>NW_026988412.1:7500-10007500 GCF_030222135.1 Aotus nancymaae | reverse complement strand
CAGAGTGGTGTCCTTTGTATTTTTTATTATATCACCTTTTTATTCCATATTTTTTCATTTTAACAGTTTATGAACAATCAAGAAGTGATGCTCTGACACTACAAATACTCAGTTTCCCAACCATTTTTCTTACTATGGTTTGTTACATCCGTTGATGAATCTCACCTGAGTCAACTATTGTATTGATGGCTGCAAACTGATGACCTTCTAATCCCGTTCCCTGCCAGGGTAGTTCAGCGGGCACTGGGCTAAATGGTTGTACATGGATTTTCTTCTTTATGCCTCTCAACAAACCCTGCAAGTTTCTCATAATATTATTTGCATTGTAAAAATGAGAAAACAGTCTCAGAGCTCCATAGCTATTAAGTGTCAGAATCTTGATGTGACAGCCGGGGCAGCTTTATTTTAAGATACCTCAATACTGAAGTTAAAATTTGGAATGAGTTAAAAGTGAAGCTGTTTTATCCTGCATGCCTGCAGAAAACTTTCTAAGAATAAAGAAAATAATTCAGATTCACTTCAAAGAACGTGTTAGAGATATTGAAATGTCCTGTGTCCCCATTCCATGTGGGTGCAGGGAAGGAGGCAATGTGAGGCCAGGGAGGGCTATGGAGGTTCAGCTGCTCCATTTATAGGCTTTCAACAGGTCCTCCTGTTTTCAGCCCCAAGCCTTGCCCCTTTGTTTAGGGCTATGGGTATCTCCACTTCAGAATCCTTTATTGAGTTCCCTGGCAACAATCAACACATTCTGACTACTTCTCAGCAGGCTCTTCTGTTTCAATTCCTCTTCCTTACTATCTGTTATCTCTCATTTCATATTTTTTAAAGAAAACAACAACTCTACATCTCTTGGCTTTTGTCAACTCATTTTTGCGTTCTCTTTGTGGGCTTTTATTTATCTATTTATTATTTCGCCATAACTTTAGTGGACTTTCAGAAGGGTCTGAAGAGAAAAAACATGGTCACGTTTTGTGTTTGTGGGTATTTTTATTCTTCAGTTTTACAGACAAATGCCTTATATTTCTACTCACATCACACTGTTTCATGTAGAAGAATATTTTTAGACTGGGTGCGGTGGCTCATGCCTGTAATCCCAATATTTTGGGAGGTCAAGGTGAGTGCATCAGGAGTTAGAGAACAGCCTGGGCAAGATGGTGAAATCCTGTCTCTACAAAAAATAAAAATTAGCTGGATGTGATGGTGTGTGCCTGTAGTCCCAGTTACTTTGGGGGCTGAGGCAGGAGGAACAGTTGAGCCTGGGGAGCTCAAGGCTGCCGTGAACCGAGATTGCATCATTGCACTCCAGCCTGGCAGACAGAATGAGACCCTGTCTCACAAAAAGAAAAAATAATATTTTATTTCTGTGTAAGCAGATTATTATTCCTTTTCATTTATGATAATTATATAAGCACTTATTACTTTCATATAAGGAGAAAATATTCCTCAAATTTTTATACGCATATATATGTTTTTTCTTCAAGGAAATCTATGATTAAGCCTCTTTTATAAAAAGGTATGCTTTGTGAATTAATTAGAGCTACGGAAGATAGGTAAGTATATCGAGTGGGAACATGTGTTTTCCTCCCCTCCTCATGGTTTACTAGAAGTTCTTCTGTTTCTTGGAAGAGAGAGGAGTTATCATTGCCTTGCCAGAAGTAGCATCTGGGCCTTTGGCGTATTCTTCAGGTTGTTTATTGACAGCTTGTAAACGTGTGTAGATGCTCACAGTCTTTCTTTAGTTTTCTTGACCATTCTGAAATATTTAAATGATCTTTCCCTACCCATGGCCGTTTTAGTCATTACCAGACTAGATCTGGTCCTCAGAGAATCCTGATTTCTTAGAAATCTCTCATTAGTCTGCAATATTCTAATCTGCTATTAAGTGAATACTAGAAACAAAAGTGATAGACACTCAGGATGCTAGGTTTTGGGTTTTTCATTTTTTGTTTATTTAATGTCATATATGAAGGTGTGCATGGCAGTTGATAAGGATGCCTGCTGTGTTTCCTTTGGTCCAGCTGAGTTTACCTGCAGCCTTCTCAGACAGTTCCCAGATACACAGACAACTTCTATATCAAATACCTCCATCTCCCAGCTCCCTTCCTGGGGAATTCTTCGGTGCCATGGTAGTTTTACTTAGTTCTCAGGAATAGTAGCCTAGAAGTGACAAGAATTTAATGCCTCCAAGGGCCTCCCTTAACATATGGGACAGGACTCAATGAATAAATAATCTGGTATCTCAGTCCCCTACTGGCACAATTTTAAGAATGTCCTATAGTCCTCAGAAAAAACTCTGAGCCTCATTTGCCTACATTGATTACCCAACTCGTTAAAACCCCTCTTAGTGGGTTTCTCCCTTCTCAGTTGCCTTTTCTACCATCTCCCATGTTCTTCTTGGAATCATCCCAGATAAACTAACTGCATCTAAGTCTTTGTCTCAGGGTCTTCTTTTGAGGGAACTCAATCTAAGACAATTGCAAAGACTGAAAAATTCCAGAGAAAGTGTTATTATATGTTGTTGGAAATTGACTCTGCTGCGGGGAGGTACACAGGAAATTATCCTTTTTAGATCTAACAATATCACCCTTCTTTAAAATACAACTGGTAAATTTATGTTATAAATAGCATGGTAATTTACTCAACAAAATTTTCTGGAACCCCTACTATGTGCCAGGTTTTCTGAGAACACAAGAGTGAACGAAATAAACGTAGCCCCTCCCTCTCCATCATACAGCTTAGATTCTAATGGTGATACGGACAAATCATATCAATTATAACACAGATTGGGGCATGCTATGCTAGGGGAAGTCCCATTACCACAGGAATACATGGGGTCGGAAAGACTGAGTTCACCCCTGTTTCTCAGCATCTAGCACAAAACTGACACACAGTAGGTATTTTTGTTTGTTTATTTGTTTAAGTGTCCCATTACCACAGGAATATATGGGGTCGGAAAGACTGTGTTCACCCTTGTTACTCAGCATCTAGCACAAAACCTGACACACAGTAGGTATTTTTGTTTGTTTGTTTGAGACAGAGTCTTACTCTGTCACCAAGGCTGAAGTGTAGTGGTGGTAATAGCTCACTGCAACCTCTGCCTCTGGGGCTCAAGCCATCTTCCCACCTCAGCCTCTCAAGTAGCTGGGGCTACAGGCACACAACACCATGCCTAGCTAATTTTTGTATTTTTTTTTAGTAGAGTTGGGGTTCGACCATGTTGCCCAGGCCAGTCCTGAACTCCTGAGCTCAAGTGATCCACCTGCCTCGGCCTTCCAAATTGCCAGGATTACAGACAGGCATGCTGGACACATTGTGGACGTGCCAGACCACAATGGGTATTTTGGAAGTATTTATTAAGTAAAAGAGGTACATTCAAGAATGAGTTTATATTCAAAGAATTGGAGAAAAAAAAAAATCCAATGTCCTGCAGAATAAAGCCAATGAAGGCACAGAAAGGATCAGGACTTGTAGGCCCTTGAATACTGTTTAGGCCTGGAAACTTTATCTGAAGAGTAATAGCAATAGCAGACAATGAGAAGTTTTAGGCATTAGGACAGATTCAGTTTAGCAGTTTCACACGGCCATTCTGCAGACGCTAGGAAGAATGGATCAAAGCCAGGAAAACAGGGATCAGGAAAATAAGGGAGAGGGCTATGCTGTGATCCACGAGAAATAATGGTGAGAATGGCAATGGCGATGTGGTGACATGGCTGGACTGGAAGCAGATTTCGGAGTTAGTAGATGAGGCTTCGTACTTACTTGGTGTGAGAAGTGGCATGGAGAGAGACAGTGCTAATATTGCCCACAGTTCTGAGCAGCACGGCTGAGTCTGCAGCTATAGGAGGAAGAACAAATCCAAAGGTGAAGGTGGCGAGAGGAATTCGCTCCAGGATAGTGCTTAAAGAAGGAAGGCAGTTGGGCAAAGTAGTTTTATATTACATTTCCCTCTGCCCACAAAGGACTCTTCATTTATCAAAAACATAATTCCAAAATATGTTACTTGAATATACTGATAATTTATAGCCTTGTAAATCTGAACGTACTTCAACTTAGACAAAAACTTGGTATGTTAATGTTTTCCATCAAATAAGTTTCATATTTTTAGCTTTAGAACCTATACATCATGGCAGTCCTATTTGGCAAAAAAAAAAAAAAGAAAGAAAGAAAGAAAGAAAAAAAAGAATCAAACTATATAATATTCATTTTCTTAAACAAAATATGCTATATAGCTTGTATGTTTAGAACTATTGTTCGTAGGAATGATTTAATGAAGTCGATTATAGCCCTTTAGTCGCGGTTTATTATTTTTAAATTGCTTCTTTTGGAAATGTTAGGAAGGGTAGGAAGGTTAAATGGAGCTGAAGTAGCAAGCTGGGCCATTTAAAGAAGGCATGAGTTTAAATTCTGAGCAATGAATAAAAATGTCCTAAAAGACCTTTGTTTGGAAGGAAATGACTGTAGCTGTTTAGCCTTGGAGGGAATAAACAGCTACATGCATACTAATCTTCTGAACCCTGTGCTATGTCCATAGCCTCCTTATCTTTTATTCATTTCAAACCATACATATCTTTAAGGGAGAGAAACCTCTGCTGCTTGCAGCATTGCAACTATGGCGCAGAAGCTACATTTATACCAGTGGAATTTGAGTTATTCTTGATTATACCTGAGGATATAGCAAATCTCTAAAGACAGAGTGTAAAGGAGCATGAAAGTGTCTATTAATGGGGGAAGAAGGGAGTGTGTGAAGGGGACCCCAGTGGGTGGGTGAGGAGAAAGTGAGAGATGACCAGGGGTGGAAGCTTACACAAGAGCCAACTGCAGCCCTATGGTAGAGAAGCCCTTCTATTCTCTGATACCTATTTCCAAATCAGAATAATGACCGATTCCAGTCCCTGTTTTGGAATAGGGCGATGGAGAATCATAATGGGGTTTGAAAATTGTCCTGCTTGTAGACTGTCACATGAACTTGGCATTTTCATGAGAGTGCCTCCTTCTTGCAACTGGTTTACGGTTTTATCAATACAGTTTAATATACTTTTAAAGCCATACTTCTGGCATAATCTAGCATTTTCCAGGAAGATAAAAGAGACACATACTGTAACTGTTGACCATGGAGAGTGATGGATGGGTTCTGCCCTCTGCTACTGCAAAACATATCGGTGAAAGTCTAGAGGAACAGGTAAAGGGTTGACAGTTGGGACGATGAATTTTGAAAGATACTCTGGGCTTATCCCACTTATCTGAAAAAATGACATTAGAAATCACCAGCGCAACAGGGTGAAACCCTATCTCTACTAAAGTACAAAAAATTAGCCAGACGTGGTGGCGGGCACCTGTAGTCCCAGCTACTTGGGAGGCTGAGGCAGGAGAATCACTTGAACCTGGGAGGCAGAGGTTGCAGTGAGCCAGTGGTTGCAGTGAGCCAAGATTGCGCCACTGCACTCTTGCCTGGGCTATAGAGCAAGACTCCACCTAAAGGAAAAAAAAAAAAAAAGAAAGAAAGAAAGAACTACAAATTAACTGGGATTGAAAGTATGTGTGTGGCATTTAAGCTTGGCATAATCTTCAAATGAAGAACATGTTTATTTGGTTTGAGGATAGCTTACTCAGGATTCATTCCCCTGCTCTTTATTTCTCTCAGGTCCTAAATGGGACTCTTTGGAACTCATGCATTCCTGACTTATTCAGACCTGCTTCTGAACCGTGCTTGGCTCGGTGAAGCAGAGAGGCTTAGAGAAGGAAAATTAAAATGGGTCATATGCATCTGTGTCCTCTTTGAGGCATGTCACAAAAACAGCCATTCTGGGAACACTGTAAACAGTTTTACCCATCTGTCTAGTTTAATCTATTTGGGGATTAAACCTTCTGGCTTCTCGGAGTACAGGGTTGTGCGAGAGGCTCGTTCATTTATGATATGTGTTTCCGGAATGCTGGTTACGCCAATATAAATGATGGATTTGGGGCATTGTGTTTACTTAAAGAATCATGGATCTCTTGATTTATACTAAGACATCTGGTTTATTTTTTCCCAAGATCTTTGCTTAAACCGAAGCTGTTTATCCAGAGATAAAATAACCTCTGGGTATTCATGGTGGCCAGTTGTTGGTAACCAGCGATGATATACTACTTTCTAAAATAGTTTTGGTTAAATGGCATGCATTATTATAGTAATGGGGTTCTTTATTGGAAGGATCCCACTTGAATTTTAGCTCTTATATGTTACAACGTAGTTCACACTGGCTGTATGCTAAGTATTCATTTTTTAGAATATAAGAAAAGCATTTGGGAAGTATTTCCAAAAAGAATCAGAGCCGCTGTTTCTGTTTTTCCTGTGATTACAGTTTTCTTATTAAGAACAAATGTGGGCATAAACTGAATACATTGTGGGAATCCTGTCTGGTCAGTGGACCCTCACTGTGTTCTGACTTCTCTCTCTTTTGATTGGTGGTAATTTGCTAGAGCTAGTGAACTTGAATCCAGACTTCAGTGTGAGATTGATGTGTATTAGGAAAAAGGGATGAACTCTTGCCCTTAGAGTCAGTTTCTAACTTTATTTACTGTTTGGGGCTTTTCCCGTGAATTTCCATTTTATCTGTCTAAGACCCATGTATTACTTTGACCATTGTAAGTAGGGAGAGCTCCAGTCAGTCATACAGGCATGGATTGATCAGTCATACAATCGTAATTAAAGAGAAATTGGCAGCAACATAAAATTCATATGCAAATAATTGTGCTGATTCATCATTGCAGTAAAATTTACTTCTCTGCATTTCTTTCTTCAAAAAGCCACATTCAATGGGGCACTCCATTTTAAGTAGGAAAGTTTTGAGATTCCTTAAAGAAAAATCTGTTTTCCTTAGGAATAATTCTGTTTAGTAAATTTCAGCTCAGGCTGTAAACTCAGGCTAGGACAACAAGATACAGTTAGGACACTTACTTCTTTCTCTTCATTCTTTGACTAAGTAGTAGTTTTACTGTTTCTGATTCTATTACTTAGATATAACTTGGTTTTAAAAACAAGAAGAAACAGCAAACACACACACCAAAGACAAAAAATGTAAAGTAAGCATAATCTTTTGTTTTTTCCCCTGACACACAGACTTAGCAAGCTTACCATTGGCCCCTTGGGTCATCTCCAAACCAGAGCTTTAAAAGTCTATGGTTGCCTGAGACCCTAGCACCAAGTCAGACATTCTAGGACCTAAGCAAATGGGCCAACAGGAACTTTAGCCCAGGTTATGGTCAAACACGTTTACTATAGACAGCACACTGAATTGGTCTCAGATTTTATCTTTCTGAACTCATAATGGAACGCAGAGAGTATGGAAGGGGGAACTGGGCTTAATTTGGTGCAGCTGTTAGCGTATCCCCTGGTCTCTGAGCTATTTGTTTGTCTTACTGAGCTCCAGGAGATTACCTCTGTCAGGCAACCCAGTACGTTTTGCTCCTTTGTTCATCCCCAGCCCTGCTGTATAGGAATCATCATCTTCCCCCTCCTATGAATGACCACCGAGAAAGCACTTTTAATTGGGACAAACTCACACAGTAATCATCTAATGTGTGTCTACTATATGTTAGGCATCGTAATACGCTTTGCTCAAATCTCAACCAATCTCTACTCAATTCTATGTGGTAAGCATAACTAAGATATAAAAAGATGAGAAGAGTCAGAAATCAGGTGAGATGCTTAGGGTGTCTCTATTATTGTCAGTGGAAATTCATCAGATTCTGGCACAAAGCAATCAAACCCATCTTGGGCTGCCCATGTACTTTGGTTCTAGCCAGACTGTGAGCACTTTACCACCAACAAAGACCTCAGTGGTTATTCCATTCTGATTATCATGCTGCCTTCTTGCCTACTGTGCTCTCCAGAACCACTCTGCTCCAGCTGCCTAACTTTCAATCTGTGGCCTCAGCCACCCCAGCACCTTCCCATTTGCACTGAAATCCTCAGGCATTCCTATTAGGTTGGTGCAAAAGTAATTGCGATTTTTGCTATTAGTGGCAAAAACCGCAATTACTTTTGCACCAACCTAGTATTTTGTTCCACACTGGCCTGCAGAGAACAGCCTCCAAAACACTTTCCAAAGGTGCTGGGGTTCCCCCAACCCATATCTTTGTGAAGGGGCTTTTTTTGGCTACACTGAAATGTGGTTTCATATGTTTCATATGAAACCAATGTGTTATTATTTTTCCCCTTTCCCTTATCTTTTAGGGGCCTCACCAGAATCTGAAAAGTTATATTCCTTTGATAACATAACTGTCTCATTGGCTGAACTCAAGAAGTGTTGGTTAGGAAAGAAAACTTCAGGCAGCCCAGTGAATTCTAACTCTGTGTCTGAAATTCTTTCCTACATTAAAAATGTTACTGGAGAATTGCCTGAACCCAGGAGGCGGAGGTTGCGGTGAGACGAGATCGCGCCATTGCACTCCAGCCTGGGTAACAAGAGCAAAACTCTGTCTCCAAAAAGAAAAAAAAAAAAAGTTACTGAAACCCTTATAGCATCATTTATTTGATATGTGTATATATATTTCTTATAAAGAAAAGGTTAGTTTAAGTGACTATCAAAATTAGACATTTCATTGAATTATTGCAAAGCTCTGGCCGAACCATTGAGTTATGCTACGAGGAACACATTTTCCTTTTTGTATAATGCATTAAAGATTCTCAGGCTGACTCTGTTACATGTGGATGAAGGTAAGAGCTTAGAACTATTAGGTAACAATAGAGAATAAAATATTAAATAAATAATAGTCCTGATTAAATCAGTCTCTGGAGTAGGATCACTAAATGCATCAAATGAATGTTAATTGAGCGAAACAGAATTATTGCTATTTTTTAGTTTAAATATTGAAATCACAGTCTTATTTAAGACCAAAGTAGATAAAGTAGATACGCATTTGCTCTGTCTCCTCACCCATTTCCCATATTCTTGCCACTCCATAAAATGAGAACTTCTGTCAACTCCTGGAAGAATTGAGGACAAAGAGCTGGATTTTCTCCATTGTTCTCTGACTCCTCTCACCAGAAGAGAGAGGACTGGTTGAATGGCAAGAGCCTGACATCCGCTGGTCCATGTTCCTCTGCTGAGTAAAACCAGTGCACTAAGCATCACTGCTCATGTATGGTCACTGTTCTTGGGCTCACACGGCTCAATAAGGAAGGGGCGAGGCAGATGGAATCGTCTATGAAGTTCTCTGCCTGTCTGTCCTGAAAACCCAATTCTCAACAACCTGTAAGTCCAAGTTGTAAACATGGGGTCAGTGGATAGAAAGACTTCTGACCCTGTGTTCAAGCTACATTTTGTAATCCAGTCTTCCGAATAAGAAGGCTGATGTTTTAATCTCTGACTCGCACATTCTGATTCATGGTTTGGAAGTTAGAGAAATACGATGGTGTATTATTCTCAAACTTGAGTACTTTTTATTTAGTTCATCAAAATTGAAGACACTACAGCCATAATCTATGTCACCTGCTGCCTCAAATCTCAATATTTTGACCAAAAAAAATATGACTATGGAGGTCTCTTCTAGTTTAAAAAGAAAACCATGTTTTCTTCCCATTTTATGCCTATTCGCCTATTTGTGGCTGGCTGAAGAACTGTGAAAGTGAGAGATGTGTGTTGGAGTAAAATTAGGAGCCCCAAGTTTGACTCCCACCTCTACCAGTTAACCTGAGGAAATTTAGGTGAGTTTCTTAGTCTTTCTAATACTCAAGTCACTCATTTCTAAAATAAGAAGAATAAAAATTACTTTGTAAAATTATAGTACATTGTCTGTGATAAGATGATAAAACAGGTTTTCAAAAGAAAAGATATAATGCTAGTGCTAGATGCTGGCGTTTTTTGTTTTTCGTTTTTGTCATTGAAAAATAACCCAGAAATAATTCAAGACTGATCATGGGCTTAGTTCAGTGACTCATGCCTGTAATCCCAGCATTTTGAGAGGCTGAGGCAGGCAAGATAACATGAGGTCAGGAGTTGAGACCAGCCTGACCAACATGGTGAAACCTCATCTCTACTAAAAATACAAAGTTAGCCAGTCATGGTGGTGCGTGCCTGTAATCCCAGTTATTCAGGAGGCTGAGGCAGGAGAATCTCTTGAATCTGAGAGTCAGAGGTTGCAGCAGGCCTAGATTGCACCACTGTACTCCAGCCTGGGCAGCACAGCAAGACTCAGTCTCAAAAAAAAAAAAAAGACTGATCGTAGTCTTTCTGGGTATGTCAATTTTTTTTTTCATTCTTGGACACATAATTTTGCTTTAGGTGGTCTGGTTTATGTCTGAAACAGAAGGGGAATGGGTTGGGTAGAGGAGAAGGAATAAATGAAATGATCAAAGCCCACTTGTTTCCAGATGGCTAGATCTAAAAGGCCACAAAATAGCTCTTATTTAAATTATTTGCCCAAACAAAGGAGAAATTTTAAAGATCCCAAGAGGATGGGGCATTAAGACAGATACTGTGATACTCCTGATGCAGTCAAGAAACATCAGAAGTTCATACTTACTGACACGGAGGCAGTGAATATACTAAGAGAACGTGACTCAGTGACATCATTAGTGATCTCTTTACAGCCTTCACCTCCTTTGCCTTAACTTCTTTATTCATCAAAGTGTTGGTAAATTGGGCGTACTCTCTTTACATATTTTATTGGAATAAGCATGAATTATGCAGTTAGCTTTCTTGCTTTCCAACAGCATATACAAAGTGAACCAGAAAGATAAGAGAAAATCTGTTCTCCAGGATCTGTAGATTTGTTCAGCTTTTGGAATTTTGCTGGCAATTTGTAGCGATGTTGTCATTTTGCCTACTTAATAGCTAAGTTTCACATTCCGGACTGAATCTGGCCGGGTAGAGTGGTTACTTGCTTTGATGTTCTTGAAGATTCTCTACGTTGCTTGATACTACTAGGCTAAAATTTAATACTGTTCTGTCTGTGCTACCTAACACCAGTACTTTTGGGGCCTCATCTGTCTTCAGTAGGATATTGTCCTTTATCCTTTGTGAAAATCAAACTTAACAAGAAAAATGAATGAGAGAGATAAAATGAGAAGGAGCAAAATGGTTTGGGTAGATTTTTTAAGCAGTGCCTTTGGCTTTTGTTATTTTATGCTAAGTTATTTATCAGTAATTATCATTAGACAAGCTATACTGGGGTGAAAAGCTGCTGCTTTTTCTTCTGTAGCCATGTGAACCCTGGGGAGTGCCAAGGGAATTAAAATAAGAACAGAGCACACTGCTGTTTTATCTCAGCTACTGCAACGTCTCTGCTTGACACCGTGTGTTGAACAAGAGGCTATTTAGTAGATCTCAACAATTATGCATGTACTTTCC
The DNA here is from genome assembly GCF_030222135.1 of Aotus nancymaae. NCBI lineage: Eukaryota > Metazoa > Chordata > Mammalia > Primates > Aotidae > Aotus > Aotus nancymaae. Next base: position 9,996,167 of record NW_026988412.1, on the reverse strand, counting down.
TGGCAGAGAACTCTTTGCTGCTTTGTCAAGATTATGTTGAATCAGCATAAAAATCAGGCCTGACTTATTTCTGGAAGGAAGCAGCCTCTCTCTTGCCGTTGGAAACAAGATGATCATAATCAAGCTGTGCATATACAACATTTCTTTTGAGTATAGACAACAACTGATTCTTGTAAAGAATTTAAAATTTAATTCTCATATTTCCACTGGGACTGCTGCCTACTGTCCCACCCCCACCCCCCACCAGCCTTAGTTTTTGGTGTGTTTCTAGCTCCGTCCATCTTGGAGCAACTACAGGAGATTTTGGCAGCTGTCTTTGTCTCTGATGGAATCCTAACCCTTTTGTGATGTGGGGCCTTCATATAAGTATGTGATGTGGAAAATGAAACCCATGTGTGAATACAGAGTTAATTAGTATGAAAAGTCTCGTTTTCTAGCCAGCAGCTATGATTAGGAGCACTTAAGCTTTCCAGGTCTCCTAATATTTTTTAACCAAATGAGATTCTGAAATATCCCATTCTTTGATATTATAGATGCATGACAAAAGGAATCAATCTTGGAAGGTATTGTTTGTGTGTATGTGTGTGCAGGTGTGTGTGTGTTTCAGACTTGGAGTTCATTCACTATACTTTCTGTACATAAAGGTGATTTGTTCTAAATGTTTTAAGCAGGAGCAGCAGCAAATTTTCTGAAGTCTTTAATCATTGGGATGATTATTTAAGGCATGTTTTAATGAAGGACCACTTTAAAAAAAACTCCAGAGTAAGACTTATGTCCAATTGACATTTTATCTGTGTTCTCTAATGGAAATGATCTCCATGGCACAGATGAAAATAAGACCTTTGAATTGTGTGGAGTAAAATAAGATGGGTCAGCTGAATTGGGGGAATTGGGGGATGGTCCTCAGAAAGGAAATAGTTGCATTTGGCTGGAGCTAGGGAGACCCAGTGACAGAGGGAGACTGAAAACATCTCATAGTGCATGTCACATTTGGGTAGAAACATACACAGTTTGAGCAGAATACAAAGTTACAGAGGTCTAAGAAATTAGAAAAGAAAACCAACAACTTCCCCTTTATTCCTGATGCTATGGCTGGCAGGCAAATGGGGTCTTCCAAATATGTGTGTGCATGCAGCCATGTACAAATGTTATTCATTGATGAGGATGGAGCGTTGATGCCCTTAGGAACAGTATCGCTTGTGGACTGGGTGGTAACAAAAAACTAGAAAGCTGTGCTTCTCATATCTTGATATCACAGTCTATCAGAGAAGATGGAGGAGGAGGAGAGATAGTGGTCTAGCTTGCTGAGCAATCTCCTTCTCCTGCCCCATTCTCCTCTTTATCAAAGACCTCCTAACTCTCTTCCTAATGCCTCTTTTCCTTTGTACTTTATACCTGGTCCCTGCCCTTAACATCCAGCCCAGGAGGGATGAATATGCCTAGTTTCTGGTGCCCTACCTTTATGGCCTTGGAAAACCTTTCTCTAAAACATCTCTGTGCCCTTCGTGCTTGCAATCAAGTTTCATGTGAGACTTGCAAACACTGAACATAATAAGAAAGAATATGCAGCAAACCATCTTAAAAGAAAGACTATAAATTATTTTTGCCTTAAAACTATTAAAAAGTATATTTCACTTTAGTAGACAGCAGAGAAAAATCTCTTTTTTAAGTTTAAAAGAAAAATGCATTTCCTTAGCAGAATAAACAAGTTAACGGAGTGTGGTACAGATTGATCAAAGAAATAAAATAATATATTTTATTGCACACTTCTAGCTCTTTGTTGGAAATACTTGACTATAAAAACCTTTTAAAAAGTAGTTTGAAAGACAGTGATATAGCACACTGTTTATCTTACTAGCAGAGGAAACAAAATGATCAGTGAAAGCAGGGTAAGGATGAGGGGATTCTTAAACTGTTTTCCATGCATATGATTCCACTTAATCAAGGCTGGAACAAAGGATAGCATTTTTCTTTCCTTTTTCCGTATGTGTTATTTCATATTATTAAATGAGATTTGAGTGAACTGAAGTAAATCAGCCAAAACCCAGCTTGGATTAGATCCCCTAAACTTCCTTATGCCCAGATTTTTTCCAGATGGTTTCTCATGTCACCGGTTTAATATCAACAGTGTGTGACACGCTAGAAGAATATTTCTTAGACTAGTTCAGTCCTTGAAAGATAATTACACTGTCAGTTGCCATCACTGTTACTGTGAAAGTGAAGATAACTGGGGTAAGTATATTAAAATCCAGCCCCAAACCAGCCTGACTTTCAGATAGTGCATCTAAGAAACTTCGCTCATTTTTGCCACTCTCTGTCTATGTTATACAGTGTAACACTGATATCTTTTTGACAGCAAAATGCCTGCAGGTCACTTTTTGGTTATATGCTAAGGAAAATATCAAGAATTTTTTGCAGGATGAAAAAGATTGTATGCTCATGTCTGCTTAAAAACTCTGATTTCTCTGCTTTTCCACTTTCATTTATAAGTTGAAAGTGTATTTTTATGCTACTACCCACTTTCGATCTTTTTTTATTGTACCTCTGACATTACTTATGGCACATTTTGCAGCTGGGTTTAAAAGCATGTTAGCAGGCAATTGTAGGTACCATGTCAACAAATGTGGAAAATAGAACGAGACTAACAAATAAGGAATGCCTGCAAAATCATGATTTGAGGTGAAAATAAAATAGTTTCATGAAAGTGCTTTTTCCTCTTTTTAATATAATCACTGTCTTACAGAAAAGTTGCAAGAATGGTGGAGAGAAGTCTGGTGATATGTTTACCAGGGTGACCAGTTGTCAATATTTTAAGCATTTTTTCCATATGCTTTTTGTTATTTTATATATATTTTCCCTTGAATAATGAAAATAAGTTATGTACATCTTGCCACTTTACTTTTCAATAATTTAGTATTTCCTAAGTACAGGAATATTTTCTCACATGACCCCAGATGAATTACCGTGCTAGGAAATTATAGTGAGTAAAATACTGTTGTTCAATTCACGATTCACCTTTAAATGTTGCCAGTTTTCCTAGTAATGTGCTGGATCCATTGTATTTAACCATCTCCAGTTAGCTCTGGGATATCATGAAGCTGCTTTTAAAAATGCAGTATTTTAAAAGACAATATGGAGCAGCTACCCCAGCAAGCCGGCCACCAAGAGCTGTTCCCTGACCGCTGTGTCACTGCTCACCAAACTCTGTTGTGCTTTTCTGGTAACCGACTCGCATCTTATAGATTACCAACAGAAAGCATTTCAGATGCAAATGTTCGTCTGAAAATAAATCCCTAGAGATCTCTGAGTGTCTAAAGAGATAAACACGCAAGCAGTCTAAAGTTGCTTTTAGGTTGAATATGCACATTTATTTATAAACATGGCTGTAACCATAAGTGATTTTCTGCAAACTTCATGGCTATATGGTGATTACTGCACAGAATTTTCTTATCTACATATTTGTTGGGAGTTGCTGAGATGATGAGTGAGTAGGTACATTCACTGAGATAATTATTTTAGCATATTAAATAACGTACCAAATAGTGTGAGATACTTTCAAACTGTAAGATACTTGTGCACGTAGTTTCTTTAGATATAGAAAGTAGACTTGTCAGCTGAGCAACAAATCAGTCATGGGTACTACTTGGTATTCTTTTTTTTGGTTTAGAGACAAGGTCTCACTCTGTCACACAGGCTAGAGTGTAGAGGCACTATCATAGCTCACTGCAGCCTCAAATTCCTGGGCTCAAGCAGTCCTCCTGCTTCAGCCTCCCACGTAGCTAATTTTTTAATTTTAATATTTTACAGACAAGGTCTCGCTGTATTGCCCAGGCTGGCCTCAAGTCACCCTCCTACGGGCGTGGGCCACTGCACCCAGCCTGGTATTTTTTTAGTAGTGCTGTGAGGAGAAAACCTGGTTCACCATACAAAGCCACACTGGGTTTGTAATGAGGAATCAGAGTACTAATCTTTTTCCTGCCGTTTCTTAACCCTGTGACCTCTTTTGCCTTATCTGTGAAATAAAACGACTCAGCCACATGATCTCTGAGCTTCTTTCACAACTACAGTGCTGTGATGGCTAGAGTAAAAGTAGAAAAAAAACCATTATTAATTTAAAAAGCCCAACCGTGCCCAAGCTTGTTCTTAAAAATAATATATGCAGTTGATATCCATTTACTCATTAGCGAAACTCCATTAGAGATACAATACAATACAATACAACCAGCCCCAGAGGCTGGGCGTGGTGGCTCATGCCTGTAATCCAAGCTCTTTGGGAGGCTGAAGCAGGTGGATTGCTTGAGCCTAGGAGTTCAAGACTAGCCTGGCCAACAGGGTGAAACCTACCCCCCACCGTCTCTACTAAAACACAAAAATAAAATTTGACTGGGTGTGGTGGTGTGCACCTGTAATCCCAGCTACTTGGGAGGGTGAGGCGTGAGAATCGCTTGAACCTGGGAGGAGAAGGTTGCAGTGAACCAAGATTGTGCCACTGCACTCCAGCCTGGGCAACAGAGTGAGACTGTCTCCTCCTGGCCCCCCAAAAAAGGAATAATTCCCAGTTTGAAATTGAAATTGATTTTGCTTGCTGTATGAATGGGACCTCTGTGTTCAGGACTTTTTCCATTCTCATACCTTCCTTCTAACTCCATTCTACCTTGGTATTTCTTGCCATTAAAGAAAGAATAGCTCTTATCATTTCCAGTAGTTTGTCCTGTCGTCATTTCCATCTTATTGCCTAGGCCGAGAAAACACCCTTCAGTTAATCATTTGTGCATCATTTGTGTGAGTAAGCATCACTCTGAAGCTTATCTCAAAGTCCTCCCCTGTTTATCTGCGGGTCTCCTCTAATACCCCAAGCCGTTCTTTTCCAATTATGGAGTGATTTACCATAGTTACACTGTTTCCTTTCATAGTTCTTGATAGTTTACAGAAATACTGTCTGCTTACACTTATCTGATCAGCAAACCCAAGTATACCCTATATCTCAAATGATTCTTATATTGAAATAAATAAAAATTCAGAAGTGAGAAAGTGGAAAAGCCAAATCTTTTTTTTATTTTTTATTTTTTTTTGTATTTTACTAAGCAGATTCATGACTGAAAGAAAAACATTCTCAGCATTTTATCCTCTTCTGTTTTAAATAACTATTGTGGGCATTTTTTCAGAAAATTATTTAAATATACTGACTCTAGTTAAAAATACTTGGTTTCTATTCATATATTAATAAAGTAAATATTTTAAACTTTCCCATGAATAAGTACAATTTAGTCAAGACTTTATTATTTTATGAATTATATAAAAATATAGTTCTCTTTCATTCATGGAGGGAAGGAGAATCTGGTCATATTACTGGCCAGTGCGTATAATCTACTCAGCTGATGTAGATATCTGAGTGTTCATATCAGGCCAATGTGCTCCGGGAGGCTGGGATAAAGCCAGAGACATGGCCTTCATGTCACTCAGCATTTGAGATGCAGGGACATGCTGCCAACACCTGGGAATAATACAGAATGTGAATAACTCCCAGATTATCACAGTATATAAACCACTCCCTGGAAGCAAATCAGGAACCTCGTCCATGTGCCTTCACCCTTTCCAGACTCCCGGGTACCTTTTAATGATCACTTCTGTAGTGCATTACAGGATACTCTAGTGACAACTTAAAGGCCCTAACGTGGCTGCCAAAACTGCCTAGTGAGTTTTAAATATTGGAGGATTATATCCCAGAGACTGTTTAAAAGCCATGCACTCGAATACCTACAAGGGCCAGGTGGTAGCACGTGAATGAAGCTTGCGCTGGGTACCACAGTGAAAGGGAAAACATGTGGCCCTCTTAAAGAGGGCAGCTGTTTCTCTGCTCCAGAGAATGGTAGCAGGTCAGAATGTGGCCTCAGAGTTACCACTTCTTCTTGCCTTTAACAAAAAGCTGGAAATTCAGATTGTTTTTTGTTGGTATAATTTTCTGAATCTTAAATATTAGCAAATTTACTTTAAATTAATAAAGACTGTGCCAGCTAACTATGTCTGTAGGTCATCAGTTTGTGAATTCTGAAGGAGAATCGAAAAATGCTTCAGCGGGTACAGTTTCTGTTGACTTTAGTTGGTTATAAGCCACAAGGCATGGGCGCTGGCTCTAGGTATCTCCATAGGAAAAATCCTGCATTTTCTGTGGAGCTGCTATCTTCCATCCTACCGTTTCCCTATCATGGCAAAGATGTACATGGACTTCCCAAGTTCTATTGAGAGTTTCAAGGAAATCTCAGACCTTTCATCCTTTGTGTTTCTTTCCTGGTAAAATGGAGATTTCTGGGGTCCAGGCCTTCGGGATAGAGGACACACCTGTATACAACACATCGTTTTTCTTTCTGTGTCGATGCATTAGTCAGTGTAGGCTAGACTGTGCCACATAACAAACCAATGTGGAATGTTCAGTGACTAAACACACAGAGACTTTATCTCTTGCTCTCACTCTATGTCTTACAGTGTGTGTCAACACCTTTGACTGCTTGGTGACCTTCACTCACAAATGCCTTATTTCTTTGTGATGCTGCCACCCTCAAAATATGACCTCTAGGAATTTCGTAACTTAGCAAGAGAGCAGTGGCAGGGGCACATCAGTTTGGTTCAGAAGTGACGCATATTACTCTTGCTTATGGCCCTTTGATCAGAACTAGTCATGTAGTTCCAAATGAACTGCAAGAGAGGCTGGGAAACACAAGGTCAGCCGTGAGATATATATCTCACGTGAGATATGTGCTCCCACCGTGTTTTCCTGACCATCAAACTCAGACTTGGGGCTCCCGTTAATAAGCAATCAATTGATGGTTTTAGCCCCAATCCTTCCTAGGTGCCAAGATCAGTTTCTACTGGTATCATCTGAAAGTTATCAGAACAGTCTTCTAGCTTAAGTCTTGTGAATAAAAGGTTGGAATTTGGGAACACCAGCATTTTAGAATCCAATAGTTTAAGGGGCCTCCTGATGCAGGGCTGCTGTTCCTCTTTCCCCGTCATGTCATGATCACAGCCTGAGAGAAGGGAGACAGAAATCTTCCTGAAGGCCTTGACCAGAACATGATTTCCCTCAATAATTCTGAAACCAGAGCTCAGCCAAGAAATTGTAGAGAAGGACAGGGGAGGACCTTCTGCTTAACTCCTGCCCTGAATGGTTCTAGTCCTCAGCTTCACATTGGTTGATCAGAAGTATAAGCTTCCACCTTGTAGGGGGCTATGCAGAAAAGTTTGCATTTGGGGAGTTTTGTGTATCTTTGTTTTGTTGGGAAAATGTTCACTTTTATTTCTTAAATGATTTTATTTTTTAATTGACAGATAAAAGTGTATATATTTATCATATATAACAGGATGTTTTGAGTTATATATGAATGCTGTGGAAGGACTAAATCTAGCTAATTAACAAGGTATTATCGTTTTTGTGATGAGAATACATAACTTTCATTCTTTAGCATTTTTTGAGAATACAGTCTATTGTTATTAACTACAGTCACCATGTTATACAATAGATCTTGAACTTATTCTATCAAACTGAAATTTTGCATTCTTTGATCACCTCTCCATTCCCTGTTCTCCAGCCACCCAAGTCCCTGGTAACCACCTTTCCACTCTCTGCTGTGATGAGATTTGCATATAAGAAGTGAGATCATGCAGTAGTTGTTTTTTTCTATGCCTGGCTTATTTTGCTTAAAATTACATCCTCCGGATTCAGCTGTATTTTGAGGTGGTAGCTTCACACAGAAGTAGACCATTCATTGGTCCGGATCACTGAGTAACAATCATGCTGACATACAGTGTTAGACATGTTCATTCTATTGCAAGTGACAGGATTTCCGTCTTGTATGGCTAAATAGTATTCCATCACGTGTCTGTTGATGGGCACTTAGGTTGATTCCATATATTGGGTATAGTGAGTGATACTGTAATAAATATGAGAGTGCAGATATCTCTTGGGCATACTAATTTTATTTCCTTTGGATATATACTTGGTAGTGGGATTGCTGGATTATATGGTAGTTTTATTGTTTGTTTTTTGAGGAACCTCAAAAAATATACATGTTTTCAATTTATATTGAAATTTATGTAATATATGAGACAATTCCCATTGTTTTTCATACTGGCTGTATTAATGTACATTTCCACAAATGGCGTGCAAGGGTTTCCTTTTCTCTACATCCTCACCAACACTTGTCATGTTTCATCTTTTTTATAATAGCCATTCAAGCAAATGTGAGGTAACATCTCATTGTGATTTTCATTTGCATTTTCTTGATGATTAGTGATGTTGAGCATTTCTTCGTATAGCTGTTAGAATGTTTGCACTTTGAAATAGTTGTATCCAATCTGAGTGAAGTTCTCTACTATGTGCACTGTCCCAGAATTACAGGCTTGGGGATCAGTCTTGCTGGGGGGTGGAGAGTAGAATGACTACAACTCTTATGTATATCTTTTAGTTATAAATGACTGAGAACCCAGCTCAAATGAGCTTAAGCAAGAAAAGGAATTGATTGGCTCTAGCAATTAAAAGTCCAGGGGAAGGACTGGCTCCAGTTACACCTGGAATCAGCTGCCTTGGCACCCACACTTTTTCTTTTGCTTTTCTTTTGTTCTCTATGCTGACTTTACGTTGAGCCACTACCTGTCGACCCTAGCTTTAGAAATTCTCAGGTTCAAGTTTAGCAAAAGAAGTATTAGAATCCTTTCTTGCATCCTCAAAAATCCTGAATTTCACTCTAATTGGAACAATTTAAGTCACATGCCCAGCCGTGAAGCAATGGCTATGGCTTGTGATGTTGTGATTGGTTTCATAAATCAAACCAAAAAGCAGAGGTTGTTGCCAGACCCACAGACAAAAAAAGAAACAGAAAAAAAAGGTAGTAACATATATCCACTAAAGCACTAAAGGGGAAAATAGATAATTACCTCAGTATTTCCCTCAGTATTTCAGTTATTTAACCTGAATATATTTTTATTTCTACCAATTATTATCATCTTTTCTTGTGCCTGCTGGCTTGGGATACTATCTTCAGAATCTCCTACTGGTTAAAACTCTGCTGAAGAAATTTAACTCTTAAGGTATATTTTAATCTACAATTGTAGGTCAATACAGAAATACTTTTTACTGAAGCCACTATTTTATTTTTAACATGGTGCTATTTGTACATCTGGAAGCCTGCAGATAGCTGGAAACAGTTTGGATGTCCTTGAAAGGAAAAATGGTTATAATCTCTGGATTTCTATTTGGATATATGTAAGTCAAAGAGGTTGAGACAGAAATGATTATTTTCCAAATCCATACTTCCTTCCTTTTCTTTGGTTTATTTTTCAGGTGTATCTCTGTATATAGATGTGTTCCTCTTGAAAATATTTACAGTTGCCCTGCTTTTTTTTTTTTTTTGGAAATGTTACTTTGTTAGGAAAATATACTCTACTAATTTTATTACAAATATCTAGTTTTATCATATTTATAAACTTTATATTCTAATTTTTTTTAAGTTTACAAAGAACTAAACCAGATATTTAGATATTTAGATCCTCATACTGGTGAAAAATTAAATTTTGCTTATTGTGCCTCTGTATCTGTAGCAGATGATGGAAGGCATTTGTTTGAGAGGGCCCCAAATGATCACATGAAATATACAGATTAACATTGGCCAGATGAGGATGGGAGATGGGACTTGTATTATTTGAACTGGGAAACATAGTGTTTTCCAAAGTATATTCTTAGAGAACTGATCTGCAAGGGTTACTTGGTCAGACGGATTGAGGGAAATGTGGCATTCTTTACTTTTCTCTTGAAAATTAAAAATAAACATTGTCATTACGTTTTCTGGCAAGTCCTATAATTTTTAAAAAGTGTTTAATACTAACATCACACTTCCCAAACTTATTTTGACCACAGTTTTTCCCAAATCTACTTTGACCAGTTATTTATTTATTTATTTATTGCATGAGCAGTTAATAACATCCCCTGGAATGACAGGACAAACTTTGAGAAATATGTTCTTCAGTATCTCAAAAGGAACCCATCCTGTGTCTTGGTAAACACCCCTTTCACAACATTTAAACTCTTTCCAGTTTAATCAAAAGGAAAAGGAGCTTTTCACTGTACAAATATTGATTGAAAGCACTGTATATATTCACTTAAATTTCTCAGGTAAGAGGAAAGGGTATGTTTCCTGGAAATGACAGCATGAACACTTGCCAAGCCCTCATATAAATCAATGTTCACTCTTGTAAGTCATAAATCCGTTAGCCACTTAGAGAATTTCTTAGTTTTATTCTCAAATTTGCAATGGAAACTGTTCTTAAAGTAATTGCTTTTAGTAATTTACTTGTGCAAAGCAAAATAGTCTTTAAAATTAACCTTTTCTAATATATGTAATTTCCAAAGTTAATTTCTGGAAAGGGGTATATTAAAAGAAAAATAAACTTCGGTGACATTCGTTGTAATCTGTTTAGGGTTTATTCACTCTGATAGGAACTACCGATTAATTTAGCTAATTTCTCAGAAGAGATGAGTCTGAAAATATTTCCTTATATATTAGTTTATTTGGTTTGTTTATGCTACCAGTACAGTGATTTCGATATAAATTTAAATTATATTATCTGTACTATGATTTTATATGCTTTTAGTTTAAAATAAAGTATTTCGCATGAATGCATGAGAACCCACACTTATTTTATATTGAATGTGAAAAGTGATTCTGCTAAAGAAACTCATTGCCAACTTACTAAAATTGATGGAGTGTATGTTTTTAGTCAGCAGACTATCAAAGTGACATGCAAAGCCTAAGAAAGATGTAGCCCCAGGAGGAAACTTCATCTGAGGGCCCTCTAAATGCGAGTAAATCAATTTTTAACTACAGAAAAATTTAAATTACAAAGACATCTTATCTACATTACATTATGACAAAATAGAACTAATAATATTCATATTACCAATAAATTGAAAAGTGCCAGAATGAAAACCACAAGGGTACTTTTCAAAACAATATTATTAAATAATAAAGAAGACTAATTGCAGAAAATTTGGAAAAGCAGAACACTGCAAGGCACATAAAGAAATACCCCACCATCCCGATACCAAAATAACTGCGATGTGTTGGCATAGTTCATTCCAGTCTAACTCATCTTACATTTCACTAAGCCATAAACTGTGGTGTTTTCCCATGTCGTTTTAAACCAAATGAACATCGTTTTTTAATAGCAGCATGATATGCCTTCACACGCCAAAACAAAATTGTATTTTTCTTAATGAAAATAAACTTTCATTTCTGTTGTTTTGCCTTTTACTCTGAGAATAAAAGCAAGTTCGTTGTAAGAAAGGCTGGCATCAGCTCTTTGTAGGAATACGTGCACAGATTTCGAATTACTGTGTTCTGTTAGGAATATTTCATAGGAAAATCAGCAAAGGTTTTTCTTTAATTTCCTTTCCTTAGTTCTCTAATAAAGGAATAGAAAGAAGAAAGCCTAGGATGAGGGAGGCCAAGAACTCTCTTATAAGTTGTTCAGTAGAAGAGTAGAGAGATTATAAAATTCAGCCAGATCAACAATTCTATTAAGGAAGCCCTATCTGCTAGGTAAACCTGAAATGTGTTACAGTGATTTTACCTAAGCCACACTCCTACCTTTAGCTCCTTAGGCCTTCATCAAGGAACCCCCTTGTGAGCCTTTCCTTTCTGAATCTCCTTCCCTATTTTCCTGATACTCTCCCAGCACACACCCTTACTCCTCTCCTGCCCTTAGGGAACTCTGGCACTTAGAATGGTGTATCCAAACTGCAGTCAAGCCTTCATAACATTGTACTGACACACATCTGTGACAATTTTACTCACCCACATGATTCTTAGCGTAATATTGAAAAATTTTGGGAAGATCTGCTCATATTTCTCTTGAATCTCAACCAGTCAAACAGATTCAGCTCAGTGTGATTTTGTGTGTGACATTGCCAATAATTACGAACCTTAGACACTGGTCCGGCGTGAGGGAATAATTAATGAGTGCACTTTTTCTGCAGGTGCTACTGGCAATAGTGCGCTTATCATTAATCTCTGAGCATAATTAACTAAACAAAAATGTATGCTATTTCATAAATTTTAAAGCATGTGCAGGTACCAGGTAGTATCCACCAACTTTGGACCAATCCTGCATACTTGGCATGTCGTAATGATATATTTTTTATAATCCTAGGAAACTATGCTGAGTTCTGGTGATAAAACACAGTGAGAAAAACATCAGATCTTAATAATTTTCATTAAAAAATGTAATTCCAAGAACAACTCTGAAATCATCTAGAATTTGGAATATATTCTAGAGACACACGTTCTTTCTCTTTCTGTCTCTTATTTTACAAGATAGGGTTATGTTTAGTTGCTTTTTTTCATAAATATGTATTTTACCTGAATTTGAAGATTAAATTTCTTAATATTTATATGAAAAAGGTAGACAAACACTAAATGTGTTTTGCCCAGTCTGAGGAGAAGAAAGTAACACACCATGAAAGCATAGGAGTGTTTCAGAAGATTTTTTGCTCTGGCAATTGGGAATCTCCTGGTTTAAATTTCTATTATTTCAGCTTCAGGGCAATCCAAATCATACAGGGCTTGGACTTTATTGCATCAATTCTAATGCTTTTTGTTTTTCTTCCTCCCCCAAACCCCCATATATTCATTGTATTGAGGTGTGGCTTCAACCTTCAAGGGTCCATTCTCAGTATGTTTGAAATCTAAAGATGAAATGAATTTCATAACTGGAAAATCCAGTTATCGGGCATGAGCACATGGCTGCATTTGTTTTAGATTCTTTTGCTTGTCACTTCATTTTCCTCTGATTTAACAAGGTCATGTATAAAATTAGACTCAGCTGTTATTTATTTTATTACTGAGCTCCAAGGTATAAATGTTCCTTTCTTACCTAGAAGTTTACTTTTGACTTTCTTTCTCTTCATATGTAGATAGCTATGTCATGCTTTTCAGCCTCCATAGATATAAGCTCAAAGTTAATTTTACCATCTTTTACTCATCTAGAAAGGGAAGGTAGCCATTTTCTCCCAGTGAACAATCAAATTGTGCTGCCTTGAGGAACAAGTCAAGTCATCAGCAGCATTTCGTTTTTTTGTTGTTTTTTTAATTTTTTTAATTTTTTTTTTTTGAGATGAAGTTTCTCTCTTGTTACCCAGGCTGGAGTGCAATGGCGTGATCTCAGCTCACCACAACGTCCACCCCCTGGGTTCAAGCAATTCTCCTGCCTCAGCCTCCTGAGTAGCTGGGATTACAGGCATGCGCCACCATGCCCAGCTAATTTTTGTATTTTTAGTAGAGACGGGGTTTCACCATGTTGGCCAGGATGGTCTCGATCTCTTGACCTCGTGATCCACCCGCCTCAGCCTCCCAAAGTGCTGGGATTATAGGTGTGAGCTACTGCGCCCGGCCAGCATTTCGTTTTAATAGAAAAGCTGTTTTTGTTTTGTTCTATTTTTTTTCTTGCAAGGTTTGCTTCCAAAGTTCTTAAATAAGGATCTATTTTCTTATTTTGCACTTGTAATTTGGACTCTACTTTTGAAATGCATTTGAAGCTGTCTTATAACACAAGGCACATGTATTATAACATCATTAAAATAGAAAGTTAAAAGTTGTGGGTGGGAAAAGGCAAACATATACCAGCAGAATGAATGAATACCAGCTCTAGTGAGGACCTATGGCTAAGCTAGAGATCTTACTGAGAGCTCAGGGCAATGGAGGCAGAAAGGAAAAATGATGGATTACTTAGTTCTGCTTGGAGAGTGGAGCTGGAGTAGGGAAACCTACTGGGTCATCAGGAGAGGCAACTTTTTTTTTTTTTTTTTTTGAAATGGAGTTTCGCTCTTGTTACCCAGGCTGGAGGGCAATGGCGCGATCTCGGCTCACCGCAACCTCCGCCTCCTGGGTTCAGGCAATTCTCCTGCCTCAGCCTCCTGAGTAGCTGGGATTACAGGTGCGTGCCACCATGCCCAGCTAATTTTTGTATTTTTAGTAGAGACGGGGTTTCACCTTGTTGACCAGGACGGTCTCGATCTCTTGACCTCGTGATCCACCCGCCTCGGCCTCCCAAAGTGCTGGGATTACAGGCGTGAGCCACCGCGCCCGGCTGGAGAGGCAACTTTTCTATATCACTGAGTTATGAAAGGCATTTGTAATATTTTTTTAAAAGATAGGATAGACTTTGAAATGATTTTAGTGATTTTTAAAACATTTCATGGAAGCATCTCATGCCCTGAGAAAAGAGCACATAAGAATAGGGCTACATGAATTTTCACAGACCGAGCATATTCATGAACCCAGCACCCAGAGCACAAACTCTCAACAGTCCCCTGTGTTTCCTTCCAGCCACGATTCCCTCCTCCCCAAAGGTACTGTTACTGTTGACTTCTTAGAACATAAATTGGCTTAAGTTTTTTACTTTACATATTTTAAAATACATGTCAATCATTTACTTTATCTTCACTTTTAAAATAATACTTTTGTTCACTTATGGTTTCATCCATCTATTTATTCACTTATTGATCCATACAAAAATTCTTAAGCATCTGCCATACAACTAACAACCATGAGGTTGAGAATATTTTAAACCTTTAAATTGTTTTTTCTTTAATTTGTATGCACTAAAATGCACTTCTTTTTCTGTGAACGATTACATGAATTTTGACACATGTAGATTAATGTAACCATCACCTTACAAGGGATTCAGAACAATCTCATCACCTCCCCAAAGCACCTCTTAATACCTTCTGTAGTCACATTTTTTGTGAACCCCTAAGTTTTGGCAACTCTTGATGGAGCTTTATATTTGAGTTTCAAGGCAGTAATGAGGATACATTTTTCACTCTTCATTTCTCAGCTACAAACATTTCATTTCATCTTCTTCTATCTCTGCATCTCCATCATGCTAGTCATTTCATTTTTTGACTCCGAAGGGCCAAAGTTTTTCTGTCCATATTAAGAAAGATATTTTTCAGGTCAAAAATTGCAGTATTTCACCAGACTGACTAACTTTGTTTTCTGTACAAAATCGTTTTTTTTTTCTTCCCAGAGGTTGGGTCACTTCTGCTGCTAAGCATGGAAATGTTGACCTTTGGGAGAGGCTCACTCTGAATCTTCCACTGTGAATAAAACAAATCCCAAGATAGAGTGGAAAAGAAATACCCAGAGCTGAATTAGGAGCAGCTGGCAGATGGGCCCTGAAATGCAAAAATATCCTTTTGAGTTTTTCAAAATTCTAGTTCGCTGAGAAAATATTTATTTTTTCCCAATTAATCCACACTCAATAATTTCCCCAAGTTATCTTTTGATTGGGAAGTTCTGTACCACACTGTAGTAACACTGATAACAGTGAAGTAGGTGGTGCTTTGGAAGGAAATCAATCGACTTATGTTGCTTTATGCATAGCAGCAGTTGGAAAACTGTGCCTGTGATTTCAGTGGTATTCTGTCTTCTCCATGTAAAGGGAAGCACTGAATACCCTTGCCTATGTAAGAAAGGTGAGTCTGAATTTGAAAATGGGCTTTGTTGATAACTTCCTTAGTCTTTTATTTAGTATGTCATATTACAAATGCAAAATACATTCCATAGAGAGAAGCGTAAAAATACAATCAAGCAAAAGAACACTGAAAACGCCCTACTCCTATGTCTTTAGAAAATATCATTCTTTTTTTAAAGAAACTTTGTATAGTGGAAAATTTCAGTTGTATACCAAAGCAGAGACAATAGTACAGGGCAGTAAGCGCACCCCTTGCCAGGTCTACCAGTTATCAACTCACATCTCCTTGTAGTTAATCTCTACCCCCGGCCCCACCCTGCACTGAAGGTTTTCAAGCAAGTTGTAGATATCATATGATTTCATTCATAATCCCAGTGTGTATGTACCTCTAAAAGGTAATATTTTTAAAAACATAACTATAATGCCATGATCACAGCTAAAAAACACTAATAACTCCTGTTTATTGTTAAATATTCTGCCAGTACAAGCTTCTCTAATTAACCCCTTTTGGTCATGTTTGGGTATAAATCACTGGAAAAACCACTATTTGTAACATCTTGGTATACATCCTTTCCAACTCTTTTCTTCCATCTCCCTGCGTGTGTACGTATTTATGTGGGCATGTTTTCCCCTCTAGATTTCCTGCCATAGACAAACACATATATTCATGTTCATAAATTGGCTTATATCTGCAAAACTTTTTGTAACATCTTTTCATAAGACTACATGTGTTTCCCTCATGGTTTCTTCCCATGACTATTTAGAATCTCACAGGATGGATACTATTATTCATTTTATCATTTCCTTTTCACTGTTGATTATGACCCATCCTTCACTGAAAGTAAATAGCATTTAAATTATCACTGAACATAAGTTCAGTTACCTTGAGGTGTTAGCAAAGGTAGTATATTGGTGAGTGAATCAATGAGCAACATAGAATTTGTCTCTGATGACTGTATCTTTGGGCAAGTGTGTTTTACTTTCAGTTAATATGCTTGGATGACATGCTCCTATAACTTTGTGTGTTTGTGCAGTTTATCTGACACCAAGTTACACTGCCAGGAAAGTGGCCACTGTTCGTATTAATTTGGAAAGTATAAGTCACCATGATAAGTTGGGCGCATGATCACAGGTAAATACACACAATATTTGAGTCACAGTGTTTTCAGACCCTGATGGGTTTTGATGATTCAGGGCCCCTTGGCCTTGTTTACATTAGTGATATTCTGCATGGGTGAGACGTGTACTTTGGAGTCAGATAAACAAAGCATGAATCCTGCCTCCAGCATTTATTCCCGGGTGACTTAGAACATATTAACATCTCTAAGCTTGAAATGTCTTCACCTGCTTAAGGAAGACAATAATAGTGCCTACTCATGAGGTGGTTGTGAGAATTGAATGTGGTAATGATGCAGTTATGGGGCCTTGCATAGAGCCTGGCAAGAGCTCAGTAAATGGTAGCAGCTTTCAGTTATAGTTTAAAAACCAAACTAAATGCCATATGCCAGAGACTGTGCACAGAGAGATTCCATTTATGTACAATACAACAACAAGAAAATGAATCTAAGCCAGGAGAAGCCAGAACGGAAGTTATCTTCAAGAGGGCAGCGGCCAGAAGGAGGCTTAAGGGACTCCTAGGGTGTTGATAATATTCTTTTCCTTAAAATGTGCTGATTACTTAGTTGTATGCAGTTTCAGAAACTCCATTGAGTTGAGACTTCATTACTTATGACTATGCATCTTTATGTACTTTATGTTTCAATGAAAACCTAAATCTGAGAAAATATAAAACAGAAAGGATAACATCAATCTTATTTGTGGTAATAAGGCACCTGGCATATAGAAACATAGAAGATAAGCAGATAAACAGATAGATATAGCAATATGGGTAATACTAATCATTGTTAGCAATTTGAACTGTTTTTAAAAATTGAATTTTAGGAAAATTGAATTGAAAATAATGTTGATTCAAGTCAAACACTACATATAGTTTGAATTGGTCTTGCTAAACTCTTGTCCCTCATATTTTCAGACAACATTCCATATTTAAGTTGGCAGCAGATATTTGCTTTGCTTTCTCTTGGGAGAAAATATTAGGGGTGCGACTGTGGCATCACCAGCCTCATCTTTCCTGTCTAGAGCAGAGCAGAGCAGAGCTACTGCTTTGAAATGAGTTACTGTGAGTCTTAGAAACCCTGAAGAGGTTTGGCCATACCCAGGAGCAAGCTCAGCTCATCAAATTGTCCCAAAGAGTAATTCTTTTTTTCATAATACCTCCAAGAGGCAACCATGATTTCATGACCTTTCTTTGGGTAGTGACATTTCAAGTGCTCAGAAGAACATTTGAAGTTTGAGAAAATAGACCCAAGAAATAGGTATTTAATTCAGTTGTTCTCCAACCATCACACTCATTTTGTGGAGCCGAATGAAGTAAGCCAGGCACGGCATTTCATGTGGTGAAGCTTGCTGTTTGGTGCAGCTTTAACTGCAAAACTGAGGGCAGGCCTCACGATGTGTTTGCGGAATTTCCTTTGTAGAAAAATTTCAGTTCTCACTGCCAGTCCTTTTGTCTCTCAGTCAAACATGTGTGCTTAAAAAGCCTAAAAGGTAAAATATTTGATAATCCTCCTTTTGAAGTGCAATGCATACAGTATCGTCAGATGTCATAAAAGTCACCTAGTAGAGAGATTTTAACAATTAAAGACTAGTTTAAACAGACGGGTCATGATCGGTATTTCCTAACGTGAATACGGATGTGGAAAATATAAGGATGTTAGACCCTCTCTTTTGCTGTCACAGCACACAGCTGGAAATTGCTTATTATTAGCTTGCAAATCCTACAGGAAAACACAGAATTATTTTTAGTACTCAGCAAATTTATGGTGGTAATTATGAATATTTGCATCACTTCCGGAATGTAAGAGTCCTATATCTTTAGTCTCAATGTTGAGAAGATAATTTTTATCACTTGTACGCCCTGCCTATTGATTTCCGTGGTCACTGGGAATCAAAAGTGCTTTCCTGGTAATGCAGTGGGTGACAGTAGTCATTTTGCAATGTAAATGCTTTGGAAGGCTCTGCAGCCATGGGCTTCTTAAAGTAAAAAAAGAATTGCCCTATTTTCCTATCACCAAATTCGTCAACTTACCTGCATGTGAAGTCATACCTTCTGCCTCCTTCCTGTGACAGTTTGGAGTCATGCCTTTGGCTCTATTAAGAGCCAAATCCTTCCCTGGTGTCTGGGATCCTACCTGCACTTACCATTACTTAAGAACCGCACCCCCACTCCCATACTTCATCTCCCTGGCATCATCTGTGTGCGGGCATTAGTCTACATGCTTAACTGTGGCCTCATTTACTGCAAAAGTCCTCAGGGAATTAGCTATGTTAATGGTCTCCACTTGCTCTCCTCCCATTCTCGCCTCAGCCTAGTCCACTGGGTTTCCAAACCCATCAGTCTTCTTTACAACTGGCTTCTATCTGCACCTCCATCTTACAAGTGACATCTCCGTCTACTATTTCCTCGGGCTGAGAACACTGGAGTCATTGTATACACAGTCTTACAAGTTTTCTTATAAACTCAGTCTCCAAAATGTAGTGGCCAAGGGAAAACTTCCTCCTTACCCTCTGAAGTTTTGCTGAAAATCAACTGACAAAAGGCAGGTTAATAGGAGAAAAAGCGGCAGAGCACAGTGGCTCATGCCTGTAATCCCAGCACTTTGGGAGGCTGAGGAGGGCGGATCACAAGATCAAGAGATCCAGACCATCCTGGCTAACACAGTGACACCTCATCTCTAATACAAAAAATTAGCTGAATGTGGTGGCACATCCCTGTAGGCCCAGCTACTCAGGAGGCTGAGGCAGGAGAATTGCTGGAACCCGGGAAGCAGAGGTTGCAGTGAGCTGAGACCGCACCACTGCACGCCAGTCTGGGCAACAGAGCAAGACTCCATCTCAAAAAAAAAAAAAAGAAAGAAAGAAAAACCAAGAGGAAAGGTGTAGACATCTATTAACATTCCTGGGAAGAACCAGAGTGACTACCCCATCACGCAATGGGGAACACATGGTTCTATGCTCTTCTTCTTAGGGAATAGAGGAAGGAGAATTTTAGATGATTTGGAGGGTTAGTAAATGCTTTTTAGGGGAATTCAGTGAACTTGAAGAATACACAATGGCATAGAATGAAGTCTGTTGGGCCTATGGAACAGACAGTGGTTGGGCCTACAGAACAGACAAAAGTCTGTCCCATTGTGTTGACAGACTTCCATTTTCCTTCCTGCATCATGAGTTCAGTCAATACAAACTCAGGGAAGGGACCAGACGTGATTGTTTTCTTCTTTGGCAGGTCTGGCCTTTAGGCAGGTAAAGGAACTTCAGAGGACAATTCCATGCTGTGCTTTGAGAGAGACAGAGGATTGAGAGAGAGAGGGAAGGGGGATGTCAGAGAGACCTTGACGCTTCATCTTCAGTTCAGGATGTGGAAACACCATTTTATAAGATACTGGTTTCTAAGATCTGACAAGAAGATATTTGTAATCCAACCACTTTTCACTGTCTCTGTTGATGGGCTCCCAACTCCATCATCAGTACACAGACATCTACTGATTGTCACCCAAGCCTGCCTCCTTGCTAAATCTAATGCCTGTCAGTTATTAGGTATTTTTACATTTGACCTCTCGTTGAAACATTTTTTCTCTCTATGCCTCTGTGGCTTCTAGTTACTTCAATACGGAGAAGTTAACAAAAAGAATGTTAACTTAGTAACTGAAAGGGATATTTAGAATTATGTATCCTTATATTGAACGTGTTAACCTGGTAACTGAAAGGTGTGAAAAGAGGTCTCTAAGGCGTCATGGAAGCAGTAACTGCAGGAAACAGCCACCAGCTTGAGGGAAGAAATCTAAGTGATTTAAATGTAGAATTTCAGAGGAGTGTCCCTGACTTGTTGAAACTCTGACCTCTGAGGAGGGAGCTTGTGTTTTTGAGGTCACAGGAGGGGCCTGTGGGGCTGAGATCTGGTCCTTGAAGAAGGTTGTGCTGGCTGTTGCCGGCTTTGCAGCTGCTGAGCTGGGAACTATGAGATTTCTCCTGTAAGTATTGGAAAGACAAAGGAAATAAACCGCTGGCTGGGCGCAGTGGCTCATGCCTGTAATCCCAATACTTTGGGAGGCCGAGGCAGGTGGGTTGCTTGAGCCCAGGAGTTTGAGACCAGCCTAGGCAGCATGGGGAAACCTTGTTTCTACTAAAAACACAAAAATTAGACCTGGCACAGTGGCTCACACCTGTAATCCTAGCACTTTGGGAGGCCGAGGCGGGCAGATCACGAGGTCAAGAGATTGAGACCATCCTGGCCAACATGGTGAAATCCCATCTCTACTAAAAGTACAAAAGTTAGCTGAGCATGGTGACACACTCCTGTAGTCCAAGCCACTCAGGAGGCTGAGGCAGGAGGATTGCTTGAACCCAAGAGGCAGAGGTTACAGTGAGCCAAGTTTGTGCCACTGCACTCCAGCCTGCTGAAAGAGCGAGACTCTGTCTCAAAAAACAAAAAAACACACACAAATTAGCCAGGCGTGGTGGCATGGGCCTGTAGTCCCAGCTACTTGGGAAGCTGAGGCACGAGAATTGCTTGAACCCAGGAGGCCAAGGTCACAGTGAGCCAAGATGGTGCTACTCCACTCCAGTCTGGGTGACAGAGCCTGACTCTATCTCAATAAAAGGAAATAAACTGTGCTAAGAAAAGATTCTGCCACTGCCACGGTAGAGAAAGGAGATTGGAGGAGGCTCACGGGAGCCTTTCCTCTTCCCTCTAGCACCTCCTAGGATCAGAGCCTAACACGGAACCGCTCACCAATCAAGAATACCAGGTCTTGGGGGGTGGGGAGTTGGGGAGAGATAGCATGGGGAGAAATGCCAGATATAGGTGAAGGGGAGGAAGGCAGCAAATCACACTGCCATGTGTGTACCTATGCAACAATCTTGCATGTTCTTCACGTGTACTCCAAAACCTAAAATGAAATTTAAAAAAAAAAAAAAGAACACCAGGTCTTAGCCCCACCCCACAAAGCAAAGTGCAGGAGGGTGAATATATATTTATTGGATGAATTAACTAAGACCCAGGATTTTAGTCTTTTAACAGTTTTTTCCATTCAAAATAAATCCCTGATTTGAGTCCACATCATGGTTTGTCACTGGTTCTTTTTTTCTTTACCTTGACTCAGTCGGTTACCCAGCCAATCAGATAATCACCTAAGAATTCACCTAGTGCTCGGTCCATGACTGTACTTGGCTCGACCTTGGGAGGGATGTCATGAGTGCCTGGTATGCATATACGTTGCCTTCCGAGCTCTTGGCGTTTCCTTGACCTCACAACTAGAAAAAAACATCAGTTTGGTTGTTTATCTGTAACTGAGAGTGCTTGCTTCTAAAAATGCAGATTATATAAACATATAGAAGTTTATATATTCTTGGCAAGAAATGTGCAATTAGTCGCATTGTGGAAAGATGATTTCCAAAGTCCCTCTGCCTGACTCGTAGTCTACCTGCTAGAATTCTACTTCTCGTGTGTCTTTGGAAGGCAAATGCCATACTCTCACCTGAAGAATCCACGGACATTCTGTTTATGTAGGTAGTAGCCTTTTTATCTTGCTGTGGTGCGGTGAAGGGATTGGGAGAAAAGACATGATCTGCAAACCCTCAGACCTCACCAAGGTTTGCAAACTGTGGTTCAAGTTCTTCACCTCTTCACATCCACATGAGAAATATCTGTCCTGACGTTGTGTTTAGTACTCAACTATTGTAATCAAGTTCTGTCAGGGTCGAGAGATATTCCTTACTTAGTAGAAAATATCTCCAGGAGTTCTGACAACTGAAAATGGCCTCACCTCTCACCTAAATTCCCCTGCGATCCTAGAAAATTTACCAGCTGAATCGATGGGATGTTAAGGCAAAATTGTGATTTCTTGAGGAGAAAGAGGGGGAAGAGAAAAGAAAAATAAGCGTAGTATGGTCTACTGGTTTGTGTCAATGCTGTTCAAAAACATCTCTCTATGTATTTATTCTTTTCAAACCCAGGAGGGTACCAGTGCCATCCCTTCCTAATTCAAGGCCTGCTTACCTTCAATGGTCTATGCACCTTGCCTCCCTCTGAAACCAGTTCTGTGGTCTCTCTCCTTCTCAGTTCTCTCTGCAACTTCTTACCTCAGAAGTCCTCTTTATTAACAAAAGACAACATTAAAAAATGTGAAAAATGGAGAAAGTACAGGGAACGCGTTTAATGGACAGATTATGTATGAGAGCTAATGTCCCTCAGGTCTCGATATGCATCCAGCCTTTTAGCATTGTTGCAAGATTCATCAGTGGAGAAATTAGGGGAAAGCGGTCCTGCTTCGTTTTCAGCAGAGCGGCTCTGTTTGGAGCAGGAACCCATGTAGCTTGTAATCTCCTAGGTAATCCTCCCAAGGCTCTCTGTTTTCTTGCAGAGAAGCCTCTATACTCTTCTAGTGCCACATTCCTGAGAAGCCTGGGGCTCTAAGAAGTCTTCTGTTTGCATTCTGCATGTCATAGGTACTTTCTTTTCTTTTCTTTTCTTTTTTCTATCCTCCAGACTGGAGTGCAGTGGTACAATCTTGGCTCAGGGCAACCTCCACCTCCCAGGTTCAAGTGATTCTCTTGCCTCAGCCTCCCTAGTAGCTGGGATTACAAGCATGCACCACCATGCCCAGCTTTTTATATTTTTTTGGTAGAGATGGGGTTTCACAATGTTGGCCAGGCTGGTCTTGAACTCCTGACCTCAAGTGATCTTCCCGCCTTGGCCTCCCAAAGTGCTGGGATTACAGTCGTGAGCCCACACCTGGCCTGCCATGGGTATTTTGTGATCACGCTCTCCCCTCCAAGCACATCTTGTGGAAGACACTTCCTTTGCCACTCTGGATTTAAATAACTAATTAAACTTCAAAACTTAGGAGTAATTTTCTATCTTGGTATTACCTTAAAGAGTCCTCCAAATGACTCCAAAGATTTTACCCCATAGAAGTATTCCTCAAAGTGTCCCATACAGCTTCATTAAATTTATCAGGGATACGTGTTAGAAATGCAGCCCCCTGGATCTCACTAGAGACTTCTAAAACAGTTTCAGGGAGTGGGGCCAGGTTTACATGTATTTTTTAAAAGTTCAACAGTCTATTCTTACAGAAGCAAAAGTTGAAGAACCTCTGGTCTCTTGTATAGATTTTTGACGTCAGAGGAAGGAAGCAAATTATAGAGCTGGGAAAGGAAAATATGGCCAGGTTAACACTTGAGTTATCTGAGCTAAAATGGAATAGCTTTTAGAAATAATTGTGCGTTTATTTTCATGTGTTTTGGGAAAAAAAATGAGATGTATTCTCAAACCAGTGATTTCACTGATACTACAGTTGACAAAGAAACAACAACAACAAAAAAATAAAGTGAATCTTTAAAGAAAAACCCTAAACAAATGGAATTTAAATTGGTTGAAAGGGCTCTACTGTTGTTTTCAAATCCCTGTTCAGCCACTAATGAACACTGTCACATCGGACATACGCTTTTCTTCATGTCCCATTCCTTGGGTGATACACCCACGGCAGGCAGTGGCACCTGTGCCTGGGCTGGTTACCACCTTCCTGTGGGCCACAGCGGCTCTGCAGCAATGCTCTGGGAACGCGGGCCTGGCTGCTTATAAAATCATGATGTTACCGTCTTCTATGTCTGCTTCCACTTTCCTCCTCACCCGTATTTTTCCCTGCCATGCCACATCTCCTCCTGACCTGTCCATGCCGGTAGCTTAACCTCTGACATAGTCTTCTAGCTTCACAGAAAGGAATATCCATCTTTATGGATTTCTCCAGCAGGCTGGTTGGCACCAGTGTTTCCAGGATGGAGCTTGCTAATCAGATCCACATAATGATGCTGATGTGCCAGTCTAGGGGACCTCACTGTTAATAGTCCAACTTCCAGTGACACAGTGGATGCAGCAGACGTGGTTAGTGGTCCCCTGCCCCCTTTGACCTCTCTGTGTTCTCCATCTGACTTCCAGCCGCCACTATCTGTGTCTCTGTGCTGGAGGGTTCTTTTTACCAAGTGCAGAAAGCCTTGAAGCCCACAGTGCTCAGGAGTTAACTCCCTTAGGAGCATTACTCATCCAGTGACTCTCTGAAGATGGCGTATAAATACCCAAGCGCTCTCCCCCGGGATGGGATGATTCTGTGGGCTGTAGCTGCACCTTTTCCGAGAGCTTTCCAGTGGGATGAAGCACCAGTTGCTCCCTGAATCATCTGTCTCAGTAGCAGACGCTTTGTTGGTTGCCTTCTTTTCCCTGTTTCACTGCCTCATTTTTTTTTTAATTGGCACTTCTTGGGACTACCTCAACAATAAACTCCTAGCCCTGAATTTTTGTCTCGGGATCTGCTTCTGGGAGAACTCATTACCAAAACACGTCACGCTATCAGCAGAAACCTCATGGTGGTGCAACGCCTCTCCTTTACTGTGTAACCAAAGTGAGAATTTGGGATTAAGCATCCAATTCAGGGAAAGGGAGAGAGTATCTTTTTGATTGGGGAAGTCTGTAACGGGTGAAAGCCCTCAGCACCCTCCTAGCCACCCTTCAGCTGTGCCCCATATGGTCGTTAATTAAATGTCAGTTATGGCCTTTCCCAACTAATACACTAAAATGCCCTTGTTCATCACCTATTTGATCTGTTAATCCAGCTAAGCCCGTAGTTCCCAAACGTTAACACACACTGAGATCCACTGGAGGACTTGTTAAGGCCACACATTACTGGGCCGCTTTACCCCTAGCGTCTCTGATACAGTAGATCTGGTGTGAAGCCTTAGGATTTGCATTTCTAGCAAGTTCCCAAGTGATGCTGATGCTGCTGGCCCAGGGACCACACTGAGAACTGCTGGTGTGAGCCTGCGTTCACCGTAAGCTCTTGAAACATGAAGCCTAGTGTTTGCCTCTGAGATAAAACATTCATTGATTTTTCTTTTCAAATTTTATCTATTGGTTTTGATTAGGTAATTTATTTACCTGCTTTAAAAGTCAGAGCATATAAAACAATACATGGATTCTTTGTTAACATGATAAAACACATTGGTCTCAATATAAAAGCCAGCCTCATGCTGGCCAGGGAAACACTGGAACATTTCCACAGAAGGAATATAGCAAAGATGCTTATTATGTCTACATTATTTAGTGTTGTTCTGGAGGTATTCTCTATGAATAATATAGAGAAAGAAAACCCAGGAGAATCAAATGAAAAAAAAAACTATTTGTATAATAGGAATGTCCAATAACATGACTGTGTACAATATTAATGTGAAAATATCAGTACACTTTCTGTACAGGCAATAAACAAAGAGAATATATTGTGGAAACAGAAGCTCTGTTTTTAAAAATATATATAATATACCAAAGAATAAAGCATATTTTAAAAATTTATGAAATCTACATAAAAAAACTTGAAAGTGTCCTGAAGGCGACAAAGAAAGACTTGAAACAATGAAAGAGACAGTGTTCTTGAGTGGCAAGGCTCAACTTTGTACATGTCACCTTCCTTTAAATAAGAAATAAATTCAATATGATTCTAATAAAATACTATATTAGTTTGTTTTCACACTGCTGATAAAGACATGCCTGACACTGAGAAGAAAAAGAGGTTTAATCAGACTTGCAGTTCCACATGGCTAGGGAGGCCTCAGAATCATGGCAGGAGGTGAAAGGCACTTCTTACAAGGTGGCGGTAAGAGGAAATGAGGAGGAAGGAAGCAAAAGTGGAAATCCCTGATAAACCCATCAGATCTCTTGAGACTTAATCACTATCATGCGAATACCATGGGAAAGACCTGCCCCCATGATTCAATTACCTCCACCTGGAACTCTCCCACAATATATGTGAATTCTGGGAGATACAATTCAAGTTGAGATTTGAATGGGGACACAGCCAAACCATACCATTCCACTCCTGGCCCCTCCAAATCTCATGTCCTCACAGTCGAAAACCATTCATGCCTTCCCAACAGTCCCCCAAAGTCTTAACTCATTTTAACATTAACCCAAAAGTCCACAATCCAAAGTCTCATCTGAGACAAGTCAAGTTCCTTCTGCCTATGAGCCTGTAAAATCAAAAGCAAGCCAGTTATTTCCTAGACACAGTGGGCTTACAGGTATTGAGTAAATGCGGCCATTCCAAATCGAAGAAACCAGCCAAAACAAAGGGGTTACAGGCCCCATGCAAGTCTGAAATCCAGCGGGGCAGTCAAATTTTAAAGCTTCAAAATGATCTCCTTTGACTCCAGGTCTCACATCCAGGTCACACTGATGCAAGAAGTGGGTTCCCATGTTCTTGGGCAGCTCTGCCCCTGTGGCTTTGCAGGGTACAGTTTCCCTCCTGGCTGCTTTTGTGGGCTGGCATTCAGTGTCTGCAGCTTTTCCAAGCACACAGGGCAAGCTGTCAGTGGATCTGCCATTCTGGGGTCTGGAGGATGGTGACCCTCTTATCATAGCTCCACCAGGCAGTGCCCCAGTAGGAACTCTGTGTGGGGGCTCCAACTCCATGCTTTCCTTCCATGCTGCCCTAGCAGAGGTTCTCCATGAGGGCCCCACCCCTGCAGCAAACTTCTGTCTGTGCATCCAGGTGTTTCCATACTTCTTCTAAAATCTAGGCAGAGGTTTCTAAACCTCAATTCTTGACTTCTGTGTACCCACAGGCTCAACACCACGTGGAAGCTTCCAGGGTTTGGGGCTTCCACCCCCTTTCAGCCCTGGCTGGAGTGGCTGAGACACAAGGCACCAAGTCTCTAGACTGCACACAGCATGAGGACCCTGGGCCCAGCCCACAAAACCACTTTTTCCTCCGGGTCTCTGGGCCATGATGGAAGGGGTTGCCATGAAGGTCTCTGGCATGGCCTGGAGACATTTTCCCCATGGTCTTGGGAATTAACCTTAGGTTCCTTGCTGCTTATGCAGATTACTGCAGCAGCTTGAATTTCTCCTTAAAAAATAGGCTTTTCTTTTCTCCCATATCATCAGGCTGTAAATTTTCCAAACTTTTATGCTCTGTTTTCCTTTTAAAACAATGCTTTTAACAGTACCCAAGTCACCTCTTTAATGCTTTTCTGTTTAGAAATTTCTTCTGCCAGATACCCTAAATCGTCTCTCTCAAGTTCAAAGTTCCACAGATCTCTAGGGCAGTGATAGTGTGAGCCTGGGGTTCTCCCATTCCTGGGGCTTCTCCCTTACCTCAAGAAAATGTGGATGAGGAATGAGGCTCCTCTTTCTAGGGAATACTGACTTTCCAGCTACTCCAGATACCTCACAGGTACTCCCTTTGCTCATCTGGTAACCACTCAGCACCAGCGTGCCAGGAACCTGACAAGTGACAACTAATTCCTCTGCCTCCAGGGCCTGCCACTGCCGCTCTGCCCCAGGAGGAGGTAATCATAGAAGTATTGCTGTTTGCAATGATGCTGCGCTCATTCACAGCAAACTTAAGAGTTTAACTCCTAATTCCAAGGAAAGCCAGTACTTAAAAAAAAAAAAAAGACGATTATAGTTCACCTGTTGGAAATTCATGATTTGCTAGTGATTTATGACTTTTATTTTTCCCTCTTTAACCAGGATGCAGACCTTGTTTCATTAGGTTTATTATGTTTTTAATTACTTCAGGGACCTATTTGGTGCCTAATTATCTGTATGACAGGAAATTAAACTAAGCTTCCATTTGTCTGTAGTCACTGTGAAACCTGACGTCCTCCCACCCCAGCCCTTTCCTTTTTTTCAAAAAAATGATGACATGAATTGTAAATCTGGACCAAAGTGATTTTGGTGCAACGTCCTCAGGCTATGCGTTATAAAACACTTCCATTAGCTGATCACTACGCTAACAGAGCAGAGAAAAGGTACAGTAAAAATACGATATTATATAATCTCATGGACCACCATCATAAATGCAGCCCAACATTGACCTAAACAGTTTTACAGAATTAGTACAGAAAAGTCACTAAACAACAACAAACGGCAATAATACCAAATCCTGAAGAGGGGATAAATCTGATTACCAGAGCTGCCACATTATATTATTTAAAATGTCTAGTTTTCAACAATTACAAGACATATACATGCAAACAAATGAAAAAGTATGGCCGGGCACGGTAGCTCTCGCCTGTATTCCCAGCACTTTGGGAGGCTGAGGTGGGTGGATCACCTGAGGTCAGGAGTTCAAGACCAGTCTGGCCAACATGGTGAAACCCCATCTCTACAAAAATACCAAAAAAAAAAAAAAAAAAAAAAAATTAGCTGACATGATGGCAGGTGCCTGGAATCCCAGCTACTCAGGAGGCAGAGGCAGGAGAATCTCTTGAACAGGAGGCAGAGGTTGCAGTGAGCCAAGATTGTACCCTTGCACTCCAACCTAGGCAACAGAGCGAGACTCTGACTCAAAAAAAATTATGGCCCATATACAGGAAAAAAAAAAAGTCAATAGAAATTGTCCTTGAAGAAGTCCAGACATGGGACTTACCAGGCAAAGACTGAAAATCAGTTTTTAAATATGATAAAAGAACAAAAGGAAATGTCTAAAGAACTAAGGGAAAGTATAAAAGCAGTGTCACAACAAATAGAGCGTATAAATAAAGATAAAACTATTTAAAAGAAAATAATAATAATAATAAATAAAACACTTAGTGAACATTTGAAAGATAGCCAGAATTTTATCAGTTGGTGATCAGTTGTCACCTGCTGATAGAGTCGTAGTTGACATAGGTAGCTCTTCCACCATCTCGGTCAAGTGTAAGACCTCTCGAGTCTGACATCTGAGGTTTAAAACCTGGCATTTGCTACTCGGTAGCTATGAAACCTTGTCCAGTTGCTAAGGCTTGTAATGTTTTAGTGTCCCTACCTGTAAAATGGGGCAATAATAAGACCTCATGGGGTAGCTGAGAACTAAATGAGATAACATGTGTAATTACATGTCAAGTACTTCAATGCCTGGGAGACAGTAACTGCTGAATAAATAATCACTTCTACTGTTAGGGGAGAACCAAGAGTTGCAGAGATAGGTTAGCAATTTTGTTGACAGCCATCTGTTGTCTATTTTAGATAAGAGAAGGATATTGTGAAGAGCTGCATGTTTCTGCTGACCCTGATAGCAGAGGCAGGGTCGGCCCCTTAGTCTGAAATCAGGCAGGAAGACCTGCAACATATGGACTGTCACATGCTGCAAGCTCTGACTGTGTTTGCTCTTGACTTCTCAGACTGGCCAGGAGATGCTAATTTAAGGCTTACGGTCATAAAAGATTCTTCCTTGCCCTACTTTCCACTGTCCTAACTCTTGCAGACACACTCAGTAATGACTTCCACAGGTGGTGTGAGTCCCTCCAGAGAAAAGTATAAAAGCAAGATAACAAAGTAAATGAAAACTCCCTAATTCCTTCGAGTTTTATTTCTGTTCCCATAGCAGAGCTGAAAACATGCTTTATTTAGAGTATTTGTCTCAATTGTCTTCATTATTTGCAATCTCAGGTATAAAATATGCTGGAATAACTGGAGGGTGGTGAGAACATCTAAACTATACTTACAGGCCTAGGTCCATTTTTCAAAGCTTTCTCTTCTTGTCAGCCTTTGTCAAATGGGATCGAGCTTTTACCAGTAAGAAGTGAAGATTAAATTGGTGCACTTCAATCTCGGTAGTTCCAAAGGAATCCTTACGCCCCAAAGAGCTCAGTCTACCAATCTGAGTGACATATCTGCATGGAGGTAATATAGCAGCAGCAAGAGAGACGCACAAGCACACACAAACCAACCCAGGCCGCGATGATAATTGCAGTGTGGCAGTCCCTGGTATCCTAGGAGTAATGACTCTGACATTCTTTATCATTGTGTGTTAGATGTGATATGAAGCAATTATCGAGTTGCTTTTTGCAATATTGATGGCTGGGCCATCTTTGCACATTATCCTCGTCTCATGCTGTGACCCGCAGGACTTAATTCTGACACCTTGAGTCTCTCATGACAGATTGATAAGGAGCTCTGGCTTAATCTTCCCTTTCTTAGGATGAGACTCTGGTGTTTACCCTTGTTATTAAGGAGAAGTACTGATAACATAAGCTACTGTTATTTTCTTTTTCTGCTTGCAAAATTTGATTTGTATCTCAAATTCTCTAGTGGAAATATTGGTACAATGGCATTTATTGCTAATTGTAAACTACCCTCATAACAAAGGCAGACATTATTGTTTTTCCTTATAATTACTTGCAATAGTCCCCGTGTTAACCCTATTTTAATAGTAATCTAAGGACTATGGAATAAGGTTTATTAAGACCACATGCTTCAGATCTGTGCACACTTTGTTGGAATAATGCTTGCGGTATGGAAATTTCACCCTTCGAGAGGTGGTCTGTTTTCTTAAGTTGAAATTGGCATTGTGTCAGTATTTTGCTTTCATCTGGATAGCTATTTCTCTGCTCCTTTATTTTCATTTTTTCCTGAGAGCAGACTTTTATTCGGAGCATGGATCAGCATGCCCACGTTTTGAATATTTCATATCATATCAGCTTGTTTGTACCACACACAATAAGAGGCATCTGGCATCTTTCAGAAAGGCTGGAGGAAGCCACTTCCTGATGCCGTGTCTGGCTGCCCCTCCCTCACCCCATGTATGAGGTCTTTGGTGAGGTATGGATTGGTACAGCCCACAGAGGAAGCAGTGGTCAAACCAAGCTACGGCGGTGGCCTGTGGTGACACAGGACACACATCTGTCTGTGTGTTCTTCTCTGGTCGTTGCTGCCAACCTTGGGAAGAGATTGCAGCATGGCGGTTTGGAACAGTCAATAGTGTCGGTATTGAAGACAGCCTGCCCGATCCCTACATGCAATAAAACCCACCCATGTTTTGTGACTGTTACTATAATTTACACAAATACGGTTGTACTAGATCTTACCCTTTTCTCTCTTTTTTCCTTTCCTTTTTTTCTTTTTCTTTTTTCCCTTTACTCTGCTTAGCATGATGTTTTAAAGGCCTGTTTGTGTTGCTGAATGAGCCCACTGCTGCCTGTGCTCCATGGAATTCCATGGTGTGGGATCTGACTGAGGCATTACTCCATGATAGGCACATCTCTTGGCTCCAGATCCCCACTACTGCAAACAACATTCTTGTACATGTTCCTTACAGACCTGTGGAAGAATCTCTTTGATGTATACCTTGGGTGGGGTTGCTGGGCTGCCCTCCAGAAAGGCTGCACCAAACCTCACTCCCATTCATAACATGTGCAAGTTTCCATGGCCCGTATCCCCACATTCCCACCAACACGGCATTACTCAGCTCTCAGATTTCTGATTTCTGAGCACACAAACACACACACAAAAATCTCATTGCTATTTTAATTTCTTTTTCTGTGAGACTAATGACTCTTATGTCTCTGTTGACTTTTTTCCCCATGATATCTTTCATGGAACTTCAATGCAATCAAATTAATAAATGTTTAACCTATTGATTTGTGCTTTAACGTTTTTAAGATGTCCTTTCTGACATCTAAGTGACAAGTTTTCATACCTTTTTTCTTTTAAATTTGTAATTTTACTTTTACATTAGTTCTTTAATTCACCAAGAATTCACCCCTACAGATGATACCAGGAAGTAGTTCAGTTTATTTTTCTCTACATTAGGTAATAATGCCACTAAAAAGTCCTTCCTTTCCCTGTTCTGTTTTGGTTGCCTCTGCTGATTTCTTAATGTTTTCTTTGTTTCGTGTTTCCAAACATTACTCCATTGTCTTTGCTGTTCCCAGCGTCGCTTTATGAGTTTGGTACCAATCTGATTCTCACTCTGCATTATCTTCTGCATTTCTTAGTTTTTCTTTTTATATTTTCTCTTTAGGAGCTTGGGGAAGAGAGGAATGAGAAGTTATTGTTAAGGGGTACAGAGTTTTAGTTTTAAAAAATGAAAAAGTTCTGGAGATCCATTGCACAACAGTGTGACTGTATGTAATACTATTGAACTGTGCACTAAAAATGGTTAAGATGGTAAATTTGTGTTATGTATAGTTCACAATTAAAAGCTTGGATCTTACAATTAGTTGAAGAAATAAATTTAGGAATCCTCATACAAAAAATGTATAGCACAAGAATGACCTTTCTAGAAAGTAATTAGAAATGGATGAAGAGCCCTGAGAATGTCCATTCCCTCTTCTAGATGTATCCTGAAGAAAAACTGAGAAATTGGGACAGGGAATCATTTAAGTTTATTCATTGCAGCATTACTTATGATATAAAAAATGCTTAATCTAAATGTTCAACCTGAGGAATAGTTAAATTAAGGGTGGTATTTCCACAGGAAGGAAAATGCAGCTATCAAAGACTTGTTTTGAAATATATTTAATGATATGATGAATATTTTAATTATAGCATTATTTTAAAAATAAGAGGCATAACTGTGACTTTAGTATGGATCCAATTCTTTAAAAATTACACTTATATACAAATAGAAGTTAAAGTGGGAGAAAATGCAGTAAAACGTAAACAGGAAGAATCTGTTGGCAGTGGGACTATCTGATGTGTGTAAATGCTTTGTAAACTGTAACTTGGCACACTAATAGAGGCAGTGGTTATGAGTCACTCAGAATGAAAGACTTGAGTGATCCCAGCATAACAGCCTAATTTGATAGTTAAAAACCCATATCTGGCATATAGTTAGCATTTTCCTCTGCTGTCTACATATATTGTGTTACTCAGTTCTGCCGACCAACCTGTGAGATAGGTGCTATTACTCTGCTAATTGCTTGATAGAAAAATAAAACTCAGATGGCATACATAGAAAGCTGGAGAACCATGATACGTGTACCCAGAACTTCTTGACATTAACCCCTACATTTACCACTTCCAATATAATCTAAATGAAGAAGGACAAGAAAAGGTGGTCGTTATTGCCTAAATGTTTTGGTATCTTGTTGCCTTGTGATTTGATCAACGCTACCGAGAGCTCCTCTTGATGGCCAGGCCCAAGCCCCTTGTTGAAGTTGACTAAGCAGAGCTCAATAGAAGAGTGACTGCTTGGAATGCCTTCTCATGGTGGGTGTTGTAATGCTTTTATTTCGTGCCTCTGCTGGGGCCACTGAACAACGAGGGAATGAAGTACATCATTCCACATGTGAGCTGGTTAAAGTCATGGCACTTGGCAGCCTCCTTGGGAAGGTATTCAGAAGTCCATGGTCATTCCTTAGAGGCATATTGACTCATTGATTAAAATATGCTGGACTTCATCAACCTTCTCCCTAACAAGTCATTTATAACACATATTATTTAGGAAATCCAGAATGCTCTGAGAGCTAATTTAAATTGTAAGTACTCTTGAAAGCCATGACTGGAAATGACTCTCTTAGCCCTTCGGGCTCTTGCAATGATTTGCAGTGTACTTCCAAAGAAAGGCTTTTAAGTGGCTTGGTTCATTATATGTACATTCTACATCCAAAAGAACCCATGCATTACATGGGAGAAATTATGAGACCAGAGCACTCCTCTTCATTAGAAATGTAAAAACACACAGCCTTGCCCTGGTCAGACATTTCTAGACCCCTGGAGAGTCCTAACACAGGCTTAAGGTCCACAGAATCATTGCAGATTCTGAATATGCGTGTTCTCTCAATGGCAATACATATTTTCCCAGCATAATAGGATGTTAAAATGTGGCTCTTGATTTTGGCTCAGGCATAAGACAATGCCTGCTGTATTCCATGGAGATCATCCTACAAAACTTTTAAAAAGGAAAAGTGTATGATCCCTTAAAGAACTCAAACACCTTCACCCTACTGTTACTCTGAAAGGGTTGTGGAAAGTTGTTTTTATGTTTTTATTTGTTTTGAGAACAAACTTTTGAAGATAGGGGCTGGTATATGGACAATCTCATTCTTCTCCCCCAAGGAAGAGAGGTGGAGAAAGTGTTTGCTTCTCACCTTAAGCCTAGTGAGAAAATCTTCAGTAAGACCATTCCAAGAAACTCAAAAACATTCCTTGAAATTGGGGACTGTATTGGCCTGATGTGTGTCTCCACATGAAGAATGTAAAAGATTAGAAACCGATTATCAGCTTTTACAGTGGAGCAAAGGTAGGTCATTGCTCTGTTAGGATCAGGTTTATTGGGGCGAAGGATACAAGAGTGGTCCACACAGACCAGAAAGTCGGAAAAACGCTGGCGTAGGACTGTCTTGAGTTCTGTCCAGGGGGGCTACCCAGAAGCGTAAACAGACCTTATCAGAGAGAATCTAAAGGTAGTGCCTTGGTCAAGTGAGAGAGAGACTGATGAAATAGAGAGAATACATCACTTATATCTGATGATGGCATGGTGTCGAGGCCTTTGAAGAATCAACAAAAATGCTTCATAAAAATTAATAACTTTAAGTATCAGCTCAGCCTGAGAAAACAAAGCCATCTTTTCTATTCTCTGCCCTCTGGTTCCTCCCTTCTTTTCAACCCAGAAGGCAGCAGAAACAAAGGCTAGTAGAACAGTTGAGGTCAGCCGGGCGCGGTGTAATCCCAGCACTCTGGGAGGCTGAGGCGGGCAGATCACCTGAGGTCAGGAGTTTGAGACCAGCCTGGCTAACATGATGAAACCCCACCTCTACGAAAAATACAAAAATTAGCCAGGCATGGGAGCGGGTGCCTGTAATACCAGCTGCTCAGGAGGAGAATTGCTTGAACCTGGGAGGCGGAGGTTGCAGTGAGTCGACATTGCACCACTGCACTCCAGCCTGGGTGACAAGAGTGAGACTCTGTCTAAAAGGAAGGATGACCACACACCACTTTCCCAGCTTTCCACCTGTGAAAAGCACCAGCTGGTAAAGGTGAAAGGCTTTAACTTCAAAAATGTTTGAAGCTTCAATTATTATGTAGTAATCAACATTCTAAATTTTGTGAAATACTGTATCTACTGACCTAAAGTATGTTTAAGACATTTCATTTCCTAAGTATGAACATTCATGGATGGCTCAGAACTTTTTTAAGGAGCAGGGAAGAATGCCCTTCTCTAAACGCTTTTCTTCAGGGGATGGTGGGAGACAAAACTTCAGTTACTTTGTTCCATTCCATGAGTTCTGTCTGTTGCATGTAGGTCTAATACCCTCAGATGCCCAACTGAGGTTATCCTGCCAAGCCATCAGTTTGTACTTCTGATCTCCTTGCCAGTCTGGTAACTGCTCTCAGCGTGGTGCTAATAAGACCTGGAAGGTGAGATCCCAGGATTCTAAAGAGCAGTCAGTTATCTGCAATGTATGTTTTGCAGTGTGAACTGGGCAGAAGAATATGGGTTGGGTCAGGGCATTTAGATGGAAGATAAGCTCAAAGCTCCTATCACCTTAGGGCCTGACAGAAATTATTTCCCATGCTCACTGGAAACAAAGTTTGAAGTTAATATCCTTTACTAGGGTTTCCAGATCAAACTTGCCATCCAATAAAAATACAGGACACTCTGTCTGTAAGTATAAGCATGTCCTAAATATCAGATGGAAATTCATACTACAAATTTAGTCATCGTTTACCTGAAATTCCAATTTCACTGGGTGTCCTGAATTTTAACTGGCAACCCTAAGCGAATCCTCTCCCTTGTCTGCATGATGGGTTCATATTTATGTCATTATTTCTTTAAAAATGCCCAGTGATGGAGTCATCAATATCTGCAGTGATCCCAGTTTCCACATCAACATTTGGCGTAGATTGTCTGATACTAGTTAAGAGAACAGTTTAAAGTGTTTAAATTGAAACCATCCCAGATATTCAGGCTTGAGACCCTTTTACCACTCCTCTTTACAAGAAACAGTGGTCAAACACAAATAACTTTTCTTGAGTCACTTTTCTGCCAAGGTGGAAACCTTCCAGCCATGTGGTCTTGGACAAGCCACTTCACCTCCCTGAGTTCTCTGTATCATCACCTGTAAATTGCTAATATCAAACTCCTAATGAGAACCAAATCAGCTAATGAAGGGGCATTACCATGTAACACCATAAATAAGTCCTTACAAATGTCACCACATAGCAATAGTGTAAGAACCAGTATGTCTATATATTTTATTTACTTACTTACTTATTTATTTATTTATTTAATTGCATTTTAGGTTTTGGGTTACATGTGAAGAACATGCAAGATTGTTGCATAGGTGCATACGTGGCAGTGTGATTTGCTGCCTTCACCATATAGGTGAAGGATTTGCTCCCCTTCACCTATATGTGGCATTTCTCCCCATGCTATCTCTCCCCAACTCCCCACCCCCCGCTGTCCCTCCCCTATTTCCCCCCAACAGACCCCAGTGTGTGATGCTCCCCTCCCTGTGTCCATGTGTTCTCATTGTTCAACACCCGCCTATGAGTGAGAACATGCAGTATTTGATTTTGTGTTCTTGCATCAGTTTGCTGAGAATGATGGTTTCCAGGTTCATCCATGTCCCTACAAAGGACGTGAACTCCTCGTTTTTGATGGCTGCATAATATTCCATGGTGTATATGTGCCACATTTTTCCCTGTCCAGTCTATCATCGATGGGCATTTGGGTTGGTTCCAGGTCTTTGCTATTGTAAACTGTGCTGCAATGAACATTCGTGTGCATGTGTGTCCTTGTAGTAGAACAATTTATAATCCTTTGCATATATACCCAGTAATGGGATTGCTGGGTCAAATGGAATTTCTATTTCTAGGTCCTTGAGGAATCACCACACTGTCTTCCACAATGGTTGAACTAATTTACCCCATCAACAGTGTAAAAGTGTTCCTATTTCTCCACATCCTCTCCAGCATCTGTTGTCTCCAGATTTTTTAATGATCGCCGTTCTAACCGGCGTGAGATGGTATCTCAATGTAGTTTTGATTTGCATTTCTCTAATGACCAGTGATGATGGGCATTTTTTCATATGTTTGTTGGCCTCATGTATGTCTTCTTATGTAAAGTATCTGTTCATATCCTTCGCCCACTTTTGAATGGGCTTGTTTGTTTTTTTCTTGTAAATCTGTTTTAGTTCTTTGTAAATCCTGGATATCAGCCCTTTGTCAGATGGGTAAGCTGCAAAAATTTTTTCCCATTCTGTTGGTTGCCGATTCACTCTAATCACTGTTTCTTTTGCCGTGCAGAAGCTGTGGAGTTTGATTAGGTCCCATTTGTCTATTTTGGCTTTTGTTGCCAATGCTTTTGGTGTTTTGGTCATGAAGTCCTTGCCTACGCCTATGTCCTGAATGGTTTTGCCTAGGTTTTCTTCTAGGGTTTTTATGGTGTTAGGTCTTATGTTTAAGTTTTTAATTCATCTGGAGTTAATTTTAGTGTAAGGTGTCAGGAAGGGGTCGAGTTTCTGCTTTCTGCATATGGCTAGCCAGTTTTCCCAACACCACTTATTAAACAGGGAATCCTTTCCCCATTGCTTGTTTTTGTCAAGTTTGTCAAAGATTGGATGGTTGTAGATAAGTTGTGTTGCCTCTGATGCCTCTGTTCTGTTCCATTGGTCTATATCTCTGTTTTGGTACCAGTACCATGCTGTTTTGATTACTGTAGCCTTGTAGTATAGTTTGATGTCCTGTAGTGTGATGCCTCCTGCTTTGTTCTTTTTGCTTAGAATTGACTTGGCTATGTGGGCTCTCTTTTGGTTCCATATGAAGTTTAAGGTGGTGTTTTCCAGTTCTGTGAAGAAGGTCATTGGTAGCTTGATGGGGATAGCATTGAATCTGTAAATTACTTTGGGCAGTATGGCCATTTTCACGATGTTGATTCT
The DNA here is from genome assembly GCF_030222135.1 of Aotus nancymaae. Classification (NCBI taxonomy): domain Eukaryota; kingdom Metazoa; phylum Chordata; class Mammalia; order Primates; family Aotidae; genus Aotus; species Aotus nancymaae. The sequence continues at coordinate 9,957,887 of NW_026988412.1, read as the reverse complement.
TCCTAACCATGAACATGGAATGTTTCTCCATCTGTTTGTGTCCTCTTTTATTTCGTTGAGCAGTGGTTTGTAGTTCTCCTTGAAGAGGTCCTTTACGTTCCTTGTTTGTTGTATTTCTAGGTATTTTATTCTCTTTGTAGCAATCGTGAATGGCAGTTCGTTCTTGATTTGGCTCTCTTTATCTTCTAGATATACAATCATGTCGTCTGCAAATAGAGACAATTTGACTTCCTCTTTTCCTAATTGAATACCCTTTACTTCTTTTTCTTGCCTGATTGCTCTGGCTAGAACTTCCAGTACTATATTGAATAGGAGTGGTGAGAGAGGGCATCCTTGTCTAGTGCCAGATTTCAAAGGGAGTGCTTCCAGTTTTTGCCCATTCAGTATGATATTGGCTGTTGGTTTGTTGTAAATAGCTTTTATTATTTTGAGATACATTCCATCAATACCTAGTTTATTGAGGGTTTTTAGAATAAAGGGCTGTTGAATTTTGTCAAAGGCCTTCTCTGCATCAATTGAGATAATCATGTGGTTTTTGTCTTTGGTTCTGTTTATGTGGTGAATTACATTTATAGACTTGCGTATGTTGAACCAACCTTGCATCCCTGGGATGAATCCTACTTGACCATGGTGGATAAGCTTTTTGATATGCTGTTGCAATCGGCTTGCCAGTATTTTACTGAAGATTTTTGCATCTATGTTCATCATGGATATTGATTGGCCTGTAGTTTTCTTTTCTTGTTGAGTCTCTGCTGGGTTTTGGTATCAGGATGATGTTGGTCTCATAAAATGATTTGGGAAGGATTCCCTCTTTTTGGATTATTTGGAATAGTTTCAGAAGGAATGGTACCAGCTCCTCTTTGTATGTCTGGTAGAATTGGGCTGTGAACCCATCTGTACCTGGGCTTTTTTTGGGTGGTAGGCTCTTAATTGCTGCCTCGACTTCAGACCTTGTTATTGGTCTATTCAGGGTTTCAACTTCTTCCTGGTTTAGCCTTGGGAGGAGGCAACTGTCCAGGAATTTATCCATTTCTTCCAGGTTTTCTAGTTTATGTGCATAGAGTTGTTTGTAATAATCACTGATGATGGTTTGAATTTCTGTGGCATCTGTGGTGGTATCCCATTTATCATTTTTTATTGCATCTATTTGGTTATTCTCTCTTTTCTTTTTTATTAATCTGGCTAGTGGTCTGTCTATTTTGTTGATCTTTTCAAAAAACCAGCTCCTGGATTTATTGATTTTTTGTAGGGTTTTTCGTGTCTGTATCTCCTTCAATTCTGCTCTGATCTTAGTTATTTCTTGTCTTCTGCTAGGTTTTGAGTTTTTTTGATCTTGCTCCTCTAGCTCTTTCAATTTTGATGATAGGGTGTCAGTTTTAGATCTCTCCTTTCTTCTCATGTGGGCACTTATTGCTATATATTTTCCTCTAGAGACTGCTTTTAATGTGTCCCAGAGATTCTGGTATGTGGTGTCTTCGTTCTCATTGGTTTCGAAGAACATCTTTATTTCTGCCTTCATTTCATTGTTTATCCAGTCACCATTCAAGAGAAAGTTGTTCAGTTTCCATGAAGCTCTGCGGTTCTGGGCTGGTTTCTGAATTCTGAGTTCTAACTTGATTGCACTGTGGTCTGAGAGACTGTTCGTTATGGTTTCCGTTCTTTTGCATTTGCTGAGGAGTGATTTACTTCCAATTATGTGGTCAATTTTAGAGTAGGCGTGATGTGGTGCTGAGAAGAACATATATTCTGTGGATTTGGGGTGGAGAGTTCTGTAAATGTCTATTAGGTTTGCTTAGTCCAGGTCTGAGTTCAAGTCCTGGATATCCTTGTTAATTTTCTGTCTCGTTGATCTGTCTAATATTGACAATGCTGTGTTAAAGTCTCCCACTGTTATTGTGCTATGTTTTTGTTGTTCCAGCTAGCAAGACATAAGAACAGCCCATTTGATCTTAATTTTGTATTGCTCATTATCAGTTCTCTTTTAATCATTTTCTTATGATCTTCATCAAAAAAGTTACTTGAAAAACCCAGGAAGAACAGCCCTTCGTATCTCCTCTTCTTCCTTTTCTTCTTTCTCTGTCTCTTTTGATGACAAAGTGGCAAGTGACTTCCCAAAGAGCTTTAGGAAATCTAACCAAATGACAAAATAGTTGTGTGATGTCCAATATGCTGAATAAATGTCTTACAGAAAAACCTTTAGCAAAAAGCCCGGGGAGGAAGGTAACGGCGTTTTAAAAAATCAGAAGCTCAGAGGAGACAAACACTGCTTGATGAGCGCTTGAGATGAATACTACAAACTAATGCGAGCAATCAGCAGGTTTGTGGAGAATACGCTGATATCTGCAGGAAAAAAAATGCAGTGGCAGAGGAGAGCTTACAGATAAACACAGGAGCTCAAAAAATATATATCATTGCTAGAAAAACCTTGACATTTTGACCATCTTTCATGTTGCAGCTAGAAGGGAAATACAGAGTCCAGTTCTGAGTATCCTTCTAGTAATATATGCGTTCTAAGTGTTGTTTCAGAACCCCTCTACATGATGCTCCATCGCATAGCAGATTAGCCAGGCAACTCCTCATTAATAAGAATAGTTAACCATAAGAACCAACAAGAAACATACATTAATATCATTTTAAAAATGTGAATCAGGGATTCAATACAGGAAGGCAACTCAATTCAGGATCCATACGTGTTACTCTCCGTTGAGCATTCTCACTACGGACTCCCTCAGCCTTACTGGGGTTCCAGTTGTCAACCCCTCTTACTGGCAAAAGAGCTGTCTACTGGACTGTCCAAGTGGTATAGGGCTCATCTTTTCATGCCTCTCAGAAACTCCTCTCTGGATGTTTCTGGTAAAGTCTGCCTGCCTGCCTGTCTGCCTGCCTCTATTTCTCTCTCCTTCTCTCCCTCCCTCCCTCCCTCTCTCCCTCTCTTTCCTTCCTCCCTTCCTTTGTTCCTTCCTTCCTTCCTTCCTCTCTCCCTTCCTCCCTCCCTCCCTCCCTCCCTCCTTTCTTCCTTCCCTTCCCTTCCTCCCTCCCTCCCTCCTTCACTCCTTTCCTCCTTCCTTCCTTTCTCTTTTTCAGAAAGCCTAAATAGCTCAAAACATCTCCACTTAAATGTGTGCAGCCATTCACCCATCCCGAATGGCATCTACTCATTTAGTGAACCTCAGATGGAATAAACAAAAAAGCAAATTTAAGTTTACATCTACATGAAAAAAAAATCATACTTTGCGCTTATAGAGATGGTAATGAAAGGTATGATTTAATAGTTGTTTATTGGATTTTGATTCTCACCCACCCCTGGATGAGAATTCTTCAAGGCCTGCTCTCCAGTGATCATTGATCACTTTACTGTTAGTTTATTGGTTCTGACTCTCCAGGTAACAACAATAAAGCAACAAATACTCTGACCCTCAAGCATGACACATTTATGCTTTTAATTAAAGTGAAACATGATGAACCAGGTAAATTTGTTTAAAAATGAACTGTTTCAATTCTTCACTCATTACTGAATCACTAAAAATAACGTGATGGATGCCAGGATACACTGTCTAGATCCCTCACTGAAGGATCTAGAACCCACTCTCCTACAATGGTGGGATGTTAAGCTGGAGCTGCCAGCTTCTACAGGGATTGCCTTAGCTGTATCCTCATCCTAGGCGGCCTACTTCTGATGACCAGTCAGCCTAGGAGAACGTAGGCCTGGCCCACTAGCTTCAACACAGCACAGCTCTGAAAGGTCATGCTAGTTTCAGACTTCCATCAAGTTGAGTTCTGCCTCCTTTGAGACTATCACACTTTGACTTTAATCCTCTGCCCAGTTTTACTTCCCCCCCTTCCTTTCTAAGGATGTTGATCTCAAGAACACTTCCTCATTATCTTTGTGCATGCAAATCTTCATTCAGAGTCTGCTTTCTGGAGAACCCAAACTTCAGCAGCTACTTCATTTTGTTTTAGACTATTGGCTTAACACATACAAACCTAGTAGCTTTCTTTATTAGCCCAGGATCTATGAAGAATGTGCTAAATAATATTCTTTCCCTCCAAAAATGTCATATAGGTTTTTCATAGTTTTGTCCAGAAAATGGAAGCCGCTTGAGGAGTGGTGAGTGGAGAATGAGTTTGATGAGAGAAGGGGAGTCTAGGATAAAAATGCCTGTGTAATGAGGGCAGAAGTGAAACTAGTAGGAAAAAAATAGACATATGCATAAGATATTTGCTTCAACAACCTAATAATTGTTGATAACTTTACCATTTTACTTCCTGCAGTGGAATGAGGGCTCTATGAATGGCCACCCTTTGGGAGTTCTTATAGATTTTTTTAAATATATCCCCAAAACCTTAACCAATGCCCATTTTCTCTAAAGGAAAATCTATACTATTTCTCGCTTGTGTTTCTGTCTAAAAATCACAGTGGAGTAAGTGTGAGTGTGAGTGAGGGTGTGTGTGGGGCTTTATTTGTATTGTGTCTCTCAGAGCCTATAGCTACTTCTAATTGAAACATGATAATAAGTATGACTAGATCAAAGAAATGTTAATATTATATGTGGAGCTTCCTTACTTAGACTCCTGAAACACTCATTAATTTTCTTTGATTTATATCCAGAATATCAAATCAAGATCTAAGGGAAATGGGCTGGGTGTGGTGGCTCATGCTTGCAATCCCAGTGTGATTTTGAGAGGTCAAGGCAGGTTGGATCCCTTGGGGTCAGGAGTTCGAGATCAGCCTGGCCAACATGGTGAAACCCCATCTCTACTAAAAATACAAAAAAAAAAACCACACCTGTAGTCCCAGCTACTCAAGAGGCAGAGGCAGGAGAATCACTTGAACCCGGGAAGTGGAAGTTGCAGTGAGCAGAGATTGTGCCACTGCACTCTAGCCTGGGAGACAGTGTAAGATGTTGTCTCAAAAAAAAAAATCTAAGGGAAATAGCCACAGATCTATCCATATATAAATTGCAATCTGGATGGAAGAAAGAGAAAGGAGTGAAACTTATCCCCTAAAGGCAGTTGAATATTTCACAAGAGATGCAGGAGCCACTGTTCACCTTTTACCATTTGTGAAAGCCAGTTTATCCAGTATTGCAAGAAAAATCACTACAATAGTTATCATAAAAGGATATCAAAAGAGAATTTCACCAAACCTGTCAACTGAGGGAGTCACTGAAGCCAGCAAAGATTATTCATGTTCAACCGGCAGACCTTTTAGAAGACATCAAAGATCAAAGGTTTGGCCAGGAATGTTTTCCTGGAAAGAATATCTTTAATTGTTTAAAAAAAAATGTATTGAACAATATGTGTTCTGCAATTGTCCACTGGAATAACTCATCACTCTTTAAAATTAGTGGTCACCTCTATTCCTTTTTATTTCCAAGCTTGGTGTGTGAGTGAGGGCGTGTGGTGGGGGGGGGCTTTATTCAGAGTCTGCTTTCTGGAGAACCCAAACTTCAGTAGCTCCTTCATTTTTTTTTTTTTTAGATTATTGACTAACTGATTCCTAACTCCAGTGGAGTCCAGAATTAGGCACCTGCTTTTTGTGATGTCCAGTTCACAGGCTAGCTTTCTGCACCCCACTGTTTCTACTAGATTGACAAGATGAGGCACCTTAGATCCACTGTGGGAGTATATGTACCACATGGCCTTCTATTAAGACACGAGTATAGAAAGGAAATGGCCCAAGCTAGAGAGCTGCACGGAGTTGGGAAGTCCACAGACTCAGCAGGGAGAGGGAAGGATTGATCAAATGAGCTGATTTGGTTCATTTCTTTTCTCCTTCTTCCTTCCTTCCCTCTTTTCTCCCTCTGGATTTTAACCCTGGCTGTGCAGCAAAATTACCTATTCAGTATTTTTTTATTTGCCTTTAATTTTTTTTTAAGAATGCCTGTGCTCAAGCACTGAAACAGTTCCTGGGAATGGAGCCTGAACAGCTTTATTTGTGAAAAGCACCAGAGGCAATTCTGTAGCAGGGCCAGATCTGAGAGGCACAGAGCTCCCCTATCCAAAAGTAAAGCACCGGCCGGGCGCGGTGGCTCAAGCCTGTAATCCCAGCACTTCGGGAGGCCGAGGCGGGTGGATCACGAGGTCAAGAGATCGAGACCGTCCTGGTCAACAAGGTGAAACCCCATCTCTACTAAAAAATACAAAAATTAGCTGGGCATGGTGGCATGTGCCTGTAATCCCAGCTACTCAGGAGGCTGAGGCAGGAGAATTGCCTGAACCCAGGAGGCGGAGGTTGCGGTGAGCCGAGATCGCGCCATTGCACTGCGGCCTGGGTAACAAGAGCAAAACTCCATCTCAAAAAAAAAAAAAAAAAAAAAGTAAAGCACCAAAGGAACAGAGGACCAAATGGGACGTGCCGAGTTGTAGGCTCAATCACAAATTGTCATCCGTCTCCATTAAGTGATACCACAGAACTTGTGCACCCACTCTGAGTCATTGGTAACTTCCCAAGAATGCCACAGTGTTCTGAGGGAGACTGATAAATGGCGCCAACAAATGAGAACATTCTTGGTGAAATACGATTTGGGGTTCCTGGTTCTTCTGGGGTTTCCAAGGTCTTTATAACACAGCAAAGTTTGTGCTATAGGGATATTAATAACTCCTTAATCATTGCGTATCTTAGATTTGCATATCTCTGTTATAAATCTCAACAGTTATGAAGTAATTTCTTAACACATTTTCAGAAGTATCCGACCTTCTTTCCCTTTAGCAGTTCATGTAAATTTTTAGGTAGTAACCTTTAACCCTTTACAACTTCTCACCCAAATCTGGCCTTTTGGAAACAGAGCTAGAAACAGATATACTGTGGTTGGAGTTTTGCTGGCAAAAGGCATTTTTTAAAAATTCCCACTTGTTCTTTTAAGTGATTTCTGTTCTTTGAAACTAAAAAGCATATGTTGAATGATTTTTTCCTCACACTAATATGTCTTTTCAGACCTTTACCAGGTTGCTTAAATCTTTTCACTTTCTTCTTTTTTCATCTACCTGCAAGGCAACTTACGTGGAGTCCATGACTCCATCTCTTTTATTCCCTTTGTATTAGGAGAAAATATGCCTGGATGGAAAGCCATGAGTCTTCTTCTCTCCGAGCATTCTTGACTCTCCTGTCTTGGGGCTTCACTCTTTGTAATATAGATTTTTTTTTAATGATTTCCCACAGTTGCCAGAGACAGATGCAAAATGAAAAGAGGGTATCGATTCTCTTGCTTTTGTGGGGCATGGACTATTTCAGATAACTTCAGTTAGAAAAACAGGATATGTGTGTGTGTGTGTGTGTGTGTGTGCACGTGTGTGTATCGGGGGTGACTCTCAACCTTGATTTTTCCTTTGGAGTAAATCGATGTTGTACCCAAAAAGCAAAACCAAATAGAATAAACAAAATAAATAAACTAACAATTAGTTGCTAGCTCAGAACATGAACTCTGTAATCACATGAACTCACATAACATGTATAAGTTTGAAAATATTTGGAAAAATCTGGTGAAAACTTGGTTTTAATTTAGAAGCAATAGTTCTAATGAATTTTATGTGTAAGAAATAGGTGGTCTTAGTCCATATTTTATGACATAGACATTGTTGTCTAGAGCTTCCTGAAACTCACTTTCCATCATGTCCACTAAAAACATTCCCTACTTCTTACACCATGTCAGACCTTCCTGGTGTCATTCAAGGGATCTTATATTTCTATTTGTAAATTACAGGTAAATCACAATGCTTGCTGGTGTCTCTTCCTAGGCGTTCCACTGCCACACCAGTTCAGCATATAACACAGTGAACTGATTACATGCTAACTTAATTTGACTTCTAGATACTTGTCAACCTGTCTCCTCTCCCCTTCTCTACTTTTAATGCCTCTGTTTGGATTTTTATTATTTCTCATTTGCTCCATTGCAAATGCTTCTGACTTAGTTTCTCCGTCTCTAGTCTCATGCCCTCCAAATCTGTTCTCCGCCTGTGTGAGCCATCTAAAAAGGCAAATTCACCACAATACCTTTTCACTTCAATTTTTCAATATCTCGGTTGCCTTTTTAGCAGAACTTATAAGGATTTGGATGGCCCCACTCTCGACTTCTCTAGGCAAATCTAACCATCCCTGATTCAGATGCTAGACTTCTGAGTTCTCACACGTGTCAGGCTTTTTCCTGCCTCTACTCCTGGCTTGCTTATGCCTCCATCTGGGATGCTGTTTTCTTCTTCTTCAGTTGATTAGTTGGCATTCATTTTTCAGGACTTAACACAGGTTTCAGCCTTCTGGTGGTCCTGGGCTTTTTACTTCTCTAACCCTCCAAGGCCTCCTAAAGATTTCTCTGTGCAGCACTTGCCACATTCAATCCATATAGTATTTGTGTCCCTACCCACTAATTTTGATGTTGAGAACCGAGCCATGACAACTACATCTTACCACCTCCAGCATGAAGCCACAAGTATGTGCTCATTAAAAACTTTGCAAATGCTTAATCCAGAAGGAAACTTATAGATTAACTAGTAGAATGACTTTATTTCAAAAATTGAGAAACTAAGGCTGGGCATGGTAGCTCATGCCTGTTATCCCAGCACTTTGGGAGGCCAGGGCCAATTTCTTGAGGCCAGGAGTTCACGATCAGCCCAGGCAACATAGCAAGGCCGAATTGCTACCAACAAAACAAAAACAGTGGGAAACTAAAATACAAGAAGTGGAAGTAACATGTCAGAGGCTACATGTGAATTTGTAGCTGAATTGAAACTAGGGCCCAGATATCCCCATTGCCTTCTGACACATTTTATTTTGAGTTGTATAATTTGGTGTATTCACGAGAAACATTGTTAATTTGATTATATTAATTTCCCCTAATTAGGTTTGCTTGGGAAACTGCAGAGGTGCTCTCAGTCCTTTCCTGGTCACAGTGACCCAAGAGCTTGCTACTTTTCAGCCACTGGCCATTTCATCCTGCGTCTACTCTGCTCTTAATGGTGCTCTACATACCTCATTTCGCAATCTTAAAAATCTCATGCATTATGTCAGTAAAACTCTTTATTTATTTTTCTTTTTATTTTTTTTGAAACAAAGTCTCGCTGTTACCCAGGCTGGAGTGCAATGGCACAATCTCAGCTCACTGCAACCTCTGCCTCCTGGGTTCAAGCAATTCTCCCACCTCAGCCTCCTGAGTATCTGAGATTATAGGGGCACGCCACCAAACCCAGCCAATTTTTGTATTTTTAGTAGAGACGGGGTTTCCCCATGTTGGCCAGGCTGGCCTTGAACTCCTGACCTCAGGTTATCTGCCTGCCTCGGCCTCCCAAAATGTTGGGATTACAGGTATAAGCCACCATGCCTGGCCGCAATAAAGATGTTTCTATATCCAAACTCATTATAATTCTGCAAGATACATCAGTTCAGATGATATTATAAATGTTTGCTAACTAAAATCAATATCCGGAGATGAAATTCAAGAAATGTCATATGAGTTGGGAAAAAAATAGTGCAATTGATACTTTGTTATGTCTTAGCCATGGCTTAACCCATATTAGTACAGACGTGTGATTCTTCTGGCACAAGCTACTGAGAGAAGAGGAATATGAGGAGTTCTCCGCTTCACATACTGGTTACAGGGCATGATATTCTTTAACTTTGTAGATTGCAACATGTAAAGTTGTGTTTCGGTTATATGTGCATTATTGTCACAGACTTGTGATAACTTCCTGTATCTTCTCTGTCTTTTACCTCTATGATGTTTTATTTGTGATAACTTCCTGTATCTTCTCTGTCTTTTACCTCTATGATGTTTTATTTGTGATAACTTCCTGTATCTTCTCTGTCTTTTACCTCTATGATGTTTTATTTGTGATAACTTCCTGTATCTTCTCTGTCTTTTACTTCTATGATGGATTAAAATGTTTTTCAAATGTGCACTCTCTCCCTGTCACCTCCATGGGAAGAGTGCTTTCTTGCACCATTAATCCTTGTGCTGGGCCACAGGACATAACTTGGTCAATGGAATGTCAGCAGATATAACTTAAACACAGGCTTTAAATGCCTTGTCTTCGTATGCCTCACCGTTGCCATGGAAAGACCTTTCTCTGGGTAGCTGTCATTTCCTCACCCTTGTTCCGGAGGAGCACAGGTGGAAAAACCTAGACGAACCTGCATCAAGGAGCCAAGCCTAGATGAACCCTCAGATTGAAGCAGTTTCCCTGACAAGCCCAACCCAGATCAACCCACCGCTAAGTGACCCACAGAGACAAGAACTGATACATTTATGTCATTGACTTTTGGGTGATTTGTTTTACAGGCAGCTGATTCAACTCCTTCCTTATAGGCTACTCAGTTTACAAACCTTAAGTCTTTTGCATAATTGACCCCAGTTCACTTGCTTCTCCTGCTGGTCCTCACTTCCTTCTCTTTTGCTGCTGTCTTAGGCTTTCTGAAATTCTGTTTAACTTTAGATACCTTCGCTTGTGATCTTTTAAGTTGCTTTTCTTCAAATCCTTTTTCTTTGCTTTCTCCTTTACCTGATCTGCTATTTCTCCTGGAATCTTTTTTTTTCCATGTTATATTTTATTTCTGCTTTTATCTTTTGCTGCCCCGAAATGTCTGTAATTTATAATTTCTCTCCCGTTACGTGCCTGCTGCTGCCCATTCTGGGCTCCTCTTTTTGTTTCTGCCTCTACCCAATCCTTGTGGGATGACCTCCCAGCCACATCCGGCTGTTCTTTCACCTGCTCTGTTCCTCCCGAAGCAGAAAGGCAGACTTAACAAATGATCTGAAATCCTCCCCTTGAAAATTCCACTTTGCTTTCTGGCTCCAGTGGCCACCCACCCCCAGGTGCTCTGGGATGGAGCTCATTAATTACATTCCCTCCAGGCTACCCTGTCTTTGAACAGAGGGAAGGAAAGAGAGGCCGTGGATAGGGAAGGGGAGAGAAGGAAGAACTTGGGAAGCTCGTTAATGGTATCTTTGTTTTCTGAAATGAGAGTTGGAGAAAACAAGGCATACGGTGCATTCATTGTTTTAGAACTGTGAAATAAGCTCCTATTCATCTTGCCAAAATTGCAAATGTGTATGATTCCTCTCCATTAGCTCACAGCAATATTGGAAATGTATTTGACTAAACTGGAACACACCATCAGCCTAAGATGCCCAGAGGCAGCTCAATTCAGCCATCCATATGCTTCTCTGAGTTAATTTGGAATACAGAGAATTCAGTATCTAAACTGTCCTCATAAACATTTGTAAAATCCTGCCCATGTGGGTGGAAGGTGATTTGTACCACCACACGCAAGCTCTCAGAGATGCCTGAGGACTGTGTCTTGATGGAATGGAAAGGAACGATGGGAGGTACTGAGACCTGCAACTCTCAACTGCAGCTTTTTTCATTGGTTTAATCATATTGCTTTGTGGAATTTCTGATTTCTAAATGCTTTCTTAAAGGATTAGCAGGCGTTAGGCTTGTAGTGTAAACTATATCATTGCAGCCACTGCAAATGAATATAATGGCTCCTTAGTCCCTTACCAGCCCCCTTAGGAGATTCAGATTGACCGTAGATACTCAATTCACAGCCAGAAAGTCCCCGAAGGTGCTGTTACTTCCCTCTATAGCATTGTAGTCTGTGCATTCTTCTACAGATTCTCCCAAGCAATGAATTGCATTGAATATTGCTGTGTGTAATATTTTTTCTTCGGTCTCCCTTTTGCTGGCACTTGTGGAAATAGCTGAAGCACAGGACAAATACTTACATTGCAAAATTATGTTAAGAATTTCACTTAATGTAAACTGCTCTCTATCTCATATATCAAACATGAAGTGGGTAGATTGAATGTCCATTTCCTGGGCAACCTCAGTATGTTACCCGTCTACTTCTCCCACGATTGCCACTTTATTTCTTTTCTTTCTTTCTTTCTTTTTTTTTTTTTTTTGAGACAGAGTCTTACTCTGTCACCCAGGTCATAGTGCAGTGGTATGATCTTGGCTCACTGCAACCTCTGCCTCCCGGGTTCAAGCAATTCTCTGCCTCAGCCTCCCGAGCATCTGGGATTAGGCGTGTGCCACTACACCCAGCTAATTTTTGTATTTTTAGTAGAGACGGGGTTTCACCACCTTGGCCAAGCTGGTCTTGAACTCCTGACCTCGTGATCCACCCGCCTCGGCCTCCCAAAGTGCTGGGATTACAGGTGTGAGCCACCTTGCCCAGCCTATTGGGCAAATCTTAGTTTCCTAGAGCACCGCAAACCGCGAGGCTTAAAATAACAGAAATGTAATCTGTCACGGTTTAGGAGGCCAAAAGTCTGAACTAAAGGTGTTGGCAGGGTTGATTCCTTGCAGAGGCTCTGAGGGAGAATTCATTCCTTCCTTCTCTTCTAGCTTCTGGTGACTGTCGGCAACCCTGGGTGTTCCTGGGCTTGTGGCTGCGTAACTCCCATCTCCACCTTAGACTTCACAGGGCTCCCTCCTCTGTCTGTTTCTTCTCCTTTTCTTTTTCTTACAGGGACACTTACCATTGCATCTTAGATCCACCCAGAGATCCGTCCAGGATGATCGATCTCAGCATAATGATATCTACAAAGGCCCTTTTTCCAAACCCGGCCACAGTCACAGGTTCCAGGTGGACATATGTTTTGGAAGACCACCATTCAACCTACTACAGACATCTCATATGGGTGCCTTGCCTTGAGCTCTCAGTATTCTCTGAATTTACTGTGTGCTTTGGATTTGGAGGTGACCAGAAATATCTTCTCACCTCCACCGCAGCCCGTTCACCAACCTCTAAATTGGTGTTGGCAGTGGAAAACCACTGGACCAGTAAAAATAATTGCTTCTCTAGCCTGGCTGTGGCCTCATGCTGGCCTGGCTGTGGCCTCATGCAGAAGGCAGAAGAGAAGCCAGATGCTCTCTCTAATTTCAGGACTATGCAGATAACTGAGACCTTCATTGACTCACTTCATCTTGTCCTTTTCTTGTTCTCTTTTGGCCAAAAAGCTTCCCCCCTCAACAAGTGAGCAAGGTTCAGTCTGCCCTCAGTCTGCCAATACCCATGGCTCTTGGTCACTATTCTGCAATCCTAAGGGACTCGTGCCAGTCTGTACAGCTAAGAGTACACTGCTCCTTCATGGACAGCCTGCTGTGTGTATGTACCAGACACCACACGTGATATGAATTGTGCCTTATTTAGTCCTTGTAACAAAGCTTTATGGTAGATAACAGTGCTTCAGTTTAGAGGTGGAATAACTGAGTCTCAAAGAAGTTACCCGCCTCCCCCAAAAGATGTCCAAAGATAACGCAATGGCAGAGTCACGATTGGAATCCTGCCCTCTGATTCTTCCACCAAGCTGTGTTCATTGGCATTCGGCCTCCTCTGCACATCGTTTAATCACTTGCTAACTTGGCATATATGCTCTGGCCACTTTTTATATCTACAGTTTTCTCAACAAGGTTGTTAATAAACATCCTGCATGCTTGCCAAGCGCCGATCTGGTACCTAGTCTATCCTTCTACTTCTCGTTGGTGTGCATCAAGGACTGTATAGTTATCTTGGTAAAGCAGGTACTGGTCACAGCCCCATGGGAGTGAACATGCCGGCCAGCATCCCTCTGACACTCTTTTCTGATTAATTCCCTGTGACTCTGATGATTCCCTCACTGTGACCCCTCTCGGCACTTACATGCTAAGGTTGTGCTGTATTCATTTGTTCTTGTTGAAATACGGCTCTGTAATTGCTTCTAAACAATTTTATGTCTGCATCTATTGTAGGCAGAGATCTACATCTAGCAATTTAAGCCATGACTAGATGATGTTTGTAAGGCTCTGAGCAAATTCCCAGGAGCTGGGCATGCACTGCGGATTGGGCATCCTAGGTCAACATGCATTTGTGTGTATTTCTGCATAACAGGGCACCTTTTAATGCAGGCCAGGGCTTTTTTTTCCTCTTGTATTTGTTCCCCAGCTCTCCATCCTCCCACCACCACCCTGCAACACACATATTGCAGCACTGCCCACAAGGAGCCAACTTAATGGTGACTGACTGGTGGCGTCGATTTTCATAGAGTTTTTGAGAAAGAAGCAGATATCCAAGCCACAGCACACTGTAGGTTCATTTGCTGCCTTAGTAAATGAAACCTATTGCTTTAATTCCAAGAGGAGTTAGTCTCATTTCAGATTCTAGAGTACAGCCCAATGCAGCTACAGCAAGTCTGCCATGCTGTGCCGGCTCATGATTGTTACCTCCTGGCTGTTGCCCAAATCTCAACATTATCTTGTCCCCAAGACTTTACTTCTGGCCTGGTTAGAAAAATGTTCTAATCTAATTGTCTGCCTCTATTGCATCGACTCTTCTGGGAGATAATGGTCCCTGATGCTGTTCCACATCCTCACTTTCGGCTAACTTTGCATAATGCACATTAAATTATCTCCGTCTTCTCCCATTAAAGCCCACAAAATCATGGGCCATTGATTAAGCCCAAGACTAGGCTAGAAATTTCTTTTGCAATGAAGCTCTTTCAGGAGTGACATTTTTTTTAAAAAAAATATTCATAGCACACGTAACAAAATAAATGAGACTGCAGACCTCCGCGTTCTGCGGAAGAAATGCTGTGCCGCCACCAGAGCTTTAGCTATTCATCAGGGGCAGTGGAATTAGAGTCACAGAAGTTCCAACATTGTAAGAGAGAATGAATAGAATCGATGGCTCTGTTGTTTTCTTGTAGCTGTTTTTAAAATGGTCTGTAGAATATGCCTCTGGACGCAAAGGAATGAATGCAAAAAAAGAAGATTTTAGGAATTCCTGTTAAACATCTTAGGCTTCTGGCTATTAAAAAAAAAAAAAAAAAGGACAGCTTCTTTTGAGAGAAGTTTGTCTAATGCATTTTCTCATCACTTACTAAGAAAACAGGACAGACAGACTGACAGGCTGCCTGAAAAGCAGCCTCGCAGTGGAAGGAGAGCATGTTCACACATTTCGGCCTGAGCACGGTAGTCAAGAGACTGTCATTTAATAAGTGGATGAAGAAATCATTTTCCCTGTGGCAAAAAGGGAGAAAAATATTCAGCTGCATCTGTAGAACTCTATCGGGTTAAAATGAATGTGTTAAGAGGATTAAGCTGCACCTACTTCATTAGTGTGGCAGTGCCCTGGCTAGTTGGCTGTATTAAAGTGACAGAGACAATGTCCCTGTTGAACTTTTTATGTTGATAGCCAGTCAGAAAATAATGGCTTTATAGTTCTGCACCTGCTCAGATCTTTCCAAATTTGCTAAAATTACCAGCGTCTTTGTCTATTTATTATGACAGTTTGTTCTCTACTGATTTGGATCTTTATTGGCATGTGAGATGGCAGCATTATATTTTGGCATGTCTGCATAATACTACAGAAATCACTTCAAACTTACTTCAGTGCCTGTGCTTCCTACCTTGAAAAAGGGGGATGGCAGTATAATGCTTAGACATCAAACCTTCATTTTTTCTCTCCCTGTGAACTCTACAATCATTTCAATTGAAACAAGAAGGTTCCCCCTGCCTCGTATTAGCATATAGTGTTTTCTCTTTGTATCAGTCACCACATTAAGAATTTTAAGATATCATCTCATTAAAGCTTCACAATAACCATGAAAGCTTTTTACAATGACCTATTCCACTGATAAGGAGATGGAGGCTTCCAGAAGTTAATCTGGCAGAAAGCCACTTAGCTGGGATTCGAATCCAGTCTTTTTGGACTTTGAAATGTTTGTGGTTCCACCCACTCTATTGCTGTCTTCACACAGTGGAGCTTTCTTCTTAGTGACCCTGTTGAAAAGAATGTAGGAGGGTAGAAAGTCTGACCATGTTATCTTGAAATTGATAAGTTGGCTGAATACAGAGGCAGAGAGACTGATGATCCAAGTGGCATGGATTGCTGGCCTGCTGCTGTCATGGCTGTATAGAGCCACTTACTATTTTTGACTGCACCTTAGACCCATGGGAACAGGTGGTGAGAATGAGGGAAGAAGGGGTAAAGCTTCTTTCTCAAATACCCCAGGATTATAGCTGTAACCCAGACTCGCAGGTGTCACTTGCTGCTTTTCGGATGTTTACAGGAAAACCAGTTTAAGTCAGCTCATTCCTGCTGTGTGACCTTGAAAAGTCACCTTCATTATTTCCAGATTCTGTTGAAAGAAAACAAAATACAATGAATGTAAAGCACCTAACATCATGCCAAACAAATAGGAAAGATTCAACAAATGGCAGATTTAGATGATTCTGTAATTGTCTGTTATCTATTCTATTATCCATTTGTTCCTACAAGTGAAAGTAAGTATTACTCCTTTTTCAATAATTTTCTCCCGTAACCAGTTCGCCTGGTTACACCCATTGCTTGCTGTATTTCCTAGCTTCTAAAACCCATATATTTTTCCACATTTGGAAAATCCTGAAATTGCAGTTCATTTTATAATCAGAGTAAAGGGAAGGATGCCATCTCCCTAGAATTGCATCACCTGTAAGGTGTGCTCCAAGCCACGTGTTCAAGGTACCCCTTCCTCTGATTATCAACTCAGGTGAGCTATTTGCATTGGCAATACCACATATGGCTGAATTTTAACTTAAATTGGAATCACTACCTATCCCTCAATATAGCTCTCACCCCATTACAATAAAAAAGTATGGTATACAAAATGGATTGTCAAGGGACTGAAAATCCAATCAAAGACAGTAGACATAAAGAATCGCAAAGCTCGAGGAGATTGATGCATCTTAAAGAACCAGGACTCAGATACTCTTAGTTTTGATAACAGATAGAATAATGGGTGTTAACTTTTTTATTAAGTTTCCAAGATCTCTGCCGAACTAATATATTCATGTCTCTATTCAAGAGGAAAAAAACTTTCTATATTCCTGCCAGATAATTCTTACTTCTTGCTTTAAAAATAAAATTGTGCATACTTCTGTTTTTAGCACATTCCCTGTTCCTCTTAGGTAGCTTTGTCTCTGCTTTGCTGAGATGTTTTCTGATCCTATCTGTGGTATGTGCAGGGTATGGGGAATGGCCCCTAAACATGCCTTTGCTGAGTCCCTCATTTCTGCTGACCTTCCTCCATCCTGAAAAGGTAGCCAAGGTGAAGGTCTCAAGGTTCTGAGGAGACAGCAGCACCCAATCTGCACCAAGTTCTACTCAAAACACGTGTCATCAGAATATTGAAATGGTGACCAGGATCAAACAGGTTTTGAAGAAGGAGTCTAAGATCACATCCCCTATCTGAGTGGATTCACCCCCTCTCCATGTGAAGAGAGAGAAACTTCTGCATAGTGCTAACCTAGACATGAAAGAAGAATTTTCAGAGATGAAAACCATTTCCAGGTTTTCATAGGGTCAAGTTGGTAAGGTGGGAATTCCTAGTTTTTCAGGAAAAATCTGGAGTAGTGGCCACAAAAGGCAAATGGAATGCAGCCAGCTCACCAGGGTCCTATGGATGCCTGAGGGTGAGAGGGAGGATACCTTCATCAGAGCTGAAGGATGGACCCCTGCGGGAACGTGCCCATGGAGATTTCTAGATGGCATCCAGAGATCATCTGTGATTGAGCCAGCACTGGATGCTAGCAGCACAAGAACCCAGACCAGTGAAGGTATGAGCAGAAGTCAGCCAAGAAGTGACCACAGCCCACACGCTACCCCACCCACCGCGGCCCAGAGCCTGCGTCGGATTTAGAAGTGTCCTGCTCTTTCCCAAGTCCACTTTGAAGCCCTAACACACAAAAACAGACATTGATTCCTCCCTGCCGCTGCCAGATGACAGGTGCAAAATTAGAGATGGGACCCAGGGAAGAAGGCAGGGAGGTGCCTATGAGAAGCACGAGGGAGCCCTGAGATGAACATTTTGAACTACAGTGTAAAAGTACAATAATATATTAATTTGAGTGAAACTCCCAAGAGAGACTGTTTTACACCAGAAGTAACTCAAAACAAACTTGGTTACTGAATGAAATAAGTAAGTTATCAGCTCCAGGCAGATTGTAGGCCAAAGTGGAAAGCTGGTATTCATTGTGAGTAAAAGTGAGGGCTGCCTCCTTGGTATACACTCCTGGGTGGTATGTCTCCCACTCCATCAATTGCCCATTCTTTTTTTTTTTTTTTTTTTTTTTTTTGAGCAGAGTCTCGCTCTGTTGCCAGGCTGGAGTGCAGTGGTGCAGTCTTGGCTCACTGCAACTGCAACCTCCACCTCCTGGGTTCAAACGATTTTCCTGTCTTAGCCTCCCTAGTAGCTGGGATGGCAGGCATGTGCCACCACACCCTGCTAATTTTTGTATTTTTAGTAGAGGCAGGGTTTCTCCATGTTGGCCAGGCTGATCTCAAACTCCGGAACTCAGGTGATCCACCTGCATCGGCCTCCCAAAGTGCTAGGATTACAGGCGTCAGCCACTGCACTGGCCAGTTCCCCATTCTTTATGATAACATAGGGTCGTATCAAAGAAGAAGTTCGAAGAAGAGTTCCTTTACGTTTGGGCCGAAACCTACTCTTGGACCTTCACCTGCTAACTGCTCATTACTGTTAACCTGTGAACTCTGTTTTTGACCTTCAGCAGGCCTGTTAATCTAGAGCAAACTTCCCAGGACAAGACTGCTCTGTCTGCCCTTCCCTACCTCTAGATGTCGGCTTGGATCGTTCTTCACCCCGAACGGCCTGGTTCTAACTTTAATGCCATCTCAAACTGGATTTCCTCTCTTGCCTCTATACAACCTTCTCTACCATCCCTCATGCTAGTAAAATTCCTCTTCCGGCTCTAACTAGTGTTGGTAGGCCCATACGGTATTCTGGGCATTGTCACTGAAAGTCCTGAAATTCTTTGCTTCAGTCATTTGCAGTGATTCAGGTTTATGGAGCTTCTCATGTTACACATGGCTACTAGAGTGGTGTATCCATATGGGGTTCAATTTCCTGACTCCTTTCTCCCTGACTGCAAACGCTTTTCCTTCTGTTCAGGCTGGGCACTTCAGATCTCAAACACAATTCGTTAGCGTCCATCTCCTTAGCTGTGGTGGGACAACGACTTCTCCAGGGATGATTCTGGGTTCGGGACTAATGTTCCATTTACCACGTCTCAGGATCCTGTTCTTGTTTTGCAGAATAATCCTTGCTGTGCTGTTTTTGTTTTGTTTTGTTTTTTTTCAAGTTACCAGGCCTTGTGCTCTTTTTCCCTGTAGTTTTTCTACTGTGACTTTTTAAAGAAATCTATTGTTTTCTACTAATATATGCTGAGAGTCAGTTGGCCTACTGTGCATAATTCACATGCAATTCGACAGCACAGGGACACAGCAGACTTGATGAGATCCTTCAGGTTTAGATCAAGAAGGATGGGGAAAAATTTGATTTGGAGCTTAGGGAGCACAATTAAAGTTTTTCCAGGATAGCCAAGGAGGATTTATAGTAATTTTTAAAAACTGTGTCAGGCCAATAAAATTTATGAACTAGATCCTGTCACAAAACTTAGATTGAAAAGTGATCCAACAATGGCTAATAGCTGGAAAGAAAATGGTTATCCTATTTTTCAAAACAAAAGTAGAGCTTCAGTTGAACGAGAAATATGACGTGTTTATAGACAGGTGAACATAAGTTTTCAGGTGAGGGGAAAAGGCAGAGTACACAGATCCCACGTATTCATGGGAGGAGAAGTCTACCCTTTTCATCATTTACTCATTTCATAAATAGTAGGTATAGGCCTATCAACTATGTGCCAGGCACTGCGATAAGCCCTGGGGTAACAGAAGTAGGAGACAGGACTTTTGATCTCTTATTGGGAAAGAGAATATATTCTGGCTGTTTAGTGCAGTGATGGTCTTCTGTGCTGGTTGTGTTAGGGAAAGTGGGGGCGGAGAGGAAGTTCAGGGAAGGCTTTCTGGAAATAATGATAGCTGATAGCTGACTGAATATTGAAGGGTGGGGACAGGGTTTAAGAACAAAGAACAATTGATTCAGGCATGAACAACAAGCAACACTTATAGTGTAGAAGGGAGGATGAGTGAAACAGGGCAGGTGGGATGGGCACAGATCTAGATAGGTATTTTTCGACGTGTTAAGAGATTCAGATTAATTCTCCATATCTCTAGAAGGCCATCATTAATTTTATTTTTTGTTGGGGCTTATTTCAAATATGGAAAAAGTCCTTTGGGCTCTGTGGGGCTCCCCACGCTCATGGTTCCTTTCTTCCCAACTCACTATCCTTCTCCCCACAGAAAATCTATTTCAAGAACAGTACTTTTTTTGAACAATTAACATTGTGTTCTCAGCTAGCTCTGCAGAACCAGAGGAGCTGTCTGCATCTGTCTGTGCAGACTGAGTTTCTTTCATCTCACACCAGGTCTCCAGCCACAGGGAAACAAGGTCGTTATCTGCAAAGCTGAACTAGATCTCACCTCTAGTCCACTCCACTTCCTCCTCTCACATTTATTCCACACCAGCCTCGTGGTTAAGGAGGACCCTCAGGAATGCTTTTATCACCTCCAAGCTCTAATTCATATTCCTTCAAATCTCCCACCCCACCCTTCCAACCCTACCCCCAAGATTTCTTTGAGATTTCTCCCAACAGTTATTTAGAAAAAAAGTAAAACAAGTTCAAGGTCTTGGTGCTCAGCCCAAGGGGCTCCCTGTGCTGGGACACTGATGGGCAGGGGCTTCTGCCTCTCTAACCCATGCCCAAGCCATCTCCTGACCCCTGGCTGCAAAAGATGGGAGAGTCAGAAGCCAGCACAGAACCTGTAACTGCCCACCGGGTTCACCTTGCCCGCTGCCTAGACAGAGCCGATTTATCAAGACAGGGGTCTTGCAACAGAGAAAGAAAGAATAAATTTCCAACGGGGCTGGCCGTGCAGAGACAGGAGTTTTAGTATTATTATTGTTCAAATCCGTCTCCCCAAATGTTCCAGGATCAGAGTTTTTAAGGATAATGTGGTGGGTGGAGGAAGGCCAGTGAGTAGTGATGGCTCAGGTGGGTGCACACTGAAGGGAGAAGGACCAGGGGATGGGCGAGGCATCGCTGGCATCCTTCTTGCATGGAACAGTTGTTTCACTCTGAAAGTGTTTGTGAATATGCTCTTTGGTGCTTTGAGTTTAGCTAATGGTGCGTAGTCTCATTGTTTTGATGCAGTGACTTCGAATCGGTTATTGTCATTGAGAAACAAGTTCTTTCCAAGTAAGTTTGAGGAGACATTCTCCAAGGGAACAGTCTCTTAAATGTAAGGTGTTTGTGGACTTTTCCCATAAAATACAGCAGTCCTCCCATGTTTGTGGTTTTTCTTTTGGCAGTTTCAGTTACCTGCAGTCAACCTGAGTCCAAAACATCACATTACTACTCTTGCACTTCAGAGCCATAATGAAGTAAAATAAGGGTGACTTGAACACAAGCACCACGATGCCGTGACAGTGGCTCTGATAACCAAGACAGCTCCCGATGTCTAACAGGGCGGGTAGCATCTACAGTGTGGGTAGCTAGACACAGGGACAATTCACGTCTCAGGGAGCAGGATGGCGTACCATTCCATCACGCTACTCAGAACAGTGTGCAATTTAAAGCTTATGACATGTTTATTTCTGGAATTTCCCATTTGTGCCACAAGGCCTACGTCATCCACCTCACTTCATCTCCTGACACTGGCGTTTTGTCATCTCACATCACAGGAAGAAGGGTGAGCATGGTACAGTAAGATGTTTTGAGAGAGAGAGAGAGGCTACATTCACGTAACTTTTCTTACAGTGTATTGTTATCATTGTTCTATTTTATTATTGTTGTTAATCTCTTACTGTGCCTAATTTATATGAAATAAACTTTACCATAGGTATATATGTACAGGGATAAACATAGTGTATACAGAGTTCAGTACCATCCCTGGTTTCAGATACCCATTAGGGGTATTGGAACATATCTCACAGATGAGAGGAACTACTGTAGTGATATTAATGTGTTAGTTCTGGAAACATATGACAGTTCAATCTTGGTGTCAAATTCTAGCAAAGGATGATTTTTAGGACTGTGAGTAACCCAAAGACCAAGAATGAAGTAGATTCCATGTCAGTAAGAAGAGAAGTTTTGGGGATGTGCGTGCATGTCTTTTCGTATGACTTGGACCTGTCTGGAAGCAAAATTGTTTCTAATTATGTTTAAATAAGAATTCAATCTAATATAAACTATATACAAAATCCAGATTGCAGTCACTAAATTTGTTATATAATAGGCCTAGATAAATTTAATAAAACATACCCACCAAGTATGTCCAATTTCTCTGATGACAGTGCTAACTCATATGCCCGTCAAATATTTGATAAATGAACATGTTAATGACCGTAACTTCTTTTCCAGGAATGCCTTTGCTGGGGCTCCACACATTGTTAGTGAGAAGAAAGGGGATGACTGAGAGGAGGTTTGTAGCATGGGGATGGGGAGAGGAACTGGAAGCCATGAGCAGATTCATTTTCAGAGGCACAGATCCCCCTACATGAGCCAAGACCTATGCTAGGAGCTAGATTCACAGATACGGAGACGCTGTGGGCTTTGCCGTTCCCAAGCTTCTTGTCCAGTAAAACCATAACTCAGAAATCTCACTTAACTAAGTTTAGCAAGTTATCTGTCTGCCTGCCTGTCTATCTATGTATCTGTGTATCTAACTGTCTGATGTTACGCATCATGGATATAAGTAATTTTTAATATCTTCTTATTTCTAGAAGCCTTTTCGGTATGGTTCTTTCTATATCTAGCAGTTTGTGATTTTTATTTTAACTGCTATATGTAGCAGTTTGTGAGGGATAAAATAAAACCTCCTTTTCCTTCTGTTTAAATATATGGAATGTCAGCAAAAGCCTCCCGTTAGCAGTAGCTGAATCTGAGAAATGAACCTTTTATACATTGGCTTACACTATTTTGTCCAAAGCCGAAAACGGATAATGAAGGAAGAAAATGACAAATGTTCTTCCCTAAACAGAAGCATCCAAGTGTAGAGAAGGCCACGAGTGACTATAAAATGAGGAAGCCCCACAGCTTAGGGATTCACAGGTGGGCCCAGGACATGTAGACCGTGGAAGGCCGTAAATAGGACGTACTCTGTGGTATTCAGATACCCACCACATGCTGGTGTTCAGCTCTAGGGAATTAAGAAAAGATGAAAATGGCTATGGAGAGGTCAGTGGCAATGGGTAAAGACATGGAAAGCTATTTCTATTTTTTTTTAATTGCATTTTAGGTTTTGGAGTACATGTGAAGAACATGCAAGGGAAAGCTATTTCTATAGGAGTAAAAGAGACTGAGTTAATTTATCTTGGAAAATAGAAAAGATAACTAATGGATTGGCATAATATTTCTACCATTTATATCCATTATGATACAGAAAGTAAACACTTGCTGGTTGATTGATTAAAACATAGGTAAGATAGGGAGTGGCTTAGTAAAAGGTATTTTAGTTGCAAATGACAGAAATACAAGAACTACTAAGTCTAACAATGTATCTTTATGGCTTGTGAACTCCAACAAGAGACTTGAACAGCAAGGGGTTAGAAAATCAAGGCTGCACGTGGATCTTGGGAATGATTGAAACAAGATTCCTGGATTCTGTCTAGATTCTCTTTCCAGCAATACATGCAGACTTTCTTCTCTCTCCTTCCAGTCTGGCCTTCTCCCTACAGCTTTGAGCATGGCAGATGACAGCTTTTGAAATTTATATCAGATATCCTTGGCCACACAAAAAAAGAAAGATCTCAAACTTTTTTTTTTATGATCCCAGGGAACAGAAAATCTCAGGGAAAAGATTTATTAGTCCACTTGGATCAGGCATCTGCTCCTGGGCCAGTCACCTTAGTCAAATGAGTGAGGTCGTGTGGTGATAGCAATCATATTCTGCACCTGCATTAACCATTCCGCTGAAGGAAGGAAAACTTAATAGCCAAGGGAAAATTGGCAGAAATTTCTAAGCGAACAGTGCATTATTTCTTTATCTTCACTTGGAAAAATCCAGAAGAAATAGCTCAGTCTGCAACAT
Source organism: Aotus nancymaae (assembly GCF_030222135.1). Classification (NCBI taxonomy): domain Eukaryota; kingdom Metazoa; phylum Chordata; class Mammalia; order Primates; family Aotidae; genus Aotus; species Aotus nancymaae. The sequence continues at coordinate 9,933,922 of NW_026988412.1, read as the reverse complement.
GAAGGATTTAGGTTAGAAAGAAATGAGATTATTTTGACATTAGAGCTTATTACACACTGGGATATGTTACTGGAAGAAGCAGTAAAATGTCTTTTCTTAGAGGTTTTTAAAAATAGAATTCATTTCTCATCAGTTGAGATGCAAATAGTTTTCAAAATGGATTAGACACACAGAAATTTTGTTTGACATGCAAACTCTTGACAAGGTCCTGCCTTTTTCTGCCAGTAAATTTGACTCTTTCTAGCCTTTTGGTACAATTTAACAAATATTTATTCAATGTCCACTGGGTGCAAAGCAATCGGCTAGAGCTAAAAGGCTTGTATTATGTTCCGGAGATTTAGAGAACTGCAACTGGGCTGGGTGCGCTGGCTCATGCCTATAATGCCAGCACATTTGGAAGCTGAGGTGGGCAGATCACTTGTGGTCAGGAGTTCAAGACCAGCTTGGCCAACAAGATGAAACCCTGTCTCTACTAACAATATAAAAATTAGCGGGTGTGATGGTGCATGCCTGAAGTCCCAGCTACTCAGGAGGCTGAGGCAGGAGAATCTTTTGAACCCCAGGAGGCAGAGGTTGCAGGGAGCTGGGATTGTGCCACCGCACTCCAGCCTGGGTGACAGAACACTCCGTCCCCCCACCGACACACACAAAAATTGCAAATGACTATAATATGTGGATGGTTGAGGCCATTGTCACAAAGGAGATTTAGATTTATTGCTGTGGAATTCTGAAGCATGAGGGAGAGTCATGAAAGAGAGAGAAGAGAAAGAGACAGATACTAACAGAGAAACAAGGAAACAAAGAATTAGCAAAGTGTTAGTTGATAGGCTGAGATTTGAAATGCTCTTTCAGAGTAAATAGGATTTCAGTAGGTGGAGATGTGTGTAAAGGCATGTGGGACAGTCACAAGTTTGTGAACAGTAACTTGGATCACGTTCAGGGCAGCAAGTCATTCTTTTAAATGGAAACCGGTGGTACCAGCAGGAAAGAGATAACAAAAGATTATCAAACATAAAAATTTTTTAAAAAGCTGGGATCATCCTGAGGAAGGCCTTAAATATGCTGTGTTTTAAGTTTTGTTTTAGGAAGATTAGTATGGTAATGTGACCACCCGACGAGTTCTTCCTACCCCACTGTACAAATAAAGACCACAGCATTGCAGTAAAGAAAGAGTTTAATTGACGTGAGGCTGGCCATGCCATACAGCAGACCGAGTTACTACTCAAATCAATACCCTGGAAGCGTTGTAGGTTAGGGGTTTTTCAAAGGCAGTTTGGGGAAAGGGGTGGGTGTGGCTAAGATGCGTGCTTACTGCTGATTGGCTGGGGCAGAGATGAACTCATAGGTTGAAGCAGTCCTCTTGAGCTGACTTGCTTCTGGCTGGGGCCACAGGAGCAGGGGTCCAGGTGGAGTCATGGGTATCAGACCTGAGAAATAACCTGGAAAGATATCTTAAAAGGCCAGTCTACAATAGTGATGTTATCTATAGGACAGATCTTGTGACCAGTCTATGCCTTAGCAGAATTCAGGTTCCTCTCCTTCCCTTAGTCTGATGGCCTTTCATTAGAGTTACAAAGGTGGTTGAGTTTTGGGGAAAGCCATAATCATGCAAACCATAACCTTAAGTTAGCTTAGCCTAAGACCAGGAATGATTAAGGGAAAGGCAAGATGGGGGGTTAAATCAGACTTGTACTGCCATAATTTTCACACTGTTATAATTTTTGCAAAGTCAGTTTTAGTAACACTGTGAGACATGCCATGCTAAGGAAAGAGCAGAAGTTGGGAAAAACAAAAGTTTGAAGGTCATTGCAGAAACTTATCCTGAGTAATTTAACTAGGTGACGGTAGCAGAAATGGAAAGAAGAATCTATGTGGGAAGGAGATGGTAAGGAAATAACCCACAGGGCTAATTGATTTAATGAGTTTCCTGTATTGTGTGCTTTCAAAATACCAAGCATTAATCAAAAAAAATAGAATTCTTTAATTTCCAAATTCCTTAAATACTAGACCTTTATTTACATATACATTTAAGCCTCACATCAACCAAATAAATAGGTCAGCCTGCATTCCCATTTTCATATGAACAAGCAGATTTAGAGCTCTTGAATAATTAGCAGAGGCCGTATTGCTAGCAATCTGCTAAGTGGGACTCTGAACCCAGGATGTCTGGCTCTATTGCTCACGTTCTTAACTACAGGCAGCTCTTCTCTAATTGACGTATGGAGGGAACAGGGTGAGTGTGAGAAAACAAGGAGGTTTCAACCCTGGTGGATTGAGAGATGTTTCAGTTATGCATTGGTACGTAATAGACTACCCAAGACCTAGTGGCTTAACACAACCACCATTTTGTTGCAGTCCATGATTTTTGTCTATTAGAAACTTGGGTAGACTTGGCTGGTGAAGTCTATTATACAAGACATGGACAGAGGACACTCAGTGCCATTCAGCTGGCAGATGGACTGGTCTAGAAGGAGCAAGGTAGCTTCGTTCCCACATCTGACACCTTAGTGGGGATGACTGAAAGCCTGGGTTCAGCTGGAGTGAAGACGAGAGCCCTGCATATGGCGTCTCCAGCAACTGGGTCTCAGGCAGTCAGTGGATTATTTTGGCCTGGTTTTGGACTTTTTGTAAGTGAAATCATACGGTGTGTACTGGTTTCTTTGACTTGACATTATGGTTGTGAAAGTCATCCATGTTGTTAAAAGCAGTTGTAGTTCATTTGTTTTCATTGTGGTATAGTATCACGTTACATAAATAATGTACATTTTAGTCATTCATTTTACTGCCAGTGGACATTTGGGTCATTCCCAGTTTGAGCTATAGTGAACAGGGCTGGTATGAATGCTATTGTATTCATACTCTTGTGTCATTGGGTGAAATATGTTCATATTTCTGTTGAGTTATATTCCTAGCAGTAGAATTGCTGAATCACAGGATATGCCTCTGTTAGCTTTAACTATTTTCTATACTGTTTTTACAGATTTACACTCTTGCCAACCGTGTATGAGAATTTCACTTGTTCCGCATCTGCTGGTAATATCAGATCTTGTTAATTTTAGCCATTTTGGTTTTTCTAAAGGAACTGTTTTGATGTAGATTGACCCCAAATCAGAGAGAGGGTGTATGTGTCTAACTCTCTCCCACTCCTTCATTCTCTGCGTAGCTAACTCTTTATGCCTTCCCAATAGATTATGAAAGATGGCTGTCTGATTCTTCCATTTAAGTCTTTTCTAATCTTATAGAAACACATGGGATATTTCTGTCAAAATTCTACTGAAGCTTTGAAAGAAACGATTCTAATGGACCTTACATTCAAATAACCTCTCCTGACATTTAATTAGTGCTCTTTCCACATCTTTCAGCCAAACGACATTCACTTCCCTTTGCTGTATATGTTCTTATGTAGAAATAATCATCTCAGCATCCATCATAGTGCATTACTTATGGAATATATACTTGCAGGTGAAAACTTGTTGAATTTTGGATATTTTGAGGATTTTCAGATTTAGTTCAACCCCATCCAATATGTTTCTTTTCTAACTAAGAGACTTAAGAGTAAATCTGGGCTCAGCTGCTAGGAAGTCAAAGAGAAAATGATCTATACATGCAGATATGGGTGTAGTAGAAGATATTTCCCTAAATCACAAAATTAAAAGAACCATGTCTACACAGGACCCAGAGGAATTAATGCTGCGATGTAATTTAGTAATGTGGGAATGGTCAAACATTTTCTTTTGTAAAGCCTCCTGCTCTGCCCTTTCATTTTTTTTCCTTCTCATTCTCTTTCTTCCCAGGGCTGTGGGAAGGCTAGATAACATAAGGGAGTCATGTGGCCCGGTGACCAGTCCACAGTGCTACTGCTGCTGCTTTTGACGACGATGGTAGAGGGGACAGTAGTTATCTACTCCTTTAAGATATTTTCAAGTATGAAATTAACGGAGTTAGTATATGTGAAGTATCTTCTGGAAAGTTTGACATGTAGTGATCTTCAGAGTAGATACAGAAGAAGCCAGGCAAGACAGGATAAATAAAGCAGGCAAGATGATACCGCAAGAGATAAGACAAGATTTTTGTGCTCTCTGCATTTGCCTTTCCAGGAAACTGGTAGTTTAACTTTCCTTGGGCTTTCTGCAAAAATGTTCTGCCTCTGAACTTAAGCAATTTTGAGTGTGTTTCTCTTCCTTGCCAACAAATGAGGCTTGACTTGAGCAGTCCCTTTAGTAGACATGCCATACATTATAGTAGTTTTTGTGACCCTCTCATCTCTCCAACTGGATTATAAAATCCTCAAGGGCAGAGATGTCGCTAATATGTCTTTGTATTCTGCCGTGTACTTAGCACAGGATGGGGGAAATGTCATGTTATCCTGCTGATTAAGTCCATTAAGGATTCAGGTTGCATAACTCTCCTAATGGGGAATGGAGAATAAATTCTGCAAGTGAGTTTAATGTTCACGAAAATCATCAACAGCAAATGTAGATGCCGTGCCCTTTGGCCATGCACAAAATGCAAGGGGGAGGGTGGTCTTTCTCTAACTCTTTCTGAATTACCCTCAGTGAGTTCTCACCTTAGGGGCAGGATGCAGTTTGCTTGTTCTCTTATAGATTTTTGTCTCAGCCTTGGTGTGAAACCTCCAGCTGAGTTGGAAGATCCAAACTGGGGCAGGGAGTTTAAAGAGGGACCACAAAATCGATTCCAGCAGAACTTCAAGTTTGTCCCAGGTTAGCTTCATCTGTTGCACACAGAGGCATCTGCTTAACACATCATTGTAGATATGATTGCAAATTCCACATAAAGGAATATTTATAGGAAGCTCTGCCTTTCTGAATTCATAACTAAAAATTAGTTTGTTGAGTAAAACTGTACTTTAGGCCAGACTGATTCACCGTATTAAGAGTCCCAAGCTAACCAAATGAGTGAGACATACTATGTGAAGAAATCTTCATCCACATGTGGGAGGGAAGAGGGATATGCCAAGTTCTTGCAGAAGGACAGCACAGTCTCTTGCAGCTCCTTAAATGTGTTCTGACGAGACACTTCAGTAAAACATGCCCATCTGCCTGTTTCACTGGACTAATGGATATGAAGCGTATGTTTAGCTATCGAGACTAGAATCTGAATTAAGTCCTAGGACCAGAATTTAGTGTCATCAATGAGCTCTTTAATGAACACAGGCAGAAACCATTATCAAATGATGATTTTTTTTAATCTTGGAAAGATTATTTTAAATCCTTACACATTCTTCCAACTCTGTTTTAATCCCCAAGAGATATATTTTAAAAGCTATTGTGAGACAATAAATGAGAACATTGTCCAAAGCCTGGGAGTGGAGCATTTGGTAGGAACTGGAGGTGGGGAGAAGGAATTTTAAATTGCTCTTTCTTGAACGATTACACTACTTTTTCCTTCTTTGGTGTATGCAGGGAGGAACAGGGCTTGGGCGGGGGAACGTCCCTTCTACGCTGCTGACACAAAGCACCAAGAGTGGCTGGAAAAGACAGTAGGGCACTGGTTCCCAAATTTTCTTGCACCTTGGAACCACTTGGAGAGCTTTAAAAAGTACTGATGTCCAGCTCTTAATTGCAGACATTTTTCATTGATCTGAACATGAGGATTTTTAAAAAAGTGTCTTGGCTTATTCTGAAGACTACAATTAGTTGAGTCTTTTAAAATGGTCAAACTAAAAATAAATTACTGTGTCAATTCAGTTTATTGTAAACGATTTACTGAGCACATATTCTGTGTAAAGCCATATGCTGTGCTTTAGTAATGCAAACAAAACGTAAAATATATCCCTACCCCTGAGGAGCTCACAAGTTTAGTGGTGAGGGGGACCAGTTAGATGGGCAGATAAATTACAGTGCAATTACAACTCAGTTAAATAAAAAACACTGTGATACATACAAAATCGAAAATTGTCCCAAAGTAGTAAAAAGTACAGAAAAAGAGACAGGACCAAGAAGTATCTTACAGTGAAGTTTGCAGATATAAAATAAATGATCAGCATTTCTGAAACGTGGAGGGCCAGAGGAAGAATGGAACGTAGGAAATAGCTCTATCCTAAGGGGTTTTCTCTGTTGTAATAGCATGAGGTTTCATGGGAATAACCAGCGTCTGAGAATGGGGTCTGTCTTAGTAACAGTCTAACACAAACCTATACAATTATTTGTTTTTCTTGCTGGCCTGTCTACTTTCCTTTCTCCTTCCTTCCCTCCTCCCCTGCTCCTCTCCTCTCCTCTCTTCTTTCCTCCTCTCCTTCTTTCTTCTCTCTTTCCTTCCTTCCTTACTTTCCTACTCTACTCTCTTTCTCCCTCCCATCCTTCTTTCCTCCCTCCCTCCCTCCCTTCCTTTCTTCTCCTTAAGTTATACTTACCCACCTCCTTCCTATAGAGACCCCTGCAACTTTGCCTCTCATTATTTAACTGATACAGGTTGTGAAGACTAGAGGGACTTAACCACTCACTTTCCTTTCAATTTACTGTATGGCTTATAACACATGTGTATCTCATTGATGCTTTCTGTGGACATTGTACTCATATAACTAATTCTTCTCTCATTTGGGTAAATATGAATGTGTTGAAATAAAGAGGATTGGTTTTTTTTATTTCAAAATTATATTTAAAGGGAAAAATAATGACACAACAACAGGAGTCACTGTTTAACTCAATTTGCCGTAGTCTCAAAACTGGACCTTACGGTAAGTACTGTATGCAAGAAAACAGCTACTTGCCAATGGGAATGTAAATAACAATGCCAGATGAGCTGTTGCTCTTAAATCTTACAGTGGGACTTCATTAGTGTGACAAGTGAGAAGTAACAAATTTATTCCCAGAACTAGAAAATGCCATTCAGGATAAGTGTTTTGATTAATTCATTTTTAGAGAGGTAGAGCTGTTTTAACCATGACAACTCTTATTTGCCATAATAGAAGCATCTGTGAAATTTTTTTTGAATACTTCATGTGTATTTACCATTCCACTGTCATGATCTGGTTATTACTAGGACTATGTTGCTAGTAACAATCAACCCATTATTTTAAAATTGAATAAGCTAATATTATCAGCCCATAATTTTCAGGGTTTACACACTGAATCTATTACCATAATTAAGTTAATAGTATTTTAAATGAATGTTTATTTTTTATGGCTTTGTGTAGCAAACTACAGTTAGATGTTTGTCTACATACAAATGTTTTTTAGGAGTGTTTACTCTGTAAATGGTTTTGTATGTATCTATTGTAAGAACAAGTTGAACCTCTTTTGCATCTCTGATGAGTTAGAATTCAGTGATACTGCTCCTATCAATTCATTTTTTTAAACTGAAAAGTTTCACTTCATCTGTTTATGACTCTTCAGTTTGTCTGTATACCATGAACACATGTTCTTCATCTTTCCCCACCTTAGTATCTACTGTGTTTTTTCCTCTCTGGTTGCCTCTCATTGGTGGGTTGTTTTTCATGCTAATCAAAGAGCAGAGAGAACAAATGATGAGCATACAGGTAAAATGACTTTCATGGGTTTCTTAGTTCTTTGGACACTCAGAGAAGAGAAAAAAATGGTAGTTTGAATCATTTGTGGTTCTGCTTTATATGTAATCCACCCATTTGACATAATGTATTATTAGAGTGGATAATTGGAAGTTCACAGGGTGTCTTTCCATATGCTTATTATAAAGAACAGATGTAAGAGTCAATTTCCTGTTTGAATGGTGATTTGAGCACTGAGCAATTTATTTAATCAGAAATATCTTTATTATTCATAACTGCTCCATTCTGATCCCATGTATTTGTTTTAATTCTGAATGTGACTCTTTACGCAGGGCTGATAAACTCTGTTGTTCACATTAGGATGTTAAACAGAAAAGGTCGTACATCTGATCCCACGTGGCCTAATTAGTGTCAAACAAAGAAAATGTCTGTAAATTGTTATAGGCTGCAGTACCAGAAACCTAAGTTACTTACCTTATGGAAATTAAGATTGCCACAAACTCTGTGTCACACCATCCCCATGGCTGTGGCAATGGTACCAAGGGCACATGCTATTGGTGGTAGAGATGGCAGCCAGGGGTAATGTGTCAGATATTGTCAGTTATCTCTCAGCATTCATTTCCACCTTTTTTGATGTGTCTTACTGTGCCATGGGGGCTTGAGGGTTAAAAACCAACTTTCCTGACTCCTTTGCAGCTAGAGTTCTAGATGTAAATGATGTTCTGACAATTAGATGCACTTGAATGAGAGTTGAATGTCGCTAGAGTTAAGGCAGAGGCCATCTTCCTGCTGCTATTCCTGTTGGTGAGGATGACTGCAGAAATGAGTACTTTGAGGTACCTGTGGCTGTCAGACTTGGCCTTGTGGGTGTTTATAAGCAGTTGTGGCAGCAACACCAATGCATTTCGGACCTCTGCTTGCAGCAGCTCTAGTTTTATATCCCTGTACTAATTCATTCAGAGTGAAGCTCCTGACTCCTGATTTACTGTGCTGTCTAGGAATTTTGTAGCCAGCTAATCCACTGCATTTAATCACATTCTACATGAAATGGTAGGTTTCTGTTTCCTGTAGTCAACTTTGATATAAAAACAGTAATAACCACAGAAATGAAAATAGTTATAGTTTACTGAGTATCTATTAAATGCCAGACAAATTGAGGCTCAGTGAGACCGATTAACTTGTACAAGCTCATAAAGCTAACGAATGGCAAAACCAGTGTTTGAATTTGGGTCCATCTGTTTGAAAAGCTAGCAAACAAAGGGCAGAAACTATAATATGTCCATTTCTAGTCTCAATTTTGAAAAGAATGAAATCATGTCCTTTGCAGCAACATAGATGCAGTCAGAGGCCGTTATTCTAAGCAAGTTAGCAGAGGAAGAGAAAACTAAATACCACATCTTCTCTCCTGTAAGTGGGAGGTAAATATTGAGTACACTTGGACATAAGGATGCAACACTAGACACTGAGGCTGCTAGAGGGTGGAGGGAGGAAGGGGAGCAAGGGCTGGTAAACTGTTGGGTACTGTGCTCACAACTGATGGGGTCACTCATACCCTAAACCTTACCATCATGAAATATACATATGTAACAAACCTGCACATGTGCCTCCTCATTCTAAAATACAAGCTGAAATTATTTTTAAAAAACTCCAAATTTTAGAAATCCTCAAGGGCAGCCAGGTGCGGTAGCTCATGCTATAATCCCAACACTTTGGGAGGCCAAGGTGGGCGGATCACCTGAGGTTGGGAGTTTGAGACCAGCCTTGCCAACATGGCTAAACCCTGTCTCTACTAAAAATACAAAATCTAGCTGGGCATAGTGGTGTGTGTCTTTAATCCCAGCTACTTGGGAGGCTGAGGCAGGAGAATTGCTTGAGCCCAGAGGCGGAGGTTGCAGTGAGCTGAGATTGCGCCACTGCACTCCAGCCTGAACAACAGAGCGAGAGTCCCTCTCAAAAAAAAAAAAAAAAAAGCAAAGAAAGAAAGAAAAAAGAAAATAAATCCCTAAGGGCTAGGGATATTTGGAAATCCTCAAGTGCTTGTGGTTTTCTAAATTTCTGTTCAACATTTTAGAAATCCCTAAGGGAAGGAGATTTTTGGAAATCCTCAAGGGCTTAAGGTTTATAATGTCACTGACTTAAAAGAACACATTGCAGAGAAACCAGATAGAATATGTGCACCCTTGAGATTGGAATAGCTGCATCATTGAAGCAAGTCCATGTGAGCTTCCACCTCTGTGGTAATACTTGGGATGCATAGTCTCAGAAGATAATGTGATTCTTTAGCCCATTTAATTTGTTCATCCATTATTTTTTGTATGCATTATCCCAACACTGTGAGGGGCAGTTAACAGGTTGGTTTCATGTTTCAGATCTCCTTGGTCTTGTTTGTATGTATATCACAGTATTTATATAATCAGATCTTTTAGGGAATGAAGCAGACCCTGAAAAGACAAAGTGCATCATTAGCTGGGTTTTTCAGCATTTCATGGCCCAGTGTAAAATGAAAGTGGGAGGGTGATAGGAGAGAAAGTGCTCTATTATTTCTACTGTCAACAAAGACTCAGTTACCTGGGCTGAGAGCAGTGCCCTTCACAGCGGTAATTGGGACTGTGCTCGGCCTGCAGGAAGACTCAATGCGGGGTCTTATGATGCACAGGTGAGAGGAGGGAGATGTTTTGCCTGAGATGGTATGACTGGGGGCCAAGCAGGAGGGGATGAGCTGTCACATGGGAGAGATGCAGGCTAAGAACTAAAATTAGTGAACGGAAGTTACAGGGAGGTAAGGAGTTTTTCTAAGAACTGCCTGGGACAGACACAGCTACTCCAGGAAGCCACTTCACTGCTGAAGGTGTTTTATGCAAAGATGTGCTGGCAGTTAAAGAGGGAGGCTGCAGAGAAGATTCAGCTCCATAAAAGCATGTGAAGATGTCTCTCGTCCCTGAAGTATATAGGATGCTCCCCACAGAGGGCTGTACGTTTCCTTTCTCACTCATTGGCTGGAGCTCAGGGACACCATGAGTTGAAGCCATGGCTCTGGGGTAACCAGCTTAGACTTACATCCTGGTCCTGATACTTACTTGTGGTATTCTGTTAATTCTATACTTCCGTTTCTCCATCTGTAAAATAGGGGAAAGAATAGTGCCTCTCCCACAGGGGTAAGTGTGAAATCAAATTATTCAATCCAGCTAAAGCAAACTGAGCTTCTTATTCCTGTTGGCTGTGTGGTGATTGACATCGGAGCTCCCAAACAGTTCAATGAGAGAAAGTTGCAAAGGGATTCTGGACTCAGATGCTCACTCAAAAGTCTTAAGAACTGGGAGAACCCAGGACATCCTGTGACAAATTTTCAACACCATTTGGTCCAGCCAAAGTGTTGTTTCAGACTGGCTTTCTCAGTCCTTGAGAGAGAATCTAAATATTTCTCAAGACATGCGTCACAAAATGTTCAAGTAGCTGCTCTATTTTTGAGAACATGGACATAAGACAGACCCACAACATTGGAGAATGTTCAGAAAAAGAAGGGAGACCCTGGGCCCATGTCCAATTAGAGATCAGCACCTTCTGTGTTCCCCATCTCTACATGGAAAATGAAGGATTGCAGAGCCGCAGTTCGGGGCTGATACCATGGCAACCCCTCTCACATGATTGTCACATACAGATGAGTGAGTTTTCAATCTCAACCTCGGTCCTGAATCTCATTCATTATTTTTAAGCCCTAACCCAAAAAATAAATATTGCTTGTCTTTCTGCTTCTGCCTAATAAGTAACTGAAGTTTACATAAAGACTTGGCTTACTTTCGTTGTTTTCCTGTTGGGTGTGTGATGTCCAAATTTAATTAAAGGCCATGCTGTGGGCTATAAACTCCTTTAGTGAGAGAAAATGACAGGAAGGCCCAGATATTTTTTTTATGAGGCTTGTGTTGATTGAGTTAAAGCATGTGTTCTAACTGAGCTCCCTTGGAACGAGGCATGCATTATTCCATGCCACCTGGCTGCAAAACAAACACAAGGAGTTTGGCTCTGACGTGAAGAAACCCTCAGTATTAGGGAGAGGGAGCTGCACTCCACATGGAAGCATGGCAACCTCAGGCTCTGTTCCTCCCCCTTTGCCCTCTCACCAGCCCCCTGTGCATCTCTGTTCTTTCCAGGAGAGGAAGAAATGAAAAATATCTCGACAGAAATGGGAACCAGTGTTGGGTTTCTTTTGTTTTGTTTTGCTTTTCCTAGCAGGGATGCCAAATAGAAGTGTACAAGGCTTGGAATAGAAAGAAATGGCTGCTTTTTAAAAGCCAGCAATATTAACAGGTGAATGTCATGGGCCATGAGTCTGAATGTGTCAGAAAAGAATCACAAGTCATTAGACAATACCAAGAGTCCTCTTGGAGGGAGGTAGTGAGGCTCAGGACTGGGGGCACTGGCCCTTCTTTGTGTTGGGTATTGACTTGCTGAGTGGCCTCTAGGAACTTAATTAAGATCCTGGATTCTATTTCTAGGTCCTTGAGGAATCGCCACACTGTTTTCCACAGTGGTTGAACTAATTTACACTCCCACCAACAGTGTAAAAGTGTTCCTATTTCTCCACATCCTCTCCAGCATCTATTTTCTCCAGATTTTTTAATGATCACCATTCTAACTGGCATGAGATGGTATCTCAATGTAGTTTTGATTTGCATTTCTCTAATGACCAGTGATGATGAGCATTTTTTCATATGTTTGTTGGCCTCTTGTATGTCTTCTTTTGTAAAGTATCTGTTCATATCCTTCGCCCATTTTTGAATGGGCTTGTTTGTTTTTTTCTTGTAAATCTTTTTTAGCTCATTGTAAATTCTGGATATCAGCCCTTTGTCAGATGGGTAGGCTGCAAAAATTTTTTCCCATTCTGTTGGTTGCCGATTCACTCTATTGACTGTTTCTTTTGCCGTGCAGAAGCTGTGGAGTTTGATTAGGTCCCATTTGTCTATTTTGGCTTTTGTTGCCAGTGCTTTTGGTGTTTTGGTCATAAAGTCCTTGCCTACGCACACGAATGTTCATTGCAGCACAGTTTACAATAGCAAAGACCTGGAACCAACCCAAATGCCCATCGATGATAGACTGGACAGGAAAAATGTGGCACATATACACCATGGAATATTATGCAGCCATTAAAAATGAGGAGTTCGCGTCCTTTGTAGGGACATGGATGAACCTGGAAATCATCATTCTCAGCAAACTGACACAAGAACACAAAACCAAACACCACATGTTCTCACTCATAGGAGGGTGTTGAACAAGGAGAACACATGGACACAGGGAGGGGAGCACTATACACGGGAGTCTGTTGCAGGGGATTGGGGGGAACTGCGGGGGGGGGAGTTGGGGAGGGATAGCATGGGGAGAAATGCCAGATATGGGTGAGGGGGAGGGAGGCAGCAAATCACACTGCCATGAATGCACCTATGCAACAACTTTGCATGTTTTTCACATGTACCCCAAAACCTAAAATGCAATTTAAAAAAAAAAAAAAAAAAAGATCCTGGATTCTTCTTTTGTCAAATCCAGGTTACAAACAATAACCACGGTGGCCAGTGCCATTGAATTCATGTGATAGAGCATTACAAAATCAGAATTCTGCTTAAGAGCTGATAATTATGTAGGAGAGAATAGCATGCTGATTGGGGCAAAGGGGCCAGGTGGTTAACTTTTCATGGTTCAAGAGTTGATAACGAGCATATGAATTACAGGCCAGTGAGAAGGACATTTTTATGATTATTTGGAAATTTCTGACTCCATTCGGGATGGAGTTGAAACACTCAGGTCTGCAGGGTGTGAGTTGACAGCTGGCTTATGATCTCAGCAGTTGGGGTGTATCACTTCTGTTTCCTAAAAGGTCCCAGATAAATGCGTTCTGGAAGGTGCCAGCAAAAGACATTTAGAATTTAACAGAGACAGCAGCAGCAGGTTCGGGGCTTATCTCAGGCTGCATTGTGGATCAATCCTGGGTGCAGTGGCAGGAACGCTGGTACAAAAGAGCCATTTCTAAGAAGGCTTCACTTCAAAGGAGATCGCCCACAGCAGAGGGGCTGATGCAGAGCTGAATAAATAATGAAAACTACAATAAAGATCAAATCTGATAGGGATTTGAATTATATGCCAGCGAAATGTTTCTGATGAAAATGAAAAGGTAGGGAGGGTTAGGGATGGATTGAAGAATTCATAACCAGAACTGCTCACAACCTGCATCGCTTAATCCTGGACAATTCTGAGGCTCCATGAGAAGGCAGTTAGTGGAAAGCATATCAGAATCCTTTATGTGAAATTCGAGGTCCTCCTTATCTTGAGACTGCCCGGGAGTTCCTACTCCCTTCTCTCCCCAGACCCCACTGCAGTGCAGGAAAACTCTGGCCCTGACGAAGCCATTTGCAAAGGTATTAGGGAAGAAGCTGCTGTAGCCACCCCTGAAGAGCCAGGCACAGATCCAGGCCTTCAGGGCAGATAGTCCCTGTCCATAGTAGACCAGCCAGAGCCAGGTTTTGGGTGTCTCTCCAGCCCTGAACCCCTTTTCTGGCAGTGAGCCGCAAGAGTTGATGTCCTTCCTGTCCTTCAGCCATTTTGTCCCGTGGGACGTGAAGGCTCCTTTCGACCACGGATGAGTTTGGGAGGTAGACCATGAGAAAAGAGAGGGGGGGAAAGGGGGAAAGAAAGAGAGGGAGAGAGGGGAGAGGAAAGTGAGAGAAGCAGAGAGAAAGGAGAGAAAAAGAGAGAATAAAGGGAGAAAAAGAGGAAGAAGAGGCAGAAAGGATAGAGAGAAAGGGGGGTGAGAGAGAAGGAAAGGGAGAGGGGGTGAGAGAGAAGGAGAGAGAGAGAAAGGGTGAGAGAGAGAAGGGAAGTTAGAGAAAACAGGAGAGAGAAGGATAGAGGGAGAGAAAAAGGGATAGAGGAGAAATGATAAAAGAGAGAAAGATGCAAGAAAGAGAAGGAGAGAGAGAGGAAAAGAGAAAAGAGAGATGGTGAGGGAGAGAGAACACACGCTAGAATAAGAAACAGATGACATGAGAAACAAATAGTGAAAGAGTGAGACAGTGAGGGGGAAATACAGGAAAAGGAGAGAGGAGAGAGAGAGAGGTGGGTGGTGAGAGAGAGAGATGGTGATAGGGATGAGACAAAGACAGCAAGACGCATGTAGAGACGCAGGGTGACAGAGCTGGGTCGAGGAGGGAGGGGGCCAAGTGTGCTGCTTGGATGTCCTCTCTGCTCTTGGGAGGATATTGGCAGTGACCCCAGCCCTGTGCCCCTGTCCCACTGCCATGATAAATCCAGAGGCTCCCCACTGTGGTTCTACCTGCCATTACACCAACCTAAGGCAGCCCTGCCCATACAGAGAACGTAGTCATGTGGCTTTTCTTGTTTTATCATCCCTTCACTCTTTCTTACAGGCTTCCTCCATCCTCAGCTTCTGTTCAAGGGACCCACAAATTATTCTTGAAGGACAGGCATGATGCTGTGCTGGGAACCGCTCTCCTCCTCAAACTCTGGCCTGTTTCCTTTTCATGAAGCGTGGGAGCCTCTATTCTCTCCCCTTACGATGGTTCTTTTTCAGGGGGTTTCTGAATCCCACCAGAAAACAGACCTGGGTGGGCTGTGCTGCCAGGCTGCCAGTCATACAGAGATGGACATGCAAGGTCCTCTGCTGCCACATCTGCCATCCCACAGCCTGCCTGCCAGCTGGGCTTATTGGAAGCTTTCCTTTAAACTTCACTGTCTCACATTCCAGACTTTCCTCATCTCCTTAGGCCAGTGGGCTCAATGCCCTGGTAGCCCAGCTGTCTCCCTCTTGCATGTGCACATTATTTTACAAAGAAGCAATCTGGCCAGAGCAGGTATATTGAAAATAGAGTTTATCGGAGTTACTAATTGTGGCTGCTTGCAGAGGACCCTTTCTTATTTTTCTAAAACTTGCATTGCTTCAGTTGCAAATCAGGGTCCCTTGATCACCATGCCGCCTCCTGCCTCATGCTCAGTTTTTCTTATTCTTTTCTTCCCTTCTATCCAGCTGTTTCCTCCAGACTTCAACTCTTGTATCTAAGCACTTTGGGCTTTTGGTGCTGTTTTGAGGTAGACTAGAGTAGAATTCATTGGCATTAAAACAGTAGATTCAGCAAAGTGATGGAAATAAATAATGTAGATTAGTGGAAGGAATATGAGGAATTGGTGGAAGATTCATGCCTCTGTGGAGGACATGCTTTGCTGACTTTCTGGAGAATCCGTGGTCTTCTCTAGAATTGTGTGTGTCTTTTATCATCATCCAGAGAGACAAGCCTTTTTGCCCTTCGTGCACTCTGATATACAGTGCAACAGATCTCCATTATTAGTGGAGAAGATGTACAGAAATAAAGAGGTACAGAAGATATACAGAAAATAAAAGCAGAGGCATCGTGCATTTTGGTAGGGTCCTCTGTTTCATCCTGACACACACGCCTCTTATACCTTTTGCCTTTTCCCAAAAGGCATATTTGTTTTAGAGGGAATTCCAGTGAGTAAATTATTCACCCAAATAGAGGGAAGATATGAAATAGAGTTTTATTGTATTTTTTTATACTGCAAAGGGAGATTTTTCTTTGTCTCCTAACCAAAAATAGCCCAGCTATTGCCGAATGAAAATTTCTACCACGTATCATTCCTTTGCCAAAACGCTTTATATAAATTTTGTTTTAAAAAATCAGTGTGAACATGAAACAGTAAAACTCATTCTAATATGTGAAAAAAGGTATATACTTCAAAGTCTTCTTTTGCAGCAAGTGGCCTGAAGGTGGCCTTGCTGCAAACAGTGCCTTTTGGGCAAGAAGCCGTGAGAATGCAGAGACAGTTGAGAAAACCTATTTTCTTTCCTGTCTGCTCAGTATTTGTGGAAGACAAGAAATGAGAACATAAAGAAAGGCAAGCTCCCCACGCTTACAAAAGATTCCATCTCTGGTGATCCTGTGAGCCACACAATAATAGAAGTTTTGAAATCAGTGTAGCTCATTTTTAGACAATGGAGGGGATTGTGGCAATAGTTCAGTGTCTGTCCTCAGTTATTTCTGAAAGGATAGATGGTATCATAGAAAAACAATCCGTACAGGAACCCTTGAACAAACAATTACAAGCATCATAAAGCAAGCAGGTCTGGAATCGATCCCAGCAACCATTTCCCATTCTCACTCTTCTTTAACTTTGCCTGTTAGGTGGTTTGTGGATTCAACCTTCTGAGTGTTCTTAATGGTACAGTATCAATTTCCCCAGGTAAGAAATGTCTATGCCTGGTTCTTTCTCAATAAAGCAAAATATCTCATCACTAAGTAGTTTTCCTCTCTGATTTGTGGTTAGAGTAAAATAAAAAGGGAGTAAGGAACTGTGTACCTGTCATGAATACACACACACACACGCACACATGCACGCACACACGCGCACACACATACACACATGCACGCACGCATACATGCACACACGTGCACACACGTGTGCACACACACGCACACACACACGCACATGCATGTATGCATGAAAAATAAACAAAAATAACAAATAAATGAAAATCCTTTCTTTGCTAGAATATTTCTCCCTGGAGTGACCATTGAGAAGAATCTCTAACCTATCCTTTGTGTGTGTGTGTGCATGTGTGTGTGCGTGTGTATATGCGTGTGTGTGTGCACACTCTGCTCTGCCTCCACGTTCCTCTCCTGCCACATGCATACACATGGGACATTCTGTCTGGACTCATGGGACAAGATTACTTGCATGGCAACTCACGGCCTCAGGAGACTTCCTCCTTGTATTCAACCATGCGTAGACTCTTACACACTCATAATTCTCACTTCAGTTCTACACTCAATTGAACATCTTGTTGGAATATTTACCCATTTTGCTTTAGCTGGATAACAAGTTTTTCCTTATTGCAAGAAATAAGTGCAGTAACGTGATAGTGTTTAATTGCACTGATTTTGGATCTGAGGGTGACCTAGATTTTACAGATTCCACTTTCATGATGTATATTTATGGGTACCTCTTCTACTAGTTGTAGATTCTGTATCATCTGGCCTGTGTCCATGTTAATCTCATCCCCTAGCCTCAACCTTGTTGCCCGTGCTGCAGCCTGGAAGGCTTATTTGGATACTATACTCATCGTCTTCCGACTTCGGCGTTCTCCAACTTACCCTCTCCCTCATCTGGACTGTTCTTCCTTCAAAATCTGTATCTGACTCACTTCTTATCCTTCTGATGTCAGTTGAAATGTCATTTCCTTAAAGAGACTTTCTTTGACCACTATAATGTACTCTCCTCATTGTACTTTCAACAGCATAACCCCATTTAATTTTCTTCTATGGAATTTTGGTCTCTGTCAGATTGACTTATGCCATTGCGTGTTTGTCATCAGTCTCTTTTCTGGAATATGGTGTGTTTGTGGTCTAAGCGTTATAGACATTCACCCGTGTGTTCTCAGTGCCAAGGAGAAGGTTTGAAGCAGAGTAGATATGATAAATATTTAATGAATGAATGAATTTATAAATACACAAAACCAAATTGTGTGCTAACCACTTTATCAAGCTAAGCTGATAAATCTTAATGGAGAGGTACCATTTTTATATCTGCCTTGTTAGAACTTTGGTTTGGCTACATGTAACAGAAAATCTCAAAGTAGAGGCTTAAAACTAGATGGACGCTTGTGTTTCGTTCGTATAAAAGAATTTTGGGTGTTCCAATATCATCTGCTCTACCATCCTCATGGTATTTAGATGGCCTCTCAGGGCCCAGCCATCACTTCTGTTTCTAGACAAGAGGATGGAGGAAGGAATAAAAAAAGAGAGTGCCTCTCTCCCTGTAAATTCCATGATAGTCCTCACAATGTGTCTCATTGGTCAGAATTTAGACATATACCATGCCTACTTATGAGATAAGCCAGCAAACATAACTCAGGGCAAGAATGTGCTTACCCAAAACATAAACAAGATCCTGTGTCTAGGAAGGAAAGGAACCAACCCTCTATGCTGCATCTTCATTGACTCTCACAGAGAGAAAGTGACTCTCCTAAAGTCACACAACTCATAGTATACAGCACTGACATAGAAATCCTAGCATCATTACAACCCCGCCACCTCCAGCATCCAAACCTCCCCCACTTACCCAGGAATATAGTACATAGAGGATAATCCCTCTCTAAGCTTCTTTCTTCATATTCCCCAAATCCAGGGACAATCCTGGTAATTGTCATATGGGCCTGTGTAGAGTCTGCATTCACCCTTCCCCTCCTCAGCCTCATTCAGCAACCTCCTTCCTTCTATTTTCTTAGATAAATATGCTTTTGTGTTAACAATACTAATGATAATAATACTTCTTTCTACTGAGATTTTACTTCTATATACTATGCACTCTATGGTTTTGTTTTCATAAGAAATAGTTTATACAGTTCTCACAAGCAGCTAAATGAGGTTAAGTAATTATTTAACGCATTTGAAAGATGGGTAATCTATCAGACTTAAAGAGGTTAAGTAATTTATTATATTTTTGAGATGAAGTTTTGCTCTTGTCACCCAGGCTGGAGTGTAATGGCACAGTCTTGGCTCACACAACCTCCGCTTCCCAGGTTCAAGCAATTCTCCTGCCTCAGTCTCCCAAATAGCTGGGATTACAGGTGCCCACCACTATGCCTGGCTAATTTTTTTTTTTTTTTTTTTTAGTAGAGACAGGGTTTCACCATGTTGGCCAGGCTGGTCTCAAACCCCTGACCTCAGGTGATCCACTTCAGCCTTCTAAAGTGTTAGGATTACAGGTGTGAGCCACCACGCACAGCCTAATTTTTTTCAAGTAAACCCAGAATTTGACTCCAAAGTTTATCCTTACAACAAGCCTTCTCCAGTTCAAAAACCACCTTTCCTTTGATGTCTTCATCATCATGTTTAAAGCACATTCTGGTGACTCAAAATAAATGATTGTTTCTGAGCTGAAGGGAAATGATGTCTTATTTTACCTGAACCACAGAGCAGCTGCTGCACTGGAATGGTGGAGAGTTGCTTCCTCCTAGTATGAAGTTATAGTCAATGACCCTGAGGCAAGAGGGTCCCCATATGATCACAGAGCCTCAAGACTCTCAATCACTGTAGAGATGAATGTGGAATTTTTCTGTTGCTTCTGTGTTTCAGTCACTATTTACACACTGTATCATGATTATTCATTCTGCCATACAATTTTTCCCAAATTATCTGAGCATTTGCAGGGACTCTGAGGTAGTGAGATATACACTGAAGAGATTCTAAAGAAATGAATGGGGGAGTTTTCTCTGCAAACCTGTTTTCTCTAAAAAACTCAGAAAAGCTCACTGTCTCATCTTGGATGTGAGCACTCCACTCTGAATCTGAAAAGCAGCAAAAGAGAAAACAGAATCTGGCAGAGGAGAGATGAATATTATAGAAATTGTATTTTAAAAGATGTTTTTATCGGGATAAAATATGTAGGAAGAAATCTCATGAGTTCCGTAAGAAAATGTCTTTCAAAAGTTAAAAAGATACTCTTAGTTACAGTAAGTAAACTGGAACCAATAGAGCAAGGCCGTGTAAATATATAATACGTGGTATTAAGGACAGGCTGAATGCACGGCTAAGCCTTTATTTTTAAGAAATGTGTATTTAATGCATTGCACTTGCTCCTTCAGCTTTGTTACACTCTGTTGGATTAAGAGGTAACTTAGCAGGCAAGCTAATTTGAAATCACATACACATGCTATGTAATGGTAGACATGGCTTTCGGAAGTATTATTTGCTGTTCACAAACCCATATTATGCAAATATCAAAAGAATGCCTGGTATTCTCTTCTAGTCAACATTTTTTAAATTGTACCGGTTCCACACTGCTTCAACAACTTCTGCTCCTTTTTCTCAGGGTTTCTTTTGTGATTCACACGGAACTGTCTCACTATTCTGAGCTGATAGGATCCCATTATTATTTACTTCTTCCTCTCAACACACCCCTGAGGCAGTTCAAAGGTGAATTCACCATTATTAGGTATTAATTCACAGCAACAACATAGGCTTATCATTTTTAAAGTCTGTTGTCAGGACTCACATTGGTTTTACAATATCACCTTGTCACAACAAGAACTAAACCTTCTGATGAGCTCCAAGCTTGAATTTCTCACCATCATAAATAGTAAGGGGACATATTTAGCATTTATTGATGGAGAATGACTAAAATGTATTAAGGTGGAACTTGTGCTGAACAGTCTTCATATTTTAGTTTCCTTAATCCTTAAAACAATCTTGGGAGCTATGTACTATTTTATGACCCCAGTTTTATAAATAAGTCAGCTGAGACTTGAAGAAATTCTCTGGTCAAGGTTACATATGTATGGTTAGGTTTTCTGTCCCCACCCAAATCTCTTCTTGCATTGTAATCCGAGTCATCCCTATAATCTGCACGTATCCAGGGAGAGACCAGGTGGAGGGAATTGTATCACGGGGTGGTTCCCCATGCTTTTATGATAGTGAACGTGTTCTCATGAGATCTGATGGTTTCATAAGGGGCTCTTCTCCCTTTGCTTGGCACTTGTCTTTCCTGCAGCCTTGTGAAAAAGGTGCCTTGCTTCCCCTTCAACTTCCACCATGATTGTAAGTTTCATGAGACCTTCCCAGCCATGCTGAACTGTTAGTCAATTACACCTCTTTCCTTTGTGAATTACCCAGTGTTGGGCAGTTCTTTATAGTGGTGTGAAAACGGACTAATACACACAGCACAAACATACCACAGGCCAATTTGGAACCCAGGTTGTTGACTCCAGAATCTGTACTGTGTCTCCTTCACCTCACCCTACTGCATCTCCTTCTGTGGTATCGTTCACTTAATTCTTTATTCATTCGTCCATTAATTTTTTCATCATAAAAATTCTAAATGAATGCCTGCTCTTTGCCGAATGCAATACAGAACAGTCAGTGAGAACATAGGCAAAGCGAAGTGGCAGTAATGCTCTGGAATCTTAGCGTTCTCCTCTCCCAACCTGGGAGAACAAATGTCATAGGATGATTTATGGAAGAGTTATCTGCTAAGTAGACACCAAAAGGTTAAGGATAAATTACCTAGATAGACTAGGAAGAGGAAATCACAAGTGGAAGAAACAGGCTTGGCAAAAGCACAGAGGCAAGAAACAAAGATGGTATGTATGAAGAGTTACAAACAGGTTGTTTTATTATGGCATAAACATGAGATGCAAGATGAAGTGGTAGAGTTAGCAAGGGGGCGGAGGATCTGCCAGGCTAAGGAGTCAGCTATCCCCACATTAGGATGCATAAAATGATCCACTGAGATACAAGAAGAAAATATTAAAGTTTGTCTTTATATTTCTCTTTGATATTGGTTTTTCTTTCAATTTTGGTAAAGCTTTAAAATATATATAGCATACAAATGCAGTAACACAGGAAATACAATTTTTATGGGAAAGATACGTGCTAAAATTGTTTTACTAATAGGGTCTGGATGAATATAAGTTTTCAGGTCACTACCATAAGTAATGGAAGGACAATAGACAGTTTTTTTTCTTTTTTTTTGAGATGGAGTCTTGCTCTGTTGCCCAGGCTGAGAGTGCAGTGGTGCGGTCTTGGCTCACGGCAACCTTGGCCTCCCAGGTTCAAGCAATTCTCCTGCCTCAGCCTCCCAAGTATCTGGAACTACAGGTGTAAGCCACCATATCAGCTAATTTTTGTATTTTTAGTAGAGATGGAGTCTCACCATGTTGGCCAGGCAGATCTCGAACTCCTGACCTCAAGTGATCCACCTGCCTTGGCCTCCCCACTTGCTAGGATTACAGGCGTGAGCCACTGTGCCAGATGATAATAGACAGTTTTAACTGAGGGCTTTCTTGGTGTATGCATGTGTCTATAGACTGTTCTTAAAACACTGTGATGGATGACAGCAGAGGTGTAAGACAGAGAGGGAAGTGCATTGAGGAGATTGCTGTTACTAGGGAATTTAATGTTGATAAATATAGAAGTCAAGGCTGCAGAAATAGGAGGAAGTAATAGATTAAAATATTTTTAGGTGGTTGAATTAATAGGGCTGGTGATGGATTGGCCATGATATTTAACAAGCATCATCTCACTCTACATGAGCTCCAGCCACAAGCCTTCTTGCTATTGCTTGGTAAGTTCAATACAGGACTCCACAGGACCTTGGCCCTCGTTTTTCTTCTCCTGGAATGCTTTTCCTCATCTTTGCCTAGCCAGCCTCCTCATTTATTCCTCATCTCTGTGCCAATGTCCATTCTTATAAGTGTGGCCTTCTCTGACCATGTTATACAATTCCTCAATACTTCCTGTCAACCTTAGTGATCTCCATGGCATAAACATCTGAGAAACTCTGAAATCACTTCTTCGTTGTATAATAGTATAACGTTAGGGACTTTGTCATTTGTATTCATTGCTCATAAAATAGTGCTTGACACAAAAAATGTGCTCATTAGATAAAGGAGTGAATAGATACGTGGATTAACAGGTGGATGGATGATGGATGGATGGATGAATGATGGATGGGTGGATGGGTAGCTAGATGGATGGATGAAAGAGTGACTCTTCTTAAACTTATCCCTTAATGAGACCGTTAGAGAGATGGAATATTTCCACTGAGAGATGAGAAAAAGGATGTCCTAAATGGATTAGAAACTTGTCTAAATTTATCCTGTTAAAACTCTATGCAGTCTATAAAGAGGAAACCCAATACAAGTGGCTTATATAATAGAGGAAATTTATTGAGTCAGGTCACTGGATTGTCCAGAAGTAGAGCAGCCTCAGAATGGTTTGTTTTAGAAGGTCAAGAATGTATCTGGAACTGGATCTCTTTCGTTCATTCGTTCGTTCGTTCGTTCGTTCCTTCCTTCCTTCTTTCCTTCCTTCCTCCCTCCCTCCCTCCCTCCCTCCCTTCTTTTTCAGTATTCAAACATTTTATTAAATCAGATATCATTGTTATTTCCACACTGTTGCACATACTTACTTGTATTCAATTGTAAGAGTATAGCAAATGTTTACAAAGGTATGGCTGAGCAGTACGTTGGTAAGTTTAAAATTTCAAGAGCATTCCAAGAGCAAACACAGTAAAGACTGTGCAAGTTCCAGAGTAGTGAGTTATGACAGAGCTCACTCATTTTATTCCTTACCTGCAGTTGTTCCAAACCTCATAGCCTAAAATCTCACTGTCCAGACAGAAAGAAAACATCTGTTTTCAAAATGCCATTGAAAATCCTAAGCTTTGCCTTAATTGGGGCCACTTCTGAATGAATCACAGGAGTCATTGGGTTGCTTTGTGGTAATTAGTTTAGGCCTCAGATTTCTTAACCAATCTCTGTGTAAAGAAAGATAGGACCACTCTGATTGGCTTAGACAAATTAGGGTCCAGTTTTTGAGGAGGGGATCTTAGGGGAGGAAACCACAATATCCTTTATAGGCTTAGAAAAAAATCTAGGTGTGTATTACTCCAAAGCCATTTAAGATTGTATGTTTCTTTATCAAGAATTCTTTCCATAATTTATCTCAGGGTATCATATATACAAAATTTGAGCAGAAGATTTGCTTCTAAAATGGTTTAATATGTTTTGTAATTCTTTTTTTTTTTTTTTAATTGAGACAGTTTCACTCTTGCTACCCAGGCTGGAGTGCAATGGCGCAATCTTGGCTCACCGCAACCTCCGCCTCCTGGGTTCAGGCAATTCTCCTGCCTCAGCCTCCTGAGTAGCTGGGATCACAGGCACATGCCACCATGCCCCGCTAATTTTTTGTATTTTTAGTAGAGACGGGGTTTCACCATGTTGACCAGGATGGTCTCGATCTCTTGACCTCGTGATCCACCCGGCCTCCCAAAGTGCTGGGATTACAGGCGTGAGCCACCGCGCCGGGCCTTTGTTTTGTAATTCTTAATTATGGTATACATAATTAGACTTACCCCTTCCCCATTGGATGCTGTGAAACATACCCAAGACTATTTTAAAATATGATTCACTATTAAATTTAGATAATAAAAGTTAATATTGCAAGACAATATCTTCCCTTAAATTCTAGTCTCTCTGCTTACTTGATGTGACTATTAGTAGATAAAGGGTCATGATTTGGATCTGGGGAAGGACTTGCTGCTTCTGGTTTGTATAAAGGAATTAAGCAGGGAATGTGTAGGAAATCTGGCTGGGCTTAGCGATGCCAGCTTTAATGGGGTCCAAACAGGTTTTCTTAAAAAAAAAAAATGGTCATGAGAAAGCTGAATGAGAACCCTCCTATCCTGTTGATAAATGACAGTGTATAACAGATTGTATCAACAGTTCTTTGGAGCAGGAAAGCCCTCTGCTTTCGAGTTTCTGAAAAAAAATATTCTGTCTTCCAGCAACTGACCTATCTTTATTCTCCATTATACCACCTTTCTTTGTCATTTCTCTCACACTTTTGATATTTCTTTAATGACAGTATATTCTTTCACTTGGCAAACACACATACAGCCAACCAGTCAATCCAATGTGCTTCTGATTTGAGCAAGTTTGTTGCTCTAGGCTCACCTGAAAATGACCATCTGTGTCCTGGTTGTAGAACTAATAAATAGACATTTAATTTTTTTTTTCTGTTTTCCACTCACTTTTTATAAAATAAAGGCAAACCAATTTCACAGTGTGTTCTAAAGACTGTTTAGCAGTTCCATTCATGATACTGCCTATCTGCAGGCACACAGATATTTGATAGCACAATTTTTTTTTCAGTGACTTAAAATACAACCTAGTATACAAAAGATGCTAAAGTAGGAGAAACAAGACACATAATGTGGGAAATCTGAGAACTTCTTGTGCTCACCATTTCGTACTTTTTCAGAAGACTGAAAGTTTTATGTTATTGACCATGTTGGTGCCATCAGCACATGTGGCAATGATCCTCTTAACCTTATGGAACTGGATGTTTTAGCCTTTCTATCTGCTCTTGGCATACTTCCTTGTAGAGGGTATTGTCCATTACTTTTTGAAATTGAAGCAAATAAAAGTTACTTTTGCTTGGAGCATCTCTTTGAGAACTTCATGACACTTTTTGGAAATTTGAAAATGGTTGGCCTTTGGTTTGTTCCGGGGGCCATGTTTGGTGAATACCAACTTGTGTGCCGAACAACATTTCTGCACTGCACAGCTGGCTGCAGAGGCAGTCGTCGTGCCAAATCCACCCATGCGATGGTTAATCCTTGTGCCAAAGAGTTCAGAAACACAAATCCAATTTAATTCTGGCTCTAAAAAGCAATAAGTGTTTAAATTGGATTTCTGTGGAGTTCATTCTTATTAGGCACAGCATGCAAACTGCTTTATAGGCATTTATTATTTAGTTTTTTTCTGACAAAGGATCTTATAGATCCAACATCTATAATTAACTGGGAATGAGAGCAGATGCTAGCCAACCTGTGCACTGTGACCCAGAACTTGCACTAGGAAAGCTCTCAGGTTTGTACCAGACACGAGGGTCATTGGCAAAAGTTTGCTTCATTAAATTCGGCTTTGTGGGTTTTATGCTTTTAATCCAGGCTCTCAGCTCTGTCAGCCTTACCTGTGTCATATTAAAGTTTAACAGGGTCAATATGATGCAAAGAGGTGACACCTGGAAAGTGGTGCATCAGTGATTCCATTTTCAATCCAATCATCCTCCCATTATGGGTTGTCATCTTTCAACTCCAATGGCCCTGAGGCTTCTTCCAGAACCTCCACTCGAGATCATTCCTGGACATGTGCTCAGCCCCATGTGGCCCATGCTCTATAATGATGAGTCCTATCTCTATCTCTATAAATTTCCTTTTCTGTTGAATCGCTAGTTAAAAGATGATTTGATAAATGATTATGGGAATGGCTTACTTGGTTCTTGGTTGCTTTTTATCTTTCTCTAATTACTTTGAATTTTAGTAAGAGCCTGCCAGAAACAGAGCCTAAATAAACCAGGGCTGTAATGGTGGAGATGGCAGCCCCATGAGGCTCATGAGATAGTTGGAGTCATATTTTGTACTTGACCCAGAACCTTGCTCATAGCATTTGATAAGCAACCCATTGTTCTGATTTCTAGAGAATAGTGTCAGAATCAAGCACTCACCTGCTAGTGTGGATCACAGGCTCCATGATTATCAAAATAAAAGGCCTTTTTCTTCACGAGACTGTTATTCAGTAGCCCCTTTATAGTCATAAAGGATAATTCTCACAGGCTTTAATAAATTCCAAATATGAGAGTTTAGAAATGTTAGTGCTAGTTCTGACTTTCCTTGGTTTCTATTTCTAATGAGAGTCGTGTGCTTTCAATGCATATGTTCATATCACAAGTTAACTCTTCTCATCTTTCACTAAGCTTTTATATTTTGTTTAGTGTGTTTTTTTATTTCAAGAGAACAGAAAAGTTTACTTTGCCACAGCCAGTGACATAGAAAAGATCAAAAAGAGAATAAAGAAAGTGTGCTGAGAAGTGACCGCTGTGTGGATGAATAGGTTCACTAACTAGCTGGGTGACTTATTTCTACGTCAGCCTTGCAGTGGACACTATTAACATTTGCACACCTGCAAAATTACACGTTACGACATCCTGGATTTTCAGGTTAATAATCAAGATGTAAACCCATAAGTATGTGTGAATGCGAAGAGTCAGTCTATTTTGTTTGAGTTTTGTGGTTTCCCAGATCTTTTTTTTTTATTTAGTTGCCTTGACTGATTCATCTACTCCCTTTCTGCCCTAGTTTTTCATTCATAAAAGAAGTATAATAGTACATACAAATACTATCTTCCATAGGGTTGTTATGGGGATTAAATATGTTAATATGAGCAAAACGCATAGAAAACTGCACAGGAGTGTTACTGCTGTAACACTAAAGCTACAACTGATATTACTACTCTAATGATTGCATTGTTGTTAATTGACCTGATAATTGCATCATCTCATTTGGTATAATATTGGGCAAGGAAATCATTCAAGTTGGAAAGATCCAAAAGGTAATACGTTAGACATGACAAAAGTAGAACAAATATTAATTTCTAGTTTCTGCTCCAGGCCCTACACACTCTTCAGGTCCTAAACTATTGGACTTCTGTCTCTTACACCTCAAGTGAACCTTCTAGAGGTAATTGCCATCTGCGTAGCTAGGCATGGCCAAAACAGGTTAGCACTCTCTTTATTTGTGCACGTAAATTGCTATGTCTTTTATTCAATACATAATTTTTGGTCACTTATTCATGACACAGTGGATGATACAAAGATGAGAAGCACATGGTTTCTATTGTCAGAAAGAAGAAAAATATATGGACATGTAACAAAAGTCAAACATGCCATGTCTACAAATATGGGCAGAATCAGTTGTCATGAGGTAGATGAATATTTTGGCTATATGCAGGATCAATGGAGCATCAATCACTCAGTCTGAATGTGCAGCAATTACATTCAGTTAGGTTAATCTGTTACTGGATTCCACCATTCCATCATCGGATTGGCTGAGTCATAAAACTGTTTATTATCCCCATAAATCAGTCTAAACTTAGACTAGGCTGCCCCGTGGAGCATCCGCAGTGATAGGACACCAGCATTCTTTCCCTCAGGGGCCTATGACTGCTGTTGGTCAGGTCTCTGCAGTGCCTTGAATCCTGCAAGAGGATTCCACATCCTTAAATCATTTCTCAACACTTACCAGTGCGCTGGGTTGTTGGGATATAAACACAGGGACCTACAAAAAAAAGACATCCTCTTTCTGGCACTGACTACAAATCTCTATCCCGTATTCATTCTAGAAAACTGGTAAGACCTTGTAACCCTCAGCATTCTTTTGATATCTGGGGATTAGGGGCTGGAATTAAGGCTCTCTTGATTTTTCCACTCCAGTGGAAGGAAAGCAGAGGAGGAAGCAAGCAGAGAGACGTGGAAAAGAAGAGAAGATCTGTGTCCCTCCGACTAGGGCAGAGTTTGGATAATCCAGCCCTCTTCTTTGGTTACCTTGCACTTTTCATGGTTGTTAGGTTGGGAAACCTCCCAGACAGCAGTCTGTGCTGGCCATATCTTATGTGGCCCCATCTTATGTAAAGGAGAAGAAGCTAAATCAGTAGGGTGATAAAAGCGCATACCATGCAGAAGTTCAGAGAAAGCAGCAAGCAAGAACCTGAAAAGTCAAGAGCATAGCGATTAGAGAAGTTTCACTTCTAACCCCATTTACTTGGCATACTTAGCTCCACCCTCAGCATAGTGACTTCCTGGTAAGTGGATGCAGGGACTCCCCCTGGAGTTTAAAATGTGCCATTATGAACACCTCTTAACAGCCTTGTAAAACCAGAAAATGCTTGTCTGGTGGGATAAGGCCCAGAGGATGTACAGAAGTCTGTGTATTAGGTTGGTGCAAAAGTAATTGCGGCTTTTGCCATTAATTTTTTGCCAACCTAATACAAAATGACAAGCCAAAGTAGATCTTTCTCCCTCTTCCCTAAGCACCCCTCAACTTGAAGTGATTTTGCCCGCATCAAATTTGAACAAACTCAAAGTGTCCCCTTCAAAATGATGGGATGGGGAGTGGGGAAATGGTTAAATCTGTCATCTAAGCTGGCCCAGAGTTCTCAGGGTCAGAATGGAGACAATTCTTTGGTATCTGTTTGATGTCACACAAGGAAGAAAAGGCAGCTACACATCTTTCTCTTGCCCTTTGGCAGCAGATCACAAATGTCACAGCTTGGGAGGGTGCCAGTTAGTGCCCCTTGTATCCAAAATAACCTGCCACAGAAACAAAATGCCAAGCAGCCTTTGCTTTGTCCTTGCGAGATGGGGCCCATGCTTCTCCACATACAGAGTATCTGATTTTGAAAATGTCACTGTAGATATCGGCACATGGTGGTTCTCCAGCTGGAGAGATGAAGGTGGAGGCCACCATAAGATTTGACTCACCAGGCTTCCCCATGGACTACGCTAAGTCTCATCAATGGGACTCAAGTCAGGTAGCAGTTAATAGAAATGCCATGAGGTCACATATAGTAAAATATTTCAGTCACTTGAAAAATATATGTCTTCAAGCACTGTGTGTGTGTGTGTGTGTGTGTAGGTGTGTGTTGTGTGTGTGTGTGTGTAAAACACATTCTCAAGGAGAGTAGGTAATAGTATAATACTTAGATGTGAAAAAAGACAACTCTGATGATTGTAGAAAATTACCTTGGTATTTGAATAT
The DNA here is from genome assembly GCF_030222135.1 of Aotus nancymaae. Classification (NCBI taxonomy): domain Eukaryota; kingdom Metazoa; phylum Chordata; class Mammalia; order Primates; family Aotidae; genus Aotus; species Aotus nancymaae. The sequence continues at coordinate 9,904,263 of NW_026988412.1, read as the reverse complement.
ATATCTTTTGAAAATAGAGATGTTTAGTCATTTTACATTCATTTTTAAGAGTTTCACTTTTTTTTTTAACATCTTCCTCTCTTTCTCTGTTGATTTACAGATGAATATGTGTGTGTCAGGACACTTGGCAAGCTAGAGACAGCTGGAAGTAATAGAGCCAAGCTTTGTTTGAAAAGCTGAATTTTCACAAGTGGTTTGGGGTTTAGGTGTGGGGAACAGAAATCTGGGCTTTGGAATGACTTTTGAAAAGTTGCTCCCTTGACATAAAGATTTGAAAGAAGTAATTCACAGCCTTCCTTGCACTTTTTTAAAGTTGTGTAACATTACACCACCTACCACAAAAGAAAAAAATATATAGGAAAAGTCACATCAGCATTATTTAGAGCGATGTATTTTTTAATGCCACAACTTTCTATTATTATTTAATCTGTCAAGGAAAACATATGCTGGAAACTTTTGAGAATCTCCCCTCCCTGCCACCCTTGCAACACACACATATCCACACACGCTTTTATTTGCCAAAAGTAAGATGCTGGGGTCTTGAAGGCTTGCTCCTGAATATGGTATATATCTTGTTAAATAAAACAGAGCATGCAGCTCAAAAAGAAGAAAATAATTCATTTCTCCATCTTCGATTCCTGCTGTTGTGGCTCCTCTTTGTTAAGAATTACATCTTTACCATCATTCAGTGATAACCTGGAATGTTACCAAGTTACTTTTACAGACACCATTTCCATTTTGAAAATGATTTCTCCAATGAGCTAGTAACTCTGGTGGATTTAACCCTCCTATTGTTTTTGGCTTACACACATGAGTCTGTCCAATGCAAACTGTGTTTTTCTGGAGGTGGGATAACAAGTGTTCATGCATGACAGTGCTGGGGCTGCAGTATGGAAACATGCTATTGGGATCCATTTCCTGATTTTGTCTCAGTAATCTGTCAGAAGCAGAATGCTTCTCCTTTTGATAACAGGGCTGATTTCTGAAGTAATGCATAATAGAGTCAGGCTGTATGAATTCCAGAGCCTTGAATTCCTTCAGCTACGCCCTGCAATCTTTAAGCAGGAAATATAAACATGTACCAGCTATAAAATGTGTGAGAACAATAATAGGGATGGCTATCTTTCTTGCATCTCTCAGGTGTGACATAGAGAGGAGAGCTGTATCTTATTATTAACCTTGTCCATCAAGCTAATATTTATATATTGCTTTTCTAGGGCCTAATGGTTGAGCCCTAGCTCTGCATATTGGATAAGGGAACAATTAGAATCATTTGTGCCAAACCCCAGAGTTGGAGCTGCAGGCCCTTTTAATATGAGTCCAATAAGGAAAGGTTTAGTGTAAATGAAGGTCAGCTGTCTAGAGGTCCCTGGCCAAAGCTCTGTGTGAAAGCTAAACAGAGCTGGAGGGAGTTTTTTGCAACACAAAAAACTATCAGCTAAATGCAACACAGCTCTTTAGCATGCAGTTGCTCCCAAATAACTAACTTATTTTCACAAGGAATTATAACGCATAGAAAAATTAACAAACTAAACATAATGGCTCCAGTCCTGTCCCCGAGAATAGATTGTGCTACCAAGTTTTGGCAAAAGAAGAGACTATAAAACTATTCAAAAAAAGAAGTAATAATTTAAAAGTTTATATTTTTTAAGCAAATATGTGGTACAAATAGAGATGTTTCCAATCTGATTTCTATAACTTTGACAGTTGCTTGTTTTCCATGCTTGGCATGGAAAGAAGAAAGGAAAGGAGAAAGAAAGAGGGAAGGAAAGAAGAATTGCAGGCAGGTAAGAGTGAAGAAAGCTAAGGACAGGAAGAAGGCAGAAGGAATAAATAAATGAATGAATATGCCTAAATGGCCACAAGGAAAATTTCGAAATTATCCAATGCTGAGTAAAAGTCAGTGGCAGCCGGTAAACAAGTTCACAAGCCATTCCCCCAATAGTCTGTCAAATAGGATGTTTTTAAATCACAGCAATATTTGTTATTTCTTCTGATGATTTTGACTCCTTTGTTTCTCTTGCTTTCTTTTTTTCCCCAAGCCTTAGAGTATATGTCTGGCTACTAAAGAGATAGCACAAAGAGAAATCGAATTCAGCTACCTGTTGTTACTGGTCGGGGGAAGGAGTTGAATAAAAGCAGTTTCAAGCTCCTGTGGCTGGTTTTTATGAAAATGTATTTTCTTAAATCAGTACCATTTCAGACTGGTTAGTTGGTGGACATCCTTTACCAAAAACAAATAAAGAAGAAGAAGAAAGGTCATTTTCATTTCCTTCATGAAATAAATATACTTAAACTCTAATGGTAAAAATATATATGAAGATTAAAATTTATATTGTGCTTAATGATTAAATGGGCTACAGAAAAATATTTTTACATAGTAGACAGCATCTTAGTCTCAAACTCGGGCTTTATTTAACAGAGTCTTAATAATTAGTTTTGGGCTGGGCATGGTGGCTCACACCTATAATCCCAGCACTTTGAGAGGCCGAGGCAGGTGGATCACCTGAGGTCAAGGGTTTGATACCAGCCTGGCCAACATGGTGAAATGCCGTCTCTATTAAAAATACAACATGAGCTGTGCGTGATGGTGCATGCCTGTAATCCCAGCTGAAGGCTGAGGCAGGAGAAATGGCTAGAACCTGGGAGGTGGATTTTGCGGTGAGCTGAGATCGCGCCATTGCACTCCAGCCTGGGCAACAAGAGCAAAACTCCATCTCAAAGAAATAATAATAATTAGTTTTGTAGCCTTAGATAGTCAAGAGCAATCAGCAGATTTTTCTTAACCTTTGTTTTCTCATTTGTTAAAAGGAGCTAATAGCAGAGCTTGTTGCCTTGAGATCAATAATTAAATAATAATAATTGATTAATAATTAAAAACAATAATATTTGAAAACTGCTTTTTAAAAATATAGACAAAGCAAAAGCTTTTTTCTTTTATTTTTTAACTTAAGCATCAAGCTTGCTATGCGATTCGACTTTTGGAGTGCTGGGGGAAATCTGTTGGGTATTTTCATGTATGTCCTTAAACATGTGATTGCTCTCCTTGTATGGGCTTGATTTTTGTCAGTTCTTCTCCTTGTTATTGAAAGCTTAGATTGTTGGCTGTGAGTTGGAATCGCCCACTGGGTAAGAAAGGCAGTGTCTGTCTTGTGGGCCTTATTGTTTGGAGGTCTCTCTGTGTGTGGTCCAGCCTAGAGGCTTCTCTTCAAAGATCTATGATTGGTGGTAGGAGAGAAGTGAGGGTGGTCAGGAGGGTCAAACCAATGAGGAGCTGCACAGATGACCCACAGACAGACCAGTGGTCATCGTGTCTGCATCTCCCTGCAGCAGCTTCCTCCATCACCGACTGACCAGGGCTACCTAACCCACTAGGCCCCTACGGGCTTATTTACGTGATCTGATTTCCAAAGAAACTTTCTTTTCCAGATGTTGTGAGCTTTGCAAGGCTCAGCTCTGTGGGAGCTCTGCTTGACAAACTCTAATATACCCTCTCGACAGCCCCCAGCGTAGCTTAGGTAAACACGAAAATGTAATTCTCAACTGTTTGGAAATTGGAGTTAGAATTTCCTACCCAGGAGCCCGGAAGACAAATTGGATTGGGTTATCTCGACTAGTTAAGTGTTCAGCGTGACTGACCTCCCCTACGTTTTCCAAACCAGCGATCTGCATGCTCATGAGGATGGTTTTTGCTAAAAAGACCTCAGTGATATGTCGGTGCAATCCAGGATTTCTCAGGGTAGCACCTCACCAAAGTGCCTGCAACAATACTGTCAAGGGCTTACTGATTGTCCTAGCCAGAAAAAAGGTGATTTAAGACTCACTCAAGCATGCTTTATTTCTTAAGACTTACAGTAACGTAGTTGCTTTTAATTTTTAAATTTTAAGGATTAAGTCCAAGTTTGATCTTAGGTAAAAATGTAAAATCAAGTCTAATAGGTCTGGGGAGGATGGAGTATAGTGAGATATAATGTTCACTGGATACCAGTACCATATTTATTTCCCACTGTGCATGATCTTAGAAACTGGTCTAAGTGGAATATTCGGGTCTTGATTTGTAGCTATGATACCTTGGTTATTTCCAGTTATTTTTAAGATCAGATCTTAACATCAAATAACTTATTGCCTGTGTGCATGCCTGCCTTCTACAGACACAAATCAAAAGCTTGCAAGATAGCAAAGCTTTTTGGTTGTCTCTTGCTGTTAGAGTTAGGACAGAGATCTGTACATGGTATAGACCTGAGGCTGGGCAAAGCCTTCCTCCACCTGTCTCACCACCTTTGTCTTTGCTCTGTGTCCTCCCCAAACCCACCTTCTTTTAGTTCTTTGAATACACCATACCTGCATCAGCCAGAGGTTTTTGGTTACTTCCTGTGTCACGTTGACCACCTAGAATGCTTTCCTGTTTGTCACCTGGTTGCCTCTTGCCTCTCCTGCAGATATCATCTCTGGAGGGAGGCCTTCCTTAACTTTCTGATGAGGTAAAAGTCCTCTCTTATAGGCTCTTACTGCAACAGTTCCTGTCTGTCACAGCTCTCATTAGAATTGCAGTTTTACTTTGATCGAGTAATATATTAATTACTGTCTACCACCTCCACTAGATTGAAAGTTTCATGAAGGCAGAGTCTGTGTCTAGTTTGGGTCTTCATTATATCCCCAGAACTGCATAAAATCGCATACAGCAAGCACCTAGTAAATATTTATTAAGTGAATGATGGAATGAGTAAATAATTGAAGAAATAAAGGCATAATGGGAGGAGAGAACAAAAAAGGCAGGTAAGCTACCAGTGTGATGTGCTTGTTGCTGATTAATTTCAAACCAGCTCACATCTATATGGTACAAGTTTGTTCATCTATTTACATGGAAAGAATAGATGGAAGTGGAAGCTTGAAAAAAGGTAATCTTCAAGACCATCTTCATTTGACAAGTGTTAACTTAAGCAACTCATTTTTCTTCAATAAGTCCTCTTTTGAGAAAGTTTGGTGATGGTATCCACGCACATCATTTTTTTTTTCACTGAAGCTCACTGACACCTGGAAAGCAATGTAGTTTTGCAGATTTATTTAGCAAATAGAAGGCATCTTTAAAAGTCCTTCAAAAGCACAACAGCAGGATTTTGGTGTCAGTAATCATATGCCATATTTCAGGCTTTTAATTTCCTCGGGATGGTATTTCTTATGATCTGAAAGCTTTTTTCCCTCCCCTGCATCAGATCTTATTTTAACATACTGATTGAGCCTCTTTATCTTACACTTCCTGCTGGGAAAATAGATGCTAAAATGTGTGTAATGTCACATTTACTTTAAGGCATCACCAAATAAAATTGCAGGACCCACAGGCATGAACAGTGGTATGTGTGGGATTTCTTTTCCTACAACTCGAGATCTCCATTAGCAGCTCAAGCCAAACATTCAGACCCTTCAACATTATGTTTAATTGAACTCCAATCTTTTTCTCTTTATTAAAAGCCTTTAGCTTGTTTTTTTTTTTGTTTGTTTGTTTTTTTCTTTCACTTTGTATTGAGGCTTTGAGAAAAGAGCAACCTCTTTTTTCAACACAAAGTTTTGATCTCATCATTTACATCTGTTTTGTATTGATTTTCTTGGCAGATGTTTCAGAGTTTGAGCTATGCAGTTAGTAGAATGACACCAAATTCCAAGTGGCCTCTTATTACTTGGGAGACCTTACTGTTTTTAAGGGTTTAAACCAGTGATTTTTAACTAGGAGTGACTTTACCTTTCAGAGGACATCTGGTAATGTCTGGAGATACTTTTGTTTGTCACATTAGGGGGTAAGGCACTACTCAAATCTTGTGGGTAGGGACCAAGTGTCTTAGTCCATTTTCTCTTGCTGCAAAGAATACCTGAGGCTGGGTAATTTATAAAGGAAAGAGGTTCATATGGCTCACAGTTTGGCAGGCTCTACAAGAAGCAGGGCACCAGCAAATGCTCAGCCTCTGGTCAGGAATTTTGTGCTGCATCAAAACATGATGGAGAAGGTCACAGGGGAAACAGGTACGTGCGAAGATGGGAAAACCTGAAGGTGCCCTGACTTTCCAACAACCCACTCTCGAGGGAATGAATTCTTTACCACCAAAACTCATCCACTCTCTCAAGAATGAAAAGTCATTCACTATCGTAGAATAGCATCAAGCTATTCAAGAGGGATCAGTCCCCATAGTACAAACACCTCCCAGTAGGCCCCACTTTTCTACACTGCCACACCGGGGATGAAATTTCAATATGAACTTTACTGAGAACAAACAAACCACGTCAAAATTATAGCACCGGGGATGCTCCTAAACATCCTAAAATACACGGGACAGTATTCCCATCAAAACATTGTCTGCCCCAGAATGGCAGTATTGTCAAGGATGAGAAACTCTGGTTTAAACACTCAACCTTAGGCTTCTACTCTGTCAAATTAAGGTGTAATCCCGTGAATCATAGCAATGTCGTAAAGATAAGGTAAAGTAATGCACACATTCTTAGTGTAGTCAGTAACTTGTGAGCCATTGTTATGAATATAATTGCATCATTAAGTCCTTCCCTTTATAATTTGATCCTTAATTACCTTTCTAGATTTACGTCCAATTTGCTCTTATATCCTCAGGAATCTCTTAAAACTTACCACTTATACCCGTTCTTATCTGGCTAACTTCCCACTCTTTACCCACATTGAAGTTGGATGTCTCCCTAAAACCGATAGACTAGTCTGAAACTAACCTAAAGACTCATTTAATTTTCTGGTTTACCCCACTTTAGATCTTAGTTCACACGGCACTGAAATTGTCTGTTTATTTTTTTTTTATTTTTTTTTTATTTTTTTTTTGAGACAGAGTTTCGCTCTTGTTATCCAGGCTGGAGTGCAATGGCGCAATCTCGGCTCACCGCAACCTCCACCTCCCGGGTTCAGGCAATTCTCCTGCCTCAGCCTCCTGAGTAACTGGGATTACAGGCACACACCATGCCCAGCTAATTTTTTGTATTTTTAGTAGAGACGGGGTTTCGCCATGTTGACCAGGATGGTCTCGATCTCTTGACCTCGTGATCCACCCGCCTCGGCCTCCTAAAGTGCTGGGATTACAGGCGTGAGCCACCGCGCCCGGCCCTGTTTATTATTTTTCACAGTGTGATCACCACACCCTGTGTTAAAATTACTGATACTAAAATGCCTTTTTCTGGATTTTATTCAAGATCAACTTTGTCAGTATTTATGGGAATGGGGTCTGGAAATATGGGCATTTAGCTCCCTTATTCATTGGTAGCTTTAGTAAAGTCATCATTGTAGATCCTGAGTTTCAAAAGGGGTGGGATTAGGTCTTTTTTTTTTCTTTGCATCCTTGGTGCTTAACGTGTGACTGGTACATAGTAGGCATTTCATAAATAATGGCACTATTTGAAGGTATAAATGAGTAATAAACAAAAACTTTTATTCTTCTTTTGTCTCTTATTTTGAAAAGATAAAGGCCCATTGGTATTAGCATTCAGAGGGGAGAAAATGCTGCTTGTTCTGTTCTATTCTTATATATTATATAAGCTTGCTATGGACAAGATATGCCTTTGTTTAGCAAAGTTTGAAAGCAGAAATCACTAGACTGATCAAAGACCATAGTCTTATTTTGTTTGGCTTGTGCAAGCCCAGACAGGGTTTTATTTCTGTCTGTCGTATTTTTTTTCCAAGTTTTTGATTGTTTTAAGTTTTGAATTAGTGGCCAATATTTTCATATTGAATATGAAAATATTGCAGTTGGTATGTTGATGAGTGGGCCTTATGGAGAAGAAAAAGGCACATTGGTATTAGCATTCAGAGGGGGAAATTTAGTTCTTGTAATTCTTACATACAAGTGACTTCTGTTGCTTAAAGAAGTCCTTGAATGTTTGATCAAAAATAACTTTATTATTTTTGCCTTTTAGAGTATGCTTTATAAATACAGATAAAGGGGTGATAGAAAGAAAGGTAAAGGAATAGAAGTCAGCTGGCTATAAGACAAACCAACCAAACTGGTGAGCTCATGTTCCCTTTTAGAGAGAATGCTGTTTCTCTGATCAGCAAATGGTTCCTGGTTGAATGGGGATATGGATGAATGAGATCTCAGCATTGCCAGATGTTTCTATTCCTCAAGAGAAGTCAGAATTAAATTTTTTTTTATTGAGACAGAGTCTTGCTCTGTCGCCTGTGCTGTAGTGCAGTGGTGTGATCTCTGTTCTCAGTGACCTCAGATTCCGGGGTCAAACAATTCCTGTGCCTCAGCCTCCCGAGTAGCTGGAACTACAGGCATATGCCACCACGCTTGGCTAATTTTTTGTATTTTTAGTAGAGACAGGGTTTCACCATGTTGGCAAAGCTGGTCTTGAACTCCTGATCTAAAGTGATCTGTGCACCTTAGCCTCCCAAAGTGCTGGGATTACAGGCATGAGCCATTGCAGCCTGAGTTTGAATTTTTATACGAAAATAATGGCCACTATTTCAAAACTTAAAACCATTAAAAACTTAGGGAAACAAAAACACAACAGACAGGAAAAAAAGCCCAGTCTGGGCTTGTACTAGCCAAACGAAATAAGACTGTGGTCTTTTATCACTCTAATTATTTTCACTTTCAAAGTTTGATAAACAAAGGCATATCTTGTCCATAGCACGCTTGTATATAAGAGTATATGAGAACAGAACAGAACAAATAGCATTGTATTTCCTCTGAATGCTGATACCAATGGGCCTTTTTCTTCCCCACATAAGGCCCCACTCATAGCCATACCAACTGCAAAAACAGAAGTCGGGCCGAAACAGTGCGTGTTGCTTCCATGTGAGCTGAAGTTTAATCACAGTGGTGTGTGTAATGATAGCTCCACGGTCGTCCTTGTCTCTGGAAATCTCAGCTGTGACCCTGTAAGATATAACTCACAGTCTGCAATGAGAAACAGGGAATAAATCAGTTGGTCAATCTCTCTGTATGATAAATCATGAGTGTGATGCTTTGGTAATTTAGATCAGCATTAAACTCTGGGACTAAATTAAAGAAATCACCTTCAGCTTGAGTCTGCACCTAGATTAAGTAGTTGTGACTTTCTGATAAATGTGGCCAAGAGTTCTGTGAAGACTCAGACAAGTCTCACTTTGTTAAGAAAATAGGGGGAGTTGGAAAGCAAAGGAGGAATTGAACCATTTGGGAAGAATTGAGCAACCAAGGAATTAGATGAAATGATCAAAGACAGAAGAGCAAGTGTGACCTCCCACGTGAGCAGAGTACCTATATTCTCTTTAATGGGATGTAGTTTAAGCATCATACGATATTTATTTATTGTACTAGGTAATTGAGATCCCCAAATTGGGGCAATTACTTTGAATGTAGTCAGTGTATCAGTCAGCTATTGTTGCATAACACCCCCTAATCATTAGAGGCTTAAAGCTCCAATCATTTATTTTGACTCGTGTGGCTGGGGTTGGCCGACCTAGTCTCACTGTGCCTCAGTAGCTCCGCTTCAAAACGTGTGTCCAGCTAGGTTTAGTCCTCACTGCGAGTTGTGTTCAGGTCTGATTCTCATGTGTTTGGTCTGGCACCTCAGGCTGAGGAACAACAGCTGGCCAGAAGCTGCTCTTTTTTATGGTGTTGACAGAAGTATAAGAGACATGCACAGTGGCACAAGTGCGGACCCAGCCTCTGCTTGCATCATGTCTGCTGTCATCCCAGTGGGCACAGCAAACCTCAGGGTCAAACCCAAAGTTAGGGTGTGAAGAGGTGTACTCTACCTTCAGTGGGAGGAACCACAAAGCCACAAGATAAAGATATGGAATAAATAAAGGGGGCAGATAATTGCTGGGCAATGATTCAACTTATTGTACTGTTATGATAGGGCATCCGTGGGTGATTGTACGGGTTCTGTGGACATGGCATTATCTGATTGAATTGCATAATGATAATTAGGCAGTGCTGGGCAGATGCCAGAGGCTTACATGGAGACTTTCTTTTTGATACAATTTGAAATATTGACTGAGAATTGAAAAGGAAGATGGCTACGCTTGCTGGTCTAGGGCTGTTTTGCTTCTAAATGATTGTTGAGCAACTGAGTTAATGCTAATTTGGTCAGGCTTCATCAAATGTTTGTATGCCAGTTGTGAGTCTTCTTCCAAGGGAATTATTGTGTTAAAAGACTCTATTTTCATTTGTGTTAAAAGACTCATAACTAAACATGGTTGGCAGTATATTGTAGTTGGTACCTTGGTTGACATGGGTGGATTCCTATCTTCAACAAATAATATGGTAATAAGAGGATATAACTCACCTCTTACATGTAAACTACCTACATCCACACAAAATTGTCATCCAACCTCTGATAACCCACAGGATTGTCCATGCCAGTTTGGGGAGCATCCTAGGGAATTTGCAAGAGGACCTGGAGAAGTAGGACTGCAATGTGAGGGTCACAAAAGAAACCAGTCAGTTGGGTTTCACACCATCGGCAGAGGATGGTCATCAAGGAGTAAGAATTTGTTTGTGCTTCTTCAACCCCATCCTAAACCCAGAAGAAAATATATTTCAGTCTCCGGAGAGGAGAAAAGGGGACCGGGGAAGGAAGACGGTGCATCAAGCCATCCTTCCAGCTTGAAGCATCCCATTACCTTATCTTGCTTTCACGTGTATGAAGCCACCCTCTGATTTTTGGTTTAAACCCCCAGGAATTCAAATTCAGGGATGAAGACAGCAGCTCTGGTTATTTTGACAGGAGATTTTTATGATTATGAATACAAATTTGTTGTTTATACACGTGAGACTTATTCTCTAAGCATCTCCACTCCTGGGTGTCCCAAGAAACTGACAATCCACAGTCCAGCCTGTGGTGACCCTCCTAATATCATGCGCCTGGTGAAACTCTGCCTGTTTAATGAGCTGACCTCCCAGATCTTTATCTTTATCTTGTTTCTCTTGGAGATACGCTTGATATTTCATGCTGTAGAGAGAATAGTTTTTTAAAAAAATTAAATTAGAAGAGTATAAAGATAAATGGAAGAGTAAATAAGTAGCCTTGTAATTAACAAGGTAGTTAAATTATATTTTAACTGAATTCTTATCTGCTGCCATCTGATTTCTTAAGATCTTCATAAAATTAGTCCACAGCCAATATTACTTGACTGGAAATTTCAAAACACAGAGTGGCATATATCCCAAAAAGGCAAATAATGTGAAATTGAGTGTCTCTTATTTATTTATTTTTATTTTTATTTTATTTTTAAAAATTTATTTATTATACTTTAAGTTCTGGGGTACACGTGCAGATCGTGCAGGTTTGTGACATAGGTTACACGTGCCATGGTGGTGGTTTGCTGCATCCATTGCCCCGTCATCTACATTAGGTATTGCTCCTAATGCTATCCCTCCCCAGTTCCCCTACTCCCTCCTATTCCTCCCCTAATACCCCAACCCCAGGCCCTGGTGTGTGATGTTCCCCTCCCTGTGTACATGTGTTCTCATTGTTCAACATTCACTTATGAGTGAGAACATGTGGTGTTTTGTTTTCTGTTCTTGTGTCAGTTTGCTGAGAATGATGGTTTCCAACTTCCGCCATGTCCCTGCAAAGGACATGAACTCATCCTTTTTTATGGCTGCATAGTATTCCATGGTGTATATGTGCAATATTTTCTTTATCCAGTCTAACAATGGCATTTGGGTTGGTTCCAAGGCTTTGCTATTGTGAACAGTGCTGCAACAAACATACATGTGCATGTGTCTTTATAACAGAATGATTTATAATGCTTTGGGTATATACCCAGTAATATGATTGCTGGGTGAGTGTCTCTTATTTAAAGAAAAACATCTCCCAACCCTCCAGCAATTCTAGAGAGGAGGAGATATTGAAATAAATAATCATTTAATTAAGTTATCTCTTCCATCTTCTATTCAGTGTGATCCAGTCTTCCCCTTTAGCTCAGCTTTATCCTTCAGCAGTCTGCTCTAGGGTCTTTCTTTTGTACACATAATTGTCATCAGGATACTTTTCTAAACAAAGACTCATTTTCTCCCTGTGGAGGAATTCTGATCCCAGATGTTAAGAAAATTATTTGACCCTAATAAAGATTTATGTTTTTTTTCTAACTCTATTCATTATTGATTTCAGCTTATTTTGCACACAGAATTTCTAATGTATCACAAGTGTGTTGTTACCTAGATCAGCCTATATGGTCACTCAGTCAATACATAAATTTCAATTCAATTCAATAAATATTTGCCACATGCAAGGCACTGAGGTCAAACACTGGGCATATAACTGTAAATTAGATTTAGTGCTTGCCTCCAAGAAGGTTACAATCTAGTGGAGGACAAGCACCCGTACACCACCACAGAGTGCTAAGAGCCATGTCAGAAGAACCCCCTGCGTCGGCAAAGAAGCACACCCACCTTTACATTTGAGTCATTTCTCATGGGAGAAGGGATATTTTCCCCATTTTATTTATTATAAACAATTTCAAACATTAAGAAAAATGGAAAAAATAGTGTGATGAACATGTATGTTCTCCACCTGGACTCAGTAAGTGAAATTTTCTGTATTTTTATTTTTTTTTCTGTCTATCTATCTATCTATCTACTGATCTAACAGTAGATATATTTATCTAACATCTATCTGTCTGATAGAGTTTGTGTATGGGTCCCCACCCAAATCTCATGTTGAATTGTAATCCCCAAAACTGGAGGTGGGGCCTGGTGGGAAGTGTTTTTTTCATGGGGGTGGATCCCTCATGATTTGGTGCTATCTTCATGATAGTGAGTTCTTGTGAGATCTGGTCATTTAAAAGAGTGTGGCACTTCTTCCCCACTTTCTCCTGCTCCTCCTGCTTTTGCCATATGACGTTCATGCTCCCGTTTCAACCTCCGCCATGAATGAAAGCTCCCTGAGGCTTCCCCAGAAGCCAAGTGATGTCACTGCTATGCTTCCTATATAGCTGGAAGACCCATGAACCAATTAAACCCCTTATCTGTAGAATTATCCAGTCTCAGGTATTTATTTATTTCAATGCAAGAATGACCTAATATACTATCTATGTATCTACCTATCTACGAAAGCAAATTGGACAAATTATGACAATTCACCCCAAGTGCTTGCTGTACAACCATAGTATCATTATAACACCCCCAAAATGGACAAAAAATTATATATAATCTAATATCCAGCCATATTTGCATTCCCTCAGTGAATCCTCCAATCTATAACGGCTCTTCACTGTTGTTATTGCTGTTGAAAACAATCATAGATTAAGCACTAAACTTGTTTTTTATGGTCCTTTAGTTTTTTAAAATATAGGACAGTGCCCTGCTTTGGTGGAGTACTGTATTTTGAATTTTTCTGATTTTTTTCTTAAAGAGCTGTATAACATTTTCCTTTAAGTCTTCTATTTCTTGTAAACTGCAAGTTACATCTTGAGGTGTGATTAGGTTCAGGTTGAATATTTTTGGCTAGAAAAATTCATAGGTGAGGCCGGGCATGGTGGCTAACGCCTTTAATCCCAGTAGTTTGGGAGGCTGAGGTGGGTGGATCACCTTAGGTCAGGAGTTCAAGACTAGCCTGACCAATATGGTGAAACCCCGTCTCTACTAAAAATACAAAAATTAGCTGGGCGTGGTGGCAAGCACTTGTAATCCCAGCTACTCGAGAGGCTGAGACAGGAGAATTGCTTGAACCCAGGAGGCAGAGGTTTCAGTGAGCCAAGATGGCATCACTGCATTCCAGCCTAGGCAACAGAGTGAGACTCCATCTCAAAAAAATAAAAATATAAATATAAATAAATAAATAATTTTTTTAAAAAACCACATAGGTGATTCCATGTATTTCATTCACATCAGGAGGTTCTTATTGTTATTAGCGGTAGCATATTTGGTCACTTGGTTTTGATGATTGTCACTAAATTGTCTCAATTATAAAGATACATTTTTTCCCCTCATTTTCGATTAGTAAGTAATCTGTGAGTTGACACTGGCATCATTGCCTAGCTTGCTTACCCAAATCTAAAGCTTGTATTATCCATTGATGAGACTTACCTGAATCACTCCAGTAGAGTGAGCAAAATGATGATTCTCTAATGCTATCATTCCTTCTACATAGATTAGCTAGCAGCCTTCTGCAAATAACTCATTTTTTAATATGCTTACAGAAAGAAGGTGTATTTGAGTAGAGCATGACCTAGAAATAGCAAATATTTAGCTACACATAAACATTAAACGCCTAAGAACAGGAAAGAAATCTAGAAAAACTGGAGCATTTAGAACTGGAAGGGACTTAAAACAATATATACTCCAATCTTTTCTTTTAACAAGTGAAAAAAGTGAGGTCCAACTGTGTTTATTTTTATCTCATAACTAACTAGCTTGATGTAACAGATCTTTGAATAAAGGAAACACATTGTATGTGGGTGGAATGAGGTCAAAGTACCAATATCATTACCACTGATTTGTTGGTAATATTGTTTGCTGCATTATAATTTTGTGGGATGATAGGAGGTTGCTTATTCCAGCCTCAGTGAGTATTATTGTACACATGAAATGAATGGAGTATAGGTTTTTATATTTTTCCTTTATTATGTGATTGCCACGGCTTCGTTTCTAATGCTAAGGTATTTTCACTGGGTTTAAACTGAGCCGACTTATGTACCCTGGATGTTTTCTACTCTTGAAATTGTCAGTAATGTCACAGTGCCTCATGGCTGGAAATGTAGTAACCACATTACCCTCCTCCACCCCTGCTCCCTGATTTTTCAATAGAGGGCGATTGATTAATCCAGGTGAAAATATGAAGACTCCTATGATTAGGTTCAAGCCTAATATATGATCCTCCTTCCTGGAAGTGCACTTTGATCTGGTCATTAGGGAGTGGAGAGAATGGGTATCATTAGGGAATTTGCCTAGCAAGAGCAAGGCCAAGACTGGAAGGAAAATTGGATTTTATTTGACAAAGCCAAGGGAATATCCTAAATCAAAATTTCCCCACCAGGAAGACCTAAGCAAATTGTCAAGAGGTAGAGTTTAGAACCAGGGGCATAGAGGGCAGGTGGAGAAGAGGCTGGACGAAGACTGGAGACAGCGCTACCAACAACTAGCTTTATGTTTTCCTTTATAAACATGCATTGAGCACCTACTATTGACAGGCATGGTGCTATGTGCTCTGTGTACATTATCTAATTTAATCCTCACAACAGCCTAGAAGTCAGTACTTTTATTACCCTCATTTTAGAGATGCATAACTGAGGCAGTTTACCTATTGATACATTTCTCCTTAATGGAGAAAGGTTTAATAATGTTTAAATGGAGGAATCTGAAAGCAACAGTTAAATAGGGTTAAATGACTACTTTTCCCTCGCAGAGTTTTGCAATATGGATGAGCTTTCAGCCATAAAGCCAAGAAAGTTCTGACTGGCATGACATTGTCCCCTATTAACACTAGGATGGTGTCGTCAAACAGAGGCAGAAACAGAGCCCTCTCCTATTTCTGTTCAGTTGCCCCTTTCAGTCTCCAACCTTATGCTGCACGAACGTCTATGGACGGATTCAGGGCCTCCAGAAAGCAAAGCCTTTAGGAATTAAAGTCACTTTTGCTTTTAAATACCTGTTTCTCCCATGTTCAGGACACTTTTCTAGGAAAAAACCTCCTGATTGTCTGTTGCTGTGGCATATCTTCACAAACTCATTTTTCATAAATGTCCCAAATAGATCTGAGACGTTTTTTATAACTTGTATAAGCTTCCCGAAACAAATGTTAAAGACTGCAATTTGGAAATAAAGACACATGAAACATGCCTTGGGAAATAGAAATCCTAGAGCAGTGACCTCAGACTCAGTCCTTTGTTCCTTGTTAGTCAATATATTGACTATCGTATTGTATGCTGCAAGTCTGAAGTGTGATGGAGATTTTGACTGAGAGTGAAGAGGTCAAGGTTCCAGCCGTGGATCTGTGAAGGCTTGACTTGAAAAGAGTCACATGATCACTTTGGCTTTTAGTTCTATCACTTCTCTTATCTTGGTCCTGAAGATCTGAGGTGTGTTTTATGTTAAAGAAAAATGTATAAGCTAGTTTTTGCTGTATAACAAAATCAACTTAGTGGCTTAGAACAGCAATCATTTTATGTAGCACATGCTCTGGTGTGGGCTGGCTCAGCTGATCTCTGCCTGGGCTCTGTTTTGTAATGGCTGTCAGCCAGTCTCGTAGCTGGCTGCTGGAAAACCCAGGATAGCATCAGCTGTACATCATGGTGTTGGCTGAGCACATTGTTTCTCCTATACTTGGCCTCTCCTCTCCAGCTGTGCTCAGACTTATTC
The DNA here is from genome assembly GCF_030222135.1 of Aotus nancymaae. Taxonomy (NCBI): domain Eukaryota; kingdom Metazoa; phylum Chordata; class Mammalia; order Primates; family Aotidae; genus Aotus; species Aotus nancymaae. The sequence continues at coordinate 9,887,965 of NW_026988412.1, read as the reverse complement.
ATATGGTACCTTAGTTCCTAAACCAGCAAGATGGCAAGCCCCAGTGCTCTTCGCAAGCTTTTACTTTCATTGCGATTGCTAATGAGACATTGGCCCAGGAAAGACGTGGCCAGATTTAAGAGATGAGGGAATGTATCCCTCCTGTTGGTAGAAAGATCTGTGACACCACATGACAAATATAAGAATGCAAGAGATGGGGAGACTGTGGCCATTTTTACCATCTCCCATGGAAAGAAAATTCATTGGCTCTCAACTGTGCTAATCAAAAGAGTTACTGGTCTTCTTAAAGAATATGAGGAGAGGCCTCTACCATGCATTATGTTCATAGAATCCTTAATGGAGAAAAGTTTGAAAATACTGACTGGTTGCTGTCTAGAGCCCCTTCCAGCTCTAGTATCCTGTGACTGAGAAATATCACTTGCCTACCAAGTGACATCTAGAGAGTCTTGATCAATAAAATGAGATGGAATCACGGGAACATGTGTTGAACAAAACACCTCGTGGGTTAGGTTTTCTGCTTCATGGCAGAACGCTTACGCTTAGAATTTGTGAGTGCTAACAGCAAGTGAGGTTGAGCCTGTGAGCTGCTTGTCTCAAAATTAGATTCTGAAAATTTGCAGCCGCTGCTACAGTCTTGGCTTGCAGTTTTACATTGAATTGTTGGACTGAGTTATTTCATTTTGCCCTGGTGTGCCTTGTCAACTGAAAATATTGTCCCAGAGAGGGAACACAACAATATTTTGTAAGGAAGTCATTCCTGCAGGGATGTAAAGACTGGTTAGTAACCTGAGTCTCTGACCCACTATAGCAAACAGACACACAGGATGCTGAGAAGGATCCAAGACTCACTAAGCTGCTTAAATCAAAAGGAAATAGTAAGACTTACACTGGCGACATGAAGCTGAGTCTCCTTTGGGTCTAGAGTAGATTTTGGTCTGTGCTTATGAATTTTGTCTGAACAGATGAAATAATAGAGATTTTAATGACTATTTGTGTTTATAATTGTATTAGCTTTGGGTCCAGGTTAGAATTTCTTCATTCCTCTTGTCAGGAACTTGCATAGCCCTAAATGGTGATTAGTGATTAGTAATGCTAGTTAAGCATGCTAGTGAATTTTCAAAATTTGTTTTATTTTACACACACACGCACACACTCATTCATTCACTCATTCATTCATTCATTTTACAGGAACTTAAGTGGCATGTAGTAGACATCTGTTGTTTTTGTTACCCCAAATCTGTTCGCTTTTCCCCTGACACCACCGGTCTGACTTTCTTTTGGGGAGCATACCCTTGCTCTCATTCTCACTCCAGGTTCTTCAGATGGGGTAGGTTCATGGGTAGGCATGTGACTCAGGCCTGGTCAATTCACACAACATATTCTCCTGGCCATCATGATGCATCAGAGGTGGCAAACTCTCCAGCCAAAGCCAATGACATGCACAATAACTTTCACTGAGACTGTTGAGACAGAGGCCCATCTGCCCTTTCCTGATGATTATGACTTGGAAGAAGAGAGCCCTGGAGATCTTGGCCACTGATATGGTTTGGCTGTGTCCCTACCCAAATCTCATCTTGAACTGTAGCTCCTATATGTCGTGGGAGGGACCCAGGGGGAGGTAATTGAATCATGAGGGTTGGGTTTTTCCCGTGCTGTTCTTGTGATGGTGAATAAGTCTCACGAGAGCTGATAATCTGATAAAGGGGAGTTCCCTGCACAAGTTCGCTTTTTGCCTGCCACCATGTAAGATGTGCCTTTTACCTTCTGCCATGATTTTGAGGCCTCCCCAGCCACATGGAACTGTGAGTCCATTAAACCTCTTTCTTCTATGGATTACCCAGTCTCATGTATGTCTTTATCAGCAGTGTGAAAACATACATATAAAGCCACCATCTCTCTACCACATGGAGTTCCAGAATGAACTTGATGTATGGGAAATTAGGAAAGATGGGAAGATATGAGACCCTTCTGACATTTGATTCTAACCCCCACCCTGGCCTTTTCAGATGTAGGTATCTATATATTGTCTTTTATTTTCTTAAGACAGTTTGGGTTTAATTTTCTGGAGCTTGCTTCTGAACATTCTGTTACATCATTTTTAAATACTTGACAATTATTTTTATTAGTTACTCATCAGGGAGGGAGAAATCAAACCAGCTCCTTGGAGAAAGAATGGAATTTCAACTATCCAGACTCTCAAATCTAAAAATAGGTGGCTAACTCATATCAGAAGTAGGAACCCTTAGTCCCACCAAATCCCAATCTTCATAAGTGGAAGCCCGAGAATCTCTACTTAAAAAAAAAAGATAAAAATTTTAAAAGCTTGCTGGTTTCTAATGTAGCCTGCTTAGTACCTGTTCATGGTCTGTGTCCCAGCAATGTTTTGAATATCACATGTAAAGGGGAAGGGAAATAGGATTTATTTTTCACCTTCTGTGGGCCAGATACTGTTTTGAAGTACTTAGCATATTTTCATTCAGGATATTTAAGGAAAACTTTTGCGTGTTTTTCCTCAGTGTCCTGAGTATAATACTTTAGATTACTGGGTGCTCAGTAGTGAGAAAAAAAACCAGCCCTGTTCTCAAGGAGATTATAGTCTATCACATCCAATAGAAATTTCTGCCCTTAAATGTTCCATGTCTGCCCTGTCCAGTACATGAACCATGGCTATTGGGTATGAGAAATGGATTTTAAAATTGTAATTAATTTTAATTAGAGTAGCCATATGTGATCTGTGGCTACTGTACTGAAATGTAAAGGAGTGTACATCTAGCTTATTTCTTCTTAAACTTGTGTGTGCATATGAATCATCTATAGATCTTGTGACCTACAGATCTGATTTAGTAGGGTCTGGTGTTGGGGTGGTGGTTCCACATTTCTTTTTCTTTGTTTTTTTTTTTTTCTTTTGATACAGAGTCTCACTCTGTCACCAGGCTGGAGTGCAGTGGTGCGACCTCAGCTCACTGCAACCTCCGCCTCCCGGGTCCAAGCAATTCTCCGGCCTCAGCCTCCCGAGTAGCTGGGACTACAGGCACGCGCCACCACACCCAGCTAATTTTGTTGTATTTTTAGTAGAGACAGGGTTTCACCATGTTGTCCAGGGTGTTCTCGATCTCTTGACCTCGTGATTCGCCTACTTCGGCCTCCCAAAGTGCTGGGATGGTTCCGCATTTCTAATAAGCTCAGAGGTGACTGATGCGTGGACCACACTAAGTAGCAGTAATAATCATCAAAGTAAAAAAACTATAATAATTACAAAATATGGTAAGATCATAAGGGGAAAAGATGCTGTAAGGGAGAATGGAAGGAAAAGGATTTGGAACTCAGTTTAAATTGGGAGGGGAATTATAAAAGGCCTCGCAGGAGAGGGGACCTGGAGCTGGAACCCGCAGGATGCAGACGAGCTGGTTAGGATACAGAGGTGAGGGGAGTCAGTTCAACAGCAACTGGCAGTGAGTGTGAAGGCATCTCAACCACTTTTTTTTTTGAGATGGAGTTTTGCTCTTGTTGCCCAGGCCGGAGTGCAATGGCACGATCTTGGCTCACTGCAACCTCTGCCTCCCAGGTTCAAGCGATTCTCTTGCCTCAGCCTCTCGAGTAGTTGGGATTACAGGCACCTATGACCATGCCTGGCTAATTATTGTATTTTTTTATTGCATTTTAGGTTTGGGGTACATGTGAAGAACATGCAAGATTGTTGCATAGGTGCATATGTGGCAGTGTGATTTGCTGCCTTCCTCCGCATCACCTATATCTGGCATTTCTCCCCATGCTATCTCTTCCCAACTCCCCATCCCTCGCTGTCCCTCCCCTATTTCCCCCCAACAGACCCCAGTGTGTGATGGTCCCCTCCCTGTGTCCATGTGTTCTCATTGTTCAACACCCGCCTATGAGTGAGACCATGCGGTGTTTGATTTTCTGTTCTTGTGTCAGTTTGCTGAGAATGATGGTTTCCAGGTTCATCCATGTCCCTACAGAGGACACGAACTCATCGTTTTTGATGGCTGCATAATATTCCATGGTGTCTATGTGGCACATTATCCTTGTCCAGTCTATCATCGATGGGCATTTGGGTTGGTTCCAGGTCTTTGCTATTGTAAACTGTGCTGCAATGAACATTTGTGTGCATGTGTCCTTATAGTAGTGGCTCACGCCTGTAATCCCAGCACTTTGGGAGGCCAAGGTGGGTGGATCATGAGATCAGGAGTTCAAGACCAGCCTGGCCAACATGGTGAAACCCTGTCTCTAAATAAAATAAAATAAAATAAAATAATTGTATTTTTAATAGAAAGAGTTTCACCATATTGGTCACTCTGGTCTCAAACTCCTGACCTCATGATCTGGCTGTCTCAGCCTCCCAAAGTTCTGGGATTATAGGCGTGAGCCACCATGCCTGGCCGCAACCACTTTTATGAAAGACTTTGTGAAATAGATGAGTCATCAATAATAGAATAATCATTACATTTAGAAGTCCCTTACTTAGCCATTCCTCCCCTCGACCTCCCTGAGAGTTCAGGTAGGTGCCCTTCTGAGTCTCCATAACTCGTAGCATGTTTTCCCATAATCATTAACACCTTGAGTTGAAATGTGCCCTCTATCAGTCTCTGCTGCCCACTCAACTGTGAACCCTTAATGTCTTTTTATTCTCTGCATCCTCACGTGGTAGGCATTTTACACGTATTTGTTGAACTGTAGCCAGAAAGTGTATGTGTGTGTTTGTGTGTGTGTGTGTTGTGTGTGTGTCTTTATGCGGTGTCAGGGATAAAAGAAGTAGATATATTGCATATTTAGATGTATGCAGTATTTTTCTCCTAAAGAGATGAGAAATATTTTTGGAATTGAGCCAAGTTATTCGTGGCCTCTCCATTACTTTTAGTTTTATGGCAGAGGATTGCTCTGGTTTTGACAAGCACTAATTAATTTCATCTCTGGGGAATAATGGGAAATGCAGGCTTATGCTGTTTGCACCAAGGTTATCAGTTATATTGGTTTTAATGTTCTGCCCTGCTCTAGATATAAAACATGCAGCAAAATGCACAGTCACCTCCTCATTAGCTTTAAACAGTGTATTTCAGATTTGTCAAGCATACATATTTATTTTTACATCCAGGCATTTTTATTTATCTTCCTTGCAAGTCCATGAAGTTTTTGCCAATAAATTAGGAATGCACTAACTAGTTCTGAAAACTATGGCACCCAGGAAATTTTATTGATCTCATAATTTACTGGATCTTTTGGTTAATTACAAGCTCTGTCTAGCCTAGTACACTTTTTGAGTCAGCTGTACATCATCAATATGTAACCTCAGTACTCACCCTCCCTACATTGCCGACAGCCTCCCCTGAGGTCAAAGGTGTAATAGCTACAATACCCAGAGCCTCTAACATGTTTAATTAAACTATTAATCTACTTTTATCTGTGACACTAGAAAACCAGCTACATTGACTTTTCAGAATTCTTCGATACATTTGCTTATGGTAAATTTTTCCAAGCCGTATCTTTAGCAGTTCAGCACTGACAACCCTTTTAATGGCAATGTGAAAAATTGTGAATGTTGGAGGAATTACCGTATCAGCTAATAAGAAAATGTATTATTTACAATGATTCATGTATTTAAGTCTCAATGCAGTAGATGACTCAGGGACTTTATTAAAAAAAGAGAAGATTGAGGTTTGCTAAAGGTTTGAAAATTGTAGTAGATCCATCAGCAGCGGCCTCAGAAGTACAATTATTTTAAAATTGTGTGGATGATCATTAGAACAGGAGTCATCTTTGTTACATAACCTGCAAGAACTGGCTGAGGACAAGTGTAACCTCTAGTGTCAGTGATGACATTTTCAGTGATCGGGCCAGCTTTTGTGTTCATTAACACAATGGCCTTGAAACTTTAGTCTTGAGAAACCTATGTATCCGTGAAGCTTTAATTAGGTTAACAAGGTACCCATGAGTCTATCTCCTGTCTTGTGTATCAGCTGGCAGTAATCTACTACATATGTTATACACTGAAGGAAGCAATTTGCTGCTTTTCATTTTACTTCCTGTACTCACTCTTGAGCTTGTGGACATAGAATTATGTGAAAAATTCAAGGTTTTATTTTCATTCACGTTAAGCTCATCTTACCTGTTTGTACAATTTTTTACTCTTCCTTTATTAAAGGAAACTGCATCTTATGTGCCTCCATAAAAGCTGTAAAAATATGACACCACGACCTTCTAACTAAAGTACCTGGCTTTAATTTTAATAGTGATTAAGAGTGATTTGAGTCATGCATTTGAACATTCCACTTAAAAGTCAATTTAGACAGGCAATGTCCATACAAATATTGATTATAAACCCACTGTGTTTCTAGCAAGTTAGATTAATATCATGGGCTAAAATTCAAAAATCTGTTTTTCTTTTCTACTTCATTAAAGAGCACAACCAAAAACCACATCTATTTGCAGATCGGTCATATATTTTGCAAATGCCTGTGGGACTAAAATTTAATTTACTCAACATATCTTCCCTCCCACCCTACCTCCAGTGAAAATAATCAAAACCAGAACTCTTGTTCCATTTACGGGGCAGTCGAAGCTGTATATTTCACTTTGTTTTATTGCACTTTAACTTTTTGCACTGCATTTGCTGTGAGTATTCTGTGTATTTTGTTAAATGGGAGCAGCTTCCTTGAAAACAAGTCATTTCAATGGACATTTTTTGGCTTATGTTCAGTATTTTACAGCCGATGGATCAGAGCCATAAGTTTATAATTTGAGATGCCGCAGACCTTACTTATTCATCAAGATTAGATGTTTCTATCTGCTATTCTATTGAAAGGCAAGCTCTAATACTGATAAATAAAGAGAGTCAGTTCCTGGTTTGGCAGCAGCAGCAGCAACAACGAGAAGTAGTGAAGAAAATAAAAGAAATGCATTGGGAGGCCGAGGCGGGTGGATCACGAGGTCAAGAGATAGAGACCATCCTGGTCAACATGGTGAAACCCCGTCTCTACTAAAAATACAAAAATTAGCTGGGCATGGTGGCGCATGCCTGTAGTCCCAGCTACTCAGGAGGCTGAGGCAGGAGAATTGCCTGAACCCAGGAGGCAGAGGTTGTGGTGAGCCGAGATCGCGCCATTGCACTCCAGCCTGGGTAACAAGAGCGAAACTCCGTCTCAAAAAAAAGAAAGAAAAAAAAAAAAAGAAAGAAAAGAAATGCACTGGGTTCCTCTCCTTGATGGGGATGCCATCTAAGTCAGATTTCTGAATGACCATTAACAATTTACATACTATAACGTATAAATTGATGACTCTGGGATATTTCTATTATCCTAGTGCCTCAGGGTTAAAATTATTAGTGTGAGAAGAGAATTACCAGCTATGTTAAATAAAATGAGTTTCTAGAATGCATTTTTATGCAATTTGTGAGTACAGCGCTATTAAAGGCTATTGTTTTGTTTTGGAGAATAGTTGTCTTTTTGGACTATTGTAGTAATCTCTTTGTAAATGTTTAATTTTTATCCTAGATAAGCAAGACATGTTGGGCTCTCTTTCCTACTGTTCTGGGATGAAAACATCTAGGAAATTTAGAGGGCAACCCTATGAGACAGTCTTGCTCACAGAAATGAATCAACGGTGGAAACTCGGGCAGGCAGGGGTGAAGTGGGTGGAGTTTTTGTGTTAGGGGAGTGGCCTATCAGCTCCGGCATGTGCGATCATCACTTGTGCAGCCTCCCCAGGAAGGCAGGTCCAGGAAGCTCTGCAGCAAAACTGGAGCATCGAGCCTGTTCTCCCAGGCAGAGCCTTTGGTGACTGCTGCTACTACCAGGAGGAGCTGTGGGTAGAGAAGAGAACACTGGCCACTGTGTGGCTGGCCAGGACCCCAACCCAGACCTCAGTTTCATTGTCTTCTATGACACTTCAAACCCCACCCTCAGGAAAACCAACCAGCCAACCAACCAAACAGACAAAAAACATCCTTAGAAGAAGGATCAGAACTAACAATATTGAATCTTTGAGATTTTCATTTTCACCTTTGAAAAATGTATTTCAACTTACTTCATACTCATAGCTATATATTTTACCTGAGATTTACCTGGTTAAATGACTTGCCTGAGAACACACAAGTAGTAAATTGTAGACCTAAGATTTGAAATTGAATTAGTGTGTAAACCAAAGTCCATCTCTAAGCTGAGTGCAGTGGCTCGCATTTGTAATCCCAGCAACTCAGGAGGCTGAAGTGGGAGGATCATTTGAGCCCAGGAGTTCAAGGCTACAGTGAGCTATGATGGTGACACTACACTCCAGCCTGGACAACAAAGCAAGCCTATCTTTAAAAGATAATAAAATAAAAATTTAAAAGCCCATGCCTAGTTCACTATATAATGATCCTACCCATGGTAGGGAAACACCTTTCATGACTATCAGGGCATCCTTTATGAACCTGGGAGATAGAAAGGAAGGTACGGCAGGATGGGAGTGGAGTGGGCACATTGGTGTTTCGGAAAACTGATAATCTAGAATAAACAGTAAAGAAAACAACATAACAAGCTCTGATTTGTAGTGTTTTCCAGTTTCCTATGACAGGAATATTCCCTTCATGGCCAATTTCAAGCTTCCAAAGTGAGGTCACTGAATGTGGAGTTGAAAAGAGATGTAGAGGCCGGATGTGGTGGCTCATGTCTGTAATCCCAACACTTTGGGAGGCCAACTCACCTGAGGTCAGGGGTTCAAGACCAGCCTGACCAGCATGGTGAAACCCTGTCTTTACTAAAAGTACAAAAATTAGCTGGGTGCAGTGGCACACACTTGAAGTCCCAGATACTCAGGAGGCTGAGGCAGGAGAATCACTGGAACCAGGGAGGTGGAGGTTACAGTGAGCCAGGATTGCGCCACTGCACTCCAGCCTGGGTGACAGAGTGAGACTCCATCTCAAAAAAAAAAAGAAAACAAAACAAAACAAAAAGAGAGATGCACAGAATCAGATCTGACAAACTGGCTTCCACACGCCACCAAGCAGGGAGCACACATGTGGCCAAGGGAAAGGTAAGGGGTGGTCAGGGAAGGAGTGCATTGCTCATAGCAGGCACTTCAGGCAAAGGATCCTCGAGCACCCCGGCTCCCTTTCCCTTGCTGCGACAGCTGGCTGCTTTGGTGGCCCCCATGCACTGGACCTCCCAAGGTTCATGCCCTGTGTAGTTTTCTCCCCTTGGGCTGAGCCTGTGACTTGCTTAAACCAACAGAATGTGGCAGAAGTGACGCTGTGCAGGTTCTGGAGCTCAGCCTTAAGACGTTGTATCAGCTTCTGATTTAGCACCTCAGAGCTTTGAGCTGCCCTATGAGAAGCCTACCTACCCTGCTGCAACAGACCATGTGGAAAGACCACACAGGGGTCCGTGCAAAGAAGTCGAGGCCCTCACATCACATAGAGGAGAGTTGAGGAGTCCATTCATTGGAGGAAAACTGGGGCTCCGGACATATGACCCACGGAGAGCCATCCCAGCAGAGCCATTGCACTTGGGAGCAAAGAGCCCACCTTGAGGATTCCTGCTGTGCATCACCTGAATTCCACACCTGCAGAAATATGAGAAAATAAGATGCTGTTTTAAGCCACTGCATTTTGGGACAATTTATGAAGCAGATATTGACAACTGAAATTATTATTTTTTAACCAAAGCAATAATCTTATTTTTACTTAACCTATGATGTTTTATGGCCAGAGTGGGAAGGAGAGCCCTGCCCCTGAAGTCATGGATGCACTGTGGAACCCATGGGGACAGGCAAGGCCAAGCCCTCAAGTAACTGTCGTCCTATTCCCTGCTACCTGTGCCTCCTTCCTCCTGGTCGCATACAAAAAGTGCATGAGAATATCATGGGCGATGGCTTTAGCATTGGATGTCACCATCTCCCTTTGCAGTGGTGATGTTTCCAATTGACCAAGAGGGAAAAATGAGGTGGAGAGAAAAGAGTTCTCTACATGAGTGTCCAAGAAATAGAAATGAAATATCAAGTGTAAGCCCCAGGTTTTTCAAGTAGTATCACTCTTACCTTGTTGACAGTTTGGTGAGGATTTTGTTGCTGCCTCCTTCTCTCATCAACTAAACAAGAAACTGTGAAGAAGAAAAAGGAAAGGGAGTGTCCTGACAATACCCGACCTACATCATGACTTGTTGGAATATTGTGAAAGCGCAAAATTGAGAGAAAAATAAAGTTATTCATTGTTCAAATGCTGAATTACACTGTTGGATAACCTTGATTGGCCACTACCTGTGAGCTGAGATGCTGGAGTTAGCCATTGTGAATTCAGAAATCAGCAAACATCCAGAGGTGTGAAGCCTGCTGTAGGCCTCCAGTCCGACCCCCCAAAAAACAGTATCTGGTTTTAATGATTTTATCAAAGATGTTTTCAAGGTCAGTGCATTTGCTGATACTTTGGTCATAAGATTAGAGCAAACAAACCAGATATTGGTATTTAAATGACTAGGGAGATAAGGTGATTGGTGACATCATAACAATAGAACATATTGATGATTTCAGAGCAGTAAAAAGGCTGAAAATGAGGCAATGATAATTATATTGAAGACAAAAAAGGAGGAAGCTTTCAGCCTTTGAAAAATTTTCATTTGAATAAAACTCATCGCATGATACTCCCCAGGGTACCACAAAGAAGCATGTGCAATCTGCTGTCCATTTTTAGGAGAAAGACAAGTCACAAACTCAGGCTGCCCCTCAGGTCAGTACAGTTCCAGTGTAATGTTTCAAGATGCTCCCACATCTTTGGCAATGAAGTGAAAATGTCCACTCCAAGCTTCTTACCAAGGTACAGGCAAGTGTACCCTTGAGTCTTGTACTCTACATTTCAAGCTCAACTTCACCTGGGTCTTGTACTCTCAGTTTAAAGCTTGACTCCAGGATGGCTCATGTAAACTCTTCCAGCCGAGTCTTCTTCATATGTAATTTGTGGATAATTTTCTCTCTCTTACTACCTATTTTAGGGCATTTAAAGCTTAGAAACATACAGAAGGGATTGACAAAGTAAAAGTGCTATTCCAAAGCAGGGGCCCTAGTGACATGTGAGAAAACAGTACTGCTCAGAAAAGATCACCCCCATCCTGCTGAACTCTTTCAAAACCCAACCCAGATTATTTAGGCCTGATATTGTAGCTCTTCTGTGAAGACCAAATAAAATGGGATCGGAGGAGAAGACACATATTTTCAATTCATTTTAGATCATTTGCATTATGTGCCTTCGGTGTGGCCTAGTTTGTTTGAGGATTCAGATATATGAATCGGTGCTCATTTTCATATTGGACATAGAGCTGGGGAGATAGAGTGGCCAGTAGATTGCAGGTGTTATATCATTTTCCTGTGGTGATAAGGACATTGCTTTTCTTATGGCCATTCAATTACATTTTTTGTTCTCATTTAATCAGTTTTATCGTGATGACTTCTATGTAAATTTGAATGTTACATGAGGTGTGTAATGGAATAAAAATGGAGTTAACAAGAACTCCTGTTCAATTGCCAACATGCTTCTTTTCTATGACTAGCGATCGTAGAGTGGCTTTGGGGTCTAAGAAGTTTAGACATTTTTTACCTTATCATTGGCCATTTCTGTGATTCCCAAGGTGATAAATTGGTGGCCATTCTTCTGAATAGCCCTTCCAAAAGTTTTGGTGTTTTTGACTCATAGTCTTTGCAGAATTGCATCATCTTGAATTCTTACTTTTATAATAGCACCTTATCAATCCTGTGACAACATGTATTTCATAAAGCGTAGCCACTTATGGGACTAAGTAGATACTGAGGTCCTTGAGGCATTTCCAAATGAAAAGAGGGGATGATTTATCTTCATCAGGGCAGATTCAGTGGTCCAGGGGCAGAGCTAAGTTATGAGGCACAATAAAGAGAAACATAAAAGTAGGAACCCACATTTCAACCATTTCTCCTTGTATTTGAGGATTTCACGGGAAATATTTTTAGACGGTAGTTGAACAAACAGTAAAATAACATAAAATCCGACTCCGCTTAGAATACTCAGTTTGGTTTTGTGGAACCGAAGCAGCTCTTGGGGAAATGCTAATTGGTCAAACTAGATAAATAGAAATTCCACAGAGGCTGTGAGAATAATTAGATTTTTATATAAGGCATTACTCAGTAATAGAGTAAGGATTAGTGGAGTGGTACAAGAATTATAGCCGTTGTCAAAATGCAAAGATTTTTCTTCATTTTTACAAGAGGAAACTTGCTAGCTGACTAAAGTTCCAGTTTAGTATTTGAAACCAGTGAGAGGACAACATTTCATTCCACATGAGGATTGTTCGGCCATATAGGTGGAATTTTACCTAACAACAAATTTAAAATTTTACTTTCTTATCATATTTGACTATTGAAAACATAACCCTTCCCTGCAACTCTGTTTGTGTTAAAGCATCTGTGGTTAATAGCTTTCTGCTTCTTGTATTGCGAAGAATGTCAAAAAGAGATCATTCTCCGAAAATAAGTACGTTGCTGGTAAAATGAGTTTAACTTGGCAAGCTCTGTCATTTTTTGTTGTTACTGCCATGTTATGTTCTGGAAATAATTCACATTAGTCATCTTTTAGAAACTCTAAGTCATGTCTTCCCTGCCAGATAGCATGCTCTGGTAGCAATTTATTAAATATTTCCTGCTAAAAATGACCCCAGGTGATAGTAGTTAACCTACTCTTGAGTGTAATAATAGAATCAGAGATTGATGAACAATTTTCGCCAAATATTTTAAGTAATGGCATAAAACTAAAAGGTCATGCATTGCTTGTCTTAAAAAAAAACAGTAAGGAATACGTTAGAATATTATGAATAAATGAAGACTTCCATTTGTGAGCTTTATATAGAAATCATTGAGTTTCTCTGCCAGAGGTACAGCCTGCATGGTAGTTCATCTTCTCATGGCACTTACTGTGTAATGCAACGCCTCTTTGGGCAATCTTTTGTATTAAAATACAGCATTTAAGCTCCTTCTCGCCACAAAGCATTGCAAGAATGAATTATTCAATCTCTCTTTTTTTGATAACATTCTAGAAATTATTTCAGAAATAACCAAAATGGTAATTCCCATTTAATATCTTTCTTTATTGCTCATTGGAAAATAGAAAATACTTTCAAAGCATATAAAATTATTGGAAAATTAACATAATCTTGTATTGGGAGCGAAATCATTCCTATCTCAGCATTGCCACCAATTTTAGGGACCCAGAGAAAGTCATTTACCATCCCTCAGCTTGTTTATTGGTTTGTTTTTTGAGGCGGAATCTCACTCTGTCACCCAGGCTGGAGTGCAGCGGTACGATCTTGGCTCACTGCAACCTCCACCTCCCCGGTTCAAGCAATTCTCCTGCCTCAGCCTCCTGAGTAGCTGGGACTACAGGCATGTGCCACCACACCTGGCTAATTTTTGTATTTTTAGTAGAGATGGGGGTTTCTTCATGTTGGCCACGCTGATCTCGAACTCCTGACCTCAGGTGATCCACCCACCTTGGCCTCCCAAGGTGCCAGGATTACAGGTGTGAGCCACTGTGCCCAGCTGGTCAGTTTGTTATCATTATTATTAATCTTTAAAATGAAAATGTTAAATTTTTAAAAAATGAATGGTGCATGAATGAATGAAAGAGGTGGTCGCTCCTCCCTGCCGCCCAAATGACAGATGAGGAAATGAAGAAAATATAAATCAAAATGAAAAAAATATTAATTTGATGACTTCAGGATAACTTCTATGTTAAACTATCCTGCCTGTTTAGATCACTTTCCTCATTCTTATTTTCTTCTATCCCATTCCTTCCTATTATAGTCTAATGAACTCTTATTTTAAACTCCAGGGAGTTATGGTCCACCCTAGATTGGCTTGTGATTTCTCCCTATACAGAGGCTGTGTCATCCACTGTGGCCATATGCATTCCTCACTATGTAAAGAAGGTTGAATGGCAGGAATCAGCCAAGTCTAGAGAAAAACTTAGACCCCATTACAGTCAATAGATAGGAGAGACATAGGTTGACTCAGATAGTGCAAAATGCCGTAGCTAAAAAAAATCCCCAGAGGCTGTTTCAAATTGTGAGGGAGATATCTTCTGATTAGAGGAAAATAGCACTGTCAGCGTGAAGTGAGCATGCTAGAACGGCTACCACAATCATCTGTGAAAATTGTTTAATCCAAGTGCTACCTTCTCACAAAATCACAAGGGCAGGCTCATTTAAAATGGACATTTATTCTGATTTTTGATCCATATTAGCTTAATAAAAGACCAACTCATAATGTTTAGCAGTTCAATTAAGGATTTTTCTGGATAAAGAATTATAGATAGGAAATTTCCTTGTGAGCTGGGTTAGAATCCATGGGCTATTGTTTCTTTTCCGTGTTGTAAGTGGGAAAACATATGCTCTATGAGGAGATACTAGTAGGCACTTGAAAGTAAAGTGTAACTATTTTTGAAATTAAGATATGGCCATTCTTAAAATTTTTTGGCTTAGGAAAAAAAATGGAACACACATGTTTATATAGAAATGTTAGACCATACAAAGCATTATTATTTTGATGCAAAAGGATGAAAATGATCTGCTTTTGGTGAAAAGAGAGGAAATCACTCAAATCCTTGGGGACACTAATTCGTAAGCTCTATGAAATCTTTGGTAAAATTAACTCCAGAATTTATGCAACTTCCTCAAGAAAAATAGCTTATTTTTTAAAATAAATCACAATAACATTATTATTATTATTCTCACTGGTGGTATAAAGATCATTAATAAAATAGAGTCTCTGTGATACGTGCATTCTGATATAAAAATACACATATGTGATAAACGTTCTGCATCAAGTGAAATTCGCATATTTATGAAAGGGGCTGCACGGGATTAACTGCCACCTTGTACCACGAAAGTTAAGAAACTCTAAATCTACACCAGGAACATTTGAATTTTCTGGCATTTAAGGGAGAAGGGAAGGAAGGTATCATGATGGAGATGGGGTGGGAAGGAATCGTAACGATCTGTTTTTTATTTCTTTCATTTGTGTATGACCAGAGCTTCCAAAGAACATGAAAAGACAGCTGTAACTGCTGCTAAACCAGGAGTGAACACAGATGTCTGAAGGGGGCTTTATTAGGAAGTGCATAAAGCCTTAGAAGGTTCAGAGAATTGAGAGGGCATTGAGAGCTGAGACGGAGAGGGCTTCATGGAGAAGTCTTTACTTGAATTATTCCCAGGAATCTAGAGTGAATCTAGAGAAGCGGGGAGACCTATCTCTCAGCACACCATGCTCACCCACTCCTGCAGCTGTGCTGAATTTTGTTTCTTCTCCTAGTAAACCATGACTTTTTAACCTCCAGGCTTTCACCTGGAACTCTTTCCCTGCCATTACTGCCTGGGTAACGACGTTAGCATCACAGTTCTCAGTCAAGTTAGGACTTTCTTCAGAAAGCTTCCTGTGACCTTCTCCAGCCCTCTGACAATTTGCATTTGTTGCTGTTTATTGAGGTGCCAAGAAGTCTGCATACACCAACTCCGTCACTTTGATGGGGTCAGTTTGCTACTCAATAATGAAATGGACTGTTTAGGCCTTGATTTCCTCCTATAGACTGTTGGCTCTTCCATGGCAGAGTCTGTGTCTTATTTACCACTTTATCCACTGCACAGTGCCTGGCCCTTATTAGTTACCAGTAAACATCTGGGTATTTACAAAGGAAGGAAGTAATGAAGGATGAAACGACTGGGGCATGACCTACAAGGGAAAAGTCACAGAAGTGGAAATGATGAGTTGGCCCAAAGACAATGAGATAATTGATGAGTTTAAACTTTAACTATGATCTCATTTTCTTTTGAATGTCCAATATGCCATCATTGTTTTCAGTAAATTCAGTAAATTTATTTATTCAAATAGAGAGAAAAATTGGATAAATCCAAAATATTTTCCAGTGGTAATTTATTAGATGCCTATAAAAGAAAAATCATGATGTTTTCAGGGTTCAAGTGGATTTCTCATGCTTCAACACAAAAACACAGAGTTGTGTAAAAGGGTTGAAAATCACTTCAGAAAACAAGGTCCACTTAGGGAAGGGAGTTGCCAGGAAAATGCCATTATTCCAAAAATTTCATTTAGATAGTCTTAATATATCTACCTATTTAATGACCACTATATATAAAGCAGTAGAAGGGTCAGCTGAAAATCGAATAGGTAGTAGAAAGGGGCTATAGACCAAAAGCTACAACTATTAGTCAAAATACAATTTGTTGGCTGGGTGTGGTGGCTCATGCCTGTAATCCCAGCACTTTGGGAGGCCAAGGCAGGCAGATCATATGAGGCCAGGAGTTTGAGACCAGCTTGGCCAACATGGTGGAACCCCATTTCTACTAAAAATACAAAAATTAGCTGGGTGTGGTGGTACACACCATTAGTCCCAGCTACTCAGGAGGCTGAGGCAGGAGAATCACTTGAGCCCGGGAGGGATAGGTTGCAGTGAGCCAAGATGACGCCATTGCACTCCAGCCTGAGTGACAGAATGAGACTCTATCTCAAAAAAAATAAGAAAAAAAAATACAATTTTTCATATATATTATAATTGACAGCAAGACTTTGACTCAGAAAAAAAAAAACAACCCTAAGGAACTTTCTTTATTTTATATTTCTAAGCTAGTTAATACTTTTTTTCCATTCTATGATGGCAAAACAAAATCGAACCAACCCCAGGATTGTCTTAGTCACTTCAAGCTTAAATGCAGCTTCTTGAGAATTGCTTCTCTTAGTCTTCTCTCTGGGACTCCAGCCCAGGGAGTAGCTCTATCACTTAATAATAGTGTGTCTTGAGCAACTTGTTCTATATATATGTGCCTCCATATCTCATTGATGAAATAGATTTAATAATACCTTTCTCAGAAGATCGCGGTGAGAACTGAATTAAATGAAATTGCATATATATCGCATAGTGCTGACAGCATAGTAAGCACGTGATAAATGATAGCAGCTGCTCCTCCTCCTCCTCCTTTTCCTATTACGATAGTGGTGATCAACAGCATCATCATCATAAGATCCAAAACGGAAGGGCACAGTGCCTTGGAGCATCTGGACACCCGTCACTGACTTTCTATGCTGACGTTGGTTATCCTTTGGTCATTGCTCCGTATCCCCATTTGCGTCTGCTGAGGTTTCTGTCGTGCCATACTCTGAATCTTCCTTAAACGGAACAGGTGAAGTCTCCTCAAGTTGTACAGTGCTCTCTGGAACCACAGGAAGCTTGGTGTGCAGGAAGGCTGACTTAGTCTATTTTTGACCTACTCCGGCTTTCAAGTTTCAGGCTACAAATTTCTGTTTCTTTCCAACGCTCTGGACTCATTGGGAATTCCAATGCTCCTGCGACATAAAACGTTTACTGGGTGGTGGCTGCAGGAGGTGCAGGTGTGGGGAGCAGGATGGACAGGACTATGCTGAACTCCTTAGCTCTCTTCTTCGGCGTTCCTCTTTTTTTGGTTAAGTTTGGGAAAGCTGGTTGCTCATCCGTTGTTTATACACTCTGGTTTTTGAAACTCAAAAGTCCTTTCCGTCAACTTACTGCCTCTCTGTGGAATTTCAAAAGTCAGTGTAGAAACTTCAGCAAGAATTTCCTATCATTTGCTTTCTGTCCTGCTATAACTGTCATGCCCATTGCCTGAGGCCATGGTCTCTGCTATGAATTAAGTTTTAACAAGCAAAAAATAATGAATTATCAGGAAGGAAAATAATTTAGTTAATAGTGAAATTTTCTTTGCTCCATGGCAATGTGAACAGCTGACTGCCATCAGAGACCTAAGAAGCAATAAAAGTGCAAAAAAATAGGACATTAGTTGTCCCTTGGTCATTGTCACATATTCCCATTTGTATCTTCTGAGGTTTCTGTCGTACCATACACTGAATCTTCCTCAAACAGAACAGATGAAGCCTCCTGACGTCAGCCAGTGCTCCCTGGGACACAGGAACCAGGGAAGCATCAATGCACAGAAGCATCAACACTGGAAATGGGTCTTGAGGGAGCAATCTGATATTGACAGCAGATGTATCAGGGAAGGAACACATAAGCAAACTCATGGGCAGGCGAACATCGTTTTGGATGTTTAGGAAAAAGTGAAGAATCTGGTACGTTCGGAGTATAAATTCCCAGGGCTGCTCAGTTTGCTTCAATATGTGAAGAATATTGAATCCCATAGATTTGCAATTCCATATTCTTCTCAACATAAGTTTTAAAAATATTTTGATATAGGGAAGAAAATGAAAATGGCCTGTACACATTTTTTGATGCATACAATATGCAGACATTTTCTGAAAGTGAATTTGACATATATAGTCTCAAATAAATTGCCTTTTCTTTCTCAAAGGGGCTTATGCCACATGAATGTGAAGAGGCAAGGGGAAGGAGTTCACACACACAAAAAGATAGAGGACATATTTATGGTCATTAAAATATGAAAAATGTAAGGTGAGATCTTAACAATGGTTAGTAATGCCTTTTACCGTGCAGCTAATGCCAGTCACTGACATTTATCACATTATGTGTTGTTTTGGATAACAAGTATTTATTGCTCACTCAACATGTGCCAGTCATTTTGCTGGATACTGGAGGACATTGTTCAAAAAGACAGATTGGGCCCTGCTCCTTGGACCTTAGCTTTTAGAGCATGGAGTGACACGATAAACCTGGACAAACATAAATTAAAGAGATAACAGATTTTGATGAGAACTGTGGGAGGAAAAACAGCACCATGATTGTGATAGAGAACGACTAGGGAGCTTCATGTAGACAAGGTGATCAGCAGAGATCTGTAGGAGAAGATTAGATTTGAAGTGCAATCTAAAGAAGAAGGATTTGGCCCTATGAAGAATCAGAGGAAAGCAGGCAGGCAAAGAAAACATCTAGTGAAATTTCTAAGATTGGGGTAGGCTTATACACTCAAAGACTACGTGGGAGGCAGCAGGTGACCCCTGGGGGAGGAGTGGTCTGGAAGGACATTGGAGAGGCAGGCGGGGTACAGACCCCCAGGGTCTCAGATGGAATTGTATCTGGGAGCGGGGGACACTTTGCCTCCTCTAGACACTTATCCAAAAGGAGAACTTTCTAATGGTTGGTGATGATTATGAAAAGATGCTGGAGAAAGCCCTGAGAGATTCATAGTGTTCACATCAGAAGTCAGTCCACGGGGCCAGCAGAAGATATTGTCCTCTGTGATAATCAATTCTGTCCCAACCAAAGGCACGACCCCTCCATTCACCATTGCTACCAGCAGCACCGTCACAATCAGGCTGTGAGAATCAGCTTGAGCTTAGGCTGCAAGCCATGGTCAGGAACTCTAGCT
This sequence comes from Aotus nancymaae, assembly GCF_030222135.1. Classification (NCBI taxonomy): domain Eukaryota; kingdom Metazoa; phylum Chordata; class Mammalia; order Primates; family Aotidae; genus Aotus; species Aotus nancymaae. Next base: position 9,868,637 of record NW_026988412.1, on the reverse strand, counting down.
GTGAGTACAATGGAAAACCATCGAATGGATTTAGGCAGAGAATGCATGACCAGACTTCCATTTGTGAAAGATCTGTCTGCCGTGTGCAGAATAATTTTAAAGACGGGGAGAATGGATATTATCAGGGCAGCCAGGAAGGAGGCAATTGCAGCAGCAGCACAGGTGAGGGAAGATGAATGGTGCTCTAGGATATTGTCAGTTAGTATGACATGTGGCAGATACATTTGTAGGTGGCATAGACAGCTTTCGCAGGCTAATCTGGGGTGGCAAGGGACAAAAGGAAAGGAGAAATCAAGGATGATTCTTAGAAATTTGATATAGGAAAAGGATGCACTGTGGTGATTTACTGAGATAAAGATGAGAAAGAAACAAGTTAAAGTTGCATTTTAGTCATGCCAGGTATGAGATATCTCTAATCTGGCTAGAGTAGAGACCAAATTGGCATTTGGATATAGGATGAGGGCACTGCCATAGGGATCTGAATGTCGAAGGACCAGACTAGACTGGAAAGTACATTTGGAAGACATAGGCACATGGATGATATTTAAAGCCATGAGCTGAATAAAAGCACATAGAGAATCATTTCTTTCTAATAATAACTATGAGTATGAATTTTCGAACACCAAGAACCCACTGCTTTTCCCAGTATAATGCCTCCCTGAATAAGTGGAATGTTCTGGATACACTAAATTAAATAACTGTGGTCTTGCCTTCTAAAAATTCAAAATCTAAAATAGGCCACGACGATGTGACCAAGATTCCATCTCCCCTTTTCCTTGAGCCTTTGTAATGATAACTCATCTTAGCATTACGGTCTGCAGGGACCTTTTTGTTTATTATGTCATTTTTCTTTTTTGTCCTTGCAGCCATCCTTGAAGTGGGAAGGTTGTATATAATCTCTTATTTGATGGACTAAGCAAGTCTCTAAGCAGGTATTTTTATCCCTACTTTAGGTATGTGAGAATGCAGGCCCCAAACGATTAAGCACCTTCTCTGGTCAAGGTTACAAAAGCAGTGAGTAGGATTGACAGAGGGAAAAATTCCTTTCACTTCAGAGTTCTAAGGGGTCTAGTTTTAGATGAAAACTTCCTGGATATATCAACCTTCCCAAAGAAATAGAGCAGCAATTGAGAGCAACTAGACTCAATAGGAATTGGGTCATATCCCTGCTCTACATTTGTTAATTGGCTGACCTTGGATGTAACATAATCATCATAGCCTTGATTTTTTAATCTCCTGAACAGGATGCTATTATCTACCTCTCCGGTTATTTGTAAATTAATACATCCATCTATTTACTCAACTATCCACCCACCAATTCATTCTTTTGTATCGCAAACATATTATATAATAAGCTCCTACTATGGGCCAAGTACCATTTCAGGCATTGGGCTACATCTATGTAGAAAATAAAGCTGTTGCCCTTTTGGGACCTGTATCCTTTGGAGGAAACCATCAATCACCAGTCAACAAATAAATATAAACTAGAACATTAGACGGTGACAAGAGAAAATGTAGCAGTCTTGTGGATAGTGGGAAGTTGGGGAAGGCTTCTCTAAGCAGGGACATAGACAAGGATTAAATGAGATAATGCATGAAATGTGCTTAGCATGGTGCGTCGCACTCACTACGGAGCCACACAGCCCTACAAAGAGGAGAGCTGAAAAGCAGACATGGGTGTTGCCCAGTACTTCTTGCTTGCTGCCCAGCCTAGAGAGGAGCCTCTGCTTTTGGGGTTCTTTCATCCCACTGGCTAAGTTATGAGATAATTTATGACTGCTTTATCCTGTGTCATTGAACATGTGATGACTCCAGCTGCTGTGTTTCTGAGTCTGTTCTCACCAAACACCTTCTAATCATGGTTTAATTTCTCATGTAAACCTGCTCACCTGCAGAGAATATTCTGATCATATAGATTTCAAGTACCCAGGCTCAGTTCTTAGATACTTCTCATCATATGATCATATACAGACACTCTAATTATAATTTGGTTTCCTGTGTAGTTTGGCCACATGGAGTGAATATGCTGATCGGATGGACTTTGATTATTCTAGTTCCTGTGACAGCTTTTGCTCATTATGAGTTAAGCAACTGCCATCCTGATTGAACGCATTCACCTCCTGAACTTAGGTAGTGTCAGCGCCTGGCATGTGGTAGGGACTCAGTGAATGTCTACTGATTGATGGATTGAGACTTCTCTCAGGCCCATCGCAAAATCAAATTTCCAAGGGTAAATTCACCAGGGGAATGATGAACACAACCCTGTTAGGGCTCCCAAGGGCCAGCATGCCTGTCTTTCCCAGGCATCCACCCACTGTCGCTTCATAGACTGAGCACAGGGACCATTTTCTCTATATCAGCAATAGCTTTGAAATCTTGCTTCAACTTATTTCAGGGCTGAGAGAGGAAATTGGGAATTCAAGCAGGGTGACAGCAGAACCTTGAACAACTGTGCTTCTCACTCCACGTAAGCCCAGCTGCCAGGCAAATTCAGGAGCAGAGGTCCAAAATGCACTTATATTTCTGAGAGCAATGCTTCCCTTTATCTTCAGAGCCCTGAAAGGGCAGAGAAAAGAAGGTGAGGGCAGGAGTAGAATGGTGGGACCCAGTTGGTTCCTGTTGATGGTTAAGAAGTACAGGATTTCAAATTCTAATGACAAACATAATAGTGATGTGATTCACTAATGATTCAGTAGATATTACACTTCATAGTTGATCCTATCATTTCCCTTAATTTTACCCACCCAAAGCCCATTGCATATATTAGCTAATGATAGGATTTGGCTTTGTGTCTCCACTGAAATCTCATCTTGAATTGCAATCCCCATGCGTTAGGCAGGACTGGTGGAGGTGAGTGGATTATGGGAGCAGTTTCCCTCCTGCTGTTCTTGTGATAGTGAGTGAGTTCTCATGAGATTTGATGGTTCAATCTCAAACCTCTCTCTCTCCTGCTCCACCATGCTAAAGACGTACATGCTTGCTTCGCCTTTGCCTTCCGCCCAGATTGTAAGTTTCCTGAAGCCTTCCAACCATGCTTCCTGTTAAGCCTGCAGACATGTGGGTTGATTAAAACTCTTTTCTTCGTAAATTACCCAGTCTCAGGTAGTTCTTCATAGCAGTGTGAAAATGGACTAATACAGCTGGAAACCGTCTTGGTTTTGATTCAAACGGATAATTTTCAGAATTATATAATGATGATTTCTGGCTTTTTGGCTAAACAGACATTATGCATGAACACATTGGTTTTTCTGTGAAATAGAGATAATGGTCTATCAATTTTATTTATCTTTCAAAGAACCAGCTTTTTGTTTTATTTACCTTTTGTATATTACCTTTTTTGTTTCCATTTAATCAAGCTCTGCTCTGGTCTTGGTTATTTCCTTTCTTCTGCTGGGTTTGGGTTTGTTTTGTTCTAGTTTCTCTAATTCCTTGAGGTGTGATCTTAGATTGTCTGTTTGTGGCCCTTCAATCTTTTTGATGAAGGCATTTAGGACTATGAACTTTCCTCCTAGCACTGCCTTTGCTGTATCCCAGGAATTTTATAGGTTATGTCATTATTGTCATTTAGTTCGAATAATTTTTTAATTTCCATCGTGATTTAATTTTGACCCAATGCTCACTTAGGAGCAGGTTATTTAATTTCCATGCATTTGCATGGTTTTGAAGGTTCCTTTTAGAGTTGAGTTCCAGTTATATTCCACTGTAGTCTGACAGAGTGCTTAGTGATAATTTCAATTTTCTCAAATTTATTGAGGCTCATTTTATGGCCTATCATATGGTCTATCTTGGAGAAAGTTCCATGTGTTGTTGAATGAAATGTGTATTCTGCAGTTATCGGTTGAAATGTTCCATATATATCTGTTAAGTCAGTTTGTTCAAGGTACAGTTTAAATCCATTGTTTCTTTGTTGACTTTCTGTCTTGATGACCTGTCCGGTGCTGTCAGTGGAGTGTTGAAGTCCCCCACTATTATTGTGTTGCTGTCTGTCTCATTCCTTAGGTCTGTTAGTAATTGTTTTATAAATTCAGGAGCTCCAGTGTTAGGTGCATATATATTTAGGATAGCGATATTTCCAGGTTGGGCAAGGCCTTTTACCACTATATAATGTCCTTCTTTGTCTCTTTTAACCACTGTTGCTTTAAAGTTGTTGTCTGATATAACAATAGCTACCCCTCCTTGCTTTTGGTGTCCATTTGCATGAAATGCCTGTTTCTACCCCTTTAAGTTTACGTGAGTCCTTATGTGTCAGGTGAGTCTCCTGAAGGCAGCAGATAGTTGGTTGGTGAGTTCTTATCCATTCTGCAGTTCTGTATTTTTTAAGTGGAGCATTTAAGCCATTTACATTCAATGTTAGTATTGAAATGTGAGGTGCTGTTGCACTCGTCATGCTCTTTGTTGCCTGTGAGATAGGGGCTAAAACAGAAGCCTAAGCACCGCCATCTTACAAAGAAGCCACCTGGGCCCTGGCAGAGGTGTAGTTTGCAGAACTGTTATCGTACTGCATTTCTCAGAAGTGTTAAGGGCAAAAATTTCCACTGCTACCCCCCTCCCCTTGCAACAAACCGCTGACTTTAGCTTCTGTACAGACAGCTTGCCTTGCACACCCCTGTGCCACCCAAACAAGGATGTGGTTTTGCAACTTAAACACTTTGCTACCCCTAAGCTCGGGGCCACGGGTTGGAGAGACATGAGTCCTCCGTGGCCGCCGGCAATAAAGACCCTGCAATTTGGCACACTTTTGTCTTGGTGTTGATTTTCTGTGCTCGCTCTGGTGCAACACCTGTGTACGTTAGTTTTGTTTTTTGTTTTTGCTCTTAACTTGTATTTTTGTTTTGTAGGTCCTGTGTGATTTATACTTGAAAGAGGTTCTGTTGTGATGTGTTTCCAGGATTTGTTTCAAGATTTAGAGCTCCTTTTAGCAGTTCTTGTAGTAGTGGCTTGGTGATGGCGATTTTCTCAGCATTTGTTTGTCTGAAAACGACTGTGTCTTTCCTTCATATATGATGGTTAGTTTCACTGGAACAAAACTCTTGACTAAAAATTGTATTGTTTGAAGAGGCTAAAGATAGGCCCCCAGTCTCTTCTAGCTTGTAAGGTTTCAGCTGAGAAATCTGCTGTTAATCTGATAGGTTTTCCTTTATAGGTTGCCTGATGCTTCTGTCTCACAGCTCTTAAAATTCTTTCCTTCATCTTGACTTGGGAAAACCTGATGACAATGTGCCTAGAAGATCTTTTTGTGATGAATTTCTCAGGTGTTTTTTGTGCTTCTTGTATTTGGATCTCTAGGTCTCTAGCAAGGCCAGAGAAATTCTTCTCAATTATTCCCCCAAACATGTTTTCCGAGCTTTTAGAATTGTCTTCTTCATCAAGAACACCAATTATTCTTAGATTTGGTCATTTAACATAATCCCTGACTTCTTGGAGGCTTTGTTCATATTTTCTTATTCTTTTTCCTTTGTCTTTGTTGGATTGGGTTAATTTGAAGACCTGGTCATCAAGCTCTGAATTTCTTTCTTCTACTTGTTCAATTCTGTTGCTGAGACTTTCCAGAGCATTTCACATTTCTAAAAGTGTGTCCAAAGTTTCCTGAATTTGTTACTGTTTTTATTTTATTTGTTACTGTTTTTATCTAGTTCCCTGACTCTTTCTCCCTTCACTTCTTACGTCATTTTTTGGATTTCTTTGCATTGGGCTTAGCTTAGCCTTTCTATGGTCCCTCCCTGATTAGTTATTAAGTTTATTTAGTTATTAGTTAGTTATTAAGCATAATTAACCTCTAGAATTATTTTTCAGGTTAATCAGGGATTTCTTCTTTGTTTGGATCCATTGCCGGTGAACTAGTGTGATTTTTGTGGGGGATGTTGAACAGCCTTGTTTTGTCATATTACCAGGGTTGGTTTTCTGGTTCCTTCTCATTTGGGTAGCCTCTGTCAGAGGGAAGGTCTAGGGCTGAAGGCTGTTGTTCAGATTTTTTTTTGTCTTACAAGGTGTTCCTTGATGTAGTACTCTCTCCCTTTTCCTATGGATGTGGCTTCCTGAGAGGTGAACTGCAGTAATTGTTATCTCTCTTCTGAGTCTAGTCACCCAGGGAGTCTACCTGGCTCCAGGCTAGTACTAGGGGTCGTCTGCACAGAGGCCTGTGATGTGAACCGTCTGTGGGTCTCTCAGCCATGGATACCAGTGCCTGTTCTGGTGGAGGTGGTGGAGGGTGCAAGGGACTCCCTGAAGGTCCTTAGCTTTGGTGGTTTAATGCTCTGTTTTTGTGCTGGTTGGCCTCCTGCCAGGAGGTGGCGCTTTCCAGAAAGCATCAGCTATAGTTGTCCAGAGAGGGACCAGTGGTGGGTAAGGCCCTAGAACTTCCAAGATTATATGCCCTCTGTCTTCTGCTACCAGGGTGCGAGAGAGGAATCATCAGATGGAGGTGGGGCTAGGCATGTCTGAGCTCAGACTCTGCTCGAGCAAGTCTTGCAGCAGCTGCTGTGGGGGATAGAGGTGAGATTCTCAGGTCACTGGAGTTATGTAACTAGGAGGAATATGGCTGCCTCTGCTGAGTCATGCAGGTTGTCAGGGAAGTTGGGGAAAGCCAGCAGTCACACGCCTCACCCAGCTCTCATGCAAACTGAAGGGCCACCACTGTGTCTCCCCCAACAGCCCCAAGTCTGTTTCCAGGCAGAAGGTGAGATGGGCCTGAAAACTTGCCAAAGGCCATCCACCTCCCAGCTGGGAAAGAAAAGGGGTTTAGTTCTTCCCCCACCTATGAGGTCTGCAGGCAGGATTTGTGCCCTCCCCCGGGTTCTGGCCAGGAGGCTTCTAAGCCTGTTCAAACTGTTACAAAGTCTGGCTAGAGCATTCCTCTCCCTGTGAGTTTATCCCCCGCTCCTTAGGCCACCTTCCCAATGGATACTTGTGGTGCCAGGCAGGAATGAGCTGCTTGGGGACCCAGCAAGCCCCCAGGGCTTTTCAGCTGTTTCCTCTACCCCTGTATTTCATTCGGCTCTCTAACTTGACTCAGCTCCAGGTAAAGTCAGAAACTTCTTCTGCAAACAGGGCTTCAGTTTCTCCAGTAGGGGTGTGTATTTGGGAGAGGAAGGTCTCCCTTTCCTACTTCCGCAGCTGGGGTACTCAGGTTATTTGGGGGTCTCCCGGGTGCTGCAGGAGCAGTCTGCTTCCTCCAGAGGGTCTGTGGGTCCTCTCGGGATTGTTGGTTTGTTCTTGCAGTTGATATGGAGCTGAAATTCACAATGCAAGCCTCTGCATGCTGCTCTGTCTAGAGCTGCAACCTAGTCTTGCCTCCCGTCTGCGGTAACCCCGGGAGCTCTCTCAGAAAGCAACCCAAAGGAGGTGGGAGAGATCCGGGGTCCCCGATGTGTGACGGCATCAGACTGCAAGGATGCGGCGCTGGCAACGATTTTGCAGGGGCGTCTGTTCCCCCTGGAACACCGAGTCCCTGCTCTGCCACTGCCCCAACTCTGCTCCAAAGTGTCTTTGCCGCAAGACTCGCTGAGCTTAGCAGTCTGCCCGTTTCTTTTAGTTCTTTCTCTTATTTTTCCCTCGAATGTTTGGTTCCTCTGGCAAGCCCAAACACGTAAGATCATATGTGAGGCGTATTTATTTACATAAAAACGCGTGTTTCTTCTTAACTCTCTCAGCATTTACATGTAGCTTGGCCAAGTTAATTAACTGTAGGAGGCCTCAATTTTGTTTTCTTTAAAAACAAGGCAGCTATATTAGATTAGTGATTTTCAAAGTCCGTTAGATGGTAAAGTGCCTGCAAGCCATGGCATGCTTTGTGGGATACCATGAAATATTAATACCCAGAGCTAGATTTAACCACACATACAATTTTGTGATCCCAAATACTATCTTACATATGATTGTAATAGAGAGAAAAATTAGCATGTATGGAGATATAAATCATTAATTCATTCATCTATCCCAGAAGTGTTATTGAGTACCTACACGAATGTTTCTCAAACCAGCATTCACCACCTGGAGGCCCTGTTAAAATACAGATCACTCAGCCCCGAATCATTCAGCTTTTTAACAGGCATTGCTCACGTTGGTGCTGCTGATCTGGGAACCAAATTTTGAGAACCACCGACCTTCACTGAATTGGCAAACTACAGCCCCTGGGCCAAATATGGCCCATTCTTCTTCTTACAAGATTCACTGGAGCACATCACATTTGTTTATGTATTGTCCACAGCAGCTTCTGTGCCGCAATGGCTGAGTTCAGTAGTTGTGGCAGAGACTATGGCCTGGAAACCTACAATATTACCCATGAATTTTCACATAAAAATGTGCATTCTAGGTTTTGTACACAATAAGTCATGCACGAAAGTATGGGGCTGACGTCCTGATGGAGCTTACATTCTAACGGGGCACTAAAAATTAGTGAGATTTAAAGAAAATATAGGAGAAAATCCTAATTGAGGTATTCTACTTTCAATTATTCATAACCTTATTATTATATATTTACTTCATTTAAGGATAACATTTTCATTCATATTTCTATAACTCTAGCTCATGTTCCATTGTCTTCAAGTTTGCATGATTAAAATACCTCTAAACTATTCATTTCCTCTCCGTACTTTCTCCTTTCAGTGTATTCTAGGTAACATTTCCAGAGCAAATATCCTTAATGTAGTATTAATTGATGATTGCATCCAGAATAAGATTTTTTGAAGTAATTTTGACTTTTAGATTCAGGGAGTGTATGCAAGTTTGTTACGGGAGCATATTGGGTGATGCTAAAGTTTGGGGTGCAGATGGTCTCATCACCAGGTAGTGAACAGTACTCAATAGGTAGTTTGTCAGCCTACGCTCCCACCCTTTTTTCTCCCTCACGAGTAGTCCCTAGTGTCTATTATTCACATCTTTATGTTCATGAATGCTCAATGTTTAGCTCCCACTTATAAGTGAGAGCATGTGGTATTCGGTTTCCTGTTCCTGCATTTATTTGCTTAGGATAATGGCCTCCGGCTGCATCCATGTTGCTGAAAAAGACATGGTTTTACTTTTTATGGCTGCATAGTATTCCTCAGTGTATCTGTACCACATTTTTTTTAACCCCATTGATGGGCACTTAGGTTGATTCCCTGTCCTTGCCATTGTGAACAGCGGTGTGATGAACATACACGTGCATGTTTCTTTTTGGTAGAATGATTTATTTTCCTTTAGTTATGTACCCAGTAATGGGATTGCTGGATCAAATGGTAGTTCTGTTTTAAGTTCTCTGAGAAATCTCCAACCTGCTTTCCACAGTGGCTGAATTAATTTACATTCTCACAAACAGTGTATAACTATTCACTTTTCTCTGCAACCATGCTAGCATTTGTTATTTTTTTGACTTTTTGTTAATGGCCATTCTGATTTGTGTGAGATGACATTTCACTGTGGTTTTCATCAGCATTTCTCTGACGTTTAGTGATGATGAGTATTTTTTAATATGTCTGCCAGCCATTTATATGTCTCCTTTGAGAAGAGTCTGGTTGCATCCTTTGCCCATTTTTATGGTCATTACTTAATGCCCATAAATTAATTATTTAATGGGGTTACTAATTAATTATTAATTAATGGGATTTTTTTTTTCTTGTTGAGTTGTTTAAGTTCTTATAGGTTCTGGATATTAGACCTTTGCTGATGCATAGTTTGTGAATATTTCCTCCTATTCTGTAGGTTATCTGTTTATTGATAGTTTCTTTTACCGTCAAGAGGCTTTTGGTTTAATTAGATCCCACGTGTCAGTTTTTGTTGTTGCAATCACTTTTGGGGACTTAGCCATAAATTCTTTGCCAAGAAAAATCAACGTTATTCTTCACAGAATTAGAAAAAGCTATTCTAAAATTCATATGGAACCAAAAAAAAAAAAAAAGCCAAAATAGACAAAGCGATCCTAAGCAAAAGAACAAAGCCAGAGGCTTTATGTTATCCAACTTTGATCTATATTATAAGGCCACAGTAACCAAAACAGCATCATATTGGTACAAAATAGACACAGACTAACAGAACAGAATAGATAACTCAGAAATGAAGCCACACACCTGCAGTTATCTGATCTTTGACCAAGTTGACAAAAATCAGTAACGGGGAAAGGACACCCTGTTCAATGAACAGTGCCGGGACAGCTGGCTAGCTACATGCAGAAGCAGGAAACTGGACCTCAGCCTTTCACTAAATACAAAAACTAACTCAAGATTGATTAAATATTTAAGTGTAAGACTTCAAGCTATTAGACTTCTACAAGGAAACCTAGGAGATACCCTTCTTGACAGAATAAAGGTCGGTTGTTCTCATTTTTCCACATTGTGACACCAAACCATGACTACTGCTTTATCTTCCACCTGAGATTTCCCATGGTCTCAGCTCTGCGTGGCACTGCCCAGAATAGAGGTAGCAATGGGCTTTACCAGCAGGAGTGGCAAGGCCAGTGTTCACCATGTTGACACAACCTCTGCCACTCCCTATTTTCTCTCTGACTCAGGAAGGAGTCACTTCACTCATGTAATTGTTCTGCCAGAACCCTGGAGGTATCTTAGCTTACAACCTCCAGTCTATAAACTCTCCATTAAAGCCACAGTGATTTACTCAGCATTTTCCAAATGAACTGTATTGATTATTTGCTACTAATATGCGTTGCTGGTTACTAATAACAGATTATCTCAAAATTGTGTGTCTTTTTAAATCTTGTCGTTTCTATGGGGCAGAGTTTAGAGAGTGGCTTTTTTTGGTAGTTCTTGCTTTAGGGTGTTTTGTGAAGTTACGCTTACGATGCTGATCTGGATTATTTATCTGAAGGCTCACCTGGGTCTACAGGATCCTCATACAGTGGGTGGTTGACTGTTGAGCTGGGAAATTGGTGCTGGTATTGGCTTTGGATCTTACCTTCTCATGCTATGGAAGCTGCTCCTCACAGAGCAAGTGAGGCAAGGAAACAAAACCTAAGCTACGATGTCTTACTTTTTTAATTTTTAAAATTTACTTTTCAGTGTCTTTTAAGATACAGCCTCAGAAATCACACTCTATTATTTCTGCAATATTATATTTTTCACACAGTTCTGTCTTAATTAAAGTGGGAATGACACAGGAGCGTGAATGCCATGGGGTGAGAATGACTGGCGCCATCTTGGAGCCACACCATCATAACCCTCCTGCTCTAGTCAGGGCTTTTGACTTTGCTATTTTTTTTTTTTCTATTTGAAATGTTATTTTTTAAAAAATTTCCTGACTTTAAGCACCTCTTAATGCTCATCTCTATCCCATCTTCCCTGTGACACCTTCTCTGAATCCTTTAGCCTGAAGAAATTGCATCTTCCATTGTTCTCCTGTGGTCTCATTATCAATATCACACATTTAGCAGTTACTCATAGATAGGAAATAATTCCTGTTCACAAATAAAACATTCTAAACAACTCAGTCCTTCCTGTTTGAGGAAATCCTCCAGTACTATTACAAAAACCTGCATATGGCATTGAAAAAAAAAAAAACAAAACCTAAGCTAGAGATTGAGCTGTATTGTAGTACATAATGTATTATGAGTAATATTAATATGGTATATTTGATAGATGTTAGAGATCAGTGTCTACCAGAGCAGTACTACTCAAACTTAAATATTTATATAAATCATGTAGGGACCTAGTTAAATGCAGGTTGAGATAGATGCTGCCTTTCTAACAAGCTCCCATGTGACGCTGAGGCTGCTGGTCCATGGAACACCTTTGAGTAGCAAGGTGCTAGAAGATGGACATAAAATAGACATAAAATAGAATCGCAATTGAAAGTAGATGGAATAGAAAAGTAGTAAAGAGAATCTTGGCTGTGTTCAGTCACTAGAACTGGCAAGGCATAAATGTAAATATAAATTGATGTATTTTGTTTACAGTTCCTTATGATATAGAATACAATTCCTCATAAAAAAAAAAACTTTAGCAGATCTAAGTAAATTAACATGATCAAATACCAAGTAAATTAACATGATCAAATTAGTAGAAAAAAAATTATGCTCAGGTCACATGTCAGACCAATTAAATCAGAGTCTTCAAGAGAGGATCCAGGTATTGGTATTTTTTAAAGCCCCCTGGGTGATTTCAGAGTGAAGCAAAAGTTGAGGCTCACCAGTTTAATTATCATCCTATTGCATTTTAAAATAGAATAATTATACTTTATTTTTTATTGTGCCCCAAAACATTTTTTTTTTCAAGATGAGTCTCACTGTCACCCCGGCTGGAGTACAATGGTGCAGTCTTGGCTCCCTGCAACCTCCGCCTCCTGGGTTCAAGCGATTCTTCTGCCTCAGCCTCCTGAGTAGCTGGGATTATAGGCACCCGCCAACACACCCAGCTGATTTTTGTATTTTTAATGGAGACGGGGTTTCACCATGTTGGCCGGGCTGGTCTTGAACTCCTGGCCTCAAGTGATCCGCCTGTCTCAGCCTCCCAAAGTGCTGGGATTACAGGCGTGAGCCACAGCACCCGGGCCCAAAGCATATTTTACAACATGTAATTTGGAAATCAGTGAAGGCTTATGGAGAGAAAAATGTTTACCTTCCTTTATTTCTTACAGGATGTAGCTACTTCAGTTGATAAATAAGTGTAGATACGCTATAGTAATTTTTAAAATTCTACAGCAAACTAACTTTTCCTTAAATGAATATGGTTTCTTTTATAGGTTATACCTTTTTTAAGCAAACACATCAGATCATTTTGCCAAATTATCCTAGTCATTTAAAAAACACAAAGATATTTTGCAAATATTTTGTATCTGCCAGTCAAAGTCAGTCTTGGTCCTAAACAGGATGCTGTTACATGCCTGCCTTATAAATGTTAGCATCACGGAAAGCATTTTTGTTTCATTTAGAAATGTTTGAGCTCAGACGAAATAAGAATACTTGTCTTGTTTACTCAGTTTTAGAAACTGCAAAAGGCAGAATAAAGGCAGCCTGGTGGAGTTGCTAGAACCCTGAACGTCCAGTCAGAATACATGAACTCTCCTTTAAGCTCTGCCTCTTCCAGCTGGGTGACCCTTGGCAAGTCTCTTAACTTCTGTTGGTCTCCATTGCTTTTAAAGCGAAAGGCTTGAAGTAGAAGGCACGTAAGATTCTTTTATCTGGAAAGTGGTGGGGTGAGGGACTACGGTCCTTTGAGTGCTTCTTGGTTACGCACTATGAGAAGTGATGTAAAATAATTCACATTCTCAAAAATTCAATGACTCTATGGGAGAATTTTCAAGTAAACAGACGCAGAGTCTCTAGATTGTTAAATTCAGCCTATGACAAATGAAGGAACATAAAATAAAAAGACATTCATTGTGTTAGCTCTGATTCTCTCATAGAAAGGGAGTTTTACACAACATGGATTCCAATGCTTTGTATTACAGATGAGGAAAGCGCACTAATAGGGGATGAAAATTTATCCAGTTTAACAGTCCAGTCCTTCATGTCAACCAAAAGCTTCTTTATCACCTTCATAATTCAACATTTCATTCTGTATTGAGAAGAAGGTAGATCTAAGATTTATTTATGATATTGATGGTAATTCAGAGTTTCTGAAACTGACATCACAGGAAGGTTTTCACAGGTGGCCTAGGGTGTGATTCATGGGCCCTGATGTTACAAGTCCAGATTGGCAAACCAAGGTCTGCTGTCACTGGGCCTGTCTAACTCAGGTGGCTTTCTGGATAAATATCTCTTTTTGCATTTACAAAGGTTATCCACCCTCCAGATAAAAGGTCATTGTTCTTCTTTTGCCCTAAGAGCCATAAATAGTAAATTACGTAGTAACATTTATTTTCTACATCTACATACATACATGTAGTCATGCATAGTCAGTTACATGAAAACACCACTGGTGCCGTACACTTACCTGATCCTGGGTGAAGCGTGTGAATTAGTGTGAGGAATTGAAATAGTCGTTCTCAAAGTAGTCATTCCCAGAGATCAATTAGCTCATCATGATTCTACCATGAAGGTATGCTCAGGGGAGATATGTAGCTAAAGTCCTGATAACTTGTATCAGGTAGCTCTTAATCATTCAGTTAGTAAACAAAATCAAGAGATAATGATTATGCCTCTATAGTATACCAGGCACTTGCTGGGCACTGGAAATATGGTGATGCATAACACTGTCCATGTCCCCGCCCCCACGTTCATATTCTAGTTGAAAGAGGAAGATGTCAAAACCTGTTTACAAGGCTGGGTGCAGTGACTCGGGTCTGTAATTCTATTACTTTGGGAGGCCAAGTAGGGAAGATTCTTTGAGGTCAGGAGTTTGAGACCACCAGCCTGGCCAACATGGTGAAACCCCATCTCTACAAAAATACAAAAATTAGCTGGGTGTGGTGGCAGGTGCCTGTAATCACAGCTGTTCGGGATGCTGAGGCAGGAGAATCACTTGAACTCGGGAGGCAGAGTTTGCAGTAAGCAGAGATTATGTCACTGGACTCCAGCCTAGGCAACAGAGCAAGAGTCTCTCTCAATAACAACAACAAGAAATATTTACAAAACTTAGAAAAAAATCCCGTTAGATATTTATTAGTGTGATAAGGAAGATGAGAAGGCAAATGCCATAGAGAATAGAGAGTGAAGAGCAAAGGCTGCATGGTGTGGGTGGTCATGGAGTTCTTCCCTTAAATGCAGTGATGCTTGAACTCAGATATGAATATGGAGAGTGAAACAATGTCACTAAGTTCTGGGGGAAAAGTGTTTCAAGCAGAGGAAGCAGAAAATGCAATGGTCCTGAGATGAGAATGAGGAGCTTTGTACTTCTGCAAGAAGAGGCATTGTAATAGTACTGGTGCTTTGAAATCGTTATTTTACTCAGACATGTATTAATTAGTGTATTATTTATTTATCAAAATATGTATGAGGCTACTGTATGTCATGCCCTATTCCAGACCTAGTTTTGCTGCCCTTGTGAAGCCTATGTCCTGGTGGGAGACACCGACAATAAGTAATACCTATAATAAAAAGTAAATTATATAATTTGTAGGAAAATAAGGACTATGGAAGAAGGAAAAATTCAGGTAAGGAGGAGCAGGAGGCTGGGGATAGGGAGGTCAGGGAGGTCTTGGCCGAGAAGGTGGCATGTGAGGCAATTGAAGGATGTGAGGGCATTAGATGTGCAGGTGGGGGACAGAGCATCCTGGAAAGTGGGGACAGAACGCAGACGTGCTGGAGAAACAGCACGGAAGCCAGGGAGGCTGAAACAGAGCAGGTGAGGAGAGAACAATGGGAGGTCTCACCAGAGAGGAGCCAGATCCTGCTGAGTAATGCCTGGACTTGAGCCCAGCATGGTGGCTCACACCTGTGATCCCAGCATTTTGGGAGCTAAGTCAAAAGGATTGCTTAAAGCCAGCAGTTCATTCAAGACTGGTCTGGTCTTGAGATCATGCCACTTGCAAAATAGGAAGACCCCATCTCTACAAATAAAATAAAGCAATTAGCTGGGCATGGTAGCATGTGCTTGTAGTCCTGGCAACTCAGGAGGCCGAGGTGGGAGGATCTCTTGAGCCTGAGAGTTTGAGGCTGCAGTGAGCTATGACTGCACTCCAACCTAGCACAAAGTGGCACCTCTCTCTAAAAATAATAATAATAAATTCATTAAATAATGCCCAGTTTTTTCTCTGAGAGGAATGGATAGGTATTTTAGGGTTCTTTGCCATCGAAGAACCAAGGGCTCTTATTCTCACCTATAGGAAAAGCACCTAGGGAGGCTGGCTTCCCATGCAGAGAAAAAACCACCAGGTGGAATTGAACTGCAGAGTCGGGCGGTGGTGGCCCTGTAGATGGCAGTGAACAGGAGGAGCAGGCTGGCTTTTCTATACTCCTGCTATCTAATAAGTGAATAGCGTTGCTTCTCTGGCAAAATATTTTTAATTATTTTGTAATATAAAGACTTTTAAAAAATTTGACACAATAATTGTACATATAGGCCAGGCATGGTGGCTTATGCCTGTAATTGCAACACTTTGGGAGGCTGAAGTGGGAGGATCGCTTGAGACTAGGAGTTTGAGGCCAGCCTGGGGCAACATCCTGAGACCCTGCCTCTACAAAAAATAAAAACAAATAAATTAGCTGGGCATGATGGCAGACACCTGTAGTCCCAGCTACTTGAGGTAGGAAAATTGCTTGAGCCCAGAAGTTGGAGGCTGCAGTGAGCATAATTGCACCACTGCACTCCAGCCTTTGTGACAGAGTGAGACTCCATCTCCAAAATAAAAAACAAAATATATTGTACATATTGATGAGTATGTAGAGAGTTTTAATACAAACAATGTATAAAGATCAAATGCGGATAATTGGCATATTTATCACCTCAAATATATGTGTAGAGAACGTAAATCTTCTAGGTATTTGAAAATATGTAATTGTTTACTATAGCCATCCTATAATACTGTAGAACACTAGAACTTATTCCTCCTATCAGGCTATGATTTTGTATTCTTTAACCAGTCTCTCACTACCCCTCCAGCCTACTACCATTCCCAGCCTCTAGTAACCACTGTTCTACTCTCTACTTCTAAAGGGTCAACTATTTTAGCTTCCACAGGCTCTGATTTTAAAATGGGTTAATGATCTGTACTGACACTTTTCAAAAGAAGATATACAATTGGCCAATAAATATATTGAAAATGTTCAACATCACTAATCCTCAAGGAAATGCAGCTCAAAACCACAATGAGATACCATTTCACCACAGCTAGAATGGCTATGATCAAAAATAACAAATGCTGGTAAGGATGCAAAAAACAAGTGAACCCTTATACTCTGTCGTGATTGTGAGCTAGTACAGTCCTTATAAAGAATAATACAGAAGTCACTCTAAAAACTACAAATCTAGGTTTTTTGACTTCCTAAAATGACAGTAGCAAGCTGTACACTAGAATTAAAATATAAACACACTCCCGAAGTCATATATAAACTACCTGAAGCAGTCCATAAAATTTTAAATTTCAATAGCGTGCTAATTTAATCAGGGAAACTTTATCTACAGCATTTTTGCTGTCTCCATTAAGCATGTTATATGGGCTCTCAGAACCCTGAACATCTTCATCCAAAAGGGAAGTTATACTCTCATTTTATCTGTAACAGATGTGGGCATCAAATGTTTATGGGCGTGAAAAAGTCTTTCCATTAAAGGAAACCCTGTCAAGTAGCAGGATTTTCTTTTATTATGTTGTTTTATACACAAAACATTTCTTTTGAAATCACCAAGGCTGCATAAACCTAAAAAAAAAGCCCACTAGTATTTTCATAACACATATTTGTCTGTCACTGCTGTTTTTGGTGGAAATTGTCCCAGAGAGACCTTTGAGTTACTGGTTTCTAAGTACCCTCCAGACTTGACCTTCCAGAGGCCTCAAGGACAATGATGTATTGACCCGCAGAGACTACTTTTGGGGCTCCAGCATTTTACAAACACACAAGCAAAGTTTTCTTTTCCTGAAGTCATTTTATTTATCTTTGCCATTTCCTTCCGCAGCTCTTTATAGAAACAGAATTAAACTGTATTGGGAATAACAAGGAGGAAAAATAATTCACTCCTATTTTATTGTTTTAATATTTCGTATTAGCATCACCCATGATTTACGTTTCCTGCTCCTGTGTCCCCGTGTTGAATTCTCCAAGTCTGCGAAGGGTGTTGAAGACAGGTAGTCGGTAAATAGGCTTTCAAGGGAGAATGTGTATAGGAGGTGTGAGTGAGGTGAATTAAGGCTTATTTTCTCATTGATCTTTCACTTTGCTTTTCAAAGCAGTAGACACTGGGTTGCACAGCTCTGGTCAGTTTCAGGGAGGGGAGGGAATACCCAGTCGTTCTTTATCTTGTGGTATGTTAATTGCTAAAATATAAAGAAAAGTAAGAAAGGTGCTTTGGGTAGGTGTAAGGCTCTGGGCGTTTGTCAGCGACTCACTTCTTGATATATCAAGACTGATTTCTTTCCTCCCAGACTAACCAAGCTTGACTGTCAGATTAGCCATTCTCATTCCTCCGTTCTTGGCCACCATCAGCTGCTGGCCTTCCCCGGGAGAAAGAGCCTCCATTTGCTGTGACTCCTGGCTGGGTGGAGTGATTGCCAGCACAACCCAGTGAGACTGCAGTGCGTGCTGCAGCTTGGGGACACGCAGTGTACTTTTCCTTACTGTTACACTACATGTGGCTTTTGAGCTTTGATTTCACAGAAATTTAAAATAACAGGTAGGTAGATGCTAGTATATACTACATTCCCGCTTGGTATACTTCAATCCCCTTTCTGACAACTGGCTTGAATCACTCTCTGCTTTAGAGTAACAGCACCCTTACTCGAAGTTTCTTAGGTGAAAACCACGAAGTTCACATTTTGCTGAATCTCTGTGTGTTACTGATTAAGAGAGAGTAACTATGACAGCGGTGGGCATCTGACAACATTTTCTAAATGCCGTTAGCATATTTTTCCCTCTTTGGCCCCCTGAGTTTCAAGTATTTGATTTGAAAATTTTTTTCTACTCCCTTTCTTAAAATGCATGACCAAAAAACTGTTTCCTTCTTCATTGATCCTTGGTTATTCTCTTTGAAAAAAGACAGCAGAACAAGTATATTTCCAAGAATACACCAGTCCTGTTCTTCAGTGATGCCACCTTCTAGTTTATTGTGATCTGGTAGCCAAAATGTTGCTTCTAACTAGCATTTCTCCTTGTTAAAAGATATAAAACAGGCATCTCAAACTTTCTTAAAAAGCCTAGAGTAAATATTTTAAACTTTATGAGTTGTAATGCATTTTTCTCAGCTGCTCAACTCCATGTTGTGCATAAATAAGCAGAGCCGTGTTCTAATAAAACTTTATTCACAAAAACAGATGGTGAACTGGAGTTGGCCCACAGGCCAACCGACCCTGGGGTTGGAAGATGATTCTTGGAACTTCTGGCCCAGCTGGTTTCCATCTGCCTTTAGTTGATTAAGAAGATGTGGCCAAGGGTTCACCGTCACCTCCCCCACCACTAGTCATTTCTACTGATCAGATTACACATCTTATTTTTCACCCTATTTGTTCTAGATCTATCACAAACAGGGTAGGCGAGAGCCAGGGAAGTTGCTCTTAAAAAAACAGAAGACCTGGAAACCCAAACTCTCTATCCTGGGGCTTTATTTTGTCATCCAAGCTTGGAAGGGCAGCTTTCATTTTGGCTTCCAATGCCTGTCTTCATTGCCATTTCTCCCTCTTTCAGTCCTGGCAGGCTGAGAGCTTTGTAGTCTCCTAAGCTCGCCTTTGTAGCATCACTAGCCCTGGTAATAAGAACACTATCCATGTGCTAGCCCTTTGACAAGGAAGAAAGCTGTCCACATGTCTTACCTGATGTGGTCCTAGTCCAATCATTTAAGTAATTTCTTAAAAAATTATTTTCTGTTTTGAAAACAAGGAAACAGCCCTGGCAAGGTGGAGTGACTTAAGATTCCGTATCTCATATGCAGTGCAACTAGGCTTCACCTCCAGTGTTCTAAGTCCTGGTATCTGTCCTCTACCTGGTACTGTTTCTCAGTCCTGAGTCATTAAGGATCTGGCTTCAGACACTCCTGTTGCACATTTTTTCTTGGATAGATTATTAATACCCTGAGATGCCAAACACCATTCTATGGAGAGAAGACAAAAACTACAGAAAACCATTCAGGCTGAGAATGTTTAAAAACATATGAGGCTGACCACCAATACCAATGGCAGCAGAGGAGGATCTTCAGTAAAGGATTTTCAAAGATACAGAGTCTGTATCTCAGAGATTAAAAAGACAATTGCTATAGAAGATGCTCTTATTAGCTCTGGTTCTCGGTACTCTTACAAAGCAGCAGAATCTCCAGCTTTATGAACACTTGTACTGGGCTTCAGGTCTGTATTAGTCTGTTCTCACACTGATATAAAGAACGACCCGAGGCTGGGTAATTTATAAGAAAAAGAGGTTTAATTGGCTCATGGTTCTGAAGACTGTACAGGCTTCTGCTTCTGGGAAAGCCTCAGGAAACTTATAATCATGGCAGAATGCAAAAGGGAAGCAGGCATGTCTTCACATGGCTGGCAGGAGAGAGAGAGAGATTGAGAGAGAGCGCAAGAGAGAGAAAGGGGAAGTGCTACACACTTTCGAACAACCGGATCTCGTGAGAACTCAATCATGAGACAGCACAAGGGGGATGGTGCTAAACCATTAGAAACCACCTCCGTGATGTAATCACTGCCCACCAGGCTCCACTTCCAACATTGGGAATTAAAATTCACATGAGATTTGAGTGGGGACACGGAGCAAAACCATGTCAGAGTCTGGTCTGGTCAGGGGTAGGTTTCCGGAGTGATCTTACCAAAGGGTGAGAAGGTAAACACAGAAGGAAACAGCAACACTGAAAACTCATAGTCCATGAAATCCAATAGGCCAGGAGGGAAGGCTGAAGGTTATGAAGATGGAGAAGGTCAAAGCAGAATACAAATTTGGGATATGGAGCCAGCAGTAGATGTGTTCTAGTAAACACACACACACACACACACACACACACACACACACACACACACACACACACACACACACGGGGTATAATGAAGTAAAAAGAGGCAGTGGTTTATAACTGTGCCCCAGCAGAGATTCTTCCTGGCCCTAAATTAGTGTGTTTATTATGTCCCTTAAAAATAACCAGCCAAACAAGCAAACAAAAACCAGTCAACGCAGGCCTGCTGATCTATCTGCTTATTTCTTTAGCAGGGGCCAACCACAGAACTAAGTTGGTTTAAGTAGATCTGTAAGGATTCTCTTCCCCTGTTGTCTGAGTACAGAAATTCACTGGAAATGGGATTCTTTGCTCCACTAAGAAGTCCGTGGCTGCTGCCACTGTCCCTATCCTACATAATTAATTATCTTAAATCCTCTGGTAAAGGATATTTTAGCCACCTTCTTCCAGGAGCTACTTTTAAAAATGTTTGAAGTAGAAGGGGATTTGAAGAAAAGTGGAATAAGTAGCCAATAGCCAAAGATACTTATGAAACCAAGCAGAGGCTCTTTCTTGTTAAGAAGAAAAGTTGGAGAGTGAAAAGACAAACAGAGAAGCCGGGTAGTTGCTTAATGAGATATAGAGCTTTTAGGCTTGATTAGAGTCTTATCACCCTCTCCATAGGGAAGCACTCTGAATCTAACACCAGTGTATTCCTATGATACATCAATAAAATGCCTACAGGAGAAGCATCTTTGTACAAACCTGTCCCATATACTTTAAAAACATTTTTACTAATAAATATATGTCAGATACTTTACTAATATGTGCCACATACTTTACTAATACATGTCATATAATTTTTTATTTTTACTAATATGCATATGTAAATATGATATAGATATATGTGATCTATATAGGTGTAAATATATTGTGTGTGTACACAAATATATCATTAAATTGTGTATGTGTATCTTGTTTAACATTCCCTGGTTTTTCCAATTAAATACTCATGAATTTTAAAGAGATCAAGAAGTCTTCTAGCAATTAGAATGACATTCTACTCAATGATATATTGTAATTGGAACTATACACACATTGTTACACTGTTACAGGAAAATGTCAGTTAAGATGTTGTTTAAGAAGCAATACCAAGGGTTTATAGGTTTATATTAGAAATTAATTAGTGACTTTAGCTCTTTTTTGTTAGGATTTAATTTTATTTATAAAATGCCATTATGTCCAAGTGTTTTACAATGATGAGAAAACCAGTTCACTTTGGATTATCTTCATTTTTTAGTGTGATTTAAAAATAACCTGGCTGCAATTCTTGTGCATTAGTTAAGAATGTGATGGAGTGCAGTCTTTAAGTCATGTCAGCAAACGTGAACTTCAAAGGTCAGCTCTACCAAAGAGAATAGTATTTCTTTTGCAATCCTGATCTTATCATGGCAGTAAAGTATTAAAAAAAAAAAATCCCTGCCTAAGTTAAAAAATAAACATAGTAATGCAAAAGAAAAATCAACAAAAACTTACAGTATTAAAATGCACATCACATTATAACTGTATATGTAAATGTAAACAAATTTTATTGATTTTTTGCATAAAAAGATAAACTCAATCAAGGCTCCATCTCTACCAAATTTTTAGACATTTAGAAAGGAACTAGACAGTATTTTGTAGTTTTCCTGTCTATAAGGTAAGTTTTGCTAATAAGCAATAGTCCAATCAATAGACATGTTGCATGTATTTTGTTAGTTTAATATCTCTTTATCAGTACTTCATTTAGAGACACTGCTAATTTTACATACTATATATCTTAAATAATGTTGATAATTGGAACAGGTACAATGCATTGAGAGCTTATTTGAATGCCAAGGCCTAATCAAAGTGTTTGATGTTTTTGTTGTTGTTATTGGTCATTTTTGTCTTCACAATCTTTGGAGGTAGATCATTTTATCACCCTCATTTTATAAATAAAAAGATTCAAGACGTGCTCTGCCTCATCCAAGCTTACCATGCATATAGTAATAAAAAATTTAAGATCATATAAACTTTTTTAAAAAGTACTACTCCTTCATAGTAGGTTGGCATTTTTACTCCAAATTATGCAAGGTGTTAGGGCATTTTACATTTTAATAGCACAGAAGATAAATAAAACTATTAAATTATTTATCTTTATTCACTACAGATATTGCAAGAGAAGGCTACTGCTAATTCTTTTTCAATCAGCCTGAAGTAGTGACTACCATTAAAAATAAAAACTATTTAGCCAGGCGCGGTGGCTCATGCCTGTAATCCCAGCACTTTGGGAGGCCGAGGCGAGTGAATCACGAGGTCAGGAGATTGAGACCATCCTGGCCAACATAGTGAAACCCCATCTCTACTAAAAATACAAAAATTAGCTGGGTGTGGTGGCGCGCGCCCGTAGTCCCAGCTACTCGGGAGGCTGAGGCAGGAGAATTGCTTGAACCCAGGAGGTGGAGGTTGCAATGAGCCGAGATCGCACCATTGTACTCCAGCCTTGCACCTGGCAACAGAGCAAGACTCTGTCTCAAAAAAAAAAAAAAAAAAAAAAAAAAACTATCTAAAAATTTGTCCCAAATATCTGCTTAAAAAAATGCTTTCTGATCAGTTGATTTAAATAATGTTATTTTGCAGTTAAAAGGCTTGGTTTGCAAACTATTAGAAGAAGAATCTCTTCTATGAATGATTTTATTCTATAACAAATCTCTTCTCCAGATACATGGATTTTTAAGCCAGTGTAAGGTGTTTAAAACATGGTTGATTCTAGATGTGTTCACATTTTGATTACAAGCAAATGTGCCAGACCCATTTCTATATTTCTCAGACTTACTTGAAAAAACACCAGCTAAACCAGCTGGGAGCTGCTGGAGATCATTTTAAAGTATTAGTTCTCAGGAGGTTAGCAGGGAGCACTGCCTTTTGTACTCAAGACTGAGTGTGAGGTTTCTAAAAGTTCACAAGCTTTATACTTTACCCCTAATTCTATTTACAGTGTTTTTAAAAACTTTTTTTTTTGTTGTTGAGTCACCTTGTTCTTTTTCTCGCTCATCACAAGACAACCCTACTTTTATCAAGAAACAACAAAAAGAACAGAAAAGAATAAAAACTCACAATGAAAGCCATCAACAGATTTTCTTTTCTGAGCATGAGTTTTGGAGGCATTATCCTTTATAACAGGCCCTAAGTGAAAAGAAGGAGGAAAAAGAAACTTTACATGATTAGGAAAGGATGAGAATGAAAGATACGGAAAGCTGTAATGGGAAATGGAAATATAGCGATAGAAGAGGAAAAGTAATTCTCTGCTGGTCACGATGTTATGTTCCATGACCTGCTCACGCTGACTTTTCTTGTGGACTGCCTCCTCAAATCCCGTTCTGTTGATAAAAGGGTGTTAATACGATCAACTGTGAACCAGCACCAGCTGAGAACGCCGCTTCTCTAGGTGGGCTGTAACTTTCTGACTAAATGTATCCTCTGAAATAATTACAGTAGTTTGTTATATCCCTTTAGTTTTAGAGAAAAATAAAAAATATCTCATTTCTTTTCTAAGGGGGTAGGGCTAAAAACTGGAGTTGTATTTCTTTTTCATTGTAAGCCCAATCAATTTGATTTCATTTTCTCCTGAATGAAAACATAGGCTAAGGCCAGCAAAAAGCCATAATTGGGTCGCTAATTAAATGTCAGGCATCTACAGCCTGGTAGGGTTGAGGGCTTCCTAGTTGAAGGAAATAAATTATAAACTGCTATTTGTGACCGTGTATATGAAAGAAGTGAGGGATAGAGCTGTTCTGTTCACTGCTGGATAGAACTATGTATTCATATAACTGCAAGATTTATGGGGATAACTGATTGGGAAAATATAAAACATTAAATTGATTATGCCAGAAGTCTTGCCTCTAAATGTCTAAATCCTTCAAATGTGTCATTGCCACTATTTGTGGATCAAAGAACAAAGCAGGTATGTGAGCATAAAGCCCTAATCTAGACACCTGAGACATGAAGAGTGCCTGCCAGGAAGAATTTAGAAGGAGCAGGCCAGGAGCTGGGAGGAGGAAGAAGAAAGGGTGACATGGATTGTGAGATGGGGCCTGAAAACTGACTCTTGCATTGGGTGAATGGAGGACCTCGGGAACAGCTACTTTGGTGGAATTGTAGGGAGAAGACCTCATTAGAGTGGGTTCAAGAGTGATTGAGAGAAGAAATGGGTGCATCAAGGACAGGCAACTCTTTCAAGGAGATCTGCTATAAGTGGGGAGTGAAAAGAAGCAATAGCTGGCATGGAAAATGGGATCAGCAAGAGCAGATGCACACAGGAAGGCTGACAACTAGTAGGGAAGATTTTTGCTATTGTGGTTCTGAAATGTCCTCATAGCATGATAATGTCATGTTTTTTATTGAGCAAGCCAGCCAGCCTGCCTGCCTGCCTGCCTGCCTGCCTGCCTGCCTTACTTCCTTCCCTCCCTCCCTCCCTCCCTCCCTCCCTCCTTCCCCCGCCTCTCTCTCTCCCTCTTTCTTTCTTTCTTTTTTTGACAGAGTTTCACTCTGCCACCCAGGCTGGAGTGCAGTGGTGTGAACCTCCGGCCCCCAGGTTCAGGTGATTTTCCTGCCTCAGCCTCCAGGCGCGTGCCACCATGCCCAGCTAATTTTTGTGTTTTCAATGAAGACAGTGTTTCACTATGTTGGCTGGGCTGGTCTCGAGCTTCTGGCCTCAGATGATCCACCCGCCTCTGCCTCCCAAGGTGTTGGGATTGCAGGCGTGAGCCACCGCGGCTGGCCTTTTATTGTGCTTTCTAAGTACAGACAAGTTATTCTTTAATCTTATTTCCTTGCCATCAAAATAGAGCTTAATTTTACCAAAAACATTGGCTCCCAACTGTAGATTAATTATGATTATGAATTTTAAGTGACTATTGTATTTTTACATAGAGGTAATGCCAAGGACATGAAGATATTTTGGATTTCGGGAATATGTATTTGATCCAAGTCCTGTGGTCATGAAAGGGCATCTTTGTCCAGTCCTCACCAAGGCAATGAAGGGTGGATCACCAAGGCTGTGATCAGCAAGCCTTCCTTCTTAAAACTGATTCTCAGTCTCGAATGCCCAGAGGGAGGAGGTAGGAAGTACTGTTTTTCAGCTGTGATTTTGGAAGTCTGTGGATATTTCAAAATCAGCAGTTTCCATCTTAGATCCATTACTTGTGGGGGAAATCATACCCCCAAGTGATATTGCAGAATAGTGGTAAATCTAATGAGAGAATATATTAGGAGAACTACAATTTGTCCTTCAGTTTTCCTCATGACCTTGGATAAGGTTATTGGTTATCATCTGTCAACTCAGTGGCCCTTCTCTGGATGTTAAGATGGTGGTATTAGCCACCAGAAGTGTTTTCAAAAGGCACCCTGCACATTAAAGGTTCTAATTACCCTTCTTCAAGCCAGTGTCAGTGCTGATTATTAAACAGTTTTGTAATCCTAACTGGCCTGAATTTTTTTCAATGCAGTCCTTCAAATTATCCTTTTGCAATGATAAATCTTTCCCAAAGCATTTAATTCTGCACACACTAAGAGAAATACCGCTGCTTACTCCCAAATGCTACTGAACAAAAGCTATATTTATTTCATGTTCAGACTGTAAATATTAGAAATGTATGGATGATGATTTCTTAAGAAATCAGCACTATAGGCTCTGCGATGACTGGCAGTTCTATTAAAAGGGATTTGGAACCAGCTTTGAGGCAGAGACTCCTGCAGAAGAATTTATGTACTTTTCCAACTCTAAAAAGGTACTGCAGCAAAGTATCAGAAATTTACTTGTTCTCAACATGCCATCATAGTTGTAAGTGAACTCCAGAGT
Organism: Aotus nancymaae; assembly: GCF_030222135.1. Classification (NCBI taxonomy): domain Eukaryota; kingdom Metazoa; phylum Chordata; class Mammalia; order Primates; family Aotidae; genus Aotus; species Aotus nancymaae. Next base: position 9,842,321 of record NW_026988412.1, on the reverse strand, counting down.
TTTTCTTTACTGTTTAAGCAGTCTTTGAAGTCATCTATTTGGTGATTAGCTGTGATATGCCTTCCTAATTAGGGAAAAATCTATTCAATCATCTCTACACAGATTCCTCCAAAAGCTTGTTTTGAATCTCAGAAATGACCAACTTTAACTAAGCTTCAATGAAATGACCCAGTTAATAAATTTAAATATAATCACCAAAAATAAATGTTGGTTTGCTTGGCATCATGTTTTTCCATCTTTTTACTTTCTTTTCTTTTTAAATTTATTTATATGTTTTATTAACACATAATTGTACATATTTATGAGGTACAGTGTGATGTTTTGATACAGGTATACATTGTGTAATGATCAAATCAGGGTAATTAGCACATCCATCACCTCAAATACTTATCATTTCTTTGTGATGGGAACATTCAAAATTCTCTCTTCTAGCTATTTTCGCATTAACTATTAACTACAGTCACCCTACTGTGCAATAGGACATCACAACTTATTCTTTTTTCTAACTGTAACTTTGTACCAATTGACCAACCTCTCCTTATCCCCCAGTGTCCCCTACCCTCCCCAGTCTTTGGTAATCACTATTCTATTCACTACTTTCATAGCATCAGTTTTCTAGCTCCTACATATGAATGAGAAAATGTTGTGTTTGTCTTTCTGTGTTTGCTTATTTCACTTACTATGATATCCTCCAGACTCACCCACATTGTCGGAAATGACAGAAAGTGGCTGAATAGTATTCCATTGCATATACTCACCACATTTTCTTTATCCATTCGTATGTTGTTAGACACTCAGGTCGCTTCCGTATCTTGACGATTGTGATAGTGCTGCGGTAAACGTGAGCAGGCAGACATCTCTTTGACACACTGATTTCATTTCCTTTGTATAGGTACCCAGTAATGGAATTGCTGGATCTGACAGTAGTTCTCTTTTTAATTTTTTAAGGAACTTCCATACTATTTCCCATAATGGCTGTATACTCAAATTTCATTTTTTAAAATTCTGCATAGCACCTAGTTATTTCCCTTTCCTTCTCCCTTCTTTGCACTAATCGTGAATTGCCCTAACCCAGGGCTTTAATTGATAGAACCAACCGGTGCATCTTTACATTCAACACATTGGCTGATTAAAAATCAATGCCTCATTAGAGATGCAATTTGTGTTTTGATGAGTGTTTTGGTTATGGGTTTCCTGTCCTAGAATGTCTGCCTTAATCAACTATTTTTGGTTTGAATCACCCTGGACTATTGGCAGTGAGAGGTGCATCTGCATGAGTCTCCACTGAGAGGCTTTTCTTCCTGTTTATGATACCTCTTTGTTCACCAAAGGGACAAAAAGCCTAACGGGTCTTAATTGATACCTCGTTTAAAGGACTGATTAAGACATAGAAAGCCATGGCTTCTGTTTTAACTTTTCTGAAATAAAAATACAGTTGAGAGAAGTGCGTTTTTCAGTAGGGTGTAGCAATCAAAATCAGCCTGGTTCATTGCTTAGTTGTTTAATTTCCTAGACCCATTATGTTGGGGTTCTGTGTTTTCTTTGTTAGTTTTATCCCTCCACTGAGCTTTGGTCAAATGTTGGGGGGTTAATTAATGCATTTCCAAAATCCAGAAAATGTTTTTAAAACCTCAGACCCATCAGCATGATAACTTTTGGCTGATGGATGTTAAGTAAGTCTCATAACCTACCCATGGGTGGCAGATTACTCTGTAGGAAGTACCGTCATGGCAGGCCACGAGCATATCACTATCCTTAAAAGCACATTCTTGGTGCTGGCTTGTAGACATGCTTTCGGGGCACTGCATTGCAATGGTCTACGTATCTGAAGTCTTGTAACACATGGGCATATGCAAGGAAGCTTTTTCCTCAGATGCAATTGGTTTGTTACTCACAGACTTCACAAAATTGTGTTGCAAATGTTGTAGGTTTGTTTGCCAAATCTGGTAAGTGATCATTTTGCTAAAAGATTAATTTCCCAAATTTCTGAGCATGTTTAAAGCTATAGTTTCATCCTTGACCCTTTCTTGATCTCTGTTGTTTTTGAAGAAATGTATTTTTTTGGTACAACAATATATATATCATTGTAGACAACTCATAAAATACAAAAAACAGTACCAACAGGTCCACAATCTAAAGATAACTACTGTTAACATTTTAATTTATTTACTTTAGAATTTTTTTCTATGCTAATATAAATAATCATTTTTAATTTATTCTTAACACAAATAAGAATGATTGTATACCATGTTTGCTTGGTAAATTTTCTCCATCCCTTTACTTAAGCCTATGACTGTCACTGATGTCTCTTGAAGACAGTAGCAGTTGGGTCACGCTTTTTTTGTGATGGAGTTTTGCTCTTGTTGGCTTAGGCTGGAGTGCAATGGTGCAATCTCAAATCACTGCAAGCTCTGCCTCCGATTCAAGTGATTCTCCTGACTCAGCCTCCCAAGTAGCTGGGATTACAGGCAGCTGCCACCATGCACATCTAATTTTTGTATTTTTAGTAGAGTTGGGGTTTCACCATGTTGGCCAGACTGGTCTTGAACTCCTGACCTCAGGTGATCCACCCACCTCAGCCTCCCAAAGTGGTGGGATTACAGACATGAACCACCATGCCCGGTCACTGGGTCATGCTTCTTTATTCAACTTGCCACTCTGTGTCTTTTAATTGGGGGCATTTAGTCCATTTTCATTCAGGGTTAATATTGATATGTGCAGATCTGATCCTGTCATCGTGTTGTTAGCTGGTTAGTATCAGACTTGATCGTATGGTTTCTTTATAGTGTCAGTGGTTTATGTACTTAAATGTGTTTTGTGGTAGTTGTTATTGGTCTTTCTTTTCTATAATTAGCACACCCTTCAGGACCTCTTGTAAGGCAGGTCTAGTCGCAAAAAAAGTCCCTTAGCATTTACTTGTCTGAAAAGAATCTTAATTCTTCACTTATGAGGCTTAGTTTGGCTGGATATGAAATTCTTGGTTGGAATTTATTTTCCTTAAGAATGCTGAATATGGCCCTCAATCTATTCTGGCTTGGGAGGTTTCTGCTGAAAGGTCCGCTGTTAGTCTGATGAGCTTCTCTTTGTATGTGAGCTGCCCTTTCTCTCTAGCTACCTTTAACCTTTTTCCTTTGTTTCCGTCTCAGATAATCTGATGACTGGTGTTTTGGGGATAGTCTCCTCGTACTGTATCTTGCAAGGATTCTCTCCATTTCCTAAATGTGAATGTTGGTCTTTCTAGTGAGGCTGGGGAGATTTTCATGGAGGGTATCTTTAAATATGTTTTTCAAGTTGTTTGCTTTCTCTTCCGCTCTTCTAGGAATGCCAATGAGTCATACATTGGGTTGCTTTATGTAATCCCATATTTCTGGGAGGTTTTGTTGATTCTTCTTTATTTTTGTCTGACTGAGTTAATTTAGAGAACTGGTCTTTGAGCTCTGAGATTCTTTCCTTAGCTTGGTTGATTCTGCTGTTAATATTTGTGATTGTACTCTGAAATTCTTGAGGTGAGTTTTTCAGCTCTGTCAGATCGGTTTGGTTGTTTCTTAAAATGTTGATTACATTTTTTATCTCATCTATCATTTCATTGAATTGCTTATATTTTTGAATTGGGTTTTGACTTTCTCCTGGATATCAATTATTTTCATTTCTATCCATAATTTTATTTCTGTTTTCTCAGCCATCTCAGCCTTCTTAAGAACCTTTGCTTAGGAACTAGTGCAGTCAGTTTGGAGATAAGATAATCTGGCTATTTGAGTAGCTGGAGTTCTTGCACTGGTTCTTTTTCATCTGTGTGAGCTTATTTTCCTTCATTCTTTGCAATTTCTGTCTTTTGGGTGAGGTTTTCTTATTTTATCTTTTCTGATGCTCTTGGGGGTTTGATTGGAAGATTTTTCAGGAGCCAAGGCTCAGCTCAGCACTCCTGGTCTGAGTGCTTTAACTCTGGGAAGCTGGTACCAGGTCCCCAGATTTGTTCTCTGGCCCCTTGAGGTTAGAAACTGGCTGCACTAGAAGGGCCAGGGTGTTTTCAGTTCATTGGCTGCAACATTCCTGTGGGAGGTGCTGACCAAAGCATTTCATTGGGGCAGTGGCAGTGATCTGTGCTCACTTAAGCATGCTAGCAGCCGTTGCATTGTAGAGGCGTGCACATGTGTTACCTGGGGCAGGGTACTGGCAGAAGTGAGTTTGCAGCATTCTTGCATCCACTTGCACCAGTAGTGGAGCACAGGTGGGGATGGGTTTGCCATTGTCTGTGTTTGCACTCACACCAATGGCAATGGCAGTGCAGGAATGAGCAGGGTTGCTGGTGTCCATGTGTGCATTCCCAGTGGCAAAAGTAGCTAGGATATCTTTTTATTTTTCAGCCACTGTAAAAACCCTGACATGTATCCTGTCATACAAGTCAAAACACTGTTGTTTCAAGCATCATATAAACATTTCCCAGCATCTTCCTAGTACCTGCAGGTCATAGAGCCACGATGACTAATGCAGAGTCTCCTAGGGCTTCCTGTAGAGTAGGAAATGGAGCAATGGACATAGGATCCCAGCTGCTTGCACAGGAGTCAATATTCTTTATCAAGTTCTGATGCTGTTTTCTACTCCTAGTTTAATGAAGTCTTTTTAAAAATATCATAAATGGCTGTTGAATTTTGTCAAATGCTTTTTCTGTCTCTACTAATTAACCATGTGACTTTTATTTAATGGATTATAATAATTTACCTTTTAATGTTATTTGTGAATATTTGGAATAAATTCTACTCAGCTGTCATGTATAATTTTTAATACATTTATTGGATTCAATTTGCTAATATTTTGTTTAGGATTTTTACATCTATGTTTATAAGAAATAGTGGTGTGTAGTTTTCTTTTCTTGTAATGTCTTTTTCTGGGTTTGATATTAGGTTAATTCTTGCCTTATAGAATACTTCCTAGAAGTATCCCCTCTGATTCTATCTTCTGAATGAGATTGTGGAGAACTGGTATAATTTCTTCCTTAAGTGTTTTGTAGAATTCACTAGCAAACCCATGTGGACCTGGTGCTTTCTGTTTTGGAAGGTTATTAATTATTGATTCAATTTCTTAATAGATATAGGCCTATTCACATTATTTCTTCTTCTGTGAATTTTGGCAGAGCGTATTTTTCAAGTCTGTTTCATCTAACTTGTCTATTACATCTGAGTCCTTTTTTAGTTCTTTTTATCTAAGTTGTCAAATTTGTGGGTGTAGAGTTTGTCATATTATTTTTTTGTTATCCTTTAAGGTCTGTGAGATCTGTAGTAATGTTCCTCTTTCATGTATGATATTAGTAATTTTATTTTCTTGGTTAGCCTGGCAAAAGGTGTATCATTTTTGTTGAGCTCTTCAAAGAACCAGTTTTTGGTTTCACTGATTTTCTCTTATTAACTTTCTATTTTTAATGTCATTGATTTCTGCTCTAATTTTTAGTGTCTCTTTTTTTTTTAGGTTATTGCAGATTTAATTTACTCTGCATTCTCTAGTTTTCTAAAGTAGAAGCTTAGATAACTGATTTTGGATCTCTCTTTTTTCCTAAAATATGCATTCAATGCTAGAAAGTTCCCCAAAGGCAGTTTTGTCACTGCTTTTATGGCATTATAAAAATTTTTGATAAGTTGTAGTTTGATTTTTATTTATTTTAAAATACTTTGTAATATTTCTTGAGATTTATTCATTGACCTAGAGTTAACAATGAGTTAGGTTGGTGCTAGAGTATGTGCTCTTAACTGCTATGCTATGGCATATGTAGGCAAGTCAGGTCCAGTCGACCTGTAACCCCACAAATTTCACATACACACAAATAATTATGAGAAGCAGGATCTGAATTGTAGAAACAGTGCGTATTTATTTCTGTTATCTAGATTTTTGTCTTATTTCCTCACTTGAATTCAACCTCTGTCACCTTGACACATTGGAGAACCAGAGATAGAAAGACCCCTCACGTATGCCAGCCATTGAGATCGTTAAGATGACGAACAGATGATGAACAAGATGTAGTTTCCGTGGAGTGTTGTGTGGTCAGGAGGAGAGTTGCAAGAACCAAGAATTATGTGCTAGGAAATGTGTGTTAAAGTAGAGATGTATACAGAGTGCTGTAGAAACGTGGAGAAGGATTACTTAACTCTGATCTGGGCAAGGGAGAGAGGAGCAGGAATATCAGACAGATCTTACAGAGGGAGTTTGAAGGATAAATACGAGTCTGATATGTGAGAAAGTAGGATAGGGATGCCAATACTCTCTGCAAAGTCACAAAGACCTGGGAGAGGTTAGCATTCTGAGTCAGTGTAGAGGATGCATTTGAAGCATGACCCCAGAGAGAAGAGTACGGTAAGGTCCAGATTTCCTGCAGAGTCAGCAAATAGGAGTACTACAGATCTTGGCTCCATAAACCCAAGAATCAGACAATCTTCCAGTATCAAAAAAAGCCACCGTAACTGATGGAAGTTAACAAGGCAGGGGACAAAGAGATATGTAAAGGAACCAAGAAGATAAGACATTGGTACAAGTAGCTAGCAATCCAGTCTTCAGTTCCCTCTATTTTCCCTTGGCCCAAAGCACTGTCATCAGAAGATTTCATGTGATAAAAATAAATTTTCTGTGAAATAGGGTAGGGAAGATAGCAGATTTTGTGTGAGGTATCCATCTAAGACATATAGAGTCTCAGTGTTTTGTTCCTTGAAACTAGAGTGAATAAATAGGATGCCTCCAGAAAACAAGAATCATCATTAACAAGATGCTTTTTACCTATTTTTGTCCCTTTTATATAATTTCTGGCATATGTGTCTGTATGTAGAAACTCCCTTTAATTAACTAATTATACAAACATACATTTGCAAATGTTTTCTTTAATATATACCTATCCTTTTCGGTGATTCAATGAAATACACTCACTTCTGCTAATTTTTCATAATGCTTTCCATTATGCTAGCAAAATAACTCAGTTCTGGGAAAATATACCAATAATGATCTTAAATTGTAACAATAAAAATGAGAGCATTTTAACTGAACAATTGAGTTTTGTGAGGTTTTTTGTTTTTATTTTGTTTTGTTTGGAAATGGAGTCTCACTCTGTTGCCCAAGCTGGAGTGCAGTGGTGCGATCTGAGCTCATGCAACCTCTGCCTCCCAGGTTCAAGAGATGCTCCTGCCTCAGCCTCCCAAGTAGCTGGGATTACAGGCCCATGTCACCACACCTGGCCAATTTTTTTATTTTTAGTAGAGACAGGGTTTAACCATGTTTGACCAAGCTGCCTTGAACTGCTGACCTCAAGCAATCTGCCTGCCTCAGCCTCCCAAAGTGTTGAGATTACAGGAGTGAGCCACCATGTCCGGCCAGGAGTTTTTTAATGGAAATATTTGTGCATAAAAGCTCATCATTCACCACTAATGGTTAATTTATTTGTTTGTCTGACTCATGAGAGAATTGTTTTAATAAAGGTAAATTGCTTTTAATAAGGACTAAAATCCCTTCAGTTTAACACAGGCCACTGTATTAGCAGTGTTTCTGTGAAATAAATGCAAGAGTTGGTTCTTTCAGAAATTTAATGCCAGATTTCACCACTTTCATGAGAAATCAGAAGGGTATTATTAACATGCTGTTTGATTTGAAACAGTTTAACTTTTGGTAGTCAGCTTAATAAATGAAACTGATTGCTTTTAACCTGGGACGATGACATACTGTACCAGGATGAGCCGCTGTATAAGTTGTCGCTTTCACTTTTTGTATTGGCAGGACTTGGCAAATAATTTCAGCGAGTGTTTCTATTTCCTGTCTTTGACTGTACACTTGTTTTGTCACTTAACAGAGCTACAGAGATAACTTGTGAAACAACTTACTACCCAGGCCTCCAGGTCTGTTTTCTGCTATTTTGCATGAAATTAGAAAGTCATTTTGACCCTTAGAAGACAAATCAGTGTAGATTGTAGATCTTCTCATGATCCCCAAAGGAGCGCCCCAAATTCACGTTTGATTTAACATATGTTTATTGAACACCTAGCATGTGCTGTAAAGTATACTAAACTCCTAGAGGGATATAGATGTATAAGAGATGTGGCGTAATGGTAGAGAGAAAGGGGCTTGGGCTCCAACATACCTAGACCTCACAGCTACTTACTAACTCAAACTTAGCTTAACCGAGCTTCAGATTTCTGTTCAATGGAAATTATAATACCTACATATACAGCTATTGTGGACACTAAATAACATGAATAGCATTGCCGCATTGCAGATGCTCCTTACCTGTTGGTTTCTCATTCTCTCTGCATCACGAGTTTAGAGTCACATTGGAATGATCCACATCCACACTCCAACCAGAATTCAAAGGACTCTGGAGCAAGTGTCACACACATGGCATAATTAAATGTTGTGGTTTTAGGAATAGTTGGCTGGTGGGTCACTAGTATGAAGATAGTTGCTGTTTGTTGGAGTTGAGGTTACCAGGAAAGGCTTCATGAAGCTGGCAACGCTTGAGTTGGGCTCTAAGTGTTGCTGGATTCCAGATGTGTACAGAGAATATGAGATTGAAAATCTTGGTTGTTTAAAAAGTATGAGCAGCATCTTGGGAGTAGGACCACACATGTCACTTTACAAGAACTGAGAGTCGATTGATTTGAGTAGAGCAGATAATTTAGGTAGGTAAATGGGAACAGATATAATTTTAAAGATATATGAAGTTTAGTGGACATTAAAAATGTGTTTAGTTTGTGGACATTAAAATATATAGTTGACCCTCTGTGTCTGCAGGCTCTGCATATGTGGATTCAACTAACTGCAGATGGAAAATACAGTATTTGAGGGATGTAGGCTCTGTAGATACTGAGGGCTGAATAAGTAGCCATTGCCTCCACAAGACCTACTGTGGGACTTCAGCCTCTGTGGATTTTGGCATCCACAGTAGGTCCTGGAACCACTCTCCCTTTGATATTGAAAGAAAACTGTAATAAAAGTCACAAAAGATTTTTGAGTCGAGGCTAGTATTTTTAAGAAATCTAGTCCAGCTTTAAAATGCAGGGTGAATAAAGTAAATAACCAGAGTTTTAATAATCCAGGCCTGTCTGAATTAGGCTGATGGCAGGAGCGACGGGAGAAAGAAGCGTAGGACTTAAATAAAAAATTGATTGGCTTTGGTTATTGATTGTACGTGGAAGTCAGAAAGAAAGAAGAAACTATGATGAATCCAACTATTCAAGGCTTGTTAACTGAAAAAAGAGAGAAGGTTAAAATAATTTTTGAAGATAATGTGTTTGCTTTCAGATATGTTCAATTTAAAGTGATTACAGGGCATCCACATGGAAAGCTCTAAAGGCTGGTTGGCATGTGAGGGGAGAAACTTAAGCCATGTCAGGAAATCAAGATGTGAGTCCTACATACTCATGGAGTTACTAAGCACCTAAAAGAAGATGGGTTTTCTACTGCAGTTATTTCTCAACTGTATCTTGTGTTATTAAACACACTCATTCAACAATAAATACTGAGACACTGATGTGTGTGCTACATGCCACGTTCCCATCTGTGTACCAGGGATACAGGGGGAAGCAGCAACAAAGTCCTAACTATCATGGAGCAGTCAGCACGTGGTAGCTGATGTGCATAAAAAGTTCAGGTCCGTTTGTTAGCTCTAACGCCATGTCTCTCAAGAAAGCCTGTTTGCGTGGAAGTGAAGAACAGTGGCATTGTTATGAATGTAATTCTAAATCTATTCTAATTTATTAAGAAAGTAAATCATTCACAAATATTGGGAACACTGTAAATAATTTGCCTTGACAACCATTGTATGTCAACACTTTGGATGAGAACCTCTGCTTTAAGGAGAGGTTAGGAAGAGAGCAGAGGGACTCAAAACTGAACCTTGGGGAATAGACACATGTAATGGATTGAAAAAATGGCCAGCAAATAAATCAATGTATGAGTGGATGGATGGATGATAGATGGATGCGAGAACGAATGGCGGATGGATGGATGAACGAACAGCAGACACAGGCAGACAGACAAGTAAATATGTGGATTAAAAGAAAGCTAAAAATTAAACTCATGGAGTTATAGAGTAGGATGATGGTTACTCGAGGCTGGAAAGGGGAATGGGGGGATGGGAGAGAAGTTAGAATGGTTAATGGGTCTAAAAAATAGAATGAATAAAATCTAGTAGTATTTCACAGCACAGGAAGGTGACTATAATCAGTCATAACTGTACATTTTTAAATAACTGAAGCAGTATAAATGAATTGCTTGTAACACAAACAATAAATGTTTGAGGTGCTAGATACCTCATTTATTCTGATGTGATCATTATGCACTGCATGCCCATGTCAACTATACCCCATAAATAAATACACTTACTATGTAAAAAAGAGAGTGAGACAGAGAGAAGTAAAGATTAGAGAATTTAGAGGACTAGAAGGAGAGTCAGTTGAGGCAGTGCCACCGAAGCTGAGAAAAGAAAAAATTAAGGAAGAGGACATGTTTCACGGAATGTAATGATATGGATAGGTTGAGAGAGTGAGAGCTGGTAAGTTGGAAGGTAGCTTTGAAAACTTTTCAAAGTTTTAGATAAAACTTTGAAAGAGCAGTTCAGCAAAATAGGGAAGAGTAAAGGTAATATTTATGGGGTTATGGAAAGTAACACTCATAGGGAAAGAAAGTACAAAATGACTCAGAGTCTTTACCGGCTTATTTATAAGCAAATGACACTTTGAATGTGGAACAGAGAAATGAAGACATTGAGGAGGATGGAGAAGGTGTAGTTGGGAGTGTACAAAACCCCAGCAGTTAAGGCACATCCAGTAGAACCACTTCATAATAGGTTTATCAAAGGAATTGGATCTTGGGGTCCAGCAGAGTAGGTCAGTTCCTAGTACTGAAGTTCGAAACACACGTTCTGTTGGGGAGGAGAGCCATCAACCCTAGTATTACATGGGAGAGACCTGAGAAGTTTGAAAATCCAATCAAAGTTGTTTATGGAGTTGTATTTTACAATCACTTTAATAGCTGGGCAAAGGGTAAATTGTATGTAGCTGAAATTTTAGGCAGAGACACTGGTAAGAAGCAAATCTAATACAAATCTAGTTCAAAATTATTTTGAGCTAGGATAATAGCTATGTGGATGGAGAGGAATAGATTGATAAGGTTCTTGGGCTTGATGGGGCCTTGTGACAGTGAGGGATGAGAGGTTAGGTGAGAGGAAGTCTCTGTCAACAAATATTTATTGGGTACTTAAGCTACAAATTAGTCACAGAAGAAGGAGTGGATTTGTCTGTGTTGATTGGAGGCAAGATGAATTATGTTTTGATGAGGTTGAGTCAGAAGTGCTTTCAAAACAAACACTGAGTTGGAGATGCCCTTTCACAATTGTAAATAATCCGGAGCTTACATGAGAGATATGAGTTCAAATCTGGATTCGGAAGTCATTGGTTTATAAATTCAATTTCTAACCAGAGAGAACATGTTCTGTGAGAAGAGAGCCAGCCATCAGACCACATTTAAAGGGTAAGGAGGCATAGAAGAGACACACGAAGATGCAAAAACATGAGCCAGCAGAAAATAGTCATCTCTCAGAGGCCGAGAGACAGAAAGCATAGAGCAAAAGGTCCAGAAGTATTAGCTAAGTTAGGAGCACACGTTACCCATTGAAGTTAAACTTACTAAGGACATTTGCAGCCCAGTATTGAGAATGGAAGCTAGGTTACAAAGAGATGTAGAGCAAATGGAAGTGGACATTAAAAATGTTTGTATAGACTCCTTTGTGAAAGAACATCAGAAGTCTGCTAAGCAACAAATACAGAATGAAAACAGTAGAAAGATTACATGACAGAGATGATAGAAGGGTAAGGAATGGCATAAGGGAAAGGCAAAAACAGTTTGAAAGAAGTTGAATACAGACTTGGAAATGCTAGTCATCCCACTGTTCTAACTGCTTCAAGAACTTAGAATGTCAGACACGTGGGAGGCGTTCAATTTCTCTATCAGTCAAGTTATGCAAACCACTGTAAACAGTTTCATAATTTTAGTAGCTTATCATGACAAGGTTTGTGTCCACTTCAAGTCACATTCCAATGTAGATTGACATGGAAGCTCTGCTGCACACAGTCCTTCAGGGTCTCAGGCTCTATGACCAGCTGTCAGATGAGCAAAGAAATTAAATATGGAAGAAAATGTGGGAGGGTTCTTTAAGACTTGGAATGCTATCTCTGATTTCTGTCTTTGTTTCACTGGCCAAAAGCCAGTCACATGCCTCCTCCTAACAGCAGGGCAGGCTAGAAAATGCAGTCTGACTGTGATCCCTGGAGGAAAAAAACAAGTTTTGGTAAAAACAATGGCAGTCTCTGTAGCAGCTAGTATAGTTACTGTTATTACTATCTACAGCAGGGTCTTAGTCAAATTAATTTCCTGCAGAACAAAGATGAGATAAAAGACAGAGAGGCTTTGATGGACACTGGGGATGGAAAGTTGGACTCATAAACCCAACAAATGGAAGCTGAGGCAGTGAGGAAGAAGCACTGTCATCCTGAGAAGAACCACGAGCACTTGGGAAGAGATGGGACAACATTAAAATCCTAAGGCTATTCTTTGTCCAGACTTTCCCTGCGCTTCTGACCTGTACAGCCAACTGCAACTCTGTATTTCCATCTGGGGTTCTTTAGATAGGTCAAGCTTAGCATACCTAAAACAACTCATTTCACTCCCTACCAAAATTTACTTTACATGGAGCTTTTATATATATATATATATATACAATGGATGCTGACACCTTTGTTCCGGGTAGTTAAATCACAACTCTTTTTTTTTTTTTTTTTTGAGATGGAGTTTTGCTCTTGTTGCCCAGGCTGGAGTGCAATGGCACAATCTTGGCTGACTGCAACCTCCGCCTCCCAGATTCAAGTGATTCTCCTGCCTCAGCCTCCCAAGTAACTGGGATTACAGGCGTGTGCCACCATGCCAGCTGATTTTTGTATTTTTAGTAGAGAAGAGGATTCACCATGTTGGTCAGGCTGGTCTCGAACTCCTGTCCTCAAATGATCCTCCTGTCTTGGCCTCCCAAAGTACTGGGATTACAGGCAAGAGCCTTCACGCCTAGCCCAAATCACAACTTTTTAATGTTTTTTATTGCATTTTAGGTTTTGGGGTACCTGTGAAAAACATGCAAGATTGTTGCATATTTACATACATGGCAAATGTCGTTTGCTGCCTTCCTCCTCATCACCTATATCTGGCATTTCTCCCCAAGCTATCCCTCCCCAACTCCCCACCCCACACTGTCCCTCCCCTATTTCCCCGACAGACCCCAGTGTGTGATGCTCCCCTCCCTGTGTCCATGTGTTCTCATTGTTTAACACCTGCCTATGAGTGAGAACATGCAGTGTCTGATTTTCTGTTCTTGTGTCGGTTTGCTGAGAATGATGGTTTCCAGGTTCATCCATGTCCCTACAAAGGACATGAACTCATTGTTTTTTATGGCTGCATAGTATTCCATGGTGTATATGTGCCACATTTTCCCTGTCCAGTCTATCATCGATGGGCATTTGGGTTGGTTCCAGGTCTTTGCTATTGTAAACAGTGCTGCAAGGAACATTCGTGTGCACATGTCCTTATAATAGAATGATTTATAATTCTTTGGATATATACCCAGTAATGGTATTGCTGGGTCAAATGGAACTTCTATTTCTAGATCCTTGAGGAATCGCCATACTGTCTTCCACAATGGTTGAACTAATTTACACTCCCACCAACAGTGTAAAAGTGTTCCTATTTCTCCACATCCTCTCCAGCATCTGTTGTCTCCAGATTTTTTAATGATCGCCATTCTAACTGGCATGAGATGCTATCTCAATGTAGTTTTGATTTGCATTTCTCTAATGACCAGTGATGATGAGCATTTTTTCCTGCATGCCAAATCACAACTCTTACAGTCGCTCTTGACTCCTCTCTGACCCTCATATCCAGTAACCAATTAATCATGGAATCCCGTTAGCTCAGCCTTCAGATTGTATTCATAATGTGGTCACTCATCACCACCTCCACTGCTGGCATGCTGCCCTCTACTATACCTGTGCAATCTCTTTCCTCCCAGTCTCTTTTCAACCTAGTAGCAAGAGCAGTCCTTCAAAAACACAATGGAAATATGTCTCATCTCTGCTTAGAGCTGTCCAGTGGATCACACCTCACTCAAAATAAATGAGGAAGAACTCCTTGCAGTGGTCTACAGGGCTCCCAGTTATCATATCTTTTTTTTTTTTTTTTTTTTTTGGCTCACTGCCGCCTCTGCTTCCTGAGTTCAAGCAGTTCTCCTGCCTTACCCTCCTGAGTAGCTGGGACTGCAGATGCATGCCACCATGCGCAGATAATTTTTTGTTTTTTTTGTATTTTAGTAGAGATGGGGTTTGACCATGTTGGCCAGGATGGTCTCAATCTCTTGACCTCACGATCCACCTGCCTCAGCCTCCCAGAGTGCTGAGATTACATGCGTGAGCCACCACACCTGGCCTGGTTATCATATCTTACTCTGCTTCTGACTGATATTGGCCTCACCTCACTCGCTGGCCTCCTTGTGGTTCCTCGCACATGTCAGCCGTATCCCTGCTCTGGGGCCTTTGTTCTGGATGTTTTTATAGTATGGAACCCTCTGTCTTCTGATGGTCACGTGGCTACTGTCTCACCTCTTTGTTCAGATGACAGATTTTAAGTGGAATCTTAGGATACTTTTCCCCGGGCACCATATTTAAAAAAGTAACAGTCCCTACTCAAATAGTTCCTTAATCCCTTAGCCTGCTTTCCTTCTTCATTTCTTATAGCATATTGCAGCCTCACACACAAGGTATCATTAGCTACCTATTATGTCTAATGTTTAGTCTGACTCACTCCTCCCCACTAGAATGTTAAATAAACTCCAGGAGATCAGGGGTCTTTGAATCTGGCACATAGTAGAGGTTCAGTAAATACTAGTTAAATGAATGAATGAATGAGTTAATAATAAATACATTGATTGATTGATTGATTTTTGCCTTAAACTCTCATACTTCCTACATTGCCTGACAAGTGGCAATGTTCTACGTTTTGCAAATGATTGTTATAATAATGATCTGGGCCCCACAATACAGACAGAAGCCAAATAATTTGACACTTTGGTAAGGAATAAATTTCTCCTTTCATCAATGACTGATTTGTTCCCTTTTCTTTATAGTATAAATATTATCTGTGTTTCAATTTGTGTCTGAAAACTTACAGACCAGCAAACGGTTGGGAGTGGGGAGCATGCATCACTTACAGCTACAGTGATTTTCTATCTCTGACTCATCTTAAAAAGCCTTAATTGAGTATTTATTCTTATGCTGCAAGATCCATGAAATCTTAACTGCCATTAAGCTGTCTACAGAAGCAAAACAAAATGGAGAATTAAGGCAATTATCAGGATGATATGAACCATAGAAAACATGTTTGCCTCAATCTGGATGTTTCTAGAGAACTTATTTTTTATTTAAATTATCTGAGTAATTTCCCCTTCAGTTTTCATTTTATTTTGCACTGATAGACAATAATTTAGTATGGAGAGGGACAGCCCGTAACATAGGGAATCAGCATGAGAAGAAACTCGCCATTTGGCACGTGTATGTCTGTATCTTCTATTTTCATCAAACTCTGTTGACAGGGGAGATATTTTTAAAAAAGTAAAGACTTTCTAAGGAATTGTTGAAAATTAACTGATTTACTGAAGTTGTGCTTTGATACCTGCCTGCCTTTTGATCTTAAATAACTCTTCAGTTTGAATTTCTTTTAGCTCTCTTTTTGGGCTGTAACTTTAGATCCAGCTTTCGAAAGCCAGTAGGTAAATAAACAGGATGTTAATGATCATACATTCATTTCAGTGAGAATGCAGCCACAGCCAGCGTAAGTGTGGGCTATTTCTGATTTACATGAAAGCCAGCTCCCTAGGGTATGTCCAGTGTAAGTGTGATAATGAGGAATTTGCAGGTGGGCCCCACTGTTTTTGTGTACCTTATTAAATGCCTTGTCAGGTCAGTTGTGTTTGTTTGATGTCTTCAATCTCTTTCCCCTGAGATATTTTCCAGTAAGACTATTTATTAACTTTAGAATTTCATATTCAAGCTAGCCCTCGCCCCCACCCCAACCGCCACCAAGTTCTGTCACATGAAGTACTGACAAGGAAAGGAGATCCTGGGTGAGGCTGTTATTAGGCCTCTGTAGCTAACCAGGCCTGCATCTTCCTGATGCACAAACATTTCAGTGGGCAAGGAATAGAATCCCCACAGGGATCTCAGATAACATCAGCCTTACCCATGTCCACCCCAATTACTCACTTACCTCAAATACTATCCCTCGTCTGCCACTTGGCTATAGATTCATCAGAAGACTTTAAAATCAAGCAGAAATATTATACAGTTTTCAGGAAGTGATGCAAGGAGACGTGGAGGTTACATCTAGTTTGATGCAGCCTAGGCAAAAAGGGTACTGGAATGCAAAAATATTCCCCATGTCTATGTCTCCAGCAGTCAAGACCTCAATTTTTCATTTTTGCTTCTAAGATCCCACTTGATTTCATCCTAACCTACCTTCCACTTTTCTCTCTCACTCCTCTCCATTGTGACATTTCTGCCCAAATTGACTAATCCATTTTATGATACCTGAAAAATCTCTGAGCTTTCCCTATATCCAGACCTCTGCACGTAGCCTTTCCTTTGCCTGGAGTGCCCCTACCTGCATTTCTGTTTCAACCAGTCTAATCCACACTTCACAGTCTAGCTCAGAAACCTTCTCAATAAAGTTCTCTCATTTAGCACAGCGTAATTGCTTCCATCTCTGAGCCCACTCAGCACAGCTCTTTCTCCCTTCTTTCCTTCACTCTTGTGTCTCTCTTTCTCATTCTTTGTAGATTTTTAATTCTTTTGATTATGGAATATCAACTGATACAAAAAAATAAGCATAAGCTTAAATTTATAGTTTGGTAGGTGGTTCAAAAAGGAACGCCTGTGTACCTACCCCAGGACTAACTAGGTACAGTAACAACCAGAACGTTGCTAGCACACAAGAAGCACCCAAGCATCCTGGCCAATTGACACCCCCTCCTTTTCCACCAGAGCTAACCTCTGTCCTTCATAGTTTTTCCATATGTGTGTGGCCCTGAACAATACAGTTTAGTTGTGTCTCTTTTTGAAGTATACATGTTTTTTTATGTTCCACAAAAAAGATAAAAAGAAATACCACCCTAAAGCACACCAGTACCTTATATATGTGGAGTGTTTCCCCCATCAATATTATTTATAATATTTAACTTTCTGGTGGTAGCAATAGTCCATTTATTTTTATTGTGTGATTTTTCACTGCATACATATACAACAGTTTATTCATTGTGTGGTTGGGAGATAGTTGGATTGCTTTAATGTTTAGCAAATGAAAATATTCTTGCTGTGAATATTCTTTGACATACGTTTCTTTCCACATCATCACACATTTGTATAGGACACATACACAGAACTGGAATTGTTGGGTCATACCTGCTTTTATCGGACTTCTACATTTTGGCAACCTGGTGGTCCTGTATCTTACTGCATTTCTGTAACTACTCTGAAGCCAAACATTTTTCTCTCTAACTTTAGGCATTTGGATTTCACTCGACTGAAGTGCCTTTCCAAGCACCTTTCCTGTTCTTTAGGATGGTCAACTTTGCTTTCTCACTGTGAGAAATTGTGAGGCAAGAATTCTCTCTATATTCTGGATACTATTTGTTAGTTTTATGTTTGTAAAAGTCTTATGATTCTGTGGCTTGTCTTTGGCATTTCTTCAGGATGTTTTTGAAGAAAAATTATTAGTTTTAAATTTATTAATCTTTTTTATGTTTAACATTTAAAAGTATTTTCCTGCATAAGGAAATGAGAATATTCCCCTATAGTCTCTTCTAATTATTTTAGGTATTTAATCCACTTAGAATCCACACCATAGTATAGCGCAGGTAGTGATATGTTTTATTTTTTACAAAACTATTAAGATTTTTCTAGCATAATATGTTGAAAAGACTGACCTTCTCCAATCAGCTTCTGTGCTCTATCTGCTGTATATTAAAGATCTAAATGTGAGTTGGTTTCTGTCCACTTATATGTTTGTCTACATTTGTATCATTTCTAGTGTGTTGATTATTACAGCTTTAAAATATATCAATATTTGGCAGAACAAATCTCACCTTTTAATTTTCAGTTTTCAAAAGGCTTTTGATTTTTCTTGGCCTATTTTATTGCCACATAAATTTTAGAATTAGTTTGTCTGCTTCAAATGAATCTTGCCTGGGTTTTGATTAGGATTTCTTTAACTGTATATAAATTCAGTGAGAATTTTGTAAAAATATTGGGCCTTATAATTTATGAACAATATATATCATTCATTTAAGTTATTCTTAGTGTCTCTTAATAGAACTTTATAATTTTCTTTGTAAAAACCTTGCATATCTGTTGTGAGAATTATTTCCAGGTATAGATTATTTTTGATGCTATTGTAAATAGTGTATTTTAATCTAATTTTCTAAATATCTGTTATTCTTATGTACTGATTTTGTACAAGTTTTGTATGCATAGCCATGGTAAACTTTCTTATCAATTTGATAAGTGTTTCTGTACACTATTTTGGAATTTATATGAATACAATCATCTTATCTTTGAAAAATGATAATTTGTTTCTCCAGCTCCAATTCTGATTCCATTTAGCTTTTCTTGCCTTATTGCACTGGTTAGAATTTCCAGTGAAATAGTTAAGACTGAGTTTGACATGGTTGTTTGGCTTCCAGTTTGAAAAAGAAAATGGTGAAACTTTCATCATTTTATAATTTTCAAAATTAAGGATGATATTTGCTCTGTAAGCTTAGTAGAAAACATTTATTTCAGGCTACGCTCTGTCTCTTCCTAGACTGCTAAGGGTTTCTGACATCATTTGCTGAATTGTATCAAATATATTTTCTGCATCTATTGAGGTTGTGATTTTTTTCTCCTAATGTGCTAATGAACTTGTGAAGAGCTGAGCCAGACTGAGAGCTTGGCTGCCAGGAGTTCAAGTGGTCCATGAAGAAAATAAGCCAAACTGAAAGTAACAATCAAGATTTTCATCACTATTTCAATACTATAATCAAGATGCTTAACTGGGGAAAGCACTGACTTCCCCACTGTTCCACTGTTCTTTTGGAATGGCACCATCCATGGTCAGATGGATTAGCACCGACATGATGAATCCCCATACTGCTAAGGGAATCCTAAACAAAAAGCTCCTTCAGTTTTATGGACCATAAACAGGAAGGCAGGGAGGTTAGTAGTAGAAGGTGTTGAGTACTGAGTCAGAGTGAAGAAAGAGTATCCTCAAGGTTCCTCCCTCTACCATAATAAGGGGGTCTCAGCACCTGAGAAAAGTCTGCTGAAGGCCCCCAATTAGGAGGCGTCTGAATGTAGGTGCCAGGACTAAGAATGCAGACATGAGTAAGAACATGGCCAGCTGATAGCATCTGAGTCCCTGACTGCAATACTCTTCAAAGACTGCCTCCCTCCATCCTTCCCTTCCTCCCTTCAATCCTTCCTTCGTTTCTTTGTCCTTATTTTTTTTTCTGTCCTGCCCCACTCATCACCACAGAAAACTTCTCTATTACCCCCTTGGACTTGGGGCTTGTGGTGGAGTGTGGAAGGTTATAATTAGTTCAGCCTTCTTTGAAAATGTAGCCTTTTGAAGCTTCAAAAGGGAAGTGTTTCTTATAAAACTCCCAGGCCATGGACCTTGACTTCACCACCTGTAGCTCTGAATTGAAGCTCATGTGTGGAGTACTGACCAATGACTTCAGGTCATAAGCATCTTTGTTACCTTGATATTCCACTTGTGTCTAGTTACAGGCTTCCATTCAAGCATATTCCAACATTGTTCATGTTTTATTAAGAAGTTTGATCTGAATAAATTTGCCCACCATTATTATAAATCAAGACCCAGGAGAAATTTTCTGTAATGATATTTTGGCAAACACTTATATACTGTGTGGGGAGGCAGAGGGTTGTGGTAAGAAGAGCAGGCTTTAATCTTCATTCCACCATTTGCCAGCCATGTAACTTTGAACAAGTCAGTGAAGATATTCAAACCTAGGTTTACTCATCTGTAATATAAGGAATATAGAATTAGTGACAATAGATATAAAGTACTTCCCTAGCACATAAGAGTTAGCTCCTATCGTTATTATTTTCATGTCTCCATGGCATTTTTATATGTTCTTGACTTGAACTGTTAATTAACTTTTAGATTAATAACTTGTCTGTTTTAACATCTTGCTTTCTCAAGGACAATGGAGTATCTCAAATTGTTTTTTATAATCCTCTGTATTAGCTAGCATAGAGTAAGTGCTTATTAATTTTTTCAGTTTGTTCAGTGCATCCAGATAATTTCTAGTCTGTTATGAAGGAGTATGAAACTTAATATTGAGTGATTATGTACAAGGATTCTCAATCACTTGCCGTCACAATAGCCGTTTTCACTTTCTTTATAGCAATTGTCACTATTTGAAATTATATTTCTCTATTATATATTTACTTATTATTTCCTATTTTATTCCAAATAGAATATTAATTTTCATCCCTAAAATTTAGGAGACTACCTATCACAAAGTGGGTGTTTAATGAATATATATTGAATTTTAAAAAGAATAAGTTTTATAGGAATCAAGGAGTGAGAGCTTTTTATGACACTGACTTTTCATTGGTATCTGTAATCTTTCTCAGCTTCTATACTTCTGGAAAATATTTGTCCTCAATTTGGCTAATTGTGTTATTGAGGGTATGAACTTTCTCTGAAGGCTAAAGTTGGACCCAGAGAGTGAGGAAGATCAGCCGTTACCTGTGACACAGGTTAACAATCTTCTTACAAAGTGAGAGGTGATTACACGTGTAGAACTTTTTCATCAAATTAAAGCAATAACAGTCCTGTGAATATTGAATATCCAAAGGCAGAAGAATGAGACTAGACACCTATCTCTCACCACATACAAAAATCAGCTCAAATAATTTAAGGCTTAAATAAAAAGCTCAAAACTATGAAACTACCAGAAGAAGACTCAGAGGAAATGCTTTATGACATTGGCCTGGGCAAGGACTTTAGAATAACACCTCAAAAGCACAGGCAACAAAAACAAAGTAGACAAATGGGACTACATTAAGCTAAAAAGCTTTTTTACAGCAAAAGAAACAATTAACAGAGTAAAGAGACAACCTACACAATGGGAAAAAATGTTTGCAAGCTATATATTTGACAAGGAGTTGATACCAAGAATATGTAAGGAACTTAAACAATTCAAGAGCAAAACAACAAATAACCCAATCAAAAGTGGGCAGAAGACCTTAATAGATATTTCTCAAAAACAGACATTCAGATGGCCGACAGGTATGTGAAAAAGTGCTCAGCATCGCTAAACATCAGGAAAACACAAGTCTAAACCATCATCAGATACCACCTCACTCCAGTGAGAATGGCTGTCATTAAAAATATTTTTTAAAAACCTACATATGTTGGCTAAAATGTAGAGAAAAGGGAACACTTACACACTGTTGGTGGGATTGTCCTCAAGAAAATGTAGTTTTCATAGTTTTAATTTGACAAAATTTTTAAAACCCTGGGAATAGTAAATATGTTACTCTTCAATAAGCATCTGATTAATAGCTTGGGAAAGAGTTCAGTGCATACTTCTAGCTACATAGGAGGTTCCTCAAAAAGTTAAAAATAGAAATGCTATATAATCCAGCAATCCCATTACTGTTGTACTGTATATTCAAAGGAAAGGAAATCAGTATATTGAAAAAAAAAATCTACATTCCCATATTTATTGCAGCCCTATTCACAACAGCCAAGATATAGAATCAACTCAAATATCTAAAAATGGATGAATAGATAAATAAAATGTGGTATATCTATTAATAAACAATGGAAAACTATTTGGTCACTAGAAAAAATAAAAATGAAATCCTGTCACTTGGGACAACATGGACAGATCTGGAGGACAGCACAAATACCTCATCTGTGGAGTCTAAACAAACAACAGAAATCATTTTAAGAGGTTTTTTGTTTTGTTTTGTTTTGTTTTTTCATAGAGGCAGAGAGGAGAACAGTAGACCAGTAGTTACCAGAGATGGGAGGAGACAGCAGGGGTGGTGAGAGAGGGGGAGAAGAGAATGGGAGACATTGGTCAATGGGTACAAAGTTACAATTGATTAAGATTAATAAGATGTGGGATTCTATTGCATAGGTAAACAGTAAGATATGATATATTACAAAGTAGCAAGAAGATAAGCTTTTGAATGTCCTCACCGAAAAGAAATGATGAATACACAAGGTGATGGTCACACAGAATGCCTGAATTTGATCATTTATACCACACGTATATGCATCAAAATGTCCAATTTAACCCCAAAGATATATATATATATATATATATATATATAATTATAATGTATCAATTTAAAAATAAATTTAAAAAGAAAACAACATGATTCAGATACTGTTTGCACACAGTAAAAGTATTTTTATTACTTTATCATAACATACGTATATTGATATATGAAAGAGAAGAAAATAACACTGTGTAGCTAGAAGTATGCACTGAACTCTTTCTCAAGCTATTAATCAGTCCTTCATTGAAGGGTAACATATTTATTATTTTCAGGGTTTTGAAATTTTTGTTAAATCTATCAAAACTATGTTTTCTTGGGGACAAAGACAAGAGATGTTTCCCTTTTATCCTCTTCCAAGAATGGCCTAATATTATCTCTAGGATTTACCCCATTGGCAAGTTAATTATATTGTTTGAGCATAAATTGCTAAGATGTAACAGAAAACTGTAGCTTTGAAGGCTAGACATAAGGCACAAAATATACCACAGAAGCCTCTTCTTGGTTCAGAAATTCTCTCCTGAATGGAAGATCCAGGAATGTTATAATGAGAAAGTGTCGTAAAAGTGGGGAAAGAGCAACATGAAACCCAGCTGCAGCCCATCCTGTCTAGGTTGCAGCTGCTTTTTGTGTTAGCTGCCTATGTCAGAGTTGTTGTTTTTTTTTTTTCCAATCAGTGTACATCAAATGTGCTGTGAAAAAAAGAACGAGGTACATGGCTTCCATTTCTATTACTCTCTGCTCCATAGTAGAGAAACTGAAATCATATCAAGGTTCCATAAATTCTCACAGTTCTGGAACTTGGTCTGACATCTTTAACTTGGAGTATAATTATTTGGTTCAGGCTTTGTCATCTACTTGCTTATAAGTGCCCAATGCATACAGAGATGTTTAGTATTTGCATTAGAGTTTTTAGTTCGCAAAGATCTTTACAAATATCTCATCTTCAGAGCAGCTCTTCCATAGTTGATCTGAACTCAAAGCAGTTTAGATAGGTATTTTAGTACTTTCAACCCAAGGAAAACATACAGTTTCCTTTTGGGAACCTTTAAACTGCCTAACTGTAACCTTTTTGATTTTTTTTTTTTTTAGATTTTTTTTAAATAATTGGGAAGAAAAGTTCAGTCTGTAGTGTTTTATTTATCCCATAATCAATTAGAGATAAATAAAAAATTCTGCTCCTGTCAAGACAAATATGTTTCCCTTTAGTTGTGATTTCTCGTGTCAGCGGCAAGAAAAGAATCATACAAACTACATACACATGCATTCTTGTTCCAGTATGAGCAGTCCAATTATAGAACCTGCCCATTCTTTTTACCAGTTTCTCTGTCAAACGGTCTGACTTTGAAGATTGGTGATTCACTCACAATGCAAGATTATCTTTTTCATTGCATGGTTTCTTCTTTGGTGAAAAATCTTTGTTTCTGAGCTGAAACAAATCCAAACGTTATTTCTTGTATTAAACTTTATAGCTACCCCTCTGTGGTGGGGCGTTCCATTTTGCTGGGATCACTTGCAATATTTTGATTATGTTCTGTCCCAGGAAGCTCAACTAAATGACAGTACCTCTCCAAGGTTCTCTTTCTCTCATAGTTGTTCCTTCTTAATTACTGTGTGCACGTTAGATCCTTCAATATGCTGAGCCGATCTTAGATATGGGAGGATGAGCTATGAAAATAAGATTTGGCATATGAAGAGAATCCTGCTGAATTAGAGTGGGAGAGGAATTGTGTTTGTATATGTGTGTAAGTTTACGTATGTATGTATATGTATAGATTATACACATACACGTATACTTTGTAAATGAGAAACAAGTTAATACTTTTTTCCAAAGCAAATGCAATTGACCATGTGTAGATCTTGAGGCATTTTTTTCTGGAATGCCAACATATATGTTATTATATTATTTTTAAAAAATATTTTCAACTTTTTATTTTAGATTCAGGGGATACATGTGCAGATTTGTTAAATGGCACATTGCATGATGCTAAGGTTTGGGGTACAATTTGTCCTGTCATCCAGATAGTGAGCAGAGCACCCAACAGTTTTCAGCCCTTGCTCCCCTTCCTTCCCTGCCCCCAGTAGTCCCCAACGTCTATTGTTGTCATCTTTATGTCCATAAGTACCCAATATTTAGCTCTCACATATAAATGAGAACATGTGGTATTAAGTTTTCTGTTCCTGTGTTAATTCACTTAGGATAATGGCCTCCAGCTGCATCCTTGTTGCTGCAAAGTACATGATTTCATTCTTTTTATGGCTGGGTAATATCTCATGGTGTATATGTACCACATTTTCTTTATCCAGTCCATTGTTGATGGGCACCTAGGTTGCTTCCATGACTTTGCTATTGTGAATAGTGCTGCAATGAACATACAAGTACATGTGTCTTTGTGGTAGAACGATTTACTTTCCTTTGGATCTATACCACGTAATAGGGTTGTGGAGTTGAATGGTAGTTTTGTTTCAAGTTCTGTGAGAAATCTCCAGCCTGCGTTCCACAGTGGCTGAACTAATTTACAGTTCCACCAGCCATGTATGAACATTCCCTTTTCTCTGCAGCCTCACCAGCATCTGTTGTTTTTTGACTTTTTAGTAATAGTCAACTGGAGTCAGATGGTAGCTCATCGTGCTTTTGATTTGCATGGCTTGAATTTAAAATATATAAAGTAAAAATGGACAGAATTATAGGGAAAAGTTGACAAATCTATAATCATCATAAGATATGTTAGTATATCTCTCCCAAAATCTGATAGATCATGCTTACAAAAAGCATGTAAAAAGAGAGAAAATATGAATGACTCATGTTATAGTTACTTAACATACATAATGAATGGTATGGATCAAATTACTGCATCTATCTTAGTGCTACAGGCATAATTTGATAAGAGGTATTTAAATGTAAAATATTACTTATTGAAAGGTGAAATAACCAAGATGTTTTCTTTACATGACTCCAAACTAAAGTTTGATTTTTGTATTTTTTCTTTCCTTTTACATGTAGCCAAAATCATGATTTCTTTAGGAAAAAATAAATCAGCAAAATTGGTTCATTAACATTCATCAAGAACATAGTCTAGGATGGGTGCAGTGGCTCATACCTGTAATCTCAGCACTTTGGGAGGCTAAGGTGGGTGGATCACCTGAGATCAGGAGTTCAAGACTGGCCTGGCCAACATGGTGAAACCCTCTCTCTACTAAAATGCAAAAATTAGCTGGGCATGGTGGTGCATGGCTGTAATGCCAGCTACTCTGGAGGCTGAGGCAAGAGAATTGGCTGAGCCTTGCAGTAAGCCAAGATCTTTGGTGGCCAAGCTTGAGCCACTGTACTCAAGCCTGGGCAACACAGGGAGAGTCTGTCTCAAAAAAAAAACAACTTAGTCTAACTTGGGTAGAAAAAATGTGTTTAATCTTTTTTGTATGTGTGTGCCATCTAAACAGAACCCAACTCAGTGGCACGTGGTCACACTGGCTATTACATATACCCTAAAGAAGGCTATTTCAAATGTTAACCTACATTAGAATCACATGGAGGGATTCTTCAAACAAGTTTGTTGGGCCCACTCCCAGCAATGATGATTCTGTTGGTCTGAGATGAGGTCCAGGAATTTGTTTTTTTTTTTTTTTAATTTTGTTTTGTTTTGTTTTCTTTTTGAGATAGAATCTTGCTCTGTTTCCCAGGCTGGAGTGCGATGGTGTGATCTCAGCTCGCTGCAACCTCCACCTCCCAGGTTCACTCCATTCTTGTACCTCAGCCTCCTGAGTAGCTGGGATTACAGGTACCTACCACCACACCAAACTAATTTTTGTATGTTTAGTAGAGATGGAGTTTTGCCATGTTGGCCAGGCTGGTTTCAAACTCCTGACCTCAGGTGATTCATCTGCCTCTGCCTCCCAAAGTGCTGAGATTACAGGCGTGAGCCACTGCACACAGCCAGGAATTTGCATTTCTAACAAGTTACCAGGAGACAGTGATGCTTCTGGGTTGGGAGCCACACTTTGGGAATGGTTCTAGAGCATGTGAGCATATGGCTGCTGAGTCATCAGAATTCCCCATGGTGCGTTTCAGATGTGGGTTGCCATGAGTCCTGAGTGAGTAGAACAAAGCGGTGCTTTAAACTAGAACAACCTCAAATGTGAGAAGAAGTTTAAATATGTAATTCAACATTGGAGAGAACAGTCATAATGTGAACCGTAAAGAGAAGCTTACTGGGTAGCTTCCAAAAATGAGTAGATTTTACA
Source organism: Aotus nancymaae (assembly GCF_030222135.1). NCBI lineage: Eukaryota > Metazoa > Chordata > Mammalia > Primates > Aotidae > Aotus > Aotus nancymaae. The sequence goes on along the minus strand of NW_026988412.1, from coordinate 9,815,667 downwards.
TTTCAGATTGTGGTACATTTCCTTCATCATTAAAGCCTATATGCATGTGCACTGGAGTATACTCTACCCTCTGATTCCTCTACAAAGGACACAAAAACCTCCCAAGCAAAGTTAGTTCTTTCCCATGATTTTCTGATTCATGAATGACACAAAACAATATCGTACAATGACTGTTAGGCATGTTTCTCTATTAAACTGGAAGACCCTTGAAGGGAGATTTTATTTTGATTACCATGTACCCCACGTTGTGCCTAAAAACGTGCACTCAATAAATGCTCTTGCATGAAAACCCTTCAAGAGCAAAGATATTAAACTGTCCATCATCAGTGAACATGTGTTTCCGGCACTGGGTGGAGTGCCTCATACTGAATTAATGTTTATTGGATCAAGCTGAAAGGACGCAGCAGGAAGCCAACTCTAACCTTTTCCTGTATTAGATATGGGGAAAAAATAAATCCCCAAAGCAGGCATGATCATGTTTCCTGCTTAGCCACTCTGCAAATGGATAGATAAAACCATCTGTTCTTGGTCCAATATAGAATTATTGCTTGGGCTGCAGGAAGCCATCCTGGTTATGCCACCTCTGTCCCCTTGCCACATTCTCCACACACCATCCCTGCTCTTGGTCCATGCATTTTGTGTTGCTGTTCCTTGGTAACCTCTGGTACCACCTATGACAACCCCCTACTGGTACTATGGAATGCAAATTGCCAGCCTCAACACAAACCCTGTCTATGAAGAGGCACTTGCTTGGCAGAGTGAAAACACAGAGTAACGAGATGCCATCTGCATTTCCTACTACATAGCTCAATTAGTTGATTGATTTGTAACACTTTAAAAAACATTTTCTAGGCAAAGCAAATTAGGAGAGTGTTTTTATAATGTATTCAGTTTAATTAAAACTGCACTAAGTGGAGTACTTTGCTTCTTAGTTGTAGAAAAAAAAAATTACAAGGAGGTCACATATTGATTTTTAACCCCCTAAGCAGGAGTAAAATAACATTGTTAAAGGTCGCAGCGTGTAGAGCCACACAAGTGTGCCTCTTTAAAAGATTTGCTGTAATTAGAATATACAAGATTGGTTAGTAAGAGAAGACGTGAGGATGCCGTCATAAAATGGTGGTGGGTAGGTAGAGGGGGGAAGCTGGTAACATGCTCTGAATTTGAATAAGCAACAACACCTGCTCCTTTTTGTGTACAAAAATGCTTTTATCATCTAAAGGGGGAAGGAAAACCCTGCAGCCATTCTGGATGAATTCAAGGCTTACAAACAAGTTAGAAAGGTTTAATGTCTATGCACGTCTTTACTATTAAGGTGAATGCGTCAACAGCCTTCTGGTAGGAGAGTTTTCCAAGTTTGGATAATTTTAGACGTTAATCTGGCTCCTCCCTTTCACATCTCAGATCGTCATTACCCGACTGCTTTCTCCTCATTCCCACTGCCTGTCACATTACTCAATGCAAGCGGGCTTCCAAATTGTTAGTCATCTGATTAAACCCTCAAATTATTGAAGACATTTGCATGGGTAATTATAATTTATTTAAAAGCACTTTGTTTGCATTGCTCTTGTCTCAGTTTCTTCAAAGCCAATTACTGAAAAATTGATTGGATTGGTTTGATTTTTGAAATCATTGGGAACTTCAGAACACATCTCTTTGCATAATTTTTTTGAAAGTAAAACCAAAACAAAACAAAATGGAAGCAGTTCTCTTTGGAAATCTGTATAGTTCCTGTGTTTGGAACTTCTGTAGTATTCAAATAAGTGGTTAAAATTAGTAGTAGAAACAGTTATAGGTATTTTTCAATAGGAGGAGAGATCGAAGTAAATCAGTTAAATTCACTGTTTCGGCTTCATCTCATTTGGCAATGTTACCTGTACTTCGCAGAGTACTTTTTTTTTTTTTCTAATTCTCTTGGATTTCTATTCTCAGCTAGAAGGATTATTAGCCAGGATGCTGGCAATAATACTGCCCCATATCAAAGGAGATTATTTTTCTTATCATGAATATATTGATACTTCATTATTTAAATCCTCTTGGAAGAATCCTACACTGACCAACCTAATACTGAATTCTACCATCTACTGTAGGAAATACCTCCATGAGTGTCTTAGTTTAAGCGTCTATAACAAAATACGATAGACTGGGTGGTCTAAACAACAGACATCTGTTTCTCATAGTTCTAGAGGCTGGGAAGTCCAAGATCAAGTTTGGTTCCTCGTAAGGACCCTCTTTGTCATTTTCTTCTCACTATGTCTTCAAATAGAGGAGAGACACACACAGAGAGAACTCTTATCTCTCTTCCTCTTCTTATATGGACACAATCCCATCGTGCGGGCCCCTTGCTCAAGACTTCATCTAACTTTAACTACTTTAAGTATCATCACATTGGAGTTAGGACTTTAACATGAGGATCTTGGGAGAACACAAACATTTAGCCTATGACAATGAGGTTCTGACTTTACATCTCTAGTCCTTCCCAACCCATGCCCACAAAGGGCCTCAAGTATTGCCTTTGGCTTGTCCATTCACTTTTTATAAGCAATTCTGCAACAAGATACAATTACTATTGGTTTTGTAGGATAGACAGTTGCTTTAAAAATACTGTGAGCCGGGGCCAGGCGTGGTGGCTCAAGCCTGTAATCCCAGCACTTTGGGAGGCCGAGGCGGGTGGATCACGAGGTCAAGAGATCGAGACCATCCTGGTCAACATGGTGAAACCCCGTCTCTACTAATACAAAAAATTAGCTGGGCATGGTGGCGCGTGCCTGTAATCCCAGCTACTCAGGAGGCTGAGGCAGGAGAATTGCCTGAGCCCAGGAGGCGGAGGTTGCGGTGAGCTTAGATCGCGCCATTGCACTCCAGCCTGGGTAACAAGAGCGAAACTCCGTCTCAAAAAAAAAAAAAAAAAAAAAAAAAATACTGTGAGCCACTAATTGTTGAGTGCTTATTACTTAAAAGTTAATAATTTCTGTGTAAATAACCAACAGCTCATCTCTTTATGGTAAGGGTGGCTCAGAAAGACATTTTGGAATAACATATTACTGTAATTCTTTTTTTTTTTCTTTCTTTAAAGAAATGGAGTCTTGCTCTGTGCCTCAGGCTGAGGTGCAGCGGCACAATCATAGCTCACTGCAGCCTCAAACTCCTTGGCTCAAGTGATCCTTCTTCCTCAGCTTCCTAGGTAGCTGGGACTACAGGCATGCTCCACCATACCCAGCTAATTAAAAAAATTTTTTTTGTAGACATGGCATCTCACCATCTTGCCCAGGATATTCTTGAACTCCTGCCCTTCAGTGATCCTCCTGCCTTGGCCTCCCAAAGTGCTGGTGTTAGAGTCAAGAGCCACTGTGCCTGACCTAATTCTGTTTTTAGAAGGACCCCATAGTCATTCTGCCTTTCCAAAGACAAAGATGTTAAAACATGCCTCTGTGGGACCCCACTAATTCCCTAAGAAGCATTTTCACTAAGAATGTAATGAATCCATGCCCAAAAAGAAAAAAGACAATATAGTTCTTATAATTTCATATATTACTAATGGGACTGGATGTAAAAATAATTGCTATTTAATTACAGAAATGTGTACTCCGATGCACAAATGCCTGATAGAGGATAATGACGTTGGACACCGAAAATGTTCTGTGGCTGCTGGGAACATTTGGCAATAATTTACATGTTTAATTGAGTTGCTGTGAAAGGCTCATTGTGCAATTACATGTTCACTTAGGTGCTCAGATAGATACTGGAAATGCCTATGTTTCACTTGTACCTATTGCCCAAATTGCGCCTGCAAAAAATGTGTCCATTTGCTTATGTGGGACTCTACATAGGATTGCACTTTACCGTGAGTTTGAAATGCCTTCTGCCCTTAGGTTTGATGGCTCAGTCTTGCTTTGAGCACTGTTGCGATGTAGACTATTTATGGCACAATATTGCCCTCTGGTAGTGAGGCAGCCAGTGGTTTTAATAACTATTTTATGTCATTTTGACAGCTTTTAAACTAGTCACACCCAGCAGTTTAGGCCAGAAGGGAAACATCAGTGAATGCCTACAGGAGTTTTATATTACAAAACCCGTACCTGCATTTATACCAGGAGAATGCTACAATTCTTGCTTTAAAGAAAAGCTGCCTTTCCCAAGAGGAGGACTGAATTTTTGCCTCGTAAAGCTTCAGAAAAGTGCAAATAATAATGACAATATTGTGCTCACAGGACAAGCAGAGAATAGAACCATTCTCCCTCTGAGAAATTCATGACTTGAGCGCCACAAAGATCAACCCCCCACCTCTGGCCCCTGTAAGCCAATCACAAAACATCCTCCTGTAATGCATGTTCAGACACTCATGGGATCAGAAAAGGACCTCAGGGTTATATCTGATCCTTTGGATTGAATCATTGTGAGGAATGTCTTGGCTTCGTGGAAACGACCCAGCGCTGCTCACTGAAGCTAGAGAAACTAAAGGCTTGACAGCAGCTGCCAATTCCTGGAGAGGTTTCTCAGCTGCTTCTCAGCCAGTTACGTAAAGGGAATGCCTCAAAAGAGCCAGGTGGGCTTTACCAGATGGGGCTGAAATTACAGGGAGAGGGGCTCTGCTATGTTTAGAAGTGCAGCTTTGGCAGACAGCTGAGAAAGACACAGCTCAGTAGGCACCTGCCTTTCCAGCCCGGTAGTTGCTGCAGGAAGCATTTCTGAGATCACAGAAGGCAACTCTGGATCTCATCTTGGTCATTGGGACAGGAAAACCGGGCACTGCACGGCAACTCCAAGCATTCCTTCCTTGCTTCCCACTGCAGCATAGGTCATCCATCTCTGGGGACAGAATGTAGGGAGAGAGAGCAGGAGGACTCCCCAGGAAAGGGAGGAGCAGATAAAAGTAGCAATTTATACATTTACTTCAAGCATGGACACACCAACACTTTCTAGCAGAATGCTTGGAAGTACTCTCCATGCTGTTTTTCAGCTCATATTTCCTGAATGACCTTATGTGAATAGACACAGACACTATGGTTCAAAAGGGACTGAATTTGCAATTCTATTTCATTAAGTCAAAGATTAGGGATCTTGCAGTTAAGATCAGATATGAAGAAAGCCAAAAAGGATTATTACCATAGAAGGAGAAAAAACAAAAAGCTAAATTCAGAAAACTGAGTGCAAATGAAGCCTAGGAAGGAATTTCAGACTCTGCACATATTGACACTATCAGGAGTCCATAACATGAATGAAATGTACTATGTACAATCATTTATATTAAGGGTTTTCTTATTTTGTTTTGTTTTGCTTTTTTTGAGACACAGTCTCACTCTATTGCCCAGGCTGGAATGCAGTGGTACGATCTCTGCTCACTGCAACCTCTGACCCTGGGTTCAAGGATTCTCCTGCCTCAGCGTCCAGAGTAGCTGGGATTACAGGCATGTGCCACCATGCCTGGCTAATTTTTGTACTTTTTGTAGAGATGCAATTTCACCATGTTGGCCAGGCTGGTCACGAACTCCTGACCTCAGATGATCTGCCTGCCTCAGCCTCCCAAAGTGCTGGGATTGTAGGCGTGAACCACTGCGCCTGGCCAAAATTTTGAATTTTTAAAACTTATCCTGTTTAAAAATAAGCTAAATTCTTATCATTCAAATACAACCTCAGTGCAAAAGGGAAGAATTTAGCTTAGTAAATAATTAAGACAATTATTTTAATTGTGCAAGAAATAGAAATCACTTCAATGATCTGATGAATTGAGGGGAAGAAAAGGGCTATTGAGGCCTATTTTAACCAACTCAGGAGTGTATGTTAAATATATGTCCACATTTTCTTATAGATAAAATGTGAAGAGAACACTCAGCATGTCACTGAACATGAAAGTAAGAGATGAGGAGACTGGGTTGGGGCTGCGGTGCGGTGACTCATACTTTACAGAAGATCCAACCCAGAAAAGCTAGAGAGCTTTTCCCCAAAATACATACCAGGCCCGGCCAACCACGCAATCACTGAGCCTTGCAAATAACCTATTTTCCAAATGATTTCAAAAGAAACTAATGCCTGCAAAAGCAAAGCAACTCATTCTCCCCAGTAATGACTGCAGGAAGACCTTTGATTTCCCTCTCAGCTTCTAAAGCTTTCTTCAACTTTCCCTGCTTACACACAGTATTTCACCTCACAGATTCTCCTTTCAACAGCTGTGTGGCACAGGAATGATGTCCAAGGACATGCAGGCCATAGTTTTTATTTTGTTTTCTTTGGGTTTTTTTTTTTGGGCAGAGGTGGTGTGATTCCTATCTGAAGCATTTAAGGAAGAAATTGAGCATGCCAGTTTTGACAGATGATAGAATAAAAGCTCCAACTATTTCTAAGTTTTAATAATAATAATGGAAATAATGGCAATAACAATGATAACAAGTGCCATAACATCTTAGGAGAATAGTACAGACTACTGTTCATAAATTATGGTTTTCAGTAATCACAGAAATCCTGTGAGGCAGATGTTATTATTTCCATCTGACTCGTGTGGAAAGTAAGGACAAGGGAGATGACACTGATTACTGTGGGGCCAGAGCTAGTAGGGATTTGAGCTCAGGTCTGTCTGCCTTCAATTCCATGTTTTTAGACCTTGTGCTGCTGTTATTTCTTCAGATTAAAAGATGCATAGGTGGGCTCTGGGAGATGAATTACTAACCATGCTCCCTAAACTTCCTGGTTCCTACACCCTTTGCCATGTGACCTTGGAGCTCCTCCCACTAAAGGAGCAGGTCTGTTTCCCCGCCCACTTTGAGCATGAGTTTGACCACATAACTTGCTTTGTCCAGTAGAAAGCAGCAGAGGTGACAGCCTGCCTGTGGCTTTTAGCCCAGGCTTTCATTGGTCCTGGTGCACCTGCTCATCCTCTTGTACCCTGTTATGGCTATGAGAAGAGTATTCCTGGCCAGCCTGCTGGTCCCAGGGGAGGGGTGAAGTACGTGTAAGATAGAACTTCCACGGTGACTTGATAATAACCAAAGACCATTCAGATATTCATGAGCACTAATAAATGATCATTGCCATCTGATTTTTGTCATGGGTTGTTACAATTACTGTACCATTTATAAGGTCTATTTTAAAGAATATGTGACAAGTGAATGGGTGTATGGACACACGTGCAACATCTAGACATACCAAGTGGAGTGGAAGTCTTGCTGTTTTACATCCAGATAACCATTTGGTGAGAATAAATTCATTAATATCAAAGTTACGGGAATTTCACTGTTTTGGGTTTCCTTTAGAAAACTGTAACCGTTCTATTTCCTCCTCAGTTCCCTTGTTAAAAGCCAAGAGGATGTTTTTCAGACAGTGTAGCTGCTTAGCTCTGGATTTGGTCTTTGATGAATTTTACCTGATAATTGATGCTTAAAGAGACCCTCTGTGCACCACCACTGACACATCTCAGTAAGAGGGAGACATCTTGACCCCTGAAGGGCAGTGACAGTTCAGTGCTCCTCTGCCGGGTCCATCCCAGTTGCGCTCAGCGGCAGAACTACCCGAGATGGTTTTGACTTTGAACAACATCAGCAGTGAGTTGAATTGGGAAGTAACTTTGCAACTTCAAAGCCTGCCATCAAGCGGTATCATATCATTTTGTGATGTAAGACACTGGAGAAAGGCTGAATGCAAAAGGAAAAGAAAGTGTGATGTGCAAGTATATATTCACCACACACATGCACACACACACACACACACACACACACACAAACATGTCACAGGCATTTGAAGCTGTCCTCAGATTGTGACTAGGTGAGAGGGTTTTTATAACTTTGATTTTTGATATATTTACCTATCTGACACCAGCAATGAATATTTGATACCGTCATAGCTACATGCTTAGACTATGACTAAGTATATTAGATGAAGAACTGGCCTAATATTGACAGAAATGATATCCCAATAATCTTGCATTTAAAAAAACACAATTTTTTTTTTCTCAGTGTTCTGTTTAACATGTTTTATGCTAACTCAACTGAGAAAATTGAATTTGGGTCAATTGTTGCAAATACAGACCAAGGCATTCAAAGGCTATGTAGTTTTATGGTTAATTGATTCCGTTTAGGTAATGTTTGCAAAAAAAAAAATCCTTTTATAATGCATGAATAAAAAGATACATGTTATGATAGTTGGAAATCTGTGAAACATATCCTAATTTTCTAGTATCAAAGTGAGACCTAAACATATTTTTATTTGATTTGAGCTAGATTTTTAGCAAGATTTGTATAATTTCAATAACATATTAAAGAGTTGCATTTGTAAGTGGGAGGATTGCAGGGTTTAGAACCAACTATGTACTTCCTCCTTGGTGGTTTGAGGCAGAATGTACAGGAGATGTTTCTATTGGAAGAAAGGCTGGAAATGGCCAACCAGTTGAAACAAAGCCCTGTCATTCCACAGAACAGAAGCCTGTGGCTGGGCGCGGTGGCTCACGCCTGTAATCCCAGCACTTTGGGAGGCCGAGGCGGGTGGATCACGAGTTCAAGAGATTGAGACCATCCTGGCCAACATGGTGAAACCCTGTCTCTATTAAAAATACAAAAATTAGCTGGGCATGGTAGTGCATGCCTGTAGTCCCAGTTACTCGGGAGGCTGAGGCAGGAGAATCGCTTGAACCCAGGAGGCGGAGGTTGCGGTGAGCCAAGGTCACGCCACTGCACTCCAGCCTGGGTAACAAGAGCGAAACTCCATCTCAAAAAAAAAAAAAAAAAAAAAAAAAAACAGAAGCGTGTGATGAAGAGAAAGTTGGCTGTGCTGTGCACCATTTTCTGCCACTTTTGCCTTGTGAAGCTTGCCGCCCAATTAGATACAACCTAGTGTTTATGTTACATTTAAAGGTTCTGCTGTGTCTTCTATTTTATATTAATTTTTTCTGTTATATTGATCTGATTATGATGAACACTGTCACATATCATAAGCAAGTTCTGATTACTTGACCGTTAGAAGGAATATTTATTTGTTTCGTTCATCCATTCAATACCACCTTGAAATTCATAGTTTTCTACAGGGCTGTCTAATAGGTATCTTAAAATTAACTGTCTGAAAAGAAAAACTCTTGACTCCTTCCCTTCCACCATACCTGTGTTGCCCAGTCTTTCCCACCATCATAAGTGGCCTCGCCATTCACCCATTTACTCAGATCCAAGCCTAGGGATTGTTCTTGATTTCTCTCCTTCCCTTGCACTCCACTTCCAATCCACGTGCCAGCCCCCTACCGGTTTTATTATTAAAATATATCTTTTCCCGGTGCTACCACCATAGTTCAAAACATCATTGTCTTTCGTCTAAGCTGCTATGAAAGCTTCCTGATCCTGATTTGACCCTTTCCCCTGATATTGGATTCTCAGGCAGCATCCAGAGTGAATTTTTAAACACAAAATCAGATTATATCAATTTGTTGCTCAGAACTCTCCAGTGGTGTCCAAGCACCCTCTGAATAAAGTCTAAATTTCTCATCTCGACCGACAATGACCTTTATGATTTAGTCCCTGCTCATGTCTCTAACGTTTTCTCCTTCTGCTCTCTGCTCACTCTACCCATGCTGGCCTTCCTGCCGTTCTCCAAATGTCCCATGTTTGTGCCCACCTCGGGCCTTTTCGCTTGCTGTTCCCTCTGCTGGGAAAGCCACACACCACCACCCCCGGTCTTTGTTGCCTTGCTCTCTCACTTCTTTTAGTGACATTTCTTCTCAAATGGCACTTCCTCAAAGAGGTCTTTTCTAGCTGCCCTATCAGACACAGCCCTCCATGCTCTGTAGGCTCTTACCCCTTGGGCTTCATTGCAGTGCAACCTGCCATCCTTTGACAGCTGGGTGCTGCTCTCGAAGAAGGGGATTCTGGATGTAATTGCTAGCTTTTCCTTATTATTACTTTTAATGCAAACAAAACGGTCTCTGCTTCCAGTTAAAATACTGAGCTCAGAGCTCTGTTCTTTCCTGCTCAAATTTATAATTCTACTCCCATTCTTCTGGTTCTTCTTGCCTTATTAACAACAAACATGTGAACCAATGTGATTTCCGTATTATACTGATTCCCTTATTTACCAATACAATGTAATCTAATTTTCATAACAGAAACATTCGTATTGAACAGTGTATTGTACAGGTTTGTAAATGTGTAGAAAATGGCACAAGCAAACTGGAATGATACATGCAAATTTATTATGGTGGGAAAGAATATTTTTATTTTTCAGTCTGCATATACGGTGATTGATTATCTTCATATACTGTTTGCATATATTTATGTGTTTTTTGTTCTAAAGGGGAAAAAAAAACAAAGTTAATGAGACCCGGAAGTGAATAAATTGAACATGTTTACAACAGCAACAAGAAAGAAATATGTCAAAATAGATATATCACAGAGATATATACACATGTGTAGATTGGTGAGATAGATAGATAGATAGGTAGTTAGAAAGATAGAGCTTGTAGTTGGCATGCCTTCACCCAATGTTTCAATGACAATCAATACAATGCAAATATTTGTACTTTTTATACTTTCAAGCAAACAGATATAAAATTAATGCACATACTTTTGTTTTTGGTAACCTTTCATGGAAGCAATAAAATATTCTGGAGAGAGAGAGAAACTAACTCAGGGAAGTGAGAAGAAGAAAATAAATATCACTCTTTCTCCTCCACGTGAAGACGATGATGGAAATATTTCTCTAATGTATTTTATTTGTTAGTTTCTTCTTCCAGCCAAGGATGCTTTTTAGTGTGGGTCTCTGTGTGCTCCCTTTGGCAACGTCTAATAATACTTCTAACCTCGAGATTTATTTCTTAGAAGCAAAACTCTGCTCATCACAAGCTGTCTCCATCAGAGCCATTTCTCCTTAGGGTTCCTTCTCATCCCTTGGATCATCATTTAACGTTTAACACTCCTTCTTCAAAATAGAAGCAAGTTGCTTTTCTAATGGATGGACTTATATGTTGGCTCCAGAACTTAATATTCCTTTTCAGAAATTAAGAGAGGTTCTCTTTGCTTTTCTGGGCCTTAATTAAGTGATTGGTTATTTCATAAACAGTAAAATAACATTTACCACTCACAACTGTCAAATTTTTAAAACTCAAGTAAACTTTTTTTCCTTCTTCAAACAAGTCTCTTATTTTCTCCTGAAGTTAATGGCAAGCATTACTACCAGTTTCTTGGCCAGCTGCTAAGGAAATTTTTTTTCTTTTCCCTTATAAAGTTAAAGTAGTTAAGAATAACCCTTAAACTCCATCTGAGGGAGGTCAGTCAACAAAAAAGATGTCCTCATAGTCAAGCTTTATGGACACAAGAAGAATCCCAAAGAAGGGAGATGACTCAACCCTCTTTTATTACTTACACAATTGACAGTGATGATGTGGAATAACAGCAATTCTTTTCTTGAGACACTGTAATAGTTACCTTTTGTTACGTAACAAACCACCTCATATCATAATGGCTTAAAAACAGACATCTATTATATCTCAGGACTCTTTGACTTGGGAGGTCTCTCCATGTGGATTCTCTATCCTCAACTGGCTGACCCAGGCTTGTTTTCATGGTGGCAGAAGGGATTCACCGAGCCAGAGGGCGAGCCCCCTTGCACAACACTTTTTATGTCTCTGATTGTGTAAGATTTGCTACAGTCCCACTGACCAAGTCAATTACATATTCAAACTCAGATTCAAGGAAGGGAGCTCTCACTTCTCAGGGGAGTGCTGCCAATAATTTATGAACACTTCAGCAATCTATCAGTAACACAAATATGAGAGGCCAGCTTTTCCTCTTGTTAAAAAAAAGGTTATAAAATAACACAAGTACATAATTTCCCTATACAATAAGTAACTATATTTTATGTTTTCTCTTTCTGTTTTCCTCAAAACTTGTATAGATCATATTTTGAGATGAATAGCAGAGCCCTTATGACATACCACATTCTAAGAATGCTGGTGACAATTTATTCAACCCAGGAGAGCTATGTAAGGTTGTGTAGTCTGTGCACTGTGTGATACAGGAGATGCTATTCATGCCATATTCTTAGCAGTTTTGTATATTTACTGCAATAAGTTCCTGGCAAACATAATTACATTTCTGGAGAGAAGGACTTTCTTTTTCTAATTCTTACAAAAATGGCTGCTTGGTTTGCAACTCATGCTGACAAGCCATCCTTTCTTAAATGAAGAAAGACTTGTTTAACAAACGGCAAGAATTCTCCACCTTGTATTGATTATCTTTAGGCCCTCATTTCTTCTGCCTTGAAAGGCTTGATGTTTCCTGTTTTCTAAAGTATGAAGTCACTTTAGTCCAAATTCTCATAGATTGTGTTAGATCACATTCATGTTTACAAGCCAGATATTTCACAGTTTTCAAGTACCTCGTCCCCATTGCTGATTTTCCAAATCTGAAATTGTTTCTCTCTGGACTCATTTTTATTTGAAGTCGTACTCTAAATCACTTTTCTTTTTCTGTTTCACTACAGAAAGTTCTTTCTTCCCCTCGGGGGATCTCTGCTAATCCCTTTAACCACTGATTGCCATAGACATTCGCAACCCCTGCGTCGGCTTATTTCTTTGTTAAGTAAAAGTTTTTCATCCGTTGGAACTGAAAACCTGAAACATTTTTTCTTCAATCTGAGCAACCATTATTTATAAAGTTGTATCATATTTTAGAATTACGCAGCATATTAGCATCAGTTGCAAAAAAAAATTAGGCAATAGAGAAAATAAAAGATATATGTATATAGCATTAAAGTTATTGCAAAAAGAAAATGAGGTGGTGTGTGTGTGTGTGTGTGTGTGTGTGTGTGTGCGTGCGCATGTGTAGTCATGCATTGCTTAACAATCAGGAAATGTTCTGAGAAATGTCTTGTTATGCAATTTCATCATTGTGCGAACCTCATAGACTGTGCTATACCAACCTAAACTTTATAGGCTATTACACACCTAGGCAATACAGTGTAGCCTATTGCTCCTAGGCTACAAACCTATACAACATGTTACTGTACCGAATACTGCAGGCAGTTGTAGCACAATGATATTTGTGTGTCTAAACGTAGCTCAACATAGAACAGATACTGTGAAAATATGGTTTAAAAAGATAAAAATGGTACACTCGTATAAAGCACTTACCTTTAATAGAGCTTGCAGGGCTAGAAGTTGCCCGGGGTGAGTGAGTGAGTGAGTGGCCTCAGACATTACTACACACTACTGTCGATTTCATCAACACTTACACTTAGGCTACACTACGTTTACAGGAAATGTTTTTCTTTCTTCCATAATAAATTAGTTTACTGTAACATATTTTACTTTATAAATTTTTAACTTTTTGACTATTTTGTAATAACACAATTTAAAACACAAACACATTGTACAGCTATATAAAAAGATTTTATTTCTTTATATCTATATTCCATAAGCATTTTTCATTTTTAAAATTACTGATTTTCACTTATGTATTTATTTTCACTTTTCAGACTTTTTCATTAAAAACTAAAACAAAAATACACACATTACCTTGGACCTGCACAGAGTCAGGATCGTCAATATCACTGCCTTCCACCTGCACATCTCGTCTCACTGGAAGATCTCCAGAGGTGATACACTCACGGAGCTGTCAGCTCCTGTGATAATGATAATGATACCTGCTTCTGGAATACCTCCTGAAGGACCTTCCTGAGGCTGTTTTACAATTAACCTTCTTAATTAGTACAAGGAGTACATTTTAAAATAATGATAAAATATATACTAAATCCATAAACCAGTAACATGGTTGTTTATGACCAAGTATTATGTATGTACATAATCACGCTAGACTTCTATGTGACTGGCTGTGCAGTAGGTTTATTTATATCAGCAGCACCACAAACACATGAATAATTGTGCAATGATAATTGTGCATATGAGTAGTTGTGCTCTGACATTAGGATGGCTATGACATCGTTAGATAATTGGAATTTTTCAGCTCCATTAAAATCTTATAGGACCACCGTTGAATATGCAGTTCATCCTTCACCAAAACATCGTTATATGGCACATGACTGTATATATCGTTAAAGTTACTACAAAAACTAACACTGAATCTCTATATTTACTTCCCTTCAAAGAATTTAAAGGATTCTAAGATGTGTATTTGAGAGCGAGTGTGCAAGAAATAAGGAAGGTCAGAAGAGTTTTACGTTTGTCAATCTCATCCTGAGGGTGTTGTCTGTAAATTAAAAATACATGTATTTTTATCAACAACTGGCTCACATTCCTTAAACTATTAAAGTTCTCAGGTGGACACACGTGCATATGTGTGAGTGCACCCCTCACACACAATGGTGTGTTTTAGTTTTCCATTTGAAGGAAAGGAGTGCTAGGTTTTCTTGCTCATAACTTTTTTTTTTTAATTTACATTTATTTATTTATTGTTTTTAGGATAGAGTCTTGCTCTGTAGTAAAGGTTGCAGTGCAGTGGCATGAGCATAGCTCACTGCAGCCTGGAACTCCTGGGCTCAAGCAATCCTTCTGCTTCAGCTTCCCAGGTGGTCGGGATGACAGACATAAGCCACTGTATCCAGCTTTGCCCACAAATTTCTAATTTTCCCTCTTCTTCTTTATGTCTTCTGAGAAGAAAGAGATGTTTCCTCACTCAGTGGTCATTCATAGTCTTTCTAAGTCTAAGGAAGAACTGTGATGGACATAAAGATCATTGAATCAGGACTAAGAAAACTAGATTCTAGCTAACCTTGAAAGACTGACTTTACTCCTCTGGAGAGATGATGGGTTTGGATTAAATAATTCCAGAGAACTTTCCCATTTTTACTCATCTCTGACTGTATTACAGCTTTTCTATTTCACCCTTATTCCTAGCTATCTTCAGGAGCATAAAAGAAAGACACAAACTCACAGAGAGAAAGAGAGACAGGCAAAACAATACTGTAGGGTATCAGTCAGCTATTGGCACTAATAATGCTGTGTAACAGACCGTCCTGAAACTCAGTGGCTTTCAACAAGGTTTTGTTTTTTTAGTTTAGGTGTGCTGGAGCAGATATGCCTTAGGCTGTAGGTCACCCAATCTTGGCTTCAGGCTAAGATCCTGAAGGAAGGGCTCAAATCCACTCCCTGTGTCTTAATTTAAGCTGCTAGATAAAGGGGCCACCTCCTGGGACACATCCTTCTCCTGGCAAACAATATAAACAAAGGACCTGGCCAAATGCCCAAGCACACTTAAACCTTCTTCTCTTGTTCAATCTGCTGACATGCCATTGGCCAAAGCAAGTCTTGAGATCAAACTCCAAATCAATGAGAAATGAGAGTGTGTTCTGACCATGGGTAGGAGTGATTTGGAAAAGCCATAGATATTTACAGAACAATAATCCAATTTTCCAAATTCTCCTACAAATAACATAAACTGAAATGCTTACAGAAACTGACAGGAATGAAGCAAACAGCAGAGGGAACACACCATCAAAATCAGGTAGCAGGGACTCAGCCTCAGGGACAAATGTTTCTTGTTGTGTTTGTTTTTTTCTTTTGAGACAAGATTTTGCTCTGTCACCCAGGCTGGTATACAGTGGCACAATCATAGCTCACTGCAGCCTTTACTTCTTGGGCTCACGTGATCCTCCCATCTCAGCCTCCAAGGTAGCTGGGACTACAGACACACACCACCACAAACACTACACGTGGCTAATTTGTTTTTGTTTTGTTTTGCTTGTTTGTTTAAGAGATGGGGTTTTGCCATGTTGCTCAGGCTGGTCTCAAATTCCTGGGCTCAAGTGAGCCTCCCACCTCGGCCCCCCAAAGTGCTAGGATTATGGATGTGAGCCACCATGCCCTGCCAAATGTTTGATACTTAAAGAGGGGAGATGGAAAGTTACAGTCTTTTGTCAAAGTTTTCTATTTTTAAATGTCAGAAAGCAGCTTACTTTAAAAGAATATATATGTCTGGGCAAAACAAAACATCTGCAGTCCAGATACAATTTTGAGATTGTTATTTGCAAACTTTGACTAGAAATCTCTCTTGTTTACCAATATATGACCCTGTAATTACACAACTGAGAAAGTTTTAAAATCTTTCTTTTGTATTCCATAAGGCCATAATTTCATCCTACCCCATGCAGAGTTAACATGTGGTCAAGTTCTTTGGCCTATCCCTGTGTAGATCTTCCTACAGACTAAGAACTGTGTACCTATGATGTTCCATTACTAGAGAAACACAGGATTTATCCAGCACTTTCAAGTACATACGCTGACTTAATCCACATAGTAAGTGATGTTGTTAGCATTTTGTAGATGATAAAACTATGGCTCAGAAAAATTACATGAATTTTCAAGCTCATAGGGCTAAGGCTATAGCAGAACTAGGTTTCTAGGTCATTTTTGTTTGTTTGTTTGTTTTCTTGAGACAAACTTTCGCTCTTGTTGCCCAGGCTGGAGTGCGATGGCAGGATCTCTGCTCACTGCAACCCCCGCCTTCCCAGTTCAAGCGATTCTCCTGTCTCAGCCTCCTGAGTAGCTGGGACTACAGGCATGCACCACCACACCCAGCTAATTTTTGTATTTTTAGTAGAGATGGGTTTCACCATTTTGGCCAGGATGATCTTGATCTCTTGACCTCAAGATACACCCTCCTCAGCCTCCCAAAGTCTTGGGATTACAGGTGTGAGTCACTGCACCTGGACGTTTCTAGGTCATTTAACTCTTTCTTGACTGGCAAGGAAGATAAGTAATCATTGATTCACAGAACACTGAAAACTGTTTTGGCTACTGTTATGATTTGATTCTAATATTAAATATGTGGTCAGAATGGTTGTATTAGTCTGTTTTTACACTGCTATAAAGAAATACTCCAGACTCAGGAAAGAGGTTTAACAGTTCTGCATGGCTGGGGAAGCCTCAGGAAACCCACCATCATGGCAGAAGATGAAGGGGAAGCAAGGACCTTCTTCACATGGTGGCAGGAGAGAGAAAAAAGGAGGAGCTTCTAAACACTTACAAAACCATCAAATATTGGGTGCACAAAAATCTCAGAAATTGCCACTAAAGAACTTATGTAATCAAACACCACCTGTTTCCCAAAAATCTGTTGAAGTACAAAGTGAACTTATGAAAAGAAATTAAGCATTCAAAACAGATATTTCTTTCCTGAAAAAAAAAATAAAATAAACCCTTCAGATCTTGTGAGAACTGACTATTACAAGGAGAGCACATCACCTCCCTCCTTCAAACACATGGGAATTACAGTTTGAGATGAGATTTGAGTGGGGACACGGAGCCAAGCCGTATCAGTGGTATTTTAAAATATCTTCATTTTGAGTCATTTAAATCCCTTCTTTGATGCAGAGGTAGTAAAAGCCCTACCAGATAATCAGGAGGTTGCTATTATCCCTTTTGTACTTTGTTTCATCTGCTCTTATGTCTTTGAACCTCATTTCCATCAGATGATTAAATAATGATTACTTTGTCTACAAATAATTGGTTTTGTTTTGTGATTTCACTTGACCTCAAGTGACATGATACAGTTTTAGAATGTCACAGATGTTAAGCTGTAAGTCAGGGAGTGCTATTTTTGTTAATCAGAGAAATATGATGATTCAGTGTTTAGAACATATTCTTTAAAATGAGGGGATAGAGATTCTAAACTTGATTCTGCTGCAAATCAGCTCTGTGATTTGGGGCTCTGACATCTCATTTTACTCTCTGAATCATCTAGGAAAAAGTAAGACGATGATTAAAAAGGCACTGGGAGCTCTTTGAAAAGGCACAGCTTTCGTCTAAAATCATATTGCTAATTAATTAATCAGATCAATTCCCTGTTAACTCATCCTAATAGCCCAAGCCCTGTTAGCCAAATATATTACAGTGATTTATTTTGATGATTAATGGAACCGGGCAGCGTTTCAGTCACAGGTGGATACCCTAAGCATTATCAACTTCAAACAGTGTTTATAGTTTTGTTGTTTTTCGTGAAGACAGCTGATAAAAGATACCCTTTTAGGAGGTGCAAACTACATCCCTCAAGTGATAAAAAATACAAAATGGTGAATAGATGTTATGAATAGTATTGTCCTTAAAAGAGAAGTCACCCCTGACCTCAAAGAAAACTTTTCAAAATAAGGAAGAAGAAGATGAGAAGATGCAGTCTTCATTTCATTTCTTTTTCCAGTATTTTGCTACTGTTTTGGTTTTAATATCTTTCTTGGAGCAATGAGTCAAATGTCTTCATTCAAAGAAAAGCAATGTTGAGGCACATTTTGCACATAGTGAAATCTACATGAATTCACGGCTCCTGAAAAGGAAACTATTTTCTCTCTTTCTCACTCTTCCTGTGTTTCTTTTTCTTTCTTTCTTTTTCTTTTTTTTTTTTTTTTTTTTTTTTGAGACGGAGTTTCGCTTGTTACCCAGGCTGGAGTGCAATGGCGCGATCTCGGCTCACCGCAACCTCCACCTCCTGGGTTCAGGCAATTCTCCTGCCTCAGCCTCCCGAGTAACTGGGACTGTGTTTCTCTAATGTAATAATGTAGTTTCCCTGGGAGGTCAAAGGATTCTGCCTTTTCTCTTTCCTGTGCTCTAAGACAGTTGCAACTACTTGTTTTGAAACTTGCTTTTGGTTTTGGGGAGTTTTAATGGAGGTATTAACTGGTGCCTAAAGGAGGCAAGTTATATATATGTAAAGGCAAGGAAGTTAAAGGGAAGTAGCTATAAAGACTCTAAGCAATTCAGGAGAGTTATGTGAATTGCTGTTTCAAAATGCTCCCCTGTAGTGGGAGCCTTAGGCCTCCAGAACTCACTTTTCTCTCAGTGACTCCTATTTAGTTTATTTTCCTTTTTATACTATGCCTTTTAGAGTTTTCCTGGTCTCTTTTACTTTGAAATCTCAAAGCCTGTCCCTTGGAGGATTCACTGTTTACTTCTGAGTACTTTCTAGAGATTCTGATGGGTCCAAATTCCTCAAGGAGCTAGTAAAGGTCTGCTTCCTCCCTTCATGCTGAGTGTGAAAGAAGGGAAGAGTCTTTCACTGCAGAGCAGTCTTACTAACTGGAGAGCGAAGTGAAGCTCTCAGGAGCACTGGCCAGGGAGGGGGAAAGCAGCAGCACGCTGCACTGCCTCACCTGGGCCTTTTCATTGCCACCCCTTCCAAAAGAACTGCTGGGAGAATAAAGTTTCAGAGAAAAAAAGGAATAAACATATTTTGCATGACAGCAGTAATATTTTTCCCTCCGTTCCTCTTCTACAGAGAAAAAAGTAATTGTGTTAATGACTTTCTAAGTACAGTATGACTATATAAATGTGACAAATTTAAGTTAATTTTGAATTTGATCCTCTTCTCACACCCATTTAAATTGGCTGGTGCTCCTAGGTCCTGTGCAATATCCTATGTGTCAATTTAAGAATGACAAAGTTCATAAATTTGGAAAGGAGAGGTTTGTTTCTCATAAAGGGTTGCAGTTTGCAGGGTGGCCATTCTGACAGGCTGGAAAGTGTAGCCTCCAGTCAGAAGCCAGAAACAGATACTTCGAGGGAGGGGCAAAGGGAACAGGAATTTCTGCTGCGCTGGGTGACTGAATATACATATTTAATAAGCTGTAGGAGGGGTCATGAATATCTGTGATAGAAGAAACGTGCACAGATGCAATGGAGCTTTATGCCCCTTCGTGAGTCTCACCTACAAAAGATGGCAGCACTAGCATGATCTGAGGGTGGTGTTTTCTGTGCTCCCACATCAATAGGTGAAGCCAAGGTCACAAAAACCCTCACTGCACATTCTCCATAGACTGGACAGAGCCACTCCATGGTCAGTGTCCTCTTCTCAGACACAAAAAGGAGGGGCAGCCTCAGGCAGACCAGTAGAGTGGTCCTTTGAAAGAACTGGTTTCTGTTTAGCCCTCAGGGAATAAAGCTAATTGTGATTAGGAAGGGAGGGGATATATCAAGGCATGTCTGACCTCCCATTTCATTATGACCAATAAAGCAGTTTTCAAGGTTATTTTGGGGTCCCTTTGGCCAAGAGATGATCCATTCAGTCAGTTGGGAGGCTTAGAATTTTATTCTTATTCTACATACGTAATAGCCAAATATTTTATGATACACTTTGCTAGATGGTGAAATGTTCAGCAAATGAAATAATGGGGCTTTTTCAGGGTGAGGGGAAGGTCGGAGAATTCATCCCAGGATATCTTGAAGAAATCAAATAATGAGGCAGACAAGACCACCCTTGAACAGACTGCCATATTTTATGAGCTTCAAGAAGTTTCTTTGGAATGCCAAAGTAAGAAGAAAGTTGGCCTCCCATAAATACTAGGGCAGTTTGGTGGTGGTTACTTA
The DNA here is from genome assembly GCF_030222135.1 of Aotus nancymaae. Taxonomy (NCBI): domain Eukaryota; kingdom Metazoa; phylum Chordata; class Mammalia; order Primates; family Aotidae; genus Aotus; species Aotus nancymaae. The sequence goes on along the minus strand of NW_026988412.1, from coordinate 9,795,389 downwards.
GATCCAAAGAAATAAATTATAACAAAAGTGGAAAAGTGAATCAGGGCCAAATTTATAAGCATACACCTACAAGTATGGAATTCGAGGCCTGATATCTCAAACGTAAAGCCCTAGGGCAAGCGTATTTCATGTGGTCGGCCTAAGGTTCTTTCCATTTTCACAGAATTTTAAAAAACAAAATGAAGTTATTGACAGTGCTTCACAATTGAGGGTTTCCCTTAAAAGTACAGATTTCTGGCTTCTCTTGGAAGACCTGGACACACATGCCCAAGAATTGAATGGCAGATACTTCTTTCAGCAATAACATGAACTCACCTGGTCCACGTGGTCACGTGTTATCCACCATCCCTCAGGCACATACTCCCAAGTATCTGACTCTTGACACTCTTCCCTTATTCCATTGACCTGCTGTACCTCTGTTGCTGTTCTATTTATCAAGCAGGACCCTGTCCTGTCCCACGATGTTCTCTGGAGTGATGGGCTGTATTTTCTGGGAGGCTTCTCTCACCTGAAGGAGGGGGTTGACCTGTCTGGCTGCCTTTGCCGGCTGACACTGGCTATTTCCGACTCAGCATTCTTCTCCATTTGTTGCTGGCTTCTTCCAGTTGTGGATCCCAGGCTGTCATCTTGACCACACTCCAGACCACCCAAAATGTCAACTTGGCAGTTGGTTTATTCAAATCATATAATAAAATAATTAAATTGCTAGGCTGCGCTGATATGCACTGATACTCCTAGTACACACACTTACAAGAGTGGTCTCTTTCTAAACTATATGACAATGAGAACATTCCCTTTTAAAAGTTCCTATTTTCAAATCTGCCTAACAGCAACATATTCACTCCAAAAATACATTTCTATTTTACAGGAGGGAGAAAAGAAACCAAAGCAAAACTAAATTTCATGTCTTGATTACTCAACAAGAGAGTGTATTGATGACACAAGTTGTCCTGAGTTAGGTAGTGATTATATTTAAGTGCCGTAGAAGATTTTCTTGGAAGAGATTGCAATCACTATAAGTACTTAGCACTGCATTGCTTACATGAAAAGAATGCGACTGTTGAGAGGAAAAGGATCCTCTTTAGTATAGATTAGTCCGCCTACTGTCCATTAACTATGAATGAAAGTTGAAATTCGGCTCATTGTGATTCAATGCTAGATTCTGTAAAAACAACAGTCCTTGTTTAAGGAACTGCCTGGAAGATCTGCTTTGCTCTTTTGCTGGTGCGTTTGCTTGTGGAGGTTATAGGAATTTAGGGACACAGATTTTTCTTATTACTACAGCATAAATATGATATACAAATATACATGTCTATCTGAATATGTATACTGTGTATATTTACACACACATGCATATTCTGATCTTGTACTTCAACCAGGGCAGCAGCTCCTCTTTCTATTTAGTTTTATATAATGAGGTTCCATATAAGATTGTATTTAAAGAGAAGAGTGCTGGTTTGGTTAAGTAAAATTTAGGAAAATACTAATCTAGTCCAACTCTCCTATTTTCTACATGAGGAGACCACTGAAAGACATGATGATTTTTTTTTCCATCATACTGTTGGTTAGTGACAGAGCCAAGTTTATTTTTCTTTATTATTTATTCATTTACTTAGAGATAGAATCTCACTCTGTTGCCCAGGCTGGAGTGCAGTGGCACGATCTCAGCTCACTGTAACCTCTGCCTCCGAGGTTCAAGCAATTCTCCTGCCTTAGTCTCCCAAGTAACTGGGATTATAGGCATGAGCCACCATGCCCAGCTGTTTTTGTATTTTTAGTAGAGATGGGGTTTCACCATGTTGGCCAGGCTGATTTTGACCTTGTGGTCTCTAGAGATGTGCCCGCCTCAGCCTCCCAAAGTGCTGGGATTACAGGTGTGAGTCACTGCACTCAGCCAGAGCCAGGTTTAGAATACAAGACTTCCAACTTCTAGTCACATGTTCTTTGCACTGTATTTAGCTATTATTTATTGATTGTGTGTTATGCGCAGACACTGCCAAGAGTGAATTTCCTCAGGTGATAATCCCACTAACCCCATGAGGTCAATCATATGCATGTGGGAGAAAAGGATAAAAACCCTCAGGGAAGATAAGTAATTTGGCCAAGTTTGCACAGCTACAAAGTGCAGTGTCAAAAATTCAAGTCTAATTTAATCTAATTCAAGTGTCAATAACTGTACTCTTATCCACTTCTCTCTTCTTTTCTCTTAACTGTTTTTTTCCAGGTTGGTAGAATAGACTATAAAAGCCAACTTTGTGTACATTTCTATATCCATGCATAAAATAATATACCAAAAATATATTTGACCATGGTAGATTTATTAAATGTTCTATATTACTCTGAACTGTGTTATTCTTTAAAATTTTTAAAATTCTGTTCATAATTGATTCTTAATAATTGTACAAGTTCCTGAACCTCATTCTTAAAGGAACAACAGTAGCTAAATCAAAGTTGACATCAGGGCAATTTTTGCTTCACAGATTTTGAGGGCCTGGAAGAAAATTTGATGAGATGATTTTAATCCTTGGATGAATTTTATTTACCTATATAGCCTAAAACTTAGCAAAAGATCTTTGAACCCTAAATATTTTACTTTAGATACAGAGATTGTAAAATACAGAATGGTTGAAATGAATGAACTGTTGTCTTAGATAGTATGCCATTTCAACATGAGAAGGGAATTTGAGAATTTATTATCTATAAACACATGTGAGACCAATTTAATGTGGCATTCCACTCTTTGGTTGAGTTGACTTCTTGGTCAGTCTTCCCACCTCTGGTCAGCAGCTCTGTTCCTTCTTGTGGATCCACCTCTTCTGTGCTCCCCTTGAAGCCTCATGTTTCTCAGGCATCTTTCTATGTTCCTCTTCTTATCTCTTCTGTCACTTTCTGTTTCTGCACATGCTCACCTTCTTTCATACTTTTGAACACCACATATGCACTCGTAACCTCCATATTTATATCTCTACCACAAATCTCTCCACTGAACTGAAGATCAACTGTTGACCTGATGCTTCTACTCAAATGTCCCCAGAACTCACTGAAGATAACGCTTCTAGAAATTAATTCATTTAGCACACCCCAAATGTATATTTTTCATATATCTCCCGTGTGAGCTGGAGACACTATCGCTTTCCCATTGCTGAAATGAGAAACCTAATATTTACCTTAGAATGCTGCCATCTTCTCACCAAGAACCTTTAATTGGTAACCAAATCCCATTAAAACCATCTCATTTAAAAGAACAAAATGCTCCAATTACCTTCTCTTTCATATTCCTTTGGTAACTTTCTTACATTATTTTATTTTTTTGAGAAAGCCTTGCTCTGTCTCCTAGGCTGGTGTGCAGTGGCACCATCTTGGCTCATTGCAACCTCCACCTCCCAGGTTCAAGCGATTCTCCTGCCTCAGCCTCCAGAGTTGCTGGGATTCAGGTGTGCACCACCATGCCTGGCTAATTTTTGTAGTTTTTGGTTTATTTAATAGAGAGAGGGTTTCACCATGTTGGCCAGGCTGGTCTCAAACTCCTAACCTTGGGTGATCCATTCACCTCAGCCTCCCAAAGTGCTGGGATTACAGGTGTGAGCCACCACACCCGGCCTCTTGCCTTATTGTCAAGAGGAATGTGTAGAAGAGGCCCACGTGTGCATTTCTCTTTCACTGTCTCAAGCCTGGGTTGTGAAATTGCCTTTCATTTGTTCTCCCTGACTCCAGGTTTGTTGTCTGCCTCTGCAACTGGTCTTCACTCTACTGCCAAAGTCCTCTTTCTAAGATGCAAATCCAACTGTGTCTATTGCCTGGTTCTCCGTTTCTGCATCAGGCCGTGAGAGAAGTCCGAAATTTTTTACATGGCCTACAAGGCCATCATGACTTCCACCTCTCCAAGTTCTTCTCACACCGCTCCACTTTATGGGCATAAAGATTCAGTCATATTACATTTCTCAGAATTTCCTGAAGAAACAGAACTTTCTCAGCATTTCTTCACCTCCTCACATGCCATTGGCCTATACCTTGATTCTAAAATCATGGCCGTGGCTACCTAGGAAACTGGCACCTGTGTTTTTTCATCAAAACTCAGTGTTCACACCTTCCTGGCATCCATAGACCGTGTAGTTAAATAAGCTCTTTCCATGTTTGCCTCTGTATCAGTGGCTCCCACTGCTGTCTATATGATGTTCTACTTACTATACTTCCATCTAATATACTGGATCACACAATATACGATTATTTTGCCCAATAGACTGGGAGCTTTTGGGGGTGATATTTCATCCATGTCTTTGTCTTCAACAGCTAGCATGAAGCATTTCACATAGTAAGTGCTTAAACAGTGTTTGTTGAATGAATACATACATTTTGAACATGGGCTATGAACACTTTAACAGATACAGCATTTTCTGTTTCTGTTTGTTTTATATGAGATGAATGACATGTCTCTCAACTCTGAGAGTAAACTCATGAATCTACAGGTAAGGAAAGGCTCAGAGAAGTCCAGTAACTTTGCAAAGATATACAGCTACTGAATGGCTGGTTGTCTGTTACTACATTTCATTTTTCTCTGTTGCAGACATTTTTATGTGTGAACTTCGGAAACTCACTTGATCTGTTTTTGCTCCGTTGTCCTCATCGTTAAAATAAGATGACAATAATATCTAACCTCTCACTAGTGCGACGATCCAATGAATATTATATCTAAAGCACGCAGAACAGTCTTGGTACATATTAAGCATTCACTGCATTAATTGTCACTGATATCACCAATATCATTATCAGTGGAGGAGATGGAAAAGTCTAGAATCACTGGATGAGTTCTCTCATTGTCATTCCGTATTTTGTTTTATCCCCAAAGTCAGATGATAGTGTTGTCCAAACTTCTTTTGTTAGCTAACCACTAAAGGACAATTGGAAGACTCTAGAAGCCTAAAGAATCAGAGATCCCAGCATTTTGGGAGGCCGAGGCGGGTGGATCACGAGGTCAAGAGATCGAGACCATCCTGGTCAACATTGTGAAACCCCGTCTCTACTAAAAATACAAAAAATTAGCTGGGCATGGTGGCGCGTGCCTGTAATCCCAGCTACTCAGGAGGCTGAGGCAGGAGAATTGCCTGAACCCAGGAGGCGGAGGTTGCGGTCAGCCGAGATCGCGCCACTGCACTCCAGCCTGGGTAACAAGAGTGAAACTGTCTAAAAAAAAAAAAAAAAAAAGAAAAAAAAGAATCAGAGAAAAAAAACATATATTTTATTATGATGATTCCACTTTAGTCTGTGAGTATGAATTGAAAGGAGACAGATAATGGACTAGATGCTGAAACGTGGGAAGTCCAGCTATCTGAATCTTAAATCTCTGCCAGTGTTTTAAGAGTTATTAATTCTGGGAACCCCTGGCATATCAATAGCAAGGTTAAATAAAGCAAAAGTCTCAGATCCTTGTTCTGTATGTCTACTTATTTCTCTGATGTATGAATATATTGCAGAATATCTTCAACAAACACTTGTAGTCATAATTGAAGGAACTGACCACCAAAGAGAGAATGGAAAGAAAAGCAATATATAGCTCATATGCTGTCTTGATAGAAGATCTAGGTTTTATGAAACAGTAATGAAGCTTTAAGTGCTGAGAATACTATGCAATCTAATCAAAGATTGCGGTGCGATGAGTAAAAGAAAAAAATGGAACAACAAAGAGGGATTGGACAGGAGTGGAAGAAATAGCAAGTAGGAATCACGCAGAGACTGACAATGATAATTCAATTTAAGCCGGTCCTTTAATTGTCATATCCCACGAGGATCCCAGGAGTTACCTGGAGACTCAGCATTATTATTCAGAGAACATTTGGAATTAATGTCACTCTTGTTGAAATTCTCCCTAGAGTTGTTTGCATACACCTTGCTATTGATGTTCTAAGAAGCTATTATCTCTTTATATGCATTAGATCGCAGGAACAGCTACATTAGAGATGTTCTTGAATTTTGATTTAATCAAATAGGCATTTTCGTGTGAAGTGCTTCAGTCCTAATAATGGTTCCAGTGCTGCATCCAGTAGTTCCTGTTATTTGGGTAAAGAGGCAGGCAATGTGAGCTGTTCATTGAGGTATTTTGCTTTGCTTAATTCAGTGGGATGCTGCGAAACCTCAGCCAATAACAGTTTCAAAGTGTGTCCATGTATCCAAATACCAAGCAGCAGCAGGAAAACAGTCCTCTGCAGCCAGTAACACTTAGAGGTGTATTAAGACTCTGGAAAACTGACTGGTCAAAAAACCACTGATAATCTCCACCTCATTCAGGAAATTTAAGGGTTGTTTGCTTTCCCCCCATCCGCAGCATAAGGATTCAGAAAGTTCAGAAAAACAGAAGTCACTTCTGATACTTCTTCCTATAAAGACCTACCTTTCTGCCGGAGAAAGAAATAGATTTGTATAACTCTCATTATCATATAAAAATACAACCAAGAACCTGCCATAGGAGATATCCTAGAAACCATTGGAACTGTTCTACATTGGGTAAAAAGACATCTCTATTTAGTTGTGCTGGAGCCTTATTGATGTTTTGTACTGCTATGTTCTGCTGTGCCATTCTCGTATGAAAAACAGAAAAAAGATAAGTTAGAACGCATTTTAGCATATCAGAGCATGGTTAGCACATTTAGCTTAGAGGAATTGCTCCGTTACAAAATTGCCTCCTTGTAAATCATAGTATTTTTTTTAAAAGGCACATCTCTCTTCTCAGGGAATTGCCCTCTGAATATAAATCTTTGAGAATTAATACTTGAATTCCATTTAGTACCGCTGTAATTAACCAACATTTTATGGCCTAGCCCACTTCTGCCTTCTAATATATAATTTAGTGGGAGAGACACATGTTAAACCAACAGAAGAGTAAATATTTATTTAGGATCCTGGTAAATGTTCTAACTGGACAGAGAACAGCCTTGCCACGAGAGAACAGAGTAAGAATGGCTTACATTAAGTACATTGACCTAGTGTGTTCTCTCTGAGCAGATAGTTAAGCTGAGTGCTGAAGGAAGAGGCAGTAAAACCACTGGGAGAACAAAGGAAGAAGACTAGTTGTGCAGAAATTGTTGTGGTTTGAAAAGGCTGAGTGTGGAACTAGAAGAGGCCCACCTTGCCTAAAAGGTATTTTTAAAAAAGTAGGAAGAGGGCAATGACACGCAATGGTAGGCAAGGCTTTATCACGTTAAGACTTTAACAATATTGTGGCTGTAGTGAAAGTTTGAAGCAGAGGAACTTCCATACCTAATTGTCACTTTGCAAGACCATTCTAACTATTATTTGATGAATGGATTGCTGTAGGGCAAGAGGCAAAATGGAAGTTCACTGGGAGGCTTCTGGAGTTGTTCACCAAGCAAACTGTGTTGGCTCAGACTAGGGTGGTATCCACAGAGATACAGAGAAGTAGACAGATTCAAGATGCATCTTTGAGGGAAGACTGAGAGTCGTATACTGACGAAGTCAATGTGAGGGATGCAGGGTTATGTGACATCTCATGAATGCCTTTCTGGCTTCTGGTCTGAGTGCGTGGGTAGATGGGAACACTATTTACTGGGATGACGAGAGCATCACCCATACCTTGAATACCTTGAATGCATTTCTTAATTTCTCTCTCATTCCTCCTTCTCCCTTTTCTTACCATGTTTCTGTAAATCCTAGCTATCTTTTTAGATTTAGCATGCTTAATAAACATATTGAGTAATAATTAAAACAATGAGTTTAAAATTTCTGTGTGGTTCTAAACACTATACATACCCAATTTATTTTATCCTCCTGATAAATCTCTATAGGAGAAATCCTACTTTACAGTTAAAGATTGTGGAAGCACAGAGAGCACACATAACATGCCTAAGGTCACTCAGCTGTATAGCAATTGCTAGGAACAGCAAGCATTTACCTTAACATAGTTACAGTCAAATGCAGGTGGCAGACGTATAAACAAACAGAGGCAGTGCTTTGGGAAGGCTGTTTTCATAACGGTATCAGTGGCCTTCTGTGTGACCCATGCAGGGGCAACTGATTTGGTCCTGAGCAAATGTCTGTGCTGTTTTAACAAAATACCACAGGCTGGGTAATTTATAAAGAATAGGAATTTATTTCTTATAGTTCTAGAGGTTGGGAAGTCCAAGATCAAGATGCTAGCAGGTTCAGTTGTCTGATGAGGGCTATCTCTGCTTTCAAGATGTCTCCTTCTTGCTGCATCTCTGGAGGGGACGAACAGCGTCCTCACGTGGTGGAAGGTGGAAGTGCCCTTCAAATGCTGTTTGAAGTCTCTTTAATGGGGACCCCAATCCCATTTATGAAGAGAGGAGTCCTCATGACCTAATCACCTCTTATGTACACATTGGCTAGTAAGTTTCAACATCTGAATTTTAGAGAGGACACATTCAAATAATAGAAGCAGAGATAATGAAGACAGGCTTTCTTGAGGAGATGATTCCTGAGCTATACTTTGAAGAGAAGGTAAAAATCCTGGTGAAATTAACGGGGGTGGGGAAGTTTTCTCAGAGGAAGGAACATATATGCAAATGATACTATGTAGTGGGGTAGGACCAGGGAGAAATAATGAGATAGGATTGGAGGACAATTGATGGGAAATATGGCTACAGAAGTAGATTACAGCGATGAAGTTTGGTATTCATAGAGATGTACTTTAATTTTATTTCAAATAGATCTCTTGGCAGTATATTGAGTGGATAAATTGGGGAGGGCTCAAGTCAGGAGTCTAGGAACACATTTGAAAACTTGTATTTTTATTTTTCTATTGGAGAAAAATAATGGTTTGATACAGAGCAATGGTGTTAAAGATGATGAAAAGATGAATTTGAAGATTAAATGAGACAGGACATATAAAGCATTTAGCACAAAGTTTGGCATATAATGCCTACATAAAAATATCATTATTTCAGGTGTCCGTTGCTGTTCAACGATCCATTGTAAAGCTTAGTGGCTTCAAACAACAAATACTTATTATTTTCTCCTAATTCTGTGAGTCAAGTGGGCTCTTCTGGGAGCTTCTTCTAGTCTTCAGTTGGAAGTAAATTTGATTTAATTGATTATGACTGAGGTCACTTATGTAGCTACATTCAACTCCAACTGGATTAGGGCTGGAATTGCAAGAATGGCCTTTCTTCAGGGCCTCTTTTCAGGCAGGCTCTAGGCAATCAGTGGTCTGATCTGGACAATATGGCAGCTGGACTCTTAAGAGGGAGGGGTGGAAGCTGCTAATGCTCTTACTGTGTGGTCCCAGAAGCCCTTTAACCATTCTCCTTTCATCTTCAAATTGGTCAAAGCAGTTACAAGGCCAATCCAAATCCAAGGAGAGGGGAAATAGATGGAGATTTATGCAGAGAGAGAGAGAGAGAGAAATGGCAAAAAAAAAAATTGTTGGTGACCATATTTGGAGACTGCACACCAGTTATTGTAATTGTCTAATGCCAATTTAATTCCTGAAACAGCATTCTTCGTTTATATTTTCATTAGTTTCTTTCTCTAGCTCTATAAGCTTCCTTTCTATCTCACACAGCGTCTTTCCTATCTTGTACTAAATCTATGTTTTAGGGTTTTTTTTCCCCTTAATATCCCAGAGAATACAAAACAGTAGTTACTGTAAATTAAATTTATTTTCCTGGCTGAGGTATTTTTCAAAATTATACTTTTTATTTATATTTTACGTTCTTTCTTTTTTAAATTTTCCTTTTCAGTTGCTGAATGTTTTCAAACATACTGGTTATGCATATGTATGCGTGTATGTAGCTTGTTTATTTTTCTTAACTGACTCTTGAGGGTGACAAGTCTATACAGTCTATCCATGTCTTCTATTTGCACAAAAATTGTCTGTCTAGATTCTTCTTGAGACCTGGGCAGCTTGAGTTCTCCCCATTTATATGGGCGCTCTTAACTGTCAAGTTGAGGATTGTGTGCTGGAGGTTTATAATTAGCAAAGTGGAAAGGCAGCTACAGTCCTAGTTGATAAATATATCAGGCCCGTCTCCGTGGCTCATGCCTGTAATCCCAGCACTTTGGGAGGCTGAGGCGGGCGTATCCTGAGGTCAGAAGATTGAGACCATCCTGGTCAACATGCTGCATCCCTGTCTCTACTAAAATACTGAAAAAAAATAAAACGTTAGCGGCTGAGACAGGGAATTGGAGGTTGCAGTAAGCCGAGAATTGTACCACTGCACTCCAGCCTGGTAACAGAACAATATTCCATCTCAAAAAAAAAACTACTTTAATATTTTATATCATGGTTTTTGCATTGTTTGTTTTGCAAACAATGTATCAGTCTGCTGTGTTCACCTGACCTTATTTCTAGATACACACCTTGTGGTTCTCATCACCATGCTGGAGTTTCTACCTATCACTCTGGAGACTCTCCAGTCCTACTGGAGGGGTACTTGTCTCACTAATTAAAAGGGTCCTCTTGATTTAGTCATCTATGTTGATTAAAAATCATGAAAATTCCACTATCTTTCTCTTCATTGCTGCCTTAGATAAGGATAAGACTTACTATCCAAAATAGGACAATTTTAGGATAAAGAGACATTGTTAAGAATGTATAATAAATAAGACAAAAAAAGTAACTGTTTTGGAAAATGAGGATATATAGTCACTCAAGTGATGCCATACTGGAGCTATTGCAACCAGTGTGTCTCCGTTTCCTTCTCTTTCCCCATAGCCAGACCTCCATCTTCAGATCCATCTCCTCCAGACTGGTGGAGTTCACCCCAGTTGGGGGAAGTTTACACTGATATTAGTAGAAACTATGCTTGGAAAAAAATACACTTAAAATAGACTGACGCTTTCTCTTCCCACTTCACACGGATGCTGACCCATGATGAAGTAAGGGATGCAAGCTGGCTACCTATGTCTCAGTTCCTTCCTCCTTCAAAAGGTGCAAATGTTACATAGTTTGCACTTCTCCTCCTCAACATCTCTTGCTATATGCCTCGAAAGAAAAGTTGGTTGTTAGTGAATCTTCCATGTAGTGGTCTCAAATGTCAAATCTGTGGTAGAGAGTAAAGCATATAAAAAATTCCAGGGCGTTAAGTGTGTGACTTTACAGTTAGGGAAAGCACTGTAGCTGGTTTTAACTGGTTTTAACATGCAGTATCTCTGACCCCCCAACACGTGTGCACTGAGAACCACTGTCCTCTCTGATGCCACAATAAGGTGTGTTGTAACAGGTGCCTGGTACCTTGTGTCACCAGAATCAAGAAAAATTAGCTCTGAGGAATGATTTTTTTTAACTTTTATTTTATATGGTATGAATCACATCTGAGTAAACCTGCTTTTTGTTTGAAGCCAGATGCCCCAACAGACCAAGTTACACAGAAAAGAAATTGATACATCTGATCATTAAAGCATATTTGGCCCCTAATAGCTACATGGAAAGTAATTCACTTGAAAACATTACTCATTTTTGCCAAAGGGCTATGCAAGAGCTTTATTATACATCTTATTTTTGAACTGACTGCTACTGTAAATGAAGTTTTACTACTTCCTAATCATCTTCTTCTGGCAAGTTGCTATTAAGTTGTTTTTGGCAAAATAAAATAACAATAAAACATGATTAATTTATTGATGAATAGATAGAGAAATAGATGACTAGATATATGATTTAAAAAGAATAGTAAAGCCTTAGTGGTAGAATCTAGACGGTGGGTAAATGGGGTTCATTTTAGAATTATTTCAACTTTTCTGAATGTTTGAAAATTTATATAATACAATGTTGGAAAATGATTGCTTATTGTTTTCAGTTAAAAATAGTGGAGTAAAGGGAAATTTTGTAGTTCTGCCCTCTCTCTAACTGAACAAGAGCCATTAAAAGTAGTCAGATCACAAGTTCCAAGCAAAACAAAACAAAACAGAAACACAGCACTGGCTCTGAAAGTCTCACTTCTGTCAGAAATTGTGCAATCCGGATGGATACCTGGGAACTGAGAGCTGACTTCTGCCATCTTGATTCTCCTGGAGAATGTAGATTCCCTCTCCCCCCCGACAACAAGGGTCATGATCCTGAGAGACATATCTAAGGGTTCTTTACATAAAGTTATAAAACCTGAGATCAATTAAGTGACTTAATAGGGGAGAAAAAACATTATAAGGCAAAAATGAACAGAAAAAGAGGGTAAGGTTAGGGAGCAATTATGCAGCAGACTTATTTTCTATGTTCTGTAACTAGATCTTTAAGGGGAAGCATGTTCGCTGAGATGAGTGGGTGTCAAGGACAGAAAAGAGTGCCAGATTGAAGCAGAGATCCCTAACTGAAAGGCTTTTAGCTGTGTTTCACTGAGACGGGTCCTCAGGTGTCCAGCTCTCCTGAGCAGCCACTGCATGGTCCCATCATACATGGGAGAGCATCCCACCATGCTCTCTCTTCACCCCAGTACTCTTCTGCTCAAAATAGCCACCCTAATTTAAAAAATCAGTAATACTTTTAGGCCAATGGAAAAAATAAGAGGAATTAAAAGAATGAAAACAAAATTAAGGAACATTAATACAAAGCAGATGAACATCATATATCACAGAAATAATACCCAAAGAGACACAGGAATATTTTATAAAATACTTCTTCGTATCCTCAAATAGTTCTGTGTAACGTGTTTTATCAAAAACAAGCGAGTTAAGAATAGATACAAAGGTTGAAATAAAAAGTAATGGCATATCAAAACATAAAAGCATTTTAACCCCATTAAAAAATAACAAGGAGAATAAGTTAGACTAAAATGAAAGACCAAGGAGATAAATTTGAGAATATCTTAACAATATAAAAAAACTCCAGCAAGGGTAAAATATTCTAGATTAGATGACAGTCATTATAGACAGTCAAAAGATATCCAATGTATTAATATCTGATGTTGCTAAGAACAAGTGGAAGAGAAAAAATAAAGATAGAATGAGAAAACATGAGTTGAAAAACATGATCCTAATTTGTAAGAAAAAAAAGGTACACAGTGTGTGCCAGAAAAATTGATGAAAATTTTAAAGAGCAAGGCATTATAATATTGAAGTTACTGAACTGTAAAAATAAAAAAAAAGTCACATTTCTATGTAAGCAGAAAAAGTAAATTAGATGTGATACTTGATGTATTATAGTGTCTGATGCCAGAAAATAGTTGGCTATTGTCTACAAAGTTGAAGGGAAAAAAATTATAACAGAAAAAGAGAATACTCTCCCTTTTCTTTTGAATATAAGACAAATAACAAATTATCTCACATATGCAAGAACTGAGGGACGAGAGTGTACCTGCCCCATTCTTCATGTGAAGGACAAGTGGAAGCAAGGTTGTAAAGTTCAGCCAACCAAGAAATCTGGATTCTTGAAAATGAAGGGATAAAGAAGATAAAGAAACAGCGTCACTCAATACATATATTTAAATATATAAAGCAGAGACCACAACAATAGGCATTATTAATGGAATACAAGCATTTTAAATAATCATGTAGCTATCAAAATTAGGTGATTGAGATGGCACATGTAGTGTTAGTGTGACAATTTCTGTATCCCTTATTGTAGGAATAAAGAAACATTTTCTTCTTTTCCTTTTTTGAGACTACAGTCTTGCTCTATAGCCCAGGTTGGAGGGCAGTGATACGATCTCAGCTCACTGCAGGCTACGCCTCCTGGGTTCAAACAATTCTCCCGCCTCAGCCTCTGGAGTAGTTGCGATAACAGGCATGCGCCACCACGGTCGGCTAATTTTGTACTTTTAATAGAGACAGGGTTTCACCAGGTTGGCCAGGCTGATCTCGAACTTCTGGTCTCTAGAGATCCTCCTCCCTCAGCCTCCCAAAGGGCTGGGATTACAGGCCAAAGAAACATTTTCTACTGTTGGAATACATAGTTTTATTTATATACTTATTTATTTTGTATTTCACTTTTATTTTAGATTCAGAGGTACATACATGTATAGTTCTGGTATATGGGCATATTGTGTGATGCTGAGGTTTGGGATACAATCAATCCCATCACTCAGATAGTGAACATAGTACCCAATCTGTAGTTTTTCAACCCTGGCTTCCCTCCCTCCCCCACTAGGAGTCCCCCGTGACTGTGGTTTCTATCTGTATGTCCATGTGTACCTCATGTTTAGCTCCCACTTGTAAGTGAGAACATGCAGTATTTGGTTTCTGTGTTAATTTGCTTAGGATAATGACCTCCAGCTGCATCCATGTTGCTACAAAGAAATATTTTTGTTCTTTTTTATGGACAGGCAGTGGGAATACATGGTTTACACATACTGACTCCAACTTTGAAAATGCTCTAATAATCTTTTCTTTTTTACAAAATTTAAAGAAATATTTTAGAAAATAAAATTTTTGTGCTATGGAAATGTTATGTAAAATCTTTCCTTTTTTTATCACTTGAATTCAAGTTTAATATTCTCTCCTGTGAATAAGCCGACTGCTGTATGACATGCTGTTTACCAAAATATGACAATGGTTATTTCTGAATTGGGGGAATTGCAGTGTTTTTAGATTTAACTTTTCTGAATTGATTTTTAAGTCTGTGTCATTTTTTCAAGAAACATATTCTTTTTAATGTAATCGCTTCTATCTGGTGTTAACAAAGGCGAAGAATGACTTTGAAGATAATTCTCTAATCTTTTCCTATCCACAGGCAGCTCATTTAAGCACGAATAGTTAGTGCTTTGACTGGATAGACACCTGTGTTAGCCACGAAGGTGGTAAAATCACTGGAGTCATCGATTCCATTTAGATTCTATTAGCTTAGACACAAAGTGACCAGTTCACTAAAAACCTTAGAAAACACCTGGGAAATTTACAGAAAAATGCCACACTTAACTGTCATTGCTGAGCTTATTAGAGTTTTGCTGTCGGTGGTGGTGGTGGTGGTATATTATAAGGGTCACTGAATTTCCAGAGCCATAAGAATACGAAGCCTTGTCCTTTGTAAGAGCGGAGCTGAAGAGCATGAGAGGAGCTCAGGAGGCTGACTCCTGGTTTCCTCTTAGGAAGCGTTGGTGTTGAACGTGTGATTCAAAATATCTGTAAATGGAGTTACGTTTTCACATGATAACCTTCTCACCAAAGTGCCAGGATTACAGGCCAAAGAATATTTGTGTCATTTTGATGTTAGCGGAGTTAGTTTGTGTAGTGAAGGTGGAAAAATGTGTTACTAAGAGGTAATTACTATAAAGCTATTTAATTATTGATTTCCCCAACATAGCAGGATTGACATTTTGCAGATATAATGAAGGAAAAGATATGCATTAACAGAATGAGAGTAGAATAAATGTACATTTTAAAAAGAGACACAAGTTGTTTTAATAGGTATATGGTCATTATTTAGGAAACGTGACTGCTTTCTTCATAAATGACATTAACTGTTCACGTTAAAATGACAGACCTATAATATGTAAAGATATTAGGAGGGTGTTTTCAACCCTAGCGTTAGCGTAAGGTTACATAAAAACTTCATGTTTACCAATATTGTTTTTTGTAGTCTCTCTCTTCATTATCCTTTATCAAAAGCACACTTTATTTTGAAGTATTTATACTGGCTTGTGCTTCATTCTTCACTTAGAAAAGCATTTTGCTTTGCATATTTGTCTAATAGCTATAAATAAATGCAGCTACTTCTTTCCTTGAAATGAACGACTTTGCATTTTAGGCTGAATGAAAAAGATCAGCTCAGGACTTCTACAGAAATTCCAGCCTTGCTGAATCCTTGCTTTTTCATCCCTGGTTTATCTGCCTTTCTGATTTCTAGCCACAGTGAACAAGCATCTGACTACATGGTAATGAGCCCTTAAAATGACAAAAAGAAGTGCTTACACATCCAAAGGAGTTTTAGCTTCTAAAGAATAGCCTTTGGTGGAAAGCATGTTTTGAACTATCTTTTGGATTGCCTTCAGAGTCAGTGTATGAGACCCACAAGAAACAATGCCTCATTTAATTACAGGGGCACATGATTCCTAACATAAAATCATAGGACCAAGCTGGTCAACATTCATATGAGGCAAGCTTTGTTGGAAATAATATTCAGCCACTTTTCTCATACGATAGCATAAACACAAAGGAAAGGATTTGTCGCCATTTAAATAATGCAAAGACTGTAATAGCAATTCTAAAATGAGTTCCCAAAATGAAGTTTCAGAAATATTCTGGGCATAAAAGACTATTGAATATCTAAGTAAAAGTTGGAAATAGAAAAACTTAAAAAATAAAACCTGCAGAATGAAAAGGAGGTGGCAAATATAAAAATAATGAATTAAAAAGTGAAAAAATATTTTCAAGTTGATTAATAACTTTAAGTACTTTTTAGAAACTACATAAAGGAGGAAGAAAACACAAGTGCACAACATTTAAAATGTCTTAAAAGAAATGAGTTATTTTAGAAATTAAAAGAACAATAAAATAGTACTTTATAAAGTTCTACAAAAATGCACGTTAACAATTCTCAAAATTTTCGGAACCAAGTGTTAAAAAAAGTGATTCTAGAGAAGAGATGAAACACAAATTAATGAATAACTATGAAAATTATTTAGAAAATTATTAAAAAGCCATAGCAAAAAGAAATTTCTAGGCTGGGCGCAGTGGCTCACGCCTGTAATCCCAGCACTTTGGAAGGCCGAGGTGGGTGGATCACCCGAGGCCAGGAGTTCAAGACCAACTTGACCGATATGGTGAAACCTCATCTCTACTAAAAATGCAAAAAATTAGCCCGGCATGGTGTCAGGCACCTGTAATCCCAGCTACTCGGGAGGCTGAGGCAGGAGAATCACTCGAACCTGGGAGGCGGAGGTTTCAGTGAGCTGAAATTGTGCCGCTGCATTCCAGCCTGGGCAACAAGAGCAAAACTCCATCTCAAAAAATAAAAAAATAAAAATAAAAGAAATTTCCAGACTCAAATGGTTTTCAAAGGGGAATTCTGAAATTTTAAAGAACTAATTTACTAATTAAGCTTTCCAAAGCGTAGAGAAAAAATGCAGTGTCCACATTTTTTATTCAAAGACAATACAATATCTAAGAAGAAATTTGATAGAGATGACAAAATACAATAATCTTATTACAGTCTTATTTAATATAATCATACTACTGTTGGGGCCCAAACATTAAACGTAAGCAAAATAAATGGTGGTACATTAAAATAATTGTGTATCATTAACCAAGAATGTGTATTTTTCAAATAAATATTCAGCATCAAGTTAAATGATTAAAAAATTACAGTTTAATGTTCTTATTATGAATAAGATAGTAATGCCTACTATCCCCACCATTAAAATTATTCTAGAAATAACACATGTAATTCAACCTGAGAAATGAAAATTAAACATGTAGGTATTGGTAAAGAGGAGACAACAATTATTGTTAGTTGCTGCTTATATAATTGTATACCTAGTAAATGCAGTGGAATTAGCTGAGAAATATACAAAATAATTAGTTAATATAGAAAAGTAACCAGAAACAAAATCATTAGCTTTGATTTTTCATCTTTTCTATTTGATCAGTTTAATTTTACATAGAAAATAGATGTTTCAGTATATCTGGATGAGTTTTATAAAGTATTATTTATCATTAATTTTATTTTCTCTATATCTGTTATTGACCTGTTACTGTTTTCACTGTTGTGTAACACATCTTTGTGTTTTGCCTTTTTCATTTTTATTAAGCTTTATATTTCAAAAGGTCTAAGAATCACTAATTAACTCTACTATTATTTTTCTATTTGGTTTTCAATCTTTCTTGTCGTTTTCTTTGGATATTCATGGCAGTAGTCAGTCACTCTTCTCAATTCTTTATTTGGATGCTCAGTGTTCTCTCCATTGGCAAGGCCATTTCTGGAAATTGATATTTGGAGATTTCTTTGAAGTTGACATTCTTTTTTTTGAAATACTTTAAATGATAACAAATACTCTTCCATTTATTTTCACTGGGTAATATTTAAAAAGTAGTTAAGTTTGTCTAAAGAAAGCTTAGCTGATAATTCACTGGTTGACCAAGCTAGGCTATGTCAATTTGCATTAAAAAAAAAAAATGTGTCACTATAAAGTAAATGAGAAATTAACTCTTGTGGACAGTGTTCAAAATATGTTTTAAAAGTAAAGTCTGATTATGTTTCTTTTCAGTAGCTAACATTCATTTTGATGTGTAAGCATCATGTTTGGAGGGAGGTATAATTTTTAAGAATTCATTACAAGTATCACAAAAGATAGACACATGTAAAGAATGATATAAAAATTAGTGGCTTTGAAAACAACCAAAGGCAGTTCGAAAATACAATGGGAGAAATAATCCATTTATAATAGCAAGAAGAAAAGTAAAATACCTGTTATTAAAGTTAACCAGAAATGTGATGGACCTATATGAAGAAAACTTGAAGCTCTAAAGATAATATAAAAGACGTCTTCAGTAAAATTAGAGATGCAGGTATTCTTTTATAGGAAACTACAATGTTATACATTGACAAAGGGACAAATCTCAGTTTATTAAGCTGCAAATTCAATGTCTTAACACTTCATCTGAATTTATTTTTTGTACTTGACAAAATAATACAAAGTTCACTATGAAAAATAAAAGTGAAAAATGCTTTGAAATGTTTCAAAAAGAAAAATGAATGAGGTGGAAGTAATATTATCTATATCAAAATAGCCAATGAGGCTGTACTAGTTTAAACAGCTTGACATTAGAGATTATGAGAGAATGTCCCCAACTTCCCCAGATCCAGAGGTATTATAGTGGCGCTCAAATCACTGGGAAAAGAGCTTCTTCACTAGTGTTGTTGGGACAAGGTACTAACTGTATGAAAAAACAAAGATTGAATGCTAGTCTTATTTCTTTTACCAAAGTAAATCACAGAAAGTAAAACTTAAACTATGACAGTTTGAGGAAAAACACAAGTGAATTTACTTAAAATTTCGGGCTTAGTGGAAAGTCTTTCCATTCAGGATACGATACTCAGAGCACAAGAAAGAAAACATTAACAAACCTATACAGTTACAACCAACTAAAAAAATCTGAACTAATAAAAATACAGTCTAAACATGTGACAGGTTGAGACTAATTTTCTTAACTTGCCAAATTTTATACAAATTAGTAAGGAAAAAAATATACTTAACCAGAGGGAAAATGGGCAAGTTGCTAAAAAAGAAATACAAATAGAAAAATATAAGGGGACCATCTCTGCCTTCCTAACTAAAGAAAGGCAAATAAACAATAATGAGATGTCATGTTTTAATCAATCAGATTGATAACAATTAAAATAAGTGTCAAATGAGAATCCAGAAAAATAGCCACTGTTAATAAACTGTTGCTTGGGGTGTAAATTGGCTCGACCTCTTTGTCAGACATTTAGGTCATATGCACAAAAGTCTAAAATACACATTTTCTCATGACTTTGAGTTGCCTCTGCTGGAAATTTATCCAGTAATATACTCACACATGTGTTCTAATATGTACTAGCAAGAGGGCTCCCTGTAAAACATACAAACTAAAAATACCGGAAATGCTCACATAAGGGACCTGGGTGAATCATTCAGGTATATGGTCCAACCAGTGAAAGGCTGAGTAGTCCTAAAACATGAAGTGCATCTCTAAGTGCAGATATGAAAAGACCTACAAGATAAGTGATGTTTAAAAAATTAAAGTGACGATCATACATGTGTATAATGTGGTTCCTTTGTGTGCATGTGCATGTGTATGATTAAAATATATCTGGAGAGATGTAATTGGAATGTTTCTGACTCCACTTGCCTTTGTGTAGAATACTGGTTCTCAGATTTCAGTGTGCACCACAATCACCAGGGTTTGTTAAAACCCAGGGCCCCGCCGTAAAGATTCTGATCCAGTGAGTGAGTCTGGAGTGAAGCCTAAGAATTTATATTTCTAACAGTTTCCCAGGTGATACTGCTGCTTCTGGTCCGGGAAACACACTATGTGGACACTCTATAGAGAGGAACTAGGCCTTTCACTTGAAATCTTCCTGTTTATTTAATTTTTTTAAATTGTGTATTTTAAGATCAAAAGCAGCAATCTGAATTAAAAGATTCTGGAGCATTTTAATTTTTTTCTTTATATGTAAGCACATTTTTAAAAAGCCATGCCATTAAAAAAAATTATGCCAAATAAGATCAAATCCACTGCTTTTTAGTTGCTACTTAAATATTTTGTTTGCTAATTCATTTCCCTAAGAATGGACTTAGTGAAATATTAAACTTTTCTCATTTTTATTCCTCCTAGGTAGATCCTTGACTATAATTTGAACTCAGAAGTTAGATTGGCTTGCATGGTACTCCAAGAAATAAAAATATTTTAAGAATATTGGGGATTTATATTATTTTTTGTAATATAATTTTATTAAGATTGAGGATCTATATTATTTTATATAATATATAAAAGTGTCAAACTAATTTAAAGGTAATAAAAGTTGTATATATAAAAGAATGAAAGAACCATCACTATTTTCTATAAAATAAGAATGACAAGATGCAGCAGGCAATAGCTATCGTAGAGAACCACTTAAGATGACAGACAAGATGGCAAATCCTTAAGGAAAACTGGTGTTGGGGTATACTGTCTTATTTGTATTTCTGTTAACACAGCTTTATGATTGCATTGCATTTCTGGGCATGGACTTTAGAAAGATTTAGAGCAGTAACAACAACAACAAATAGATTGTCCAATTCTATCCACTCCTTTTTTTGTTTTAACAGGTCATATTCTACCTTCTGTTGGTATTATTTTTCTTTTGCTTAGATTTTTTATTTTTATTTTTTTTACTTATTCAGCGTTCGTTGTATAGTCTCCCTGAGGAGCATTAAATAATCCATGTGAACAAATATGGAATGGCTAAAAGACTGAATCTCTGTCTTGCCAACCCTCATATCTTCAGTTGGGGCAGAAAACCTGAGCAAACAGGCATTGCACTAGACCGTGTCGGCAGCAAAGCAAGCCGTAGTCAGGTTCCCAAGGGAATGAATTCTTGTGTTTTGTTTTCCATACCAAGACCATTTTTTCTCCTTTCCCCTGAAGATCAAATCTGGTGGTTCATTAGCTATTCTGGCTGATCTCAGCTTCCTCTGTACATGCTCTTGTCTTCCCATCCCCACACTCCAGGGGTTTGATAGAACAAGGTTAATACTCGGAATCACGGTCAGGAGCAAATTGATTGCAAGCGGAGGATGTAAAAGCTTGTCTGTCACCATCTCCTTATGGCCTCAAGTTAAGCAGGCGGTTTGCATCAAGTGAAGCTTTAAAAGTCTCTTTTTTAACTGACATCCGTAACAGAGAATGCTATTTCTCTCAAACCATATGCCACTAACGCCTGATTAGCTATGATCAGATAGACCGATAGATGCACTATTAAAAAGAACTGAACCCGGTGCTTAGTTCCTATGAATGTTGAATAAATAATTAATGTCTTCCTCTTTCCTGCCCCGACCCAACCAGTTTGCCATTATTTAACTTAACAAGCATTTGACGGAGCATGTCTTGTATGCTAGATAGGTACTAAGAAAAGATCTAAAGTTGCCATTGATATGGATTTTAATGTGAATAGTGCCCCAGGGAGTTGCGCAACTTCCTAGCTATTCATGGCACTAAGTTAGGCCAAAGGAAGGGGAGTTACTGTGATGAGTCTTAAGACATCATTTGTGCCTTGTCAGAGTTCCTAATAGGGAGAACGGTTGGCATAACCACAGATTAGTATAAGTCATAACTCAAGTTAGACTAAAGGGGTCTGGGATCAGCAATGATGGTGTAGTAGATTCTGCTTGGGGTGGGGTGCAGGAATCAAGAAAGGCATCAAAGAGAAGATGACATTTGATTTGGGCGTTTCAGAATGAGTCACGCTCAGACCCGAGGGGAGTGGGAGGGTAGGCCATGGTGTAGTTGGAAACAACAAGAAAGCCACTGTCGCCCACAATTGTCTGGAGTGAATGCTGGCTGAGAATAATTTAAACACTTTCTCTTGTAATTTGAAGGACACAAACCATGGCTTCTCTCTCAGTGAAAGAGCATTATTCTCTAAATTGTTTAATCTGTAGTCCCGATTTATTAAGATATGTGTGGCTTGTCTTGGGAGTCTGAGTAATCACTGACATTGTATAGGGGAATACATTTGCATGGCATTATAAGAATGTCAAGTTGTCTTTCAAAACTGAATATAGATAAAAGGCTCACCAATGCCTGGGCTATCTCTGAGTGCTGACTGTGGGAACATCCGTTGGTGGCATTCGTTCTACTGTAGGCACACATTTCAATCAGCCCAAAAGGCCTCCTGTCCACAAAAGGCTGGACAGTCCTTACCTCTCACTCATAATGCCACATTAGCATTTCTATTCTCGTGCTCTGTGGTCATAAGAGGCTGGGAGATCTTCGGAGAGACGTTTCTCAACCTGTAGGCACAAAAGAGGTGCCCTGAGCTCTTTGAAGGGCACCCTTTCAGTGGGGGTTCATCCGGTGAAAGACTCTCTGTTGCACCTCAACACCTCTAGAGACTGAAAGGGAAGCGATTTGGGATAGCAGAAATGGACATAGGTATTAATGGAAGGAGACTGCCATAAGGCATGTAAAGGAATGGAATACACATACGCTGCTTTACCTGAGCCATTTTCCACAGTGGTGTTAACTGTAAGAAGCCCGTGTTAATACTCAGAAAGTCGATCATCTTCAATCCCTGCAGCTATACTTCCTGCTAAGGTGCAAGACAGATGGACACACTTTGAGGCTCAGGCCAAAATTCACTGAGCTCCCTGATTTTAAGAATTTTAAACTTTCCTACCTCAAATTTTAGAAGTCTTTCCCTCTTGATCTACACGTGTTTCAAGATTGTGCCTTTCAGAACCTTTGTACATAACAAATACTTTTGAGTATGCAATTAAATAAAGAAGTTATTTAATATTAGCTGTGATCGAATGTGTAAGCTGTCAAATCAAATTCCCTGGGTGGATATGCATGGTTTGCCAACAGAAACAGTCACCTCTCTTCATGGACCTTAGTCTCCCCATCTGAGAAATGGGGATTACGGTCAAAAGTGTAGCGGTCATGTCAGCAGAGTGCTGGGCATTTGGCAAATGCTCAATAATACTTAGAATGATTATCTCCTGAAAATTTCTCTGGTGTCAGATGCAGTCAAATATAACTTCTAACTAACATGAAGTGATTACTGGCAATAGTGAATTGATGTCATTCTAGACAAAAACAAGCAAACTTGACTTTTCATAGAGTTTATAGTATCTCTTCAAGGCTAAGTTTGCTTTGTGAGATTCACTTTTTTGAAATATTGAGAATAATATATAGATTTGAATGCCTATTATATATATATATAAAATAGGCATTCAAATCTCCTAACTCAAATATATATATGAACACATGAACATATATATATGAGTTAGGAGTCTGTTTCACTGCAATTAATAGTGTCCTAAATAATTAGCAGTGTATTTTCTTACATACCAAGTTAGGAGCTTGTTGTCCTTGTTTTAGGTGCTCAAAAATGTCCTTGAGGAACCAGCTGTTTCTGTCATTTTCTTCCAGCAACCTGACATTTTGGGCTTCTATCTTTATGCTAGTGACCCCGTGGTCACAAAGTAGCTGTGATATCCAGGCCTCCTCCTAGCATCACAAGCCAAAAGAAGGGATCAAGGGTCATCATCAGATGGTCATTTTTATCAGTAAAGCAAAAGTGTCTTAGACAAACCCCCAGCAGAGTCTTCCTTATATCTCATTGGCTAAAACTGTCATGTAGCCACGCATAGCTACAGGGGAAGCTGGAAAAGCAGGTAAAGGATTGTCCTGAGTAGACCAATCATAATCTACAAACTAAGGCTGGGGATATTGCAGCCTTAAAAATAATCAGGGTTCTATTAGCGTAGAGCAATGATTCTCAAACTATAGTGAGCATCAGAATCACCTGAAGCAGAATTTTGAGTCCCACTGCCACAATTTCTAATTCAGTAGGTCTGGACAAGGGTTCAACAAGTTGCATTTCTAACAAGTTCCCAAATGATAGTGATGCTTCTATCTGGGATCACACTTTGAGATCTTCTGTATAAAGTCACAAACTTTTTCTGTAAATAATCATATAGTAAATATCTTACGTTTTGTAAGTTATACATTCTGCACCACAAATTTCAGTACAAAAGCAGCAACAGACATTTCATGAATGAGCCTAACTGTGTTTTGCTAAATCTTTATTTATAAAAATAGATGTGCACTGGCTTTGGAATAAGGATGATAGAAATTAATATCGGATATTGTTTCAGTTATTGTGGTAGCATAGCGCATTATTCCACTTTATGTTCATGAATTCAGTGAATTATGAAAGAGCAGTGGAGATGACTCTTCCCTGCCCCACAGTATCTGGAGCTTTAGGTGGGAAGATGCAAATACCGTGATTGACAGGTGCTTGGGGACTGGAATCAGCTGGAAGCTCCTTCATTCACATACATATCTGGTACCTGAGCTAGGATGGCTAGGACACCCGCTCTGACTATAGATCAGAACACCTACCTGTTGCCTCTCCTTGGAACTGAGATTCTCACAGCATGGTGTCTGAGTTCTAAGAGGGAAACTGCCAAGAAAACCAGGGAGAGGTTCATGGTCTTCATGCACCTGCCCTCGAAAGTCATGAGCATCACTTGCATCTCATTCTATTGATAAAAAGTAAGTCACCAGCCTGCTCCGTTTCAAAGGGAGAATTAAACTTCACCTTGACAAGGAAATGCCATGGTCACATCATAGAAGGGTATGTGTGATGGGAGGTACTTTTGTGGCTATCTTTGGAAAATACATTCTGCCATAGGCAGACGCATACCAATGTCTGCTGCATCCCTCAGACAGATTCTTGAGGTTCTAGATGCCTCATTCAAAGCCTCTGTCCCAGAATCAGAGTACAGAATGTAGATCTATCAGAGTATGATATGGGAGGATTTCTGGCTATGACCAGTAAGTTTTACCTGACCAATACAGATGCTTTTCTATGGCCCCATTGCCAGATTGTATTGATGTTTTATTTCAGCAGGACCTCAGCCAGGTTTTCAGGGATGGAATCAAAACAAATGATCAAAGAAAGAAATCCAGGGTGGGTATCACCCATTATCCAACATCGTTATTTAGCAAAGACCTTTAATTTATTTTGTATGTAAGAGTAATGCCAAGAACTGCCAGTTGCAAGGCACCACTCTTCTCTTCAAAGAGCTTATGATCTTTTGGGAAATTGGGCCTATAGTTTTAAAAAAGATAAACATTAATAAAGAGGCATCTGGTATGTCAAAAGAAACACTTTATATTGATACATAATAATTGTATGTATTTATAGGGTACATGTGATATTGGGATATATGCACACAATGTGTAATAGCCCTCACCTCAAATGTATATCATTTATTTCTGTTGGAAACATTCCAAATCTTCTCTTCTAGCTATTTTAAAATATGTAATAATGTATTGTTAACTAGAGTTATTCTACTGTGCTATCAAGTGCTACAACTTATTCCTTCTAATTCTATAATATGTTTGTACTCATTAACCAACCTCCCTTCATTTCTCCTTCCACTCACCCTTTTCTGCCTCTGGTAACCATCATTCTACTCTCTTCTCCATGAAATTAACTTTTCTAGCTTCCACATGTGAGTGAGAACACACAATATTTGTCTTTTTTTTGTCTGGGCTATTTCACTTAACATAATGCCTCCAGCTCTATTCATGTTTCTTGCAAATGACAGGATTTCATTATTTTTATGACAGAATGGTATTCCATTGTGTATATAACCATATTTTCTTTATCCATTCATTTGTTAATGGACACTAAGGTTGATTCCCCATCTTGACTATGTGAACAGTGCTGCAATAAACATGTGAGTGCAGGCATCCCGTTAAAATATTTGCTTTCCTTGCCTTTTGATAAGTAACCGGTAGTGGGACTGCTAGATCCGTAGTGGGACTGCTAGATGATTCTACCTCTGTGTTGTTTTCCATAATGGCTATACTAATTTATGTTTCCTAGTTTGTAAGAGTTCCCTTTCCTCTGCATCCTTGTCAGCACTTTTCTGTTGTTGTTTTTGGTCTGTTTGATAATGGCTACACTGATTGGAGTGTAACGGTATCTCATCGTGGTTTTGATTTGCATTTCCTTGATGACTCATCATGTTAAGCATTTTTCATATGCCTGTTGGCTATTTGTATGTCTTCTCTTGAGAAATAATTCAGATTTTGGCCCACTTTTTAATGGAATTCTTTCTCTTTTTGCTGTTGAGTTGAGTTCTTTGTATTTTCTGGGTATTAGCAGCTTGTTGAATGAATAGTTTACAGATATTTTCTTCCATTCTGTAAGTTTTCACTTGGTTGTTTCCTTTGCTGTGCAGAAGCTTTTTATTTTAATATAGTCCCATTTGCCTATTTTTTGTTTTTTGCCTGTGCTTATGAAGTCTGAGCCGTAAAGTCTGTGCCTAGACCAATATCCTGAAGCATTTCCCTGTTTTCTTCTAGCAGTTTTTATAGTTTCAGGTTTCATATCTCTATTTTTAATTCATTTTGACTTAATTTTTGTATAAGGGATAAAGGTCTAGTTTTATCTTTCTGCATAGGGACATTCAGTTTTCCCAACACTATATATTAAAGAGGATGTCCTTTTTCCAATGTCCAATGTATGTTCTTGATGCCTTTGTTGAAAATCAGTTGGCTGAACTACATGGACTTACTTCTGGATTGTCTGTTATCTTCCATTAGTCTATGCATATGTTTTTATACCACTACCATGGTGTTTGGGTTACTATAGGTGTGTAGTGTATTTTGAAGTCAGATTATGTGATGCCTCCTGCTTTGTTCTTTTTGCTTAGAATTGCTCTGGCTATTTTGTGGTTTTATATAAATTTAATTTTTTTTTCCTACTTCTGTGAAAAATGTCATTGGCATTTTGATAAGCATTGCATTGAATCTGTAGATTGCTTTGTGTAGTATGATCATTTAAATTATATCAGTTCTTCTGATCCATGAACGTGGGATGTCTTTTCCCTTTGATTGTGCCCCTTTCATTTTCTTTCATTAGTGTTTTGTAGTTTTTATTGCAGAAGTCTTTAACTTTCTTGGTTAAATTTATTCCTAGGTATTTTCTCTTATTTTATTAGCTATTATAAATTGGTTTTCTTTATTTCTTTTTAGCTAGTTGACTATTAGTGTATAGAAATGTTACTAATTTTTATATTAATTTTGTATCCTGCAATTTTACTGAATTTGATTATCAGATCTAAGAATTTTTCAGTGAGATTTTTAGGTTAGTCTGTATATAATATCATCTGTGGGAAGGGACTATTTGACTTCCTCTTTTTTTCAATTTGGATGACTTTCATTTCTTTCCCTTGACTGCTCTGGCTAGAAAGTCCAGTACTATGTTGAATCAGAGTGTTGAAACTGATCTTTCTATTTTTCCGCCTTCAGTATGATGCCAGCTGTGGGTTTGTCATATACAGCTTTTATTATGCTGAGGTACTTTGCTTCTATGTATAATTTGTTAAGAGTTTTTATAATGAAGGGATGTTAGATTTTATTGAATTCTTTTTCTGCATCTATTGAAATAATCATATGGTTTCTGTCCTTCATTCTGTTGATGTGATGTATCACATTTATTTATTTGTGTATGTTGAACTATCCTTGCATCCCTGGGATAAATTTCACTTGATTATTATATATAAAGTTTTTGAATAAACACCCTAATGATGTATCTTACGTGATTAAAAAAATCAAGAACCAAATCCAAAATTAACAGAAAAAAAGAAATAGTAAAGATTCAAGCACAACTAGCTGAAATTGTGACTGAAAATACATTGGATCAATGAAGTGAAAAGTTGATTTTTTGAAAAGATAAACAAAATAAATAAATTGCTAGCCAGACTAACTGGCTGGGCATGGTGGTTCACACCTGTAATCCCAGCACTTTGGGAGGCCAAGGTGGGTGGATCATGAGGTAAGGAGTTCGACACAAGCCTGCCCAAGAGGGTGAAACCCATCTCTACTAAAAATACAAAAATTAGCCAGGCATGGTGGCATACTCCTGTAATCCTAGCTACTCAGGAGGCTAAGGCAGAAGAATTGCTGGAACAAAGGAGACGGAGGTTGCAGTGAGCTGAAATTGTGCCACTGCACTCCAGCCTGGGTGTCAGAGTGAGACTCCACCTCAAAAAAAAAAAAAAGAGACTAACCAAGAAAAAAAGATAATTTATCCGAATAAAAAACACAAGAAATGGAAAAAGGGACATTCCAATTGATACAACAAAAATACAAAGGATCATTAAATATTATTATGAACAACTATATGCTAACAGACTAGAAAACTCACAGGAAATGGATACTTTCCTGAACACCTACAGTCTACCAAGATTAAAGCAGGAAGAAATAGAAGACCTGAACAGACCAATAACGAGTAATGAGATTAAATTGGTAATCAAAAGTTTCCCAATAAAGAAAAGCCCAGGCCCAGGACCAGATGGCTTATTGCTGAATTCTACCAAAGTTATAAAGAAAAGTAGCACCGTCCCAGCTACTCGGAAGGCTGAGGCAGGAGAATTGCTTGAACCCGGGAGGCGGAGGTTGCAGTGAGCTGAGATTGTGCTACTGCACTCCAGCCTGGCGCCTGGCGACAGAGTGAGACTCTGTCTCAAAAAAACAAACAAACAAAAAAAAAAAGAAAAGTAACACCAACTTTTCTAAACTATTCCAAAAATGTAAAGAGGAGGGAATTTTTCCTAACTCATCCTATGAGGCAACATCATCCTGATAACAAAACCAGGCAAGAACACAACAAACAAAGAAAACTACAGGCCAGTATCTCTTATGAAAGATGCAAAGATCCTTAATAAAACATTAGCAGACTGAATCCAACACATCAAAACGAGATAACTTTTGATGGCTTTTAAACGAGGCTGAGATTCTTCTCCGCTGGACAGTGGAAAAAGCTACCCTGGTGTAGGATTTTATTAATTTGAACCTTGAAAGATAAAAGGGGATGGATGAAAAGAAAGAGAAAATGTATTTCAAATAAGTGCCTGATGGTCTCATTGGAGTTGGGGAGAAGATCATTATGTCAGAAGAAAATGTGTATTGAGACTGGGAAATAACATTAAACATGATGGTGGTCACTGTGTTGAAGGGGCTCCTACATAACATCTAATCGTTTAGTGATTTCCCACAGTGCAAGGCCTGGGATGCTATTATCTCTACGGTTCTATCCTCCTTCTCCACTAGCTATTTCTTCCAGGGACAGTCTGTCATGGAAAATGCAGGGCCTGCTTGTCCTTCTGATTACATCAGTCATAACAAAGTGTAGACTAGGCTTTTGAATCCAACACACTCCCTGAAGTGCATTACACTGAACTTTGACATAGCAAAACAGAGAGGAAAAACAATAAAAACAACAAAAATCTAGAAAAAAGACAAATTGCTCTTAAGCACATTCTTTGGTTATTTTAAAATGCTTCCCAATGTTTCTTTGAACTATAAGTTCTTAGAATTAGGGAAAAAGCAGTTTTTGGTTTAAAAAATTTTGAGACTCCCCCAAAAAATGTGTGAGCCTCTTTTCAGAAGTTTCAAGTAGATATTTGCACCTAATTTAATGTGCTAACCCAGTCTAATGAATTTGGTATTTCCCCAACTCAGTGTTTGGCTTTTAGATATAGTGGCTTGGAACCATGACCTTGAGAAGCTCCATTCCATCAGATCATGCCCCACTTATAAACTTCTTAAAGTTGGCATCTGATACATGGAGTTATTATGAGCTGTGCTGTGACAATAACTTTGGACAGTTTTTTACATTGTAGAGTCCTAAAAACTGGCTTGGTCACCAAAGCAATACAAATGCTGTCCTTATGTGTATTAAAAAATCCTTACGCTTGTCTCACTTTGTTTTAAAGGCACCTAATAGTATGCTGCTTAATGCTTGATAGTCTGACAGAAAAGTTCGTTTCAATCCTATAATCGATGACCTTTCTAGTTACAAATATTCACTGGTTCTGTAGATGATGACAAACTTGCATTTGAATAACATTTGATAGTACATTTCTCTATGAAATGTGAAGTGCTTTCAAAAGGTTGTCTTATGCCATGGTAATAAAAACATTTTAGAGCGTGTGCATTGTCAAAAAGTCACTAAGGTATGTCCTCTGTACAAAAGCACACAGCTGAGAGTTTTCAGTGGGTAGGACTCTGCCCACCCACTCGTCTAGGTCTGAGGCTGTGTCTGTCTGGAGAAAGGTGTCAGTGCTTACCTGTATCTCTTTGGCACTCCAGTCTCATGAATTCCAGTCTGGTGGCTTCCAACTGCATATACCTGTGACTGGTTGCCCAAGGGTCATCTTTCCCTATTATAGCCCACTTAGTCCAGGCAAGAAAAGCCAGGGATTTAATACCTGCCACCTTCCCATGAGTGGCTTTCAACTTGTGATCACCAGTGGGTAACGCCAAGGCATTTTCTACACTGTCTTTCCCAGTAAGATCGCACCCAAGTTGCCCACAGTGGTTACCTGCTCAACAGTAGTTCCTTATTGACTCCTTTCTCTATCTCATTTTTCAATGTCCCTACTGTTAATTCCTAGGATCACTTCCCAAGTAAACCATTTATACTTAAATCTGAGTCCTTCGGGTCTTTCTCTGGGGAAATCCAACTTAAGACATACTGAGATTGATGCCCACAAAGGCACAGTATGGATTAGCTGCAGATATCTGGATCTGAGAAGCTTAAGAACTGCCTAGAATAGGCGATGATGTAGAACCACTGTAGGCTTTTGAACAAGAGAAGGGTGTATTGTTAAAGGAAAATGATCTTTGCTTTTGTCTATAGTTCACTTTGCATCAAGGGGAGGGGTGTGGCTGGGAAGAGCCTGGAGCCTAGGGAATTGAGTTTTATCACTATTATTGTGGTTATCTAGGGGCAGGTAAAGAGAGGTTGGATTCGTGGGGAGGAGGTTAAAATGAAAATAAGGAATGTTTTGAAGGCACATGATGGAGAATCAGTGAGGATTGATGTTGACTGAGTTGGTTATGGAGGAGCCAAGAGGAGGGAGGAAGCGAAAATAACACTCTTGGAGAACTGGGAGTATGGCAGTGCCCTTAGCGGTTTTGATCTCTGTCTAATTTGTAGCCTCTGCTTACAGGGTAATATTTATTGGTCTTGAGAATTTCCTGAAGCAACCTTATAGTTCATCAGAATGGGGCTCATTTCTCCAAAAGAACAGACCCCGTGAAACCTCCGGAGATATAGTCAGTATTTCATATGAGTTTATGGATTTTTCTTCAGCCTTCCAATACACATAAAATTTCTTATCTCTCTTTTCCCTGCACTGAAATCCTCCAACATGCCTTTTCCCTGAGTAAACAAAAAATATGAGCTTTTCTTAACAATAGACCTTCTAATGAGTGATCACAGCCACATTTTTAATATGTCAAAGTCAGGATCTGTTTAACAATTGGTGACCCTCTCTCAGCATGGCAGCTAGTGACAGCCTCATTTACACCAGTTCAATGAAGATACTGAAATGCTCCCTGTCAGACAGTGGAAATGAACTTACACTTTCACCAGTTCTCACTCAGCACAGATTTTCAAGCCACTTAACACCTTTCAAGTGTCTGAAAGCTAACAGAATGCTCAACACACGGATCCACTGACTTTTACAGCTGCCCACAATTTATTATATGTCTGTGATTATTTATTTATGTATTTTTGCTAAGAAGAAAATATAGTGGTCTTAAACACTGGTAACTGAGGAAGTTTACACAGCTGGAACTTATATTATTTTTCAAAGAACTGAGTTCTCTGAGCTCTAAATAAAACTTCTTAGACAACTGTCAATATATTTTACTATTTTAATTTTGCTTTTCAGCTTCTTGATTAAATATTCTGTGTGGAGGAATGGGCATCTAGCCTTAAAATCATGTAATTTTGTTTCATTTGAAAACAGCAAAAGACAATATTCCACTATTTGAATGAGCCAGGTGAAAAGAAACTCTGTGACTTTAATTCTGCTGTGTGGATAAGGGGTTGTAAAAAGATTGAAAAGAAATATTTAGGAAAATTTGCTGAAAGACAAAAAGAACAATAATTTCCTAGGGTGACAGGTTTGAGCTATTTTCTCTCCATTCTAGAAATGAGCCGAAGATGTATTTACCCACTGACCCCAAGTAAATGACTGATCTCCAACTGGAGGAGACCATGACCTTTGGTTGGCCTTGTTTTATGGATGGAATTTTTAATATTCTGTCCATGCAAACGTATGCACATATTCCTAGTACATTTGTGATGAAAAGGAAAAATTATGTTCATCTTGATAGATTTCTTAATATTATCTTTTCCACTGAAGAATACAGCTGATTACACTGACTTTGACCAATAACCAAGCTCCAACTAAGACGTAGGTCCCAGGAATCATAGGTAGAGCAGGCAGGTGGATGAAGTTGGCTTGAGAATCTTAATGACCAAAACATGGCTTTCATTAGGCTATGATTTTGGTGACTGAAAAAAATAATAAGGCTATGGATCATTATGTGGACCATCAGGAAAGTTTCAAAGAAAGAACCATCTTCTGAATTCATTGTGTGTCGTCATTTGTCACCATCTTCCTACTTTAATACACACACACACACACACACACACACACACACACTTCTCCAAGAGAGAAGATTCAAGATGAAGATATAAGGCTGCATTGTCTAATTCAGTCCCCACAAGCCACGTTTGTCCATTGAGCAATGGGAATGTGGTGAGTGCAAACTGAGGTGTGTTGTAAAAGACACTGTGAATTTCAAAAACTTAATACCAAGAAAAGAATGTAAATTGACTCAATAATTTTTATATTGATTATAAGTTGAAATAATAATGTTTGGATATATTGAGTTAAATAAATATAAAATTCACATTTATTTTTATTTCTTAATGTGGCTATTAGAAGATTTTAATTACATATATTGCCAACCTAATATTTCCATCAGAAAGTTCTGGAAATAAGGGACCTAAGTGCATGGACTTATTTTCCTCTTCTTCACTGCTTCAGAAAATAAGGAAACTGAGCTCTTACTTGTAATTCATCTGTTCACCCTTAAATTCACCTAACAACATTGTACCTATGACTCTGATGTAAAATGATGCCAATAAACTCATTTAATTAATAGGGCCAGCTACTTACAAATATAATTTTATAAATTAAATAGCTTTACATATGTTTTTGAATTCTACATGCATACACAAAACTATTAAGGTATTTATTTTCTTATAAATTATGAAAATTCAGTATATTTCAACTTACTATTTTACTTATAAAAGCCTGTTCTATTATTTTATTATTTGTGTCTTTTTTCCCATTAAATAATTTTATTAATAAGTTAAGTTTTAAAAAACACAATATCATTTGACAGACTCTAAATATCTTATTTAAATGATACGTAATAAGAAATGAAGGATCTACCCTCAAAGTAAATAATAGTAATTTGTAAAAGCGTCTTTGTGACATTTCAATAATATATAATAAAAATGTGGTTTTTTAATCAATTAGGAGATTCATATTTCAATATCTCTACCCTAACAGTGGCTTGGGTGAAAGAATTAGTCGGTGACAATAGTCGTTGAACAAACAATGACTATCCATTTCCCATTTCAGTTAGGAACTCTTAAAATATACAAACCGTTTTCTTAACTATGAAAATATAAAGACATACATAAAGTATACGTCCTCTACTTCCAAGTGTAATACAGTAACGTGGAGAAACAGAGATCCATCACTCTCCTCCAGATCAATACACCCTTTTTCTACGTAGCAGCCATTTTCTATGTAGCAGTCACCATGATTTTGTTGAAATAATTATATTTTTATCCCTCCCACTTCTACCTTTTAAGATCCCAAAGTGGATTTTCAGTGCACTTAGAATAAAATATCACCCTAGCCCTCAAGACACCGCATGACCTGCCCTCTGGTGCCTTTTCCATTTCACTCCCTGTCCCCTGCTACCCTTCACACTCAACTCTCCAGCTGGCTGATGCCTCCAGGTCTTGGCCTCTGGCATCCCTCATCTTAGGCTGTTTGTGTTGCTATAAAGTAATACCTGAGTGTGAGTACTTTACAAAGAAAAGAAATTTAGTGGCTCACAGTTCTGCAGGCTGTACAAGAAGCATGGTTTCAGCATCTGCTTCTGGGGAGGGCCTCAGTCTGCTTCTACTCACTGCAGATGGCAAAAGAGAGCCAATGTGTGCAGAGATTACACGACAAGAGGAGAAGCTAGAAAGCATATGTGGGGAGGTGCTGGGCTCTTTTAAAACAACCAGTTCCCACAGGAACTAATGGAGTGAGAACCCGGTTGTTACCATGAGAATGACGTTAAGCCATTGATGAGGGGTCTGCCCCTCTGACCCAAGCACCTCCCAGTAGGCCTCACCTCTAATACTGGAGACCAAATTTCAACATGAGATTTGGAAGGGTCAAGCAGCAACCTATCACATCCCCTTTGCCTGGAATGCTCTCTTAAAGCTTAAGAATAATGGAAAATACAGGGAGAGTCAGTCTCGTGGACACATCTGAGTTGCCTTCTCTGGCCACCCTATCTTAAGTAGCTCCTCTGTACTCCTGAAAGTGAGCTCGTATCTTATTTTCCTATTTAATTTTCTTTATAGCACTAACAACTACCTTAAATTATCTTTAAATTTACCTGCTTGTTTATTGTCTATCCTTTCTCATTAGAATTAAGAACACAAGCCTTATCTCTTCTATTTGATCATTTTTTTCCCCCAGACATATCAAAGGTCCTCAACAATTAAATGCTGGCTGGCTGGATGGGTGAATGGATATGATAGTTTCATAAGTGTAAAGGCAGAGAGAATTTAGAGTAGGGGAGGAGATAGAGATGGTATCTAATCTAGATTAGAAGGTTTCTGAAGGGTATACTACCTCAGCTGGTACATATGGATAAGCAGGAGGCAACCAGCAAAGGGTTTAATCTTCTGGGCAAAAGAGCTAGAGTCTAGTGGCTAAAAAGAGGCTGTCATGCTCAGAGAATTACTAAAAGTTGAGTCAAGCTGCAGTCAGAAGTGGGAGTAATGTTGAAACATGAGGACAGGTAGGCAAGAAGGAGCCCAGCAGTTCATAAGAGGCAACTGCATGAGAAGCCTGATCTGGACTGTATTATAACCCCAAATGTCTGCATATTCTGCAGTATGGAGCACGATTTGCGTGTCAGCTTGCTTATTCCATCTCAGTGTTTAAGCCCCTTAAGAGTTTGTAAACTGAACAAGATCAGGGGCTGTCTCCCAGCTCTTGAATTCTTCTTTACTTATAACACAGTGCCTTATACAAGATGGGTTTCCAGCAAATGCCTATTGAGTTGGATTGAGTCTTTTCTCTTATTATTCTTCAGACAATTATCTGAACTGATATTTGGCATTGTCTAGATTATTCTGAAACATCACGCAAAGTGCAAGAATAACTCATGCTCCATTGATCCTCCATAATAGTTACTTTGAATAAATATGGAGGATGGACATGCACAATAAATTGACATGCTCCACGGCCTTTCACTATGAAAAAATACCATATTGACAGTAAAGAAGGCCCAGGAGGCAGCTTTCAGAGATGTGGATAAGATATTTCTCCTCCCTGAGTTGAAGCAGAAACAGGGAATCCAGTTCTTGGTATGTTGGATTAAAAAAAAAAAAAAGACGCTCACGTGAAAAGTCTGCGTCCTTGCAAGAATTATCAATTCTGAAATGCCTGTTCATTTCCATAGGTTAGTCTTCATTAGACACAATTTTAGAAAGGTATTCAAATATATTTATTTGAGTGGGTAAGTAGAAACCAAGTCTTGGTGATCAGAATTTTAGTACAGAGCTAAGTACAGTTGTTTGCGTTTGTCTTTTCAATGTTGGAAGGACAAATGGTGCCTTGATTTTACACCACTTCGTAAATCACCTTCTAGAGCCACAATATTTACAACAGATTGAAACAAACAGGCTTAGATCTGGTTCTGATTATTGTGACAGAGAAATGTGAATACAATGGAGAAATGATACATTAATCATAGTGATGTTTCATATACTCACTTGGAATGTGAACTAACAAGTTCAGATACCTCAGAAATATCTCAAAAACTTCCTTTAAAGGACCGATTCTCCCCTTATTATGGAAAGCTATATTTTTCCTCTATATTTTATTAATTCCCTACGTCTTCATTTCGGTGTAGAACATATTACCTTAATCATTAGCATGCACGCCCCTCCCGACAAAAAGCACAAACTAAAGCAAATTTACAGAAACCCAACTTGAATCCTAATTCAACAAGTCAAAACCCTTGGATGTTTCTAAAGCTTTGATGTAACCACGACTTCATCTGACATTCTGTTGCTTACGAGTCTTGCTACTTCTTAAGCTCACTTTTCTAAAATGATGAATGCTCATGTAAAAGGCAAAACAAGGCAGCCTTGTAGAGTCAAGTCTACAAGTCAATTGATTTCCTATGAGAAACTTTTGAGCTACTAAAGCAGGGACTCAAGGAAGTTTTGTTTCTTGTTAGATGCCAGCTGAATAGAACTGAATATATTGTCAAGCCTTGAATATCCTGGCTGAGTGCGGTGGCTCACACTTATAATCCTAGCACTTTGGGAGACTGAGGCAAGAGGACCACTTGAGCTTATGAATTCAAGACCAGCCTGGGAAACACAGTGAGACCCTGTCTCTCTCTAAAAAAAATTAAAAATTAGCCAGGCATGATGGCACATGCTTGTGATCCCAGCTACCCAGGAGACTGAGGTGGGAGGATCACTTGAGCCCAGGAGTTCAAAGTTTCAGTGAGCAGTGACTGGGTCACTGCATTTCAACCTGGGAGACAGAGAGAGATTCCCATCTCAAAACAACAAAAAACAATGCAATATCTTGAACTTCAGATATTTCAGTAGTGCCAGTGTGATACGTGTGCACGTAGGGAAGAACCTAGCCCACAGAGTTCACCATTATATGAAACAGCATGGTTTACATGCCATCGCTTTTATTAAAAGTTTTCGTTTTTCTGTGTTCATGCTGTTCTTGGAAATACATTGTAATGTTGCCAAGTAAATAATTTTCTCAAGGAAAAAATAACAATTAGAAAAAAGATAAGACCCCTTTGCTCTGATACCCTTAACCAAGTTAATTGCGGAGAGAAGTAGAAATAGGAAGAGAGGAAGAGAGAAAGGACAGGAAAAAAAAAAGAAGCTACACGAGAGTAAAATAACATCACTGTCAGAGATGTTGCCCATGGCCCGTTCACATTGGACTTTAACACTTCACCATGCTCCACACGATTTTTAGCTTCCAGTATCTGCAACTCTGTGTCCAGGGGTTCTTTTCCATAATAGCAGAGACCTTCCTGGTCAGCAGAAGACTACTCTGCACATGGCAGGCTGTAAGTGACAAGAAATTAACATCCCTTGAAACCTTTCCCTCAATCTGTGATTCTCTAGTGTATCACTACTCCAGCTCCTGTCCTCTTGGCTGCCATGATGCTAAGCCTTCTCTTTCACACCATATCTCAGAGTTTCTCTGCAGCAGTAAGCTCCAGGGACCCATTATGGTAGCTGGCTTAATAATTCACCCTTATTAACTGCTTTGCCACTCCTGTATCGCTTCACCACTCTTTCCATGCTCCTTGGGATCATCTCCTAAATAAACCATTTGAACTCATATACTAGTCTTTATGCCGCTGGTGGAACACAAATAAGATAACTACTATTTCTGTTCATAACAGTTTGTTTTTGGACTCCATTCATTAGAATTGTAACAGCTTCTATTATTAAGACCTGTACAAATTTTTGATGATATTGCACTTACCTGGATTATGCCTTCTCTCTGCTTTCCTCAGTATCCATCACAGGTGTTTCATAAATATTTTCTGAGTGTAGAGTAACTCTACCAATGGAAAGCTTTGCCGTGGCACAGTTTTTGCACACAGTCTGTGCTTACTAAATGTTTTATCAGATGAAGTGTAATGATTATGCCTTAGGCAGTGGAAAGGTCTTTATTCAACTTTTAATTATGTTCAGAAGTATGGGAGAATATGTAGTGTTTGAAACCATCTGGTTGAAATCCACCTGCTTACACAAGTATTTCAGGGGAGAGGGGATACTTAATCTGTCTCAGCATGTGGGAATAATTTATCACAAAGGCCAACTTGCAAAATCAGTCATTCTGGATGCCTCATCCCTTCCAAACGAGGACAATTTTGTTTCAAGTGCTGGACATGGAAACCGAGAATGTAGTGACTCATTTCTGTAAAAATGTGACTATGAGAGAGGAAGATTTTTACCACTCAAAGTGCAGCAAGGTGAGAGCTCGCCTGAGTTGGGTGAAGTGCACGTAACTTATTTTGTGGACACCTCTCTAAAGTGCCTTAAAGCTTCAAGGATAAAGAACCCAGTGGGTTTTTGTTTAGTTATTTGCCCCAAGGCTAAAGCTCTGTGGCATATTTCAGCAGAGTTTTTAAATGGTAAAACAATGGTTTCTTTTTTTCTTTAATGTAGTCTAAAATAAAATGGAACTCCAGACCTATATGCAACAGCTGATGTTCATATGATATTGTTAGATGCCTCTTTTTATCCCCATCTCAGTCTCCCCGGGGGAGGCAGGAGTTGGGAGAAAATAGTCAAAAAATAAGAAACACTTCGACTTGAGCGATGTCTTCACGATTGTAGCAGAGTGAAATATTATGACGGTGGTCTAGGTAATTCTAAGTATTGAAATTTTTTACTAAAGTTCAGATAACTGAAGCAAGGATTTCCTGGAAAAATTATCCCCTCAATTATCTTTTTCATGCTGAAGTTATATGAGTCTGACTTTTAGACTTCCAGTCAAATTATGCAACTTTTCTTCCTTCTGCCAGTCAGCTTGTTGCCACTAATAAGATGGAATCGTAGAAGTTAACAGGGTTTGTTTCTTTCATTATGTTGATTATTATTATAATCAACATAATTGATTATAATAATAATCTAATTTCAAATAATCATAATAATCTAATTTCAAAACTTTTAAATCTTAAGTTTATTTACATAATTAGTCGATCGTAACCTGAATATCTTAGGATTATTAATTTGTCAAGCTAACATTATTTAATCATCAGAAAAGTTATTTTCCTTCCCCAGTTCATCTCTCTGTCTCTGTCTCTGTCTCTCTCTCTCTCTTTCTCTATCTCTCTCTACATATGACTTTGTGTACTAGGCCAACTCCATTGAACCCCAAAATTGTACTGGAATCAGACTTTTTCATTAATTCATGCAAACAAGCCTGAATTCTACATAGGCAACTATGAAACGTTTACCTATCCACACATGGCAGAGTCTTCAAATTATCATTTGTTTCTGATTTTAGATTTTAGATTAAAGAAAATCGATTTTCATCATCTGCAAGCCATAGAAATAGACACATTGCAGCCACTAAGCTAAACTCATTAGATGCAAGTAGACTCATATAAGCATTCATAGACCTTATAGCCTATCAAGAAGACCTTGATGACTCTCACACCTTCTTCCTTCTGCTTCTTTGATATTTGACAAGCAAACTTCTATCTGATACTGTAATAGGTGATCAACCCTCTTGTTAGTTCAGCCCCAGGCAGCAGGACTTTATTAGCTCCAGTCTGTGCTAGGTATTATGATGGGAAGTCCAGATGCAAAGAAAGGATATAGCAGGATCACTGTCTACTGCATACTTACGGCCTTGTTGGAGAAAGAGGACTTTAACCTGTAAAAGACCAAGAAAATTTTGTGAAAAGAGATGGAAGTGCTTAAAACTCTGGTAGTGATAAATTGATAAACCCTGATGGTACAGACTTTGTCTAATGGCTTCAATGAGGTGCCATGTTCCTGCCAGTGAGAATTCAATACCTACTTGTCCACACACAGAAAAGCAATGCTCATTATCTGATCTTATGGAGTTCAAAGAGAGCAGAGGCTAAGGCTTTGTAAGTTCTTGAGATTCTTCTCACATGTCGTAGGCTCAATTAACATGTCTTGTTATAGAACTTTCATTGGTTGGTGTTTGATCTGGTTATCCATACTGTACACTAAAGGCGCTGTCAGCTGGAGAGGGAGTGCTGCAGGTATTCAGTTCTCTCTTAATCAAAGCAAAGGTAAACTTCTAATAATTATTTTCCCTCAAACCAATTTATAACGCTCATGACTCAGTGATAAGAAAGAAAGAGATAAGCTGTGTTTATTTGAAATTTCCTACTATTCCTCTGATACAACACTGTTGTTAGATTCCTTTAGGAAATATTAGAATCTTTCTCACAATTGATCAGCCTTCCTGAATGTGCCCACCAAAAAATTTGTTCTTCAGAGCAGATTTTGCTGTGGCAGTTTGCTAAACATGGTACTTTCTCCTAAAACTCATTTATGCAGGTTTGAATGGTATCTAATGAGTTCATACCAAACTATGCCCAGGATAAAATCCATACTTCATTTCTGACATCCCATTGTTCACCATGCCGTGTGTCTTACTTAGTTCTGCTAATTTTTCTTTCCTAATGCCTCTCCCATCTGTTTCTTCTCTTCATCCCCAGTGCCAATATCTTAGGTTAGACCACCATTGTAACTCTCCTGGATCCCTGCCACACCCTTCTAATCTCTCTGTCTATATTCTTGCCACCATCCTCCTCTCTATCCCACCCTTTAAAGTCCCAATGAAAGTTTTAAAATTGCAATTTTAATTGTGTTCTTTCCTCCCTAAAATTCCTCATTAGTTGCAGAATAAAGCTTAGGTGCATCCTCAGTGTCGCCTGGCCTGGCCCTGCCCTTCCTTCCGCCTTACTTCTTAATCATTTTATTATTTGAGTGCCAATTGCCTAATGGACTACTTATTCTTTCCCCCAAAAGCGATGCTTTCTTTTTCCTTGGAGATTTTCATAGCAGAGTCTCTTCTCTGCTCTTCCTTCATGCCTTGGGGAAGTCTTGCTCCTCATTCAGGACTCAACTTACATGTTTTGTTCCATTCTCTAGTGGTTTTTTCTGGTCACTCAAAGCTGTTGGTGGAAAGGGGTCCCAACCTACACCTCAGGAGAGGGTTTTTGGACCTCCCTCAAGAAGGAATTCAGGGGGAGTCCAAAGAGTAAAGTGAAAGCAAGTTTATTAAGAAAGTAAAGGAATTTTTTAAAAAATGGCTACTGCATAGGCAAAGCAGTGGCACGGGCTGCTCAACTGAGTGCACTTCTAGTTATTTCTTGATTATATGCTAAATAAGGTGTGAATTATTCATGAGTTCTCTGGGAAAAGGGTGGGCAATTCCCAGAACTGAGGGTTCCTCCCTCTTTTAGACCATATAGGGTAACTTCCGGAAGTTGTCATGGCATTTGTAAACTGTCATGGCACTGGTGAGAGTATCTTTTAGCATGCTGATGTATTAGAATTAGTGTAAGTGAGCAATGAGGACAAACGGGTCACTTTCACTGCCACCATGGTTTTGGCTGGTTTGGGCCAGTTTCTTTACCACAATCTGTTTTACCAGCAAGGTCTTTATGACCCACATCTTGGGGCAACCTCCTATCTCATCCTGTGACTTAGAATGGCTTAACCATCTGGGAATGCAGCCCAGTAGGTCTCAGCCTCATTTTACCCAGCCCTTATTCAAGAGATGGAGTCACTGTGGTTCAAATTCCTCTGACAAGACTGGCTTTAGTATCCTGCTGATATGCTCCTGAGCCAGTGCCCGGTGCTAATGGGTTCTATCACGGCACTGACCACACTCTAATGATAGCAATTGTTAGCTTGTTTGTTTCTCTCACCGAGAAGTCAGGAACTGTGGCTTTTTTCAGTTCTGCATTCCCTGCAGGTGGTACTGTGTGCCAGTTCAGCAAATATTTGGGGGACAAATGAAGTCAAAGTTGTGAAGTTATAACACAACTAGTAATTGGAGAAGCAGGGATCCAAAAACAAGCTCTGTGATACCATATGACTCAACAATCTCTGCTGGGTATATGCCCAAAGTAGATGAAATCATTACCTTGTAAAAAGATCTGCACTTTCATGTTCATTGCAGCATTATTCACAATAGC
Source organism: Aotus nancymaae (assembly GCF_030222135.1). NCBI lineage: Eukaryota > Metazoa > Chordata > Mammalia > Primates > Aotidae > Aotus > Aotus nancymaae. Next base: position 9,753,374 of record NW_026988412.1, on the reverse strand, counting down.
CAGGTTCTGAAAACAGCCTGTAAATTGATGGATGAATGGACAAAGAAATTGTGGTGTATGTTTATATCTATATACTTATATATGCATACATATATATTTATATATTTATAGAGAGATATCTATATCTGTATATTTTATATATTGATGTCTCTGTATAAGTATATATATACAGAGAGAGATATCAATATATAAATACATATATTGATATATTTATATGTCGATATAGGTACACAAACATATGTATAACATATATACACACACACACAATGGAATATTGTTTAGCCTTAAAATAGAAGGAGATCCTGCCATTTACCACAAAATAGATGGGCATGAAGGACGTTTATGCTAAGTGAAAGAAGGCAGACACAGAAAGTAAAATATTGCATAATCTCACTTATATGTACAATCTAAAAAAAAGTTCAAATATCCAGAGAGAGAGAGAATAAAGCTATCCGGGGGATGGAAAGAGGAGGAGGAGGAAATGGAGAGATACAGGTCAACGGATACTAAGTGGCAGATACATAAGATGAAAAACTCCAGAGACTGAACGTGCAGCATGAAGACCACAGTTAATAAAATTGTATTTTGGATTTTTGTTAAATAAGTAGGTGTTTGTTATTCTCATCCCATTAAAAAGGAACTACGTGAGATGATAGATACGTTAAGTGGCTTCACTATAGCAACTATTTTACTATCTATGTGTATCCCATAATATCCTGTTGCAAATCTCAAATATACACAATAATTTTTTTTTAAAAGCAGCTCTTTGGACCTCAACCATACCATGCTCTGTGTCCTAGGAGAAGTGACACTTTGTGCGGAAGCATGAATGGCTACCGTTAAAGTCTTTCCATTAGCCACCCCCTACCCCTCTGCCAGTCTTTTTTCTTTTTGGCGGGAGTGGGGGGTGGAAGTGGGAACAGGGTCTTGCTCCATTACCCAGGCTGAAGAGTAGTGGCACAATCTCACTGCAGCCCCAACCTCCCAGACTCGAGTGGTTCTCCCACCTCAGCCCCTTGAGTAGTAGTTGGGACTACAGGAACACACCACCACACCTGACTAATTTTTATTTTTTGTAGAGACAGGGTCTCACCATGTTGCCCAGGCTGGTCTCAGACTTCTGGCTCAAACAATCCTCCCCTTTTGGCTTCTCAAAGTGCTGGGATTACAGGCATGAACCACTGTGCCTGGCCCCTTCTGCCAGTTTTTAGTACAGTAGTTTGAATATTTTAAAAAGGTGGGCTGTGTGTCTAACTAAAACCTAAATGAATGATTTATACTAAAATTGCACCCTCTCAAAGGCCTGTCAGAACTGGAGATTAGTCCTTTAAAATAAAATCAGCTTTGATATTTGATATATTTTCTTAAATGTGTTCGATGCTGTCTTTTCTCTGTCCAAAAGTTCTGCTAAGACCCCTCAGCAGAGACAGCCTGTTTTAAGTTTTTATAGTTGCTTCCATTGTCTTTTCATTGTTTCTGTCACTCCTTAAGATGTCATCAGAGCTTTACTAATGTGTATTTGGTAATTTTTATTCATGTTATATCAACATGAGAAATCAAATAGTCTCTCAGTTTGAGACTTCAGACCCCCAAGTCGCCTGAATGCATAGCCACCTGACTACGTTGCGCTCAGCATTGGGACTAAGCCCCTGCGTCTCACATTATACGATGGAGCACTTTTCTGAGAGGCTAGGATTTACCTCTCCAGACGTGTGCTGTCAAGTAGACCCACCGATGCAGATCCTTGGTCATACTGCAAATTATCTTCTCTGTGGTTTGCCTTTTTATTCTCTTACTAGTGTCTTAATGACCACAAATTCTTAATATAAAAAAAAATCAATTCTTCTCCTTTATAGTTACTTTGTGTATATATTTCCTTAAAGCATTGCTTGTCTTCATATTGTTATATAATATTTTGTATAAATTATTTTAAAATATTTCTTCATTTTACTATTTTATTTTAAACGTAGCTTCTAAATAGCCAGCAATTTTCCTCCTTTGTTTTATAAGTCCCTCACCCCACAGGACATATTACAAATTAGTTGGTTGTAATTAATATTTCTATTTAATATTTGTTATAAAATTATTAGATATTTTAAAATTTAGTTTTGAAGACAAGAATATATATTAGGTGCTGATAATACATTTCTGACCCTGACATCACCATGGTAGCCGTGCATTAAGTAGAGTCTAGGCTCCCATTTGTAGATGCTAACGTTGAGTTTTCTAACTGAAATAAATTGTATCTACTTGTATGCACAGTCAACCCTCTGATCTGTGGGGTCTGTGTCTATAGATTCAACTAATCTTGGATTGAAAATGTTTTTAAAAATGGATAGCGTATTTGTACTGAACATGTACAGGCATGTTTCTTGTCATTATTTTCTGAACAGTACAGCATAACAACTATTTGCACAGCACTTACATTGTATTAGGTATCATAAGTACTCTAGAGATGATTTAAAGTACACAGGATGATGTGCGTAGATTATATGCAAATAGTATGCCGTTTTTTGTAAGGGACTTGAGCGTGGTGGCTTTTGGTATCCAAAGGGGTCTTAGAACCAGTCCACAGTGGATACCGAGGGACGACTGTGCACCATATGAAGAATGTGGAAACTGCATTTTTTTTATAGGACTGCGTCTCTCAATGGAGTGTGAGGACTTCATCTGTGTAACATTTAGTTAGGACACTCAGTCTAGAGCACTGGACAGTACATGAACTACACTGAAATTCTGCCAAATAATTATTATGTGATTGCTGTTTTACCTTTAGTCAAGAAGCATTGAAAAAATGAGTAGCCTCATTAATCATTGAAAACATCAGAATGCACTTTCAGGATCAGGAGTTTAGGAACACGTAGATCTGGTCAATTCGCCATTAAAATGATACAAATTAAAGCAAAGTCCAGCAGGGAAAATAATCCAACTTGAATCCTGGGATCTGTTCTTCTATCTCTGTGGCATACACTCATCAGACAACAGAGATAAAATATGGTGTGTATGTTTTACAATGATATTTTAATGTAAACCATATTAGTATTCTCTAAGGCAAATAATATGTGATACATCCTAAACTTTGTTTGGATAGTTGAATTTTTCTTTATTGTTTTCATGGATACTTAGTGAAATAGTTATGATAAAATATACCATGTCTGAAGTCATAACTTAATTACATTTTTTTTTTTTTTTTTTTTTGGAGATGGAGTTTCGCTCTTGTTACCCAGGCTGGAGTGCAATGGCGCGATCTCGGCTCACCGCAACCTCCGCCTCCTGGGTTCAGGCAATTCTCCTGCCTCAGCCTCCCGAGTAGCTGGGATTACAGGCACGCACCACTGTGCCCAGTTAATTTTTTGTATTTTTAGTAAAGACGGGGTTTCACCATGTTGACCAGGGTGGTCTCGATCTCTTGACCTCGTGATCCACCCGCCTCGGCCTCCCAAAGTGCTGGGATTACAGGCGTGAGCCACCATGCCAGGCCTAATTACATTTATTAACAAGAAATAGCAGTGTGCAGGAATGAAGCTGAAAGTTATTGTGCAATTTACTGTTGTCTTTTATGGATAGATCTGGTTACAATAATAAATGTAAGTTTTTACATTTGCATGTTAGAAAATAAATCCTAGTAACATTATTGAACTTATAACATTATTGAAATAACTTTAATTTCACTAAATTGATAACATTATTGAAATAACTTTAATTTCACTAAATTGATCCTCCTTTGCTATTTATATAGAGAGATAGATGAACCATGATTTTTATATACATTTTTGAAATTACCCATCAATATCACATGGAATATTCAATCTGGTCTTTTGCAGAAGGAAGAAAGGAAGAGATTTTAGAGATTAGGAAAGGACAGCAAAGTAGGAAAGAATACTGCAGATACAGCAGTTAAGGGAGGAAGAGGTGGAGTATCTACTTCAGTGACAATTTACATGCTGAATTATACTAATTTCCCTGGGTTCTGCGATGCTCATTAAACGGGACTCTGCTAATGTTCCTATAGGCCATGAACCAGGCAGCACGTTGGTTTCCTCTGCAACACCTACAAATAAACTGCTGAGTTAAAATCTGTTATAGCAGGGAATGGCTTATAACCCACAGACAATCATTCCTCTTCTAAATATATTCACGAATGCCTCATAAATGTTTGCTTCGGCATTTTGTTTAGAAGCAACATGGATAAATATTTGAAAGGGTATTGCTAATGACAAAGCAGAAGTAAACTATAAAATATCTCTAATGATGGCTTTAAAATCTGCACTTTTCAAGTCAAGTGCCGACTAAGGAAAGAGGAAAACGTAAGGTAGCAGCAGGTGAGCTCTTCATGTGTGTGCATGTGTGTGTACAGCTGTCGACGTGAAGCAAGTCATATTTGCAAAATAAGTCCCATATCTGCCGAATAGAAAAGAGCTGCATTGAACAGACACATCTGCCAGAAAAATCTGGGGTTGTAATTTAGATTTTATAGTCCAAGAATGACTAGATTGCTTTTAAAAGCACTACTTCAATGTTTTTATTCCATTCTTTGATCAACATGTCAGCCAAGGAAGAAAATGGTCATTTATTTCTTTTGAAAGCAGGAAAAAGAAGAGATTTACATTAAATAGCAGTCATCACGGCGTTCATAAGTTTCCAACTGTTTATCAACATGCTTGGTTTGCAACTGCAATTTGCTTAATCGGATTTGCATCTTCAGAAACACTGCAGCTTCCATACTGGAGGTGGTAGAGTTATTCTAAGCCATGGGCAGGCTGGTCAAGTGTACATATGGCTGTGTAATTGTCAGAAAATGTCCTTGTGTCAGATGGGGCCATGACTTATACTGAAAACAATCCTGTTAGTGCTTCGGCAGCATATGAGGAGACAGCTCTACTTTATTAGTGAAATTACACTGGCCATGGATGACTGGCTGTCTTGATCATTTGCAGGCCGATTGTGAAGCCATGGATGGAGTCACTGGGCAGCCCAATCCAATTCAGTCATTAAGACAACCAGAGTAACCAGACTGTAAAATGGTTGGTCTGGTTATTTCTTAATGTGTAATTGGATATACCACAGAGAGATCCAATTAATTGCTGAGCAATTGGTGACGATGGTGGTCTCACTGATAAGCTCAGCTGTCAGTGGTAGACTTGAATTGACTGTACAGCTTCCTGATCAATTGTACAATTTACTATTACCAAGCTGGGGCTTGGGAGAATTGATTTAATTTTGGTGATTTCATTGAGCCCGCTGATGAATCACGTATCTTAAGTGTGTGTGTGCGCGCGCACGCGCATATATGTATGTAAATGTGTGTTTGTTATTTTCTCAATTGCAATACATATGTAAGATATTAATGTTATGTAATGCTATTTTAAGATATGGTTATTTTAATTTGCCTATGTTTCATTGGAAAAGTCTATAGGCTCTTGTAGAGATCTGTAGGGCAATTTGTTGCTTTCTAGAACAGGAGGGGAAATATAAGCTTGAATGGAAATTACGTGTTCAGAAGGTAGGAAAGCAAAGTATTTTTTCTTCACCCTTTAATGCCCAATCTGTGAAGTTCACTGCATGGTTACTGCAGCCTATTCATGACATAGCAATGCTAGATGTTCTTCTGCTTTGCTGAGTGGCCTATGAAAAGAGCTTGACATCAGTGTAGCCTGGCATGAGGAAGTGAATGATTGCTACAATACTTTTGGTAACAAATATGGAGCTGATGAATATTTCAGCTCTCCCCCATTCAGTAAGAGACACTGCCCATGGAAATATCCCTTCAGAGAAAAGACTCAGTTAATCATGCAGGCTTTTCTTGGCCAGGGCCTCTGTGTGGACTTAATTCACTATTTCCACCACTCGACCTTGCCTGGAATAGACACTCATTAATATTTGTTGATTTGGTGAAGGAATGTGTTCTTAAGATAAATTTCTTTCTGATAGTTGATGCCAAATAAGTATGAAAAGGTACGCAACTGTAGCGTTTTTCCTTATTTTAAGGAAATTAATAAATTTATGAGTTGGAAGTGTGACTTGTTGAGGTGATTTAGGCCATCTGTGATTTTCTAATGATGGTCCATTGACCATCTAATGATGGTGCCAATCTTGGACAAGATTCTCACCAGGCCAAAGCAAAATGGAGAAAAACATAAAAATAATGCTTTTGAGAGATTAAAGATGTCCATACATTTTTTGTCATGGCCCCCACTGAAAGGTGGCATCTCTTTCCCTTTCTTATAAATCTGGGCAGACCCTGTGACTACTGAGCCAGGTTAAGCCTAAACTTTAGAGGGACTGGCAGCTTTTGCCTCCTATGTTGAATGCTTGCTCTTGAGACACTCCCTTCCAGGACATAGGCTTCATACTATGAAAAGCTCAAGCTGCATGGCAAGGCCCCACATAGATGTTCTGGTCCAAGGCTGAAGCTGATCTCCCAGCCAACGCCAGCTGACTTACATTGACACCCAAGCTGAACTCAGTCAACCCATCCAATTGTAGACATTAATAAAATGGTAGTTTTAAGTCACTAAGTTTTGGGTAGAATTGTTCCCAGCAATAGAGAGATTCTAATGATATCTATTGAATATGTACTACAACAATGATGCATATTCTCCTTTGTAAAAATTGTCCCTTCCGATTTTCTGAGGACTGCCTATTCCGAGATGCTGCCATTCTTGCTTTCTTGGTGTTAGAATATCCTTGCTTTTTGGCGTGATGGCTAGAGGAGATAACAGTGATGTGTATAGATGTATGTTTTGAACTGGAATAAGAGAAAGTCGAGACTCATAAATAGCACTCAATGATTATTAGATAAATAGCACCCTTCATTTATCTATAAATTTCAAATTATCTTCCCAAATCCAACTTCGCACCCTCTACAGGAATTCCCCCTCATCCAGGGCCATCTTGAAGATTACCCAACTTCTGCTCAGCTTATTCCAGTGGAAACAACTGATTAATCAGAAGACAGTAATGCCTGTCAGTACTAATGAACAGTTAAAGGAATAATGAGTGAAATAAGGTGTGTTCGTCATTATTAGTGGGAATATAGAGCACTGAATTATGGTAAATAGTGAACTAATTGCCTTAAAAATAGTGGAACTTTTCTTTTGGATCGCTGTTTCTTGAAAGCCATTTTCTTCTTTAGAAACTATGTTCAAAAACTACCATCTTCCTCACAGATATAACCTTCATTCCAGCAGTCATTGGCGTTATAACAAAGCTAGAAGAAAAACAATGGTAGTATTTTAGAGAATGTCAGTTGGCGGCAGACTAATTTTCCTAATTTTTCAGAATAAAGATATCCATGATTTATACCCAATTCAAGAGACTTTGGATCATTTCAATAAATATTAAGAGAGATTATGTATTGAGGATACTATTTAGATAAGAGATTATTAAATACTTCAGATACCTCTTCCTATGACACACCTATTAAAGAAACAAAATACTCGGTACAATTCTACCTTTCATAGGCAATAAGATGAAAATTGCAAGATGTTTCTTCAAAACCCACCTGACATTCTTTGAAATGGAAGAAAAAAATGCTATGTTTATGAATATATGCCTTTAGAAGAAGAATAAATATTATTCTCCTTGTCCATTGCCTTTCCCTCTTTTTTTATAGGGATGGGGTTAAGGAGGGAGTTTGGTAGAGGTCTCCAGAATTAATGAATGGAATCAGTCATCTAAGAAAGTTATCAGCATGAACTAAACTCTTACCAGCAGACTTGTGGATGTATTTACTATCTTTCATGCTAAGTGACTACCAAGGCACCCTAAGTAGCATTTTCCATACAGAAATGTGGTAGACATGGCTCTGAAATGTGCATCTCCACAGTAATGGAGCAAGTTCATCTGCCTGAATAATTGACAGAGTTGCTGAGCCCAGAATGCATGGCTTCTGGAGGCTTCTCAGGAATTTCAGCTGCATGGTCCATCTCACTTATCACAGTAATGCTAAGGCTCGAGTGACTTGAGGACCTTTGTGCATTACCAGAGAAGATTTGCAAGTACAGTGTTTCAGTTAGGAGGAATAAGTTCTGGAGGTCTATTGTACGGAATGATGGCTGTAGGTAATAATGAATTGCATATTAAGAGTAGATTGAAATGTTCTCATCACAGAAATGATAAGGATAGGAGGTTATGCATATGTTAGTTAGCTTGATTCAGTCATTCCACAATACATACATCACACTGTATACCATAAATGTATCCATCTCTCATTTATCAGTTTAATAAAATATAGATAAAACTTAGTTCAGGGAAAAGCAGGGTCATTTCACATTGCCTTGGTTTCTTTTTGGTTATAAATGCTTACAACCTATATTAAAGTAGAAAAAATTTAGATGACCAAACTTAAGCTTACCTCTCACGTGTTCTAGAAGCACCACTGTCTCACCTGAAAATTATCAAATTCTACTCTACTTCCGTTCAGAGGTACAAAGTAACAAATATACTGACATTTGCTCTTGAGAGGAAGAAAATGAGATTTCTGCCAATTTAAAGCTGTGAACAAATGTCAGAATTAAGATCAGTTTGTGGAATGAGTTAGTAATTCCACATGCAAAAGCTAAAATATTTTCTCAGTGGTTTTTACTGTCCTATGTGGCAGTGTACCCATTAGTAGATTGGATTCATTGGGTGCATCCCAAAGGGCCATCTAAAATGTGTTTTATAGTTTTAATCATTATAAGTTTTTCAACACTAGTAGTCATACATTACCTGTGTTCAGCAACATGCTGCTTATACTTTTGTTGAAAAACTGGTTAACATTTAGTAGACATTTAAATAGCTGATGAATTAATAGTGGAGATGAATGACTGCATTACATGCTTTAATCTCAGGACATACTTTAACTTCAGAAATATTACTATGAGCTGGGATCCTTCAGTGGTTTGTAAATATCATACTGATTTAGAAAGAATGAGTGTTATTTTTAAATGTTGGTGTTTCACCTGCCTGTTATTTACAAACAATTCTTTTCAATTATGTTCAATAATTATTCAATTAAAAATGACCTTGTGCCCCAGTCAGTATTTAGGTGGAATAGATTGATCTGGTATTTACCTGATTATTATAAGGAACAAAAACAACTTAAGTTGAACATGGTGTCAGAATGGATGCATATTTACCGGGAGAGGATATTACTGTTCCTCAAAAAGCATTCCTGGAACTTTGCCTATGCTGCTTAAAGCTACTGCTTGACAGTTTCTTCCCATCTTACAGTCAGATTTTATGGTGTCCCTTAGCTGTAAGGTTTTCTTCTTCTCTCCTATCTCAAGAAATCCACTGCAGCAACTTATCAGTAGAACACATCATGTTCTGCGTTGTCTTCCCAGCTGATGTTTAATTAGCCCCTAGCTATACAAACTAAATAGAATCATTCATGGATAACATGGATCTAAAAACAGAATAAAACAAAACATAAATCATTCATCCAGGCCACAGATAGTATAAACTACATTTAATGACAACTGTGATGTCCTGGTCCCACCCCTGTGGCCAGCAAGCTGCCCTGAAGTTGCTGTTTGAAGATTCTCAAGTAGGCTCCAGTTGGTTCCTCCATTCAAAGGCCTAAATTATGGAGAGCTTATCTTTGATCCTCTTTAAGTTCTACATTCAATAAACATATTCATTCATTCATTCTTTGTTTTATTCATTCAGAAAGCATGTGGAGTGCCGGAGACACAGAGAAAGCATTCCCCACAGTCACACTCTAAGTTCCTTTGAGTGAGGGTGCAAGGCAGTGGACATAACAGGTGAATGAAGAACTGCAAGATGATATGATAAGTGTTACAAACAAGCTATACAAGTGCAATGTGAGCATACAGATGAGATTTAACTAATTCTGCCTAAAGGAGCATGGTTAAAGCAGGAGTTGAATCTTGAAGGAAGGATGAAGAAAAGGACTTTGTAGACTCAGGGAACAGCATGCACACAGCAGCAAGGCAAAACCATGGCACGTTCCAGAGTCTGCAGGCAGGTGTGAATGACCAGAATGGAGGATGGACTTGAGGGGATGGAAGAAAGATTCCAGATAATTAAGGACATTGTATTCTCATGGAAGTGCAGGTGGTGAGCAGCCACGTATGTGCTGTGGGATCCATTGCCACAGTGGACAGTACAGGTGGAGATCATGTCAGCACTAAGCGTTTCTGCTTTGTATATCCATATTTCAATTAAACTTTCCCAAATCAAGGGTAACCCATTTGGAAATAGAACAAGAAGCAGCATGCACACTATACAAAGTCTCAAGGTGGGACTACTTACATAGGATAAGTAAGTGAAAGCCTTTTAAATCTCTTTGAATCAATACCTGCCAGTATGACTCTGATCTTCCATAAAGCTTTCTAAATATCTAGGATGGTGTCAATATCTAAAATTCCATAGCCAGGGTTTTATCTTTGTCCCAATACTGTTCATTCATTTAATACAGATCCCTGAGGAGTCGTAACACACTAAATCCCATAGGTCAAGCCATTTGGCAAAGAGAGTGAGGCAGCACTAAATGACACAGAATGAGAAGTACCCAAAACTATGAATGAAGACTCCCAAAGGGGAGTATTTTTGCACTGACCTGGGAGAATCCCTCTGTCGTGTGTGGGCTTGTAGAATAAAGGAAAGCAGTCACTCTGAGACCAAAAGACCTCGTCCTTTGTTCTTCGTTACCAGATATCAAATTCTCTGAACTTCCGTTTTTTTCAACTTAAAAGTCATATTCTGAAAAGGAAATAAAATATATCCATCAAATGAGATAATATGTATGCCAACCATTAAGTACTATACAAACTTAAATGACTATCATTTATGCGTTATAGGTATGTAGGCATATATAACACATTAGAAGTCGAGTTTTTTTTTAGAATATTTGCAGTGTGATAGTCACATAGCATTTTGTTGTTGTTGTTGTTTTTCAGAGAAAGGCCTTTGTTGGGCCATGTCGTCTAATCAGGCTGTTTGACTAGATTTAAAGACTCAAAAGTATTTATATTATTTAGGACTAACATAAATTCATATGGGAATTTGGAAATATGAAGACATTAGATGCTACTAAGCCAGTCATGAGTGCCCTTTTAAAATATAGTAATAACACCCTGGATTTCAATGACGGTGATCCCAGAACTCCTCTATGGATGACGTTCTCTCGTGTTTCTTAAATTACCAAGGTCATATGGACCTCACTTGCAAAAAGAGTTCATGAGGCTGAGCTGTAACATCAAGGAAGGGGTCAGTCATGAATCTGTTAAATGTTGCGATTTGCTCTTCTGTCAGTTGCAACTAAAGGCATTTTTCCTACCTTAGTCAGAGATGTGTTTGCTTGAAGAACTAACTCATGAAACCTGAATGTATAAAGAATTAGTGCAGTGTCTAGAGGGAGGAGCCTAATGCTTGCATGCGTCACCCTGGCTTGATCCTTCCATAAAAAGGATGTATGCAGAATGTCTCTGCTGACCCAAGGGTGACCTGCATCAGCTCTTCCTCCATCTTCCTTCATTTTGTGCCCACCCCTTCGTGGTCCATCCTCCTCACTGCTTCAGCTCCTGTGCAGGTCGGAGGCTCTGCTTGCCTCTTCCATTTCTGACAGTCCATGCTCACAACTTGATCTTGTCTTCTCCCTTGACATTGCTTGAATTGTGCCCAGGATTTTGTCTTCTTCCTCCTGGCCTTAGGACTCTGTGAACAGGCCTGTGTTGTGACCCAGTCACTCCTCAGACTCTGCCTCTGAACTATCAGGTGCTGGATAGTGATGCCAGTCCAGAGTCCCGAGCATCTGTTCAGGAAGCAGTCAGGTTAAAGAAAAATAAAATCCATCTTCAGGTGACCTATTCCCAACTCCTGATTTCATGTGCTGATATGTTTGTGTTGTTTAGCAAACTCTCACAGAAAATGTTATCTAAATGTCACACCGCTATCTCAAGGGTTTGTTGGACTTAATATCTAAGCCTTACACTCAGACTAGAGCTGAGCATCCAGATTATTTCTACCTACATATGTTCTTTGTTGGACCTGCATGATTTGATTTTATCCAAATGGAAAAATGGTTCAAAACGGCAAAAAGTTCTAATACTGAGAATATTGATGTCAGTGGCCAAATAATATATGAAGCTTGTATTTTCATTTATTTTCAGTCCTCGGTGAATTTTTATGCATCTCTCTGTGTGTGTGGCATGTGAAGGAACACACGGGTGGAAATGAGAGGGAGACTTCCTGTGGGGTGGCCGCATTCCAGCATCTGATCCTCTTTGGGGGTGGATACTGTGGAATGCTGCCCAGATCCTCGCATCAGTGCTAAAGGGGACAGCCAAGTAGGAGAGAGTGAGGCGACCTGAAAATTCTCAATGGCAGGAAACCATTACCAGCCCTGGAGTGGAAGAAACACAGGGGTTAGTGCTGTTACCTGCCCAGAAGCCAAGGTCATTAGATAGGAGCTGAGACCACGAAGAGATGAACTGTCCCATGTAGGCTAGAGCTTCAGAAAAAGTGCAGCCATTGCCAGAGGTGCCTTTCAAACAGAAAGGGAGGGGAAGAAATACCCAAACATACTCCCATTCTTAAATTGCCAGTCCTCTGTCAGTGATTCCCATTGTAACAGGAAGCTACAGGATCATGTCACCAGGGAGATGTGCATCCCTGGCACACAAAATAGAACAGGGAATGGAGCTGAGGGTGAAGAGACAAGTGACAGACAAATGGTACCTGCTCAATCAAATCTCTGAGAGTGGAGCCTGGAACCTGGATGTTTGACAAGTTGTCCAGACCGTTCTTATGTGCACCAAGATTTGATAACCTTTCCATAACATGGAAATTACCAGGCTCTTATAATTGCAAAACAGTTATAGTCATCAGTTCTGATGGTAGGAACATGTTGAATTTTGTGAGCCTTTCCTTTTTTCTGGTTGTTTTAAGCAAATATGATAAATAACGTGGACTATATGACAAAATTTCCCTTAATAAAAAATTTCTCCCTTTCAGTGTAAAATTATCTGGAAAAAAAAAGTCTCCTTTTTGCACAGCCCCATAGGAGCCATCAACATGGCATTTTACCATAATCCAAACTGTACAGAAGAAAGTGAGGTGCATTTACTTAAAATTAGCTCCACAATGTAGTACAACTATTTCCAGCATTCATCATTGTTAATGACGGTAATGGATGGCTGAAAATAGAACCCTCAAATGAGAATAATGCCTAAATTCACACACGCACACTAATTGGGAATTGTTCAGCCTGTGAGCATGGCAGCCAGATGCACCCCACACTTTGACTTCTTTCTTCAATTCAGTTCTGCACTGTACTTCATTAATTTTCAAGGCTGTAAACCACCACCCATGTTTAACACACATGGCAGTTTTGATGTGTGGAAATGTTCTATGTATGTAGGGGCGTGGGAAGCAGATACAAACATTCTGATTTAATCCACTGGAATTCTGTGGCAAATCAGCTCAAAATGCCTTAGGGAAAGATCCTGTATTGGCTTTAGTTGTTCCTAATAAGAAGGATTGAGAAATGTGCTTTGAGTGCTTTTGTGTTTATATGTAAACTAGGAAGGGAAAATAAGGCTATGGAATGAACATAGCAAGGAAAGATATTCTCCAAACAGGGCTGTTGCTCTTTATGAAAAATAAAGGTTTAAAGCAGCCAGCTACTTGATTTACCAAGCAGAATTGACTCATCTTCATTAATGGAGATCCCTAATACCTAAGGTACATTTTTAATATAAGAAATTGACATCATTATAAATAGAGTTCTGTGTTGCTGTTCTCCAAATTCATCTCACTAAAAACATGACCATTAATTGATGATCGCCCTTGAGTCACTCACTCGTATCATCACTGGTTTCTCGGTCTGATACCAAGAGGAGGCCAGGATGTGCGGTAAACTCTGTTTATTTCCAGTGCCTCCCCTTTCCAGTTACTTTAGGTAACTCCTGTAAAGTCTGATCTTCAGGCCCCTCAATTAAAATGATAGGATCAGAATTAGATGATCTACCCAGCTCTTTGAAACATGCAATTCAATGAGTCTATAACACAGAAACTTAACTGTGTACTGTAAAGTTAAATTAGATTATGCCTTTACCACATACTATAAAGCATACTGAATTATTTGCTGTTATTTAAACACACTGCAAAAATTAACTGGGCATGGTGGTGGGCACTTGGAATCCCAGCTACTCAGGAGGCTGCGTCACGAGAATCCCTCTAACCCAGGAGGCAGAGGCTTCAGCGAGCCGAGATCACACCACTGCACTCTTGTCTGGGCAACAGCCTGAGACTGTGTCTCAAATAAAATAAAATAAACTGCATATTCTCCAGCATATGTACTTTTCTCAAACCTAAATACCATTCCCAACTGTCAAGTACCTCTTTATTTCTTAAGACCAAGATCAAATCCCATAGTTTTCATTGCCTTATCCATGGCCCCAGTCAGATCCACCCCTCTCCCTTTGCGCTGCCATAGCTCCCCCATATACACTGCTTGAGTCTCATCATGTACAAGTCTGTCCAGTTTCAATTAATTTTTATTATTGATTTAATAATGCTTAACTAGGATTTCTTCAATAGTTATGGTTCTATCTAACCATCTTTGTATTCCTGAAGGTTGCCACATATTAGACACTGTGATGATTTAAACAGTTGTGTAGATTTCCTTACTTAGTTAAACATTGCGTTTTGTGGGAGCCAGCCTTAACCATGGCCCCATGACTCTCCCCCACTGACGTTCATGGCCCATGAATATCATACTCCCCTCCCATGTTGAATCATGGCTAATCATGAGGCCAGCAGAATATGGTAGAAGTGATGATGTTTCCTTTTTGAGTCTAGGTTACAAAAGGCTTTGCAGCTTCTGGTTGGTCTTGTGTATCTCTCACGCTGGAGGAAGCCAGCCTTCATGCCATTAGGATACTCAAGCAACCCTGCAGAGAATCTCAGTTGGAGAGGATCTAGGGCCTCCTGCCAATAGCCAGCACCAAACTCTCAGCCATGTGAATACTACCTTGTAAACAAACCTTTCAGTCTCTGTCAGTCCTACGGATAGCTGTAGCCTCAATATTTGACTGAAACCTCTTAGCCAAGCCATTTCCAAATTTCCATGGAAGCTGGAAAATAATAAATAATTATTATTGTTTTCAGCAACTACTTATTGAAATTTTTTTATGTGGCAATACATAATTAATATAAATTTCTTCCCTCTTTTCCATGGGAGCCAATACTATAGAGATAAAAATAATAGGTCTGCCATAGTTAATATCAATATGAATAATGTATTATGAATATTATCAATTATTGGCATTATTAATGTATTAACACCATTAACGATTATATTAATGTGTTAACACCATTAACTATTATATTATTCATTCTAATTAACATAGCCAGATGATTCGTATTCAATTAATATGTTAAATTAGTAGTTACATCATTTGTATATTATTAAAACAATAATGTTTGGATGACAATACTAACAATTATTAATTTCAATTATATTTATTTGTAAGTGTTAGAATACTAATTATAATAGTATATCTATATGTATCTGAAATATTATGATCCCTATTTGAATAATGAGAAAACTGAGGCTTAGAGCAGTTAATTTGTTCAGAGTCAAACTCATACAATAATGAGTCATGACTCCAGGCAGGATTTTGTCTTAAGCATCAAAAACTAGCACTAGAGCTTAGAATTTCCTCATCTACACAGTTGTTGCAGTGATACTTAACATACACTGTGCTTGTGGGGGATTAAATGAGATAAAACCTGTAAAGTTGTTTGCAGAATGCCTAGGAAAGGCGCATGCATCAAATGCCACTTTATTTCCCTTCCCGCCACAATCTGCTCTGTTTCTATTAGAGTGAGCCTAAGAAGCCCCTGGGGACACAGGCCGTTAGGCAGAGCTGTCAGCAGCAGAAGCCTCAGGTAGGAAAACAGATCTAGCCTGTTTCCACATGAGACCCCAGGTCCTGAAATTGTGCAACGAGGGTGACACTTATGTTTCCTGTGGAAGAAGAAAGGTTATAACTCAGTCTCTTTCACCTTTCTCAAACTCGGCTGAGTATCTAATGATAGTGATGTTTTACCTTTTGATAGTACCCTGGAGATTATAGAACTGTTTCCACTTTCTACTTAGGAGAGGGTAAATGGATTTGATGCAGATGTGAATCACATTGGCCATGGAATGAAAATTGGAAAGTATTTGTGGCAACAAACCCCTTATGACTGACACACACACACTCCTTCCTTAAAACCTTTATGTTCTGCAGAAGCAATCTCATTACAACCAATTGGTGGTCAGTTACACAGAATGGAGTCACAAGAGTCATTATCTACGGGGTATTTTTTCCTTTATTCACAATGAAGGCATAATCTTTTCAGAGAGAGATAAAATTCACGAAATTTTATCTACTGAGGTTGGTTTAGTTTCATGTGGTTGACAAGAAAAAGCCTTCACCTACCTGAATATGCATCTCAATTATAAAATAGTTTCTATAATTTTATTATAATTCACAGAGCTTCTTTTATTCATTTTACAAATTGCTTTCAAAGCATAAATGATGCATTGAAAGGGACTGACTGTCCATAATAGCTTTGATGTGTGAGTGGCTGGTGGACTTACCACTTTAACATGATCTGGCATCAACCCCCGTGAGCTAAGCAGTATGAATAGCAATGCCAAATTGTGGTAAACCTCAGAGTTTGCAAGGAAACAATATGGGTCTAATTGGGCAGAAGCTTAGCAAGGAGACCACAGCTATTTCTTTGTAGAAAGTCCAGTTGTTTACTACAGAGATTGTGCCTATAAGGGTTGCCTTGCTAAATGGAAACCACAAGCACTGGGCCTCTGATTCTCTGATTCTTGAATCAGCAGTAAAGGGGCTTGGCTGGAGTTCAATAAGGACAACATTTTTTTCTTTGCAAAAATATGAAGTGTATGCACCAGCACACATATGTACTTACTCTGCAGGCTTCTCTCTAGGTTGCCAAGAAAGTGGGTTGTGATGGACAGGGCTGTGCCATGAAGGATTGTAGACGTTAAAGAAAGATATTAAAGGAAGCCCCCTTTTTAACTTTAAACAAAGTTAAACACGCAGTGTTTCCTAACATTGTTTAACCACAAACACGTTTTCAAAAATATAATATGCATTAAGATTTGCTCTGTGGAACTTGCTTGAGTAATCCGATCTTTTAAAAGAGAAATTCTGTGGAGTGAGACACAGAAAATCTTATTGAATGGGACCCTTTTACTCTGTGTGGGAATGAACTGGTCCCTCAACTTTCTCCTTAGCTAATTGTCCACAACCCTGCAGACTCACATTCACCTCTAACGTGAGCCTTGCTTGTCATCACAAGAACTCCTCAAGGGCCCTACCGAGTCCTCAGTAGCAGAGACTGTATCATGTTTAGGTGCTTGCCTGTCTTTTGATCATTAGCTCCATCAATCTTGTTTTTTCCAACTTGCTGCATTCTACACCTTTTCCTCCTCGGGTCACCAAAGTGCAGCCTTTCATTTCTACCTCCAGAGACTCAAGAGTTTCTGTAAACTTGATTTGCTCCATGTTACTAACAAAACAATTTCATTAACATATATGTCGGCCTGTGAGCTGCTTCAGACCACAAATACCTTAGATTTCTGTTGGTTACAAAAGCTCTGGTCTGTCTCTGATGACGTACAAAAGAAGCAGATGCTTATCCTGTGGTCGCTGGTCCTAGCCTCCTGTGTAGCCTTCTTGTAATTCGAATCTCATGTAACTTTTGCGATACTCTTAACCCATTATCAACTGCTGAGCCCATCATCAATTGAAAATAATCAGATATCTAAAATCATCAGCCACTGAATTTTTCAGACTGTTGGCATTGGCACTTGAGTTTTGTTGCACTAACTGTCACCTTACCCCAGTGTCATGAATTTATGGAACTGAAAATTTTGAGAAAAACTCATATACAATGTTTTATTCAATAGTCCAGAGATCTACTCGGGTTAATTTTCTTGTCAGGATAAGGCAATTTTTGACTTAGAATATCAAGCCGTTTTTTTCTATGGAGCTATGGTACATTCCATTCTTTCCTCTTAATTTCATGACATTTGGATTTCCTCTCTAATAAGGAACAAAGTAAACAATAAACTCAGAAGCTCCCAGTGCTCTTTAGTTTAGGAAAAAGTATTTCACATTACCAAGGAGGAGAAGGAAGTTACTTTTATCCTAATACTGATATTCTCATTTCTTATCTTTCTATGCAAAATGTTTAATGTTTCCATCTTGTGGAGCCCTTAATTACATCCTTACCAGATGTGATGCAAAAATTAAGCATCAATTAGCTTTTTCTGGATTGCTCACATCCTTAAATTCTGTTTTCAGATCACTGCAACTTAACTTTGTGATTTATATTGGAAAGATAGCTTTGGGGGTTCATTTCATTCACTTCATTATTCTTTGGCAGTTGTATTTCATCCACTTAGCTATTTCTATGGCAATTGTGCTTTGATGAGAAAAGATTGCCCAATACAGCTATGCCACAATAACTGTGAGATAAAATCCAGCAGAGCCCAGCTAGTTTTTGATGAGTTTTTGGATCCCCCACACACAAAAGCAGAATATGAAAATAAAAATGATAAGCATCACTTTTTTACATTCAAAGTTGTCCTAAGACAGACTGAACCTTTTAAATAAATACATCAGTAAGATGGACAAATGCAACTGTAAGCTTGTAGTCTGGTTTCATTTGATAAAAGCATTTATAAAAATAAGAATGATTTCCCGAAAGTCAATAGTTAATATTAGAGGTACAATGGAAAGCCCAGGCAGTTTGGAGGCTTGCTTTGCGTACTCACCTCATACGTGTATGTGTGTATGTAAATTGTGTGCTTGTATATGGATATGACCATAGATAGAGATATATGCACTGTCTTTTGCCCAAATTATTTCCTAATATGTTTATGTGTAGTATTTGCCTCATTCTACATGTAGGATTCCTATTTCAGCTTAAATCTCAAATGTTAGAGAAAGCTTATTTTTTTATTCCTCATTTCTCAAAAAAGGCTTTTTACAATGTATCCCTCCATGAAAGGAAGAAACAGAGCATCCCTTGAGAGGAAATTTAGCATTACACTTGAGAGTAAGGACTATGGAACCAGATTGCCCAAGTTCAAGTCTCTTTTATCACACGATAAACTGAACCATTGGCCCCCGTTCTCAGTGGCTCTGTGTACCTACATCTTAGCCATGGTCTCATTGTGAGAAAAAGAGTACATCCTGATTCTTTGATTTTTTTCCTTGGCCGTGTGACTTCTTTCAGCTTATAGAAAGATGCCAGACGTGAGTCTATGTTAGTTCCAAGGCTGGGCCTTGTAAGACCTTGTGTGTTTTCACTTTCTGCTCTTGGCACTGCCTTGAGACTATTGGCTTGGTAACTCATTATTCCAGAGGGGATAAGAAACATGTGGAACAGAATTGCCCCAGCTAACCTAGGGTACGAAGCCCAGCTGCCCCAACCGTCATAGCCTAAATCAGAAGCCCCATCCATTCTCAGTCTAGATTCACTAAACTTCAACTGACCACACATCTATAAGAAGTATAATGAAAATCCCAGACATTTGAGGGACTGCTTTGGATAATCACAACACAAACATGTATATGAATGTGTGTAGTTTATATGTCTATGTGTTATTATTGTGAGAATCATTCTGTATTATTACATTACATTGTAATTTTGTGATTATTTGCCAGATTTCAGCAATAGCTGAAAATGTGACCATGCATTATCTGGGTAACTTCAGGCAACTTACTTAAACTTTTTCTGCCTCAGTTCCCTCATCTATAGAATAGAAATAAGAATCATCAGCCAGGTGTAGTGGTTCACATTTATAATCCCAGCACTTTGGGAGGCCAAGGCAGGAGGATCATGAGATCAGGAGATCGAGCCCATCCTGGCCAACGTGGTAAAACCCCGACTCTACTAAAATACAAAAAATTAGCTGGACGTGGTAGCACATACCTGTAGACACAGCTACTTGTGAGACTGAAGCAAGGGAACTGCTTGAACCCAGGCAGCAGGGGTTACAGTGAGCCGAGTTGGCACCACTGCACTCCAGCTGGGTGACAGAGCAAGACTCTGTCTCAAAAAAAAAAAAAAAAAAAAAAAAAAAAAGAGTCATCTACTGTCTCCTAGAATTGTAGCACATGTTAATAAGTTAATTTAAAATTAAACTTCTTAGACTAATGCCTGAAAAATAGAAACCGATAAATGAATATTATCTATCATTATTTTATCATTCTTCTAACTTTACTCCTAAAGTTATCTGTGGGACCACTATGAAGTCAAACTGCTAGAGAAAGTCTGGACTATGGCCATGACAGTGGCTCTAGCCACCACAGAATGTCTGACCAGCCCATGCACATTTGAGAAGCAGCAGTTACAGCATCTATCCAGGGAGGAAAATAAGAACTACTTTACCTATTGGCAGAAAACAAAGAGGAGTATTTTATTTTCCACCACATCTTCACTTTCCACATTATGGTAAGCTGGTCAGAAATCAGTGCCATAATTCTTCAGTGTCCCAACTTGCCAGGGACAACATGGGTGGTTGGTTGACTCCAAATTTTTCTCGGCTTCCCCTGCCCTCTTAAAGAGTGGCAAGAACCAAAAAGCATCCTCCTTTTCACTCAAAAATTGTTATCAATTCACAAATAAGGGTCTTTTAGTTTTTTATATATATTTGCTAAGAAACTGTGGCTTCAAAAAGTGTCATCAATTATGCCATGCTCACCTATATCTACTTCCATGGAGTTAAACCTGGACATAAAGGACAATATATTCTTAGCCCAAAGGCATTGTGACATCTTAAAATTTTACTGACTGTGAAATAAAAGAATTCCATGACTGGAGAGATGGCTGTTGACTGCATAAACTTCTTAAACTAGTATCAAATAAAATATAAACACATTGACTAACCCTACTGGAAAAAAATGGAAGCTATAAAAAAATTAAATCAATCCATATACTCTTCCAAGGCAAGCTGTGAGACTCTAGAACATGCCAAATGTTACTTACATTAGTTAAATTATAGTAAGAGTCCATGCGCACCAAGTCTGAGAAGGATTGTTTCGTCCTTATAAAGAAAAGTAAATATGTTTTTCTACAAAAGCCTTCTGAAGGCTGTTGAAATTTTAATCTTTTAAGAAATGGTTTAACCACATAGCAAAATCTCAGAGTTGCATTTCACTTTTAAGATTCTCAAAGCATTCCATCCTTGCGATTTCATTTTATCCTCACATCTGGATATCCTGGTGAGATAGAATGGTTTTATCTGTGTTTCACATGCTGGCCTTGATCATGAGTGGCCCACACTAAGCTGTGAGAAACAGAATGAGCTGAGCAAAAGGAAAACAGAATGGATGTTAAGGCAGAGAATGATCAAGAGCTTTGGCCAGGAAATACAAGCATATTAAGAAAGGAGGTTTAATTGGCTTACAATTTTGTAGACTATTCAAGAAGCATGATGCTGGCATCTGCTTGGGTTCTAGGGAGGCCTCAGGAAGCTTACAATCATACCAGAAGACAAAGGGGAAGCAGGCATGTCTTATATGGCCAAAGCAAGAGAGTGAGCAAGGGGGAGTTGCTACATACTTTTAAACAACCAGATTAAAAGTAGCATCATTTCTTATGCATAGTTTAGCACCATCCCCTAGATACTGTTCTCACAATAGTGAGTTCTTAACTCACTAGATTTAAGTGAGCCAATTAAACTGTCCCCTAGATACTGTTCTCACAATAGTGAGCGTTCTTAACTCACTCATTACAGTGAGAACAATATCTAGGGGATGGTTTAATTGGCTCGCAATTTTATAGCCAAAATTGTGGGAACAGTATCTAGGGGATGGTGCTAAACCATTCATAAGAAATCCACCCCCATGATTCACTCAGCTCCCAACAGGACCCACCTCCAACACTGGAATGTAAGATGTGGGTGGGAACACACAGCCAAAGCATGTCAAGGGAGGAGGCTTGGAGTGATGGTAGGAGGCCTAGGCAGTGGTGCTGGACTAGAAGGTTCTGTGAAAATTTATTAAGGGAGAGGTAGTTTGTGATGTGTTCAGCTGGATATCCACCCCTAGAAAACAGAGATGCAAAAAGGTAAACAAGAGGGTTTAGTTCTAACCCCATTTCCTGTCATATAGTAATAGGACTTGGATTGAATTCAAGGGGTAGAAAATAGGAAGCAAAGACCAGGGAAGAGATGGAATTGGGTAGGTGTGTGGGGCTCAGTTGGAAGAGGAGGTTGAAAAGACACTGGACACTAGGAGCCCAAAAGAAGAGTCTATGAGGTGAGGAGTCTGAAGTAAGACTGTTGCCGGAGCCATGGCACCATAATCCAGCACTAGAGTGACACAAGACAACATTTTATGCTTTCTTAACCCTACTTCTCAGTATTAAGGACCACACACTGTCAGAGTAGGCTTTGTGACTTCCCAATGCCCATGGGGCTGGACCTACAGGTGCCTGGCACACCTTTGGGGTGCCTGGGATATACACTCATGGAGCTGCTGGGAACGGCACAGCATCAGGAATGTGAGAATAATAGGTCCACAGAAACTTCATATTAAGCCCATTTATTTCAAAGATGACAAAACAGAGGTTCTTAGTGGTGCTATGATTTATTAGCAATCAGGATCCAAAACCAATGAGCCAAAAATCCTGAGACTTTTCATCCTTTTTTTGTTTTTTAACTTTTTTTTGCCTCTGGACGACACCAAATAAATTGGCTAATGTTAATTTACTTCTTATCAAGTTCCCTTGCTTATCCCACATTAGTGGGAATATCAGAAACCCACAAAAAGCATCCTGTTGGTTGCATTGAAATTTGAACATCACAAATAATTTGTTTTAAATTCTACTGTTACTTATTTCTGATGCTTGGATAAAATAGATGGAGGTACAGATAGGTGAATGGATGGGTGGATGGAGAGACAGATGATAGATAATTAGAGAGAGAGAGAGAAACAGACAGGGAAATAGACACACAAACCTGAATTGTAAGTGGTTTGGACAGAGTGAACATATCACAGCTGTAAGGCATGAAACACTTTACCTCTTTAGCCCTGGGAGTATGCATCATCTTTCAAGAAGTCAACATCTGGTTTTAGCTGATAAACCAGGTGATTAATTTTTTATGTTAAGATCCACTGCCCAAAATAATTTGACTAGAGACAAACTAAATTTTAATGCAGCATTATTTAGTGGAGTAGGCACCTGGAAAAGAGACAGGAAACAGTAGACTAGATTGCAGTCACGACCCTTTTCCTCACCACTTGGTGGCACTGAGCTCACCACTCAACCTTGCTGTACCGCACCCACCTTATTTATGAAATGGGGCCATTCATCACACCTCCACTCTGGACACCATGAGTGTAATAGTGACTTAAATGAGGTAATCAACATGAAAAACACTTTGACAAAGAAACGGAGTTTTATGCTGATGCCAAGTGGCCTTGTTATTATATGCATTTATCATCACCATTTCCCGATTCTTATTAACTGACTGGGTTAGAACAAGTTCAAAAAAGGCAGGAGCTCATTCCTGGAAGTTGACTCTACTTTGTTATTTAGGTAAAATGTGATTACTGCTTTTTCTAAATGTGCCCTGTGAGCAGAGTGACATTTTTCGTGTGGATGATTTATTTCTGTCCATGTTCGAGTGTTGGTACAGTTATGTTAATTCTATGTGATATTTTCCCTCCAGTGCTTTTGCTTTTGAAACAGCATAATAAAGTGACTTCTGCTAAATAAAGAGGCCTGTTCACAATAACTGATACTTAAGTGAATTTATGCAGGAGGTATTTTGGTGTTGCAGACCAAATTAACTAGCTGAAAATTGACTAACTTCAAGGCTCCAGCAGGGTATTTAGGATAATTTCTGAAGTGCAAATGTAAAAGTCATGGTAGAGTTTTTTGGGGCATACGTGTAGAATTTCTACCATGGGCCCATTTAAAAAATCAATATCATAATAATTACATCAGAGCAAAAGTAAGAAAGCATTATGTGCATGATCAGAAAGCTGCAACTGAGAGGAAAGTCCAGCCACTCCAGGAAAATGAGAGACGTGTAATTAACATCTGCGGTTTCCATTGCTCCCTGACACTCCTGAATTTTTACGTCAAATCAGGCTGTAACCTATGTAAGTTGGATATCAGTAATGGTTGTTGTTCCATGATTTTAAAGTCAGGAATATAAAGCATCCTCTTTCACAATCACTCATCCTTACTATTGCCTTAAGCACGTAATCTCAACCCTACCCCTCACAACCCAGCTCGCTCTAGTATTCTCTCTTGCCAAACATCTAGCATGCCTGCACATATTTGATTAGCAAAAATATACATGGCTTTAAAGAGAAAACTAGGAATAGGAGCAGAAACCTAGAACATGAAAAAGTTTTGCTGGTCTTGCCAATAAAGGGACTGACAGAATCACTCAATGAATCAGCTGACCAGAACTGCATTTGATGGCAATATACAAATCCCCTGTGAGGAGCAGGTCTGCCAATAGTTATGAGAGATGCTATGATAATATAATTATGAGCTCCCTGCAGTCAGGAAGCTTCTAATCCAGGTGGGAAACACGATTAACATATAAAATATCATCATCGACCTATCAAGCATCCTTTTTTCCCCTGGGTCACAGTAACTGCTTCCATTTATTGAGCATTTGCTGTGTTCTCAACACAACACAGACAGTAATTCATTTACTCCCCAGGCAGCCTAGTGAGGTAGTTGAATGGGTAATCCCCATTTTATGGACATAAAAACTGAGCTTTAGTGAGGTTAAGGAACTTGCCCAAGATTATGCAATAGTAAGTGGTGACGGTGGGATTTGTAAGCGAGCTCCCAAGACTGCACTGTACACCTGGTGTTATACTATTTATGCAAGGCCTTATCTTTTCTGTCCAGGAAAATCTCCTGGAAAACAAGACAATTCCTGTCTTACCCATCCTGTGTCCTCCTCAACCGCTGCTATTGTTTGCAGAACAAACGTATACGTTCAACTCAATATTTATTGAGTGACAGCTCTCTATTTGATACACAATGGCACATAAAAGGATAAGAAAAACTACAAGGCAATACAAAAATGCCTCATTAAAGACCAGGATACATGCCATCAGCAGATTTTTTTTATCAGAAATATCATGAAGAAAAATAGCCTTTTTATGGAAAGCATAAAAATATGTTGCAAGAAGATTATTTTATGAAAATAACATTAAACAGTAATTGACAGTTACCTAGAAGATTCGTAAGTGACATCCAACTTCATGGCATGCTCTCACACCATACTGTAGTCAGCTAGTGAAACAGCTGCTCTCAGAATCAAGGTTTGGAGTGTGTTCCCCCTAAATTCATGTCTACTGAAATCTCAGAATGTGACCCTATTTGGAATAGAGTCTTTGGAGATATAATTAGTAAAGTTGAGGTCATGCTGGATTAAGGTGGATCCTAATTCCAATGGCTACTGTCCTTATAAGAAGATCACTTGAAGAATGACTGACCAGCTTCATAGAAGTGTCCAGGAGTGAGGACTACTCCTTAGGAACTCTGATTCTCAGCAGCACTTCAAACACACAACTCATAATATCTGTGAAGAGAGTCAGTAACTAGCATGTTTACTAAGTACCCTTGAAGTGTTACGCTCACTACAGTTTGAAAACGATGGCTTTGGTCAGGATGAAGATCTAGAAGACCTAGTACCTTTCTCTACTAGGCTCACCGTGATCAAGGAACTGAGTCAGGGAAAACAGCATCGCAAGGAATAATCTTACTTGTGGCAATAACCCCCTGTTGAAGTTCAAAGGAAGGAGATCACCATGAAGGGGAGTAAAGTACATAAGTATACTAAGAATTCACAACATTTTATCTTTGCCTTCAGTTTCATTAAGCACAACAATCTAAACACATCCAATAATAGTTTTGCATGCCAACCAAATTAAGCCTTGATAACAGTGATAGCTACCATATTTTCAACAGTTCCCATGTGATAATTTCTTCACACATGTCATTTCTTTGAATATTCTAGATAACCGTACCCTATGATGTTGGTCTATTATTAGCGCTATTTAACTGATGAAAACACTGAGTTAAGAGAAGTTAAATGATTCACTGAAAGTGGCCAATCTCACATACAAAATTGGGACCGACTAAATTTATTCTCTTCATCATAACCCCCTCTCCCACAAAACAAAACATCTCTTTTTAAGCCACATGGCCTATCTAAAACTGAGGTTTTCCACATGAACTGGATAAACTCGAAGTCAGAGGGTAAAAATGCCATTTCTTCTAGGAGCTTCAATTTTATACAAATATTTAGGGTAAGAAACACTTTTTATCCTAATCTAGGCATAAACATATAAATAATTGACTAGAATTGTAAAATAAGGAATGTAGTTTTAAAATAAAAGATGTATGTCTAAGGAAACTTTGCAATTGACCAGAATTTCTCAGGTTATCCTCCATAAACTGGAGTGTGAAAGGGTCCCCATTTAGAGTATTCAGCCTTCTAGGGTATTTCATGGTAAGCATGGTGAAATCATCTCATAGGCTCCCTCACGGGTTTTGTCCCACGCTAGACTGTCTGGGACGTCACCGACTTTCGTTATTTGCTTTAATTAGTTCTTTTCAATTGACTTCTGTGTTAGTTTGCCCCTCCCCTCCAACGTAGTCTACAAAATGAAGGCATCACGCACATTTATTGACTTGAGACAGCAGCGATTTTCTCTCTCCTAGTTATCCTGACCTTTCTTTCTACTGCATTTTCACTGTGGGTGGCAATGACGGTGTGGCTTTAGTCCATTTTTGGAGAATAAAGTAACTTCCTGGTGGGACTCCAAAGGGAAAAAAATGGTTTTTCCGCTACTACGCAGTATCAGGAATGTATCATAACAAGCCTTACGTAAGGCATGGCTCACACAGTCTAGAGCCTTCCTGTTAACAAACTCACACCCACTGGCTAGAGAGAAAGCATGGCGAAAGGTCAGAGTTGCTAACTGAGATAGAAAACATACAGGTTGCCACATGACTAGGACATATGGTGACCCAACATGGTAGCAGCGAGACCCTCGACATCAAAAAAAAAAAAAAAAGCAACAAAAATACTCCTTAAAAACAAGGGCTTTTTCTAAAGTGGACCTTGATGTAGTTGTAAAAAAATGTATATGACTTGTTCACATCCAGTTTCCCAAAGATGTAACTTAGGAACTAGGTACATTTTTAAATAATTTGTTTTCCAGAATGTATCTGTTTCACAACTCAGAAATTAAATTACATAGAAAAAATAGAATTCTTGTTAAAGCTTTTCAATGAATACATCATCAGTGACTCTTTCCAAATACTTTTTTACAGCTGTTCACAGAATTAAATTTTGGGTTTCTTCTCCTCAAATTTTCCAAAAGTATACCATAGAGGATTGGTTTGTTTTTAATGAATAAATCATTCAGTTAAGCCCATGGAACAAATTCGTATTTAAGGTAGAAAGTTGAGAGTGGACTTTTGGCAGTATTATTTTAGGAATGTATCTCTCTAAGCAATTGAGTGGTTACTCTAAATTGTGCTAATATGCCCATTCCACTTGCATGTCTTTGTAATTTGGACATTTCCTCTTCTGCTGAAGGATGGTTGGATAAAAAATTATTGAATACAGCACAAATGCAAATAAAGCATAGCTTTCCTGCTGAAATGCTAACCAAGGCGTTATTCTGACTGCCCTTAAATTTTGACCTGTAACTGGCATTGGAAACATCAGTGAAAACCAGGAAATCACCACTGTGGCATTTAGCATCACAGATGCTAGAGCAGAATCGAGTTTAGAAATCAATTTTTAAGGGATTACAGCAGCAGACGTTATATAACAAGATTAGTATAATGGGTGGGACATCTGTTGGCTGTTTTCAGAAAGCCATCATTCTGTTACCCTCTATTAAAATAATCTTAGTGGATACCTGACTGTTATTGTTCTTTTTTCCATATGCCCCGGTGAGAGAAGGTTGACATGCAGTTGACATTTCTATGCTGTAGTCTTCCCTTCCTTTTACGTTTTTTAAAAAAATGTGGTTAGTTATTCTTTTGTCTTTGTTTTAATTGTTTTTTTTTTTTTTGCTTAAAGCGGGGGAAAATACTGTGTTACTACCAAATTGGTATCATAATTGTTTTTTCACAGGTAGTGTTCAGGGTGGCTTTAGCATACCTCAGAGTGCAGCAGAGAAGTGTTCAATAACTATTGTTTTCTTTTCCTTTCCATTCTCTTAGAAGATTTTGTGATATTCATAATAAATGTTGTTTTAAAATGTAAAGTTTACAAGACTAAATTATACCTTAAGATTAAAGTGTCTGAAGGAGAAATAGTTTGGGAAGTTAAAAGATCTTGAAACATCTCTTTCAATCTCTCTCTCTCTTTACCATGCAAATGTACCAATACACCACGCCTTCTGGCTCTATGCCACTAAATCATGATTTTCTGGCTGGAATGGATTCCCAGCCCCCATGCAGGATCTGGTGCAGTATGCCAGGGAGAGGCCAACGTCACTGTACAAACAGGGGTCATCTTCCTCAAGGATTAGTAAAGATTAGGAAGAAAAACATTGTTTTTATATACAGCCAAACATGAATATTATAGATGCAACTAAAAGACCATGTGACAGAACCCAAAATTAAATAAGATTTTGTAGGGGGCATTTTGGGCATCATTCCAAGTTCCCAAGGGAGACTTATAGCCCTCAGGAGTATTTGCAGATAAACATTTGAAAAGTACTTAATTAATTGATAAAACCACTGAAAGTTGTGAGTTCAGTTTTCCAAATAGGAAGTAGACATCATGTTGTGGAGGATGGACAACCCTCAGAGGGTAAGAGGGAGGAGAGGAGAGCCTATTTCTTCCATAAAGAGAAAGCTAGGGGGCCCATGTTTCTTCCCTTTTCTCAATGGTCTTTCTTTTTGGGGTCCCTAAGTCAGTCAGTTGTCATAATTAGGTCCCTCAGAGCCCACTGGGCCAGTGGAGAAATATGACAGCCCTTTTCCTGTATCCTCCAGTTGGCTATACTGTTTGCAAGGTAGAAAGACGACTAAAAAGGGGTGTCTCCTCCAGGGATCTACAGTCTAGCTGATGGACATGTTCCTCTATCTGACATTAAAGAGAGAGATGATATGAAATAGCTGCGAGTTCATAAAGATATAAAATGACAATCAAAGATTTGGAACCGCTCACGCACGTTAGAGGAAGTAGGGGATGGGGTGACTAATAGGAGCGGCGCAGATGTAACTCACCATTTTCCTTCCTTTTATATGCACACATGCACACACATGCTTATGCACACAGCACTGCTGCCACCACCCAGCCCAAGGGGGCATTTTTGATAGAATGCTTTTGGTGTGCTGTTTCGTATTGTAGAGGACATGAACGTATGGAAAATTACTCAAGGGAGATTGTTCTCTTGAGGTTTGCCTTTTGAACAAAAAGATTCCTTCTGCAGGAGTGGGAGGGACATCAGCTTGAGAAAAACAGCTTTTGTCCTCACAAAAATGCTCTTTTGGAAGATATGTTAATGAGCTTCCTTTGAACTGTAAATGGCATCTGCGTGCGCGTCAGATGCTAATGGAAATGTCGAGAAAATGATAAGGCACAGGACGATTGCATGGTGATGCAGTGGGCCTGTTCCTTGGAGCATCGTGACCAGGCTGCAGAGCCACCTTGTGACTTGGCAGAGCATTCTCGTTTTGAGTGGGAACTTTTGTTCCTCCCAGTGATGGCATCTTTTGAACGTTGCGATGTGTTGGCTTCAGAAAGCACTGTCCTCCCTGGGCAACCTCATGAGCAGCAATGAATGACAATTCTTCCTTGAAATTTTTAATTACTGCAACAAAGATCGTAATTATTAACTTTTGTCTCTGAACCACCTCTGCAGATGTTCTTAATCAAATAGAAAGAGGAAGCAGAGCTTTCTGAGAAGCAGGAGGATGAAATAGACAATAGGGGGTTACAGCTGGGTTGGGAGTGACATGTGCACTGGATAAACAATGGCTCCATGGTTGGAAAGGTAATTTCATGTCACAGACTAGATGGTGGGGAAAAAACTTGAGTCAGGAGGCCTATTTCAGGCACCACGGGAGTGACGGCAAAGTGTAGACAGGAGCCCGTACCTTATCAGAGTGAGAAGATGAAGATGAATTACATTGAATTAACACTTGATAGGCTGGATGTTGAGAGATGAAGTGGATAGCTGACCAATTTTTGCCTCACCTCTTGATTTGGAGGCTCTCAAAAGCAGACCCTAAGACAAGGATTAGAGTGCAGGTAGAGTATCTGTGACTCGTGCAGAGGTGAGGAGGGCTAACACAGAGCATGCCGTCAAGAGCACCACCCTGGGCAACCAGGCATTTATCCCCCCGGAAGCACCCTGGGATCTCTCACCCAAGAGCAATCAAACGGGGGGATTTAAACACCAACTCCTGTCAGTCTTTGGTTGAGGGCAACAGGCATTAATTTTCCAGACTCCCAGCTTGCTAGCTATTTGCTCAGAGCCTAGTAGCACTATGAAAGCCCTCAGGCAAAGAAGTGCAGGTGCTTGGCTATTGTCTGGCTCACACTTACCACTTAGATCCAGGGGGACGTGAACAGGGCACCTCAGTGCTGTCACACCTCCAAACTGTGTGAGCCCGCTTATCTTTTACGGATTTGCTAACAACCATCAGGTAATCCATTTTTCACATAGAAGGAGGTCTATTACTTCTATCTAGAAGGATCCACCGAGCATTATGCAAGATAGACATCTGCAGAGATGTGTCTTGGCTCTAGGTGGCTTTGGCCATGTGAGATTTACCCTGACTGCTGATGGTAGTCACTGCACAGTTGCCCTCATAGCCAGTTTCCTGTCCTTAGAACAGAGTCCACAGAGAGCTTTGAGAGGCATGTTTCCCGATGGTGAGTGTCGGCTGCAGCCCCACTCTCAGCAAATCTACTGTCACTTTGTTAGGGTTACATGTATAGCTTGTATTGACTTTGAATGCTCTTTTATGAAAAAGTCCTGACTTCTCATCACTGGTCAGCCAGATGCTACATATGGTCACTCCTGCAATTACTAGTAAGCAAGGAGCAGGTCGCAGACAATGTTGGACGGAGCTCAGGCAGCCAGCTTCATGTGGGATTGGCTGCTGCTACTCTGAACACTGGAAATGATGGGAAAAGTGGGCACGGGAAGAAGTTAATTCAGAATGTCAAAAATAGAGGGTTGTTGTCATAGGTCAAGTTTCCAAGGAAGTAGACTGAGAGGGGAATTGCAAGCAGGAAGTTTATTGGATCATGTTCCTGATTCAGATCTGGGAGGAGAGGAAGCACGTGACAGGCAGGGTTGGGAGAAATTGAACTGTGATTCCGTCACAGCAAAGGCTTCAGCTGATCTCAGCAGGGGCTCAGGAGAAGGGAAAGTGTCTTAGTTTACTCAGGCTACCATAATAAAGTACCACAGACTGGGTGGCTTAAATCACAGAAATTTATTTTCTCATAGCTCTGGAGGCTAGAAGGCAAATGTGAAGGTGTCGGCAGGGTGGATTTCTTCTGAGGTCTTTCTCCTTGGCTGGCAGATGGCTGTCTTCCCCCTGTGTCTTTACATGGTCTTCCCTCTGTGCGTGTCTGTGTTCAAACCTCCTCTTCTGATGAGAACACTTGCTATGTGGAATTAGTTGCTTCCCCCATGACCTCATTTTACTCCCCTACTTCTTTCAAAACTCTATCTTCAAATACAGTCACATTCTGAGATACTGGGCGTTAGGACTTTAATGACTGAATTTCGGGAAGACACACTTCAGTCCAGAACAGATGGACCTTCAGAGTTGTATCAAATTGAGAAAAGGGGGCTGGGCCTTGGGGGCTGCTGCATAAGTCAGTCATCGGATGCAGGCTGACTCCAGGAAGAAAGGCTCGGCGTGGGTGAGGTCCCTGCTTCAGCAGAGCACAGTCCTCTGAGAGCCACTCCTTGGAGTTGTCAGTCACCAGCACCTCCAGCAAGGAAAGGACGATGTGCATTGTCCTGGAGGGAGGGGCAGGCACCAGAATCACACCACAGCTTCCTCTTCAATTGTGGAAAGAAAGCCCGTTTTTTTATCTTCGACTGGCATTTCCTCTCAATGTCTTCCAGGATTGTCTCTTGGATACAAGGGCAGAGCAGGTCATGCTTGCTGTGCTAGAATTTAGAACGGCAGGCCCTAAGCCTGTGTGTGTGTGTGCACGTGTCTGTTCCACACTGAGCATATGGAGCAGCTTCAAGGACCACGACAGACGTATCGTTTGTGAAAGTGTCCATTTTGATCAATATGAGGTAGGCTCAGAAATTACCTTGTGTGCATGAACCTCCAGCTGAAGCCAAAGTAACTCTTGGCTCCTCAGATGCATGACCATTTTTCTTATAGAGTTGAAAAAAGGTCAAAAAGAGCAATTTATCAAAACAAAACAGGAAGACTCTGAATTGTGCTTCTACAGAGTAATGAAAGATATACTAAAGGATCCTTTTTATGCATGTAGAAGCAACTTTAAAATGCAAAAGTGCCCTTTGAGAGTTTAGGGATTATAAATGTTTTCCAACTCACCCAAACATCTCTGGGAGCATAGGGAGAAAAAATTTTCATTCTGTAATTTGGAGATTGAAGTACCAGCTTCTGTGGTGTTGTGCACGAGTGCTAACATACCTAATACCTTCAAGAAGCAGAACAATGATATTCGGTGATACTTGACAAGAATATTAAAATCTCAGAATGGGGACTTCCAGGGGATCTTGTGAAGTCTTTTTCCATTATAGCATCTCCACTATCAGCTTACTTGTTTCCCCTTTATCTCATTGGCTGATATGGACAAAAACAGAGCTGCTTATATACACTATGGATGGGACCAGCCCGGGCAACATAGCAAGATTCTGTCTCTACAAATAATTTTTAAAAATTAGGCAGGCATGGTGGCACACACTTGTAGTCCCAGCTACTCAGGAGGTTGAGGAGGGAGGACTCCATGAACTTAGGAGTTCTAGGCTGCAGTGAGATATGATTGCACCACTGCATTCCAGCTGGAAGGACAGCATGAGACTCTGTCTCTAAAATAATAATAATAATGGTAATAATAAAATGATTTTCACCATAACAGATAAAAAAGGTACCCCTGATGTTCTCATTTGGCTGTACCTCATCTTGACCTGGCTTACAAGGTCAGGATAGAAATTAAAGACTCACCAAGTGAACACTGATTATATCTCCATGCCGGCACCAGGGTAGGTTCTTTAGGTACCTTATGAGTAATAACTATGCAAACAAGCAAGTGATATTTGTGGAGCATTTACTCTATGTCAGGCCCTTTACTGAGGACTTCATGTAGAATTTCTATGTGGTCACTGTAATCAACTGTGGCAGACAGGATTCTAAGACGGTATTCCAGATTCCTAACTCAGTGTACCCAGACCTCCCAATTTTCCAAACCATAATGCTGCAAAGGGATTTTGAAGATGCAACTAAGGTCTCAAATCTTAAAGATTATCCAGGTGGACCTAAGGAGGCAGAAACATGGCAAGGAATGCAGGGGGCCTCTAGAGGCTGAGACTGATCTCCAGCTGTCAACCAGCAAGGAAATGAAGATCCTTAGCCTGCAACTGCAAGGAACTGAAATCTACCACCAACACAAAGGAGCTTTTTGTGGATTTCTCTCCTGAGCCTCCGGACAAGGGCTCCATTCAGCTCACACCTTGATTTTTGCCTGTAACATCCTGAATAGACAGAACCCAGTCATGCCATGTCAGACTTTAGACTTACAAAACTGTGAGCTAATTAGTAGGTGTGTTTTAAGGCACTAAGCTTCACAGGTCAATGTCTCCACTTTAGAGGTGAGCAGAATACAGATTACAAAAGTTAAGTAACTTGTTCAAAGTCACAGGTAAATGGTAAAGTCAAGTAGGAACACAGGCAGCTGGTTACATGGAGGCAACCGGGTGTGGGAGGCTGCAGTTCAAAACAGCGTCCAAAATGCCAGTATGATTGCGCCTAGGTATGCACACCTTGTTCAGTTTTCCCCTTTCAGAGTGCGTGGAATCTTCAAATATGATGGGATTGTCACTCTGTTGATTAGGAAAAGAGATACTCACAGAGGGAGTGAAGGTATTGAATCCGACTGGCTAATTACAAACAGGTGGACTTGACCCAATTATGTGGGCTCTTGGAAGGAGTATAGAGGTGGGAGGTGGAGACAGTCACAGAGGCACACTCTTGCTGACCTGGAAGAAAGAGTGCACTCATGTCCTGAACTGCTTTTGGGGCCACATGGCAAAGAAGGGTAGGTGGCCTCTAGAAGCTAAAAGCCATACCTGGTCAACACCTAGGGAGAAAACGGCGAGCTCAGTCCTGCAACTACAAGGGATCAAATTCTGCCAAAAGCTTGAATGGGCTTAGAAGAGGATTCCAAGCCTGAGGTGAGGACTGCAGTGCAACTGACATTTTGATTGCAGCTTTTGAGACTAAAAGCAGAGGACCCAGCTAGGTTGGACCTGGACTTTCAGCTGACTGTGAAACTGTGAGATAATAGAGTGTTGTTGCTTTAAGCCATTACATCTGCGGTGATCTGTCAGGTAGCGACAGAAAACTGACATGCTGGAAGAAGAGCAGATTGCTCTCTTTTGCTTCACTTGGTGGGAGAGGAGGGACTAGGACCCAGACACCCCAGTTTCTTCTTAGTTAATCTGTAGTGACCGCTTCCCTTTGTTGCTCTGTTTATCCTTGAGTTACTCTGAGAACTCAGGAAACTTCACTTAACCTGGTCCTCCACTCTCGCAAAACCTGTCTTTGTATAAATTTGATACTTAAGCCCTGAAATTTAATTCACTTATTAGCAGCAGCCACTGTTTTATGAAACCATCCCATATCCAGCCCTGCACTGGTGAGACTGTTGATTTCTGTTTCATGAAGGCTGGGACTTTAGCCCAGCTGTCCATCAGGCTATATTTACCCAGGATAGCCCTCCATCAGTCCTTACTTAAAGCAGTATTTGCATCACACCAGTTCTCTAAATGTTGGTTGTTGGGGAAGCAAATTACATTCATCAGAACCCATTCATTCTCCCCGTATCACTGAACACAGGATAATCTTGGCTGTGTCAGCTGCCCTATGACTAGTAGCTGTGAAAAATGGAGGTTGGCTGCCGATACTCCAAATGTGCTTCACTGTGTCACCCTCTTCAGGAGCAGTGGATATGATGCTGGAAAAGATTAATGGAACATATGTCATCACATTTATGGGGTAGGAAACCCCCAACTGTGGATTAATAGATATCCTGGTGAAAGACATGCATCTTTGCTCTTTTATGCCTTGATGGGTGAGCTACAGTTGGCTTCAGTGAAAATTAGAGATTACCTTTAGGAGGTCAGCTTGTAAAGGACTTATTTTGACCCTGAAGTCAACGAAAATAGATTTTTGATTGTTGACCAAGACAACTGTAACATAAGACTTTCAACCTTTACAAAAATTCTTATTGAAGTATAACATACAGAAAAGAACACAGAACCTGAGTGCACAGCTTGATGAATTTTCACAAACTGAACACATCCAGGGAGCCAGCATCCAGATCAAAAAACCAGGCTCCCAGACATTTCCCTAGGTCTCTTTGCACCAACCCTCCACCCCACGGTAATTGCTACATTAACTTCTAACTCCATCAATGATTTTTCCTATTTCTAGAATGTTTTTGAACGTTATAAAAATGGAATCATCCAGCATATCCTCTTTTTTCTCTTGCTCCTATGATACAACATTATACTTGTGAGATTTGCCTATATTATTTTGTATAGTTATAAACTTTTTGTTCTCATTGGTTTTTAATATTCCATTATATGAGTACATCATAATTTATCTATTCTATCATTCATAGACATTTAAGTAGCTTCCAGTTTGGAGATATTGCAAATAGTGCTGCCATGAACACTCTGATGTGTGTCTTTTGGTGAACATCTTAGTGGGTTCTGCTAGGTATCTGTGTAGGAGTGAAATTGCTAGGTCATAAGACATGTACATATTCAGCTAATCTGTATTGCCAAATAATTTTCCAGAGGCTTACCAATTTTTATTCTCAAAAGCAGCCTATGAAAGTTCCTGTCAGTTTATATCTTTGCCAATACTTGACATTGTCTTCTCATTTAAAAAAAACTATTAGTTTTTAATACATCCTAGTTTAGAAGGCATCATTGTTGCTACTGTGAAACTATTAAGCACTCTATATGAACACATCTATATGAAAACTGGGCTGAAGAGCCATTGTACTCAACATAGTATCATTGGATAAGATGACAATTGGTGACCATAAATGCCTCATGCCCTTTATAGAGTGCTTTTCTTTTTCTTTTTTATATAGCGCTTTGCAAAACCATCCAGTTTTCTCTGTATTTCTGTTCTCAGCTCTTCTGGCAAACATAAAGGAAATTTTATTTTTTTTGGTTCTAGAACTAAATCCCTTGAAAACTGTCTGCCACATACCTACAGTTTAGGATATTTGCAGAGCTCCTATTGTGCATCAGGACTTACACCATGACCTGGCATCTGACGAGCACCATCTGATTCTTTCGTGAAGTTCCAATTTAAGACATAAAGAGAACTGTCAAGATGTTAGTTCTGAAAAACATTAATGTTGCTTTTTGTATTATTTTCTATTACATTTTAGACTAGGGAGTCATCTGAGTTTATTGACAACTTGTTCATAAAAAAGGGGTAAGTCATTTTAAATATACGAAGTTGCTATAATTACAAGAGGGAATGGAAACTTTAGGAAGTTAACCAAGAAGATGGGCCAGGACCAACCAAAGTTCATTGAAAAAGAAGGAATTGGAATTTGAGTAGCTTTGACAGGTTGCACACCTCTAACAAAGAACATCGTTATTCTTTGTACTTCATTGCACTTCTCTACATAATATTCACTAAAATGATATTGAAGATAACATCAGTTGGAGTTAAGTCAGAGAAGCAGAATCCTGTGAATGATATGGGGTAATAGATTTATTGCAGGGATTAGATCTTATTCAATTGTGGGAGAAACTGGGAAAGTAACATCCCACAGGAGGATGATTGACTGAATGGAAAAGCTCCTCATGAGGGCCCATGAAATCGAGCTGGTAAAGAAGTCTATTGAAGTCCCTCGCCTCTGCATCTGAACGGGGCCAGAAGTATGTCAGCGGGGCGGATGATAAAGAGGAATTAGTCAATAGGAAAGCTGCATGCAAGGACAAATGAAAATCACAAGGGAAAACTGGAATCCACAGAGGTGCACAGGCCTGTGTATCTGTATCTCACTGATTCGAACTCCAAAGCCGTGATGCTTTTTCTATAAGTGAATGCATTTTCTATAAGTGAATGGCACATAGGCTAGGCCCAACAAATTGAAAATGATCACTTAATATCTGATGAATAAATGAACGAATACAGTCTCTCAAGGACCACTATTTCACAAAATTATTTTACTGCCTAAGATTTAAAAAAATAAATCATGCTGCTGGCCTCAATAGTAAGGCATTCTTACAGGTTCTCATGAAATTTATCTGGGGCCAGTAGGGGTCACCTGGGCCCTTTTTCCCTTGCACAAGTCAAATTTCCAATCTCTTAGCCATGTAACAATTAGACTTTCTCTTTACCCCACTGTGACTTCTTTTTGATTTATTCAGTCTGGGCTTTTCAGTAGGAGTCAAGTACTACATAGCTGGAGAAACAAGAGACTCTGGAAAAAACAGTTACAGGGAGAAGCTAGAAGAATATTAGATTTCTAGTTATGTATTTTGATGTTTAGCTCATGAATTTGAAATCAGTGTTTAGCTGGAATGACCTATCTCTGCTTGATGTGACATTAGCTGGGATGGCTCAAAGGTCTGGAGTTGAAATAATCTAAAGTCTGACTACTTTCAGTGAGGGTAGTTGGCCTGACAGCTACGCATGGATTTTCCATACAGTCTCTCTGCTTCCTCATGGCATGGTGGTTGGGTACAAGAGTGAGCCTCCCAAGAAGACCAGACAGAAACTGTATCACCTTTGATAACATGGACTACAAAGTTATATAGCATCATTTCCACCATAGTCACAGGCCTCCCAGATTCATGCGGTAGAAGTACAGTTGACCCTTGAACAGTGAGAGGGTAACTGGCGGCTACCTCCAGTGCAGTCAGAAATCCACGTATAACTTTTGACTCCCCGGGTACTTAACTACTAATAGCCTACTGTTGATTAGAAGCCTTACAGATAACATAAAAGATTGATTAACATATTTGTATGTTATATGTATTATATGCTGTATTCTTACAATAAATTAAGCTAGAGAAAGAAAATGTTATTAAGAAAGTCACAAGGAAGAGAAAATATATTTACTGTTCATGAGATGGAAGTGTATCATCATAAAGGTCTTTATCTGTGTTGTCTTCACATTGAGTAGACTGAGAAGGAGGAGGAAGAGGGTGTAGGTGTACTTTCTCAGGGGTGGGAGAAGTGGAGGAAGTAGAAGAGGAAGCGGAAGAGGCTGGCACGCTCTGCTTAACTTTTATTGAAAAACATGCACGTATCAGTAGACCTGTGCAGCTCAAACCTGTGTTGCTTAAGGAATAACTGTAGATGCCATTTCCCAATGAGAAGAATATCATTATCACATTGTAAGAAGAGCTGTGGGATGGAGAACGCATTGCATGCCATCTTGGAATTCACCGTCTGCCACAAGCCATGATCAGTACCCCTGGTGTGTTCATAAACTCTGAGCTTGTCAACTAAATTAGCTCTTGTTCAACAATAACCCCAGAGAATATATTCGTGTATACTTAAATACATACACATATACGTACATAATAAGTACTTAGTGAATAAGACTAATTCTTGGATTCAACTTGCTTCCAAGATATTTTCCGTGTTATGCCTAAGGGTAAGGGCAGGGAATTGGGCCACTCAGTTAATTTAAAATAAAAGTGTGTCACTGTCACCATGTTTTTATTTTTTTTTCTGGGAAAATAAATCAGGCTGCTGAGTTTTGGACCCAAATCATTTCCATGGTAACAGAGCCTAATATGCTGAAAGGCAGGCTATAGTTCCTTCCAATATTTGAAATATCTGTATATGGTCTGCATTGCTGAGGTGGGTGGATCACAAGGTCAGGAGATCAAGACTATCCTGGCTAACATGGTGAAACCCCATCTCTACTAAAAATACCACAAATCACCCAGGTGTGGTAGCATGCTCTTACAGTCCCAGCTACTTAGGAGGCTGAGGCAGGAGAATTGCTTGAACCTGGGAGGCAAAGGTTGCAGTGAGCTGAGATTGCACCACTGCACTCCAGCCTGGGTGACAGAGCGAGATTCTGTCTCAAAAAAAAAAAAAAAAAAAAAAAAAAAAAAAAATAGTACACTTAGCAGAGAATAACATTACCATTAACCCCACACACACATACATATACACTTATGCACATATTTATACACACAAGAAACATGAATGTTAAACAAATTTCATAGTTTATATTAAATAATATTAAGTATGGAGGAAATGACACTGTTCAGCCTGGTCTTCTCAGGTCTGCATTAAGCCAAATTTTCTTGTTTGGATTTCTGATCAGTTAGTTGACTTTAGACAGATTCTGATCATGTAAAGCCAGGGGGGGAAAAAGTCAACAATTGTAGATACAGAAGGGAGAATAATTACAATTTTTGGAAATTCCAAATCGTTCAATGTGGCTTAAGAGTCGTTTATATCTAAGGGAGGATAATAAGGCTGCACAGTCTTATTTTTAATTTTAGGACTTTTAATTATGAAGTATTTCAAATATACAGAAAAGAATAGAAAATATAATAATATGAGAACTTTATATCTATCCCCATAGCACGCATTAGCCATTGGCTATGTTTTTCTCAAATCTCTTTTCTTTCTAAATGAATAAAGTATTAACTATTCAGTCAGCTCACTACTTACCTCTTCCTTTACCACTGCACCCCCTCCAGAAATCATCATTCTCAAAACATTATGTGTGATATTCCTTTGTATGTTTCCATATATTACTGCTGTCAAAAGGTAAACTGAGGCGCTTTAAAGTTTTTGGAAATGTTTTGACCAGACAACAACTCATGAGTTGGGCAGCTCCAAATTGCAGATGATTCTGGGCTCCACTGAAGGGGCATGAAGGGCTTTTG
The DNA here is from genome assembly GCF_030222135.1 of Aotus nancymaae. Classification (NCBI taxonomy): domain Eukaryota; kingdom Metazoa; phylum Chordata; class Mammalia; order Primates; family Aotidae; genus Aotus; species Aotus nancymaae. The sequence goes on along the minus strand of NW_026988412.1, from coordinate 9,713,196 downwards.
TTGAGTTGTCATGAAAACAAGTCGAGGAGACTGTATCATCACTTAAAGTGGAGAAATAGCCTTATTTGTATCATTGCAGTGAGAAGTCCCTTAGTTGGCAGTGTTTGACTGGCTAAGCTTAAATTTCCTTTTACTGTTTATACTCTGGTTTATGTAGGAATCCAGGATGCTTAAGCCACCTGTCTAATGGCCTCCCAATTAATTATTTTAACAGTACTTAGGAGGAGATCCCTACACTGTTGTATCTTTATATTTTAAAAGTGTGAGAAATGGGATCAGAGAGTATGTGTCCTTTTGCAGCTTGTTTCCGTCACTCCACGTTTTGATTTTGTGCTTTAGCCACGGGTGAACATGCCATATGGAGAGTGGAGATGAGCCTTCACTGTTGCACAGTTTATCATTTGTTCAACTAAATTTCTAGTTCACCTGAGAATGAGTTGACAATGACACGTTTTGCATTTATTGAAAATGCTAATGATAGGCAGACAGGACTGGACACCAGACAGAAGAGTGAACACAAGAAAGAAGAAATGTGGTTATTCGTACCCTAGTTGTTCCATCTACTCTTCCGCGTATAATCCATCCTATAAGGGCAGTTACAGGGGCTGCGTGGTCTTTGGCGATCACAGGATAGAAGCCCAGTGATTTTCCAGGAGGCAGTCTACCCTAAGTGAGGTCTAGGCTTGTGCAGAGATTGAGGAGCCAAATCTCTGGGCTACCATCAGAAAACTGGTGATTCCTTGTAACCCAGTCCCCACTTCTTGCCCCTCTAGATCTCCTTTTCTACTGGGAACTGTCTTACTAGTGAGATCTGATTCACACAGGTGGGGAGAGCAGGGAGGTGAGGTGGGTGGCTTCCGTTCGGGTTCCTTCTTGTTCTTCCACACACATACCCACTTCCATTTCCTACTGCCATGAGAAACACCTCACTCGATGTTCTACGCCAATTGCCAGTTAGTGATTTTCAGCTTTTTAAAATGTTGTTTAAACAAAATAACTAAAGGGGTATTTATTTCCAGGAAACAAAATTGAGTCACTGATTTCATCAGATATATGTGAGCTATTGTGTATACTCTGTTTCTCCTCCATGCACTATATTACCCTGAATGTTTCAGAGACACTCCTTATATACAGAAGTTCCCTCAAAACAAAAAGTGACTATGCACACATTTTACTTTTCAGATGGCATTTACTTATTCAATAATATCTACAGAATTAAATGTTAGAGTGACCTTGTGTCACTATCAGCTAGTTACCTTTTATTTCTGTTGCGTTTCCAAGTGTGTTGAACTACAAGCAAGTGGCTTTATGCAAATTAAACCGCATGGAAGCTTTTTAGGCCTTGTTCAGATACTAACAGGTTTGATAAATATATTTGTCTAGCAAGAATAGGACAAAGAGCTCTCTGTTTACCGACATAGTTTATTGTCATTCTGCTGTATACCTCTCATGTGGCTGTTTTATAGGACATAAAGTCTGGCTATCCTGTCGGAATCTCAGATCTTATTTATAGTTTGCTGCAAAGTGGCTTATTGTCATTTATTATTTCTTAGTTGATTTATATAGCATCTTTTCACCAAAGAACCCATAGATTTATTTACATACAGAGTACATACACACACACTCACATATACACATTCTTATACACATCCTTGAACTGAATCCACTCAATCCTATGATGTAGCTAGCAGTATAGCACCAAATATCTGTATGAGCCTTTTCTATTTGTTTTTGTTCTAAGACCATCTTCTGGGAGGGCAGTTGCCATATTTTCTTTCACTTTGTTTATCTTTTGCCTCTAGGTGGATCGGATCATTTTCTGTGTCTTCTTAGAAGTTGACTACAAAATCTACAAAAAGAAAATGAATGAGTTTTTCTCTGTAGGTGAGTAAAGCAACTTCTTGATTCTTTTCAAACTGAGGATTGAAGAAGTGTAGGCATCATTTCTGTTCCTATTGTTTTTCATCTTTGGGACAGTCATACACTGTCACCCCTGCCAACTTGTATCATAGTTTCTAAGACCTGAACAAGGAGACAGAAAATCTAGGCTCTGGAACTCTCTGCCCGACGAGGTCACTGTGTCGTCTTAGGGAAGGCAGTTCATCTCTTGGGTTTCGGTGCTTCACATCAAAACTGAGGGGCTATTAATAAATGATTTCTAAAGACACTTCCCCTGGCCCTAAATTGCATGATCTGTGATTCCTTCTCCAACTTGTAAGTTTGCTGGGCCCCATGCCTACGTCTACCATGTTAAATAACACTGTTGGAAATTGTAAGCCCATTTATGTTCATAGTCAGAATTCAAACTGTTCCAGCATTCCATCCCTGTTCCTCCCCCAGTTTCTAACTCCAAATTTTAACGACTGTAGAAGCAGTTCCAGGACAGTCTGAGAACAGTAGTCATTCACACTTCTTTTTAGAATATAGGAGAAACCTCAGGGTTATTAGAGAACTGTGAGTAATGTATTTACATTGATTGAATGTGTCATTAGTTAGATTTGAGTAATTTGAATATTTTCCTTCACTCTCCCTCTTCCAGCCTGTTAAGGCTGAGGCTTGTTTAATGCCTTGTTATTTTTATGGTGCCATTAAAGTCACAGTGTCTAAAGTGCCTTCCTTAGCCATGGCAAGAATTGCTTCCAGGAAATTTCAAGCTACTGTGAGCATTGTTGGTACTTGCTTTTCAGAGAGTTTTCTTTTGAGGTTTCCACCTCCATCTGAAGTGGTTTGTCATATAACAGGTGACTCTGGCAGGTGGGAAGGAGTGAGTAAAGGGTGCTGATGTACATTCATCATCTTAAGCAGTCTATCAGAGCAAAACGATAAAGAGGATGCCTTGCCTGTAGGTCAGAGTGGGATGTGGGTAGCTATCCAGAACAGCTGCAGAAAACCAATAGAGATGGTCAACTCTCCGCTTATGCCCTAAGTGGGCTAAGTTCTTCTAAGTAACTTGAAGTACTTCTCCCTAATTTTATAATTGAAAGGTGAATCTGCTAAGTGCATTTAATTTAGGGCTTTAACTACAGTGTATCTCTAAAATGTGACTTGCTATGATGTATGAGGCAAATAGTTTCATGTCCTGTCAGTATCAAATCATCATTTGTAAGATTTTATAAATTTTAGACTCTTTGAGATGTTTGGAAATAATGACATCATATTCATTTGCATGTCTTCTAAAATAAAATCTGCAGGAAGCCACACTAACATAAGATAAAAAATAATTACATAATTATGATCTATTGATATTGAAACTAATCTATCAGCAGGTATTTCCAATGATGCAGGATCAAAAAGCACACTGCAAAAATTTTTAAAAATGAGACAATTTTTATTTAATATTTAATATATTAATATATTAAATATTAATAATTATGCAAACAAATTGTTTGAAAAATTTCTACTTTAAATAAATTTTTTAATGCATTGCAGTACGTGAGCATGTGAAGTAATAAACTCACCCTCAATCTCACATCAATACTTTGAAGTACACAGTGCTCATGAAATTATTTTCAGTCCATATTTACAATAGTAAGTACCTTTAAAATGAAATGTCAAAATCCTCAAAAATGCTAGAGTATTTCTGCAATGTGGAAGCACTAGGTATTTGAAAATTCTAAATATATAATATGAAATCAAGGTGATGTCTAATGGAATGTGACTGCTAATATAGATAATATACCTTATCTGTCAATAATCTGAACTTGTGTTTAATTCATAACTATGCGATCTTTAAATTAGAATATATTTCTTCTTACTTGTCATGTATTTCCTAGACTGAATTATTACTGAAAATTTCTGTAGCAAGTGTTCATAATCTTTCCCAATGCAATAATGATAATAATTCAGAAAAAAATCATTTTTATAATTAAACAAAATATCTGTGTTTTAGAGTACTTTAATCCCATGTCTGTAAATTTTATAATTGGGAATCTGAGACACTATGCATAATAAAACAATAAAAGACTGAAAGAGATCATACTAAAGGTATGACACAGGCATAACTACCACAGTTCAATAATAATAGTTCAATGAAAATTACTATTACAGTTCAATAATAATGTTGATAATAATCATAATTAATATATTAAATAATAACATAATAATGGTTAATCATAATTCAGACATTTTTGATTTGGTTTCTATCAGCCAGCCACAGCATTCATTTCTTTACATGGGTAAATCATCAATCTTCATGATAACTCTAAGAAAGGAGGTACTGTATTCACCCTGTGCTGTGGTTCCATTGTTAGGGTTTTTTCCTAATTTGGTCTTGAGGTTTCTCTCTCTTGCGAATGGCCATAAGCCAGGATAGCCACTATCCAGGAGAGCTCTGAAAGGAGTTGGGGAAAGGTTAGGTTCAGACACGTGTCAGAGGAGACACAGTGAGGAAGTGAAACTAAAATGCATGAAACAGAAGACATCTATTACTCACAGGTCCCAGACAGATGAGGGATGCCAACAGGAAGCCTGGAGGTGGTAGGGAGCCCAGCCAGCAAGTGGCAAGCAAGAGAGAGCAAGCACCTGGGGACTGTCTTTATTAGGTCCGTATGCACCACCCCTTAGGCTTTCCCATGGGGGTTGTGGATTGACTAGTTTAAAGAAAACAGGAAGCAGGAACTTACTTCTATGATTCTGACACTATTAGATTTTTATCATGATCAGCAGTTGGGAAGCATATTGGGTTTGGGGTCAGCTGGATGAGGAACAAGTGGAGCATATCACAAAAAATCACACAGGGAGGGAAGTTTAAGTAGGTCAAAGGTGACAGGATACAACTGGGTTACAAACAATTTATGTTAGGCCTAAAAATGGATGCTGGCCAGGCACAGTGGCTCATACCTGTAGAAGGAGGATTGCTTGAATCCAGGAATTTGAGGCTAGGCTAGACAACATAGCAAGAACTTGTCTCTACAAAAAAAAAAAAAAAAAAAGTTAAAAATTAGCTGGGCTTGGTGGTGCATGCCTACAGTCCCAACTACTCAGGAGGCTGAGATGGAAGGACCACTTGAGTCTGGGAGTTTTAGGCTGCAGTTGGCTATGCTTGCACCACTGAACTCCAGCCTAGGTGACAGAGTGAGACCGCATCTCTAAAATATATCAATCAATCAATCAATATTGTAGAGATTTTAAGGCCAAAAGAAAAAAAAAAGGATGCCAAAGCAGCAACTATATTAAACAAATTTATGATACCTTCTGTTTCGGGGATGAAAAACGAGGCATTCAGCTAGAAAGCAACAGAGCTGTATTTTAAAATTGAGAACAGCATCTGCCATTGCCCAAGTGGTAACAGGTTTGTTTTCTCAGAACATCTTCAGAGAAAGATGAGATCAACTTCCAGGCTGCATTTGGAGTATTGGGAAAGTCCCATTTCAACTGGTGCCCGTCATTTTTCAGAGATGCCACACTTCTCTTTCTTCTAACACCTAGAAATATCTTCATGGAGACTTTTCCAATATGAGTCAAATTAGTGCTTTTACCATTCATCTCAAAATTGAATTCCATTCACATCATAGAGGTATTGTGGTGCTGTTACCTGCAGATGAGCAGGTAAGTGGTGAAGGAGAAGCCCAATGGCCTTTATAGCACATCTACAGGAGCAGATGGAAAATTGCTTATATTCGTTTACCAGGGCTCTGAAGACAAAGTACCAGAGAGAGCGGGTGGCTTAAACCACAAAAATGTATTTTCTGGTTATTCTAAAGGCTGGAAGTCCAAGGCCAAGTGGGGCCTCTTCTGAGGCCTCGCTCCTTGGCTTGTAGATGGCTGTCTTCTCTCTGTACTTTAAAATGACCTTCCCACTGAGTCATTTGTGCTGTATCTTTCTCTTTGTATAAGCATACCAGTCAAATGGGATTAGAACTCACTCTAATTACCTCATTTTTATTTAATTAGCTCTTAAAGGTCCTATCTCCAAATGTAGTTATATTCTAAGATGTGGGGTTAGACCTTCAACATAAAAATTCATAGGGAGGGGAGCATCACACACTGGGGTCTGTAGGGGGGAACTAGGGGAGGGACAGTGGGGGGTGGGGAGTAAGGGAGGTATAACATGGGGAGAAATGCCAGATGTAGGTGATTGGGAGGAAGGCAGCAAACCACATTGCCATGTACACCGTGCAACAATCTTGCATGTTCTTCACATGTACCCCAAAACCTAAAACACAATAAAATATATATTTTAAAAAAATGATTTGAGAGTTGAGATATAACTACTATTTAGCAAAATAAGAATGGTTAAAAAAAAAAAATTTGCAGGACACATAGTTCAGCCCACAACACTGCCCATCGTAGAAATGCATTAAGAAACTCCAGGGAAACCAGCAATGAGTTTTTTTCAACAGTTTAATATCTTGCTGTGGGGTAAAGCACATTTGGCTTTTTCCATCCAGATGTATTATTTGAAAATAGAGTGTGGCAGCTTTATGGAATTATCATACACTTTGGTTGCAAATAATTTATAGTTACAGTGCACCATTACATGGCCTACAGCAAATAATATTTGTGTGATTCAACTCAGAAATCTCTTTGTTCTTTACATAAAAAGGCTTGTATTTTTTCAGTGTGTAGAATTTATTGTGTGTAGTTTTCACTGGATGTAAAAAAATGAAAAAGGAAAAGACAATTCCCGATCTGGAATATAGAAGTCAGTTTTTTTGTTGTTTGTTTGTTTTTTAACTGGAGTCTTAGTCCTAATAGAGAACCAGGGGATATTAGTTTTCCTCATAATAACAATAAAGAACATACAGTTTATAACAATATTAAAGAATCCTGATGTTTGAAGCTTGAGACATCATGGTTAAACACTCCTCTGCTCCTCCCTCTAGGGAAAGCCAGTCTTCTCAACTAGAAACGATTTTGCCCTCCTAGGGACATTCTGAGGTATTTTTGTTTTTCACAACTGAGGGAGGGCAGAGGCTACTGTCCTCTAGTGATTAGAGGCTAGGGATGCAGACAAGCATTCTACAATGCACAGTATGACACCCCCACAACTCTCCAACAGAGAATTATTCAGTCTCAAATGGCAGTAGGCAGAGGTTGAGAAGCCATCTACTGGTACTGTCTCTTACCATTCAGGCCATAGTGGCAGTCTTTGCCTTTGGATTGGGGTTATTTTACAGTGTTTAGACTACTGCTGCTTTACCAAATTTTGCACCCTCTCCATTCACATACCCAAGATTTCTATATCTTGACCTTTGTTAGCCACATATACCTGCCATCCAGCCCCTACTCTCCAGGCCTTCCTGCCACCACCCCACTCCTGGTATCATTTATCTATTACTGCCCATAAATTTAGAGTAATAATCTCAGAAAATATGATCTTTGCATAGGTTTTATATATCTAATAAAAGTGTAGAACTAAAGGCTAGCATACAGAGCAAGGAAAAACGAATTCACTAATGGTTTTCTTTATATACCTCAAGCAAAGGTCATTGCTTCTTTGGCTAATAGTTTTTATTTTTTATCATTAGTTTGGTGACTATTGGTTGATAAACTCACCTTGTGAGCTCACAAAACATGTTTTAATTTTAGATACCTTCATCCCATTATCAGTATCTGCGTAGTAACTGATTCATTCACAATGAAATCACCTATGACTGAAAAATCTACTGACTGATCTTTTTAAAATTTGTTTTTCAGAGTCAGGGTCACACTCTGTCATCGAGGCTGGAGTGCAGTAACACAATCATACTGATCATAACTGACTGCAGCCTCAAACTCCTGAGTTCAAGTGATCCTCCTGTCTCAAATTCCTAAGTGGCTGAGACTACAGGCATACTCCACCATGCCCAGCTAATTTTATTTGTTTGTTCTTTAGAAACATGGTCTCACCATGTTGTCCAGGCTTTGTCTTGCACTTCTGGGCTCAAGTAATTCTGCCTCAGCCTCCCAAGTCATTGAAACTATAGATGTAAACCACTATGCCCAGCTCTAATCTTTTTAGTTTTTTAACCATAAAAACAATTAAATTTGTCAATTTTGTTTCCAACTTTGAAATATATATAACATATACACAATATCCATGTCAACTTTAGATATATATACACACACACACACACACACACACACACACACACACACACACACATACATGTATATAATAAATATAAAACAGTGCTGGGAAAAGTAATAAGATAGGAAAATGAATTCCAGGATATGCATGTGCTCATCCCAAACCTGACACCTGTTTGTAAGAGGAAGATTTTCCTTAAGATGAAAAATTCCATTTATATCTATGAAAATAATTTTTAAAGTATGTCTAAAAAATTAATAGAAGAAAAGGCTAAAATATTCCCAGTGTTCTTGATATAAATAGTAAAATAATGAGCTATTTGATCCACTAGTATTTGGGACATCTACCTAGTACAACGTAAAATAATAAACCTTATAAAATTTCAAGAAGTTTGAATGCCCTAAAAATGAGCTTGAAAAATATAGTAGACATATAGAAAACACATGAATAACAAGTGTTTTATCTAGTTAGAACTAGGTAAACTTAATCTGTAGGAATTATAAGTTTATAAATTATAAACTTTAGTGGAGATGATTTTTGGTCTTAAATACAGATTTTTTTTTTGTATTATATATAACATAAAGGCATATGAATGAAAAAGGAAAACTGTAAGTCAACTTTGAGAATTATATCTTGGGAACTTCTTGAACATTTAACACATCTCAATGTCTGGCTAAAATGCATAGATTTTATTTCTCAAATGTTGACAGACATGTTATTAATTTGCTTTATTTGAGTATGTAAACATATTTAGGTTTCATGCATTTTACCTTCTTAGACACAGATAAAGCTGAGAAAGTCTAGCTTTGTATAATTATGGTAAAGAAAATTCCCAATTCAGATTTTGATAATAATTTTTATATCTTAAATGCATGCCTATTATTTTTTAAACAAAACAAATCAAGAAACTTCTCAATCACATTTTACTTATTTTGACCTCCTTGCAGTCTTCCAAACATGCAATAAATGTTATTGATATGAATATATTTTTCATTTATTTTCCTAATCATGAGTTTCTGCCATTTATTTCTGTCTAAATTATACACACTCCTGCAAGGCAACTTTAGCTGGGTTTTATATTATTATTATTTGAACTTTTTATGTTGTCTCATCAATGAAAAATAAGTGTGAGAACAGAGACTATTCCTAATAGTCCATTGCCCTTTCAGAATCTGGAAAAAATCTAAATATATAGTAAGTGTGTATTAATGTAAATAAAAACCTACCATGAGCCTAGACGGAAACTGCTCTGGTTGGAATGTATATCTCCTCCAAAATTCATGTTGAAATTTAATTGCCACTATAACAGTATTAACAGGTAAGACCTTTAAGAGTGATAGGCCATGAGGGCTCTAGCCTCATAGGAGGGATTGGTGTCATTATAAAAGGGTGAATTCAGCCTCTTGCCCTTTGCCTTCCACTTTGTGATGTCTTCTACCATGTGATGATGCAGCAAGAAGACCCCTCACCAGATGCCAGCACTTTGATATTGGGCTTCTCAGCCTCCAAAACTGTGAGCCAATACATTTCTGCTCATTATGTATTACCTAGTCTGCAGTAGTCTGTAGCAGCACAAAACAGACTAAGACAGAGACAATATTTAACCAAAGTTTCAGGTAAAAAAATCTGTTTTTCTTAGAAACTCTTAAGTATCATTGACACAGCCAGACAAGGGGATAGCACTGCTTTTTACATAGTTTTCAAAGTTTTCAAAAATTAACGTTAAAAATAATTGAAAATTAAAAATTACCTTCTCTGACAAATAGGCACAATACTTTTAAATTTTTACCCAGGAATTTTTTAAAAACATTTCCTGGATTTCACTTTTAAAAATATGATCTATTTTGATCTATTTAAAAGCAAACAAGAGAAAGTACTCACATTATGTCTTCTGCATCTTCCCTTTACACTGATGTTATAAGTCTATCTCATCCATTATCAGTCATTATATTTCTATTAGTTGTCAAATATTTATTATATGCCTACTACGTTTCCAAGGCTTTTATCAGTGCTACATTTAAGATATTGTTCTTGTAATAGTCCTGAACGGCACATATCATGCGGAAGAGTTGATAAACAATATTAGCAAATAATGAAATATAACATTGGTACAGTCATAGCATCCAGGAATTCAGAGGCAAATATGTTTGAGGACCAGATTGACTGGAGCAATTTTCATGAAGAATGTGGCACCTCCAGTGATCTTTAAAGAATGAAGAGTAGAGAAGCTCACATCTAGTGTTGGGTAAGAAACCTAGAGGGATAATGACAGTTCAGGCTTGAGAAATTGTAAAATAAAGTAGGATGCTTATATCCAGTTTGTGAAGCCCTGACTGAGAAATGTTGACACTCTTACCAACGTATTATGCAACTGGGCCTAAGAGTAAGTTCTTGATTGGGAAATGGGTTAGATTTCATATTTAAGAAGGATTAATTCAATTCATGACTTAGAGACTGGCCTTTCAACAACGCCCTATTGCCATGGATTCCTCATCTGCTTTTATTGAGATAGTAGGGAACAAAGGCTAAAAAAAAGTCAGTATATTGGCCAAAGTCACATAGTTGGGTATGTCTGAGCTCAAATCCTTCCCACTAGGTAATGCTTGTTCCCACAGCAATCCTGAAAACACAGACAATAGTTTGAAGCTACTTGTCTGCTAAAAAAAAAAGCCACATATTATCCATTTGCATTGGTGGGGCTAGAGCTACTGAAAAGCTAGAATTCCTCCAGTTATATGATATATCCACATGTTCTCTTTCCTTCCTTCTCTCACCTCCTCTCTGGTCATCAATTTTCTAAGAATAATTATGAAACACATGGTGTCATGAGCTGCTAAGATTTTCTTTCCTCTTGCCATGTCAGCATAATGATTGGAAGATAGAGACTTGAAGAGATGAGTGGTGAATTTCTGAGAAAGGTAGCAATTGACTAATGAAGAGGTCAACAGAGACAAAGGCAACTATGGTAAAGGGGAAGAAATGCTAGGTTTGTTATCATAAGAAATGGCCTCTAATCTCGTCACAGCCACCTTAGCACTGTGTGGCTTTGTGCATGTTGTTTAACCTTTTTCTGCTTCGGTTTTGTCATGTGCAAACATAGTAATGGACCAATTCCAAATATAAGGAATAGTAATATAAATGAAAATTCACTAGATATGGTGACCAAGCATCATAAATTTTTAAATATCCATGTTTATTTCCTGTTACAATTTTAAAAGTAAGTAGGTCAACTTTTGTGATCATCTTTGAAAAATACATAAAACTTCTTATCACAAAAGTAAGACAGGTTTATAGTGAAAAACAGATAAGCAAAAAGAAGAAAATGCATACTATTTTCTGCCCTATAATCCAGAAATGAATTACATTTTGCCGTTTATCCTTCTGATCTTAAAAAATGGAAAATGCAAACCACCAGAAATTGGTCTTATAACTTGCTGTTTGTCATTTAACACAAATCATGAACATATTTTTCATGTCATTATGAATTTTTCCATAACTTAATTTTAATAGACCTAAAGTTTGCTCAAAACCATACTATTGATCTTAGGGATTATTTTTGCAAATTATTTCTCTATTTGCTTATAAGTAATAATTTTTGAAAACCATCTTTGTAATTAAAAATTGGCATCATTCTCATTTTTTAAAATACTTTTCTAAAAGTGGAATCACTTTTCAAAATATATGCAAAACCAAGACACTTTTACTACTAATTGTCAAGTTGCTCACTGTGTTTGTAGCACTACAGTTGAATGTCATGTACGGTATAACTACACGGATTACCATTCACAGGGACGGAAATATAAATGCCCAAGCCTAGCATTAAGCAACTTGAGTTTACATTCCTGTGAGTGGTAATGAGAGTTTATTTGTTTCCTACCCTTCTCAATGGGTTGCATCTTAATGTTTTGATGTTAGCACTTTTATACACGAAATAAGGTAACTAATGGGTAACAACATTCATTTATTTTATTACTAATATGGTTTAACATTTTTTCCAGCTATTATATCTCTAAATTTCTTATACGAAATTGTTGATTATAACCCTTGTACATTTTTATTTCATCTTTTTCTTATTGATTTATAAAAACTTTGTATATTGATGTTATTAATCTTTCATATGTATTGTTGCAAGTGGTTTCCCAGTTTGTCATTTATCTTTGTGATAATTTTTTATAACCAAAATGGTGAGAAAAGGTAGAAAGACAAGATTTTAAAATATATAAAAAAAGGAAGGAAGGAGAAATGGGGAAATGAAAGGAAGAAAAGACTGAAGGTTTAAAAATAGAAAAGAAGAAACCCTTTTTAATGAAAGAATGAGGTTAAACCAAAAACTCAAAAATGACCTTGATTTTAAGACTATGGACTTCACCTCACAGAAAACCATTTTATTTCTAATTAGATTGTTTCTAGTTCTCCTCTTCAGACACTTTTTATTCAAAGCAATCTGCTTCCTGATTTACCAAACGTGGTAGGCAGAAAAATGTCCCCCACAAATATGTCTACAATCTAAACACCAGAACCTGTGAATATGTTAGATGGCACTGCAAAGGGAAAAATAAGATTGGTGGTGGAGTTAGGGTTGCATTTAGCTGACCACAAGATAGGAATGTTATTTTGGATTGATCATAGGGGTGAGGTCAATATCATCAAGAGAGTTCTAAAAATTGAAAGAGGGAAGCAGAAGAGGGAAGCCAGAAAGAGCTGTGACTGTGGAAGAATGTTCAGAGAGAGGCACTGTTGCTGTTTTGAAGATGGGGGAAGAGGGCCATAAGCTAAGGAATGTGGGTATCTCTAGAAGCTGGAAAAGCAAGGAAACAGATTCTTTCCTGGAGCCTCCAGAAAGGAAAGCAACCTAGCTGATATGTTGATTTTAGTCTAGTTGAACCCATGTGGGACTTCTGACCTACAGAACTGTAAGATAATAAATTTGTGTTGTTAGCAGAAATACATTACAACAGTAATAGAAAACTAATACATCAGTCATCTATGAATAAGTAAAAGACATACAAGAAAAACTTCTTACCCAGTCTGAATTGTACATTTCCCCCCCCCAAATGATGCATTCAATGTAGGAAAAAACGAGAGTAAAAGAATTCAGTATTTTCTTTAATTATGAATGTTTACAAGTACATGGCACATTTGTGCACTTTTAATGTGCAGATCACATTGATGTTTAGAATTCTACAAGACATCCTCTCTATAATGTAACATAAATGAGTTAACTGCCTTCTTAGGAAATGTGTGCTCACCATTTCCACTTGATGGGCCTCAAAAGCTACAAACACATTTTGCCTTCAATGAAAATCTGGCGAAGTGTTGCTGTAACCAGGCAACCTGAATGCAGGAACAAGCAGCCGGCATAGACAGAAAGCAATCTGCCCCTTCCAACCGGGGGAGTGTGCAGTGAGTGTAGCAAATGCTGATAAACAGCAGAACAAATGAAGACCTGGGAACATGAGCCTTGACTAAGCAGAGTTTGATCTCATTAGGAAGTTCTGGTAAAACAGACACAACTAAATGCTAGTTGGAGAAGGGAGGGAGGATGCTGTAGTCATCTTTATAGAGACCCCTGCAGGGTGCTTTTGAAAGACCTTTCAAACATTCTGGGTAGACTGGTTTTGGTTCTTTGGTTGAAAACATTGAGGCAAATGCAGGGGAAAAAATCTTTTGAAGAATAATATATAAATAAAGTAATTCCTAAGAAGGCACAGAAGTAAGAATAAAGACAAAAATAAACAATAGGGAAACTGAAATTCCTACAAACTATATTCCACTTTACGTATGGACCTAACTTTATTTATTTATTTTTTTTTTGAGAGGGAGTCTTGCTCTGTCGCCCAGGCTGGAGTTCAGTGGTGTGATCTCAGCTCACTGCAATCTCTGCCTCCCTGGTTCAAGCAATTCTCTGCCTCAGCCTCCTGAGTAGCTGGGATTACAAACTCCCACCACCGCGCCTGGCTAATTTTTATATTTTTAGTAGAGATGGGATTTCACCATGTTGGTCAGGCTGGTCTCGAACTTCAGACCTCGTGATCTGCCCGCCTCGGCCTCCCAAAGTGCTGGAATTACAGGCATGAGCCACGGCACTCAGCCAGACCTAAGTGTTATGGTCAGCCTCATGTCTTTGAGGAGTTGTCAGTCTCCGTCACTTACTGGTCACTCCATAATCCATAGCAATCACGTGACTGTCTCTGCCTTCCTACTGCAGCCATCCTTGTTGAGGTTATTAGAATATTTTTGATGGCTTGAGCATGGGAACTGAAACCACTGCATATTTGAGTCCATGGCTTCACATGACCCTTTAGAGCCTTTCTCACATTGGACCAGGCACTCTATCCTGGCGACTGCTCTGCCATCTCGTCTTCCTGACAGTCATCTGTGTCCGGCCTGGCCCTTTCTGGTATATTTGCTTGCACACGTCTGTCTCCAGCTGAAGAGTGTCTCAGGCGTCTTCAACTGAACCCATCCAAAATTAAATTCCAAATCTGTTTCTCCACTCCTCAATCCTCCTCTTCCTAAATCCCATATCTCAGTAACTGATGCTATCATGTGCCCAGATGGCCAAGCCAGAGGCAGCAGCACCAGGCAGTTTTCTAAGCAATGCCTGTTATTTATTGCTTGATTTATAAAGTAATTAGATTTGAGTGCTCATTTTGGCCAAGGATCAGTTGAAGGAAAAATGATTCCTTTAAAAAAATGTTCTCCTGGCTTTATCAATCACCTTCAGAAAGTAGATTTAGCAATTTGTAGATTCAGTGAGTCCAGATATTCAATTTAATGGCAAGAGTCCTGCTCAGGGAGGACTTTCCCTTATCACTCGTTCTTTGCCTGAAGTTTCTGCTTTGTCAAATCCTCAAGAAGCCATGAGGATACCAACCTCTTCCCTACTACCTCTTCCAGGGCTGGGTGTGGTGGCTCACACCTGCAATCCCAGCACTTTGGGAGGCCGAGGCAGGTGGATCACAAGGTCAGGAGTTCGAGACCAGCCTGGCCAGCATGGTGAAACCCTGTCTCTGCTAAAAATACAAAAAATTAGCCAGGCATGTGGCAGGCACCTGTAGTCCCAGCTACTTGGGAGGCTGAGGCAGGAGACTTGCTTGAACCCAGCAGACAGAGGTTGCAGTGACCCGAGATTGAGCCACTGCACTCCAGTCTGGGCAACAGAGTGAGACTCTGTCTCAAAAAAAATAAAATAATAAAATAAATCCAAAACAAAAGCTTTATTTTTAATAATATTTCTTTTTTCTGAAAATACAAATTGTTCCTAGAAACTTTGGGTAATGAAATATTAAAAAGATGGAGTGTACAAGAAGCCTGAGGTAAGAAATTAAGCTCTAAGGAAGAGAACTTGGAAGCAAGTAAAATAAAACCACAGCAGGATTATTGTAATTGTTTTCCTCGAAAGACCTGCCCATGTGAATGAATGTTCCTGAAAATTTGACAAGGGAATTACTTGATCTATTTCAGGTGTCTGTCCATTTTTTTTCCCTTGAGGGTGGAGGGGATACCTCAATAGCTCAAAAGGATAACATTCTACTTTATGACACCCTCCTTTTCTCATGCCACCCACAGACCTCTTTGAAGCTAGTCTCCATTCATGCACATGTCTCCTAGCCAATCCAGGAATCCTGGCCATGGACCGTGATAATCTTGACACTCAGCTGCATGGTAGCTGAGCGATTTCAAGCACATAAGAAAGCATACCATGTCTTATAAAAAGCATAACTGTTCCTCAAACCCAGCTACTATGTGGCTTGGGCACCTCTCACCATGTTAGCGTTAGTGAGACAACACAAGTTAGTTCAGTTGAAATATCCAAAAAACATGGACATCTCCTTTTTTGAAAGATTCTTCTTCAACACACCAATATTGGTGCTTTGGACCAGAGGCTCTCAGTTCAGTGTGCGTGAGTGTCACCTGGAAGGTCCTTTACCCAGAGCTCTGATGCAGTAGATCTTGAGTGGGACCTGAGAATTTGCATTTCTAACGTGTCCAGATGATAGCGGTGCTGCTGGTCCAGAGAGTATACTTTGATGACTACCTTAAATGTTCTATGGGGTTTTCTTTGCTTGTTTTTGTTTATTTCACTTCCCCAAAAGAATGTATTAATTATGGAGGCTCTAGGTAAAGGAGTAAGACAAACCTCAAGTCATTCCAAAACCCATATGGCATACTTCATTTTCCAAAGAAGTATGCACTATTTGCTGTAGGGAAACGACAGATAACAGATACCTGCTCGGAAGACAAGTATAACGATTAAGACAAAAATCATTTGCATTAACTCTCTTTCCAATAAAAGAAGGTGAAATCAATGTTACAGACCTCAAAGTAGGTTAGACATTTCCTTATGAGGGGGATTCTGAAGTATATAAAGCTAGCTTTTACCCAAAACTAGTTATTCATGAGAAGCTAGTTGGTTTTCACATATATTTTGTGATTAAAATAAGAACTTTGGTCATATCCATGTGTTTGTGTAGAATGCAATGGGTAATCTGACAGAGGGTGATGCAGTGAATAAAAACAGCATCTATTGTGAAATTATCGTCGAAGAGGCCCTGTAAGATGAAGTGGAGCTTTAGCCTCTGTAGGCTCCGTGCCTGGGAAGGAAAGGGGATTTTCTGGAATTGGCATTTCTGAACACACAGAACAACGCCATCTGATGGATTGCTCTCTATTTTGGAATAGTATTTGTGTCACTTTGGTAGAAACCTTTTATTTCATTTTTGTCCTCTAACAAAGAAGTGTGGTGCTTGGAGAACTGTTTAAAAGGGCTGCAACTCTGTGCCCACGCTTCATCAGCCTCCTAACTACTTTCAAACTTTGAATGGCATGACTCCCTACTTCCATAGGCTATCATCTTTTTGTAATATATATATTTTTGTTCCTGGTTTTGTTAGAAAAATTCTTGCCAGTAGTTTGTTGCACAAACATGACTCAGGAAATCACATTATATAGAATAATGTTGAACGAAAGTAGATTTCATTAATATGTAATGGAACGTTAGGTGCTCTGTAGAGCAAAAGGACTCTATGCTTGATTTTAATACAAATAATAACAAAATATTAATGCATGTGCTTTATCATTTTCTGTAAATTTCTCTCATAAAAAGTTATCTTTCGAAAGATGGTGTGTCACTCCTCTGCTTAAAGTTGTTTAATCACTCTATATTTTTCCAAATAAAGTTTAAATGCTTCAACCTTATATATTAGTCAGGTTTCTGCAGAGAAAATAAACATATATTAAAATACATGGAAAGAGGTTTATCATAGGGAATGGCCCATATGATTATGAAGGCTAAGTCCCAAGATCTGCAGTTGGCAAGTGTGAGACCCAGGAGAGTTCATGGCGTAGTTCCAGTCTGAGTCCAAAGGTCTGAGAAACAATATAGCCAACCATGTCATTCTAGTCTGAATGCTGGCAGGCTTCAGACCCAAGAAGAATTAATGTTTCAGTCTGGATCTGAAGGCAGGAAAAAAACTCGATGTCCAAGCAGCAGAAAGGCAATGAGGTAGGAGGATTTCCCTCTTCCTCTCCAGGGGCCAGCCTTTGTGATCTAGTCCGGTCTTCAACTGATTGGATGAGGCTCACTCACATCTGGGAGGGCAGTCTGCTCAGTAACAATTCAAATTTTCATCTCATTCAGAATCACTGAGAGACACATCCAGAATAATGTTTCACCAAATGTTTGGGAACTCTGGACCAGCCACCTTGACATGTAAAATTAACCATCACTCCTGGCATGGAAAGCCTGTATTACCTAGCCAAAACAGATTGGGTTAGCTGCAATAATTTCCCAGATAGCTCTCCCTTTGGCCATTCATAGCTAGTGTTATTTCCTTAAAAACATCTTGATGGTTCACATCCACATGTTTTTACAGATGTCGTTCCCTCTGTTTGAATGTGATTACCCTTGTCTTTGAGTTCCCCAAGAAGCAGATCCTGAAACAAGGACCGAAGTAGAAGTGTTTTGGGGTGGGGAGAAGATGATCCCAGGAAACACCAGTAGGAAAGTGGGAAAGAGATGAGCAAAATCAGGAGGTAATGAGGTTAAGCTGTAAGCCAGTTACCACTGGACAACTGGGGCTCAATCCCAGTAGAAGTGGGGAGACTCAGGGAGATAGTGTAGAACGTGCCTTGAATTAGGCCACCTGAGAAGCAAGGGAGCTGGGGTACTTAAACGCAAATTGTCAGTCATTTGAGAAAGGCTCAACCATAAATGGTGTTAATTCCTTGACAGTACTTGAATGGGCTTCAGCAAGCAGAGAGAGCCCTCAGGCAAAGAGAACCAGGAGCTGGTGGCTCAAAGGTGGGTTGGCATGCACTGAATTGTCAAAGAACAAAAAGCTGTAGGCAGGACATCCACATCTGGGCATCTCCTGTAGCCTTTCTTTTTCCCTAGGTAACTTTAACTCACTCTTTAGGACTCAGCTGACGCCTTCCCTCCGTAGACCTTCTCTCTGACTTAGATGGCTCTTGTATATATTTCCCAGTATAACTTCTGTTTACCTACATCAGTCAGAGAATCTGTTACCTTCTTCTCTGTTGTGTTGCTTTTCTTTTTTTCTTTCTTTCTTTTTTTTTTTTTTGACATGGAGTCTTGCTCTGTCACCAGGTTGGAGTGCAGTGGTACAATCTCAGCTCACCACAATCTCCACCTCCTGGGTTCAAGTGATTCTCCTGCCTCAGCCTCCCAAGTAGCTGGGACTATAGGCATGCCTCACCATGCCCAGCTAATTTTTGTATTTTTAGTAGAGATGGGGTTTCACTATGTTGGCCAGGATGGTCTCGATCGCTTAACTTTGTGATCCACCCTCCTCAGTCTCCCAAAGTGCTGGGATTACAGGCATAAGCCACTGCACCCTGCCTGTTTTGCTTTTCTATATCACCCACCTTGTGAGCTCCTTGAAGGAAAAGATTGTTAACCTGTATCATAATGGGTACACAATGTAAAGCTCAAGAAATGGTTATTTAAGTAGTAAAAATAGTAATAAGAATGACATCATAATGCAATCACTCAATAGGTGCTTCTTGCCTATGGCACAGATAAAACAAATTCACTGAGCCAGCAGTATTGCAGTAGAGAAAGAGTTTAACTCATGCATGGCTAGCCAAGCAGAGGACAGAAGTTTATTACTTAAATCAGTCTTTCAAAAAGCTTGGAGGCTAGTTTTATGGACAATTTAACAGGCAGGGGTCTAGGGAATGGGTGCTGCTTATTGGTTGGGGATCAAATTATAGGAGTGTGGAAAACTGTCCTCATGCACTGAGTCAGCCTCTGGATATGGGTCACAGACCAGTTGAGTCATGAGTCAAAAATCCCGGTAGAGTCAGTCAGTTGCCAGAATGCAAAAGTCTGAAAAACATCTCAAAGACCAACCTTAAGTTCTAGAATAGTGATGTTATCTACCAGAGCAATTGTAGAGGTTACAAATCTTGGGACATCTGGAACAATGGCTAATTATTGTTTAACTGTGTCTACATTTTAGTAGAATTCAGGCTTCTCTCATAATCTTGACCTTGGGGGCTGTCATTAGTTTTACAAAGGCAGCTTTAGTTCCCAAACAAGGAAGGGGTAGTTTTGAGAAGGGTTATCATCATCCTTGCTTTTAGGTTAAACTATAAACTAAATTCCTTCCAAAAGTTGCTTGGGATATACCCAGAAGTGAACAAGAACAGCTTGTGAGGTTAAAAGGAAGGTAGAATCTGCTGTGTGAAATTTATTTCACTGTCATACTTTTTCATTTTCTTATTAAAGTTCTGGGATACATGTGCAGATCGTGCAGGATCGTTACATAGGTATACACATGCCATGGTGTTTGCTGTATCCATCCGCCCATCTCCTACATTAGGTATTCGTCTTAATGTGATCCCTCCCCAATCCAACCCACCCACTGCCATCTCTCTCCTAGCCACCCCACTCCCAACAGGCCCTAGTGTGTGATGTTCCCCTCCCTGTGTCCATGTTCAACACCCACTTATGAGTGAGAACATGCTGTGTTTGGTTTTCTGTTCTTGTGTCAGTTTGCTGAGAATGATGGTTTCCAGCTTCATCCATGTCCCTACAAGGGATATGAACACATCCTTTTTGTGGCTGCATAGTATTCCCTGGTGTTTATGTGCCACATTTTCTTTATCCAGTCTATCATTGATGGGCATTTAGGTTGGTTCCAAGTCTTAGCTATTGTGAACAGTGCTACAATGAATATATATGTGCATGTGTCTTTATAAAAGAACTATTTATAATCCTTTGAGTATATACCCAGTAATGGGATTGCTGGGTCAAATGGTATTTCCATTTCTAGATCCTTGAGGAATCGTAACACTGTCTTCCAAAATGGTTGAACTTATTTACACTCCCACCATCAGTGTAAAAGCATTCCTATCTCTCCACATCCTCTCCAGCATCTGTTGTCTCCAGATTGTTTTTTAATTTTTTATATATATATTTTTATTGTACTTCAGGTTCTGGGGTTCATGTGCAGATCATGCAGGAATGTTGCATAGGTACATACATGGCAATGTGGTTTGCTGCCTCCATCTCCGCATCACCTATATCTGGCATTTCCTCCCATGTCATCCGTCCCCAACCTCTCAACACCTTGCTGTCCCTCCCCTAGACCCACCAACAGACCCCAGTGTGGGATGCTCCCCTCCATGTGTTTTCATTGTTCAACTCCCACCTATGAGTGAGAACATGAGGTGTTTGATTTTCTGTTGCGTCAGTTTGCTGAGAATGATGGTTTTCACATTTATCCATGTCCCTATAAAGGACACAAACTCATCACTTTTTATGGTTGCATAGTATTCCATGGTATATATGTGCCACATTTTCCTTGTCCAGTCTATCATCAATGGGCATTTGGGTTAGTTCCAGGTCTTGGCTATTGTAAACAGTGCCACAATGAACATATGTGTCCATGTGTCTTTATAATAGAATGATTTATAATCCTTTGGATATATACCCAGTATTGGGATTGCTGGGTCAAATGGAATTTCTATTTCTAGGTCCTTCAAAAGAATCTCTGCACTGTCTTCCACAATGGTTGAACTAATTTACACTCCCACCAACAGTGTAAAAGTGTTCCTATTTCTCCACATCCTCTCCAGCATCTGTTCTCTCCAGATTTTTTAATGATTGCCATTCTAACTGGAGGGAGATGGTATCTCAATGTGCTTTTGATTTGTATTTCTCTAATGACCAGTGACGATGAGCATTTTTTCATATGTTTGTTGGCCTCATATATGTCTTCTTTTGAAAAATGTCTGTTCATGTCCTTTGCCCCCTTTTGGATGGGTTTGTTTTTTTCCTGTAAATATGTTTTAGTTCTTTGTAGATTCTGGATAGTAGTCCTTTGTCAGATGGGCATATTGCAAAAATTTTTTCCCATTCTGTTGGTTGCCAGTTCACTCTAATGATTGTTTCTTTTGCTGTACAAAGCTCTGGAGTTTAATTAGATCCCGTTTGTCTATTTTGGTTTTTGTTGCCAATGCCTTTGGTGTTTTAGTCATGAAGTCCTTGCCTATGCCTATGCCTATGCCCTGAATGGTTTTACCTAGGCTTTATTCTAGGGTTTTATGATGTTAGGTCTTATGTTTAAGTCTTTAATCCATCTGGAGTTAATTTTAGTGTAATGTGTCAGGAAGGGGTCCAGTTTCTGCTTTCTGCACATGGCTAGCCAGTTTTCCCAACACCATTTATTAAACAGGGAATCCTTCACCCATTGCTTATTTTTGTCAGGTTTGTCAAAGATCAGATGATTGTAGATGTGTGGCATTGCCTCCAAGACCTCTGTTTTCTTTCACTGGTCTGTATCTCTGTTTGGGTACCAGTACCATGCTGTTTTGATTACTGTAGCCTTGTAGTATAGTTTGAAGTCAGGTAGCATGATGCCTCCAGCTTTGTTCTTCTTGCTTAGAATTGTCTTGGCTATGCGGGCTCTTCTTTGGTTCCATATGAAGTTCAAGGTTTTTTTTTCCAGTTGAAGAGGGCCATAGGTAGCTTGATGGGGATAGTGCTGAATCTGTAACTTACTTTGGGCAGTATGGCCATTTTCACAATATGATTCTTCCTAACCATGAGCATGGAGTGTTTTTCCATCTGTTTGTGTCCTCTCTTATTTCCTTGAGCAGTAGTTTGTAGTTCTCCTTTAAGAGGTCCTTTACATCCTTTGTTAGTTGTATTCCTAGGTATTTTATTCTCTTTGTAGCAATTGTGAATGGAAGTTTGCTCATGATTTGGCTCTCATGTTAATCTGTTATTGGTGTATAGGAATGCTTGTGATTTCTGCACATTGATTTTGTATCCTGAGACTTTTCTGAAGTTGCTTAACAGTTTAAGGAGATTTTAGGCTGAGATGATGTGGTCTTCTAAACATACAATCATGTCATCTGCAAATAAAGACAATTTGACTTCCTCCTTTCATAATTGAATACCCTTTATTTTTTTTTTTTCTTACCTAATTGCTCTGGCTAGAACTTCCAATACTATATTGAATAGGAGTGTGAGAGACAGCACCCTTGTTTAGTGCTAGATTTCAAAGGGAATGCTTCCGGTTTTTACCCGTTCAGTATGATATTGGCTGTGGGTTTGTTGTAAATAGCTTTTATTATTTTGAGTACATTCCATCCATACCTAGTTTATTGAGAATTCTTAGCGTAAAAGGCTGTTGAATTTTGTTGAAGGCCTTCTCTGCATCAATTGAGATAATCATGTGGTTTTTGTCTTTGGTTCTGTTTATGTGGTGGATTATGAATATAGACTTGTGTATGTTGAACCAGCCTGGCATCCCCGAGATGAAGCCTGTTTGATCACAATGGATAAGCTTTTTGATGTGTTGTTGCAATCAGTTCACCATTATTTTATTGAAGATCTTTGCATCTATGTTCATAGTGAATATTGGCCTGAAGTTTTCTATTTTTGTTGAGTCTCTGCCAGGTTTTGGTATCAGGATGATGTTGGTCTCATAAAATGATTTGGAAAGGATTCCTTCTTTTTGTATTGTTTGAAATAGTTTCAGAAGGAGTGGTATCAGTTCCTCTTCCTACATCTGGTAGAATTTGGCTGTGAATGCATCTGGACCTGGGCTTTTTTTTTTTTTTTTTTTTTGGTTGGTAGGCTATTAATTGCTGCCTCAACTTCAGACCTTGTTATTGGTCTACTCTGGGTTTCAACTTCTTCCTGGTTTAGTCTTGGGAGGGTGCAAGTATCCAGGAATTTATCCATTTCTTCCAGGTTTACTGGTTTATGTGCATAGAGTTGTTTGTAGTAATCATTGATGGTAGTTTGTATTTCTGTGGAATCAGTAGTGATATCCCCTTTATCATTTTTTATTGCATCTATTTGATTCTTCTTTCTTTTCTATTAATCTGGCTAGTGGTCTATTTTGTTGATCTTTTCAAAAAACCAACTCCTGGATTTATTGATTTTTTGAAGGGTTTTTTGTGTCTCCTTCTCCTTCAGTTCTGCTCCTAGTTATTTCTTGTCTTCTGCTATCTTTTGAGGTTGTTTTTTTTATCTTGTTCCTCTAGCTCTTTCAATTTTGATGATAGGGTGTCAATTTTAGATCTTTCCTTCTTTCTCAAGTGGACATTTATTGCTATAAATTTCCCTCTAGACACTGGTTTAAATGTGTCCCAGAGATTCTGGTACGTTGTGTCTTCGTTCTCCTTGGTCTCGAAGAACATCTTTATTTCTGCCTTCATTTCATTGTTTATCCAGTCAACATTCAAGAGCCAGTTGTTCAGTTTCCATGAAGTTGTGTGGTTCTGAGTTAGTTTCTTAATTATGAGTTCTAACTTGATTGCACTGTGGACTGAGAGACTGTTTGTTAGGATTGCTATTCTTTTGCATTTGCTGAGGAGTGATTTACTTCCAATTATGTGG
Organism: Aotus nancymaae; assembly: GCF_030222135.1. NCBI lineage: Eukaryota > Metazoa > Chordata > Mammalia > Primates > Aotidae > Aotus > Aotus nancymaae. The sequence continues at coordinate 9,689,302 of NW_026988412.1, read as the reverse complement.
TCAATTTTAGAGTAGGTGCAATGTGGTGCTGAGAAGAATATATAATCTGTGGATTTGAGGTGGAGAGTTCTGCAGATGTTAGGTTTGCTTGGTCCAGATCTGATTCAAGTCCTGGATATCCTTGTTAATTTTCTGTCTCATTGATCTGTCTAATATTGACAGTGGAGTGTTAAAGTCTCCCACTATTATTCTCCAGATTTTTTAATGATTGCCATTGTAACTGGCGTGAGATGGTGTATCTCAATGTAGTTTTGACTTGCATCTCTCTAATGACCAGTGATGATGAGCATTTTTTCATGTTTGTTAGCTGTGTAAGTTTTCTTTTGAGAAGTGACTGTTCATATCCTTTGCCCACTTTTTGATGAGGTTTTTGTCTTGTAAATTTTAGTTTTTTATAGATTCTGGATATTAGCCCTTTGTCAGATGGGTAGATTGCAAAAAATTTTTCCCATTCTATTGGTTGCCTGTTCACTCTAATGATTGATTGTTTCTTTTGCTGTACAGAAGCTCTGGAGTTTAATTAGATCCCATTTGTCTATTTCGGCTTTTTTTTGCCATTGCTTTTTAGTGTTTTAGTCATGAAGTCCTTGCCTATGCCTATGCCTACATCCTGAATTGTAATTCCTAGGTTTTCTTCTAAGGTTTTTATGGTGTTAGGTCTTATGTTTAAGTCTCTAATCCATCTGGAGTTAATTTTTGTATGAGATGTAAGGAAGGGGTCCAGTTTCAGCTTTCAGAACATGGCTGGCCAGTTTTCATACTTTTTATGTCAGATTTCTTTCATTATAACAATTTTTGTAAGGGTGATCTTAATAATAGCAATAATCAGTATTTATTGAATGCTCACTCTGTGTAAGCACCTGACATATAATTCTAACCCTAAGAAGTTGGTAATTTTATTATCCCTATTTTTCAGATTAAAAAAACTGACAAATAGGTATTATGAGGAGGGCAAAGGATAACTTCCCCTTTGCCCCCTGGAAGTTCACTAAAAATCAACTGACAAAGGGCAGGTTAATAGTAGAAAAGGCATACAAAATTATTTTAACATTCATAAGCATGGGGGCATTGCATGAGAATGATTATCCACTCACTAAATGGGGCACAGATCTTATATCTTCTTCATAGGGGAGGGGATAGGGAAAGTAGACAATTTTTTGAGGAGCAATAAATGATTATTAGGAAGAATGAATGGACCCAGGAGACAAAAATTAACTTGTAAATGATTCTCTTTGGAATTTGAATGAGCGCAAGGGGCAGACATTATCTTGTGAAAAACATCTGTCCAGGTGTGCTTGCATTCTCAGCTTGCTTTTCTGCAAAGATAATGAGATTTCAGGGAGAGGACAGAATTCAATTGTGTTTCTTTTTGGGGTACTGTTTCTAGTTAGTTAGATAAGGGAACTTCAGAGAAAAATCTTCATCTTGTGCTTTGGGAGAGACAAGTGATTGAGATTGGGGTGAGGGGAAGGTCCCCCATATTTCAGGGCAAAATATTCTGATATTCTTGCCCAATATTCACCTAGTTATATGTGGTTTGTCCTGGAAGTAAACCAAACCAGTCTAAGTCCAGACTCTGGACAGACTCTTAACCACTGTATGACTAAATCAGTGTATGAGTGAAATTAATGAATGAATAATAACACCAAGCCTTAACCTTCCACACATAGGAATCATTCTGGGGATGATGTTATCGGGAGTCTATATAGTTCAAATATCAGCTTCAATGTCTTATTCTACAAGAAGACTTCCAAGTAGCATAGCCAAGAGCATCAATCCCTTCTCTGACACGTTTTTAACAGCACTGACTAGCATATGTTGGAATGTATCCGCATGTCTTAGTTTCTTTACTACTGGTGAGAGTCTACAAAACTGCTCAAGTATCTATTCTCCTTGGTGTTTCTACAGCCCCAAACATAAAGCCTTGTACACAATAGGCTACCAATGAGTGTTTGCCAGGTGAATAATGGAAACGTGAGTGACAAGCAAAGGGATCTTTGACTCTCCCTTTATTTTTTTCCCAGAAATTGTAGACTCTTTTTCATCTTTCTTTGAGATTCTGGAGAGTCTGTTGTCATACAGATTTTAGATAACTCTGTAAAATAAAATTCTGTTTAAAGATATTAAGTACAGGGAAGAATCTATAAAGTGTAGTTAGTAACAATTTGATAATCATATGGTTAGAAAATTATATTTCTAAGAAATTGCTATTCTTCCTTCCAAACTGCATTCATAAAATAAAAAATAAATTATGTAGAAAATCACCAAAAAAATTACCTTCTTAAAAGTTAACTATAGTCATCAAGAATTGCTTTTCTAAAACCTCAAATTAAGGGCATTTTCTGCTTCGGATAATAAACCTATAATCTTTATTGATAATTGATTCTTAGAAGAGGGCCATACTGAGTAAATTTGGCTGGAATGACAAGTTACAAAGCACATATTTAGAAGGAAGTTGCAAATCTTCACTGACTTCCCATTATTTACAGAGCATCATATAGCTAATATGCATAAGACACATAGAAAATAATATAAATTTAATTCAGTGGACATTTGTTTATTGATTCTAATATATAAAATGAATGGCATTAAGTGCCAGGGAATTTACAGGAATGTAAGACCTGGTCTCCATCTTTGCAGAATTTATGATCTGGAGATGAATATTTGAAAGAGATAAATTAACAAGTAGACTGTGTGATTTTATTATAATAACAGCTAATATTTAGCACTTAACAAGGTTTCAGTAGCTGCCCTAGTGCTTTACACGGCGTTATCTCATTTAATCCTTACAAAAGCTCTATGTAGTAGGCATTGTTATTATCCCACTATACAGCTGATGAACCTGAAGCTCAGGAAGATTCAGGTAACTTCTCCAAGATTGCATGACCAGGGGATGGATGGGTGGAGGTGCCAGGATGCAAACCTAAGCCCATGTGTATTTAAAGTCCATACCAAGAAGGCAGTAAAAATAAGGTACATCAAAGAGCACATGATTCATTCAAACTTGGGGAAATCAGACGCTATGGCACCCAAGCCTGCACTTGAAGGATGAAAGTGAATAGAGATGGAGAAGGGCATTGCTAGCAGGACCAAGGCAGGTAGAGGAAGCCGAAGGGGACCTTGAGAGAACAGAGAAGAGTTCAGTGTTGCCATCCATGCAGGTGGTAGTCTGCGTGTAACAGAGGAGGTGAAACTGAGAAGAGTGTTTGGAACCAGGTATCATTGGCCTTAGTGTTACCAGGAAGAGTCTAGACTTTTCCCATTAGGCAGAGGGCAGTCACTGAACAGTTGTGAACCAGATCAGAGCTGTATTTTAAGATTGATTTGGCAGCCACATGTAAAAGGAATGAGATCCAGGAGAGGGAAAAGAGAGAGGAGCCGTTAGGAAACTGCTAAAATAACTAAGGCAAATGGCACTGGGAGTCTGAATTTGTGCTGCAATAATGTGAGGAGAGAGGAGCAAATATAGAAACAGGAGATTTGGCGCTGGCTGATATTTTAGTCCATTTGGGCTGCTGTAACAAAATATCATGGACTCGGTGACTTATAAACAACATAAATTTATTTCTGACAGTTCTAGAGGCTGGAAGTCCAAGATCCAGGTGCTGACAGAGTCGGTGTCTGGTGAGGGCCCTCTTCCTCATAGGGAGCCATCTTCTCCCTATGTCTACACACGGAGGAAGGGGTGAGAGGGCTCTGTTAGGTATCTTTTCTAAGGACACTAATCTCATCCATGAAGGCTCTGCCCTCATGATCTAATCACCTCCGTAAGGCCTCACCTTATAATTAATCACCATCACCTTGGAGGTTAAGATGTAAGCTCGTGAATTTTGCGGGGGACACAGATATTCAGACCATAGCACTGGATGTGGAGAACAAAAGAGAGAGATGACAATGTCAGAAGTTCAAAAGAGCAAGCATGGCATCTATAGTGCTGAGGAATCACATGTCCTTGTCTAGTTAAAAGGGGTTATAATACTGGGAGATGAGGGGAGCTAAATAGGAATGGTGCAACTGGTAGAGCACTTGAAAGCACATGAGTGAAGGTTGGGATTTCCATGTGCAGCAAAGCAGCAGTTTTCATAGTGTGGTGCAGGGATTTGATATGTGTTGGTCTATGACCAAATAATGATGGCCATACTTCTCAGATACTTGAAGTGAGCATGCAGACCTTTAACAAAGGTAGAACATGTGGCATTTAAAGTCTGATTTTTAATTTTGAGCAATTGAAATTACTGAAGTGACCATATAGAATTTGTATAAGTAAATTATTGCATAGTTTGTATGTTATAAATCATTTTTTGAGATGGAGTCTAACTCTGTCATCCAGGCTGGAGTGCAGTGGCACAACCTCGGCTCACAGCAACCTCCACTTAATGGGTTTAAGCGATTCTCTTGCCTCAGCCTACTAAGTAGCTGGAACAACAGGCACACACTACCACACCTGGCTAATTTTTTATATTTTTAGTAGAGATGGGGTGTCACCATATTGGCCAGGTTTGTCTCAAACTCCTGACCTCACAATCCTCCTGCCTTAGCTTCCCAAAGTGCTGGGATTACAAGCATGAACCACCTCACCAGCCTAAATACAATTTTTAAAAGGAAATATAAACCCTAGGTTTTAAATGGTGCATTAATGTGTATACTTTTTAACTCAGTATGATAATATAAGACAATAGAAATGCATATTCTAACAGTCTCTTTTCTACTGATCTGTTATCCTTTCCTTTTTTTATTAATCTAACTAGAACTTCTTTGTGTTTCCCACTTTCATATGAGTATTTTTTTCCTATTTTTTAACAGATGATAATGAAGAGGAGGAGGATGTTGAAATGAAAGAAGATTCAGGTATTAAATTTATAATTTTATTATTAGTGGGTAAGTAGGGGTCATTTTGTTGCTTATGTACACTTCATATTTTTTCAAAGACAAAAGTAAGATTAAAATAGAGATATACGCTCAGTGTTATAAAAAAGTAGTTGTTGTGCTGACACTTAAGGTTAATGCAGTTAGTGTATTTAAGCAGTAAATTTGATCTTGAGTTTCCTCACAGAACATGATGTTGTAGTTAATAGTCATGTAACAAATCACCCCCAAAACTTAGGGTAAGCTGCAAACAACCACTTCTTATGCTCATGAGCACAGCAGAGATAACTTAATCATCCTGTTCACAAGGTTTAGGACTCAGGAAGGTTGAACAACCGGGAGCTGGGACCATCTCAAGATTCACTCTCTTGTCTGGCTATTGATTGATCTCAACTGTCAGCTAAAATCTTAGCTGGGACAACTTCCCAAAACACTTAACATACATTTGTACCTGGCCACTTTATGTGGCCAGCTTCCAAAATGAGTTTCTCCTGGAAAAAGGGAGACACTGTATTCTCAGGCTTGGACTTTCCACTGCATCATTCCATGTAACTGTATTCTTTGGAGTAGTCACAAGCCTGCCATTATTCAAGAGGAAATGAAAATGGACTCAATGTCTTGATCGGGAGTGGGTCTGTAGAGACCCACCTAAAATATTGATGTGGCCATCTTTGGAAAATACACTTTCCACATTTTATATTATTTTGCTCTTGTTATCAGAAATTTGTGATGCATGCCAAGTCCTCAACAAAGCCCAGTTGTTATGAGGAAAATCCATTGGTTAAATGCACGGGTTATGGCCTAAGGTAGCCACTGAACATGTCTTTGATAGTGAATCCATGAATCAATAGACCTGAATTCAATTCTAGCTCTATCAGTTATTGACCTTAGGCAAGTATCATTTTCTATAAGCCTGTTTACAATTCTGGGGGCAATAATTCTTACCATATAGCTTTGTTTAGGGGATTACATCAGATAACATACCTAAAGTTTCATACAGTGCTTGGATCATACTAAGCATTCAGTAAATTATTATTTTTTTTCCTCATTCTAACAGATATTAGAAGGATATAGAGCTTAATTCTATGATTAAAAGCTCCTTGTTCCCCATTTTAGCAATCACAGTGTTTTGACCATGAAATGTGGCCAGTTTTTAAGAGGTATCTCAGAGGTCCTAATTTTGTGTTGATGCCAGAACTCCCTACAAAATCACTGACAGGCTCAATCCGGGCAGCTCCACCAACAGGGAGCTCCTTAAATTCTGATGCCTCTGATCTCATTACAAGAAGTGTAATTGGAGTGGTCCTTTTTTTATTGTTAAGTTGTGTCTCTCTCCCTCCTCTCACCACCCACTATCTTCAAGGGGGAATAACACCAGTTTCTTTTCATCATAAAAGTCCATTGGAACGATTATAGCTTCTATCTACTATTGTCCAGTCCAAACATGTCTGATTCTTAACATTCCCTTGGACTTCCAAATGCAGTGGATTCAGAGGGCATGGGAAGCAGAATGTGAAAGTCAGGAGCAGGAATAAAGGTGGTAAGAGGAACTGTAGCAGTGGCTGTTGGTGCCCTACTTATGTCTCCTTGGTGCTGGCTGTTTTATTTTACAGCACCAACAGCTTGCCAAGGAAAGGCCTTATGACTCTCTGCTAAGTGTTTTACTCTGGCCCTGGGAGCAAACTCAAAGCACCAGAGAGTTAATTTCTCTAGAGCAGCCCTCAACCAATAATAGGCAGAAGTTGGTTGGTCAATATCCACATCTGACACAGGTTCTATTCCAGTGCTGTCTAGCAGAAACACAATGTGAGCCTCAAATATCTAAATTTATTTAGATTTTATTTAGATTTTATTTAGAAATTATTTAGATTTTCTAGTAGCTACATTGAACAAAGTGAAAGGAAGAATGTAAAAATATTTTGTATAATACAATAATCCAAAATATTTATTATTTCAACATATAATCAATATAAAAAGTCAGATATTTTACATTCCTTCTTTCCATACTAAGACTTTGAAATTGGTGTATACTTTACATACACATCTCAATTCAAACTGGCTGCATTTCAACTACTCATTGGCAGGATGTGGCTAGTATTCGACAACATTGTTCGGAGGTCCCCAGTAAAACTGAGTCTCAGTTGCCCACAGTGGAATGTGCTCATGAACACACCCAGTAGTGGCTGTTTCCCTTTTCCTATCTATCTATCTTCCTTCCCTACTCCTCTTGTGATACTTGCTAAAATCATCTCTCAAATTAACTGCTTAACACTTAAACCCTTCTATGTTTGCTTCTGAGAGAATATGACCTAAGAAAAGGATTTTGCTTGCCTCTTATAAAACAGAGTTCAAGGTAAATTTTTAATTAAAATTTCAATTCCTACACCCCTGTAGAATGTCTTGTTAAAAAGAACCATATGTTTAAAAAAACTTTAAATTATCACTTCTTGAATTAACTGTCATGAATTTAATCTTAATACCTGCCCTTCTCATTATTTATCCTGCTCACATGAAATGTTCTTGGAGTACCTTTTAGCCACGAGGGTTACTGACCTTTCAAGCACCCAGTATAGGGCCTTTATCTTGCTCATGGCTCATTTGCATAAGTGCCATAAGTACACATTTCTAAGCAAAGAGAGCTGACTCTCCATGAGATTTAGCTAGCTATCCAAACCACTAACGATTTTAAGGAAATCAGTCATTATTAATGCTAATACAGAGTCCACAGGTTTGGAGTCAGCATTTAAAGTTCGGTGGCATTAATTGGATCCTCTTATCTGATTTTAGTTCCACCAGGTTTTCTGAGGGTTTTGTCTCCAGCAGCTGGATGCAGCTGTTCAAGTCATATTCAATGGCCCAAGGCTGCTAAGCCACTCAGACAGAATGGGTGTGGGAGGTACCCTCTATTTCCTGATACCTGAGTGCTGAAATCATGGGGAATTTTTGTGCTGAATGGTTCCAGCTGGCCTCACCAGACATTGGTGTGCAGTCTGGCTTCATTCAGATCTCACATTCAAGCATGCCAATCTCGAAGATGAGTCTGAACCAGCCTCCCAAGGCCAGTAACTGCAGCCTTTCCCCTGCCCTCTATCAATTCTTCTTCTCATTCAAGTAGAAAAGCTGGAGGGATTTTTACAAATGCAACTGACACTAATGAAGGGCTACTTGAGTGAATCAACTGGCCAAGACATGCTAATGAGTGATGATAGCAAATAACTTGAATACCTAAACCCACTGTGGTGCTTGTAAATTAACTCTGGGTAAGGAGAGCCCAGTTTGAAGAGCTTGCAGATTTCTACAGCATAAACACACCTACCATGGTCTTTTTCAAGCTTCCAAGCATGAGGTCAATGAATACGAGAGCTGGGGAGAGTTGGTACAATTAGCTGGTGTGAGCTGGCTCAAGTCAGCCACAGCACAGCTTTTAATTGGGCATGTACTTTACTTTGTGCCAATAACTTGACATGCATGAACTCATTTAATACACACAGCAACTGTACATATAAGACAGGAACTGTTATTATGGAGGCTTAAAAGGGATTAGTTCCTTGCTTAAGTAGCAGAGCCAGAATTTGAATCTGAGTTTGCCTGACCCCCAAAGTTCATGTCCTTCACTTTCTTGCTCCTGTCTCCAGGCTTTCATAGTAAGTAGAGGTGGGAGCATTTCAGATGGTATCAGACATGGTCATCTGTAAGGGAAGGCTCTACTCCCTTGGGAGGTGGAAGCAGCAGACTGGTTTAAATGCCTAGAATTCCTTTTAAGTCCTTTAATCATCTTCCTTAATCCTGGCATGGCAAATGTTTTCCCATGTGCTTTCATGTCCATGACTATGCACTGTTGAAATTAGCCCCAATCTGAGCCAGCAGGGACAAAAAATTATCAACTACCTATGGAAATTCAACCACATCACAGCTGGAAGCACAAGGGCAAGCTGGAACACATGATCTATTGTCAAGGAAAAGTATGGGGGTGCGTTTGAAGAGAGGTAGAAGCAACTCTCTTCTTCACTCCCCTGGGCCAAGAGGGAAAGTTGTTCCTCCCAAGCCACAAGTAGAAAGCTGGGCACAGAGGCCATATGTATCTGTGATTTTCATCTGCATGCCGCAAAACACTTACCCATGCTATCATGAAACGATACAATGGTATTTCATACAACGTTTCATGTTCATATTCAACATGTATCCATGCCCACTGACCCAAGGAGTGCTCTACAACTTTTTCAAAAAATAAACTATTAGTATGTTGGGGGGTGCTTAGATATTTCAAAAAGTGGCAAATGGATGCCCTTTTAAACAGTACCCATTCCCCAGGAATTCCCATTCTGGTGGAAAATGAAGACCTAGAACTGTAACTCACCGAAACGCAAAAAGGGAGTTTGGAGAAATGCTGGTTTGGAGTTGAATTTTCAGCACTGGAAATGCTCTTCTTGATTCCAGTTACAGACAACACATTGCAGTGATATGGAAGGGAGGTTGCAAATGTCACTTTGCCCATTTTATGAATCCCTTTGAACTCAGTATTTGCACTCGGTGAGCTGCTCCAAGCATCTCATTTCTGTTTTTGCTGAACTCATTCCAAGGGTCGACATCCGTCTTGCACCTGGTGACAGAAGTTTGGGGGAGTTGCTAATGTAGTCATTGGCAAAATTTTTCACCTTGGCTGTGGTAATAACCTTAGATGTGACTGACTTGCCACCACAGAAAACCTAGCCTAGTGCCCAAAAGCTTTGCAGGTTATAATGCCAAAGTTTTTAATAGCACATCTATCAAATGTGGGGTTTTTTTTTTGTTCTGTTCCTTTTTTAATAAGTGGGAAATGAGAAATGAGTCGCTATAGCTCTGTAATGTAATTTTAGAATCCTGGCATGAAGGCGACAGCTGCTAAGAGAGAATTAGGCAGGGTCCCCATTATATCTTGGCCTTAAAGAAAGGCCTGAGGAAGCAAAAATAAAATAGAATTTGAAATGAAATTCACAAGGCGCTGCTAGGCACCAGGGATACAAGAGGGATTAGCAAAGACAAGTGCCCTTTTCTCATGGAATTTACATTCTGGGGGATGAGATGAGGAAGGAGACATAGGATAAAGGGATACACCAGAGAGCGAGATAATTTCAGATACAAGTGATGTGTTTGTTTGAGAGAGATTTCCTTTGTGATGAGCCTTTAGATTAGGCAGTCAGAGAAGGCCTTCTAGAGAGTGGGGTTTGATCTGAGATCCTAAGGGTGAGAAAGAAGCAGACCTATGAATGTGTGTGTTGGAGGAGTGGGGGTGAGAATAGCAGGTGCAAAGGTCCTGAGGTAGGACCCAGCCTGGCAGTGGCTGAGGAACATAAAGGGGAAGGAAGCTGACAAAGCTAGAGCCAAACGCAAGTGGGAGGTGAGGTTAGTGTGCTAAGTGGGGCCCAAATGACATGCTGTGCTAAGCCTGGAATTGGACTTGGATCTCATTCTAAACAATGGTTTTTAAACAGCTGAGCAACGTGATCTGGTTTATGTTTCAAAAGCTCACACTGGCTGCCATGTAGAAGACAGAGTGTAAAGAGTAAAAGCAGGGAATTAGAAAGCCAGAGGTTATAATTTAGAGGGTTATGAGATGCTTCTGGTTTGGGCTACTGTGGTGATTACATAACGCTGAGCACAGTAGATGAATATGGAATCTATTTTAGAATAGAAATGATAGGGCTTATGATTATTTGGGGTTTAAATTCCTGAGTAGATAGTAATACCATTCCTTGAGATGTGCCATACTGTGGAAAGAACAGGCTTACAGACATCTAGTATATGGTGGTCTTATTTTAAATTTGAAATGCCTGATGAGGTCCTTTACAAAAAAATTGACAGGGCCTGATGTGATCTGAGTACAGGGAAACTATTAGGGCTGTGAAGTGTGGGGCATGGTTAAGTACCAGCCCTGAAAGGACAATGGGAAGGCGGTGGCTACGAGACCCAAGAAACTTTTAGAGGGCCACTCTAAGTGGAGAAAGCCAACTCTAGGGTCTGTAACGTTAGATTGAGGGATATAACCAGCTCATGAAAACTACCACGTGCCTAGAAAGTAAATGCCCTGAGCTCACCATTGGCTACATCTAATAGGAAGCCAGAGAACCAGGGAGTTCATTGATGCAATCCAGAAAATCCAGCCTCCCAGAGCACAGCAGGGATGGTGAATGGTGGAGAGTGGATCTAGAGGGGCAGACAGATATTCAGTTCAAAATCCCAAACAAGATGCCATGTAGGCAGTTGAAGACATAAGTCATGTGCTTAGTGGGAAGACGAGCGCTAGATATATAAATTAACGCCTAGTAAAATGCACTATATCCAAATGGAATAAACTTGGAGATACTTTCCTGACACTGTCCTCAGAATTTGTTTGCCCCCATGGATAGACTTAGCAAGGCATTGAGAAAAATAGGAAGTACAGTAATTTAATTGGGGACATACAGAATCTGGATTACTAAAAACAGTTTGTTAAACAGAAGCAGGATAAGTTCTAGCCCCATTACTTTCTCCATTCCTCTACCCCTGCTTTCAGGACTAAGATGAAATTGCACAATGACAATCATCAATCTCTGAAGATTGGTATCAGAGTCTTGGAGGAAAAGAAATTAACAGGGTTCCCTTACGGAGAATTTCTAAATTTAAAAAAGCATAAGATTTTACATTTGTGTGAATCACTAATGGTGTCTACAAAAATGTTTTAGTGTAAGCCTTAAGTTTAAGTCTATGTAGGTTGGAGAACCACAAGTCTTTGCCGGAATTTCGCTCAGCCATGAGGACAGATGAATCTGCAATTAAGATTCAGTGTGTGTGTACGTTTACTAAGAAGAAAACATTTCTAAACTTTAACCATAATTTTGAACCCTACTGGTAAATATTTAAGTAAGAATATTAAATCTTTGTGATTCCAGAAGGGTTAGAGCCAAAAGGCCTCTCTCCACCCCATAAGAAGAGCAAAGCAAAGAAGCCAGAATGTTTGAAAGACTCTAGTGAGGGTAAGTGCTGTCCGTCCTTCCTTTAGAAAATTATGCCATGAAAAGAAACTTCTTTAAATTTAAACTTCTTTAAATTATGTATATAAATATACTCATGTTCAGATATTCCTAAGGGTTAAAATATCACAGAGAAATTCTTTTATCCTTTTCTAATATGTTTGAAGATGAAGAATCAGATTCAAATTTATTTTGTTAAGGCAAAACCAAAATTTAAAAAGTGCATTTCGTCAGTGTGATATATTTTCCATGTCTGCAAAGCAAAAAATTGTACGTAGTGCTTACTAGTTATGTGTTCCAAAACTGCATAAAAGTGAAGGTCAAGATTTGCATGTGATGACCAGCTCTGCAGATATTGGCTTACTGGGGAAATTTGTTTTTCTGATAAATACATTCTGAGTCTTTCCAGATTCAGACCTCAATAATGGATGCTGGAAATGGTTCCCATCTTTAGCACTCCTTTTCATTTTCTAGGATTCTACATACCTTTGTATTTTTGCAATGAATGGACAGGTCCCACTGGACTAAGTTTTATGAAGAAATGGCACTATTTCTCTTTTACAAACTAGTACAACATACAATTCTTTCAAATTTTCTTTTTTTAAAATGTTGATCAGCTGTTTTCACATGAACTTCAAATCTAAGAGTGGTACAGACTTTTACACCTGATCTTAGCCAAAAGGCTGAGAAGTGATAGAGTAGTACAGACTTTTAAAAGGAAGCATAGAAGATGGCTGAATAGGAACAGCTCTGGAGTGCAGTGCCCAGCGAGAGCTGTGCAGAGGGTGAGTTATCTCTGCATTTCCGAACAAGGTACCAGTTGCATCTCAATGGGACTGGTGGCACAGTGGGTGTAGCCCAGGAAGGGCAAGCCAAGGCAGGGTAGGCACTGCCTCACCTGGGAAGTGCAGTCCTTGGAGGACCCCCCTCCCTACCCAACAGAGGCCATAGGGGTCTTTTCCATCCACTCCAGCACTCCGGTTCAGATACTGTGCCTCTCCTGTAGTTTTTACGACCCACAGACCAGGAGATTCCTGGGCTGAAAAGTGCCACAAGTCTTCCAGAATGGCTGTTTCAGCCAGCACCGTGGATTTCTGCACAAAAACTCATAAACTCTGGGCAGCTGTTTCAAGTTCAAGTGGTGCCTGGAATGCCTGGGAGACAGAGCTGCTCATTCAACTGAGAAAGAGGGGACCAAAAGTTGGGAGCTAGGTGATCTGGCTCAGCAAGTCAGGGCATTTCAGATTGCCCCACAAAACCCAGCAATCTGAAATGCTCTGACTTGAGAGTTTCACAGCAAGTGCAGCTGGACCCAAATGATCAAACTCTGCATGGAGACGGGCATCCGCCACTACCAAGGCAGTCTGCCATTACTGAGCCAGTTCTAACCATACTTCTGTAAACAAAACTGCAAGGAAGTTTACACAGCAGCTGGGCAAGACCCATGGCAGCTCAGAAACACCTCTCCTGGCAGACTGTGACTAGACTACCTCCTTGCTGGGCAGGGCATCTCTGAAAAAAGGCAGCAGCACATCAGGAACTTATAAGTAAAGCCCTACCTTCCCAGGACAGAGCACCTGGGAAAACAGAGTTATAGGTTCCGCTGCAGCAGACTTAAATGTGCCTGCCAGACAGCTCTGCACAGAACAAAAGAGCTCCCAGCACAGCACTTGAGCTCTGATAAGGGACAGACTGTCTCCTTAAGCACCTCTCTGATCCCCATATATCCAGAGAGGCACCTCATAAAGGAGAGCTCTAGCTGACATCTGGCAGGTACCCTTCTTGGATGAAGATAACAGAAGAAACTAGCAGCAATCCTTGCTGTTCCACAGCCCCTGTGGGTGATTCTCAGACAAGCAGGATCTGGAGTGGACCTCCAACAGACCTGCAGCAAAGGGGTCTGTTAGAAGAAAAACTAAAAAGCAAAGAAATGGCTTCAACATCAACAAAAAGGATGTCCACTCAGAGATTCCATCTGAAAGTCACCAACTACAAAGACCACAGGTAGATAAATCCATGAAGATGGCAAGAAACCAGCGCAAAAAATATGAAAACACCAAAACCCAGAACACCGCTCCCCCCCAGGGGATCACAACTCCTCCCCAGCAAGGGAACAAAGCTGGATGGAGAATGAGTCTGATGAATTGACAGAAACAGGCTTCAGAAGGTGGGTAATAACAAACTTCTCTGAGCTAAAAGAACATGTTCTAACCCAATGCAAAGAAACTAAGAACCTTGAAAAAAGGTTAGATGAAATGCTAACTAGAATAACCAGTTTAGAGAAGAATATAAATGACTTGATATGGCTAAAAAATAAAACATGAGAACTTTGCAAAGCATACACAAGTCGCACCAGCCTTATCTACCAAGCAGAAGAAAGAATATCAGAGATTGAAGATCAACTCAATGAAATAAAACGAGAAGGCAAGATTAGAGAAAAAACAATGAAAAGAAATGAACAAAACCTCCAAAAATATGGGATTATGTGAAAAGACCTGATCTGTGTTTGATCAAGTACCTGATTATGATGAGAAGAATTAATACACTCTGGAAAACACTCTTCAGGATATTATCCAGGAGAACTTAGCAAGGCAGGCTAACATTCAAGTCCAGGAAATACAGACATCACAAAGATATTCCTCAAGAAGAGCAACCCCCAGGCACATAATCGTCAGATTCACCAGGGTTTAAATGAAGGGGAAAATGCTAAAGGCAGCCAGAGAGAAAGGTCGGGTCACCCACAAAGGGAAGCCCATCAGACTCACAGCAGATCTCTCAGCAGAAACCCTACAAGCCAGAAGAGAGAGGGGGTCAATATTCAACATCCTTAAAGAAAAGAACTTTCAACCTAGGATTTCATATCCAGCCACACTAAGTTTCATAAGCGAAGGAGAAATGAAATCCTTTACAAACAAGCAATTACTCAGAGATTTCATCACCACCAGGCCTGCTTTACAAGAGCTCCTGAAAGAAGCACTGAACGTGGAAAGGAACATCCAGTACCAGGCACTCCTAAAACATACCTAATGGTAAAGACCATCAACACAATGAAGAAACTGTGTCAACTAATGGGCAAAACATCCAGCTAGCATCAAAATGGCAGGATCAAAATCACACATAACAATATTAACCTTAAATGTAAATGGGCTAAATGCCCCAGTCAAAAGATGCAGACTGGCAAATTGGATAAAAAGTCAAGACCCATCAGTGTGCTGTATTCAGGAAATGCATCTCAAGTACAAGGACACACATAGGCTCAAAATTAAGGGATGGAAGAAGATTTACCAAGAAAATGGAGAGCAAAAAAAAAACTGAGTTGCAATCCTAGTCTCTGATAAAGTGGGCTTTAAACCAACAAACATCAAGAGAGACAAAAAAGGGCATTACATAATGGTAAAAGGATCGATGCAACAAGAAAAGCTAACACTCCTAAATATGTACACACCCAGTACAGGAGCACCCAGATACACAAAGCAAGTTCTTAATGACCTATAAAGAGACTTAGACTCCCATACAATAATAGTGGGAGACTTTAACAAGGATATCCAGGACTTGAAATCAGATCTGGACCAAGAGGACCTAATAAACATCTACAGAACTCTCCACCCAAATCCACAGAATATACACTCTTCTCAGCACCACATCACACCTACTCTAAAACTGACCACATAATTGGAAGTAAATCACTCCTCAGCAAATGCAAAAGAATGGAAATCAAAACAGTCTCTCAGACCACAGTGCAATCAAATTAGAACTCAGGATTAAGAAACTAACTGAGAACTGCACAACTTCATGGAAACTGAACAACTGGCTCCTGAATGTATATTGCATAAACAATGAAATGAAGGCAGAAATAAAGCCGTTCTTCTAAACCAGTGAGAACGAAGACACAACATACCAGAATCTCTGGGACACATTTAAACCAATGTCTAGAGGGAAATATAGCACTAAATGCCCACATGAGAAGCAAGGAAAGATCTAAAATCAATACCCTATCATCAAAATGGAAAGAGCTAGGGGAGCAAGATTAAAAAAAAAAAAAAAAACCTCAAAAGCTAGCAGAAGACAAGAAATAACTAAGATCACAGCAGAACTGAAGGAGATAAAGACACAAAAAAACCCTTCAAAAAATCAGTAAATCCAGGAGCTGGTATTTTCAAAAGATCAACAAAACAGACAGACTGCTAGCCAGATTAATAAAAAAGATAAGGAAGAATCAAATAGATGCAATAAAAAATGATAAAGGGGCTATCACCGCCAATTCCACAGAAATACAAACTACCATCAGAGATTACTATTAACAACTCTATGCACTTAAACCAGTAAACCTGGAAGAAATGGATAAATTCCTGGACCCTTGCACCCTCCCAAGACTAAACCAGGAAGAAGTTCAAACCCTGAATAGACCAATAATAAGGGCTTAAGTTGAGGCAACAAGTAATAGCCTACCAACCAAAAAAAGTCTAGGACCAAACAGGTTCACAGCCAAATTCCACCAGTCATACAAAGAGGAGATGGTACCACTCCTTCTGAAACTATTTCCAAGAATTCAAAAAGAAGGAATCCTTCCCAAATCATTTTATGAGACCAACATCATCTTGATACCAAAACCCGGCAGAGACTCAACAAAAGGAGAACACTTCAGACCAATATCCATGATGAACATACATGAAAAAATATTCAATAAAATACTGGCAAATCGATTGCAACAGCACATCAAAAGGCTTATCCATCCCAATCAAGTAGGCTCCATCCTGGAGATGCAAGGTTGGTTCAACATATGCAAGTCTATAAACGTAATCCACCTATAAACAGAATCATAGACGAAATCCACATGATTATCTCAATAGATGCAGAGAAGGCCTTCAACAAAATCCAACAGTGCTTTATGCTAAAAACCAATAAACTAGGTATTGATGGAATGTATCTTAAAATAATAAAAGCTATTTATGACAAGCCCACAGCCAATATCATACTGAATGGGCAAAAACTGGAAGCATTGCCTTTGAAATCTGGCACTAGGCAAGGATGACCTCTGTCACCACTCCTATTCAATATAATATTGGAAGTTCTAGCCAGAGCAATCAGGCAAGAAAAAGAAATAAAGGGTATTCCATTAGGAGAGGAGGAAGTCAAATTGTCTTTATTTGCAGATGACATGATTGTATATTTAGAAGACCCCATCATCTCAGCCTAAAATCTCCCTAAACTGATAAGCAACTTCAGCAAAGTTTCAGGATCCAAAATCAATGTGCAGAAATCACAAGCACTCCTATACACCAATAATAGACTAACAGAGAGCCAAAGCAAGAGCAAACTCCCATTCACAATTGCGATAGAGAATAAAATACCTAGGAATATAACTAACAAAGGATGTAAAGGCCTCTTCAAAGAGAACTACAAACTACTGCTCAAGGAAATAAGAGAGGACACAAACAGATGGAAAAACATTCCATACTCATGGTTAGAAAGAATCAATATCATGAAAATGGCCATACTACCCAAAGTTATTTATAGATTCAATGTTATAAATATTTATAAGTTTACTTATAAATTCAACACTACAATGACCTTCTTCACAGAACTGGAAAAAACCACCTTAAACTTCATATGGAACCAAAGGAGAGCCCACATAGCCAAGATAATCCTAAGCAAAAAGAACAAAGCCAGAGGCATCATGCTACCTGACTTCAAACTATACTACAAAGCTACAGTAATGAAAACAGCATGGTACTGGTACCAAAACAGAGATACAGACCAATGGAACAGAACAGAGGCCTTGGAGGCACACATCTACAATCATCTGATCTTTGACAAACCTGACAAAAACAAGCAATGGGGAAAGGATTCCCTGTTTAATAAATGGTGTTGGGAAAACTGGCTAGCCATGTGCAGAAAGAAGAATCTGGACCACTTCCTGACACCTTACAGTAAAAATTAACCCCAGATAGATTAAAAATCTAAACATAAGACCTAACACCATAAAAACCCTAGAAGAAAACCTAGGCAAAACCATTCAGGATATAGGCGTAGGCAAGGACTTCATGGCTAAATCACCAAAAGCAATGGCAACAAAAGCCATAATAGACAAATGGGATCTAATTAAACTCCAGAGCTTTGAACAGCAAAAGAAACAATCATTAGAGTGAATCATCAACCAACAGAATGGGAAAAAATTTTTGCAATTTACCCCTCTGACAAAGGGCTAATATCCAGAAGCTACAAAGAACTAAAACAGATTTATAAGAAAAAAACAATCCTATCCTAAAGTGGGCAAAGGATATGAACAGACACTTTGCAAAAGAAGACTTCTATGAGGCCAAAAACATATGAAAAAATGCTCATCATTACTGGTCATTAGAGAAATGCAAATCAAAACCACATTGAGATACTATCTCATACCAGTTAGAATGGTGACCATCAAAAAAATCTGGAGACATCAGAGGCTGGAGAAGATATGGAGAAATAGGAAAACTTAACACTGTTGGTAGGTGTGTAAATTAGTTCAAACATTGTGGAAGACAGTGTGGCGATTTCTCAAGGACCTAGAAATAGAAATTCCATTTGACCCAGCAATCCCAATACTGGGTATATACCCAAAGGATTATAAATCATCCTGTTATAAAGACACATGCACACATATGTTCATTGCGGCACTGTTTATAGTAGCAAAGACCTGGAACCAACCCAAATGCCCATCGATGATAGACTGGACAAGGAAAATGTGGCACATATACAGCATGGAATACTATGCAGCCACAAAAAATGATGAGTTCATGTCCTTTGTAAGGACATGGATGAATCTGGAAGCCATCATTCTCAGCAAACTGACACAAGAACAGAAAATCAAACACCACATGTTCTCACTCATAGGCGGGTATTGAACAATGACATCACATGGACACAGGGAGGGGAGCATCCCACACTAGGGTCTGTTGGGGGGAACTAGGGGAGGGGCAGCAGGGGGTGGGGAGGTTGGGGAGGGATAACATAGGGAGAAATGCCAGATATAGGTGACGGGGGGATGGAAGCAGCAAGCCATGTAAGTACCTATCCAATAACCCTGCATGATCTGCACATGTGGCCCAGAACCTAAAGTACGAAACAAAACAAAACAAAAAGTCATCTTTGAAGACTAAATAATCACATATACACAGTAATCAAGGGGGGAAAAAAGGAGCATATTTACATCTTGCCTGGAGCTCTACTTCCTCCACTGAGAAATGAATAGTATGATAATAATGATGGTGTCAGGTTGGGGTTTGAGGGTAAAAGATGCTGAGATAGAAGCGGAAGTGCAGGATAAAAAGGGGAGAGGAACAGGCATTGGAGCAGGAGCAGCTGAAAGGAGAGAAGGAAGGAGGCTCAGCTAGGAAGTGCCCCAGTCTGCAGTGCAGTCTGTGGGAGTCTTGAGGAGTCCTACACTGGGCCGCAACAGCTGGGTTCTAGTGTTTCACTTTCCCATGCTCGGTCACTAGGAGCCAGTAGTTTGGGGAGAACGTGGCTGGCCTCAGCAGGAGCACAGTGCCACAGGGGATCTCAAAAGTGTGGCCGCTGAGTGCTTGTAGCTTACTTCTCTCCTAGCAGCAGGTCTCACTTGAAAAGAATTCTTGAGCTGCTCACCTGCAGGACTGCACAGTATCCCTGTGACTACTGGGGCTTCAGGTGCTAAGTAATGTCACTGCTTTTTCACCTTCCTGGGAGTTCAGAATCAGTCGGGAAGACAAAGCTGAAAGAAAGGTGGAGATCAAAGCATTAGCTTGATTACTAATGTGGTAAGGCCAGAGCATCTGGCTGCCCTGCCCCCAGACAGGCTTCCTAAACCTGGATTTCAGCTCTAACTAGGAAAGCTTTAACCACTGACCCCTTACAGGCAAGTGCAGGTGTCCTCAGCTTCCTAGACCAAGGCTACACTGGTCAACTTGTTATAGGACAAGTAGACCAGGGACACGACTTCTCTGTAGGCAGGTGTGTCTTAGAGAGAGGCAAGATAGGACTGTTTCCTTCTCCCAGGCTTACTGTAAGTGAGGAGAGGTGCAGAAAGGCACAGAAGTGGATGTGACCCCTTCTAGACAAGGAGCAAGGGATGAACATTTTCTAATGATAGTAAAGGTTAGAAATAGCATGTGTACCATGCCTAGCACTGGCCTGGCCTTCTGTTAGTGATGGATATTATCATCAATATCATAATCATGGCCATGGTAGGGTATGCACGGCCCTAATTCAGGGAAATACACTTGAAAGTTTAAAATCATTCAGAGAAGAACACTTACACCAGGGAAAAGGCCAGCTGCAATAATTCACCCAAGATGTTAAGTTTTGTTTCTGCCTAGTTGGGGGAGTAGCCAGGGCTTCCAAATCTCCTGTTGTAGGTTCAGTCATTTTCTAGACCATCTCTTAGGGCCACACTTGGGCAATGAGCTGGGGCAAAACAATAATCACCTTTCCCCTAAAGAAACTCTACCTCATTGAATGATTCCCATCACATCCATAACCTATGTCAAAACTTGTTTTCCAGGGCCCAAGTGAGTTGTTATTTCTGAGCCTCACATAATGGGTATTAAGCTATAGCAGTTCTTCCCCCTTTAATTAAAGAAGAGATTTCTTCCAAGTTACTCCTTCCAACGTGTGAAAACTTCATTTACTTCCCAAATCAGTTGCTTTGTTTAGGAACATCATTCCCTAATCCTAATGTGACTCAATAATACAGCTTCACCTCCTGTAATTATGTGGTCTGACAATCTGCTCTGAATCATAAAGATGAAAATGTGGTAACCGGATTTGCTAGCAGGGACATTCTGTCTGTGGTGAAATGTGAATGTCAGGCACTCTCCAGAAACTGGGGAGTTGTGCATTTGTTCCTAAGAGGGCTTCAAAGACAAATAAAAAAGTAAAAACGGCTGGGCAAGGAGTGAGAAAGCGAGTGCCATCAGACAAGCTGATGTGCTGTTGTGCTGAACCCCTCCCAAATTTAATGGGGATGGCAGCAGGTTTGAGACGCTGAAGAAGAGCCCCAGAATCACTGAAAGAGACATGGGCTTTTGCTGGGGGCTTTCATGCAGGGGAGAGAGCCTAGAGGCAGCAGCCTGGGCAGGAGGACCACAACCACTTATGAAAAACTTGCAATCGCAACCTTCACTTAACCCAAGATAAAAGGTCTCCATCTCCCGTACAGCCTGCATTCCACAGGACAGGCCTGGGGCTCACATGTTCCCTGTAGATAAGAAATGAAACTCCAGGTTGCTGCTCCTGGATTCTAGCTGAGAACTTCAAACTGCATTGAGGGGCATCCACCACACGGTTCATTCTCAGGATATGCTTAAGTGATTGCTATCAGCTGGGTTTACCATACATATGGCACTTATTAAAATTTCTATTTTGACAAAATAAACTATGTCCCTGAATTCATGCATTGTACTGTTGCATGTGTTCCATTTTCTGTTATGATACAAAGAGTTACAGTCATTCCTTCCTAGTGGATATGCAAATGAAATCTGCTATCTCTGGAAGAGGGGCAAATTTTAATGCTAATCATGACTCTTCTCTCTAGATTGTCCTCCCAGCTTAGATGGGAGGACAGTGTTTTTCTAGTTTGGTCATTTCATTTTTTTTAGTAAGAGAAGCTCCTGGTATTTTTGTTTCTAGGTCACTCAGCTTAATGCCCCAACACTTAAGCCCGTCTCACTTCTCTCCTTCTTTAGGGCTCCCTGGTCTACTTCCCACCCTCACAGATCTCCTCCTTTTACCTGATAACGCACATTTTCAGAAAGAGTTATAGAAAATAAACTCACCTAGATTTTCCAGCATATATAATCATAGTAACTGTATTTAGATTCAGAAGAAAAATTTTGAGAACATATGGTCAAATTTTCTCATTCTACAGAATTTTTTAAAAGTACAGACTGCAAATGCTTCTTTAACTTGCCCAAGTCCACACAGTTTGATAATGTCAAAAAATTCTTTTTTTTTTTTTTTCCTAAAAAAAATACAGCTTCTGTAATCCTTTTCTATTTCTCCTTTCTGGAAATTAGAACAAATTTTTTTGAAGGAAGAAATATTGCCAATATTATAACCTTGAGTGAAGCATTATTACTTTAGTAAATATTTTGCTAAGATATTGAACATCAAAATTAAAAATCAATTTCTAAATGTATTTATTTGCATTTTTACACTGTGTACTTCTGAACATAGCACTGTCATTTTTATTAACATTTCATGAACCACTATATACTTTGGTTTCACACACTTAACACCATACCAATAATGAAATTACTCATAATTTCACGATACTAATTGATTGGCTGTCATCTGCAACCATCTATGAACCAGCAAGGCATAGAAAGAATTGTTTGAAAAAAAGCCTGGTTAGTATCAGTTGCATTGATTCTGACTCTCAATAATTTAGATCATTTTTTTCTTACAAAAAGTTGAAAAAATATTATTGTAGAAAACTTAGCACCTTTAATAAAACATGCTTTTTTTACATTTCTTCCTTTACCTTTCAGAAGTCAATTCTCTACAGGTTCTTTTAGTGAAAGTCTCTTAGGCCTTATTTGTCTGAAAACGGTATTATTTTGCATGATTCTTTTAAAGGCAGTATTGGTGGGTAAAAATTTGAAGTTGATGGTTATTTTCTTGCAACATTTTGAAGATATCCTGATGTTAAGTAATATTTCAGTCTGTTTTTGCTTCTTTTAAGCTTATCTGTTTTTTCTGTCTGCTTTGACAATCTACTCATTATCTTTTGTGTTCCACAGTATCACTATAATGTGCATAGTTATAGATTCCTTTTTATTTATCCTTCTTAGAATTTGCTTCTTGGATCTGGGAATGGGCATCTTTCATTAGTTCTGAAAAATCTTCACTGATCACTTCACCAAATATCACTTCTAATCTATCACTTTCTCTTCTTTCTCTGTTCTTCACCCATATGGCATTTTTGTCCTCTGTGTCTGTTCCCTCTCTGATGCCTTCCGGTTGATTTTTTTCAAGTCTGTCATTTAACTTGCTAATTTTCTATTCAACTATATTTAATCTGATGTTTAACTCTTCACTGAATTTCTAATTACAGTTTTCTCTTTTTATAGGTTTCCTTTGGTTCCTTTTTAAATATTCCTGGCCATTTTTTAATAAACACATAAAACACCTTTAATAATCTGCATCATAAATTTTAATATATCTACTCTGTGCAAGTCTGATTCTGCAGTTCATTGATTCTGCAAACTTATGCATTTGGTTACTTCCTTGTATATTCGCCTTTTTGACTATCATGTTCCTTGGACTTTTACTTATGGAAACTTTTTTGATATTGCTTTAAGAGCTCATTTATTTACACTTGGTTTTCTGAGATACCTGAAGATATTACCTTAGCAATACCTTTAACTTCATATTTGGCTAAAAACTTTGTTTTTATTTTGTTGGCTAATGGCCCTTAAACCCATGTTAGTCCATGTATAAGATTAGGACATCTCAACAGAGATTTTCTTCCTTTTTCTCTGCACTCAATGCTAAAACTGATGTTGTCAAATCTCCCACTATATTCATGACCCTAACATGGGTCCCTTCATGCCTCACACATGTGGCTCATTCAAATCCAAGCTCTAAATAGTGGTTCTCCAGAGTGTTCTTGAATATGCATTCATCAGCATCACCTGGAAACTCATGCCTGTAATCCCAGCACTTTGGGAGGCTGAGGCAGGCAGATCACTTGAGGTCAGGAGTTTGAGATCAGCCTGGCCAATATGGTGAAACACCATCTCTACAAAAAATACAAAAATTAGCTGAGCATGGTGGCACACACCTGTAATCCCTGCTACTTGGGAGGCTGAGGCACAAGAGTTGCTTGAACCCAGGAAGCAAAGGTTGCCGTGAGCCAAGATCGAGCCACTGCACTCCAGCCTTGATGACAGAGGAAGACTCAGTCTTAAAAACAAAAAATAAAAAGTAATACAAATTCTGGGTTCACATCCCTGACCTACTGCATCATAAACCTGAAGTGGGGCCCAGTAATCCGTGTTCTCAAAAGCTCTCCATCTGAAGATGCACGCTTAAACTTGAGAACTGTTGTTCTTGAGTCTTAGGTTACCTGGGGTTGGCAGATGCCTCAAAGCAACTATTGATTTCAGTGCTTGCTTAGAACTCTTGATCCAGGCACTTTTATCATTTCTCGTTTCTAAGAATTTCCCTTACAAAAGCCCCAGCTCAACCATGTATTCAAGAATTATACAGATGCAAAGATGGCTGAATAGGAACAGCTCTGGAATGCAGTTCCCAGCAAGAACAATGCAGAGGGTGAGGGATCACCACATTTCCAAACAAGTTTTCACTGCCCACATACCAGGAGATTCCCAGGCCGAGAAGTGCCAAGAAATTCCAGCATGGCTGTTTCAGCCAGTGCCATGGGTTGGCACACAGAAACTCACATAAATCTGGGCAGCCATTTCAGCTGGTGCCTGGAACACCTGGGAGACAGAGCTGCCCATTCAACTGAAAGTGAAGGGGCTGAGACAGGGAGCCAGGATATCTGGCTCGACGGGTACCACACCCACAAAACAAGCAATCTGAAATGCTGTGGAGTGAGAGTTTCGCAGCAAGTGCACCTGGACCGGGGACAGCCCGCTTACTGGGGGGAAGGGCATCCACCATTACTGAGGCAGACCACCAATACCAAGGCAGTTCTAACTATACCTCTATAAACAACACCTCAAGGAAGTTCACATAACAGCTGGGCAGAGCCCGTGGCAGCTCGACAATGCCTCTGCTGGCAGACTGTGACTAGACTATCTCCGTGTTGGGCAACTATGAGAAAAGGCACCAGCACATAAGGAACTTAAAAATAAAGCCCAGCCTTCCTAGGACAAAGCTCCTGGGAAAAGAGGTGGCTATGAGTTCTGCTGCAGCAGACTTAAACGTACCTGCCCAGCAGCTCTGCACAGAACAACAGAGCTTCCAGCACAGCACTTGAGCTCCTATAAGGGACAGACTGTCTTCTCAAACAGCTCCCTGACCCCTGTACACCCAAAGAGACACCTGATAAAGGAGAGCTCTGCCTGACATCAGGTGGGTACCCTTCTGGGACGAAGATAACAGAAGAAGAAACCCGCAGCAACCCTTGCTGTTCTGCAGCCCCCATGGGTGATCCCCAGGCAAGCAGGATCTGGAGTGGACCTCCAGCAGTCCTGCAGCAGAGGGGCCTGACTGTTAGAAGGAAAACTAAAAAACAGAAAGAAATAGATTCAACATCAACAAAAAGGACGTCCACTCAGAGACCCCATCCAAAAGTCACCAACTACGAAGACCACAGGTAGATAAAGCCACGAAGATGGGAAGAAACAAGTGCATAAAGAATGAAAACACCAAAACCCAGAATGCTTCTCCTCTTCCAAGGGATCACAACTCCTCACCAGCAAGGTAACAATGCTGGAAGGAGAATGAGTCTAACGAATTGACAGAAACAGATTTCAGAAGGTGGGTAATAAACTTCTCTCAGCTAAAAGAACATGTTCTAACCCAATGTAAAGAAACTAAGAACCTTGAAAAAAGGTTAGACAAAATGCTAAGGAGAATAAACGGCTTAGAGAAGAATATAAATGACCTGATAGAGCTGAAAACACAACACAAGAACTTCACAAAGCATACACAAGTTTCAATAACTGAATTGACCAAGCATAAGAAAGGATATCAGAGATTGAAGATCAACTCAATGAAGTAAAATGAGAAGGCAAGATTAGAGAAAAAAGAGTGAAAAGAAATGAACAAAGCCTCCAAGACATATGGGGTTATGTAAAAAGAGCTAACCTATGTTTGATAGGTGTACCTGAATATGATGGAGAGAATGAATCCAAGCTGGGAAACACTCTTCAGGATATTGTCCAGGAGAACTTCCCCAACCTAGCAAGGCAGGCCACCATTCAAGTCCAGGAAATACAGAGAACATACCAATGATATTCCTCCAGAAAAGCAACCCCAATGTACATTATCTTCAGATTCACCAGGGTTGAAATGCAGGAAAAAATGCTAAGGGCATCCAGAGAGAAAGGTCAGGTAACCCACAAAGGGAAGCCCAGCAGACTCATAGTGGCTCTCTCAGCAAAAACCCTACATGCCGGAAGAGAATGGGGGCCAATATTCAGTATCCTTAAACAGAAGAACTTTCAACCTAGAATTTCATATCCAACCAAACTAAGCTTCATAAGTGAGGGAGAGAGAAAATCCTTCACATACAAGCAATTGCTGAGAGATTTCATCACCATCAGGCCTGCCTTAGAAGAGCTCCTGAAAGAAGCACTAAACAAGGAAAGGAACAACCAGTACCAGCCACTCCAAAAACGTACCAAATGGTAAAGACCATTGAAACAATGAAGAAAATGTGTCAACTAATGAGCAAAACATCCAGCTACCATCAAAGAGGCAAAATGAAATTCACACATAACAATATTACCCTTAAATGTAAATGGGCTAAAGGCCCCAGTCAAAAGACACAGACTGGCAAATAGGATAAAAAGTCAAAACCCATCTGTGTGCTATATTCAGGAAATCCGTCTCAAGTACAAGGACACATGTAGGCTCAAAATAAAGGGATGGAGGAAGATTTACCAAGCAAAGGGAGAGCAAAAAAAAAAGCAGGAGTTGCAATCCTAGTCTCTGATAAAGTGGACTTTAAACCAATGAAGATCAAAAGAGGCAGAGAAGGGCATTACATAATGGTAAAAGGATCAATGCAACAAGAAGAGCTAACGATCCTAAATATAAACACACTCAATACAGGAGCACCCAGATACATAAAGCAAGTTCTTAACACCTACAAAGAGACTTAGACTCCCACACAATAGTAGTAGGAGACTTTAACACTCCACTGTCACTATTAGACAAATCAACAAGACAGAAAATTAACAAGGATATCCAGGACTTGAAATCAGATCTGGACCAAGTAGACCTAATAGACATCTACAGAACTCTCCACCACAAATCCACAGAATATACATTCTTGTCAGCACCACATTGCACCTACTCTAAAACTGACAACATAATTGGAAGTAAATCACTCCTCAGTAAATGCAAAAGAATGAAAATCAAAACAGTCTCTCAGACCACAGTGCAATCAAATTAGAACTCAAGATTAAGAAACTAACTCACAACCACACAACTTCATGCAAACTGAACAACTGGCTCCTGAATGTCGAATGGATAAGCAACGAAATGAAGGCAGAAATACAGATGTTCTTCGAAAACCAACAGGAACGAAAACACAACATACCAGAATCGCTGGGACACATTTAAAACAGTGTCTAGAGGGAAATATAGCACTAAATGCCTACATGAGAAGCAAGGAAAGATCTAAAATCGACACCCTATTATCAAAATTAAAAAAGAGCTAGAGGAGCAAGATCAAAAAATCTCAAAAGCTAGCAGAAGACAAGAAATAACTAAGATCACAGCAGAACCGAAGGAGATAGAGACACAAAAAACCCTTCAAAAAAATCAGCAAACCCAGGAGCTGGTTTTTTGAAAAGATCAACAAAATAGACCAGTAGCCAGATTAATAAAAAAGAGAGAAGAATCAAATAGATGCAATAAAAAATGAAAAACGGGATATCACCACCAATTCCACAAACTACCATCAGAGATCACTACAAACAATTCTATGCACATAAACTAGTAAACCTGGAAGAAATGGGTAAAATCCTGTACACTTGCACCCTCCCAAGCCTAAACCAGGAAGAAGTTGAAACCTTGAACAGACCAGTAACAAGGGCTGAAGTTGAGGCAGGAATAAATAGCCTACCAACCAAAAAAAGTTCAGGTCCAGATGGGTTCACAGCTGAATTCTACCAGACGTACAAAGAGGAGCTGGTACTATTCCTACTTAAACTGTTCCAAACAATCAAAAAAGAGGGAATCCTTCCCAAATCCCTTTACAAGAGCAATATCACTCTGATACCAAAACCCAGCAGAGACTCAACAAGAAAAGAAAACTTCAGGCCAAGGCCAATATCCATGATGAACATAGATGCAAAAGTCTTCAATAAAATACTGGCAAACCGATTGCAACAGCACATCAAAAAGCCTATCCAACACAATCAAGTAGGCTTCCTCCCAGGGATGCAAGGCTGGTTCGAAATACACAAGTCTATACATGTAATCTACCACATAAACAGAACCAAAGCCAAAAAATATATGATTATCTCAATAGATGCAGAGAAGACTTTCAACAAAATTCAATAGCCTTTATGCTAAAAACTCTCAATAAAGTAGGTATGGAAGGAATGTATCTCAAAATAATAAAAGCTATTTATGACAAATCCACAGCCAATATCATACTGAATGGGCAAAAACTGGAAGCATTCCCTTTGAAATCTGGTACTAGACAAGGATGCCATCTCTTACACTTCTATTCAATATGGTATTGGAAGTTCTACCCAGAGCAATTAGTCAAGAAAAAGAAAGGGGTATTCAATTAGGAAAGGAGGAAGTCAAATTATCTCCATTTGCAGATGACATGATTGTATATTTACAAGACCCTATCATCTGAATCCCAAATCTCCTTAAACTGATAAGCAACTTCAGAAAAATCTCGGGATACAAAATCAATGTGCAGAAATCACAAGCATTCCTATACACCAATAACAGACTAAAAGAGAGCAAAATCATGATCAAACTTCCATTCACAATTACTGAATACAACTAACAAAGGATGTAAAGACCTCTTCAAGGAGAACTACGAATCACGGCTCAAGGAAATAAGAGAGGACACAAACAGATGGAAAAGCATTCCATGCTCATGGTTAGGAAGAATCAATATTGTGAAAATGGCTGTACTGCCCAAAGATATTTGTAGATTCAACACTATCCCCATCAAGCTAGCAGTGACCTTCACAGAACTGGAAAAAATCTTAAACTTCATATGGAACCAAAGGAGAGCCCGCATAGCCAAGACAATCCTAAGCAAAAAGAACAAAGCCAGAGGCATCATGCTACCTGACTTCAAACTATACTACAAGGCTACAGTAACCAAAACAGCATGGTACTGGTACCAAAACAGAGATACAGACCAATGGAACAGAACAGAGGCCTCAGAGGCAACACCACACATCTACAACCATCTGTTCTTTGACAAACCTGAAAAAAACAAGCAATGGGCAAAGGATTCTCTGTTTAATAAATGGTATTGGGAAAACTGGCTAGCCATGTGCAGCAAACAGAAACTGGACCCCTTCCTGACACCTTATACTAAAATTAACCCCAGATAGATTAAAGACTTATATTTAAGACCTAACACCATAAAAACCCTAGAAGAAAGCCTAGGCAAAACCATTCAGGACATGGGCATAGGCAAGGACTTCATGACTAAAACACCAAAAGCATTGGCAACAAAAGCCAAAATAGACAAATAGGATCTAATTAAACTCCAGAGCCTCTGTACAGCAAAAGAAACAATTAGAGTGAACTGGCAACCAACAGAATGGGAAAAAATTTTTGCAATCTACCCCTCTGACAAAGGGCTAATCTCCAGAATCTACAAAGAACTAAAACAGATTTACAAGAAAAAAACAAACAAACCCATCCAAAAGTGGGAGAAGGATATGAACAGACATTTTTCAAAAGAAGACGTATATGAGGTCAACAAACAAATGAAAAATGTTCATCATCACCGGTTTTTAGAGAAATGCAAATCAGAACCACACAGATACCATCTCATGCCAGTTAGAATGGCGATCGTTAAAAAATCTGGAGACAACAGCTGCTAGAGAGGATGTGGAGAAATCAGAACACTTTTATACTGTTTGTGGGAGTGTAAATTAGTTCAACCATTGTGGAAGACAACGTGATGATTCCTCAGGGATCTAGAAAGAGAAATTCCATTTGACCCAGCATTATAAATCATTCTATTATAAAGACACATGGACACGTATGTTCATTGTGGCACTGTTTACAATAGCCAAGACCTGGAACCAACTCAAACGCCCACTGATGATAGACTGGACAAGGAAAATGTGGCACATATATGCCATGGAATACTATGCAGCCATAAAAAATGACGAGTTCATGACCTTTGTAGGGACATAGATGAATCTGGAAACCATCATTCTCAGCAAACTGACACAAGAACAGAAAATCAAATACCACATGTTCTTACTCATAGATGGGTGTTGAACAGTGAGAACACATGGACACAGGGCGGGGAGTCATCACACACTGAGGTCTGTTGCGGGGAGCCAGGGGAGGGACAGCGGGGCAGTGGGGAGGTTGGTGAGAGATAACATGAGGAGAAATGCCAGATATAGGTGATGGGGGGATGGAGGCAACTAACCACATTGCTATATATGTACCTATGCAACAGTCCTGCACAATCTGCACATGTACTCCAGAACCTAAAGTACAATTTAAAAAAAAAGTATATAGATGCATACATATGTACGTACATATAGACAGCACATATCTACAGATATATATATATATGCACACACACGTATATAGGTATTTATATGTGTATACCATATAAGTATATATGTATACACAAACCTATATGTGTGTGCATATGTATATCTGTAGGTATGTGCTAGCTATATGTATATAGATGTGTATTTGCATGTATGTATATATACATACATGTGTGCATATATATCTGTAGGTATATGCTATGTGTATGTATGTATGCACATACATATATATGTGTGTATATATATCTCTAGGTATATGCTATCTATGTATGTATGTATTTACCTATCTAATCACACACATATATATACGTGTGTACATATATGCACATTTATGTGTATCTATACACTTACATGCATTTCTAATACATAGTCTGTAAAGGTACGTATGAAGTTGACCTCAGAAATTATCTTGGCGGCGTGAAGGAGCAGCACAGTTGGGTTTTGAAGAGTTTAATATTCCACTTTCTAAATATGTGTCATTGAGTATGCATACACACATATGATGAATTTTTTATATTTATAAAACACACTTTCACTTAAAAAAAAAACTAAATGGACTATATATGCTGCTAAGTTCAGTAGCATGTTTCAAACAGTAAGTTTCTCCTTACCTCTATCTCCAAAGCCTTTGGTGGCTTTTGGTAAAAATGGCATTTTTCCATCATATTTTTACAGAAAGCACTAGCACTTTGACTCTAGCTCCACAATTGCCTTTACATAGAATATTCAATAAGCATACATGGGATGCTCATTCCTCAGGAAACTGAACCCGTGCAATTCTAAATCAAGCAGACCTATATTGCACTTTAAAATATTAATGATGCCTTTTGTCAGATGAAATTGTATGTGGAAATGTTTGGAAAGTAGAAAGCACTATGCCAGTTGAGGGATCTAATGATAATATTAAAGTTATTATAATTATTTTACTAAATTTTTCTGAATACATGAACCATTTGTAGCACGTACCTTGTATTTCCTGAGAGGCAGAATTTTCTGTCTGCCCCATTATTTTCTTTGCATATTAAAGTATTGTGTGACATGCTGTTTTGTAAGTGGCTGGACATAAGGGACATTCTATTTTCAGAATGCCATGCAGCAGTTCATGCATTATATTCATAAGCACGATTTTTAATTTAATTTTTTTGACAAGTGCAGTGAAGGGTAAAATCAGGCAGTCATAATTTTGACTTTGCCATCACTCAAATGAGCTTAGTGATTGACCAGCTTTAAACAAAATAGCAGGAATCAGAAAAAGCAGCTTTCTCCTGAAGAAAAGCCTTGTTTTATCCTCTAGACCTTAAAATATCAAGAATTTAAGCAAAATCTGTAATTTTCCATGGTGAAAATCAGAATACAATAAATGCCTATACCACCATTTTGCTTTAATCATATTTTTAAATATTCTGCTTGATTCCAGGACATTCTGAACTATCCCCCGCCACAAACTAGTTGAAGAATCTAGTAGTCTTATTTCATTTTTACTGGTGCTCCCCACATTTACCCATTAAGCAGACCACACAGTCCGGTTTGAGTCAGCTCTACGATTTCAAATGGGACTTAGAGAATTTGAGTATTAAGGCATTTTTCCATCATGAGAAGGGCTGAATCTACCTGGGCAGAGTAACCACAGGCTCCATTTGAATGGGCATGATCCCAATTTATGCATTTTGTCATTGGCATTTGTTAGCAATGATTCCTTTCACTCTTGGAGGTGACCCAGTTTGGTGATAATGTATATGGACCCTCATACCCATAGAGAAACAGTTTAGTAGGAGTATGGACAGAACTCTCAATTGTCCACATTCTCCTTCCTTCTTAGGCAGTTTTTCTAACCCAAGACTCAGTTTCTTCATACGTTGAGTGGACAGAAGGAAACCCCGATCTTGTAGGACTGCAGGGCAATGTACGTAAGATGATTTATGGAAAATACTGGGCACACTGACTGGACAGAAGAGCTGGTCAGTGAGTATACTGCATTTGAAACAAGAGCTCCCTCCCACCACAAACTCCTCTGCCTTGTTTATTAATGCTTGAAAGTCCTTTTAGCATGAACAAAATACTTTTGCAAGCAGAGATAGTTTTAAATGCACTACTGGCATCGCACATATCACTGGGTTTCTCTCCTCTCTCTCTTAGGCTCACTCAGCACACTCTGCATGCCTCCCCACTCCAGCCCCCAGTTACACTAATTCCCGTCCCAAATGGACTTTTTTCCAAGTCTGTCTTCGTCTTCCTGATCTCTATTTTCTCCTTCTCTTCAAGTCCAGATTCCCAAGAAACCACAGAAAGTCCCCCACTTACAATGGTTTGATTTAGGATTTTTTGACTTGATGGTGTGAAAGCACTAGCATTCAGTAGAAATCTTACTTTGGATTTGAATTTTGATGTTCTCCTGGACTCTCAATAGGATAGTCTCTCACGATGCTGCACAGCGAGCCACAGCCCCCAGTCAGCCGTACCATCACCACAGTAAATAACTGATCCTGCACTCTACAGTGGCCTGTGTTGCCAGCAGTTTTTGGATATTGTGTTTTGTGTTTTCACATTTCATCACGTCTACAAAATGCCCATCTGTGCAAGTTAGGTGTATTAAATGCATTTTTGCTTACAATATTTTCAACCTGCAATGGGTTTATCAGGACACAACTCCATTGTAAGCCAAAGAACATCTGAAGCCTATCTCCAATATTTACATGACCACACACCTCAGTCATTTCTCAGTCTCCATTTACCGTCTCTAAAACTTTATGGAGAGTACCAGGTTAGGTCAGGGGCATGAGGAAAGAGGTGGTCTCTGGTTATTGGCCCTCAGTTCAGATCTTGCCATTGAGACAGTGTTTGGTCCTCACGATCCCTTGAGATCTGTTGACTCTCCGCTATTTCTCTAAGATGCTGGGACCAAGAATCTCTTTTCTGGCTGGGTTTTATTCTTACTGCCTGTGGCCTTCTTTCCCTGGTAAGTGTTTCTCAAAATATGGAACCCTGGGGGAGGCCCCCGAAAGCCCGTCCAGTGATCCACAAGGTCAAAATTAATTTTGCCTGGAGCTGTGCTCCCAGATGTCTCTATTCACATGGAATCCAGTGTGAATGAGGTCCTCTGTAGTTGTGCAAAATGATGTTACTGCAGAAACATCCACAGCATCGTTTCTCCAACCACATCAGCATAGCTGTTCACCATTTAGACAGTTTCTCCAAGCACTCATTCCACATACTTTTAATGCCTACCATTTGACAATGTAGGTATTGTTCTAAGCCCCGAACACAATATCTAATACATGTATTATGTTAATATATCATAAGCCCCTGCTTTCTTGGTGCTTGTATTCTATATATAATAGAAGCCCCAAATTTTTCGGGGCTTATGATCTCTGTATAATAAAAGCCCCTACTCTCTTGGTGCTTATATTCTAGGGGATCTGACATTAGGAGTTGGCAGGTAAAAATAGACAAAATGTGTAAGTCAAATAATATAGCATTTGCCACCACTTATTGCTGCCTGAAAACTTATCCTAAAACTTCAAACAACGATAAGCACTTATCTTGGAGTTTCTGTCAGTCAGGAATTTGAGAGTGATGTATCTTGAGGTTCTGGGCCAGAATATCTCATGCTAATGTGTGATAGTTTAGGTCATAAAAGGTGGCTTCTACCTTGTGCCCTCTTGGATCACCTGTTCTGGCATAAGGTAGGCCATGTCCGAGGACCCTCCAGCAGCTCGGTGGAGAGGTCCTAATGGCAAGGAGCTGAGGTCCCCTGCTGGCAGCCAGCACCAAGTTATAAATCATGTAAGTGAACCCTCTTGGAGTCAGATCCTCCAGTCCCAAGAAAGCCCCCAGATGACTGCAGACCTAGCTGACATTGTGAGAGCAACTTCATGGGAGACCTCATGCTGAGAGCCATGGAGAAAAATCATGAGGACTGAGACTTGAGTTAGAAAAACTGCCCAAGAAGGAAGGAGAACATGGAACAATCAGGAGTTCTGTCCATACTCATACTAAACTGTTTCTCTATCAGTGTGAGGGTCCATATACCTTATCACCAGACTGGGTCAACTCCAAGAGTGAAAGGCATCATTGCTAACAAATGCCAATGACAATATGCATAAATTGGAATCGTGCCCAGTCAAACGGAACCTGTGGTTACTCTCAGGTAGATTCAGCCCTTCTCACGATGGAAAATGCCTTAATACTCACATTCTCTAAGACCCATACATTGGGGCATTCCCTAGTGTATATGAGTGTGGGAGAGTGTGTGTGTGCATGCACACGCACGCACACATGTGTGGTGGGGGGAAATTAGGAGATAATAGGATTGGGTTTTAAACATGTTAGATCTCTCTGATTATTAAGTTTCTATTTGAGAAGCAACCTGAAAAACAAAGGGGTAAGCCAGGCAGCTCTTTGGGAAGAGTTTTCCAGTAGAGGAAACAGTAAGTGGGCTAAGCATGGTGTCTCACCACTGGATTCCCAGCCCTTGGGAGGCCAAGGTGGGCACATCACTTGAGGTCAGGAGTTTGAGACTAAAAATACAAGTATTAGCCAGGTGTAGTGGTGCATGCCTGTAATTCCAGCTACTTGGGAGGCTGAGGCAGGAGAATTACTGGAACCTGGAAGTCAGAGGTTGCAGTGAGCCAAGATTGTGCTACTGCCCTCCAGCCTGGGTGACAGAGTGAGACTCTGTATCAAAAAAAAGAAACAAAAAAAGGGAGATCCAAGTTGGCCAAATAGGAACAGCTCTGGAGTGCAGTTGCCAGTGAGAACAACCCGGAGAGTGAGTGATTACCCCATTTCACAACAAGTCTTTACTGCCCACAGACCAGGAGTCTTTACTGCCCAAACTCCACAGGTTTCCAGCACAGCTGTTTCAGCTGGCATTGTGGGTCTCCACACAAAAACTCACACAAATTTGGGCGGCTGTTTCAACTGGTGCCTGGAATGCCTGGGATACAGAGCCACCCATCCAACTGAAAAAAACCTGGGGCTGAAACAGGAAGCCAGGTGATCTGGCTCAGTGGGTCCCACCCCCACAAAGACCAGCAATCTGAAACCCTCTGGATTGAGAGTTTTGCAGCAAGCACAGCTGGACCCAGGATGGTCCAGCTTGGTGGGGGGAAGGGCGCTGGACTGCCACTGCCGAGGCAGTTCTAACTGTACCTCTCTGTAAACAAAACTGCAAGGAAGTTCATACAGCAGCAGGGCAGAGCCCGCAGCAGCCCAGCAACGCCTCTGCTGGCAGACTGTGACTAGGCCACCTCCTTGCTGGGCAGGGCATCTCTGAAAGAAGGCAGCAGCATGCCAGGAACTTATAAAGTTCCACCTTCCCAGGACAGAGTACCTGAGAAAAAAAGGCGGTTATGAGTTCTGCTGCAGCCGACTTAAACGTACCTGCCCAGCAGCTTTGAAAGCAACAACAGAGCTCCCAATTCAGTACTTGAGCTCCTGTAAGGGACAGACTGTCACCTCAGGCAGCTCCCTGACTTCCATATATCCAAAGAGACACCTCATAAAGGAGAGCTCAGGCTGACATCTAGTAGGTACCCTTCTGGGACGAAGATAACAGAAGAAACTGGTAGCAACCTTTACGGTTTTGCAGCTGCTACAGGTGATCCGCAGGCAAGCAGGCGTCTGGAATGGACCTCCAGCAGTCCTACAGCCGAGGGGCCTGGCTGTTAGAAGGAAAACTAAATAACAGCAAGAAATAACTTCAACATCAACAAAAAGAGCATCCACTCAGAGACCCCACCTGAAAGTCACCAAGTACAAAGACCACAGGTAGATAAATCCAAAAAGATGGGGAAAAAAACAGTGCAAAAAGGATAAAAACACCAAAAACCAGAATGGCTCTCCTCCTCCAAGGGATCACAACTCCTCACCAGCAAGGGAATAAAGCTGGATGGAGAATAAGTCTGATGAATTGACAGAAACAGGCTTCAGAAGGTGGGTAATAACTAACTTCTCTGAGTTAAAAAGAACATGTTCTAACCCAATGCAAAGAAACTAAGAACCTTGAAAAAAGGTTAGATGAAATGCTAACGAGAATAAACAGCTTAGAGAATATAAATGACTTGATGGAGCTGAAAAACAAAACATGACAGCTGCACAAAGCATACACAAGTTTCAATAGCCAAATTGACCAAGCAGAAGAAAGGATATCAGAGACTGAAGATCAACTCAATGAAATAAAACAAGAAGACAAGATTAGAGAAAAAAGAGTGGTCATGCCCTGTCACCACTCCTGTTCACTATAGTATTCGAAGTTCTAGCCAGAGCAATTAGGCAAGAAAAAAAAATAAAGGGTATTGAATTAGGAAAGGAGGAAGTCA
Organism: Aotus nancymaae; assembly: GCF_030222135.1. Lineage (NCBI taxonomy): Eukaryota > Metazoa > Chordata > Mammalia > Primates > Aotidae > Aotus > Aotus nancymaae. The sequence continues at coordinate 9,652,687 of NW_026988412.1, read as the reverse complement.
AATTGTCTCTATTTGCAGACTACCCTATCATCTCAGCCTAAAATCTCCTGAAACTGATAAGCAACTTAAGGAAAAATCTCAGGATACAAAATCAATGTGCAGAAATCACAAGCATTCCTATACACCAATAACAGACTAAAAGAGAGCAAATCAAGAGGGAACTCCCATTCACAATTGCTACAAAAAGAATAAAATACCTAGGAATACAACTAACAAGGAACGTAAAGGACCTCTTCAAGGAGAACTACAAACCACTGCTCAATGAAATAAGAGACAATACAAACAAAAGGAGAAACATTCCATGTTCATGGTTAGGAAGAATCAATATTGTGAAAATGGCCATACTGCCCAAAGTAATTTATAGATTCAGTGCTATCCCCATCAAGCTGCCAATGACCTTCTTCACAGAACTAGAAAAACCCCCTTAAACTTCATATGGAACCAAAAGAGAGCCCACATGGCCAAGACAATCCTAAGCAAAAGGAACAAAGCCAGAGGCATCACGCTACCTGATTTCAAACTATACTACAAAGCTACAGTAATCAAAACAGCATGGTACCGGTACCAAAACAGAGATATAGACCAATGGAACAGAACAGAGGCCTCGGAGGCAACACCACACATCTACAACCATCCAATCTTTGATAAACCTGACAAAAACAAGCAATGGGCAAAGGATTCCCTGTTTAATAAATGGTTTTGGGAAAACTGGCTAACAATGTGCAAAAAACAGAAACTGGACCCCTTCCTGACACCTTATGCTATAATTAACTCCAGATGGATTAAATATTTAAATGTAAGAACTAACACCATAAAAACCCAGAAGAAAGCCTAGGCAAAACCATTCAGGACATAGGCATGGGCAAGGACTTCATGACTAAAACACCAAAAGCATTAGCAGCAAAAGCCAAAATTGACAAGTGAGACCTAATTAAACTCCAGAGCTTCTGTACAGCAAAAGAAACAATCATCAGAGTGAACCAGCAACCAACAGAATGGGAAAAAATTCTACCCATCTGACAAAGGGCTAATATCCAGAATCTACAAAGAACTAAAACAGATTTACAAGAATAAAACAAACCCATCCAAAGGTGGGCAAAGGATATGAACAGATACTTTCAAAAGAAAACATATATGAGGCCAAGAAACATGAAAAAAATGATCATCATCACTGATTATTAGAGAAATGCAAATCAAAACCACATTGAGATACTACCTTAGGCCAGTTAGAATGGCGATCATTAATAAATCTGGAGAGAACGGCTACTAGAGAGGATGTGGAGAAATAGGAACACTTTTACACTGTTGGTGGGAGTGTAAATTAGTTCAACCATTGTGGAAGACAGTGTGATGCTTCCTCAAGGACCTAGAAATAGAAATTCCATTTGACCCAGCAATACCATTACTGGGTATGTACCCAAAGGATTATAAATCATTCTATTATAAAGACACGTGCACATGTATGTTCATAGTGGCACTGTTTACAATAGCCAAGACCTGGAACCAACCCAAATGCCCATTGACGATAGACTCTACAAGGCAAATGTGGCACAAATACACCATGGAATACTATACAGCCATAAAAAACGATGAGTTTGTGTCCTTTGTAGGGACATGGATGAATCTGGAAACCATCATTCTCAGCAAACTGACAAAAGAACAGAAAATTAAACAATACATGTTTTTGCTCATAGGTGGGTGTTGAACAATGATGACACATGGACACAGCGAAAGGAGCATCACACACTGGGGTCTGTTGAGGGGGCAAGGGATGGACAGTTGGGGGGTGGGGAGGTTGGAGAGGGATAACATGGGGAGAAATGCCACTTGTAGGTGATGGGGGGATGGAGGCAGCAAACCACATTGCCATATGCGTACCAATGCAACAATCCTTCCTAATCTGCACATGTACCCCAAAACCTAAAGTACATTAAAAAAAAAAAAGAGAAAAAGGAGTGAAAAGAAATGAACAAAGCCTCCAAGAAATAGGAAATTATGTAAAAAGACCTACTCTACGTTTGATAGGTGTACTTGAATGTGATGGAGAGAATGAATCCAAGCTGGGAAACACATTTCAGTATATTATCCAGGAGAACTTCCCCAACCTAACAAGGGAGGCAAACATTCAAGTCCAGGAAATACAGAGAACACCACAAAGATACTCCTCAAGAAGAGCAACCCCAAGGCACATAATCATCAGATTCACCAGGGTTGAAATGAAGGAAAAAATGCTAAGGGCAGCCAGAGAGAAAGGCCAGGTTACCCACAAAAGGAAGCCCAGAAGACTGACAGTGGTTCTCTCGACAGAAACCTTACAAGCCAGAAGAGAGTGGGGGCCAATATTCAACATCCTGAAAGAAAAGAACTTTCAACCTAGAATTTCATATCCAAACTAAGCTTCATAAGCGAAGGAGAAATAAAATATGAATAAGCAATTGCTGAAAGATTTCGTCACCACCCAGCCAGCCAGGCAAGAGCTCCTGAAAGAAGCAATAAACAAGGAAAGGAACAACCAGTACCAGCCACTCCAAAAACGTACCAAATGGTAAAGACCATTGAAACAATGAAGAAAATGTGTCAACTAATGGGAAAAACAACCAGCTAGCATGCAAATGGCAGGATCGAATTCACCCATAACAATATTAACCTTAAATGTAAATGGGCTGAATGCCCCAATCAAAAGACACAGACTGGCAAATTGGATAAAAAGTCAAGACCCATCGGTGTGCTGTATTCAGGAAACCCATCTCAAATCCAAGGACACACATAGGCTCAAAATAAAGGGATGGAGGAAGGTTTACCAAGCAAATGGAGAGCAAAAAAATTCAGGAGTTGCAATCCTAGTCTCTGATAAAGTAGACTTCAAACCAACAAAGATCAAAAGAGACAAAGAAGGGCATTACATAATGGTAAAAGGATCAATGCAACAAGAAGAGCTAACGATCTGAAATGTATATGCACCCAATGCAGGAGGACCCAGATACACAAAGCAAGTTCTTAACACCTACAAAGAGACTTAGACTCCCACACAATAATAGTGGAAGACTTTAACACTACACTGTCAATATTAGACAAATCAATGAAACAGAAAATTAACAAGGATATCCAGGACTTGAACTCAGATCTGGAGCAAGTGGACCTAATAGACATCTACCAAACTCTCCATCCCAAATCCACAGAATATACATTCTTCTCAGCACCACGTCACAACTACTCTAAAACTGACCACATAACTGGAAGTAAATCACTCCTCTGCAAATGCAAAAGAATGGAAATCAAAACAGTCTCTCAGACCACAGTGCAATCAAATTAGAACTCAGGATTAAGAAACTAACTCAAAACTGCACAACTTCATGGAGACTGAACAACTGGTTCTTGAATGTTGACTGGATAAACAATGAAATGAAGGCAGAAATAAAGATGTTCTTCAAAACCAACAGGAACGAATACACAACGTACCAGAAGCTCTGGGACACATTTAATGCAGCGACTAGAGGGAAATTTATAGCAATAAACGCCCACATAGAAGCAAGCAAAGACCAAAAATTGACACCCTATCATCAAAATTGAAAGAGTTAGAGGAGGAAGATCATTAAAAACTCAAAAGCTAGCATATGACAAGAAATAACCAAGATCAGAGCAGAACTGAAGGAGATAGAGACATAAAAAACCCTTAAAAAAAAAAAAATCAGTAAACCCAGGAGCTGTTTTTTTCAAAAGATAAAAAATATAGACCAGTAGCCAGATTAATAAAAAGGAAAAGAGATAAGAATCAAATAGATGCAATAAAAAAAAACGATAAAGTGGTATCACCACGGATTCCACGGAAATACAAACTACCATCAGAGATTACTACAAACAACTCTATGCACATAAACCAGTAAACCTGGAAGAAATGGATAAAATCCTGGATACTTACACCCTCCCAAGCCTAAACCAGGAAGAGGCTGAAACCCTGAATAGACCAGCAACAAGGGCTGAAGCTGAAGCAGCAATTAATAACCTACCACCCAAAAAACAGCCCAGGTCCAGATTGGTTGACAACCGAGTTCTACCAGACGTACAAAGAGAAGCTGGTACCATGCCTTGTGAAACTATTCCAAACAACCCAAAAAGAGGGAATCCTTCTCAAATCATTTTATGAGACCAACATCATCTTTATACCAAAACCCGGCAGAGACTCAACAAAAAAAATAAAACTTCAGGCCAATATCCATGATGAACATCCATGCAAAAATTGTCAATAAAATACTAGCAAACCAATTGCAACAGCACATCAAAAAGCTTATCCATCATGAACAAGTAGGATTCATCCCGGGGATGCAAGGCTGGTTCAACATACCCAAGTCTATAAACATAAGCTACCACATAAACAGAACCAAAGACAAAAACTACGATTATCTCAATAGATTCCGAGAAGGGCTTTGACAAAATTCAACAGCCCTTTATGCTAAAAACTCTCAATAAACTAGGTATGGAAGGAACGTATCTCAAAATAAAAGCTATTTGCAACAAACCTAATGCCAGTATCATACTGAATGGGCAACCATTGGAAGCATTCCCTTTGAAATCTGGCACTAGACAAGGATGCCCTCTCTCACCACTCCTATTCAATATAGTATTGGAAGTTCTAGCCAGAGCAATTAGGCATGAAAAAAAAGGTATTCAAATAGGAAAGGAGGAAGTCAAATTGTCTCTATTTGCAGATGACAAGATTATATATTTAGAAGACCCCATTGTCTCAGCCCAGAATCTCCTTAAACTGATAAGCAACTTCAGCAAAGTCTCAGGATACAAAATCTATGTGCAGAAATCACAAGCATTCCTATACACCAATAACAGACTAAAGGACAGCCAAATCAAGAGGGAACTCCCATTCACAATTGCTACAAAGAGAATAAAATACCTAGGAATACAACTAACAAAGGATGTAAAGGACCTCTTCAAGGAGAACTATGAACCATGGCTCAAGGAAACAAGAGAGAACACAAACAGATGGAAAAGCATTCCATGCTTATGGTTAGGAAGAATCAATATTGTGAAAATGGCCATACTGCCCAATGTAAGTTATAGATTCAACGCTATCCCCATCAAGCTACCTATGACCCTCTTCACACAACTGGAAAAAACCACCTTAAACTTCATATGGAATCAGAAGAGAGCTCGCATAGCCAAGACAATGCTAAGCAAAAAGAACAAAGCTGGAGGCATCATGCTACCTGACTTCAAACTATACTACACAGCTACAGTAATCAAAACAGCATGGTACTGGTACCAAAACAGAGATGTAGACCAATAGAACAGAACAGAGGCCTTGGAGGCAACACCAAGGACTTCATGACTAAAACACCAAAAGCATTAGCAACAAAAGCCGAAATAGACAAATGGGATATAATTAAACTCCAGAACCTCTGTACAGCAAAAGAAACAATCATTAAACTGGCAACCAACAGAATGGGAAAATTTTTTTGCATTCTACCCATCTGACAAAAGGCTAATATGCAGAATCTACAACGAACTAAAACAGATTTACAAGACAAAAACAAACCCATTCAAAAGTGGGCAAAGGACATGAACAGACACTTTTCAAAAGAAGACATCTATCGGGCCAAAAAACATATGAAAAAATGCTCATCATCACTGGTCATTAGAGAAATGCAACTCAAAACCACATTGAGATACCATCTCACACCAGTTAGAATGGTCATCATTAAAAATCTTGAGAGAACAGATGCTGGAGATGATGTGGAGAAATAGGAACACTTTTACACTGTTGATGGGAGTGTAAATTAGTTCAACCATGGTGGAAGATCTAGAAATTCCATTTGACCCAGCAATCTCATTACTGGATATATATCCAAAGGATTATAAATCGTTCTATCACAAAGACACATGCACATGTGTGTTCATTGCAGCACAGTTTACAATAGCAAAGACATGGAACCAACCCAAATGCCCATCCATGATAGACTGGACAAGGATAATGGATGAATTTGGAAACCATCATTCTCAGCAAACTGACACAAGAACAGAAAATCAAACACAGCATGTTCTCACTCATAGGCGGGTGTTGAACAATGAGAACACATGGACACAGGGAGGAGAGTATCACACACTGTGGTCTGTTGGGGGAAACTAGAGGAGGGACAGTTGGGGGTCGGGAGGTTGAGGGAGGGATAACATGGGAGAAATGTCAGATATAGGTGATGGAGTGATGGAGGCAGCAAACGACATTGCCATGTATGTACCTATGCAACAATCCTGCATGATCTGCACATGTACCCCAGAACCTAAATATATATATATTTAAAAAAAAAGTAAGTGCTAAAGCCCCAGTGATCTAGACATTGACTTAACCTAATAAAAAACAAGAAGGTCATGTGACAGCAGCCACAGAGAGTGAAGGGGAGGAGAGTAACTGGAGAGGTCACTGGGGGCCGATCCTGGAGAGGGGTGGGTTCCACACTTGAGTGTGCATGAGAATCACCAGAGGGTGTGTCAAACACAGATTTCAGGGTCTTACTCCCAAAGTCTCTGATTCAGTAGGTTTGGGATTCGGCTGATAATCTGCACGTCCAATAATTTTCCAAGTGATGCTGATGCCCTAGGATGGAGATAGTATTTTGAGATTTACTGCCTAGGGCATTGTTGGCCACTATAAGAACTTTGACTGTTTTTCCCAATGAAATGGGAGGACAGCATTTTAAGCCGAGATAGGGCATGCTCTAGCTTACATTTAAAAGGAACCTTCTGGTTATTGTGTTGAGAATAGCTGTGAGGGGCTAAGGGAAGAAACAGGAAACAGTTTACTGGATACTAATGGGTTGACCCAAGTAGCAGTGAAAGAGTGAAAGAGGCAAGAGTAAGAACTGGTCTGCTTTTGGACATCTGTTAGAGGTAAAGTCAACAGAATTCACAGACATGTTGGATGTAGCATGAGAGAGAAAGAGAGGAGGCACAGATGAGTGTTTTCATTCCCTCCACAACTACTCAATCCAGAATAGAAGTTGTACCCCGATTATACTTAATTCAAACGTTGCAGGAAAAGCAGTTCTTCACTATTCATACAGTCTTCTTGCTCTCCTCACCCCAGGAAGGCCATAGTAGCCCACTCCAAGGCCAAAGTTCCTTTTTCACAATTTAAAATTTTTTGTTTGTTTTTTGAGAGACAGAGTCTGACTATGCTGCCAAGGCTGGTCTCGAACTGATGAACTCAAGCGACCTGCTAGCCTCAGCCTCCCAAAGTGCTAGGATTGCAGATGTGAGCCACCATCCCAGCCCAAATTTCCAATTAAGCAAAAGCAAAATTTTCAGGCACAAAGAAAAATCTCCTAAATAACAAAAAGAGTAAAAGCACAAAAATATTGACAAACAAGATAAACTGAGTGAAAAGATTATTTTATATGATTTCAATAGCATGGATTTCAATATGTTTCTCCCCATAAAGGGTGTTTTGTTGTTGTTGTTGTGTTGTTCAATAAGTTAAGGAATGATGATGCAATTGCTGTCATTTATTATGACAAAGCTCCAGAAGGCAGTAAGAAAGCAAGCAGAGAGGTAAAGAAAGAAGGAAGAGAGGGAAGAAAGAGGCAGGGGAGAGGGAGGAAAGGGAAAATACAGTTGCAAGCCAACGGAAAGAGCCCTCAACTAGGAATTGAGACCCCTGAATTCTATTTTTATCTCCTAGGTAGATGATTATATTCTTTACTTCATGTCTCTCAGGTCCATTTAGGTATCAAATTCTGTAATTCTATAAACCATCATATTCATGAAAATTGACTGTTTATGAGCTCTTTTCTTCATGCCCAGTAAATATTTCCATCCTTATTTCAAAACAGAATCGTGGCTTGTAATGGCCAAGTGGGCCTCTGAGAACATCTAGGGCAACATTTGTTTCACAGATGAGGAAACTTTCTTTTAAAACTCCTCTGAAATTGGCTAGAGGACTCATGAAAGGTGATACTAAGTTTGCTATTAAAAAAAAAAAAAGGAAAAGATCAGTTTATCAGGGCATAGATAGTGGAACTTTTTATAGTGATTTCAAAGGTATCTTTCTTTAAATGTTATAGACGTCTGTAAGTAATTTAGACTATGTGTTTAACTATTTGTCTATTTTGATTTTCTAAACCAAGGATGAAGAATGCATCAGTCAGATGCATTTGCCTTTGTTTTGTTGAAAACTCAGTTCCTTATAGAACTAAACCATTAGAGTGATCGTTTTCAATGTCGGCACCATGCCAATAGGACATTTGAGGACTTACAATGTTATGTACTAATTTTCAACCAAGAAAGTGCTTTGTTTTGTCTTTAAGGAAAGGTATTGCTATTTGAACAGTGTTGAATCTTCACATTAGGATTTTGCAGTCGTATTTCAAAATTTCAGTTTTCTAATATAACAAAGTTGTGCTTTCCTACTATACCAGAGAGAGCCTTAAACCTGTCCACCTACACTAGAATTTCCTGGATTCATACCACGCTCTCCTAATGCCTTGCTCAAGCCTGCCTGTTCTCTCCTATCTCGTCACTCTGGAGCCATCAGAGGCAGTCTTAGGAAATGATTTCACCTCCAGGGATCATCATGCCTGAGGAATGATACACAGAAAATCAGGGTACTGTATTCTGCTTAGACAGAAAATGCTAGCAGAACCACTTGAATCACTTCTCAATTCTCCATCCTGAGAATTCCCCACTGACTTCTAACAATCCTTACTGCTGGCAGAAGGAAAGTAGACATGGGGTTTGAGAGGTAAGGGGTAGTAGGAAGGGGAGACTGACTCTAGAATGTGGGGCAAAAGTGGAACATTTTTGCTGACTGCCTAGTGAACAGTTGCAAACTGCCACCCTTGGGAGAACCTCCCATTCCTTTATAGTTAACCTTTGGGAGAACTGCTCATTCAGCCACTATGGTGAATCCTAAAATACAGATTCTTGCACCTAGCCCAGCCCTCCAAATCAGAAAGCTGCGTATTAACTAGATGCAGTGCATCTTTGGAGCACCATTTCTTTTGCCTTTGTTTTTTATCTTAATCTCAGTCATAGCAAATTTGCAAGTATAGTAAAAAGAACCTTTTTTCCCTGAACCATTTGGGCATAAGTTGCCAGTCTAACATCTTCTATTCCCAAACATTTCACTGAGTATTTTCTACAAACATGGGCATTCTTCCTTCATAAGCACAATAAAAAGATCAAAATTAAAACATGAACATTGGTATATCACTACTATCTAATTTTCAGATCTAAGTTTCACCAGTTTTCCAATGATGTTCTTTGTAACAAAAAAATCCCATTCAAACTCACTCAGATTTCTCATTTCATTGTCACGTCTCTTTATTCTCCTCCAGTCTGCAACCGTTTCTCAACCTTAATTTGACTTTACTGCCCTTGAAACTTTTGAAGATTGCAGGTCAGATATCTGGTCAAATGTTTCCAATTTGGGTTGGTCTGATGTTTTCTCATGCCTGGATTCAAGTGATGCAACTTCGAGGAACTATCGCAGCAGTGATATTGTGTTCTTCTCATGGCAGGCTATGAGGGGCCCATTATCTCAGTTTGTCCCATTATTTACAATATTCACTCACTTTGATTACTTGATTAAGGTGGTATCAGAGGCACCTCAACTACACAGCTGCTTTTTCTTGTTTGTAATCAATGAGTACCTCATGGGAAGGTACAATGAAACTATGTCAACAGCCCATTCCTCATTAAACCTTTAATTTATTCATTTGTGAACTTATTTATATCCTTGTAGACTCATGATTTCCCATTCTATTCAATGGGTTATAATAATGCCCTAGCCATGGTACCCATCAATATTTCAAGGAGGTTTTGTTTCTTTTAGTCAAGAATTGTATTTGGAAACTAGATCCGAGTACTACGTATGTAGATCACAATTTGAGATATATTATTTAAAATAGAATGATCAGATTATCTTGATGGTTCATTGTGGGAACCAGCTCACAAGATCTGTCAATCACACCTTCCTGATGACTACATCCAATTGCCAGAATGGTTTTCTTTAGACCTTCCATTATAGCTGTGGCCAAGAGAGCAAATTGTCCAACTTTGGTTAAGCCTTGCAGAGTACAGGCCAATGAGGTTGGGGAGATCATGGAAATCTGTTTGGTGTTTAGGAATTCTGAAAGTCTTAACTCAGTCCTGTTGTCAAATTTTACCTGTCCATTATATGACACCAAATCAATTAATTAGTAAAGAGTTAATATTACATATGTAGCATGGCCTTGAATTATGTACTTTTTTGTACTCTGTAAATGTTAAAATACACATGAGACAAAGGTCACATTTCTACACTGATAGCACAGTGTGCTCTGAGTGTGGACAGTCATTTTGCTAATTCTCCTCATTGGTGGTTCCGCTAGATGGATGATTTCCCTGGATTAGCCATCATAACTGCCATCTGTTCCTGTGCATAGATACAGAGATCTAAAGGGTAGAGGTCAGGAAGAATTTTAGTAAGGGCTGTGTGCTCAGTTTCCTCTGTTTATCTCTAGAGATCATTCTCTAGACTGCTTTTTGCCCAAAACCCTCCCCTAAGGGGCTGCATTGACTAGACTCCCTCACCCTCACGCTTTCAGTTGCTTAACTAATATTCCTCAATTTTTTTTTTCATGATTACACTCCCTAAGGAGGCTTTTTAGACATTCTTTTTCTAATTGTCTCTGCCTGACCATGTAATTTTAATGCCATAAATATACTGCATATCTGTTTATGAACTGTGTCTTTTGGAGGGAGCAGACCATTATAAATAGCTAAAGGTTTTTTGGGTTTTTTGTTTTTGTTTTTTTTGCCCTGCCAAGAACAAATGTTTGCTCCCCATTGAGAAAGCATGGGCTAGACCAGTGGAAGGCATTTAAGGGAGATTAGAGAATAGGGGGAAAACTACTAAGGACGTAAAGACGTTCTCTTTGACCCTTACTGTCAGACAGAAATGACTTCAGCCAAGGACACAGCACTTATGGGTGGCCTTCTCCATTTCCAGCTATTGCTTGGTTTCAGCTGACCACTCCCTCTCTCTTATCAGGCCTACGGGTGGTAACAGCTCCCATCCACTGCTAGCCTTGGACATCTTTACCGTCCTGTACCTATTCCCTCGACTCTGCCCACATCTTTTGAAATATCCTAAACTCTTTACACCCCTTTGAATGTGTCCTGCTTCCTGCTGGGACCATGACTAGGCTCTTCTAGTTGGAATCCTTATCACCTCCTGTGATCTAGTCACTAAGTCAGGCAGTCTCATTTCAACTATAGTCTTTATCCTTGTCTTTTTCCTTTCTGGAGTCTTTTCCTTTATTCATTACTCAGCAACAGCGTTTGTCCATCAAAATGCACCTTTGCAGTGGTGGTTTGGTTTTCTATCTTTTCCCTTCCTGTTACATTGTCACCGGCGTGGCATGGGATTTGTGTTTGGATACTAAGCCATTGCATCTTACACCCTTGCACACTTGACATTTCTCTTTCTTAGCTTCCCAAACACCCAAGTCACCCCGACAGTCAGGCTCTTGAATACTTTCTTCCCACAAATTAGTGATCTTAGATGGCAAGAGCAGACAATGCCTGTTCCAGGTGCTATGGATATATAAAACTTGTTGGCTTAAAATAATGACATTTATTTGGCTCACACATCTGCAAGCTTGGCAGCACTCAGTAAGGATAGTTGTCTCTGCTCTACTCAGCATCGGCTGGGGTGGCTCAGAGATTGAGAGGCTGAATTATCCAGAGCATCCCCTGCTCACTTGTCTTAGCCCTGGGCTAAGAAGACTCAAACAACTGAAAGCTGAAACAACTGGGGCTCGTTGGGCATCTCTCTAGCTTGATGCAGTCTCTCCATGCAATCGACCAGCATGGGGGACTTAGGGCAGTCTTACTTGTTACACATTGACTCAGAGCTCCCACCCACGTTGATTATGTCAAGACAAAAAGCCAGATGGAATTCGTATCACCTTCTGTGACTTATCCATCAAAGTCATTCAGGGTCATTTTGACCACATTCTATTGGTTAGGGTTAGCAAGTCGCACTAAGCTTAAGGGAAGAGAACTTAGACCCTATCTCTTTGAAGCGAATGTCAGTTCACATCATATATTTTTAAAAAGCGGAATGAGATGTGTACAGGTACAGTCATTTTTGGAAAAACAATCTGATTGCTTCCATATCATATGCATAAGTACATAATTTAATTTTTGAGACCTTGTGGAAGTCCTGTGGGGTTCAGAAGAAAATATTGGAAACTACTAATGGCAAACAAGCAGAGCTAGGAAGCTGTGAGTAAGGAGGTCTTAATACCTACTTTGTATAATAATGGAGCTCGGGATTTCTGACTGAGAACATCAAGAGTAGGTACAGTCGAGATAATAAGAATTCTGGATTTCTTTCTATGCATTGAGTCAAGCAAGTCTCTGATCTCTATCAAATGAAAAATTAACGTACGTGATTTTGATGGTCTCTCCCAAAACCCCTGGTTCTGCTATGCCATCATCAACTCACTTTTCTGTTTCCTGTTTAAAGTCACTTTCTCTCAAAGTTGCTGACTCCAAATTCTGTTGCTTTTGCTGAGAAGATAGTCACTCTGCTGTCTATGCAGCTCCACTAAATCAAGTTTGAGCTTCAAGTCCTCAGTGGCACCAAGTGTTACTTCAAGAGTTATTCCTCCTTTGTGTATGAACATTTGCATTTTGAACGTGTGCCATCAGAGAAGCAATGGGAAATTGGGTATTGTGCTGTGGCCAAGTCAGAGAATGTGTGTGTGTGTGTGTGTGTGTGTGTGTGTGTGTGTGTGTGTGTCACTGTCACCATTCTTTTTCTCTAAGAGAGAGTTTTGATGGTAGATGAGGGCATAGGACTACTAGATTCAAAAGTAGAGGATATAGAAGAATTTGGAAATAGATTAAGACAATTCTAGAGTTGTCGATGAAGCTCTCTTTATAAAGTATCTTCATATGCAACAGCATGCTTAGTAGGTACTTTCTGATGACAGTCACAACAGAGCCCAGAATGGCTGATGCCCCAAAATGATGAGCACTGTATATGAAATTGAATACATCAGTCTATGAATGTTTTTAAATCTGTAATTTAAAAAACTCCCAAGGTGTTGCGAATGTTAAAACAGGTGAGAACCACAAGCAACCTACCACATGGTTTGAAGAGGCCAAGATTCTCTCAGATTCAAGGATAGAAAAACCATTTAAGGCCGGGCGCGGTGGCTCAAGCCTGTAATCCCAGCACTTTGGGAGGCCGAGGCGGGTGGATCACGAGGTCAAGAGATCGAGACCATCATGGTCAACATGGTGAAACCCCGTCTCTACTAATACAAAAAATTAGCTGGGCACGGTGGCGCCTGCCTATAATCCCAGCTACTCAGGAGGCTGAGGCAGGAGAATTGCCTGAACCCAGGAGGCGGAGGTTGCGGTGAGCCGAGATCGTGCCATTGCACTCCAGCCTGGGTAACAAGAGCGAAACTCTGTCTCAAAAAAAAAAAAAAAAAACCATTTAAAACTGTTTTTAGCAAACTTGTATCTGAAAAGTGTACATGATACTTAATTAGATAACTTACCAATTGCAGCAGAACTAGGTCTCTCTACCCATCTCTGTGCTCTGCTCCCTCTGTGTTGGCTCTATTTCATACTCTCACCTCTCTGGGACAAAGGTGACCACAAACTACTCTCTCATCAACCTCAGTGTAAGTGCCATACTTTCTCAATAGCTCTTATGCAAGATCTGAAATTGTTTCATTGTCTCTCATTGGCCAGATTCTGATCAAGTGTCTACCTTGAACCAATCACTGTGGCCAGGGACATGTACTCCCCTGACTAGGTCTAGGACACATGGCAACTCTGGGATGGGGAGGTGCAGGGGTGGAGCAACATGGTCAACTAAAATTAAAGCTATGGACCAAGTAGGAGCTGAGTGGTTCCCCACAGGAAAACAGGGGAACTATCAACAGGGAAAATAGATAGTACACCTTCTATTCTAGTACATCGTCAGTAAATACTATTTGATCATTGAATTCTTGTGACACGTTCTTTAAAGACAGACAAGAGTTAGGAGGACATAATGTCATGGCTAATAAGATTGTTGTAATTTCATCATCAGTTCTTCTCTTTCCACTCTTACTTTATTAAAAAAGATCAAAGGAAACATTCAGGACAGTGTTAACATGACTTAAAAGCCCCACCTTGAAGACTGGCGGTGTGGAGAGAAGCTATAGGTAAGGTGTGCCCAGCCAGGATAAATATGAAGGACAGGCAAGCAGCACTGGCAGGTGAAGGTGAACAGTGCAAGGATATGAACATGAAAATCGGTGTGGTGGGAGAAGTGAGAAAACACCAGGGGAGGAAACGAAAGCAAAACAAAAGAGAGAATGCCACCAGTGTATATAGTTGCTGGGATTATCTACAGGAAACAGACATGTGGAAAGGGATCCTGTGACTAAGGAGAACAGGGAGAATGGGAAGTAAATAGTACTGTTAGCCTAAAAGAGAGTACTTTAGAAAGCAATGTGGAATTCAGCTTTTAAAATTTCCATGTTTGCTTTTCAAAACATTGTTCTGTGTTTTCAAGCTGTTTAACAGTGGGTCAAAGGAATGCCTGTAGTACTGTTTATGAGTGGCTTCATTTTAAATGGCAGCCCCAAGCAAAGGTGAAATTTAAACTTCTGTTTACGTTTAGAAATTCTCTGGATTGTCTAGTAACCTCATCTTTAGAAGCCTGATGTTTACATATTGGCAGCCACAGGGCATTATTTCCCTTTGGGTGTTCAGTTGCTGTCCAATTTCCTTATCTACTGCCCATTAAATTAGGAAACGTTGGACCTCATCATCTGCTTTACTTTCCAATCACTTTACCAGCAATAGTCTTCAATAACTAGTGCCTTGCAGTGTTGTTTTGCAAGCCATGGTTTCCTCAGGATACATTTTAAAAAACAGATACCAGAAGTAATGTGAAGAGCCAGTTTATAGGTTTAAGACCTGATTTTGAGATTCAGACATAGTTCTTAGGAGGCTGAATCCTGAGGCTTTTCTTTTCAACTCGCTCACTATACAGTGTGTCGTATTTCCAAATATGAATCATGGTAAGGGCAGGTTTGAAGCAGTCTAGCTCCATTGATCACAAAAGTTGGTTATCGGTGAAACATGGTGAAAACATCACCTCTTTTCTACCAAAAGGTGCCTTCAGTGGAGGTTATTGCAATGCAAAGAGGATGTTTGTTAGAACTGGGGATAAAAAGCAAATGAGGTTCTAAAGCAAAGGGTAGCAATGATTTGACATTGAATGGTATGCCCAGAAATTTAATTAAATTTTAATTAAAATATAATTCTGCGTAAAATTTAATTATATGACAATGAGTATTTTCACACAGTAAGTTAGGAAAGTTTTCCAAAGTCAGTTGGGAAGGCACTATGCAGTGTGTCATAATAAAAAGGATAGAGGCTACAAGGCCAGCTGGATCTGGGTTTAAATCCCAGCTCTACCACTTACTGGCTTTAAGCCTCAGTTTTCTCATCTGCAAAATGGGAACAATAATTCTTACTCTGCTTACTTGGCAAAAATTAGAAGAAAAATGTATTATTAAAAAACCAATCATAATGCCTGGCATTTAAAAATATATTAGGCATTCAAAAATGGTAGCTATTATTATTATTATTTATTTTGGGGAATAGATACCCATTTTCCCTCTTCCCGTCACAGAAAAAAAAAAATCCAGAAAACAAATGGCTTTTTAAATAACCTGGTTGTAGAATTCAAACTGACTCTGCCCAGCAAAATTATGTTTAAGGCCGGGAGAGAGTTTTGCTAGTTTCCCTTAAAAAGCATTGTCAAATTATTTTTTTCTTGTTCTGTGTATTTTTTCCCTAAGTTCTTTTTTTTTTTTAATAATTTTTACTTTCATCTGTATAGAAATATTCTTGGCCATACCTCTGTTCTATCCCTTCAGTAAGTCTGCAATTATTTTCTTCAACAGGTGTCAGCCCAAAGAATCATAAGCCCTTATGAGCTAATGGTGAAGTTTCAGCCAAGAAAAGAAATTAAAAAAAAAAAAATAGTTTCCTTAAAATTATAACATACATAAGTTTGTAATGTACTTGTTTGTGTCTTTCTTTTTTAGTTTATAGAATACTTTGCTCTTTATGTTGAAAAACTGTCCATTATTACTGGCTGTTGGCCACTTTTTCAGCTCTAGGGTAATCAATTTCTACTATAAAATTTCAACTCCGGTCAAAGCAGACAGTGTGTTATAAAAAAATATACTGAGCACAAATGCAGTCATCAAGTCTCGTATATATTCACCTCTCCAAGTGAAAGGGCTTATAGTATGTTAGGGAAACATATTTTTTAAATACTAGGCACTCAGTAAATAATTGTGGGTGGCCAAGTGAATGAATAAATGAATAAGCAAATGAACGACGGGAATTTATCATGGCTGCAAATCATTTCTCTTAAGTGAAGTATACTATTTGTTTTTGGGTGTGTGTTTGTGTGTGTGTGTGTGTGTGTGTGTGTGTGGCAGGGGGCTGGGGGGGAGTTAAATTAAGATAAATTTTGTTGAAAGAGTTCTTTAGGGACTACCAGGGTAGTGGACAGGTAATAAAACATTGTTCTCCAAAGCAGAATATGGTAGTTACGGTTACAGGAAGACTATTAACCCCCTTTTTTTTTCTAGAAATGACTGCCTTGTGTGTGATTTAGGTTTTGAAATCTTCCTTTCCCTGGGCTGATAGGTCCCAGAGTATCAGATCTGTGGTTATTGGAAAACAGCTTTATCTACTGCACAGAAAGTTCTGTTGTCCTTATTAAAAAAGATCTTTGGGAGGTGAAGGTCATTTCAGGCCAATGCCAAACAGCAACGAATTTGCTAGGGTGTTTTCTGAACGCCAAAAGGAGATGGACATCAGAACCTGGGAATGATCTTAAGGCAGGTGGGCCAGGTTTAAACCTCACATGATCAGTGGTCATTTGTGTACATTACTTAATTTGAAGCCTCAATTGCCTTCTATAAAAAGTGAGGCAAGTGTATCATACGCCTTTCAGTATTTGGGGTGAGGATTAAATGGGATAACACATATAAAGCGTTTAGCATAATACCTAAGTATTACCACTACTATGGTCTGTTTCTGCTTATACTTCCAAAATAAAATATGTGTTTTTGTTTTTCCCCTGACACTACCCAATTCTCCAGACACCAAATGGTTGTTCTACAATTTAATTCAAGCCTTACACTATCCAGAGTGAGTGTCAGATGGCACAGATTAAGGACTCAGTCCCAAAAGACTCCTCCCACTTCAAGATACCCATTGCAAGTCCAGGCAACCTGTACTTCTGACAAACCAGCTATAAAGTCATAAAGTTGGGGGTTCCCATGACCCTTTCTTGGGTTTGATAATATGCTGGAATGGGTCACAGAGCTCAGGGAAAATAATTTATGTACCATTATGAGTTAAATACAAAGGATGTTGTAAAGGTTGTAAATGAACAGCCAGACGAAACAGTGCCCAGGGTGAGATCTGGAAGGGTCCCAAGCACAGGAGCTTCTGTCCCCCTGCAGTTGTGCTGCCTCCTAGCATGTCAGTGCATTCATCAACATGGCAGTTCTCCTACCCCTGTTTAGGTTTTGTATGGAGGTTCCATTCCATTGGCATGATTGATGGCATTATTGGCCATTGAAGATTGACTCAATCCTCAGCGTTTCTCTCCTCTCCATAGGTCAGGAAGTAGCGCCGAAAGCCCTAGCTCTCTAGTCACAAGGTTGGGTGCCCCAGCACTTACCCCACCCTGAAGCTATCAAGGGGCCCACCAAGAAACACCTTATTATTAAGCCTAAATTCAGATACGATTAAAAGTGACTTATGAAATAAAAGATGCTCCTATCGGTCAGGAAATTACAAGAGTTTTAGAAGCTCTGTGCCAAGTACCAGGATGAAGACTAAATATATATTTCTTATTTATATCACAGTATTACACTAAAGCATAGGAAGTGCTCAATAAATGGAAATAAACAGTGGGCAACCCTAACCTTTACATATTTTGATGCTAAGTGTCAAGAAGGATCATTTATGAAACTCTTCTTACACAAGTTTCCATTTCCTCCTTTGTACATGTGAGAGGGCCTGATCAGGTCAGAAGAATTCACATTTCACACCATGGAGTTTTGAGTCAAAGGCACGGGGTGAGGGGGGTATAGGGCGGTAGGCTAGGATGCTTTCTGCTGGCAGTGGTGTCTCAAAGAGCCTAAGGCAGAGAAAATAGGGGATGGGTAGAAGAGGGCAGCTAGGGTGGAAGAGAAGGAAAGTAAGTATGGAGGGGAGACAGGGAAAAAGGGAGAAGGGAGAGTGCCATGGTAAAGAGCTTGGCTTGCTGAAAGTCATTCTCTGTAGGCAATATTGGGGTTTCTTGGAAGGAAATCCCCCATTATGGACTTAGAAAGTAAAAATCAGTTTCTGTAGAAGAGTATTAAATGCACTAAGCTGGATCATGAAGAGATAAAATGTATGAAGATTAAAAAGAGGATGCAAAAAGAAAAGGACAAAAATATATTAAAAATTAGTTCAACTCCTGCTGGGTTCTTCACACTCACAGCTGATTAGAAGGTGGGATAAATCTGTGTAACATATTTGTGGAGCCTGCTCAGCTCAAAGTCCTCATATGCCCCCCACCCCACCACCCACCTTCCCACACACACCCTACTTTTGGGGAGGCTGGCTCTGGGCTTTTTCTCACTGATTGTTGGCCAGAGACAGAACTCCTTTGCTATGGGGGCCTCTCCATAGGGGATGGGTGTCCTCACCCTTAGGGAAGGGAGCTGGCTTCCCTAAGAGCAAGGTACTGGGGAGAGTGCATCCTGTCTGGAGGTGGCAGTCCTTTTATAGCCTAATCTCAAAAAGGACATCCCATCGCTTTGGCTGTATTCTGTTAATTAGAACAGAGTCCCTAAACCCAGCATACACGCAAGAAGAAGGAACTTAAAATCCATCTCTTGAAGAGAGGAATCTCTAAGAATTTGTGGCATATTTTTAAAACCACCATCATACCAAACATCTTTCTCTTTAGTTTCTTTTTCCAAGACTTCCTATATCCCGACTATGTCTCTGCCTCTGCTTTTGAATTCTTTGAGATCTCTTCAAATATTAAATCCCACTTATTGACTTAAGTTCAAAAGTCCTTTCCAATACCATCTGAAGTCTTAGAATCAGTGAAAACATGTCAGACATGGGCACTTTGCTGTCTTGCAGAAAGTAATGACTTTGGTGGACAGGAGGCAGTTGAAGGTTATCTTAACAGAGGATCAAGCCAATTCCTACACTATAAGGGCAATCACCCCACACTGAGTTCAGGTGTGCAGTTTCCTAGGCTGAGTCATCTGCTGTTTCATCAGGTCTCCCTAAAACAGGGGCCAGCACACTTCGGTAAAGGGCCAGATGGGAAATATTTTTGGCTTTGTGGGCCACATGTGGTCTCTGTCATATTTTCTTCATTTTTATTACAACCCTTTGAACATATAAAAACCATTCTTAGCTGGCAGGCTGTACCAAGACAAGCCTGCAGGATGTAATTTGCAGACCCCTGCTCTACAATAATCAGAGAGGTACTGGTGTCCTTGGAAATAGTTTAGATATGCTTCTCCATACCACCCAGCCATGATAAGCGTCTCCTTTCCATGTCTCTCAAATTTCCTAAAAGATCCAATTTATCTTACTTCAGACAAAGAGCTGGGAGTCCTTTTTTCAGGTTGGATACATTTTACATAGGATTTCTCTCATTCCTTCAGGGAGACAGAAACAGGTTCAAAAATTAAGTCACGAAAATGACTAATGTGGTACTGTCAGAGAAGAATTATGAACCTGCAGGGTTATGGTCTCTCAGAAAACTCATATTGCATTTCTATCCATCATGTGAATAACAATAACCTTCTCCAACAAGCAGAGTGAAAAATGTGCAGACTGCCAGTAAGTATTCCTTACTGCTAGCTAAAGGCTGGCACCACACCGGCTTTATATGGCAATGGGAATTTGTGTCAGAGTTGGCTTTTAATGTGGAAAATAATCCAGTCTCATCCTTTGGCTTTTATGTCTTCGCTGTTTTCTAGACTATCAGCATGACTCATGAATGACGGTGAATGCTCCACAAAACAAAACGAAAGCCTATTTTTGTGTGTCTTTATCAGCAACTGAAATCAAAATTCTTGGATGAGAATTCTCAAAAATCAAAAAAAACCTGTGTTTTATTTTTACCAGGACATTAGTAAAAAATGCATTATTTAGCCCATGAGTTGATAGAAGAAAACGTGTTAACATGTATGTGTGATTAACGCATTCATGCTAACAGAGGGACAAAAGCAAATTAATTAATTAATACATCGTATTAATGTGTCATAGCCCCAGATAAGCAGTGCTGCTTTCTTATGTTACTCCCATGCCCAAACCTGCAGTACTACAGAATTGCTGACTCGAGGCGCTACATGAAAACCATGCAGAGACTTGAAAACTCTGGCAAGAGTGCGGAGTTCTATGAATAAAGAAATTGTTTAAAGGGTCAGTTAATCAGGTATACACCTCATTTTGTAATAACAAAAACTGTGGTCTCAAGTCTGTTTTACCCTCTTAAGGTTTATCTTATAGGACTCATTATATGTAATTAAAACCGACCAAAAATCATAATTTAATTAGCTTTAATAGGACAGATTTTGAAGGGTCATATTTTATTTTGGATACATGTTTCTTCCTGCAATTATTTATTCTTGTAAATTTTTCTGATTTAAAATTTATTAGCCAGTTATTGAGGAAACTATTTACTTGCCATTTATGTGAATGGTTCAAGTAGTATATGCATACATTTGAGTATTTATCCTAACGTTTTCATGTGATCAGGAAAACTTTTGCTCTCACTTGTCATGTTTTTGGTTGACATGTTATATCACAAGACAGCATTTGTTACAATACCATTTTTGGGGGTTTTCGTAAGAAAACCTTATTACAGCCTAAATGTTAAAAACTAAGGTCATTTCGACACTTCTAGAAGCAAAAGATCTTCTGGGTTCCATAAAACAGGGAACTTGAGTTTATCAAGTCCAAGATCATCTGAGGTTAGTAATGAGAACTGGGAGAACTAGAATAATTTATTATTATTATTATTATTATTCTATAATTCTATCAGGTTGTTCTCCTTTGGTTTTATGGGTAGTGTTCTATCATCCCTCCACCATTGGGCTGTTTCTGTCTACTGCTGCCTGCTACATACACTGCCTCCTCATGGGGCTCCACCTGTTTAGACAGGAAGGGGCTCTGCATATTAAATGACTGACCCTAGGACCAGTGAGAGGGATGAGGCCAATGTCCACTAGACAGACTGATTCTCATTTTCAATGAGTGCAGTCACTTGCAGAGATCTCCCTTTTCATAGATCACAAGGCTACCTGATATATTTTTTACCAAACATATTTCTGTAGAGAAAAGGCAGCTGGAACTCCTTTACAGTGATCCAAAAAGTACATTTGATAAGGGGAAACTTCTGCAAATTGACCGATTTGGCAGAAAGAACAAAGAACATGCTAGAGTATTCCTTAGTGAGGGATTCACATGTCGTTTTATGTCTATAGCATTGTACATACCGGCAACGCATAATTGTCTGTGGCCTACTCTGCCACGAGGAGAGAGGAAACAGATGTTCCTATTTGTCTTTTGATGTGGCTTCTGATACTTACATTGATTTGTCTAAAATAGCATCAGCTACCCTAGAAAATGTTTTTCCTAGTCCTTGAGTTGGTTGGCTAAATGTTTCAGGTGACTAGTAAGAATGTGATTGTCATCTGAAGGTGATCCACTGCCAGCAGGTATTGCCCTGCTACAGGGAAAAGATAGACCATTGGGAAGTGAACACACAGAAAAAAAAGTCACATAGTATTTTACTTATTCAAAGTGAAGACTCCAGTAAGACTTTTTGGAATAGATCTAATGGAAATTTGAGGGTAAATTCAACACCAGGAGGTCTTAGCGCTCTCTGCTCCATACAGTAATTATAGAACCGTTGTTATAGGTAGGAACACTAGATAATTAGAGTGTTAGCAGTAGTCTTGGGAGAAGTGACAGGTTCATTACTAAATAAAAGTAATTTACCCTAAATTGAAAATGACAGCTGAGGCCTTCTAGAAGCACAGCTTGATGAGAAAGAAACCATGAGGATATTGGATACATGCAGGAAAAGAAGGAATGGCAATAGATTTGACATCACAAAATATATCCAGAAAGGAGATGATGGAGGTTAGAGTTCTCCTTTTGCTTAGCAGGCCCTGAGGGCTCACAATAAGCTATATTCTTATTTATGACATAAGGAGAACAGATATTGGAAACAACTGTCTCAGACCATCAGTCCAAATGTACAATCCAGACAAGATCACAAAAGGAAAAAATAAAAAGCTAACGGGGACTACAGGGAAGCAGCATAACCATATTAAGGTTGACTGTTATATGCACATTTCACTTAAGACAAATCTTTTTTTTTTTTAATTGCATTTTAGGTTTTGGGGTACATGTGAAAAACATGCAAGATTGTTGCATAGGTGCATACGTGGCAGTGTGATTTGCTGCCTTCCTCCCCTTCACCTATATGTGGCATTTCTCCCTATGCTATCTCTCCCCAACTCCCCACCCCCCGCTGTCCCCCCGACTCCCCGCCAACAGACCCCAGTGTATAGTGCTCCCCTCCCTGTGTTCGTGTGTTCCCATTGTTCAACACCCGTAAGACAAATCTTATACAAATTTTCTAGAAGTTACTCTACAGGGATTTCTACTGGGCCATTTTTTTTCTCTTCATCTATTTGACTTCATTTCTTTTTTATTAAAAGATCTCTGGGCTGGGTGCGGTGGCTCAAGCCTGTAATCCCAGCACTTTGGAAGGCCAAGGTGCGCGGATCACAAGATCAAGAGATCGAGACCATCCTGGCCAACATGGTGAAACCCTGTCTCTACTAAAAATACAAAAAAAATTAGCTGGGTATGGTGGCGTGCACCTGTAGTCCCAGCTACCCAGGAGGCTGAGGCAGGAGAACTGCTTGAACCCGGGAGGCGGAGGTGCAGTGAGCCGAGATTGCGCCACTGCACTCCAGCCTGGCGCCTGGCGACAGAACAAGACTCTGTCTCAAAAACAAAACAAAACAAAACAAAACAAAACTCTGTTGCATTTCTCATGGTCACTGTAAGCCAGCATGTCCCCCTTGTTCCCAGACTTCACAACATGCAGTTTTCCCAGGCTGTCAGCTGGGGTGGAATGCAGGCTAGCATCAAAGCATGGTGACTGACATGCTGCTTTAGCAGGCCTTTAGCAGGCAAATAATGAGGGCTCAGATCCTACTTCTTTGAGTTTTAGAGAATTGCTGAGACTAGAACAACATTTCTCCACCTATACAATAGAATATTCGTTCTATCTGTGTTATTAAGTTAAGAACGTTCTTCCGGATAATTCAGAGCTTTTACAGTAGAGGCTGGCACCATTCCGCATCCTTCACACTCTGTCCAACAAAGCCAGTTCATTCAGTCTCTCCAATACCTTTTCAGTCCATCCTGTTCTCTCCCTCCTTGCCTGCTGCCTCTTCATCTCAGGCTTCTGCCATCTCTTGTCTGGGGTATTTCAATCAATTTTAAGTGGGTCTTTCATACTATGACGTATTCCTACCCCACAGAACAGCCAGGTGAGAAAGAACCCGCCGTGGCTCCCGACTGCCCCCTGTAGACATGCCTCGCTCCCAGCAAAGAGCACAAAGCCCTTTCTAATGTGACCGCATTCTTCACCTGGCTTCAGTCCTTCCCCCTCTCTTTGTTATTATCTCCAGCTGTGCTAAATTACTGTGACTCCCCAGATATACATGCCCCCTCTCACCTCTGGGGCTTCTTCCCCACCCAGTGGAACATTCCCTCTCCCCTCAACTCATCCTACTCCATTGGCACGAATATTTCCCACTTAGATCCATCTTGAAGCACCTGTCATCGGCACGCCTGCCCCACAGGCCCCTCCTAAGCCTTCATACTCTTCACCTGGAGCACCTATCCCTCTCTCCCCTTTTACCTCACTCATTCGCTTATCAGCTCAAATGCCACTTCCACAGGGAAGCCCTCTTCAATGCCCTTGTTAGAGGTTGTCTTAGCAACCTACATTTCCCTTCATTAGTACTTCTCATGACTGGGGATACTATATTTGTGTAATTATTTGGTTTAAAAATCTGAGAGTAGGTTCCCCTCAAGCACATCCTAAGACAAAGATTCAAGGCCCAGCAGCTGATCTGGGGAGTGATTCCCAGGAAGTGCCAGTAGGGAAGTGATGAAGTGAGATAGAGAAGGGGAGGAAACAGAAACAGGTGTGTGAACAAGTAGATTGTCCTGCAGGCAGCTGAGACTCATCCTGCGGGAGGACTCTGGGAACCAGTTTGGATGTGCCTCAAAGGAGTCCCACTCCAGGGGCGTGGATGCCAGAAAGGGGTGTTAGTTTACCCGCCCCTATCCATCATTGTTTGAGGTCTGCTTCCAGAATATTAACTCCCCACCTCAGTATTGGCAGGACAAGCATCCTGCTGAGACCAGAAAAAGCCCTTAGGCCGCATGTGGACACAGAAATCAGAGGTGCCAGGGACAATGGCGGGGCTTTGACAGCTTCAGCTACAATATCCACCTGTCCCCCTGGACCCAGCTCCACAGCTCTTTCCCCCACTAGTTACCTCTAGAGCAGCACTGTCCAGCAGAAATATGCCATGAGTTACAAATATATATGCCCCTTTACATTTTCAGAAGCCACGTTTTTTAAAAAAGGTGCTATTAATTTTAATGCTTTTACTTAATCCAATAGATCAAAATAGTATCATCTCAACATACAACCAATATGAAAATTGTTAATTAGATGTTTTACATTTTTTCATGCTATGTTCAGAATCTGACATGGGTGTACCATTTACAGCACATCTCAATTTGGACTTGCCTCATAGTCTGGGGAGTGCCTGTAGCCATGTGTGGCTGGCTAGTGGCTATCACAGTGGGCAGTAGTCTCTGGGAGAGACGGGGTGCTCAACAAATGCTCAATGACCGAAGTCTCAGCTGGGGCAGTGCCTCCCCTGAGCAAATTCCACTGACCCCCCGCCCCAGGACTGGACTGAGGTGGTTAAGAGCACTCCCTACTTCCTCCAGCACAGTGTTAGCTGTACCTAACTGGGGCTTGTGTTCACTCATCTGTCTCCCCAGCATGCTCCTGGAGGGGGTGGGTCCCCCGCCTTGTTCATTGCTGTGTCTTCAGCACCCAGCACAATGTCCAGAACAGGGGAAGCTTCCCCAAAGTTTTGGTCAATGATGAATGCATTTTAAGATAAGGTTATTAAACTATCATCTTCAGTGAACTTTTAGTGAAAATTCTATACCTCGATTTTGTGAAAAGTCTATTTTTGTCTAACAAATATTAGTATAGTCAAGAGATTATTCAGTTCATGGCTACAGAGATTCAGAATTTGGACAATGAACAATGCAATAATAACGTGGGCTTTTCATAGCCATATGTAATTAACAAAAATAAATGCATACTTCCTACTCTCACCTATTAATACTCTAGAGCCTAGACCAATTGTATTAGTCTGTTTTCACACTGCTGATAAAGACATACCCAAGGCCGAGTGCGGTGGCTCACGCCTGTAATCCCAGCATTTTGGGAGGCCGAGGCAGGCGGATCACGCGGTCAGGACTTTGAGACCAGCCTGACCAACATGGTGAAACCTTGTCTCTACTAAAAACACAAAAATTAGCCAGGCATGGTGGCAAACGCCTGTAATCCCAGCTACTCAAGAGACTGAGGCAGGAGAATCGCTTGAACCCAGGAGGTGGAGGTTGCAGTGAGCCAAGACCACGCCACTGCACTCAAACCTGGGAGACAGAGCAGAGCAAGACTCTGTCTCAAAAAAAAGACATACCCGAAACTGGGAACAAAAAAAGGCTTAATTGGACTTACAGTTCCACTTGGCTGGCAAGGCCTCAGACTCGTGGCAGGAGGCGTAAGACTCTTCTTATACGGCGGTGGCAAGAGAAAATGAGGAAGACGCAAAAGCAGAAACCCCTGACAAACCCATCCGATCTGGTGAGACTTACCCACTATCACGAGAACAGCAGGGGAAAGACTGCCCCCAGGATTCAATTACCTCCCCCTGGGTCCCTCCCGCAACCCATGGGAATTCTGGGAGATACAATTCAAGTTGAGATTCAGGTGGAGGCACAGCCAAACCATATCACCAATCATTCTCGAAGAGTGGGGCCCACACTCTGAGCAGCATCACCGGGAATTCATTGAAATGCAGTGCTCAGGCCCCGCCCCATCTCCACTGAACCAGAACCCAGCTGTTTGTTTCAACAAGCCCGCCAAGGCCTCTGATGCACAGTGAAGTTTGAGAACCAGCACTCCAGATAGAGTAATTTCCAAGTTACTCTCTTAGAAGGAAAGCAGGTCTTAGACAACAGCTTCCTGTGCCTAAAATTCTACACACACAAAAAATTTGGTCTTTCTGCCTAAAGGTGTGTGGTTTCTCTACTTGCAAAATAATTTCATATGAAATAAAGAGAATATGTTGAAATTTATTCTGGTACAATGTCAAATAGCTATTAGCAAAACATTTGGCTAAACAAAGTCATTACTGGAAATCTGTAATTTTTAAAGAGAGATAAAATACACGTAGACGTCTTTCTTGTTTTTATACTTGTCAGTCAGCTTTGGGGTAGTTGTTGAACATTTTATCATCCATGGGATCATTTTGAGGGCAAAAGCACATTTTTAGAGAAAGTTCATAGAATCATGGAAAACCCATGTATTGGTTTCATCCTGGACTTCAAAATTCCAAATCAGCATCTTAAAAGTTTAATTTTTACTACTTAAAATAGCGTATCTCAACACGGAAGGAACAAGTATTTTAAAATAAGAAAGTGGTAGAAATACAAAATTGGTTTTTGCTTCCCATGATATTATGGGGCTGTCCACAACCTCTGACGTATGTGTATTGAATTACACTTCGGAGAGGAAATAAATTAGGCTATTCAGACAGCAGAAGACTTTCCCTTTGGGAGTTGCCCCAGACAGACACTTACACTCACACATTTATGTCTTCAATCAGTGACTTCCGGAAGAGCCATTTGGACAATGCCAAGTGAAGAATTGAAGCAGTTACTCATTTCAGCCACCAAAAATACCCAATATTTGTCCATATCTACATATAGGAAACAACATTTTATGTATTTTTCTGGATAATCATTTCTAGCCTCAGTTTCACTTTATGCAGGCAGATACATCGCATGAAACCTTTCCATTCCTCTGTCTTCTGTCAGTTCCTAAAGGGAAAGGCTTTTGTCTTCTGAATACCCTTTTATTCTCTCTCCAGCATCTTGAACTTCGTAGGTACTCAACAAACATTAATTGATGACAAAGCTATATAACAGCTTTTGAATTTATTCATGGGATGATTATTCTATTTAAAGAACATCTTTATATATTTTCCATTCTTCAGCAAAAAAAGAAAATGTTTTATCTTGCCAGTTCTGTATTTAACATCTGCACAGAGCACAGTGTGTGCCTGTTTTAAACAAATGTGTAGGCACACTGGTTATCTAGATTCAGGAACATAAATGACAATACAGAGAAATGTAGTTTTTAGAAGAAAATTTAACCTTAGGGTTTAATGGAAAAACGCAGTTGCTGTTTTATCAGAGAGAGAGAGAAAGGGCGAGAACAAGGAAATCCCATTGTAATGCTATTATGCTAACCTCATTTTGGCCATTATTTTCCCAGTTACAGCGTGGATACCAGGTTTTGTGCATATCTGAGAACTGGCATAATTTATTGTCAATTCACAAGCATAGATCAATTAGTAGAATAACTGTGTCAGTATAAGTTGATTTCTAACCTCAGTTGTACCATGAAGTCATTGGAAGGCACTGGGAAGGTTACTTAATTCTCATTTGTTAGTTACTTTTAAGAAACAGCCACATAAATATATTTCTTATTATCATTCCTTAATAGTTATTGATTGTGTACAGGATGCTTTATATCTCTGCAAGGCACTGCAACTTCTCCAGGGAAGCCCACATTAATGAATAGTGTTTATAAAGTACTTGGAAATCCTCAGATTAAAACCTAACGGTATCAGAGTAAAAGTATTTGTATTAACATGCCATATGGGAGAACCATATGTTATCTATTAAGAGGGTATGTGTGGTATTGAAAATCGCTCTCTGGTGCATTGCTTTGTGCTATTTTTATACCAAGATATGCCGCGGCAAGTTTTGGTATGCCTGGGTCGTACCTTCAATGTTGAAATGCTACAAAATTCAATCCTTCCACAGTAAATAAGCTTCTTATTGAGCACTTGACTCTCTGCTTACCATCACACAAAACACATGGAAACCCACAGTCCCATGCATTTCCGCTCTTTGAACACATGTTACACTGAAGTCCCCCTCAACAGACACAAAGGCTTAGAAAACTACAGGTTCCATTTTTCCTCTTCCTTCCACGTGGACAATGCTGTTTTGAGACACACTTATAGAGACAGGGCTGACACAGTTGTCTTGTCTGTCCTAATGGTTGAAGACTAACCCATGAGTCTTGCACCCCCTCTGTTAATGGGGCATGGATGCAGTACTATTTGAGTTTATTTTGGTAGAACTGGCAGCCAGGGGAGCACTGCCCAGCATTTCCCCAAACTGGCTACACATGCCACACCACCTTCCCGGAACGTTCTAAGTCATTAATCTAGAGAACTACATTGTAACGAGTTCCATATAAAATCTGCCCCCACCTGGGGAAGCGATTCCTTCTCTTAGCTGATTGCTCTAGTAAGTTGACAAATGGCAATGGGTGTGTTATCACGAGCTCCTGAGATCTTATGTCGGGGTCACCATCCTTGAAAAATTCTGTTCTAAATGACATGTGGACCTCATGCTTCATAAGTAACCAAAAGATCTTGTAATAGAAGATAATTTACCTCTTTTTCCTGATTAATTTGTGAACTATCCAGGCAAGGCTAGGTAAGGCAAGAGCATATTTCATTAACTGGAAAATATTGATTGAACACCTGTGAGGTACTTAGGAAACATTGGTTAACAAAGCAGACAAAGATCCTTGCCTCGGTGGAGCTTACATTCAAGGAGGAGCAGGAACACATAAGTAATGAACATGATACCTACCTAAATTAGAGGAAATGATGTATTAGAAGATGATGGACAATTGAAGAACCAAAGAGAAAAAGTTGATGGGGATAAGAAGGATGGAGTGTGTGGCGCTGGGGAGATGATACAATTTTAAATGGAAGGTTCAGCACAGATCTCATTGAAAGGGGACATTTAAGCAGTAACCCAAAGGGGTTGGAGAGAAAGTGCTCCAGGCAGAGGGGTCAGGCAATGCAAAGGCCTGGGGAGAAGAGACCCCAGTGTGCTGGAGGAACAGTGTAGAGGCCCGCACGGCTGCAGCGACTGAGCAAGCAGGAGACTAGCAGAGAATCAATGGAGGCAGAGAAACAACAAGGGTCTCCATCATGCAGGGTCTTGCTGCCATCAGTGCATTCAAGCAGGGGAGTGGTATGAGCTGCCTCACACTTTAAAACAAACCAGCTTCTAGGCTAAGAAGAGGTGCTGAGAATAAGACCTGAAGCAGCAAAACACATCGGGAAGCCATTGCCACCACCCAGGAGAGAGGGGGTGGAGAATAGCCCCAGCTAGCACTGGTGAAAACAGAGGGATCTGTTAATACTTGTGCTCCCTACACTTTGCCATTTGATTTTTGGGAACCATTAGTTGAGATCAAAGATACATGAAATGTTTAAACAAATCCACAATTTAATGACAGTCAAGAAGAAGCTGAGATCGATATCATACCTCATCTGCATAGGGAACTGAAATATGATTCAAGGAAAAAAATAATTACTGCTTTGGGGGAAAATGAAGTTTCCCTCTTAATCCCTTGGCATATGTTTATGGAGCCCTTAACAGATAAGGCACTTATCTGGGTGCTAGGTGCCAAGGACACCAGAGAAACAAGGGACATCTCTCTGCAGAGGGCTTATGGCTTAGCTCTTGCAGGTGAGCAGAGGTCTCACGTATCTGCAGGGCAAGAAAGAGATACTCCAGGATTTGGCATGATCTGGACCTGAGCTTAAGTCTCAGCTCTGCCATGAACTGTGTGACTTCCGGGAAGTGACTTTGATCTCTCACAACCTTGGTTTCTTCATCTGCAAAAATGGAGATAAAGTTGAATAGGATGGTTGTGGCGTTTGTGGTTACATGTGTGAAGGGCATGATTGCATGAGCGTGTAAAGGCCTGGTGCAAAGGAGACACCTCTAGGAAGTGGCAGCTATGACTCCTGCTAGGTGGAGACTACTCACCTTTTTATCTGCACTAAACGATGCACGTGAGGCTTTTCATTAAAATAATGAGGCAGCCAACGCGAAAACTTTTCTAAGAGTAAGTAAGCTATTAAAATAGATCAATCAGCTAATGACACCTCCAGAACAAAATCTGTAAAGGTTTGGAACGAACCTTCCTTCCTTCCGTTCCTTCTTTCCTTTCTTCCTAAAGCCATTAAGCAGGGCTGAGAAAAGTAGGTATTTACATTGGAGGGAGGATGGTGGTGAGGGGGCACAGACTTTGGACAGGGTCAGGAGTGCTTCTGTGTCCCAGACTCATGTGAACTGAATGCTGTATGATCCTAGATTGCTATTAGGATATTCTTGAAACATTGGCAAAACACAAATGTGATTTGTAGCTTAGACAGAAGGAATGCCATCTGTGTTAATCTTCTGATCTTGATGGTTGTATTGTGGTTATGAAAAAGAATGTCCTTATTTGTAGAAAATGTATACTAAAGTAGTCAACGCTGATGGGCATGATTAGGAAGTGATTATGTCTAC
Organism: Aotus nancymaae; assembly: GCF_030222135.1. Classification (NCBI taxonomy): domain Eukaryota; kingdom Metazoa; phylum Chordata; class Mammalia; order Primates; family Aotidae; genus Aotus; species Aotus nancymaae. The sequence continues at coordinate 9,621,769 of NW_026988412.1, read as the reverse complement.
AACTTACTCTCAAATGGTTCAGGAAAAAAAAAAAATCTTGCCCGGTTCTTGCAACTTTCTGTTTCTTAAAATTATTCCAGAATAAAAATACCTTTAGCATTAATCACAAAAGTTTAGAGTTGTAGCATTGCACTCACCTGATATGAGTGCCAGAGGGGTTTTATTCTCAATATTTGTTGTGTTCAATGTTAATTTAATTAATCCAGATGAGATTATCATTTCCCACATTTTTGCTGCTTCATAATTGAAGTATCTTACCCAGACAACAAATAGTTGCATTTCCAAGTAGGAAGTAGTGAGCCCCAACATCAGCTAAGACTGGGTTGAGACTGTCCCCTGCTGCCATCACATGCTAGCTGTGGAATCTTAACACCCCTGTGTCTCAGTTGTCTCATCCATGAAATGCAGATAGTAATACCTACCTCATGCAGTTGTTATGAGAATGAAGTTTGATAACCTTTGCAAAGCATTTAGACACTGAGTAGAACATATGCAATATTCAATAAGTGTTAGCTGGCATTAACTAATATTATTCTGTCGCTCACGTAGCTCTATACTTAAACATAAACATCATTCTATTGATGACAGTGCAGTCTCTTCAAGAACATTCCTCTGTTATGTCAGCTAATTTTACTTTTCAAATATGTACCTTCTAGAGAATTTTGGAACATATGAAATGAAAATGTAGATGCGGAAATACAAAATTAAAGACTGGATTTTTTATGAGTGGTGTTTTGTTTTATTTTTATTTTTATTTTTTTGAGACAGAGTCTCGCTCTGTTGCTCAGGCTGGGAGTGCAATGGCATGATCTTGGCTCACTGTAACGTCTGACTCTCAGGTTCAAGCAATTCTCCTGCCTCAGCCTCCTGAGTAGCTGAGATTACAGGTGCGCACCACCATGCCCAGCTAATTTTTGTATTTTTAGTAGAGACAAGGTTTCACCAAGTTGGCCAGGCTAGTCTCGAACTCCTGACCTCATGATCTCAGCCTTCCAAAGTGCTGGAATTATAGGCGTGAGTCACCATGCCCAGCTGAGTGCTGATTTTTTTAAGTTAACTTTAAGCCTTCCTGAGCTGAGAAAAATAAACATACCTACGTATTAATCAGCTATTGCCATAATAATGCTGCTGTGCAATAAATCACCACAAAATGCGGTTCCCCACAACAAAAGTATTTATTCTCATGTTCACAGGTTTTTAAGATGACTGTGGTTCAGCTGATATAGGCTGGGCTTAGCGGGGTGGTTCTACTGCAAGCTGTGAGTTGCCTGGGCTTGGTTCCAGACTGTGACTTGGGTTCAAACTTTGCTCCATGTATCCCTCATCCTCCTTAAGCCAGGAGCTACAGGGCATCTTCTTGTCATGGCAAATGTCAAGAACACAAGCAACAAATCCATTTATGCAGCACATGTAAACCCTTTACTCACATTTTCTCCACTAGCATTTCATTAGCTAAATCAAGTCCCATGGTCAAGTCCAAAATCAATGGGGTGGAAACATTCTCTGCTCACAGTGGGAGGACACTGATATATATAATCTTATTATAGGGGACTGAAGAATTGGGACCAATAATCTAATCTGCAAAGTGCTGTTTTTGAATTGTCTATAGTCTGTCTGTGTCCAGAAATCTGTAGATCTTTAGAAGAAAAGACAACAGTATACCAGCAGAAAGTACACATTAGATCGTTTCCCCAGTATAGGTATGGATTTATTCAGACTTATTCTCCTTTGTCTTCCTATCGCCACGTAGAGTTCACAAAAGGAACTACAAATATCAGGATAGCAATCCGTGATCATGTTGAGATTTTGCCCTTGCAGAATTCTCCCATGTAGGATTAAACATGGATTGCTTTCTTAGCATAGTCACTTTTCAGCAGGAGTCTTTTATTTCATTTCTATAAAATTTCTGAAATGTTCTTGCAAACAGTACATGCTCGATAAATATTGGTTGAAAGAGTAGGAGGCAGAGTACTAATATGGGAGAAATTAGAAGGACACAACCAGTACAATTCTCACAGGTTACTGTGCATTTTCAGCATGGGAAAGTAAAGTGTTATATCACACTCAACATGAACGCTACGGAAATTTCTCATCTGAAGTAAATATGCGATGTTAAAGATAGATTAAGAAAATGTAGCTTGTGTGTGACATTATTTAAGCTAACAAAATAGCCTCACAGTTCCCTATATTTCTTCACCTTTATTGTAACCCTTTTAAAATCCCTACTAAAGACCTCAAGTTTACATACCCTTCTGCTTAACTGTTTATTGTTTATGTGCTTCCTGTGAAGATAGCTAGACAGACAAGGCTGATAAAAAGAAAGCTTGTCCTTATCAAAAACTTATGGGTACTGTGTTAATGCGCCTTGCTTTTTCTACCAGTGGAAGCCCCTTGTTTCACTAAGAACTCACCCATTTGCAGCATTTATAATGGATGGAAAGTTCTAAGCCAGACAAAATGTCCTTCTAACAGAATGAAATGAATGCTAATCTAATTGGCCAAGAATGCATATGCTGGGCTTGGAAAAAAAGCCTTCTACATTGGTTCCCCCTGCTGGATTTGAGGATGCACTGTCTTGGAAATTGATGAAAGCAATATACCTGGACCTTTTTATCTGAGGCCATGTCACTGGAATGGCAAATCCAGCATTCTTCTAGAAAGCATTCACTCTGTGATAAACGTGCCAAGTGTTTCTTGAGTTTGCTTCCCAAGGGCAGAAATACTGCAAATAGAAAACTGTGCCACTGAAACTCAAAGTAGAAAACAAAAGCATGCCACTCAGATGTCTGTCCTAGGGAGTGGGATGGCCCACAAGGGAACTAAGGGTAAAAACCCAGAAGCAATGGACTAGGTAAACTGCCAGACTGGTTGTTACTATTAGAAAGCTGCATTTCAGGATCTGACCAGGAATTTCCTTTTTATGCATTACAACTATTAGAACCAATTCCTCACATTTCTGTAATGTAATTGCTATTTTTCTTTCCCTTCTTATCTTCCTCTCTTCGTAAGAAATCTCCCTACCCCTACTCTGTAGAACATGTGGTAACCAGACGCATTTTAAAGGAAGCTTGTCACCTGCAGACTTCAGGGCTATTGTGAAATTGTTAAAAGGACTGTCTGTTGAGGGAGACAGAGAAGCTGGCAGATTTTTCCTGCTTGACTCTGAGTCCATTTGGTGACTCTGAGTCCAAAGGGACAGATATTGGCTAAGTTTTTTGCACATGCTCCTACACTAACTTGGGCTTGTTAAGACAGCAAGAACAGCAGAAGTGACTATTTCCTCCCTAGAGCAAAGGCCAGTGCTGTTTTCTTCATGGAGAACGAGAATAGGGAAAATGTCAGATAATCGTGTGGTACTTGTAAATATGCCATTTAGAACACTGCATTTAAGTGGCATACAGAGCCACCCCGGCGGCTCATATTCAGGCCAGGTGTGGTGTCTTATGCCTGTAATCCCAGCACTTTGGGAGGCTGAGGTGGGAGGATTGCTTGAGGCCAGGAGTTCAAGACCAGCCTAGGCAACAAAGCAAGATCCTGTCTCTCCAAAAAAATAAAAAATTAATCAGGCTTGGTGGCATGTGCCTTGTAGGCCTAGCTACTTAGGAGGCTGAGGTGGGAGGATTGCTTGAGGCCAGGAGTTCAAGACCAGCCTAGGCAACAAAGCAAGATCCTGTCTCTCCAAAAAAATTAAAAATTAATCAGGCTTGGTGGCATGTGCCTTGTAGGCCTAGCTACTTAGGACGCTGAGGTGGGAGGATTGCTTGAGTCCAGGAGTTCAAGGCTGCAGTGAGCTATGAACATGCCACTGCACTCCAGCCTGGACAACACTCTGTGTCTATAAAAAACAAAAAACAAAAGAAGTAGTTATATTGTGTCCACCATTACAAATGGCACAGGGCTAAGCCAACACAGGGGATCCTGTACATATATTTATTTATTGACTACATTCTTCGCCAACCTCAGAATGTCATTCTTTTTTCCTTTTCTCTCCTATTATAAACTTTTTTTCCCCATTTAGATCAAATCTAAATGTTTCCCCATCTGAAACTTTCTTCAATAGGTCGTTTTCCAGAGCTGCAGGTGAAATTCTTCCCCACTGCTTCTGAAGTTCTTGCTTCAGCTCTGCTACTGGTGGCCTCCTCTTGGGAGGATTCTTTTGCCTTGGAATTAAGCGTTGATAGGAGGAGGAGATGGCAGGTCAAAGCACTCAAGCAAAGCAACATTACGTGATTCGGGCCTACTTATGGGTCAGGAATTTTTAAAGGGCTCAGCTGGGTGTCTCTTCTGCTCCCATGACACTGGCTGAGGTCATTGCTCAGCTGCATTTGGTTAGCAGCTGGCTGGGTGGAAAGGTTCAAGAAGGCTTGGCTCATAAGTCTGGCCCTTCATGCTCCCCACACATCCCTTCTCTCTCTTTCTGTGTGGCTCCCTCCATTTGGAAGGCCAGCCTCAGCTTCCTTACAGCATAGGGGCTGGCTTCCCAGAAGGAGAAAGTGGAAGCTGCCAGTTCTCAGAGGGTAGCTTAGAAGTCCCAGAATATCACTTCCACCATATTCCATTGGTCTAAAGAAGTTTCATGGGCAGTCGGGACTTAAGGAGAAGGGATGGACTCCACTCCTTCAGAGACAAAGTATTTGTTTAACCCACATGAGTATAGGTTGGTAACTTCTGCTTCTATTTTCTATACTTAACTACATGTTTTATACTTTGTTCTTATGTCTTTGTATAAATTCATCATTTTTATTTGCTTCATTTTCCAAACCAAAAGCAATTTGGAGATCCTCCCAGCAATGAGTTATAAAATCATGCCTATACTTAACCTTTAAAAAGTTTATGATTTCAACAGATAAATCCACGGATACAGTAGCTATTTTAAGGCAAAAGAAAGTTTTAGATAGTTACAAATATACAGCCTTCATCGCACCTGACCAGTTATTTTTCATATAACTATATACTGTAGCATAAACTCAACCAACATAATCTGTTCAAGACAAAATATTTTATAGCATATATGTTAGATTACCATATTTAAGTGAAAATTGACCTTTTTTGTAGCATATATGAAACAGAAATAAAGGGCAAGAAACTTTGCAACATTCCTTACACAATTCACATTATTTAAGTCAAGGGAGAAAAGTGGACTGGAGTTGAAGTTTGTATTATATTTTGGGAAATGCAGAACGAGGAGAGAGATGTTACTGGGACCGCTGAGTGAATTTTGTTTACTGCAGTTAAACATTTCATCTAGCATATCATGTGAGGAGGGATGAGTATAAATGCACCTATTTATGTAGGTCATTTTTCTGTTGCATGCCTCTGATTCATCTCTCTGCCTGGCTTTATGAGGAGTCATGCTACATTGATTACAATTAATTTCAGTGCTGCATATTAGCCATAAAGAGATATTTCAAAAATTGACTTGATGCATTTTTTTTTCTCTGCTTTTCTTGAAAGATGAGAACGGTCCAGAGGAAAAGCAAAGTATGGAAGAAATGGAAGGGCAGAGCGGAGATACAGGTAGGCTCAGATTTCTTTTGAGAAGTCTCCTAGGCCTCATCTGCAGAGGTGAACAATAACTTCACTCTATGCTATTGCCTGAAAATGCTTATACCTTTCACCAGATTCACTCCAATGTTCATTCCGGTCTCCCTCAGGAAGCCACCATCTCCGGTAACTGTGAGTTGACTGTGCTTTCAGAGGGGGACATTCTCACAACTCATTCACCAATTCCATTTTTCTTCACTATAACAGTTTGCCTGGCAAAGTTCTAAGAGGGACTGGCAGAAGTTGGAAATGCCAAGCCAGAGCTTGGCTGAGTTAGGTCAAGCTCAAATTAGCAGATTTAGCTTGAAGGGAAAAAAATGAAATAAAAACTGATTAAAGGAACTGAAAAAGAGGCTTTCCCTATGCAGTGAGTAGAATGTTCTCCAGTCTATTGCATTAAATTTTGAAGAGCTATGCTTCAGGTTATTTCTCTGCATATCATTGGAGATGGTGCAATGGGCCTGACTACCCCACACACAGAGCTCTAAGTAAGATCTAAACCCTTCCTGACATCCCCTCTGTTAACTAAAGGACACATGTGTCCATTGAAAGTTTATAGATTCCACACTGTAGATTATAAATTGAACATTTTCAAATAAAATAGCACTTAAGGCTCAAAAGGGATTAAAGTCACCTGTGATTTATTATCTCTTTCTACCCATTTTTGTACTCAGGCGTGCTTCCTTTAAAAGAATGATAAGGCACAATCGTTCAGTTACCCACATCCAACAAAATAAATAAATAAATAAAACTCTCTGTTCCCTTGAGTTACCCGGTTATTCTCCCAATTCTAATGAGCCCCATGGAGGGGCGTCTTTGAAATAGTGGGCTCTGCCATTTGCCAAGCACGTCCTAGGCCATATGCGAAACTCTTGGAATTAAACCAGGTAGTGTGATAAGTTTTTCACTGTAAACTTCTTACATTAACCTTGGAGATTTTATTGGGAATTGGAAGCTTTTATTATTAACCTGGAAGATGGAATTGAAGGCCAATCAGAGAAAGCACTGAAGCAAGGAAGCAAGGACTTTGTGTACCTGCGACTGTGTCGGCCGGCGCCCTTTGCTGCAATATAGTCCTTGCAATGAAATGAATTTCTGATACAGAGAAAATGTTGTTATCCAACCCTCCCCCACCCCGACCCACACGTTATACTCCATAGCAGATGAGTGAAAAGCTGTCACTGTTTTTATTGTTTGGGGCTGACAAGTATTAGTTGACTAACTGCTGACAGCCGAGGCCTTTCTGTGACTGTTGAGGTTTCACAGGTTTTATTCACTCACTGCTCTGTCCCAAACTGCATTTATTTATTTTTTTATTTGGAGACACAGTCTCACTCTGTCACTCAGGCTGGAATGCAGTGGTGCAATCTCAGCTCACTGCAACCTCCACCTCCTGTGTTCAAGCAATTCTCGTGCCTCAGCCTCCTGAGTAGCTGGGACTACAGCCACACACCACCATGCCTGGCTAATTATTTTTTATTTTTAGTAGAGACAGGGTTTCACCATGTTGGCCAGGCTGGTCTCAAACTGCTGACCTCAAGTGATCTTCCCACTTAAGCCTCCTAAAGTGCTGGGATTATAGGCATGAGCCACCTCACCCAGCCCCAAACTGTCCTTATTGACAAAGACTGTTTCCCATCCTTGTATGTACGTGCACCCACACACTTATGCATGCACTCACATTTGCCTGTGTTTGATTTATTCATTCTTTTCCCCTTAACCAGTTGAGAACAAGCAGTTTGTGATTTGAGGTCACCTTGCCTGTGAGGAGAGAGTGATAGAATGTCAGCCCTCTTCTCCAATCCTCGAATCTGATAGCGTTATCACCACAATAGGGGTACGTCTCAATGTAAAGAAGAGTCCTAATGCATCCCTGAGTGACTCCCCTTGCTTTGCCAAATGAGCTCACTGGCTGGCAGAGGCCAGTGACAGAATCCACCTATAATCCTGGCCAGAGTCAACACTCATTGTTACGTTCACACTGCTCATTTCATATCCTCCTAAATAGAGCTCAGAGAAATCGAAGATGTGGTTATGGGTCATTAAAGCTCTTTTGACCTGCTGGTATTTTTCCAAAATAAAAGTATCTTCTTTTCATTCAATATAATTTCCAGCTTCAATTTTGATTATGTAGCTGTGCAGGCCTCTTACACATCATGAAAAAATAGAATCTCAAAATAGTATAATCCAACAGTTTTAACTGTTGTCATGATCAAATCAGATCAAAGTTGTAGATAATATTCTTCCAAAAAAATTTAACAAATTCATATCAAGGATTCATTGTATTGTAGGCACCATTCCAGGCACTGAAGAATACACTCAACAATCAACAAAAACAACAATTTATATTCTGGTGGAGGTTCCAAATAATAAACAAATAAAAATGATAAAAACATCAATAGTGATAAATGCCTTGCTGAGAAATAAGGAAACAGAAGGAATACCCAGAAGGCAACTTTCTATGGTCTGGGTTTGGGACAGACTCTCTGAGGAAGTGAAAGTTAAAATGAGATCTAAATAATGAGATGGTGAAAGAGTGTTCTGTTCCAAAGGACACTTGACCTGAAAGTCATAGTGCATGCATCATGGACAAAAGATGGGCTAGAAAAGACCTTATTTGTGATTTTTTTCCAAATATGTGTGTCTCTTAGTTTTCATGCATATATGAATTATCTTTAGTTCCCTGACCCTGCTACTACATAAAAAACTATATATATGTGTGTATGTGTGTATGTATATATGAACTATATAGTTATATATATATAAATATACTTTATATGTATAAATATACTATATATAAACTCTAGAGTACATATAGTATATATACACATATATACACACATAATATACATATGGTATATACACATTACATAATGTGTATATATACTGTGTGCAGTATACAAACACATATATAATGCCTATATATAATGTCTATATATAGTTTTTCATGTAGTAGCAGGGAATATATTTAACTATGTATATAACTATATGTTGCTGTTGTATATAACTATATAACTATACATATTCCCTGCTACTACAGGAAAAACTATATGCTACATATGTATATGTATACTATACTCTATAGTTTATATATAGTATATTTATGCACATAAACTATATGTAGTATATGTATATAGCTATATATATAAAACTATTATATATAAAACTATATAACTATACATATTCCCTGCTACTACATGAAAAACTATATAAACTATATATGTATACTATATATATACTCTATACTATTTATAAACTATAGCATATTTATATGTATAAACTATTTATATAGTATATATATATCCACACACATGTACATAGTTTTTTATGTAGTAGCAGGGTCATGGAACTAAAGATAACTCATACATGCATGAAAACGAACACACATTCAGAAGCAAATCACAAATCACATATTTTCTAGCCCACCGTTTGTCCATAATGTGTGTGTGTGTGTGTGTGTGTGTGTGTGAGTGAGTGTATATTCCTTTTCCAGTTACCAGGTATTAAACATTGCAAATGATTTTAGCAATCCTTCCTGTCTAGATTTGCTGCTTGAATGGGAGTAGGCTAGCTATTATCCTGGAGGCCAAACATGGCTAGAATCACTGGGGGCTGAGGACACTGAGGAGAGAGGTCTACTCTAATGCGGTTAATTGGTGCTGTGAGGGGAACAGAGAGTTCCACGTCCTTACTCCCCATTCTCCCATTCTGTTCTCAGGTGACATGTAAGCTCCTCATGGCTGCTGGTGCCCTGTGTCTAATGCTCCCCTTCTTTCCGGCCTCTGCACTGACAGCCATCATCAGAGCTGCTCCCTGCAGTTTGACAGCCTGGCATAACGGAGCAGAAGTGCTGTGCTAAGAAGATACAAACTTTAGAAACACACACATAAAAGCACTTTGTAGGAACTTGCAAGGATATACGTTCTTTCACAATCTGTTACCAAGAAAAATATATACCATCCTTTGAGGGATGAGGAAGAAACAAAATGCCAGAGGATGTGACTAGAAACAAGCATTCTTCACCAAAAAATAGATTGTAGCCCATTGGTCTCTGACTTAACTGAAGGTTTCTGTTTCACTAATTATAAAAGAGAGTCCCAAACCACTAGCCCCTTTAAAGAGCATTCTGTGTATTCAAGCATGTGTCAGGCTCAGACTTTCTTTGGTGGAGAGTGGAGGGAGGTGCAGGGTGGGAAGGCCACAGCTTGACTTCTGGAAGGATGAACTCTGAAGCAGTTTCTTTTTCTGCTTTATAGATGGTGTCAACACTGTCACTGTGCCTGGTCCCACTTCAGAAGAGGCAATTGAAGACTGTAAAGATGAAGGTATGAGACCACTAACTACATCTAAAAATTGTAGACTCTTAAAAGAGACCATCTGGGCTTTGTTTATATGGAAAATTGAAGCAGCAAGTCAAATATAACTAGGTTTTCTTAAGTGTCTCTGTTTCCAATACAATCGAATATCCCATCTACTCTCTTTTATTACATATCTAGCCTCTTTAGAATATATATATAATATTTACATTTGTTCCTTTGGAAAATAACTGTTTATGAAATGAGAGAATGACCAGAGAAATTGTTTAGAGATGTTTATTTGAAACACCAGAATTAGTCCTGCTATTTACAGCCACTCATCAGGAAAAGGTTTGAAAGAGTGGCATTTGAGGACCTCCAACCAGGGAGCACCACTTTTCAAAAAAGAAAGAAATATTTGAAAGGCATCCTTAGAAATGAATCTTTGGCAAGAACATCATTCTCCATTCTGTTGACAGTTACTCTGAGAAAAATGTTGCTGAACCAAGTAGTATTTCCAGAAAAAGAAAAAAAGTAAAAGAAAATCTCAGTTTTCTAGGAGACAATTTGAGGAAGGAAGAAGTAGTGGAGACATTGATGTGGGGATGCTGGAATTAAAAAATATATATCTAAAGGAAAACAAAATAGTCGTCCCTTTTCTGGCTCTCTTGGTTCATTGGCAAGTCCCCAAATGAAAAGGTAATATAGGCATACCTTGTTTTCTTGCACTTCGCTTTACTGTGCTTTGAAAATATTGCATTTTTTACAAATTGAAAGTTCTGTGGGAACCCTGCATCAAGCAAGTCTGTCGGGATCATTTTTCCAACAGCATGTGTTCATTTCATGTCTCTGTGTCACACTTTGATAATTCTCACAACATTTCAAACCTTTTTACTATTATTCTATCTGTAATGGTGATCTGTGATCAGTTATCTTTGATGTTACTATTATAATTGTTTGGGGGTGTTATGTACTGTGCCCATATAAGATAGTGAACTTACTTGGTAAATGTGGTTCTGACTACTCCACTGACCCACAATTACCATGTCTGTCTCCCTTTTCTTGGGCCTCCCTATTCCCTAAAACACAATATTGAAATTAGGCCAACTAACAGACCTACAAGGGCCTCTATGTGTTCAAGTGATAGGATAAGTTGCATCCTAAATCACACTTTAAATCAAAAGCTAGCTATGATTACACTTAGTGAGGAAAGTATGTTGAAAGCTGAGATAGGCTGAAATCTAGGCCTCTTGTACTGAGTTGTGAATGCAAAGGAAAAATTCTTGAAGGAAATTAAAAGTGCTGCTCCAGTGGACACATGAATGATAAGAAAGTAAAACAGCCTTACTGCCAATGAGGAGAAAGTTTTAATGGTCTGGACAGATGATCAAACCAGCTATAACATTCCCTAAGCCACAGCCTAGTCCAGAGCAAGGTACCAGCCCTCTTCAATTCTACTAATGCTAAGAGAAGTGGGAAAGCTGCAAAAGGAAAGTTGTACATCAGCAGAGGCTGATTCATGAGGTTTAAGGAAACAAGCTGTTTCCATTACATTAATGTGCAAGGTGAAGTGGAAAGTACTGATGGAGAAGCTGCAGCAAGTTATCCAGAAGAGCTAGCTAAGATCACTGATGAAGGTGGCTACACTAAACAACAGAATTTCCATGTAGACAAAACAGCCTTCTCTTGGAAGATGAGGCCATTTTGCACTTTTATAGCTAGAAGGGAGAGGTCAATGCCTGGCTTCAAAGGACAAGCTGGCTCTCCTGTTAGGGGCTAATGCAGCAGGCAACTTTAAGTTGAAGACAACACTCATTCACTATTTCAAGAATCCTAGTGCTCTTAAAAATTAGGTGAAATCTACCCAACCTGTGCTATGTAAATGACACAACAAAGCCTGTATTATAGCATATCTGTTACTGAATAGCATTGTTACCGAATATTTTAAGCCCACTGTTGAGACCTACTGCTCAGAAAAAAAAAATGATTCTTTTGAAAATATTGCTGCTTATTGGCCATGTACCTGGTCTTCCAAGTGTTCTGACAGAGATGTACAAGGAACTTAATTTTGTTTTCGTGCCTGCTAACACATCTGTTCTGCAGCCAATGGATCAGGGGATAATTTTGACTTTTGAGTCTTTCTGTTTAGAAATATATTTTCTAAGACTATAACTGCCAAAGATAGTGATGTCATCCTCTGATGAATCCGGGCAAAATAAACTGAAAATCTGGAAAGGATTTACTATTCTAGATGACATTAAGAATATTCATGATACACGAAAGGAGGTCAAAATATCAACATTAGCAAGGGTTTGAAAGAAGGTGATTCCAACCCTTATGGATGACTTTGAGAGGTTTAAGACTTCAGTGGAGGAAGTAACTAAAGATGTGGTAGAAATGTCTAGAGAACTAGAAGTGGAGACTGAAGATGTGACTGAACTGCAATCTCATGAAAAACTTGCACAAATGAGAAGTTGTAACTTATTTATTAAAAAAAGAAAGTGGTTTCTTGAAATGAAATCTGCCCCTGGTGAAGATACCAGAGTTTGAGAGTATTGAGTTAAATTTTTTTTTTTTTTTGAGATGGAGTTTCGCTCTTTTGCCCAGGCTAGAGTGCAATGGTGCAATCGCAGCTCACTGCAACCTCTGCCTCCCAGGTACAAGAGATTCTCCTGTCTCAACCTCTCAAGTAGCTGGGATTACAGGTGCATGCCACCATGCCCGGCTAATTTTGTACTTTTAGTAGAGATGCGGTTTCATCATGTTGGCCAGACTGGTCTTGAACTCCAGACCTCAGGTGGTCCACTTGCCTCAGTCTCCCAAAGTGCTGGGATTACAGGTGTGTACCACCACACCTGGCCTTACTGAGTTCAGTTTTAAGATAATTTCTACTGTGGGTAAAATGCCATCAAACAGCATTGCATGCCACAGAGAAATCTTTTGTGAAAGTAAGAGACAATTATTGTGGCAAACTTCATCATTGTCTTAAGAAATTACTATAGCTACCTCAACCTTGAGCAACCAAGTGGTGGCCACCAACCCTGAGTGACCAGTAGTGGCCTTCAACATTGAGGTAAGACCCACTGCCAGGTAAAAGATTTCAAGTTGCTGAAGGCTCAGATGATGATTAGCATATTTTAGTGATAAAGTATTTTTCAAGGAAAGTACATTAACTGTTTTTTAAGACATAGTGTATCTAAAACTATAACTCATGTTAAATACTCATGTAGAATCTGATAGGAAACCCTAGGTCATCTCAGAGAGACAAATAAATCTGATCAAGTGTGATCAGAGTGAAAACACAGAAAGTGGTGTTCATCTTAAGCAAAAGTTTTGGACATTCCAATAATTTAGTTTGTGATAAAAACTGTAGAGTGTCATGAAGTTGAGTAGCAGAGTTTAAAAAACACGAAAGAGGGATAATTTAATTTGAATGTGGCCATGTTTCAGGCTGAGATTTTTCCTGTTGAGTTGTTTAGTTTGGAGATATCACACCTTCACAGAAGCACACTGTAATGTTTCTTGATGCTTTTAGGATCTCACACCATTAATTGCTGACGCCAAGATTTGCTTTTTGGAATACTTTTAGGATTTTTTTTTAACATAAAACTTTTAATGATGGTAACTCCATCAAGGGATGCTGTCATGTATCACAAATACAGTTCCTATGTAACACTAAATGTGAAGTTTTATGAGTATTACTGAAATAAGTCATTAATATCCACTAACCTATTTACTTAGGGAAAATAGAAATATTTTGAAATTCACGCTAGCATGCAATCTTCTTTTAATTAAAAACAGAATGCTTAGGGTATGATTTTTGCCTTTTTCTTCTGAAATAGCATGTACAGAAAGCCACTGTTTTTAACCGATTATCAGTTCAAAGCTTAAACCAGCTCAGAACAAGTGTCTAATGCTTATGGAACTACCATCTTGACTGATAGATACATAACTTGGAATAAAAAAAAAATCCATTGGAATCCTTTAAGATTGAGGTCAAGATAAGGTTAAAAGGCAGTCATATGTGTTGAGGATTCATTTCAAACATTCGCCATTATTAGCTTTCATGCAGAAATATCTCTTCTCAGTGACATCTGGGCTATTTTAGAGAGCTGCAGTTATAAGATTGCTTATAGAAATGCTCATTACACTCTCCAGTTTAAGTGGCAGAACATTTTTGCTGATCAGATGTCCTGAAGAAGCCCTTGCTCTCCTGAGTTTTTCAGACTTTGATCCTGACCAAGCATCTCCTTTGGCTTGAGAATCACTGATATTATGGACAGTCTTTATTTCTCTTTCTAATATAACTCCCAAGGATTTTGAGATTCATTCAGTTATTTCCAGCTTTGCTTGTTAGTGGGCTGGCTTTACATTTGTTATAAGCTTGGTTTCCACAGGAAACTAGCATCTTCTAGAATGCAAGGATTGAAAACAAACAAACAAGAAATAAGATGGCTAATGTCACTTTGGAGACAAGATTTTTAAAAAATTAGAATAGTCATGTGAAAGTTGAAGAATTTCAAAAGGAAGTATTGTAACCCAGGTGTCCTCTACGCCAGAAATTTTGTTTTAATGTTCTAGACATAGTTTCCACTGGGAACCAAAAAGCCATGCTTGCTGCCCACTTGCCCCATGCACTTGCTACCTGTGCCAGCTGCCAAGAGAAGGAGATGCAACTGACAGGCTCATGGATCAAGAGCTAGATTGTGAGCTACACATTGATGGAACCTGTTCCCAATGAGTCATTACAGCCATAGGGTGGGCAGGAGTTGAGCTGGGAGCATGAGATATTAGCAGGAAGAATGCTGATGAATAATTCATCTGGAGTGCATGCCAAGAATTTGGCAACCAGGATTGAATTGAAATTAACTCCAAGGTAAAGCTGGCCGGGGAAAAGATCTGTGGGTTGGTAGGCATTCTGAGGTTATTTGTGAAATAGGATGTGTACTTATCTGTTGAGGACTTCCTCCTCTACTGGTTAAAAATACTCTGTTGATTTAATGGTGGTTTGCACTTTAAATCCTTAAAAACAAATTTAGGAATACAAGTGTGAAGGCTATTTAAGTTAACAAATACAAAAGCAATCGTCTTAAAGGGACATATAAACACAGAAGTAAAATTCATACGAATATCAAGTACTCCAGATGAAACTTCTGCAAAGTTATTATTATTACTATTTAAGATATAGTCAACCTTCCTAAGACGGAGAAGATGCTCTGTTCTAGTTTTTTCAACACTTTAATAGCTCATTTTGACCCATAGCCAAGGCCAAGGCAGCTTTCTGGGGGAAAAGAAAGTGCTGTTTAAACTCATCTTGATTCACCTGTCTTATTATTTAATCAGTACCTAATCTAAATTTGAAGGTTGACTAGACCAAATCATATGCTCATTAATATTAAAAGTAAAATCAATTAATACTCAGGTACATACCCAAGCTTGTATTCCTTTGGAACACTGTAAGTCATATAATTGCTGTTTGGTATTTATGAAATGGGATGTTACCTGGCAAAGGATTTCTCTTTTTTTTCTTTTTTCTTTTTTTTTTTTTATTTTTCTTGAGACAGAGTCTCTCTCCGTCGCCAGGCACCAGGCTGGAGTGCAATGGCGCGATCTCGGCTCACTGCAATCTCCACCTCCTGGGTTCAGGCAATTCTCCTGCCTCAGCCTCCCAAGTAGCTGGGACTACAGGCGCGTGCCACCACGCCCAGCTAATTTTTGTATTTTTAGTAGAGATGAGGTTTCACCATGTTGGCCAGGATAGTCTCGATCTCTTGACCTTGTGATCCGCCCGCCTTGGCCTCCCAAAGTGCTGAGATTACAGGCGTGAGCCACCGCGCCCGGCAGCAAAGGATTTCTTAACCCTTAATCTAGTTTCAGACCTCTTAAAGTCAAAATTACTGTAGGAAAAGGGGAAAGCTAGAGCCGAGAGTAAGCCTTGCCAAAGTAAACAAAAGGGAAAGATTACATACGAGGAAGAGGATTCAGGAGTGTGCAAGAGATGAGAGCACAAATTATTCCAACCACTGAGCGCTGTAAGCCTGGCCAGTGGTGTGGACTCAAAATTACTCTGAAAAATGGCATTGTTTCTGTTCTTTGCCTAAGCTGTTGAAAAGAAACAAAACCAAAGCCACCAGTGAAATTCCTCTCAAGACTCTCCAGGCTAATTTTTCTTTTCCTAGTCCCATTCTTGGTGTTCACCATCCCCCACCAAGTGCCCTCAACCCCTCACTCATCAGAGCGAGGACAAGGCTGTCCTCTGCCCTGGATCCTCATTGACAGAGTGTCTGAATACTCTTGAGCACACCTGAGTTCTTGGATATTAGGAGCCTTAAGTGTAAAATGAAAGTGGCTGTCCTCTGCTAGTATACTGAAGGGGAAAGAACTAAGATACACTGAGTGTCTCCTGTACACAGTGCTTTACATTTATGACAATGTAGTCTTCATTCTCAAAAGGATAACCTGACACTCAGAGAAGGAGAGACGAAAAGGGTGTGTGTGTAGCAAGTGGGGATAGGAGAATGATTTTATTACTGATAACTGCCATAGCTAATACCTACATGAGCTTATGCAATCCCTTTAAAAGGTAGTATTTATTCTATTTTTAATATAAAAATTATTTTTGCTTATAAGAATATATCTTTATTATAAAATATTTCTAATGCAAAAAAATATAAAAAGTGAAAGTGAACAGTAATTTTCCCTTTAAAGATTAAATTGTAGGACAATAAAAGTCTTAATTCTATTGCTTCATTTAATGGTAACACTGTGAATATTTACCCATGTCTTTAAAAGTTTCTCAAAGGCATGAATTTTATTGGTGTCATAATATTTCATCATCTGGTTGTCCTACAATTTGCATAGCCAGTGCCCTAATGTTAGATAACTTGGTTATTTACAGTTTTCTTCCTATGATAAATAATAGAGAAATGCAGTGCCTACATTCTAGATAAATCTTTGTGCATATCTATGATCAGTTCCTCAGGACAAATTCCTGGTTTTTATTGATTTATAAGGAAAAAGGTTAAAATATTTTAATTACTTACCTATATTTTCTGATTTTAAAAGTTAAGTATGTTTATTACACAAAATGCAAAAGAAGAAATGAAAAATATCACTCATAACCCCAGCACCCAGAAATAAGCATGTGTAATATGCTGATATGTAAACCCTCAGTGTTTTTCCAGGCAGCCTCATACATATATGGAGGGTTTTCTTTTTTTTAGGGCATTCTGCAATGCATACAAGTTTGAACCTGCTTTTCAAATAAAACAATACAGTGTAAAATTATTTCCTAATCTTTTGGTAGTCTACCATCATTTAATTGTGTATTCCAATAAATAAATGTTTATATTCTTATCCAATCTCAATTTTGAATCATTTCTATGGTTTCAGTTTTAAATTCCATACTGACCAGAAACATCCTTTTACCTTGTAAAATGATCATGATCATTTATGTAAGAAAATTCTAATAAATGTGAATACATACAAATTTTTGTGTTTTCTACAATGAATAGAGCTTTTTTTTTCTTTTTCTGATTGTTTAATATGTTTTTATAGAAAATTCAAATAATGGAAGACAGTAAAAAATATTATATGTAATCACACCATCCAGAGATAACTACCATCCTCATTTTGGAGACTATCCGTCATGCATCTCTTTCTGAATATATGAGCATACACAGTTTTACGTAAAATGTGTGATTTTAATGCAATTTTTCTCTTTTTGTTGCTTATGTACTCCTCACCATTCAATCACTCAGAGAGTAAAATACACTCAGTAAGAGTCTAATCTCTTCTTCCAACTACCTGGGCCCAGATTCCAACTCTACCCTGACCAAGCCGTGTAATCTTTGGCAAATTATTCAGTCCCTCTACACCTCAACTTCAGTTTTCTCATACATAAAATAAGAACAATAATGGCACCTACCTCAAAAATATTAAACATTAAAATGATTACTCCATCTAAAGCATTTTCAAGGTGTGCATGGTACACAGTAGGAGACTCAAATATTTTAGCCATTATTAAATTATATATATATGTTTAATTTACAAATATTGTATTATATTTCACATACTTGGCTAAATCTTGCTCTGTTACAGGCAGCCAAACTTGGTAGAAATCTCTGCCAGTCATTCTGCAATGATCTAATCAATCAATTTTAAAGTTCACATGATATTCCATAGTTTGGCTGTACCGTAATTTATCCAGCCATTCTCCTATGATGAGCAAGCACTTTCTTTCTACTCTATTGCCACATACTCTATGTGGCAACAGACATCTTTGTGCATATATCTTTATATGCTGATGCTTTTATTTGTATGGGAAGATTCCAGGAATGTGAATTCTGCTTTAAGGAGTGTGTGTTTTTAATAGACGTTGCCAAATTGCTTTCCCGACAGGCTATAGCAATTCATATTTCTATCAGCAACTGTTATTTTTGTTCTTTCTGATTTTTTGACAGTTCAATGGGTGTCAAGTAATATCTCATTATTACTTTTAATAAGTCAGTGTTATTGTCACAGTTTTGCAGATAACTGAGGCTCTGAAAGTTTGAACAGCTGGATCAGTTTCCCAAAAGCTAGAACCACAATTTGCAAGCCACATCTGTCTGAACCCAAACCTCATGCATTTTCTGTCCACCATGCTGCCTCTCGTATCATGAATTTCAGAGGACTTTCTTTGCCTGAGTGGTTAGGATGCAGGTATGTCCAGAGAAGGCAGAGGGTGGCATGGGAACCCTGGGACGTGTGCGAGGTGAGAAGGGAGTGGAACCATGGCAACAGGGAGGGAAGTTTGGAGCTAGCTGCTTGGTCCACATCATGACCTTGACCCTAACCTGGGGATTACAATGAAATGAGTACACAGAAACCTCCAATTATACACAGAAATATCCACTAGATATAAAACCCAAATCACTTTATATGATATTCCTGGTCCTTTTGTGCTTCCTTAGACCCTGCCTGTGCCTTACTCTATAGCTCGACTCAGTTATGCGTCCTTTCCCAAATGCCACTGACCTAAAGCATTCTGTCCTCACTCTGTCACATCCATTTTGTTCTTTGTTCTGTACATGAAATCCTAACCATTTTTCAAAGTCACTTGCAATATCTTTCTTACCCTAACTAGAGCCTTTACTCCATCCTTCCCTTCCTCTCATCCTTCTTCTTCCATCACAAATTATCTGAGCAAACATTACAGTGACAGAAATTATAATAGATAATGCAGGTGATGGGGGTGATGCATGCATATTTTCACCTTTCCTGATTCCTGCCCTCTTCATTACAGTTCACCCCACAGAGTAATAAATTATCCTGCTTCTCATAAATTTGTTTGTAAACCTTAAACATTATCATGTACCTTGTATCAATATTAGTTATATACATAGCTAACTCACTAGAATGTAGATCTCTTAAGAGCAGGTACAAAATTTCATTCATTTTCATGTTCTCCACAAAGCTCAACACAGTGGCTTGCACATAGTAGGTCCTCACATTTGTTTAATCAAAAGGAATAAAATGGTATGTACATAACAGTTTGTCTGATGCTGTTGATGATTTAACAGTTTCTTGGAGAACTTAATCGAGAGCCATGCATAAAATTAGAGACTTCACATGACTCCAGAAAGAGTGAATGAGAAATGATCTGAAATTTTTCCCACAAGAATTAACTAGAGAATTGGGCCACTTTTAATTCTAATATTATTGTCACTTTCCCAAATTTATTTTTTACTATTATGAAGGCTCCTAATAAAAGAAACTCCCCTTCAGGATTCTCTTTTTTCAGAAATAAATTTTCCCAAAAATGTCACACTGCAGAAATATAAAAGGTAAATTCAAGCCGGAGACGTTTCCTGTGTGTTCACTTTCAGACTTGGATACTCTTCCCCTCTAAGAGAATAAAATAAATTTCTTTTAGAGAAGTAGATATTTAACTACTATTTAATATAGTTTAAAATATTCCTAAGTGGCAGTTGGAAGGCAAGTAGGTCCCTTCCAAATACACTTTGATATGCATGTATTATTTTCTTTACTAATTAAATATGGCTATAATAATATATTTGTAACATTCAATTCAGTTATATGATCTCTTGGGATGTATTTCTAAAGATCTAGTGAATGAGATTTGAAGATAAAATCATCCTAGACTAGGACACAGAGATTATTTGAATGGGTTTACAATCCCTTTGTCCCACATACTATTTTGAACATAAATTTATGTCCAAATAGGTCCAAATTTATATGAGAATCCTTGTGATAATTTTCAAATTTAGTGGCCTTGTTTTCAAATTCCTTGGGCCAAGCCATGAAGCCTTTCTGAGTCTCAGTTTATTTCAGATTCACATCACCACTGCTGTGTGGCCTTTGGTAGTGTTTTTAGCCTGTGCCTCAGTTTTCTCATGTGTGAAAAAGGGAACCATAATAGTATTTTTATCGTGGGGTTGTGAAAACTTGAGTTAATATATTTAAAGTGCTTACAATAGCTTCTCAAACAGTAAACTTTCAACAAAGTTGTCAGCGTTATCATTTTTTACAATTATTGTTATTAAATTTATTTGCTGGCTTTAAAATCCTAACTACTCAAGGTGGGACAGTCATATGTCATTGAATCATCACCAAATCAAGAAATATATTGATATGCTAATGCAGGTTAGAGAGGTTCAATAACTGGTAACATTGAAAATATTTAACAACAGATGTTGTCCCGCCCCTGACCATCAAGGTGAGCCTTCTCCAGTACACCATAGGGTGTGTACTAGTTGAATATTGAAAAGCAACTGGAATAAACTATGCAGGCAAGCAGAAACACCTGAGAAATCTCTTCCTAGCTTCCATTTACTAATGGAGATTTGATAACTGGGTATCTTCGCTTGAATATCAGACATTCCTTTAGTGCTTTCCTTAGATTTTTCTGCTTTCTTTGTGTTTTATTCTCTTATAGATAAGACCTAGAATGGAAGGTCCCCAGTCCATATTTTGGAATACTTTTGTGGGCATCACCTAATAAAAGTAATCATATATCTTCAAAACCAGCACAATTTTTAGAGTGATGAACAGGGAGCTGCTAATAATTGTACCAGAATTGACCTGATTCATGAGGACTATAGAAACCCAAGATGTATACTTACCCAACCAAAAGGGCATGAAGTCTTTTCTGTCTACAAACTAAAATAATAATATCTCACTCATATTTAAAAATGTTTAACTTTGAGTCCCAATGTGTACTATTTTTAGAGTATATATTTTTCTTACCCTGTCACTTCTTCTTAATTAGTATAAAACATTCATTATAAAACATAATATTTGGAGTAACTCTTTCGAGTATTTCCACAAAAGGTGGTGTGTTTAGCCCATCTGAGTAACGCAAAACATTTGCCAGTGAAGTGTAGCCTATTTTTCTATGAAATATCATTTAGACTAGCTCAGGGATTCTCAAACTTTCACATGCAATGGACTCAAATACACATTAATATTTGAATTTAAAAATAAATACTGTACTTTTAAGTGTTTTTATAAGTATTTCCAGAGTTAATTTTGAAGGTACGTATTATTGACACTACATAAGATAGGACCGTACTCAGAGCAGGTGAATTCTGACAGCAGCAAGACCCTCATAGCAGGATGAGGAAGGAAGGTGTGTTAGCCCAACAGCAGTGGCCTCTGCCCAGGTGTCTCCACAAGGCCACAGAAAGCCCAACGATCCATGTGTCACCAACTGATCATTGTAAATAAAGTGGACCTGCTTCCTTAACCCCGTCAAAAAGGACAAAACCAAAAACTAAACGAAGAGATGGCTCTACGGAAAAACAGAAATTATGACAATAGTTCATGTAGAATGGCACATCACTGTATTTCGACTGGGCTAAAACACTGGAGAAAGGTACTTCTTTTGAAGTGAATTCAGATCCATAAGCAAAAGCATGGGGCTCTTGCTCAGATATTCCCATGTTTAAAATTTTAGAGCATCTTCGATGATGTTAATAAGTGTTCTTTGATAAATGAGCTCTGCAGTCAAAACATTTTGGAAACTATGAAGTTAGGCAAAGTTAAGTAGTTTTTCTATAATGCAGAACTCAGAGCCTTCGCCATGCTAACATGCATTGAAACGCTCAGGGGAGATGGAAGTATGGCGCATTTCCCACATTAATTGACTAAATGTGATTTTTAGAAATTTGTTTGCTTGCTCCCCCTTTTTTTGTTGATAGAACTTTTAAAAAATCTAACAAAACATAGTTTGGGAAACAAACTTACAGCCCTGTGACAGGAACTGTAAGTCCACTGAACCTCTTTTTCTTCTCAGTCTTGAGTATGTCGTTATCAGCAGCATGAAAACAGATTGATACATAATGAGACAAAGATTTCATCAACCTCTTCCTCAGGGTAGATGGTTAAAGCCTTGAGACCACTCCAAGTACCAGGCACTGGGTTTCCCTGAATCTCCCTTTCTGATTTCAGGAAAATCAGCAACCATTTTTTAATCAGTCCCATAGCCTTCTGCATTCTGCTTCTGGCTGCCTGCTTCCTGCAGCTTTCTTCCTACCAGAATCCTGGTGTAGACTAGTCTAGACTTGGATATCCAACCACTTGATTTATCACCTAACACTGATATATACCAGCATCAGCAGGAGGAGAGGCAGGTCAACACCACCAAGCATCCAGCTCAAGCTTACCCTTCCGCACATACATCTCCCTCTTCTCCACAGTATTGTCCGAGGTCAGAGTCCCTCCCAGATTCTTCCCCAGGGCTTCTCTCAAGGTGGAGCCAACAGAGTACATCGGACTCTGGGGAAACACATTGGTTGAACAGTTGCCCAGTATCTTCCAGAGATGGATGATATTGTCAGTATTT
The DNA here is from genome assembly GCF_030222135.1 of Aotus nancymaae. NCBI lineage: Eukaryota > Metazoa > Chordata > Mammalia > Primates > Aotidae > Aotus > Aotus nancymaae. The sequence continues at coordinate 9,599,083 of NW_026988412.1, read as the reverse complement.
CCCTATTTTCTGTAATTTTACCCAACCAAGACTTAGGTTGGGTAACATTCTTGAAGCCACACAAGTTGAAGGCTAAATAATAGATTTGAGTCTACCGCCATCCCACCCTGAATGCACCCAATCTAGTCTGATCTCAAAATAATAGATTTGAGAAGAGACCTTTCGAAAACACTCCCATTTCTGTGGGTTTATATTTTCCCTTAGGAGTCTGCTCATGGTATACATACACAATGGGATACTATTCAGACATAAAAAAGAAAGCCTGTCATTTGTGGCAACATGGATAGAATTGGAGGACATGATGTTAAGGTAAATAAATCTGGAAAAGAAAGTTAAATACCGCATGTTTTCACTCATTGGCAGAAGCTAAAAAAGGTTGATCTCATAGAAGTAAAAAGTGGAACAGGATACTGGAGGCTGGAAAGGGTAGGGGGAAGTGGCAGGGATAGAAAGAGATTTATTAAAGGATACAAAATTACATCTAGATAGGAGAAATAAGTTCTAGCATTCTATAGCATTGTAGGATGAATATAGTTAACAATAGTATACATTATAGTTTCCAATAGCCAAAAGGAGTATATTGACTGTTCCCAACACAAAGAAATGATAAATGTTCCAGATGTTGGATATGCTAATTACCCCAATCTGATCACTCTACATTATATTTATTGAAACATTACCATGTACCCCATGAATATGAACAATTATTCTATGTCAATTTAGAAATGAAATAAATTTCTTTAAAAATTTAGCTCAAAAAGGAAACACGCATACACCTAAGTTAAGGCTTTATTGAATGTCAGCTAATCCAGCAAGAAAAAAATAAATGATAAATACTTGATTTTGTAAAAATGTTTCTGTTTTCAGGGAAAATGGTATGTTTTGATTGTCTGCTATTTTTAAAGTCAGTGATGCCTAGAACTAAATGATAGTATGTTTTGATTTCTGCATGCTCTGTGTTTTATAGCAGACTCACTCTATAATTTTTGTTATGTTTTTATTATTTATATCCTTTCTCATTCCAGAATCATATTTGGAGTCATTCCCTCAAAACTGACACCTGTTTTAAAGCACCATGGTCTTTATGTAAATGAATAAATGAGAATATGTCACAATGGAGGTTCAGACAGAACCCTGATTCATGAATTTGCTCACTGTGTTTTCTAGTGACAGATAACTAATTATATATTTGGTCTTGCAGTTCACACACTCATGTGTTAAACAAATAGCTGGCTTTAATGAGTCCAAGATTAAGTGTTTATGTTTGGATCCTATATACATTAGCTAACCTTTATATAAGTCAAAGTTCATGGTCATATTAATATATTGCACTTGAAGATAATTTCATTTCATAAGTCAGGTAAAAAGTCTACCGCCATTACCAAACAAAGCAAAGTCAATAGATCACAGCACACTCCTTCCTGAATGCCTACAATACCCTCAGGTTTCCCTCCAAGTAAAATGCAAACAGCTCATTACAGCCGGGTAGGTGCACCTTTCCATTGCAGACTTTGCCTGTCTCTCCAGTGTCATCTCATACCTCTCCCCCTCCTCTCACTGTGCTTTTGCCTCAACACAGCTTTCTCTGGTTGTCTTTTTGGTAAAGCCACCTCCACTAAACCTCCATCCAACCCCCATATGTGTTGCTTTAGAACACTCACTGCTGTCTCTATGTGAATCTTTTTCTCTTGTTTGCATACTTTCCTCCTATCCATCTCCCCCTACTATAATTGAAGTTTTGTGAGTGGAGAGACAGTATTTGTGTTGTCCATCATTTCATTCCTGTGATAATAACACAGTATGGCCTACAGAGGTACCAATTAAAATTTATTGACATTTCTTATGGCCATCAACAGGTATTTATTGGGTCTTAACTTTTTTAAGACATTATGCAATGTGAAAAAGAAAATATAGTTCTTGCTTTTCAAATAATTTATAATCTAGATGGAAATATGAGATATACAAGCATGTGCTACATAGTTAATATCAGCAACAATAATATTAGCAGCTCATATGTATCGAATCCTTATTATACAATGGTTTCTATTCTAAGATCTGCATGTTTTCATGCCTTCCACTCTCGTCTGTGATATAAATAAAATCACCATCCCACTTTACAGATGAGGAAAGTAAAGCCCAGAGCAATAACATGACTGGCCTGAGGCCACATAACTAGGATGCAAGGCAGCTAAGAAAGCCAGACAGATCATGATAAACGTCAAAAAAGGATTACACTGAAACATACGAAGGAGCTTAGGGTTGAGGAGCATCTCTGCTTGGGGCTGTCTGTGAAATGTGGGTAGCAAATATGAGATGTGAAACGTGAGCAAATGGAAGCTATTCTAGTTGGGAAAAAGAGCATCTGTGAAAGACTGGAAGAAGGACATTAGAAGACCTATTTTAGGTACAATGAATAAACCCAATTGACTTAAATGAAGTATCCATCACCCACTCATTAATTTGTTGCTGACATAGAGCCCTGATTATGGAAGACTCCGAATCCAAGACTAAGAAATTTAGGTCCAATCAACATAAAGCAAAAATTTTCAACCATTGGGTGTTGTTTGGGTGTAAAGCAGTTTGGGTAGCTGTTAAAAAGGTACCATTCTCTTTCTTCCTCTAATTCCATCTCAGAACATTCTCTAGTTAGGTCTTCTTCCCAGCCATTTCTATCACCATTTGCAGATGCTTCTCTATAAGCCAAATTAGATTTCCTAGTTTCTAATGGATGATCCTTTGGCAAGCTATAATTTTCCATCTTCCTAATTCTGCCTTTCAAATAAACATGTATTTAACTATTTCTATAAATCAGGATAATGCTAAATTATCTAGATCAGCACTGTCCAGTATAAATAAATGTGAACCACAGATGAGAACTACATGTATAGTTTTAAATTTTATAAAAGCCACACTAAGAAAAGAAAAACAAGGAAAATAATTTTGATTATACATTTTATTTAACCATTATATCCAAATATAATACTTGCAAAATGTAGTCAACATAAAAATTATTCATGCATGCATTGGGAAGAATAGCTAGTGGATGCTAGGCTTAATAACTAGGTGATTGGATGATTTGTGCAGCAAACTACCATGGCACACGTTTACCTATGTATAAACCGGCACATCCTGCACGTGTACCCGAGGACTTGTAATGAAAGTTGAAGGAAAAAAATTTAAAAATGTATTATTGATACAATATTTTACATTCGTTATATGTATATGAGCTAAGCCTGTGAAACTCAGTGTGTATTTCACACTTACAGTATATGTCATTTGGACTTGCCACATCACAAATACTAGCCACACATGGCTGGTGGCTAATATATTGGACAGTGTCTGGATTTAGCTTGAGGAGAATGTGTTGTAGGGACTGTCTATTACTTTTGGTCTTTAAGCTTTATTCTTAAGGAGTTCTTGCCTGCAGGACTGGATGCAATCAGTAATGATATAACCTTGGCCTTTCTTGATTCCACAGATTAGTTTGTTGTTGTTGTTTTTCTTGTTCTTGTTCTTCTTCTGAATGCATCTCAACCAAAGAGTTTCTGATTTTTAACAGTAAGACCCGATAAATCTAATGTGAAGGAGAGATGCTTTGAAGATGTCTCTTACATCTTCACATATTGATGGGGAGCTCCCAGATTCTGTCACTCATAGAGCTGTGCACCCTTCCTCATCACATATTAGAGGCTGCTCTCGCTGCAGTGGAAAATCTGTGGTCAGTCCACGTGAGGATACTTATCCCAAAATCCTACTTTAAATGAAAGATGACTTAGACACAAAAAAGAAATGCATACAGATAGGCCTTAATTAACAAATTATGCTAAGGTAATGGCTTTCAAAGAGTGTCCCCTGGAACAGTCGCAGTGGTGTCATCTGGGAATTTGGTAGGCATGCAACTTCTTAGTCCCTACCCCAGGCCTTCATGATCTGAAGCTCTGGGATTGCGGCCCCACAGTCTGTATGCTAACAAGTCCTTCCAGGGATCCCACTCCTAATGTACACTAACACTTAAGAATGACTGTAGTAAAGAAATAATAAGTTGGGGACAGAGTATAGAGAGCGGCGAATGTTTTATATTTGAAAAAGAAAAAAATACTGTTTTTACTCTTCAAAAAAGATTCACCATAGAATCTACTGATGTGGCCAGCCTTCAGAGTGCAATTAAAATCCACTTCCACATGTAAACATATGAATGAATTTCACAAACGTAATGTTGTGCAAAAGCAAGAAGATGCTGAAAAGAACAGATTATGTGTAATTGAATATATGTCAAGTCCCCAGACAGGCACAACTTACGGATGCCGTTGGAAGTTAGAGTGGTGATTATCAGAGTGAGGATAGTGGCGGGTAAGGAGGATACTGCTTCATGTGTTCTACTCTTTGAGCTGCTCCTGGTTATTCAGGAGTATTCCATTTGTGACAGTTCATCAAGCTGCACACATGAAATTTGTACTTTAGGTATGTTTATATTCAATATAAAGTTAAGAATTTAAATATTTACAAAAATTATGAATGTAACTTTTAGGAAAATTTTCAGTAATGCAAATAACATGCACTTTAATTTGGCAGTCTCACAGTTATTTCTCCTAAATAACAAATAGAGATTTACCTTTAAAGTGACCCACTTCGTCTCTAGATAAGAGATAAACATACACAACCTTGATGCTCTCTCATGGCCTCTGTTTAATTAAGGTCCTTCCCTTCCTCTTGATCCCTGCTCAATGCCATCCTCTCCTGTTCTCAGCTGACTTTGGACTAATCTTTAGCAACTAGTAAAGTCATTACTCCAAATGTCACAAGTGGGCTCCTTCCAAGGAGCTCTGCATTTTAAAAAGTCCCAAAAGACAGAACAAGTTTCAAGTCCCCAAAAAAGGAAAAGCTCTTCTGGGAAGTGTGAGGGTTCAGGGTGGGTACTTCAGAACAGATGTCCTTATCTGGTCCCCTTATATCTCCCAGTATGATGGCCATCAGCTTCACCTACCAATGTGGTTGGCCTGAGCTGATTGTATGAGGTTTCCTCTCCGGCGATGTAGTGAGCAGTGGGGGTGGTGTGGGGTGGCAGAGAGGCAGGGGATGTGATGCTGGCCTAAAGAGATGTGGTGTTCCACAAAGAAGAACTAACCCAAAGTTTTTGCTGGTTCTATTTGCAATGGTGCTTTATCGATAAGGATGACAAAAGAAGAAGTTATCACAATATATGTTTGAGGATTATTCAGTCCTGAGATTATAGACTCTTAGGGTAAGCTACTTCTTATTCTTTTCATCAATATGAGAACATTAGAGACTTACAGTTAATAAAATACTCTCATTACTTTTTGGAAAATGTATTAATCTATCTCTCTGCTATACACAGAACTGATATTCTGGCAATACACTCTAATCCTGCTGCAAGTATTTTTTTAAATACTGAAATATTTACATAGCGTTCGGGAAACAATGACTGAACACCTCTCCTTGCAAGTGACCCTTCCCACCACCTCCTTGTCATCCTAGGATACCAGCAGGGCTCCAGGGCCTTGTCCCACTGCTGGGGACATGCGCATTCTGATTAGCCAACACCCATACCAGTTATTCGGTGTTTTGAATATTGCTTCAGATTCCCTCGTGACTACTTTATCCATGCTATACAAACACTGACAATGTGGTATATTTTAAGGATCAAATGAAAATGTGATGCCAGAGAATTGAAATGGAGAAAGAGAACCTTGGACTTAGCTAAAATCCCATTTCCAAATCTATTTTGAGACTTTCTTCTGATGTGCAGCAGGTATACTAACTTGAACGGCTAATATTTGAAGGGAAATAAACCATCCAAGTATCCATCTACGCAAATACACAGGTCAGTGTTACGGACTTTGTGTTTGTCCCATTCACCCCCAACAAATTCACATGTTGAAGCCCTAACCCCAATGTGATGGTATTTGGGGACAGGACCTTTGGGGAAGTAATTGAGGCTAGATGAGGTTATGAGGGTAGGGCCCCCTCAATGGAATTAGTGTCCTTGTAAAAAGCACGCATACCCACTGAGCAAAGACTATGCAAGAACGTGGCCAGAAGGTGGCCATCTGCAAGCCAGCAAGAGAGCCTTCACTAGGAAATGAAGTGGCCAGTACCTTGATCTTAGATTTCATGCTCCAGAACCGTGAGGGATAAATGTTGGTTAAGCCACCCAGTCTATGGTGTTTTGTAATGGCAGGCCAAGCTGACAATATAGTCATCGCATTAGGAAAATCTATTATAATAATTTCTAGGACTCATAGTTAAGCCTACTCTAAAATAGTAGCAGATTAAAATAAAATCCCTCTATAAATTGAAAATAACACTTTTAATTTAATCCTAAGTATACTTCTCAAGGTTCTTATACATTTTTTACAGTATTTTGTTTTAACACATTTTTCCCAGTTTATGAGGCGAAACGTTCACATCATACAAATGCCTCTGTATACCCTATTTCCTGTAATACCATATGTCACCTGATTTTTTTTTTACCATCAGGGTGATATTTGAAAATGAAATTTACTGAACTGGCTTTACTCTGTATGACCAGGCTGTTTCATCTTTAACTTTCTGTAAGTTCATTGGCCTAATGTCTTTTAGCCTGTGTCCAAGTTTTGTGAGTGCTGTACAGTTTGAAATGTCTAAAAAGGTTGAGTGTTTTTTACAAATGGATCTAGAATAATGCCAAACTTCTTAAAATCATATTTGCTTTTTGTTTGTTTGTTTATTTGAGACAGAGTCTCACCGTCACCCAGGCTGGAGTGCAGTGGCATGATCTCAGCTCACTGCAACCTCCCCATTCTGGGTTCAAGCAATTTTCCTGCCTCAACCTCCCAAGTAGCTAGGATATAGGCACCCTTCATCACGCCCAGCTAATTTTTTTTTTTTTAATTTTTACTAGAGACGGGGTTTCACTATGTTAGCCAGGCTGGTCTTAAATTCCTGACCTCATGATCTGCCTCCACCCCCCAGCCTCCCAAAGTGCTGGGATTATAGCTGAGCCACCACGCCAGGCCCAAACTTCTTAAAATAATATTTGTAAAAAACACTTTAGAAATGTTTAAAGTACATATGCACATTAAAGTTAGATAATGAATTTGCAAGAACCACAAAGTGAGTTAGACTATTTCAGGTTATACAAAAGTGATACACACTGAGGTTGCTTGGTTGGCAGGAAAGTCAAGGAGTGAGGAAACCATTTCATCAGCCCCATGAACTGGATCACCCAGGAGGCAACAGCCATTCTATCAGTTCCTTTACAGACTCCACAACTGCTCTAGCAGCCCTCCACTCAAAGAGCTGATCAATTCCTTTCACAGTTAAGCTAATAATAATTCTCTCCTGGTGTGTGGAGCTCTCATGTCAGGCCACCTTAGTGTCTCTTGGCCAAGCAATAGGTGGCTGCTTAGGGCCCATCACTCACCAGTCATCTGTGACCCAGCTACTAGGGTCATACAGTGCAAAAAAAACACAGTAACCCTTTTTCCCAACTTGCCCTAATTAGATGGCAGAAACTTTCCCTAACACTCCAGAATTAAAGACAGCATGGTGTGAGAGAGCAGCAGACTAGAAGTCAAGAGAAGAGGATGAGCATTCTTATGTTTGCTATTAAGTGGTAGGAGACAGATGAAGACGGTCTTGGCTTTCTAAGTTTGGGATCCCCAAAAGCGAATCTGGAGACAAGGTTGTGGGTGCAAAAGGCACACCCACTTTTTGTCTGGGAGGTGTTCTCAGGAAGTACAGGTGAGGTGTGAGGAAGTGGGACAAGAAAGGGAGGACAGCCCCTAGGGGATATGAATGAGTAGGTTACTGCTGAGGGAAACTGAGGCTCTGTTCCCCTAAGAGATATATAGAGTGTGTTCAGAAATGTCTCCCTGAGAGGTGAGGAAACTGGGGTATTTACTTCCCAAATCCTTGGGGTTCAGAGCTGCGCATCAATTTCTGGGTACTTCTGGCCCATCCAGGGCAAGAATGCCCTCTGTACTGGTACCACTGACTCCAACCTCAGGGGTAGTCCACAGGGAGGTGGGTGGGGCACGTTGGCTACAAGGCTTAGCTTGCACGGCTACTTTTATTCTCACTACTCTAGCTCTAGAAAGATCTATCCTCTTTAGAACTCAGAGGTGGAGATAGTTGGAAAGGAATAACAGAAGGAGGAGAAGAGTGAATCCAGCCTTTGAACCTTTACGACAACAATTTAGAATGTTTTAGAATGCCCCCAGATTGGATTCAGTTATAATGTCCAGTAATAGAAATCATTGTAAAATCGCATGTGGTAGATTCACACGATGAGCCACTCTGCAGCCACCCATATTTTAGAATTATATTCAATGGCATGGAGAAAATCAGAGAAAGAAAGAACAAGAAAAGCAACAGAAAAAGCAAGCACATGGGGGAATAGGGGCCCATGATGAGGCCTCAGTTCTTTCTCACTCATATGAGTTTGTGGATCCTTCTAGGTGTGAGGAATAAACTGATGTTTGGGAGAAGTCATACAGGTCTTTGACGCTCACATAGTGTCTCCCACAAAGGACCCAAATGCTTGTCTCACTCTCCAAACATGTGCCTTTACATTTGGAAAAAACAGACAAGTTCTGAGCCAACAGGGTAGGCTATGTCTTAGTCCTTGAAATTCTTGGATCTCAGAAGCAACACTCAGCCACACTTCCCAGGTATCTGGCTAAAAGCAATCTGAGCCCCGCAGTTGCTGAATTGGTGAATCTGGAGAGAAATTCTGTCTCCTGCCTCAACTTCTCCATAAAATAAAATAACTCAGAAGCAATGACCAGATGCCAGGCTGTCGGCTCTTAAGGTCACAAAAGCCTTTATCATATTTCCTAAGAAGGTTCTCTCAGTAGTAGTCACAATGACCTTTCATTATCAGATCAAATTAAGCCAAGGTGTAAATAAAACACTTGTACTCTCCCAGATTTATAGATGAACTTTTTAACAGAATTCCAAGCCCATTTACATTTAGAACCATAGCCTGGTGAGATTTTTTTTTTTTTTAATGTCATCAAGAGAGCCTGCAGTGTGATTCTTGGTAAGGGAGAGGCAGGCAAGATCAGAAAGAAATGAGAAGGATAGAGGTTAAGGATACTGAAACAGCCGAGTCTCAGGCAACTGAAAATAAGAGCAGATTTGCCTTTGTTTACATTGCCAAATGGGAAAAATTAACTTGATGGAAAGGGTAATTAAGCATTTCTTTTTCCATCATGGTCCAAACCGGCTTCATATCCAGCTGTTCTGTTTTACATTGTGATGGTTCGTTGTCGAGTTGCTGACTTAAAGATGACCAATGTGGCACTGGTGCACACCTTAGTACTTCCCCCACTATCAATGTTTATTTTGTAAGTACACTGTAAAAGTCTCAGTGAGAACTGTCCAACTCAGGTAGGGGGATAATGAGGAAGAATGGGAACATTTACAGAGACGCGTTGCTGGAACAAAGAGATAATTTGAGCAAATCAGATTAGCTTTGTAAGGTATCTTAGAGAGATTATCTGGCTCAACACCTTTAGTTCCTAGGTGCCGAAACTGGTATTATGTAAAGTGCACGGATTTTCCTAGAGTTACAAAGCTTATAGTTTGAATCACAACCCCGTAATGAATGATTCTTTCATTTGCTAGTATTTTCAATAATGATTTGCAGAAGAATACCACCTTCAAGCTAATAATGAGCTGTTTCACACAAGTTTATTATTTGAAATTTGTGTTTTCTAATAGAAATCAAATTACTTGTGCATTAAGGTAGTTCTCCCAGCCATGCCTCAAAGACTGTCAGCACAGGTTGACTGTCCCTAATTTGAAAATCCAAAATCTGAAGCCCTTCTGGGCCCAAGCATTTCAGATAAGGAATATCAACCTGTCCCTGAATTCCATAACTCTGGGAATGATTGGCCACCTTTTAATGGAGGTTAATGAGAGCATAATGAAGACAAATGACCAACTATAGCTCATTTGGGTCTCCTGATGCCCTGAGCAATGTCCTGTCTGTGGGCCCTGTTACCTTTCAGGTAAATATAGTTCAGCCTTGTTTATCCAGCTTCACTGGGACCAAGCACAGCTCAGATCATCAGCATCCGAATAGTCTGGGAATGTGTCGCAGGATTTTTTTTTCCTATATAAAAGAATAGCCACTGCGAAGTTTCACTAAGAACATCATCAACTGCAGAGACTCTAGTTTATTTAGATAAGCACCTGGTTCAGATGGAGGAAAAATTACTTTGTCCTAATTGCTTCACATCGTAAGCCAGAGATACTAATGAGCAGGCCAGGATAAATGTTTTGCATGGTATAATCAAATCAGTTAACGAGAATCAAAGAAAATCCAGGTGATGGTGTTTCTGTTCAACTTTTGCATCAAGCTTTGGTACTCATGTATAGACATTTACGAATTACAGAGGAAGACTATTTTATGTGTAGGTTTTTGTGTTTAACTTTTTTTTTTTGGAGTTCAGACCCATTAGAACTTCTACACCAAAATGACCTCCTGTTATCACATTGAATAATAGGGGCTTCCTCTCTTACTTGGTGCATTTTGTAGACCACCTAGCTTGAATAGTTATCTTTGAAGACAGTTAATTATGCAGTCAGTTTTATACTCTATATTCACCTCTAATTTTGATACAACATGTTTTTTTTGCCAGTTGGATTGTCCTTCACATTTATTTAACACATCTCTATATTTTTTAGCTATTTCCTCAAGTCAAATCTACCTTAAGAATTCAACCATCATTCTCAGCAAACTGACACAAGAACAGAAAATCAAACACCACATGTTCTCACTCATAGGTGGGTGTTGAACAATGAGAACACATAGACACAGGGAGGGGAGCATCACACACTGGGGTCTGTTGGGGGGAACTAGGGGGGGACAGCAGGGGGTGGAGAGTTGGGGAGGGATAACATGGGGAGAAATGCCAGATATAGGTGATGGGGAGGAAGGCAGCAACCCACATTGCCATGTATGTACCTATGCAGCAATCCTGCATGTTCTTAACATGTACTCCAAAACCTAAAATGCAATAAAATATTAAAAAAAAAAAAAGAATTCAAGATTTGGCTGGGCGTGGTGGCTCATGCCTGTAATCCTAGCACTTTAGGTGGCCAAGGCAGGCAGATCACCTGAGGTCAGGAGTTCCAGACCAGCCTGCCCAACATGGAGAAACCCCATCTCTACTAAAAAATACAAAATTAGCTGGGCACGGTGGCGCATGCCTGTAATTCCAGCTATTCAGGAGGCTGAGGCAGGAAAATCACTTGAACCTGAGAGGCAGAGGTTGCTGTGAGCCGAGATCGCGCCATTGCACTCCAGCCTGGGCAACAAGAGCGAAATTCTGTCTCAAAAAAAAAAAACAATTAAATATTTACCATCATTGATTAATTCATGGAGCAGGAATCAAGCTCAGTAGCTAATTCCTGAAAGTAGTCTGGAAAATCTTTTATAAAATGACAGTGTCATTTGTAACCTTGTTGGAGTCATAGAGCTAATATGGTGGAAGCTATTGCCTCCTAGAAATACAAATATGTACACAAATTTTGCATATTCTAAAAGGATCTGTAGACCCTTATAGCATACCCAGGGATCCCCTAGGGTTAAGAACTTTTGTTCTAAAGGGACATCTTAGATAGAGATAATATTTATTTTGATTTGTAGTTAAGAGACTTTTGTTAAAAATTCAATAGTTTCATCATCTGTCACCACAGTTTAAATCCATACATTTAATATTCCACGTAGATATATGTAATAAACTGCATTAAAAGTGACCTACATTTTGGAATTTCTGTTTTATGAGGTTTTCATTTTATTTTAATCTATTTTAAATATTCCTTTAAATCTTTTCAACTTTCTAAGTGAAGGCTTTTTCTTTTTTAATTTATGAAAGTATTTCTTTTTTATTCTTGTTAATCTTAAAAGCACATCTATCTACAGACCTTTGGCTTGAATATTTGATTTAACATTTGCATTTGAAAAAAAAATTTTAAATATGACATTGACCTTAAAGATTTTGAAAGTCAGAATCTACATATAAATTTAATTCCAGTTCTCTGCTATTAAAATAACATTGACTGAATCTCAAAATTAGGTGATAACTGTTTTATATTTTTTTGAACATTACCAAATGATAATTTTTAGAATAAAATGCGAATCCAAGGTGCTGCAAGAGTTTAGTATATGCAGCTACATTTTTCATGGTAGTTTATAGAATTTACATAAAAAAGTAAGCTATTTTAGTGACCATATACACTGGTGTCTTCATCCAAGCTCCTATAACAAAATGCCATTAATAGGGTGGCTTATAAGCAACAGCAATTTATTTCTCATAGTTCTGGAGACCAGAAAGTCCAAGATCAAGCACCAGCAGATTCGGTATATGGTGAGAACTCACTTTCTGGTTCATAGATGGTGCCTTCTAACTGTGTCCTCACATGGCGAAAGGGGTAAGGGGACTCTGGGCCCTTTTTTAAAATATTTTTCATAAGGGTACTAATCTCATTCATGAAGCCTCCACCTTTATGACCTAATCACCTTCCTAAGGCCCCCACCCCCTAAATCACCTTAGCAGTTAGAATTTCAACTTAGACATTTTAGGGGAACACAAACATTCAGACCATGAATATATATATTTTCTTCCTCCATCATTATAAGTAATGATTTAATGTACATATTCAGTGCAGCTTTCATCACCTCTAAGCAGAAAAGCTGCACTACCATTTCAAACCTACAACTAAGCATAATGTAATGAATCCATGATTTAAAACATACAGAATCAAATCTAGGCCTGCTAAAGATGATAAGACTAGAAATTCAGAGAGCCTTGTTAATAAAGTAACTTTGGTGGAAACCATCTTCTATAGGTACCTGCTTATTTGTGAATACTGTCATGAGGTTATATAATACTTTTCATCCTACTTTATTGATGTGTTTGGAGGTAGAACCATTTCTGGAGAAGAGTCTCACATACATGACAAAGTGAACTTGTGGGTTTGGTGATGGGCCAGGCGGATATGAAATCCTTGTCATCACATAAGACATGTATATTTGTGTCCACACATCACACATACTGAAACAGCATGTTTCTAAGATGCATATTCTTTCATATATTTTATTTCTAAAGTCAGGACACATTTTAGGATTGATAATGTGTTTCAGTTCATCTGGCAGCGTTTTCTTCTAATACTACATAAAATAGTAGTACAAATAACAACTGATGGTATCTTGGATGCAATGAAATGCATTATATAGAAACATATCAGAAGGTGCCTTAATGTTAAAGCAACTCCCCAAGAATACTGAAATTACAAAGATAATTTATTTGCTAAAGACATATGTTTTTGTGGCAAAGCAGACACAGTCTGGTGAGTAATTTTTCAAATGCTTTTCACCCATCTTATGTGACTCATTAGATCATAAACTTGTAAACTCAGTGTAAATCATCATTTTAAAGACATTTCTTATGTAATATTTGGTACAGAATCATAATGTTTATGTAAAATTATGATTAACGACAATGAATTATTGTTCAGTATAAGTGAATAAATTTTAACTAAATACAAAATCTTTGGATAATTCTATAACAGTGTGTTGAGAGAAATTAATGTTGTACAAGACTAAATATCAACTAATATCATTTTTAATAAATAAGTATAACTAAAACACTTTTAAATTTAAAATTTAGCCTGATCTAGATATCTTTTTCAATCATTGTCTATTTTTAGTGTTAATACAAAAAAAATCAAAATATTTTTTTTTCAATTGACATCTTAGTTCCAAAATTAAAAGAGCATATTTTAATGGGAGCTGGTTTCAAACAATTTGACATGAGTTAGATAACAGTTTGGAAAATGTGTCTGTGTTCAGTTTTGCTTCCAAATTTGGACTTTTAAACTTATTGTCAGTTTCAGAAAGAAATAAGAAGCAGTGCAGATAATTAAACATTTGCCTTGGGGGAATTATTTGCAGTTAATTAAAACCACACACTTCGGGTATATATTAATACTTGCTTCACTGGTTATTAAATTTGAATCATATGTTAACTGCCCAGGTTTCTCACTTGTCCATCAAATGTTGCTTGTGGCAGCTTCAAGAAACAAATTTTCTCATAATATTCCAAACCATATTGTTTAAAGCTGTCTCCTCATTTTGAGAGGGAAGGAGTGGAGACAGAGGGAGGAGGGAAAAGGAAACAAAGAATGGTTTATTTTAGACTCCATCTGATTCAGCTCTGTTAGGGAGTTAAAAGACAACCAATAGACACAAATTCAGTAGAGAACCCATTTGTAAGTAATCAAGGTGTTGGTGTACCACCCCCAGCTTTCTCCATGGCCACGTGCTTGATTAGCTTATGGCTTTTAGATATCTTTGGATTGCTTTCCTTTCAGCAGCGTGAAAAATATCTACTAGACTATAAGCTCCATGAGGGCAGAGATTTGGTTGTTTCCTGTTGGCTCCCTGGCATCAAGTACAGTGTTTGGCCAAGTGTGGTGGCTCACACCTATAATCGCAGCACTTGGTAGTATGAGGCATGAGAATCCTTTGAGGCCAGCAGTTCAAGATCAATTTGGGCAAAATTGCAAAATCCTGCCTATACAAAAAATTAGAAAACTAGATGGGCATGGTGGCCTGTGCCTATGGTCCTAGCTTACTTCAGAGGCTGGAACAGGAGGATCACTTGAGCCCAGGAGTTTGAGGTTGCAGTGAGCTACAATTGCACCACTGCATCCAGCCTAGGTAACAGCACAAGACTCTGTCTAAAAAAAGTGTCTGGCATATACGTGACCATTAATAAATGTTTGGGAAATGAATGAGAGACCTACTTGCTGTCTTCCTGTTGATCCATTCACAGGATCATTCCAGTGCTTTTTTAAACCACCTCCAGGAGGCCTAAACATTAAGCAAGGAGCCCTTTGTAGCTTTGCAATAGCCCACAGTCACAGAATCCTTTTAGCCATGTTTTTTCCTGTAACCATATCCTATAACAAAAAAAGATAAGTGTACGACGATTCCATGTTTAAATGTGCTAAACGAGGGAGGAAATGACATTGCAGGGCCTAGAAGGTCTACATTCCCTCGATGCTATTGTTCAACTGCTGCGGTTCCCGAGGAAGATGAACTTAATTACCACTGGATTTCAAGGTTCTGTATCTGACTTTTTCAAGGACTCAAGGCTCCCATATGTGAGCAAACACGGTAATGGAAGCACTAAGAACATTAAAATTAGATAGTCCTTTAATCTTGTCTATTTTGCCTTCCTTTTATATCCTTTCCTGCAATTCTAAGACTTTCCCCGATGCAAAAAGCCTGCTTATATTTTCTTATTTGTCACAAAAAGATATCCCAGCTACATCTTTACCTTTGCAAGCTTTTAGCAGATATCTTACATAATACTATTTTTAAAAAATGCTTATTTATTGGCAAACATAGGTATTTGAATGACTATTTTTAAAACTAATAAATTCTATTTTTCCTCAAACATAAATCTGTCATGTTAGTGCTGAAAGCTGCTCTATTTCCAAGTTAAAAATGCTGACTAAACATTTTGCTTGTTTGTTGTTAGATTCTGCGAAGGATGACAATACTACAAAAGGTGGTGAAGTGACAGATCATTCTGTGTGTGACCAAGATCGTCCCGATGGTAAGTTGTGAGATCCTTTATTAGCTTTTATTTTCTTCTGCTAGGAAACAGAAAGGAAAAACCCACAGACTTTAATTTTTCTGGAAAAAAAAGCTGAATTCCAGTAACACTTTATTAGCACTGAATACCAGTGGATCAGTAGCTGCCATCTTTAGGTGACACTTTTGCTTTCCAGAATCTTCATCCCTCTTTACTTTTGTACCACGCTGGCTTCATTTATTTTGTTTATTGTTACTTGCCTAAATTCTGTAAGCACTGAGTTTGCAAACACTGAGATGAATGTGTTATAACAATGAGAATAAATATATTTTCATTGAAAAAACATGGAGAATAAATGCAGGGTATTAAATCCACATATTCTTGGGATATCCAGAAGGGAGTATAGAACAAACAGAAATGAAACAATCTTTAGAAAAATAACAGAAAAAAAGTCCTAATATAAACCACTTTTCCACCCAACACATGACAGTACACGTTATATTTATAGACAAAGGAGAAACTCAAATGAAAACAGACACTTGCATAGCTTTATGGAATTTCTGAAGGTAAATGATAAAGAAAGGATCTTTAAGCATAATCAAAATCAGGTAGTAATTAAAACCCTCAGAATCAGATTAGCTTTCACCTTCCTTCCACAATCCTAAACACTGGAAAAAATGGAGTCATTGGTTCCAGAGTTCTAAAGGACACAGTTTCCATATTTAATGAAGTTATTATTTATACATAAAGTCAGAGCATTATTTTCTCAGGAATACAAAGAGGAAGAAAATATGCCATCCAGGTATCCTTTCTGAATAAACTAACAGAAGGCCTGAGCAAAAACAATAAATATGGAAAGTAAGGCAAAACTCAAGACTGAGGAAGGCACATTTGAAAGAGACTATATGGTAAGAGCCTAATTAAATGTATGAAAATGTTGAAGTAATTATGTTCTATCAAATAACGTTGAAAGAACTATTCAAAATTAGTATCAAAATATCTTACCTAAATATGTGTCTTTAACTTTGACATTTATAGTATGTGTTGTTTGAAAATGAGAAAAAGGAGAGACTAGATTTCAATAATAAAAGTCTAAATAATTTAGATCATTTCTCCTATTGAAGACAACTAGACAAAAAAATATATATTTTTATGTTATATATTATACATACACATATGGAGAGAGAGACTGTTTGAAGGCATCAGTGAACTAATAAGATACTGAAGAACTGTCAGGCTAAGTTCTGGGAGGCAATGAATCTCCAGCTATATGAACCCAGAATTTGAAACTGTTTTTACCTTAAGGCATTTGCTGATTCTGCAGAAGGTATCTGGAACTCCATTGCTGAAAAAGGCAATGGCCCCTGATAAGCTCTCTGTTTTGGGGTTAAAACCCCAAAGATATATATCCTAGCAGGAAGAATGAATGAGCAGTAGATTGGTCTTCTGAGTGACTGCTGCCCAGCTTCAGATCATCTCAATCCCCACATTAAGCTAAGACCAGTCCTGATTGCTAGTCCCCTCAGGCATCTAAGAAAAGCAAATGTAAAATATTCACTAGGAGCAAAAAGAGCGTCTTAGACTTCAAATCATTTATATAAATAATTTGCAAAATATAATGTCCAGCACACACATAAAAAATACCCAGAAAAAATGAAGGAAGAAAGGTAACATGGAAAACAAAACAATAAGGCAAGAGAAGTAGGCCCATATGAGCTGAAAATATTAGAGTTGTAAACACAAAGTATAAGATAATTTTGCTGAGTATGTATAAGAAGATAAAGATAAGATTGGAAATTTTAGCTGAGAACTGGAAATTCAAAACAAAATAAATTTTGCAAGGAAAGAATCTAGAAGTAAATGATCCTATAACTGAAACTAAGAATTGGATGAATGAATTTATGACAGAACAACATATTAGACACAGGTGAAGGAAAATTTGTAAACTAGAAGGTAGGTCAAAATATACCCCAAATTAAAAATGGTAGGGGAAAAAAAGGATGGAAAATACTAAAGAAAGGGAAAAAGATATTAAGGGTCTGATGACAGAGTCTATCACAAGTACAGTTGGAGTCCCACAGCGGAAGGAGAGAGACAATTGGGCAGAAGCAATAGTTGAAGAAATTATGGTGAGAAATTTCCTACATTGATGAAGGTTATTAGGCCAAATGTTACGAAAGCTCTTTGAACTCCAAGCAGAATAAATATAAATAAATAAATTCACAACAATGCCCATCATAGTAAACAAATAAATAAGTAAATATAAATATTATAAATAATAAATACACAACAAGGCCCATCATAGTAAAATTCCTGAAAAACAAAGATAAACAGAAAATCTGAAAAGCTGTCTTCAAGCAGTTGGACTGATAGTGGACTTTTCAATATATATAATGAAAATAAGAAGATATACAACCACAAATAGCTGTGAACCAAGAATTCCAAACCCAGGGGGAAAAGTATGTTTCAAGAATAAAGGTTAATTGAGGATATTTTGGACCAAAAGAAAAGGCACAGTTTATCACCAGAGAATTCTGGTATTCTGCAAGTAGAAAGCTATTAATCCCAGATAGAAGGCCAAAGATAAAGGAAGGAATTAAGAGCAAGGTAAATGGTAATTATTGGATAAGTCTAAATAAATATTGATGGTATAAATCAGGAATGGCAATAATGTCTTGTGGAGTTAAGATATGCAAAACATTAAAATATACCACAATGATGGCATTTATTGGAATGAGGTAAATTAATTTTAAGTTGATGTTCTAAGCTAATGTTTTTCCATTAACATGGAGAGTAAAAGTACCAACTAGTGTTGTAACTTTGTAATTCTCAGTGGCCCTGAGAGTCAGGAAATGAGGTTATTCCTGTGATTGCCCAGCAGGCTACCTGGAGAGTTTCCAGGCTGTGGTGCAAAGAGGAGGAACCCAGGGAGATCCCAGCAAACTATGTTGAGGAGACAGAGCTGAGAGTCCTGGGAGACCAGGGTAGCTAAAGTTTGCGAGGCAGCGTTCTACAGAGAAGAGAGCTCCAGAGGGGGAATGCTCAGAAGTCTACAGAAGGAACCCCTCAGTCTTCAAGTGGATAGGAACACTAAAAAAGATCTGACAGAGTGATACCTGGAGTTTACATAGGGCTAGAAGAAGTGCCTATTCCCACCAGCCAGACTGGAGAGCCTGGACATTCATTAAGAACTCAGAAGGTTTCTGCCTTAGTAGTGGAGCAAAATAGGCAACAAACTAAATGCTGCTCTTGTCCTCCCCAATAGAGCTTAAAAGTGAGACTTGAAAGGATCAAAATATTTGTGAGTAACTTAATTTCATTTTAGAATAAAGCTCAAAAATATTTATAAAAATTATAAATATATCTCATACCCAACAAAGTAAAATCAACAAAATTACCAGGCATGCAAAGAAGTATTGCAAGACAACTCTCCATGCATCTATCATTTGTCTGCATATTTTGTGAGAAAAGGCACTGCTTGTATCCTTGAAAAGGATCATGTCTCTCTTCAGATTAAAGAGCAGACATACTTACTGTCCATTATAAAAGGTTCAGAGGATCTTGAGATTCTCTGATATGGTCTGGCTGTGTCCCCACACCAGTCTCATCTTGAATTGTAGCTCCCATAATCCCCACGTGTTGTGGGAGGGACCCTGTGGGAGGTAACTGAATCATGGGAGTGAGCTTTCCCATGCTGTTCTCATGATAATGATTAAGTCTCGTGAGATCTGATGGCTTTATAAAGCGGAGTTTACCTGCACATGATCTCTTGCCTGCCACCATGTAAGACATGACTTTGCATCTCCTTTGCCTTCAGCCATGATTATGAGTCCTCCTCAGCCATGTGGAACTGTGAGTTCATTAAATCTCTTTTCTTTTTAATTACCCAGTCTTTACTCATGCTTCACAGCAGCATGAAAATAGACTAATACATTCTCCAAGTTTAAGATTCCTCCCCTATGGTATTACCCACTGAGTGTGCAGGAATTAGCTGGTCCATCTATGGCACCATGTGGGAATTGGGACTCAGAGAACAGACACTAACACTCTGGTTACTGTGATTTCTCTGAACAATAAACTGTTCTTTATCTTTGACCAGGAGTCTTTGTCTTCAGTCAGCATTCATGGAATTGTGGCTAACTAACTCAAGTAGGGTAAAATCTCAGAGTCTTCACAGTTCTTGACAGGAAGCAGAAAATCATGCTTCACAGGAAAAGAAAAGTCAGTAAGTGAAACTCAATCCACAAATGATGCAGATGACAGAAGTAATATGAAAGGGCATGTTAAAAGTTGTTATACCTCTATTCCACATATTTATGAAGTTAAAATTAGGATTGACCATGTTAATTTGAGACAAAGAAGTTATAAAAAGACTCAAGTTGAATTTCAAGTGATTCAAAACACAAGTGATTTTTGCCTGAAAAATTATACTTGATGAGAACAGTGACAGATTAGATGCTATAGAAGAAAAGATTAAAGAATTTGAAGATGTAGCAATAGAAGCTATCCAAATGAAAACATAGAATAAGTGACCGAGGGGAAAAAAGAGCATCCATGAGCTTTGAGACACCTTGAAGGGTGGTTCTAATTACAATATACATGGATGTGAATCTCTGAGGGTGGATGTGGGAGTAAGAGACAGAAAACATATTTGAAGTAAAAGTGTTTACAATATTCCAATTTGATGAAATTATGAACCCACATATCCAAGAAGTTCTATGACCCCAAAGCACAAGAAACATAGTGAAAATTACACCTAAGCACATCATAATCAATTTATGTGACACCAGCAAAAAAGAGAAAGATGACAAAAACAATCAGAGAAAAATCACAAGTTATATACAGAGGACAAAGATAAAGACAAGTCAGGCCAGGTGCAGTGGCTCATGCCTGTAATCCCAGCACTTTGGGAGGCCAAGGTGGGCGGATCACTTGAATGAAGTCAGGAGTTCTAAAGCAGCCTGGCCAATATGATGAAACCTCATCTCTACTAAAAATACAAAAATTAGCAAGCCATGGTACTGGGCACCTATAATCCCAGTTACTCAGGAGGCTGAGTCAGGAGAATCACTTGAATCCAGGAGGCAGAGGTTGCAGTGAGCCAAGTCAACACTACTGTACTCTAGCCTGGGTGACAGAGCAAGATTTCATCAAAAAAGAAAAAAAAAAGATAAATCAAAAGTCTCATTGGAAACTAGAAACTACAATGACATGCAAAAACATGATGAATCTCACAAATGTAATATTAAACTAGAGAAGGTATAAAAGCACATACTGTTTATTATAAAATCTTATTTATATCAAGTTCAAAAAGCAGGAAAAAAATAACATTTAGAAAGCCTTGTTTAGGTGATAAAACAATAAAGAAGACCTAGGTACTGATCATTATGACAGTCAGGGTTTTGATTAAACTTTCATGATTGGAGGGGACATACTCCCTGGGAGGGGGCCATGAGGGGGCTGCCTGCTTAGATGGTTATCATAAAATTATACAGTTTTTGTATTTATTTATTTAATTGAGATCTCCATATTTTTGTGTCCTTTTCTATATGTATGTAGAAAAATTACATACATTTTATAAAATTGGCTAAAACAGGAAGAGAGGAAATGAGGAAGGGAATGAAGAAAGAGAAAGGAAACATCAATGGCAGAGGCTGTAAAACTAGATTATGGCTGGAAGTAGGAAAAGTTGCATATTAGGCTGACTCCATAAATACAGGTCAAAAATTAAAAATCCCACCGTGTTATGGATTCTGACAACATTACTTTTCAGAATATCTCTGACAAATTACACAACAATTGCAAATAGAATTAAATAATCATAAAATTAAATGAAGATGTCTTACTTTCTAAATTTTTCCAAAGAGATAACACGAGAGTATACTCAGCAATGCAAGTAATAGCTATCACTGTGACAAAAGCATAATGAATCAAATAAGATGACAGAGACATAAACAAATAGTTATGACAGTAAATGTAATTAGGTTACTTTATTTATTTTATTTTATTTTATTTTTTATTTTTTTATTTATTTTTATTTTTATTTTTTTATTTATTTTTTTTTTTATTGCATTTTAGGTTTTGGGGTACATGTGAAAAACATGCAAGGTTGTTGCATAGGTGCATACGTGGCAGTGTGATTTGCTGCCTTCCTCCCCTTCACCCATATCTGGCATTTCTCCCCATGCTATCCCTCCCCAATTCCCCACCCCCCTGCTGTCCCCCCCACTCCCCCACAACAGACCCCCATGTATAGTGCTCCCCTCCCTGTGTCCATGTGTTCTCCTTGTTCAACACCCGCCTATGAGTGAGAACATGTGGTGTTTGATTTTGTGTTCTTGTGTCAGTTTGCTGAGAATGATGGTTTCCAGGTTCGTCCATGTCCCTACAAAGGACGCGAACTCCTCGTTTTTAATGGCTGCATAATATTCCATGGTGTATATGTGCCACATTTTTCCTGTCCAGTCTATCATCGATGGGCATTTGGGTTGGTTCCAGGTCTTTGCTATTGTAAACTGTGCTGCTATGAACATTCGTGTGCATGTGTCCTTATAGTTACTTTAATAAGTACAAAAAACACTCAGATTGACTTAAACTCAATAAAAAACGTAAAGCTTTTAAAATATAAAGTTAGAAAAACATATATTTGAGAACAAATATATATTTCATTTGGGAACAAATGAAAACATAAAAAACTACTTTAGAATCTATTTGGTTAGAAGTCTAGCAAAAATATCTCCAGTGACAAAGAGTTGGTCATTTGATATTGATAACAATTTAAATTCTTGATGAAATATAATAGTGATGGGTTTTTATGTGTCAGATGATATGGCACGATACAATACAAATAAAAACCTGTTGAAAATGCAATGAGGAGTTCACAGATACAATATTATTAGTCAATGACAGAACAAATAGACTAAGAAGGACATGGAATGTTTGAAAAATGTGCTTAACAGTGTAGTCCTTTCTATAGAAATAGGCTGATCAATGGAACAGATTCTAGAGTTTAGAACTAGACCCAAGTAGATCTGGGATTTCAGTATATATTCTTGCTGACATTTCAAAGACAGATGACTCAATAAATGGCATTAAAACCACTAGTTGGCCATTTGGAAAAATAAACTGAATCCCAACCTCATTCCTTACACCAACATAAATTCCAGAAGGAGCAGAGATGAAACATAAAAATGAAACTATAAAAATACTAGAGTATAAGAATCAAAGGTTATTATTCAGCACTAAAAAGAAATGAACTATCAAACCATGAAAAGACATGTAGGAAACTTAAATGCATATTACTAAGTGAAAGAAGCCAATATGCAAAGGCTGCATACTGTATGAATCCAATTATATGATATTCTAGAAAGGCAAAACCATGGACACAATGAAAAGACTAGTGGTAGCCAGGAGTTGTAGGGTGGGGAGGGATGAATAGGAGGAGCACAGATGACTTTTAGGGCATTGAAAATACTCTGTATAATGCAATAATGGTAGATACATGTCATCATACATTGCCCAAACCCATAAAATGTACAGTTCCACAAATGAACCTTAATGTAAGTTATGGATTTCAGTACCATCCTCTCAATTTTAATATAAACCTAAAACTTCTCTACAAAAATAGTCTTTTTAAAAAACAACAAAATAAAAAATATTACAGGTTGCTTTTTTAACTGTGAACACATACTTGCAGACACATGATGGTATGCCTATGTTATGAAATGCAGACATACACATATCTATAATGTATATGCATGTCAGTATACTGCATAAAAGAGGAAAATAACAAAATTGTAATAAATAAACATTGACATAATAAAGGTTACAATGAAGTTAAAAATGAAAATTAGTGGGAAAAATATTCTCATCTAATGACAAAGAGCTAATTTTTTTATTTGAAAGACAGTGTTCGTGAACCAATCAGAAAAAAACATAAAACAATCTAAGAGGAAAATGAGCAAGAGACTCCATTATAATTCACAAAAGAAGATGTACAATCATTATAAATATGAAGAGATGCCCTATCTCTTTATTATATGAAGAAATGCAAATAAAATAGTACCTTTTCTTTGTGAATCGGGTAAGATTAAGTGGAGTTGAAAATATACAAAATTAGTAGAAATAGGGTTTTCAAACATGCTCGAATATTAGTAGGAGACTGAAACGCATAACCTCCTCATCAGCAATTTTGAGAAAATCTAATAAATGGTAGAAAATGGTAGAATGTTCATACATTGATGGAAAAATTATGCCTCAGGGATTTTTCCTAAAATAACACCCACCCAGAGTATGGAGATATTAATTCACTGAAATTTTCATTGCAATATTATGTTTAATGGCAGAAATAAAAAGTGTAAACACCTGAAAGCTCACCAATAATGTGGAATATTATCTAGCTTTTAAAATAAGATTTCCAAAAAAATTGTAATGACAGAGGATGATGCTTATTAAAATATGAAATAAAAAAGCAGGACTCAAAGTGTAAATATGTTTTGATCTGAGGATATATTTACATATTTGTGCATATGTCTGCATCTGTGTGTGTATACACACATACAAGAGAAATATGAGAATTCACAATATTAAAACTAGCCATCCCTTAGTTATAAAATTATCCACAATTCTCAATGCTTGTATGTATTTTTAGTGTATCCATAAGGAAATTGCATTTATTTTATAACTACAAGGGAAAAAATAATTTCAAAAATAATTTACAATAGGAAAGTAAGTTTTATTGGCTCTAGGAGAAAACCAAGGATGTCAAGATAATCAAATTCACTAATTTAGGCTTAACTTTTCCTCTTAATCTGGGATAGTTTTAGACATTTTTATAAAAGTACAGTTTTGAATATTAGCAGCAATCAACTTTCATGTTTAACAAAAAGAGACAATTTACATGATTTCTTCAATACAAGCATCAAAGAAACAGTCTTTGTTCTTAAGAAAACTTGAACATCTAACAATCTGCAAGCAATATTGTTGTTGTTGCTATTGTTCAGAAACAGTCCATTTACAGAGTTTAGGTTTATCCCCTAGAAATGCTTAATTCTAGACCAAAGTCCCCAGACCAATTTTTATGCAAATTAATTAAAGCTAAAGCATTAGCTTGAGCCAAACTTAATTACCAAGGCTCCAAGAAACAATCATGTGATCTATTTCTAAAGAAAAGTGAATGGATTTTTGGATTATCTGTTCTAATGGTTCCCTCCCATAAGTATGGCTGATTGAGTCCACTGTATGAAAAATATATACATAAACTGTGGAATTCTTTGTGTTCTTTTGTTTCCTCAGCCAGGAGGGATTAGGGCAGAGGACACTGGGGAGAATTCAACTAGTCTGAATGTGAAGAGGGGAACATAAAGCTTGCCCCCATGGGGCCAAGAAAGCAAGATGGAATGTGTAAGGTCCGCCTGCACTGAGGAGGAAGGCAGATGGGCTGGAAGCCCTGGGAGTAGTCATTAACACACAGCAGGCCTGTGCGCTCAGGCATACCTTGTCTTTGTGCAATACACCAGAGCCTGCCCCGTTTTCAAAGATGGGCACCTTGTTTTGTTTCTTCCTTCATTTTTAACTAACTTTATTTAAGAAAAATTAGAAAAAAAAATACTTCTATTTCAAGAAAGATTGTCAAAATATGTAAAGCACACAGGTGAAACAGATCAGGAGTAGAGACTGGTTTAGAGGGCAAGGAAGAGAAATATTCCAAGAGAGATTTGAACTAGCACTTTATCCTCAAAGTGAAGGGTCAAGCCTGACAAGTCACTGAAATTCCCTGGTGTTCATCAGCATCCTTAGGTTATGACCTCAAGCAGGCCCGCCATTTCAGC
This sequence comes from Aotus nancymaae, assembly GCF_030222135.1. NCBI lineage: Eukaryota > Metazoa > Chordata > Mammalia > Primates > Aotidae > Aotus > Aotus nancymaae. The sequence continues at coordinate 9,573,636 of NW_026988412.1, read as the reverse complement.
AGTGCCCCAGGCTCTATTGAATGGCGACCTTCTCATTCTTGATTGAATCCTCTGAAAATTTATCAAGTGGAGCACTAGGACCAGGGGACACACAGGGATACAGATTGGCCACTTGCCCTCTCTGGATGCTCTACTCTTTCCCTTCATGGTATAGACAAAGCCAGATCACAAACATTGAGTTAAAGGTCCCTGCAAGGACCTGGTGCGATGATTAGGTGCAATGGTCAGTTCCCTCTATCAACAGTGATAGAGAATGAAGCTCACTCAATAAACAGTGAAGGTTCCCTCTCACTATCATCTACTCAAGAAACAAATGTCGGTGTGACTGGAAACTTCATCTGAAGACATACCTGTGAACCTAGGAGATTATCTAGTTCCTCAGCCTTTTTTCTTTTCAATAGATGATGAAATTAGGTACCAAAGAGGTTGTGATTTGCCTAAAATATCCAGTTATCTTTATTCCCATTCCAGGGTTCTCTGCAGCAAATATAGCGTGTGGAGTATTTGATAGCGTAAGGGACTTTACCTTGCCGTTAAAGGATGCAAGAGAAAGTAAGTTATAGTCCTTAATGACTCTTTACAGACCTTGATGAGTACTATAATAGAAGTCCAATTAAACAGACATTCATTGATGACTTCTTATTAAATAGGTGCTGGGAAGGAAAATATGAATAAAACAAAATCTATCTCTCAATCTGGTAAGAGAAACAAACACAGACACAACTACATCAAACACAGACACAACTACATCACAGTGTGATCAGGATAATAAATAGATGAATGGGCAAAAGAACTCAACAAGCAAAGATATGAAAATCATTAATCCTTGCAGTTTTTGCTCCTGCTAATATAAATATGTATAAGGACACATGTTACGTGTATGCTTAAAAAAGTGAAATTGGATTCTACCTTCTACAATCTTTTTAAACCTCATAATCTGTCACTTAGTGGTTGCCTTCGGATTGATGAAATGTTGCTGCTTAGACTTCCTGTAATCCTTAGATTAGAAATTCATTGCAATTTTCTGTTTTCTACATGTATCATCATTTCATGTTTCATTTTGCTCACTACCTTTGCTTTCTTAGTGGACCCGAGTTTGATATCTAAAACATTTATTTGTTTCTTAATGTCTACATCAATTTTCTATTCATTCAATCTTCTCATTTCCTTACCCACCAATTCTTATATTTCAGGTAAATACAAAGACACTTTCTATAGTTTTTGTTTTTCTGAATATATCTTTTTCAAAAGTATTTTCTCTCAGCATAATTACATTATGTTTTAATTTTTAAGTACATTCTTTGTTTGAATAGCAGGAAATAGCTCTCCAAGCAAGACATTGCCAGGAGATCAACTGAAGATATTGCCTTTACTTTCTCTAACAGAATCTCTCTCTCCATGCAGTCATTCTGTTGTCCAGGCTTATCTATAGCAGACCTGAAAGGCAAAACCTGTGGCCCTAGTTTTATCAGAAATGGGATTGACATGCTCCCATCCTATTTCTAGAGGCTGATTTTATAAACTTGATTTTAGAATTTTCCATGAATGTCATGGTTTCATTTAATTTACTGAGAGTATTTAAATGTCCTGGTTTCATTTAATTTACTGAGAGTATTTCAGCCTTCATTTTGTTGTCTAATATAGTCTTTATTCCACACAGTTTCCCATAATCCAAAAATCTGCTCAAAGTGATTTCTTCCTCAAAAAGTAGAAATTCTGTTTTATATCTTAATAGAAAGAACCTTTTTCACATATAATGCTTGTGTTTCAGCAACTGTATGTTTTTTGAGGATAAGCACTGTATCTATCTTACTTAAGATCTACTCCCAGCACCAGATATATTTACCAGTGATGGCACACAATACATTGTAGAATGAATAACCAGTAGTACAGTCATTATTATTCTATATAATATCCAAAGGTGATAAGGGTGAAACTGGATTGGGGTGAAAGATTTTAAATTGCTTTCTGCTACGTATTTTGTGGCCCATAGTAACATGACATAATCTAAAGAATAAAGGATGCAAATGGAATCCTTACACATTCTGGCAGAACTATGTATAAGGATTCTTTACAGAATAAATTCTTTAGAATACTGTTTTGCAAAATCTAGTAAGGCTAAACATATATATTCTCTATTATATAACCTACTTGTTCTCGGTCACTTGGTTTATACCCAAGTGATATGAGTCCATTAAAATATATCTGCCAAAAGAAACATTCAAAAGTGTTTTTAGCAGTGTTATTCATAACAGCCTCAAACTGAAAACAATTCAACACTCATATGATATAGTATATTCAGAAAGTAGAATAGTATGTATCAATGAAAAAGAATAAATTTCACAGACAACAGTTATAAAAAAACTAAGATACAAAAGATCATATGCTGCATATTGTATTTAAATGAATCTCAAAAACACACAACACTGTTACATAGTGGAGGAAGCCACTGGTTTAAGAATTGTTTTTTATCCGGATGGTAATTACATAGGAAAATTCACGTGTATATACCTAAAGAGTCATAAAGATATATACTTAAGATTTGTACATTTTACTGTATGCAAGTAGATCTCAATTTTAAGAGCTAAAAAGCAAAATAAAGACATTTTCAGGCAAAACAAAAAGAAGAGAGGGATTGTAGTCAGGTAGAGCTAGTTATGATTTCTGAAAGCAGAACTGAGATCACAGCACTTACTTTCCAGGGCTAATGTGATGATTAGAGATAATACATGTGAAGTATCTAGGGACAGTCTGGCATTTTTTATGAGATCAATAATTTGCAGATTCACTTATATCTTCTAGGCCAGTACTTCTCAAGCTTTAATTTGCATACAAATCACATGGACATATTGTTATACAATGCAGGCTCTGATCCTGTAGGTCTGTGGTGAGGCCTGAAATTCTGCATTTTTGAAAAGCTCCCAGGTAATTCCAGTGTTGCTTGTCCATGGGCCATACTTTGAGTAGCAATGGGGAAGAATGCGGATGAATGGGGTTTTTCAGAAGTGGAACGGTCTTGAACAAGTTCAAATTTTAAAAGGCCTTTCTGCTATCAAATCACAAAACAGAATAAAGGAGAAGAAAATGAAAGATCCAAGAGACAGATGATATATTCCTAAATAAGGAAAGAAGACAGGAGACTGGAAAGTGGGAAAACAGAAATGTTTTGCAGAATCATAAAGATGGCATTTCACTGATCTTCAGGAGTGATGAAAGAAAATCATCAAAAACAGCTTGAGGTTTTTATATTCAATGATCAAATAGATAAATATGCTTTAGTTTTAATTATTTTATTGGCTCCTTTTGATTAAAATTGAGCTCAGGGGAGTGGATATGACACAAAAAACATGATTTTTCCCCCGTCTGTGTCATGCTAGCAGAGAATGAATCAAGGGCAAGTAGTATCATGTAAGGTTTAAAAATAATTGTATCAAAGAAGAAGCTGTAAGATGAGAGATTATATGAGTCAGCTTTGCTGCAGTAACAAATAACCCCAAAAGTCACATTGGAGGCTCAAAAACAAGGCTGGTTGTGTCTCTACTTGGCCCTGCTTGGCTGTGTTCCACATGCTTTCCATTCAGGATCTAGATAAAGGAACACGCTCTATGAGGAGCAGAGGAGCTGCAGGCAACATACAGTGGATCTTAAGGGTTCTGGTTGGTTGCAGCACGCTTGATGCCTGTTCCAGTGCCATTTCCTAAACAAGTCACATAAACAGGCCCCTGTCAATGAGATGGGAACATACAATTGTCCCACAAGGGCCTCTGCATGTCACACCGTCACAGACAGGGAAATATAATCCTCTTACAGGAAGAGGTAGAGAAAAGTCAAAAGCATAATGCTACCACAGGAATGGAATCAGGCAGAGTTCAAGCTCCTCTTGGTCTGCTTTACACCTATAACCAACCCTAGCTCTAGAATATTTTTTTTTAATTCCATAGTTAAATATCCTCAGCACAGAATCTTTCATTAGCCCAAGGCGAAATGGACAGATTTCAATTTCCTCTCCTAATAAGCACTTAAATGTTTTAAACTCTATAGGGGAGGGTAGGAGGAGAAGCCAAGGGGTGTGGAAGAAAACCCATTACTAGTTAATCAGCCTAGGAGTAATCAAGAGTTGGCTGAATTCTCTCCTGACCTTTGCTGTATTTAGTATGTGTCTGAAGAGAATGGTTGAGCTGTTATGCCCCCCAGTTACCATGTGCTGATATTACTCAAGTTTCTATGCTCTGTTGATGGAAAAATGAAAGTGTTAAGTAGTGTTTTCATTTTCTAGGAATCCTCACTATGGTAAATAGTAATATCTTAAAAGGAAATTAAATGTAGTTAACCCATACAGCCCGGAAATTATTGTAAAATTTGAAAATTTCCAGGTTGTGTCCTCCATCCATATCCTGTGCATTGATAAGCTAAAGGAGTATGCCAGTTTCAAATCAGTTTCAAGAAAAAAAAAGATTTTTTGCCTAAATTATCAGGATATTTCTCAGAAAATAATTGATATACATCGGATGATTGGAAAAATGGTAACTTTGCCCTCCACTTTGGTTCCCAAACTGTTCTCTATCTCTCCATGCATGATTAAAGCATGGTTTCTGGAGGTCGGGAATAAAGCTGCGGTCGTGCATATCACATTTCTTTTCTCTTTCAATCACTGTTTTTAACAGGGCAAGAGAATGATTCAACGAAGAATGAAATAAAAATTGAAACAGAGTCCCAGAACTCATATATGGAAACAGAAGGTACTGAAACCCAAATACATTATCAGAGAATGAGATGAAACTGTGAACCATGACATCTCTATATACCTGTGTATGTGAGTGGTATGTGTGTGTGTTTTAGGCAGTGATTACTGAAGGATAGCAATAGTGCTCAACTTGGTGGACCTATTGAAACTTGAAGGGGGAAAAAAGAACTCTAACTTCTATGCCATAGTCACTGTATTCTCACAACGATTCCAACTAAAACATCCCTGAGTGTCCTTCTGTCTTATTCTATCTAGAACTTCCATCAAACCAAGAAGATGCCGGGATTGTGGAGCAACCCGAAGTGATTCCACTAACAGATGACCAAGAAGAAAATGAAGCTGAAAAAGGTAGGACTGCTCTTCAGTTAACTCATCAAGAATAGAGAGTTTCTTTGGATTCCTGCCTAGAATTCAACCATAAAAGTTATCTTCATGCAATTACAGCTTGTAAAGGGGGAAAATGAACATTTCCTTTATCCCAAATCTGCTTTTGAAAGTAGAATAAAATCTACAAGTAGCAAAAGAAGATGCTTGGAACTACTTGTAGCATAAGGATGTTTTTGTTATTCATTTAGATTCCATTTAAATTTCTAAAATTATAGTATTGAGAAAGCTTGTAAGAAATCAAAATGATGGACTAGAGGGATAAAGTTCACAGAAAATCTGAAATGGCTTTAAAGCAAATAGACTGACCTTTTTGTATTGATTTCATCTGTCTTCCTTCCTATAGTAGCGATTAAAGAAACAATTTATGTAAAATATGCATGTTATATGAACCTCAACTGCAGGCTTTGTTTGCTAATATTAGGATGCAATAATATTGAATACTGTTTTTAAAAAAGAAGTGAGCATTATAATGATTTCTGAAAACTCAGGAGGAATGAACACTCCGTAAATATTGAAGCAGCATTTGGGCCAAGAGACCAATGTATTGGAGTGAAGACAGAAGTCTTTTGAAAAATATTTTCTTAAAAGCTATTCTCAGAGTAACTTAGTGTTAACTGAAGAACTAAAAGAACTCGATTTTTAAATATAAAGCGATTTCTTAAAAGAAGCTCATAATTTTTGTTACAGTATATCATAAATCATACTACCCTTAAAGAATATGTATTTTCAAAGCAGTTGCAGAGTAATAACTTCACAGGCCTTGTTTATAGAACATGGTGATCAATTGTGTTTCCAAATTAAAACTCAACATGATCTCAATTGTAAAATCAGGTCAATAGCAACTACAGCTTCCAAATTATGAACTCTTCTTGGCAGGGGCATTGACACAGCTTAATTGCTAAACCATGTGAGCGATTTTGACACTTTTAAAATTTTGACTGCGTTTACAGCACAATATTTTTCCATGGCTATGCCTCTAATAACCTTTTCTTTATTGCAAATCCCAGTTCAGACTCATGACTCCATGTTCCTGTCAAGTCAAATAAAGGGTATATTTGAAGTTATTTCATGTCTAACATTGATAACTGAGAATTGATATAACCCTTACTCAGAATCAGATACATGGTACTGCTCTCTTCAACTGCAGTTTTAAAATGTAAAATAGACAGTGCTGTGCATGTTACCTTAATTTCTCTGTGGCAGAAATTGTTTGCTTTGTTCATTGAGCCTCAAGAAATGCAAATGGTAAAGGGGAACATCAAACAGCTGTACGTTTTCCTCTTTTTGACTTGACCTATAAGCAAAAAGCTGGCATTCAGCACACATTGACATGCTTCCCTTCTCCCAGAGCCTTCTCAAGCATTGAACACTACTCTGAGGCCTGAAGGATTAAATACCCTCATTTCCTCTCTTCCTTGTAAATATGCCAATCTTTTTCTGATATCGGTGGAATGGCATGTGGGAAAAAAGTAAGGTCAAGTTCTGCTACTTGCTTTGAGCAACTGTGAGGTTGAATTTCTCTGTTAAAATTTGACTTTTCACTGTAAGATGACTACCAATGCTGGTAATCTGGAATTAACCACATTTTCCCTTCCCGTCTTTGGCATAGATATTCCACTTGGCCCTGCCTTGAATATTTCTGGTGTTTAAATTTGAAATAATTTTAAATGCATCACCTTTGTCATCTTATACTTTGCATCAAAGTAAGAGTGAAAAGCTATTTTGTTCTGTATATGAAAAGTAGTCATAGGAAAAGGAGGTAATACAGACTCCTGGCGCCCTGCAGTAGCTCTGCCCCACCACTGACAAGCTGGATGACCTTGGACAAGTTACTTAACCTATCTCTTCAGGTTCTTCATCTGTAAGATGATGATTGCAAAAGTACCTGTCACATACAGTTATGGTGAAAATTTAACAGGTAACATGTGCAAAGCAATTAAAACAATGTGTGGCACATAGACTGCACTCCATAAGTATTTAGTATTTATCATAATTTGATAAATTGATTACAAAGTCAAGAAAATCCACATGTGATTTCCCCAAGTCCATTCATTGCCCTTCTTCACTATTTTGAATCTGTAGAAAGTCACATATTCTACATTATCCTTCAACAACAACTGGCTCTACCCATATGATTGACAGCACCATTTCATGAACGCCATTTTGATATGGCTCTAAATGCTTTACATTTCTACATATTTTATTCTAAAGAGATTAAACAACTAATGGAAGGAAGCCAGGTGAAAGACATTTCTCTCCATTCATAAACACTTTCTTGTTTGTCAGTATCTCAATCTTCTACTTGAGAAATAAATAAAACCATAATTTCTATTTTCTAAAAAAAGATACTATTGAGCTGTTGGTAGATCCACAAAAGAAACACAGTAAATAAACTCAAAGCAGCAAATTGTTTTTACATTCTTTTGATTTAGTTATAAAAAGTCTTGTTTGAAAACGTTTTAAGACTATAGCTCCAGATTTTGTGTTCACAAAATAGTCTCTTAATCAAAAGTTGTCTATATGTATTAAGAATTATCTCTAAAGAAAACCAATGAGTATTTTATTACATTTGTAAAGATATTCCTTATAGCTTTAGAAGTATTAGTTCTCTTTAATTGTAAGAATCCTTTTAAGGAGGCAGAAAGTGGTTCCTTTAAAAAAAAAATTCCAGACCAGGAAAAATATATAATGTTTTTCTGTCTTTTTGTAGCATTTTATAAGATTAGAAAATGTAGATAATCTTCAGGATACATCTTCTATGGCTCCCAGGTGTATGGGCACAGATGTTGCAACATTAAGTTTTGAAGTTAGTTCTACTAAAATATGGATTTTGAAAAGAAGGAAAAATATTCAGCAGAAGTTCATGCTGATAAAATTACACAATAGCACAATGGACATGTCCCTGGGAGACCTGAAATACAAAAATTTCAACAGGCATAAAGTGAGGTTTCACATATGGCAGCTTTTCTGATATAGCCACATTGCCTCTTCCTAAATGAGCCCAGTTTTATGATTTCCCAGCAGGACCTGCAACACATATGAAATCCAGTGGAATAACATCATTTAGGTTAATAACCAAATAGGAAAGTAGTATTATAGAAGATCTCCTCTGAAAAGGATCACGTTTCAGTATAAAATATAAAACCAGCATTAAAACATCTTTCTTACATTTGTTATTGCTAGGTGAATTTAGAAAAATTTGACATAAAAAAATTCTTACCTATATCAACATTGTGTTATTATTATTTCACATTTTCATATGTTTTATTATGATATATATTGGATTTTTTTTCTCTAAATGTTACACAGAATGAATACCTTTGGTATCAATAATTTTTTATATCAATTGATAAGTAAAGTATGGAATAGTAATCCTTTGTCTGTTTACCTAAGGTAGAATAAAATGTTGACAGAGACTTAAAGTATATTATGGTTTAATGTTTTCTTAGAAAAAGTGCATATGGACAGGCGTGCAAGTAAAGAATAAAGTGTCAGCCAGTGACAAGAGTAAAGTATCATGCCCTTAGGCTCCTGTTTTGATCCAAGCATGGTCTGACCAGTATGACCTTGAGACAAAGTGTACAGGGAGCCATGGCTTCTAGCCCTGGCTGTGTGATTCCTGGCAATCCTTTAACTTCTAAGGATCCCAGTCTCTAGGGTAATAACGAAGGGCATGAACTCACAATTGCAATTATAAGGTTCATAAATTTTCTTAGAAGGTTAATTCTGAAGAACCACATTCTTGAGGAAACGAGAGCAATGGCATGGGAGCCAATGGTCAGCAATGCTGAAAGCTGAAGTCGTAGGTTTTCCCCAGTTTTATTTATTGCATCCTATTGATAAAAATGCAGACGTGCCCTAGACCAGGGAAAAGCATAAGCCAACTATATAAGGACTTGCTAATAATTGGACAGCTAATTATTCCCTGAAGATACTTTAAAGGGGGAGAGGAATGCCTTTTAGGTCAAGGTAGCTTTACACAGAAAGTCTGCTCAGAATCAAGCTGGATTTCCATCACCATCTTTCTTAGTCCATGTGGGTAACTTTTTTTTGGCAACTCCTCTGGCTACTGTTTCATCTTTCGGTGAACACATAGCAAGTGAGCCACTTTCTCTTCTACTTCTGCGAATCAAATCCATTAGAGATTTATTTCATCTACAAAACACCCCTGTATAGCTCTTGGTGTTTTCCATATTCCATAGGATTCTTACATCACGGGGAGAGCCCTTTCTTCTCTCTTTGAAAAGCAGATCCTGCACTAGCAATGTTGCCATACACAGAATACCTAACACTTGGGCCTTCACATACAGGCTGTGTTCTTGGCTATGAAAAATCACTGCTCAGGCATATTTTTCATTCATGCAAAATACTGTATACATTTGCATCTTGAGGAACAAACTAACTTACTGGAACTTTCTATTCTCAGAAAGTCTTTGCATCTCTTTTCAAATGAGATCAAGTTTGGTCATACTCTATTATTCATATTGGCAGCAATATTATTTAGTTTTCTAGGGCAGTTTTACCATTTGTTTTCTTCTTAATCACATTTTGAATCTGGAATTCAACAAACAAAATTATGTTTTAGGATATCAGTTAAATTAAAAATGATGGCAATGGTTCGGTTTTATGAATATTTTAGTGTCTAATCAAATTTCTCATATCGGTTAAATACCTTGAACATTAAAATTGTAAAGTTTTAAGCTAAATTGTTTAAGTTTTCTACATGTCTCTATGTATACAATGTAAATGTATAGAACCAGTTCATTAAACTTATACTGCATAACTGACCTATAATTTTAAAGTTAAAAAACATAGAAGAATAAAAGGTATATTCACTGCTGTAATAATATTGGTGTGTATAGCATGCACGCCTGTGTACATGTGTAAAATTAGATTATACATGTATAAAGTTCACATGTATCTACCCAGTAAAAAGTTAGGCAGGCCTCTTGAATTTGTTCAAATCCTCTAGCTTGCTGCAATCATCTTGTCTTTAAAGATTTAGAAAAAAATTGCCCCGAACCTCCATTTTTTATGTTAGGAGAAATCTATGATCCCTTCCAGTATCTCTGAGAATTCTTTGGTGTCAGGTTTATTTTTTCTCATCTCAGGCTCCAAGTTCCTGCCTCTGGTGGCTTCTCACTTCAGCCTTTGCCTTTCCTTTCTGTTGTAAGCTGTCTCTAGTTCTCACTATGGCTTCCACTCAGACACCACCACCTGGACACCTCCCACCCCTTCACTCCGTCTAGCACCAAAAACTCAAGGATGTGTGTAGGTTTAAGCAAATGTTAGGATCAAAACTTGTAATTACTAGCAACATATTTCTCAGAATGTATCTTCATGTTAAGCAATGCATGACTGTATATGGGTTATGAATTTTGGCTATATGATTATACACATGGATCCATAATACACACACATTTGGGAAAACTGCATATATCCATAAAAACACACACAACTCAGGAGCCCTGAAAATTTTCAAACTGGCTAATATCATACAGGACAATACCACATATTCTTTCTTTCTGTCAGGCAAAATTCATTTTCATTGATATGAACAAATCTCATTTTCATTACACAAGTTTTCTACATGTTACCTTCTACCTCTACAGATGTGTAAAATAGTCAAGTGAATATAAAGCTGGTCAAGGAAATATACCTTCATAGAACCAGATAATCCCAGAGAGTCTGGAGGGCAACACCCAACCTTCCACCACAGTGACACCCAGGAATCTCTTTTATCTATTGTCAAGTCTTAGACAATTTTTCTTGACAGTATTCTGAAGGCAAAACTGCCCTTTTAACCTGTTTACCACCTCACTTATTTGTTATTGTTCACTATTTGATACATTTGATAGACAGTGATAAAATACTAAGGTAGTATCAGAGTAGGGCGGTAGCTTCCAATTTCATCTGAGGTCGTAGTTTACTTGCTATTATTTTATGGCAAGAACTGCATTCTACATTTAATATAGTTGTACACACACACTATAGATGAAGTACTAAGATGCATCAATTGTAAGATGTGCCATTTTTATTTTATGTATTATTAATAAATTTTCTAAAATCTTGCTTATTAAGGATACAAAAGACACAATAATTTTTTTATGATTTAGGAATTTTATTTTATATGTTAAAAAAAACTCTTCCAGCAAGGTGTAGAACTTTTTCATATTATCATTTTTGAGAATACATAAAAAGAAAAGTTTAGGCTAAAGAAATTAGTTACGGTATTGCTAAAACTTCATCAGATCCAGGGTCCTACTCTAAATCACTTTCAATCAAAGTCATCAATATTTGTTTTATGACACAATATTGTCCTCTGCCAATATCTTTGATGGTTCGTAGTTTAAGAGAATTTATAAAGAATTTAAAACTCATTGGCTTGTAAGTCTCTTAAGACTTAAGTCTATCTTGCTGTCATATAGTTAGCCCATTTTTTTCTTTTTTGCTTCTACTTAGAGACTGTTAAAACACTTCTGATTCACCAACTCCCTCTATATTTATTATTTTTTCAGAGATTTTCATTGACACTCATTCTGCAAGTTTGAGTACTTTTGTTTTTGACGCTAATGCATATATGGGTATGATAAATTGTATCGTGTCCTGACCAACAAAAATTTTATAACACTTCACTATTTCACAGATGTTAAGATGTGATAGCAGTGTACTTTGTATTATGAAATATAATATTTATTTCACAATAAAAACTACACTGAGACTAGAAAATGAAAACTTGATTACAAGTGATATAATCGAGTAAAGTTGGTTTTTTTCTACTAATTCGTATATCTGACTAGCAGTGGGATCCTTCCTAGCACATCAGTCCATTACCCTACTGCTCACTGTATAACTAAGAAAGGTCTAAATGCTTTTACTCATACATTCAACAAATGCTTTTAATGCACATGTAACATGTGCCAGAAACTATATAGACACTAGCACTAAAAATGAGGAAGACAGACAAAGCTGCTGCTGGGCTCATCTCCAGAATAGGGCTCAGGATAGAAGTGTCTTTTTTTTAAAAAAGAAACTTTTAAAGATTCCATATATAAATGAGATCACACAGTGTTTGTCTTTGTCTTGTTTCACTCAGCATAATGCCCTCAAGTTTCATTCATGTTGTCACAAATGGCAGGATTTCCTTCTTTTTATGGCTGAGTAATATTCCATTATACATATATATTCATTATATACATATTATGTATACAAATGTGAGGTGTGTGTGTGTGTGTGTGTGTGTCACATTCTTCTCTGTTTATGCATCTATCGGAACTTAGGTTGTTTCTGTCTCCTGGATATTATGAATAATGTTGCAATGACCATGAGAGTACAGATTTCAAGCTACTGATTTCCCTTCCTTCAGATATCTAGCCAGAAGTGGGATGGCTGGATCGTTTGGTAATTCTATTTTTAATTTTTTGAGGAACCTCCATACTGTTTTCTATATGGCTATACTAATTGACATTCTTATTAACAGTGTACAAAGATTCCCTTTTTTCCACACCCTCGCCAACACTCATTAGCTCTTCCTGACCTTTCTGATAAAACTCTTCCTAACAAGTGTGAGGTCATATCTCATTGTGATTTTGATTCCCAATTTTCTGATGATTAGTGATGTCCAGTGCCTCATCTCATACCTATTGGCCATTTGTAAGTCTTCTTTGGAAAAATGTCTATTCAGGTCTTGGTATCAACATAATGCTGCCCTCATAAAACGAATTTGGAAGTCTTCCCTTCTCTTCAATTTTTTTGAAAGAGTTTGAGTAAGATTGGCATTAGTTCTTCTTTAAAGGTTTGGTATAATTCATCAGCCAGTTAGTCTGGTCCTGAGCTTTTCTTTGTTGAGAAGTTTTTGATTACTGACTCAAACACTTTACTTATTATTGGTCTATTCAGATTTTCTTTTTTAAATCATATAATCTGTTTATTATAATTCTTATATGTTTGGGATATTAATACCTTATCATATATATGGTTTACAAATATTTTCTCCCATTTTATATGTTGCCTTTTCACTTTGTTGATTGTTGCCTTTTCTGTGCAGAAGCTCTTTAGTTTAATGTAAATCTGCTTATTTATTTTTGCTTTTGTCACTTGTGCTTTTGATGTCATATCCAAAAAATCATTGCCAAGACCAATATCAAGAAGATTTTTCCTATAAGTTCTATATGAGTTTTACAGTTTAAGGTCTCACATTGAAGTTTTTAGTCTATTTCAAGTTAATTTCTGTGAGTGGTATAAGATAGAATTTTATTCTTTTCTATGTGGGTATCCAGATTTCCCAGCATCACTTATTAAAGAGACTATCCTTTTGTCATTGTATGCTCTTGATATCTTTGTCAAATATTAGTTGACTTTATATGCATGGGTTTATTTCTGGGCTTCTCAATTCTGTTCTACTTGTCTGTGTGTCTGTTGTGCCAGTACCATACTGTTTTGATTACTATATCTTTGTAAGGTAGTTTGAAATTGGTAAGTGTGATGTCTCCAGCTTTTTTCCTCTTTCTCAAGATTGCTTTGGCTATTTGGGATTTTTGTGGTTCCATATGAGTGTTAGGATTGTTTTCTCTTTTTATGTGTCCTTGAAATTGTGATAGGGATTGCATTGAATATATAGATTGTTTTAGGTGTTTGGGCATTTTAACAATACAAATTCTTCTGATTCATAAGTATGGAATATTTTTACATTTATTTGTATCTCATTCAATTTTCTCTTCAATGTTTTATAGTTTTCAGAATACAGATTTTTCACTGCCTTTGTTAAATATATTCTGAAGTATTTTATTATTTTTGATGCTACTATAAATGGATAGTTTTCTTTATTTCATTTTCAGATATTTGTTACTAATGTATAGAAATGTACTTGATTTTTGTATGTTGATTTTGAATTCTGCAACTTAAATAAATTTATTAGCTTTAACATTTTGTTGGAGTCTGTAAGGTTTTTAATAAGATTATATCATCTAAAATAGAGACAATCATAATTCTTCTTTTCTGATTTCAATGCCTTTTATTTATTTTTCCTTGCCTAAATGCTTTGTTTGGGACTTCTAGTTCTATGTTGCTTAGAAGTGGCAAGTAGGGGCATCTTGTCTTGGTATTGATCTTAGAGAAAAGCCTTCAGCTTTTTACCATTGAGTATGATGACAGCTATGGGCTTGTCATATATTGCCTTTATTATGTTGGAGTTCATTCATCCTATACTCAAATTATTGAGTGTTTTTTTTTTTTAATCATGAAAGGATGGTTAATTTTGTCAAATGTTTTTTCTGCATATATTCAGATGATCACAGATTTTCATCCTTTGTTCTGTTAATGTGATATATCACATTTATTGATTTCCATATGTTGAATCATCTTTGAATTCCAGGGGTAACTTCTTCCATCCTTCTAAACTGCTATTGAATTTGCTAGTAATTTGTTGAAATTTTTTCTATTTATTTTCATCAGGGATTTTGGCCTTTAATTTTCATTTCTTGTAGTGTTCTTATCTAGCTTTGGTACCAAGGTAATGCTGTCCTCATAAAATGAATTTGGAAGTGTTCCCTTCTCTTCAACTTGTTTGGAAGAATTTAAGTAAGATTAGCATTAATTCTTCTTTAAATGCTTGGTAGAATTCACCAATGAAGTAATCTGGTTGTGGGCTTTTCTTTGTTGGGAGGTTGTCGATTACTGATTTGATCTCTTTACTCATTACTAGTCTATTCAGATAACCTATTTCTTCATGAGTTAGTCTTATTAGAGTGTATGCTTCCAGCAATTTATTCATTTCTTTTATGTTATCCAATTTGTTCATATGTAATTGTTCATAGTAGTCACTTATGATCCTTTGTATTTCTGTGGTATCACTTGCGACATCACTGTTTCATTTACAGTTTTATTTATTTGAGTCCTCTTTATTCATTAGTCAGGTAAAAGTTTGTAAATTTTATTCATGTTTTTCAAAAAAACAACTCATTGTTATTCATCTTTTTTATTGTTTTTCTATTCTCTATTTCATTAGAGATTAGAGATTTCATGAGAAATTAGAGATTTCTGTCCTAATTTATTAATATTTTTTTCTTCTACTAATTTGGGGTTTGTTCCTCTTTTAGTTCCTTAAAGTGTAAAGTTAGGTTACTTGATGCTTTTTTTTTTTCTTAATGTAGGCATTCATAACCATAAACTTCCTTCTTAGAACTGCTTTTGCTGTTTCCTATAAGTTTCGGCACATTGTGTTTCCATTTTTGTCTCAAGATTCTTTTAATTCTGTGATTTCTTTTTTGACCTATTGGTTGTTCAGGACTGTGTTATTTAATTTCCATATATTTGTGAATTTTCCAAAATTCTTCCTGTTATTGTTTTTTAGTTTTATTTATGATGAGAAAAGATATTTGACATGATTTCAACGAATCTAAGATTTTTTTTTTATGGCCTAACATATTATCTATTCTAGGGAATGTTCTTTGTGTGCTTGAAAAGAATATGTATTTTGCTGCTATTGAATGGAATGTTAGGTGTCTGTTAGGATCATTCACTTACAGTGTTGTTCAAATCTGCTTTTACTTTATTGATTTTATTTCTGGGAGATCTATCCATGGTAGATTGTGGAGTATTAAACTCCCCTACTATTATTGTATTGCTGTTTATTTCTCTTCTCAGTTCTATTAGTATTTGCTTTATATATTTAGATGCTCTGATGCTCGGTGCATAAATACATACAATTGTATATCTTCTTGATAAACTGATTCTTTATTACAATGACCTTTTTTAGTCTTTCGTGACTATTCTGAGTTAAAGTGTATTTTGTCTAGTATACGTATAGCCACCCTTGCTCTCTTTTGGCAGCCCAGCTGTCAATAAAAGCTAGAATGTTGGAGTGAAATTATTAAAGTAGAAGTGGTGGAGTGAAAGCCCTAGGTTGGGGTGAGAGCATGTATGGCCTTTCTGGCCATTCCAAGGAGTGTGGAGACTCACTGGCAACTAGAATGCAGACAACTGATTTCATTCTTCCCTCATTCCTGTGTTTTCCATGTCATTTTACAGACTAAGGTCAATAAGAACCCAAAATTATTACAGTTGTTGCACTCTGCCGGCCTTTGGTATAGAATTCATATGGGAGTATATGAAATAAAGTTTTCTTAGAATATGCAAAACCTAGAACATTTACTATCTGGCCCTTTATTGAAAAATATTGCTGAGCCCAGTCTATTTATAGAAAGCCCAATGTCACCCTAAATGTGAACTCCCTCCTCTCATACAATAACTCTTAAATTATGAATCTTTGTCAATACACATAGACATATATGCATTCACTTGAGATGTTTCCCCGGAAACATGGGTTTATTCTCACAGTGCCATGCCCTTCTGTAAGCATAGTCTTTGCTGTGTTTGCATCCCTCTCCAGCCTGATAGACTGGAAGAAAATGGCACCCTCTGATGTCAGCCATCATTAAAGGGGCCCCAAAGCAGCATGCCTTGGGCCTCAAGTACTTCAGGCCATAAGTTGAATGGAATAAATAATCTCTACAACCCTGTATTCAGAAGCCTACTCCCTTACTTTGAGTTGGCTTTATCTTGTCAGTCTCATTTTGTCTCTTTCTCTTTTAGAATAAAAGTTTAAGTTTCCTTTAAATATATATTTTTTGCTACTTTTGACCTATTGGTCACTGTACATAAAGTTCATAAAGTAGGGAGGGTTCTGCCAATTTGCCCATGAACAGATCTTTGCCTTCCCTTGGTATACTACAAGACAGACTGGCATTATGACTATGAACTAAAGGTCCTAATCATAAACATTCATACTGAAAGACCATTTCAGTGACAGAACTAACAAGTGCAAGTCTAATCGATAACGTATGTGGAGTAGACAGCAATTATAATAATATGGATGTTTATGTATACATTTTTTGTAAAAAACAAAATATCGTCAACCCCAAATTCAATTTGTCCATTTATACAGTTGTTGGAATACAGTCTCAATATTTAAATAAAAGTCTTTATTTTAGTAAACAAATTGCCACAAACTATTATGTCATATGTTTTGGATGACATACTTACTGCATTTGGATTTAGATTTAACCACTTCACATCAGGTGCAAAAACTTCCAGATCCTACTGATTGTACAAAAGATAGATTCATTTTGATTTGGATTTCAAAGGTAAGTGCTACTTTCCTCTCTGCTTCAGAAGGAAACTCAATTTCTTTTCATTATTCTTTATACATCAGGTGCCTTCATTTCAGCACAGTATGTAAAAAGCAGGTGGTGTAAGGAGTACTTTGAATGTTAATTATTTTTTTCATTTATTTCATGGTGAGGATTTACCTTTCAATGTGTTTTTATAATCAAGATGGAAACAATTAGGGAACTTGCTGTTTGAATGTTTCACTACATTTATTTTATGACATCTGCTACAATGATTAAGGAAAAAGGGAGGCAAGCATTTGAACAATAGCAAGGGGTTTGGATAGACTGTATGTGATTGCTTTACTTCGTTGTGACTCTTCAAAGGAAATGCTGTCGAGATGAATCAGCCATGTTTCTCACCAATACACATTATCCTATTGTTTGAATTTATATTTTTTACATAGAAGCACGAGTTCATTTTTCAGAGATGTTGTCAGAGTTTATTAGCCTTCATTCTTAGTTGAACCTAACTTTTAGAAACTGCAGAAAAATGGAGGAAAAGGGGGAAAAATATATATTTCTTCTGAAAGAAACATTTCAAAGGAGAATGGTTTTTTCCATTGGTGATATTTAGTTTGTTCCTCAAACATTAAACATAATTTCCTTCATCTGGTCTTTAAGTTTCATATACTTACAAGCATAGTTCATAAAGTAAAAATATTCAGAATTAAAAGGTTCATGGTTCATAATGTATTAAGATATGGACATATAATTTCAACGGAAGGGAGTACGTTTCAAAATTAATATAGCCAATATTTTACATTTTGTTACATTACTCATTTTCCCATTAACAAAACGTTATAGAAAACCTTCTACAATCAGAAAATAAAACTTGCATAACATCTAGTAATTTGATCAGATAAATACTAGACAAGATATAGTTATGTAATGTGTCCATATATATGTGTATACATATGTATGTATATTTCATGTCTCCAAAGTCTACCTCTTTAAGAGATACTCAATAAAGAGATCTTAAAGTTATCTCTGACAACACAGGAACATATCCAGAAGGTATCTTACTACTTTATCACCCATAATTAGGAATAAAAATTTTAGTCCAGTCACCAAATAAAATGCGAGTTGAAGGGAACATTAAGGGTTGCTGTTTTTAATTACCTGGAGTAGACAGACAATGGTCCCCCAAAGGTGTCCTCATACTAATCCTAGGAACCTGTCCATGTGTTATATCACACAGGAAAAGAGACTATGCTGATGTAATTAAGTCAGAAGGCTTGAGAAGAGACTATCCTGTGAGCCTAGTGTAATCACAAGTACATTCATATGCAAACAGGGAAGCAGGAGAGTCGGTGACAGGGAAGCAGATGTGTTGGTAGAGGCAGAGGAGAGAGACAAGAGAGCAACTGAGATTTGAAGATGCTATGCTGCTGGCTTTGAAGATGGAGGAAGGGAGCGATGAAACAAGGAATACAGGTGGCCTCGAGAACTGTAGTAGGTAATCAGATTCTTCCCTAGATCCTCAACAAGGAACATAGCTCAACTGACACCTTGATGTTAGCCTCCTAAGAAGACCCTTTTCAGACATCTGGCCTCCAGATCTGTAAGAAAATCAGTTTGCTTTATGTGAAGCCACTAAGTCTGTGGTAATTTACTACAGCAAGTAGAAATTAGTACATTATTTCTACCACTACTCTAGTATTTTGCACCCAAATTTAGAACATTCCTTTTGAAAATCCCTTATTTCCCACTTATTTTGGTTGGTGATGAGGTATTTGAACACGGCAAAGATGATTGACAGAGGGGTAGGCGAACAGTACCCTCCTTCTGAGTCACCTCAGTTGCAATAATGATGTTTATTAATTAAGAAACTATCCAGCATGAATACATACAAGGCACTGGGCTCGGGTCTTGGCCACAAACAAAAATAAAGTAGAAAAAAAAACACACAAAAACAATCCCTCCCTTCAAGGGGAAGCTAAGCCCTCAGTAGTAGAAATAGATTCATCTGGATGGAAGTTCTTGAAATTGTGTTCTTTGGACCAGTAGCTTCGGCATCATCTAGGAACTTGCTAAAAGTGCAAATTCCTGAGCTCCCCTTCAAGTATATTTGTTATACAATAATTGTTGTGACTTGGTTTCTCTATTAGAATATTAGGACTTTATGAAATTTTGAACCCTGTGTGTATGTGTGCATGCATCTCTTGTGTTATACATAGGAATTCGCATTTAGATATCCTAGAGACACAGCAGTGAAAAAAATAGAAAGTAAAGAAGCAGAATGTGGAGGCTTATAGTCCAGACCTTCCTGGCAACAGGCTGCCTAACACTGCTTGGTCTGCTGGTAACCCTGGCTCCACCAGGTGTAACCCAAAGTGAGGGCAGAGGCTTTCCAGGTTGGATGTGCATGAACTCACCTGAAGCCTTGTTAAAGCATGGCTTTCAGTGCCCTATCCCACAAGTTTCTGATTCAGTAGATCTGGAGATGGCAGGCAGTCAAAATTTTGCATTTTTAATGAGTTCCCAGGTGATGGTGAAACCGCTGGTCCAGGGACCACACCTTGAGAACCGCTGGCAAAGCCCTCACTCATTACCCAAAGCAGCTGGCTCACAACGGCCACCTGGGAGATGTTCCTTTAGCATCATTGTGAACCCCAGGACTTGCAGCTGAGACACAGGGCATTAAGGTACCTGTGGTAAGGACGGGGACCTCTTCCCAACTCAACCCCACAGTATGTCGAAGGTCAGCCACTTATAAGCCTCTCTTCCCACATTTGCCTTCTTTGTGGTCACTGCACAGTACGTTTCTCCCACAGTGGCAGGTGATATGGACAAGGGAACACAGAGACTGTGTGCCTAGGTTAGGAGAGTTCAGAACCACAGGCTGTGTTTGCTTATTGGAAAGCAGCCCTGCGATACTCAAAGTGCATCCTGAGCAGCATACATTGGAGTTGCGTATACAAAATCACGTTTACTACCAAAGGGTCATTGTTATGCCAGAGCCACGATTGCACCAAATGTTATGCTCGGGGTCAGGTTCCAGCCCCAGCTGAGGTCCGAAGGGAGTAGGTGGATGGGCAGATAGCTGAAAGAACACTTGGGGTCGAGGGTGGGAGGACTGTACTCAGGTGAAAAGTAGTTTTATTTAGCAGCTCTCTTATCTGCAGCTCTCTCACCCTAGCTCTCTTACACTGTCTGCCTTTATCTCAGCTGTTTGCTCCAGCTCTGTGGCTCCCGTCAGCACCTGGCTCCCATGCACAGCTGCATGGCCAGCCTGCAAGGCCAGCTCTCCCTTATAGTGTTAGCAGCCTAATTCTTTCTCTCTCTGGGCACGAGTGTGAGCCATGTCCTGGCTCCCCTCTGTCCGTCTTGCAGTACTCTCTCTCTTTCTCTGGGCCCCAGCGCAAGAGTGCCTGTACAGCGTCAGCAGGGCAGTTATACCTTTTACAGACAATAGTGGCTCAGAGCCCAGTAGGAACTTACACAAACAGGTTATGTAACAAGTGGAGTATACACCTAGCCCTAAACTCAGTAAGTCATGCAGGCCTGGATGTCCGCCTCGGCCTATTCTTGAGCAAAGCACATCCATATACCTCACAGTCATTCTTTCCTCATTTTGATGAACAGGATATAACGGGGCGGGGGGGGCGAGAAATGAAGATAAAAATTTCCCCATCATTTTCGTAGTTTTATTTGTCTTTAGACATAGAAACAAGAAAGAGCCATGTGAAAGAAGATGGCATTCTCTCCCCAAAGGTGGAAAAAAGAATAAAAATAGAATTGGGGGCATAACTCTTGCTCAACTTGCAGGAGTTCCCCCACCCAAAGTAAAAATAAACTCTGCTTTAGCATCCCCCTGTCTGATTTAAGTCAGTTTGTCTTCCAAAATCTAACATTTTCTCGGCTGAATTTGAGGGGCTTAGTTATTTTAATAAGAAAAAAGGAGAAATTGAACAGAGCCTTTAGAGCAACACACATAAGCTGTTTGCCATATTGAATCAACACCTGGGGCATTGATCTGAAAGCTAAACGCAGGCTGTTCACCTGGATTGCCAAGTATAACAGAAGCAACTGGCTCGCCGACATCAGAGAGAAGGCACTTCATCGGGGCTCCATCTGCAATTGCCTTTGAGAACCAGAGATAATCAGAAAAAAAGCGCAGACGTTGTTCTGAAACCTAATTCCAACTTAAGAAACATTTATTTCTCCTTTCCGTAAACTACCTGTGATTTCTAATCAAAACACGCTTTTCCAAACCCAGCTGACCTAATTCTCCTTTTCTCCTCCACAACGTGTCTTCTTTTTGTTGTTGATCTTTGGCTTTGCTTATTCAGGGAGCACGGTTGTTATTGCCTAGCTCTCTAAGCATGTGCGTCCTGCCTTTCCCAACATTCCAAGTAGCGACGGTCTCATTGACCCAGTAATTAAAGAAATCCTGTACCTTTCCACTAGCTGCCCTCTTCCTTTTCCCCTATTGTTCTTTCAGTAACACCACCAGCAGATGGTTTGAGATTTTCACCCTTTCAAAAGCTTTATGTTTTTCCCATCTCATCAAGCATATCTCAGCCAAGTGTAATTAGCTTAAGGCTTTTGAGTCCTTAAGAGAGATCAGTTAAAGACTTGAGCCATTTCAATAAAGAGCTTGAAAAGCGAATCCTGGAAGGCTAAGAGTAACCACAGGAGAGCCACTATTATTTAGAGGCAAAGACCCTCTCCTCTGCCCATCCCTCCTTCTTTAGGCATTTTAAATTCTTAGAATATTCATGAGGCCTCCAGGGCTTTGGGACTCTATTTGGACCATTATTGAGTAGGTGGGATATTTAAGCTCTCACTCATCAGCAGGTCAGTTGGTTCCTTTTAATTGATTTCAATCAAGGGGCCATTTTTGGGTAGCCTTAAATTACTCTCAAATGGCCAACAGTTTGTTTGCTAAGTCTCTTAGCCTTTTCATTCCTTTTTTAATCCTTCAGTTGTTGGAAACTAGCCGGCCAGCTTTCTTTGTAGTACAAGCAGTTGATATGAAGTCTAAATTAATTAACTGCAATGCAGATTTGCACCCCACCTTTGAGTGATGGTGAACCCCCTTGATTCCTGAATAGCCACATGGACTGCAGTAGTTGATCCCACAGCTTAAGCCCTTTTTCCTCATCCTTGGGAAAAAGCAAGTTGTTTTGAGACCAAATTAAACCCTATTTTTATTGAAATGGAGTGGAGTAGTGCGTGTGTGCAGCACAGATTGTTGGTGGGATGTTAAGAGAGGGGCCCAGGCTCTCCCTGGAATTGTGTGATGTGTATTTTCCTCATGCTTTCAAGTGGGAGGCTCGGAGGCTCAGGTGTTGGGTAGTAGGATGATTAAGTGTGTTCTCATGTCTGGTTTCCCGTTACCAAGACTCGGGTAAAAGGGGAATTGCTTTTGTAAATCTACTGCCATCTTTTAAAAATAAAAGGAACCAGTGTCAACATTTGATGAGAATGACCTATTTTTGTCTCAAGTACAACTAATCAGCTTCTCTTTGAACAGTGATGCAGAGGTATGGAATGTGCCTATATGAAAGATTATACATCTACTGTACTATTAGAGGACATTACAATCACAACCTAGAGGAAGATTCCTTGTAAAACATGGGATGTGTGTTCTGAGCAGTGGTATGACATGGAATTGGCTTGCAAAGCAGACTCCAAATACTTATGAATTAATTTATTCTGTCTGAAAAATATGACATAATGTTTGAAGTACAAATTGGCTTACAAAAAGATATAAGCAGGGTGAACATTTTCGGTAGGTAAGACAGAAATGTAGCTGCATTTTATAAATGCTTGCTTTGCACAGGAGAATGATAAATTACAGTTGAGTCTCACTATTATCACTTTGAATACAGTAAGCCTAAAGAAACTAGACTATCCCAGCCAATGAGGCAGTTCTGAACCATAGAAAACATTTGTATTGGTGCGGAATGGAGAAGAAAAGAAATTGCTGACAACCCCTTCACTTTATAATAGCACACAGCGAGGCAAAGGACTGTTAGCAAACCTGATACCACAGTGTCCAGCAAATGTGCAGAGGTCCTCTTCTACAAGGCTCTTATACTTTTGTTTATTCCATTTTTCAAATAACTGATGCTTAAAAGATTTTTAGGCCCAGTCAAAATAATATTTACAACTTTTTCAAAACAATGGTATTTACTTTTCTTCAGTCTGAAGTTACAGGAATTAAGGATGTGAGGAGTGAAATGTACCTGACCAGGGTCATAGGTTCAGTAGTTGGAGCGAGCCCTGACATTTGTGCCTAACTTGTGACCCAGCATCATTTCCACCCTACGCTTTTCCCCTGTGAGCTGCTCTGAGGGTCTGTGGCTAACAGAGTATGACATTCGAGGAGGCAATGTACTTAATTGTAACTTATCATTTTAACTTAAAATCACCTGACTATAAATTTCACAGTTGGAAACTGGAGGTCACCTAGTTCAGCCTCCCGTTGTGATGCATAAAGCCCTAATGGTTTCCCTCCCAGTTGATGCTGTGTCATCTGTCAAGGGACATATGTGATGGGGAGCTCACTACCTTTCACAGGAGTTCTTTTATCCTCAAAGATTGAGTATTTCTAAATGAATTTGATTTTCCTGAAGTTTCTGCTGACTCATCCCAGCTTTGCTCTACAGAGGGAACTGAAATGAACCTAAGAGTCTCCTAAGTCTTTGAAGACAAAGCCTTCATGTAGCACCCCCTGTACCGTCTACTGGTTAGTCGTTTAATTTACCTCTCTTATTCCAAACATCTCTCATATTACATGGTTTCCAAACCTTTCATCATTTGACCATGAACTTCTAAGCAAGTCAGATTTGCCAACTGCTCTCTCGAACCATGGATATAGATTGCACACAGTGATCCAGACCTTCATTTGTCTGATTCAAGGCTAGAGATTTATTTTTCATAGAAATTGCTTCAGGCCCTGGCAACTCAGTACCTGAACTTCTCCCTGGGTGAGGCGAAGAAGTATCCTGGAAGTGAGGCTGACAGCCAGCCCCCTTCTGAAGCCAGACTACCATGGTCTGCAGACCGGTTGTTCTCTAATGAGCTGGGAACAAGTTGTTTAACTTGGTCTCCGCATCTGTAAATGAGGATCGTGATAGCACCTACCTAAGCAGGTTGTTTATAGGGATGATATGATCTAACATATGTAAAGTTCTGGCAGTAGTGCCAGGCATATAGTACACTCTCAGTTAATACTGATTATTGTGGTTATCATTGTTCCGAGTAAAAGCCTATACTCCAAACCAAGGGAAAACCTCTCATTTGTTTGTGATGAACAGTGAAACCTAAGAACTACAGGAACACTGGATCAGATGTTTCCTTCTGCCATATAATTATTCTGCTAATCTCCTCCCTTAGTCTAGCACAATGTGGAACCCTGAGAGACATCCAAGTTATTTTCATCCTCTAAGTGTGCCTAAGCTACGGGTCCAGTAGTATTCCTGGTGCTGCCGACATCTTCAATCATAAGAGACCTCATTGGAGAGAGATGCAGCTGATCAAGAAAAATTCCCTCCAGCCATTTGCGTCTGGCAGATGTGCTGTTTCATGAGAGTGCCTCTGTCAGAGCTGGCTCTGTCCCCATGCAGAAGTGACAGGGCCATCCAGACAACCCTGAAATCTGGTAAAAATGGACCTGCTAACTTAGGGGAAAAAAAATAATGGAAGTGGATCGATGAGCACCCACTGCCTTTATTCCTAGTCAGACACCAAAGAGTAAATGCTGCAGTATGTCCCACAGGACAGTGACAGTCACAGTTGACATCTGTATAGAAGGCTGACCAAACAGGGACACAGGAGCATGGAAACAGCTACCCCTCTGCTTAGGGACTGAAAGTTTTGAGATTTACCACTAATTTTATCTCCTTACTCATGTTCCCTGTCTCGGGGGTTTTTTATTTACTAAAACTTCTTCCAATTGTTGCTATTGGGATCAAAGCATAATAGCGACCGGGCATGTTGGCTCATGCCTGAAATCCCAGCATTTTGGGAGGCCAAGGCAAGTGGATCACCAGAGGTCAGGAGTTCAAGACCAGCCTGGCCAACAGGATGAAACCCCGTCTCTACTAAAAATATAAAAATTAGCCAACCGTGGTGGTGGGCACCTGTCATCCCAGCTACTCAGGAGGCTGAGGTAGGAGAATCACGTGAGCCCTGGAGGCAGAGGTTGCAGTGAGCCGAGATTGTGCCACTGCACTCCAGCCTCAGTGACAAGAGCAAGACTCTGTCTCAAAAAAAAAAAACAAAACCCCATAAAATATGGAGGAGACAGAAACACCACCTCCCGCATTGCTCTGCCACATTCTTTCTGCTGCCCATCCTATTGAAAAACAACATCCCCAAAGGAGCCACATTCTCAGAAAGAAGCAGTGGACTGAGGAAAAACAGAAATTTAGATTCTGGCAAATCAGTAACTAGAAGAAATTGCTGGGAGAGACAGTGGTATCACTTTATACTCTTTGTAGGTCATTCCTGATGTGTTCAACTTTAGATAATAATGGCAGAAGTCCAATTTTTCTCTTACTGTACTTGATTTTAAACGCCAGGGTGAGGGTCTTGCTTCATATAAGCTTCATTATAATCAAAGTCTTAATCATTTAAATTATTATGAAAATCACACCTTAGAGAAAGAAGAGAGAAAAGAGTGCATGTGAGCGAGTGAGCCACGAGGGCTAGTGGCCTACGTCCTGGTGCACGTGGTCACCCATACAGCACCACACAGTCTAACTGCAGAAGTGACCTTCAAAGGCCCTTGGCTGCGGGGCTCCCACAGGACCAGCATCTTGTGACATTTTGTTCTGTGTACAAAATCCCACAGGCGCCTGTCTCTTATCTCTGCATATGCCAGCGATCACAGCCACAGAAACCAGAGGACAGAGTATAAAAGAATAGTACTTTGTCTTCTTACTATTTTATCTTATTTTCCCTCTAGAATTTACATTTTGTACCAGACATATTGTAACAATAAAGGCAGTTCTAAGAATAGGAAAAAAATAACACTATGATACCACAACCTTATTACATCAAACTGCTTTGGTCTTTATCCTCTTTAAAGGGTGCTCAGATGTTCAGCCAGGAGGTTTCTGACAGCCCTCAAAAGATTTCCAAGGTGAGCTGTGCTGATCCTGGCTTCCAGTCTTTGAGATCCTTCAGAGCTTACAGTCTGTTTGGGAGAAACCATCCCCTCCATCCTTCTTGGGGAAAGATTTAGAAACCCCTGGCCATCACTTTGTCCCAAGCACATTTCAAGCCCTGTGAATCTTGATTCTTTAGGATTTGGATTCTGGCAAATCAGTAACTGGAGTACCCTCTCAACACAGCACATAATATAGTCTATTCCCGACCAAGACCTTTCTCCCCAAACCTGGTTTTCTCTTTTAGAAACCAAGCCAGTGCTTTTCACATGGTGAAAATACATTTCAAACATGTGACAGGCTGTGAGGAAAGGCTTTCCTGAGCAGACTAAATGTACAACACTTGGGACAGAATATCTTTCCCCAAATGGGACACAAGATGATTTGGGTCAACTCGTGCCGAGACCGTGTCGGTGATGCAGGGATGTTGGGTGTCATAGGTGGTTTTGTGAGCTGGGAATCTGAAGAAGCGTGTGCTAATCCAGTTTCTGGCAGTCCTCCCCCTACCGAACAATGAAATTGTGAGAACAAATGTTGACGATGCGGCACTTCTTTGTTAAAGCTGTCAGCACTCACTGACGGGATAAAATGGCACCAGCTGCACACGGTCAGAGTCTGTGAGGCCAAAACAAAGCCACTGTTCTAGAATGAGCCAATTAACCACACCGTTTGGCTGAAACTGGCTTCTGCCTGACACCTCTGAGGTAGATGCAAAGTCCCAGTTGTCCAGAGTTGAACCAGTGGTGAAAATGTTAGGCTTCAGTGGTTCTGAATGGTGCAAATTGTTCTAAGGTGCAGAATGTCAGTCCAAGTCCTGCCAGGAGCAGATGCTAAGATGGGATTTATTTGGGGGAATGCAAGGAGTTTATTAAAGGAAATGCCTGTGTGAGAGGAAAGAAAGAGGGTGCTGGAGTCAACTGAGAGAGCGATCAGTCCTGACTCACGTGCAAGCCCGAGTGAAGGAGACAGGGAAGGCAGCTTCTGAGGTGTGCAGTGTAGGGAAGTTTTGGCAAAGCACCCAGATGCCCTTGAGGCAAATTCGGCCAAAAACAGCCCTCTCTTAATATCTATCCTGCTGTGATCAGTCCTTGGCTGGGAGCAGCCTGTTGGCTCTGGTCTTGGACCAAATGCAGTGATGGATTCCAGAGGGTGGGTTCATCTTGCACTTTTCAGCTCCATGATCCAGGCTCCACATCTCACAACTCCAGGGGGCACAATTTATTATCAGTGATGCCCCCGGTGATGTGCTTTGCATGGCCTGCACAGCATCACATGATGCTCCTGCTTAGGGTCACTTGCTCCCCACCATGGTGACCGGCCAGGCAAACCCACCAGTCAGCATCATCAGCTACTTTCTGAGTCCCCCATTCAGGGAACATGGGAACATGAAGAGATTCTGGGAGCCAGATTCTGGAAGCTGTGACAGATGCTGAGACACCAGCTTCTCTGAGCCTTCTGGCAGTGGGGGAGGAGTCACTCTCCTAGGACACATGTTCCAAATCCCAAGTAAGAAGTAGGCGCAAAGCCCCTCCTCAGTGTTTGGCTCCCCCCCGGCCCCGCCCCACTTATCTACAGGCCTCCTTCCGCTGGATCTTTAGCCTTTTCCCCACATTAGAAAGGACACAGCTTGGGGTAGATTTTCCATTTACTTTTCCTTTCTGAAGAGAGCTGCTTCTACATTGGTGGTTCTCAGCTTTGATTGTGAATGGGAATTGCCCGAGAGCTTTCAAAATTCCTCTTAGGCCATACTCCAGACCAATTAAATCTGACATTTTTGGGATGGGAAGCAGGTATCAGTATTTTTAAAATCTCCCTAAGTGACTCCAGTGTGTAGCCAGGATTGACAAATCTGCCTCTACAATCCTCATCTTTCCCGGGATGGCACTGGCCTTTCCCACTGCTCAATGACTACGATGGTAATTAGTTGCTTAAGAAATGTGATGTGTGGTGTAGAAGAATGAAGCATACGCAGAATCATATTTCTAATAGATTATCCGATTTCAGTTTTTATCATACAAATGCTTTGTTTTAACATTTAAGGTAAGTTATTTTAGTCTATTATGGTTCTAGAGCTGAATATAAATGTTACCATTCCTGACCATGGAAGGGTACATGTGTGATGGAAGGCAGGAAGTGTCACAAGAGAAGGAAAGCTAGAGGGAAAGTCTGGGGAACTTGTGCCCTCTAGGAGCATTAATTAAAGATTTATAGATAACCAACAGAAGAGCTAGCAAGTTATGTTAGTTATCAAAATCTAGGAAGAGAAGAGGGTAGCATAAGTAATATATATCACCATTGGTCACTGCAAGAATCAACAGCTATCACCTAAGCAGACTGAATAAAAACAGCAACCCAATTCCATGTGGTGTAAATGTAGGATGATGAAGAACCTAAAATGGAAATTGTAAAGACTGACTCGTGGGGGTGGAGCTGGGATAGGGAAGACATCTGTGCTTTACCTTATACGTGTATCTAATAAAACTAACACATTAAAAATAGATTTGAGATTCTATTATGCAGTGCCTGTCAAGGGATAGTTTGGGAGAACATCTCCAGTCAAGGCCATTTTATCTACAACTGCTGCCTATGAGAATGCTACAGCCTGAGCCCTTGCCTGCAGCAGTGTTAAATGCCCAGGTGACAGTGCTCTGACTCTCCATGGCTACATTCTTCCATTTTAGTAAGTAAATGACCTACCACAGTGTTGCTATATTTATTGTCTTTTAAATGTTGTATCACACCCAGGAGAGAGATAGAGAAAGTAACATTTATGGAGAATACACAGAGTGGCATTCCAATTTACCACCTCGCAGATTCCTCTGACCATAACTGTAAGTAATGGCATTTTATTAGTGCCAGAAGGTTTAGCAGATGGTTTTGGTCTATGTGCCAGGTGCCTTTAGGTGTTCTGAGAGTATCTGTTGAGATAGACCCTGTGTAAATAGAGCACTGCATTGAATAGAGGAGCTGTGATGTCCCATCCTGGCTATATCTACCATCAGCTGGTTCCACATTTTTAACTGTGACATTTAACTTTTGTAGGCTCTGCAAAATGACGGGATCCACTGACTCAAATTAACATCCAGCCTTAACACTTTGCACATCAACGGTTTCTTTTAGAATAGAAAGTGTCAGTGTTGGACTCTGGGCTTTCCTAAATTTTTTCTTATCACCTCTATTCAGCTTTAAAATATAGGTCTGCCTGTTATGCAAGTGAGCAACATGCCTTATCTTCAGATACTAGATGAAAGCTCCAGTTCTATCGCTTTTCGGCTGGATGAACTTGGACATGTTACTTAACTTCTTCAAGTCTCAGTTTCTCACCTATAAAGTTGGGATTGGGTGTTTGCTCTTGTTAAGAGGATTTGAAATTGTAGTATAGATTCTCTAGTTCTAAAAGATTCTCAATAAACAGCAACTGTTGTTACAATGAAGAAGAAGTTAGAAGAATACCATGCTCTCAAGATTGGAAGACAGGTTGTCATAAATCCACAAGGAAAAGTCCCTGTGTGGATTTGCAGATTACTAGGTCAGATTTTTCCCATTTCCCTCATTTGTAAAGCAACTAGCCTTCTGTTCCACTACAGAGCCTGTGTGCTAGCGAAAACTCTTGATCACCATCTGGGTTCAACAGAAGCCAAGAAAAATAACAGGACAGCAAATTAAATGTCCATGGGCCATGTCCCCTTCCCGTCCCTGGCCATTTTCCCTAGTCTAAGCATCTGCTGTGGTTTCAATACACCTGACCTTCCTTCTATGCATGTCCTTTGGTGAGGGTTCCTATCAGGGCAAGTATTCCTTTGGCCAAGTAAAGGCCCCACTCTTACCTCCCGAGGTAACCAGTTTTTCTCCTTTGAAGTTCCTTGACTTGTGCACCTTGTCTCTGGGATGGGGATAGAGCTCTCTAACAATCCATTAAACCAAGTCCTATATTCTCATCTTCTGTCTATAGAAAATGAGAAGGAGGCAGAAGAGTCAGGAAAGGAAGCCTGTACCCTAATGGCAAGGAAGTTTGCTTGCTTGCTTGCTGTTGGACATCACTTACTCTTCAGTTTCCTTTTTCTAAATAGAAGCAATATTTATTCAGTCCTGCAAAAGAGACTTTATTTTTTTAGCCTTGTGACTACATATTTTTTTTGTTTGCCCTTAAAGAGTAAGAAGGAATCACCTGTCTATATGTATGGAAACCTGATCATTTGTTTTTAATAATGTTGTTATAAAGTAACTTACTGCTAATTTAATTATTAAAACTAAGCAGACAATTTAAATGCAATTTAAATACCATGTGCCAAGTACACACCAAGCTGAAACACTATAGCACTCTTCCCAGAAGTAAAATCCTGAGTAGTTTAATATTAATGGTGCTCACATAGGAGTTTTCTGTTTTTCCCATCTCTGTAGAAAATAAAACAGCAGTGACCTGGGGAATTGGAAGTTCCCACCCAATTGTCATTATTAAACTATCTCACCTAGTCCTGATTAAGAGGTTTTGGCTTTGTTTATCCACTTTAAACAAAAGGAGCTCTCTGTTGAATAGGCTCTCTTACAAGATTTTCCTGGATATGTCGAATGTTTATTTTTCCATGAAATTTTATAATTGGTTTGTCTTGTTCTACCAAAAAAAAAAAAAAAGAATCACAATAGATATTTTCTTGGGATTAATTAAGGTAAATTTAGGCCTTCCTTACAATGCGTCTTTCTTCTCAAAGTAGCCTTTCATAGGAATCTTTCATAGAATTTACATTTTTCATTTATATAAACTTTTAATATTTTGTTGTGTTTACTGTTGACTATACTTTTTGTTATTGTTCCTATTGTATAGTTTTTGATAATTTAATAACATTATCAAAGCTGAGTGCCAAAACTATTTTGGTTATTCACTGCTACTTTTAGCTTTTCTTTGGAGAATTATATGTTAATATTCTTTGTATTTCAGCAGTTATTCATCTTTTTTCCTATTGATTTATATGAGTTTTTAAATATATTATGGCTATTTTTTTCATCTTTAATTTGGAGGTGTGAGGGAACTTACAGATCATCCTATCCTGCCCACTTTCACTACAAATGAAGAAGCTGAAGAGACATGACTTTTCCATTGTCACACAGAAACTCAGGGGATAATCAGGACTAAAAGTATGTCTTCCGAT
This sequence comes from Aotus nancymaae, assembly GCF_030222135.1. NCBI lineage: Eukaryota > Metazoa > Chordata > Mammalia > Primates > Aotidae > Aotus > Aotus nancymaae. The sequence continues at coordinate 9,542,066 of NW_026988412.1, read as the reverse complement.
CCTTCTTTTGAGGTTTTTCTCTCAACTACTTGCCTCCTTGTCTACAGTTTTCTCTTTTTCCTCTTAAATTGACACTGTCAGGTTACTTGATTTGATTAGGAGTAAGAATAAGTTAGTTTTCTACCTCTACAAATGAATCGCCAAGATCTGCTAACTCCCATATTTTGTCTTAATTCCTGACATCTCCTTTGAACTCTAGATTTTTCTAATACATCTCTCCACTTGGATGTCTTGTTGACATTTTCAGCTTAACCTTTTCAAAACTGAGGGACTTTTGTTTTTTTTTTGTTTGTTTGTTTTGTTTTGTTTTTGAGACAGAGTTTCACTCTTGTTGCCCAGGCAACCTCTGCCTCCTGGGTTCAAGCGATTCTCCTGCTTCAGCCTCCAGAGTAGTTGGGATTACAGGAACCTGCCACCATGCCCAGCTAGCATTTTTGGTAGAGAGGGGATTTCACCATGTTGGCCAGGCTGGTCTTGAACAAAATTGAGCTTTTAATATCTGCTTCCCCATCTGCAATTCTTAGTATCCTTCATCTCCTCCTTCATTGCAATGGAATTGCAAATGGCAATTCCATTGTTCCTGATGGTCAGATCCAAAGTTTTGAAGTCTTTGACTGTTCTCTTTATCCAAAACATCCAACTTATTCTGAAATTCTGTTGATCTATTTTCAAAATAGCCCCAGATACGTTCACTTCTCCCATCTCCTCCACCCTCAACCTAATCAAAACTACCTTTCACATCAGTGATAGTCATCACCTCCTCTTTGATTCTCTGGCTTTATCTGTAACTCCTTATATTTTATTGTCTTACCACAGCTGGAGCAAGCCTTTTACAAAATAAGAATGTAACAATCTTGACCCATCGCCCTCCTCCCTCCAAGTCTTTTTGTTTTTGTTTCTCTGATATCAGTTTCCTCTAATTCACGCATGCCTTTGTTTGTCATCAAACGGTATAAGCATACCCTTGCCTCAGGACCTTTGTACTTACCACCACTCCTTTCCCTGAAATGCCAACCCCCACACATACTCAAATATAAGCACATTGGCTGCAGGGACTTTTTCTGTTTTGTGGCTGCTGTATCCTCAGGACCTAGACAGTAACTAACACTCAGCAGGTACACACTATATGATTGCAGAATGATCGACTGAACCATACTTACTACTTACATTTTTGGTAGTGTTCTAAGGGATATACTGTGGCATCATGTGGTCTTTGCAGAACTGGTTGAATTTCTAGAACTGAGATGCTGCTGCTCACATACTTATTATCGCTTTAGAATAAAATTCCAATTCTTGGCCTTGTCGGTCTCCTTCCTTTCTCTCCTGCCTTCACCACTCTCCAATTACAATGGTATGTTTCACCTCCTTGGACAAGCAGGGGAGAGTCTCAGCCTTTGAGCCATTTTGCTGGAGGTACCCCCTAAGGAGAAACATCTGTTTCTGCATCTTCACATAGTTGACTCCTCACTCATGTTTCAGTTTGAAGCTTCTCTACCTAGGTCAGCCCTTCTCCAATCACTCAAGCTCAATAATTTTCCCTTCTTTTCTATCACACCACATTCTTTTATTTTCCTCAGAGTACATATATCAAGAGCAAAGAACTTCTCTGTCACTTCTACCACTATATTGCCAGAGGCTCACATTTCATGACACATAGTGGGTACTTACAAAATATTTGGAGAATGAATGTCATCAGCCTAGCTTCTAAAGATTTTGAGATGCATGCCGCCATGACAGCACCAGCCACATGGTGCTCAAAGGATAAATTTGTGAGTCTGTCTCCCACTGAGTCTGAGAGAACCTCTGAGACAGATAAAATGTTTAATTCATAGTCACTGCCCCATGGTCTCCTACACCTAGTGACATCTGGTGGTATTCCATAGATGTTTGCTGAACTAACATGAAGCTACAGAAAGGCCTTTAGCCCTCTTCACCAAATTCATTTCATGTGAGATGGGGATTGTAAAGCACAGAAGGTAAAATATTAAAAAGTGAATATTATGAGATGACTCACAGGGGCCATATGAGGAGGAGGACAAAGCGGAGCAGAAGTGTAGAGAAATTAAGTGCCTAGAATTAGCTCTCATAGGGAGAAGAAATGCAGCGGTGAGATCATCAGTTCAGGTACTCATTTCAGAACAATGCCAAGCTTCTGGTGCTAGAAATTTACATGGCCTTTTCCTTTCTAGGCTAAAAAATAAAATTACTGATGTGCTATATGTAATAGTTCTTGTGAGTAAGTCATCCTTTTGATTATCAAAGCATACTCTTTATGGTAGCTGTTTCAATTTTCCCTGTGTGCTCTCTCTCTCTTTCTCTCTCTCCCTCTCTCTCTCACTCTCTCTCTTTCTCTCTCTGCCTCTCTCTCTCACTCTCTCTCTTTCTCTCTCTCTCACTTTTCCTCTCCAAACTCCTTTTTGTTGCAGATTTGTCCTATGTCCTACTTTGCTGAGAAAATCAAGGTGATTGAAGGGAAAATCTCCTAACCTTCCATCTTCCTCACCAAAATTATCTTTAACTGGATATATGTCCCCTCCTCATCCTCTTCTGTCTTGGCACCATAGCTTTCCGATATCGACCTTAATATTACATCTGGATTCTTTTCTCTCTCTTCTTTAATTATCTAACACACTGTAACCTCAACTATTTCCAGTTTTCCAGCATTATACAAATCTTTCTTTTTACTGATTCCTTCCCTTGGACCTTCAAACATACACAAGTCTTCCTTGTCTTTCAAGGAAATAATTGTTGCCCCCTTTAAGCCACCATATTTTCCTTTATGGTTAGGTATCTTATATGCATGCATGACTTACTGTCTCTATTCTTTCACCATATAGTCCTTCACTATCATGGAATCCTCATGTTTCAGGTCTCAGCTCTGTTAACATGGGACATCTCAGGGGCTTCTATTCTTTTTTTATTTAAAAAGTCTTCCTTAAGAGTTTTTCTACTTTACTTTCCTCAATAAAACAATAAATCAATTTCCAGGATCACTGAGCACATTCTGAGGGCCAGACACTGTTTGGGCATCATTCATCAGACATTTGAATGAGTCATAGAAATAGGACGCTAGACTAGATGGATAAACATTGAGGCAAACATAAATATGGATTTCCAGGGGTGTGAAGTGAACAAAATTGGAAAAAGTTTAAAAAGAACAAGCTAACTTAGACTAATAGGGCATAAAATGGCACAATACATATATACACATATATTTTTTATATAATATAGAGGGTGGTAAATGGGCAGCTAGCTGGGTTTGCATCTGAGGAGCCACACCAGTGGAAGTGAGGGCCATGCTGAGACCTGCAGCATCAGTAGGGTTAGCTAGCTTAGGATGGGGGTGGGTTGGATGTCAGCGGCACAGTCAAGCATTGCAGGAAGAGACAATGGGCACAGTGTGGTGCTCGCCTTCATCCACCCACATTCACTGGACACGTTCCTCCCTTGCTTTACATTCCACAGGGGTTCTGAGCTGAGGAGAGGTGTGCGAGGGACTACTCCACACAGTCATTCAGGAACCCAGGATTATTCCTTCTTGTGCATCTTGTAACTCTGCACTGTTCAGGGCTTCAGTAACCACAGTGTGGTTCCTGGCCCAGCAGCAAGAGCATCACCTGGTAATTTGTTAGAAATGCAAATTCTTAGGCCCCACCGCAAACTGGCTGAATGACAGGCTCTGAGAGGATCCAAAAACTCATGTTCTACCAAACTGTCTAGGTGTTGCTGATGCTCAGTCATGTTTGACAACTCCTGCCCAAAGCCTGGCAGAGGAGGGTAGGGTACATAGAGATCACACAGGAGGGTTTTCACGTGTCAGCCCCAGCAGTAGCACATGTTGCTTCTGCCCACGGTCTGTTGGCTGCTGCTCAGTCAGGAAGCCCAGCTTAACTATTCAAGAGGCTGAGAAACAGCCCACCTCTGTGTCCAGGAAGAAAGGGCTCCACTCCCAACTGTTCTTCCCACTGCTAATCTGTTCCGCTTAAATTTATGCACCTCAGCAGTCACTAATCTTCCTAAAATGCAAATCTGTTATGACACTGGCAGACTGAAACCTCCACGGATGCCATGGCCTTCTGAATGACATTTCTTAGACTCACAAAGGCTGGTTCCTGTTGCTTCTCTGGCTTCATGGCTTGCCATCCCACCCTCACCCTGAACTCTAAACTCCAGTTATCTTAAACTATTGCAAATCACCTAGCTGATCTGTACCCAGCCCTGTGCCTTCTGTTCTAGGCCTTTGCACCTGCTGCTCTTCCCATGGTCCTTTGCTCTTGGCCATTCCCATTCACCCTTCAGGGCTCAGCCAGTACACAGATTACAAGTCTGTGTACACTTATGTGATTACACAGACTTGTAATCACATAAGTCTGTGGAGGGAAGACTGTGTCTTACATATAATTGCCTCTTTGTTGCCTGTAAAGAACTTGGCACATGGTAGATGCTCAGTGAATGTCTGCTACGTAACAAAAGCAAAGTGGCCTGCAAGACGTTTAATGGATGCTTACGATGAGGACGTTGATTGTCTGTCTCATACTTTGGCTAAAATTTAATATTAACAAATTCACTTTTCCTTAATTAAGTATTTCATCTTCATTGCAGCCAAGGCCTTCGCTACTGACTAAAAGTGTGCAGCCACGTACAGGTGGGATGAGGGGAAGGAAATCCATCCCCATGGGGCCAGAAATTTAACTCAAAGCCCAGCTCTGGTCACAGTCAGCCCATCTTTTTCACAGACAAAAATCTGCATGTCTTCATCTTACATTAATTTACATATGTAATTTACATAATAGCTAAATAAGGAAGCGCAGTGTTTGAAGTGTAATCAAATTACATTGTTTAGAAAACAGAGAAAAATAAAGCTTCCCGGTGCTGGTGGGTCAACAAAGATCTCTAGGTAGCTTACTTATCCACAGACTGAATCAGTCCCTTGTTCCTGTCAATGCTGCCGCCATGATTCATTCTGGTGGGCAAATTTTTAATAGAAAATGATAAACTCAGGGATATTCACTTAAAAAATATGACAACACTGCCCAGGGACTTGAAAATAAGCAGTATTATCCTTCAAACCTTAAAATAATACCTGTACTCCGAACAACAGTAGCAACCACGGTCTTCCCAGGTCTTCCCCTCATCCACACCCTCCATAACTCACGATCGCATTCTCTTTTGGACATTGCCTCAACAGTGGTTGCCACCTCTTCCTCTCTACTGACTGTCCCCTCAGAGGGTGAGCATGACTCCTGCTTCTATCCTGACAAACACACCCAAATAATATGGCTGTGTTTCGGTTTTTTTGTCTGTTTGTTTTTTGAGACGGAGTCTCACTCTGTCACCCAAGCTAGAGTGCAGTGGCACGATCTCGGCTCACTGCAACTTCTGCCTCCTGGGTCCAAGCGATTTTCCTACTTCAGCCTCCTGAGTAGATGAGACTACAGGCATTCTCTACCACGTGCAGCTAATGTTTTTGTGTTTTTAGTAGAGCCAGTGTTTCACCACGTTGGTAAGGCTGGTTGGGTTTTTTTTTTGTTTTAAATCATGAATGGATGTTGAATCTTGTCAACTGATTTTTGTGTTGGGTCCTCCAAGAAGTAGACACCTAGTTGGAGTTAGGAGAGCACAGGGCTCACTGAGGAATAAGACAAACGGAAGTTGAAATGAAGCAGCAGAGTTGTGCAGGGAGAGACAGAGGTGGTGTCACCTGCCCAGGGTCGCACGGCTCGTAAATGGAAAAGCCAGGATCAAAACCAGGCAAGCTGAGCTCCAGAAACCAGTGGCCTGGCATACCCACTGCCCTGTACAGCCTGTGTCTTTCCCTGCGCAGATGAATAGTGCATTTGATTCATACTGAAATAATAGCTGTTCATAACTGGTTATTATGAGCCTAACACTCCACTAAGTGCTTTATTAAATGCATTACCTATCTATGAGGTAGGCATGGTTTTCTGATTTTTATATATTAGGAACCTGAATCACAGTGAGTTTAAATAACATGTCCACAATCACCCGGCCAATAAGTCAGAGAATCAGAATTCACATCTCAAATTTATGTTCTCCAACCTGACTCCAGAGTCTTTTACACTGCTATTTCTTTTGAGTTATTTCTATTCATCTTTGTAATTACACAATCCAACAAACCATAAAGCATTGAATAAGAGTTTCTTGAATTAATAAATGAATGAATGAATAAAGTGCTCTTCGAAAATTTCTGTCCAGAATTATGGGTATGGTGTTCATTTAGCAAAAAGTAGATCATTTTAGTAAGCAAATACTGCCTCCAAAGTTTCAGTTTCTTTTAAAATTTTAGTTATAGCTTTTGTACAATTAATAAAATTTCCTGTAGTCAGTACATTAAGCATGTATAGTAGAAGAGGTCTAAGAACCTTAACATTGCTGTTTCGGTGAAAAGCAATCAGTAAGTCAGTGATTCTCAAGCTTTCACATGCACAAGCATCACTAGGGCAGCTTGTTAAATTTCAGATTATCTGGCTTTGCCAATCACAGGTTCTTATTCCATACAGCTGGTAAGATGCCTGGAAGTCTGCATTTAGTAATCATCCTGAGTGTATCCAATGCAGATGGTTCCTGGACCACATGTTGAAAAATTCAGGTGGACCAGTGAGGCTGGCAGTTGTCTAATCAGCCCCCATGTCTTGAAACACACATAGCTTTTCCAAAGGATTAAAAAATATATACAGGAATAAAACAGTGCGGTTTGTTATTTCCTATAATGATTTCAGAGATATGAGACCTGAGACCTGTAGCACAAATGCACGTAGGTGCCAACTGGATCATATATTGTGCATGAATGCATGTATGTGACAACGTCGCTTAACTGGATCAGGCTGGACAGAGTACTTCCTAACTGTTTAAAACTTGGTATTGGTTTTTAGAAGAAGGGTTAATGACTTGTTTTGCATATTCAATGTGTTTATGGCATCTCAGAAGAGTTTCTTCTACTAATGACATCTTATTGAAATTATGATACCTTCCACTGTACGAACAACTCTTCTGTATATGTCACTGAGAAGGAAAAGAAAAAGCTCAAAGTAGAGAGTTTAATATAAGACAACAAAGAGTAGCACCCTCAGATGAGACTGAAGAAGATATAAGAGATGGTGGTGTCTTAGTGTATGGTCCTCTAAAAGCAGATCCATAGGCAGGAATACTGAGGGCAGGTGGGTTACCTGGGGAAATGAGACTGAGAAGGGAAGTCACCCATTAAAGTATGATCATAAGCAAACTGTCACTGTTAGCAGCTGGGACTCAATCCCACTGAGGCCCCTGTGAAGAAGTCCGTAGAACACAACTCAGAATTGCACAGTCATGGGTAGGGAAGCTGGGCTGTTACTCAGCAACTCCTGTTCCTCATTGGTTGAAGTTTGTCTGGGATTGGGGCAAGCACTTTTAGTGAAGAGCAGTCACTAAGCAAATGATCTCCAAATCCTATGTGCTCAGGACCCCTGGGCTGTCCTCTGAAAAAGCTGAACAAGTTACATGGGTGCTTTTGGTGGGGAAGTACAAAAATGTAGGCACTTGAGGAAGGATAGCATCAGAGTGCAGAGATACTGTCTCCTGTAGCTGCAGTGGAGCTCGGAGGTGGGCTAGGGTGATGGTCCAGACATCAATGATAGCTGCTCCAAATAGCTAGGAGGCTTGGGTATCTTAATTTCAGCATTAATGAATGGAGGTTTAAAAAATGTCTTCCTTAATAATTTGGACCACTGTTTAATGCTAACTATGCAAGTTTGTGTCCTTAATTCATACAACAAGTACGGTTCATAGAAGCCGCAGTCAGGGACTTTAAGTGATTTCAGGTGGATAATGCTGTCTAGTAACTAACAAGCAAGTGCTAATCCTCTGTCTGAACATGGCTTCAATCCGGGTTAATAACAATTGTAAAGCCATTGAAATGATCGTTCATTTCAACTTCTTTGATGTGAAGATGTAGAAAAAGTGTCTTCAAAACAAGCCATAAAATAAATACAACTTCCTTTCTACATAATAAAAATGTAAGGAACACTTTTTTTCCCCTAACGCATGCAGCCATGTTCAGACACACAGACACACACATACACACATACGCATGCGACTACCACATAGCCTCTTTATAACGGAGGGCGCTGACTGGTACAGGAGAACCTGTCTTTTCTTTCTCCAAGGTTTACAACCACGCAAATGATCAATATTCCATTGAAGTCAGCCAAATAGCAACCAGATTAAATGCAACAGAACCGGAAAGCTGAAAATCGAGGGTAGCTGTTAGTATATCTCTTTTATTTGCTCAAAGGAAGCCACAGGGCAAAGGGGGAGGGGGTGTTCCTGCTTCTAGCTGCATTATTTTCAACTTTCAAATATTTTTTTTTTACAACTAAAAATGTCTGTGTAATTCTGTAAAAAATAATTAAACTCTGTTGGGTTTTTTTTCCTCTTTAAAAAGCCTGGTCTTCAGGTTTTTATTTGTGGACTGGTCTACAGTTTTTCCTTTTTTTTTTTTAAAGAAAAGCATTGTGCCCTGAGATCAATAAATCAAAATTGGATTGCCTCCTCCTCAAAGGTGAATTGTTATCTTGCTGAAGAGGTTATGTGACAGAATCTCTAGTTTGGTAAAAATACATGAACAAAAAAGGGATTAAGATTTCTTTGCCTGAAAGTAAAATTCTGGACACTATCTATTTTTCGATGATAGGGAGAGTTTCCTGAATTGTCTCCTAGAACAAGAGATTAAATGTCAGGAGATAAAGCAGCTGTGGGCCCATTATTTAGTGCTCACAGAGCCCATTCTGTCACTGGAGGCACTGTTTCAACACAGAGAATGAAGTCAGCTTGACAACCGCAGCAACATCTGTGGCTGCCTAAGAGATGAGGCAAGGAGGCAAAGCCCAAACAGAGGGCAAAGAACATCCATTTGTTGTCAACATTCTGAAACAAGCAAAGGGTTCTTGACTGTGGAAGAGACCAGGGTACCTGGTGATATCAGCAGTCAAAACAAAACCAAAAACAAAATTCAGCAGTCAGAAGTCAATCAAGCTTGAAGGAAAAGGCCAGTTAAGATGCTTAGCACCCAGGGGTTCTGGAAGAGTGCTTAGCCACCCAGAGGTGTCAGGCCTGAGCAAGGCTGGTGTTTCGATATGAATTCAGGAAGCCACCTGGGAATGGGGGGTTGGGTGACATCATCACAGACTCAACTGCTGTGGATTGACTTCTGCCATTACTCTTGGGACCCCAGGCCCTCTGGTGCACAAGAAAACCATAAAGCCTTATGCTGCCTCATTTTTAGACTATGTTCCCTGGCATTCTAAACCATGCCATAATTCATTTCTAACCACAGGGTAAGCATTCCAAAGCAACATTAATCTGATTTTCCAGAGTAAGGCCACACAGTGATCCCATCTTAGGAGAACTGGCTGGGCATGGTGGCTCATGCCTGTAATCTCAGCACTTTGGGAGGTCGAGACAGGTGGATCACCTGAGGTCAGGAGTTCAAGACCAGCCTAGCCAACATGATAAAACCCCATCTCTACTAAAAAAAAAAAAAAAAAAAAATTAACTGGGCATGGTGATGGGCACCTGTAATTCCAGCTACTAGGGAGGCTGAGGCAGGAGAATCACTAGAACCCAGAAGACGGAGGTTGCAGTGAACTGAGATCATGCCACTGCACTCCAGCCTGGGCAACGAAAGCAGAACTCCATCTCAAAAAACAAACAAACAAACCAAGAAGAATCAAACCACCAAGCTTTGATCCTGAAACATCTGAGGGAAATGTGGTCCATGCTATAATGCCCTGCAGATTCTGCAGGAAGGGAGAACCTTAGCACACCAACATTTTACTGCGTCCACTGCCACAGATGGGGCAGATCACAGGGATGTCCCTGGCATGTGACAGGAACTTACTATCTTCATTGTGAATGAGTTTACTTGACTGTGCCTCCCCCAAGAATCTCAGGAATATGGAAGATGTTTGAGTCCATTGCTTTCAAGTGGATTACAGTTGACCACACAGGCCTGTGAAAGAAGGTTTAGGGCCACCTTTCAAATTCCAGCCTTATTTCACCTGCCTCTGCAAGGCCCTCTCACCACTGTCACCAGTATTGAGTGATGGGGTGGAAATAGTTCAGAAGTAGAGTTAGGAGAACTTTTGGTCCCAACCTCATTGCTGGGTGGCCTGGAGCAGTCATGCCACTTCTCTGGGGCCTTCTGTTCACATCCCCAAGGGGTTTAGTTGGACTGGAAGATGATCAAGGTTTTTTATTATTATTTGGAGAAAGCACCCTTGTTCAGACAACAAAAGACAACACTTGTTCATAAGCCTACACATCTAAAAAGTGGAACAAAGCCCCTATGAGGAAGATTTTGGCAAATATGACATCAATATCACAGGTAGCGTTGACTTCTCCTTAGCCAAAGTCATCTGGTTGAGTTTAGTAGCAGTTTTTGTTGCATGTTTACTGAATGTGACTTAGACACTCTTTCAGGGGTGTGTGTGTGTGTGTTTGCTCTGAGAGTGATAAACTCTCAGAAGGCATAAAAATGGTTAAATTCAACAAAGTTCAAAGATTAAGGCCCAGGTATGTGTGATATTGCTTTGTGAAAATAAGCTGCCTGGAAAATGGGCTTTTGCTTAATGCAGATAGGTATGTCTGGAAACTTCTCCTAATAGGAAAAATTCCATCATTTTTCTCGGAAGCTGAAAGACTTGGTGTTGAGAGGCCGAGACTGGAAATTGAATTATTAGCAGAACTACATGCATTTACATCCAGTTCAGAGCCCCCTGACAACCTTCCTCTAACGCTTCTGTAAACCAGCAGTTTATATCTCGGATGCAGCTTTCTTCCTGAGTGTAGATTTCTAGTCCTTTGGTCATAGACTAAGGTGATGCACTAGATTTTTATTAAATGTTCAGAACAAATTATGCTATTTAGGAAAATATAACACACAAACAGGACAAGATCTAGTGGAAATAATTAAAGACATCTATAATTAATGTATAGGATTAAGCTATTCTTTGACTGAAGAGCTAGATACATAAGCATGCAGGATTTCAATGCTTGAAGTCAGAGATACTTTCTTTTGGGGTCCTTAAGTGTATGATGAAGTTTCCAAGAATTCAGCTTTGGTTATTTTTCAGCACTAAGTTCCTTCCTTCTGAGATTTCACATAAAGAACCATTGAAAAGACAGAAGTTGCCCCCACTGTGGCTCCTTACATAGTTAAAACCCTATTAGAGTAAAAGAATCAAGAAACTCCTCTGGAAAAAGTACGTATCTCTGTGTTCACTAGGACCCTGCTGTGTGCAGATTTAGCTGGTTTCTGCATAGAAACAAAGGCCACAAAGGATATGTGATGGGGTGGAGGGGAGTGTTAGAGACACCCAATTTGCATTGTTCCTGCTGGAAAGACCCTGATCTGAGATCAGCCCTGGCAGCCCCCAACTGAGAAAGGCCTCCTTATAGTCTTCATTTCATTCCAGCCAAGCCCTGGAGGGGTGGAGAATGCATAATGAGGCTGAATGAGAATTAGATGCTTAATTGAGGACTGGAAAAGGGAAAGAAAAACCGAGACATGTGGAATGTGATCAGAATGCAGCTCAGTTAAGCCAAACGTGATGACACCTGGGAAGGCTTCAGTGGTTGGGACCACTTACAGAGAAGCTGGAACTCCTTTGAAACTGACTCATCCATCTAGTTACAACTCAAATGTTATTTCCTTGTTCTCAAAGATTTTTATTCACCCTCACAAAAGGTGACTCACTGTCTCTTTTGTGCCACCACCATGCTTGGTTCGCATCACAGTGCTTGCCACTTGGCCTCCTGGGTGGGGATGACTTTCTGCGTTGGCTGGCTTGTGAACTCCATGAGAGCAGAGGCATGCGTCATTCATTTTGTATCCCAGTACATAACAGGCACTGAAATATCTGGTGAAGATATATTTTTTTTTTTTTTTTGCTCTTCTTCCTATTGAGTTGTCTGTATTTATTCTGACAATGACTGATGATGCATTTCCAAACCATCCTCAAAGTGGTGTATGGAGGTATACTATCTGATCAAACATGAAAGTATTTCTATATATCAGGGTCTCATGTTTACCCTCAGCTATCATCACTGCCTTTCATTACTTAGTAAAGACAGTTTCTGATTTTGATTAGGTTAGAGTATTCCCAATTAACACATGAAAATCTCTGTTGCCATGGAAAGGATCTTTTCTAATAACGAGCACATTTTCCACAAGTATGTTCCTGTCAGTGTAATCATTCACTATTTGACTTTGGAGAAGGGGCCAAATGTGTGTGTCCACAGTGTTTGTCCAAGTGATGAAGAGAGGTTTGGTGGTCAAGTAGCAGTTTTAGGATGGAGGCTATTTGCAGAAAATAGACCAGGTGAGTAACAGATGGCTTACAATCAATGGTATCTTTGTCCTAAAAAGCATGGAGTAAGTGTAAATCGAGTGTATCCATCTCCTCAGCTGCCATAACAAAATACCATAGGCTGGGGGGCTTGAACAACAGAAATGTATTTCTCACAGTTCTGGAGGCTGGAAGTCCGAGATCAAGGTTCTGCTAATTTTGTTTCTGGTGAAAATTTGCTTCCTGTTTTATAGAAGACATCTTCTTACTGACCTCGCCTGGCAGAGCAGAGAGAGATTTCTCTCTTCCTCTTCATATAAGGCCACAGTCCTATAGATTAAAGTCCCACCCTCATGACCTCATTTAACCTTAATTGTCTCCAAAAGGCCCTATTTATAAATATAATAACTTGCAGGTTGGGGCTTCAACCTTTGAATTTTGAGAGGACACAATGTTAATCCATCATATCAAGTATTATCAGAACCATCATTTGAAAAATATTCTTGAAATCAGCTGCTGGCAAAGGCGGGGTGCATGTGACACCCATAATGAATACCCAGAGGAATCAAGAGACTCTGAACACCTCCTGATCTTGGGTGAAAGAAGGTGGTGTGAAGTCACATTTTACAAACTCACTCTCCCGCAAACAACAATATGAAGGCAGAGAAGTAAAACCATCAAGCAAGTATCATCAACAAAAACAGTAATTAAACAAAAGAAAGGGTGGGTAGCCAGCAAAAGGAAGGCACCTTTCCAGAAATGCACAGAAGGAACAAGCCTGGTGTTGCCCTGCCCTATCCCTAATAACTCTATAGGCTCAGAAACCATCCTGAATAGGATCACACCAGCTACCCTTTACCTCCCTAACTAGCAGAGAAGCAGCCCAAGGAAGTTTCCACAAGAGCATGAAGTCAGCCATGAACACCTTTAACTCAACCTTTCCCCAGAGAAACAAGAAGAACCCACTGTAATTATCCATGTCAACGCCTCCAAACAGAAGGAAAATGGGAGAGGAAAGGCAGAACTAATCATCTCTAGCAAAATACCAGGAACTTCACAAAATAGAAAATTTAAGAGGACATACATAAGGCAAGATCTCTGGGGTGAGCAAGAAGCAGGGAAGGAGGTGCTGGCAGTCCCCAGGTAATGCATCCTTGAAGAAGAAGCCACCTTCACTCCCAGACATGGCTACAGAGGGTTTATCACCTGCTACTGTGGAAGGCTAAGAGAGAAAACAGCACAAGAGAATAGAGGAGCTCCCAGGCTGACTCTTTCTTCTGGAAAGTTCTGAGTCTCATGTTGAATTAAAAGAACTATCCAAGATTCAAAGATAGTGCCCACTATCCAAGCCCCAAAGAGCGCCCCCACTATGGAAGTCCAAGATAGCAACTGTGCAGACAAAGTTAGGGTGAACCTGGGCTGGGCATGGGATATACTACACTTGCTAAGAAATCCAACATGGTAGATTCTCTGGCTGCTTTATTCCTCCCAAAGAAAACCTCCAAATGAAACGCTTCTAGGCGGCTGCTGCGGGACCAACATGCCACAGACCGGGTGAGAAAGGAGCAGCCTGCTAACATGCGCATGCCATACACACCGCCCTGCAAGCACACTGAAGCCTTGACCAGGAAAGAGAGGGAAGGAAGGAAGAGAGCAAGTGAGCATGCAACCCAGGAAAGGGCAGGTGAAGAATCTACTATGGAAGAAAACATAACCCAAGAGAAAAATCCAAATTCCCTGCAGTGACCCCAGATGAACTTTGAAAGAATGTTAACGAGCTTGAAGTTGTGGTGCTAAAAATAACATAACTCATCTGAAATGTAAGAACTAAGGAGATAAATTTTCCACTCTTAGGGAAATAAATCAGTTAAGAACAGCAAAGACCAAATTACTGACAAAGAAAAAGGTTGAGATTTTCACAGTGAAAAAGAGCATAACTCTAAAACAATTAGAAAAAAATAATATAGGCCGGGCGCGGTGGCTCAAGCCTGTAATCCCAGCACTTTGGGAGGCCGAGGCGGGTGGATCACGAGGTCAAGAGATCGAGACCATCCTGGTCAACATGGTGAAACCCCGTCTCTACTAATACAAAAAATTAGCTGGGCACGGTGGCGCGTGCCTGTAATCCCAGCTACTCAGGAGGCTGAGGCAAGAGAATTGCCTGAACCCAGGAGGCGGAGGTTGCGGTGAGCCGAGATCGCGCCATTGCACTCCAGCCTGGGTATCAAGAGCGAAACTCCGTCTCAAAAAAAAAAAAAAAAGAAAAAAAAAGAAAAAAATAATATATATGGAAGAGAAAACAAATAAATTGTTCTATGTAAAAATGATTGGTGTCCCTGAAATTTAGAAGTCAATGAATAGAACAGAAAATGTTTTAAAACAAAGGGAAATGGAATTGATGATCTAAAGGGCAAACCATGTCTCAAAAAATCAGTACAGAAATCTCATCCTGAAACACATCTTTGATAAATTAATGAATCTGAATAAAGAAACAATTTTATGGTTATATTGGCTCATAACATGCCACTTAAAAATACCTAAAACTTTTAGAAGAAATCATAGTTAAATTTATTTAATGTATCTTAAAGAAAATAAGAAGATGACAATCCAGGAGAAAATATTCACAACATATTAAACAGAGAAGGTTAATTTTCTTAGTTAAGAATATATAAAAATCAATTCATGGAAAAAAAAATCAAATAGGAAAATCGGTAAAATATAAAAGCAGATGACAAAAGACAAGGAGGGAGGAAGAAAAGAAGGGAGGAAGAAAGGGTGATCTCACTCAACGTAATATAAATCAAAACAACGAGGACATACTATTTTCCTCCCTGAAAGCGTGAGGATACTCACTGCTGGGAGACTGCAGAGAAGTCGTTATTATCTTACCCTAATTGGGGCACAGATGGATCTGACCTTTTTGGAAGGAAATTTTGTAACATCTACTAAGATTAACACGGCACATACACTGGATCCAGAAATTCACTCAGAATTTATCCTTGGGAAATATTTACAAAACTTGCGAAAATGTAAGTGCAAGAATGTTCACTGAAGCTGTTTGTAAAAGCCACAGTGTAGAAACACATCCGAAGTCCAACAATGTGGGCCTGGATAAAGAAATTATGATATATTCATATCTATGCAATGAGATATTAACACAGATTACAACGGCGTGCTCATTGATAGATAGTAAATGCGTATATTGAATAGGCACTAAAATCAGTGCACATATTAAAATGCAATACTGATCAATGCACATATACAAATACCTATTAATAAAGTATGCACATATTATAAATATGCATATTTATGTAGAACATAAAAAGGCCAGGTGGCAGAGAATAGAAAGTATCATTTCTATTTTAAATAAATGAAAACAGAGAAGAGAGAGGGTATGAAGTAGGGCAAGAGTGAGAGAGGAGTGAAGAGAAAGAATAAAAGAGATGGGAATTGTGTGCATTATTTTTTTTCTGGGAAGACAATGGGAAAATTTTAACATGGAAAGAGTTGTTCAGGGTCACTTTTCATCAGCATTTTTCTGAGCAGTTTGAATGTGTTAATTATGTGTAAGTGTCCTTTCTGTTCTTGTTTTTTAATGTCACTAGTTATTTAAGGGTTAGATTTATTGGATTTGTTTCTATTTTGAAATAAATGCATGCTATTTTAAAAAGTTAGCATATAGCATGTTTTCACTTATAAGTGGGAGCTAAGCGTTGAGCATGCATGGAATAAATATGGGAACAATATGCAACGTGGACTGCTAGAGGACAGAGGGAGTGGAGTGGGTGAGGAAACTACCAATCAGGTGCTATGCTCACTACCAGGGTGTCAGGATCCATACTCCAAACGTCAGCATCATGCAATATTCCCAAGTAACAAACTGCACATGGACCCTCATATCTAAAATGAAACTTGACATTTAAAAAATTATACATTAATAGCTCATTAAATTGTAGTTTGTTTTGGTTAATTAAATCTTCATAAAACATGAAGGTGCCCATAACGATAAATCTTAAATTCAAGGAAGAAAGACAGGAGGGGAGGGAAGGAGAAAGAAAGGAGGTGGGGAAGGAGAAAGGGAGGGAAAGAATGAGGATGAAGGAAGGAAGGTAGGAGAAAGAGGGAGGGAGGGATGAAGGAAGAAAGAAAAGAGGGAGGAAAAAAGGAATGAAAGAATAATGGATAAAGGAGGGAAGGAAAGAGGGAAAAAATTAGGATGCTGTAAGAAAGGTAGAGGAAGAAGGAGGGAGGGAGGGAAGGAGGAAGGAAGAAAGGAAGGAAGGAGGTGGGGAGGGAACAAGAGAAGGGGAGAGAGAGAGAGAGAGAGAAGAAACAAAGGCATACTCAGTGAGAGAAGGAATTTATAGAGGCTAGAGTTGTGGTTTGTTGAATGGCATTTGTTGTAGGGAGAGTGGATTAAATTACTACCTGTTTTATTTTGCCTCCTTTCAAACTGAATGAATTTTAAGAGCAAGTGTTTACCCCCTCCCCCACCATGGATTTTCACAAAATATCTGGATATGAAACCTGGACATTAGTACAGCTATGTGAATGAATAAACCCATGCCATTAAAAAGGACTGGAATACTCTTTTAGAGCTTAAATGTATTTAGTTTACAGCTGTTGGAACCACATGATGATGATTTCAGGTAGTGCTGGTGAATTGACTATAAGGAGCAGTTTGCGGGGAAGCATCGTCACAGCCCAGCGTACCACAGACTCAGCTTCTCTTCAGGCTGGTGTTGATATTGACGCTTTGTTATTACTCATTAAACTGGTCTTTGATCTCCTTTCACTTAGTTGCACTTGGATTCTAGAACTAGATAGTGAACTTGGAAGTCTAGTGAACTTGGAAGTCTTGGAAGTCTAATTGAGCTCATCTTTTTGAACAATCATTAGCTCAAAAAGAACATAAATTTGTGTCTATGCATGTGGAATAATAGCCTTCTTCCATTTGAGCTTGGGAGGTAAATGTACGTGCAGATGCCCTAAACTCCAAGACCAGTTTTCTTCCATTTTAGAACCATACCGCAGTGAGCAGAGTTTATTTTTTGCTTGTTTTTGATATTTTATTCAGTTTTAACACTTTATTATTATTATTTTATTTTTCCATAAGCTATTGGGGTACAGGTGATATTTGGTTACATGAGTAAGTTCTTCAGTGGTGATTTGTGAGATCCTGGTGTACCCACCACCCAAGCAGCGTAAACTGTGCCATATATGTAGTCTTTTATCCCTTGTCCCCCTCCCACTCTTCCCCCCAAGTCCCCAAAGTCCATTGTATCATTCTTATGCCTTTGCGTCCTCACAGCTTAGCTCCCACACATCAGTGAGAACATACAACGTTTGGTTTTCCATTCCTGAGTTAATTCACTTAGAATTATAGTCTCCAATCTCATCCAGGTCATTGCAAATGCTGTTAATTCATTCCTTTTAATGGCTGACTAGTATTCCATCATATATATAAATATACATACATATATATATATATATATATATATATGATTTATGTATTTATATTGCCTCCTTTCACACTGGATGAATTTTAAGAGTGGGCTGTTTACCCCTTCCACCCCCATGGATTTTCATAAAATAACTGGACATCACTACAGCTATGCGAATGAATAAACCCATGCCATTATCAAGGACTGAAATACTCTTTTAGAGGTTAAATTTATTTGATTTATGGCTGTTGGAATCACATGGTGATTACATAGTGCTGGTGACTTGACTATAAGGAGCAGTTTGTGGAAAAGCATCTACACACACACACACACACACACACACACACACACACACACAGAGTTTCTTTATCCACTAGTTGACTGATGGGCATTTGGATTGGTTCCATGATTTTGCAATTGTGAATTGCACTGCTATAAATGTGCATGTGCAAGTATCTTTTTCAGATGTAGAACTACCATTTGATCCAGCAATCCCAGTACTGGGTATCTACCCAGAGGAAAAGAAGTGAGCAGAGTTAAGCCTGTTAAGGGACTTCTCCTCTGTATACATTTATTCTGTGTTTCGTGGAGTCTTGTACATGCACCATTTGTAGTTTGATAGCTGATTTTAGGTGATGTACAGATTAACACATTATGACATGTTAAAAAATTAGCCACAAATGAAGTTCATGATTTCATAGCTGTAATTTCTATGGGACAAAATTAAGAAAAATTTAGGACTGATTCTATTAAAAGTATATTATTAGGTGTGTTAGTTAGCTATCATCACAATAACGCTTCATACCGAGCCATCTTCAACCTCAGGGGATTTAGAACACTTGTCTGTTCTTTTGCTCATGGATATATTAGGGTCAACTGCAACTAGTCTGGGCCAGGAAGTATGTCCAGCTGTGAGTCGAGTCCTCGTCTCATCCTCCTTGGATGAGCTGCCCTTAATGCATGTTGTTCTTGGGGTTAAAGGTAAGAGCCTGAGAAGGAAGCCCCGACTGTCAAAAGCATTTCAAGTCTCTTCCTTGACACACTTCTGCCAACATCCCATTGGCCAAAGCAAATTTCATAAGTAAGCCCGGTGTCAAGAGAGAGTGAAATAGATTCCCATGAGGGTGGCAGGTAGGAAGGAAACATTTCTGAACTAATTATCTAGTCCAATCACATTAATAGTGAAGTTGGAACACAGGTATGGCAAAAGTTGTCAAGGTGGTTCAAAAAGGTTTGCTTTGGATCAATACCACTTTAATTCAATACAATTGAATCCAGACAGGCTCTGCTCTCTGTACCTATCATATCACCTATGCAACTACAGATTCTGCAAAATAATTATTTGGAATTCTATTTGTTGTGTGAAGTTTATTGTCAATACACATCTCAAAAGAAAAGCTTGAAGAACCCCTCCAAAATCTCTCCTTGTTTATGCATTTAAAAGTCTAGTTAACTACATTCTGTGTGCATCTTGTATCTTTTCTTCTATGATGACATCTGCTTCATTCATTACTTTTTATGTAACTCCACTAACCTAGAAAAAGTTGCTATAATCAAGGGCTGCAGTTGTTGATAGAAAATGAAAATGGTACTGAATGTCCCAGACTCTTTCTATTTCTGCACCGTCTATCCCCTGCTAGGAGCTCTGGAATGTACCTCGTGTTTGTGTTTCAACCAGCAGCAATCAAAGTGGAGAGAGGGAGGCGTAAACTGGAATAAAGAGGCCACAAAGGCCATTTTTGTTTTTATCAGATTATGTTGTCTATGTGAAATGGATTCATTTCTGTAGGGCATTCAGTTACACTGCCCAGCAGTGTAGAAGCTATTAGGATAGTACCAGCTTCACATGCATGTCAGAATAAGAAATGTCTGTCATTCCTCTCCCTCTTTCCAAACACACACACACACACACGCGCGTGCACACACGCAAATTCACATAAACATACCATTGCACACATACACATCATATTCACAGCACATGCACACACATACATGAAAATGTCATGTGCACTCATGATATTAAATTAATGAACAATCTCTTTCAAGATCCCATGGAACTGGAATCTTGGAAAGCAGATCTGACAGACTATACTTCCCTCTGTTCCAGGAATATAGCCGTATACAGAGCTGCAACTTTGATTTCTGTTTTTTTTTTCTCTCTTTCATGGACTCCAAACCTGCCATTGAATCTCACACTAATCTATGCTAATACAGTGGCACATTTCTCACACATTCCATTGTGAAATGAGGTTAGGACAGGCACAGAACAAACAATTTAAATGTTTACTGTTTTGTCATTTGCATTTTGCTTTCTTCAATTTTTTCCTCTCTCTTATGCAGCTCTTGAAAGTGTTTTGTATCCTCTCTTATTCCACTAAGCATTGTTTAGTAGACTAGAATTATCCCTATTAGATTGAAAGTTCTCTGTGATACCAGAGGAGTTTCTCCATAGTAATGTAACCAGGGTTATTACCATGGAGAGTAACAACTTAGAAAGATATTCCCTGAAACAATCAGCTATTGGTACCTCTAGATCCCATCACAAACAAGGACCCTAAGAAAATAGTCAAGAAAGTAATGCTTTGATAGAGTTTATCAATTAATTTTTTTCTACAGTAATCATTTCTTATAAATGACATTATTATTATATTTTAAATAACTCTGATAATGTCCCAGAGAGTTAAGATGAGTAGGAATATTTTATAATCATTTTACTAGTGAAAAAGCCAAGGCTTTTAAATGCTATGAGATTTGGTCACAGTCACTGAAAATAATTAAGTGACTAGCCACAATATCCTCTTTTGTGACATGTCTGTCTGTGTCTTTTCCACTTTCTGTTGGGTTCCCTGTCTTCTATATGTTTATTTCTTATATATTCTGTACAGGAGACCTTTGGCTTATTTTGCTCTAATGGTTGGTGCTCTGTCCTCTGTAAGAAAGTTTTGCATAATGATGTGAAGGTCTTTGTCCACATGACCTTTCACATTTAGTTCCATAGTCTACCTGGAATCTATTTTTGAGTGTAGTGGAAACTATCTCTTCAGTATAGGTCTGTGGATACCAAACTCTCTCAGCTGTATTCTCTGAAAAATATTTTAGTTCAAATTCAAATTTGAAAGTTTTTTCTTTAAGATTTCAAAGATTTCCTTGCATTATCTCTGGCTTTCATTATTCTTGTTGTGAATTTATCTATAAGTCTTACTGTTGTTATTTTGAAGTTAATGGATCTTTATTCACTAGATAACTTTATGTTTTTTCTTTAATGTTGGTTTTCAGTAGTTTTACAATGACTGGACTGAGTGATAGATTTTTTCATTAATTTTGCTTGGGAATCATAAGAGTCTTGAAACACTGGTTTGAGATGATATCTTTCATTAATTTTGGCAAATTATCAGACATTATCTCTTAAAATATTCCTTCTGCTCCATTTTACATAGGGTAAATCCTATCTCGTATACTTCCTTCACTCTTATCTGTGGTTTTCATCTGCAGTTTAGGCTTTATATATTTTTCTGACCAACTTTTGGCTTACTAATCTCCTCTTCAACTGTGTCTACCTGCTGTCAAAATCACCTATTGAATTCTTAACTTGTTTTGTGTGTGTGTGTGTGTGTGTGTGTGTGTGTGTAAGTTCTAGAATTTTCATCTGACTTTTAAAAAAGTTTCCAGTTCTCTGATAAACTACATTTTCATAAAAATTATTCAACTTGGCATCCAATTTCCAAAATATATTAAATAGCTATTTAAGTTGCATCTGTAATACCTGGATCTCTGATGTGTGTCCATATGTCATGTATTTTATTCTCCTGGTTTTCAGTGACTTGTTCTTAGTCCTCTGAAATGCCAGGTAATTTTTGTATTGAACACTGGACACTGTGTTTGAAAAACTGTAGAGATAACTTGAGGCTTTTAATCTTCCTCCAGAGAAGATTTACTTTTGCTTCCAACAGTCAGGTAGGAAAGACCAGAGCACTATAATTTAATCGGGAATTTTATTAATTAAAAGTTAGACTTCAGGTTTTGTTTTTAAAGAGCTGTTCTATTTCACATTCATCCTTACCTCTAGGATATGACCCTTCGGGGGACCCCACTGAAAACTTGAGGTACTTAGCAAGGTACCTCTCCTTGGTAGACCCCAAGTTTCAAGTTTTCTCCCTGCCCCTAGCCTCACAAAACATCTGCAGGTTCTATTCAACTTCTTGAGACAGTCTCATGTCAGCTTCATCATTTTTCATTTCCTCAGGTTTGTCCTGCATTCGTGGCACTCTGGGCCTCAAAATGCATGTGTTTAAATAATGTATTTGGTGTTTCTAGCTGTTCTTGGTAGAGGTTTAGTCTGCATCATGACAGTCCACCTTAGACAGAAATCCCTTTCTCATTGTAATATTAATTTGCATTCCTTTTGTTGTTAGCAAACTGAATTACCTCTTCATGTGTTTTATAGGCCACTTTTCTATCTTCTTTTATTAACTGACTTTTAAATCTCTTGCCCATTTTCCTATTAAGTTGGTGGTCTTCTTCATCTCCATTTTTAGAAGGCTTTATATATTAAAGATTTTAGTAGCACTTTGTCTATGATAAAAGGTGCAAGTATTTTCCCTCAATTTGTAGCTTTTTAAACATTTATTTTATTTTTTCATTAATTTCATTTCAATAATTTCATTTATTATGTTTATAAAGTCAGATATTTCATTCTTGCTCCCTATTATTTCTGTGTTCTAAGACATAATTAGCAAAGTTTTCCTGCTCCTGGGCTTCAGGGAATTCACCAATGATTTCCTCTGTAATTGTGTGTTCAAGGAGTATGTTGATGAGCAATTGAAAAATGGCACATTTCTAGAATAGGCAGTGTGAGAAAGATATTACATAGCGCTGACAAGTCCAGCTGGAAGTTCCAAGTTTTGTTTTTCCTTTTCCTCCTCATTCTCAGAAACTAGTGAAAAGCACTATGGACACAGTGACTTTCATCTTGTCCTTGAAGAATCGAGGAGACCATGAGTCCTTCTTTCCCTTGTGTTATCCTTTTCCTGAATTCTTTCAACTACTCTCTTATTATGAATGTTACTCTATCTTGGCGTCTCCCAAATACCCACAGGCTTAATTCATAATTCTCTCCTCATAATTCTCTCCTCAGTGCTAGATGCAAAACTCGTTTGATATGTCACATAAATGCTCCTGCACTTCAGACTTTAAAATGGCTTTCTGCTTCTTTTCCCACTCTGCTTGTTTTATATGTCGTCCATTAATGACCTCTCTGCCATTCATCTACCTAAGCTCAGAGCCCAGTCACCTTCGAATCATATTTCTTAATTGTCAGCCTCAGTAAATCATTACTAAAAGTACAAATTCTACCTCTGAAGATCTCTTCCTTTGAAGAGATTATAAACCGGATCTTTCCTTTCCTTGCTTCCTTCTCACCAATAGGCACATGAAGTTTAACATACTCTGGGCACAGTAAGTGATCAAGTAATGAAAATCAATTTAATCCTCTCTTTAAAAATGTACAGGAATCATAAAACCTTTAAAAGTATGGGTTTTCTAGCACTTTATATATGTATTTGTATTTACAAATGTCCTTGCTCTTCAATTTGTAAAAATGTAAGAGAGATTAACTAAGAAGCAAGAAATGGTTGTCCTTTTGAATACCTGGAAATGTTTTTACAATATGAAACACAATTCTTTTACTTTGAAGCATCTTATTAAAGCACCTTGTGAAGCTGTGCAAATAGAGTCCAGCCACAAAGGAAATCTACAAACAACTAAATTCTCAGCAATCCAAAATGGCAGCATTAGAGGTCTCCTAAGGAAACAACTAAACCATTCGTTTGTTTAAGAAACAAACAACAACAACAAAAAAAAAAACAAAAAACCTCTCACTACCAGGAGAATGAATCTTTCAGTTTTCAGGCATGCCTAAGGCAAAATGCAATTTCACTTTTTCCTCCTCTAAGGTTAAGCTACATAAACTCTCTCTCACACCCACCCATGCATACAGATACAATTCCCTGAATTTAAACTGTAGGTTGTTCTGAGGAAATCAACGTTTCCTGCTGTCATGCTACCAGATTTCTAATTTGAGAAATCATATATGTAAATATGTGATCTTCTTACAAATTAAAGAGCACTTCAAGCAATTCAACCCACTGTTTCCTCTTTTAACCTTTTCTGCAAAAGAAGTTGAATCCCAGGAGTATTTTCGAATTTAAAAGGGCAATGGAGGGTAACAGAAATGATTGGCCCTCAGGCTGTTATAATTCTCTATTAATCAGGGACTGTGGTCTTTTTCTCTTTCAGCTCTAGGCAAGGACTCACCTAGACTGCCTGGGAAAAGTGAAGGCTCCAGTGACCTAGAAAATACTCCAGGTCCTGATGGTAAGGTTCTGAGCTATTGGAGCCCATGAAGACTACAAATCTGGCACATTTTCTATGTGTAATCTAGGATTAAAGGAGCTATCTGTTCTATAAAGCAACATATTTGGTTAGAACATAGTAAATTTCAAAAACCATTTTCTACTAGAAACTAATAAAAATGGCAGCCTCTCTCAAAAATAAAAATAAACAAATTAAAAACCTGTTTCTAGCTATTTTAAAACAGCATATGTCTTGGTTTAATCTTATCTTACAATTCTGAGGCTGCAATAGATAATTTCAAGACTAAACTGAACTGAAATCGACCTAGTGAACTTTATGGAAGCATCACTTACTTCTGTAAAAGGTACTTAGCCTACTGTTATCCTGCTCCATTGGGTTTGGGCTAAGGCACTTAGCCTACTGTTATCCTGCTCCTACATTGGGTTTGGGCTAAGATTGTTCTTATAACTTCATCATTTCACTCCACTAGATCACCTTCGATGCCTTGGTTAAAAACATAGTGAGCCTTTAAAAGCACCTTAAAAATAAATTTTCAAAAAAGCTTTTAAAGCTTAATCTAATTTTGTCAGCATCTAAAGAGTCTGAACCTCAGGAATATTAATAACCCCTTTCCCCTGCACAACGATGCTAAGGGCCCTTTGAAATACCATTACTTACATTAGAGAAACAACTATTTGAGCATAACTGATGTAATAAGTATCTTGCCATTTGGGTTATTTTAGCCAAAGGAAAAGAAAAAACAAATTACTTTGAGTTGATAATGACCTCAGAAAAAATTTAGCCAATGGTGGATGGTATTTGTAGTTTTAAATAGAATTTCCTATACCAGGCATTCCCTGCTCCCACCAGCTTATCATCACCTGAATTGCCTCCCTTAATTATAAGCCTATCGGCTTATAGTTCCTAAATTGACTTTTTACTCATGGGCCTGCACTACCCATGAGAATAATGTTTTTAAGCCCCAGACCCATCCATTAGGAGCCACCACATGTTATTTATGAGCAGCTGAACTAAATGTGCTTCAGCTGGGTTGTGATGCTGTAGACGTGGTTCTTAACAAATCATGTTTCGAGGAGTATCAGGCCCATGAATAAAAGGGAAGTAAATGTGGAAAATACTGCGTTTTAATCCTCACTTGGAGATTTGCCATACACAGTAGAGGATTGCAGCCTCTCCGAAGTCTTAGAGGTAAAGAAACTTGTTTGGAGTTGCTTTTCTCAAACTTATTTGATGATGGGATGCTTTTTATACTACCATTTATTAGTAGGTTTTAGAACTGGCATCCCTTGGTTGGAAGAAGAAACAGAAAAGGAATGCTCTTCTGCATTTCATCCTGCACACTTCCACACTGAGAAGGGTGAACTTACAATAACTTTGCAGACCAGGCTGACAGTGGATGAAGGCTTATACTTACATAGGGTTGCTGCATCTGGCCAATTTATTTATGGGGTTTAAAATGAGTTCACACATCATTAGAAACTCAGGACAGTTTGCAGGTGAGAACAAGGAGACCTGCTTTTAAACCTTTCCTTATTGGGAGAGAGTTTGGTGGACGCCGTATAATGTCATTCTCTCTTTCAAGCCTCTTTGAAGTGTGAAAATCAGCATCTGCCACTATTTAAAAAAGAGATTTAGGCTATTGGTTTTGTGCCAATAAATGAAAACCACCCAGATGAGGAGAAACAGTGGTTACTTATTCAAAGGTAACTATAACAAGGGTGGCCATTATCACTTGTGTTTGGCAGGCTCAAAGGTAAGCAGGAGATGGGAAACCTCCCTTTACAGGTTAAAAAGGGTTTGTTATGTTGAATGAGCTTCAAGCATCCTTTGATTGGAGACTGTTGGCATAGAGAAGCTGGACATCGCTAAATGGAAGTGGGCCACTTTAAGTGACTGTATTAGGGAATACATTTGGCTTTCCCTGGTTGGTCCCAAGTTGGAAGCAGGGGCAAAAAATGGGCACACTGACAGTCACTGACCAAGTCCTTACTATTCTGAGTCAACTGCTGCACAGCCTGTGTTTTGGTTGCCTAGGCTAACTTCTACAGAGGTTTTAAGTCAGAATTCTGTCATTATATATGATCTGGCCATTGTCTATTTGTATATTCAGTCTCTCGGCTTATAATGTGGGCTTTGATGCTTGAAAAAAAAAATCAATCTAATTAAACCTGCTGACCCTTGGAAATTTGTTGAGGGAATGCTATGGTTGCTCTGGGCTACTTCTGGAGAATGGCAGTAATTATGCATTCTATTTTTATGCAAATGCTCACATAGAATACACTGAGTCAAGTAAAAGCACATGTTTCATCATGACTATGGGATCTGGCTAGATGGTCTGCTTTTTTATTTCACAGCTGCCCACTGCCACTGCAGCCATCGGCAAGTCTACAAGGTCTGTTTTGAATTCTGAAATTGAAAGTATGGCAGACCAAACAGGCCTGACATTGACATTTTGGAGTGAGCTGCTTACCTCTCTGCATGTCAGTGATCTGCTTTGCTTTGCCTTCTCTCTTTATTTTCTTAGATATTAAAGCCTTTGAATTTACCCAAGAATTACAATATGTACATCCAAACTCTCATTCCAAAAATCTGGTCTGAAGGGACAACTCAGCTTCTACAGTTGAGTGAAGAGCAATCCTGCCCTCCTCCACTGTGTTAGGCCATTTTTGTGTTGCTATAAAGGAATATCCAAGACTGGATAATTTAAAAATAAAAGAGGTTTAATTGTGTCATGGTTCTGCAGGCTTTACAGGAAGCATGGTACCAGCATCTGCTTCTGGTGAGGACCTCAGGAAGCTTACAATCATGATGGGAGGGGAAGGGGAAGCATGCATCTCACATGGCCAGAACAGAAGTAAGAGAGAGGTGACATGTCACACACTTTTAAACAACCAGATCTCATGTGAAATGACTCATCACTAAGGAGATGGCACTGAACCATTCATGAGGGATACATCCCTGTAATCCGATCACCTTTCCCCAGGTCCCATCTCCAACATTGGGGATTACATTTCAATATGACATTTGGAGGGGACATCTGAGGTATATCCTCTACCTCCGCCAGTAAAAATCTACAAGAATTGTCCCAAAATCTTGAATGAGTGACAACAAATGGAAAAGGGGCATCAAATAGGAAATCAGTAAATTATCCACACAGGCCATTTTAATGTGTCTCAGAGATTTAGGTTTAATGAATATTTAACTTTTTTTTTTTGGTGATAGTTGAAATGAATACTCAGGTTGACAATGTAAAAGACGCAACAGAGAGTCAACAAGAAGATCAACTAATAGGTAAGATGCCCCCTGTGGTGAGATTTTCAATGGATCAACCAGACCTAAGAACTATGTGCAAATGACATATTGGATTTCCCTTGGTTTTGCCAAGTTACCACAGCATGGCTTGAGATAAACTTTGAAAATCTTTAAACCAAATAACACAGTATAAAGAGAAAGGATTACCCCTAGAAGCTTTCAATTTTGAAGGAGGAAAGATGACTTACAGCATATTCAAATTATGCATACCCTGGTTTTCTATGCTTTGACAAGAAAAAAAATGTTTCCATTCATCTCATCCCCTGGCCTCCTGGAGTGATCAAATTAGTTCAGAAACTCCAAGCTCATTCTGAAGCATTGCTTTTCTAGAAGCTACCTGCTGAGTTCCTTGGTGTATCTGTCTTTAAACATAACATTCAGTCTTTGCCCTGGAGTGTGTATAAAGGAATATGAGCATGTTTAGACAGAAATAAGCCCACTGTAGGTCCTGTTTTTTCACACCACTACCTGTGGACCTCTGCATCTGCATAAAGGTTACGTTGAATGAGCTTCAGGAAACTCCCAGGAAAATAAAAAGCCTGGTCCAGACCATGTTTAGGAGTTTTTCCAGACCAACATTCTAAATCTTTCAGTAGAGACTAAAGTATATTTAGAATGATGAGTGTGACTGAGTCCAAAGCCAGACTGCTTGCTTCATGGCAGCCAATATATCAAGAGACAAGGCGCTGAGGCAAGGAAAGTGACTTTATTCCAAGAGCCAGCAAACCAAGAAGATGGCAGACTAGTATTCTAAAGAATCATCTTAAGTTCATAGAATTTTAGTCTCCATTTATCTTAGAGGAAAGGGGAGAGGGAGATGGTTGAAGTCAAGAGGTGACCGATGACAGACATCTGGGCTGCAGCAAGGGTCCAAGGGGGAGCTGTGAAACTTCTTTGCCATTGGTCAGGTCACAATGCTCCTTTAAATCTTTAACATAATGTTGTTACTTGTGTGCATACTCTCCTTATCTCTTTGGTGGTTAGTTTTGGGAAGGGACTATTGTCATCTTTGCTTTAAACTATAAACTAAATTCCTTCCATAGTTAGCTCGCCCTACATGAAGAGATAAGCAAAAGCAAAGATATCACTGGACGGGGGCAGAGGGGATCAAAATGTAGCTGGTCATGCTAAGCCTCCTTTACACTACTACATGAGTGGTCTATAATCATTTTACATACACTGAGGGCTGATGAGAAGAATTAGAAGGAAATTGTGCTTGCTGTTATAACTGTTCCAACTCCTGGTTTAAAATATTTAGTGGGAAAAAAAACTATGGAATAAATGAATCATGGGTCGTCGAATGTAAGGCACAAATGATGTGTTGATACCCTTGCTCCCACACCTCCTTGCACTCCCTGCATGTTCTTGATGGTTCTCTACACTCTCGGAGGAGGCTTGGCTGCACCAGCATCACGGAAGAATAAAGCCTGGGAATGTGTGAAAGAATACATATCTTATTCCTGTGTGGTCTTGAACATCATTTAAAACTAAATGTAATGGTATCTGTGTAATGCATGTACAGCATAAGACTGCTAAAACGTGTAAGCTCATACAAACATGTTCTTATAAACATTTCTCCTTTTTTTTTTTTTTACTTTCTTTATGTATTTAAAATGCCTTGCTAAGCTACAGAAATGATATGGTTGAGAAGTTTCCATTAAAAAGTAATGAAGTGAGACTAAACCTGAACAATTTAAATGCGAGCTCCTCAGAGTTTCCTTTCCTTTTAACCTTTTGCTGCCAATAAACTATAGACTTCGTTTAGAATTTTTTCTTACAGGCATTATTACCTTCTGTGTGACCAGTATCCAGACAAAGTGCCAAGATTAATCTGTTTTTCTTGGTTGTTATCAAAATGATATTTTTCTTGAAACTAAAAATGAATCTATATGTTGACCCAAATTAATCAGATGTCAAAACTTTTTTTTTTTTTTTTGAGACAGAGTCTCACTCTGTTACCCAGGCCACAGTGTAGTGGCACAATCTTGGCTCACTGCAACCTCCACCTCCCTGGTTCAAGAGATTCTCCTGCCTCAGCCTTCTGAGTAGCTGGGATTACAGGCACATGCCACCATGCCTGGCTCATTTTTTATATTTTTAGTAGAGATGAGGTTTTGCCATGTTGGCCAGGCTGGTCTCAAATTCCTGATCTCTAGTGATCTACCTGCCTCAGCCTCCCAAGGTGCTGGGATTATAGGCCAGGTATCAAAACTTAAAGTGCAAAATTAGTTTAAGGAAACTAAATTCCAGGAAGGAGAAATGACTTGCACAAGGTCACCTGGCTAATAAAGGAAAGCTTAAATACTTCAAATTCAAAATTCTCCTCCCTAAACAACAGCGAGTTTCTGGACACAGTTGTCACAGAGGCAGAAGGAATGATTTGCGCAATGTCACTGACTCCCACGGCAATGTTTACACAGAAGGGTTTGTTAAGATGATCTTGTCATTTGACAGAAAGAAGGAACCTTTGCTCCATGAATCATACCTTCAAGGAAATTAAAGAAATACAGTGAAATAGAATTAGAGAGTTCAAAGACATGATGCAAGAATGTTTCGCATTGTATAATTTGTGATTGTAAAAAATCAGGGATACCATAAGGATACAACAGGGGGAGGGTTAAAGGAATCAATGGAACACTTTCCAAATGTAAGTATTTTCCAGTGAGTATTTGAGGGCAGTAAAGATGGTTATGGAATCTGAACCTTTGGTTCTAGAGAAACATGGAAGACTGAGTGTGGCTTCTAGATTGAGCTTTAAGAGTTCAACCAGACACTTTGGAAGAAGCCCAGGTTATCCTATAGAATGAAGGAAGTCACATGGAGAAAAGTCCTAGAAAATGAGAGGCCCTTTCAGATGTTCTGGCCCCAGCAGGTATCACCTCAAGCAGATGAACTGCCCCCCTGAGTCCAGGCCAGATAGTAAAATCATGAGAATTAATGAATCACTCATGTTATAAGCTACTAAATTTTGGGCTTCAGATTGTTGATACAGAGTTAGGCTTTATGACCACAGTCTTGGATTTTAATGCCCATCTTGGACCTTGAACCACTCAAGGTAAGGAGTTGGAACTGATGCCTCCGCATAAATAAATCTGGGACTTCCAGCTCAAGAAAGTAACAGAAAGACTTGGATCTGCACCAGGTATTCATGGGGAAAGAAAAGGGCTCCCATGATAGATAGAAACCACATTATTCAAACACTGTGAGTTTGAAACACAAATTTATGTGATCCAAAGTCATGCAGTAACAAACAAATTGAAAAATGAACTGAATAATTGATTACAGACCAGGTGATCCTTGGTGTACGTGGCAAATGGAAATATGAAACTATCGCATGGAATTTCTGCAAACGAAAAACAAATTCTAAAGTCGAATTAACAGTTTGAAGACTTACAGAACACACAAGGAAATGATCCATTTTGAGTGTGAGTCAGTAGGTAAAGCTACAGGACAATGAACACTATAAGAATGTAAGAGAGTAGGAAATTTTGAAGATTTTATAAAATAACTACATTTGAATGATGAAACAGATAAAAGCAGATGTAAAACAATTAGAAAAGAGCAACACTAAAATATTAACAACAATTGAAAAAACAAATTGAAATGCGGTAATATAAAAGACACATGGAGAGACACGAAGGACGGAAACAGAATAACCAAGACATGTATGATTCCATTTGTAGGGAGTTCTAGGGCAGAAAACAACTAATTTATGGAAATTAGACCTGATGTCTATCAGGTCATTTACTCGTTCCAGCAGAAGTGGAGTAGTAGGGAAGGGAACTTTCTGGGGTGATGAGATAATGTATATCTTGATGATGGTGTGGGTTTAATGTATGCATTTTTCAAAACAGATTGAAATGTATGCTTAAATATGCATGTTTTCCTGTAGGCGGATTATACTTCAATTTTAAAAATCCAAAAAAATAAATAAATAAAAAGAGTATAGGCTCTTCCAGGGCACAATGTCTTCTTAGCATTCTCTCATGGATAGTGAACAAGGCAGATAATTTAATAAGTACAGTCTCAAGTGGTGGCGTAGCCATCAATTACTTTTGCAAAGCAGCATTATGAAAATTGTTATTATTTATATGCAGATCCCTGGAAACTAGAGTGTGTGCATGGGCCTGCAAAGGGAAGCCACATCAACTCAGGGTTACAGTTTTCAAAGAATACTTTGAAGAATTGAGTTAGTCGTCCCCATCAGCCAAAGCTCATTGTCAATGTGGCATACATTTATTAGCAGTGATTTATATGCTCTTTAAAGATACCATGTGCCAGCAATTACAGCTCAGCTATCCAAAGCTCTTTGATAGTCAAATAAGATATTCCTGGGCCCATGTGAGAGGTGAGAGACATTTAAATGACTGTATTAAAAAGGTATTCCTTGCTAAGCCTGTGAAGATGTCTTATCTTTAATCTAACAAATGGCTTCTCTTTGTCTTCTGCAGGGGCACAAGATGAAACCAAGGAACAAAGAAATGGAACTAAATGACAATCCTCAGCATCTCAAGGCCTCTCCTGGCTCTGGGGGAGTTCGGGAAGATAGCAGCACATGCTGTGGAGGAGGGTGGGGGTGGGGGGAAGGCAAGTCCCACGGAAGGACGGGGAATCCTTTGCTCTAATTTCTCCAGCTGCATTATGTTTCGTTTATCTGCAGAAAAAGAAAGAAAAAAAAAAAAGAAAAAAGTTTCCTTTAATTTGGTGGAGGGACCCATGTTAACGCATCTTTCAGGCATTATCCTTGTAATTTCTGTCTTTTCTCTTACAACTTGGCCCCAGGGTCACAGTGGCTTGGTTGAACACACGTGTATCCTGGCCTCTGTCTGCTTTCTTGGTTATTTCACAAAGCTGGTCACACAGTGGTTTCTTCAAAGGAAGGGGAGGAAGACAGTTGTTTGAAAAGCTGCAGGGTAAATTTTAGGAATCAATGAGCCCAGCAGCAATATAATCCCCAGACAAAGGAGGTAGGATAGAAAATGGGCAAAAGCCTCGGAAACCACTTGGAAAAGGTCCGGACAATGAGGTGAAAATATTTTCTTCAGGGATTCCCAAGGCACAGTTTGTTCCATGTGGTTAATGAGAAATATGGAAGCTATATTTTCTCCAGAGCAGAGTGCAGAGGCATAACCAGAAGGGTAGGCCCTGGCAGCCATCTGGGTCTCTTCCTTCCTAACCAGAGTGGCAGGTGCATCCTTCTTTGACGCTGACTTTCGGCAGAGCTTATTTGGTTCATGAGGTCTTCACATGGAGACCACCAGTGAGAGGTGACTCTTTGCTGCACAACTGAAAGGACGGCCTTTGCTAGGTGTTGCAGTTGAGAGCTAAGACAAGGGCACTGCAGTTAGGACCGAAACATAAGCCTATGAATATCAGAAGCTCCTCTTGAAATCTCTAGATGTTTTCTGTAAAAGAACATCCTGTCTTCACCCAAGGCTTGACAGCCCACAAACTAGAGGCTCATTTGAAATTAGAGGAAATTAGAGTTTTTGTTTGCAGTTGTCTTCCTGGTCTGTGTTTAAATGGTGTCACTTGTTTATGCCAAGTTCAAGGCTGATTTGATGGTTGGTCCCCTCACCCAGAAGACTCTGAAGGTGAGGATCCAGCCCTGAAGGGGAGCAGCAATACTAAAATCGCAAGATGCCAGTGATAAAGTGGGTACGAGGGATGGCGACTCTGAGGATGCCAGGCGTCGTCAGCGATCTCTATCCCAGAGCCAGCATAAGGCCAGATGCCTGCTTCCCACAGCCTCCCTGGGTTCCAAAGTCATGTCATTGTTGTTGGAAATATAACATTTGTTGCATATCTTCTTAAATCCATCTTCCTAATAAGGGCTTTAGAATTAAAACTTATTTATATTGTTTTTCCTAATAGAAGGAGAAAAATAATGGATTGAGTATTATGTCTAAAATAAGAGGATGTTCTGCTTTCTAAATATCCCATCAAATTCTTCAGTTTTGTACTTTTTTTTTTTGATGGAAATTTATCTTCTTATTTTCCTATGACTTTGGTTTTAGCCTTTCTGAATTTGTTACCCCTTCTGCATGGCTTATTTAATATACTGGAATAGTTAACAAGTTATACTTAGGCATAGGCAATATATTCTATTCTAACACTTTTTTTTAAATAACATTAAGACATCAGCAGCAATGACATGTATGTGACCTCATAATGTGGGATCATGGGCTTCTCTTGTTGTTATTCCAGTTTGATATGGAAGCACCTATATCCTCTATTGCCATTAGATGTTGCTTTTTAGAAAAGCAAGGAAAGGCTAATTTTAAGGAATCCAAGAAATGATGTCATCCAAATATTGACAGTTTCTATATTTCATGCCATCTTTATAACTCAATTGAAAGTTGCCATCATTCTTGGGAAGTGTTTGACAAGTGCAATCTGCTAGAAGCTCGTTTTCTTGTGACTCCCAAATGTTAGTGCTACTCAGCCTCAGTAATAAGTTACAATTAAAAAAAAAAAAAAACACGAGGAAAACAGAGGGACAGAGATTTTCAAATGAACAATGATGGAAGAGACCTAATGTCCTTGCTAAAAACAGCCAGGATGGGAATCATCCAGCCCTGGCATTCTCCTGATCATCAATGACAGTCATTTATTTTAAATGTGGGTAGGGTAGAAGTGGAAAGAGGGAATTCTCTGCCTAAAAATTCTAGAATAATATAAGTAATCTTTGTACCCAGGAAACTAAGAGAATGAGGAAAAAATATCTTCAGCCACACTCCTAAATTGGTTTAATCTTCAGTCTATAATTAGATTGTGTTTTCATTTCTGCTTCGACATGTTTTTGGTTGCTATTTGACTATACAGTTTTATGCTTTTAAAAAATGATAAAGTTAATTTCCAATTCAATGGTGAAATATTAACAATCTAACTATAGCCAGATCAAAGACACCTGAACACAGAAAACCTTCATTTGCTGGTGCTGCCATTGCACAGGTTGTACAATGGAATTGATCTGAAAAGCTGACTGACTTTCCTGCACATAAATTCTGGATGTCAATTTCCAACCAAACTCCAATCCAGCTATGTGGCATGAAGGGTTACAGGAGGGAGGGAGGAAAACAGCCCTGTATTAGTCATGTTTGCATACAGAGGATCAAAGTAGGCCTTCGACATAATAGTTCTAATTAAAACGGTCCTCGCTGTAGGAGAGACAAAGGGGCTTTTCCTCTAGCTGGTAACTATTCAGATGATGGACAAGTCTTCTTTCATAAAAGCTTACAAAGAAGGCATCCGAATCACTGTCTGTGATACTGGGTCACATATTAATCACCGCAGCTAATTGTAAATCTTTCTATGAAACACTGAAAAGCCTCTTTGTGAATTAATACAGTTCTGCTTGATGCACTTGATTTGAAAAGACATTTCTCTGTATGTGGTGCATGTCAGCTTTGCTTTGAAAAATAACAAAGTTAGCAGAATATGTTCAATATATTTTCTTGGGGAATAGGGTTTTTATCACATGATTCATTAAGGATTTGCCTTACCCTGACATTTGTGATATAAAGGAAAAACAGAAAAAAAGTAATTTTCTTGATCAAGATATGTTTTTACTTAATGCAAATAAATGTAGTCTGTTGCTTGCAAGGAAAAAACTGGCTTCTGATATCTGGTATAAACTGCTAAATAGGATAATACGTGCCTCTTTTGTTAAACCAGCATTGAAACGCTGGACTGCTTCTAAATCTGTTTGTTTCTTTTCATCCGTGCCATACACTAAAAAACAACTGTTGCCTTCATACTATATTTGTTAGAGCAGAATACAAATAAAATTTGTGTGAGAGGATAATGTGAAATTATCTGTGTTTTGTGAAATTTGTTCTTTAGCCACAAGCAATGACTAAAAATACTCACTTAATACTATTTGATTGCAAATACATATATTTAAAATTATTCCTGTAAGTCAACTTTAACTTACTGATAGTTTTCCCTTACTAAGACTGGTCAGCGTGTTGGCCATGTTTTTCAAATTTCAAACTATAGAGTAGTTTTGTAAAGATACAAATCCCAGTGTCTAAGTTTTCTCTGAATACCAGATAATGACTTACCCTAGCATCAGCCTCTAAGATACAAGATACAAGTTGTTGAGATAAAGCCAATGGTCCTGTGAACACTGGCCTGCCTTTCAGAGCCCGTCCCCATTGCTGGAATTTTTCGTGAGCACCTTTTATGAGCCAGTCACTGTGCTGACTATACACCCATGGCAGCAATGATTCTCAGTCTACTGCCGATGGAATTGACAGGATTAAGGAATTGTTAAGAGCTTAGCAATGGGCCGCCAAAAAATCATTACAGGAAAAACCCAGTGTTCTTTTGAGAATGGAATATGCATTCCACCAAATTTAGTTCCCTTCATCTCCTACAGAAGTGGTATCAGGGTTATTATTTGAGGAGGCAATAAAGAAAGCCACCCCCTTTATCAAACAAAGACAAAGACTTAATAGTTTAAAGATAATAAGGTTTTTCAAACTGCTATACCAGAGGAGCATTTTTCCTGTAATAAAAAAGGTTGGATGAGACAAAAATTATAGATAGGACAGTTTTATGCTTCAGTGGGCAACCTCAACACCAATGCTTCACAATAGCAGTTAAGATAATGTGACGTGGCTGAGCATGGTGGCTCCCGCCTGTAATCCCAGCACTTTAGGAGGCCGAGGTTGGTGGATCACCTGAGGTCAGGAGTTTGAGACCAGCCTCGTCAACATAGTGGGACCCTGTCTCCACTAAAAATATAAAAATTAGCCAGGCGTGGTGGAGAGCACCTGTAATCCCAGCTACTCGGGAGGTTGAGGCAGGAGAATTGCTTGAACCCAGGAGGTGGAGGTTGCAGTGAGCCAAGATTGTACACCTGCACTCCAGCCTGGATGACAGAGCGAGACTCTGTCTCAAAAATAAAGAAAAAGATAATGTGACATGATTCTAGCCTTGCTAGATGCAGTTTTTCTTCTCCGGCAAATTTTCGTATCTCTGCCTGGCCCTCTTGTGTTTCTTCCCCAACATTTCTGCCCCTGTGCCTTGCATTGACCAAAGGTGCCAACAAAGATTGCTTAACTCTACTGGTGGTTCTCAGGGATGAAAGGGATAATGATACCAATTTACGTCGTTCTTGCCAAGACTGGCCCAGCTGTGGGATTTTGAGAACTAAATTTCTTCCATTTCTTGGTTTAGAAGATGTAAATACTGATACATACTTCAACTCTCTTATAAATGTAAACATGAATAAAATGCCAATCATTTGCAAAAGCACTTAGTAAATTATGAACATCAGATTATGCTATTTGGTACTGTTGGCAAATGGCCTTTTCTTTAGCGGAGGATGCTTCACCAAAAGAAGAAATGATTCTTAAATTTAGTAATTGTGAAATTTTATTCTACTGAAGTTGATTTAAACTTTGCCCTCAAGTTAAGGACCCATGAGGTGAAGAGAAATTGCTTTGCTATCATTTAGAGAAGTGGGTGGGAAATTTGAGGTCTTAAAACACATACACACTGACAAAAATACGGATGGCGTGAATTTTTTAAACTCATCTTTTCTCTGATAATAACTAGTGAATCTGTAAAGAAAAAAGGCAGTACACTTCTCTCTACTTCTTAGTTCACATGTATAGAAGGACGTACATTTGCAAGGAGAGAACTATACCAATAGGCACTTCCCTTCCCCAGGGGAGGATTATACTTGCTTGTCCTACTGAAATGGGACATGGCTGTGACACTTCCTTTGTTTAATACGTGGGCAGAAATGACATGCGTCACATCAGGTAGAAGCATGAAGACTCTTGCTCTATTCTTTCCCCTATGGTAATAACCAGCAACATCCCAGACAGGCTGACCTGTCACCACAGATCCAGGAGTGAAGACGTGGAGTTTCAGGCAATTCCAGTGAGAAAGTGGCATGACTGAGAAATTAAACTGTTTTGAGATCAGGGGCTCATTTGTTACGCTGTGGTAACCTGTCCTGTACTAACTGATACACAGACCATCAAAATATTTAGGTAAAAAGGGTAAGAATCTAAATGATACTCTTTTCCAACCTCTTCCCTGGTGACTCTCAATTTGGTTTATGATGCTGCCACCATATTGGCCTTCTGTCCACTGCTGGAACAGGTCAAGTTCTTTCCATCCTTAAGGTTTCTGAACTTAAAAGCTCTTTCTTTCCATTTTCACGGGTCTGGTACCTTCTCGTCCCTGAGATCTCAGCTATAATGTCACTTTCTAGACATGCCTTCCCTAATGGCCCAATTTAAAATAGATCCATTTTACCTACTTGTGTTTGTCTATTTAACTCCTATTTGCTACTTCAGAACACTTACGATAATTTTGTAATTGTTTATAACTTACAGGGCAGGGATAAAAATTATATGTCACAACTCAGATGTATAAAATAATGTAGCTGCTCTCCAACCCCTCACCCCCCAAAAATTGTTTCTAAGCACCATTCAAATGATCAGAGAGGATTATGGGAAAAGATCTTAAATTTGTCAAGTAAAGGTATCTAGTCATTTCCAGCGTAAAATACTTCGAAAAAAAGATTTAGTCAGATTCAAGGTTCAAACTCCACATGAATGCTATTTCTTGTGATGTAAATTTTGTGCCCTTCTCTTAGATAAAGGCCTTTTTTCGGTGGGTGGGGGGGATGGAGTCTCACTCTGTCGCCCAGGCTGGAGTGTAGCAGCATGATCTCAGCTCACTGCAACGTCTGCCTCCAGGTTCAAGCGATTCTCCCGCCTCAGCCTCCCAAGTAGCTGAGTTCACAGGTGCCCACCACCACACCCAGCTAATTTTTATAATTTTAGTAGAGACGGGGTTTCCCCACGTTGGCCAGGCTGGTCTTGGACTCCTGACCTCAAGTAATCCACCCACCTCAGCCTCCCAAAGTGCTGGGATTACAGGTGTGAGCCACAGCACCCTGCCAAGACCTTATTTTTTAATCACTATGCAATAAAACTGGCAATAAATATTAACCAATAAATATTAAAATAGTAGTTACCATAATATTTTTAAAGTAATTCTCCAAAATTTTTTCTTAAGGAGGCTATCAAGAATGAAATGATGCATTATTTAGAAAGTAACAAAACCAAGAACACTACTATGGTCTGAATGTTGGTGACCCCCCACCCTGTCTCAAAAATCCGTATGTTGGAACCTAATGCCATTGTGATGAGGAGGGACCTTTAATAAGCGATTAAGTCTTGAGGGCTCTCCTTTCATGAATGGAATTAGTGCCCTTATAAAAGAGACAGACGGGAACCGCCTTGCCCCTGGTGCCATGTGAGGACACAGCAACAAGGTGCCATCGAGGAAGCAAAGAGCCCTCACCAGGCGGAGAACCTGTTGGCGCCTCCATTGTGGACTTCCAGCCTCCAGAACTGTGAGTAATAAATTTCCGTTGTGGCCAATTACCCCATCTAAGGTTTCTTGTTATAGTAGCCTGAACAAACTACAACAAACACTGTTAAAAATGTGAGATGAATCCAAAGCATTATTTAGAGGAAAATTCAGTTTTACATGCTCTAATTGTGCATTAGAGCATTTTTTGCACTAAAAATAAAAAAGAAAGAAGTTTTAAAAGCATTCAATATTGTCTAAACAGAAAACAAATCCAAAGAAAATGAGGATTTCATATATACACACACATATATGTACATAAAACTGAGAAACTTTAAAAATAATAAAAACTATTACAATCAAACTAAATCTGGATTCTTTGAAAATCCATCAAAATAGATAATCTGTAACTCTTATGAGTAATTTTTAAAGGACAGCAACATAGAAATTAAATTTTGAATATGACCATATTAAATTTTATGTGTAACTAACCAATAACAAGTTAAAGAAATTGGAGATTTTTTTTTAAGATAAAATTTACCAAGATCAATATAACATGAAGCAGAAACCCCACATAACATAAATTCACAGCAGAAATGAGAAAAGATATCAAAAAGCCACCCAGGTTAACCATATTTATCTATCTATCTAACCATATATCGATGGATTGTTCAGTCGATGGATTCAGCTAAGAAATACGTACCAATTGTCAAAAATGTGGAATCACAAATATTATTCTTGATTTATTTCATATTATTTTATAATTGAATCATATTGTATATAAATTATGTATACTACTTTTTCAAGTGGTTGTACCACAAGCATTTTCTTATCAATTAAGGATTTTCCCAAGTCAATTAAAAATATTTCCTTGTATGGCTGTAATTTTTATTTCCACTTCCCTATTTTATGATACTTATGTTACTTGATTTTTTTATTTTTATATTGAATGAAAC
Organism: Aotus nancymaae; assembly: GCF_030222135.1. Taxonomy (NCBI): domain Eukaryota; kingdom Metazoa; phylum Chordata; class Mammalia; order Primates; family Aotidae; genus Aotus; species Aotus nancymaae. The sequence continues at coordinate 9,502,295 of NW_026988412.1, read as the reverse complement.
GACAAATAACACTTTTGGTCACAAATTTTTGTTTACATCAAGGTATATTTCCAGAAGAGGATTTTCAGGGATCACAAACACTTGATATTTATTATTAAATTACTTTGCGAAGTCAAACCTGCTAGCAATTACATGTGAGAATTGCCATTTTGTAGACCCCTCACTGACCTTGAGGGGCCTATAAATATGAACATTAAAACATGTCAGCATGAGAAGCATTTGTCATTATTATTTAACTTGCATTTTTTGTTTACTAAGGTGGGTGAACAGCTTTCCATCTGCTATTTATATTTTCTGATTAAGGAATTAATCTGTTTGTGTTCTTTCATCATTTGTCAATTGGGATTTTAATTTTTCATTGACATTTATGAGCACTTTATATACTGAGAGTATCATCCTTTTGTCATTATTTCCTGCATATAATTTTCTACTTGTGCTTTATAATTTTGATTGTGATATTTTCTGATACGCAGACTTCTTTTTATGTTTCTACACAATCAAGTCTCTCCCTTTGTGCTGGCTTTCTTCACTTTTGGAGTTGACATTGATGTTTTTGCCTACTAATCATCCAATCCTGCTGCCTCTGGGGATGAAGCGCTTCAGCTTAGGAGAAAACTTCTTACGCAATTTCTGGAGCTGGCCTTCCACTCCTACTCTGTCCAGACAGTCACACATAGGACCCAGGCTGGACAATCACAGGACTTCATCTCCCTGTCTTCAATGATTGATTTGAGAGAACATGTGACCTAAACTGGGTCCCTTGGTGTCTTCCCCAACACTTTGATTTGGGGAGCCTTTATTCTGACTCAGGTATGTGAGCCAATCAACTACCCTTAGAATCAAGTTTGAGTTAGGTTTCTGTCTCATGTGACTGAATGGCTCTCCAATTCTCCCAAAGAACAAAAGTCTTACAATGCGCTGAGGGCTCCCTGTGATGTCATTGTGCCCTCCTCCTCCTACCTCTACAAACTCATCCTCTGCTATTCTCCCACATGGGCTTCTCTATGCCAGCCACAGTGGCTTCCTGAAATAGGCCAGGCATGTTTTTTGCCTTAAGACTTTGCACTAGCTCTTCTAGAATTATCTTCCTGTATATATGCATACACACATACGGCTACTTTGCTCATCTCCTTGGGGTCTTCTCAAAGCCTTCTCAGTGAGATCTGCCATGACCACCCTCTTTAATTCTGCAAACAACCCCCACTGACGCTCCCTTTATCAGCTCTACTTTTTTCCTTTTCCATGGCACTTATGTAATTTACTTATTTATTAAATTCATTTCAAAGAAAACCATATTGAAAATCTCTCACTGCGTGATGAGGAAAAAGTAGTCCCTATGAGGACAAGGATTATCTGTTTTGCTCACTAAAGTATCCCAAGCACCAGAACAGTCCCTGACACATAATAGGTTCCCATTAAGTGTTTACTAAATAAATGAAAGAATTCCACTGAATACTGTGCTCTGGGAAACACTTGGCAAATCCCCTTTTATAAGACTGGTAACCACCTGGCTGAGGTCTCTTTCTTTTTTCTTTGAAGAAAAATGTAGAGGAAAGATGAAATTCAACCCTGATTATTATACAAGTTAATAGGAGGCTCTGCACCCTGTCCCAGAAGAAAAATATTAATGAAGAACAATGAAAGAGCAAGCAAAGTTTGCAATGTTATTATGAGAACTCCCTTTTGGTTGAGAAATTATGCCTACTCCATATTTAATGCAAAAAAGCGGTATCTGTTCATTGATCCTTCCTCAAACTAAGCAAGGAATTGGATTGTGTTTTGATGTTACCATGGTCCATCTTTTTACCTGAGAGTTGATGATGACAACAGTTGTTGAGCTAGGGTTGGCCAGGCTACCTTGGGAAGATAATGACATCTCTATGGCTGAACAAAATGAAGGTTGACTTGCAACATACCTCTTGTCAGTCGAACAGCTTTCCTACGGCTTCCATCCTGTGGTGCTGTTACCTTCAATGTGTCTCCTTCAAGGTCACCACCGAACAAGAAGAGAGAATGGAGATTGTTATCAGCCAGACACAAGAAAGGATTGTATATCTCCACACCCACACTGGCCACAACTCAGTCAACTGGCCCCACTTGATCTCCTGGAAAATGTAGTTTGCCCAAGTACCTAGCAGGAAAACAAATGTGTTTGGTGATTTCCCACCATTGCTTTTACCTTCCCTCCTTTGAGACATAGCAGCGGGCTGTGGACCAGCCCTCAATTTTCATTTCCCAAGACCATGTGAGCCACATTGGCTTAGGGAAGGAGGACCACCTGGATATCTTAGATGATCACAGTAATCTTACATTGGGCAAAGGGCTTAACAGTGGAGTGGAAAAACCTGAATGTTGTCCTACATTGTCTTGGACAGAGTGTTGAGGATGTAGTAAGATAAGCCTTTGCCTGGCCTCTATTCCTTGTTGTCCTAGAACTGACTTTTCATTTGTTCTTAAGAACACCAAAAGAAAACCTGATCCAGGGGAGGTGTGTATGTCTAATTTTTCTAAGGCCTAAAATGTGCAGCTCTTGAACTTCAAGTCTTTCCCTGTCCAGAGATAGGGAAATGTTCCACCAGATGTTCACCTATATATATATTTTTTTTTTATAAATTCTTTGTGTTTGGGTGGATGTGTGATTCCATTTTTACACCTATATCTTTAAGGCACTTTGAATTTATTTCAGTAGTTGGTATTTAGAAGGGAATAACTTGGTTGAGTAGCTTTAAAACTAGTCCTACCACTGGCTGGGCACAGTGGCTCATGCCTGTAATTCCAGCACTTTGGGGGGCCAAGGCGACCAGATCATTTAAGACCGGCCTGGCCAATATGGTGAAACCCCAGCTCTACTAAAACACAAAAAATTAGCTGGGTGTGGTGGTGCATGCCTGTAGTCCCAGCTACTCAGGAGGCTGAGGCAGGAGAATCGCTTGAATCCAGGAGGTAGAGGTTGCAGTGAGCAGAGATCACACCACTGCACTCCAGCCTGGGTGACAGAGCAAGACTTCGCAAAAAAAAAAAAAAAAACTAGTAGTACCAGTAATGAAATAACACATCCAGACCCTTTTGCCCCAAGTTTATCTCCTTAACATATACTTATTTTACATTTATACAAGGATCTATTTTTTGTCAACATCTTCCTTTGGTTTCTCTAGTGCCATTCTGTTTTAATTACTGTAATTTTAGAATATGTGTGGATGTTTATTAAGGCAAACTCAATGCCTCCACTCTTCTTTGCTTTCAAATTTTCTTGGCTATTACTAATTGTTTAGCATCGTAGAAAAATCTTAAATTAACCTAATCACCTTTCCTTCCTGCAGTTCCCCTTTTCTAATTCTCTCTCTCTCTCAATATCCTCTGAAAAATGAATAAGCCAGTCAGTTTAGCCAGCCAATGCTTAGACATTAAAGTAGGAGGGAATCTGTTATAAATGCAGCTTCCTGAGATGTTCCAGAGAAGAATAACATTTCTTTTCATCTCTGGGCTTCTGACAAGGCTGGGCTGTGTTATGAATAATGATTTGTTTGTGAATATTCTGTTACAAAGCTTTTTCCTGACTGTCTTGGCCTCTGGTCTCATCAATCTCATCTGAGTTATTTGGTTCTGCATCGTGAGTCAGGAGGCAAAAGCTAGGTAAATACCACTGTGCCTTGAGTGATCTTCCTCTTTAAGTAATCATCCACTTTGCAAACAAGTGCTGAAGGGCTCAACAGAGCTGGTTTACAGGACTCTCAATCTGCAGGTATGGGAATACAGCCTTTGGTTACACATGGCATAGATCTGGGTCATTCTTGAAGCAAACTGAAACGAGTTCAACCTACACTCATTAGCAGCCTAGCCTTGCAAAGACTAACACACTGCAGCCTCAGAGATGCTGGGTCCTCTTTAAAGGATCCAGGCGAGCCAGGGGGTAAAAAGTACTAGGTTTTTTGTTTTTTGTGTTTTTTCAGTTTTTGGTGAACAGAAAGTATAATTATAGACAGAGAATGTATAAATAGCTAATGTGAAATAGCTTTGTTTAAATAAGTTCATACATATTTCATTTAATATTAACAAAAATGAGGTAGGTACTATGATTATCCTCACTATGTGCATGAGCAAACGGAGGCACCAAGATACGAAGTAATTTGCAACAAGTCCACACGGCCAGTAAGCAGCAGAGCTGTCACTGAACAGGAACTTTGGAGCCAAAAGATTACTATGCTAACCACTATAGTAAAGGCTCTCAAACTTGGGCCAGTATTAGAATCACCTAGAGGCCTTGATCAATCACAAATCCTGGACCCCGACCTGGAGTTTCTCATTCAGGAGGTCATGGGTAAAAAGGTGGGATTTTGCAGTTCTAACAACTTCCAGGTGATGCCACTGCTGCCGCTGCCCCAGGGACCACACTGACACCCACCGAAATGGTTGGCAGGTGTGGTCCCATGAAGGTGAAGCAGGTTGAACAGACCTGAACAATGACTAAGCCCTGCAGCTAATTCTCAGTCTTTAAAATCGGAATATCTGTATTCTCCTAGTTGCTAAAGCAACCCAAACCTTCATTGCCTGCAAGGTGCCGGCTTCCTCTTATTTCCATTAGGTTTATAGGCAGCTATCAAAATAGTAGGCAGTATTAGGACCACTGGTTGCAACATCAAAACATCTGGGTTTAAATCTCAGCCCCATAGTTTACCAGCTGATATAACCTCTCTAAGACTCTGTCGTCATACCTATAAAATAGTGATGATCATTATTTATCACTTAGGATTTTAATAAGGGTAAATTTTATACACACACACGCACATTGCTTAGCACACAGAAAAAAATGATGGATAATTATTTTTACAAGAAAGAGATATCTGATTCCCTTCCTTCTTCTCAAATTCCAGCAGAGATATTTATCTCTGAGAAGGCACTGCAGAAAGACTTGTCAGGGTCACATGGGGTACCCAAACTTTCTTTACAGCTTATAACTGTGACAAGGATAAAAGAGAAAATACACGTACTTGACAACCTGCTCCCACCCAATCCTCCTCTCTGAGGCCATCTTTCTGTGTGCAGAAGAAACAGAGGAACTGGAAAAACGGAGAGTACCCAAAGGAGATGTGCACTTAACACAAAGGGAAGCTGGGCAACTGATAAAAAGGAGAGATCACTTGAAATCATTGTACTCAGCATTTTAAATGAAATATCCTCTCCGGCAATAATTGAACTTTAGAAAAAATTCCTTCCAGCTACTATTTCTTTCATTTATTTAACAAATATATATTGAGTCCCTGTTTTGTATCAGCCACTCCCCTGGGTTCTGGAGATGTAGGGATAAACAAAACAGGCTGATTCCCTCCACACGGAGCAGGGGTGATGTGAGGATGTAGGGGAAGAGGTGGGCCAGACCAGGAGGTCAAGACCTGAAGGAAATGGGGATATAGCGGCATGGTCTTCTGAAAGAAGAGCATCTGGCAGTGGCAACCACAAGAACAAAGGCCTGGAGGCTGACTCGTGCCCACCTCCCAGAACTGCCAGGGTGAGTGAGTGGGAAGCGGTGAGGACAGAGGAGCAGAGCAGAGACCTGCCCCCATCACGGAGAGCCTTCTAGGAAGATAGGTCCCCACTCACACGATTTCAAACAGAGGAGAAAATGATCCAATTTTGAAAGTAACTCTATGTCAGTGTTGCCTGAGGGAGCTGGGCTAATACCAAATGAGGTCTCTAATCCGTGACCTGGATATAAACGTGGAAAGAGAGAAAAAGAAAACAAAGAACAGAGATGCAGGAGACCTGGGGAGACACCAAAACAGAGGTGAATCAGGTTCTGTCGGCCCTTACTCTCTTCTCCAGCCCCTACCACAGTTTTCCCAGGACCCTATAGGGTAATTTGCTAAGTATGATGGCCTTGTACCCACTACATTGGATCAGAGTCCTCAATCCTAACTGCACATTAGAATTATCTCGGGAGTTTTCCATTATATTCTGCCCAAAACCAAATAAAAAGATATTCTACAAAATAACTGTCCAGTACTCTTACAAGGTGTCAAGGTCATGAAAGACAAAGATTGAAGAACTGTCCCAGATTAAAGGAGGAGAACAAGATGTGACAACTGAATGCAATGTGAGATGATGGCCAAAAAGCATTAGTGTGGCAATTGGCAAAATCTAAGCTCGGTAGAACATGTCACTACAGGCAATCTGATTTTGTATTTTGATTAGAGAACTGTGGTTATGTAAATTATGAACACTTGGGAAAGCTGGATGAAGGATGCATAGTAATTATTTGTACTCCTTTGTATCTTTTTCGAAAGTCTAAATTATTTCACAAGAAAATGTGAAAAAAATACCACTGCTCAGGCCACACCCCAGACCCAGTATATCAAGAGATTGAGGTCTGAGGTATAGACACTTTTAAAAAGCTCTCTAGATGATTCTGAAGTGCAACCATGTTTGAAAATCATCACCTTACAGTTTTAAAGCTTTCAGGGGGCTTCTCCTGAAAGTTTTCTTCCACCCAGGGCAAAATGTCCAAGGGGCACACAAAGACCCTCTCTTCTGAGGCTGTGTCAGCTCCTCCCAGTTTGCCTCCCTAGGCCCAAAAGGAACCTCTTCTAGGTATGCTCAGATATAAGGCCAGAAGGAGGGGGAATGTAATCATGCAGTCACAAGAGATGCATCCTTTGAGACTCTAAAAGACATTCCTCTAGCAGAATCTGAGTCCTCCTCCTGGAGGAGATCTGCACTAAGCTAGGTGGCTATTGTTCCCAAGTCCCTCTCTGCCCCTTTGGAAAAAGGAGAGAGATCAGAGAGTCTGTTAAAATCACCTCCAGCCTCAGACAAGTATTTACTTCCACTGTCAGCTTCGGGATGTTTCTTTTTCCAACAATTTTATCTTATTGCTACACAGTAGGATGCTCCCTTCCCTGTAGAAATTGAGAAATGCTAACTACCGACATCTCCCAGCAAATACAGCTATAAGAAAATGGGGCTTAATCTGTTTTGATTAACAAGGAGGCAGCAAAAGGCTGACCATGCACTGGAGGATGCAGGAGGAAAAACAAAAGAGAGGTAGGAATGTGCCCAGAAAAGCAAAGGGAAAAATCATGGAAGGTTAAGCAACAGAAAAGGATTTCTGGATTCGGATTCAATTTTAGTGGTTGCAAAAACAAGGCTTTTGGCTATTTGCATATAAATGTGCTGGGGGCAGGGGAGCCACAGTACTCAGCTGTGCATTCTAACTTTCTCCTTAAAATCTGTTCCCAAAGCAGCTGCAGAAATCAGCTGCAAATTCCAAATCTAAAAATGAAAGTCACATAGTTGAACTTGGGAGGAGGAAAGGAGAGGAGGGAGGAAGGGCACCACATGGTGCTCCAATTAACCCATTGGGGCCTGCAGCCCATATGCATTCCCTGGAAGCCTTTGAACACCCAGATAATTAAGCTACACCCTAGAGCAATTAAATCAGAATCTCTGGGGGTTGGGTCCAGGCATCAGTGTGTCTGGAAATTTCCCACGCAATTTGAATCAACAGCCTTAATTGACTCTAGAGCCGAGGGTTATTCTGCAAACTTTTTCTGCAAAAAGCCAGATAAGTCAATATGTTAGGCTTTGTGGGCTTTTCGGCCTCTGTTGCAGCCACTCAACTCTGCCATTCGTTAGCCATAGACGACACCAGTGGGTGTGGCTTGGGCAGTGTATGTTATTTACAAAAACAGTTTGCAGCCACTACTCTAGACCCTTGTTATCCAAAGTGTGGTCCTTGGACTGGCAGCATTAACATTTCATGGGAGCTTGTTAGAAATGCCTAAACTGCTCCAAACCCACCCCGGAACTCTCCTGAATCAGTCTGTTTTTAACAAGGTCCCAAGATGACCATGGCACATTGAGGTCAGAGAAGCAGGAATAAGGTGAGTGACACTGAGAGGTGACAAGCTGTGGGAACCCCAGAGAGCCAGACTGAGTCTTGGAGCACTAATTACTTTGTCTATAAAACTACTGTTGGTCCGGGGGGGCCAAGGTGGCCAAGAGAAGCCAGCACTAGAATGCAGCTCCTAGCGAATGAGACTCAGAGGGCTAGAGGACTTCACGATTCCAAAAGATGCTGAGTTTGTTTTAGTAGGACTGATAGGGCACTGATTTTAGGCCCAGGGAAGGAGTCACAGGGCAGGAGCCGCCCACGGGGGCAAATCAAGATGGGGGGGGCAGCGTCTCCACCTGAAACGTGCAGCTGGCTTAGAGGGTCGGGGGAATTAACTTCCCCGCCTCCCATGCTCCGTTTCAGATCCTGTGCTTACCTCATCCCTCCTGCAACCCACGGTCCACAGAGGCCCTGCCAGACGGTGGGGCGCCGTGGGTAGTCGACGCAGATCCGAGCAGCAGCTACCACCAGGCGTGGCAAGTTGTCTCAGGGACCTGGGTGGGAGTTTGGACTAACGCCAGCAGGACGGACCTTCCCACAGAGGGAGGCAGAGGTGAAAGCAGGGAAACAGACCATAAGGCCTGGCAGGCCCCACCTCCACAGAGCTGAAACTGAAGCCCTTGCTAGAGAGCAAGGCGGCAAATACACCAGCTTGACCCCAACCAGGAAGATCGAGCTCTGCGAGAGAAGCCATTGGAAAAGCGGGGCCAATCTCACCTGCAAACAAACCCCAGGGAAGGACCACCCACCCAACAACCTGACTGAACCGGAGAGAGCCCAGCAACGCCCTCTACAGGCCAAAAAAGATACGGCTCCACCTCAATAGAAAAAAAGGTCCACTCAGAGACTCCTCCTGAAATCACCAACTTCAAAGATTAAAGGGAGATAAATCCACAAAGATGGGAAAAAAACAGCTCAAAAAGGATGAAACCACGAAAGAACAGAGCAACTCTTCTCCTTCCAGGGATCACAACTCCTCAACATCAAGGGAACAAAAAAAAAAGAGAATGAATCTGATGAATTGAGAGAAGCAGGCTTCAGAAGGTGGGTAATAAACTTCTCTGAGTTAAAAGACCATGTTCTAACCCAATGCAAAGAAACTAATAACCTTGAAAAAAGGTTAGACGAAATGCTAACTAGAATAACCAGCTTAGAGAAGAACATAAATGACTTGATGGAGCTGGAAAACACAGCATGAGAACTTCACGAAGCATACACAAGGTTCAACAGCTGAATCGATCAAGCAGAAGAAAGGATATCGGAGACAGAAGATTAAATCAATGAAATAAAATGAGAAGGCAAGATTAGAGAAAAAAGAGTGAAAAGAAATGAACAAAGCCTCCAAGAACTATGGGATTATGTGAAAAAACCTAATCTATGCTTGATTGGTATACCTGAATGTGACAGGCAGAATGAATCCAAGTTGGAAAACACTCTTCAAGATATTATCCAAGAGAACTTTCCCATCCTAAAAAGGCAGACCAACATTCAAATCCAGGAAATACAGAGAAAACCACAAAGATATTCCTCAAGAAGAGCAACCCCAAGGCACATAGTTGTCAGATTCACCAGGGTTGAAATGAAGGAAAAAATCCTAAGAGCAGTCAGAGAGAAAGGTTGAGTCACCCACAAAGGAAAGACCATCAGACTCACAGCGGACCTCTCAGCAGAAACCCTGAAAGCTAGAAGGGAGTGGGGGCCAATATTCAACATCCTTAAAAGAACTTTCAACCTGGAATTTCACATCTGGCCAAACTAAGCTTCATAAGTGAAGAAGAAATAAAATCTTTTACAGACAAGCAATTGCTGAGAGATTTTGTAGCTACAAGACCTGCCTTACAGGAACTACTGAAGGAAGTACTAAACAGGGAAAGGAATAACCATTACCAGCCACTGCAAAAACGTACCAAATGGTAAAGAATAACTACACAATGAAGGAACCATGTCAATTAATGGGCAAAACAACCAGCCAGTAACAAAATGGCAGGATCAAATTCAAACATAACAATATTAATGTTGAATGTAAATGGCCTAAATGCCCCAATCAAAAGACACAGACTGGCGAACTGGATAAAGTGTCAAGATGCATCAGTGTGCTGTATTCAGGAGACCCATCTCACAGGCAAAGACTCACATAGACTCAAAATAAAGGGATGGAAGATTTACCAAGCAAATGGAAAGCAAAAAAAAGCAGGGGTAGCAATCCTAGTCTCTGATAAAATAGACTTTAAAGCAACAAAGATCAAAAGAGACAAAGAAGGACATTACATAATGGTAAAAGGATCAATGCAACAAGAAGAGCTAACTTCCTAAATATTTTTGCACCCAATGCAGGAGCACCCAGATACACAAAGCAACTTATTAAAGACCTACGAAGAGACTTTAGACTCCCACACAATAATAGTAGGAGACATTAACACTCCACTGACAATATTGGACAGATCAACGAAACAGAAATTCAACAAGGATATCCAGGACTTGAATGCAGATTTGGAACAAGCAGACCTAATAGACATTTACAGAACTCTCCACCCCAAATCCACAGAATACACATTCTTCTCAGCACCACATTGCACTTACTCCAAAATTGACCACATAATTGGAAGTAAATCACTCTTCAGCAAATACAAAAGAACGGAAATCATAACAAACAGTCTCTCAGACCACAGTGCAATCAAATTAGAACTCAGGATTAGCACTCAAAACTGCACAATCACATGGAAACTGAACAACTTGCTCCTGAATGATGAATGGATAAACAATGAAATGAACGCAAGCAGAAATAAAAATTTTCTTTGAAACCAACTAGAATGAAGACACAATGTATCAGATCCTATGGGACACATTTAAAGCAGTGTCTAGAGGGAAATTTATACCAATAAATGCCCACATGAGAAACAAGGAAAGATCCTAAATCAACACCCTAGCATCAAAATTGAAAGAACTAGAGGAGCAAGATAAAAAAAAACTCAAGAAATAACTAACATCAGAGCAGAACTGAAGGACATAAAGACACAAAAATCCCTTCAAAAAATCAATAAATCCAGGAGCTGTTTTTTTTTTTTGAAAAGATCAACAAACTAGACAGACTGCTAGCTAGACTAATAAAAAAGAAAAGAGAGAAGAATCGGATAGATGCAATAAAAAACAATAAAGGGGAGATCACCACCGATTCCTCAGAAATACAAACCACCATCAGAGATTACTACAAACAGCTCTGTGCACATAAACCAGTAAATCTGGAAGAAATGGATAAATTCCTGGACACTTGCACACTCCAAGACTAAACGAAGAAGGAGTTGAAACCCTGAATAGACCAATAACAAGGTCTGAAGTTGAGGCAGCAATTAAGAGCCTACCAACCAAAAAAAAGTCCAGGTCCAGAAGGGTTCACAGCTGAATTCTACCAGACATACAAAGAGGAGCTGGTACCATTCCTACTGAAACTATTCCGAGTAATACAAAAAGAGGGAATCCTCCCTAACTCTTTCTATGAGACCAACGTTATCCTGATACCAAAATCTGGCAGAGATACAACTAAAAAAGAAAACTACAGGCCAATATCCGTGATGAACATTGATGCAAAAATCTTCAATAAAATACTGGCAAACTGAATGCAACAGCACATCAAAAAGCTTATCCACCACGATCAAGTAGGCTTCATATCAGGGATGCAAGGCTCGTTAAACATATGCAAATCTATAAACGTAATCCACCACATAAACAGGACCAAAGACAAAAACTATATGATTATCTCAATAGATGCGGAGAAGGCCTTCAACAAAATTCAACAGCCCTTTATGCTAAAGACTCTCAATACACTAGAATATCAATGGAACGTATCTCAAAACAATAAAAGCTATTTATGACAAACTCACAGCCAATATCATACTGAATGGGCAAAAATTAGAAGCATTCCATTTAAAAACTGGCACTAGACAAGGATGCCCTCTCTCACCACTCCTATTCAATATAGTATTGGAAGTTCTAGCCAGAGCAATTAGGCAAGAAAAAGAAATAAAGGGCATTCAATTAGGAAAAGAAGAAGTCAAATTGTCCCTATTTGCAAACAACATGATTGTATATTTAGAAGACCCCATCATCTCAGCCCCAAATCTCCTTAAACTGATAAGCAACTTCAGCAAAGTCTCAGGACACAAAATCAATGTGCAGAAATCACAAGCATTCCTATACACCAATAACAGACAAACAGAGACCCAAATAATGAGCAAACTCCCATTTACAATTTCTACAAACAGAATAAAATAGCTAGGAATACAACTAACAAAGAAGGTAAAAGATGTCTTCAAGGAGAACTACAAAACACTGATCAAGGAAGTAAGAGAGTACACAAACAGATGGAAAAAAATTCCATACTCATAGTTAGGAAGAATCAATATTGTGAAAATAGCCATACTGCCCAAAGTAATTTATAGATTCAATGCTATCCCCATCAAGCTACCATTGACCTTCTTCATAGAACTGGAAAAAACCACTTTAAACTTCATATGGAACCAAAAGAGAGCCTGCATAGCCAAGACAATCCTAAGCAAAAAGAACAAAGCTGGAGGCATCACTCTACCTGACTTCAAACTATACTACAAGGCTACAGTAATCAAAACAGCATGGTACTGGTACCAAAACAGAGAAATAGACCAATGGAACAGAATAGAGGCCTCAGAAGCAATGCTATACATCTACAACCATCTGATCTTTGACAAACCAGACAAAAACAAGCAATGGGGAAAGGATTCCCTGTTTAATAAATGGTGTTGCAAAAACTGGCTAGCCACATGCAGGAAGCTGAAACTAGACCCCTTCCTTACACCTTACACAAAAATTAACTCCAGATAGATTAAAGATTTAAACATAAGAACTAACACCATAAAAACCCTAGAAGAAAACCTAGGCAAAACCATTCAGGACATAGGCACAGGCAAGGACTTCATGACTAAAACACCAAAAGCAATGGCAACAAAAGCCAAAATAGACAAATGGTCCTTAATTAAACTTAAGAGTTTCTGTACAGCAAAAGAAACAATCATTATAGTAAACTGGCAACCAACAGAATGGGAAAAAATTTTCACAATCTACCCATCAGACAAAGGACTAATATCTAGAATCTACAAAGAACTGAAGCAGATTTATAGGAAAAAAACAAACCCATTCAAAAGTGGGCAAAGGATATGAACAGACACTTTTCAAAAGAAGACAAATATGCGGCCAACAAACATATGGAAAAAATGCTCATCATCACTGATTATTAGAGAAAAGTAAATCAAAACCACATTGAGATACCATCTCATGCGAGTTAGAATGGCGATCATTAAAAAATCTGGAGATAACAGATGCTGGAGAGGATGTGGAGAAAAAGGAACACTTTTATGCTGTTGGTGGGAGTATAAATTAGTTCAACCATTGTGGAAGACAGTGTGGCGCTTCCTCAAGGACCTAGAAATAGAAATTCCATTTGATCCAACAATCCCATTACTGGGTATATATCCAAAGGATTATAAATCGTTCTGTCATAAAGACACATGCACACTTATGTTCATTGCGGTGCTGTTTACGATAGCAAAGACCTGGAACCAACCCAAATGCCCATCGATGATAGACTGGACAAAAAAAATGTGGTACATATACACCATGGAATACTATACAGCTGTAAAAAATGATGAGTTTGTGTCCTTTGTAGAGACATGGATGAACCTAGAAACCGTCATTCTCAGCAAACTGACACAAAAACAGAAAACCAAACACCGCATGTTCTCACTCATAGGTGAGTGATGAACAATGAGAATACCTGGGCACAGGGAAGGGAACAACGCTCACAGGGCTAGTGTGGGGGTGGAGGGAGGGACAGCGGGGGGGGGGGGTGCGGGGAGGAGGGGGAGGGATGACACTGGGAGGAATGCCTGATGTAGGCAACAAGGGGCAGGAATGGAGACAGAAAACACCATGGCCTGTACGTACTTATGCAACAATCCTGCAGGATGCAGGACGTGCACATGTACCCCAGAGCCCAAATGCAATAAAAAAAAATTAAAAAATTAAAAAAAACTACTGTTAGCACTCAGGGTGGTCCATGTATTTAAGGGGCATTTTATCTGTATAAGGACTTTGAAAGGTACAACGTAATGCAGGAATGTGAATTGTTGATAATGGCAGCTAAGGCCCTGGCTTCTCACCAGTGAGGGAATCGTCCCTTAAGCAGGTGCTGTGTCATCACCCAGGACAAGGCTGGGAAGGCCTGGCCAGCACAGGTTCTCATCTCAGAGGCCAAGACACTTAAATGCCAGTCTCTGCCAAGCCTACCATTCATAGCCTCACAACTGCAGAGCCTGGGGACAATTACTGTGAGTTTAAAGAACTCAGCCTTGAAATAGGCTGGTGAGGCTGAATGCAACCAACCTGGTTTAATGACTCTAATATGTGGCTTCCTGCTTTTACATCTATCCCTGCCCCATGCAGGGAGGTGGCCTGCTTGCCGTTGCATCTTAGTGCCTGGCACAGCATCAGAGCTAAAAACCATTGATGAGTAAACAGACACAGAGGATCAGATGCTGAATGTGTGGTGGCATCAGTTTTTAGGTCTGGGTATCTGTAATTGACTAGTGGCTCTTGTATATCAGCATGCAAAAGGGGTCGGAGGTTTTTATTTGTTCCAAATGAATTGTCTCTACTCCCCTTGCTGTACGAAACTCTGACATATGACAAAAACAGCTCTTTTTTAAAAAAAATCTGTTGCCAGGGGCAGATGGCCTAAGGGTCTGTGTCCTGGCGCATAAGGGTTAATGGGACTTCCAAAGGCATTTCAAGTATGTTGTGTTTTCCCAAAAGCCTGGACTGAGGCACTGAGCAGGAAGGTAATGAACTGAGCAGCTCTCTCTAAGTGCCCGCGTGCCAGTCAGCTGGGACTAGCCTGTTGTCAGAGGATGTTTGCCATGTCCTAGAAAAATGCGCTCCCTGCAAAGTCCTGCCAGTGATTAGAGCATGGAGGAAGTGTACGCTCCACTTCATAAACCCTTGCACCTGCCTCTGAGGTGTCTCTATGGAATGCAGTTTTGACACATCATTTGTAGTGGACTTGGAGAGGAGGCACGAGAGAGCATCACACAGCACTTGAGATCTGGGATGATGCCCTGGACATCCGCAGCCAGAGGAGCTAATGTGGTATAGAGAACCATTCCTCAAATCCATTGTGCAGATGCATCACATGGGCATCCTCTTAGAATCCAGGCCCTGAGACTGGGCTGAGAGTCTGCATTTCTAATAAGCACCAGGTGCTGCTACTCTGTGGATCATCCTGTGAGTGGCCCAGGCATAGACTTGTCATTACAATACCTGGGCTAGTTCTCTTCCTCAGACTTCCCCCAAAGCACAGGGTGTAGCAGGTGTATCTTCCAAAGATCCCTGTCTTCACAATGTGACTTTGACTCTCCTCCCATTGCAAGGTAGGGCCTATGTGCCCTCTTTTTAAATTAGGCTGGGCTTGCAATACCAAGAAGTGACTTCTAAGGGTAAGTCACAAAATGTGATGCAGTTTCCTCATGGTTTTCTTGGGACCCAGCCACCATATTGGGAGGAAGCCCAAGTATCATCCATGGGGAGAGACCCAGGTGAAGAGGCCATTGGGGCCATTTGCACCTTGGCCCAGCGGAGCTCCCAGCTGACAGCCAACATCAACCTATCAGCCACACACGTGAGTTGTACGCCTGAAAACTCCCCAGATCCATCTTGGAAGTAGATTCTCTCTCTCCCATTGGGTTGCACCATCTGAAAGTATATGGAGTAGCAGTGTCCTCACTGATCCCTTCCCAAATGGCAGACTAATGAGCTAAAAAATGATCCTTGTTCCTTTTAACCTCAAAGTTTGGGGGTATTTTTAAATGCAACCATTGTGTTTGGAACATGGCTTTAACTACTCCCAGGGTCTTCTTTTCACTCTGTATTTTTTCTTTGGACAATCTGACCACTCCCATTATTTAAATTATTATCTGTTTGGACCCCTCGCCCCCTGAGCCACAGAGCTGTATATCTAATTGCCCACCAGATATTCCCAATATCCACAAATCTTTCTTACCTCCTCACTCTCCTTCCCCCCTCCATTCCCAAATACTTTCCTCCAAGTTTATTTGGTGCTGCCAACAATTTGATTAATTAAGCCAACATTCCCTGACCCCAACTCCATCAGATTGGTATTGCTGTCAGACTGATACTCTGGTTTCTGTCCATCTCACTGCCTTCTCATGGATGTTCACTACCAAGGCTTATATACTCACTGTCTCCATCCTGAGGTGTTCCAATTATTCCTGGGTGCATCTATCATTTCATAGACACACAGTCACTATCCTCCAGTTTATTACCTCAGTGACCTTAGCACTCCCATTCACTGACTCCCTGTTGTTTTGAGAATGAAGTCTAAGAATTGCATGGAATGCCTCTCCCTCATGGCTTGGTTCTAGCCTATTAATCATATCTAGTGCCCAGCAGTAACTGCCTTGCTCTGAGTTGATGCCTTCACAATCTCAAGCTTTATAGTCCCCCAAATGTACCCTGCCCTTTCATCTCTGTGTATCTTTGTACATGTTCTCTCTGGCTAAAATTGTGTTTCTCATGAGTCATTCCCATTCGGCTTGTTCTTCTAAACCCAACTCAGACACTACCTTGACCATGAAGCCCTTTCTGACCTGGTTCCTCTCTCTCGCTATGTCTGTACACAGTTCTGTTGTTTGCCCACATTTTACTGCAGCTCACCTACTTACTTGCCTCTCTTTGCTTCTAGACTAGTGCTTCTCAGACAAATAGCGTCAGCATCATCTGGGAAATTTTTAGAAATGCAAACTCCCAGGCCGTACCTCAAACCTATTGAATCAGACATTCTGGTGTTGAGGCCAGTAATACGTGTTTTGACAAGCTCTCCAGGAAAGTCTGATGCACACTAAGATATGAGAACCACTATCCTGGATCAGTTTGATGGAAATTACTATCAGCAAGTTTTCAAAAATTCCACTCCAGCTAAGTCAGAGTTTCTGGGTATGGGACCCAGGTCTCCATATTTTTAAACCTCCCAGAGGATTCCAATGTGTAATCAAAGTTGAGAACTTTGCTGTTAGAGCCTTTCTTCTGAAAGTATAATCTCTAGACCAGCAGCTTAAATAAGCATCACCTGAGAACTTGTTAGACCCATAGACTTCAGATTCTATCCCAGACATACTGAATCAGAACCTGTGCATTAACAAGATTCCCAGGTTATATGACTGCCTGTTGATTGAGAAGCATAGCCTTGTACAACTCTGTATACCAGCCCCTAGCAAAGAGCTTGGAACATAACAGCCACTTGATAAATTCTAGAGAAATTTTAATAAAAATGCCTATTCTGATTCTCATAGTCTTGAAGAATAAGACAGAAATTTATGGTAACCTGCCTTGTAAACAGTTTTATAAACAAGAGGTATGAATATTAACATATATATGAATAACTGGCTCATTATGTCACTCATTCCAAATAGTCAATAGTCAATGAATGCCGTACGGTTTTAGACACAAAAGAGATTGTAGTAAACAAGAAAGGTCAAGACTTCAAAGTCTAGTGGGAAAAACAGATATTAAACACTTAATTATATAACTAGTTAAAAATATAATTTTGATGAATGCCACAAAAGGAAAGTAAGCCGTGTCATGAGCACACATTGCAACCACCTCCCGCTGTCTCAGTTGAGTGGGTTTTACTTCTCTGAGCTCCCTACAAGGTGCAGTGGGCCAGGGAAAATTAATGATTCAAGTCAAGAGACTTAGAAAGAGGTGGATATAAGACTTTGACTTATTTGGGTTTCTTTCAAAGCAGAGTCTGAGACAAGGATTTGGGTAATGATAGCATATGTGTGAAAGGAAAAAAGGAAACCCAATAAAGGGAACATCAGTGAGAGGCTGGAGGTCAAGATTATTGGCAACCCTTAGGGAAACTGGATAAGACATACTTCAAACTTCAGAGTCATCCCATGTGATGTCCAGGAAGTAGATGCATTTATCCAATGACTCCACTTCTCCATTGATTGGGGGTTCCCAGAACTCTCCTAAACTTCCAAATTATATTTTTGAGCAGCTGAGCTACTTCACTGAAATGTGGTTCTTTTAAAAAAAATAATTTCAACTTTTATTTTAGGTAATGGATACATGTGCATGTTTGTTACCTAGGTATATTGTGTGATGCTGAGGTTTGGGATATGATTGATCCCTTCAACCAGGTACTGGACATAGTACGCAATATTTAGTTTTCTAAACCTTGTCCTCCCCTACTCTTCCTGCTCTAGTAGTCCCCAGTGTCTATTGTTGCCATTTTTATGACCATGAGTCCCCAGTGTTTAGCTCCCACTTTTAAGTGAGAACAATGTGATATTTTGTTTTCTGTTCCTACATTAATTTGCTTAGGATAATGGCATCCAGCTGCATCCATGTTGCTACAAAGGACATGATTTCATTCTTTTTTAATGGCTGCATAGTATTCCATGGTATATATGCACCACATTTTCATTATCTAATCCACTGTTGATGGGTACCTAGGTTGATTCCATCTTTGCTCTTGCATCTTTTATCTTGTGCTATGATAAACATAAAAGTGCATGTGTCTTTTTGGGAGAATGATTTATTTTCTTTGGATATACATCCAGTAATGGGATTGCTGGGTAGAATACTAATTCTGCCTTAAACTCTTTGAGAAACCTCCAAACTGCTTTCCACAGAGACTGAACTAATTTGCCTTCTGCCAATGTATAAGCATTCGTTTTCTCTGTAGCTTCACCAGCATCTGTTGTTTTCTGACTTTTTAATAGCCATTCTGACTGGTGTGAGATGGTATCTCACTGTGGTTTTGATTTCCATTTCTCTAATGGTCAGTGATGTGATGTTTTTAATGGGGTTGTTTTTCACCTGTTCAATTATTTAAGTTCCTTATGGATTCTGGATATTAGACTTTGGTGAGATGCACAGTTGGTGAATATTTTTTCCCATTCTGTAGGTTGTTTACTCTGTTGGTAGTTTCTTTTGCTGTGCAGAAGCTCCTTAGCTTAATTAGGTCCCACTTGTCAGTTTTTGTTTTTGTTGCAATTGGTTTTGAGGACTTAGTCATAATTTCTTTCCCAAGGCTGATGTCCATAATGGTGTTTCCCAGGTTTTCTTCTAGTATTCTTCTAGTTTAAGGTCTTAAATTTAAATTTTTGTATATGGTGAAAGGTAGGGGTCCAGTTTTATTCTTTTGCATATGGTTAGCCAGTAATCTTAACACCATTTATTGAATATCTCAATTGGTTATTATTATTTTCATTGACTTTGTTGAAGATTAGATGGCTGTAAGTGTGCAGCTTTATTTTTGGGTTCTTTATTCTGTTCCATTGGTCTATGGGTCTGTTTTTGTACCATGCTGTTTTGGTTACTGTAGCCATATCCTATGGTTTGAAGTCAGATGATGTGATGTCTCTAGCTTTGTTCTTTTTGCTTAGGATTGCTTTGGCTATTCAGGCTCTTTCTTGGTTCCACACGAATGTGAGAAAGTTCTTTATAGTTCTGTTGAAAATGACATTGGTAGTTTGATGGGAATATCATTAAATCTGTAGATTGCTTTGGGCAGTGTGCTCATTTTAATTATATTGATTCTTCTAATCCGTGAGCATGGAATATTTTTCCATTTGTTTGGTCACCTATGATTTCTTTCAGCAGAGTTTTGTGGTTCTTCTTGTAGAGATCGTTCACCTCCTTGGTTAGATGTATTCCTAGGTGTGTGTATCTGTGCCTATGTGTGTGTGTGTGTGTGTGTGTGTATATATATATATATATATATATATATGCAGACATCATAAATATAATTGTGTTCTTGATTTGGCTCTCAGCTTGAAGGTTATTGGTGTACAGACATACTACTAATTTTTGTTTATTGATTTTGAATCCTGAAATTTTCCTGAAGTCATTTATCAGTTCCAGGAGTCTTTTGGTGGAGTCTTTAGGGTTTTCTAGATATAGAATCATAAAGAAGACAATCATTTGGCTTCTTTCTTTATTATTTGGGTGCCTTTTTTTCTCTTACTTGATTGCTCTTGGCTAACACTTTCAAAACAGTGGTTCTCAAACTGGGATTCCCAGACCACCACCAGCAGTCACAGCCTCCCCTGGAAACCTATTAGAAATGCAAAATCTTGGGTTTCATCTAAGACCTACTGATTCAGAATACCTGAGGGTGGAGCCCAGCAATGTGTTTTTAAAAGCTTTCCATTGGATTCTGATGTCCACTGAAGTTTGAGAACCATCTCAACTTAGGTTCTCAAACTCTTAGGCCTTAGGCAGAAAAGAAGAGTTACCAGGACTTGAAGTGAGAAGCTGAGACTGTTCCAAGAGGGGCAACTTCAGGTGAATTCATGTGGGTCATAGCCTACTCATGGGGGCTATGGGCTGGAGTAGCAACCACATCCATCACAGTCTGCCTGATTTAACCTCATGTAAGCTAGGTTTATCCATTTGCCCACACAAATATTTATTCTCCCTTTACACTTTGTCAGGTACCATACTCAGGGTTCACAGCATATAAAGAATGAGATGGAGATGCCCGTCCTCATGAATTTGTAATCTAATGGAGAAGACAGTTGTATGTGACCTGGACTGAGAGATCAGGACACGCTCCCTGAAGCTATCCAAACCTTATTGTTCATCTGAATCACTTGTGGATTGTGTTAAACAGAAAGTCAGTTAAACAGGATTGGAGTGATAGTACAGGAATAATATTTGGAGTAGCAAGGCCCTAGAGGACACTTAAGCTGAGACCTGAAGAATAAGCAATAGACAGCCAGGTTAAAGATAGGAAGACCAGCTATTCCAGTTTGCCTGGCACTGAGGAGTTTCCTGATATACAAGGTGTTAAGTGCTCAAACAGGACTGGATGACCACCTGGGAAAAAGGGTGAAAGAATGAGGAGTAAGTCTAGTGTTTATGAGTCCTTGAGGTGTGCTATGATCTGAATGTTTGTATCCCCCAAAGTTTATATGTTAAAATCCTAACCTTCAAGTTTCTGTTGTTTATAAGCCAACAGTTTATGATATTTTGTTATGGCAAGTTTAGCTGACCAAGAAAAGGTAAGAAGAGCATGGTGTGTTGTAGAAATGGAAGAAGCAAATGAGACTGGGAAGATGCAAGAAAGTGTTTTAACATCTGGACATCAACAGTCTGCTTTAGCCAAGCTTACCGCTCACTTCTGAGCAATCCACCTGCAGCTGACAGTTTCTATGCTTTATTTCCAGCTGGATGTTTCACAAGGGCCTCCATGTGGAAGCCCCTACCACATGGAGATATTGACTGACCACTTGAAATATGGCTAGTGCAACTGAGGAACTGAACTTCTAACTTTATTTAATCTTACCTATAAATTTAAATTCAAATTGCCACATGTGGCTAGTGGCTGCTATATTAGACAGTGTGGGTACAGAGAATAGATTGATTAGAGATAAACAAAAGTGGATGCTAGCATGCCAGTGGGATAACTATTTCAGGACAGAAATGATGTTGGTTTGAATAAGGTGTTGGCAGCAGGAAACAGAGCAAAATAATATACCTGGCTTAGAGAGGAAGAAAGTATGAGGGATGAGAGAGAAGAAGGAGTTAAAGATAATTTGTAGGTGACTGGTTTGAGCAACTGGACATGTGGCAGAACCAGACACTGTGGAGTATCAGGTATGGAAATAGCATGAGAAAAAGAGATTGACTTTGAAGTACTCATGGAACATTCAAGGGAGATGTAGAATGGAAAGTCTCATGTGCAGGTGAAGAGCTCAGAAGAGAGGTAAGGTGGACATCTCACATTTGTTCTACTCAAAACAGTCACCCCGTGGCCCCAACCTGCTGGTTTAAATAGGGATGCCAAGATTTTCATGTAGCCTCACTTTTCCTTAGTCGAGGAATGAGGGGAAGACATGCTATGAACTGGACCACAGGCCCCTAACTACCGTGATGGCCCAAGGACGAGCAGCTGACCCAAATAAAAGTTCTCAGAGCTCTTCCCAAAGCTTTGCAGCCTGGAGTCAGAAAGACAGACACTCAGACTCTTAATTATTAATCAACTAAATGTATGGGCATTTCCCTCCTATGAGGCACCATACTGGGCTCTGAGGGAGCAATAGAAATACATAGACCTTTGCCTTAAAAAGCTCACTGTCTATTTTGTTAACAAAAGTTCAATAACAGTAAAACTGGAGGCTGCTGCAACAGAGGGCAGACCTGACAGTATAGTGTGGTCTTTCTGTTACTTTCTACTATATTCTCCACACCCGGTAAGGTGATAAAACTTGTCAACTCTGTGACAAAATACCTGCTAAATTCATTCCTCTTTTATAACCTGTAAAAGTCTGTTTATAATTATAAATGAACACCATCACAATGAAAAAATAAAGCCAAACATTTTAAAATGCCCAAATTATCAAATAAGATTAATAGAAAATATCATTAAGTAAATAAATAAATAAGCTAAGCCTAGGAGAAGGATTGCTAGTAGATCAGGTCTTTCCTACTTAGAATATTATTCTCTTTCAACTCAAGGCCTTTAAAATACATGGTAATTAATCAAAACCTTTGCTCGTGTTAACATTGTTTTAGAAATAAGTCCCCAGGTTAAAACCCTCCAGTGGCTCATATCGCATTTGAGAGTTACATCCAAATTCCTTCTAATGGCTTCTAACATCATCTATTCTTGCCATTTTTCTACCTCATTTCCCACCACTCTTCCTTTCATCTTTACTCTCTACAGTCCATCTATACTGGCTGTTTTTGTTTCTAGAATGACTTCTTATTTGATAAAGGATTCTTTCCCCAGATATTTTCTGATCTCAGCTTAAAAAGATACACTCCCTCACTCTCTGTGAAATAACCCTGACTTATTCCCCTCATAGTACATGACCTAGTTAAGCATGTGTCCATTGTTCGTTTTCTGTCTTCATTAACAGAATATGATCCCTCTGGTAGCTGAGACATTGGCTGTCTTTTACTACCGTGTTCTCAAGATTTCAAAGTATGCCTGGCACATGGTAGACCCTCTAAGCAATAGGGAAAGGGCAGGAGGCAGGGTTTTATCTTGAGATGTCTCTTACCTTTTATATGGGAAGAGTAAACTCCCTAAAAGACTTCCCTCATGCCTCATTGGTTCACATTGGATCATGTGTTGATTTCTGTACCAATCCATGGGAGAAAGAAATAGGGTTGTTGTGATTGGCTTTGACCTATCATAACTCATTCCTGTGGAGAGGCTAGGATTCCCAGAAATCAATAGATTATCACTCACTACCTAAAAACAAAGTTATAATTCTATTAGCAAGAAAGGAGAGATGACTGTTGGGTAGGCAAAGAGTAGAGTTGGCCATTGTGCAGGATGTCTCATTTCCATGTTGGAGTCAAATCTCTTTGAGTGTATGAATAATATCTTTGGATGTCAACACCTGTGCAAGGTTGAGTTTTTCGCAAAGCCTTTGTGATAGTTATTGTTGTCAGGTGTATGTGCATGAGAACCCTCCCTTCATGGCCTTTTCTGGCTCCAATTTTCAGGGTTTTAATACAGGTGACTTCACTCTGATTCTGACAACTTTTACATTTCTCTCTTGATCAAGATCTTAATTCTGAAACTATTGCTGATTAATCATTCTGCAGTTAAGTTTTGATTGTTCGTCATTGCCAGGATGGACCTGTCCCATTGTGTTGGTCTGCTCCCCCATCAGAGGGAGTGATTAGTGGCTAGGTATCAGTGTTAAAACTCTTTTGGCCACATTTGAGCTACCATGGAGGCTTTGAGGGAGTGGCTTTCAGGCTAAATATACCTAGATCCCATTGTTAAGTTCAACTGTGTCTGTTTCATAGCTGTTGGTTATTATGTCAAAGTGCTGGGCCAGTATTATTCTGTTAGAAGTTGTATTTCTGCAGAACTTGAACAAGTAGCAGGTACAAATTTTTTAAAAAGAAAAATATAAAGTAAAATTAATAGTAATAAAATGTTCTCAGTTTGCATAATAGTTTTGAGCCATTAACCTAAACTTAAAGAAAACCAGTTGAATAAATGTCCATGAAAAATTAGGTAAAACCTGTTGTAACCATGTAGCCTGTTCTCTTATTTTGTGTATATGGGTTTCAACTTCCCCAGAGAAATGTATCCAGGTGCAGTAGGTAGTATTAGAAACAGCACAGACATGCCCTTATTTAACCAATAAATAATACAGGTCAAATTATCATCTAGCATCTCATGACTGGGTTGAATTAAGGCAGAGTGAGCAACAGTTACATTAGGGATATTGCCAAAGTTATCCACTAGTTAGACTAAAGGATCTCTTAGGTCAGGTTCTGACACATTACCAGCAGAAGCTAGTGATGGTGTAATTTCAATTATACCATTATCCTGCCAAGTGAAAAAGGTAGGCATTAAGAGACATAAGTCTTATTACAACATGGAGTCTTGTTCTGATGTCTTGGGAAAAGCTATCTACAGCATGAAGCCATCAATTTCTCAACCTGGTTTGCAGTTTAAATGTCTCTGGCATTGGTAGTTCGGTGAACTCTCAGTGTGGTCCACATGTCAGGTACGAAATTTTTTCCTTAAAATTCATTTAGTTTCAGCTTAAGAGCTTCAGGAGCAGAGCAGTTTCCATTCTTAGTAATTCCACGGAAGAAGTTTGGATTGGACCTAGAAAACTTCAAAATCTAGTCCAGTCCAAATAGAAAATAAAATCTTGAAAATAATATATAGGGCTACAATTTAATAACAGGTATAGTACAGCTTAAAAAAAATAACTTTTTCTCTATAGTCTTCCATTTTTCACCAAAGATAATCATAGTAAGACAAATTTTTTTCTAAAATAAGTTTTCTTTAGTTTTCTCAATTATTTACATAAGTACAACTAGGATAGCGATTGATTGTGTAGCAATCTCAGATTTTTAAAGCCTCTTGAGCCTAAAAAGCCAAATCGAGGACAGACTTTACATTTTGCCTGCAATACCTACAAACAACTTGAATATGACATTTCAAAGCCTTGGTAATGTGCTGATATTTTTTATTGTATCCCATTATAAAGAGAGCAGATTCTTATTGTCATAAAATATGAACTCTTGCAAATAGTTTAAGAATTTTGGAAGGGTTAAGAAGAAAAAGTAAACTTTTAATCTTTTAAATTAAAGTTTATTCACCAAGTTGTTGTAAACTATAGATAAGAGAGAAATTTCCTTACATTTGGAAAACATTTAAGAACTATGTTTCAAATAAAAGTTATAAAAAATTATCTTTATTATTTAATTTTATGTAATTTTTGCTTGACTTGATCTATATTAGCAGTTTCATGAATGTATAAGTTTTATTTAGGGTATTAAAACATTTTTATTTTGCCCATTGATCTTATAAACCAAAAATAAAATTTGAAGGCCCCTCTAGCACCCCACTGTACTCTAGCCTGGGCAAAAGAGAGACACCCCATCTCTTAAAAAATAAAAATTAAAAAAGAATTAGCATCCCTTATCATTTGCCAATGTTTTTATATAATCTAACATTTTAAATAAGCATGAGTTAGTTTAATATCTCTCATTTATAAATCTTTGAGAGGTGCTGGAACCCTCTGGAATATCCCAAAATTAGTTCAAGATTAAAGTAGACAATTTAGAATTTGACCCTGGGGAAGCCTGCCAATGATGTTAAAATGTTCAAAACACTTGATTAAAACAGGATCACAGGTCACTGTGAAATAATAGTCATTTATTTCACCAGAGTAATAATTAAAGATTTCAAAAGCAATATAGAAAGTTACATGAATGTAAAAAAAAAAAAAAAAAAGAACTGTAACCCTTTCAAAGCTACATTTTCCTAAGCAATCAAAAAAATCCTCATAAAGACAACATAAAACACAGGAAATTATTTGGAAAAGCATAAAATCTTTGTTTTGTTGACCAGTTATCAAAAAGGTAAAGAGAAACCTCCTGCAGTGTGATTTTTTTTCTCCTTATGGGAAGCCCTTTTAGGTAATGGGGAAGTCAAACCTGAGAAAAAGGTACTTAGATTTATTCAAACATAAAAAAAAGTGTCTGTTCAACATTTTTATGAGTATACAACACAGTATAGAGGAAGATAAACAAGAAAACTATTACCTCAAACAGGAGCATACATGGTTTCCCATAAAATAATGGAAAATTTTCTGGTTACATAAAACCATTCAGAAGCCAGGATTACAGAATCAAGTTATACCAGAGAAAAACACAGCTTTTCTAGGCCTTCAATACAAACATTTCAGCATCAGGCCATCATAGCAGAGTTAGAACCAGAGAAAAATGTTCTAGAAGGTGAGAAAAAAAGTTGAAAGAGAGTGTTATCACTTCAGCCAAGCAAAAAGATGTACCCTCTCAAAGAGAGGAGAGGAGCAGAAGGCAATGATGTATGACCAGCAATCACATGCAACAAGATACAGCAGAATTCTTACCAAAAATACATCTTCATCCTTATAACTTTTTTCATATCTTTCTCCTATTTGTTCCTTTATATCTTGCTTGTATTTCCTTCCTAAATTTACTTTTTGAAATGACCTTAAATACCCTCTGAATTTAGATAAAAGTATGCTTTTTTTTCAATTAAGAACACATTTTTAATGCCTTTTTAATTTTTAAAATCAAAAACATGTCTTTTGGCACACTTTGTATATATAAATATATACATTAATTAGAATTTTCAGCTCTTAGTATCCTTAATTTCTGATGAAAGCCTACCTAGAAGGTAATTTTGAACTGTCTGTCACATAGCAGTATTTGATAGATGAGATCCGTTTGGGGATTTTTAAAAACATGTTTCCCCCATAACATCATTTGTATGTGTATTAATAGACCCAAACATATTTAGTCTTTCTATAAAATTAAGAAGACAAGAATAAACTTACATTTCTGTTCCGCAATAAATGTTTCAATATTTTACCTAGTCACAAATATTTATCCCATTTATATTTACCCAATTTAGTTATTTTGATAATTATACCTAGATTACTTATAAAAGCTGAGATATTAAGCAAAACTGGTTATTATTTCAAGTTATTTCCCTGTTAACCATCTTTATAGCCAGTGAGTATCAAGTGCTCACCTAAGTAAGAAACTTAAATATATGAATATTTTACAGACAAATCAGAAGATAACAGCCATTTCAAATAAACCAACAATATTAGCGTCATATATCCAAGAGTTACACAAAAAGTCATTCTGTTTGTAGGCAGAGTTTAGAGTTTTATAACTTTAAAACATCTAGCAGAGACAAATATAAAATTGACTCAGCAGGAGTAAACCCATGCAAAAACGTATGCTGACATGTGAAGACATTTTCTATTTCATTTTTACCAACGATTTTAAAACCAGTTTATTTACCAAAGATATACTTAAGTCACATGAACTAAAAGGTGTTTGGGTTAATTACTATACATTTTAACAATTTATATGAGCACATACTTATTTAAGCCAATCTGGATAGAATTCATTAAGAGATCTCCGGCCAATAACATCAGATTCTACCATGTAGGTAAACCATACAACATAATACACGTACATATGCATAAGCATATATAAACACACAGATTTGATAGCTTTAATTAAAAAATTTGAGTAATGACAGAGTAAAACATAGTAATATAAATTTAACAGTTTATTTTTGACAAATTGGGATCTGTTCACATGGCTGAGTTCTATTTGTCCCTGATAGATAATCTAATAAAGGCTGTGAATCAAAATGTGGGGTAAAGCAATTTGCTTTAAAAAAGAAAAGCTATTACTCTTTTCCCCTGCTTTGTTAAAGTTTCAAATGAATTGTTTTCGTTAACTCTTGGATGTTAATATTGCAGTTAGGCCTGGCTGGAAAATTAAACCTCCAAGTGGCCTTGAATTTAGTAACAGTTTTATTTTAATACAGATGAAAAAGTTAGATTAAGAGTAAACAGAAAAGGAAAAAAAAAAGGAAAATATGTTTTAGATGATGGCACTGCCTTAGTTACCTTTTAATTGGCCATCTCACGCCCCTCATTTAGAATGTTTATCTTTGCTCTTAGAATATTTTTAGAAACAAGCAAGAAGAAAAACAATAAAAGATCTGCATTACTTACAGATGTGCATAACCAAACCAAAATGAAATGAAAATAAGAGTTCTCACAAAAATTTTAACCCAGGTATGCCGACCAAACAAAACCAGGCATTCAGAAAGAATCAGAGTCAGCAAGACAGCTGATTGGAGGCACCTGGCACTGGTCTCCCTCACAGGAAAGGACCAAGGAAACAAAGAGCTAAGATGTGACTGAAGTATTGGACAAAAGAGTGCTGGAATTCAATGGGGTAATAGAGAGGCACCTGTGGTGACTGCCCAGCATGGAGGCACCCTGCCTTTGCTGCCCCATCTCTCTTGTCCAGATTGTCCCATAGTCAGGAGGGATTTCCCCTTGCAGGAAAAAGGTAAGCAGAAGATTCCTACCAGCCCCTATTGTCACTGCAACACCTGCAGTCCTTGCTACAGAAGAATCCCACAGTCTTCACCAGCCCTTAGCCCAATTTAGGAAGCTACCAGGAATTCACACAGCTATAATGCTCTAAATTAGAAGCATAAGGTGAGCACTCCCCACCTCCCATCTCCCCCTTTTGAGATAAACTGCTGCAAGACAGCACCATTGTAATACCAGAGCCACCTGTGGGGTACACCCTCCTCTGGAAGCCAATAGCCACTGCACTTCTCAAGCCCAGAGGCTCTGTCTTCATTCCACCAAGCCCACCTGAGTAGCTGAATGTCACAACTCTGGCTACATAAAGCCTAGACCCCAAATTGGCTATGACTCTGGTCCTATACAGCAAGGAAACCTACCCTTACTGCACACGCTTCTAGCTGGAGAAACAGTCTGGCAGTCCTACCCAGGGTGAACCTGCCCTTGAGCTAGCTCACAAGCCACCACCATCAGACATAACGCTAGGCTGAATGAGCAATGACACACTACACCCAGTGCCTGAGAAACAGCCTTGGGGGCCCATTTCTGAAAGACATGCCCCCAGGCCTGCCCAGTGGCCCTGTGCCCACTCCTAGGGCCTAAAAAACAGCCAATGAACATGCCCACAGCCAGGTAGTCATATACTCACCTCCATAGCTTGAGAAACAGCCCTGTGGGCCCACTCGTGACAGACATGCCCCCAGGCTGGTGGAGCAGCTGTGTGCTACACCCTGAACCAGGGAAACAGTCCACCAGTCCCATCCCAGGCAGACACACCTCCAAGCCAGTGAGGCAGCCCTCTGACACAGTAATAATCCCAAGGCTCCAATCTCAACAAGCCAGATCCCAAGTTGTCCAATGCACTGTATGCATGTACATATCCCTGACTTGAGAAACAACTCAGCAAGCCCATCACCAGCAAACCACGCCACTACCACCAATAAATTTTAACAGCCTAGGTCACCAAGACACTTGCTAAGATTACTAGCATGGATTACAGCTGAAGAAACTACATGAAGACAATCCTAGTGTATCCAACTGGAACCATGCAGCCACTCACCTGATACCACCTATCCATATGAATAAATCTCTCCGTACAAAACCTATTCCATCTAATTGGAAGAGGTGACTGTGCTATTGGACACATAGAAATCCATTTAGAAACACATCAAACATGAAAAAGCAAGGAAATGTGACACCTCCAAGGGAATACAATAACTCTTCAATAACAGATCCCAACATCAGGAAATATACAAATTGCCAGAAAAGTAATTCAAAATAATAATCTTAAGAAAGTTCAATGAGATACAAGAGAATATAGATATACAATTTAACAAAATCAGAAAGACAATTCATGATTTGAATGAGAAATTCAACAGAGAAATTTTTAACAAAAGAACATTATAGTCAAATTGTGAAAGGTCAAAGACAAAGAATACTAAAAACAGTAAGAAAAAATGCTAAGTCACATATAAGTGAATCCCTATTAAACTAAGAGCAAAATTTTCAGCAGAAATTTTACATACCAGAAGAGAATGGAACGGTATAGTCAAAGTACTGAAAGAAAAAAAAAGTCAGCCAATAATATTATATCCAGCAAATCTATCCATCAGAAATGAAGGAGAAATACAATCTTTCACAGACAGAGAAGCAAAAACTCAGGAAATGCATCACCACTAGACTGGTTTTACTAGAAATTCTTTTCCCTTTAGAAATACTCAAGGGAGTTTTATATTCAGAGGTAAAAAGACAATAACACTATCATGAAAACATGTAAAATTATGAAAGTCTCTGGTAGAGTCATAAAGAAAAAGGGAGCAAAATTTATCACTACAGAAAACCACCAAACTATGAAAACAAATAATAAAGGAAGTAAGGAGCAAAGGATATACAAAACAACCAAGAAACAATCAATACAATTACAGGAGTAAGTCCTCATCTATCAATAATAACTTTGAGTGGAAATTGATTAAATTCCCCAATTAGAAAATATAGATTGACTGAATAGACTTAAAAAAGAGCCCAACTATGTACTGTCTACAAGAAAATCACTTCATCTGGAAAGGCATACATCAACTGAAAGTGAAGAGATGGGGAAAAATAACTACTCCACAAAAACAGAAACCAAAAGTGAGCAGGAGTGGCAATATTTATACCAGATAAAACAGAATTTAAGTCAAAAGCTGTTAAAAAAAAAAAAAAAGACAAAGAAAGACAATATGTAATAATTGAAGAATCAATGAGTAAGAACATACAATTGTAAATATATATACACATCCAAAGCCAGAGCACTCAGATATATTAAATATAAAGAAAATATTGTTAGGTTCAAAGGAAGAGATAAACACCAACAAGTAATAGTTGGAAACTTCAACATTCCACTCAGCATTGAACAGATCATCTAGGCAGAAATCTGTAAAGAAATATTAGATTTAATCTGCATCATAGACCAAATAGACCTAACAGACATGTACAGAATGTTTCACTCAACAGCTGCAGAATACACATTCTTTTCATCAACACATGGAACATTCTCCAGGATTGACCATATGTTAGGACAAAAAACAAGTCTCAAAAAATTTTAAAAGTTAAAATCATATCAAGTAGCTTATCTGATCACAATAGAATAAAACTAGAAATCAATAACAAGAGAAATATTCAGAACTCTAGAAATATATGGAAATCAAACAACTTGCTTCAGAATGACCACTGGATAAAGTAAAAAATTAGAAGAAAATTTAAAAATTTTTTGGAACCAATGAAACTAGAAATACAATGTACCAAAACCTATGGTACCCAGCAAAAACAAATAGTGTTAAGGGGTGAATTTATGGCAAAAAAGAGAGAAAACTTACATCCTAAAAAGAAATTATTTCAATTAACCTAATGATACATCTCAATGAACTAGAAAAGCAAGAACAAATAAAACAAAATAAGTAGAAGATAAGAAATCATCAAGATCAGAGGAGAAATAAACAAAATTCAGATTAAAAAAAATCAATAAAACAATCTTGGTTTTCTGAAAAGATTAGCAGAATCAACAAATTATTAACTAGACTAGGAAAAGAGAAGACCCAAATAAGCAAAATCAAGAATAAAAAAGGAGACATCACAGCATGTACTACAGAAATACAAAGGATCATTAAAGACTATTATGAATAACTATATTCCAAAAAAAATTAAAAATACAGAGGAAATGGATAAGTTCCTGGATACATACAACCTACAAAGATTAAACCAAAAAGAAATAGAAAACCTAAATAGACCAATAACAATTATGAGATTAAATCAGTAATAAAAAATTTCCCAACAAATAAGTCTAGGACTAAATAGCTTCACTGTTAAATTCTACCAAACTTTTAAAGAAGAATTAACACCAATTATTTTCAAACTATTCCAAAATATTAAAGAGAAGATAATTATTCTTAATTCATCCATGAGACCATCATTGCCCTGATATCAAAACCAGACACAGGACCAACAAAAAAAGAAAACTACAAACAAATATCATTAATAAATACAGATGCAAACATCCTCATCAAAATACCAGCAAACCAAATCCAACAAAACACTAGAAAAAAATAATACAGCATGATCAAGTGAGATTTATTCCAGTGATGCATGAATATGTCAACATATGAAAATCAATAAATGTGATATATCACATAAACAAAAAGAAAGACAAAAACCATACAATCATCTCAATAGGTCAGAAAAGGCATTTGAAAATTCAACATTACTTTGTGATTAAAAACTCTCAATAAACTAGGTATAAAAGGAAAGTATCTCAATAAATTAAAACCCATATCTGATTAAACCCACAGCTAACATCAAGCCAAACAGAGAGAAACTGAAAGCTTTTCTTCTAAGAACTGAAACAAGAATGGCTATTTTCAACACTCTTATTTAACATAGTACCAGAAGTCCTAGACAGCAATTAGGCAAGATAAAGAACTAAAGGGCATCCAAACTGAAAAGGAGAAAGTCAGATTGTCTTTGTTTGCAGATGACATAATCCTACATATAGAAAAACCTAAAAATTCTATGAAAAAGCCTCTTAGAATTGTTAAACAAATTTATGAAAGTAGCAAGATACAAAATCAAATGCAAAAAATGAGTAGTGTTTCTATACATGTACAACAATTTACTGAAAAATAAAAAATACAATCCCATTTATAACAGCAAAACTAAAATAAAATTCTAGGAATAAATTTAACCAAGGGGGTGAAAGATCTCTACAAGAAAAACTATAAAACACTGATAAAAGAAATTGAAGAAAATACAAATGCTTATAGATCAGAAATATTAATAATGTTAAAATGACTATACTGTCTGAAGCCATCCACAGATTCAATGCAATCCCTATTGAAATATAATTGACATTCTTCACAGAAATTGAAAAAAATACTAAAATTCAATCCCCATTAAAATATTACTGACATTCTTCACAGAAATTGAAAAAACAAAATACTAAAATTTATATGGAACCACAGAAGACCCTGAATAGCCAAAGTAATCCGAGGCAAAAAGAACAAAGCTAGAGGCATGCTACTATCAGCCTTCAAAATATGCTACAAAACTATAGTAACCAAAATAGCATGGTTCTGGCATAAAGACAGATGCATAGACCAATAGAACAGAATAGAGAACCCCAAAATTAATCCATATAGCTACAGCCAACTAGTTTTGGCAAAAGCACCAAGAACATTCATTAGAGAAGGAGACTCTCTTCAATAAATGGTGCTGGGAAAACTGTATATCCATATGTGGAAGAATAAAACTAGACTTCTACCTCTCACCCAGTGTGAAAATCAACTTTAAATTGACTGAAGACCTTAATGTATGACCCGAAACTATACAAATACTAGAAGAAAAGATTGGAGAAATGCTTCAGGACATTGGTCTGGGAAGAGTTTTTATGAATAAGACTGCAATGCACAGTCAAAAAAAGCAAAAACAAATGGGATTATATTAAACTAAAAAGCTTCTGTGCAGCAGAGGAAACAATCAACAAACTAAAAAGACAACCTATTGAATGGGAGAAAATATTTCCAAAGTATTAATCTAACAGGAGATTAATATTCAGACTGTAAAAGGAACCCAAATATCTCCATAGCAAAAACCAAACAAACAATACAATTTAAAAATGGGCAAATGATCTGGACAGACATTGCCAAAAGAAGACATGCAAATGGTCAACAAACATATGAAATAATTCTCAATGTCACTATTATAATAAATGATAAAAGGAAACTTATACACCGTTGGTAGGAGTGTGAACTAGCACAGACGTTATAAAAACGGTATGGAGTTTCCTCAAAAAACTGCAAATAGAACTCTTGTATGAGCCAGCAATCTCGCTACAGAGCATTTATCTAAAAGAAAGGGAATCAGTATATCAAAGAGACATCTACACCCCCATGTTTATTGTAGCACTATTAACAATAACCAAGATATAAACACAACCTAGTTTCCAAAAACAGACGAATGAATACATAAAATGTGGTATATTTACAAAATGGAATACTATTCACTCATAAAGAATGAAATCCTGTTATGCATGGCAACATGGAGATAGACTAGAGAATATTATGTTAAATGAAGTAAGGTAGGAACAGAAAGTCAAACACTGCATGTTCTCATTCAATATGTAGAAGCTGAAAAAAGTTGATTTCATAAAAGTAAAAAGTAGAGCAGATCATACTAGAGGCTGGGAAGGATAGGAAGAGATTTGTTAAAAGATACAACATTACAGCTAGATAGGAGGAATAAGTTATCATGTGCTACAGCACTGGAGAACAACTACAGTTAACAATAGTATATGGTTTCAAGGAGCTAGAAAGAGGCTTGTGCATGTTTCTAAAACAAAGAAAAGGTAAATGTTTGAGATGATAAATATGTTAATTACCCATATCTGATCACTATTCATTGGATGTATGAACACATCACTATGTACCCCATATATATGTACAATTGTGTCAATTTAAAAATATTTTTTTAAAAATGAATTCATCAGAAAAGATATAAAGTCCTCACAGATATAGTGTAATTTCTATAGAGACTAGAGTTCTCAAACCAAAATGACACTTTGTCTTTATATCAGAAAGAGCTTTCCAGAAAAGACAGAAAGTCTTTTATCATCCCAGGAGAGTGAAAAGTCCTTCATTAAGGTGGTCTTCTCCAAATCAGATCCAAATAAAGTCAAAGAGCTTTTACCAGTAAGAGCAACCCTTGGGCAGAGAAGATGGGCTGTGGAAGGAGAGTGTGTAAAGGGCTCAAGCACATACTGGCTCCAAGAATTGTCAATTCCTTCCAAAAGTGGTCTTGCTTTAGATCTTGCTTCTGACTCCAGATATGTCAACCTAAATAACAGGCAGAGAGGAGACTCACTAAAAGAAAAAGATATTTATTAGAGTATTGCCATGGAAATACACATGCCATAGTAAATTATGTATGCATTCAAGGAGGTTGGGGTAAAGGAAAGATTTTAAAGGCAAAATGAAGATTTCATAAATTATTTTGAATCAATTATCCTTGGTTACAAGCATCAGTAACAAAGGTGTAATTAGTCCAAGATTAGACAGGCAGTTGCCAGACAGATGTCCTTGCAGAAGTATTTTCTGTGCAAGGTTATGGTGGTATTTGTGCAAGGTTGTCATTTTTGTAGAGTCTTTTGTGATAGTCTTTAGGCATATGTGCATGAAAGCCCTCTTTTCATGACTTTTCCTGGCTCCATTTCTCAGAGTTTTAACACAAGTCGCACTACTTTGATTCTGACAACTTTCACAGAAAGTTAAAAGGGAGAGTTTGATGGGAGAGCTAAAGCATTGCTTGAGTAAATTAAATTCAAACTTTCTCACCTCAGGTAACCTAATAGAAAAGAGTCCTTTTAGAAAAGTACCTGCTTGTGTAGTGTGTGTATATTTTCCTTTTAAAGCAAAATTTTAAACTTTAAACGAATGTAACAATATCTCCCCAAAACAATTTTCTAGGAGATGGTATTTATACTAGCTAATTATGCAACTTCTAGAAAAAATGCTATTGATATTCCAGCATTGAGTTCTTTCCTCCATACTTCTCACATTTATCAATGTAGAAAAAGGCAGATCAGAAAATCAATTCATATAATATACCACATTAATAGAATAATGGGTAAATATTATATAACAATCTCAATAGACGCTTAAAAATATTTCAAACTTCAATACCACTTTATGATTAAAAATTTCAAACAAACTGGGAATAGTAAAGCGCTTTCTCAACTTGATAAAAGACATCTACAAAAACCACACAACTAACATTTTACTCAATGGTATTACATTTCAAAATGGTGTCACATAAGAAAGACTGTCTCCCTAAGATCAAGAACAAGATAAAGATGTCTGCTCTCACCACTTCTATTCAACATTGTACTGGAGTTTCTAGCCAGGGCAATTGGGCAAGAAAATTAAACAATAGGCTTCCAGTTTGGAAAAGAAGAAGTAAAATTATCTCTACTTGCAGATGACATGATCTTGTATACAGAAAATTTTAAGAGATCCATTAAAAAAATGAGAACTAATAAATGAGTTCAGCAATGTTGCAGGATACAAGATCAATATACATAAAATAGTATGTAGTAGCAATAAACAAACTATAAATGATATTAAGAAAACAGTGCTACCTACATTAGCATCAAAAGAAATAAACACTTATAAATAAATGTAGCAAAAGACATGCAACACTTATACTCTGAAAACTACAAAATGTTGTAAAAAAATTAATAACCCAAATAAGTAGAACATTCCATCTTCATGAATTGGAAATAATATTGTTAAGAAAACACTATACCCCAAATTGATCTACAAATTCAACTCAATCACTATCAAAATCATAATGGGCTCTTTTGAAGAAACTGACAAGCTGTTCCTAAACTTTATGTAGAAATTCAAGATTTCCATATAAAAAGTTGTTTTTGTAGCCAAAACAATCTTGGAAAAAAATAACAAAGTTGAATATTCACATTTCCCAATTTTCAAAAGTTATTACAAAGCTATAGTAATCAAAACAGTATGGTACTGGCATAGGACAGACATATAGATAAACAGAATAGAATTGAAAGTTGAGAAGTAAACCTACACATCTATAATCAATTTATTTTTTAAGTGTCTTGATCATTAGGTGGGAAAAGAATAGTCTTTTCAACAAGTGGTGCTGGAGCAACTAAATATTCACATGTAAAAGAATGAAATTGGACTCCTACCTCATAGTACATATAAAAATTAACTCAAAATATTCAAGTAAACGTCTTCAAAGAAAACATATGCATAAATCTTCATGACCTTGGGTTAGGCAATGTGTTTTTGGATACGAACTCAAAAGTAAAAACAATAAAAGAAAAAAATAAATACATTGGGCTTCATCAAAATTAAAAATGTTTGTGCTTCAGGGAACACTATGAAAAAATGAAAGATATCTTATAAAATGGGAGAAATATTTACAAATCACATATCTGATAGGGAGATTGTATCTAGAATATACTTAAAAACTTATAACTCAGTGGTAACCCAGCTGCCTATCAGCTGATAAATGCATAAACAAAATTGTACATCCATACAATAAAATGTTATTTGTAATAAAGAGAAATGAAGTAGTGGCATGTACTACAACATAAGTAAGAGTTGACAATTTTCTGCTAAAGGAGCCAGTCACAAAAGGCCACATATTGTGTGATTGCATTTATATGAAATGTCCAGAATAGACAAATCCATAGCAAGAGAAAATAAATTAGTGGTTGCCTAGGGCTGAAGTGAGGGTGTTAGAGAGAAATGGGGACTAATGTCTAATGAATATGAGCTCTCTTTTTGGAGAGAGAAAATGCTCTGGAATTAGTGTTTGTAGAATTTTGTGAGTGTACTAAAATCACTGAACTGTACACTTTAAATGGGTGAATTATATGTAAATTATTTCTCAATAATGCTGTTGTTTATTAAAAGACAAGCCTTTCTACTTTTAGAATCTCTTTCCATAGAGATTTTGTTCACTAAAACAAGTTTAAAAGCCATATAGATGAAGTCAGTGGTATGAGGCAGTCGCCACGGTTGGGACCTTAGGGACTTTTTGTTTCACAGCCTAAAGCCACCATTTGAAAAAAGCCAAACCAGCAATGCTTTTTGCAGTTTTCAGTCACGAGGATTGATTTGGACCTTTGCCTGCCTGACCATGGGACTTTCTGGAAAAAGTCTCACTTTTAAGTTCTTTTGATTTTTCTTTCTAGCATCAATAGTCACCTGTTTAGCTTCCTTCCTGCACAGTAATTATACTGTATTCATAGACTCATTTGACATTTCCAAGAAAAGTGCAATTATAGCATCCTGAAAGGTGGAAATAACCTGATGATGATATTTGAAGAGAAAAAAAAAATCATTTTTGAGATTTTTTTCAACTAAGTCTCATAGAAACTGTGCTACTAAATGCTACTGAAAGCAGAGGCTTGGTCATTTCCTCAACTTAAACATTAAACCTTGCCCAACTTCAAGCTTTACGTTTCCAAGTTAAGAGAGCTCACACTAAACAACTTAGAACTTTAAGAAGAAAAACTGTATTTCATAGGGGATAGAAGGTGAGAATAAACTGTTGAAAACACTTGTAAATTCATCTCATTCATGGAAAAAAGCCACTAAGTGCCAATTGCAAGAATATTATTTATATTTTCCACAATTTTAATGAATAACAGTAGTATTAATAGGTACTATAGCATTCATGAATTTCAGTGATGATTTTTTATTACGCCTCCTACCGATAGATACTTTTTTCAAGCATTAAAAAAAATTTCATACACATTTCAGCAATGTGCTAGGTGCCTCATGCACAAGATCAAGGCATATTGCCCTTGGTTCAAATTGGGATGTCACCACCTGTTAGTTATGATCCTGACCTCCAAGTCCAGAATCTCCATTTCTTAACCACAAACTGCTGTATAAATTTGATTTATTATATTTTCATGTTGCTATACTGTGAGGCTCCCACATCTGCTTTGGTGAGAGACATGGAAGCTGTCCTGTGTGTACAGGAGATTTTTAGACATCAGGGTATTATAATTGAAGGTCCGATGTGAGGTTGAGGATTCTGAATTTTTGAAGAACCGCTTGGGGCCCCAGAATCTGCAACTGACCAGATGCATTGATGGTATCAGCTCCTAGATGCCCTTTTAAGCATCCTTGCCTGCAAGGCCTTTTTTTGTTTTTCTTCAGCAAATTATCATTTTGGACGCAGCTCAGTCCAAGGGCAGCTTTAATTAATGAGTCAGGTTTCTGGCATTGATAAGAATTGCTAGGTTAAGGTTGTGTGTGGAGGGCAGTTTTTATTAAATATGCTAAATGTGGTTGCAATTTGAAATGCTATTGTCTGTCTCTTCCTGAGCTGCTGTCTTATGCTAGCAGAAGCCATGGTCTTCCAAATCCCAAAGGCAGTAGTGAAAGGGCGCTATGGGGAAAGATGAAAGACATTTACTCTTATCCTGACTATTAAAATAAAACAGTGCTACTACCTATGTATCTGGGCAGGATGGCGTGACATCCCTACAGATGGTCTGCTGAAAGGTCCCTCCGGACCTCAGTGTCCCCATGCTTGTTCTGGGATTCCTAGCCTACTCTGATGACAACCAGACACCAGACGTTTTGCTTCCAATCCTAAAACCTAAAACAGAATCACAATCCTAAAACAGAATCACAATAGCATTTCAAATTTTTTAATTATTTTTTTACATGTTACTTTTTATTTATAACATCTTTTGAAACATTACATGGAGCTTTTTTCTTTAAGAAAGGTTAATTTCATAAAGATTTTACACTTATTTTTTTCTCCTTATCAACATCTTGAACCAGAGTGGTGCGTCTGTTACAAATGATGAATCTACATTGACACATTATCTTCCACAGTCTGTAGTTTATATTAGATTCATGCTTAGCGTTGTATATTCTTTGGGTTTGGAGCAAATGTACAATGGCACATATCTACCAGTGTAATATCTTACAGAGTATTTTCTAAAAATCTGCAGTGCTCCACCTTTGTATCCTTGTTTACTGTTGCTATTGTTGCGCCTTTTCCAGAATGGTTTCTTTCACTTAGTAAAATGCATTTACAATTTCTCCATGTCTTTTTGTGGCTTGCTAGCTCATTTCTTTTTAGTGCTGGATAATATTCCACTGTCTGAATGTACCACAGTTAATTTACTCATTCACATACTGAAGGACCTCTTGGTTACTTTCAAGATTTGGCAATTATGAATAATGCTGCTATGAACAGTGTGTATAGATTTTTGCACGGATACCTTCTCAGGTCATTTAGGTAAATATCAAGAAGTGTCATTACCAGATCATATGTTAAGAGTACATTTAGTTTCATTGGCTGGGCACGGTGGCTCACCCCTGTAATCCCAGCACTTTGGGAGGCCGAGGTGGGAAGATCACGAGGTCAGGAGATCGAGACCATCCTGGCCAACATGGTGAAACCCTGACTCTACTAAAAATACAAAAATTAGCTGGGTATGGTGGCACATGCCTATAATCCCAGCTACTCAGGAGGCCAAGGCAGGAGAATCGCTTGAACCAAGGAGTCAGAGGTTGCAGTGGGCTGAGATCATGACATTTTACCCTAGCCTGGTGACAGAGCAAGACTCTGTCTCAAAACAAAAAAAATAAAAAAATTTAAAAAGTACATTTTGTTTTGTAAAAAACTGCCAAACTGTTTTCCAAAGTAGCTATATTAGTTTATATTCCCATGAGCAATGAATGAGATTTCCTGTTTCTCCATACCTTCATCAGCATTTGATGTTGTTCATGTTACGGATTTGGCCATTCTAATAGGTGTGTAGTGAGTCCTCGTTGTTTTTGAAATTTGCATTTATTTAATGACATATGAGGTGAAGCATCTTTTCATATGCTTATGTGCCAGGTATCTTCTTTGGTGAGAAGGCACATTTTTATTTACAGTTATTTATAATATTTTATCAACAATTTATTTAGACATATTTAAATATTTACATTTTAAAAGCCTAATGAGTGAAACCATAGGCACCAAAAGAGTGAAATTCAAGAGAAATGATCATATGTTTCAAAGGAAAGACCATCAATCCATAAACATGGGACTAAAAACATTAGCATCAAATATTGGCACTTGTAGTTCACGGAGTAAATCACTATAAGACCGTGATTTTTAAAAGCAATAAATAAAAGCAGGCAGAATTGTGGCAAACACCCTTTGTTGCTACAAAAGTATTTAGAATTTACCCTAGACTTGCCATAATGTGCAACCAAAGAAACTCAGCATGCTCACATTAAACCACAACAGCCCTCTGGCACATAGGCCGTTGGCCAGATGGCTCCAGAGGTAAAGGCACTATCCCGATCTAGTCCTAAGTCAAAAGATGGCTTAGTGAGAGCAGGTCTCATGTCTAAGAGGAAGCAGATCTGATCTGAATGTTCCCCTTTTGTGCTGCCACAGATGTGTGGCATTCTTATTACTGTCTGTCTGTTAAAGGCAGAAATTTTCAGTGTGATTGTAGTCAACGTGTGTTCACTAACTACAGGCTAGGTGGGTCCTAATCTCCCTGACCCTTCATCTTTGAATAATTTGCCCAAAGCTCAAAGTCCCATTGGGGGCATCTAGCTGGCTGGAGGCCCTAGGACACATGCTCAATTCTGGCTGCCAAGCTGGGGAGAGAGCAAGCATGAGACCATGTCTCCTTTCTTAGTGAAAAGTGGGCTCTACCGCTTGTCAACAGAACGTTCTCCCAAACTAGTAGATGGGCTCAGTGCAGGGCAGCCAGCCAATGATCTGTATCTCTATATCATCTTTCTTCTCCCTGCAAATGCCAGTTTTGTCTCCGTTTTGGGATCTTTGCACTTGCAGTTCCCACTGCTAGCTTCTGTCCCCCATGTTAACGTGGCCGGCTCTGTCCCACCCTTCAGCTCTCAGCTCCTCTGACCACATAGAATACCTGTTCTCCCTGAAGTCTCTCTGAAACACCTCTCCGTTTCTCCCTTTCTTTCCTAACTCATTAATCCCTGACAATGACCTTGAACATTGCTTCTTCCTCATGCATTGTGCATCCTGATCATTCCACCAGGATGGAAACTCCATGAGGACAGAGAGTCTGGCAGTCCTCTTGCTCAGCTGTTTCCCCAGTGTGGTGTCTGCCATGATCACAGCTCAGTAAATATTTGCGAAGCACGAAGGAACTTAATGGCTTCAAGACTCTACCCCAACATTCATTTGCCCCATTTATTGCAGATACATCTGCTCCCACTTCTCAGGCACCTGGATTCTGGTTTAATGCCCTGACTTAACATCTGCCTTTAGCCACCAGCTGGATATTCCAGCTTTTTACTCAGTCTTCTCCATCCCTCATTCTTTTCAGTGAGTAAAGCTCCACTCCAGCCACCAGCCCTGAGATGCTAGCCTCAATCTTTTGAGCACCTATTTTATCCAGTCCCATCTCTGTGTTGGGGGATTGGGAGGGGTGTGGGGTAAGTGAGGAAGAAGGTAAGAGGGGTCATTTGGATGTAAAGTGTGACGAGCTTCAAAGAGGGACAGATTTGTGAGTGGCATTAGGGTTAGGGTAGAGATATAGAAAAGCAATGGGCAGTGTGCAGGGACTGGGGCAGGGCCTAGGAGAAGAGAAATAGCAGGGGAGCCATGAATGCGGATAAAGAAAGCCTGAAAATAACTCTCGCCTAGACTGACTAGATGGGGTTTAGAACTCACGATACAATTTGATAAATAATTTTAAGCTTCTGCTTAGAACCAGCACTGTGCTGGCTACCACAGGAGTCAGAACAGAAAGAAAAAGGCTATGCCCTCTAGAACCCCCCTGGGGTTCATGATCCAGGCATTGCCCGTGGGCCCCAGGGTAAGAAACTCTATGTGTTTCTCTTTCCACTTTGTGAGCCAAAGTGCTGTATACATTTGAGCTGAAATTAATGTAACAGGAAAAAGAAAATCACATGACATATCCTTTCTTGCCTATGGCTAAAACAGTAATAGCTCATATTCATTGAGCCCTTAAAAAGCATTGAACTAAATACTTTCCATGCATCATTTCACTGAACTCTCATAACAACCAGTTGAAGTTATTATTAATATCACTGGCATTTACAGGTGAGGAAACTAAACCTTGGATATGTTCCAAGGTCACACAGCTGGCTGGGATGTGTGCGACAAGGCATCGCTCTACAGTGGCCTTTTGCTGCCATAGCTCATGCTGCCTGAACGGCCTTTCCCCATCCCTTTTTCTTTTTATCAAAATGATGCTTATTTTTCAAGGCTATTCTCATTTAAGACTTCCTTCATGAAGTCAGAATCGACTTCTCTTTCCTCTATACTTCCATATTGATTCACTTGAATGACTATTTAGCCTAATATCTAACATTGCCCTTTATTATACAGTCACATGTCACTTAACAATGGGGATACATCCCAAGAATGCATCAATAAGCAATTATGTCCTTGAGCAAATAGCATAGCGTGCACTTATACAAACCTAGATGGTAGAGCCTACTATACATACAGGCAATACGGTAAAACCTTTTGCTTCTAAACTACAACCTGTACAGCATGGTACTGAACTGAATACTGTAGGCAATTGTAACACAATGGCATTTGCATATCTAAACATAGAAAAGGTACAGTAAAAATACAGCATTATAAACTTATGGGACCACCAGTGTATATACAGTCCATCATTTACCAACACATCATTATGTGCACGTGGCTGTCATTGGTTCACTAAGTAGTTACATGTAGGAGCCATAGAGTCATGAGTTCAAATATAGCTCCGTCACATAGTAACTGTGTAGCCCCTACTTACAAGCCACCGAAGCCTCAGTTTCTCCATCTGTTATACAGGACTGATAAAAGCTAGTTTGAAAGGCTATTATAGAGATTCAAGTTAGCCAGGGGCAGTGGTGCATGCCTGTAGTTCCAGCTACTTGAAAGGCTGAGGCAAGAGGACTGCTTGAGCCCAGGGGTTTGAGGCCAGCCTGGGCAAAATAGCGACACACCGTCTCTACAAAGATTTGACTGATGCTCAAACTCTAACAACGTGGTCACTATTTTTCTGGCCCCTTTTCTGCCCCATTCATTTGTAAGCTCCATGAGGGAAAGGTTTCGTTCCCCCAGTAACAAGCACAAGCCTTGGCACCTGCTAAGCCCTGATTATCCACAGGTCAACCGAAACATTTAACCAGAGGTGAGGGTGTGGAGAAGAGAGAAGCATATCCACTTGCTCTTCCAATTACTGATTCCCCCTTGGCCAGTGAAGGGTCACAGTGTTTGCCCTTCCATGTGTCACCATTATAATTTGATTTTTTTCACATTTACTCACTTTCCTCTAAAATTTAAAGATTAAAGTTTTATAATAAGAAAAAGGTTAAAGAATTTTATGTAAAACACCTATATACCTGCCACCTAGATTCTATCATTAACATTGTATTATATTTGCTTTATCACATATCTGTCTATCCTTCTATATTTCTATCAGATAATCTTATTTCTGGTTCATTTATAAGTGAGCTGCAGATATCAGCTTACTTCCCCCTTACTTCCAGCATGCATATAATTGACTAGAGTTAAAGACATTTTAAAATTTGTTTGTAAATTTACATAAGATGAAATTCAAAACTTTTAAGTATATTACTCTGAGTTTGACCTAAACCATTATCAAGATACAGAATGTTACTGTCACCCCAGAGTCCCTTCATGTCTGTCCCCATGCCACACTGAGACAACTATGTCTCACTGCTTTTCCTACCATTGCCTATTCTAAAACTTCATATAAGTGACATTATAGGGTAATAACTTTTTAAAACTAAATAATGTTTTAAAGTAACATTTTATGACTAAGAGTAAATAAACATCATATCAGTCACTATAAAGATTCCATCATTAACATTTATTATATTTGCTTTATCATAAATCCTTCTGTCTCTCCATCAGCTTCTCTTATCATTAAACAGATAACATAAACAGAAAAAAAATATAAACAGAAAAAAAAATCACAGCCAAAAATAAACGTCTGTATACTCACATAAAATTACCCTGGAAAAGCCTTTGTCCATGAACCACTGCGGTTCTCACATTGTGTTCCAGGGGTCCTGGGGCCTCCAAGATCCTTGTACATTCATAGGATCAAACTATTTTCATAATAATCCTAAGATGTTATTTACCCTTTAACCCTCATTAGTCTCATGAGCACAG
Source organism: Aotus nancymaae (assembly GCF_030222135.1). NCBI lineage: Eukaryota > Metazoa > Chordata > Mammalia > Primates > Aotidae > Aotus > Aotus nancymaae. The sequence goes on along the minus strand of NW_026988412.1, from coordinate 9,457,676 downwards.
CGTGTTGTTTTCCAGGGGTTGCATGATGTGATATTGCAAGAGGCTGAAGGCAAAAGCAGACATGAGAAGCCAGCAAACTGCCTTCTATTAGGCCAGACACTTAAAGCACTTGTAAAGCTATAAAACAATTCTGCTCTTTTCCAAAAGTTGTTTTGTTCAGAAAATGTCATTTTAATAAAATATATTTTATGATAACTTGTGATCAGCTTTTTATTTTAAGGTACAGTATTTGCATTTTTTTTCTAAATGTTAAACCTTGTGAAAGAAAATGAAGTCATTAAGGATAAAGCTTTAAAGAGAAGTCGGGAGATTTCAAGAGGATTGCACTCACACCTGCTAAAGGTCAAACCACAGGATGTTCCGATAGACTTGGAAAACAACTGAAGTCAGTTTACGTCTGCCTTCAACATTTCTCAGCTGGGAATAACCTAAGTAATCAATCAGAATGGGTTTGCAATTTAGGATTTCCAGAAATAACTTTTGGTGGAAATCCCTTATTAAAAAACCTCTCCTGGGCTTGCCTTATGGGACACTATTCAGAGCTGATCTGACTCAGTTTACCCAAGTTGCACATCTTGGCTTCCCACATAAGTGGTATTTCCTTTGACCTCTGTGTCAATTTTTTTGACACTAATATGGTAAATATCGATAACATTTAGCCCATGTAAACAAAAGCTCATTGCTATCTGCAATAATTTTTAAGATGGTTAAGAGTACAGTGACCAAACTTTGGCAGCACTGGAAAAGCCAGCCTGCCCTGGTCTGCATGGCATTTGAAGTTACACAGGCTCCATTGGTAAATGTTAGAGCCAACCTCTTTCTTGGTGAAAACACACTTCTCATCCACTGGCTGGAAACACATTTTTAAACCAAACCCTTTTTTGTACTTATATATTTGGATTAAAAGAAAGCTTTCATTTTAATACATAAAGCCTGTGTTTTTATTTAAATCAAGCCACAATTCTAACCAGCAGAGAATGAAAGAGGCAATGAGAAAGGCATCAGATCATTATGAATGGGATGCAACGCGAGTGCTTAGGAAAGATTGATTTGAGCAGTGCGTGTAAACAGTCCTGGCTGTGGGGGAAAGTTCCTTCACATTTATCTTCTCTCAAAACCAAGATGGAATTTGCTGGTTCATTTTTTTTCCTATTAGCTCTGAAGTCTTTTAAAAAAAAATTGTACCCTACTCTTATGTTCTTTCCTATTTACCCCAACTAGAAGAAACAGGATCATGTTTCTGCATTTCAACACCGTATTTCAAAAACCAGACATTTCAAGAACTATACCATTCCAGTTCTTCAGCTTTATTTTATAAGCCTTTTGTTTTGTTTTGTTTTGTTTTGCATTAAAACAGGCCAATCTGCATTTTTGCCTTCAGTCCTTTATAATTTTAGCACAAAATGCAAGGTCAAGAGGTAGCATTTAAAGACATTGTCCCACATGGTCTATTTTTTGGTCTCTCTTCTTGATGTTATATATTTTGTTCAATGCAACTTGAAGATGTACACCTGCAGCCTTTGATAAAGGGACAAAAATCACAGAGCTGAGAAGCCATCTCTTTCGCGTGATCCCAAGATCTCCAGCTATGTTCTATCTCCAGTAAGACTGATGAGAACTAGCTGCTTCAAGTACAAATGAGAGCCTCTTTTTCTCAATCTGGCAAGATAACTTTGTGTAAAGGTGAGCATTCTCCCTCGCCAAGGACAAAACAACGGGGAAAGAACTCCAACTGCAACTGCAGGGATTTAGGCTGAATATTGAGCAAAACTTCTGTGAGTAAATGTCATCTACCAGCTGAGGACTGAGCCAAAGCAAAGGTCAGCAGCCATCTCTTTCAGAGAGAGGGAATGGTGCCTACCAGATTCGGCTGAGAGACAAAGTCAATATCAGTTGCCAAGAGCCTCTGCTTGGCAGTCAAAATCCAAGATCAGTGACAAGGAGACCAAAGGAGAAAACATGGGGAGCCGTGGAGCAGCCCTACAGTGGCCTCCACAGCACCCCTTCCTTATCCCTTCACCTCCCTCCACCCCGATCACTCCAGGGATAATCAATTAGAGATAAGAAAAATTTTGCAATTCTCGGGGGAATATCTTAGGGTGGATTTTCAACAACACAAACCCATGATGGTGTGGCTAAAGAAAAACCTTGGAGAATGGAAATTTCCATGCGGATTTAAAGTCATTTGCTTTGGAGTATATTACAGAAACTCGCTTCTCCATTCTGATACAAGTTATTTAGCAAAATCTATTAGCCCACCGTTGATTTTATAAGAGCAGATCCTTTAGGGAAACTCAAAGGTGTCATGAAATCTGTACCCAGGCTGGTGTGCTGTGAATGCAGAAACAGCACTGTGGACAAAGAGAACACATGAAGGGATCGGTGACCTCGAATGTGCATTGCTAAGGCAATTAAAAGAGGGACTATTACTCTCATTAAAGGTAGTGCTCAATGTTAGAATAGAAGCCACCTGCTTGTTCTGCGTGCAGACAGCTTCTCTAAGACTTCGGTCCCCTCCCCTTCTTTTTCTCCTTCCTCCCTTCTCTTTCCTCCTCCCTCTTTCTCTCACCCTGTCTCTCCCACACCCTCATCTTCCCTCTCCAGCTCTCTTTCTCCCTCTCTCTCCCCTATCCTTTCTTCTTCACCCAGGATCATGATACCCAGGAGGAAACAGAACAGATTAGCAAAATCAATCACACAGGTGAATTGCCCATCAGGGCAACCATCCAAATAAGAGAGCTTGATTTTCTAACTTGATGTTAAATCACCTCACACATCTCTTAAGGCCAGAGTCACTACAGAGACAGAACAGGCTAAAGTTGAGCCTAACAGTGTCAGAGGGCCAGACTCCTGGCTTGGTCCTCAGAGCCCCAGAGAGAAGGCGGCTGGAGGAAACCAGCAATGTGATCTCACTGGGAGGTGTAATAGCGCAGGGGTGGGGTTGCTTTATAAGACTTTTGATTAAATTCAGTGGTGCCAAAAGGACTGAGGGACTTTAGTAGGCAAAGGCATTTATGAGTAGGAACTGATTTTTTGAGCCAGGCACGGTGGCTCATGCCTGTAATCCTAGCACTTTTGGAGGTTGAGGTGTGGGGATCACTTGAGCTCAGGAGTTTGAGACCAGCCTGGGCAACATGGTGAAACCTCTTCTCTACTAAAAACACAACAACAACAAAAACAATTTAGATGGGTGTGGTGACATGTGCCTGTAGTCTCAGCTGCTCAGGAGGCTGAGGCAGGGGAATCACTTAGACCCAGGAGGCGGTCATTGCAGTGAGCTGAGTTTGCGCCACTGCACTCCAGCCTGGGTGACAGAGTAAGACTCCATCTCAAAAAACAAAAAAACAAAAACAAAAAAAACTGACTTTTCTGAATTCGACTTCTGGAAAAACAAAATACTACTTTGAACTAAGACCCTACATTAAAACAGATTCACATCTACCAAGGCATTTGATCCTCAGGAGAATCTGCCCCTTTTCACTCTCTTGTACTGGTGATTCTCCCACACCAAGAAATTGCAGGAGACTAAAAGGAAAAACAGCCTGAGTTATCAGTGGGACCATCAACAATGAGGAAATTTGTGAGTTAATGCCAGATTCTCTGGCGTACCTTGCCTATGAGACTCAGTCGGTTTTGGAAATTTTTAGGTCTATTTGTTTGACATCAGTCTTTGCTGTCAACCATTAGTAACAGGTGCAACAGATAAAGCCACTTGTTCAGTTGATTTAATTTGGTTATTTGCAGTGGTTTTAAAGACATCTGTATGTGTGTGTGTGTTTTTATCCTGACTCACATTGAAATTACCCAGAATTTAAAAAAATACTGATGCCAGGGTCTCACCCTAAGAAATTTTGATTCAGTTGGTCTAGGGTTTGTCTTGAGCACAGAGAGCTTTTAAATTTCTCCAAGTGATTTTCATGTGCAGCCAGGCTTCAAATCTACTGGCTAAAAACAATGGTTATCAAATTTAGCATGCCGCAGAATCACCTAGCATGCTGGATAAAAAACAGATTCCAGGACCCCACCACCAAGTCCTAGGTGCAGAGGAGCCCCAGTTCTAATAAGATCCCAGGCAATGCTGATGTCCCTGGCCCAGTACCACCCTTGGTGAACCACTGGCTTAAATAATTAGTGCCAACACTTTTCTCTAAGATGATTTTCATTCACATTGATCTGGCTCCAAGGAGAGTGCCCTAAGAAGCAGACATCCATTAATGACCACAACCAATGGAAATAGAGCCTTCCTATCTCTTAAACCTCATGGAACTTCTTGGGTTCTGAGATTGTTTAGATGCATGCAAGAGAAGGGAACAGACTTGGTATTGGGTGCCTAGGCAAGGGGAGTTGGTATCACTTTTGCTGCGGTTTCTGGCCATACTTTCCTCATTTATATGTCCTGGCTACTCCCAGCAGGTACATGGGTGAGTGGACCTGTTCTTCAGGTTCATGGGGAAGGGCTGGCTCTGGTCTGGCTCAACGAGGGCTAAGTCTGAAAGTCTCTCTGGATTCTGTGAACCTTCTAATTTTAGAACCTGTTGAGCATGAAGCAAGTGTGTGCATGTGTGTGTGTGTATGAAAGTACAATCTTTGACAAGAGGTCATGTCTAGGTCCTGTCAAGATTGGCAAGAGCATGATGAAGCAGTAAAGAGCATCCCGCAGTGACACAGATTCACCTGTACAGTGGAGGAAGAAGCAGCCATGGCATGCCCTGACCGTGCTCCAGTGCCCTCTCTGAGCAAAACCTGAAAGCAGGTCTGATGGCTTCAAACTGAGCAAAATCTGAAAGCAGGTCTGATGGCTTCAAACTTGGGAAATCTTAAAAGATCCCAGATAACTGGGGGCTTGGGAGGCATCAGTGAGGAACTCCCACGTTCCTTTGCTACTCTGCCATGCAGGGACTCAAAACAATGAATTTCTAAAATCAAAAGGATATGATTTATAGCTTTGCTTTTTCCCAAGCGGAGGAATGTCATGCAAGTTGCACATACACATGACAGGAACAAGGCTTTTATTAATATTCTTCATACCCAACAACGATCATAATATACTATAAAACTGTATCTGTGAAATCTCACTTGACCTACTTAGAACTATAAGGGAGATGATTCAGCTGATGCAAATTGTGTCATACATTTGGGATGAGGAAACAAAGACACAGAGAGGTCACACAATTAACTTAGTGCCTCAGATAGGGCTGAATTTCCCAGTCCCACTCCGTGTTGAGGGATAGAGAAGAGGACTTCAGGGACTACCTTGAAAGCCACAGCCAGGGAGGTGTGCACAGCCTCTCCTCCGCTCCAGCCTAAGAATTATTCCTTGGTCTGTATATGTTTCATGTTTCTGTTTAATATTTTATTTCAGAGATTTCTGTTGGAACACTCGGAACCCCAAACCCTGCAAACTGCATGTCACTTCTTGAGAGCCCATCTCCAAAGAACCCCCCTCCATGCTGAAGTTTCTCTTATGCCATGAGAACATAAGATAGTTCTCATGAGGCTCATTCATTTTTAAAAGTTGGTTAATCCTACTTCAGTGCATATCAGAATCAGAAAGCTTGCGAAAATACAGGTTTGGGGGCCTCCTTCCCTCAAGGACAAGGAAAGAGACCATTTATCAGGTTTTCTGAGTAGAACCTGAGAATTTGGACGTTTAACAAATTCCCAGGTAGTGCTGCTGTGGGTCTGGTGACCTACTCTTTGAAAACCACTTCAATAAGACAGTGATTCTCAGATCACCCAGGAATGTTTTAGGTAGTATAAATACCAGCCTCCACTCAGACTAATTAAATTAGACTCTCTGCAGGCAAAGTCTGGGTATTGATGTTTTAAAAATGGTCTCCAGGTACAGCCAAGGTTGAGATTTTCTGCAATAAGGGGAATCCTATGTAGAATTATGTGATATTCAAACCCCTAGGTCAGGAGTTCTCAAAATGTGGTTCCCCAGCCCAGCAGTGTCAGCATCACCATCAGTATCACTTGGGAGCTTGTTAGAGAAACAAATTCAGGCCCCATCCCAAACCTGCAGAATCAGAAACTCTGAGGGTGGGGCCCAGCAATCTGTTTTAACAAACACTGGGTGAATCTGAGGCTTGCTGAAGTTGGAGAACTATTACTCTAAGCTTTTTGGCTTCCCTGTAAATGAGTCCCTAAAAGTTGGATTCTTATCTAGAGGCAGTGACAGTGGCAGACCCACAGCGGACTGGATGCACCAACTGCTCCATCAGAGCAGGGGTGGCTGAAGGACAAGGAAGGAGACCATTTATCAGGCTGTCAGCGAAATACCATGACATACAGCTAACATCCTTTCCAGGACATCTGGTTTCTCAGCTCTATGAGATAAGGCCTATAAATTACTTTGTAATGGGCTTCACCTATGAATACTCAGATGCAGGTTCAACTTCAGGCAAAATTGCTCTGTGGGTAAACCAAGCTTGGGTCTTCTGCCTTTGCCTTTCCTATCCCCTTCTCTCTTGTTCGATCCACAACCACCAATTCTCCAAGGAAGGCTTTGTTCATTGCTATTAAGTTATTCCAGCCCTGGAGGACAGCTCAACAAAGTGGCTGATTGAACTTGAATGTGTCACCACCTCCCAAGGGTATATTTATTCAAAAGAAGACAACTAGGCTAGACCATGCTTAACACAGCAGAATGTGTCTTCAGAGATAAAACAGACCGTATCTTTTAGATAATTACCTGTTTCTTTGGCATCAAGCCCTCTTTAACCCACATTTTAATCTATGTCTGCCCCCTTTTGCCTTCCATTTCCTAAATATATGCAATATGGTAGATTGCAAAAATGGCCAAAAATTCTTCCCCTTCCATCAAGAGGTGAAGTTTATTTTAGCACCTTTAAATCCAGGTTGGCCTGGTGACATGCTTTGGCTTAATGGGACATTAGAAACCATGATGACAGCAGAGACTTGAACAATCCCGGAGCACTGGGGCTTGCTTTCATGCTGAGACTGCCAATGTAAATAAGCCCACACTAGCAGCTTGAAAATGAGAAGCCACATAGAGGGGAATCATGTGATTTAGCTATGAATGAGATCATCCTAGCTCATCCAACAGGACAATTTGCCAAAAAACCACAGATGAGCAAGCCCAGGAGATCAGCCAACCTGGCCCAGACAGAAGAACCACCCATCTGACCCCCAGAATTGTGAACTAAATAAATAGTTCCACTCACGTTTGGGTTGTTTGTTACACAGCAAAAGCTAACTGATATACTTGATTCTATTGAAGGTTATATTGATTACGCCTAAAGATTATCTGAAGAGAAAAATCATCTCAGAAGTGTTACCTCCTATGGGATGCCTTCCCTGAGCACCTATCTCCCATGTAGCCTTAGCTCCCATGTAGGTTAGCTGGCAATTCTTCATATATTCTACAAAATCAGTGTTTATGTCTGCCTAACACTTGCCGCTGTAATTTCCAGTTATGCTTACCTCCCCACCCCTACTCTCTGTGAAATTTTAAAGGACAGAAATCATGTCTTAATTGTCTCTGTACTTCCAGCCCCTAATTCATTTTTTCTGTGTTATATTGAGATGGACAAATGAAATCTTTGACTCAGATGAACATGGAGAGGGAGAGTAGAGAAAGCAGCCAGCAATACTTTGCATTACTCACAAGCTGGAGCCTAGAATCTCCCTCAGAGCAATCCATACCCACCAAACTCACAAAATCCAAATAAACGATGCTTATCTGGCCTGGGACCCATCAGAACACAGAAGTCTTTGCTTTATGAGGCATGGACTATCTGCCAGTTTCATTTCATAACAGTTTACAGGAAAAAAATGTTTTATTCAAAGACTTCAAAGATACTCATTTTACGTTATTTTTCTCATTTTACCTCCCATGATAAGACAGGAAGGGACTCTGTTTGCCCCTATGACACATCACAAATCCAGGATTATCAATTTTACTCCTTTCCCCAAACAGCAGTTTTCCTTGGTCATAGGGAAGAGCTGGACATAATAATGATAAAAAATAGTTCACTCTTGCCAGTTGTCACTGGGGGGCCTGCATTGTGCTCTGACCTGAATCTTCATCACCTTACTTGGTTATTACAATGCTCTGAGAATTTATTATGATACACATTTTATAAACAAGGGCTCAGAGAGTCTAAGATGAAAAGATCCAAACATAGGTGGAAGAACCAGATCCTGCTAATTCCAAAACTAATTTTCTTAAACCACCATGATGCTGAAATGTATGATCTAAAGGCTGTAGAGATATTATCTTGATATCTTATTTCTCTCACCCACCCCATGGAGCTGACTCACTTTGCAAAGGAAAGAGGGAGGTGAAAGCTTCACCAAAAGTCACCCAGCAAGGGAAGAGATGGCCTCTGGCCAGGCAATGTCGCATCATTGTTTGGGCTATTACTAAGCTGTGTTGCCTGACATGGCCTCTGCAAAGCTGCCACCTAAGTACACTGTTAGCAGAAAGAGTCAATGGGTGGTGGCAGGCAGTCAGACAGGACAGCAAAGAAGAAGATTAAAATAATTACAGCTCTAATTGATCAGCTCTGCTCAAGAGGAGATTAAAAGGGAAAAGGCATATTGAAGAAGGCACTCGACATCCGCCCTGGGCCAGATCCATCTGCTACTGTAGCCAGCTCTCCTCCCCTCCCTCCCGGCCCTCTGTCCAGCAACCCTCACTGCAGAGCTCCAGGACACAGGCTTGATGAAAGTCATTCTTTGTGGAAGGCATCAGGCCGTGCTCCCGTGAAGAACTGCTTTCACAAACAGCAGGGGAGAAGCAGCTCCCAGCAGCAGACAGTGGCCTCCGTCGGCAATGCTCTAGCATGGAATTGCCAGCAGCATGTGAAAAGGGAAGAAGGAGATGACCAGAGCAAGGCCAACCAGGGGCAGGGGACTGGAGCAGCAGACCAGCCTGCACCTTGTCATCCGATAACCTCAGCCTGGCATAACAGGCTGGGCTCCAAGCAGCACTGGCTCTGGTTTCAGCTTAGCACACTTTGTGACTTAGCTTTTGGCTTCTTGTCCTTTGGGAGCAGGTCCAGGGAGCAGTTTTGTCGTGTCCCTGGCATCCTTATGTAGGAATTGTAGATGAAGGGCAGAGGAAGGCAGATTAGGAGGGAGTAGCAGCAGCCCCGGCTTTGCCAAGGCCATCTGTTTACAACAGAGCCTGAGCAAGGTCAAGAGCAGGTGATGGGGGCAGGGAACAGGAAGAAGCCTCCAGGTCGCCTTTCTTACATATGGGACAGGTGATCATACCTAGTGGGAGGGGAACTGGGTCAAACACTCGTCTCTTGTGTTTAGGCTCACTTCTGACAGCACGACATGCAGGAGGACCAGAATAATCAGAAACCAGAAACCTCAAGGTTCGCTTTGACTGTATATTATGAGGGCTTCAGCAAGCACCTGTGCAGGTTTCCAAAGTGGTCAGGGCAGTCAGACATCCATCCACAATTATGGGCTGTGGTAGCTGAGAAAAAAACGAATCATTCTTCCCTCTCACAGCCAAGTATAAGCCAGTGTGTCTCAAACTGCAGTGTCCATAACAATCACCTGGGAGTCCTTTTAAAATACAGATTATAGGCTGGGTGCAGTGGGTGGCTCATGCCTGTAATCCCAGCGCTTTGAGAGGCCAAGGCGGGCAGATCATGGGGTCAAAGGATCGAGAACATCCTGGCCAACATGGTAAAGCCCCAGGTCTACTAAAAATACAAAAATCAGCTGGGTGTGGTGGCACATGCCTGTAGTCCCAGCTACTCGGGAGGCTGAGGCAGGAGAATCACTTGAACCCGGAAGGCAGAGGTTGCATTAAGCCAAGGTAGCACCACTGCACTCCAGCCTGGGCAACAGAGTGAGACTCTGTCCCAAAAATAAAGAAGAAAAGAAAAAAAGAAATGCAGATTATGTTTCAGAAAGCCCAACATGAACCCTGAAATTCTCTATTTCCAACAGGTCCTGGGAAATGCTGATGCTACTGGCCCAGGGATTGGTTTGAATAGCAAACGTCTAAACCATGCTAGAAATAGACAAAAGAGCCTAGATGGGGATCACTCTTAATCATGATAAATAGTCCCAGCTACTTGAGAGGCTGAGGCAGAAGAATCGCCTCAACCCAGGAGGTGGAAGTTGCAGTGAGCCATGATCACGCCACTGTACTCCAGCCTGGGTGGCAGAGTGAGACTCTGTCTCAGAAAAACAAACAAACAAAAATAAATAAATAAATAAGGATAAACAGGTAGTAGAGATCATGTCTTGGAGATAGAATTAACGTTATCTCTGTCCTTTTCCCTCCTCCCACCAATGGGAGGATGATAGCTATACCTTCCCAGCAGGGCCATCCTGACTTATTCAAGGCATAGCAGGGAAAAAATGGAAGCTATAGAGCTGAGACTCGGCTGGGTCAGCCAGATATAACCTAGGAAGACCACACACCAGTAAAGATTCTTCCAGTTGCAAATGGCGAAAGCAACTCAAGTTCAGTGAGGCTGAAGGAGGATTTATTCCATGTAAACAAGTAACAGACAGGCTTGCCTCTGGGATGGTTGGTTGTACCCAGTGTCTGTGCTAGAAGGACTCCTGTTAGTTCTTCATCTTCTCTTTCCTCTGTACTCACTCACTTCCACTAAGCACAGGCTATCATTCCTTCATTCAAATAGCAAGGAATAGGCAGGAGGTATTCTGACACTTGGATTCTTCCATGTTAGAGCTCTGAATAAAACGAAATGTCTCTTTTAAGTTCAGCTTGGAAAATCCCCAAGGATGGTCTTTGGTGGAGTGTGACTGCAAATGAAACCCTTCTTCCTTGTTCAATATGTATTCTTCCCCTAAACAGCTCATGGGATCAGAAAAACTGACCCCATCCCTAACTCCCATAGTAGGTCTATTCTTCACTTGATCTTAGCCAAAAGGCTGAGAAGCAATGGTAGGTCTATTCTTTAAGCCAATCCAAGTAATCATTTTGCCCTTGAAAATGACTGGTTCAAGAATCTCAACTGAAGCTTATCAAGACAGGACATTTTGTTGGCTATTGTTATAGGTCTCCAATTAGCACCTGACTCAATCTTGGTCTATCAGGCTAAAGGAATGGGTATTTACTGAAATGGGGAAGACATTTTCTCTTTCACTTGCTCTCTCTTCCCTCTTCTTTCTTGCTTCCCAAACATTCACAATGAAAAATAAGACCTCAGTTTCTGGGTAACCATCTTGTGACCATGAGAGAAGCCAGCCTGAAAACAATCATTACAGGAAGGCCACAGCTGAGAAAATGACAGAGATAGAACCAAAGACATTATTGTACAATGCTTGAGCCCTTCCTTCCCTGTAAACTTTCTATTATGTGATAAAATAAATCTCTCTATTGTTCACTGAGTCAGAACGAATCATCCCAACTGAAACCTCCATCAAGGTTCCTGTGCTGATTGTAGACCCAATCACAGTCACTGGAGAAAGGGGTACTATGATTGACCTAGCAGAAATGAATGACATGGCACCAGAACCATTAAGAGAAAACACACTGAGGTGGGGCAGTTTTCCATGAGAAGAGTGGGGTTGATGCAAGAAATAAGGAATGAGGGAAAAATGCTAAGTAGAAAAAAAAACAGTAGTCCACTGTTGTGATACAGACATATACATTATTAAGTGTATCCAGTGTCAGAGGTGTGATTAGAGAAGTTTGCAGACTGACCCATGGTCACTTCGCAAACTTCTCTAATAGCACCTCTGATGCTGGACACACTTAAAAATGTATGTGTCTCAAAGAAAGGAGTAGTGAAGACCACATGGAGAATCAGAGAAGGTTTCACAAAGGAGGTAATGCCTGGGCTGAGTCGTACTGGTTACCTATTACTGTATAACAAATAACACAAAAACTTAGTGATTTAAAATATCAAACAACATATTATCTCATGTGGCTTCCATGGTCTAGGAAAATTTAGGAGGAATCTCTCAATAGGTTGCAGTCAAGGTGTTGCAGATCTGGTCAGATCAGAGCTGGTCATCTGAAGGCATGGCCAGGCTGGAGGATCCACTTTCAAATGACTCATTCACATGCCTGGCAAGTTGATGCCATCTGTTGGCAGGAGGATTTACTTAGTTCCCTATCCCATGGACCTCTCCACAGAGTTGCTTGAGTGTCCTCACAACATGGCAGCTGATTCACCCAATGTGAGTGATTCGAGAGAGAGTAAGGTTGAAGTTACAATGTTTGCTGTCATTGAAGTCAAACTCCTTCATTTCCTCAATATCCTATTCCATATGGGAGGTGACTACAGAGGGGTCAATATCAGGCAATGAAAACCTCTGAGGGCCATCCTAGATGCTGGCTACCACATGAGTCTTGGGAAAGGAGTTCATATTATCTATGATGAGGGCATGCAAACAGAGCAAAGAAGAAGGATATTTGGAGAGGGGTGGTCTTCAAGTGCAGTCTTTAAGGATGAGAAGGGTGAATTGAGATATACTGGGAAAGTAGAAAAGATAAAACACTTATTAAATGTTTTAAATTAATTTTTAAAATGTCTTGTGTTCTGCTGGACATAAAAGTAAGGGAGAATCAATGAAATAGAAGACATGTTCCCTAAGGATTTTTTTTTTCTAATGAAGGCAGTGTAAGACATGCAAAATAGTTGAGGAAATAAAATTATTCTCTCCAAAAGGAGAAAGAATTTTCAGCTTTTGTGAAGATTATTGTTTGTACAAAGACAACTATCTTATCCACTGAGAGAAGACTCACTGGGTCAAAGAGTGGAGTTCATTATCCTCCAACAAAGAAGACTTGAAAAGTGGGTAAGTCTTTGGATATCTTTGCTTGGAAAGGTTCACATAGGAATACCCGGCTTTGCCAAGAGTCAAGGGAACAAGATGAAGAATCTGAATTCCCTAGAAGTCCCATAGTTAATCACTAGCTCTCCTATCTTGAAGTTCAGTGTTTGTCAAAGACAGAGACTGGGAATTCCTTCTTTTTGTCCATCCATCACCCAGTACATAACTCCTGACATTTATTTGTATTGACTAACTGACTAAGCACCATCTCTCAGTCTCCAGGCTGCACCCAGGCTGAGACTCCTATAGAGGAATGGAGCAGGGTCAATCCAAAGAGCCCTTTGTACTTTCGCCAACCTCAGCATTGTTTGTGTGTATGGAGAGGCATCGTGCACAGGGACATGAGGTCTGCAAGTGCAGATCCTCGAGTTTCACTGCAGCATTCTGTGAGGAATCCGTATCTGGGATAATCAAACTGGCAGAACCACTCTTGTAACCAGCAAGTCCCCTCTGCCTACAGTCTTCATAAATGGAGGTCACAGATAGAAGCATCTTGATATTGTTTTTGAGAATAGTAATGCTTCAAAAATTTGGAGCACCATTTCTGTAAAGCACTCAAACTGCTTTCCACTTGGGGCTTTCATGAGTGTTTATAGCACTTAGCTTTTCATGTTTGCCAGAAACCAAAGAAACCAACTTAGGGTGAAAATTATTGGTATTGTTAAATATACACAATGCATACTCCTGGAACACTTGTCAAACATTGTTCCACGAGCAACAAAAATGTACTTTCAAGCACTCAACAAAATGAGACCTCAACAGCAAACTTCAGTCTAATTGTGTCAGTGAGAAGCCAACCTAAATAGCGTTCTTTAGAGGAAGGATGTCACGCTCCACTTCCACGGCCTATTTTAGGAGCCTTGTTGTTTCTCCCCTGGACTGCTGCAGTCATCTCCTAATTTGCCCCATCTCAGCACTGAGTGATAGAACTTTCTGTGATGTTCTATGTCAGCACTGTCCAATATGGAAGCTATGAACCACATACAACCAGTGAGCACCTGAAATGGGGCCTGTGCAACGAGAAACTGAGTTTTTACATTTTAATTTTTTTAATGTAAATTTAAATGGCCACCTATGCTCATGGCTGCTGCATTGAACAGCACAGCAGTAGATTCTCCACAGCTCACCCAGCTGATGTTCTCAGCTACCAGGCTTACAGGCATGAGCCAACGACAAAATGCACAGAATGGGGGAGCAACAGTTTGTAGAAAACTTGGGAGGGACACAGAAACCTGGGTCTGCCACTCAGATCTCCTTTTCTTTTTTTTCTTAAAGAAAAAGTTTGAAATCTTTAATTTTTTATGATGTTAAATCTCCATTGTGAAAAAATTCATTAAAAATGAAATATCGGCTGGGCACAGTGGCTCACACCTGTAATCCCAGCATTTTGGGAGGCCAAGGCGGGCAGGTCACCTGAGGTCAGGAGTTCGAGACCAGCCTGGCCAATATGGAGAAACCCCGTCTGTACTAAAAAAACAAAAAAATTAGCCAGGCATTGTGAAAGCTGCCTGTAATCCCAGCTACTCAGGAGGCTGAGGCAAGAGAGTTACTTAAACCCGGGAGTCAGAGGTTGCAGTGAGCTGAAATTGTGCCATTGCATTCCCAGCCTGGGAGACAGAGTGGGACTCAGTCTCAAAAAAAAAAAAAAAAAGAAAAGAAATATCCTGGAGACAAACCATCCCCTCCTGCTGGCCTCATTCAGTCCATGGGCCACCAGTTTGCAAGCTCTACTCTAGTTAACTTCCTAAGAGCAAACGTGACTTTTTTTTACCTCTGCCCCATCACCTCTCAATAAAACCCAAATGTCCAACCTGCTACTTATGGCTTTCCCAGCATGCCCTTAAGCTCTCCGTCCCACCTCCCGGGCACTAGCTATCCACTTGTGCTGGATTGGTCTTGAGGTTAGTTCCACACTTCACTTTCCCCTACCCTTAAATATAACTCACTTCTCCTTCTGTGATGCTCACTGTCTGCCTGGCCACAGAGCCATGGATCAACACACCTGCTACTTAGACTAGAATTTAGTCCCAGGAAGCCAAGCTCATCCAACCCTGGTATGAGTGCTGAGCCTGGCCTGTATCAGCTACTTACTTCATGAAGCTTTGTCAAAACTGGACAGATTGAACAGAGACGCCTTAGTTTGCCCTTTCATAGCGTTTTTCAGAGCTCCTCATACAATGTTGAAGCAGCGTGGTTGTCTGGGGTAATACCTGAGTTCGTTGCCTTATGCCAAGAAAACTAAGGACATGGACACACATAAAGAGTGAGTTTAAGAGCCGAGGTTTAATAGGTGAAAGAAAGAGGAAGGAGAACAACTCGAGAGAGAGGAAAGAGAGAGAGACAGAGACAGAGAGAGGCGCCCGAATGGGAGTTCTGGCCCAAGACAGAGTGCACCGGATTTTATAGACAGGCTTGTCAAGACGGTGTCTGATTTACATAGGGCCCAAAGATTGGTTGAACCAGTTGTGATGTTTACATAAGGCGTGGGGAAGGCTGCCCCACCCTAATGTTGTTATGCACATGGGGTCTTTGCCTGGCAGGAGCCATGTTGTCTTCTCCTTACTGTACAGGTGATTTGGCAAAGAGAAGAGAAGATGGAAGTGCCATTTTGAACATGCCTAGTCCCAGGTAGCCTTTTCCTACTGGCGCAACTGCCAGCACTCACCTGTGCAAGCTTCTAGTTTGCCTTTCTATGTCTACAGTTCAATTTTACAGGCTGCTCTTTGTTAGAAAAGAAATTATTTTTGGGCTGCTTTTCATAAAAAAAAAAAAAAGAAAACCCCTACCAAGGACTTCCTTACCCTCACTATCTGCCTAAATAATTTCTTTCTGACTCCTATCAGCGTGAACACTTGGTGTGTTTGGGATGACAAGCAAGTCACACAAGAGATGACAACACAGCTAACTTAGGGAAGAGCATGCTGGTTGAGTTCGTGATTACATGGTAGCAAAATCCTTGCTTTTTCATAGCTCAAAGCAGCCAGGAACCCAAAAGGAAAGAAATTACATCCTAACCAACCCCAAAGAAAATAACAAAACAACTTAGTCAATGTGTAACAACCCCAGAGGAAGTACATAACAATGGTAGTTATTCTTTCAGAATAAAAGAATAAAGAATAATACCAGAGACGGTTTTATTTTCCCTGTTTTGAAAATATTGTTGATAAAAAACTTATTTTCAATTCAAAAGTAAGCATGATTATAGAAGGAAAAAAAAGAATGGTAAAAGAAGGAAAAAACAGTTACTCATAGTCCCATTATTCCCCAAATAACAATAATGCATGCATTGGGCATTTCTATATCACCGTATAGTATTTTCTTTTTGCTTTTTTGCTAGTATTTGATATTCGGTTTTAAATTATCATTATAGTAGGATAATTCATTTTATTATTAGACATCTAAACATAATTTCACTTTTTATACTATTCCCCCAAGTGGATATACTGTAAACCACTCTTTAGTTGAACACTTAAATTACTTACGATTTGCATTCCTATAAATAACACTTGCAGAATATCTTTATGAATGCAACTTTTTCATAGTTAGAATTATTTACTTAGAAAATATCTTTAAAAGTACAATTCCTGGGGCAAAGAATTTGAATATTTCACTGGCCCTAATATGCATATGTAACCTCACCACTTCTAGGTTGACACCTCAGATCTGGAAAATAAATTTAGTGAAAGGAAGGAAAAGTGAGCTGTCAATTAGCAAAGACTCGTGTTCCTTCATAATATGCCTTATTTTATGCCAATATATATGGCTGTGGTGCATAGCAAACATGGCCATACATTCTTTCCATTTTTGTTTCCTTCTGCAATGTGTCTTGGAAGCTCCATCCATCAAGATATGGAAGCTTTATCCATGTGGCCTGACTTGGTTAATAGACATTATCACACATGATGGAAACAGAGGCTTGAAAAGTGCTTGCTCACCAAGCCTTGCCCTCTGGCTGCCTTTGGAACTGAGCTTTCACGTGAAGAAGCCTGGAATAGAAGACACGAAGTAGATGAGGCACCCTGTCTGGTTCCCCCAAGACCAACAAGACCAACCTGCCTGCCAATCACCAGACATGTAAGTGAGGCCATCCGGGACCATCCAGCTCCCACCAGGCCATAAACACCTGAAAGACCCCAGCAGATCTCAGTGAAGCCACTCAACCTACCCAGACAATTGTGAACTATATTAAATTGTCGCTTTAGATTACTAAGTTTAAGGTTAGTTTGTTATGCAGTGAAAGCTAATTGATACAGACATAGATTCTAAAACAGAATGAAATAATCAACATACCTGTACCATCAAGGCAGCAGAAAGTTATTTCTGCATTTACATGTCTTCAAGATCTCAAACTAGTAACCAGTAGCTCCTTGCCAGCTGACAGTATGTCCTTGCCATGTTACATATACCAACAAATTCATTTTAAAGTAGTATTTAAACAAATCTGCTAACTACTTCTTCGCTGCAAACAGATTTCTTCCTTCAAAAGCGGGACCTTTTGTAAATTTTAGTTTTTGATATAACAAAGGTCCCCATTTTCCTCTCATACTGCTCTTGGAGTCAGGCTACCTGAGGGAAGAAAGGGTCAAAGAACTGTGTGAACTCATACTCTGAACCCATTCAAGAAAACTCTGGTTCACAACGTCAAATACAGATAATACTTCATCTCCCTACTTCCCCACCTCCCACCAGCTGCCAGGTCCTGTGAGCTGAAGAAACTTGTTATGCTATAAAGAGGAAGGGAGAATAAGTATGATCTGAGCATGGGATCCATCTTGGTAATATGCCATATGGGTAAACTCAACTTGCTGAATTAATTCATTTTCCAAAATATTACAGAGATTTTTACCCTTGCTATTTCCTCATGAGATCCCAGAAAGCAGCCCCTTTCCACCTGAGTGGAAAGCTCCTTTAAATGGGTCCTTCTGTGCTGGAAAGGAGTCACAGTGCCCCTTGCCTGCCCACACCACCTCTGAAGGAGAACAGCTCCTTGTCACTCTGACCATGTCTTTCATAGGCTGACAGCAGGAGGTCTGGGGATTTGGCTGGGTTACTACTCCTATGGCCCAAAGAAGAGGCAGCATCCTTCTCCCTAGAACCTGGCAATGCTCCTGGAGAATAATTAGAGTCCAAGTACCAGTTGTCCTTCAAAGACTTTGCAACCTGGGGCAAGTCACTTCAGACCACTGAGTCTCAACCTCCTTAACCATTTCGCTGATTTCCCAGGGGACTGAGATAGCACAAAGATAGTTTTCAAAAGCAGAGTGTTAAGTGAGATTTGCACTAATCTAGACAATTGGCAAAGGGTAGTACTGAACAGATTCTATTTTTAAAAGCACAGTCTAGTCTTCCATCAGACTTTAAAAGGCTGTCCAAATTCTTTGCTGTAAAATCTTGTTGTACAGGAAATTGCAACATACAATTGGTCAATTTCAGTTGTTGGAAGTTAAGGTTCTGCTTTAACGGGTTTTTGTTCTGCAACAGTTAGTTGGATCACAAAATGTGGATTGTAGCTTCTGAAAAGCTCTTAAGACATATGTATTTGAGAATCCATGCTAATCAATTGTCCAAAATTGTAACAGAAGTCACCGAAACCAAATTAAACCTGTTTCTAGCCTTCTTTCTAAACACTTTTTGTGGCAATTGTGAATGGGAATTCCTGCCTGATTAGGCTCTTGGCTTGACTATTGGCATAGACGAATGCTAGTGATTCTTGCACATTGATTTTGTATCCTGAGACTTTGCTGAAGATGTTTATCAGCCTAAGAAGCTTTTAGGCTGAGACTATGGGGTTTTCTAGATATAGCATAATATCATTAGCAAACAGGGATAGTATGACTTTCTCTCTCCCTATTTGAAATGTCCTTTATTTCTTTCTCTTTTCTGATTGCCCTGACCAGGACAACACTATGTTGAATAGGGATGGTGAGAGGAATATGCTTCCAGCTTTTGCCCATTCAGTATGATGTTGGCTGTGGGTTTGTCACATAATTCTTATTATTTTGAGGTATTTTCCTTCAATACCTAGTTTATTCTAATTTTTTAAACATGAATGATGTTGAATTTTAATGAAAGCCTTTCTGCATCTATTGAAATAATCATGTGTTTTTTGTCTTTAGTTCTGCTTATATGATGAATCACATTTATTGATTTACATATGTTGAACCAACCTTGCATCCCAGGGATAAAGCCTTCTTGATCATGGTGGATAAGCTTTTTGATGAGCTGTGGATTCAGTTTGCCAGTATTTTGTTGAGGATTTTTGCATTGATATTCATCAAGAATATTGGCCTAAAGTTTTCTTTTCTGTTGTTGCATCTCTGCCTGATTTTGGTATCTGGATGATGCTGTTCTCATAGAAAGAATGAGTTTGTGAGGAGTCCCTCCTCCTCAATGTGTTTTGGAATAGTTTCATGAGGAATGGCACCAGTTCTTCTTTGTACATCTGGTAGAATTTAGCTGTGACTCCATCTGGTCGTGGGTTTTTTTTTTGCTTGGTAGGCTATTTATGACAGCCTCAATTTCAGAGTTCATAATTGGACTGTTCAGGGATTCAGTTTCTTCCTGGTTCAGTCTTGGGAGGGTATATGTGTCCAAGAATTTATCCACTTCTTCTAGATTTTCTAGTTTACATGCATAGAGGTGTTCATAATATTCTCTGATTTTTTTGTATTTCTAGGGGGGATCAGTGGTAATATCCCCTTGTTTCTGATTGCATTTATTTGAATTTCTCTCTTTTCTTCTTTATTAATCTAGCTAGTAATCTATCTATTTTATTAATTTTTTCAAAAACCAACTCCTGCATTCATTGATCTTTTAAATGGTTTTACATGTCCCAGTTTCCTTCAGTTCAGGTATGATTTTGGTTGTTCTGGATATTTTTTGTCTTCTGCCATCCCTGGGATTTGTTTGTGCTTGGTTTTCTAGTTCTTTTAGTTGCAATGTTAGGTTGTTGATTTCAGATCTTTCTAGCTTTTTGATGTGGGCCTTTAGAATTCCCATTCACAATTGCCTCAAAAAAATAAAATACCTAAGAATACAGCTAACTAGGAAGTAAAAAATCTCTACAAGGAGAACTACAAACCAGTGCTGAAAGTAATCAGGGATGACACTAATAGAAAAACATTCCATCTTCATGGATAGGAAGAACCAATATCGTTAAAATGGTCATATTGCCCAAAGCAATATATAGGTTCAATGCTATTTCTATTAAACTACCATTGAGATTCTTCGCAGAACTAGAAAATTATTTTAAAATTCATAAAGAACCAAAAAAAAAAAAGTCTGAATAGCCAAGGCAGAAAGAACAAAGCTAGAGGCATCACACTACCCAACTTCAAACTATACAACAGGGCTACAGTAACCAAAACAGTATGATACTAATACAAAAACAGACACATACACCAATGGAACAGAATAGAGAACCCAGAAATAAGATCAAAACCCTACAACTATCTGATCTTTGACAAACCTGACAAAAACAAGCAATGGGGAAAGGATTCCTTATTCAATAAATGGTGCTGGGATAACTGGCTAGCTATATGCAGAAGATTGAAACTGGACCCCTTCCTTATGCCATATACAAAAATTAACTGAAGATAGATTAAAGACTTACATGTGAAACCCAAAACTATAAAATCCCTGGAAGACAAACTAGGTAATATCATTCAGACATAGGTATGGGCAAAGATTTCATAATGAAGACACCAAAAGCAATTGCAACAAAAGCAAAAAATCACAAATGGAATCTAATTACAATAAAAGATCTTCTGCACAGCAAAAGAAACTATCAATAGAATGAACAGACAAGAATGAGAGAAAAATTTTTTAATCTATGCATCCAACAAAGGTCTAATATCCAGCATCTATAAGGAACTTAAACAAATTTACAAGAAAAAACAACTCCATTAAAGTGACAAATTGTTTGCATTTTCTACTGCTGCCACAGCAAATTACCATGGACTTAGTGACTTCAAACAACATAAATTTAGTGTCTTATTGTTCTGTAGGTCGGAAGTCCAACGGGTCTCACTGCACTGAAGTCAATAGGTGGACAGGATGTGTCCTTTCTGAAAGATCTAAGGGAGAATTTATTTCTTTGCTTTTTCCAGCTTCTAAAGCCATCATATTCCTCAGCTCGTGGTCCCCTTTCTCTATCTTCAAAGACAGCAATGTAGCATCTCTGAGTCTTCCTTCATCACCACATTTCTCTCTGACCAAAGTCAAGAGAGACTCTGCTTTTAAGAAATCATGTGATAAGCTTGGGTTCATCCCAGTGATCTAGGAAAGTCCCCACGTCAAGACCCTTAATCACATCTACAAAGTCCCTTTTGCCATGTAAGGTAACATAGTCATAGGTTACTAGGATTCGGACATGGTGTAGAGTAAATGCCTCTGAGAGCAGTAACTCAAGCATACTCTGGGAATGACCCTGCGTGGCAGACACACCTGAATGTGTGTTCTGAGCTAGAGAATCCGGCCATGGACAACCCAGAGATTCATTCCTTATCTATGAGGGAACATCTGAGCCCCCTTGGTCAGTCTCGTGGACCTTGGGCCATACAGGGGATTGATGCCCTGCCTGTTGGGATAAATGGAGGTTGTCAGGTGAAGGTCATTAAGGGGAGGGTGTTAAGTTAAAAATGCTATATAAACTGCATGCCATTTGCAAACAGTTGTGGTTTTCCTGTCCAGTCCACTGCCACTGGACTCTCTCCTCTATATGTGAGCTGCTAATCAAACCCCATGTCCCATTTGCTGGCTCTGGGTCTCTTCTTCAGCCTCTTGAACCTGGTGCCTTCCCTATTAAGTTTAATAGGAGTTTGGCACAACACATGGACATCTTTGTGGGGCCATGATTCTGCCTACAACACCCTTTCACTCACATCTTCTACCTCCTGAATGCCTTGACAATTATTCTCCATCTATTGAACTTCAAACCACCCTTTCATGCCTCAAGTGCCATCTCCTTCAGGAAGTTTTCCCTGCTCAGTCTGAATGGAAGCAATCTCTCCTCTGAATTCTTTTAATGTCTATGTGCCCTGATCCCTTGGCAGTTTAGCTTTCTAAGCTCTACATCCTTCAGTTCCTCCACTCATCTTTTGGAGTCCTCTTAAAGAAAGGAGGACATCCATGTGAACATTGCAAAGATCCAAGACTTTCAATTACACATTTTTAAAGGCTCACCATATTTAGAATCCTAACTACTTATTGATCAAAACTAACTTGAGCTAAATATACTTTAATTTGCAAAGCAACCTAAAAAAGCTAAAAAGACATATATACTTTGCAGTAACCTGGAAAATATCTTGAAGTCAAAAGACGTCATGGGAGAAAGCAGTTAGTTCTCTTAAGCTCATAAAGCAATGGAGTGTTGAGGCAGGTTTATACAGATCACAGAAAACCCTTCTCAGCAACCTATGGAGAGCCTCTGGGATCCTCCCCAAAGCCTCACCTTCTTCACAATCCTTCTGTCAAATGGCACCTCCAAATGTCTTCTCTCCATCCTGGACTTTCTGGTAGCAAAGATATTGTCCCATTTTCAGGATCTTAAGTTGTCTTAAGTTTTACATACCACAGAAAAATTGCTGTCAATCAACATTTATAAAATATTTTACACAAGCAGGCAGTGAAAAGGAGAGATTAAGAAGGGCCTAGAACAATTAGCTGAACCAATGGAGAAATACAGAACATGTCTCTACGCGAGTATCAATAAATCAGGTAATCTGGTCTCTAGAAAACTAAGTTCCTCAGGAGAGTGCATCGGGTGGCGGGGGGTGTGGAATTCTAAAGTGCTCCTCTTCCCCAGGTCACTTCTTTTATTTGGTTCTAATATTAAGGCTTTATATGCTTAATACAGGTTACCAACTACAATGCAGTTTCCTGTGCCTAAGAGCAGAATGGGAGTGTTCTGTGTGTGCAGGACCGTGGCAGGGATGAGTGTATGAAGCTGGTTCTACTGTAAAACTTCTATACAACTTCAAAGGCTAGAACTAGACTCCACAAGTAGAACAAACAGGAAATTTAGTTCAATAATAGGAAGACATTTTTAAAAGTCAGACCTGTCCTCAAGTGAAGTAGGTGACCTCAGAGAAGTCACTGTGTGCATGACTGTGGTGCAGGGATAGTGGATAACCCAATGACATCTTCTAGACTTTGATCAAAGAGACCACTGCTTTTGAGGGAAAAGGACACAATTCTGACCCTAGGGAGGCTGGAAAACACAGGCCAGTGGTGAGCTGCAGATGCCTTATCCGAGTTCAGAGACAGTGATGTGGACCCTCCTGCCTCTGTTTCCTAAGAGAAGCAGGGTGTGACTGAATGGCTGCAAATATTCTGATTCTGGTGTCCTGAGTTTTACTTCTGGACTTTCCACACACTCACACGCAATGAGGCTATCAGCAGAGCCTCAGAGGGAAGACGAGCATCCTACGGTAAGGAGGAAAGCAACTTGCTGGTATGATTCCCAAACCCTCTTAGGAAGTGCCAGCGAATAGCCTTTGCAGGTAAGGAGATGGATTTGGAAGTGAAGAACATCACATTAGTGGACTCAGCAGACAGCAGTGCTGTTTCAGATACCACCAAAGTTGCTTTAATGAGAGAAAACTCAATGACAAAAGCCGAGAACACAACAGGCCCATATAGGATACTCTAGGAGAAAATCCCGAAATGAGCTTGCTCTCCCCAGCACCTTCATGAAATCATTTTTCTTAATTGAAGAACAGTTTTTCTCAAGCAAAGATGCTGTATCTGAATGCAATTTAGGCTAATGCCTACATATCATATATATTATATATATATGCAAAGCAGTGCCTGGAACATTGAAATAAATGTCACATAACATCTTTATTACATTCATTCTGAGGGAAAATGGGCAGAACTGCAAATATCTTGATTAAAACACTTGTATTGAAGGGCCCTACTTACTCTTTGTGATATGTACACTTTCATAGATAGATAAGGAATGCCTGGCTTTTTCATCTTAAACAAAGCAAAAGTGAGTTATAACTATATTTCACTGTGGACCTGGGCCTGTGATTTCCACCCCAGGGAAAGAGGGAGAGAGAGAGAGAGAGACAGAGAGAGAGACTAAGAGAGAGAGAGAGAGAGAGAGGCAGAGAGACAGACAGACAGAGTATAGGGAGACAGGGATAGGAGGAACAGAAAAGAAAAAGGGAGGGAAATATTTTTATCCCTCTACAGACTTGGCCACAGGATGTGGATAAAGCCCCTCTCTTTTTAACTCAAAACTTTGAGTGACCAGCAGTTTCTCTAGGGCTCCGTTTCTCTAGAGCTCAGCACAGTTCAGATAAAAGATGGGCTGGAGGCAGTATGAGTGTTACCTATATGTTCTTTGCCTTTACAGTTGACGGCACTTGTGTATAACTTTTAACTAATAACTTTCTCTTGGAGTCTTGAATGTGCATTTCACTGTGATAAACAAACTAAAAAAAATGCCCTTGCATCGAGAAGGCTAAAGGGTCTCCCCAACCAAGGTTTGACAAATACTTGAGCAAAACCTTTGTTTCTGCACTTCTCAAGGAGCTTGGAGCACAGGGAAATTCTTAATGAGGACCGTTATCTGGACTGTTCTCACTGGTGTGCTGGTAAATAACAGTCAGCTTTCTAGGGTGGGGCTGGGGAGTCCTAATTTGAAGCAATTGCCAATTTCTGTGGTTTAAATAGTCCCACCATGACTAATTTCAAGCTACCAATGGCTCACAAAATTCCTCAAAATTCAACAATCAGTTCTCGTGAATCAGAATGAACTAGCTCACACCACTGAATCTATTCTCATCTGCCTGTTGCAGAAGAAAATGTAACTGTTGGTTGCCTGAGTATTCCCCCTCCCTATTTTTTTTTTACATAGAATGTCCTTTTTCTATCACAGTCATTGCATATGAAAGGGTCAGCCCATGACATTATCCAGTAAAAGCTTTTATGCAGGCCTCAAACAAGTAGTATGGAGACCCACTGAAAAGCCACCCAGGCCTTCCTCTTGCCAATTCCCTTTGATTTATTAAATGAAACGGTACCCATCTGACCATGCCACAAGTTGGCCAGTAGCTATAGTTTCAAATAAATTCTCAAAATTCGAGCACAAAATTCATGTATTTGAGACTTGTTCTGTCTTCTTTGGTCAGAGGCACCTGGAAGTAATGTGAGGTTTTATCTTTGGGATGGAAGAGGGGCACACATGGGAACACAGCGGGAGGACCCCGGGCCATGCCTGCCTCCACCTTTGAGCTTGTTCATCCTCATCCTCTTTTCAACCAGTGTAAAGAGGATAAGAGACAGAAGAGAATCTGGAGAACCTACTATCATATAGAAACAATTTTTTTTCATAATTCCAGCAAAAGAGGAAACTCTATTTTTAAAACTGGGAACCCAGTATTTCTTGGGATCAATATTTATTCTCATCTTTGTGTTAAAAAATAGGGGAGCAGGTTTTCAGGCCTCAGTTTTTGTCCAGGTGACTGAATATTTTCTCCTTTTCTTTTTCAGCTTTTTAAAGCTATGACCAACTTGTTCTTCACCAACTGATAGGGAAGTTTGTGGAAGGCAGGGCAGTGACCTCATTTGCTCACAGCTGTTGATCGACTTTAACTTGTCCTCTTGTCTTTCCTATGCCCTCTGAGTATTCAGGGCTGGCAATGTGGCCCTTCAGTCCTGGAGACTCATAGCCATGATCATCATTAATCTGATACCTCAAATGCCACTTCTGCTGCAAATTACTTTTTATATGTGCATTGGTGGACATCAGAGCTGAAAAGAAGTATTAAAGGAATTATTAAGCAAGAGAATTTGCCTGACACATTCCTACACTGACACCAGAGTGTCACGTACCACACTGGAGCCAAGCAAAGTGCTCGGGTTGTTTCTACCGGGGATCTGTGTTTGAGAAGCGTTGAATCTGATGTGTCAGGACCAATTCTTCTCCCCTGATATGTTTTTGAGGAGGTAGAACAAAGGCCCATATGACATGAACAAAGAGAATGAAGTTACAGAAGCCCATCCAAAAGAATGCAGGCACAAGAACCTGAAAGAAAAGAAAACACTTTGCTACTGACATTTCTTTGGAAAATCTTCAGGGAGTGTAGACTTGGGGAAAGTACCTTAAAAATTTAATAAATCTAGAAAAGGAGTTATCAGAAATGAAAATCAGGAATCTCAGCTTGTCTCTTGGAGACCGAAGTCTGTCTTTGAGGATGGCTCTGAGTTCCCATGGACATCACCTCCCGCAATGCACGCAGCGGGCAACGTGCTTTTGGCCAGCTTTGCTGTTTTCTGACTAATCCCCTAAGAAAGGAAAACATTTCTCCCTGAAACAACTTCGCCATCGCCTTTCCTTTTGAAGGTTTTATCAAAGCAAACAAAGCAAAGCTACTTCTGGTGCCTCACATCGAAGGTGGTCTGAACAAAAGAAGAGGAAAAATACAGTTCATGGGCTCTGAAGGCCTCCCTCCTAAAGCGACCCGGCTCTTCCTGTGTGCCTTTCTCACTCACTGCTGCTAGCTGGGAAGCTTTGCCCTGGCTGTACTGGTCCTCTCAGATTTCCCTGAACACACCAGGGATTCCATCCGGAGGTCACTGTTCCCTCTCCATGTTTTGTTGAAACTGCCCTTCTCTGAGCATTTGTGTCTAACGCCTGCCTCACCTTTGAGGCTCGGCTGATGTCCCACAATTCATGAAGCTCTCTCCTCTGTTTTTTTCTGATCTGAACATCTCCCCATCCCATAAGTTTTTGCCTCCTGGGACTTCCCCTCTAACTATTCCCCTTCGGTTTCCCAGCCATGTTATAACATGCCTAGGTTAGGCTGAGCATAGTGGCCTGTCATCCCAGTGCTTTGAGAAGCCAAGGTGGGAGGATCACTTGAGGTCAGGAATTTGAAACTAGCCTGGGCAACATAGCAAGACACTTTCTCTACAAAAAATTTAGCTGGGCATGGTGGCATGTGCCTATAGTACCAGCTACTCAGGAGCATGGGTTGAGCCAGGAGTGTGAGGTTATAGTGAACCGTGATCACACCACTGCACTTAAACTGGTGTGACAGAGTGAAACCTTGTCTCTTAAAATTAAAGAAAAAAAAAAAAAGATAATCCTTAGGTTCAAGGTCAAAATCGAATCCTAATTTATATTTTTGTATTCTCAACAACCTAGAAAAATGTTGAATTCATAAGAAATGATCAGCAAATATTTCTGCACTGGGGAGATAAAAACACTGAGAGTCAGGGAGTTTAAAAACATTCCCCAAAGGTGGAAAGTTATTACAGAGCTGGTATTCAAATCCATATTCTCCAAATCATAAGTCCCTGGGGTCTTTTTCTTTCCTATAGAAAGCATCAGATTTAATTTTTAAAATTCTCAAAACTTGATGAATCAATTCTGAGTTGGTTTAGGTAGTGTGACTATGTAACAATATACTGACGGTTGTCCTTTACTGAACACTTGCTGTATACTACAGGTACTGTACAAAATCCTCACAGCTATTGTCTCCATCTCTTTTAAGAACCACAAATCTCACCTACTCCAGGTATGACTGGCTTGGCCCTCAGTTACACGTGGGAGTTCCCAAGAGTTTTTAATTACTTTTGGGCTCAGTTGGAGTCCCTTTTATTAGACACATTTTACAGACTACAAAATGAGTTGAGCCTTTTAGGTAACAAGCAGGTGAAGACAAGAAACAACATTAGAAACAAACATGTTAGATAATAGATGCTTGTAGAATGAATGAATGAATGATGAGAGGATGCTTTAAAGAAGGAGGACCAACTGGGCGTGGCCAGGCACGGCAGCTTACGCCTGTAATTCCAGCACTTTGGGAGGCTGAGGCAGGCAGATCACCTGAGATCAGGAGTTCGAGACCAGCCTGGTGCCAGGCATGGTGGTGCATGCCTGTAGTCCCAGCTACTCAGGAAGTTAAGGCATGAGAATTGCTTGAAGACAGGAGGTGGAGGTTGCAGTGAGCTGAGATCGCACCACTGCATTCCAGCCTGGGTGACAACGAGACTCCATCTCAAACAAAAAGAAGGAGAACCATTGCTCAGCTTCCAGATTCTACTGCCTAAGTTGCCATCTTCTGTTTCCCAGTGCAGCCAAGGTAAATGGGTTTTTCATGCCCAGTGAAAGCAGAATTGGAGAAAATGGACTTAGACACTTAGGCTAATAGAACAGAAGAAAACCTTCAGCTTTAGAAAATGGAGGGCCTGTAATATTCTCTATGAACATACGGATTCTCTCTGCTTATCATATTCAAAGAAGTATGGATTATCTTTATAATCTTGATCTAGCCTTCCCCAGGGGCAGGAGCTGGACCTCATGACTTTTGGAGACATTGCTAGTCCTGCTTGGTTTTCTGAAGAGGTAATGAGGTGCAGTGGAAGGGGCATGGTCTTCCTGGGTTTGAATCTCAACTGGTTTTGTAACCTTGAATGAGTTGTTGAACATTTCTGGGCATAGGTCTTCCTTTGTAAATGGGGAACAATAACACCTACTGATTTGTAACAATTAAAGATAATACTCATAAAATATCTGTTGTAGAACCTGTTTAGCAGCTGATGATGGTTGTTACTGGTGCTGCTTGTTAACCCTACAAAGATAAAGATCATTGCTCCTAGCCTTTTGCCAGCCTGGGCAAGAAAGAGCATTGACTGGGCTTGGGGCATGCACAGGTTTTCCTCCTCTCCTATAGCAATGGTATTGGTCACAATGCTCAGAAGATGGTCCAGGGCAGATGAGGACTCCAGCTGCCAGGTAAGGAGTCCTGGCTGCCAACCCCTGAGTACCACCAGAGGTGACCCAGTTCCATCTCATTCTCCAGTTCCTCTCGGCCTCACTGCTCTTCCGGTTTCCCTGAGATCACCTTTAAGTGGATAAATTCAGTCTCATGTAATTAATCTTAAAAATCTCTTTCTTAACTCTGGGAATAAAAAAGGACCGAGTCCAACTTTCTAGGC
This sequence comes from Aotus nancymaae, assembly GCF_030222135.1. Lineage (NCBI taxonomy): Eukaryota > Metazoa > Chordata > Mammalia > Primates > Aotidae > Aotus > Aotus nancymaae. The sequence goes on along the minus strand of NW_026988412.1, from coordinate 9,428,918 downwards.
TGGAAGTAAAAAAAGCAAATTGAATTCATTTACTGCCTCTAAATAGCCCCTGTGTAACAACCAAGCCACCTCTAATGAAGGCTGAAATGATCTCCTATGAGCAGTGCTTTATTGATTACACCCAGCTCAGTGCTAATCAATCATTGCAACAAGGATTTCTGCTGCAAGCTGGAGCTGATGAGCCAACCTTCATAATACTTCATAAGACATGTATGAATACTCAGACTGTAAACTGGGAAGTTTACTAAGCACAGACAAAGATTTCTACCAAAGGTCTTTGACGGATTCTTCTATGTCCCATTAAAGTTCAGGTTGCTAGGCCAATAAAACTCTCATCTGCATACAAGGACTTGTTGGGCTCCTAGACCCAAAGGGAAGACCAACCTAGTCCTTCCTCAGGTATCACTACAGCTCTCAGATGCTGGAGAATTGGAGCATGAATTATCAATGGCTGCATAATAAGCCACCAAAAACTTGCTGAATACAACCATTTATTTAGCTTGGGATTCTGTGAGTTGGCAGTTTGGGCTGGGCTCAGCTGGTATGACCCTTGCTGAGATGGCCCAGCTCTTCCCCCTATGTCTCTTATCCTCCAGCAATCTAGCCCTGGCATGCGGTTCACATAGCTTCTCAATAGGGATCCAGGGGCCACCAGAGAGAACATGTGCTAATACACTTGGACTTTTCAAGTCTTGGTTTGCATCGTATTTGCTCTCATCCCATTGGCCGGAGCAAGTCACATGGCCAAACCCAGCATCTGTGTAGGAGGGAACTATCCAAGGGCATGGATACAAGAAGGTGTGAACATATCAGGTACACGACAAGCTACCATAATTGATGACCATAATTTTCTAGCATAATTTAAGTCTATCCACACTCTCACTTTAGCTAACTTTTGTGGGACATGAACTTGAGCACATGTTTATTTTTCATTATCAAAATACTATCTCTTCATAGTCTACCATGTACCAAGAATGACTGGAAGCAATGTTTTTTTTGAGACAGAGTCTCGCACTGTCTCCCAGGCCAGAGTGCAGTGGCATGATCTCAGCTCACTGCAATCTGTGCCTCCTGGGATCAAGTGATTCTCATGCCTCAGCCTCCCCAAGTAGCTGGGATTACAGGTGCCCACCACTACACCCAGCTAACTTTTTGTATTTTTAGTAGAGACAGGGTTTCACCATGTTGGTCAGGCTGGTCTTGAACTCCTGACCTGAGGTGATCCACCCACCTAGGCCTCCCAAAATGCTGGGATTACAGGCGTTAAGCCTCTGAGCACAGTGACTGGAAGCATTTTATATGTGTTATGTGAGCCATACAATAATCTTACATGCTAGGTATTACCGGCTCCACTTCATAGATTAGAGAAATGAGGCTTGGACCGTGCAGTGATTGATCCAAGTTTGCTTCTGTTCCATAATTAACAGAGCTGAGATTTGAACTCAGTGTCATCTGAGATCAAATTTCAGCTTCTGAACAATTTACTACACAGTTGCCTTTTCCCATAAACCACTATTTTTTTAATGTTTTGGTGGATTTCTTTTTAATTATGAGGCATCAGGTAATTTATTTAAAAGTATGATAATTACTATGCACACATTGCCACAGGCAGCTTTGTCTCCTTCCAAGAGCAGGTTCTTCCTCAATGGCTAGGGAAGCCCAACAGAGAAGACAATGAAAAGGCTCTGCTCTGCCCTCGGGCCCCTTCCAAAATGGAGCCAGTGAGCCTGTGGGATCCACTGAGGCCAGGACAGCTGTGAGGGTGTCTGCTGGCATTTAGGGCTGCTATGAGCCTGCCTGAGGGGTAGCAGGCTGTCCAAAAAAAGAAGAAAAGAAAAAAGAGAATCATTGTTCCATTTTCAAAATGTCGAAGTCAGCCTCCTAAAGTTTCCTTGCCCCACAGAGAGCTTGGGAGAACTAGCAATGACTGGCAAAGAGCTTGAAAGGTGAAAGTGCCCTAGGACTACTTGGGGCTCTTGGATGAGAACTTCAGATTCTCAACTGCAATGTCCTGTCTGCAGAAAAAAATGCTACCGTCGCATCTGGGTCCATCAAACAGTGCCTCCCTCTAAAGTGAGCCCTTGAGATCTCCCCTCTTTGCTCTGTCTTTCTCAGCCTCGTCCTAGCAGTATCCTGAAGAATTACAAGCCACAGTAACAAGAGTCTGAAAAGTTGGCATGGCTGGATCTGTGGAAAATGAGCAGGGATGAGAAACAGAACAAGTTTGTTGCCCTAATTCATTGTACTGACAAAGAGACTTTGATTAGTGCATCACAGCATGTAAGGTGTCTGACTTACAGCATCTTATTAATACTTTTATTACAGCCCTGGAAGGAAGGTCGGGAAGGGACAACCACCTTCATTTTGCAGATGAAGGCAGTGAGCTCAGTGGGTAACTTGCCCAGAATAACTCAATGATTGAGCAGCTTGGATAAGAACACATCCAGGTCTTCTGGCATAATGGTTTATGTTTTACTTTGCTTTGAATGTTCTCTATGGTTGGCCTTCCTTGGACACCCTTGATTCCTGAATAACTTGGAGAAAATGTCTGTTTCTGTAATTCTGAGGATGGCATCATACGCCTCCCCACTTCAGTTCCTGCAATCACAAATAAGACCCCAAATATGGTTGCTTGTGTGGCTAGTGATGGAACAGATGAGAATCAACACAGCAGCAACTACTTGCTTCTATTTTTATAAATACTACTGGATGCCTCTCAAAGAATACGTTACTGAGCAATTGGCCTGTAGGAGAGATTCAATTAGAAGGTTTTAGGGTTTCATTGATTGATTCTCAAGGCTGTAAAGTTCTGTTATTACAAAACTTTCCATCGTCTTCATGTGCACACTGGACGAACGTCACGTTCTCCAGCCTGCCACCATTTATCATGCAGTTTTGTTTTATTTTCCCTACATCTTCAGCTTTAACCGGTTGTTCCTCCCAAAAGTACCCCCAGCTCCCCTTTATTTGAGAGGCACTTCCCATTTGTAATTTCCCAGCTCCTCCTTGTAGGAAAATCCTGTCCATTCTCCCAGTAAAACTCAAAACAAAACTTGCTTCTTTCTGTCTTTCCAAGCCCAATCAATGGTAACTCTATCAGTTTTATGACTTAGGCAAAAAAATCCTGGAATTATCTTTGATTCTTTTGCCTCACATCCATCAGCAAGCCACGTGGCTCTATGTGGCAGCTAACGCATTTTCACCACCCAGTCGTTCGGGGTCTGGTCCAAGCATGAAGCCCTGTTGTATTATTATGTAACATGATCACATACTATGCTTTGTGGTAGTTATTTTTACTATAATGGATACTCTCTGAAGACAAGATCACGATTTATATATTTTTATGTAATAATAATACCAGTTTATGTGTGAATGGCAATTTGCAGTTCACAAACATTTTTATTCTCACATACTGTTCTCCACGTTTGAAAAAAAGAGGCCGAGAGGCTACTTTTCATAGCCAACGGCTCAGATCTCCCATGTGAGAGAGCCAGGCCTTTGCATACCAAGTTCACTGCCTTGTATCCAGAAGGCACTTATTAAATAGTCCCTGAAAAATGTGTCCTTACCCTTTTCAAACAAGAGTATGAGAAAGTAGAAGCTCCCTTTAACTTAAGCAGCCTTGAACCCTGAATATATTCAAGTGTATATTCTCAAAGGATGCAGCAGAGCAATTAATTAATTAATCAGCATGGGGACCAATCAAGATATTATTCACAATTTTATTTGTCTTTGTACAAATTCCTCAAAAGGCACTGAGTAATTTTTTTTTCACCCCCTGGAGTGAAAAATATAATACCCCAAAGAGTTTGAAAAAGAATACAAACTTCTATCAACAGGAGAACAGAAAAATAAATTGTAGTATAGTCATACAACAAAATCATGCAAAGCAACAATAAATATAATTGATTATATTTATTATATAATCAATTATATTTATATTTTTACTGCTATATGCAACAACATATTTTTCTACTAATATATGCAGCAATGCAAACACAAATGAGTATCATATACGTGTTACTGAGTGAAAAAAAATGCAAAGGAATATGTGTTATATGATTTTATGTACATGAAGTCTAAGAACCGGAAAAACAAACACTGCATATTGTGCTAAATGTCACAATAGTGGTTATTTCTGGTTAGGTGAGGTGGGTTAGTACTGATTATGACATTCTGAGGTGTTAGAAATATTCCTTATCAAGGTACAGCAAGATCTATGGTTATGAGCCAAACCTGACTTACCACCTGATTTTGTAAATAAAGTTTTATTAGACCATCGCCACACACATTCATTTACATATGCTCTGTGGACGCTGGATTGCACTGCCATGACAGAGTTGAGTGTTGCAACAGAGACCATATGGTCTGCAAAACCTACATTATTTATCATCTGTCCCTTGACAGAAGAAGTTTGTTGATCTCTGTTCAATACCATGATCTGAGTAGTGATTACATGTATGTTTATGTATGAAAAATTTCATAAAGCTATATACTGTCAATTGCTACATTAAACACAGGAAGGAAGGAAGGAAGGAAGGGAGGGAGGGAGGGAGGGAGGGAGGAAGGAAGGAGGGTGGGGAAAAAAGAAGGAAGAAAGGAAGAGAAGGAGGAAAAGAAACTTTAAACATGCAGAAATGGGTCCTAGAGCAAGTCATTTGAAAAGATCACATCGTGTACCACACTAGCAAGTGAAAATAGACACAATCACCTTATGAATAACCTTGTCTTGAGCTATAAGGAAGAGAGAGGTAATGTTATTTTCCAAATGGGCTCATTCAAACAAGATGTTGCAACCATTTTTGGGTTGCAGACTCTCTTGTGGTGCAATCTGAGTTTGAGATCTTGCTCTCCCACTTTCTCAATGTGTGACCTTAAACAACTTACTTACTGTTTCCAGCTCTCAATTTTCTCCTGGTAAGATGGATGTAGTAATGATACACACCTCAAAGGGGTTATCATAAGGATTGAAAGCCATAAATGTATGTAAAGTGCTTAGAACAGTACCTGGAAAAAACAAAAACCTCAGTAACTGTTAGAAACTGTAATGAAAGCTATAGATGCTCTCACTAGAAAAATGAACTCATTCAGATTCGCAGACTTTGAAACAGAATAATAGGAGAGTTGAGGCTGTCCCTTAAGCCCAGGGTGGGCTTGATTGTTGCAGTTAAGGCATAATAAAAGCATGACAGGACCTGTGCTGGCCCCAAAGCTCTGAGAATGCTCAAGGCTGACACGCAGTATCCCCTCACCTCACCGCAATCAACAGCCCTAAGGGGGCCTCTGCCAGATGGTGGCAAACTGACATACAGTTGTTCCAGCTTCCACACTAATTTGCCTGCTAATGGGATCCAGGGAGTGCAGGGAAGGCACTGAATGGCACCTGCTGTGGGATGAGGCCAGTCCTCCACCTGGAGCTGTGTCCTTGTGTGGCAGCTGCCTCCGAGTGTGGAGATGCAGGCAGGATAGCCCATGGCAGCCAAGCTGAGATGGGGACAGCTGGGAAAGTGGCTCCTCAAATTCGTTCATCTCTCCCACCTTCAGGGAGTGTTTGTCATTTGCTGGAGTACAGCTGGCCTCCCCAGAGGTACATGGCTTTTGAGAACCAGGGGCAGTCATGCACCAGACAGGGAAGGCATCAGCCCCATCTCCACTAGACAGGTGTAGTGATGCAGCCCTTGTTGAGGGGGGTGCACCAACCTTCTCCACATCCAGCTTGGACCACATGTTCCCTGGCACTGGGGGAAATGATTGGGGGACAGGGCCTCTTGGTACTCCCCACAGCCAGCCCTCACAGGAATCTGGCTAAGGGCCTTGCATCAGGAACTCTCCAGGGGCTAGGTTTCAGAGGACCTGCTGCCCAACTGCAGGAGGGGCTAGGGGGAGCTTTGTGATTTGCCTGTGAGGGGCAAAATAGTCTCTTATCTTCTTACTGTTTCTCCATCAAGAAGACAACCCAGATTCCTTACCTTCCTGATGCTTTCTTCACATTGGAGAAGTAGGGATCAGACAGACCTTACCATCATGAAACCATTTTTTCTAAATGGGGATCTTTATTCTTGTTCTATCTGGCCTTAGAGGTTCCTATAAAAGTCATTGACTTCAAAATTCACTCAAGTTGTTGGCAGAATTCATTTCCTTGCAGCCATAAAACAAGACTGTCGGCACGAGGCCACCCTCAGCTCCCAGAGGAGTTCCTTGCCTTGCGTTCCTCTCCACAGGCCCTGTTGCATTGTACAGAAGCTTCCTTCCCCAAAACCAGCAAAGGAGGAAAAGGACAAGACTAATCGTTGCAGGAAAGGGGTCTGGATCCAGACCTCAAGAGAGGGTTCTTGGATCTCGCGCACAAAAGAAATCAGGGAGAGTCCACAGTAAAAAGCAAAAACAAGTTTGTTAAGAAAGTAAAGGAATAAAAGAACGACTACCCCATACACAGAGCAGCCCTGAGGGCTGCTGGTTGCCCATTTTTACGGTTATTTTTGGATGATATGCTAAACAAGGGGTGGATTATTTATGCCTCCCCTTTTTAGACCATATAGGGTAACTTCCTGACATTGCCATGACATTTGTAAACTGTCATGGCACTGGTGGGAGTGTAGCAGTGAGGACGACCAGAGGTGACTTTTGTGGCCATCTTGGTTTTGGTGGGTCTGGGCCAGCTTTTTTCCTACAATCTGTTTTATCAGCAAGGTCTTTATGACCTGTATCTTATGCAGAACTCCTATCCTATCTCCTTCTGTGAATTAGAATGCCTTAACCAGCTGGGAATGCAGCCCAGTAGGTCTCAGCCTCATTTTTCCTAGCTCCTATTCAACATGGAGTTACTTTGGTTTTCAAACACCTCTAACATATTTTGTCAATTATACCTCAGTAAAGCTAAATAAAATAAAATTTTAAATTTCAAAAACATAAAAAAGCCTACAAGCAAGACAGAGTTTTAGATAATGTAACATCACAGGAGTGAAGTATCATCACTTTTTCATATGGTATTGATGAGAAGCGGGTCACAGGCCCCACCTACATTCAAGAATTGGGACTTAAACAAAGGCATAATACTAGGAGGCAGGAATCATGAGGTCACCTTAAAGTCTATTCATAAAAGAGGGCAAAAAGAAAAGGGCCAATTGGGGTCTATGGGTGTCAAAAGGAAGAAATCAGATACTCATGGTCTTGAGGTGCAGAAAAAGAAAAGATCAATGCACCCTGAAGTGCAGATTACAGAAAAAAAAAATCTTGTATGTGCAAACCTCTTAGAGTTTATGTTGCAATATTGTGTCATTTAATATGCTCACACATCCTACAGTGGAGCTTCATTTGACAGGAGAAAAATTCTGAGAGGTTGAGAAATTTGTCTAAGGTCACCAGCTAATTAATAACTAAGTTAGAATTCTTTTTCAGGACTTCCAATACCAAAGCCCATGTACTTCTGTGGTTAGGTTTAAAAGGTAGATGAATGGAGAATGACATCACAGAAACGATGGTGTAAGGACCTCTAAAAATCCTCTCCTCCAGAAAAACAGAGAATACTGACAAAAAATATCCAAATAAACTTTTTCAGAACTGTAAAATGTTTTTTAAAATCTTGCAACAATTTAGAGAATTTATTCTAGAAAAAGTTCTCAACCTCAGTAAGAACAGAGTGGTGTGGTATTCTAATTTGTTCTATACTCATTTGCCTCCCCCTAGATCCATGGTAGCCTTGAAAACCAACAGCCCCACAGTCATGGTGAAAACCAGCATCTTAAAAGCCCCTGGAGAGGGCAGAATGGGGCTAAAGTTCCTCTAAATTCCCATTCTCATGTCCCTGGAAAATCAAAGTTTATCTTTATTTGACCAGACTCAGAGCTAACTCAGTGCAAATAGCCTTTCATATTGGAGTATATGCTGGAAACAGTTAGTGGCAATTGCTTAATATTACAGCTGCCTGAAGTGGTGATAGTAGTTGGGTAAAACAGCAAGCTGATCAAAAGCTTAAAAGGAAAAGCTAGAGAATGACATGCCCATGGGGTTTTGTAAAGGTCCAACATGTTCTTAGAAATCTAGACAGCTATGTATGCATAGTGATGTGTATATGACCAGGAAAATCTGAGGAGGTCTTAAACTCTCGCCTCTAAGTGATCTTGAATCTCCACACATGTAAGAAGCAAAGGATAAGAAGGCAAAGTTGTGCACTATCTACTGAAGCATTAAAAATGTGCCCCAATGTGCACAAAGAGCTTCTTGGTATAACCTGTAGACTTACTTGTATCAGACATTTAAGAAAATCTGTCTAACCATTAGCTGACCACTAAACAAATGGAGCAGAGACTTCAGTGGCCATGCACAACAAAGACAGATTTTACAGAATTAGTTCACGAAAAGTCACTAAAAAAGCAGCAACAATAGTAATGACGAACAACAATTACAGCCTTGAGAGAAAGAAAACTGATCTATAGTTCCCACATTATAATATTTAAAATGTCCAGTTTTTAGCAAAAAATCACAAAGCATGCAAAGAAACAAGAAAGTATTGTCTATTTACAAGATAAAGTAACAAAACAGTCCCTGACGAAGCACAGACCTTTAACTTACCAAATATATTAAATTAACTGTCTTAAATATGCTTTAAAAACTAAAAGAAATCATAGACAGATAAAGAAAACCAATAGAACAGTGTGTTTTCTTTACCTGTTTTGAATTTGTTAACAAATAAAAAATATCTATACAGATAGAAATTATAATTAGCCAGGCATGGTGGTACATGCCTGTAGTACCAGCTACTTGGAAGGCTGAGGCAGGAGAATTGCTTGAACCTGGAAGGCAGAGGTTGCAGCGAGCTGAGATTGTGCCACTGCACTCCATCCTGGACAATAGAGTGAGACTCCATCTCAAAAAAAAGAAAAAGAAAAAAGAAATTACAAAACAAAGGCAAAAAGAAAATCTGGAGCTTGAAGTTTACAATAACTAAAATTTAAAATTCATTAGAAGCTTTTCACAGAAAATCTGATCACACATAGAAAAAATCAGTGGATCTGAAGATAAGCCAATTAAAACTATCTATTCTGAGGAGCCAAAAGGAAACAGAATATTTTAAAAAAACAGAACCTAAGAGACCTGTGGGACACATTCTAGTAAAGTATTATATAAACAATAGAAACTTTAGGTAGAGAGAAAAGAGAAAAAGGAACAGAAAAAATATTTTAAAAACTGATGATGAAGAATTTTTCAAATTTAATTAAAAATATTAATACACATATCCAAGAAGTTCAGTGAACTCAAAGTAGGATAAACTCAAAGAAATCCATACCTAACACATCATCCTCAAACTATCAAAGACAAAACCTTATAAAATGATCTCAAAACCAACAAGAGAGAATAGTTCATCACAACAAGATATCCTCAGTACGATTAATAGTTGATTTCTCATTAGAAACCACAGAATCCAGGAGGCAGTATGATGATGTATTCACAATGTTTCAAGGCAGCAAGCCAAAAAATTCTATCCTCAGCAAAGCTATTCTTCAAATATAAAGGAGAAATTAAGACATTTCTAGATAAACAAAACTGAAAGAATTTGTGACCAGAAGTAGATCTGTCCTGCAAAATATACTAATACAAATCGTTACAGGTAAAATGAAAGAATACTAGACAACAAATTTAATCCATATGAAGAAATAAAAGACACCAGTAAAATTAATTACAAAGGTAAATATAAAAGCCAGCACATGTATATTTTTTTGAATGTAAACCTTTTTCTTTCCCCATCTTATTAATATTTTAAAGATAAATGCATAGAACAATAATGGTAAATCCATGTTAATGGGCATAAACTTTATAAAGATATAATTTGTACAAGAACAATAGCAAAAAGGTGAGAGAAATGCAGATATATAGAAACAAAGTTTTTGTAAATGATTAAAATTAATTTTATATTAATCTAAACTAGATTGCTATTTGTTGTTCATTGTAATTCCACGCCTGCATATACCTTCATACAAATGTAGTAAAAGAAATGACTTAGGAATAAAAATGTTACACTAAAAAAAGTTCAATACAAAAAAAGTGCTTAGTTAAAAAAACAAACATAAAAAGACAAAATAGAAAACAAATCACTAAAGGACTCACATCAATACTACCTTCTCAATCAGTACATTAGCTGTAGGTTGATTAAATATTCTAATCAAAAGGCACAGACTGGGAGAATGGATTTTGTTAATGTAATCCAACTATATGCTTTTTACAAGATACATACTTTAGATTCAAAAACACAAACAGCTCGAAAGAAAATAAGGGAAAATGGTATAATATTCAAACAGTAACCAAAAAAGGGCTAAAGTGGCTACAATGATACAAGAAAAAACAGACATTATGACAAAAATTATTACTAGAGACAGAAGAAAACATTTTCTTATGATAAAAGAATTAAGCCACTAAAGATAAATAACAATTTGGTCAGGTGCAGTGGCTCACGCCTGTAATCCTGACACTTTGGGAGGTTGAGGTAGGTTGATCACTTGAGGCCAGGAGTTTGAAACCAGCTTGGTCAACATGGTCCATCTCTACTAAAACTACAAAAATTAGCTAGGTGTGGTGGTACATGCCTGTAATCCTAGCTACTAGAAAGGCTGAGAATCGCTTGAACCCAGAAGATGGAGGTTACAGTGAGCCAAAATGATGCCACTGTACTCCAGCCTGGTTGATACAGCGAGAATATGTGTGTGTGTGTGTGTGTGTGTGTGTGTGTGTGTGTGTGTGTGTATAACAATTATACATGCAACTTACAACAGAGTCCCAAAATACATGAAGCAAAAACTGACACAATGGAAGGAAGAAACAGATGATTCAATAATAATAACTGGAGACTTCAATATCTCCTTTTCAACAATGCATAGAACAACTAGACAGATCAGCAAGAAAATGGAAGACTTGAACAGCACTAGATAGCAACTAGACCTAACAGAATACAAAAGAGCAAAATACACATTCTTTTCAAATGCACATATAATTCAGAATAGACCATATGTTAAGCCCAAAAAGTCTCAATAAATTTAGAAGAATTGAAACTTCACAAGTATGTTCTTAACCACAATGAAATAGAATTAGAAATCAGTAACTGAAGGAAATTTTGAAAATTTATAAATACATGGAAACTGAAGAACAAACTACCTAATAATCAATCATTCAAAGGACAGATACAAAAGAAATTAGAAAGTACTTTAAGATGAATGAAAATGAAACTACAACACATCAAAACTTAAAATGCTGTTAAAATAGTGCTTTTGGGAAAACTATCTACAAATGCCTATATTCAAAAATAAATAAATAAATAAATAATCTAATTTTCCACCATCAGAAACCAGAAAAAAAGTAAACTAAACCCAAAGCAAGAAGAAGGAAGAAAATAATTAAATTAGAAATAAATGAAATAGAACATAGGAAAATATCATAGGAAATCAACAAAACCAAAAGTTGGTTCTTTGAGAAGTTCCACAAAATTGACAAATTTTTATTTAGAATAACCAAGAAAGAAGTAAGATTCATGTTATTACAATCAAGAATGCAAGTGGGGACATTAATACACCTTACAGAAGTAGAAAGGATTATATGCTCATAAATGAGAAAATCTAAATGAAATGAACAAATTCCTAGAAAGAACCACACTACCAAAACCAACTTAAAAATACATAGAAAATTTGAATACACCTATAACAAAGAGATTGAACTCCCTCCAAAGAAAAGCAGTAGCTTCACTGGTGAATTCTATTCAAAACTTGAAGAAGAATTAGCATCAATCTTCCAAAAACAAAAGAGCAGATAATACTTCTCAACTCATTCTATGAGGCTGTGTTACCCTGATACTAAACTAGACAAGCACATCATGACAAAGCAAACTTCATATTAGTATTTATTATGATTATAGATGCAAACATTTTCAATGAAATCCTAGCAAACAGAAATTTTTGACATGGAAAAAGGATTATACATCATGAACAAGAAGAAATTATCCCATGAATGCAAGGCTGTGTGATAAACGATCAATATACTAATGCAACTGTATTTCTAAACAGTAGAAATGAACAATCCAAAAACAATTCAATGATAGCAACAAAAATAATAAAATAATTAGGAATGAATTTAATAAAAGAAGTGCATGACTTGTACACTGAAAATGACAAAACATCATTGAAAGAAAATGAAGAAGACATAAATAAACCAAAAGTATACTGTGTTCATGGATTGAAAGATTTGTGTTTCCCAAGATGGCAATATTCTCCAAATTGGTCTACAAATTCAATGCAATCTCTATCAAAAACAGAGCTGGCTTTTTTTTTTTTTTTAAATATTAACAAACCAATTCTAAAATTCTTATGAAAATGCAAAGGACCCAGAATAATGAAATCAATCAATAATTAAAACAATCTTGAAAAAAAAACAAAGTTGAAGGATTCACATTTCTCAATTTTGAAACTTACTATAAAGCTACAGTAATCAAGACTGTGCAGTACTAGAACAAGAATAGACATATATATATATGACATACATATATAAATGGAGAACTTAGATACAAAAAACAACTATATGTACAGTCAATAATCTTCCACAAGAATACTAAGACAATTAATGGGGAAAGAATCATCTTTTCAACAAATGGTACTGAGACAACTGAATATCCATGTGGAAAAGAATGAAATTAGATCCCTACCTCACTTCATATACAAAGACTAACTCAAAATGGATCAAAAACCTAAATATATGAGCTGAAACTCATAGAAGAAACCTTAAACATAAATCTTATGACTGTGGATTAGATTTAGATGTAGATTTCTTTTTAAGATATGACAACAAATGTACAAACAACAAAAGATAAAAATAGATAAATATGGCTTCACCAAACTGTTTGTGCTTCAAAGGATACCATCAAGAAGTGAAAAAGGAATCCACAGATTGGGAGAAAATATTTGCAAAATATATATCAGGAAGGGACTTTTATCCAGAATACATAGAGAATTCTTACAACTCAATGATAAAAAGACAACCCCTTTTTAAAACAGGGCAAAGAATTTGTATAGTTATAATACAAATGGCCAATAAGCACTTGAAAAGATGCTCAGCATCATTAGTCATTAGAGGAATGCAAATTAAAACCACAATGAGATACCACTTTGCACTCACTAGGATGGCTGAAGTGAGAAAAACAGAGGATAACAAGTGTTGACAATGATGTGGAGAAATTGGAACCCTCACACACTTCTAGTGGGAATGCAAAATGGCACAGCTGCTATGGAGGAATGTCTGGAAATGCCTCAAAAGATTATTAATAGCCAAAAAGTAGAAACAACCCAAATGTCTATCAATTGATGAATGGATAAACAATATTGAGGTATTCATACAATGAAATGTTATTCAGTTATACAAAAGAATGAAGTACTGATACATTCTACAACATGGATAAAACTTGAAACTATTATGCTAAGTGAGAAAAAGCCGGACACCAAAGGCCACATGTTGTATAATTATATTTATAAGAAATGTCTGAGATTGGCAAATCCACAAAGACATAAAATAGATTAGTAGTATGGACTTGGGGAAAAGGAGAATGCAAAGTGATCGCTAATGAGAACAAGGTTTCCTTTTGGGATGATGAAAACATCTTGAATTAGATTCTGTTCAATGGCAATATGCTGAAAACCACTGTATTTAACACACAAAGGGTGAATTTTATAGTATGTGAATTATATCTCAATAAAAAAGGTTGGACTGTGAGAAATACACAGTCATACAAATACAATTGCTTATTATTAGCATCAGGAACTTCTTTGAAATTACCAGTTAAATATTTGCCTGCATAGACCATTTGTGGATAGAATTTTGTGTATTTATGGTCTATGCAGGCAAATATTTAATTGGTAATTTCAAAAAAGACCATAGTGCTAATAATAGTCTGTGTGTCTCAGTAACATGTAAGGACGGATATCTTTAATTTTTAAAAATTACTCAAGAAACACGTCTGGTTGGAGTATAAGATGGTACAATTTTTTTGTCAATTTCTTATAAAATTAAACAATTTATGTCTGCATTAAGATCCAGCAATTTCCATAAATATTTACCCAAAAGAAATGAGGGATTATGTCCACAAAAAGACTTGTACAAGAATATTCACAAAAAACATATGAAAAATAGGTTCCAACTGGAAATAATCCATATATCCAACAACAAAAACATAGGCAAAGAAATTGATGGTGTATTCATGCAGTAGAATGCTATTCAGCAATAAAAAATGAAATATTCATGACAATAAAATTTTATTTCATCAACATCATGTTGAATAAAAGAAGCCATATCTAATATAGTACACACTATATGGGAACTAGCTATAATAACTGATGGTAATGTAAGTCAGAAAGTGGTGGTCTCTGGGAGAGAAGGTAATTGAATGGAAAGAAGCATACTCTAACTTTCTGGAGTGAAAAAAATGTATTTTTATTTTATTTTTGGGTAGTGGTAATGTGATTGTATAGAATAATCCAAACTTAAAATGCCATGATCTAAGACTTTTTTATTGTATGAAATTTGTATCTCAAAGCCAAAGTGTTAGAAGATTATAACCTTTTTTTAAATCTCAGATAATTCGGATGTGCAACCACTTTTAGGAAATACTCGTTTAAACTAAAAAATCTTTTTTCTTGTGGCAGGAATAACTTGTATAGGAATTTCTATTCATCAACAATTTTTTGTACTTCAAGGCTATAGTAGCAGGCTCTCAATAGAATCAGCCTCAACAGCCTAAGGAAACATTGTTTTAAAGAATTAAGTGCTATATTTAATTTATTTTATGATTATAAATCCGGCTCTCACTCTCTTCTAAACATTTAATTTCAATCATCTGTCTCCTCAGGCAAAATTCTGACTAAATTTTGTACCTATGTGATTTCTCTAAAATTTCTAGTACAGACAGAGAATTCAGTTCTGAGATATGATTGATATTTTAGGGAGCACATGTCACAGTCTCGTGTTATGACTATTGCAGGTGCATATAGAATAGAACATGAGATCTATGTTTACAAGCTTGGGAGGAAAGAATATCAAAGTATCTCGCATAAAGCTGAAGGTCACATTTACTTTACAGAGAAGCCGGTGGTACCGTGTGTGTACAGAAAATCCCACTCTGCATTAGAAAGCGTCCAATGCAAGAGATACCTTGTTAACAGAGGCTCACAGACGACCTCACACACCTCACAGTTACCCTTAGAAGGGGAGAGATTGAAAAGCTGCTGATAAAAACACAACCCAGAGAGATGAGCACTACATACCAAGAGAATGCAAAGTCAGCTCCAGAGCTCAAAGTGACAACCTGGACCAAGAACACTGACAAACTGAAATGCAGGACCCCCAAATTTAAGGAGGAAGATGCAATACTCCAGTAAACTGTGAGACATTGACTTTTGCTAATCCCAGAAGTAATTACCTAGACACTTTCACTCTTGGTTTTATACCACTTAAAAAAAGAAACAGAAATATGATTCATACATGAGTCCTTGGTACTGCAATCACTGAGTCATATAAGTTAATAAAGTTTGCAAAGATGGTGGTCAACTCATTTTTTAAAATAAAACTGTTAATGCCTTTAATTGAGTGCATACCATGTGATAGGCACAGAGAAAGCCCTCAACATATGCTAGATATTATTATTGAAAGGTGTATGGTGGGTGCATAGGTGGTAATCAGTAAGCACTTTCCTTCTCCACTCTTCTTTTGTCCCTTCCTCTCTTGTGGTGGGATAAAATAGTCACAAATTCCTTGCAGCTGTTCCCATTAAATGGTAGAATATATTCTGTTAGAACTTAACCCTGATCTGGACTTTTACCTTGCTTTGATATCATGCAGCTTGTGTTTAGATCTCAAGTGGTCTTTCAGTGGCCGCTCTTGGCCCTTTGGAATACTACTACCATGGGAAGAAGCCCAAGATAGTCCATTGGAGACATATGGCCCAGCTGTAAGCCAGCACTAATCAGCCAAAAATGGGACAGAGATCATCTTAGACATTCCAGCCCCAGTTGAGTCTCAAGATGTCTGTAACCAACAGAGTGGCCTCAGGCAAGACCAGCAGAAGAACCACTTGAATGAACACAGCCCAGATGGCTGGCCCACAGAGTAATTGTTATCTTGGGCCACTAAGTTTTTGGGTGGCTTACTACGCAGCAGTAGAAAACTAATAACATTTCTCCTTTCTTGTTCAACACCAAGTAAGTCACCAGATCATTCAAATTTATTAGAAAGAGTTGAGTTCTAACAGTGAGAAGACAATGAAAGATGCCAGAATTTTCTGAAAGGAGAGTTTCAATTGTCTCCCGACAGTTCTGGTAGGGCTGCTTTCACTGGAGAAATGAATGGATGTATTTGCTTGGTTGTCTTAACAACCAAGTTAAATCCCCAGCTCAGTAACTTCCATCAATAGTTCTGCAATTATGTGTTATCCCAAATGAAAAAAAGAATGCAAAATTGAATAGACACCAATCAATTACATCTCACTGTGCAGATATAACATATAGATAACAGCAGCTTAAAGAGCAAAATGTCGAAGTGCTTCTTAGCGTATAGAAAATTTGTGCTGTGCAGTTTTTATGTTAACCAATTAAAAACTCAAGCCCAACTAAGCCTAAATCAGTTGCCTGATCGATAATAATAGCAGTCTCATTTATCAAGATTTGCTATGTATCAGGCACTACCTAGATGGTTTATATGTGATTAGTCTTCCCAACTAACTATAAGATGAAGGTTCTTTTTTGTTGATTTTAAAGATAGGGAAACCAAGATGTCCATTTAGCTCTTACTTCTCATGCTCTTACAACGAATCACTGGCTTAAGTTAAATACAATTAGATTCTTTAACTAGGGCTCTTGGCTTCTTCTAAATGCCTTGACCTATGGGTCCAAAACTGAGGCTTTCAGGTTATTGGGCAATAACAATAAAGGTCAGACAGTTCTGCTCCCTCTATAGATGTGTTTGGAAAGATACTCAAGGGCAATCCTTCTACCTCTGTCTGTTAAATGCTCAAGCCTGAAGACAATCATTTTGCTTCACTATACAAATGGGTTGTTGATGAGTCTCTGCCTCTAATACTACTGACCTGGCTAGAGAGACAGAGGTAAAAACATGAAAGAGGAGGGCCTCAAATAACCAGTCTGCAAGCTCACAGGAATCCTACTTCCCAAAATGAGACCCAAATCTACCCAATGGATGCACCTGGAGGCTCTGAGTAGATGATGATTTCCCTCTGGTCCTGGTTCTTTAAGAACTTGAGGGACACCCCTTCCAGAGAAGTGGTTCTTAATCTTGGATGAACGTTAAAATTACCTAGACTCAGTCTTTTTAATAATTCCTCATTAACATGTTCAACTTTCCATTCCTGGTGACGTTCTAGGCCATAGTCTATGTATTGGTCTCCCATTCATTGAGAACCTACTTTTGGTGTTAGAAGCTCTGTCCTTGGATGTAAAGAAAAAATGTAGCAGAAAACATGGTTCTTTACTTACGATATGTCCTAGAAGAGATGCACATTTCCAGAGCAGTAGCTGTGGGATTTATCAAGCAATGTATACCACAAGACCAGATAAGATTTATCTTCTTACATCTCCACCTGCAGCCACATATAATGTGTGCTTGGTTTAAAGAACTAGAAAGTCTATATTCTGTTAAGAAACCTGGAATTCATTACTCCCACCGAGAACTGATGGTCATTCTGCAGACCATATCTCAAAAATACTGTCTGCGTCTAGCTCTATCTCCTGGTGTATATTCATAACCCCCAGGAACACTTTGCTCCAGACCAAACAAATACAAGTTCTTCATTTCACCCTCCCCAGAACTAGAAACAAAACCTCACAATTGTACAAGCACCTAATACATAATTGGGTTAGCAACCATATATCTCATATATTTTTATTCATCATGGTTGACACCTAAGCTTCAGTTAGGGGCACTAAAGCTCCAGTCAAGATCCATTCCCCTGCAGTCTTTGTTCTTGTCAAGACTCTCCATCTCGTTCCCTAACATGCCTAATGTCTGAGATTTAGGATAGTACACAGCATTTATGGCCACATGTGAAATCAGAAACCAGTTTTTTCTCCATCTGCCATCCTAGCACACAGTGCCCAGAACATAGTAGATACTCCACCAATATTTATTGAATTAAACAGTTATAGGTTCACTACTGTTTAATTCAATAAATCTTGGTGGAGTGTCTACTACGACCACACCACTGACCTCTTCACAAGCCAAAATTATGCTGCAGTCTCCCAAGTTTCTGAACCCTGGAATTATTCCAGACACTTTCTAAAATTAACTGTCCCTACCTAGAGTTCCCAGGTTCAGTCCTCCAGAGATTCTCACATTATTTCAGTCCATGAGTCCCTAATCCATATTCTGATTTCACCAATTTTCTTTTACTTTTCAAAAGCCAATACCAATGCCACCCTTTTATCGCCATAAAGAAACTGAGAGAATAAACCACACTTTGGAATGTTCCATGATAACTATCACTTACCACTGGATGTTCATGTCATCCTCAACTGTCACCCAGTCACGAGCTTGCTCTTAGTCTTCCCAGCACAGAGCAGTTGTCTTATGTAAAGAAGTGTCATTGCCTCCATTTAAAAAATGAATTCAGGAATGTTAAGGATACTTTCACCAACCACTCCACTAATCTGTGGTAGGATCAGACCTAGACTCCTGATCCAAAAATCCTCTTGGCAATATCATGATCACTTTTCATGATCACTTGGGAAGTGTTAAAAATTAAAATATGTGAGTGGGGGAAAAAAAACACATGTAAGGTGGATTCAGT
Organism: Aotus nancymaae; assembly: GCF_030222135.1. Lineage (NCBI taxonomy): Eukaryota > Metazoa > Chordata > Mammalia > Primates > Aotidae > Aotus > Aotus nancymaae. Next base: position 9,410,095 of record NW_026988412.1, on the reverse strand, counting down.
TGTTATCTCCCCTTCCAGCTTAGAAGAATATTAACTATTAGCTCTCCTAAGTATAGCAAGACATTGGCTACCTTGAAGTTGCTTCTCTTATAGAAAGGAGAAAAGAATGCTAAAGTAAAGTATCCAGCCTGAGTACAGAAGAATAAACAAATTCAAAATAGACATGATCCATTTAATCAAGAAATTTTATCATGGAGATCCTTCTTTTTTCTCTTATTTCACTGGCAAATATTTTTTAAGTGCATAACATATGCCAGTCCAATTATTATATAAGTATATTAGATATGTGTTCTCATTTTACCCTCAAAATAGCCAATACACTCATCATTAATGATTAATGATGCTATCATTAATCAATCTTATATATGAAGAAACTGAAGCATGGCATAGATTGTTTAGCTAACTGCCTAAAGTAATGCTGCAATTAATGTTGAAATTCAGATTCAAATTCAGGCTATCTGGGCACAGAGAAGTGCTTTATACTAATACTAGTTCATCATATCATATGCAGTATAAGGTCAAGGTAGATGAATTTTAAGAGACAGGATATGTTATTTCCCCTGAATGTATTTTGTGCTGGCATCACAGTCAAAGATGAGATTTCCAAAGTTTCGTAGCCCTCAAACACGAATTGTGGTGGCTTCCATCTGACAGAGCAGATTGCACTATCTTCCAGAAATACAGTCTGTAACAGGTTTCCTGGAGAACAGGATAGGAACCACAGATGCCCCATCTGCTTCCTGCTGCCCACTTGGAATACCTTCAACTTGTGCCATCTTATTTTGTGAACTTTTTCAGCTTGGACTATGCCTAGGTGCCGATTCTCTCCCAGAATCAGTCCCAGATCCTACCAGAAACACAAGACTTCCTACTACTCATTTCCTGTCACTCAAGCTTCACTGCTGAAGCCAGAGGTATTTCTCTTGTTATTTGCTAAATATTTCTCTTGGTGACAAATGGTATATTTCTGAAGGGCAATCTTATAAAATAATTTAGGAATTATCTTGGGAATTCATGGGTTAAGTGTGATGTGGCAGATTGAAAAATTGGCCACAATTTTGCATTTCCTCTCATCAAGAGCTGGAGTTTTATTTCTCTGTCCCTTTAATTTGGGCTGTCTGTGTGACACTCTTTGGAACAATGGAACATTAGCAAATGTGACACAAACTGAAAACTGAATAGCGTACATTGAGGCTTGACTTCTCTGGTTGTGCTTGAAACTTTGAGACCACCATGTAAATAAGCTTTTGCTAAGCTGGTGACAATAAGAAACCACCTAGAGGAAAACCTAGCCACCCAAGCCAAAAGCCACCAAACTGTCAGATAGGTGAGTGAGTCCATCCTAGATCCAGCAGCTGTCAGATGCCTACAAGCTGACCACAGATGCTTGACAGAGCCCAGCAAAGACCAGACCAGCTGGCCCAATACAGAAGAACATCTCAGCAAACCCACAGAATTATGGGCTAAATAAAATGTTTGCTATTTTAAGCCACTGAGTTCTGAGATGTTTAAGCCGCTCAGTTTTTTTTACAGAAAAAGCTGATACACATGGTAAGCCATGGTAAGGTAGTTTGAAAAAAAAAAAATGGGACTTTTGGTTTCTTGTTTAACATGTAAAGAGCTTGGAAGTCACCTTCATCCTAACAACAAGCTAAAATCTGAACAGATTGCAAATGAACAACTATTCTTGCATTCATAAGAGAGGTAAGGACACAAGGCAAACTGCTCCCCGCAAGTTTGGAGAGACAGGTAAACATAGGAAGTCACAGCTTGTGAAGCAGAGAGCCATGAGCAGAGGCCACCATGAGAACCAGTGCTGAAGTAGGAAAACCTGGACTGTAATTGATGAATTGCTGGAGGCTCAGCATGGATAAGTCTGAGTGATAAACACTCCAGGAGATCCAGTCATAGGGGACCCTCCACACTTCTGTTGAGTTTTACTTCCAAGAGGTTGGACAGGTTCTCACAGTAAACATCAAAGAAAATTTTTTTAAGCTTCTGACAAGTGAGGGTAAAATGAAAATGAATGATTTTGAAATACACTGGAACCCTTTTCTTCTGTGAAGGCTTGCCTTCAAGAAAAACTATTTAACCAGAGCCTAAAATACTGGGGTATTATCAAAGCTTAACTGACTTGGGGAAAGAGAAATATCCAAATCCACCCAATTCTATCCACCCTCTCCCACCTAAGTGAGGAGGAAAAAAAGGAGAAACATTTGTTAAGTTCATAGTCCATAGGCACAGACTCACTAAACGACTGAGACTTAATTACAAGACTACAGAATGCTTCCCCTCCCCTCACACCTTACCACCACATTATTAAAGGTTGATTTCTAGCAGTTACTTTTACTAGGTACATCATGCCCAGCTATGAAGAAGAAATTACAGGACTTAATAAAGCAAAAAAAAAAAAAAAAAAAATACAATTTGAAGAAGACAGAGGAAGCATCAAAACCAGACATGGCAGGGATGCTGGAATTATCAGACTAGAAATTTAAAACAACTATGGTTAATATGTTAAACGCTGTAATAGATAAAGTAGACAGCATGTAAGAACAGATGGACGATATAAGCAGAGAGATGAAATCCTAAGAAAAAAACAAAATGAAATGCTAAAGATCAAAAGTACAGTAACAGAAATGAAGAATGTCTTTGATGGTCTTATTAGTACACTGAGTGTGGCTGAAGAAAGAATCTCTGAGCTTTATATATCAAAAGAAACCTTCAAAACCAAAAAGCAAAGAGAACAAAAATTGAAAAAGAACAGAATGTCAAAGGACTGTGGGACAACTACAAAAGGCGTAACATACACATAATGGGAATTCCAGAAGGAAGAGAGGAAATAATTTGAAACAATAATGACTGAGGATTTCTCCAAATTAATGTCAGACACCAAATCACAAATCTGAAAGCCTAAAAGAACATCAAGTAATATAAATGCCACAAAAAGTACACTTGGGAATATCATTTTAAAATTAGAAAATCAAAGATAAAGAGAAAATTCTGAAAGAAGTAAAAAATTTTAAAAATCCTACAAATAGAGGAATTAAAATAAAATTTACATTGAACTAATCGTCAACAGCCACGCAGGCAAGAAGAAAATGGAATTACATGTTTAAGGTATTAAAAAAGAAAACTATCAACCTAGATAGAATTTTGCATCCTGAAAAATTATCCTTAAAAGGTGAAGGAGAAATAAAGCCTTTCTCAGACAAACAAAAACTGAGAAAATTTGTTGCCAGTAGTCTTGTCTTGCAAGAATGTTAAAAAAAAGCCTTTAGAGAAAAGAAAAACAATAAGGATCAGAAACTTAGATCTTCAAAAAGAAAGAAAATCAAAGAATACATGAAAGTAATATTAGAACTCTTATTTTCCATATTTTTATTTTTTTTGAGATGGAGTTTCGCTCTTGTTGCCCAGGCTGGAGTGCAATGGCATAATCTCAGCTCAACACAACCTCTGCCTCCCTGGTTCAAGAGATTCTCCTGCCTCAAGCTCCCAAGTAGCTGGGATTATAAGCATGTGCCACCACACCCAGTTAATTTTGCATTTTTAGGAGAGGCGGAGTTTCTCCATGTTGCTCAGGCTGGTCTCGAGCTCCCAACCTCAGGTTACTCACCCACCTCGGCTTCCCAAAGTGCTAGGATTATAGGCGTGAGCCACAGCACCCAGCCCATTTTCCATATTTTTAATTGATCTGACAGATAAATTTGTTCTAAATAAAATAGCACAAATGGACTTGATTATGTACATTTATGAGTGTGTGCATACATATACATATATAAAAATGTACATATATGTCTCCTAAGAGGCATATATATACTTACATATAAGTGAAGGAATGACAACAACGATAAAATAAACAGAAAAAAAAATAGTATTATTTTTGTTTCTGCTTTGTTTTGAGACAGGGTCTCACTCTGTCACCAAGGCTGGAGTACAGTGGTACAATCTCGGGTCACTGCAAACTCTACCTTCTGGGCTCAGGTGATCTTTCCACCTCAGCCTCCCACATAGCTGGGTGCACCACCACACCTGGCTAATTTTTATGTATTTTTTATAGAGAAGGGGTCTTGCCATGTTGCCTAGGCTGGTCTCAAACTTGTGAACTCAAGCGATCCGCCTGCCTCAGCCTCTCAAAGTTCTGGGACTACAGGCTATTTTGTTATTAAAAGGAACTCACGTTATCTTTGAAATGGTATAATTTTATTTGAAAGTAGGTTTGGATTAGTAGTAAATGTGGATTGCAAACTCTAGAGCAACCATTAAAAAAAGGGTGAAACAAAAAGTGTTTTACTCTTAATGTGACAACGAATCAAGTGAAATACTCAGTACCAAAAAAGGCAGAAAAAAAGAGCTGAGGACAAAAGTAGAAACAAAGCGCAAGGGCACCAAATAGACGACAGCAGTAAATACGGTCGGTACTAACTCAGCTATACCAGTGATAAGTTTGAACATCAACGGTCTAAATGCAGCAATTAAAAGAGAGATTGCTAAAGTGAATTAAAAAGCAAGACTCATCTCTGTGTTGTCCATAAAATACCTACTTTAAATATAGACACTTTAAAATTAAAAGTAAATTGAAAAAAATATACCATGCTAACACTGATTTAATAAAAGCAAGAGCAGCTATATTAATTTCAGACAGAGCAGACGTTAAAGCGAGGAAAGTTATGTATAAAGAGAGCATTACATAAAATGATAAAGGGGTCAATTCTCTGAGAAGACAAAACAATCTTTAATGTGTATGCACCTAACAACAGAGCATCAAACTACTTCAGGCAAAAATTGATTGAACTGCAAGGAGAAATAGATAAATCCACTATTATCATTGGAGAGTTCAACACTTCTCTGTCAGAAATGGGCAGATTCAGGAGGCAGAAAATCAGTAAGAACATGTTTGAACTCAAAAACACTATCAATCAACTTATATTCTTGTCACCTACAGAATACTTCATCTAATGACAGCATAATACACATTCTTTTCAAGATCACATGGAACATTCACAAAGATAAACTACATTCTTGGCCATAAAACACACCATAACAATTTTTTTTAAATATATATTGTACAATGTCTACTCTCAGATCACAATGAAATTAAACTCAAAATTAATAACAGAAACATAACTGGAAATATAAAATAAATGGAAGATAAACAACACACTTCTAAATAACATGTAAGCCAAATAACCTCAAGAGAAATTAAGATGTATTTTAAATTAAATGAAAACAGAAACACATCTTATGAAATTTGTGTGATACAGTAAAATCAGTGCTTAGAGGGAAGCAATATCTAATGCATATATATTTTAAAAGAAGAAAAATCTAAAATCAGTAATTTAAGTTTTGATTTTAGAAAACTAGATAAACAAGAGCAAATTCAAGCAAGCAGAAGAAAAGATACAAGAATCAAAGCAGAAATCAAAAAATTTTTGAAAGCAGGAAATCAATTCAGAGAAATCTATGAAACCAAAAGATGGTTATTTTGAAAAGATTAATAAAATGAATAAGCCTTTAGTCAAGCAAAGACAAAAAAAAGAGGGGACACAAATTACTAATATCATAAAGGAAAGAAGAAACATTACTGTAGATCCTGTGAGCATTAAAAGACTAATAAAGAAATATTATGAACAATTCCATGCTCCCAGATTTGAGAACTTAGGTGAAATGGATCAATTGTTTGAAAAACACATTCTGCCAAAACCCACACAAGAAGAAGTACATAGGCTGGGTTCTGTGGCTTATGCCTGTAATCCCAGCATTTTGGAAGGCTGAGGCAGGAGGATCGCTTGAACCCAGGAGTCTGAGATCAGCCTCGGCAACACAGGGAGATCCTGTAACTCACACAAGAAGAAATATACAGGCTGTGTACTGTGGCTTATGCCTGTAATCACTGCATTTTGGAAGGCTGAGGCAGGAGGACTGCTTGAACCCAGGAGTGTGAGATCAGCCTTGGCAACACAAGGAGAACTTGTCTCTAAAAAAACTATTAAAAATTAGCACATGCCTGTGGTTCCAGCTACTAGGGAGGCTAAGGTATAAGGATCGTTTGACCTAGGGAGGTCAAGGCTTCAGTGAACCATAATCTGCACTGTAGCCTGGGCAACAGAGCAAGACTCTGTCAAGAAAGAAGCAAGTGAGAAGGAAGGAAGGAAGGGAGGGAGGGAGGGAGGGAGGAAGGAGAAGAAAGGGAAGGGAAGGGGAAGGGGAAGGGAAAAGGAAGGGAAGGGAATAGAAGGGGGAAAGGAAGGGGATGGAAGGGGAGGGAAGGAAGGGAGGGAGCCAGGGAGAAAGGAAGGAGAGAAAGAAAGAGAGAGGAAGGAAGGGAGGGAAGGAAGAAGGGAGGTAGGGAGGGAGGAAGGGAGAGAGGGAAGACAGAGAGAGAAATTAAACAGGTCTATATATATTAAAGAAATTATTGGAATCAATAATTAATAACTTTTCAAAACAGAAAACAGCAGGTCCACATGGTTTTACTGGTAAATTCCACCAAACATTTAAGGAAGAAATTATACCAATTCTCTAAAATATTTTCAGAGGATAGAAGCAGAAAAAATACTTCCTAACATCTTCTATGAAGCCAGCATTGCCCTAATACCAACAGCAGAAAAACACAGTACAAGAAAAGAAAACTACAGACCGATATCTCTTATGAACACATAAGAGATGTGTAAAAATTCTTAACAAAATATTAACAAACTGAAATATTAACAAACTGAATCTGACAATATATATAAAGAGTTATACACACAAGAAAATGATATTCATCCCAGCTGTGCAAGATTGGTTCGAGAATCAAAATTAATTAGAATAATCCGTCACATCAACAGGCTAAAAAAGAAAAATTACATGAATATATCAATAGATGCATCCAAAATAATCAAAGAACTCTTACAATCAACAATGAGAACAAAAACAACTCAATTAAATAACAGACTAAAGACCTTGACAGACACCTTACAAAACAAGCTATACATAAGAAAATAGTTAAATGAAAAGATGTTCCACATCATATGGCCTCAAGAAAATGCAAATTAAAATAACAATGGCATACCACTACACACCTACTAGAATGGTCAAAATATAGAACACTGACCACATGAAATTCTGGTGAGGATGTGGAGCAAATAGGAACTTTCATCTACTGTTGGTGAGAATGTAAAATAACACAGCCACTATAGGACAGTTTGACAGAATTTTACAAAAATAAACATATTCGTACTCTGTGACCCTGCTTTTTGGTATTTACCCAAGGAAGTTGAAAACTTACGTCCACTTAAAAATCTACACACAAATGTTTATACCAGCTTTATTCATAATTGCCAAAACTTGTAAGTAAGCAAGATGTCATTCAGTACGTAAATGGAGAAATAAACTGTGATGCATTCAGACAATGGAATATTATTCAGTGCTAAAAAGAGATGAGCTGTCGAGCCATGAAAAGCCATGGAAGAATCTTACACGCATATTACTAAGTGAAAGAAGACAATCTGAAAAGGCTACATACTGTATGATTCCCACTACATGACATTCTGGAAAAGGCAAAACTATGGAGACAGTTAAAAAAAAAGTAGTGGCTGTCAGGGGTTGTGGGGAGGATGAATAGGAGAATAACAGAAGATTTTCAGAACAGAAAAATACACTGTATGATACTATAATTGTGGATATTTGTCATTATTCATAGAATATAAAGTACATCCAAGAATAAACCTTACTGTAAGCTATGGACTTTGGATGATAGTGTCAATGCAGGTTCATTGCTTGTAACAAATGTACCACTCTAGTTGACGATGTTCATAATGGGGGTGGCTATGAATGTGTATTTACCTATGCATGGCTAGAGTATGTATATATACCTGGGCATAATATACAGGAAATCTCTATACCTTTCTCTCAATTTTGCTGCAAGCCTATAACTGCTCTAAAAAAAAAAGTCTAAAAAATGTGTATAGTTCAAATCACATCAATTTAAACAACCTGCAAGAAATAAGAATGTAGTGAATTGCTTTTCTCTACACCTGAATCTAGTAAAAATGCAGAAAATACATTTCCAAAGCAAAATGGTAAAATAATGGGAAATTTCAGAAAACAGGGCTTTCTTTAAAAGAAAAAAAAGTGGTATTTTCTGAAATAAACAGAGCAAGACCCTATATCCATCTTGCAGATTGTCAAAAGGTCACCTAACACATTCTGGACAACAACACAGAGCATTATATGACCCACTGGACCTTGCCCATATGAAGTGCTAAAAAGATAAAATTTTCCTGCTTAATCATCAAAACCTTGCATATTCTGTTTAGTTACTCTCACTGTCAAAAGAATCCCATCTTCACTCATGAAATCATTCTGCAAATACATATTAGCATATGTTGTGTGTTATTTTTTTTTTTATTTTTTTGAGATGGAATCTCACTCTTGTCACCCATGCTGGAGGGCAATGATGCGATCTCAGCTCACTATAACCTCCACCTCCAGGTTCAAGTGATTCTCCTGCCTTAGCCTCCCAAGTAGCTGGGATTACAGGTGCCTGCCATTACTAGTGGCCTCAGCCTCCCAAGTAGCTGGGATTACAGGTGCCTGTGATTACTAGTGGCAGGCACCTGTAATCCCAGTTACTTGGGAGGCTGAGGCAGTTTTTGTATTTTTAGTAGAGACCAGGTTTCACCATGTTGGGCAGGCTGGTCTCGAACTCCTGACCTCAAGTGATCCACCTGCCTTGGCCTTCCAAAGTGTTGGGATTACAGGCGCATGTTGTGTGTTAAAGCTCTGTCCTCAATGCTAGAGCAAAGCCAATCATGGTTCTTACCCTAATGGAGTTTAGGTTCTGGTAGGGAAAAATAAATAGATGGATAAATAAGAAATGCATGTAACAAGTGCCACCCAGGTTATTATACAAACCTAAAATTAGAAAAGTTGGTTTCATCAGAAAGCTTGTGAAAGCCTTCCCTTTATAAAAGCATGCTTGAGCTGATATCTCTAGGACATATAGCATTAAGCCTATAATTTGAAGAGCAAATGCATATCTGGTCAGAGAGATCAACAACTACAAAGGTCCTACATTGAGAGAGAGAGAGAGAGAGAGAGAGAAAGTGAGCAAGGATGAGGGGCTGAAAAAAGACCAGGATGCCTGTGTCACCACGTGATGAAGGCCACAACTCAAGAGAAGCTTAGAGAGTATCCAAGGCCTTCATCCTAGATAGGAGAGGTCTCAGACCCCCACTGGCTTTCAACCAGCCGCATTCCTCTCCATGTGGCGAGAAACTTTTGAAGCTAAAGAGATGATGCCTTCTCAGAGTCCACGCTTTCCTCTTTCTAGAACATTCTCCATAAGAATCCCCATCCTGCTTCCAAAGCCTGAGTGACCCCTTTCCCAGCTCAGTCCTCCTTAGGGTTCACCATCCTACTCAGTAGGTACCGTTGGGCCTGAGAAGTGATGGGCTGTGGGCAAACACTGAATGGGTTAGTAGAACATCTATTCATGCTTAAGGCTTTGGTGAGTTGTAGTGTGAAACTACAAGGAGTCCAGGAATTTTTTTAAAAAAATCTGGCTTTCCAGATCATTGGGAAGATATATTTGTCAAGATAGAAGGATGGAATATATCTTAACAACTAGATTCATTCATTATTTTTAAATATTTAGACGTACGGTATAGGGGCCTCCATGTCTATTCTTACCCAGGGACCCCCAAATGTTGTACAGGTTTGCTAAACAGGTAGGTTGCTACTGAAGAACACAGAGCCTTGCAGTAAATATTTCTCAAACTTTAACGTACCTATGAATTACCTGGGGATCTTGTGAAAATGCAAGCACTGATTTCTCCATTCTTAACAAGTTCCCAGGAGATTCCCACATTGCTGAAGGGACCACACTTTAAGTAGCAAGGTTATTGGGCATGTTAAGGAGTTTTATCTTCATCTAATTTTATCCCAGGAGCCACTATAAGTTCTAGAGGGATTTCAAGGGACAGATTTTTATTTTGGAAAGAGTACAATAGTCGAGTTATGAAGTATAGACTAAGAGCAGAGGAGTATGCTGACAACATTGGGCAGGAGAGGACGTAAATACATTTGGAGATATTTGGAAGGTAAAATCTGCAGGACTCAGTAAATTGGATGAGGGAGGAAGTGGTATGACCTCAGGAAGGACAAAGTTCAAAGAAGTGAATGGGTAAATAAATAAATTAAAGAATTGCTTCTCTGCCATTCTCTCAACTGAGGTTTCAGAGTGGCAAGACTCAGGACAATTTCAGTCGTGGATGATTTAAGAGAAATGAGAGGCTTTTTTCTGTTCCCTTGTAGATAGTTGGAAGCCATATTTACCCAAATTACATTTAACCTTCCTCTTCTTTTTTCTCAGAGAGCTAAAATAATAGAAGTGATAGCAGTTGCAACTATACCCATCTCAATTCACCTGCATTCCTTCTGCATGTCGTAAGGTCATCTGAGCAGTGTCTTCATTTAACTAAGTGGTTGTGACTGTTACATGTTCTTCTCAGCATGATTTCTCCAGTACCCAAGTGATTAAACGTAGAACTCTGCTCCCCCTGCTCTTGAGAGCCTGAGAGCCCAAGTGTCCTACAGGGAAAAGCTTTCTCCCTGGGGGCTGGCTCTCGAGAGGCTTGCTTGCATACAGGATGGGCTCTCGGAATTGTTTCCTGACTGCGAAGGGATTTTCACTTTCTTTGGTAAGTTACAGCAGGATTCAAGGTCCTGCCGAACTAATCACTCAGCTGCACCAGCTGCACAGGCGCACTCTCCCGTGGGAGCCGGCATCTCCGGGGAACCTACGGCTTTCTTCAGCAGAGGATGCCAACAATGGGTTTGCTGCTCTTCTAATTCCACCCCTGTCTTCCCCCTCTCCAGCTTTCTGCTGTGACTCACAAAAGGCAAAAGCAGCAATACTTGGAGGAGCCTCCAGCCTAAATTTAGGCAAGGTGTCTTAGCTTTCTCATAAATACCCAAGGAAAATTTTAAATTCAATGCGCAGCACTCTTAGCCTCGTGTATCACTTATTTCTCATTCTCACGCTGGGTAAGCTTGATTTGCATACATTTCAAGAGTATCTTTATCTTTTTTTATCTTTATTTATTGTCCTCTCCTCGTCCTACTTGCTGCTTTAGAACTCTGTATCAAATATTTATATATCTTTATTTCCTGGCTGTAACCCACTTCATCATTCCCTTCCAGAGAGCTTTATACTTCACAAAACCTGCTTCCTCCCACAACCCCCATGCACACCCACGGCCTTCTCTCTCCACAGTCACAGTGCAAAACTGCCAGACTCAAGTTTAATTCAGGGAGTCCTTGTTTCTCCCTCATCCTGTAATAACCTCTGAAGAAGGCATTTTTGTGCTTCATCCTCAGCATCTGCTTTGTCTGGTAATGATGATTAACGGACAGGCCCAGGTGCCGGGTGCTCAAGGCTCCTAATTCAGTGTCAATCCTGCAGGGACACAGCAGCAAGAATGACACAGGCCTGGCAACGCAGTAAGGATCTGGGGCCTGTGGCTGGCTGGAGAGCACACGTCCCACTGCCAGGGGACAGCCACTTCTCAGGTCCAGTTATTCCCACACCTTTCAGTTTTTCACCGGACATCAAAATCCAATTCTAATGTGAAATCTCCAGATGTTCATCTTTTGGTTCAATTAAGAAAAACATCATAAAGTGCTCAAATAGCACATCAGCAAGCTAGCAGTTATATACTCTGGTTTGTAGCTCTGTTGGCGTGAAGCAGTTCACAGACACATTCCCCCGCAAAGGTAGTGGGAAACACACTGTATGTTCTCTCCTGGCACTTCTTTTTATTATTTTTTATCTTTTTAAGTTCTGGGGTACATGTGCAGGATGTGCAGGTTTGTTACACAGGTAAATGTGTGCCATGGTAGTTTGCTGCACCCATCAATCCATCGCCTAGGTATTAATCCCAGCATGCATTAGCTCCTTTCCCTAGTGCTTTCTCTCCCCACCTCCCCACACAGGCTCCAATGTGTAATGTTCCCCTCCCTGTGACCATGTGTTCTCATTGTTCAGCTCCCATTTACAAGTGAGAACATGAGGTGTTTGGTTTTCTGTTCCTGCATTAGTTTGCTGAGGATAATGGCTTCCAGCTTCATCCATGTCCCTGCAAAGGACATTATCTCATTCCTTTTTATGGCTACATAATATTCCATGGTGTATATGTATCACATTTTCTTTATCCAGTCCATCATTGATGGACATTTAGGTAAGTTAGTTTAACTGTTGTGGAAGTCAGTGTGGTGATTTCTCAAAGATTTGGAACCAGAAATACCATTTGACCCAGCAATCCCATTACTGGGTATATAACCAAAGGAATATAAATATAAATAATTCTCCTGGCTCTTCTCACTGACAAGTGCTTCTGGACATTAACAGGAATAGTAATTAAAAGATCATAACCTTTCTATAAATAGGCAACCTTAAGGCCTGTCTTCCAACAACAACAATAATAAAACTCTGCCTTTTGAAACTTGAAGAATAACAGTTCTTTATTCTACATTTCCTTAAAGGGACAGCACAAGGCCATTACCAAGGTCATAGAATTATTTTGAAAAATTCATCTTTAGACATCTTTTTCTTCCCTGATTTTCTCACTCTGCAGCTGCTAAGCATCATCCCATCTCTCTTGCTGCCTCAATGCTCCTATAACATTCATTCACCTCTTTTGCGTCCCTCTGCTCAGCATATGACTCTCCTATTTGGGGGAAAATACACTTTTTTTTTTTCCAAAAATAATCAGCACTCCTGCCCTGTAATTGTAGCAAGAAAAACCATCCACCCAAAAGTAACAGTTAACCTCATTATCCTGGGCTTCTTATATTTCCCCAGATAACAATATAATCTCTAAAGACTTTGTCATCATTTTGCATTGAAGACCTACAGGGTATTGGCCATGATCACGTACAGCACCAGGGAATCCTTCTGAACTTAAGCTCATTCTTAAAGCTAGTTTGCTAATAATTAGTTGTCTAATGATCAAGTTATCTAATATTTAATCCCTCTCTGAATCCTATTATCTATGTTTTTCTGAAATCTACTTGGCTTTTTAATCATTTTTAAACAAATTTGCCTAGGGCACTTCTGAATTATCTTTATATTTTAAATACCAAATTTCCACTATTCTGTAAATCCATCCTTGTGGTGTCTTTTGCTATTTTATGTGCATTTCAATACTTTAAGACAACTTGTCTGAAAATTTTATGTTTTATTAGTTGATACTTTAAATTTAAGGTCACAAAGGTTTGGATTCTAGATGGCCTCCACATGAAGCAATACACTGTGGAACTTTCTACACTGCCAGGAGCACAGTGACCACTCTGCTGTGATGCCCTCGCCAATGTCGGCTCTGGTCATAGGCATCTCTGAGGTACTCTCTACTGAAAGGAATCTCTTCTCATTTAAAGAGAGTCCTCATACTGAAACCTGAATCATCCAAAGTTTTCTCCCTGGGACCTTCCTATCTGTTGTGGGTAGCTTACCCCCACCTACCAAAATAGCCAAGTTCCCGACCCCCAGGATACAAAACATCCACATTGATCATGGATTTGATTCTCACCTCAGCAACTTAGTAGCTGATGTCTCTGGATAAGAACCTAACCTCTCTGAACATCTGGTCCATAGGTTGTACCACCTTTAATGAGAAGAATCACAGCTACCTTCATAAGTTTATGTAAGAATAGAAACAAATCTATGTACTGTGTGGACACCTAGAAGGCATTCAATAAAGAAGGAGGAAGAACAAGAGGAAGGGGGTATTTTATTTTTCTACAGAAGACAACATCTGAATAACAGAATAGGCAGAAAGATACTAAGATTTAGAGAAAACTATATCATATCAACTGGGCCTCTGCTCTATTGAAAAATAAAAACAACCAACTGTTCTTTGACTGCTTTGAAAATAGCCCCCCAGAAAAATATATGAAAGCAATCTATAAAGTGTTACTTCCAGCTGAATTAAAATTGTACGGGGAAAGAAATCAACCTTTAACCTTGTCCATTATGACAGCAGATATCTTTGCTCCACAACCCACCTCCTTGGAAGTATTTTTGGCGATAGTATTATCCAGAAAATTCACTGAATTACTGAGTCCAGGTTATGAGTGTTTATGCTCTTTCCTGATTCCTTTAGCCAACCTCCCTGCCCCCAACAATAAATTACCATTTTCATCTGCCCTTGCCTCAGGCAGCACTTCTTTATTAAAAGATTAGCAAATAAATAAATGGGATGCAATTACCCAGAAGCAACTGTGTGAGACTTTTATCCCTAATGGGATGGAAATTAAAAGTAAAAATAGAGAATACTGATGACAAAATATTTGAATCTTGTGCTCTTTTCAGGGATCTGTAGATCATGTGTCTGGTAACACAGAGAGGAAAATATTTTGGGGACAGAGATGATATGTTCATTCTAAGCTACCTTTAGATGTACCAGCGCCATCTGGCCCCCCATAGTCTTAGAAATACAACATGTGAAGTGTAGGTTCTTCTCGCCACCGACCCCTAAAGCTGAGTCTTTCTCATTTTCCCCTTAAAGGAGGAAGCCCATTGTCATTATCATATTCCCCATTCTTCACTCTGGAGTTCAACTTATTTCAGAATAAAATTGTCACCTGTCATCGGATATGACCAGTGACTGCTAAGTTTATCACAACACCCAGTTCAATTTCCATAAAATCACACCCTCCTTTCCCAAGCCAGAAGCATCCAAGAGTTCTCAGCTACAATGCTGCTGGGAAGACGCCTACTCGAAGTAGAAATGTGTCAGTCCTTCATGTAAAAGCACAGGCAACTGATGTTTGTCAGTGCACAGCTGGTGGCAGCAGGTAGAGAAGAAACCGTCTTGGCTAGAGACTAAAAGCCTATGATTCTGACTTAACTCTGCCACTAATTAGATGTGTGACTCTGCACAAGTTACCTCCCGTTTAATTTCCTCCTCTCTAAACTCAAGGCCTGTGCATGAGGATTCAAAGGTCCCTTCCAGCTTCACAGTGTCCCTTAGTCTACCCGCCCACCAGAGTCCCTCAGGCTCCAGAAAGTCAGCAGGATCTAGCTCCCTGCATGGCTTGACCCAAAACACTTTCTTGGTCTTTTGAAATTAATGCAGATGTTTTCATCTTTCCAAATTCCTTCTCTTATCTGATTTTTTCCTTATTTCAAGAGCAGCATATGCGAATTGTAAAAATATTGCACACACAAATAAGCAGAAGAAGAGAAAAGTTCACGCATAATGGCAGATTCTTTAAACTGTGACATATGTGTAGAGGTTCTTCATACTATCTGTAGTGTTTTTCAGCTTTCTAAGCCATTGACATATTGTTTATTCACTTTTTATTTTATTTGAAAATATAATTTTAATGGCTACAATTGCTGCATCATACAATTGCTGTATCATACAATTGTGCCATGTGTGAATCAATTTACATACATAAATATACAATATATAAATATATATAATATATAAACATTATATACATGTACATATATATATATATGTATTTAAATTTTGGGGGGAGAGACAGAGTCTTACTCTGTCACTCAGGCTGGGGTGCAGTGGTGCGATCTAAGCTCTCTGCAACTTCCGCTTCCTGGGTTCAAGTGATTCTCATGCCTCAGTCTCCCGAGTAGCTGGGACTACAGGCATGCACCATCACACCTGGCTAATTTTTGTATTTTTAGTAGAGATGAGGTTTCACCTCATTTTTCAGGCTGGTCTTGAACTCCTGACCTCAATTGATCCACCCATCTCAGCCTCCCAAAGTGATGAGATTACAGACCTGAACCATGATGCCCGGCTAAATTTACTAATTTATATTTTCTAATTTTGGTATCATTTGTATCACCCTGAAGTCACTTCTTTGCAGGATATACCTGGTTACTCTAAAGCGTATCAATACATGAGGTAGGTGCTCTTACTAACTTGTGGCATTTCTTTAAATGGCTGGAAATGGGAGAGAGATTAGGCTCCACTCAATACAGCATGGGCAAATGGGAATTTATAGCTAAGGAGTAGGGTAGGGGTCGATGGATGAAAAGGACCCAGAGGATACACCTGGAGTAAGGGGGATTCTGGCCAGACGAACCTACAGGATTTTTATAAGTGATGTTGGAGGAAGAGGAACCCAATCAGATATCAAGGCTAATCAGACAGAGAGAATGAGCAGTTCTTTTTTTTTTTTCTTTTCTTTTACGTAGGTTCTGGGGTACATGTGCAGGTCATGCAGGGTTGTTGCATAGATGCGTACTATAGCCGGCATTTCTCCCCATGTTATCCCTCCCCACCCTTCCCACCCCCAAGTGTCCCTCTCCTAGCCTCCCCTAACTGCCCCCAGTGTGTGATACTCCTCTCCCCGAGTCCACGTGTTCTCATTGTTCAACACCTGCCTATGAGTGAGAACATGCTGTGTTTGGTTTTCTGTTCTTGTGTCAGTTTGCTGGGAATGATGGTTTCCAGATTCATCCAAGTCCCTACAAAGGACACGAACTCATCGTTTTTTATGGGTGTGTAGTATTCCTTGGTGTATATGTGCCACATTTTCCCTGTTCAGTCTATCATCGATGGGCATTTGGGTTGGTTCCAGGTCTTTGCTATTGTAAACAGGGCTGCAATGAACAAACATGTGCATGTGTCTTTATAGTACAACCATTTATAGTTCTTTGGATATATACCCAATAATAGGATTGCTGGGTCAAATGGAATTTCTATTTCCAGATCCTTGAGAAATTGCCACACTGTCTTCCATAATGGCTGAACTAATTTATACTCCCACCAACTGTGTAAGAGTGTTCCTATTTCTCCACATCCTCTCCAGCATCTGTTGTCTCCAGATTTTTTAATGATCGCCATTCTAACTGGCGTGAGATGGTATCTCAATGTGGTTTTGATTTGCATTTCTCTAATGACCAATGATGATGAGCATTTTTTCATGTTTGTTGGCCTCATATCTGTCTTCTTTTGAAAAGTGTCTGTTTATATCCTTCACCCACTTTTGAATGGGGTTGTTTTTTTCTTGTATATCTGTTTTAGTTCTTTGTAGATTCTGGATATTAGCCCTTTGTCAGGTGGGCAGATTGCAAAAATTTTTTCCCATTCTATTGATTGCCAATTCACTCTAATGATGGTTTCTTTTGCTGTACAGAAGCTCTGAGTTTTAATTAGATCCCTTTTGTCTATCTTGGCTTTTGTTGCCATTACTTTTGGTGTTTTAGTCATGAAGTCCTTGCCTATGCCTATGTCCTGAATGGTGTTGCCTATGTTTTCTTCTAGTGTTTTTATGGTGTTAGGTTTTATGTTTAAATCTTTAATCCATCTGGAGTTAATTTTAGTGTAAGGTGACAGGAAGGGGTCCAGTTTCTGCTTTCTGCACATGGCTATCCAGTTTTCCCAACATCATTTATTAAACATGGAGTCCTTTCCCCATTGCTTATTTTTGTCAGGTTTGTCAAAGATCAGATGGTTGTAGATGTATGGTGTTGATTTTGAGGCCTCTGTTCTGTTCCATTGGTCTATGTCTCTGTTTTGGCACCAGTACCATGCTGTTTTGATTACTGTAGCCTTGTAGTGTAGTTTGAAGTCCAGCAGTGTGATTCCTCTGGCTTTGTTCTTTTTGCTTAGGATTGTCTTGGCTATTGTCTTGTCTGCTTATTTCTTGAGCAGTGGTTTGTAGTTCTCCTTAAAGAGGTCCTTTACATCCTTTGTTAGTTGTGTTCCTAGGTATTTTATTCTCTTTGTAGCAACTGTGATTGGGAGTTCGCTCTTGATTTGGTTCTCTGTCTGTCTGTTATTGGTATATAGGAATGCTTGTGATTTTTGCACATAGATTTTATATCCTGATACTTTGCTGTAGTTGCTTAACGCTTTGAGAAGATTTTGGGCTGAGACGATGGGGTCTTCTAAATATACAATCATGTCATCTGCAAATAGAGACAGTTTGACTTCCTTCTTTCCTAATTGAATACCCTTTATTTCTTTCTCTTGCCTGATTGTTCTGGCTAGAACTTCCAATACTATATTGAATAGGAGTGGTGAGAGAGGGCATCCTTGTCTAGTGCCAGATTTCAAAGGAAATTCTTCCAGCTTTTGCCCATTCAGTATGATATTGGCTGTAGGTTTGTAATATAGCTTTTATCATTTTATGGTACATTCAATTAATACCTAGTTTATTGAGAATTTTTATCATGAAGGGCTGTTGAATTTTGTCAAAGGCCTTCTGTGCATCTATTGAGATAATCATATGGTTTTTGTCTTTGGTTCTGTTTATGTGATGGATTATGTTTATGGACTTGCGTTTGTTGAACCAACCTTGCATCCCCGGGATGAAACCTACTTGATCGTGATGAATAAGCTTTTTGATGTGGCATTGCATTTGGTTTGCCAGTATTTTATTGAAGAGTTTTACGTCCATGTTCATCATGGATAATGGCCTGAAGTTTTCTTTTTTAGTTGAGTCTCTGCCTGGTTTTGGTATCAGGATGATGTTGCTCTCATAAAATGAGTTAGGGAGGATTCCCTCTTTTTGTATTGTCTGATATAGTTTCAAAAGGAATGGAATCAGTTCCTCTTTGTACGTCTGGCAGAATTCGACTCTGAACCCGTCTGGTCCTAGACTTTTTTTGGTTGGTAGGCTATTGATTGCTGCCTCAACTTCAGTCCTTGTTATTGGACTATTCAGGGTTTCAACTTCCTCCTGGTTTAGTCTTGGTAGAGTACAAGTGTCCAGGAATTTATCTATTTCTTCCTGGTTTACTGGTTTATGTGCATAGAACTGTTTGTAGTAATCTCTGATGATAGTTTGTATTTCTGTGGGATCAGTGGTGATATCCACTTTATCTTTTTCTATTGCATCTATTTGATTCTTCTCTCTTTTCTTTTTTATTACTCTGGCTAACAGTCTGTCTATTTTGTTGATCTTTTCAAAAAACGAGCTCCTGGATTTATTGATTTTTTGAAGGGTTTTTTTGTGTCTCTATCTCCTTCAGTTCTGCTCTGATCTTAGTTATTTCTTGTCTTCTGCTAGCTTTTGAGTTTTATCTTGCTCCTCTAGCTCTTTCAATTTTGATGACAGGGTGTCAATTTTAGATCTTTCCTTGTTTCTCATGTGGGCATTTATTGCTATAAATTTAAGGTGTCCCAGAGATTCTGGTAGGTTGTATCTTCATACTGCTTGGTTTCAAAGAACATCTTTATTTCTGCCTTCATTTCATTGTTTATCCAGTTGACACTCAGAAGCACATTGTTCAGTTTCCAACTGGCTGTGTGGATTTGAGTGTGTTTCTTAATCCTGAGTTCTAATCTGATTGGAACTCAGTCTATCTGATAGAACTGAGTCTATCTGTGGTCTGATAGACTGTTTGTTATGATTTCTATTCTTTTGCATTTGCTGAGGAGTGATTTCCTTCCAATGATGTGGTCAATTTTAGAGTAAGTGCAACGTGGTGCTGAGAAAAATATATACGCAGTTCTTGCTAAATTGACTTATCAGGGTTCTTGCTAAAACCAGGTTTTACAAAAACATGTGCAGATGAGCCTAGGAAAAGGTTCCCCAAAAGGCTGACTAAAGTTTAACTAAGCAAAGAGTCTTTGTCATCCATCCATTTAGAATATTGGAGCAAAGTCCTAAGAGATTTACATTTAAGTCAGAAAACCGGAGGACTTCACTTCACTTTTACTGCATTGCTGAGGTTTAGATTTCACTCACTCAATTAGCCATTCAGTTAGCAGACACGTGTACTTTTTAAGTATCATTATATGCTGGGATCCATGGTAGACACTGACAATACAGAAAAATTAAGAACAAACAGGACGCTACCCCTCCCCATTCATGTTCAACCTCTGTAGCTCATATGCTCTGTGTCGTTAAGACATTCACAATTGCATAGAACCCTGAAAAAGGAAAAAATGAAAAAAAAAAAATACTTAAGAAAGTCCTAAAAGTATTTTACACTTTACAAAGACCCTTTTCACATTTGTCATCTCAGTGAGTCTTCCACACAATCCTGGAAAATAGACACTATTATAATTAAATCAATTTATAGGTAATAAAATGGAGACAAGGAGGCTAAGTAGCATATCCAAGATCACATAGCTAGTAAATGACAAAGTTGGATCTTGGACCCTGTCTTTCCATCTGTGCTGGGTCAGCATGTATCACTTCAACTCCATCAGACACATGGATTTGTTGTGCTGTGGCAAAGATACTGAGGTCTCACCAAATCTACCCACACTTTGAAGCCTCCCTTAAATCAATTAGAAACACATGACTAGGACTTTGCCCTGAAGCAACATGAGTACTTCTGGGCTAAAGCAGTTGACAGTTGGTGTGGCTCCTCCATGACCCCCCCTTCCTCTTTCTTTGGAAAACAGCCTCAAAGTGGAAGGGGCTTGGATACCCATGTAACTGCATGGAGGAGAGCCTCTGCCAGTCCGTCTCATAGCTCACACCAGAGACAAAGCACCTTTTGTGTGAAGCCTTTGAGATTTCAGGTCTTACTTGTTACTGCAACAGAGCCTCTCCTACCTAGCAAATACAAACCCGAGAACTCTATACCAAGCACCACGCTGGGTGCTGAGAACAACTGAAATTGTAAGATATTCTCTGCCTTCGAGGAACTAACAAAGTTATTAGGACATTACTTAAATTGAAGTGTTTTCTCAACAGATGTCCAGGCTCAGCCAGCAATGTAGGACCCATAAATACCAGTGACAGGCTCGTTATCACATCTGAGAAGAGCTGTAGCCTCAACACTGTTTGGTGGTGGCTATAATTTTTAAGATGTTGCTGTGCTATAAGCTAGAAGGTCAGTGCCAAATCTGATAGCCACCCAGAACCTGGGGCAATCCTTATTACCTTGATAAACAATGTTTTAATTTATTGGTTAAAGAAAGCACGCTAAGAAACTATTGGTTAAGCAAACATATCCCTGTAGCCTTTCCTTTTATTGGGCCCATCTTTTGATGTCTTCTCTCTATTCTGAGAATTTGTTCTTTTATTCATTCACTTACTAAACATGTATCAAACATCAACACAGTTCTAGTGCTGTGTTAGATCTGGAGGTGCAACAGATCAAGAAATCATGATTCCTGTGTGGGAAATGGCAGTAGCCATTTTTTTTTTTTTTTTTTTTTTTCAGAAGATAGACCTGAACTCAGGGGTCCTTATGGGATTTACAAGATTGGATCACCAACCCAGGGTTACTTAGAAAGTGGTCTTAAGACCCAAATATTAAGGCATAAGTAAAAGTCCACCAACGTTTATATCTTTGTGATTTTTAAAAACCAATGTACTCTTCAAAGATGAACTGTCAGATTTTCTAAGGAGAAACACAAACAGCATTATTTCTCTGCTTTCTCAACTGCCTGCTTGGTTCTTTCATTTTGACATTTGAGACTCTTGCTGCACCACAGACTCAATAACATTTATTTAGAATCCCAAAAGCCAAGAATTAGACCTTCATTTGACTCTGAGCAGTTTTCTGTCTTCCTTTCTCTGGGGCAATCAACCTCAGCTTCTCTAGTTTTAAAAGTATAAGTCCTATAGGAAAAATAATTTCCAAAAAGAGGAATTTCATAGGATCATATTTCAAAATATTATCCCTGTTATATGGAGTAGGCCCAGTATCCATGAGGTGGCAATGTGTTCCTTTACTGAGCCAAGGAATCCAATCCCACATGCTATCATGCCGGCACAAAGTCAAAAATTTTAATCCTACTTGCTGTGAGGTTTTTATACAGGGCAAGTTCCTTAGTGAGGCAGCCATAGCCCGACCTCTAATATGTACACTGGTGGACTCTGTTTCTATCATATAAACCCATTAAGTGTCTGAAGAAGCCTTTTACATTTTCAGTGCTTTTTTTATTGATTTCTCAGAGGCTCTCTCTCAGGGAAGCTGCCCTCACCTCCCTGGCTCTCTCATGTACAGT
Source organism: Aotus nancymaae (assembly GCF_030222135.1). Lineage (NCBI taxonomy): Eukaryota > Metazoa > Chordata > Mammalia > Primates > Aotidae > Aotus > Aotus nancymaae. Next base: position 9,388,157 of record NW_026988412.1, on the reverse strand, counting down.
ACCAAGTGCTTCTCCACAGGAGAGCTTGTGCTGCTGTGATTCCTTGATTCTTAATTAGTCAAATGGAGCCTCTCTGTTGAGATGCTTAGAAGAGTAGTGACTAGAACATAGTCGGAGCTTGAATACCTATTTTTTAAAATAAATAATGCATGCAAATAGAAAGATCTGTAAGATTCTTAAGGAAAGTCTAGAATTTGCCTCCCTCCTTAGTCTCCCTCTGGATTCCTTGAGGATTTCCTTGGGGAAATACTTTGAAGGCTCCAGCAAAAATGCAAATATGTTTTCTGAGAGGATTAGGAGATGAAGTGGTTATCAGTAAAACCCAAGTTGTAATAGCAAATACCACAGGAAGCACAGATCAAAAATGAACCCCAAAGAGTGGAGAAGCATATGAGATCTCACCCATGCTTCATAAGGAGAGCCAGGAATAGGACAGACAATACCTGAGGGGCCACACCTGGGGATGGGAAAAGGGCCTTCATTCAAGATAATGGGAGGTGGAGGTGGAGGAAAGGCGAGATGTCAGAAACAAATACTACAGAGCCAATATGAGGAGCATCAGGACATTGTTAAATGCCAGGGTAGGAATCCAGAGTTATACATCCAAGTTTGACCATGGATCCAAGAGTAAGAATGTAGATGAGACCAGTCAAAGCCAGGTAAGAGTTTCATGGAAGTGAGTGGGGCTGGGCAAGGAGGGCAAGAGCTATCAATGGTCTTACTGCTGTGAAGCGATTATAGAGGGACCGCAGGGGCTGCTGCCCACGCTCTAAAGCAGCACTGTTCAAGAGAGTCACAGAAGTGAGCCATGTGGGTAATTTAAAATGCCCTATAACCACATTTAAAAAGAAAAAGGCAAAGGAAACAGCTAAATATGTTTAATGAGATAGATATTTTACTTTCTTTTCTTCCTTTGTACTGTGTCTTCGAAATGTAGTATGCATTTCATAATAAACTCATTCAGCAATTTGAACTAGCCTCATTGCATGTGCTCAGTAGCCACATGTGCTTAGTGGCTACCATATTGAATAGCACAGTTTTGGGGGCTCCACTAAGGTCCTCTTCTGACCACATCCCTCACCATGGTGAGGAGTTGGTGGGGCTACAGGGACCTGCCCACCTAGATCCTCTCCATCCTTCTAGATCACACACCAGATACTCGAAACCCTGAAATGCCCTGCCCGAAGTGCCCACAGCCTACTCTTAGGAAAGTGCATTGAGAAGGTGTTGGGATGTTCGTATGGGTCCTTCCCTGGGTCCATCACAGGATGGGTCAGCCTTTCTGAGGGTGAACTGTGCTGCTGTTTTGTGCACTCCTAGCCTTGAGGAGGTCCCAAGGCATGCCTGATGGTGGAGAGGCATGGATGGAGCCTGGATGTGGGTTGGGATGCCTGTGCAGGACAGAGTTGGGGTAGGGGAAGAGAAGAGAGATCAGTAACTCACTGACACAAGGAGCCTGAGCCATTTCTTTCCACACTCCATATGCCCGTGTAAAACTCCAAAGCATCTGAGAATTCTAAATTTGAAGCTAAATTTGACAAGGTAGGAGAACAGAACATATTTTATTTAAGAGTTTGTTAGCCCAATTTATAAGTTTAAAATATTTGGATCAGAGTGAGTCTTCATTTTCACTCCTGCCAGGAACCCCACAAATGCTAGAGGCAAACCTGATCCTGAGTGTTCATTATTTACCATAATATCTGGTATTTAAATTCTTGTCTTTAGGGAAACAGTAAGTAAATTGGCCCAACTTAAAAGGTCAGAGGTACAATGAACTCAAGGTAACACAAAAGGAGAATAAATTATTGGACATAAGGGTCCCAGATTCAGTTTTACAGAAGGTAATTTCAAGGAGATAAATACATATCACCTCAACTGCGGAAACCACCCTCAATTCCAGTTAGCATAGTTAATTACTCCTTTCTTTCTGTGCCCACAGAGCACTTTATTCAAACTTCTTATTGTAGAATACAAGTCTATATTTTCTTCAAAAATAATTTATTGCTTTATTTTAGGAATCACAGATTCTTTTGAGAATGTATAATGAAAGTCGTAAGTCCTCTCTCCAGGGAGAAAAAAAAAGGCAGATACGTGCAATTGGGAACATGAGTTCACCGAGTTCACAGACTTGAGCCTCAGATGCCTCTGTTTGACAGGGCTGCGAGGGAAGCGCTGACGCCACTGTGCACCATCTGATAAGGACCCAACTCAGATAGGATGAGTAAGCGGCATGTTCCAGGTATCTATGGCTGTATTAAAACCATCCCAAAACTTAGTGGCTTAAAAGAAGAGTAGTTAGGGCGCTACAATCCTGCAGAGCACAGTGGGATGGCTCTACCCTTCATTAAGGAAAGGAGGAGCCACAGTGGCATCACTCAATGTCTGGTGTCTGTAGGGGGCAGCACTGGGAGCTTGGCTGCATTGTGTCTGTCTCACTTTCCCTATAGTCTCACAGCCTCCTCGGCAACTCTTCCTCATGAACTCTCCAGCAAGACAGTCAAACCTCTCTGTGGTGATCTGAGGCTTCAAGAGGGAGAGTCTGCTTGTGTCAGGCTTGCTAATTTCTCACTGGCCAAAGCAAGTCACATGACCAAGCCCAGAGTCAGTGTGGCAGGAGCTTCACAAAGGTCTATCAGCATGCATGACTTCTTGGGGCCACCAATTAAGCAGCCACAGCACAGCCTTTCCAAAAACAAGGTGGAGGGACAACTACTAAAAGAGCAAATGATCGTAATCTCTTAGAGATACTGCACAACGATGTGGGGTGCCTACTCAATCCCTCCATCGCTTAGGCCTCAGACCGAAGTCTCTTTCTCAAAGTCGTCTTGTTTGACTAGATCACCTCTTCCTGTTAGGCACCATCCAAGAACCCCGTGTTTTTGGTCTTAGATACATATTACAGGGTGTAATTATGTATTAGTGTGAATATCTGACTTCCTATCACTCAAACTGAATTGCGGACTCTTTGAGGATGGGAACTCCAACTGCTTTCTCATTACTACATCTCAGCTTCTGGCACAGGATCAGACACATGGTAGACCCCAATAAATATCTGAGGAAGGAAAGAAGGAAAAAAGGAAGGATGGAGGAAAGGAAGGGAAACACAAAGAGAACAGCAACAAGAATGGATGGGAAAGAAAATATATGGTGTAAGTTATAGGAATTCAAGATATGACTTAACAGTGACATCCATTGAATATATGACAGACGTGACACTAAGGCAAATATCCTATTTACTCCCCAACAACCCTGTGGGAGAGTTAAAATTCGCCCCACTTAATAGATGAGGAGACTAAAACTTACAGTAGTTATGTGATTTTTCTCAGGCTGAAGAGCTGGCAAGTGGCAGAGCTGGTATTTGACCCAGGGAAGCCTAACCTCAGAGCTCATACCCTTAACCACTCGTAACCATTATCTCCCCTGTAAGTACAAATTAGTGTTTAGAAATGAAAAGAGAACACTTAAGAGCACAAAGCAGATTCAGTGTCTGCTCAAGGACTTATGAAGAAAATATGTATACATAAATAATCAAAAGAAAGTAAAAGAAATGCTTGTTGCTTTGTAAAAGAGGTTACCAAAGAATAGTGGAAATCAAGCCAAAAAAATAAAAGGAAGGAAAAATGAGAGCATTAGGGAGAAAATGAAGCAGAGAAGACTGACAGAGAGGGACCCTCAAGTAGGTGGACCCACATTTCCTCAGAAAGGGGGTGATGCAACTGCCTCCCAGGAGGTGGGAGGAGGATTCACTGGCTAAAGTATTGAAACTGGCCTAGCAAAAGGCATCTTCCAAGATGAGTCACAATTTCAAAGTACCTTAGACGAAAAGTGTGCCAAATAGGAAATTTTACAGCAGAAATGAATTTTTATTAATCACAATATGCTCATATGAGACTTCTAGTTTTCTGCTTCAAGCAGAGATAAAATACATAAATCTTTCTCTATAGAAAATTTTAAAAGGCATAGCCCACACCCACAAAAGAAAAAAAAAAAGATGTCTATACTGAAGCATTGATGGGGATGTAGAACAACGGAATTATTCCGTTTACTGGAATACCCCACATTCAAACAATGCTCTGTTGCTGGATGTGAAAGCCAGTATACCCACTGTGGAACACCATCAGCGTCTACTGAAGCTGAACCTTCATGCATATCCTAGGACCCAATAATGTCACTCCTGAGCTTATACCCAACAGAATTGCATCCATATATTCAGAAGGTGCATTAGAATGCTTGTAGCAGCACTATTTATAATAGGCTCCAAATACAAACCACATAACTTCCCATCAGCAGAAGGTCTAAATAAATCATGGAACATTCACACCCTGGAACACTACACAATGATGAGCATGTACAGTGTACAATTACATGCAAAGCTATGGATGAACCTCACACACATAAATATTTAAAGAGGCAAACCACACTGTGGGAAGTGAAGATGGTGACATCCCATGTGGAGAGAGGGAAGAGACCTGGAGGGGCCTGAGTGGGACTTCTTAAGTGGTTTGTCCATTCCTTCTGTGGATATTATACTACAATAAACATTTCCAAAGGAGGTATGACACACTCAAAAACAAAATAAATGTCTTCAAGAACCCAACATCGAATAGAAATACAAGGAGGTCAGGAGAGAAGCAGCAGTGGGCATGAAAAAAGTCACCAGAACCTGTGCAGCAATCTCCTGTTCACAATGTGTTTAAAAGACAGGTGATCATTCTGGAAGTTCAAGCAGGAACTCTTAGGTTGAAGTTCTTGGGTGGGTTAATATTCCTCCCTCCTGAGGTCCTTGTGTCAAGTCAATTCTAAGAAACAAGGAGGGACACGTCTCTCATCTTTTTCACTCAGCTCTGAGCATTGTACCTTACATGGGGAGGGGTTAGAGTAAATGTATGGTTAACAAGTGATGAACAAGCAGAATTACAAGGCTCTCTATGGCTCTTTTTTTTTTTCTTGAGATGGAGCCTCACTCTTTTGCCTAGGCTGGAGTGCAGTGGCACAATCTTGGCTCACTGCAACCTTTGCCTCCAGGTTCAATCGATTCTTCTGCCTCAGCCTCCCAAGTATCTGGGACTATAAGTGCGCGACACCATACCTGGCCTATTTTTGCATTTTTAGTAGAGATGGAGTTTCATCATATTGGCCAGGCTGGTCTCGAACTCCTGACCTCATGATCCACCCGACATGGCTCTCCTTTTAAGGGTGGGCCCAGGTGTGTTCCTCTAGCAGAAAACCCTGACACAAGGAATGCATGAGTTTATTTGGGAGACACTCCCGGGAAGTACCTGCAGGAGGTGGGGATGAAGAAGCCAGTTCAGGGTGAATGAACGAACAGATTTCTACTAGGTAGATATTTTGCAATTAGAACGATCATGATACAGAATCAATTAAAAAGAAGAGAGAGAAATCATAATTAAATGAAAGACTTTACACACGGAGTTAAGGAAGAAAAAGGAACCTCAAAACTCAACCTTAAGAAACTCAACACCATAAGCAATAGCTAGCAGAGGGTCAGTGATCCAGAGGATCCAAACACAATTTTTCTGCTGATTATTTAATAAGCACTAATGTGGCCACAGATAGGATATTTAAATGATATACCATATTCTCTTGAAGTTATCTAATGATGTCCCACTGGGGAGCATATACTAAAAACATACCTCAGAATGGCCCATCCAAGGTGTGAGGGAGCCCCAGTATTGATCCTTAGCTTGCATTTGTGCTTAGCTAAAGGCTGCTCCCAGAAGACTCACTCCTGGCTCATTTGGAGAGTCCATATATTTTGAAATTGGTTCTGGGGTAATAGTGTGCTGAGGGGAAGAGGGGAAGTCACCAAAAGTATCTGCTAAAGCAATTCATTAAATATTCTTATTGGAAACATAATTTTGTTTTCCCCCAATGATGGATATGGGCTATAACTGAGAACTGGACAGATAAAAATGGGGTTGAAGAGCTGAAAATAAAAATTGCAAAAAATCTTAGGAGGAGGCAACTTGAAGACCCTCCTCCCTGGCCACTCGTTAATGTTTAAATCCCTTCTCCACACTGTTCACTCAATGAACGCCTCCAAAGAAATCTACCTGAAAAGCATTAAGAAAACAGCAATGGAACCCCACATGTCCCACAGCTCTCTTTCCATCTGTCTGGAGCCCCATACTTTTTTTTTTCAGACGGAGTCTCACCCTCTCTCCCAGGGTGGAGTGCAGTGGTGTGATCTCGGTTCACTGCAACCTCTGCCTCCCGGGTTCAAGTGGTTCTCCTGCTCTGAGAAGGCACATAGCCTGCTTGGTCCATGTTCATATGTGACTTACAAGATGAGATGCTATAGTTTTCAACAATGAAATACTGTACAAGTGTTAGCTCCCTGTGTTTGGTTTCCATCCCAGCATCAATTAGAGGCTGGAAAGAATGCAAGATTCATTTTGAAAACTCCCCCTCTAGAAAAGTCATTCAGATGCCAAATTTTAAGATCAGTGCTTAGAAGATCTAAGCCTCAGCTGCTTTGGAAGCAAAGACAATCCAGCCCAGCAATCATTCAACCCCTTTGGTCTCATCAGAATTCTCCCACCATGGCTGTTATTACTAATTTTATAATGACAGAAGAGCATTGATGTAAAATTTTAATAGTTCCTCAGTTAATCATTAAAATTAGTCTATCAGGGTGAAGAGATTTTCTACTGTTTCCATGCCATGTAATTTCAGGTAATAAATGAGATGGTGGAAAAGGATTTGTAATGTTTTATAACCCCATGGAAGGCATTTGAGACTGCTTGCATAGACGTTTTGAAATGCCAGAGAGGACCAGAAACAAAACAGAAACAAAAATCTATCGCCAAGCAAAGCTCATTTGGATACACTTTCTAGAGAAGGCACTAAGGCCCTGAAGATGTGGCAAGGAAGGGTAATTAGTTTAGAACTTCTCCTTGGAAAACAGAAGAGTCCTTGAACTACCATTTGGTTTATGACATGGTGAAAACTGGCCAGGCGTGGTGGCTCGTGCCTGTAATCCAGCACTTTGGGAGACCGAGATGGGTGGATCACCTGAGGCTGGGAGTTCAAGACATGGTAAATGCCAGATATAGGTGAAGGGGAGGAAGGCAGCAAATCACACTGCCACGTGTGTACCTATGCAACAATTTTGCATGTTCTTTACATGTACCCCATAACCTAAAATGCAATAAAAATAAAATAAATAAAATTTTTAAAACTTAAAGCTACCAAAGCTAAGACCAAGTATTTATTTTTAAAAGATTTATGACTATGAATCTAAATAAATGCACAGTACAAGGAATACCTGCCTAGTTAGACTTACTGTCAGCTCCTTAAGATGACTGACCATACCTAAGTACCAAGAAGTATTATTGTTTTTCAGCTGCAATGGTGCCCAGCCTAGTAGGGAGTACATAATAGGTTCTCAACAAACTGTTAAAACAGTAAATATTTTAAGGTGTTGTCCATGGGGCTACATTTTAAAATTCGTTTATCTGGAAAGAATTTCAAGCTTACAGAGTTTGCAAAAAGAGCGACATCTCTTAAAAACCTGAAAAAGGATAGTATAACTGGGAAACAGATACAAAGCCCAGAGGTACAACTGTAAAGGCCTTGGGAAGAGGTGCTTTCTCACCCTAGAGCTGGAGCACTTTGCTCTGTGGCGGGGAGGAAGTGGTTCAGAGATGTGACTGGCCCTGACAGCCGACTTTGGTTTGTCTTCACGCCCCATCCACCGGGAAACTAAAAATAAGAGCATTCAAGCTGTGAGCAACATCCCGTTTCTTTTGTTTTTCTTTCATATTTAGCTTTTAGACTAGTTGAACAACATTTGCCTAGTGTCTCTAAATCCCAGGGTTTCTAGAAGCTCTATAGACATTAAATCAGTTCCACACAAAAGATCTGAAAAATATGTGAGATAATGTGTGCAAGGAAGGTTCGATGTGGGTGGTCCCTCCTGGGTTTCTTCTTCCTCATTGCAATTGGACTCAGGGTTATTCAAATGAATGTTTTATTATTGTCATGGTTGCTTTATTTGATTTTGTTTTAACCCCAGTGTTCTCCCAGCCTTTTGAACTTCCTTGTCTATTAAACATAACAGAGCAACTGAATGATGAGCTAAAACCTCTTTGGTCTTAGACATTTTTTTTTCACCTTTGTCCCTGGATGTCATATTTTTTGTGTATTTTGCTTTGTTTTGTAACTGACTTGTAGCTGGACACTGATGGAGGCAGGTAGTTGGGGGAAATAACCCAAATGATAACACCTATGTCAATTGCTTTAATGCCAGGGAATTGTGGACTAAAAAATAGATCCACGATCATCAAGTCAGAGATTTTTGCCTATGGCCATCTGTGGCAGATTGTATTTCCAGAGAGTCACACCATCTTCCACCCATAACTCTCTTATGATGTAGCAGGACACTTAGGGCTTGTGACTATGGCAAAATGATGTTATGTGACCTCTGGGTTTATAAAAGGCTGGTGTTTTCATGGTACACTGTATTGGAGCCTGAAGCTGCCAGGTAATCAGTCTGACTGATCTGTCCTGAGGCAGCCATGCTGGGAGGAAGCCCAAAATAGCCCATGCAGGGAGATTGCATGAGAGGCTCTGAGACTACACAAAGGGAGAGAAAGATGTGACAGCCAGCAGCTGCTTCAGGTCCTGCTGTTACTGCCCCAGCCACCTTCTAACTGCAACCACATGAGAAACCTGATATAGAACGACCCAGCCAGGCCCTGTACAAACTCTTGACCCTCAGAATCCAAGAAAGGTGATGAGATGATTGTTGTTGTTTCAAGTCACTAGGTTTTGGAATGATTTGTTATACAGCAATAGATATTCAGAATACCATTTATATATTTAAAAGATTTACAATTCCAAATTGAGGAAGAAATAGTGATAAGTGAGACACCCATCTATCTACATAAATACTGTTGTTCAACTGTATCTATCTACATAAATACCACATAGCTTTGAACTATGCGGGTCCACATATTCCTAGATTTTCCTCTGTCTCTGCCACCCCTGAGATGGCAAAAGCAACCCCTCCTCTTCCTCCTCCTCCTCAGCCTACTCAACATGAAGGTGATAAGGATGAAAATCTTTGTGATTATCTCTTCTAATTGATTAATAAATATATTTTCTCTTCCTTTAAATATTTTAATAACTTTCTTTTCTCTGGCTTCCTTTATTGTAAAAATACAGTATATAATACATGTATGAAGTGTGTGTTAATTGAATGTTTATGTCATCAGTAAGCCTTCTGGTAGGCTATTAGTAGTTTAGTTTTGGAGCAGTCAAAAGTTACACATGGATTTTTGACTGCATAGGGACTCAGTGTCCCTAACCCCCACATTGTTCAAAGATCAACATTATACATTTTTATTGATAGTGCAAAATATTTTCATATGAATGTGGTTTATCAACTGTGTGATTTTAGTTCCTCTCAACTAACTTACTTGTTTCCAAATGCTTGGGTCACAAGGCCAATTTAGAAATATAAATCTTATCAATTTAAACTAGGTAGACCTAATGAAACAATCAATTTGATGTTGGTGTGTAGGGAAGAAATTATTTTTATTCAGACTCGCAGACATTCATGAACATGGTAGCATGTTATATAACTGATTTTTAAAAAGAAACTATCCAGGCTTTAAGAGTCTAGAGTTTCAAAAGGCTGACTCTACAGGGACTCCATTTACTTAGTCACATGTACTTGATTTACCTCAATCTGTATTGCGCAAAGTGAAAGGGAAGAGCTAATGTGTATTTAACATAGATTTAACGTTGAAAGAAGCCTTAGTGATGCCACTGATAAAAATATAGCCCTTGAATATAGGGGAGCTAACTTCTTAAAGCCAACTCGTGTAGTACATGAATTTTCACCTTATTGAAGGTTTCTTGGTATAAATCACACCCCCTTTGTGTAAGCTGTCATGTGCTTTGAGAAGAGAAGCATGTATCAGTTAGCTTTGGTTGTGTAACAAACCACCCTGAAATTTAGTGGCTTTAAAAAGTAGCTATTTTATTTAGTCCATGATTCTGTGGTCAGTTGGGCGGTTCTTTTGCCTGGGTTGGCATGGCTTATCTCTGTTGGGCTCTCATGTGCTTATGATCAGTCAGCATGTTGGCTGGCAGCTGAGTGTTCTAGGGTGGCTGCCCTCACTTGCCTAGCAGTTGGAAGTCTGTCAGTTGAGTTAACAAGGGTGACCATCAACTGCTGTACTTTGTTTATTCTCCTTATGTTCTCTCATTTTCTTGCAGACTAGCTCCAGCCAGGTAATGTGAGGGTCTCAAGATTATAGATGCAGCACGGTAAAGCCAACTCCAACAAGCACCTTTCAAGCCTCAGCTGACATCCATTGGACAAAGCAAATACCATTACTGATTCCAGATTCAAAGTGCGAGTGAGGCACTCCACCTCCTACTGAGAGATGTGGCAAAATCCCACTGGAAAGAGGTGTGCATTCAGGACTTAAGGGCCATTTTTGCAATTTGCTATGGGGATTTGCTCATAGCCATGTTGTAAACCTACAGCAAAAATCTGAGAATCACAGCTTTCATTCATTCACCAGGAGCTGTCAAGAGGACACAAGAAGCAAACAAACAAAACCAACCCCCTTTCCAGTTCTCTGACAGCCTGTCATTGCCCAGAAGGGGCCAGGATATTTAGTTCTGGACAGTTAGCTCTAAGACACAGAGCATAATATTTTTTAAAACATGTAATGATACTGATTCAATATAACAGCTGTGAAATGATCATAAAAGGAGAAGTTAGGAAAAGGCCTGTCAGAAATAAGATTGGGATGATGTTTCAGCTCTGCAGTTTTCACTGGGCTCTAGGAAAAGAAACACAGAACAAAAGGTTAGTTAACTTTTTCCCTCCTAATGAACATTATGAGGACAAATATTCTGTTCACATGTACCCCTCTGGCAGCCTGGTTAATTTGTTAAGCCCAACTGGACAAATAAAGAAAGCCCTTTATCTTCATTAAACCCAATGAGAATGAATGGCAAACCGCAGCATCATTACTCTGGCCTGATGGGTTTCGTCAAAGGGCCTGGAAGGCTCTTAAAACCCCAGATACTTTAAAGCTTGGTTGAGTTAGGATTTGTTTATCTCTCGCAATAAATATTGGCTGCTTTTACCTCCATCCATAGACTCAGGCAAGCCAAGACCTGCTTCCAAGTATACACAGCAGAGAAAGATACAAGGACAAATGCACACATAAGCACACATGTGCCCACGTATGCATGCACGCACACACACACACATGTGCACACACACGTCCTAGCTCTACTACTTTCTACTTGGGTGACCCTAAGCTGGTTATTTAGCCTTGTTAAATCTCAGTATCCTTTTCTGTAAAACAAAATAATAACAAAACTCATACAGTTATTGTAAAGGTAAGTTAATATTTTTAAGTGATCAAAATAGTACCTGTCCCACATTGAGCATTATAGAATTGTTACTGAATAAGCATGCTACTGGAGCTGGCAGAAAACTGCCCAGGAATAGCTTTTATGACTCTCTAGGTTACTTTGGAGCCCAAGTGACAAAGCATGACTGAAAATTGGCAATGAGGCCCCTTCTGCACTGAGTCTTCACCAGCCTTGGAGTTGCCGAACCCTGGAAGCTGTGAAATCATTCCTCTTTAACAGGGACCTTGAAATGAGAGTGTGAGGGAAGGGCAGAGGCAGGGATGGAGAACCTTCAGGCAGCAGAAGAGCAACAGTGATGATGACTGATCGAGTGATGACAGCAGAAACCAATATGTGAGTACATGTGAGAGATCAATTGTGGACCTCCCAGAAATAATATGCTAGGAGTGACTTCATGATTGTTTGGGTTTGAAATCATTAAGAGGGTGTCTTCATTCACATGTCTGGAGATTAGTGCTGACTTTCATCTGGGACCTTCTCTGTCATACTTCCTACATGCTTGACAGTAAGCTGAGCATCCACAAGTGGCTTCTCCACTGGCCTGGGTTCCTCACAACGTGGTGGCCTCAGTGTATTCAAACCTTCCTGGTGACAGCACTCCGAAAGCAAGTGCCCCAACTATCAAGTTGGAAACTGCATTGTCTTCATAACCTAGCCTCAGAAGGCACACAGCATCACTTCTACCACGTTGGTTACTAATGAGACATAAGTTTGTGCCATTCCAAAGGGAAAGTCACAGATTGTACATCTTGATTGGTAACAATTCAATGTCACGTGGTAGATGAACGTGTGGGATGAGAGATATGGTGGTGGCCAAAATACAATCACCCACAGGGGCTATCAAGCTGGAAGATAGTTACATTATATAAACAAATTTTTTTTTCATTTAAATGTATTTGAACTTTTTTCAGTCTTCTCAGGCTGCCATCATAAAATATAACAGACTCGATGGCTTAAATAACAGAAATTTATTTCTCACAGTTCTGGAGGCTAGAAGTCCAAGATCAAGTGCTAGCAGGGTTGGGTTTCTAGTAAGGGCTCTCTTCCTGGTTTGTAGATGATGCTTTCTCCCTGTGTCCTCACACAGCCTTTCCTTGATGTGTGTGTGTGGGATGGAAAGAAGGGAGAAAGAGTGTGAGCTCTCTGGTGTCTCCTATTATAAGGACGCTAATTCTATTAGATAAGAGCCCTACCTTATGGCCTTTTTTAACCTTAATTACTTCCTCAGAGGCCCTATCTCCAAAAACAGCCACACTGGGGGGTTAGGGCTTCAAATTATCAGGGGACACACACATTCAGTCTATCACATTCTTCGCCTGCTCCCCTGAAATCATATCCTTCTTGCATGTAAAATGCATTCATTCATTCCAACAGCCCTCAAAGTCTTAATTCATTCCAGCAACAACTATAAAGTCTACACTCCAAACTCTCATTTAACTATCATCTAAATCAGATATGGGTGAGACTCAAGGTACAAATCCTGAAGTAAAATTTCTTTCCAGCTGTGAACCTGTGACACCAGACAATTTATGTGCTTCCAGAAAACAACGGTGGACAGGCAAAAGATAGATATTCCCATTTCAAAAGAGATAAATCAGAAGAAAGAAAGAGGCGATGGGTCCCAAACATGGCCAAAACCTGTCAAGGCAAATTCCACTAGATCTTAGGGCTGAAGAATAATCCTCTTTGCCTTGATAGTCTTCCAGCTCCACTGGGGTGGTGGTCTCACCATCTAGACTCATGGGGTATAGGTTTCACCCTTTGGGCTCTGCTCAGTGGGAGTTCTGCCCCCAACTACTCCACCCCCCAGACCCCACGTGGTGGCACCCTGGCCTGTGGAAACCTCAGTAGTGGCTCCACCCTTTGAAACCAAGGAGGCAGCCCTGATCACACTTGTGTCACCTTCAGGGTTACTCTTCCCTGCTCTTGAAGGACAGTGCACATCACCAACAAATAGCTCTACTGTCCTGTCCTGTAGAGTCTAAGTCCAACAGCCTTCTTTCCTTTCATCCCATCTCCCTTCCCTTCTGTTCCAAGTGCAGTGTTTCTGCTCATATAATCCCACAATACCTTTGTTGAGTATTGTCCAGCCACCCTTCTGGTGTTCTAAACATACTTTCTTATTCTTTGCAATATGAACAGGCTGAGAATTTTCCAAACCTTAAATTCTGGTTTCTTCTTGCCAACATTATGTTCATAATTATTTATGTATTCACTAGGAAAATGGAGGTATTCTCTCCATCTTTCCTTTTTTCTTTCTGTGCCTTCTTGAGAATCACCTTTAATGTCAATATTTCTACCTTCATAACAATGTAGACTTTTCCCAGCACATACCTCAAAACTCCTCCAGCCTTTATCCATCACCCAGGTCCAAAGTGGCTTCCACACTTTTAGTTGTTTGTTACAGCAGCATCCCACTTTGCAGTACAAAATCTTTGTAAGTCTGCTTGGGCTGCCATAACAAATTCACAGGCTGGATGAATTAAAAAACCACACTTAATTTCTCATGGTTCTGGAGTCTGGGATGTCCAAGATCAAGATGATGGCATGGTCAGTGTCTAGTGAAGGCTCCCTTCCTGGCTTGTAGGCAGCTGCTTTCTTGCTGTGTGCTCAAATGGCCTTTGTGGGCATGTGCATGCTCACACACACACATAGAGGGAGAGGGAAAGGTGTGGGGTGGGGGGCAGGGGAGGGAGAGAGGGAGAGAGGGGGAGAAAGAGAGAGAGAGAGAGAGAGAGAGAGAGAGAGAGAGAGAGAGAGAGATCTGGTGTCTATTCTTATAAGGATATTAATACTCTTGGATCTGGACCCTACCCCCACATACTCATTTATTTAACCTTAACTACTCCTTTAGAGGCCTCTTCTCCAAATATAGGCAGGGGAGGGTTTCAACATATGAATTTGGGGGAGACACCAACATTGAGCCCATAAAAAACTGTATCTAAATAAGTAAATGACCTAATTTGCCTACACAATCTTTGTCTTTATGGCAATATTACAAAAGACAATCTCAGCATTATGCAGCCGTTACGTGTTTCGCTGTGGAATGGAAACAAGAACTCATGAGTTAATCATATTCTTTGAAGCATAACAATTCTATAAGGTGAAAGGTTAACAAAACTGGGTACATTCATAAAATTCTCTGATTAGTGAGAAAAAAGGGAAAAAAAATTATTGGGTCTCGTAGCCAGGAAAGATGCTGAATGGCTCACAGAACTGAAAGACCTACATGACTCGAGATCTACAAGAAAATAACTGGAGTCTCAGCCCTGCCAGCTTTCTCTTTCCCTGGCGTCCCTCATCTCTACTTGCCTCTCTCCTTCGCATAGGTTAGTCTTGTCTCCTACTGACGACTTGAGACCTTCTCCATGAGACTGGAAAAATGACCAACACAATAAGACAGAACTTCTTTCTTCTGGCATGAACCTATAAGTTCCAGAGAAGGACTCTGATTGACTCTCTCAGGTCATTTGACCAACCTTTGAACTTATTCTTACTGAAGATATTGCTCCATGATAAGTCAAAAACACCACATGCTCACTGCTTGACAAAGAGGTCAGGATTTGTTGCATCTACTGAGTATGTTTTTAAAAATTTTTAAAATCTTAGTCATAAAAATAAACAGTATCCCAAAATCCTAAAGAAATAAAAATGTTCCTAAGAGTTTTCACATACTCCTGTTTTCTGTAGGAATCTTCACTGGGAAACACACCTATTTTAACTATAAGAGCAGAGTAGTATTTCTGTCTTGCAAGGTTGGAAAACACCTAGAGATATTGCTTAGTGCCGGCTGGAATTCACAGGCAAGCAAATTAAATGGTTCACAAGCTCTCAATTGCAGTACCTCGAATATTGGAGGATCCCTTGTTCTTTGAGAGGTTGATTTTGGGTGAAACTGTAGCCCCTGCTTCTAGGGGCAAAGGTAACCCCTAACCCCAGCTATTATAGCTTGTTGCTGGGCAACCATGGAAAAGTCTCCATGGTCATTAGCTGGCAATGAGAGGGGTGACACTGGGAAATGATGGCAGGGCTAAAATAAACCTTGTTGCAACCTAATGAAACCCGAAAGTAATTTTTCAAGGTTTTAAAAGTCACGCAGGTCTGCTGAACCCCGGGTGATGAAGCAATGTCTCAAAATTAAAAGTCCTTCTGGAAAACAGGAGGAGACTGACTTCAGCTCAGTATCATTTGGCTCAATCATATAAATTTGGTTATAATCAGTACCATGATCTAAATGTTTGTGCCCCTCTCCTAAGTTCATTTATTCAAGTCCTAACCTCCCAGGTGACAGTGTTAAGAGGTGGGGTCTTTGGGAAGTCACTGGGTCATTCATGAGGGCAGAGCCCTCATTAATAGGACTTGTGTGCCTGTGAAACAGAAACCCCTTGCTCCTTTCACCATGTGAGAACACAGTGAGGAGAGAGCTGTCTGTGGACCAGGGAGTGGCTCTCACCAGACGCTGATTCTGCTATGCCTTGATCTTAGACTTCCCAGCCTCCAGACCTGTGATCAATAAATTTCTGTTATTTGTAAGCCACCCAGTGTATGCGTTTAGTCATAGCAGTGCAAACAGACCAAGACAATCAGCCACGTCTTTTGAGAGCCATCTTGAAACCAGCTGACAGGAATATGGGCAAGTGTAAAAGCCGGATCACCAGTGAGCATGCTGACCGCTCCATAGCATCCCCTCTCCAGCAGTTAGCTTATCCCAGTGTCCACACTACAGTGATAACTGAACTGTGGACAGTGGTGTTAGGAAGATACAACATGCCTCGGCTCAGCTTCTCTAACTGTGGTGCTCAGGGAGGATTTGCTTCCAAAGCTGGCTGAATATTCTAAAGTGATTGACATGTCACCATCTGTAGCACATTGTTTCCTCAGATGGACATATCAATTCCTCCCATCCATTATGCCCTTAGCAGTGTGACTTTGCCATCTCCTCACCAAGAAGAGGGGTCTATCTCACTTTCCTTGAGCTTCAGCTGGCCCTGGGACTGCCGCCAATCCAAAGAATGTGACAGAAGGGGGTTGTGGAACTTCCATGTACAGGCCTTAAGAAACCTGGTAGGTTCCTTTTTTGTCCTCTTAACATGTAAAGAAATCTAGGCCATCCTGCTGGAGAGGGAGGCCACGGGGGGAAAGAAGCTCTGGGGGAGAAGAGAGGTCAGTCATGCAGAGGAGAACTGAGGACCCCAGCCAAAAGCCAGCACTAAAGCACTAGACATGTGAGTGGGACCATCTTGGCTTCTCCACCCCAGTGGAAATCCCAGCCACACAGCATGGAACAGAGAGGATCCATCTCCCCTTGCTTAACAGCCCCACCCAAATCTCTGACCCACAGAATTGTGCACAATAAAATAGATAAGGTTTAAACCCACTGAGTTGTGGAGTGGCTGCATGTTAACAGAAAACTCATATGCCCTCTCATCCCACTCGGAGGAATTAGTACCCCACCAATTGGGAAGTTCTGCCCAAATCTGGGACCGTCACAATGGACATGCTTTGTGTCCTTTTCACTAGGTTCAGAGCATTTCTCTCAGCAGACTAAAACCAAAACTAAATGAGTTGAGTTGCTTTTCTGTAGGGCTAGGCCATGCTCTCTGAATTCTCAGCTGTTTTATTTAGTGCTGAAAACTGTTCCAGTGGCCCTTTGGGGGTCAGTGAGCAGCCCCAGTTTCCTGAGACGCACCGGGTGCCATTTTAGCAACCCTGAGTCTCTTCAACCTTTATTGATCTTCTTACAGAGTTTGACAAATGGCTGTTGACAGAAAATTTTTAACTATGAGATTCAGCCTCTCACTGGGTATACCTCTGCAACAAAGTTTCTATTGGATATCAATGAGAACATTCAGGCCACTGAACTCAGAATCTTAATCATTTCCCATATTCATATCAACACTATACTCTGAAAGTGATCAATTCTGCCCATTGCTCTCTCTGGACTGAAAAGAACTTTCAGCAGCTTAGGCATGCCCTCTCATTATCGAGTGATCAATAAATCATTTGCCTAGGTACATTTCATGGTTGCCCAATATACAACAGCATAATAAAAGTTTGAATTAGGTAATGCTCCTTTTTATTATCAGAAATGAATTACCTCATGGGGCCAGCAGATACACAAATGTAGCATGCCCTTCCACTAAGTGGAAGGCTTTTTCAATCAGCTTCCAACAAATGCAGAGGGCGAAAACAAAGTAATTGCATTCCAAAATAACCCTGTATCAAAATTATAGGTTATTTTATTGGGAGTATTGTTGCTCTTCATTTAATAATAAACAATACCATAATTTTCATACCAACCATGGCAAGCCATCAGAGTAATATTAAACATAACCTCTAAACTTGCAATGTTTATTCCTCGTCCAGAATAGGAAGGTTTCTGCAGGGCATGGTGAAATGTTCATACTGGAGGAAACATCTGTTTTTGTTCCAAGTAGGCCCTGGAATGCTGGTAAAGTAGCACATTATGCTAATAAACATATGTAACGATACCAGCATCCACGTTTGCCATAAAAAGGCATATCATACTGAGTGATGGCATATTCCAGTAACTTTAAAGCTCGTGTTTCATTTTTAACTTTTAAACAGAATTCCTCACATAAATAATTAAATGCGTGCAAAGGATGGTGTCCTGATTTTCTCAGTTTTGGGGGTCCGTGAAATAGGACCAAGACACTCTGATACCCAGCCTGTGTGTCCCTCAAGGGGGAAGCCAGGTCTTCATCATTGCCCTGTCTCCAACACCTGGCATTCAGTAGGCACTCGGTTAATGCTTACAAATGAACAAACACTTCTTGCTGACACAGAGGCAATGAAAGAGTAGGAGGTTTTCCTAGAGCAGGAGATCCATAAATTGAGCCTGAAGGGATGGGTAGAATTTAGTCCAGAAAGGGGAAATGAAAAGACACCCCCAGGCAGAAACAGCCAAGAAGGAGGCACAGACAGGAGAAGCTGGGAGTTGTGAGATCTGATATTCTTGGGTTAGTTGAGGGCAAACATGAAGCTGGGTAGAGAGGCACCAGCCAGGTCATGAAAAACCACAGGGCTTAGACTTCAGTCATGCATCATGGGGAGTCCTGGGTGATTTATTTATTTATTTATTTTTGAGACGGAGTCTTGCTCTGTCGCCAGGTGCCAGGCTGGAGTGCAGTGGCGCGATCTCGGCTTACTGCAACCTCCACCTCCCAGGTTCAAGCAATTCTCCTGCCTCAGCCTCCCAAGTAGCTGGGATTACAGGTGCACACCACCACGCCCAGCTAATTTTTGTATTTTTAGTAGAGATGGGGTTTCACCACATTGGCCAGAATGGTCTCGATCTCCTGACCTCGTGATCCGCCCCCCTCAGCCTCCCAAAGTGCTGGGACTGGGGGATTTTAAGTAGAGCAGAGTCTCAGTCA
The DNA here is from genome assembly GCF_030222135.1 of Aotus nancymaae. NCBI lineage: Eukaryota > Metazoa > Chordata > Mammalia > Primates > Aotidae > Aotus > Aotus nancymaae. Next base: position 9,369,333 of record NW_026988412.1, on the reverse strand, counting down.
GTTCACTGATTTATAAAGATTATTCAGTCTTTGGGATGGAGATGGAAACTGGGAGGTACAGCTAGAGAGAGGGAGAAAACCTAGGAGGCCAGTGGGCTTGTCTATCCTGACACATCTCGACTGCTCCTGCAGTTACACAGCACAGGCTGGCATCAGCACTGTGTCCATCCTGTGGCCTCTGGATCTCAATAAGGTCAAACAAAGTTGCTCAGGGTCTTGAGACATCTCAAGTCCTGAATGCCATGTTTAGAAAGAGCCCATTGTTTCAGAATACAGTGGCGTCCTCCATCCCCCACTCCCCTCCTATCCTCCTATTAGTGGGTACAGCTGAGTGGTTGCTCAGGGTGGATGAAGGGTATGAAGTGTCACCATCTCTCTATTAGTTTCAACATTTCGTAGGACAAGCCTCCCTTCCAGTTCAAAGAGTCCCTCCCATCTTCAGTCGACATTGGGAGGACAAATCTTAAATGTTTGCATTTGCCAAAAATTTGCTTTACACCAAATGGGAAAAGAAGGCCACACCATTCCCCGATGATTACCATTAGAAATGGATCCAAAACCAGTGGCATTCAGGTTCACAGACTTTCCTGAGCAAAACACACTTAAGAGCCAGGCATTGTTTTCAAGGTGCTTTCAAGAGCACTGTATAGGTTTTGGAAAAGAAAAGCCCAAACTTTATACTATTTTTATGCATCACAAACTGCTTACCTAATGCAAGTCTCTTCTAGACTGGTCTGTGAAAATAATAGGATATTTCAGAAGAAATAGTTAAGAAATTAGAATTAATCAGAGTAGGCGAGAAAAATGTCATCAAGGACTCACGTACTCCTCTGAACCCAGGTGGTTGATCCCTATAGAAAATGGTGCCTAAGTGGTTTGCCAGCTCTATCTGAAGCTCAGATAAGAAACATGCTTGCTTTTTATCAGGACAGTTTCATTTGGACAGAGGAAATTTTACTGATATAAGGGGTTGTTAGCATTTGAAGTGGATTAGGAAAAAACAGCCTTCACATTCATTCCTCAGCAAGTACCTACTAAGCACCCACTGTGTGCTGAGTGCTGTTCTGTGCTACACGAATTTACTTGTGAATAAAACATAGGTTCCTACTTAACTGGAGCTTACATTCCATCATGGGGAATAAGGGAGACCAAGGAGGCTTGACTACTGAGAGTTGCCTGAGCCACATGGGTACAATATAGTGCAGGCACAGTGGACACAGTACAGTGTAGGGACAGTGGAAAAAGTACATCCGAGCATGGGTGCAGTATGGTACAGTGTGGGTACAATGATGTGTAGGAACACTGCTGTGTGGGATGTGGGGACAGCATAGCATGGGGAGGGTGCGTCACAGTGTGTACAGTGCAGTGTGGGTACAGTGCAGTGTGGATACATTACAGTGTGGGTGCAGTGAAGTTTGGGTACTGCACAGTGTGTACAGTGTAGTGTGTACAGTGAAGTCTGTGTACAGTATGCTGTGTACAGTGCAATGTATGCAGTGTATGTACAGTACAGTGTGTATAGTGTGTGTACAGTGCAGTGTGTGTACCCAGTGTAGTGTGTGTATAGTGTGTGCACAGTGCAGTATGTGCACAGTGCAGTGTGTGTATAGTGTGTGTACAGAACAGTGCATGTACAGTGCAGTGTGTGCACAGTGCAGTGTGTGTATAGTGTGTGTACAGTGCAGTGTGTGCACAGTGCAGTGTATAGTGTGTGTACAGCACAGTGCAGTGCGTACACAGTGCAGTGTGTGTATAGTGTGTGTACAGTAAAGTGCATGCACAGTGCAGTGTGTGTAGTATGTACAGTACTGTGCATGCACAGTGCAGTTTGTGCACAGTGCAGTGTGTGTATAGTACAGTGCATGCACAGTGCAGTCTGTGCACAGTGCAGTGTGTGTATACTGTGTGCACAGTGCAGTGTGTGCACAGTGCAGTGTGTGTATAGTGTGTGTACAGCACAGTGTGTGCACAGTGCAGTGTGAGCATAGTGTGTGTACAGCACAGTGCGTGCACAGTGCAGTGTGCATAGTGTTTGTACAGTACAGTGCATGCACAGTGCAGTGTGTGTAATATGTACAGTACTGTGCATGCACAGTGCAGTGTGTGCACAGTGCAGTGTGTGTATAGTGTGTGTACAGTACAGTGCATGCACAGTGCAGTGTGTGTAGTGTGTACAGTACAATGTGTGTACAGTGCATATGGATACATCACAGTGTTGGCACAGTGAAGTTTGGGCACAGCACAGTGTGTGTGCACTGCACTGTGTGTTCAGTACAGTATGTATACAGTGCAGTGTGTGTACAGTGCAGTGTGTATGCAGTGCAGTGTGGGAACAGGACAGTGTGTGTGCAGGACAGTGTGTATACAGTATAGTGTGGTACAGGGTGAACAGTACAGTGTGTGAACAGGACAGTGTGCGTGCAGGACAGTGTGTTTACAGTACTGTGTATACAGTGAAGTGTGTGAACAGTACAGTGTGTGCAGTGCAATATATGTGCAGTGCAGTGTGTGCAGTGCAGTGTCTGTGAACAGTACAGTGTGTGAACAGGACAGTGTGCGTGCAGGACAGTGTGTTTACAGTACTGTGTATACAGTGAAGTGTGTGAACAGTACAGTGTGTGCAGTGCAATATATGTGCAGTGCAGTGTGTGCAGTGCAGTGTCTGTGCAGTACAGTGTGTATGCAGTGCAGTGTGAACGGTACAGTGTGTGAACAGTACAGTGTGTGTACAATGCAGTGCAGTGTGTGCAGTGCAGTATCTGTACTGTGAAGTATGTGCAGTGCAGTGTCCATACTGTGCAGCGTGTGTGCACTGCAGCGTGTGTACTGTGCAGCATGTGTACATGCAGTGTGTGTGCAGTGCATGTGTACTGTGCAGTGTGTGTGCAGTGAAGTATGGGTACAGTGCAGTATAGGTACAGTGGGTACAGTCAGATAACCGGATCACTTTGAGGAAGGCAGAGTTTTCACTTGGGAGAGACTAGTATATGAGTAAAGCATTTGGTTGGGCTAAAAGGTAATCCCAGGAGGCTTGAGCAGTGGCTTTGCATTTAGACAAGAACAGAACATGAAGAATTCTGCAGCCCATGCTAGGGAGTCAGCTGTGAATCCTGGAGAGGAACGCAATCCTGGCAAGGTGGGGGAAAAGGGCTGACACCATAAAAGAGCAAAGGATGCTCAAGTATCTGCTCAGAGAATGGCAGGACCAGAGCAAGAGACCAGTGGGGCCATGTCTATGATGCAATTGTTAGATCCAGGGAAACAGGAGTTTTGGTTCATACTGGATCTTGTGATGACACAAGTGAGGATGATGAGACCCTCTGTGAATTTCTAGAAGGACAGGAGTGCATAGCCATTTAGATGGAATCTGCGAGTAGGGGACTTCAGCCATAAAGCTTTGCCCTTGGGTGCATGGAGGGTGTGTGATGTTGTAAGACACATGGGGAGGAGGGCAGGGAGGTGATCTGGCCTGAGTTTAGTGCGGTTTTGACCATTAAAACCCATGCCCTGAACCCAGGAGGCGGAGGTTGCAGTGAGCCGAGATTGCACCATTGCACTCCAGCCTGGGTAACAAGAGCGAAACTCCATCTCAAAAAAAAACCCATGCCCCATCTCTAGCCTCCACCAAAACCAGGAACAAATCAGAAACAGAATTATTACTAAACAGTGCTGGCAGACTACCTTCTGCTCTGAAATAACTCACCGATCCATGATTACAGAACACTGTTTATCTTTAGTGAACACACTCCAAAACCTTTGCCAAACTTCCCGGGAGGTTTGGAAAGATGTGCCCTGCATGTGAGTCCTTCCAGGAGAGCTGCCTGAGACAAATTTGCTTTGGGGTCATCAATATGTGTTGTGTGTGTCCCCAGGTCAGATGGCACAAAGCCCAGAAGGACCCTAGATGTGGGTAAATGAGATGACACAGTCCCAGAGAAGAGCAGTGCACATCTTCTTCTGTATACTGTGGACAAATCAATGAAATCGCTAGTTGCTCACTGCTTGCTGCTTAGCTGAAGCTAGCTCAGTACTGGGGTGAGGGAGCCTTATTTAATAATCAGAACCTGTTAGAAGCTTGGTCTTCAAACCCCTCGTCTCCAGTATCAATCAAAACTCCTGGCTTTGACTTTTCCTGGATGTCTAACCATTGCTTCACCCAGGCTCTTAGAGAGCTTGAGAGAGGCCCTCTCTCAGCAAAGGCAGCTTATCCACATTCCTGCTAATCCACCCTACAAGTGATTAGATTAAGCCTTCTTCACACTCAGGCCCTCAAAGCGGAAGTCTGGTTTTAAGGGCACAGTGGATAAGAGAAGCACAGAGTCGCTTAGAAATTCTCCAACTTGCAATCCTCAGTCCTCAAAGTGATGCAATTTATAGCCAGGGCTCCCTGCTTTGTGGACTCTTTGGAGCCGACACAGTAGCTGCATAAGACTGAGTTCTTCCCCACTGACACTGGCAGCCTGGCCTCTGCTGAACCTCCCAGTTGTTTATACTGCAGGGAGCTATCAAAGTTGGGTCAGGCTCTACTGGGTTTCCAAGGATGGTCAAGAAACAGCTATACTCACCTCACCCTCCTGGTTGTGACACTGTGATTTTTCATCCCTTGCTTCTTGATGTCAGAGATGGGGACAGTCCCAGGAAGATAGGCACTTCTGTTCTTCACAATCGTAAACCCCTCATATTCTTCACAGATTCCCAAAGGGATGTATGGGGTGTCGCTATTTTCCTTCCATACACATTCACCTAATGTAAGTCCCTCCAAGGCATCTCCACACCCATGAGGTTTTTCATTATTTTCTTTTACAGTAACCAGGACATGCTCCCATTTGGGAAAAAAAAAATACATGTAATTTCAAATAATAGCAGATACCAAAAGATGATATAAAGAATACAGCAATGAAGTACGTCGTTTCATTTTATCTCTCTACAACGTGGTGACCAGAGTCACAGATGAAGATAAAATAGTTCAGGGGTCAGCAAACTTTTTCTATAAAGGGGCAGATGAAATATTTTAAGCTTCATGAACCAGAAGGTCTCTGTTGAAACTACTCGACTCTGCCATTCTAGCACAAAAAAAGCCATAGACGATATATAAATAGATGGGCGTAGCTGTGTTCCTGTAAACGTTTATTTACAAAAACAGGTGGTAGGCCACGTGTGACTTGCAAGCAGTAGCTGGCCAAGCAACAGTTCGAGGTACTACAGAGAGACAGAGTGGGATAAAAAAGAGGAAGCCTTCAGGAACAGCAAAATCTAAAGGATTGGGAGTACAGAAGGAGTGAAAGCCTGATTTAGTGGGCTAAAGAGTCATGAATATATGCATATGCATATGTATAGGCACATGTGTGTATGCATGCGTATACGTATAGATATGTATGTGCACATATCCAAACACATGTATTTCTTTCTGTGTATTTGTATGTACACGTCATACATATGGACTTCAGGATTTCTGTTTCTTGCAGTTTAGAAGATTGTGTATATTTAATAAGCTTTCTATTGAAAAAGCAATTTTGGATGAAATAATGCATCTCTGACCTGCATAGGGAGAAAGAAATCTTCCGAAGAACATGGCAACGAGAGTGAAAGGAGGTGCCCTGTGTGTTTCCATCAACCATGAAAAACAATGAGATTTCTCTTTGCCAGCTGCACAGCACCCAGGGGAAGAGAGGTAAAGCTCCAGCCCAAGCAAGGTAGGGAACCGCAGAGGAGGCTCCCGCTGTGTTAATTACATGCCAGTCACCTTAGGTGCTCCACTGCTGAAAGGACACACAAGACTCAGTTTATACCCAAGGAACAGCTTTATCAGAAAGAACCAGCACAGCAGCAGAAGCAGAGGGACGTGCATTGAAGGGGTCAGGAGACCACAGGCCACAGCTTCTTTGTCTTACCACAGCTGGGTCTTATAGGAGAGCTTGGTCCCCAGGTTTCTAGCAAGCACGGGTGTGTGTGTTGAGGGGGGTGGGGAGTGGAATTTGGTGTATATGTTTATGCGTGTAAAACACCTTGTATCAGGAAGCCTGTTCATGGTGCAGGTCTCTCATAGACACATTCTAGCTACGTGACTAGCCTTAACCATTAAAACCCAGCCTCCATCTCCAGCCTCCACCAAAACCAGGAACAAATCAGAAACACAAATATTACTACTAAACAATGCTGGCAGACTGCTACCTTCTGCTCTGAAACAACTCACCGATCCATGACTACAGAACACAGTTTATCTTTAGTCAACACACTTCAAAACCTTCACCAAGGGTCAGAAGCTCGAGAGATAAACATGTGTCTGTACATCCCAGTGGGTGAACCCCTGCTACTTGCCACATCAAACTGGGCATCCTGGGTGTCAGGAATACCTCTGTGGCCCAAGAGACCTCAAGGGATAATTTGACTTAATGTGGTCCCAAATTGGTAGTGTCCAGATAACAGGCAAGAACAAATATATCCTTTATGGACAAACTCAGCTTCAACCAAAGGCCAGGCGTGGTGGCTCACGCCTGTAATCCAAGCACTTTGGAGGCCAAGGCGGGCGGATCACCTGAGGTTGGGAGTTCAAGATCAGCTTCAACCAGTGCCTCAAAGAACTCACACAGATAAAGTTCCAGGGAAAATGGGCGGCTCACAGACAAACTGCCACAAGCAGAGACAGCAGAGAGCAGGACCAGAACTACAAAATCTTTAGAAATTGCAGTTATCAGGCTTACGGTGTAAAATAACTATTGTTCATGTTTAAAGAAAAAAGAGAAATTTGAACATACAAAAAGGAACCAGATACTATAAAGAATCGTCAAAATGATGTTTAAAAACAAATAAAACTTCTCAAAATGAAAGCTGTAATATAGTCCATGTGACGTTTAGCAAAGAGGATACATTCTGAGAAACGCATTGTTAGATGAGTTTCATGTGGTGCAAACATCGTAGCGTGCTCTTACACCAACCTAGATGGGGCCGCCTACTACACAGCTAGACTCTGGTATAGCCTACTGCTCCTAGGCTACAAACTCGTGGAGCAGGTTACCGTACTGAATACAGGCAGTTATAACACAAGGGTAAGTATTTGTGTATCTAAACAGAGAAAAGGTACAACAAAAATACAGTATCATATTCTACGGGACCATCGTTGAATATATGTTCCGTCATTGACTGCAATGTCATTATGCTGCACACGACCATATTTGACATTTTTTAAATGAATTAAACAAAAGCTGTAACACATCTAAAAAAACAGAATATGTGAAGAAGATAGAATGAAATTGTTCATTATTTAGCCCAAAGGTACAAAGAGATGAACCAAATGGAGGAGAGAGGTGCTCTGGGCCATTGAAGGACAAAGCCAGGACCCACGCCAGCCATTGCCTCCAGGTTCAGTTCAGCCAGTTTGCTAGATCTTCTGTTTTGTTTTGGTTTGGTTTTCATGAGAAAACAGATATACGACTTTTTCTGTGAAATCGCGATCATTAAATGTTGGAAACTAACTCAACTGAAGCAAACAGGTGGGTCTGCAGGCATGACCAGCCAATCTGTGACCTTGGCTTTATGGTGCCGAGAACAGTAAGGAAGAGGTCAAACTCTAAGAGAAGACAGAGGTAAACAGTTGGCAGAAGGTCATCGCAGGCCAGGAGGGATGTGATTCCAAGTCCATGTGGAGAGGACTGAACCATGGACATTAAGGGTAGCTGCTTTTCCTCTCAGAGAGGAGGGACAGAGGTGCACAGAGGTGGAAGTTAGCTTGGTATATCCCAATCAGCTTGAGGTGGTTACCAAGATTCTGATATTCTATGAACAAACTGCTCTTGACCTTTACACCAAGGATATTCTAGTCAAAGAGTTTCTATAAAAGCAAACTGAATCTTCATTCACAGCACTAGGACAGTAAACATATTAAGTAAATAAAACACTGGCATGTTGGCCATCAGAACTGCTGGAAAAAAATCTCAGAAACATAGTTTCTCCTGCCGCCAGGCAAGCTGTTAAAAATTAAACAAAGGGAAATCATCCCTAAATATCCACCAAGGACGAAGAGAGATCCTGGAACAATGTAACAAGGAAATACCTTTCCTGTTGCTGATTTCTGAAGGAAGAATTCCTACAGTTTAAGACGTGAGAAAACAAGGAAGTGGCAAGCAAAGTAAGAAGAAAGAAGAGGGGAAAGGGAACAGAATAGATAAAATACCATCAGCTGTTTTGAAACCCACTAAAAAGCAGCAAGGTAGATTCTGAGTCACAAGTAAAAAAGTGACATTGTTCACTGAGGTCCTCAAGAATTTCCAGACAACCTGGCGTAACAGCGGAAAGCAGGAGGTCTGGGTTTTCAGACTTTGCGAACTGTTTCTTGCTACCCTCTGTATGTAGAGAACTGAGAATAGGGGCCAACAAGGAAGAGCTCGACAAAGGTGATTTCTCTTTTCATTCTAGATCTGCATACATCTGGGTGTTTTTTGTTTTTTGTTCTTAAGATGTTTTTGTGCCTATCCTCAGCAGTTACTAACCTCCCTTTTCTGCTACTTTAAAGAACCAGCACTCCATACAAAGAGGCTGTGTGCTGTGCTGCAGTCTTAAACTTAAGATGGGAGGGCATTTTTGATTAAGATCTATGTAAATTCCACCCACCAATAGAGTGAATTTTCCTTTGCTTCGAAAATACAGTTTGCCTCTGTCTGTATTTGTGTTTCTACAAGCAGCAAAGCCTCACTTCTTTTCAATCACCATTTTATATTCAATCTTTCTCATTCTAAACTCCTCTTTGGAAAAGTAATGTCTCCCCCAACAGATTCTGGCCTTTATAAAAAAAAAAAAAAAATCAAAAAGTAACTTTTTTTGTACCTTGTGTTCTGTATGCGAGATGTTTTCAAGACCATTACTAAGCCAAGGTCCAATTCTTGCAATTTATCTTGAATATTGCCTTGGCTACAGCTTTGAATTATATTTTGCCTGCAAAATTATTAAGCAGCTTTCTCTAAAATCCAAATATATGTAAGTAGTATTTTTAACACATTTAAAAAGTGTATATATAATATGGAAATCATTATTTCACGTTATTCTTTCCGTCACATTAAGACAAAAAATATAGATGGCCTTTTTCCCCCTCTGAGAAGTCTTGTTACTGAATTTTCCAGAGGGATGCTTCCTAAGCCTTTCTGTGCATAGAAACTACATGGGGATCTCATTAATATGCAGAATCTGATTCACTAGGTCTAGGGTAGAGCAAAGATTCTGCATTTCTAACAAGCTCCCAAGAGAGACCAAAGCTACTGGTTCAAGGACCACATTTGAAGAAGCAAAGAGACCAAACCAGTGGTTCTCAGCCTTGGCTTCACAGGGGACTCTTCCAAGGAGCTATAACAGCACAGTTGCCCAGGTCCCACAACAGAGATTCCAATATCTGGTCTAAAGGGTGGCCTGGCTATTAAAAGTATGTAAAAGCACCCTCAGGGGACTGGACACAGTGGCTCGTGCCTCTAATGCCAGCACTTTGGGGCCAAGGAGGGAGGATTGCTTGAGTCCAGGAGTTTGAGCCCAGATTGGGCAACATGGTGAGACCCTATCTCTACAAAAAATTTTTTTAATTAGCCAGACGTAGTGGTGTTCCCCTTGTAGTTCCAGCTACTTGGGAGGCTGTGGCAGGAGGATCACTTGAGCTCAGGAGTTCAAGGCTGCAGTGAACTATGATTGCATCTCTGCATTCCAGCCTGGGCAACAGAGCAAGACTGTATCTCTTTAAAAAAATTAAAAAGCACCCAGCTCATCCCAAAGTGCAGCTTAGGTGACAAATTAATGGTCTAGGGCAGGGTCCAGCTGACAGACATTTCACATCCTTGACTGTGAGCTTCTACAGGACAGGGTTTGTAGTTCTGATCTTTCCTCCTGGAAGGCTTTACGTAGAGACTATTAAGGAATCACAGCACTGTTAGCAATGTCATCCATGTGCTTAAAATTAAATATGACCCCCATGAGATAACTTATCAAGATCCCTTTACTACTTACAACTGGGACCAGCACATTTGAGTCAGGGGCTCCCACTGACTTTTTTAAGCATCACACACAAAAACTGGGAGGAAGATATAATCCGCATTCTCCAGAAAGAAGGCTGAGGCCAAGCTAGAGTAAACAGTCAGGTGATTAAGGGTTAGTCTAGGGCAGTGTTTCCCAGAGAAAAGCTTCACAGGGAACTCTTCCAAGGAGCTATAACAGCACAGTTGCCCAGGTCCCACCCCAGAGATTCCAATATCTGGTCTAAAGTGTGGCCTGATCTATAAGATTCTATCTCCATTGTATAGATCAGCATAAGTGCACTAAATGCTTGGCAAAGTCTTAAGAACTTATATTCCTGAGGATTTTATGGGCAGCATGTAGTTGTCAAAGAGTCCCAAGTTACAACCCAGGTGACATCAAAGATGGGTAGTCAAGATTATGTCTCTCCCTGACCTAAAGTCCCATCAAGATGCCCTCACATCTGCAGAGACCACCCATGACCAAGATACTGTATGACTATCAAGGTCTCAAAATATGTTGAAAGGAAGACAAATACAATAAAAGAAATGCATTGTGAGAAACCATTGAGGAAAGACATGCTAAAATCACAGCATTCCTTGGGCAAATTTTAAAAACCCTCCAGGCTTCTATTCCTCTGGTTTAAAATTGCAAATAGTGTTACTCCTTCACTAATTCACTTTTAGAAACCTATAGGTCTGTAGTTATAACTCATCATGTTACTATCTACTGGCAACTGGAGCCTAGATTTTGACAACATTTTAGAAAATAGTTTAATTCTATATAAAACATCATGGATTTCCTCCATTAATTGTTCTCTCCTCTCTGCAACCTCTGGGGAAGGCTCCATAAGTACTACTGAGTAATGACACGAACTTGAAGACAACTGCCTGTCCATTTATGCTGCTATAAAAAAATACCTGAGACTGGGCAATTTTAAAAAGAACAGATTTTTTTTCTCATAGTTCTAGAGGCTGAGATGTCCAAGTTCAAGGCACCAGCAGGTTCAGCGTCTGGTGAAGGTTGCTTCCCCACAGATGGCATCATCTAGGTGTCCTCACGTGGCAGCAGGGATAGAAGGGGGAAAGGAGGATGAACGCTGTGTCCTCACTTGGTGGAAGAGAACAAATCCACTCCCTCCAGCCCCTTGATAAGGCCCCTGATTCCATCCATGAGGGCTCCATCCTCATGATCCAGTCACCTCCTATATGCCCCACCTCTTAATGCTATCACTTGGTGATTAGGTTTCAATATATGAATTTTAGGGAACATATTCAGACCATAGCAACAATAAAGGAGAACTCCAGGGGCCAGATTCCTCCGGGTAAGAAAGGCTCCAGGGCTTCCTCTCATGTTTGCTACTGCATACATCCTATTCTGACATATTGATATGTTTTTTGTAAAACATACCATCGCACAAGGATTGCTTCAATGAAGAGTTCACATCCAGGGCTCATTGCAAAGGCCAAGTTTAAACGAGTCGTCACCAGCATACAAATACAGATGGGGATCACAATGTCGGGGTGACTGAAGCTTGCATTTAGACCTCAGCAAATCTATTCTGCTTACTTCTGACACTTCCAAGGCGGGTTCTGATATGTGTCCAATCGTCCCAAAGGGCAATTTTGCTGCTCTGCCAGATCTCACTCTCATCTAATATTAAGCCACTAAGTACCGTAGATTTGCAGATAGGCACTAGGTTAACTGTATATTAGAGAGATCCCTAAGCAGGGCTGCGTGGGCCCCAGTGTGTTCCAGTATTTCAATCTCTTTATAGAGAGCCCAGGCACTCAGGGGTCTGTCTGATACAAACCAAATTTGAATTCCAGCTGCCACATATATTCACAATGTCTAGCCCCTCCCACATCACCTAAGACTCCTAAAGCCCTTTTATATAATGAGTTTTCTTGCAGGAGACGACAAACAAATGAATGTCAGTTGGACTCTCCCACCAGTCCTCCAGTCATGCCCAAGCCTTCTGGACACAAGCAGTGGGCACAACTGAGACTGAGGCAAAGATCAGTAAAAGCAGAAAGGTGTTCTGCCACAGATCCAAGGAGACAAACGGAGAAAATGCCATTTTTCACTTAAGTCCCCTTTTTCAAAACCAGCAAACATAACATTTCTACAACAATAGGAATCTACCATGTGGTGGTGTTACAGATGTTGTTGGGATCAGAATCAACCTGCCAAATGGGAAAACCCAAATCAAATTATTATTCAAGTAAACAAACTGAAAATGAAGGCATTCCCAGATGCTTCTGACAAGGGGCAAATGGACTACTAAATCAACCATTTCATAAATAAATTAGCAAAACGCATTATGTAACACTCACATTAATGACACACACCAGATTGCCAAGGTTCTTAATCAAATCTTTTCAGTCTGGGTCCTTATATTGTGAAAGGGTCGCTTCTTACAGAGAGCGCATAACTCTAAGCAAGTCTCTCCAATGACGTTTCTGCCATCACCAAATGTTTTCCTTCTGATCTGTCTCCAGGCCTGACATTTTTGCAAATTAAACTGGATTACATTATCCATGATGGCTTAAATTCAATTATCCAAATAACTAACCAGCCAGCTCCATGACTAAATTATCCACCTGCTGCCTTGAACTTTTTGGGTTTGATAATGTGCTGGTTTCATTTCTATTTCGAAAAGTAAAAGTGGATCTGAATTTCTCTTGGAAAAGAACCTAAGAATGGTCTTTCCTTTTTATGTATTTATTTTATTTTTTGGTAGAGATAGGTCTTGCTATGTTGCCCAGGCTGGTCTCGAACTGCTGGCCTCAAGTAATCCTCCTGTCTTGGCTCTCAGAGTGCTGGGGTTATAGGCATGAGCCACTGTGTCCAGCTATCTTTCCTTTTAAACATTACTTTAGAGATACATGATCACGCCCTTACTGTAAAAGAGTCAAACAATATGGGAGTAATTAAAAGCAAGGACTGCGTGTCCCTCTTCATTTCCCCACTTCTTCCCTCCTCCCAGTGTCATCATTCCAGGTTGCTTTTTTGGCAGTTTATTTAGACTTCCAGTTTAAAACAATCTCAAACAATGTCAGAATAGACATCTTTACCTTTGTGCACATCCCTAAGTCATAAGAAAGTGTGTATACATATGTGCACACACATATATTATAGACAGATACACACCAGTGAAACAAATAATCTGCTTTTCTCCCAAGGAGTTCAAAATGCTATGCTTATTATATTATTTATTCTAAATTGGACTTTTTAGGAGCTCATATAAAACAAATAGTCTCATTTGCTGGATTGCAATATTTAGACCTAAGAATAAAGGTATTTTTCTCAAGTTCGTCAAGACAGCTATAGCCATCAACCCTGGTATATGGTAGTTCTGGCCAGAAATAGACCATCATCATGCCTTATTCAAAGAGCTTATGCTCTAAGGAGACAACATATACCACAGCATTATGGGAGTTACTAAATTATTTTAGGCAAATAGAAAGGAAAAAGGGTCCTTGGGAAGTTTTTGTTTCTTTTAAAGCAGCTCGAGAAACGTTTCTTGTCTAGCAGGAAAGCCCCAGCTCTTTGATCCAGGCCAGCAAACTTTAATAAGCAAATATCAGCCATTAGAAGCTGGGTCCAGCCAAACGTGGTGGTTCTTGAGTCTTCTTCCTGACCCGGCATGTGCCTGGCAACATGGCTGCCCCCACATATCCCGAGGTATGTAGAACATCATGGCGCCCTGTATTTGCATATTAACAGGCTAGGGTGGGAAGGCCAGTTTTTTCACAGGCTACATGAATGACATACCTGCCCAAACCAATCCCCTGAGTCCTATGCAAATCAGACACCACCTCCTCCAGCCTCCTACTATAACTGGCTGTTTCCTGCTGCACGTGGGCTTGGGAGCCCCTCTCCCTCTGTCACTGTACATGGGAGCTTCTTCCTTCTTTCTTGCGTATTAAACTCTCTGCTCCTTAAAACCACTCCATGTGTGTCTGTGTTGTTTTATCTAAATTGGCGCAAGACCAAGGACCCAGATGTTCCTCCAGTCATCAGAGTCGTATCAACAGCAAGATTTAGACACTGGCTGAGATGCCTCCATTCCTAATTGCCTTTCAAACGTAGAACCAGGAAAAAGCTATGGAAATGACAAAGCTCCTGTCGGTGTGGCCAAGTTTCGGTTTCGTAACAAACATTATCATCTCAAAAATGGCACAGGTTTCCATGCGGCAGAAATGCTGAGACAGTCTGGGTATGATCCTCCAAAGATGGGTATCTTGGCCAGAAGCCCACTTTGACCCCTGTCCTACTGTGTGTGCTGTGATAGAAACCTAACTAAAATGGTATATTTACACCCAAAACTTTTATTCAACTCACTAAAGAAACAGAGTTGACTTGATCGACTCAGAATCCTGCAAACTGGAGGGACCATGCAGAATCATTGGTGCTTTCATGATTATCTAATTCAATACCTTATTTCACAGAAACAGAAAGCACAACTCAACAAGAGGTAATGACTTGCTCAAGGTTATGCACCTCATTCTTATCAAAGCTGGATCACCAAACTCCCAGTGACTCCATTCTCCTCTGTGCTGTGCTATGTCTCTGTCACTCATGGATCCCTAATATTCAAAGAATGAAATTAGCAGGCTTCTGATTAAAGATGACACACACACTATGTTCATTTGGTTGACTGTAGTAAGCATTTACTATGTATATGTATATGTATATGTATATGTATATGTATATGTATATGTGTATCAAATCATCAAGCTGTAAACCTTAAATATATGTAATTCTTATGGAAAAAGAGATGGCACATGGAGTGTACTCTTTTAGATCCCTTTTCTCCCCAAACTGAAACATCAGAAAGGAAATAAGAGAAGCCAACATAAACAAAATATTGGAATCTTGAAAGCAGATAAGTCAATGTTAATTAAATCTACAAATCTGAATCCTTAGCCAAAGAGAACCTGAATTATATCACAGAGCTCCCCAAAGTTTCAAGACTTGTTTGCACCAAGTACCTTTGGAATGGGAGCTGTTGGTGGAACACAGAAAAGGAGAATTGGTTGAAAGTCTAGTTGAGAGGCTGTTAGAACCCAGCTCTAACTCTAACTCTTTTATATGTAATGCAGCAAAGCCAGTGGCCCTCCCTCACAGCATGGAAGAATGGTAGCAGCTAAGTGAGAATTAGGGTTTGTATATGTTGAATAACAGTCTTGATTGCAGAACCCAGGGCTGATGAGTCTGACAAGATCAAGTGTCGAATAGCCATAAGTAATTGTATTAAAACAGTTTTCTTCAGTATTTTTCAGGTATTAACTCCCAAAGTAAACACAAAACTCACAAACACCGAAAACTAGAGCTGCCCCTGCTATAGATGCACACCAGGCAGAACACTAATGGAATCTTAGGTCATCCCTCTTCTCATGGTGACTTTGAGCTCATCAAAGGAGTTTACCTTGGTAAACCTGATTCAACCAAAGGTAGCTTTACAAGAAGATAAAACACGGAAGAGGCATTCTCCTGCTGGACTGAGAGAAGGTAGCTAGCCTTGTTGTGTTATATGTGGGGACCATGTGGCAAGGATCTACAGGAGGCCTCTAGGTACTGAGAGTGGTCCCCAGTTGATATCTAGCAAGAAGGGGACTATACAGTCACACAGGATATGGTCAGTCACACAACCACAAGGAAATAAATTCTGCCAACAACCAGTGAGCTTGGAAGAGGCCCCTGAGCCTCAGACAAGAATCCCGGCCCTGGCCAGCACCTGGATTTCAGCCCAACAAAACTGGGAGTAGAGAAACCAGCCAACACATACTCTCGAACTATGGAAATTGAGAAAATGAATTTATGTTGTTTGAAGTCACTAAGTTTGCAGTAATTTGTTAATTTGCAACGGAAACCATTACTTCTGGGCAGTATCGGTGGGAAAAAATGGCCAAATATATATGTGGCAGAAGTAGGCGACGGGCCAAGTGCACTGCTACTTTAGCAGGAATGAAGTTTTCATCTTACATTCTCCACATTTATCCTCCCACTTCCTTGTTTAGGTTTTTTTTCTTTTATAGATATATATTTTTCATATTATGGGGCACACGTGAGGGTTTTTTTTTTTTACATGCGTAAAGTGTGTCCTAATCAAGTCAGGGTGTTAAGGTATTTATCGCCTTGAGTATTGATTATTTATATGTGTCGGTACCGTTTATTTATTTATTCATTTATTTATTTATTTTGAGACAGGGTCTCAGGCTGGAGTACATTGGTGCAATTACGGCTCATGGCAGCCTCGACCTCCCAGGCTCCAGTGATTCTTTCACCTCAGACTTTCAAGTTGCTGGGACTACAGGCACTCACCACCATGCCCGGCTAATTTTGTGTTTTTTTGTAGAGATGGGGTTTTGCCATGTTGTCCAGGCTGGTCTCAACCTCCTGGGCTCAAGCAATCCTCCTGCCTCAAAACTGCTGAGATTACAGGCATGAGTCACCTGGCTTAGCAGGTAATATGTGAAGTCCTCTCTTTTAGTTACTTTGATATATACAACATATGTATATATGTATATCATATATACAACATATATATAACATTTCTGCAGAGTCAATTCATCCCATAATAAGAACAGAAAAATAGAAGACCCAGAACATTTTGGCACAGCCTCACCCTTTAACAGCCCCTCATAAAATCCAAGTGTTGGGAGGAACTTTAGTGACCATCTGTCCCAAATTCCTATACTGGCTGTGGAGCGGGTGACGACTTGGTTTCAAAGAGAATATATGACTACAGATGAACCCAACAACTTCTTCAAATATTCAAACATGCTATAAGACAAAGTGATGAAGAAGATGAAATGGGAGACCCAGCTCTATGCTCATGAGTGGTGTGATCTCAGGCAAGTTACTTTATGTCCCTGAACTTGAATTTCCTCATCTATAAAAATGAATATAATAAATATACACAGAGGAATTCTGTGGAAATTGAACAAGGCCATCATGGGAAAACACACAGCATCGTGCCTGACATATAACTTTTCTACACTTTCTTGTGGTCTTAGGACCAACTGTTCTTGCCTTTCTTCTCTTTGGACCCCATCCTCAGAATCATCTTGGAAGAAGTCAAAAGTACTGATTTTCTGGATCTGTGGTTCTAAATCTCGAATCTTAGAACAAACTCATCACCCTCTCCAGGCCCAGAATAAAATAGAGCTGGTGCTCCCAGCATCTCATGACAGCCTCTTAGCCTTGTAGGAAAACTCACAGCCTGGTCTGCAGAGTAGATGCAGAAAACAGCAAAGCCCGAGTCCCAGTACTGAATCAGTGAAAGACAAGCTGTGAAAGAATCAGCTTGCTTGGTTCTATGCTTCAAGCATGTTAAACAGGAACTAACAGCAACAATGGAACCACGACTCAGGGCAATGAAAGTGCAGCCATTAAATTTTCATGATTTCAGAGCTCAGGACACACGAGTTCATCACTATGGCACTTTTTATGTCAGCGAATTTATAATGAACATAGCTGTTGAAAATCAGCACTATTCATAGCCATAGCTTAGTACATAATGCTGCCATTTTAGAAATTGTCATCAAAATTATTTTACTATAAAAACTAAAAGAACCCACAATCACTCAAGGAAAGCTGTTGGGTTTTCTTCCCTTCCATTTGGGGCTAGGTTTTCCATTTGGCAGAGGGCAATTTGGCCATGCTATTTGGCAGAGAAAAATAAGTTGCTTCTTTAAAGATCGTGTGTCAAATTCGTCCCAATTTTCCATTATACACTTTAATGGGGACTTGAGCTTGGGAATAGAAGCACCCATCTGAAATCGAACACAAGGTATGCCTGCATTCCCGGTTAAAGAAATTACAGCCACTTCAAAGTGAGACGTCCTCCAGGTAAAATGGGTACTAAAATGAAACATCTTTCAGTCAGTACCCTGCAATTTCGTGTGCCCAAGATGCGTGATCCATCTTATCAGACGGCCTCCCACGTACTGGATTCCAATCACAGCCTACCAGCGTCACAGGACCACCCACTGCCTGCAGGACCTCCAGTGACTACCATAGGAGCACAGAACGAGAGGAGCTATTGGGTTGGGTAGTCACGTACCAACGAGCCCTGATGAGGCCAGTGAGGCCCAGGATATAGGTACCAGTATTTCCCAGCAAAAGTCCAATTTATACAAGTCAATTTATAAAACTGCCCCAGAAAGGTAAACTTCTAGGGTGGGGCCATTAGAGCACACAGTTTAAAGAAGGTAGGCCGGGCGTGGCTGAGGCCAGAACAATACCCTCAGGACCTCGGCCTCCTCTCCCCAACCCATTTTCCGTTGCAGGAAAATTCTCTCAAGGTTGTGAGACCTGCCATGGACTATTTGGGCCCTGGAACCAGTTTAACTATGATCTTCCAAATGGAAAAGTTCTGCCGTAGAGAAAGCCAATCCTAAGCAAGACAAATTATACACCAAATACAAAGTCCCATAGCCTTCAGCTTCGGAATTTCCCCAAAAGATTTCCCAAAATCAAAACTGGCTCCACCAGGGATTTGAACCAGCAGCCTTGTAACTACAGGCCTTACACCTTAACCAACTGTGCAAACAGGCCACTTGCATCAATGGAAAGCAGAAACTTTCTTAAGCTGTATTTCCTTTTTTTTTTCTTTTTTTTGAGACAGAGTTTTTCGCCCTTGTTACCCAGGCTGGAGTGCAATGGCGCAATCTCACCTCACCGCAACCTCTGCCTCCTGGGTTCAGGCAATTCTCCTGCCTCAGCCTCCTGAGTAGCTGGGATTACAGGCACGCACCACCAAGTCCAGCTAATTTTTTGTATTTTTAGTAGAGACGGGGTTTCACCATGTTGACCAGGATGGTCTCGACCTCTTGACCTCGTGATCCACCCGCCTAGGCCTCCCACAGTGCTGGGATTACAGGCGTGACCCACCGCGCCCGGCCCCAAGCTGTATTTTCAATGAGAACGCTGCACCCTGAGGCAATGTGGCCTCCCTAAAAGCCGGGCGGGGCTGATGGCCATTAGCCGCTCGCATTCCCTCAGCTGCCAAGGCAGAGCAAAAAAGCCGCTTGCCGAGTCAGTGTAAAAGGCGTTCACAGCTGCTGCTGGGCCGGCTATGAGTACCCCCGCCCCCACCGCACACCCCAACTCCGCGGCTTTCAGTCACCAGTTTGACCCCGCCAGAACCGCGTTCGCACGTGGGCCACTCTCCAAGCCGCTGCCCACACAAGGACGCGCGGCCAGTAGGCGACCGCCCTGGGGAAGCCTTTTTTACACCACTGCCCGGGACTGGGGAACACCGAAGAGGCCTACCAGAACCACGTGCCAGGCCGCTGTGCTCCCGGTACCCTGCAGGCTCGGGCTGTACCTCGCCTCCCCGGCTGTTGTCTCCGGCTGACCGCTGTGCGCTCCCAGAGCTGGGCTGTTCCCGGCCGGCCAGCAAGGAGCAAACGGCCCTGGGGGCAGTGCTCGCGGCTCCGCCCCACAGGCTCCCGCAGGTTTTGGTCCCAGAGATAATATCCAAAGGCTAGAGGAGGAGAGGGAAAGCAGAGAGCATGGAGGAAAAAAAAAAACCAAAAACCCGGCGCTTTTAATTGCCCCTGGCCCGAGCCACTTAAGACGGGCTGGGCCGCAGCTGCTCCGGTTCCCCACAGCCCTGCCTGGCTGCGGCCGCTTCAGGTGTTCTTAAAGAGACAGGACAGAATGGGGCCGGTTTTACTCACGATTTTGAAGTCTTGTTTGGCTGTACCCCTCTTCTGGTATACCCGTTTCCTGACTGTACCCCACTTTCTGGTGTACCCCTCTCCTGGCTGACTGGCCAAAATGTAATATTGGGGTTCCAGGTGCCCACAGCTCCCCTGAGAGGATGTTTCTCCAGGTTCTTGGCCTCCTGCCCTCCCAAGAATGAAAGGGGGGACCACGGCATAGTGCGCAGTAAATGCCCGACTCAAAAGTGCTTGTATAAAGTGATTTATTGAGAGAGAGAGAAACAGCTGACTCTCACATTGAGTGAGAGAATCCAGAAAGATGGAATCCAGGAGAGGAAAGCAGCTTCCACACTGAGTGGAAGGAAATAGAGAGATGGAGTTTGGGAAGGGAAGACAGGCTTCCATGAAGGGCGTGTTCGTGGGAGGGGACTCCAGAAGGGAAATCCAGGAGAGAGAAAAACAGCTTCCACGAGCATGAGAGTGTTCGTGGAAGTGGATCCAAACATGGAGTCCGAAGGGGTGTGGAAGAAGGGGACTTTCAGCATGGGAGGAACCCCCACCTTCTCCAAGACCCCTGGCCAATGAAAGGAGTTCCTTAGAACTTCAGCTGGAGTGATTGACCTTTAGTTTCTTCCCCCGCCCTCAAAATTTAAACATAAACGGTTAAATCTCCCAGATGGAGAGAGATGGGAGGGGGGAATGGCGCTGGGAAGTTCTTGCCCTTAAAACTACGCCCCCTTGTGGACCAGGAAAGAGAACACCTTCCCTCAGCATCAGCTGTCCACCACCCAAAGTAAACCCAGAAGAGGAGACAGTGGCACTCAACGGAAGTTAAAAGAGGATCAGCCACAAATGTGGCAAAAGTTGAGAATGAGAAGGGGAAAGGATGAATGAAGAGAGAAAATATAAGAGTATAAGAAAACTATCCAGAGGAGAGAAGCTAATAAAAGAAGGAAACTAGCTTCTGTATGAGGAGTGAGGAGCCAGACAGGAAGAAGGGATAGGAAAAGGAGAGAGTGTTTTGGGGTGTAGATGCTGGCAGGGTGTCACTTAGGGCTCACTCATGGCTTCACGAGTCTGTGATGCTGCTCACTACAGATCCGTGCCTTGCCAGGCCTGTGAAGTCAGTGGAAAGTAGGAGGGTCCAGGCCACTCCAAGACAATGAGATTTGGCATCCACTTCATTCGGCAGGGACATCCACTAAGTGATTTGGTATCCATGATTGTTATCATTCCAGTTTTCCTGCTGCATAACAAACCACCCCAAAACTTAGTAGCTTAAAATAACTTCTTATCCCTCATGGATCTGTGGCTTGACTGAACTCAGCTGAGTGGTTTCCACTTGGTGTGTCTCTTGCAAGGCAGTCAGGTTTGGCTGGGGCTGTAGTCATCTGAAAGCTTACTCGGGCTGGAATGTTCAAGATGACCCAGACGCATGATTGGCAGACGATGCTGCAGCTCAGCTGGAGCTTTCAACTGAAGCACCTCCATGTGGCTTGGGAGTTTCACAGTGTAGCATCTGTGTTCTAAGAAGGGGAGACCCAAGAGTGAGCGCAGGACACTATCAGGCAATTGAAGCTGAGCCAGGAATGGGCACAGCGTCACCTCTGCCATGGGCTACAGGTCAAAGTGGTCAAGGGGCACATCCAGACTCAAAGAAGTAGAAAGTAGATTCTGGAAGTTTGGAAGAGTTACACTGCAGAAATACATGTGGGATAAATCTTTAGAAAATATAAACTGCTTTAAGTATCCAGCTTCTTGACTGTGAAGAATGATTTCTTGCCTCTTTAAACCTTTCTGAGTTGTTAGTTGCAAATTGAGCATATGCATTGTGACCTTTCAATCCCACGTGACTTCCAGAATGTCATCATTTCAAATGCATGTTGATTGGTGGCAGAAAGTGATATTTTTTCTAAGACTCTAGTCGCCACATTCTTTTTGAAAGTAACGTCTGGTGTATGTGTACCAAGTCTGTAGAGAGCCTACATGTGACAAATCTTTGCCATATCATCTTCTTCTCATGATTCATTCATTTATTCTTTAAATATCTTAGTCTCAGGCACCATGGTAAATATTTGGGATGCAAAGGTAAAAAGCACAGTCTCTTATGCTCAAGAGTTTGGCAGCCATGAGAGAGGTTCATTCACATCTCATAGGTGCCTGGGGAGTTAGAGTTAAAATTCAGCAAATAAGCTTAAAATTGCATATTTTCAAAATTACCCTTTAAAATCCCTTAGGAAGTCACCACTTTGTACAGTCTTGCAACAAGCCCAATACAGATGTTTTTCATCCATTGTTGGAAACTGATTCTTGTTTTATCGGGCACTAAATAACCAGCCACTTTGCATATAGGGGCCACTTCTCTTCTGCTCTCAGCACTCGTCCTCTGGACTGAACTGGCCTCCTGGTTGGTCTCCCTGCTTCCTCCCTTGCCCACCTACAGCCAGAGTAATCCTGCTTACGCTGAAGTCAGATCACTTCACTCCTCTGCTCAACAGCAGTCCATGTTCATGTTACTCAGGAACACATCAAAAGTCCTTTCTGTAGCCATTAAGGCTTTATATGATGTGGCTCCTGTCTACCCCTCCAACGTCACCTCTAATCACGTTCCCCTTCATTCCCTATACTCCAGCCACAAGAACACTGAACACTTCCTCCTTCATGACAAACCCAGTTAGGCCTCAGGACTTTTGGATTCCCTGTTCTTTCTGCCTAGAACATCTTTTCCCAATTAGCCCATGTACTCCTTCACCAACCTGAGGTTACTGCTTAAAAGGAACCTGGGCAGAAAGCTTGTCCCTGAGCACACTATCTAAAGTAGCATCCTCTCTCGTTTTCTGTCCTCCTTATCTTATGTATCTTCATAGCATTTGTCACTACCTGAAATTGGGCATCTGCCTCCCTAGCCAAAATGTAGCCTCTATGAGGGCAGGGCTTTCATTAGCTTTGTAGTTTTAATGTATACCCAATTCCTAGGACAGTGACCAGCACATGGTATTCAATGAATGTTTGTTGAGTGAATGAAAGGATGGGTGGATGGGTAGTTGGATAGGTGAACAGACAAATGGATACACCTTTATTCACTGATAAATAGATACCACCTCTGGGTGGTGGAAGCAGTAATGTGCCACCCAGATCTAACATTTTTAGGACTGAGATACCCATTTCTCTAGCTACCAGGAGAACTGGTTGAAGTTGGCTTCCAGCCATGGCCATTTCAGTAATTGCCCTCAGCTAAAGGAGTTACCTTGCCCAAATTTGTGGCCCCTTCCTAGGGTTAGCTTGTATCTATTGATTGTTTGAGTTGGAGGTGCTTAAGCCTGACCCTCTTGACTCATTTGGGGACAATTCTGAAGCCTCTCTTGCAATTGCGAAACAGTTTCACTTCTTGTTCCCCAGGTCTGCTCCCTCACTCTAAGGATGTTGGTCCCAAGATAACTCCCCAATAAATCTCCTGTCTCCAAATCTCCATCACAGAGTCTGTGTCCAGGAGACCTAACTTCAGACAGTATGGTCCAAAAATACACCAGATCACTGGGATCACATGCAGTTTAGGATTTTCTCATGCCACAAGAAGCGTGTAGGAACTGAGAAAAACTAAGTAGTCCATAGATTGAAATTTTCCATTTTACTCTCATCCCAGAGCATTTGCTCACAAGTAGAGATGCTGGCAAAACAGCACACCTCACTTGAACTCTGCTGTTCCCCTTTCCCTTCCCTCCATCTCCCTGTGTGCTCTTCTATTTCTTTTTCCACACAGCTCATGGGATTGAGCCCAGTTACATTAAGTGCGGATACGATACTATCTCACTGTGTCCACTTTGACCAGGAAAGATATTTCACCCACAGTCAACAGCCTTGTTGTAGAATCTGGAAAGAATATTTCTCTTCAAAAAGGGGCAAGCTAGGCTCTGATATACATGAACTCTGCACTGCTAATGACAGAAAAGTCAGCAGGAACTGAAAAGTTGTCCCAAGAGCAGCCAAGAGGCATTGCATGAGCTGAAGTCAGGAAAAAGCTGAAGTATTTGAAAGCAGAAAATATGCAGCAGAAAAAAGCTATGAGACACAGAGAGAGAATGCAGAAGAGAGGGTGAGGGAGCTACCCATTAGAAGGGGAAGAACAAGAAACATCTTTTTCTGTTTAATAAGCATATAGGGTACAAACTTTCAGTTCTAAGATGAGTAGATTCTGGAGAGCTAATGTACAGTATTATGATCATAGTTAACCACGTATAGTCGAGTATTAGTTACTTGAAATTTGGTAAGAGCAGATCTAAAGTGTCCTCACTACATGCACGCTCAAATGGTAACTGTGGGTGGCGTGGATGTGTTAACTACTTAGACTGTGGTAATCAGTACACAGTGTGTGCATGTATGAACTCATCACGTTGTATCCTTTGAATATTTACAATTTTTATTTATCAACTAAATACATTTTTAAGAGCATGTGTTCAAGGATAATCAAGAACATTTCAGCCAGGCATGGTGGCTCAAGCCTGTAATCCCATGACTTTGGGAGGCCAAGCCTGGTGGATCACTTGAGCCCACGAGTTCTAGACCAGCCTGGGCAACATGGTGAAACCCTGTCTCTATAAAAATACAAAAATTAGCTGGGCATAGTGGCATGCACCTGTAATCCCAGCTACTTGAAAGGCTGAGTTAGGAGGGTTACCTGGGCCTAGGGAGGTGGAGGCTGCAGTGAGCTGAGACCATGCCACTGTACTCCATCCTGAGTGACAGAGACCCTATCTCAAAAAAGAGAAATTGCCAAAAAAGAGAAAATTTTCATGTAATATTTTTTGTAATAACCAAATTATCTAATAGTCCATTGGTAGGTGAAAAGTGGTTAAATATGTTACAGCATACCCATATTATGAGATGCTATGAAGCCATCAAAAATATGCTCTGGGTGGGGCACAGTGGCTCATGCACTTTGGGAGGCCGAGGCGGATGGATCACTTGAGGTCAGGAGTTCAAGTCTCCTGAACTCATAGGGAAACCCATCTTTACTAAAAATACAAAATTAGCCAGGAGTGGTGGTTCACATATGTAGTCCCATCTACTGGGGAGGCTGAGGCAGGAGAATCACTTCAACATGAGAGGGGAAGGCTGCAGTGAGCCGAGATCACGCCACTGCTCTTCAGCCTGGATGACAGAGTAAGATTCCATCTCAAAAATAAATAAATAAAAATAAAGCTGCTCCATATGTGAAAGAATAAATAATATTTAAAATAAAATTTTAGTTCCTGTTTTAAAAAATGAGAAGCACAGAGAGGGGAGTCAAGTGAGCAGGAAAGCCTAGAGTAGGGAGCTATGGACTCCAGCCACTCACATCCCCAAAACTTTCTTGGGTGCTGAGTCATGATCCAGCTGTATGTATTTCCTGAGGCCCAGACACAGTGTGGGTCTCCTAGTCCCGCTGGTTGAATTTTCCCATGTTCATTACTACTCATGTGGCCAGGATTACTATTTTTCTAATTCCCATAAGTATTCTTTCAATAAACCATTACGTAGCACTTATTGATTCTTAAACTCCAAAATATCTTACTGGCAAACACAATTATTACAAAATAATAATGGCCACCAATATTATTATATACTATTATTACATGTTTTCACATACCATTATTATTATATACCAGATATTCATTATCTCCTAAATTCTTATGACAATTTGAAAGAGTGAAGAGCCTGAGTATTTAGAAAGGGTGTCCAATACTAGGGAATTGGTTGGATAAATTATTGTAAGTCAGGTCAGTGTGGCTGACCTGGATTCAAAACTAGCTCTATCAGATTCTAAATTTCAAACCAGTCTGATTCTTAAGCACATTTTACGGTGGCTGGGCTCCATTCTGCAGCACTAGGTACTATCAAAGGAAGTGCAAGGAAGACATGGAGCCAGGAGGAGGGCCCTAAGCTGTCCTGAGCATCACAGTTCTGCACTTGGTTCTAGATTGGGAGCCCCTGGCTGATCCCCGGTGGATCCCCACAGGCCGATTCTCAAGAGAGTTTGCCTCACAGTGAAGCCTTGATAAGAGTACTGCTAGGCAGACTGACCATAAGTAATTCAACTATGATTTTTTTTTTTTTTGAAACAGAGTCTCACTCTGTCGCCCAGGCTGGAGTGCAGTGGCATGATCTCGGCTCACTGCAGACTTACCCTCCTGGGTTGAAGCTATTCTCCTGCCTCAGCCTCCGGAGTTGATGGGATTATAGGCATTTGCCCCCACACCTGGCAACTTTTTTTTGTTGTTGTATTTTAGTAGAGACGGGGTTTCACCATGTTGTTGGTCAGGTTCTCAAACTCCTGGCCTCAAGTTGTCTACCCGCCTTGGCCTCTCAAAGTGCTGGGATTACCTATTTGTCAATGGTCACGGCAAAGTGATTCCAGCCTTCCTAGAGGACAAGACCATCTGTGGGTTAGGAGAAGAGAACCAAGCCTTTGAGACGAACGCCCTGGCTCCCGTCTTAATTCTGCCTTGTGATTCTGTATGAAAATATCCTCTCTGTACCTCAATTTCCCCATCCATGGAATGGGATAGTAACACTAGCCACAGCACCTGGCCCAACTATGGATTCTTAAAGAAAAACAGACAAAAGACTGCAAAGAAAAGTCATCCTGTCGCTTGCTCTGCTAGGCCATATGGATGAACAAAAACCATGCCACAGCAAGCTTCCTCTCACTCACAGGTGATTCTAACATCCATTTACCTAACGGTTCTTCTTTTTCTGCATACATACATATGCATTTTACAACTATGCCATCTGTGTTACCATAGTTATGGTCCTGCGAGCATTTCCATAAAAATGATAGTAAATCTTTCTTTTCTGGGGTTCATAAATAGCCTATAAAAACTGGGTCTCAGCTGAAACTTATTCCCAACAGTTTCCAGCCATGACACTAATAGATTTCGTTAGCAAATTAAACAAATATCAATTTACTTGGTAAGCTAAAAAAGCAAAAACATTTACTATTTCCAGAGGCAAACAGGCATTCATAGAGAAAAATAAACTAAATACCAGCATAACCAAAATTATAGACTTATCCTTAAGTTTCATGGCTGCAAGTCATTCCTTTGATTAATTTAAAATGTTAAAATGTCAGATTAGTACTGTACAATGTACAGATGTTTCCTGTTTGCATTTGCTAGAGATTTGTTTTTTAAATAATAAACAGAAATAGGAAATGGCTACCTTAGGCCAGATGGAAATTCACCAGAGGGATTTGCAGCATCCCATAGGATCACTGCGGGAGAGGATGCTGTGGAACTGGAGTTGAGATAGGTGGAAAGCAGATCCAAACTGTCTTGGCAGCACAAACTGCTGGATAGCACCTTTTCTGAAATGAAGGCATTCTAAGCCTTTCACTTCTCTCTGCATTCTTTCAGTCTAGATTCATAATCCCAGGAAAGGGTATGGTCAGCCAAGCCTAAGTTACGTGGCTACCAACTGTTTCGAGGGCACCTGCTTTTCATGTTACCACAATGGGGGATAGGGAGTCTCCAGCTGTGTCATTTACAAATGCCAAGAAAGAGAGAAAGAGAAACAGAAAGGAGGTAGGAGAGAGAGAGTGGAAGAGACAGTGAGGCAAAAAGTCAAAGAAGAAAGAGAAAAAGAGAAGAGAGAAAGAAAAGAGATAAAACCACATAAATGTCCAATACTTGATAATTGGAGGGATAAATTACGCTAAAAACACACAACGGAATGTCATTTCATTATAAATTATGTTATAGAAAAAATATGTAATGACTTCAAAAGCTATACTCAATACAGTGTAACATGACAAAGTAAGTTACCAGCTAGTGTGTTCAATATAATCCCATTTTAGAACTAAATAAATAACTGAATAAAATAAGAAGGCATGTGTGCCTTGAAGAAAAATTGGTGATGGAATTTCAAGTTATTTCTACTTTTCTATTTTGGCTAATCTCTGTGATCTAAGTTTTAAAAAATAGACGTATGTTGCTTTTGAAAAAAATTTAAAAAAAGAAAAGAACTTTAGAGGTTTCAAAACTGCATTCTGAGTCTCTGAGGTAAATTTAACAACTACTCTAGTGTTACTATCCCATTTCATGGATGGGGAAATTGAGGTACGGAGAGGATATTTTCACACAGAATCACAAGGCAGAATTAAGACGGGAGCCAGGGCGTTCGTCTCAAAGGCTTAGTTCTCTTCTCCTAACCCACAGAGGGTCTCGTCTTCAAGGAAGGCTGGAATCACCTTGCCGTGACCTTTGACAAATGGGTAAGAGCTGGGCATTCAGTTCTCTTCTTGTGAGTCAGGTCAGCCTCTCTACTTATTTATCTTTGAGAGCTGACTTGGAAGAGAATTAAGCTTGGGCTTTTTCTCCTTTTTTTTTTTTTGCCAGAGAAGGTAATTGAAGTAGTATTGGAAATTCTGCCTGTTGTATTGGAATCGCTGAATGTTATCTTTCTCATGCCATTTTGAGATCATCTTTGTGTCTGAAAGGTCACAACCACTGGCTAAATAGCATTGATTTCCAGGCACTTACAAATGTACATGACAACTCCTGAAAGGGCTTTCATGGATTGAAGAGCCGAGCCAGTGGGATGCGGTTGGTAAATATCTTCTTTGAACAATGTGGGCCGAGTCACTATAAAGAAAATAAATCTGGAGGCATGTGTCACCAGCAGACGTGAAATGGAGCCATGCTTTCCTGAGGTGAAGGCTGCAACATCCTTAAAGCCCAGCTGACCTGGGCCACAGCTTGGGGACTGACATTTGGCTGCACGGACACCGTGATTGCCCGAAGAAATGAGCTCCTCCCTCCATGCATCCAAGGGACAGTGGTT
The DNA here is from genome assembly GCF_030222135.1 of Aotus nancymaae. NCBI lineage: Eukaryota > Metazoa > Chordata > Mammalia > Primates > Aotidae > Aotus > Aotus nancymaae. The sequence continues at coordinate 9,340,849 of NW_026988412.1, read as the reverse complement.
CCATAATGGAAAAGTGAAATAGACTTGGTCTGTGGTGTGGAGCAGAGGCACGCGGTTGATGGATGTTGCTTTTCACTGTGAATTGAGAAAGCTCTTAGAAAACACAGTCAAATTTAATTTAAATGCTTTTCATTTGAGATACTTCAGTCAGTGCCGGGGGCTAATGGCAATTTCTGTTTTCTGGAAGTCAGCTGAGCCATGAGCCCACCTTTTCTCCTAGCAAGAAAAGCAGTGGAGTAATGTCAGCAGAGAGTCTGTCTCACGTGGCCCCCTGTGCCTTTTTGCACAGTGGCCAGCCCTCAGGGTCCACAGTCAAGCATGTGTTGAGAACGTCGGCCTCGGCCGTGTGTGAGGACACGGTGGGCTCCAGTCCCAGGGAAGGGACCGCATTGAAAGCCCAAGCAAGTGAATTTGTTAATCCCCTAAAGCAAATGGCAAATTAATCAGAAGAAACCTGTATTCCAATAGAGATGGCTCCTGCCCACTGTGTGAATTTCTATTGTTTGCTTTTACCTAAACATTTAGGTAAGAGTACTTTCCTGGATTATTTCCTGTTTAGCATCGAGTTTTCAACAGGAGTAAAAGGAACATTTGGTCTCATGTCAGATAAACCTCAAAGTATGGTGCAGGGTTCCTGGAGGGTGCCCAAGACCCTCTTGGAGCCATGCTAAGTCAAAACTGTTTTTTAAATAATACCACAGCGTTATTTGTCTTTTCCACCCTCATTCTCTCATGAGCACACAGTGGAGTTTCCCGGAGGCTGTAAGATGCATAATGTTGTCATCATTCTGGTGGCCGTGGAATGTGTGCTTGTGTATTCTTGTCTTTCAAAAATCTCTATTTTAATTTTTACAAGATATTAATAGAAATCACCTGCGTAAACAAAGGCTCTTTGGGATCCTCAGTAAGTTTTAAGAGTGTTTGAGAGCTGTTGATCTAACATCTTTATACCTCTGCTTCCCAATGTGTTAACAGGGTATGGTGACGATTAAATTAGATGAAGTTCAGGTTATTGAGACAAGATACCAAAATTCATCCTTCTCTTCTCAAATGCAGCCATTGTCCCAGGTTGATCTGAGCATTCAACTTTATCTTTTATGGGAGTGAGTATCATGCCTGTGTGAAAATACCCATTGCCCCCCTCCATAATGCCATGCCCTTAGCTGCAGGCCTCCCCCTTTATCCAACTTCCTACTGCAGCCTTCTCTGGGTATCATTCCAGTACATATTAGGTGCACTATTTCAAGCGTATCTAACTAGAAGACACCAGATAGACCACATCCCTAAGGGATGGAGCCAGAGTCTTTCTTGAAATGAGTGGTCATTTCTGGTATCAACCACTCCAAGATGCAGAAGGTTTTCAGACAGCAACCAGATCTTGGAGAGGAACCCCTCAGTGTCTTTCTGGGTCTCACTCTATTGAGCTAGGATTGTTTAGGATGTAGTATATTTGTGATGGCTCCCAGACGTGGCACTTAGAGAGAGACAAGAAGCCTGACAGAAGGGACACCTACATTGGCAAATTTCTGCCATCCTATTAATCCCCAAATCCTCTGTATTAACTTCTCGGGGATCATCGATTCTTCAGAAAAATACACTCCCCATTTCCCTCATCCTGTCATGTGTGAGATTCTGACACAGCCATTTCTTCTACAAGAGGTCGACTCTATTCTATGTCAGAAAAAAAAATGGAGCAGGAAAAGTCTCCTGGCAGGAAAACCCACCAGAGAGGGTGGGGACTGAGAGGAAGTCTGGATTGGACAGATCTTTCTCAAGTAAGAATATCAGGATTTATGATCGAGTAGATGTGGGGAATGAGGGGAAAAAAGCAACTGTGTCTGACTCCAAGGGTCTGGCTTGGAATACAGGACTAATGGACAGAGGCTATTCACTGAGACAGTGTAACGGAAGAAGAGCTGCTGGACTGGGGGGAAGGAGGAAGAGTCGTTAGAAATTCCGGCCTAGACTGTAGGCCAGAGGTCAGCCTTAAAGTCACAAAATGGCAGCTGAATCCCACCGGGAGTGTGCTTTGCCTCCGAGACATTTCTGAAGCAAATTCATAGCAGAACTCTCAGTGGAAGAACCACGTTGGCAGAAAATCAGCCATCTGCATCTGTTTTGTAAGATTGTACGAGGTCCTTGTCACTGATTCTTGTTGTTGACTGCCTTTCCTGATGGCACGTCTGGTTCCCTGGCTTGATTTCCCCTTTGGCCTTCAGATCTGCTTTTGTACCCCAAAACTTGGCTCTCTCCCTCTGCTCCACAAGTCTTCCCTCTTCCAACACTTGCCCTCTTGAATCCACCTGGGAGGGCTTAGAACATCCAAGGCAAACACTCCATAACTGGCTCTGCTGCTCATTCATCACATGTCCTCTTGTTGTGCACACTTCCAAGACCGTCCCAGAAAACCCTTTATTCTCTCTTTGCTGAGTCCCTTTATTAGAAACTTGAGGGAGGGGCAGACCACACAGGGAGGTCATTTATAACAAGAAGAAGAAAGGATCTCACTAGAATATGAACAAAACAGCAACCATTAGCACACTTGAAAAACTCTCCACTTTCTTCTATCGTGTGCTTTTCCGAGGCCTATTTTCAAGGGAGTTCTCTTAAAAAGCAAATTCAAAGAATTTATGTCATTCGGCAAATTTGGATTAGGGCCAGATCTCTTACCCTCAAAATGATTCAATTATTGTAGCGAATGTTATTCTATTCAAAAGTCAGATGTAACAGTGGAAACATCGGAAAAAAACAAAAGATCTGCAACAAGCACAGTGGTTTGTTTCTTTGCAACAATTATGTGTACAAATAACGTCTTCTATTTTAAGAATATGGTGATCCTTTACAATTCACTACTGTCTAAAATTTGTTGTTGACTAAATATTTTACGGGAAGATGAGAAATTATATGAGGTAAGGCCAACAGTTGGTTAATTTGAATCACTTGCAAGTTTTTGCTGAATGAGTAAACTAAAGGACTATAGCGGCTAAATTTCCTAGTAGGTGGTATGAAAGTGAGTTAGGGATTTGGCAGGACTTGTTTCACAAGATAGAGGTCACAAAGACTCCACTGATAAAACAGGATGCAGTAAAGAAGCTGGCCAAAACCCACCAAAACCAAGATGGCAATGAAAATGACCTCTGGTGGTCCTCACTGCTCATGTGCTAATTATAATACCTTAGCATACCAATGGAATTTCCCCCCAGGGCCATGACAGTGTACAAGTGCCATAGCAACTTCCAGAAGTTATCCTATATAGTCTAATAAAGGGAGGAACCCTCCCTTCCAGGAATTCTCTGCCCCTTTCCCAGAAAACTCATGAATAATACACCCCTTGTTTAGCATAATCAAGAAATAACCATAAAAACAGCCAACCAGCCGCCCTGAGGGCTGCTCTGCCTATGGAGTAGTCACCCTTTTATTCTTTTACTTTCTTAAAAAAAAAATTGCTTTCACTTTACACTGTTGGCTCACTCTTGAATTCCTTCCAGCCTGAAGCCAAGAATCCACGTGGCCTCCTGATCTGAGCTCCAATTTTGGGGTCCTCCCTGTGGTAAAAGTGTCAGAGGCATGGTTTATCTGTCAATTCTGACTAAGTGAAAACGTGTAAGTTCTTTGAAATGCTATGTGTCAATAATCTCCTTGAAATGGATGAAGAAACTTATACTAGTCAGAATAGGCTGGGTTACGCTGCAGTGACAACCAGTCCCCAGATCTTCGTGGTTCAAACAGCAAATTTAAGATTCATGTTCATTGCTTGCAGATGAAGGGGTTACTCAACATTGTCTTTACTCAGAGACCCAGGCTAGTCACAGTAGCAGGAGGAAGAGGGAAAATGAGGAATCATCATTCACTCTTAATCCCGGAAGCTACAAATGTCATTTTGCTCACATCGTATTAGCGCACAAGTCACATAAATTGGTCTAAATTCAACAGAGAGTTGGAAATAGAAAATTAAGTATCATATGATGAACAAGTATAAAATTTAACAGAACAGAAATAAAGATGCCCTCATTTTTAAACCCTAAACTTGTCATCTAAATATTCCACATGAAGACAAAAGCAAAGATAAAAGTAAAATATTGTGACCTCAGACACATGTTGAGATATTAAATTATATGATGTTTAGAAGTAAGATATTTGGGGAACAAAAACATATCTTCACATCTTACTTTATCGATGAAATTCAAGCAGTTGACTTGCCTGGGATCACACAGCTAGTTCACAGTCTAGCAGTCTTTGAAATAGGAACCCTGCAGAGGCTACATTTAAAAATCACAACAATAAAGAAATGGTTTGCATGAGAAGCATTTTACATTTACAATCATTAATTACTTCTTTATTCTTTTTGTAAGGGGTTAATTGCCACTTATATCCAAGGGGAGTAAAATCAAATCACTACTCAGCAACCCCCACATTCTTCTGTCAACCTGGACAATCTTAACAGATAAGTAGTTGCCTGTTACTTTCTCTGTGAGCTTACCCTTCAAGCAAAGCCTCAGGGTAAAGTCTGAACATATGCTTAAGCATGACATTTGAAGTTAAGTAGAAGGGTTGGGAAATATTAAAGAGACCTAAGAGAGCCTGACTCACCCCAAATAGAGTTCTCCAATAATCATGTGCTCTTAATATTCCATAGAGGAAATAAAAGAGGTGGGAAATTAATTGCAGCACAAAATATCTTGACCATAAACTCTGGCACAATTAATTTCCCTTCTGAGATTGCTTAACAACCAAAAATGGAAACTTCAAGTCACCATGCATGCTTTTCTCATAAGACTGATTCTGCTGGAATAAAAAACTTGTCTCCAAGAATTACAGAGAAACATAAGGAAAAACAAAAAACAATCAAGCAAATCCACGAGAAGGAATGACACCTCTATGATGAAGCCTGAATAGGCATGACTGAGGATCTTTTAACTGTGTTTTGACAGTGGGTTTGGACTTTGAGGACTGCAGTTGAAGAGCAGCCAGTGAGGAGTCAGCCATATTTTTAATGAAGACACTTGTGGCTCACCTGGTTGTGATGCTCCTATAAGTTGTAGAGGAGCAGGAGGTAAATTTGTCAATTATGGCACCTTAGAAGTTTTTTCTCCAAACATCATTCCACTGTAGGAGCTTCTCTTGATGATCTGCTTGATGGTCACTTTACTGGAGGTCCAGAGATTGGGTAGCTCACAGCAACTCAAGCTCTGAGAGTTAGCAGGTTTTTCTTTAAAGGAAGCTGAAATCTGCCTCACCAAAATGTTTCTACCATTTGTTCTTATTGTGTCCTCTAAGGTGAGGCAGGAAAAGCCTGTCCCTTCTTCCACTACTTTTTCAAATACTTGAAAGAAGTTTTTATGTTTCCATTTGGATTTTTATAACACATAAAGTGAGCTGCCTACTAAAAATCTTATGGATACCTCAAGAATGTCAAGGTACTTAAGTAGCCAGACCATGGGTCTGTGCTCTACTCATCTACAGAGTGTGCCCCCTGAGATCACACATGCTGTCACATGTTGGAAGCTGACACTCCACCTGGCTGAGTATATTTCCTGGAAAAGACATTTTGGAAAGAGAAAAAGTAAGTTGGGGGAACTGAGACCCTAAGAGCACAGCCATTGGTAGTAGAACTTTAATCTCCTCAATATTGCAAGTGGCAATTAGCCTGCCATGACAATGATCAGGAAGCTTCTGGCCACACTGCTGTTGTTTGCGCTGCTGCTCTTTTGATTGCATTAGAGGGTATGAGTTATCTCTCTCATCCCCTGTGGTCACCTGGTTGTGATGATCCTGGTGGGATCCTGGTGGCTCCTGGTGCTCCTGGGAGTTGAGAAGGATAACTCATCCCCCTAAGCATATTGTTTCTTTTTTTAACTTTTATTTAATAGTCATCAGATTAAATATTAAGTCTAGCTAGACTTGGAAGGAGGTAAGGCAGGTATGAAGCCTGAAGAACTACAGCAAATGAGACCTCAAAGATTATGGGATATGAGAACAGACTGGGAGGGAGGGTGCTCTCCTTAGCTGAAGAAGAAATTGTTTGGTGGTAAAGATAACATAAAATCAAATTATAAGAGTTACTGGCACAGCAGTGGTAATCTCCCCACTGTCTTGCCAATCGAAGAGCCAAAACATTCCATAGATTCCACATTATTCATACCAATGACCATAAGCTTGCCATCCAGCCAATCAGTATGAATAGTGTAGACTGAAAACCAGGAATCATTTGTGTTGGGCTCATCATCTGTCATGGATAAGATCCCAAAACTCATATGATTCAGCATAAGTTCTCATCAGGAAATTTCTTCCCGTGGACGAACTTGCCACCAGGGCCATGACGGCAGGTGAATTCCCCACCCTGGCACACAAACTCTACAATAATTCTGTGAAAGCATAAACTGTATAACCAAACCCTTTTCTTCCATTGCAAAAAGCACTGACATTTTCTGCTATCCTTTGGAACTCAGACTGAAACAGCTTGAAAGATATATAGGTGGGTTCTCCATCAATGGGGATGTGTTGAATTATACAAAGAGATTGACCATGACTAGGAGCAGGAGCAGAGTGGACTGGCAAGACTGGTGCTTTGAGTGATGGCATCTGTAAAATAGGAACCCTAGCATACTTACAAGGGCAAATTTGAAAGTGCATGTATTAAAAACTTTATCTTGGTGCATTTATAATGGCTACCACATCCCTGACAGCGGTGGGAGATGAAAAATAAGAGTATTTTAAAATACACTGAGGTAGAATGAGGAGTTGAATGTATAGAGCATCTTGCCATGACTCAGTATTTTCATGGTTTTGCAGAATGCCTTTGCTAAACAGGAGCTGCTAATCTGAACTTTGTCTAATTTATAAGAAAGTAAATTGAGGAACAAAAATACTGACCACCTACTTGATCTCTCAGTAACACTCAAAACTATTGACCTCTTCCTCCTTCTTGAAACATTCTCTAAGCATAACCAGGACCCCATGAAAATTGAGTCTTCCAGTCCTTGTGCCCATCTGAACATAAGCACTGTGTCCGTCTGGAGAGGCTTGCTGTTGAGCTACACCCTTTGGAGAAACATCAGGAAATAGAAGCAAGATCTTTCCACACACCTGTGGAACTTGTGATTCTGACCGATAATCCCTCTCTGGAGCATTCATCCCCACAGACAGGTAGTGCCCAGCCTGAATGCCATCTTCAACAGCTTACTTTCCCCTTCTTAAAAGGTTTCTCTTGAGCCTTGGGAGCAGAGGGGAGGGGAGAGTGTTGGTTAAGACACAAAATTCATCTTCCTTAAGATTGATTTTCATCAAATACCTTTTCTATTGAGTATAAGTCATATTTTGCTGTTTCTTTGCATATATTCTTGGCATTGCGTTATATTGTAGACACACTGGATTCTGCTATGTTCCTCTAAAGAGTTTTGTTTTTATTGTTGCTTTCCTGTTTTGTTTTATTTTAATGGTCAGGTAACATGTCTGTACTCAAACTTCAAACTCTCAGATCAGTTCTTTTAACCTTAACTGGGATACCTGGATTCTCTCCCATGAATCCATGGTTGTGTAATCAGCCAGAGAAGTGGACTGAGTTAATACATACAATGGGGGGTTCCCCTTTTCTGGTTCTCTTTAGAATTTCTCCTCTCCTTGCAGTGGCTGGGGCAACCCTAGACTCTGTCTTCTAGTTCTTCAAGCTAGTAAGACTGGATTTTATCAAGTTTTAGCCCACCCAAACGGTGCTGAGTGAATTTATCAGGCTAAAAGTTGTAAAAACATAGGAAACTCACTCAGTGTTGGTCTGCTGGCTCTTTATTCAAGAAGTAGAACCCATTCCAGTTTCTGCCTGTTCTCTAGTGCCTTCAGTATATGTATAATATATATGTATGTGTGTATTCCTGTTACTATTGCTTAGAGTCAACTTCAAGGCAATTCCAGGGTTCAAATCTCCAATTTGATAGTTGTCCTAGTTGTGTAATTCGGGGACCATTTTCTGAAGTATAAAACAAATATAGTAATTCCTATCTTATAAAATCATGAGTAATAAATAAGAGATTGAATATAGCAGTCATACAATCAATGCAAGTTTTCTCTCCCCACTTCAGCACTAAATGAACACATGGCTTATTTCCAGATATAGATGATTGAGTCTATCAGAATCACATGAGGAGTTGTTTGTTTGTTTTTGCTTTTTAATGGAGAATTGCTAGATTCTCAGAGGAGATTCTGTAGCTGGGCAGGGATGGAACTGAGATTTTTAATGATCTTCCCCATGGAATATTTCTCAGACAGCTCAGCTATTTTTTCCAATCAAATTGATACTATACTTTTCTTTGCTTCTGCTGAAAATATTCAAGCATTTCCTGAACAATGGTTATATTCTGATTAATTTGTTATAGAAGTTCCAGTGTCTATTTAAGAAAACAATAAATAAAAAACAGTATCATAAAACTATTTATAATAACAACAATAAATGGAATAGCATATAATTTATTGTTGAAGTTTCCTGCGGGACTGAAATTTAAAGCTATAAGGGTATATACAGAAAAAACTTGGAGTTTGGAGCACATACATAAAAGTTTATTAACTGGAGACCAAACTAATGTGCAATTGAGCACGGGAACCAAATTGTAAACAGATCCACAATTTCTTACTTTACTTACCAGATTCTGCTTCTATTATATAAATAACCCCCTAAAGAAGACACAGCCATAAGTGAGGCAGGGTATAATGAACTAACTTTGGCGTTGCTTGGTAGCCATTGACCATGAGGAATGTATACAATAGAGCACCTGTTCCAAGCATATTTCCTGTAAAGTGTCTTCCTCTTACGCCTGTTTTCTTGAAAGTCTCATTAGTATCTGCATAACTTGGCGACCAGTAAGTGGATTAGTGGTGCCTTTCAAAGTGGATTAGTGTTCCTTATGCATTTAATTAAAGTGGACCTCATTCTATCGTCCTTAAGAGCAAAATTATGTAGAGAGAAATTGCTAATGTGCAGACATTGAGTACAAATATGTCTCCCCGTTGGGTCCTTAATGTGATCCAGTTGCCTCCAGAGTTCAAAATTTCTGGAATACCATACAAATTCTGTGATTTTTCTCCTGAGAATAGTGGTGTCAGCTCCTCCATGAGTGGGAAGGAGGTGTGCACGGTCATGTCCCTGAAATAATATGGATCTCACACTTTTTCATAATGTTCCACTTGCAAGTCACATTGTTAAACTGGAAAAAATATTAATATCCTCTTCAAGTTGATAAACTTGAAAAGAGAGAAGTCAATCAGGTTATTTCTCTGGCTTATAGATGTACTCAGGTCATTAAGCCCATTCTCACTAGAAAATACCATCTCCGGACTTGTTAGTGCCAAAAACTTCAGAAGAAATGACTTTATACATGGGCTGACTTAATGCCCTGGTTGGCACTGGGTTTTCATTCTACATAGCTGATCTTACCATAGAAAACATTTTAGACCTGAGCCATTTTATGCCCTGAAATGCGCTTACTGCCTGACTTTGCTCATAAGGACAGTAGCAAATGACCACAAAATTGCTACCCCAGTGGTCTGCAACTACAGCTACCCATTAGAATCACCTGGAAAACAATTTAGAAATCCCATGCCTGGGCCTCACTCAGAAATTCTAATTTGACTAGTCTGGAATGGGGCCCAGGAATAGTAAATTTTTTTTCAAAGCACCATTGAAAATGCTACAGTCAAGGTAGAGAGCTAAGGAAGAGAGCCCTTGTTCTCTCCAATGCTTTTTCTGTCTGGGGTTTGCAAAAGTGAGACTTTGCCTGTTCCAGTAAGATAAAATCTTTCTTTCTTGACTTTTTGGGCTAATTACCCTAAAGAACATCTTTACCTAGACTAAGGAAAATATCTACTTGTTGCATCTAACTTTGCCTTTAGCCCTTGCCGTTCCAAATGGTAATGGGCAAGGTGTGAAAAAAGGGAGCCGAGGGGCAGGGCACTTGGGAGGGGAGTCCGGGCTTTCCTCATTCCTGCTGCAGGTAAGTCAAGATCAATGACGGGAAGGGAGGGAATAAGGGGGGATGCTACTGTTCTAATAGGCATCAGAGGAGACTGTTCCTGGGGCTGTGGGGAGGTTCCTGGGTGGGGAGATCCAACAATAAAGAATGACCAGGTGGAATATGGCTACAGGGTTAAAGACAGCCTGCAGACATTGGTGACTACGCCCACTGGGCGGACCATGTGACCAATTCTTCCTCCTCACTGCCCCCAGAGCTGTTTCTAACTTGGTGCTTCTTTGATTATCACAGAGTCAGCGAGGCCCCCAGCGTCCTAGGCCTGTGCCCAAAGAAGCCGTTTTGCGTAAGTCTCATGTGCTTATATCTCACACATACACAAAATCTTTACCTTAAAGATTGGATTGGGTTTTACAGAAACTCCCTCAGTGGTGTTCGAAAATGATGTAGGAACAATGCCTTCTCCGTGAGGGACACCTGAGAAAGCACAAAGATAATGCAAATGAGACTCATCTTGGGCCATTGGCGATGCTGAGTAACCAATTTACTTCTGATTCAAGGTTTACCAGAAATAGCAAGACACTGCTGAGCAGTGTTCCATCAGAAAGGTCAAGACACTCAACACTGCCTCCAAATGTTTGTTTTCTCCTGCACCAAGATTGTTCTGGTTCCGATTTCCCATGTGAGGTTTAAGAACTGCATATTGTACTTTGCTTGAACAGAGGAGCCAATTCAGCTATGGAGCATCTCCTTTCTCTACCTATGCCTTTTTCTGCCTTACCTAGGATGGCACCTGATAAACACAAAGACAATGCAAATGTGATTCAACATGAATCGCTCGTCATACCTAGGACCAAGTTTACATTTGATTCAAACTTGATGAGCAATAGTAGGACACAGCAATTAGCAAACAAATTACATAGCCACGTGACATTTTCCAGTGAGCTGTGTCTCATATATTCAGAGATTTCAGGTTTATTTACAATAAACCACTGACACAGACTGGGTATATTCTGCTAAAAGTAGTTAATAGTTGAGGACTGTTCTTTATCTTTCTGCTAGTAAACACCATTTGTGGTTTCCAGGAAATCTGCTTACTCGTGAGTTTGCAAGGGAATTTTCCTGGTTCATTTCTTTCTTTCCCAGGTGTCCCAAGTAAAGGCCAAAATTAGGTGTCAGTCCTGCTGCAAACCTTTACCTTTCTGTCACTGACAAATTTTTAAAAACACATCTATACTCATTGCCATCTTTACTCCTTGGGAAACATCTGGAGTGGTCAGGGCAAGATTCTTCTTCCCTGAGTACAGGAAATTCAAACTCAGAAAAATTAAATGAGTACTCCAGGACCTTAAAGAAAGTTGGGGATAAAGCAGCTTGAGAAATTCAGCCCTGGCTTCATAATATTCTATGTCATATGTTTCCTCATGGGTCATGATTCTTTCTCAAGAACAAGATGTAAGTCAACCCCCTGAAACTCATATATGTATATAGGTGAATAAACCATTTCAGAAGCACTGTTTTAAATAATCATCCTTGTATAATATACTATATACTGTTGTAACTAGTGAGAGAAATAAATCCTAGGGCTCTGAGCTGCATAGGTGATAGAGGAGATAACAGATGTCTTTCCAGCCACTATTTCCAGGGAGAAGGGGACAGCCCTTTGGGTTATAATAATAATGATGTATTCTTTTATGCAAACTTGATAGTTCATCATTTAGCATATGTAGCATGCTCTTGCTGTATTCATCTTTGAATCTCTGGTGGAGGCATAATATACCCTGCACACAGAAGGTGCATATTAAACACTTTTGTTGGACTAAATCATCTATATTTGGAAATTCAAAATAAAATTTTGAAGTGGGTGTAAGGTCTTCTAGGCTGACAGGTGGCCCTATGGACACCATGTTAACCTCTGTGACCCGCACGGACACTCCAGATGAGTTCCTGGAAAATCTAAAGTAACTGGAAGACCATGAAAAGAGGAAGAAATGATCAACCCCTGCAGCCGCCTACTTAACTTTAAGACATTCTCTATTGCTCCTTATTCCCGCCCCAATTAATAAAGCTATTGGACTTTGTAACCGACATGGTCAACCTCATGACTCCACACCCTAGGACCCCTTCCCAGCTTGCAAACCTATGACCCCCTCCCAGCTTGCAAAACACCACCCTAAACTGTAACTTTCCATTGCCCACCCCAAACCTACAAAACCAACTCCTATCCCACTGCCATTGGCTGACGCCCTTTTCTGCCTCAGCCCGCCTGCACTCAGGTGAATAAACAGCCATGTGGCTCATACAAAGTCTGTTTAGGGGTTTCTTCATTCAGAGCACGTGTTTTAACAGTGGAAGTTCAGAAATAATTCTCTTTACCATGTAAATGAGAGAAGTAATGCTTAAGAAAATTCAATAGCATTTCCAAGTTCACAGCTAGTAGGTATCCAAATCAGGTCTTACGCCCAGATCTCAAAGAAGGTTCTCCCCTCCTTCTAGGGCACGTGAATACTACAGCTGTGCCTTCTTGCCTCTTTTTACAATGCCAAGCTTAGCATTGCTACTCAATAATGTCTTCATTGCTTATGTAATCTTTGCCTCTAATAATCCCCAGCTCAATTGTTGTCATTCAAAAGGCAGAAACTGAAAACATTCTAGACCCTTATGGTCAATAAAGTTTCACAATGAAGAGTAAAAACTGGGCACTTAGCACAAAGGTCCCTGCCACCAAATATCCCAGTGCTTTGAAGAAGACCCTTAGCCTAATAAGCCTCCTTTTCCTCAACTGTAAAATAAAGAAAAAAATGAGACCTACTTATTTAGGTGGGTCTCAATACATAGGAATTATATTTTCTGTCTTCATGGTGAGTGTATTAGTCAGAGTTCCCCAAAGGGACAGAACAAATAGGAGATATATATATATATCTCCTTTATATTATATATAACTTTCTCTCTCTATATATATATATCTATATATATATCTATATCTATCTATCTATATATATCTGTATATATCTATATATCTATCTATATATCTATATCTATCTATATATATCTATATATCTATCTATATATATAGAGAGAGTTTATTAAGTATAAATTCTATATACATGTTATATATATTAAATATATATTATATCTATATCTATATCTATATCTATATATTATATATTAAATATATATATTATATTTATATATATTTAATATATATTTATATATTATTATATATATATTTATATATATTAATTATAATATATATTTTTTATATTATAATTAATATATTAATTATATATATTAATTATAATTATAAAAATTATATATATTATTTATATATTAAATATATATAAATATAATATATATATTTAATATATAATATATAGATATAGATATCTATCTATCTATCTATATATCTATAGATATAGATATATATCTATCTATCTATATCTATAGATATTTATATATCTATCTATCTATATCTATAGATATAAATATATATATTTATATATATATAGATAGATATATATAAATATATATTAAATATGTATAATATATAGATATGTATAATATATAGATATAGATATATTATATATTAATATATTAATATATATATTACATATCTATATTAAACAATATATATCTATATATAGAGAGAGTTTATTAAGTATAAACTCGCATGATCACAAGGTCTCACAATAGGCTGTCAATAAGCTGAGGTGCAAGGAGAGCCAGTCCGAGTCCCAGAACTGAAGAACTTGGAGTCTGATATTCAAGGGCAGGAAGCATCCAGCAAGGGAGAAAGATGTAGGCTAGGAGACTAGGCCAGTCCTTTTTTCTTTGTCCGCATTTTTCTGCCTGCTTTGTATTCTAGCTGCACTGGCAGCTGATTAGATGGTGCCCACCCAAATTAAAGGGTGGGTCTGCCTCCCCCAGCCCCACTGATTCAAATGTTAATCTCCTTTGGCAACACCCTCACAGACACACCCAGGATCAATACTTTACATCCTTCAATCCAATCAAGTTGACACTCAGTATTAACCATCACAGTGGGGCAGTTTAATTTCACTAACTGTAAGATGCCCCAAGCAAAATGCATGCAAGGTTGTCATCTTCAACCATCTTCTGGATTAATGTGGAGCAGGGTCAAACCTCGTCTTAACTCAGGGCATGACTAACTCAGTGTTTAATCACTTTTGTGCCTTTTAGATATGTCTCTTTCGATTCATAAATTGTGGAGAAGCAGAGAACATATTTAGTACAACTTTCACTTCAGGACAAATAAGAATAACCCAGAGCTTCCATGGACTAAAAAAAAACTTGCTTAAAGTTTAGCAACGAGATCAGATAAATATCCAAACATCACAAAGAAGAGGAAAACAAGAATGAGAAATGGGGCAAGAGAAAAGGGAAAGCAAGAAAAAGGAAAAGAAGAAAGAAGTGCACTGAGCTCATGAAGTCCTGGCCCATGCTGGCCACGTCAGCCACGCTGTCACAGTAGCCTCTCACAACAACCCTGTGAAACAGGCTTGGGTCACATCTGGCAGTTGAGGAAAATGAGGCTGAAGGTGTTTATAGACTTACATAGCTCCAGGGAGAGTCAGGTGACAGACACAGATCAAGCGGGAAGGGAACGTTGAGGCCACAGTGAAGACAAGAACCGGTGGTGAACTAAAGAGGGTTTCCTGCAATAAAAAATACAATTCCACACTCTTCCTAGCTAAACTGGAGATCTCTGTTGGCCAGATTCAGCTGTGGACCGACAGTTTTTTTTACGTCTGGCAAATGACAGCTGGTTCACAGAAGAACAGCCCTTCGAACATGTGCTGTGGCCACATTGGGTTATATTTTTCATCAGCAGGGGCCAGGGTCAATATTGTCAAGGTTTATTTTGTTTCTCTTCCCATTCTTAGCAGCCCAGCCAACTCAGCATTTTCAAATTCTGCAAGTATTCAATCAGGAACATGCTCAGACACTTGGTAAGTGAGAAGAAAGACCAGGGTGTAATTTTTCTAGGACCTTTAACTACTGGATTAAGCATGGCTGGGATAAGAAAATCAGAAGCCTTTTAGAGATTCTTGCCCTGCCCACTTATTTCAATTTTTAGAGGGGTGGCTCTCCCAGAAGTGTCTTTGCTTAAAGTTATAATCGTCCTTCATAACTGTCATGACTCTACACTCTTGGACAGGAAAAAAGATGACATGGTCCTAGCCCAGAAACACCACCATTAACCCCCAGCTCCTTCAGGGGCACGTCCTCATTAGCCAAATCACTGGAACCAGTAACGTGTCCTCTATGGGTTTCAGTTTTGAAAAATGCACGTAACTGAGTGACGTGGGTTTACAGGAAGGTATCTTTTAGTTAAAAGCCAAACAAGATTGACTTTCAGATAACTCAAGTGACAAAAACAAAAAAAGCCTACATAAAAATTCTACAAGGCTCAAGAAATTGTGATTTTTATCCTAAATTTCTAGCTGACTCCCTCCAAATTTAGCCACAGAAATGACAATCTGTCTACCTAGAGGGATTATTTATAAATCATTAACTAGTGATAGATACATGAGTGCATTTATTTTTATCTCTTTACTTACAATCATCATCAAGTTAGTGTAGAAGAAAGAGACCTTGCATGTTTTGAGGGAGGTGCGTAATTTCACTGTTCTTTATTCCAACTGCACAACTCATACTCAGAGCATTGGTTTTAACACCTAGAAGATAAGGCCAATTGAAGAGAATGAATTTGAGTGGACCTGAAACCATCAGAGCCGAACCTGGCCAAGCAATTCTTGCCTAAACGTTAACTATTTGTCTGTAAGTCTAAAGGTTGCAGAACCCAACCAAAATACAAACATTCAGAGTCATGGGCTCCATATTTTGTGCTGTCATCATTGAAAAGATTGTGAGGCCGAGCGCGGTGGCTCATGCATGTAATCTCAGCACTTTGGGAGGCTGAGGCAGGCGGATCAAGAACTCTGGCAGGTGAGAACAGCTTGGCCAATATGGTGAAACCCCGTCTCTACTAAAAATACAAAAATTAGCTTGGTGTAGTGATGCATGCCTGTAGTCCCAGCTACTTGGGAGGTTGAGGCAGAGGAATCGCTTGAACCTAGGAGATGAAGGTTGCAGTGAACTGAGATCACAGCACTGCACTCCAGCCTGGGCAACAGAGTGAGACTCTGTCTCAAAAAAATAAAAGAAAGAAAAAGAAAAAGGTTGTGAAAGGCACCATTCCTATGAGAAAATGTAGCCTTCATGATATAGGTCTTGTGTTCTCTTCCCCCTGATTATAGGCACAAAACAAGACATTAGTGAGTAGGCAGTTTGTTAGAATTCAGTGTACACTGATATACATTGACATGCTAACTGTGTTTATACAATCTCCTGATCCTCCTGCTTACCTAATGTAAGCAAAAATTATTTGTACTTAAGCTATTCACTAAAACAAACATCATCAGTAAATTCCTATTATGTGCCGAAACTTACATCAAGTCCTATGTATCCATCATTTCATTACAGAAATCATAGCAAACCAGGCGCAGTGGATCACACTTGTAATCCCAGCACTTTGGGAGGCCGAGGTGGGCAGATCATTTGAGGCCAAGAGTTGGAGACCAGTCTGGCCAACATGGTGAAACCCTATCTCTACTAAAAATACAGAAATTAGCTGGGTGTGGTCATGCACGCCTGTAATCTTAGCTACTCGGGAGGCTAAGGCACGAAAATGTCTTGAACCCAGGAGGTGGAGGCTGCAGCGAGCCAAGATCACACCACCGCACTCCAGCCTGGGTGACAGAACAGTGAGATTCTCTCTCAAAAATAAAACAAAACAAAGCCAGCAATTCTATAACCTAAGAGCAATCAGAGTTCCAATTATGCAGATGATTAAGAAATGAGCTTTAGTGGGGTTAAGTAATTTGTCTGAAGCTACACATCTAAAGTTCATGAGCCAGGATTGGATTTCCATTCAGGTCTTTCTGAGTCCAAAACAATGTCCATCTCTAGCATCGCTCGGCTTTTATTGATTTATTTATTTAATCACGCTTCTACCTTCTCCAATTTTAGCCACAACTTCTCAGGCACCTTAGGCCAGTGCTTTCGCTGTATCACAGCTCCCAAAATGTATCTCCCCCCAGGCCCAACTAGTTCTTCTGCAGGAAGATAACAGTGTCAGGATTCTGGCAGTGGTTACCTGACCTCTAGCTTTCAAAGAAAATAAACACAAAGCAGTGACCCTTCACTGTGATACTGCCAGAGCCGTGTTGGCATAGAAGAAACTGCAAATACATTTATAAGGAAGGTGTTATTCAGGGTCATTTCAATGTGGTAAATCCATTGACCACTGGAGTCCATTTTTAGCAAGAACTAAATGAAATGCACTTACTGAGAATCCTGACAAGTCAATCACATTCTTCCCAAGAGTTGCTGCTAAAGGTGTCTGTGACTTTGACCAATTCTTGGTCACATGGGCAAGAAACTCCTAAAAGGGAACAAAAGTGTGGCAATGAGGATAAGCTTTTCTCCAAGTTTTCCATACCCAAACTTCTCCTCTTTGGAGATGGGCTCTGCGGGTAATATAAGGAACAGAACTTCTGAAGTCAGAGAGGACTGGTTGTAAATACCAGCTCAGACATTTACTTGTGTGACCTTAGGCAGGAAAGTGGCTTCATCTCACTGTATTCTTTAGTTTTCTGATGTACAAATCAGGGGTAACATCACAAGTTAGGTTTCCCAGAAGCAGATCCTAAGATGAGAATCTGTATTACTAAGAAAGTGCTCGCAGGGAAACTGGAAATTGAGCGGAGGATGTAGGAGGGGAAAACGGAGGAAGCTAAGCAGGTATGCAGTTTCAGGCAAAGGCCCAGCAGACAGAGGTTAGCTTTGACCTGATGCTGCTGGAAACCTCTCCACTGTAAATTACACCTTGGAGTTGGCCTTATCCAAAGGAGCCGGGCCTTCACATTTCTGTATCCACAAGTCACCGGTTAAGGGTGCTGGGAAAGGAGGGTAGATGTAAATTCTGAGGCAATTCCAGCTCTGCAAAGCGAACTCCACCAGCCCAAGGAAAATCTTAGGAAAAAGTAGCTACAGATGCTTGCTGTTGGAAATGAGAGCACATTCAAGCTGGAGGTGCACAAAACAGGCAAAAAGGGACCCCAGGTGGTCTGAGCAAACCACCAGTGTTGTCCACCACAAGTAACCACACCTCTCTTGCTGGGTTATTTCAGCATTTATATATGTATATAGTGCCTGACATACGGGACACACTTGATAAATACATATTACTGTTGCTGCTGCTGTTGTTGTACTAACCTTGCCCATAAAACCTTCTAAAGCAGGTCTCTCCACACTCACAGCTGACAGCCCTGCTAACTGGACTTGGTGATGCCCGTGTGCTGGGCTTGCCAGCCAGGGTGGTGCCTGAATGCTGATTTCACATCATCAGCTCTCTCTAGTCGGCTCTGTGTCTGTTGCCCAGTCTCATGACCACTGTTTTTTTGAGATCTCCTCTACCGAGTCAGAAAGGCCCCGCTTCTTGCCGTAATGATGTTCATGAGGGAGGGACGTGGCAGAAGTGCCAGGTGTGAGTGCTGCCTCTCTCTCTCAGTGATACCATTGGCCTCCAGCAGGACTTGACAGTCCCAGATCTTCCTCTTATTAAATAAGCCCTTGACCTTTTAAAGTTTTGCCTATTCATCTTCCTCCCCTAAGAGTAAGGGATTCCTTGGAATCCACAAAAGGGCTTCTTTCCCCTTTGTGCCTAAAGTTCTATCCCAAGAGAACTTGTGCAGCCCCTTCCTCCCTAGGGAGCCTAAGACATCCACAGGAACAATGGGGCCTGGGCTTTATTTGATGAGTCTTCCCTAACAACCAGCCTTTCGCAGGTGCAGACCAGGCGAGCTCATCTGTGAAGGAGCCTCTCCTCTGGGACTAATCCTCCACGTTCAAAGATTGCGCTTTTCTCTAAAGCCACTCTTTATACACATCACTTCACACGAGCTTCATCTTCTCACAATGCACGATGGCCGCCTTGGCCACACTACCCCAGGCCCTCATTTTCTGGGCTGCCATCATCCCTGAAATTAATCTAAGAGAGTCCCCTTTTACAAGAGTGGCAGCAAATATCCGATTCAATTTGCTTTCACCCAAGATTTCCCAGGAGTCATGCCGAATGAGATAATCAATGATGATTATAGGGTTTGGACTGCCTCACTGAGCCAAAGTGTTAAAAAGGGGGGGAATTTCTGCTTCGGTGCTCACCCAAGTCAGGCGCTAATTCGGGCAGATCCATTACTTTTCTTGGCAGCTCTGAACCGTATGTGCTGCAATAATCACGCTGGCGAGGCAGAGGCAATCAGTCCTCCCACGTAAGAAAAGAAAATGCATTTTTGCTTCTCCACCCCAAAACAACAACAACAAAAATGTATAGAGCATCTGTAGAAAATATGAGTAGGCTGTTCAAACCAATGATGCCGAAGAGATTTAATTTAGACGGGCTAAACTGTCCTTGTATCAGCTAGAGAGACTGGTCAATGCCTTTGCTACTAATCCAATCAAGGTAAAGTATTAAATTACTTGTTGCTGCCATCTTAACCCAGAGAAGACTGTTTTCTGCTCGGCTGATTGTTCTGAAAGACCACAATCTCCAGGGAAGGAAAGCAGGAGGGAACAGCCGAGGGACCAAAGAAACCCTCCAGATTCCTCACACTTCTCTTTGTCCTCACCCCTCTGTCTTGCTCCTATTAGTCTTATACTGGCTGTTTTGGGGTGGGGTACTCCTGGGCTATGCACACTTTTGCAACGGCTGTGTATTAGTCTGTTCTTGAATGGTTTAAATACCTAAAACTGTGTAATTTATAAAGAAAAGAGGTTTAATTGGCTCACAGTTCTGCAGGCTGTACAGGAAGCATGGCACGGGAGGCCTCAGGAACGTTAAAATCATTGCAGGCGGCCAAGGGGAAGCAGGCACGTCTTACATGGCTGGAGCAGGAGAAAGAGAGGTTGGGAGGTATTACACACTTTTAAACAACCAGATCCCATGAGAATTCACCATCATGATGACTGCTTCAAGGGGGATGGTGTTAAACCACTAGAAACCGCCCCCATGATCTAATTACTTCCTACCAGGTCCTAACTCTTGACACTGGGAACTACACCTAGACATGAGATTTGAGTGGAGATATAGATTCAAACTGTATCAGTCTGCGACCCAAAATATGTGTTAGTTATCTACTGCTGTGTAACAAATACATACCCCAAAACTTAGAAGCTAGAAACAACAAATGTACAACTTCACTGTTCCTGAGGGTCAGGAATGAAGGAGCATCTTGGCTGTGTGGTGCTGGATCAGAGACTCTCACAAGATTGCAATCAAAGTGTCAACCAGGACTGCAGTCATCTCAAGGCTTGGCTTGGGGAAAGCCAGCTTCTGAGCTCACCCACTCTTCCATGGCTGTGGGCAGGCCTCAGAAGATCAGCTTCCATGCTCACAGATGTGGGCCTTTCCACAGGGCTGCATCACAGCATGACAGCTGCATTCTCAGAGTAAGCAACCCAAGAGAGAGTGTGAGAGCACACCCAGACTAAAGCCACAGCTTCTTTATAACCCAATATCAGAAGTGACCTCACACCACACCTGAAATATTCTATTGGTTAGAAGTATCAGCAAGTCCCGCCCACACGCAGAGAAGAGGACGACACAAGGGTGTGAATACCAGGAGACTGAGTTATTAGAGACCATTTTAATGATGACTGTGACAAACAGGAGACTTTCCCTCTTGTAGATATCATCTGAGCATAAACATTTGAGAAATTTTGTCCTGTTAGATGCAGAGCTCTTACATGTCTGAGGCAAGCTCCAAAGGGAGTTTATTTTTGTGGTGCAAAGAACATTTTATAGAGAAGAAAAGGGCATATTCTGATCTGGATATTCAAGATCAGAATTAGACCTGGAAGCAGAGCCTGACTTCCCAAAAACTTCACTAAGGGCAACGGGCTAAAGA
Source organism: Aotus nancymaae (assembly GCF_030222135.1). Lineage (NCBI taxonomy): Eukaryota > Metazoa > Chordata > Mammalia > Primates > Aotidae > Aotus > Aotus nancymaae. Next base: position 9,319,902 of record NW_026988412.1, on the reverse strand, counting down.
TGTGCATGTCGGCCTAGATGCTGCCTGGGTACCCTTTCTAGCACCCACAGTCAGAAGCACACACAGAAACTGCAGGTTAGGACTACAGAGAGGTCAGCATGTAGAGGAGAGGACAGGAGACCTGGATTAGAAAGATCTGGTTGGTGATCTCCTTTATTCTTCTGTGCAAACAGTCACAGCCCAATGAAACACACCTCTCAGTATTCATACCTCTGTGTAGTTCCCTCCCACACTGACTCTGGACTTGTCCATGAGTCTTGCTCTGGCCAAGGTAACTGGGTGTAAGCAGAGGTTTGATTTGTGCTTATGAATTTGGGCTTGCCCTCTGGGAATGCTCCCCTGAGACCATCATGCCAGGAAGACTCCAGGATGTGAAGAAACTGGAATGAAAGACAACATGGAGAGGAAGATCCAGCCAACAGAGCTGAGCCCAGTCACCCTTCCAGCTGAATGCAGCTACATGAGCAATCCCAGGTGAGACCAGCAGAAGAATCACTCTATAGAATGTTAAAATAGTGAGCCACTGTTTTATTAAGCCATCAAGTTCTGAAATGGTTTGCTTATACTGCATAGTTAACTGATACAAAAATTGGTACCTAGAAGTGGGTGCTGCTATTCAAAATTTTTTTAAAAAATCTCTATTAATATGGCATTGGCTTTGGGACTGGGCAATGGGCAGAGACTGATAGAGAATTAAGGCAGCTATTAGTATTGAGAAAACTGCTAGGAGAGGCTGAGAAAAGGGCAAACCAAGTTACAATTAAGGAATAATTGGCAAAACTTTTGCCTAAAGTAATTTGAAAGACAGGAAATGTACTAATGAATGTGTGGGTATCCCTAAGGAGATGATGAGGCAGAATGCTAACAATGGTTACTGGCTTTTTCTAGCTTAGTATGATAAAGAATGAGAAGAGAAAGAGAGATGTACTAAAGTCACTTCTATTTGTAAGCAGAATTTAAAGAAAGTACAGAGGACCTGATACATACTGAGTTTCTCAATAAAGCTGGTTTTCTTTGTAATATTTCTAGTCTTTTCAACAGGCAAAAGATTCTCAAGGGAAAAATGAAAATGGCTTCAGAATCACAATCAAATCGAGAATGTTAAGTATAGGACCCTCTGAAAAATTAAGATGTTGTCTAATAGACCTTCTCAGCTAGACAAAAATCTTAAGGGCTTTGTCCTACAGCACCCTGAAATTTCCCATCCAAATAGCGAGAAATCTATTTCAAACATAGTTGTGAATATGGTTTTTGTTTAATGGAGTATAATGTGATATACAGAAAACCCAAAACATTTTTAAAGGAGTTGTAGTAGCTCAGACTAAAGAAAACAGACACAGTTTAAAACACAAAGTTTACAGTTAGAAAGCAGGCTAAGAAAGCTACAAACATGAATCCTCTTTTATGGAAGGAAAAAGAAATTCAAAGAGTATAGCCAAGAACCTAGAAGGTGAATTTAAGGGCCAAGGAAAACAGATGATTAGGAAACTATTCCCAGAGAGCAGAGCCAGGCCCTAGTAAAAGAATATTCCCTGACTTGGATAGAGAGCTCTGATGACATGTGCCTGTGCCTGGCTAGATTCAGAATTACTATGTGCCAGTGACTGCTAGTGCCTCTGGCTCTTCTTTTTTGAATAGGAGTGACTATTGCATTATCTAGTCCCTGTCCCTTGGTGCTTTAAATTCTCAAGTTTCTGGATCAAGAGGATCTGCTGTACCCAAGAGGCTTTTTCTGTATCCAAGCCAGATGAAGATCACAAGCTCCAGGATTCTGAGCCTTATGCTATAACTGGTGAGATTTTTGAAGATCTTGGGAGGGGTAAATTTATTCTGTATCTGGGAGAACTATTAATAACTGTAGTCAAATGGAAAATTGTGGTAGGTTGAATATGGCCACAGAGTTTTGCAGCTAGCTCCTCCCCTCAGAAGGTTGAATCTATTCTGACTTTTGAGTTTGGCAGGGTTTGTGACTCAGTTTGCCCAATGGAATGTAGAAGAAGCAAAACTATCTGTGCTCCACGTCTAGTCCTCAAAGGGGCCTTACAGCTTCCTCTATCATCCCCTTTGAGCCTGCTATGACTTCACTGTAAGAAAGCTGTTCTGTTGGAAGACTACCACATGAAGGAGCATCAGGGTGTCCTAGCTAAAAGCACCAGCTGGCAGAAAGGTGAGGAAGGCCATCTTGGACCTTGCAGCCTTGCTGACTCTCCAGCTGGATGCAGTCCCATGAGTGGGCCCAAACAAAACTGTCAGAGCATCAACCTAGACAACTCAAAGAATTGTGGAATATGACAAACTGTTGTTGTTTTAGGCTGCTAAGTATAGGGGTAATTTGTCACACATAAATAGCTAACCAGTACACTCTCATGACCACCAGAACTGTCAGACCTACCTGGGCAGGTAATAATGGAATTTAGAACAATCCTATGGTCTTAGAGGCCCCCAAGCCAGAAAGCAGCACCTGCCCAATGCCTGCTTTCTCTTTTCGTTAAGTTACAGAAGTAGTTTACAAATGTCTGGTGATCCTTTTATTCCCCAGAGGCAAATGAACTCAGCAAAAACAGCTGAATTCCACTGCAAACAACTCTTTGACTTAAATGAGATTATTCTAAGAAATCACAAACCAAAAGTCATTTTTAAAATCAGGGCTTCCTGACGGTCCAGGGGAAATCGGAATTGTGTGATTCTGGTGGATGATGCTCAGTGCAGTAGCTGGAGTGCTGTGAGGTCACCTGCCCAGGTTGCTTTGAAGGAAAACTGCTTTAGATTTCACCAGTAGGTGAGCAGACTGGATCACTTTGGTGACTTGAATGCCCTGGGATGCCATCAGGCCATCCTTCTGCTGTTAAGAAGTGCTGTCTGGAAAACACAGTTATCACAAAAAGAAATTCTTATCCATTTTCTCCCTGGGACCAAGCCTGCTCTCTGAATCAGTATGCAGAGTGAAAACCCACTGAGACATGAGGGACAGTTCTGTCACCCTGCTGTACTGCCTGGTAAAATTCCACTAGCTTGTCAAGATCCAGCACCAGCATCGCTTGCTCTGGGCAAACATCACTCGCTTTCATTCCACTCCCCCATGTGGTAGAACAATAACACCAGGGACTGTGATCCTTAGCACCGTTGTATATCATGATTACACTGCCTTAGGGTTGTCTTTGCCTCCATCCCACCGACTCAGGCTCACTTTAAGAGGAAGGATTTTGCTGTAACCATCTTGATACATCCAGTATGCACCTGATACTTGGAAGACATTGGGTAAATAGCTGCTGAATTAATTCATTCAGCAAATGTTTATCAAATTCCTACTTTGTGCCAGCTACTTGCTCTGATTTCACAGCAGGAAACAAAACACACAAATTCCTGCCTCCAGAGATCTTAATTTCCACTCAAAGGAGTCAGAGAATACATAGAAAGCAATAAATAAATTATAGGGTATTTGAGAAGATAACAAATGTTATACAGAATAATAAAACAGGAAAAGAGAATGAGGAACAGCAGTTTTAATAGAAGCTTGCATTTGAGCAAAGACTTGTAGCCATAGAGGAATTTAACAAAGTGGAGCTGGGGAAAAAGTGTCCTAGGCTTAAGACACAGTCGGTGCAAAGGTCCGGGGGGTTAGGGGTATGCCTGGTTTATCTGAAGAATAGCAAAGAGGCCACAGTGGCTGTAGCCATGTGAACAGGCAGCACCTGTTACAAGATAAAAACAGAACTGGTAATGGTGTTGGGTGTTGTTTGTGTAGGAATTTGTAGGACAGAGTAAGAATTTCAGCTTTTCTATCTTTCTTTTTTTTTTCTTTGAGATGGAGTCACTCTGTCACCCAGGCTGGAGTGCAGTGCTGTGATCTTGGCTCACTGCAACCTCTGCCTCCTGGGCTCAGGTGATTCTCATGCCTCAGCCTCCCAAATAGCTGGGATTACAGGCACACACTACCATAATCGGCTGATTTTTGTATTTTTAGTAGAGACGGGAAAAAAAAAAAAAGAATCTCAGCTTTTACTTTGAGCAGAAGAGTGATACAACCTAACTTAGGCTTTAAAAGGGCCCATCCGACCATTCAATTCACTAAAAATAAAAAGAACTGTAGGAAGTTCTGAGTGGAAGCAGTTAGCAGGCAACAGTGACAACCCAGGTGAGAGGTGGTGGCTTGGGCCAGGGGTAGCAACGAGGGTGGTGAAAAGGCATCAGGCTCTGGATATATTCTGAATAGTCTTTTCTAACAGATTAGGTGTGTTGTGAGAAAGAAGGAGAAGTTGTGAAGAGTCAAGGGTAACTCCAAGAGTTTCGGCCTGAGCAACAGAGAGAGGGCTTGCTATTGGCCGAGGTGAGAAGGACAGGGGTGGAACCGGCTTGGGAAGAGATCACAAGGCCATGTTTGGAAATGCTGAGTTCGATATTTCCACCAGCGAGACGTCGAGGAGATGGTGGGATATTCTGGAATCCATGGAGAAAGTGTGGGCTACAGACATAAATGTGAAGGAACTAATAAACTTGAGCACATTACTCTTTTGATTTTATCTCCTCAACAGTAAATTGAGGTGGCGGGAGAGGATTTAAGCGAGATATTAGAATAAATGATTATCTGCAATTCTTTCCCGTGCTAACATCAGGCATTTATCTAAAAGACAATTCAGCAGCCCACACTGCTCACCTCTGGCATTCTGCCTTTGCTGGCTTCTCCACTTGTGATTCCATTTTTCAGGCTTCTGTGAGACATCACTCAAATGAGAGCCCAGATGTGACAGCAGAGCCAGCTGGTGGCCATGGATGGTGACACAGCTCTTAGATACGCTGGACTACTGGCTATAAAGAGGGCACAGTAGGCAAAGGAAGGCACAACTGTTCTATCACCAAACAGCAGACCCAGATACAGCAATGGCTGCAGAGGGCAGGTATGAGGCTGCCCTCTTTGCAAAAGAAGCCAGCGCTGTCCACCAGGCAGTGGCACAAATGACATTGTCCTTTCCAACACTGAGCAGGAGGTTCTTTGCAGGATTGCTTTAGAAGTAGGATAAATGTATGCCTTGCTTTGCCCAGAACAGTCTGAATTGGCATCATTTACTGCAGTGTAATTATTAACAGCAGCTTCTTTCACTCTCAGAATTATGCCAGTTTGAATGATAAATTACATGGTCGCTCATACTATAATCTTGTCACTTCACATCTTTTTTCCAGAAAAAAAAGCCCCAACATGGTCTTTCCTTTATGACTCAGAACTTTCTGACTTTAGAACAGTTATGAATTAACTCAGCATCCATGGACCAACCCTGGAAGCATAGCAAAAACTCTTGAGTTCTCTTCTCCTTGCTGCTTCCAATTCCCAAACCACTGAAGAGCAAGGGACCCAGGCTTTGCTTCAATGGAGCGAGGGTCCATTGAAGAACCCACACAATGATTTTTGTATGTGACTCTACTTAAGAATCACTGAGGTCACTGTAGCTTTTTAGGCTCTTGAACTTACCTTCTTTGCGTCTAAGCCTCCTAAGAACCTTGTAGCCAATAGTGTAAATGACTCAGGTCACCTACACAGCGGGGATTTGACCACATTGCCTGATTCCACATTCATTCACATCATTGCTCATTAATAAGCTCTCTTTGGCCGGGCACAGTGGCTCATGCCTGTTATCCCAGTACTTTGGGATGCGGAGGCAGGTGGATCACCTGAGGTCGGGAGTTTGAGACCAGCCTGGCCAACATGGTGAAAACCCATCTCTACTAAAAATACAAAAATTAGCCAGGCGTAGTGGCAGGCACCTGTAATCCCAGCTACTTGGGAGGCTGAGGCAGGAGAATGGCTTGAACCTGAGAAGCAGAGGTTGCAGTGAGCCAAGATCGCACCACTGCATTCCAGCCTCAGCGACAGAGTGAGACTCCATCTCAGAAAAAAAAAAAAAAAAGCTCTCTTTCCATTCATACAACAAATACCAGATGCTTCCTATGCATACATGCCCTCAGGTCTAGCACAAAACATAAACGTGTATAGACATCACCATGACTTGATATAGAAAGTAAGACCAAAAAAAAAAAAAAAAAAAAAAGAAGGTCCAGCTGATCAGAAAGCAATCTGATGATAAAAATCCTCCTGTCCTTCAAACCAACATTTTGTGCATTGATTATTCACTCCATAAACATTTGTCCAGTGTCATTAATTGAATGCAGGCCACCTGACATCGTTTATTGTATTTAATCTTCACGGCCATACTCTGAGGTTGATACTATGATGTCAGCTTGGTAGATGAGAAGCCCTGCACTCAGAGATGTCAGATGACTTGCTGAAGGTCACATGGTTGTGGCACAAGAATTGGAACCAAGGTCTGTATGTGTGCTTTTTCCAGATGCCATCTCCACACAAGGCATGGCTGACACTCTCTTACCCAACTCTACTAAATGTGAGAGTTCTTGGAACATGCAGCTGAGACCTTGGGGAAGGACCACGCCCACGTCTTTTCTGGATGAAGGTAGAACTAGGACTAGGGTGAGGGGGGTGAGGTACTAGCCTCAGGCATGAGATTTAAGGGGCACAAAAACGTTGATTATAATGATAATTAATATTTTAATACAGCATTTTAAAAAATAATGAATTGCAAATTTGTACCCTTTGACCAACAGCTCCTCATTTCCCACAGCCCCCAACAAACTTGCAGTTATAAGATGAATACGTTCTGAAGACCTAATTTACAGCATGGTGACTATCATTAAGGAAAATACATTGTGTTCTTGAAACTTGCTAAGAGAGTAGATCTTAAATATTCTCACCACAAAAAAAAAAAAAAAGGTAACTGTGAAGTGACGGATATGTTAATTGTCCTTAACAATGATAATCATTTCACTGTATATATATGTATCAAAATATTATATTACATACCTTGAATGTATATCATTTTTATTTGCCAATTAAACCTCAATAAAGCTAGAAATAAAATTTTACAAATTGGCAAACTACAGCCCTTGGCCCAGCTGTCTGTGTTTGTAAATAAGGCTTCATTACATTTCACATGTCAAGGCAAGTCACCTCCCCGGCCCCAGGTACTTGGTTTCACTTGCAGAATAAAGACTTTCTTTGCCTTTTCACCTGGAGGGCAGAGCACTTGTCTGTAAATAAAGGCCACATGCAAATAAAGGTCCTGGACCATCCCAAAGAGTGACACCAGGAGGCAGACTGCTCTCCAATTCCTCCCCAGGCCCAGGGCCACCCTGATGTGATTTTCAGACGTGAACAGGAAACAAGCAGCCAGGGTGCAGATAACCGGAGAAGAGGAACCCAGAGGTAGGAGGACAGCGCAAGGTGGCCTAAGTCCCGAGCCCAGAGGGATGAGTTCAGCCACTGGTGTGAACATGGAGGGATGCGGTGCCATTCTCCACTCAGAAATATGATGCGTGCTGTCACCGTTTTTAACGCAAATACCCTCAGCGACCTGGGTTCCACCATCCACACACGGTGACTCCAGCTCTGGTGCTGAGCAATTATTAATGGGAAAAGAGAGTGCTCGGGCCCCCAACAGCCATTTTTAACTGTGGACATTATTGCTCAATTGTGAGCTGCACCGGGGACTCATAAGAGGAAGACATAATGCTTGTTTGTGGAACTTTTATAGCTAATTGACATTTTTTCAGTGCTCCCCCGACAGCTGTAGTTACTCCTGATTGGAAGGGTCATGAAAAGCATCAAGTTGTGCACCGTCTCCAGATGGGGCCATATTTCTGATGTACGAATGAAACAAAAGTATAAATAAAAGGCTGTCAAAATAAACACACTCGAAAGTGATAAAGAGGAGCTGCAGTGATTGGCGAAAGCATTTCTCTCCGTGCAAAAATAATGAGTGCTATTTTCATACTAATTGAGGAGGTTTTACTCTCTGGAGCTGTCAGACATCCTCCTTTCTCAGGAACATTTTCCACTCTTCTACAGCTGTTTTTGCTCTACAGAGAACGGGGAATCAGGAAGCAAATTTCTCCTTCCCCAGTCAATGTGCCTCAGACACCTGGCCTCAAGTGATCCTTCTGACTCGGCTTCCCAAAGCGCTGGGATTATAGGCGTGAGCCACCATGCTCAGTCTGAAATTTTCTTTCATTCAGTCAGTTCGGCAACTCTGAGACACAAAGGGCTCATTTGTCTCCATGGTTTCGGCACAAGTCCCAGGAAGGGCTGTCACTGGCCCAGCTGAGGTCATGTGCCATCCCTGAACCAATTACTGTGGCTGGGGTGATGTGGTGGGCCTGGGTCAGGTAGGCGGTTGGGAAGGGGTGGGCTCAGCCCTACTGCAATCAAGAGCGGAGAGGTAGGGAGGTGCGGCTACCCAGAGGAAAATCTGGAAGCTGCTTGTTACAAGAAGGGTCAAAGGATGCTGGGGGGGAGAAACAACTGATGCACGTCGCAACGTTAAGAGTACAGTTTTCTAGAATGCCTCAATGCCTGAGCATTTTAGAGCCCTGGTTCCCTAGCAAACAGACTTTGAGATGAATTAGGTGCAGGTGGATTGTTGCAGATGGCTCTTGGGACAGCATCAGGGAGAGAGGACGGGAACCTGGATTGGGCAGAGGAAGGAGGGGAGCTGCTATGCAGTTAGAACAGCAGCCTCGACTCACCCCACAAGGAGCTCTAGAGCTCAGACAGCTCTTCCAGGTTACCCTGAACTGAAGCAAGCGTTCCGCAATGACTTGTCATTGGATGTGGTCTGCCCCTTGGTAAGGGTCCTAACCTTTAGTGAGGAGGCTCTCTTCAGCCAAGGGCAATTCTTGGGGGAAGGACTCAACTGAGGGCCATCACTAGGCAGCATTCCTAGCACTTAGGGAAAGGAGTGCCTCATCCTGAAGGGGAGATCTGGGAGGAGCCCCAGAATGAAGAGGGTCCAAGTCGGGGGCAGTGTAGTGAGGGAGTCAGAGTAACATTCCCAAATGTGAGGCTTCAAAGACTATTCACCCTGGTACCAGTAGCCAGTGAAGCCTGAACATGCTGATCTCGGGAGAGGAAGTATGAGCTAGTTCCATGCCAGCTCCTGAATCTCTCACATGGGATTCTGAGAGTATCAGAGGGTGAGAATAAAGAGTCTCTGTAATTAATACTCTGTTGTTTTTTTAAAAGCCTGGGGAACTTAAATGCTGGTTATTGGGGTTTCATTTCAAGAAAATTCTATTCAGATTTGAGTTAAGAAACTACACTAATAGCCAAGGAAAGAGGGACATGGGCCTCACAGTAAATCAGTTCAAGGACAGGAAAAAAAGTGGTTGTTCAAATGGGAGCCCCCAGGGGCCAACAAGAGTGTGTTTCTTAAAGTGTGTCAGGGGGAAATCAATTCCCAAAGAGCGGGAGGAAATTAAGAGAAAGTTTCAATTAAAAAAAAAAACTGTAATCAAGAGAATTAGTCTAAGGCTTCTTAGGAAAGAAGCCTTCTTTTTAAAGGAGAATCACACAGAAATCTAGAAAATTTGGTATGAAGAAGGTGGGGGATTCTGAAACAAAGAGCAATGAGATAAATCTAGCAGGACGTGACCAGTTCCACAGTTTTCAGAGGGAGAGATGTGAGAAACAAAGTCTTCTCACTTCTTTTCCACTGCTGATCTTTTCTTAGAGGAGCTATGAACCTAAGGCGCTCAATGTAACTGCACTCAAGCTGTCCACAGTTGCCTGAAATGGAACACAAATTGTATGTGTGTCCTCTTGGAGAGAGGTTTTTGTAAATTTTGCAGAAAGCAGAAACTGGACCCCTTCCTAACACCTTACACTAAAATTAACTCCAGATGGATTAAAGACTTAAACATAAGACCTAACACCATAAAAACCCTAGAAGAAAATCTAGGCAAAACCATTCAGGACAGAGGCATAGGCAAGGACTTCCTGACTAAAACACCAAAAGCATTGGCAACAAAAACCAAAATAGACAAATGGGACCTAATCAAACTCCACAGCTTCTGCGCGGCAAAAGAAACAATCATTAGAGTGAACCAGCAACCAACAGAATGGGAAAAAATTTTTGCAATCTACCCATCTGACAAAGGGCTAATATCCATAATCTACAAAGAACAGATTTACAAGAAAAAAACAAACAAGCCCTTTCAAAAGTGGGCGAAGGACATAACAGACACTTTACAAAAGAAGACATATATGAGGTCAACAAACATATGAAAAAATGCTCATCACTGGTCATTACAGAAATACAAATCAAAACTACATTGAGATACCATCTCACACCAGTTAAAATGGTGATCATTAAAAAATCTGGAGACAACAGATACTGGAGAGGATGTGGAGAAATAGGAACACTTTTACACTGTTGGTGGTAGTGTAAATTAATTCAACCATTGTGGAAGACTGTGGCGATTTCTCAAGGACCTAGAAATAGAAATACCATTTGACCCAGCAATCCCATTACTGGGTATATATCCAAAGGATTATAAATTGTTCTATTATAAGGACACATGCACACAAATGTTCACTGAAGCACTGTTTACAATAGTAAAGACTTGGAACCAACCCACATGCCCATCAATGATAGACTGGACAGGGAAAATGTGGGACATATACACCATGGAATATTATGCAGCCATAAAAAATGATGAGTTCGTGTCCTTTGTAGGGACATGGATGAACCTGGAAACCATCCTTCTCAGCAAACTGACACAAGAACAGAAAATCAAACACCTCATGTTCTCACTCATAGGTGGGTGTTGAACAATGAGAATACATGGACACAGGGAGGGGAGCATCACACACTGGGGTCTGTCAGGGGAAACTAGGGTAGGGACAGCATGGGGTGGGGAGTTGGGGAAGGATAACATGGGGAGAAATGCCAGATATAGGTGATGGGGAGGAAGGCAGCAAACCACATTGCCATGTATGTACCTATGCAACAATCCTGCATGTTCTTCACATGTACCCCAGAACCTAAAATGCAATAAAGTATATAAAATAATTTACACTCCCACCATATATAAAAGCAACTATGATTAGACAGATGTTTAAGAACCAAATTCTAGCCCAAATACTGTAGTGGACTAACAATTTTAACAGGAAGGGGAAAAGAGTAAAAACTATGTTTATTTCCTTTATGAGTAGATTTCTCTCTCTCTTTTTTTTTTAAGATGGGGTTTCACCGTGTTGGTCAGGCTGATCTTGAACTCCCGACCTCAGGTGATCCGCCCGCCTTGGCCTCCAAAGTGCTTGGATTACAGGCGTGAGCCACCACACCTGGCCATGAGTAGATTTCTCATTTTCGTATTTCAAAATTTAAAATACATAGAGTGTTCAGTGAATAGTTTTTCTCCCTCCCCTGCCCATTTCTCCCTGATTTTTCTCCACATAGCAAATAATAATATCAGTTTTGTGTGGCTTTCACAATGCATTCTGTATATATTTGCATGTTATATATATACACACACATAAATGGGCAAACATGTTATATACACATACATGCATATATGGGCAAATACATACATACATATATACACATATTTACCCATATATAATGTGCATATGTTACATTTATGTATGCATGTGTGTGTGTGTGTATATATATATATTTTTTTCTTTTTTTTGAGACAGTCTCACTCTGTTGCCCAGGCTAGAGTGCAGTGGTGCAATCTCAGCTGATTCTCATGCCTCAGCATCCCTAGTAGCTGAGATTACAGGCACGTGCCACCACACCCAGCTAATTTTTGTATTGTTAGTAGAGACAGGGCTTCACCATGTTGGCCAGGCTGGTCTTAAACTCCAGACCTCAGGTGATCCACCTGCCTCGGCTTCCCCAAATGTTGGGATTACAGACGTGAGCCACCAAGCCTGGTCTATATGTTTTTACCCAAAGAGCAGTGTCCCATAGAACACAATTCTCTGCTTTCTTTCTTTTCCTTAATATATCCCTACCTGGGCATTGATGGACAGCTGGCAGAATACACCATCCCAAGCTATGCCACTTTAGCAAAGGATTATTTCTGAGCTAATGACACTTGAAAAAGAGCAAATGCAAGAAGGGCATTCTAATCTCCCCTTTTCTTTCTGGAAATATGAGATAAAAACTCCCATGTGAAAGATGCCTTCCCTGTACCATTAGAAAGGAAATATTCTACAGTAGTAAGTCATAGCCAAGAGAATTCTGTACAAACAGGCCTTGTTAAAAGACTTCTTATCTTCCTTGAGCTTCCCACATAGTTTACTTTTCCACAATTGACTCTCTTTGTTCAACCTAATATAAAAGCATTTAGGTTTTGCCACTTCTTTGGGTCTTCATTTCCTTATGAAGGCTCCTGTGTCATGTAAAATTTATATGCATTTGTATATTTTCCTTCTGTCTATGTCTTATGTCAATTTAATTCTCAGACCCAGCTTAAAACTCTACAAGAGAAGAGTAAAATTTTGCTTTCCCTGCAGCATAAAGATCTTCCTTATTATTTTAAAAGGCTCTTAGTATTCTAGTGATGGATATATCATAATTTATTGAACCAGTTCCTCAATGATAAACATCTTAGTTATATAAAAATACTATTATGGCCACTGCAATAAATAAGCTTGATCATGCATAACTTTGTTTAAAAATATCTGTAAGACAAATTCCTTTAAATAGAATCTCTGGATAAAATGGTAAATACATTTGTGATTTTGATAGGTATTGCCAAATGACTCTTCATGGAGCTTGTACTAATTTAAACTCCCTATCACATATGTTGCAATATATATAGCAATACATAAGGGTGCCTATTTCCTCACACTTGTCAACAGAGTGTATTAACAAACTTTTTGTCTCTAGGATAATAAGTGATAAAAGTATCTCAATAAAGTTTTACTTAGATTTCCCTTATTTTCAGAAAATAGTTTTTACATAAGTATTATTCATATTTACTTTTCTATGAGCCACATATTTGTATACTGTTTCCATTGTTCTATTTATTTATAGAAGATTTTTATATATTAAGATAATCGTCTTTTTATTTGAGATGGTCATCAGAATGGGTGTTAAATAGCTTTCAAAATGTATAGAAAGAAAAAGACGCCCAACTATAAATATATTCTAAGAGGAATACAAATACCCCCCCCCCCAAAAAAAAAAGACAGAAAAAATTAGAAGGGATTAGGATAAGTGGGCTAAAAGGGAAGAAAGACAAAGTTTTCCTGAGAGTTAAACATTGAAACTTGGAAGAGAGATATAACAATATCCCACAGAATAGGAGACAAGAGCGTATGTTAGTTAAGATAGGCTAAACAGCTCTAATAAATATACCCAAAAATGCAACGAAGCAAATATAGTAGCAATTTATATCTTGCCCAGTGAGTATCTGGGGCAGGTGGCTCTCTCAGTGTGGAGATTTGAGGACACACATCCATCCCCCAGGGTCTTTGTTGTGGTGTCCATCTACTTGTGGAAAGAAAAGAAAGTATGGAGCAGGTGCGCCCACTTCTTAAAAGCATTGGCCTTCAAATGTTTTGCTTCACCCACACTTCTATTGCACTGGTAAGAATAGTCGCTATTCCACACTTCACTGGGTGGGGAGCTGGGATAGAAAGAGCCTGGCTGGGCAGCACCTTGCCAGTGACTACCCTTTCTATGGCAGTAGGGAACAATTTTCGTGGACAGCTAGCCATCTCCAACACAACTGGCAAGAGACACAGAGAAACAGATTACGTACCCAAGACTCTGAGAAATGAGGCATTTAAGAGAAAGCAGAAGCCCTTACCTGGCTTCACAGCCTAAGATCTGAATGTTCAGATGCCTGTGGCCCGTCCTGCTGCTGGGAGCCTTGACAGAGCTGTCTGCTGTGTTCCCATTTTCTCCTCAGTGTATAGAAGACTGGAGCACAGTAGGTACTCAATAAATTACCTGTTGAATAAAGTTTTACACCAAGAGGAACCAAAGCTGAGGCTGAGGGTGGCAAAGAACACTGCCCTGCCCAAGACTTGCTCTGGCACTGCGGGCCACAAGGCTACTCACGGACTCAGGCCCGTCTCACTTTTCCAGGTCTCTCTTTAGTCTTGGCTCTGAGATTTTCTTGTTTGACTTGGAGACCATCTCAGCATTTGAGTTCTGTCTCCATATTTCCAAAGAAGCTCAAAGTGTTTGTTATCAGCCGTTAAACTCCTAAGGACGTCTCTCTAAAAGTCTTGGATTTTAGTATGAGCAAATAATAATTTCAATTTTTTAATCTTTCCATTCCTCCAGTGACTCCTCCCAAATTCCTGCTCCTTCTCTTACCCCAATCCTAAAAAAAAAAAAAAAAAAAAAAGTTAGGCTCAAACAGAACATGAAACTGGAGAATTGTCATTCCTATTCCTTCCCCCAAATACTTTGGTCCCATTAAATAGCATCATAAACTAGGATGAGTTTATCAGCAACAATCAGGCTAAATCCTGTCCATTCATAACTATTTCAGCCTCATGACCTACAACTGTAAACTCAGATTCATAATATGTGTAACAATTCCCCCGGCTGTAGTCACAATCCTGGACATGACAGTGTGTACCGATGCCAAGGCCACCAACGGAGGTGCCTCTGTCTCATCAGATCTACCCCCGAAATGTTAATTCTTTAATTTAAAATGGGATGTGTTACACAGAGGAAGTCATCAAAGCTGTATGAAGCAAGACAGAACAAGCCAGTACCCCAAAACCTAAACTGCAATTAAAAAAATAAAAATAAATAAATAAATAAATACTGATGCATTGCACAAAGACAAAAAAAAAAAACAGGGCAAGCCAAGGCATAGCTCGTTATAGCAGAATCAATGATGCCAAGGTTTCTGTAGCGTAAGGAAGAACAGAGACATACTTTTGGCTTCTGCCTTAGCTCACTGTCATCTAGATTTGGGGCACATAAACCTCAGGGATCACTAAGCATCCATGCTGACCAGGTGAATGCAGTGAGGAAAGGCCACCAGAAAGTGGAAGAGAGCAGCAGACGTTTCAAAGCATGTCCTGTGACAGGAAGCGTATTGGGTTTCTGGGGTGCTATGACCGTATTTAACCACCAATACGAACCTGGGAGGCGCTCTCCGCACTTCATAGGAGAAGCAGTGAACGTAACTGTTATAAACAGCTCTACAAAATATGGATGCAAAACAGGTCCACAATCCTTTCTTAACATCCCTTCAAGACACGGGACTTTAAATCTAGTTTCAGATTTGGAAACTGTAATGTGATCTGGCAACCCTAGATTTTGTGGTCCCTCATCAGGGCCTGAGGGAAACTCCACTGTCATCTGAAAGAAGTATTTCTGCAGCAAAACATAGAAATATGCTCAATGAGAGCGATGCATGGAGGTTACTTTAAAAACCTGACATCACTTCTGGCCATGTTTTTCTTCCTAATGAGACTATATCAAACTTGGGGAAAAAAGTCTAACTTGCAAGCATTCTTGGGATTGGAATTATAAATTAAAATCATGGACCTTATTTTTCCCTCTTCTTATGTCATCTCCTACTGTCCTTCCTTCTTTCATTACTTTCTCCCCCCTTCCTTCCTTCCATCCTGCAATCCTTCCCTTTTTAATTACTAGAGTATGTTCTGTGAGATTATAATAGGTTTAATGTCTACCAACAATCGCTCCCCCTTCCTCCTCCATCTCAAACAAAGAAATCAAAAACAAACAAACAAAAATTCCATGATCAAATGATTTGAAAAAATTAGGAGATAAAAATATATCTCTACTGCAATAACTATAAAACACTTCAGTATTATAAAGTATTTTGTTAATTAAAAAAAAAAATAGAAATATGGTGTATTTTTGACCATGGACAGCCATGATGGACTTTTGAAGAAGGCGCCCCTTTCTTAAATAATCCACGGAATGAGTCTCCCTGTGTACTGGGGATAATTCCACAGTTTCCCACTTTTTCTTTTCTTTCTTTCTTTTTTTTTTTTTTTTTTACATTTTATGCATTGCAAATGACTCAGTCCTTTAAAAAAAAATGGTATTTGGCATTTCTGAAAGAAATTTATCACCAGATTTTGGAGAGACAAGATGTTCTAATAAGGATTCTGGTCAGAAATATAGAAAATACAGATTCATCCAGGGCTTTGAGAGTAATGTGTTTAAATCAACAATACTGAAGCTTATCAATTATGAGGTCCTCATTTTTGGAATGGCCGCATTACATGTGAGAAACAGACATATATACGCACACACATAGTCTAGGAAAACTTTTCATGAACGTAAGTAAATCATCAGGAAGTATGAAAAACAATGTGTTCTTGGTTTGCTTTTTAAATACAGAAATGGCTATAGAAATAAATATCTAACTCTCCATAGAAATTCCAGAAAAATTTTCACCATGACCTAAACGGTGGCTCAGGATTCCAAGATGGCAAAAGTGGAAACTGTCAGATCTCTCATGGCCTCCCTTCAGAACTTGCACACTTCACTTCTGTGGCATTTTATCAAAGAAAGTCTCCAAGTAAGCTGAGATGTCCAATGGGAGAATGGAAACTCACACTGCATCAGGGCACGTGGATGAGATGGATTGTTCTGGACATATTTGCAAACAATTTACAGATAAGTCAGGCTTGGGAAAATTGTGAAGGCTTTTGACAAATATGTCCCTTAGAAAGAGGGCACCAGTGCCATTCCTATAGGAGTGGGTCTATCTGTTCCATGCATTCTCTAGTGGGGTACCAGAAATATCTTTAAACTTTTATCAGTTTAAGGTATTGCAAATGATAGCCCAGAAATAACTTCATTTTTAGTTTTTACTTTCTGGTAAGGTTCAACATATATTGATCTGTCCATTGGCCACTTAAATTTCTTTTCTTGTTAACTGTATCTTCATATCCTTTGTCACTGTAAAACTTAAGATAGAAAAGCAATTTAGAAATGGATTATGTTTTTTTCATTAATTTGAAAAAGCTCTTTACACGTAAGGTAATTCTTTATCACATATGTTGCTTTTTTATCACATATGTTGCAAACTTTTTTCCAGCCTGCGCTTTACATTGTTTGTGAAGTAAACACCATCTGCATCCTTTCCTGTCAACATCCCTCCCTCATTCAGGCCCAGCTAATCTAGATTTACCTGTCACTCAGTCCCGAAGGCACATCCTTAGGGCAGGCTCCTGGACAGATCAGCCACTCTATGGTGTATCTAAAATCCTCACTGATAATATATATAATCCACCAATCCTTCTGTGGACTAGATATTCAAAAGAAGGGAAATCTGTCTATCAAAGTCCGAACTCCCATCTTTACTGCAGGACTATTCACAATAGCCAAGCTGTGGAATCAACCTGAGCCCATCAACGAATGAATGGATAAAGAAGGTACAGCATAAACACAGTGGACATTTTTCAGCCATAAAAAGAATGAAATCCTGTCATCTGCAACAACATGGATGGAATTGGAGGCCATTATGTTAAGTGAAATAAGCCAGGCACAGAAAGACAAACATTGCATGTTCTCACTCATGTGTGGGAGCTAAGAAAGTGGATCTCACAGAGGCAGAAAACAGGTTGGTGGTTATTAGAGGCTGGGAAGGGAATCGGGGAGATGGGAAAGAGAATAGGGGGAAAAAAGAAGAATATACATGCATTTATTACCCTTGAACTGCTCACTTTAAATTGGTAAAGATGGCAAATTATTTCTGTACATTTTACCTCACCAAAATAAAATAAAATGCTAGTTTAGGAAGCTCGCTCAGGGGATAGAACTGGGAGACGTAGCTCACCATGGGCTGCGTTTCTGGGGTTCAGTGTTCCCACCAATTATGCTGGATACTTTTCTAGCTTAGACTGGATCTGGGAGAAAGAGTGGCAGGCTTAAGGGTGTCTCAGCAGAAATAACACAGCAATCCGAATTCTTCATCATCCAGTGGGAACCAGGGTGAGCTTGCTGTCAAGGCCCTGGGATGATGCGGTTTCTGTTTTCATCCATGCTTGAGCTACACCTGGAGATCATCGGCTTCTCCTGCCCAGGCTCAGAGCCTGCCTAGTACCTCCCAAGAGCCTCGTTCACTGGCCTGCAGAGAAGTCTCAACTCTTAGAACCTGTTCAGGCTTGGAGTGGATTGAGCAGTAGCTTGAGGAGTCTGGAAGCTCTGAAGTACAAATCAGGGCCCTGTGATGCAGTTTTGATAGTGAGGCTACAGTCCCCAGTTAGTATCAAATACTAACCTAGGTGGATTAGGGTTCTCCAGATTGACAGAACCAATAGGAGACAGACAGACAGACAAGTGGATAGACAGATGAAGATATATGAGGGAGGGATTCGTTAGGTGAATTGGCTCCCACAGTTATGGAAGCCAAGCAGTCCCACGACAGGCCATCTGCAAGCTGAAGACCCTGGCTCAGTCTAAGTCCAAAAGCCTCAAATGGCTCAATCTAAGTCCAAAAGCCTCAGAACCATGGAAGCCGATGGTGGAACTCTCAGTTGGAGGCCAAAAGTTTGAGAACCTGGGGGCCACTGGTGCAAATCCTGGGGTCCCAAGACCAGTGAGCCTAGAGTTCTGATGTCCAAGGGCAGGA
This sequence comes from Aotus nancymaae, assembly GCF_030222135.1. NCBI lineage: Eukaryota > Metazoa > Chordata > Mammalia > Primates > Aotidae > Aotus > Aotus nancymaae. The sequence continues at coordinate 9,301,464 of NW_026988412.1, read as the reverse complement.
GGGGAGAGTGTCCCAGCTGCAGGAGAGAGAGGGAGAAACTCTTTTTCTCTCCGTTTTTGTTCTCTTTGGATTCCCAGTTGATTGGATGATGCCCGCCCACACTGAGGGCCCATCTCCCCAACTCGGTCCACCGACGCCCATGCAACTCCTCTGGAAACCCTCACAGACACACCCACAAGTAGTGCTTCACCAGTTCTCCAGATGTCCTTTAACCCAGTCAAGTGGACACCGAAACTTAACCATTACACTCAGTGCTGCTGTGAAGATGTGATGTAATTAAAACTCCTAATCAGTTGACTCTAAGTAAGGGAAATTATCTTGGAAATTTAGGCGGGCCTGGCTAAAGCCATTGGAAGGCCTTAAGAGGAGGATTGGTGTGTGTGTGAGACAGGGAGTGAGGAGAATTCCACCTGTGATGACAGCTTTGGGGTCTACGCCTGTGGAGTTCTATTCATGCTCCACACGCTTGCCTTCCTTAATGCTGCCTGATGGATATTGGATCTTACATGGATATCAAACTTGCTTAGCCAGCCCACAATTGCACAAGCCAATTCCTTGTAAATAATATATTACATATATTATAGCTGGATACAGCTTCTAACTTCATCCTCTTTGGGAGACGGTCTTAGGACCCTGAAACCTCCATTGGACAGGATGACTTAGTCAGTGGTGTTCTTGGGGACTCTGTGGGCCTGGATTTTGAATTCTGTTCCTGAGTGGGGCAGTGGAGGGAAAGATTAGAAAGGAGAGAGGGCCTGGGCTCAACCTAAGCCTGCAAGCCTCCTGATAGACTGAAGGAAGGAGGAAAGGGGCAGGCTGACTCATCTCAGTCTTTATTCGACGGTGGGCCATACAGGAGGCATGAACAAGTGTCAGGAGTTGAACTTCAGCAGGGGGAAGACCTGGCTCTGAAGCACTCCAACGCTTATCTTCCCTCACCCACATCTGTTTGGTTGTTCGTAAACCTAGGCCATCTCTCCTCTCTGACAAACCTCTGGCTGACGGTCCCCTCCCTGGGCCTCTGCCAAACCATGTCCTTCTCTCCCTCTGAAATCCGATTTCATGCTCCAATGCACCACGACGGTCCCCCAGATTGGGTCCATCTGGTTGCAGAGTGCGGATTCCAGACTTCCTAGAAACCCACTGTCTCTCTTCTTCCATGTCCCACAGATGTGCACATGCATCCGGCACATCTGGAATGTCTGAGAGCCTCCAGTTACAAATCTCAGCTTTACCCTTTGTTTGGGCCTTTCACTAGAACAAGAAATAACAATGCATTTAGGAGCCTGGAAGCAACTCTCCACCTTTGGGGCTGAAGGTAGCTCTTCCAGTCTGTTCAAGCTGAAGCAGGTCACCCAAATCTTGACTTTTCCTTTTCTTTTACATACTGACTGGCCATAAATTAGGCCCGCTTACAGTTTTAGAAGGTAGTGAGCTATGAAATCACATTTGATCTCCATTCTTTGAAAGCCTGTTGATTCTGCCTCTGCGGACGCCCACCCTTTCTTTCCATCCCCAAGAGGCTCCCCAGCTGAGGTTCCCATCACCTCTGCTCCTAACTTTTCACATTCCGTTCAGTGTGGGTCCTCAGGTCTGTTTCTAAGTAGCAGCCTAAGGGATCCTTTTTTATAATGTAAAATCAGACATCACACCCACCCCAAAACACACACACCCCTTCTCCCCATCCCAAAACACACACCTTTTCCCATCATGAACACATGTGCCCCCTCCCCCATCCTAAATACACACGCCCCTTCCCCCATTCCAAACACACACACCCCTTCCCCCATCCCAAACACACAGACCCATCCCTCCATCCCATAACACACATACTAACTCAATTTATTTGAACATGCCAGGCACTGAACTAAGAGAACCAAAATAAAAATAAGAATGCGGTATTGTCCTCCCAGAACTCACCACCGGGGTGGGAGTCAGCCAGGGAAGCAGAAGGCTACCAGACAGTTGTTAAACTCCATGAGATATCCTACTGAGTCTGAGTGAATCTAACTCCCTAGGCCCAGTCTTGCCTAACTTGGCCCCAGCAGCCTCAGCTTCATGCCAGCCCTCCTGCAGCCTCATCATTGGGCTCCTGCTGGCCCTAATGCACCAGGTCACCCTCACTCCTCCTGCAGTCTCATCATGGGGCCCTTGCTGGTCCTAACACACCCAAATCACCCTCACCCCTCCCTCAGCCTCACCACGTGGCCCCTGCTGGCCCTAACACACTCATGTGGCCTTCACCTTCCACTCCTGCCTGGAGAGCCCTGCCTCTGTCACTTTCCAGTGAATTCCTTCTTGCATTCTCAGGTGAATTTCATGTTTTCGCCTCTAGGAAGTCTTCCTAGAAACTTGCAGGACTGAGATGAAAGCCTGCTGAATCCCTCTTCCAATAAGAAATATGCTGACCTAATCTGGGCCAATGTTCTTTTAGCCCTGAGATGGTGGCAACATTTTGAACACTCCCAGGGATGAGGCAGGGGAAGGAAGAAGGGAGAGGAAAGAAGGAGGAGAGAAGGCGAAAGCGGGAGAGAGGGAAGAGTGTGGTATTGGCTAAGTCACACTCCTATCTACAGCCTTCATTGGGCACCTCCTGATCTTGAAACAGTGGCCGCCATATGTGCGCTAACTGGCTGTGGGAGCTTCTTGAACAAATTCGCGTTCCCATGCGAGTCAGGCCCTGGGGTCTAAGCTCACAACAGGGATTTTGGTGGCTAAAGTTTTGTTTTTCTCCCACAGGACTATGCTAGCCGTCTTCAAAAGGAAGAAAAAAGAAATAGGCACGGTGTGGAACGCAGTCAGCAAGTCGGCACAGTTTACTGAGTAAAATTACTGAATAACTCCTCACAGACAGTACGACTCACCCTTTCCAACATATGGTTCTGTGAGCTCTGGCAAACACAGAACGGTATTCTCACCGCAAAACATCCCCTCCTGCTGCCCCCCCGTCGTCAGCCCCTGCCCCGCGGCACCGCACGCTGCCCTGCTGGCACTCACTGACCTGTCTGCTGTCCGTGTGGTTTTGCGTTTTTTGAGTTTGTCATACGAATGGAATCTTACAGCAATTACATGAAATCGTCATCAGGAATTTACTGCTTGAGCCAGTTCTCTAATGCTTTTTTCCACTTTCTTTTGCTGCATTTTCTTTGATCATGTCTGCATCAGACAGTGACATAACATCATCTTCTCCAGAGGAAGCAGATGTTAGGATTTCCTTGACATCACGAGTTCTTACTGGAAACACCAGTGTGTGGACAGTGCTTGTAGCCTAACGGCAGGTCCTGGGGCAGGCCTTTGATCACACCCTCCCCACCACTCTGCAGCTGACGTGGGTAATGGAAGCAGCCCGGGGGCCTCAGTGGCATCACCACCAGGGGTAGGGGGGATCCTCAGGCTTCAGCAGAATCCCCCACCCCACCCCTCTGTGACTGGCCCGACTGATGCTTCCCTTCCCATCTTCACAGGAGCACTCAGGGACCTTGGAAGGAGTCTATGCATGTGAGAGGCTTAAGCTTAAATATCTTCATGTTAAACCTATCTCTGCCTTTGACTTTCCCTTAGGGTATCACAGAGGGGCTCAGGAAGCAGCAATGCCCCCAAGATTCCACAGACGCTTCGCAGTGTTTACAACTCTTCAACACTGCAGTGCACATCAGCCATTCTCAGTCCTTCCTGCTCACAGAGGAGGAAAAACGGGGTACAACTCAGACACCGAGATTCAGAATGAGAGACTTTCGTTAATAGGGTGGTGGAAAAGGAAGATGAATCTAAATGTTTGCACAGATTTCCTGGATTATCGGTATTTCGCTATTCCCTCTCTATCAAGTGGGTGGTGGTTAGTTACAGAGATCGCTGAAAATATCCTTTCCTCTATTCAGACTGCCCCTGCTGAAGAAAGCTCACTGTCAGCTGAGTTCCCGTGAATTCATAGCTGTGTTTTTGCCTTGTCCCCACTGATAAGCCCTGTGACAGTGCACTTCTCAGATGGCAGGCAGAGACCATTACAGCTCCTGGCATCTTCACTGCAAACAAGATGAAGCTTTCTTTTTGATCAGATGTACTCACAACTACTTGTCATCCTCACACCCATGAGTTGATCATCTGTCATCGATACTAGGAAATTTAATGAAAACAAATGAAGTTCCTTGAGCTTCCTGGAGAGCATCTATTTCGAGAGGAAGACTGACAAACACCAGTCCAGCCATTGTGGGCTGGATAGAGGGGTGAGACCTTAGCACAAGCAAATGCTAAATGTTCATTTCATTTCCTGAGGATCTTATTTCATTCGAGCCCCGGAGCTAGAAGGCGTTTCTATGCCATCTGAATTATTTCTTGTGATGTGGCCAGTTCTATTCCAGAACGCATTTCCTATATAATTCCTACACCTCCACCTCCTCTCCCACCCCTCTGATCTACCTTTTGGCATAGGTGAGCAGAAAAGCTCAAATGGGAAGGCAGCTCTTAGATTCATGGTTAGGCAGAGCTGGCCTCACATCAGAACAGTAGTCATGCAGAAAAACCAGTCAGAGGCTGGGAAAAGCGAGACCAAACTATGCCTCCCGTGTCTACTTACGGGTTTTGAGTTATCTTCAGGAAATAGCTATTTACAAGTTCTGAAGCTCAAAACAGTCAAGAAAACAGCTGCTTCAGGTCTCTGAAGGTCAAAGTCATGGCCCAGTGCCAGGAATGTTATAGTTGATCTTGCCTCAGAGAACTAACACACAGAACTAACTTATTTCTCAGGTGAGTGGCACTTCAAGTCATTTGGGTAGAAGAGATGAACCTGCTCACCTTGAATGGCGAGGCTGTGGGGAACAGAGACGATTCTAATACAGATTAGCAAAGGATTGCTGACAGCTGCAAGAAGAGCAAAGAAACCACCGCATTTCCTCAGTGGTACAAAACTGCAGGTCCCACAGCCCTGGGCTGTAGAGCTTACTCCCCAAGGGATGCTCAAGAAACATCCTCATCTTTTCCCCACAGGGCCAATCCCCAATGTGGCTCTGCCTCATGTGGCCATGGAACTACAGCGAGTCCTCCCAGATGCATTTTCTTAAATTACCGAAGCAGCTTTCTTGGTCATGGAGGGAAGAAGAGAGAAGACACTTATCATTGTAGTCCAGGAATGGGTGTCCCAGGATGCTTGGGTTCCTTCTCTAAAGCAGTCTTTGAACAATTCTTATCATCTCAGGAAAACAAGCCCGTGGCACAGTCTGGGTGAGGCAGAAGGGCACGTGGGTGGATGGACACTGCACTGTGCAGCCACCCCATGGCCATGGCTGCTGCTTCAAGGGAAGAGTGACCAGTCCCTTGGACCACCTGATAATGGTTTGGGACATATTTGGCCCTTGCTGGGTAAGCTCCCAGAGGGCAGAGGCCATGCAAATTAACTCCCAGGCTTGGGTGTCCCTGGCCCAGCCACTGGTATAGGCAGTAGCTCCAGAATGCCCAGTGATGAACTGTTGGGGGGGGATGGCGGGCTTGGAGGGTTACAGCTTCCAGGTTGTTCTCCTGGAGTAACAGAGCTGATGAGGGTTAGTCTCAGCTTCAACCGAAGCAAAAGCTCAGCGTGCCAATTAGTAAGCTCGTATTTTCCAGCTTCGAACCCACCCTTCTCTCCTCTGCTATGGGATGCTGGGGCTGGGACCTGTAAACCTGATTCTTGCTTTGCCACATGCTCCCTAGTAGGCTCTGCCAAGACAGGCACTCGAGGAAGCGCACAGGGCTGGAGGAGGGAGAAGGGACCTGCTCCTTTGTATTTGTTACCTGTTCCCGTGAGCAGCCCCCAGCAGCACTTCCTGCCTGCTTCCTTTTCCTCAGGAGATCACTTCCTGTTCTTGTCAGCATCATCTCAGCCACACTTCTTCCCCCAGGCAGTGCAAGTGCCTGCCAGGAGCAGCAGCTGGGTCCAGTTGCAATTTTCCCATTTGCCAACAAGCTTCATTGTGCCCTGACCCTCATAGATGCCAGCACACCCCCTCAGGGGCTGTGGTCCCAGCCCCACAAGACCCCTCCTTCAGCTCAGAGACACCAGCACCAGTGGCTGATGTCCCCTCCTCCTGGGGGTGAGTTTCAGCACTGTGGGGGCTTTTCCTCCATGCTTCTGCATATTAATAATTCCATGCTCCCCCAGCCCCAAGGGAGGCAGCTGCTTTCCATAGTTATAACCTCTGTGACAACTTGGAGCTCTCGTATTTTTTTCCCCTTTTCTGTTAACTGTAATTATTTTAAATTCTGTTTATGAAAATAACTGGTGTGACTTCTACTTCCTGCCTCACCCATGACTGATGCAGTCAGTGTTTTTCTCTAATCCAGGCAGCGGCAGGGAGCCTGCAGTTAACACAGAATGTTGGGACTCAGGTCCCAATTAGCTTTGTCACTTGGGTAAGTCAGAACCTCCTTCAAACGGTTTTACCTTTACAGATCGTTTTTCATTAGATTGTGAATGGTAGCCATGGGCAGAGTGCAGGCTGTGTCTATGACAGCCGAGGCCTGGTGGACACTTTCATTTTGCAACCTGAATTTCTTTTGGTGGAGCGTGTCTTCTCCATTCACATCTATCATGTCTGTCTAGCCCCCGAGTGGCCCCCGAGTCCAGATTGTTTTCAAGGCTCCTTCCAGCTCTGACATTCTTTTGTTCCAGCCAGGTGCAATACTGTCCTGCTCATGACCTGTGCTTTTACTGGGAGCTTGGACAATGTCTCACGAACCAGTACAAGTGATATAATTGCTGCCCCGCCACAGACAGAGGAAAAAATGCAAGAAATAACTGGTCCTCCTGTCTTGGTCACTCTGAGAAGTGCAGACTCCCTGGAGGTATAAAACAACATGCTAAAGTTGTGCTCTTTGGGGTCCTCAGGGGCTGTAGCCCATTCCTCATCTGCAGTGGTTACTGCTTTACCATCAGATTTGCTAGAACAGATGGAGACTTTCCCCCTGATTCGAACATGCAAGGAGAGGCTTGGCCACTGGTGGAAGAATGGTTGTGGTTTTCTGGAAAACTAACAGGGCTTTTGCCACCCCTAACCATCATCAGGACCCCTGCCCAGCTCATCAAGGTCACATCCCGTGTGTAAGAAAGTGGCATGTGGAGATGGTGTGGCATCTTACCTGATGTCAAAAAGTAGCATCACGTGCAGTTGGAAAGCCCTATGGAGTCCAGCTCCTCCTTCTTCCAGCTTTTAACTTCAACAGATGTGTCCCTGGGCAAGAGCGACTCAGAGAGACTACCTTTGAAGGATCTTTATTTGCACCAAAATAAACTCTTGCTTTAGCACACACTCTGAGAAAGAAGGCCTTTGAGGCGGAATAGCTGTGAGCATTATCAGCCTCAAGGAGAAGGCATGTGGCTGTTTGGGAGACACAGAGGTTGCAGTGAAGCTAGGCACCCCTCTCCCCGCCTGAGCACGCCCCGCCACCCCCATCCTGCTGCAACTTCTCCTCACCTGAGATGTGTCCTGGCCCCTCAGGGCCTCTTGCTTTTGTGGGATGCTGTCACTCGCTGCAGCCATGGCCAGTGGCGGTCTGTCCCCCACTGGTGATGATGCCATTGGGAGGGACTAAGAGGACCTTTTCTGCTTGCACCAAACTGAGAAGTTAGTTCACCAACTGTTCCAGTGAATTAATACATTAAGTACAATTGTCCTTTTGAGTAACAGCATTGAATTTATACAAACTGGACCATGCCGACATTTTCTGGAGGCCCTAGGTTAGGAGCATCGTTACTGAAATGCCAGGGTTTTGGTCTAGGTCCTGTTGCTTGCTGCGCAGAAAGCCAATCACTGAGATGAGTACTGCCAGGGAAGAAGGCTTTAATTGGATGCTTCAGCAGAGGAAATGGGAGATCGGTCTCAAATCCATCTCCCTGACTGACTAAAATTAGGGGTTTATATAGCAGGGAAGAAATGTAACCATGAAACAGAAGTTAGGGCAGGGTAACAAAGAGGAGTTGTTCAACAGGAAGCAGGTGATCACTTGGGTAGTCAGACTAGGTGAGGGGTCTACGTCTCCTGATCCAGATGTGGTAATCTGGTGAAGTCCAGCTCCTTGATGCCATCTGGGAGGCCTGATGGTTGGTTTCCTGAGAAAGGAACTCAGATAAGACAAATGTAACTTTCTCAAGTTTTAACTGTGGGAGGATCATTTTCTGTTTATTCAAAGAAAACATAAACATCAGTTCTATGGGACCATTGGGCCAGTTTCAGTATCAGCCTATCAGCCATGTGTTCCATAGAAACTGACCTGCTACTGCTTCACTGAACCACACACTCAGGGTGGCTGAGCTTTTGTGTTCTATTCCAGCAAAGGGGTTCTCTGTAAATGCAAGACATGGATTGAGCAACCCATTTCTGATGGCCCCACACAGACACATCATATTAACATGAATTTATAGGACATCCTGTTTAATCTAAAAATAATCTTTTCATTTATGGGTGAGGCAGAGATGATTATGTTGAGGCCCAGAAGGTACACAGATTATTTGATGCCTAGGCATCCCTGGGCTTAAGGACACAATGCTCCTGTGCAATCGCTGGTCTAAGCCATAAACTGAGCCCCATGGAAAGTACATAGCTTTGTCACAGCTGTGCCTGCATGGGGCTTTTTGTCTTCTGTTCACAAAGCAAGGATTAGGTAGGAGCCCAAAGACAGGACAGAAACTTTACTTGGGCCTGCTGGCTGCTGCACTACATAAGTTGGACACACTGTGGCTGGGCATCTGAGGGTGTGAGGAGATCATGCTTCTCCATGGCAAGAGGCTCTGAAATCTCAGAACTCCAGACACACCAAAGGTCAAAGGAAAAGGGCAGAACAGCCACCCCCTGCATGGCGCAGAACAGCATTCTCCACTCTGATCTTGTCCTTGTGTTGTTAATATTTATGTTGGAAGCCTGTTTTTCTTGCTATTACGGGTGAGTTTGAATGCTGAGTCTCGGTGGTCATGTGCCCTTATCTTTCCTTCTCTAGGAATATCCTGAAACAGTGGTAGCTGATGGGAAAACATAATACCCTTTACAAAACTCTGGTCAGCAAGCTTTCAGGTGCCCTTTAATCTGGCCTCTACCTGCCTCTCCAATCCCACCCTCTCCTGTCGGTCTCTTCATGTCATAGCCAGGGTGGGCGGTTTCCGCTGTGCAAGGTCTTTTCTCAATCTGGGGTGATGTCTCTGGCACTCACTTCTCGTCTCTTAGGTCTCAGCCCAAATGTGGCTTGCCAGGGAGCCTCTGAGCTTCCCAGACTAGACAGTTTCTCTAGCACCTGCTCCCTAGCATCCTTGACTTTTCTATCAAAACACGTATCACAATTTGCAGTCATACAGTTGTGCAATTATTAGTCCACATCTTGAGTGGAATGGGAGCTCCCAGAGGGAGAACCTGTGGCCATGATGCCCATGTTGCCCACCACTGTGTGTACAGCACTGGGCCCTGGGCCAGGATATAGAAGATGCTCATGAATGTGTGTTCGTTGACTGAACGGTGGATTGCAGGGCTCCGATGAGGAGCCAACTCTTCTCAAACAAGGAGTAAGAAGGACACAGCCAGCTTGCTGTGCATTCTCTGTGCCATGCTCCTTCTCAACTAGGTGGCCAGTGGATCTGCACGAACGGTCAGAGTTCCTTTCCCTCTTCCACTGCAGGAGGAGGGGCTGGGAGGCGTCCATGACACAGATCTACACAGGTGGCTTCAAGCAGGGCAAGCGTCCTCCATTCCTTATGAATTTTCTCAGGCCAACTTCAAATACCTTGGACATCTCACTGTCCTTGTCCCTGCCAGCCCCCAGCCCCCAAGGGGTACAGAGTGAGAGAGGGGCCATGGGGGTGGCAGGCAGGGAAGAATGGCACACTGTGTATGCTCATGAGATGAGGACCCATGCTGGGCAGCAGGCTTGAGCTGTGTGGGAGAGACCTTGGCTGGCACCAGTGTCTTCAGAGCAGAGCTGCACACATGGGCAACTCTTCCAATGCCCAACTCATCCAAGCTCTTTGGATAAGAAGTCTGAAGGAACACTCCATGCCCCAAACCCTCAAGGGAATGCTGTACTCTTTGACCAGAAATTCTTTGCTAAAAACAAGTACACACAGATGTGCTGAGAGACTGTTGCTCTCGGAGAAGGCACTGAAAACCCTTCATAAATGTAAACATAGCCTTTCCCATTCACTTGTAAGGGATAAGTAGCCAGTATTTTAATCACTCTGCAGCTGAAGACTTGCACCCCCTGTGGGTCAACTGTTCTTATGTCCTTGAAATCAAACTTCAAGTACTACACCAAAAAGCCATTTGTGATGGGAGCCCACCCCACTCCTTTCCCATGGCTTCTAGCTTGTTTTTAGGAGAAAAGCTAATGGAGTTTAGAATAATCAACCAAAGTGCAAATATTTTTTTAAAAACCCTTAATTACCACAATCTGGTGTTTCTTATTGTTCTCTGTGGTTCTTTTCTCTGGAGATAGTCCTGGCAGCTTTGACAAAGCAGTTGTAGCCAGCCCTCCTTCCTTCCTTCTGCAAGAGTGGGAAGGAACGCTGGAGTCGCAGGAATAGCAAACCCCGAGGCTGTTCTCCAGTGAGATGCTCTCAGGCACAACCGTAAGTGCTACTGGAAAGACACAAACACTTCTGCAAATATTAATTGTAGAAGAGAATTTGAGGAAATGAATTCTGTTTTCAGGCAATGATCTTTAATTATATTTTACACATCCCCCCACCCCCACCAACCCCCACTGGATTTAAACTCTAGAGAAAGGCTTCCCTCTTTCTGGTGATACGTCTTGATGCTACCAAACCATTTCCTATGTTTTAATCTTATGGAACTTTTTGCATTTTCCTTTATGCATTTCCCATTTTGTACCTCGTGCACTTCCCCATCTTCAGTGCTTAGAGAAAGATGGCTTGTCCACCTTTTTGCAAATATATCCATTTGTCTCTCTCTGAATGGGCAAGAATCTGCCTTTCCAGCCATGAAGAGGGGCAAAACCAAGTCAATAAACTTCAAATTCCCAGTGTTAAAGGTAAGCCTTAGGAAAAACCCTCATTATTTCCTTTTCAAATAAAAGAGTATATTTCAAATGAGGATAGTCAAAGAAAGGATGTTTTGCAATTAGTCAATTTCGCAAGAGACACTCAGGAGAGTTTTCTAGAAAGGCATGGGGTAACCTTGGAAGATGTACCAGAGCCTAGTGCCCGGAGTTCCAGGATCATAAGTGCATGAATGTGCTATTTGCAGGTAACAAGGATGAACTCACATCCTCCAGCTCCTTCAGTTCAGTCAACTGCCTTTTTGTCCCTTCTACCATTTTAAAGTTTAACAGTGTTCTACTGGATCCCAAATCGTCATTCTCAGGGGAACACCCTGGGCAACACTGACAACACCCCCTAACTCAAAGCTACCACTACAGGTCAGTTTGAAATAGGATGCTTCAGAAATCTGTAATAATGGATGATTTTTTTTTCAATTTGGAAATAATTCCCTAGGTGCAAAGTTCAAAATTGAGTACTACAAAATCATTTCCCATCCAATGAATTGTCATCAGCAAAAGCAGTCTCAGAAAAACAAAAACAAATAACAAACAAAACCCAAAAACCAAGAAAGTCAACAGCCAGGTCTTCTCGTATGTGAAAAGAGTCTGTTTTGGAAAGGAGGAATATACAAGGTTTAACTTGTCAAGAATGAGTCTCCGCAGAGTAATGGTCTTTAATTAGTTTTCCCAAAATATAAATCACCTGTCATGATAAGCGGAGTAAAACTAAAGCAGTTAATTTTGCCATCTCACTGTCCTTGTCCCTCCCAGCTCCCAGCTAATTTTGCCATGAATTTATTTTGCCTAACTTTTCTACTCCCCTTCTTCTATTTAACATAAAAAAGAAAGACCGTTCAGATAAAACTGGATCTGAACCCCTCCTATAGGTGTGTAAACTTAAGGGAGGAGCAGGGTCTCCTGTGGCAGAGGTGTTCAACTGTCAACTAATGACACCTCAAGGCAACATTTTAATCAAGGCAACATTTTAGGCATTTATAAACGAGAGTGTACTTGAAAACCTAATGCTACTGTTTGAAGCATGTCAGGCCTGAATTGCTATGCACATTCTCTCTGAGGGGGCGAGGCAAGCCTTGTGGCAGGCTCAGAATATTGGTAAGGAGCCATATCCCCTTAGCACACAGCTCCCCATCTCTGAGTGCCCACCTGAGGAAGTGGGGTCTCGCGGTTATGTGCTGCAGGAGATGTGTCCAGAAAAAAAAAAATCGTGTCTTTAAAATTCAATCTAGAACACCAACGTGACCTGCACCACAGCTGCTCCCCGAGGGGCCTCCGCCGTGAAAGCTTTTGGCTGCTTCTGCCCAGACTTGCACACGTAGGCTGCCTATGGCTCTGAGTAGATCAGGGACCAAATTGGGCCAAAATGCTCTTTCTGCATAAAAATGTAAATACAAGTGGCTCTGGGGTGGGATACCCTGTTTGTGTATGTATCTTCAAGGCATTCTCCTATTATAAGCCGTAGAATCTTCTAGATGCCAGTCCTTGGGGAAGCCGGTATGACTCTGTTACTCTCTATTCATACGCCAAAATTAATCACAGGGTCAAATCTGAATCTTTCTAACTCAGCAATAGCAAGGTCTGAGTGGGAACTGGGCGGAAGATTACCATACCAGTGATTATAAACAAATGTGGTACACATATTCATCATGCAAGCAAGACCTAGGAGGGAATGCCAAAACTACTTAAATAAAAAATTCTGTTTAAATTCCTTAGATTTGTCCAACTGACTGAAAAACTATTTATGTTCATGGCACTCAATCTGAATTGCCTAAAGTGGTCAGCTTGGCATTACTTTGTTATTTGATGGCTTCAAAGTAATAAAATCTCCATTTGCTAATTTTCTTTTACTCTTTTAAATTAGTCCAAATCAATGGAGTTTCCATTTGTTATCCTAACTCTGTCATTTGTCTTATCTTCACTCCAGAAAGGAATTCTGTTATTTGTTTAGATGTGACTTTTCATTTGCTTTTCAGCTTTCCCTCATGTTTTATTCAGAACCAGCTGCCTTTAAATCAGATTGGAAGAATGTACTTCACGTCCACACACAGGGCCTGTAATGAGTCCGAATGAAATGGCTTATTCCTCTGCTGTAACAATGGGCTGGAATGAAACTCCAGAGACCATCCAGGGCCACAGCTTCATTTTCAGACGGGGAGACTGAGGCCTAGAGAGGCAAAACGACTTCCATGTTAGAGCCGGCTTTAGCCAGAGCTTGCTATTAGTACTCAAACTCTAGACTCAACTGTCGTTAAAGTGAGGATTAGAAGGATCTTCTGATTCCTGCACTTCTTACAAACATATGTCTATTTATTCTTGCCAAGCCATTGTGTGATTTTAACAAAATGCTTGCCAGGAGCCTAGTCTCCAAAACCGGCCTCAAAGGCCAAGAGATGGATTATCTGGTCAGTTTGAAGAAAAACCATTTAGTTTACTCAGCAAATGAGGGATAGTGCTTAAGACTCCTCTTAAATAAATGACCTATGGTTAATTATTATCTACTCAGCTCTTATCCCTTAATCTCTAGTTTGAAATTATCTGGTTGTAATTGCTCCTAAACCTATGGCTGTAATCACAACTGCAGACAAAAGCAGGTCCTTCTGCAGCAAAAATATCACTTTTTTCACATTAAACTATGATATTTAATTAGTGCAATAGTTTTCCTCCGTATAGGGATAACTGCATGTTTACACATATTTTTTAGGGTTGGAGAACTTTGTTGTGAAGGCATACTCTAGAAGTCTGAATGCAAACAGGTTCTGTTAACCATTCCTTTATGACTTCAGTCATTATTATCACTGCATCTTCTGTAACACAAATGCTAAGTTATACATTATGTATCTTTCCAAGCACATTAGATCAAAGTTTAAACAGACTAGTATGAATGATCATGTCACAGACTTAAAATAAACTGAGCTACAGGGTAGATGCCATAACTTCATTTAATATTGATAGCAGCTCAATTTAAATTTTGAAAAAGCAAATACATTTAACGAAATTTGGTATGATTACATATTTTGATGGAACTATTGTACAGAATGTGTACATATGTAAATCTACAGACAGAATTATATACATTTGAGTACATCCCACATACATACTTTTCCATTCACATTTTTTGTCTTTAGTAAAACAAAGCACTTTTACTGTAGACAGAAGTGCAATGCTACATTAAGTCCTGAGTAATTTAAGGTAGCATCAATAAACTGCTATATTCTAGTTTTCCAGCTAAAGATCCAGTAGATTCTGTAACAAAAAAAATGTGAATGAAATAATACTTAAAATTATGCCTTTAGCTTTGAGTTCATTTTGTGTTTAGCAGAAAAAGCTCCAGAATGCACAGTAGTAGCCATTTAGATTTGGGAGAACGTTCTTGAATATTCAAGGTTAAATAAATATCCTATTTGTAGGGATTTATAGAAATTTTAAGTGATGTTGTCTACGTCCAATTTGTCAAGCATGGAAGACTCTGGTCATGATTGGATCAAAAATCCCTTTTGCAGAATATGAAATTCTGTGTAAACATCAGTGTTTAGGTTTTATATAAAACTTCTGATTCAAATGAGGGAAAAAAAAATACAATAAAATAATTTAAAATGCTTTTCTTGGAATACAGCCAGCCACATGGAAGGAATATAAAAAATATGAGTACATTTTCGTGAGACAGGAAACCAGATGGAAGTCATTTAAGGGTGGTCTGACAAGCCACCCATTTTGGGAGGTCCCAGGCTGGCTTGGCTCAGGGAGCCCACGATGGCCAAGCCATCTATCTTGCCACAGGGGACGAAGTTCGCTGTGCAGTGAGAAGGAAGCTCTGTAGGAAAAGGCCACGTTCAACCGCAATGGAATAGTAACGAATGCCTGTCAGGGTCACATCAGCAGGCAAAGCATCCCATCCCCAAACTCAGGCACTAGATATGAAAATGAGAGGTGGCCCGGGCCTGCTGCTGCACGTCTGCCTTCAGCAGGAGGAGGCAGACCCGGATCCTCGCATGGGGAGCTGCCCTGCATCGGAGCCTGCTTCGATGAGAAGGCACTGCTTTGGGGGTTCCTCTGTCAACCCTGGCTCTACCCCGTCCCGTGGCTGCTGTAGTCAAAGACACCTTTCTTGAAGAATGGTGAAAACTCACAAATCGTATGTTTCGAGAGAGTCAGCCCCACTTTGTTGATGTGGAGGGGAGATGTTGCGGACTGGAGCATCATGCTGAAAAAGTCCCTGAGGTATTTCTGTGGAAAAGACAAGAGTTAAGAACACAGTCAATTGGGAAGCCAAGGCGGGTGGATCGCTTGAGCTCAGGAGTTTGTGACCAGTCCAGGCAACATGGAGAAACCTCATCTCTACAAATAATATAGAAATTAGCCGGCACGGTGGTACACTGAGGTGGGAGGATCACTTGAGCCCAGGAGGTTGAGGCTGCAGTGAGCTGTGATTGTGCCACTGCACTCCTGCCTGGGTGATAGAGCAAGACCCTGTCCCAATCAATCATTCATTCACTCAATCAATAAAAAAGAACACAGTCAAGATATTATTGGATGGAGTAGAGGAGAAGAAATGTCCAGAAACAACTTCCCATATACCTGGAAAGTGCTATCATTGGCATTAAAGCCAGAGAGTGAGGAACGTCCTCCACTGTCTCAGCTATCATCAGACCAACCAGAGAAGACGGAGTCACAAAACACATATGCACAGGAGAAATATCTTTGGCTCAGCACTGATTGCGGATTCAGGGCAGCGCTGCCTCAGGTCTACGGCAGACAATGCCCAGGGAAATACCAAGGGTGCCAGGCACGGGGGATGTGCCTCTCAGCCACAGTGTCACTAATTCATCTCTTATTTAACAAAGTCATTTCCCTGTCCCCTGCCACCCCCCGCCAAGTTACTCATTAAATAGAAAGGCGATTAAAAGGAAAAAAAAAAGGGCTGGCCACCTGTACAAGGTTAAATGTGCTGCTTATTAGTATTTTGAAACTGCATGGTCAGGATCTGCTTTGAATCCTTCTTATAAAATAAAGGGAAAGAAATACTGGGGACAAGAGGGTCAGTTCCAAGCACTGAAATTTACAGATCTTTTTGCAAATCCTATAATCATCAACAAAAAGGAATCCTTACTAAGATTGATTGCTGCAGACCCCTGCTGCACATGTTTGTTGCAACATTATCTGCCGCTTTTGGCACTGAGAAAGCAAAGCATGTGTGAGACTAGGCCCTGGGAACTGGGGATAAAATCAGACGTGGGAGCTGGAGGGATGTGTTAAAGGAAAAGAGGGCACACAAGAATAGTCAATATATTTTAGGCCAGGCAAATCTCACCTATAATAGAAAACGGGCTGGAGGGAAGGAGTTAGACCCAAGCCTTTATTATCGGCTCAGTGTGCTTAAAAAACACAAACAACCCTGGCACAATCTTAGGAATTAAACATAATAATTCTGGACTCTGCGTAACAACAACAACAAAATCTAAGTAACGCGGCCTAAGCCTGGAGCAGTAGTTCCCAAAAAGGGGCACTTCTGCCCCACAGGGTGTTCAGCAGTGTTTGTGACAGTGCTGAGTGTCACATGGGTGTGCGCAGGCAGTGCAACTGGTGGATGCTGGCCAGGGAGGCTGCTAACATCCTCCAACCCACGGGACAGCCCCTCTGACAAAGAATTATCGGTCAAAATGTCAACAACGCCACAGCTGAGAAGAGGAAGTAGAATTTAGCTACCTCCATGAATTGCCAACCTGAAATTTCTGAAAGGAGACATTCTACTCAAGGAGAATTTGTTAATTCTCCTTCAAAATATTAACAAGGACTACTAACAACAAAACTTGTAAAATAACTTAAAGTTTCTAAAAATCTTCTAATCCAATGTTTTACACTTAATGGAAGTAAAACCGATGCATGATAAACTGTACATATATATATATTTTTAGACGCAGCCTCGCTCTGTTTCCCAGGCTAGAGTGCAGTGGCGTGATATCGGCTCACTGCAATCTCTGTCTCCTGTGTTCAAGCAATTCTCCTGCTTCAGCCTTCTGAGTAGCTAGGACTACAGGCATGTGCCACCATGCCTGGCTAATTTTTTTCTTTTTTTGTATTTTTAGTACAGATGGGGTTTCACCATATTGGTCAGGCTGGTCTTGAGCTCCTGACCTCAAATGATCCGGCTGCCTTGGCCTCCCAAAATGCTGGGTTACAGGCATGAGCCACCGTGCCCAGCCAGATAAACTGTATGTTCTTTAAATGTATAACTTCATGAGTGCTGACTCGTGTGAAACCACCATCAAATCAAGATAAACATTTGCACCCCCTTCAAAAGTTTCACCTAACTTTATGCTATCCTTACACTTTGCCTGGAATCACATCTTCTTCTGGTATCACCCAGTTCCTGGTAAGGAAGCTATTGCCGGGAAAGGTGAGCAAGGCTAACAATCTAGAGAGAAGACTTGAAAGCAAGTGTTCTCAACTCAGACGCTTTTTCTTGTTCAGTATCCCTGACTGACTGGTCTCATGGTACCCTCTCAGAAAACGATCCTGAAATTGAAATTAGGTGTAGGTAAGAAGTCACGAAAATCAACTGCTGAAAAATGAGGATCTTAATCTTAGTACTTATTTTCCTCAGAGAGGCCAACAGAGACTTGACTTCCACTTTTCTGGGGGAAGGGACTCTGAGAATATCAACTTCAAAGGGACTTGAATTGCATCAAACAGGGTAACCAGTATATATCGTAGACTACACTCAACCAGCCAACGCTCGTGAGGAAACACATGTGCACAACTGATTGTTGGGGGAAGATCAAGGGTGAGATGATTTAGACAATGGGAGACGCAGAGCTTGCTGACTTGTGCTTGGAGCTGCTACTCCTTTCACGTTTAATGCAGGGATAGAGCAAGGCTCGCTGCAAAGGCATCGTCTCAGGTAGCTCCTGTGGGATCCGGCTTCGGGTCTCCCACAGGCTGCACTGACAGGCAGACTGATGTTTACAACAAAGTTGCCTTCAAGATGAACTCTGACAGACTGGAAGGCAATTTAAATCTGGGAGCAGATGTTATACCAGCATTTGTCATAATTAGTACACAAAGTAGCGTCCCTTTAAAGGGCCAATAAAACCCAACGGGTACAATGAGAAGTGAAAGTTAAAAATATAAATGAAAGGAAAAGAGGAAGTATTGGAGACACCCTCCCTGCCAGAGCACCACCATAAAAAGAGAACAATACATCAACTGCCAGGTAATGTCTTTTTCTTTAAGTAAACTCATTAGTGTAGTTTGATAAAAACTCCAGATAGAGTGATCTGATTTGACTAATCCTAAACATTACAGAAGAGTTTTCTCTTTGCAAAACAAATTTCTGCTTAAGGAGAATTAGGCAGCTTTCGCTTCCTTTACAAAGCCTGCTTCCTTGGAGCAAAGAAATGATTTAATTAGGAAGCGTTCTCAAAGTGCCCTAAAGTCTGCTGGGGTGAGGCATGACCTTGGGTGGCCACGTGCAGAGCCACATGCTTAAAATGGGCTGAACAAATTCTGACGAATGAAAAGTCCACACAACTGGGGCTACAGCTGGGCACACAAGATAGAACTAAAATTCTAGAAGGTTCTTAAGGTCACAGACAGTATCTCATTCTTCTCTGAAGCCCCCTATCATCCCTGGAACATCGCCAAGCTTAGGAAAAGTGCTGAGAAGAAACCTTGCTGATTTTAGTTAGTTATCTTTTCTGAATTGAAGTATATGCACAGAAAACCACACACCACAAGTATACAGTTGAACACATTTTCAGAAATTAATATATCTATGCGATCACCATCTAGATATAAATAATACAACACTTCCAGCTTGCAGGCAGCCCTCCTCATACTCCCTCCTGCAGTAAGAATCATCCCTCAAGGGCGACCGCTTTTCTGATTTCTAGATTTGATTTGCCAGTTTTTGAACTTCAGGTGAGTGGAATCGTTTGGGATACACGCTTGTGTCTGGCTTCCTCGGCTTCATGCCACGTCTGTGAGATTCAGCCCTCCTGTGTGCACAGCTGTGGTCTGCTCCGTGCCAGCACTGTATGGTATTTCATATCTGAACACAACCACTGATTAGCTTTAACACTGGGATAAGCGTTGGTCCTTTGGTCCTTTAGTCTGAACTCTTCTTCACTCATGAAATCTACCTCCCAATATTACTGGTGTTTGATGAGTCAAGTTTATCACTAGCCTTCCAATAAAGAAGTTTCCCGTGGAGATTTACACTCAAATCTACGCTTAGCCAGTGCACTACAACTCTGCTGTACATACTTACCTAGCAACACAGATTCGTATTAGTAATTTTTATTGCCTGTCTCACAGTGTTTTCCACAGCATCTGTGGCTGGACGGAGAAAATGAAAATGCCCCTGTCAAAGCGATCCCTTGTCATTGACCCAAAAGTCACCCTAGCCCTCCCAGGATGTAAAAAATAAGTCCAGGTGTTAAGCTATATCTCCCCAGGTCAGCACACTTTATAAAAGAGCGCTGCAAAAATTGAAGGATATTAGGAGTTTAAGTGACTTATCCAGGTCAGAAGGGCAAAGTGGCAAAAAGATTCGTGAAGTCCAATATCTAATTTGTTTCTGACTTTCACAGGACATTTTCTCCATTATAAAAAGAAATAAAAGCAGGCATATTTAAATCTCTAGCACGTCAGGGACCACAGAAGGCCTGCACTTCTTACTTGGTAGACAGTGACACACCTGAGTCTTCGCTTTGTCAAATGCCCTGCATCAGGGCCACTGAGAACAGCAAAAGCACCCCCTAGGGTTGCACAACATTACGGCCCTGACTCGGATAGTTGGAGGAGGAAAGTCAGATTAAACGAAATCTTCTTTCAATACGATTGCAAACCAGAACTGAGATGGGATGGCGGAGCCAGAGGGGGCCTTGGAGAGGGTCTGTCTGACAGTGAGTGATCAAGCGAAAGAGAAGAGGCTGGGAAAGGGGCCCACAGAGAGAGAGAGGGGGCTGTCTAGGGGAGGACAAGAGGAAAAGGGCTGGGATGGGGGGAAGGACAAAAGAGGCGGAAAAAAAAGGAAGGAAGCACGACAACTTTGGAGACAGGCACCCATGATTTATTTGTTTACCAAGCTGGCAAAAAGAATTTAAGAATAATAAGAAACATATCAGACATCTATCTAGGTTATTTACTTTTTGTGACTTGGACCAACACTGAAGTATAAATAAGGTGTTTTCTTATCAATACTTTCAGAAAATCAAATTTAGATGGCTAATCTTTACGGCATATTTCAGTGCTGACACAGAGTACATTGATTTCATGAACTGCCTTTCTTCCACAGGTTTTGGGCATATTTTATTGCTCAAGGGCAGTGAGCAGGTGGTACAGGAAAGTGGGAGACATGGACCCCCATGGGTCTGTTGCAAAGGGAGTGTGACCTTGGCACATGATTCCCCGCAAAACAGACACAAAAACTGTACAGGACTATGAGCTTTTAAAGTGGAAGCCAGAAGACATGAGCAGAAGGGTGAGGGATGTGCTGGTATCATAGACACCCCAGACTCAGGCTCCTGGCCGCCACCCACAGTGCCCACCATCCCCCACTTCCCAGTCGGGTCCCCTCTGCTGAGCCGTGGTCTGTCACCAGGCAAGTCTGTCTATACTGGGCATCTTAGCTGCTTGGATCAGATGCACTGACTTTCCCAGGCCTGACGATGCTTTTGTGGAGACCAGTGGGCACTGGTTCTCCAGAGGTGTAGACACCTTACAGCCAAAGAGCTAATCAAGCTACTAGCACTGGAGTCTTCTGGAACCTAGGGTCCTTTGGGGGATACCTCTTCCAGGTTGTGTAGCTGCCGTTATGGAGCATTTTCGAGAGTTTGAGAAATTCAGGAAAGCTAGGCAGGCTCAGGAGAACCTTTGGTCTCTATCCATTCCCAAGGCTGGGAGTTAATGATTCCATCTGTTTAGTGGTAACAGTCATTTTCTACTGTTTACAATCAAGTTAACTAACAATAATCTCACAGTGCTGGCAGGGGACAGACAGGGGGCAGGAATCAGAAGAAACCTTCCTTGTAGACTACAAACAAGCTCCTCCAGAGCTACTCTGTGGTCAGATGGAGGCATCTGCCTATCACGCTGTTCTCTTAGGAGGAGGTTGATCCTAGGAGTCCAGAGAATCACATTTCAGATACGTCAGAGTATCCCAGTGGTCCATCCATAGCTAGGCATGAAGCTGGAAGACTCCTGCCCCAGACCCTGATCTACACATAGACCAATCTTTAAGTTTCCAATACCATTTGAAAACACAACAACTAAACATTATCAATCTTTTGAACCAAAACACAGGCTAAGATGGTCTACTGGCTGTGTTAATGAGTTCTGAAAGGCAAAATGCACTCCCTACAGCAATACAGAGTAATTTAGCAAGAATTTAGTCCATTATATTAGAGCTTAAGCGTGGCACCTCAATTAGTTTATGCGTCAGGAAAAACAATGAAAATATAATATGCTGCTACATGCTATTCCACTTAGACATTCTTGAAGAAGGTCATTTTATTAGTATGATTCATGTGTGACCTACAATACAATTTCAGTCTGAGCTCTGCCTGAAAAGAAACATACTTTGAAGTTACTGGAAAAATGTGGGCAAAACCTGGCCTTTAGACAGTTTCTTTTGGGTTTTTCTTTTGAACTCTAAATCTTCAGGGTAAAATGCTAGTCTGCTCATAGAAACTGACCATGGATTTCATAGTCCTTCCTGGCAAGAACCTGTAAAGTCAGCAGGGCATTGCATGGTGTGGCTTCCCCACTCTTACCCCCATTCCCTTTTAGGCCTGAGACCTTGAAAGAAGGTAAGATTTTAGACCAGGGGATGGAGGGAAGGAGGGGTGGTGTCCAAGCTCAGCTAACTGTGTGAACGAGAGAGCAAGGCCACGGCAAGCCTGTGCAGGGATCTCGGTGGGGAACAGCAGGATGTGAGGCAGACTGCAGACGGCCTTGAATCTGGATTCAGGACTGTGGGCACTTCATGCAAAGCAGTTTCCAGCTCATGAGTTCACATGAGCCCCTAAGACACCCTTAGGAGAGGGACAGGTATGGACGTCCTTGTTTACAGATAAAGTAACTGAGATCCCAAGGGGCAGTGACTTGGCCGAGGTCAATAACAGGTCATTCGAGGTTGACAAAGTGACTCGCTCTTCAAATGTAGGAGAAAGCCACTATGGCCTAATTTAAATCCAAGGTTCAAGCCCGTAAGCTTGAAATGTAACATGGACTTACTTTGGGGCTGTCCATACTATGCTCATGCAGCCTCCCAGAATTTTCCCTGAATTTCAGTCAACTGCTGTGTGTGTGTGTGTGTGTGTGTGTGTGTGTGTGTGTGTGTGTGTGTGTGTATGTGTAGAAGATGCAAGAATGAGAATTTGGACTTTTAGAAGCCTTTGAAAGACCTCAGCCTCTTTATCTCTTGGCTCTCTGCCTTCTATTTTAATTAGCAGGGAGATAAAATTGTGAGCATTTTATGTTATTAAAGTTTCTGTTTTAATAGGGCTCATCACTATAACTGCAGTCTATTGCTTATTTCATGTGCAATACATCACCCCAGCCATGTCATTCTAATGATTTTTCCAGCCATCTCATTGTTGTGAGGCCCTCTTTATTTTACAAAATTTTAACATAAATCTATAATTTAATTTACAGTTATTGAAATTATTAAAATTGAAATGTCCTTTAAAAATGCAATGGAGCTTAATCTGCCTTCCCATGGTGACATATTAACAGGGAAGGGAGTTCAATGGCATTCCTCACTCTCAGAAGTCATTAACCATGGTGGCAGCTTAAAGACAAGTATCAGTCTAGTAAGACTTAGAGGTCTCATTTAACTTGCAGCACTTGGAAAATTCATCATTCACTGATGGGCCCGGAAGATGGATCAGGCCTGAATAGAGCTACCCAGGGATGCTTCTAGACGTGAGAGAGTTCTGGTCACCCATGGCCATGTATCATGAATCGACCCAGTGGGGTCAATATGATTCATCCAGTCAAGTCTTCCCAATTCTAAACTCCCATAAATTCAAGTCTAAATACCTCTTTTTGGCTTTTCAGAAGCCTAAAGTTTGTCTACACTGGATCAAATAGGCTGGGTTCCCTTCCCAACATGCTCCCAAATGTGCTCCACACTCCAGAGAAATCAGGACTGCTTGGTTTGGGTGACTCATTCATCCAGCGCAGTCACTGCACACCTGCTCTCCAAGAAGCAGTAAGCCCGGCCTGGGTATCGAGCTGAATGAAACAGACACGGTGCCTCCCCTCACAGGCGCATGCTGGCTGGCACCATCGTCCACTGCTCAGAGCCTCTCCTTGTTCCCATGGGCGCTTTGCTCCCATCATCTAGATCCTTCTCCATCTTCCAAGGACCGGCTCAAGATGTGTTCTCTGTTGACTCCCTTCTCTTCGTATTTCATTCATGCACCCAAAAATTACTTACCGAGAGCTTTCTACACACCAGTGCTAAGCTGGCTGCTGGGCATTCTTTTTTGAGACTCTGTTGCCCAGGTTGGAGTATGATCTCAGCTCACTGCAACCTCTGCCTTCCAGGTTCAAGCGATTCTCCTTCCTCAGCCTCCCAAGTAGCTGAGGCTACAGGCATGCATCACCATGCCCGGTTAATTTTTATATTTTTAGTAGAGACTGGGTGTCATCATGTTCATCAGGGTGGCCTCAAACTCCTGACCTCAGGTGATCCGCCTGCCTTGGCCTCCCAAAGTGCTGGGCTTACAGGTGTGAGCCACCGCACCTGGTGGTGCTGGGCATTCAACAGTGAATACTAATCAGTTTTTGTGCCAAGTAACACGGTCCTGCCTGCCTGGGAGACAAACAGGTGAAGCAGTAATTACAATTAAAATACGACTATGAGAGAATGGTAATGAGGTGATTTGGGAGCCCAAGGGAAAGGAAAGGCATGCAGCCTAGTTCTGGGAATTGGTTACTTTTATGCCAAGACCCACAGGGAAGTAAGAATTAAGCAGGTTAAGACACTGGAGGAAGATACTGGAGGAAGTCTGTTGTGGGCTGAGTGGAAGGCAGGGAGGAAGGCAGGGCTCTGGGGCATCGTCAATTGTCTAGCATGACTGGACTGGGCAACAGGGACAGAGCATTCAGCAGATAGGACAGACTCCTGGGAACAGGCCTGCTCCCGGACCTGGGCTCTCCCAGTCCTCTTGCTGAAGGTCCTACGCAGTTGGGTGGTGGCACTGGTGGTATCTCTTCTCTACAGTGGAGTCCTGCTAGGCCTTCAGGAAATCTCTTCCAGCTGCCATACATAGTTGTTGGTCAAGTGATGCTTATGATGCCAGAGGACTTTCATGAGTCTCCAAAGGCCTGCTAATCTCCAACTTCTACTTAGTCTACCACTTGCCCGAAGGCACTCGAAAACATCATGAAACGTCATTGGAACCTCAAGTGTGAGACTTCCATTGTGTTCATTGCAGCAAGTTTGTTGTGCTGACACTTACATACTTTTTCCCAGCCTCTGCCAGTCTGACTCAGGGCTGGGCAAGCTTTTTCTATAAAACAGTGGATGGTATACTTTGGGTTTTGTAGGCAAAGAGGCAAAATTAAGAATATTATGTAGGTGGTTATGTAATAAGAAAGGAAGTTCCTGCTCCACCCCACCCTGTTTTCCTGGGGTGGGCTACCCAGGGTGGAAGGTGCACTTTGCACCCAGTGCCGGGCAGGCCACCGTCATGGTCAGTTTCACTCTCTGCCTGGTGATGCCAATCCCAGTGTGCCTCTCTCTTCCCACAGAGCCTGGCCATCTCAACTGGGGCAGCTGAGCAGAGGCAAGACAACTTCCCAGACTGAGACTCCACTGATCGGTGACCGGCAGTTGCCAACGAGTCCCCAGTGTGTAGGCCGTGACCAGCACAGGCCCTGGGGAGCAGCGAGCGGTGGCTGCCAGCCGGGTGCCGGGAGAACAGGCAGTGAGCCCACCAGGTCTCCATGGATCACAGGTCTAGCATATTCAGGCCATGCTCACAGACAGTATGAAAACAGGTGGTGGGGTGGATGTGACCTGAGGGCCTATATTGGTTTTCTCCACTGGTACAACAAACTACCACAAACACAGTGGCTGGAAGCAACGCCTATTCATTAGCCCATGGTTCTGTGCGTCAGAAGTCCTCCCACGGTGCAGCTAGCCTCTGCTTATGGTCTCACGGGTTGAAACAAGGTGTTAAAAAGGCTAGGCTTCTATCTGGAAGCCCTGGGGAAGAACCACTTCCAAACTCCTTCAGGTTGTTGGCCAAACAGAGCTCTCTGTAATCACAGGACAGGGTCCCGCCTGAGGTTCCCTTGCTGATTATCAGCCAGAGGCTGCTCTCAGCTCCTAAAGACCACCCACATTCAGTGGCACCCAGCCCCCTCCACATTTGAAGTCAGCCATCACATTCCCTTAATGCTTCTGCGAAAGTTGTAAGATTCCAAATAGAGTAACTTGTGTCAAACCCTGGCAAGTGGAACTGGAGAAGGCCATGAAGAGAAGACTCACAGGCACGACCTGCCTGATCACAGGAACCATCACAAGACATGAGTCATGTCAGGACAGCCACTGGCACAAGGACTGCTAGCTAATTATAGAGGAACACCTGCCTGACATACTGTTTTGCAAGCCCATCTAAAACTGTAAGGATCTAACCGTACCTCCAAGATTACAGGTCCTACCTGGCCACTACTGCTGACACTTGCCACTCAGAACTTGCCAGCCCTTGCAAGCTGCCACCAGTACCATAAGCTTTCTTTCAAAACTGGCAAAACCTTCTCTTTCCTCAGTAAGCCTTAACCTCTTACTTTTTTCTCTAGACTTTGCCAGAGGCCACCCTGGTCTGTATGTATGTCCCAGATTGCAATCCCATTTCTTGCATATTATCCCAAACCAACGAGTTTTACTTTTACTTCCTTTTTTACACTGACACTTGAAATCTCTGCTTCCTCTTCTGTTACCAGGCAGAAAAATCTGTTTTTATGGGTCTCGCATGATTAGATTAAACACACAGGGATACTCTCCCTTTAGCCATGTCGTGCAGCACAAACACGCTCAAAGAGGGGAGGATTACGATGGCATGGGGTCATTCCTAGAATTCTCCCTACCGCAGAACTGTAGTTTGCCAATCCCTGGTCTAAACTGTAACCCAGAATATAAAACATATGGCAGAAAGACAGGCCACAGTACAGCAGATGCCAGCTGGCAGAGAACACACCACCTCAAGAGGGCCCACACAGGCGCACTGGCTGGGAACACCCGCGCCCAGGCCTGAGACTCACAGGCTGAGCACGCGCCCTCCCGCCTCCTGCACTCATACCCACAGGCTCACAGTGTCCCCAGTACAAAGCATCCCAGAGCGGCATCGTCTTCTGAAGCATTCTGAGAGCGTGGAAGTGTCTATTATCTGTGCTGTTCATTACGTTAGCCACGTAGCTACTAAGCACTTAAAATGTGGCTAGTGAGACTTAGAAACTAAATGTTTAAAATTTTACCTTACTTTTACCTTAATCTTAATCTTACTTTAAAATTAAATAGCAACAGGTGGCTGGCGGCTAATGTATTGGACAGCATAGCTCTACACTAAGATTCTGGAGTAACCATGCCTTTGAATGTGTGAGTTCTAAGCACAGAGTATGCATGAATATTCCTATTTTTTAAAGTTACTTTTTGGCCAAGCACAGCGGCTCACACCTGTAATCCCGTCACTTTGGGAGGCTGAGGCGGGTGGATTGTGAGGTCAGGAGCTTGAGACCAGCCTGGCCGACACAGAGAAACTCCGTCTCTACTAAAAATGCAAAAAATCAGCTGTGCGTGTTGGTGGGCACCTGTAATCCCAGCTAGCTGGGAGGCTGAGGCAAGAGAATTGCTTGAACCCAGGAGGCAGAGTTTGCAGTGAGCTGAGATCAAGCCACTGGACTGTAGCCCAGGCAACGTGCAAGAGTCCACCACAAAAAATATATATATATATATTTTAAAGTGTGTAATACTTTTATTCACTGACTGAAAATGTCACACACACAGATATTTATGAGTTGAAAGGGAACTTTTCATTGTACATGCATGTGTGCATGTCTTCACTAAAGTGAAAATGATCCCTTCCAATTCACCTGTGTTTTCCAAATCTCCAGTGCATCCAAAAACACTTACTGTTACTAGGTTGTTTTTTTTTTTGTATCTCTTTCTATAGCATTTTTTATGCCTCCATAAACAAGCACAAATATAGACACCCAGCTAGGCATAGTAGCTCACACCTCTAATCCTAGTACTTTGGGAGGCTGAAGCAGGTGGATCACTTGAGACTAGGAGTTTGAGACTAGCCTGGGCAAAACGGCAAAACCCTGTCTCTACAAAAAATACAAAACTATTAACTGGATGTGGTGGTGCACCTGTAGTCCCAGCTACTTGGAAGGCTGAGGTGGGAGAATCACCTGAGTCCAGTAGGTTGAGGCTGTGAGCCATGATCGTGCCACTGCACTCCAGCCTGGGTGACAGTGAGACCTTGTCTCAAAAAAACAAACTCCCAAATCCCACAAACACAGATGCCTCAATTTCAGCTTACACAAACAGGTACATAAACAACACATTCTCCTGCACCTCACTTTGTTCACATAACAACTTATACTAAAGACCTTCTCCAGAAGTACATAGTTTCTCATTCTGAAATTGGTTGTACTGGCTTATTATTAATGTAGGCTGGTCTCATCCTTTGCAGTGCTGCAAGTAGGTAAACTATACCAGGTAGATAATTTTTCACTACTTTAGTCAAAGGATGTATCCCCAGAACTTAACATAGTGTCTCGTACACATTAAGCTCTCAGTAAATATTTGTTGAATGAAATAATGAAGAATGAAGATTATTACAAACAGCACTGTAATAAACAATCTTATATATAAGCAAGTGTGTCACTTTACCCATAGGGTAAATTCCTAAAATGGAATTGCTGGTAAATTTTGATATTGCCAAATTGTTTTCCACAGGCACTGTACCAATTTATACTCTCTCTCCAGCAATGTTGGAGAGTAGACATCCAGCATTTCTGTCTGACTACTCCAGAGTCTGAAAAAATATTTGAAAGGTCACCTAGTCCTTTCTCTTATCCTCATAAAATCAGCGATGTTGTAGCTGAGGAATCTCAGCTAGATCCTTTGATCCTTCATCAAAGAAGGAAATATAGCCGAGAGAAGGTTGGATTAGAACTCTAGTATCCTTAAATATCCAGTCATCTTTCTCATATACTTATTCATCTCTCTGGGCAGAATCATGTTACAACTGAGATTCCTAATGTCCAGAATTCCCAGAATAATTTAAAAATAACTTAAGTCTAAAAGAGGAATCCATTTCTGCCCAATACAAACTTCCAACTAACCAGCACAAGGTCAAGCAGAAGTGAAGATGGCTACAAGCAGGCAGCTGGCTGGGACAGTGGTATGTCTGCTATTTGCTGTACTGGTGGCCTCAATGAACCACATCATGCTTCCTGGGATTCACACCCTGCGTGGCTCTCTTAGTTAAATCTAGGTGGGGTTTATCACTTGTTTTAGCCAACAGAATGCACTGGCACTTATGCCGTGAGGGAAGAAGTCACCATGGGTGACCTGAGATCCTCAGCTGAGCCTCGTCCTTAGTGGAGCCATGATCAGAATGCACATAAATGGCGTGACCTGATACCAGGCACATAAATGGTGTGACCTGATACCAGGCACATAAATGGCGTGACCTGATACCAGGCACATAAATGGCGTGACCTGATACCACCTGGAGTAGATAAACCATCCAGTTGAGCCCTGCCCAAATTTTCCAGAACCAAACAATCATAAGCAATAAAAGGGTGGTTGTTTTTAAGGCACTAAATTTTCGGGCAGTTTATTATACAATGATAGCTAACCAAAATACATGGGTTTGGGAATAAGGTAAAATATGAGGGAATAAATGAAATTAGCCAAAGCAGAATGAAAAAAGTTTCTTTGGTTTCTATTTATAATTTATGACTAGACATAAATGAAAGTCCAATTTTACTTCATGCTTCTCTCTCTTCCAATTCTTTTAGTATTTCTAATGAATAATTCTTCTTAGTAGGTATTTCTTTTCTACCAGCTACTTTTGCCATCCTAAGTTTTAAAGTAAATACTTGAAATATGGCATTTGTTTCTTGATGTTATAGAGAAGTCTGAGAGCTCCAAGTTAAAATTCATCAGGGTGAAAATGTTAGTCTGTGATTACAGAATCAGAACTATTCATTACAGCTATTCAGAGAATCTTCTTTCTGAGTTTAATGACATAAGCATATTATATTGAATTATTATGGTACTGCATCAACTGGATTCATAAATTTAATATACTCAGTCTGGTTCACATATTCTCATAAAATCCAGCAAGCTTTAAAACTTTTATAAGAAATGTGCATTTAAAGCACATGTGATATTCAATTTTTACAGGGTGGCGTCCTTGCGCGGGGTATTATGTAGTTTCAGTGATCATGACAACCCAGCTTGGCAGCGGGCTTCTGAGGAAACCTCACAAATAGACAAGCCACATTAGAAAAACCAAAACCAGCTTTTCTCCAGAGCAAAAGTCAAAACCATGGGGTGGAGCAGGGTGGGAAGAAAGGAACTGAGTTTATCCTGCACCTCTGGACCAGAAGACAGAACATGTAAGGAAGGAGACAAACAGCTTCCACAAAGTCTGACAGGTGCCACTCAACCTCACTTGGTTGAAGAAGAAAATGAGAGGATGCTGGGGAAGGAGCCCACTACGGATCTCTGACCTGTTGATACGTTTGAATCTACATAAATGCTTGGCAACAAGCTCAATATAGATGCACTATGACTCAACTTCTTCAGCACGGGGAGAAGCCTGGGAGAAGCCTAGGAGAACCCTGGAGGCACACTACGGCTGTCTGAGCTCTAATTTAGCACCATGAGCAGGGACCCTAGGCACTCAGTCTTATGCAGCTACCATGCTGGGCACAAAGATATCACAGCACTGTGGTTTGAAGTAAGCCCCTTAGCTCCTCTGCACCTCAGTTTCCTCCTTGTCTGATTATAGTATTTCCGTTTTAGGATTAGAAGATTAAAGGAGCTATTGTCTGCAATATTCTTGGGATGGTGTCCAATTTAGAGAAGCTTAGTAAGTACAGCATGGATGTGTTTATTGTGATCCCATCATAAATGGAGGAGCATCTATACAGTATGTATCTTAGTAAGCACAGTATGTACTGGCAATGGGTTATTCGAATGCCATCATTAGTAGAGGAGTATCTGTTCTTAGTGAGTACATACAGTACAGATACTCCTCCATTTACGATGAGATCCCAATAAACCCACGGCCAGTTGAAAATACCGTAAGTGAAAAATGCATTGAATACACCTAACCTAGCAAACATCATAGCTTAGCCCAGTCCACCTTAAATGTGCTCAGAACACTTACATTAGCCTACAGTTGGGCAAAATCATCTAACAAAAAGCCTAGTTAGTGTTGAATATCTTACGTAATTTATTGAATACTGAACTAAAAGTGAAAAACAGGATGGGCAAAGTATGGTTTCTTCTGAATGGGTATCACTTTTACACCATTGTGAAGTTGAAAAATCTTAAGTAGAACCATCATCGAGTCGGGGACCATCCATGGTTGATATTATCCATATAGCTGTGTCTTCAGGGAATTAATAGGCAAATGTTAATTCTTTCCTCTTTCAGATGTTTCATGTTTGGAAATAAATGGGCTTAAAATATGAAAGTGTTTAATGTTTTTCCCTTCACAGGAAAGTAAAAGCAAGAATTTGAAATGGCTTTTTTCCAAATCACCTCATATCAGATACTGGCAGACCTTTATTTAAAGAGTTGTTTTAAAACAAAGAAGAGTAAACATGTTTAAAGATGGAAAATTACGTTTAAAAATAAACTGAAAATCTAACCAATATCAGGTAAACTGATTCTCCCCCAAAAGCTTGTTTTAAGATACATTTTGGATGCTCTGATTCTCAAAAGTGCCATTTGGAAAACAAAAAAGATGTATTATTTTCTTTGTTTTTAAGCTCATGTTTCCTTCCTTCACTGTATAAATCTACAGAGATTCCTGACATTCCTCCAAATGACCAATTTGTCTGACACAGGCTTTCAAATGAGAATCTTGCTGTGTGGTATCTCTTGGCTATAATGTACTTGAACTCAAATTCAAAGAATGAGGACCTAAAAAACTCAGCCATTGAGGAGCAGTTGTACGTTATTTGATGGCATCACAAAGTCTCCCTTTCAGGGGAACCCCAGAACTGGATGCATCGGGAACACGGAATGACTCTATTGTGTGCCTCTCCAGCTGTGGCTGAACAGAACGAGCTATCCCTTTAATATCTCACCTAAGGTAGTTTGTGTACTGAGGGAAAATCTCCTTTGGTTAAAATTCAGCTGGCCTTGGATGGGCCATCTGAATAATATTGAGTCTCTGAATTCAGGGCAAGAGGGTCAGCTTTTGAGACACCGGGAGGGAAGACCTGCTGCCTGTGTTTTGTTCTCTGGACGAGGGGCGCCTGATGCTCCTGTGAGACTATTTGCCTTGGAGATTATCCTCCTGCCTTGGGAGCTCTTCCTGAGTATCCAGAAACTGCCCTGTGTCCCTGGGGGGAGCCAGGGTCAAGCCCTAGGTGTGATTAGGACCATGGCCCCAAGTGGTGGGCCCATGACCCCACCCCATGATAGGATTAGCTGGGGATTTGGATTATTTGCACCGATGATCCCCTTCACTGGAGACAATGACTGAGGCCTGAATATGTCAGGGAAGAGGGAGGTATGGAGGAAAGCCAGATGAAAACTTCTCAAATGCCAACATCTCTAACTCTAAAAAAGCCAGATGAAAACTTCTCAAATGCCAACATCTTTAACTCTAAAAAAGAATGGGGTAGGTGTCTATTTCATACAGGGAAATGCAAATTAAAAAGTTCCTTTTTCAAACAGATATTATCCACCAAATTAAGAAACTAAGTTTCAGAAATTGGGCTAGGAGTTAAAAAAGAAAAAGCAAGTTTAAAAGTATATACATTGAATACATGTATATCCAGCACAGTACTTTGCTTATAAAATATTCATTAAACAAATGATGAAATGAATGGCTATAGGCAATGCTGATAGGCCTTAATAAACAATGAGAAGCATGGGTTTTCCTTCTTTAGGACCTTACTTCTTTTTTTTTTTTTTTTGAAAGCCTGTCTTTATTAACAACTGTTAAGGGCTGGGTGCCCTGTGCTTACATGTTTAGGACCTTACTTCTAAAAATTTCACAGGTTTCCAATACCTTCTTTCTTCTGAGTAAGAGAAGTTTATTAAATTACTGTAGAGAAGGAAGTCTATCAAACCTTAATTTGTGCTTCAAAGCCACATTTTGGAAACTCTGAAAACTGTCCTGGTCATCTCATTGCTTAACGTCTGTCTGAGAAGTTGCTGCAGACAAAAAATGAAGAATGTTGCCGATTAGGCAGTTGATTAAACATGCGCTTCCTTGGACACGTGTCTGGCTGTGTTAAACACCAAATGAACCTGAAAACTATGCGAGCATCAGTCTTTCAGTCGTCAAAACTTTTAGCACCAGTGACTGTTTTTTTTAGCTGCAATGCTGCAATAGGACAACTGGAGTTAAAAAGAAGTACTGGCAAAACCAGTTAGAAAGATGCCCCTGATCAAAGGGAAATCTCATCAGCTAGAGGATCCTGAAGGAAGCTATGGGGCCATATAGTCTAAAAAATACTGGGCTATTGGAGAATCAGTTGACATCCAGTTTCTGCCACAAGGAAATTGCCTTTCAAAGTAAGAAATGTCAGTATATACTGACCGAGCTATTACTTAAATATGCCCAGATTCCTTTGAAAAAGTTAACTGCAAATAAATACAATTTTGTGAACTGGAAGATAAGCACTATAAGGAAGAGGAAAGGTGAACATATACCAAGAAGCATAAATACCCCACACCCTGGAGATATTAAGGGCAGAAGCAGATTTTCTGTTGCTCACAGCATTTATCCAGAGAGCTCTGAAATACAAGCCCTAGGGTCTACTAGGGCTGTGTTTCCAGCTAGCTAAAAAATCCACTGAGAAAAAGGCAATGGCTTTATTTTCTACCTTGTTCAACAATGATTGGAAAAAGATATCTTGATTCTGACATGAGTTTAATTTTACTTATAAATAATATGAAGCAGCTGATCTCAATTAGAAAGCAGATTAGGCAAAGTCTAACTCTTTTTAAAACAATGTTTTTGGTTGCCTGGAATGAAAAGTATATATGTAAATGTAAATACATTGCAGGGGATTGCTGGTAACAAAAAGAAGTTCATCTAAAAATGGATGGCAGCTTTACAAGGGCAAATGATAAAGGTAAAAAGTTGTGTGAAATGGGAACAAACTGATGTTATCACCCGTTTCCCCACTAAATACTGTCTCAAAGAACTGCACCATATGCTGTGATTCATTACCATTATGAAACATAACTGACACATACAAGAAAAAAGGTTGTCAGAGGAAAAAATAGCTAGCTGAGTTCTAAAATAAAGATGCAGTTTACACAGGCAGAAAAGGACAGCATGAGGTTCACCCGCAAAGACCACAGTAAGCATCTTTTATCTGAAAAAAAGCACAAGGTATTTGGAAAACAAATCTGAAAAAACATGGAGTTAGGGGAACTGACGCATCTGCAAGAAAGCCTGATGCAAAGTGGGCAGGGCTTCACGAAAGAGGAAGGATGATTCCTGAATGTCGATATAAACAACGAGCAGAGAACTTAGTGGGCATGAGACAGGCAGTGGTTCTTAAAATACACGGATGTGCAAGAAGAATTTTAAACATGTCTTTTGGGCTGTTGCAACAAAGGGAATGAAAGGAGAGCAACTAAGCTGACATCACTGGAAATAAACAAAACTGACTATTTTAGGAAGCAAAAACTCAGGCCTTAAGGTTGATAACAACAGTAAAAGATGCACAAGTAGCAAATGCAATGTTAAAACAAGCAAAGAAATAAGGCGGACCACATAGTGCAGTGCTTCTCAAATAACATGCCGAAAGGAACCAGTTATTTGATTGACAGAGACGGACAGAGACAGAAAGACAAAGCAAGTCAATGACAGAGACAGAAAATACAGGAGACAGAAGAATCAAAGGACCAGACCAGGAGATTCAACACTGGAAACAACAGGAAAAACAACAACAACAAAACCTTAAGAAAGGAAATCATTAAGACAGCGTCCCAGAAATGAAGGATACGGCAGAAACTGATAGAACCCATGGAGTGGTCAGCTGAATTGATGAACTGTGTACCAAAGTAGAGTTCTCAAGGTTGAGAACATTGAGAACAGAAAGGCCTTCTAAAGGCAGCTCTATGGGTTTTTGGTAGGGGAAGAGGAAGGGATGGGTCACATACAAAGGATCAAGAATCAAAATGGCCTGGAACTGCTTAGTAGCAGCACTGGAGTCAGAAGACAATGGAGACCTCCCTTTGAAATTCTGAATGAAAATGGTTTCCAACTACATGAAGGCAATTGCAGACATGTTTCAAGAAACTCACCTCTCATACATCCCTTCTCAGGAAGCTATTAGAGACATGCTTCATTAAAGTGAGGGAGTAAATCAAGAGAGGGAAAATATGGGTACAGGAAGTGGGGAAACAATTCCAGGGAGGGCCAAGGATGATGGAGAAGGAAAGCTGTGGGGTGGAAGGGAGCTGCGGTGTCGCTCAGTGGCTCAGTCTGACTAGAACAGGCAAGAGGATTCCAGGAGAGGTTTCTGCAAGGAGGCTACGTTTATGAAATATCTGGTGCTCTCAGTGTTTGAGAAGAGACTGATACAATTGAGCAAGAATTTGAAGTTGAATTAGAGATGAGTATCATAAACTAAGCAAACAAGCTGAGCTTACCACAGTCCCGACTCAGTGCGTGGGAAGATCAGGCAGGGATGGCAAGTGTCCCTGAGTATTTGAGGAGAGGGGTTGCGGGGGTGCGTGTTGGGGAGCCATCATCCACAGTGGGATGTTAACAGCACCTAAAATTTTTTTAAAAATCAAGAAGAAGCAATATAAATGCAATTTTAGTTGGGAAGAAAATACCAAAATGGAAAAAAATACCAAAAGGAAAGAGTTGCTGCTGAGGAAAGGGAAATGGAGGGCACGAACGGAAGACAGAAGACTGCTTTCCAGAAGAGCCTAATCAAACTGTATGATCATTGACTTTAAAAATGTCTCAAAAATTGCATATACACACAAAACAGCAATAGGTGTATGCGCACACGCACGCACACACACACATACACATAGAAAAACAGTAAGAGGTAAACAGTCAGAAAAGATACACGCCCAACCACCCCACAAGAGCAGTTACCTCCCGGCACTCAGCTGAGTTTGAGATCCTCTGAAAGCAGAGCTTGAGGCAGTATTGAGGGGTGATGCTGGAAGCAGAAGCAAGGGGTTGGAAAGCAAGCGAGAGAAAAGGAGAAAAGCCAACGAAGGGGGTGTTGCCGAGCAGGTCACCAATGTGGGTGACTCAGTCCTGCTGCGGACCCTGTGAGAGACACAGAGCACATGCTTCCAAATTGTCCCCGTGCAGGATGGAAGGCAGGCCCACTCATCCACAGACGTTCATCCTCCCTTGTTTGAGAATTCTCTCCAGGGCCTTGCCTGCTCCCAGCCTTTGGGACTGCCTAGGTCAGGGCCTGCAGCTGCCTTGGTTTCAGAGAAGGGTGAGGGAGAAAAGATGAGACCCACACCGGAAAAGCCCATCATGGCCATGGCCATTGTCACAGGTAGGGCAACAGCACAGCGTGTGTCAGCCTGCGGGATGGGACTGGGGCTGATGGTGAGTAAGGGGGACTCCAGTTTTAGCCATAAAGGGGTGCCCTTCACGCGG
Source organism: Aotus nancymaae (assembly GCF_030222135.1). Taxonomy (NCBI): domain Eukaryota; kingdom Metazoa; phylum Chordata; class Mammalia; order Primates; family Aotidae; genus Aotus; species Aotus nancymaae. The sequence continues at coordinate 9,265,564 of NW_026988412.1, read as the reverse complement.
TGGTGCCTGCTAGCCACCTTCACGAGCTAGGAGGATGCAGGGAGCCATCTTTTGCTCCTGGCCTCAGCTGCTGTGTTTCCTCCTGGTTGTTATCACTTTGTCTTCAGTATCCAATTTTCTGATGAGGACTTTTTGATTCATAGCAAGCTTATTCATTATTTTCCAAAGGATAAACAAGCAGTTTCAGGGAATTAAAATGCAAGTTTAACTGCAACCTTGGGAGGTAAGAACCCAGGTAAACGTGACTAATATGCTGAACCTAAGCGAATCCATTATCAAAATGATTCCAAAGCATCTAGAGAAGATAAAGAGCAGCCATAAGCCCCCAACTTGCCCAGGGTCTTAGTGCATATCCCCTGGGCCAGACCATGGTGTCTCCATAGACACAGGCCATGATGGCTCTGGTACTGAGTTCTGTGGAGCTCTGGGCTGGGCTGCAACCCTTCCAGGAACTTAGTTTATGTTTTTACAACAGTGAATTAATATTGCATTCCACTGTATAACAATTCTATCTATCTAGATATATCTATATATTACAGGCAATATTGAATTATATCTATAATTGATAGCTCTAGACACATCTATAATCTCTGTAGCTATAATCTATGTTAGCATAGCTATGACTATTTAAAATTATACCTATAATTATATAATCTACTGGTACTTAAATCTATATATGTATATAATTATATCTTGTTATACTATGTTTTATCTTACTTGACAATTAATAATATATCATTGTATGTCTCCTCTCCCAAGAAACATTAGACAGATGTTGGCTGTATTTAAAACAATTAAATTAGGGGGCTCTAAGCGACAATCTGGTCACCTGATGGTGGCAGGAAGGGACTATGAACCTTACTCATGGGCCATGCATTTATTTACACACAGGACGAGGTGTGTACTGAAGAAAAGCAGCAGGTTCTGGCAGAAATGAGCAGCTACAGCTGAATAAGCAATACGCCATCGGTGGAAATGAATGACACCACGGTATATATGAATCAAAATGGTCTTAAATTGCAAAACAATTTTCATAACTCAGGCATCATCGGAAGGTAGTCAGTGTTTTTTCTACCACCAGTCACAGTATCTTGAGTACGGCTATCTTTCACCCCGTTTTTAGCTGTATTTCTATCTGACGCTTCTCCCGGGGGCCCAGGAGCTAATTAAGAGCTTCAGTTTCAAAGACCTTTCCTTCTCACCCCTGTTGTGCCGCAGCATCTATGTGAACTGTAAAGGGCAACAAAATGAGAAAATATTAAAAGGACATTTAATTAAGCAAAGTAAACCGTGAGGTCAGTAGCAACTGGAAGCTAACATCTGTCTCTGAACAAGGCAGGCGAGCCACCTTCAGGTACAGGCAACAGAGGAGTGAGTTTATGCGGGATGCTCCTTTTGTCTACGCCACTTGTGATACCTACTTCTGCTTCAGAGGCGATGAGACATTTGATAAAGAGAACAAATAGTGATGCCTTGCTTTATCTAGGTGGAGAGGAGAAACAACCCTCCAGGTGTTTAGCAGTGAGATGTTCAGGCTTCTTTTCATTTTGCTTTTAAAATTAACCCAGGAAATGAAAAATGTTCTACACTGAACTCCAAATAAACAGAGCACACAGCTCTAAGTCTGCCATCTTGAGCCGTTCTGTGCTACTTTCTTCTGATGCTATTTCCATAGATAGGAAAGAGTTGGAGAATCCCTGTTATGTATTTGCCAAGCCTCAAACACCTTGTAAATGAGCGTGGGAGCTGGGGAGATGACAGATGTTACCAATTTAACAACAGGGCTGCACAGGAGGTGGGAATGTAATTGGGACTGATATTAGATTATCTAAAGCCCAACAAATGGAAAAATTACCACTGAAGTCTATCTGGGGTGAATAAAAATGGCTTCTGTGATCATCAATTTTATGTGTTAAATAGACTGGGCCATGGTGTCACTAGATATTTGGCTGACATTATTTGGGATATGTTTTATGGGGGTGTTTTTGGATGAGATCAGCGTTTGAATTGGTATACCCAGTAAACCAGATTGCTCTGTTAATGTGAGCGGGGGACTCATCCAATCAGGTGAAGGCCTGAATAGAACAAACTCCAGAGAGTAGGAGGGAATTAATCCTGTCTTACTGCCTTAAGCTACAACTTCAGTCTTTTTCTACCTTTGGACTCAGACTGAAACATCGGCTCTTCTTGGGTCTTGAGCCTGCTGGCTTTCAGACTGGAACGTACACCACCAGCTCTCCTGATTCTGAGGTCTTCACACTCAGACTGAAACCACACCACCAGTTCTCCTGGGTCTCCAGCTTGCCAAACGCAGATCTTGAGACTTCTCAGCCTCCATAATCACGTAAGTCAATCCCCTCTCTCTCTCAACTGGAGATCTTGAGACTTCTCAGCTTCCAAAATCACATGATCACATGAATCAATTCTCTCTCCCTCATTGCTGATTAGTTCTGTTTCTCAGGAGAACTCTAATAGAGCTTCCAAGCCACAATTTGTGAAGTGGTAAAAAGCACTACGTCAATACCATGAGTTATGTGTGGAAATGTAAAACTCACAAATATATTTAACACTAGATTTCACTGTCTTGTTAAGATTAATGTCCAGGGTTTTGGGTGTTCATAACAATTTCATCACTGCCATCCAGGTCTTATCCAGTTGAAGGACAAGCCATGTGGATTCTATCTCCTGTGTATGACTCTAATCTATCAGCTTTTCTCATCTCAGCTGCCAGTGCACCTAGTTTAGGCCACAATCGTGTTTCCCTGGAAGATGGGAACGCCCCACTCACAGCCCTTCCTGCCCCCAGGCTTCCCTGATCCCACCATTCTCTCCACAGTGGTAAAACCTCATCCCTCCACTTTGCTGTTGACAACATTCCATTGGCTCCTCATCCAATGGATCAGGTCCAAAGTCATGGAGAGAGCTTGTAGAATCTGGCTATTCCCTCCCTGTCTACCCTCAACCACCAATCTCACCTTCCCACAGTAGATCCAGATTCCTGAGTCCCACCCAATCAAATATACTGGAACAAGGCTGAAGAATCTATTTTCTTTTCTTTTTTCTTTTTTTTTTTTTTGAGATGGAGTCTTGCTCTGTTGCCCAGGCTGGAGTGCAGTGGCACGATCTTGGTTCACTGCAACCTCCGCCTCCCGGGTTCAAGCAATTCTTCTGCCTCAGCCTCCTGAGTAGCTGGGACTACAGGCATGTGACACCACACCTAGCTAATTTTTGTATTTTTAGTAGAGACTTGGTTTCACCATGTTGGTCAGGCTTGTCTCAAACTCCTGACCTTCTGATCCACCTGCCTCAGCCTCCTAAAGGGCTGGGATTACAGACACGAGCCACCATGCCCAGCAAGAATGTGTATTTTTCAAAAGGCTGCTCAAGATAATTTCAAAGATTAGGCCAGAGAGATATGAGAACGACTGCTTTGGGACTCATGTTCTCTGACCTTAACAAAAGAAGTCTGAGTATCCTTGCAGTTATGACAGTCTCCTGTAATGATGTGTCTCTGTTCCAACAGAATTGTGAACTCCTTGAAGACACAAAGTATACGACTGACTGCATCCAGAACAGGCTCAGTGCAGGCATGGGAAGCAGTCCTGAGCATGAATGGTGACTGTCACAGTCATGGAATTGCTTTAATAAAGACAGCAAAGACCCTAAAAGAGAGACCATCAGACATGAAGTGCTTCCCATAAAATGCAATTAGAAGTACAGTCCCACCTATAACGTGTTCTTGCCAAAAAAAATCAAACCTGAACTTAAGCCTCTAGTTTTCAGAAGATGCAGGATTAGAGGAGCATGGTGAATGATGCCACAGGGTTGCACTTGGCGAAACCCAGAACATGAATTCAACAGGTAAATGACATGCTGTCTTCAACAAATAAATGGTGAGGAAAAAAAGAGAGAGAGAGAGAAAAAAAAAAACATCTCTAGATTGTAAGAAACTAGAAAAACATATCAACCAATGCTATGTGTAAATATGCTGGTCTTGATTCAAACATAATATATTTTAAGACATGAGAAAATTGGTATGGCCTGAACACTGACTGAATATTTGTTTATATTAAGAGATTAATTTGGGGTGTGTGTGTCTGTATGTATGTATCTGATGATAGTATTGTGGTTACATTTGAAAATTAAAGACTTGCTTTCTTAAGAGATATAGCTTAAAATATTTATGGATGAAATAATGTGATGTCTAATATTTGCTTTAAAATCATCCTGTGTGTGCGTGCACACACATATAAATAAGACTGGCCCCACGCTGATTATATGTTGAAGTGGGGTGATGGAGAGGGTACACTGGGGTTTATTACATTATTCATTCCATTTTTCTATATATTGTCACAAAAATAAAGTAATAAAGAAAAAACACAGGGCATTAGTTTCTACATCACAGTATCTGAGATTTCCTTGAATCCAATGAGGCTTGGCAAGTTTGAAATGGTTGTATTACACTTTGCATGGTAGAAGTTGGCTAATATAACAGAGCTTCATTCTTTTGATTTTAAGAACTCATTTAACACCTAATATTAACACATTCAACGTTCTTAGGTAAAGGCAATTTGCTCTTTTGAACCAGAAAGGATTGCAAAGAATTGCCACAGAAGGTCACTCCGTACCAAAGAGAATTTTGGCCATGTCCTTAAATGAAGACATTCTCATTTCCATGAAAAACTCTAACCACATTTTGATATTAAAATTAGCATCATCAAGTACTTCTAGCTCTGCACACTAACTTAATAGAAGATTATGTCAACTTTTCTGTCTGACAGAACTAAGGAGAATTTAGTTTCAGTACTGTAGAGGGTTAAGAGGTGGAGGCAGGAGCAACCTATTACGATTTACACTAACAATTAAATGTATTAGCAGTTAAATCTAGTAATAGGTCACTTAGAATATCATAAAGGTTACTACAAGATAGAAGAATATGAAGACCCTCCACCAAACATCAGTGTGACAAAGTATTTGCAATAGTATATAAAAGTTACAGAGGAAAACGATCTTTACAATTCTTTGTCCGATTACATCACTGTTCCATGTGGCCTCTCACCTCTTAACGGCTACATGTGATTACAACATATTTCCTTCTTGGCGTCAGTGTTCAAATGTTTTCATGTGGAAAGGGAATCCCACTAGGTCTAATTTCCAGACTTGGGAAGGCAATGATTGATTCATACAGACAGACATTGAACTCGAGTTTGGGAAGAACAAGTGAATAAATATGGTGCTTGGTAGAAGATACAACAGTGACTCTCAAATTTTAGAGTAATGAGTGAGCCACTTCTAATAAAATACAAATTATCATATGCTAAGCAGTGGAAATTACGTATGAAAAACATGACTTGTTTGGAAGATGTATTCTTTTTACTAACAGTTTAACATTTACTCTCAAGATAAAATGATGAATAGTGTAAAATCTACCCATCTGTCCATCTACCCAGCCACTGTTCTTCTCTTCCCTTCTTCTCTCTTCTCTTTCTTTCTTTCTCTTTCTTTTCTTTTCTTTCTTTCTTTCCTTCTTTCCTTCTCTCTCTCCCCTGCCCCACCCCCGCTCTTTCTTTGCAATAAGGCCACAGTGGAAAAGTAAGAGCTTGGACGAAGGATAGAAGTGAAAGAGGAATTAAGAGAGAAAAGGAGGAAAGGACGATTATAAATGAATAATTACCACATGATGATTTTCAAACATGTATCTTTTAAAAAATAGATTTTACAAGTTAGAGTAGTTTTAGGTTCTTAGAAAAACGGAGTGGAGTATAGAAACTTCCCATATAACCACTTGACCCCCTAAATATGCACAGCCTCCCCTGCTATCAAAATCTCACACTAGAGTGGTACATTTGTTAGAACTGATGAATCTACATTGAGGCATCATTGTCACTCAAAGTCCACAACTTACATTAGGGTTCACTCTTGTTGTACTTTCTATGGGTTTTGAAAAATGTATAATGACATGTAACTACCATTACATATCATACAGAGTAATTTTACTGCCTTACAAATCCTTTGATCTCTGTCTATTCATCTCTCCCCTCCCTCAAATCCCCAGCAACCACTGATCCTTTTATTGTCTCGATCATTGTATCTTTTCCAAAGTGCCATATAGTTAGAATCATACACCATATAATCTTTTCAACTTGTCTTCTTCTACTTAGTAACATGCATTCAAGGTTCTGCCAAAATCTCTTCATGGCTTGAAAGCTTGTTTCTTTTTAGTGCTTCATAACATTCTATTGTTTGGATGTACCACAGTTTATCCATCGACCTACTGAAGGACATCTTGGTTATATCCACACTTTGGCAATTATGATTAACACTACTATAAACATGTATGTGCAGATTTTCGAGAGCGCACATTTTCAATTTCTTTGGGTCAATACCAAAGAGTGAGAGGGCTGGATCGTATGGTAAGAGTATGTTTAGTTTTGTAAGAAACCGCCAAAATCTTGCGAACACCAGCAATCATGACAGTGCTTGATGTTGCACATCCTCACCGGCATTTGGTGCTGTTTATGTTCCACCTTTTGGCCATTCTATTAGGTGTATAGTGGTATCTTGTTTTCATTTCCAATTTCCTAATGACATATGTTATCAAGCCTGTCTTCATATACTTATTTGCCATCTGTGTAACTTCTTTGGTGAGATGTCTGTTCAGGTCTTTTGCCCATGTTTTCCGAGACAGAGTCTTACTCTTGCCCAGGCTGGAGTGCAGTGGTACAATCTGGGCTCATTACAACCTCCACCTCCCAGGTTCAAGCAATTCTCCTGCCTCAGCTTCTCGAGTAGCTGGGATTACAGGCATCTGCCACCATGCCCGGCTAATTTTTGTATTTTTAGTAGAGATGGGGTTTCACCATATTGGCCAGGCTGGTCTCGAACTCCTGACCTTGTGATCTGCCCACCGCAGCCTCCCAAAGTGCTGGGATTACAGGCGTGAGCCACTGTGTCCAGCCTATTTGTCTATTCTTTCACCAGTACCAGACTGTCTTGATTACTGCAGGTTTATATTAAGTATTAGTTTGGTAGTGTCAATCTTCTGAATTTGATTGGGACTGAGTTGAATCTATAGATAAACTTGCAATGAATTGATATCTTAACAGTATTGAGTCTTCCTAACCATGAACATGGAATACCTGTTCATTAGTTCATCTTTGATTTCTTTTACAGAATTTTAAAATTTTACTCATATACAGCTTGCACATGTTTTGTTGGATTTATACACAAGTATTTAGTTTTGGTGGATGCTAAAGTAAATGGCATTGTGTTATTAATTTCCAATTTCATGTGTTTGTTGCTGGCATATAGAACAGCTATTGATGTTTATATATCAACCATGTATTCTACAACCTTGTTATAACCATGTATCGATTCCAGGAGTTTTTTTCTTTGTTAATTTTTTCAAATTATCTACATAAACAATCATGTCATCTGTGAATAACACAGTTTTACATATTACTTTGCAACCAGTATATATTTTTTCCTATCTTATTGCATAAGCTAGGATTTTAAATGTTTACTTGTAAAATTATACTATAACTCACTATAAGAAAACTGCAAAGTAGCAACAACTTAAAAAAAGTAATCATTTCTAGTGTTTGCTATGTGTCAGGAATCTATCCAAATATTTTATATGAATTCACAACTGTGTAAGATGAGTAAAATTATTTCCTTTTTATGGGTGAGAAAACAGATTCACACAGAATTAACTTGTCCAAGATTACTCAGTCATTAAGTAGCAGAGCAATAATTCACAACCAGGTCTAATGGTTTTATAGTGTATGCTTTTAACTTTATCATGTATCAACTAAGGATATATTACAGGCTATGTTTTCTATTAGGTACCTTTTACATATTATTCTCATTTGATTCCCCTCAACAATCCTGAAAATTAGTTATTCTTATCCTTGTTTTGCACTGAGAATAGTGACGCTGAGAGGGGTTAAATAACTTGCCAAGTGCCATTTTGCAATGTGGTAGAGCAAGCATTCAAACCCGTGTTTACAAATGTGCTCTTATTTTGAATTTTTTTTTTGTCAGAATAAGCATCTGCTATTTGCTGTTCAACACAGATTTAACTGGACACAGAACAAATATCTACTGAGGACCTTTTAAGGGGCAGATACTGATACTGTTCTAGGTGAATGAAGCATCTGGAATCGCTGTCTTCACAAACTTAGCTTCTCATAAAACATAAACTACTTCACAAACAAAACCAACCAATCAATCAGCAAAAAAACTTCCCAACAACTGCTTAATGCTGTGACCAAGAAATAACGGGGGAGATCTGGTGGACGGCATTAGGGTCAGACTGCCTCTACTTGGTGGGCAGGGAAGGCCTGCCTCTCTGAGGAGAAGATATTTGAGCTGAGGGAAGGATTCCAAGTCCTAAGATGTTTTGGTTGACTTAAAACATGATTGATAAAGAAATGAAGGTCCCAATTTCCAGCTTAGAGTTTAAATTGGTAGCCCAAAGATGGAGAACAACTTTCTGCTTACAGTGGGTTTTGACTCCCTGAGTCAATACTGATGTCATTTGGGGAATGAAGGAGAAAAATGGCAGAGTACAACTGTCTGATGACAGTGTAGTGAGCCCTCCTTTTTCTCCCCAAGGCTTCCATCTGGGTTTGAAAGTTGTTATTATTCTTGAAAACAGTTGCCTTAATTTTGCCTTCCTCTTAAACCAACGACTGCTCGTGAAAACCGAAGTGAGATTTTCCCACTTACCCTCCAACTGGAGACTCTCGCTTATTGATGCATTCATAAAGCACTAACACATATTCATAAGATTTCTGTGGTATAAAATGATTTGACAGGCAGTTAGCCTCAGGATCACAGCATCTTCAGCTTCTCTGACTCCAAGAACCACCAACATGGAAAAGCTCCCAGGCTCCAGTTCAATTTCCTTGAAGACTCCAACAGCCACTGAACATAACACCTTTCAAAAATGCTTTGCTACTGGTGATAGTGGAAATGGACTAATAATAGAAAACAGCTCCTGCTAATGTAAATAACCAGATAACCACAAGGAGAAATAAAAACCTAAACGAGGAAGAAAACAGTTCTTCCTATGAAGCATTTCTTTAATCTCTGCCTATGTTTGATAATGGTTCTATTATTATAGGCTTTGTGAGATCAGCAGAGAATAGATGAAAAGAACATTAAATGTAGAATTCCCTAATATCTTTTCAATAGGTAAATGATTGAGGAAACTCAGAAATACTGAGGATTTTTACCTCTTGATATTTACTTTGAAACCAAAAAGTCTCTATAAAATATCGAAACTAAATGATTCTATTATTGAAAATTAGAGGTTTGAAAATAAAATAAAACTAAAGTAGAATCAGAATTGTTTTTAGTCAGAAAAAACTAGAGTGTGTGTTGCAGGCACCATAAGCCAGAAAGGTGACTCCTTGCTGTGAGGTGGTGGTGGTGGTAGTGGTGATGTATCAATACTGACAGCCATTACTAATACCTGTATTTGGCAGATAAGTCATTTGAACTACTGAGACTTTATTTTGGAACAGTTCTTCACTTAGTTCAGGTTTCCCATTAGATAGGACAATGCCTATAAACTCTGGGCATCGCTTTACTGCGAGAAAAATAAAAGCAAAGCAGTTGGGAACTGGCCTGGCATTCTCACAGCTAAGCTGCCGTGTTCTCCCATGGACCATAAACAGTTTCAAAGAATATCAGCGCCAGACAAGGCTACTGTGTGACCATGAAGGATCAAGCCAAAACATTAAAAATCAAAAAAAGACGACTCCATAATCATGACAGATCAAAGACACAAAGACAAAAACATGAACGCTGTGATCAAATATAATCAAATACTTCCTTTTCTGGACTAATACACTGCTTTTATCAATTGTACTTTTTATTGATATGCTATAGTTGTACATACCTTGGGACTATATGTGACGGTTGATACCTATATAAAATGTGTAATGTCAGGGTAATTGGAATATCCATCACCTCATTTATCTTTACTTTGTGTTAGGAACACTGCAATTCATATCTTCTAGCTATTTTGAAATATACAATAAGTTATAATGAACTATAAGAGCCCCACTGCATTATCAAATACTAGAACTTATTCCTTCTATGTATTTTCGTACCCATTAACCAACTTCTCTTCTCCCATCCTCATCCCCTTCTCAGCCTCTGGTAACCACCATTCTATTCTATATCCCCATGAGATCCACTTTTTTTCCTCCCATATATGAATGAGAACATGGAATATTTGTCTTTCTGTTCCTGGCTTATTACACTTAACATAGTGACCTCCAGTTCCATTCATATTGCTATAAACGATGGGATTTCATTCCTTTTAAGGCTGAGTAACATTCAATTGTGTATATATACCATATTGTCATTCATCCATTAACGGACACTTAGGTTGATTCCATATCTTGGTTTATCAATCATGTTTTAAACCTCACTCTGTTCTTCTTGCTTTCTGGATAAGAATTATTAATACACCCGATCGGAGAACTGCCCCCAGCATCCAATCCAGAGCAAAGCCCTGCTTTCCTGCACTCTTCCCCAAATTAGCTAATATAAGCCCAAATTCTTAATAACTTCCTTTTAATGCCTTCTTACTGAGAAGTTTGCATGGTTCCTGTGGTTCGCATGGTTCTTTCTTGTTGCGGTGAATCAATAAATCTAACATTGCTTTAAAAATAGGTGTATTCCTGGAATTTTTTTTGGCTGAAACTCATAGACACTTAACCTATTTTTTACACAGGCAGAAGCCCAGGGCATACAACACGTCAGCTGGGGACTTGACGGTGGGCAGTCCTGCAGTCAATGACCTGGCAGACATGCCAAGAGAACTAACCAGCTGTAAATAACCACTGTGTCAATCTGGAGGAACTGTGCTCCTTTCATAATGATCCTGTGCCTCTAATCGTTATCGTTTTGGACAACAGCTCCACCATGATTAAATCTTTGAGAAAATCATTTCTATTTTTCAGATTACAATCTTATAGGTTGAAAGACAAGCTGGTATTACAGCAAGAATTCCAGTATCTTCCAGGAATCATCATAAATAAGAATTGTCACAGGATTTCAGTGTCTCTGGTCTCAGAAATTGATTTTGCAGGTGAATGTAACAAACTGAGATACTACTATTGTTACATTTCATGACTGCTGGGGAGTGGTGCTCTTCTGCACTCCCTTGGCTCTTAAAACAGCTCTGAAATGCACCATAAGGCTTCATCATTGTCCTTATTATCACCATCACTACCACCACAATCATCACTGTTACCACGGGACCAACTAACATTTTTAAGTGTTTTTCTTTGTACTCCCAGATTCTGTGTTATGTATACAATCACATTTAATTCTAAGTACAACTCTAGGAAAATCGTATTATTATCTTCATTTTTCAGAGAAGGAAACTGAAACAGTGACATTAAATAATTCCAAAGTAATAGAATCAGTACTCAAAACTGGGATGATCTGCTCCAATCCATACTCCTAGCTATCACATTTATTTTGATCTATCTTAATGCTCAAGCTAAGGAGATGCAAATGGGAACAGAAGAGGTAGATTTGGTTTGCTGCCTGCTCCAGTTTTCTAGGCAGTTTTGAAGAAAATTTCCTAGGATGTCTCAGCTTCTTACTTCCAAAGGTGATTGTATTATTCTGTAAAGTTTTGTGGTTTTAGAGGATTTCATTTGTTTTCATTAATTATAGTTACTCCTTGAAATGACAGATTATTAAAATGATTAGTAGAAATATTTCCAAGTAGATAATAATGTTCTCTGAAATTAGTAACCCAAAATGTACCTTTCATCAATGAACAAAAACAAAACAAAACAGAAAGCTCATTAACTTGGGGCTAATTTGGGCAGATTTTCTGATAATTCAGTGAAGGTGAAACGTGTGAAGTATAACGGGAGACTAGGAATTGAACTAGGCCTCAATCTGGCCGACTTCAAGTACTGAAGAGTACAGCAGGGAAGATGTGAGACATAAACATATCTTTTGATACATGTTAAAAAGTGACAGGACTCTTAAAGAAGTAGAGGAGAGGTTTCATGGATGTTCCAAAGCCACGCTACTCAAACTGTGGTCCACGTTTCAGACACTTCTTCTGCAATTTAACTAATTTTAAGTCTGTTGAATCCACATACAATAAGGAAAAGAACTGTGCTTCTATTTTGCATGTCCTTTTCATTTTTTCTTGTAATTGTCATTCATTGTGCAAAAGTACTGATAAGTGATGGAATTAAATAATTGGTCCTTCACTACTGGCAGTTTGAGAAACAGTGTATTCTAGAACCATACGGTTCAGCTTGAGATGTTTCAGGTCCATTGTTAAGAAACGCTATATACCACATTTATTAGAGCTCAATTTGATATCCATTTGGATATACGTGTTTATATACTATGTATGTGTGTGTGCTTATATATGTTTATATTTTATATAATATGCATAATATTTACAGCCATAAAAATTTCTTTAAAGATATTCTAAGCTTATGTTCTTCAGTAATTCACGTAACATATCCTTTTTTATGTTTTGGTGAATTTGACATACTCTTAAATCTACACAAGAACAATGTGACATCTCATAAACAAAGCTATAAGCAACTAAGATTCAGAACCTTATATTACTCATAAAATGAGTATATGAAATCAACAATCATAATAAACACCTTTCCTTAAAGGAACTAAGATTATAAATAAAAACCATCCTTCCTGCCAATGGTTAGTTAAGCGAAGAGGAAAGGGGCCTGTGTTCTAGTTTCTTCAGTTCTAGAACACTGCTTGGCACAGAGTAGGTGCTCAATAATTGCTAAATAACTGGAATGGCATTTAACAATAAATAACTAGACAGTGGATCTTAGTTAACACTGTAGTGATAACAGTGGAAGGTGACATTTTTTCAACAGCAATGGCATTTCTTTGCAGAAGGAACCAACTCCATTCCAAACTTAGAGTATGCTGATTAAAAGAAGGGGTTTGTTCTAAAAGACAACTGAGTATGAACAGTGGCTTTGCCACTTACTACCTTTGCGACCTTCTTTCTCCTCCCCAAGACATAGGCCTTCACCCGTAAGATGAAGATAATGGTAGAACTCACCTCACAAGTTCATTGTGAGAAATACATGACAGGATATTACAAGCATTTTTCACTCATGCTTGGCCTTAATAAACACCAAGTAAATGTGAGAAAGTAGGCATTATGTGAAGCATATGAAATTGCTGATAAGCCACCATTTCTGGTCTACAACACAATGGCAGTTTCTTATGGCTTGACCCAACAGTTATGCTGACTGAAAATACATTAAAAAGCACCTTTTGGTCAAACTAACACATCAGAGACTGAGTACATTCTTTTCCTGTTACCTCCGCTGCTTTTATCTGCCAACATGTCTCCCAGGCAGTTGTCAGGGCTAGGAAGGAATGTCTGGAGCCTGGGAAGCATGTCACATGTGGGGAGTGTTACTAGCAGAAGTCTCTGACTGCCTGAGGGCAGAGTCTGCCCACAACATGCACAGTTACACTGAACTGGTTGAGCTGGACCAGGATGGCAGCCTAGGGAGACCTACCCATGTTAGAAATCTTCAAAAATTCTACAGTTTTTTTTTGAACAAAAATGCTGGGGAGCATTTGAGCTTGAGATGTAAAGCAATTATTAGTCAGATTCTGGAAAAAGTGGCTCCAGCTACAAACCAAAGTTGGCCAGGTATCAGTGGAGCAGACAGAAGGCTGGCAGTAAGATTACACTCATGATCCAATTTATACTCCTCTACTTACCATCTTACAGTCATCACATTCTTATCCAGCCTTTAAATGGTGCAATATGTCAAATGTTACAATTTCCAGCCCCCACACCGTCACCACCCACCACCAGACACACAACCAATACTCCTCGCTCCAAGGTAAAAAAAAAAAAAATTAATCTCCAGAACATCCGACAACAGTGAGAAATTTCTGTTCCTATTCGTCATTTTTAAAAATAAATATTTTAACAGATTTAACTTTCATAACTTGAGAGTGTCAAAATGGTGTCTACGTCTTTAATGTGAAAACATTTTATACCTTTTGCTAATAAACTCAAACACGAGGTCCAAATCTTAGAAATATTTTAATAGCAAGAAAGATAAAAAAATTGAATGCCTACTTAAAACCGTGCTTTTATGCAGCTGTATCACGGTGAGGTTTAGAAAGCTGCATTTCTGAATATAAATAATTGGTCAGATAATTTCTTTCAAGCAGAAATCACATTAGCTAGTGCAGATGTGTCCTACTGGAATCCATATGTGTTTAAGTATTTATATTATGCACTAGGTAAAGTTTCATATAGGAATTTAAACATATGCACTTAGAGGAAACGAAATACGTCATTTGTTTTTGTATTCTATATAACACCTAGCACTGTCTCCAGCATGTATTAAGGAATGAAATGAATGTTTGTTGAATTAAATGGGAAGTTCAGGGAAAATAACTACGTTGATTTTCATATGAAAATGAAAAAGTTCAGAACTTTTTTCAGAAAAAGTTCATTTTCACATGAAAATAGTTGCAGGGAATTAACTCGAGAATCTCAGATTAACTTTCTATTAAAGTGAAGGTTACTTATACTTGCTCCTTGAAAAGAAGATAATCTAAGATTTAATAGTCAACATTAGGTGAAATGCATTAAATTTCAAAAGTAAGCGCTTATCTCCATAAGGTGTGGAAGCTGTTCTCTAAAGGATCGTGCCGCAGATAAAGAGCAGTCACAGGCAAGGGAAGGGATCCTTGCCTAGGCAGAGATAACATAAAACTCTGCTCATCAACAGCTGAAGGTTTAGAAGGATTAAGTGATGAAGGAGCGACGCCAAAAGGACAAATGCAGGTTCCACCTGAAAGCATTAAGAATGAAAGAGTGCCCTGAACTTTGCTCTAACTCAGGAAGTTGGAATGGAAAACCAAGGGTACCAGTGTTGTGCTCACAAATGCATGGCACACAAAATGCCCAACCTGTCGTGGCACAGCTGCGCACCAGAGCCCTGAGTAGCCAGGGATGACAGCTATCTATTTTCTGTTGGCATATAGAAACAAGTTTATAAACCATCATTCTCCATGTCTCCATTAAAGGCAGGTCTAGTTAATGAAGGCAGGGAAGAGTTAGGTAAAGAAAATCATCCCTGGTTCTACTGCTATTTTTAATTTTTTTGTATGATACCATCAAATCTTTGAGAAAATTTGATCAAGCAGACTCACCGCAATAATCTTTTCCTTGAAGACAAATTCTTTAGTTGGGAATCAGGAGCATGCCTTCCTAGGAGGAATTACTTCTTCAGATGCCTCTAAGCATGGCTGCACCCTGAAACTCCTCTTTTCTCTGAGTGGTTCTATATTCAAGATCTCAGAACTCTAAAATGCTCCTCATGGACAACAACCTCCCAGTCTTCAATTTCTCTTTGGCTCCCACTTCTCTCCTTCTGCCCTCACGGGAACCTCCAGCCTCTAAATATTTCCCTAATCCTTGTTCTCTGGCATTAGGTGCATGCCATGGGAAGCCAATTTTAACTGGGTGTCACCAGGAATGAGAATACCTACTTTTTATATAGCACTTCACAATCCAGAAAGGGCTCTCTCAGGCCTTTCCCTATTAGACTTTATTTCCAATAGGTGTTACTATTATTACTCTTAAAGAAGTAGCAAAGGGCTGGGTGCAGTGGCTCACCTTTGTGATCCTAGCACTTTGGAGGCCAAGGCAGGAGGATCACTTGAGGTCAGGAGTTTGAGACCACCCAGGCCAACATGGTGAAACCTAGTCCTACTAAAAATACAAAAACTAGCTGGGCATGGTGGTGCACACCTGAAATCCCAGCTACTCGGGAGGCTGAGGCAGGAGACTCGCTTGAACCTGGGAGGTGGAGACTGCAGAGAGCCGAGATCGTGCCATTGCACTCCAGCCTGGGTGACAGAGTGATACTCTGCCTCAAACAAAACAAAAACAGAAACAAAAGAAGTAGCAAGGGGAAGTTTGAGAGTCCCCCTGAAAGCCTGCTGACACTAGGCTGTCATCAGCTATTTGTACTTCTGTCCCTTGTCTGCCTCAGTGGTTCACAATGGCAAGAGAGTGACCAACAAGCAAGGACTAGCCACGATCATGCTTTCCCCATTCTCAAAGAAGACAATTGGTCCCTGCCTTGGCGAAAAGACTCAGCCTCATTAGCGTCTCCAACCAAACAAGCAACTATATCCCAAAAAAGAAATATAAACTAGATAAAGCAGTCAACAATGTGCATTGGCAGTGAGGCAGTCAGAAAAACGACAGTTGTGTTAAACCAGAGTGCTTGGGAGATTAAGTTAAAATAAGTCAAAATGAAACCTACCCATGACTAAAATAGGTATGTGTCTTTTTGCTTCCAACTCTCTTGAAAAAGCAACAATGATGTAATACTATAAATCTTCAGTTAATTAATTCCAAGTTTTTGCAGCAAGCTTTGTACTCTCATCCTGTATCACATACCATCTGTCTATGGTGAATATTTAGTTCTCACTCACATCCTGCTTCCTAACCCTTAGAATAAATGCATCTTCTTAAAAATAAGAAAAATGTTCCGCTAGACCAGAGGAAGATAAGGACTTGTATCTTAAACAAGCTGATGTCACAACTTCATAATCTACTGCTGCCATCTCCTGTGTTAACGAGGCAGCACCTTCACACTTGTGAACAAATGTAACGGTATTTAACAAACAATTCTTACTGGTCAATTAGATGGCACATTTTCTACCTACACAGAGCAAAAACAGCTTAATTCTGTTACCTCTAAGCGACTTCGCCTCTCAGCAACCACACGTTCATCCTTATTTCCAAATAGTTTCTTTGGAGGAAATTCAAGGGCAGCAAGCTGAAATAGACATTTTAAAAGACATGCATTAATACCACACCTATTAATTGTTGGGCTATTATTAATCTATTACTTAAAATCTCTTCCATGGGGTGAAAGGAAAGAGGCTGCAAGTTTAGAGATGGTGGGTCCTGCCTTGCTTTATCACCAACGGTGTGACCTTTAAGAGATCAGTCAACCTTAGGTCAGATTCCCCAATGGTCAAAGGAGAAGACAGGACAATGGGAACTCCACGGAAGAACAGAACTGATGCTCAACATTCTGTCTCAGATGACGTATCAGACTGTGTCAGGTGGTGTTTTATATTTTTTGTTTTTTAAAACACATCTTTGTTCTTTCAGTCCGCTTCTTTGCTAGAATTCAATTAGTTTTGTGTTGAAATAAGAATTTGAAAATTCAACCTACACACCTGAACATTTTGTAAAATCGTTTTCAGACAATTGCTAAGGTTCTGTAAATATTCAGTATTGCCTTTTCAGTTACACTGCGAATGAAGACTGCCCATGTGAAAAGAGGACTTCTGTTTGCATATTTTCACCTTGTTTTCTAAAAGTGAACGTTCAGAATTCGTTTTTGCCCGATCTTAGCATTTCATAGGATTTTTCTTATGCTTTTCTTCTTGGAGGTACAAAAATTATAAATAATAAGTTTTACTACAGATTTCCAGACAAGATTCTGTAATCTGGTGAGACTCTGACCAGCCAGCGCTGGCTTGGCTGAATGCTTGCTAAGTGGCAATAATTGCTGCAGTTGCCGAATTCACTATTTCCTTCCTTTCTTAACTTGTCAGGACCAGACAAATTGAAGCCAATGAAGCATTATCAAGAAAAAGTGAGCATTTCTCTCACAATGTAGGGCACAATATGTCACAAAATTCCAATTTTATGCCTATGCAAATCACTAAGTTGATTTAAATTTATATTGCCACACTGGGAGTCAAAAATTAAAGACTAGCATCTGTATATATAGTACTTTAAAAACATCATATTAAAGTATAATATACATAGAGAAAAGTGCACATATCACAAGGGAAGAACTGGATGTGTTTTCAAAATCTGAACACACTACGTAACCAGCACTTGGATCAAGAAACACAACACTGCCAGCACCCCAAGAACTGTACTTGCTCCCTGCCAGGCATTCCCTCTCACCCCTACAAAAGTGAACGCAGGCCTGACACTTCTAACAGCATTTCTTGGTTTTTCCTACTTTTTAACTTCACGTAACAGATGTCATACACTACGCAGTCTTCTGTGTCTGCCTCCTTTTGTTGAGCACCATGTTTGTGAGATCCAACCATGTTGTTATGTATAGCGATAGTTTGCTGATTTTCACTGCGGTACGTATTGCACGATGTGAACATTCCGTAATGTATGTGTTCATTATCTTGCTGTTGGGCTTTTTGTTAGTTTCCTGTTTTTGGATACTAGAAATTGTGCTGCTATGATCACTTTCCTATAGATCTTATGATGAACATACGTACATATTTCTTTTTTTTTTTTGAGATGGAGTCTTGCTCTATAGCCCAGGCTGGAGTGCAGTGGTGTGATCTTGGCTCACTGCAACCTCCACCTCCCAGGTTAAAGCAACTCTCTGCTTCAGCCTCCTGAGTAGCTGGGATTATAGGTGCCTGCCACCACGCCCAGCTAATTTTTGTATTTTTAGTAGATATGGGGTTTCGTCATCTTGGCCAAGCTGGTCCTGAACTCCTGACCTCGTGATCCACTCACTTTGGCCTCCCAAAGTGCTGGGATTACAGGCGTGAGCCACCGCACCCAGCCAAACATATGTACATATTTCTTATGGTCACACTCTTAAGTGTTGGAAATGCCGGGTTATATAGTGTGTGTGTGTTCAGCTGTATTTGAAACTATCAAATGGTTTCCAAAAAGGTTTTATCAACTGAGATGCTACCAGAAGTGACTGAGAGATGTGGTTGCTCCAGATCTTCACCAGCACTTGGTACTATGGTTGTCCTCAGCAACGCTGGCGGGTATGTGCTCATGTCTACTGTGGCTCACGTTTGCGTTTCTCTGATGACTAATGATGTCAAACATCTTTCCACCTGCTCATCGACCATCCGGTTAGTCATTTTTAGGAAGTGTCTGTTCAACTCTTTTGTCCATTTTAAAATTAGTTGTCTGCTTTTCCTTAGTAAGAATAATTTTCCCTTTTCATCTCTTACAGGTGTCTTTGACACTTTATAGCCTTTCTTAAAAGTTGATTGAAGTTGGGCAGATGTTTGTCTCTTTCCCCCTAGTGTTCTTTCTATCAAAGCAGAGAAACCTTGGCGTGGGTTGAAGGTAACACCATGGGATGGACTTCCTCTTCTCTGTTTCTCGCCAGTGTTTAGTTGGCTGACAACCAACTTTAAAATCAGTTCAAGGTAAAGTAAAAGAACATGGGCACTGAGGCAAGACAGACCCAGTCTGAATCTTGGCTTGACCACTAACCAGCTAACTAGCTATGCTTCTCTGAGCCTGAGTATTCTCTGCTGAAAAAAAACCAAACAAACAGAAAATGAAACCAAACACCAGGATTCCGTGAAGAACTACTGAATGGACTTTAGCTCTATTATTAGCTGTTAGAGATGTAATTACTGAGAAAGTGGCATGTCCTCATTCCCTTGTGGCCTCTCTCCATCCACTGGGAAGCCATGGTGACATGGCTTCAAGGAGCAAAGGGTTTTCCGGAACCTGGCCTCACTGGCACAAACACACTCCCCCCATGTTGCAGCTCAGAGAAGACAGGTACAGCATAGATTATGTTCTGGCTCCCTCCAGCCTCCATCTTTTCCAGTACAAATGCTCCTCCTGCTTCCCCCGATGCTTGGCAAGCATATTTTCACAGTTGGTTGTTTTGTCATTTTCTTATGTGGCTGATGAGGTGATGTGGTTTCTGTCAGAGGAAATTTATAGTCACACGCACATGCTCAATCAGAAATCATGCAATAAAAGGACTCAGGCAGTGGAAGCAGGGACGTGAAGCATTCACCTCTCCTCCTAGTCAACAGTGGCGCTCCCTCTCCAGACCCAGAGGGAGGCAAGCATTCTGTGCTATTAATATTCTGTCCATGTAATAACTATGTATAAATTATGTGCAACACTGTTGTTCATAGTTTAGGAGGAAAAGGTCAATTTTAAGTGAATTTCAGGCCTATAATCACAGGAGCAGGATATTCAACTGTCTGACTTTAGAGTTAAAGACACCCAGGTCAAGAGCTAAGTGACTTGGAAAGGCTCACAGTCATGGGGGCAACGTCAGGACCAACTCCAGGCCTCTGAGGATAATTCTGGGTAAAGGGCATCTGCAGTGCATGAAAGACACTGTCACAAAGTCTTTGGGGCTCTAGGGTAAAGACGAAAGATAGTAATTCCTCCTAGGTGTATGTAACCAGAAACATAAACATGCCGCTCCAAGGCAGTCATCAACAGTTTCAATAGGAGTTGTCGGGGGACCCTGCCGAGGACCTGAACCCCAGCCCAGGGTCAGTAAAGCAGTGGGGAATGGCAGGAAGCAGGGTGGGGCTGGAGTTCCCCGGAAGTCCATTCCAGGACATACAAAATTAGTTAGCAACTATCATCTTACCCCTCTCCATGTAAAAACTAAGAATAATGGTGGCTATCCTTACAATAAAGTATGGGTAGGATGGAGAAGAGGAACAGGTGCACAAGTTCCAATGTGGTCACAACAGAAATGTGAGCTAATGGGCACAGGTCCTATAGGTGGCGCTGGGATACAAACAAGCCAAAGTAGAAAGCCAAGGCCATGATGTAAAGTATAGGAAAAACATGCCCCATTAAAATAATGGCATTTACATCAGAAACAGCTTCAACTGCAACGTGAGCGAGTCCCTTCCGTCTGATACAGTGGAAACCACCTCCATGTCTCCTCTTTAGAGAATCTTAACAGTGCCGTTTAGGCCTTGCTATCTATAAGCTCAGGTTGAACAAGATGAAACTGCCAATTCTGTAAGCTAAAAACTGTTGAATATCAGCAATTTCATCTAGCTAAATCCTGCATAAAACTTTGACACTTAAGTGACTGCTAGGGTCGCTTCATTTTCCATCAGCTGCATTATCTGCCAAGTGACAGTATCTCTATTTGATGGTTGCTGATCAGCTATATCTAAGCCAATCTATTTCAAAAGAATATTTTTCTTAAGGCACTCAAAAGTAAAACAAAAACTACAAGTGTCTTATCTTTTAAAGCACACTACATTAAAATAGCAAAAGAGTTGGGATAGCAGGGCAGGTGGCACAAGAAGTCATTTGGGGAACAATAATAGCTGACATAGAAGATAAGGTCACATTCCTAAGTCCATCTGCTAAAAAGAAAAGAAAAGTATCATTTTAACTTGGATTGGCTTCCTCAGTGCAAATAAAGGAGTCCCTGAAAAATGAGGGCCCTGATGCTGACCTGCTGAGTGGGATGAAGAAGATGGAGAGCAAGGGCAGGAATTACCACTTCATTCTAAAATAAAAATATAGCAAAACCCTTACCACAGGTTAGATGCCCAGAGTACAGAAGAGGCCTGGACTTTTTTCTCTTCACAAATGCAAAGCTACTGCATCATTTATTTCAAAGTAGATCAACAAAAGCAATTCTCTGTAGGTTTCATTTCTGAAGTGTGAATGATTTAAACTGCCTAATAGTTTTAAAAAGTGAACAATTTACCAAGATCAGAAGAGTCACTGGCCAGGACAAATAATCGTGCCTGGAAGACTAAAGAAAACAAACTACAACCCAAAACACCTTTTCCATTTTGCTGAAAGCGCTGTTTTCTGAAATGTAACACTTCTGACAAATCAAGAATACAAGAGAGGTTGAGAAAGGAGGCAATTCTGGATTGTCCCTGATCTCTCTACCCCTGTCCCACACAGAGCAGCATCTTCTATTTGGCTTTTCATGTTAAGTAAAAGGTTTAAAATGAAATCAGAAATATCTAAACATTTTCATTCCCTCTCAAGCACTTTATAATTACACATTTTCATTTTCATTGCCTCATTTTTCTAATAGGACAGATATTCCAGTTTTAATTTTCGTGAGAAGTACCATCAGGAACAGTGAATGACAATCTATAGGCGGAGAGACTCCTCTTCGATTTCCTCTGTAGACCCAGACAAAGGAAACACAGTGTCCTATATTTCAAGAAAAGTGAAGTTCCTGAAGTTCTATATATTCTTCACAACAACTACATTCTAAAAAGTCTCAGGTAAGTATTTCTGAATTACATAAAAATTTTCAAGATACTTGGGATTCAGTAATGGAGGAAAAAGAATTTCTTTCTTTCTGTTAGATTTCATAAAGAACAAGCACCATCATTTCTCCTTATGTTTTTGGAGACAGTCTCATATTGAAAAGTGTGACTGTACCAAAAATAATCTTTCTGCAAACGATAAAAACTGATGGAACCATTCTGGTTAAAGATGGTGGAGCAAAGACTTGATTTGCTCCTCTCACCTTCTTCAAAAGCACCACTACCACCACAAACCCTGTCCCTGAACTGGGAAACCACCACAACTCAAACTGTTGGTCAGGCAGCAGCATCCACGGGACCACCATGGAGAGAAGAGATGACGGGAGGCAAGGGCAGCCCAGAGCCACCCTCACCCTCACCTGCAGTCCGCCCATGCCGGGATTAAAGAGACTAAATATGGGAACGAGAAAAAGATCAGGATGCAATTCCACACAAGGAGGAAGGTGAGCAGGGGCTGTAAGAGGAGGTGGCCAGGGAAGCCCCTGTCTCCAGCAACGGAGGCAGCAAAGGTCAGAGAGCAAGTGTTTGGCTTTATTGTCCACAGCGAGCAACTCCACAGCCCCCATTGAACCAGAAAACAAGAGAAGATGTGTCTCAAAGTGAAGGAAAAAGTTGGTGAAACAGTTTCAGGACAATTCTAAGTGGTCTGTGCATACCATAGCCGCCCTCCTTCTCCCCAGCATCTGCCCCTCCTTGCTCCCACAAAGCACTAATGTTTTCCACAACAATTAGTCCACTTCCACTTCCCTTAAACATGAGAAATAATTAGAAGGAACCAAAACTGAAACTATGTGTACAAAGGGTGAGGTGAGGTGACATTGAATGAAACAGGCAAAGGCAGATCCAGAGGATACACCGTAAGTTGGATCAGCCAAAGCTACCCGGGGAGGAATTCAGAGAATTGTTAATAGTCAGGTGGGAACCAGAAAATCCATCTCTAAATAGATCCCAAAGAAGTAAATGATACACAGGTTGAAATAAGAGAAAGTAAGGGTAAATGAGAGGAAGAGAAGTGAGCCAGCTCTTGGAGAAACGGCTGAT
Organism: Aotus nancymaae; assembly: GCF_030222135.1. NCBI lineage: Eukaryota > Metazoa > Chordata > Mammalia > Primates > Aotidae > Aotus > Aotus nancymaae. The sequence goes on along the minus strand of NW_026988412.1, from coordinate 9,242,398 downwards.
TCCAGGGAATACCCACAATAAGCCTGAAGCAGCCTGTGGTGCCAGAAAGCACGGACATGCTCAAAAACAAAAACACAAGTGGTGTCTCAGAGGAACACAGGCATCAAGTGAACGAGCTCCCAATGGCCGAAGCTGAGACAATTTGAAAAAAAAAAAAAAAATTAAAAAGAAGTAGTATTGGTGGATAACCCCAAATAGAAAAATCAAATAAATAAATAAATGGGGGACTCAGATTCACTTTGAAAAATAAAGTATTGGTGGATAACCCAAAATAGAATGAGAATAAATAAATGGGTAACTCAATTATCATTTCAGAATAATTCCAAATAATTTATGTAGATGTTTCACCCTCAATAAAGTAGCCCATTATCTCCCCACTCCTGAAATGTGTGCTCTGCATAGTGACTTCCTTCCAAATACTATAGCATGGAAAGGAAGGAAAACAAGTAACTTTACAGTGGAGAAACTTCAGCCAGGTGATCAAGTATCAACAGTGGTAAGTCATACTGATAGTGTACATCCTTGATATGATATGATAAAAATGGCATTTTTACCTTTGTGGTCTCCCTCCCAAAAATGAATAACGCTTACTCAAAAGTGTCAAGGTCACTGAAAACAAGGCAAGTATAAGAAACTGACACAGTGAAGAGGGGCCTAAGGAGACATAGTGACTAAATAAAATAGGGTGTCTTGGGTGGGATCCTGGAACAGGAAAAGGCCATTAGGTAAAAACTAAGAAAATATCAATAAAGTATAGACATTAGTTAATAATAATGTACCAGTATTGGTTCACTAGTTATGACAAAAGTACTATGCTAACGGATGATGTTAATACTAGGGGAAACTGAGTATGATATATGAGAACTCTGTACTATATTCAGAGTTTTTTTCTATAAATCTAAAAGTATTCTAAAATAAGACTTCTGCTTTCTGATGTTACACACGAGGAGCTGAAAAGTCACTCCTGTCCTCATGACAAGAAAAAAGTTGGAAAAAAAAAAATGAAGATCGACAACTCTTCTTAGATCCAGTGGAGAAATGAGATCACAGGGCAAACTACTGCCCTCAGATTGCAGAGACAGACAGGTGGACACAGAGAATCGCAACTCATGCTGGCACTGAAGGCTGCTGCTGGAGCCAGTATTGGTAGAAACAGGAAAAACAGTAATTCCAGAATTGCTGGAGGCTCAAATATAGACTAGTGTGAGTGTTAAAATCTCTGAGTGGGGCCAGTCTTGAGGGAGGTCTCCACACTTTTGAGAGTTTTACCTCCAGGAGTCCCACCAGGTTCTCACTGTGAAGTTGAGTTCTAGTTTTCAAATGATGTGTTTTCACTGTCATGTTGGGGCATCAAGTCGGGGAAAGAAAAAGTAACCATTTTTAAATACTCCCAGAGCTCTCTGTTCTCCTTCACAAGGCTTGCTCTCAAGAGAAGGTGTTTTACCAGAACCTAACTGACCAGGACTAAGTGAAACACTCACCACAGGCTCAGGAAAAGCCTGAAAACTACCCTAGGATCGTAGAAGGCTTTCTCCTACCATATCTGACCGTCACGTCATAGAGCTGCTGTAGAACAGGGGATTACAGCTGAAAGAACCGCAAGCCTCAGATCCTACTTTAAAAGACTCCAGGAAAGCCCAAAGACAACAAGGGCAGATAAAAACAAGGGCACTAGAGGCAGTTCTAGCCTCGGACACCACATCTACATCAACCAATAAACCCAGCCTATATCTTAGCCAGATAAATATAAAACCTCAAACTAAAAATCAATCCACCTCAATTCCTTTTACCCAATATATCAGGTCTAGCTTTCAACAAAATATTACAAGTTAAGTTAAAGGGCAAAAACACAGTCTAAAGCTATTCTAAACTGAAAAAAAAATTAAAAATCCTAAAAAAAAATCAATGCCTCTGAATGCTCCTTTCTTACACACACACACACACACACACACACACACACACACACACACACACAGAATGTGAGCCACCAGGACTTAAGAAAGAAATGGAAGAAACAAAAACATGATCGGAATGAAAGGCCCAGTAGAAGAAACAAGCGCAGAACAAACACAATTAAAAACAGATTAGGATGTAACACACAGAGCTGAGAAAATAACAACACAAAATAAAATGTAATAAAAGAAACGTGACCCGAAAAATGTATATCTAACCAAAGGGCCTTTCAAGCATACAGGCCACAAATACACATTCTCAAGCAGACAAGAACTTGGATAAAACACACCAAGGTGCATCTTTCAAAAACATACTGGATGACCAAAAATATCTAACCACAAGATAGCACAATGTAAAGATCTCAGAATATAACTTAAAAAAATTGGAAGGTGGGAGAAAATAAAGTTAATTTTATCTCTGTTAGAAGAGTCCATTGGTAACTTATAAAATGGAAACACATCATTTGAAAACTAGTGAACTTAACACTTCAATTTTAAAAACAGTCTTAAAGTCACATATATTTTAGAACAGTATATCATGTGGTGAAGAACATTTAATTTGAAGTTCAACAATTTCTTCAGTTTTCATTTTCAATTTTGTTCAAGTAAAATTAAATTTAATGTTCGTACTTAAAAATAGCATATCTAGAATAAGCACAATGTCTTAAAGTTATTTCACTCTTTTTCCCTATTTTTCTATGATTTTAATTTCTTTTTTGTCAATCTACATCTCCATTCTTTTATCTGTGCCTATTCATTTAGACACTTAATGTTCATTAAATGGTAACATTAATTGTATTTATGGAATCATTTTGGGGTGATCTGTTGCTTTTTTTCTTATATTTCCTCATATTATGTAAAATTTTTATAAATGGACATGCATCATTTTTTATAGAAACAGTAAAAAGTGATTATTCTTTTCACAAATTTAATGGAAGAGTTAACACCATATGTCTTTTTCTTTTAATAACCTAAGATTTGGGGCAATTGGATTTCAAGTCTCAGCTCAGCAAATAGCTGGTTGTATAATCTTGGGCAATGTATAAAAACTTCTCTAGTTCCTAGTTTCATCATTGTGAAAGTGAAGGAATTGAACCTAGATGTTTAAGTTTCATTTCAGTTCTGAAATTCTATAACTCAGGTGCTGATGATTAAAATCTCTCTACGCAGAGTTAGAAGTAACACTTTAGATACCGTGGAGATATTTTACCTATTTCTTGGCTATACTGCTTTTGAGGAAGGTATCTTACTTCCTGTAAAATCTTCACAGTATTCTCATTTGAAGTAAGGCTCAGATGTGCAGAAGGAAAATGGAGCCTGATATAATAATGAGACATATTACTTTTCAAGAGATTACAGAACAGAAAAAGAACAGACACAAACAGAAATGCAGTATTCATGAGAAAATCCTTATAATGGCAACTTTTCCTGTTAGAGCTATTATCCTTACAGCAGGAGTGGGAAATGATGCAAAGATATTTGAACTCTTATGGGAAAACTGTGTATTAAAGTTAAAAATGATGACTGAGGTCAAATAAATTGGATATTTGTGACAGATATGATAGGCCTAGAGAACGCTGAAGGAGAGTTTGACAACAGCCTGATGGTCTACTTTGTCTCATTATAAAATTTGGTTATGCAGAGTAACACACAGGAAACAAACAAATGAGGATTAAAATAGCATATTTCTTAGGCCTAAGAAAAGCATAATGGTAAGCTTGTTTTGCAATTCAGTAAGTAAAATATATTCTAAAGACAAAAGACTGAAATAAAAGCCATTAGAAAATGAAATCAATAATTTGAGGCCTACTAATTTCCAATTAAATTTGTCTTTCCCTTTTTCAGTGCTTCGTGAAGTCTAAAAACCCAAGTAATTAGCTTTATTTTGGATGTTCAACCAATAAGCCTCTAAATTTTTGGTTGAAAAATATGAAGAATTTTCAAAACAGCTGAGATAATTCGTATTTGCTTAAACATTATAAGCCATATTATATTATAAATTCCTTTATAATTATTTGTGAATCCCAGAGTTGGGAATTATGAAAGCATTGAGTATCATCCATCTAGCAAGTTGGCTAGCTATATGTATATGTATGCATATTAGACATATTAGAAATATAGTCAGCATTCTCTGCTGATACTGTAATAATTCTTAATGATCTCAGAGTGAAATTTTCATCTATAGGTTGATTTTCCTCTTTCTGATTCCCAGTGAACTGACACAGCCCAATTTTCTTCTAAGAGTCATCAGGCTCAAATCCTGACTTCAATGTTTATTACATTATAATAAGATGGGTCAGCCAGTCTGCTGCCATCAAGAAGACAAATTAAACGTAATGGAAAAGTTTCCTTTTATTGAAAGCCTTTTCTCCTGGCAAAGTTCACATTTTAGTTAAGCCAGACCCTGTATTAAGTGCAGGTGGTGGTGGAGGCGACAGACAGCATAAGCCATTGTGATAAATGGCATCGCTATTACTTTGGTTACAAATAATGGCAGCCCTGAAATATAGAAAAGAAATTAAAACGAGTAATAAAAAGACTTGCCTAGCTTTTATGATTTTTAACAATTGAGCAGCTAAAACTGGGTTATAAATCACTGAAAGAAAATTGAGAACTAATAAAGTTGTAGAGTCTTTATTAATAAAAGGAAAATATTTGACTTCTGTTAACACCTTATAAAAGTGTACTTTGTTGTCACTCTTCATTTACGAGTCATTTTCTTTACTCCTGTGATATTTGGCTACCCGATTTGCACCCAATTTTTAAAGATTGGAAGAAAAAATTCAATATAGCACTCTAATGGGTCAAATCTGCTATAACCTATTTTTTTGCAAGTAAATGCACCTATATGGTAACTAGCAGCTTTTGAAACATCCGCACCCTGCAGGTTTGTGGCTGTAAATTTAAGTCATTTCAGCTTTTGAGAAATGCAAATAATAAAAACTCATCAAAAGGCTCCCATAATTCTCACATCTGACTAGATGGAAGCATTTCTGACTACTCAAAATTAATAGCAGCTCCCAAGGCCTTATAAGAACAGCTGTCACTGAGAAATATACTCACAAACAAATAAGCAACTCTCTTCCGAGTTTGATTTGTTAGAGGCATAAAGCAGCAACTCTTCAGGACAACCTAGCTGGATTATGATGGGAGTAATGAGCTACCTTTAGACCCCTGATAGGGCAACTTAAGCCCGTGCCACACAATATCTATGAACACCTGCTCTGAACCTAGCCCAGAGTTTGCAACACACTAGATCCTCCTGAAATAGCAGCTGACTAAAGGAACAAGACAGAGTTCCTTGTTGGTGACCAATATGAAGCAGCCAGTGATTAAAATTAGAATACATCCCTAATAGAAGCTGTTGTCCTGTTGTCACTCAAGAGCTAAACCTTAGAGTCATCCTAGGTATAAAATCAAATTTGGAAACGTAGTTAGCACTGCACCAACTTCCAGCTACATTTGGCATAAAGATTAACTTTTCCACATGAAGTCTCACTTTCCCCAAAGCCCAGTGTCACTTTCATTCAGGCATGGGCAAGTAACATAGATTTGAGGACATTCATGTGTGCCACAAAAGTTTTGAAAGTGAGAAATACATCAAATCTGTGAATATTAAATATCTCATTTTTAAGATTAAGTATGCAGATGAACTAACTGAAGTGTATTTTCTATCTCTTACTATGATTATAATTCAAATTGTCACAGACACAGACGTGACAAGAACCTGTCATTGTTATCATCCATGGAGACTTGCTATGTAATAGATTTTTACAGGGATAGGCTTTCTTATCTTTGGTCTCATCTGGAACATTCTGTGAATTTCCCCTTTTAAGTGAACATGGCCATGGAGATGGAGGTTTAGACAAAGAGTACAGGACCAGGAATCAGGAGACATGAACCTTGCCCCATGCCCTAAGTCTTGGTGTGACCTTAACAAAACTCTCTACAGGTATTTGATTCCTCATTTCCAAAATGAAAAACTGAATTATCAAATCATTAAGGCCCATCAAGGTGCTGGCATTTCACAATGTGCAAACAGTTCCAAGCTCATTGCTATGGAAGTTTATTTGTTTGTTGCAGAGGAAAGAGTAATACAAGTTCACATCTTTGGTGATCAAAGAGACAATTAACATTTCTTCTTTACTGTCTATGTTTGAATGAGTTTGTCATCAATTTTGACAAGAATATTTGTCACTGGAAATCATCTTATAGATCTGGTGCTTTACACTAATGAAAAATCAACCCGCAGCTGAATTCTATCAGACATTCAAAGAAGAAATAGCACCCATCCTATTCAAACTATTCCAAAAGATAAAGAGGGAATCCACCCTAAAACATTCTTTAAAACCAGTATCACATAATACCAAAACCAGGGAAAACATAACAAAATAAAAGAAAACTACAGGCCAACATCTCTCATGAACATAGATGCAAAAATCCTCAACAAAATACTAGCTAACCAAATCCAATAGCATATCAAAAAGATAATCCACCATGATCAAGTGGGTTTCATACTAGGGATGTAGAGATGGTTTAACATACCCAAGTCCATAAATGTGATACACCAGATAAACAGGATTAAAAACAAAAATCCCATGGTCATCTCAAGAGAAGCAGAAAGCATTTGACAAAATCCAGCAGCACTTTATGATGAAAACCCTCAGGAAAATCGGCATAGAAGGGATGCATCATAAGGTAATAAAAGCCATCTATGATAAACCCACAGCCAACAATATACTGAACAGGAAAAAGTTGAAAGCATTCTGCCTGAGAACTGGAACAAGACAACGGGGATGCTCACTTTCACCATTTCTATTCAACGTAGTACTAGAAGTCCCAGCCAGAGCAATCAGACAAGGGAAAGAAAGAAAGGACATCCGAATCGGAAACAGGAAGTCAAACTGTCACTGTTGACGATGATGCAACTGTATACCTAGAAAACCCTGAAGACTCATCCAAAAATCTCCTATATCTGATAAATGAATTCAGTAAAGTTTCAGGGTATGAAGTCAATATATACAAATCACTAGTCCTGCTATACACCAACAGCAACCAAACTGAGAATCAAATCAAGAACTCAACCCTTTACAACAGCTGCAAAAAACAAACAAACCCAAAAAACAAACCAAACTTAGAAGTATATCTAGGAGGTGAAAGACCTCTACAAGGAAAACTACAAACACTGCTCAAAGAAATTATAGACGACACAAACAAATGGAAACACATCCCATGCTCATAGATGGGTAGAATCAACATTGTGAAAATGGCCATAGTGACAAAAGCAACCTACAAATTCAATGCAATTCCCATCAAAATACCACCATCATTTTTCACAGAACTAGAAAAAAATCGTAAAATTCATATGGAACCAAAAAAGAGCCCATATAGCCAAAGCAAGATTAAGCAAAAAAGAACAAATCTGGAAGCACCACATTACCCAACTTCAAACTATACTATAAGGCTATAGTCACCAAAACAGCATGTTACTGGTATAAAAATAGGCACGAAGACCAACACAATAGAATAGAGAACCCAGAAATAAACCCAAATACTTACAGCCAACTGATCTTTGACAAAGCAAACAAAAACATAAAGTAGGGAAAGGACACCCTATTCCGCAAATGGTGCTGGGATAATTGGCGAGCCACATGTAGAGGAATGAAACTGGATGCTCATCTCTCACCCTATACAAAAATCAACTGAAGATGGATCGAAGGCTTAAACAGAAAACCTGAAACCATTAAAATTCTAGAAGCTAACATCAGAAAAACCCTTCTAGACATTGGTTTAGCCAAAGCCTTCATGATCAAGAACCCAAAAGCAAATGCAACAATAAACATAGACAAATAGATGGGACTCAATTAAACTAAAAAGCTTCTGCAGAGCAAAAGAAATAATCAGCAAACAGACAACTCGTAGAGTGGAAGAAAATATTTGCAAACTATGTATCCGACAAAGAACTAATATCCAGAATCTATAAGAAACTCAAACAAATCAGCAAAAAACAAAAACCCAAACAATCTCATCAAAAAGTGGGCTAAGGACATGAATAGACAATTCTCAAAAGAAGATACACAAATGGCCAACAAGTATATGAAAATATGTTCAACATGACTAATTATCAGTTAAATGCAAATCAAACCCACAATGCGATACCACCTCACTCCTGTAAGAATGGCCATAATTAAAAATAAAAAAGTAATAGATGTTGGCATGGATGTGGTGAACAGGAAACACTGTTACACTTGCTGGTGGGAGTGTAAACGAGTACAACCACTATGGAAAATAGTATGGAGATCATTTAAAGAACTAAAAGTAGATCTACCATTTGACCCAACAAGTCTACTACTGGGTATCTACCCAGAAGAAAAGAAGTCATTATATGAAAAAGACACTTGCACATATGTTTATAGCAGCACAATTCACAACTGCAAAAATAAAGAATCATCCCAAATGCCCATCAGTCATTTTTCATTATGGACATTCTTACAGGAGTAAGTATGTGTATATATACACATATACACATATATAACATTTTATGTGTTGTTATATATGTGTGTATGTGTGTGTGTATATATATACACACACACATACATATGTAACATTTTATGTGTATGTATATGTGTATATACATATATATACATACACATACATATATGTACACACACACACACACACACAACATGGAATACTAATCAGCCATAAAAAGGAACAAAATAATGGCATTTGCAGCAACCTGGATGGAATCAGAGACCATTATTCTAAGTGAAGCAACTCAGGAATAGAAATCCAAACATCATATGTTCTCATTCATAAGTGGGAGCTAAGCTATGAGGACGCATGATACAATGAACTTTGGACTCAGGGGGAAGGGTGGGAGGGGATGAGGGATAACAGAATACACATTGGGTACAGTGTAAACTGCTCAAGTGATGGGTGCACCAAAATCTCAGAATCGCCGCTAACCACTGAAGAACTTATCTATATAACCAAACACCACCTGTTCCCCCAAAAATCTATTAAATAAAAAAAAAAAAAATCAAATAATGCTCACAAAACAGATGCAAAAGACAAGACAGGCAGTGTCTTAATCACTGGTCCAGAGAACATCCTATGGAGGATTTTCTCCCAATTACACACTCCTGAGCCCCAAGTCAGATTTACTGAATAAGAAATTCCTAGTTTGGGGCCTGAGTCTGCATATTTTGGAAAAGCTTCCCAGGTAATTTGGATGCTCATTGCGCCTCCACTCATCCTTGAAAGCAGTGATTTAAATGCTATTTATCTACCAGGTGAAGAGAATGGTGTGATACAAACCACACAGTGAAATACCGGGCCTCTGATAATGTACAAGGTCAAGAAGCTGGCAGTATTCTATTTTTGTCTGCATAGCTGTTTGCTATTTAAAAATTCAAGGAGGCTGAGGGCCTGATGAAGCAACTGAATTTATCTAAGGCTTACTAGGTGCTCCCTGTGGCTACGGTTGGTAGCATTATAATTTGGGTGGTGAGTAGATTTGCAATTTTTATATTAAACTTGAAATTTTAGCAATAAAACTGTTATAATGCATTTCAGTAGTGGATGGTGAATAGCTGTCCAAGACAAATACAAGGCCAGTAGCCAGATTCTTTTCATTTCTTTCTTTGGTGCTGCTCAGAAAATAAAAACGTGAAAAATGGTTTATCAGCACAAACTGAAAGTCCATCTACAAATGAAATAACCTGTTGCCTAATCACTTTTTTCTCTCCCACTGGTATTCATTGGGCACCCAGAGAATGCCAGATGTGAGAGAACAATTGCTCTAACACAGCAATTTTCCATTTTTACTGAAAGGCTCTCAAAATATTTTTCTCTTAGCTTTGTGGGGAGAAGGGAGCCCCCTAGGGATGTGGCTGATTGAGGCTGATTGTGTTAGAAACTAGGGGACTCTAATGACTCACTGTGATAAATTAGTTATGATGAAGGCAGGCAACATGAACTATTCCATGTAGCTTCTACTCTCCTGATGCACAGGCATCCCTTAGCACTTGTTTTGATTGTACATTTTAATATACAAAATGTCCCATTTTCAAAATTCATTCTCTTGTCCCTAAGCACAACAGCACAAACTGCTTTCAGCATCACTTAGCCAAGAATATCATAAAAAGACCCTTGACGATTGATTCCAATGCTTCATCTATTTCACTGTGAGATTTATGTCCTTGAGGGGTAAGGTGCCTTAGTCTGTTTGGGCTGCTGTAACAAAATACCTTAAACTGTATAATTTATGAACAGAAATTTATTGCTCACAGTTCTGGACGCTGCAAAGTCCAAGATCAGGGAGCAAGCAGATTCAGTACCTGCTGAGGTCCTGTTATCCACAGATGGAGGCTTCCGTGTTCTCACATGGCAGGGGTGGGGGCAAGCTCCCTCAGGCACTAATCCCATTTATGAGGATCTCATGACCTAGTCACCTCCCAAAGGCCCTATCTCTTAATACCAACTAATTGTAGGTTAAATTTCAACACAGTTTAGGAGGAACACAAACATTCAGTCCACAGCAGTGTTTATTTGGCTCTAGCATTTGAAAAGGAGGACTTCTTGTTAAATGTATGAAAATAAAGTCTTTAAAAAAAAAATCAGACAGGAGTTGGCATCTATTAATCTCCTGGAAGCAGCAGCTCTCCCAGTGACCGCTAACCTTCTAGCCCCATGTCATACAACTTGATTAAAATACCAGACCAGTCATCCAAAAAGCGAGGGGGATAATAGTTCTTCGCTATTCATGCTAATGGATGAAAAAGAGATATGGCTTTAAAAGGTTTTTTCTCTTCAGCTTGATGAGTTAACGTTTCCGTCTTGATGGACTCTCGGACTGTGATCCGGATCCATAGGTAAGCTTCATGGCGTTCACGTGTTCAGACAGAAACAGTAACTCTACCTCTTCCTTGTAGAAACAAAAAGAGAACATGGGGCTTTGTTTCTGAGAATGCAACTTGATTGATATTTAAAAGCCTGACACTGATTTTAATAGAGTCAAAAGTACATAGTTTTCATACAGAAAAAGCACTACAGAAATTATTCGCATGATAAAATTTCAAAGATCTGCTCTCTGGCAGATGCTGCATAATACTTCGTCGTTGCTTTCAATAACACATTGTGTCTGAGGCTCTCACAATCTTTTACAAACTAGCTGTGGCACTGTCATTTTAAAGACGTGAATTGAAAAACATAGGTTTAATTTTATTAAGATTCCATACAAGGTCAATGAAAGGGGGCAGAAAATGAATGCCAGAAGGAGCTATTATCTTGCATAATACATATCAATAGATGAAGAGGACAAATTAATTCAAAACAAAAGGGGAAACCCATTTAGAATCCAGAAGAAACTGCTAAGATTAAAGAAAATGAACAAATAAAAATAAAACAATTTTAAAAACCTGAATAATGCAGCACCTCCAGTGAAGAACTCAGCCTACTCATACAGTCAATCTGAAAACAGAATGGGAATAACATTTGCATATGATTGAAGATCATGTGCAGCAAATCTGCTCTTCTTCAGTATTACAAAGCACAAAAAATTTAGGTTTTTTATTCATAAAATTTGTCATCATACAATTAAAAAAAGGACTACATTTTTCTTTGGTTTTTGCTTTTCCCCTGCTTTCAACCCCAACTTGCCAGAATCTCATGGAACCCAGCGTCTTTTTGTCTTCTTGGTTCGTAAGTTCTGTTTGTAATAACCTTGAGTTGCTTCTATTTTATTCAGAGATGTATCTTATATCTAATAATCAACAACTCCTTACCGCTTTAACTGGCTCATCACCCAAGTGTATATAAAGTATCCCTGAGGGGTCTTCATTTGACCAGCACATCATTCTCCTTAAGGAGACATTATAGTAAATAATTAACCAAATGAATATGAGTGACAGGGAGATCCGAAGCGTTAGTTGAATGATGGTTAAGGAATTCTTAAACCTGCTCACTAGGGTGATAGCTTTCAGGGCTCTCAGTCTACCTAACTTCAGTGTATTCTTTACTGATCTTGATTTTTCATAAATAAAGTCTTTAAGAACATTTAAGCTATTATCAAATTTCTTCACAGAGAAAGTCTTACACATGAACCAGAAGATACATAGATACGTTCAAGAATGTTCACAGAGCAGTAGTCACAACAGCAGTGATTGGGAAACTACCGAAATGTCCACCAACAGGATTCTGGAAACCTGATGAGGTGACATGCCAAGTTTGTTACTAAGCAACACTGCTCATGCTCATAGTAAAAATGACAGACACCCCAACTCCCTGCCCCATTAAGTTGCATCTGGACAGGGGGAACGACAGCTGTCCGGTGGGAAGCCATAGCTTTAGGCTTCTCTGAGTGAGCCGACGGGTAACTCAGCAGGCTGCTGGGACTCTGGAAATTCTGCCTATGGAGTTGTTCCAAGAAACACTGGCTCCCTTCTGGTATCGGATTCTAGGCCAGAGTGGTTCTCACATATGCCCAGGTGGGGCTCACTCTGTGTACGTTTGCTATCACCCAGAGAAATGAGGCAAGAAACAGCTCTCGGACAGCTGAGTGGACTGCTCCAGAGACTGCTCAGGGGGACTTCTCCAAGCCTCTGCTCTGCTGGCAAGCAGTGTTTCTTGTTCTGTGTCCTTCCCAGGGAACCTGATGCTGAGCATGGGCTTATGGGAGTTGTGAGTCTGAATGCATAGCTGGACCCAGGAGGACTTCCTGGTGAGTGTTGCAAATCATTGCTACTGAGGGTTAGATTAAGAAGAACTTTCACATTCCATGTATATATTACTGAATAATGTCAATCTTTTATAATGAACATGTAATTTATTATTGGAGGAAAAAGATTACTGAAAGAAAACAAATCTCCATCAAGAGATCTGTCACATCAAACTGTTTTAAAGGCGCATCCCCCAAGAGACCATGGCCAAACTCCAGAAGAAATGTGAATGAGCAGGGTATCATTTTGGACTCCAAAAGACTATAGGCTATAACTAAAACTAAAACTAAAGTTTTAAGGTAACAGAAGAGTCTATCTTGGCAAGCATATTACAAATTCTGTGTATTTTGAATTCCAGTGTGCTTTTTAATATTTCTTAGCTTGATTAAAATTTTGGAGCCTTGTATGGCTAGGTAATATGTGTCATTTAAAAATATACTATCATCAAACACTTTGTTACCCTTGCAATTAAGAGAGCCAGGATAGTCTTCTACTTCCATAGAAATAATGAGCCCAATCTGAAGTAAATGAAATATGTTCCAACTTAACTATGAAATAGTCATCCATGAGAGGAAATTTTCAGGATCCTTTTGTATCAACCCTTTAGCTTTCCTGAAAGAGTTAGGTCTTTAGCAGATCAAGTGATTTCTCGGATGCTGTCAGGCCAAATAGTCCACGTGGAGATAGCAGATTAGCATTATTTACAGAGATGGTAATAATATAAGCACTAATGAGAGCAATAATAATTGACAAATACCTAATAAACATTGATTTCAAGTCCCAACAAACACTCAGCAAGTAAGACCACATGACGCTGAGCTGCTTAAGAGAAAAAAGCGCTTTACAGGAAAGAAGCTGATATTCAACTTAATTTCAAGCTTTATCTTGAAAATGTTAAATCAACAATGCTGTTGTGAGTAGAAATAAGATTTATTTAGATCTAGAATGACAGGCTGCTGTGTTTTTAGAAACAATTCTTTTTTCTTTTTTGGTTTAGAAACAGAAAGTAGAGTTCAACGCCTGGGACTGGCTTCTACTCATCAATTGTTTGACACAAGGCAAATTATTTACATCTCCTGCTCTTCAGTATCTGCCTCTGTAAAACGAAGAAGGTAACGGCTCCCACATTTCCAGTGATGTCAGAGAACCACATGAGATAAACGGCATGGCACCTGACCACGGTCAGCACCCTGTTAAGTGTCGGGGTTATGGCTATGGACACAAACAACGGCATGGCAAACCTCCGGGTCTGTTCCTTTCAACATGTGGTGTTTGTTCTAGGAGCTTACTGCAAGGTTTCAAATCACCACTCCCACAGTCTGTTTTCCTTCAAATACATGCACACATGTTTGTGGGTTCTCTTTTATATATGACTTTTTTTTGTCCTTATGAGAGAGTAATTATAAGCCACAAAATTAAACACGACATGGAAAAGCAATTTCCATTCTTAGCTATCATTGAGATCCTAAGCCTGTCTTCAGGAAAAGGGGCTTCTGTGAGCAGAAGTCATCTTTGAATAGAAATGGTCTGAAGTCTGAAACTTAGCTAGAAATTGAAGGAGAAATAAAAGGACTTTATTTAATTAGCATAAAAGAAATTTAAAAAAATTTCTTAATTATTCCTGATCCAAACAATAACTTGTATTTCTAAGAGAAAGTTCATAATATCTTTCTCCCTTAAACTGTAGGCTTATATCCTTCATCTCTCTTGATAGTTCCAATTGGGCATTTAAAAGTATCCTCCAATTCATGTCTAAAAAAGAATACTGGATTTGAGCTCTCTAGCACCCCAACAATCCATACTCGGTATGGTCACTAAAATGATCTTTTAAGAATATAAATAAAACCACTTTGTTACCAGGCTTCATACTGTCCAGTGGCTTCCAATGCACTAGGAATACAGTTCAAGGCTCCACATGATAAAGTCTCTTCCTACCTCTTTGCCCACATTCCTCTACCATCCTCATCACTTTTCCAGGTCTTTTTGTTTTCAGAACACACCAAACTTGGTCCCACTGCAGGGCTTTTGCACTTGCTGTTAGTGAGAGTTACAATGTACTCACCTCCAGATTTTCATGGCTGGCTCTTTCTCAACATTCTCAGCACAAATCCCACTCTTTCAGAAAGGTGTATCTGGCCTGCCCCACCTAAAGTAGCCCACTTCCCAGCTCTCATGCTGCACCATCACAACGCCTGGTTTTATTCACTTTATGCAAGCTGAAATTGCTTTATTTATTTGTTTACTGTTTATTCTCTCTACTTCACTAGAAGAGGGAATGCACCTGTCTTGTTCACAATGTATTCACCATGCAGAGTTTCTCAACACAGATGAGTGAATTAATGAATGACACTAATTTGATTTTCTTCATTTGAAGATTAATTTTTTAAAACATGTTTGTAATATACACTTTTTCCTCTTGAAAATACTCTTACATATGCAATAATCTCTGTTCATTCATTTTTCCCAGTACCAGGTGACTTCTTTGACTCACAGGTTCACATCATTCTTAACTTTGGGTATGTTTTCTTCTATTATATCTTTAAAGATTGTTTCTGTTATATTCATTCTGGAGTTTTCTTTTAAAACACAGATTAGAGTTCTGTACTGGTGCTTGGAAAACTCTTTTAAATATCTCTCAGTTAATATCTCAACTAGAATGCCACCTTGTCAGAAAGTCCACCCTGAAATGACCTTGTACTAAAGTGTGCCCAACACCTTCTGCCCCCCCATTCTTTATTGATATTTTTCACATGAGGCATGTAACTCACTTAAAACGGTAACTACAACACTGCATGCTTACTCTTAAAGTGCTAGTTATTATTTTCTCCTTGTTTACTGTCAATGTGCACCTTCTGTATATTTAAGATATACAGAATAAGAAAATTTTTGTCCTTGTCTACCACAGTATTACTGGAATCTAGAAAAATGTGCCTACACAGATTGGGTTAAACTAATCAAAGAATCAATATAAAATAAATACACACTGGAATGAATGATGTGTGTGTATATATAAAGTCTGAGTCCTTTTATTTCACAGAAATTGCTTTTTACATGTATTGCTTTGGGAATTCAGTGACTTTAATGAAATATGCAAAATCTGTCCATTATTAAAATACTGACATAGTAACTTTAACCTAGTGGTTAAGGAGCTACAAAGCTCACTTTAAAAACAAGCTGCTCTGTACATTTCATATGTACACAATACTTCTTTTAATTGTCAATATGGGTTTGAGACATGAAAGTTAAACTGCAGAAACAAACTTAATAACTTGATTTTAATGTTATTACAGTTACTTCTGGAATGAAGCCTCTTGGGAACAGATTCCAACTTGAAGTTTCTTAAATGTTTAATAAAAGGCTAGTGTGACAGCTTAATAACAGAATTTCAGAGATAGCTTAAGATATGGTTTGGATGTGTGTCCCCTACAAATCTCATGTTGAAATATGATCCCCAATGTTAGAGGTGGGGTCTAGTAGGAGGTGTTGGATTTTGGGGACAGATTCCTCACAAATGGCTTGGTGGTATCCGGTGGTAATGAGTACCCTGAGATCTGATTATGAAAAAGAGTCTAGGACCTCCTCCTTTCTCCCTTGCTCCCTCTCTCCCCATGTGACACACTGGCTCCCCTTCATCTTCTGCTATGACTGGAAGCTTCCTGAGGCCCTCACCAGAAGTGGATGCCAGCACTATGCTTCATGAACAGCCTATCAAACTGGATTCTTTTCTTCATAAATTACCCAGTCTCAGGTAATTCTTTATAGCAATGCAAACAAACTAACACAGCTTAATTCTACCTGAGCTCAAGATATATAGATTCCTCTATATATCAGGGAACTATTTTATTTAAAAAAAGTTATTTCTCTTTGTATTTTATATCAGATTTTAAAAAGAGTGGAAGCCATGAGAATGTTAAGGGAACATTATTTAATGTGAACCAAATTATGGAACCAAATTTCTAACTGAATTATTTTTTAGAATGTCATTAAAAAAACCATAAAAATAGTGCTGAAAACGAACATTTGGTGAAAGCAGCCTAATTAGATAATGACTGTTGATCGATTTGCAGCCAGTTCAACCCAAAATTCCCAAAAAGTTGTACCTAAATAATGCTTCCTTTTGTTGAAGTAAAATCATCACCATCACTATCATCATCATCACTTGGAAAACACACATTCATTCTAGAAATACTTTTCTTAAAATTACTCGATAAATGAGTGTTTGTTCAAAAAGGAAAAAAATGACTAACATATTAATACCCTCTGGATATTTGATCTGATGCATGAAATGCTTTCTTGTCTCTAGATAATTCCACATTTTGTATCTACTCTTCCCTCTATGTTTAGTGGCAAAATAACTGTCATGACTTGACTTCTCATTAAGTAGAAGACTAAGCATGAATTTAGTCTTTCTTTTTTAAAGAAAAAAGTGTAAATCTATATGAAGAAAAGTTATTTTAATTTTAATAGGTCTCATAATTGAGAAGTTATAAATTAATTAAAATATTTATTTAAAAGTAACCATACATTTATGAGAAGGATGGAGTTCACTTGCTGTCACTGTACTATCACTTTCAAAATCTTGTGTTCAGAAAATGTTTAAATTGTGTAGAACAGAAATGGAACAAAGAACAAAAATTTTAAAGTTATCTTTGATAAAGGAGTAATTGAAATAAGACTTGGTGACACTAATAATATAGTATTTGAAAGAGAGAGAGAAACGGAGAGAGATAACATTGCTAATGCAATAAGCTCATTTACTTTTTAAAATGAACGTTCTTAATGGGAAAAAATAATTTCATAACTTACCTCTGCATACTTTAACTTCAATGTTTTATGCATTTCTCGAAAACGACTGTAACGCCTGAATACAGTCCATGTCTCATCTAGGACAGTAATCTATTAACCAGGAAAACCAAAATGAATGAGCATTAAGAAGAAAAAGCCATTACAATTTTTTTCCAAATAATTTAAAAATTAAATTAGCATGTAAAATTTCTCTAGAAATGAAAACATTAATCTAGCTGCATAAACACAACTTAGATAAAATAAATGTACTTTACTTAAACGTGAAGCTCGGGCTCTCAGATCTTGTTACAGGCAGCTTGTCTTTGTAAAGTGAGGGGCAGATGGTCATTTCTTAATTGGTTATAAAAAGTGTCCCCTTTTATAGAAACACTTTTAAAGACAAGGAGGTGGAAGAGGAAAAAATCTTACTGCATCTCAATCATCGTTAGTATAATAACACAACAGTATATTTTGCTTTTTTTCAGAGGGAGAATAATCAATCCAGCCTTTTATAGGCTGACTGGAGTGGAAACTCTGTTGCACATCAGCTCACATACGAAAGGTCACAGTGACAAAAAGAGGCAGGTAGACCACATAAGCCTTTACAATCACACCTAAATCACAGGCCAATGAATATCCAATTCCTATCTCCACTTCCCACCTTTCTTCTGAGCCCCAGACCCATGTACCAAACTTGGACTCATCTTTCTTTCCATGTCACCCAGGAACCTCCAATTCAATATGTCTAAAACCATACTCAACATATTCCCTCCAGTCCCAGCTCTGGTGCTCTCCATTTCAAAGCATTCTACCACCACCTACCAAGCGATGCCAGCCAGAGATACTGAGGTCATCCCTGACCTCCCTCCTCTTCCTATCCCTGCATTCAAGCAAGTGCTAAGTCTTGCTCCTTTTGCCTCCTAAACATTTCTTAGAACTTTATCCTTCCATCCTTTGCCATCAGCACCATTTGACTCTAGGCCATTAGGTCTCCTGCGGACCCCACAAGAGCACTGCCCAACTGTCCACTCCCCATCTGCCCTCTCCAATCCCTTCTCTGCATGACTGAAGAGATCTTTTAGAATTCAAATCTAATTATTTGATTTGGGAGGCAACCCTCCTTAAGGGTAGCTTCATGCTGCTTATAGAAAAAGACCTACATTTTTAACCTGCCCACACCAGCGTGTCTGCAGACCTCTCCCGCTAGGTGTCTTCATTCCTGCTGCACTCCCTGAAGGCACATATTCTCTGCTACCTCAGGGCCTTTGCACGGGCTATGCTCCTATATGGGAACTTAACTTGCACGTAAGGGAAATGCTCTTCTCAAGCACAATAATTCAGGCCGATTCTCCTGCATGTAAATCATAGGGCCATCCGTAGGAAAGTAGAAACAAGAATGAGAAAAGACACAGATGGGCAGCTTTGTAAGGAGGAATGAGCCTGAGTCCCAGCCATTCTCTGATTCACTCACTTCCCAAAGTTGCAAATGAGAGGATATGGGGTGTATGAGGATGTACTTTTTAAAATTTTTCATCATTCTGGTTCTATACGCATTTTTCACAATAACTTTTCAATTGTGCCAGGCTTCTTATGAGTTTCCTTGAAAAAGACATTTCCATAAGAAAACAAAAGTGAGTGTATTTACAGAAAATCATTACAAACAAAAGCGCGGGTGCTCTGCAGCTGCAGTGAGCATTTAAGGCTGGTAAGTACGTCACTTGAGCTTGGGAAACCCTGCTCTGGCTGCCGGGCTGGCTGGCGTTCCTCTCTGGCTTTCTTCTCCTCAGCAGACCTCACTGACGTACTGAGAGCAAGACCAGCACAGTCAGCAAGGATGTGGGGGCTTCCTCCGGGCCACAGCTCAACAATCCACAGTCTCGGCTGGACACAAACCAGGTGGCAAGTACAAAACTGGAGCACGAGTGGGTCCTTCTGCCTTTCAAAGTGGCATGCCGCTGCCTGCTTACCTGGTAAAGCTCAGGAAGTTAAGGGAACCACGCCATGACCTAGGGGTAGTGAGACGCATCATGAGACTGTTTCACAAGTGAGACTGTACTATACTGGGACTTGGGATTCCTCAGAAAGCCACCTCCAGAAGCCTAGGTTTCTTGCACTCCGCAGATTCCAATGTTCCCGGCTCTCCTTCCGTCTCCTGAAATGCTTCCACTACACTTCTTGGACTCACGGACAGTCATCAGCAAAATCCCCCAGAACCTCAGCCTCTCCTGGAACATCCCCTTCATCTTTGCTGTAACTGGAAGCTGGCTCTCCCGTAAGGAAGCACTTCCCCGGCAATGCTCTCCAGCAGGGACTGTCTTCTCCCACTCCTCAGCCTACCGTGCTGGGATGGGGGTCGAGACTCGTTCTTCACTCCAACTTCCAAATCGCTGCTCCTCTATCTTAGAAAGGATAGATATCCTCTAAGGTACTATGCTCACAGAGTAGAAATCTCTCAGACCCTGTGTTCTACCCTCCTGCTTTCAGGCAGCCATTCACCCTGGTTGCTTCCTCGATTTCTTGAAGGTTTAGAGAGTGCTCACTGTCATCTGCTTCCCTACTGATCCTGCATGATTCTTGGTAATTTCATTCATCACACAGATGATACCTCCAACACCCTGACCTCTAACGTCCTTTTACCTCTGCCCTGGTTTCTTCCTCACTCAACTTGAAAGCCATGAGAAATTCTCATAAGTACAAAACCTCAAGTCTGTCCCACTCTTGAAATTCTCTGGACAAAAATAAACCACAACTCTTGTTAAAACCAACTGTCTGCTCACTCCCTGCCTGCACCTGCCCAGCAGAATGGGGCTGAGGAATAACACACCCCACCAAACAGACGGATCTCATTTTAAAGTCACAATTCCCACTGTCAAGTCCGCCTCTGATGACACCCACCAGTCACGCCATGTTTTCCAATTCTGTGCACTCTTCCATTCTCTTACAAAATGATTACTCCTCTTTGTCCTAAAGTCTTCACCACCTCTCTCCTGTCCTCTCACCTGACAGCCTTAAGTCCTATTTCACTGAGAAAACAGAAGCAATCAAAGGAACACTTCCACAAGGACCCTTGCCCACCATCATGTCCTGCCCCTCATCTTTCCTCCTGCTTCCAGGCATGAGATATGTCAGTGCTCCTGGTTCAGGTCAACTCCCTGGAATGCTGGGTTCCAACTTCTTTGGCTTTCTGAAACACACCACAATTAACAATTTTCTCTCCTCTCTCCTGCACCAACATAGCCTCCTTTCTATCATATAACTACAAAGGCATTTAAACGTACCATTATTTCTCTCATCTTAAACTCTCATCTTGACTCCCCCTTCCCTTCCATCTACAACTCCATTTCTGTCTTTTCCATTAAATCAAATTTCCTTGAAAAAGTGTATTCCTGATGTCATCCATTTCATTTCATTATTCCCCGGATCCACTCAAATCTACTCACCATTCCACCGAAACTACTCCTACCAGGGTTAACAATGACTTCTGTGTGGCTAAATCCACGGGTCAATGTGTGGTTTTGATTGTACTTGGTCTATGGGAGGGAACTGACACAGCTGTCTGATACACAGATTCCTTCAACATCTTTTGCATTCATTTCAGCTTCCAGGTTGCTACACTCTTACCTTAGTTTTCCCTTCATCTGGGATTTCTCATCTCCCTGACCTCTAAACATCAGCGTGCTCCAGGGCTTAATCCTTGAGAACATGTTTTGTTTTCTACCTGCACTCACTGCTTTGGTGACCTCATCCCATCTCACAGCAGAAATTTGCATGTGGATGACTCCCTGGATGCCCACGCCTCTCTCCTGAACCCCGACTCGTATATTCTATTGCCTACTTGACAAGCTGGCCTCCTCGGATGTCTAATATGCATCTCACACCATGGCTGCACTTACCAAAATGAATCTCACCCAAACCCGCTCCCTTTCCCCATCTCAGTAACTGACAATGCTATTCTTCTCCCTGTTACATGCAAAAACCCTGGCATCATCCTTGATGTGCGTCTTTCTCTTTCACACCTCACATCCAGTCAGTCAGTGAATCCTTTCTTGCCAAACTTCCAAAATAGAATGAGAAAATGACCATTTCTCACTATCTCTACTGTTCATATGTTGGTTCAAACACCACCATCTCTTGCCTGGATTATTTTTAACAGCCTCCTAGTTGGTCTCTTTGATCATAGCCTTGCATCCTTCTCACCTTTCCCTTCATTTTTTTTTCTCAACATAGAAGCCTAAGTGATCTTGTTAAAAATTAAGTATGAAGGGACCATTTCTTTGCTCATATGGAGCATCCTTATAAGGTGTCCCATCTGACTCAGGGTACAAGCTCGAGTTCTTCCACTGACCTACAAGGAGTTCTAAAATCTCTCTCCTCCCTGGCTCCTCCCCAACCACTCTCTCCCTTGCTCATCTAGGATACACCAAACACACCACACAGCAAGTATGGCCTTAGAGACATTGTATGTGCTTTTTCACTTTCTGGAATTCTCGTTTCCCAAGTTTGCACATGACTAGCTCCCTCATTTCCTTCAAGTCTTTGCTCTAAAGTCACTCTTAGCGATGTCCTTCTCGGATAGCCTATCTAAAATTGCATCCTCTCTTTCCCATTCAACACTGCTTACTCTTCTTCTCTAACTTATTTTTCTACTTAGCACTTCTGATTACCTAACACGGTCTAGATTTACTAATATATCTTGTTTCTTTTCTCTCTCCCCGACTAGAATATAAGCTCTAAGGAGAGCTAAGATGTTTATCTGTTGGTCACTGTACTTTAGAAGAAAACTTGACACATCACAGGCATTCTGAAGAGCTGGTATAGGGAGCCCCCAGATGGACTTGTCTTAAACATACTCTGCCTCTTAGTGACAATGAATCAGCAATGCATTTTTTAAATCTCTCTGTGCAGGCCTCAAACAAAATCAGGATTAAAGAACTAGACACTCAGCTTGTGGGGCTTTAGCCTATGGATTTTTCCACTTTGTTGCTTTCACAGCTAACTAATGCTGCACCACTTTTTTGAAATCCCAGAAGAGTGAAATGGTACTTCAAACCTGCCTCACAATTTTGGGTATCGTTCTTCTTTCCCACACTGGCCCCAGGACAGTGTCCTTATAAGTGATACCAACTTCTTTAAGGAAATGCATACACCAAACGCTGGGGAGAACATGATAAGGTGTCCCATCTCACTCAGGGGACACGTTATATACCCTGACAGAGCTAAGTGATTTCCTAGGCAATAGCTATAAAAGGCATTTGGGCACAAGATGACAAGACAGCAAGAAGAAGATAAAATCCCCATCTAAGAATCTTCCCCCAAAAGCATCCAATACTTCTGCATTAATACCACTCCCCACCCCCGAGCACTTATGATAGAAGGTGGGATGCTACCATTGTGTGTGTGTAGAGCTGGGAGGAGAGAAAAAGATGGCCCAATGTGAAAAGAACTTAGCCTGCCCAAAGCTAGCTTTGTACATGTACAGTCAAGTCCACACTTAACATCAGCAGTAGGTTCCTGGAAACTAACTTTAGGCAAAACGACATATAGCCAAACCAAGTGTTCTCATCGACACTGTAAAAAAACGATGCTGAATGAAATGATGTCATTCGAGGACCTGCTATAATTGATTTGCTTTAAGTTGCGGTTTCCAAGAATCTAACCATGATGTTATGAACTTACTGTATTCCTCTGAATTGTGCTTAACGAGGTCAGTAAAGGTATCAGAGGAGTCTTTTTGTGACTCTTCTGGTGACTCCAGGAATCCTACCATTAATGACAGAGAGGGGACTCTCTGGAACCATTAACACTGTATACATAGTAAGGTCTCAAAAATGATTAACAATGAAAATCATTACTGGCATCTTCTGGGTAGTGATTTTTGCCTCTTATCTTACTTGATATTTTAATAAACTCACATACAGACCTCAATGACTTCTGCCCTCGATATTTCAATTTACTGTCTAAACCAATGGTTAACACCATCAGCAGCACTGGGGCACTTGTTAGAAATGCTCACACCTATAATCCCAGCACTTTGGGAGGTCGAGGTGGGTGGATCACGAGGTCAAGAGATCGAGACCATCCTGGTCAACATGGTGAAACCCCGTCTCTACTAAAAATACAAAAAAAAAAAAAAAAAGAAATGCATGCTTTGAGGTCTCACCCACAGCCCCTGCATCAGAAACTCTGGGTTGGGGCCCAGCAGTCTGTTCTGACCAACCCTCCAGGGGATGAGATGCAGGTTAAGGTCCGAGTAGCCTGGCTGTAAACCACTCGTCATGTTGTCCCTTCAAAATCAGATGTCCCACTACCCTCCCAGGCCAAAGCCCTTATGCAGTATTTAGGGACTTTCCTAGGCAATCCCAGCTCCCAGTGAACTAAAAATCTCACACCCCAGACAATGTGTCAATAAAGAAATAGGGCATATTCGTAGGTCTTCTGAAGGGTCTTCTCAACGGCCTCCTCAACCACACACCCCTTTCTGCACCTGGAGAGCTACTGCTCGGCCCCCAGGGTAGTGTCCAAACCACAATTTTTCCTTGAGCAGCAGCCTCATTCCCACTCCTTTCTCCTGGAAGAATCACTTATTCCATTCCCTCCATGATTCCTTTTAGTTCACACCATGATTAGAACACACAGCACAGGATTACATAATGTTGTACTACTTGATTTATATAACTATTATTATTTATATAATATATATCTCTACTTATGAGATTTTAAGCCTTCTAAGGGAATAAGTCATTTGTCTTTGGTAGTAACTGGGGTGGGCTGGGTGGACTCGCATTGTAGAGATACACATTTACTGAGCATCCACCATGTGGCTTGTACCAAATTAGATGCCGGTAGTTTTCTGAGAGACATATTTGAGATTATTTTACTTTTCAAATTAGGTAAGAGTTCAGGCTTGACCTCAATTGGCAAAATAGAACACATGGCCTACTGGACTCTTGGATGCTGTTATTCTGTTCTGGTGGTTTCATTAAGGTTCACATGAATCAAAGGTTATTGAATTAGTTACAATACTATGACTTTTTAAAAAACTGCACAAAGAATATGGTACAGGCCGGGTGCGGTGGCTCACGCCTGTAATCCCAGCACTTTGGGAGGCCGAGGCGGGTGGATCACTAGGTCAAGAGATCGAGACCATCCTGGTCAACATGGTGAAACCCCGTCTCTACTAAAAATACAAAAAATTAGCTGGGCGTGGTGGCGCGTGCCTGTAATCTCAGCTACTCAGGAGGCTGAGGCAGGAGAATTGCCTGAACCCAGGAGGCGGAGGTTGCGGTGAGCCGAGATCGCGCCATTGCACTCCAGCCTGGGTAACAAGAGCGGAACTCCGCCTCAAAAAAAAAAAAAAAAAAAAAAGAATATGGTACATTCTCAATATATTTGTAACAGGAGTTCATAGTAAGGCATGGGAGATTTAAAAATTCTTCACTCTTGTGATTTCCACCTGAATTCAGACTAAATATGGGGACCAGCAAGGCTCAAGCTTCCCAATTTATAGATAATACATTTGAATATCCCCGTCTATCAATGTAAACAAGATGAAGATGATGAAGATGAGTATCACCAGCAATCATCTCAGAAATGGTAGGCGAGGCAACTGCATGTATGATCACCCCACAGAAAAATGGTTAAATCCTTTCCCTTGAATAGAAAGACCCCATGCCTAGAGTCCATAGGAAGCTTGAGAAAAAATACACAGAAAGGCAAAATGAAGAGATGAAATTAAAGCCTTCTTCTTTTCCAAATTAAAATTGGGCATGGAATGGGGTGCTGATGCAGAGAGGAGGAACAGAAGATCAGTCCAACAAATAAGTCAGACCAAAACACTTAATTATTTTATTTAATGTTGAGAACGCGATGTATCATTACCGCACATATTTGAGGAGCAAATTCATTACTTCTCTCCCTCCGAATGATCTCACTGATACAAATCCTTCTTTCCTGGGCCATAAAATGATCAGGCGCAACTTAAGCACCATAAACACGTCCTCAAGATGGACTGCATTTGCTTATAAACAATTCTCAATTGAGTGCTTCCCACAAATTTATGTTGTATACTTATTTTGCTGGTTTAAGGATTGTCAGTGTTAAGATCTGTCATCAGTAGCTCTTTGGTTATGTACATCTAGCGGTGTAAAGAGGAGAATCAACAGTTTTTCATTCAAGGAACCATACTCCAACTGGCTCCCTTTAAACAGTTACCTGTAGAGTTCTCTTCAGTAATATTTTTTAAAACAACACATAGGGGAGCTATCTCAAGCATTTTTTTTAAAAAAAGTCCTTGTAATTAGAAACCATATAGAAGAAATGGTCTAATATTAACCTAATATATACTAAAAAAGGTTTTGTCCAATTTTTGCAAAATAAAGTTTAGGCAGTGACATACGATGAACATATTTGAGCAAACGGGAAATATATTCCTAATGAACATGCCTATATGTCATAGCAACAAGCATTAGTGCATAAGGTTTAATTAACATCTCCTTGCATACTACAGAAAATGAAAACTAATACACACTCTCCCAGCTGGTGTGCCTCACAGTGGAAGAGACAAGATTCTCCGTGGGGTAGAGAAAGAAACTACTGGTACTTCCATTTCTCTCTCTCTCTCTTTTTTAATCTTATTCTTTCTACATCTCTACTTCTGAAAGTGTGTTCTAATAAAAAGTATGCTCGGTTAGTAAATGCTATGCTAACTAAATAGATAAAAATCAGTATTGTGGGTGTGCCAGCTCATAACTTCTCCAGCGATAGCTAGCTATGTGTGATTTTTAAAGCTTAGGCTCTGCTACTCTAAGCTGTGGCTGGTATAAGATATGTGCAGAAAGGCCTCACTGTTTCCAAGAGAGCAGAGTCTAATTCATTAACTAATTCTACTGAACGTCTTATGCAGCAACATAACTATGAGCATGTTCAAGAAAACATGAAATATATTCCAAATGTATGAATCTGTATAGTAACAAGCATTAGTGCATTAGATTTAATTAAAATCTCTCAGACAACTCTTGCAAATGGTACTAGCCAGGAGTGGTAAAAGGAACCAACACCCCATTAATCACAGCAATATCCCAGAGAGATTATAGGCTGCCATTCGATTGCTCCTCATTGTGACCTGCCTCCGCCATCCAGACAGTGCCAGTGCTTTCCGATTTCGGTGGGCATGCACACCCCGTAGATGCGGATTCTGCCTCGCTGACTTCACTGTGACCTCTTCCTGGTTTCCTAGCTTACCTCCTTTCTCTCAGATCAATTACAAACACTGGACGCCAGGTCAGTCCTCCTGTCACTGGGAGACCGGCACCTCAAAATCCCTGACTCCCTAGGCCTTCTGGTGGGGCCCATCCGAACAATCCCCCAAACTGAGTGCCTGTGGTGTCTGTCTGCTCTCCTGGGTGCTGCCCTGCACTGCTGATGATGACCCCCGAGGAAAGCAGAATGAATTTACAACACAGGTAGGCCATTTTAGCTCAGCAGTCACTCCTACTTGGAAATTCTTTGAAATTCTATTCTCTGTGACGAGCGATTAAAAATGTTCTAGATTTTTCAATCCTCACAATGATCTTGGTTTACTGAGGTGATTAGAGTCACCTAAGATCAACTCCCCGAGGATCCTTTTAGCACATTTAAAAATGATGCTGTTGCTACATTCATTTTCCTTCCTTCAAAACCTCTCCATCCTCACTTAATTTTCCTGATTCACTTGCAGAAGTGAGAGGAGGGCCCTTTTCGAGGCTAGCCTCCTTCTGTACTGCTTCCTATTACCAGCTCATCACTTGTCCTTTTCTACCCCCGGGCCTCTGTCTTCATTGTTTCCATTGCCCAGAATACCTCCTCTCTCGTCTGCACTCACCGAAATCCACCCGTCGGTCTCACCAGCGAACGTGTACACCCGCCTTAACGTCTTCCGATTATGCCTCCGTGAGCCCACTGGCTCCGTGCTACTCTATTTTCCTCATGTGTTTCTCTTCCCACACTTAGTTGTCTCCTGAAAGGACGAACTGCTTATTCATCTTTTCTATTCCTCAGTATCCTGATGCTTCTAGTATGGTGTTTTAAAAAATTATATTACAGGTACCAAATATTTGTTAATAAGAGAATAAATAACGGAGATCGTGGCACTCACAGCCTCTTTTCAATATGTAATTTTCTATCACATTTTCTAATTACTTTTTCATTCTGAACTGTGGGCAGCAGAGTGACCTGCATTATAGTCCTTTTCTGATTTATCTGTAACTGTTTAAAGGTTTTAGAAAGTAGACATTAGGGGACATAAAAGGGCAAATTGTAAAGCAAAGAAAAAGAAAACCTCATTTACCAAATTCCCATTAGAGAGAACATGGATTTAGAGAAAATACTGTGATAAACAATTTTGGGGTAGGTAGGTATGAGGCTCCTAAAAGACACATTAAGAAACAACAAATAGTCTCTAAGTTGCTTTTAGGAGGGTGGGTTCTGTTAACCTACACAGTTTGGGGATAAAGGCTGAGCAGGTAGGCAGGAGCTGAACTCCTAGGCTTAGTAAGGTGGCAGCACGTGGAGCTCCCAGGAATATCCAGGCAGGAGGAATGGAAAGGCTGGTACTCTTGGGAGAACACAATAGTCTATTGGGGTATTCTAAGTTATTTGCTCTGAGATATGCAATGTATCCCCTCCTTTGGCTCCATTAGGGACACTTTGGGAACATTCACAGGCTTCTTCTGGGGAACCCAAAGAAGGGCAGAGCTCTGCAGCAAGGTGGGAGCAAAGGAAAAGAGACTTGGTCAGCAGCCGTCCAGGGACACAAGGCAAGGGGACAGCTGCCACCTGGACCATGTCAGATTAGCAACTGTGTAAGCAGTTCCTAATCCAAGCAGGCTTCCCCTGTCCATTGCAGTGGGCCCTGTGAACCTGAAGCTTGACCAACTGCAGAAATTCTGTCTCAAAGGCACTTGAGGGAAGAAGCTGGGCCTCTGCAGGAAAGGCCTGGTTCTAAAGATGGTACACTGCACACGGAAAAGGCAGTCTAATGCCAGACTTCGATCTGCCCGTCTGTGGTAACACAAATGGGAGGCGTATGGAGCTTGGAGAGTGATGATTCCTGAAAGCAGGAGAGCCATGCAAATAGGAGATTCTACAGTCATCCGATTCAGGAAAATCTCAGACATCCTTCTACGCAGGTGCATCACTGACAAGTACAGAAAGTGCCTCAGAGCCTCGGGCTTGTGAACCTGGTCCAAACCAGGTGTGCTAGGAAGCAATGAGCCTAGTGATTGACTCCCCACACTTGAGATAGCTAAGAAGTGCTGCTAAGCCCAACAGGGCTTTCTAGCTGGCCCAAATCCTGCCTTCTGCAATAACCAGAAATAATGACTCCCTCATGCTTTAACTTCAGCATCTTCAAAATAGGCTGAAATA
Source organism: Aotus nancymaae (assembly GCF_030222135.1). Lineage (NCBI taxonomy): Eukaryota > Metazoa > Chordata > Mammalia > Primates > Aotidae > Aotus > Aotus nancymaae. The sequence continues at coordinate 9,213,537 of NW_026988412.1, read as the reverse complement.
CCCCTTATTTTAGTATACTTACTTCACAGGGTAGTTTGAAGGTAAATTTGATAGAATATGTGAAGGCCCTGAGATTCTGGAAGATGAAGGCCTTTAAATTCAAGACTGTTACTGACAAAGTGCTTCCCCTTCTGCCAACACCTCTGTGGAGCAGGTGAGGAATAGAGGGAGTTATTCTACTTTAGCATGGTGGGAAATTGTGAGAATGACAGTCTAAGCAATTTTCCTTTAAATTACCCAGATGTTCAGAGGCAAACCAAGGAATGTAAACTCTCCGCCAGCCATCGTGGGAGAATAAAATAATGAAAAGCTCTGAATTAACTCTGACTTGGATACTGACTTTAGCCCAGTAATTTATTAATTGTGTGATTTTGGATAAATTACTAAATTCTTTCAGGTCCTGATTTCTTTATCTGTGAAATGCACTCATGATACTTAATCTGCAGATGAATTAAAAAAAAGTGAAGAGAGTAGGCAGTGCTTGGACACTCAATCGACGGTGACTCCGTTCACTGTGATCTCATTCTTAAAAAGGTATTATACTATCCACTATTGAAAGGTCAGTGTAGCCGTGGGTAGCAACTGTAAAAAGGACAGCTCAAACAATTTTGTGATTTTTTAAAACAAATTTTATTCTAGGAAGAGATGCAAAACTCCCAAAATTCTGAAACTAAGGAAGGAGGAATATTAATATAGTCTTATAATAGAAAAATAGAAATTTGGGTGAAATGGAAACTTAAGGCACGACCATAGAGTGATGACGGCTTTTCTTCTGCGCCTGTAACTCAATCCCATTTTTCCTAAGTCATTTCTTACATAGGCAGCATTTACTTTGTGAAGATAAATATGGCTGTCCAAGGAAGGGCAATATAAAAGATCAGTTGGTTCGTGTGAAAACTGGGGCAGAAAAAAAATTTATTTTTTTCACTTCTCAGTAGAACACTGAAAGTTTGCAAAAAGATGGGAGGGTGACAAATTTTAAAAAATCTTAGGATAAAATGTGATCCTTCAAGTCTTCATGTAATTACTTTCACTTGCTATTTCTGTTTTAAAATAGTACTGAATCTGAAGATTTAAATCTAGATGGACATGGCATAAGCAACACTCCATTTGTCTGAGTTGTGCTAATACACATGTAGGGAGATAATCCATAAGTTACCAATCAGCACAGATTCAGACGCCAACACTCTACACTTTCTGAACATCTGTATTCTATCCAGTAGGGAGTATTTCCAAAAGATATATCTGTATATAGTTTATCTAATAGACTGGAATGGCTCTTATGTCTGTCCTGCCAAATAAAGAGAAATTTCTCTGACTGCAAATGGGATTGCTTCAACTCCCAAACTGTAATTTTTTGGGCATTTCTTCTTCATGCTTCCTGGCAGGCCTATCTACCATCAAATTCTTCAGGTTTACCAAAGCCTCGACAATAGCCCCAATTTACAAAATGCCCATGACTTGGTCAGAATTCAAGGCAAAAAGTAAAAATATACACAAAAATAACAGTAGATTTTGAAAACAGGGAAGGATTTGAAAATGGTCACTATGTCCAGAGAAATACTAAATTACAGCCTCATCTTATAAATGTATAGACAGCAGTGATATTTGGAAGGTACATTAAAATGAGTAAGTAAGGGAACAGGTATGACTCAGCCCACTTAGACCTGACACGAACATTAGGTATCTGGATCTACCTACTGTGTGGCCTTGGGCAAGTCATTCATAATTTCCTAATTTGTGAAATATGAATATACCCCCATTTTGGTACATTCTCCAAATTTGTGGAAATGTCTAGCAAAATGCCTGGGGTAAAGAAAGTGCTTGATAGATGTTAGCTTCTTTCCTTGAAGAGCTGCAATTGCCTATAGACAGAGATTAGTCGGGGACAAAATGCAGTGAGGTCCAGTTCGTGGGTGGTAAGAGAGAGTGCAGCGTGAGTCTACCATAGTATCTGAGAACATCCAATTGTGCTACAGAGGATGGATGCAGCTAATTAGTGTTAAACACAGCTAGTAAATAAGTTAGAAGCTCATGAGGTATAGGCAAACCTCACAGGATGTGTCAAAACAGATCTAGGCCAGTCGGTAAGTAGCCTGTGAGGTACAACAACATTCCTAAGGTGTGCAAGACGTGTTAAACACAGGCCACAGGCTGATAACCTGTAAGACATGTCAAAGACAGAATAATTAAAAACAAACAAACAAAGAAACACGATGGAACAGACAAGAATGTTAGTTAGGGACAGAAAGGGAGGGAAATGCTACATTTTGATATGCATCCGCCAGGATGACAGCTAGGTACCCCCTGAACTGACCCCCCTTGATGACAACCAGCCTGGTCCCATCCTGGTACCACATGTGCTCTACTGGAGAAGTACAGGTGAAACCCAGGGCTGCTCACCGCAGGTGGCTGGCCAGGTGTGCCTGTGCCTGCTTCCTTTCATGGAGAAGGTGCAGTGGCTCTGGGCACCCTTTGTCTGCCATGGCCCCTTGTCCAAAACTCCACTCTGGTCCTTGTAAGCACGTAGTAAGTGGGAAAGGCTGAGATGACAGAGAGAGGACAGGTGAACTAGTTGTGACCAAGGGTCAGATAGAACACTTGGCCCACCTGCTTGCCCAGCCTCAGGGTGCCACCTACCCCTCCTTCCTCTAGGTGTCTGTGTGCTTTTGAATGCTCTATGAGCCTTTCCATATGGTGCAGTTGGACTCTGAGGGTCCCTGGAGGCTACCATGCCATCAAGGTGATTTTCCATGACAAGAAATCCTAAGTTCTAAGGCCAAGTGTGGACCACACACCTGCCCTAAGAGGAGCTGCTCTTCTGCCCTGAGAGTGCTGCCTGGCAGGAATGTGGGCCCCAGTTCCTGCTTTTACTGACTTTTCACAGGATCTTGGCAAATCTGGGTTTCTATGTCCGGTCTCCCAAATACTGACAGTTCATGCAAAATTTAAAAAATCTGTTCAGGCCAATAAAACCCCACATCCTCCACCACCAGTCTGCACCTGCTGCCTCGGGTTAATACTGTTCCAAGACTTTGTCAGTCCCTGGCCCCACAGTGCCTGCCATGTGGTTCTTCAGTGGTAAAAGCAAGATCCAATTTGAACTGCTGCCCTGCAGTTTTGAAATTTACTGTGTCTCACTTCAGGGTCTTTTAAGTTCAGGGAGGACCCAGCAGATGAGATCTCTTGGCCCTAAGTGTCTAAGGCCAGAGTGACTGAAATTAGAAGGGGAAGCTCACTGACAGGAGAATGGCTGCCACTGACGGGGGTACTTGAAAATTATTCACAGATGGTCTGCAAGTTTTCCCTGGAACACTTCCGTGAGGTTATACATCCTCATTATCATTCATTACTCGTGTTTTCTCTGCTTCTCCCTCCTTCTCAGGCCACCGACCAGGAGTCAGAGCAGAATGAGACGAGAGAAGACTGTTACTACGGTACCTAAACAAAACCCAGATAAGTAAAATCAGGAAAGCTTTTGTCCTAGACATCATGTGTCTGACCTAAGTCGTCTGTGTGTAGTTCTGCATTTCTTGGGTCTCCCAAGTTGGTCAACAGGGCTGATGCCCTGTAGCCATATGAGAAAAGGCAGGCACCTGAGAGTGTAGCTGGAATGCAGAAGGCTCCTTAGAGGAGACAATGGGACACGTGCTTCTCTGAGCAAGGGGCTGGAGAGTCCCCAGGCAGCCAAGACAATGTCCAGAGGATGCGCAGGAAATATAGAGGTCTGCCTCTCTGTTAGAGAAAGCCAAGACAAAACAGATGTACCCTGCGGGTGCTGAACTCAGCCCAGAGCCAGGTCATGGGTGTGCTGGAGTGCTGGAGGGTGGTGCTGAGAAGGCGGGAGGGAAGGTGGGGAGGAAGGGAGATGGGAGGCTTTGGCATGCTTGGACTCGGACACAATCAAGAAGCTCGACTCGTCCCCACTCTTCTGCATGACTAAGAGCCACCAGCCACATCACGAGGATGAGGAAGGGGCACAATGGCTCATCGGCGACTGACTCTATCAGTGTGGATGGAGCATGAGGAGCTGGGTGGGGGCGGGGGGAGGTTTACAAAGGACACACGGTCACTCAGTCATCCCCCAAGCTCCAGATATGCTGTCCCTAACGAGAGCACCTGTGGCCAGGCTAGCATGCATCATGCTGCTGGGTGATCTGCTGGGCGACTGGTACCAGTCAGGCAAGGGGTGGGCACTGAGGAGGTCTGTGTCACACAAGACTGACAAGAGCCCTGGGAGCTTGCATCCACAGGGGAAGACCAGCAAACATAACAATGACTGGAAGCAACATGACTGTGAGCTGTGAGCTTGGCTGTGAAAGAAGGAAGTCACCCTGGTGATAGGATGGAGATCAGGACGGCGGGCACTACTGCAGATGACCACTCAGAAAAAAGATGAGACAACAAACTCTCCTGCAGATTACTTCCAGATTTTAGAAGAACAGAAACTCTTGGGAAACAAAATATTAAAAAATAAGCATACCAACGTTGGCTTATTTCTTTATGTTACCATGTTGATATGTAAGTTAAAATGCAAGATTTCAGACAATGCTGGAAACACCAGCTTATTTCTATGACATGAGTGTCACAGTCTCTGCTCGTCTTAACCATCAATTTCTCAGGCCCGTGTTTTGTGCTATGCTGAAATGTGATTTCAAAATTAAATTTTACCCACTCTGGTCCTAACTGAAAATGGCAAGCATAATGCAGCGTAACGGATGCCACGTGTCAGTGACTGAGGGGCATGTGAAGCGGAGTTGTAAGAGGACTGCTGTCGTCCAGTTAGTGGCATTACCTGCTGCAGGTGCAGCTGAGCACAGGCACGAATTTTACAGCTTCATTCTGCTGACCAGCAGGTGACACAGCAATTTTCAGCCCAGAATGTGCTGTTCTCAGAGAGAAGCCAGACTGGCACTGCTTCAGTTTCCCCACCCCATCTCTGTCTGCCACCAGGCAGCAGGATATGCATCTGTGGACCGTCCCAGACGGATGTGCTACTAGGACCCGCTGGAAGGTACAGCTTCAAGGGGAACAGGAACTGATACTCTGACCCGGGCGTTCCTGAGAGGAGTAAAGCAAAGTGGGGAGAGGGGCGATATGAAGATGATAACATTCTGTATCATCAGGTAAGAACATGAAAACACCAACAGGAGAGAAATGAATACACATTGTGATAAATCCACACAATGGGATGCTATTAATAAAAAGAAACAAGTGACTGTTATACTCAACTACATGGGCAACTCTCCAAAACGCCACATTAAAGGAATGCAGCCAGACACAGAAGATAAATGCCGTCTGATCCCGTCTCCATGGTGGTGCCAGAACAGACACGACTAATCAGTACGTGCAGAGGGCAGATGAGTGCTTGCCTTGGTGCTGGAACACGGGCACTGACTGCAAAGGGGCACCAGGAACTTCCGGAGTGCCTGCAAAGTTCCAAATCCTGACGGGGCTAGTTACCGGGTGTAGACATACGTCAACACTCATCCAACTACACTTAAAATGTGTGCTTTCATTGTATGTAAATTATGCCTCAACAGAGTTGATTTAAAAAAACTAAATGAGACCAAACAACAAAAACCTGTCTACTTATATATCCTCACAGCTTTTTCTTAAGAGTTGTTTTTAATTCCCCCAAATAAAGCAGGTATAGAAGACCGTCCTTTTGAATTAAAGATGTTTTAGTTTAATGAAAAGCTCTATTATTCTCATTTTAAAGACCAGTGATAGAAACCTCCTCAGGACCCAGCAGGGGTCAGAAGATGAGCATCTGGGAACCCCCGCTGACTTCCTGCCCCGCCTCAAAATCACAAGCCCTGTGTCTTCCCTGGAACATTCCCTCAACAGGGAATGACTACTTCATGTGGCAATGGGCGGGTCAAATTGGAGCTCCCAAACTGGGGATTAAAATGAAAATAGCCAGGAAGAAGGAATGATTTCAATGACTGATGAGTCCTACCTAAAAAAGGTGGGCAGAAAATGGCAGGAAGCAGAGCAGATGAGGAGGGCGAAGGGAAGATGAGGAAGGAGAGCCTGGGCAGCCATGCCCCTGGCCAGCTGTTTCTGTCCCGGGGCCCCTCAGGCCTCACACCACATGGTCCCTGGCGTGGCCACACAAATTAGTTGGGATCCTAAATAAGCTGGCAGTAACACTAGCAAGCTAGACAGAGAACAGGGGCCTTACACCAGCGGGTGTCAGCCCCTGCCCTGCTGGTCACAAAGGGCACGGCATCTCACTGCGTGTACTCAGGATCATCAAAGGGAGACGATGAAAAACCAAAGCTAATTTTTTTTTTTTTTGAGATGGAGTTTTGCTCTTATCTTCCAGGCTGGACTACAATGGCACGATCTTGACTGACTGCAACCTCTGCTTCCTGGGTTCAAGTGATTCTCCTGCCTTAGTCTCTGGAGTAGCTGGGATTACAGGCGCCTGCCACCACGCCTGGCTAATTTTTTGTATTTTTAGTAGAGATGGGGTTTCACCATGTTGGCCAGGCTGGTCTCGAACTCCTGACCTCAGGTGATCCACCTGTCTTGGCCTCCCAGAGTGCTGATAAAAACTGATTTTTTAAAAGAGAAGCAGCAAAGATTTTTCTAAATTATAAAGTGCAATAATATAAAATATCTATGTATGTACGTTAACGTTAAAATTTCCTTCAAAAAATCTTAGAACTAAAGAGAATAGTCTCTTTTAAAAATAATAATTTTTACCTTAGCCTTCTTAAAAAGCCATTGGTTCACCAAGTGAAGAATTTAGGAGTAGCTAAAATATTACCATACATTATCACAAGCATGACTATTTGTCTAGAAACAGGCTCTATGCATGAAATGTCCAAATGACTGACAGAAAAGGTCAGCAATCTAAATTTTAAATTCCAAATGCTGAGGGCAAGCAAACAACCAAAAAGAAAAAAAATCCCAACAAGATCCAAAACTCTCATAAAAATGTAAATGTACATCAAAAGTCATAAGGGGACCTCACAGTAAAATCTCACTCATTCCCTTTTTATTTTTACTGCTTTTTAATTACGAACACTTATTCAACACTTGGTATGTGGCAGGAACTGTTTCAGGCACTTTACATATACAAACTCATCCACTCCTCATAAAAACCCAGTGGGGTGGGTTTTATGATTCCCATTTTACAGATGAGGCACAGCGAGGGTGTGTGACTTGTTGAGGTTGACTGGAGATGGTCAGGATATGAGAGTTGCAAGGGTATGCTATTTAACAGCCACCTCTTTGCCTGGAGTAAGGCTGTTTCTGTTGTTTTGTTCGGGGAAGGCCTGGTATATTCACATCATGTCTGTTTCTCATTCTACCCCATGACAGGGTATCCATATGAGGTAGAGGGCTTCCACACACCTACCTATAAAAGCATCAGGAGACCCTGCCTACAAGGAGAACTAGACATTCTCTGGTTGGTGCTAACACATTCCTGGTGCTCACAATCACAGCACCTAGGACAAGCAGAGAAAGGAAGCAGAACAATGAAACACTTCCGAACTTGCTTTGATAAATGCAAAGAAAGAGCTCTGTGGATTTGGATTTTATGCATCTTGAAGTGATTGCCTAGATTCCATAAGGCCTCATATAATTTTCTGTATTTGGTTTCTTTAACTTGCATGGACAGTAGCATCTTCACAATTTTGGCCAAATCTGCACATCTGACTATTATTTGCTTATCATTTTTATTTAAATCAATGTAGTTTATTTGCTTATCATTTTTATTTAAATCAATGTAGTTTAAAAAAAATTATCTTCTTTATCTGACTTCTATACATAAAATTGATTTAACAGTTATATTTTATTAACACATTTATCTGTTAAAGTAAAATAAATTCATGTACCAACTAAAATCATTGCATGTCCTTCACTGCTGTGGGTTCTATGTGCTGGAGAATTCTAATTCTGAGCTAATGGAAGCCAGTCTTCACTCTCTAATTTAAAACATGGACACAGTACAAACACAACTTCAGAAATTATTTTTATATTTAAGTATAATCGCATATATGTACAAATGGAATTACACACACACACACACACAGGCACACACAATTTAGAATGGTTGAGAATAAATGAAAAATAAATTGACCAGGAATTAGATATTAGGTCGGGGCAGTGGGAAGTAGTGGATCAAGGACACAGCGTAACATTTAAATAAGAACCCACATAATCTGATCAGTAAAGAGTAACAGCAACAACACACAGGCATCATGCTTTCTCAATAGAAACCTCAAATATATCAACTGAGGCCCTGTTTGTTTTTTCTTTTCTAAAGGAAAACTTAGTATATAGAAATAAAATCCTAAAAATCTGATTATCTAGAAAAGAACTTATTTACATTATTCCTCAGGAAGCTAGAAAGAAAGTGACATCTGAAGGGAGGGATTCTCCAGAGCCCAGGGCTGCCCTGAGATGCATCAGGGGTGGGACAGGCGTGGGGAGGGCTGGCTTCAGGCTCCTTCTTCCCTCCCCACTCCCTGCCTGCCCAGAAGCTCCAGGCTTCCCTGCCTTTTACGGTGTCCTTCCACATAAGATATTCTTTGAACAAAGGGGTTTCTCAGATAAGACAAAATGTGGAGCCCACTGGTACTGTCCAATTTTCTCATTGTACCAATGGGGAAACTGAGGCTCAGATGACTTAGGGCCGGTCTGCAAATCGCAGCGGGGTCAGAGTCTGTAGAACTCAGCATCCAGATGCATGGTCTGGTGTTTATCTGAACAAAACCACCTACAACCTCCAAGAACACCCTTATGCATGCATACACTGGTGATCCTAGTGGACTTCATTACATCAACACACTTACTGATCCTTGAAAACAAAGTATGATTTATCATTACTTCCCTGAGGAGAGGATCGTGGCCAGCAACATTTAATAAAGTGTTATGAGTCAATGAAAGCAAATTAGCAAATAGATGAAGTCATTATTTCAAAAACCATGATGTCAGAAAACAGGCACATCTCTTCCTGAAAAGTTGTACAAATCAAGTAACACCTGAAACAAATGAGGAAAGCTTCCTAATTAACAATAGAAACAATGAAAATAGCAGTAGTAATAGCAGCAATAGCTATGATTTACACCAGCCACAGGATGCAGCACTTTATATGCACTGATATCCCTGTGACATAAACATTATTAATCTCATTTTTATAGATAAGAAAAATTAAGCGTAAGCCCATAGGAAGGGTGACCAACTGTACTGGTTTGCTCAGGACTGTGGGGTTTCCCAAGGTGTAAAACTTTAAGGGCAGATGTTAGGAAAGTTCTGGGCACCTGGATGGTTGTTCATCCTACCTGTAGGGCATGGGTGATAGGAATTCCATTTCTGTCTGACTTACCAACACCTTCTATGGGGTAACTTCCTTCCATGTGTTACAGTCCAGAGTTTTACAGACTGGTTTAAAGAAGGGCATGACCAAGTATTTCACAAACAAGATATTTACATGCAGCTTCATCCCCTTTCGAAAAATAGAGACAGAGAAAGCACTGCATCGTCTCCAACCTCCATTCTCCAGAATAGTAAAGAAGACACTCACCTTGACCTCAAACTCAAAGTGTGCATCCTTTCCTTGCCCGCAGAGGACGTAGCGTGGGATGCTAATTTTAATTGGGTCCTTCAGGTCATCTGGATTTGCGCCCAAAGAGCGAGAAACCATCCGCTATCAAAGGCACATCAGATAGGGAGAACAAAGAGAAACCAGAATCACTCCACTGCAAATACCCAGCTTGGGTAGGAGGCAGAAAATGTGTTTCAAGTAGAGAAAAGAGCATCAAACCAGTAGGGCTTATTTAGAAAACCGATGGTTTCCTTTGAAAGAGAAAGGCTAAGCCTCTCTCCTAACAAAAAGACCATTACTTTAGGTATACCATTCCAAGGAGTTAGGGCAAAGCACTATGACGTGTTGTTTGGCTTTGAAGTTCCTTCCAATTTATAAGAACAAGTAAAAACAGGGACAGATTACAGTATCCTGACTTAAAAAAAAAAAATCAGTGTAAACCAGATTGCCTTCTGAAAAGTCTTGACCATCTGACAAACTTTTTTCTACACACACTATCAGAGAGCTATACTTATAAAGCTGCAAAAGCTGGAGATTTTATTCAAATTTACTTCATTTTTAACTTTTAGGCATTTTTATAAGCCTGCGTAGTGTGGAAACCTCTTTAAACCACAATTAAAACAAATCCCAAGTATTTTCTTTAGGCCCCGTTTGATTAATCAACTTGGCTCTGACAAATATTTATGGCCTGGGAAGTAGGGGACTAGTGAGGTCTGAGGAAGAGGCATTATGAAAAGAATAAATCTCCCAAATGAGTTCTCTTAAGTGTAAATCAGAAGAAACCTCTGAACAATCCTTATTGTTTGCACTAAGCTGGGGCTTTAGAAAACATGTTTTTGAAGTAGTAGCAGTAATAAAATAATTAGAATCATAATTACAGTTAGCATTTATTGGATACTCATTATATGCCAAGAACTGCATTAACCAGTTTACATGAATTAACTCATTCAATCCTCATAACCCTCCCATGAGGTATTAACTATTATTAACCCTATTTATCAGATGAGAGGCCCAAGACCGTGGGCTAAGCTCACTTGATGGAGGTACTGGGTAGAGCCAAGATTTAAACTCAGGCCAATCTAGGGCCCACTTTCATCACCACTACACTAGACTGCAATCATGAAATTTTACAATAATTACATCCATCTGAGATACATTGAGCTAATGAACACTTCACACATACACAGATTTTAAGATGCTGAGAATTCCATGATTATGCAACAGAACCCGCTTACGTGACTATAAAGAAAACAGGGGCAATAAGCTCCCTTTCTCCCAGGCAGAGAGCGTTCTTAGTCAGGTGTCCCAACTTAGTTAGCTGTGTGCATCAAAGCTGGGACTTCCGGAGGACACAAGGACATATAATTTGTTTCAGATTGCTGCTTTCAATCTAGCTGTGTGTGCATTTTGGCATGATATGAACTTTCCAAAGCCTGTTAGCGCATCTTAATTTTTCATTGCATGGCTGGTCACCCATAGCAAGAAGAATTAATTGTTTATCATAATGGCACACTGGTTTAGCTGTCCCTGATGTCAAAAACCATCAAGAAGTTCTTAAAAAGGGGATTCCTCACTATGTGCCTTGCTAAAGGCTTTTCAATTCACGAACAGTCCATTTCCAAATTACTTTAAATGTAGACATCTCATGAAACATGTAGTATGTTTATCCATTTACAGGTGAAAAGGCAAAGAAATAAACTAGCGGTTTTACTTATAAGACACGCAATGTCAACACATGTCTTTGACCTACACGTGCCACAACTTAGCCCTCAAGTCCTTGCTCTGCTGCCTAAGCCCTGATCCCTTCTATGTCGTGCTTAATAGGGCATGTTTCAAGTAGGGACATCATCTCTTTTCCAGATCTGACATGATCTCTCATGGAATCAATCTGTTGCTGCTGCTGCGCTCTGTGTGTGTGTGTGTGTGTGTGTGTGTGTGTGTGTGTGTGTGTTTATGTGTATGTGTGTTGGGATTTGGGGATTAGAAGGCATACTGCAGCTACGGGCAACCTCATCAGAGGGGAATGCCATAGCATGGACATTAAACAACTAACAATGGATGATACCAGTTGAGAAGGGAAGATCCACTGGCTGCACCTAAGGAGGAACCTGGGCCCACCTTACCAGTTAGAACAAAAGGCCAACACCACAGCTAATTTGACCAAGTGCTATCTCTGAGTAGCTATGGGCCCTGTCCTCAGAGGTGAGAAGGAGGAAAGGCAAGAGGGAGGGCAATTAACCTTTTTTCTTCAATCAACAAGGAACAGTAAATGGTAAAAAATTCTTAAACATCAATGACCTTGTTGAGGGATCATCATTAAAGTTCCTTCAAAACTCTCTGGACTTCTGTCACTTGAGGCACATGGCAGTCACACACACATCTGTGAGGGAGACAATGTGAAAGGCAAACTTCATGTTTTTCACAGTGTTGCCCAGGGAGACCTCCATTTATACTTGAACCCTTTAGGATCACATAAACGATCGGGTTCTCAAAGATGAGTGGATGACAATATCCACAAGCATAACATACTCTAACTTTATCTGCTTCCCTGAAGTAGTCACAGAAAATGGACGTGGGATTCCAGGTGATGTTCACTTCAAGACTCAGAAAGAAGGAAGGAGAAGATGTGGAATCCAATCCTAGTTCTGAAACTTGGTCTTGGAATGATGGTCTCTCACCCTCTCTGCACCTCAGTTCCCCTATAGAAATGGGCATGATATTTATCAGATTCCAGTTACATGGCAGGGACCCAGCTGGAAACACAACGGTGCCCCACCCTGTGGTAGGAACTAAGGTCTGAGGCAGACTCTGACAAGTGAACTGGTAGTTACAGCAGGCTTAGAAAGCTGTGCTGGGGGAAGGGAGTGAGAACAACTATGAATATGTACCTCATCATCCAAATGTCAGGATTTTTACTGAGGAAGAACTGTGGTCAAAATTGCCTATGCATGTTCTGTCTGCTAAGCAATGGAGACTTACCTTTGACTTTCTAAATGCCTTTTCTTTTAGGCACCCCTAAGATATATAATCAAACATGCTATTTTACTGGGTACCACCTATGGGCCACACAGAGGGCCAGGCCTCAGGATTACAGTATAACTTTATTATAAAGTGCTTGTAATTTCCAAGACCTTTAGTATTTCTCAACTGCACATGTTTGGAACAAACATTTGGTGTTTCTACTCTAGATGGATTAGATTCTAAAGGTGGATTTGTGATCTTAACTTTCTCTTTTCATAAGTCAGTGTTTAAAATCAGGTAAGACTGTAACTGATGGTCTGGTTATTTTATGACGGGTGATATGGTTTGGATATTTGTCCCCACCAAATCTCATGAGGAGTTGTAATATTTCCAGTGTTGGAGGTGGGGCCCATGGGAGGTGTTTGGGTCACAGGCGTGGATCCCTTATGGTTTGGTGCTGTCTTTGCCACAATGAGTGAGTGCTCATGAGATCTGGTCATTTAAATGTGTGTGGCACCTCCCTCCCACTCTTTCTCTTGCTCCTGCTCCCACCATGTGAGACACCTGCTTCCCCATCACCTTCCACTATGATTGTAATCTTCCTGAGGCCTCCCAAGAATCAGATGCCAGTGCTATACTTTCTACACAGCCTGAGAACCCCAAGCCAATTAAACCTCTTTTCTTATAAATTACCCAGTCTTAGATATTTATAGCAATACAAGAACAGACTAATACAACTGGAGAGTTCTCTAAGAATGTACCAGGGTGAAACCAATCCCTAATAAGAGGAAAGCTGCTTGAGGCTCAGGCTCATAGATTCTTTACTCCCGCCAAAAAAGAAAAAAAATCCCTGCCTTTGACAATTTCACTGGGCAATTGATTTGAGTAGGGACCAGGTGTTTGAGAATGAGTAGATCTTACAATATTTATGTAGTTCAATCTAAAGCAGCATTTGACACACTAGCGACTGCCTGGACCAATAAACGGCCCTTGGCTGGATACAAGGGCTACTGTCCCAAACAGAACCAGACAGTGAAGTGAAACAGGATCCTTTGCAGAAAAGAAAGATATTTCTCTCTTCATTACATAGTGTACTGGGGACCAGAAATACTGCCAGAGTCCCCACTATCATCCTTGGCTAGAGTTTAATTCAATCTTACTGATTTTATATGAACTAAAAATTAATGAGTGTACAGAAATGAACAGCTACAGAAATGAATAACTAAAATATAAGGTTGGGATCTGAGCAAATGCATAAATAAATTTAAAAATAAAAGTGTATTCCCATCAAATCATTGCTGTGGTGTGATCTGTAAACATTATTTTATAAAGTCACTTTGATGAAAAATGTGGAATTCTCAGGATACAGTGTAAAAAATTCTTGACATTCTCCTAAACTATGTTTATACTGGACAGGAAGTAAAGCTAACATAAATGTCTCTTAAATTTATTTTTAATTTGAAAGTGGTTGTATTTGGAATATCTTAGGTTTTATACTAGACATGTAATTGTGTGCTGTATCACATTATATTCCATTATTTATGGAAGCTTGTATATTTTGATGGCATTATTTATTTTGGAATCTATCACAGTTTCCCGATATGTGGCAAAAAAGATTCTTAGACTCTGAAGGGGAAGTTGATGACATTGTAGCAGGAGATGTTCAAACACTTCCCTGCAAGCAGAACTGGCGTGGATGAGTACATAAGACAGTATAAGCAATTTTAAATGTGCCATGGAGTGGTTCTATTTAGAAATAGAAAGTCCGGAAAAGTAGATAATTGGTAACTTGAATTACATATCTGTACATAAGAAATATCTTTAAAAGTCAAATACAAAAAAACATTTTTTTCTGATAGCTTTGAATGAAATAATGCTCTGTGTCAACAAATACGCTACTTTCCCACTCTCGGTGAAACACTGTAGTCCAGTCCTTAGCTGAAAGAATAGGCAGAACATAAGGTACATTGTAAATATTCAGGTCAGAGTCCTCTTTTACTACTCAGGCTATTTCCTTCAAAAGGAACAAACTGAGGAAATGAACAGGAGGAGGCACTAATATCCACTCAGATCACTGTGGGCTCTCAGAGAACGTGAAATGGTCCAAATCTTCAGGGAGTCATCAATAGTTGTCCCTAAACATTCTAATTATGTACCAGATGGTCGAATTCAGTATACACTGATCAGGACAAGGTCAGGCCTAAGGACTGTCATCTAATCTCCAGGAGCCCATATCCAAGCTTTGCTTCTGAAATACAGGCAAACCTGGCTTTTTATTAGATTTAACAAAATTACTAATTCTCCTGTCCCTGTTCCAATCACAGCACATATTTCTAATTCTTTCTTTTTTCAACCACATATACCATACTGATAGTTCTAATTAGAGCTATTGTGTCTCAAGTACCTACATGCCCCAACAATTTGAAAATGGAGATTTGGGGAAAGAGATGATGAAGATTTGTTATAGCCTCAAACATGAGCCATGTTGTAAGAAACAGGGAACAAAGATAACATGCATGAACAAGCACAAATGATAGATACAGTAAATAACCAGGCAGGTTCTTATCCATTTCCAGTAGAGAAGCCTGCCTTTGCTATGAGGGGATCTTGTCTTAATTAACACTACACTATCATGAAGGCATGGCAAATACAACTGAATTGGATTTTGCCAAGATGTGGCCATATATGCTACAGGGACATCCTGTCCATCCCTGTGAAGGACGGGACTTAACAACAGCCTGGTGTGGAGAAACAGTGGTAACCTTATCTCATTTCTAAAGTAAGTTTGGAAGACTCACATCAGGAAACAAAAATACAAGTTTTGACATATATCCTGAAGGATAAGTTACCCACAAAGTGGCAAACTGTTGGACATTGGTACTTGTAGAATACCTTAAGTTTAGTGGCCTTTGGGTAAACCCAAAAGGTTTAGTTGACAGTTCCAATCCATGATTCTCACCAGAATCAATTATTTCTTCTACATAGATCTGAGCTGACAAACATTGTTTCAAGGTTTAGAAATACTGAAATATTGGATGAATGTTTCAACTTGAAACTATAAAAAATGTTACTATTTTTCTCTAGATCACCAAAGATCATTATCTTAAGTGGTCATCATCTCTGAACAATGTATCAATAAATGGTTGATTTTAAAAAGATTAAGCATGGGGTCTAGTATGCCTGGCTGATAATGCAGCAACAACTGCTAAGTGGCTCTTGTTATGCAGCATGAATACCTAAGGTTTAGGACCCTCAGGGAAAAGCGGACGTTCTCCCTTCCATTATAATCGTACAATGTCATTGACTAACATGAAAAGTACCACTGATATTCACTCACTGATTTTCGGCTAAGCCCTAGCTTTGGTTCAAACCACGCTGAATGCTAAGGCCCAGGAGAAAATAAAAGGCAGGCATGGAAGGGGTAATTCACTTTATCAGTTTTCTGTGGAACACGCTTAGTTTACTTCTAGCTAAGGAAGCAAAACTAAACATACAAACATACGTGCACCATATTCATGCTATGACTGTGTCTTAACTTTCTTTTACAGAGCTAAAAATGCAGAGTACA
Organism: Aotus nancymaae; assembly: GCF_030222135.1. Classification (NCBI taxonomy): domain Eukaryota; kingdom Metazoa; phylum Chordata; class Mammalia; order Primates; family Aotidae; genus Aotus; species Aotus nancymaae. Next base: position 9,197,443 of record NW_026988412.1, on the reverse strand, counting down.
AAGAGGAGAAATAAGATCCATGCAAGGAAATAAAAGGAATAAAAAAGAAACTTGTAAGGCAATCCTGAAAACAGTGACTCATACAGAGAGAAATAATTATTAATGTCTAGAAGTCCAAGAAAACAAATTTACAAGTCAGTTAAGAATCAACTTAGCAGGTTCAACTGACAAATTTACAAGTCAGTTAAGAATCAGCTTAGGCGTGGTGGCTCACGCCTGTAATCCCAGCACTTTGGGTGGCTGAGGCGGGTGGATCAGGTGAGGTCAGGTGTTTGAGACCAGTTTGGCCAACATGGTGAAATCCTGTCTCTACTAAAAATACAAAAATTAGCTGGGCATTGTGGCAGGCAACTGTAATCCCAGCTACTGGAGAGTAGTAGCTGAACCCAGGAGGCAGAGGTTTCAGTGAGCCAAGATTGTGCCACTGCACTCCAGTTGGGCGACAGAGCGAGACTCTGTCTCAAAAAAGAAAAAAAAAAAAAAAAAGAAAAGAAAAGTATCAACTTAGCAATACTTGTAAAAACATATTTCTAGCATAGTCATTCCTATAAAAATTTGACCAATCAATTAAAAATTTGACCAATGTCAAGAAAAACAGTGACTACAAAATGGCTTTGGCATTGTGGACAAATATATATATTCTAGAGTAGAAAAGTCTAGATTTAAGTCCCAATTCTCAATCTAGTAATCCTTTCTGACTCAAAATTTCCAAATCTGAAATGAAGTTCAATGTGAATTCCTGCATTGCAGCAGGATCACCATAAGTATCAAAAGAAACAAAACATGAGCAAGACATCCTGTAAATTGTAAAGCACAATATAAATAGCAATTGGGATTGCTGTCATCCTTATAACCCACTGCACCTTAAGCAACAAAAGATTTTAAGCAGATATTAAAAGGCAGGAGGAGTGCCTCAGAATCTCTTTCCTTCTCATGAACTGGTTTATTGAATCCCATTCCTCATAAAGACGGTACGAGCCTACTACAACAGTACGTCCTTAACGAGAGATTTGATGGTGGTAGTTTGGAAAACGTATTGTGTAAGAAACGGTGGGGAGACGGAAGGGTGCTGGAGGTAAAGGAGAAAAATCAGAGGAGGCAGATGTATAAGTGTCTTGTCTGAAGCGTTGTGTATAATGCAGATTGCAAAATATACTTGTTTTATTCTGCAACAGACTCTGCAGATGGAGATCACAGTAAGAGAGATTATGAAAGAATGGTGTAACAGTAAGAGCAGTTCCCAATGAATAAACTGCTTCAGAAGTAGAAAGCAATCAGCCTACCCATGGAGGTACTCAAATTGAACTAGGTAACTTAAAAGGTCCTAGGACATACTCTTCCCAGTACCTGAATGTTTCCGTTAGGGAGAAGTCCTACAAATTTTATCTGAGTCTTATCGTTAATAGAGCTTTGGGGACCTTGACATAATACATCCATGGAAAATTAATTACTGGTCCCAATTCTTCTCTCCCTGTAGTAGTAGTACATATCCAGAGTCTCACCATGGCCTCTTGATGGATGGAAGGTACTTCCTTGACCCTTGATTTTGAGCTTGGTTGTGTGACTTGTGTTGGCCAATGAGATGTTAGTGGACTGCCCTTCTGTGCTTCTGACATCAGCACGATGGCTACTACCCCTTCTGAATAGATCCCAAAATGACACGTGTGGAGCAGACCAACCCTGGCTGAGCTACAGATGACCTGCAGCCTACAGTACAGCCGCTCCAATCTACTTGCAAAGCAGTAGCATAAAATAACATCTCTTTTAAATATGCCACTGAAATTTGGGGGGCTGTTCATTATTTGGCAATAGCAGACTCATAAAACATCTGTCACAATAGATAGTCTAAGGAACGAGGCAGAGTTGTCTAAGCTACATACTGGAAATTGTGTAACTAAATTAACAAAACGACCTCATTAGCAACTGGTCTATCCAATAAGCCAGGTCGATTATCAAAGAAGCATTAATAAAAGTGGCTCTATTCTATTTATCAGACAAAGCTTTAAATCATCTGGGAAAGAGAATGTAAGCAAAAATTTCTGTAATTACTACTGCTGGAAGGCTTAAGTACTCTCTTCCAAAGGGATGCATGCACATTTTTAAAGTAATGAGAACAGGGAGACACACTGTTTTGAAATGTTTTTCAACAAAGGCTAAATAAATTCATCCTGCCAACCATAAGTCTGTAAAACAGGCAGCTGTGTGCAAAATGGATTTTAATCAAATTCAGATGAAATCGCTATTTCAAAAGTATTCAAAGAGCTATTGTCTAGAATGCATTAAGAAGTCCCACAATGTAAATGTTTATGCCTATATTATAACAATACAGAATGCCACATAACCAAGAATGTATGCGTCTATTTTTTTCTGATTCAGTAACTCATTACAGCCGAGATGTTGTGACAGTAGGTTGAATATTCAGACTCTCATAGCTGCTCCACTCTAGGGGTGCCACGGGCTTAGAACTCCTGAAGAAACGAGCAGAGGGGGCTGCCAGGATTGAAACCACAGCAGAGGGGGCTGCCAGGATTGAAACCACAGCAGAGGGGGCTGCTAGGATTGAAGCCACAGTGGATAATGGCACCAACAAAACTCCACTGCTTCCATGGGCATCACGACAACCTTAATGCTTATTTCACAGAGAGTAAATCAAACTGTCACACCCAGGAACTATATTTTATCTTGAGGTACAAAGTATGCTTAGGTGAGAGAAGGGACATGCAGAATCTGAATGCTGCAGGCTGCTTCTATTATGTGGTACGATCTGAACACGATTCTCATTGTGGCCTTCTTAGATCATAAAGCAGACTGCAGAAGTTATAATGAGTGATATGATTTTTATGTAATGTTCATATCTGCTGCATTTCCAGCTCTGAGAAATCCTAAAGACTCTGATTTACAACATGGTAGAATTACACTTCTATACCTGTGCGAATAAGCACATCTATCTAATATTTAACACTCTTTGTTAAAACTCTGTACTGTTTATCACTCCCTTCTTCCTGACCACAGCATCTCTCTGCTGACATCTTAAAGTCTATTCCCTCTGCTCCTCATAATCATTAATTGTCTTTCTTTCTTTCTTTAACTTGGACAAGACTATTGTAGTATAATTCTGTTTTCCTTATCAAGAAAATATGAGAAAATACTCAGTGGAACAATTAAAAAAAAAGAAAAGCAAAAGATACTAGTTTTAAAAAGTAAAAAATTAAGAGAAATATTGTGGATAAGATATTAAAAGATTATCATGGTACATTTTAGGAGTATTTTTTCATGATGGAAGATGATCTACCAACCAAGATAATAACAAATTAGTGACTAATTTTAATGACGTCCTCATCAAAGAGTTAAAAGCCTTCAGGTATAAGAAATAAGGCATTTATGTATGGTGGTAGGGGATGCTTTGGAAGTGACAAAACCATGCTCCACCTAGAAACTTGAGAATCCAATTGCCTCAAAAAACAAAACGCCTCCACTGGTCAGAAGCACGCAAGGCTGCAGCCACCAGTCTGTGGATGGTAACACATTCTCCAGTTCCCTGTCTTCTCCTGTTCATGTCCGCAGCGCTAGGTAGAGGAAGACAGGTGGGAATGTAGAGCCAGTGCAGGTAGCTTGTCATTTCCTCCGATGGGGAAAGAGGGAAGATGGGCACTTCCTAGCCAAAGGAAGACAGTAAGTTTCTGTGTGTGTTAAGCTTTAACACCATCTCTGTCATTGATTAGGAACAGAATTGAAGATGGTGCTACAACATTTATGTTGTACTTATCCAAAGATTTGACAAGAATAGAAAATTCCCTTTCCATGCCAGGGATAAAATGAACAGCTTAACAGAATCACTGACTCACTCAACTGTGTCCAACATCCACTGAGAGCTACCGTGGGATAAGGATGGTTTGGCTAAGGGTGGACGGAGAGTGGGTGGAGCAAGACAGAAGCACTTCTCCTTCCATCTGAGAACTCTGGATTTAGGTGAACACACACCTGACAGGGGAGAACAGTGGCGGAGCAACTACGGTCAGATGAAATTAAAAACAAATAGGAAACGTGTAACCTGATAGGATTTTTGAACAGAGCGGGGCAGAGAAGAAAGGGGTGATCAGAGAAGCAAGAGACCCTGAAGAGCCACAGTCTGAAGCCTCGGTAGGAGGAGGCAGCTGACTACTGCGTGGAGCTTCCTGGAGGGAGAAACCCCACCCAGGGAAGACGCAGCGTGAGAACTCACCTGAGAAGGGAGGCCAGTAAACTGACCAGCTAGGGCCAGCAGGAGACCTCGATCAAAGGTTATGAGTGGTGTCTGGGTGAGATGCCAGAGGGAGGCAGCCAGGAAAAAGTGCTGAATGCCTCTAAGGGGACTATATATTCAACAAGACAGCAGAAAGAAGCCCGGAGAAAAAGTGAGACTCTGCGATGAAAGAGACTTACAGGATAGAGAGATGAAAGTTCTGAGAAAGAACTGGAATATGGTGGTGAGGGGATGGGGATTAGGAGGAATAGTCAAAACTACACCAACAAGGGAGGAGCCAAAATCGCAAGGGTGAGAAGGGAATCATCAAGAAGTATGAAAGGAGGAAGGTAAAGGCAATTAACTGAGGAGGAAGACACTGCAGGGCATCGCTTTCTCGATTCTGCATACCATGGTGATGCGAGGACACTTTAAATCCCCGGGCCCTCACAGGAAGCTTGATGCATCACTAATATCCTCTGCTACATAACTATCCTAATCACAGCTGAAACCAAGGATGTCAATGAAGGTCACTGCCAGACTGGGCACTTTTTTAGGCAGCACGAATTAGCCTGCCGGAATCCAGCAGGCACAGACAGATTCCAAGCCACCACACTATAAATCGACACGAAGCCAATGAGAAATGCTTTAATCACCTCACAAACAATGAGGCAGACCCAAATTTACAAGCTGAGTTTCGAGAAAATGAAGCAAGGTGGTAATAAAGATATTTTAACAGGACTAGCTATTTTTATTTTATTGTCGTTAAAAATATTTACATTTTCAATTTTAGAGGTCTGCATTTTTCCAGTTCCAATTCAATTAGCTACACAGAGATATTCATATTGCCTTGTTTTCACAATGCTTATTTTATCAATGATCTCAAAAACACATGGCGTGCATCTTCAAAAGTCTCCTCCGTGGAGTCTTGTCAAATGTGAGATTAGCCAAAGAGCCTCATCTTGAGAACTGAGAGTAAGTTTCCAGACCTCAGGTGTGACATTCTGACTGCCTTGAAGATCCAATGGGGTGGTGAATGACTGGACATTTGGGGCTGCCTGAAGGTGCTCAGATGGACTATTTCTGGAATCTACTGGAAGTCTGAGTTTTTGTAAGAAGACAAGTTCTACTGTTGATATATTTTTCTTTTCTGGAACAACCACACATCTGAATTTACTTAAAGCATGGCACTTGATCACATCAAATTGTGCACCTGGAGGAGGTATGTTTAGAGACCGAGTGCGTGGATAAAAAACACGGTCTTCCCTCACCAGTGCAATGTGGGTGTTCAGAAGGACTAGCGACTGGCACTGGTCACAGCCAGAGTCACCCATGACTCTCACTGTTGTATAGAGCAGTAACTGAACTTCTGCCAGGGAAGGGACGTTGACTTCCATATTTCCATGAAGAAAGTAAATCATGTCAACCAAGGTAGTCTGGAATTTGGATGACACCTGAACTCCGTTTGGCAAAACTAATTCAGGGATTTCTGCTTTACAATCAAGAGAAAGCTGAACCAGATCTTGCTGGAGCAAGGGATGATCAGCGCAGGCAGCGGCATCAGCTTCCGGCATCAGGACACACAGGAGGTCACGACACAGCTGTTGAGAGAGGTGTTTGTTGTAACTGAACACAGTGAGCAAAAGACCCTCTGCAGAGCTCAGGAATCGAATGCTCTGTCCACCAAAGCCAATTTGAATCTCCTGTAGACGAGAGAGAGGTAGAGCATGAAAAATGCTCATTGAGCCAAGGAGATTATCTGACAGGACCAAAGCATATAAAGTTGATTCAAGCAGAAGCAGACACGCTGGCTGGGGGTCAGGCGCTGTGCAGTTAGCAACAGCAAGCCAGTAAATGCCTCTGACTTCATTCAGGTTGCCCAAAGGTTCTGGTAGAGAACAAGTCACATGCTTAAGAAGGTCTTTTAAAGGGCACTCTTGAAGTTTCAGCATTTGGTCGGGGAATTGCACAAGGCTCTGCTTAAATGCAGAGCACTTTCTAGTATCTTCATATTCAAGACGAAAAACTGAGCTTGGCAAGGAACCTGGTAAACCTGCAGCTGCAAAGACAGAGGCCCGGTAAGGCAGCGCACCCTCTGCTGGTCTCAGGCTCCCCGCAGCTTTGCTCTCACTGCTGCCAAGCTGAGCTTCCGGAGAATGAGATTCTGTCGACTGCACGTCAATCTTGAAGGGCATGTGTGGGGCCAAGTGCTTCAGAAATGGCAGGCGTCTGACAAATGTTGTTAGCTGGGAGGGGAGCCCCCTCGGGGCACACAGACTTCCCATGAGCCTGGATTGGCTGATCACCTTTGTGCCAGCTTGAAGGAGGTGACTGCTGGTATCTTTATAAAGGTCTGAGAACTTGTGGTAAAAATATCCCAGTCCATTGTTTCCTTCTGTTCTGATATTTATCAGTGACTCTGATGAGCTCATTTTTTTAGCATCCAACTCTTCCTTACCTTGCTGCTCACTGGAAAACTCAGAGGCCAGTACACTCTGTGGGGCACTGCAGGATGCTCTCTCCTCATGAGAAATGTCTTCAGACACAACCAAGCAGAGCACCTTGCCTTGCCTGGCCTGCGTGCCTCCACTATTTATAGACACTTCCTGGGATGTATGTTGCAGCAAAGTCCAACTGGACTTGACTCTCAAGATGTGTTCATCTTTCTGAGTCATCAGGTCACTGAAATTTTCTGACTTATTCTGAAAACCTTCTGCATCATTGGTATTACTTTCATTAAAAAAAGAGATTTCAGGTAGATTAAAACATTTTGGTTCACAATGGCCAGCGTCCTCAGGATGACAATATTGGGTTTCACTGTCCTGCAATACCTCGGGTATTGAGGACTGATCCCTGTGCTGGTGGGTTCTCTCTTGTGATGCTGAGGAAGTTGTTTTAGGGCCTGAGATGCTCCACAGCACAGGATGATCCCAGTGGTCGTTCTGATCCACCTCCCTCCTCTCCTTTCTCATGAGGCTGGAAGTGTCAGTGGCATCTCTGGGCAGAAGCGGGTCAAGATACCATGCTGGGCAAAACTGCCTTTTCTGTTCAAGGTGTCAAAAAAAGTTGAAATGGGGATGTGGTATGTCTTTCTGTGATTCTGTTGCACAGGATGATTCTTGCAGTCATTGGTTTCATTGGATAGATTAATTCAGAGGTTAAATCAAAAGCCTAAGCCATTTGTATTGTTACGTGATTTAAGAATCAATGATCTGATTCAGACATAGAACATCAATTTTCCATGTTATATATATTATAAATCACTGAGTATTTTGATAGAAATACATTGCATGAGATTGATCCACAGTACCCATTTCTTGATCTAATAGTTCATTTCCCTGCAATAAATCCCAAACCCTCTGATTCAAGATTTAGAAGGTCAAATTTAGTTATGAAAGTAAGTCTGTAATCATGTCCAAAATGCAAAAAAAAAAAAAAAAAAAAAAAAAAAAAAATCAAGGCAAACTTAATGAAAATCAGATGGCAAGGCCAACAGAAATGCCCCATTATTCTAACCCAGGTCACATTTCTCTCTCCTTTTGGTTTGTTTCATAAGAATCCCTAATTACTATAACTGTTATCTACAAGTCATCACCATGGAAGGCCTGCTGTGTGCCTGCTATGTGCCAGGCACTGTGTACACAAAGCAATGAAAGCTAGTGTCTTGCTCTGTAGAGGAGGGGGATGAGGATCACATCATTACTGGATGACTGGCAGGAGGATGTGGCCATAGCCAAAGTCAGCTCAGCCTCTGTGGACGTCTACTTCCTGCTGTCTGTTCAGTAACGTATGGACACCACCTGGAAAATTTCCATTACCTACTCTTCTTTTGGGTTTGATTTTTTTTTAAATTTAGGAATATATGGGAAGGACATGCCTCTTAGTGGAGGCAAATACAAGTGAAAGCTTACAAATTGCATGCCCAAATAAACCTTGGTTTGACAATCCACCAGAGAAACAAGTTAATCAATCAAGAGTATTTCCTTTGTATGACTGCCAACTCGAAGTCTATAAAATGGACAGGGTTTTAAAAACACTGAGGAGTATTCAGTTTCATTTCCAAACCCCATATCTGATTCTGATTATATAATTCTGCCTTTTCAATGCAGACCAAGGGAAAATATACTGTTACGAAGGAAAAACGGGGCAAAGCTCCACCACAGCTACATACCATTCAAATAAAGTCAAAGCAGTTTCAATCTGTAGGATTCCGTTTAATTTTAAGTCCATATAATAGCTTGCCTTCTCTACTAGCCATTAATCTCACTGGGACTTTAAAATTCTAATTATGCAACTAAACATTAAGAAAATTTAATCACATGAGCATGCCATAATTTAAGGCGACCCTATCAATCTGAAAAATCATTACCTACCTCATATTTTAGCTTGCGTTGAGTGGTGCCATTGTGAAGTTTCTCATTATCCTGAAAAGAAAATAAAAAGCCCTCTACGTTAAATTATAGCAAGTTCATGGGGCGGAGGACTGATTTGATTACAAGTATTTATGGGAATGAAATTCTAAATAAACATACTTGTCATTCAACAATGACACCCCTTCTATATAATTTATATCCTCAAGATAAACATGGATTCTATTGATACATCTGCCATCAGAGAACTGAACGATTTACTCCTAATCTTAAAATTCTAAGAATAATATTAAAAACAAGATTTCCTTAGGGCATTTCTTAATTTGCAGGATAGAAATGCATTGTCTTTATTTCAATAAAATAGACTTGTCACAAATATGTATCTTCTTAAAGTCAAAATTCTATTTCTACTTTGGATAATTTACATAAAGTAAATTAAATAAACATGGAAATTGGAAGAAGAATGTTGCATATAAAATTAAAAAGTATTTTAGACTTTATAGTCACTTAAAACTTTTCACAGAATTACAAAATTATAAAATAAAGTTACTCTTGAATTAATACTATTTATAAACTGTTACGCCCTGCCCAAGCAACATTTAATATTTTTTTCTAGAACATTCCACATCTGAATTTTCTCACTGGAAAACAGTAAGAAGAGACCCCACCACTATCACCAAAAGTTTATCTTCAAGGTCATCTTGAAAGATGAATGGGCTGGGTGGGCTGGCTCACACCTGTAATCCCAACACTTTGGGAGGCTGAGGCAGGCAGATCACTTGAGGTCAGGAGTTTGAGATCAGCCTAGCCAACATGGTGAAATCTACTAAAAATACAAAAATAAGCCAGGTGTGGTGGCGTCCACCTGTCATCCCAGCTACTTGGGAGGCTGAGGCATGAGAATCCCTTGAACCTGGGAAGTAGAGGTTCCAGTGAGCCAAGGCGCTACTGCACTCCAGCCTGGGCAACAGAGCAAGACTCAGTCTCAAAAAAAAAAAAAAAAAAAAAAAGAAAAGAAAGATGAATGAACGTGTTACTTGTTAATTGGCTCCTTCAGCTTACCTTCACGTCTGCAGATGTACTGCAGCCTTCACTGATTCCACGATGCAAATCCTGAAGACGTCTTTGGACTTCTTCTTCAATGTAAGCATTAATCCTGAAATGTAATGGAGATGGAGTAGATCTGACACTTCTAACCACACGGGACATTCTGAGATCCTTTCTTTACTATTGCTTTCACAACAGGGAGCAATCTCATTCTAAATGCCAAACATAACAACAACTTGAGAACTTCATTTTCATTTTGTTCAAAAATCTGGTGCTATGTGTTCATTGTCTGGGTTTTGCCCAAATGAGGTAGAACTGGACAAGTTATAGAATATTGGGAATGGAAAGGAGATAAGTGATCCCATTCAGGTCCTTAGTGGAATGCCCACTGCGGGATGGGAGAAAATCAGTCACTGGCTTCAGAAGGCTCTGCAGTCTCAGATCTGACTCCAAGACAGAGTATTTCCTTCACAGAGCCTTGTGTTCCTCATACAGAAAAGGATAATACAGATGATAGTTATTTCTCACATCTCCAGGCCATGTATGAGGATTAACAAAAAAGAAAAAAATAAACAAGAGGTGGACATACTCTCTACGAATCTTTCTCCTTCAGATTGAACAACGTCTTGCACACTTGCATCATTTGCAGTCTGTCTTGTCTCTCCGAATGGGTTCTCTGCACCCGGCCAGCAAGACCACATCTTAAAGGTCTCTACCTCCCAAAATGCCTAGGACAGGGCCAGGACACAGAGGAAGCCAAAAACAGCTGACTTTTGAAGTAATGTCAACTTATTATCTGGTATCTCACACCAGATGTAGGTGAAGTTGTATGAAGCAAAACTATCAGCCTCGACCACCTCAGTGGATTTCAGTCTAATCTCTGGCATTTCCGCCTCAATGTTTTAGGTTATTCCACCTGGAGGAACCAGAGAGGCTGGAGAATTTAACATTCATTGAAAATCTTTCTAGGGGCATACACTACCCAAATGGAAGTCATTCTGTTCTAGACTCCCCTCCTCCAATTCTACAGATACTGATTAGATGAATTATCATTATTATTATTGAAATGGAGTCTCGCTCTTGTCACCCAGCCTGGAGTGGAGTGATGTGATTTCAGCTCACTGCTATCTCTACCTCCCAGATTCAAGCAAGTCTCCTGCCTCAGTCTCCCAAGTAGCTGGGATTACAGGTGCCCGCCACCATGCCCAGCTAATTTTTGTATTTTTAGTAGAGAAGGGATTTAACTATGTTAGCCAGGCTGGTCTTGAACTCCTGACCTGAGGGGATCTGCCCGCCTCAGCCTCCCAAAGTGCTGAGATTACAGGCATGAGCCACCACACCTGGAAGGATGGATTATTTTAAATTCAGTGGTTTCCATGTTTATATGTTAGCACATTCTCACTAAATAAGTAAGTAAATCTGCATAAACACATGCATAATCCTGTAATCATTTCTATACTACTGACCACAAAGAAATGATTTTCTAAAACACTAGGTAAAGAGATTAATATTTTAGGTAAAACAGCCCAAATAAATCACAGTGTTTATCTTTCAATATTATAAAATCATGTGCTACTGAACATGAGTGAAGGCCATTTACAACTTACCTCTCCTGACATTCACTTAAATTTGAAACTAGCCCTGTGGAATATAAGGCTCATGCCATTCTGAGTACATTTTGATATCCAAATATACATCTCCTAATATCTAGGATTCAAGACTGCTCAGTTTCAAATGCTCCCATGGTTAAATGGAGTAAAGAAAGATAATCATTGTTTTCTTATAGGCAAAGAATAATTAAGTTGATTTTTCAAAGGGCTCTAAGCCACAGAGCAATATATAGTGCCACTTAAGTTGAAAATCACTTAAGTAACATCATGTATATATTTATTATACTCACAATCATTCTGAATATACCAGTAGTTTTTAAAACAAACTTCATCTATTTGTAATCAGTGGCATATAAAGTAACTGCCAATACAAGGTCCTCCTTCTTGGTACAATTAAGTTAATTCTAGGTCTTTGTTTTTGTCAACCTGGCCTTGCCTCACTTTATGCTGAATGAGCTGGTTTCCCTGCAACTTTTCATTCCAGTCTTTAACACAAACCACACTTGACCCTTAAACAACACAGGTTTGAATAGCACAGATCCACTTATATGTGGATTTTTTTTCCCAATAAATACAGGTGGACCTCCCTATTAGTGGTTCCAAATCCGTAAGTACACACAGACTGAAAACATGTGGAGGGCATATATGGAGGGCCAACTTTTCCTAACTGCAGGTTCTAGGGGGCTGACAGGAGGCCTTGAGGATGTGTGGATTCTGGTATCAAAGGGCAGTCCTCTAACCAATCCTCTGCAGATACCAAGGGACAACTGTACCTGCCACAAGATTCCTTGGATCTGGCTAGCCAGTTCTCAAGTCCTTGACCTTCTTGAAATGATCCCTTACCACACGACTGGCAGGGCAATGGCAGATGAAGGCAGAGCACATCTCAAGCACATGTATTACTTGTTGCCCTTAATAAAGCCCTCCAGATATAAAGTAGTCAATAGAGAAACAATGAGTCCTTGAATCACATCAAACGAAAAGCATGGAATCACTTTCACGTCTAGTACCTGGCATCCATCAGGGGAACCAGCTGTGATTTTTCAGCACTGAATGGCAAGATGGAAGAAGCCACCTTCCCTTCCAGGGTCCCATGATGACCTTTTTGAACACCATCAACCTCGTAAATCTTCTGCTTCAGCTGCTGGATTTCATATTCTAACCTATACAGACGGAAGCCAGATAATTCATTCATTAATAGTATTTCCTGGCCGGGCGCGGTGGCTCAAGCCTGTAATCCCAGCACTTTGGGAGGCCGAGGCGGGTGGATCACGAGGTCAAGAGATCGAGACCATCCTGGTCAACATGGTGAAACCCCGTCTCTACTAATACAAAAAATTAGTTGGGCATGGTGGCGCGTGCCTGTAATCCCAGCTACTCAGGAGGCTGACGCAGGAAAATTGCCTGAACCCAGGAGGCGGAGGTTGCGGTGAGCCGAGATCGTGCCATTGCACTCAAGCCTGGGTAACGAGCGAAACTCCATCTCAAAAAAAAAAAAAAAAAAAAAAAATAGTATTTCCTGAGCTTCCTTACTGTGTGAGACATTGTTTTAGACAACATGGGAGATCAAGATCTGTCCTCTATGTGCAAAGAGCTTTACATTCTAATAGAAAAGGTACTACAGACCATTTAGACAAGACATAAAGTACCAATGGACCAGAAGAAGGGTCCAGGGCAAGCAATACAGGCATCCAGAAGGTAGACTAAGTTTGACCATCAAGAGCAAAGATCTCTCCACTGTGCTCTAAGCAAGTCCTAGAGGTAGATGTGTTGGATTCTCAGGCCCCCGAACTCCTGCTTCAACAATAGTTGGTTGTGGACTATATATCAGGGTTCTGGTAAATACTTAAAAAAGATCAATGTTTTAAAGAGTTTTAAAAACCACCAATCTAGGAGAATCATAGTCAAGGCAGTTCTAAGTTGAGTCTCCAGAGGCCAGTGGGAATGTTGGCATTTGGAGACGATGGCAGAAGATTATCTAAGTGTAGAAAGCAATACGAGCAATGGGGCAAGGCCATGAAAACCAGGCATCCACTTTGGGTTAAGGCAGAGGGCGTGGGAAGGGAAAGCAGGGGAGACTGGCCTAGAAAAGTAGGTTCAGTTCCATGACACACTAAAATAAACCATAAAATTTACCTCCAGTGATAAATGATACGTCTATGCGAGGTCAAATGTGTCTAAGGTCATTTTCCCACTGACCCAGGCAGACTTGAATCCAGGCCCATCAGGCCAGACGGCCAGGCTTGGCAGTGAATTTGACGATAGCCTATTGACATACCGAGGAAGGATGAGACTGCAGTCCGCTCAATGTGTGAACTTGGGCAAGTTCTTTAAACATGGGTCTCAATTTCTTCATGGATCAAATGAGAGGGCCAACTAATCTCCCTCAATTCCTTCAGCTCTAAAAAATCAGAGATTCTGGCTTCAGATGCCAACACACCACGATGCTGCCAGCCCTCTGGTGTCACCAGCAGCAATTTGACCGCTCTATTTTGAACGTGAAAGCCAAGTCCTGAATTTTCAGACATGAGATCATAGGGTCATGAGGGTAAGAACCCATGGGACCCACACAAGGCTGTGACCAGTTTAATTTGGCCCTTTCTTAGCAAGTATTTCTAGAGCATCAACTTGCAGAACATATAGTATTTTCAAAAGAGAAGACATAAGAAAAACAAAAAAACAAAAAAGATATCAGAGGCCTCGCAGTGGGCAAAGAATAGGGGAGCAATATTAATAGGGTATCATCAGCGGCCAAAAAAAAAAAAAAATGAGCTGAATATAGGTAGGCAATTAGCAATGTTTACAGTTAAGAAAACTCCTGTTGGGGTTGTTAAGAATTGTCTTTCAGCACAGGGCCAGTGGCTAAAGGAAAAGACTCCACAGAGCAAAGGGAGGTTGGAGTGGGATCCTGAAGCCTGAGTGAGATTTACATGGGTGGCAAGGGACAAGCTGGCCTTCCCATGTGGCAGACAGTTTGACAGGAGACTAGAGGGCTAAGTGGCTCAGAGATGGATGATGAGGAGATCGAGATCTGACTTGCAACTCTGTCACTTTCTAACTGTGTGACACTAATCCCTGGTGGTTATACGACCACTGCAGGCCTCAGTTTCCTCATGTGCAAACTGGAGACGATGGCACTCTTCATTGGAAGAGTAAATGACAAAGCACATGTGGCATTTAAAGCAGGATCTGAGGTACACAGAGTTATTCTTCATGGTTTGCATCGTGACTGTTATCACCATTGTCTCATTATTAAAGGACTCTGACAAGAAGATCGGATTAAGTGTGAGTATTAACAACTTGTCTCTGTTATCCCTCCTGTGGTGACAGGAGAGTTTTTTACTGGGGTTACCTGATCCATGTCAACAGGGCAGCTGGCACAAGCAGCTGGTGGGAAAAAAGGCAGGAAAATGGATTAAACCTGGTTCATAAAGCACTGAGAAGGCAACAGGAGAGCCAAGGCCAGGACACTCTTGTCCAGTCCGGTCCGCGTGAATTTAATATTTCACACTTGTGGAATTTTACAAGGGGCCAAGTCAGGCTGCACAGTGAATCCTGGCTTAGCCGTGAGAATCCTGGGAGAAAATGAAGCACAACAGAAATTCCCATAGAAAGCTGCAGGGGCATCGCAGTCAGAGCAGAGAGCCCAGAATCTGTTGGCCTGAATTAGGACTTAGCTATGTCTGTTTCATGAAAACTCATGAAGCTAACAGCCCACTTTGCTTGGTTTCTGAGGGAACACTCACATTCTGTAATTGCTCCTGTGGAAACTGCAACACTGTGTCTGCTATTATACAGTATTAATACTAAATGGCTGGCTGACAAAAGCCAAGGACATCAAGATAAAAGCTCATGCTGCATTCTAACTGTACACCACAGGCTACAAATTGAGAGTGTGCCCTCCGATACTTTAAATTTCCTGGGGCTGGATCTTTGTCCAGAAATTTCATTTATATAACATACCTGCAATCATTTTCTTAAACCTCCAACCTATTTCTATGAAATAACAGCATTATTGTTTTTGATTGTTACTTTGTTCCTGTTTTGCCTGAGGAACTACCAGAGAGCAATGATGGTGAATATAATCCATAGCATAAGCCAATCATTTCAATGGAGGTTGTCCTGACCTTTTCAGGCAAAGTGACAGGCGAAGGCAACAGTTAAGTCTTCTGAGTAGCTCTTGCCTTGTTATCAGCAACCAGCCCCATGCATCTGCTAAATGCCAAGGTGGGGTCTCCGGGCCAGTAGACTGGACTTCTGCTGCAGCCCCCTCAGGAGGTGCTGTGGGTGGGTGAAATACTGCAGAGAGGGCAGAGTTTCAGCTCTCCAATCTGGGCTTCAGTCAAGATCTCAACTGAGCAGGGAGTGGTGGCTCATGCCTATAATCCTAGCACTTTAGGAGCTGAGGTGGGAGAACAGCTTGAACCCAGGAGTTTAAGACTAGCCTGAGCAACACAGGGAGACTCCAACTCTAAAGATAGATAGATAGATAGATAGATAGATAGATAGATAGATAGATAGATAGCCAGGCATGGTAGTATATAGCTGGGGTCCCAGCTACTTGGATGGCTGGGGCAGGAGGACTGCTGGAGCCCAGGAGTTTGAGGCTACAGTGAGCTATGATCACACTATTGCACTCCAGCCTGGACCCAGATCACGATCCTGTGATCTCATCCATCCTCTCCTTGTGCAGGTGGTGACATTGAGGCCCAACGATGAAAGATCCTGTCCAAGGTAGGAAGATCCTATCATCTTGATAGGAAGGGGCTGAAGCAGCCCCTTCTTGCAAGTCTCCAAACTGGGTGATGTTTGCATACCAGGTGGCTGTTGGCCTTTCTGTGAGTCTTGTCATCATGTCTTCAAGGCTTTGGAAAAGGTGTTTTAAAATTCACATAATATTCATTTTTAGAACTTATGGTTTGGTAAGTATGGTAACAGAAAATAGGCGAAAGAAGATAAATATTCTTTAAAAAAATTTTTTTTTACTTTTTCTTTTTTTGAGACAGAGTTTCCTTCTTGTTGCCCAGGCTGGAGTGCAATGGCACAATCTTGGCTCACTGCAGTCTACGCCTCCTGAGTTCAAGCGATTCTCCTGCCTCAGCCTCCCAAGTTTATAGGTGCCTGCCACCACGCCCAGCTAATTTTTTTTTTATTATTATTATTTTTAGTGGAGACAGGGTTTCACCATGTTGGCCAGGCTGGTCTCCTGACCTCAGGTGATCCACCCGCTTCTACTTCCCAAAGTGCTAGGATTACAGGTGTGAGTCACCACGCCCGGCCAGGAAGATAAATATTCTTACCTTACATGACAAGAGTGCTAGTTTCCTAGTTTTATTTTTCACAACAACAAAAATAATCAGTAAATCACCACACATGTTCTAACATCCCACTGTGTTCAGAATCATCTGGAGTTTTGTTTGTTGGTTCAGTTGACTGTTTCATAATGCAGAGTCCTGAGGCCTGCTCTTAAATACTATGACTCAATAGGGAACGGAGAAGTAATGATTTTTCATTCCCAACAGGTTATAGGAATCAGCAGCCTGTATGCAAACCATGAACTCCAGGGATGATACTTAACTGCAATAAGTGCTGGTCATGGAGAAGATGTGAAACTGTCGGTAAGAAAGGGCAGGGAAGCAGAGATAGAAAGAGGTGAGGGAGGAGGGAAGAAAACAGGAAGAGAAGGAAAAAGACAGGGAGCAAGCGAGAGACAGGCGAGGGGTGAAGGAAGAAAGGCGACGGAGAGGGAAAAGAGAGGGCACAGGAAGGGAAAGGAGGTGGAAATAGATGCAATGGAAGGGAGAGGAGGGAAATGAAGGGGAAAAGAAAGGGAAAAGAGAGGGACACAGGCCGGGGAGACATGCAAGAAGGAAGGGAGAAATCAAAGCGGAAACTTTCTCAGTCTTGCATTTACCAAAATATTAAAACACACACATTCCACAGGTCAGTGTATAATGAACAATAGCTTTGCTTTTGTTCATGTGTTTTTCAACTTTAGGCCAGCAATTCTGTAACAAGGACCCTAAGGAGAAATACAAGAAGTTTAGGAGTACTTTTCTTAGTTCTGGCAAATATAAGCATTTGCCTATGTATTACAGAATATAAAGGCTAAAAGAATAACTTAAAAAAAGTGATAAACAACATGAGGAGTGAAAAATGAGCACTGATTTGGCACCCATTGTATGCCACACTCTTCCTTCCCAATCTCACCTTTCCTGGTCCTTCTCCAGGGCTTCCTGCTCAGCCTCCAGGCTAGCCTGGAGCCCTGACTGCTCTCTGCTGCCGCTGTTCAGAGTGGCAAGTTTCTGCCTCTGCTCTTCAATCTCCATGCCCAGGGTAGAGCGCCTCTGCAGGGCAGAATGTCTCCTCTCCAGCCTGGCCACAGCCCGCTCCAGTGCTTCTCTCTGCTGCTTCTCTCTGGACTCCAGAATCTCCTTTTCCTTTTTCCTCACTTTTTCCTCCTGACGCGCAATGTTGGCAGTGAATTCAAAGGTGGCTTGGAGCTTTTGCAGCTGGCTCGCATTGGCTTGGTACTGTGCAAGCTGTTCTTCTTTTTCTTCCATTTCCTTTTCTACTTGATAAAGAGTATTGTCCAAGCTGAGAGGGGCTCCGTCAAGAATTTCAAATGCTCTCTGCTTTTCTTCCAGCAGAGTTGGCAAGTGATTCTGCAGGAGGTACTGTAGCTGGCGTTCCTTATATTGCAGCCTGTATTCCACTGGCTTCATTTTCTCGAAATCTTGAGCCACTTGGGTGACATCTGTGACACTCTCATCATGTCTTCCCAACAATCTAGATTCTTTGTCCTGTTCACATTTTAAACAGTCTAGGATCTCCCGTTCTTCTCGGATTTCTTTTTTCAGGAGGTCTTTCTGCTGAAGCAGGTCCCTCTCCAAGTTCATTAGCTTGACAAGCTGCCTTCTCTTGAATTCGGAGAAATGCAGTTGAGCCTTTTCTAACTCCTCGCCATCTTCATCCCCTCCAGCACGTGCTTCCTTCACTCGCAGGAGGGATTCCCTAATACCCTCCAGATCCTTCTTCTCCTCTTCCACCCACTGTGCCTCCCCGCACCACAGGAGCTGGATCATCTCCTGCTTCTCTCGGAGCTGCTCTTCCAGATGGGCCACGAGCATCACCTGCTCCTTCTCCTGCTCCTCCAGTCTCTTTTTTTCCAGTTCAAGCTTGGCACACTGTTCATCTTTATCCCTTTGGAGCCGGTCCAGTTCTTGAAATATCTGAAACTTCTCAGCCTTCTCAGTGTTGTTGAGTTCTTTGAGTCGTTGGAGTTCTTCTTGGAAGCGGAGAAAGCTCTCTTCTTCCTGTCTCTTCTTCTGCAGCTCGATTTCCTGCTGTTCCCTCAGCCTTTCCTCTTCAAACTTTTCCTTCTCAGCGAGTAAATCCTTTAGCTTGTTCTCGATGTGGAAGCTGCGGCGTTTGAGGCTCTCCTCCTGCTTGCGAATCTGGAGCTGCACGATTTCTGTCTCCTTGCGCTGGGTCTCCACCTCCTGCTGCATCCGCTCCAGTTCAGCCTTGTCTGATTTCTGCTTTTCCTCCATTTCTTCTATGAGTTTCCTGAAATGCAAAGCACTGACTGGTCATTATCTAATCATTGTTCAAACACTGCTCTAACTTTACTGAAATGTTGTGAAAATGTACATACAACCAGGTCAAAGCCTCCATTTAACATAAAAAAAGAAGAGGAACTGCTTTCCTTTACATTTTCAGCAGCATCCTGTTTAATTTTTTTTTATTTTTTAACTATCCAACATATCATCTGCCTATTCTCCTGAAGTGGCTTCTGATATCATTTCTTTGTAGAGCCTATAATCATAATGTGTTATGCATGATATAATTTTAAAAGGCCCCTGAGCTCAAAGAGAAAGAACCATGCCCAATTTAAATTAAATGTGAATAAGTTTATTCAGCCCAATGACTAAAACTCAATGGAAGTTCAGTTACAAGACAACATTAAATAAAAATGCTTATGCTGTCCTCATCTCACCGGGGTCAAATATCAAAGTCATGGTAATTGACAGTTCATTGTTCCAGCTAAAAAACTACATACTATTTAGCATTTAATCACTAGTTTGGTACAAATGGTGATCACCAAATGGTCCAAAATGTTAGTTTACTAGTGCATAACACTGAAAATAACTGGAGCCTCCATTAGCATATACAAGTGCATAATTTTGTGGGGGTTGGGAGTGACATGTTGTGTTTTCTCTTGGAGAACGAATGATCTCCACTGGGTACTGCACCGAAGTTTAGAGTTGGGATGGCCTCCAGAGCAAGAGCGCAGAGTTAGAGTACAAATACACGGCCTCCTCCTCCTGAACCACCAAACGTCTATCTTGGATGGTGCTCGGAAACTAAGCCAATTTACTTGTGACATTTAAACTCCAGGTCCTACAAAATAAACATTTACTTTGCAGACTTCCTATAGCCTTAGTTTCTACTCTAATTGTCATCTTTTGTCTATGTCTTGGCTGGTTAAATAAAACAGGAAAAACAGAAAAGGAGAAAATACAGTTTTATCAGGTAGAGAATTATTTCAGAACATATAAAGAACGCTACAAATCCATTAAACAGCCATTTCTCCCCCAACCCTGCCCTCCTTGCTACACAGAAGAAAAGTGAGTAAAGAATAAGAAGCAAATTATACATGGGTAAATACAAATGGCCAAACAGTATTAGAAAAGATGTATTAAAAGCCGGGAGGTATAAGGAAGGGAAACTGTCATTCTTTAGGCTTTTTAAAAACTCAGAGGATATTGTTAAGAGAAGATCTACTTTTGATTAAATTTAAATGAATATATTTTGGTGTATTAAATTTAATTGGTATGTTAAATTTTCCGACTGACTCTATTTCCCATTTCTCATAAATATTTGAAGACTAACTGTTTAAAAAAATTTAAACTTGAGGAAAAACCAACTACTCTTAAAAAATAAAAAAAAAAGACCTGGGGTCATTAGACATGTAAATAACAGACACAGAGCAAGAGGGAAGTATTGAAGGAGACATACGTGAAATCAGTCCAGGATATTAACACAGGAATCCAGACTACAGGAGTGTTGAAACTTGAACCCCATATGACTTACCTTTTACTTTCTAATTTTTCAAGTTCTTCACGCTGCTGCCTCTCAAATTCAAGTCTAATAAAATCAAATGAAAATGAGTCAGTTTTATAAAGAGCTTTTCTCTGTCTCTCTCACTCTCTGAATACAGAGTCATATATTAAAAAGAGCATCAGTTTTTCAAGTATTACTTTTAATGACCATGGATTAGCAAGTTTAAAATGCATTGTTTGCTCTAGGACTATGATTAGGAATTAGACATACTTTTGGGAGCTTGAACTTAAGCTGAAAAGAATGAGTTTTACTTGAAGGAAAACAAATAAACAAAAACTGTATTGAAAAAGCAGAGTTAAAAAAGACTTCTAAATGATAAGCATGTCTATTCCATGCAGCTTAGCACTGATTAGTACATAAAAAAGGAGAATCTCTACCTTAGACAGATGGGTCCTTTTACAGAGAAAAGACTGCCAGGGAGGTAGAGAGAGAGAGAGAGCACAGACATCAATTAAGGAAAACATTTAATAGGAAGGAATATCAGGAGAAAAGCAGTAAGGCACTTAAATGCCAATAGCCATGCACAAATAGAAACATCTTTTTATAAATATCACATTTCCCAATAATTTCATGAAACAAACACTCCAAAAAGTTAGCTCTGTTTTATACTTCTCACACTTCTACACACCTCTCATGATGATCATAGCAATGATAGTAACTGAGTACCAACAGTAATCATAAACAGTAGTCAAACTAGTACTTTTTCTAATTTATAGATAGTTTTACTACATGGAGGTTCGTGAAGTTCCTGATGTAATTAATAGTTATGCACTATAGGAGTTATCGGGGGTTCTGAAATTGTGAATAGATTTACCATACTGGTTGTAGAATAAAGGGATTTAGGTCACTGGGAATTTTAAAACTCAGTAAAATAATAACACAAGCTGATTTCTTATCAAATATTTATTTAATTATTGCAAGGTTTCACTATTCTTATTAAGCAGCATAAGCTATATTTATTTATTTTTTTCAGGGTTGGGATTGGGGTTGGGTCAGACACTGCCAGCTCCCCCCAACCCTGAACTATAATTCTTAAGCTTATACATTTTTTTGCTGTGATAGAGGGCAGATACAGCTAAAAAGCTTGCTACAGAAAAAGTCACCATAAATCTTCTTCCTTGAATAATGCATAAAATCCAGATTGGAAACAATTATTTAGTCATGAGCTAACAAATACTTCAAATAGTTCCCTTTCCAATTTAATAATGTGGGGTAATATTGAGAATAAGATGTCCAGTGGCCTTCGTTTTTGGGGTTTTTGAGACAGGGTCTTGCTTTGATGTCCAGGTTGGAGTGCAGTGGTGTAATCATGGCTCATTGCAGCCTGGACCTCCCAAGCTCAAGCAATCTTCCTGTCTCAGCCTCTTGGGCAGCTGGGACCACAGTATGGTGGCTTTTGTAGGCAGAACTGAGTATGTCTTACATGATAAGTGCTGTGCAGCGTGATTTACACATAATCTCCCTCTGTCCACCCAGCAAATTCTGAAGGCAGCAAACAATATCTCCATTTTACAGATGAGGAATCCAAAACTTTGGGTATGTTGAACACCTTCTCCAAGGTCACAGTGGTAATATATGGTGAAGCCAGGATGTGAACTCACGGCAGCCTGCTTCCAAAATACCACCTATTAACTCAATTTATAAGCAACGTTCACATTTGTGATATAAAATTAAAGTGTCAAATCTTTCACTGAAATTGTTAGATAACTATATGTTTATTCTACTGACAAATGAAAAAAATCTGTACCTTCTGCATGAGAAATCAGCCATATAAATAGAAATGAAAAGCATTTGCCAGTCATGAAGGCCAGCCCATATGCAATTACATTAAGTAGGTTTAGGACTTCATTAAAATTAAAACGTGATCATTCCTTTTTATTTAACAATAAAAGAACCCTAGGAAGGATCCCAAGTTGATACCTTCATACTTCAGTATAGTTTAGTCTTTCTAGAGATATTCACAGTCAAAAAGAATCACTGGATAAAATACTTTTTAAAACCTGAGAATTTCCCTAATAGAATTATCTTTACTCTTTATTTTCTGTGAACAAGAGCTCGAGAGCTTGGTGCACCCATCAGGAGACCTGGCTTTGAAACTGTCACGTGCACACAGCCAAAAGTGCTATACTGAGCACTGGGCATTCAGATGGAAACCTACCAACTGAGGATTGTTTATACACACAGGTTCTGCGTTTGACAGTCGCGATGTACTTCCTCACTTGTTCTTCCAGACTTAGGAAGTGTATTTCTCATGCCTATTTAACAAAGCAGGAAACTGAGGCTTAGAGTATGTAAGCAGCAGAGGCAGGACTTGAATCCAAGTTTGGTAACAAAATCTGTGCTGCCAACCACTGCAATTGTTGCTAGTGAGCTGCATGGTCTCAAGGAGGTAATTAATTCTGAGTTTTAATCTCTAATGTGATATTTTAACTGAGCATCTACTTTTTAAACATTGAGCACAGTGTCAGGTACTATGCTAGGTAAAAGGCTACAATAGTCTGTAAAAGAGATGTGGTCCCTGTCCCCACCAGGTTCCCTGTCTGTAAGCGTTGGTCAGTGCGTCACACATGAGCTGCGCATAGGGTACTGACCCCAGAATTTGGTAGTATCTAGGATCAAGGCAAGCTTCCTGAGGAAACGTGTATCTAATTTGGGTCATTCTTACTCTTGCATGATATAGAAACTCAAGGAAAGCTAATAAAACCAGATTTTCACTTGCTATAGAGAGGCAGTAAGCCATGAAGCTCAAGAGGACAACAGAAACCAGACAGTGAAGAGCCTTGGATGTTATGTTAATGACTCTGGACTTGACCCTAAAGGAGGTGGTAGAAAGTGTCTTGGGCCAGGGCTGTTAAAGAACACATACTCCTGGTGTCCTGCAGAGAATAGATGGGTGGGGGAGGGATATGGGAAGGCAGAGATAAGTCAGTGGCAGCAACTTAAGTAGGAGATGACAGAGCAGGACCCAGGACAACTGCTTGCCTTGATCCTAGGTACTACCAAATTCTGGGCTGAGAACCCCATGCTCATATGTGACATACACAATAACTGTCACTTACAGACCAGAAGTCCAGTGGGGACGGGACCACATCTCTCTTACCGACTGTTGTAGCCTCCTGCCTAGCACAGTACCTGACACTGTGCTCAATGTTTAAGTAGGTGCTCAGTTAAAAAGTCACATTAGAAATTAAAACGCAGAATTTATTATCCTGGTGAGATGATAAAGAAGTGAAGATCTCTCCCAATACTCAGCAGATCGAGCTGACAAAACGTGGCAACTGGTGGCGTTTTGGTGGGGGTGGAAAGAGAAAGGAAAAGTCAAAGATGACCCTCAGGTTTCTGTCCAACTCCTACAGGGGTTGGGAAGGCAGAATGTAACTGCAAAAAGACTGAGCCCAGGCAGGTGTGAATATAAATTCTAGTGTCCTGAGACCATGAACAAGCTATTTAACCTTGGATGCTTCATTTCCGTAGAGGCCCCACCTCACAGGGCTGTAGCCGAGATCAAGGGAGAATGCAACATGTGAGATGCCTGCCTGGCAGCTGCACACTTTGGGGCTGAGTGCTGACTCGCATTGCTATGGTTCACTGAGATAAGGAGAGCACTGGGGAAGGAGGGGCTGAGGAGTGGCAGCTGTAGCAGTGCTGGTGCTCAAGGTGGGAGAGGTTGACACTCATCGAAGCTAATGACCATGGGGGACTCACTCTATACCTGGCACTGCTCTAGGCACTTTGAACTTAATTCTCACAATGGCCCTGTAAGATCACTGTTCCCATTTCACACATGAGAAATGGCAACGTCACTAGTAACTGGCAGAATCAGGTTTGATTTCAGAGCCCACATTTTTAATCTCTTCTCTGTCTTGCTTTCAAGCTAAGCTCAGTTTTACACATATAGAATCCAGTGTTTACACAGGGTCATCCAACTGAGATGTCCAGCAGGCAGCAGGATACATGCAACGAGCTGGTACACAGGCCCTTATCAAGGCTGAAGATATGGACTTGGCCTTCACTGGCATGTAGACAGGAATTGAAGCTCTAAGAGTGCATGAGGTTACCCAGGACACATGTGCAGAAGGAAAACAAAGGAGCTTAGTGCAAAGTCAGAAAGACCGCAGACTTCACAGTGATTGGCAGAGATGAATGGCCCTCTAATGAGGCTGGGAGTGAGCAGAGAAAATCAGGAAAGGGTAGGCAGGAGAGGGAAGAGGGTGTCTGGAGAAAGAGGAAGAGATCAGTAGCATAGAATAACCCAGGAATGCCAAGTAAAATGCAGAGGCCAAGGAGCACCCAATGACCTTTACAATGTAGAGGTTCATCTTGGAGAGACCTTTGCTGGGCTGGGGCTGGACTGCAAAGGTCTGAGGAGTGAGTGAGAGGAAACTGGAGACAGTGAATGTAAATATAGTAGAGCGCTTTCTTGGTAAGTTTAGCTGTAAAGGGGAGGTGGTGGTTTTAGGAGGATGAGTGCTCATTTTAACAGATGAAATAGACTTGTGCCTATTTAAATCCTTGTATGAACAAGCAGGAGACCGAGAGATTGAGTGAAAAAATGGGAAGACGCTGGGAATATTGGATGGACAGAGAGTTCTCTGAGCGGGCAGGAAAGGAAAGGGTAGCACCATGGCTGAGAGCAAGGGTCCAGCCCAGACCAAATCCTGGCTCCTATATGACCATGGGACAATCTCTCAACCTTCCTATGCCTCAGTTACCTTATCTGAACACAGACTCAAAAATAATCCTAGTCCTCAGTGGGTGAGAGGATGCAGGTCCAGCCTGGCCCAAATCCTGGCTCTTATATGACCATGGGACAATCTCTCAACCTTCCTATGCCTCAGTTGAACGCAGACTCAAAAATAATCCTAGTCCTCAGTGGGTGAGAGGATCCAAGGAGAGTACTCACAACCACTATTAACTTAGTTAATAAGTACCAGTTATTAATCCTATAGGATCCATAGTACAGGTAGGGGAAGCTAGTCTGAGAAAGGCAAAAGGGCAGTTCTTTCATTGAGACAGGAAGGAAGGAGAAAAGGATGAATGCAAAGCAGACATGGGATTTAAAGGTTTGCCGTCTTAGGACTCCTGTGTTCTACATGGAGGAAGGAACAAGCTCCTTTGCCTAATGGCGCCTCTTCCTAAGAGCGAGGAGAAATAATGGTGGGGTTAGAAGTAAAAGAATCAGGAAGATTATTTATAATAATGAAGGGGTCAGCGGGCAAGAGAACTGATAGGGGAAATGAGCAGAAATGGCTGGCTAGGCATCGTTCAAGCTTAGAGACCATTAATTTACAGGGGCATCGATCTCTGTGTTGATGTGGTTTTCTTGGTTGCACTGAGCTCAGATGTCTAGGTATAGGCTTAGGGCAGGGAGACAGCTCAGTGGTTCTACAATCAATGGGACTCAGGTAAGCGGAAGAACAGAAGGATCATCTGATGATTTGGAAAACAGATGGCTCAAGTGCTGGAGATGAGGAACTTAACTGGAAAGGGCAGTAAGAAAAGGCTTACAGGAAAAGTAAAAAATCGAAGAAAGTCTCCAAGCTGAAGAAGGGAGTGCTATTTAAGTAACTAGACTGCAGGATGAGTTCATTTCAAAGAATCACCCAAGATAACATCACAACTTAGAATGATGAAAGACTTAGAAGGAAATGTCTGGAAGGGGAGGAGACAGCAACAGTATGGACAGCAAGGAGTGCAAAAGGCAAAAAATGGGACAGGCAGATGTCCCAAGTGAGACTGAGAAGTGCTCCAGCGGGCAGAGGAAGGGTGGTCTGGGAGCAGCTTGGAGGAGGATCTAAGAGTCTCTGGGTTGGTGAAATCTCAGGTCCTCCTCAGGGGAAGCCTTCACTTTAGAGTGTTTCATCCAGATGGAGAAGGGGAAGTATTTGCATTAAGGGAAGCTGTCAAGATCAGGTGCCTGAGGCCATTGCTCGTCAGAAACCAGAGAGAGATTCCCATTTTAAATCTTAATGAAGACTTGTGACTTCCTTTCTGCGACCAGTCTCTAAATGGGTAGAAACTTTGGTTGTTCACTTCTGAAAGCAAAATGCCTTTGGTAAATAATGAAAACTGTTTCCTCAAAAATAACATTTAAAAAAACAAACAAAAAATACCATAAAGATACTCAGTCTTAAATCACAAACAGTATGAGGAGAGAGTCATTCCAAAGTTCGAGACTATTTTTAGATAAGCAGTGATATGAGCTGCTGCTCGTGCTGGATCATTTCTGTTAAATGTTACATATTTACTAATCATACTGTAAAATGCACCTATTTCCATAATCAATGATAATTATTTGGGACAGTAAACCTCAGTAGATTGTAAAATATAAATGTGTGCCCTCATCAAGGAGAGAACATCAAGAATAATTGTATTTGAAGGTGGCTTCATTTTAAATATGTGTAATTCATTATTTTCCTTTACTGGAATTATCATGGCCCCATATTCTAATTTCCCAAATGTTATAATTAAAAGGAAACCACAAAGGATGTAAATTTTGCAGGTGTTTTTAGCATTTTAAAATGACACTTGGAAGTATACTTACTGTGTTAAGTCAAAAAAAAGCACAGCATACAACCTATTTTTTTTTTAATCAGAAATAGACTTGTTTTATATTAAAAGAGATCTACCATTTTTAGGTATAACTGAACATACTGCAATTAATATTCCTGTGACAGGGTGAGAATTTCTCAGCTTACACCATAAGGAGGGAGGGAGGAAGGAGAGAGGAAAGAGAAGTGAGGAAGATTTAAATGAACTGAAAGCATAAATACCTGCATCCTTGTGTGTCTTCATGGTGATTCGTGTTGTGCCTATGATATCATTTCACTTCCTAAACAGTATGACTACCCAGGTCAATGCCTGAGCAGGCAGTTGTAGCGCAGGTAGACAGGGAGGGTAACGGAAGCTGGGTCCAGCCCACAACATGCATGGAAGGAAGACCCCCTGGCAACAGAGGCGGTCTCCCTATGGGACAGCCATATTGGTAAAGTCCCTGGCATCGATATTACTCTGTTATCTCAGTGGGCATATGATCAGACAAGGAAAAACTTCTTGGTCAATGTGTAGGCCCAGCTTTTTCCTAAGTGACTTTTAGGTTACTGTCAAGTACAGAAATGACTTCCTGGGCCTGCGACCCATGCAGCTGCTCAGGGCCCTGTGCTCAGACAGGCCCCATACTTGATGCTTGCTGTGGCCATCTTGAAATTCTTAATGATATTAGAACAAGAGGCCCAACACTTTCAATATGTACTGAACCCGGCAAATTATGTAGCTAGTTCTGATCAAGCATATGTCATCTTTGAAAAAAACTCCTGGCCTTTTGCCTGGAATGCTTGGTGGTATTCCTCAGTCCAGCTCTCGTAAGGAACCAGAAAAGGACTAGAACTCAGTGCACCGTGTTTCACCTCTCCCTGATGCTTCACTAGGGTTTAGGTTCTTACTACAGAGGGTTCTTCAATGGTTTAGACAAAAATTATTGACCTTTTCACCACGCTACCATTACCTAGGAAACTTCAGCCATCTCAACACCTCACAACTGAGCAAATCCCATGGAGACTAGTGGATCTTAGAGACCAAAGAGAAAGTTTGAATTTGGGTACGGAGGTTTGTGCTTGTCCTATCCAATCTTCTTCCTAACCCTGAGAACCCTAACATTCCAGATGTTCCTTGAAGGCTAAGCAGAAAGCAGTTATTTCACCCACGGCAGGCTCTGGGAAACTGATGAGAGGAAGAACCCAGCCATCCATCGGGTTTCCAGCTCTTCATACAAAGGCCCTGAAGTCTTTCCTATGTGAATCAGCTCTCAGGTAAACTTTCATTAGAAAGCTAGGAATAGCTGTTTTTTAGAGACAATTGGAATTTCTACACTACTCACTGCCCCTCACCCTTTTTTCAAATCATTATCAGGGCATCCCACAGTAGACAGACTTACATAAAATTACAATTCAAGGGGTGTGTGTCAAGATGGGGGTGGGAGACAAGAAGTCTAACAATACAATTTAATCTAGAAGGTTGTGAAATTAAACCCTCTTAAGTAAACGTCACAGTGTATAACTTAAAAATTCAAAGCATTCTGGGAACGGTTTTCTAATAAATTTCCAAATCCCTGGTCTAGAAGGTACTCACTGAAGACTTTCTACGGAGCCAGTCTTAAACTTTTTGCATTGCAAATGGAAAGTGCCCTAAGAAACAAGGATTGCTTTTTAAAAAAATAACAAAATTTGATATCATAAGCATTTTCACTAAGTTTCTCCCCAGCCTATTTCTCATAACAGTGGTATAACTTGCTCTGAAAATGAAAGCTAGGACCACAGATGTGAAACCCAGAGGCTTTCTAATCAAACCAGAGGATCACAGGCAGTCTGAACTGGATAGGAACTTGAGACAGATCATACACTGAACTCGTACATACCCCACCTCCCCTGCCCCTCCATTCTACCTTACAGGCCAGGAGAATGAGGCCTGCAGAGTGTGAGAAGGAGGGCCCAGGTGACCTCCTTTAAGACTCAGGACTCAAGCCCACCTCTTCCAACTCCTCATCCATTCTTCTACCCAGCCTGGAATTCTGTCTCACCTTCTCAACCAAACCGTGGTGATTTTTATCCTAGAAGGAGCCTCCCAAAAGTTAAAAATGACCCATCATTATAAAATATACTTTTCTCCATTGGACAAACCAGGAGAATGTACCACATAATTTCCTTGCCACTTCCTTCAACCATGCATTCTACACATACAACAAAACTTGCCCCGGCACCTGCTGTGAACAGCCAGGACCCTGAGTAGACTGAAGAATGGACAGCCTGCCTCTGAGTACTCTCAAGTGAGTGAAACAGAGTGAAAGAAAACATGCTCATATATCGATCATACAGAATGTAATGAGCCCAATGGGGAAGGGCACGTTTTCAACAGGAGATGAGGTGGAGGGACAGCATTTGTAGGGATGAGAGGAGGCCTTGCAGAGGAGGTGTTGTCTGAGCTTGGCCTTGAAAAATGGATAGAATCGTGATGAGCAATCCATTGTTGTGGGCGGGGAAAATCCAGTGGAAGAAAAATAGGAGAAGGAAGACAAATGAGAGGTATACAGAGGAAGCTGTACAGAGCCTCAGTTGGCTATTGATCTGATTAAATAAAGGGAAGTGATGTGAAATAAAACAGGGAAGTTAGACTCTAAGCAGAATATTAAAGGTCCAGATGACACACTCTGGGGGGCACCTCCCTGGGCAAGCTTCTCTTCTGCCTCCCCTGCCCACAAGTCCTCTGTCACAGTACAGAGCAGGACGTTCAGGAACTGGTGGTTCACTCACCCATTAATTCATCTGGTCAACATGCTTTGCAGTATTCTAGGCACTGTGGGCTCAGACAAAGAAATAAGTCTCTGCCCTGATAACCTCTATGCCAGCGTGGGGTTGAGCTAACTAATAAATAATGAGTACACAGTGGGATAAGTACTCTGAAAAAGCATAAAGCTGGGGAGAGGAAGGACTAGAGAAGGACATTGAGGAGACAGCTGCAGGAAGGAAGGGAGTGGCCATGAAGATGCATCTGGTGCCAACATGAGGGAGGAGCCAGGCCACAGGCCGTGGGAGGACGTGTGCAGGACAGCGGAAGCACAGCAGGACCACATGGTGCCAGCAGGAGAAACCAAGGGAGGACGGATACAGGAGAAGAATCACGGCCCAAGGAGGAACCAGGGTCGACACCACCCAGGGCCTTACAGGTCACAGAGGGCAGAGGTTGTCTCCCTCTCCACCAGGGTTTTCAGAAGACTTTATTTTTATCTGGAGGGTTTTCTGTAAGGCACAGAGTAGGTTTCAACCAGTGATTGCTATGGGTAGTGTTTTGAAGTCAGTGGCATGAGCTTCACAGCCAGAAACACAGTGACGAGGAGTCACAGACCACATGGGTGAGGAGATGGTGTCAGCCAATGTCCGTCTCTTCGCCACAAGAAATAACTTTTAATACCCTGCACACTCTCATGTTTTTCATGGTTAGAATAATTCACTGCAGGAAATTTAGAAAACACAGGTAAGTGTCCCACACCATGACTTCTCTATTTTGGTCCCAGCCCTCAGTCTTTCCAGCCAGGCAGATGCACTCACAGAGAGAGCCTACCACAATGTCTATTTTTAAATCATTTCCTCATAATACACACCTTGGACAAATCACCTAATCATTAACTATTATTCTACAGCAGAGTTTAATATCATGGAATTCTATAACATAGATGCACAGTGATTTACATACACAATTTCACATTGTTGGAAATGTACAAGGGAAACGATTCTGAAAAACCACTTTGGTAAGGTCTATACTGGGGGGCCCAAGAAGAGGCTGGTTTAAGGAAAGAAATGCTGCGCACATTTGTGAGTAGAGGGAAGAGAGAGAACAGAGAAGGGAAACTTGAAGATGCAAAAAAGACTCATAAAGGCCACCTCAGTTCCTCTGCCATGATGATACACCATTGAAGTGAAGAGCTTTGCAAGTCCACCTGACACATTTGTATGCCCCTGAGATTGTACACGTGAAAGAAAACATGCTAACACGCTTAACCAGGCAATGCTGAGAATGTGCGCCTCTGTATCCCAGACCACGGCTCTCTGTGGCTGTGCATTTTCTTTCCTAGGTCTCCAACCCAGTGGTAGATTCCTTCCTTTGCTTATTTCTCTCTCTGACATTTCCCTCTTCATTCCTCCCCATGTTGCTTTAATTTAAGCAGCAGCTGCCATCTAAGAAGAATTCTGAGTATGGATTGAGCTGACAAAATAACAAAGTAGACCAAGATTTATATAAGAGAATTAACTGAAATGGCATCAACAATTTACACAGAACAAAAAGGAAATAGTTCTGAGTGTCCTTAATGATTAGTTAAATCAATTATGACATAAACACTGGCATGAGAAAAAGCACACAACAAAATGTTTTTAAAAAGTAGAAACTGTATATCTAGCGCAATCTCAATTTTGTTTTTCTTACTCTATAAAATGCATAATTAACAATATTTGATGTACACTTCAACATATGTACTTTAAAATATAGGCAAATATTACAAACATAAACCAATCATTATTTCTTGGTGAAAAGATTATGAATACTTGTGATTACTTTATTCATTTCTGAATGTGTTGCTTTCTGTAATAAGCCTTTCACTTCATAATGAGAGTAACTACCTGTTTAAAAAAATGTTTTTTAATCTACGCTGATTATAGCAACTGTTTTACTTCTGCTTTGCTTCTATCAATCTCTGGTCATTTCAATTTCTTTCCAACAATGATGACAATTAACCTTAGGTCATGAGATATGGGAGTTGCTGCTGGTGACTAAACATATGGTGTCAATGACTTGGAAGCCAGCCACATCAGGTTAAGAGTCATGGTCTGTGATAAAAGAAGGGTATGGAAGTCCTTTGTCTGGAAACAGTTCACACATACACACATTCAGTCAATAATTACTCCCTTAAACACTTACTTAGAAGTCAGAATACAGTACTGAGAAAACCAGACCCTTTCACTTACCACTAAATACAGAAACCAAGAGTAGACAGTTGCACCAACAGATATCATCACCAACTATTTAAAGGGCTAACAAGAAGACAGAGAACGCTATGAGTAAGTAGCCCAGGAGGTAAGAGTTGGACTGGGTTTGATAAATCCTCTTTGAGAAAGTGACATTTAAACAGAGATCTTGGAGGCTATGCAGGATTTAGTCACGTGAAGAGCTGGTGGACAAACGGACAGGTGTTCTAGGAGAAGAGAACAGGGTACGCAAAGACCCAGAAGCAAAAATGACTATGTACAACTGGAAACCTTGACTGAATTAGCAACACGTTCTAATCGAATGAGTTAACAAATTACAGAGCCACTGACATGTAATCAAGTTAATATGTTACTGTCAAGGAAAATCATGCTGTCCTGTAGGACTAGGAGGAAACCTACTTTCTCCCACCATTGCCTATAATGGCCATGTGTCATTTCACCAGGAACAGTCTCATTTGCTCAGCTGACCTTCACAATTCAGCTTTAGATTGTGCGGTTATAAAATGGCTGAAGCAAAATGCATCCCACCACTCAGACAATACAGTCTGAAGTAACTGAATAAAGACAGATCTTCTTTGAATTCAAGAGCTCATCTCCCTGCCTACTTTGAAAACAGAAAACACCCAAAGCTCATCACTTAAAGTGGCTCACAGTGGAATAATATTCAAGGACAAAAGGAAAAAAGCAAAGTCTGTAATTAACACTAATCTCAGCTCATGGAGGAAGAAGCCCACTTCCTTCAGTTGCTTTCATCACATGTTCCCCAGGACTGTGTATCTTAACAAGCTATTTAAGGCAATCTATAGCCAACTGTAAAGTTAGTAAATGGTCCATAAAAACGCAAGACAACTGAGACCAAAAACTGGAGAAGAAACCAGCCTTGCAGCAAACTAAACTTTTGAAAAATGGTAAAGCCCAATGAAATAAACCAGCAGAGATAAACACGGTAAATAACCATCAACTAAAACACAGGCTAACTACCAAATTACTAGCAACATAAATTCTGCCAACTCCATATATAAAATCTCCATGCTCAAGGTCAGCAAGGAAAACAAAGGACCAGACAATTTATAAAGTAGCAGTGAGTGAGGGAG
Source organism: Aotus nancymaae (assembly GCF_030222135.1). Taxonomy (NCBI): domain Eukaryota; kingdom Metazoa; phylum Chordata; class Mammalia; order Primates; family Aotidae; genus Aotus; species Aotus nancymaae. The sequence continues at coordinate 9,164,440 of NW_026988412.1, read as the reverse complement.
AAGGGGAGAGAAAAGTGCGCTTGCAAGGGAGTGTGGCTTCCCTCCCAGGACACGCGGGGGGCACCATGACCTCACATGAAGGTGTGATAACCTGCTTTTTGTTAGCTTAAACTGACTCTGTCTTTCTTAGCTGAGAGCTGTTCAGGCCTCATGTTAGCTTTTGAGCCGGACAGACTCCATCTTAGCTTCTTCATTTTAGTTATTCCCCTCATTAAGTGTGTAGCTGGGGCAGGATGACACCGGGCACATCCAGGAGTGCATTTGCTGATAAGAGGCTGAGTCAAGTGGTGCCAGCAGAGCCTGGGAATGCAGGTGCTGTCGAGTACCCAGAGCCCCCATATCTATAAGTCGTACGTCTTTTTATGACAGCTCTAGCCCTTGCACCTGGTACTGTTTTCTTTCTCATGTACTAGTTTATCTTTTAACTTTTTGCCTACTGTGCTTCTGTGAAAAACTTGCTTCAGCTAGGTTTCCCCATCCTTTTTCAAACTGGGGTATAAGAAACCCCCAGACTCTTTCTTCGGGGCCGAGAGAACTTTGGGCATTAGCCACCTCTCGGTCACCACCTAAAATAAAGGATTCATAATTCAATCTAAGGGTGTGGTGCATTTCATAACAAAGGTGCACGCCTTGTTGAGAATATCTCCAGCTATCAGCAGATTCTGTTTCTGAAGCCCCTTCTACACCGTTAAAAAGCAAAGGGAAACATGCATTCCCGTTAGTTCATGTTTATTAGATGTCTAAGTTCCAGGTGTGCTGCTATGCACTGAGTAAACAACAAACTAGATTCTGTGTCTGTTTTCTGGAACCGTAGAGTTGTGACAGCAAAGCTGCGGCTCAGTACAACAGCTAAGGCTCAGTACAAAAAGGGTGTAACCCTGTCATTGGTGTCTCCTTACTTTCCCCCTAATGTGATATATTCATCCTCCAAGTTTAGTGAAGGCAGAAAGTAGGTGAGGAAGGAAGGAAGGGAAGGGAGAGAAGGAAGGAGATATGAAAGAAACAGGGAAGGAGAGGGATACGGGGAGGAAAATGAAACTATTTCCTTTCATATAGTTGTTGTCGTCTGGGGAGAAGCTCTCACTACCACCTTGGTTCCTTTGGCTTTTTCTGTTCAAATCCCCAAACTCTTCATTTGGAATCTAGTTATTTCCAGCTGTACATTCCGGAAATCCATTTCCATGCTTTATCTGAAAGCACCAGGAAGGCGAATGCTAATCTCCCATAGCATTCTAGTATAGGAAGCAGCTCAGCACAGAAAGAATTAGGAGCTTGGTGAGTCTTTGGTGATGACCAGGATGCCCAGGGCATGCTTTTAGAGACAGCCACTATTAGCCAGATTCCCCAGACTCTAGGGCCTGTGAATACAGCCTAGAACTGTGTCTAGGAGGGCGTAATTATAGCGACACATTCAACACCTCAAGAAGGCCTATTTTCAGCTTGAAAACAAAAAGATAGTCTAATCTCTCAGTGGGAATGGTAGTGATATAAACATTCTGTAGAATTAATTTGTGAATATGCATCGAGAGCCTTAAAATTATACGCACTCTGGCCTGGCAATTCCACCTCTACTTCCTCCCCGCTGAGGAATTAATCATGAGAAAATGCAAAGCTTTAGCTACAAAGCTCTTCAGCCCACTAACTTGTGATAGTTAAAAACTAGACAACAAAATGCCTACCAATAGAAGTCAAATATGGTAATGGCAGGGGTCCCCAACCCCCAGGCTGCGAACAGGTACCAGCATTTGATTTGCATAGGAGAGCAAACCCTATCAGGAACTGCACACACAAGGGATCTAGGGTGCTCACTCCTTATGAGACTCCCCTAATTATCTGAGGTGGAAGAGTTCATCCTGAAACCATCCATCCCCCTCCTCCATCTCTGTCCCTGGAAAAACTGTCTTCCATGAAACTGGTCCCTGGTGCCAAAAAGGCTAGGGAACACCGAGATATGGAATAGCCAGACAATGGAATATTGCATGGGCATTAAAATAATGTAGAAAATTATTTATGAAAGAAAAAATAGTAAATGCAAGAAACTCTCACAAGTCCGATATTAATCCATCTTGGTAAAAGATGTAAAATATAAATGTACATACATATATAAATGTGTGTGTACATCTACATACAGAGAGACAGAGACAGTGGAAGAAACAGAGGTAGAGGCTAGAAGATACAGTAACGTGTTAAATGTAGTCACTTCTTTTTTTTTGTTTGTGATTTCTAAATTTCCCATAATGAACATATTGAAGTAAAAAATAAATGTAAGTATTCCTCATCTGTCTTCTTCCCATGATCGTCGATAACTGTAGACCATCCTGAGTTAGGAGCCTCCCATGGCTGCCGGGTCTGCATTGGCCCTGATGCTAACCAGACCCCTCGGGCTGCTGCACTCCTGGAATGACGCTCCTTCAGTGGTTCATCAGATACAGCTTTGGTCCTGATTTCTGATATGTTTTAGTCTAATGAGGTTTGAAAGCTAGGTGTTTCTCCTCTTTAGAATTTAATTATTCAAATACATCCATTTAAATGGGCTCATCACTGGTTAGCGCTCAGAGGAGGCTAATGTGCCAGTGAAAAATTCTTTTATTTTCAAGACTGAAATGAGCTTGGAAGTTATCTAATTTTGCTTTGAGCATTTTCAAGAAGCTGTGAAAGCTTCTGCATCTTGCCAAATTAGCTGTCTGTTTGCAGTCTCAGAGCGAGGCAGAGGAGGCTTGAGCAGTCGGCTTGGTTTCTTCATAAAGACGCTGCACCAGCTGAGTAGGAATGTTTCCCCTGCAGGAAAATTATCTCCTGGCAAAGACCCTGGCTGGGCACCTCTCCAACATGGAGCTAACTCCCAAAGGAAGTCACCAGGCTTCTCTGCCTAATCCAAAAATTATCTGGCACCAAGTATCACGCATGTGTGCGTACAAATCACGGCTTCCAGGGAGCTTGAGGTATGGGCCAGGAGTAATTTCCAAAACTGTGTTCCAACTCTATGTGCCCAGTCAGGCTGATACAATGTTCTTGGGGAACAAGAACTTTGCTTTTAAAACTGCAAATCTTACTATAATTCAGAGCACAGGGTATTATTTTAGACATGGGCTGTTTAGAAAATTAGTAGACTGCCTGCTGAACAAAGACGAAAATCACATTGCTCTGAAGATAACTTGGAGCTTACTGGATACAATAATTTGCAAACCAGTCACAATTCTTTTGGAGACCTCTGTTCTGTGAAAACCTGAGTACTATGCAGCAATTTTTTAGTCAGTTGCAAAAAACACACACAGGTCCACACAATACCAAAGAAACCAAGAGGTATGTAAATTGTAACCCCACCAAATGTGTAGAATCACATATGTGTGGGTGAGACACTCACAAAGACAGAGGCCAAGTAATATGGATATAGGAAACAGTGCACAAGGACCACTGACAAAAGACCTGGGTAGGCCTGTGAGATGGCAGACACATCCTCTGTGCTGAGAGCACATCTGCTGGCCAAAACCTACAGCTCAATGAACATTTGTGAGGTGCCCACTCTGTGAGGTCTTCTGGAGATTCAAAGATAAGTGAAGTATAGTGCCTGTCCTCAAGAGGTCTATATCAATTCAATGCATACACATCAGAGAAACGAATTTGGAAAGAGTCGCTACAGGAATGCACAAAATGCCTGCGAGAGGATACACAGGAGACACTTAGCTCCAACTGGCAATGCCCAGAAAGCTTCCTGAGGATATGACTCTATGCTCGGCTTAAAAGAGGAAGAGGACTGGCCAAGGGAAGAGGGGGGAGGAGTCGCAGACAGTGTTACGGATGCAGAGGCCTGAAGAGAGGTGTGACCCACGTAAATCACAGGATAAAGTTCCGGGTGGAAAGTGATGAGGACAGCATTGGAGAACTGAGTCAGAGATGATCAGGTTGAAGCTTGGAAGTCACCACCTGGTCAGTACTGAGGGGTCAGGCCAGATGCTGAGAAGAGGAGGAGGGCATGATCAGGAAGGGCTAAGGAGGTGTGGTGAGTTGCTTCCTCGGGTTCACGGTGAGGACCGGCCCACAAGTCTTCCCTTTGCCATCAGATACAGACAGGAAGCAGAGTGGGAACCATGCCAATCAGAGCTCTGCAATGTTTGCTGCTCCTCATGTATTGACCACATTGTCCATTTAAGGAAAAAAAAAATCTGTCCTACATGTTCACAGTGATGGGCAGCACCATCTCTCAGAGTGAAAGATCCTCATATACTTACTCAAGGTGAGGGCAACAAGAGGAAGCGTGCTAGGAAGACAAAGTCCCTATGTGGAGCCAACTGGGGAAGGAAAAAAATTCCCAAGGGATAGAGTGGGTGATGACTGCTATCAACCGACAGGAAAGCAGCAGCTGCACGGGGACCTGGGCAAGGGAGGGGAGTCCCCACACTGGCAGGCGGAAGCCAGCACGAGAGCTTAGCACAGAGAAGGAGGCGCCCAGAAGGCGTGTGTGTGTGTGTGTGTGTGTGTGTGTGCGCGCGCGCGCACGTTGAGGCGGGCAGGGAAGCAAACATTTCATAAGCACCTACTCTGTATTACACAACAATTAAGAGGGCCAGCAGCTAGTCTGGCCAAGAGGGGGAAAGTAGCAAAGAGCAGAAGAAAGCCCTGAAACAAGTCTGTTTGAGCAGGAGGTGCCATCCATGCTCTGATTCCTCTTTGTTAAAACTAGTCCGGGAGAGATGACAAGGCAAATGTGGGTGAGGGTCTCCAAACTCTGCACTTCTCAGCAGGACTTGGTCACCTGCTGAAGCTACGAGACTGCTCACAGGGCTCAGTGACCATGCAGGTGCCCTAGGAGTTGAGTTATGAAGAGATGCGATGCATTGGGAGCATGGGTCTGAGGTGACATGTGCAGTTTCCCTAAGTTAAAGACCTCCGAACTAATCAAGTCTGGCATGTGCAAAGATAATGCTACCACTGTCCTGATTTCTGACAGGCTTTACAAGTGTCTTCCCTGTTCACTAAATCATGCTCCGAGATGACTTGAGCCTTGGTCTGTCTCACTCAAAGCCCCAGCACAGGGCTGGACAAATGATGGACCCTCAAGCACCACTGAATGAATGAGGTAAATGGCAGGGCTGTGAACACCTATTTTATTCAACAGGGAGATCTGCCTTCATTCTCCAAGTGGAGAAATACCGCCTTTGACAGGCCACATAAAACCCAGCTTTTCCCATGGGGCGTTTGATCGCTGACAGAGTCCTCAAACGCATAGTCACTTACAGGAGAAAGTTCAAGGCGCAGGGCCTAGTTTTTCAAGGTTGTACTCATTATCCTCCCTTCCTCTTGACAGCCTGCTCCTCCTCCTCCCATATTTCTGTTTCAGCTGGGTGGCATGCAGCACCCAACCAGTTACCGAAGCCAGAAACTGGAAGTCTACATCTTTTCCTTCATTACATCCCAATCCAATTAATCATCCAAACCTCATGCCTCCCTGACCTATCTCTGCGCTCACCCTTCTAGGTTCTTCCCACTGCTGCCTCAGTCCAAACCCTCACCTCCAGTATCCTTCAGAGCCTCTCCAGGGCTTGTGCTGCTCAGCCAACTCCTGAGAAATCACAGCAATTCCTTCCAATGCAAGGATGAATGATCACACTGCTCCCTGGTTACAGGGACTCCTTGGACGCCTACCACTGACTGGGTTTTGAGAAACATGCAAATGAGCTAGCTGAACTGAACTTGGCAGAACGTGAGAGAGGTCACACAATCATCAGGAAATCCATCCAGGTTAGGTTTACATTCATCATTTATTTACTATACTTACTGGGGGAACTACATTTTGAGATTTTCTTTCTATATTTTTTAAATGCTATTTTCAAAATTGGACACTTTTGAGAAAATAGAAGAAGAAAATAAAGATGACAAGAATACAATAAGACACTGCCTCACAGACACTTTGATGTGTACTATAAAAACAGAGAATCACAAGTGTTGGTGAGGATGTGGAGAAACGAACTCTTGTGCCCTGTTGGTGTGAATGCAAAATAGTGCAACTGGTGTGGAAAACAATACAGCAGTTCCTTGAAAAATTAAAAATAGAGCTAACATATGATCCAGCAATTCCACTTCTGGGTATATACTCACAAGAATTGAAATCAAGGACTCAAACAGATAGATGGACACCATTGCTCATAGCATATTACTCACAACAGCCAAAAGGTGAAAACAATCAGAGTCCATCAACAGATGAATGGATAAACAAAATATGGTCTATCCATACGACGGAATCTAATTTGGCCATAAAAAGAAAGGAAATTCTGACACATGCTACACGGTGGATAAACCTTAACTGAAGACATTATGCTAAGTGAAATAAGCCAGTGAGAAGAGGACACACACCGTATGATTCTACTTATAGGAGGTACCTAAAGTAGTTAAACTCATGGAGACAAAAGTTGAGTGCTGATTGTCAGGAGTTGGGGGAAGGAGGGAATGGAAGTTATATTTAACGAGTACAGAGTTATACTTTTGTAAGATGAAAAGTGTCCTGGAGATTGGTTGCCCAGTAACGCCAATGCACTTCACACTACTGAACTGTATGCTTAGAAGTCATTACAATGGGGAAGAATGCTAAGTGAAGACTTGGCCCTGGATACCCACCCCTCAAGCGCCTAAAATTCATGAGCAATTACTCTCTATAGCAGGTGGCAAGTTGAAGGGGCCTGGGAGCCAGAGACAAAGAAAGTATGAAGAAGCACTACACAAATTTTATTTGAATTTGTATCAATGAGTAACGCAAGGGGTAGTAGAGACAAAATGTACACTTGAAGCCAGGTGAACAGGCTACACAATGGTAGCGTCGGATGCATCCAGAACCACCTATAATTCAGTCTAAAACAGATTGCTTCTCCTGAATGCTCTGATTGCCTTGGCCTAATTCTTCATTGCACCACAAGGCTCTATTCCCACCTATGGCTTAAAGATCCTGAACATGATTTTGAGATTATTCAAATAACTGCAGCATCCCCTGGGACTTGATCTATACCACAAAAACATTCCTCTGCATAATATGTCTCTTTCCAATATTTGGAACATCCACGCCCAGATAAATTTTAAAAACCTTTCCCAAAGGGATGCATGTGTCTTACTAAAATTTTACTCTTAATTTGTTTACAAAATTTTTATTAAGCATGTTATATGAATGACACCTTATACAGAAAATAACTACGCAAGGCCCCTGACCTTAAAAAGCTTCCATTCTAATAGGAATGATACATAAGTAGAATTCTTACCCAACTGCTGGCCCAGGCCTGTCCTCCCTGTCTCCCCCATCTCAGGAAAGAGTATACCACCTGCAGCAGCTGTTTGAACCTGAATCCTGGGAGTCACTCTTAATTCCTCAATTCCACTTTGCGCCATCTCTATGGCTAAAATGCAGATCCAAGACACCATTACCTTTCACTTGGACTAAGGAAATAGCTTTCTAAATGGCCTTCTGCTTCTATGCCACATTCTCCAAATGGTGTACATCCTAATATTTGTATTAAGTATATCTTCAGGTTACTCTCGTGCTTAAATAATTCTAGTGGTTTGCCAGCACTCTGAAAAAACAGTCAAACCCCTCCCAATCGCCTGACGGCCCATGTTAGCTGGCCCTTGGCCTCCCCACCCCCACTTGCACCACTCTTCTCGCTTACTACATCACATCTACCCGGGCCCTCTCTTCACTTCTCACTTTGATGCCATCACATGTGCTTTCCACTTATGTCTAAATGCTTTCCATTCTCCCCCTGTCTGTTTTATAAGTGTCATTTTCTCTCCACGCAAGTCTTAGACCAAACACCCCTTCTTCATTCCTGATCACTCCATCAAGCACTGTCCCAAGACATTTGATTTCATTTCATTTTCACTTTCTGGATTTATTTTTAAATTATCTGTTGATTGTGTCTCTCCTTCAACAAGCAGGCAACCTGACCTCAGGATTACTAACAATGGTGCCCCTGTCCTGGAATCTGGCCTGGTTCACAGGAGGCATTGAGAAAGGATTTGCTGATAGATGAATGTACATTACAAAGAAGGCTAAAATAAGGAGGAAAGAAATGGAGCAACGTATAGTGAAGAAGGGACACTGATTTTTGGTTTTGGGGCAGAAAATCGGGAATAACTTCCACAGTAGAGATCGGCTGTATTATGCCAAGTAGGTAGCCAGGCAAAAATGCATCCCATCATCTGGAACTAGCAAAGGAAAAGCCCCAGGGGCACAGGCTAATCCACATGTGACTGAGCAATAAAAACAACAGCGGGATCCTGGAGCCCAGACACCTGGAGGGAGGTGGGAGAGGAGCGCAGACAGCGGACAGCCCGAGTGACGTGGTACAGGCTGGGACTTTACCTTTTAGACCATAGAAAGTCACTGAAAAGTTTTGAAGAAGAAAACTTGTATACTTTGACCTGCACTTTGTAAACACTGAAACTATTTGTACTTAAAAACTAACAACAAAAAAATGGCATTACTTTAAAGAGAACTACGCTTTCTCCTATGTTTTGGGGAGAAGAAAGACTTCCATCCCATGTGTACATGTAAGGCAAAGAGGTGCCCATGGCTAGTGACACTGTAGTCAAAGGAGAGGCTATGTGAAGATCACTTTTTGGTTTCCAAAGCCGCTGAACAGCCATATTACATTATCAAATGGTTTTGAATTAAAAGGCGCCACCTCTGTGGAGGATAATAAAGGTAGTACCTGGATTCCAGGATTAACTAACTGGGTGCTGGGCCAGGAGACACTTCCAAGCCAGCACTTTTCATATCACAGGGCAATTTAACTAGACAATATTTAACAGATGGGATCACACTATTTTAGCTGAAATAAACACTAAAGATGTGTATATTACATTAAACTTAAACATAAGCAATTCCGTCTCAGTCACAATAAAAGGCAACTGCTAAAACTACTGTAAGGAATTAAAGACTGACAACAAAATGTGCCTTTTGAAGCACTTATCGTTCAGTGGCTCTGAGAGTGTTCTCCCATTTCAGAGGTCTGACTGATACAGCTTATTTCAGGACAGAATTATTTAATGACCGTAACTTCCCTCAATGACGATGTAACACAATGGAAAGGCGGAATGGGAAAGATGAAGGCTGATACAAGGGAGTCGACTGCTGGTGCTTCCAGAAATCCTGGGCGGAGGGAGGGGCCCAGGAGTCCACAGCCACAGTGTTGCACTACCTGGCTTTTTTCTTAAGTTCACGCAGGTGCTGGATTTGGGCTTCAGCTTGTGGTCTAGAAAATGAGGAATCCAGAAATGTGATGAAGGACCCCTCCTATGATACTAAAGGAATTCCTTCTAGGTATCTGCTTTCCACAAATCAGAACACTGGGTTGGGCTGAAGGAGTGAATGCCTTTCAGCACATGGCTCGATGTTTGTGAGAAATGCCAGGGTTGGCAGAGAGGGAGCAACGGAAAATGTAACCCGCCCCGTAGCTGCAGTAAGGCAAGCAGTAACAGAGTCAAAGCATGAGTGATGGAATCAGACAGACCTGGATGCATGCCTCAGCTCTAATTATGAAACTGACGGAGAGCAAATGTATTAACATTTCCCCATATGTAAAGTAGAAATAGGCTTGTGAGATTTGAAAGATCACGGATTCAAGGTGCTTGGCATAGTGCCTAGCATATAGTAACTACTAAATAAATGACAGTTCTAGAAAATGTTCTTGTTATTTTTTCTGACTTTTATAGCCATTTGATTTACTTCCATTATTTTACGTGCGAATATCCTGGTAAGAAAGATAAAAGTATGGAATCTCACACAACTGAAAGGGCCCTCAAAGTTCCCTGTTTTTAGGCATCTTCATTATCACTGTCATTTTATTGATGAAGCCACTAAGGACATGAGTTAAGGTGACTGTCCAAGGTCACCTCGTCACTAAGTCCATTTAAAACACTCTCATTTGTGCTCTCAGCAGTCCCCTAGTGTTTGAAGTAGTGAAGATAATTTCCTGCACTGCTGGATGGCCTAAGAACCAGGCTGCCTCTGTTATTACAAATAATCTATACCACGAGATAGAAGCGCGTAAGCCAAAGGGATCACGCGCTGAGTAATCAAAGTGCCAACTCTAAAATATTAGACAGTTATGAAAATGATACTGAAGCTTGTAATAACCCTTGCTAATGCTTATTATGCTGTTAAGTGAAAAATCAGAAAACGCAATCCTGTTTATGTTGTGATTATAACTATGTAAAATTATGCACATATATAGCAAGGGCTGGAAAGGAACTCGGAAAATGATGGTGGCTGCCTTGATAAGAAGGCACCATTGCAGAAGTTTTATTTTTATCTTGTGACTATAATGCAGTTGGCGCAATAAATGCAAAAGTGATCTTCACAGGGAAGGAGATGCTGCTGTTCACTCACCCGGGGTTATACAACATGACTGCAGACAGGTTCTCACGGGACTTCGAGAGGTCGGTCATGGACAAGCTGAAGGAGGACAGAAGGCCACTCTAAGAGCAGACACAGGGCAGAGTGGTTACCTTAGCAGAGAAGAAAAGGCCACTGGTCTGGACTCATTGCTTCCAATGTGTGAGAGACAATGAGGTGCACACGCTCCTGATTAACACGTACCACAATTAACTGGTCTATCTGAGGAAAGCAGATCGGGGCAGTAAAGCCCTGGTACATTTCAAACTCAAGCCTTCTGCTAAGCACAGCAGGTACTTGGCCTTCCAGGACTGGGGAAATTCACCAGGAACTCCACAATCCAGTTGGTCTCCCCTACCAGTTAAAGTTGAGGAAATGGGTCACAGTATCTTTGCCATCCTCCATTGCCTGGCAGGCAGCAGTCTCCTGTAATCAACAACACTCACTCACACTTATGGAGCGATAAAGATGAAGGCAGGAGAGGGGAAGGGAGACCAAAAGTAAGAGCCTGACCTATTTTGCTTCCATGGGAAGCTATTGGCAAACATGTTTGTTCCCTCTGTTCCTCTGAAACTGTACCAAAAAGGACCCTCTAGGGAGACCCTGGGCTGGAGCAGATAAGAGGCTCCACTGGCTAGAACGAGCCACCCAGGAGAAGGCTGAGGTCTGCAGCTTTCTCATTATTTTCCAGCTAGGGCACTGGCAACCTCGGGCACTTCTTATAAAGGAGACAGAAACGAGAGGCTGGGTAACCAGCGGTCAAGGGCAAATGCTTCTGGTATTCAAGTCAGTGCTGCAGCCAAGGTTCCCCACTTGCTGGCTACAGAACAAGTTAGGGAGAGTCACTCTTGGTCTCTTTCTCATCTTGACCTGGGGGTGACAGCTTGGGGGTATTAACAGCTGCTGCACAGATAAAGTGGTAGAATATAGGTACAAGTTTAGCACCCTTCCTGGCTCATAGAAATGTTAGTTGTAGCCTTCATTATCTTCTTCAGTCTAAGGACCAGCCATGACATTCCTGAACAGATTTCTTTCCTCCTTTCTCTGGTCCTCAGCTCCCTTATCCAACAGCACTTAAACTGCAAGTTAGACGTCCCCTTCCAATTAAACCAAAGTCTTTCCCAGTTGTCCTAAGCCCACACCTGCTCTCACTTCCCACGTCAATGAAAAATCCATTTACTGTGGCTGATTTTGGATGACTGTGACTCCAATGTTGGGTTAATTCCTAACAGATGCTGATTAGAGGAAGTCACTCTCCACCTAACGCAAAATGATGTCCAATTCCTTGGTGGGAAGGGTGGAAGGCTAAAGAGAAGGATCTAGGAGGGGCAGTTTCTCCTGTCTGCTCTGGAATTCACTTGCTTGCTCTCTTACTTCATCAGCCACTCATCTGCTGGGAAACAATCTCCCTAGAATCAATCCAGGTTGCAGAACTACTTTTCCAGTGGTTCTACACCCCAGAAAGTCAAAAGGTTAGAACCAGAGTGACCACCACCCACTCTTCCCCACATCCGATCAGTGGTTCCCTCCTAGAGACAGACACCATGTCCCTCACCTTCCTCTTCTCCCTCAGCTTGGCAGCTTCCTTTGGATGGTTAAAGCGAAACATATTGGTTCTTCCCAAGAGAATCACAGCACCTGAGAACGCACAAAAGCAGTAATGAATTTACAGTAAGCAGTGTGGTCAGTTGCCATTATCATAACATGGAATTCTACTGTTGAAATGTAATTTCCAGTGTATTATAAAATAATAAGGGAAAGCTTTAGTCTCAAAAGTCTGCTTACTTAAGCCAATGTCAAATCTGGAAATGCCTTTATTTAAAAGCTGAGAGTTACAACACACATAATATCCTCATATCCATAGTATCCAACAGAAGTGATGAATATAAGCATTACAACATATTATGAGATTTAAAACTTAACAGACAGATAATTAGACTTTTGATTGTCTGGAAAAAAAAAGAAACCAGTTCTCCAAAGAGAGGTAATATCAAGCAAAGCATATGGTCACAACTTGAGAAATGTTTATTGATGCTGATAAAAGTAGAAATCTCAAAAGAAAAGTGCTTTCAGAAGAAAACATGATGGAATTGGCAGAGTATAGATAACTGTTACTAACATCTTCCCCAGAATTTGACAGGAAAGGACTTGTGTAGATGTATGGTCTATTTCCAAATAAAAACACTGCTTCTTGTCAAAACCCTATTAAAATTCCACATTCAACACACAAGAAAGGGTTCTTTTGATTGACGAGAGTCTTCCTTATTTAGAAAACAACTGCACGAAGGGCAAAAGAATTCAAGGAAAATGCCCAAGGAAAACAAAAGCATGGGAAGGGACAAATTTCAGCTTGAAGCAAACAAACCCATTCTAGAGTCACAGCTATTTAAGGCGGGCACAGGTACCTGCAGGGCTGTGAGCTCCTTGTCACCAGAGGCATGTAAGAGAAACGATGTTGCAGAAGAGATTCATTGTCTCTTCTCAAGTCCCATCCATGTGTGAGAGTCCACGTGTATGGTCTGATCCGTGTATGAGAGTCTACAATGCTTCAGAGCATCAGTAAAGCAAGACACATGCACTGACAGCCATGAAGAATGACATGTGAGTGCTTAAGTGTCCAGCATACTTAGCTAAGTGTGTGATTAAGTGACGAGTGCAGCCTGGAGTAGCTAGGGACAGGCTTCTGCACCAAGGACCTAAGCTGGGTCTCATTGGATAACCAGAGGGCAAGAGGAAGTGTTCCATGTGGGGTAATTGTAGGGAGAGGCTAAGCTATAGACAGGAGAATGGCCTGCTATGTTCAAGAGTCATGTCCATCCACAAAGTTCAGGATGTTTGAAACAGCATCAAGAATCAATACTGGATAGATGAAACAGATTATGAAGACTGGAGAACCAGGATGAGAGTTTAGACGAGAGGTCACAAACTGGTGGCCAGAGGAAAAAATTCGGCCCATAGATGTGTTTTTTGTGTTCCCTGTCACGTTTCAAAAACAAAATCTTTAGTTGGCACGAGTTAAAAATCTGGAGAGTTCACATAAAAGTCTGCGTACCTTTCTAGCATTTCTTCAAATTCCTAAGCTATGCTATCAGTAGATCTTTGTTTGTACTTGGCAAAAATCCCTGGGCTGCAGAGGGTTGTCTCCTTTGCAGAGGTGACCTCTGGCTGACCACAGTCACTAGCCTCTTGCTTGGATACTAACTTTACCTGGCCCCTGCAAGAAATACAACACCAGATATCTATTCTGGAGCTCAGGCCAGCATATCCACCTGCCTATTCGATGTACCGTTTGGACAGCTCAAGGGAGTTTCAAATTCAATATGGTTAAAAACTAATGGGTTTAAATCACAACCATAGGGAGTAACTGATATGGGTTGGTTTTAGTGTTGTCATTACTTAGCAGAAACGAAGTCACCATGAAAAGGAGGACAAGACAGCTTTAGGAGCCCTAGAAGGGCAGCAGCAGATCTTATCCACTCTACAATCTGCTTATCCCTGTCACGTAAAATTGCATTTGTATTTTTTCCAATTATGGCAAGGCACCATAATCATGATTAAAAAGGGTGTTTCCCATGCCTTTTATGACTAGGACTCAGAGCAGTGTGCCGCACAGAAAGCCAAAAGCTAAGCAGCTATGTCTAGAATATATGTATATTTAATGCTGTTAAAGTTACATTAGAGATTAATAAAGCAATCATACTCCAGGTGTTAATTACATTTCCAATTCTTCTTTTTTTTCCTGTTAATCAAATGCCCAGCCATGCAAGTTGAAAATTGCTAAAATATGTTAATGGAAAAATAGAATCGTATTTCAGAGACATATTTCAAATTGCATTAAATCATTGAAAATAATCTTGCCACCCATGTTATTTGCATGAAATACACATAAAAAGCCCTTTAAGGAGTTATAAAAGAAAGCAAAACTATTCATGACAATTTATTGTTTCCATCTAGATAACGTGAGTCAACAGTCTGGCATATAAGAAGGGGTCCATTAAGGCTGGTTTCCTTCCCTTTCTTCTACTGAGCATCTGTACTCAACAAACCTGGTGAATTTAAAAATTTGCTTCATTTTTACAAGCTGCCACTATTCATTATTTAATGAACACTTACTTACGCCAGTTGCTATGATAAACAGAGGGGATACAGCGTTGAGCAAGTCAGATGTACGCTTTGCCTTTACAGAGCTTTAAAAAATGTCCGAGAGAGATAAATAATCAAATGATGAAATAATTCCGCAAATAAATGCAAAACAGCAACCGAAGGAGAAGAATTGTGCCCAGGGCTCAATGAGCAACAATGATATGGGTTTATTACAGGGGAAGTTAGAGAAAGATATCTTTGAGGGAGGTGGTGTCTAAAGCTCTGAGAACAAGCTGGGGAGAGTGTCATGTGTAAAAGCAATAATGATCACGATGATGACTGATGAAAATAATGAGGAGGAAAAGAACGCCAAGAATGAGTGACTGAAGACAGCCATGGTTATGTGGCTATGGCAAAGGAAACAAGGGTGAGCACCGCACCAAGGTAAGGCTTGAGAAGGAGGGACAAAGTAAACCAACTCAAACGTTTCAGGATGTAAAGGATCGTGTCTTTTATCTAGTTGGAAGAGGAAGACACTGAAGGGCTCTGTGTAGCAGCATAACATGATTAGATTTCAGTTTCAGAAAGATCATTCTTGCGATGGTGACTGAAGAAAGGCCACACAGGGCAAGAGCGGATGTGGCCAGGCAAGCTAGGCGGCTACTATGGTGGTCCAAATAAGTGATGGTGGCTCAGGATTGGGGGAAAGGGGTAGCAAAGCAGTCAAGTAAAACAAAACTGAAAGATACGAAGGAGATAAAATCAACGAGATTTGATGATGGGCTAGATACAAAGAGGAGAAGAGGGAAAGGAAGATGGCTCCTGGGTTCTGGACTGCATCACTGGTTGGTTGGGGAGTCTTCTATACAGAGACGTTCCTGAGAACGCTGGAAAAGGACCAAGATGGAGTGGGGAAAAATCATGAGTTTGGTTTTGGACATAATGAATTAGAGATGCATTTGGCAAATGAAAGTATGGGTTTGAAGCTCTAGTATAAAAGTCTGGGATGTCAATGTATCTACCTTCCTATCTACCTACCTTCTTATATATATATAAATCCACAATGCTTGGGACAAAAAGGGTTTCAGATTTCTGATCATTTTTTGGATTTCAGAATACCAGAACATATATAATGAGATATCTTGGGAATGGGACCCAAGTCTAAACATGAAATTTATTTATGCTTCATCTACACTTATAGACAGTCCTGAAAGTAATTTTAGACAGTATTTTAAATAATTTTGTGAATGAAACAAAGTTAGTGTACAGGGAACCATCAGAAAGCAAAGGTGCCACTATCTCAGTCACCCATGTGCACAATCTGAGGTTGCTTAGCATCACCATCATTCCTGACTCTAAATTATTTATATGCTGCTGATAAGCAATCACCTGGTGATCCAGGTCTTTTTGTTAGCATAATAATGAACAAGGAGGAAATTCACTACTTCAAAACGGGAAGGACGCAAGCTTTTGTTTACCACAGGAACTTTACAGTTACGCATGTCTGCTGCATTAGCACATCTCAGCACAGTTATTCTGATATTGGCACCCTTGATTCCTGTAGGGGCTGCCTCATCATCTGTAGTTAGTGTCTTTCTAGGGCAATAATGCCGAAACATTGATGTTTCATCAGCATTACAGAATTGATCTGTGTCAGATTTTCATCAGCAATGACCTTGACAAACTCTCAATAAATTTCTCTGCTGCTTCATAGTCAGCAGATACTTTATCACCACAATTTTTAAAAATTGCTGTGTCTGTTCCTAAATGTCTGCAACCAGCCTGAATATTCACAGTTTCCTTCAATCTTCGGTTCACTGTGATAGACTTTTGCTTGTTTTCACGATCAGCTTCCCATGAAATGGCAAGTATTCACTGGGACACCGACAGGATCCACGCTTTCAGTACACAATTGAGATCTTCAGTTTCAGTGTTATGCAGTGTCTTTCTATTTTTTATTTATGTGTGTTTATTACTTTCAGCATATAGCTTAGCCTTCTGTTTCTTCAGGTCATATATGATGGCCACATCAACACTATACTCTTCTGTAAGACATTTCACACTTAACACCACCATCCAGTTTCTCCAACAGCTTGACTTTCTGTGCTACAGATCAACATAAATGCTTCCTGTGTTTCTTATCACTGTTGCCCAAAGGGGTAGCTGCAGACCTTTCTGACATGTTCAAACATTATCTTTACACCACAAAGGAGAGAATAAGTAAAACAAACAAACAAGCAAACAAAAAACCAAAAACTCAGTGAGTAACGCATGCAGGTCTTGGTCCTGTGCAGGGTATCATGGGGAACCTGCTACTGTCATGTATGGCCTGAACACCTGCTGTTTTATTATCCTCTGTCAACACACTTATATGGGGGAATCTGAACATGCGTGGAAAAGATTTGCTGCCGCTGAAGGGAACTGCGGGTCTCTTTTCCTTTGTGGATTGTGAATAAACTCTGTATGTTATGCACCTACGTTTTGACTGCAACCCCATCACATGAGGTCAGGTGTGGAATTTTCCACTTGTGGTCTCTCATGTTGGCCCTCAAAAACTTTTGGACATTTTGGATTTCTGATAAAGAATGTTCAGCGTGTGTGTGTGTGTGTGTGTGTGTGTGTATAAGAGAGTCATTGCTAATAAATGAAACCACAAGAGTAGGAAAGAAACCTGAGGACAGAATACAGAGGTAGAAGATAAGAGGACCTAAGACTGGGCACCTGAAGAAGTGCTGAGTTCTAATGGCCACGTAGAAGAAAATAAACTTACAGAGGAAACAGAGAAGAGGCCATGAGAGAGGGAGAAAGAAACCCTCAGAAACCAGGAGAAAGAGGAGCCAACAATGAAGAATCCTTCTCAGAGGTCAACTAGATAAAAAGGCTAGAAAACACCATTGGGTGTGGTAGCACAGAGGTCATAAGTGGCCTTAGTGAGAGCTGATTTGGTAGTAGACCAAGGCCAGAAGGAAGAGACTGAGGAATGCACAAGAGGTAAGAAAATGTAGACGTACTGAGCACAGGCAACTCTTTCAAGAAGTCTATGAACAAAGAGAAGAATTGGTAGTAGCCAGAGGAGATGATAGGGTATTAGTCCATTCTCACACTGCTAATAAAGACACATCTGAGACTGGGTAATTTATAAAGTAAAGAGATTTAATTGAATCACAGTTCAGCATAGCTGAGGAGGTCTCAGAAAACTTAAAATCATGGCGGAAGGGGAAGCAAACAGGTCCTCTTCACATGGCAGCAACAAGAAGTGATACACAAAAGGGGGGAGCCCCTTATAAAACCATCAGATCTTGTGAGAACTCACTATCAAGAGAACAGCAGCATGAGGGTAACCACCTCCTTAATTCAATTATCTTCCACCAGGTGCCTCCCACAACACATGGGGATTATGGGAACTACAATTCAAGATGAAATTTGGGTGGGGACACAGCCAAACCATATCAGATAGCTCCTGCAGGACATATGTAAACTCATACGCATATTTAAAATGCAATAAGCAAACTGAAGGGAATAAAGGGGAATAAATGAATAAAACAACTACTGAATGAGACTGGTTGATACCGTAAAGTTCCTTGATAAAATCTGAAGAGTGTGTGCTGCCCAGAACTCCTGATGTGGCTGAGGACAAGTCAGTGCTTAATCTCTCCAAAATTCAGTTTCCTCATCTAGTCATCAAACTGGACAATTTCTAAGATTCCTTCCAGATCTTAAATTCCTTTCAACTATGAACCACTTGGTCTGAGGTCAGTGTGATTAACAGCAGCAGATGGACTTTACATGATGCACTTAATTTATAATTTTGCAAGCATTTCTAAACCTCCTTGAAATACATGACTTCTATGAGATTAATTCAGAGCTTGCTAAATACCCAAAGACAGACAAATTTCAAACAGTCTTCAGTGGGAATAGAGAGGACATTACATTGTGAAAGAGTAGACAGAGACACTGATGGTTTCACATGAGACTCTTTATTTTAATATTTCAAGTAAGCTGAAAGAAGTAAGTCTGTAAATGTTTCTAATGATTTCTAAGGAATGCAGGGACAATAATCATTAATATCACCCTTAATTACCCTCTTCAAGTTTTATGAGATTTTCTAATTCTGCTACTGCACAAATAAACCAACTCATTTTTTCTCCTACTGTTTTTATATGAATATTTCTGAGGTAATGATGTACCAATAATTTCATTCTGGGTTACAAATAATACAAACATACAAGACAACTGTGTTCCCAAAAGCCTGTGGTTCACACCTTAGAGGCTGTGGCGTCAATAAACATGAGACGCCCTTTGTAATCCTGTTTCAGGACTCCTAGTTCTACCTATTACTTACTTTAGAAATACACCCCGCCCCCCACCAACCAAAACATACCCCCAGCCCTCAACCAACCAACACACACACAGAGAACGTAGTGCACTGTGAAAGCATGCTCAGTGAAAGAAAGGTGATCATTTTAGACATGACAAATGGAGAAACCAAACTCTGTCAGGAACATAGGAACATATAATTTTCTGAAACGGTATTGAGTGAGAGGCTGAAGTGAGGTAGGGCAGGTAAAGTTCTTATTTCATTGTCTGATTCAAGCAAACAGAAACTTGCTTGTTTGTGACATTTTCCTTCTGATTTAAAATATCTTAAAGATATTTATTTATATTAAAATA
This sequence comes from Aotus nancymaae, assembly GCF_030222135.1. Classification (NCBI taxonomy): domain Eukaryota; kingdom Metazoa; phylum Chordata; class Mammalia; order Primates; family Aotidae; genus Aotus; species Aotus nancymaae. Next base: position 9,145,308 of record NW_026988412.1, on the reverse strand, counting down.
AGTTATGATGATGGTACCATTGGGGGAAACTGATAAGAGAACATCTAATTTCCACTAACGCATGCCAATACTTAATAACAGATTAAGTAATATGTTCAAGGGCCTTAGACTTTGTGACACAGATTTTATTATTTAAAACACTAGAATTAGAGTAATTTTTTTTATATCAAAAATGGCTTTGGGAAACTAGATAGGAAAAGATGAAGATCTAACATGGTGCCTGTGATGGGCAAGAAAATTTCACATAAATACTAAACAAATTCAAGCAGGACACATGGCTTGGTGTTAATGGCTGGCTTGGGAATGAATGACAGGCACTCTGCAACACAGGCAGCAGGCAGCAGTATCAAAGCATGCCATCGGGTCATCAGTTAGTAATTCTGAAGAATAAAAATGCACATGATGCCTTACCAAAAAGCTACATTGACCTTGTCCCTTCCTTTTCAATGTTTACAATTCAAATATGAATTTACAATTTCCTGCTTTAGATAAATCACTTCAACCTCTGTTTACTCTTGGTAAAGTGAAAATTGCAAACTTAGATTCTGGGACTCTGGAGAAGAAAGAAAATTGATTTTCAATCTTTGCTATTGAAGTTTCCAGCCAAATTATATATCAAGAATGATTTGCCCAACTGTGTGCACAAGTTGAGTGTGGAGCTTTGTAAAATTTCAAGATGCTCCAGTCCCATCCCTAAAGAAATTTTTAATGTACGTGTGGGAGCAAAGAGAGGGGGTGGTAAGTGGGAGCGGATTTTTCTTCTTAACACCTCATGGGAGAAACAAAATGAGCACAGACGGTCTCCAACTTAAGATGGTTCTACTTATGATTCTTCAAATTTATAATGGTGCAAAAGTGATATGCATTCAGCACAGTATTCAACAAGTTATGTGAAAGAGTCAACATCTGATTATAAACTAGGCTTTGCATTAGATGAGTTTGCCCAGGATTCTGAGCACATTTAAGTAGGCTAGACTAAGCTGTGATGCTCAATAGGTTAGGTATATTAAATGCATCTTCAACTTAGGATATTTTCAATTTACAATGGATTTATAGGGACACAGCCTCATTGTAATTCAAAGAACATCTGAATATGGAATGGGTCTGTCCTTCTGAAGGAAAATGTAGAAAGCGTAGGAAATGATTAGAGGGTAATTCAAGACAGTATTGTAGTCACATGATGATTTCCAATGTACTGAAGGAAAGCATTACACAATTCAAGCTATTAGTAACTTTCTTTCCATTCATGCGTAGCAGTCCACATTCTTTGCTACCACTATTAGTAATCACCTCAACTATTTATTTCTAGGCTCCTATACACTCCAAAGTGTCAATATCCTATTGCTCCTTCTGAAATAGTTCTTGCACAATGCCTCCCTTCCCTCAGCTGCCAAAGTCTTTTACCTTCAACCCCCCTTCCTCATAGCTCTTTTATCAGCTTCCCTTTGGGCTAAACAAACGCTGCATCATCTTCACCTCTCAGCCCACGTTACCCATCTACTGTGGTCAGAAAGGACTCCCTTCCGCTTTCCATAGAAAATTCATGCAACTGATCTAGGACTTAAGAGCCCTACAGACCTGCGCATGACTCAACAGCCTCGGTCTGACTACTCCTATTCCTCCCTCCATCCCCATTCCAGTCTTAGACACTTCTTCACCACACACTTTGGCTGAAGTTCATCTAAGTCACTTTTTCACTACATGCCATTAAGACAAATAGATTCACTTCAGAATTCAACTTTGGGTACATTCTCCCTTTCTAGCAGTGTAAAACCACCATCTGGAAGGAGTTTTGGTTCTGCATAAGTTGAAACAAGCATGCACCACCCTGTTTCTTCCAATGAATATACCTATAGCCTAAACAGAATGCACACAGTAGTTATTTGAGGGCCTTGGAAAGTAAAGAGTAGCAGGTGCACTTCTCTATCAGTGACGTTAAGCTTTTCTTCATATGTTTGTTGACCACATGTATGTCTTCTTTTGAGAAGTGTCTATTCATGTCCTTTGCTCACTTTTTAAATTTACAAGATTTTTTTTCTTGTAAATTTGCTTAAGTTCCTTGTAGATTCTGGATATTAGACCTTTGTCAGATGAATAGATTACAAAGTATTATCCCATTCTGAAGGTTGTCTATTTGCTCTGATTCTGTTTCTTTTGCTGTGCAGAAGCTCTTTAGTTTAATTTCATCCCACCTGTCCATTTTTGCTTTTGTTGCAATTGCTTTTGGCAATTTCATCATAAAAATCTTCGCCTGTGCCTATGTCCTGAATGGTACTGCCTAGATTTTCTTCTAAGGGTTTTATAGTTTGTGTTTTACATTAAGTCTTTAATCCATCTTGAGTTAATTTCTGTATAAGGTGGAAGGAAGGGGTCCAATTTCAATTTTCTGCATATGGCTAGCCAGTTCTCCCAGCCATTATCCTCAGCAAACTAACACAGGAACAGGAAACCAAACACCACATGTTCTCACTTATAAGTGAGAGCTCAACAATGAGAACACATGGACACAGGGAGGGAAACAACACATACTGGGGCCTGTTGGTGAAGGGTGGGGTGGGGAGAGCATCAGGAAAAATAGCTAATTCATGCCATTAATACCTAGGTAATGGGTTGATAGGTGCAGAAAACCACCATGGCACACATTTATGCATGTAACAAACCCACACATGTACCCAGGAACTTAAAAAAAAAAAAAAAAGAGGAGGTGCATTGAAGAAAATCAAGATTGGAAGCACCACTGAACTCACCGTGAATTTACCATTTTTTGCCTGCAGTGTTTCCCAGCTTGGTGTAGGAAGAAACCCGAAAGTGGACATCAGTGCAAAAGAGAGAACTGCAGGAGAAGCCCCCTAGTTCAGGTTGAAGGAGGAGGAGAGAGTCCCTTAGCAGCAACAGTGGGGCCATGAGGAAGGGGAATCTTTCTTTCCCATCAGAGGGGGTGGGGCCATGAGGAAGGGGAATCTTTCTTTCTCATCAGAGGAGTGGGACAGATCCCTGTTGCTTTTTGCTTTCCCTGTCCTCTCACTTCTTGGCTGTGGACCTGGAGACAGGCACAGGAAGTACCTGGAAGAGTAGAATAAATAAAACTCAAGATTTCCAGGGAAGGGAAGACCCGAGGGAAGTAGAAAGTGCAGGAGAGATGGTGAAGAAGGAAATGTGCAGGAAAGCAACCACACAGAGTTGGTTATTAACTCCTGGGCTCACCCCTACGTGTGTACATGTGGATCTGATCCTCAACAGCATGCTAAGGCTTTGAGAACTGAACTAAGAGACAGACCACTGCACAAGTCCCAGCCTGGCCGATGGGTAGCACACCCGTGGCTACTGGAAGAGCACTGCAAAGGATCTGAACACTGAAGCAGCAGTGCAATGGCAGACACGATCAACACAGGCTGACCATAACTCACAGCCTGCATCCAACTAGGTCAACCGTCTGCTAAAACAAAAAGTATAAACATTTCCCATAGGATTTAAACAAGACCCAGAATCTCATAATATCCAAAACGTTTATGACACAATCCAATATTATTACTCAGCACAGCAAGAACCAGGAATATCTCAACTTGCATGACAAAAACAATCAACGAATGTTTATACTGAGATAACAAAAAGCTCCAATAAATATTTAAATACTCTTAAAATAAGTGAAAAAAATAAAAAATTCAACAAAGTAAAGATATAAAGAATTAAATATTACTACTGAAAATCGCAATATTCAAAATAAAAAATACATTTGTGGGCTTAAAGGCAGAATGGAGATGACAGAAAAAGTCAATGAACTTGAACACAGGTCAACTGAAATGATTCAATTAGGAAAGCAAAGAAAAAAGAGTTTATCAAAAAATAAAAATAGGTAAACAGAGCCTCAAGGAACTGTGAGTCAATATTAAAACATCTAACTTTCATGTAATTGTAGTCCCAGTAGAAGGAGAAGAGTGAGTATAGTTGCAGGAAAAAATAAATAAATAACAAATAATGGCTGAAAACTTCCCAAATTTAGAGAAAGACAAAGGTCTATGAATTCGAGAAGCTCAGCAAAACCCAAACCGGTTATACCCAAGAAATCCATGCCAAGACATATTGTAAAGCCAACATATTGAATGTAAAGCTGAAAATGAAGTTTTAAAAGGAGAAGAGAGTTCGAGAAAAATAGATATGATGAGTGAAAAGAGAACAAAGGGGTTATACCAATTGAAAAAAGAGAAGAAAGGTGTTAAACAGATTGAGAAATACTTGGCTCATGTGCAGAAGTCCTGTGCACCAAGAAACTAACTCCAGTATAATTAGTTTTGGTCACTTGTTCTCACATTCAAACATGTGAGAAGTCAAATTCTAAGCCATCAAACTGATGAAACAGACCCTCTTGGCCATGGGGACCCCAGAGAAACCTTGGAAATTGAGTTCCTGGACATGACAGGATGGCAGGTAGGACATGCTTTCTTCTACTCCCTCCCTTGCTAACTGCCATGGCTTTCACTCCTCAGGGTTCAACAGAAACCAGCTCTTTGGAAAGACTTGCTTCACCACTGATTTCAACCAACTGTGACTGCCCCTACCTTCTGTGGTTTCCACACAGCAAACCAGCATTGTCCCCTGATAAGAAACCACTGACCATGGAGTAGTTCTGGCCAATATATAGGGTGCACAGTGAATGTTTCCATGTCCTCCGCTTTACCTTTTGACATCAGAGGACCAAAACTCCACCCTTGGATCATGCTAACCTTGTCAGTTTTTGTTCACCCAACCCGTGAGGGAGCATAAGCTCAACTGTGCATGCTCATGTTTCTCCTCTCATAAATATTCATGACTACTCTTATAGCTTATTAAATATGCACATTCAGTCATCCAGCTCAGTGTAAATTCCTGTTCCCTTTTCCCCTCCCTCAGTGTGTCTGTTTCTGGCTTCTGGCTGGAGGCTATGCTTCCCAGCCTGTCAGAAGGGCCACCCTGTAGGCCTTATAAAAAATAAAGCTCTCCTTTCCAAATTTACAAAGCTTGTCATTCTTGAGTTGACACGTGCATCAGAATCACAGATACAAAAAACCTGATTGCAGGCCCTCATCCCTAGATTTTTTGGTTCAGTAGGTCTAGGATGCGGCCTGGGAATTTGCATTTCTAACAAGCTCTCAGCTAATGCTGATGTTGATGTCATACTTCAAGAATCACTAGCTCTAGGTATAGTCTTTTAAGAAGAGTTAGGTATTTGACATTAAAGAATAGCTATAGAAGGAGTCCATATACAAGTGATAGATGTCATATTTGCAGGTCTCTAATCTGAGGAAGACATATGACGAGTGCTTAGGGTCAAGTGCAGGTGAGTCAGTGGAGGAACAGATAGTGACACCTGCTGACTTTTTGTAACACATAAAAGGTCTCCTCTGTTAAATGGATACCTTGGCTAAACCACTGGGAGATCTATTTCCCTTTCTACTTCCACTAAAATTCTTTTTTAATTTGTCAGAGAACAACTCACAGCAGCCCTCCAGCAGATGAAAATTTTATCAAAGTCTCCTCAGCTCCACTCTGCAGACAATCATCTGTTCCCTCTGAGTACTTGAATAGATGAAAATATATTTTGGCACTCAAGCATAACAGATTCAAATGCGCCCAAGTACAATTTTCCCAGATGCCATTTCTGTGGCACTTCTAAGAAGAGATGAACAGTCAATGGATCTGACAAACCAGTAAGACCAAAGCAGTCCACTTATATGAATGAAAAAATTAATTACATTCAACAACTATCAGCTTTAAAATAACATATTACAGTAAAAAGCAAAAAATAATAATTAACAAAGAATAGTTCCTAGCAATCAATTATGGGACAAATGCTGAAATACCGTCTCAATTACAATGCATCTAACTGTTGTATCATTTCATATTAAGTATATAAAACAGAAAAAAGAAAAAAATCAAGGCGTTAAGCCACTATCAAGAAGAGCTCAAGTTCTGTGGACTAGTATCGTGATCAAAGTCACATTTTCTTCTTGATAAAATTCACACTTTCTTGAAGAACTGGCTCCTCTTTCTTTGGAACCATCTAATGGAATCACAGTATGGAATGAGGAGAACTAAGCTTTGGAGAACACACTAATTGAAGAGCATGTTAGATATAATGTTATGTATCCCATCATTACTTCTGGAAGAACTGAAAAAAGGGGAGAAAAACTTCAGGCAACAAATATTATATATGTCCCAACAATTAATGCTCACAATACTAGCAAAGGCTTTTCATTTGAGTGAAGACACCAACAGATGAAAACATTTCCTATAATTTAAGGTGAGAAAACAGTTCATGCAATCTGACAAAAGTGAGGCAGTTAACTGATAGAGAAAAAGAATTTGCCCTTAATGGTGGCAATCTGCTAAATTTAGATAAATCTCCTATTAGTTGGCAATTGCATGTATGTTAAGTAATTTAGATAAGAAGTGGTAATTACTACCAGTGTTTTTCAACGGGACAGCCTAACTAACCCATTTCCAAATGAACAGCAATTTACTAATGAAGAGACATCTGAATACCAAATATCAGTAGGAAACTGCTGGTAGCGTAAGGTGAACCAGGAATCCAGTCAATTGTGGAGTTAAAATGGCTAGGAATCATTGTGACTTGAGTTACCGTGCAGCTACAGTCTCTTCTCTGAACATCTTTTACTTCCATAAATGAGAAATGCTGCTTAGAACCACCTCAAGAGGATGGATGGATGGATGGATGGATGGATGGATGGATGGATGGATGGATGGATTTATGGAGATGCAGTTTCACTCTTGTTGCCCAGGCTGGAGTGCAATGGCACCATCTTGGCTCACTGCAACCTCCGCCTCTTGGGTTCAAGTGGTTCTCCTGCCTCAGCCTCCAGAGTAGCTGGGATTACAGGCATGCACCACCATGCCCGGCTAATTTTGTATTTTTAGTAGAGACAGGATTTCTCCATCTTTGTCAGACTGGTCTCGAACTCCTGACCTCAGGTGATCCACTCACCTCGGCCTCCCAAAGTGCTGGGATTACAGGTGTGAGCCACTGAGCCCAGCCAGTTTAATTATTATTTTTTGATCCAATCAATGGGCCAAATACCAGTAAGATCCATTCTGAGGACCAATACACAATGGGTCAGAAAGGGTCCTAGGCCAATAACCACTCCAATTAACCAGAAACAGGTACGAGCACAGCAAATGTGGGAAACCAGGATTACCTGGACTTTACGATCCTAGGGCTGCAGGTATGACCTAACCTGGTTTAGAGAGCCAAAGAGATGAAGCAGGTACACGTTAAGTTATAATTATTTAAGTGTCAGAGAAATAACGCATGAATGTGATAATGAATGGTCTGCTGTAATTATTTTTGGACATGGGTCATAGGTGAGGGCTGGGGGATGAAGGGCTGATCCAATATGGTAAGTATATAGCTACCCAAGACCCATCTCCATTTGACTTGGCTGCCATCTGTTAATTCAAATTTTACTTTATAAAAATTAACTAAGTGAATGGAGGACTATGCAGAAATATGCTAAAAAATTAACTTAAAAATTGTTTTATGGGTAAAAGCCAAGACAGATTTCAAAGCATAAAAATGCTACTGTATTTAATCCTGTTCCCATTTATTATGTTTTAATGAAGTTCATATGCTTTTTTCTTTCTTTAGCTTTTTGTTTTCTTCTTACAGATACAGTTAAAAATCCTTTTGTAGCTCCACCTGATGTAACCCCCTTCTTCTCCAGTGGGTAAACACTATTGTGATATAAGAATGTATCTGTCTCAGTCACATCTTTTTTATTTTTATTACATATTTTCATAACCAGAAACATCATTTTGTGTTTTAAAATGTTCCAGTTCTCATTTTAATAATCCACAAACATCACAAAAGGTTAAGTAAAGAATTCTAATCCTTAATTTCTGAAGGGCCATAGATGTTTTTTCTTTAATGAGATCTTTCGGTGTTAAAGTATGAGTAATTAAAAGAAAAGTTACCATCTTGCTTCTTTTGTACAATGCCTTCAAACAAAGTCATTTTACTGCCCTAAGACTTGCTGATGACATTTATATTCACTGCACAGCGTTTTAACACCTTCAAACATAGTATTTTTATGTTAATTTCATTAACAGTGATACTGAGAAAGCTATTCAGTAGCACAGCAGAATGCCGGAGGAACTCAAGCCCATCAGATCTGAAGATCATGGCACCATGCTAATAAAACAATTAAGAGCAACCCACAGGGAAAGACAATTCCGACAATTAACCTTCAATGCCAATTAGTACCAGTACTTTCTAAGGAAAAGTCATATCTTCAATATGAAGATAAAAAATTTAGTTCCTAACTTGAATCATTAACCAGAATACGCATGTTATTTAAATGAACTCTCAGTTTAGGTAAAAGTTTAAGATCAAAAACCACTTAATAAAAATACTGCATGGGAGATACATTATATACCATGCTTCAATTCACAAGACAATTAGAGAGGTAATCACAGCTATATAAACAATTTCTTCTAGCTAAACAAGTAAGCAAATAAGTGAGGGGGAAGGTGGAAGGATAACCCCAAAAATTAAATGTTAAGCTCTAGACAGTGCCAATGTGTGTGCTCTAAAAGTTCCTTTTTCTGTTTGGTGTTTGGAGTTCAGTACTGACTTTCTCACAGAAACAGCATTACATGCTAGCTTCTAGGCAAATCCACAACAGACTGTTTTACCAATAACACAGCAGGAACACTGATGGTCAATGTAATCTATTCAGCATCAAGTGGCCAGGGCTGTAGGTGGTGAGAGCTCCAGGAGCTCCAGAGAAGAGTGGCTGTGGCAGAGAACTATTCCGAAATAATTCAAAGGTGGGGTCAATGAAGCCAGGTGGATCCAGCAGCCAATATGGATGTTTGGGGGCTATTTGTGATTTAAGAACCACTTACACTAAAGAATTCCCTCAAAGTAATCTCAGTTCAATGTAACTATAATATGTTTAGAATTTGTATACATAAAACAATTCAACAAATATATATATATATTAAAATTTTTCAAAGTTTTACTGAAAGAAATAGATAATTCAAACACGAGACATACTGCATAAGCAATATGTCCCAAGATGGAAATATATTTTTCCGAATGCAAACAAATCAAATGAAACTAAATCTAACTCGTCAAATTATATTTTAGCATAACAAAAACTATTCTATAATTTCTTTAAACAAATTAATAAGCATACACAGTAAAAAGCCACTCCAATGAAAATAGAGATTAGAACATATTATTAAACAATAAACATCAAAACTGTGTGATTCTGGATCAAAAGTGAAAACCCAGAGTATTGGAACAACAACAACAACAATAACAACAAGGCCAACAAATAGATATAATGCTGTATGTGTTTTCATTTTAGGTAAAGTAAGTTTCTTCAAAAGGGAGGTGGGTATACATGGGGAAAGGTTATAATAAATGGTATACCAGTATGGGGAAGAAAAAAAATTGGAGCTATACTTTATAAACCAATGAACCCCAGGTGTATTAAAAAAATTTTCAAAAAAAAAATTCTGAAAAATAAAATAATCAAATCATGAGGTAAATAAAAACAAAGATTGACTCGTTCTGTGGCAGAGTTTAAAATTACCAAAGAAAACACAAAGAACAGATTAAAGCACATGAAAGGTTGATTTTTAAATTAACAAAATTATATTGACATAAAAAACTCTACAAGAGTAACAAAACAATCAACTATGAGAAAGTAGTTACAAGGAGTTTTAATGTTATATGGAATATACAGTCAATCAGGGGAATACATGTTTCACTTCCCATGATTCTGGGAGGCAATAGTGACCTTGTTCTACTCATGTATTAATAATGATTTTGAAAACCAGTACAAGCCTCTTATAAAAATCCTGTAACAATAAACAAAGTGATTATAACAAGGTTACTTCCTTCTGACCTAACTGAAAGAGATGCAGCCAGTACATGGATCTCTGCTGTGTATGTTCCTCTCTCCCTGGGAAAAGAAGACACTGTATCTCATCATAACCCTGTACCAGCCTGTACCAGCCTCTGCTGCCTGGAGGAACAGCAGGAGGACCTCTATTTGAGGTTCCCACAGAGAACAGACAGGTGATATGACTACAGTCTAGATTCCATGTACAGAATTCACTGAAGGGGTTGTCAGTGAATCGTGTTTTAACTGTGTATCTTCCCATTACTCCTGTTGTCAGCACTAGGGTCTGTGAGTTCCCAAGCAGAGACCGCCACTGAAGAGCCCTACATGGTGACCTTTTGTCTGCCAGTCAATTATGGTCACTTTCTGGGCTGAAGGCAGAGACAGCCTCCCATCATGACTACTACCGCTGCCTGGAAATAACCTGCCACTCCATTCTACATTGCCAGAGCCCCTGTCCCACTGCAATAAAGCAGGAAACGCTGCATTGGTAATAACCACCGAGAGATCACTGCCTGCTCACTGCTCAGGCTAGTCATCTGCAACTGCTGACCTCTGATTTTCCTGGCCAGCTCCAGGGTACTCAGATGTTTTCCCTGCTGAACTTACCTTTAGAAAGTTAAAAATACTAAGAGTGAAAAGCAGATGGAGAGATGAGTGGGTGGGTGGATGGATGTGGATGGGTATCTGGGTTGGTGCTCCATCAGCTGTTATTATAGCATCTTTGATGGACATTATGCACCTCGTCCAAAAGCATGATGTCCCTGGTCCATGCTAGGTCTCCTTCATTTCTGAGGTACCTTTCTGCAACTGACTTCTGTGTACAAACTTGGCTGACCCTGAATAAACTACATGCTTTCCAGTTCCCATCTGTCCAATTCCTATGTTACAACAGGCACAATTACATAGTATGTACCATTAAAAACTGTAATTACAAAGACTATGTATAACATAGAAAAATGGGCTTAAATATGTCGGTGTCTCTTTCCCTCATTCTTACATAGTTCAGCCCAAAAACTATTAGGCAGGCAAGAGCAAAGTAGGTTTCAGCATGAGAGTGGAGGCAAATGGCATGGGCTGAGAAAAGTTTCTGTACCCTGGAAGGGTGAGGGCAGAGACAGCCAAGCATCACCATGCTCATGGTCTGAGCGAGAAGAGGAGGGGCCTTGTGTGAGGAGGGGGCAGGAATAACAGTATATAGGTTACATAATGGAAGCTGGGTTCATCACCGCCAGAAAAAGGAGCAAGGCATAAGTGAGAAAACTACAATTAACCCTATGGTATTGGGTTGGGATTAAAAGTACTGGTGTATTGGTATAAACTGCTGGTTAGCAATATAGATACTAAACTACAGATATTTCAAAATACCAATATAAATAGATATAGAAGTACAGTTGTAAAGGTTGTACACACACACACACACACACACACACACATTTTGTTTTCCTAGCTCTGTTCACAGAAATGATATGAAAGCAGTGACACCCCAGTAGCAACGAACACACCTGGTTGCTAAACACTATTCTGTACTAAAAGGAACCAGGGCTTCTTGGAGAATTGGTTAGTTTCAGGAAAGTACAAGGTAAGTCTAGAATATTTTGTGTCAGAAAGTAAAGAAGTGCTTACAGAACAATGAGGACAAGTGAAAGGACATGAAAGCCAGCTTGAAGGAACTCACAGTGGCCAAATCTAGGACAATTTGATATTGAAATAAATAATGATAAAAAAAGACCAAAATCTAATAAATAAAATCACAAGCTGTGTGGCTCTTTAAACAGATAAATGGCAAGAAGGAAAAGTTCTTCCTTACAATGAAAATCCAACTAATAAGTTAGAAAAAATGAATTTTAAAAATCACCATTTGGCAAACATCAGAATAATAATTCAGTCAAAAACCAACAAACAAACAAACACAATGGATTCCAAAACCAGCGGATGAAAGTGGTAATATTCCGTAATGGAATGGAATATGTACAATATAAAAGTACCTTCAACCTCAAAGAACTTTCCCACATACTTACAAATAATAAAGAAGGAAAGAGTCACTCCACAGTAGGGAGGCCTGGCAAGCCCCACCTTAGCTGAATGATCAAAGTGAACATCTCAGTCATGAAACAAATGGAAATCATGTAATGAAATATGAGGAAAACAGCGTCATTTCTCTGATATTCCTGGCAAAAATGCATATTAGTCTAATAATAAGGAAACACAGTCCATTCTCACACATCTATACAGAACTACTCGAGACTGTAATTATGAAGAGAAGAGGTTTACTGACTCCCAGTTCCACAGGCTTACCAGGAAGCACGACTGGGAGGCCTCAGGAAACTTATAGTCATGGCAGAAGGCAAAGGCGAAGCAAGGCATGTCTTCTCATGGCGACAGAAAAGGAGGCAGCGGAGATGTGCCACACACTTTTAAATCATCAGATCTCATGGGAACTCACTCACTATCATGAGAACAGAATGGGGAAAATCCGCCCCCATGATCCAATCACTTCCCACCAGGTCCCTCCTCCAACATTGGGAATTACAATTCAACATGAGATTTGGGTGGGGACACAGAGTCATGCCATATCAACAGCCAAATCCTACATTTATGTAGAGAGATGTTCTACAACAGATCTGACTTGCTGTTTTCAAAACTGCCAAAGTCATAAAAGTCTAGGAAAGACCAAGGAACTGTTCCAGACTGAGAGAGAACAGAGAGCGGTGGCAACCAGATGTCATACAGGAAATTGGACTAAATACGGGACCCACAAGGAACACTGTTGAGACAAATGGCAAGACTTGATTCAGGTCTGAGGACCCGATGGCAGAAATGTATCAGTGTTAGTGTCCTAATGTAGATGTCACTGTTAAAGGAAATACACAATGAAGTATTCAAGGATAGTAGGGCACTATTTACTTTCCAACAATTTTGAAATTAAAAAGTTCTTGGTACTATTCTTGTAACTTTTCTATGATATTGAAGCTATTTCAAAATGAAAAAAGACATGATACCAAATCCTCTATGTATATTACAATTGTAACAATCTATTAAGATGAATATAAATAACAGAAATGAAATGATTAAAAGAAACCATTGTGTTAAGGTTTTGTATTTGAGGGATATTATTTAACTTAAAAAATTCCTTTCACATCTTAGTTCCATAGCAACAACTTTTAAGATAATTCTATATATGTTTACACTTAATTAAACAAGTAAATTAATTGTTTAATTAATACCATGGGTATTATAAAGAAGCCTTCCAGCCAAACAGAAGAGAAACAGCCTACTGAAGCAAACAGTCTCACCCTTTTTATACCTAATCAGTAATTAATTCTAAGATGCACATGTTCCCTCACTGCCTAGCCAACTTGTTTTCTCACAACAATACATACAAAGGACTCGGAAAATTTAAACCAGATACCTTGATTTAGATGTGTGGCCTCCATGATCTGAACACCATTCACAGAACACTGGGACCCACTCAGGGGTATCAGAGTCACTGTCCCCCCAATATTTTCGAAGATGCAATGCTCGCTCTCCAAGTCAAGGCCATGAAGAACTAAAATGGAAAAACAAAGTAGAAAGAATTTTTCCCCTTTTGTATCTACTGCAATGATTCCCAGCTATTTATCTATCAATTGATTTATTTTCCTTTTGAATATCCTTCTTTTTCCACATAAATATTGTGAAGTGAATATTTATGCTTAGTGAGAAAACTGAATTTCAGGAGCTCATGACATTCACTGATAGGACTGGAGGGTCCTTAGAATGTTCCTCAACGGGTCTGGACATCACCTGTGTAAGAAAATCAGTTCTGGGATGTTAGCTCATTTCATCTCTGGGAAGAAAACAGTTGAGTAACTTGTTTTAACTAATTCCATGGAACTTCCCTGTTGGATACTGAATAAGTTTCCTCCATCAGCCACCCAGAGGCCACAGAAAACAGAAGAAGCAAAAGTGCTCCATGGGTCAAGGACTTACTGAGACCTCTCTGCACTGACAGACATTGCACTCCAGGAGCAGAAACCCAAAGTGAACTTGGTATGACATGAATCTTGAAAAGCCCAAGAGGTCTTCAGAAGCCATACTGAGATGCCTGTTCCCTGAGACTGAGTCAATTCTGAGACCTCTCAGGACATGCAGCTGCTAAAATTCATCTATTCAAGTATAACACTCCTGGATTCTTGTTTGAAGAATGGTCAAACACAGATAGGAACACCTGTCAAATAAACCTACATGATTTTAGGCACAGTTCTTGGCCAGCATCTTGGGAGTACAAGCCAGTTAGTTTCCACTGTCTACATATTTGCCCTACTGATCTCCGATCACAGAAAACATGTGTTCTTACCACTTACCATCATTTATAGCTACCCGAAGATCAAATACATAATTTAACAATTAGAAGAAGAGGCCTGATGTCTAAAAACAGTTGAATCTGGAACTTCTAGAAAATAGTTTTTATCTCTCCCAGTCTCACAGTAAATAGTAAATATTATGTTGGTGCAAAAGTAATTTGTGTTTTTTTGCCATTACTTCTGCACCAACCTAATACATGTAGGAATATGCTAGAATTGGCTTGATTAATGGCTTATGCTTGGTGAGAAAGCAGGTTCACTGCCAGCAATTCTAAAAGCAGCTGAGACAATATAATTCTTACCCTGCCAGTTCCCACCTTGCCACATACATGTACGCACCCACCACCACCACCACCACCAACTGCCTAAGTTATGCTCTTAAGCTGGAAGGACCTCATCTGTGTAGGCTAAGTCACTGATTATCTGTGTCTTGTGAAGACTTCTGGGAAACACAAAAAGCCATGCCTCCGCATGTGTGTATGCTGCGTTTTCTCCTACTTTCTGCTGTTATCTTTGTGAAGATAAGTGTCTATAGCCCTCTCATTAAGACCTACATCTTTTATCTGTGTCCATTGGTATATTTCCATCAATCATTGTTTCATTGTGAGACAATGTACAGTGATTTAAGTCACTGCGTTCTTCAAAGACCTAACGAGGTATGGAATGTATGTACGGTGGAGGAAAGAGTTCATTGGACCATTTTATTCACCAAATTAGTTGTTCCACATAATTCATTTGCGTTGTATTCTAAATTACAGAAATATATATATACTGACCAACACTGTACTTGAAAAATAATTTAATTTTCTATAATTACTTTGATGTCAGTCATTCAAAAAGATTCTACCTTGAATACAAACTTAAGAAATCACTGGGAAGAGATCACTGATAATATGCTCACCAATATCTTGCTCCGTGGAAGCATCTTCTCTACCAACATATGTCTGACCTTCCTGGGAAGAAAAGCCAAGCAAAATGTATTAGTAAGAAGAGGAGGAAGAGTTTGTTTCTTCATTTTTCATTTAAACCCAAACAACATAGAGGCCAATGGGATGAACAATGTCCTGGCAGGCCACAGCTTCAGTGCAATGAAAGCGCCCTGGGGCTCTGTAAAAACAGCCCGGGTTGGCTGGAAATGTTTAACGTATGACAATCGTGAGGCCCTGCTTTGGCAGCGTTGACACTTCGCTCGTGACAGGAATGTCATTAATGTTCCTGATTCTTTCTGGGAAGGTTCTCCTCCAGTGACCAAGAGTTTCTTTGTGTCTAAAGATATAGTTTATGGCCCAGGAGGGGTGGCTCATGTCTGTAGTCCCAGCAATTTGGAAGGCCAAGGCGGGCAGATCACAAGGTAAAGAGATTGAGACCATCCTGGCCAAATGGTAAAACCCTGTCTCTACTAAAAATACAAAATTTAGCTGGCCATGGTGGCATGCGTAGTCCCAGCTACTCAGGAGGCTGAGGCAGGAGAATCGCTTGAAACCGGGAAGCAGAGGTTGCAGTGAGCCGAGATGGCACCACTGCACTCCAGTCTGGTGACACAGTGAGACTCAATTAAAAAAAAAAAAAAGACAGAGTTTATGGAAGTCTGCAAAACACAAGTGCAGCAGCATTCTCATTGTAAGTTATGGATCAGAGAGAGGACACTAAAGTCAAGGTCACAGAGCCAACCATTAATACTTATGTGGAATTCTGTACTCCCAAGATGAACAGCCTGCTTAGAACCAAGCCCAATAATGAAGGTGAGAAGCACAATTTTATAATTACCACCAGGGACCAGAAAACTGCACACACAACAAAATCCACCCAGTTCTATCTGTTTGCAACTATTCTCCTTCAGTCTGTGTGCCTTTTTGTTCCTTACCTCTGTCTTACTAATCCTACAGAAGAGAAAGCAAATTAGTGGCTCATCACTTAACTTTAGATAACGAGGTAACTTTAAATATCAAAGAGTCCTAATGAGCTGCTGAAAATCCCCAAATGGCTCAAGGATTTGTGGTATATTCTTTTTTTTTTTTTTTTTTTTTTTTTTTTGATACAGAGTCTTGCTCTATCACCCACGCTGGAGTGCAATGGCATTCAGCTCACTGCAACCTCCACCTCCCGGGTTCAAGCAATTCTCCTGCCTCAGCCTCCCAAGTAGCTGGAGTTACAGGTGTGTGCCACCATGCCAGGCTAATTTGTGTCTTTTTAGTAGAGACAGGGTTTCACCATGCTGGCCAGGCTGGACGTGAACTCCTGACCTCAGGATCCGTCCATCTTGGCCTCCCAAAGTGTTGGGATTTCAGGCATGAGCCACTGTGCCTGGCCTGTTGTGTATTCTTTAATTTAATTTAGTTGTGTTCATGGTCATAGAATATTATAATAAACCTAGTTAGTGTCTAATAGAAAAACTGAAAACAATATTAGAATGTTCCACTTAATCAGTTTCTACCTTTAAGTGATATAAGATGATTCCAGTGCTCAAAAGGTCATCATCGATGCCAATCAAATGAGGCAGTTCAGAATCCAAAACAACTCCTATCCCTTCTTTCCTGAGGGCTAGGGTTTGTTCCTGAAATTAAGAGGGAAAGAAAAAGGAAAGGTTACTTTGGGAAATGAGAACTTCATATTAGGTGTTCTTTAGATTGTCAGAATGGGCAATATTTTATTTCTCATCTAAAAAACTGCAAGAAAAATGGACCTTAAACTTCATGTTGAAATCCTGGCAGGTAGTAAGCAAAGTGAACTTGGAACATATAAAAAGCTCAATATAAAATGAATTAAACTCATTGCCTGATATATAACCTCTTCAAAGCCAATCTTCCTGCAGAAATGTTCTAGGAACATCCAAACTACAAAGTAATCTTTCTCCCTCTTCAGAGCTTTTATGTCATTTAGTATCAAGATGTCACCTTAGTTGATGGCTTTTCTCTCCACTCAGATGGTTGAACTGCATATGGTCCTGAAAAGAAGCCTTCCTGTGCGTTAACTACCCTGCACCAGAGGAACCTGGCCCTCTGCCTCCTGTGACATCAACTTCTCCTATCCACTGAATCATTCCCTGCTATATATTAATACAAATCTGCTATTGACCTCCCATTCCCAACCCCCACCTCATCTTTTGGTCTTGCATCTCCTAGCTACCACCAATTTCTCTGTGCCCTTTAGAGAAAACTATCTTCGAAAAGTTCCCTATGGCTACAGTTTTCCAATTCCTTCCCTCTCACTCTTTCTTCAACTCACTCTATGGAGACTATTGTCTTTGGGACTCTTCTTTACTAACACTGGCTTTCCTGATGGTCTCCTGCCTCTTGTCTTTACCTGCCATCTAAATGCCGATGACTCTCAAATTTCATCTCCAGGGCAGACGTCTCCCTTAAGTCCCTACCTGCCATCTATATGCCCATGACTCTCAAATTTCATCTCCAGGGCAGACGTCTCCCTTAAGTCCCACACTCACATAGATACCATATATATGAGTCTACCATATGTGTGTGTGTGTGTGTGTGTGTGTGTGTGTGTATATATATATATATATATACACACACACACATATACCAACCCAACTCAGTTTATCTATGGAGATGCCAAACAGGCAGCACAAATTTAACACATTAAAAACAAAACAAAACAAAACAAAAACCTTTGATTCTCTCTGCTGCCCAAACCTGCAGACTATCCTATCTCAGTAAATGCCAACCTTTCCTGTTTGGCCTAAATAACCATGCTTATACATTGCTCCTTTCTTTCTCTAAACTCTATATATGTAGTGTTAACTCTACCTTCAAAATATGCCCAGAATCTGGTAACATCAAACCACCTGCAGCACTGGCCTCTGGCCCAAACCATCATTGTCTTTCACCCAAGTTACTGCGATAATCCAGGCCACCACTCATGTCTCCCGTGATATACACTCAACTCAGCAGCCAGAGAGCTGTTAGGGCAGTTCACTCCTCTGCTCAGGTCCTTTAAATAGACTCCCATTTCAGCGAGACAAAAGCCACAGTCTCTATGATGTTCTACAAATTCTACCTGATCTCATCCCGTGCTCACGTGCTGTCATCTCCTGCTGCTCTCCGCCTTGCTCACACATCTCCAGGGATATAGGCACCTTGCCTCTCTTCAAACTTGCCAGCCTGCCCCATCTCAAGGAGGCACTCACTGCGGTTCCTTCTGCTTTTGTGGTTGCTGTTTCCTGTGACGCTGCTATTCCTTCTCTTCCCCTACAGCAGGGTTTCTGGACTGCAGCACAATTGTCATTTCAGACTAGATAATTCTTCATTCTTATGCACAGTAGGATAGTTTGTAGCACCCCTGCCTCTACCCAGTAGATGCTAGCAACACAACGGAGGTTCTGACAACCAAAAATATCTCCAGACATTAGAGAAGTATTGCCCTAGTTATATACATAACATGGCCCCTTCCTTCCTTCCTTCCTTCAGGTCTCTGCTCAAAAGCCACCTTCCCCATCATCCCATATAAAATAGCAACCACTAATACACATGCACGTGCGCATGTACACACACACACACACACACACACACACACACACACACGTTTATTACCAGTTGTCTGGCTAGAATGTAACCCAGAACCTAATTTCATGTCTGACACATCAATTAATATTTGCCAGAGGAATGAATGAGTGAGTAGATGCACAGAGTTCAGTAGAATGCAGGAGGAAAGGTCAGAGGCAATCCTTGGGGAAGAGAATGGAAGGCCCATGTCTTAACATCAGGCCCGTCTGAACCCATACTGGAGACCTCTGAAGTCAAGCTTCTGGGGAAGTCTGAGGTGGAAAGCAGACAAATTCCAGAAGGTTGAAGGTAAAAATTGCAGTCTTGAGGTTGGGTCGAACCAGCTTCAGACTAAATTATGTACAACAGCATGACACTGTGCTCCATGACTGTACGAGCAACAGAAAAGCCAGTTCCAACCACTAACTGGGGAGGCCTTTGCAGATATTTAAGTTTCAAATGCACACTGAAGACATGAAGCCATGTGAGAGGGCAGTGAAATGAAATAGAAAAAAAAAAAAAGATGGCTTTGAAAAAAACCATAAAAATCACAACGTGAAAGAAAGCAATTTAATTTAACAACCATTAAATAGATATGCAAAGAAAATGACCAATGCATAACTTAGATTCAAGAAAAGGAAATGAAGCGTGTCATTGTTCTTCAATTACTCCTCTTATCAGCCAAGCTCCCGTTCCATGGCTTAGAACCTCAGGCTTTGAGGTCGGAGACTTCAGTAACATTGATTTACTATAGCAAGGAACATGCAAATCTCAGCTAAACTGGGCACTTTCCATAAGCCAGCCCCTACTCCTACCTCTCAGATATTAGCAGAATTCATGCTTTTCCTCCTGACCATGAAATTCAAGCAGAAATGAGAGTGATTTTTCTAAAGACATATATTACAGGGGAGAATTTAATCACACAGCTCTATTTCATAAAACGATGTCCTCATGGGAAGGTTTGGTAGCTCTGAACTGTGACCAAACTGCATACACAGTGAGTAGCCCCATGGCAATGAATTATTACAGGCCTCTAGGTCCACATGAAAAGGAAAGTAACCATTCTCATAAGTCCAGAGGCATGCGTATTTTCTTTCTGCACAGAAGTGGACAATAATCCCCCACCCTCCAAAACACAATATTTTGAACTTTGATAGCTCCCACTCAAACTAGAGCAATTGCTTTGGACTACATTCCAGCTGAGTTTAATATTCTTTCTTTTTTTAACCATTGAGAAACACTTTTGTTTTCCTTGAAATAAGACTTTGAAAAGCATTGGAAATTCATAGTTTCAGAGCCATTAGGTCAAAAGCCTTACTTGTTCCCACCCATCCCTACCATGTACACACAGACACAGACACACACACAGACACAGACACACACACACACACACACACACACACACACACACTTTCTCTCTCTCTCACATGTACTTCCATACATATAATGGGTAAAATCTGAATTAAGAGAAAGTTTTCCAGGATTGCAAGTGGGGAAGGATGAATTTATGATTAATGCTGCCCTAAAGCTCTATGACATTCAAGCTGCATTCAACTACATGATATTATAAAACTGTCACCTCATAAAACTGGAAACGAGGGTTTAAATCATTGCTCAAGTGAAAAAGTAATTTCAGACAAAAATATCTATCACGTATAAAATACTTACTGAGTGGCATCTACTGTTATACATAATTTATGAAACACCTCTTGGATAAGATGGAATACTTACCATAGTAGAGTGGGGCATGCCTCCCCCAACTCCAGACACAGGGTCCCAAAGAAACCAAGGTAAAATATGTGTATTTCCATATATTTTACATTGAAACAAAGATTTCAGCAACCAGGCTTATTTGGATTTTTAAAAAACCCTATAAACTGACTAAAGTGTCAAAACATAGCATCAGTTTATTGTAAGCATCACGTTCATAGCATTTACAAATAATATGCTCCATATGTTTTTCTTCCACTTCCAGGCACCTATTCAGGTGAAATCCCTCTGAATTTAAAACACATGCCCTTTGCTGGGACTGTCACAGAATCACTTCTGCCCCTTCCGGTGGCTCTGGTGATTGCATGCAGGGCTGCCCAGATCCCAGGGGAGAAGACCACAGGAGAACTTGGCTCAATGCGCAATGCGTTTGTAACCACCATCGTGGTTTATGAGAGTAAGCAGGGATTCTAGCTCTTTTAATGGCCACTACATTCTTAGTGCCCAGCACATGCCTTACAAAACTCAATAACTTTCTTGAATAAATAAGTAAAAACAATACAAAAACTTACCAACAACAAAAATCTAATTTTTTTCCCTCTTAGAAAGCCTCCCTGGGATCTAGATCATACTTGGGAAAAACTGGGAAAAGTTTGACAGTATGTCTGTCCCACGTAAATTAAGATCTCTTTAGGAATAAGAATTGTGTCTTCACACTGAGTATGTTAGGTGAATATAGCTGTGTCAGGCACACAGTAGTCACTCACTAAGTGCTGATTATTTGGTACTATAGGGAGTGATTTCTAAGTGGCACTTTTTTCTGAACAGTTAAGAATGAAATGTCAGAATCCTTTTGTGAAAATTTATGCTACAGAGAATTATATATTTCACGAGCGAGTAGAATTTTGTAGAGTTGACTCACATCATAAAGTGCACGTAATTTCTGCAACCCTGACTACAGACACAGCAGATGTCTGGGGGCTAGGGGTTGGGGACAATCAGGGCTTGAGCACACACCCAGCGTGGGTGTGAGGAGGGAGGAGGAAGTCAGCCAGCCAGAAAGTCGTCGATAAAAAATAAAATTATCCTCTAGCAAAACTACTTTTTAATTTTTAAAAGTTGTACGTGATTTTAAATTTAACAGAATGAAGAGAAACTATTTGTTGAATTTCAGCCATGTTTCTTTATTATTAACGTAAGAGGTATTCCTAAAATATCCCTGTAAGTCAGGAAAAGAGGTTATGACACACACTCACAGTGCATATACTTCTTTCATACGAGTTTCAGTTTTAAGCACGATCTCCTGAGTGTGTGTACCAGTTTGAGAGCCTTGCCTCTTGCCTTTACATCTGAATGACTTCGTAGCTGTGTCGATTTGGGGCCACAGGCTGCATGTTGGGCTGTGCAGTACTTACTTTCCCCAGAAGGTTAAAGACATGGCTCCACTCTTTTCAAAAACTGAATGCTACTCGAAGAAAACGAAGCTAGTCTCACTAGCTTCATTTTGGTCCACAGCAGATAATTTGCTTTTATGTCTGGATGTTTAAAGAGTTTCCTCTTTATACTTGAAATTCAATGGTTTAATTAGGATAGATCTCAGTGTTGAACATTCTCTACTCTGTATTTTCCTGGAACACAATACATCCTTCTGATCTGCAGTCTCAGTTCTTTTGTCTACGTAATTTTTATTTCACAAAAGTTGCCTTGTTTTATTTTTCATTTTCAATTTCATTTGTTGACAGTCTACTTCAAGAACACCAATTGTCCTTATATTACACTGGTCTTTGTCTTCTATTTCTTTCAGTTTCTGATTGCTTTACTATCTTGATCATTCCATTTGTGTTCACTGGGCCTGTCGAGCCCTTATTCTCTTAGTAATTTGATTTTCAGTGGGGTATATTCTTTTCCTTGATATTTTCTAATATTATGTATTAGTCCTGCAATGATGTTGTTTTGGGCCTCAAAGGCTTTCTTTATTCTACAATCTCTCTTTTTTCGTCTCACTTTGCATTTTTTTTTTTTTTTTTTGAGATGGAGTCTCACTCTGTCACCCAGGTTGGAGTGCAGCGGCACAATCTCGGCTCACTGCAACCTCTGCCTCTCAGGTTCAAGCGATTCTCCTGCCTCAGCCTCCCAAGTAGCTGGGACTACAGGCACCCACCACCATGCCTGGCTAACTTTTATATTTTTACATTGATGATTCCATCACAGATTTCAAAGAAATGAAGAAATAATAAAAAGCATAACAAACAAGCCTGCAGCAGCAATACTATTGTGAAATCACGAAGAGGAAGCATGTGAGAAAAGATCATGAGTGGCTACTGGGGAAAAGGGAATATTGTGAAGGGGATATTCCTAAACCTGCACCTGAGAAGCTGAATCAGTGATGATTCCAAATTCCCGCCTCTGTACCCTCAAATCTGAGGAGGAACAGACAGGATTTCACCATATTGGCCAGGCTGGTCTTGAACTCCTGACCTTGTGATCCACCTGCCTCAGCCTTCTAAACTGTTGGTATTACAGGTGTGAGCCACCGCACCCGGCCCTCACTTTGCTTTTGATTACCATCTCACTTTGTTTATTGAATTGATGTTTCTCATTCGTTCTACAGAATGAAACAATTGTAAGGAATTCCCTTCTATCCCGTGAAGTGTGCTTTCATCTATATTGGGATCTTTTGTCTTTTGCATGCTTGTATTCCTCTTCTTTCTTGTTCTCTATCTGCCCATCTGCCCGTTTATCCATCCATGCATAGCTACAGTTATGTTTATAGAATTATTCTACTTTTTTTTTTTTCATCTTGTATATGCTTAGGTATATCTGTCCAAAACTTCCATGTCCTCTAACATAAGATGGGCAACTCCTCGATGCTTGCCCGGTCATATCTGTGATGTTTCTAGTTAGAAGACTGAGTAGTCTACAGTCTATCCACTTTTCTCTAGCCAGATGGAATGACAGAGGGCCAGGAGATCTCAACTGAGGCACTACACCGGCTTTGTCTGAGTCCTAGTCCTCTCTTCCTGGGCTCCCTCCTAATTGGAAGGGGATCTCTTCCCATGAGGAGGGAAGGGACAGGATGCCCTCGAGATTCTTATTTCCCTAAGCCTTCACTTACAAGAGTCAGCTCAGCTCTCACTTCATCTCAGTCGACCACTGGCCATCGCTATTACTCCTCAGTAACAATAGGAAAATCAATTCTGTTACTCCTCAGATTTGAGGGTATAGAGGCAGGTATTTTGGAATCATCACTGATTCAGCTTCTCAGGTGCAGGTTTAGGAATATCCCCTTCACAATATTCCCTTTTCCCCAGCAGCCACTCATGATCTTTCCTCACATGCTTCCTCTTAATGACTTCACAATAGTATTGCTGCTGCAGGCTTGTTTGTTATGCTTTTTATTATTTCTTCATTTCTTTGAAATTTGTGATGGAATCATCAACTCCTTCTTTAACATTGAAGCCAAGAATAGAATTAACAGACTACGAAAAAGAAGAATGAAAACAAGTGGTACTCCAAGTTTTAGGGGATTTATTGAGCAAAGATACAAAGGCTAAAAACATGGCCACACAGTCATCCCTCGATATCCATGGGGGATTGGTTCCCGGACTCCTGAGGACACTAAACATAAAGATGCTCAAGTCCCTCATGTAAAATGGCACAGTACTTACACATAACCTATGCATATCCTTCTATATACTTTGAATAATCTCTAGATTACTTATCATGCCAAATACAACGTAAGTGAGGTGTAAATAGTTATTATATTGTACTGTTTTGGGAGTAATAACAAGAAAAAAGTCTGTACATGTTCAGTACAAACGGAACCATTATAGGTCTAACTACATAATAATGTATCAGCCAGAATGTAGCATTTTCTCCATTTTTTTCCTAATATTTTCTATCTGTGATTGGTAAAATCCATGATGCAGGACCTGCACATATGGAGGACTGATTATATTCACAAGGAACCACTGGACATCCAGTTTACCTAGTAAACCTGGAAAAATGGTCTGGAAAGCCAGGCAGATGGGTGACTATTTGATTCAGAGACTGGGAAGGCATTGAGAATTTTTAAAATAGGAATTGGTTGATACTTCGTCAGATGAATCTGGCAAGGATGTGTAGCGTGAATAAGTACAGAGTAGGCCGGGCGCGGTGGCTCACGCCTATAATCCCAGCACTTTGGGAGGCCGAGGTGGGTGGATCACGAGGTCAAGAGATCAAGACCATCCTGGTCAACAAGGTGAAATCCCGTCTCTACTAAAAATACAAAAATTAGCTGGGCATGGTGGCGCATGCCTGTAGTCCCAGCTAGTCGGGAGGCTGAGGTAGGAGAATTGCTTGAACTCAGGAGGCGGAGGTTGCAGTGAGCCAAGGTCGCGCCATTGCACTCCTGCCTGGGTAACAAGAGCGAAACTCCGTCTCAAAAAAAAAAAAAAAAGAACAGACTAAAAAGGGGAATGAGATTAGAACGGAAGTGACACCTTGAGAGTCACTGGAGAGGTACGTGGACACTATGTGACTAACAGTCTCGGCTGATGGACCTCTAGTAAAGACATTCTCCTCAATTGTTTTACACCTCTTGATAAGAAATATGGAAACTGGAGAACTGCAAGAAAATCTGATAAATGCTACAAGATTTTTGTTGGTAGGAAAAAAAATATCCTTGTTTCCTTGTAATACTTTCCAGAGAACTCAGTAAGGAGATATTGTTTTCATGTTAAAAATCATTCATGAATTTGACTAGCAAGTGGTGTCTAGTAACTTACATGTTTTTAATGATGTATAAACACTAAAAGTCCTTATCGGCTCAGGCTTGCAATCGCAGTACTTTGGGAGGCTGAGATGGGTGGATCACTTGAAGTAAGGATTTCAAAACTAGCCTGGCCAACATGGTGAAATCCCGTCTCTACTAAAAATGCAAAAAAATTAGCCGAGTATGGTGGTGCACACCTGTAGTCCCAGCTATTTGAGAGCCTGAGGCAGGAGAATCACTTGAACCTGGGAGGCGGAGGTTACAGTGAGCCAAGATTGTGCCATTGCACTCCAGCCTGGGTGCCACAGCAAGACTGCATCTCAAAAAAAAAAAAAGATTATCAACATAAACCAATTAGCTCTGAAACCCTGAAAGTAAGAGTAAGCGACAAGCTGGCGTTCACCCAGAAGCTACTGTTTCTCATATAGTAGGCCCCTCTGTATCTGAAGTTTTGCTTTCCGTAGTTTCAGTTACCCAATGTCAACTGTGGTCTGAAAATAGGTGAGTAGAGTGGAGTAAGATATTTCAAGAGAAAGAGAGATTAATATAACTTTTATTAAGTATAATGTTATCGTTGTTCTATTTTATTATTGGTTATTGTTGTTCATCTCTTACTGTGTCTAATTTATAAATTAAACTTCAGCATAGGCATATACATATAGGGAAAAACAATAGGGTTCATACTGTTTGCCATTTCAGGCAACCACTGAAGGGTTTGGAGCATATCCTCTGCAGACAAGCGGGGCCTACTGTATACTCTTTTCCACATAGAAAGAATCATGTCCATCTAACAAAAAAGAAAGAGCCACCAAGATTACTAGAAAGTCAATGAAGCTCTGTCAATGGCCTCAACCACCATCCTGCCTTTCTCCTTGTTTTGTCCACACAACCTAAGCAAGCTGTGATGAAAAGAGGTTAAGAATCTCCTTCATCCTCCTCCAGAAAGTGACTTTTTTACTTTTGCTGTGTTCCCAGAGAGTGACGACGTGAATATAAACAATATTTGTAGGCCAGTAATATGTTCTATATCCCTGCAAAGCCGATTAGTAATATGCAATCCTTCAGGTAAGGGCTCTATTAATTATGTTCTATGAATCACAATCAGATTTAAAAACAAAAATAAAACAAAAAAGCGAAGGGAAAGAGCAGTCTGTGAACATTAGCAAATAGAAATCCACTGGGGATCAGCCTCTATCAGAACTAAGATCCAGGAAGGAGGAGGTTAAGGATGGAAGGCAGAGTTCACAGTCCACAGCTTGGGAAGAAAGAAGAATCAAGTGGGTCAGCCTAGGAGTCACCTTGTACTCCTTTCTTTGCCTCAGACTTCACAGAGCCCTACCTGCATGATATGGTCTGAATGAATTATCCACAACTTTCCATCTCCGCTGCTACTGCCCTGGTCCCAGTAAGCTCCACAGCCTGCCCGGAGTCTCTGATATCCCACAATTGGTCTTTTTGCTTCTCTTGCCACCCTACCACCTACTCTCCATATGGCAGCCAGAATCACATTTTCAAAGTATCAACAGATCAGGCACAAAATGCTACAATGGTTTCCCATGCATTTGGACTAAATTGGTCCCCATATCTCACTTAATCTTGCCCTTGCCCACCTCTCCAACCTCGACCCCCTCCACTTTCTACCTGTCAGTCACAATGGCCTCCTTATTCCCACTGTAGGACTTCTCCATGTGCTGTTTAGTCTGCATGGGAAATTCTCCCCTAAATCTCCATGGTGTGCCCTTTCTTGTCAGTCTGTTCTATTTAAGTCCAGAGACAAGAGTGAGTGAGAATGTATTAGTCAATTTTCACACTGCTGATAAAGACATGGCCAAGATTGGGGAGAAAAAGGTTTGAGTGGACTTACAGTTCCACGTGGCTCGGGAGACCTCACAATCATGGAGGAAGGCAAAGCGGAGCAAGTCATGTCTTACATGGATGGCGGCAGGCAAAGAAAGAGCTTGTGAGGGAAGCTCCCCCTTATAATACCATCAGATCTCGTGAGACTTATTCACTATCATGCAAACAGCACAGAAAAGACCTGCCCCCATGATTTAATTACCTCCCACCAGGTCCCTCCCACAACATGTGGGAACTCAAGATGAGATTTGGGTGGGGACACAGCCAAACCATATCAGAGATGAACAAGATCTCTGCTCAGACAAAGATTATTTCCTATGCAAGTAACTCCACCCCTACTCCCAGACACACTCTATCACTCCACCTGGCTTACTGTCTTTATAGCACTCAAAGTGATCAAAATTTCTCATACGTTAGTTTATTTACTGTCTGCCCTTGCAGAAAGCAAAGAATAGGTTCAAGCCAAGATGTCAAGTCCAGAGAAAGAGAGGTCAGGATGGGGTCAGTGAGAGCCAAACTTTTAAAAACAATACCCAAGGCCAAGACTGTCTCCTATCAGTCCCATTTTTAATGCTCCTTGCCAGGCAAAAGCAGCCCTTGAAACTCAAAACAATAGTTAATATGGCCAGAATAAGCCCGAAGTGAATAAGGGAATTTTGTTAAAATGTAAACATTTAATTCTAATAAACTATCATCATAAATAATTTAGTAACTGTCCCAAAAATCTGTACCTAGCATCACATCAGATAGGCACCTATTATGTCACTAAAAATGTACTGAAAATATAAAAGCCTTGCTTTTTCCATGACTTTCAAACAATCCATATTACAATACCTATGGTTAAAACACACACACACACACACACACACACACACACACACACACACACACACACTTTAGAACTAATGTGGAAGAGTCACAGGACTCACCAGGGCAGAATTGGAAAGAGAAGGGTCTGGCTACCACCACACCATGGCATCAACAAATCTAAATATCCTGGCATTACTGGCAGTCAGCTCCTAAACAGTAAATATAATTAATACTGCCCTTTTAATGAACAGAAACTCTTGGGGCAGTTCAATTTCCACTACACTTCTCACTGCAGAAACACCGTTCTTTATTTAAATGCCAAACAGCTAAGTGCTGGCACACAGTTCAGAGAAGATGCTGTGTAGATCTTTCTGATGGAAACAGTCCTCTCCGCTGGCTGAGCAAATCATCCAGATGTCGGTATTTAGATTATGCAAAATGCATAATACCAATTAAAGAAATAACGTGTGAAAATATGCAAGAGCAAATTTCCTCACATTAATATTTAACTAGACGTTTTAAGTAGAGCAGCATCTTGTGATCACAAGTACTTTAGTATATTTGACCTAAATGGAAGCCCGAAATATTCAGGATGGTTCGTCAGAAGATTCTACAAGGGCATTTTCTATATAATGTAAACACTAACACAAGGTAAAACAGCTAAGGGAAAAGATTACTTTAAGTGGGATGTTGTAGCCCAGAAAGCATCAATCTGACATTGGCCTTATACTCTGGTCTTGTAAAGCTGGGCTGTTCTTGTTTCTCACCCACGGAAATATGTCATGCTCATCTGCACCTCCCAGCCTTTGCTCTAGTAACAATGTTCTCTTAGGACAACCCTCTGATTCCCAGTTAAAAATGTTTCCCCTTCCCCAGGAGTCATTTAGAGCCTTCCTCTGTGACCCCTTCCTCTGCAATGACCACCAGTTATCAGGCCTAATCACATGGATCTCCGTCAAACACAGAGCAGTAACTTTACATTCACACATTGCTTGCTTCTCCTGCTAGACCAAGGAGTTTTCAAAAAATATCAGGCTTGGGCCTGCACCAGATCCTGTGAATGACCATCTCAGGAGCAGGGTCCAGGCATTTTTTTTAAAGCTCCCAGGAATTCTGCATCTAGGGTTGAGCCATAATTTTCTGCATCCTCCAAAAGGCACTTCTATCCTGCAGGATGCACTTTGAGAATGCTCAAAAGGGCAAGTACTGCAACCTAACTCCTTCACTTGCCAGCCACCTTCTTCTGTGATTCATTCAACTAACACCTAATGACCATCTGCTACTTGTCAGGTGCTAGTCTACATTAGGGATATATCTGTGAGTAAAGCAGGCACCCTCTTATATTTTATCTATATCTGTCTCTATCTTTAGATCTATCTCTATATTATATGTAAAGATCTATCCATATTACATTTAAAAATCTACAGATATACAGTCAGGCATCGCTTAACAACAGAGATGCATTCTGAGAAATACGTCACTGGGTAGTTTCATCACTGTGCCAGCATCTAAAGTGAACTTAGACAAATGGACATGTGGTTACCAGAAGCTCGAGTGGTCGTGGGGGAGGGCTGGGGAAATGTTGATCAAAGAACACATATTTACGGTGATACAGAAGGAACAAGTTCAAGAGATCTACTGTACAGCATGGTGACTATACTTAACGATGATATATCATATTCTTGAAAAATGCTGAGAGAGTGGATGCTAGGCTTTCTCACTACAAAGTGACAACCATGTTATATATAAATATATATAATAGATATTTATAATGATAAATATATACAATTTTACATATCAATTTAAAAAATAAATAAATTTCATAAATCATACCTTGAAAAAAAATTCTATGAAGGAACTTGTAATGGCACCTTGGCATAATTCTGTGATGTTAAATGTATCTAGATTGCTAGCTTTTTTTATTATACAGAAAATAAAATATTAAAGAAAAATCCTCTCGTTTATCTCTTTTGCAAGCTACTCTCTACCACGGAAGGAGAACCAATCACAGCTGCAAAAGGAGGTCTTCTCGAACAGGTGAGATGTTAGAGGTTAATCCCTAAGCTTGGTGTACAGCCTTCATTTGTTTCTTAGCCAACTGAGGAGCCAGTATCATTATCAGGAGGGAATTTAGGCAAAAGCAAGAAGGTGATGAAGAATGAGAGGGAGGAAGGAAAGAAAGAAAAGAAAGCTACTTCCAGCTTCTCACAATTCCCTTCTGAAAGATGTACACTCCCCATGGCAAGGCACGCTGGTGAGGAGGTAAAGACTGTCCCCTAATGAGTAGGCTCCTTGCTTCTCCCAGGATATGCGTTAAGTGACCCTAATTTGAAAATCCAAAATGCTACAAAATCCCAAACGTTTTGAATGCTAATATGATGTTCAAATGGAAAGTCCACTGGTGCATGTTGGATTTCAGATTTCCGGATTAGAGATGCTCAACCAGAAACAAAATCTGCTTTTTATGGAGCAGAGAGAACATAACCCCCTCCTGCCTCCTATTAACCAAATATTCACTCCACTCACTAAAACCAAATTTGTCTAATAAATCAAACTGTTCAAACTACTGCTTACACCATGAGTAATGACAGTATGTCAAAGAAAACACTGGTACAGAAGGGAGTTTCTTCCTGGGCTGTGCAGTAAACTGGATGAAAAGGCAGGAAAACACAACCCAGCCACAGGACAGGTGACTGAATCAATCGTCCTCTATGAACCCAAAGAGTTAATACTTTGTAAAACCATCTGCCACTCAAGACCTGTCTCATCCTGTCCCCTTGAGAGTGCACACCTTTTAGATCATAACAGAACACTTTATATGAACACCAGCCCCCAAGGATCCCAAAGAACTGCTCCTCCTCTAATCAATTTGGCCTGAATATAAATGCATATCTTGGTTGCATAAATACTATTATGGGCAACGATATTTTACACAAGTATTCCTGTAAGTGATACACTACACTTTGACATTATTAATATATCTTTAGCAAGATAAATTCCTCAGTAAATCAAAAGGGCTCATTCGCTCAGAGTATACAGGAGAGGACTGTTCCAAAGCTCAAACATAATTTTGAATGTTGATTACACCTGGCCCCAATAGTTTATTAAAATAAGGAATATAATCCATTTTGAAAAGAGAAATTACAATAGAAAGCTTTTTATAAGGAAAGCACATGGGGCTAACGTTATAGAACTTCTCAAGGAAATGTGAAGTTCAAGATACAAAATAAATTGTGTTTGCTGATCTGGTCCATTAATAGTAAAGCAGTAAACCAAATATAAGGTACACAGGCAACACTTTCGAATCACACAGATCAACTAGCTTTGCTAATATGTGCAGTGCAAGCCACCTATCTAAATATCTAACCTCTCACAACCACAGTCAGGAGTCAAAAGGAAGCAAACTCTTTCCTGAGCCATTACAAATTTCCACCATTAAATCTCATATTTTTCATTAGTTAAAAAACTACTTACATGTTGTAAACTGGATACAATCACTTTGGAAAACAGTTTGGCAGTGTATTCTACAGTGAGGACACTTCTACCATAGGGTCTAGGGGTGGAACTGCTGGGTCATGTGATGTGGAAGACACACGCCCCTAGACCCTATGGTAGAAGTCAGCCAACTATGGCTGAAGGCCAGATAAGCCTGTCTGCCTGTTTTTGTGTGGCTGGAATGCTAACAGCAAGTTTTATATTTTAAGATGGTCCAAAAAAAAATCAAAAGAAGAATATTATTTCATGATGTGTAAAGTGTATAAAATTCCAATTTCAGTGTTCATAAAGCTTTATTGGAATACAAGTTCCATGTTCATTCATTTACAAATTGCCTGCTGCTTTTTGCTATCATGGTGTAGCACTGCGGAGTGGTTGCGACACAGGTAGCACGGGCCAAGAAGAAGGAACTGTTCACTCCCTAGTCTTTCACAGCAGCAGTTTGCTGACCTCTCCACTATGGATACATGTTCACTGAAAAACATGCTAAAAAATGCCCATGTTTTACACAGTTACATAAAATTCCATTTTTTGTATACCTTAATGTATGTAACCTGTCCATTGTTCATAGGCACTTAAATTGCTTTCAGAACCTTTGCAATTATTAGCTATTGCCAACAATGCTGAGATGAAAAATGCTGCACATACCTTGAACCTTTCAGTGCTAGTTGAGAGAAAGGACAGACATTCATGATTGATCCTCATTTACACATCAGAAACAACACAAAAACCTTCCTTGAAGCTTCGATTCTAAATAAACTAAGTTATCGACTGAACCCAACTGAGGGCAAAAGCCTCCTCTGTTTCCAGGGTCTCAGCATAGAGAGTATTAGTTATCACATGTGCACTTACTATAGATTGTGAAGGGAAAAAAGGAAATAGGAATCACGAGCAGGCCAGGCATGGTGGCATGCACCTACAGTCCCAGCTACTCAGCAGGCTGTGGGAAGAAGATCATCAGCCTAGGAGTTCCAGGGTGCACTGAGCTATGATTGATTGCACTACTGCACTCTAGCCTGAATGACAGCGAGACTCTGTCTCTGAAAGAAAGAAGGAAAGAAAGGAAGAATATATGAGCACATATATTTGTTTTTATTGCCATTTTTTCCCAAAAAAAGTCTATAATAAATGCACACATGATAACTAACATTCTGTACACTTGGACCCTGGAAGCAGGAAGTTTTTGGCCTCAGAAATATATGTACATCTATATTTATTCATTCTTATTCATTTTTATACACATACACACATGTATATATTACTGCACTGTACTATATACCATGACAGCAAAAAGCAGCAGGCAATTTTATATACGTGTGTGTGTGTATTTTCTAATCTAAACTCGTTCTCACCAGGGACTTTACGAAACTAATTTTATTTTTAAGTGAGCAATTTGAGTAACAAAAAAAAGTCACAAATAGCCTAGAATTCTAAGTGCTCTCAAATGTCATAACCAGGAGCAGCCCTGATGACCTTTTTCTGAAAATGTGGACTTAAATGTCCGAATCAGGTTTTTGTCCAGGTCAGCACTTTTAGCAGGGAAAGGCGGGTCAGGGCCTTTTTCATAGAACCAATGGGGTGCTTACACAGTGACATGAAGTCCAGAGCCGTGTGGTTCAGGAGGATCTGCAAAGTGCTTGCTGCCATTCCAGAATAAGTACCAAAATTAAATGCAACCACTGAGAAACTTAAGCGCAATTCGGCAGAGTAATTTTATAAACACTGCATCTAATAAAATACTGGGGCTTCTATTTTTTTCAGCTTTTTTCCCTACTTTTTTTCTACTTTCTATTTTTTTCTACTGTATCTCTTTTTTTTCTACTTTATTATTTTAGTAGTTCCTTTCTATTGTGCTTTACAGAAAAGTCAGTGTGCAAAGGATTAAAATGTGAAAAAAATAAAACGCTGCATTTGACCATAGAAGGTTGTAGACAACCTTCTCTTGCTGTAGAATTGCCAGAATGGACAGCCTATGGCACTGCAGAACC
This sequence comes from Aotus nancymaae, assembly GCF_030222135.1. Taxonomy (NCBI): domain Eukaryota; kingdom Metazoa; phylum Chordata; class Mammalia; order Primates; family Aotidae; genus Aotus; species Aotus nancymaae. The sequence continues at coordinate 9,111,942 of NW_026988412.1, read as the reverse complement.
CTGCTGCTGCTGCCTTGATTTCTCTAATGTCCCATAAAGAGGATAAGAGGCAGAAAAGAGGTTGTCACCTTTAATAAAAACAGAATTTACCCTTGCGTATCACTTAAACCATGAGAAAACAATTAAGAAAGCTAAAAGTCCACTTGAATGCTAAAAGGTGAATTCGAACGTTTAGAAGAAACACATAAAGGCAATTCTATTGTGATGTTAATGAGAACAATGTCAAGCATTAGCTTATTCCAACTGTGGCAGCACCGTGGTTATTATCAAAACACCAGATCGGGGTTAGTTTTTACTTTAATTAATCTAATGAACCGGCTGTCTGGCTTCAGCAGACATTTTTTAAATGTCACTGACTACCTTGAGGCTGCAGTTGAACTGGTGGCATGTTCCCCTGCACCATCTTGATTCCATTAACTCTTGCCTACGGCGACATTTTACATCTGCATCCTCATACGCCTTGATAATATAGTCCATTTGTGCTTTATTAACCCAATTAAAATACAAAATGTTAGGTAACGGATATCAACCAAATCAAAACAATTCCTTAAAACAGACTATATCGTTAATTCAAAAACATATATATGAAACTACAGCTGCCAGACTTTGGTTCCCTAGGAAGTCCATGGATTCTAATGCTAAATTCTAAACAGGGAAAATGCTGATCTACTTATAAAAAAACATACTGTTTAAATCCTAGATATTGTGTTAATGTAGGCTTAAACATCAGTAAGCACACTAGGTCAAAGTGTGAATTTCTGATGACTTTGCAAGTAAACAGTAAATGTTCCTACATAAAATTTGCAGGCAAATTTGAAAAAAATACTCGGACTCAAAATAATCCAACCTGCACTAGAATAAACTCACCCACATTCACCAGCTCTACTCCCACATCTTCAGAACTTGTCTTTCTAACTTGTTCTTCCCAGTGCTGAGCACAGGGCAGGCACTCAAATATAAAATGAATGCTTCCTTGGAAACTAAGTGAGCATTTTGTAAATCCTTCAAATGACAGGCCACACTTGCAAATAGGAAACGAGAAAAGAGCTTAATATATCTCTTTAGGGGCTTATCTGATTTACCTTAGATGTGGGCCATGCAGAACATCTTCATTTTAAGTTCTTCTTGTTCTAAGAAGATTTACTTTGGCCTAAAAATTCTACTCTTAAATTAATCAAAGAACTAGACAGTTGCCAGTAAATAATAAATCAGACTCATTCTGATGTTACAAAAAAAAAGTTCCTTTTTTTGATCATTTTCTTGAACTAAGATCACAGTCCTGCCACCTGCCTTCAATTCTGCAGATCATAGGGAGTAGGGTGATGGTATCCTAGAGGATGACCTTCAAGAGCACTAGAAAAAGAAAAGGTGTGACAGAAACCTATACTGGAAAAGTCCAATAAAAAAGCCTACTACAGCTGGGTCCAGTGGCTCACATCTGTAATCCCAACACTTTGGAGGCCTAAGGAGGATGGATCACTTGAGGCCAGGAGTTTGAGAGCAGCTTGAGCAATAAAGTGAGATCCTGTCTCTATTAAAAAAAAAAAAAAAAATTAATTGAAAAGAAGTCCACACCAAGCTCTAATAAAAACTCTGGCTTATGATGGCAACTGCTAAAGCCAGAAGCAGCTGTTGCACCCTAATCTATTTCTGTTTCAGATGAAATGCAAACTAACAAACACTCTGGAATTTAGAAATACTGGTTATATGGGCCATACCCTGAGAGAGATGTTTATCAATAAAACCATGGACAAGCCAGGTGGTGGTAGTCACCTGTTATCACAGATACTCAGGAGGCTGAGGTGAGAGGATGACTTGGGCCCAGAAGTTCGAGTCCGGCCTGGGTAACAAAGCAAACATAACAAGACTCTGTCTCTTTAATAACAAAACAAAACATGGACAGGGTGAAGTAAAACAAAAAACCAGCAAGCTTAGACAGGAAGATTTCTATATGTGCTTCTTTCTATCCTCACTCCAATTGTTGGCCGAAATTCTTTTCTGAAGTATCTTGGACTATGTCATCATCCCAACCCAACCATCCCCATTGATATTGCTGTTTCTCCACCAATTCTCACTGAGTCATCATCACAGCCCTCTCCACAGGGTGAAGGAATAGGCCATTGCACACTGTGTTTTGGCACACGGTGGAGGTAACAGGAAGGAGCAGAAAGAAAGCTGTGCATGCAGTGTCCTACAAAGAAAAGAGTTTTTGATGCTGTGTTTATGTTAAGATAAAAAATGCAGATGTTTCCACGAATTATCAGTAAATCCTCCTAAAAATAATCCCATAAGATACTATGGGAATAAGCTTTTCCTTATTGGAAAGATGAGTCAAACTAGACAAATGAAGAATCTGGCAAATTGAAGTCGACCGAGCCCAGTCCTTCAGCTCACGATTTCACACAGATTTGTAACAGCAAGAAGGTAGGCAGCATCAGAGAACAAAGAAAATCCTCCCGGGCCTGGACAGGCCACTCCTCAGCCAGTCAAAAGCAAAAGCAAACAACAATCAAAAGCGATAACAAACAACAAGCAACAATAATAACACCAACAAAACCATCAACCAACATCAATGACAATAAACAGCAAGCAACAACCACAGGCAAACAATTCAAGCAAGCAACAACAGTTTACAACAACAGCCAACAACAGCTGGAGCTCTCCTCGCAAAAACATTTTCCAAAGCAAAATAAAGGGAACAGTACATTCAAGAGAGCAGAAATGAAGTGTTTTGTTCTATTCTGCCTGGACAGAAACTAATCCAAGAAAACACGACCTCAAGAAAAGAAGAGAGAAATATGAGAGAGAGGGGGAGGAAGAAACGGAAAGAGGAAGGAAACAGTTGAGATGTGAATGGAAACTCAGATTCCGTATTAGAAGGAGAAAGCATACAATCTACACTTCAAATAATCAAATGGGTATAATCAGAAAGCAAACATGAGATGCAGTCATAGAATGAAAGTGTAAGAATAAATAGATGAAAATAACGCAGGAGAAGATAACAGATATAGACAAAGAAAAAACGGAAATTGTCAATGAAATGTAATGAGAACTGCAGAGGAAAGCAAGAGAATAAATGAAGGACAAGCTGCGCTTAAAGAGTCAATAGAAACAAGCTAAAAAGAGGCCAGCACCTGACCAAAGAAGGGGGTCTCTGAAGAGTATGGCAAAAGGAGGAAGAACCCTGTCAAAAATTTTAAATTTTAAAAATAAAATTTAAAATCCTACAGCTATCAAAACAAAAAGAATGTTTACAAAAGAAAAACAAAATGTTATACTGATGAAAGAACTTCCCTTGGCAATACCAAACTCCAGAATATAAGAAAATGACTTTCTTTTTTTCTTTTTCTTATGCTTTAAGTTATGGAGTACATGATGTGCAGCTTTGTTACATAGGTATACACGTGCCATGGTGGCTTGCTGCATCCATCACCCTGTCATCTACATTAGGAATTTCTCCTAGAAAATGACTTTCACAGCATTTAGAAGGGAAAAGATCGAGAGCAAAATAGTTCTTCACTCATGTAGTTTTTCATGTACAAAAGTAGCAAAACCACCAAAAGAAGGTCCACAAACTTGCTCTGATAACAATGACTCTGAAATGATAAATAACAGATAACCTAAACAAAGAACTGAAGAATAGAGGTGGGAGGTGGTCTAAACCGAGTGGGAGCATGCGTTAAAACCAGTTCAAAATAAAGGCTGATCCAATAGTTTTTGAAAATAAGGTTGTAAAACTGAATGCAATGTCAAAATAGACAGGTAAATTAAATAAAATTACAAATAACAGGATATAGAAACCCTTATTACATAAACAACAGTAAAATGGATGGAAGGTGGGTGAGAAAATTATTGGAAAAACAGTTGTTAAGACAGAGCCACGTTGGCATGACTTGCTTCAACAAACATTCATTGAGCACCTCATGACCACTGCACCAGGGGACATGAAAGTAAACCAGAAATATAGTTTTTAATGAGGGTAACTATAAGAATAAACATTAGAAATATTAGAAGAAAATCTAAAAAGAGGAAAAAGAAAAGAGACAGATCACAGAAATGCTTGCTTTCGGAAAGCATATTATATAAATTGATATACTATGGACAGGCTGGGTCATGGTTCAAGAAAGGCAAACATATGCATTTTTAAAAATTATAAATGTCATCTGACCTATTTCAATATTTCCATAGATTGGTAAAGTTCATGAGTGTTTAGTTAAAAATAACTGCAAGGTTCTTTGAACTGATTGAACCATGGACTACACCATAGTCAAGCCATGGTGACCTCTGTGACCCACCTCCAAAAGGCCCCCTGGAGCCAGAAAGCCTAAGGTAACAGAAAAACTATAAAAGGAGAAGAATAGCTAGCTCCTGCAGTGCCTGATTAACCAACCTTGCAACATTCAGTCTTTGTTCCTGCCTCAACTGATAAGTCAACCTTGTGACACTGGACCTTGGACCTTGCAACACCCCCCCTCCCCATGACACCCCTCTGGCTTGCAAAAACCTCCCTGAACTGTAACTTCTGGAACTTTCCACTGCCTACCTCGAATCTATAAAACCAACTCCTAGCCCACCACCCTCTGCCGACTCCTTTTTTGGACTCAGCTCACTCGCACCCAAGTGAAGAAACAGCCTTCTTGCTCACACAAAGCCTGTTTAGGTGGTCTCTTCATTCAGAGTGCACTTAACAATAACCTCTTGATTTCCAGCAACATACTACAGAACACACCTGCTATTAAAAACACTTCACAACTTCTACTCAGTGTCACCCACTGCTGTCATGAAAGACAACACAGCAATACCTGGTATGTTGCAAGCTTTTCAGATAGCCTGAACTTAAAAAGTCAGTCCATAGTTGTATCTGATGGATATAAATTTGCCTCCTAGTTTACTTTGTGTCAAGAGCTAGAACTGTGAACCTAACTTTCTTTTACTGGTGGGTAATAACTGAAAATAAAGATTTATTTTCATACTCAAAAATACAATCCAATTTTATAGATCTATTTTATAGATCTTTGCTACTTTAGATCACAAAGAAAATATATAGGAAGCTAGAAGACACACAAATACCTATACACACACCTCAGTACTGGTGTTTATGCAACTCGGGGCTGCATTCATCTCAATAGAAATGAACTTTACAAATAAGCCCCAACTCTATCATGTAATGCTTGCACACAGAGCTCAAAGAGCTATCAATTGTCTTCAGCTTAAAGTACAAAATGCCAGGTCAGGCTGAGGGTTGGCAAAGTTCTACCACAAAAGCTTTGCCAGCATGAAGCAGACAAAGGAGTGCAGGAGAGCCAAGGACCTGAGAACCCTGCGCACATTCACAGACAGATATGCACGCACCTCCCCTACCTGCCCCACGGGCTGTTCCTCTGCTCCAGTCCTCCATGTCCCACATGCCTTGCTTCTATTCTGCCTGTCTGATTGATTATCACAATGTGCTGTCTCCCTCTCTGGGCTGTGAGTTCCATGAGAAAAGGGCCAGCATCTCACTGGGGTTTGGAAACGTAGCACCTCACAGTACCTGGTGCATGGCACACTGAACACGTGGTGTCAGGATGAGCTAAGCTTTAAGCAAGAAGAGACACTCAACAGCAAGAGGAAACAAACAGTCATATTTGAGATTCAGATTTTGCTGACAGGAGTTCAAAACCAAAGAGATGTGAATGTGCCACTCTTTGAAGACGGATAAATAATAAAATGATGTGAGTGAGTTATAGTTTACTATTTTTCACCCAAGATTGCCACAATTTGTTTTAAGTGACAGGGGATGGGAGGATATGAAGAGAGTACCGTGAATCTTCTGCCATACCTGCGTGTTCACAGACAGGTTTGGCTCAGTCAAAATCTCAATATCAGTGTTTCTTCCACATTACATGGAAAATAAGCTTGTCAGCACAGACTCTGCGAGCTGCCTTCCAAGCTCATATAGAATGTACGTCTGGAAAATACAAATGAGAAAAACTGAAACAGAGCAAGTCGTTTAGCGTCCGCATGTGGCTAATGTCTTTAGGGAAAACATTTCTATAATTGTAACTTCCTTATTTGGCCTTCTGATGGGAGACATTTATAGCAGCGAATGTATGATGCTGCTAGACTTGGGAGACATAAAAACACATTTCATAGAATAATGAGAGACAGAAAAAAAATGGAGCTCCTCTAGCCACTTGGAAAGTTTATGAAGCATACAGAACTACACTTCTCTTAGTATTTAAATTTTCTCTAATGGTGATTCCTGATAAATCATAAATGGCTCAAATTAGCCCTACGAAGTAATCTGAAGACTTCTTTCTTTGGATCACTATGACATTTGCATTAAATTGAAATAATTACTACCATGTGAATAACAACAACAACAAAAACATTACTTCACAGAAGAATTTAGTAAAGTTAATTTAAGCCCTACCTTGTGGACTTGGAAAACAGAAGTCAAGAGAGAAAGCAGCATTAAACAAACTTCGAATTCATGTCACCCTATCCAACGCTGTCGGAGATCACATACCAAATACATACTAAAGGTTCCTGGTATTTGTAGAAAGGACTGGGACCAAACTTTTTTTAATCAGATGTTGCTTTATTTACTTTAATATTCAGTATTTTAAAGCTAAGCTCATATTTACCTGTTTTCAAAGATCTATGTGGAATCTATCCAGACTCTAGAAAAGGTATGGGCACTGCTCACATTTGACTCTGCCTGCAGGTATGGGCACTGCTCACATCTGACACTTCCTTCATGCTTTTTACTTTTTACCAGTAAAAACAATGAAAAGCAGCTTGAAGAATAACTAGAACCTCTAATCATGTTTATTCAAATAATATGAGTAAGTGAAGGGACACCCACATCATCAGAACTGATGGCATGGGAGGGGGGCACCAGGTAAGAATGGGTGGGGAACCAGGGGCACAGTAAGTAGCAGACTCAGAAAACACCAGCAAATATTCACCACCAGGAAACAAGGAACTCAGCCTCAGTAGCAACTGCTCTGGGCAGATCTGAGGATGAATGGGGTGGAGCAGAGAGCAGTGGGAAAAGCAGAGGGAAATGGCATGGAAAGTGAACAAAGAGTCCACGCCACGTGGCAGAGAAACTGCAAATTCTGGGAAGGCTGACCTAAGTCTTTCACCCTCACAGAACCCTCATGCTGGCAGAAAATTCAGAAAACTACAAATAACTTGAATACGAGCAAAAGGGTAAGTAAAACTGCCATATCCACTAATAGAAAAAAAAAATTATTGTTTCTCAGAAGCAGAAGAAAATGCGCCAGAAAAGTACACCCACAAAGCTAGAAAGTTGCAGTGAAACACCCTAAAACTTCAAAGATATGACCAGACAGCAGGAACACAGAAGAAAATGCATAGAACTCAGGAAGGACGAAAAAGAAGAAAAAATAAAAGAAGTGAAGAATTTCAAAACAGTAAGATCAATTTGTAAATACACATGGTGTGGCAACCAGATAGCAATTTAGAAAAAGATTAAATTGATGTCATATTTTATGTATTTCACGTGGGATTAACTCTAAATAGATCAAAAGTTTCAATGTAAAAATACAAAACTATCCAGCCTGGGCATAGTGAGACATAGTGAGACCCCATCTTTGCAAAAAAAAAAAAATTAGCTAGGTTTGGTGGCATGCACCTGTAGCCCCAGCTACTTGGAAGGCTAAGGTAGGAGAATAACTTGAACCCAGGAGCTCAAGGCTGAAGTGAGCCATGATCCCACCACTGCACTCCAGGCTGAGCAGCATTGAGACCCTGTCTCAATCAATCAATCAATCAAACAAAATATAAAACTATATAAATCAAATAAAAAAATTAAGTGTACTCCTTTATAATCACAAACTAAAGAAAAAATTTCTAATTATAATTCCAACTCCAGAAGCCATAAAATATTATAAATTTCCCTATAAAAACTATTGTGACCATATTATATGTTTTAATATATATACATACACACACATCTATAAATACAAACTTCTACATGGTTCACATACACACGCAAACACCAAAGGCAAAATGGATAGACAAATAAAACACTGGAAAATAATATTTACAATATGTATTACTGACAAAAGGTCACTATATGAAGAGCCATGGAAATTACGGGAAACTGTAATGATCAAAAACACAAATGGAAAAACGGGAGATTTATAGGAATGTATTTCATAGAAAAGGAAATGTAATTAATTGGCCCTTAAATAAAAGGCTGTATTATTTTCATTCATTTATATTCCAGAAGAGGAAAACAAATCAAAACCACCATGATCCATTTCTGATCTATCAGACCAGCAAAATTTTTAGTTTGACAACACCATTGAGAGGCTGTGGAAAAGCAAAATGGTACAACTCTTAGGAAATGGAATTTGGCAATATCTTTCTAAATGACGATTACTTTATCCTTGACTTGGCAATCTCACATCCAGAATTCTATCCTAGAACTTGCAGGAAGAAAACAAAATGACTTGCATACACATGTGCACACACCCATTATTCTTATTCCTGATGATACTGTTTATACTTCAAATCATTGAAAACAAAAATGCCTAGCAATATGTTTTGAGGCAATCTACAATATATCCACATAATGATGTACTGTGCACTTGTTAAACAAAGAAAGGGAAAATCCCTAAGAAGATCCGGGTCATACTGCTACGTGAATAAAATCATGATGTAGAACGATGTATGGTTTCTTATTTTTTGTAACAGGTGTGGAAGATTAAAATATATATTCATGTTTGTTTTCCAAAAGCATATTCATATCATTCATATTTTCAATAAGAAAAAAACAAATATCAGTAATAATAAAAATGGCTCCTACTATAGCATACGAGCTTTAAATTTTAGGATTTAAAATTTTAAATTACATATATTAAGCTTTATATATAAACAAAAATGTATATATGCATATATGTTTAGGTGTGTATATAATACATATTACAGTTATGCAATTCTACAGTCTAAGTCAATATAGAAAGGTATACACAGATAAATCTTACTTTTATTGCTGTCCCCATAGATCACCTTGGTAGTCTTAATTATATTTATTACTTATTTGATTTATTTTAAAGCTGTTTTGAAACAGTATTACTAACATTATAACTAATCATAAAATTACTTAATCAAGTTTAAAATATCTTTGTAGATCTTTTGTACTCAAATGCTGTTATTAAGGAAGATTTGTCGTCACAGTGCTTTCAAATCAAGTAAGTAAACAGAATAAACTCTTTTGTTAATGGACTTAGGAATCAAGACATTCAGTGTAAGGGAGAAGACATATAATTATGAAATCAAGCAAATACAAACACTGTATTTATGAAATAAATAGCTTAGAAGCAATAGCACCCCAGTAGCAATGAGCACCCTAGTTCCCACAAGCAGGAACCAGAACTGTCTCAAGAAACAGCTAGTCTCAACTCTCAGAAAGAAAAGCCTCAACAGGTGCATGGGACATCTTATTCTGGCAGAAAGCAAGAAAGCTTTCAGAGCTTTACAAGGTTGTATACGGACACAGGTTGAAAACAGCCCCTCAACAAAGTTGTGTTTGTTCATCTAAAAAGTAGAATGTTTGACGTTAACTGAAACACACTGAATCTAGGAAATACATGATTCTATAAGAATAATCAAAAGAGAGAAAGCCAAAGAGGAGGGAAATAAATCATTTGTCTTCATTTGAAATGACCATAAAACCAACTTTAAAAAATATATGTATTTATAACAAAAACAAGAGAGACAGGGTCTTGCTATGTTGCTCAGTCTGGTCTTAAACTCCCGGGCTCAAGTGATCCTCTTGCCTCAGCCTCCCAAAGTGCTGGGATGACAAGTGTGAGCCACCGTACCTGGCCAAAACTCTCTGCTTACCTTAAAAAGATAATAATAAAAAGAAAAAATTAAACATTATCCTGTCCTTTCAGAGGACTGAAATGGACTCTGGTGATCAGGCGAAGGTTGATCTTTCAAACAAATGCTGGCAATTAGAGGAGGAAGGGATGATAAACTTAGAATATCCTTATCCTGCAACCTCCTATGAAATAATTGACTCAGGCAAGAATTACCAACTGTTATCAAGACTAATAAATAGTTCACGGGGACTAAAGTGACAGTGTATACTCTCTATTACTTCCATTCTAGTGTCCAACATGATTTTGCATATAATAATGACAAAACCCAGAAAAGTTTAGATTAAGGAGAGAAAGAAAGAAACAAAAGGACAGGAGGTTAAATTAAGAAGTGAGAACAGGTTACAAACTCCTGCCAGTGAATCCTACACTTGTGTTCGTTTAGGGTGGGACAAACCACTGACCCTAAATATGCCAGCCAATTCAGAGAGAATGTGTGTGGCTACCTGACTGAAGGTCTGTTAAGTTTTAAACAAACCCTTTCCAGCTCTTTCCTCAACACAATAATCACAAACATGTAAAGATCCCGAGAGGATCGTCCTTCATGAGTTCTCAGAGAGCCATACCGACCTGGCCTTGACAACACCTCAGATTATATAAGGCAACTTGCTTTTTAGGGCATTTCTTACAATGCCCTTCAATATGATATTTTTCCAAAAGTTAGGTCAATAAATGAAATTCTACTGGAGCTAATATAATACAATACAGACATATAATCCTGATGGTCTGGCCTAATCTAGGAAAAGATTTCTGGGTATCCTGAATCCAAATCACTGTATTTTATTCATATAAACACTTGGCAGATTCACATTTTCCTAAGGGAGACTCAATTTGGAATACAGAGTTTTCAAATACTTAAATTTTGATACTCAACATGACATTAATGTCTTTGCAATACATTGCTTTTCTTTCTGTGAAAGAAAAAACCACCAGAAAAGGCCCTCCATATCCTTGCTAAAAACAGTCCCACTGTTTTTCTTATTCCAATTAAGATACACACACACACACACACACACACACGTGCACACACACAAACCCTTTATTCCAAAACATATATACCATGTGTGCCCTCTTAACCAACAAGATCCTTGATGGAAGGTAGGCCCCTCTGATCCCCAGAGAGGAAACAGATATGCACTAAAAGAGATCACTAATATCATAAAGGCTAAAATAGAAGTAATTTACCCATATTACATAAGTAGTAAATAGTGCACCCAGATTGGACCTTAAGTAACCTGACTTCAGAGACCATGACATTACAACACCATGCTCTCCCACTTCTCAGTGGTACTGCATCATTCCTCCCCACTGCCGAGCCATGGATTCTGTGCCTGTGTTTTGCCACACTGGCTTGGAGAAGAACATGAAGATGGAACCTGAACTCACTTGCCATGTTTAGGGAACTATGAATGCTGCACAGCAGTCAAGGCTCATCCCGTGTGGTAGGATTTGCCTCCCCACACAGCTTTAGGCTTCAGGGCATAGAACTGACTATTTCTAAAGCCTCGGGAAGGAAACAGATCTGCGATGCCTGAAGATCCCAATCACATATCAAATCAAGACAAAAGCATTAATGATAATAACCTTTCCCTCCTCCTTTTCTCCAATGACTGTTACTTACAAGCTAGCCCACAGTAAGACAAAATGAGTTCTGGGTTAGAATCTCAGCAATTCTTACTCTTGCTTTATTTTGATAAACAAACAACACTTTATTTTGGTGCATGTTTGGGGAGATCTTTGGTCAATACTTCAGAGACATGTTATACAAGTGTTTCATTTTTTTAAAGAACAAAAAAATTAGCAAACTGTGTCAGTAACCTTATCTCCAAATAAGATATGTGTGATTCACTGTCAAATGACAAATTATACATATTCTGAAAAGGACAAAAAATATGTAAAATTGCAAAACTTCTACGAGCAATATCTCTCCCCCAAAACCAAACTCCTTGCTGTTTAAGTTCAACGCTTGACTTTGCTCAAATGAAATTATAAGCTTATGATTTGCTGTCAACTCAGCCTTTCATTTCTGCCCCAGGAGATATTATAAGGTGGGGGACCAGAGGTGCATGGCAGGTCCTGAACACATCCAGCTGTTTCAGGCCTTCACCTGCCTTACCCATAAAAGCTTACAGTTGCTTGTAAGCCGTCACTGACAGCTGAGTATGTAATATGCTGCTTAGCATTGTCTTGTGTGGAGAATGAACAGGATACTAAATAATCCCTTGAAAGACCTTTGCCTCATGGAATCTTACAGCTTCCAGTTCAGTGTGTTTACAAAGAATCATAGTAAGGCCTGCCCTAGATAAGGAGCTCCCCCTTGACATCCACAAAGACTTGAAACAGGGTAGAAAAATCAAGCACAGCTTCACAGTTTAGCCACACTGGCACACTGGTCCAAGATCACAGAAAGATGGAGGCAAAATCCATTTTTCCTTTTGAGAAGGAAAAGAAAAAATCTAATGAAACTACAACCTGCAATACATGAATAAAGCATAAGTGACAGGAAACTTCAGAATCAGTGTTTTAGGAGATGGGAAAGAGAGATAATTTTCCTTTGGCCTCATGAAGCCCTTTAATCAATCAAGAAATCCTTTAAAGATTCTGCCGTAACCCAGATCAAAACGGTACAGTTTTGCTGTGAACCACTTTACTGCCAAAATGCAGCTGCTGTAAGAGCAATCCACAAAGGCACTGATGGCTGCTGAAGAGGAGTATCAATTAAAGAAAATTACAGATGCCACATAACTGCCCAAATGAGCAAGTTCTAGAAAAGAAATGAAAATAATACAAAACTAATACACTTGCTCTATAAAGAGAAAATGTTAAATTTGAAATAATTTCACCTTCACATAATTCTCATTTTTCCTCTTAATTACTTGCTTTTGTCACCTAGGCAATTGCTCAGCCCAAGGGTGGGCATGAAAATAAAAGCAATTATTAAGAAATCAAATTCTATCACAAAAGTCAAAACAGGAAGCTGCTGCTGAAATTCATGTTCTGACAGCATTTTTGATACCAATTTCTGATTAATGATCTCATGTGTATGGGTAGTATAAGCTGCATTTTTCTCCAGAAAACTCTGTCTTTATGAATAAGTGTGGTTTAATATTCCAAAAATGTTATGCAATTCTTGAAACATGATGCTTAGCAAAATGCCAAATTCTAGTCAAGATAGGACTACTATCAAATGAAAAGCAAAGGGAAGAAGGGAGGGAGAGAGTAGGAACAGAGGGAAAGAGAGAGGGAGGACGGGAAAGAGGGAACCCATGTACAGATATATACACACACGCATATACACACAAACACACCACTTTCCATTAGACAATCTGCAAGAAAGCCAAAGAAATTAATGAGATGATTTCTGGAAAGTGCTTTGGACTCTTTGGAAGAAAGGGACTATATAAATGGAAGGTATTCGTTTTCTTATTCTAAAAGGCATTTTCATTCACATCAGGATGAAACATAATACATCTAATATCCAGTCTGCTCACTTTTAAAAATGAAAATTAATCAAATCACAAGTCTTTTAGAACTTACACTGAATAAACACCAATTCTCCATTTACCAGCTCTAATGCTTATGTTATCCTTTTTTTAACAAGTACATGCAGTCATGATTTCTTGCCAAACTAATTTGATTTCAAATTTAATTACAGGTATACTTACATTCTGACTTTTGAGAATTAAACTCTCATCATCAAGACAACCATCCAGAAATATTCATTGACTAATACAGAGAGGCATGAAATGTAGTCCCTGACCTCAAGAAGTTTGCAATTATAGGGAGATAATACATGCACAAAATACAGAAACTATACATTATTATATTTAACCAACACTGAGGCTGGGGATGGCTGCCAGTTGTTCTCCACAAAAGAATTTTCCCAAAACCCTAGGCCTTCTTTTACAGAGTCCCAAACTGTTTTCTCAAATGTAATGATATTCAAGGGCAATTTTCCTAAAAGTAGCAGCATACTTCCCTGGGCTGTGGAGTACAGCATACTGCCCTCTCTCCCTGGGTCTCTGAGTCATCGCTTGGACCTCAGATGACTTCGAGTGTAAGAGAACTCAGTCCATGTCTTTGGTGGGGCCTCTGAAGGCCATGTGGAGGCTGCTTTCATCCTCCACCAAGGAGTCGTCAAAGTGCTTGGATTTGTTTAAATTATTCTACTTCTTTAAAAATCAGCAGGTTGTCACTAATGCAAGCTATCTTGGGCCAGTTCCTAACAGCTCCTATCTCACTTCTAATTGGATTTTTGCTAATCTCCTGTGGGTTAGGAAACTTGAATCGCATGTTAAAAATTGTTATGCACCAAAGGATCTCAAATGAGTGAAAGTCCCTAAAACATTCCAATACTTTCCAGACTTTCTTTGACCTCTGACCTGTGCTCAAAGGACTTGCTCTGTTTTACTACTCATCTAGTTTCTAGGTAGTTGAAACCAGCAAATGCATGTATGTTTTATGTCTTTACTCACAAACAACCTAGTTTAAAAGAATAATAGGATATGGAAATAAAGAAAATAAGGAGTAGTACTAGGGGGTAAAAAGGTAATATCTTTTTTCAACAACAGAAATTTCAAGTTGTTTTCACCAGGAACTCAGAGAGACCAAGACTCAAGTGACCAATACCTGCACATATTATAGTAGCACGCTTTCAAGATAAATAGAAAATGTTGCAAAGAACTATAAATAAGATTTAAATGCAGGTTGGCCTTAAAGTAACAAAAATCAGGTTGACCTAAAATTTCTTCTCAGTTCAAGACTTTCGATAAAAAATAGAGCATATCTAAGCTTTAACAAAAACACTATGAGTCCTGGCCAGGCGCAGTGGCTCACGCCTGTAATCCCAGCATTTTGGGAGGTCAAGGCAGATGGTTTGATTAGCCTGGTGAAACCCTATCTCTACTAAAAATACAAAAATTAGCCAGGTGTGGTGGCAGGTGCCTGTAGTCCCAGCTACTCAGGAGGCTGAGGCAGGAGAATTGCTTGAACCCAGAGGTCTGAGGTTGCGGTGAGTGGAGATGGAAGTACTGCACTCCAGGCTGGATGACAGAGTGAGACTCTTGTCTTCAAAATAAATAAATAAATAAACCCACCATGAGCTTTATAGACAATTACGCTGTCATTCAAAAACAAAAACCAAGGACATGTCAGAGATGACACCTCCATTCATCCAATAGATAAATCAAAACGAAGATAAAGAATGGAGGAACCAATGGTCAAAGGCACTGATCAGAAGCAATGAAAGAAAAAAAAATATTTCGTTTATTAATCCAAATATAGTTTAGATACAAATAGAAACACTGAAAAAAAAAAAAAAACAGACCATGAAAAAAGACAGAGTGTAATAATAAATCAATAATCTGAGACGAAAATCCCAACACATCAAAAACTCAAGGAAATTCTGAAAATAAATATCCTCTTACATACTTGTTGGGGCAGTATAAGAAAAAAATTAAAAAAAAAAAAAACAATAATTATAAACTTCAAGAGAATCTAAACAGAAATATATATTAAAATGTATAAGGTGCTGCCAAATTCATACTCAAAGGAAAATGCATAACCTTAAGTAATTTCATGGTTATACACAAAGCCTAAAAATAAAGTTTTTAAAATACAAAATAAGATTAAGGAAATAAGACATGCAGAAATTAATATTTTGAAAACAAGATAAATGAAAGATTTGAAGGCACAGCACAGGAATAAATGAAAGGCAAAACCTTTGCTACATCTAACGTAAGAAAGAAAAACATAAATATACAAAGTTCATATATTTTTATACTAATTATATATAATTTATACTAATCATATTTTTTTACTAATTATATATTTTATACCAATTATATATTAGTAAAAAAGATATAGAATATATTTCAACAATAATAATATATTTTTTCTATATCCTTTGAGTAGTAATATTGCAACCTTGTTTCTTCTTTAATCCAGTTAGAATAAAAATCCAGAAGCTCATGAAAGCAGCTAGTTCCACTTTCCCCTGGAAAAATAAATCAACATATATGAAAAAAATAAAACGTCAATGTGACTTAAAATAAACAGGCCCATTCTGCCTATCACTATATGTGAAAAAATTAAATACACATGACAAACATCACAATGAAGCCAAATTAAAAGTAATTTATAATTTATGCATTAAAAAAATAGTATCAATGATTGTAAACCACAAACAACTCATGACCACACTGAGGATATACAACACGATAGAAGAACTCTTCCTAAAAATCACAGACAGGTTTCTTAATGGAATACTGACTGGTAGCCAATATTTTCCAGTAATTCCCAACTGAACACTTATAAATATCAAATTTTAGTGACTTAGGTTACTGAAAAGTAACTGTTAGATAAAAGAATGAAACCCACAAAAATGTGCATTATATTCTTTTACATGAAAGAATTAGAGAAGAGACATAAACAGTTAATGTTTCTAGTGATTCTCAAGTAACTAACAAAGGCAGGTATTTGAGAATCAGTGGCTAATAGCAGCAGACTTCAAAGGGGTAGTTTTCTAAGGACTGGAACAGAGAATATTAAGCACGGGTAGTTTTAAGGGTATAAATTTCCAGATCTACGGCCAGGCACGGTAGCTCACATCTGTAATCCCAGCACTTTGGGAGGCCAAGGCAGGTGGATCATCTGAGGTAAGGAGTTCAAGGCTACCCTGGCCAACATAGTGAAATCCCATCTATTAAAAATACAAAAATTAGCTAAGCGTGGTGGCGCCCGCCTGTAGTTCCAGCTACTCGGGAGACTGAGGCAGAAGAATCGTTTGAACCCAGGGGGCGGAGGTTGCAGTGAGCCAAATCGTGCCACTGCACTCCAGCCTGGGCAGCAAGAGCAAAACTCAGTCTTAAAAAAATAAAAAATAAAAAAAAAATCCAGATTTTCAACTTCCAGATCTTCAACTTCCATGCATACACTTTTCTAAAATGTGTCTGCCTGAGAGGGCCCCTGCAATCCTCACCCTGTTCTCTCACAACTCCTTTTTCACCATTGCTCTTCTTTCATTTCACAACAGAAAGACATACCTGCTACCCATGCTAAATTTTCTACAGTACACTGATGTGCCAAACAGAGCAGATTCAAATACATCGGAAGTTAAGCCGATACATCGGAAGTTAAGTTCTTAATCAAGACCTACAATAGGACTTCCTGCCTTTCCCTGTCTTAAATATATTTCTGTTAAGAACAAATCTAGTGATAGAATCTGGGTGTTTCAGTCTGTGTTGGGATGCTCTAAATTTAGATACATCAGAGTCCCCTGAGAGCAAAGCAAACAGGAGGAACTGATACAGGAGTTCAAAAAAAATTATTTAGGCAATTGGTGAGGGCAAGAGAGTCCTCAACAAGGTTTCCCTTTTTCTTAAAGAGCACCCCAAAATCATTTGTCTTCTAACAAAAAGGAGACGAAAAAAAATTGAGCTGAAAACCCAGATAAGCAAGCTGGAAGCTTGCATGGGCAAATGCCAGCAGCTGTGCCAACAGGAAAAGGCTATCTGGGACAAGGCTGTTTGACATGGAGGCTCCATCTTCCATTTTCTTTGTCAGACACATATAGAGTAAAGGAACATGGAACATGACGCTGGCCAGGAAGAGAACCATCTGCATAATGAAACCTTAGGGTGGAGCAGCCAGTTTCTTCCCACAATATGCAAATGGCACGCCTAGTCCTAACCAGATCTTCATGCGTTATACAAATGGCACTCCTGGTCCAACCAATCTTGTGCACCCTATGTAAATCAGACACCACCTCCTCAAGCTCATCTATAAAACCAACCCACACCTTGTTGTGAACCTGGAAGACCTGCTCGGGAGCCCCTCTCTGACTGCAGGAGAGAGAGCTTTTCTCTTTCTTTTGCCTATTAAACCTCCACTCTTAATCTCATTCCTTGTGTGTCCATGTCCTTGATTTCCTTGGTGTGAGACAACGAACCTCAGGTGTTTCCCCCGACAACAATGCTGCCTCAGAACCATAAGACATGATGAAGGCAGTTTCCTTATTTCAAGTTGGCAAAGTCACAGGAAGGCACTATACCTAGTGCCCCCTTTCAAAGTATCCTAGCATTAGCAAACAGAAATGGTATAAACATAAATATTAGCATCTTTGTTTGAATCGAAGAGTGTAGTCAGATGTTTTTAAACAAAAAGCCCGATATTTCTGACTGGAAAGGCAATAATTAATTCCAGAGTGCCACAGTTTTACACACACACACACACACACACACACACAAATATAAAGATAAAATGCACTTAAAGTCCATAATATAAAAATGCTTTTCCAACCTCTCCAGAGTATATGGAATTTAACAAGGTGCCTTGAAGTGAAAAAGCAACAAGTATGAGTGATAGTCTTCTGGTAAGTCCAGGTAAAGCCTTTTTGGTAAACTTCCCAGAAATTTGAGAAAGCAAATGATTCTAATGACTGGGTAACAGGGCCTTTTTAAAAGTCAGGTGGTTTCCAATTCTTGGCTCTCAACAAAATTAAAGGAAGACTAAATATCAAGTTGCCAGCATACAGACTATTAAAAATAATTTTTGATGTCAGATCATATTAGCTTATTGCAAAAAAACATTTCAAAGATTTGAGAACAACTACTGAAGCAACTGTCCTTCCAATCCCCTCAACTCTTCTACCTGAAAAGGTTTACCAAGGGTAAATCTGTGGCCCCATCCATGCCCTTTGAATAGTCATGCAGTGGTATGTGATCTAAATAAAGGGAAAGCCCACGACATTTTGTTAAATGACATTTCTAATAACATTTTTAATGTCTAATAATTAGTTATCAAAATGTATAATACTTATGTTGCTCTGAAAAAAACATGTACCACTAATAATTATAATGATAACTCACATTGGAGGAAATTTTTAAAAATAATTAGAGCCTCACCATTACAGGAAATATTTAATTACATTTAAATTTATTTGCATAATTTAACTGCAAGAGAATATAATAGAATGATCAAAGAAAAACTTCAAAACACATTAAACCAGCAAAAATTTTATATGACAAATTAGATATACAAATTCAAGGAGAAAATAGAATGATATAAAATTTCTGACAGTTTTAAAAAAAAGATTAGCAGAATAGACAGACCGCTAGCCAGACTAAAAAAGAAGAGAGAAGAATCAAATAGACACAATAAAAAACAATAAAGGAGACATCACCGCTAATATCACAGAAATACAAACTACCATCAGAGAATACTATAAACACCTCTATGCAAATAAATTAGGAAATCTAGAAGAAATAGATAAATTCCTGGACACATACACCCTTCCAAGACTAAACCAGAAAGAAGCTGAATCCCTGAATAGACCAATAACAAGTTATGAAATTGAGGTAGTAATTAATAGCCTACCAGCCAAAAAAAGCCCAGGACCAGACAAATTCACAGCCGAATTCTACCAGAGGTACAAAGAGGAGCTGGTACCATTCCTTCTGAAACTATTCCAAACAATAGAAAAAGAGGAAATCCTCCCTAACTCATTTTATGACATCACCCTGACACTGAAACCTGGAGGAGACACAACAAAAAAAGAAAATTTCAGAACAATATCCCTGATGAACATCAATGCAAAAATCCTCAGTAAAATACTGGCAAACCAAATCCAGCAGCACATCAAAAAGCTTATCCAACACGATCAAGTCAGTTTCGTCTCTGGTATGCAAGGCTGGTTCAACATACACAAATCAATGAACATAATCCATCACATAAACAGAACCAATGACATGATTATCTCAATAGATGCAGAAAAGGCCTTTGATAAAATTCAACATCTCTTCATGCTAAAAATTCTCAATAAACTAGGTATTGATAGAATGTATCTCAAATGATAAGAGCTATTCATGACAAACCCACAGCCAATATCATACTGAATGGGTAAAAGCTGGAAGCATTCTCTTTGAAAACCAGCGCAAGACAAGGAGGCCCTCTCTCACAACTCCTATTCAACATAGTATTGAAAGTTCTGGCCAGGGCAATCAGACAAGGGAGAAAAATAAAGGGTATTCGAAGAAGAGAGGAAGTCAAATTGCCTCTGTTTGTAGATGACATGAGTATATATTTAGAAAATTCCATTGTCTCAGCCCCAAATCTCCTTAAGCTGATAAGCAACTTCAGCAAAGTCTCAGGATACAAAATCAAAGTGCAAAAATCACAAGTATTCCTATATACCATAATAGACAGAGAGCCAACTCATGAGTGAACTCCCATTCACAATTGCTACAGAGAGAATAAAATACCTAGGAATACAACTTACAAGGGATGGGAAGGACCTCTTCAAGAAGAACTACAAAGTTCTTCTTGAAGGTTCAAGGAAATGAGAGGACACAAACAAATGAAAAAACATTCCATGCTCATGGATAGGAAGAATCAATATCATGAAAATGGCCATACTGCCCAAAGTAATTTATAGATTCAATGCTATTGCCATCAAGCTACCACTGACTTTCTTCACAGAATTAGAAAAAAACACTTTAAATTTCATATGGAACCAAAAGAGAGCCTATATAGCCAAGAAAATCCTAAGCAAAAAGAACAAAGCTGGAGGCATCACACTACCTGACTTCAAACTATACAACAAGGCTACAGTAACCAAAACAGCATGGTACTGGTACCAAACCAGATATACAGACCAATGGAAGAGAACAGAGGCCGCAGAAACAACACCACACATCTACAACCAATTGATCTCTGACAAACCTGACAACAACGAGCAATGGAGATAGGATTCCCTATTTAATAAATGGTGTTGGGAAAACTGGCTAGCCATATGCAGAAAACTGAAACTGAACCCCTTCCTTACACCTATAAAAAAATTAACTCAAGATGGATTAAAGACTTAAACATAAGACCTAAAACCACGAAAACCCTAGAAGAAAGACCAGGCAATACCATTCAGGGCATAGGCATGGGCAAAGACTTCATGACTAAAACACCAAAAGCAATGGCAACAAAAGTCAAAACTGACAAATGGGATCTAATTAAACTAAAGAGCTTCTGTACAGCAAAAGAAACAATCATCCAACTGAACAGGCAACCTACAGAATGGGAGAAAATTCTGTAATCTGTCCATCTGACAAAGGGCTAATATGCAAAATCTACAAGGAACTTAAACAAATTTACAAGAAAACAACAAACAACCCCATCAAAACCTGCTCTAAAAATAAAATTGATTTTTTTAAGCAAGAGTTAATAAAATCACACTGAAATGGTTTCCATTTTTCTACCCCAGGGTATGTGAACACAGCACCTTCCCTCTGTTCTCACCTTGTCTTTCCTTGTTACTCTCTCAATTCTCAGATCCACCAGTAAGTGAGACAGAAAACATGGGAGACAGGAAGAGAAGAATCAGATGGGAAGTGGAAAAAAGAGAGGGAAGAGACATTGGGCAAAAACACATTCCCAAGCAATCGCTACTGAACGAGGCTTTGAACAGAGAGAGCTAACCATCATGAAATCTTGGTGCCTCTCAAACTCCACTACAATGCCCTCTGGAAACTTTCCCTCTCCATAAGTTAACAAAATTTTTAAAATTGACCCCCCCAAAGAAGCCAATTATGCATTGAAAAGCAGTATTAATATTGACATGAAAGGGTAACACTGAAAAAAATCCTTGATATGGGAAGCATAAAATAATAATAAGTCCTAAAATACATCTTCACTGTCACTCTGTGAAGACTAAGCCTCTAGGACCAGTAGCTTTCTCTCTGATGGAAAGTGGTCCCTTCTAGCAATAGACAGGGTTCTGCCCCAACCAGTATATTATAAGCACTGACACAGGTATGCCCCAATGATACGATTGTAATGACGCTATATGTGGTAAATGGTATAATTTTTATCATCACAAGAATTTGAGTCTCTGCCTCAGGATGATATAATCTTGAATCTTCCCTGCAGACCTCAAACAGAAACTCACTTCATATATTTAATCACAAACAGCTTAGACATTTCTCTTACAGAGAGGGCTTGTTTTAAAATAAGAATATGCCTTAGCAAGTATATTTAGTCATAAAAGCCCTAATAAAAATATGATTTAAAAAAATCTATCACAGGACTGTGCACAAGCAAGCTGAGGGCTCTTTATACCCACACACCAAGGCCAAACCACCTAAAGTGATTATTACACAATCTGAATTCACTCAGAGACAGAAAGTATGGCTAATTTACTACGTATGGTACTTAAGAACTTTCCATATTAATTCTTATTCTTTTTCATTAAGGTTTTTTATTAATCATATCTTCTGAAATTCTGTGATCACACAAACACCAAAGATAATGACGTTACTTACCTTGTTTCTTACAGATAGCTCCAAACATTTAAACAAATATGAATCCAAAATTTAAGAACTCCATGCCTGCGCTAATGTTAACATAAAACTAGGTATGAACAACAAAAATTACAACCATAGCTACTGTTATCTATTGAGCACATCTGATCAGCTAAGCCAGGGGTTAGCAAACGAATGGTCTGAGGGAAGCACTCTGCTGTTTTTGTAAATAAAGGTTTATTGGACACAGCCACCCCCCACTGGAGGTCTTATCTGCATCTGCTTTCCTTCCACCTCCACAGAGATGAGTCATTGTCATGGACCATACAGCCTGCAGAGCCTCAAATATTTACTATCTGGTTCTTCACGGAAAGTCTGCCAATCCCTCTTGGAGGCACAGTGCTAAGTACTTTATATAGATTATCTCTTTACATAGATTATTCCAGTGAGGTGGAAACGATTATTATCCCCATTTTAAGGAGGAGAAAACAGGTTTATCAAGATTAAGTCATTAGCAGCCAAGCCAGGCTTCGACCCCCAGCCCTCTAAACTGCCAAGCTCCACTGGGTAGGAGCTGGGAGGATTACATAACCCTAACTTTATATAACTGCATTGGTATAAAGGTAAAGGCCTTCTAAAACATCTGAAATTAAAAAAAAAAAAAAATTAAAGGACTAAGCCAATCTCAGGAACAGAGAGACTCCCACACACCCTGTGGAAACATTTCCTGAATGGCATCATTATCACTGATATCACAGTACTACCAACTTTTCCATGATAATGTCATGCCATGGGCTCTGACTACACTATGTTTAGAGAACAAACCTCTCAGCTGACTGACTGCCCACCTACTGACTTTGCATTCTGCCTTTGCCAACCTATTCTATGTGCCACTACCATGCCAATCCCTTCTTCAAGTACTGAGAAAGTCATTACCTAACCTAGCCATGATGAATATCAATAGTCAGAGGATAAAAACCAGGTCTAGGTTCTGAGAAACTAAGCACATCAATCATTTTACAGAGTGCCACTATCTTCTAAGACAACAGCTTTTTTAGCAAAAAAAATTTCACCATTTTAATAGGAAAAGACCAAATGGTAACCTACAAAGAATAAAAAGGACTTTTGTTATAAGGAATCCATTCAGACTACAAGTCTTCTTTAGTCCTGGACACCAAAACTGCAAAAGAGCATTTAGCTTAGAGCCCAACAGAAGTCCTCAGAACACAAAAAAGTTCAGAGCAGTGAAGCATGGTGGCTCACACCTGTAATCCCAGTACTTTGGAGGCCGAGGCAGGTGGATCACGAGGTCAGGAGTTCAAAACCAGTCTGACCAACATGGTGAAACTCCATCTCTACTAAAAATACAAAAATTAGCCAGGCATGGTGGTGCGCTCCTGTAATCCCAGCTAGTCAGGAGGCTGAGGCAGGAGAATCGCTTAAACCTGGGAGGCGGAGGTTGCAGTGGGCCAAGATCGTGCCACTGTACTCCAGCCTGGGCAACAGAGTGAGACTCCATCTCAAAAAAAAAAAAAGTTTGGAGCAAGCAGGCCCCTCCATTCATCGATCTTAGAGCCACAGAGCACAAGAGCATCCTAACGGCTTTCCCAACTTTTTATAAACAGGCCTGCTAAATGTTGCTTTACCTGATGTTTCCCAGACTTATTTGAGTAAGGATTTCTTTTTCTCTCCCTTTACAGAACCATATTAATACTCAAACAGTCCCTCGACAAACATTTCCCAAGGGTCTGCTGTGTGACAGGCACAGAACTAAGAGACCGGAACTAGAACCTGGGGAGGATACATATTAAATGCAAAATTGCAAATTATTAAATGAGTATTAGTACCCTGTGAAAGAGATGGCAGGGACTAGAGTAGACACTTTGAGAAATGCTGGTATAGGAAGGAGGCTAGACCAGAAGCCAGAAAATTATATTCTGACCTCAACTTGGACCCTAACTCTCTATGTAATCCCAAAGATCACTAAGTGTGTGCAGACCTCAGATTCTCCCAACTATAACATGACAAGGCAGGATAAGATCATCTCCGAGACTCCATCCATTTTGAATTCATTCTATGTCATTAATTCAATGTGAAATGAGAGAAACGAATAAGAAATTTCAATACACTACTTAGGCACTTCAAAAGAAATACTGATGGCTCAGATAATGAAACTAAACTGGAAAAATGTCTTCAGAATAAATGTCCAGAATTTAAATGAGCTCTGAGTATTTTTCCTGAAGTAGTAATGAAGCAGTAAGAACTTTAATGGGGAAATTAAGGTCTGACATGATCTAATCCATGCTCTTTCTCCAGCTTTGGCATCTCCATCTCCCACCCTGCTGCTCCAAGCTCACTCAGTGTTCCCAAAAGCCCCAACTCCTCGGCTAATAGAGTTTTCTGAACTCAGGCTATCAGAAAGTCCTTCTTGCCCAACAAAGGACTCTTAACATATATGTGGTTCTATGGCTACCCTCAAGGTCAACTCACTCTGAACCCCTCCTGAAATCCTCACTACCATCTTCCAAAATACTTAACCTGTTGACCAAGTCCTCCTTTGTGACCGCACCAATCCTAACACTGGCTATTAGCAGGCCTTGTCACTTACTAGCTGTGTCAAGTTTCTTACCCACTCCAGACTCTGTTTCCTAAAACAGAATAACAAATTTGCACATTGCAGGATTTTTATGCAATTCCAATGAATAACTACATGTGAAGCACTTAGGGCAGTGCTTGGCACATAGCAAGTGCTTATGTACAGGACAGCCTCCTGCTTTCCCTTCCCTCCTTATGAACAGAAAAGTTGGTTTTGTTGAGGATAGCAATATACTCAGCTGAAGAAATCACTTCCTAGCCTTCCTTGTAAGCAAGAATCATCATGTGGCATAGGTCTGCCATGAAATATAAACCAAAGTTGCTGAGCGGGGCTTAAAAGAGGACTAAACTCAACTAACATATATTCCTTTGCCCTTCCCCATTTTTCCTGACAAATTTTAGATGTGATGATGTGGTCATAAAAATACCTCAAAACCATAAGGGAAAGACCAAGAGAATTACACAGACCTCAGTTCTAGCAACCATGTACCACTAAACCCAGGCCACCAGCAGTCAGCCTAGCAGTTCTCGGTGAGGAAAAAACAGAGACAACTTCTAACTACCTTAGGATACATTTTCTCAGGTTGTTCTTACCTGCAGCCAAATGCACTCCCTGATCCAGTTAACTCTTATTATTATTAACTTAGCACCTGCAACAATTTATTTCATTATCTGTTTACATTTGGTTTCTCGACCAGACAAAAAGTGTCCTATTCACACGTTCACACAACACCTCTCACCAAGCAAGTATTCGATAAAAGTTAAGTGAAAGAATGAAGTGACAATGATGGCCATCGTAGTTTGTCTCCAGTTCCTTCAGAAGACAAAAACATTACTCTTAACTTTCAAAAAGACTTTTCTTCATCCCTAACTGAATATTATTCAAATAATTTAGCATTTGTAAAAGTTCCCACAGTGCCTGAAACTAAAGTTATTTCTTTAACAAGCACTGATATATAAGCATTGTGCGTCAGGCACTGCTTTCAATGCTTTCACAAACAACTCATTATATTCTCATAAAAACTCAATGAGTAGGTACTATCATCCCCATTTTGCACATCAGGAAGCTGAAGTGCAGCGAGGTTAAATAAGTCACCCAAGGTCATACAGTTAGCAACCAGCAGAGCCAGCACTGGATTACATACGGTTTGGTTCCAGAGTTCATGCCCTTAACTGATACTCTATTCCACTTCTCAGCCACTGACTGTGCCAGTACATTTTTCTTTCTGTTTCTGCGTAAACAAGGAAGGAGCTGGGAGAAATTCGATCTGAATATCTAGGAAGATTCTTGGCTCCACAGACAAGCTAGGAACCAACACAGGGGTTACTTGGCTAGAGTGAACATTACCAAACGTACAATGAAGGATGACAGAAATAATTGTACAAGGAAGTGTACGTTTTAATTCTCTTAAGAACTTCTAAAGTTGAAGATGAGGAAAATGAGGGGTGAAGGAAGAAATGATACTACAAGAAGAGTCTTTTAAGTGGCAAATACAAGTAAATGAACAAAAAAGTTTTCTAACGGCAAGCTAATCAAAATGGCTACCTAAGACCCAAATTATAAAAAAAACTTTTAGCTGTAAGGTATTACCCAGGTACTCTGCTCCTGAAGCAACATAAGGAAAATTATTTAAAAGAACCTCCAGAAATATGAAGATGCATTTTCATCTTTCTGCAGCAATTCTCAAAGTAGCTACAGGAAGACACTCCAGCTGAATGATTACTTACAGTAAATTCTGCACAATTTATCTCTCACACAGATTCTGCATCCAGATATTACCAGCAACCAGGCTCAATTCCATGGTATTGACAGTGGTATCTGTCACCTCTTCAGACAACTCCGCACTACCAAGGGCCCCACAATAATTACAAACAGGTAAAGCATGTTTTCCTATCTACAGTGACATCTAGTGTTAAGAAACTAAAACGCACTCTGTAGAACAACACATTTCCATTACTACAGTATTTAAATGCATATTATAAAACAGGAATATATATATAACTCTTAAATAGTTTTTCCCATAATTGGGATTGCCAATTGTCAACTGTATTCTACTCCAATATTTAAAATATTTCATAAGATCAACCCATTGAGAAGACACACTAGTTTTGTTAAAATGAATAAAGCCTTTTGTTCTACAATAGTTTTGTTTTAAATGCAAACGTATCTTTACTTACTAACAGCAGACTGTAATGTTAGGAGATTTCACAGACATTAAAAGACATCTTGTTAAATTTAACAAAAGGCAATCTGGCTTAATATAATAATAAATACAAGCCCTTTATTCAAAATCAACTTTCAAAATCTCTGAAGGAGAATAATTTAAATGCAAATGAGCCCATTATACAATGGTTTCTGATTTAGGTATACCATGGGCTAAATCTTGTCTCCAAATTTTACATCTTGTAATTAGATTCTAAAAGATGCAGGCTAGCCATATACTCCTCATCAAAGTGAAGTCTCATTTTGGTTATGACAATAAAGGTCTTTTGGATACCATTTTTAAAGGTAAATAAGGCATTGCATTGGATTAGAAATGAGAAAACAGGATCTAGCCCGGGGTTTACTCCAAAAATTCTGAGACCAAGTTATTTAATTTCTCTTGCCTTCGATTTCCTTTTTTTTTTCTTCTCAAAAATAAAAAAAGGGGAGGGGGTGGGAAAGACAGGGAAGCGTTTAGCCTGTATATTCCTTCCTGGGCTCCTCGCTCTAACATTCTATGTTCTATGAAGAAGATGATCTCTAAGATCTCTTTAAATATAACTTTAGTTATTTAAGCCACACACAATGCCACACAGCACTCTGAGGAAAACAGTTAAGACACATTAAGACTCAAGCAACAAATAAGGTTTGCATGGAAATAGGTATGGAGCAAAAGACCTCTTTAAGATGTTTACATGATGACTCCTAACCTAAATCAAAGCCGTGCTAAATCGCATCCACTATGACTCTGCACTTTCTTAACCAGCAAGGATCATCTAAAGTCTCTTAATAAAGGCTTTCAGAAATCATGTCATTTAAGAGGGCTTTATTGCTGAACAAGGATAGTCATGAACATTCTGGGTAAGTGAGGATTTGCCAACAGAGTAAGTTTTAGGTCTTTGTTTAGGTTACAGGGGATGTTTGCTGAAAAGGTGTTCTAAGATGAAGAAAGAACTCTAAATAATTCAAAATATGCCTAGGGTATTCTACTACGATTATGGTTATTACTTTCTTACTTGGTAGAAAGAACTTTGACCTGGCTGAAAAGAAACAGCTATGGCTTAGAGATAACAGTGTCAAAGAGAGATAAAAGGGGGAGGAAGCAGATCAGCAAAATGAATAGACAAACTCAACAAGGAAGAGAGAAAGGAAATGAAGCAAGCTGAACCCAAGAGACTCACCACAGTTAAGATGGCTCCAGACCACTGCACTGGGATACCCTGAGGACCTCAGAAGGTACTGATGGGCATCTGTGATGAGTGGTGACTGTGTGAGTGACAGCTCTCCAAGATGACTGGGAAGGCAAGTTTATGTAAAACTGAAGTAGAGTGAGCAGGAGAGAGCTGGAGGAGTGCCCAGAGGCTGAGGACGTTAAATACTGGGACAAACCACTTGATGACAAGGGTCAGAGGGCAAATCATTAATGGAAAGTTTTTTCCATACCTTCAGAAAATTCAAAATAGAACCACAATATGATACAACTAGATACCCACTAGAGTGACTAAAGTGACAAGGACAAAAAACAGTGAATGTCATGAGGATGTTGAGTAGGATGATTGTAGGGCAGGCAGGAACTCGAATTGTACAACCATGTTAGAAAACTATGTTCAGTATCTACTAAAGCTAAACACAGCGTAGACCCCCTTTACCTGCAGTTTCACTTCCCAAGGTTTCAGTTACCAACAGTTAACTGTGGTCCAAAAATATTAAATGGAAAATTCCAGAAACAAACAATTCGAAAGTTTAAAATAACACACCATTCTTAGTCGCACAATGAAATGTCTCACCTTCTTGCACAGGACATAAATCACCCTTTCTGCAGCATATCCACGTGTATATGACCCCAGGCTGTTACTAGACAGGTATCAGATCAACCGGTGCACTGTTTGTATTCAAGTCACCCTTATTTTAATTGATCATGGCCCCAAAGCACAAGGGTAATGGTGCAGGTATATTGTGATAATTGTTTTACTATTAGCTATTGTTGTTAATCTCTTACTGTGCCTAATTTATAAATGAAACATTATCATATATGTATGCATAGTATACAAAGGGCTCAGTACTATCTGAGGATTCAGGCATTCACTAGGGGTCTTGAAATGTATCCCCTGTGGATAAGGGGGGACTACTGTACACCTACTCAATGACCCAGCAATTCTACTTCCAAGTATACACCTAACAGAAATATGTGCATATATTCACCAAAGACATGGCTAAGAAGATTCATGGCAGCACAATCTCTAACTGCCCAAAACAGAAAAAAAAAACAAATTCAAAGAGTACAATGAATAAACTATGGTATAGTCACATTGTGTTGTACAACTAGATACAAAGACATAAGTGGATCTCATAAACATAATACTGAATAAATACGGTACACATACACCATGGAATACTGTGTAGTCAAAAGGAACAAGATCATGTCCTTTGCAGGGACAAATATGGAGCTGGAAGCCATCATCCTCAGCAAACTAATGCAGGAACAGAAAACCAAATACTGCATGTCCTCAATTATAAGTGGGAGCTGAACAATGTGAACATAAAGAAGACAAAGGGAGGGGAACAGCATATGCTAGGGCCTGGCGGCGGAGGGAGAGACGGGGGGAGGGAGAGCATCAGGAAAAATAGCTACTCAATGTGGGGCTGAATACCTAGGTGATGGGTTGATAGGTGCAGCAGATCACCATGGCACAGGTTTACCTGTGTAACAAACCTGCATGTCCTGCAATGTATCTCAAAACTTTTAAAATATTTTTTAAAATATTGAATAAATAAGGCCAGTCAAACAAAAAAAATATAGTTGTGCACTACATAACATTTCAGTCAGCGATGGGCCACATATGCAATGGTGGTGCCATAAGATTACAATACCCTGTATTTTTACTGTACCTTTCCTATGTTTAGATACGTACATACTTAGCATTATGTGCCAACTCCCTGCAGTGTTCAGTAGAGTA
The DNA here is from genome assembly GCF_030222135.1 of Aotus nancymaae. Lineage (NCBI taxonomy): Eukaryota > Metazoa > Chordata > Mammalia > Primates > Aotidae > Aotus > Aotus nancymaae. The sequence goes on along the minus strand of NW_026988412.1, from coordinate 9,081,998 downwards.
ACATGCTCTACAGGTTTGCAGCCTAGGAGCAATAGGCCATACAGCCTAGGTGTATAGCAGGCTATACCACCTAGGTCTGTGTAAGTCACTCTGTGATGTTTGCAGTGACAAAGTTGACTAATGACACATTTCTCAGAAGACATCATTGACACCAAGTGACATGTGACTGTGCTCTGTACATTCCATGTGCATAAAGTTTGAGGCAGACTAAACAACACTAAGCTTTTAGTTTGTTTGTTTGTTTGTTTTCTAAAATGGGGTCTCACTCTGTTGCCCTGGCTGGAGTGCAGTAGCGCAATCACAGCTCACTGCAGTCTCAACCTTCCAGGCTCAAGCGGTCCTCCTGCCTCAGCCTCTCAAGTAGCTGCCACTACAGGTGCATGCCACCTGTCTAGCTAACTTTTTTTCTGTAGAGTCAGGGTCTCTCTATGTTGCCCAGGCTGGTCTCAAACTCCTGGCCTCAAGCAATCCTTCCACCTCAGCCTCCCAAAGTGCTGGGATTAAAGGCATAAGCTACCACACCTGTCCGAAAATCAACTTCTGAGGTGGAGAATAACTGATATATGTGGTTTTGGATGAGAAACGGGACTTAGCAACCTAAAGAAATGTCACATCAAACTCTGTTGCTTGACTGCCATCACATCTACTGGGAATGCCAGTATACTTTCACGCTAACTGCGAGAACAAAAAGGCTTAAATGTATAATGTACTGGACCTAGAGAAAAATGACCATCTTCTGTGATGTCTGTGTTGCTAGATTCTTTCAGGGAGAATTCAGATCTATTTGAAACAAACTCCTCTCATCTACTTGACAAAGACAACTTATGAAGGTTGGTTTTAGCTGGCAAAGTTTCACATCAAAGAGGACAGGTTCAGAGTGAACAAAATTAATAAGGAAAAAGTGGATGAAATTACTGTAATACTGACTGAGTGCTAGACACCACTCTCAGCACTTTGCAGGTACTCCTCCTTTCTCTCCTTGTAGGAGAGGTGCAATTACTGCTTGCGTCTTACAGTGAAGTGACCTGTGACCAAGGTCAGAAAGATGACAATGCTGGATCCAGAAAAACAAAGATGACACTGTCAAGTGCTAGATAAAATGTGAGAAGCGTATAGCCAGCTCCCCTCCTTGGAATTACCAGAATATCCTGGTAATAGATTCCACATGCAACTCAGGCCCTTATTCTTTTGTCAGTAGATGCCCACTTGCTAATTAGGCTGATTAGCATAATCTGGTACTTATGGATACATACTTCTTAATACCACCACTTCTGTTAAGATGCTTGGAGCTCTGCTGCCTGGAGTTAAGAGAAACTGCTGTCATCCTTAAATAATGCAAAGGCAAGATCAATCAGGATGCTAAGGAAAAGTAATCTCTGAAAACCGGCTGTTGTGATACAAATGGAGGGCAAGTCCAACCTGCTGTTCCCAGTAACTGTTGCTAGGTACGCTGGGTTGGAAAACATCAAGCTAAAGAGGTCAATGGGAAATTGAGCCAAATTCAAAACTACTTATGAAAGACTGGAGAAGAGAACACACCCACATTTGGAGCTTATTTTAAATCAAGCAATCAATCTAAGGAGAAAAGGAAAATGACTTAAAATACACAGAATTTGTTGTGTGCCATCCTTCAATTCTAACACCAGAAAACAGAAGGCTCTCCTGTTATGGAACGTTCACACCACAGTACAGATATTCAGCTGCTCTTTTACGTAATTTTTCAACTCAATACAGGATTTCTGAGTCATAAATATTCAAAATATTTTCTCTTAAGACATAAAAGAATGCTTCAATTAATGTGCATCTCCTGTTTGCCTTGAATATATATGACACTATAGCAAGTGGCCAAGTTCTGTATCTATGGTACAAAATATGGATGGTGTCATCCAGATGCACCTGCTCCCCCAACCCCAGCTCACAGTGGCTGATTTGAATGAGCTTGACCTCACTCCAAAGGGCTCCAGAGGTGGGCTCTGATTCATCTCAATCAATCAGGGTAACCCATCCCTTATCACAGCAATTGCTTTACATAACCTAGACCTAAGCCAGTCAGCATACAGTGTCTCCCTGGCCCCAGGGATTGGTTCAGAAATGCACCAATCAGTGCAGAGCTCAAAATTTTGTTGGGAACTCAGAAATGCACACTCCTTGAATTTGGGTCATATGTTAGGGAGATACGAAGCTGCAATTGCTGCTCTCCCTTTGCCATTCTGAGCGTAGACAGCCTGAGGAGTAAGTCAACATACCAAAATGTAGAACCAAGAAGAATCCCAGTGAGCCAGAGCCCTGATCAAACCATGCCTAAACTCCATCCTACCATTACTCTTCTGTGAGCTAATAAACCCCTGTACCACGTAACCCAGTTTGGAATTGGGTTTTCTGTTATTCAATGTAAATAAACAAACATAAAATTCTACCTGATAAAATATCTCTAAGTAACCAGCTTGTATCTATATAAAACTACATACTTGTAAAAGTTTCCATATATAAAATTTCATTTCTTTTCTGCCCACTTGAGAAGATAGGCATTACTGGTAACCCAGTTTTACATAAAAAGGATAGATTCAGAGTAAACAAAATTAATGAGAGAAAATGGATCACAGTGCTGACCATGTGCTGGACACTGTCCTCAGCACTCTGCGTGTGCTCCTTACTCCCCTTATATGATAGAAACTACTATTGTTGGCATCTTACAGTGAGATTCTGAGAAACAGAAAGTGACTGGTGACCAAGGTCAGAAAAACCATAAATGACTGATCCAGAATAACACACAGGCAAGTTACTAGTCCAGGCATGCAGAAAACCATTTCCTTGCTCCCTGGCTCACTATTGCTCCACCAGCCACCTGCTCCTCTCCAAGCTCACATCTCTTAGAAATCCTCCAAGGTGAGTTAAATGTGTTCCTGGGTGACATAAACAATCAACTTCTCTGTATCATGAAATGGTGTTTTTTAACCTTCTTAGCCAACTAAACCAAGTACCCACAATGCAGCATCTACTAACTACAAGTGTACGTAAAGCACACCTCCATACGACCAGTCAATCTTTTCCTCTCTGACCACAGCAATAAATATGCAGTCAGAGCCCATCAGCACACATGCCACACTGCAAAGGATCAGAAGGAAAATCCTTATGTCTTCAAAATAACTTATTGCATGGCACCAACATTTAACATGGTGCACATGAATTATTTCTGAGTCTTTTCTCCAGAAATATTATTCAAAAGTAAGAACCAGCATAAACTTGGAAAACCTTTATTTATGAGCAGCTCCTTCAAGATGAGAACTGCAATGGAAAATATAGTAGGCTTGGCATTAGTAACAACATCAGAGATGGTTCTGTGAATAGCTCAGCTCAGCTCAGCCTCTGACCCTGCCAAGCGCTATAGCACTGACAGTCATCTCCCCTATTAATTATCAAGTCCCAGTTGCAGAGAACAATGAACTTTGCTTATTGCTTTGCCTTTCATCTTAAAAAACAGTTGCAAGAGCAGAACTTTAGAAAAGGAAGAACACAGTTTGATATAAATTAGCAGTCAGAGTCTAACTTTAGTGAGAGGTTGACAAATTAACAACTGCATACTATATAAAGTACAGTAACCTCTTTTTTTTTCTTGTTTAAAGATCAAGGAAGAACCAATGAGATAGTACGTGTAATTGTATTTAAAAAGATAAGTTTTGCACATGGTGGTACTGATGGTGACTTTTGTTCAAGACAGACTCAAAACCATCCGTTCTAGTCTGCAAATTAAAGCAGAGAGACAAATGGTATCTCATAATCCTCTCAAGTCATCTTCATTGCAACTTCCTATCCCAAATACTCCCTCCTTTCAATATTCTCTTCTATGGGAAGACAGGAACACATATACGTACACAGCTGCAAACCACTGGGGCTAGCAGAAGGCAAAGGGGCAAGGAAAATAGAGAACAAAAAAGATGCTCATGGCAGATTTTTTTGCAAAAAATGATAAGAATTATTGATCTCCCTGTACTCGTGCCTTCGGATATTCCCCTCACTCCTAGACTCTGGTTGTACCCATGACTACCTTTAGCCAATGTGACATTAGCCAATGAGATGCAACTGAAAGCCTGAAAGATGCCTGGACACTGGGGTTATCCTTTCTTGCCATTCTTAGGATCCAGAGACCACCATGTGAAGACCTAAACTGAAGGCGGATGAAAGACACAAGACTAAATCATCGTCAGCTGGCATCGAGCCAACCACTAGTCATGTGAGTACATCCTGGACCATTCAACTCCAGGTGTGAGTAAAGGCAGGAGAAATCCACCGAGCCAGGTTGGACCAGAAAATTATGGGAAATAATCACAGTCTGTTTAAGCCACTAGGTTTTAGGGCAGTTTGTTCTATAGAAAAACCTCAAACTTGTCCTGGAACTTCTCAAAAATGGGAGAGCAAGCTAAGTTCAATAATTATTCATGGAACACTTCCCATTTATAAAGAACTACTGCACAACACACCAGAATTTTTAAGAGATTCAAAGATAAGCAAAACGTTTTCCCTGACCTAAAGGAATTTGTAATTTAACTGAGGGAATGACAAACATATGGATAGTTACAACAACATGAAGGATTAAATATCATCCCCTCCCATCTCTAGGAACAGCTGTCATTCCATGTATGAACTCATTCCTCCAAATAACTTCTGCAGTAATGTACAGCCACACTGGGCCTTTATAACCAACTATTCAGTGTTCAGATCTACTAAGCAATAAATAAAACAGACAGAAATCATGTCCTCATGGACTTTATATCCTAATGGATGTCAATTTATGAAATACTTTCTATACTGCAAGGGCTTTTCAAAGTGCTCTAAGTATGTGTGTACAGACACACTTGTGTATATATATACATATATAAATTCACTTAGCATAAGTTGTCTTTTTAAGCAAATTTAACTAATAAAATACTAGAACTTAAAAAGTCTTACTTATTTTACATAATCCCAAGCTTCAAATGTCAGAGATTCCGGAAGCAGGGCTCTGATATTATTTTATCAACAAATGTATTTTATGCCTGTTCTGTTAGAGATCAGAGGACAAGACTAGATGAGACTATGGGAGCTTTACAGAAGAATACCCAACTGTGGGAAAAAGTCTTCTAGCACTAGAATGTAATTTCCATGAGAGAAGGGATTCTTCATTTTGCTCACTGGGCATACCAGGTGCCTAAAACTATGTCTACCACATAAGATGCTCTCAATAAACATGTGCTTAGTGAAGAAGGGAGAAAAAAAAAGGGAGTGAGGGATAAAGGGAGGGAAGTTGGGAAAGATATTCTATTTTGGGGAGAATATTTTCAAACTTATAGTAATGCTAGGAATTTCCTTCTCAACATAGGCAGCAATCCTAGTTAATTAGAATGTCAGCATGTCAAAGGATACCCACCACCTTTTATCTCTTCTTCACCAAAAGTTTTCCAAAGTTTGAAAATAGTTTTTTTAAATTACAAAAATGCATCTCACGGGAATTACTGAGCTCCTACAGGCATGACCTACACATGGACTGCACTGCACTAATCCGCAGGGGCTGAACTGTACTGACTCGATTTTTACAATGAAAACCAAAGGGGAAAGAGCACTGACTTCTAAAATTCCCACTGCAGCCAATCTCTGCTTGGATGAACGCTTGGAAACTCAATATATTATCATCACGTAGTCGAATGAGCTCCAGAGTCAATACCTTCTGTTTTTAGAATGGCGATAACTAACTATAAACAGTATCTATGATTATCTGAGGTCAGAACGTTGAAGCATCAAATGCCCAAAGAGTTTTCGGTAAGAAAGCTGGTAACTCATGGCTGAAAGAAATGTCTCCTCCTTCATCTAAAATCTAGGGGAAACTGATGACCATAAATAAAATTATCCCCCATATCTATTCCCAGGTTCAATGTATGTATCAAGAAGAGGTCAAGATTAACTGCATTTAAAGTAGAGAGGCCATAAAAAATGTTGTCTCCCCCATGCTTTGTCTGTCAGTTTTCCAGAAACCAGAGGATTCAGTGCTCTGGGCGACAGAAATCCAGAGGACCACAGGAAACTTGTTCCACAAACCTGACCCATCACGAGCCTGCCAAGCAATGGCCCCAGTTACAAGAGTCGCTTCCGAATCCATTACACTCCCAATACACGTCTTCTCCACGAAATGGAAAACTGCAGGCAGCCAGAGAAAAAATCTTTTATAGGTTGCCATAATCTTCCGGAGACAAAGAGTTCAGTGGATTGATTCTATTATAAAACAGATATAAGCTGGCTGAAAGCATGCCTCCCCATGAAATTTAAACTCAGAAAATCTTAAGCCAGAAAAGAATCCCAATCTCATTTTACTATATTTCTTGTTAGTGCAAACATTTTGAAAGAGTAAAAAGTTCTCTTTCATCGGTGTGCTATCCGCCCCTGCCATGGGCCCATAGTATCCTGCCCCTCCTACTCCCCCAGAGAAGGAATATCAAGACGCCAGTGCAAATTAAACTTCAATCATTTACATTAGGATACCATCATCACATGGATTCAAATATGCTCCATCCTCCAAATTCAGTTTTCGATGAACACTGATGGTTAAGTGTGTAAGATACCTAATAATTCCACATAATTAAAGCCTAAAGAAAACAACTTCAATCCAACTTATATAAATTGCTCACTTTCCAAGGAAAAGCCTCTCCAGCTAGGCATCTGCATGTGAGCGCCTGCTTCCTCCTCTCCCCACCCTCTGCCACACCACAGTCAAAAGCCCTGTGTGGGCAATGCAAACACCCAAGCCAGCCAGATATTGGAGTAATCAAAGGATATGTTTTCAGCAAAAAAAAAAAAAAAAAAAAAAGAGAGAGAGATCTTATTTATTAAAAAATGAGAAGAATAACCAATATTCAAACAGAAAGCACTCTCGGGCTGCAAGCACCACTTTGCAGCTCTGCTCTGGACAGACACTCACAGAGGCAGCTCTCCCTTCTGCCGCACCATCTGTCAAAGGGCTGCCAGCTTGGCGCTGCAGTCCAAACTGTCTGTGAGTTATTTTGAAGCACAGAGCTCAAGGAGTTATTTGGAAGCCAGATGACATACCTTGAGCATTTTTTCTTTAACCGTTCATAAACAGAGAAACCAAAATGTGTGCAGGACAGATAAACCCAAAAGGGGCATCAAGACTGGGGTTGGGAAGGAGAACATAGGAATGGAGAAACAAATGGGAATTCCTCCTCTCAAAGGATCACTTCAAAAAAATCATTAGCAATAAAACATAGCAGACTTGTAAAAGCCAAGCCAAAAGGTACACAGGGCAGGGGGACTGAGTAGTCGCTTTGTAAACCACTTCAAAAACCAGGCAGTCAGCACAATATTGCAGCCACGCAAAAGGGGAACCGATACGAAGGGCCTCAAGAATCTACTGATGTCAAGGCTGGATTTATCACACCCCTAACTTCCCAGTTCCAAGACAAGCATTGCAGTTTGAGATAAATTTAGCCAGGATGAAAATCACACTGGGACAGCATCCTAACAAAGAGACGAGAAAGACCCAAGAAGAGAGGAAGAGTATGTGAACAGAGCAGATTCTGAGGAGCTGGCAGTGCAGTCCAGTGCCTGCATGCGGAACACACTTGGGTATCAGATGCATCAGGAAAGGTCTAACCACAAAACAGAAACTGCTTCGGTATTTAAATCTAAGGGACTTTAATACAAGGAATTGGTTTCTTAGCTGAAGGAACAGCTGGAAAGCCATTGGGAACAGTAAGGCCTCCCACAAACTGGCAACAGCAGAGATCAGCATCACCCTAGGCAGGAGGGGAAAAGGCACAAGGGGGTATTCCCCGAGGCCAGGGCTGTGTCACCTAGCAGAACTGCAACTACAAAGGGCCAGCCCTTGCTGTGGGAGCTGGGACCTTGGAGAAGAGGCACCTGCTGCTGGGGATGCTAGGCCAGGCTGAAGTGGGAGGGCATGGTTTCTCTCTCCAATCTCCATAGGGATCCAGGAGCCCAGAAAAGAGCAGCCCACCCGGGTCAGCCTATGAGACATGGCAGAGCAGGAGAAAAAGAAGAACAGATATGAATGAGGACAAAGAAGCCTAAGAAGCCTACTACACCTTTTCTCAGTGAGTCTAAATCAGCACTGTCATCCCAGCACTTTGGGAGGCCGAGGCAGGAAAACTGCTTAAGCCCAGTAATTCCAGACCAGCCTAGCCAATGTGGTAAAACCCCATCTCTATAAAAGATAAAAAATGTAGCCAGGCATGTTGGTGCATGCCTATAGTCCCAGCTAGCTGCCTGAGAGGCTGAGGTGGGAGAACCACTTTAGCCCAGGAGATCCAGACTGCAGTGAGCCATAATCATACCACTGCACTCCAGCCTGGGTGACAGAGTGAAACCCTATCTCCGAAAAAAAAAAAAAAAATTAGCACTCAAACTTGAAGGTGCAGACCTGACCCCTGGGGGTCTTATTAAAATGTGGATTCTGATCCAGGAGGTCTGGAGTCCGGCCTGAGGACCTGCATTTCTAACCAGCTCGTGGGTGATGCTGACGCTGCTATCCACGAACTACACTCTGAACAGCAAGGATCTAACTGATCCAAATAAAGTACTGAGCTGTACTTCAGCCATATTCCCTCCAAGAATAAAAGTGCACAGTCATACACGAGGCTTTCTAGTAGGAAGGAGAAAGTAAGATAAAAAACAGTGAAGAGCATGACTGGGGAAGGACCGATGCCTGCTCAACACTCCCTGTCACTCTGCCCGCTGGGTCATCAGATTTGTAGGGTTCTGGGCTGTTGTTATGGGTTGGATTATGTCACCCTAAAATTTATGTCGAAGTCTTAACCCCTAGTACCTCAGAATGTGACGGTATTTGGAGATAGAGTCTTTCATTAAGTTAAAATTAATTAATTAAGGGAATTAAAATGAGGCTATTAGGAGGTCTTAATTCAATCTGACTGGTGCCCTTATAAGAAGAGGAGTTTAGATTGGGCATGGTGGCTCACGCCTGTAATTCCAGCACTTTGGGAGGCTGAGGCAGGTGGATCACCTGAGGTCAGGAGTTCGAGACCAGCTTGGCTAACATGGTGAAACCTCATTTCTACTAAAAAGACAAAAAATAGCTGGGCGTGGTGGCAGGCACCTATAATCCCACCTACTAGGGAGGCTGAGGTACAAGAATCACTTGAACATGGGAGGCAGAGGTTGCAATGAGCCAAGATTGTGCCACTGCACTCCAAGCTGGGCAACAAGAACGCAACTCCATCTCAAAACAAACAAACAAACAAACAAACAAACAAACAAAAAACGCAAAAGAAGAGGAGCCTAAGATACACAGAGGGAGACCAGGTTGCAGGCACACAAGAAAAGGCCATGTGAGGACACAGACAAGAGAGGGCCATCTGTAAGCCAAGGAGGGAGGCCTCGGGAGAAGCTAAATCTGCCAGCACCTTGATCTTGGACTTCCACCCTCCAGAGCAAATGAAAGTCCATTTTTTAAGCCATCCAGTCCGTGGTATTTTGTTTTGGCAGCCCTAGCAGATTAATACAAAGGTTTTTATTTTTGTTTCTTGATACTAACCTAATCCCGTAAGTTTTTGCCACAGGCCTGCTCTATGAGAAGCAGAATGCTAGGAGCTGGCTTGCGGAATGACAATGAGACAGTCCTTGGCCAGATCCTGCTTCTGTTTTTCTGTGTGTAAGAGTTGGCAGAAAGAGGAAGAAACCAATACCACCTAACTCAGAGGACAAAGAATCCTGTGGCAGAAGTAAAACCGAATGCTGCAGAAGCGCAGAGGAAAAGAAAATTCATCCTGACTGGGAAGTAGGGGGAGGAGGAGTGACCGGGGGAAGGGGCTTCAAGGTGGATTTTGATAGAGGCACAGAAAGGGACACATCCTGAATGACGAAGTAACACAGGCAAAGGCCACAAGACAGCAGGAAACCCAAAGCCGTGGTGCACACACCGACCAGCAGCAAGCCCTCTGGCAGGGCGGTGCGGGGACTCCAGGGGTGGCAGGCACAGAAAGAACTGAGCTAGGACAAATGACACCGACAAGGAGATTGGTGCCTATAGGGGCCAGGCAAAGATGTCTGGACTTCAGGAAATGAAAAGTAATAAAAATGAGGAAGGCCGGCTAAGGGGCAAGAGAGTGGAGACAGAGTACACTACAGAGGATAATAAAACTCTCTCTCATTACCTGACTGTCTAAGACCTGCCTCATTAAGATAAACGCATGTTCTACTGTCAGCTACTTTCAAAATAACTCGGAACTTTATTTTCTCTTCCTCTGTTAACTTGGATATAAGGAAGAGGTTGCAACCCACTGTGATTTTCAAGCTGGGAACTAGGGTACGTGTCAGTTAAGGATGAGTGCCATGACCCAGTGAGTCAGAAAGAGAACTGAAGACTAAGATCCAAGTTTTGAGTTCTGCAGATCAAAGCCCAAGGCTTTAGGCACGATGACCATGCTGCCACCAGCTCTGCTGCCGTCGGTGCCTGCTGTCAGGGCTCACACCCACCCAGCAGTCTTAGTGTTTCCCTCTCCCTCCATCTTCATTCAACAGGATCGTGCATTCCACTCACCCAGGGCAAGGGAAGCCACAGACCAGATATAGAAAGAAGGGAACAACGTCACTCCATGCTTCTGAGTAGCCAAGAGCTTAGGATCTCGTGATTTCCAGGGAAATTTAAGGAATTTTCAAGAGTAATTCTGACTTCAATGGACCTTTGCCCTACCCACTGACTTCAGCCTCCTGCCTTGCCATGAGGGGGGTTTCTGCAGCCACCCTTATGATGTATGCCAATAAACCAACCTCATGGCTCACAACTCAAACAGGGAATATGAGCACACAACTCAGGAAACCGCCACTGAGTTGGGGTGGGTTTTATGTGGACTTACTGAACAATGACTGACAGAACACAAACGGCAGAAATACGGGAAAGGATCACGTAAACCACACAGATACAAACCCAATGACTAACAATCAGTTTCTAAACAGTGTCTCCATAAAAAACATTTGAGTAGCTCTCCTCTTCACCTTAGCCTTCAGGTGCTGCCTTCCAATACGGGTTTAAGGCAGCCCTTAAAATATCAAACATGAGCAGAAAATGACTGCAGGTTTAAAGCACATATACCAGCAGAGAAGTCTAAAACAGGCTAATAAGGTCGAGAAAGGGAAAAACATTGAAATAGCATTCTCCTTTCTCATAACATTTAACACCTAGCAAGCATCACATTTTTTTCCTTTGCCTATAAAAAGTCATAAAAAATAAAATAATTAGACCTATTTTTTTAAAAAGGATTGGAACTAAAGGAGGATTTAACCTCAGAGGCCTAAGAAAGAGCATAAGAAAAAGTTCAGGCTGTCATAGCTCTTGGTGTGGACACCTTTACAGAAAGGTTATAAAAGGCCTACTGCAGTGACATGGAGGGATGCTGCAGCAGCAGAGACCGAGCCTCCATCTTTTCATCTCTTGCTGCACTGCCTCCTGTGCTAATGGGCACTACTTCTACTAATGACTTTTCAAATAGCCAATGGTTTGATTTCTTTTCTTCCTTAGGTAGAGCAGATTTTAGTCCTCCTTCTTTGACAAATTTCCTGAGCAATGTTACATGGTATCGTGAAAAGTCAAATGACCTGGGCTTCAGAGACTGAGGCACCAACACCTCTTACAGTGAATGCAACTTAAATAACAACCAAGTTCAATCTGTGGCGACCCTATTCCACATCTGACTAGTCTGAAATATGAATGAAGTCTTTGCTCAGTTTTCTGCACAAAAATCTCTCAACAAAGGAAACACTGCAGAAGTACCTCAAAATAATATGTCATCATTATTGTAATCAGAAAGAGAGAAAAGTCTAAATGCAGAAACCCTCACTTCTTGTAGTACAGAAGTAGCTGGAAAGGATATCTCTAGGACCATCACAACCTACCACCATCTAAAACCTAAGCACAAACTCTGATCTCATGAGATACAATCTTCCTAACACCAGAGCAAGCCAAGTTGCCTAAATGGTTCAAGGAGAAGATTACATAATATAATGCTGAGCCTGCACTCTGAAACAGTTGTCAGATGCAGAACTCATCTGCAGATCCAAGGCTGCAGAAGCTTACCCTGTGAAATAGTAATTAGATGTGCCATTCTCACACGAAGGTGATCCACGTTAGGATTCTGCCAAGACATTCAGTCATACCTCATCTATCTGGTCTCATCAGTATCAGACGGAGATTTCTGTTCTTTGGGAAAGTTTTACCTCAACAGATGTCAAAAACAAACCTCAATTCAATAGCCTCTGAATTCTTGTCTCTTGTGCACAAAGTCAGCCAGATACCAACAAAGCACAAAATTCAAATTTGTGTCTCAAACCTGCATGGCTGAATCTTAATAGATGACAGAGGTTTTCTACCAACTCAGCAAAAAATAAGAACAAAAAGAAACTTGTATTTTGAAGCATTATGATAAATGGAGGCTATTGCTCATAACAGTTCAAAAACACAGGCCATCCCAGCCTAGTCCTTGAGATGTGCAGAAAAATATTTTGATAGGAAATTAGTAGCTTTGAAATTTCTGAAATCTAGCCATGCTATGCAAGCATATTCTATAATACTGCCATGGGAATTTTTTTTCATTTAATGTGTTGCTTTGATATTGGCTTTAACAGAAGCAGAAAGACAAAGTGGATATTTTTGAATATTATATAGAGTTCTAATATGTGCTGAGTCAAAAATGGAAAAACCCCAATATGTAAAGGCAAACATCTTAAATATCAATATAATCTGTACATATTAAAACACACAGCCATAATGTCTAACAGCCTTCTTTCTCAGTTCCTCAAAATCAAACCAGAACTCCCATCCCATGAAAGTCACTAATTGGCTCCAGTGATCTTACCTTACCAAAGTCTAGCACTGCCATGTTCGGAGATTTAAAAAAAAAAAAAGTTTTACCAGTTTAATCCAGCATAGTAAGACTAAACACATTTTTTTAGTCCTTACTTTCAAAATATTTTGGGTTTCATTCCATTTATTTGTCCATTCCTTGGTCAATTCTTGAACCTAAAAAGAAAAATATAGATATGTGAGTGCTTCATAAAGTTTATAATTTTCTTCTAAATAATTTCCAAATTCTAATATCTCATGGAAAGATGTACTATAATTTTTTAAATGAGACAGCAACTTTTACCCCTGAAAGAACCATCACCAAAGATAAATCAAACAAGCTGATTTCATCCTAAAACCTACATTATGGCAAAGGAAAGAACAGAAGAAATTTGTCAATTTGCCTAGAATTTCACAACGGCCTTATTCATGGTGTACTTAAATAAAAGCTGCTCCCTTGGATTATTAACCAAAACGACAAGTTCCAGGATGACAACGTCCCATTAAACGGGTTAAGTTTTCATGATTGTACTTTAGGTCCTAAAAAATAGTAATTTATTTTTATTTCTAATTAGATGTGATTAAATCACCTTGGATGCTGTCGTTTTCCTTTAGGAGATAATTTGCTGTTGTAGCTAATTAATAGGGCTTATAAATCTCATTCTATCTTTTATTTTTAAAAGGTGGTTCTTTAATTGACTCTTTTAGTAAAAGCAAAAATCTTCTGATAAAAATCACTTCTTTCCAGTTGGCTCTAACTTAGGGGAGAAAATATGCTCAACTGTTGAACACAGCACAGTTGGAAACTGCTTCTCAAAGTTCATGGAAACATTTTGTTAGTTCCCTAAAACTTTTTAAATGATCCTAGCAATTAATTCATTAGGAAACAAAAAGTGATAACTGAGAGGTAGAAAAAATATGAATGAAAAATCTGTTCCGTGGAAAGGAAGAGACCAAGGTCTACAAGAGAGTAGCTTCAGAAACGGGAGAACTCATCCTTCCCAAGCCTTTTCCTTTTGACATCTTCATCATTCCTGCCACCTCCTCGCTCCTAACAGCAGACACCCTCCCATGAAAGCTACCTGGTCTCCACAGGAAGTTTCCCTATTTAAGTAGAACAAAATGAATGCACAAAATACATCTACTTGTACTCTCACTGCTAAGATAAACTGACTTTCTATATGCCACTAAGATAGCAACTGAAAAGGGTATTAATGAAAAATAGCATCAGTTATTGACAAGTATCAGCAGTGATGGTTTATCCAAGAGGAAAACCAAAATATATCTCACTCACCTATAATCAATCAGTCAGGGGCCCTCAATTTACCTCAAATAAGACTGTGGGACTTCTAAGTTAACTCAAAAACAACAACAACAATAATGTCACTTCTTTTACTAGTTATTAGTGCCAAAATCTATCACCTTCTAGATGAAAAACAAAGGAAATAGGACTGGAATAGCCTCCCTAACTCTAGGTTTTGCTTGTTTGTTTGCTTGTTGTTGTCTTTGGGTTTTTTTGGAGATGGGGTCTCACTCTGTTGCCTGGGTTGGAGGACAGTGGCGTAATCATGGCTCACCATGCAGCCTCTACCTCTCAGGGTTCGAGTGATCCTTCCACCTCAGCCTCCTAAGGAGCTGGGACTACAGGTGCATACCACCACACCCAGATAATTTTTGTATTTTTGTAACAAGGAGGCCTCATCAGCCGCTCAGGCTGATCTTGAACTCCTGGGCTCAAGTGATCCTCCCGCCTCAACCTCCCAAGGTGCTGAGATAATAGTCGTGAGCCACTGCACCCAGCCTGCTTGTTTTCACTGGTTTGGTATAACTGTCCCGATTTATCTTAAACCAGTTCTACACTCCAGTCCTTCATTTCATTTCTTGAGTGATACCAACCCTACAGACTCCTGATAGCAATAAGTCATGTGGCTCTCCTGGCTTTTTGTTCTGAAAAAGCTTTCAGGGGGCCCACCACAGTGTCTCATGCCTGTAATCCCAGGATTCTGAGAGGCCGAGGAGCAGATCACGAGGTCAGGAGATCAAGACCGTCCTGGCCAACATGGTGAAACCTCATCTCTACTAAAAATACAAAAATTAGCTGGAAATGGTGGCATGCACCTGTTGTCAGCTACTCGAGAGGCCGAGACAGGAGAATCACCTGAACCCAGGAGGCGGAGATTGCAGTGAGCCAAGATCATGCCACTGCACTCCAGCCTGGCGACAGAGCGAGACTCTGTCTCAAAAAAAAAAGCTTTCAGAGAAGGATTATTCTTATGCCTTCTCCCCCTCCAGAAGGGGAAAAGCCTGGTGTGTTGAATTTACTAATTTATAGTCATCAGTTAACAGACTGTCACTGGCAATTTATGTGAGAACACAAAGCATCCAACAATAAATGATTCTGTATTTCGCCAACAGAAAGGTTTCTCATTGAAGAAATGTGAGCAAATCAATCCTTTTTGAATTCAAACAATTCTAGCTTAGAAAAAGTAAGTATGTCTTTGATTTATTTTACTTTTATATTTAAATGAAATAATAACCATTTAAAACATTAATTAAAAAATGCAAACGTGCTATTATTTCTAACAGTGGGATCAGGTGATGACATTTATATGCAAGCAAATTGCAAACAGTTAAAATGGGTCAGCAAAAAAACTAGATGATAATTTAAAAAATGTTAGAAACAAGATAGGCACTTCTGTCACAGCATGTATAATACATTCAAATTAATATGTTTATTGGTTTCCATTAACTTACTTGGTATTCATGGAAACTATTGTTAAGAAATAATTTAAGACTATGTCCAGATATAGTTTAAATTACAGCACTCCAAATTAGAATTTGAAGCACTAATACATAAAATTTCATTTAAAAATAAGGATTAAGAAATTAATGTTTTTACTAATGTTATTATCAGGATATTAATCAGCATAATTATTCTAGATATGTCAACAGGATCCTAACTACACCCCAATTTTTATCTTCCATATTGTGTATTCTTGAAAAAGCTTTTACCAACAGAATCCAATTTTCTTTTTCAATCTGTTTTAGCCATTCAGCACCATGAACAAAATCAACTCCAAAAATTGTTCGAATGTCTGTTTCTCTTTTCACAGAAGTTTAAAAAAAAATAAAAGTATGGAAGCAGGTCAGCCATAAAACTGGTTTCTCAAAGGCATGAGCACACACATTGGCTTCAGCCCATAACGGCTCCACAGCTCTTCTCTCTTTGGTTACTCACCGTCACCCTCTCCCATCTCAAATCTCATCTAGCTTCACAGAAACTAAGCACCTAACGAGAGTAATCAGAGATTCCTCAGGTGCCACTCTTCCCACTGGAAACAACAAAAAGCTGAAGGGTGGTCACTGTGAGGCCATGAGGACCACCACTGTTTCATGAAAACACAGCCTCGCTCCAGTCAACTCCGATGACCTGAGCAGCCTCACTGCTTTGAAGGATCTGCACGTCCATTTAACTGCAACCAACCATCACGCACCAGACAAATCTCATTTACTAAACTGCAGAGAATGTGCTGCAATACATAAAAAGTCATCTATTATGCTTCTTTCAAAATGATCACCAAGGAGGGAGGAGGCTAAGTGCAGTAAAGAAAAATAAGGCATCTCAAATGGCAAGTCCTAAAAAAGCATGCACTTAAAATAATAGTAAAAGGTACTATTTTAAAAAATAAGTCAAAGTATCACTTACTCTTGCTTCATTCTGCTGAAGTTTTTCCTCCATACTTAAAGCTGTGGGGGAGTCTAAGAGGGCAATCTACAATATAAACCATAAAAGAAATCAGCAATTAATAAACAGCAATTATCTAGGAGATTTTTTTCCTGAATAAATTATCCAAAATTTCACAGAAACTATTAAAGGTAAAAAGTAATGTCCTACACCCTGCCAAAAAGTGTTGATGATCACCAAGTCTTTATTTTACTGGATATATCTCATAATATTCAAAACCATGGCATCCCAGTAAACCTATATTTGCAATACAAATCAGCAAAGCAAAAGATGTAACATACTGACATTTTACCAAAATCAAACACAATCTAAATCCCGAGACCTTAAGAATTCATCTGTTTTAATATGTGCAGAGTACAACATTCAAAAGGGATGATGCCTAAGTCTTGCTCAACCACAGGAATCCAAGATTTGTCCTTGTTGATATATGAAAATGAAACGCATTTATTTGCACTGCTGATGGTATACCCCATATGGCATGGCTACATGACAGTCTCTATATCAATTTCCTTATCCCTGTCGAAGAAGTGTAAAGATTGATGTGAGAATGATAAATACCAAAATCAGTTTAGAACCAAGCAGGACAAGCAGACGGAGACAGGAGAGGGAAACAGAACAAGGATGGGGCCTAAACTGCACTCGTAACATGTGACTCCCTGACCTGAGTGGCAGGGACACAGGCTTCATATTCTGCCTCCTTTTCTCATGGCCTAAGAGATCCCTAGGAAGAAAAAAGAAAGAGAGTATCCCTCCCACCCACCCACGGGCAATCACTTTTTCCCAGTTTGGTTGTATAACTTACAGTTAGTCTGGTCATATGCAAGCGTGTTTTTGTTGTGTTTTTAAATATAAGTGGGATAAAAACACTATTCTGGATATTGCCTTTTTAACTCAACAATATATCTTGGAGAAAATTCAGTAAAAATAAAACTGCTTCATTCTTTTTAACAATTCCAATTCCATTATACAATATTCCACTGTATAGATGTTCCATGATTCATGTTAGTACTCTTCTATTAACATTAATGTATTTTTCTTAATCTTTTAGGAGGACTATCCTTATGCCCATTGCCTACAGTACACATGGCTCTATCAATAGAATAAATTCCTAGGGAAGAATTTGTGAGTCATCTATATGTATGGTTTTTATTTTTTATAACTGCCAAGTTGTCCTCCCCAGATAAGGCAGCATTTTTTTTAAGACCTATTTACTTTTCAATTTCTCATCAAACAAAAACCCCCACAGGTAGTCTTCTTAGGCACAGTTAAACATTCAACTACGAAGACTACTGTGGGCCACACCTGGCATCTGTGTACTGAACAGAAAGCTGAGCCGGCCAGAAGGGAGCACAGGTGTTCGTCTTGGTGGGCAAGGTCTTTGTGACACACTGTGCAGTAGGCCTGACAGATGTCCCAGAGCTATTGTTTTTGGCCTTCCTGAGTAACCATTCATATGTGAGGAGTCGAGATTCACATGCTCATCTGTGAGACCCACCCTGGTTAGAAGCCCATGCCCACAGGACCCAGTATCTCTTTCAAAAATGCCACAGGCACATCTTCCAGGGACCCCACAAGGGATACACCCCGTTACAAGAGTCACTGCCCTCCAGGAAACCCAAAGCTATGGCTTCTCAGCGGAAGTTAACAGTATATATGTAGTTCATCCTAATCCAGATGTAATTCACCAATTAGGGGTCATTTTCATCATTAGAAATGTTGCCTAGTTAGACAGGTGTCATCCCACTTTTTTCTGATTTGCATAGAATGAAGCCAGAAAGTTAACCCAAGGTCAAAACCATCCTCAGTGAAGAAAAGGGAGCTTTGTTAGCACACTACTACAATGCATCATTGCATCTAACATGTTGTCTTGCACACAGATGGTACTCAATAAATATTTTTCACTGAAGAAATAAAAGTGGCAGATGTTAGTATTACTGCATTGTTTATATATGGTTGACAATTTTCAAAACAATTAGAAAGCCCTTTATAACGTGGGTAATTTTACAGAATCCACTGTTGAGACTTTTTATTGATAATCAAAGCTGAAACATTTCTGCCACATTATCAAGTCAGTAGATAATCACTGACTGAATATAAACAGAAAGACTCATGACCACCAGCCCTTCTGGAACATTATTTTTAAGTACATGTAAAGAACAACCTTCCCAAATCCTTTTAAAAGAAATCATTTATAAAAGTACCATTTTCAATTAAATTATTCTTTGTAAGGTGTGTTTTTAGAAGAAAAACGTTCCGAATCAAATAATATTCAGACTAAGTTCACATGTTGTTAAATCAAGAGTAACACTACCTCAAAAACACTATTACAAACCTGTAATAACAGCAATGCTACTAACAATGTACGCAAGCACCCCTTGCCTCACACCCCCATCAATATCATCAACATACTGTATAATCAATTTTGCTCCTTGCCCAACAGGTGAAAGGACATCCTGCTTTTAAAGAACTTGGAGGTATCATTTACACACAGCTAAATACATAAATCTAAAGTCCACTGCTTGATGTACCCACGAACATGTATACGTATACCCATTTCACTATTCTTAAAATCTGCATTTATTGTATTTCAATGACATTGAACATACTTTCATATGTACAGAAAGTATTTGAAACTCTTTCTTTCTGTGGATTGTGTTCACATTCTGTGCTCCCTTTCCTGCTGTTTTGTAATGTTGTCTTACGTTTTCATAGAACCTCTTTTCCTAACAAAAAAGGTAGTCTTTTGTTTCATGAACAGCAATCTTTTCCCTAGTCTGTATTGATTAGAGCAAATTTTCATTATGTTATGCAAATACGCTATGTCTTTACTTTTGTCTATGTGAGCTTCCACAGAATGAGAAAGAAGAGATAACATTTTCTGTGACAAACGTGTGTGGCTCTGTCTCCTGCTATTTCCAACAGTTTTGTTGTTTTTTTCACTTATGAAAGTTGATGTCACATCTGATTTTAATTGTGAGTTGCACCCTTTGTCATGATTAAGTGCTCTTTTTTTAAGTTCACACAATGCTGTTTCGGTACCACTTTCTTTCCTCTTGAATTCACTGGTAAGCCTTTGTCCATTCTTACAAACACCATATAATTTAGTTTTAGTTTGAGCCTATCCGAGATGTGTCTTCTTTAAAAGTTTACACATAATGGTACTTTTATTATTTAAAATTTATCTTTAACCTCAGCTACAAAAGTGAGTAATTCTTTCTACTTCCATCTTCCCTTCCTATCACCTTCTTTGCTTCCCGTCTTGGGTTGTGTTTTTCATTTCTATACTGTTTAATTTACTTGTTGCCTCCAGATACATTCGAGATGAGGCAGTCAAGAGACATTTTCTTTCTGCCAAATTAAATGCAGAAAGATCTAAAAATATGTTTAACATATAATAAAACACTTGAAAAAAGAAGATATTCAAATATGCAACTTCATCAATAGCCTGAGAAGTAGAAAGTAAAATTATTCCATGATTCTGGTATATATCCATTAGGATAATTACAATGAAAACCAGACAATACCAAGTGTTGCCAAGAATTGAACCAGCACTTTTATACACGTATGGTGGTCTATTAACTGGCACAACTACTTTTAGAAAATTGCTTGGCAATATCTACTAAAACTGAATATATGTACTCCTTCTGACTCACCAATTCCACTTGTAGACATAAATCTCACAGAAATGTATCTATATGTTTACTGAAAGACATCTAGAGTAAAGTCCACAAAGCACCAACAGCCCCAGATAGGAAATCCCTCAAATGCCCATCAAAAGTACAAGGGACAAATGAGCTGCAATATATTTGTATGATGGAAGACAACTTAGTAGTGAGAACAGATGAATCTACTACTCCATGTAACAACTGGGTAACTCTCACAAACATAACGTTGACTGAAAGAAGTGAGATCAAAAGAGTGAATATTTTTCATGATTTCATTTACATAAAGAACAAAAACAGGCAAAAATAAAAACTAACAAGGCCTGTGGAGGTCAGGACAGTGGCTACCCTTGAGAGAAAGGGGAGTAGCTCCTGAAAAGAAGGATTAAGTGGGGCTTCTAGGGTACTGGTGTTGCACTGTCTCTTAAGGTAGAAGCAGGTTACGTCGTTATGAAAACTCACTGAACTATATACATATAACTTGCAATTTTTTGGTATATATAATATCTCAATAAAAATTCACATATACAAACTACTACATATATCTACATATCTAAATCTGCATAGAAGAATCAAATACATGTCAAGATCTTTTGCTTTACTAAAATGGTGTTTAAAGACTCATTGCAAAGAGTCATGATGCACATGACTCTTTGCAATGGCAAAGACAGAAAATTATTAAAAGTAGAAGTTGATTTTCATTTAGTTGGGCTTAAAAAAATAACCCTAGAAATGAAACTTAGATATGAATAACATTCTCAATGAACCACAGCAGTACCTCGAATAGAATATTCTAGGAATAGAGCAATACTCCCAGAAAAATGGATACAGAGATGTTTAATGAGCATTTAAGAACACCTGCTGTTTTTATTAAGCATCACAGATTTAATTAATTTAGGATAAGCCTATATTGTCTCAAAATGATTTATAGCTTCATAGCATGATAAATTATTTTAAATTGAATTCACATTTTTATTGTAATATATTATGTACCAGAAATTTTATCTGCAATGTGTTCTAAAATAAACTTAACTGTCTTTTCCATCCTCATCCCCAAAATTACAGCAACAAAAATACTCCCTAAATACAGCAATGGTAATAGGTCATAAAAGGAACAGGAAAAAAGACTATCAAATATAAGGCAACTATATGGCATACCAATACCTCTGAAGACATTTTTCAGAGAGAAAATGAGAAGTTTTAATAAATTAAAGGTTTTCTGTCTATATAAGGCTTCTTCCAATGAGTTCCTCAGTTTAGTTTAAAAAAGATCTTTTTTTGGCCTGCATTCTTTCAACCTAATAAAAAGTTAAGCACAAGAAGCTGCACCTAGAATTTTCCAAATATTTTCCTTCACATATAGTAATTTGAGTGATCCAATCAAATCATCATTAAATTCTTACTTTACATAAACAATGTTTTAAAAACATTGAACAAGATTCCAACCTGTAATCCCAGCACTTTGGGGAGGCCGAGACAGGCAGATCACTTGAGGTCGAGTTCCAGACCAGCCTGGCCCACATGGTGAAATCCTGTCTCTACTAAAAATACAAAAAAATTAGCCAGGCACGGTGGTAGGCACCTGTAATACCAGCTACTCAAGAGGCTGAGGCATGAGAATTACTTTAATTTGGGAGATGGAGGTTGCAGCAAGCCAAGATTGCATCACTGCACTCCAGCCTGGGCAACAGAGTGAGACTCCATCTCAAAAACAAAAAAGAAAGAAAAGAAAAAGATTCCAATAACAAGGTTTATAAATAAAAATGACTATTGTGGTTCATGTTCACGTTATAATGGTCACATGGAGCTGGACTCTTCATTCTGACAACTTCCTTTCATACAAGGGAGGCTCCATACCATCAAGTAAAATGCATGTGGAGATACATGTATATATTTTTAATGTGGAGATATTTTTAAGCACAATGAACAATTCCTATTTAACTGCTGTCTGCCATCCTGTGGGAAAGAACTGCCAGGTACATTTCAGGACATAGGAAATTCAGTGAGGTTTTCATCCCATCAATATTTTTAAAACATTTATGGGATGTCAAGAGCTTCAAGTGCCACATAATCCTACATGGAAAGCACTGCTCCAGAGGGACCACTTTGCACATAGAGAAAAGTATTTCTTTTCATGATATACTTGAGACATCCATTCATGAGTTAAGAAAAGAAGGTAACTCCAGTCTAATTTCAACATTTTAAAAAGCTATCCTTCATTTTCTTTCATGGGTTGCCTTTCTTCACGGCAGTATCTAAGCCTACCAGAACTTTCCTTTCACCATTCATCACTGAACGTAACTCTGTACATACACAATGCAGATGATCAGGAAGCTTACTGAGAAAATCACAAAGACAAGGAATCTTCACTAGAATCCCAACAGTTTCTAAAATGGGGCCATTTCAACAATCAACTGAGGGACCTGGGGCCGCATCTCAGCCAGGTCACGAGTGCAATACACATGCATCCCTGAGCCATCAGAACCACCTAATAGGTGACATGATACAGACATTCAGAAAGGTTCACACAAGTCTTTTATTCTGTTAAAACACATTTTAAAGTCATAAAATGCATGGGTGAAATTTTAAATACTACTCTAAGCATATCAATTTCTTTCCACTTAAAGAGATTATGCCATTAATCCTATTGCATACTAAATTTTCTATCCATAATTGATAACTATTAGTTAATCATTTCAGGTTTAGTGGATAAAATCTTACACAGGAGCCCATAAGGAATGCAAAGGCCACGAAGAGGTTGATGTAAACGAGGGACTGGCCAACTCATTCAAAGCTTTACTTAGCACTTATTTACTCAAATCAATAGCATGAGTGAGAAAATTGTCTCATTAAGATCTAGAAATAGACGCCATTACTCAAAGAAAATTATCCATAAATCTCAGAAAAACCCAACCTGATTCCCTTGAGCAAGCAGTGTTTTCAGTCTGGCTATTTCAGCTCGCAGCTCACGGATAAGTTTGACATTGGCATCCTCATTAATGGTAGGCTTGTTGATGATGTTTTTGGCTCTATTTGCATAGCGAAGAGTACTTAGGGTTTCTCCATAATTGACATCAGCAGGTGAAATGGCTGTGAAGAATGTATTCAAAAAATAATTTATCCAGCACTCCATGTTTCATTTAGCGCAAAGTTGCTTTGTAATTTAAAAGTCAGATTAACCCCAGGTCATTGGATAGACTAAATATTCATTGCCACAGTAATGAATATGAAAAATTATCTAAGATTTCTAGGAAAGAGTGCTCACAATACAAAATGAAGTGTCATTTTGCTCTTCTCAAATCTAGAATCAACCACCTAACCAAATCTAAAATGAGATATGAGACATTCCCCTGTAGTTAGGTAGTTTCCCTGCTAAAAATGTAAGAAGGTTTCAAGACTATTTGTCATCTCATCATCAAGTGGGAATTCAAATACTTTTAAAAGTTCTGGCAAAGTCTACCATCTGAAAAAAAAAATGAATAAAAAGAATATGATAAGTTTTGAAAACAGTCACTAAATCACTCTATTCTCTTCTTCTGAAAGCTTTGGTTAATCTTACCCACCTCCACCACTACAACCCAACTTTAAGGCTTAAGTGACTATACAAATGCATGGAGGCGTACAACACAGGGTAGATCCTGTTCCTCCACAGTTAACACGTGGCATGGGGCGTGGGAAGGACATGAAGAGAGGGGAAGGGAAGAGGAGAGACAGGAAGAGGAAAGGGAAAGTGGACTCAGAGGGAAACAAGTTCTGACTTCTCCCAGACAATTATCTTCCCTTTCTACATTTTTTCTCTATTCCGCTTCTTTCAGTTAATTGGCTGAAATATAGAAATAAAGTACATTACTGTTATCATTATTTGTTATATGCATTGGGTTTTTCCCCCTCCCAATTCTTAATTTTAAATTCCCCATTTATTGCCTTAAATAAAAAAACAAAATTGGGTTATTTTTACTTCGTGTCCTTGTGATTTTCTCCTATGGGGTAGTGAAGTTTCTACCTTGTACTTCAAGCAAAGAAAAGCTGAAAAGTCTTTCTGCATGTTATCACAGCTTCCAAAATATGGCAAGGTGATATAACAGTTAATACTATGATACTATAGACTGGATCATAGCAGGATCACAGTAGGTGATTTTCTTCAAGATAGAAAAACCATTACTTTCTTAAGATGTCAAGGGTGCTATTTCCTATAAGACACTTTAAACTTAAATATTTACAGTTAGTTCACAGAAAATTTTGTATGCTCAGAAAAGTAAATTAAAACTCTTACTGGCAATCATGATAGTTTTAGAGTTTCCTCCAAGGCTATCTTTTAACAACCAAGTCAATACAGAATCCCTGTAAGGCACAAAAACTTGCTTCTTCTTTGCAAGAGGGTTTGCTGCATCCTGAGATAAATCAGCTATAAAAAGAAAGAAAAAGAGGACAATTAGTAAAACCTTTTTCCTCTAATTTTGCTTCAAAAACGTTGAGGATAGTACCTCAGTATGCAACACAGATATTACACATGAAGAAAAAGAGGAGGAAAAAGAGGAGGCAGCAGTCGGGCGTAAGCATACCTAAGGCAGAAATGACGTTCCCTAGAGTCACAAGGGACTTGTTAATATTTCCCCCTTCCTTTAGCCTAACCCCGGTGGCTCCGGTGGCATCTGCACGCTCACTTCCGGCAAGATCAACCAAGTGGATCTTGCTCACGGTTTCACATGGCATTTCAGAATCAAATTTAGCCTGTGGTAAAATAAAAAAATAAAATTGAAGAGGTGCAAAGGGCCCTGATGTTTTTGATGATACAAATTCTAATTATTTTCCACTCCTCACTGAGATCTCTCGGGGTAAGCATTTTTCAATTTTGTTGTTTTATTGGTCTTCACACTGATTATAGAAACTTTTCAGATTTAATCCAATGCAACAGAAGTTACTGTATATGATTCTTAAACTTTCTGAAGAATCATTCCATTCTCAACAAAGCCCTGCTGAATCAGGCTGTGGCAGAACAGAAAACTAGGCACTGAGTGGCACTCAGCAGAGAAGTATAAGTAAGCAAATAATGACTTTCATTCTCATCTAGAATCCCAGCCTTCCAGGAACAAAAAGTCTCCAAAATATGATCAACATAGACAAGCACAGAAAAGAACATTCAACCATTCTCAGATGTTAAAACATCTTGTTTTATAAATTAATTTTTTAATGTAAAATCTTAAATACTATATTCCTTGCTTCTGAATTCTACCAAAATTTTATATTCTCAAAGACTTCTGATCTATGTGTTACATTTTGAACCAAAATGCCCCCCCTGCAAATTACCATATTTTTATAGAGATTAAAACCTTAGAAATGAGAGATGGTGGCCAGGCACAGCAGCTTATGCCTGTGATCCCAGCACTTTGGGAGGAAAAGGTGGGAGGATCGCTTGAGTCAGGACCAGGCTGGGCAACATAGTGAGACACCATCTCTACAAAAACTTGGAAAAAAAATTAGCTGGACGTGGTGTTGTGCACCCATATTCCCAGCTCCCTGGAAGGCTGAGGTAGGAGGATCTCTTGAGCCCAGAAGGTCAAGGCTGCAGTGAGCCGTGATCACACCACTGTACTCCAGCCTGGGCAACAGAGCTAAAACATGTCTCAAACACACACACACACACACACACACACACACACACACACACACACAAAGACCAAATTAGAGACGATCATATGCTAATCAGGCACTAAGCAGAAAGCAGGAGAAAACCCAATCAACTAGAGTAAATCCAAAGGAAAGGTCTAACAGAAGATTAGGATGTGAAGAATTTAAGGAGAGTTGTTCTGACTGGCCTTAGAGAATTCATTTGCTTGCTCTTGATCTCCTTCATTAATAAAATACTGCCTCTTTGTATCCAGTGTGTCCAACTGTTAACACAGATGAGGCCCTCCCCAAGTTACCAGCATATGCTTAGGCCCCGACAGAACCCTACATTTTTCCATTCATCTGTTCTACTGGCCTCAGTGTTAAAATATTTACCCTCAGTAACTTCCACACATGCTCAAGATGCTCTCTACTTCTTGATCATAATGAATTCTTACATTAGTACTTATAAATATTCGCTGCCCTTTAATATTATTCTAATAATCATAATCAACATTGCGAGGTGAGAGCCATGGAGCGGTAATGCACTTCGCCAAGTTATTCACCTTGGCTTCCAGCTGGTCTGACTGGCAATCCATTATTTCCCACAGAGTTTGCAACAATGAAAACTTTTGCTTAATTAAGCACAGAGCAAGTTGTTTTATGTCTAGAACAGGGTGGAAGTCTGCTAAGTATTTCTTAAGGGTACACATCAGGATATTTCAAATAACTGTGATTGTAACCACAGAGAAACTCAGCGCACAGCACATGTTCAACTCTAATTAACAAGAAAATGACAGTCAGTCACCTTTACCTGCTGCTGCTCCTGGTTCAACAATGATCAGTCCTCAGCTGGTGCTAATCAGCAACTAAAGACCTCAGGGATGGAGCCAGCCGGGCCCGCAGCTGCCCTTACCTGAGTGAACTTGATGGTGAAGATGGCATGAGACCTGCTACTGACGTCATTCATCCCAGTCGCTGCGGTGGTCCGGTTGATATTGCCTGCATCCATAAGTTCTTCTACGTCACCATAATTCTGTACTAAATGTTTGGACAAATCTGAAAACAAAATGGAAGGGGTGAAGAAATCCCCCTAATATATAGGAAATGGAATACAGAGTTACCCTCTATGAAATAATACACAACTCCGAAATCTGCTGACCTGTCTGAAGACCTCACTTGTCTCTCTAGGGTGGTGGTACGTAACACAGACCTGGGAGCTAGGTGGCTGGGGTCGAATCCCAGCTCTGCTGCTTACCAGTCATTACATAGTTATGGACTTACGCACTTACACAGCTATGGACAAGCTGCTTTGCTTCACTGTGCCTCAGTTACCTCATGTGATCATGTGTTCCTACTACATAGGGCCACGGTCCCCAAACTTTTTGGCACCAGAGATCGGTTTCATGGGAGGCGTTTTTCCATGGATGGGGGGTGGGGAGAACAGATTGGGGATGAAATTGTTCCATACCTCAGATCATCAGGCATCAGTTATATTCTCATAAGAAGCACACAACCTAGATCCCTCACATGTGTGGTTCAGAATAGGGTTCACGCTTCTATGAGAATCTAATGTCACCACTGATCTGACAGGAGGCGGAGCTCAGGCAGTAACGCTCGCTCACTGGCCGTTCACCTACTGTGCAGCCCACTTCCCAACAGGCCACACCACCAGTCTGCGGCCCAGGGGTTAGGGGCCTCTGACATAAGGTATTTAAGATAAAGGTTAGCTATTGTATTATCATCAACCTCATTAGCATTAGTTATAGCACACAGAAGACAAATATAAAAGCACGGCTTTCATGAAAAACACAAAAGCATTTTTTAAATCATTTAAAAATTGTTTTATTAACCTTTTTAGAACATTTATACAGTTCTAAAGTCAAAGGCTACACAGTTACACTGTGTAAAGGGTCCCCATCCCTATGCTATAGCTCCCTACTTCCCCTCTGTCAGGCAACCAAATGTTATACACCTTTCTAGAAATAACCTATATATATATACAAGCAATCATATTTATATATAACTATCTCTTTCCCCTTACATAGAAATGGTAGCATACCATAAACATTAGTTTGCACCCTGCTTTTAAATGTAATAATACATTAAAGAACATTTTGTATCAGGTAAGGTATTTCCTCATTCATTTTTAAGGCTGCAGGGGATTGGATCATACACATGTACCATGACCAATTTAACCATGGAAACTACAGAAGTTGTTTATATTTTATTTCCAATTATGAGTAATGCTGCTACAAATAATCTTGCACGTAAGTCTTTTCAAATGCCTGTGAATGTTTATACAGAATAAATTCTTAGAGGTGGAATTTCTAGACAAATAGGTAGTTGAAATTTTGATAACTATTGCAAAATTGTTCTCCATATAGGGCAATTTACACCCAGCAGTAGCAAGGTATAAGAGTGCTTGCCTCTCAACATCCTCCACAATATTGTCTTACCAGGATTATTTATATATGCCAAAGATGGGTGACAAATGTTACATCCATGTATTTTTATTTTGCTTTTCTCTTAGTAGGAGTGAGGCTAAGCATTCCTTCCTGCATTTAAAAATTATGTGTATTTCTATTTCTATGAACAGCCTAGTCATATTCTTTGTTCATGTTTCTACTTCGTTGTTGAG
Source organism: Aotus nancymaae (assembly GCF_030222135.1). Taxonomy (NCBI): domain Eukaryota; kingdom Metazoa; phylum Chordata; class Mammalia; order Primates; family Aotidae; genus Aotus; species Aotus nancymaae. The sequence continues at coordinate 9,053,484 of NW_026988412.1, read as the reverse complement.
TCTGTCCTTACTGATGTATAGAAGCTCTTTACATACCAGGAAATTAGTCCTTTCTCTAAAACTTGAAATCAAAATATTTTTCCTATTTTGTAATTAAGCTTTTTACTTTGCTAACAGTGTTTCTGCCAAGCATGGTGTTTTATTTTGCTATTCTTTGTTTAGCCATTTCAAATTTAACATCGTTTATTTTATGGTTTCTGAGTTTTAAGTCAAGTTTTTAAAAACCTTCTTTCCTATAGGTTTCTGGAAAAAAATTAACCACGGATTTTTATAGTCATTTTATTATTTAATGTTTGATGCTTGAAATCTTCAATCTAGTTACCATTTATCCTGGTGTAAAACTGAATTGTGGTACCAATTTACTTTTTTTTTTTCCCTCCTAGACAGCTTAATAATTCCTCCAATAATTTCCCTAATGTTTGAATAGCACATTGATTATAAACTAAATTCCCCTAAGAATCTAGGTCAGATTCTGGAAGTCTGCCCTGTTTTGTTATTCTGTGTCTTCATATACCAGCTTTATATGTTTTAACATATGGTAAGACACTTATCAGAAAACATGAAGGCATGAGTTAGGCTAAGAACTCTTAAAAGTAATAGCTATACCATAGGCCACGGAATGACTACACACTGGCACACCCTGCTTTGCTCTGGGCATAAAAGGCAAGAGTTTAAGTGGAAATTTATTAAAATACAGTTGGGGTCCTGTTGGTATATCTGTTTTCTCCCAGAAAAAGAAGACAATCAAAACCAGAAAGAACTTTAAACCTGTGACCAGTTCTGTCCCACATCCACAGGGACACAAATGAAGAACATGAAAGCATGTCTCTATGTACTATTCCTGCAGGCCAACCATGCTGAGTCGCCTTATACAGAGGAGCAAAGATCAGCTTCATTACAAGGACAGCTTTAAATCCAGCCGATTCTTAAATAACCAGCAAAGGCCAGTCCTGTACTCATCGTCGCTGGTAGCACTCCTCACAACTGTCTGTGCCAGAACTAGCGTATCACAGCACAGATGCTGAAACCCACAGAGGAAATCCTCCAAATGTACTTCTTGACAGGCAAAGGACAGAATATCTTTACTGTCATGTATCACCTTGAGGGTCATTAAAGATACACTGCAAAAATGTAATGCCATTTAAAGAGACAGATTGCGGGTTTGCTTATCTTGCCTTACATTTGGAAAAGAAAATTCCAGAGATTTCTTAAAGACAGAGGAAATCTATTGGCAAGCCTCATAAAATCAACAGATGCCCAGTGAAGCATAAATTCACTAACGGAACATCATGTAGTGACAGCTCATGTCATTTTTACTATAATAAAATCCCAAAACTAAAGAAATTTTTAAAAGCTAACCATTATGCTATATTTGTTCTTTGAAAGCATTATTTTTACATAGATCCCAAAAAGAATATGGCTGTGAAATATCCACTCTTACCCTCAACATAGGGGCCTTCTTTGGGATGTTCACGGACTCTCAAATTGAAAGTTTTAGATGACTTCCGCCGAAGTAGATCTCTCACGTGTTCATTATAAATTTCTAAGTAGCTAAAAGTTTTTTAAAAAATTGAATTCAGAAAAATTATTTCAGACATTAATATCAGTAACAACACATAACAGCAGCAACATGCTAACATAAATGGTGGCAGCAGCAGTTACCATTTATGAGTGGTGACTATGTATTAGGTACGGAGTCCTCACTTAAGGTCATTGACAGGTTCTTGGAAAGTGCAACGTTTAGGGAAAGGACATACAGTGGATCCTCAAATAACATCACTTCCTTCAACGTCACGTTGCTATAATGTTGATGAGAAAAAGAACTGCTTTTATTACATGTTGTTTCACCTAAAGTCACAATTTCCAAGAAAGTATCAAGAAGCAACATTAGGCCAGGCATGGTGGCTCATGCCTGTAATCCTAACATTTTGGGGGGCCAAGGCAGATGGTCACTTGACGTCATGAGATCGAGACCAGCCTGACCAATATGGTGAAACCCCATCTCTACAAAAAATAACAAAAATTATCCTTGTGTGGTAGCGGCGCCTGTAATCCCAGTTACTTGGGAGACTGAGGTAGGAGAATCACTTGAACCTGGGAGATGGAGGCTGGCTGCAGTGAGACAAGAGCATGCCACTGCACTCCAGGCTGGGCAACAGAGTGAGACTCCATCTCAAAAAAAAAAAAAACAAGAAGCAGCATTAAGTGAGGACTTACTGTATCATGCTAAGCACTTGATGTGGATTATTTCATTGAATCCCTATAATAACCAAGAGGTAGGTACCACTACTATCCTCATTTTATAGGTTAGGCAAGGGAGGTTTAGTGTGACTTAAATAACTTGTCCAACACTACACAGCAGTCAAGCAGGTGTAAAAACCCTATATTGCCATGTCTGCCTTTGAAACTACCAAAGAAACTGGCTCCCCACACAGGTTTAATTTCAAGGAGGAAAAAGCACCTCAACCACTTAGATTCACTCATAGATTAGATTTATAGTGATCCAACCAACATACAGAATAATCTAAACCTTACTAAGGCTATAAGAATGAAGCAAGTAATTGGGTAGATACTTAAAAAGTCAGAAGTTCACTCCATCTGAGATGAATATCCTACATTAGTTTCTGACCAAGCTGTGAATTCTACCAGCTCCCAAATCCTTATCCAAATTGTACCAAAGAAAATCACTAAAATTTTAAGCTTTATCTCCAAACCATAATCACAGGAGGGGAAAAGGGAAGACTCTTTTTCTTTAGAATCTAAAGGCCTTATTCATTTCCAGCACCTAAATGGAAGCCAACCAGCACTGACTCTAATCAAGCTCACACACGGTTACTCAGGCGACAGACTCTACCTGACTTCAGTTCGAAAAGAAGCTTCATCCCATTTGGTGGTTTCATTTATCCGACTGAAGAGCCCTTCACAGATCCGAGGTATTAAGCCAGAATCTCCCTGCAATGGGAAGGATCAATGTCACAGCTGTCACTTAAAAGCAACTGATGACTGAATTTGCAATTTGCTGGCGTGAACTTAGACTCAAGTGGCCTGTGAGCCAACTCCTGGCCTACCACAGCCCATGCCATGTGCCCCCTCCAGGACTGCTTCCTACTCTCTGAAATGAGATGATTGAGGCTTCTGATTTATACATGCTGGGACTCTGATAATATGTAGTTATCAGTTTGTCAATTAAATCATGGCTTACAAACAAGGAGATTTAATCTCTAACTTTTAAAGACAGTATATAAACTGTAGAATAAACATTAAAAATATATGCTCAAATGATCAAAGTAGGTAAAAAATATACACCAGACAAAAAAAGAAACATCAAGAAAAACTTAGTAATCCCCACAGTAGTTAATAATTGTCTTAAAAACTTAGATAACAGAACCACATTAAAACACATGCTGGCCAGTGCACTGGCTCACACCTGTAATCCCAGCACTTTGGGAGGCCGAGGTGGGTGGATCACATGAGGTCAGGAGTTTGAGACCAACCTGGCCAACATGGTGAAATCCTATCTCTACCAAAAATACAAAAATTAGCCAGGCCCAGTGGTGCATGCTTGTAATCCCAGCTATTTGACCCTGGGAGGCAGAGGCTGCAGTGAGCCAAGATCATACCACTGCACTCCAACCTGGGCAACAAGAGCAAAACTCTGTTTCAAAACAAAAACACAAACACATGGTATGTCCCTCATTTGATAGAGTTGATAGTGTAATCACTACCCTGGTCTTTTTTGATGAAAGATTTTAATACATCATATTATTTATACAGTGTGGGTGTAATATTCAATAATATTCATGTTTCAGTCAGCCTTAAAAAGCTGATGAACCTCAGAATATAATAAAAATCAGGCAAAATGATCTTGTTAGGAAACCAAGATTTCAGAGCATCGATGCTTTCTTCCCACGTTCTCTCCCTACCTTCACCCAATCACCACGCCCAAAAAACAAAAGAAAGCATGACTGTTTCAGAAATTGTTTTTTCTTTGTACCATTAAATCAGTACTAATTCTTAACAAGGAAAAATGAGTCTTACATTGTATTTTTGGTTCTTACTTTAAAATGAAGAAGATACCCAAGCAGCACTCAATTATAAGATCAGAGAAAAACACTTGTAATTTGTGAGCGCTTTATAAATGTCTGACTTACATAAAATGGATACTAGGGAATCAACATAAAAATTTCACTTTTAGAAGTTTATTTTTTTCCAAAGGCACAGTAGGAAAAGAGGAAGTGAGAAGTAATGATAAAAGGAAATATGAAACTCTCAAAATTAGCTGTGTGTTCCTCTCATTTGATCTTCCCTTTTCAGATTGAGGACTTGCCGAACAGCACTTACTGACTTCTTGTGTAAAGGAAAGCCTGGATGTAAGCAGTGAGGTTACATGTCCTGAATAATTTATTCTGGAAAGATCTGTTTTCTAACATACAACCTCCATGAACCACCAAACCTTCAGCATTAAAGACACCATGTGTGCCAGCAGGAAGCCCTCAGTCATATTCTACTAGTGTCTCTACATCTCGACCATGCCACAGGTTTGCCAGGCAATGAACAGAGCTTTCACTATGACATAAGAAAAAAAAAACAAAACAGGTCAGGCGCGGTGCCTCACGCCTGAAATCCCAGCACTTCGGGAGGCTGAGGCGGGAATATCACCTGAGGTCAGGAGTTTAAGACCAGCCTGGCCAACATGGTGAAACCCCATCTCTACTAAAAACACAAAAATGAGCCAGGCATAGTGGTACACACCTGTAGTCCCAGCTACTCGGGCGGCTGAGGCAGGAAAATCACTTGGAACCAGGAGCTGGAGGTCGCAGTGAGCTGAGATTGCACCACTGCACTCCAGCCTAGGTGACTCAGTAAGACTCCATCTCAGGAAAAAAAAAAAAAAAAGAAAACACAAGCACGATCTAAATCTGGAGAAAATACAGAACAACATAAAGTTCTTGCAATAATTCCTAGTTTTTACTCCTCTGTATTTTGGAGGAAGTATAACATATTAATCAGTTAATTTACATAGCTTATAAATATATAAACTCTATATATAACTATGTAATTCTAACTTTTTAATGTATTTGCAGGATTTTTGTAGTACCTTTCCATCAAAGAGTTAGGATATTTTTTACATTTTTTCTTGGGGAAAAATGTTTTGAATAATTTTAAAAAGAACAGACTTCAGTAATTTTATTCAAACTGTTGTGTTGGCAGAAAAGAAGAATAAATTACTTATGGGCCTAACACACTTTTTTTGATAAGATTATAAGGCCTTTAAAAACAGAAAATGAACTGGGAGTTGCATCCATTATTCATGCTTATATACTTAAAACTATTTCTAATTTAAAATCTCTCAAAGGAAATTCAGTCCAACTTATTACTGAATTTTATCTTATTACTAAAGAATGATCACAACATGAAAAGTTAGTAGACCAAATAGATAAAAGAGATAATTCTACCAGTCCAGAGAAAGATAATGAGAAATTTCCTTCCCACACAGTATAAACAACGTACAGAATTTCCCATCATAGTGTATGACTTTCCAGATCCAGTTTGCCCATATGCAAAGACACAAGCATTATAACCTTCAAATGCAGATTTCACGACATCTGTGCCGAGGGTTTTGAAAACCTGAAAACCAAAAAAAAAAAACACACAAAAGATACAATTATCATAGATTTTAATAAAAGCCCCTTCAGTGTTAACAATGTTCTTGAATGCTACTTTCAGCTCTTAAGGATTAGACCATATAAATAAATCACTGCAGAACCATTCATAGCAAAATATGTATATACCACAGTTTTTAACCAAAAACAAACTTTTTATGCAAACAAAAAGCAGCCCCATCCTCTTTCCTACTTAAGTTTACCAAAAAAACCCTGAAGTATAAAAATGTAAACAAGGCAAAGTGACAATCATATTTAGAAGCAAAGCCTATTTTAAAGCATGATGATTAGCCATTTAGAATTATATAAATATATAAAGCTATTCATTCTATCAGAGCTTCCAGAAACAAAATATTCAAAACCTGAAGGTCACAGCAGCCAGAAATTACTGCCCAAGTTGAGCCAAATCAACGCCATCATTTTAAGGGTCTAGCTATTCATCAAAATCAATCTCTGCAGGTGCTCATGGCTGTGAGTGACAGGTGGGTGCAGATGAGGCTGGGGTGGCTGGGCTCCCCCATGTCAGTGTCCAGACACTTTTTCCTATTTGGACATTTTCCCAGGATGGAGAGGGCAGAGAGATAAGCTGTGTGGAGCTGGGGGCAGGGTCACACCTACAATGGCCTGAATCCACGTCCAATGTTCCACATAATTACAATGTGGGTAGTGAAAGGAGGTGAAGTACAAATGCTTCACCCAGACAACTGATGGTAAATGAAGCAAATTAAGATTCAAAGTCTTCCTAGTTATAGCCAGCTGGAAAGAGACAACCAAAGCTTTCATGTAGTCGCCTGTCCTCTCGGCCCAGCACACTAAGGGCACATAAAGCATCTCCCTGCTTCAAGAGGTAGGCACGACAGCAGCTGAGGAGATGCCAAACAGAGAAGCTCAGTCAGCTTCAGGTGAAGGAGTCCTCTGTCATGGACCATCCAAGGTAGAGCCTCAGCATCCCTACAGAAGCATGCAGTCTGAGTGACACCACATCAGCCAACTCATGGGACCCAGACGGATCAACCTAAAAGTCATCTCCAGCTACTGCGAAACCAAGAGCAGCAGGTCTCAAACTTTGCAGCACATTACAAGCACTTGGGAAGCTTTGAAAAGTCCAGTGGCCAGGCCAGTAACTCAGCCCAATTAAATATGAATCTGAGGGGGTGTGAACCTAGGAATCCACATTCTTCAAAACTCCCTATGTAATTACAAAGCATGGCAACATTTGAGCAGCAACCTAGAGCACTCACATCTGCCATCAGCACAGGCAGTACCGGGACCCTGCATGGAAGCCAGATTCCCATTAGGATGTGCCCATGGCCCACATCAGTGTGGACATATGGAGATAACTCCCCTTGGCCATAACACCCACACCCTAGACAGGGCCGATCAACCTGGCCATCTCCATCTCAGCTCCACCTCACCCATCCCTGCTGATAACACAGCCTGTCATCCAAGGACAAGATGAAAATACAGCTAACTGGACAACAGGACCTCAGCTTTCTTCGGATGCCATTTTCCCAGTGTCTTCTACAGACTTTGTTTCCTCAGTCTCATTAGTAAAAGATTTCAACAAACTGTCATTTCAATTGAGTCACTTCCACAAGTTGCCAGTCTCACTCCTTCTGAGTTAATTCTTAACCATTTCAGCTTTAGGAGTTGATAGTTTTCTATCTTGTTCTCAAATCCTGATGACTTACTCAAGTCTCAACCATAATGGCAGCTAACACTCACTCAGCTCTTTCTAACCCCTTTCGTGTGCTCATGTATAACTCTCATCAGAACACTACAGGGTGAGTAGTGAGTGGTGTTTCAACACCTATTTTTCAGATGAGGAAGCTGAAGCGGGAGAGGTCAGGTAACTGGACACACACCAGGGAGTGCCAGAGCTGGGACTCCACCCAGGCCTTTCTTTTCACTGAGATGTGTCCTCTTTCCACACCCTCTAAATCAACAACCAGGCCCCAATCCTATGTGGAAGGGCCCCTCCCCAAACTTCTCTTAAGAAGCAAAAGTCAGGAACCCCAGGGACACTCAGGACTCCAGATCACCAGTTGGAGGTTCATTTTCAGCATTGTACATGGAATGTGAGTAAAAACTAAAGATTTTCCCAATTCTCTCAGATTAAACAAAACACAAAAGGCAAATGCCGTTTTTATGAATTCACTGGTAAGGAAAAAAGTCTTCTAAAACCTTCTCAAAGAATAAAGAAGGATCTTTTCTCATAGTTTGGCCTGGGGCTAAACCAAAGTCATGGAAAATATCACATTTAAACCAAACCCAAAGGTTTTCAGAATAAAATTATTCCCTAGGGTTAAAACCTATGCCTACCATTTTGCTATTACTTCATCACCCAGAAAGTTAGCCCAGGCGGTTTTCCGATTCAAGGACTCAGGGCGGTCTGGGGCCAGGAAACATGACTGCGCGGAGATCTAGAAAATCCAGGTCTGGAAGCGCAGACACCCTGGCCTGGCTCAGTCTCAGACTCAGTTTCAGCGAGTCTCAAATAGCCCACCCAACACTGGCACTATGACCTGGAAAAGCAGCCCGCATTACCCACATCTCTCCAGGTCCCTTGGCCAGGAAATCAAGCTACCCTCATCACAGCTCCCACAGAGGATGCACTGAGCACAGCCCCCACAACCAAGGCGGGAGGAGAGGCCTGCTTTATGAGACTGACAACTGCTCTTCCCGCTGGCATCAGAACCTGCTTGGCCTGGTTACCTGAAATCCACCTTGCTGCCTGTCTGAGCACAGACTTGAAAGCTGATTTCAGGAGTAATCCAAGGCATCACTAGGGCCTCACTTGAGGGGAACTGCCCAAAAGAGGGCACTGTTAAAACAAAGACTCTCATCTAGCTTGTCAACTGGGAGATATTAGGTTTAAAGTTTCTCCTGGGTTGAATTACGAAACAGGTTGTGAGAGGTCAAAACCTCCCTTTGGAGTTTTGAAGAACCATTAAGAAAATTAGACCTTGTTTAATGGTCTTTAATTTACATGACTTAGATTTAAGTTGCTCATTGATTTTTTTTCTAATTCTAAAATTAATTTGAAAGGAAAAAATATTAATGGTCACCTTGTTATTTGTTCAAGGTTAAGGGAAACTTAAACTATAGTAGTAGACATGATATATCTTCTCAATATGCCTTTACATTCAGATCACCCTCTCTCTCTCTCTCACACACACACACCCCCCCACACACACCATGCTACACTCATATCTTCCCCTATTTATAGCAGGGATGTGACCTGCCAGCTACCTCCTGTGCCTGAAACAGCAGCATGAAAACTTTAGTCTATAGTCAATATTAACGCCCTTTACAGTAACAAACAGTATTAAAAGCAGGGATGAGGGAAGATCACCCCTTTAACAGAGTATTTTAAAAACAGCTATTTCCCTATCTCTCTGTCAGTTTTAACACACGGATCTCCTAGATTGTTTTGTTTACTAAAATAGCTCAAGGCTTTTCCAGTTTTGTATTGGAACGGAGTGACCTCAGGTTAATTGTATAGAGTTACGGACCCCAAAGCACCTGAGCAGACATGCTGCACAAACACCTGAAGAATTAAAGTTCCCTTTATCGGTTGAGAGCTTTTCAGAATCTGAAATTATTTTTTAACCCTGGGCATTTATTTTTAACTTCCAAAAGAGCTAAACTTGTTCCTGTATCCTGATCTTGAGTCTTTAGAACCTAAGAAATGTCATCTGCTCCCATAAATTAACCACCATCTGTAAACAAGTTCATTCGGTCAGCAAACATCTACTGAGCATCTCCAGGGTGCCAGACCTTGCTGTCATACAACTCTACTGTATCCCTACGCTTTCCTTCAGCACAACCCTCTGTCCCCAGAAGCCCCCAAATCCAGCTTAAACAGGAAGAAAATCTAGCAGTTCATTAGGTAAGTTAGAAGTAAAGATCTTCAAGGTTCTTCAATAGTCCTTTGTTGAAGACACTCTGGAGATGGCCACAATGAACTGGCTTTACTCTTAACAAATTCCCTCACCTCTGCCACTTCCTATTAATTCCTATAGTAAAGCCAAAATCTGGATTCCAATATCTATAACATTCTATTCCTTAGCAGGCACAGTGGCTTATACCTATAATCCCAACATTTTGGGAAGTCAAGGCAGGCGGATCACTTGAGGCCAGGAGTTAGAGACCAACCTGGCCAACATGGTGAAACCCTGTCTCTACTAAAAGCACAAAAATTAGCTAGATGTGGAAGTGCGTGTCTGTAATCCCAATTACTTAGAAGGTTGAGGCACGAGAACCACTGGAACCCAGAAAGTGGAGGTTGCAGTGAGGCAAGATCCCACCACTGCACTCCAGCCTGAGCAACAGAGTGAGACGCTGTCTCAAAAACAAACAAAAACAAACAAAAAATTATATTCCTCACCAGATCCTAGCTACCAATGCTGACTAATCCAGTCACTTTGACACCAATGTCATCTTCACTCACTCATTCACTCTTTATTTGCTCAACAGGGGGCCCGATCCATCTGTCATCTAGAACATACCACTCCTTCTCATTCACATCCTTAAGACCTTACAGCGGCATCTCCAGCACCCAGTACAACAGCCCCAAGGCCCAAGTCTGCTACTGTTAAAAGTCAATTAGGTCTACAAACCTGAGCAAGTTCCTTAAACTTACTGAGTCTCTTCAACAAAGAAAAATAGAGTTAAATTTTAACATATTTGATTCCTGTGAGGATTAAACAAGATAGCACATATGAACCCCAAGCAGAGTTTCTGACACCAAGGGAAGCTCAACCAACGTCAGTTTATCTTTCCTCTCCCAGACCCTCATTCAGACCAGGCACCACCTCTCTCTGTGAGGCTCCCATTCCCATCACTGCCATCCTTTCCTATTTTTCCCTAATTTTTTAAGAGACAGCACCTTGCTATGTTGCCCAGACTGGACTTGTCCTGGCGTCAAGCAATCCTCTCGCCTCAGCTCCCCAAGTAGCACTACAAGTGTGCAACACTGCACCCAGCTTCTATTTTTCCCAGATGTTTGATTCAGTATCTTCTGCATACAGTCGCTCCAGTCCTCCACCTTTAACATTTACACATCTCAGAGTGCCAACTTCCTCCACAAACCATTTACAAATGGACTACATTTCTCAAACGTGACAGTGCACACAGATCACTGGGGATCTTGCTAAAAGAAAATGCAGATCTGATTCAGTAGGTCTTGGAATAGGTCCTGAGATTTCATATTTCTAATAAGTTCCCAGGCAGTATTGATGATTCTGATGCATGGCAACATTTCAAGCTACAAGAAACAAGTACTTTTGGTGGCTGGCAAGATGACCAAAGAGGAACAGCTCCAGTCTGCAGCTCCCAGTGAGATCAATGCAGAAAGTGGGTGACTTCTGCATTTCCAACTGAGGTACCCAGCTCATCTCACTGGGACTGGTTAGACAGCGGGTGTAGGCCACAGAGGGCAAGTAGAAGCAGGGTGGGGTGTCGCCTCACCCAGGAAATGCAAGGGGTCAGGGAACTCCCTCCCCTAGCCAAGGGAAGCTATGAGGGACTGTGCTGTGAGGAACGGTGCACTCCAGCCCAGATACTACCACTTTTCCAACAGCCTCGGCAACCATTCCTTTGGGTACCTATGCCACCAGAGCCCTAGGTTTTAAGCACAAAACTACGCAGCCATTTGGGCAGACACCGAGCTAGCTGCAGGAGTTGTTTTTTCATACCCCAGTGGTGCCTGGAACACCAGCAAGACAGAACCGTTCACTCCCCTGGAAAGGGGCCGAAGGCAGGGAGCCAAGTGGTCTAGCTCAGCAGATTCCACCTACACAGAGCCCAGCAAGCTAAGATCCACTGGCTTGAAATTCTCGATGCCAGCACAGCAGTCTGAAGTCAACCTGGGACGATTGAGCTTGACTGGGGGAGGGGCATCCACCATTACTGAGGACTGAGTAGGAGGTTTTGCCCTCACACAGTAAACAAAGCCATGGGGAAGTCTGAACTGGGCAGAGCCCATCTCAGCTCAGCAAAGCCGGTGTAGCCAGACTGCCTCTCTAGATTCCTCCTCTCTGGGCAGGACATCTCTGAAAGAACGGCAGCAGCCCCAGTCTCGCATCTCCCTGGGACAGAGCTCTTGGGGGAAGGGACAGCTGTGGACGCAGCTTCAGCAGACTTAAACATTCCTGCCTGCCAGCTCTGAAGAAAGCAGCAAATCTCCCAGCACAACACTTGAACTCTGCTAAAGGATAGGACTGCCTCCTCAAATGGGTCCCTGACCCCCGTGCCTCCTGACTGGGAGACACCTCCCAGCAGGGTCAACAGACACCTCACACAGGAGAGCTCTGGCTGACATCTGGCAGGTGCCCCTCTGGGATGAAGCTTCCAGAGGAAGGAAGAGGCAGCAATCTTTGCTGTTCTGCAGCCTCTGCTGGTGATACCCAGACAAACAGGGTCTGGAGTGGACCTCCAGCAAACTCCAGCAGACCTGCAGCAGAGGGACCTGACTGTTAGAAGGAAAATTAACAAACAGAAAGAAATAGCATCAACATCAACAAAAAGGACATCCACACAGAAACCCCACTCAAATATCACCAACACCAAAAACCAAAGGTAGATAAATCCACGAAGATGATGAAAAACCAGCAAAAAAATGCTGAAAACTCTGAAAACCAGAACATCAATTCTCCTCCAAAGGATCACAACTCCTCACCAGCAAGGGAACAAAACTAGACATAGGATGAGTTTGATGAATTGACAGAAGTAGGCTTCAGAAGGTGGGTAATAACAAACTCTTCAGAGTTAAAGGAACACATTCTAATGCAATGCAAGGAAGCTAAGAAACTCAAAAAAAGGTTAGAGGAATTGCTATCTAGAATCAAGAGTTTAGAGAATAACATAAATGACCCGATGGAGCTGAAAAACACAGCACGAGAACTTCGTGATGCGTACACAAGTATCAACAGCCTAGGATCAAGCAGAAGAAAGGATATAAGAGACTGAAGATCAACTTAATGAAATAAAGTGAGAAGACAAGATTAGAGAAAAAAGAATTTAAAAAAATGAACAAAGCCTCCAAGAAATATGGGACTACGTGAAAAGGCCAAACCTATGTTTGATTGGTGTACCTGAAAGTGACGGAGAATAGACCCAAGTTGGAAAACATTCTTCAGGATATTATGCAGGAAAACTTCCCCAACCTAGCAAAACAGGCCAACATTCAAATTCAGAAAATACAGAGAATACCACAAAGATACTCCTTGAGAAGAGCAACCCCAAGCCACATAATCATCAGAGTCACCAAGGCTGAAATGAAGGAAAAAATGTTAAGGACAGCCAGAGAGAAAGGTCGGGTGACCCACAAAGGGAAGCCCGTCAGACTAACAGCGGATCAGAAACCTTACAAGCCAGAGAAGAGTGGGGGCCAATATTCAACATTCTTAAAGAATTTTCAATCCAGAATTTCATATCTAGCTAAACTAAGCTTCATAAGTGAAGGAGAAATAAAATCCTTTACAGACAAGCAAATGCTGAGAGATTTTGTCACCACCAGGCCTACCTTACAAGGGCTCCTAGGGTAAGCACTAAATAAGGAAAAGAAAAATTGGTACCAGCCACTGCAAAAACATACCAAATTGTAAAGACCATCAACACTATAAAGAAACTGCATCAACTAACGAGCAGAATAACCAGCTAATATCATAATAACAGGATCAAATTAACACATAACAGTATTAACCTTAAATGTAAATGGGCTAAATGCACCCATGAAAAGAAACAGACTAGCAGATTGGATAAAGAGTCATGACCCATCGGTGTGCTATATTCAGGAGACCCATCTCACATGCAAAGACACACATAGGCTCAAAATAAAGGGATGGAGGAATATTTACCAAGCATGTGCAAAGCAAAAAGATGCAGGGGTTGCAATCCTAGTCTCTGATAAAACAGACTTTAAACCAACAAAGATCAAAAAAGCCAAAGGGCATTACATAATGGTAAAGGGATTAATGCAACAAGAAGAGCTAACTATCCTAAATATATATGCCCCCAATATAGGAACACCCAGATTCATAAAGCAAGTTCTTAAGAGACCTATAAAGAGAGACTTCAACACAATAATAAAGGGAGACTTCAACACTCCACTGTCAATAATAGACAGATCAACGAGACAGAAAATTAACAAGGATATTCGGGACTTTAACTCAGCTCTGAACCAAGTGGACTTAATAGACATCTATAGAACTCTCCACCCCAAATCAACAGAATATACATTCTTCTCAGCACCACATCTCACTTATTCTAAAATTGACCACATAATTGGAAGCAAATCACTCCTCAGCAAATGCAAAAGAACAAAAATCATAACAACAGTCTCTCAGACCACAGTGCTATCCAATTAGAACTCAGGATTAAGAAACTCACTCAAAACCACACAACTACATGGAAACTGAACATCCTGCTCCTAAATGACTACTGGGTAAATAAAGAAATTAAGGCAGAAATAAACAAGTTCTTTTTATACCACAGAAATACAAACTACCATCAGAGAATACTATAAACACCTCTACGCAAATAAACTAGAAAATCTAGAAGAAATGGATAAATTCCTGGACACAGACACACTCCCAAAACTAAACCAGGAAGAAGCTGAAACCCTGACTAGACCAATAACGAGTTCTGAAATTGAGGTAGTGATTATTGGCCTACCAATCAAAAAAAGCCTAGGACCAGATGGATCCACAGCTGAATTCTACCAGAGGTACAAAGAGGAGCTGGTACCATTCCTTTTGAAACTATTCCAAACAACAGAGAAAGAGGGACTCCTCCCTAACTCATTTTATGAGGCCAGCATCATCCTGATACCAAAACCTGGCAGAGACACAACAAAAAAAGAAAATTTCAGGACAATATCCCTGATGTACATCGATGTGAAAATTGCCATAAAATACTGGCAAAACAAATCCAGCAGCACATCAAAAAGCTTATTCACCACGATCAAGACAGCTTCATCCCTGGGACGGAAGTCTGGTTCAACATATGCAAATCAATAAATGTAATCCATCATATAAACAGAATCAATGACAAAAATCACATGGTTATCTCAATAGATGCAGAAAAGGCCTTCAATAACATTCAACACCCCTTCATGCTAAAAACTCTCAATAAACTAGTTACTGATGGAATGTACCTCAAAATAATAAGAGCTATTTAGGACAAACCCACAGCCAATATCATACTGAATGGGCAAAAGCAGGAAATATTCCCTTTGAAAACTGGCACAAGACAAGCTTGCTCAAATACCAAGCTTTTCCCCACCCAGAGAAATAAACTTGTCCCTCTGCTCACCTGAAATGTTAACATCAGGGTCTTGACAAGCTTCTGGGGCCACCTTTGTGTTTATTCTTACCTGTCCACTTCACATCTACACTTTAGCCTTTAAAAGCCTACAGGCCAGGTTTCTTGAATAAATTTCAGCATCATTCCCTTCTAGATTCTAGAAAGATTCTGAATGAAACATTCTTTCTTTCTAGAATCCACTCTAAAACCTGTAATGATCCACACAAGCTGGGAACACAGGACTTGGGTTTGAGGTTTACTCTTAAACCTCCACACTGAATAGCACTCAAGGAAAGTGGCTTCTTTACTGGGCTTAGGGGCATACACATGTTCCCTTAGAAATGCTTTATAGGTAGAGCTCCTTCTAAACAGAGTCCAAGTCCAAGTTTTGAAACAAATTAAAAATTATAATCATCATGCTCAGAGGTGAAAAAAAGAAAGTCAAGCTTTTGAGAACTGAATTCTTCTCAGGCTTAAATAAATACTCCTATATAACAAGCAGAAAGGTAAGTTAGCAAAGGCTATTTTATATAAAAATTACATTTAGAAAGAAATTGACAAGATGTTTGAAAGTATTTTAGGGTAGGCATGTTTTTCTCAATGTGAAAATAAATCAACATAAATATTTTGAAAATATCGTATCATACCATTTCTTGTGAAACATAATCTGGGCTTTTTGTATCAGCAGAATAAAAAGAAAAGTCATAGGTGAAGGTTTTGGTCCGTTCTCTTCCTGAATCCCCAGTGCCTCCTTCTGGTATCTAGAAAGAAATGATTAAGATAATAATAATAATATAAGGAATGCAGCCATTTGACCCAAATTTCCATGTTTATAACCTGACTAAAAACCATTTCATTCCTGCTGGCTTCTCTAAAAAATAAATAAATAAAATCTAAATATAAACTAAACTCCTTGCAGCAATCCAAGTTCTCTGTGATATGACCCAAGAATACTATTCTGGCCTTTTTTTTTAAATCATGATTAACTGCTAAGAACCCAACACTCCAGCCAGACTCTGTTTTTCCGGCTTCAATGATTTTCATTTACTATTCCCTCCACCTAAATCCACCAGAGCTGGGCTTTGCACAACTACGAACGTGCTATTCACATAGATCATGATGAGACTGGCACCTTCCAGAGCTGTAAGATTTGGTGGTCTCATTGAAAATTCCAGGTCAGATGTCTCCTCTTTCATGACACTTCCCTTGGGCGCTCCATGTAGAAGCAATTTCTCCTATCTCTGACAGCCTAGACTCTTCCAGGACACATCATGTTGTAAGTTTACTGCAGATACTTGCATATATCTGGTCCCCCTTGCTATATGCTTAAAGTGCACCCCAAAACCATGTTTAAAACTCATTTATATGCTCCCAAAGCCTATTTATTGGACATATGCTGAATAACTTCAACGAGCACCATATTTTCCACATGTTTCACATATTTAAGAAAAAATTGTTATGATTCTTATGAAAACACTATAAGTTTGGGCATCTGTTCTGGTTAGTCAAACACCAGATGATAAAATGTTTATAAAACTCAAGAAGCAACAAAGTAATCAAGGAAAATAGATTCCATAATGCACAAAGAAAGAGAATCATCCAAGGTCAGGGGACTTTTACCAAAGCACTGTGAGCGTATAAAGAAACATGAAGGAAAGACAAGATAATTACCAGCAGGGAATGGACAAGTGACAACTGGGTAGAAACATGAGAAGATGCGAGGCCAAAGGAAGGGAAAGCAGCACAGTGCAGGCCAGACAGAGCTGGAATGCACAAGGGTTGTGCTAAGCAGAGAAAGAAAGGCCTCCAGTGGAGAATGCCTCAGGCAAAGAGGACACCAGCGCCTCAACAGAGGAAATCAAATGATACAGAGGCTGCCCAGTAGGAAGATGGGAGCATTTCCCAGCTTCTGTCGTTGGAGATCAACTTGTACTACTTTGAAATTGGATCTCAAAGCACCCAGGCCTTTGAGCCACAAATTAATAGAAATCCGCTCCTCAGATGTGAACAGGAGTGGATCTGACTTGCCCCTGGAGAGTCATGTCGCAGAAACCCAGACCTAAAAGTTAATGACAAATATCGAAGGAGAAAGGCACTGAACCCATAAAGTACTTGATTTCTTTCCTTTTTTTGAGGTACGGTCTTGCTCTGTTGCCCAGGCTGGAGTGCAGTGGCACAAACAGGGCTCACTGCAGCCTTGATCTCCTGGGCTCAAGTGATCCTCCCACCTCAGCCTCCTGAGTAGCTAGGACCACGTGTGTGCCACGGAGCCCAGCTATAATTTCTTTAATATTAATTTTATACCCCTGTTTCCCTCCTCAGTGAAAAGCATTTAGTGTTCTTTAAAAATTTCCTAACCCAATAAGCAAACAGGATATTTTAAGTGCCAAAGGAGAAACCTGCCACCTTGAAAAAAAATTTAACTTTTTTTCCAGAAAAGAAATTTGATGATTTTTTGAAATCTTTCCTCTCCTGAGTTTTGAATAATAAATACCAGCTCTTCTTCAAAGATTACCAAACATAATCATTTTCATTAAAAATGGGAAAAATCTGGTGCCAAAGCATATTTAATGTTCACAGAACACAGTCAATTGCCAGGCTAAGTCTCCACCACAAGGACACAGGATGAAAATGCCTGGGTCTGGCATAGACTCAGGAGCTTCTAGACCAGAGCAACAGCTTGGATTTGGTTTCTAGATCAAATAAAACCAGGGATGGGAAAGGAAACGGGATCAATTCTTCTGCTTCAAGACTGAGCCCAAGCCAAGTGCAAGCTGACGTGGCTAACTGCACTGGAAATGAGGGTGTGGAAACAGCAGATGGGCTTTATTTACCCGTAAGTCATCCCCACAGTAAAGCAAACATGGGGCTCTCGGAACTGAAGCCAGACCAGGTCACTACTTGCCTTTAAGTTTGTGATTGTTGTTTTGCTTTTCTCCATCTGAATAATGAACTTGGCCTCCAAGTCCTTTTCCCTGAAACACAAATAATTCAGGACTGGTTAGAAGAGAAACAATTATTAAAAAGAAAACTAAACTAAACCCATTGGTTTTATCTACTTTTTACATATAGGAGTTTGTTTTTAAATGGATGTGAGGAGCCACCCCTGACACCACTGCTCCCAAATCCTCACTAATATGAACATGAAGACACGCAAAACGATGCCACCATCAACCATTATGACTGATACACAGCGTGTTGTTAAAACCTGAAAGAATTTCCAACTGTAAGCCAAAAGAAGAGTGAATGAAGTAACAGACACCACAAAGGGCTAAGACTCACCGAAAAAGGCAGCCCCACTCACCTTGTTACAAAGAGAAAGACACCTTAGCTCTCTACAAGATGAAAACCAAAAAAAAAAAACTGGAGTGGCTACAAGCAGGTGCTGCTTCCAGAGCGGCCAGGGCACTGTTCTCTCCTCCTGCCTTCTTTCTACATCTGTTCAGAAACTGCTGTTCTCAGAAAACAGCAGCACAGGAGAACTCCTGAAAAGTACAGATCCCTAGAATAAATGACCATACAGTTACCCAATGGAGCGTGACGCCACTGAACAAGGAATGAGGAAGACGTCTATATACTGTTATGGCGTGGCCACTGGGATATACTGTTCGGTGGAGATAAAAGATGGAGAAAAAGGTGTGTAGAAAGATACAAATTATATTTAAAAACTTCTTAAAAACCTATGTATTTTTCAAAAGGCTACCTAGGAGAAAAAGGGAAATTGAGAATAAAGACTTGGGACGGACAAGGAAAGTGAACAAGGATAGAAGCTAGATTTCTGCAAATATACTTTGATCTGAAGGTGATCTTTAGAATGATAAAAATAATTTATGCAAAACTAAAAATTTTAAAAAATAATAATAATGGCCGGGCACAATGGCTCATGCCTGTAATCGCAGCACTTTGGGAGGTGCAGAAGGACAGGTCATAAGGTCAGGAGTTTAAGACCAGTCTGGCCAATATGGTAAAACCCTGTCTCTACTAAAAAATATAAAAAATTAGCAAAATTAGCTGGGCGTGGTGGCGCATGCCTGTTGTCTCAGTTACCCTGGAGGCTGAGGCAGGAGAATTGCTGGAACTCGGGAGGCGGAGGTTGCAGTGAGCCGAGATCCGTGCCACTGCACTCCAGCCTGGGTGACAGAGTGAGACTCCATCTTAAAAATAAATAAATAAATAAATAAACAAATAACAAGCTAAAATTCAAAAGTAAGTTGAAGCAAATGAATCTTGTTGTGTACCACAAAGTGACAAACTATTTCAATTATGACTGTATATTGTAATGATATATATCCTAAAAGAAAAAGAACTACAAAGAAATCTTAAACCATTTTTAGTAATAATATTTTGGGTGGTAATGTAAGTGTCATTATTCTGAGATTTCTGTCTGTGTACTGTGGGACATTACAGGAGTAATTAATTATGCTGGTGCCCCAGAGAACCAAGGTTTTTGAAGTGGTTGAACGAGATACAAACACAAGTTTGATGAGGTTAAGTAAAAACTGTAGTCCTGGCCGGGTGCGGTGGCTCACGCCTGTAATCCCGGAGCTTTGGGAGGCTGAGGCAAGAGGATCACAAGGTCAAGCGATTGAGACCATCCTGGCCAACTTGGTGAAACCCCATCTCTACTAAAAATACAAAAATTAGCTGGAAGTGGTGGCATGCACCTGTATTCCCAGCCACTTGGGAGGCTGAGGCAGGAGAATCGCTTAAACCCAGGAGACAGAAGTTGCACTGAGCGCCAAGATCATGCCACTGCACTCCAGCCTGGTGACAGAGAGAGACTCCGTCTCAAAAGAAAAAAAAAAAAAAACTGTAGTCCTGAATCTAACTGGAAGGTGTAGCAGAAACTTCACCTTTCATCTGAAATTAAACAAACAACAAAAAAAAACTCCCTTGCTTTATCCATTGAAAAGTCCTAGAATCTTATGCTCAAATTATAGCCTATAAATGCCATTTTCCACTAAAATAAGTCAGGGTTCCTTGAAGAAGTGACTTAATTCAAATACTGAACCATCGCCTCACACAATAAAGCAGGAACACTAACACAGATCACTAGGGCTAGGGCTCTGGCAGGCACCTTGTAACACAGCTCCCATTGATCTCCTGGCACTCACACCCTGGCATGCGCCATCCCTGACCTTGAGTGGGGCTGGACCTAGTGAGTCACTTCTAATGACTAGAACACAAACACACCCAAGTGATGGTCTGTCACTTCCCAGGCGGGCTTTCAAGACTGTGACTTCCATCTTGCTGGCTCTCTGTCCTGTGCCTTCTCTCTTAGAGCCCTGGCAGTGAGAAAAGCCAGGGACCACAGAGTGAGGACCCCTGTGGACAGAGCCAGCCAGCAGGAAACAGGGGCCTGCCAGCAGCACGACAGACAGCCTGGCAGGGCATGCTCCCCAGGCCCACACTGGGACATGACGATGGGAGATGATGACTGGGCAGCCGGCTGGCACCCTGACTGCAGCCCTACCCAGCTAAACCCCACCCAGATTCCTGACCCACAGAAACTCTGAGATAACACATGCTGTGTTTATTTTGTTGTTGTTTGATTTTTTTGAGACAGGGTTTTGCTCCTGTCACCCAGGCTGGAGTGCAGTGGTGTGATCTCAGCTCACTGCAACCTCCAACTCCTAGGCTCAAGCGATTCTCCTGCCTTAACCTCCCAAGTAGCTGCGACTACAGTCACACACCACTGTGCCTGCCTATTTTTTTTTTTTTTGTAGAGATGAGGTTTGGCTGGGTTGCTCAGGCTGGTCTCAAACTCCTGAGATCAAGCGATCCACCCACCTTAGGCTCCCAAAGTGCTGGGATTACAGGTGTGAGCCACCATGCTTGGTCAATACATATTGTTTTAAGCCCCTACGTTTTGGCGTAATTTGTTACATACAAAGAAAAAACTAATACAAGGACCCTGTCAAAAGGACTCGGGAACCAACTTGCATACGTTCCTGCTGCCCAAAGTTGAGAAATCTGGGCAGCAAAAAGATAAAAAACCAACTGAAATACATAGAATATGTTTAAGCACATAAACTCATAACTTAAAAATAAAAACTTGATGGTCCCCTCTGAAGGATCAAAGGATCTGTCTCATTATTTTGAAAACTGTTAAGTAAACAGAAAGAATCAAGCATTTATCTTGCATTTCCAAAACTATCTGTACTTCAAGTAATCAAATAACCGTGAAAGAAAGCTTCTCTTTTAGAGATATTCCAGCTAAAAAAATAAAGAAGAAATGACAGAATTAAAATATCATTTTGTCACCACTGGTGAATTAATGGCTCTAGGGAGGGACCACCAATGGTTACCAGGTCAGCCACTGTGAGAAAACCAGGTACGAGGTGCATTCTACCTGAAGTACCAAGGCCCCTCACCCCAGGGTTCCTGTCCTTCCCTCCCTGGGAAGGCCTGGCTCTGACCTAGAGCTGCTCTGTAGGGAACCAGCAGGAATGACAAGTGTAAGTGAGAACATGCCAACATCCTCAGGCAGGGGAATCAGCAAAGTCTAGCCTGTGGGAAAGGCGGCAGGGTAAATGACCCAGCATATTCCAAATGATGACAAATTGCAAAGAATATAAAGATAGAAGGGAACGCTAAAGCCAAAAAAGACATTAAAGACATATCAACCAACTGGATCCCAATTCAAACAGAAAAAGCACTTTAAAAATAATAACCTTTTGGGAGGCTGAGGCGGGTAGATCACCTGAGGTCAGAGTTCAAGACCAGTCTGGACAACATGGCGAAACCCCGTCTCTACTAAAAATACAAAAAAACAGCCAAGCATGGTGGCGGGCACCTATAATCCCAATTACTTGGGAGACTGAGGCAGGAGAATCGGTTGAACCTAGGAGGCGGAGGTTGCAGTGAGCCAAGATGGCACCATTGCTCCAGCCTGGGTGACAAAAGCAAAATTCTGTCTCAAAAAAAAAAAAAAAAATTATTATGTAGGGAAATGTTAGCACTGACCAGATATTTGATGATATTAAGGAATTATTACTAATATTATAGGTGTCATAATAGTATTATGACTTAAAAAAAAGATTTTAGAAATACATATTGAAATATTTACAAATCAAATAGTATGTTGCCTGGGATTTGCTTTAAAATAATCCAGGTATGGGGAAACCAGCTAAGGGGTAACATCCTGGCCAGCTCAGATGAACAGAGGCAGAATAAACATCAGTTGTGAACAATTAAACCCAAAAAGCATTTGCAGTAAACACCATGCGGGAACTACAGTGGATTCCCAGGGCCAAGTTTAACATTTCCAAGCCTGAAAAGTGCTTCCACTCCAAACCACCAGGAGTGGGGCAATTCCAATGTGGAGCCAAAATAAGAACTGCTTCAGGAGCACCCCATGTTCATGTGGCTATAAAACAAATACGTCACAAAATTAAACCTTTCCTACAGCATTCACCTACCAAAGCACGTCCTGCTCAACAAGAGAACAAAACCCCTGGATTTATTGATATCACCGACAGCCACATCTCGAGTCCTCCCATTCCCACAGCAGGTCATTCTCAATCACTAACCTAACGTACCTAGAGCTTTCATCTTGAAACCACTATTATCAACGAATACATCTCATAACACAAAATTATCCAGTTACCTAGAAACATTAGAAGTAATTGTGGTAATGCTCACATTTACTTGTCAATTCTTGCCTATAAAACGAAGTATGTGGCTCATACCACGCCCATCACTCCTTCTGGAAGCCACCATAATTCCCTGTCTCAGAACTTTACACCTTTGGAGCAGCTAAATTTAAAGGACCCTCCACATGATCATGTATTCTAACCTGCAGGTAATAAGGGCAGTGCATTCCTAGTTTTAAATTAACATCTATTTAGGAGCACTAGGAGCGATACTGACTGAAAGACTGTTATGCAATGTGAGTTTTTATTAGCTACTTCTAACATGAAAACTGGACATGCAGGTAGGTTTCAAAGGTTTCACAACCTCCCTGAAATCCTATGCACTAGGGTGAGTGGGTGGGAAGGGAGGTCAGGAGCAGGAGGCAGGTTCACTATTCTGAGGGTCCACAGCTTTCCTCAGTTTCTCAAAGAGCTCTGTCACCCCAAAAGACAGGAATCCCTGCTCTGACCCTTAATACTCAAAATATGCTCCAGGAACCAGCAACATCAGCAGCTTCTGGGAAACTTGACAGAAATGAGGGTTCTCGGGCCCCACCTAAAACCTGCTGAATAGGAACCTGCATTTTAACAAGAACTGTAAATGATTCTGATGAACATTAAAATATAAAAAGTTTGGGAGGCTGAGGCAGGAGAATCGCTTGAACCTGGGAGGTAGAGGTTGTGGTGAACCGAGATCGTGCCATTGCACTCCAGTCTGGGCAACAAGAGTGAAACTCTGTCTCAAAAAACAATAAAATAAAATTTAAAAAGCACCGTTCTGACATTGTACTTAAACATAGTAATAGATGGGTCTTAGGTTTACCCTTATGAAATAAACTCCACAATATTACCTACTTCTTAACACTGGGAAACTCACTAACCTTTGTTCTTTGACTTTTAGGTTTTATTTTTAAAATCACATGACAGAATATGGATGGATATACCATAAGTCAGCTAACACTGTTTCTGTTCTATGCTCTTAAGTTGTATAGTGGCTTCTGACTAAGAGTAATAAATGCCTGACATAATCTGATGTAAGCTGTCATCTGAATGCCATGACACCCAGGTTCCCTCATTCTTACCCTGCCAAACTATGAGTGAGTTTTTATCCTTTCTATTTCCAGACTGTGTTTCCCAATGTCAATCTAAGGCTATAGCCAATAGTTTAAAGTCATATCAAAAAATAATTAGAGGTCATCCAAATTGAGATGGAGGCCACATATTTCAGAAAAGAAATTTCACAAATAATTTCCTAGCTTGTTTTCTTCTTTAAGCATAAAAACTGAAACAGTTAAAAAAAAAAAAAAAAAAAAGATGTGGCCAGGCACAGTGGCTCACGCCTGTAATCCTAACACTTTGGGAGGCCCAGTTGGGTAGATCACGAATCAGGAGTTTAAGACCAGCCTGGACAACATGGCGAAACCCCATCTCTACTAAAAATACAAAAATTAGCTGGGTATGGTGGCAAGCACTGATGATTCCAGCTACTTGAGAGGCTGAAGCAGGAGAATCACTTGAACCTGGGAGACAGAGGTTGCAGCAAGCTGAGATCGCACCACTTCACTCCAGCCTAGATGAAAGAACAAAACTATGTCTCAAAAACAAAAAGGTGTATCTTTGATCTAAAATTAATTTTAGTATTTATAACAAAGACGCTGGCTACAGTTTTAGCCATAAAGAGCAAATCTCTTCCTAATTCCTGAAAGTACTTATGGAAAAGCCAATATACATTTTACTGTGGAATTGAGTTCCCTGTACATTCTGGATATGAGTTCACTATCAAATAAGTAGCTTACAAAAATTTTCTCCTATTCAACAGGTTGTCTCTTCACTCTGTTTCTTTTACTGTGTGAATGCTTTTTAGTTTAACATAGCCCCTTCTGTCTATTTTTGGTTTTGTTGCCTGTGCTTCCGAAGTCTCACCCATAAAGTCTTTGTCTAGAACTATGCCCTGAAGAGCTTTCCCTATGTTCTCTTCTAGTAGTTTTGTAATTTCAGGTCTTATATTAAAGTCTTTAATCCATCTGGCGTTGACTTTTGTATACAGTGAGAGATGGGGGTCATGTTTCTTTCTTCTGCATATTCTTATCCAGTTTTCCCAGCATCAGGAAGAGGGCCCAAATGTATGTTCTTGGTGGCTTTGCTGAAAGTCAGTTGATTTCTGGGTTCTCTGTTCCACTCCATTGGTCCATGTGTCTATTTTCACATAATACCAATACCATGCTGCTTCAGTTACTACAGATTTTAATACATTTAAAGTCAGGTAGTGTGATGCCTTCAGCTTTGTTTTTGCTTAGGGTTGCTGTGGCTATTCAGGCTCTTTTTTGCTTCCACACATATTTTATAATTTTTTTTTCTATTTCTCTGAAAAATGATGTTGATATTTTGATAGGGATTGCACTGAAATTGTAAATTGCTTTGAGCAATATGGTCATTTTAACAATATTAATTCTTCTGATCCATGAGCATGGGATGTCTTTCCATCTGTTTGTGTCCTACTCAATTTCTTTCATCAGTGTTTTGCAGTTTTCCTTGAAAAGATCTTTTACCTTCTTGGTTAAATGTATTCCTAAGTATTTTTCTTTGGTAGCTATGGTAAATAGCTACCCCCTTCTTCATTTCTTTCTCAGCTATTTCATTATTGGTATATAGAAATGCTATATCCTGCAACTTTACTGAATTCGTTCAACAGTTCTAACAGTTTTTAGGTGAGGTCTTTGGTTTCTCCAAATATAAGATCATGTCATCTAAAAAGAAAGACAATGTGACCTCCTCTTTTCCAATTTAGATGCCTTGTATTTCTTTCTCCTGCCTGATCGCTCTGACTAGGACTTATGGTACTATGTTCAATAGGAGTGGTGAAAGGAGGCTTGTTTGTCTTCTTTCAGTTCTAATAGAAAAGAATTTCATCTTTTCCCCATTCACTACTATGTTAGCTGTGGGTTTGCCATAGTCTTTATTATTTTGAAAACTAATCCCATTAAAAATGGACTAGAAATGAAGAAACATTTCTCAAAAGCAAACATACAAATATCAACAGATATATGAAAAAATGCTCAATATCACTAATCATCAGGGAAATGCAAATCAAAACCACAAAGATATATCATTTTATCCCAGTTAGAATGGCTATTACAAAGACAATTAACAGATGCTGGCAAGCATGTGGAGAAAAGGGAACTCTTATACACTGTTGGTGGAAATCTAAATTAGTACTATGGAAAATAGAATGGAGACTTCTTTAAAAATTAAAAAGAACTACCATACAATCCAGCAAGCTGACTACTGGGTATTTACCCAAAGGAAAAGAAATCAATGTATCAAAGACATACCTGTGCTCCCATGTTTACTAAAGCACTATTCACAATAGCAGAGATACGGAATCATCCTAAGTGTCCAGCAATGGATGAATGGATCAAGTATATATACACAATGGAATACTGCTGAGCCATAAAGAAGAATGAAGTCATGTCATTTGCAGCAACGTGGACAGAACTAGGGGTCATTATGTTTAGTAAAATAAGCCAGGTACAGAAAGACAAATATCACAAGCTCTCACTCATATGTGAGATATTAAAAATTTGATCATAGGGAGGTAGAGAGTGGAATAATGGATATCACAGGCTGGAATGAGTGTACGGAGGTGGGGGGAATGAAGAGAAGCTGATTAACGGGTACAAACATACAGTTAGATAGAAAATAATAAGTTCTAATGCCTGCAAGCAAAGCAGTCTGACTATAGTTAACAACGGTGTATTGTAGTTTTCAGAATAGCTAGAAAAGTGGACCTGAAATGTACCCAACACACAGAAATGATGCTCCGGTGATGGATATCCCAAATACTTTGACTTGATCATTACATATGCTAATACACATACCCCATAAATATGTACACAAATATAAAATTTGTCAAAAAAAAATGTTTAGGAAAAGCAAAACCAGTGTGATCTCTATGATGGTTGGAGCTATTAAGTGTTGAAACTAATTCTTTGGTACATGTCTTCCTTTGCAGATTCTGGGAGAACTGTCAAACTTCCAAAGATTTCCAAAGGGAAAGAAAGGAATAAGGTAGGCTCCAGTACTTCCTTCCTATCCTCACCCTGCTGACCAACCCTGCTCAGCCCCCTTCATCCACTGGCGACTCTGGCTTCTGCTCTTGGCCTTCACCCCTAGGGGCTTTAACTGTCATAGGTGGCTTCAGAGTCCATGTGACACTCCATCAAACAACCTTACCCCCAACCCCCCTACCTAACATTCAGTTACCCAGTCCCATCTGATCTACCACCTGTTGAACTGGACCAGATCTCCCTACTTTGTAGGCTCTCTCCCAGGTCAGGCTACCCACACCCCTAGTCTCTTTGCCTCCAGCCTCATTCTCTCTCACACATACTCCATTCTCTGCTGCCAGAGAGCGCCTTCCATAATACACACCTTACCACGAGGCTCCCTGCTTTAAACTCCTTCAGTGACTTCCCAGAGGCTGCAGGATAAAGTCCAACTCTCAGTGCTACTATACAAAGTCCTTCATGATCTGACCCTAACTGACATTTTTATTCCAGCACTATATCCTGCCCCATCCTCTTCCCATGGCCAACTCCCAACCATCTGTCTAAATTCAGCTCAGACTTCATATGCTTGTCTCACCCACCACACTGTGAACTTTTAAAGAGTAAGGACTCTGCCTGTCTGGGTTTATATCCCCAGCCTCTGGCACAGTGTCTGCAACTTTGAGGTGCTCCTAAAATGGTTGTTAAATGTGTGAACTTTCTGAAATATTAAATAAATGGCTCTTACCCTTGTGTACTCTTTTTTTTTTTTTTTTAAGATGGGGTTTCACCATGTTGGCCAGGCTGGTCTCGAACTCCTGACCTCAAATGATCCACCCACCTCCGCCTCCCAAAGTGCTGGGATTACAGGCGTGAGCCACCACACCCGGCCCCCTGGTGTACTCTTTACCACACCCATCCTCTACCCACCTGGTCTCCCTACTTGTCCCCTACATTCTTGGTTCCTGCCTTCCCACATAGTATTGTATCTTCACACTTCCCACCCACATGTTCTTTTTCTCTTTTCTGAGATAGGGTCTGGCTCTGTCACCAGGCTAAAGTACAGTGGCACAATCTCAGCTTACTGCAACCTCTGCCTTCTGGACTCAAGCAATTCTTGTGCATTAGCCTCCCACGTAGCTGGGACTACAGATGTGCACCACTACGCCTAGCTAATTTTTGTATTTTTAGTAGAGACAGGGTTTCCCCATGTTGGCCAGGCTGGTCTCGAACTCCTGGCCTCAAGCGATCCACCCACCTCAGTCTCCCAACGTGCTGGAATTACAGGCGTGAGCCACCCTGCCCAGCCCTATCAACATTTTCAAGCAAAGCTAGTCTTGGGTCCAGTTTGACTCACCTCCTCCTGATAAACCTTTAGAAACAACACCCCTCATACACCTACCTAGTTCATCTCACCTGCATGGCTTTATTCCTGCTGATGTCATCTCTCCAATTAGTCCAGAGAAGCCCAGCCTCCTTCGCATCCACACTCTGAGTCCACTAAGCACAAGGGCACCACCCACGATCAGCACTGAGTGCTCTGTCTCCTAATTCTTCAGCTGAAAACTACAATGCCAGGCACTGAGACTTACCCAGCCTCTCAGGTCAATTTCCTCTGACATTTAAGAAACACAGCAAATAAATCTTGACATTTTTCTTATATTGCGGAAAATAAATAACCCTAAGATATTACTTGACATTAATTTGATAATAGGGAAAAATGAACTATGTCTCTCCCTGGCCACTTTGGTGAATTGGATTTCTCAACCGAAAAGCCAATTATGGGCCCTTCATATAAATAAGTAATTTATCTGAAAGGTCTGGAAAGCAGATGATAAGACGCTACAAATGAACCAGCTGGAGTACATATACTTAGTTACAGATCGATATGAGGGGAGGAGGACGAAAGGAAAAGATTTAAAATACCCTACCAGGAAAAGAGATAAATTATGTCAGCTCTCAGATACGTGAGTTAGAAGAACATTAAAAAAAAAAATCCTATTGATATAGTTTGTACATTTGTCCCCACACAAATCTCATGATGAATTGTAATCCCCAATACCGGAGGTGTAGCCCAGTGGGAGGTGACTGGATCACAGGGGTGGATTTCCCATGAATGGTTCAGCACCATCCCCTTGGTGCTGTCCTTGCAGTGAATGAGTTCTTGTGAGATCTGGCTGTTTAAAAGTATGTGACACCTCCCTCTGCCTCACTCTTGCTCCCATTCTCATTATGTGATGTGGCTGCTTCCGATTTACCTTCAGTCATGAGTAAAAGCTTCCTGAGGCCTCCTGAGAAGCAGATGCCACTATGGTTCCTATACAGCCTGCACAGGAACCAATGCAAATGATGAGCCAATTAAACCTCTTGTCTTATAAATTACCCACTCTCAGGTATTTCTTTAGTGCAATGCAAGAATGGCCCGACACGAAAAACTGGTAGCAAGGAGTAGGGCACTGCTATAGAGATACCTGAAAAGATGGAAGCAGCTTTGGAACTGGGTAAGAGGCAGAGGTTGGAAGAATCTGGAGAGCTCAGAAGACAAGAAGATGAGGAAAAGTTTGGAACTTCCTAGAGACTGGTTAAATGGTTCTGACCAAAATGCCGATAGTGACATAAACAGTGAAGAGGTCTCAGACGGAAATCAGGAAGTTAACAGGAACCGAAGCAAAGGTCATCCTTGTTATGCCTCAGCAAAGAACTTGTTTGCATTGTGTCCATGCCCTAGAGATCTGTGGGAGTTTAAACTTGAGAGTGATGACCTAGGGATCTGGTGGAGAAAATTCCTAAGCAGTGAAGTGTTCAAGAGGTGACCTGCCTGCCTGTAACAGCCTGTGCTGATGCAAGAAAAAAAGAAACAAGTTGGAAGTTATATTTATTTTATTGTATTGTATTTTTTTGTGACAGAGTTTTGCTCTTGTTGCCCAGGCTGGAGTGCAATTGCACGATCTCGGCTCACAGCAACCTCCGCCTCCCCAGTTTAAGTAATTCTCCTGCTTCAGGCTCCCGAGTAGCTGGGATTACAGGCATGCCACTATGCCCTGCTAATTTTGTATTTTTAGTAGAGACAGGGTTTCACCATGGTGGCCAAGCAGGCCTCTAACTCCTGACCTGAGGTGATCTACTTGCTTTGGCCTCCCAAAGTGCTGGGATTATAGGCGTGAGCCACTGCGCCCGGCTGGAACTTATATTTAAAGCAGAGCATAAAAGTTTGGAAAATTTGCAGCCTGGCCCGGTTGGCAGAGAAAGAAAAAGCTTTTTTGAAAGAGGAATTAAAGCAGGCTGTGGACCAACCACTTGCTAGAAATATTTGCATAACTAAAAGAGAGACAAGTTTAATATCCAAAACAATAGGGAAAAGGCCTGGAAGGCATTTCAGAGACCCCTTTGAGGCGGCCCCTCCCATCACAGGCCCAGAGGGCTAGGAGAGAAGAATGGATTTGTGACCCAGGCCCAGAGCCCAGCTGCCCTGTGCAGCCTCCAGACACTGCTCCCCACACATCCCAGCTGCTCTGACTTCAGTCTGGGCTCAAAGGGCACCAAACACAGTTCAGGCTACTGCTTCAGAAGGTGCGAGCAGTAAACCTTGTGCCTGCAGCTCTCACATGGTGTTAAGTCTGCAGGTGCACAGAACGCAAAAGCGTGAGATGCTTGGGAGCCCCTGCCTAGATTTTGGAGGATGTATGAAAAAGCCTGGGTGTCCAGGCAGAAGCTTGACGCAGGGGCAGAACTTTCACAGAAAACCTCTACCAGGGTAGTGCCAAAGGAAAATGTAAGGTTGGAGCCCTACAGAGTCCCTACTGTGGCACTGCCTAATGTAGCTGTGAGGAGGCCACCACCCTCAAGACGTGAGAATGGTAGATTCACTAGCAGCTTGCACCCTACTCCTAGAAAAGCCACAGGCATTCAATAACCTGTAAGTAGTCATGAGGACTGTACCGTGCAGAGCCACAAGGGCAGAGCTGCCCAAGGCCTTGGGAGCCCACTCCTTGCACCAGAGTGCCCTGGATGTAGGACATGGAGTCAAAGGAGATTATTTTGACTGCCCTGCGTTTTGAACTTGCATGGGGCCTGTAGCCCCTTTCTTTCGGCCAATTTATTCCTTTTGGAACACGAATATTTATCCAATGCCTATACCCCCATTGTATCTTGGAAGCAAAGCAAATAATTTGTTTTTGATTTTACAGGCTCATAGGTGGAAGGGACTTGCCTTGTCTCAGATGAGACTTTAGACTTTGGACTTCTGAGTTAATGCTGGAATGAGTTAAGACTTTGGGAAACTGCTGGAAAGGCATGATTGTATTTTGCAATGTGAGAAGAACATGAGATATAGGAGGTGCCAGGTATATAATAATATAGTTTGTATATTTGTCTCCAACTAAATCTCGGGTGGAATTGTAATCCCCAATGCTAGAAGTGAGGCTTGTTGGGGAGTGACTGGATCATGCGGGTGGATTTCTCATGAATGCTTTGGCACCATTCCCTTGGTTCTGTCCTCATGACAGTGAGTGACTCCTCAGGAGATCTGGCTGTTCAAAAGTGTATGACATCTCCCCCAACCCTTACTCCCATTCTTGTCATGTGAATAGGTCAATAAGTATGACCTATTCTTGCCATACTCCTGCTTCGCCTTCCACCATGAGTAAAAGCTTCCTGAGGCCTCCCCAGAAACAAATGCTGCTGAGTTTCCTGTACAGCCTGCAGAACTATGAGCCAGTTAAACCTCTTTTCTTATAAAGTGCCAGTCTCAGGTATTTCTTTATTGCAGCGGAAGAACAGCCTAACATACCTATGTTAATTCAAATATTTTGAAAATGTTTTTAAGTTATTCAGCAATTCAAATTGATTCCATTCCTTCAACTGATAATATTTGTTCACTCCATAGTAAACAGCAAGACTGGGTGATGTTGGGATCTCCAAACTGAGCCATTAGCCTGGAAGATTCTAAAGAGTAACTTACTCACCATGAGTTCTGAAATAAACCAGCATCCCAACTGCATCTTAAAAGTTTCATACTATGAACCAATATTTAACTGCCTTCGTTTTGGTGGCAAGACACTTGATAGCAAAAATGAAATTAAAAACTTTACTTTTAAAAATAATACATGAGCTCCATGTATACTAACATGAAAAGAAGTCTAAGAACCCCTGTAAATGGAAGAGCAAGCAGCAAAACTGTGTGCAGATGACAATCAAGTCTGCAGCTCAACAGATAGATCAATAATGCCAAAACAATAATACATCTATGATTCTAGGTACACAAAACATTTCTGAACATTTCTGAAGGGATAAACAGGCAGCCACTCACAATGGTTACCTCTGGAGAGTGAGTGGGAGCAGGGCTCCAGGGGAAGAGAAAATGAACTTGAACATTTCACTGCTAGAATTCATTTTAGCAAGATTTGATATTCCTTCTACAGTTAAAACAAATTTAGTTAATTAAAAGATAAAAAGTCCCTGATTTGAAATTCTGGTTGGCTCTTCATGCTCTGGAACAAGTCTGCGTCCTTATGTGGCATGAAAGCAAAAGCTACTGACCATCCTCTCCTGATGACATGGCCATAAAATGGACAGCTCCCCATGGCCTTGAACTTTCACACCTTCCCAAGGTGCCAAGTATCCTCAGGCACTGCCTAGATCTGTCTCTCCTCATGGCCATCCCTCTGCATTTCCACCAAGCAAAATGATACCCACATTGAAAACTAGTCCCAGTAGCCCTTTCTCACAAAGCATCCTAATACCCTAGGCTCCATGAATTCGTTCCTCTGTTCTACTCAAAAGCGCTTCTCTTTTCCTCTTGTATTAGGTTCTAGATAAAATACAGGAAGCCCAATTAAACCGAAGTTCAGATAATACATAATTGTATATTATGACTGTGTCCCAAATATTGCATGAGGCTTCCTCGTGCTGTTTTTGCTTGCTAACTCTGACATGCTGTTTCTTCCTCAGAGGTTTGCATCCACATTTAGGTGCTTCCACATTTAGATGCAGCTGTATTCGCCGCCCTACCCCAATCCCGGATAGCAAGCAAGCTGGGTCCTGCCTGCACCCTTGGTACCCAGAGAAATGACAGAGGCTCCATAAGTTTGTTATCACCTTACCTATCTCAGAGCCTGGAGACAAACTCAGGGAGGGCTATTCTCCCTGAAACCATGTCTTCCTGCTGATTATATCCTTTATGATTAGGAAAAGAAATTCATGCACAGCCTGGGACTCCAACCACTCTTAGCTATTCTCCATGAAAATCAAGAAAGCCTCCAGCTCAATTTTTTGAGGAAAACCCAGGGAAGACAGACAGTAAAAAATTCTGGAGTGGGTTTTTCAGGCAATCACCCTGACTTCATTTTGGCTTCTGAGAACACAGCTCACCACACAGCAGTCAGCTAGAGGTCAGTGGCACCGTGACCTACATCCAAATGCCAACCTCAAGCAGCAGCTCGTGGGAAACTGGCACAGCCTCCACTCCATTCCCCAAGGGCTGCCAGTACGGATGAGCCAAGGACAACGATGCTGTCACAGCCTTATGAGTCTCCCATGCCAAGTGAAATCCTCGCTTGACCTCTGCCACAATAGGAGGCCATTAAGCTGAGCCTTTTATTGTCTTCCCTGGCCTAGGGAAAAGGTCATAAACCTAAAAAATTAGGCAAAGCACCAGCTGTTACAGTTTACAGGTTGGGATCCCAGAGAAGCAGACATCTGTGGGAGTGTAGCACGCAGGGTGTTCATTAAGGTGTGTCCTTGGGATCCACTCCTGGGAAAAGAAGGAAACTTAGGCAGGCCCGGGCAGAGGGAGAAGTGGAGCTGCAGCACCGACCCAAGGATAGCCTTGGCCAACCTCACAGGCAGTCCTAGGGCTGCAGTGGCCCTTCAGAGATGCCACAGGTTGGGGCCAAATGGCCAGGCTTTTAAAGCCCTGGTCTGAGCAATCAGGGACTGCAGGTTGTGGCAGAAAGAGCTGACAGCTGAAGGCTGGGCAACAAGCCCTCGAAGATGGAGGATCTGGGTGGCAAGCACAGTGCCCAGTGCACCAACCTCCCCTTTAAAATGACGCTTTATAGAAGGCACCACATCCAAGTGGCAGCATTCACCACTACACCAACTCCCCAGAAGAAACCTCAGCTGGGGCTACTGAGCAAGAGAGAAGGCAGACACTTTATTTTTTTCAGCTGAAAGGAGAATAGCCTCACAATCAGAAGTGCCTCAATACAAAATGAGTTACCTAAAGATGTGCAGAACCATTACTGAAGAGGCTTAGTTAGAAGCTAGAGAAATCCTTATCTGGGATGCTATATGGGGAGATTTATATATTCATTCATTCATTCCATAAATATTTAGTGAGTATTAATGCTTTCACACGCCAGATAATAGTCTCAGTGCAGGGATAAAATGGTAAACAATGCAGTCCCAGTCCTCATGGAGTCTGCATTTCACAGAGAGGCTTAGAAGAAAAACAAAATAATACTCTATAATTTTAGATTGTGGTAAGTGCTATAAAGAAATAAAGTTATGTCATGGAAAAGGACTAACAGACAGAGGCAAGGGAAGGCAAGCAGCCAGAAAAGACCCCTCTACTGGGTGAGATATGAGCAAACACCTGAAGGGAGTCAGGCCAATGGCCCAGATAAAAGAACAGCAGGTGCAAACGCCCTGTGGCAGGAACCAGGCAGAGGCTTTGGAGGAAGGATAGGAAGGCCACCGTGACTACAGAAGAGAGAAAGGGAAACAAAGTAGAAGATAAGATCAGAAAAGCCTTGAGGTGGAGGCCAAATCATGCCAGTTCTTGCAGGCTTTAGGTAAATGGCTTAGACTTTGAAGCTTAAATGTAATAGGAAGCCACAGCCACCAGAAGGGTTTGTGTACATGAGAGTGGCAAAGTCGTATTTATGTTTTTAAAAGGCCCTTCTGGTTGGTGTGCATAGACTCTGGAGGGGTGACAGTCTAGCAAGGAGACCACTCAGAAGGCTACACAAAGGATGCTGGCCCAGGGTGCGAGAGTGGAGATGCAGCCAGATGACTGGGGTGGATCAGCAAGTCCCGAGGCCTGCTGACCAACACAATCCTCTGAAGAGCCCAAACCCGGACCTACCAAATAAGAATCTCCAGGACAGGGACTGGGGAATCTGTATTTTAACTACCTAGGAGGTTCTGATGGTCAGCTGGGTTTGGGACCCCTGTCCTAGTTTATCTATGTTGTCCTTTGAGGAACTGGGATTCTACAAGAATGTGAAAGCTTAACTGCCTTTCAGGTCTTTGTGAGATGCTGTTTCACTAGAAGGCAGTTTCATCCCTTCTTCTGAATGGGGGCCAACCCACCTATCCCCATTTCCAGAACAAAAATCCAAAAGAGACCGTGCCTTTAGGGTTATCACCACTGACTTCCACCAGAGGTGCTCCTCTTCTGAGTCCTAGAACACCAAAGTTGTTTGAGTGGCTGTTTTCCCACTTTTCCTAAAGAAAGTACATAACTAGAATTATAGACACATAAGAGAGAAGTCAATTCATTACACATAACAGATGCCTTACTCAAGGTATTACGACTTAATTCCATTTTGGAACCTTGATTCCAGTTGAGAAAAACTGGTAGACAACTAAAACATTTCATACATTACAAAATTTCATACTTTAAAAAATTCATGCCCCAAACCATACAGGACTAAATTTTGCTCCAACCAATGATACTAATGACACTTCCACGGGGAATTTTGGATACAATGCAGAAAGAAGATTTAGGGTCAACTAAGATGGTAAACGGCTTGAGAGTCAAGCTGAGGTTCAAGGAATGGAGCACCTGACAAGAAGAGATGGACTTGGAAGAGAGAAGGCTTAGTCCATGACATCATCTCACATATAAAGAAATGAAGGTCCAGAACAGTTAAGTGCCTTACTCAAAGCTCCTACTACAGAGTCAGCATTGTAAAACATTACAGGAACTCAGTAAGCAATCAATAGTTCAAAGCCACGGAGAACTGCTGAGAGTAAGGCTAGCACTCCTAATCTGATTTCAGCTACATCTTCCTGGAGAGGGAAGTTATGTAAGCTTGGGCTCCCAGGGGAACACCATGAGCCAGCCAGTATATTTAAAGAATCCACATGACTGCTCTCTAAACAGGGTGGAAGTCATCAAATGCCTCAGGCAATGGACAGGAGAAATAAGAAGCACACTCAGCCTCATTTCCCAGCACACAACCCAGAGGCACCCAAGCTCCCCCGTCCCATTCCAACTGTTCCTTCTTGGAGGACTCACAAAGACCCACCTCTGGGCCTTGCTCATGCTGGTCCTTCTGCCTGGAATGTACCAATCTCCTCCAAGTGGCTTATCTTTCAAAGCTCATAAAAAGTTTCCTCAGTTGGGCACGGTGGCTCATGCCTGTAATCCCAGTACTTTGGGAGGCCGAGGCGGGTGGATCACGAGGTCAAGAGATCGAGACCATCCTGGTCAACATGGTGAAACCCCATCTCTACTAAAAATACAAAAATTAGCTGGGCACGGTAGTGCGTGCTTGTAATCCCAGCTACTCAGGAGGCTGAGGCAGGAGAATTGCCTGAACCCAGGAGGCGGAGGTTACAGTTAGCTGAGATTGCGCCATTGCACTCCAGCCTGGGTAACAAGAGCGAAACTCCGTCTCAAAAAAAAACAAAAAACAATTAGCCAGCATGGTGGCAGGCACCTGTAATCCCAGCTACTTGCAAGAGAATCGCTTGAACCTGGAAGGCAGAGGTTGCAGTGAGCCAAGATCACGTCATTGCACTCTAGCCTGGGTGACAGAGCAAAACGCCATCTCAAAAAAAAGAAAATAAAAAAGTTGCCTCCTCCAGGAAACCTTCTCAGACCCCTCCTAGCCAGCATCTTCTGGGTGACATTTCATGACACACCACAGCAGTTACCACATTTGACCTGCTTACTGATGGGCTACTACACATTTGTCTTCCCCACCAGTGTAGATGCTTCCTGAGGGCACAGAGGATGCCCTGCTCTTCATATATTTCACAACATCTAGCACTGTCCTCACATATGGCAAACACTTGGATGAATGAACGAATGAATGTATAAGCAAATGAAAGAACAAATGAAACAGCTGAAAAGCAAGATATTATTCTTAAACTCAAGCACTAAAGTTAAACTAATGCTTCAAAGTTTAGAGTAAGTTTTTAATTTTTAAATGCAGATGCATTTTCCCCTGATAAAATATCAGTTAACTTGGCAAATGTTAACTCCAAAGTCAGAAATGAAGCTTATTTCTTCCTGCAGTCACAGCTGTTGACTCTGATTCCAGGGCCAAAGCACAGGGGGCCTTCCATCTCCTCCTGAGAATCTCCTTTTGAGTCATGGAAAAATGACACAGATATGCACATGGCCAAATTTCTTCGATATGCTTCTTCAAAAGACACAAACAACACGTTCATTTTAACCAGTGGAAATTTAGGCCAGGTGCAGTGGTGCACCCCTGTAATCCCAGCAGTTTGGGAAGCTGAGGCAGGCAGATCACCTGAGTCCAGGAGTTTAAGACCAGCCTGGTCAATATGACAACACCGCCTCTGTATTAAAAACAAAAAACAACAACAACAACAAAAAAAAACAGGGGAAATGTAAAAGGAGTATTATAAGATTAAACATTGAGAACATAAGAGCATTCACTTTTTGTTTTCCTGGGTTCAGACATTAAATAAACTATTCAATGCCCAAAGATATCCTAGTTTACTGCTGCAGCACCATGAAACATGAAGAAGTGTGTTTTCTCTGCTCTTCATCCACTTCACTATAACCCTCTTCCCAGATTTACCTCTATTTTAGAAAAATGTTCTCAGTCACAGCTTACAAAAAAAACACACAATAGCTGGCCTGTAAAATGAAGATTGATTCCTTTTATAACACCACCAGCTAAATACCACAGACCAGTCAGGGAAGGGGTACTGGTATGCCCGTATAATTCAAACGAAATTGCAGGAACTTTTCTTCAAAATACTTCAAATCATAGTGTAATAAGATGTAATTTTGGTTTCGTGTCACTTTTTCGCCAAGCATAGTGCCTAACATTTACAGTGCCAAGCACAGCGGTTTAATAATTGGGAGAGGAGGCAGCAGGCTCAGGGGACCTGGGTTGAAATCCTGAGTCTTAGTAGCTTTGTGACTTTGGGCACATAACTTTGCTAAGCTGTGGTGTACTAATTACACAGCGACACTGTGGTTACTGAACTGCGCTGATGTACAGGTTTTTGCTGAAAGATGTGATAGAAGAAAACAGACAATATAGGGTCAGCTATGGCGTAGATAATCCACGTGTTCATCATCACGAAATCAAGATCCCTCCATTTATTCAATAAATGTTTACTGTGTCTTTACTATGTGCCAGCTACTATTTGTGGCATCTGGAGCTACACCAGTGAACAAAACCAACAAAATGCCCTCTGGGAGCTTACATTCCAGTGTGGAGGTTCACTTTAACATAAACTTTCCAACCCTTTCCCACAGTGGGTGCAAGCGGAATCTAGAACACAAATGTTGCCAAGTCTTCTGGCCAGATATCACGAAAATGCAGAAGCACCACACAGGTGACTTTAGACGAATCTTCAAAAGCTTTGTTCATGAAATGCTTTATCTTCATCAACCCAAGGCAAAGGCCACGATTAATAATGATATGGCTAACAGAAACACAAAAATTCTTTCACTTGTTTTCATTTATTTATTTATCTGAGATGGAGTCTCACTCTGTTGCCCAGGCTGGAGTGCAGTGGTGAGATCTTGACTCACTGCAACTTCTGCATTTCAGAGTGAGTTTCCTGATCAGCCTCTCGAGTAGCTGGGATTACAGGTGCCCGCCACCACGTTTGGCTAATTTTCGTATTTTCAGTAGTGACGAGGTTTCACCATTTTGCTCAAGCTGGTCTCGAACCCCTGACCTCAGGTGATCTGCTTGCCTCAGCCTCCCAAAGTGTTGGAATTATAGGCGTGAGCCACCATGCCCAGCTTTCACTTACTTTTTAATTTCTTGTGACTTATATCCAATTATTCTGCTGACATATGGACTATCCCATCTAAAGACACGTAAACATGCTGTGTCCTTCCTGTCCCATGCTCAGCATCCCCATCCATCACCTCTTCTGAGGCAAGCTGGCCATGCCCATTCATGCTAAATGACAGAGCCACCAATGGCCAGAGGCAGGACAAACACGTGCCTCCCCTTTACAAGGCTGGGAGGGATACAGAAACATTAATATCATGGCTCATGCCCTTCGATGGCCCACAATCGCCCCACATGGGTGACAGCAAATGGCTAGTGCTGTCAATCAGGCATGAGTGGCCACATTGAGGGGAGATCTAATTTTGGTAAATGAAACAAAGTTAGTTCAAAAAAGAAGTTCAATTACATTTTTTATACTGGGGGAAAAGGAGTATGTCACCAGAAAGTTCCTTTCCAGAATGTTCTTTGAAACTCTGTCATATCACCTTCTTCAGTGCCTCCACAACCCCAGCTTGATAAAGAGCTGCTCCCCACCTGCCTCTGCTCTCACTCCTTTACAGAGCACGCTGCTCAGACACAGAGAATGCTATTCCTCACCTGCACTTTCTGAGGAGAGATGTAACTCACACAACACAAAGAAAAACAACAGCAAGAAACAACAACAGTCTAAACACAGGCGTATTTTCATTTTACTGTTATCCAGGAAACATCAGGGCATTAACTAAAGGAGAGCGCACTGACCCATTGTCCGGGGCACGCTGCGCCTAGTGTACATCTGGCGATCAAATCCCAGCAAGGACCCTCAAGCCTGGAGTTCTCCAACTCTGCTGCTCACAGGAATTTCCCAGGGCTTTAAAAACCCTGATGCCCAGGCTGCACCCCAAACCAATTAAGCTGGTTGACTCTCTGGGGGAAGAAAGCCAGCGTCAGCTGAGAAGGCTGAGGATCAGCATCCTAACTTCTTGTTTCTCTAGCTCTCCCATTCAATGTTTCAGAGGCACAATTAGCAGCTTATTCCATAACGAGATGCCACTACCTAAGCCTAAAAAGGAAAACAAACTATGACACAGATCTGATCCCAATAGCCAGTTTCAGGTCCTCTGTTAGAGAACTGACCAACGCTTTGACAACCACTCAGCCTCTGTCTCTTGCCTGCTAGACCAGGTCAGAGGGAGCTACAAGGCTGAGAGGATGGATCCGGAGTGCACACAGAACGATAAAGCTGACATAGACGCACACCACCATTCAGCACTACCACTCCAGGCTGCAGAAGCTCCTTTCAGAGCTGTATCTTGTAGAACAGGGGTCCCTAACCCCGGGCCATGAAGTAGTATGGTCCATGGGAGGTTAGCATCTGGGGAGCCACACAGCAGGAGGTTAGCGGCAGGCAAGGGAGCATTACCGCCTGAGCCCCACCTCCTGTTGTAGCAGCAGCATTACATTCCCATAGGAGAGCAAACCCCACTGTGAATGGCGGTGCGAGGGATCTAGGTTCCAAGCGCCTTATGAGAATGACTAATGCCTAATGCCCGATGGCCTGAGGTGGAACACTTTCATCGCAAAACGATCCCCATACCTGTGCCCTGTCCATGGACAAACTGTCCGGTCCCTGGTGCCAAGAAGGTTGGGGGCCACTGCTGTAGAAGGTCCAGATTCCTGGCTAGTTCTGCACCCCAGAAGACCCACTTTACTGATGTCAGTGACCACAACAGGACCAGCTTGTTTACACAGTAAGTGAGATGCAAGGCTGCTTGTGGCACAACGGGAAGACGCCTCCCCAAAATACTGAAAACACTAATACTGTAGGAAAGCAGCAAAGGGAAATGGTCTAAAGTAAATAAGGAGTTTTAAATAAAGTAAATAAAGGAGAAGAATTTTAAAATACTCATATGAAACATTCTTTTTTTTTTTTTTTGAGACAGGCTTCACTCGGTCACCCAGGCTGGGTGCAGTGGTGCAATCACAGCTCACTGTGGCCTCAACCTCCCTAAGCTCAGAAGAAACTCCCTAAGCTCAGATGATCCTCCCACCTCAACCTCCCAAGTAGATAGGACTACAGGTGCATGCCACTATGTCTAGCTAATTTTTTCTATTTTTTATAGAGACGAGCTTTCACCATGTTGCCCAG
This sequence comes from Aotus nancymaae, assembly GCF_030222135.1. Lineage (NCBI taxonomy): Eukaryota > Metazoa > Chordata > Mammalia > Primates > Aotidae > Aotus > Aotus nancymaae. The sequence continues at coordinate 9,012,744 of NW_026988412.1, read as the reverse complement.
GCTGGTCTCCAACCCTTGGGCTCAAGTGATACACGCACCTTGACTTCCCAAAGTGCTGGGATTACAGGTGTAAGCCACCACCCTTGGCAGAAACATTAATTCTAAAAAGTTTTAAAATGGCATCCCAGGGCTAGAACCGGTGCTCTAAGATATTTTTAATTAGTTGCCAACATCTTTATAATAACATTTTACATAAGAGTCTAGATTTCCCACTTCTGTCGAAACACAGGAAGACATGGCCACGTGCGCCCACTTTCCACAGGAGAGCAGGGGTGGGAGCTGAGCAGCACCTTCACCAGGAGGAGCGCTGGGCTCCCCAAGGTCCAACCCAGCAGCTCCAATTAACTGCTCCCTGCCCAGACATGGAGCCAGAGCCTGCAGGAAACCTACGAGGGAAGGAACTGTGCCTCTAACAGTAAGAAACTTTCTTAAATGACTAATTGTAGCAAACCTAAAAAAATCAGATTGTGGCTTCTCAAACGACCATCATGTACTTTCTGTTGGATTTTAGTATCTTCTCCCATCCGCGATGCCTCTAAGGGAGAGAGAGGCAATGAAAATGCCGGCTGATGTGATGAAAATAGTCAAGCTTACTTTTAACAAAACATGATGTAACCCAGCTGGGAGCAATAAGGTATGACTGTCCAGGTTTTCCAATTTCTTATTTAGGATTTAGTGAAGAAACCACCAGTGAAAGGCTTTCTTTTTTTTTTTTTTTTTAAGAAGGAGTTTCACTCTTGTTGCCCAGGCTGGAGTGCAAAGGCACAATCTCGGCTCACCTCAACCTCTGACTCCTGGGTTCAAGCAATTCTCCTGCCTCAGCCTCCCATGTAGCTGGGATTACAGGCGTTCACCACCATGCCCAGCTAATTTTGTATTTTTAGTAGAGACAGGGTTTCACCATGTTGGCCAGGCTGATCTCAAACTCCTGACCTCAGGTGATCCACCTGCCCCAGCCTCCCAAAGTGCTAAGGGGCTTTCTCTCTCCTTTTCTCCTGTCTTTCCAGTGTGGGCCACATCTCTCCAGCTTTCATTCCTTCTGACTCCTTGCTGGTGCCTGCACCTCTCAACGCCCTAAAGCTGTGCAGCCTTTGAAGAATGAGGCTGCCAACCCTGGAGCTGTAAAGCAGAGACAATAATAGCAGGTTCTTATCATTGAAGAATTCATCCCAGAATCCTTGAAATTGAATACACTAGCAACAATTTGCAGGGAGAAATGAAAGAAAAACCTTGTCCTTAAGCCAGAAGCCTGAGGTAAGAAAGCCCTCTGATATCATCGGTGTTCCTCATAATCAAACATAGACAGAGAGCAGAACAGTCTGGCCTCATTTCCGTGGCTCAGCTGACCAAATAGTCTGTGCCCAGAACAGCAGGCCCCTCCCACAACAGCTATAGGAAGGCTCAGGTTGCACCTGGTGGGACAGTTTTTACACCTCTAATTTAGACCTCCTTTCCAAGAAGGAGGATGGGGGTGGGGGGCCGGGGGCGTGGAGCTAACAGATAATGTAATGCCACCCACCGTCTGAGGCCAAGAGGGCTCATCTTGAGATAACGCGATGACATCAAATGAGCAGTTCTACTTCTGTTACTCACGTCCTCAACTCTCAAGTGTCACTCTTCTGCTCTTTTATGATCAATCATGCCTTTTAATTCAGCCTCGTCTCTCCTGCATGCTGACGCTTCCTCTGAACCCCTCCCTTAGGTTTCATGGTTTATCCATTTGCATTTTCAAAGCTTGACAAACCCAGTTCAGCACTTGAAATAGGAAGCTCTCTAACACAAGGAGGCCCTTAACTTCCTACAAGTCACAGAATGAAGGGAATTGAGAACAGCTACATGTGCCTCTGAAAATAAACAAGGGAATAAAATCATATCCCACTGATGCCAAACAGAGAAATCAAACTGCTGGCATCATCCTCGCATATGCTATCAACACACTGCCATTATGAGCTTCATTCGGGTCTGCAGGTGAGGCCACTGGGCCTCCCAAGTGCTGCTCCATCCACCTCTACACCTTTTGTCCCAGGCTATTCCCCACTTCAGGTCTGTTTCTCCAAGTACCTGTCCTGATGCCGCAAGTCTGTAAGACCCAGCACCCACCATGGGCTTCCACAGTACCAACCCCAGCAAAGGCAAGAACTGTGCCTAGCTTGGAGACCAGTGTATCCCCGACATGCAGCCCAGTGGTTTTTAAAGGTCTTAGGGGACTCTGCAAGGTCAAAACTATTTTGATAATGACATCAGGACATCATCTGTCTTTTTCACACTCACATTACTGATGGCTAAGGAAAAGTGTGCTATTTTAACTTTCTATTTTAATTTCTTTTTCCTTTTATTTATTTATTTATTTTGGACAGAGTCTCACTTACTCTGTCATCCAGACTGGAGTGCAGTGGCATGATCTCGGCTCACTGCAACCTCTGCCTCTGGGGTTCAAGCAATTCTCCTGCCTCAGCCCCCTGAGTAGCTGGGATTACAGGCACCCGCCACCACACCCAGCTAATTTTTATATTTTTAGTAGAGACAAGGTTTCACCATGTTGGCCAGGCTGGTCTCGAACTCCTGACCTCAAGTGATCCATCCAGCTCAGCCTCCCAAACTGCTGGGATTACAGGCGTGAGCCACCGCACCTGGCCTCTATTTTAATTTCTAATGTGGGCTCGGTGAAGTGGCTCACACCTGTACATCCATAATCCCAGAACTTTGGGAGACGAAAGTGGTAGGATCACTTGAGGCCAGGAGCTGGAGACTAGCCTGGGAAACATAGCGAGACCACATTGCTACAAATTTTTTTTTTAATTAGTCATGTATGGTGGTGCACACCTACAGTCCTAGATACTAGGGAAATCAGGGTGGGAGGATCTCTTGAGCCCAGGAGTTCAAGGCTGCAGTGAACTATGATCTGCCACTGAACTCCAGCCTGGGTGACAGAGTAAAACCCTGTCTCTAAAAACAATTTTTTAAAATTTGCCAAGCATAGTGGTGCACACTGTAGTCTACTCAGGAAGCTCACTTGAGCCCAGGAGTTAAAGTCTGCAGTGAGCTATGATCATGCCACTGCACTCCAGCCTAGGTGACAGAGTGAGATTTTTGTCTTAAAAAAAAAATTTCAAACGTGTTAAATATAGATTATAATTTCTACTGTGATAAAACGAAAGCTCTTTGGGGTCCTCAATAATGTTTAAGCATTTAAGAGGTCTCAAAAGCAAAACGTTGAGAACTGCTAGTCTAGCACAGGCCTGGGAGCACCAGGCCTCAATCAATCAATCAATCAATGATCAATGATGGATGGATGGAACCTCTTTCTAGGAAAACTCTGAGATCTAGGTTATGGTCTGCTATGGACAAGAGACAGAAAGAAGAGGTGCTCAGTGTAAGGCCAGTCGCCTCGCCAGGAACTTGGACACACCCCACTCCCTCCACACAGCCTAGCCCTCCCTTAAAGAACCCTGCCAAAATGCAAAAGAAGTCTTGTAAATCCACCCAATAGCATTCGAGTCTTAGCTACCCAATAGCAGTCGAGTCTTGTAAATCTACCCAATAGCATTCAAACCCTGCCTACCTGCCAATAGCAAGCTTGCCTTGCTCACGCCCTGCTCTCCCACAACCAATCAAATGCCTCCACTCCCTATAAAACCCCACGTCTGAGAGGAGTCCGTGCGACTTCTCTGGCCCATTCTGTTGGACCACAGAACCTCGCCCAGAAGCTGAATAAATTCTCATTGGATCTTCTTGTGCTGGTCTCAGTTTCCTCATTTTAAACTCGGCAAGAACCCAAGAACCCTTACACTCAGGAGTCAATTCCTTCTCTCTTGGCTAGGAAGGAAAAGAAACAGATTTGGGGAACCATCACATGAGAAAGAGCCAAGACCCTCAGAACGCATCAGTGACTCCACACCATCCTCTCCCACAGCTCTCTCCACCACGGTTTGGTGTAGTTAATGCCACGTTCTGCATTATTTAGAGACTGACCAAAGACCCTGTTACCCAGCCCATCCCCCCAGTCACCCAGAGTTGTCACCTATTCCTCTTTCCCTCCATCTTGTCAGTCACTATTAATTCTACCTTTTAATTATCTCTTTCCTTCAGGATTTAGCTTGGACATCCCTTCCTCCAGGCAGATTTCCTGGCCCCTTCTCCCTAGCCTGGATCAGGTCTCTCTGTTACAGGCTCTTACAGAAGCTTCTTCCTTTTTTTTTTTTTTTTTTGAGAAGGAGTCTCACTCTGTGACCAGGTTGGAGCGCAGTGGTGCAAACTTGGCTCAATGCAACCTCCAAATCCCTGGTTCACACCAGGGATTACAGGCACACGCCACCACACCCAGCTAATTTTTGTATTTTTAGTAGAGACGGGGTTTCGCCATGTTGGCCAGGATGGTCTCAATCTCCTGACCTCACCATCCGCCTGCCTCGGCCTCCCAATGTGCTGGGATTACAGGAGTCCAGCGCATCTTCCTTTTCTTCTAGAGTATTTCCCTTAGCCTCTAAATGCACACACATCTGTGAGATTTTCATAATGTCTGTCTCTCCAACTAGACTGTAAGCTCCGGAAAGGCTGGAATGCGGCTGGCCTTGCTGAACCCTGGGCACTGGCTTGCAGCCTGAACAGACGGAAGACTTAATAAATGATGGCTAGCTCGCTGGTTGGTTTGGCAGGTAGGTGAGTGATGAGGTTTGGGTTGTTGGACAGGTAGGTGGATAGGTGGAAGGATGAGTGGATGGAGGTGGGACAGGTGTACAGACGACTGGCTGGCTGGCTGGGTAGGTGGGTGGGTAGAGAGCTGAGTGGGAGAGTAGAACCAGTCTCACTGCAAAGCACTAGTTGAGGCTCATACCATCCGCCTCCCAAACAGGTCTGGTACCTGGCAGTCTCCCTCTCTGGCTTCCTACTAAAACAAAGTTCATTGTGTTACACCACTTGTAAACCAGCTCCTATCATCTACAGAATCAGCTGAAAGTTAAATCATTTTTTAGAAGAATGGGCAGGAAGAAACAATAGTAAAGTCCACAGAGCACAGCTGGTCTAACAAGGTACCCCCCAATTTGGCCTCCCACCTCTCCGGTCTCCACTCTCACCAACCATCTGAAGTTCCAGCCGTTTTGTGAGACTCTGTAGCTACTGTCACACTCCAGAGCCTGGGCCTCTGTATGCTTTCTGCTTAAAATGCTACCGCCAGCCTCGTCTGTTGGCTGACTCATCCTGCCAGGGAGCTCTGCCCTCAGTCCTGGCATCCTCTAGGGTGTTTCTCCAGCCCTCCCAAGGCGCTCCACTCAATGCCTCCCGACCCCCACACTGTCATGCCTTGAATGCAACATTATTAACTAGAGAAATGTGAGGCTTTGTTTCTGCTGTTCCCACAAGATCACGAGTTCCTTGAGAGTGGGGATCATACTCGTACTCATCTCTAGCCAAGAAAAGCTCTGTGGCTTTTATTGAGTCCAGTGGAGAGACAGGCATGGAGCTTTTATTGAGCCCAAGAAAGCATCTACTCTTCACCAGCTAAGCCTATTTGGACCTCAAAAGCTCAACTTTCCCCAAAACACCTTGCTTGTAAACATACGCTCACATCGATGTTCCTTTCCCCAGATACCTACTGTATTTTATTATCTATACATCAGAACTTAGAACTCGGTGACCAGTGGACTTTATCCATTCATTATTGAGTTATGTAAGATTCTGCTCCACATTGATGGCAGCAGTGGCCCACCTGGAGCAACCACTGCCAGGACATCGGCTGCAGCAGGGGAGGTGCAGCTGAGCTACAGGCTCCAAGGACCTGGCAGAAGCAGGGAGCAGACGGGAGCCCAAAGCAGACAGGAGCTCCACCCTCCTAGACACAGCTGCAGCTGCCCAAGTCACAGCCGTGGACCCAGGCATCCCTGTGCTCTTGGGGGCTAGGGGAAGGAAGGCACCCTACCCTCCCAAGCACAGCTGCAGCCATCCAAGCCACAGCTGCAGACCCAGACTCTCAGGGGCCCAGGAAGGCCCCCCAAGCCCCGCAAGCTCAGAGGTGTCTGCTCCCACCGCCTGGCCTTACCCAGCTCCCAGCACCCACAGGGATCTTGGAGTGAGGTTGCAGCCAAGCCCAGGCACTGTCACAGCCCAGCCAGGTGTGCACATGCTTGGGGAAGCACTGACAGGCCAGTTCCCTGCCACCTCAGCCCCCTCCAGACTTTGGGCACTGATGAGCATGAAAGTGAGGCTGTGGGGCTGTGAGCTGGCCTGCAGGTGCCCCTTGGCATGAATAGTCTAGATACTGTGAACAGCAGCAGGAGACAGGCTCCTGGGCAGAAGGAGGTGGGTCCTGGGTGAAGCCCCACCTTCAAGCTGAGGAGTCCTGCAGAGTGGACTGGGAAGTTGCGGTGCTTTTTCTGGGCCCACCCATTGCTGCTTATGGACCAATCTGCACATACCTCCCCCTACGAGGCCCATAAAAGCCCAGGACTCAGCCAGACTCGAGAAGATGATGACCTGCCAGCTGCAGAGAAGAGTTACCCACTCCAGGGTCTCCTCTCTACTGAAAGCTAAACACTCATCGGAACACCCTGCCTGCAGAGAGAAGCGGCCCAGTGTAGGTCTCCTCAGAGCTGTTCTGTCACTCAATAAAACTTCTCTTTGCCTTGTTCACCGTCTACTTTTCCATGTACCTTATTCTTCCTGGATACAGGACAGGAACTTGCGACCCATCAAATGGTGGGGCTGAAACATGCCCCTTACTCACCACATTGCAGGCAACAAGAATGAGAGAAGAGCTGCAGCCCTTCTGGGAGCTCAGGCCTAAGAGCTCCCCAAGCCAAGGCTGTGACACCCTCTTTGGGGCTCTGTGGTTTCTGGTGTCTCCAAGCTTCCAAGTGCTACCACATTCCCCAGTGCCAGTCATGGAAGCTGCTTGTGGTACATCTGGTCTGGCTGCAGCCTCGCAGGGAGCTAGTGCCCATGCCAGTGCCTGGAACTGCCCACCCCACTGCAGGCAGCATGCCTGGCTGTGTGCAGTGGCTGGACCCCACACTCGCTCACACACCCTTCACCGCTCCGTGCCTGGCTTGCTCTTGGCAAGCGTAGGAGTGAGGCTGGTAGCATGAGCTGAGCACAGCCTGCCAGACCGAGTGGACAGAATGAGCCCAGTGGGCCTGAGCAAAGCTCAGGCAAAGCTGCCACTGGCCACAGAGGTTTCCAGCTGGCAAAGGACACCCCAAGGATCCCATAACAACATCACCACGATATTCATGTAAACCCCTAGGTACAAAAAAAAATTGTAACAGTTACATTTATTGTGCTTACTCTGTGGAAGCAGTTCACAGCCATTAATTCCTTAAGTCCTCAAAATAACCCTATGAATAAGGAACACATTATTATCCTCACTGAACAGAAGAGGATATGAGATGAAATCAGAAGACAAGGTGGCATGTATAAAACAATGCAGGCGGTTAGTGGCAATGGCAGGACGTAACCTTAGAACCTACTCTTCCACATCCATGCCTCGTCCACACCCTGCATGGTAGTGAGCATGATGCAAACGTTTGGGATTATGAGACTAATGACATCCCCAAAGAAACCTTACTGATTTAATCAAGCCATGGTCCAAAGACCATCCTCCAAGGAAAAGCTCATACAAGGAAAAAGTTTCTCACATGCAGAAAGAACTTAATGTCTGCTGAACAGATGAAGAAACAAATAAAAACAAAGCAAATCAATAACGACAAATAAGCTTCAAGGGCTAAGAAGACGGTATAGAAAAATACGTCACCATTGTTCAGTACAATTAGTGATAGCTGCCTCTTACAAGTCAGAGAAGAGTAAAGGGGGAAAGATGGCAAAAACAAAAACAACCACAACATTTTCTGATTCTTCAAAATCAAAAGAGAAACAAATTCAAACCAAGATCAAATGGAAGACAGTCAAATCAGTTTCATGAGCACTGAGGCTCTAGAAAAGGAGGAATGGACTATTTCTACTGACTCATTAATTCATTTATTAGTCATTAGAAAGGGCAGAAAATCTGAAAACTGTTTGTTAGTAGAAAGGCATGGGCTATGTGACTCTGAAAACAAGGTTCCCCTGGGGAAAAGCTTGCCTTAGAGTGTTCCTAAATTCCCTCCTTTACCATCCTCCTCCTTCCAACAGTGGGCCACTCATTAGACACTGGTAACATCAGCCCCCACCTCCCCAACTCATCTTTAGAGATGGTCCACTGCCAACAAAATAAAGGCTGTTCATCTCAGTGCTAAAGAAACTTACAGGTCACTTGAGTGCAACTTCTTTATCTGATTCTCTAGCTGGTGATCAGCCCCACCAAAAAAAAAAAAATAAATAAAATAAAAATAAAAATAAAAAAAAACAAAAACAAAGAAACAGCACAACCAGGTGGAATCACACCTGTCTCCTCAACGGAATGGCTCACCACATTCTCCTACCTCTCTGCCATGAACCAACTGGTCACTAACTGGGTACCTGGAGCTTCCAGAGAGCAAGGACTATGCCCACTGTGTCCCCAGTGCAAAACATGATGCATTGCACCCTGTATGCGATCAGTAAAAGCTTGCTGAGTGAATGATCACGACTGTACACACCCATGCCTCTTGCTCAAATCACTCTATGTTTATTCTAGCCCCCTGGGAGTCTGTTCTCCATTAGCAGCACAAGTGACCTTTTAACAACATATGTTAGACCACCACAGGTTCTCACTCCTCCAATGGCCCTACCACACTTAAAGCCTAAGACCTCATCATGGCTTAATAGGCCCTACATGAGCCACACTTCCCTACACAGGGCCCATGGACCTCCCTGCATCCATTGCATGATCCCAGCATGCTCCTGACACCGGGCCTCTGTACTGGCTGTTACTTCTGCCTAGAACATTCTTTCCAGATATTCCCATAGTTCATTACCTTGCTTTCTTCACCAGTCACCTGCAAAGGCAGTCCTTCCCTGAACACTCTTATCTGTGGGTAACCACCCCTTTACTGTGCTTTGTTTTCTTTATAGAATGTTCCCACCTACCACTACCTTATGATCTTTTATTCACTCACTAGACCTGTACTGTCCAATATGGCAGCTACCAGCCACACATGGCTACTGAACACCTCATATGTGACTAGTCCAAATTGAGTTGTGCTGTAAATAAACAATCACGCCAGATTGTAAAGATGTATTTACAAAAAACGTAAAATATCTCATTAATAATATATATGTGTGTGTGTGTATATGTGTGTGTGTGTGTGTGTGTGTGTGTATATATATATATACTTTTTTTTTCTTTTTTTGGGATGGAGTCTTGCTCTGTTGACCAGGCTGGAGTGCAATGGCAAGACCTCAGCTCATTGCAACCTCTACCTCCCAGGTTCAAGCGATTCTCCTGCCTCAGCCTCCCAAGTAGCTTGCCCGGCTAATTTTTGTATTTTTAGTAGAGACGGGGTTTCACCATGTTGGCCAGGCTGGTCTCAACATCCTGACCTTAGGTAATCCATCCGCCTGCCTTGGCCTCTCAAAGTGCTGGGATTACAGACGTGAGCCACCACCCTAGCCAATATTTTTTATATTAAATGCATGTTGAAATAGCACTTTTAATATATGTGTTAAATTAAATCAATTATTAAGGTTAACTTCACCTATTTCTTTTTTATATTTTTAATGTGGTCACCAGAATGTTTAAATTACATATGTGGCTCACATTGCATTTCCATTGGATAGCATTCCACTAGAATATAAGCTCCCTGAAGGCAGGCATTTGATCCAACCTGTCCACCTGTTCAAATGAATCTCCAAACTTTGAACAGAACCTTATACACAGAGGTGTGCAGTAAAGACTTGATGACTGAGAGGTCCTCCCCTTGTTATAATCTTTTTCATCTTAAAATGTTCAGATCAAGCCTGCCCTCTTCCCAGAAGTTTTCTAGGATTGCCCAAACTTGGTACATATCCCCTGCACCTAACACAGGAGCTACATTTAAACACTTAATTAGTTCATTAATTCAACAATCATTAACTCAGCATCTACCACAACATTGTTTTTTATTCATTTGTTTGTTTGTTTTGTTTTTAAAGAGTCTTGCTCTGTTGTTTAGGCTGGAGTACAGTGGCACAATCTTGGCTCACTGCAACCTCCACCTCCCATGTTCAAGCAATTCTTGTGCCTCAGCCTCCCAAGTAGATAGGATTATAGATGCATGACACCATGCCCAGCTAATTTTCATATTTTTTAGTAGATACAGGGTTTCACCATGTTGGTCAGGCTGGTCTTGAACTCCCAATCTCAAGTGATTCACCTGTCTTGGCCTCCCAAAGTGCTGGGATTACAGGTGTGAGCCACTGCACCTGGCCCACTGCACATTTTTATGTATAATCTACTCCATAGTCATCACAGTAACATCAGAGAAAGAGGGAAAGGAGGGAAGACTATTAAAGTCATGCTTTAGAAGAAAAATCTGGGGCTCAGAGAAGTAACATAATACATCCAGTGTACAAAGTAAGCAATGGCAGACCCAGAATGCAAACCCATGTCTTCCAGCCCCAGCCCTGGCACCTGGCCCTCCACTAGAGGCCCAGGCTGGCAGCTGGCAGACAACATCACACCCACAGACATTATCTGTTTGGCCTGCGTGGCTTGCTTGTTTGCTTGTTTGTTTTAACTATGCTCCTTGCCAGTATTTGAAAATTTAGGGATTTTAACAGTCCAGGTTCCCATTTTCATTCAACACTTCAACACCTGGTACATGCCAAGCACAAGGAACATAATCCAAGAACAAGACAGAAATGGCCCCAGTGCTCACAGAGGGACTGAGACAATAAACCAGTAAGTAAGGAAAATACTTAAGAGGACAAATTGTGATCAGTGCTGTAAATGAGAAAAAATGGTCAGTTGAAAATATGTGGATTTCTGGGTTCTCTGTTCCACTCCATTGGTCCATGTGTCTATTTTCACATAATACCAATACCATGCTGCTTCAGTTACTACAGATTTTAATACATTTAAAGTCAGGTAGTATGACTTTATTCATACTACCAAAAAAAATGTTTAGGAAAAGCAGACATGACAGTAAGGCCCCAGAGAGTGGAGGCTCTGCTCCAGGATATGAAACAAAAAGCCACCTGCTGACCAGGAACTGCAAAGAGTCATCTGTTTACATGGCAAAATATAAACTTCTTTGATATCTTTAGTGCAAGCCATGAAAATGTGGGGGTAGGCCAGGCACGGTGGCTCACGCCTATAATCCCAACACTTTGGAAGGCCAAGGCAGGCGGATCATTTGAGGCCAGGAGTTCCAGACCAGTCTGGCCAATATGGCAAAACCCTATTTCTACTAAAAATACAAAATTTAGCTGGGTGTGGTGATAAGTACCTGTAATCCCAGCTACTCTGGAGGCTGAGGCACAAGAATCATCTGAACCTGAGAGGCGGAGGCTGCAGTGAGCCCAGATTGTACTATTACACTCCAACCTGGGCAACAGAGCAAGACTCAAAAAAAAAAAAAATGGGTGTAAATTTGTTACAGAATCTAGCAAGTACCCTCCATAGTCTATTATCTCCCTGACTGTGAAGCTGAAAATATATTTATTTTCTCCTCTCTGCTCACAGTTTCTAATATGGAATTATTCCAGGTGTTCCTGGCCCGTATAGCGTTGAGTTTGCAGCCCTTGTACTATATATTTAACTAATTCTGCCTAAAACCAATACTTGTCACACCACTGAGATCTGTCTTCCTCCAACTCACTCTAAACTCCAACCCTTTCCACCACACCAAGAATCAAAATGCCCCACATGTCCTTTTTATTTGATATGTGAAAGTAGACAATTAATCCAAACCAGGTGGTAACAGCTCAAAGTGCCTATCTGTAGTCCATCAAAGGATGCAAGGAGGCAGAATACCTCAACCTTCTGAATGGACAGAGGTATTCTGGAGGAAATGTCATCTACTCTTACCCTAAATATGATTATCAGTATACACAAAGTTGCCCCAATACCAAAAATGTCTTAATTAAGAAGTTTAACACAGCTGGGTTGAACAAAAGCAAAAGTGCAACAACAACAGAAACTGTTTATGCCTGTAATCCCCGCTCGCTGGGAAGGCCAACACGGAAGGATCGCTTGAGCCCAGGAATTCAAGACAGCCTGGGCAACATAAGGAGACTCCATCTCTACCAAAAAAAGTTTAAAAATTATTAATAGCTGGGTGTGGTGAAGTATGACTGTAGTCTCAGCTCCTTGGGAGGCTGAGGCAGGAGGTTTGCTCGAGCCAAGGAGACTGAGGCTACAGTGAGCCGTGATCATGCCACTGTATTCCATCATGGGTGACAGAGCAAGAAAGATCTTGTCTCCGAAAAAAAAAAAGAATGTTTACGTGGGAACAAAATGAATTTGGTTATCTTGGACTGGATCCTGGACCAGATAAAAGACATGGCTGGTGCCATTTGAGAAATCTGAGTAAGGTCTACAGATTAGTTAATAGTGTTGTGTCAATATTACTTTCCTGGTTTTGATAATTATACAATAGTTATAGAAGAAAATAACATTCAAAGAGTTTGGGTAAAGGTACATGGGAACTCTGTACATTTTTTTTTTTTTTTGAGACGGAGTTTCACTCTTGTTGCCCAGGCTGGAGTGCAATGGCGCAATCTCGGCTCACCCCAACCTCCGCCTCCCGGGTTCAAGCAATTCTCCTGCCTCAGCCTCCTGAGTAGCTGGGATTACAGGCATGAACCACTACACCCGGCTAATTTTGTATTTTTAGTAGAGACAGGGTTTCTCCATGTTGGTCAGGCTGGTCTCAAACTCCTAACCTCAGGTGATCCGCCTGCCTCAGCCTCCCAAAGTGCTGGGATTACAAGCATGAGCCACCACGCCCAGCTATATTTTTGCAAACGTATAAATATTTCAAAATAAAACGTTAAAAATATTTTTTTACAAAAGAAAGAAAAGCACCTTAATTGAATCATGACATGTGGGCACCAGGCAAGAACCACTGATACCTTCTCACAAGGGCCCATCTACCTGGTCAAATGAAAACACCAACTTTAAATAAAAAGGATGAGAACCAACCAGATGATTTTTGTAAAGCGTTAACTGGCAAATTGCTTCACTTTGAGCTAGTCTTGATCACCTAGAATCATTTTTTTCCTGACTGTTCCCTGGAGAACTTTTAAGTCTTGATCAGAGGAAGTTCACACAGTGATTTATCTGTGCCCCAGGCAGAATCCCTGTGATGGCTTAGACTCTGTTAATAAGACCCTGAAAATAAGAATCAGCAGGTGCATTGAGGTGAGACCACAGGCCCCTGGGGCAAAGGACACCAAATTCCTGAGAGCAGGCATCCCATGGCAGGGGTTCAGAATCTTATACTCTTAAAAGTTTAAAATCTTGGCATGAGTAGTGGCTCAAGCCTGTAATTCCAACACTTTGGGAGGCCAAGGCAGGTGGATTACCTGAGTTCAGGAGTTCGAGACCAACCTAGGCAACATGGTGAAACCCCATGTCTAAAAGAAATACAAAAATTACCTAGCCACTTGGGGGTGCTGAGGCTGAGGTGGGAGGATCATTTGGGCCTGGAAGGTCGATGCTGCAGTGAGCCATTTTTGTGTCACTATGCTGAAGCCTCAGTGACAAAGTGAGACCTTGTCTCAAAAAAAAACTCTTACCAGCTAACAAGAGAAAATATGAAATTGGTAGTCACTCTGATGGCATGACGTCTAAGTGTTGTCTCAAATAACAAAATCGGACTTTACCAACTTCTTCTCTGGATAATAAATTCACTTCAGTGTTTTTTCAAACTATGAATCATAAAATCATTTTAGTGAATAACAATTATCTTTAAAAAAAAAAAAATGTAGTAGAGAGGCCAGGTGCAGTGGCCCACGCCTGTAATCCCTGCACTTTGGGAGGCTGAGGTGGATGGATCACCTGAGGTCAGCAGCTTGAGACCAGCCTGGCCAATATGGTGAAACCCCATCTCTACTAAAAATGCAAAAAAAAAATTAGCCGGGCATGGTGGCAGGTGCCTATAATCCCAGCTACTCGAGAGGCTGAGGCAGGAAAATTGCTTGAACCCGGCAAGCGGAGGTTACAGTGGGCAGAGATGATGCCGCTGCACTCCAGCCTAGGCCACAGAGCGAGATTCAATCTCAAAAACAAAAAAAAAGTAGAGAGTAGACAATCGCAGCATGCATTCAGCTGATGAATGTCTTACTGTGGATCTTGTTTGAAGCACACAGTTCTATACAATCATCATCAGCCTTCCAAAACACAAGTGTCCTTCATTTCAAATAATAGGACAAATCCTCTCTCACTAAGTCAGAGGGAAAAAAATATTTTAAATAGTTCTTATAGTCACAATAACTTTTATTAGAACATCTGAGGTGTGTTCCCACGAGGGGAAAATTCTTTTGCAAACTGAAGTCAAAAACTTTAAGTATCTCCCCCAAGATATTTACTAATTACAAACAGGAAAAAAATAAAACACTGCAGTGGAGAAACCCTGTAGATGCCGCATAATCAGGGTCAACATCACCAGTAGTAAGACATACTGACATCACATACCCCAGTATCATATGAAGGACACAAAATCACTTTTGTGGTATTCTTGCCAAATTGCTTAACTTCAATTTATTTGTGATAACATCAGAGAAAGCCACACTGAGAACCATGCTAAAAAAGAACTGACCAGCACTCTTCAAAAATTAAGTTATTAAAAACAAGGAGAGGCTTACGAACTGTCACATACCAGAGGAGACTAAGGACACATGCTCCCTTTAGATGCAATGTGGGATCCCCATTGGAGGCTGAACCAGAGGAAGACATTAGTGGGAAAACTGGTGAAAGCGAGATAAAGTTTAGTTAATTTCTTGGTTTTGATCATTCTACCGTGGTTACATAAGGCATAATATTAGGGAAGTTGGGTAAAGAGTCCATGTGTGAGAATTCTGTACTATTTTGCAACTTCACTAAAAATCTCCAATTATTTCAAAATAAAAAATTTTTTTAAAGATGCTTTTTCTGAAGAAAGAAACGAGAGAGTATTCTGCCCTATAAATTATGTGTCATTTAAACACAGTATAATGCTGTAGGATCGTGCTGTACCTCCAACTCTCTAACTTTAAGGGATAAACACAATGTGCACTGGGTGTGTAATCTTAAGTAATCTTAATCTGAATTGACTGTGTAATATTAAGTAAACTTAATACAGGGAAAGAGCTGAAGCTGTCCTTCTTTACCCAGGCTCTTGCTCAGCCCTCTGTCACCTCTCGCTTCTTCCTAATACCCAACAGGAAGATTGTGAAAATGCTCTTTTCCTCCTCATGGGGAACAATGTGAGACATGCAACAAACGCTGCGACTATGAATTCCCAATCTCTCACGAGCATCCACAGAAAGTGCAAGGCACGTGTGGAGGGTGAGGGGAGATACTTACTAATGCAACAAATACTTTCTGAGTGCTCCTGTCTACCCGGCACAGTTCCAGGCCCCAGGGAAACAGCCATGAACAAGATCTACATGGTGACTGGCTCTCAAAGAGTTTAAGAGATTATAAGCAAACAAAAATATATTCACACGTATAAATTCATAAAATGGGAAATGTTACCAAGCCAGAAAACCAGAGTAAGGTGATAAAGCCTTCTCTGAAGACAGGCATTTGAGACAGAACCTCATTCTTCTCTGAGACTCAGTTTCCCAACTAGGAGATGAATCTAATGATGCTCATCCCTGTAAAACTGTTGTGAAGAAGTGAATTAGATAATACAGGACAGGATTTAGCAGAATTCCTAGCAAGTGAATGAGTGGCCAGAAATAGTAACTAGTGACCAAATTACCAATCAGGCATTACACTGAAAGCATTGACTTTCTCAATTTACTTCAAATTTTACGTATCCCATTGAAATGTACTTAAAGTGTCTACGAATAAATCACTGATCACAGAAACAGCTATTTCCTCTCTCCTGGACAGCAACAATGAAAAATGAATAGGTTTGGAAAGGGACAAAGTAGAAAACACAAATGCTCAGCCCAGAGACAGTAGGATTGATTGAAGGCAAGCTCCCTGGCCCCACTGGTGGTTACCTCCTTTGTGCTTGGATGAAGTCGTGGGCTAAATCCAAGCCAGGGATGATCAACTTCCCTGGGAGGGTTTTTTCCTCTGTCTTTTTATAATTTGAACTTGAGGAATGGCAGTCAAACCCACCAAAATAAATCGCTCACTCCTCAGTAAGGGGCTAAAACACTATTACCCCTTTTCCCAGGCTATAGGTATTACTATAATTAACATATTATCTTTCATAAAACAAGCTTCAGAGGACGGCATTCCGATTCCAGGATCTGGAGAAACAGCCAAAGCTATCAAAATAGCTTAGAAAAACAGTCAAGAAACAAGTGTGTATAATATAAATCAATTTCAGACCAAAGTGCTATATATCACACAACTGGACATTTCTAAATAACTTCTCTCTCTGTCAGGCAAAAAGAAACACAAACGCACTCTATTTCTGCCACTCCACTCTCTCCCACTCCACTCTCATGCTCACACATACACAGTTTCCATGTTTAAAATAAAGCAATAGACGTTTAAAATCAAATTATGTTTAGTAAATAGTCTAAGTCACTCAAGAGAACCTTTCAAACTACTAAAACGCCTTGTATAAGTGTAGTCTGCACCCAAACATATTTTAACACATTGTATAAGAAAAGATACCAGGCATTTGCATCCCATTACTTATCAAGTTCACCTAAAAGAAAGAAAAAACTTCCGTGAGCTCCCAACTCAAGGAGTCAGCAGCAGCAGCAACTCTCCTCTTTTCTCTTTCCAGCCAGCAGCCCCTTCCCTCCCTTGCCCTCCAGCCTTCTTTCTCCAACCTCCAACTCCCTGTTTTCTTTTTCTCTTCTTCAAAACAAAAAGAGACAAACAAACAAAATCTATCTTCTGCTGAGCCTGGGTTTGTCATGTCCAGCTGAGGGCTGGGATCCAGGGATACAGACCAGGCCATGCCTCAAACAAGGAGTAAAAAAGTTTTAAAAGATTACAGGAGTCAACCTCTGCATAGGGAAATGGAAGCTAAGCTCTCTCCTTCCTTTCACCTCTCCTTTAATTGGAAGGGCAGCAACAGGCCACCTCCATGCCCTCACAGCCCAATCACACCGCACAAGCCTCCCACCTCTCAACTAAAACAATTCCCTCCAGAAACCTGAGCCCAACCGCCTGACTGTGCAGCTTCCCACACTGGTGATCTTCTCTCCTCCCAAACCTTGAGACCCTAGGTCGGGCGTGACATTCTGCTCTCCTGCCTTCCTCCCTTCCTCTCTCCACGCCCTTCTCTCTCCAATGCTTGATCCTCCACTCCTACCTCCCAAAATGTGGCTGTTAGTAACAATAGTGAGAATAAAAAACAATAGTAACTATGATTTAGTGCATAGTTATTATGCATACATTTATTTCTTCAGATCTCAACTATTTATACAGCATTATTTTACAGAAGTGGTTCTCAAATGTTGTGGCCTCAGGACACTTTAATAGGCTTAAAAATTACTGAGGAGCCCAAAGAGCTTTTTATTAACATCAATTATATCTACTGATAGTTACCATATTAAAAATTAAAACTGTGAAAATTTTAAACAAAATGCACAGTCCACAGAGCCATGACATCATCACACATCATGCAGTTTCTGGAAAACTTGATTGTACCCTCACAAGAGAATAAAAAAATGGAATATAACATCTTAGTAGTACTGTGAAAACAGTTCTGACTTTGTGAACCCCTATAAATGAGTCTCAGTGATTCCCAGTTGTCTCTAGACCACGCTTTGAGAATCACTGTTTCACAAAACAGAACCTGAGCCTTAAAGAGGAAAATCAGCTTGCCCAGTCACTCAGCTCGCCCACTGAAGGGTCCCAGCCTTAACCCAGATCACGCAGCACTGCTGTCACCCTTTCTCTTTCTTCTTTACTGTGCCCTTCCTGGGAGACAGAATTCCCTTCCACCACAGCAACTATCACCTTCCAGTGACCCACCTACAAATGCACATCCGCAGAGCTCCTAACTCACCTGAGTTTCTACTGCCTGGAGTTCCCACCAGCACCCTGAACTAAATCGACAGACCACTATGCCCTTCCGCCCACCCCAACCCACTCAGGACCAGCACTGTTGCCTTTGGGAAAGGTCATTCTTCCATCAATAAGGCCCCACGCCACTCAGAATCATCTTTGACTCCCTACCTCTCTATATCCTGCTGACTGGTCTTTAGAATGTCTCTCGCAACTGCAAAAAGCAGGATGTAAAAGTGTGCACGTTATGTTCCTACACAAAAGGGAAAAAACTAGATGTAAAACCACCAAAAGTTTATGAGTACTTAGCGCCAGATCATGAGATTACGAGCAATTTGCGATTTGATTTCTTTGGTATATTTTTCTACACAACACACGTTTCAGAAGCGTACATTATTTTCACAATCAGAACATACAGTGATTGCTTCTTCAAGGCTTTGCTTGTAAGTTTTGTCCCTCGCCTCTGCCTTTTGCAGTTACAACCAATCCCAAAATCCAATCACCATGGGTCATATTTCAATTTTCTTTACTGTCTTCCTGCACTGGTTGTTAGCACTCAGACAGACATCTTGAACCTCAGCCTGGCATCACAGAATGGTGGCAGGAAAGTCAGTGAGATAATAATTCATAAAAGGCGCTTTGCACAACCTTTGGCAAACGGTAAATGAAAGACCTGGAACCAACCCAAATGCCCATCCACGATAGACTGGACAAGGAAAATGTGGCACATATACACCATGGAATACTATGAAGCCACAAAAAATGATGAGTTCGTGTCCTTTGTAGGGACATGGATGAATCTGGAAACCATCATTCTCAACAAACTGACACGAGAACAGAAAACAAAACACTGCATGTTCTCACTCATAGGTGGGTGTTTAACAATGAGAACACATGGACACAGGGAGGGGAACATCACACACTAGGGTCTATTGACGGGGGGCTGAGGGATGGACAGCTGGGGGGTGGGGAGGTCAGGGAGGGATAACATAGGGAGAAATGTCAGATGTAGGTGACTGGGGGATGGAGGCAGCAAACCACATTGCCATGTGTGTACCTATGCAACAATCCTGCATGATCTGCACATGTACCCCAGAACGTAAAGTGCAATAAAAAATAAAAAATAAATTAAATAAAATAAATAAAAGCTCACCATTGTTGGTGCTAGTATTATTATTTCCCTACACTGCTATTGGATGAAACTTGGGAAAACACAAATTGGCAAATGATAGCCCTGTTTTAGAACCATCAGTAGCTCACAATGCCTAATACCTGATGTTGACAGAACCCTTACTTTTGGGCCCAGCACTGTAAGAAATGCTGCCTCACTCAATTACCATCCCAGGCCCACAAGGTAGGTCCTACGGAGATCTCCATTTTACAGATGAAGAAACTGAGGCACAGAGATGTTCAATAAAGTGCCAAGGCATGGAGCTGGGAAGTAAAAGAGCTGGAATTCAAGCCCTTATTCAAGCACAAGAGAATTTTCCACGATGGTGGGTATATTTTTATCTACAGTTTTGAATGTGTGCCTTTTGAGCATTTGAAATGTACCTAACGCAATTAACTAAAATCCTTATTTTATTTTATGTTAACTTAAATAGTCATATAGACAGCTGACAGTTATACTGGCCAGTATAGGCTCTACAGATCAAAAACCCAAACCCCCAGGCTTAACAAAGAAAAGATCCCACAACACCCTGTCTACCTGCTTTGCAACTACTTCTTACAAAATCTTCGATTCATCTAAAATCATTCATGAAATAAATGTGTTCAACCCTCCAGCCACCCCCTGCCTTCTGCTCGACTAAGTCTTCTGTATAATGGAAGGACTTTAGGAAGTCAGAGTAGGGGAGACTTGGGTTCAAATCTGGTATTACAGTGTCCTAGCTGTGTGACCTTGGGCAGTCTTGTTTCTGATTTCTGAATAAGAGACCTTATTTTAGTCTCTGAGCCCTTGTTCCTCATTTGTAGAATGGGTTGACAACGCCAAGTTCCAAAAAGTATCAGCCAAGCACCCAACAGACATTATCTACATGGTACTGGTAATAACCCTTCAGGGCTGAATTCAAGTTCCATCCTCTTATCTAAGAGACTGTAAAAGCCCTGGAGATCTCTTCCTCCAGCCTCCAGAATCCCCTAAAGGTTCTCTCTCAACCGTACAGAGATTCTGTTATTTTTGTGTGCTGTGTGTTCTCTGACACTAGCTCAGCATTTCCCTGAGGCCAAGGTTCCTGTCATCTGTGAGCCCAGAGGCAACAAATCACTACACAAAGGGCTCTGAAGGGAACTGGAGTAGCTCAGCTCAGCCCAGCATTACTTTTTGAGGGTCTCAGTCTCCCCTCTGTAAAATGGGGATAAAAAGTGAGGGCTTTTATCAGTCAGTCAATTGGTGGGAGAAGGAAATGCAATTGCCAAGGTAAAGAAATGAATGTGGTACCCAGTACCTGGCAGTGCCTTGACAGATACCTCCCGTCCTTAATATAAGACATGTTTGTCCTCATTCTCACAGACCTGTGAGGCTAACCACAAACTACTTTCCCTTTGACACTATCTTGTTTTTAAAAGGGGGAGACATCAGTACACCCTAAAGATAGCAAATCAGGCAAAATGCCACTGGTGGTTTTTTTTCTTCTTTTTCTCTCCTGAGCTTGATAGGCTTGATGCTAGATTCTACCTGAGAGGCTAATCAAGAAGAAAGGCTAAGGACAGTCAGAAAAGAAAAAGAATGAGGTGGATTTGCCTTATCAGATAAGCAAGCACATTATAAAACATAGCTGTAAAGCTGGCACATCACCAGCACTCAGTAGATTCTTTTTTTGGCATTTTTTTAAATACTTGTTTTGGAATAAACTTACCATCGTTAAACTGTAAAAATAATAGTAATGACAGAAAGCACTCTTCATGGCACCCTTGCTGAATGCCAGGCTCTGTGTGGAGAGCTTTATCACACGTGAGTTATCTCACTTGAACCCATAACAGTGTTTTCCACACACAACTACAATTCATTTGTGGATCACATCTATAATCCCGGCATTTTGGGAGGCTGAGGTGGGAGGATCACTTGAGCCCAGGAGTTTCAGACCAGCCTGGGCAACATAGGGAGACTCTGTCTCTACAAATAATTTTTAAAAATTAGCCAAGTGTGGTGGTGTGCACCTATAGACCCAGCTACTCAGGAGTCTAAGCCAGGAGGATCACCTGAGCCTGACAGGAAGTTTAGGCTGCAGTGAGCCATGATTGTGCCACTGTACTCCGGCCTGGGCAATAGAATGAGACACTGTCTCAAAAAAAAAAAGAAAGGCATAGCTGTGACTGTCCTAAGAAACTAACTTTGACTTTGGGCAAGTTAACCATGTGCTATGATCTAAATGTTTGTGTTC
Source organism: Aotus nancymaae (assembly GCF_030222135.1). Classification (NCBI taxonomy): domain Eukaryota; kingdom Metazoa; phylum Chordata; class Mammalia; order Primates; family Aotidae; genus Aotus; species Aotus nancymaae. Next base: position 8,991,339 of record NW_026988412.1, on the reverse strand, counting down.
CCCTAAAATTCAAATATTGAAACTTAACCCCTCACTGAGATGGTATTAAGAGGTAGGACCTTTGGGAGGGGATTAGGTCATGAGGTCCTTGTGAATAGGATTAGTACCTTTATAAAACAGGCCCAGTGGAGTCTGTTTGCTCCTTTTACCATGTGAGGACACAGCAAGAACCTACCACGTATGAGGACCTGGCTCTCACCAGACAGCCTGTCTGCTGGCACCTTGATCTTGGATATCTCAAACTTCAGAGCTACGAGAAATAAATGCTTGTTGTTTATCAGTCACATAGTTTATGCTATTTTTTTATAGCAGTCCAAACAGACTATGAAACTATGTCTCCCAATCTGTAAAGTGCCATAACAATAATAGTCTCTACCTGCCAAGATAGGTGCAAAGATTAGATTTTGTACCTGGAGCTAGGACCAGAGAGTCTGGCACAGAGCCAAGTCTCAATAAAGTGGTATTATCATGCCTATGCAAGAGAATCACTTATGCATTTGAAATGAGTATTACTGCCACATAATTGAGAGCCATAAGACAATAAAAATAAACTCATCACATCTTGTCCTGAATCAAGCACTCATATTCCTTACAAGGCAGACTGATTACCGCAAAGGCCCCTAGTTGAGAAACTCAGTCAAATTCAGTACTCCACCACCAGCAGTCCTTACTTTCCAATCACTCTGGGACTTGTTTTTCTGCTGGTTGCTTTCCCTTTGCCTGAAGCTCCACCACTCTAAAAATTAACATTAAAAAAAAAATCAAACATTTCCTTCAATCCTCCTCACAACCGACTGAAACTTCTCCGGTGCCAATAAAGTTTCTAAGAGATTTTTTTTTTAATTACCTAAACAAGCACTGCTGGGTTAATAATTAATTCGAAGAATTAATTATAAAACTATGCATGAGAAAAGTAAAAATTCAAACAGTTAAAAAAAAATGCCTTTCATCTTCGCCTAATGGATTCATTATCAGTCCTCCTCTTTAGAGGTATCAGTGTTAGGTTTCTTATAAATTGTTATATACAGACGAATCTGTGTGTGTGTGTACATTTGTTAACACACACATACACACAACTTTCCTCCACTGTACTATCTTGCTTTTCTCAATCCTCTACCTTGGAACTCTTTTAAGATCAACACCCTCTTTCTAAGAGCTGCATAACTTTCCACCAAATGATTTAGGCCATGATTTAGGCCAATGATGATTTTTGCATCATCATCAATAACAAAAAAGGGACCATTTTTGTATATTCAGGTCATTTATGCTTTTTTGTTATTGATGATGATGCAAAAATCATCATCTTTACACATATATATTTGTAGACAGAAATATAATCCATATAATACAAATTAGAAATTGGAAAAACAAGAAATGAAATGGTCAGATGAAAGAGTTTATAGACTTCCAATTTTTTTAAGGGAAGCATTTTCTGCTTATGTATAAAGATTTCTAATCTTGACAGCTACTGTCGAATTTCCCAATATGAAATTTTCAGATGTTTTGATCCTTTATGCTTCCATGACCAATGCAGAGGTGTCTCTTTCATCACCCCTGTACCAGCAATTGATGCTCAGTTCATATTTATCAATCTCACTGGTTTAAAAAATGGCATTTTATCACCATTGTAATATGCATGTCTTTCCTTATAAATTAGGTCAAGTATATTCAGTTGCCCATTAATATATCTCTTTCTACTCACTGCCAATTTCTGAATCATTGAGTCTCTTTGAAAGTACTGTTGGGAAGGTTATCAAGTAGCCTTGTCTTCAAGACCAAGGACACCATATCTTATTCTCATCATCCTGGCAATATATGGGACCAACAACCACCAACTCCTTCAGGATTCTCTTCTCCCTTCCCTGCCATGACCGTTTGCTGTGATGGTTCTCCTCCATGGACTGCAGGCCAATCTTCTCCCTAAATCCTAAAGATGGGCATATCCCAATGTCCAATCCCTGCCTTCCTTTTCTTCTCACCTAACATCCTCAAGTTGTGGTTTATGTGCAAAAGACTTCCAAATGTTGATCCTCAAATCACCTGAGACCTAAACCCACGTTTTCGACTTTCTGCTGAACACCTCTAGCAGAGGGATGGATGTCCTTCCCATACTTCAGATAATGAACCAGGTCAACAGGTTTGAAGCACTTAATCTGTGCTTATACTTGACACTTACTGCATCTCACGTTAATTCTCCACATCCAAGAGAGAATACACCAACTTCACTGTCCACCTTCCTCAAATCTGGTTCACCTCCTTGAGTATCAAACCTCAGTTAACAACTCTACACTCACATCCTTCCCCCTTCTTCTCATCCAGATCCTGCCAATTCTGCCAGTGAATAGTCTTCGTATATCTATCCTGCCTTCCCATTTCTACCTCTGGCTCAGACTGCTGATCACTTGCCTCTTACGTCAATCTTGACACTGCCAGAGTTCTCTACTGGGAATATAAATAACATCACGTGAATCTGCCTCCTTCAAGTACCTGGGCTCCAGGCCTAACCTGGCAAGACACTGAACTCACAGGTCCTGTCCCAGCAGGTCCAATATTTAAGAAGACTCAAGCCAATACATAATCCCTTTCTCAACAGATCACTGGCTCACCAGGCCTCATTCCCCTTGTATCCCAGACAGCACCCAGCACAATTCTATGTGTTTAGTAGGTGCTTTATAAATACTTTCTAAAGTTACACAGGACAATTTTCTAGCATGTGCTCATATTATTCCAAAGAAGAAAAAGAACTTCTATACACATGAAAATTCATAATAAAGAAAAATCTTTCTAAAGTTCATCTATGATTGAATGTACACAGAAACATAAATATTCCCTTAGAGCAAAAAAGTCAAACCCTTACTCTGAACAGCTTTAGAAATAACTCAAAAGTCACAAAAAAGCAGATTTTAGAAACATTGGGTTTTAGTGATTACAAACCAAGATAATGATTCCCTACTTGCCAAGAGAAAAAAACAGATTCAGATGAGTCAAATAAGGTTCTGGAAATCTTTTGATTTTATGGTCTTCAGATGCCCCAGTCAGGCATCCAAACTACCGAACGTTAACCTCCACAAGCTGATACGACAAAAGCAAAAAGGCCATGTCATATCACGGTAAGTCAAATATCCACCAACTCGGTCGAGAAGTCAATAAAATCAAGTGGCTCTGTGTGAACTGTGCCCGTCAACTCGGAGGACACATCCCATTTAGGTCTACTCTATTCTTTCAGGTCAAACCCATTTTAAAAAGTAACTTTTCCAAAGAATCTTTCTAAACTGATTAAAAAGAGGTCACTGAAAAGGAAGCACAGAGTATTTTTCAGTGAATGAAGAGAAGGATTCTGAAAAGCATTACTTTGTAGAAATATATAACAAGATTAAATTATGTGTGTAACACGCTTCCTCTCTCAGCATCAGCGTATTTCCAAACACGTGTAAAAAGCGTCCTTGACTTTTTCCTAGGAGTCAGGACTTTGTCAAAGTTTTCCCATCCACTCTCTAACATGAAGTTAGGAACTGCTATGTTATCGATTAGACATCCAGGGAATCAAAATCATCTCTAACTAAAAGATTAAAAAGTAGCATGGTTAGTTATTAAGAGAACTTCTGAGTTGGTAGAAATTAGGGGTTCGCCTGACAGCTCGTGATGCCCCCCTCAGCACTCTCACCTTTCCCCCAACTATTTCACATCTTCACGGAAGTGTTCCCTTGATGCTTTTTTAAAAGGAGAACAAGAAAATCTCAAGTAAATAGGAGGGAGAGAGTTTACAGAATCTTCTCCTTTACCACCAGGGTCCCCTCCAGGGCAATGTGAACGGGACAGCAGTGCACGAAGTCCTCCAGGCCCCCAGAGGCCACAGCCTGGGCCCGGTGGGCCAGGGAACAGCCAGTGACACTTTTAAGTCCAGGCTGGCTTTGGGGGAGCTGGAAACAGGCTCCCTCTGGGTGGGAGCGCGACGAGGGGGCGGGGCGCGGGCGGCCCCACTCACCTGCGATTCAGGGGCCGGACCCTCACGGCCACCTTGACCGATGCCATTGCTCATCCCGACCTAGCCCGCGCGGGGTCCCACCAGCCCAGAACTCCGCGGCCGCCGGCGACTCGGGCTACTCAGATGGCGGCTCCCGCCCACTTCCCTCTCGCCTCCGCCCCTCTGCCTCGGGCCGGACCTGGAGTTCCGCGGCGGCCCCACCTGCCAGGCCACTGAGCATGCCCAGAGCAGCTCCGGCCCGCGTGATCCGCGCGCCGCGGTTTGGCGGCGGCCGGGCGGCGCAGAGGGGCGGGGCCGCAGAGCCTGGGTGCCGCCTCCGTGGTCGCCAAATCTGGAAAGGCCACGTTGTGGACCGTGGCGCAGAGGTTACGAAAGGCGACCAGGGGCAGATGATTTCAGGAAAACTAGAACTCATTCTCATAGCCTGAAAAACTGGAGAGAAGAGGGTCCCAGCAATTTAAAGCCAGAGGCAAGGATCACAATCCTGGGGTCAGATGACCAAAACCAGCTTTTCAGCCCTTAACAAGGACCTGGCTTCACCCAGACAAGCATGAGTTAACTCATCCATTTTACACACGAACAAACTGAGGCTCGGCTCAGAGATAATCACAGCTTGTTAGTGGCGAACTCCGCTAGGGCCTTCTCTGCTACCGTAAGAAGGTCCAAGCGTATGTTTTGGACCCCTTTAACTCAGGATATTGAGAAACGAAAATTAATAGGGTACTGGATGTTGTAAATGTGTGCGGGAATGTCGTTATATTGGCTGGAATCAAATCTTATTTGGACTTGTTTTGCACTTTTGTTACACTTTGGTAATTTTTACTTTTATTCATAAGGGAGTTAAAGGCAGGGCAACTGGTATCTTAAGGCTTAGGGCCTCTGGTAGAAGTGAGCTCCACCTCCCCTCCTGTGTAGAATGCAAATCCGTTCATTCAGTGAATCAGGCATCCGTGAATTCGTTTACATACACCCAGAAGCCCATCAGGAGCAGAACCTCCAGGAAGCCAAGCTATATTGGGGGACTCGAATGGAGGCGGAGCTCCTTTTTTTAAGTCCTAGCTCCAAAACTAGCCTTGTCGGCCCTCCATTCTGAATTACTGGGCGCCTCTGAGGCTTCTTGCCTCATCTGCAAATCAGGAAAAACGGCATGGAGTTGGTGAATGTATTAAGTGAGATGATGTCTGCAAATACACAACCCGCTTATACAAATAATTATCTTCATCACCTTCCCTGGAATCCTAGGGCCAGCACGGAATCATAGCACCCCTTTGTTTCTAGAGCATGGAAATCACTAGGTTTTCCGTCTGTCTGGAGCAGATCTTGGAGCAGATCTGGGTGCGAATTTGACCAACGGGTAGCAGGAAAAACCGGAGCAGGGCATTAAGGAACAGGCGAGTGGGCCAAGCATGCGCAGTAGCGGCGGGTTGGTTTGAGAAGCCGCCAGGGAGCCAGCGCGGCGCCCTAGCTGCCCGGGGCAAGGGCGGGGCCCGCCTTATATGGGAGCTGCGTGGGGACAAACTGCGCGGGCCCAAGGCGCGGAGTGGGGGCCGGGTGGAGAGACCGCCACCTGGGGGACACGGCGCGCGGACGCCAGGCCAGTTCATAAGGACAGCAGTATTCAAACTTTTCAGGAGTGCTAGCTTACTCATGACAGCGATTTTCTGTATCGGGGTTTTATTGGTCGGTGGTTTAAGAGGTTTTGCTCATTCATTGGTTAATGTAATTCCAACAACCTACACGTTTATAAGCCCCCAGTCTATCCACGACTTTGCCGTCTAACACAAAACAGACCATCGCAACTCGGCAGACACTTTAGACGACAAACAGCATGCCTGGAGCTTTTGAATAGGAAGCAACAAGCCTTCATCATCGCAGACGGGACGGAACGGGCATTTTATTATCAGAAAGTATTTCTATTGGAGTGTAAAGGAAGTTTCTGAAAGGGAAGATTATTATAAGATAAGGGGTTTGCTCGTCTTCTCAAACTTTAGTGTGCCTGCTTTAAAGGGCTTTGCAAACTTGAATGTTTATAGAAATCACCTGGCGGTCTTGTGAAACTGCAGCTTCTGATGGGCAGATCAGAAGGGAAGCCTGAGACTTGTCATTTCCAGCACGCTCTGGGAGTGAAGCTGCTGCTGCTGCACCCTCTCTGCAAGGAGCCAGGGGATAGATGACCTCTAAGCAAACTGTGAGAGCTTTAAAATACTGATAGTGAAAAACAGTCACAGGAGCTCTAGGCCAGGCACGGTGGCTCATGCCTGTAAACCCAGCACTTTGGGAGGCCAAGGAGGATGGATCGCCAGACTTCAGGAGTTCGAGACCAGCCTGGGTAACACGGTGAAACCCTGTCTCTACGAAAAAAAGAAAAAAAAATTAGCCGGGCATGGTGGTGTGTGCTTGTAGTCTCAGCTACTCAGGAAGCTGAGATGGGAACAATCGCTTGCGCCTGCGAGATGGAGGTTGCAGTGTACTCCAATCTGGGTGACAGAGTGAGACACCATCTCAAATTAAAAAAAAAAAAAGGAGGGGGGAGCTCAAAATCCGGGGCCTAAAAGGTCAGTAATAGAATTCAGGAATCCATATCAGTCATGTGCTGATGCATAAAAATAATGACCAAAACTGTGGAAGCTTAAAAACCGGTTATTTCTCTCAATTCTATCGGTTGCTGGTGTCACCAGACCTATGTGGCTGGGGTCTCGGCTCAGTTGGGGTGAGGAAAAGTTGGTGCATTTTGCTTTTTCATCCTCAAAAAGTTTAAACCAGGTTCCAGGTTTCTTGCGGCGGCAAGCCACCTCTCCAGAAGTGCGCATAGCCTTTGTTGGACTCACCTTTGCTGACCTTCCATTGACCAAAGGCGGTCACATGGCCACGCCCAGTCAATGTGGGTGGGGCCTCCCAACAGGAGGGAGTGGGTACTCAGGGGAGCCACTAAATAACAAACCTAAGATCACATTTATTTTCTAATACTTTGATAGTTATAGTTCATATAATTGATTTTCCTTGTAATCCCATTTATTTTATTTTATGCATTTAAAATGTTATCCTGAAAATGTTCTTTTCACCAAACAACCAAAAAAAGGTTTAAGAATCTATTATTTTAAAATTCAGTTGGATGGATAAAAGACTTTTTTTTTTTTTTTTTTTTTGAGATGGAGTTTTGCTCTTGTTGCCCAGACTGGAGTGCAGTGGTGCAATCTCAGCTGACTGCAACCTCCACCTTCCAGTTTCAAGCTATTCTCCTGCCTCAGCCTCCCAAGTAGCTGGGATTACAGGCATGCACCACCATGCCCGGCTAATTTTTGTATTTTTAGTAGAGACAGGGTTTCACCATGTTGGCCAGGCTGGGTCTTGAACTCCTGACCTCGTGATCCACCCTCCTCGGCGTCCCAAAGTGCTGGGATTACAGGCATAAGCCGCCGTGCCGGGCCGACATTTTTATTTTCTAAGAAGGCTGAATTGTGATGGGAAGGAGAAGAGAAAATTCGGAGACCTGGATTAAAACCCAAATGGTCTCAAATAGAGTATAACCCTATCACCAAGATGCATGTGTGCATGGCTGTGGGGGGGGGGGGGGGGATGTGGTTGTTTGGTTTGTTTTGAAGTAGTTTATTTTGGTCTTCATTTGTTGTTGAAGTTTTTTTCTGATGTTTAGCAATCTCTTTTTTAAAACTTTTTTTAAAATCTTTTTTAAATCCCTTTTTTATAAACTTTTTTAATTGCTGAAAACTTTTGAATGATTTAAACTCTCTGAGTCTTAACTTCTTCATTTTGAAGTGAAGTAGCACTGTAATAGAATGTTCACTCCATCTCAAAATATTTAAATCGTCAGGGAATACTGTTATCAGAAGAAAAATACTGTATTCCTATGAGCTATGCTTTTTCTTTATAACTTGACTTTTAAAAAATCCTGACGAACATCAGACTGCCACACTTAAATTGGGACAAAGGATACAACTGACACCTCATAAACCCATCTGTTTTCTTGTACTGACCATAAGCATTATATCACATGGTACACTTAATATCTCCTACAGGAATGCCTTACACCAAGGGACTTACATTAAATTTAAGAGCTATGTGGTGAGACAATGAGAAAAACAAGTGTTTTCCTGGTTTTCAAATGAATGTATAATAAATAATAGTACCAGAGACAGAAATCATAGATACCAAGTTCAAAACCAACACCATTTTTTTTTTGAGACAGAGTCTTGCTCTGTTGCCCAGGCTGCAGTACAGCGGTGCAATCGCAGCTCACTGCAACCTCCAACTCCCAGGTTCAAGCAATTCTCCTGCCTCAGCGTTCCGAGCCACTGAGATTACAGGCGCCTAATTTTTGTATTTTTAGTAGAGCTGGGGTTTCACCATGTATTCCAGGCTGGTCTCAAACTCCCGGCCTCAAGTGATTCCCCTGCTTCGGCCTCCCAAAATGCTGGGATTACAGGCATGAGCCACCGTGCCCAGCCTACCATTTTCATTTTCTAAGTCACAAAATTTAAAGTATATTTAGAATCGTCTAAAATACTAAACATTAAAAGCAGGGATAATTTGAAAAAGTATACTTTGGGGCCAGAGAGAAAACCCGAGCTAATCACAAAAATCATACTTAGTAATTTTAGTAAAGCTTTAGTCAGGTAGCCATGAATACTGGCTTTCTTTTACAGCAAAAGTGAATAAAGAAATCACAGTAGATTCAATTTAATAGAAGCTATCACCCTAAATCATAGTCATTTTATATACTAAAATGAAAAAGATTGTTTTCAATTGCATATAACTGTATGCAACTATATATATATTAAAAAAACTATATATTTGGTCACAAATAGCTCATAACTGGTAGACTTTGTAGAGTCTGTGGCCTCATTTTAACTTCTGAAGAGTGAGAAACCATATTTATTTGAAGGGATAGGGAAAGTTTCATGGATGAATTAGTTTTGGAGATCCGTCTTGGAGAGGAACTTCCTTGAACAAATGTTTCATGTTGGAAAAGCAAGTCCTGCTTCTGGAATTGTGAGAAAGCCTCTTTACCTGAAGCACAGTGCGAAGCTTAAAAATAGTCGTAAATGCTTCTCTTTCCTGGACTCACACCTTGCAGTGTCATTTTGCAGCTCCCCTCAATGGGAAGTGGAATCTCTTTTTCCACCTCTTCAATATGACTGACCCTGGAACTTGCCTTGGCACACAGAATGCAGCAGAATTGGCTTCATATTGTTTCTAAGCCTTGGCTTCCCATGCCTTGCGTGCTTCCTAACTCTGGCTCTAGGAAACTTGTTGCTGTCATGTAAGCAAGCCCAAGCTGGCCTGCTGAACGATGGTGTGTCCCAGTCAAATCCAGCACTGCAACCAATAGCCAGCCAGTCACCAGACATGTGAGTGGGGCCACCTCAAATCCGCCAACCTCCACCAAGTCATCAGATGTAAGAGTGAGAACAGCCCAGAATGTCTGAGCCAGTACAGACCAGCAGAACCACCAAGCTGACCTGTAAACTTAGGAGCAGTGAAGGGATGATTGTCATGGAAGCCATCCTATTTAGGGTGTGTGTGTGTTACTGCCTGCGTCCAAACACATCCTATCTTATCTAATGAGAAAAGGCCCTGCTCAAGGGCTTTTGCAGCTGTAGTTGGGCGCCAGAGGCTCAGACCAGGTAGTCTGACTGTGGACAGCACTTTCCTCACCCCTCTGTGCACTTAAATCAATGAAGCAGAGTCACAGAAGCATGCATGCTCTCTGAGCACAGTATTTGCACTCCTGTCCCCAAACCTTTGCTCCACCGTGCATCTAGTAAGAATGCCTACTTCTCTCCTCCTTTCCTCCGTCAGGTTCCTTCTTTGAGTTCTACCTTCCCTAGTCTTCCTCCACTGCACCAACCCACTGATCGCAGTCTCTTCCAAATGCTTTGTAACATGGTAGGCACCACTCACCTGTGACTCACTGGAGCATTTTAAAACTTGTCTCTCTTCCAATAAAATTACAGTTTCTTTGAGGGTAAAAAGCAGGCCTAAAAAAGCAGTTCCCTATACTTCCAGGAGTACAAGTGTGGTAAAAATTTAACTTGACAATTAGCAAAACCAATAAATTCATTACACCACTCTGTTCCTGTAGGTGATCAGTATGTGAATATGGATTCCTACGTGATGATTTTCTGGCCTATTTTGTCCCTTTTTTTTGTTACTTTAACCAGGCCATAACATAAAGGTTATGTCATTTGTAACTGTCAAGCTTAATTAAGCCCATTATAATTCATTAACCCCTGTGCTTGCTTTGTAATTAACATTGATTAACACAAACAAGTACAAAATAGGCCATCAGCACTTTCCAGAAGTGCTGATTACAATTATATTGGTAATTCAATACAGTATAGAAGATGGCAGGATAGTAACTTGCACTCTCTTTACATGAGGTAAATGCTACCATGCAAAACTAAGCCAAGAAACAAAATATTTTCCTCATCCAACTCACCGATTAAACCTTTACCCTGTTAACCCACTCTATGACTGTGTAAACCCCCAGTAAGATTACTGAAGGCACAGCTCCGAGTAACTTGTTTAATTGCATTCCAGGGACAAAAGAGGGAAGCGCTTCAAAGCTGACAGACAGATGGCAGAGTGTCCAGTCACAGCAAAGCAGGCCCTGAGGCTCATGACAGACAACTCTGGGGCTGAGATCTCATTTGTAGTTCTGGGATAAAGTCCAGGGTTTGATGGCAGCAGGCCGAACTGTAAAGATGCTCAACAATACACACCCCAGAGACACTGAATCTGAAAAGCTTGGAGTGAATAACAATCTGGAAATGAACTCTATCTGCCTGTTCACCATTCCCCTGCAACCAAAAAAAAAAAAAAAAAAAAAAATCTATATTCCAGATGGTGTTCAAGTTTCCTTTCCCCGAGACCTCAGCAGTCAGTTAGGGAGGTGCTCCTACAATCCACGTTAAGGGGAGTTCACCATGCTCACATGGGAATACAGTAGATTGCCAGTAGGGATGGCCATAGCTTTGTACTTCCTCGTATTTCCAGGAATAAAGCTAGGGTGCCTAGGAGCTGCAGCAATTTTTCTTCTGTGTAAAATAAGCAAGCAGGACTCTGCCCCACTGCACTCCAGGGAAAGACTAAGAGAATTGATATCATTCAAATCAATTGGCCCTGTGCAGATGACTTGATAATGAGGCCAATGAGTTCTTATGGTTCTCTGTTACTGCTCCAAAAATTATGCTACAAAAATCGTTCAAATGCTCTAAAAGGAGCATCAGTACGAAACGGGGTGTTCCAAAGTCATTGCTGAGAGGTATGTAATGCTTCTGAAGATCCCTGAGATACTAAGACTTCTGTATACATGAAGACTCATAGAGAAGAAATACACCAGATGAAAATACATGGAGAAGTTTGTTGAAGATCATGTGACTTCTAGAGCCAAGCTCTAAACCCTGATATCTGTGTCCTTATAGCTCAGGCCTTTTCCTTCAGCCCCTCCTTCTCAGCAGAGATGTGTTGGAGAAATCACTAGAAATGGAAATGCAGCTGTCAGAAGCAGAACTGAATAAAGAGATAGGGAAAGAAACAAGTATATGTTGATACAAAGGGTCAGCCATAAGCAAGACTGCAACATTGATGCAGCACAGGAAAGCTTCAAAATTGGGTCTTAGCCCAGGAGGGTTCTTGGCTTCACCCAGGAAAGAATTCAAGGGTGAGCTGGTGGTAGTAGATTGTAATTATTACTGAAGTGGCAGTGTACAGTGGTAGCAGAGGCACTGCTCCTTGTGGAGCAGAGATTCCCAATAGGCACTGTGCCCAGAGTAGCAGCTCAGAGACAGTTCTGACTCATATTTATACACATTTTTAATTATGTGCAAATTAAGGGGTGGTATATGCAGAAATGTCTAGGAAAGTGTGGTAAATTCTGGGTTGTTGGGTTATTGCCATGGAAAGGGGTGATAACTTCTGGATGTTACCATGGCACACTGATGGGTGTGTCTTATGGAAAGCTGGTCCTTAATTTGGTCATGCCCCAGCCCCACCTCTGGAATTGAGTCCTGCCTCCTACCTCAACTTTGGTGACATTTGTCTTTGGTGGCCACAGCCTTTCTTCCTGCCATTGTCAAGCACCATACTCAAGGTCTCCTCTCCATCCCAACAGGGCTATAGACAGTCATTTGATCCTTTTTCTCAGCATTCTATTTTCTCTTCCTCACACACTCTCTCTCTGTCTCTCTCTCTCTCTCCCCACTTTTGTTTTTTGTTGCTAGAATAAGGTACACCGAGACTTTTTTTCATTATTTATTTTTTAAAATAAGATATGAAATACATTCAGTGATGTACATAAAGTGTACAAATATTAAATGTTCAACTGAATGAATTATTTCATATGTATATACCCATGTAACCACCACCCAGATGAGATTCAGAATGTTTCTACCTTCCTAGAAAGCTCCCTGGAAGTATGGACTTTTTGTTTTAGTCAGGTGTATTGGCATGTCAGTTTCAGATAGTTATATTCAGAGTTCTTAGTGTGAAGTTTTATGAGTTTTAACAAATGCATACATTTGTGTAGCTACCAATATAGTAAAAACGTAGAACAGTATCATCACCCCAAAATGTCCCTATGCCCCTTTGTAGTAAATCTTCCCCAGCCCCTGCCAACCAGTAATCTACTTTCTGTTCCTACAGTTGGTCTTTTGCAGAATATATTTTGAGTCTGACTTCTTTCACTTGGTAGAATACATTTGAGATTCATCTATGTTTCAATAGTTCCTTTTATTACTGAGTAGTATTTAACTATACCACAGTCTGTATATCCATTCACAAGTTAAAGGACATTTGGGTGTTTCCAATTTTTGACAATTATGAATAAAGCCACTACAAACATTCACATATAGGGTTTTGTTTGAACCTAACTTTTCATTTCTTCTGGGCAAAAACCAAGGAAGTCGAATTTCTTGGTCTATGCCAAGTACATGTTTAATTTAAAAAAAAAAAAAGAAAAGCAAAAACATTCCCTGGAATAGGTGTACCATTTTGCATTTCCACCAGCAATGTACAAGAACTTCCTTCTCCATAGGCTCACCAGCAGTTGGGATTGCCAGTTTTTCAAAGTCATTTTACCAGGTGTGCAAAGATTTTTGAAGCTGCATAACATGTTCATAGATTTTATTGCCATCTTCAGAGAAGATGTAAGATCAGTCTTAAATATCTAACTATATGAGAGCAACTTGGCTCATATTAATTAGGCAGTTCATATTAACATTCATAACTAGAGTTACTTTTACTTATTCAGTCAAATTAATTAGTTATCTATACCTTAAGCAGTATTGATGCCAATTTCTCTAACACTCAAAGGCAAAACTCCTGATTCACACCTGCCGGTGTCCTACAAGGTATGCCTGGAAGTTATGGCTGCTCACTTCTTTTTGGCACCTTTAAAACACTCAACCACCTTCCTCTAATCGCCCTTGTTTAGGTGTGTTTTCTGTACCAAGAAGATGAAACACCCTTCCAGCTTCTACCTTCAAAAATATATCTATCATGGAAATCCATTGGGGTGTCCCCATAAAAATAAATATGTATGTATACATATATAAACTGCTAGGCTGGAGAAGAAAAAAAATGCTTCATTTCAGTAAACAAATCATCTCTCAGTGACTTGCTAGAAAATTCAACTGCTTTCCTACTCAGTCCTCAATATGCACATGACCACACACTGCAATTCTCTAGAAGTAACCACTGCTGATTTTTCTGTCTCAGGCAGGAACATTCATAGTCAGAACCTGGTCTTCTCAGATTTGTCATACAAATTCCTCTCTGCCTGTTGCTACTTTCAGGATTTCATTCCTAATGCCTCATTCATTTGCATCAGCCTCTCTCACCTGCTGGTGCCAATAGGATGCTATCCGCAAGGAGGCTGTGAAACGTGCCACCTCCTAAACATTACTTATGTCCCTCCTTCCCTGCCTCAGCCCCTAAACTATTTCTGTCTCATTCCCAAACAAGCAAACATACTGGACATTTCAGCTGCATCTTTTAATTTTTTTAACTTTATTATTTACTTTAAATAATAGATGCAAAAGGACAAAAAGGTACAAAGCGTTCTAGAGCTGGCAGCGTCTCTCCATTCCCTTCCCTAGCTCTCCAGCTCTCTTGCCAAGAGGCAACTCGTTACCAGTGTCTTGTGCCATTCCAGAAAGAGATTTTATCTGCTTACAAACATACCATCTCGATATTTGTATTCTTTGTACAAATGTAACAAGCAATAACAACCTTTTAGAAATGTGTTTCACATGAAATCAATACCTTGTAAAGCATTTCATTTCATTATATCAATGTCTTGCAAAGTATTTCATTTCACTACTGAGGTATACGGGTATTCTACACTTAGACCTCAGTAGATTTGACTCATTCTTTTTAAGAGTTGTGTAATGTTCAATGTTGTGTACCTACCATGATTGATCAAAAACTTTTAAGTATCTAAAATAATGATTTAGTGGTTTAAAGAAGATGGAAGTTCAGGTTGGGCACAGTGGCTCATGCCTATAATCCCAGCACTTTGGGAAGCTGAGACGGGCAGGTCACTTGATGTCGGGAATTCGAGACCAGACTGGCCAACATGATGAAACCCCATCTCTACTAAAAGTACCAAAATTAGCCAGGCATGGTGGTACACACTTGTAATCCCAGCTACTCAGGAGGCTGAGGCAGGACAATGCTTGAACCTGGGAGGCAGAGGTTGCAGTGAGCTGGGATCACACCACCACTGCATTCCAGCTTGGGCGACAGTATGAGACTCTGTCTAAAAAAAAAAAAAAGAAGATAGAAGTTTATTTTGCGTAAAAAATGAGCAGAGTTGGGTGTCTCAGGGATGCTATGGGCAGCTGCAGTCTCTGAAACTGAATTTCTGTCTCGTTGTTCTTCTGTTCTTAGTGGAGGCCTTTCTTCTCGTGTTGGAAGATGGCTGCTTAAGCTCCAGGCTTCACTTCTGCATTCCAGCCAGAGGAAAAACCAACATGTTCCCTCATGAGAAGGACAACTCCCAACTTTCAGTTATATTTACTTTATAAAACATACAAGGGAAGATAGAAAATGTAGTCACAATCCAGGAAACTTGTTAAAAATTTGGGACTCTATTAAGAAGGAAGGAGGAGAGAATGAATATTGGGGTATAACAATTAGTTTCTGTGCCATAATTGTTGCCTATCTTTTGTTCTTACCTAAAGTGCTGAAGTAGGTTTTCATTGAGTGAGTGCAACATTTTTCTTTTTTCTTTTCTTTTCTTTTTTTTTTTTTTTTTGAGTCAGAGTCTTGCTCTGTTGCCCAGGCTGGAGTGCAGTGTCATGATCTCAGCTCACTGCAACCTCCACTTCCAAAGTTCAAGTGATTCTCCTGCCTTGGCCTTCTGCGCAGCTGGGACTACAGGTGTGGGCCACCACACTTGGCTAATTATTTGTATTTTTAGGTAGCAAGGGGGTTTCACCATGTTGGCCAGGCTGGTCTCGAACTACTGATGTAAGGGATCCGCCTGTCTCGGCCTCCCAAAGTGCTGGGACTACAGGCATAAGCCCCTGCACCTGGCCTTGAGTGTAACATTTCACACTGTGTGTTGGAGGCGGTCCATAGAATTTCTGGGTTACAGGGTATGTGCCTTTTAATTTTCATGGATATTATTACCAGTTGCCATCCATTGACAAGGTACCAAGATTATAAGAGAATGCCTGTTTCCCCACAACCTCGAGAGTCCAAATTGTATTTATACTTTTTTTAATCTTTACCAGTATGAGGGTTGAAATGTGGTATCCCAGATGGTCTTAATGTGACTTAATAGGACTTCCTCTTACTTTTTAGTGAAGTTGAGTATTTTCTCGAATGTCTAGGAACCGTTTGTATTTCCTTATCTCTGAATCGCTTTCATCACTTGCCCATTTGTTCATTGAATTATTTTCTTGTTACTCTGTAGAAATAATTTATAAATCTGGAAAAGTAGCATTTTCTGTGATATCTGTTATAATTTTTCCCACAGTTTTGGCTGCTTTTTGTGTTATTGTTTCTAGATTTCTGTTGTTTAAAGAAGTAAACTGGCTGGGCACAGTGGCTTGGGCCTGTAATACCAGCTCTTTGGGAGGCTGAGGCGGGCGGATCACTTGAGGTCAGAAGTTCGAAACCAGCCTGGCCAACAGCTCTACCGAAATATAAAAATTAGCCTGGTATGGTGACCCAAACCTGTAATCCCAGCTACTTGGGAGGTTGAGGCACAAGAATCATTTGAACCTGGGAGGCAGAGACTGCAGTGAGCCAAGATAGAACCACTGCACCCCAGCCTGGGTGACAGAGCATAAGTCTGTCTCAAAAATAAATAAATAAAACTTTATTTTCTTGTTTCATAAATAAAGCTGACTGAGTTGGTTGGTCTTTAGTGATTAGTCAAAAACACCACATCCTACATCCTTATTCAACTCCTCCAGCCCTATCTTTGCTTCAACCTTGGCTGGGTAAGCAATCACAAACGCAGCTGGATCAGCCAAGAAGACCTTGACCTTCTCACCAGGCGGAAGGTGAACTCAGTCTCCACAGACAAAGCCAGGACCTGCTTGTACCCACTGATGATAGAATGAGGAACTGATGTCACAGGTGGGCACGCACATGATGGCAACATGGCGGACACCCTCCAGGAAGAGAGAGTGGTTTCCTCTGTAATGTCAAGCACTTTGGGTGGCAGATGTTGCCATTGGCAAACACCTGCTGGGTGATCAGCTGAAGGAGAAGGAGAAGCGAAGCATGTCAGTACCTTCAGCAGCATGGCTTCACTGGTGGTCGCTTTCTCTCCAGTCTTAATCAGCTGCACATCACTCAGGATTTCCATGGTGATTTTTTGTCGTGTGGTTGCATTTATCCCTTTTAAAAACTCCCACTTATGGGTTTTGTGACATGTTTAGGAAGGCACTTCCCATCTCAACATTATAAAATAAATTCCCTTATGGTTTTCTTTTTGTGGTAATAATAATTATGAAGAGGCTCCAACCTGATGTATTTTAACATGACTTCTGGTTATCCTGGCCCCACTGAATCATCCATCTTCCCCCAGTGACTTGATATCTTGGCTGCATCTTAAAAAGAAGGCAGAAAATTTCCTTTCCACTTAAAATGAGTCCATCTTAATTCCACTTTCTATTTGATATATCCTGTGTGTCACTTTTATTATGCATTACACCTTAGAGTTACATATTGCAGTATATCCAGTTTGCCAACGAAGATAGATAAGCACTGAGAGATTCAAGCATTCAGACTCACCTGGTCACAGCGCAGATACTGAACCATGTAATGCTAAACCTCAGGGAGTTGTTGGGGAAGGAGTTCAACCTTTGGACGTTGTTATGGGCCAGATCATGCTCTCTGCCTCCCAACCCTCATTCATATGTTGAAGTCCTAACCTCAGAAAATGACTGTATTTAGAGACAGTCTTTAAAGATGCAGTGAAGTTAAAATGAGGTTACAAATGTGGATCCTGATCGAGTATACTGGTGTCGTAGGAAGAAGTAATTAGGATACAGGTGTGTACAAAGAGAAGACCGTGTGAAGACACAGGGAGAAGACAGCTCTCTACAAACCAAGGACAGAGGCTTGTAGATCCTGCTGCCACCTTAATCTTCAGGCATCTAGCCTCCAGAACTGTGGGCACATAAATTTCTGTTGTTTAAACCACCCAGTCTGTGGTACTTTGTTATGGCAGCCTAGTAAATTAATACAGAGGTACACAGACCTGGCTGAATCAATTAAAGGTCTTTGGCTGCAAACCTTAGACATCTAGTCAGGTCTAGTGTCTTAGTCAAGTTTGCTGAGTCTGCTACGGAAATCTGCATGCAGCAGGTGCATTGGGAGGTGCATAGGGTAGTAAAGGAGGCTGGGAGAGGGAGAAGTTGAACTGTGATGTAATTGTAGCAGAGGTCTCAGTTGGCGCTTTTGAGCTGGGATGGCCCTTCAGGGTTGCAGATTGAGGCAAGGGGGCTGGACCGTTGTCCCCCAGCAGACTTTCCCTAGAAGAGGGTCCAAACTTGGATGAGGAAGCTCTGTGTGGCTGAGGGCAAGTGCTGAGAGAGACTCAGCTGCGAGCCATCAGCAGCCAATGCTGCTGGCAGCTGGAGAGTGAGTATCCGGGTCCCGGACAGGGATCTGGGCAGAGCACACCTGCAACCACCACTCCCACCTAAGCAGAGGGGTTGATGGGATGCATATGTGGGAAACTTGCAGCATGGAAGGACAACTTGAAGGAGTGGGCTTCATGACAGACATGGCCCAGTGCAACATGGGGATTGGGAGGGCAGGAACAAAATGGACAGTTTCTCCAGGCAACAGCCACTGAAGTGAATCAACTCCAACCATCATTATGCCTTTCCCTTCAACATTCAGATTCCTGGGAGAGAGAGAGTCTATTTAGCCTGACTCTGACTTTGGTCACCTACTTGCCTTCTGGACAGAACGGGGCCTGGCACTTTGACAGTCTGCAGAAGGCTGCACAATGTGGAGAAAGGGTGGTTCCCAAAAGACCAATTGAGATATCATCACTAGATGAAAGAGGATGGACACTGGGCAGGCAAAAACAACGCAGGTCTATTGGGCAGGCCAGCTGCATTGAAATCTCAGTTTTAGGTGACTTTGGGCTACTGAGACCAGCTCAGCCGTAGAGACCCCCACCCAGGCGGTGCTGAAGGAATTAAGAAGCAGACACCCAGATTGAACAGAGTGGGACTATCGGCAGGGGGCCAAGAGCTTTCCGAGCTGAGAGCCTCGGGCTGACAGCATTCCGGGCTGAGGGCCTCGAGCAGACTCTGACCCACGTAGCTATTCTCTCTGAACAGGTGATTATTATTAACAAACAGGTGTTCAGTGTTTTCTCATAGACCCAAGATAAACTAGGTAGGCAGCTGGTGCCTGCTTACCACTGATCAAGGGCAAACCAGAAAGTATTGTCCACGAGGGAGCCACGGGGGCAGGGACACATATCCCGTGCTTAAAGAATTGTTTTAACCGGTGTATGATTACATATACTGTTCTGCTACTTTAGAATGCCCCAAGTAGTTTTCCAATGCAGGGGCGGGCAGCTATGTTTTCCTTGTGGCTGTTCTTAGCCAACAATATACTGTTATCATACACTCAGCATTTCTTAACATTGGGCACATATTTGAACTCATAAAACTTTCAGCGCTTCATTTGTAGAGTGGAAATAATACTACCTATCTCAGAGGATTTTTCAGGCTTAGATGATATATCAATATCTAGCTATATGTAGGTGTGTGCATATATATGTGTACATGTATACATAAACATTATGCATATATTCACATATGTTCATGCACATAATATGTAGATATATATGATCCCTATAAATTGAAAGCTACCATTTATTTGATTTATGTCTATGGCTTTTAGGACTTCATTATTTTCTATAATGTTACCCATATGCATTTGGCATTCCCATCTCTTCTTGAGAACAGGAGAAACATTTCATGTGTGTTTTTAAACGTGCTAATTGGCTGGGTGCGTTGGCTTATTCCTGTAATCCCTGCTGTATAAGGGACTGATATGGGAGCATCACTTAAGGCCAGGAGTTTGAGATCAGCCTGGGCAACATAGCGAGATCTATCTCTACAAAAAGTTTAAAAATTATCCAGGCGTGGTGGCACACACCTGTAGTCCCACCTACTTGGGAGGCTAAGGCAGGAGAATAGTGTGAGTCCACGAGGTACACCCTGCAGTGAGCTGTGATCCTGCTATTGCACTCAGACTGGGTGACAGAGCCAGACCATGTCTCAAAAAAAAAGTGTGAATTCCCAAACTCTAGATATGGAAAACCTTAGAAACACCCTTTATAGAGAGAACTGGGAAGATAAAAAGTTTCACAATTTTATATTCTTCACTTTTTTTTTCTTTTGAGACAGTCTTGCTCTGCTGCCCAGGCTGGAGTACAGTGGCACAATCTCAGCTTACTGCAACTTCTGCCTCCTGGGTTCAAGCTATTCTTCCTGCCTCAACCTCCCAAGTAGCTGGGATTATAGGCACACACTACCACACTTGGCTAATCTTTGTATTTTTAGTAGAGGTGGGTCTGGTCTCGAACTCCTGGCCTCAGGTAATCCACCTGCCTCAACTTCCTGAAGTGCTGGGATTACAGGCATGAGCCACTGCACCCTGCCTATATTCTTCATTTTGGACATGGGGGTGTATTTGATTTTACATTTAGAACAGTAAATAAAACAAATAAAAATAAAAAGTCAAGAGTGGAATGAAGAAACCAAAAGGAGAGCATGCCCACAATGTCATCCTTCCCCTGGTAAACGTGCAGGCAGAACCATCTCATGGTTTCCCAACAGCAGATGGGGCAAAGCAGGGGATAGTCTGGGGTGAGGACATCAAAGCCTACCCCAAAAACGTCAGAGGTCAATGAAGTTCCAGAATGGAGCACGCAGCCTCATTTTGTTATTTGCTAATTTTAGAAAGAGTCATTTATCGTAAGGCTAGGCAGAACTTGAACAGAGAAGCGGTGGTAATGAGAGGGTGGGGTGGCATTTTCTTCCATACATCTATTTTCCAAAAGGATCCAATTCCGGCAACTAAGTGTCTGCTTCACTCCCGCACAGCCACCAAGAGGCATGGCTTCTGTGGACGCTTTCCAGCTTGCAAATGTTTCCTCTCCGAGGTCACACAAATAGCTGATACATTCATTTCCCTGAAATAAATGCCATCATGGAGGTCTTCTTGTAGCTGTCAGAGGTGATGAGCAGTGTTGATGGAGTGGGGTAATGACATTGCAATGTGATTGAAAGGGTTTAGGATGTGATTTCCTATTTGGTTCAGACAAAATAAAACCATTATCCGTGCTTCATCTTTTTTAAAGAGATTGTTTTCTGAGCTCTTTCGTGCTTGGAGCCTGTTGCAGCACCCAGGGACAATATTAGCCTGTCACGATTACAGATCAGTTCATCACCACAGTCAGCCTCCAATCTCCTTGAACTCTTTGCAGAGGAAATGACTTTTCTGGGTCTGTATTATCCCCGGGTACGTCAACTTTTGAAAAAGATGTTGCTGCAGTCATTCATTGAACGTGGAAAACCGTCTGCCAGCACAGACCCAGGCACGCTGGCGAATTTGCTGGTAGCTGCCTATGAGCAATCAAGACCTCCATTAGCTTATGGGTCAAGGGAAATGAGACACTTGGACACGTGCATGCAGAGGGGTCAGCACCTTGCTTGAATGGGTTATGGATAGACTTGATGTTGGAAGGACTAGGGTTCCCTAGTGCCTTTCTTATCTGTTACTAAACTATGCCTGAGTCAGTGAACTCACATGGCCAGGCCACAGCGAGGGTTTCAGGAGGGCTGTCAGTATCCTCTCTCACACACTTTTACCCCCTAATAATGCAGGAAGCTATGCTATTAATGTTCTGGCTCCCAATCCCACTTCACTCAACAACAGCCTGTCACCAGGCCTATTACCTGATTTTCAGGTGTTAGATTGCTAGCTCTGCAATGTAAAGGGATTTCCATCCCAGGGACTTTCTAAGCATCAGGCTTTAACTCAGCCTGCATACAAGAGACAGAAGAAGATCCCATGGCCCAGAATCGAAATATCTTTAATTCATTTCCATAGGTGAAGGCAGCAAATGTATATAGACATCAATTTGTCTGTTGATGCTTTGTAAAAAATATACAAAATGTAAAATTTATGAATCTTTGCCATTTTGAAGTGTACAGTGCAATGGCATTAAGTACATTCACATTATTTTACAGCGTCACTGCCATCTACTCCAGAACATTTTTACCATCCCAAACTGAAACTCAGTACCCGTTAAACAATGGCTCCCCATTCTCCCCTCCCTGGCTATGTCATCCTTGCCAATGACCACTCTACTTTCTACCTCTATGAATAATATTCCATTATGTATATATACCACATTCTGCTTATTTGTTATTGGTTGGTGGGTATTTGTGTTGTTTTTATTGTTTATGGGCATATGCACATCTGTTCAAGTCCCTATTTTCAATTCTTTTGGAAGGCAACTTCACCACTACACCACCAACGCTAGTGCTTCTTCAGGTATATACCTAGAAGTGGGACTGCTGGGTCATATGGCATTTCTATGTTTAATTTTTTGAGGAACCAACATACATTTTCCACAGTGCCTACATCATTTTACATCCCTTTCAAGAATACACAAGGGTTCCAATTTCTTCGCATCATTTCCAACATTTATTTTTAAGGTTATTCTAATGAGTGTCCCATTAGTGTTTTTAAATATGATCACTCTTCATTTATGAAGTTGCTTCAAAATAAAGGGAGAGAAGAAACACAGAAAGAAAATCAATGAGGAGTGGTTGCTGAATATAGAACCAAGAATTTTGTGAGATGACAGCCACCGGCATCAGAATCTCTTTTGGATCTCAGAGGACACACATTCCAGTCTTTTGTGCTTCTGAAACTCTTCCTATATGTTCTCAAGCTGCAATGAGCTGAGACCATTGTCATCCTTTTATTCTATTACCTTCACATAACTAAAATATATTTATTAATAATAATATTAAAAAAACAGACTAATTCTCACCCGGGAGAAAGTATTTGAAATATCTAAAACTGACAAGGGATTAATATTTTAAATATACCAACAACTGCAAATCAGCAGGGAACATAAGAAATCCAGTGAAAAAATAGGTGAAGAATATGGATAAGCATTTTACAGATAGCGAAGATTGAAATCTATGAAAAAATCCTCAAATCAGATAAATAACAATTAAAACAAAACACACATTGCACCCCCAATAATAGCAAATTTTAAAAGGTTGAAAAATAAAAACAAATGTCAGAAAAGATGTGGGTAGACCAAGAACTTCCACGCACTACTGTTGGAATGTAAACTTAGACACACATTCTGGAAAATGAACTGATATTATTTTGTTAAATTAAATATGTTTAAGCCAAAAGAGGCAGAAATTTCTCTCTTGAATATCCCAGAGAAATTCTTGGACAGGTCTGCAAGAAAATGTGAATGAGAATCTTCATCACAGCATTGTTTGTGCCCCCAAAAAGTGAAGAAAGACAACTTAATGGGGGAAAGAAGAGTCTTTTCAACAAATGACTTTGGGAAAGCGAATGTCCACATGCAAAAGAATGAAGCTGGACTCCCTCCTTATACCACATGCAAAAGTTAACTCAGACTGAATCACGGATGTACATGTTAGAGCTCAAAATTGAACATTTCTTAGAAGAAAACAAATGAGTAAATCGTTGGCTTGGGTTGGGTGATAGAGTAAATCGTTGGCTTGGGTTCGGTAGTAGAGTAAATGGTTGGCTTGGGTCGGGCGATAGAGTGAATGATTGGCTTGGGTCGGGCGATAGAGTGAATGGTTGGCTTGGGTCGGGCGATAGAGTGAATGGTTGGCTTGGGTCGGGCGATAGAGTGAATGGTTGGCTTGGGTCGGGCGATAGAGTGAATGGTTGGCTTGGGTCGGGCGATAGAGTGAATGGTTGGCTTGGGTCGGGCGATAGAGTGAATGGTTGGCTTGGGTCGGGCGATAGAGTGAATGGTTGGCTTGGGTCGGGCGATAGAGTGAATGGTTGGCTTGGGTCGGGCGATAGAGTGAATGGTTGGCTTGGGTCGGGCGATAGAGTGAATGGTTGGCTTGGGTCGGGCGATAGAGTGAATGGTTGGCTTGGGTCGGGCGATAGAGTGAATGGTTGGCTTGGGTCGGGCGATAGAGATAGAGTAAATGGTTGGCTTGGGTCGGGCGATAGAGTAAATGGTTGGCTTGGGTCGGGTGATAGAGTGAATGGTTGGCTTGGGTCGGGCGATAGAGATAGAGTAAATGGTTGGCTTGGGTCGGGCGATAGAGTAAATGGTTGACTTGGGTCGGGTGATAGAGTGAATGGTTGGCTTGGGTCGGGCGATAGAGATAGAGTAAATGGTTGGCTTGGGTCGGGCGATAGAGTAAATGGTTGACTTGGGTCGGGTGATAGAGTAAATGGTTGGCTTGGGTCGGGCGATAGAGTAAATGGTTGGCTTGGGTCGGGTGATAGAGTGAATGGTTGGCTTGGGTCGGGCGATAGAGATAGAGTAAATGGTTGGCTTGGGTCGGGCGATAGAGTAAATGGTTGACTTGGGTCGGGTGATAGAGTGAATGGTTGGCTTGGGTCGAGTGATAGAGTAAATCGTCGGCTTGGGTTGGGTAATAGTTTTTGTTGTTGTCGTTGTTTGGTTTTTGGTTTTTCCTTTAAGTTATGACACCAAAAGCACAAGTGACAAAAGAAAAAAATAAATTGGATTTTAACAAAATTTAAAACTTTTGTGCTTTAAAAGATATCATCATGAAAGTGAAGAGACAACCCATGGAATGAGAGAAAATATTTTCAAATATTTGCAAGTTGTATATCTGTTAAGGGAATCAGACAATAAGTTCAGAAATAAAAAGACGACCCAATTGAAATATAGGAAAAGGGTCTAAACAGTCATTTCTCTAGGAAGATAAACAAACATCTGACATGTACATGAAAAGATACTCGACATTACTGGTCATTAGGGAAATGCAATTGAAAACCACAATGAGATGCCAGTATACACCTACTAGGATGGCTACAATCAAAAAAATTCACAATAACAAGTATGTGGAAAAATTGAAACCGACATTAATTGCTAGTGAGAATGTAAAATTGTCTAGCAATTTTGGAAAACAGTTTGGCAGCTCCTTGAAATGTTAAACAGAGAATTAGCATATGACCTGGCAATTCTGCTAGGTTTAAATTCAAGAGATATCACAGTATATGTTTACTCAAACTCACACAAATATCCATAGCAGTGTATTGAATAGCCAAAAAGTCGAAACAATCCAAATGTCAGTAACTGATGAAAGAATAAACAAAAATATAATATATCAGTGCAATGGAATAATACTCAGCAATAAAAAGAAATGACGCCAGGTGCAATGACTCAGATCTGTAATCCCAGTGCTTTGGGAAGCTGAACTGGGAGGATTGCCGGAGCCCTCGAGTTCAAGGCTGCAGTAAGCTATGATTGCACCACTGTGCTCCAGCCCTGAGTGACAGAGTGAGACTCTGTCTCTTAAAAAAAAACAAAAGAGGCAGAAATTCCTCTCTTGAATGTCCCAGAGAAATTCTTGGACAGGTCTGCAAGAAAATATGAAGAGGGACTACTAATATGATGACTGAACCTTGAAAATATTTTGCTAAGGGAAAGTAGCCAATCACAAAGGATCACATATTATATGATTTCATTGTTTGAAATGTGCTGAATGCTCAAACCTATACAGATGGAATGTAGATCGGATGTTGCCAGGGCTTGAGAGGAGAGAAAACAGGAGTGACTGCTAATGGATAGAGAGGTTTTTAGGGGAGGATGAAAGCGTTCTGAAATTACACAATAGTGAAGGTGGTACAGTTCTGTGAATTTACTAAAAACAATTGAATTGTGTGTGATGAATCGTACATTAAATGAATTATATCTCAATAAAAACCATACAACACTTTAAAAAACCATACAAACTCTATTTATTTGCTGTTGTTTTTAACATTACTGTATGCCTTCTTATGCTGAAAGTCAGCACTGGAGAGGAAGAAAGCAATGCTAATTCAATGCTTTTAAGGAAGTATATTAAATACCTCACTTTAAATGATCAATCACTTGGGGGCGAAGTAGCACACAAAATGCATATGGAAATAGGCACTTTTCTCCTTCTGTTGCACAGCATCAACACATGGACTGCTATGGAAAAGAAAAAGAAAAGTCCAACCGTGTTTGGCTAAAATGTACAATGATATTTAACAGCACCAGGAAAAATTTCAGAGCATTGGATTTGGGACATATTGAAAAGTCCTTCAAATTACTTTTTGAGACTTGATACTGCTACTAGTCACCTCAAAGAGAGTGAGGACATAATGAACCAGAAGAGAAAGAAGAAAAGGGACTGTTTCATATGTGACTTTGGAAAGGACTATCACCTGGTTGGGAATACACAGCAGCAGAAACCCATCACCAGGCTTCTGTACTATCAACTTAGCTGCAGTGTACCCAGAAAGACTGGATCCAGGCCGGGTGTGGCGGCTCACACCTGTAACCCCAGCACTTTGGGAAGCCCAGGTGGGTGGATCACCTGAGGTCAGAAGTTGGAGACAAGCCTGGCCAGCATGGTGAAATCCCATCTCTACTGAAAATACAAAACTTAGCTAGGTGTCCCAAGTTCCCAGGAGCTGTCTGGTGGCCCTGGTGATAGCCCCTGAGGCTGGAACCCCCATGGCCAGCCCAGCCTGGCTCTGTTCTCTGTCTTGTCACCCCAGCCTCACTTCTCTGGTGGCCTGACTCCCACTTCCTGGTGGCCCCATCACCTAGCTCCTCACAACATGGTTTTTACTTCTGTGGAGTTAATAAAAACTTCACCAGTTAAAAAAAAAAATAGCCAGGCATGGTGGCACATGCCTATAGTCCCGGCTACTTGGGAGGCTGAGCTGGGAGAATCGCTGGACCCAGGAGGTAGAGGTTACAGTGAGCAGAGATCGTGCCATTCTACTCTAGACTGGGTGACACAGAGGGACTTCATCTCAAAAAAAAAAAGACTGGATGCATTATCCTTGGCAGACCTTGGTTATCTTCACCAAGATAATAAAAGAATCCTTGTTCTAATTCTTCGCTCAAGGAAAGCAATCTGTTGTGTCTCATGTTGCATATGAAATTGCTCATGTCCAAGTAATTATCAGTGTCTTTCATTTACATGAGGCATTTCCATGGTTAATGTCTAACAGATATCTATGTGGAGTGCCATATTTATCAGACTAATGTTGAAAGTACTTATACAATACATTTCTTATTAACATACTGACCTTTGTGGAAAAATTAACTTTCTAGTGGTGATATGTTTGTACTACCTCATCCAAATTAAATGAATAAGCACTTCAGAAGATGAAACTGTGTGTTTTATTTCTTAATATATTTATGTTCTCCTAACCCTATAGAACCTAGAATAAGCTCAATCTATATTTACTTAAAAAGTTGGAAAGAAGGGCCGGGTGTGGTGTCTCACGCCTGTAAACTCAGCACTTTGGGAGGCCGAGGCAGGCGAATCACGAGGTCGAGAGTTCAAGACCAGCCTGGTCAACATGGTGAAACCCCGTCTCTACTAAAAATACAAAAATTGGTTGGGCATGGTGGCATGCACCTGTAGTCCCAGCTACTAGGGAGGCTGAGGCAGGAGAATCACTTGAACCCAGGAGGCGGAGGTTGCAGTGAGCCAAGACTGTGCCACTGCACTCCAGCCTGGGTGACAGAGCAAGACTCTATCTCAAAAACAAAACAAAACAAAAAAACAAAGTTGGAAAGTAATGGTACAGAATGGATCAGGACAATAGACTTCCAAAAACATAGAAATGAAATGATATTAGTAGAAGACACACCTAAGGGACATATCACCAGGCTTATTGAGACACTGTGTTCCCTGGCAGCCTGAGGCTCTTTGCTTAGAAGACAAGCATTTGTTTATAGAAGTTCAACATGGCAGATGAGTGACATCATTTGTGGAACAAAAAGCTCCCAAATGGTATAATTTAGTATTACTTTATAGCATCACTTGTCAAGTTTGTTTTCCTCAGCCCGAAGAATTTGAATTTTTTGGCATCTTGTTATATCCGCCTGAGAAGTCTTCGGGCTAATCACAAATTTGGACAGAGCTGAATTATTCAATCTGTCTTCTTCTGTGGTTTTGTGATCCTAGCAGGCTGTCAGGGGTAAAGGTTCAGAAGTATCCCAGAATATGCCAATAGATACAAATAAAATAAACTAAATGAAAAATGTCAAATTAGTCGGGCATGGTGGCATGCATGTGTAATCCCAGTTACTCGGGAGGCTGAGGCAGGAGAATCACTTGAACACAGGAGGCGAATGTTGCCTGGATGAAACAGTGAGACTCTGTCTCAAAAAAAAGTATGTTTTTTATTATTTAAAAACTGTCAATCAGAAAAATTTCCCATTTCCTTTTAGAATCTGAGATTGGCCCCACTGTATATAAGTAATACCAAAAATACATGAGTAATTGTTTAATATGTTTGATCATCTTGTGGACAACCAAGTCAAATACTTTAAGGCAAAACAAAACAGAAAATTCTAAAAGTCCTTTCTGGGAAGCAACCAAGCTTGAACGAACGCTGGCTATATGGCCTAGCCACTTACCTATGTGTGATAGTTTCCTAGGGTTTTCAGTTACTCGGAAAGGCCCCTGTGCTTCTGCACCGCAACGCGCAAAGCTCTCTCCGGTGCCTCTGCCGTCTGCACCTGACCCCGCACCCTGACCCACAAGCAGGTGTGAGAAGATGTAGAAGAAGAAAGCCTATTAGAAATCAAACCGTGTCTGTTCTGCTCCCCACAAAAATGACAAGATGACACGAAGAGAGAATGACACCTGGGGGAAATTTGAGCCTAAGCTTTATTTTGGCCACGTTAACTGGCTAGTGAAGATGGGCAGTTCATTTCAAATGTTATTCGAAACAAATCAAGAATTGCCATTAAATATTGATTTTATTTATTCTGCATGGAATCCACACTTACAGAGAGAAATACTGGAGGTACGGTCCTTGCTTTCATCTTCCAGTTTGTGTGTGGAGATGGGGGTGGATGTAGGAATAAACACCGTCAACATTTTGCACAGGTACTAAGGTAAGAGGATATTACATTGGGGGTTCAAAGAACTAAGATGCTTTCAACTCATCTTTCAACTTCACCCCTGTCTACTAAAGGAGTCCCCATTTTGGCTGGAGGTAAGTAGAGTGTTTTGTTCCCACCACATTAAGGAGTGGCATATGGGATGGATGGTCCACCCATCTTGCTGAAAACATCTCAGGTGCACTGCAAAAGAAAAACACACACTGGCCTTCCGATTTGTCAAATGCATTCCAGGGTTTGTTTGATGTGGCAAGAATAACATTGTGAGGGGAGGGGGATCCCCTGCATGACACACGAGCTTGCAGAGATTCAAATTCCATTCCAGTAAGCACCACTTACAAAGGTGAAAGAAGTTTAGGTGTATTCCCTAACTAATATTGCCAATGACCACTGAGAGCTAACGTCAAATGTTTCAGACTCAGTAACTGCAGAAAAATGGTATACCCAACTCTGAGGCACTGCTCTCAAGTCTTAAGGAAGGGCAAGGAAACTCTGGAGGACTCCAAAAATGCAGAGACTGGAAGCAGGTACCTGTGCGTCTGGTACCCAGGACTATGTGCACCTGGACGGGCGCAGAGGTCCCCTATTGATTGCCCTTCATATTCACGTAAGTGGGGAGGGAGTTCCCATATCATGGCAGGGCTTTCCCAGGACGAGCCCCTCAGCCTCACAGTGAAGAGAGATGGTCTACTGTATCAAATATGATTCATTCTATTTTTTATGGTTTTTTGTTTTGTATTTTTGAGACAGAGTCTCACTGCATCACCCAGGCTGGAGTGCAGTGATGCAGTCTCGGCTTAGTGCAACCTCCACTTCCAGGGTTCAAGGCATGCACCACCATGCCTGGCTAATTTTTGTATTTTCCATAGAGCTGGGGTTTCACCATATTGACCAGGTTGGTCTCAAATTCCTGACCTCAAGTGAGCTGCCCACCTTGGCCTCCCAAAGTGCTGGGAGTACAGGCGTGAGGTACTGCACCCAGCCTGAGTTTTTGAAAAAAATCTGTTGAAATTGATAGTACTATAGTTATACAAGATTTTAACATTGGCAGAGGAGGCGTGAAGGATGCACAGGGCTACCCTGCACATTTCTTTGCAACTTCCTCTGAATCTATAATTATTTCAAAGCAAAAAAATTAAAAAATATCTGTTGGTACATTAGGTATAAAGTACATAAATAAATAAATAAATAATAAGGCCAGGCACTGTGGCTCACGTCTGTAATCCCAGTACTTTGGGAGGCCAAGGTGGGCGGATCATGAAGTCAAGAGACTGAGACCATCCTGGCCAACATGGTAAAACCCCGTCTCTACTAAAAGTACAAAAAATTAGCCGAGCATTGTGGTGCATGCCTGTAGTCCCAGCTACTCGGGAGGCTGAGGCAGGAGAATTGCTTGAAACTGGAAAATGGAAGTTGCAGTGAGCTGGGATCATGCCACTGCACTCCAGCCTGGCGATAAAGCAAGACTCTGTCTCAATAAATAAATAAATAAATAAATAAATAAATAAATAAATAAATAAATAAGACAATCTCCCTTCATTAAAAAATATAAGTGCTAGATGCATATTTGTCTGGTGTGTTACCTTAGATAATGTTTTGACACAACTCTATCATAAAACATCTTCTGCTCATTTATACAATTTTATATTTGCTTACTTAATTTCTTCACTGAATTTTTAAAAAATGTTTCTTTCAGAGTCAGAATCTTGCTCTGTTACTCAGGTTGAATTCAGGCTCCTGGGTTCATGCCATCCTCCTGCTTTAGCCTCTCAAGTAGCTGGGACTACAGTACAGGTGAGCAATACTGCACCCGGCCCATTTACTGAATAGTAATTGAGCACCTATTATATGTCAGAGTATTGCTGCAGGTGCTAGGCATAGAATTCTGAGTGAAAACACAAAATTTTGTCCTCATGATTCTTATAGTTTAATAGGGAAGACAACTACTTTTTAAAATCTCAAATGAAATTCATAATTGTCATTGTGACAAATACTTTGAAAGAGGGTTACACGGTGGAACAATCAGAGTTTCCTCTGGCATTCTTCTAAGAACTAAATGAGATAGATATCCTAGGTGAGATGCTTTTAAACCATTACGTTCTTTACAAATATTGGTGGTTGTTAATATTTGGTGCAAACATGGAAGTTGTTTTCTTTTAAATTCAGTCCTTCCAAAAATGTCCCAATTACTAGCAGTTTTTAGTAGTCTCATCCCTCTCTCTGGCTGGACATGATTCTCCTACCTTCTGCCCTGGGAACACCAGATGCCACCTGCCCACACACCCAGGCACATGCATGCAGCCTCCACACCCACACACCCTGAAACATGCACTACAGAGAAGTGTAACTTGGCGCAGGCTCCTGAAAAGTTGGCCCCGGATTCTCTGAGCAGCAGCTGGCTTCCCTTACAGATTAGTTCAGGACAGTCAGGAAGCCTGATTCTTTGGAGGGCCTGCTAGCGTGGCATTGGGGAAGATCCAAATGCTTTTGAGGAATTGCCAAGTTCAATTTTCAAAGAGCAGCACATCTGCTGACACCAGCGTCTATCCCCGAAAGAAAAACTTGACCTACTTTTCTGTCCCAGAAATCTCTTGAGGTCTTCAGTGTGGCCAGAGCCACTCACATTTCAAGCACAGTAATGGTTCCAACACCTAAGCGGAGAGGCACGAGGCAGACATGTGGGTTGTCATGCAGGGACCCAGATTTTGAGGAATGGGGGGTGAGAATGTCAGTGAAGAAAGACACATCTGGCAGAGAACTCTTGGAGCCGAGTCATTAGACAAGAGCCATAAGAGTGAAGAACGTTGGGGTTAAGTAGGATGTTTTGGAGATGCAAACAACTCACCTGTGTGCAACTTCATGTTGTGGGTGGGAGAAGCTGCAGATGAATCTAATAATAATACCAAAAATGGAGATGAGAGAACAGGAGGGAAATAGAAGATGCGGGGCGGGGCGGGGGCAGGCGGTGGAGGATAAATTTGGTATTACTGAGCTTGAAGTGCTCGACACCATCAGTGTCCAGAATACAGTTGGCAGGTCACGCCTGGAACCTCGAGATGAGGTTGAGATGAGATGCTGTGTGAACAGAAGAGGCCACTGAAGTGATAGGAGCAGTCAAGCTAGTTGTGCCAGTAAGTTTCCAGCTCTACTGTTTCTCCCAAGCCCAGCTCTTGTGTTGCAGATTGATCCATTGCCGCATCTCATCCAGATCCTGTACACTGCTGGCTTCCATAGCATCTATTTCGCTACTATGTCTGATGCACAGACAGAGATACAACCTGCCATGGCTGACTTTTAATAAGGTATTGAAATGTAGCCTCTGGAAATGGGGATAATAGTAGCTCCTGCCTCACAGTGCTATTGGCTGTCTTCAGGTCTTTAATATAGTACCAGTTAGTGCTCAAAAAATGTTACTATTATCAATAGTTGGAAAGGTGGAGAGACAGCATATAAATAATGAAAAAGTGATTGGCCAGGCATGATGGCTCATGCCTATAATTCCAGCACCTTGGGATACCAAGGCAGGTGGATTGCTTAAGCTCAGGAGTTCAAGACCAGCCAGGGCAAAATGACAAAACCCCATCTCTACAGAAAAAAAAAAAAGATACAAAAATTAGCCGGATGTGGTGGTATGCACCTGTAGTCCCAGCTACATAGGAGGCTGATGTGGGAGGATGGCTTGAGCCCCGGAGGTGGAGGTTGCAGTGAACCCAGATTGCACCACTGCACTCCAGCCTGGGCAGCCAGACCTTGTCTCAAAAAAGAAAAACTGATTGGCTACTTTCATTCCAATGTTACATAAAAGTAGCAGTTTGATTTAGATTGTTAACTGTTGACCAATAAAATTCATGACATCACAAATACAAAAGCACAAATATGACATTTTTATATATCCATATATGTATGTAGTCACACAAGTGTGTGAACAGACACATGCATATATGTATATGTATTATACATACCTATATATGCCTCAGTTCTTCAGAAAAACATCACTCTCACTGTTTTTCTTTAGGGCACTTGTTATAATGACAGTTTTGCCTTTTTGTGTATGCTTATTTGTGATGATTTGTCTTTTCACTAGATTGTCAGCACCACCAGGGCATGGGATATGCGTGTACTTATGCAGCACTATGGCTGCTGCCTAGCACACAGTAGGAGTTCAATGACAATTTGATGGATGGAGAGAGAGGGTAGTAATGGGTAGAGAATGGCATCAGAACATTAGCTGCAAAGAAAGGCCTATCTAGACAAACATTATTCCGTCATTAAATAATCTGAGGGAAAAGTGGGTTTGTTTGCTTATCTGATTCCCTAATAGGCTATTAAAATGAGTGATGAATAAATCGGAATGGACTTCTAAATTCTAACTATGTGCTGTAAAATCCATAAACAGAAACAAAAAACACAATAATTTCCCTCAGCCCTGCTTCTTTCTAATTTAATGTGAGCCAATTTCTTGAGAGGGAGTGTTAAACACAACCAACTCACCTGGAAAGTATTTGCTGAGTGTCAATTATACTACATTACATGAGCAATGCGTGAAGCTGGCATGACATGTGCCCCTGAAGGAGCTATAATGTTCTAAGAGGTACAGACATATTTTGAAAATTAGCATTTGCAATAAGTGACATTTACTGAATTCCATGTTTCAAACACTGTTCTGAGCACTTTACAAAGCTAATCTCTATTAAACCTCACAACTCTCTGAAGTAGGAATAAATTATTACCATTTCGAAAGAAATTAAGGCACAGAGAGACCAGGTTTCTAGCCCAAGTTCTCGCGCTAGCTAGTCAAAGGGCCAACTCTCGGGAGCCTGTGCTGTTTACCACCACTCTTTATTCTCTCTCAGTAGAGCAGCAGAAGGTGGGAGCTGGGGCGTGTTCAAAAATTAAGTATACAAGCAGGGCATGGTGGCTCATGCCTATAATCTCAGTACTTTGGGAAGTTGGTGCAGGAGGATCACTTGAGGCCAGAGTTTGAGACTAGATGGAGCAAAATAGCGAGACCTCCTTTATCCAAAAAAAAAAAAAAAAAAAAAAAAAATTAGCAGAGTGTAATGACAACACCTGTAGTCACAGCTACTAGGGATGCTGAGGCTGGAGGATCACTTGAGGCCCAAAGTTCTAGCCCAGCCTGGGCAACACAGTGAGACTCTCAACAAAACAAAACAAAACAAAGTATAAAGAATTCAGCTCATCTTCTTGTAGGGTTTTTTTTTTAGTAGAAATTAAAATAATCTACCATTTTATTTTTTTTAGAAATTGCCCAGTCTTCTTGGAGGCTCTGAAAGTTAGTCATTTCAGGGAATTTGAACATACAATGGAACATTGGCCTAAGAACATTTTTAAAATTGTTTCTCATATCAGTAATAATCAGTTGCAAATTGATCCCTTACAATGTATATGGGTTTCATTTTCTGGCACTGAGCGTGACCGTATCCCAATGAGTCATTCTAAAACTAAAGAACAACACAATTGGTAAAGCCAAAGAATTAAATGTCTCATTGTTGACTGAGGTATAGACATCTCTAAAATCAGCTCGAAAGTCTACAAGAGAGTTCTTGACCATTTACATGGTGTGGAGTTTCCATGTGACTATTAGCTGGGATACAAAATAAAAGGTATTTATTTGCAACTTATTGTGAAATATCTGCGTGCCATCCTATCTTTCTCAGCATACCTGAAGTTGTTATTCCTTCCTCTGGAATCATCAAATATAATTTGCAAGTAACCTCACCAAGCCACTCTAATAGATCTTATTTTTCGGGAGAAAGTGATCAAGTGGCTTCCTTGACATTTCGATCATACTGTTCCCTCTGCATGAAAGGTCTTTCCTCATTTTATCTGGCAACCTCCTGCTCATTTTAGCAAATGCTTGTGCAATTATTACTTTCCAAAAAAAAAAAATGACATTTTCTCCTTTCTGATCTAACTCTTTCTGATCCCTTGTGTTAAGGATTGATTTTGGTGACAGATATCACCAAAAATAATAGAAGTTGATTTTACTGTCTCATAACTTGACATTCAAAAGGCAGGGCTGGCATGTTGGTGCCACAGTGTCTCCCAGGACCTGATATTCTTTAATTTTTCTGTTCCCTCATCCTTAACATGTAGCTTAACATTCATTCTCAGGATTGCCTCATGATCTCAGGATGGCTACTGGAGCTCCAACTTTATCATCTGCATTCTAGGCAGGAAGAATAAAGAAGAGGAGAAGGGGAAAAAGACACTTTCCAGAAGAGTATAATCTATGACGATTGTTTAAAGTTTTGTTGTTGCTCTACTTTAAGTTCTGGGTTACATGTGCAAATCTTGCACGATTGTTGCATAGGTACACACATGCCATGGTGGTTTGCTGTCTCCATCCCTCCATCACCTACATCAGGCATCTCTCAATGTTATCCCTCCCCAAACTCCCCACTGCCCACTGTCCCTCCCCTATTCCCCCAGCCCCCAACAGACCCCAGTGTGTGATGCTCCCCTCCCTGTGTCCATGTGTTCTTATTGTTCAACACCCACCTATGAGTGAGAACATGCGGTGTTTGGTTTGCTGTTCTTGTGTCAGTTTGCTGAGAATGATGGTTTCCAGATTCATTCATGTCCCTACAAAGAACATGAACTCATCCCTTTTTATGGCGGTATAGTATTCCATGGTGTATATGTGACACATTTTCTTTGTCCAGTCTATCATAAATGGGCATTTGGATTGGTTCCAGGTCTTTGCTATTATAAACAGTGCCATAATGAACATACATGTGCATGTGTCTTTATAACAGAACAATTTATAATTCTCTGGGTATATACTCAGTAATGGGATTGCTGGGTCAAATGGAATTTCTATTTCTAGATCCTTGAGGAATCGTCCTACTGTCTTCCACAATGGTTGAACTAATTTACACTCCCATCAACAGTGTAAAAGTGTTCTATTTCTCTACATCCTCTACAGCATCTGTTGTCTCCAGGTTTTTTAATGATCGCCATTCTAACTGGCGTGAGATGGTATCTCAGTGTGGTTTTGATTTGCATTTCTCTAATGACCAGTGATGATGAGCACTTTTTCATATGTTTGTTGGTCTCATAAATGTCTTCTTTTGAAAAGTGTCTGTTTATATCCTTTGCCCACTTTTGAATGGGTTTGTTTGTTTGTTTTTGTCTTGTAAATCTGCTTTAGTTCT
This sequence comes from Aotus nancymaae, assembly GCF_030222135.1. Lineage (NCBI taxonomy): Eukaryota > Metazoa > Chordata > Mammalia > Primates > Aotidae > Aotus > Aotus nancymaae. Next base: position 8,955,491 of record NW_026988412.1, on the reverse strand, counting down.
TTGTAGATTCTGGATATTAGCCCTTTGTCAGGTGGGTAGATTGCAAAAATTTTTTCCCATTCTGTTCATTGCCAGTTCTGTTCATTGCCAGTTCACTCTAATGATTGTTTTTTTTTTTTTTTTTTTTTTTTTTTTTTTTTTTTTTTGCTGTGCAGAAACTCTTAAGTTTAATTAGATCCCATTTGCCTATTTTGGCTTTTGTTGTCATTGCTTTTGGTGTTTTAGTCACGAAGTACTTGCCTATGCCTATGTCCTGAATGGTATTGCCTAGGTTTTCTTCTAGGGTTTTTATGGTGGTAGGTCTTATGTTTAAATCTTTAATCCATCTGGAGTTAATTTTAGTGTGAGGTGTAAGGAAGGGATATGGTTTCAGCTTTCCGCACATGGCTAGCCAGTTTTCCCAACACCATTTATTAAACAGGGAATCCTTTCCCCATTGCTTGTTTTTGTCAGGTTTGTTGAAGATCAGATGGTTGTAAATGTGTAGCATTGCTTCCAAGGCCTCTGTTCTGTTCCATTGGTCTCTATATCTCTGTTTTGGTACCAATACCATGCTGTTTTGATTACTGTAGCCTTGTAGTATAGTTTGAAGTCAGGTAGCATGATGCCTCCAGCTTTGTTCTTTGTGCTTATGATTGTCTTGGCTATGTGGTCTCTCTTTTGGTTCCATATGAAGTTTAAAGTGTTTTTTTCCATTTCTGTGAAGAAGTTCAATGGTAGCTTGATGAGGATAGTGTTGAATCTATAAAGTACTTTGGGCAGTATGGCCATTTTCATGATACTGATTCTTCCTAACCATGAGCATGGAATGTTTTTCCATCTGTTTGTGTCCTCTGTTATTTCCTTGAGCAGTGGTTTGTAGTTCTCCTTGAAGAAGTCCTTAGATTACTACAAACAACTCTGCACATAAACCAGTAAATCTGGAATAAATGCATAAATTCCTGGACACTTACACCCTCCCAAGACTAAACCAGGAAGAAGCTGAATACCTGAATAGACCAATAGCAAGGTCTGAAGTTGAGGCAGCAATTAATATCCTACCAACCAAAAGAAGTCCAGGTCCAGACAGGTTTACAGCTGAATTCTACCAGGTGTACAAAGAGGAGCTGGTACCATTTTTTCTGAAACTATTCCAAACGTACAAAAAGAGGGAATACTCCCTAACTCATTTTATGAGACCAACATCATCCTGATACCAAAACCTGGCAGAGACACAACTAAAAAGGAAAACTTCAGGCCAATATCTATGATGAACATTGATGCAAAAATCTTCAATAAATTACTGGCAAACCGAATGCAATAGCACATCAAAAAGCTTATCCATCATGATCAAGTAGGCTTCATCCCAGGGATGCAAGGCTGGTTCAATACACACAAATCTATAAATGTAATCCATCACATAAACAGAACCAAAGACAAAAACCACATGATCATCTCAATTGATGCAGAGAAGGCGTTCAGCAAAATTCAACAGCTCTTTATGCTAAAAACGCTCAATAAACTAGGTATCGAAGGAATGTATCTCAAAATAATAAAAGCTATTTATGACTAACTCACAGCCAATATCATACTGATTGGGCAAAAACTGGAAGCATTCCCTTTGAAAACTGGCACTAGACAAAGATGTCTTCTCTCAGCATTCCTATTCAATATATTATTGGAATTTCTAGCCAGAGCAATCAGGCAAGAAAAAGAAATAAAGCGTATTCAATTAGGAAAGGAGGAAGTTAAACTGTCTCTATTTGCAGATGACATGACTGTATATTTAGAAGACCCCATCATCTCAGCCCAAAATCTCCTTAAGCTGAGAAGCAACTTCAGCAAAGTCTCAGGATACAAAATCAATGTGCGGAAATCACAAGCATTCCTATTCACCAATAACAGACAAACGGAGAGCCAAATCTTGAGTGAACCCCCATTCACAATTGCTACAAAGAGGATAAAATACCTGGGAATACAACTGAAGTTTTTAAAGCAACTTTCCAAAAGGCTTAACCAATGACTTCTCCTTTCTTCTCATTGGACACACGTCTTTAAGGGAGGTCAGGAAAAGTAGGTTTTTAAAAATCGGAGTTAACTGATAACATGGGGATTCTATTACTAGGAAGGTGAAAGTGGAACCTAGTTAGACAGCTAGCAAGCTCTGTTTTCCTTCAAACTGTGGTGGTTCAAATATGCCTATAAATTCTAGGACACTTCTCCATTAAGAGGTGGCATCTGTCTCCTATACTTGGAATCTGGCCTGGCCTTAGTGACTATTACAACAAGCAGAATACAGAGGGATGACAATACAAGACTTACCAGGTTAGGTCACAAAAGGCCGTGTAATGTGCACCTGCTTCTACTGGAACACTCACTCTCTTGATGTCCCTTCTGGGATGTTCCCTTTTGAGACCCAGCTTCTGTGCTGTGAGAAGCTCAGGCCACATTGAAAGGCTATGTGTAGGTTGTCAGTCTCATCTGAGCTCCATCTTTGAGTCATCCCAGCCCAGGCACCTGACATGTCAGTGAAGGAGCCTCCAGATGATTCCAGTCCCCAGCTATGACATCACCTTCAGCCTTAGTGACTTTTGAGATGTTAAGAACCAGAGAAAAAGCCATCCTCACTGCACCCTGCCTGAATCTGCAACCCACAGAATCTGTGAGTTTAATACAATGGCTATTTTGAGGGATGAGGATTTGTTATGAAGTGATAGTAACTGAAACACATTCCTTCCTCCAGAAAAGAGGCAATTGCTTCCAAATGTTTCCATCCCACTCTAGGCCGGCCTCTACATTTTCTACAATGTCTATTACCTAGGAAAGGATGGCTCTTGAAAGATGTTTCCTCAATGAGTGGGCTATATACAGGACTCACATTTTGTTCTGCTTACTCGTTAACATGCCCGTCTTCTCTGCTAGACTGCAAATGCTAAGGCAGGAACTGTCTCTAATGGCACATAGTGGGCTCTCGATAAAACCGAGGAGTTGAGCTGAACCTACAAGGGATGACAGGCATGGATTCAGCTACTCGCTATAACACTGACTGCAAAAAATTTATGTTTTATTTTTAGAGGAAAGCAAATAGGTTATTCAAGTAATTTAAACCCATAGGAAAAAGCAAATTGGGAGAAATGCATGCCAATCACAATTCAGTAACCTGCACAACCCAGCCTTATAGCCCAGACTATATCAACTTCTGGGTCTGACCAACTGGCTCTGTTTGGGCACACATACTCTTGGAGCTGTCTGGCCCTGAAGAAGAATGAAAGATGTGTTTGGTGGCCTGGGCTCACTTTCCTTCAAGTCAACAAGTGCTCCCAGTAAGTACAACCGAGAGATGCTGGGTACACATGATGTACCCAAGACCGTGGCTTAGTTTCTGTGGTTATGGAAGAATGCTGGGGCACAACGTGGAGCATGGCCTCTCAAAGGTCCAGTGCTGCTGGACATGCACTTTTCAGTGCCTGAAATCCATGACATGTTTATCAGAAAGAGTCTGCTAGGCTATGCTGCAATAACAAACATCACCCAAATCTCAGAGGTTTAATTCAACAAAATGTATTCCTTGCTTCCCTATAGGCCTAGCATAGATCAGTACAGGGATTGTGCTCTTTGTGGTCATTCAGGGATCCAGACTGAGGAAGGTTCCACATACTGGCTCTCAAAGCTTCCACCAGAAGTGACTCATGTCATTTCCATTTCCATTATATTGGCCAAAGTGGGTCACGTGGTCATCTTGATTTCACTGGGATGGAGGAATTCAGCCTACCATGTGGCTAGAAGAAGTCAGAACATGGTAAGTGAATGAATGACCATTCGAGGTGTGTGCATGCCTCTGCCCCTGATGAAATGCAAATATTCTTGGAACAATGAGTCCACATTATGCATCAACTACCATTAGTAACCTCATGTGGTTATTATACCCTGTTTTTCTTGAGAATAAGTTTTGATATGATCAGGAAAATATCCATGGAGACCAGAGGAGACAGTCAATGAGTTAGCTCCAGAAAAGAGGAAGGTCAGTTTAGGAGGGGAGAGACAATTGCTTTTGAGACTAGTCCTGATTCTGTCCCTAAGCAGCTAGAAGTTCTTGGACACAACCTTCAACTTCTCAGGACCTTGGCTCCTAGCTAATGTTCTGAGGCTACTGGAGGATAGTATTAGTAAGCCAGAGGCCGCTTCACCAACATATGAAATAATCAGACTCTCACAGGCAAGGAAGCTCACACATAGAGAGACAGAGAATGAGAGACAGGGAGAGAAGAGAGAGAATACCACAAAGCACTAGCTTGAATGCTTGCAGAGAGAAAAGTCAATATTTTAGAGGCAAAGACATGTCGTCTTCCAAGCCTCCCCAGCTTAACATTCCCTACAAGGCTCTCAGTCCTATGGGGTTTACACTGGGGTCTTTCCAAATGGCCAGTTAGGTCTCGAAACATTTCTAGTGTCAATTTAAGAAAGAACAAATCTTCATTCTAGGTAGAGAGGGAGAAGAACCTGCTCTCTTTTACATCTAGAGCTGCCCTTGAAAATGTGAGCCTATTAACCTCAGAAGAGGCCAGGGAAGGAATAAAGCTCCTAGGACAAAGCTCAGCCAAGAGAGACTTTGGGGGCAGGTTTTATTGGTCATATAACCTCTTCCTTCAGGAATTTTATGGGGTGCTGTCAGGCGGTAGCAGACGCTGCTTGACTACCGGGTATTGGGGGGGGCTTGGTCTCTGCAGGATCTTGATGTATTTTTAAGAAGACAGGCAGGAATTACATATTCCTCCTGGTATAGGACTTCTCATTTTTCTTCCAGCAGAAGTGGGGAATAGATTGCTCTGAGATTTGCAAGCTTCCTGTGCATTCGGGAGGGTGGCAGTTAGAATGACAGTAATGACTTAGGTCTCCTCTGAGGGTGGTTTCTTCATTACTGGCCCCTCCACTGCTCCCCTTCCCACTCTGTTAGTCTCAGCTGTACACCCTGCAGCTAGCCTGTCTCTTTCTGGGACAGCTTGTCAGCCACACCTGCCACTGTCCCAAATGGGGCACTAGAGACTGAGGCAAACCCTACAGAATTCCTTTCCCCTCCTTCCTGGCAGCACATGTGCACACACACACATCTTGCACACACAGACATACAAGAGAACTTGCATTTAAAAGAACACTGTGAGCAATTTGAGAAATGAATAGTGAATCCTGAAAAGGGAGGTGTGGAAAAGGGGAGAGCCAGCCCCGCTTACTTAAATTTGGGAAGGGGCAAGGAGCCAAGGTTGTGGGTTAATCACATATACCAGGACAGCAAAGCAAAGCAAAGGGCTGATTTTCATAATCCACACACAAGACTCACATCTTTACCACATTTTCCTTAAAAAAACAATCTGAAATTGGCCACCTGCCACTCTATGCAGCAATGTGGAAAGAATCCCACAAATGTCACGTTGAGCAGACACAAATGAGTACTATATACAATTATTTATGTAAAAATGGTGGGAGGTACAAAATTCATAATAGTGTTGGCTAGCAAAAGTCATGAGAACCTTCCGGGGGCTGGTTAAATCCTGGTTCTTGATCTGGGTGCCAGTTATGTGAAAGTATTAAATTTGTGAAAATGCATCCATTTTCTGCATAAAACTACAACAAAAATTTGATCATCCCACTCCCCTGCTTCAAGGAGTTCCTTGGCTGGCCATTGTCTGTGACAATTGTCACTTCTCCATGAAACCTTCCTTGACCTCTTTCATCTTCCCCAACTCAGTTATAACACATGTTGCATTACATGACAATGTTTGATCTGTGTGTTTCCTCATTAAAACATGAATACCTTCAGGGTAGTGCCTGGGTCTTACTCATTTTTTTGGGCTCAGGTGCCTGGCACAGTACCTGGCATATAGAAGACACCCTATAGGTGCTTGATAAATAATGGATAATTCAACCAATGATGAGTAACTTCATAGTTCATCCTTGTTAGAGCCCCCGGTCACCTTGGTGCCAGTAGGGGGGTCATGGACGTTCCAGAACTCATGGTGCTTTTGGAAAGGGAGGTGTGTTAGGAGGCTTCCTGTGTTCACAGCTCCCCACAGCTTGACCCACGACTCACCCTTGGACTCAGTCTGGCCTCTGACCCCACCACTCCACTGAAAGATCTCTAGCTTAGTAATAACAACTTTCAAAATGTCAAACCCAGTAGACTTTTATTGGGTCTTATTATGGGTGAGTTCTTTGAGACTTCTGATACTGTCGAGCTCTCATTTTCTTAAAACTTCGTCTTTTGCTAGCTTCTCAGACAATACTCTCTTAGTCTTCCTCTCTGAAAGTTTCTCCCCAGACTTGTCTGCTGGCTCCTTGTTCTCTGCTCCCATGCACTCAGCCCAGAGGCCATCATCTCTTCTCACTTCCCACCCTCCTACACCCACTTCCCACATGCTGATGTCTCCCAGCTCTGGGATGCTGAGATCCAGCATCCTACTGAGGAGCTCCTCCTGGGTGCTCCACAGACATCCCAAGACACAATATCTGAGCCTGCACTTGTCTTTTTTCTCTTCCCAACCTACTCCTTTTCTTTTCTGTAGACACTAGTTTTGGGAAACAGTGTCACCATCCACCTCTTCACTCAAGCCATAAACCCAGAGCCACCCTAGATGCTTCCCTAGCCCTCACCATCCCAACAAATCACCTAAAAGTCCTGTGGATACTTCCTGCTTGACATCTCACCCGAACGTTGCCTCTTCCTCACTCTCATTGTAATTGCCTTGATGCTGGCCCCTGACATCTGTAACTCCAAGTTTTGCAATAATCTTCTTGTCTTTTCCCGTTTCTAGTGTTCTACCCTTCTAGCCATCTTTTATTCTGGATCAGTGGGATCTTCCTTAAATGCAAATCAGATTATGTCACTTCTATGCCTCAAATTTTTGCCTACAGATTCATTGCAAAGTGCTAACATGGACCATGAAAGCCTTCCATGATCTGGCCTAGTCTGTGATTTCCTCTCTAGCTTTCTCTCTCACCACTACCCACTTTGCCCTCAGCATTCGAGAATATTATTCTTCTTTTAAAAATCCAGAATGTGCTGGGTGCAGTGGCTCACACCTTTAATCCCAGCACTTTGGGAGGCCAAGGTGAGTGGATCACCTGAGGTCAGGAGTTCGAGACCAGCCTGACCAATAGGATGAAACACAATCTCTACTAAAAATACAAAAATTAGCCAGGTGTGGTGGCACGAGTCGGTAATCACAGATACTTGGGAGAATGAGGCAGGGGAATCGCTTGAACCCAGGAGGCGGAGGTTGCCGTGAGCCAAGATTGTGCTACTGCACTCCAGCCTGGGAGACAGAGCAAAACTGTCTCAAAACAAAACAAAACAAAACAAAAAAGAAAATCCAGGATGTTTGGTGCCTCTGCAGCTTTGCCCTTCCTCCAAGTACTCCACCTCTGTGTAGAATGCCACCCTGTAAGCCACTTGCCCCAGGCCTGGGTTCCCTGCCTAATCCCTGCCTACCTTATCTTTCGAGGGTCACCTCAGGCTCACCTTCTCTGGGACGCTTTTCTCAAGCCTCTGTTCCTGCCTGGATCTGGCCAGACCTCCTCTGACCCCCAGTGTCTCTGTACACGCCTCTCCCACAGCACAGGGAGGAGTTCTGTCTTCCCCTTCCAAGCCTTGGTGGCCATGATAATGTCTTATTTGTGTCTTTGTGCGTACAATGACCAGCAGAGGGCACCCAGTCAAAGGCCTGTGAAATGTTATTATTGAATGAATTATCCAGTAACTTCAGTTCTCGTGGAGGAAAAGGGAAACAACAGAATGGCAAACCCAAAGACTGAAGGAGAAAACCCACAAACACTGCAATATGACCTATGCGACAGAGAATTATTGTTTCGCCTGCTGCTTGGTAACGGCTTCTTATTTTTCCTTTGAGGAACCAGCCTCCCTCCCTTGAGTGGAGTATTGCTAGGCTCTCAGGAGTGGGTCAAGCAGATCTCTGGAAACTTCAATGAATCTTACCAGGACCAAAAATGGTTTCTTCTGTATAGAAACTCAAAACTATGCAAATTCCTGTCCTTTCTGAAACATAACAGGTCAGATATTTTTTCTATTTTGTGGACACTTAAATTCCTCTAATAAATTATATTTCTCCTTTCAGTGGTCTGGGATGTATTTCTCTGGCTTGCACTTAAAGGATCTTTACAGATAACACTGTGAAAGTCATTGCAGTTTTGATTTCTGCTCCTAGTCCCACCCCAGCTGCTGCCTTCCCAGAAGTTATCCTTCAGGTGCGGTTCTGTCTCAGTCAGCTCCGGTGACTTGTCTGCGGCTGACTTCTGTGAATTCGGGCTTCCACTGTCTACCCGACTATGTTTGTCATAGGGGAGCTGTAGGTCAGCAGAGGTGCTGATCATTTAGTGACAGGTGCAATCGTTACTACTTCTTTCCAGCACGGGTGTCATCTGACTTGGTGGGAGCGAGCAGGAAGGGAAGATTGTGGTGCTGGAATTATCGGAATGGATGAAGTGAGGGGAGGGCAGAGGAGTCATGAGAAAGAACAAATTGGTCAAAGTATACAAACATCTCAACCACCATCTGGGGCCAAGGTTGAGTCTCTTAATGGATTTTATTGGAGGACACTTTGGCCAGCTGCTTTTATGTTACCAGAAGTGGGAAGATTAATAAATGGATATTGGTCCAGATGGAAACTGGGCATATCTGCCTTCTGCCTACTTATCTTCCAAAAGCTCGTTTGTAAAGCGGTTGTGTGGAACTTGGGATGTATGGTCTCATGGGAGCAATGTAATAAAAGGCGGCCATGAAGGCTGACGTTAAGCCAAATCACAGCCGGGCCACTCCACGTGCCGAGGCTCCATCTACCACAATGAGGAGAGCCGACCTGGCGATGGGGCCAGCCCACTTACTTAAATCTGGGAAGGGGCAACTTAAATTTGGACAAGCCAGGCTCAGTGATGGAGGGAGGAGACTGAGGCATCATTTGAGCCCCTGAATCTGTCTGTGCCTGAAGCACTCCTGCAGCCCCGTCACTTCCTGGTGATGCAATCCCAGCCTCAGTAGATGCTCTTGCCCCACGACCACAAGCACCACAAACTACTCCTCTTTCCCTCTTTAGAATCCCAGTGTTACGTATTGCCTGTGGCTCCCAACTCAAATCTTAAAATGGACAGAGTTAAGTACTTTGTCCTTCTCAATCAGATGTCACCAGAAGGAAAAAAATTGAATGAAACGCAGTCACCATCCTTAGCTCAAAGCCTGGTGATGGGGAGAGAACAAATACAACTGACTGATGAAGCACAGAGAGGAAAAGGAACTTGGCCAAAGACACACAGCTCATTACCATGGGGTTTGAGTTCAAACCCAGACAGCCTGATTCCAGTGCCTGGCAAACTTGACTACTGCTCATATCACCTCTCTTTCAATGGTGAAAGATGTTTTTATAGGCATTTTTCTCAAGTCGTTATTTGAAAAGTCTTTACCCAATGGCACACAAAGACCTGGGGTGAGGGTAGGAGCTGGAATGGGCTTGTCCTTACCCAAATTTATCTTTCACTGGCCTGAGGCTGCACGGTGATTCCTGGGGAAAATTGCTTGTTCCTCTGGTCCAAAATATCACAGTCTAAAAAGATAACACAGATGTTCAGCTCCTGTTTTGCCTTTATCAAGTTCATCTGACAGTCCAGTGGGAATGGTTGCATCCCATGCACTCCAGCCTTCTCCCGCTGCTCCCCGACCTCAGCATGGTTCCCTGGGGAACTAGGAGGAGCTGCAGCTGTTGCCTCTGGTTTCCTTCAGCTGCTGCCACAGCAGCAGTTGTTCAATATTCCATTACTTCTCTAACATTTTCAGTAAAGTCACACGACACTCACCCTTGTCCTGCCTTCCCTGGAGCGTGTCACCTTCAGTCTTCCTGCACCAGAGAATCAAGTTGCTAACAAGGGGCTGCAGAGAGGGAAACCATGCTGGAAATCCCAGGCTGCCAGAAACCTGGAATGGGGCTCTCTTCTTTGGACTTCATTTCCACGGCCAGAAGGAAAGCAGCCTTTCTTAAATTGTGCCTGCCTCAAAGCTGGCCCATTTCTTTATTGCCTTGACCTCAATTAAAAAAAAATTACAACAATATCTTTTAAAGAATGCCACTAACACCCTCTTGGCCTTCTATGGGATAAAGCAGCCAATTACTTGGTCTGTCTCTATAGAAATTGTTTCTCCACTGTGTGGAGAAAATAAAATCCAGGATGGAGATGGTTATGTAAGAGGTATCTGAATGGGATCTTGGGGGTACAAGGAGTTGGATCCCAGTCTTGTGCAGATGAAAACTGACCTGTTGAACTGGGCCAAATCGTAAAACCAGCTGCGTTTGACTTGAACTGTTCATACTGGGCCACATCACCAACCTCCTGGAAAGACAGCTATGCCGAACAAGATTGATCATCTGCTAAGGACATTCTAAGCCATTAACCAGCCATCATCAATCATGGATTATATGAAAACCATACAGGTATGTAAACTTACAGTAAATCTTTATAAGCCCCTGCCCAACCTTGCCTGAGTGGAACATGAATCAGCCGCTTGCTAGATCTGTGTCTCCTGAATTCTTACTTAAAATGGGGTCAATGCCCACATCCCCTGGCAGCTTATTTGAAATGTAAAGTCTCCATCCCTACCCCAGATCTTCTGAATCAGAATCTTCAGTTTAAGAAGCTCCCCAACTGATGCACCTTAAAGTTAGAAAAACACAGATCTAGACCAGGGGTTCTCTAACTTTCGTGAGCATTAGAAGTCTCTGGAGGGCTTGTTAAAACCCAGATAGGTGGGCCTCAGACCAAGGTTTCTGGAGTGAGGCCTGGTAATTTGCATCTCTCACCAGTTCCCAGATGATGTAGATGCTACTGGCTGAGAGCCACATATTGGATATTGCTAAGATAGACCGTTACTTCAGAAACCACTATGAAAGCTCTTTTTTCCTTCGCAATTTTGAACCCATTGCAGACTGGTTCTTTTGTAAAATATAATAAACATAAATTACAAAAGTAAAAAAGATGCAAAACAAAGCCCTGATTTGTTAACATTATTATTAGATTCAACAGACATAAAATTACTGTCAAATTGCTGTAAGAGTTTCTAAACATTTGCTCAATTTCTGTACTTCTTTAACACAGACCAGTAACAAATAGTTTGGAGATCAAGCTTTGAGTAGCATGGTCACAGCAGCACCTCTAAAGTAGAGATACCCCTGGGAACTCTAAGACTCCTTTGGGGGTCCACAGGTCAAAACAATGTTCGTAAGAATGCTAACATGTTAGCATTATTATGTATGGTTGAGTTTCTCGCAGGCTACATGTAATGCAAAGGATTGGACTGCTTTAAATGCAGAAGCAGATGAGAGAATACAGTCAGTTGTGTTCTTTTAAGCCAGACATTAAGGCGGTTTGCAAAAAAATATAAAACAGGCTGAATATGGGGGCTCACACCTATAGTCCTAGCACTTTAGGAGGCCAAAGAGGGAGGTTCACTTGAGGCCAGGACTTTGAGACCAGCCTGTGCAACGCAGCTAGACCTCCATCTCCACGAAAATAAAAATAATAAATTTAGCCAGGCATGGTGGCATGCACCTGTAGTCCCAGCTACTTGGGAGGCTGAGGTGGGAAAATCATTTGAGACTGCAGTGAGCTATGATGGTGCCACTATACTTCAATCTAGGGGACACAGAGTGATGCTGTCTCTAAAAATAAATAAATAAATAAATAAGTAAAACAGTGTCACACTTTATTATTTCTTATTTTTTTTGGTTTCAGAAAAAATATTTTAATAAAATATAACAATGAATTTATTACTAATGTTAGATTAATTAATATTGTTTAAACCCCTCAGTTTTAATATCTACTGTGGTAAATATGGATTGTGCAACTCACATAAACAAAAGCTCTTTGTAGTCCTTTATAATTTTGAAGAATGTAAAGGGGCCCAGAGCCGGAACAGTTTGAGAACAGCTGGTCCCAGTTATCTTCTGAGAACAATTGCACTCATCTTGCTTGGGATTTTCAAACACCTGAGTCTGCAGAAAGGCAGGCCTGAGGAGTTTGGAGCAGAACTGCGGTAGGCTGCCTTCTTTCTACGTGGCACAGTAGGAAAGAGAGGAGTTTAGAGTGTAGTTAGATTTTACTTATTTGCTCTTTGCGCAGACACAGGGCAGGGTAGGGCTTGTGACTTATTCTCTGTTTGTACCATTTAGAATCCTGTTGAGCTTCAAGTTATAGAAATCACCAAAACTGTGGCTTCAGCAAATTAGATTTGTTTTTCTCACATAACAAGAAATATGGAGGTCCATTTTAGTGGTTTGATAATGCCACTAACGACTGATCCTTTCTTGATTTTTGCTCCCATATATTTAATACATGGTCTTTGTTCCTCATGTTCATTTCACGGTTCCATCTACTTTCCAGAGATGGGGAAGGGTGAAGAACAAAGGTGTCTGCTGATTGAACGAACCCACTTCAGTGAGTTTTCTGCTTGCAACACATGGCCTCTTCTATCTGCAAAGAGCGCTCAGACATGATTTGTAACCAGAAGTGCTGCGTCCCTAAATAAAATCAGGATTTTCTTAACAAGAAAAAGGGGAGAATGGGTATTGGGAGGCAGCTCTCAGTATCTGCCACATGCCAGAATCCTTAGAACTTAGTAGAATGTCTAGCCAAGAATATGGCTCAATAAATATTGGTTGGATGAATGAGTGAACTATATTACATGCACACAATCAGATCTAAGGGTACACAAAATGACATCAGAATCAGATAGGGAATGGTAGTGGGGATAGTAATTGAACTGATCCGTGCGCTGAAAAAGGAGACCCTCTTCTCCCCTCATCACTCATTTTCTGAGGCCTTCCCTGAGGTCTTTATGTTCTCATCTCTGCAAGTTCTCTTCCTCCGTAGGTCCCTGGTGCCTATATGGTACCCTTTAAAGGAGCAGTCCTGAAGCTCCAGAAAAACTTACAGCAGCCTTATTTTCCCAAAGTGTCCTAGCTCCTAAGATACTCCTTCTCTAGGCCAAAAGCTTCTCTTTTCAGCTGTGTTTAAAGTGAAACAATTTTTATTACGAAAAATTTTGAAAACGTAAACATGCAAAAAAGATAAGCAAGACTACTGTAATCTAGAGCAAACCAATCTCAATATTTTGATGCCTAGCTTTCTAAAGTTTTTCTCTTTCTATATATACTTTCTTGTTTACAAGTTTGGAATACATACTATGCTGTTTTGTAATTCCTCAATTTATCATAAACATTTTTCCATGCCAAGTAACAAATGTGTGCTATAATTCTGTGTTGCTACCTTGGATTCCATTGTAATGTCTCATTTGCTATTGATCTCACAAGTTCCCACACCTTCACAAATCAGACCTCAGGATTCAGATCCAGTATTCAGCTAGGGTCCTATGAGAAGCAAATGCCAAGATAGAAGGAGAAATGCAAAAGATTTAATGGAGGAAATTCCGCAAAGAGTAAAGGGGAGAGGAAATGTGAGTAGGCAGGGAGAAGCTTCGGAGTAGATGCAGGCCTGCATGTGAAAGGAGAAGGGGAAGGAAGAAATTTGGGTAGGATGAGCCTAGACTGCAGTACAGCTCTGAGAAAGTCACACTCAGGCCAAAGAGGAGCCTCAGAACAAGGATTGTCCATTAGGAAAGTCCTGCTAGAAATGGCCTCGTTCTTGGACCCTCATGGAGTTTAATCATTTGCTGGCAGCCACCTGAGTGTGAACACTGCAGTGAAGCTGAAGTTGTAGCAGCTGGAGGCTCTTAGCCAAGGACATTCCTCTCAGTTGGTTCTCTCAGAAGTTCATGGATGTCATGTGAATTCTCATAGAGATTCTTTCATTTCCAACAGAGTATGTAAATGCAGCAGAACCAATTTTTGTCTAGAATAATAGGCTAACTATCCTGTACCCAGAGACTAAGCTCCTTTATTAGGGAAAATGTTTAGGAAGCCACTCCCATACACTGGCCCTTTCTGGCAACAGGCGGGGATGTATTACTTTCATAGCATTGACTGCAGTTGGGCTATTTGCTTAGCTGACAACAAAACAAGGACACCCAAATCAGTATAAGCAATAATTAGGAGAGAGGTAAGTCCATGGCGAGTGTGGTGCAAAGACTCATGTGCTTGCTAAGAACAATAGCTCTCTTAGGCCAAGGCAGGGATGCATTCTGGGTCCTTCATAATACACGTCGATCTGACAGTATGTATCTAAAGATTGACTGTGACTACTTTTGAAGCATGCCTCTTCTGGCTAGTACTGACTGGTGGCGCTTTCTAACTGTTTCAGCACACTTTGTTTGTCCCTCTAATCCAGGGATTGAAAACTCAAATTTATATGAAGGGCTGTCCCCTAGAAGCTGAGCCTGGTACGGGAACTTTGGTGCATTTGACTTGCTGCCTATGTACTCTCTGAATAGAGTGTGAGGGAAGCAGGATGGAGCTGGGTAAAGAGTTGAGCTAGGATATAGCTGCAGCTGGAGTCCTGCTTCAGCCTGATTCCACAGGGAGCTCTGGAGCCTGAGTTGTACCACAAAGTCAGTCCCACCTGGAGACAAGGAGACCTGTTTTTTTGTACATATATGTTGGTCAGTTATTATCAAGGCTGCTCCTTATGGAAAAGAGCACAAAATCTTCCAGGGAGGCAGCTCCTATTTGGCTGAAAAGGGGGCAGCTGAGAACTGTGTATCTTAAACAAAAGCCTCAGGCCAGGTATGGTCACTCATGCCTGTAATCCCAACTCTTTGGGAGGCCAAGGCGGGTGGATCACTTGAGGTCAGGAGTTCGAGACCCTGTCTCTACCAAAAAAACCCCCAAAGTTAGCCAGGTATGGTGGTGTGACATGGTAAAACCCCATAAAACTGCATACCTCAACCATACCTTGGCTTTCTGTTGAAACTGCTGTCTGTAACCCTAATGTGACAGGCAAGCAGTCCAAACCCATGCCATCTTGGCCTCTGCGACTTGGAATAAGTAACTAAGGTCTGTAATTTCCACCCTGCCCAGACAATGTGTAAACTAACGCTTATCTTGACATCTGTGAACCACTTAAGTAACAATCAGAATGTCCAAAGTCCCCTGGCCCTCAGAATGTCCGGAGCCCCTCACCCTCACCCCCAAGGTGGTTTATGGGTATAAAAGGTCTTGACACCCTCCTTTCGGGGCCACGGGTTGGAGAGACAAGAGTCCTCCATGGCCACCGGCAATAAAGACCCTGCAATTTAGCATACTTTTATCTTGGTGCTGACTTTCTATCCTCGCTCCAGTACAACATTTTTGGAGGTCCCACCGAGATTTTATCTTCATCCATCACCAGACAAAACCCATCTCAGAGTCTCGCCCGGGACCTCTAGGGGAGGCGCCCCCTGAGACGTTCCAGGGCCCCAGAGTTCCGGCCGGCCCCGTGGAGGACGGGTGACTACCCGGCTGACACTCACCCGAAATTCCTCAGGGTCCCGGGAACCTCCGGATTTAAGTCAGGTCTGGAAATCAGGGGACCAGTCCGTCAGAGGGGCCTGAGTCGGGGGACCAGATGAGGTCCTTGCAACTCTGACCAGGTAAGCCTACCATGAGATGTCACTGGAGGCTCTGGTTACCTCACTGGAGGCTCGGGTTGCCTCAATGGAGGCTCGGGTTACCTCACTGGAGGCTCGGGTAATTTAGTTTTCGGTTGTTTTCCATAACCTCCGTGTGAGTGAGAGTGAGTGTGTATGTATGTAGTCCCACGGCTGGAAGGTTACGGGGCTTGTGTGGGCCGTTCTCAGTCTCGTTTTCATGCAGCATGATCTGAGGAATACGATGGCTTTGGCAGCGATCTCCTTTTTTCTTCCTCGCTTCCTGTCTTCCCTCCCTCCCTGTCTTCCCTCCCTCCCTTCCTATCTTTCTTTTTTCTGTTTGTTATGTTTTTGCTTCTTATGATTATTCTCATCTTTTAAAAAGGAAGCCCTAACAGAAAAGGGCCAGTGGCCCATTTTCATGCCCACTACTCTGCCTTGAGTGTAAGGGGTACGCCAGGGTGCTTGTTGAGACTCCTCACAACATCCCTGAGGCCACAAATAGCTCCTTGTTTGTGAATTGCTCTTTCTGGGTTTTTAGCCAGCCCTGGGGTGGTTCAGCCTTGAGCCTTCCTCACTGTCTTCTTTCCCTGACTCTAGATGCCTCAGAAAGAGACTTCTCAATCATTTTAGATAAAATCTAGGAGATTTCAAGGGAATATTTTCTAGTAGAATAGTGGACTTTCACATAATACAGTATTTTGAGGCAAAAAATATTTGGAATTGCTATGTTAGAATAATTTCTTTTTGGACTATAAAAGATCCAAAATCTTTATTAGATTAATATTGAGAAATAAAGTTCTAAAGCCCCCCCAACTGACTGAACGAATGCCATCTTGGCCAAAAAGACTCCAGAGCAACCTTGGAAATTGAATTCCCAGCCCTGATGGGATGGGAGGTCAGGGGATGACTTGTTATACCCCTTCCCTCCCTGTCATTAGGCTTTCTTCCTAAGGGCTAACAGAGACTGGCCCGTCCAAAAGACTCCACTGCTGATTCTGACCAACTGCCTGGCTGCTCCCTTTTCCTTTGGTGGTTTCCATGTAGAGACTGACCTGCATTCCTTCCAGATAGTAGATCACCAGTCACGGAGTGGTTCTGGCTATTCTGCTGAGCATGTGCAGGGAGGATTTTCATGTCCTCTGCTTCACCTTTTGTGGTCAGAGCGTTGAAAACTGCACGTTTCAGATTGTGTTAGTGCTGATCTCCCTCTTTTTTTTCAGATGAGGATCTCACTCTATTGCCCATGATAGAGTATAGTGGTGCAATCTCAGCTTACTGCAGCCTCCACTTTTCAGTTTCAAACCATACTATGACCTCAGCCTCCTCAGTAGCTGGGACTACAGGTGCAGGCCACCACACCTGGCTAATTTTTGCATTTTTTGTAGAGACAGGGTTTTGTCATGTTGCCCAGGCTGGTCTTGAACTTGTGGGCTCAAATGATCTGCCCACCTTGGCCTCTCAAAGTCCTGGGATTACAGGTGTGAGCCACCATGGCCAGCCTGGGCATGGGATCCATTGAGAGGCATGAAGCTCAATTGCATATATGCATACTTCTCCCTTCATAAAAATTAATGACTCCTCCTCCAGCTTATTGAATTTCAGTGTGTTGGCCACTCTGCTCAGCATAAATCAGTATCTCATTCTTCCCACCACGGAATATCTATTTCTGGCTTCTGGGTGGAGACTATACTTCCCAGCTATCAGAATGGCCACCCTGCAGGCTGGAACACTTTATAAGAGATAAATGTCTCCTTTCCAAATGTATGAACCTCATCATTCTTCAGCTGATAACATGCATCGTAAATCTGCCAAGGATTAAGCTATAATTGACAATAATTCATATACACACATGTAAAATGAATCACAGGACCAGTTTTTATTGAATACTATTTGGGAAATGAAGTTCTAAACAATGAAATACTCCAAAACCATTAAAAATATATGCAATGGGCTTATACATGATTTCTCAAAAATGATTTCATATACAAAAGTCTTTATGCTTTATTACATAGAAATACAAATTGCTAAAAAATATTTATAAATTATTTTCATTAGAAAAATAGCAGGTGGGCAAATGTAAATATTTGAATGTAAATATGCCTCGTAGACATAGAAGGGAGCTGGAGTCCTGTCTAGCACAGTGGAAGTATGACTCCCTTTGCAGTGGGAGGGTGTATTAGTTCATTTTCACATTGCTACAAAGAAATACCTGAGACTGGGTAATTTATATGGAAAAGAGGTTTAATTGGCTCCAGGTTCCTCAGGCTCTACAGGAAGTATGATGCTGGCATCGGCTCGGCTTCTGGGGAGACCTCAGAAAGCTTACAAACATGGCTGAAGGCAAAGGGGAAGTGAACACTTCACAGGGCTGGAGAAAGAGCAAGAGGGAGGGGGAGGTGCACACACTTTTAAACAACCAGCTCTCGTGAGAACTCACTCACTATACAGTATCGAGGAGGGATAGTGCTAAGTTATGCATGAGAACTCCATCCTAATAATCCAATCACCTCCCACCAGGCCCCACCTTCAACACTGGGGATTACAACCGGATGTGAGACTTGGGCAGGGACACAGATGCAAGCTATATCAGAGGCAACTGGAGTGATGGGAGAAAGGAGATAATAATCCAATCACCTCCCACCAGGCCCCACCTTCAACACTGGGGATTACAATTGGATGTGAGATTTGGGCAGGGACACAGATGCAGACTATAACAGAGGCGACTGGAGTGATGGGAGAAAGGAGATAATAATCCAATCACCTCCCACCAGGCCCCACCTTCAACACTGGGGATTACAATCGGATGTGAGATTTGGGCAGGGACACAGATGCAGACTATAACAGAGGCGACTGGAGTGATGGGAGAAAGGAGATAATTTATGTTACAGAAATTTTAACCTAGGGGAATTACGAATGATTTTAGTTAACTTTTTGTGGGCTTTCTGTATTTTTTTTGAGAGTAGAACTTTTAAAAATCTCAATGAACGTATCTAGTAGAAGCCCTTGCTCATTGTACCTTTAAGCTTCTGCTAATATAAAGGATTTAGGAGAATTGAAAAAAAAATTTATGAACCCAGTGCTGGAGCTTTGGGCCTTATTTTTATCATGAGGAATGTTTGTCTGTCACTTAAATTTGACCATTAGTCTTAGTTTCCTGAGAGAAAAAAAAATGTACCTCTCTCAGCTTTCCAATTTTGGGCAAGAAGTTGGCTGGAGATAAATACATAAGGGAATAAATGAAGAATAGGTGTTCATGGTTGATATCTAATTGCTACAGAGTTGGGGAGTAGAAAAATGAGAATGTCTGCAAGCAATTGCTTTCTTCTTCCCCGACCTTCCTACCTTATATCAGCCGAAATGGAACAAGTTGTTGGTTTTCTTTCTTAACTGTACCAGGGAGATATTTTAATAATTCTTTGCTGGCAAGCTCTTGGTACCTCCAATATATTTCCCCTATCAGCCAATTTTGTCTCCATTGTTCATAGAACTGTTGCTGTCTTTCGAGAAATGGGAAAACTGTTACAGTTAAGTAATAAAGAGATAATGCTGGGTAACAGATGTATGTGGAACAAAGAGCTAGAAAGATTTCATGTTATCCAGTGAGTTATGACTATAATAATGTTTTCTATTTGAAACAAAGAAAACTAGTAGCAGGTTCTCTCACAGACTTTCACTCCCTTGTCTTTCTGCTATGAGGTGTCTGGTTCCTGTCTCCAGTCATGACAGCGAGAGACGCTCTGAGGCTGAAGGTTTTAGGTGGGTCGGGGTGATATCTTCTGCTGAATTGGACCCCAAGGAAACCAAACCTGAGACAAGGATTTGAAAGCACCATCAGGGGAGTGGGCAAGTAACATAAGAAGGAAGAAAACCACTCCAAGGTGTGTTAATGTTGCTTCCCCAGAGGCAATGGGGGCCCAATCCTGCTGGGGACATCTGGGAGACTGTGTCCGCAGAGCTGATATGTCCAAGAGGGGAAACAGTCATTAATCCCCCAACTGTCATTTCTCTTTGGCTTAGGCCTGCTCCTGGAACATCCTAGCACTGACTGACAGCCCTGTGGGTTGGCTGAGCACTCCAGAGAAAGCCTTTAGAAGGCCCTAGGTGCTTATAATGCATGCCTGGAAAAGGGGAGTGCCAAGGGGGTCTGGACAGGGCCTGGTCAGCATCTTTCACAGGTCAAACACATACAGATGTGATGCTTTTACCTGGGGCTGAAAGTTGGACTAGCCTGTCTTCCTGTTAACAATGGAATAGAGCTTGGGGAAAGGGGGGTTAAAAAAAAGAAAGAGCAAAGGAGGTAAAAGAAGGATAGAAAAGGGGTAAAGAAATGTGGGAAAAGGAAAAAAAGGGAGCACAAGGTAGAGAAAGCTCCAAGTGGCAGACGGTATCAGCAGAGTGTCTGGGTTTTTTTGAGACAGTCTTACTTGGTCGCCCAGGCTGGAGGGCTGGAGTGCAGTGGTGTGATCTCGGCTTGGCTCACTGCAACTTCCACCTGCCGGGTTCAAGCAATTCTCCTGTCTCAGCCTTCAGAGTAGCTGGGATTGTAGGTGCCCGCCACCATGCCAGCTAATTTTGTACTGTATTTTTTGTCTGGGTCTTACCATGTTGGCCAGGCTGGCAGCAAAGTGTCTTTGTACTGCAGGTCAATAGCATTGTCAACATTTGTGCTCATTCACAGGATAATGCAAATCAGTGGAGAATCAAAGGAGTGAAGACGATGCTTGCAATAAAAGTAGTTGCTGTTGCTTAAGAAGGACTGGGCCCCATGTAGGATGTTTCACACAGATTAAGTGATTTTCATAAGGAACGTACAACTTAGGTATCATCGCCCTATTTTGCAGATGAGCACATTGAGGCATAGAGAAGTTAAGTGATTTGTAAGCTGTCACTTGTAAGTATCAGAACCAGCTCCAAAATCTGTGTTTTTCCCCTACAGAATGTGACACAACTCAGAATCACCAAGAAGAAAAACAAAAACTGAACTTGGAGTAAGCGCAGATATTGCCTGAGTATATTCGACATCACGTCTCTGGCTTTGACACAGGGACGTGACAGGTTTGATTTGGCAAGATGTGTTGAGTTGGTTTCGATTCCTGGGCCATGAAGGATAGAAGCACTCTGCACAGAATCGGGCTTGTTTTCCTTTCCAGGATGCCACACACTGCGGCCTGCCCCTCAGTTTCCTGTACAGAGCCCAGCTCCCCAAGGATTACAAGCCCCGAGGACAGCTGATGATCTCATTCTTGGTATGGAGAACAACCTTGCTGTTCTCATTATGGAAGCAGCCCCACCAGCAGTAGGTGATGACTGCACCTAACTGCTTTGGGGGGCACCTATACTCTTAGGAATAACTCATGTCTTAGGGAAGATTCCCTGAAAGCAGAGCCTGATAAGAAATCCTTGTGTAAGTGATTCAGTGGGAGAGAGTGCCCAGAAGACTATGGCAAGGAGGACATGCAGGGGAAAAGCTAGGCGAGGGTGAGGTCTCAGCTGGAGACCAGCTTCAGCTTGATCCCACAGGAAGCTTCAGAGCATGAATTGCACTTGAATGAGGGCCAGTTTGAGGGAATGGGGCTGACCTTTTTTACATCCATGCTATTTAGTTTCTGACCAAGGCCTGCCCCACAGTGGGTGGGAACTTTGAGAGGCCAAGGTGGGTGGACCATGAGGTCAGGAGTTCAAGACCAGCCTGACCAAGACAGTGAAACCCTGTCTCTATTAAAAACACAAAAATTAGCCAGGCGCAGTGACAGGCACCTGTAATCCCAGCTACTCAGGAGACTGAGGCAGGAGAACCATTTGAACCTGGGCGGCAGAGGTTGCAGTGAGCCGAGGTTGCACCACTGAACTCCAGCCTGGGTGACAGAGTAAGATTCTATCTCAAAAAAAAAAAAGAAAAAGAAAAGAAAAGAAAAGAAAGACTACTAAGCCAGAAGACATATTGGCTACAGAGTTAGTAAAAAGCCTGCAAGAGCAATCGCTGGAGCTGCACAGTGAAGTCAAATTGGTGCATGCATTGCTCTGTGAATATCTGTACAATAGACGAGAGGTAACTAGACTTTCATCTTTGCTCTGAAGTGGGACGTGTGCTTTTTAGATGTTTTTTCAGGAACTAGGGAGGATCCAGGAGTCACCTGATCACACGAATCACTGACTTTTTCAAAGAAATTTGGTCAAAAAGATTTGTTGGGCTAACAACTGTATGTAGGACTCCTTCCAGGCAACTCAAATGAGCTAATCCTGCCCATCTCATAGAGTGATCTGGGGATGTCAGGAGAGCACACAGAATATTTTCCGTACCTGAGAAGACAGCCAGCATCTCAGTGGCATAGACAGCAATGCTGTGCTAGCTTTATTGCTCTATCTGATACCCAGAGGAGATGACTTCTTCAAAGTCCTGTATCTGATCCCAATACCCAACGTAATACACTCACCAAGACCTCTAGTCAGCTTGCTTTATACTTTTCTTATGTAGCTTCAGCTCCTTAAGGACAAGAGCCTTGCCTAGCTGAGTATGTGATCCTCAACAAATATTTACTGAGTAAATGAATGAGTGCTGAGTATATGCCTCTGATGGCTCTATAAGTTCTCTGCTGAAACCCGTCTACACTCTGACTTCTGATGCTGAGCCCCACACCCTTCATGGTTCCCTTGTCAGGTGCCTTCCTGGTGGGTTATACAAAGAGGAGACTCCAAGGGAGATTGGAAGACTGGAAATGGGGCAGAGGGATGAGGAGAGACCTTACCGTTCTTGTTTTGCTGCTGTCCTGATCGACATGGCTCCAGCAGTAACACTTTCCCTGGTGACACCATCTGGCTCTCCTTCTCAACTTCTGTCTCCCAGGACTAGCCTCATATCCCTATAGCAGGACCAGCAGCAGCTAGGTGATACATTTTCTTCATCGTCCTATCTCCATGGGACTCCTCCTGGGTTCTAGATTCTATCAGAGCTCAGATTTCTTCCCTTTGTTTGTCTAGCCGTTAGGGTGGAAGCTACTTCCTGCAGTTACTACCTTAGCATTTTGTGATTTTCTCCGGTATCTATGCAATTATATTCTCTTTGTTCAAATACTTATGTGGCTTTGGTTTTTTGACTGGTCATTGACTCTTACATTATCTTTTAGCAACCTGTGATGTAGACATTGCTCTCTGCATTTTGCAAATGGGGAAAGCAGTGTAAAAAATTGTTGAGTATCCTCAAGTTTACACATCTAGGACATCTTGGACAAGGTAATATGTTTTAGTCTGAGAGACTGCATTGGAATCCTGCCCTTGTTATTTATATTGTTCTATAGTTTTTAATTTACATGCAGCAAAATTTACCCATTCTATTGCATGGTTCTATGAGTTTAGACAAACACATAAAGTTGCATAATCTTCACCACAATCAAGATATGGAATGGTTTCAACATTTTAGAAGAATTATGCTGTTGCATTACAGTCAATTCTTCCCCTACCCCCAGATCTTGACAACCATTGATCATTTTCTGTTCTTATAATTTTGTCTTTTCCAGAATGTCACATAAACATGAAATATAACTTTTTGAGTCTTCTTTCATTTAGCAAAATTTATACAAAATTCATCCATGTTTTTGCATGAAAAGTCAATTCTTTTTTGTTGCTGAGTAGTATTCCTTTACAGGGATATACTGTAGTCTTTCCATTCACCAACTGGGAGAAATGCGGGTTGTTTCCAGTTTTTGGTGATTATGAATAGAGCAGCTATAGACATTCACATATGGTTTTTGTGTGAACATAAGTTTTTTTTTCTTGGATAAGTACCTAGAAGTGGGAATTCTGCATCATACCATAGCTGCATATTTAGCTTTATAAGAAATGACAAAATGGTTCCAAGGGGCTGGATGACTGTGCATTCCTACCGACAGTATATGAGAGTTCCAGGTGCTCCATATCCTCGTCAGCACTTGCACTGTCCGGTTTTGTTGATAGCCATTTCAACAGGTGTATAATGATGTGGAATACTGTTAAAACATCTGGAAGAGACTTTGGGTCACTTCATCTGGGAGAGACTTTGAGTCACATAAGTTCATCTTGAAAGGCTGTATAACATTGGGTTAAGGAATTCAGACCCTGCAGCTGGCTTTGGTATGCACCACCTTTACGAACAGGGACCTCAGTTTTCTCATCTGTAAAATGAAGATAATAATAGGGTATCTATCTTAAAAGGTTGTCTTGAAGATTAAATTGGTTAATATATGTAAATCACAGATACAGAATAAGTAGCACCTAACTGCTGATTATTATTGCTATTATTTTTCTCAGCTGTGGCCCATCTTGCTTAGCTACATGGTGCCAAAATTTGCAGAAAGACAAAGTTGAGGGGACACACCTTGGACTCCAAACAATAAATCTTAAAGTCTTTTAGTTTGCATCTTCTGTCTTTTCAAATCACTGCACCACACATTTGTCTTAAAGCCATTTCATATTTAATGCAATGCCCACCCTTACTTTGCAAAAGTCCAATTTTAAAGACAACATTTGAACTTCAGTGATTAAAGAAGGCTTTTGAATTGTTATAGATTCCCATCTCCATCCAGACAATACGCTTTTAATAGGAATACAGCTTGTGATTTACACGATTTCACTCTGCTCTGCAGTGCAGTCTGCATCATCAACATGAAGATGAAATTACCCTGCAATCACAAACAAGGAGCTCATACTTGTAGTAATTGCACAAAGAAAACCTCATTATCCTGCAATGTGCACTTCAAAACAAACATACAACCTTTCCTCCCTCTAGTGGCACATTTAAACAGCAACCGTAAGTATCACAGAGGCGGGTCTTATTACAATTGAGAGAAACAAATAGTTTACACTTGGGAGAATATTTGTTTATTGTTGATTGTAGTAAAAAGTTTACATTTTCTTTATATAAAATAATATTGCTGTCAAGATAACAGGCTAGATCATAGCAATAGGAATTTTGTGATTTATCCTCACTTGGCACTTTGTTTTTTATCAAAAACAATAAAGAGAAATCTACAAACCCTAGTTAGTCAGGGATTCTGATTCCTGGTTACCTATTGGAAGCATGAGACCACTTCCAGTCCCCTGCTCTTGCCCTTTACGTGTTTATGGGCTCTAGAGCTGAACAATAAAAGTCTTACTGCTGAGGGTTGAATAGTGCCCCAGAATTCATGTCTACCTGGAACCTCAGAATGTGACCTTATTTGGAAATAGGGTCTTTGCTGATGCAATTAGTTAAGTTGAGGTCATACTGGATTAGGCGGGCCCTAAATCAAGTAACTCGTGTCCTTATAAGAAGAGAGAACACACAGAATGAAAAACACACAAGGAAAATGTCCATGTGGAGATGGAAGCAGAGATTAGAGGCACGTGTCTTATTTTTTTTGAGACAGAGTCTTGCTCTGTCGCCCAGCCTGAAGTGCAGTGGCATGATCTTGGCTCACTGCAACCTACACGTTCAAGCGATTCTCCTGCCTTAACCTGTCGAGTAGCTGGGGCTATGAGCACACGCCACCATGTCTGGCTAATGCTTGTATTTTTAGTAGAGATGGGGTTTCACCATGTTGGCCAGGCTGGTCTCAAACTCCTGACCTCAAATGATCCACTCACCTTGGCCTCCAGAAGTGCTATAATTATAGGCGAAAGCCACAGTGCCCAGCCCTGTAGTAATATATCTACAGGCCAACGGATGCAAGGGTTGTCGGTAACCATAGAACCTGGGAGAGAGGCATGACTAAATTCTCTCCCTGAGTATCCAGAAGGAATGAACTTTGCCAGCACCTTGGTTATGGACTTCTGGCCTCTTGTGCTGTGCAAGAATAAATTTCTGCTGTTGCAAACCACCCAGTTTGTGGTAATTTGATATAGTAGCCTTAAGAAACTAGTATACTTACTCCAATGGATAAAAACAGCAACGACCATGATTTCAACAACTTTATATAAATTAACTCATGTAATCGTCACCATAACACTGACATAGCTACTATTATTACACCCATTTTACAGAGTAAAACTGAGTTTCAGGGAAGTTGGGTAACTTGCTGTGATATTAT
Organism: Aotus nancymaae; assembly: GCF_030222135.1. Classification (NCBI taxonomy): domain Eukaryota; kingdom Metazoa; phylum Chordata; class Mammalia; order Primates; family Aotidae; genus Aotus; species Aotus nancymaae. The sequence continues at coordinate 8,929,898 of NW_026988412.1, read as the reverse complement.
TTATGTGTGGCAGCCATGTGTTCTCTCATGCCTTCCAGGTAAGTACCTGAGATTGTCATACCTTTTTTTGTTTTCTTTTCAATTGAACCTCAACCTCTCTGGCTCAATTGACCTTCCCACCTCAGCCTCCCAAGTAGCTGGGACAATAGGCACATGCCACTGCACCCAGCTCATTTTTGTATATGTGTGTGTGTGTGTATATATATATATATATATATATATATATATATATATATTTTTTTTTTTTTTTAAAGACGGTGTTTCACCACGTTGGTCAGGTTGGTCTTGAACTCCCGACCTCAGTTGATCCGCCCGCCTTGGCCTCCAAAGCGCTTGGATTACAGGCATGAGCCACCATGCCCAGCCCATTTTTGTATTTTTTTGTAGATACAGGGTTTCACCATGTTATCCAGGCTAGTCTTGAGCTCCTGTGCTCAAGCTATCCACCGACCTCAATCTTCCAAAATGCTGGAATTACAGGCGTGAGCCTTTGGTGTTTTCTTTATGTGTTTGCTAGTTTTAAATTTTGCTTTATTAAAGAATAAATTTAAATTACTTAACAGTTTAAGATACAGTAAACTACTCAGATCTTAAATGTACAGTGTGATAAATTTTTACACAGGTAGACATCCATGTAACCACTCCTGGAAGATCTGTCACAATTCTTCTTGGACAGTATGATTTCCAGACTTTTTAATATTATAATGTCACAAAAAGTAATATAGGTTCTTTATAAAACTTTCAAACATTGCAAAGCTACAACAATAGAAAATGTATCTCTCACATTATCCCTTATTCCTCCACCAAAGGTTAATCATTGTTAATGTGTAGAGTGTGTGTCCTTCTGGACCTTTTCTAAGTTATGTTGGTATTTGTGTCTTTGGATATACATATAAAACTTGTATAAGCGCATGTGTTTTTACACATGCACATGCAAGCATATGCACATACATGCACACACACAGAAACACACAGTTTTTCTAATGTGGTATAATTTAATAAATAACATTCTGAAGTTTGCTACATTTTTTACTTAATAAAAATTTCTGCCTTTTAAAATGTTCAGGATATATATCTACCTGGAAAGAGTAGTATTTTTCCTTCTCTCAGTCAATTCTACTTTAGCGTGAAAGAAGTTTCCAAATGAAGAAAGGTGGAGCGGATATTCCTGCTGGGCCCACTCCACTCCATTCCCCCTCCGTGCAGTCTTATTGCAGCAGGTGGCGAAGCAAACGCCCATATTTAGCAGACTCATGTGCAGCTCGGGGGCCACATTCTTTCCCAGCAGACAGCTGTGGGATATGGAAGGTGGCAGTGACGGAGAGACTCTTCTCCTCCTGGTTATGGCCAATTGTGCTTTGCCTGTATCTGTGGAGCAGAGATCTCCTGCTCTCCAAAGGCAGCGTACGAGAAATCCATGTATCAGATGAGTTCCTGCAGCTCATGTTGTGACATGGTTTCCTTGCCCCAGATCATTACTGAGGCTGTGTGGCCTGGGAGCCAGGAGAAGGGTTTGTGGCTTCCTGATGGCAGCCAAGGCGTGGGGTGGTATTCTGGGAGTCACTCCCAGAAACTCTGTCCAGAGCCTGGCTGCTGTGCTCCAGTGGTTTTGCAAGCCCCTACTTTCCTGTAGTAGATCCCTTTCTGTTTAACGTAAGATGACTCTGACATCTGCGATTAAACTAGCACCGAATCAGGAAAAAAGGAAGCAGGACAGAGAAAGGCAACGACTGGAAAGTTCTACTTTGGGACAACATCTCTGAATTATTCACATACATTAATGAAAATGAATCATTCTGACTCATTAATCAGTGATGAAATGAACGCTAAGCAACCAAGGATGACCCAAAACATTTAAATTTGGCTTATGTTGTGTGAGAACTTATAATTTAACAGAGACATTTCATGCCCTGGAAGTTCACACTCCTGCTGGGAAATCACAAAGCCATGTTGGGAACGTGTGACATCCTCTTTCCCAATTCTTCTCACTTAGCATCTCACTGGAGGAGGCCAAAGTCATCTCTCAGATGAAGCTCAGGGCTCAGTGAAGCTGTAGGGACATTTACAACAATTGTAGCATCATAGGCATGGCCAGAATGAGAGCTGTGTTTGTTAGTGATGTCTGGGTATGTGTCCGCCATCCCACAGTCACCCTGAGAAAGACATTCATTTGGAATCTTTTCTCCCCACACTTTATTATATTATTATTATTTTTTGAGATGGAGTCTCGCTTTGTCACCCAGGATGGACTGCAATGGCATGATCTCGGCTCACTGCAACCTCTGCCTCCTGGGTTCTAGCAATTCTCCTGCCTCAGGCTCCCGAGTATCTGGGATTACAGGTGCCTGCCACCATACCCAGCTAATTCTTTTTGTATTTTTAGTAGGGATGGGGTTTCTCCATCTTGGCCAGGCTGGTCTCGAACTTGTGACCTCAGGTGATCTGCCCTCCTTGGCCTCCCAAAGTGCTGGGATTATAGGTGTGAGCCATCATGCCCGGCCTCCCACACTCTATTCTAAGTGACTCATTGCTCAGTGCTCATTGCCCAGAGGACATTATGAAGTCCTGGAGGCTGCCAGTCTCCTCACTGTGACTGGAGTCATGGCTGTAAGCTCTGCCGGCTTCATGCACCTGGGGAGAGTGACCAGCAGCACTACCCAGAGTCCTGGGCAGACCCTGCTAGAACAAAGACCTTGCAGGATACACAGTCATCATGACGTGCTGATGGCAGATTATGTGCTGTTTGCACATTTGGTTTTCTCTTTCATGAAGGGATGTCCAGATGGTCAGGATGTTCCTGATGCTCCACCTCCATCCCGCAGTGCTCGCCACTCTTGGCCTGCAAACAGTGTGAACCAAACCGGGGTTTGCTAACCCAGTGCCGTAAGTCCAAACGTCCACACTGAGGTTTGTAGTGGGAGAAAGGAGAGCATTTATTTGCAAGATGCCAAGCAAGGAGAATTAGGAGCTCCCACTTAAGATCTGACCTCCCCTGTGACTTGGATGTATGGGTATTGAAAGGCAGAGGTAAATTTCAGGGAAGCGGAAGTTACAGGCAAAGTTATGAATCAATACATGGAGACTGTACTTTGGTTCAACCTGAAGAGGTGAGATGTCTTGAAGTGGGAGCTTATAGGTTAAAGGTAGATTCAAAGATTTTCTGATTTTTAATTGGTTGAGGAGGCAAAGCTTTGTCTAGAAATGTGAGATCAGCAGAAAAGAATGTAAGCTCTGGCCTGTGGCATGACCTCCTCTAGGCACTTCAGGAAGAAATTTAGAACAAAGAGCAGTGGTGCCAGTTCAGTCCTCAGTTCCCCCTTATCTGAGGTCTGTGGGCCAGCAGATCCATTTGAAGAGGGTCTGGGTTTCTGAGAAACACCTCGAGAACACATGTTAAGATGTTATCTTTGGTGAAACTCGTCTCTACTAAAAATACAAAAATTAACTGGGCACGGTGGCCTGTGCCTGTAATCCCAGCTACTCAAAAGCCTGAGGCAGGAGAATCACTTGAACCCAGGAGGGGGTGGTTGCAGTGAGCCGAGATTGTGCCACTGCACTCCAGGCTGGACAACAAAGCAAGACTCTGTCTCAAAAACAAAAAAACAAAAAACAAAAAAAGATGTTATCTTTAGCTTCTATAGGGAACAAAACATCTCATAACTCTGACCTCCTTGGTTATTGTTTTAAGCTACTATTTCCTTCCTGCTCATCAAGTTGCTCATTTGTTTCTCAGGGCTAGCTATGTTCTTGGAATTTCCCTTGAAGAAACTCAAAATTTTCCTTTATTTCTATCCTTAAGGGGATCTTGCAGGCCCCAATCAGGGGTCCCTGCTCTGTCTCGAGGTCTTCCTACTCTCTATGGCAGTCCTCCTGGACTCCCTTCCTGAGGCCTCTCCGTGGTGTTAGGGGCAGACTTGGCCTCTGTGCAGGGCAGGGTGGGAAGTGTGGAGGAGTCGGTGCCCCAGGAGTAGCCCGGAGCCAGTACATATCCCAGCTGCTTCACCTCTGAGAGGAGGCCTTTCTAATGTGTGCCCCACACAACTTCCCAGAGTTTGCCAGTAGTTTTAAGCCCCATTTGCCTATGTCTGTAACCTGCTCATTAACTCACCATCCTTCAATGCCACAAGTCTGGCTGAACTGGGAGAGACCATGGAATAAATATTGAAACTTCATCTTTTGTTTGAATGTTTATAAATATAAATAGTTATATTGCTTCATAAAAGTGTTGAATAGAAGTCATTACTGAGAAGTGATCTTACTGATTTTTAAAAATCTGTAAGATGTTTGAACTGGAAGGCATCTTAGCATTATTAGCCCCTGTTTTAATTTATGAGAAAACTGAGGATATTTGGAGTTTTTTAGGGAGGAAAAAAGCTTTCCTGTACCCTCTTATGTTCAGTGCCTGAGGACTGCAAATTAAATGGACAAAGACATATTAATAGAAGAAGTACAACTTTTATTGATGCTAAGATTTTTACGTGCCTGGGAGCTTCTCAGAAAAGAAATGAAAACACAAGCAAGAGGTCAGATTTGGGGACTTATATAACATTTTAACAAGGAGTCAAAAATTCTGAAAAAATAACTAGATAAAAAATGGGAATTTGAGGGTTTCTAGGGGTGATAAATTGTGGGAAGATGACTAGGAAACATATGGAGGAAAGTTATGGAAGATCAGGGCTATTTATTTATTTATGTTAATAGAGATGGGGGTCTCACTATGTTGCCCAGGCTGGTCTTGAACTCCTGGGCTCAAGAAGCCTGCCCATCTCAGCCTCCCAAAGTGTTGAGACTACAGGTGTGAGCTACCACACCTAGGCCAATAAGGATTATTTCAGTAAGGTTTATTTATACAGACTAACCTCGGTGTGACTTTCCATTTCTGGTAATAAAAGTCAGTGTCCTTTTCCTGGTATAGAGGAACACCTTCCTCAGAGGAAAATTTCTGCTCTGCTTTCAGGCAAGCAAGGGAAGGACAGAGAAATTTTCCTGCATTTGTTGTTTCTCAATTGCCTTCAGTTTAAAATAATACTCATGCCAACGTTACATATTTTGGGGTGGCATATTCGGATCCCCTTTAGGTTCTAAGAGAACCCATGAGGATCCAGAAAAGAATGAGTTATGTAAGGGGTAACCCTGACATATAGAACATTTGATTCTAACCTCAGAATTAAGAAGCAGAGGGGAAAACTAATGACCTTGAACTGAGACTACAGGACCCAAAACCAGAGCTGTGTTAGGGATTTCTACATTGTATACCATGGAAGAGAAATCAGAAACCCTGAATGTTAAAGTTAAAAGTGAAGGCAGAAAGCCTTCCCCTTCAACTTGTCAGCTTTAATGATAAAGAAATAGGGGTGTAGAGAAGTTAAGTGATTTATCTGCCATGACCTAGATAGATAGATAGATAGATAGATAGATATAGAGAGAGAGAGAGATAGAGATAGATGGAATTATAGGCTGAGATACAAGTTGGAAGGAACAGAAATCCCAACTTAAAATGGCTTAAACAGTACGAAGATTGTTATTTCTTGTAAGTGTTGCTGGAGAATAGCATCAGGGTGATTAATTCAGTGGTTCCTCCAAGGTCATCAAGGATCATATTCCACCCTTTTTCAGCTGCCCAGACCTCCACAAATCTTAAGATTAACTCTTTTATGTTCTCAAATGACTCCCTAGTTCCCTGTGTTGTTTGCAAATGCGTATCTATCCAATAGAAAGAAATAAGGCTATTTACTGTGAGGTTATTTCCTTTTGCCAGTAAGATACTGATGAAAGATTCCACCCAGACTTCTCTCCCACCTTATTTACCAAGATGACACAGATTACACATTTTATCGGCTAAGATTAAGCAAATCACTGACAAGGGGATTCCCTCGCTTTCTACCCTACTGGGCTAGAGAGGCCGTCACCTGCTGTGTGTGCGTGATTGCAGAGGAAGGTAATACATGGAGGAGAGTAAATACAGGAAGGGATTAGATTAAGAACCAATGTAGTCTCTCTGGAACCCAGCGTGTAGGAAATTTTGGGACGCAAATCAGGTTTGCTCCAGAATTTAGAGACATGTCCAGTAAACGTTGTTGAAAATTAAGAATGATGAGGCCGAGATGCTCCTTAAATTACTATAAGAGATCAAAGCTGTCACATAGACTCTCATCAAGAAAGTGTTGACTTAATAAGTGAAGATGAACCACATTCTTGGAGACTGTAAGGAGTCCATGGAAGAGAAATCAGAAACTCTGAGCGTTAAAGTTAAAAGTGAAGGCAGAAAGCCTTCCCCTTCAACCTGTCAGCTTCAATGATAAAGAAATAGGGGTGTAGAAAAGTTAAGTGGGGGCTGTTTGTGGCCAAGAATAATGCGACTGAAAAATGAGAGTAGAAATTCTTCCAGGTTTCATCTGTATGAAAGAGAGAGGGGTGCTTACTTTATCTCACCACAATTTGTCTATAGAAATAGACCTTCTTGTGTCAGGGTAACTCTGCTAGACTCTGCCACGTGCAAAATAAATGATCACACAAGACCTCTTATCTTCCGTTGCACTGGCGTTCTGCCTCTCTGCAATGCCTGAGAAGCAACACACTTAATGATTACTTTGGCTTTCTAACTATCTTTGTCCTAGGAAAGAGGTGTCTTGGATGAAGAACTTGAGTACTTTGAATACTGAAAAGGCATTTCCTCTGCTGCAGATTTATGACCTGGCATCATTCTAATGTATACACTAGTCTTTGATGGGGGTATTACTTAGTCCCTCTGATCAGAACTGGAAAACAAACAATTTTAATCCTGGATGTGCAATGACGAGGTCCAGACCACAAGTGCCTGTTAACCACACCGAGGGATGACTTCGGAGGCCCTGCCTGGGCTACCAGCCGGCCAACCCAGGAACCCAGCTTCCTCCCCTCCATTCACCTACTGCCTAGTTATCATTGCATCTCAAGGCAGGGCTCTGTGAGCTGACACATATCAAACCCCAGGAGCTGCTCATGGGGAGGTTTCCTGATTCCCTCCTGCTAGCTCCCCTGTAGTCCTTTGGCCGGCTTCAGACTCAATTCCCCAGCCTTCCCCTTGGGCTGTGTGGACTTGGAGATTGATGAATGCACTGGGCCGCAGGGAGCTGCACAGAGTTCCGGCCTCCTGGAGGACATCAATTGGGCTCCTCCTTTTCCCTTTGGTGGTAATTGAATGTCAGGATAACAGATGGAGGGTGGGGAGAATAAACCACAGTCTCACTTTCCACAGGTCGGGGAAAGACTCTGTGGAGAAAGGAAGGGTTAAATGTTAAGATTTCAAGACTTAAATTTCAGTTAAGTTTGGTGTTCGTTTTTCTTACCAGTTTGGAGAAATTTGGCAAGAAAATGCAAGTACATTCTAATTTCTCAACTATATGGTGGCTACAAGTTTTCTTTATAAAACTTGATATTGGGCCGGGTGTGGTAGCTCATGCTTGTAATCCCAGCACTTTGGGAGGCCAAGGCGGGTGGATCACGTAAGGTCAGGAGTTTGGGACAAGCCTGGCCAACATGGTGAAGCCCTATCTCTCCTAAATAATACAAAAATTAGGCAGGTGTGGTGGTATGTGCCTGTAATCCCAGCTACTCAGGAGGCCGAGGCAGGAGAATCGCTTGAACCTAGGAGGTGGAGGTTGCAGTGAGCTGAGATTGCTCAACTGCACTCCAGCCTGGGCAACAGAGCTAGACTCTGTCTTAAATAAATAACAAAATAAAATAAAACTTGATATTAGCCAGGCACCATGGCTCATACCTGTGATCCAAGCACTTTGGTAGGCTGAGGTGAACCCCTTACTTGAGCCTACAAGTTTAGACCAGCCTTGGCAACATGGCAAAGCACTGTCTCTAGAAAAAATACAAAATATAGCTGGGTGTGGTGGTGCACACCTGTAGTCCCAGCTACTCGGGAAGCTGAGGTGGGAGGATGGCTTGAGCCCAAAAGATGGAGGCTGCAGTGAGCCGTGATCATTGCCACTGCACTGCAGCCTGGGTGACAGAGGAGTGAGATCCTGTTTTAAACAAAACAAAACAAAAACTAGACACAGACGCATCCAGCAAGAAACCTAGACAGTAGGAAGCCAGAAAGAAGAATTCTGAGACAGTGGTTAAAGCACCTGCTTAGACATTTATTTATTATTATAATTCTCAGCAAGTCAACTGGACATGTCTATAAATACTGAAATACTTGTCCTACTGACATTTTTATATGAAACATTGGCTTCTTTCTTTCGTTATTTTGCTATACAAAACTTTGATAAACTTTGATTAACTTTATCTGCCCATCCTCCATCTCCCTCTGGGTGAAGCATCTTTTTTTCTTTTTTTCCTTTTTTTTTTTTTTTGAGACAGAGTCTTACTGTGTCACCAGGTGCCAGGCTGGAGCGCAGTGACGCGATTTCGGCTCACTGCAACATCTACCTCCCAGGTTCAAGCAATTCTCCTGTCTCAGCCTCCCCAGTAACTGGGGCTACAGGCACGCGCCACCACGCCCAGCTTATTTTTGTATTTTAGTAGAGACGGGGATTCACCATGTTGGCCAGGATGGTCTCGATCTCTTGACCTTGTGATCTGCCTGCCTCGGCCTCCCAGAGTGCTGGGATTACAGGTGTGAGCCACCGTGCTGGGCGGAAGCATCTGTTTTTTAGGAAACCACCCCTCCCTAACTCTTGGTCAACTTACAGGTGAAGATGACCCCACCCACCCCTGGCTGTAGCAGTGGTCAGATGATCCAGTACTGGAAAATCCATGTATTCGATGGATCCTCAAAGAAGTTGTTCCAGCAGTGAAGACAGGACCCATGGCAAACCTAATTACTTTATTCTGTGATGCCTCTTTGACCACTTGGAAAATAGAAGCCCTCTTTCCTAGGGTATTGCTAGGCATAGGAAGGGTGTAAACCTGAAGATACAGTGGCCAATCTGATAATTATGTCACTATAAAGGAAAGCAGTAAAAGGCCATGCAGAAAGAGGACGAGGACCCATGAAGATGTCGTCTGAACTGAATCTAGCCATGCCTGCCGTCTGACTTTTCTATTATGTGAGTCAATAAATTCATTTTTGTTTAAGTCTATTTAAGGTGGAAAACTTATAAATGAAAGCATTCTAATGCCATCAACAAGTTACGTCAGCTTTAACTTCAGATTTTATCCTAGTCAAATCTGTTACTCATCCGCTCTGCTGTTTCCATCCCAATCCAAGCCAGTATAATGTGGCCATAGAGTGTGCTTTCGAAAGAGTAGCTTGTGGCTTTTGGGGTCTTTTTTGCTAGATTTTGGGTTTTTTTTTTCTTTTTAAAAATCTCATTTTAATATAATGTATAATTTACAAAAATTTGAAACAGTAAAAAGATTTTCTGCATACCCTTTATCCAGCATCTCCAAATATTAACCTCCTAATCCATCACAGATAATATGTTAATTCCAGGAAGTTAATACTGATACAATACTGTTAATTAACATTCAGACCTATTCACACATCACCAATTGTTGCCCTAACATTCTATTCCAGGACAAGGTTCCAATCCAGGATCACAAGTTAATATAGTTGTCTTATTTCCTTGATTGAACCTAACTTAATCTGGGACCATTCCCCAGTCTTCATGATTTTGTGGCTGTGACACTTTTGAAGAGGATGGGCCAGTTATTTTACACAATTTCCCTCAGTTTAGGTTTGTCTGATGTTCCTTCAGGATTAAGTTCAGGTCACACATTGTTGGCAAGAATGGCACAGAGGCGATATTGCATCCTTCTCAGCACATCATATCAGGAGGTACACGATGTTGCAGAGCAGGGGTCAGCAGATTTTTCTGTAAAAGACCAGCTAGCAACTATTTCAGGGTTGGGACAGCCCACGCCATCTCTGTGGCATATTTTTCTTTGTGTTTGTGCCTGTGTGTTTATAAAGTTTTAAAAGTGTAAAATGCATTCTTAGTTCCTGGCGCAGGCCAGATTTGGCCCATGGGCCAAAGGACCCCAATTGTAGAGGGAACCTTTGAAAACGTAAGCCATTGAAAGCATGCCTCTGCTTCAACTGCTCTTTCCCTGCATTTGTTTTTTCACTTCCCTTAGTAAAAGCTTGAGTCCTGTATTAGTTCTCTGGAAAAACAGAACCATGGAATGAATAGGGTGTGTGTGTGTGTGTGTGTGTGTGTGTGTGTGTGTGTGTGTGTGTGTAGAGAGAGAGAAACAGAGAGAGAGAGATCTATTTTGAGGAATTGGCTCACATGAGCATGGAGGATGGTAAGTCTAAAATCTTAATGAGATTTTAGGGGCTGTTAGGCTAGAAACCCATGGAAGAGCTGACACTGCAGTTGAAGTCAAAGGTTATCTGCTGGCTGAATTTCCTTTTGCTTTGGCGAGATCAGTCTTTTGTTCTTTTCAGACTTTCAACTGATTCGATGAAGCCCACCCACAATACATAGGCTAGTCTGCTTTTCTCCAAGTCCACCATTGAAATGTCAAGTTCACTCAGAAATAACCTCACAGAAACGTTGAGCATAACGTTTGACCAAATATCTGTGTGCTGTGGCTCAGCCAAGTTGACAAATAAATATAACTATCATCAGTTCTTACCAAAGTCTGTAGGGCCCTGTGTGATCCAGGCCCAGTTACTTCTCCAACCTTCCTTCCACATTCTCCTACTTAATAACTGTGCTAGGTCTAGACCTGTACTTCTCAAACTCTCCGGTGCCTGAGGCTCACCTGGAGGGCTTTTGAAAACAGATTTCTGGGCCCTATACCCAGATTTTCTGATTCAGTAGGTCTGAAGTAGTGCCTAAGAATTTGCAATTCCAAAAATGTCTCAAGTGATGCTGATGCAGCTATCGTGTGGTTCACGCTTTGAGAATCACTGTTGTAGATACGTTCTTCTTTCTCAACAAACAAAAACAAACCAAGCACCCTTTCAGCCCAGGGACTTTGTCTGGATGTTCCTTCTGCCAGGAAGAATCTTTCCTTAGATATTTGCAGAAAATTGGATACTAATAAATGCTTAATAATTGACTAAACAACAAAAAAAGCCTCATTTCACAGCATTTGCTGGTTTCTAGTGTGTAATTCCTCCTATCTGATTTTGAGCTACCAATATGATGTCCCTGAATGTGGAGTTGGGAAGAGATGCTTCCCACTGGTTCTTAAGGTCCAATGTGAGCTGGCTCAGCACACCACTGTTTGAGTGACATTTTCATGTCTCTGCTCAATGTGACCTTCCCTGGAGAGGCTTCCCTGACCATCTGTTAAAATAGCGCCACTGTCCCCCAAGCCTTCCATTTCTTGTTGTTTTAGTTTATCGCATTTATTTCTACCTACTGTAGGTTTCTTCCCCTACTAAGCAGTAAACTCCAAGAAAGCAATCATTTTTTTTGTCTAATTCCACGCTGTATTGTAACCTCGGTGCCTAGAAAGATGTCTGGCACAGAACAGGTGATCAGTAACTATTTGGTTCAATGAATGAATGAATGAATTTATCTATGCATTTGTTGTCAGTCTCCCATATTAACCCACTGATAATTCCACGAGGGTGAGGGTTTTGTCTACTTTTGTTCTTCATTGCATCCTCGTCCCTGACACACAACAAGTATGGAAAAAATACCTTTTGAATTTTTTCTTTTTTAGAAATGGAGTCTAACTACATTGCCCAGGCTGAACTCAAACTCCTGGGCTTATGTAATCCTCCCATCTCAGTCTCTGAGTAGCTGAGACTACGGCTGTGCCACCATACCTGGCTTGTTTTTGAATTATTTAATTCATCAAGTTGTTAGAATAACAAAGAAATTGGGAAATTATGATACAAATGTAAAAAGAGCTTTACACCTACCCAGCCTCTAAACATGTAGAAGGAAAATGTCTAGCTCTTTGATGGAGGGAGAAGAGACAAGGAAGATCTTGGGACATCTCTCCCATTTTAATAATCCTATTTGCCAATGGGAAGAAAAAAACACTTTAAGTGGAATCTATCTCAGGGTCTGCCCCTAGGAGAATCCACACTGAGGCACAGGGCTAAGGGGTGATGATTACTTTTCTTGGTTGCTACTCTTCAAGAGTTTACAGTCGAAGAAGCTACGACCTTCACACAAGTTATGAGAGCACAAGATTGACAAGGCTACCTTCCTCCAAGAAGTGTGTGCAGCAGCTGTTTGGAGGGAAATCCAATCCAAGAAGCCAGAACTTAGCGAAGTGATCCAAGGATCAAGAGCAAATTCCCTGTCACAGAAGTAACCCCTTTATAAGTTGGCTTGTCAGACCATGTCCCTGAAAAGGCAAAACTGTTGAGGGAAACTGGTGTCAGCTCAAGAAATACGGGCAGCTCATCTACATATCTTTTAGTGACCTTCTGGAATGACAGCCAAGCCACCAACGCTTCCCTGTTTGCAAATGATAGAGATCTCATTTCTGGGGACGACAGGATTGATGTGGCAGCCGCAGTGCCATTAGACCTGGAAGATGCTCTGTTCTCATTACTGTCTCCTGGCAACATAGCACCAGATGCCACCGTGAATATTAATGATCCTCATTCACGTAACCTTTAGTGCCTTCCTCCAAATCACCCAGGCTGCAGCTGGGGACTGCTGCTATCTGCTTCTGCTGTCTCCATCTCAACAAATCTCTTCTTCTCCTCCTGTTTGAGAAAAGAATTATTAATGAGATTTTATCTAAGGAGGGGTTTCTGCCTCTCGATGGAGATGCTCACTTTCCAAGCCATCCCCTACTTGCTAAGAAAGATAATGGCATTCCCATTCCGCGAGAGCCTGTCAGCAATCACTTTCATTGACTTTATCTGCTGGCTGGAGTATGTAATTTGTCTAATATCATTGCTTCTTCATATGCAGGGCTTAACAATAAACATGGACCTGGACAAAAGGGGAAATAAAACATGACTAAAATCTCAGTGGAATTCGTGCTCTTTATCAGCTTTCACCAACTGCAGAGCTGGCATCATGCATGTAACGATGGGTCACTCCAGACTCTGACTCGAGTTTCTTGGCTTCTCAAGCAAAGGCCTACCCTCAGAAAGGCAAGGAATATCAAATCGCTTCCAGCCGGGCTGCCCAACTCCTTTAGCCCTTTGCTTTGTTTCTTTAGATCTCTGAGATATTGGCCAGAGGTTCTTATTGAGGGTAATTTAAGGCACCTGAGGTAGTAGAATCTCCCTGCTTTTCCCTCAATTTCTTCCCTTCCTCTAGTATTGATTTAGTGAGAGGTATAATTAGTGGTTTCAGAATACAAACTTTAGAGGGAGCCAGGTGCATGCATGAATCCTGGCTCTGGGATCCTGAGCCCGTTGCCCAAACTCATTGAACCTCAGTTTCATATCTGTAAAGTGTGACTAAAGGCACCTACTGCACCCAGGTTGTCAGGACATTAAGTGATACAACATGTGAAATGCTTAGTCCAGTGTCTGGTATATAGTGAGGACTTCAAATGGTGGCCTGGTGTGGTTGATTTTTATATCAATGGCCCTCGATGAAACATTCTTCCTGGTATGGGTCACGATGCACCTTGACTTTATTTTTTTTTTCAATTTTATATTATTATTATTATTTTTTAGACAGAGTCCTGCTTTGTTGCCCAGGCTGGAGCACAGTGACACAATCTTGGCTTACTGCAGCCTCTGCCTCCTGGATTCAAGCGAATCTCCTGCCTCAGCCTCCCAAGTAGCTGGGACTACAGGCATGTGCCACCTTGCCTAATTTTTATATTTTTTTGTAGAGATGGGGTTTCGCCATGTTGGACAGGCTGCTCTCGAACTCCTGATCTCAGGTGATCTGATCCACTTGCTTCAGCCTCTCAAAGTGCTAGGATTCCAGGCATGAACCACCACGCCCAGTCTCACCTTGACTTTAGAATTGGCCATGTGACTCACATTCACCAATGGGATACCAGCAAATGTGACTTAAGTAGGGGCTTGTGTACTGGGGTCTTCCTTCTGGGAATGCTGCCACCACCATATGAGGAAGCCTAGTCTACATCCCCCTAGACAACAAAAGACTGAAGCTGAGTACAGCTGCATAAGTGAGCCCAGACAAGGCCAGTCCAGGGTAGAAGAATCATGAGGCCAACCATAGAATATGGAGAAAAAAAGGAATTTTTAAATTTCAAGTCCCTAAGCTTTGGAGTCATTTGTTATGCAGCAAAAGCTAACTGATTTACCTAATACCGGTTGCTTTCATGACTTGTGTCTTACTTAAATTGCACAATATTCCTGTGTGTGTTGGGTGATACTGTCTTCCACTTTGCAGATAATGAGGTGAGCACGCAAGATGTCAGGTGGATATCTTCTTGATTGTCCAGATCCTTAAGATAGTTGCTAAGGAAGATGTGCATGTGCAAGCATATTTATGCACTGTCCTTAGGGGATGTTTACTCAGATGGAATCCTATGTTGGTCACTTGATACTTGTTAGCTTTTCTAATATGCATTCAAGAAAACATATTGGGCTGAGGAAACAAGCTTACAAACCAACCCAGCTCTTTTCTCCTGCCTTAGGTGGAGATTCGTGGGTGTTCTAGGTCAGCAGAGGGATAAAAGCTCCCAGAATCTCCTGTCCTTGAGAGCTTAGCTAGAGGGCAATCTTGTTGATGTCTTCTTACTCCCTCAGGGCTGACTTTGCCTCCCAGTGGAGTAAGTTACCACACACCCAAAATGGTTCCATTATTAGAAATGCATTTATTGGCCAGGCACGATGGCTCATGCCTGTAATCCTAGAAATTTCAGAGGCCAAGGCAGGTGGATCACCTGAGGTCAGGAGTTCAAGACCAGGCTGGCCAACATGGTGAAACCGCGTCTCTACTAAAAATACAAAAATTAGCCGGGTGTGTTGGTGTGCACCTGTAATCCCAATTACTCCAGAGGCTGAGGCAGGAGAATTGCTTGAACCGCAGAGGCAGAGGTTGCAGTCAGCTGAGATCGCTCTATTGCACTCCAGGCTGAGCGACAGAGTGAGATTCTGTCTCCAAAAAACAACAAAAACCGCCACCCATATTTATTAGGTTAAACTTTGTAGACTCTAAAAGCCTCCTCGAAAATTCAGATATCCTCAAAGGATGTCACATTCATCCAGTTAACTCCTCACTGTGAGATAGGACATTTATATTGGTGGGCGGCCACCATGGAGGCATTGCTGTGGGGCAGTGCTGTCCAACAGAAACGTAATGTGAGACCCAAGTGTCATTTTAAATTTTCTAGTAGCTGCATTAAAAAGTATAAACAGGTGAAATTAATCTAAAAAATATTTAACCTGTTTCAAACTCTTGTTATTTATTTATTTCGAGACAGGATCCAGCTCTGTTGCTCAGGCAGGAGTACAATGTTGTGGTCATGGCTCACTGCAGCCTGGACTTCCTGGGCTTAAGCAATCCTCCCACCTCAGCCTCCCAAGTAGCTAGGACGACAGGCATGCACTACTGTGCCTGGCTAATTTTTAAACTTACTTTTAGAGACAGGGTCTCCCTATGTGGCCCATGCTGTTTTTGAACTCCTGGGCTCAAGTGATCCTTCCACCTCAGCCTCCCAAAGTTCTAGGATTACAGGTGTGAACCACCATGCCCTGCTTTCTTTTTATTTCCATATATAATCATTATTAATTATTAATGACACATTTTACATTTTTTTGGTAGTTTTAAAATGCAGTATGAGGTTTGCACTTGCAGCACATCTCAATTTGAACTCGCCACATTTCTGGTTTTCAATGGCCACACAAAGCTAGTGGCTACTGTACAATCGGACAGATCCAGAGACCCAGCTTACCGGATTATACAGTGGGGACAATAATCCTGACTGCATAGCACACCGTGCTCAGTAAATGAAATCATGCCTGAAAGTTCTGTGTGTTTTAAAAGTCTTTGTGCAGTTTCAAGCTTTAAGAACTTCACAAGTTGCAAACTTACAAAAACCAGGATTTGAAAGTTTGATTGTTTAAATTTGCTTGATACATATTTACTTTCACAAGTTTTATTTTGTTAATCATTTACTTATTTTGTGGAGACAGGGTCTCACTATGTTGCCCAGTCTAGTCTCAAACTCCTGGCCTGAAGCAATCTTTTTGCCTCAGCCTCCCAAAGTGCTGGGATTACAAGTGTGAGCCACAGAGCCCTGTCATGAATTTTAAATAATACATTTTAAATTATTACTTTTTTTTTAGATGGAGTCTTACTCTGGCGTCCAAGCTGGAGTGCAATGGCATGATTTTGGCTGACTGCAACCTCTACCTCCTAGGTTCAAGTGATTCTCCTGCCTCAGCCTCCTGAGTAGCTGGGTTACAGGCATCCACCACCACACCCGGCTAATTTTTATATTTTTAGTAGATGGTGTTTCACCGTATTGGCCAGGCTGGTCTCCGACTCTTGACCTCAGGTGATCTGCCTGCCACAGCCTTCCAAAATGCTAGGGTTACAGATGTGAGCCACCGTGCCCAGCCATATTAACTTCTAAAATGTACAACAGTCTCTGGGTGATGCTTCTGAGACCATGGATCAGTAGCAGGTTCTGTTGCTCCTAGACTGTTTATGGTGGGGACAGTGACATCAAAACTGTCATGTATGTATGGAAGCCTCAGTTTTTGGATGATCACTAACAGCAGCTGATGAAAGTTTACAACATGCAATAATGGATAGCAGTAATACATGCCGTAAGACAAAGGTTAAGTTGAATTTAATGAAAACATTACTATTTCAACACTTTCATAATTAATCTTTCTGGTGCTATTTGTTGTAAGTTCGTAGATTTATACTTCTGAAATAATGAAAGCTTAAACTTGCACCAGCCTTTCAGATACCCTGTATTTATGTTACTCACCATCGAGGTGGGAAGAATTACTTTCCCCAATCACTCCTAGCCTGTCTCCACAAAATGATCCCCACGAGAGCTATGCCGCAGAGATTGTTATACCAGCTCTGACGGTCAAGCCGGTCTGTGGTAGTGGCCAGCCCTTACATGACCTGGAATATTCCTCACCCTAATCTGTCTTTGGGAATTAGGACCTTCTGCCTACCTCAGAGAGCTGGCGGACATTTTTCCTGCTCTGTGAGACAACTAAACCACGTTGCATTTTTCTGGAAGCACCGAAGGGAAGAACTCTGCAACTATGCAGTGTTCCTGGACATTTATATCAACTGCCATGTCTGGGTGAAGCACAGGAGTAAAACTGATAATAATGAAAAACCTACCAGGAATGTGTAAATAATTTGGTTTCAAAATCAGTAGTCTCCATGCTTTTGAAGGCTATGACTAAGATCCACATTAGTCTATTCAGCTGACTCTGTGCTTGTTAAGAAAAAGTGTCCCTCAGGGAAAATGTGGCACATATACACCATGGAATATTATGCAGCCATCAAAAATGATGAGTTTGTGTCCTTTGTAGGGACATGGATGAACCTGGAAACCATCATTCTCAGCAAACTGACACAAGAACAGAAAATCAAACACCGCATGTTCTCACTCATAGGCGGGTGTTGAACATGAGACCACATGGACACAGGGAGGGGAGCATCACACACTGGGGTCTGTCGGGGAAATAGGGGAGGGACAGCGGTGGGTGGGGAGGTGGGGAGAGATAACATGGGGAGAAATGCCAGATATAGGTGAAGGGGAGGAAGGCAGCAAATCACACTGCCGTGTGTGTACCTATGCAACAATCTTGCATGTTCTCCACATGTACCCCAAAACCTAAAATACAATAAAAGAAAGAAGTTAAAAAAAAAAAGAAAAAGTGTCCCTTCCTCTGAGAGAAATAGGCTTGCCCCACTACACATGGCTTAGTGAATGGAATGCGACTGGATTTCAGCCTCAATTTCATTGAGTGTATTTGTAGGCAACTTGTATAACTGTACATGGTGGCCCCACATGGTACTTCTTAAGACAGAAATAGTACAACGAATGGGGCAGAAATCTAGCTGGCTCATGAACCAGTTTGGATAGACCAGATTTCATTGGCTAGGCTATGGTCCATTCCATTGCCTTTAAAAATTAATAAAGGTGCGTATACCTTTTGAAGACAGGAAAAATGACAAAGACTAAATGTCCATAACTTTATTTATTTATTTAGAGACAGAGTCTTGCTCTGTCACATAGTGGTGCGATCTCAGCTCACTGCAACCTCCACCCGCTGGGTTCAAATGATTCTCCTGCCTCAGCCTCCTGAGTAGCTGGGATTATAGGCACCTGCCACCATGCCCTGCTAATTTTTTGTATTTTTAGTAGAGATGAGGTTTTACCACGTTGTCCAGTCTGGTCTCAAACTCCTGACCTCAGGTGATCTGCCCTCCTTGGCTTCCAAAAGTGTTGAGATTACAGGCGTGAGCCATTGCCCCAGGCCCTCAATGTTATTTAGAAACAATGAAACTCAACTTGTGACCTCTGCCACTAGACTAAAAGACATTTCATTTCGTTAATATTTTCTGTCCTTTTCCCAGAGCAATTGAATATATCACATGTCACAAGACCAAATTACATTTATTTCCCATAATTTAAAACTGGAATTTGAGCCAAGAGAACCCAGAAAGAAAAAAAATGATTTCTTACCACTGTTTAAATGGATTGCACTGTTCCCAAGTGAAGCCACAGCCTTTCAGGCCAGAAGAGTACACACATTTACCCAATGAATAAAGAAGTAACACTGAAATTATGTCGAGTTCATGTTCTCTGGCTTTGATTAGAGATTAAACAATTCCCAAAGAATGGTAAAAACAAGAGAAAATATACATTCCCCATGTGTTTGAGCAGATGGCATATGGAAACTCAATGAACTGATGATAAAAATACATACCCATAGTATTGACAGTTATTGGTGTAAAGAGAATTTGGAAAATCTAATTGGCTTTGATGATGAAGAGACTATTTTTTGGCTTCATTATTCTAACTGAAAATGGAAAGAGAACTGGTTCCCAGTTTCAGAAACAATTTCAGAACTACCCAGACACTTCCTATAATTGCACCATTACTTTTAGTGAGGATGACAGGTCAGGAAATCTTCGTTTTCTAGTGCCTTTCCTTTTTCTCTGTCACCTACGCATGCAAACACATATATTTCAGTCTGTCACAATTTAATGGAACAGTTAGTTCCTTTCAACTTAATTCTCTCTCTCACAGCCTGTGGTCATAATCTGGACTCATCCAGAGAAATGAGTGGAGACAAAGCTGCTTTTTCATCTGAACTTGCTCACAGGAATTCAGAAAAGCCCCGTTTCAGCTGCTGTGTGGAGCAGACCCCCTTGGTATCCCGCCCATATCCCATCACACTCACCATTCCAATACCAGCTAAGGGCATCCTCCTACAACACTGCTACTCCACCTGAGGGCTTTCTCTCAGCCTATGACTGAAACAAGTCAGAAATGCCAAAGGGTAAACACCATCAGGAGCATTACTCAGTCAGTGATGGATGAGAACTGGAGGATACATACCTCAGCTTCCTCCCGCTTCAGTGGGGCAGCTTTGAAGTGTTCTCTGGACTGTTTCCTCTCCTGGAAGAGAAGTGTTGCTAGATAAAGGGTGTCCAGTGAAATGTGAATTTCAGATAAACGATGAATAATTTTTTAGTTAAATATGTACTAAATATTGCATGGGTCATTCTCGTACTAAAAACATAAGCATTGTTAATTTTAAAAAATTCAAGTTGAATGGGGCATCCTGTATTCTTGTTTGCAAAATTTGGCAACCCCACCTCAAAGGGATTGAGTCCCAGCTGCCCACATGGTGACCTGCTGATAATGTAGCCTGTCTTGGCATCCTTCCCTGTACCACTTCACTTCTCTCCTGTGGAAGTTTCCTGGGCTTCCCTCCTACCTGAGGTCAGGTTCCCTGGAAGCTGATCCAAGAATGGGGATTCTCATACAAGTGAGTTAAGGAAATGCTTCAGGAGAAACCTGTAAGGAAGGTCAGGGGAAGGAATGAGCAAAGACCTGGTTTTAGGAGGTCTTCAGGCTTCCACCTGATCCCATGGGGCACTGGGGAACATTACTGACATCACAGAGTAGTCACACCTTGAGTCTGGAGGGACTGAACTTTTGCCCCATCCCCAACTCCTCACGTTAGTCAGTCAGTTACTGGCTGTGGTCCACTGAGATGGGGTGTAAAATGGAGGGGATACAGGAAGGAACCAGGAACATTTACAACACCTCCTAAACAACTTGCCCTCAGATCCTTGTTTCAGGGTTTGTTTCTGGGCAAGCTGCAGCTAAAAGCATTGAACTGCTGGGAAAGTTCAATGATGGCACCTAATTCCTCAAGGACGGTCACTCCTGTAAAGACTAACGTCCATTAATTCCCTGAGGGTTGGGACCGCAACTTATTTGCAATACTTCACACATAATAAATTATCAACAAATATTTGATGAATTGATTTGTACATAGAAACAAAACAGATAAATCTGTAATATAAACATTAATACGAATCATATGTTTGTTTAGCACTTACTGTCATATAATAAACTAGGCACTCAAGTTACTTTTCACTCGTGTGTGTGTGTGTGTGTGTGTGTGTGTGTGTGGTTCTGTTTTTATTTGTGGTTCTGGTTGTTGGTTTTGAGGTAACTCATTTTCAAAATTCAGTGAACAAAAACCATTGCAATCATGTCTCAGAAATACCCTGGAACTAGTCCCAAGTTTTAGTAAATTAACAAAATACAGGAACTCGAAAAGTCCTGCTGAGTGTCACTGAAGCACAGATGGCAGTGGCTAAGAGATGGAAGTTGAGGGATGATTAAAGACCTGCTTTCCTGAAATAGTTCCCCTGGTGGTCTCTCCTTTACGTGTAGGCAGTTAACTATGTCGAGGAAATGTGTGGCAGCACGGGAACTGTTGGGGAGGGCCAGAAGCCCCACTTGTCGAAGTTTCCATTGCTCAGATCTCGAGATGCTGCCTCTCCCCAAGAAGCCACCTAACCTGGCTGACACTGCATGGTGGGCACTGAATCTCCAGGGTGTGGGCACCAGAAGAGGAGGAGCAACAGATGGGACGCCGCAGCACCAAGTGTGGATTTGCTCATCCTGGGCAGGGGCAGTGCCACCCAGCTCTTGTGGAGGCGGCGGCAGAGGGCACGGGATGCAGGATAAGCTAGATCTCATGGAACTCAGTCAGCACCGGATGACGTCAGACATAAAAGAGAATGACCAGAGTTCCAGGTGTGGGAACCACGGAAAGAGCTGGTACAATGTGCCTTTGTGTCTTTAAGTGTCCCTGTTTTAAGACAGAATTGATCCCAGAGGCAGTTAGCCCACCATCTTGGGGACTGGAGGAATAGAGGGAGGAGTCCAGAAAACGATTTCCTTTTCAAAGAGAAAGGTCTAGAATATTTGATGCTGTGCAAGGTTGGGATGGGGTGTGTGTGCACGCTCAGCCAAACCGTGGGCAGGCAGAGACAGTAGGCAAGCTTTGAGTTCAGAGCATGGAGGTGGTAGTGGGAAGGGGTGAGAACTGGACAAAAATATGGGAGTTGAAGCAGGAATCAGGGAGTGTTAAAGGGAAAGCTAATGGTCAACCACTTAGGAAAACTCTTTGAAAGTATCCATGAAAGCTACACATTTGTAAATCCTGTATTCTGGCAATTTTACTCCTTCCTACATACCCCACAGAAATGTGTACATGTGTTCAGCAAAAGTTATGTGCATGGAGACCACAGCAGCGTTATTTGTAACAGCACCAAACTGAAACAACCCAAAAGTTCTTCAACAGGAGAACAGACAATTATGGTTTGTTCACATCACAGAATACTACTCAACAGCAGAAATCTGTTATTAAAGGCAACAGCATGGATGCAGCTCACAAGCAGAACATTACGTGAAATACTTCAGGCACCCAAAAGCATGCGCTTTAGGATTCTATTGCTATGAAGTACAAGAGCAGGCAAAGCTAATCTACATTGCTAAAAGTCAGAAGAGAGGTAACATTGGTCCGGGAGGGATGAGTGGCTGGAAGTGGGTATTGAGGGCTGTTGGTGAGCTGCTGATGTTCTATTTCTTTATCTTGTTCTGTTTACTTTGTTACAATCATGGGTTTAGTTTGTGAAAATTCCCCGAGCTATACACAAGATTTATTCTGTATGCGTATTGTTCTATTTATTCATTTATTTGAGACAAAGTCTCACTCTGTCACCAAGCTGGAGTGCAGTGGCACCATCTCGGCTCACTGCAACCTCCGCCTCCTGGGTTCAAGCGATTCTCCTGCCTCAGCCTCCTGAGTAGCTGGGACTACAGGCAGGTGCCACCATGCCCAGCTAATTTTTATATTTTTAGTAGAGACTGGGTTTCACCATGTTGGCCAGGATGGTCTTGATCTCTTGACAGCGTGATCCACCTGCCTTGGCCTCCCAAAGTGTTGAGGTTTTAGGTGTGAGGCATTGTCTATTCATTTTATTTTTATTTTAAGCTCTGGGCTACGTGGGCAGGATGCGCACGTTTGTTACATAGATAAATGTGTACCATGGTAGTTTGCTGCACCTATCAACCCATCACCTAGGAATTAAGCCCAGCATGCATTAGCTATTTTTCCTAATGCTCTCCCTTCCCCTACCCCATCCCCCAACAGGCCCCAGTGTGCGCTGTTCCTCTACCTGTGTTCATGTGTTCTCGTTGTTAAGTTCCCACTTATAAGTGAAAACATGCAGTGTTGGTTTTCTTTCCTGCATCAGTTTGCTGAGAACAATAGCTTCCGGCTCCATCCGTGTCCCTGCAAAAGACATGCTCTCATTCCGTTTTATGGCTGCATAGTATTCCTATGTTCTGAATGGTATTGCCTAGATTTTATTCTAGGGTTTTTATAGTTTTGGTTTTTACATTTAAGTCTTTATCTTAAGTTAATTTTTATATAAATTTTATATAAAGAAGAGGTCCAGTTTCAGTTTTCTGTATATGGCTAGCCAGTGCTCCCAGCACAATTTATTAAGTAGGGAATCCTTTTCCCATTGCTTGTTTTTGTCAGGTTTGTCAAAAATATGATGGTTGTAGATGCGTGGTCTTATTTCTGAGTTCTCTATTCTGTTCCATTGGCCTAAGTGTCTGTTTTTTGTACAAGTACCCTGCTGTTTTGGTTACTGTAGCCTTGTAGTGTAGTTTGAAGTCAGGTAGCCTGATGCCTCCAGCTTTGTTCTTTCTGCTCAGGATCGTCTTGGCTATAAAAGCTCTTTTTTGGTTCCACATGAGTTTTAAAATAGTTTCTTCTAATTCTTTGAAGAATCTCAGTGGTAGTTTAATGGGAATAGCATTGAATCTATAAATTACTTTGGGCAGTATAAACATTTTCACGATATTGATTCTTCCTATCCGTGAGGACAGAATGTTTTTCCATTTGTTTGTGTCCTCTCTGATTTTTTGAGCAGTGGTTTGTAGTTCTTTCTTGAAGAGGTCCTTCACTTCCCTTGTTAGCTGTATTCTTAGGTATTTTATTCTCTTTGTAACAGTTGTGAATGGGAGTTCACTCATGATTTGGCTCTCTGCCAGTCTGTTATTGGTGTATAGGAATGCTTGTGAGTTTTGCACATTGATTTTGTATCCTGAGACTTTCCTGAAGTTGCTTATCAGCTTAAGGAATTTTTGGCCTGAAATGATGGGGTTTTCTAGATAAAGGATCATGTCATCTGTAAAAAAAGACAGTTTGACTTCCTCTCTTCCTTTCTGAGTACCGTCTATTTCTTTCTCTTGCCTGCTTACCTGGCCAGAACTTCCAATACCATGTTGAATAGAAGTGGTGAGAGAGGGCATCCTTGTCTTGTGCTGATTTTCAAAGGGAATGCTTCCAGCTTCTGCCTAGTCAGTATGATATTGACCACAGGTTTGCTACAAATGGCTCTTATTATTTTGATGTATGTTCCTTCAATGCCTAGTTTATTGAGAGTTTTTAACATGAAGGGATGCTGAATTTTATCGAAGGCCTTTGCTACATCTATTGAGATAATCATGTGGTTTTTGTCATTAGTTCTGCTTATGTGATGAATTACATTTACTTATATGTGTGCATTGAGCCAGTCTTGCATCCGCTGGATGAAGCGGACTTGATCATGGTGGATAAGTTTTTTGATGTGTTGCTGTATTTGGTTTGCCAGCATTTTATCAAGAATTTTTGCATTGCTGTTTATCAGGGTTATTGGCCTGAAGTTTTCTTTTTTTGTTGTATCTCTTCCAGGTTTTAGTGTCAGGATGATGCTGGCCTCATAGAATGAGTCATGAGGGAGTCCCTGCTTTTCAATTGTTTGGAATAACTTCAGGAAAAAGGGTATCAGCTCCTCTTTGTACCTCTAGTAGGATTCAGCTGTAAATCCATCTGGTCCTGGGATTTTTTTGGTTGGCGAGCTATTTCTCACTGTCTCAGTTTCAGAGCTTGTTATTGGTCTATTCAAGGATTCAGCTTCTTCTTGATTCAGTCTTGGGAGGGTGCATGTGTCCAGGAATTTATCCATTTCTTCTAAATTTTCTAGTTTATTTGTATTGATGTTTATTATGTATGTATACTATTCTTTAATAAAACATTAAATAAAGGTAGAAATGAAGAAAAACTATACAATAGAGAAGACACATCTATGTCCTATCTTTGCTGAGTGCCCCTTCACTGTGTCATTTTATTTTCTATAGAATGTGCAGAAGGTGAATGTGAGACTGGATTAAGGTAATCAAGTAGCCATTGACTTTCTTTATTTCTTTTATTTCTTTTTTTTTTTTTTTTGAGACAGATTCTCACTCTGCCACCCCGGCTGGAGTGCAGTGACACAATCACAGCTTGCTGCAACCTCAACCTCCTGAGCTCAGATGAGCCTCTCACCTCAGCCTCCCAAGTAGCTGGGACTGCAGGTGCACACCACCATGCCTGACAATTTTTTTTTTTTTTGTAGAGAAGGGGTTTAACCGTGATGTTACCCAAACTGGTCTCAAATTCCTCGGCTCAGGCTATCTGTGCACCTCGGCCTCCCAAAGTGCTGCGATTACAGGCATGAGCCACTGCACCCAGCTATCATTGGCTTTAAAGTGTGAAGGGACAATATCTTGCTCTGTCTTCCTCTGCTCCCCCAAAGCAGACATCTCTACTGCTTAATTCCTGGAGATGTCATTCTGATACAGGCAAACTACAAAATTGGGGCTCAGCCTGTGAGGGTTTGTGGCTTTGCTCATGACAGAATCCAAGAGTGAGACAACAGTGAAAGAAAACATGTTTATTAGAGCAACAGTGTCCACACAACGGCTGCTCTATAGACAAACAGGGCTATCCCATAGGTAGAGTAGCACAGAAGATCATCTGTGGATTGCTGGCTAGCTCTGCTTATACCCACTCTTATTTATATCCTAAATAAGGGGCAGATTAAGGTTTTTCATGAACAAGGGGTGGAGAGTTTCCAGAACCACACAAGGTAACTTCTGGATCATTGCCACAGCATTTGTAAACTGTCAAGGCGCTGATAGCAGTGTCTTTGGCAAATGCAAATAAGCAGTGAGGGTAACTAGAGGTCGCTTTCATCCCTATCTTGGTTCTAGCTGGTGCCACATCCTGTCTTGATCAGCAGCAGGGAGACAGAGGCTCAGAAGACAAGTCCAGCTGATCTCCTATCTCAGTTCCAGGGATGCATTAGATCTTCTGTTGTTTTCATGATAATCACTGGAAAATTGCACAAGCACAAATGCAGATACTTTAAAAACTTTTTAATTAATTAATTTATTTTTTGAGATAAGGTCTCATTTTATTGCTTAGGCTGATCTTAAACTGCTGTCCTTAAGCAATATTCCCACCTCAGTCTTCCAAGAGCCCCTGTACTCAGTTAAAAATGCAGATTCTTGGTTGGGTGCAGTGGCTCACACCTGTAATCCCAGCACGTTGGGAGTCCAAGGTGGGTGGATCACTTGAAGTCAGGAATTTGAGACCAGCCTGACCAACATGATGAAACCCCATCTCTACTAAAAATACAAAAATTAGTCAGGCATGGTGGTTAGAAAAATTAGTCAGGTGCACACCTGTAATCCTAGGTGCTTGGGAGGCTGAGGCAGGAGAGTTGCTTGAACCCAGGAGGCAGAGGTTGCAGTGAGCTGAGATCACGCCACTGCATTCCAGCCTAAGCAACAGAGTGAGACTGTCTCAAAAAAAAAAAAAAAAAAAAAAAACCTGTAGATTCTTAAAACAGCTATAGAGACACCAACAGGGATGTCAGATCTTTACACTGCCATTAATACCACTTCATTATATGCTAAGAAGCCGACTTTTTTCCATCCATTATTTTCATTAGATTATCTACTCTTCATTCTTGCTGCTGGAATGTGGCCCAGTTTTTAAATTTTTAGTTAAAAATTTTTAAAAAGGAGATAGGGTCTCTATCTGTTGCCCAGGTTGAGCAGGCAGTGGTGTGATCTTGGCTCACCACAATCTCTGACTCTTAGACGGAAGCAATCCACCCACCACAGCCTCCTGAGTAGCTGGGATTACAAGCGTGCACCACCATGCCTGGCCAATTTTTGCATTTTTAGTAGAGATGAGGTTTCACCATGTTGGCAAGGCAGGTCTCGAACTCCTGGCCTCAAGTGATCTGCCTACCTTGGCCTCCCAAAATGCTGGGATTGTAGGCATGGGGCCTGGCCCTCTTCCAGTTTTCTTAATTCAAATTCCCAAAAATCCCCAGGCCCAATTTTCCTAGGCTGATTACAAGCCCATGCACTGACTAAAGGGCTGCTGAACTGGGTGGCTCCTCCCGGACTCATCAAATGTGGTGCTGGTGAGTCAGTGCCATGTGATAGAAACCTTTTGGCTACCTTAGCATCAGGAGTCTGAGGGCAGTTTTTCCTAGAAGAGGGTGGTCTGCCCAGTACACAGACCCACTATTTCTCCATCTTTCCTTCTTCCTTCAGTCCTAAAAGTCAAATTCTCAAAGCAATTGCTTGTTGAGTTCCACCTTCCTTCTGATCTAGGCATAGTCAACAGTCAAATTTCAAATTTTCATGCTAGATAAAGATAGGATGAGCCCTCAGAATTCTCAGCATATCCTGAACCTTCACTTGGGGCACGAGCGTCCGCTTCCCTTTCAGCCCAATCATTCATGACGTCTGTTTGGCAGTGGTGACAATGGCTGGTCCATGGTTTAGCTCCTTTAATTTTCCCTGCTGCCCACTTTCTGGCAGCAATGCGGGCGAGCAGTGAAATGGCCAAATGGTGACCGACAGGCGGGAGCAGAGTGGAGGCAGAAGCCAGGTGCTGAATAATGAGCCTATGAATAGCAAGACCTGATGGCACCAGCCTTCCTGAGCAGCCTGGAGGAGAGGATAGGCCCCTCTTGGCTGGGAGGGTGGATGCTGAACCGTGGGGATACACCACAGGATTCACTGGCCTTGGCAGGGCTATAAAGACTCCACTTTCACTTGAATAAACTCTTCTTGAACACTGTCTCCTGTGTATTTCCACAAATCTGTTTTCTCAGGGTGTTGAGAATTCATTCCTTTTTGGTTCTTCTGCTGCTCAAAGGAAATAGAAACCCAAGGGATCCAACTTCTCGGTGTAGAATAAACACAATTCTTTTTGAACCTGCTAAGCCAGAAGAAAATGAGGCCAAAGAATGAATAAGGCACACATCTAAAACAAATTGTAGCGAGGTTGAGTCAATGGATGGACATATCACATCCTCTCTTCTCAGTTACCAAGAGATGGTTTTTATGTTCTTACTTATAATGCATTTTGTTAGTTTTGCTTTTGGCTTTCCCGTCCAAAATCACTGTCCCTTCTCTTTACTCACAAACCTGTAGGCTTTCTCCATCTGCCCCATATCCCTTCTAAACTCAATAATGATCTAATAAACATTTACACACAAAGGCGTCAATGACACATGATGTTCTAAAAGGTTACTGTTTCAGGGTCAGCTTCAGCATCTCGGTCCCTGCCAACTGATATTAATAATGGGCCTTGACCCTCCAACCCTACCTGCTAATGACTAAGACACTCTATACGAAGCCCACTAAATATGTACAGCCAGCTGCAGCTGGGATTCCGACATTAGCCAAGCTCTGACCACATATGTTCCATTAAATCAGAATATCTTCCCCTTCGCCAGAGACAATGCCTGAGGATGAGTCTCCACTCCTCACTTTCACCTTGTTAGCCCCATCTGTCAGTTGGAAGCTGATGTCTGGAGTCTTCAGGTACAGCACACTCTCAGCTCCTCAGTTAGCCCCAACCAAGTGGGCAGACAGGCTGTCAGCAGCCATGTTCCGCTACAGGGGTGGAAGACTCCATCTGCCTTCTTAGGTTCTGGTGCTGGGTCTGAGAATTAAACTGCCATCAGACAGTTTAACAGTAAGAAGGCATACAGATTTCATTTAATATTTTTACAGGCATAAGGGAATGCTCATAAGAAAAATAAATGCCCAAAAACCAGTCAGGACCCACAGTTTATATTGTATGATTTTTTTAAAAAAGCAAAGGATACATTTGCGGAGAAGTGACAGGACAAATGGGTTTAGGCAGTACATTGTGGAAAAGTGTCTAGAAA
Organism: Aotus nancymaae; assembly: GCF_030222135.1. Taxonomy (NCBI): domain Eukaryota; kingdom Metazoa; phylum Chordata; class Mammalia; order Primates; family Aotidae; genus Aotus; species Aotus nancymaae. The sequence continues at coordinate 8,901,453 of NW_026988412.1, read as the reverse complement.
ATATATGGGGCTAATGGATGATAAGGGCTTTTTTAGTAGGTTTGTACAGATCAATTTTCCACTGTCTCCTAATCTCTAGCGTTAAGAATGCTCTTCTCTTCCTGGTACAGAGAAGGCACCTTTCTTACCGGAAACTTTATGACTTGCTTTTAGGTCAAAAGAGGGAGGGAGATCAGAAAGCCCTTTCTGCATCTGCTGTTTCTCAAGATCCTTTAGCTCAGAATAATTAATATGCCACAGTGGCATATTTTGGGGTGGTATGTTCTGAACTCCTTCACTACCAGGAGCAGGTAGTTGGTTTTGTTGTCCTGGCCCACAAACCAAATAAGGATCCCAGTCCTCTTCTCCCATGGGGAGGTGGCCCCCCACTCATAGCATGTGCCACATGCCTCCCGTTGTGTGCGCCACTCAATGAACGTGGAGTTCGCTGGTAATGCCACAGTAAGCAAAGGAGACACGCTTCCACCTTCTTACAGCTCACGAGTGTGAAGTCTATCTAAAACGTGTTCTGGTTAGGAAGAGAGTTGTGTAGTGTTAAGAGAGCCCAGAATGGAAGGATTTGTTCTGCCCAGGGAGGCCAGAAAGTGCTTTCTTGCAAAAGTGGAAATTGAGCTAAGATCTGACGGAAAAGAAGAACGAGTTAATAGGGATTGCAGAGTGAAAGAGCACCAAGCAGATGGAGCAACCTTCCCCATGGAGGGATGGGCACAGCTGTTCAAGAAGCTGAATGCAACAATGCCAGCTGGTGCACCCAGAGAGAGGAGGGTGGGGCCACATCACCAAGGGCCTTTCTTTCAGGCATAAGGACTGGACTTTATCATAAAGGGATTTTGCTAAATGGGCAAAGACAAGGGGCAGGGGAGTTTCATGTATAGGAGGGAACACTGTTGCAATGAAGGGCCGTGGATGGAACACGGATAAAGAGGGGAGTGAAGGGATGGGAAGGCTGAGGGGAGAAAACGTTTGGTCTGTGCCCTCTATGCCGCCATGATGTAGAAAGCTCAAGAAGCCACCTGTGAGGGTGGGGCATTTACTGAGCTGGCCTTGGTCTCCTGGAGCGTGCTGTTGGGACAGGGGGATCCTGGGCTGTGGGTTTGGGAGCCAGATCCAGAAGGAGAAGGTGGCATCAGGAGGTGTGTGTGGGAAGTCCCCGAGAAGCTAGAACCTGGAAGCGTGGGAGCTGGGGAAGGGTGTGCTGGGGAAGAAGGTCAGAGCAGGAACCCATTGACTGGCCTGGCTGGAGCCAGGAATACTTTCAAATATTTTGCTTAATATTGTAAGTAAATATAAATATACCTGTTTTCATTCACATACTGTCTTTGACTATTTCTTTTTTCCTAAGAGGAATTCTTTTAAAACAATTTTGGAAATAATATCAAACTTAAAAATGTTAAAGAAGTAAAAATATTAAACGGACTATCCATAAACCCCTTTCCCAGATTGACCTCCTATTAACATTTTACCTCATTTGCTTTATTTACTGATTGATTTTTGAGACAGAATCTCAGTGGCATGACCATGGCTCACTTCAGCTTCCATCTCCTGGGTTCAAGCGATTCTTGTGCCTCAGCCTCTCAAGTAGCTGGGATTACAGGTGCATGCCACCACACCCGGCTAATTTTTGTATTTTAGTACAGGGTTTCACCATATTGTCCAGGCTGGTCTCAAACTCCTGAGCTCAAGTGACCTGCCTGCCTTCGTCTCCCAAAATGTTGGGATTACAGGCGTGAGCCATTGTGCCTGGCAGGAACAATTTTAGGTAAATTACATACACCATGGTCCTTTACTCCTAAATGCTTTATAGCATATATTCTAAGAATAAGGATATTCACTCCTGTTACTAAAGTTATCAACCTGCAAACCTATATTAATATATTGCTTTATCTGATCTACAGAGAATATCCAAATTCCGTCAGTTGACCCAATAATTTTCTTTAGAGCAGTAGTTTTTTTTCCTCCAGTACAGGATTCAGTCTAAGGTCAAATATTGCCTTTAGTTGTTATTTGGATAATTTTCATGTATGTTTGGCTATCATTTTTAATATCCCAGTGTTTTCCTAGTTATCGTCCTATTTTGTAGAATTATTGAAGCAAAGCTATAAACACTTGAGCACCTTTTGTAATACAGACTGTCATATTTTTCCCCAAATGATTACTAGTTTATGTTACATGTACTATGTGCCTGTCTCTGTTTTCCCACACATTTGATAGCAAATGTCTTTTTTTTTGAGACTGAGTGTCACTCTTGTCCAGGCTGGAGGGCAGTGGCACGATCTTGGCTCACTGCAACCTGTGCCTCCCAGGTTCAAGAGATTCTCCTACCTCAGCCTCTTGAGTAGCTGGGATTACAGGCACCCACCACCGTGCCTGGATAATTTGCTGTATTTTTAGTAGAGATGGGGTTTCCTCATGTTGGCCAGTCTGGTCTTGAACATCTGACCTCAGCTTACCCACCCACCTAGGCCTCCCAAAGTTCTGGGATTACAGGTGTGAGCCACCGTGCCCGACCAGCTGTGTCTTTTTGTTGGTGATGTCCATTCAGCAGATAGCACATGGAATGATGTCTCATTCTCATTCTGCTTTGCATTGTCTTCCACGTGGCATAAATTTCCCATAGCCTTTGCTATCAGAGTCCCTCTTGTCTGAATTCCACCTGTCCATACCCTCTGAGACTTATTCTTGAAAGCAGAAACTGATATTTTTGTTGTTAGTTTTTGGACTTTTTATTCCCAAAAATATCTAGCAGAGTACTACAGAATAAGTGTTCTTAAAAAAGAAGTATATTTTTAGAAATGATTTTTATTTTTAAAATAAAGACTAGTAGGCATGGGGGGAGTGCAGTAGCTCTTGTGGATGAAAACAAAATAAAACAAACAAAACACCAAAACCTGACACCTTTCCTATTTAATCTAGCTGGAGCTGGCCAGCTGGTGGCAGTCTGACAGAATTGCAAGCAAAGTAGAAGAAAGTCAAGAGCTTGCACATCCACAGGTTTTGTTTTGACAGAATGTTACAAATATTTTTGTAAATTTTGTACGGATACAAATATTTTTAAACATTATCATCTGTTCGACAGTTATTTTGGGGCTTTTTGCTTCTTTCTTCAAATTCCGTGTTACTAATTTTCCCAGAATCTTTGTAAAGAGATATCAAGGAAAATTCAAATTATACAGTTGTAGACTGGAGAGAGGGCTAATCTAAGAAAATTTCTCCGGTGGTAAATAAGAACTGTTTTTTGAATAAATGCTTCTTATTATTCGTTATTATACATTTTGAATAAATGCATTCTTAGTATTCCAGGGAAATGCATAGGTTGAACAACATAAAATCGACATCTCTAGGATAAAAGCTATTTCTTTTGGAATTGTATGAAACATGAAGGATGTTTCATGAACTTTCTCATCCCCACCAGTCACATCCTTGCCCAGTTCTCTTGCAGGAATTTTTTTTTTTTTTGATGTACTTATACAAAAAGGGAAGGAGATAATTAATTGATTAATAACATATTCATGTTGTTGAGCTTTTATTTCTATAAAACTGAGTCAAAGAGTATAAGAATTTTAAATTTTGTCCAGGCACGGTGGCTCATGCTTGGAATTCCAATACTTTGGGAGGCCGAGGCGGGTGGATCATTTGAGGTCGGGAGTTCAAGACCAGCCTGGCCAACATGGTGAAAACCCATCTCCACTAAAAACACAAAAAATTAGCCAGGCATGGTGGCAGTTGCCTGTAATGCCAGCTACTAGGGAGAATCGCTTGAACCCAGGAGGTGGAGGTTGCCGTGAGTGGAGATCACGCCACTACACTTCCAGTCTGGGCAATAGAGCAAGACTTCATCTAAAAAAAAGAAGAATTTTAAATTTTGATAAAAGTTCTACAATTGCTTTGCCTGTCTACCAAGTTCATAGCAACTTATGATTTTATCAGACTTTTTATTAGGCTGCCTGTTTCACCATACTCTTCCCAGAGCTGTATGCTTTAATCTTCCAATTTTTTTTAGCCAGTCTAAGAGTTGGTTGATTGATAGACTAAAAATGCATTCTAAAGTTCTTCCTATTTTTACTGCTAAATTTGCTAAATTCTAATAATAGACCTAAAAATAAGTAAAACACATTATGCTGTTAAGTTAATCTACTTTTCTGGTGTATAGAGATTTCAAAGTATGAGGTGTCCAGGATCACCGAATCAAATATCATTTACAAAATTAGAAAATACTGAAAACAAATCTGTAGGCAACTACAGCATGAGAGAGGATTACTGATCATTGCTGCTCCTGGTAATAAAGATGCAACAGAGACAGGTGGCATATCTCTAGTCAATAATTAAGGGTGAGTCAGACATCAAGGTGAGTTTGAAACTATCATACTTAAAGCTGTTTATCAAGTATCAGCTAGCTGTTCAATTCTATATGTAGGGTTGAAATGAAAAGATAATTATGAAGATGACTTTATTTCACTGAAAAATAGAACAAGCTATTAATGCTTAGCTTTATTTTTTAGTATTTGAATAATCTTAGCAGCAAAGACAGAGAAAAAAGCCAAGTTTTTTCTTTTTCTTTCTTTTCAAAATTACTCCCAAGGATGCTGGCTTATTAAAATAATGTCAGTGGGCTTATTAACAACAGTATCTGTTGGGTCTTCAAGTCATCAAAGTAAGCATGTTCTTCTTAAATCATATCTATTGCTTGTTTATATTTCATTGGTTTTGCAAATGCTTCATGAATAGGTCTTTTTTTTTTCAAACTTTAATGTCTTCCTCTTTAAACAGAATAGCAACATTCAAAAGGATATTAAAACGAGAATCTTTGTCTTGCATTTCCAGCAACACCTCCACAGGCTTAAAACAAAACAACAGACGCTGAGTTCTCCCACATTTCATATTGAGGTTCTAGGTCATCCATGCAAAAGAACTGGTTGCTGATCCAGCCAACACTTTTATACCTCTTAGGTATAAAAGGGATGCACATTTTTCCCCTTCATTTCATCAACACCTTGGAGAAAGGAAAAGTTTTGCTTACCCTCACCTCCAGCCTAGAGAGAAGCGTGCTGAGTGGGATCTACTGAGTACACTTGTTTGGTGGAGTTTGAGGGTAATAAACATATGAATGATGACTTTAAAGTTCCAGTTCTGGTCACATGTCTCTGTCAATACATAAAGGCTGCCCACTCCTTACATATTATCATCGCCAACTTGTGAGGGCTGCCTGGTTTACAAATCCACAAAACCTGTCTGTGGCAAGTTAGGGAAGGTGTGCAGCAGAGCCAATATGTGTACTAATCATATCTAGGGTCAGTATAGATTAGGGTTGGCTAATCTGATCCAATTCGAGCCAGGATGTGAGCAACAAGACCCATGGGAGTATCAATATCAGAGAAGCTCCTCATATAGGGAATAAGAACCATGGGTATGCATAGCTTGATGGGACTTGCTCTCAACACAGGGGAGTGTGTGTTACAGCTCTGCTTGCCTGATGCTGGCTGGCCAAGTTGCCAGCCAGAAGTCCTGGACCTCCTTTATACAAACCCCTTTCACAAGATCCAATCCAGATACTAGGGAAGGAGGGAATGTCCATACCTACTGATGTTCACCCACTGTGCTGGTCCATCAGTCACCAAGTAAGGTGACTAAGGCCCCACAGAGATTAAGGCACTGTGGCTTCCATCCCACCCCAAATAAATACTTATGAATATCAATTAATATGGAATATTTAGTTTAGATAGATTAAAGTGAATAGTTCTTTGCTATGTTGAGTAATACTATAATTGTCAGTCATTTGAAAAGACTACCTCTGGTCAGTTTCCCCTCACTATGGCAACACTGGTGGAATGACTGTACCATTTACTGGTTCACTGAAGGCCTTAACCCCCACAGCTTTGACAGAGAGGCCATGTGTCCCGTGTTGAGAAGACCCAAGTCTGAAAGTAAAAGTGGGAGCTTCCTGTTTGGTGGAAGGTGACTCCAGTGACTGCACCAGAAAACAGTTGCGCATAAGAGGACAGAGGGCATGCTTCCTGTGGGCAGAGGGTATCCATAGGAGCGTCTGGCCTGGGTTCATTTTATAATGGATCCCATTGCAAGTATTTCCTGGTTGGGGCCCAGTGACTAGACCTGGATGTGGTTCAAGGTGTATCGTAGGATGTAGAAGCTGAGGAGGGTTTCATCAGGGGCTGCTGGTAGCAGAGCATGGTCCAAGTACAGGGAGCTGCAACCTGGTATTCCAAGGGAGGAACCAATAAGAAACCTAAGGAAGTGCCCCACCAGAAACTAAGTCAGCTTTGACAATCCTCCAAGTCCAGAGAACAAGGGTGCAGACTCAGGGCAGGGATGCAAGGTTGTCAGCTCCCAAGATTCTTGCTCCCCAGCCCCGTCTCAGTGGCCACCAGACTTCAGGTGGGGTGGGTGGGGGACAAATAGAAGGTGAAGGACAGAGAGAAAGTTTTGACTACTTCTCACTCCTCCACCAGAGAGGAAGCTTTATTTATTTCTTTTCTTTTTTAAAGGCTAGTCAAGGGAAGCAGTGGCAGTGGAGAAGGAACAAAGAAATCTGTAACTGGTTGTGATCAATTAGTTTTAAACACCACTGCACTCGCACTAGCCACGAAGGGAACTTTAAATAAAGTTTAGAGTGTTGATTTACTATCCTGCAATAAGAACGTTACGTTTTGTAGAGACAGTTTGAACATGTGACTCCATGTTCTCGTTTTATTCTCAGAAACTCAACAAACATAAGAGATCAATTGTTCAGAAGAATAATTACAGGCAGAGACTTAGAAGTGAGGAAACCTGGCTGGGCGTGGTGGCTCACACTTGTAATCCCAGAACGTTAGGAGGCTGAGGCAGATGGATCACTTGAGGTCAGGAGTTCGAGACCAGGCTGGCCAATATGGTGAAACCCTGTCTCTATCAAGAATACAAAAATTAGCTGGGCATGGTGCTGCGTGCCTATAAGCCCAGCTACTCGGGAGGCTGAGGCAGGAGAATTGCTTGAACCTGATAGTCAGAGGTTGCAGTGAGCTGAGATGGCATCACTGCCCTCCAGCCTGAGTGACAGAGTGAGACTCTGTCTCAAAAAAAAAAAAGGCGAGGAAACCCATACAGGCTTAATCTCTGAGGAGCATGCATATAATAACTTTGGCTATTTTATCATTTTGCATCTTTGTGTTTCTATTAAAATATTATAATTATTCCTTTTGTGAGAGAGTACATAGACTATCTCTTATACAGGAAGATACCTATTTTGTCCTTACCAGATGTATACACCTTTAAAATATTACATTATATGTTAAAGCATTAATCATTCACGTTAATTATATTAAGGAGCATGTTGAGAGGCTGTAATTAGTTTTGAAGGGCATATCCTAGTATTGGGACAAGGGGAAGGTGCTTTCTTAGCTTTTATAAGTACCACAGGTAAGCACAGATACCTGTGTACCTATGCTATATCTGCCCAGCCATGCTCACACAGACACACACACACACACACAGACACACAGACACACACACACACACACACACACACACAACACATTATAGGCAAAGGCCAGTCTGAACTTAGGAATTAAAAAAAAAGTTAGATGTGGTCCCCACCTACAATGAGTAGACAAATAGAGCGAAAGCAATGGTCACTGCTGACAATTGAACTAGTGGTTGCGGAGCTGAAGTACAACATGAAAAGCCCTTTCTCAAAGCAGAAAGAACACAGAAATAGAAATCATGAGGAGAAAAAAAGATTCAGGGGCCAGATCTTGGAGACCTAAGTGAGACTAATAGGCATTCCAGATGGAGAAGATGGAACAGATGGAAGGGAGTTAATCACACTCGTAATTGAAAACTTTGCTTGTTTGACAAAAGACTTGGTTTGCAGGTAAGAATGCTCCGAGCTCCAAATGTGATTAATGAGAAAAGACACACTTTAGCACATCCTGGTAAAGTTATGAATTAAGGATAAACAGTAAAATGTTACTTTTCCAAGCAGAGTAAAAAAAAGATAACATCAGTATCAAACCACAGCTTCATTCCTGATATAGGCCAAGTCTATATTCCCCATGTTTCTGGAACTTTCAGGATCTAAAAGAGAAATTTTGTTCTTCTTTTATTTGGCTTCACTCTGTGTGGTAGATTAAAGATGACTGCAGATTCTTTTTCACTCCCTACAGAGAGGTAGAATTTATTTCCCCTCCCTGGAATCTGGGGTGGCCCGATGATTGCTTACCCAATAGAATGGGATGGAGGAGTTGCTGTGCCAGTTCCAAGCCTAGTCTGTGGAGGGCTAGCTGCTTCTGCCTCCTGCTTCTTAGAATGCTTGCACATTGGCTACTCATTCTCCCAACTCAGCTGCCATGCTGTGAGGAAGCCCAAGACACATAGGGAGGCCAAGAGGAAGCTTTTCTGTTGATAGTGCAAGTGAGTTTAGTGGTCAGAATCTGAATCCTCTTTAGTGGACTGTGAGGGCAAACTCTACAATAGAGAAACTCTAATAATCCTATCACACTTCACTCTCTGGTCCTACTCAGTGAGCTTTCTTAAAAGAGGTATCCAGTAGATTCTATAAGCAGAGAATTGCCTCCCCTTCCCAGTTAATTTTTTTTTTTTTTTTTTTTTTTTTGAGATGGAGTTTTGCTCTTGTTGCCCAAGCTGGAGTGCAATGGTGCAATCTCGGCTCACTGCAACCTCCACCTCCTGTGTTCAAGCAATTCTCTTGCCTCGGCCTCCTGAGTAGCTGGAATTACAGGCGCCTGCCACCATGTCTGGCTAATTTTTGTATTTTTAGTAGAGACGGGGTTTCACCATGTTGGTCAGGCTGATCTTGAACTTCTGACCCCAGGTGATCCTCCTGCCTTGGCCTCCTAAAGTGCTAGGATTACAGCCGTGAGCCACCCCGCTTGGCCCCCAGTTAATTATTTATAATGGAATTACGTATAGTTTTTTGTTTTGTGTGTGTGTGTGTACTTCTGGAGACCTTGCAATACCATTTAATCCTCTCCATTGCCAGACCTAAATCTTCTTTTTAGATATTAAAAAATGTAGCTTTGGAGTGAGCAGCCAATAAATTCCCTACTTGTCTAAGACAAAGAAGAGTGTCAGCCTATTAGGCCATGAAATGGCAGGGGTTACTAATCAGATGACTGCATGACAGTTGTTACTATATGATATTCAAAAAACAAAAACAAAAGAATTCCAAGGAGGACATGCATCCTACTGGAGCCTTGTATTAACCATGTATGTTACCTTCTAGATACCAGTGCTTTGACATCTGAGGTCTTGCTGACCGCTGGAGGGACTGCTCCTCCCAGGGGCAAGCAACTTGTTTATGAACATGCTTGGCAAATGCAAACCAACAATCCAGAGCCTATACCTCAATCACCTCCTTTATTAGGATCTAACACTCCAGCCACTATCTACCTGCCCTAGTAACCTTAGGGCCTGGTACCACACAATAGGGATAGCCCCTATGCCCCAGAACCTGCCAAAATATTAAAACTAGCCAATCTTAAACCTTCGTACCCTGCCTCGGTGGTTCCTTTCTGTAGAAACCATAATAAAGGCTCCTGCCCACAGGAAAATTCTCTGTCTATAACCAACCTCGGTGTTTTCTTGAATGGCTTCCTGTGATGTGTCATGCTCTCTCCTCTCAGAACTCTGAATAGCAAACTAGCATTTCAAGGCAGTCATCTCCTGATCTGCTGGCCTTACTGTACCTCAGATTCTCTATTGATACACTATATTTTAGAGCAAACCTTTAGATATTGGAGCCAGACTTCACTTCTCTCTGGATATTGAACCATTTGTGTCTTAGTGATTGTGCTGATGGGGCAGCTCTGCCGCTGATCATTTTATCATCACTCAAACATGCTCTAGGTGTCCTATGGCAGGTTATATTTTTCAAAGATAGCTGCAACACTGCTTCATCCCACATGCTGTTTTGTATAATGTGATTTTATAGTCCTCCCACTTGTTTTCTCCCCTTGAATCTTGTGATTGTGGCAGAAGTGATGTAACATGACTTCTGAGGTTAGGTCCCAGAAGGCGATAGGGCTTCACCTGGTTCTTTTGTGAAACACTCACTCTAAGAACCCAGCTACCATGCTGGGAGGAAGCTCAAGTAGCCCATGGAGATGACCACGTGGAGAGGAGCCAAGGCTTCCAGACCACCACACTGGCTGAGCTCCCAAATAATAATAATTAAAAAAAAAATTTGCCAGCCATGTGAGTATGCCTCCTTGAAAATGAGTTTTACAGTCCCCCAGGTGGGCTACCTCAGCTGATGCTGAGTAAAGCAGAGATGAGCTGTCCTTGCTGAGCCTTGCCAAAATTGCAGTCATGAGCTAAATAAATGTTTGCTGTTGTTTTAAGCTGCTGAGCTCTGGAAGGAGAGCTTGTTATGCAGAAATATATAGCTGGAAAGTGGCCTAATCATAAAGTCTTACTAAAGGGAGCATGTACTAAAATACAGCAGGTTTATGGAAGTTGGCCACATGGCCAGGTCTGGGGCTGAGGCAGATTTTCTACACCAAACACTCACCTTAGAGATTCTGATTTAATTGGTTTGTAGCAGGACCCAAGTGATTTTAATGTATTAATACAACAAGGTGATTCTAATTTGCCTGCACTGAGAACAATTGATATAGAAACTGTGAGGGGTCGGGGGACCCAGGCATCTGCATGTTTAAAGATTCTCAATTCGTATACTTACCTGGAAGGGGAGATACCATGATCATGAAGGTGGTTTTCCCAGGGCGAGGCTTATCCATTGCACTCTGGATGTGCTGACCCCTGCGATTTCCCCAAATGTGGGAAACTCGACTGCATAATTTGTGGTAGTGGAGGACTGCGTTCGCGCTTTAAAAAAAAAAAAAGATTCCCAATTGGTTCAAATGTATAGCCAGGGTTGAGGACACGGTAGCTGAACTGTCTACAAAGTGAGTATCAGAGGAGTGTTTCTTAAGCTTTAATGTGCACACTACTCACCAGAGGATATTGTTAACAATGCAAATTCTGATTTATAAACCTGAGGTGGGGCCCCAGGTCTCCATTTTTATCAAGTTTCCATGGGATGTGGATGCCGCTGGTCCCAGGACCACACTCGGAGCAGCTGGGAGTTAAAGCGCTATGCAAGCACTAAACAAAGGTGTCTGGGTAAAGTATCTACAGTGGCTTATAACATCTGCCCAGGGGCCTCAGATTGGCCCTAATGCAAGAAGTAGACTGCAGTGCACTAACGAGGGGTGTGGGAACTCAGTGGTAGCATACTCAGAGGATTCTGTGGATGAGAAGTCTGTCTTCCGGCTCCTGGTTTAGAATTGATTGAAAATATTACCATCTTAAAGTGATACTAGGGTGGAACGCATGATAATGTGAATGAGCCATCTTCCCATTGATATCATCCAGGACATACTCTGTTGCAAGAGGGCTTTGGGGAGTTATTCTTTGTGGGTTCTGTGGCCCATATCAATGTATTATGAGGCAAGGGCTGTTATAAGCCACAGCATCTGTTCATCTGCCTGTGTAGGGTCTTCACCAGAAATCTCACGCAGGAGTGGTAGTTCTGAGACGCTGAAAGAGAGCCACTTTAAGTTTCTAACAGCATCCAATGAATGACCCCTATTTATGTATTTTTATTATACTTTAAGTTCTGGGGTACATGTGCAGATCATGCAGGTTTGTTACATAGGTGTACACTTGCCATGGTGGTTTGCTGCATCCATCCTCCTGTCATCTACATTAGGTATTTCTCGTAATGTTATCCCTCCCCAATTTCCCCACACACTGTTATCCCTCCCCTAGTCCCCCCAGCTCCCAACAGGCCCCAGTGTATGATGTTCCCGTCCCTGTGTCCACGTTTTCTCATTGTTCAACACCCACTTATGAGTGAGATCATGCGGTGTTTGGTTTTCTGTTCTTGTGTCAGTTTGCTGAGAATGATGGTTTCTAGTTTCATCCATGTCCCTGCAAAGGATATGAACTCATCCCTTTTTATGGCTGCATAGTATTCCACTGTGTATATGTGCCACATTTTCTTAATTCAGTCTGTCACTGATGGGCATTTGGGTTTGTTCCAAGCCTTTGCTATTGTAAACAATGCCGCAATGAACATACCTGTGCATGTGTCTTTATAATAGAATGTTTTATAATCCTTTGGGTATATACCCAGTAATGAGATTGCTGGGTCAAATGGCATTTCTATTTCTAGATCCTTGAGGAATCGCCACACTGTCTTCCACAATGGTTGAACTAATTTACACTCCCATCAACAGTGTAAAAGCGTTCCTATTTCTCCACCTCCTCTCCAGCATCTGTTGTCTCCTGATTATTTAATGATCGCCACTCTAACTGGCATGAGATGGTATCTCAATGTGGTTTTGATTTGCATTTGTCTAATGACCAGAGATGATGAGCTTTTTTTCATGTTTGTTGGCTGCATAAATGGAACGATGCCCATTTAGTTTTGCTCCAAGTTATAGATTGGAAGGCAAGTTCTTTCCATAATGCTGCCAGTTCCAGAGAAACAAAGATCCAGATTAAAGTGAATAATGTTCTAGAACAGTCTTGGCACACTATGACCCACAGGCCAAAGCCAGCCTTTTGTATGGCTTTTATATGGCTAAGATTGATTTTTACATTTAAAAAAAAAAAGTTTATTTTTTCCCAGCAGCCTCCCAAGCCAAAGTAGACTCAGAGACACCCCATTTCTAAAGGTTTATAAAAAATCAAAACAAAACAAAACCCAAAGATGAATATTTTACAGAGACTGTATGTAGCTTATACAACCTAAAATATTTATTATCTGGCCCATTTCAAAAAAAGTTTTCTAATCTCTGCTCTAGATTAAAAGCCCAAATGTTCTTTATTAATTGCCTTCCCTGACACTAAAAGAATATGGATCCCTATACATATTTGTCAGGAGTAAATAGGACGTCTCCCCCTGGGGAATCCAGAATAATCCCTGTACCAACATCATCTGCTACAGTCTGAACGTGTCCTCCAAAATTTATGTGTTGTAACTTAATTGCCAAAGAGGTGGGATATTTAGGAGGTGATTAAGTCATGAGGGCTCATGGATCCCTCATGAATAGGATTAGTGCCCTTAAAAAAGGGCTGGAGAAACCTAGGTAGGAGCTTTTGTCCTTCTGTCCCCTGCCTTGCAAGGACATAGCATTCATCCCATCCAGAGGACTATGTAACAAGGCCCCATCTTGGAAGCAGAGAGAGCATCCTTCACCAGACACCAAACCTGCCAACACCTTGATCTTGGACTTCCCAGCCTTCAGAACTGAGAGAAATAATACATTTCTATTATTTATAAATTACCCAGTCTGTGGTATTTTGCTATAGTATCAGAGATGGACAAAGGTATGATCTCCAAGTAATCTAGAAATAGAGGCCTGGAAGAGAAGATTTTTATTGTTTAAATGCAGTGGAAGTGAGAAGTGAACATTTTTTCATCCTAATCCAATCTTGCATTTCTGATCTTTCCCATTTTTAGTCCTCTGTTTTATAGCCCTTGTTCTTTCCTTCCGATTCTCCTGATATTTCCTCAATTCATTGGGTTTAGTTTACTTTGCTTATGCCGAAGAAATCACTTCTTTAAGGAGGAAAAAAGAGACAAAGAGAAAGTTCTGAAAAGTAAAGTGACCCAACAAATCAACTGTATCAATCAGGGTAGGCAGCTGTAACAAATTATTCCCAATTTTCTTGGCTCAGCACATTATAAATTTATTTTTTGCTCACACAAGTGAAACATCGATGCTTCCAGTTAAGTTACCCTCTTCTTCTAAGCAGTGTCTTGGAGATTCAAGTTTCCTCCAGCTTGAACTAACTCTGCTACTCTCAACACATGCCTCAAGTGCCTTCACGGAAGTGGTGGGGATAGCATGCAGAAGGCATCCCAGATTCTTAACCACCTAGGCTGGGTGGAGGCACATGTCACCTCCCCTCACATTCTATTGGCCAAAATTAGTCACATAGCCTCACCTAGCTGCAGGGGTGCCTGGGAAATGTAGTTCCTGGATGGATAAATCTCATGATGTAATAGCATATGAAAGAAGCCAACACAAAATAAGTACATTTGGTATAATTCACTTTATATATTCCAAAATAGATAAAATAAATCCATTCCATTAGCAGCTCAGGTAGTGGTTACTGTTAGGTGAGGTGGTCATGGGGAGGAACATGAGGGAGCTTCTCGGGTTCTGGTTCATTTTCTGGACCCTGTCTCTGGGAACATGGGTGTATTCATTTTGTGAAAATTCATTGAGTTGTGCACATATGATTTATGTACCTGTCTGTTTACATATTAAACTTCATTTAAAATTTTTACACTAAAAGTTGATAGTAGACAAGATGTTTGGGAAATAAAGGGAAAAACCAACCTTAAACTCACTTTTCACTCTTTTTCCAATAGTAAGATATTTTATTTCTTAAATTCATTTTTCTTGTATGCAAAACAAAGGTTCATAATAATTGCTTTGCTTGGCTTTTTTTTTTTTTTTTTTTTGAGGAACATAGGACCCTAGAAACACAGTTTAGAATATAGTAGACAAGAGATTTCTCAGCTATATAGCCGGGACATGTTTGTATTAGGCGTTCTGTTGTGGCTTTGGTTGGGAGAATACTACTAATGGCTGCTGGACAGAAAGGAAGGTGAGAAAGAGGAGGATTAAAGGCAATTTGCTTTGCAGAATTTTGACTTTGAGAAGTTTAGGGCTGATTAAGATTATTAAAAGGCACTTATAATCTAAGAGGAGAGAAATATATAGTACATAGAAATACTATATGAAAAATTATAATATTACACATCACATTTGCATTTAAATTACATAAATTCAACTATATATATTTGGCACATAACCCCCACAAACACACTCCTCTTGAAGAGAACATGAATTAGAAGATGCACATCATCATTTCTCAACTCCCACTCCACTTCCCATGTGAGACCTCTCAGTGACAGTGTAATTCCACCTCTTAAAGACACAGTTTTCATATCACATAGCTCCAAAATGCATGCTAATGACTATATGTCAATCCCCTATGGCCAGGCAGCAGTGGTAAAATGAGCATTACTGTCTGACACACATATTAAAACTTTCAGAATTGGTAGATGAGATAAGGTTGTTTTTTTTTTAATAGAAACTTTCCAGTTATTAAGCGAAGAAGAATTATAGAATTGGAATATCATCTTTTTACAACTGCTAACGAAATAATGAATCTTTGCATTAAACATCAATGGCTGCTAACATCACACAAAGAGACATCCAAACTTGACATGCCTCCTGGTAGAAGAATGCAACACTACCTATGATGTGTTCCTGCCAAAAAACTCGAACCCAACTGAGAACAAACCTCTGAGTTCAAATCATTCACACACACACACACAAAAAGAAATAATTTACAGAAAATACAAGGGAGAAAGGAACATTTTAAATTACACCACAGGATTGAAATCAACAAAATCCAGACAGTGACAAATTCTGCATGGGCAAACAACCCAGTTTCTTCAACAAATGAATTGTAGGGAAAGAAAGAGAACAAAGGGGAAACTGCAGATTAAAAGAAAATTAAAAGACATCAATAAACCATCGTGTGTGGGCCTTGTTTGAATTATTATTTTAAAGTTTTTTTAAAAAGGCATAAAATAACCAGGACTTTGAACATTGCTTGGATATTTGATTGTGTTAAGGAACTATCGATCATTTTTTTAGGTGTGAAAAGGTATTCTGGTTATATTTAAAATAATCCTATCTTTTAGAGATATGCACTGACAGACATGGATGAATGATGTGTCAGACGTTTCAGACAAATGACATGTCAGATGCTTTCTTCAAAATTGTACAAGAAGGAAGAAAGTGAATGATGGCGTGGTTAGAAATGGCTGTGGCTGATGATCCGGAGTGTGTTCGTTATTCCTACTCTGTTGCTTTTGCACTTGCTAAACATTCTGCATAATAAAAAGTAAAGGAAATGGTTTATATAATGGTGTCAGTGGCTGGGAAGAAAACTCCATAGACAACAGTAATGGACACATTTTAAGAAGCACCATATTATGTGTGCTCTTGCCAGAAAAGACAACGTCTCACAGTCACTGGTACCACGGAGTTGAATGTGATTCACAATTAAACTCTAAATGTGAGGAAGTCTTAATAATACCTTAAATGGAATTTTCCTATATATTTTGCTTTTCTAATGTATGATATAAAAATGTTTACATGAATCTAGCTCATTTAATAGGGACAAAATTTAATCAATAGGGATTTAAAAAACTTTTTTTCATTAGGATAAAAATTCCAACTGATGTTTTCATCATGTCTGTGTGGGAATTTTTTTCTTGAGTTGGACATAAATGTCCTATTGATAACTTTTTAGTTCTGACGAAATATAAAACTTGTTCTTGTGGCCACGTTAGCTTCAGTGATTTTGCTCAAATGCAGGATAAGGGGAAAAAACCTGGATTTACTGGTTGGATTAACAAATGGTCCTGTGTTATTCTTAGTTGGTAATTTAATAATTTGTAAGGGATTGTTTTTCCGGTTGCAGATTAAATTGTGTATCATGCTCTGACCTAAAGTCTGGTCAAGATGGAGAGGGAGGCGTGGGAAAGCTGCTGCGGCTGGCAGCCGAGGGGCAATTTTTCTGCAGCTGCTTATCATTTTCTGTCTTGTTTAACCATTTAAAATAAGAGAAAAATATACAGGAATGGGGGTTGTGCTCAACAAGGGCTCCAATTCTGTAAAAATAAGCTTTGCATTGGATGCATCAGTTGCGACAGAAATATAGGGGCTGGTTTCAGAAACGCAGTGCCCATAGGAGCTGGCGGGAACTGCAGAGATCACCGAATCCACCACTGTCATTTTGCAGGTGACGACGCTCACGTTATCCAAGTTTACACGGCAAGCGGGACCCACGGCTAGAAACTGGGTTTCCTGGATTCTAAGATTCTGATCCATGCTAAAACAACCCCCATTCCTGTATATTTTTCTCCTCTTTTAAATGGTCCCCTAGAAGCAGAGCCTGAGATGGGAATTCTTGTGAAAGAGATTTGTTGGGGGAAGAGCTCTCAGGAGAAAGGAAATGAAAGGGGCAGGAGAGGGCAGGGGAATAAAACCACAGCAATGCTGTGGTTTCAGGTGCAGACCAGCTGCGGCATTATCCTCAGGCAAGAGGGCGGCCTTCCGAAGCCCCTGTCGGCCATAGCTCTTTTGCTGGGGGCTGAACTGTAGCCGCACCCACTTCACGATCTGAAGTCCCAACCCCCAGTACCTTAGAATGCAACCGTATTTAGAGACGAGGTTTTTAAAGAGGTAACTAACCTAGATACCCAGAAGACTATATATAAGGTTAACATATGTCTATAATTCATATCTTTAAAGAAAAAAATAAAAGCAGGCCAGATGCGGTGGCTCACGCCTGTAATCCCAGGACTTTGGGAAGCCGAGGCGGGCAGATCACAAGGTCAAGAGATCAAGACTATCCGGACCAACACGGTGAAACCCCATCTCTACTAAAAATACAAAAATTAGCCGGGCATGGTGGCAGATGTCTGTAGTCCCAGCTACTTGTGAGGCTGAAGCAAGAGAATCGCTTGAAACCAGGAGGTGGAGGTTGCAGTGAGCAGAGATGGTGCCACTGTACTCCAGCCTGGCGACAGAATGAGACTCCGTCTCAAAAAAAAAAAAAAAAAAAAAAAGGAAAAGAAAAAAAAGAAGAAAAGAAAAAATATAAAAGCATTGTTTGTTCTCTAATGCCAATTCTGAAACTACAGGAAGGTTTGCATCAGAACAACTCTTCCAAGAATGACTTAGATCAATGGTGGAGGTTATAAATTAGGGGCTGGTGAATGGTTTGGTGGATTGTTCAGAAGGTCATTTAATCCCTGAACACCTGACATTCTTCTACTAAAATGAACAGCACACTACTCCTTGTTAGGTGCTGAACTGAGTTTCCCAAAACTACTTAAATCTTGTCCTCATTTTAACTTGACTATTATATTAAAGTTAAGTGGAATTGATGACATGAGGGTGGGCCCTAGTTCAATATGGTAAGTGTTCTTATGTGAAAAGAAAATTTAGAATAGGCACACAGAGGCCGGGCATGGTGGTTCACACCCATAATCCTAACACTTTGGGAAGTCAAGGTGGGTGGATCAGTTGAGGTCATGAGTTTGAGACCAGCCTGGCCAACATGGTGAAACCTTGTCTCTAGTGAAAATACCAAAACATGAGCTTGGTGTGGTGGCATGTGCCTGTAATCCCAGCGACTCCGAGGCTGAGGCATAACCACTTGAACCTAGGAGGCAGAGGTTGCAGTGAGCTGAGATCACACCGCTGCACTCCAGCCCGGGTAACAGAGTGAGACCCTGTCTCCAAAAAAAAAAAAAAAAAAAAAGTGGCACAAAGAAAGAAGGCCATGTGAAGATGCAGAAAGGGTGGCTACCTGCAAGCCACAGGGAGAGGCCTCTGAATGACACCAACTCTGCTGACATCTTGATCTTGGACTTCCAGACTCCAGAACTGTGAGGAAATCAATTTCTGTTGTGTAAGTCCCACAGCCCGTGGTACTTTATGTCAGCCTGAGGAGACTTATGCACCTTTGACCAGGGAAATTCTCCAGAGAAAGAAGCAGCTGTGTATTGCATTGTCTGCCAAGATACCCAGCAACCAGGGGAAGCAGGCCCTGAATTGTGAAGGGATCCATTCTCTAAGGATATGGAGTAACACCCAGAGATCTCTTGAGAGGTGCTCTATTAGAACTTTTAGAAAGCAGCATTTATTTAAAGTGACCCTATTATGGGTCATTCTCAGAGGATACAGGGGAAGAAGAGGAGATGAGGATGGGTGACTGGATTGCTGTGATTTTATAGCTTGATGTTTTTATATCTTTTTTTCAAAGTAAACATGAAGAAAAGATGGAGTCTGACATGAAACAGGGGAGGGAAAGGAGACCATGGCTTGTCTTTTTTAATTAGGAAGGAGAGCAGGAGCTGCTGGGTAGAGAGGGGTGAAGTAACAATGTGCTACCTCGCCTGAGCTCACCAAAGGAGGTATGGATCGCATTATGGGACGGGCTGCATTTCCTCATTACTCTAATCCATGCTTCACCAATGCTTTTTACCAGATCTTTACTCTTTTCTGCTTTTAGAAATTTTATTTAGTTTTTATATTTATTTATTTATTTATTTGAGACAATGTCTCACTCTGTCACACAGGCTAGAGTGTGGTGTCACTATCTCACAGCTCACTGCAACCTTGAACTCCTGGGCTCAAGCAATCCTCTGCACTCAACCTCTCGAGTAGCTGGGACTGTAGGCGCACACCACCAGGCCCAGCTGATATCTCTCTATTTTGCCCAGGCTGGTTTCCAACTCCTGAGCTGAAGCTGTCTTCCTGCCTTAGCCTCCCAAAGTGTTGGGATTGCACTCTTGAACCACTGCACCCAGCCAAGAAATTTTTAAAAAGGCAAATTAAATTATTATCAAGTTGGTTTTCACCCCAATCATTTTTGGTACGTAATAAAGTGAAAGAAAGATCATTCATGAGGAAACGTCTGCAGGACACCTGAGGAGCAGGGAAATAAGTCAGGAAGTAGGCTTCTTCAGATCTGTCGTGTGACTTTTATCAGTGAAACGGAATTCAGTTTTTCAAGTATTGATTCCCTTTTACTTTCCATGGCTGTATTAAACAGCTACTAAGCAAGAAAATGCCCTTCCATGATTTGGATACCATGTTTTTGGGCAATATCACATAAACCTTGGTGTGACAAGGAACCCTCCATTGCCCTTTCATAGCAAGGCCATGATAAAAGAGAAAATGGTTATGTTACCTGAGTGGGGAAGAATGCTTAGTGGCGACACCAAACAGAGTAAACTTTCGTACATGTGAGTAAAACAGGTGGGAATCTAAGACCTTGCTGGTGTGCACAGATGAAAGAGCAGATGAAACGTAAGTGTAGGGTCCCTCACTTGCAGGAGTACCTCCAAGGCCCTGCACCTCATTTTGTATTCATAGAAGTTTTGTACTTCTTTTTCCTACAATGGACCTGAACGTGGAATCATCCCCAGGCTTCCACAACCTGCAACTTCCCCATATTGGGTATAATTTTGTCAGAAGAAATGATTATGGATGCGACATTTAGATGGGTGCCTGTGGGGCTCCACAGTCATCGTGTGAAAAGGGACAATAGTCAGTAAATCACCCAGTTGGTTGAGTGCACAAGACAAATGCCTTTCATGAATGATTTCCCAAAGTGACTCTTGTATTGGGGCCCTCCATTAGCTGGTCCATGTTATGGGTTCCTTGGGGCAGCTATGTAGAGATAGCACAACATAAATAATTTTATGAGTACTTCATCTATCTGTTGAACAGTGCTTCCAATTGGGGACAATTTTGCCTTCCAGTCGACATTTAGCAATGTCTGAACACATGTTTTTCAATTAAAAATTTTTTTAAAGAGACGGGACACCTCACTCTGTACCCCAGGCTGGAGTGCAGTGGTGCAATTATAACTCATTGCAGCCTCAAACTCTGGAACTCAAGTGATCCTCCAGTCTCAGCTTCCAGAGGAGTTGGGACTACTCATGATGCCATCACTGGGCTAATTAACATTTTTTTAATACAGATGGAGGTCTCACTGTATTGTCCAGGCTAATCTCAAACTTCTGGTCTCAAGCAGTCCTCCAGCATCAGACTCCCAAGTTGCTGAGATTACAGGCATGAGCCACCGTGCCTGACCTGGAGATATTTTTGATCATCATAGCTGAAAGAATGTTAATTAAATCTGATGGATAGAGGCCAGGGATGTGACTAAACCACCTGCAATGCACAGGACAGCTCCTCCATAACAAAGAATAATCCAGTTCCAAAAGTCAGTGATGCCACAGTTGAGAAACTCTGCTCTAAACAGTAAAGGTTAAGATCTTGGTATCAGGGTTCATAGATCTAAGTGTGTGCTCTTCCCCCTGCTAGATCTTGAAGACTCAGTTTCCTCATCTGAAAACAAAGATAATATTGGTATCCATCTCACAGAGTTGTGAAAAAGCCTTTGTGAGGTAATAACAGTGGAGGTAAGATACTAGCGGATAGTAAATGCCCATAAAGTGCTGATTATTATTTATATCCTTATATATACTGTTTTTGTAGGAGTTTTTAAAATTATTTTTATGTACAGAAAACTCAACAGTGTACATTTAATTCAGTTTAAGCGGCAAGTTCCGTAGCCTTTGCCATTTCCAGCCTGGTGACGTGAGCTACGGATTTTGGGCCCAGGACATGGCTTTCCTTGTGATGATGGATCCCATCATATTTGTTGTAACTGGTCTTGGTAGCTTAGCCAAAACTTCTTTGTCTTCTAAGTTAACCTGCGTGAAGGTGACAATGGCATAGGTCATCTTGTGGACCAGACGTCCCATTCTTACCTTCCCTTTGCTAATGCAGTAAGGGACCCTCATCTTACAATGTAAGGAAGGTGGGAAGTGTTTTATATACTCTGAATAATAATAAATACTTACTTCCTTCTAAGGGTTAACTTTTTAAGTGCTCAGTTTCTCTATGTAAAATAAAAAGAGGGAATTTGGTCAGCGATGTTTAAGCTTGGCTCAAGGAAGTAAAGAGACTTAGTGGCAATATCTCTTTTTCTCCATTCCCAGATATTTCTTCCCAGGGGCAATGGGAGTGGGGGAGCCAGTGAGTGGAGACAGGAATCACCAGCTCTGATTCAGATAACTGGGCTCAGCTTTTACCTGCTTTGCTTTTGCTTTGAGTCAGGCTTAAAAATAAAACTTTGAAAAATTATCAAAGTAAAAGATTCATTCCAACAAAACATTTTATGACTATATGATAATTTAAGATAGTTTCAACATCTGTAAGCTGAAATAAATATCTGAAGCATTTGAATAAGGCATAAAATATTCAGGACATCTTTTTCCATGGAGCATTAACAGGTTTTCATGTGACACGTCATAAATCCAGACAGAAAGATCTCATTAAAATTGAGTCTGGAAGAGGTGCTCTTTGTCTGGGTTTTCCCAGTCTTGGCCAAAATCTTAAGTCTTATACTCATTCAGGAACCACCTCATTCATGTTTCCAGGTATAAACACACATGTAATGGCTCATCAACACATGGATTTGTTGTCTTAGGTGAGAAATCTGTGCCTTGTTTTAGACAAACTTACATATAAATAAACAGAAAGTTCTACATTAGGTCTTGACCCACATCTCCAGTCCTTAACTGGTGGGAGGGCGGGAGGGGTAGATGTGCTCTGGGGCTGAGCTGGACTTCTTGAGCATTTTCCATGATGCTCTGGTCTCACAGTTTGTGTGTCCCAGAAGCTGTTTGTGCTGCTTACTTTCCATAGCGGGGCTGTGCCTGTAGTTCCAGGAGGGGCTAACTGCAGAGGCTGGCCACTCTGACTCTTTGGAGGGACAATTTTTCTGCCTGGGGGGCTGCATCTTCTCAATGTGCAATGGTCTAAAGAACCCCTTCTGGGAATAATCTCCTCTGCCTGAAAATGAAACAAAAAGAACTGTGTGTTTGTACAGAACCTAACACCCACTAGGCAGCAACATTAAATACTTTCCTAGCAATGTTTGCTTAGAGTGCCTTTTAGTGGCCTAATGCATCATGTCTGAGGGTGGCCTGCCCTTCATAGGTGCAGGACTGGGACAAGAATACAAATAGAAGCCATCAGCTTATGGTCTGCGCCTTTCTCTTCTTAGCCTTGACTCCATCTTTGTGCATGTGCATATGGACGCTCCAACCTACAAGTTCAAGCCCCTTCTATATTCTGTGCAAAAGAGCCACCCCGTGGCTCCCTTTTGGTCTAGAGGTATGTAACCTAGCATGGTTACCCTTGAGAGGAGGCCCAAGGGAAGAGGTCTGTGCAGACCTTGGACATGGATTCAGAGCTGTTTGGTCAAACTACAAGGTCGCAGAGCCTGAATGAAGGCATAGGGTCTCTGGATGACCATGTCCCTGAGCTCTGCCCACCTCCACTCTCTGAGGAGGGATATTGCTGGAAAAGGGCCAGAACAGAGCCTTCTAAAGCACAAGGCCCAGGGCAAGAGATCCTCTTGGCTGGGCCCAAGGATGGTACTGCATTCCAAAAACGAGATCATGTGTATCTAGTTTCAGCTGTTTACCTAGCTCATTCAATAACACCACAATGAAATATTTGTTCTTTTTTATGTCTGTATAACCTGTCACGATATATACGGCAGTTAATTTTATGTGTAAACCTGACTGGGTCACAAGGACCTAGATATATGGTCAAACATTTTTCTGGGTTTGTCTGTGAGGGTGTTTCTGGATGAGATTAGCATTTGAATCAGTACTCGCAGTAAAGCAAACGGCTCTCTCCAGTGTGAATAGGCCTCATCCAGTCTGTTGGAGGCCTGAACAGAGCAAAAAGGAGTAGTAAGAGAGAATTTGCTCTGTCTGCCTATCTTCAAGCTGGGACATGGATGTTCTCTTGCCCTTGGACTGGGACTTACACCCTCAGCTCTGCTGATCCTAGGCCTTTACATTTGGACTGGAACTTATCTTCTTGGTTCTCCTGGTTCTCAAGCCTTCGGACTCAGATTGGAACTGCACCACTGTCTTTCTTGGGTCTTCAGCTTGCAGAGAGCAGATCAGGGGACTTCTTAGCCTCCAAAATTGCTTGAGCCAATTCCCTATAGTCTATCTATCATCTATCTATCTATCTATCTATCTATCTATCTATCTATCTATCGTCTATCTATCCATCCATCTATCTATCTATCTGTATTAGTCTGTTTTCACATTGCTATAAAGAACTGCCTGAGACTGGGTAATTTATAAACAAGAGGTTTAATTGTCTCACAGTTGCTCATGGGTGGGGAGGGTCTCAGGAAACTTACAATCATGGTGGAAGGCAAAAGGGGAGCAGGCACCTTCTTCACAAGGAGGCAGGAGAGAGAGAGAGAAGGGAAACTGCCACTTTAAAACCATCAGATCGTTTGAGAACGCCTTCATTATCACAAGAACAGCATGGGAAAAACTACCTTCATGATTCAATCACTTCCCACCAGGTCTCTAGCTTGACGTATGGGGATTACAATTCAGGATGAGATTTGAGTGGGGTCACAGAGCGAAGCAATATCTCTATCTATCTATCTATCTGTCCATCTTATTGGTTCTGTTTCTCTGGAGAATCCTGTCTAATACAGTATAGGTGTGTCATAATTTAGCCAGCCATTTATCTTAATGAATATTGACTTTGTGTCCAAGTCGTAGCTATGAACAATGCTACTATAAATATGTCTGCACATATCATGATGTTATTTCCATAGGAAGCATTTCCAGGAGTGCAACTGCTACACTAAAAATATATAATTTAAACTCTAACGGATGCTGCCAAATGGTCAATAAACATACGAAAAGATATGAAATATACCAATCCTCAGGGAGATGCAAATTCAGCTAACAAGACATTACACCCTTCAGATGGAAAATTGTAAGGAAGAGCTATAACATCAATATCATTCTGGGGAATGGGATAGTCTCATGCATGGCTGATGGAAATATGAAGTGCACCAGTCTTCCTGGAAGGCAGTTTAGAGCTTATTTATAGGATCACAAAAATAAAACAGAAATTCCTCTTCTTTTCATATTTTTTTCCATTTCTGTCAAACTAATACATACATGATGACACTATGAACTCGCTCCTTCTTAGATTATTCCCTCCCCACACAGGGAGGGGAGCAGGAAGGCTGAAGAATTGTGGGCCTTGTGTGCCTTCAGCAAATCTCCTGGGGACTCTTGGAACCTTGTCTCTTGGCTATGACTGAGGCTGCCTACCTTGGACACAGAGTGGTGAAGTGGAAGTGAGGGGTTGTTTAGGAATGAATGAAGTCTCACCAGTAAGCACTGTGGAAAGCCCCCTTTACTTGGTTTAGTGAGTCTTCCGTTCAGGGACCCCTAAGTTAGCCTATCTCTAAAGTCTCTATCTGGAAATGCAGAAACACATGATTCTTGTCCTGAGGACTTTCCCCAGCTAAGACATTTCTAGCCATAATTTAATGAAGACCTGTGTTTTCCTCTGGGTCAAACAGGCTGCTGGAAGCCTTGGCACCCCGCTCCTGGAAACACTATTGATTTTCAGCATGGTTGATAAAACAGAGAGATAAAAGGCCCAATTTCTCCTTTTATGATGGATATGACCAATTAGCTATAAATGTCAAGTATCCACAACTTAATTAATTCCAGTTCATTTAACTACTGTAATTAGATTTTTCCACAAATAAAGCAACAGTGTGTTTCCAAAGGTCATAGACTAATACTATAGTGAACAAGGCTGAAAGACCTGCACTTTGGATGGAAAGTAACTGATGGCTGGCTAGTGCCTGTGGGGAACTAGACCACACAATAGAAAAAATAATAGGCAGGCTGATTAATAGAGTTTGTTTGAAATATATACATAATACATCTTTGATTAATAGCACCAATAAGTACCTGAACTTAAACCTTTAAAATTTTTAGACACTTTTTAACTTAATGGAAAGACAAGAAAAAAAATCAGACTGGAGTTTGAGTCAGACGGTCCAACGAGAAACCAGAATGCCAGTTAGCGAGGAACATCTCTTTTCTTTGACAAAAGCAACTTAAACAGTCATATTCTATTGTATAAGTCAAGTTCCCCAGGGCATCATATGGGTAGGAAGAGATTTAATCCAGGAAGAGTTAACTTGTTTGTCTTAAAAAATCAAAAGCTTCAGAAAGTTTGAAGAGTTTGGTAATGGACGCTGGGGTTGGGAGAGGTGTTCGGTGGATATTTGAATGAAGGTAAGAAAAAGGGAGACCCAAGCTATGTGGATGGTGGCAGCAAGAATCTGCAGAAGGTGAGAGGACTTCCCCAGGGAGTAAGCGTGGTCAAATGACTTCCACACGGAGATGCCTGGACTTCCCTGGGGAGTGAGTGTGGTCAAATGACTTCCACACGGAGATGCCTGGACTTCCCCAAGGAGTGAGTGTGGTCGAATAACTTACACGTAGAGATGTCTGTTACTCAATTTTGTTTTCTGTGCTTCCTTCTGCCACCATTTCCCCAAGAGTCCAGTTAAAGTCTTCCAAATGGAACTGGCTTGTGACAGCGGTGCTTGGAGGAAAGGAAGGAAGCAGGCCTGGACTGAAGTATCCATCCTGGACTGAAGTCGTGTGGCAGGAAGATGGTTGCTTTGGGAGCCAGGAGGAGTTGGGTGGAGTAGCAAGAGTGAAGAAGGAAAAGCACATGGAAGAGAAGAACATTCCGTAAAAAGAAAGGCTCTCGAGCACCTTTCAGAGGGAACTGGTCAGGATCCGAATCTCTGTTAGTGCATAGAATGGGGCTCAGGATTTTTTCACATCTTTTTAAATGGAGTCATTCCCTTTAATTTACCAGTTTTCAAAATGATGCATTGGTTCACTTGCAGCCTCCAGTGGAGTCTCAGGAATTATTATGAACACATGTATTAGTTAATTCTTTTTCAACTATTACGAATGCATATATTCACATGCACTCGTTACATTTATTTTTTTGTTTTGAGACAAAGTCTCACTTTGTCGCCCAGGCTGGAGTGCAGTTATGCAATCTCAGCTCACTGCAATCCCCGCCTTTTGGATTCAAGCAATTCTCCTGCCTCAGCCTCCCAAGTAGCTAGAATTACAGGCATATGGCACCACGCCCAGCAAATTTTGTACTTTTAGTAGAGATGAGGTTTTGCCATGTTGGCTAGGCTGGTCTTGAACTCCTGGCCTCAGGTGATCCGCCTGAGTCGGCTTCCCAAAGTGCTGACATTACAGGCATGAGCCACCATGCCTGGTCCACTTGTTACATTTCAACCTTTTGCAGTTCTTATTTTCTTTTTTGAGACAAAGTTTCTCTCTATCACGTAGGCTGGAGTCCAGTGGCACAATCAGAGCTCTCGGTAGCCTTAAACTCTCAGGCTCTAGGAATCCTCCAGCCTCAGCCTCCTGAGAAGCTGGGCTTGTAAGCGCATGCTACCATGCCTGGCTAACTGTCTTTAGTAGTGCTCAAATTGTCCCATCTATGGCCCAAAGGAGCCTCTTCAAGTTTCACAAGTCATCTTTTATTAATAATGTATAGAAGAAGGGTAACTGTAAAAGCCCAGAAGTCTCAAGGCTATTGAGGCAGCATTTTGATCGCCTTATTTTTCTGTGAATTGAAATTCTGGCTATTTTTTATCATCATTTTCCTTCATCTCTCTTCTATCAAAACTACACTTGGCCTTCGTTCAAACATCTTATCAATTCAAAGGAAATCCATGACTCAGTTTTCTTTATGTGTATTTATTAAGTGCCTACCGTGCTCCCAGGCTGTGCTGGGGAATGCTCCCTTCTCTGTGAATTTCGACTTTTGTTTTCTGATGTTGTGTTGTTTGTGCAGGCAGTCACAGCAGTGACATTCTCCACATGTAGACTGGAACATCCAGATGAGAGCTGATACATCAGATTAAATTGGGTGAGGCATCAACAGAAAAAGCCACAGTGAAAGGTAATCAGTCTTCCATAGTTTAGGTAAAGCTTTCTTCCTAAAGTGGCTTGCCGTGATTGATTTATAAGGGAACTTCATTCTTGCTGGGAGTTTCCAAGCACGGGTAATTGGGTTCATGGCCCATGACCGGAGTGGACAAATGGAGATGCCACTGTTGATGGCATTGCCGGCCGTGGCAAAACAATGATTAAAGTGGTAACAGCTGAGTAGCATTTCTTATCCTTAACTATCCTAGCTTTTTATAAATGCGGCCACCTGAGCTGCATTCTGAGTTCTCAAGGTGAGTCATGTTTTGGATTTTCAGAAAGCTTTTCTCCAAACTCTTCTTGGATTTTCAGGAAGAGTATCTGTGTCTCATGGTACCCACTTTCTCATATGATCAAGGGCCATGATGTCTTTAGGAGGCAGATTGGAAGAATCAATTCAAAGCAGTCGGAGCATAACGAGGTCTTTAGTGAAGGTAATGGCTTCCTACTCTAATGTTTTTTATTTCTGTGACCTGCTCAGTGTCCTCCACAATGTTCTCTTGTCTCCCTGTGTGGAGGCAGGAGACTGTTTGAAGCATTCTCTCTCATCATTGACATAGAAAGTATAGAGTGAGAACAATTTGAATAGTGGCTCTAGCATTTGCTAATTGTGTGGACTGGGACATTGTCTTATGTTGGGTTCTTTCTGAAGTAGACTTGGAGAAAAAGTTTTGAAGGCAAGTCATTTACTTGGAAGTGATTCTAAGCAGCACTGGTATGGGGGTGTGGAAGTGAGACAGGAAAGGGAAGGAAGCCTATAGAGATGTGTTAATGAGCAGCTCACTCCTGTGGCAACTGCGGCTCACACCTGCTGGGGAACTCTGGGAGGCCCTGCCTCGGTGTTATCCCACATGGTAGGAGAGAAAGCTGGGGTGTTCGCTTGCCGAGCACCCACCAAGGTGCTTTAACTTTCCAACTTTTCTGTTCTGCTCTGTGTGTGGGCTAGACTTGTATTTGAAACCAGAAAAAGCCCCAGGCAGAGGGTAACTGGTGCTTGTCATAGGAAGCCCCTGGCCTGTAGGAAAATGGGGACATGTGAATGGTGAGTCCATCACAAACATGTCTAAGTCTTGGTTTCCTCATGTGAAAAATGGAGATAATATGAGCAACTTCTGGGGTTTTTAGGAAGGTTAAAAAGCTAATGTGAAGGGAAGGTGCCTGGCATATAGCACTCCAAGGAGGTGCTTCACAAGTATTTCTTTCTTTCTTTCATTTTTCCATGTGGATACTCCGTAGTGAATGATGGCAAATAATCATACAAACAGGTTCTGTGTTTTACAGGATTGGGTGGCAGGAGGAAGTGAGGAGGGAGCCGTGGGTGGACACTGGGCGAAGCAATGTGGAAGAATAGTAGTAAAAGCATCGGGCACAGTATGCTCATCCATGAGGACCCCTTCATGTATTCACACACGAAGATAAGATTTCTGCAGTGTCTTCCCAAAGTTTTCCCAATGGCACCCCTTTAGTATAATATTCAATGTGTTTCAAAAGTGAAATTGCAACCTGAGGTTTTAAAATAGAATCTTTGTTTTGGGATCAGGTAGCAGAACATGAGTAATTTGTACCAATATATCTTTCATTCTTCAAAAATGAAGTACTTTCTGTCATGAACTCACCACACCCCGTGCTTCCTTTTGGGAGGGGAAAACTTTCCATCAACGTGTGAGATGGCTCTCGCTCTCCTCGATTCCTCCATTTCACAGTTAGAGAGACGAATACCAGAGGTACGTTTTGGAAAGAAGTGTATGAACCTCTTTCTGGAAAATCCAGGTTTCAGTTACAACAACTCTAGTCCTTAAGAAATTGTACTATTCAGGGTCTCATAGAAGAAAATGAGAATGTTGTACTCTAGTCTAAAATTGGGCAGTGATAAATGAATTACACATGGCTTTGAATCTCCTCTTAGCAAGGAAGTGAGGCAGAGCAGCTTGAATGCATTTGTGGGGAGGTGGGGCTGTGCTGTATCCTTTTTGTTCTGTTCTATTTTCATTACATGTACATGTGAGTCTGTGTGTGTGTGTGTGTGTGTGTGTGTGTGTGTGTGTCTGGTGAATGGCCACAGCTAGAGAATAACTAGGATTAGAGACCTAGCTAATCACGTCTCTTTTTGTTCTTACCTCAAGATTTATGTATGAGTCAGGATTGGCTAGCCTATGCCAAAATAACAGATAGCCCCTAAATTTCTATGGCTTCCACCAATAAAAGTTAATTCTTGCTCCTTCTACATGTCTATCAAGGGTCAGCTGGGAACTAAGCTGTGCTTCTGTGTAGTTCTCCCTGGAGAACTCATGCTGATCAACAGCCTTTATCTAGGATGCTTCCAGTAATGACAGAAGAATAAAGACTTGGAGGGATTCCCAGCAATGATTAAGTGCTCAACATGCAGGTAACATACGTCACTTGTGCTCAGAGCTCATTGTCCAGAATTGGCCGTGTGTTTCCAGTCAACCAGAAGAGCTTCAAGAAGTGCAGTGCTAACGGTGCCCAGGAGAGAAAGAATTAGAATATGTGGTGAGAAGCAGTAATGACCACCACAATTTGAGCTAAGGTTAGACAGTTTAGAGTCCTAATGAGTTTTCTGCTTATATATAGAAATACCCCCGCTTCGAAGACATATTATCACCATATTCAAGATAAAAATTGTCAATCACTTATTTCTAGACCACACTGCGTAGTGAAACTTTCTGCGGGAGTGGAAACATCCTTTGCCTTGTCCACTACAGAAGCCACTAGCCGCGTGTAGTTATCGAGCTCTTGAATGTGGTTAGGGTAAGTGAGAAATTAACTTTCAAAATTTTTATTCAACTTCAATTAATTTAGATTTAAATTGCCATTATTGCTCAACACAGTTCTACATCACTGAAGTCACACTGTGGATTTATTTTTGTCCATCAGCAATAATGATAATGTCACCTACACCCTTATATTTGTGCTGCATTCTGTAATTTTCAAAATGCTTTTATATATACTTCTCATCTCATTTGATTCTCCCAACATCCCTAGAGGGTATACAAGGCAGGCAATATTGTAATGCCCAGTTTATAGATATGAAAACAAAGATGAAAAGAGATTAAGTGATTTGCTCATGATAATGGGACAATTAGTGGTGGGACTAGAAACTTAAAGTCTAAGCAGAGTTATGCCTTGTTTGACATCATTCACCCTGCTTAGCACCATGCTTGTCTCACAATAAATATTTGACCCAACACTTGAAAGCTTCCACAAACATTAGCATAAACTTATGTTTCTTTCCTTTGAAGCACTATTTCCATAAGCACTTGCATAGCACTTATTTTTAATATTACTCCATATTAAACATAGATGAGGCTTATGTTAATCATATTCTTCCTTGAATATAAACTGTCAGTATCTGACAGTTTAATATAGGAATTTCCTTTTCTCCAATTAAATTGTGAGCTCCATAAGTTCTGGAAATTTTCCTTCTTTGGTAACTTCTTCAGTGTCCAGTAGGGTCACCAACTTTCCCAGTTTGCCTGAGACTGAGGAATTTCCTGGGATACAGATGTCCAATACCAATGCCAGGAAATTTACAGGCAAACTGGGACAGCTGGTGACCCGGGTGCCCAGCACAAAGCTGTATTCCTGGTTTGAACTGAACTGAATATTGAAGTAGCAAAGATGTGTTTTAATCACAGCCCTTACCATAGTCACCTGAGGACTGCAGGTACTCCATAAATAATTTTGTGACAAAAATGAAGGGTAGTAAATTCTGGATATGCTTTCTTATGTCCAAATAGAAAACTAAGCAAGTGAATTATTTAAGGAACTGTGTGATGTCAGCACATCTCTTTTCTTATATTTCCACATCGAGTTTGAATGATATTTCTGTTAAAAGTATAGAAAAAATTATGTATTTCTGATCTTGGATAGAGCAGGCCTTGTTAGTAGCAGGTGTTTACAGATGCACGCCTGGGCAAGCACATACAAACACACTATCAAATGATGCACCATTCTCAAAAGCTTCCCTTGACTTAAGATAGCTATTCTAAAGTTCAAATGCCTATTTTTAAATTTTCTCATGCTCTCTTTCATTCCTTGAAATAACCACAGCCTTCCGTGTCTCCGGAACATGGCCAAGTTCTTGCTGTGTGGATTTTCCAAGCCTCCGCTCCTATAACCAGGGCCAGGGCTTTGATTTTGATCTGCGGATTTGGGGCGGAGGACTCATTCTCCATTGTGTCTGGAGCCTTTGAACGCTTCCATCACTACAGCATGTTGATTTTCTCAACTTCTTCAAATGAGAAAGTGCCTTTTGAATAGCAATAAGGTAGCTCTTTACACACCTCCTGAATAACAATCTCCTTCTGTATCTGTGTGTAGAATAGTGATGCCTTGACTGTTTCTCATCACAACAGGCAACTTCGTTGTAATTCACATCACTGTCATATGGCAAACTTCATGATACCCTCAGGTTGCCCACACTTTACCCAATAGATGTGTTTTTGAAAAGCTGGGGGTTAATTTATGCAAATCAAATGCTTATGGTCGTATAACTGCGTGCCTGTCGTAAAAGAGAACTTGTGCGAAGTGGAGAGGGGTTCATCCAAGCGATTTCACCCCCTCTCCCCAACGTCTGAGATCCTGTGACTCTAGGTTCCTTTAATTCTATATTTTATTGATAATTTTAGATATTTTTCATTTTCACTCCTGAGTGATCTTCAGTTAACAATGGTTCCTAAAATTTTATTTTTAGTTTAGATTTATTCCTAGGGCAGTGCCTAGAAAAGAGCCACAGTTCAAAAGGATGTCATTCACACATACAGATGGAAATAACTTGAATGTATTGCCTGCCATGAAGTTGATAGAAGCAGAAGCATCTTTCTTGAGTATTCTTGACCCATCCCCACTGTCTATAAACACAAAGGAATAGGAAGATAATCAGGGGGTGGCCCAGGCCTTGCACAAGGTACAATCAGAGTGGAATTTTCAAGGAAAATCGGTCCAAGGAGTTGAACTGAGGAATAAAATCAAGACCCATTAAAGAGGCCACAGGTTTTCAGTTGGCATTTAAGCATTTGTAACCATGATGCCAACCTTCCTTGGAGGTCAGTGGATGCCCAGGGTATACCCCAAACTAAATGAGCCAGAATCACTAGGGTGGAACCCAGATTTACCCAGGTGTGCAGGCAAGTCTGAGAATCACTTCTGAGTGAGACATGGTACAATATTCTGAGTTTCTGGAGAAAAGGCCAGCGTCCTCTA
Organism: Aotus nancymaae; assembly: GCF_030222135.1. Lineage (NCBI taxonomy): Eukaryota > Metazoa > Chordata > Mammalia > Primates > Aotidae > Aotus > Aotus nancymaae. The sequence continues at coordinate 8,868,704 of NW_026988412.1, read as the reverse complement.
TGGTATGGTGGAAAGACTATGGGAAAGATTGTAGAGATCGCTGCCAGTAACGGGATTTTCTTCTGGGCTTGGTGCTTCATTTCTAATTTTCACAAAAATGGCATGAGAGAGATATTCACATTAGGTCCAACTTATTCACCTTTTCACGTTCCCCTCAGTTTCAAATTTCTCCCCATGGAGACTCTTGCTGCCATCATCATTAACTTATCTCTTTCTAGTCCAAGAATGTGTTCTTGCCAACTCATCAAGGTTGCCCTACCCTGGGAGTGTGACGATAGTGTGTTTCACACCACAGACTTGGGATTGTGACCTCAACTCTTTGCTGTGGCTCTGCATCCTCTGTGATTGAATGACTGGCTGTGTCCTTTGTGGTCTGCTCATTCATTTGCCCCTTTGCATTTGCTCTTCTTCTATGCCTCCCTCACTTTTCTTTCTTCCTCACTCTTACTGCCCTGGGATCGGACCCCAAAGTAAGATGTTAAAAGGAACATTTGTCAGATGTTTTTTTTGGATTTTTTTGAAAGGGCCCAAGCTAAGACAGTAATATCCCAACAAATGCTGATCTGTCAATCTCCAAAGTCCATGTCTTTTTATTCTCTTCCTTCTTTGCTTCCTTCTAGGAAAGAGAACTGGATCCTGACTTCTGCTTTGCCACTAACTTGTCGTATAATCTCATGCAAGTCACTGTCTTCCCTAAACCTCAGTGGTCTCATCTACAGAATAAGAGGGTTAGACTGTCAGATAGTCTTAAATTTTTTTATTCTATGGACCCATTGAACAGTTGAATGAAACCTATGGATACTTTTTCACAATCATTTTTTAATATACATTGAAATATACTTGTTAAGATATTATATATGTATGTGTCTATCATAAAATGTTTTCCATTTGAAGCTAGACAACACCTAGCATGAAGTATTTTTGATACAGTAATCTATGTGCTTCTTTACTCATGTATTAAATAGCCACTTATTTAATAGCTATGATAATAATTAAGTAATGATGAGAATAAATGATATTTCAAGATGATTATGAGAAAGCAGCCCTGAAAGCAGCTAGGCTATGATGATCCAGTTGAAATAAACAAGACTCACAAATATAAATGATGATCAGGTAAGTTCACTGTGTGAAATAAGATAATTTACATAAGATAAAGACAAGGACACTTTCTAGAACCACAAAACACCTTCCTCTTACAACTGACACAAGTGACTACTGCTTCTTGATCAGTTACAGCCCTCGCCTTGCTTTAATAAAAATTATCTAAATACCCAATCACTGAATGACTCCTCTTTACAGTACCCAGTTCAAAACCTATCCCTGTCCTGCTCCTTAAGATCTCCTAGAAGCACTCACAAGAATCACAGTCCCACAATAATCTCACTCTAACTCCTTCTTGCCCTGACATCCCACGGCTCCCCTGGCTTGGTCTGTCCTTCAGTGCAGCAACCTAAATACACCTAAACATTTGGGTCATGGTTGTGTTCCTGGTGGGCATTGGTGGTGGGCTTTAATTTCTGCAACAATCATAATGTGATGTGAAAACACCCATGATCGATTTCTAACAAGGGCAATAAATTGCGGAGATGAGATGAAAATCCAAGCATTCTGGCTTTAGAGATAGAACTCTTAACCTCGCTTCTCCCCAGCCTCTAGGCATAGCAAAACTTTAAAAATGCACAAAACATAAACGATCACAGCCAGTGATGAACTGTTCTGTAAAGGCACGCTTGAGTTAGGAAGAGATCTGAACTGGTACCAAAATAACCACCACAAGAACCAGTCATGGTAGAAAAGGAATTAATACAGTGATATCAATAACAACAGTATCTTCCATTTGTATAGTTGTTTCTATGTTACTGAATCCTCTGTATATGAGTCTCAGCATAGCGAGGCAGACCCTCCATCCAGGTTTTCCTGGGCATAGCCTAAATCATTCTTTTACCTGTAGGATCTAACATCATAATTCCCATGAAGAGAAGCTGGCTTCATCTCAGCTCATTGTTGAAGCTTCACTATTATGATTTATATTCAGCCAATATACTAAGTGCTATTATGGACTAAATTGTATTCCCCCGCCTTGGCAACAAATTTATATGTTGAAGCCCTAACTCCTAATGTGCATTTGGAGGAAGAGACACCAAGGATGCACACATAGAGAAAAGGCCATGTGAGGTCACAGCAAGAAGGTGGCCATCTGCAAGCCAAGGAGAGAGGCCTCAGGTGCAATCAACCTGCCAGCACCTTGATGTTGGACTTCCAGATCCAAGAATTTCTCAGAACTATTAGAAATAAATTTCTGTTAAGTCATCCAGTCTGGTATTTTTTATGGTAGCTGAGGCAAACTAATACAAATGATTAATGAATGTGCTAATGGTTTTACAAGTTATTTCTTTAAACTATTGAAACTGGCCCAATTTTTCCATAGACAGTTTCTTTTTTATAAATAAACATAGAAATTGACCCTACTAGTCTTAAAGCTTGAAACTTACATTTGTTTTATCTGAACTTCTTCCTCCAGAAACCAACCCTCATGCCTCCCAAATGGTTTCAAGGAAATGAAACGCCTTTTCCCTACCTCTCCCTAATTCCTGTTTGTCCAGACATAGCTACATTCCTTCCCTGGTATATGAATCCCCAGTTTTAGTTGGTTAGGGAGATGGATTTGAGAGTTATCTCCCATCTCCTCAGCTGCAGCACTGGAATAAAAAGCCTTCTTCTCTCATAATACTCATGATCTCGGTGATTAGCTTTCTGTGTGGCAAGCAAACAGACCTAGATCAAACCCCTGGCATTTATGTAACACCATCACAACCAGTGTATGGTCAAACCAGTTTCTACTGGCTTGTGAGAGCCAATTTTTAAATTTTTAGAAATTAAAAAAAAAAAAATAGAGATAGGGCTCACTGTATTGCCCAGGCTGGTCTCAAACTCCTGGGTTCAAGCAATCCTTTTTCCTCAGTTTCCCAAAATGCTAGGATTACAGGCATGGGCTACCACACCCAGCCTTTTTAGGAGCCTTGTGAGCTGGTTTTTAACGCAGCCATTAGGAAAAAACTACCTAACTTTACAATCAAGTACGTTATATTGAAAACAAAACTAATAAATACTCAAAACTCACCACTTCCCAATTATTTTACTACATTTTGTATTTTACATATTTATATTTTTGTATATGTTTATATTTTACCACATTTTACATTTTTTATTCTCTATGTGTTTCAAGTTGTTTATGTCTATGGTGTCTGAAATACTACATGGTGATGTGCTGCTGTGCATCCCTTTCCAGCTCTGTGTTCAATAACGTCAGGTGGGTGGTTTGATGCGGGCCATGGTGGGAGTATTTACACCAGGGAAGTGGACCAACAGTACAAATCAGGATTTGTTTTGTACTGTTTTTCCCCAGAAAGCTATTATTAAACACTTAACAGCATGTTCTCGACCCTAACAATTTCACAAGAGAGGCAGTGCAATTCCAGATTTACAAATGAGGGAATTCCAGTACTAAAACTCACAACTCAAGCACAAACTGGGGTCTCTTGGCTCTTGGACTAGGGCCTTTGCATGATACCACACTGCCTCTCCATGCATGCACAAGGAAATGCTGCTGTTCTATTTATAGCTCAGCCTGGCTGCCCAGAAGAATCAGAGTAAAAGGGGCCTATGCATTTGGTGATGGTCTTGCCTAGCACAGGCGTTGTGTAATTCTAAAATCCAATAGGATGAACAACACTTGCTATGAATCCCAAGGCACTGGGAAAAAGTCATGGGAGGAACACTCTTTACAACCACAATTTGCAGGCTACTGTAAAGTGCTTTAATTGCTACTCAGCGTAGGATTTTTCTGTGTGTTTTTCCAGCATCGTGAAAATTAATAAGGAGGAGGGGGCCGAGTCCAGCCTGCTGGGGTGCGGGAAGCAGAGGCCCTGACCATTCAGAGATGGAGTTACAGAAACAGGAACTGAAGACATAGCAGGGGGTCTTCAAAATAACTCTTGGAGAAGCTTCTTTGATGAGCTGAGGCAATTCAGCAGCCTCGGCGCTGTGCATTCGTGCTCATAAATCACCAGGATTTGCAGGCGTTGCAAGACGTCTCCCAGTATGTAGTTAAAAAAATATTCTCACTGCAGTAGTGCTAAAGATCTACTGCCTGTAATTTCGCTTCTGTATCTTGCATCTTAAGGGACAATTTGATTTTTGCTGTTGATTATTGGGAGCACACGGGTTTAAAAAAGCTAAATATTGAGCCACTCCAAAAAGAATCTTAGGAAAGTCACTTCCCTATTCGGGAAAACTTTGAAGACTAAAATATGTTCTTTAACCTCTGAAAGTGAGAGACGCTAAAGCTAACGTGAACCTAGGCTATGCTTGTGAATCACCTGGAGAGTTTTGGAACTCCTGATGCCGGTGTCCACTACCCTATAGTTTCTGATTGCAATGGTCTGGCCTGGGTATTTGGATTTTTAAAGGCTCTCCAGGAGAGTTCCATGCACAGCCAAGTTGGAGATTTCAAAACCCCTTGATACTCAAAGTGTGGTTGATCTGTGGGCCAGCAGCAGCAGCATCCCCTGAGTACTTGTTAAAAATGCAGAATTTCACCCCAGACTCACTGAATCAATCTGCATTTTAACAAGATCCCCAGGTGATTCAAGGGTGCAGCCAAGGTTGAGACCATCCAGAACCTAGAAAATGATGTAAGAAGCTGTTCTTGTGAAAGACATCACGCCGTCTTCCTTATTTCTGTTTAAAAGTGGATTTTGCCTCTCTTCCCCATATCTAGTCAGGTATCAAGTTCTGTTGATCTTCCTTTCAAATCAAATCTCTCTGTGTCTCACAATGTCCAGAATTCTCTAATGTCAGGGCAACCTCCAGACCCCCAGCCCCTTCCATCTCCCTTGCAGGTTACTGATAGAATAAATCCTTTAATTTCCTCTGTTCAATGACGTTCCTACACCTAGTTTCTCACACATCTCAAATGTACATCTCTCTGTCCAGTTCCAAGGTCGTCCCTCACCTGGCTCCTGGTGACCTGTCGGACCGGATTTCCCACTGCTTTCCTCATGGTTCTCTTTGGCTTCAGCCTGTCTTTTCACCCACTCACAAGGTGTCAGCCCAGACTTCTCTCTCTTGGCTCCTGTAAAGCCACATCCTTTTGGTCTTCCCCTTGCCTCTTCAAACCTCATTCATCCTCCAAGACTTCTCTCTTTTGCTCTGATGCCTCCAGTACTTACGATCTGAACCATTAATTATTAGCTTCACATCATATTGGTCATCAATTTTCATGCACATGCTCCAAGCTAAGCATGAAGGACTAAAACAGCATGAAATGCAACGTGGAGATGAATCTAGGCACTCCCTGTTCAAAATAGGCCTGGCCTCTCCAGGAAGGCACCCCAGTTGATGCTGCCTGGTAGCCACATCTTTCAGCACTTAGGGCAGGCCTAGTGGTTTTGCCTCTTCCATTGAACTCTTGGCCTTCAGCTTGGTCTTGCAACCTCTCTGGGTTAAGTGTTATCATCATATCCAGCAGTTAGGTCCCGGTGGTGCCAGTGCAGATGGGTAAAAGGAGGCAGGAACAAGATTAATAATAGCAATAGTTTAGGGCTTTGTAAGTGCTAAGCACAATTCTAAGTGTTTTACATGTGATTCTTTTATTTTTTTTAATTTTTAGTTTAATTAATTAATTTATTTTTCTGAAATGGAGTCACCCAGGGTGGAGTGCAATGGCGCAATCTCGGCTCACAGCAACCTCTGCCTCCCAGGTTCAAGCAATTCTCCTGTCTCAGCCTCCCAATTTAGCTGGAACTACAGGCATGCATCACCACACCAAGCTAATTTTTATACTTTTAGTAGAGACGGGGTTTTACCATGTTGGCTAGGCTTGTCTCCTGACCTTAAGTGATCTGCCCTCCTTGGCCTTCCAAAGTCCTGGGATTACAGGTGTGAGCCACTGTGACTGACCTGATGCTTTTATTTTAAAAAACCCTTTTACTATAAAATAAAACAATGATACCAGCAAATCATAAAGTATTGTAAGGCAATACCTTTGTAAACAGCCAGATCAAGGAACAGAACCTCACTAAGAATGCTAGCACCTTTCTGATGTGTCCCATCCTAATCAGGACCCCCTGGTTCCCTTCCCCCAAAAAACAAACTCATCATTTTGACTTTTTAAAAATTATGGTAAAATACATAACAAAATTCACCAATTTAATGATGATTGAGTATACAATTCAGTGTCATTAAGTACATTCACACTGTTGTATAACCATCAACACCTCCCAACCCCAAAGCTGCTTTTATCATCCCAGATTGAAACTCCATACCCATTATACGAGAACTTCCCATTCTCCTCCCTGACATATTTAGTAACCACCATTCTATTTACTGTGTCTATGAATTTGACTACTCTAGGTACCTCATCTAAGTGGAATCATATAGTATTTATTTTTTTTGTGCCTGGCTTATTCACTTAGCATAATATCTTTAAGTTTCATCCGTGTTGTAGCATGTGTTAGAATTTCTTTCTCTATAAGGTTGGATAATCTATTGTATGCAAATGCCTCATTTTGTTTGTTCATTCTTCTGTCAGTGGACACTCGGGTTACCTTTTGACTATCATGAATAATGCCGCTGTGAACATGGATGTCCAAATACATATTATGATTTACTATTTATACTGTTATCTTCCAATTTTGCATCTTCAACCACGCACTTTTGTTCTGTCCCAACTCTTCCTTAAAACCGGCATTTCTTTTAATTCACTTTTAATCTTCAGTTTTAAAATGTTATCTCTTGCCCTGACAAGCTGTATGCAGTAGGACTATTACTGGTCCCATTATGCAGATGAGGACATTGAGGTTGCTTAAGGCCACAGACGGGTGATGGGTAAAGCTATGAAAGGGAAGGAGAACCTTGAGAGACAAAGCATATATAGAAAAGTGTCTGTCTATTTCATCTATATTAGAGAATGTCCACATTTAGGGACAGGAGAAGAAGGAAGGCTGTGTCGGAGACTAAGAAGAAATGGACAATAGGATATGAGGTCCAGGACAGGGTGGCATTGTGTAGTCCTTAAGGTTCAACATTTGCAGTTTATTTACTTTGGTCCTTAGGTAGAGTGGGTTAAGTTAACCGTATTCTCAGGTCACAAAATGTATGTTTGTATGAGGCCCTCTTGCTTTATGTCTTTATTCTCTTTTACTTCCGCTTCTACTCTACCTCCACTTCCATCTGTCTTCCCTGAATTGCTAGGATTGTCTCTGAAAATAGCCAAAACATTGAGAGGTTAATCTGGTAAGTGACCTAGGTAACTGGTCAAAACAATGACATTCATTCCAATACTGGATAAATTACCTCTTTCGGTGATGGCTAGTTGAAATCTGAAATCCTTCTTCCACTCATACAACAAATATTTAGAGAGCATCCCCTCCATGCCAGAAATCCTTCTAGGCCCTGATGATTTGGCGGGGAGCAAGGCTGACACGATGCTTGTTCCCATGGACCTATGTTGTTTTAGAGCTATGTGATGAAATTATAAATGAATATATCAACAGAAGAAATCCCGAACAAAATTAAAACAGGGAGAAAACAAAACAGGAGGTTGTGACTGGGTTGGGGTGCAGGTAACTTTAGATAGCATGATCAGGGAAAGACTCTCTGAGGAGGTGACATTTGAACTGAGACCCAAATGCCAAGAAAAGAACCATCATGATTCTTTCAAGCCAAAGAAAATAGGTTTGAAGCAGAAATATCAGCAAGTTCAAAGTCCTTGAGATGATACTCAAGGAACAGAAAGGTTAGTCTTGCCGGAACAGGCTAAATAGATGTCAGAAACAGACACTGATAAGGATGACATGTTTACCGCACCATTGTTTAAAGGTTAGGTGGTGAGAAATGGGCAGTTGATTTTATCATTTCAACTTAGAATTATCTGAAGACTGTGACATTTTCAAAGAGAAAGGATTATGTTTGACAATGAAGGTCTTTAAATTTTCATTTCTGAGCAGAATAAAATGGAGAGTCATTTTTCAAGTAGACTTTCCCCCTTCATTCTTTTTTTTCTCTTCTTTTTTTTTTTTTTTGAGACAGAGTCTCGCAATTTTGCCTAGGCTGGAGTCCAGTGGTGCAATCTTGGCTCACTGCAACCTCTGCCTCCCAGGTTCAAGCGATTCTTCTGCCTCAACTTCCCGAGTAGCTGGTACTATAAGTGCACCTACCACGCCCAGTTAATTTTTGTATTTTTAGTAAAGACAGGGTTTCAACATATTGGCCAGGCTCGTCTCAAACTCCTGACCTTGTGATCTACCCACCTTGGCCTCCCAAAGTGCTAGGATTACAGACATGAGCCACCGTTCCCAGCCTCCCCCTTCATTCTTTAGAGAAATTAATGCTCCTCAGTGATATTGCTGTGGTCAAAAAATAAATAGTGAGGTCAGTGTGAGATGATCTGGACTGAGATTGAGTTGCTTTCTATAAAGACTCTGCAAGTAGTCAAGCACATTGTCAATAGAGTGACCTCCCACATAAGTGTGTGTTCTCTCTTGAGGCCTGCTTTGTGTCTAATTTTGTATGATTTGGCTATTATACTTCTTTTTTTTTTTTTTTTTTTTTTTTTTTTGAGACGGAGTTTCGCTCTTGATACCCAGGCTGGAGCGCAATGGCGCGATCTCGGCTCACCGCAATCTCCGCCTCCTGGGTTCAGGCAATTCTCCTGCCTCAGCCTCCTGAGTAGCTGGGATTACAGGCACGCGCCACCGTGCCCAGCTAATTTTTTGTATTAGTAGAGACGGGGTTTCACCATGTTGACCAGGATGGTCTCGATCTCTTGACCTCGTGATCCACCCGCCTCGGCCTCCCAAAGTGCTGGGATTACAGGCTTGAGCCACCGCGCCCGGCCTATTATACTTCTTGAATTCAAAAAACAGGATTAATATGGTTTGGCTGTGTCCCCACCCAAATCTCATCTTGAATTCCCATGTATTGTGGGAGGGACCCGGTGCGAGGTAATTGAATCATGGGGGCAGGTCTTTTCGTGCTGTTCTCATGACAGTGAATAAGTCTTACAAGATCTGATGGCTTTATAAGATGGAGTTTCCCTGCACAAACTCATTCTTTCTTTGCTTACTGCCATTCATGTAAGATGAGACTTACTCCTCCTTGCTTTCCGCCATGATTGTGAGGCTTCTCCAGCCACATGGAACTGTAAGTCCAATTAAACCTCTTTCTTTTTTAAATTGCCCAGCCTCAGGTACATCTTTATCAGCAGCATGAAAATGGACTAATATAGTAAGTTGGTACCAGTAGAGTGGGGTGTTGCTGAAAAGATACCTGAAAATGTGAGAGTGACTTCTGAATTGCATAATAGGGAGAGGATGGAACAGTCTGGAGGGCTTAGAAGAAGACAGAAAAATGTAGGAAACTTTGGAACTTCCTAGAGACTTGTTGAATGACTTTGCCCAAAATGTTGATAGTGATATGGACAATGAGGTCCAAGCTGAGGTGATCTCAGATAGAGATGAGAAACTCGTTGAGAACTGGAGCAAAGGTGACCCTTGTTATATTTCAGCAAGGAGGCTGGCAAGATTTTACACCTGCCCTAGAGGTCTTTGGAACTTTGAACTTAAGAGAGACGATTTAGTGTATCTAGCAGAAGAAATTTGTAAGCTGCAAGCATTCAAGATGTAACTTGGCTGCTGTTAAAAGCATTCAGTTTTAAAAAGGAAACAGAGCATAAAAGTTTGAAAAACTTGCAGCCTGACAATGCCATAGAAAAGAAAATCCCATATTCTGAGGAGAAATTCAAGCCGGCTGTAGAAATTTGCATAAGTAAGCCTGTGTCTCTCACCAGAAGCAGATGCTGGCACCATGCTTCTTGTAAGCTAAATAAACCTCTTTTCTTTATAAATTACCTTCCTCAGATCTTCCTTTATAGCAACACAAAATGGACTAGCAGCTACCAAAAACATCTTTTCTTCTTTTCTAACCTAATTACATATTTGTTTCCAAATAAATATCTCCCTTGCAATGTCTGAGGTTTTGCGAGAAGAAGTTACAGAATATTCTCAGGAGTCTGTCTCTTCAGAATAGAGTTGCAAAGTGTTTTCTTTTAAGCTTTTTGCCCTGAAGTACAGGAAATAGTGTTGAATCTATTTATCACAAGGAGTTATCTTTATATTCTATTAAGGTTATACTTCAGCTCCTTGAAAGCTATTGCCTTATAGAGTTGCTCTTGTTAAAAGAGAAATCTTTGAAGGATGCCAAAGGTTATCTTGGCAGGAATCCACAGTAAACAGAGTTCTGGCTCTGAGAGATCACAATATGCAACCTCCTGGATAGATGGCCCTGTAAGGAGAGGTACAATTCTGCATCTGGTAGCATAGTGTGCATATGTGTGTGTGGGCTTTTATTTGTAATTTTATGTTAATTAGTGAATAGCTATTGGCCAAGATTTGGAATTAAATCAGGAATAAGTATAATGAGAACCTTCATCACGTGAGGAAGATTCTCCTAGGCAGGAACAGATAAAATATAATTTCTGCCATTATTCCAAAAAAAAAAAAAAAAACCCAGGAAATTCATCATTAAGATTCTGCTCTATGATATACAAAGTTTAGGTTTCAAAGAAGCCACAAGGCATTTCCTGTAGCTAGCAACAGAGCACTCTTCTCTTGAACTCACTTGTTCTATGCTCATCATTCATTCTTATATTCATTGGATTAGCTAACTTTTGCTTTGCAATTAACTACTCCACCTATCAAAGACTTTAAAGAATGGCCATTGATTTAGCCTAAGAGTGGGCTGGGCAGTTTGCTGTCTGGGCTGGGGTTGGCTGATCTCAGCTGGGCCCACTCATGCATCTGCAGTCTGTTGGTGAGTTAGCAAAGACTAATGGCTGAAGTGGCAGGGGCAGCTGCTCGAACTGACCAACCTGTCTCTCACTAGCCTAGACTCCAAATGGGGGCTGGACTCCAATGGCAGCAAGAAAGTAGTGTTGAATCTATTTATTATATATTAGTAGATATGTTGTTTCTCCATGTTGGTCAGGCTGATCTTGAACTCCTGACCTCAAGTGATCCACCTGACTCAGCCTCCCAAAGTGCTGGGATACAGGCATGAGCCACGACACCCAGCTGAACTATTGAGTTAAAGCTGAAATGAGCTAAGACTTTGCAGAACTGTTGGGAAGGCATGACTGGTTTTGAGATGTGAGGACATGAGATTTGGGAGGGGCCAAATCTCCTAAATTTGGCCCCTCCCAAATCTCATGTCCTCACATCTCAAAACCAATGTGGAAGCCTAAGCACCACTGAGGCCTTAGCTAGCTTCATCTTGTTAATGTCCCATTGGTCAAAGCAAGTCAGAAGGTGAAGAATATGTTCAAACAGTGAGGGAGGAAAAGAATTTATGACCATTTTGCAATCTCCAAGCCACATTTTAGTTAATTCTTTTTTTAAAAAAAAGATGGAGTCTCAGGCTGGGCGCGGTGGCTCACACCTATAATCCCAGCACTTTGGGAGGCCAAGGCAGGTGGATCACGAGGTCAAGAGATCGAGACCATCCTGGTCAACATGGTGAAACCCTGTCTCTACTAAAAATACAAAAATTAGCTGGGCACGGTGGCGCTCGCCTGTGGTCCCAGCTACTTGGGAGGCTGAGTCAGGAGAATTGCTTGAACCCAGAAGGCGGAGGTTGTGGTGAGCTGAGATTGCGCCATTGCACTCCAGCCTGGGTAACAAGAGTGAAACTCTGTCTCAAAAAAAAAAAAAAAAGATGGAGTCTCACTTTGTAACCCAGGCTGTAGTGCATTGGCACCATCTTGGCTCACTGCAACCTCTGCCTCCTGGGTTTAAGTGATCCTCCCACCTCAGGCTCCCAAGAGCTGGGATTATAAGCATGTATCACCATGCCCAGCTAATTGTTGTATTTTTAGTAGAGATGGGGTTTCACCACGTAGGCCAGGCTAGTCTCCAACTCCTGACCTCAAGTGATCTGCCCACCTCAGCCTTCCAAAGTGCTGGGATACAGGTGTGAACCACCATGTCCCACCTAGTTAATTCTATTAACGTGGTTTATCTATCCAACTGAATAGATTTCTCCACAAAGTTAAAAGTATTAAAGAAAATAGATCACGGAAAAATTACATACATTACATAGTAATTTCTTATTATGAAGTAGCATGAGATTAGCTAGAAACTGAGTTCTAGCCACAGTCCATTTTGTAGCAATGTGACTTCGAGCAAATAATTTAGCTGGTGAGTTAGTGTTTTTAACCTTTAGAGTGAGGAAGTCGGGTTATCTCTGAGGTTTCTCGTAGAATACCAAGATGCTGGATTATCTCTGAGGCTCCTCTTATCACTCTATTATTAGTAGAAAGAAATTTGACATGAGATGAATAAAAGCAAATGGCTTTATCCTGAAGAATTTACCAACAAAATTTGTTTAAATCCAACAAAAAGACAGGAATTTCTAGCTCAAGAATATGAGCTCTAAGTATTCCCAGATTTGGACTTTGGGTATTTAATCTCCAGAGAACTTTCGTCTTCTCTAAGAACTTCTTCTATTTGTCCACTCAGTCTTTGACCAGATGTCCAGGTTTACTGTGAAGTGCTGATACCTGTGGACTGGTGCTTTACTTCCTTGCCTTGCCATGCTGTTCTCCTGGCTGCCCCCATTAACTTTGACCTCACTGAGGCAGACTGTCTTCTTGTTCCTAGTAGTTAGTAGAGTGTCACATATCAGTAATCAGTAAACATTAGTTGAATGAATGGAATACAATTGAGCCAATTTTCCATTAACAGCGGAGAACTATGTTTCTTTGAGGACTATAACAGTGTATTTTCAGGACGCTGGAAAACAGTGGAGGCGGTACCTAGAGCCAGAGTTAGTGGTTTTCTACCTTAAGCAAAGTGGTTTGATTTGCTTTGGCTGTGAAGAGGGGATGCAGGGACTCTGTTTGCTTCACCTCCTCTAAAAGGCAAATCAGAGATCCTGTGCTGCTTGGAATAGAAGAAGGCAGCGAGGAAGTGCAAGTTCAGCCACTCCCAGGGCAACACTGATCTGGAGGGCTCAAGGTGCTTGAATGGGGGGCGCTCTGATGTTAAACTTAGAAATGGTGCCAGCTTTCCCAGCAGCAGGGAGGCCACTCCATTAATGCAGCCTGTAGGTCTCCGTATCCTGCTATCTCCCATTTCTCATGAACAGAGTGCGCTCCAGGAGGGAAACAGGGAGGAAAACACCTCCATCATGTGCTAGAAAACCATCACTTGGATAATCAGATCAGCAGCTGATGGCTGACGGTTTTAATCACTGACTTTCCATTGAGGGTCTAACATTATATGGTCGTGGGTTTTGGCTGAGATTGCTTCTGAAGAAGAGATTAAAAGAAGCAAATCCATATTGGACCATGGAATTTCTTCCATTTACCATAAATCAGCAACAATAACAACAAGAAGAAAGCATATTAAATAACAAAGAAAAAAGTCCTTGTCATTTTCATGGATTCACAATAGAACTACTATAAATTAAGTAGTAGATATGTTATTGATTAACTCAGTGATGTGATACTAGAAATCAGGCTTGCAGGGAAAAAAACTGATTTAGAAAAAATTATATTAGAGATCCATGTTCATTTTAAACTTCAAAGTGTGACTGGTAATGAAAAGTTGAGGCCCTATGCTTCTGATTAAAATTGATTTAGAGGTGGCCTTTCCCAAAGCCAAGAAAATTCAGTAGAAATCTCTAGTATCTCCCTAATGTGGTTTTTCCCTAATTAATTAATTAACGCTTAATTATTCCACATAATGCTCCTGTGATGGAGGAAAGTGGTGAAGTTACTGCCATCTTAATGAGAAGGAACATCAGGCAATGGGATGTGAAATGGTCTCTTGAGTCATGGAGGGAGCCCACACTGAACTCAGGAGAGAATGCACAAAGCTGGGGATCTTCCTCTTCTGTGCAAAGATGAGTTTCCCACAAATAAGCAGACTGCTGCTTTTCATTTTCCGTCAAAGTCAGCCTCCTTAACTTAAAACAGGAGGAAGTTACACTCTGCACTGAGTTATCTGCAGGCTTTCAGGACAAGCAGCTACCACACAATACAGAACCTGCATTTCCAAATCTTGAATATTTACAAAGAGTTTCAGAAAAAGAGAAAAACATGGTTATATATAAACATACAATAAACTTTATCTTATGACTGGCTGCATCTGAACTGTTTATTTTTCTGTCTTCCAAAAGGATCCAGAAATGTTTAAGTTGGGAACATATTTTCGAAGCATGGTACAGGCAATGCATTGTGATTGCTCACAAATATTCCTTTTTAAATGTTTAAAACTGTTTCTTCTGAACAGTCTTGAGGGATTGAACCAAATGAATGTTTTGGTGGCTATAATACACTTCTGGGTCCTAAAGCGCTTTATTTCAAGAATAAGAAGACTGAGAGAAAATATAATCAGAATAAATTTGGAAAACTGGAAGGAGTAGGTGCTCTTAAAAAATTGGCAGATAGACTGTGAAATCTCATTTGAAGAGCAGCAACCACAGCATTCTGCAACGTGGTCCTCATTCAAATTCATGGAAGAATAAATCATCAGTGTTTGAAGTGCCTCGGAGCAAGGATGAACGTGACACAGAAGGGCTCGCTGGAGGCATGAATTCGGCTTTGTGTGGCAGGGTTGCTGAAATCCAGTTTATTTACTTTTGAACCATTCAGAAGGAACCATTAAGAGGAAGAAAAACAGAGTATAAGCAGATGTTTGCTTTTCATTTTTTTTAACGTGCACTCTGGGTGACTGGACACAGTTGCTTCCGTTGGTCCATAAAAGCCATCATTGTACTGTAGCTGGTGGGTTGCTGGATGACAAACAACAGGAGCAGACTGCCCCAGTGGAGTTCCTCCCATGCAAGCCTTGATAGTCAGGGTTTAGACCTTGAGAGCGTCTCCTTTTCACGAACATTGCTTGGGTAAAAAGGCCTTCCAGTCCTGGCTGAGAGGGATGAAGTTCAAGTCCATGATATTGGTAGAGAAATCAAATTGTCTTCCCAGCTGTTACGGACTGAATTGCATCCCTTTCAAATTCCTCTGTGGAAGTCCCCAGTACTTCAGAATGTGACTGTGTTTGGAGATGGGGCCTTTAAACATGTAATTAATTTAAAACAAGTCCATTAGCCTGGGCCCTGATCCAGTCAGGCTGCCATCCATATAAGAACAGGAGATTAAGACGCTCCTGGAAAGACCAGGGGTGCACTCGGAGGAAAGGCCCCATGAGGATGCAGTGAGATGGCAGCTGTCTGCAAGCCCAGGAGGAGGCTTCAGAAGAAAACCAAACCTGCTGACAGCTGGATCCTGGCCATCCAGTCTCCAAGGCTGTGAGAAAATAAATTTTTGTTGCTTAAGCCACCCAGTCTATGGTATTTTGTTAAGGCAGCCCTGGTGAACTAGCAGATCAGTTTTGGACCCTGTGCTGTTCAGTGCTCATCTGGAATTCAGCAGACTTTCTATGTCCAGATATACAATGGCAGTTCAGTGTTATGTGTTGAGTGAATGAATGGACGTTCTTCCTTTTTGCAGTTTCTTTATTTTCTGAAACAGGTCAGCTTGTAATATCTCCGTCATAGGGTTGTAGAGAGGTACCTGTGAAATGCTTAGCACATCCGCTGGCACACGGTAAACACCAAACAGTATTCGTTCCAGTGGTTTTTACTATTAAGCTTTACATTCGTTTTTATCTTTTGGTGGTGTTATAGACAACAACTCTTAAGCTAGTCAGTGAGACACATTCATGAGCACCATGAGTATTTTACTCCTGCGGTTTCAATAGAACGTGGGCTATTTTTCTTTAATGTACTGACTTTGCTTTGTGGACCAGAAAATCAAAGAAATTAGAAACGGATGAGATGGGCCCCATCGCATTGGGTTTATCCTTTAATGGCTGGATTAGGTGGTTTTATGGCTGTTTGGTGTATTATATAAGGGGTGGGAATGGAGGATGGAAGGAACAAACCGATGTTCTTCCCTTTTCTCAATTTCCCACTTCTGAAGTCCCAGCAAACACATTGATCTCAAAGCAGGCAGAACTTGGGCCTAACTGTGCATTAGGATGGAGGGAGGGAAGAAGGCTACATTCCTCAAGTATAATCAGTGATAGAACTTTCACAATTTGTGTCTTAACAAGTCTTCCACTATGGATTAGATTTTACTTCTCTGCTCGACAACTTTCTTAGCTTTATTCAATTACCTTCAGCCAGTCCCCTTTTCTTAGAAATAATCTTCCATAGTAAAAGCCCCCAAATGAAGTCCACAGAGCTAACTTTTGTGCTCTCTATATTTCATGATTATAGAGCCAGGCTGCTGCATGCTCCATTAATCTCTCAAACCTGCCTCAGACTTGGGCTGCGACAGAAGTGTTTCCAATTTTAACCTGTCTGCATTCCATGAGGCTTTGTTTATGAAACTGACACTGTCCCAGAGGACCCCACGGCCCTTCCGTTTC
The DNA here is from genome assembly GCF_030222135.1 of Aotus nancymaae. Lineage (NCBI taxonomy): Eukaryota > Metazoa > Chordata > Mammalia > Primates > Aotidae > Aotus > Aotus nancymaae. The sequence goes on along the minus strand of NW_026988412.1, from coordinate 8,852,211 downwards.
CCTTGTGTCATTTCCATTTCATCACTGTGTTATTATTAATTTGAGGCTTTTCATTGTTGATTACATACGCATTTGGAACTCGCAACCCCTGCATCCGGGGAACTGTGGACAGCCCGCCTGGTGTCCTTTGTGCTCCCTGTAACCTGTACTCCCACATGAGTGGAACATGCCATGTAACGAGCTGATGGGATGGCAGCAGCTGGCCACACGTCCATTTTCACCTTCCGTCAGTCTGTTCATCCGTATCGCCTCTTTTTTATTTTCTCTCCTTGATTATGTTTTTTTCTGAGCAGTGTAGTGTAGCCCTTCAAGATTGACAAGTATGCCATCGGGAAGGCAGGCAGGGAGGGAGAATGTCTTAAATTTTTAATTCTGAAATGCTCTGCACCACCAGAAACAGCAAACAGGGCAGGTTCAGCAATTTGGGGGTGGGAAATACAGCACACAGAGGATGCGTGAGCTCACAGCAGTGGCTGTGATAAGGAGGGTTAAGACACAGGCCAATGAGGGAAGAGAAATGCAGGCACTATTCCCAGCCAACTTCAGCCCTGAAAGCAAATGGTGCCAGCCCAGAAGCCTGCTGATAAAGGAAGAGAGAGAGAAAAGGGGGTCATGGAAGAGAAGATGAGAAAGAAATCTAGAAAATGTGGTTGTAGCACCAGCCTTCCAGTCTCTCATTCTTCTGTAAAGGATGCTCTGCCCTGCCACACACATGGGGGATGGTCAGCTCCAGCACAGTGGGGCAGTTCTCCCCGGAATCCCCTCCCTGGCAACTGAAATTTTCTACAGTGTTCTAAAGTGAAAGAATTTTTGTCTAGTCTTTTTTCAATGGGATTTTAATAGAAGCTTGGAACCATATTAGAGCGACAAGTATGTGGGGATTTTACAGCGTGCAGTAGCATGGGGAGACCTGAGGATAGGGATTGCCTACTGTGTCCCACAGCTTGCCACTTTTTGTGATTGTTTTCCAGTGAGCTTTTTATTAAGTAGAACATACTCAAATAAAATGCACAAATCATAAACATGTAGATCAGCGTCTTTTCCACAGAGTGAACGCATCATACCCCTGTAACCAGCAGCCAGATTAAGAACTCCATACTCCCATTGGCCCAGAAGCCCTCATTGAATACTGCTCCTTTTCCTCCCCAGCAAGGGTAACCACTGTCCTATTTCCAATTGGATAGATTAGTTTCACCAGTTTTTGAAATGTATATAAATGAAACTGTACAGTAAGGCCGATTTTGTGTTTGGCTTCTTTCATTCAACATTATGCTTGTGAGAGTCATCCAGGCTGTTTGTGTGTACAAATAGTCTGTTCATTTTTGTTGCTGTCTTATACTCTACTGTATGAGCAGTCTACATTTAATGTTTACCCATTGTACTGTTGATGGACCTATGGGTAATTTCCAGTTTGGGGCTGGTATGAATATTGCTTAGAACATTCTAATGCTTGTTTTTGTTGTTTTTGCATGTGCATACGCATTTTTGATGAGTATTTAACTTGAAGTTTCTGTGTCATAAAACATATCTATGTTTAACTTTCTTTCTTTCTTTTTTCTTTTTTTTTTGAGGTGGAGTTTCACTCTTGTCACCCAGCTGAAGTGCAATGGTGTGATCTCAGCTCACTGCAACCACTGCCTCCTGGGTTCAAGCGATTTTCCTGCCTCAGCCTCCCAAGTAGCTGGGATTACAGGCAACCACCACCATGTTCAGTTGATTTTTGTATTTCTAGTAGAGATGGGTTTCACCATGTTGGCCAGGCTGATCTCAAACCCCTGACCGCAAATGATCCATCCACCTTGGCCTCCCAAAGTGCTGAGATTACAGGCAGGCATGAGCCATCACACCCAGTCATATGTTCAGCTTTCATAGATAAATGTAAATAGCTTTACACAGTGGTCGTAAAAATTTGCACTTCCATCAATTGTCTTCTTCATTTTAGTCATTCCGAAAGACGTGATACAGTTTGCTTTTGAGATTCAAAGAACTGAGTAATTTTTTTCCTTAGTGGAAACATCCATTGAGCTGGTTGATCTATGTCTTTTTGTTCTGCTGCCTGCTGCCAGGGCAGCCTGTAGGACTCTATCTGCCTAGAAATATATAATGCCTAAAACGGAATGATATGAACACAATATGAAGCAAGGACTCTGACCTCAAAGAGCTCACACTCAACTTGGAAAGAGAGTAACTCTGCACATGACACTAGCAAGCCATAATGAAGTACTGAAGTGTTTGAGAGTAATGTTAAATGTTTGCTTAATGTTTCTTAAATGTTGGTACTAAAGATCAAATGCAAACAGTGAAATCAGTCCCTGAGTAAAAAGAAATGAGAGATGGCAGAACACTGGTGCTGAGAAAAGCCTCAGGAAAGAAATGGAACTTTGCTGGGCCTTTTGAATGTAAAATGTTTGCAGATGAAGAAAACTGGAATATTTCAAAACTTTTTTTTTTTTGGCAGGCACATTGTATGTTTATGACAATGAGCAAATATCTTAATATTGACAGTGACCTAAATTGCTAGCTTTGTCACTTAGCATCAGAAACACAAGTTACATGGACCGTCTCATTGAACATTTCAGAACTCTTTGAAGTTTCTAATTAGCTGTAACTTTAGAGCATTAGCTTTTAGTTCATCTAACCTTTTTAGTTAGCACATTTGCCTTTTTTTTAGTGCATTTAACTTTTCTTGCATTAGCTGTAACTTTAGTGATTTGATCAAAAGAGTAATTGCACTTTGAAATTAGGGGAGTTTGCAAACATGGTTTGTATGCTGTCAACTGTTTAGGGTGAGGAAATAGATTCTACAAAATCTGCTACCCACTCCTGATTTCAAAACATTGAAGTAAATTTTGTATTTCTTGTAGGCACTTAAGAAGGAGAACTGTTGTAATTATATATCACTAGAAAGGTCTTTATGACCCATGTAACTTAGCAGGTAAATCTTTTAGAAAATCTCTTAAGTAGGAAATTTGACAGAGAGGGCTTCTTGTTTCCAAATATTAATTTTTACTCTGTGCCTTCAGATAGCAAAGCCTTGGGCAACATCTCCTGCCAAGAAATGACATTTCTTGGCCTTTTTGGTAACTTGGTGAGCCCATGTAACTGAGTTCTGGCCAAAGTAATACAGACAGAAGTATACTTTTGAAGCCTACCTAAAAGATAGTGGGGGCTGGGCACAGTGGCTCACACCTGTAATCTCAATATTTTGGGAGACTGAGGTGAAAGAATCGCTTGAGACCAGGAGTTTGAAACCAGCCTGCGCAACAGAAAGAGACCTCGTTTTTACAAAAAAGAAAAAGAAATACAAAAATTAGCTGGATATGATGGCATACACCTGTAGTCCTAGCTACTCGGAAGGCTGAGGAGGATCACTCAAGCCCAGGAATTCGAGGCTGCAGTGAGCTATAATTGCAGCTTGGGTGACAAGCAAGATCCTGTTTCTAGGAAAAAAAAAAAAAAGAAAAGAAGTCAGTGGGCAAAGCCATTCTCCTTCCATCCTGCCTGGAACTTCAACAGTCATTTGGGACTGTGAAGTCACCTTTTGAAAGAAAGCAGAAAAATGGAAGCTATCTCAGTTCCATGAAGACTGTGGAACAGCCTTGAACGGCTGATCTTCAGTTGTCTTCTACATAATCCTTTGTGAGTTTCAGCCACTGCAAATGAGTCTCTGTTGTTAGTAGTTGAACACAATTCCCCACTGATGTAGATGGATAGAAATGGAGAATCTATACCTTCTCAATCTAAAGATTAAGTGATCCACGGATTCTGATGGTGTTTTCTTCTTTACAGGATTCCCAGTGGAGAGGGCTGTGAAATCTACCCCTGTGCTTGGCTTCCTCCGCTATTTGTGAATGTCACTATCAGGCTTGCCCAGTTTATTCCTCTTCCCTTCAGTTCTGTGTTGATTGCACGACTGTGGGGAAAATAAGAATATTAATATCTCTCTTCACAAACTGCAGACTCTGTTATAGCCTCTATATCAGAGGCATCTATGGAACAAAAGGCTTGAGGCACCTTGAGGAAAGTCATGCTGACCCACAGCCATGCAGAAGTGTGAAAAGGCCATTCCTCTAGAAAGCCCATGAAATAGATTGTATTTTCTAAAAGTGGCTCTAAGAATATCGTAGTCCCACACGAACTTCCACAAATGTTCTACTTCCCTCATGAAGACTAGAATCTATGTCCCCTCCCTTTCAACCTAGGAAGGTCTTTGTGACTATCTCAATTAATAGAAGACAGCAGAGAAGGTACTATGTGACTTTCAAGACTGGGTCATAAAAGGCAATACAACTTCTGCCTAGCTCTGTGTCTAGGAACATGTGTGTTTCTAACTCTGTAAGAAGCCGGCTACCATAAAGTCACCATGCTAGAAAGACCACACGGAAGTAAAGATGCCCATGAAAGTCAAATGCTCCAATCTGTTTAAATATTGATGGCTCAGATACCACACACAGGAGTGAGGAAGTCAAGATGATCCTAACCCCAGCCACTATCTGACATGAGAGACCCTGAGCACGAACCACCTGGCTGAGCCCAGGCAATCCTCATAACTATGGCCAGGTGTGGTGGCTCATGCCTATAATCCCAGCACTGTAGGAAGCTGGTGGGGAGGATGCTTGAGCCCAGGAGTTTGAGACCAGCCTTGGCAACATGATGAGAGCCATCTCTACAAAAAAATTAAGAAAATTAGCCAGGTGTGACGGCGTGTGCCTGTGGTCCCAGCTACTCAGGAGGCTAAAGTTGAAGATTCATTTGATCCCAGGAGATCAAGGTTACAGTGAACCATGATTACGCCACTGCACTCTATAGCCTAGGTGACAGAGTGAGAACCTGTCTCAGAAACAAAAAAAAAAGAAAGAAAAAGAAAAGTAAAAACTAAAACTCTCAGAACAATGAAAGATAGTATAAAATGATTGTTGTAGTTTTAAGTCACTGAATTGTAAGATGATTTGTTCACAGTAGTATAAAACTAGATCAGCCTAACAAGCTGAATGTCAGGGCTCTGAGATGCCATTTCTTCCTGCCTCACATCTATGTTTAGATACCTGCAGAGATGTCTCTGGTAGGTGGTCTTCCCAGTTCACCTGAACACTTCCAGGAACAGAGATTCACTGGCCTTGGGAGGCCTGGATAGTTTTTCATCTGCTCTGAAAGCTGAAATTCTGTCTCCCTGTGACATCCACCTCTTGATCTTAGCTTAGAGGTGTGGGCCCATTCAGAGCAAGCCAGAGTCCTCCTCCACAAGCAACCTCGAAATTACTTAAAGACATCTTTCTTTCTTCTTGTGGGTTTTTGCTTCTCTGCATGCTAAGTATTGCTTTTTTATGTCATTAATCCCTTCCTGAGCACCCCTGAAGAGCTGAGAGTAAGAGAAAATTGTATAAAACCAAAAACTTTCTGTGCAGAGAAATCTTCAGATTTCTAGATGCAATAGAAGGTGAAAAGGCAAGATGTGAAATTATATATTCACTAGAATTATAATTATATAAAATAAACCTATGAAATAGGCTTCAAGGAAATACTCCCAATAGCAATATTTCACTAAAAGCGTGATTTTCTGCCTGATTTTCAAAACTTTTTATACCATTGTTAAATTCTTACTTGCATATAATGCATTTGAGCTCTTCTAAAGAGGGAAAAGATGCTTTCCAGCCTAGGGAAGGTGGAGACACTAATAAAGGAGACATCCAGGCTTTTCAGAGACTTGGCTTGCCACGAGTGTGCCACACTTTCTCTCAAGGGCTTTTTACCACATCTACAAAGAAACAAAATGAGTGTATTTAGTGCCCTTGCTCAAGGTCAGACAGTCAAGCTGACCTCTCAGGTGACTGCCCACAAGTCAGTTTATCTCAAACAAGTAAACCGAATTCACTGTTTCCAGACCATCTGATTTTTCTCTCCCTTTTATTCTTTCTCTTATGAATCCTGTATTTGCCTTGGTTCATCGGCAGTCTATGGATTATCTTACTTGTAAGAATAAATTTTGCAAGCAGAAAACTAAAAATCTCTTTTTAAAAAAAATATATAAAGAAAAGCAAATCTTCAATGACTCCCCATTTCTTTCCTTTTTTAATTTCAAGTTCTGGAATGCATGTGCAGAACATGCAGTTTGTTACATAGGTATACATTTGCCATGGTGGTTTGCTGCACCTATCAACCCATCATCTAGGTTTTAAGTCCTGCATGCATTAGGTATTTGTTCTAATGCTCTCCCTCCCCTAGCCCCCACCCCCCCCCATAGGCCCTGATGTGTGATGTTCCTCTCCCTATGTCCATGTGTTCTCATTGTTCAATTCCCACTATGAGTGAGAACATGCTGTGTTTGGTTTTCTGTTTCTGTGTTTCCTGAGAATGATGGCTTCCATCTTCATCCCTGCAAAGGACATGAACTCATCCTTTTTTAAATGGCTGCAATGACTCCCTATTTCATAACATCAAAAATAGAAGCTGCTCACCACTATTTATTCAAGTTCATTTCACATTTCTTTCTAACTCTAACATTCTGGCAAAGTTTATTCATTTGTCCCCTGAATATTACCGACAAATGCTTATTTGATTCTATCCATCCTCAATACACCTGTGTGGGTTTCTTTAAGAATCCAAGCTCAAATTCCTCCTGTATGTGTGTGTATATACATTTATAAGCCAAGACCTGGTAGTTCATGAACAGTAATGTCACTACCATTCAACTGTTTGATAGTAAAATATCACAAACTCTGCTCAAAGGGCCCCATTGCTATCAGGATAGAACCAAAACTTTGCTATTGGGAGTTATGTTATGTGAGAGCAGGAAGGAACCTTGAAGAGACATTCAGAGCAGCCATTCATTTTATAAATAGAGGCCCCAAGGCCCAGAGAGAGTAAGTTATTGTTCGGCTCACATAATTAGTAGCATGAAACGGCCTTGAGTTCAGGGCTGTGCTGGGGCCAGCTTGTTCCAGCTTGAGACCCAGTTTTCAAATTTTCAGAAATTTTTTCAGCCAGTTGGAGTATTTACACCATAGGAATCGGCAGACTACAAATAGGGGCATTCTTCTCTTCTCCTGTCCCTGGAGAGCTGGTTGTCAGGCATTTATCAGAACATCATTGACCTTGATTTTTTCTCCATCTTCTTGAGAGTTTGAATGGAGGTCCGTTGGGTTTCTCTTTTTTCTCTGTCATAGTGGCCAGTGCTTGCTTGTCACCAGGGTACAGTTTCCACAACATCCAGACTTGCCTATCCATCTGTCTGCTTCCTGTCTCCACCTGGATGTCTTGCATTCAACTGAAACTTAAGCTATCCAAAATCAAACAGTTGATTCCCCACCAGACACCTCTAGCCTGCCACTGCCCCAACACTGTCCATTACTATTCCTCCAGGTATTTGCTCTGGAAAGCTGGAAGGTGCCTCTTGATTATTCCTCCCTTTTCCTTATATTTTGGGTTGAATTGTGCCCCTGCACCCCTCCTAAAATAGATACCTGTGACTGTGACCTTATTAGGAAATAGAGTCTTTGCAGATGCAATTAAGATGTAAATTGAGTTATTTTTATAGTATGCTGAGCCTTTAATCCCATATGACTGGTGTCCTTATGAGAAGAGACACAGAAAGAGATGTGCATGTAATGACAGAAGCAGAGACCAGAATGAAGAATCTATAAGACAAGGGATGCAAAAGATTGCCAGCAATCATCGGAAGCCAAAAGAAAGGCACCAAACAGATCCCCCTAGAGCTTTCAGAGAGATCAAGATCCTGTTGACACTTTGATTCAGACTTCTGGCCTCCAGAACTGTGAGGAATAAATTTCTCTTATTTTAAGCCACCCAACTTGTAGTCGTTAGTTATAACAGCCCCAGGAAATAATACACCTCCCAACTTTCACTCCCTCCATGTTCAATACATCAGCAAGGCTTTGAATCATGTCTCTAAATAGAACTGGGATCTACTTCTCTGCCACCACTTTAATTCAGGCTACCTTCATCTCTACCTTGGACACTGCCACCTTTTCTTCACTAGCCTAGACTTGACCCCTCCATTCCATTCAGAAAGATCCACACATATAGCATATCTTCTCCTGCTTGGAAGTCTGATTTCTATTGCTCTTAGCATAACCCTCAAATGTCTTAACATGGCTTACAAGATGCTAGCCGATCCTGGAAAGGTCATCTCAGTAAACATTCTCACCTCCTGTGTTCCAGCTCTAACTGTCCACTGCTTTTTTTTCCTTCAGTTCCTCAAATTTGACAAATTCCTTTCCATCTCAGGTCTTTGCAAGAAGTATTTACTCTGCCTAGGGAACTCTCTATTGCCTTCCCCCTACTTACTACTTTTCTAACTACCAGTTCCTTCTTAACTTTAAGTTTAGAGAGTCTGTCCCTCCACCAGAATAGTCTCTTCTTCCCAGAAGCGGCCTACAATGTAAAGTTTCCATTCTCATACCAAGTAGTGGAATCCAATTCCCTTCCCCTTGAATGTAAGCTGGCTGGCCTCCTAGCTCACGGGCAGCCAACAGAAATTGTTAAAAGTTTTGTTGTGTGACTTTCCCGCCTAGGTCCAAAGTATCATGAAGCTCCAGCCTAATTTTCTTGAAATGCTTGGTCTGGGGGAAGCTGGCAACTATGTAAGAAATCCAACAACCCTGAGACCATCAGGCTGAAAACAATCTGTTAGCTGCTCCAGTTGACAGTCCCATCGGAGCTTAGCCTTTTAGCCATTGCTACCACCAAACATGGGAGTGAAACTCTTTGGATCCTTTAGACCAGGCCATTTCCCTGCCACAGTCTGACTGAATTCCTGATTTACTGGGTCCATGAGGCATAATCTAACAGTTGTTGTTTTAAATCACTACTTTTTGAGGTAGTTTGTCATGAAGCAATGGTAATGGGAGCCACCTCCATAGTAGTTATTCACAACTCCCAAACGTTGACATGTTGGTCTCACATCTGTGACATGGGAAGCTCTGTGACAGCAGGGACCATACCTGTCTTCCTCACTACTGTATCTCCAACAGCTGACATAGGATTTGCTATGCTATAGGTGCCCAACAAAGGTCAGAGAGTAAAGGAACCCAATAAAGGTAAGACATAGGATTTGCCATGCTGTAGGTGCCCAATAAAGGTCAGAGAGTAAAGGAACCCAATAAAGGTAAGACATAGGATTTGCTATGTTGTAGGTGCCCGTTAAAGGTAAGACAGTCCCAAAGTCTTAGTATGGTTTTAGGCTACTTAAAAGTATTTAAAGCTTGACAGTGCACAAAGACTTCTGGGATCCCCTATGTTAACCGAAGGAAGGAATGAGCTCTTCCCGTCTCAGCCTCTTATAATGGAATCTGACATTTGCAATTTCAGTCACGAGGAAATAACTTAGAACTAATTTCTTTCAGGCTTCTAAGCTGACCAGTCTTATTCATAATCTTCTACTGAGATGACAAAATGTATTATAAGTTATAGTAATATCTTTGGAAAGCTGCAGTAATTTGGTAACATTAAATGTCAGGAAGTAGCTTCATATTAAAACTGATCAAAGACTATGATTAAAGAGAGACCATCCATTATCAATGAGACGAACACAATTTCTTATTTTTTCACCACCAATTTTAATAAACTCATTAAGCCTTGTGATGATGTTTCTGCCAGTGGATGCTAGAGAAATTTACAATACTTGAACTGACCCACATTCACCTTAAAATAGAATAGGAAGTATCAGCCTCATTTACATAATTGTTTTGGATTCCCTAGACAGAAATAATTTTCAGGGTTGTCTTGTCTGTGCATAATCTGCAATTCAAACTAGAGGCTTCAGAATTTTTTCTTTCAACTTCTTTGTGATAAGAATCCAACCTGTCTCCTGAGGTTAAATCTTGCCTGATATGTTTTATAAAAATCTGATCTTTTGTTGCAAGATGATTCTGACCAACCTAAAATTAGACTGTGAGCATGATATCTCTTTACGTCTTCAGAATCCTTCTCTAAACGTTTATGAGAATGCTACTAACCACCAATTTTTCTCTAAAGCTTGGCCCTATCATATGTTCTCACATATAGTCATCTTACAGAGGTGCTTAATAAACGTGTGATTAAATTACTAATAAAGGTCACTCAGAAGATGGATCATATAGGTATACATTGATTACTTTGGTTTTTTTTTTTTTGGAATGTCAGTTATGCAGAACATTGATTACTTTGAGTTCCCCTTTAAAAGGTATGCGTCACCTCTGATATATAATCTCTTATGTACTAAAAACAGTTCGTAGTTGTGAAATAGTTCAAAATTCATTTGAACTTTCTAGGAATCCTTCCCTTCCCTTCCCACCCCTCCCTCCCTCTGTCTCTTTTCTTTTCTTCTCCTTCTTTCCTTCCTTCCTTCTTTCCTTCCTTCCTTCTTTCTTTCTTCTTTTTGAAACAAAGTCTCGCTCTGTCACCCAGGTTGGAGTGCAGTGGCACAATCTTGGCTCACTGCAACCTCCACCTCCTGGGTTGAAGCAATTCTCCTGCCTCAACCTCCCAAGTAGCTGGGATTACAGGGACACACAACCATGCCCGGCTAATTTTTGTATTTTCAGTAGAGACAGGGTTTCACCATGTTGGCCAGGCTGGTCTTGAACTCACGACCTCAAATGATCCACCTGCTTGGCCTCCCAAAGGGCTGGGATTACAGGCATGAGCCATGATGCCTGGCCAAAAATTATTTCTCAGAGGTGATTTCGATCAATGTATAAAGTCAGGAGGGGCTAGGCTATGCTGTATTAACAAATATCCCCTAAATACCAGTTAATTATTTCTTGCCTGTATTACATGACCAACTTGAACTTGTGTGTGTGTTGTGTGTGTGTGTGAGTGTGTGTGTGTGTTGGGCAGGAGGAGGCAGTCCTTTAATCATTAGGAGCCTACACTTGACAGACGTTCCATCTTGGTATGTTTTCAAGATCACAAGGACAGGAAAAAGGGCACCTAGTAAAATATGCACTGGCTTGTGATGCTCCTACCATGATGCATGTCTTATGTTCTCACAATTCATTAGCCAAAGCAGTGACGTGGCCATGACAATTTTCAAAGGATGTAGAGTAGTGCAAGCCCTCCATGAGCATGGAAGGAGCAAGAATCTGAATATTTGTGAATAGCTGAAATGACTACCACAAGTTAGAAAGTGACCCAGGGCTTCCCAAACAATCAAACAATCACCTGTTAGAGGGAATAAATATTCCAGACTTTCTTTCCCTCACTTTATGTTTATTTCCAAATGCCCAGTAGAAGGCAGTTAAAATAAAGTTTCAAATAAACATGAGCTCCTTGGAAACAGTTGATTTGTGTTTGCATAGGAAGATAGTATTCTGTATCTGATAGCATCTCTGTGGCTTCAGAGAAAACTATAGTTTGATATTAGAAAAACTACCAATCTTTTTTTTTTTTTCAGATGGAGTCTTGCTTTGTCACCCAGCCTGGAGTGCAGTGGTGTGATCCCGGGTCATTGCAACCTCTGCTACCTGAGTTCAAGCAATTCTCCCACCTCAGCCTCCTGAGTAGCTGGGATTGCAGGTGTGCACCACCAAATCCAGCTAATTTTTTTTTTTTTTTTTTGTAGAAACGGGGTTTCACCATGTTGGCCAGGGTGGCCTCAAGCTCCTGACCTCAAGTGATTCACCGACTGGCCTCCCCAAGCTCTGGAACTATAGGCAAGAGCCACCATGCCTGACCTACCACTCATTCTTTTTTTTTTTTTTTTTTTTCTGAGACGGAGTCTAGCTTCTAGCTCTGTCGTCCAGGTTGGAGTGTACAGTGGTGTGATCTCAGATCACTGCAACCTCTGCCTCCCAGGTTCAAGCAATTCTCCTGCCTCAGCCTCTTGAGTAGCTAGGATTATAGGTACCTGCCACCATGTCCAGCTACTTTTTGTATTTTTATTAGAGACGGGGTTTCGCTGTGTTGGCCAGGCTGGTCTCAGACTCCTGACCTCGTAATCCGCCCTCTTGGGCCTCTCAAAGTGCTGGGATTACAATCATGAGCCACCATGCCAGGCCCCAAGCATTCTTGAAAAAGAAATGCTTAGGTTCTTGCTATCCAAAATTGTAGTATGGGACCAGCAGCATCAGCATCATCTGGGAGTTTGCTATAAATGCAGCTTCTCAGCACTGGATTAAAATATCTGGGAAATGCCCATGAAATCAATGATATATCACGTTTAAAATTATACAATGAGAGCCTGACAGGTTTTTTTTTTAAACTGTTCTATTTAAAATTTAGATTTTCAAATTGTTATAAAGCTTACAACTAAAAAAAAAATGTACAGTGATTAATCACAGGAGAAGCAAAACCCACTATATTTAAAAGTTGCATGTGCATAATATTTTGTTTCATGAAGGCATCTCATGGGACTGACATCTTAATTTTGTAGTTTCAAAGAGAATGACAGTTGTATGATGCTACACTAGCTGGCTTTAGAGGAGGGCAGATGATACAATACAGAGCACAACCTACCTGTCTCACAACACTGAAAACCAAAACGTTCAGGTTTTCCCCACACTTCTTTGGATTAATGATCAGGTCCTCAAAGACAAACTTCCATTTCCAAACTTTACGGAATGCGCACATTCTCATAGCCTGTCTGAGACACCACCCATTCTGGGGAGAGGGTATTTTGGTGCATGTAAAAGACACACGATTCTTAACTTTAGCACAGTAGTACACATCAGAGGCAATAGTCATATTTGGGGTTTTTTTAATCCCTAAAAACAAGAATGTATCCATAAAAAAAAGTAAGAATGAAGTAAAATTAAAGAAAATTAATTGGACAAAATTATTTCCTCCCTGAATTGGGGAAGGAAGAGTGGTACTTTTTAGGAAGTTTCAGCCAACATTATCCTGACTCCCAGGAAAACAGAAACCTGATTTGGTGCTCAACAATAATGCCTAGATTTGTTTAATGCTTGTTGTGAAAATAATTTCACTCTAGATAAATTTTTAATGTAATCACCACCTGGGGAGAGAAAGAAGACACAAACAAATTGCCATACATTTTGTAGCTCTATCTAATATAAATAAGACAATTTATCCACCAGTTTTATGATGCATTTTCCTTTATACATGGCGCCTTCTCAAAACTACTGCAGCAAGATACCAAAATCATTTAATGAGAAACATAAAACACATGCAGATAAGGTAGGGAAATGTATGTGTATTCGGAATCACTAAGAGACACCTCAGTTATCATCCTTATAATTTAGATGTCTTGACACAGTTTTATTCCTTACTGTTTGTAGTAATTTTTCTGCTACTCCCAAAATAAGCGAGTTTTATCATTTGCAGATACATGACACTTAGATAGGGTGGTTATAGCCCTGCCTCCTCGCTTTTCTCAATCTAAAAAAACCTGTTTCACAGGAAAGTAAATCATGATGCTTAACCAAAATAAGAAAGATCAGACTGAGCAGAACTAACAAAACTCATTTGCTCTTCTAGTTTTCAAAAATGTGAGTTTTTGCCATCTGATTCCTGATCTGACCCTCAAGAAGTGGATCTAGTTATAAAGAGATGATGTTTTACAGTACATGTGACCAAAGTTTAGCTGCTATAATATTCTTAATGTAGTTATATAACCAGACTATGCAAGGTTTCTCACAAAACCAGAAAAGCTCCTCTCTCCCTATCATTCCCTTCCTGTACTGTTTTCAATTACTGGCTTCTCAATCATTCAGGAAACCACTGAGAACCATTAACAGGTTATTGGAATGCCCAGAGTGACTGCACAAGGACAGGAAAATGCACTGGCTCTTTTTAGAAGAACCTGGAAAAGCACATGCAGACCATTGCCGCTGAGTTGGCAATGGATGATTTCCTTCTCACGGTGTAATGTACAATTGCTGTAATTTAATTGTTAATAGAACACAATATGCAGTCTGTCTTCAGGCCTCTGTGTTTCCTGTGGTATTTTCTTCCCAGGTTGGAGTGTCTTTGCATAATCACATCTTATACTCTTTTAACAGTTATCAACTCTTGGCTAGATCCACTTATATAATACAGTCAGACTATAGTTTAGTCACAGTAGTTTACCCATTCTCACTATCATCAAACAGAACTAATTGCTGAGATGCTCATTCTAATGTACAGAACAGCTTGTCCTTTGTTATTTAGAAATTGTTTGTTAAGTATATATTCTCTTTTAATTTGCTAAAGATATACTCATAATTCTTTAACTGAGATAGGACATTTCTTCTCATTTATTTATTTATTTATTTATTTTAGAGATGAGCTCTCACTATGTTGCCCAAGCTGATTTTGAACTCCTGGCCTCAACCAGTCCTCTGTCTCAGCCTCCCAAAGTGCTGGGATTACAGGTGTGAGCTATTGCACTCAGCTGTTTCTTCTAGTTTTCGATCTCTATAATAAAATGATACTTTTCTGTGATTCCTTAACATTGTCTACACTTATGTGCATGTTCATATTTGTTTTACTGTTGCCTAGTTTTCCATTTCATTCTTTTATCCAATACATGTTAATTATCACTTTTCTAATTACTAAGGGTGCTTGAGTAAGCAGAGTAGACAAAACCCCCACCCTTAAGAAATTTATATTATTTTCAAGTTCTTGCAACTTTAGGTGTTTTTTTAAAAATAAAAATTCCAAGCTGATAAAACCAATCTGACAGCTACCTGCCTCACCAACATATGCATGTTATAGCCAGAATTCAGAAATAACATTTATGATCATTTATTTTGTGTCTGGCAATGTGCCAATCACTTTACATTTATTTTAGCTCATTTAATGCTCACAACAACTAGAAGGAGGCACTATTAGGATCCCTATTTTACAGAGGAAGAAAGTGAAGGTCAGAGAGAATAGTTAAGAGGAGGGTACAAGATTAGGGTCCCCTTGACTCTTAACAACCATTTCATATTCCAGGTGATGCTTTACAGACATCTGATGAATGGATGAATGAACGAATGCATGCACTTCTTGGAATTCCCATTCAGCTTGGCATAAACACTAACTCCTTAGATTACCCTAGAGAAATCTAGACATTTTTTGGGAAGAGAAGAGTGGGAAGGGTGGTAGGGAATTATTTTTTCGAGTGAGTTGAGGCAGATGATGATCTTACAGATGATTGGGTTCTACCCGAGCATGGTTGCCATATCTGAGAGATGAGAATAGGGCAGACACCGAGTTCCGTCCGCCCTGGTAGCCTCTGATATTCAAGCTCATCAGCAGAGTGTTGGAGGACAGTTCCTGCGGAGTCCCAGGAATCAGAGGAGACTTGGAGGCAGGAGGAACTGGCTATCCTAAAGGTGATGTTAAACCTGGGCAGCCGGAGCCCAAAGAAGGGCGAAACCAGGACTAATTGCCCCACAGCATGAGGGGTAGTGCCTGTAAAATTACATAGGATTTGGAAAGGTGTTAGGCACTCTTGTGCAGGGTAAAGCTTCGCAAGGTCGTGGTAGGGGAAATTATTCATTTCCCTTCCCTATGCCCTCGCAGCATGGTCCCCACAACCCCCCTCTCTTTCCCCATTCTCGAACTCTTCTGCCCGTAAGGCATACGCATGCGCAGAGAGATTCCCAGCCGTGGCCGCCAGAGAGCCGGAAGCATCGATCGACTCCGTGCTCGGCTTCTAGACTTGTCGACGCTTGATTGAGGAGCCTGGCAACGTTACTTCCGGTTCCTACCTCCGTTTCCTGCATTTCGTTCTTACGAGGGACGGCGGACGCCTTAGGTGGGTTCGTGCGCCTTCTACCTCCTTGCTCTTTCGGTTCTCCGGACTCCTCTGCCCATTTCTCCCCTGTTGCAGCTGGGAGCGGACGAAGCTTGAAGCTGAGGTGGGGATGCGTTTGCCCCGGGGTTCTGTCTTAGGGGCGAGAAGGGATGGAGACAGACGCGCGTGAGTGGCTGGGGCCGGGCATCGCGTGTTTGCTCCCTTGGACTTCTTGCCGGGGATTTGGGCGAAGGTGCTTGTGTCTAGAGAGGTGGGAGGCTTGCGCGTACGAAGTAAAGGATAATTAATGTCCGTCAGTTTGTGCGAGGCGTGGGCCGTTCACTGAGCTTTCGGGTGTCTTCCAGCGGCTCCCTTTTGGTAGTGGCGGGTAATTCAGGGTGGCCCTGTAGCAATCAAGGCTATGATCAAACTTCACAGGAGACCCTGCAAGGAGCCTCCCCTTTGGTCCCCTACTTTCGGTTTGACCTCTGCCTTAATCACTTCCCTTTCGTCGTCTCCTTTGCGACTCCTGCCCCTTCTCCAGATTTCGATTTAGGGAGTCACAAGGCTTTGAGGAGCGTTACACAGCCCCGCTTGTAGGCTCTTCCCTTGTTAATCGTCCAGTGCTGTTCACATACAGTGGATGCTCTGTAAATATTTGTGAGATAAACTTGTGGGGCACACAAGGAACTCAAGCAAGTTCACAATTTGCAAGTTAAAACAATGTAGAAAATGCAATTGTGTGGTAGATGAGAAAGAAACGTAGAGAAAGCAAGGGCTGAATTTCCGGGCCTAATGCTTACTAGCTGTGTGACCTTAGGCAAGTCCCTTAACTGGTAATAGCTGTTAATAATTACTCGTAAGTGCTTACCACTGATGCAGAACGTGCTAGAACTCATTTAGTCTTCTGAGTTCTATTGGGTAGGTTCTGTTACCATTCTTGTTTTACCGGTGAGGACCTGAGAGATTAAGGAACTGCTCTCAGGCAAACAGATAGTAAGAAGCATAAATAGGATTTGAATTCACATCTGGCTGGCACTAGAATCTGAGTTTAACAGTCGTGCCACACTGCACTCATTGAGCTCCCTTCTTTCAAGTCGGATAGAGGTAACCTTGGAATCCAGATAGCTTGGTGACGCTGTATACAAATTAAGTGATAGGTATGGAAGAACTTTATAAGTGCACCCGTGAAGTAGTTGGCAAACTTCATTAATGTCTAATCTTACGATTTTTACTGGATGTACATTTGCTACTTTGTCATTTTTCTTCAAATCTGTATTTTTAAATTATTTCATCGAGCAGGTGGAAAGAATATCACTTGTCATAAGTGAAAAAGTAAGTGTAAAAATAAATGTGTTGAATTAAATATTGTTACAAAACTCTGGCTAGATATTGGTGCCCCAAGTTTTGATCATGAGACACTGTTCTCCTTTTGTATGAAAGGGAGGGCTAGTAGGTGCTGGAGATACAATAAAGACTATAACCAAACTGACATTTTCTGACAATTGGGAATTGAAAGAGAAGTGAAAAGTTAATAATTCTTGTGTTGTGTCCTTATGCTACAGTCCAGTATAATTTAATCTTTCCTCTTTGTAACAGATTATTTACTGTCTCGTTTTGAAGAATTTAACGCAAACATGGATATCAGACCAAATCATACAATTTATATCAACAATATGAATGACAAAATTAAAAAGGAAGGTAGGTGCTTTTTAAAATACTTGTTCACAACTAAACTGTGTTTATTTACTACTGTCTTAAAATTGTACTGCCTCAGAACCTCTCATCTTGTCATCTGAGTGCCTGAAATAATGGTTTATCCCATTTCCTGTAGGGATTTGAAGGCTTGTAAAAATCAAAAAGAGGTAGTAACTGACAGTGTGTTCAGTCTGTTGCTACTCATAGATATAATGGTTTCATATAACTTTTTAAATTATATGTAGCCAATGGGAATAGTATATGTTTTTTATAAATATTAATATAACTGTATACATAAGTGAATGGTGTTGGCAACTCAATACAGTATAATTTGAAGACTTGTCATTGTTTTATTCACCAGTGACTTGTTTCTTTTCTAATTTGGACAGAATTGAAGAGATCCCTCTATGCCCTGTTTTCTCAGTTTGGTCATGTGGTGGACATTGTGGCTTTAAAGACCATGAAGATGAGGGGGCAGGCCTTTGTCATATTTAAGGAACTGGGCTCATCCACGAATGCTTTGAGACAGTTACAAGGATTTCCATTTTATGGTAAACCAATGGTAAACTAATCCTATTATTTTCACTTTAACAAGAAACTAATGATATTAATGGTAGAGTAGATTTGCAAATATGCTTGAAACTGTGGCTATTGCTTTCTGCTTTTAATTGTACTCATGACAGTTCTGATGGGCAAAAACAAAATACATTGAGATGTAGAATGTTTTTAAAAATGGCAGTCTAGGCAATATTCTTATCTCAGAAACTTACAAATTAATAATAACCTGGAAGACTTGAAAAGAAACCTGTGTATAAACTTGTAAAACATTACAAAAGCCATAAGTCAAAGAGGAAATTCAGTCTGAAGTTTCAGAAAATGCTAATAGTGAAATACTATATGTCAGAAGCTATACAGTCTAGATGAAACAATGATAGAAGGAAAAATTATACATTTCAACTCATAGGATTAAGGAATAACAATGGAAATGAACTGGTTATTCATGGAGAGTTTTAAACTCAGGAATGACATAATGAGATTGACATCTAGCTGCGAGATGAAGATCACTTTGGGGGAGGGACAGAAAGGAAGTGAGAAACTCAATTAGGAGGTCCTTAGTGGAAGTCAGAGATAGTAGAGCATCAGATAAGGGTGATCACAGAGTGAAGCAGGGGGTTCTATATGTGTGAGTGAATACTCAGTACCTTAGGTGTGGATTCGGAGTGTTGGACAAAGAGTCAAGGCCCAGGGTTTAGAGGAGCTGGGTCTTCATTCTCATACTCTTAACTGGCTCTGTTCCCGTGGTCAGTTTTACCACCTCTGAAATGTAAACAAATTGGTTGTTCTTTGGTCTAATGCAGGCATCAACAAAAACTGTAAAGAAGTACATAATATTTGAGGCTTTGTAGACCATGTATGGTTTCTGTTACCTATTTTATGTGCTTAATGTTTTTTAACAACCCTTTAACATTGTCTAAAAAAAAAAAAAAATTCATGTAGGTCATGCTAACGCCGGCCGTGGGCAGGGTTTGGCTCACAGAGTGTGGTACAGACCACTGATCTAATCCCTTCGTTTTACAGATGAAGAAGCAGGCACAGAAAGTTTAATTGTTCATCCAGGTTATAGTAATATGGCAGTGTCAGGAGTTGTCAACTAATGTTAACAACTAGTATTCTGATTTTTTTTTTTATACTGCAAGTCAGCAAACTTTCTGTAAAGAACCAGATAGTAAAGATGTTAGGCTTTGCCAGCCAGATAATCTATGTTGCAACTACTCAATCAACTCTATTTTTATAGCAGCAAGAGCAGTCACAGATAAGGACAGGCAGCATTGGCTACAGACAGTAGTTTGAGGACCCCTCAATATACCACGATGCTTAATTCAGGACTGAGCACCTTTTTTTTCTGTTTCTAGAGCAAGTTCTTCTCATCCTCTATCCCGCTCTCCTTTTCCCATCACTTCCCAGCTGACTGGACACCATTTTTGTAGAAAGGCCTATCCCAGGAAACTGGGATGGTTCCTAAGTAATCTAATTTTTAGTAAATTGGTGTTTCCTGAAACCAGCCAGTTGCCCGTAGTAGTATGAAGAAACACCATAATTGAGATCTCACTTGGCAGCAGCATAGGGACTGGGTTTTAGTTTACCTCTAAAATTGCATTAACCTGAGGTACAGTTTCTTCCCATAGAGGGTTTAGAGCTATTTTGCTGAGTTGAGATGACAAGTTTGCATGAGTCTGTTGCTCATATACAGGAAAGGAAATTGTTTGCTGTGTTGGGCACCACCCTCACCTTGCCAACTAATTATTTTTTAAAAATTAGTGGGAAAAGTGTATTAGATTGATTATTATATTAAAGCATTTTGGGAGGTCCATTCTTTCCCTTCAGAAAGGTAACAAATACAGCCAAATTTCCAGCATCTTAGAAGAGGGGGAATAGAGTTCTTTGGGCTGTCTTGTTTATGTCTTATTGTGGTTTTAGTTGCTCTTCTGTTTTAACTCCAACATACCAGATCAGAAATGAACAAAATTTGCTAGAACTTGGAACTCAGAACAAAATTACTCTTTCCAATTCAAGGGCATTTAGTTAATGCCAAAAGTGCCCTAGTGAAGTAGAACCGTGGTCCTAAGGGTTTTGTCATGAAAGCTGTGGCATATGTGTAAATCTGGCCTTTCTGTAAGTTGTGGGTGGACTTTTATCTCTACTAGGTATTTAGTCCAGACCAGGGTTTCTCAACCCTGTCACTTTGGACATTTTGAGGTGAATGATTCTTTGTTGCAGGAGGCTGTCTTGTTTATTACAGGGTGTTTAACAGCATCCCTGGCCTCTACCCACTAGATGCCAGTAGTATAACCACCAGTAATAATCTCCACCTAGTGCCAGCTGTGTCCTGGCAGACCAAATCACCTCTGGTTGAGAACCACTGGTTTAAATTAGCCAGCTAAGAGTTATTGCTGAGATCAGATATTTTCACAGGTGACTGGGTCGTGGTCATAAGGACAGACATATCTGTTCACCCAATGTCTGTTCAGGTCAGGTACAAGGTTGAAGAGCCAAGAGAGTTGTGAGGGAATCCTTAGGACCGAGTCAGAAATTAGTGTAAGCCTTCAGCCTGTCTCTTTTTGGTTAGATGATGATGGCAGGACTAGCAGAGTTGCTTGCAGGGATCAGGCACACTTAGAGCCACTGTGGTACAGCAGCCCAGACCAGCCAGAAGGAGCCTGGGATTCTGAGGTGTGGCTTTAGGCCTGCTTCCTCCCCTTTTGTTTTCCCAGTATAGTCATCTCTAGCTGAAGTAAAGGAAAAGGAAGAATTGATCTTGCTTTTGACTAATTCTCTGCTTTGTTAATCCACACTACTTTATAATATTTCTTGTTCTCTTTAGATCAAGATCAAATTCTTCTTGTACAGGCAATAAAATTTTGCATACCTATTTTATATGAGTTAATTTGTACAGTTTACTACAAAGCTACTGCTTTGTAGGACTGTTGCATTTTGATCAGAGAATCAATAATTCAGCTCCAGGGAAGAACAGTTTGCTTGAAATGGAGGTTGGAGATTGCAGACAGTCATACCTAGGTAACAGTTTAACTTGTGCTAGAAATATTCAGATAGTTCATTGGTGCTGAGTCTAGCTATGTGATAATGCTTTAGGCCAGGGCTACTCAAAGTGTGGTCTCCATGCCAATAACATTACAATCTTCTTTGTGCTTGTTACAAGTGGAGAATCCCACGTTCGCCCAGGCCTACTACAAATGCCTGCTTTCCAGGCATTTGGAATGTAAAGTATAATTGATGAAATGCTATCCTGGACAAGTTTTTGAAACCCTCCCAGTTCTAACAGGTGCCTCTTGATGCCAGCATGGAAGGAATCTGCAAGTGGTCCAGTACACTATCTCGGATTCCATTCTTTTTTTTTTTTTTTTTAAGCATTTTAAAATTTAGTAAGTTGATTCCACTGCTAAAGTCATTTCATGTGAAGGTGATGGATTCAAAGTGATTCCCAGTCATCTGCTGTGCTTTATTGGAAGTAACATTCCATATGACACATTCCACAGCTGAACGACACATGTTGATGCTTCTGTTAAGAGTCACTGGTAAGGGGAAGGCAACTCTCCAATCCATTTTTTGTTGTTTTTGTTCTCTGTGTATATTTTTTAAACACACCTGTTTATAGCAAGTTTATTCATAATCGTCAAAAATTGTGAACAACCCAAATATCCTTCATTGGGTGATATAAAACAAACTGGTACATCAATACGATGAAATTCTACTCGCCGTTAAAAGCAGTGACATAGATGAATCTCAGAGGCATTATACCAAATGAAGGCGGCCTCCGGGTTACATCATTTATGGTCCTATATGTGTAACGTTCTGGAAAAGTCAGCAGGGACAGAGAACAGATGACTGTTTGCAAGAGGAGGGGTGGGGCAACAAAGGGGAAGCATGAGGGGATTCTTAGGTGATAGAATTGCTGTACAGCAGTTTCAAGTGTTAAAACTCAGAGCTGTACATCCAAAAAGTTATGCAAAAAAGTTAAATGCAAAAATTTATGTTTAGAATTTTTAAAAATGAAAAAAAAATCCAAATAATCTTCTTTTTAAAAATGCTTTAAAATAAATTTTCTATCTAGTTTTCTTGCCAGAAAAGTTTTTCTGTGGGGACCCTATGGTATCAGCCCTAGTGTTCTGTGAGCCTATTCTTCTGTCTGTAAAACAGGGTTAGTCTAGAACAGTGATTTCCTTTCTTTTTCCCAGGGTGCCCCAAATTGCATCCCTGGGTGCTCGCTCTGTGACTGTGGGGTGTGCGTATTGGAGAGAAAAGGGCATTTGGTCTACACTGGGCTCTGGAGCCATAATTCTGTGTTAGGTTGAGCAGTTTTGCTTTTGTTTGTTTTTTTTTTTTTTTTTTTTTTTTTTTTTTTTTTTTTTTTTTGAGACGGAGTTTCGCTCTTGATACCCAGGCTGGAGCGCAATGGCGCGATCTCGGCTCACCGCAATCTCCGCCTCCTGGGTTCAGGCAATTCTCCTGCCTCAGCCTCCTGAGTAGCTGGGATTACAGGCACGCGCCACCGTGCCCAGCTAATTTTTTGTATTAGTAGAGACGGGGTTTCACCATGTTGACCAGGATGGTCTCGATCTCTTGACCTCGTGATCCACCCGCCTCGGCCTCCCAAAGTGCTGGGATTACAGGCTTGAGTGTTTGTTTTATATGTTGTTTGTTGAAAACCTCTGGATTAAAATAGCTGGCCTTGAGCCAGATCCTTAGGCACTGAGGAGATTTGTACAGTTCTGGATTCCGAAGCCCGCTGGCGGGGCCCACTCATTTGTCCATTTAACATTTCAACGCAGTTTTCTCTATTCTTTGATTAAATAGAGAGAAACCGTGGTACATATATTTCAAAGTCCTGTTTTTCTCACATGAAAATGAGTGGTTTTTTATCTCATAAACACAGTTAAATCTAGCTTTGCCTAAATGATGAATTATAGCCCACAGTTTATTTCCATTTGGCACTCAGTATATTTTGTCAGGTTTCCTTAGGGATATGTTTAAAATTAGCTTGTAGTGTATTTGCTTAATGAAATTTGAAATATTAATGACTAAACATCCTTCAGTATAATGAGAAGTAACCTATTTTCAAATAATTAAAACAGCGAATACAGTATGCAAAAACAGATTCGGATATAATATCTAAAATGCGTGGCACTTTTGCTGACAAAGAAAAGAAAAAAGAAAAGAAAAAAGCCAAAACTGTGGAACAGACTGCAACAACCACCAACAAAAAGCCTGGCCAGGTAAGGTAGACCGCAAAAGTTCCTGTTTGTATTGGTGTTATAAACCTGATAGATGCTTGTCTTACACGTTAGCAATAATCTTAGGCTTGTCTGTATATGTGCACAAATGTGTGTTTAAAAGATGGTTTTAAGAAGCTGGAATGGTTGACTTCCAAAATTCAATGTTACGAAACAAAATATCAACTTAACATATGCAGATTTATATTTAGCAGTTTAAATTTGCATGGCATTTAATTCCATTCCCTAAAATATATTAATAACTTTTGGTTTATTTCTCAAGTTTTGCTGCCTATGAATAATACTATAGTTATTATCTTTAATCATGAGTATTTCACTCAAAGTGTCTTTCTTTGAACAATTCAGTAATACAAAATATAATTTGAAATACTAGATAAAAGTGAAATTAACTGCCAGGCATGGTGACTCATGCCTGTAATCCCAGCACTTTGGGAGGCTGAGGTGGGTAGATTACTTGAGGTCTGGAGTTTGAGACCAGCCTGGCCAACGTGGTGAAACCCTGTATCTACTAAAAATACAAAAAATTAGCTGGACGTGGTGGCAGATACCTGTAATCCCAGCTACTCTGGAGGCTGAGGCAGGAGAATCACTTAAACCCAGGAGGTGGAGGTTGCAGTGAGAGGTGGAGGTTGCAGTGAGGCGAGCTTGTATCATTGCACTCCAGCCTGGGTGGCAAGGGCAAGACTCCCTCTCAAAAAAAAAGTGAAATCAACCAAAAAGTAATTACTTCTGGATTGAAAGTGATTAAAAGTCAATTTTACTAAATATAGTTGATTTATGTCCAGTTATGTTTTAAAAGTAAGACTAGACCTTGGTTTTCTTTTTTGTATTTCTCCATAATTTTAAAGCTAAGAGGTTAAATTTTATAATATACTGTTTAAAGTTTAGGGCTAGCCTTAAATAACCAACAAATTAAAAACATGAATGTTTGAGTCAGTGTTAATATATAAATTCTTAAAGTAAAATTAAATGGAGTAAGAAGGATATCTGTTGGAATTAATGTTATTTTTACGCAGAAATTATAAATACCTGCTGCCTTTTTGGAGGGATTGGATATTTAAACTCTCCCTATTTCTTTTGCTTAGGGAACTCCAAATTCAGC
Source organism: Aotus nancymaae (assembly GCF_030222135.1). Classification (NCBI taxonomy): domain Eukaryota; kingdom Metazoa; phylum Chordata; class Mammalia; order Primates; family Aotidae; genus Aotus; species Aotus nancymaae. Next base: position 8,827,940 of record NW_026988412.1, on the reverse strand, counting down.
CAATACCCAGGGAAATTCAACACCAAATCCTCAGGTAATTTTTTTTCCATGTCTCACTTACCTTAAAATAAGATTATAAAAATGATAACAGTAGTATAAAACAACTTGCATGTCTCTAAAAACAAAATGTTTTCATCTCCAAGACACAGTGTGTTAAATTGTGTGCCACTGTAATGTAGAAACTCTCCCCTGAAGAACATTTTAATTCTTTTTCAGAGGGAGAAAACAACACCTGACTTTATTTCTTGCTTTCCATAATGAATCAGTGACAGAATCAAAATGACAGACTTTAAACCCTGCGAGGGCTGGGAGCAAACATTTTTTGTTTTCTCTGCTGTACCTAAAGCTTTACAAACACAATTGCGTGGATGATGGTAACTGGCAGGGTCAGGGGCTCTCTTCATTCCAATTGGTTGAAACACTACAGTATTTTCTGGAGGCACACATTATTCAGGCACATAGTTTTACAGTTATCTTTGCTCTCACTTCCTGAACACAAATATATTTCAGCCTTTTTTTTAAAGCCTTCTTGTACAAATGTTTTAGAAACTCCATATTAAATCTCCCCATGAAATACCTCAAAGAGAAAGCCTCAGTAGTGTGCTGATGGTTTCATACTTGTTTTTTCAGATGGCCTTGAGTTGTTCGCTAATTGTTTTTTACACTTGCTCTTTTATCTTAAATGAAACTAGCCTAAAGACAGAGCTCTTTTCTTATATACAAGACCATTTTTCTGTTTTCCTGTAACCTCTGGGTGGGATATCAAATGACTAATGTCTAATAAACTAGGGGAGTATTACTGCTTGTTTGTATGTAAACTACATGTTGTGGATATCTCATTTACTTGCCAAAAATAAGTAGACGAAGTCCCTAAGGAGTGGTTCTCAGTGGAATCTTTCTAGTTCCAATTTTTTTTAAATATATATGCTGGGAAGTAGTAATAGTACAGAGGAAATGAGCGTCTGAGTGATACTGAGTATGGTAACCCGCTACAGAAGGGTGACATTGCTGGCCTTCTCAAGTTTTGTTAATATCTTTGATTATGTTATCCAGGTGACAAAATTCTCTGTTTACGACTCACCTCCAGATGCTTAAAACATAATTGTTTCACATACTGTTAAACATAAAAGAGATCTGTAATTTTCCAAACTTTTAATGTCTTGACTTGAATGTCTGCCTTACTTAGTTACTGTAAGGTTTTTATTTCTCCAGTGTCATTGTTTTTGTTTGATATAGTAAGATTTCACATGCCTAGCTTACAATGCTGTTTAAACTTACAAGCTAACTTTGCCTTTTTACTTTTTAATAGGTCCCTGATTACCCTCCAAACTATATTTTATTCCTTAATAACTTACCAGAAGAGACTAATGAGATGATGTTATCCATGCTGTTTAATCAGTAAGTTTTTTCATAAATAAGTCTGTTTCTGAGAGCTTCCTGACAAGACAGGTAGCACTTCCATGGGTTGAATCCATTTATCACCCAGCAGTAATTCCTTACAGGTTCATTGATTTGATCTGGGATGAATCATGAATTGGAGCCAGTTTGCTGATTTAGCAAATAAAAAGCAAATTGGATTTCCTCTAATGTTTTGAATTCTTAATTCTGAATTGATGTAACAAAGCTTTGATATAATATAAAAATAGAATTAGTTTACTTTATTCCTGCAGTTCTTCCATGGTATTAATTATATTTTAGGCTCTTCCATCTACTCATTATTCTTGGTTAGGGTTTGATTATTTTTCTTTGACCAGTATTAGTAAGTTCCTTAATACATTTTAACACAGAGCAAACATTTATGTACTTGCATGTATACAAGAATTGTTTTTCTTCTTCATAGGTTCCCTGGCTTCAAGGAAGTACGTCTGGTACCAGGGAGGCATGACATTGCTTTTGTTGAATTTGAAAATGATGGGCAGGCTGGAGCTGCCAGGGATGCTTTACAGGGATTTAAGATCACACCATCCCATGCTATGAAGATCACCTATGCCAAGAAATAACATTTGGGATAGTCGTCTTTAACGGACTTGGTATTATGTGTTTGTTTTGATAACATTTAGTTGGGTCATTTTAATAGTTAGAGATTAGGGGGAGTGAAAGTGAAATTTTTGAGAAGGACGTAAACTAGTGTTTCTTTAGCCTTGGTGAACTATGAAATATGAAGGCCTTAATTTTGTATAATAAACTTTTATTTGTATTCTGTGTATATAATGGTTTCTTTATTGACCCACTGCCCTATCATCAAATGACTATTCTAGTCTAAAACACATCTTAAGGTTTGTAAAACTGTGTAAAAGGATGCTTTTCTAGTGTTATTTTGGAGGAGCTAATGATATAACATCATTGAACTATTTTAATAAAAGTTAAGTAGAATTAGATCACAGAAGCTAGTAGGTGACTTGTATTAATGGTAGCAGTGATTGTTCTGGGTATTAGAAGAAAATGAGACCCAGGCAGTGTCTAAATATGATCTTTGTATCCTTTAAAGAAATGAACATATTTTGCTGGTAGTAGGGATTCCACAAGTCTTTTTCATTCAGTATTAAATAAAGGCTGTGCTTACTGTTTACTGAGAAATCAGAGAATACTGTCTTCAGACTTGGCATTTAATGTCCTTTCATGAGGCACAACTGTTCCTAAGGTTAATACCCAGCCTTTTTATTGAAAGACCTCCAGGGGAAAAATTTTATGATCTATAGTCTTTTTTTTTTCTTTAAGACAAATAGGTTGATTAGTAAAGAGTTGCCAGTGCTAAAAGCTTGCTACTTCTTTGTAATTTTTAAACACCAATGTTCAAATATTTCCAAAGCCCATTTTCTTTAGATTTTGAATTATAATCAGATTACTGATTATTAATGTTTCTAGGCTTCTGTGTTACTGGAGGTTATGGTTACATTGACCTGATTCTCCGTTGTTCCATAATACGTCAGTGTGTGTTTCTTAAGTGCAAGACCACCCTCCCACATAACCACAATATGACCATCAAAACCAGGAAATGTGACTGGGTGCAATGGCTGATGCCTGTAATCCCAGCACTTTGGGAGGCTGAGGCAGGAGGATCACTTAACACCAGCTAGGGCAACAGTGAGATCCTGTCTATACAGAAAGTAAAAAATAAGCTGGATGTGGTGGTGTGTGCCTGTAGTCCCGACTACTGGGGAGGCTAAGGCAGGAGGATTGCTTGAGCCCAGGAGGTTGAGGTTATAATTATCTGATGGTGCCACTATACTCCAGCCTGGGCAACAGAATGAGACCCTGTCTCAAAACAAAACAGGAAATCCCATATTATCATCCAAGTTTTGCTTATGTTTCAATAATGGCTCAAGAATCCAGTTTGGGATTGTGTTGCACGTAGTTGTCATGTTTCTTTAGCTTCCTGCTGATTCCTCAGCTTGTCCTTGTCTTTCATGATGTGAATTTTATATAGAGATTGTCTACCTTTGGATCTATCTACACAGTTACGTTAAAAACTATGACTGTATGAGAATGTCTCTGGTTGCAGGCTAACAGCACTGAGTTCATCCTGGCCTTCCCCCTTCCCCTGTGTATAACTCTCTTCACCATTCCTATTAACTTCATTACATTATATTACTTTCTCATATCTTTTCTGTGCAATCAAACTCTATAAAGTAAGGCTTCAATAGGGAGCAGGGGAAGAGAAAAAGGAGATAGCAATGCTTTAAAGAAGCTTTGATCAAACTAGGATCTTTTGACCTTCCCTATGTCACCCATCTTTGGGAGTGTGAGTTTTGAGGAATGATTGAAGGGAGTAGATGTTATTTAATATGTGGTTCTCAACTTTGGCTGCATATTAGAATCATCTGGGAGACATTTTCAAATACCTATGCTCAATTTACACCCCAGATCAATTAAATCCATCTCCAGGAATGAAACCCAGTCTTCAATATTTTTATAATCCCTGAGGTGATTCCACTGCCACCCAAGGTTAAGAACTAACAAAGCAGATTTCTACTTCTGTGAAGTAGGATATAATAGATGATTGGCTCAAACAGTGTTCTTCGAAAGTAGTATATTGATAAATAGAGAATAGTGTAAGTCTGGAAATGGTTGTGATGCAGAGCAGGCAAACTTCAAACTTGAGGCTTAACCCAGGAGGGTTCTTGGCTTCACCCAGGAAAGAATTCAAGAGTGAGGCTGGGCGTGGTGGCTCACGCCTGTAATCCCAGCACTTTGTGGGGCTGAGGTGGGCGGATCATGAAGTCAAGAGACTGAGACCATCCTGGCCGACATGGTGAAACCCCGTCTCTACTAAAAATACAAAAATTAGCTCGGCGTGGTGGTGTGTGCCTGTAGTCCCAGCTACTCGGGAGGCTGAGGCAGGAGAATTGCTTGAAACCGGGAGGAGGAGGTTGCAGTGAGCCGAGATCACACCACTGCACTCCAGCCTGGCGCCTGGCCACAGAGCAAGACTGTCTAAAAAAAAAAAAAAGAAAAGAAAACAATTCAAGAGGGAGCTGGTGGTGTTAAACAGCAGTCTTTTGATAAATAGTACTGCCCCTTGCCAAGCAGGGCTAATTCATAGATAGTCTGCCCAGAGTTCGCGAAGTATTGTCTCTTGGCAACTGCATTTATACGCAGTTAAACCCACTTTCAGTTACATGCAAATTAAGAGAAGGCTTAATGCAAATTGAAGGATAGATTATTTAGAACTTTCTAGCAAAGGGGTGGTAACTTCTGGGTCATTGCCATGGAAAGGAGCAATATCTTCCAGGTTGTTGCCATGGCGTTTGTGACTGTCATGGCATTGTAGGAGTGGCTTATGCTAATGAAAGACGAGGACAGGTGAGGATCGCTTTTCTTGACATCTCCTTGTCTCTGCCGGTTTCTTCACTTTATCCTGCCTGGACCAGATCTTGTTCTGGCCAGCAGGGTTGTGACCAGAAAACAAGTCCTGCTGGTCTTCTGCTTTAGCCGCAAAAGACTCAAAACTCCATTTTAAACTTTAAGCCTTATAGTATCGTCTGTTTGAGTATTTAACAGGCATTGTTTTTCCCCTTGAAAATGTATCCAGCCAAGACCTAATGAAGAATGTGAGGCCTTAGCTAAAATTACGGTATTTTACTTGCCTGGGAACAGTACTTCTCAAACGTTAATGTGCATACAAGTCACTTGAGTATCTCGTTAAAATGTAGATTTAGATTGTGTCCTGCGGGGTGAGGTCTGAGAAACTTCATTTCTATAAAGTGATGTCAGAGTTACTGGTCTGGGAACCATGTTTTGGTGACAAGTGGCAAGACCCCAGAGTTTCTACCCTAATTATTTATTCAATGACTTGCAGGTGTTGTCAATCTCTTTTTAAAGCCAGGGACTTTGCCTAAGCATACAATTTCAGAGCAATCATGCATTCATTCAGTGAATGCCTATTTAATGCATACCAAGTTTCTTTCCAGGCGCTAATAACAGAGTGAGGAACAAGATGAAAAGATCCCTGCCTCCTGGAGGTTTCATTGTAGTGCTGGAAGACAAACCATCACCAAGTAAATAAAGTAGGCACGTCAGCTGTGATATGTGCTTTAAGACAGTGTATGGCAGCCACAGATACAGGGACGGGATGGAGGAAGGTTTGAAGTGGCTCTTTTAAATTATTCTGTCTGTGGAGGCATCTTGGCCAGGGACCTGAATGCTAGCATCTGGGAAAAGCATACTAGGCAATAAGTTCGGTGCGCTTGAAGCAGAAATGAGTTTAGTGTTTTCAAAAGACAGAACTGGTATGGGAGGAACGGCGTGAGTGAAGGAGAGAGCAAGAGGTGAAATCCCAGAGCTACAGGGGCCTGATCCTACAGGAGCTTGTAGGCCACAGCAAGGAGGCTGCCTGAACTTGACCGAGTCCAAACTTAGATCCTAGAGGAGCCACAGCCTCAATTTATGAACTCCAGACAGAGAATCTAATTTAGGAACTCTAGCAGGAGAAAAATGTTATTTAGGGATTAAATGTTTGGAGAATACATCTGAAAGTCTAGAGGAATGAGGTATGCAAACTGGGGACAGAACTCTTACTGAACCCCCAGTGACCCCAGTGTCTTCGCCATAAATGCTAGACACAGCTACTTGCTGAATTATTGCAAGTTCAAATTCCTATTTGCATGCAGTTTTACCAAGAAGCCTCTAGCCTCTGTCCTGTCTCTGTCCACTTTAGAATGCTAGAACATCACAAGCTTTCCCAGGCCACATTCAGAAGGCTTGGTATCTCATTACTTTATTTCTTCATCTTCAAATGCCCAATAATGGCTTCATGTTAGCATTAGCCTGATTTGCTAAGTTGTGATAGTTTGAATGTCACATTTTGTTTTTTGATTTTAATCATTTCACTCTGCTTTGGGGGTTCTGTGTATGCTTCCCAATGGGGTTTTTGCAGTCTCCATTTCTTCAAGTGCCTCTTAAATGACAATTGTCTTTTAACTCTCCTATGCTGAGGGCTGGTTTGAGACTGGAACAGTCCATAAGACAGCTGCCCCATCAGGATTAAGAAGATTTAATCAATGCTTTAGTTTTCTCAGAAATTTAGGCTTTTAGATTTAATTACAGGGGAAAAAATGCAAAGGCATTCTGCTTTCAAAAATAATTTCAAATTCAATCTTTCCTTGATGTGAAACAGGAAATAAAGGATTTATTCTAATTTGTCAGTTCTAAGTTGACAGTGATAAATTGAAATAGCACTGAATCATGATCTCCCTGGGTAACCCTTAGATAGGATGGTTCAAAAAGACCACTCCAGGCCAGGCACGGTGGCTCATGTCTGTACTCCCAGCATTTTGGGAGGCCAAGGAGGGCAGATCAATTGAGGTCAGGAGTTTGAGACCAGCCTGGCCAACATGGCGATAACCCCATCCCTACTGAAATACAAAAATTAGCTGGGCATGGTGGTGCACACCTGAAGTCCCAGCTACTCAGGAGGCTGAGGCAGGAGAATTGCTTGAACCCTGGAGGCAGAGGGTGCAGTGAGCCAAGATAATGCCAGTGCACACTCCATCCTGGGTGACAGAGCAAGATTCTGTCTTTAAAAAAAAAAGGCAAAAAACAAAAAGCAAGACCCCTGTGGCCTTTGCTGTGTCTCAGTTTTCTTGTCTATAATGAAGGTTTTGAATAAAACAAACTTTCCAATCAGGGCCAGCTATATAAAAGATCCTCCCCTGACAGTTACACAGCCACACACACACACACAGCCACACACACACAAACAGCCACACATACAGCCACACACACACACAAACAGCCCCACACACAGCCACACACAGACACACACAGCCACACATACCCACACCCATACCCACACCAAAACTCTTTTACATACACACCACAGATGTATTTAAACAAAGCACTACAACTATCACACACATACATACACCCAAAACAAAAAACCTTTTGATTATATTTTGCTTTACCAATTTATTCCTGGAAAATTGATTTGCACAAAATTATTCGGTAAGTTAAATTCTTGTCCTTCATTTTATGAGGTTACCAGTTTGGGGTTGTGGGGGAAGGCATTGCTCTGAAGTCATGTCATCCACCAAGGTGAAGAGGGCATCCTGACAGGGATCTCTATTCTAGAAGCAATGGATAGGAACAGGGGAAGGGTCACCTTATGGGAGAGATGCCAGCCTAAACACCCTGTAAAAAGCAGTAGCTTACTGTCTATCTTTTCTAATAGAAAGCAACCCTTGGGGCCAAAATCTTTTTTTAATTTACTGCTATATCTTTAGTACCCAGAACAATACATAGCACAGTAAGTGCTCAGTAAATGTTTGCTGAATAGATGGAGCTAGGTACTGGCAGTTCCACTTTGGTGCCTTTAGAAGTGACCCTCTCGCCATGGGAAACATGGCCAGCAGCTAACATAAACTTGTAACTTCACTCTCTTCTCTATGACCTTTGACCCTTGAGCTTTGAGACTGAATCGCAAAAGTATTAGAGAGGGGAGGTAGGGGAAAGATTATTGCCCTATTTTTCCTAACCCACCTATCTCTTAACCCCACTGGTAGGGTCTAAATGTGGCATCAACTAGTATGTTAGAATTCATCTCTGGCCTGGGACAGACATGCCTTCTAAGAATTCTACCATTAAAGATTTGTAAACATAAGAATTCTTTATTTATCTATTATATAAATCTATATTTATTAGTTGAATTTGTTTAAATCAAAATTATTTGTGCTATAGATCTTACATTTTCAACAGATTCCTGCAGTTAGTATGTCTTTGCTTATAAGCTGAAAGAAAATTAAGGGTGAATTAAAACTAAAAATGGTTTGAAATTCTCGTAGTCCTCTAACAATGCCCTGCTGATTGATACAATAAACCACTGCTAAAGAGACTTTAACAAGAATGGACCATTTTGGATATTATCTGTGTGTACAAAAGACACAGAGTTTGACTCTGTTTGGAAAACCAGATGCTAAGTAGCCCCTGAAGCCCAGCAGCCTGTTAGGAAAACAGAGGGGTGGTACGCCCTTCTAATTGGCAGAGGTATTTACCCAGAGATCTGGCTTTCACATAAAAGGCAGGAACCACTGAAGTCAGTCCCCGCTTCCAGAGTCCAAGTTAAAACAGAAAAAAAGGAAGATGGCAAGAATACTGTTACTTTTCCTCCCGGGTCTTGTGGCTGTATATGCTGTGCATGGAGTATTTATGGACCGACTAGCTTCCAAGAAGCTCTGTGCAGATGATGAATGTGTCTGTAAGGAGTTTTTTTATGCTTTTCATTATCTTTCTATTACATAATTGAAAATATATCCACTAATAGCATAGAATCGAGTTGTACTTTGAAGTGAATCTTCTCTAATGCGTACGTCATCAGCTTTGTTTCTCCTGGTCTGTGTGTTTGGTGTCTTACTGGGGAGAATTCACTTGGCTGAGATTTTGTTGCAGCTTTAATATCTTGGCTATCTTCTTCTTCTTGGATAGACACTAGCTATAAACTGGGAATTATCTGTCACTCTGATTTCCTAGTTTTTCTAATATACTTTGCCTTTTACTGTTATAAAGGGTAATCATTCAAATTTTTTTTTTCTTCCAGATACTATTTCTCTGGCTAGAGCTCAAGAAGATTATAATGCCCCGGACTGTAGATTCATTAATGTTAAAAAAGGGCAGCAGATCTATGTGTATTCAAAGCTGGTAAAAGAAAATGAAGCTGGAGAATTTTGGGCTGGCAGTGTAAGATGAGATCGTTTATAATAAACGCCTATTGACACATACAGCTCTTAACTTTTCCTTGATTACCTATCTTCAGCCTATTTTAATGCTTAATACTAGTTGTTAAGAACCATATAGCAATTGTAGATGGAAATGCACAAATTCGGGGGTATTTGCATCACTGCATTTTAAAGAAAGAAAGATAAATTTCATAAGAAAATTAAATGTAGGTTAATGTGATATTTTGGCAAAAAAAAAAAAGAGTCAAATACATGGGGGCTTAAATATCCCAAAGAGTTTGAATGTTATCCAAAAATGTCTGAGAAGATTTGCCAAGTAGAAGACATGTGTGTTGAGTCAAAGTATCAATAATCTTTTAGAAAACTTTGCACCCTCATTAATTCTAAAGAATCAGTGTTCTTCAGTTAAAATATACAGGGGTGGTCCCTGGGGAGGGATGAAACAGGTTTGATTTTCTGTCCTCATCTGAAGCCCCAAAGATGAGTTTTAAATTAATGAAGGCTTAAATTTAAATCCATTTAAATCTGTTCATTTGAATTTTTGAAAACTGAGAAATTTGCATCATTTAAAATAAGTGTCTACAGGACTTTAAAAAAATGTACTGTCTATATATTTATTTATGGCTTGAAAAAAGAGTTCAGGCAACTCACAAGACTGCGTAGAAAAAAGTCATGCTAAAGTAGTGAAATAAGACCGGGCTACTAAAGAATAGATGCACAATTCCTGCGGGTTGACTTAGTGCTCCGAGTAAACTTTGGATTTGCCTCTGAGCCCCCTGGACTCCAGAGTGAAAGGGAGGTATTGGCAGCTCTGATTCTCACCATCAGCAAAGAGTATGCCTGCGGGTTTCTCACAAGACACTCAGCATCAGCTTTCTTCTGATTGCTACTGTTCTGGACACTTAGGTTTATGGTGAAGGCCAGGACGAGATGGGAATCGTGGGTTATTTCCCCAGCAACTTGGTCAAGGAGCAGCGTGTGTACCAGGAAGCTACCAAGGAAGTTCCCACCACGGTAAGCATCTCAAAGGTGACTAGACAAGGACTCGGATATTGGAGCAATATAGGCTGGTGTTAAAAATGCATCATGCAACTTACAAGATGTATAGAACAAAGCCCCCAACTTTGAATGGTGACTTTTCTGAGACAGTGAGATTTGGGGGACCATTTATAACTACTGTCAACATTGAAAGACAAGTAAACTTTCTCTACACCACCCCCCTTTGTTTTATTTCAGTTTATTTTATGGTCTCATCTGTTTTCTTTATTTTTTCGGCTTTATTGGGTTATAATTAACAAAAATTGCATGTATTCAATGCATACATTATGTTTTGATACACATTGTGAAATGATCATCACAATCAAGCTAGTTAACATATACATGGCCTCACAGTTAACCTTTGTGTGTGTGAGTGAAAACATTAAGATCTACCCTCTTAGCAAATTTCAAGTATACAACACAGTACCTCTTTTGTTTTAGATGCAAGTTATCTTGCAAAGCAGTCTATGTAACAAAGAAAGAAACCAAAGTCAGCATTAACTGACTCTTACTGATGGTTTTCACTAAAGATAGGCTCAGAACAAAATCAGCAATGTTTTTGATGAAATCAAAATACTCTCGAACGATCTTTGAGTGCCTTATTTTTGTGGTAAATAGATTCTCTTTATGTATGACATAAAATTATATTCTTTCGAATGCCCTGGGGTGCTGTAAACTCAGGACAGAAATAAAAGATGCTTTCTGAGCTACTTTGCAAGGTGCTTGTTTTGAAGTGATTCTCCTGAAGCTAATTGCTATGCTTCAAACACTGCCCATCCTACACAAATGGGACTCACTTGTCATCACTTCTTAGTATTAAGCTGAAATCTGTCAGATAACCATAAATTAAAGGTTTATTGGAGGACCTTCATTGTAAGTAGGTTTTGACTTGAAGTGGTAATTATTTCATATTCTTCGGGGGTCAACCTTTACTGACTTTAAATCCAAACTTCGCTGATGAGATATGATTTTAAATACAGAGTCTACATCTGTTTTGTAGCGTAGCCTAGTCAGTTGAATCTTTTTTTGTTTCTGTTTTTTTCCAGGATATTGACTTCTTCTGCGAGTAATAAATTAGTTAAAACTGCAAATAGAAAGAAAACACGAAAAATAACGAAAAGAGCAAAAGTGATTAAAAAAATGCATGTCTTTAACTTCTGACTGACGTTTTAAGAATTTGTTAGCTTACAGAAGAGCGAGGGCTTAGGGATTGGAGGTGGCAGATGCAAGAGGATTTTCAACTCAAATCTTGTTTCCTGCTGGCCTGGTCTTCGTACGAGCTAGAGCGGGGAAATGTTGAGCTCAAATGGGTAAATCAAAACCAGAGAATTGTTTTTCCAACCTTTTTCCAACCTAGAGAATCTCCTTGGGGGATGCATATAAAAGATCATTTATTGGTAGTTATTTCTGAGTAGTAATTCTTCTCAGCTCTTTGATTTCCCTTATATAAAATAGGTGGGTCATAGGTCTTCCTTTTAGTTATGATGTTTTCTACTTATTTTTCTCTCTGGCCAATTGGAGTGTTAATAGTGTATCTGAAGGGGCTGTATTATCAAGGAGTATTCTAGTATTTTTGTCACCTTTAATATTTGATGCCTTTTGGAGGTAAAGCTGCTGGGGGAAAGAAGAGTTTTTGGACGCATAGATGTTTGGATGATGTCTCTAATTTGTCATTTAGAAAAATCTCAAAAGTGATTTCAGTTGAAAAATTTGCCTTCTAAATGATCAATTTACTTCTCCCCCAATTTTAAAGAAGTATGTGTGTATATAACAGGAGAAGGTAGTTTATGGGAATATTTTTAATGGAATGTTTTCCCTTAATGTGCATCCTTGCTGCATATTATTCAAGCTTCAAGTCATCAAAAGACCCAGAAAAAAAAATCTGTGGGTTATTTTCTCTACTTCTATTTCAACTTTGAATTTCCTCTTCCTGTGCAAATTTCTGTAGTCAAGTGTGATATGTCAAGAAATCTGAGGGGAATGCAGGTTTTATAGTCCTGATGGGCCCACAAGTTTTTCTATATTTAACTGGAAATATGCTTTGATTTTGTGTTATTAATATAATTCTTTTGATGTAGTCATGAGTCTTTCTTTGTTTGCATATAATTAAAATGCCTGTACTCTACTTAATGTCACAATTTCTGAGTTTTTTCTTAAACATTTTCATCTTAGGGTATAAAAGCGTGGGGGACTTGGGAGTGGGGCTTGTTTTTCAGTTCTCTGTGATTTGGACATCTCCTAAGCATGAAGAAGAAAGCAGAAGAGGGCATTTAGGCTCAGCCACAGACTTAGCCCAGGGTTGTTTTTTAGCTCTGTCAACTGTGATTTTGGGTGAATATCTTTTTACGAAATTCTTATGTAGGTCAGTGAAGTAAAGTGGTACCAAAATGCAAAACACAATGAAACAAAGTACCGGGGTTTATTTGTTTCTGTTTTACCTTATTCCATAAGAGGTTTCAAGTAGCATCTAGGGCGCCTGATACAATTTTAAATAAGAGGTATTTATCCTACTTCTGTTTCTATTTGCCTCTCACTTCCTGGCCTTTCCATTCCAGAAACACCCAGAACCCCTCAGACACCCAGGACCCCCATTTGTCACCTGGCCTTAGGCACCCAACTTCACTCCCCATGCATGGGGCTTCCAGGACAGAACTCCCTCCTTAGTCAGCTCCCACCCATCAAAACTGAGCACATCCAGGAGTTGGAAGGTCATTGGCTGATTTATATATCTTGGGGCCCATCTGCATTAAAAGAAAGCAAGTACTTGCAGGACTGTAAACACCATCTGTCCTCTGAATGCAAAGGGCCAGCCCTGGACCAGCAGCAGCAGCAGCTAGGCCTCACTGGGGAGCTGGTTAGGAGGCAGAATCTCTGCCCACTGCATGCCTCTGTGTCAAAATATGCATTCTTAACAAGAACTCAGGGGATTCCTGTGTACATTAAAGATTGCAAAACACTGATCTTCGTTCCCTCTACTCATCTTACAGAAAAAGAAATAAACAAAAGTCTAGGGTACCTAGGAGACAGAGCAACTCTCTCAAAGTTAAACACGATTGTGACATTCCTGTCAGTACTTTCCCAGCCATATCACAGCACTGTCTTGGTTCTCCCTGATGTCTACCCAGAGAACAGGGGGCTGAGTGTGCCAGGGCGACAGTTTGTGGGCAATGAGGCCTTTTGGGACCCCTTTCCTGTTGCATTGTTCTTCTCCCTTTCCCACTCAGAGAAAGGGCATCTTAGCACCTCTAAAAGGTTGTCAACTGTAACATAAAAATAATTTTAGTCTAATGATCATTGAGTGAACCCTAACTTGTAGGCTTCCTGGATACCCCAAGCTAAATGATATATATCTATATATATCTCTATAAAACATGCATATATTTTAAGCAGTCCAAGTTCTTTGCTCTAGCTTATTTTTCATGTACCAGGTATTTGGGCCTGGCCACCTGAGTACTTGTGACCCAGCTCCATTCTGGAGAGTCCTGGGCTACCCAAATTCACTCTGTTTTAGCCAAGATTAAACAGAACAAGGGAGCTGCTACCATTTGTCTTTTGGTCTAAAGATCGTTAATTTCGTTTAGTAAGGGCTTAGGTTTTACTATGGAGCTTGTACTGTCTCCTTGTGGGAGAAAGAAGACATTTAATCCTCCATCTCTGACCTCACAGAGTATGGGGAGTAAGACTTCTACCTATGGAAGAATAAGGAACCAATGCAGGGCAGTGGATGTGGGGAGGGAAGGCAGGAAGGTTTCTTGAGCCAGCTTAGTGGTAGACTTTGCCTAGAGTAGGGCCTTGCAAGGCATTACCAGGGTAGGATGAGGCAAGTAAAGAAACTGATCAGAAGCGACAGGAGTTAGGACCTGGCACATAGTAGTTGGCAACAAAATGAAATCATGTTGAAAGGAAATGTGTTCAGTGGCATTGGTGGCTTAGAAAAGTTAGGTGATGATAAAAGATCCCAGGGCATCTTGGAGCTTTGAAATAACTGGGCTGCCATTTTCTAGCTGTGTATATTTAGATAAGGTTCTGACTATAATTGCAGGACCAGTCCAAACTGGACCTATGCTGTCAGTAACAAAATGTTGAGTTGTGTTTTAAGTATAACAGAGCCCCAAACTGCTAGTCGTATTGCCTAGGCATGCACAAAACAAAAAGCTTTGACCTCTAACAGTATCCAAAACCAACGAATCCTACCTTTGGAACCAAGAAGACCAGGACAGGACTGGAACCTGAATGCCAGAACACTTTCAGAAGTGAGGGGTCTGTTGACCCTAAAGATCTGGTGCTAAAATCCTCCTTAACACACCTTTCTGTAAATGGTTAAATTTAAAGCCCTCCAATCAGACCGTGCCAAGCCAACATTCCCAAATCCTTTCTCTTGCACACTGCGATGGGATGGCTAATATTGAGTGTCAACTTGATTGGATCGAAGGGTGCAAAGTATTGTTCCTGGGTGTGTCTGTGAGGGGGTTGTCAAAGGAGACTAACATTTGAGTCAGTGGACTGGGAGAGGCAGACCCACCTTCAATGTGGGTGGGCACCATCTAATCAGCTGCCAGCACGGCTAGGATAAAAGCAGGCAGAGCAACATGGAAAGACTAGACTGGCTGAGTCTTCTGGCCTCCATCTTTCTCCTGTGCTGGATGCTTCCTGCCCTCTAATGTTGGACTCCAAGATCTAACATTTGAACTCTTGGACTTACACCACTGGCTGCTTAGCAACATCTTCTGCCAGGTACACCCTAGGTCATCATTCTTAAGTTCAATCTTCCACAAATCCCCTGGACATGGACACAATGCAGTCAACCTCTTTGCTGGGATGTACCATAGATGACCTTTGCTCCAATTCCCAATAAGTTCCTAATTTCCATCTGAGACCTTGTCAGTTCAACTGTCACTGTCTATATTTCTATAAGCATTTTGGTCACAACTATTTAATCAGTATCTAAGAAGTTCTTAACTTTCTCTCATCTTCCTGTCTTCATCTGAGCCTTCCAAACTCTACCAGTCTCTGCCTGTTTGTTACCCAGTTCCAAAGCCACTTCCACATTTTCCAGTGTCTTTATAGCAATGCCAGACTCCTTGGTACCAACCTTCTATGTTAGCCCATTTTGCATTGCTACAAAGAAAGATCTGAGACTGGATAATTTATAAAGAAAAGAGGTTTATTTGGCTCCTGTTCTGCAAGCTGTATAGGAAACATGACTGGCATCTGCTTGGCTTCTGGTGAGGCCCCAAGAAGCTTGTACTTATGGTGGAAAGTGAAAGGAGGGCGAGCACGTCATACAGCCAGAAAGGGAGCAAGAGAGAGAGGGGGGAGGAGGTGCAGGCTTTTCAAAGCAATCAACTCAACTCTCATGCAAGAGAATAGAGCCAGAACTTACTCATTACCTCGAGGAGGGCACCAAGCCATTCATGAAGAATTCACCCCCATGACCCAAACACCTCTCACCAGGCCCTACCTCCAACATTGTGGATGATATTTAAACATGAGATTTAGAGGGGACAAACATCCAAACCGTATCACCATTGTAGCCAGGATCACCATCGTAGCCAGGATCACCATCGTAGCCAGGATGGTGATAGGTTTTGGATGTTTGTCCTCTCCAAATCTCACGCAACAACACTTCTGGGGGAACCAATCTCAAAAAGAAAGTTTCTCACCGCAGTGTAAGCACCTTGAGTTTCCATAGCTCGATGACACTTGGTATGAGGACAGAAGTGTATTCTGTCCTTCTGCTTTCTTGATGCTAGAAGTCTAAGTCTCTGGTTAGAAATTTTGGACCTCACTTTGATAAGAGCCTTGTGCAAGATCCAAACACAGTGATAGTCTAGGGAACCACTAGGAAGAGAGAATGCCTCCATAGACCGCAGCAGGTGCCCATCTGGAGATTGAGGTACTATGACTTTTACTCCTCTGTTTTAGTCTATTCTCACACTGCTAATAAAGGCATACCTGAGACTGGTAATATATAAAGAAAAGAGGTTTAACTGACTCAGCTTCACATGGCTGGGGAGGCCTCAGGAAATTTACAATCATGGTGGAAGGGGAAGCAAACACATCCTTTTTCACATGGCAGCAGGAGAAGGAGAGCTGACCAAAGGGGGAAGTCCCTTATAAAACTCTTAGAAAACCATCAAATCTCATGCAATAGTGAGAACTCACTTTCATGAGAAACTGCCTCCATAATTCAGTTATCTCCACCTAGTTCCACCCTTGATACATGGGGGTTGTTACAATTCAAGATGAGATTTTGGGTGGGGATACAGCCAAACCATATCACCCTCCAAAAAGGTATACATGGGTATGGGATACATACCAATGAGAAGTTTATTCTGGATAGATTATGAGATTGCATGATTTTATATTGGATACGCCTTTGTTAAGTAATCCTATAATAAATGAATGATTTGAATAGGGTATGTTTGACTTGTTTCCTCATATTATGTAAATGTCAGTGGAATCCATGAAGTGGGGATTATTACAGGTCTCAGAACCTTAGGAATTATTCCACGTTGTGAGGCATGACGGCTTAGGCTTCTTTTGTTTGTGGAACCATGTTCATCTAATCACTTGCTTCCAAAATCACTTATCTAAAAAATGGGTAATGCCTTTGAGGATAATAATAACTAATTTTGGGCCAGTTAAGATGATTAAATTATGTTGGAAACCGATGCTTGGTGCCGCAAAGAAAAATCAGCACTGAGACAAAGGATCTCTCAGCAAGGCAATCTTTACTTTCTGCAGATAGGGTGCTCTCGTTAGTCATCTTGCTACGAGTGTACAGCGAACAAAGGAAAACCAGACATATTTATCCCTTACTCATTGGGGGCTGTCCTTATTGCTGTGTCTGATCTCCGTTGGCTGGAGCCAGACCGCACAATCTAAAACTAAAACTTGATTGGCTAACAACTTAAAACTTTTCTAAACAGGTAAAAGAAATGGTGAACAAAAGGAAAAGAGGAAGTCAAAATAAGGAAGGTACAGGAAGTTGCTTGTCAAAGGACTTAGAAAAGTAATAACATAAATATCTTGGTTAAATTACAAGGACATAGAATGTACTACAACCCTGTGAGCATGTCTAACAGCTACATAGAATAGGGCTTAACAAACTGTTATTAGCAAAAAGCAAGAAAGCTTTGAAGAAAGTGTTTATTCTTTAACAGGAAAGGAAACTTTGAAGAGGAAATTTGCTATTTCCTACAAATTTGCTGCTGTATGTAAAATCACCCAGCACACTACACAATACACAGTTGTATGTAATAAATTAAATTTTAAAATGAGAGGGTTTTAAAACATTTTGAAATGTTTGAAGAACTACATTTCTTTCTAGCGATTTAAAAGTGTATCTTGAACATCTTTTCTTTCTAGAACACTCTTGTTTTTCTCCACAGTTTTCTCTGAAATTGTTTGCAAGGCATGTTGTTAACACTTTGCATAATGATGAAAACTGTCTTTCTCTCTCTGTCTCTTGACAAATGTTATTCTTAATGTCTGGGCGGGCACTAGGCAAAAGAGAACAAATTGGGAAGGTATTGTTCCCTTATAAGCTCCCATGTTCCTACCTAAGTCTTTCTGTCCCTCAGTCTCTTGGATACTGGAATGAATAACATTGCAAATGGCAGGAGGCCATTCTATTCTCCCTGCTGTCCGATGCCCAGCCAATTGTGACTTCACTCAACTTCAGCCAATTCTGTGAGCACTTGTCCTCGGGATGACTGATACGTAAGTGGCCAGTGATCCTTCTGAATAAAACATTTATAGTGCTCTAGAAACTATTAATAATGATCTAATTAATGGATCTTTACAGCTGCAGGACACCTCATTTTCAGTGTATGGGCTTTTGAATTCCCTTTCTTGGCTACTTTATGGGAAGAAACATTCAGGAAATAGCAAGAAAGCAATTTAAGGCAGGACTTCGATTATCTGCTGAAAGCATCGTGAGCTCCTCCCAGAAGACTGGGCAGCATATTCCTGCTGTAATATGCTCCTTTTGTTAAAAGTTATGCCTCTTTTTCAAGGGGAATGTGGTTGAAACTGCTACTTTTGCTTTCTGCAAAACTGTAAGAGGTAAGCCAGAAACCAGAATTCCCATCAGATATTAAGATTAGAAGCTAATCATTTAAATGCCTGGCCAGGAATCCATAAGACCCTTTCTGAACCGGGCCTAGCAAGGGTTGTTTTGTTCGTTCGTTCGTTTGTTTGTGTTTTCAGAATTGCTCTGTGAAATGGCAATGTGAAATGGGATTACTGAAGTAATGGTCAGAATTGTCCGCAGAGTTTTGCCAGAAACATCTGGGTCATTGTAGTCACCGACCCTCACAATCCCTCCTTCCCACTCCTGAACCGTTTTTGTGAAGACACAGTCTGTGTGAAAAAATATTTGAGTCACAGATGACTTAGCTCGTTGTTCACAATGAACACTGTGACTAAATTCAGCAGCAGTTTTTGTGCAGTAAAGTTTTAGAAAACCATGGCACATTTCCTAAGCAGAGCAGAAGATGAGAGTGTCATTCTTTCTAGCATCACCGACTGCTGACCTCAGATGAATGGGGCCCATCACTGCTTCTCATGTTTACTGGCTGAGGGGATGTGAGTATCCTCAGGGATCAGGTTTAGTACAGGGAAATATTTAGCCCATTCATGTAGTATTTAAACAAATTTCTGGTGGGGGTAGGTATTTCTGCTATGAGTGGAGAGAAGAAATAGAATCAAATGCATTAGGAAGACAATCTCTTTTCTTCAACAATCAGCCTCATCTATCTGAAAATGGTTTAAAAAAAAGGAAAAAAGCTAATAATATTCCTTGTTCTACCACTGAAACACAATTTCACCACATAAAGGTCTTCTTGGCTGCTACAAACACCATAGTGTACCAGGAACTTAATCAGAAGGATGATATATTCATCCATACTCTTTATATAATCTACCATCTATGTAATCTAGCCCATTCTTAACAAAGAGCATGCTTCCCATCTTTTGATTTAAATATTTTTCTAAATGGAAATTACTTTCCTGTCACACATGAGCAATTGTTTTAATCATTTTTCTCAAGTGCACGCTATGCTAAAGTCAGCGTGCTGTGGGGGTAAAAAATTGTGTGGTGCTGCTAATATCTCACCCCTTCTCCCTCCTTCTGTCTCTTCTGACTCTCCCTCCCTTTTCTCTGTTCACTTCAGCTTGTGAATTTATTCCGGCCAAATGTATCAGTTGAGAGGAGAATGCTGATTTGTGTGAGCAGTGCTATGTTGAACTGGGAAAAAAAATGCCAATGCTGGTGTTTAGATTTCTACAAACAAAAGGCAAAAATCCTGAGTCACAACCAGGTTTTTACGCAGGTGAAACACCCACCCAGGTGCCCACCCCACCCTCTTGCTGGACCCACTCACGGCTTGTCAGATCTCTGCCAGCTCCTTCACCTCCCTTGCCCCTCATGACTCTGAAATAATTTAAGGGTCTTTTTTATCTGCTCCTAAATCTTTTCTTGGGCTTTAAATTACTACTCTTAGTGCTGCCACAAATGGATTACTAGACAAAGCTCAAGCCTGGATTCCCAGGAACTGCAAGCAGACACACTGGTTCCTTGGAACCAGTTTAGCCAATGCTGCAATGGACAGTAGACACGGAGGGGTCAGCTCAGCCTGCTGAGGCCCAGGAATAGACTTGCAATGCTGGTCTGTCCTGCAGGAACAGGCCAAGGGGCACGGAGGCTACTCTAGGTAATATGCATTCCCAAATCCCACTGTTACCTGAAGCAGCCAGGTAGATGATCATGGGGGAAAAAAATCAAAAGTTTTGAGCATCAAGTATTAAACAGGTGTCTTGAATCAGATTCCCCAGAAACAGACCCTGAAATGAGGATTTACATACAATGATTTATCAAATAATGACTCCCAGGGAAAATAGATAAGGTAGAGAGGGACAGCCGGACATGGATGGGGAGGAATCTCAGACAAGCTGCAATCGCAGGCAAGGTCCTACAGAGGGTGGCTTGTGCCTGATCTTACAGGAGCCTCTGGGATCTGGAAAGTTACTTCTCAGAGTTGCCTGGACCTAAGGACAGGAAGCTGAGCTTTTTTGTGGCCTGTCAGTCATGGATTCGGGGTTTTGGTGAGAAAGCATAATTTTTAGACAGTTTTGCGTATAGGGAAAGAGGTCTCAAGGCAGCTGGAAGTTCTGGCATTGGAAATAAAAACCACCGAAGCCAGGATGTGTGTGAAAACACCTACAATGGCATTCAAGGGCATCTGGGTTTTGCATTGACTTTACCGGCTCTGCACAAGGTGGCTTTTCATTTTATTTCATCCTTTCACAATCTAGTCCCTGCCACATCCTCTGTGGGTCGAGTCACTAATACAGCCTCACATTTCCTCCTTGATTTGCTTCTGCTGAAACTTTCTGCTGTGCAAGTTAGCCTTAAGTGAGTAGCTTTGGTGAGACAAGGATGACCTCCAGTGGTTAGTTTGAGATCTGGCATCCAGAGAGACATTTCTGGACTAGAATCAACAACCCAGGGTGTGAGCAGTTCTCAACAGCATTTGGAATTGTCACTGTCAGGGCTGCCTTCTCAGAAGTGCTCTCCATACTCGCCCTCCCTCCCAGCACACATGAATTTAAAATCTTCTTGACACACGGCATAGATATGGGTATTCATATGCCTTTATTGCTAACCTTATAGTAAATTTGATTGATTTTGAAAAGTCGCATATTAGGGGAAAGCTGACATTTCACTTTCAAGCCTATTTGCATTTTGTTTTGATATGGAGCCCTGCAGAGTTCGTAGATAGTTTTAGTCAATTTAAGCCATTTATTGAAAAGCAGCAATAGCACCTTGAGCTCAGAGAGTAGAAACTTCCTAGAAAACACTTGACACAGCCTGTAGTTCCCTCCAGGGGCACCACAGGGTGGCTGGAAGGCACAGAACCAGGTGTCTCAAGTCATTCACTCTGGGAGCAGGGATTTGAAGCCAGATAACCTGGCTTCAAGACCCACAAGCTGTCCACAACACCCTGCCAGAGTATGATGAAACAAACAAATCTGGGTTTCTACTTCATCTAACAGGCAGTTCTCTACTCAGGGCTATTTTGACCCCTCATTCCTCCCCTCTACCCCTTCCCCTAGGGACATTTGGTGACATCCAGAGACATTTTTGCTTGTTCCAACTGAAGGAGGTCACTACTGGCATCTAGTGGGTAAAGGCCAGGGTTGCTGCTAAATATCCTACTAGCACAATACAGCTCCTCACAAAGAATAATCAAGACCCAAATGACAATGTGCCAAGGTTGAGAAACTTTACTCAAGAGGTGATATTAATCGATAGGTGAATTTTGAGAGAATGATGAATGCTGGAAAGCTAAGCAATTACCTGAGTGTGCATCTGTTTTCTAGGTCCATTCTGGGACATATTTGCTCAGCAACAAGTCATTGGGTAGAGCTGGTACCTGAAAATTGGGTTTCTACAGGCTTATCCTGGCACACATCTCATCACATTGGCCAGAGCTGTCAATACAGACAGAAACTTCACTGGCGATTCCCTTCCTCTGTGATTTTAAACACGTTCCTTTTGCTTCATGCTCGAGTTGTGCACATGCTGGCTCCTGATTTAACATTTCACCAAATGCCCTTCATGTGCTCCAGCAAGGCTCCTGGTGTGAAGGGCTGACACACGATGGGGTCTGAAGGCTTATTTGCATTTCTTCTTGGGTCTGTTTTCCGTCTCCTCTAGGAAATTGCCTAATTGCTTTTCAAACAGCTATCATGTCCTCCTAGCTTTACAGCTTCTTTCCGAAGATGATTGCAGCATCTTATTGTTTTTCAAGTAAAAGTAGTGCTTCCTTACTCCTCTGTAATGTATGTACTGTCAGTTTCAATAGCACGAGCTGTCTCTCCCCAACATGGATCTCTTTTTTCCTTTATTTCCCCTCCTTTGCTGTTGTCATCCTGTTTAACCTTTCTCTGAAGAGCTTCCTAGGCACACAATTATATTTATAGAGTCTCTGTGCATTTGTAGATATAATTAAAATTTAAACACTGCACATTTAGCCTAATGTTGACACTATTCATTTTGTGGAGAAAAATTTATTTAAACATTAATAACTAGATGTGCGAAGTACTTTTCAGTGCATCAATTCTAAGACAGGAAGAAAGATATCAAGCAGTTCTCATCTATTAGAATTGTGAGTCTGTTTGCAATATGTATCTAATTGTAGACCTAAAGCCTCATTTGAAATGTGTTACTCGATCTCATATTCCAAGCATCTGTGAACATAGATTTTGAATGAAAGCTAAACTTAATCCCTGTTCTAGGCCAGCTCGTCATTGTTTCTGAGTTTGAATAGGGCTTGCATGACATGTTTTTGGTGTTGCTATCAAATTTAAGTTTGCAATAAATAAAACATTCCCCAGCTTTCTCCCAAAAACCTCCCACCTGCATATGACATATTACTGGATTTTTCAAAATAGACGATCTGAACCGGGAAAGTAAAAGATGGCTAAAATATATACCAGGGGCTGGAAGTCAGGTTTGATCTCCCCAAACTCTGCACTCTGTGCCTTCTCTGCTTCTGAGACCTGTCCAGAAAAGGGCATTCACAAGGTGAAAGAACCCAGTGGGCTGCAAACTATCACCTTAATTAACCGTTAGGTAAGCACCCAAAGATGCCAGCATCTCCCAAGAAAGGGCTTCTGTGGCATAGGTTGGGCTTGATGATGGGGCTCAGCCTGGGAAGTAGACAGGAGATTTTCTACTTACTGCTTTCCTAACTCTAAGTCACCTGGTCTGTAAAACAGTATTCAAGTAGCCGTTTAGATCAATGGCTGATGCTGTCAGCTACAGATGGAGAAGTTAAAGCAATAGAGAGTAAGAAGATTAGGTGCTACTGATACCTGGTCCACACCTCCTGCCTCTCTTTGTCGGATGATATTTATGGTAATCGCAGTTTGCTCTACTCCTTCACGGCAGTTTGGAAGTGCAGGCAATTAAAGCCCCCCGTGGGAGAGCCCTTAAACAATGACTGACGGGGTGGTGGATAATACTATATCAGCTTGCTCCACTCTGCGAGGGGATACCTCTTAGTGTGCAGTCTCTACTGTCTCCCAGAGGTCTGGAGTGAATTGACCTTCAGGAACCCACAGAGATGGCTCTCCTGATAACACACCCACACTTTGTGGCTTTTTTTCTCTTCCCTGCCCCACTTTCCCATTCTCCTACTGGTTTTTTGGAATCACCTCCCAAATAAATTATTTGTACTCAGATTCTCATTTTATGGTCTGCTTCTTGGGGAAGCCTGAACTGAGACCAAATATTTGACTAATTCTGTCCTTAATAGGCAGATCCTGTCCAAAGCTGCTGAAAGCATGGAGCATGGGAAGGACCTGAGAAGAACACCTGGCACTCGAAGGCACAGGAGGTGAAGAAAAGTTGTCAGCATAGCTACATGCCCTCTTGGCCCTGCAGTGTCCACCTGCTGTGATTTAGATGTTTGTTCCCACAAAATCGCATGTTGAAATTTGATCCCTAGTATTGGAGGTGGGACTTAAACGTAGGTGTTTAGGTTGTAGGGGCAAGTCCTCCATGAATAGATTAATCCCCTCTTTTGGCTGGGGAAGTGAGTGAGTTCTCACTCAGATCAGTTCTGAGAGAGCTGGGTGATGAAAAGAGCCTGGCATCTCTCTTCCTCTTTCTTTCTCTCTCGTGTGATCTCCCTGCACGCGGTGACTCCCATTCACCTTCTGCCATGAGTAGAAGCAGCCCGAGACCCTCACCAGACGCAGACATCCAACTTTGAACTTTCCAGTCAGACACCCAACCTTGAACTTTCCAGTCATCAGAATTATGAGTCAAACAAACCCTTTTCCTTGATAAACTACCTAGCCTCAAGTGTTCCTTTATAGGAATGCAAACAGAGTGGGACACTCCCACTAATAGAACTTGGCCCACGAGGTTCTCAGATTTTGACCAATAGAATTTCCAATTCTTTCTTCACTGGGGAAGTGACAGTGGAAAGCACAGTCACCAAACAATTGAACATTTTTTTTTCAGGTTCTCATTTCACATGACACACTTGAAATAAAAGAACAAAGCTGAAACAAATGTTTCTCCTCCCTGTAGTTCAGGTTATTCCCAGGCTACCTCTACTTCAGAGTAGCAGCCACCTTAGGATGCCCTGGGTCAGAACGCTCTGAAAGCTCACATCCCTGCAGGAAGAAGAAATACTATTTGTCTCTATTTCGTATTCAAAGCTCCTTACCATTCCCAGCCACCTGTCACTTTCACATTCATCAAGCTAGGACTGACTATTCAAACAAGACAGTTCTTTAATTCCTCCACTTTCTGGTAGGAACACGACTCAGAGCTATGAAAACCTTGTAGTACAGCCTTTTGGGTGCATTTTATTAAAAGGTAAGATTATGCTCGAAGCAAAGGTTAGGCAAACATTTGCTTAATGCCTTAGAAGTCAACAGAGAGGGAACATTTTCTCAAGTCAGGAAGCTGAATAAAATGCCTGCCAGGTTAAGAAAGGTCTTTACTTAAAGGTCAAGCCAAACTATAATGAGAAAGAAAAACAGTTTAAAATGGTTTCTTTTCTTTTCTTTTTTATTTTTAAGGGAGACTGGTGGTTCTAAGTGGAGATTTGCTTCTTCTTTCAAAGTTTGAAAAATTCATATGTCAGTTTTGAAACACAATTATTCTTAAAACCAAATGTATAATTGAAGAAGTGCCACTAAACTGGCCCTCAGCGCAGCGTCCAATTTAAACAGGAGGCAAGTTCTCAAGCATTTGGAGGCACCAGCTACCCTCCGTCCCAGCAAGACATAACCAGCTCCTTCGCAGCACCTGGCTTCTCCAGGCAGCCCCATGTTCCAGATGGCCAGACTGTGCCCTCTTTGCTGCCATTTCACCCTTTCCATCAGATCCCATTTCCCAAGGGCACAAGTGGGTTGGGAAATGCAGCAGCAACTCTTGAACTTGTTCCAGGGCCAGAAATGCGACATTTCACAGATGCAGCTGCGGAAGGAGACCCTTAATCCTCTTCAGACTTCTACACTGTTTCTCAAAAGGAGAAGTTAGAAAGAGGAGGGACCGGTTGGTGCCGCCGGCCAGGTTAAGGATAAGACCCCTACCGCTAACCACAATCCCATCTGCAGATCATGGACGTGGTACGGAGGAGTCTTTCCGGAAGGCATTGTTTTTACTTAAACATGATCACACCCCCACCTAAGTCATGTACCCCATGCCTACTTCATGGATCACATGTAATTTCTAGAGTTGTAAGCCTTTAAAAGGGCAAGGATTTTCTTTATTGGGGAGCTTGGTTGTTAGACGTCTATGCCACCACAGCTCCCAGCCAAATAAATCACCACTTCTTTCCCAGTTTGGTGTTTGACAGGTTTGTTTGTGGCCGTTCCTGATTTTCTGGAAAGCTAGAACAGTGGCTTTCTGCCAGAGAGGGGAACTGTGGGGCTGGCAGGGAGCTGGGTACAACACCCAGGTCTGGGAAGCTTCTCAATTTTCTGGAAGCCCCACATGTAGGACGGCACCAAGATTTCAAGCAAGTACCAGGTAATACATAGTTGTTTCATGGCCAAATGAATGAAGAGCTGGGGATGCTCTTTTTTTTTTTTTTCCCCCCAAGCTCTTAACCATTGCTTTCTAAATTCCAGCACATTTTCTCATCCAAATCTGATTTAATCAAACCCTCTCAGAAACTTTTTTGTACTTGTTATATTGTGTAAAAGTGACACTTTGAATACCTGGATTTGATAGGTGGTGTTGCCTCTGTGAGATGTTTGGAAGGCAGATCAATTCTTCTAGATACTTGGGTACTAGTTGTACCCATATATTTTGAAATACTGCTTTGCTAGTTGGTAAATAGTTATTTCCCTGAAGCCCCCAAGAGTGTTCCTTCCCTTCCACACCTGCCTCATATGCCCCTCACCTAGTATCACTGGGACCTCAAACAGTTACAGGGTGAATGCACAGAAGAGTATCTGTCCTCCAGGACTCTGCTCCATTCTGATGGGCTGATGCCTGCTCTCTCTCTGTTGTAATAATTCAGTGAGACTGCACTTCCTTCTCTCTGGGATCTAGTTCTTCAAGACCTCACTGCTTTGGTAGCTTTGCGAAAGTACAAACATATTCATATATTTTGTGCAGCTTTTCTGTTTTTTTCTGAGTGAGAGAGTTGGTAGGTCATAAGCCAGTCTATCACCACTAGCAGCAGGAACCATCAGTGTATTATGTGAGACAGATGTGTCCCTATGGGTTAAGAGTTTGATTGCTTGCAGCCAAATAAATTCTTAACTGATAAGCTTGTTATGGCCAGGACTGTGCCATGTGGGGATCTATGCTACATTGATGTGTGTAATAACT
Source organism: Aotus nancymaae (assembly GCF_030222135.1). Taxonomy (NCBI): domain Eukaryota; kingdom Metazoa; phylum Chordata; class Mammalia; order Primates; family Aotidae; genus Aotus; species Aotus nancymaae. The sequence continues at coordinate 8,801,360 of NW_026988412.1, read as the reverse complement.
TGGGCTGAGGTCTAAAGGGAGGAGACTGGGGAGGCTGCCTTGATCAGAGAAGAGAACTACATCAAGCAGACTCTGGAACAAAGTAAATACATAGGGTAATCAGAGAATGAGAATTTGGATTTCTTCATTTTGAAACAAAAGGTGAAGAGATCCATAAAGTGTACTAACAGGGTGAAAGAGTTATTAGAAGAGTTTGGAAAGTGCTCAATGGTAATATTTGTAAGTTCATAACTTGCTGAAACCCAAGAGGAAGTCATTTTGTTTTAGCTTTGCCATTAAGCACAAAGCCAAAGCTTTTGGCACATGATTTATGGCACTCAGAGCTCTGCAGATTTTATTAAAAAGTACTAAATAAAGCCTGACACCTCCCAAGGTGTCCCACAGCCTGCAATATGGAGAGATGAGGGGCTTTTTCCAAGGTCTGACATTAGGAATGGATATGAGTGGATTAAAGGAGACACACAGTTAAAATGCTCATGCACGCACACATACACACAGGTAGTTTGTGGGAATAGCCTGTCAAAATCTCATGCCTTCTGTGACACACTGAATTTTCCAAAGATGACTCCATCAGCATGCCCCATCCCCCATGTTCCTTCCCTTGGCACTGGGTGGCCCTGTGACTACAGAGAACAGGATACTGTGTGACTTCTAAGGATAAGTTCTAGGAGCTATACAACTTTCAATGGCCCTCTTGGAACTCTTGACCTTGAATCCTACCACCAGCCACGTGGAAAGGCCACTGTAGGCCATTCTGGCCCCAGACCTTATCTGAGGTCTTAGATGACAACCCACATTGACCATCCATCATCTGTAGTGCCATGTGAGCGAGTGAGACTTTAGAAAACCCCTGCCCCAGTCTTTGAGCATGCCTTGTGGAGCTGAGATGAGCTGTCCCCATTGAGAAACTCCATTTTCAGATTCATAGGGAAAATAAATATTTTAAACCACTAAGCTTAGGAGTGGTTTTTCATGCAGCAACAGCTAACTCCTTTTCCCTGTATCTGAGTGTAATGCTTACAAGAGTTGCTCAGATATTGCTTAAGACAGAGAAAGAACCTAGAGAGACATACAGTATACCAGAAACATTAGCTGATCCAACAAACATGAGAGGCAAAGCTCTGGCTTAATAAAGCCTCTACCTACATGTGGCATGAGGTCTTTCCTTGTGGAGGTGATTGGCAGAAGTATAAAGGCAGTTCTGGCCCCAAGCTTTAAATGGTACTGGTTTTAAGCCCTGTTGGTGGCTTTTTTGAGAAAAAGAATTAAAAGTCAAAGTGTATTTGACAGAGACCACCAATTGAATCCCAAACTTATTTTCTTCTTCTTCCTTTAGTAGTAGTAAGTTCCTGAATTTTTGCAGTGCACAGACCACTCAGAATCAAGATTCCTATTTCAGGTGCTTGTGATGCTTCATGCTGCTGCCCTGCAGTCCGTGTAACCTCATGGCAGCCCTAGACGACAGGTTCAGGCATCAAGCACACATGGAGTCTCTCTATTCTTTCTTCTCTGAAGCTGTGGAAGGACAAGTGTGGGCATGATCTGGACATGCAGGGACAACTGCCCTCGGCCAATGGGGGATGGAAGTGGGTGGATAGAGGCTGCCACCTCCCCTTCCTTGGATGAGCTAATTCTGAGCTGTGGTTTATAAGGTTCCCCAAAGGCCTCCTGTGGGATCGACCCCAGATATATATATATATGTATATGAATATAGTATACTTGTTGTATACTACATATATATATGAACATAGTAATCTTGTTGACGGTGCTAGGTGAGGAAACATATGTAAAGCAATGAGAAAAATGCCTGATAGATCGTAATAGTCTGTTTTGTGTTATTATAATAGAATACTTAAGTCTGAGTAATTTATAAGGATAGGAGATTTATTTAGTTTATGATTCTGTAGGCTGGGAAGTTCAAGATTGGGCAGCTGCATCTGCTGAGGGCCTCAGGATGCTTCTACTCATGGCAGAAAGTGGAAGGGCAGTGGGCATGTGCAAAGAGATCACACAGTGAGAGAGGAAGCAAGAGAGACAAACCAAGGAAGCCAGACCCAGACTCTTTTTAACAATCTGCTCTTTCAGGAATGAACTAATTCTTATGAGAACCAGAACTCACTTACCCCTGCAGGAGGGCATTACTCTATGTATGAGGGATCCACCTCCCACTAGGTCCCACCTTTGAACACTGCCACTTTGGGATCAAATTTCAACATGAGTTTTGCTGGGGACAAGCCACATCCAAACCATAGCATAATGTTAAATCATAAAAATGCTATTATATATATTCTAAATAAAACATCTATCCACTTTGTGATTGATAAATACGGTTGATTCCCACACTTGAGCCTAGGTGCACCAAAGTGTGAATGGTTTGAGACCAAGGCAGGAACTCCAGCTCTGGAATCAAATCGGGAGAATGCCTTAATTGCAACTGTGATGCCATCGTCAAGAAGACAACTTGACAACTCACTTCTGGTGAAGTGACTTTCTGAAGACTTGAACCTCATGCAGTTCCTCCAGAAACAGGCACAGGTGGAGGGCCCAGGGTTAAAGAGCAGGAGCACATGGTACCTCAGGGAATTGCTAATCCGTCATGTGATTTGGAGCCTCTCGCTTGGCTCTGCTTGCTCTGATGTTTGTGTGGTTTGGAAGATCTGTGTAACGTGAGAAGAGACAAGCTAAATAGAAAATAAAGATGGTTTCTTGCCTCTCATTCAGTGCTTATACCTTGTCCACGGCACAGAGACACGCTCATTCAGCTTAATTTCAAGAAGGCTTATTTTGTCTCTGTATTAAATCCTCAAGAATCTCAGTTTAGGATCCCTAAACTGAAAGTGAAACTGTCATTGGTTAGATCTTTTAATCTTGAAAACCAGTTTGGGGGAAAAAAAAGCCTTTCCCCACCCCCTCCCCCGCAGGGATGTTTATCAAAGGAAAGCCTTTTTTTTTTTTAAAAGGTGGAATATGTTTTGAAAATGTTGCAGACAGGGTCACAAGACATGAACCAAAACTTATGTATCAAAAGATGATATTCACTCTGTGTTCCTAGATTGGACCACTCAGAAATCTCCATCTCAGGAGTGGTTCCTTTTCAATAAGGAGTTGGAAAAAGCTAATTACTCAGGTGAATGGGGGTTGTATTGTTTTTGTCATGTGAAAATAATGGACTCATTTTAAGGCTTCTTTCATGCCTTGTCTCACTTAATCTCAAAGTGAGATTAATTAACCTGATGAGATGAGATGAGCAATTTTATTATTCCCATTTTACAGATGAGAGTACTGGGGCATAGAGAGAGGTTAAGTAACTTAACACCAAACTAGGATTTGACTTTGGATAATCTGGCTAGAAGCTCACTATCAAAACAACTATATTATGAGACAATTGTGGCTCAAAGTTTAAATGCTTTTATTATATTTTCTGAAAAATCTAAAATTTAGAATTTGGAACTTTTAAAAACTTTTATTCCTAAGAGACACTGATGGTCTTCTAATTGTTTTCTCCTCTATGTTGTATTTATTTTTACTCTCTCTTTTTCTAATTGAAATTAGAATTAAAATTCTTGTAATTGAAAAATTCACCATTTTAATCATTTTAAGAGTATAACTCAATGGTTATACTCTCAAAATTTGTAATATTATGTGATCATTGCTAACATCGAATTCCAAAGAATATCACCCAAAAGAAAACCCTGTGTCCATTAAATAGTAACTCCTCATTCTACCTTCCCCTTACCCTCTGGCAAACTTAGTGCACTTTATGTTTCTACGGATTTGCCTATTCTGCACATTTTCTGAAAATGGAATTATATAATATTTGGTTTTCTTAGCCTGACTTTTTTTTAACTTAGCATATTTTAAAGTTTAGCTATGTTGTAGCATTTGTTAATACTTTGTTTCTCTTGTGGCTTTATAATATTCCTTGTATGTATGGATATGATAGATTTTATTTATCCGTTGATAAGTTATGGGCATTGGCTGTTTCTATTTTTTGGCTATTATGAGTAACGCTTATGTAAACATTTATGTACAATTTTTTTTATGTAGACATATGTTTTTATATCTCTTAGATATATACATAGTAGTGAAATTCCTGGGTCATATGGTAATACTATATTTAACTTTTTTGTTTTTTTGAGATGGAGTCTCACTCTGTCACCCAGGCTGGAGTGCAATGACGCAATCTCAGCTCACTGCAACCTCCGCCTCCTAGGTTCAAGTGATTCTTCTACCTCAGCCTCCTGAGTAGCTGGGATTATAGGAGCCCGCCACCGCACCTGGCTAATTTTTGCATTTTTAGTAGAGACAGGGTTTCACTATGTTGGCCAGACTGGTCTTGAACTCCTGACCTCAAGTGTCCATCCACCTTGGTCTCCCAAAGGGCTTGGATTACAGGCATGAGCCACCACGCTCAGCCTCTGTTTAACCTTTTGAGAAACTACCAGAATATTTTCCAGTGGCTGTACCATTTTACACCCTCTTCAGCAATGTATAAGGGTTCCAATTTCTCCAGATCTTTTCTAACACTTATTATTTTGTATTATAGCCATTCTAGTGGATGTAAGCAGTATTTCATTGTGATTTGGATTCACATTTCCCTACTAACTATCAGTCTTCAGCATCTTTTCACGTGCTGATTGCTCATTTGTATATCTTCTTTGGAGAAATGTTTATTCAAGTCCCATGCTTATGTTTTAATGAAGTTGTTTGTCTTTCTTTATATATTCTTGTTGCTAGACCCTTATCAGATATGTGGTTTGCAAATATTGTCTCTCATTATGTGGATTGTCTTTAGACATCTTAGTAGTGTTCTTTGATGCACAAGACATTTTAGTTTTAATAAGTCAAATGTATCTCTTTGTTATTGCTTTTGCTTTGCTGTTGTAGTTAAGAAATTATGACCTAATCCAAGGTCATAAAGATTTGCATCTATTTTTTCTTCCAAGAGTTTTATCACTTACATTGATGTCCTTGATTCATTTCTGTTAATTTTTTTAAATATGGTCTTGAGGTAGGGGCTCAAAGTCATTCTTTTACATGTGGACATTCAGTTGTCCTAGGACCATTTGTTGAAAAGAATAGTCTTTCCTCATGAAATGACTTTTGTATCCTTGTTGGAAATGAAAAGGTGTATGGGTTTATTTCTGGATTTTCAATTTTATCCCATTGATACATATGTTTATCCTTATGCCAGTAACACATTTTTATTTACTGTACATTTGTAGTAAGTTTTGAGCCAGGAAGAATGAGTCTTCTAACTCTATTCTTATTTTGAAAGATTAAAGATTATTTTAGCTATTTGGATTACCCTATAATTTTATATAATATTTAGGATCAGCTTGTTCATTTCTGTACAGATGGAATCTGGAATTTTAATAGGAATTTAATTGAATATAAAGGCAAGTTTGGGAAGTATTGCCATTTTAAGAATATTAAGTCTTTTAATCCATGATTATGAGGTCCTCTTTCATTTCTTTGGACAATATGTTGTTTTGATCTAAAGTTTTTCCAATTACTTTGTTACATTTATTCATAAATACTTTATTTCTTTTGATGATATTGTAAATAGAATTAAATTTTTTTGTTTGTTTGTTCACTGCCAATGTATAGAAATAAATATTTGTATCTTGATCTTGTATCTTGCAACTTTGCCAAAGTCACTGATATGATTTGGATATTTGTCCCCCCTACAACTCAGGTTAAAATGTGATTTTCAGTGTTAGAAGTTGGGCCTGGTGGGAGGTAACTGGATCCTTGAGGCAGATCCCTCATCAGTTCTTTAGCACCCTCCCCTTGGTGATAAGTTAGTTCTTGCTCAGTCAGTTCAGGTGAGATCCGATTGTTAAAACGTGTGTGGCACCTCCCACATCACTCTCTCTTTCTCCTGCTCTCACCATATGATGAGCCTCTTTCTACTTCCCCTTCCACCATGATTGTAAGCTTCTTCAGGCCCTCAGTAGAAGCAGATGCTGGCACCATGCTTCCTGCACACCCTGCAGAACTGTGAGCTAACTACACCTCTTTTCTTTATAAATTACCTAGTTTTGGGTATTCCTTTATAGTAAAGTCAATGGTCTAATACAGAAAACTAGTATTGAGGAGTGGGACATTGCTATGCAGATACCTGAAAATGTGAAAGCAGCTTTGGAACTGGGTAATTCACAGAGGTTGGTAGAGTTTGGAGGGCTCAGAAGAAGATAGAAAGATGAGAGAAAGTTTGGAACTTCTTAGAGACTTGCTAAGTAGTTGTGACCAACATGCTGATAGGGATATGAACAGTGAAGGCAAGGCTGATGATAACTCAGATAAAAATGAGAAACTTATTGGGAATTGTAGTAAATATCATCTGCGTTATGCCTTAGCAAAGAACTTGGATGCATTGTGTTTATGTCCTAGGGATTTTCAGAAGTTTGGAGTTAACAGTGATAATTTAGGACATATGGTGGAAGAAATTTCTAAGCAGCGAAGCATTCAAAGGCATTCAAGGTTTGGACTGGCTGCTTCTAAAGTGCTACACTCATATGGGAGCAAAGAAATGATTTAAAGTTGGAACTTACATTTAAAAGGGAAGCAGAGCATTAAAGTTTGGAAAATTTGAAACCTAGTTATGTGATAGAAAAGAAAAGCCTATTTTCAGGAGAAAAGTCTGAGTGAGTTGTGGAGTATTCACCTGCTAGAGAGATAAGCATGACTAAAAGGCAGCCAGATGCTGATAGTTAAGACAATTGGAAAAAAGCCTAGGAGACTTTTCAGAGATCAATGAGGCAGCTCCTTTCATCAGAGGCCAATAGGCCTAGAAGGAAAGAATAATTTCAGGGGCCAGACCTAGGATTCTACCACCCTGTGCAGCCTCAGAACACTGCTCCCTGTATTTAGGCTGCTCCAGCTCCAGCCTCAGATCAAAGGTCCCCAGATACAGCTTGGGATACGGCTTCAGAGGGCACAAGCCATAAGCCCTGGTGGCTTACATGTGGTGGTAGGCCTGTGGGCACACAGAATACAGGAGTGATGAAAGCTTGGTGGCTTCCACCTAGATTTCAGAGACTATCAGAGCCTGGGCCAGGCACAGTGGCTCACACCTGTAATCCCAGCACTTTGGCCGAGGTGGGTGGGTCATTTGTGGTCAGGAGTTTGATACCAGCCTGACCAACATGGTGAAACCTCATCTCTACTAAAAATACAAAAAAAAAAAAATTAGCAGGGCATGGTTGTGCATGCCTGTAGTCACAGTTACTTGGGAGACTAAGGCAGAAGAATTGCATGAACTCAGGAGCCAGAGATTGCAGTGAGTCAAGATCACGTCACTGCACTCCAGTCTGGGTAACAGTGAGACTCTGTCTCAAAAAAGAAGAGAAAGAAAGAAAAAAAGAAAGCTTGTTGCCAAGGCAGAAGACTGCCATGGGTAAAGGCCCCAAAAAGAAACTCAATTAAGGCAACAATAATGGAAACTATGGGGTTGGAGTTCCCACACAGAGTCCCAATCAGAGCACTACCTAGTGGAGCAGTGGGAAGAAGGCCACTGCCCTCCAGACTCCAGAATGTAGCTTCATTGGTAGCTTGCATCTGGAGCCTGGAAAGGCCTCAAGCATTCAATTCCAACCTGCAAGAGTAGCTACATGGGCTGCACCCTGCAAAACCACAGGAGTGGGGTTGTTCTTGGCTTTGGGAACCCTCTCTTCACACCAGGATGTGGGATATGAAGTCAAGATTATGTTGGAACTTTAAGATTTAATGCCTGCTCTTCTGGGTTTCAGACTTGTGTGGGGCCGATTATTCCTTTCTTTTGGTCAATTTCTCCTTTTTGGAATAGGAATGTTTGCCCAATGCCTGTACCATCATTGTATCTTGGAAGTAAAGAGCTTGTTTTGATTTTACACATTCGTAGGTGGAAGAAGATGAATCTCAGATGAGACTTAGGACTTTGGATTTGATGCTGGAATGAGTTAAGACTTTGGGGGATCGTTTGGAAGAGATGATGGTATTTTGCAATGTGAGAAGGACATGAGATCTAGGGGACCAGGGACAGAACGATATGGTCTGGTTATTTGTCCCCTCCAAATATCATACTGAAATGTAATCCCCAGTGATGGAGGTGGGTCCTTGTGGGAGTTAATTGGGTTATGGGAGTGGGTCCCTCATGAATGGTTTAGCATCATCCCCTTGGTGATATGTTAGTTCTTACTCATGCGAGATCTAGTTGTTTACAAGTGTGTGGCACCTCCCCCATCACTCTCTCTTGCTTCTGCTCTTGCCATGTGAAATGCCTGCTCCCCCTTCACCTTCCACCGTGATTGGAAGCTTCCTTAGGCTCTCAGCAGAAGCAGATGCTGCCACCATGCTTCCTGTACAACCTGCAGAACTGAGAGCTCATTAAATCTCTTTTATTTATACATTACCAAGTCTCAGGTGTTCCTTTATAGTAATGCAAGTGAACTAATGCACTTACTTATTAGCTCTAATAGTTTTTTCATGATTTTTTAAAGAAGCGTTAACTGCTATATAAGATGATGTCATCTTATATGTAGAAAAGACACAGTTTTACTTCTTTCTTCCCAATCTATATGTGTCTTTGATTTCTTTTTCTTGCCTAATGGCCCTGGCTAGAGCTTCAAAGACAATGTTGAATAGAAGTAGGGAGAGTAGACTTTATCTTTTTCCTGATCTTAGGGGAATCAGCCTCTTAGGGGATCATGCTGAGTTTTGAAATGGCAAGGGTGGGAGTATTTGCATTATGAAAATAGACAAATGCTACAAATCAGGGCTTGTTTTTTCTCTTGAAGAGCTTGTTGAAGCACTCAATTTTTTCACCATTAAGTATGACATTAGCTCTGGGTTTTTCATGATGATCTTTATTAAATTGAAGAGGGCTCCTTCTATTCCTAGTTTTTTGGGTATTTTTATAGTAAAAGAATGTTGTATGGTAAAAGGATGTGGTACTTTTTCTGTATTTTTTTTTAACATACCCGTCAAGTGCTCCTGTTAAAATATAAAGCAGACCATGCTACACTTGTGTAGTGATGTCCAATTTTTCTTAGTTTAAAACCAGCGTTCTCATCATTGCTTACAAGTCACTAAAAGTTTGGTCTTCTTACCCCTCCGATATACTCTCAGCTTTCTCTTGTCAATGCTCTCTTCATTCCATTTACAATGGCCTTCTCATTGTTTCTCAAACATTCTGGGCAGTGTCTTTCTCTAGGCTGTGTTGTTTCTGCTTGAAGCCTTCATCCCCAGATATCTTGTTGACTAAGTGTCCCTCTCCTTCCTGAAGTCTTTGCCCAATTTTCACCTTCTCATTGAGGACTTCTTTGATCTCTTTGACCATCTTCACAACATTCATAAACCCTCATATAAGTTTGACCATCTTCACAACATTCGTAAACCCTCATATAAGTTTGACCATCTTCACAACATTTGTAAACCCTCATAATCTATCCAGTTTTATTAATAATTGTTATCATCTATGTGTTGCACAGTTTATTTGCTTATCATGCTTATTGTCTACTCTCTATTTCCTCCAATAGAATTTAAGCTCCACCAAGGCAGGGATTTCTATCTGTTTTGCTCACCGCATGTAACCTTAATACTTAGAAGAAGGTCTGAGACATAGTAAGTACTCATTTTTTGGGTGAATGTTCTAGACAATAGTGTGTTGGTAAATGTTTAACAACAAGCACTTCAAGAGAAAAAACACGTCCTGATTTGTAGCATTTCTCAGTTTTCATGGGTGCAAATACTCTCACCCTTGCTGATTTCAAGCTACCAACTAGATGTTACTGAGTGAAGAGTTAGGAAGATGTGAACACAGCTGAATTGCCCAGCACACCACTGGTCCTGTGCCAAGGATAACATATGAAATTTATCTCGTGAAAACTCTGATCAACTGGCAGAGTCTGTATAGACACATTGTCGAAAAGGATAATGAAACTTCTCCAAGGATCTCCAGGAAAATGTGTTTCAACAATTGGGAATGCTGCATAGACATAGGAAGGGCGTTTGTCATTCCATTTTAGAAAATTTTTTTAGGAAAGAGATAGTGGGGATCCTGAGATGTCTATTTTTCCAGTTTGCTTTTTGCCGCTTTAAAAATGTTTTATTTTTTCTTGAGAGCCCCACATTTTCAGCTGCACCACAGATGAGAATTTTTTCCTAATGGGAGAAGCATTTATTTATACAAAAATTAGTTTTAAAATACTTTCAATTTCTAGGCCAGTGAAAGACTCTGAGTATCACAGCTATTGTAGCAGTATTAGTTGTACAGGAACTCTTATAAAAGTCAAGTGTTTGTGTCAAGCAACTGTCAAATAACCATCTCTATTGGTTTTGTGAGTTAGAAACGTCTTCAAAAGTGCATGATCCTTCTTTTTTCTCCTTTGTCTTTTTGATGAGTAGATGCCTGAAGAGATAAGGAAAGCATTTATTTGGGATCTCAGTGTACATGAGAAACATTCAAAATAACCTAATGAAGTCTTACTATTTTGGTAAATTGACTGCCCAGGCAGAGAAGAAAGCAGGTGAGACATACAAGAGATGGGCAGCCCTTTAGGATGGCACTGCCACAGGCATCAGCCAGCAAGTGGTAAAGATGCTGCCCCATGAGTCTCCAGACAGCAAACAGTTGGTTAGGAAGCCAATTAATGATCCTCCTGAAAAGACGAAGGAGAAGGGAAAGAGAAAAGAGGTGATGGCAGTTTTCGATGTTACACTTTTCATCCCCAAAAGCAGAACAAATACTAAATTTACAGTTCTTTTAAAAATATGCTTCTTTTTTCTTTTATCTTACTATTAGGGGCTGGGTATAATTTGTTTGACTCTGAGATCAGAGAGGACTATGCATAGAAAATGATAGTGGATGAACCCACAGTGGCTCCAACATTTTTTTCAACAAATACTTATTCAAAAAATATTGAATGAGCACATACGCTGTGTGCCATGTACTCTTCTAGGCCCTAAAAATATCATGGTAGAAAACAGTCCAAGCTGTTAAAGAGCAAACTTATCGATCTAAGATTTTATTTAACTGATTTATTAATGAGAGAAGCAATAAGATACTACAACTGGTTCAAAAGAGAATTACAAGAACCATATGTATATAAGCAGTAAGGAATGCTGAAATGAATTTTCAGATGGATGCAAACTTGATCTGTCTATAGGGAATTGCTAATTGCATTCCACAGAATGTAAATCATTTGCATTTCTATGGACAAAAATCATTTGTTTTGTTATCAGTTTTCTACAACTTGCAGTTATAAACTACCTCAAAGTCAATATAAGGCAGAAAATTCCAGAAGCAGGCTCTGAAAGGACACTCAGGAATCTGTTTTTCTTCTCTTTCTTTCTTTCTTTCTTTCTTTCTTTTTTAGTGTTTTTCTTCTATTTCAAAGTATGACAAGATTTCTCAAGTAACACGAGTAAATATTTGGTCAATAAATAAATAGTGAACCAGAAACAAAGGAAGAGCATATTTCAAGAAGAAAAGTGTGATCAACTGTGTCAAATGCTGCTGAGAGGGCAAGAAAGATGAAAATTAAGAATTGATCACCGATTTGGTAACATGGAGGCTTTAGTGGAATTCTGTGGGCAAAAACTCAACCAGAGTGGGCTCAAGGGCAAATGGAAACTGAGGAAGCAGAGAGAACTGGGCCTAGAAAAGGGAACAGAGAAATAAGGGTTTAGCTACGGAGAACATGAAGTCATGGGAAGACACTTTAAAAGATGAAAGACAATTCAGCGTATAGTATGCTAGAGAGAACTTGATAGAGTAATGGCAGTAGGGAGGGAATGACTGTGAGAGGGAAGGTCATGAGTAGGTGAGAGGGAAGTACGTGCAGCTCAAGCGGAGAATTGCCTGAGGTCAAAGAATGGAAAATTCATATGTTCTCTGGGAGTTTTCTTCTTGTCTCTGAATTTAAAAACAACAAACAGTAACAAAAAATCTAAATTTGAAGACGATTTAAAAAGAGTCACCAGACATACCCCACAGGATTTACTAGCAGGTGGCTAAACCAGCTCTACGTGGTGGCCGTCAACTCACCCTACCGGGGGACTGTGCTGTCCAAGATGGCAGCTACCAGCCAGATACAGCTATTTAAATAAACATTGATTAGAATGAAATACAGCTGAAATGTTCAGTTCCTCAGTGACTCTAACTACATTTCAAGTGCTCAATAGCCACATGATGTTAGTGCTATTGCATTGGACAGTTCAAACGCAGCATTATTTTCAGCATCACATGAAGTTCTGTTGGAAAGGACAGAAGATTAATCTCCTGTTAATAGCTTCTTTAATAATGTCAGCTTTTCTCTTTCATGGCACAGGTTTTCTTCCAGTGTCTATCTACCTTTGGATTTCATTAGCATTTTAAAACAAAAAATGGAAAAATGGCAACGATGAATATGGATGAGACATTGTCTGCTGAACTTTGGAATGAGAATAATATGTAATTATGCTCTTTTTCTATGGGCTAGAAGCATTGGTGGAGAACTGTATGGTAGGCAGCCCCCCATCTATTTGTAAAGTGCTATCACAGTCTCCTACTCTGCTGCATCAGTCTTCCCCCCGACTGTATATTTAGGCATGCTTTAGATTTCTTTCTCTGTCCTGGGCTGATCTGAGCAGAAAAAGAAGCTAGAGAGATGGTAGGTGGTGAGAGAACAAGGAAGTAGCAGCAGGACTACAATGGAGAGTTCTTCCAATCACCCCTCACATATGGATTAGTACAAACTTCATCGACGTGTTGGTATATGCAATTCTCTTTCGGCTTTTAACATCTTGAGTTACATTTTCATTACATGAGTGAATACATAAACACATTATTAAAAATCAAATTTTAAAGTTTTTCTTATTTCTTATATTTATTATCATTTATCTTACACAAAAAACTACATTGAGCATCATCTTGGCATCAGAGATGAAAGTTACGGGAAAGAATGGAATCTTCTAGAAGAAAGAATGGAATCTTCTAGAAGAGAGAAAACTTTGCAGCCACCACCTATCTCCAGCTGCAAAAGTTGCATACCAGACCCTCTGCCACCCTGTGCTTGGGTGCTCCTAGGCACTTGGCTGATATTTTGCTAACATATTACATACAACAACAAATATTCAAGAAAAAAAGCATAGTTATATATATTATTCTCATTCAAAGTTGAGTAGACAATGTCTCATCCATATTCATCAAGTTGCCATTTTCTCATTTTTAATTTTGAAATACTAATGAAATCCAAGCACAGATAATGGAAGAAAACCTGTAGCATGAAAGGGAATAACTGACATTATTAGAGAAGCTATTAACAAGAGAAAAGAGGAAATTCTAGAAACTGAAGAGCTGATAAAACAAACTCCATTATTTTCAGGGAAATTTGAAGGGACATTTCATCTATACAACAGAAACAGGATGCTAAATGAAAATTTAACATAAAACAATAAATTTCTCTTATAAATTAACATCTGGTTATTAATATTACAAAAAATATTTGGAAGAATAAGTTCAGGGCATCACTTAGAACAGAGCAGAAAATATGAGAGGAAAAGTAAGAGATGCAGAGATCTAATCCACAAAGGGAGAATAAGAAACTTTCCCTAATGATCAGAGACATTTTTCAAACTGAAGTGTTCCACTAAATACTGAGCAGAATAAATAAAGTCCCAATTCTACTCACATTGCTATGAAATTGAACATAAGAGATAAAGATAAAAGCTTGAAAGGAGGGGTCACAATAAAGGAATCAGACCTGGACTATCATCAGACTTCTCACGTGCAACAAAAGATGCCAAAACCGCATGATGAAAACCCGCTGAATTTCTGAGCAGTCTAGAGTTCTACTCCTACCTGAACTAATTACCAAATATAGGTCAAGTGAAATTTATTTCCATATGTATAAAGTCTTAGAAAGTTCTGAGAAGGTTATCTGAGTATTTACCTCAAAGAGAGGGGAAATACCAAGAAATAGGAAGATGGTCATAGAAAAAATCAAAAGAAAATATATCTCAAGAAGACAGCTATATGACTTAGAATAAAATCGGTCTGCATAACAGAATGGTGGAACCTAATAAAACTTGCTTCAAACAAATGAGATTGATTCAAGCAATAGCTAAAAGGAGTGAGATAATGAGAATACCTGTGCTACAGTGAAACAAATGATTCTTTTCTCAGGTTGTGGAATAAGACATTACAAATTCGACCCAAACTGAACTTCTGGTGTCTCTTACACCCAACCTGAAACCCCCTCCACCCTTTCTTTCCTCATCTCAGTTATTGAAAACACCATCTTTCCAGTCTCAGTTTGAAAACCCTGGAAGTTTCCTTGTGTCTTTCTTTTCTTATCCCACAACTAATCTGTCAGGAAATCTCATCAGCTCTGCTTGTAAAACATACCCAGAGTGAGAGCAATTCTCACCACCTCCAGTATTTCTGCCCTGGTCTGAGTCTCCACCATCTCTAGCTTGGACCACTCAAGGCACTTTCTAACGGGCTGGTTTCTACTTCTGTCTCCCCTTACAGTCTAGACTCGGTGTTTGTCATGCTAGCTCTCTCATCTGCTCACAACCCACCAAAACTATTTCATTTGAAACAAAAGCCAAAAAGTTCTTACGATGGCTTGCGAGGGCCTACTTGATCTGGTCCTCTGCTACCTAGCTCCTGCTTGTTTCCCCCTCATTCGAACAGCTCCAACAACATTGGTCTTTTAACTCTTCCTCAAAAGAACATGAGACACACACCTCACTCGACGGCTTTGGCATCAGCGATTCCTGCTGCCTTGAATGCATTTTTTTTTTAGATAATGATGTTTTTAACTCTCATATCCCTTTTAAGCTTTTGTTCAAATGTCATGTACTAAGTAGGGCCTATCCTGACAATTATATTCAAAATTGCAATTTTCCTCGGGCCTCATGTTTCTGAATCCCCCTTTTTGTGTTGTGCTAACGTTTTATATTATTTATGTATTTATTATTTATTTCCAGCTTCTATTTTAGGTTCACGGGATACATGTACAGGTTTGTTACATGAGTTAATTGTGTGTTGCTGGGGTTTGGTATAGAAATGATTTTGTCACCCAGGTAGTGAGTACAGTACTTGATAGGCAGTTTTTTTGGTCTTTACCCACCCACCTCCTTCAAGTAAGCCCTGGTGTCTATCGTTTCCCCTTTTGTGTCCATGTGTACTCAATGTTTACCTCCCACTTAAAAATAAAAGCATGCAGTATTTGGTTTTCTGTTTCTGCATTAATTTTCTTAAGATAATGGCTTCCAGCTGCATCTATGTTGCTGCAAAGGGCATGATGTTATTCTTTTTATGGCTGTGGAGTATTCTGTGGTATATATGTACCACATTTTATTTTAATGCAGTCCACCACTGATGGGCCTGTAGGTTGATTCCATGTCTTTGCTATTGTGAAAAGTGCTATGATGAATATAGGCATGTGTGTGTCTTTATGGTAGAACAATTTGTATTCTTTTGGGTATACACTCAGTAATGGGATTGCTGGGTTGAATGATAGCTCCGTGTTAAGTTATTTGAGAAATTGCCAAACTGGTTTCCACAGTTGTCGAACTAATTGACACTCTCACCAGTAGTATAAGTACTCCCTTTGCTCCGGAACCTTGCTGACATATGTTATTTTTTGACTTTTAAAAAATACTCATTCTGGCTGGGTGTGGTGGCTCATACCTGTAATTCTAGCACTTTGGGAAGCTGAGGTGGGCGGATTGCCTGAAGTCAGGAGTTGTAGATCAGTCTGGCCAACATGGTGAAGCCTGTTTCTGCTAAAAATACAAAAATTAGCCAGGCATGGTAGCACACACATGTCGTCCCAGCTACTCAGGAGGCTGAGGCAGGAGAATCACTTGAACCCGGGAGGTGGAGGTAGAAGTTAGCCAAGATCATGCTACTGCACTCCAGCCTGGGTGACAGAGCAAGACTCCATCTCAAATAAATAAATAAATATTAAAATAAAAATAAATAAATAAATTCAAATACTCATTCTGACTGGTGTGAGACAGTATCTCATTGTAGTTTGATTTGTATTTCTGATTATATTAAGCATTTTTTCATATGCTGTTGGCTGCATTTGTGACTACTTTTGAGAGGTATCTGTTCATGTCATTTGCCTTGTTTTTAATGAAGTTGTTTGGGTTTTGCTTGTTGATTTGTTTCTTATTTTTATTTGAGGTTTTTTTTTTTTTTTTTAGAACTGGTCTTTGAACTCAAGAACTCTTCTTTATGAGGTGTCTCTTTGGATATATGGGGGTCAGGGAGCTGCTTGAGGAGACAGTCTGTCCCTTATAGGAGTTCAAGTGCTGTGCTGGTATCTCCATTGTTCTGTTCAGAGCTGCTGAGCAGGTACATTTAAGTCTGCTGCAGTGGATTTCATAACCGCCTCTTTTCCCAGGTGCTCTGTCCTGGGAAGGTGGGGCTTTATTTATAAGTTCCTAACATGCTGCTGCCTTTTTTCAGAGATTCCCTGCCCAGCAAGGAGTTAGTCTAATAACAGTCTGATAGCAGAGGCGTTGCTGAGCTGCTGTGGCCTCTGCCCAGCTGCTGTGTAAACTTCCTTGTGGTTTTGTTTACAGAGGTACAGTTAGAACTGCCTCGGTAATGGGAGTCTGCCTCAATAATGGTGGACTGCCTTGGTAATGGCAGAGTGCCTCAGTAGTGGCGGATTGTCTCAGTAATGGCGGACTGCCTTGGTAATAGCAGACTTCCTCAGTAATGGCAGACTGCCTCAGTAATGGTAGACTGCCTCACTAGTGGTGGACTGCCTTGGTAATGGCAGAGTGCCTCAGTAGTGGTGGATTATCTCAGTAATGGTGGACTGCCTTGGTAATAGCAGACTTCCTCAGTAATGGCAGACTGCCTCAGTAATGGTAGACTGCCTCACTAGTGGTGGACTGCCTTGGTAATGGCAGAGTGCCTCAGTAGTGGTGGATTATCTCAGTAATGGTGGACTGCCTTGGTAATAGCAGACTTCCTCAGTAATGGCAGACTGCCTCAGTAATGGTAGACTGCCTCACTAGTGGTGGACTGCCTTGGTAATGGCAGAGTGCCTCAGTAGTGGTGGATTATCTCAGTAATGGTGGACTGCCTTGGTAATAGCAGACTTCCTCAGTAATGGCAGACTGCCTCAGTAATGGTAGACTGCCTCACTAGTGGTGGACTGCCTTGGTAATGGCAGACGCCTTTCCCCTCATTGAGCTGGACTGTCCCAGGTCCGGTTGCACTTGCTGTGAAACTCTCAGTTCAGAGTGTTTCAGATTGCTGGTCTTTGTGGGGGTGGGACCCGCAGAGCCAGGTCACCTGGCTCCCTGTTTCAGCCTCCTCTTTTCAGTTGAATAGGTGGCTCTGTCTCCCAGGCCTTCCAGGTGACAGTTGAAACAGCCACCCAAATTTATGTGAGTTTTTGTGCGGAAACCCACGGTGCCAGCTGAAACAGCCATGCTGGAAACTCATGGAGCTTTTCGGCCAGGAATCTCCTGGTCTGTGGGCAGTAAAAACTCGTTTGGAAATGCAGTGATCACACCCTCTGTGTTGTTCTCACTGGGAACTGCACTCCAGAGCTGTTCCCATTCGGCCATCTTGATGTGTCAGATCTACTCTGTATCTTTTAAGCAAAACACTTAGTGTTATACTTTTAAGTATAACACTTTAAATAACATTAAATTTACATTTAATGTTAGTATTGAGATATAAACTATTCATTCATCATGCTATTTGTTGCCTGTATATATGTGTATGTGTATATATATATATATATATAATTTTTTTTTTTTTTTACATCGCAGTTTTGTTTTATAGGTCCCATGAGATTTATGCTTTAAAGAGGTTCTGTTTTGTTGTGTTTTGGGGACTGGCTTCAAGATTTAGAGCCCTTTTCAGTAGTTTTTGTAGTGTTGGCTTGGTAGTAGCAAATTCTCTTTGCATTTTTTTTTTTTTTTTTTGTCTGAAAAAGACTCTATCTCTTCTTCATTTATAAAACTTAGTTTTTCTAGATACAAAATTCTTGGTTGATAATTGTTTTACTTGAGGAGGCTGAAGATAGGGCCCCAATCCCTTCCAGCTTATAGGGTTTCTGCTGGGAAATTTGCTGTTAATCTGATAGATTTTTCTTTATAGGTTACCTGGCACTTTTGCCTCAAAGCTCTTAAAAGTCCTTCCTTTGTCTTAAATTTAGATAACCTGACGACGATGTGCCTCAGCAACGATCTCTTTGCGATGAATTTCCCAGATGTTCTTTGAGCTTCTTATATTTGGATGTCTCGGTCTCTAGCAAGGCCAGATAAATTTACCTTGATTATTTCCCCAAATATATTTTCCAAACTTTTAGATTCCTTTTCATTCTCCCTTTTCCTAGGAATGTGGCTTCCTGAGAGCTGAGGTATAGTGATTGTTCTCTCTCTTTGGGAACTAGCCACCCGGCAAGTCCACCAGGCTCCAGGCTGGTACTGTGGGTTGTCTGTGCAGGGTCCTGTGATGCATACCATCTGTGGGTCTGCACAGAGTAAATGCCTGTGTTTTTAGTGATAATGTCACTTAATCAAGGAGTATAAATTTAGCCAGAATAAATGTTTTAAGTTTGGGGTACATGTGCAGGACGTGCAGGTTTGTTACATAGGTAAATGTGCGTCATGGGGGTTGGTTGTACTGGTTATTTCTTCACTCAGATAAGCCTAGTATCCATTAGTTGTTTTTCATGATCCCTCTATGTGTCCATGTGTTCTCATCACTCAGCTCCCACTTACAACTGAGAACATGCCCTATCTGGTCTTTTGTTCCTGACTTAGTTTGCCAAGGATTATGTCCTCCAGCTCCATCCATGTCCCTACCAAGGGCAGGATCTCATTCTTTCTTATGGCTACATAGTATGCCATGGTGTATGTGAACCACATTTTCTATATCCAGTCTAATAAGCGTTTGGGTTGATTCCATGTCTTTGCTATTGTGAATAGCACAGCAATGAACATATGTGTGCATGTGTCTTTATAATAGAGCAATTTATATTCCTTTGGGTATATAAGTAATGGGATTGCTGGGTTGAATGGTATTTCTGTCTTTAGGTTTTTGAGGAATCGCCACACTGTCTTCCACAATGATTGAATAAATTTACACTCCCTCCAACAGTGTATAACCGTTCCTTTTTCTTCACAACCTCATCAGCATGTTATTTTTTGACTTTTTATTAAGAGCCATTCTGACTGGTGTGAGATGGTGTCTCCCTGTGGTTTTGATTTGCATTTCTCTAATGACCAGTGATGTTGATCTTTTTTTATATGCTTGTTGACTGCATGTATGTCTTCCTTTGAAAAGTGTCTGTTCATGTCCTTTGCCCGCTTTTTAATGGGGTTCTTTGTTTTTTCTTTGTAAATTTAAGTTCTTTATAGATGCTGAATATTAGATTGTTGTCAGATGCATAGTTTGCAAAAGTTTTCTCCCATTCTATAGGTTGTCTGTTTACTCTATGGATAATTTATTTTGCTGTGAAAAAACTCTTTAGTTTAATTGGATACCATTTGTCAATTTTTGCTTTGCTTTTGGTGTCTTTGTCGTGAAATCTTTACCTGTGCCTATGTCCTAAATGGTATTGCCCAAATCCCATTGTCTCAGCCCAAAAGCTTCTTAAGCTGATAAGCAACTTCAGCAAAGTCTCAGGATACAAAATCAATGTACAAAAATCTCTAGCATTCCTATACATCAAAAATCAAGCCAAGAGCCAATCACAAATGAACTCCCATTCACACTTGCCACAATTCTATCTGAGGTATGCTGAATCAATATCTCTATCTTAGACATACAAAATCAAAATATGCTCAGGACGCTACACAGTTTAACCCACACTTCTAACACAATAGCAAGTTTTGAGAATTGTTGGCTTAAAAGAAGCATTGTTACATGGACTAGGAGAGGGCTTAACAGAGATACTAGAACATAGTGGTGGTATCTGTATTGTGCCCTCCTAGGGAGGCCCAGAGAAAGGTCCTTGTTTCTCGTTAGGACAAGTCGGGTTCTCTCTGAGTATGATGGACCTGCCACCCCTTGTCTCCCCTGCCATTCTGTCTGAATTTACAACATGTGGTTGGCATGGTTTGCTCAAAACCAATGATTAGAGTGTAAAATAGAAATTGCTGTATGTATCATCTAGAAACAGTTTCCGTCATTTGGATAAAAAGTGGTAATTGGCCATTTGTTAACACTGACTTTTGTGAGCAAATTGCTGAGTACATCTAGAACAATAAATTAACTCGCTCAGTCTTCATTTCACCCTCCTTCTAAGTTTTAGAGGTTTGAAAGCCAAACACTATTTTTTTTCAGATTTATTTGCTGTTGGAATTCTGGAAGCAACCTAAGCTTTGCTGGTTAGATTGACTCACATGATGTTTGGATCACAAGAGTGAGGTGAAAGCATCTTCCTGCATACATGTTGGCTGAATCTGTTGGGAAACAAGGAGATTTTGAAGCATCTTGCCAAAAGACTACTGAGTTTTCTGGCACCACAGACACCAGTGGCTCCTTGAATCTGGGAGAACTCCAGGGGTGGTCTCTGGGCAGGGAGTTTCCCTGGTGGGTCAGTTCTGCAATGTTCCGACAGCTGATGATCCCAGAAGCCCAGAAGCCCAGCTCAGAGTGTGCTTCTTTAGGTTCAGCAGTGACTATGTAAATGTCTGTATTAAATCCTTTCCTGCTTAAAATAAGCAGAGTGGGTTCTGTTCTTATCCCAAGCTGGAATAGCAACAAAAATAATCAAGGGTATGGAGGGTTCATCACTGAGATGTCTTGACTGGGTTTTAAATTTGTCAGTTTCACTGACACATTTTCTTGAAGAAGTGGTAAAAGCTATGAATTTTATTAAATATTGGCCCTTAAATATGTATTTTTTAAATTATCTGCATGATGAAATGGGAAATGTGTGGAGAGCACTTCTGCTGTGCACCAAAGTACATTCATCCAGAGGAAAGTACATTCATCCAAAGTACATTCATCCAGAGGAAAAACTGTTTTCTGGTTGTGAGGGTTATCTTTTTTTTTTTTTTTTTTTTGGTTGAATGCTATTTTTTCTTGAAATAACCGACAGATAAAGTATTCAGATTTGCTGTTGGGCATTTTCAGATATTATTATTCAGATTTGGGTGTTGGGAATTTTCTATAAAATAATAGAAAAGAATATGTCTTTTCAAAGAAAACCACTTGGTACCTGTTGGTGAAAAAAATACGAACTTTCAAGCAAAGACTAGAATTGTAGGAAATGTATATTCACCACAGTGAATTTGACATTTTCTTCACTTAAAGACTTTTCTGATATGATTAGTGGTGAGACCATTAAACACATTTTTAATTGTATAGTGTAATGTAGTTCATTCATCTTGGGAGGTCTACATAATTCAGTAGCCCATATTTTCCTGAGAGGTAATGTTACAAAATCATGCATTGGGAAATATCTATGCAAAGTGGAAGAGAAACCAATAGATTTTAATGTAACTGTGAGGAAAAAGCTCACTGACACATTTGCAGATGTCACAGCGCAACTCAACTTCAAGAAACTATCACTTGTCAAGTTTCGATGTCATATCCAAGAAGAACGAGTATTTACAATTACTTGAAAAAGTCAATATATTTGTGTGAGGTTGAAATTTTCTTCATAGACTCAACAGAAACAACATATTTAAATAGATTGAATGTAGAAGCATATATGAGAACCCAGATGTCTTTTCTTAGGCCCTATGCTATAGATATTCAAAATTTTAAAACAATATATCTTCTTGTTTGGAAAGCAATATTATTTTAAATGATATATGTTATTCACATTAATATGTAACACAAACAGGTTTGTTATTGTTATTTTAAGACATAAGAGATACTGAAATTTTATGCTTCCATTTATAATTCTGTAAATGCCGATAGATATGACCCATATGTACAGAAATTCTTTAGGGCCCTCAATAATTTTTAACTGTATACAGGGATTTTAGAGACCAAGCAAGTCAATACCACCTTCCACCAGGAGATGCCGCCACCAACACACTCCCTGACGGCTTAAATTTGGGGCTTCAGGTTCTGCAACACACGCAGGTGACTTACATCAGTTTAATTTTTCACCTGAGCCAATGGTGAGACGAAAACAATGGAGGAAGACCATCTCTAAGTCTTAATAAAATCCGAAATGAACTTCTGATCAGACCCAGGCAGGGAAACAAGAAAAGCAAAAGGGAGCGTGATCTCAAAGCTGCAGAGAGGAAACAAGCACCGTTACGGGCACGGCCTGCACCAGCGAGCGCCGGCCTCTCCGCATCGGACCTCCAGGCTGGAGAGCACCCCTGGATTCCAAGCGGTAAATGAGGCCAGGCTTTTCCACTGCTCTGGTTGCTCTTTACATAAAGAGCAAAATTCCTAACCATGACCTTCAAGTTACTGTGAGACTCGGTCCTGACCCCAATCATAAACCCTCCAATGTCCACAAACTGGATCTATTTCACCAAATTTACAGAAGTGGTTCTCTGAGCAATACATCTCAACCATGGAGCCGTCTTATGCACAATGGCATTTCCCTAGTACCATGAAATATTATGTAATATTATTTATGCAGTTTGGGAAATCTGTTCTGAGAAACCGCATCCCCAAAACGTAATGCCCAACCACCTGAAATATAATTATGAATATTAGAGACTAAATACTGTGACGTCTCTGTTCCCAATTGTCCAGGGCCATTAGCCATGCCTTAGAACATGTATATTTCCCTTCCATATTAATGTCCCCGCACTTGAAGAAAATCAATCCCTTGTAATTTACAGTTGGTGTGAAATACGAAATGTATGATATCACCACATATTCTTTTCTGATTTTTCTTTCTTTGTTTCCTGTTCTGCATGTGGATCCCTTTTGCTGTGCTGATTTAGGCTTACTAACTTTCCTCTGGATTGTCATTTCTCTGCCTTCTTTAAGGGAATCCCTGTGCCTTGTGCTGATTTCATATCCCCAGCCTTGCTCAGGCTGATTCACACTCACTCCCCTCCTACCCACTGCCAGCCAAGAAAAGGTGGTGACTCTTTCTTCCTCTGAAGAAGAGGAATCTCGTGCACGTATGGGAGAAGAAAGGTTAAGGCCCTGGCATGACACATTTATCAAATTGTCATCTATCTTGCCTTCCAGAGATCCAGGTATACTCGCTTGACCATCAATGTCTAAGACCCAATCTGAAAGACTGGCTAAGAGGTTTGGGAGCCTTGCGTTCACAGGACCTTCTCAGTGTCTAGGCTTCTCATATTTCCAGTCTCTGCTTTGCCTTAGGATTTGTGAAACAGCACCTCCTTTGAGCTTTGCCTGAAGTCCACTGGCTGAAAGCATTGATGAACATTGTGTACTTTGTGGGGGGATTTTGGGGGAGTTCAGAAGACAGCAATGGAATCATTTTTGCAATGGAACGGCAAGCAATACTATTTTTCTTTGTCATCCCTAACCTCACCTGGTCCCAGCCACCTTTTGCCTTGCTGGCTTTTTAAATCCATCCTTCCATGGCTCTCATCTCCTCTCATCTCTCCTCATCTTCCTGGATTGGTAAGTCCTTTGCCCTCCCTTCTGCAGCTTGGCACCAGCAGGCAGAAGGCTGCAGAAGGGAGGACAAAGGACTTACTGATCCAGCCCTCAGCAGGCATTTCTTTTAGAAATTGATAAGCTGATTCTAAAATTACATGGAGATGCCAAAGGCCTGGAACAGCCAGCAGAACTCTGAAAAAAAGAACAACACATTTGGAGGGCCAATATTCTCTGATTCCAAGAATTATTATAAAGCTGGGTGCCGTTTAGGAAACTCTAATGCCCATGCCACACTGCAGACCCATTACATTTCCATTTGTAAGTGTGGGCCCAGCAGCAGGAATTTCTAAAGCTCCCCAGATTATTCCTCTGTGCAGCCCCAATTAAAAAGATTCCCAAGCAAGCATATTTCATTTGTCCTCTAGAGGGCGCCCCAAGCTTGTAACTGACAGAGGAATAGCCATTTGCAACTAAATAAATGGTCACTAGACATTCTGAAGCTGATTTTATCAGATGATCACATAACGTGGGGAAAGAAGGAAGAATAAAGACTAGAAACTGAGCTGAGCTCGGTGGCTTTTGCCTGTAGTCCAGAAGTTTGGGAGACTGAGGTGAGAGGATCGCTCGAGTTCAGGAATTCAAGACCAGTTTGGGCAACACAGCAAGACCCTGTATCTACAAAATTTTGGCAAGACCCTGTTTCTACAAAATTTAAAAAATATATATCTGTGCATGGTGGCATGCGTCTGTAGTATTAACTGCTAGGAAGGCTGAGGTGGGAGGATTGCTTGGGCCTAGGAGTTCGAGGCTGCAGTGAGCTGTTTGTGCCACTGCATTCCAGCCTGAGCCACAGAGCCAGACTGTCTCTAAAACATATATATGTATGTGTATATAATATATATTTGTAAAGATATATTAATATTATTTTAATATTTTATTTAATATTTTATATTTTTAATATATATTATATATATGTATGACTGATGATCACTACCACTGGCAGTATTATTATTTTTACTTTATTAAAATACTGAGTTTTATCTCACATGTATATTTTTGTCCCCCCCACCATTTCCACGTCTAACCACCACTACTACTACGCCCTATCATAACATTCCATACGTACTTAAAACCAAGCAAAGGGTGGAGTTCCACCTTTAAAAACTGCAGGCGTTTTGGACAACACATTCTTGGCAATAGAACCTGGGCATTTATCAAACACAGTTGGGAAAGTTCTCACTCTGCATTATAAAAAGGACAGCCAGATATCAACTGTTAGAGAAATGAAATAAGACGGAAAATTTTTAACAAATTCTTGAAACTATTTTCTTAAAGAGACTTCCTCCACTGCCAGAGATCTTGAATAGCCTCCTGGTCAGTCATCCAGAAGCAGTTCTTCACATAATTGATGAACTTGGCTTCTGCTCTGGGAAGAGAACCACCTTTTCTACACTTGCTTGCATTTTTGCTTTCATGTCTTCTACAGAACTAGGTCCTTTTGGTGTTTTAGGAATTTTTTCCTGTTTTTTGAAGGATTCTTGTCCTTTTGACCTTGGTGTTGATGACGGTTTTGAGTCTTTTCCCTTCTGATTTGACTTTTGTGCATTTTTGGCTGGAGTATCGTGTATAGATTTCTCCACTGGTGCTTTTTCTTCAGTTTCCTCATCATCACAATCATCATCATCTTCTTCATCAGCAGCAAGTTTTCCTTTTTTCTGTGGAGACTTGCTGCCACCTGCTTTCTAGACATACTTAAGAGTTTCACATCCTCCTCCTCTTCAGCTTCTGACTCTGCATTTTCCTCCACAGCTACTAAGTGCTGTCCACTGATATGCACTGGCCCTGAACCACACTTCAATCGTAAGACCACTGGCGCTGTTATTTCAAAGCCCCTAGGGGAAACCGTTGGCTGTACAGACATTTTCAAAGCTGCCAGTGTTACTTTAATTGGACTGCCTTCATAATTCATTGCCTCTGCTTCAACAATGTGCAATTCATCCTTTGCGCCAACCCCTAAACTGACTGTTCTTAAAGATAACTGGTGCCCATTTTCATCATTATTCACCTTAAAGTAATCATCTTTGTCAGCCTTTAGTTCACAGCCGAAAAGACAGTTCTGGGGCCTCGGGGGGCTCATGTCCATGTCTATCGAATCTTCCATCAGGTGGCGGCACGCACTTGGAAGAGAAGGCGGACGGAGATAAACCACCACTGCTCAAAAGAACAGCCTCGCAGGACGGAATCACAGCAGGCGGCAGTATCGGTTTTTTTAGCTACATTAAGTATATGTCATGCATGGGAACTGAAAGAAGTTTATCCGCTTTTGATTCTGTATTGATGGCATCCTGGTACAAAAAGAAACACAAGTTCTAGAATAATCTTTGTGGCTAATAGGACTTCAGATTTAGCCCAGCCGTTGGAACCATATCAATCTTGGCTCTGGTTTAATTTTCTAAGCAAGTACGTCCACGCTCCTATGTATTCCTTTTGTTTCAGCTGTGCTGGTCTAATCACCTTTTTCCAAACTTGAGGTCCTACTGTCCCCCCACCCAGGTTAAGTGGCACCTCCCCAGGCTGCCTTCGACATTCCCCAACCCTAGTCTGGATGCGGATTAGGAACTTGTTAACATCTTCCTGGCTCATCCATACCCCTTGTAATTCTGAATTGTTTTATACCTTGACTGACCGACGAGAATGTATGCCTTCCGAGTCCCAGGACCTCATCTTTAATAACCACGAGTGGTACTTGCATGAGGACGGTTGATCCATATTTGCTTGATGAAAATATTCGTTCTGGTTTGATGAGCTTAAAGTGAGTTTGAGAGAAGGGCCTGGTTTACCATTTTCTCCCTAGGTCTTAGCATCCTGCCTGGAACAGAGCAGGCACTTAACACACCACTGTTGACTGAGACGTATGTGTCCATGTTCAGTACCTACTTGCACAGGAATGTGGTTTTCCTTGAGCCCATTCCTTTAGGCTGAATCTTTCCCCGCTCCCTCTCCTCTTGGCCCTCCCACTTCTCATTTTCTTCTGTGTTTGGCTCTTTTAAAGGGACTACTGCGAGTATGTAGTATTTCCTCCCTTTGTGCTCTGGGCTGCCTTCCCTCCCTGCTCCTCCCCTCTTTTCCTCCCCTCTTTTCCAAGCAAATATGGATCAACTATCTACGTACAAGTACTACTCATGTTTATTAAAGATGAGGGCCTGGGACTCAGAAAGCATACACCCTTGTCCCTTTAAAAGAGCTTTAAAAAAAAAAAAAATGAATACGTTAAATAAGATTGAGGTAGTGAGGTGCGTAAGTATTATTTTAGGTATTTGCAACAACTCTAATGCATCTGCATGTATCTGTGGTTTTATTGGTGACAAAGTCATGGGAACAGACAATACCACTGTGGTTTATCAACCTACACTCAAATTGAACAAAATGTTACATTGCATTAGAGTTTAGTGAAAAAAGAAATGTACTTCTCCCTCATACATTTTCTTAATTCTGTTCAGAAACCCATGGTGGCAGGAGAGGTTTGTGATTCCGTAGGTCAAGTCTTCTACAAAAATATGACAAGCACATGATTTATTTTTAATGGTAAAATGAGTTTTTCTTTCTTTGTTCCTTCCCTCACTTCTCCCTCCCTCCCTCCCTTCCTCCCTTCCTTCCTTCCTTCTGTCTGTTCTTCCTCCCTCCCTCTCTCCTTCCTTCCTTCCCTCTTTCTATTAAAACCATTTAAATTTTCAGAAAAGCTTCTAAGTTGCTATCTTTAAGCGCCAATTCCTATGGGACACCAGAGACCTCTCTCAGTAGTTCTCAAACTTAAGTGTGCATCAGAATCACCTGCAGGGCTTGTTCAACTTCAGATGACAGTGCTCCATGCCTAGCGCTTTGATGCAATTGGGGCCTGAGAATCTGTATGTCTGACAAGTCCTGGTGATGCTGATGTTGCTGGTGTGGGCTGCCTCTTTGAGAACCACTCCCTTCAAACCTTCAAACTCCCTCGCACAGAACTTGACATTCTGACCTTCTGGTGGTTTGAGTTGGGTAAGTGACCATCTTGGAAGGAGGATTTGCTTGGTGAGGCATGAAGTCATGGTGAAGCAAGAAGTACCACTGGTGTTTGATCAGGTGGCAACAGGAGAGAACTTGGGGCAGACCCCGCTGGGCACTGGAGGCACAGCTGGTGTGGTGGATGACAGGGGTGTTCTACCTCGCACCCCTCGTCCCACCAAAAGCATCCCTATAAGCTTTATAAAATCAATCAAGGAAGAAGGGAACAAAAATTAACCAAGCTTGCAACGCACTCAGCACTAACCAGTAGGTCGGCCTGCCCTCTGCCCTGCTTCCTTATAGTGGGTTGCCTGTTGTCCTAGAATCATGTAAACCGTACCACAAGATTTTAGCTCCTCTTAACTGCTCTATAGATAACAACATAAGCATTGTGAAAGGTCAAGCTGTTTGAGATATTCTTCCAGGTCCTGCAAACTCGTGAAACTACTGACGCCAATGAATCTGAAGGACCCCATGAGGAGCTGACTCACCAAAGAATGCAGTTTCCACATCCTGATGATTTCACTCCTGTTATTCCAAGCAAACAATAACTGCAAGTTCTCTAGCCCCTTGCCCCCATGATCCCCTTAAAAATCCCAGCCAAGACCTCCGTGGGGAGATGGGTTTGAGGGCCTCCTCCCATCTCCTGGCTTGGCCTCCCTGCGATCACAGAACTGGTTCTCTGCTGCCACCCCTGCTGTATCAGACTGTTACAGCACAGCAGGCATACATTCCTGTCAATCCTGTAACACCACCTGAGTTTGCTAGTGGCCGTGGCACTCAGTCCTCAGCATGCTGACATTTTTCTGCATTTGGGGACTTTACCCTGTACCCCAAGAGGGTGAAATGCCCACCCATGGGACTTGTGGTGACATTCCCCAACCTTCCAGTTCTTGGTGCAGTCCACATGCTTCCACAGAGCTGGCTTCAGACCCTGTTGCCCACAGCAGTAATCACTCATTAATCTTGCTTCAGTGACCATTTTCACCTTCCCTGCCCCATTGTCTCCTCTTTCTCTTCTCTCCTGCTTCCTGGAATTACCTGCCAAATAAACCTACTTGTTTCCAAATGCTTGCCTCAGGAACTGCCTTTCAGGAAACCCAATCAAAGATGTGTGTTCACATCCTAGCCTGTCACTTCCCTTCTGGGTGACCCTGGGCAATGGATTAAGTCTCTTGAGCCCCATTTCTTTGCATAGGACAACACTTCCATCTCCCAGAATTATTATGGAGACAGACTGAGATAATATTCAAGAAGGACCCTGGACCTCCTGGCCCTGCAATGTACATACTCAGGAGATGTTAGTTACCTCTGCTCCTGAGGTTGGCTGCTTTCTGGGAGGAAGAAGGAAGAAGACAGAGGAAATAATTAATTTGCTGGATCCATGAAACACGCAGGCAAGGGGTTTGCCTCAGGCACAGTGAGGTGGATGAGTGGGCAGATCAAGTCTTCATTCCTGAAGAATGCAGATCTTACTCTTGGAGAGTTCTACTGACTAAGATGTTCCTGGTGGCCATGGAAGCTGTGAGCTCTCCTGCTTCTGTGCTTGCATTTACCAATCTCCATCTGCAACGCCTTCCTTCACAAAATTGATTTGATTGTAGCTGTTGGGTTGTGGGTCAAGGGGACTTCCTCCTTGGCTCTATGGCAATATTCACTTGCCCTTTTCCCTCCATCTCATTTCAGGAAGTGGTTTTGTCTTTTTTGTTATTTTCATAATATTATAGCAGGAACATTAAAGAGATGGTTGGTGTTCATTGATTTGCTTGAGTGTGGGCTTCAATGTATTTATGGTTTAATTCTGTAAAATAGGAAGAGAAGTAGAAACATCTTTGAACTAATTTCAGAATTCTTTGCTCAGCAAACCTCCTTGTCCTTCACAGCCAGTAATGCAATGTTGCAACAGAATTTAAATCAGACACTGACGGGGGAGGGGAGATCAATACAGGTTGTCTCTTCCTTCTCAACTCACTTTGTTGAGTTTCATGCAGCCTCTGTCAGTGGAAATACATTTCTAAGTACATTTGCTGCAGGCAGATATATCTAAGGAGCAGAAATAGAGCAAGACAGAGATAGATATATGTAGAAAAGATGAAATGCAAGAGAAACCAAAGCAAATACGAATTTAGAGTGGCAAATCAATTCTTTTGGCACCTAGAAATAATTTTAAAAGTCAGCTTTTAGAAATTCATATTCAAAAGAGAGCATCCTGTGGAGACAGTTTTACATGTAATTTGAAGCCGGGAACTGTGTCCTCTGAAGCTGGCCTTCTCCGGTATTCTATCCCACCACTCTGTCTCAGCCAAAAGAGCTGGCACAAAGCTGGGCTGCTCATCTTTCCAGCTCCTGGCAGAGCAGTGGAAGATGACAATGGGTCAGGAAGATCAGGGCTCATTTTAAACAGACAAATAGAATTTGAGATGCAGACCACTAAATGCTCAGGAGCTGAGGTGAATCAATTCTCCCTTTGATTGGTCACGGCAGG
Organism: Aotus nancymaae; assembly: GCF_030222135.1. Lineage (NCBI taxonomy): Eukaryota > Metazoa > Chordata > Mammalia > Primates > Aotidae > Aotus > Aotus nancymaae. The sequence goes on along the minus strand of NW_026988412.1, from coordinate 8,771,319 downwards.
CTGTTTCCTTACCCACATAGACTACAGGCTACTTGTGTCCAGAATCATATTTGACACATTGTTATTTTTTGCGCAGTACCACTGGGGCTTTGAAAAAGTTTTCTTTCTTTCTTTTTTTGTAAACAGTTTTAACATTCCGATTTTATTGCCTGACCCCTTGGTCTTGCGTTCCACATGTGTATGCATGTGTATGTGTGTAAGGTGTCATATATCAAATACATGCATGCGTGTATGTGCACATACACACAGTATGGGGGGCAGGGAGAGAGACATCCTTAAACACGGAGCTCAGACATTTGCATTTAATTCAATAGGTTAAAGGGGTCACTGAAAGTTTGTGAACAGAGGACTGATAAAGCCAACACTTCCCTTGAAGAAATTTATACTGGTGAAGTAAGGATTAATTGTCTAAGAATTGGTAATGGTGGAGGTTGGTGATTAGGAGCAGAAAGAATAGTTTAGAAGTTCTTGAAAATTGGCTGGATAGAGATAAGAAGAAATAACCCAGCAATACCAGCAATGATAACAGACATGAAGTCTGTGAGAGGCATTTAAAACGTGGCATGTTTATGATGTGGCAATTCCATGTGGAAGAGAATGAAAGAAGGAGCCACAGGTGTCTCAGAAATGCAATGTATCTGTATCCATCTCTGAGTCAGAACCTCATTAACAGGCAGCCCCATCCAGTTATTTCTAATGTTCGCTAGAACTCCAGAGGAAATTCTGCTGCCTTTTCTGATGGCTGTGTCTTCCAGCCACTGCTTTCCGAATATTCTTCCAACTGTCTAACCTGAGTGTTCTCACATCCAATAGAACTTCTTCCTTATAGGCGATTGGTTTGAGGATTACAAAACTATTTTATAAAGAAGGCAGCCCTTTAATATTGACCATATTCTGTTTAATATGTAATTTGGTGAGCTGAATCATCTGAGAGAGAGAAGATGGCTTCCTCATCTTTAGGATGAAATAAAAGTACTTTAGAGCACACAGAAGACCTGAACTCTGGGACCTCAGGCTCTCCTGGGATGGCAGGACCCAAGAAGAGAAGAGGGTTTCAGCGTGGATGTCTTTGATGGCTGGGCATTAAGTACTGTGGTCTCTGAAGCAGTGGGTCCTGGGCGGTCCAGCCTGTGGTCAGTGGGGAAGACAATGGTGAGGAATGGCCTCATGGTTTTCCTGAGCCAGACTCCTTTCTTATTTTCTTGATGTCGTATAAATTAGCTCTGGGTTTTTTTTATAAAGAGGGGACAGGGTAGCCTCAGTAAGATCTGATGTTGGATATCTTACTGTCTTTGGTGAGCAGAAGCTAGGAGCTTGGCTTACTTTGTTTTAAGGAATTAAAAAAAATGGAGTGATTCATCTACCCAAATATTGTGAATCACAAATACCTGTCACAATGATTAAAATGTAGGGCTGTGCAGTTTTATTGGGCTAGTTTTTCAGAGGTGTCTTCTAGAGCTGCTTTAATTAGATTTACCTTGCTGTGAAACTCTCGGTGTCAGGGACTTGCTGATGCTGGAGAGGAAATTCACTGCTGTTGGTGTTGTCAGTGGCCTGGAAAATGGAAGACAGGTTGTGAGTTATTTTTTTGGCCCTTGTTAAAGGTGTATGTGCCTTCAGGATAACTTCTTTCTGATCCTCACTCATGATCATTCCGAGCCAGTTATACCATCCAGAAGATTAAAATTGGGCATCCTTAACAGCTGGTGTATGTCCCATGCTGGGGAAGTTCAAAGTAAGCCAGGTGGGACTAGAAACCACCGGACGTGGAGATCAACCCAAGCATGAATCTGAAGCGTGTTTCTGGCTATTGCCTAAGTGCAGGTAACTGAACCACGTGCTATCTAATGAAATCTGAATGGCTAAACCCAGGACACAACATTCAAAACACTCTCGCCCATCTTCATGCGAGGAAATGTGGCCAGTGCCTACAGGGTGAAGTGACTCTAGCCCACCGTCAGGCTACTGGCCACATTTCCTTTATTTTGTGTCAGAAATGCCTTCCACTTGCTGTCTCTAAGAACATCCGGGGGTGCAAGAATCAAATTTGAGTTTGCCCTATGCCTACTGAAAATGACTTTCTTCTGATAATTTCTGCCTTGTATGTCTTCCGTATCTTTAAATTAGCATCCAATATCCATAAATGCAGAAGTGCGTTTTACGCTTTATCATCTTTATGTAGTGTCTGACATGCTTAGGACATTCCTGTTGAATTGACTGAAACACAAAGAGAGTTTGTTAAGTGTTTGAGAGGCTGTCTTTGCCATCATAAACTCACGGCTCCCAATGTATAGAGGGCTACAATTTAAAAAGCTAATTTAAGCTTTGTCATACTCTACGAGGTTAGAATTATCACCTCTGCAAAATAAGAAAGCCACTTTTGAGCAGAAATGTATAAACAGGAAATTTTTTTTACTGAAAGAAAAAAAGTTTGATAATCGCTGTACCTTTCAACTACCATGTAGTAAGATGTAGGTTTGTCCCATAGAAATGCTGTGATAATTCTTAAAAAGAAAAATGTATATGTGTGTATGTGTGTGTGCATGTGTGTGTGTGTATGTGTGTGTGCGTATGCACTTGTATCTATATGGGTGAAATGGTTTGGCTGTGTCCCCACCCAAATCTCATCTTGAATTGTAGCTCCCATAATTCCCACGTATTGTGGGAGGGAACCAGTGGGAGATAACTGAATCATGGGGCAGTTTCCCCCATACTGTCTCATGGTAGTGAGCAAATCCCACGAGAGCTGATGGTTTTCTAAGAGGTTTCCCCTTTCACTTGGTTCTCATTCTCTCTCTTGCCTACTGCCATGTAAGACATGCCTTTCACCTTCTGCCATGATTGTGAGGCCTCCCCAGTTATATAGAGCTGTGAGTCCACTAAACCTTTTTTCTTCTTTTTTTATAAATTACCCAGTCTCAGGTATGTCTTTATCAGCAGCATGAGAACAGACTAATACAATGGTTATGTATCCTATATATGATACATGTAAGATGACACACATGTTCAAATAAACCCCCAGTCATCCAAGTAGTGAAATGATTTGCTTAGAGTCTTAACCAGGATTTCTGAATAAAACTCTTGAGACTCTGCACCAAGTCTTGGAAGTTGTTATGTAGATAAAAAGGTAGTTCATTCTTTATCAATCTGGAAGACACCATAGATGAATGAGTAGAAATTACTCCAGAAGGTAGACCTAAATCTGATATGTGAATGATATCCCCTAAATAGATGGCATAGCTACATATTTATAATATTTTAAAAATCCCAGTCTTCCAGCAGTCTTTATGACATAAGACAGTTTCTACCAAAAAGAAAAAATAATGCATACAAGCACAGTAAAAATGTTTGGTAAGACTGAGTTTAAAATGACAATAGTGTGTTTTTCTTTCATTTTACATACCTATGATTTGCAATATTTATCAAGGAGTCTGTATCTCTTGTGTCATGAAAATAATAATGTGGAAAAGTGAAAGGAACTTGTTAACGATTGGAGCTGTTCAAAGGTGTGGTGAATTACAAGCCAATACACCACCTCTCATCAAAGGTAATAAGTAGAAGTTAGAAGGTTAATACATAAGGGCTCCATAGATGGAGAGACTTCCATTTAATTGTCAGTGGGAGAAGATGGCCTCTAACTCCCAGCTCAGTCCTAACATTCTATAAGTTGGAATTCTCATATTGGCTATGCTTTCCAAACCTAATTATAAAAACTAAGACAATCATGGCTCCTGGTCACTGAAAGTGTTAAGATACTTTTAACCAGAGTAAAATATAAAATAACAGCAGTATATATATTTTTCCTTATGTGAGCAAAAGGAGAAGGGTTCCAAGCTTTGTGTAGGAGCTGGCTGGTTGCATAGTCACTGCCAGCCCCGCAAATAGACCTCCCTTTTTCTGGCAGCTGGGTTTCATTACCTCTGAGGGCAAGCTGAGTTAGCAATGTCATAGTGGCAGATTGCTAACCCCCATTCTTTAGAGTAAATAACTTATTTGGCAAATAAAAGGTAACCTATATTTTCCTTAAAATATCCTTTTAATTCCCTGAAAGCATTTTAAATGGTAATAATCATCCTATCCAGCCAGGTTTAAAAAGGAAAAGGAAGATTCCACGCCACTGCCTACCCATGGGGAAGCCATTAAGGCGAAGCATTGACTTCAGCCACTCTGGCTGGAGCAAACACCTTGCTCTTCTATAGAAAAGAGAGAAGCTATTTGTAGAGGATCAAAGCAGATCAGAGCAATGCATCCTCATCAGGGCAAACACGAGCTGAGGGATCTCTCCGAGGGATTTTAACCAGGTCCTGGGTCACCCAAGCCTTGCATTATGAAATGAAAGAAACCTTCTGAATAGAAACACCAGCTCATAAAGCCCCATAAAGGACAGAAAAGACACAAAATACTGAGCACATTTTCCTCACATTCCTCCTAGTTTTTCCTCTTAGATGATTTGTTAGGTGGCTAAGACCTGAAGGACTGGCTGGCTCCATACCTGCAGGTCCTTTGGAGTTTGAGCTGTTCTCTGCTTATTCTGAGTAATCTATCAAAAGATAATGAGGAGGCTGGCAGTCGCTGCTGTGCAGGACGTGGTCTGCAGAAAGGGGATCTGTCCTTGGGTAACCCCACATGAATTCTGGAAAAATTTCATAAGAAAAAAAAGAGACGAAGTTCAACCAATGAGATTTTTCTTTTTTTGCATCATAGTTACTTTCGCCTTTCTTGTTATCTTTAGGTGTGGAGGGGAATATGGCACAATTTTTTTGTTAAATAATTATTTACAAATAATCTAATTACTTGCGTTAGGACATTCCTGTTGAATCAATGGAAACAAGGAGTCTGTAAAAGTCTTAGTTTTACACTGGGCTTTTCAGCTATACAGGTCAGTGAGGCTTAAAAGCATGATTTTAACACAACAATTTTAACTATGTTCATTGCCTCAAATCATAGTTCTGAACTCAACATGCAGTCTTCTACTGTGTCTCAGTCTTTATGCATGGTTAGTTTTCCATTTTTTCCCCTTTGTATACAGCGTGTTACAAAGACATCATAAAAATGCAAAATAGAATTTTTTGTAAACAAAGAAATATGACATCACAGTAACTGTCAATTATTTTTATATTGTTATACTGTCTCTGGCCCTTATGTATTTTACATATGGATCCTATTTATTTGATAGAGGTATTTGTAGAATGCAGGATAATCTGATTGTCCAGGGTTTTATAGTCTGCTATTTTGAGTTAACTTTGTGTCATAAACACCTTCTTCCATTTATAATGGTTATTTGTAATTGCTCTGTTACATAATATAATAGGATGTGATGCACCATCATTTCCTAAATCTTCTTTTATTATTGAATTTTTGGGTCATTTTGTCTTCACACTATTATAGATAATGATGTAACAACATGCTCTTTTTGCATTTTAATAAAGACCCAACTGTCATTTGGCTCCTAAAGAGGTTACCAAAGATAACACTAGCTATGTGGTTGTTTGCTAGTGTCCTTTCTACATAATTATAATGCCATTAGCCTGTTGCATTCAAGGCACACACTTGCTATGGAGTGGCCTTCAGGGAAAGCAGAATTGAAACACTGTACCTCTCAGATCTGAAAGTGAAGCACTGCCTCTCAGATCTGAAAATGAAGTTCATTAAAAAAAGCAATTTAAGAAAGTTCAAAAAGACCTTGATTAATGAGAACATTTGAGTGAAGAATGTTCAACGTAAGTGAATTTCCTGATATTTGTTATTGCTGTTATTATTAGGTTATTTTTATATGGAAATTACAGGTTGAAAAACAATTTTCATGATATAATGTTTTACGTCATGTACCTTGGGATTAGTTAAAAGAAATAGCGATGTGTTTCTGTTTCTTCTTTATCCTGGTTCCCAACAATATATGTGAAATATTTGTCTCTTTGTGCCATGGCAGTGCCATAAATTATCTCTCAGAAAGATTTCATCCCACTGAAATTCCATCTCTTTGGAAAAGTGCCTTGTGGACTCGCCTGGTGCTATTCGGAACGCTGTTATGGCATGACATTGCCCGTGCTGTTGGAGTAGAGTGGCTGCAATATGATGAAATTTAAGAATGATCTACAGAACCTCAGGTACCCCTCTGCAGGTGTAACTATTTTAACAAAATTCCACATCTGAGCATTTGGATCTGCCCATTTGCTCTTCCGCATCACAGTAGATCGCCACAAAAATTCCAGTTAACTGATGACTTCAGCACTTAAGATCCACAGAACTCCAGAACTTGTAGAGACTGTGATGATTTTGTAGGTGATAAAGTCCAGAAGCATTACGAGTTTCCTTCAAGGATTGGGACTTGGCTCAAACCCCTAGTCATGGCTGATGGTTTCGTACTCTTTTTCCTACCTCCTGGTTATATTTCAAGTTTTGTTGTACATACTCTTGGGTCTTTCTCTGAAACACCAGGAACGATTGATGGAGTATCACTCAAAACACCCACAGAACTGACGCTTGGTTTTGCTGTCAACTCACTTAGCAAGACCACATTGCATAATAAAGCAAGGACATTTGGTTTAGTGTCATTCTTCCATTCATTTGCTAACCTTTCATTGTATACCTACGTTGTGTTACATATTGGATATGTGCTAGATGCTCAGAACACAGAGAGGCAATAGTGAGGCAGTCTGGTATGGCACTCAGACATCAGGGCTTGAATCCTAGCTCTGCCATTTACTAGCCATAAACTTGGGAAAATTACTTGACCTCTCTATCCATGTCAAGTAAAAGAAGAAAGCCAGAAGTCCATTTTATTCTCCAATGCGCTATACTCCTCACCTTATGTATTGAGAAGTAGATCTGAGTCCATGAGTCTCTAGAGGAGGTAGATTCAAGCCTGCCCCATCTCACTTTAAGAATATGGTAATGCTTGGATGTCTTTGATAATACAAATGGGGGTGGAATGGCCGTGGACCACCCTAGAGACTGGAGGATTCAGGAACTAATTTGAGTTCCTTTGCTGGGTAGCATTGGCCCCAAAGAGGGAAATTACTTCTGGTGACAATGAAGCGACTCCTGCAGGTCATTTCCTGTCTACGAAGAACTCTACAGGCCTTTTGGACTCGTCTTGCTTTGTCACCCAGGCTAGAGTTCAGTGGTGAGATCTCTGCTCACTGCAACCTCTGCCTCCAGGGTTCAAGTGATTCTCCTGCCTCAGCCTCCCAAGTAGTTGGGATTACACAGACACGTGCCACCAGACCCGGCTAATTTTTTGTATTTTTAGTAGAAAGGTGGTTTTACCATGTTAGCCAGGCTGGTCTCAAAGTCTTGACCTCAGGTGATCCTGCTGCCTTGGCCTCCCAAAGTGCTGTGATTACAGGTGTGAGCCACCGCACCCGGCCAGGCCTGTTGGACTTAATTGTTGTCTCACGTGAATCTAACCCAGAGACACTGCCTCTTAAAGAACTCTGGGCTCTTGACAGTGAAACAGGAAAAGTTCCCTTGTCCCCTTCACAGGGCATGCGCTGGGGGTGTGGCTGGCTTACCTCTTCTGTGCCCAGCTGCTCAAACCCCTAAAGAGCAGGCAGACAGGCAGGCTGTGGGGCTCTGACCCTAAGCCGGTGTCTAGGGGTGAATGCTGGCAGCTCCTGAGGGCCCGGAGGGTGTGTGTTACTGAGTGCTCCTTCAGTTTGGCCTTCCGTAGTGGGTTTGTGTTAGTCAGTTTAATTAGACTCTCTGCCTCATCACAAGGATAGAGGTTTTTGGTATGCCCATGTTTCTTGCCTTGGTGTACCAGAAGAATCGGTACATATGTGGGCTTGGAGAATGAGTGCGAGGTTTTATTGAGTGGAAGTAGCTCTCAGAAGATGGGGGAGCCAGAAGGGAGTTGGAGTGGGAAAGTGGTTTCCCCTGGTGTCTGGTCGCTCAGGAGCTGAGGCTCTCCTCTGACCACCCGGCCAAACTCTCCATTGTTCTGCAGTAGATGGTGGCCTGCCTGCCGCATGTCCGTGCCTCTCAGTGTGCGCTCATGTCCTCTCAGCGTCCAGCTGCTTGCGTCTCTGCCCAATAGGGTCTCAGGGTTTTTATAGGCACAGGATGGGGCGTGGTAGGCCAGGGTGGTTTTGGGAAATGCAACATTTGATCAGGAAGATAGAAACACCTGTCCTCACCTAGGTCTGTGGGCACCGGACTGGGGGGTGGAGCCTTAGCCAGGGACCCGCCCTTCCCTTCCCAGCACCTCCCTGACCCCCTTCTACATCGTTAGAATTCCATCTCAGCTCTTATCCACTAGAGTAGCTGGAAGTGCAGATGTATTCTTGACTTTCTAGGATTCTTCTCAATGTAGGTAGAGAGGTCAAGTAATTTTTGAGCTTTTTTAAATTAAGGGAGGGTAGAAAGAATCTCATAGTCATTAGCGAATTTTTATAATTTTTTCTTTTATAAATTTGAGAAAAACCTAGCCAAGTTAGTAAACCTTGTCAAAACCCTTTACTGTGCAGAGCTGCCCAGTAGGGCGAAGTTCAAAGCTCACAAAAGGAGTACAGGGTCTCTGGGAATTGAAAGAACTCCTGCTTCCTCAAATTCCAAATTGGAGCACCAGTCCAGGTGAATCACAGTGACTGGCCAAAATCGTGAACAAGGACATGTAACAGAGACCCAGAAATAAAGGCCAGCACAAGACAGGGCAGATGGGTTGAACCTAGCATTGACCCAAAAGTGATGGGTCGGGGAGTCATTCTGGGTTCTGAAACTGGCACATGCGGTGCCCTGGGGAGCAAGATTTGAAGTTCCAAGGTTATGTAATGCTATAATTTTATAACTCTGTGTGTGCGAGTGTGTAACAGAAAAGTTCTGTTTCAGGAGTTTCTGCCACAGCCTATATTAAGATATAACTAGCAACTTTTCTCATGAGGGAACCAAAAATAGCCATGAACATCACAGAGTGTAATCTTTGGCAGGGCCTTCCCTGAGAAGGACACCTTGCCCCCTAGATCTTGAGCATTGGCTTCTCCATGCATTTATCTTGTCACCAAGACTCAACACTTAGAAGCCATCTTACATATTCCATTTTTCTTACCTCACCTTTCAGGTACCGCTCCTTCAGTGATCCCTTGTATTCCTTTGCCAGGGACCTGCTGCCCTCTCACCAGGCCCGTTTTAGTTACCTCAGCTTTTCTTCAAGCCACACTTCCTCCCCATATCTGCTGTAACTTACTCAAATCCAGATATAATATAATATAATATAATACCTCGGTAAGGAATCTGTGGCGAATCTTGACTGCCTACAGGAGAAACTCTAAACTCCTTTGTCTACCATTTTGCTCCCATCTGCTTCTCTAAACTCATAGACTGCTATTCCCAATGTTTCATCTACCATGCTCACAGGCTGCCTGGATTTCTACTGGGTTTTCCTAATGTGTTCTTGTAGTTCTCCACTTCTGGAGTCACCATCCTTATTTGCCTTTTAAATTCCATCTTCAATATTCTGTTTTCCCCGAAAAGACTCTCTTTGATCTGCATCTTCCCTCTGATTTGGAAATAATCTCTTCCGCCTTCATACTCTCATTCTAAGTTGCTTGAGCATTCTCTCCTGTAACTACTTGGCTGTAAGAGCCAAGAACTCAGAAAAGAAGCCTATGCTAGGAATATCTTTGAGAGTTGTCAGTCTGTAGGTGGTGTTTATGTCATGGGATTGGATGAGATTATTAATAAGAAATATAGCTAGACAAGAGAAGTGGGCCATGAGAAACAAATAGCATTTAGAAGCCCAGGGAAACCTTCTCAAAACCCGTCGAGAAGGGATGTGGCTCTGACTGTCGTCTTTTTCTGATCATAGAAGTCTAGCACAGACTAAGCATCAATAAGTAACCACTGAATTGAATTAAAAATGGTGCCAGTCATATACACCATGGAAGATTATGCAGCCATCAAAAACGATGAGTTCGTGTCCTTTGTAGGGACATGGATGGACCTGGAAACCATCATTCCCAGAGAACTGACACGAGAACAGAAAATCAAACACCGCATGTTCTCACTCATAGGCGGGTGTTGAACAATGAGAACACATGGACACAGGGAGGGGAGCATCACACACTGGGGTCTGTTGGGGGGAAAAGGGGAGGGGACAGTGGGGGGTGGGGAGTTGGGGAGAGATAGCATGGGGAGAAATGCCAGATATAGGTGAAGGGGAGGAAGGCAGTAAATCACACTGCCACGTGTGTACCTATGCAACAATCTTGCATGTTCTTCACATGTACCCCAAAACCTAAAATATAATTTAAAAAAATTAAAAAAAATGGTGCCAGTATTTCCTGAAATTGAAGTTACAAAATGTTTGGGTTTTCCTATACTGGGGACAAGGTATCAATTATACCCTTTCTGGGGTGCTGATTCATAAGCCATGTCATTCCCACCAACCACTGTCCTAAGGAACAATGGCTTATTGATAGATTCATGAATTCACTCACAAACATTCAATGATTCCTTCTTTTTAAGCACATACTGGTGATAAAATATCTAATATAATTTGAACTGATGGGCTGTTTACATGAGTGTGAAAAAAGTAGACATGGAAATAGTCCAAAGTTTACAATACAATGTAATAAATGCTACCACTGGGGCAAGAATGAGCCAGGTAGAGGAGAGAGAGATAAGCACTTTGGGTTCTATCTGGAAATTAGTATGGAAGCACTATTATCCAACAGACTAGTGAAAAAAATACCCCTTAAATCCTGATGTTCAGTCTTGCTTCAGGGGCTGAGAGACATCATGGTGTAGTGATAAAAGCCTGAACACTAATCAGAGAGATCTGAGTTTAATACCTGGTCTTGTCACTTACATGTTACCTGGGATGAGTTAGTAAACCTCAAAACTCAACTGTCATATGGGGATAATAATATCTTTTCCTTTGGGTCTAAGATGGAGATAAATTGCTATGCAAGAGCATATCTGTTAATTTTGTCATTGTTGTGTTGGTATTTCTATTCTTTTTACTTCTGGTGTAGCAAGAAGAGTGGAAAATAAATTGCAGACCTTCTTAACTTCCAAGGATGTACTTTTGTCTACAAATGGAAAATTACCTAAAATCTGAGAAAGTGAAAAGAAAAAGAGCTTTTAACTCTCTCTAGTGGATTGAGGAGCAGAGTCTTGTTTTTTATATGCAAGCACACCCAATGCCAACTAACAGAAAGTTTTATTATATTTATATGTGAAGTTAAATGAGTCACCTCAGGAAGCAATGGGTGAAATGAATGATGGTAAGACTAGCAAACTGTTTCTGTGTACCTCTTCCTATTTTTCTATAAATGAGTCACAGAAAGGAAATATGAAACTGACTCCTCAAAGGCCAACCTGTTATATAAAAAACCCAGCTTAATAACAGCAAGAAAAGTCCCTTGTATTACCCTCCCAACTGGGAGCTCGATGACATAGCTGAGGCTAATGTTCATTGTTTTTGAAAGCCAGAAAAATTGAACTACAACCTCTTCTTAGTCTCAGATAATGAAGAATGAAATTGAGGTTGAAAAGGAAGCTTTCTAAAGTCAGTTGATCTAAATAAATGTGATGGTGCTGTGCAGACTCAAATGCTAGAGACCAGCATCCTACCAGATTCATGATTTTGGTGGTTATGATTATTTATCACTAGGTAAGAATCAATCCCCAGTCTTGATGGCTTAAAACAATGAACTATCCTGCATCATGATTTCCTACATCAGGCATTCAGGAAGAGTTTAGCTGGGTGATTCTCTGTTCATGTGGCAGTGACTGAAGTCTTTTGCTAGTATTCATCTAGCAGAAGGGTTAGTGTGGAATGTCGGAGATGGCTTCACTCATGTATCTCACACCCTGGAAAGCTGAGCTCAGATGGGACCCTGGAATGGATAACCTACATATGACATCTTCGAAAAAAATGATCTCAGGCTAGTCGTATTTCTCCCATAGTGGTCCAGGGCTCCCAGAGTGAGCACTCTAACAGGATGGATGAAAGCTGCAAGGCTTCTCATGACTTAGCTCATAAGTCCTAGAACATCAATTCTACCACACTCTATTGGTCAAGCAAATCATAAGGGCAGCCCAGAGTCAAAGAGAGGGAAATGAGACTCGACCTATTAATGGCAAGAGTAGCAAATAATTTGTAATTATCTTTATTCTCTTACACAAACTTACACCTGGGTTATAAATGCTAGTGACACTTCAGACTAAGGTGTCTTCTAATATACTATTGTTTAGCTCTGGATAAACACATTTCTGTGTACTCTCATGTCCTATGACTTAATCTTATAGTAACCATATAATTATCAAAAGAATTATTCTCTTGGCTGGGTGCAGTGGCTCACACCTGTAATCCCAGAACTTTGGGAGGCTAAGGTGGGTGGATCATGAGAACAAGAGATCAAAACCATCCTGGCCAATATGGTGAAACCCAATCTCTTCTAAAAATACAAAAATTAGCAGGATGTGGTGGCATGTGCCTGTAGCCCCAGCTACTCGGGAGGCTGAGGCAGGAGAATCACTTGAACCTGGGAGGCGGACGTTGCAGTGAGCTGAGATCTCGCCATTGCACTTCAGCCTGGCAACAGAGTGAGATGCCATTTCAAATAAATAAATAATATAATCTAAAAATAAGAATTATTCTCTTGACTTAATCTTTATTATTTCTGGTTTTAATCCTTAATTTTAAAATAACTAACAATTGAAGGAAGAACACCTGAGAGTTTTTTCTGGCCAAGTATTTTTCTCAGATCACTCAAAGGTCAGGCTAGACAAGCTAGGTGCTTATGCTTCCAAAGTGGCTCTTAGCTAATTATGGATAGGAGGTGCCACACTTCCTTGCTCCTAAGGTAAGACAGCTCTAAAATCATCCTACATCTCTTTAGGATGAAATTGGATCATTCATAATTTAAAGGGTCATTGACTTGATGTTGAATAAACTGAACCTTGCTTTTTTTCGAGGGACTTGTTCAAGGTCACATGGTCAGTAGGTATAGCAATGTAGTAGGTATTGGACTAGAACTCTGGGTCTTCTGACTCCTGGGTCACTGTTCTTGCCTCTGCAGGTGCTGTAAGGTATTTAGCTGGTTGTTTTAGCCCTTACGTACACAAGCGTGACTGGATGACACAATCAAGATGCATACTCACACATACTTGCCACCAATAAGTAATCTGCCTTGGTCAGTTCACTAATCAAGGCTAGAGAATATCCTAAAAGCCATAAAATGAAAGACTGTCCGTCTCAAATAATTAATGTTTTATTTATGTTTCTTTTCTTTTTTTAAACTTGATGATTTGTCTAGGCACACTTCTGGGTGCTTGTGTGCTACTCGCTGGATTCTCGCTTGGCACTGGTGTTTGTGCCTGCCACTGGGGACCTGTAAGCGGACCTGCAAAGTCCAGTCCAGCCCATCCCATCTTGCCCCATGCCCATCTGGGGCTAAGGCAATGGAAGACTTCTCCCAATAAATAAGGATCAAGTATATGCCCAGTGGCATTGGCCACGTCGAGCTCTTACCCAGGAACATCATCTACAGGCTCGTAGGCTGAACTATACAGCCGATATAAACCTGCTGAAAGAAGTTCATGGGGCCATAGAAGCACAGCTAAAAGACCTACCCAGTATTCTCTAAAGTCACAGATGCTGGTGGTGGGTGAGGAATTAAGGTAAAGGGAAAGAAAAAGAAATTATAGGAAATAAAAGAAAAAGTCTTACCTGTACCAAAATAATTACAAAAATTAGAATACAAGCATCTCCAGATGAGCAGGAACCAGCTCAAGAATTCTAGCACCATGAAAAATCTGAATGAAGTGACACCAGCAAAGGATGACACTAGCTCTCCAACAATGGTCCCTAACCAAAGTGGAAACTTAGAAATGGCAGGTAAAGAATTCAAAGCATGAATTTCAAGGAAGCTCAATGAGATCTGTGACAATGTTAAAAATCAACACAAAGAAATCTTTAAAGCAATCCAGAAAGTGAGGAAAGAGATAAACACCTTAAAAATAAATCAACCAGAGCTTCTGGAATTAAAAACCTCACTTAAAGAATTTCAAGATACAATTGGAAGCTTTATCAATAGACTAGACCAAGCAGGAAAAAGAATTTCAGAACTGAGTCAGAAAAAAATTTTTAAGAAAAGGAATTTTTAAAAATGAACAAAGACTTTTAGAAATATGGGAATATGTAAAGTGACCAAACCTATGAATTGTCTCTGAGAGAGAAGGAGAAAAAGTAAACAACCTCAAAACCATATTTGAGAGAATAATACAAGAAAATTTCCCTAATCTTGCTATAGAGAGATAGAAATTTAGATACAAGAAACCCATAGAACACCTGTGAGATACCATGCAAAATGAACATCACCAAAGCATGTACTTACCAGAGTCTCCAAGGTCAATGTTAAAGAAAAAAATCTTAAAGGTAGCTAGAGAAAAAGGGCAGATAAAACACAAAGGGAGCTACATTAGGCTAACAGTGGAAACTTCTTCTCAGCAGAAACCTTACAAGCAAGGAGAGATTGAGGGTTTATTCTCAGCGTTCTTAAAGAAAAAAAATTCCAACCAAGAATTTCATGTTCCACCAAAGTAAGCTTCGTAAGTGAAGGAAAAGCAAAATCTTCTCCAGACAATCAAGTGCTAGGGGAATTTGTTACCACTAGATCAGCCTTGTTATAGATCCTTAAGGGAGTTCCAAACATGGAAACAAAAGAATGATACATACGACCACATAAACACACTTGAGTATATAGCTCTCAGACCCTATAAAGAAACCATACGATAGAACCTATAAAGCAACCATTTAACAATTTCATATTAGGATCAAAACATCATATATCAATATTAAACTTGAATTAAATGGTTTCAATGCCCACTTAAAAGGCACAGAGTGGCAAGGTGGATAAAAAAAAACAAGATCCATCTATTTGCTATGTTCAAGAGACGTATCTCACATGTAATAACACCAGTAGGCTCAAAGTAAAGGGATGGAGAAAGATCTATCATGCAAATGGAAAACAGACAAGAGCAGACATTGCTGATCTTATTTCAGATGAAATAGCCATTAAACTAACAACAGTAAAAAAGGACAAAAGGTATTATTACACAAGGATAAAGGATTCAATTCAGTAAGACTTAACTATCCTAAATACATACACAGTCAACATTGGAGCATCCAGATTCATAAAACAAGTACCTCTAGACTTGTGAAAAGACTTAGAAAGCCACACAATAATAGTGGGAGACTTTGACACCCCACTGGCAGTGTTAGATCATTGATGCAGAAAACTAATAATGAAATTCTGGACTTAAATTCAACCTAATTGAATAATTGAACCTAATAGACGACAGAATACTCCAGAATACTCCACTCCTCAACCACAGAATACGCATTCTTCTCACGTGCACATGGAACATATTCCAAAATTGACTGTAGAGCAAGTCCCAATAAATTAAAAAAATTAGGAATTATACCAACCATACTCTAATATCACAGTGAAATAAAAATAAAAGTCAATATCAAAATCTCTCAAAACCACACAATTACATGGAAATTAAACAACTTGCTCCTGAATGACTTTTAGGTAAATAATAAAATTAAGGCAGAAATCAAAAATATTTTTAAAATAAGTTAAAACAGAGGCACTGCATGCCAAAACCTCTGGGATTCAGCCAAAACATTGTTAAGAGAAAAGTTACAGTGCTAAATGCCACCTCAAAAAGTTAGAAAGTTCTCAAACTAACGGTCTTACGTTACACCTAGAGGAACTAGAAAAACAAGAGCAAACTGACTCCAATCCTAGCAGAAAAAAGAAATAACTAAAATTAGAGCTGAATGGAATGAAACTGAGACCCAAACATCCATACAAAGAATCAGCAAAACCAAAAGTTGGTTTTGAAGGATAAACAAGATTGATAGGCCACTAGCTAGATTAACAGAAAAAGGGAGAAGGTCGAAATGAGCATAATCAGAAATGAAGAAATGACAAAGGTGACATTGCAGCCAATCCCACAGAAATATAAAAGATCATCAGAGACTGTTATGAACATTTTTTATGGATACAAAATAGAAAATTTAGAGAAAATGAATCAATTCCTGGAATCATGAAATGTCCCAATATTGAATGAGAAAGAAAGTAAAACCCTGAACTGACCAATATTGAGTTCTAAAATTGAATCAGTAGTTAAAAAAAAAAAAAAAAAAAAAAGCCTACTAACCAAAAAAAGTCCCATACTGGATAGATTTACAGCTGCATTATGCCAGACATACAAAGTAGAGCCGGTGCCAATTCTACTAAAACTATTCCAAAAATCAAGGCGGAAGGACTCTTTCCTAACTCATTTTATAAAGCCAGCATCAGCCTAATGCCAAAACCTGGAAAACACACAATGAAAAAAAAAAAAAGAAAACAAAAAACTATAGGCCAATATCCCTGAAAAATACTGTCACAAACATTCTTAACAAAATACTAGCAAACTAAATCCGGCAGCACCTCACAAAGTTAATTTATCATGATCTTTTCTGGGATGCAACATTGGTTCAATATACACATATCAATAAGTGTGATTCACCACATAAACAGAATAAAAAACATAAACCATATGATCACCTCAATATATGTACAAAAAGCTTTCAATAAAATCCAACATGTCTTTATGATAAAAACCCTCAACAAACTAGGCATTGAAGGAACATAGCTCAAAATAATAAGAACCATCTGTGAGAAAACTATAGCCAACATCATATTGAATAGGCAGATGCTGGAACATTCCCCTTGAGAACTGGAGCAGGACAAGGATGTCTACTCTCACAATACCTATTCAACATAGTACTGGAAGACCTAGCCAGAGCAATCAGGCAAGAGAAAGAAATAAAAGACACTCAAATAGGAGAAGTAGTAGTGATACTATCTCTTTTTGCTGATGATATGAATTTTTTTTAAAAATTTTACTTTAGGTTCTGGGGCACATGTGCAGGTCATGCAGAGTTGTTGCACAGGTGCATACATAACCAGGTGGTTTGCTGCCTCTATTCCCCCTTCATCTATATCCGGCATTTCTCCCCATGTTATCCCTCCCCATCCCCTATTTTTCCTCCTCTAGTCCCCCCCAACTGCCCCCAGTATGTGATGCTCCTCTCCCTGAGTCCATATGTTCTCATTGTTCAACACCTGCCTATGAGTGAGAACATGTGGTGTGTGGTTTTCTGTTCTTGTGTCAGTTTGCTGAGAACGATGGTTTCCAGATTCCCCCAAGTCCCTACAAAGGACACAAACTCATCATTTTTTATGGCTGTGTAGTATTCCATGGTGTATATGTGCCACATTTTCTTTGTCCAGTCTATCACTGATGGACATTTGAGTTGATTCCAGGTCTTTGCTATTGTACACAGGGCCGCAATGAGCATATGTGTGCATGTGTCTTTATAATAGAATGATTTATAGTCCTTTGGGTATATACCCAGTAATGGGATTGCTGGGTCAAATGGAATTTCTCTTTCTAGATCCTCAAGGAATCACCACACTGGGACTCCTGAAGTGGGAAGAGAGGTAGGGAAGCAAGAGTTGAAAAACTATTGGGTACTATACTCACTACTTGGGTTATGGGATCATTTGTACCTCAAATCTCAGCATCGTACAATATACCCATGTAACAAACCTGAATCACAGGTACCCCCGAATCTAAGATAAAAGCTGAAATTACTAAGGAAAAATACTAGATAATTTTTCAACTTGCTTTATTTTCAAAAGAACCATGGGAAGCTTTTTTTATGTTATAGCCAGTGAGATACCCAGAAAATTTGAAGCTGGAGCAAAACATTTATTTAAATGTCTCCCCTCATCTATATAAAAAAATTCATAATAGTAACCATGTAATAATCATTAGTAACCATGTAATAATCATTAAATTAATTATTCCCTTGACTTAGTGCTTATTATTTCTAGATGTAGTCTTTAATTTTAAAACAATTAATAAAATAAGAAAAATAACGTTTGATTTAAAAAACAGTTCTTAAATCCAGTAAAACATTTCACGTAAAAGCTAAAATTTGCCCTTGTCAAACGAAATGACTATACTTCGCAGTTTGTGCACGGTTTTAAATTTCAACCACAAATAAAACTCCAAGGAGTCAAATAAAATGACAGAGCTGAAGTAACTCAGATTGCTTTGTCTTTACCATGATTGTGCGATCCTTGTTTATTTTGACTCTTCTGTTTAACTGAGACTTATGTGGTGCTGTGGGAGTCACATTTGTGCTCTGTGTTCAAAGCAGGCACCCAAAGGAAGCTGCAAAGGAGCAACGTTACGAACTTGCTCTCAAAGCATATGTAACCGAGCCCTTGTGTGAGAGCTGAAGGTACAGCTGAAGTTCTTTGAATTAATGTCCATGTAGAATACAATGTTTACTGAAGGATAACTAATAGACAAATGTGCTTTCTGCAGGTTGCATGTACATTGCCCAAACTCAACAATTACTGCAACAATTGTTTAGAACTTAGACCAAAAAAGATTTTTTTTTTTTTTGCACAGAAGAGTTTTGTATCACTGACATTGTTTAGCATCCCCTGGCAATGAATGGAAGCAGTTGGACTTTCGGTTAGTTTTAGGATTGCTTTCATATTCTCTATAGGTAATGCACCGTTCATTGTCTGCACATGGGGCAGACCTCGCCCACCACCCTGGGTCTGGCATTGCTTGCAGCTCTGATGGGCCACTTGTCTTTGCATAGGCTGCAGTCTGAATTTCAGCAAGGAAGTGGGAGGAGGGAGAGGGGTGGAGTGGGTAGTGGTGGCGGGCAGAGGAGGAGTCTAAATCTGTGAGTTCAGTATATTTGTGTGTTCTCATTATCTGTGAGCTAAGAGCTTGAGCAGGCAAGCAGCAGATGAGCCTGTTTCTATCAAATCCTGGCACTTGAAGAAAACACTGCAATTTGATACAATGAAAAGGTCTTAGATTTTGCTGAAGTCTTTTGAAGAAATTGCGACACAATCATTGGCGATTTAGTGCAATCTTGGAAATGAACTAGGCGGCAGAAGTGTGGATGAATTCAGGCCCAGGAAGCACTCCTTGGACTGTCGGGTAGTTGCTGATTTCTGCTGTTTGTGGCAAGAAACAAGGTTGGGCCACTTAACAAAGATAGAAAGTTAATTCCATGTTTCTTAATCAGTTTACATGTTCATAATTGTTTTTTGACGTGACGATTTGTTACTTGACTGATACCTCCTACACCACTTCCTTAAGTTCAAACTGCAATGTCCCACATCACTTCTGTTGGTCAAGTCTTAGGCACTGCCAAATCTTCATACACTCGTTCCCTCCCTGCTTGTCCTCAGTCTCCCCTATTCCAGTCAAAGACACCCTCCATTTCACCTTTGTGACCTCTTAACTTCCTACTGGCCACATCCAATTTGTGAGCAGGTTTTATTTGCTGCCTGTAGAACATACCCCTAGATCTGACTTTCACCTCTGCTCTTATCCATCTTGTACCATCCTCGACGTCTCCAGCCTGGACTCTATCCACACCTTCTCTCTGGCCCTTCCGCTTCCTTCTGCTTCCTTCCTTACCTCCCTGTGAATTTACCATGGCATTCATTAAGAATCGAATCCCTTGCTTCTTTCTCTGGACTAATTCACACTTACCTGGAATGTACTACTGATTTTTATTCTGCCTTATGAAACTGTTTGCTTACTCGTCAGTCTCCCCTCCCGGCTGCATGCTTCAGAGCCAGGCCTCTCCTTTGCCATCTATATATCTTGAGCAGGCCCCGCAGATGGGTGCACAAGCTTTATGTTTCAATAGAGGATTTAACTGATGTTAAAGGGTTTTAAACATTTTAAAAAGTATTTACGTGCTGTGAAAAGAACCTTACATAGGTCAGCATTCTACACAAAGATATTATTCGGCCTTTAATTCTATTCAAATGCCTGAGTGTTTTGTGTGCTGTCGTTTGGTGACCCCATGCTGACCTATTTCATTTCCAGCTGAGGGGACACCAGAAGCTTAGTTTGAAAGTTCAATTAGAAAGAATTAAATTTAAATATATATATCAACTAAAACAATATTTTTTTCTCATTATTGAAAAGCCCAAGAGAGCATACAGTCCATATTGATGAAAGATCTCTGCTCCTATTGACAGCCTTCTAGCTGCATATAACAAAGTTTCCTAGAACAATCTCTCATCCACAAGAGAGGAAAATCATTCCCACGCTGCATGTTTTTTGTTTATTTGTTTATTTTGCAAGTCCAAAGTTTCCTTTATTATCTTAGGATCTCAAACACTTCAACTTCATTTCAAGTACTGAACTTAAATGCCTTTCTTTTGAAAGCAGGACAGAACATTCACAATAGAAGTACACAGCACCGACAAAACACACCTGCCTCACACAATCTTATATCCAGCCCAAGAAAATGATGCATCATTTAGAGCCAGTGTGTGTCATGGTCTACATATTTCTGCTGTTCTGATTCTAAAATGAGACATTTAAGATGTCCCTAGTTCTTTCGCCTGGATTTGGAGGAAGGTAAGCAAAGGCAGTATCACCTCTGCACAGTACATACACATGGACATTTATTTTTAAAATAGCTTTGATTTTTGAACAACCAAAGAGAGTAATAGAAGTACAGGGATTTCTTTTTCTCTTTGATACTTTCTAAGAGGAAATTTCAGAAAAACTATAAAGAAGGAAAGATAATTAACTTTTCAAGCCACATTTCAATTATTTTAACAATCAACTTGGGTGTCTTTCTTTTTCCCTTGCATCTTTCTGCCATCCTGTAAATAGGGCAGATAATTAGGTCATGAAAAAAAAAAAAAGAAAGAGATAAAATCCATTAAATTGCAAATTTCAATATTACTGCAAGTATAAAAATCAGCAAAACATACATTTTATGTGTATTTCTTTTAAGCTCATGCTATTTTAGAGATAATAGCCCTATCTATAAAATAATTTGAGACATACAGATATGCCTGAAACTTTTATAATATCATATTTCAATTCATTTAGTTATATTTCTAAAGCCAAATTAGTGCATTTATGCTGAAGTTTAAAAAATGGCATTACCTTATTATAAGACTAATACTGTAATAATGAACACTTATTTGGAGAATTTTACTCCAAAATTGAGATGTTTACAAATAATGGGATCTATGTGTAACAGAATAAGTACATATCCAATGGGTAAAAGCAAGTTTTTCTTTTGATGACAGACAATTTATTCCAGTACTGGTCTCACCATTCAGTAACTATGTAGAGTTGGGTGAATTACCCAGCTTTGATTAGGGTTTTTGGTTGTAAGCAGCTAAGACTGTGCTACTTAGAGATAGAAGGAATTAATTGAAAGGACGAGAGATGGGAAAACATACAGGTACAGGGAAACAAGGGAGCAGAGCACAGCTGGGAACTCATGCCTGGCACCTGTGTTTAAGGGCCGCTGTCACCACGCTCGGACACTGGTTACCTTTACTGCACTAGACACTACCATGGCCACCCTTGGACGTGGGTGCTACGGATGTCATGGGCAATGGGAGCATGGGCAATCGGAGGGAGACCTGCAGCCCCGGAGAGCCCCAGGATTCAGTCCTTGGTCCTTTTCTCAACACCATCCATGCAATTCCTTTGTAATGTTACTTGGTTTTAAATATCTCTTTGATGGTAACTCCCAAATTTAAACCTCTGTTTGGACCTCTTCTCTGAACCCCAGAGTCACATCCATTCAATTGCTTACTTCAATGTCTCCACTGCGGTGTGCCAGAGGAAACTCAGGCATGTCCAAAAAACTTCTTTTCTTCCCTTCCTCCTTTAGCTTGCATCTGTCATCCTCATTTCAGTTGAGTCACTCCACCCTTCCCCTTCTTCACTCTTTTCTTTGCCTCACATCTCACCTCCAGTCCATTAGAAAATTCTCCTGGTTCCATCATTAGACTGCATCCAGAATCTGACCTCTTCTCTTCTCCTTTACTGCTCCTGCGCTGATTGAAGCCACTATCATCTCTCATCTAGGCTGTTGCACCAGCCCCTTGTAAAAGGGTTCCTGCATCTATCTTTGACTCCATCCACCTCTGTCATACTCTACTTTCAGCACAGAAGCCAGAGTGATCATGTTAAAATGCCAATCAGGTTTTTGTGTAAAGGTGATTTTCATTTAATGGCTAGAAATGAGATTTCTGGGTTGTATGATAAGTGTATATCTAACATTATAAGAAACTGCCAAATTGTTTTCCGAAAATGGCCATACATTCTGCATTCCCACCAGCAATGTATGAGAGTTCCAGTTGCTCCACTTCCTCCCCAGCACTTGGTATTTTCAGGCTTTTTCTTGTCTTGTTTTCTATGTAATAAGCGCATGGTGGTAGCTCACTGGGGTTGTAAGTTGCACTTCCCTAATGACAAATGATCTTAAGCATCTTTCCTTTATGCTTATTTGCTATTGTGTATCTTCTTTGATCACATATTTATTGAAATATTTTGTCCATTTAAAATTTGAATTGCTTTATTATTATAGAGTTTTGAGAGTTCTTTGTATATTCTAGATACATATCTTATATTAGATATGTTATTTACAAGTATCTTCTAGTCTGGGGCTTGTCTTTTTATTTTCTTAACAGTGCCTTTCACAAAACAGAAGTTTTTAATTTTGATGAAGTTCAATGTATCAATTTACTCTTTTATGGATTTTTTCTCTGTTATAGCTAGGAATATTCAATCAACTAAGTTCATAAAAATTTTTTCTAGAAGTTTTATAGTTTTCAATTTTACATTTAGATCTGTGATCCAATTTGAGTTATGCAAATTTTTATATCAGCTTTATTCATAATTTACATAACTAGAAACAACCCTATGTCCTTTAACTAGATGATAGAGAAACAAATTGTGGTATATCCATACAATGCATATAAAAAAAAGAAAAGTATTGCTACATGCAATGGAAGAAATGAATTTTAAATGTATTATGCAAAGCAAAAGAAATCAGGCTCACAGGGCTGCATACTATGTGATTCCATTTATTTTATATTCTGGAAAAGGCAAAGCTATAAAGATGGGAAACAGGCCCTTGCCAGGAACTGGAAACAGGGCAGAGGGGTTGAGTATGAAGAGAGACAGGAGAATTTTTGGAAATAATAGAACTGTTCTATATCTTGATTGTGGTGGTGATTACATGACTGTGTGTGTTTGTCAAAACTCACAGAATTGTACACAAAAAAGGATAAACTTTACACTATGTAAATTATACCTTAATAGAAATAACTGAGTTGTACGTTTGTTACAACTGATGAACTCCCAATGATACATGATTATCACCCACAATCCTTAGTTTACCCATAGTCAAACCCATTAGGGTTTTTCCTTGGTGGTGTACAGTCTATGGGTTTAGACAAATGTGTAAGGAAAGTAAGTCCATCAGTTGTAACAAACCTACTAGTGAAGGATGTTGATAATGGGGGATGCCATGCACAGTGGAGGCTGAGTGTAGCTCAGGTATCTATGTACCTTTGTCTCAATTTTTCTGTGAATCTGAAACTGATCTAATCGATAAAGACTTTTAAAAATAACTAAAATAAATCATTATTTGGTAAATAACACATAGCAAATCAGATCATTAATACCTTGGCTCAAGACATTTCTTCTGGAAATGAAATTTTAAAAATTCAAAGGAAATACAGTAGCATCTGCTAGATATATCATAAGCTACTAGCTTAAGGTAGCTAATGTTTTAGCATTAGACTGTGTGACATTACTTTTGATGACAATACAGTTTTGCAGGAAAAAGTACAGTCTTAGAAATTAACAAGCAAGCACTGCATGAAAGTTAAAGTAGACTAGGAAATGAGAGTGGCAAGGTCCAATCTGATTTTAAGAATCAAGAAGTTGTGTGTTGCCCGACAGGTGTCAACCTTAAATAATGAGTTTCAGAAAATGTGATTAAGTATGGAGTTTCTTTGAGCACAAAGGTTGAGAATGGCCTCTGCAGAAACACCACTTCCAAATAAATAGGGTCAACTTTCCAAAGTGGAGAAGTTAAAGTTTTACTTCTATAGGCAGAGACAGGAAAGTTCCAGCAGGATTACATTTTCTTTCTTTTTTTTTTTTTTTTTTAAGACGGAGTCTTGTTCTGTCACCCAGGCTGGAGTGCAGTGATGCAGTCTCAGCTCACTGCAACATCTATCTCCTGGATTCAAGTGATTCTTGTCCCTCAGCCTCCCGAGTAGCTGGGTCTATAGGCACACATCACCATGGCCAGCTCATTTTTGTATTTTTAGTAGATATGGAGGTTTACCAAGTTGCTCAGGCTGGTCTCTAACTCCAGACCTCAGGTGGTCCACCTGCCTCGGCCGCCCAAAATGCTGGGATTACAGGCGTGAGCCATTGCGCCCAGCCAGGATTACATTTTCTATACAAGGTCAGTGCATATGCCATGGTGATTTGATTGGTTATAGATTGTTACATTCCAAGGAAGATTAGTTTATTACTCTATGAGGAGGGGCAATGATCTAAGGAGGTCTCTTATCTCTGGTATCATTTAATCTTAATTATTTGCAGGAAATAAAAAAGGCAGAGGGTGCAACCATATGCCATGTGACTTAGAAATATATCTAGGAGGTGAAAGACCTCTACAAGGAAAACTACAAACACTGCTCAAAGAAATTATAGACGACACAAACAAATGGAAACACATCCCATGCTCATAGATGGGTAGAATCAATATTGTGAAAATGACCATACTGCCAAAAGCAATCTACAAATTCAATGCAATTCCCATCAAAATACCACCATCATTCCTCACAGAACTAGAAAAACAATTTTCCCCTTTAAATTGAGATCTTTCAAAGAAAAGATTGTAAATGAACTCAAATGGTTTTGGCTCCTTTTACGTTTCAGGAGCTTAGTCCGTGTCTTCAGGAATGCTCATTCCCAGTGTCACATTTCAGAGTTGGGGATTGGGAGAGAAGGGGAGTTTTCAGGCTGTAAAGCTGACGAGATATGGATCAAATTTAAAGTAACAGAAACAAAGTGACTTTGTGATCTGAGTCAGGCTACATGGCTGCATCTTTCATTAATGCAATTCTTTGAGTGACCATTATTTTAGTTTGTTCATTTGCATGTTGTGTGTTGACTTATGCCACAGCAGCAATAAAGACAAAAACAGGACAAAACACAACACATAATTACAATTCTGAGAATAAGTAGCAGCTAGTGCCACCAAGTTTTGCAAGATCCAAATGAACTTCTTAGCCAATCATTTAGAGAAGTTGTTGGATCTGAAAGTTTAGTTATTTGGGCTTCTGTATCAGCCACTGATTTAGTGATGCTATCTGATTCATCTAGAATATAGATGTAAGACTCAGTCTTTATGACAGTGCAGGCTCCCCTAGGGATGCAGTGAGGATGTCTAGAGTGATACAGTTCTGTAATACTGCCTTTCTCATAAGAGCAACTTTATTATTTAATAATGAGATAATGAGATACCCACGTAGCTATCATTTAGGGTCTTTTGTTGTGTAATTGGGTAATCCCTCTTATGCTAGTTGTGTCTAAAAGATCATCTCAATGGAATATATAACAACCCCACTGAAACTGTAAGTCTGGACGATTTGCATGCTTTAAGAGGGTATGAACTATTTGGCTTTGTGCTCAGGCAAAACTCAAAAGAATACCTTCCTAACATCCTGGAGTAATCATGGCCAGATTGGTACCACATACCCTAGACATTCCATTTGGTGCAAGCCAGTGAGTACCTGGTTATTGTGTTCATTCAGGGGCATGCCAATTAGTACTGTGTAATATAATGGTGTGTGAACATACTGTCCCTTGGGTAAACTATTCCACGTCTCTAGTGCTATTGGGCCATGTATTTTTGGGCACAGTTCTTTCGTTTCTATCATTAAAAAAAAGAGCTGACTAAGCTGACCAAAAGACGTGGTAAGCCAGATACACCCGTTTGTGTTATCTTACCAATTTGTGTTATGCTATCCCCAGATTGAAGTGTCTTATCTCTCAGTTGGGGCAGTGCCAGCGTTAAAGCTAACGAACTGGTCTCTTTTACCAAAAAGCTCTTCCCATGCCATTTGCTTTGTAAAGAGTAATCAATACGGCAGTGACACACACCATCCTTAGTCATACTAGTGCTAAGCATTGGTGACTCTTCTTGAGAAACAGATATATTTCTGATATTTTATCCTTTCTTGTCTTTGGAAAAGAGATATGCACATAGCAGGACAGAACCACTGAAAAGGGGTATGAGGTTGAATATTCAAAAAGTGACTTTAAAATTTTTTTGTTTTATTATTATTAGTTTTTTGAGACAGGGTCTTGCTCTGCTGCCCATGCTGGAGTGTGGCGGTATGATCTCAGTTCACTGCAGCCTTGACCTCCTGGGCTCAAGTGATCCTCCCACTTCAGCCTCCCAAGTAGCCGGGACCACAGACACACTGATCACCATATCTGGATAATTTATTTTGTATTTTTTTGTAGAGACAGGGTTTTGCCATGTTGCCCATATTAGTCATGAACTCCCGGGCTCAAGCAATCCACCCACCTCAGTCGCCCAAAGTTCTGGGACTACAGGCATGAGCCACCGTGCCTGGCCGAAAAAGTGCTTTTTTGTTTGGTAATCTAATTAGCACAGTCCTGAGTCCATTGCCAGAAGAGGTTTGCTTAACGGGCAACAGCTGGTAATAGCAGCAACAAAATATAAGAACTAGGGATGAAAAGAAAGAAATTTAGTGGGAATTTGCACAGGAAGACTTTCTCCATCTATTAACAAGTATTAATATTAAGCAATAGTTTAGATACTGGTATAATCTGGTGCCTTGGGAAAGCTGACTACCTCAGATGTTTTCTTCTCATCCTTGTTACTTCTGTAGAATTTTAATTTTAAGGATGAAGTCCAAATTAGTGAAGTAGCTCTCTTTAAATGGATGATGGGCATACAGGAATTGATACCTTTAGCTTAACGACAAAAGCGTTGGTTAGGAGCAACTGATAAAGTCCCTTTCACCTTAATTGGATGGAGTCCTTTAAAAGACATTGTTCCCAAAAGACAAAATCTCCTGGGTGAAGTCTGTGGCCCTTGAGTTTTTGGTCTCCCAGGAGCTCATGGTGGAAAAAGTCTTTTACTTAATTACAGTTTTGTTGTAATTAAGTAAAAGACTCTACAGTAATAACTACCTTGTTAAGCCACTACAATAATACAACATATCTCCTTTGAATATCATAGATTCATAATTTCCTAGAGACAGTTTTATAGGTCTGCCTGTTGTAATTTCAAATGGATACAGCTGGTGTTATCAAAATGGGCCACTGTTAGGTTAAGCAAAACCAATAAAAGACTCTTTGGCAAAAAACTTAAAAACCTCAGTTAACTTTGCCAACTGAATCTTGATTGTTCCATTTTTGTGTTTCACCAACTCAGATGACTGGGGGTGATATGCGCAATGGAAATGTTAGAGAAGGGGCCAGATTTTGATTGTCTGTCTGGTAAAATGAGTATCTCTGTTAGTATGAATACATTGTTCATATTTGGGAATAAAAAATTATTCCCAAGTTGGGATCATTTTTTCTTAGATAATTTTACTTACTGCTAAGTTTTTCACTATTCTGCATGGATAACTTCTACTCAAAGACAAAACATGCAAGCAATCACTAGACTGTATTTGTATTCTTGTGAAGGTGATAGCTGGATAATACCTTGTCATCATACCCCAAAAGGGCCTTCTTATAAAGGAAGATGGCCTTGAGAACTATGTAAAAGTTTCCATGAATTATGTTTTGGGAAGATGTGGCATCGATTTGTGTACCTTACAAGCAACAGTTGGAGGAGATTTCCAATAATATTGTTTTAATAAACAATAATATTTCCAATCAACAATATTATAATCATCTTATAGGGGCTCCTATGAATTAATTGATGCACAGGAGTTAGGACAGATGACTGTAATTTGGTTGAGAGTATGGATAAACCATTTGGTTTTTACCATAGCCCAGTCTCAGAGGAGTACATTTGCCTGATTTTCTTTTTCTCTTTTTGGAGCTTTGGATTGAGCTAATTGTTTATTAAAAAATCAAGTGCTTCCTTAAAGCTAAAATGGATTGATTTTCTTATTCAGATACATTTACAGCAGCCCTTTCTGTTATACTATCTGCCAATTGATTTTCTTTGCCTTTTGTCTTTCTGGGATGTTTTACTTTGAATGGACGGGGAGTTGACGATGACTGATGATTTTGGCAACAGTATGGCTTCCAATAATTCTGAAACAAGGTGTCCATTTTTAATGAGCTGATTGGAAAATGCTAAAATGCTCCTTGTTTTCATAGCATTCCGAAGTCACAAGCATATCCAAAGGCACGTCTGCTATCTGTATAAATATTAGCAGTTATTTCTTTTACCAATCAACAGGCTCTAATTATATTGATTCTGCTTGTTGAATCAAGTTTGTTCCTGAAAGATAAGCACTTTCTATTTCCTCAGTCAAAAATTCCATAGCATAACCTGCATGAAAAAATCCAGATTCATCCTTTAAGTAAGAGCCATCTGCAAACCCAATAACATCAGCATTAGTAAGGGGGGATTCTTGCAGATCAGTCCTAGAAGAGAAAAGCTGGTTGGTTAAGATTATGCAATCATGTAACATTTCATCTGAGAGCAGGAGTAGAAGTGTGGCAAGATTTAGATTATTACATCCGGAGGCTGTAATATGGAGAGCAGAAAGAAGAACAGCATGAGAAGCCAGTATACTAAGTGAGTAGTGTGAAGTGTGGTGTAAATTTAGAAGCACTTCCATGGAATATGGAGCAGACAGTGAGGGGAGAGCTTATCACTATTTCTTTAGTTGCTTTTATTCATTATGTAACAATTATTGCTTTCATGCAAAGTGGCAATCCTTTAGCCACAGTTTAAATTGTTGACTATAGCTACAGTTCTATTTTGATCTCATGTTTTTGAGTCAAAATGCCTAAGGTATTTCCCTGAGTTTTCATGAACAAACAATGAAAATGAAATATTATAATTTGAATGGCCAAGGCTGGGGCACCTATAAGACTTTTTAAAAATTTCTTTTGATGTCAACTGATTTTTCTCTGCCCATTCCAGGGGTTCTGGGTTGTCTTGTTTTAAAAGATTAAGTTTTTAAGGAGAAGTTTAGAATCCAATTTCTGCCATAGTTGGCCAACATCAAAAATTTTCTCGGTTGCTTCTTAGTTTTTGGGGTAGAGAAGACCAATATTCCTTTTATTCTACCCATATTAATGAAAAGGGCTTTTTCTCATATTGGATGACATAAATATTTTACTTGTTTTTGATAGAATTTTAGTTTTTCCTTTAAAACTTGCATCACTTTAAAGCTAATTGTACTTCCATTCTCTATAGAAGCTTTGTTATCCCCTGAGCAGAGAAGTAAATTGTCTACATACTGTATCAAGGTGGATTTCTTTGGAAATTGACATGTGATAGGTCTGCTTTTAATATTTGTAAAAAATAAGCTAGGCTCTCAGTATATCACTGAGGCATAACCTCCATGTGTATTGTCCATCTTTCCAAGTGAAAGCATAGAGAAATTGACCATCTTTATCCACAGGAATGCTAAAGAATGCACTATATAGGTCTACCACAGTAAATAATTCACCTTCAGTTGGGATGGCAGTCAACAACATATAAAGGTTTGGTACCACTGGATATTGAGGAATGGCTGCGTTATTACTTTGTCTCAGGTTCTGTTTCAATATCTACCTTCTACTATTTGGCTTTCTTATGGGGAGAATTGAAGTGTTACACGGGCTTATACAATGAATAATCAAGTCTCTTTTTATGTAACTCAAAATTAATGTTTTTTCCCTTCCAAGACCTCTGAGAGGGTATTGTTTAAGATTTGAAAGAGGTTCTAATGAATTTATTTACATTTTAATTGGTGCAATTTTTATTTTTTGTAGTAGGAGCTTGCTCTGTTTGCCCAGGCTGGTCTTGAGCTCTTGGCCTCAAGCAATTCTCCCACCTTAGCCTCCCAAAATGCTGGGATTACAGGTATGAGCCGTCACACCTGGTCTATCAGATACTATTTTTAAGAGTGTTTGTCATTTTTCATTACTTAACAATTTAATTTCCTCCATGACAATATGAATTGCAATTTGTGAATTAGAAGAATCAAATTTCAAAAATATTTTTGAAGCTAATAATTCTATTTTATCTTCTAATTCTGAATACATTTCCCCCCTTTTGAAAGAAATAGATGTGGATATTTATTCATACAATTCTACAAAGTCTTCACCTATCAAATGGATGGGGTCTGAGGAAACCAAGAGGGAAATATGTGTTTAGGAGACCTAACTGAAAAAGTATAGTTTGAGATTTTTATACAGATATAGGGGTATTTATTAAAGCTACCACTTGTATTGTTTTTTTACTCCAAGGAATGGGACCTTGTAATAAGGTGGGATTTATCATTGATAATGTAACCTCAGTATTAATAAGAGCTGGTGTTAAGTTCCTCACTTAATTTCAATTTTCCCAAGGTATTACTGAGGATAAAAGAGGAAGCCCCTTTGATTTCCTTGGACCATTCCTATTCTTCCCTTCCTTTGATCTGCTGCTGTTCTATTTTAATTTTCTATAATCGTTTTGAAATGTTCAGACCTTTCTTCAGTATTTGCAAAGTGAGGGATTAGGTCAGCTTTGGAACTTACTAGGCTGTGTAGGGGTTGAAAATTTGTTGGACAATTGTTTTAGATATAAACTCATTATCTTATTTGCTTCTCCTTTCTGTTTGACCTCCCCTTCCTTTCCTTCCTTGGTTAGGGTACACAGTATTTGATCAGCAAAATTAACTAGATCATGAATTTGAGCCCAATGAGTGACCGGCTGTTTATTATAGTGGCCAATTCTTCATGTAATCCATTTATGACAGTATCATTTTGATGGTTAGCAGAAATTTCTTCTGATAGACCTGAATATTGTTTAAATGTTGTTTTCAAATATTTTATAGTATGATATCACCAACTCATCAAGATTTTGTCAACATCTTTGCATTTTGTTCCAATCAACTACTCTTTGGAAAATTAACCAATTATGCCAGAGGTTGCAATTTTTTGAATCTTTGCATGAGAGAGAAATCAGACCTTGGCAATGGCCTTGAGCAGCAGGATATAAAAAACTCCCACATGCTTAACATTCAAATAATGGAACACTAGGTATAAGTGGGTTAAGGGGATAATGTGTAGTGATGTTTTGGCAGTCTTGCAGGTCCATTCATAATCTGCTTCAGAAAATTTACGTAAGTCCTCTAAAGGATTCCAATTTTTCTTTGTTATCCAATCCTTGGCTTTACTTAAGACACTAACATGTGAACCAATTTATATAAATCGGAGAATCTGAGGCTGTAAGTTTAAGTGTTTAATTCACATTCTCCAGAAAATTCCTTAGGGTCCGGAAGAGAATCTGAGAATTCTTTAATTATTCCTTTAACAACGACAACAAAAACCATTAAAAAGTGGGCAAAGAACATCTACAGACATTTCTCAAAAGAAGACATACACGTGGCCAATAAACATACTTTAAAAAACACATCACTTATCATCAGAGAGGCGCAATTCAAAACCACAATGAGATACCATTTCACATTGGTCAGGATGGCTATTATTAACAAGTCAAAAAACAACAGATGTTGCCAAGGTTGTGGAGAAAAGGGAACATATATACTCCTGGTGGGAATGTAAATTAGTTCAGCCACTGTGGAAAGCAGTTTAGAGATTTCTCAAAGAAGTACCATTTGATGAAGCAATCCCATTGCTGAGTATATATCCAAAGAAAAATAAATTATTCAACCAAAAAGACAGCTATGCTCTTGTGCTTAATGCAGCACTATTCACAACAGCAAAGACATGGAATCAACTTGGGTGCTCATTATCAGTGGACTGGATAAAGAAAATTTAGTGCATACACACAATGGAATACTATGCAGCCACAAAGAAGAACGAAACTATGTCCTTTTGCAGCAACATGGATGCAGCTAGAGGCCATTATCCCAAGTGAATTTATTGGTTAATGGAGAAACAGAAAACCAAATACCTAATGTTCTCACTTTTAAGTGGGAGTTAAACATCGGATACACACAGACATAAAGATGGGAACAATAGACACTAGGGACACCAAAATCGGGAAGGGAAGGAGGGGGTAAGAGCTAAAAAACTACCCACTGGGTACTATGCTCACTATTTGGGTGAGGGGATCAATAGAAGCCCAAGCCTCAGCATCATGCAACATACCCATGCAACAAATCTGCACATGTACCCTTGAGTCTAAGAAAACAACAACAAAATGGCTTTAAGTTCTACTTTTGACAGTAGTTGGTAAACCAAGGCAGATTCTCCCTACTCGACACAGGGTATTCCTGAAACAGAGCCAGAACAGCAGAAGGAAGAAAAGGAGGAGGGGAAGTTAAGTCTGGATAAAGAAGTTCTGACAAAACTTCTGAGGAGTCTAAATAGCCACAATTACTTTTCAACAGAATGGGTATGTAAAATTAAATAGTTCAAACTTAAAGCTGCTGGAACCTCAAGGTTTGCACTAGAATAAACTCTATAATGAACCACATTTTCTGAATCTTGTTATTTAAGGCCAGCCAGAAACTCAGACTCCAAATGAATGGAGCCAGTATTCCTAAGTGGAGAAGTTACAGCTTCATTTATATAGGGAGAGACAGAAATTTTAGCAGGATTACATCTTCCATAAAAGACCAGCGCATATGCCATGGTGATTTAATTGGTTACAGATTGCTACATTCCAAGGTAGATTACTTTATTACTCTGTGAGAACAGAAAAATAGTCTGAAGGAGTCCTATCTCTGGTGCCATTTAGTCTTAATTATTTACAGAAAAAAAAAAAAGGCAGAAGTAGTAGCTGCATGCCACATGACTCAGGTCACATAGCCATATTCCTCTCAAGGCTTAGAATAATTTAAAGTTCCAGCAGCTTTAAGTTGAACTATTTAATTTTACATACCCATTCTGTTAAAAAGTGATTATGCCTATTTAGACTCCTCAGTCTTCTGTAACCAAGGAGTGGTGGTGGTACGACTAAGGAGCATTATTAGGGTCAACTCATCATTTTAATTAATACGACAGGGACTTTCCTAAACTTAGGAAGTGGGAAGCCAGAATAAAAGGACAAATGTTCACATGATGATGTAAGTTCTGCAAGGTTCAGTTTACTCTTACAGTGGAACTACCAATAGCACCTGCCTTTCAAGGGTATTTTGAAAATGAAATGATCTAAACGCTAGAAAGCAGTTAGCTGAGTGCCATGTACTCAAAGTGCTCAAGATAATCTAAATAGGTATCTTATTTTTAAGACAAAAATAAACCAACTGAACTGTATAGGAGCTGTAGAGTGTTGAATTCATCAAGAAAAATTCTAATTTTTATAATTAAAATTATATTTAAGAAAACTTAGATCTCATACACACCTCAGCTACCTTCAGAGGTTAAATTTTCATAAAGTCCTTAATAAATTAGAGTTGAATTTAATTATTTGTTGAGTATTCCCTCAAAATGGAGAATAAGACCATCTCTCTCATTGAACCTCTTATAATCCCAAAGGGGTGATAATTGATACAAAAAGTAGAATCTGATTGAGTGCTCATGCATGCAAAGTACAGAAGAATAAGAAATCAACTTGGGCTGGGAGGGTGGAAAAGGCGTTAGTGACAAGCTCATTCTTAGGCTGACTTCTGTATCTAACGCTGTGGGAATTTGGGGATACTGATTTTTAAGGTAAAGGGGAATTTATAATTTAGTGGTGTGTGTGTAAGTTGTGTTATAATTTAAGGTGTGTATAGGAATTTATAACTTAGAAGTTGAAAGGGAAGCCTGAGAATGTCAGCAGTTCACCTGTTTGTCTTCTGTATACCTTCTGGTTAATCCTGGACTACTGACTTCCCTTTTTTTTTTTTTTTTTTTCTTTTTCTGAGATGGAGTCTCGTTCTTGTAGTCCAGGCTGCAGTGCAAATGGTACAATCTCGGCTCACTGCAACCTCTGCCTCTGGGTTCAGGTGATTCTTATGCCTCAACCCCCCAACTAGTTGGTATTACAGGCATGTGCCACCATGCCAGGCTAATTTTGTTTTTTTAGTAAGTATAGAGTTTCATCACGTTAGTCAGGCTGGTCTCAAACTCCCAACCTCAGGTGATCCATCCGCCTCAGGCTCCCAAGGTGCTGGGATTACAGGTTTGAGCCACTGCACCCAGCCTGACTTCCCTTTTTTTTTAAAACAGCATCATCACTTTCCTGGTGCACAAAATTGTCATAACATAATGTTTAATTTGATTGGTATGACTTCAGGGCTAATATTTGTCTCATTTATTTTTCCTTGCTCTTCAAAAGGTTTTTTTCCGCGTGTGTAATATTTAGAATTGTGATGACTTTTCTCTTGCTCTATCTAATATTCTACTTACTTCTGTTCTTATTTTACCCCCATGTTCCTCGAAGGCAAGAAAACCCATGAACCTGCTGAAATACGTGGTAACTGTCTTGTCTGTGTTTGATGCCCAGTAAGACTTTTTTGGTTATAGGAGAATAATTAATCACAGCCTTTTTTTGTTAACTGATTTCTCTCCTTTGTGCTATTTTCAGAATTTGCACCTCTACTTATTTTGCTGTTGTATTCTATCCCTTCCTAATCCAGAGCTTTGCTAACAAGATTCC
Source organism: Aotus nancymaae (assembly GCF_030222135.1). Taxonomy (NCBI): domain Eukaryota; kingdom Metazoa; phylum Chordata; class Mammalia; order Primates; family Aotidae; genus Aotus; species Aotus nancymaae. The sequence continues at coordinate 8,736,671 of NW_026988412.1, read as the reverse complement.
CAGCTTCTTTAAAAACTGCTTTGAGTAAATGCCAGAAGGTGCAAGTGACATTTACTCAGAAAATATTTTTAGAGCCGCTGATGGTGTTTACAGTTATAGCGATAATTGAAGGCATCATTTTAAATTCAGAAGCAAGTAAACAAAGGGTCTTCTCAGCTTGAAATGTGTTGTCTTTTTAAAACATTTGTCTAGCCTGGAGGAGGACAGCAGTATTAACGTGCTCACCCTCCACCTTCTACTTGACACCATGAGCCACATTCTTACTTAGAAGAAAAGCACATAGTCAAACAGTTTGAATTTAATTTGCTTTTTAATTGATTTTTTAAATTAAAAAATGTTCTTAGTAGGTAACATATGAGCATGGAACAAATAAAAAAAGTGAAAGATACTATACAGGGAATAATAAAACTATTTTCTACCCTGTCTTCTATCAATCTAGTTTCTTTCCCCTGAGATACCCACTATTAGTGAATTCTTATATATTCTTTCAGCTAAATTTTAAATATACACACATATGCATAGAGTGCATATTTTACCCAGATGGCACACACCACCGTGCATCTTGCTTCTTGTCAATTAACAATATATCTTGGAGAGCCTACTACATCTTTATATGTCGACCTGGTTTATTTTTGCAATGCTGGTGCTGTCTTTCATCACGCAGATAAATTCTCATTTATTGGATCTATCTTTACTAATAAACATTTATGTTGTTTTACAATTACAAGCAATGTTGCAATTCACAGACTTGCACACATGTCATTTTGCATATCTATAAAATATTTAAAGATGCATTTTAGCATCTATTTCTGAGTCAATGTCATGTGCCTTTTTAGTTTTAATAGGCAGAGTCAACATCCAGTAGGTACTGTACTCCTTTGCATGCCCATTAGCAGACCTGTTTCTCTACACCTCCCACAGACTTGTTATCAAACTTGTTACTTTACCGATCTGATAAATGAAAAAAATGGAATTTTATTGTAGGCTAATTTGTATTTTTGTTGTCGTGAATGAGACTGAACATTATTTATAGGCTTAAGACTTCCTCCCCTTTTTACTCACATTCTTTCTCCATTTTTATATGGATTATTATTCCTTTATCAACCTGATAAGTAGTAATTAAGAAAATGAGTTCTATCTGTAATATATGCTGCCATTTTTTTTCATAGATCATCATTTGCATTTTGACTTTTTTTTTCTTTTTCTTTTTTTTTTTAAATAGGGTCTTGCTCTGTTACCCAGGCTGGAGTGCGGTGGCACCATCTTGGCTTACAGCAGCCTCAGTCTCCTGGACTCAAGTGATCCTCTCACCTCAGCCTCCCAAGTAGCTGGGACTACAGGCACACACCACCATGCATGGCTAATTTCTGTATTTTTTTTTTTTTTTGTAGAGATGGGGTTTTGCCACATTGCCCAAGCTGGTCTCGGACTCCTGGGCTCAAGCAATCCATCTCCCTCAGCCTCCCTACGTGCTGGGATTACAGGCATGAGCCACTTAGCCCAGCCTCATTTGGACTTTTTTTTTTTTTTTTTTTTTTTGAGACGGAGTTTCGCTCTTGTTACCCAGGCTGGAGTGCAATGGCGCGATCTCGGCTCACCGCAACCTCCGCCTCCTGGGTTCAGGCAATTCTCCTGCCTCAGCCTCCCGAGTAGCTGGGATTACAGGCACGCACCACCATGCCTAGCTAATTTTTTTTTTTTGTATTTTTAGTAGAGACGGGGTTTCACCATGTTGACCGGGATGGTCTCGATCTGTTGACCTCGTGATCTACCCGCCTCGGCCTCCCAAAGTGCTGGGATTACAGGCGTGAGCCACCGCGCGCGGCCTCATTTGGACTTTTTAAAGAATATTTTTATGTTGCTGAAATTATGATTTTTTTGTAATCTTCCCTCTTCCTCCTCTCTTTTTCCTCCCTCCATCCTTCTCTTCTTACCCTAACACTCTCTCTCCCTTCCTTCTTTTCTTTATTTCTTTGTGCTTAAAAAGACTTCCCTTTTTTCAAGATTATGAAAAATCATGTTTTAGTTTAGTGCTTGTGGGGCTCTGTTTCTATATTTATATATTTTATTTTTCCAAAATTTATTTAGCACAGGCAGAGATGCAGATACATATCTTTCCTCAGAAGCTGCTTAGTTGTTTCTGCACCACTCAATGGATAATTTATCTTCCCCGCTGATATGCAGAATCGTCTTTGTCATATACCAGCTGCCAGTAAAATTTGGGTTTACTTTGTAACTCTTTTTCTGTTTCTCTGGGTTCTTGTATTTGAGGGCTATATTATCCCTACAAAACATATTGTAGTATCTGGTTTAAATAGTTCTTCATTCATATACTAGTTGTTTTTGCTGATTTATTTTTTCATATAAACTTTAGAACAAATTTTAAATATTTAGACTTTATTCTGTTAAAGAAATTCTATTATATTCTCTTCCAAAAGAAAATATGCTTTTAAAATTTATGTCTTATATTTTTAAATTAATTATTTTTAATTTTATCAATTCAATTTCTTTATTCTTATTTCTTTAGAATTAGTATTCATATTTTAATGAATTAAAATGTTACTGATCCTTTCTACCTCGAAAGAGGATGTACTTTTTTTCATATTCTCATGTAACATTTTAATGTTCTCTTCATATACCTGCTGCACATTTGTTGTTTATTTCTATCCGCTATTTCTTCTATACTCAACATATATTACTGTTTTAATTGGGATAATTTCTTCCTCATAACTTCTGGTTTGGTGTTATTTATGTAGGGGTGGAGTACTGATTTTTGCATATTAATATCCTCAGGCAGTTTCTTAATTCTGGTTCTAATCGTTTTCCACTTTATTCTCATGGGTTTCTCAGGTATACAGACCATATCATATACAATTCACAATAATTTCACCACCTTCTCTCCAATTTAAAAATATTTATTTCTTCCTCTTGCTTAAATGCAATAGCTAGGGCCTCCAGAACAGGGTTGACCGACAGCAGTGGTTGTGGACATCCTTGCCTTGTCACACACTTATTACTTCTCCGTCAATCAGAAGGTTTCTGTGTTTGTATGAGATAGATAATAATATTAAGGACGTAGTCTTCTAATCTTATTTAGTTAGGAGGCTGTTTGCTTGCTAATTAGAATAAATATTGAACTTTATTAAATGCTTTTCAGTGTCAGTGACAGTCCTATCTATTAATATGTTGGAATGTAGTCATAAATCTCCTAATATTGAAGCAACCTTGAATTCCTAGAGTAAACACTACTTATCCTTGCGGTGTTGCTATTTAAATGTGCTGTCAGTTTCAATTTGGCAATATTGTATTAGGATTTATGCATTTGGTTTTGGCAAACAGTTCTTTGTAAAAAGAATTTAGAATGTTCTGTGCTTTTTCAATGGCTTGCAATAGTTTACATATATTTGAGCTATCTACTCTTGAATGGTTTGGTGGAATTCTTCTGTGACTAGACCAGAGCCCTGCACTGTTTTGGGAGAACATGATTCTTTAATGTTTTTCTCAATTGTTTCTATAGTGCTTAGTCTGTTTATACTTTTTACTCTTCTGGGGTCATTTTTGACAATTTATATTTTTTAGAGATGTATCAGTATGTTTTAGAGCTGAGCAAAGTAATCTTATGATTCTTTATATTTCCTTTCATTTGTATTATTTACCTACTCTTCTTTTGAATATTTGTATAGTCTTATTTTCATTCTGGATGGGGTTAGCTAATGGTTATTTATTTTATTATGTTCTCCTCCAAAAGAAAATTTGCTTTTAAAATTTATTTATGTCTCATATTTTTGAATTAATTAATTTTAATTTTATTATTTTAATTTTTTCATTCTATTTGCTTAGTATTATGTTTTTTCTTTTTAAAAATAATGCTCAACTTAATTTACTTATTTCAGTAGGGGAAACAGGTGGTATTTAGTTACATGAAAAAGTTCTTTAGTGGTGATCTTTGAGATTTTGGTGCATGCATCACCTGAGCAGTGTACACTTTACCCAGCGTATAGTCTTTCATCCCTCACCCTCCTACCATCCTTTCCCCAAGTCCCCAAAGTCCATTGTATCATTCTAATGCTTTTGCATTCTCATAGCTTAGCTCCCATTTATAAGTGAGAAAATATGATGTTGGGTTTTTCATTCCTGAGTTACTTCACTTAGAATAATGATCTCCAACTCCATCCAGGTTGCTGTGAATGCCATTATTTCATTCCTTTTTATGGCTGAGTCGTATTCCATGGTATGTGTGTGTGTGTATATATATGTGTGTGTATGTGTATATATATATGTGTGTGTATATATATGTGTGTGTATATGTGTGTGTGTGTGTGTATATATATATATATAGAGAGAGAGAGAGAGAGAGAGAGAGAGAGACCACATTTTCTTTATCCACTCATTGATTGGTGGGCATTTGGGCTGGGTCTATATTTTTGCAATTGTGAATTGTGCTGCTATAAACATATGTGTGCAAATGTGTTTCTCATATAATGACTTCTTGTCCTCTGGGTAGATACCCAGTAGTGGGATTGCTGGAGCAAATGGTAGATCTACTTTTAGTTTTTTAAAGAATCTCCATACTGTTTTCTATAGTGGTTGTACTAGTTTACATTCTCATCAGCAGTGTAGAAGTGTTCCCTTTTTGCCACATCTACACCAATATCTATTCCTCTTAAATTATGGACATTCTTGTAGGAGTAAGGTGGTATCACACTGTGGTCTTGATTTGCATTTCCTGATAATTACTGATGTTGAGCATTTTTTCATATGTTTGTCGGTCATTTGTGTATCTTCTTTTGAGAATTGTCTATTCATGTCCTTAGCGCACTTTTTGATGGGATTATTTTGTTTTATTTCTTGATGACTTGTTTGAGTTCCTTGTAGATTCTGGATATTAGTCCTTTGTCAGATGCATAGTTTCTGAGGACTTTCTCCCACTTTATGTGTTGTCTGTTTACTCTGCTGTTTATTTCTTTTACTGAGCAGAAACTTAGTTTAAGTCCCATCTATTTAGCTTTGTTTTTGTTGCATTTGCTTTTGGGTTCTTGGTCATGAAGTCTTTGCCTAAGCAAATGTCTAGGAGAGTTTTTCCAATGCTATCTTCCGGAATTTTTATGTTTTCAGGTCTTCTATTCAAGCCTTTGATCCATCTTTAGTTGATTTTTGTGTATGGTGAGAGATGAGGATCCAGTTTCATTCTTCTATATATAGCTCGCCAATTATCTCAGCACCATTTGTTGAATAGGGTGTCCTTTCCCCACTTCCTGTTTTTGTTTGCTTTGTTGAAGATCAGTTGGCTGTAAGTATTTGGGTTTATTTCTGGGTTCTCTATTTTGTTCCCTTGATCTATGTGCCTAGTTTTATATCAGTACCATGCTGTTTTGGTGACTTTAGCCTTATACTATAGTTAGAAGTCATGTGATGCCTCCAGATTTCTTCTTTTTGCTTAGTCTTGCTTTGGTTACGTGGGCTCTTTTTTGGTTCTGTATATATTTTAGAGCTTTTATTTTCTAGTTCTGTGAAGAATGATGATAGCATTTTGATGGGAATTGCATTGAATTTGTAGATTGCTTTTGGCAATATGTCAGCACGGTCATTTTGACAATGTTGATTCTACCCATCCATGAGTGTAAGATGTGTTTCCATTGGTTGGTGTCATCTATGATTTCTTTCAGCAGTGATTTGTTTTCCTTCTTTCACTTCCTTGGTTAGGTATATTCCTAAGTATTTTATTTTATTTTTTTTGCGGCTATCGTAAAAGGAATTGAGTTCTTGATTTGATTCTCAGCTTGGTTGCTGTTGGTGTATAAGAGTGCTACTAATTTGTGTACATTGATTTTATGTTCTGAAACTTTATCAAATTCATTTATCATATCCAGGAACTTTTTGGATGAGTTTTTAGGGTTTTCTAGGTATAGAATCATATTATAGGTGAACAGCAACAATTTGACTTGCTTTTTACCAAATTGGATGCCCTTTATTTCTTTATCTTGACTGATTGCTCTGGCTAGGACTTCCAGTACTATGTTTAATAGAAGTGGTGAAAATGGGCATCCTTTTCTTGTTCCACTTCTCAGGGGGATGCTCTCAACATTTCCCCATTCAGTATAACGTTGGCTGTGCGTTTGTCATAGGTGACTTTTATTACCTTAAGGTATGTCCCTTCTATGCTAATTTTGCTGAGAGTTTTTATCATAAAGGCATACTAGATTTTGTCAAATGCTTTTTCTGCATCTCTTGAGAGAATCATGTAATTTTTGGTTTTAATTCTGTTTGTGCAGTGTATCATGTTTATTGACTCGTGTACATTAGACCATCCCTGCATCACTGGTATGAAACCCACTGATTATAGTGGATTATTTTTTTTTACATGCTGTTGAATTTGATTAGCTAGTATTTTGTTGAGGATTTTTGCATCTATGCTCATCAGAAATATTGGTCTACAGTTTTCTTTTTTTATTATGTCCTTTCCTGGTTTTGGTATTAGGATGTTACTGGCTTCATAGAATGATTTAAGGAGGATTCTGTTTTTCTCTGTCTTTTGGAATAGTTTCAATAGGATTGGTACCAATTCTTTAAATGTCTTGTAGAATTCAGCTATGAATATGTGTGGTCCTGGAGGTTTTTTTGGTAATTTTTTTTATTACCATTTCAATCTCACTGCTTGTTATTGGTCTGTTCAGAGTTTCTATATCTTCTTGTTTTGTTTTTGTTTTTCATCTTTTTTTATTGCATTTTAGGTTTTGGGGTACATGTAAAGAACGTGTAAGATTGTTGCATAGGTACACACGTGGCAGTGTGATTTGCTGCCTTCTTCCCCTTCACCTATATTTGGCATTTCTCCCCATGCTATCTCTCCACAACTCCCCACCCCCCACTGTCCCTCCCCTATTCCCCCCAACAGACCCCAGTGTGTAGTGCTCCCCTCCCCGTGTCCATGTGTTCTCATTGTTCAACACCTGCCTATGAGTGAGAACATGCAGTGTTTGATTTTTTGTTCTTGTGTCAGTTTGCTGAGAATGATAGTTTCCAGGCTCATCCATGTCCCTACAAAGGATGCGAACTCATCATTTTTGATGGCTGCATAATATTCCATGGTGTATATGTGCCACATTTTCCCTGTCCAATCTATCATCGATGGGCATTTGGGTTGGTTCCAGGTCTTTACTATTGTAAACAGTGCTGCAATGAACATTCGTGTGCATGTATCCTTATAGTAGAACGATTTGTAATCCTTTGGATATATACCCAGTAATGGGATTGCTGGGTCAAATGGAATTTCTATTTCTAGGTCCTTGAGGAATTGCCACACTGTCTTCCACAATGGTTGAACTAATTTACACTCCCACCAACAGTGTAAAAGTATTCCTATTTCTCCACATCCTCTCCAGCATCTGTTGTCTCCAGATTTTTTAATGATCGCCATTCTAACTGGCGTGAGATGGTATCTCAATGTAGTTTTGATTTGCATTTCTCTAATGACCAGTGATGGTGAGCATTTTCTCATATGTTTGTTGGCCTCATGTATGTCTTCTTTTGTAAAGTATCTGTTCATATCCTTTGCCCACTTTTGAATGGGCTTGTTTTTTTCTTGTAAATCTGTTTTAGTTCTTTGTAAATTCTGGATATCAGCCCTTTGTCAGATGGGTAAACTGCAAAAATTTTTTCCCATTCTGTTGGTTGCTGATTCACTCTAATGACTGTTTCTTTTGCTGTGCAGGAGCTGTGGAGTTTGATTAGGTCCCATTTGTCTGTTTTGGCTTTTGTTGCCAGTGCTTTTGGTGTTTTGATCATGAAGTCCTTGCCTACACCTATGTCCTGAATGATTTTGCCTAGATTTTCTTCTAGGGTTTTTATGGTGTTAGGTCTTATGTTTAACTCTTTAATCCATCTGGAGTTAATTTTAGTGTAAGGTGTCAGGAAAGGGTCCAGTTTCTGCTTTCTGCACGTGGCTAGCCAGTTTTCCCAATACTATTTATTAAACAGGGAATCCTTTCCCCATTGCTTGTTTTTGTCAGGTTTGTCAAAGATCAGATGGTTGTAGATATGTTGTGTTGCCTCTGAGGCCTCTGTTCTGGTCCATAGACAGATCAACGAGACAGAAAATTAACAAGGATATCCAGGACTTGAACTCAGACCTGGACCAAGCAAAGCTAATAGACATTTACAGAACTCTCCACCCCAAATCCACAGAATATACATTCTTCTCAGCACCACATCACACCTACTCTAAAATTGACCACATAATTGGAAGTAAATCACTCCTCAGCAAATGCAAAAGAATGGAAATCATAACAAATAGTCTCTCAGACCACAGTGCAATCAAGTTAGAACTCAGAATTCAGAAACTAACTCAGAACCACATAGCTTCATGGAAACTGAACAACTGGCTCTTGAATGTTGACTGGATAAACAATGAAATGAAGGCAGAAATAAAGATGTTCTTCAAAACCATCGAGAACGAAGACACAACATACCAGAATCTCTGGGACACATTTAAAGCAGTCTCTAGAGGAAAATATATAGCAATAAGTGCCCACATGAGAAGCAAGGAGAGATCTAAAATTGACACCCTATCGTCATAATTGAAAGAGCTAGAGGAGCAAGATTAAAAAAAACTCTTCTCGTTTTAATCTAGGAGGGTTGTATATTTCCAGGAACTTACCCATCTCCTTTAGGTTTTCCAGTTTGTGCGTGTAAAGGTGTTCGTAGTAACTTTGAATAATCTTTTGCATTTCTATGGTATTGGTTGTAATATCTCCCATTTTGTTTCTAATTGAGCTTATTTGAATCTTCTTTCTGCTTGGTCGCTCTTGCTAATGGTCTATCAGTTTTCTTTATCTTTTCAAAGAATCTGCTTTTTGTTCCATTTATCTTTTGTATTTTTTTGTTGTTTGTTTAATTTCATTTAGTTCTGCTCCGATCTTTGTTTGTTTGTTTTTCTTTTGCTGGGTTTGGGTTTGGTTTGTTCTTGTTCCTCTAGTTTTTTGAGGTGTGAACTTAGACTGTCTGTCTGTGCTCTTCCAGACTTTTTGATGGAGGCATTTCACACGATGAACTTTCCTCTTGGCACCACTTTTGCAGTATCTCAGAGGTTTTGATAGATTGTGTCATTACTATAGTTCAGTTCAAAGAATTTTTAAATTTCCATCTTGATTTCATTGTTGAACCAACAATCATTCAGGACCGGGTTATTTTATTTTCATGTATTTGCATTGTTTTGAGGGCTCCTTTTGTAGTTGATTTCCAATTACATTCCACTGTGGTCTGAAAGAGTACTTTGATATAATTTCAATTTTCTTATATTTACTGAGATTTGTTTTGTGGCCTATCATATGGTCTGTTTTGGAGAATGTTCTACGTGCTGATGAATAGAATGTATATTCTTTAGTTGTTGGATAGAACATTCTGTAAATACCTGTTAATGTCTACTTGTTGTAGGGTATAGTTTAAGTCCGTTTTTATTTGTTGACTTTCTGTCTTGATGATCTATCTAGTACTGTCAGTGGAATATTAAAGTCTCCCACTATTATTGTGTTGCCATCTGTCTCATTTCTTAAGTCTAGAAATAATTGTTATAAATTTAGGAGCTCCAGTGTTAGGTGCATATATATTTAGAATTGATATTTTCCTGTTGAACTAGTCTGTTTATCATTATATAATATCCTTCTTTGTCTCTTTTAACTGCTGTTGCTTTGTTTTGTTTGATATAAGAATAGCTTCTCCTGCTTGCTTTTGGTGTCCATTTGCATGGAATATCTTTCCCCACTCCTTTACCTTAAGTTTATGTGAGTTGTCATGTGTTAGAAGGGTCACCTGAAGATAGCAGGAACTTGGTTGGTGAATTCTTATCCATTTTGCCATTCTGTATCTTTTAACTGGAGGGAGCATTTAGGCAATTTACATTCAACATTAGTATGGAGATGTGTGGTATTATTCTACTCATTGTGCTATTGGTTGCCTGAATACCTTGTTTTTTTTTCATTATGTGATTGTGTTATAGGCCCTGTGAGATTTATGCTTCAAGAAGGTTCTATTTTGGTGGATTTCAATGCTTGGTTTCAACATTTAGAATTCCTTTTAGCAATTCTTATAGTGCTGGCTCGGTAGTGATGAATTCTCTTAGCATTTGTTTGTCTGAAAAAGACTATCTTTCCTTCATTTATGAAGCTTAGTTTCACTGGATACAACAGTGTATCTGTTAATGTTAATCCGTTAGGTTTTTCTTTATAAGTTACCTGAAGCTTTTTCCTCACAGTTTTTAAGATTCTTTCCTTTATCTTGACTTTAGATAACCTGATGACTATGTACCTAGGTGATGATCTTTTTATGATGAATTTCCCAGGTGTTCTTTGAGCTTCTTTTAAGACCAGGGAAGTTTTCTTCAACTATTACTTCAAGTAAGTTTTCCAAACTTTTACATTTCTCTTCCTTCTAGGGAACACTAATTATTCTTAGGTTTGGTCATTTAACATAATCCCAAACTTCTTGGAGGCTTCCTTTTCTTTGATTGTTTTCCTTTGTCTTTGTCATATTGAGTTAATTCAAAAGCCTTGCCTTCAAGCTCTGAAGTTCTTTCTACTTATTCAATTGTATTATTGAGACTTTCCAGTGTATTTCGTATTTCTCCGAGCCTTTCATTTCCACAAGTTGTGATTGTTTTTTATTTATGATATCAATTTCTCTGGAGATTTCTTTGTTTTTTATTTATGCTATCAATTTCTCTGGAGATTTTTTCATTAATATTCTGTACTAACTGCTATAATTTAAATGTTTGAATATACACTGAATTACACTGAATTATTTGTAATTTTTTTCCCCTGTAGGTGGACATTAAGTTGTCTCCAGTGTTTTATGACTATAAACAATGCTGATGTATTTTTGTTTCTAATATTCTAGTGATGACTCTTAACTGAAAAATAGACCTATACCTAAGTGGTTCATACCTCTTTTCCTCTCCTGAACAAGCAAGTACTTTCAAAGGCTTTACTCTGATCCCACCCTCATGACATATGTGATGCTGTGCTTTGTAATTTAGTGCCAGTCTTTTTTAACCCCCAAATTTAGCCATTGTTGTTCTCTTTTTATAAACTAATGCTTTCTCAGATTTCCCCCATGTTCAGTAATACTTTCTTAGATTTATCCTCATGTTCAGTAACTTCTTTTCTCTCTATTTATTCTTGCATTTTATTTCTTTCTTCTGACCCATTTCTCTTTTTTCTGGAGTTTATCCTTTAATAATTATTTCAATGACCACCCACTAGAGAAGCATGAGCATGTGAAACTACACAGCTTCCTAAGTCACTTTCCAGAGTCTTACCCATGCTTTCTTTTCAAACTTTATTCCGTGTCCCTAGGAGTTCATGATATTTCCTTTTTTCTACTTAATAAAACTCAAGTTGAATTGAGTTGGTGCCTGTTCTTTGAAACCAGTGTCCTTTCTAGAGAAAATGACATATATATCAGAACTGTTTTCAGTGTATACAACAACAAAACCTAAGTCAAATATGCTTATACCAAATGGGAATGTGTGGTTTCAGAGGACACATTTGATCTGAGTCAAGTAATGCTTTTGACTTAGTTCTCGGTTTTTTCTTGTGTCAATTTGCTAAGTGCTGGCTTTGTTCATGGGCAACTATCAAATATGGGGTTTCAAGATGACTTCCAGGTTTAATGCTGGGAGAAGAGAAGACAATTTTCCTGCAATCTTCATAAAGTCTCCCTGCATTTCATTAGCTATGATTTTGTCACTTGCTCTTCCTGAGCTGGTTACTGTGGTCAGAGAATAAAATACTCTAACTGACCAGACCTGATTTCCCATCCACCTCTGGAGGCAATTCCACTGAACCCAGAGTGGATTCAATTTCACTGGGAATTCATGAGCCAAGAGGAGGGGAGAAAGTGAGTTTCCAAAAGGAAAATGAGATATAGTTTTCAAAATGAATTCATGCATGGATTTGGGAAGAACCACCAAAAGGTGAAGATAAAGCAAACATAACAGATGTCTCTACCACCTAGAATTCTGCTGAGCACTGTGGAGAGAGATGGGCACCTTTTATACAATCCCTACTTCAAAACACTCAATAAAAACTTGAAAGACCAGAGTAGCAAACACTGTTGTTGCTCATTCCATATCTTCTCCATCCACTGAGTTAACTGCATCTGCAGCCCACATCTTCCATCAAGCTAAGAACTTCTCTCTTTGAGTGTCTTCTTTTCTCTTTCGCCTGCTTGAGGGTTTTCTTCATCCTCATTGTACAGGGGAATCCCTGAAAGGTGAGAGGGTGACTACCTTCAGGGGCAACTTTCAGACAGCAGGGCACAGTAGTTGATGGATAACACCCCAGCCTCCCCGGCCTCTATCCAGTTGGTTCCACACAGTATCTCAGAAAGTCCCCAACAGCATGGAGCCTCAGTTTTCCACAGAAGTAGCCCACTTACTAACACACTTTTTCTTGGCTTTGCTCCCCACTCTTTCACTCTCCCCTCCCCCTAACTTGCACTTCTAAAGTTATCCCCACCTCATATAGATTTCCTGCAACCAGTTCTGTCTTGGTGTCTGACATTGAGATAAATCAAGATAAGAACAAGGTGTCCTGTGAGAAACCACTGAGAGTAATCTCATGTAGGATTTGCTTGTCATAGAAGGATGGAAGTAAATACTGGCTGGCAAAAGAAAGAGGAAAGTACTTAGAATGACTAGAAGTACTAGAAAAATGGGAAAGGGGTGAGAGAGAGTGTGTGTGTGAGATTGATTTAGCTGTTAGCTGTATCTTAGCAGCTGAGAAAGAATATTCCAGAAAGGCAGAATAGCATTAACTGGATGGAATAGCAGCAGGAGTATGAAATGCTAGGAATGGGTGAAGTTACTCAGAGGTTAACACATATTGATTTGTTGAGGGTATATTGAATGTCAGGCCTTGTTCTAAGTGCTAGGCTGCAGTGGGGAGAAGTCGCAAAATCTCTCCCCTTTTATGTCTGTATTCTAATATGGCAGAGGGGCAGGAGGGGGTGAACATCGAGTTCAAGAATTAATCCTACCTGCTACCCACCTCGACTCCAGTGACTTCATAGCTACTTCTTGTAGAAAGAACACTGGTAGTATGGGGGACTGGCTTGCAAATATAGTTGTCATCCTTGTCTTTGCTGGACCTTGAAGGGTATTAAAATAATCCAGCTTCCTGGGCTGGATGATGGTCACTTGTCAACAGCCTTTAAAAATTTGGACAAAGAAATGCACAACATTATGCCTGTAAAATTCTTATTAAAAGCTTATAATCTTAAACTAATCTCTAGGAAACATTAAACAAACCCAAAATGAGGGACATTTGACAGCTGTCTTATCCAATACAGTAGCACTAGCCACATGTAGCTATTTTAATTAAAATTAAATAAAATTTAAAATTCAGTTCCAAGGATACAAAAATTTTAGGTGGACAGGAAGAACTTTTTTTAGTTCTATTGCACAACATGGTAAATATAGTTAAAAATGGAGTATTGCACATTTCAAATTTGGTAATAGAGTAAATTTTAAATGTTTTCGCCATGAAAAATGTTAAGCATTTGAGATGATGGGTATATTAAATAGCTTGATTTAATTATTCTACATTGTATTTATAAATCATTACGTTACTTTGTATTTCATAAATTTATCAAATTATAAATTGTCAAGATCGTCAATTTCTAATAAAATTTAATTAAATAAAAATTGAACTTGGTATAGTGGTACACACCTCTAAATCCCAGCGACTCAGGAGGCTGAGGCAGGAGGATTGCTGGAGCCCAGGAGTTCAAGTCCAGCCTGGGCAACATACCGAGACTTAATCTCTATGAATACATAAATAAATAAAAAATTAATTAATTAATTAAATTTCTAAGTCCCACTAGGCACATTTCAAATGCACCACCATCTGATGAATGGCTGTCACATTGGTCAGCACAGATACAGAGCATTTCTATCACTGCAGAAAGTTCTACAGGATGGCACTGATGTACAGAGTAGCTTTTCCAAATGTCAAGGTCAGAAAAGACTGAGGGACTGTTCCATAGTAAAGAAGACCAATGTGACATGATAACTGAATACAAAGTCAGATCCTGGGTTAGATCTGGAACAGAAGAAAGACATCAGTGGGAAGAATAGAGAAATCTGAATAAGACTTAGATTAGTTAACAATACTCTATCAGTGTTAATTTTTTTGGTTTTGATTATTATACTGTGGTTATATAAGATGTAAACATTTGTATTATTTTTGCAACTGTGCTGTAAGTCTGAAATTATTTCAAAATTATAAAGTAAAATAAGAAACCATCTACTGGCCCCATCTGGCTATTTATATTATTTTATCTTTTATTATTTATTGCAAACCACTGTATTTCATGAGTGCAATTCATTGATTAGTCCATTTATCAGTGGGACGAGTGATCCACTCCCTGCCTGGCAATGAGGACCCTATGTTGGAGATGGGCAGAGCACTGACAGTCCCCAGCACATCATGCTGCAGTGGTACAATTGTCAACATTTTATTATTAGTGACCTGGAGTGTGATTCTTGAACGAAACACTCAAGTAGGTGCAAGATGTCAGGCATCTGAGAAGCACAGAGGAAGTAGTAATTTTAACAACTATGGAATTGAATGCTACTTGCTAAGTACAAATGATGCATAGGAGAAATTCAATGAAAGGTCAAGAATGATTAATCATCAATTTAAGGCAAAATATGAAAGTCAGAAGGTCTCCTTATCATTGTATAAAGTAATTCTCATATCCTGCAGCTGGAAGATGGCAAAAATATGAGAACCAGGCCTAGGATGTAATTAAACAGGTAGCGGAGCTTCAGAGAAGTTCGTCAAATTAGTCATCTTGACATCCTTCAGCACGCTGGTCTAACATATTGATGATGTCATGCTGGCTTGGCTAAATTAACAAGAATTAACAGGTGCACTAGAGGTCTTGGTAAGAGACATGTTCCAGAGAATGGGAGTAAACTCTACAAAGATTCCTACATAAGTAAAATTTGGGGGAGGCCCACTGGGGGACACTAGATATTTCCTCCAAGTTTTGGGCCTCCCACCTTTGACCACTAGGAAGGAAGTTTAATTCCTGGTAGGACTCTTTAGATTCCAGAGGCAGTTATCCATACTTCACATACTTCTCTGACCCATTTACTAGGTGACATGGAATGCTGCCAGTTTCAAGTGGGTTCCAGAGTGGGAAAGGACTATTGATCTAGGTTGTGGTGTAAAAAGCCCTGGCACTTAGCCCACATGCTCCATCAGACCCTAAGGCGTTTGAGGAACTTATGTGGGCAAAAGGCACTATCTGGTTCTTGGTAAACCCTAATAAAAAATAACTTTAGACCTAGGGTTCTGGGGCAAGGCCATGCCATCTTCAGCAGAGAATTATACACATGGAAGACAGTTCCTTGCATGTTACTGGGGTTGGTAGGGAATAACGACTAACCAATAGGCCATCTCTGTCCATTTCTGTCAAATCTACCAAGTTATCAGGTTGCGTGGGCCCAGCAGCAACCCACATTAAGATGGAAGCCATATGATAATATTGGCTATAAGCAGTGACAGAAGCTTAAGTAAGCTGGATGGGAAAGGGACTCATGCCATTCAGCACTGCTGCAGCAGATCCTCTCCTGCAGCTCAAACCCACAGCCGTGTGAGTGTGTATGTGTGTGACTCACATATAACCAGACCAGTGGACAGAGGAGGCAAACAGTAGGGCTGGTGACCCTGAATGACAGCTATGAGCATGAAATCCTCCCAGTGGGCACAAATTTGGTTAGTAGCCTTATCTACTTTCCATAGAAAGAGAAGTGCCCCAACATAATATTTATCTACTGTTACATACGTACAATTCGTACAATTGTGTGATGCATACAATTCATCAGCTATGGGAATGGATTTTCTGGTTTGTCTGGGATCTGGGAGGAGGAGGATTGGAAGACCAGGGATGAGAAGGTCTGGGTAAATGCATGTTAATAGACAGATGAAATTGGCACAAAGTATGAAACTTTTTGTTTTGGAAAGAGAATGTTCTCTATGGAAGAGGTACAAAACAACCAAGTGAACAGAGTGACTCAATCAGTGCAAGTCAGCCAGCCTCTGACATTGGCCACTCCACTGTCAGCATGGTGAGCATGTGAACGGAGTAACCAAGGATGGAGAATATGGAAGGACCCAACAGCATGGTGTCCCACATGGCAGCTTATTGGAAGGTGTCCATTGTACAGCAAAAGAGCTGCAGTAGTGAGTCCATGCCCTTAGGATCCAAGAGTCCTATCACATATCACTTCACCCAGAGGCTACCAGCCTCATACAGTCATCTGAAGAGATGGCTGAAGAGTGAGCTTAGAGATGATGACCCTCAAGCATGGGGCATCGTCTTCCAAGATGCAGTACATAACCTCAACCAATACTCATTTGATGCTGCTGTGTTCCTCATGGGCAGAACACATGAGTTGGAAAATAAGAGGAGGACACAGGAGTGGCCCCTCTTTGCCATCACTCTGAATGATCCATTTGAGAGATTTGTGCTTTTTGTCCCAACCCTCATCTGCAGTTTCTGTGGGTTTATTTCCCGGAGTGATAATGCTTCTACTAGGAGATAGAGTTCCATTAAATTTTCAGGTGCTGCTGTCATCTGGTCAATTCTGGCTCCTTGTGTCAAGCAGCAGGTAAAAAAATGAGTCCCCACCTTGGCAGGAGTAAGTGACTTTGATTATCACAGGATGTAGGGCTGCTGTGACACAATGGGGAAAAATATTTTTGGAGTTCAGGTGATCCTGTTACTGCACCCTAGATCCTGAATTCTTTGGCTCTTGTGTAAGTAGAAATTAACATAATTATCAGGTCAAATGGAGATTTTTCTTAGGCAAGGTTGTATAGGCTTGTGCCTCCAGCACACAGGGGACCAGCACATAGGAAAGGGATCCTGTTACCAGCTCACCAAGGGGCTCCACTCTTATCAGTTTAAGGAAGTTGAGACAGGAAAAGGAGTTCTAAGGTGAGGAGTGGGATGTTATGTTCTAACATACATCGCATCATCAGAAAATGGTGGGTAAGCCCCACCCTCGGCAGATGTTTTAGTATGAAATGAGATTATAATAAGGAAAAAGTCAGTGAAGGGTCATTTCTGGAGTCCGCTTTGTCTTCAGGCAGCTGGATCTGCTCCGGTTCTCATCAGGAATGCCAGAGTCTTGCTTCAGTGACCTTAGAAGGTGTTACTCAAATATATAAATGGTTAGGTTCTTCTTTTGTTTAGGAATTAGGCCTGGTCAGATAAATTAGGAGAGGCCCCCCTTCCTGCTATGTGACTTGGGTCAGCTCATTAAGGGAGCACAAAGGTAGGGGAGGAAATGTGCCTGGACATGTAAGGCCCATCAGGCTACCATGCCATCTGTGTGCCATGATCAAGTATCTTCCTTGTGCTGTCTCAATCCTATGGAGTGTCTCTTGGTGTACTCTGCCCATTTGTGACCATGATTGGATGAGTATAACAACACTGACCTCAGAAGGGCGCATATCCTTCAAGGACACACCACCAGGTATACCAGCTAGACCATCAACGATACTAACTGATGATGGGGAGAGACTGGGTAGGGGTGGGAAGTAGAATAGGCAGTAGAGGAAGGAGATGATATCACCTGTGTGTCACTAACCTCCATCCTGCATGTTGTTTTTTTTTCTCAAGAGAATCTGCTTCTGTAACTAGGAGATGCAGGCATTAAAAGGCTGGCCCCTTACCTCATTTTGGGACCTTTCTGAAGGTACCAGCTAAGCTCCAGGACTCCCCTGGGGTCAGCCGAGCACCGTGAAGACTGAATCGGCATTTGTCTTCTCCCTCTGCCCATCCCTGCTTCCCTTACTCTCTGTGGTGGCTTTTAAGATTTGTCCACACATTCTCTTGTGCTCCTTCCCACTAGAGATGGAGTTTCATTTCTCTCCTCTTGTGTGTGGGCTGAACTTAGTGACTCATTTCAGCGAATAGCTTACGGCAGGCATGACATCATGTCACTTCCTAGATGCATTGATAGAAAGACGGTGGCTTCTGTCTTGGTGCACTCCCTCCCTCACTGTCTTGTCACTCATTCTTGGGAAAGGCAGCTGCTATGTCACATGAACACTGTTTTAAGAGGCCAGTGTGGCAAAGAACTGAGTGCTGCCAACACCATGCCCTGAGCTCAGGGAGTGGATTCTCCCTTGATTGACAGTGTGACTGCATCCTCATGAGGGACTGGAGCTGGAACCCCACAGCTAAGCTGCTCCTGGATTCCTGACCCCCAGAAACGGTGTGAGATAATGAATGCTTATGGCTGTAAGCTGCAGAATTTTAAGGTAATTTTTCACAGAACAATAGGTAGCTAATATGTTCCCTTACAACTGTTGTCCTGGACAAAACTCTCCAATGAACTTCCTCCCTGAAAATCTTCATCTCAGGGTCTGTTTCCTGGGAAATCCATCCCAAGAGAGAAAGCAAAGCCAAGCCATGTATTATAGAGGGTAAAGGCCTTGCTTTTTCTGTGGGATGCTGAATAATGTATTGTTGTTGAGTACAAAGACAAACATATGGCCATAAAGTTTCTCATAAAGAGAAAGTTAGTTTTCTAAACCCGGATAAGGAGTTACAACTTCACCTTTGCCTTGCAGGCAAGTGGGAGCCTGCCCACTGTTTTAGGCCAGAAACAGC
Organism: Aotus nancymaae; assembly: GCF_030222135.1. NCBI lineage: Eukaryota > Metazoa > Chordata > Mammalia > Primates > Aotidae > Aotus > Aotus nancymaae. The sequence continues at coordinate 8,717,984 of NW_026988412.1, read as the reverse complement.
ATTCTGGAAACAGAATGAAGAATGGATGAAGTGAGGGCCTAGTAATAGTGAGATAAAACTGGAATTTGCTATGCTCTACAGACAACAAATAAAAATCATGGACTACCTCTAATCCCTGGTAGGTGAGACTAATAAGATAGAGTTAATAACGGTACTTACTTTATAAAGGAGTTGTTAGGGTCAATGAGCCAACAATCGTAAAAGGGCTTAGAACAATGCCTGGTATGTAGACTCACTATGTAAGTGTTGATTAAAGAAGTTTGTGCTAAGTTGGTGGCACCTCCAGGGCCAGATAATTTACTAGTCAATATCAAAACAGCCACGGGTTGGAGAGAAACAGAAGAACATCCCAAGTAGTTCAGTTGGGCAGACAAAGGAGAATTCGCAAATTCTCATTAAGTGAATTTGTGTTGGATCCGTGGCCATCATTCTGAGTTCAAGGCCTTACTCTGTCTCTCAAATATGGTTTGTGCTCTTGATGACAAGGGCAACTGTCATGAAAAGGAATAACCTATCACCATGAGAGTGAAAATAAACTCAAGCTCATGCTCTGCTAACATCAGATCAGCAAATGCAGTCTCCTGAGAGAGCCTCTAGGAGGAAGACTGAACCCTGCTCCCCACACCCTGTACTTGGCTGACAAAGTAGATCCATTAGGAGAGACTTCTAATGCCATCAGGGCTTCTCTGTTTCCTCTGTGAATAGGAGAATAGACATTTGATGCTGTAATCTGACAAGTTCCTGCTGTCTCATGGTATAGGTCACAATAGATAATTTTCTGAAAGGCAATTTCCCACTTGCACAGGATCTAAAAGGCTTTCTCTGATATTTCAGCTGCTGGCTCTAGATAATGGACCGTTAGACAGAGTGGTTACTGAATATTTACGTAATTAAGAAAGTATCAGATGTCATATGGAATAATGAAGAGGAAATTTGTAGCCAGAAAGACAGGATGGCCCAGTGCTGTGTGAATACTCGCTCAGAAATAAGCCTCTTACCCCAAATAAGGGCAGTGTCCTGAAATAAAGCTCCTTACCTGGTTATTACCACTGGGCTCCAGAATCTTGATACTAAAGCTTTAGGCAGAGTCTGCACACACCAAGATTTTATATGCAAAACCACTTAATGGAAGTTCTTTAACTTGGGACTTGTGGAAGATGACAGCAGAATTTTTGGAGAACCACTGAGATCACAGTTGTCTTAGCTTGAGTGACCTCCCTGAAGGAGAGCCTGAGTCAAGGGCTTTTGAACAGAAGGTTTATCTAGGAGAATGGGTCCAAAAAACAGGAATGGGGGCCCGAGAAGAGTACACATTTCCAGCATCAGTATAGATGCTTCTGCACTGTGATTTTTCATGGCTGCCACCACAGGGATATGTCATAATTCATTTAACCACTTTCCTATTGTTTGGTATTTAGGGTGTTCCATTTCTTTGCAAACATAGCTATTTCCCAAGAATAAACTGTGACACTGAAGTGCCGAGTCAAAGGCTTTTGATGCATATTGCCAAATTTTCCCATAGAAAGTTGTACCAATTTACATGTTCACCAGCAGTATATGAGAATGCTTGTTTCTTCATAAACCAGATATTATTATTTTAAAAAATCTTTCCTAGATAGAAAATAAGATCTCATTTTGTCACATTTTTCTGAGGTATAGTGATGCCGAACAGTTAAAATATATTTATTGGTCATTACAGTTGCTCTTACTGTGAATTATTTCTTCATATCCATTGTTCTTTTTTTCTAGCAACTGTACTACAATTTTTTATATTTACTTGAACAAATTATTTATATTTTAAGAATGCTATTCCAAAAAAAGGATGCTATTCCTTTGCAAAAACTGTATGTGTATATATTTCACCAGCTTGTTGTTTTTTTTAATATTTTGTTTATAACTTGATGTATGTAAGTTTACAAAGCTTATGATATAAAATCTATCAGATTGGGTGGCAGAACAACATGGCTGAATAGAAGGCTCCACCAATTGTGCCCCCCTACAGGAGTGCCAAATTTAACAACCATCTAAGTGAAAAAAAAAAAAAAAGAAGTATTTATACAAAAAGGAAAATAGGAAGGAAAAAGGAAGAGAAGATCATGAGACAACCAGAAAACAAATAGCAAAATGGCAGGAGTAAGTCCTTACTTATCAATAATAACATTGAGTGTAAATGGACTAGACTCCCCAATCAAAAGATATAGAGTGGCCGAATGGATAAAAAACAAGACCCAATTATCTGTCTTGTCAAGAAAACACTTCACCTATAAAGACACATAGACTGAAAATAAAGGGATGGAAAAAGATATTCCATGCCAATAAAAACCAAAAAAGAGCAGGAGTGGGTACATTTATATAAGACAAAATAGACTTCAAGACAAATACAATCAGGAGAGACCAAGAAGATATCATATAATGATAAAGGGGTTGATTCAGCAAGAGGATGTAACAATTATATATATGCACCCAACACAGGAACACACAGATACATAAAGCAAATATTATCAGCACTAAAGAGAGAGATAAACCCCAACACAATAATAGCTGAGACATCAACACCCAACTTCCAGCATTGGACAGATTTTCCAGACAGAATGTCAACAAAGAAACATCAGAGTTAATCTGCAATACAGACCAAATGGATATAATAGATATTTATACAACATTTTACCAAACATCTTTGGAATACACATTCTTCTCCTCAGCACATAGATAATTTTCAAGGATAGACTATCTGTTAGGTAACAAAATAAGTCATAAAACATTCAAAAAATTTTAATATAATCAAGCACCTTCTCTGACCACAGTGGAATAAAACTAGAAATCAATACCAGCAGTAATTTTGAAAACTATACAAACACTTGAAATTAAACATGTTCCTGAATGACCAGAAGTCAATGAAGAAATTAAGAGGAAAATTGAAAAATTTATTCAAACAAATGATAATAGAAACACAGCAAACCAAAACCTATGGGTTACAGCAAAAGCAGTCCTAAGAGGAAAATTTATAGCTATAAATGCCTACATCAAAAAAGGAGAAAAACTTCAAATAAACAACATAAAAGTGTATCTTAAAGCCCTAAAAAGCAATAGCAAACCAAATCCAAAATTAGTAGAAGAAAAGAAATAGTGAAGATTAGAGCATAAATAAATGAAATGGAAATGAAGGAAACAACACAAAAGATCAATAAAATAAAAAGTTGTTTTTGGGTTTTTTTTTTTTAAGACAAGTTCTTACTCTGTCTCCCAGGCTGGAGTGCAGTGGTGTGAATTCCCAGTAAAGAAAAACCCAGGACCTGATGACTTCATTGCTGAATTCTACCAATCATTTAAAGAACTAATAGCAAGCCTACTCAAACAATTCCAAAAAGTAGAGGACAAAAGAATACTTCCAAACTCATTTATCTCACCTCAGCCTCTCATGTAGCAGGGACAATAGGTGCAAGCCACTGTGCCTGGCTAATTTTCTGATTATTTATAGAGATGGTGTATTTCTATGTTGGCCAGGCTGGTCTTGAATTCCTGATCTCAAGGGATTCCCGTATCTCAGCCTCCTAAAGTGCTGGGATTACAGGTATGAACCACCATGCCTGTCTGAAAAGTTGATTTTTTGAAAAATTAAACAAAATTGACAAACTTTTAGTGAGACTAAGAAAAACAGAAAGAAAACCCAAATAAAACAAGAGATAAAAAAGGAGACATTACAATTGATACTGCAGAGACTCACAGGATTATTAGTAGATACTATGTGAAACTATATGACAATAATTTGGAAAATCCAGAAGAAATGGATAATTCCTAGATTCAACCAACCTACCAAGATTGAACTATGAAGAAATCAAAAACCTGAAAATACTAATAGAAAGTAATGGTATCAAAACTGTAATAAAAATTTTCCCAGCATAAAAAAAAGCCCAGGACCTGATGACTTAAATGCTGAATTCAACCAAACACTGAAAGAAGAACTAATACCAATCATAGTGAAACTATTCCAACAAGTAGAGGAGGAGGGAATACTTGCAAATTGATTCTGTAAGTATTACACCAATATCAAAACCAGACAGACACACCAAAAGAGAAAACTACAGGCCAATATCACTGATGAATACTGATGTGAAAATTCTCAACACAATTCTAGCAAACCAAATTCAACAACACATTAAAAGTATCATTCATCATGACAAAGTGGGATTTATCCCAAGGATGTTAAGGATGGTTCAACATGTGCAAATCAATCAATATGATACATTATATTAACAGAATGAAGAACAAAAGCCATGTGATCATTTCAATTGATGCTAAAAAAGTGTTCGATAAAATTCAACATCCCTTCATAATAAAAACCTTAAAAAAACTGGTAGACAAAAAACATACTTCAACATAATAAAAGCCATATATGACAGCCCCACAGCTGATTTCATACTGCATGGGGAAAAACCAGAAGTTTTTCCTCCAGGATCTGGAACGTCAAGAATCCCCACTGTCACCATCGTTATTCAACATAGTACTGGTAGTCCTAACTAGTGCAATCAAACAAGAGAAATAAATTAAGGGCATCCGAATTGGAAAATAAGAAGTCAAATTACCCTTCTTTCCAGATGACATAATCTTATATTTGAAAAAACCTCGAGACTCCACAAAAAACCTATTAGAACTGATAAACAAATTCAGTAAAATTGCAAGGGAAAAAAATCAACATACAAAAATAGCAGCATTTTTATAAACCAACGGTGAACAATCTGAAAAATAAACCAAGAAAGGAATCCATCTGCAATAGGTACAAATAGAATAAAATATCTAGGAATTAACTAAAGAAGTGAAAGATCCTTACAATGAAAATTATAAAACACGATGCAAGAAATTGAAGTGGATACCAAAAAATGGAAAGATATTTCATGTTCATGGTTTGGAAAAATCTGTCTTTTTAAATGTCCATATTGCCCAAAGCAATCAACAGATTCGGTGCAATCCCTATCAAAATACCAGACACTCTTCACAGACATAGAAAAAAATCCTAACATTTATATGGAAAAACAAAAGACCCAGAATAGCCAAAGTTATCCTAAGCAAAAAGATTACTTTAGGAATCACATGATCTGACTTCAAATTATACTACAGAGCTCTCGTAACCAAAATGGCATGATACTAGCATAAAGACAGATACATATACCAGCAGAATAGAATTGAGAACCCAGAAATAAATCCATATATCTCTAGTAAACTCATTTTTGACAGTCGTACCAGGAACATACATTGGGGAAAGGAAAGTCTCTTCAATAAATGGTGCTGCAAAAACTGGATATCCATATACAGAAGAATGAAACTATAGTAAAGAATGAAACTATCTCTTGCCATACACAAAAATAAAATAGAAATAGATTAAAAACTTAAGTCCAAGACCCCAAACTATAAAACTACTAAAAGAAAACATTGGGGAAATTTCCAAGACATTGGTCTAGGCAAAGATTTTTTGAGTAGTATCCACAAATACAGGTGACCTAAGCAAAAATGAACAAATGGAATCACATCAAGTCAAAAAACTTCTGCACAGCAAAGGACACAATCAACAAGGTTAACAGGCAATCGCAGAATGAGAAAAACATTTGCAAAATACCCATCTGACAAGGGATTAATAACCAGAATATATAAGGAGCTCTAACAACTCTATAGGAAAAATATCTAATAATCTGATATAAAAATTGGCAAAAGAGTTGAATAGACATTTCTCAAAAGAAGACATACAAATGGCAAACAGGTATATGAAAAGGTGCTTAACATAATTGGTCATCAGAGAAATGCAAATTGAAGCTACCAGGAGATGTCATCTCGTCTCAGTTAATATGGCTTTTACCCAAAAGGCAGAGCTAACAAATGCTGGCAAGGATGTGGAGGAAAGGAAGCCCTTGCACACTCTTAGTGGGGATGTAAATTGGTAAAACCACTATGGAGAACAGTTTGGAGGTTCCTCACAAAACTAAAAATAGAGCTACCATATGATCTAGCAATCCCACTCCCACAAATTTTGGGTATATGCTCCTAGGTATATATACCCAAAAGAAATGAAATCAGCATCTCTTTGGTAAGAGATATCTGGAGTTCCATGTTTATTGCAGCACTATTCACAATAGCCAAGAGTTGGAAGCAACATCAGTGTCCATCAACAGTTTAATGGATAAAGAAAATGTGGTATATAATCACAATGGAGCAATGGAGTACTGTTCAGCCATAAAAAGAATGAGATTCTTTCATTTGCAACAACCTGGGTGAAACTGGAGGTTGTTATGTTAAGTGAAAGAAGCCAGGTATGGAAAGGCAAGCTTCACATGTTCTCACTTATCTGTTGGAGCTGAAAATGGAAACAACTGTACTCATGAAGATAGAGAGTAGAAGGATGGTTGTCAGAAGATGGAGAGTGTAGTATGGGGCTGGGGGGAAGTGGGGATGGCTAATGGGTACAAAACCAGTTAGAAAGAATGAATAACATCTAGTACTTGCTAGCACAAGAAGGTGAATATAGTAAAAAATAACTTAATTGTACATTTAAAAATAACTAAAAGAGTATAATCTTTGTGTTTGTAACACAGAGAATAAATCCTTGAGGTGATGTGTACCCATTTACCCAGATGTAATTATTACTTATTGCATGCTTCTATCAAAATATCTCATGTTACCCATAAATATATATGCCTACTATGTACTCACCAAAATTAAAAATTTAAGAAAAGATCTCGAGAAAAATAAATAAGATTTATCAGATTAAAAATGTTATACTTTTCTATTACGACAGGTAAATATTCACCTTATATTAAAAATAATTGCTTTCCTTCATAAATGGATATTATTGCTTTCTGAGCCCACTATCCTTTCTCCATGGATCTGAAATGTTATTTTTATAATAAGCTCAATGCAAACATTCGAGTCTATAAAATAACCACAAAGGAAGAAATATGAACATTTTGAAAATGTTTTTCAAAAACTTCATATAACTCCATGGAGATAGATGTGTAAATATTATTGAAATGGACAATTTTATTAGTCAGGGTTCTTCAGAGAGACACAAGCAATAGGAGAGGGAGAGGGAGGGAGAGAGAGAGAGAGAGAGAGAGAGAGAGAGAAAGAAAGAAAGAGAGAAAGAGGGTTTCATATGGAACTTGGTTCATCTGATTATGGAAGCTCAGAAGTCTCACGATGGGCTGTCTGCAAGCTGGAGAACCAGGGAAGCCAGTAGTGTGGCTCAGTAGTCTGAAGGCTTGAGAACCAGGGGAGACAACAGTGTGATTCTCAGTCCTGGGGGAGCTACTGGCACAAGTCCTAGAGTCTAAAGTTCTGGACTTGGGAGTCCTGATGTCCAAGGGCAGGAGAAAGCGAGTGTTCTAGTTTTTAGGGGAGAAACAGCAAATTTGCCTTTCCTCACCTAGACTATCTGTGCCTCAGCTGATAGATAGTATCCACCCACATTGGGTGAGGGTGGATCATCCTTACTCAGTCCACTGATTCAAATGCCAGTCTTTTCCAGAAACACCCTCGGGGACATACCCAGAAATAACACTTTACCAGCTGTCAGGGCATTCTTTAATTTAGTCAAGTTGACACTTAAAATTAACCATCACAACAATGTTCCATGAGAGCATGAATTTCCAAAGTTAATTCTAATGGAAAATCTTAACAGACCAATAATCATTTCAGAATTTTAAAAAGTTATTGAATAATCACTTATTTAATAACAAAATATTAGAAATCACAAACTGTAATTGGAATTTAACATAAATTTTATATGGTTTTAATATAATGGGTGTGTGTGTAATTTAGTTTCTTCTTTAAAAATTTTATTTTATTTGATTTGAAGTTCTGGGGTAAATGTGCAGGACATGCAGGTTTGTTACATAGGTAGATGTGTGCCATGGTGGTTTGCTGCATCTAGCAACCTATCACCTAGGTATTAAGCCCAGCCTGCATTAGTTATTTATCCTGATGCTCTCCCCCTCCACGCCCCCAACAGACCCCAGTGTGTGTTCCCCTCCTTGTGTCTATGTGTTCTCATTGTTCAGCTTCTCCTTATAAGTGAGACCACGTGGTGTTTGGTTTTCTGTTCCTGCCTTAGTTTGCTGAGCATAATGGCTTCCAGCTCCATCCATGTCCCTGCAAAGGATAGTATCTCGTTTTTTTTTATGGCTGCATAGTATTCCATGGTGTATATGTACCACATTTTCTTGATGCAGTCTATTATTGATAAACATTTGGGTTGATTCCATGTGTTTGCTATTGTGAATAGTACTGCAATGAACACACACGTGCATGTATCTTTATAATAGATTGATTTATATTTCCTTGGGTATATACCCAGTAATGAGATTTCTGGGTCAAATGGTATTTCTGGTTCTAGATTTTTTAAGGAATTGCCAAACTGTCTTCCCAGTTAGGTTAAACTGATTTACATTCCCATCAACAGTGTAAAAGCATGCCTATTTCTCCACAGCCTCACCAGCATCTGTTGTTTCTTGACTTTTTAATAATCACAATTCTGACTGGCATGAGGTTGTGGTTTTGATTTGAATTTCTCTAATGATCAGTGATGTTGAGCTATTTTTCATATGTTTGTTGAATGCATAAATGTCTCCTTTGCCCAGTTTTTGATTTTTTTTTTGTAAATTTTTTCTTTCTTTTTTTTTTTTTTTATTGCATTTTAGGTTTTGGGGTACATGTGAAAAACATGCAAAGTTGTTGCATAGGTGCATTCATGGCAGTGTGATTTGCTGCCTCCCTCCCCCTCACCCATATCTGGCATTTCTCCCCATGCTATCCCTCCCCAACTCCCCCCCCGCTGTCCCCCCCACTCCCCCACAACAGACCCCCATGTATAGTGCTCCCCTCCCTGTGTTCATGTGTTCTCCTTGTTCAACACCCTCCTATGAGTGAGAACATGTGGTGTTTGGTTTTGTGTTCTTGTGTCAGTTTGCTGAGAATGATGGTTTCCAGGTTCATCCATGTCCCTACAAAGGATGCGAACTCCTCATTTTTAATGGCTGCATAATATTCCATGGTGTATATGTGCCACATTTTTCCTGTCCAGTCTATCATCGATGGGCATTTGGGTTGGTTCCAGGTCTTTGCTATTGTAAACTGTGCTGCAATGAACATTCGTGTGCATGTGTCCTTATAGTAGAACGATTTATAATCCTTTGGATATATGCCCAGTAATGGGATTGCTGGGTCAAATGGAATTTCTATTTCTAGGTCCTTGAGGAATCGCCACACTGTTTTCCATAGTGGTTGAACTAATTTACACTCCCACCAACAGTGTAAAAGTGTTCCTATTTCTCCACATCCTCTCCAGCATCTATTTTCTCCAAAACACCAAAAGCATTGGCAACAAAAGCCAAAATAGACAAATGGGACCTAATCAAACTCCACAGCTTCTGCACGGCAAAAGAAACAGTCAATAGAGTGAATCGGCAACCAACAGAATGGGAAAAAATTTTTGCAGCCTACCCATCTGACAAAGGGCTGATATCCAGAATTTACAACGAGGTAAAAAAGATTTACAAGAAAAAAACAAACAAGCCCATTCAAAAATGGGCGAAGGATATGAACAGATACTTTACAAAAGAAGACATACAAGAGGCCAACAAACATATGAAAAAATGCTCATCATCACTGGTCATTAGAGAAATGCAAATCAAAACTACATTGAGATACCATCTCACGCCAATTTTTTTTTTTTTTTGAGACAGAGTTTCTTTTGTTGTTACCCAGGCTGGAGTGCAATGGCACGATCTCAGCTCACCGCAACCTCCACCTCCTGGGTTCAGTCAATTCTCCTGCCTCAGCCTCCTGAGGAGCTGGGACTACAGGCATGTGCCACCATGCCCAGCTAATTTTTTGTATTTTTAGTAGAGAAGGGGTTTCACCATGTTGACCAGGATGGTCTCGATCTCTTGACCTCGTGATCCACCCGCCTCGGCCTCCCAAAGTGCTGGGATTACAGGCGTGAGCCACCGTGCCCAGCCCATAAATTTGTTTAAGCTCCTCATAGATTCTGGATGTTAGGCCTTTCTCAGATGGATAGATTGCAAAAATTTTCTCCCATTCTGTAGGTTGCCTGTTCACTCTGATGATAGTTCCTTTTGTTGGGCAGAAGTTCTTTAGTTTAGTTAGACCCCATTTGTCAATTTCGGCTTTTGTTGCAATTGCTTTTGATGTTTTTGTCATGAAATATTTGCCCGTGCCTAATCTTGAATGGTATTACCTAGATTTTCTTCTAGGGTTTTTATAGTTTTGGGTTTTATATTTAAGTCTTTATTCCATCTTGAGTTAATTTTTGTATAATGTTTAAGGAAGGAGTCATTTCAATTTTCTGCACATGGCTAGCTGGTTTTCTCAGCACCATTTATTAAATAGGGAATCCTTTCCCCATTGCTTGTTTTTGTCAGGTTTGTAAAAAATCTGATGGTTGTAGATGTGTGGTATTATTTCTGAGATATCTATTCTGCTCCATTGGTCTATGTATATGTTTTGGTACCAATACCATGCTGTTTTGGTAGCTGTAGACTTGCAGTATCGCTTGAAGTCAAGTAGTGTGATGCCTCCAGCTTTGTTCTTTTTTCTTAGGATTGTCTTGGCTATACAGGCTCTTTTTGGTTCCATATAAATTTTAAAGTTTTTTTTTTCTTCTAATTCTGTAACGAATGCCAATGGTAGTTTAATGGAAATAGCATTGAATCTATAAATTACTTCGGGCAATATGGCCATTTTCACTCTATTGATTCTTCCTATCCGCGAACATGAAATGTTTTTCCATTTGTTTGTGTCTTCTTTTATTTCCTTGAGCAGTGGTTTGTAGTTCTCCTTGAAGGGGTCCTTCACTTATCTTGTTAGCTGTATTCCTAGGTATTTTATTCTCTTTGTAGCAATTGTGAATAGGAGTTCCTTAATGATTTGGCTCTCTGCTTGACTATTGTTGGTATATAGGAATGCTTGTGATTTTTGCACATTGATTTTTGTATCCTGAGACTTTGCTGAAGTTGCTTATCAGCTTAAGGAGCTTTTGGGCTGAGACGATGGGGTTTTCCTAGATACAGGGTTATGCCATCTGCAAACAGAAACAGCCTAACTATAACATTTTGATGCTAGTACAAGATTTAAAAGATAGAATATAGGGACTGGAAAGAATAATCAAGGTAAGCTGTAGACAATGTATTTGACTCCAAGAGAGCCTCAAGCTACTACGAGAATTCCAAGTAACCACTGAATTGTTTCAGCCTTAGAGCAAGGGCTTTCTTGTTTCTATAGAAGGCACAGCAACAGTAAACACAAATCTACCTGCAGAGGAAGAATTCTGCATTTTCCTATATATCATATATACAGAGATCTCTGGAAGAACCCACAAGGAGCTGGTAACAGTGGTTACCTCTGGGGAGGCAACCAGGTGACTGGGCAGAGGGGTGTGAGAGAGACTTAATTTTCATCTTACATGTTTCTGCTTTTTAAATTCTGAACCATGTATCTATATTATCCATCAGCAAAATAAATAAATAAAATATACCCTCAGTGAAAGAAAATACATTTTAAACCACAGGCTATAAGAACTAACACACACACACACATGTGTAAATATGTACAGACAGTCCCTGATTTATGATGGTTCAACTTACAATTTTCTAATGTTATCATGGTAACCATACAACTATTCTGTTTTGACTTTCGGTACAGTATTCACTAACTTACATGAGACATTCAATGCTTTATTATGAAATAAGCTTTGTGTTAGATGATTTTGCCCAATGGTAGGCTAATGTAAATGTTCTGAGCATGCTTAAGGTAAGCTAGACTAAGCTATGATATTTGGTAGATTAGGTGTATTAACTGCATTTTGACTCAAAGTATTTTCAATTTATGACAGGTTTATCAGGAAGTAACCCTACTGTATGTTGAAGAGCATCTATATTAGGTATACTGAATATAATATGTATTGAAATATACACCATGTATACAACAGAGTAAACAATTAAGTCTATTTATGGGCAAATTATTAAAAAAAGTTGTGAGACTCAATGAGATATTATGTAGCAGTGACAATAAATGGGGTAGATACACTTGTACATAGAAAAATCACCACACCTACAGTTAAGGGAGCTATGCAGGTTGTCGAGCAATATATTAGCATACATGGCAAGCAGTTCTTCACACAAAACAAAGCTATGCCTATCTATATAGAGCTGTACATGTGCAAATAGGTTCCAGAAGTTGTGGAAAGATTCACATCGAAATAATAGCAGTTATCGTTACAGAGGGTACTAGGATTGAGATGAGCTTTGATTATGCATTTTGAAAATGTATATTCATGTTTTACTTATACTATAAAAATAAAAAGTTTTAAAAATAATACATCTTTGCATTTATGTTTAAAATGTTCATTTCTTTGTTATTCATGATGGTATAAATATTGGAAACAAACTGTCATCAGTGAAAGAGTGGCTAAATAGACTAGGCCATATCTGTAATATTTAATCACATGCCGCTACTAAAGACAATGAGGTAGATCTCACCCTGATTACATGTATGTTTAAATGTACTGAAATTAAACTGTCAACATACCAAAATATTGGCAATATTTATTCAGAAAGAAGAATAGAAATGAAGGTATAAATTAGGACTTGATGGTTTGTTTTTAATATATACCCGTACCTATCCCTGTAGTGTTTGAACCTTATAATAACATTGTTTTTATTATTGTGTAATTAAAAATCTATATTAACAGAACATAAGATCTGTAATAATAGAGTAATAATATATTTGTGTCTTTAAAATGAGAAGACAATATTTACATTCATGATTGATATGGCTGACCCTCTCCATTGTTATTCTTAGCTGTTGACATCCATTCAAACTTTCTCTCATTTGATTGATGCCACTATATTTTGACTCTCCCTTTTCTTTTTTAAGACAGAGTCTCACTCTTTCACCCAGGCTGAAGTGCAGTGGCCTGATCTCAGCTCACTGCAACCTCCACCTCTCAGGTTCAAGTGATTCTACTACCTCAGTCTCCCGAATAGCTGGGACTACAGGTGCCCACCACCACAACTGACTAACTTTTGTATTTTTAGTAGAGACAGGGTTTCATCATGTTGGCCAGGCTGGTCTCGAACTCCTGACCTCAAGTGATCTACCTTCCTTGGCTTCCCAAAGTGCTGAGATTACAGGTGTGAGCCACCACACCTGGCCTGATTCTTCCTTTCATAAACCAAAGGTTGAACTTCCTAATCTCTCTACCTTTCTTTTTTAGTCAGAGTTTCAAATGGGTTAAAAATAAGGGCTGCTTTCTAAAGATTGCACTGACCAAAAGAACTATAGAAGTTGCTCTATGTCTCAAAGAAAGCACCTGTTTGTTGGCTCTCCAGGAAAAATTACCAGGTGGTTGATACTGTAGGAAGCAGGAGACTGTCTGCTATACTTTTTAGAGTTGGGTGCAGACCATTCTTGTATTGTCAAGTGTAGGGGCAAAGGGAGTGTCTAGTCTCGTGTTATCCTCAAACCTTAAAGACCTAGAGAGTGAAGGTAGTTCTTCCAAATCATTTTACCAAAGTAAGTTCTCATTTGTTCTGCACTGACAACCTCACATGATTAAAAGAAAGGAAATTTCCCCAGTATTCCATCTGTCATTTCTGAAAGGCAGATTCTCTAAACAGCTAACTCACAAGTTTATCTGGGCAGCCAAGTCCATTACTAACTTTGCAGCTTTGAATATTCCAGTAAAAGATGTGGGGTAGTACTGCAAATAGTTGTAACTCTGCTATCCAAACTTTGTAACATTTTATTCAAGACCTTGGTTTTCCTACTGAATTTCCCTTGAAGCTTAAGCCCCATTCCCTGTAGTGCAAAATTTCCATTAACAATGAGAACCAACTGCTTAAATCACTGGATCTGAGTTACTTTCTTGCTCCTAAGCACGAAGAATGCTTTGAATATTGCTAAAGGGCACATGAATATTTTCAACATCCTTGGGTAACATTTGAAGAAATACTTGTACATAGGATACAGTAGTATTTCATATTATTAAGATGCAGGTGAAGTGGCTTAATGAGGAAGCAGTTCAATTTGTATTTGTTGGCAGTTTGTCTCAGATTGCCGGCCCAGATTTTTAGTAGAACTGAACTAGCAAATAGAAGCACAAAACTGATCTCCAATTTTAGTACCTGATATGGTTTCGCTATGTCCCCACCCAAATCTCATCCTGAATTCCCATGTGTTGTGGGAGGCACCTGGTGGGAGGTAATTGAATCATGGGGGCAGGTCTTTCCCATGCTGTTCTTCTGATAGTGAATAAGTCTCGCAAGATCTGATGGTTTTATAAGGGGGAATTTCCCTGCTCAAGCTTCTCTTCTCTCCTCTTGTCTGTTGCCGTGTGACACGTGCCTTTTACCTTTGGCCATGATTTTGAGGCCTCCCCAGCCACATGGAAATGTGAGTACATTAAACCTTTTTCTTTTGCAAATTGTTCAGTCTTGGGTATATCTTTATCAGCAGCATGAAAACAGACTAATAGAGTACCTATATTAAAATGTCCCTGTGTCACAATTTTGACAGTTGGCTGCAGTCAATGTCAGCTGGAATGTGCACACACACACACACATGCACACGCATATTCACACCATACATTTATAGATACATAAATTTAATCCTGCATGATTTTTCCTCATAAAATCTTGCCGAAAGCTGTCACTTATATTTAGCATTTTTTTAAATTATAAAAGTGATTCATGTTCAGCACAGAAAATTTATAAAAATCAGAAAAATGCAAAAGAGCAAATTCAATATCATGAATTATCTTACTATCCAGAGATAACTACAATTTAATAAATGCAGAGATCAAAAGCAAGATATAAAACTACATATAAATTATGATTTCAATTAGGTAATATGCATTTTGCTTTTCTTATCTTGAAAGTTATAGCATTAACATTTCTCTATGTCATTTAAAAATTTAAAAAACCAACCCATCAGTTAAGGGCTGAAATGTGCTTTATTGTAATGCTATGGTTTTATTAAACATATCATTTTCTTATCACTAGACATTTAAGTTGTTGCTAATTTTTTCTATATTGTACACAATGCTATGATTAATATATTTTCTGTCAACCTTTACTGCATCTCTGATTATTTTATTATTGTAGGACCTTAGAGAAAATATTATTGGGTCAGAGAATATCCATGTTTTTATATTTTTAAAAATGTTCTCTTTCAGGAGTCCTTGAAAATTGGCATGTAGCAGGTGGTCAGTAAATATTTGTTAAATGGGTATGCATATTTCAAAGCTCTGATTCATAGTTCCAAATTGCTGTTCAGACAAACTGTATTCACTTACATTTCCACCAATTAAAAAAAAAGTTTCATGGCATATTAATCAATATCTGTATTATAATTTCCTTTTCCTTTTCTTTTTTCTTTTTTTTTTTGAGACGGAGTCTTGCTCTGTTGTTGCCGAGGCTGGTGGGAGTGCAGTGGCATGATCTCAGCTCACTGCAACCTCCACCTCCTGGGTTCAAGCAATTCTTCTGCCTCAGCTTCCTGACTAGCTTTGGCAAGGACTTCCAGTACTATGGTAAATAGGAGTGGTGTAAGTAGGAATTCTCGTCTTGTTTCAGTTCTTAGAGGAAGGACTTTCAACTTTTTCCCGTTTAGTATAATGTTAGTTGTGGATTTGCTGTATATGGCCTTTATTATTTTGAGGTATGTTCCTGGTATACCCAGTTTTCTTAGGGTTTTTGTCATTAAGAGATGTTGAATTTTATCAGATGCTTTCACTGTGTCTATTGAGATCATGTCCTTCATTCTGTTTATGTGATGTGTCATGTTTATTAATTTGCATATGTTGAACCATCTTTGCGTCCCTGGTATAAATCCCACCTTACCATGGTGTATTATCTTTTTGACGTGCTGTTGCATTTATTTTGCTTGTGTTTGGGGGGAGTTTTTACATCTATGTTTATGAAGAATATTAGCCTGTAGTTTTTCTTGTTGTCCTTTGGTCCTTGTCTGGTTTTGGTATCAGGGTGATGCTGGCTTCATAGAATGAGTTAGGGAAAATTCTCTCCTCCTTTACTTCTTGAAATAGTTTCAGGAAGGTTGTTGTTAGTTCTTCTTTGTATATTTGGTATGATTCAGCTGAGAATCCATCTGGTCCTGGGCTTTTGTTTGTCGGGAGACATTTTATTACTGATTCAATCTCTCTACTCATTATTTATCTGTTGAGGTTTTCTAGTTCTTTTTATGATTTAATCTTGATATGTTTCATGCTTCCAGAAACTGAGACATTTCCTCTAGGTTTTCCAGTTGTTAGCATATAGTTGTTCATAGTAGTCGGACGATTTTTTGCAATTCTGTGATATCAGTTGTAGTGTTCTCTTTTTTCATTTCTGATTGGGTTTTCTTCTTTTCTTGGTTACTCTAGCTAGTGATTTACCAATTTTATTATCTTTTTGATGAGCCAAGTTTTCACTTTTTAAGATCTTTTGTATTGTTTTTGTAGTCTCTCTTTTACTTGGTTCTGCTCTGATCTTTATTACTTGTTTTCTTCTGCTAATTTTGGGCTTGGTTTGCTCTTACTTTTCTAGTTCCTCGAGGTGCCTTGTTAGATTACTAATTTGTAATCTTTCTACTTTTTTGATGTGGGTGTTTATTGCTCCAGCCTCCTTCTTGGTATTGCTTTTACTATATTCCACAGGTTTTGTTATGTTGTGTTTCCATTTTCACATTTCAAGACATTATTCCATCTTAATTTCTTCACTGACCCAGTAAACATTCTGTTTAATTTCTACGTATTTGTATAGTTTACAAAGTTTCTGTTGGTATTGATGTCTAGCTTTATTCCATTGTGGAAATACTTGATATTATTTTGATTTTTAAAAATTTAAGATTTGTTTTGTGACCTAACATATGGTCTATACTGGAGAACATTTCATGTGCTTATAAAAATAATGTATGTTCTGCAGTTATTGGATAGAATGTTCTGTAAATGTCTGTTAGTACCATGAGTTCTAAAGTCCAGTTTAAATACAATGTTTTTTGGTTGATTTTCTGTCTAAATGATCTGTCCAATACTGAGTAGGATGTAGAAGTCTCCCACTATTATTATATTGCAGTTTAACTTTCTAGATCTAGTTTAAGTCATCTCTTTTTAAATCTGTATGATTCTGTGTTGGGAGCATATGTATTAAGAATTGTACTTTTTTGGGCTGGTTTGATATTTTTATCATTATATAATCTTCTTTGTCTTTCTTGTGCTTTTTGACTAAAGATATCTTTCTTCTGATATAAGTATAGCTACTTTTGCTCACTTTTGGTTTCTGTTCATAATGTAGTATCTCTTTCCATCCCTTTACCTTCCATCTGTATGTATCTTTACAGGTAAGGTGAGTATCTTGTGAGAGCATATAACTGAATCATGTTTTTTAACTCATATGCCAGTCTATATATTTAAAGTGAATTATTTAATCCATTTATGTTCAAGGTTATTGATCATTTATGTTGTCACAAATGTCACAAAGTGTTTGCTCATTCTTTTTCTTAAAAAAAAATTTTTGTGTAATTGAGTTATTTCAAGACCTGTCTTCAAGTTCTGAGATTATTTATTCTGCCTGATCTAGCCTATTGTTGAAGCTTTCATGTGTATTTTGTGTTTCCTTCAATGAATTATCTGATTCCAGAATTTCTATTTTGTTCTTTTAAAAAAAATTTCTTCAGAAATTTTCTGATTCATAACCTGAATTGTTTTTTTAAAATTTTTTATATTGTGTTTCAGAATTATTTTATATCTCACTGAGCTTCTTTAAAATTAACATTTAAATCAAGGTAACATGGCAAAACCTTGTCTCTACAAAAATTACAAAAATTAGCTGAGCATGGTGGTACACGCCTGTAGTCCCAGCTACTTGGGAAGCTGAAGTGGGAAAATCAATTGAGCACAGGAGGTTGAGGCTGCAGTGAGCAGAGATTATGTCACTGCACTCCATCCTGGGTGACAGAGTGAGACTTTGTCTCAAAAATTTTTTTTAATTCAAAGATTTTTTTTCTTTTCATGAGTGTTGAAGAGATTTCTTTTTTAAGAGCTATTGCTTGAGAATTATTGTGTTTCCCTAGAGTTATCACATTTCCTTGTTTTTCGTGTTTCCTGTATCTTTATGGTAACATTTGTGCATCTGATATAACAGTCACTTTTTCCTATTTTTGAATTTACTTTTCATGTAGGAGACGATATATTCTTGATTTTTTTTTTTTTTTTTTTTTTTGAGACAGAGTCTTGCCTTGTTGCCCAGGCTGGAAAGCAGCAGCATGACCTTGGCTCATTGCATCTTCCGCCTCCCAGGTTCAAGTAATTCTTGTGGCTCAGCCTCCCAAGTAGCTGAAATTACAGGTGTCTGCCTCCATGCCCACCTAATTTTTTTTGTATTTTTAGTAGAAATGGAGTTTTGCCATGTTGGGCAGGCTGGTCTCAAATGTCTGACCTCAAGTGGTCCACCTGCCTCAGCCTCCCAAAGTGCTGGGACTGCAGGTGTAAGCCACCATGACTGGCCTTCCTGAAAATGCATCTGTAGTATTGATTGGGTAGGGGAATTTGGCTTCACTTCTGGGTGCATGCAGTAGTGTAGTCTCTGTATGGTTTCTTTGCCTATGAATGGTATTAGTGCTTTTTGTGATTTCATCAGAGGGTTAGCATGTGGTTATTAGTGGAAGTTGTGGTGAAGCAAGTTCTTAGAGATCTACAAAGAGACTTAGATTCCCACACAATAATAGTGGGAGGCTTTAACACTTCACTGACAATATTGGGTCATTGAGAAAGAAAATTGACAAAGATATTCAGGACCTGAACTCAGCTCTGGATAAAACGTATTTGATAGATATCTACAGAACTCTTCACCTCAAACAAACAGAATATACATTCGTCTCATTGCCACATAGCAACTACCCTAAATCAATCACATAATTGGAAGTAAAACACTGCTCAGCAAATGCAAAAGAACTGAAATCATAAGTCTCTCAGATCATAGCACAATCAAATTAGAAATCAAGACTAAGAAATTCACTCAAAACCTACAGTTACATGAAAATTTAATAACATACTCCTGAATGGCTTTTGGGTAAATAATGAAATTAAGACAAAAACCAAGAAGTTCTTTGAAACTAATGAGAACAAAGACACAATGTGCCAGAATCTCTGTGACCCAGCTAAGGCAGTATTAAGAGGGAAATTTATCGCACTAAATGCCCACATCAAAAATCAGAAAAATCTCAAGTTAACAACCTAAAATCACAACTAAAAGAACCAGAGAAACAAGAGCAAACAAATTCCAAGGCTAGCAGAAGACAAGAAATAACCAAAAGCAGAGCTGAACTGAAGGAGATAGAGACACAGTAACTTCTCAAAGGATCAATGAATTAAGGAGCTGGGTTTTTTTTTTTTTTGGAAAAAAAATTAATAAAATAGACAAGAAAAGAGAGAAGATTCAAATAAACATGATCAGAAATGATAAGGGGAACATTACCACTGACCCCACAGAAATACAAACAACCATCATTGAAGATTATAAATACCTCTATGCACATAAATTGGAAAATCTAGAAGAAATGGACAAATTCCTGGACACCAACACTCTCCCAAGACTGAGCCAGGAAGAAATGGAATCCCTGAATAGACTAATAATGAGTTCTGAAATTGAGGCAGTAATAAATAGCCTATCATTCAAAAAAAGCCTAGGACGAGACAAATTCACAACTGAATTCTATTAGCTGTACAAAGAAGAGCTGCTACTATTCCTGCTGAAACCATTCCAAAAAATTGAAAAGGAGGGGGACTCCTCCTTAATTCATTCCATGAGGCCGCCATCATCCTAATACCAAAACCTGGCAGAGATATAACAACAACAAAAGAAAACTTCAGGCTACTACTGATGTATGAACATCGATACAAAAATCCTCAATAAAATACTGGCAAACCAAATGCAGCAGCACATCAAAAAACTTGTTTGCCACAATCAAGTAGGCTTCATCCCCAGGAAGCAAGGTTGGTTCAACATACACAAATGAACAAATGTGATTCATCACATAAACAGAACTAAAGAACAAAGATCATGTGATTATTTCAACAGATGCAGAAAAAACTTGATAAAATTTAACATCACTTCATGTTAAAAACTCTCAATATACTAGATGTTGAAGGAACATACCTCAAAATAATAAGAGCTACATGTGACAGACCCACAGCCAACATCATACCGAATGGGCAATAGCTGGAAGAATTCCCCTTGAAAACCTGCACAAGACAAGGATGCCCTCTCTCACCACTCTTATTCAACATAGTATTGGAAGTTCTGACCAGAGCTATTCGGCAGGAGAAATAAATAAAGGGCATTCAATGAGGAAATGAAGTCAAACTATCTCTGTTTGCAGATGACATAATCCTATATTTAGAAAACCCCATTGTCTCATTCCCGAAACTTCTTAAGCTGATAAGCAACTTCAGCAAAGTCTCAGGATACAAAATCAATGTACAAAAATCAATAGCATTCCTACACACCAACAACAGTCAAGCCAAGAGCCAAATCATGAATAAACTCCTACTTATAATTGCCACAAAAAGAATAAAATACCTAGGACTACAGCTACCAAGGGAGGTGGAAGATCTCTACAAAAAGAACTATAAACCACTGCTCAAAGAAATCAGAGACGACACAAACAAATGGAAAAACATTCCATGCTCATGGATAGGAAAAATCAATATTGTTACAATGGCCATACTGCCCAAAGCAATTTATAAATTCAATGCTATTCTCATTAAACTACCACTGACATTCTTCATAGAATTAGGGAAAAAACTATTTTAAAATTCATATGGAACTAAGAAAGAGCCCAGATAGCCAAAGCAATCCTAAACAAAAAGAACAAAGCTAGAGGCATCACCTTACCCAACTTCAAACTATACTACAGGGCTACAGTAACCAAAACAGCATGATACTGGTTAAAGAACGACACATAGACCAATGGAACAAAACAGAGATCTCAGAAATAATACCACACACCTACAACTATCTGATCTTCAACAAACCTGACAAAAACAAGTGATGGGGAAAGGAGTCCCTATTCAACACGTGGTGTTGGAAGAACTGGCTAGTCATATGCAGAAAATTGAAACTGGACTCTTGCCTTATGCCAAATACAAAAATTACCTCAAGATGAATTTGTAACTTAAATGTTAAACCCAAAACTATTAAAAACTCTAGAGGAAAACCTAGGCAATATCATTCAGGACACAGGCATGGGCCAAGATTTTATGACAAAGATGCCAAAAGCAATTGCAACAAAAGCAAAAATTGATAAATGAGATCTAATTAAACTAAAGAGCTTCTGCACAGCAAAAGGAACTGTCAATAGAGTAAACACACAACGTACAAAATGGGAGAACATTTTTGCAAACTATGTATCTGACAAAGGTCTACTATTCAGCATCTGTAAGGAACTTAAAACACATTTATAAGAAATAAACAAACAACTTCACTAAAAGGTGGGCAAAGGACATGAACAGACACTTCTCAAAAGAAGACATACACATGGCCAGCAATCATAGGAAAGGAAGCTCAACATCACGGATTATTAGAGAAATGCAAATCAAAAACATGATGTAATACCGTCTCACACTGGTCAGAATGGTTGTTACTAAAAAATTTAAAAAGTCCAGGTGCAGTGGCTCATGCCTGTAATCCCAGCACTTGGGAGGCCGAGGACGGTGGATTGCTTGAGTTCAGGAGTTTAAGACCAGCCTGACCAAATTGGTGAAACTCCATCTCTACTAAAAATACAAAAATTATCTGGGTGTGGTGGAGGGTGCATGTAATCCCAGCTACTCCTGAGGCTGAGGCAGGAGAATCACTTGAATCTGGGAGGTAGACGTTGCAGTGAGCCAAGATCTCACCATTACATGCCAGACTGACGACAGAGTGAGATGCTGTCAAAAAATAAAAAAATAACAGATGCCGATGAGGTTGTTGGGGAAAAAGGAATGCTTATACACTGTTGGTGGGAGCGTGAATTAGTTCAATGGTTATGGAAGACAGTGTGACAATTTCCCATAGATCTAAAGACAGAAATACCATTTGACCCAGCAATCCCTTTCCTACGAATAAAAGGAATATAAATTGTTCTATGATAAAGACTTTTGCACATATATGTTCATTGTAGCTCTATTCACAACAGCAAAGACATTGAATCAACCTAAATGCCTATCAATGACAGACTGAATAAAGAAAATGTGGTACGTATATACCATGGAATACTCTACAGCCATACGAAAGGATGAGATCATGTCCTTTGCACAGACATGGATGGAGTTTGAGGCCATTATTCTTAGCAAACTAATGCAAGAACACAAAACCAAATACCTCATACTCTCATTTATAAGTGGGAGCTAAATGATGAGAACACATGAACACATAGAGGGGAATAACGCACACTGGGGCCTATCAGAGGGTGGAGGGTGAGAGGAGGGAGAGGATCAGGAAAAATAACTAATGGGTACTTGGCTTAATACCTGGGTGATGAAATAATCTGCACAATGAACCCCCATGATACATGTTTACCTATATAACAAGCCTGTATTTGTACCCCGAATTTAAAATAAGTTAAAAAAATGAATATATGTTGGTAACATGACTTTATGAAGCTTACTGTCAAATGTTATCAAGTTGAATCACTAGTAACTCACACTAACCTCCATTTCAGTCTGTGACTCTTCAAGGTCACCTCATTCTCCTCCTTGAGCTCTGAATCTCGAGATTTATAAAAATTCTGACTTGATCACAGGGAGATGATCATGCTCTGAGTGGGAATTTGAGAGCAACACAAGCTGCTGCATGAAGTAAGAGTAAGTGCTTCTCGGAGTTGGTTCTCATGGTACTGCTTCTACCCAATGCTCTAGGAAGTAAAATCCTCCTTGATTAGGGGAGAAAAAACAACCATTATTTACCAGTGCTTGTTCAGCATAGGTTATTTTGACAAGGACATATTTGAGTACTTCTGGGTTATGGAGTGAAAATGACAAGTTTTATTTATTAGCCTCAATTGGCGATAAAATACACCACAGTGAATACAGCTCAACGTTCATGCAGGGCAGCTGCAGAGAGAGACTGTACATTTTCAGCATCTTCTCAAGGGTCCAGTTATATTACAAAACCAAAAGAAGTGATAAATATAAAATTAAGCAAAGCAACGTCAGAGATATGAATCCTAGTTTCTAAACTCAAGTGTATAATAAATATATTTGATTTGTTTTACCATGACTCAAATTAGTATTTTAATCCTATTTCTGCCAGAATGACAGAAACTGAGGATAGAGCACTTTTGTTTCTAGGAGAAATTTCTGTCAAGAAGTGAGAAGAAAGAAAGAAATACATAAAACAGATGGTGAAGAAGAAATAAGAGGGTGGTCTGCAGGACCCAAGCACTCTATTCTGGGCATGTCTGGGACAAGGAGGGCTAAGGTGGGTACCTCAAGGACTACCCCAGGGCAGAGAGGCTGCTGAGAGGCCTGTAGATGATCCAGCCTTGAAAAGTAGCAGCACCAGCCTGGACTCCCAGCTCTGAAAACCGGTGGGTTGGGCTATCTGTGAGTTGGTATTTGAAGCCACCATTTCCACTTTGACCCCTGTAAAGCACTGGCAGGCACTGTCAATCTAAAGAATTTGCCCAAAGGAGTTATAACATTTGATGTCATGGATTTATCATTTGACCGCATCCTGATGACATCACCACCCTATTGTGGATTACAGAGTTTTCTCTCAAGTATCCTTTAGAAAATCATTGAATGTAAGAGTTGGAAAGTGGCAGTCGTGGTTCCAAGATTTTCAGTCTCTTTCTCTCAGTTTAGTTACTGAAATCTCACGCAGAACATCATTCTATAAGAAACATGGAGGTTGAGCTTCTCTGTGTGAAGGGAGGAGAGGATTGTACTCGGGAATGCAGACAAGCTAGAAGTTAGGAGCTCCGGGCTCCTGTGCTGGTCCAGGCCCTATGGAACCTCCCACGGGTGGGCATTTTATAAAGTGCTTTCACATAGAGCTACCCACTTTTATTTTCTTGTCAGTCCAAGGAGAGAGCCAGGCAGGGCCAATGTTGAGTTTTACCTGAAGCTTGAGAAATCGTGTTGCCTTTTTGTGTTCAGAAAAGACTTTCTAAAAAGAACCCTTCCCTATAAGATTTAGAAAAGCCTCCCGGATGCTCCCTTGTTTACCTGTGACATGGCCAGTCACAGACCCTCCAAATTCCCTTTCTTTACCTCAAAAGTGATTAGCTGAACTGCTTGTCTTCACCGATTGATCAGAAAAAAAAAATGCATCTTAATCAAACTTTGATTAAGCTTCTCTCCATCCCCCAGTTCTCTCGACTTTGGCCCACCCTCAGCCTGAGCCAGTACAATCTCCGCCTAAGGGTCTGTCCTGAAAATAGACCAGCCTCACGGTAGAATATTCTTTGATTTACCCTCTGATCTTGCCTCCCTACCATCTCACTTCCCCACACTGCATTCTTTTTAGCCTAATTTACTGCTCTATAGAAGAAACCCTCTTCGTCTAACCCTTGAGATGCTTGCAGACCTTACGTTCACAAGGTTCACCATATTACAGTAATAGGGAGCTAACACTCCCCATCCCAAGCTGCAGTAGTCCTTTGAATAAAATCTTTCCTTACTGGGTACAGGTTTGTCTTTAGTCTGTTTGTTTTCAGTTTGACAGCAGGTATCTTGATGCCCATTCTTTGGAAGGAGAAATTAAGATTTGGCATGTGTCCTGGATCTGGCTGTCAGGTTCATGGGCAGCGGCAGAAGTTGAATTCAAACTCATGTCCTCTTAGACTTAAGTCCTGGAACTCTCCATACTGCCATGTGGATTCCTTCTCAATGCGTGGGCAAGAGACTTCACTTCTGTAAGGCTGGAAGAGAAGTTCCCTTCAGTTCCACCTGATTTAGGGATAAGACTGAGAGGGCCAAAAGCTCCAGGCTACTGTCCAAAATAGCTGCGTTGGATGGGAGGCCCAGAGATTTGGGCACCTGGGGTTCTCCCAGGGTGGGCTGTCTGGGTGAAAAAGGAGATTATAGGCTCAGCAGAGGCAAGGGAAATGAATTTACCATCCATCCTAAAATCTAAAAGTACAAATCCATTTGCCAAGGTTTCATATAAAAGAATATATCAAATGAAATCGTATCCAGGGTATATCCTGGTTTGTTTATCCTATCATTGAGGTTTGCATCTGACTCACTCTGGATGCCTGAAATTATCTTCTGTCTGTCCTGTCAGACTGAATTATTTCTAAGGAAAATCCAGAGAAAACATAAGCAGAGTCTCTGAGTCAAACGAAGGAGATTTAGGCAGTGCAGCATGGTCCGCCATCAGTGGCAGCTGTAGCAGCAGCATCACTTTGAAACCTGTGAGAAAGGCCGATTCTCAGTTGCATCCAGACCTCCTGAATCAGAAATTCTTTGTAGCCCCAGCCTCCTATGTTGTCACAGGCCCTCCAAGTGATTCTAATCACACTCAGGGTGACCTGGTGTCTCAGGTGGGACCTGGACCAGGGAACGCTCCTGAGAGTGAGGACGACTCTGCTATTCCAGACTCTTCCTTCCTCCAGCAGCTATGCCCTGTAGGCTGCTACTCCTCACCCTCTCTCAATTCCTCTCCTTCCCCAGGTGTTGTTAATAACTGGGGTTTTTTTGGCAGTTCCTGTATTCAAAGAAAGAAATCAAAATGTATTGAGCCTCATGAATGTGCCAGACACTTGGGCTTGGCACTTCTGATGAGTTATTTATGTGATCTTCATAAAAGCTCAAAGAGGAAAGAAACATGTCTTGTGTTTAATACAGAGGGATGTTTGAGTTTTGTTAGAGGAATGCTTGAAAGCCTAAAAGACTTTATGACCTGAAGGGATTTCTATTGGGGGAATTTCCTGCACTTTATGGGGGTGGGAGTGATATTTGTATTGAGGAGGAAGGCAGGGATGGCATGTGCTGTAAGGGGACTGCAATTCTGAAAGGCAATCTGTCAGGAGTACGTTCCTATCATATAACTCAACAATTCCACTCTGGGTCATGGTTCCCAAATAAACTCTCCCCAAGGTCTGCAGGAAACAGGAAAGATGCTCCTGCAGCAGTGGTGCTGGTGGGGCAGGGGTTTAAAGACCATCCACATGCCCACCACCATGGGACGGATAAAAAACATGATGACGCCGGCTTCTGGGAGCAGAGGTCTGGAGGTGGCTCCAGCAACACAGGGAGCTTACAAATATAATGTGGTGTAAAATGAGACTTATAAGCACAACTCCGTTTATATAAACATAAAAACATTTCTTGCATTTTACAAGAACACATACAAACAAAACGATGAATACCAGACCATGAGGATGTTTGCCAATGATGTGGGATAGGGAAATGAAACTGGGGAAGTAGGACGAGAGGAGATTTAATAAAACAGGACAAGGGTTTTCCACCATCAATAAAGAGAGTAGCCACGAATTCAGGAGTATTAGTAAAGAAAAGCAAGATACAGAGAAGTAAGGGAAATCACAAAACCAACGACAGTCCCCAGAGAGCTTCCTGACGTGCCTTCCAGGGCTGGGACCAACACAAAGAGGTTGTAGCATCTGCAGGCTCAGGTCCAGTGGAGCAGCATGTCCTGTTGCTGCATAAAAGTCAGCTATGGCTTCTGAAGGCCTCATAGCTGAATATCTGTTCTGATAGCACTAAATTTAGTGTCTTTTTATCTCCCTGCCTCAGGGTGGATCTGGGATCTTTAGGCAATAGCAGAACAATTTGCCTGCTCTCTCTCCTGGAAAATCTATACATAGGCCAGATTATTTACTGGCACCAAAGAAATCTTTGAGGTGGCTCATTTGACTCTTCATTTTATGATAGAAGCTTTGAGACACCAAGAGGAAAAATAAGGTGAGTGACAGAATGAGACTAGAACATGAATCTTGATTCCTGGTCAAGGAGCATTTCTGAACCCGCTGTTGCATAGACACACCCAGTGAACTATTGAGAAACAAGATTCCAGGGCCCCCTGCACTTGAGGTTTGGATTAAATGGTGAAGGGGGAAGATCAGGAACCTGCATTTTCTAAAAGTCCTCTGTTGATACTGAAAGGAAGCTGGGTTCAAAAACCACACTCTCCCATCCTCAAATACAACCACAAAGGACAGTAAAGGGAGGGGGTCTAAGACGGGCCAGTGTGTTGAGAATATTTTCAATCTGAGAGGCCAAGGGATTTCTCTTGTGAGAAACATCCACAGGGTACCCCAAACAGGTAGAGAGGTTGTTGGGGGTCTTCTTATTTTAGAGACAGTATAATCCAACTGCCTGGCATCCTACTCCCCACTCCTTTGCTCCCCAGGTGGGACAAGCCACTTGGTGACAGTCAACCCATTTCCACTCTGTTCTTCCTTTATTCCTTAGCTAATTATGTACTGAACCACTATTGTGATGCATCATCCCCTGAGTACCAGGGAAGATGTACACAAAATGAGATGTGGAACCATCTCTTAAATCCATCAAAGGCCAAGTGCAACGGCTCACACCTGTAATCCCAACAATTTGGGAGGACCAATCGGGTGTGTCACTTGAGCCCAAGAGCTCGAGATCAAGCTAGACAACATAGTGAGACCTCGCCCCTACAAAAAACAAAATGAAAATTAACCAGGTGTGGTGGCATGCGCCTTAGTTTCAGCTACTCGGGAGACTGAGGTGGGAGGATCACTTGAGCCCAGAAGGTTGAGGCTGCAGTGAGCTGTGGTAGAGCCACTGCACTCCAGCCTGGGTGACAAAGCAAGACCCTGTCTTAATAATTAAATTAAATTGAAATTTAAAAAATCATAGCTGGGCATGATGGTGTGTGTCTGCAGTCCTAGCTACTTGGGAGGCTGAAGCAGGAGGATTGCTTAAGCCCAGGAGGCTGAGGCTGCAGTGAGCTATAGTTGCACCACTGCACTCTAGCCTGAGTGACAGAGAGAGACCCTGTCAACACTGTCTCAAAAAACGCCATCCCAGGCCCGTGGGGGAGGTAGGCACGGGCAGAGAGCTGGACGGTAGGCACAGACAGAGAGCTGGAAGACACGGGGGGGACTGATGAACTGAGATCAGGGTGGCAAAATGTTTTCTTCAGGTGGCATTTTTACTCTAAACTGAATTTTTTGCATTTATTCTTCATTGTTGTTGTTGTTTTTGTCTGCCATAAATGTATACAACAATTTCACAAGTGCCATAAGGATGTCTCAACTTTGAGATTACAAGTTTATTATGGATATTTTGAAACCTTAAGATCATCACTACAGATAAATAACCAGTTTCTAATTTGTTGTTAAAAAAGATTCTCCAGCCCCTCTTCCTCCTCTCATTACAGCTAACGAGAAGCAGGTGTTTTACACAGCATAACTCTGTCCATCTGGCCTCAGTCGGTCTAAGGGTGGGCACCTGACCCATGTTGGGCCAATCAGATCCTTCTCTGTAATTTTTGGACTTGTTGCCAAGAAGGATGAGACAATCTTGCTGTATTTTCTGAAGCTGAGGGCTCCTCTGTGTCAGGCACTGTCCTAGGCTCTGAGGCTATGGCACAGAATACAGAAGATGATGTGTCTTCTTTCATAGTAGGCAGTTAGAGTCCGGTAGATGTGGGGAGACAGATAATAAACACTTAAAAATATAAAATACATAAAGCACAAAGTTCGTCACCAATCATCATAATTATGAAAATTGTTTCATTTATAACAATAATAGCAAACACTAGTGAACCTCTATTGAACACTCACTATGTATGAAGCACAATGCTAATGGCTTTATATGCATTAACTCATTTAGTCCTCAAAACCACCCATGGAAGTGAGTTATGTGATTAATCTTGTTTGGAGGGAGGCTCTTATTTTACCATGAGGAAATGGTGAAAACTACGAGAAGGGCAGAGGTGAGACTTTAAGTTAATGGTTCCAGATTTTCTTAATGCCAAGCTGTTTCTGCCATCACAGTTACTTATGTTGTTCATGTTTTTCCTCATGAGTTAGTAAATTTTCCTCTGTCCTTAAACTTTCCAAACTGAATTTCTGTAACCTGTTACCCCAAATTGCCAAGACATTATGGAATCTTATCAGGATTAATCAAGCGACCTCTACATGCATGGCAAGGACAGGTATTAATAAAATGGCAAGGATGACCTGACGGACATAGCTCCAGCCCTCAAGAAGCAGCTTGCTATTCAATGAAGACATTGGGACAGCAGAGACGGAGCTTGCAAGTGGAAAGCCGGTGATGTAACTCAGCTTCTCTCTTCATTTTGTACTCCTCTGTGGCAGGCACGCCACTCATAGCACATCCCCTATTTATGCAACCCTGATCACTCTGTGAGCTCTATGACCAACATCCAGGCTCCCGGACATGGGGGGCCTCATCTCACCTGTTACCTGGTGGGCTCCTGATTCCAGCATCCACTCTACACACAATTTCAGATTAACAGAAAAAATTCTGAGGGCGGACTGTAGCTGTCACCTTTCAACTTTTGTTTTACAGCTTGAGTTGCCCACAGCTTTTCACTCAAGGGACCCAACTGTCTTTTAGGTGTATATGGAGTGGTGGAGGTGGAGGTGGAAGTGGAGAATGCAGGAGAACTAATTGCTGTTTTCTTCCTCTTCTGAAAGTCTACCTAAAAGCCAAGTGAGTCTACATAGGGGAATGAATGGACAAACAGCCTGTGGAATGGGCAGGATGGCTTACAAATTAGATCTTGGGCTCTGGAGTCAGACTCCAGATGAGACAATTACTAGCTCTATGACCTTGAGGGAATCACTTCCTCATTCTACTCCCAAGCTTCCTCCACCTCGAAATGTACATGCCTCTCATGTAGCACCGTTTCAAAGATTAAATAAAGAAATACACATAAATGCTTAAATAGTGCCTGATACACAGGAGCACTTCGTAAATGGCAGTTATCACTATGCCCATGTGAAAGCAAAGTGAGTGAATGAGTAGAGCTATATATACAATAAAAGTAAGTCTCAGAAACGCAATGAGTAAAAAAAAGCAAAAGAAAGTTGCAACAAGGACCAGGAGTGGTGGCTCACACCGTAATTCTAGCATGTTGAGAGGCTAGGAGTTTGAGAGCAGTCTGGGCAACAAACTCAGAGCAACAAAGAGACAAAAAAAATTTTTTTAAATAGCCAGACATGGTGGCATGTGCCTGTAGTCCCAGCTACTCAGGAGGCTGAGCTGGAAGGATCACTTGAATCACTTGAGCCCAGGAGTTTGAGACTGCAGTGAGGAAATATTGCAACACTGCCCTCCAACCTAGAAGACTAGAAGAGTGAGAGCCTGTCTCAAAAAAAAACAACAAAATGCAACAAAAAGAAAGATGCAATGTGATACATTGTACAGTATGATCCAATGTATGTAAAATTTAAAACATAAAATATATTGCTAATGTACATATATCTCTATATATTACATACACATAATTGTGTATATAAAGTAGCATGATATACTTCTATATAGGCATAAGTTGTATATCATGCTACTTTATATATACAATATCTTTTGTACATGTAAAATATATATACACACAAGTGGGGTGTGTGTGTGCATTGTATATACAAAGTAGCATGATATTCTGCCTATGCCTATATATTTGAGCTACCTCCAAAGGAGCAAGTGACAAAAATGAAGGCTACTTATACTGCTTATGCCTATATGAGTATATTGTGCAATTATATATATATGTAATACACACACAGTTGTGGTTTTATATGTGGGTGCTGCATGTGCATCTATGTATGTACATATGTGTATTAGAAAGCGCAAAACCATGTATAGGAAATAGATGTACTACTTTCCAGATAGTAGTTACCTCTGGTGATGGTTTGGTCATGGTAATGGTGCGTGTATGTGTGTGTGTGTGTGTGTGTGTGTGCGCGCGCGCACTCATGCAGAGGTAGTCTGCATGCTTGAAATGTTTCATAATTAAAAATTTGAAAAATGCATTATCAAACTTCCATCTGATAACTAGAAAGCTGCCTCCTTCATTTGTATTCCAGTTCGCTATTTGAACTTCCCTTTTGATATGCAAGAGAAGTTGCAATGTGATACCCATCTGAAATGTGAATTTTTAATAAGGATTTGGGAACTGGGATAGTTCCAGATTGCGGTAGTGTGGCTGGAGAGTGAGGGCGAGGTGGAAAAAGGCCAGGAGCCTGGAGACCGGTTTTATAAATTTGCGTAGTGCATTTTTATGCGATTTGGAGAAAGCAAGAGACTGAGAGGGAGACATCACAGACAGGTTGTGTGATCTTTCTTGGTTCGTTTTCTTAAGTATGAAATCAGAATAATAAATCGTATTTTACGAGGTTGCTGTGAGAAGTAAATAAACACAGAACATGGCACTTGGTAAGCATACCAAATACCTAATGTTATGACACTCAATTTACATTTGAAGCTTATATGTGACAGGCTTCAGCGAGGAAAAAGAAATCAATCATTTGCCAAGCTGAAAGATGGTTTCTGCAGGAGTCAGAGCACCCAATGGAATCTCATACCTCCAAATCAATAGATGCATTCAAAATACCAAAAATAAAACATCAAACAAACTCTTTCCAGCGTGGTTCTGAAACCCAGCACATATTTTCTTACCCTGGGATTTGTCAGAGCTTCATGAATACAGTGCAGGGAAGGAAAGCAGGAAGCCCCTATTTCTCTGTTTCCCAACAAGACTAGGTTGAATTTGGGGAAGGAGTGAGTACCTCAGTGAAGCCAAGGGAAGGAGAGAAAGGGTTTCAGGTAAAGGAGGGAGATACTGCAGAAAGAACAGTGAATATGTGAGCTACCCCCAAAGCAGCAGGTGACAAAGGAAGCCTGAGTAAGGCCACCCATCTGATGCCATGGATGAAAAAGCTCGGCAACATAACACAGTGAGAAGTGAGAGCTCCCTCCTGTGGCAGTTCCCTGCTGGGGAGACCTCTGAGAATCCTAATCCAGCTTGTGACTTTAAGGTGGACTGCACCAAAAATGTTCGTTCTGTAGAAAGATGTAGTCCATCTGCCCACCAGGCAACTAACGTAATAAGGAGACCTGAAGACCATAAGTGAATCTTCAGTAAGGGGATAGAGTACTTCTTGCAATGGGAAAAATCAGAGCTCCTCAACAATGCCAGTGCTGCCAAGTATTCAATTCCTGTGCTCTTAGACTCTTGTTTTCTGTTGACATGGACATTTAAATATATAGTAAAGCAATATGGTGCCGTTTTGACTCAAACTTTACCAAAAAGCGTTTTTGTTGCTGTAATCCCAATGCTTTGGGAGGTTGAGGCAGAAGGATCACTTGAGACCAGAAGTTTGAGACCAGTCTGGGCAACATAGACCCCATCTGTACAAAATATTTAAATTTTTTTTTTTTTAAATTAGCCAGACATTGTGGTGAGCACCTGTAGTCCTAGTTACTTGGGAGACTGAGGCAGAAAGATCACTGGAGCCCAGGAGTTCAAGGCTGCAGTGGGCTCTGATCCTACCACTGCACTCCAGCCTAGGCTAGAGAATGAGAGAGACCTCTCTCTCTCACTGTCTCTCTCTCTATATATGTGTGTGTGTATGTGTACTGTACATATAATTACCGCTGCTTTTAGCCACATAGACAAAGGGAATGTTTGTAGACTGTAAGCCAGGAGGCAACTTGATATGGTGAGAAAAGCACGGATTTGATGTCAGATATATCCAGGCACAGTCATTCATTCACTCAGTCAATGAATATTTATAGACTATGTACTATGTGTTGGATTTGCAGCATTTACGTTCTAGTGGAGGAAGGCAGAAATTAGGAAATGAATGGCAAGATGATTTAAGGGTGTGCTGTGTGCTGAAGAAAGTAACGTGAAGTGATAGAATTCAGAGTGGCTGGGAAGAGTGGGGAGCTTTGGAGTGGACAATTAGGAGCGGCTTCCCTGAATGCTGAGTAGCCAGCTCAGAGTATAGCAAGAGCCCAGTCCCCTGCTGGAAGCCAAGCCCTTGGCATATTCAATAGAGTGAAGGCTGGGGTGGCAGGGGGCTTATGAGTGAGGGTGATATGAGATATTGTCACAGAAGAAACTTTAAGTGCAAGTTTTATTAGTTATATGATCTTTATCAAGTTTCTTTACCTGTTTTAGGTTCAGTCAGCTAAACGTCAGAAGACAATGGTAATATCCACTTCAGTGTGTTAGGATTATAAGCACTAAATAAAACATAAAGGACTTAGTTCAGTGTGTGAAATGTAGCAGGTGTTCAATAATGGGAGATATTCTTATCAATCCATTATTTGGTTCAATTATTTCATCAAGTTTCCTAATAAGTTTGGATTCGAGTTGGGCTGTTGGAAATTTGCCTGAGGCTGAGAAGTTAGGAATATTTTGTATTCTTGGAGGATCGAGAAAGCATCTCTTGGAAAGGTTTTCTGGTGACTTAGTATTGTCAGGGTCAACTGAAGGGTAACTAGATAAATTAATGGTAGGGGCTTAGAAAGGCTGCTGAAACTGAGGATAGATAGTAGAGTCCAGTGTGTATTTCCCTCAAATTCTTTCAACAGGAAACCGTTTTGACCATTCTAGATTGATGTGAACTGGATCGTGTCGCTCCTCTGCCCAAAATCCCCCAGGGGCTTCTCATCTCAAAATAAACTCTGACGTTCTCTCATGGCTCCCAAATCCCTGGGTGATGTAGCTCTCGTCTACCCCTCTGATCCCACCTCCTTCCATTGCATGCCCCAACAACTTCTTCAGCCACAGCCCCCTTGCTGCTTCTCAAACACACTGAGGACCATTCCACCTCAGGACCTTTGCACGTGCTATTCCCTCTGCCTCAAGAGCTCTCCCCAGCATCCCTGAATGGTCCAATCCCATTCTTCAAACATGGCTTGGATGTTGCCTACCCAAAAAGACCTTCTCCAATCACCACATAAAATAAGGCTTCTTCTGTTCTCATCCCCCCTTAGTTTTCTTCAGAGTAAATATTACTGCATAAAATGTTACTTCTGCGTCTATTTAGCTATTTACTGCCTTATTCCATTAAAAAGTTCTCTCTATATGGCAGGGACTGGATTTTGTTCACTTTTGATGCTCCAGCTCCAGGAATGCAGCTAGATTCAGAGTAAATATCTGTTTGGTGAATGGGTATGCAGTCCTCATGGCTGGGGGCATTCCCCAAAGTCGACAACCAAGTTTGTCATTTCTTTAAATGCCACTCAGCAAATCTCATTATTCATTCATTAAACTCTAAAGATCTTTTGTGTTTACACAGATCTGGCATTTGCTGACCTTAGCTCAAGGGGATATTGTTGTAAGCAGTGATGACACCAGAGGCCGCAGTGAGAGAAGGTGTCACCACTCATCTAAACTGCCATCGCCACATGTTCATTACAAAAAACTTACCTGAGAAATATGTGAATATATCCTCCTTAAACGAAGTTAAAACATTTCTCTTTCATAACAGCCCTCCTTCAGCCCTCCCGAAAACAACCAAATTTTTTAAAAACAGTGTGGAGTATAAACTCCCAAATCTTTTTCTGTTCACTTGAACATGTAAAAATGTACCTGAAGAAATATGAGTGTTATTTTATATATACGTTATTATATTTGGATTCAAATTATGTATTATTTTACAATTCCGTTTTATTTCACACAATCTTATCTTCTAGAAAAATAGCTATGGCAATACATGTAGACTGATCTCATTTTTGTTGATTGGTGTTTGCATGCATACCTTTTTTCATCCTTTCAACTTATCTATGCTGTTGATTTTGAAGTCAATATCTTATAAACAGCATAAAGTTGGTCATTTTTCTGTTATCGATTTTGCCAGTCTCTGCTGTTTAATCAGTTTATTTAGATAATTTATATTTAAGGCAATTGCAGGAGGACAGGTCCCTGGATCACATTAGCTGACCCAGCTCTTTCACTTTTGCTTGCAATCCTCAGGTAGACTATATCAGGAATGAGATATCTTGAGATAAGGAGATCACGAATGGAACAACCCATACTGTGTCCTAACTCCTAGAACAAGGTGTCCTGCAAGGCTTGAGCTCTGCACACCAATTGGCACCCAGGAATATAAACCCAGGCACAGCACGTTTGGGTCCGTCAGCTGCAGTGCAATGTGGGGCAAATGCAGACAAGACTCCATCTGCCCTGGGCAGCTTTCCTGGGTCGCAGAGGATCTGCTTGCCATGGATCCTAGGCTCCAGTTGACCCACGGTGCCTGTCTGTGAGTAATCAATCCAATCCACTTTGCCTGACTTGTGTGAATGTCTGCCTCTTCAAACCAGATCCAGGCACTAGGCAGAGAACGTGATTATTGATATGTTAGGCCTTAAGTCTGCCATTTTGTCTGCCTCCACCCACCCCAGCCACCCTGGGAGCCACCCCTGAGCACCAGGGACACAGGGGGAACTTGTGGCAACATCTCCCCTGTCACAGATGCTGGCCTTGGCCCAGGCCCTGCAAGGACCTGGAGCCCCCGCCCCAGACTGCAAGAGAGCATGGCCAGGGGTGCAGTGCTCCACGGAGGTAGTGAGAGCCGGGGGAAAAAGCAGAACCCTGCCCCTTCCAAGTTGGTGCAGCGGGAGCTCCCCAGGTGCAAATGCAGCTTCCCAAGCTGTGGCTGCAATCTGTCTTAACTTTTTTTTTTTTTTTTCGTCAAGAGGAAGGAAGCACCAAAGAGGAGAGGAGATGTCAGGCTCATTTTAACAATCAGTTCCCTCAGAGTTACTAGAGCGAGAACTCACTGATTGCCTTAAGAATGGCACCAAGCCATTCCTAAAGGATCTGCCTTCAGGAACCAAACACCTCCAACCAGGCCCTACTTCCAACACTGGGGACCAGATTTCAAGAAGAGACGTGGCAAGGCCAAACAAAGCCTATCCAAACCACAGAAAGCATCCTGACTGGATGCAGACACTGTTTGGGTTTGGTGTGCAGGTCCTGGTTTACCTTTATGGGTTGTCGGTTTCAATGACAATTTAATTTTCAGAGACTGAATTTTGGTCTGCTTGGTTTGGTGATTTGGGGGCTCCCCAAAGGCGACACTAGTAATCCCTACTAGTGCCACTTGATGGGGTGAAGGAATTTCCCTAGGCCAGGCCACCTATGCTCTAAATGGGGCAATAAAGTAGCTGCTGACATTGATGATGATGAGTGCTTCCTGGGCTGGGTGCTTGTTTTGAATCTTCTCATTGGTGCTGCCTGGCTGCCCAGTGTCTCTAGGTAGGGAAAGAGTGTCAGGCCCACGAGGACAAATGGGTGTCCTGGGTCAAGTGCTTGTTATAGTGGTTGGTGTCTCTTGCCTGGGCTGCCCACTCATCTCGATGTCTCCCAGTAAGGGAAATAAGTCTCAAGTTCAGTGGAGGAAAGGCAGCACTTCAACTGCCCGCTTAACCTTAGCAGGGCTCCCTATCAGTCACCCTCGCACATGCCCTCAGGCTTACCTGGTGTTGTCAGCAGTACTCCAAGGTGTCCTGGGGGAGGAATGAGAACACTCCAATCTCCTTCTGTTGCTAAGTTGGGTTGCCATCTGCCGTTGTGGGGATGGTCCTAAGATGTCCTGCTTCGGTGTTCTTCCCCCAGTCCTGGGGTTTCTAACCAGACTCCTTTGCCCTCCTGCCTCTCAGAGTTGTCCTGTGGTTGCCCCTAGTGCGATTTCTGGGCTCTACTTGCCAAGGGTTCATACTGTTTGAGTAGTCTTCAAAATATACATTTTTAGTTATCTTAACTATATTGCATTTTTGTTATGTTTTGTATCTTACTACTTTCTGCTTTTATCTTTATTATTTTATACCTCTATTCTCTTTGTTGTTTTTTCCTACCTTCCCGTGTTGATAAAAAATATTTCATGCTGTCATAAAACCTGCTAATAAAAAAAAATAAACTAAGAGATATTAATGTTTTACTGAATAAATTACATGACCAATTTTAAACATCTTAAACTGGATCTATTTATAAAAGAAAACTGTTTTATGATATCTGTTTAGCTAAGTACATGATTCTAGGATTCAAATATTTTCCATCAGCACTTTGAAGATATTAATCTACTGTCATCTTGAATACAGGATGTTTGAATATAGACCAGCTTTAGTGACTTGCTTTAAATGAATAGAAAGTGATGCTGCTTTACTTGTGAGGTTTGGAACCTTGCCACTATGCTATGAGGAGGTCCTGGCCGCATGATGAGATCACATGTGGCTGCTTTGGCTGATAGTACCAGAATGAAGTACCAGCCAAGAGCCAGCATCAAAACGAGGCATGCGTGTAAGGAAGCCTTTGAGATGACCGTAGCTCAGTTAACATCTGGCCACAGCTGCGTGAGTGCCCCTATGTGAAAACCACCCGGCTGAGCCCAGTTAGCCCCCAGAAATCATGATTTGGGTCTCTCAGTTCTGCCATTAACGAGTTTGTGACTTTGGGCAAATTATATGACTTGTCTATAATATGACACTAATGATACCTACACTACAGAGTTGTTCTGAGAACTAATTAAAATAATAATTCCCCAAGGTAGGTATTATTTGGATCATTTTACTCATAAGAACGTGTACCAGGAAAGGCCAAGTAAATTGCTCAAAATCAGCCAAACACATAACAAATGACATAATGTGATTTTGGACTTTAAAAAATCTGACTCTAAAACATGTTCTCTTTACCATTATTCATTTTCATTGCTAAAAATGATCACCATAGCAACCCATTAACCTACCTAATTTCACACCAGGACCTAGAGAAATAGTGTCATCTTTTTGCATACCTCAGTTTAATTTAAGTCCAACTTGGCAACAGGCTAATGTTGTGATGCCATTTAAAGCAAAAGAAAAAAATGTACCCCGGTTTGAAATACTTAAGTCCACAGGCAGATTAAGTAGACACCTCAATATGCCAGTGTGAGAGAACAGAGAGGTTTTTTGGCCTCACTTTCTTATAATGCTGTTTTTGGAAAATGGATTTTACCAAAATAGCATGCCATGCATGAATCTTATTTAAATGCCAGGGTTGCTCTTGGAACTAGAATGTAGCTACATTGCCGATTTTCACAACGATATAGAGGGGGAAAAGGAGCTGAGTAGCAGGGAGGGAAGTGTGGAGGGGGTGAGGAAAATCTTAAATATTTTCACACCCTCAAAATTCTCATACGCATTTTTTTCTCTGCACTGGTAGATCATATACATCATCGTGGATTAAAACGTTGTCACAGAGTAAAAATGATCAGCAAGAGCAAACGTCATGTATTCTCTGGACATATGTTCCTGGAATCAATCATATTATGAATCCAAAAGACAGTGTCATGGTTCTATGTTTGACACATAAAAGAATAGAATTTGTTGTAGAGAAAGAAGGTTATTTCAAAGTCTCTTTTTAAACAGTAGTTTGCCTAATGTATTGATTACCTAATCATCATCATTATTATCATCATTATGGGTTAATATTTGTTGATTACTTATGCAAACTTATTATTGCTATGCAATATATTTACTAGGTACTAGACAGCATTGTAAATACTCTGACGTATTATCTCCTTTAATATTCAGAATAATCCTATGATGCAAATACTTTTTAATGTACATTTTACAGTTGAAGAATTGAGGCACAGAGAAGTAAATTCAATTGTCAGGCTAGGAAATTTAGGAAGGTTAGGGGGACAAAATTTGCATTCAGAACCCAAGTTCTTAACCTGCTCTACTATTTAATATTAGCATTATAAATGTTAACTATAGATGGAATTTATTGTTATATGTGCTGGGCTTAATGCAAAACATTTCACCTTGACCAAGGCAGAGGGATGGAAGAGAGTGAAAACTGAATAATTTTCTCAGTGTATATGTCAGTGTTCTTTAATTCTTTGCTCTCTTCTTTTATTTTTCCTTAGTGAATTATTTGGGTTATTTGTGCTATGGCATTGAAACTCATGGGTTCATTAGAACAGCAGAACTTGAGACGGGGTGGATTCTGGGCCTGTTATATCAGATCCCTGATTTAACCCATGAGACCTGGATGTCTACAGAATTTTGAAAGCTGTGTTCTGTGTCCTCTGGTGGCAGGAATGAAATTATTTAAAATCATCTTTTTACACCTGAGGCTTTGCCTCTGACTCCCTGTATGGCCCTGGCCAATGTCTAATCTCATTGGGCCTCAGTGTTCTTATCCATGTGATAAACTTGTTGGTTTGCACTATCCCAGGGCCCTCACAGTCGTAGTCTGGGTGAATGTCTACAGGGTGGCACAGCACTCTCAGATTTATGCCATTTCATTTCCATATTAGGATATAAAGCACTAACCTACTGATATGGCCTGGCTCTGTGTCCCCACCAAAATCTCATCTTGAATTGTAATCCCTGTAATCCCCATGTGTTGAGAGAAGAACCTGGTGATTGGAGATGATTGGAGCATGGGGGGAGGTTTCCCCCATGCTGTTCTCATGATAGTGGGTGAGTTTCCAGGAGATCTGATGGTTTTGTAAGTGTTTGACAGTTCCTCCTTCACATGCTCTCTCTTGCCTGCTGCCATGTAAGATGTGCCTGCTTATAGGTTTTGCCATGATTTATACATTTCTTGAGGGCCCCCCACCACTGGCCATTTGAAACTGCATGTCAATTAAACCTCTTTTCTTTATAAATTACCCAGACTCAGCCAGTTCTTTATAGCAGTGTGAGAATGAACTAACACATTTACATAAAGATACAATTTTTCTGCAAGTCTGATGAGATCAATGCTTTCTAAAATGTGGGTGAAGACCACCCACCGATATTCCCACTTATAAGAGGAAAAGGAGCAGGAGATGAAATAAGTTTGACTCACACCCTTCTTTCTTGGTCCCTCTGCCTTCATCAAGGTGAAGGTCTCACTTGGGAGGCAGT
Source organism: Aotus nancymaae (assembly GCF_030222135.1). Classification (NCBI taxonomy): domain Eukaryota; kingdom Metazoa; phylum Chordata; class Mammalia; order Primates; family Aotidae; genus Aotus; species Aotus nancymaae. Next base: position 8,678,062 of record NW_026988412.1, on the reverse strand, counting down.
GTGTCTTTATCACGCTTTAGCACTTACTCATCTCGTTTTTTATTTAGTAAAGAGCCTTCCTAGACAATGTATCTATCTAGCCAAAATTTAATAACAATGATTAACGTTTTCCTTGTATTTGTTTTTAGTTTGCTTCTATTTGAGTCAAATAAAAATGTTTCTATTTGCTGTGGTGCAATAAAGACTGTTTAAACATTGATTTATTTAAAGGAAAAAGTTGATTTAGACAAAAAATGTTGAATGCATAATAGTAGGAATATGTATCAGTTATTTATTGTGGTTTAATCAAGCACTCCAAAAGTTAATGGCTCAAAACAACACTATTTTTTAAGATTACTATTGCGTGAGTGGATAACTGTGGCTGAACTTAGTTGGCTGGTTTTTCCTGTCCTAACTGGTTCTCTCATACCTCTGAAGTCCGTCAAAGTCTATCAAGCCCTTCTCAGAATAGTATTTTTACAATCAAAGTAAAACATGTAGAATTTCAAAGGAAACAAATTATACTAAAATACAAGTATTGAAATGTAAAATTTGTAGCATTGCAATATATTGATTTCTAATTAACACATTAATTAATGAGATCTAGTGGCAAATCAATCAACTATCATAATTTCTAATAGTGGTAAATGTGAACAAGATCCCTGCAACAACTCTGATGTGATATAAAAATATCTGTTGTTTTCACTGGATCCAAAGTCGTGGATTCTAATAAGATAATTGTCATTTCTTGCCTAAATTAATTATAGACGTAAATGTTAAATTTCATTCAGAAGACAGTAAAATAAAGATTTTTTTCCATATAGGTTTATAGATCTTCTCTATCTGAAGGGTAAGCCTGCTCATTGGTTATGACCACAATCTTGCATTATTTTTTCCTTTAGAAAAGCAAAATTGTGAGTGTCAAAAATCTGAGGATATAGTGGTTGTATCGTAATACATATTTGTTCCTTCCAATAGTTGTCGGCTTTTATTGCTTGGGATTTTGTGTGGGCTGTGTTGTTCAGTCGTATTTAGTATACCAAAATGCACCTCCTAACTCAGATCTCAGGCTCTTTGGCATTCTGCTAGCAGATGGCTGTCTTTAATCCTTCTCTTCTTTCTACAGAACCCGTGGGAGGCTTCCTTGATGTCAACAATTTCCTAAATTTTTCCAAAGGATTCTCGGATACCTAAGATAAATGTTCTGACATTCTAACACATTTACTTTTTATATGTAGTTGGTGGTCTGAGAATGAAGATTGTGAGGTGAATGGGAGTGATGGTAGGAGGTAAATAAATAAAAGGGAATTAAGAATGGTGAGCTGAGACCCCAGCACTTTTGGGCTGGCAAAGATGTTTTTTGTTTGTGCTTAGGAAATGTTGGGGGGCTGAGTGACGGGGTTGGTAATGCAAACCCAGGAAACAGCTATGTTTTATCCCATTTCTCTGCTTTTCCTGGGAAAAGCTGATCTCTCCTTTCTGGGTAGTTCTCTAAGCATCATAGAGAAGTCATAAAAAGATCCACGAAATGAACACAGCCTGAATACCTTATCCCTCACTTCTAAGGACTTTAAATAGGTATTTATCATGCTTTGCTGTGTGGGATTGATTAGGGTATAGAGACCATTTTTGCAAGAACATCTGAATACTATATTATTACATATTTGCAGTACACAAAAATATTTCCATTTGGAGCAGATTTAGGAAGTGAAAATCTGAGAATTAAGAAAAGCAAAGACAACCAGCCCATTTATACATAGCTGAGTGACCTATATTGGTTACAAAGTTTTTAATCTCTTCATTAAACTTGTAAACAGAACTCTCTGCAAAAGAAAGGATGATGTTGTAAATACAATGATATATAACCAAGCAAGTCAGCCAAGAACACTGTTATTTTGGGGGAAGTTGAGAATGCAGAGGTTCCAATGGTTCTCATAGGGATTAATAAAAATGGAAGTAGCAATTTCTCCATGCAGAATTAAATGAGAGATGGCACCTGACTAATTCAGTGTCAAGACTTAAGTATTTATTTGTGCCCAGTTGCCTATGTTTTTCTACTGTGTCGTCAAATACACACGATTAATTCAAAGTATTATTTCTTTTACTTGTTCATTTTTAGGTTACACAAGTAATAAATATTTGTTGTAAAAACACAAACAGTACAGGTAAAAGGAGACAATTCTTTCCCCTTCTACCAATCTCACCCCTGAAGATAATAGCCTTTGTCAGTTTACTGTGTAATCTTACCTTCTAGATTTCTAAATATGCACATCCACCTACATGTGTGTATGAACATGTAATCAAAATAGGATTTTTTATACATATTTTTCTGCAGTGTGTTTATTTTACCTAAAATAACTGTCTTCCTTCTTCTCATATCTGTATTAGAAGAAACTTGTTATATTTTTTAGAACTGTGCTATGTGAAATTCCATTGTATGGTTGCCCCATCATTTATTTAACATTCATCTAATGCCTGGGATTCAGATTGTTTCCTACTCAACAAATATTGGGAGTTTGTTATCCTCTAGGGATGCCGTGGATGAGTACAAACCATATAAGGAACTTCCTCTCCTCTCAAGTAGTTTGAAGCTGGATATGTGAGTCAGACATATTGTGTAACAACTAGGCTTCACATTTCAGCAGAAAATGCTAAGAATTCCCAATGCCACAGTATCTAATAGCCAACTGAATCAAAATAGTCTAAAAAAGAAAGATATTGTGCAAAGTGCAAGGAGCATTTTCTTGGTAGAAAATCCAACATATCACAATGGAATGATTAAAGGGTAATTATTCATAGTATATTTTTTCTTATAAAATATTTGATTCGTTAAGTATCCCTCTAGTACTTAAATCTTGATTTTTCTACCAACAGATTTTTGATATAGTTTAGGACACCTGCCAAGTAAAAGAAAGCTTGAGTATCAGGAACTCCTGAAAGTTGGGGCTATATCTTCATTTCCCAGATATTTAAGTGGAAAGATATAATTCAATAAATTCAAAAGAGCTTCTCAAAGCCTAGGTGTGTCAGGAGCTTTTAGCTTCTCTTCAGATCATCCCAGGCTCACCTGTCTCCAGTACTGTTGGCCCCTTGTTCCTTCCTGCTTTTCACTTTGGAGACCAACTTCAGGTAGGGTCTCATCACTGCCAGTGCCACAGCCTGCCTGGCAGTGCCTTGCCTCAAGCCCACAGCTTGCACCTCTTGTCTACAATACAGGGCTGTCTGCCATCTTGCCACTGAGGCTTAAGATACATCAAGACCTGCCTGGCAGTCACAGGGGTGCATGGCAAGGGGCAGAAAAGTTAATGCCCGATGGGGTAGACTTTTGATCAGTGGGATATTAAAGCTAGTGGATAAATTCTCCTTCTCTTCCTTTGCCCCCTGCCAACAGACTGTCTTAAGACTCAGAAGCCCTTAAGGCCTCGCAGAGGCAGTTTCCATGAACTAGTACAGTTAGCTGGTTTTATTATGAAGCAGTGGCCACCTCTGTAGTGCTCTAACTCACACATGCTCTGTTGTCTTCTCTGGCCTACTCCCCTCCCTCACCTCTCCATCCCTGGAATTGTACTCCCTAATACAGGAGTTTTCAGCTATATTGATAAACTGTTGTCTCAGAATCGGTTTTTTTTTTTTTTTTTTCCAGAACACAAGCAAAGACAACAGAAATTGCACAAAGCAGTATATAGTGCACATTGTCTGGTCATTACCTAGCATATGGCAACCATTTATCGAGCAACATCTAAGTATGCTGCAATACTGCCAAGTGCCTTATATGCCATTGAATAATCACCCTCCCTAGGAATGCGCTATTACTATTAGCTAAATTTTATATTCTACAGGAAAGAAAACTGAAGCTCAAAGAGTACCTCCCTCAAGGTTGTATGAAATCACTTCCTAATTTCTTTCTTTCTTTATCCTAGCGTGTTGTTGTGATTGGTGGAGAAAAGAGGTGGGGGATGCCTGCTCCACGTGATCACTCTAGCCTTCTTTCACCTCAAGATTCCCCATTCCTCAAGCTCTCAAGTATGTGCATCAGGTAGCCAAAAATGGAGTCACTGAACAAGAAAGATAGGATTTGAACTTAGAGTTGTATGCATGAGGCAAAGTAGCAGTGATGCTAGCTCAGAAAACCGCTGATGCCCAATCAGGAAGGCGTGGCTCAGCCAATATGTGATGCTGTTGTTCATGGCATGATGGGTCTCACACTTCGGGGATAGAAAGGTTAGCACATGTTCTCTACTAAAACCATCCCTGACTTCACCATCTGCCACACAGGAGAGAGGGTCAAGGCTCTGCAACCAGGATCGTCAACTCTTGCCATTCCTGCTTCCTCACTGTACTCTCTGCTTCTGCCGTGTCTCCTTTAACCTGGGTTTAATCCTACACCAAGCTGTCTAGGGAAATCTCCCCTCCTCAACTGACTGGCAGCCTTCTAAAATATGACTTCCAACCTCACCAGGGCCACCATGCTGCTCAGCAATCATTTCTTTTGTCCTCAGTGCTCCGTCATTCCATTTTGCAAAGCAGCTGCTCCAAGCTTTTACTACTCTTCTGCCTTCTCTCACATTGTCCCCCAGCCCAGCCCCACACTCTCAAGTGAGAGAAGGTGGGAACTCTTTGCGTTATTTCCTCTCCACAACACTAAATTTACCTAGTTCTTCCCATTTCTGCTAACTCAAAATTGTGCTCTCTGTGATGCTCCCAGGTAGCCTAGTGGGACGCAGGAGAAACCCCAGAACTCCACACTGGGCACTTTCCTTCCCTTCTTTTTATATAGTACAAAACGTATAATAAAAAACACCAGGGGACTTTTGTTGTAATCCTTTAAAAAATAATTAGCAAGCTTTTGTGTGTGTGTGTGTCAGTCTTATTTATAAAAGTTGTTGTTGAGAGCAATTACTTCTTTCATATGGATTTCTTGTGGAAGAGATGGAATCTCAGGTCAGGTCACTTTAATCGTGGTCACACCTAAGAAGTCAGGAACCTAGAAGTAAGGAAATAAGTGTCTTTTTTTTTTTTCCTTTTGAGACCAAGTCTCACTCTGTCACCCAGGCTGGAGTGCTGTGGCTCAATCATGGCTCACTGCAGCCTCAAACTCCTGGGCTCAAGCAATACTCCCACTTCAGCTCCCAAGTAGCTTGGATTACAGGTGTATGCCACCACACCCAGTTAATATTTTTAAATTTTTTGTAGAGACAGGTATCACTATGTTGCACAAGCTAGTCTTGAACTCCAGGGCTTAGTGATTCTCCTGCCTCCACCTCCCAAAGTGCTGGCATTACAGGTGCAAGCCACTGTGTCCAGCTCAGTTCTGTTTTAATTGACTGTAAAAATTTTATAAAAATTTTTATAAAAGTTATCATTTTTCGAGTCACAGTAGGGTGTAAAACGTGGCACAGAAAACCCTCCATAGCCAATTTATTTCTGTGTTCACTTATTGCAAGGACCAGTTGAGCACAGCAGCAGCCATGATAATAGCATGCATCTGTGCTTTGGGCTGGTGAAAATAAATTAAATTTGAGTTTGGTCATGAAAGCATGTCAACAGCATTGCTTGTGAATTATTAAAATAAAATTCAAATGAGAGAAAGCAAAAGCCCTTTCCACAGAACTAAATTAAAGTTTAAATTAAAGCAACATTTTTTTCTTGGCAAAAATTTTCTAACTATTTTCTACCTCTAAGGTTTATTTCCACTAATCCTTCCCCTATGCAATTAAACACAGGGGAAAATGCACAGGAAAAGTTCACTAGTCTAGTTTAAAAGAAAGAGATTGGTTTAACAAGGTTTTCAGTGGGTTGGACAATTAGATGCTTTAAAGTGGGTTGACAGAGTGCTGTTTCATTGAGTGCCAGTGTTGGCAAATACTTATAGCTCACCTATTATGTGCCAGACACAGTATGAGTGACTTAAACAGAAATGCTCAAAATGGCCCTCTGAGTTGGGTATTATCACTTACATTTTATAGAGAAGGTCACAAAACTTCTTTAATATCTGACATTTAGTAAGTGACAGGGATGGAATGGGTTCTGTTAGGGGTTAGATTTTGTTCCTCCAAAATTCATATGTTAAAATCCTAACTCCCTTTACTTCAGAATATGACTGTATTTGGAGATACAGTCTTTAAAGAGATTACTAAGTTAAGATGAAGTCATTGGGGTGGGCCCTTAAGAAACCAATTCAATTTTTCCTCCCAGATAGTATCAAAAAACTGAAACTTCTCAGATCACTGCATCCAGACAATGAGACGCCAGATCCCTTGTCTGAGCACCTGCTGTCTGTTGACTGACTCCTGTATAGACACTTAACTTTAATTGGTTGGAGAAACAGATTTGAGACTTGTCCCCCATCTCCTGGCTGATGTCACCTGCAATAAATCCTTTCTTCCTTGGTAACACTTATTTTCTCAGTGACTGGCCTTCTGTGTGGTGAGCAACCGGACCTAGGCCAAACCCCTGATGTTTGAAAACACTAATCCAATATGACTGGTGACCTTACAAGCAGAGAATATTACGATACAGACACACAGAAGGCAGATCTTGGGAAGGCACAGGGGGCAGGAGGCCATCTGCAAACCAAGGAGGGAGGCCTCAGAGGAATCCAATCTGCTAACACCTTGATCTCAGTTTCCTAGCCTCCAAAATTGTGAGAAACTAAATCTTTCTTCTTTAAACCACCTACTCTGTGGTACTTTGCTATGCCAACAATAGCAAATTAACACAGGTTCAAACCCCACTCTCAGCACCAAAATCTATATTAGTTAACTAATGCTGTACAGGAGATTACCACACTGTTAGGGGCTTAAAACAATAAATATTTATTATCTCACAGTCTCTGTGAATCAGAAATTTGGAAGTGGCTTAGATGGACAGTTCTGGCTCATGGTCTCAGAAGGTTTCAGTCAAACTGGGGGTGCAGTCAGTGGAAGGTTTAACAGGGGCTGGAGAATCTGCTTCCATCATGACACCTCCATGGCTGTTAGGAGGATTCCTTAGCTCTTCATCACCTTGGGTACCCTTCCTAGGAATGCTTGAATATTTTCAGGACTTGGTAGCTTCATGTAATTTAGAATTTCTTAACACTCCATGATAACGAAAATAACAGAGTTTACCTAGTTTTCTGACACTGGCATCCTGAATTTCCTTTCCAAACTTTCTTCATGAAAGTAGAAAGAAAATTTTATCTAATCTTGATCCACATAAAGGGGAGACTAAGTAACTGAGATTTCTAGGCTAGGCTTAACACAGACATGGAAACTGCTCTCTTCCACCTTCAGAGTGTGCAGTGTACCTTTGTAGTCAGGCTGCTTTGGCCCAAATCCTTGCTTTGCTTCTTATTAGGTCTTATAGCTTTAACCATTTTAAAAAAACTTTTTGTGCCTTGGTTTCATCATCTATAAAATAGGATGATATTAAAAAGAATAATTTTATACAGATGTAGCAAGGATTCTGTAAGGAAATACATGCAATTTATTTACTTCCCAAGACTTGCTTTTCTTTGTGTTATTTGCATTTTTTCTCTTTTCCCCTTCCCTTTTCCATTTTTCCTTCTTCCCTCCCTCCCTCCTTCTTCCTTCCTTCTTTCCTCCCTCCCTCCCTCCCGAATTGTGAAAAAACAAATCTCTCTTCTTTAAACCACCTACTTACAGCTAGCTTGCTTGCTTCCTTCCTTCCTTCCTTCCTTCCTTCCTTCCTTCCTTCCTTCCTTCCTTCCTTCTCTCTTGGCTTGGTCCCACCAGTGGTTTCTAATGGACACTGTAGACATGGATTAATTTGGTTTTATTACTAAGGGCTAAAAATATCACAGTGAATTGAATGAGACCCAGAGCACAAAAATCCAAGGGTTCTTTCTGAGTCAGCCATTGATTTTGTGCTTGCTATGGTGCTTGACTGCTCTGTGCTTACTCTGCTATTTGCTATATGAATATGCATATATAAAAGGCCCAGGGCATGGGGGTCCAGGGTATATTTCACTTTACTCACCATGAATTCCAGTGAAGTTTATATCTAAAACAATTTCTCAATTTCTCTGTCAACAGTCAATAGTCACCCTAAATTCAAAGTTATAGGAGAAAAATAATTTAGTTAAATGACATCATCAAAACACATGTTAATTCAGATGAAGGTAGGAAAGCTCAACAAGAAGAGATGGGAAAAATGGTGATTAGGTAACAACAGAACCAAACTACTCTTTTGTTATTTTCTTTTTAATAGAGACAGGGTCTTGCTCTGTCACCCAGCCAGGAGTGGCACAAGCATAGCTCATTACAGCCTTGAACTCCTGGGCTCAAGGGCTCCTCTAAAGTAGGTGGAACTACAGGTCCACACCACCACACCCACCTAATTATTATTATTATTATTTTCTTCTTCTTCTCCTTCTCCTCCTCCTCCTTCTCCTCCTCCTTCTTCTTTCTTCTTTCTTCCTTCTTCTTTCTTCTTCTTCTTCTTGAGACAGAGGCTTGCTATGTTGGCCAGGTTGGTCTCAAACTCCTAGACTCTGGTGATCCTTTATCCCTGGCCTCCCCAAATGCTGGGATGATAGGCTCCCTTCTGCTAATAGAGGCTAAATGTGGATTATCATTTGATATGCTTTGCCTCTGCGTCCCCACCCAAATCTCACCTTGAATTATAATCACCACGTGTCTAGGGAGAGACTTGTAATCCCCAGTTGTCTGCTAATAGAGGCTAAATGTGGATTATCATTTGATATGCTTTGCCTCTGCGTCCCCACCCAAATCTCACCTTGAATTATAATCACCATGTGTCTAGGGAGAGACTTGTAATCCCCACTTGTCTGCTAATAGAGGCTAAATGTGATTATCATTTGATATGGTTTGCCTCTGCATCCCCACCCAAATCTCATCTTGAATTATAATCACAACGTGTCTAGGGAGAGACTTATAATCCCCACTTGTCAAGGGTAGGAGGTGATTGAATAGGGGCTTGGGGGTGAGGCAGTTTCCTCCATGCTGTTCTTGTGATAGTGAGTGAGTTCTCATGAGATCTGATGGTTTTGTAAGTGTTTGGAAGTTCCTCCTTCATTGTTCTGTCTCTCCTGACGCCATGCAAGGAAGGTTCTTGTTTCTCCTTCCACCATGATTGTGGGTTTCCTGAGGCCTCCCCAGCCTTGTGGAACTGAATGAACTAAGCCTCCTTCCTTGATAAATTACTCAGTCTCAGGTAGTATTTTATAGTGTGTAAGAATGGATTAATACATCACTTTAATCCAAATTTAACCTTGATGGTTCTTGCATCATATGAAAGGGCTATGTATTTGGTCCATATAGGTGCCTATGTTATCAGGGGTTCTGGAGGCTGCAAGTCTTATTTTGGGTTGGTCTCCAAAAAGAATACTTGCCTATATAAAAGTGAATTCAAGTAGCTTTTTTAGCAGGTGATCCCAGGCAGCACTGGTAAGAAAGTGGGGGAGTGAGACAGGAAAGAGGAGACCAGTGAAGAGTTTGTATTCAGCAGATTATGGCTGTGCAACCAGGAATCAGTCCTGCTGGTGACCTCTGGGAGACAACACAGAACATGCCTGAGAGCTGTCCAACCAGGTGGCAAAGGATCTGGGGTCTTAACCTACTGACTCCTGCCAGGTACTGGTTAGAAGCTGCTCCTAGGGATGCTGTTCCAAGAAGCCTCTCCAGCATTCCCAGTGAGCCCCACATTTGGACTCTCAGGGCTACAGAAAGCCCTCATGCAGACATAGGTGCTATGCTCAGGAACTGTGATTGTGAAGGGCATCATGAAGGGGGTGTTTCTTTCCTAGAATCAGGCTCTAATAAATATAACATACAGAAATTGATCTTATTTCTTAATAACTAGTTGATACACAGTGAAAAAAAACAGGTAAAAGATATGCAGCCTGAGACACTGTGGTCATTAGGCACAGAGCACAAATATTCACAAATTCTAAGAGGCAGCCGAGGCCACCTGAGTCATGACTGTGGCTGGTTCCACCCACCACCCTTCTACTTCCCTAATGCTGGGAGATCACTTCTTCAAACATTGTATCGAGGGACTTCTTTTCCCGGGTCCAAGAGGGGCATGATTTCAAAGGCAGGAGTCTCCTGGCTCCACGCCTCCATCCGGGAACCAGAGGGGTTTCAAATGTAAAGTTCTTTGTCTGATTTTCTCATGCGTGGGCTAGGTAGGGAAAGCCAGGTGGGGATCCTTTGTTCCAAAAAATCCTGCTGAAATCTCTGGGATAAGGGGGCTCTGTATCACAGGGCTGTGGATCAAATAGCCAATCCAATATCAGAGTCAAAGATCAGTCACTCCAGAGGAAGTTTGAAAGAACCCCTCTCAATAGATGAGAAAATGAATGGGGAGGGAATAACTCAAGAGTTGAAATTCAGCTCCTTCTTACCTGAACGGATTGCCCACTCCAGGTTCCCCTCCCACAACAGTGGAGCTGTCTCTCTCTCTCTCTCTTTTCTCTTTCTCTGTCTAATATATTGCTCTCCCATAAAACTCTTCAGGTCCATGATATATATTTGAATGGTAAGCTCACTGTGCCTCTGGGGTCCCTTTCCCCATTCTTCAGGGCAAGAGAGGCCAAGAACCTCTTCAGAACTGGGAGCTGGGGACACTCCCCCAGTTAAATCTTTTCTCGAGCCAACCAGGAGATGTTGGACCTCAGAGCAGTGAATGATATTGGACCTTTATCGCTTGCTAATCTGTCCTTTCCCTTCTTTTTTTTTTTTTTGAGATGGAGTTTCGCTCTTGTTACCCAGGCTGGAGTGCAATGGCGTGATCTCGGCTCACCACAACCTCCACCTCCTGGGTTCAGGCAATTCTCCTGCCTCAGCCTCCTGAGTAGCTGGGATTACAGGCACGCGCCACCATGCCCAGCTAATTTTTTGTATTTTTAGTAGAGACGGGTTTTCACCATGTTGACCAGGATGGTCTCGATCTCTTGACCTCGTGATCTACCCGCCTTGGCCTCCCAAAGTGCTGGGATTACAGGCGTGAGCCACCACACCCGGCCCTCCTTTCCCTTCTTTTAAACTTATTAAGGAGGTAAAGACCAGGTGCCTGCTGGCCATCTAAGAGTGGCAGCGGCAACTGGGCCTGGGCAGCTGGAGTGGCAGTCACATGTGTGAGCTCCACCCAGCCTTTCAGACCCCAACCTTCTAGATCCAGATATCCATAAGGCAAACTCCTTCCCAACTCTTTTCTCTAAGATATTTCCTACACATGAGGCTATTACCCTTCTTGCTAGGACTTTGAGGCTCTTGGGGTGGCAGTCCAGGGACTCTTGCCCATGGTGCCCTCAGGCTTATGCCTATGGGGACCTCCTACAGTATAAATACAGAGGGCCAGTTCCCTTAGTCTGCTTTGCTAGGTTATGTCCTAACAAAGCCAGAGTCTATCAGATGGTACTGGAGGCTATAGGACATTGTGTATTTCATCACCCATGATTTCCCAATCCAACTGAGTGGTGCCAGAATCTAATAACATACAATATGTCTTGCCTAGGATTGGCTCTCCGTAAGGCAGAACTTCTCCATCTAGAATACCATAGTCAAACCTGGTTTGAGGCTCAAATAGTTAATTATAAGCCCCACAACCCTAGGGCATATTCCTAGAATGGAAACTGGAGCAGGGGAAATTGTCTAGGTCCCGAGGGCATTGTTCTGATCTCACCCATGCAGCCAGCCATGCAGCCTTAAAGAAGGACCATTACCTTTTTTAAGATTGTTGTGCTTAGAGGCACTTCTCAAGGAGTTTATTCTCCTGGAGCAGTTTTATGGTCAGACCTATGTTAATTAAACTCTTGCTAGGGAATATTGGCACACATCACCCAAGACTCACTGGCCTAGTTATTCAAGGATGAGCTGGTACAGAGCCACTAAGCCTGGCAGTTATAATGTCCTTATGGTGGCCAAAGATGACATTAGACAGTAAGTGTGTGCCCATGATGCTGGTCAGTATGATTAAACCTGGTACATGGGGGGGCCCAGAAGATGATCATTCATCTAGGGTGCAAGGGATGCAGGCATCCCTGTGTTCAATTTTAGATGAGTACTGCTCTTCCCAAGGCAAAATCACCCTCAAAGTGTATCCTGGATAACTAGGACCAATCTGACCCACAATCTTTGAAGAAGTGGCTCATTTTTCTCTGCCAAACAGTGTGGCCATGATACCCTCTGCTGAGTGGAGAAACCTGGCCTCCTAAGGGAAGTATAAATTATAACACCCTTCTACAATTAGACCTGTTCTATAAGAGGGAAGGTAAATGGACTGAGGTCCCCTATGTGCAAGTTTTCTTTTTTCTAAGGGATAATCCTCAGCTATATAAGGTTTGCAACCTATGTCCTACTGGCCCCTCCTCAGGACTACCCCCATATTTAGGACTCCCTGTGGCTCCTCCCTCCACCGATACTGACCAGGTTTCCTCAGCTCCTATAACCCAAGAGGAGTCAGGGAAGGCCAAAATAGCTAAGGCACCTAAGGCTACTAAGATGCCCCAACACTGCCCTCTACACCCTACAGGTAATAGGAGGAGAATTTGGCCCAATCAAAGTACATACTCCCTTTTCACTTTCTGACTTAAAGCAAATCAAGGAGGATTTAGAAAAATTTTCAGATGACCCGGACAAGTACATAGATGTTCTGCAGGGCTTGGGTCAGACCTTTGAATTAGATTGAAAATATATCATGTTATTGCTTAGTCACACCCTAACCAGCAATGAGAGAGAGATTGTTCTAGCAGCAGCTCAAGAGTTTGGGGACACCTGGTACCTTAGTAAAGTACATGACCAAATGACATCAGAGGAGCAGGACAGATTCCCTACAGGTAGCATGGACCCTCACTGGGATCTTGACTCAGAACATGGGGACTGGAGTCATAGGCACCTATTGATCTGCATACTTGAGGGATTAAGGCAAACTAGGAAAAAGCCCATGAACTATGCAAATGTTATCCACCATAACTCAGGGAAAGGAAGAAAACCCAACAGCCTTCCTTGAGTGGTTATAGGAGGCCTTAAGAAAGTATACTCCCCTGTCACAAGACTCCATCGAGGGTGAGCTAATACTAAAAGACAAATTTATTATGCAATCAGCAGTGGGCATTAGGTGGAAGCTCCAGAAGCTGGTCCTGGGGTCAGAACAGAGTCTAGAAGCATTACTAAATCTAGCAACCTCAGTGTTCTATAATAGAGACCAGGAGGAACAGGCTGAAAGGGACAGAAGAGACAAGAGAAAGGCCACAGCCCTAGTCATGGCCTTCAAGCAAGCAGACGCCAGAGGCTCGGAAGAGGGAAAGGCTTGTGTTAGCCACCAGTCTGGCAGAACTTGCTACCACTGCAGCCTACTGGGACACTTTAAGGAAGATTGTCCCCAGAGGAATGGATCACCTCCTTGTCCTTGCCCATTGTGCCAAGGGGATCACTGGAAAGCACACCGTCCCAGGGGATGAAGGTTCCCAGGGCCTGAGGTGGCTAACCAGACGACCCAACAGCAGGAACCATATCCTCACAGCACAAGCCATCATCCTCACTAAGCCCTGGGTAAAGCTAACCATAGAGGACCAGGAGGTCAATCTTCTCCTGGACACTGGCGTGGCCTTCTCAGTTTTGCTTTCCTGTCCTGGGTGGTTGTCCTCCAAGTCTGTAACTGTCTGAGGAGTCCTAGGACAGGCAGTCTCCTGATATTTCTCCCAGTTTCTAAGCTGTAACTGGGGAGATATGCTCTTCTCTCATGCCTTCCTCATCATGCCAGAAAGTGCCACTCCCTTACTAGGGTGGGACCTGTTAGCTGGAGCAGGAATCATTATCTATATGAACATCATCAGGAAGGAAATCACTCTCTGCTGCCCATTATTTAAAGAAGGGATTAATTCCCATGTTTGGGCAATGGAGGAACAATTTTGATGGGCAAAGGATGCATGCCCAATTTGAATAAGGCTAAAGGATCCCACCTCTTTTCCTCACCAAAGACAGTACTCCCTAGGACCGGAAGCCAAAAAGGGGCTACAGGATATTGTAAGGACCTTACAAGCTCAGGGTCTAGTGAGGACCTGTAACAGCCCTTGTAATACTCCAATTTTAGGAGTACAAAAATCTAATAGACAGTGGAAGTTAGTACAAGATCTCAGGCTTATTAATGAAGCTGTAATCCCTTTCTAGCCAGCCATACCCAACCTGTACACCTTGCGCTCTCAAATGCCAGGAGAAGCACAATAGTTTATGGTCCTAGACCTTAAGGATGCCTTTTTCTGTGTTCTATTACATCCTGACTCCCAATTTTGGTTCACCTTTGAAGACCCTTTAGACCAGAATTCTCAGCTCACCTGGACAGTGTTACACCAGGGCTTTTGAGATAGCCCCCACCTGTTTGGCCAGGCTCTAGCTCAGGACCTTAGTCATTTTTCACATCCAGGTACCCTGGTTCTTTAACATATGGGTGACTTACTTTTAATTGCTTACTCAGAAACCCAGTGTCAGCAGGCCACCCAGGACCTCCTAAACTTTCTAGCCACCTGTGGATACAAAGTTTCCAAATCAAAAGCCCAACTTGTATAGGCCTCAGATAAAATACTTAGGGCTTATCTTATCTAAGGGCACTCAGGCCCTTGATGGAGAATGTCTCCAACCCATACCGACCCTCCCCCATCCAAAAACCTTAAAACAGTTATGGGGATTCTTATGAATAACTAGTTTCTGCCAATTGTGGATTCCCAGATATGGTGAAATAGCCAAAACCCTATACACTCTGATTAAGGAAACCCAAAAAGTTAACACCCATCTAATACAATGGGACCCTATAGCTGGAGGCAGCCTTTCAGACTCTGAAGCAGGCACTACTGTAGGCTCCAGCTCTAAGCCTTCCTACAGGGAATGACTTCTCCCTATATGTTGCAGAAAAGTCAGGCGTGGCACTGGGGTTCTCACCCTGACTCAGGGAACCATGCCACAACCGGTGTCATACCTAAGCAAGGAAATTGATGCAGTAGCAAAAGACTGGCCACACTGCTTGTGGGTCATAGCCACAGTGGCTATATTGGTCTCAGAAGCTGTTAAAATAGTGCAGGGGAAAGATTTAATTGTATGGACTTCACATGATGTAGCTGGAATTCTGGCCTCTAAAGAAGGCTTATGGTTGTCTGACAACCGCTTACTCAATTATCAGGCCTTAATGCTCAAAGGGCCTGTACTTCAGCTGCTCATATGCACAGCCCTCAATCCAGCTGCTTTTCTTCCTGAGGAAGGGGCAGACAGAGAACATGACTGTCAGCAGGTTATAGCCCAAACCTATGCGGCTCAAGAGTATCTCTTAGAAACTCCTCTAGCCAATCCTGACCTTAACCTATACACTAATGGAAGTTCATTTATGGAAAAAGGAGTTTGAAAGGCAGGATATGCAGTAGTCAGTGATCAAACAGTGCTTGAAAGTTATCCCCTTCTTCCTGGAACTAGTGCCCAACTGGCAGAACTGGTAGCCCTCACTCAAGCTCTAAAATTAGGAAAAGGAAAGAGAATAAACATATACACAGATTCCAAATATGCTGACCTGGTTCTGCATGCCTATGCTGCCATATGGAAGGAAAGAGAGTTCCTAACCTTGTCAGGAACTCCCATTAAATATCATAAGGAAATTTTAAACTTATTACAAGCTGTCCAAGAACCCAAAGAGGTACCAGTCTTACACTGCCGAGGTTACCAGAAAGGAGATGAGAAGGAAGTACTAAATATGGAAGGAAAAGTCAGTACCAGCCACTGCAAAGACACACCAAAATATGAAGACCAATGACACTATGAAGAAACTGCATCGACTAGTGTCCAAAATAACCAGATAGCATCAAGATGACAGGATCAAATTCACACATAGCAATACTAACCTTAAATGCAAATGGACTTAACGCCCCAATTAAAAGACACAGACTGGCAACTTAGATAAAGAGTCAAGATCCTTTGGTGTGCTGTATTCAGAAGACCCATTTCACGTGCAAAGACACATATAGAATCAAAATAAAGGGATGGAGAAAAATTCACAAGCAAATGGAAAGCAAAAGAAAGCTGGGGTTGCAATGCTAGTCTCTGACAAAACAGACTTTAAACCAACAAAGATCAAAAGAGACAAAGGTAAAGGCATCAGTTCAACAAGAAGAGCCAACTATCCTAAATATATATGTACCCAATACAGGAGCACCCAGATTCATATAACAAGTTCTTAGGGACTTACAAAGAGATTTTGATTCCCACACACTAATAGTGGAAGACTATAGCATCCCACTGTCAATATTAGACAGATCAATGAGACAGAAAGTTAACAAGGATATTCAGGACTTGAACTCAGCTCTGGATCAAGTGGGCCTAATAGACATCTACAGAACTCTCCACCCCCAAATCAATAGAATATACATTCTTCTCAGTGCCACATAACACTTATTCTAAAATCAACCACATAATTGGAAGTAAAACACTCTTGAACAAATGCAAAAGAACTGAAATCATAACAGTCTTTCAGACCACAGTGTAATCAAATTAGAACTCAGGTTAAGAAAATCACTCAAAACCACAGAATTACCTGGAAATTGAGCAACCTGCTTCTGAATGACTCCTAGGTAAATAACAAAATCAAGTTGTTTACAGTCTTTCAGACCACAGTGGAATCAAATTAGAACTCAGAATTAAGAAACTCATTCAAAACCACAGAATTACCTGGAAATTGAGCAACCTGCTCCTAAATGACTCCTGGGTAAATAACAAAATCAAGGCAGAAATCAGTAAGTTCTTTGACACCAGTAAGAACAAAAAGACAATATACTAGAATCTCTGGGAAACAGCTAAAGCAGTGTTAAGAGGGAAATCTATAGCACTAAATGCCCACATCAGAAAGCTAGAAAGATCTCAAATCAACACCATAACGTCACAATAAAAAGAGCTAGAGAAGCAAGAGTAAACAAATCCAAAAGCTAGCAGAAGACAAAAAATAACTAAGATTAGAGCAGAACTGAAGGAGATAGAGACATGAAAAATCCTCCAAAAAAATCAATGAGGCCAGGCACTGTGTAATTCCAGCACTTTGGGAGGCCAAGGTGGGTGGATCACAAGGTCAGGAGATCAAGACCATCCTGGCTAACATGGTGAAACCCCATCTCTACTAAAAATACAAAAAAATTTCTGGGTATGGTGGTGGGTTGCCTGTAGTCCCAGCTACTCAGAAGGCTGAGGCAGGAGAATTGCTGTAACCAGGGAAGCAGAGGTTGCACTGAGCTGAAATTGTGCCATTGCACTCCATGTGCTCCAATCTGGGTGATGGAGTGAGACTCCATCTAAAAAAAAATCAATGAAGCCAGAAGCTTTTTTTTTTTTTAATTTTAAATTAAGAAAATCAATAGACCACTACCTAGACTAACAAAGAAGAGAGAAGAATCAAATAGACACAATAAAAAAATGATAAAGGGGATAGCACCACTGACTCCACAGAAATACAACCATCAGAGAACACTATAAATATCTCTATGCAATAAACTAGAAAATCTAGAAGAAATGGATAAATTCCTGGACATATACACCCTCCCAAAACTAAACCAGGAAAAAGTTGAATCCCTGAAGACCAGTAACAAATTCTGAAGTTGAGGCAGCAATTAGTAGCCTACCAACAACAACAAAAAACCCAAGACCAGATGAATTCACAGCTGAATTCTACCAGCGTTACAAAGAGGAGCTGGTACATTCCTTCTGAAACTATTCGAAACAATTGAAAAGGAGGGACTCCTCCCTAACTCATCTTATGAAGCCAGAATCATCCTGACACCAAAACCTGGCAGTGAACAACAACAAAAAACTTCAGGCCAATATCCCTGATAAATGATGCAAAAATTCTCAATAAAATACTGGCAAACTGAATCAACTGAATCCAGCAGCACATCAGAAAGCTTATTCACCATGATCAAGGTGGCTTCATCCCTGGGATGCAAGGTTGGTTCAACATATGCAAATCAATAAACATAATCCTTCACGTAAACAGAACCAAAGACAAAAACTACATGATTATCTCAATAAATACAGAAAAGGCCTTCGATAAAATTCAACATTCCTTCATGTTAAAAACTCTCAATAAACTAGGTACTGATGAAACATACCTCAAAATAATAAGAGCTATAGCTATGACAAACACGGCCAATATCATATTCAATGGGCAAAATCTAGAAGCATTCCTTTTGAAAACTGGCACAAGACAAAGACGCCCTATCTTACCATTCCTATTCAACATAGTTTTGGATGTTCTGATTGGGAAAATCAGGTATGAGAAAGAAATAAAGGGTATTCAAATAGGAAGAGAGGAAGTCAAATTGTCTGTTTGCAGATGAAATGATCTTATATTTAGAAAACTTTATTTTCTCAGACCAAAGCTCTTTAAGCCAATAAGCAACTTTGGCAATGTCTGAGGATACAAAATCAATGTGAAAAAATGACAAGCATTCCTATACACCAACAATAGACCAGCAGAGAGTCAAATCATGAATGAACTCCTATTCACAATTGCTACAAATAGAATAAAATACCTAGAAATACAGCTAACAAGGGATATGAAGGACTTCTTCAAGGAGAACTACAAACCACTGCTGAAGGAATTAAGAGAGAACACAAACAAATGGAAAATTATTCCATCCTCTTGGAATCAATATGAAAATGGTTACACTGCCCAAAGTAATTTACAGATCCATTGCTATTCCTATCAAACTACCATTGACTGTCTTCCTAGAATTAGAGAAAACTACTTTAAATTTCATATGGAACCAAAAAAGAAGCCCATATAGCCAAAATAATCCTAAGCAAAAAGAACAAAGCTGGTGGTATCATGCTACCTGACTTCAAACTATACTACAAGGCTTCAGTAACCAAAACAGCATGGTACCGGTACAAAAATAGACATATAAACCAATGGAACAGAACAAAGACATCAGAAATAATATCACACATCTACAACCATCTGATATTCAACAAATCTGACCAAAAAAAGCAATGGAGAAAGGATTTCCTATTCAATAAATGGTACCAGGAAAACTGGCTAACCCTATGCAGAAAACTGAAACTAGACCCCTTCCTTACACCTTAAACACAAGCTAACTCAACATGGATTAAAAACTTAAATGTAAAACTCAAAACCATAAAAACACTAGAAGAAAACCTAGGCAATACCATTCAGGACATAGGCATGGGCAAAGACTTCACAACAAAAATTCCAAAAGCAATTGTGACAAAAGCCAAAATTGACAAATGGGATCTAATTAAACTAAAGAGCTTCTGCACAGCAAAAGAAACTATCATCAGAGTAAACAAGCAGCCTACAGAATGAGAGAAAATTTTTGCAACCTACCCATTTGACAAAGGTCTAACATCCAGAATCTACAAAGAACTTAAATTAATTTACAAAAAAAAAAAAACCCCATCAAAAACTGGGCAAAGGATATAAACAGACACTTCTCAAAAGAAGACATTTATGTGGCCAAAAACATGATAAAAAGCTCAACATCACTGATTGTTAGAGAAATGCAAATCAAAACCACAATGAGATACCATCTCATGCATCAGAAGGGTGATTATTAAAAAGTCGAGAAACAATATATGCTGGTGAGGCTGTGGAGAAATAGGTGTGCTTTTATACTGCTGGTGGGAATGTAAATTAGTTTAACCATTATAGAAGACACAGTGGCAATTCCTGAAGGATCTAGAACCAGAAATACCACATGACCTAGCAATCCCATTACTGGGTACACACCCAAAGGAATATACATTATTCTACTATAGAGACACATACATAAGTATGTTTATTGCAACACTATTTACAATAGCAAAGACATGGAACCATCAATGATGATTAAAGAAAATGTGATATATATACACCATGGAATACTATGCAGCCATAAAAATGAATGAGATCATGTCCTTTGCAGGGTCAAGGATGAAGCCAGAAGCCACCATCCTCAACAAACTAACACAGGAAGAGAAAACCAAACACTGCATGTTCTCATTCATAAGTAGGAGTTGAAATATGAGAACACATGGACACAGGGAGGGAACAACACACATGAGGGCCTGTTGGGTGGTGGGGGGCAAGGGGAGAGAACCTAGAGGATAGGTCACTAGGTGCAGCACCCCACCATGGCGCATGTATACCTATGTAACAGACCTTCACATTCTGTTCATGTATGCTGGAACTTAAAGTAAAATAATAAAAATAAAAATAAATAAATAAAGCCCTTAGTTTATCCCGTGATACAATATTCTCTCATGTTCTTGTTATTGTCTTGATTAAAAAGGACAACTCTCATAATTTCAATATGTGTATATAAGAATATTCTCTTCTGAAGGCATATCATCAAATAAAATAATTTTCTCAACTTACAAAAATCTTTAAATATACAGGAAGCCAAAAATATACAGGAATTACAATGAGCACATATAACCTCACCACTTGGATTAAGCAATTATTAGCCTATTCCCATATTTGTTTTATTTCTTTTTAATATTTTTTTAGTAACTGACATCATGAAACATTAAGTATTTTGTCATTTTTTTCTAAAATAAGAATTTTCTCCTCCAAAAACCACAATATTATTATTCTACCTAAGAAAATCCACAATCATTTACTAATACTATCTAAACTAGATAATGTTATCTTGATTAGGTAACTAGACTATAGTCATAGTTCTCCATTTTTATGTTGCTATAACAGAATACCACAGACTGGATCATTTATAAAGAGAAGTTTATTTAGCCCACATTTCTGGAGCCTGGGAAGTCCAATAGCATGACACCAGCACCTGGTGAGAGTTGTCTTGCTATATCATAACATGGTGAAGGGCATCACATGAAGAGAAGGCAAGACAGCTCAGGTCTCTTGTCCTCTTTTTATAAAGTCACCAGTCTCATCATGGGAGTCCCACCCTGATGACCTTATCTAACCCTAATTAACTCTCAAAGGCTCCATCTCCAAATATCATTAATATGTAAATCTGGGGATTAAATTTCCAACACATGAGATTTGGGAGAAACAAAATACCTAAAATATCGTTCATAGAATTTTTTTTTCAAACCAGAAGTCAACAATTTTAATCTAGAGTGATTTTTCTCACATATGCTTATTCCCCATAGCATTTACTTCTTTAAGAGATCAGGGCCGGGCGCGGTGGCTCACGCCTGTAATCCCAGCACTTTGGGAGGCCGAGGCGGGTGGATCACGAGGTCAAGAGATCGAGACCATCATGGTCAACATGGTGAAACCCCGTCTCTACTAAAAATACAAAAAAATTAGCTGGGCACGGTGGCGCGTGCCTGTAATCCCAGCTACTCAGGAGGCTGAGGCAGGAGAATTGCCTGAACCCAGGAGGCGGAGGTTGCAGTGAGCCGAGATCGCGCCATTGCACTCCAGCCTGGGTAACAAGAGCGAAACTCCGTCTCAAAAAAAAAAAAAAAAAAAAAAAAGAGATCAAGTCAGCTATCTTGTGGCATGTCTCTTATTCTAGATTTCTTATTCTATTTCTATTCTAGATTTCTTATTCTAGGTTTATATCTAGATTTATGTAAATCTCTTATTCTAGATTTCTCTGTTTCTTCAAGGTATATGATCCTGACAATGCAAGGCTAGGATTAAGTCACACTCTACAAACCAAAAAAATCTTGTTAATTTTTTTTAATTAGTCCAATATAATGTAGCTTAATATCCAACCCGACTGGTATAGCATCGCATGACAGAAGGCCCCCTTATCTTAATATAAGTATTCCTTTGTATTGACTTCAAGTCTTTAGACAAAGCACAACTCTTTCAACCAATTGCTAACTAAAGATTCCCTAAAATCCACCCATGATGGTTATAGCAGGTAGGCAGACATAAGCAGGGCAAGAGAGCAACCCCGTCCTCAACGAGGAATGTTAGGTGATCATCAGGTGATGGTCAGGCAGTTGTTAATTGTCTCTAAAATAATACTTGGTCACAGCCAGTGCCAGGGAAAGGAAGCCTCCCTGTAGATTTAAACAAAACAAAACAAAACAAAACCCTGAAACTGTTGATCAGCAGCTTCCTGATAAGATCTCTGGAGTTGGGTGAGTGGGTTCAGACATGCACATTAAGAGGCAAAATGGAAGAGTTTAACTGGTATACGACCTCCTAGGGAAATGCAGCCAGTAAGGGGAGAACATCTCTAGTAAACATGCATACAACTGCAGGAAACACACTGTGTGTGCTCCCCTCCCAGGTGTTAGCAAGCCATGGCACATGCAGACAGCCCTCCCCAAGGGAAGAATCAAGACCCTCTAAATGCGCCAACTTAAGAAAACCCCAGGTCAAAAGGTCAAACCCTGCACTTGCCCTCCAAGATGCCCACATGGCCCTCTTCCAATTGTGCTTTACTTTCTTTTCATTACTGCTGTAAAGCTTTTTGATAAACTTTCATTCCTGCCCTAAAACTTGCGTTGGTCTCTTTTTCTGCCTTATGCTCCTCAGTCGAATTCTTTCTTCTGAAGAGACAGGAATTGAGGTTGCTAAAGACCTATATGAATTCGCCACCAGTAATTTGACTACCCATCACTGCTAAAATGACTTGTAAGCTTTTAGATGACCCATGTTTTTGGGCTAAACCAATGAATGATTTCCATGTATTGATTTATAATTTTACCTACAATTCCTCTCTTGCTAAAATGTGAAAAGCCAAACTATAACCTGCTTGCCTTAGGACCACTTAGCCATGGTTTCTTGGATTTGTGTTTTCTCTGGGCTGTAGTCACTCATACTGGCTCAAATAAACCTCTTTAAAATATTTTACAGAGTTTGTTTTTTCATTAATACCCCAGAATATGCTTCTTTGATATATTTCAAGGTGACTACTCAGGAGATCTGGAAATATGAAAATGGCTGAAAAGTGGTCTTTTGTGGGGGAGATTTGCATCTGTAGAGAAAATCTGCTTTGGTGCAGCCAAGCTTTCTCTGAGGTCTTCCCTTGTTCATCTAGGAAATACGAACTGAGAGGATGACATCTTTAAAGTCTGAAAGAAACCTTTACCATCTATTCTCTCTGAGGGCTGCCACCTGGGAGGTTTCATCTACATAACAAGACCACCTTTGCTAGCCAAGTCTCCACTTCCACTCCCATAACCTGTTTGTCACCATCCCAGCCCCTATTCTTTCTGTAACCTCAAGATGTTATAAAAGCTCAACCATCTTGCCTTTCTTTGAGATCTTATATATATATTTTTCCACGAGATAGTGCCTCCTTCTCAGGCTCATTCAAATTCCAAAGAGAATCATTTACAAGTTAATTTCCATCTCCCTGGTTCATTCATTCTCCTTAATACTCACTTACTGTTCCTCAAGGGAATTGTCTATATTTTTCCTCCCTTATGAAAAGGGTATATAAGCTTCTTCACCTCATCAAGGGGGTTGGGTGTGGCTCTCCTCATGCGTGTTAATAACTCTGTATGCAATTCCTCCTATTAATCTGACCTCTGTATGTTGATTTTCCAGCAAACCTTCAGGGGGCAAAAGGGAAATTTTTCCTTGGCCCCTATACCTGTCTCCGTTTTATTGCCAAGTGGTATTCCATTGTAGGAATAGTATATTCCTACAATACACTGTATTGTTCAGTCACCTGTTGACGGACATTTGGGTTGTTTCCAGTTTTACATTACTATAACTCAAGCTGCTATAAACATCATACAAGACATTACATGGACATATGCTTTTACTTTTCTTGAGTAAATATCTAGAAGTGAACTGTCTGGATCATGTGGTAGCATGTGTTTAACTTTTAAGAAACAGGGCAGGTCTTTACAAATGTTTGTAGTGACTTCACATTCAGAAGCCTCTGTCATTTAGGGTTGTGTTTCATTAACACTTTATTGTTTTTAAGTCCCAAGATAGAAAATTATACCTACAGTCAAGAGAAATCCATGAACTCTGATCATTTATATTAGTAAGCATAATGTACATATAAATAAACTGGCACGAAGTGCATATTGCAGTCATTTTCAAATGATACTTTGAAATTAGTTAATTCTAGTTTAAGATACTTTGTAAGTAATTATATGTTTCAAGGATTCTCTTCCTTCTCAGAAGCTACTTCAGTAATTAAATAGCTTAAAAGGTTGAGGTTTGTGTCTTATATTTCCAAAAATCTCAGAATATAACCACAGGCTCTGAAACTGCATGGTTTTGAGGATCCTTTTCTTTGAGTTGGGAGCCACTTAAGGGTCTTCTCATTATTTTAAAGGATTCAACCAGCTCTTTTTAATTGTCTGATGGCAAATAACAGGTAGCAACTCTGGCTACGTTTCTAGAGGAAAGTGTATTGTCAGAATGTGGCCCAGCTCCCTGGAAGAAGAAAGTTGAAGAACTGGGTTAGAAAGAGGCGAGACCCAGGGAATCAGAGTGCCTCCTCACCAGAAGCATCGCCACAGGCTCCCAGGGCCACAACAATCAAGGAACTGAGCTGCAGCACTTTCTTTCCTCCTTGCATCTCTCAACTCAAGTTTCAAAGTCTGAGAATGAAGCGACCTCTCTTACCAACATCAGAACATGAGCTATGCACGTGGATGCACCAGGACTGCAAAAGGAAGTGTCTAGCAGAAGAAGCCTTCAAAATCACCATTAACTGTTGGCATGCCTATCCAAGCAATTGGGTTTGCCATCCCACCAAGACTGCACAGAGTGGAGGAGAGCTCCTCATCCCCAGGAAACTGAGGCAGTTGGAAAAGGCAAATGAATGCTGCTTTGCCTAAAGGCTGACAACACCTTACATTGGCAAGTGGTGTTAGAAGAGATACATTTTATTCTTTTCAAGTGCAATCAGATCTTAAAACCCACTTTAGCTTTATATCTAAAGGTTATCAAGAAAAATGTGTTTTTTCTGCTTGACCTTCACTTCTTCAAACAGAAAACACAACCACAGTGTCTGAGGGAGCTAAACAGAGCTCAGATACACCTGAGAAATCCTGGCTTATCGTTTTTATGGAAGACTGACCCTGTGCAGGCCAGCATTGACAGTAGCACCAGACTATTGGCTGTTGTACAGAGTCCTTACTCAAGCACCAGGTCCCTTATTTGCAGTTAAAAACCCTTGACTGAGAATGATAACCTTCAACTGTCAAGCAACAGGTATCTTCTATCCTGCAGCATGTGAGACTGCACTAAGACTTGTAAGAATTGTATAATGTTGCTGACATGTAGAATGACATAGGTTCTCATATGCTAGGAGAGAGTTTAGGTTTGAGACCCCTGAGAACTGGGAATGAATGAGATGACATTTAAGTATATAAATCCTATGATGTTTAAAGACAAAAAGATGAGGTAAGAACATGTTTCTGTCCTACAAGATAACTTTGTTGCTCCTAGTTACAGAAACTCTTAACTGTACTTTGTTCAGTCTGAGGAAAGACATAAATAAGTAAAAATAGCTAGCAGTAGAAGGAATGTCCTTGTGCACAGATGTATAAAGTTCTAACATTAGCTTGTACCTTTTCAGACATCATTTTCTAGTATTTGAAAAACTAAGTTTAGACTTATGGAAAAGTTGCAAATATACTACAGAGAGCTCCTGAATATCCTTCACCCAGATTTCCTTAAGGTTAACATCTTATGTAATTTGGTACAGTGTTCAAAGTCAAGAAATTAACATCAATGCAATACTGTTAACTAATCTACAGATGTGATTTGAATTCTGCCCGTTTTCCCATTAAAGTCCTTACTGTGGTTTAGGATCTAATCCAGGATCCCATGCTGCAATTAGTTATTGTGTCTCCTTGGTCTTTTCTACTCTATGACAGTTTTTGTTTTTCTTTCATAGTCTGGGAACTTTTGAAGTATAAAAATCAGTTGTTTGTGGAACACCCTTTCATTTGGGTTTGTCTGATGTTTCTCTCAGAATCAGAGTGAGGCTATGCATTTGTTATGGACTGAACATTTGTGTTTCCCCCAAATTCATATGTTGAAATCTTGACTTCCAATATGATGGTGTTAGGAGGCTGGGCCTTTGGGAAGTAATTAAGTGATGAGGGTGAAGCCTCAAGAATGGAACCAGTGCCCTAATAAGAAGAGATGGGCTGGATGCCGGGGCTCATGCCTATAATCCCAGCACTTTGGGAGGCTGAGGCAGGTGGATCATGAAGTCAGGAGTTCGAGACCAGCCTGGCCAATATGGTGAAACCCTGTCTCCATTAAATATACAAAAATTAGCTGGGCATGGTGGTGAGTGCCTGTAGTCCCAGATGCTTGGGAGGCTCAGGCAGGAGAATTGCTTGAACCAGGGGAGGCAGAAGTTGTCATGAGCAGAGATGGTGCCGCTGCACTCCTGCCTGGGTGACAGAGAGAGACTCTGCCTAAAAAGAAAAAAAAAAAGAGACAGCAGGGTGTGGTGACTCAGGCCTGTAATCCCAGCATTTTGGGAGATTGAGGCAGGCAGACTACCTGAGGTCAGGAGTTTGAGACCAGCCTGGCCAACATGGTGAAAGGCCGTCTCTACTAAAAATACAAAAATTAGCCAGACATGGTGGTGCATGCTTGTAATCCCAGCTACTCAGGAGGCTGAGGCAGGAGAATCGCTTGAACCTGGGAGGCAGAGGTTGCAGTGAGCTGAGATCATCCCACTGCACTCTAGCCTGGGCAACAAAGTGAGACCCTGTCTCAAAAAAAAAAAAAGAGAGAGAGACATGGAGCTTGCTTCTTCCATCTATCTTCTCTCTGTCATGAAGGGACACAACAGGAAAACAGCCATGTGCAAACCAGGGAGTAGGTCCTCACCAGACACCAGATCTGCTGGCACCTTGGTCTTGAACTTCGCAGCCTCCAAAACTGTGAGAAATGAATACTTGTTTACACCACTTCATCTATGGCAATTTGTTATAGCAGCCTGATTTAAGCTAGCATTTGTGGAGGGATACCATGGAAGGGGCACTGTGCCCTTTCAGTGCATCACATTAAGGGCACCTGGTAACAACCTGTCTAACTCCTGATACGACTCACTTTGATCTCTTGATTAACATGGTGTTTGTGAGGTTCCTGTGCTGTCGTTCCTGTTTCGCTGTGCTAAAATGTTTTAAAAAGATATTTTTTGACTATGCAAATATCCTACTTTCCATCATACTTTTACCCATTAATTTTATCACCCATCAAAGATTCTTGCTTCTCAATAATTGTCACTGTGGCGTTTACTTAAAAGTAGTTTTCTATTTTTATCACTTCTACGTTTTCTATGTTCATCACTGGAATTCAACTGTGAGGCAGAATTTAGCAAGAATTTTCTAAATGTCTATGCTGTGAGGGCACCAGGTCAGGGGACCAGCCTTCCTTCTGTTCTTCTAGGGGGTCAGTGCTGGTCAGACAAGCTCTGTCTGGCTGTTTGATCCCCCCCATAGCAGCTGCTGAGGGAGGAGGAGAGCATCCACTCCCCTTGGCTCTTCGCTGCCCCTGTGTTTTTTCTCCTGCTGTTCCTTACACCGGAATGCCTTCCCCCTCACCGTCTAATTGTTCTTCAGGCCTCAGCTCCTGTAAATCCTTAGCAGGGAGCTTTCCTATGCTTCTTCCTCCACAACCTTAGCACTTCTGTGTGCTATCTCTGTCACAGCAAAGGATATGCTATCACAAAACAGCCACGTTTTCTTTCACGAGTCCCACCACACTGTGAGTAAAGATCACATTATCTCTAGATCCCCCAGCTATCTGGCAATGTCTGACTTACAGGACCTCCCTGGGAAGGGTGACACGAAGAATGAATGAATGTAAACTGAGAGTATTTGTCACAACCCCCTTTTTTACATTGAACATTGCAAAATTTATTGCAAGTTGTAATTTATACAGAGAAAAGTTCACTTTTGTGGTGTGCAGTTCTATGAATTTTGATGAATGTATACTGTCAGGAAGTCACTACCACATCGAGAAACAGAAATTCTGCATCATCCTGAAAAAGTTTATGGTTATTCCCCCTGACCTCTACCTTCACCCCAGCAACCCCTGATCTAGTCTCTATTAATTTAGCTTTGCCTTTTTCTGAATGTCATATAATTGGAATTGTAAGATTGTAAAACTGGAGCCTTTAGAATTTGGCTTTTTTAAAACTTATCATAACTCTTGTGAAATCCATCCATATTGCTGTTTCTATCAGTACTTTTGTTCTTTTTTATTGTCAGTAATATTCTATTTCACGGATTTACTATGGTTTGTCCATTCAGCAGACACTGGACATTAGGTTGCTTCCAGTTTTGAGAATGAGAACTAAAGCTGCCACACACATTTATGAACGCTTTTTTTTTTTTTTTTTTTTTTTTTGCATGTAAACTTATGTCTTCATTTCTCATGGGTACATACCTAGGAATAGAAAGGCTGGGTCATATGGTAAGTATATGGTAGACATTATAAGATGTTGCCAAACCCCTTTCCCAAGTGACGGCAGCTTTTTGCATTCTGACCAGCACTATATGGGAGTGGAGTTACTCCTCACTCTCACCAGAGCACTGAAAACTAGGGTGAGTGTTCCCCCCATTATTTTAGACTAATGTTGTTAGCTCTCTTTCCATGGGCTTATTTGCCTTTTTATTTTTTCATTCCTGAGACCACCAAAAAAGTATAACTTCTCTGCTGACGTATCTATTCAACTATTTTGCCCATTTCTTATTCTTTCAATTTTTATTGTTGAATTTTGAGGCCTCTTTATATATTCTAGATAGAGCAGAACTTCTAAATTTGGATGAAGTCCAATTTATTATTTTTTCTCTTTGTGGTTTGTGCTAACATTTATTTGTTTTGGTTGATTAGTTATTGGTTAAACCTCCTCGTCTGAATTCTTTTCTTCACCCTGGTAAGTTTTTTTGGAAAAAACATACAAGTCTTGGTTTCTAGGACCATATTTAAGCAAAGTCACTTAGTCATCAAGTGATGTCATTTTCTTATATGTTAAATGGGAAGGAAAGTGTCTTCCTTTTTGGGAAACTTTTATTGTCTTTGGTAAAAGTCAATATATTTGCCTGCAATGAGAATGAGGAAATGATTGGGCTTTGAGAGTTTTATGTTAGTAGCAGCAGTAGGTGGAAGAGGCAAGAGGGAGTGAGGATGTACAGCAAAAGATCTGACAGAATGAAGTGATGTCAGGGGCTTCTCGCCGGTAGGGAGAGAAGGAGAAGCAACAGGAGAGGGAATTCAGAGAGGGACCACCTTCCCATTGACACAGACATGCCCTCAAGCCGGAAATGAAAGTTTCAGCAGCAGATATAAAAAAATTATTATTCAAATTTGTATTAT
Organism: Aotus nancymaae; assembly: GCF_030222135.1. Classification (NCBI taxonomy): domain Eukaryota; kingdom Metazoa; phylum Chordata; class Mammalia; order Primates; family Aotidae; genus Aotus; species Aotus nancymaae. The sequence continues at coordinate 8,648,842 of NW_026988412.1, read as the reverse complement.
TCAATATAAAATTGTTTTTCATTTTTTGTCTAAAAACTGAAAAGAAATTTAAAAAACTGCTGTTTCTATGTATTGATGGTGTCATTACCACTTCCTGAGGAAAGCTACCTTTTTCTAGAAGTGTTTTCTGGCCTTGATTCCCTTTAAAGGATTAGTTAAAAAAAAAAAAAGAAATAAAATGGATCCCATACAACAGAGTCAAGGTGTCTCATACAAGGAGTGCCTGTCATGTGCCAGTCCTTTGCCAGGAACTATACATGCTGCCCTTCAACCCACCTTATTTGGTGCTTACACCACCTTGCTGAGGACTCAGCATGCAAGGAGGCTCTGGTCCAATAAATGCAGAATATAATAGATTATAAGTGACCCAACAATACAGTATAACTGAGTCTATGTGACTCTCCTGAGAAAGTCAAAGGGTGTTTTTCTTTATCATACTTCATTGCATCAGGCTTTTTTTTCTAAAGACAAATGAATTCAGAGAGAAACACTGGATTCTCAGTGCAGTAATTGAATAATGCTCTGCTCAGATAGAGTGACTTCAAAACATCCTGTCCCATCACATCCTATGTTAAAATATAGGTACATCTTAGGACAAAAATGTCCTTCTTTTGCATTGTATGCATGTGTCGTTGCAGAGTCCCTTGACTCTAGTTCCTTTTCAGACCAGGGAGGTTTTAGGTACACGAGGATGGCCCTCCCCAGCGCAGCCCATCATAAGAAGCTTCTGTTAGAGTCATTTTTCACCACCCACCTTGCAAGCAAATTGTGCATTACCTTTCAAGTAGGATGAGATAGGATCTTATCAGACAGGCCTTCACCAACTGGAACCAGAAAAAAAAATCTGTCCATCTGGCCTGGGCAATGTGCCCTCCTGGAAAATTACTGAATAGCTCCAAATTCCATAAAAATATATTCTTTAAAATGCCAGCAGAAGGCACAGACTTATGGAGAAACGAAGAAATTATGCAGCCTGTGCAAAGCTCCATTCATCACAGGCTCCGAGAACAGGAATAAATGCCCACCGAGACTTTGTGCCAGGAACATTAATAATTAGTTCATGTGAGCTGTCACTCAGGAATGCCCTGGCCCTGATTCAGATTCTAGGCCTGGGAGAATGTAATATAAACACTCTGATACTAGAGTAATGAGACATTTTGTCCTGTGTGGGTTGAGAATCAGAAGCAACCGTCCTGCTACAGGGAGGCAGTGAGAGGTGATGGCTTTGGGGATGTCTCTGTGGGTTGAGGAAGGCTTGCCAAGTTCATTCCAGCTGCCTTTCCTTTTCTCTTCCTGAGCCCTTTAGAGAACTGTGTTGTTGCTGTTGTTGTCTTCCTTGCAGAGGGGGAAAGCTATTAGACTAAGGTCCACTGTGTGCCTCCCTGTCTCTTCCGCTGCCACTGTCCGCTCACAATTGCTGTGATGCCTCCTAACCGGCCTCCCCACTTCCTCCTTCTCATGATCCTTCGTACAGGTGTTATGGGCTTAATTTCATATACTGAAGTCCTAACTTCCAGTACATCAGAATGTGACTGTGCTCGGAGATAGGGTCTTTAAAGAAGTAGCTGAGTTAACATGAGGTCATTACAGTGAGCTTTAATCCAATATGATGGGTGTCCTTATAAGGAGAGGAAATTAGAACACAGATGCACAGAGAGACCATGTGAAGATGCAGGGAGAAGGCGGCTGACTACAAGCCAAGGAAAGAGGCCTGAAAGAAACCAGCTCTCCTGCCACCTTGATCTCAGACTTCCAGCCTCCAGAACTGTGAGAAATAAAATTCTGTTGTTTAAGCTCCCCAGTCCGTGATAGTTTGTTATGGAGCCCTGGCAAACTAGTACACACTGTCACCTCACAAACCACTCCATGCCCTTCCTCGGGCAAGGAGTGCCCTTCTGCTGCCTAATGATTAGAGTGCAAAGGTCTGGCCCTGGCAGTGAAGTCATTTTTATAACGTTCCTCCCCCATTTTGCCCTACTCTGCCCTACTTACTTTTGCATTCAGCTCCCTTGAGCTTCAGTTTTTAACCCGCACTTTCTCATTTATTGGCCTGTGCCTGTGCTGTTCCCATGCTGACATCACTCTTCCCTCAATCTCAAACATGGGCCCCCTTCTCCATGGAGCCTTTCTTACTCTCCCAGTTGAAACATCCCTCTTTGATATTTCTTCTATGACATGTATAATTTCCACTCACATTCTAAATATTTATGCACATGTTCTGTGTATCTAGGATCCATGCCAGATTCAACTTTGCATTTCTTCTAGTCCTAGCATATTTCTGTGCACACTAGAAGTTCTCTACCAATATTTGTTGAATAGTAGAAATGACATGTTAGTGATAATGGCTGTATGATCCTCTGCTGAGGAATATTTGTGCTTAAACATATTTTAAAAAGTAGCATGGGATAATGAAAATAACCAGCTAGTGATGAAACAAATTTGGCTACAAATATTGGCCAGACCACCACATACTATCTTTCTGCATGTTGCTTATCTTTACTGCCTCTTTGCTATCTCTAAAGGGGATATTTATGTCTCCTCTATAGGATTGTTATATGGATTAGAGACAGTAAATATGCAAAGTTCTTACATATACTAGACCCTCAGAAATGTTAGTTTCCCTCCTTTATATTTTTCTGCAAATGCTTAACCTAAAGAAATAAGGCTCTAACAAGAGAATTCTAAACATTAGAGGCAACTGGGTAAGCCAGCCATCTCTGTAGGAAGCTCTCACTGTCTGAGGAGCCCACATACCTATACCATGCTAGGTAAACAAGTTGCTTCGCTACTCCCCCACTTAAGTCATGAGTACTGAGAAGAAGGTGGTCAGAAGAGATTCTCAGTGATTTTAGTCATCAGATCTGACATAAGAACTCCACATACTGTTTTAAGGGCTTCATTGCATGTGTCCAAAGGGTCAGGGGCTGTTATACTTTAGTCTGGTTTGACAGGATCCTGGCTGGCATACTGTGAGAATACAACACATGTGAAGTTTGGTTCATTTCAGCAGATATTTAACAAGTGCCTTCTACTTGTGGATCTGTAGAGTGTACTTCCTCAGCTTCGGGCATTTTCACTCACATGGGGATGTAAACAGACACACAGGCAGCGCGCTGTGAACTAGAGTATGTGATTGCAAGTTCAGTGGGTCCTCATTATCAGTGTATTCTGTATTTGCAAATTCACCTATTTGCTAAAATTTATTTGTAACCCCCAAATCAATACATACTGTGCTTTCACTTTTCAGTACATACTGCACTTTTCACTTTCAAATGGCAGGACTGGGCTTTGTCTTGCTCCTGGAGAGTCAATGGCAGGGAAACAATTAAATTTTTATTTTTACATTCTGGTGCCCACGAAAGAAATGAGTTTGAAGGAGGGTTTTGACAAGGGTGTTGGTGGATAATATAACCATCCTTTAAAATCATGTACAAAGCAGAAAAAATTTTAGTCACTTGACACTGCTGTTCCCAGCTGAGGTGGTGTTCTGTCTCCTCATTTTAGCTCTCAGACTATAAATAAGTGTCCATCTCATGGTTCATGTAGTGCCACATTTTCCATGTTTTTGCACTTTTTGTTGGTGATTCTGCTGTTTAAAACAGATCCCAAGCATAGGCCATGCTGTCTAATATTCCCAAGCGCAAAAAGGCTGTGACATGACTTACGGGAAATACATGTGTTGGATAAGCTTTGATTAGGTATGAGTTCTAGTGCCATTATCTGTGAGTTCAATGTTAATGAATCCACAATGTGCATTAAATAAGGAGTTTTTAAACAGAAACACAAACAAAACAAAGGTGTGTTAATCAGTTGATAAAAATGTGACCAAAAGCTCTTAGGAACCTAATCTTATATTTCCCCTTAGGAACAGTGGCTCAGTATTTACTAATTCACTGTCCACACTGACTTTATAGAACATAAATACAGCAAATAATGAGAACTGGCTGTATTTGGTATAAAATTCAGCTCAAAAGTTGGAAGTGGTAGATGAGGTTGAAGAGACACAAGCAAAGAAATTTCTTAAATCACAGGACTGGGCTTTGTCTTGCTACTGGAGAGTCAATGGCAGGGAAACATAATTAAAGTTTTTTGTTTTTTTACATTCTGGTGCCCATGAAAGGAATGAGTTTGAAGAAGGATTTTTTCAAGGGGGGATGGTGGATAAAACAACTCTCCAGGATTCTTTTCTGTGCATCAGCCAGTGGCACAAGACTTCTAAGTGTAACTTCCACTTCTAAAAATATAACTCTATGCGTGCAACAGACTGGAAAAATGAGCAAGCTTGCACCAAAGAGCCACATAAGCCATGCTTAGCAGTACTGAGTGTGCGGCTGAGCCACCACTTAAGAAAGGGCTTCCTCTTTACTAAATGTACATGTGGTTCATGCAGAAATACTGCCAACACAGGGATGGAGACCCAATGAAGGAAGGCTGCAGTACTTTTGGGCTTTGACAGGACAGAGTCATAGAGTATTTGCCTGTGAACTACTCTTCAAGAGGAGTGGCAAAAACCCCAAAGGCAATTCAGAGCTAATCAGGGCTACCACCTCAGTTTCAATAGGCCAGAGGCCCTCCACCTGGAGTCTTAGGGATTGAGCTGAGGGTGCAGGACTCCTACCTAGAGCTGTAGGGTAACACTGACATGCCAGTGAGCCTGGAAGGTGAGACACAGAGCCAAAGAGAATTATTCTTGAGCCTTAAGATCTAATGGAATTTGATGTGCTAGGTTTTGAATTTACTTGGGTACTTTTGCTACCTTCATTTTTGAATATGAAAGTTTATCCTATGCCTTTCCCACGATTATATTTCAAAAGCACATAAGTTGTCCTGTTTCACAGCTTCACAGCTGGAGAGAAGTTTGGACTCAGGATGAATTATATCTTGAGTTTGATTTAGATGATACTTAGATTTAGATGATTTAGATGATACTTAGATAAGACTTTAAACTTTGGGTTTTAGAGCTAATGCTGGAATGGGGTTGTCAAAATGGAAAGAATTTATTTTACATGTGAGAAAGATATGAATCTGGGAGAGACAGGACTAGAATGCTATGGGCTGACTTGTGTCCCCCCAAAACTTGTATGTTGAAATACTAATCCTCAATGTGATGGAATTTGGTGACAGGACCTTGGGGAGATAATTAAGTTTAGATGAGATTGTGAGGGTGTGGATCATAATCCCTCTGTGACTGTGTTAGGATTACTGTCTTTATAAGAAGAGACACCAGAGAGCTGGCTCTCTCTTCCTCAACCCTTACCTCCCACCACATGAAGACACAGAAAAAGGCAGCCATTTATAAGCCAGAAAGAGAGGCCTCACCAGAAACCAACTATCCTATCACCTTGATCTTGTTCTGCTAGCATCTAGAACTGTGAAATAATACATTTCTATTATTTAAATCACTCTACGGTATTTCGTTATGGCAAATGAGTAGTCCAAGGCAGTCTGCAAGCTGCAAAATTTCTAGAAGTGATTTTGGGGACATAGTAGGAAGACTCTTTTGTTTTATTATTTTTGTATGTGGGGATAAAAATCAGTTTGGGAATTGCATGTATCTTTCTACTGGAAAATTTATTATAAGTAAAAAAATTGGATAATTCATAATTTAAATTTTTTCCTTTATCTGATTAATAGAACAAGGCAGACATGCATTTCATGCATATGTAACACACATATATGCATGCATATGTTCTTACTTTTCTTTATTTTGGAACACATTAGAAGGAGCCATAAATTGGCAGGCAGAAGATTTTGTTTCAAGTCCCGATTTTGCTACCACCTAGATGAGATCTCTGCCTCTCAGTTTCTTTAATGGTTAAATAGGGACAAAAATACTGTGTTAGCTCTACCCAGATCATAGAATTGTTGCTGGAAGACAAATAGACCATATACATTAAAAAAAAAAAAGTTTAAAGTCTATAAAGACGCAAAGTATGAACATGGCAGAAATAGAAATTGCCTCTGAATTGCTGGGAATCCAAGCCTGAAATAATTCTTGGAAGGAAGAAAGTCACTTAGGACTTCATAAGTGTACATTGCTCTTCATGGTTTAAGAACACCAAAATAGCTAAGAAATGTTACATAAGGAAAATCACTTCTACCACTTGATAATAGTAGTTTTTATGGAACTCTGCTTTTGCTCTCATCTGCATGAGCAAATATACCCAAATGCAAGCTAGGTCCTTCTTCAACTAAAATTCTAAAACAACACAAAACAACAACAGAAAATCCTTGTGTTAGAAACTGAAGTGGCCAACTAATTAATTTGTCCTGCCCATAATTATCTGTGAGCCCATTATGTGCTTAGCATTGCTCTAAAGGTTTGTGGAGGTGCCCAGCAGCATCCAAGCTTCCTTTGAGAAGATTGCAATGCAGTTGGGGATAAGAGAATGACACAAAAGAGCTGTTAAATACAGCAGGGAAGTAGTACAAGAGATGTCACAGGTAGATTGGTGACAAGTGCTGACAGTATGTCAAGATTTCAGAGAATGAAGAAATGAGAGAAAGCTGAGCTCATCATTGAATTTCCTGTTGAAAAGAAAGGACTTGAGTTAGGTATTGATAATAAGCTAGGATTTGGATAGGAAACAAAGATGAGGATGGCTTTAATTATAGAAGTATGAGTTCAGGAAGTCATTACAAATCAACCAGCTGAGACTATCTAAGCAGAATAACAATCTTTATGTAGAGTGTAATCCATAGTACAATGGCAAGTGTGCTATGGAATCACTATAATCAAATGGGGATCATGAGTGCCCTGATAACATAGCCCAGGTCACTACATCACCAGTCCTACTTCCTTCTGGGTCACAGGGTCTTCAAAGAATATGAGCCCTTGAAATTATAATTTAAAACAATAATGTCCAAAATGGATTTCATGAAACCTTGATGCCTTTTGACATATATTAGTAAGTGTTGCCCCTAAAAATAAAGACACGTGGTTAAAAATGTTTAGGAAACACTAAATACCATATCTCCTCTGGAGAGCTTCAGTGCAGATTATTAGATGCACTAGACTGATTTTAGTAACCCTGCTCCATTCCTGCCCCTGCTTTATAAAATTCAAAAAATCTTTAATGGTGGTCACAAAACAAAGATACTCAACTAAATGACAGACAAAACTCTTAGTTATTTACAGCTCTGAAGGAGAGAAGGCTGCCACGGAGGATCACACAGGGAGTTGCACCAGAGATAAGATAACAGCAAACTGGAGATGCAGGGAACAATTTATGTCTGGTGTATGGCAAGCAGAGTTTCACAGGCTCCCTATGAATTGGCCAGTTTGAATAATTTTGTGGATGCCAGTACATAGAGACTGTCCCTAATTGTTTGGGGTCTAACCCCAGCGTATTTGGGTGAACGGATAGTGGCTTGCAGTGTGAGAGCACAAGAAGGAAAATGGTTTGAGTGTGGGCTTAATCAGTTGCTCCAGAAAAGGAACTGACAGGCCTCCAGCTGGGACCTCAAATTGGGTGAAGATAACATTTCCAAAAACAACAATAAACAAAATAGACCACTCTCTTCTGTGATCTCTACTGCATTCTAGGGGCTAGAAGCCTGATAACTTCATTACTAAGATTCCTGAGGGAACAGAGTCCTGACTAGATGCAGCTAATGGAGAAGCACTTCCATAAAAATTTAAGGGCAAAAGGGAGAGATCTACTGTTGTTTCTCCAGTAAGTGGCAGGAGCACATCTGAGATTTGTTAGATGCAATGTTTTCTAGTCCTTTCCAGACATTTCCCTGAACATTAGTCACCTCGGGTCTGGAAACAGTAGTGATAGCGCCGGCAACTTCCTAACTATGGTGCTTTTTGGATCTAATGGTGGCTTTACCTGATCTTTGCAAATTCAGGCCTTCCAATAGAGTTGTAAGCTCCCAGTCTCCTGCATTAAATATTTTTCTGCTAGAAATCTACAGTGGTTGCTGCTTTCCTGACTGTGTCCCAACAATATAACATAGATAAATGTCTGATAACCCATGCTATCAAACAAAACAAAATAAGATAACTTAAACTAGCATTTCCCAAACATGTTTGACCATAGAACCGGACTCCTCATTTCCCATTCTCCCCAAAACCACCTTCTAATATCTTGAAAACTCTGTTTCATGATGCACCCTTTGGAAAACATCTGTGGACTTATACGTTGAGAACTAAGGAGTCCAGAAATGTGAGCTTAGTCTCAGCTGTGTGACCTTGGGTATGTCACTTCACCTATCTTGTCTTTAGTTTCTCTACTGGATCAAAAGAGGAGTTGGATGAAGGTAAACCGGCAATAGCTCTAATTTTTTTCCATTCTGTGAGAAACGTTGTCCTTATAAACTATCCTTGTTCAGGTAGAAAGAAATAAAAATTTAAAAAAGAACTACTGTGTTTTCCTTTGCCTTCTCTTCCTTTTTGACTTGGTTTGCATGAATATTTTGTCAAGCTAGGAAAATTCCAAGAAAACTGGCCGCAAGTGCATAAATGCTGGGTAGCTCTTACTAAAGTGATGTGGTGTTTTTAGAACTTTAACATGTTAGTGCTGATCCTAGAGATGGTCCTTCAGGAATGGATTTTCTTTTGTACTGACACAGCACAGAAAAAAAAAAAGAGATAAAAGAAAGAAACCTCCAGCACTCAAACTGAGTCATTTTAAAATGTAGCAAGCTTCCTGTCACTGGGAACATGCAAGTGGAAACTAGATGTCAGCATGGCAGGAATAACAGAATTAGTTTTGTCTTTATTTTGCTATTTTTCTGAAAGGGATGGCACAGATCATTTATACAGATCCCCACATTTTACAGACAAGGAAACAAAAAATCAGAGAGGTTATATGGATTTCCCCAGGTCACACAGCAAATCCATGGCAGAACTGAAAGACACTAGACATCTCCTCCCTATTCCCCACTGCAGTCTTCTGTACATCTGGAATTCATCTGAGCCTCTTTGAAGAGTAGTGTTCTGTCACTCAACCTTCATTTTTACATCTCTTTAAAGAAGCGGAGTCATTTTAATGTGAGTTGAAAAGAACTCGAGGTTGCCAGATACTGTAGGAAGCTGACGAAGTTGGAAAGTTTGAAGGCAACTTTTTGCCCTCAGAATCCTTTTATTTGGGCGTCCATGGCAGGGAGACCCCATGCTCTAGCCTTGCTGTGCCCACTGGTAACAGACCAGGCACCAAAATTCTAAATATCCCACATGGCCCCCCTACCTTCAGACAGTCCCTCTTGCCTCATTTTTGAAACTTCAGTCCCTGAAGGCAGCACTGAAAAACCAACCTGAATACTAGCATCTTCTACATGGCCTGAAAGCAAACCACTCCCCTCAGAGAGGCTGCAAAATACAGCCTAAAGGTGACGCCATTTGCGCTGTGGCTGCTTGGAACTAGGAGCTGGGCTTCCTCTGCCAACTACTTGACAGAATCTGAGTTCCTGTTCTCAATGCAGCTGGTAGTGGGTGTGTGTGTAGGGTAATGGCCTTTTCTTTTATTATCCAAATGCTCTTGAGGAGAGAACCAAAAAAAAAAAGTGCTGCTAAAGCAGAGAGCTATGTCTGTGACTTTGCAGACAAACAGGTGCTTAATGCAGATCTGATTTTAACCTGAGCATTTTCCCCAAAGAAAACCCGACTGTGGTGAAGAAGAAAGAAAGCCACTGAGGTTTTCTCTTTTCCTAAGGATGATAGAAAGAAGGACAAAGTAACATCTTATTTTAAAAATCTGAATTTTTACCTATTGAGTTCTACGCTTGCTACTTGGTTGATGGAATCATTAGAAGCTTAAACCTCAGCATCATGAAATTTACGCATGGCAAACCTGAAACATGTCCTCTCTGAATCTTAAAAACAAAAATGTCTGAGTTTTAAGTAAGCTATTTGTTCCTTTTGCTTTACATTATGTGGGATTCATTTAGACTTCTGTGAGAACTTCCAACAGTGAGGAAGCAAGGGACAGTTGCACAAAGGCAGCCCTGATTTTCCCAACAGGTTCCTCATCTCCATCTGAGACCACATCAACCTGGATTTCATTGTCCATATTATTATCAGCATTTTGGTCAAAGCCATTCAATGAGTCTTTAGGGAGTTCCAAATGTTCCCACATTTTCCTGTATTTTTCTGAGCCCTCCAAACTCTTCCAACCTCTGCCTGTTACCCAGTTTCAAAGTCGCTTCCACATTTTTGGATATCTTTTTGGCAATGTCCCACTCTGTTTGTGCCAATTTACTGTTTTAGTCTGTTTTCACACTGCTGATAAAGACATATCCAAGACTGGGAAATTTACAAAAGAAATGTATTTAATGGACTTACAGTTCCACGTGGCTGGGAGGCCTCAAAATCATGGTGGAAGGTAAAAGACACATCTCACATAAGCAGACAAGAAAAGAGAGCTTGTGCGGGGAAACTTTTTTAAACCCTTAGATCTAGTGAGACTTATTCACTATCATGAGAATAACGTGGGAAAGACCTGCTCCCCCGATTCAATTATTTCCAACTGGGTCCCTCCCACAACACATGGGACTTCAACATGGGATTTGGGTGGGGAAACAGCCAAACCATATCAACATAGGAATGGGCAAAGATTTTCTAATGAATATACCAATAGCAATTGCAACAAAAGCAAAAAAAATGACAAATAAGGTCTAATGAAAATACTAAAGAGCTTCTGCACAACGAAAGAAACTATCAACGGAGTAAACAGACAACATTCAGAATAGGAGAAAAATTTTGCACACTATGCATCTGACAAAAGTCTATATATTCAGCATCTATAAGGAACTTAAACACGCTGGAACATGAATGTAGCTGGAGATCATCATCCTTAGCAAACAAATGCAGGATCAGAACACCAAATACTTCATGCTCTCGCTTATAAGTGTGAAGTAAATGATGAGAACATATGGACACATAGAGGGAAATAACACACACTAGGACCTATCAGAGGGTGGAGGGTGGGAGGAGGGAGAGGATCAGGAAACATAACTAATGGGTACTAGGCTTAATACCTGGGTGATGAAATAATCTGCATAACAAACCCCCATGATACAAGTATGCTTATATAACAAATCTTCACATGTACCCCTGAACTTAAAAGCTAAACAAAAGATGTGCAAAACTATACTATGCTGAATACTACAAATATTGCTGTGAGAAATTAAAGAAGTCCTAAATAAATAAAGTGATATGTGTAGTTTATGAATTGGAACACTCGATGTTGCTGAAAATGGTAATTATTTCTAAATTGATCTATAGTTTTAATGTAATACTAATAAAAATCCAAGCAAAATTTTTACAGCAATTGAAAAACTAATTTGAAACTTTTATGAAAATGAAAAACCTACAATTTTGGAAAAGAACAAAATTAGAGGACTTACACTTATTGATTTTAAGACTTATTATAAATCTACAATAATTATTGACATGTAAATAAATGAAACACAATAGAGAGCCCAGAAATAGGAATGCACATATACGGCAAAATGGTTCCAAACAAAAGATCCAGCGAGATTTCAAAACAAAGGAAACTCATTTCAACAAATGGTGATGTGACAACTGGATATCTGTATGCAAAATACTTTGATCCCTACCTCACACATACCTCCAGATTAGAGATTGTTTATAGAACTAAATGTAAAAGCTAAAACTAAAAAGCTTCCAGAAGAAAGAATAGGAGAATATTTTCCTGTTTTGGAGTAGCCCAAATTTCTTTTTGTAAAAGGTATTAAGTACAAACGTTTTTAAAAAAAGTAAAATTTAATTTGTCAGCAGAATTGCAAACTTCTCAACAAAGATGTCGCTAAGAAAGTGAATAGGCAACCCATAAGCTGTGGAAACGGACAAAGGACTTGCTACAGAACACTTGCTATTATTAATCTGTAGAATTAATAATAAAAAGACAACAACCTCGTAAAAGTGGTCAAAGACTTAAACAGCCACTGGACGAAAGAAAATGTAAGAATGGTCAATAAGCACATGGAAAAAGGGCTAAATATAATTAGTCACTACAGAAATAAAAATTTAAACCTCACTGAAATACCATTATATCTATTGTAATGGCTAAAATTTTTAAGAGACCATTCACACCAAGTCTTGTCAAGGTTGAAAAACAACTGGAGCTCTCATATAATTCGGTAAAGGAGGTTATAAAATGCTACAGTTATCTTGAAAAATTATTTGGCAATTTTCATATAGTAATCATGTGAACCAACCAGAAATCCCGTTTCTAAGCATTTAGACAAGATAAATTAAAACACATGTACACTCATATGCACTAACTGCAAGAATATTCATGGCAACTTTGTTTGTAATAGCTGCAAACTAAAACCAACTCAAACGTCCATCGACAGGTAAATGCATAGACAAACTGTGCCATATTCGTAAATGGAAATCTACTCAGCAACAAACACCAGTGAATTACTGATATGAACAACAACATAGATGAATCTTCAAAATGCTGAATGAAAGCAGTCAGATCTAAGGGGTATACAGAATGTGAATGTGATTATGTGATGGTCAAGAACAGACAAAACAAATTCATAATGATACAGATCAGAACAATGGTTGACTCTGTGGGCCACTGACTAGAAATGGTCAGGAGAAAATTTCCAGAGGTGACAGAAATGTTTTATGTTTTGACTGGGTAATAGTTCCAGAAGTGTTTATATTTTGCAAACTTAAACTGTACACTTAAAGTCTGGACATTTCAATAATCATAGAAAATAGTTCAATTAAATAAAAACTTAACTTTCCCCTCCTAACTGCCCAAAAGTAGTGAAAGCATCCTTTTAAAGATTCAGAAAGTCAGAGTGGGAGAAATACTGGCTTTGGAAGCTCTTGCTTTTGTATTGTTTTTATCATACCTTCATTTCTGCAAATTGTCTTAAGGACTAAACTTTGACGTTTTTTCACTTTTCCATATTCTGTCAAAGGGAACTGGGGAGTCATGCCCAAAACCATGAAATCTCATCAGATGGCTTTTATTAACACTATATAATGTGGCTTACTTTCCAACCTGACTCTGGTAGAGCATCACACGGCAGATAGCAGCACTTAAAGTCTGGACATTTCAATAAACATAGAAATGTTTATTGATGTTGAAACAAATAAAAAGATTTTGCTCCAAAATATATTTCCTTGATATATTTTGAAATGGCTGCCACAGAGTTAACAGATTGAAATGTCCTTGCAAAGCTCTTTTGTGGGGAAAATTTGCATCTGTAGAAAATCTCCATTAATGTAGCCAGACCTTTTCCATTCTAGGCCTTTCTTGGATCTGGGAGAGATTAAACGAGAGTCTGACATTTCAAAGTTTTAACTCAGGTATTCCTTTCTCTGATTTCAAGTCTTTAGACAATAGCTTAACTCTTCCAACCAATTATCAACTTAAGAATCTTTACACCTCACCTATGATTTGTAAGCTCTTGCTTTGAGAGGTCCCACCTTTTTGGGCGGAACCAATGTATGTCTTCCTTGTGTTGATTTATGATTTACCCAAAATGTGTAAAACCAAACTGTAACTAAAAATCCGTAACTAAAACCAAACAGCACACTTTCTCAGGATTTCTTGAGATTGTGTAATCCAGCCTGCAGTCACTCATATTGGCTCAGAATAAGCCCTTTAATGTATGTTTTGGCAGAATGTTTTTTCCATCATCAGTCTGGATTGCTTAAAGTGACAACATCAAAAAAATTCACCATAATAATAACACCATGTATGCGGAAGCTGCACTTCTCTACAGATATTTTTTTAACGTGTTTTTCAAATTATTTTCTTTCTGAGTAGCACAATACCTGATATAAGGCCCACAGATAGGAGCTGGTTGCTTTGGTAAAGGCAGAGGCAGGAGAAAGAGGTAGGAGCTTCACTCTTTCCTTCTCTCCCTCTCTTTCCCAGCTAGTGTACCCTGAGGCATCTCTGCTCAGCAGGAAATAGTTTGCAAACCACAGATGCAAGGGATTCTTCTGTGTTACACTTGCCATGTTGGCTTTTTTTTTTTTTTTCATCCTTAGCTTTGCTTTTTACCTTTGTTTTTGTTTTTTTGTTTTTTTTTTTGAGATGGAGTTTCGCTCGTTACCCAGGCTGGAGTGCAATGGCGTGATCTCGGCTCACCGCAACCTCCGCCTCCCGGGTTCAGGCAATTCTCCTGCCTCAGCCTCCTGAGTAGCTGGGATTACAGGCACGTGCCACCATGCCCAGCTAATTTTTTGTATTAGTAGAGACGGGGTTTCACCATGTTGACCAGGATGGTCTCGATCTAAATTATGCTTTTTACCTTTTGCAGTGGTTCTCATTTTGGAACCAGCGGCAAGTCTAGGTGGGGTCTTCAGTTCTTGGTTCTTGTCTTCTTGGAGGAAAGAATTCAACCAAGAGACAGACATAGATTTAAGGCAGAAATGACAGTTTATTGAAGCAAAGAAAATACACTTGAAAGGGACCAAGTGGGCAACTAGGAAGATTGAATGCCCCCCATCTTTGGGTCAGGAATCTTATAGCTTTACTATTTCCTGTTTATTTTTCTCAGTCTTCTCCCTTCCTCCTTCCCCTTGGGTGGGCTGTTGGCTAGCCACTGAATGTGCAGGGACTCCTCAGTATCTGGGAGGGGCCGCATGCTCCTTTGGGTAGTTGAAGTTACAGGCATGTTCTCTTAGGGAAATTTTCCCTTACTGGTCGAGCACCCTCAGAGGACGGTTATATGCCAGTCAAAGTGCCATTTTGCCCCTTACTGTGCATCTCTGGACACACTTGCTCCATTCCTAGGAATATATCAGAAAGTCATTGCCCACAGGCTCAAGATGTTTCCTGTTTGTTAAGAAAATCTCCCCTCCCTGGCACCAGCTGTGACTATCATTCCTGAAGAGGCCAACTGACAACTGCATGACAGTCATCTGACGGTTTCCTTACATTCTTTAGGCTTGTGTCTCACCCTGCTCGTATCTGCCTATTTACTCTAACACTTTCATGTGTTCTAAGAGAGATAGTGGATTCATAACTTCTTTCATAGATCCTCGCCTTCTGCTTCCCAACGCTGCCACCACCCAGCATAGGCCCTCTCCTGCCTCACTCAGCTGCATCTGAGTTTCTGTCATCGTGTTTGTCATACATAAAGTCCTAGTGAAGCTTCTCTTTATTTTGGCCTTTTCTTCAATTCCTGGTTTTATAATTCATGACCCATTTGAAATTGCTTCTCAACAAAATTTTGATAATTTCATAGAGTGTTCTTTTATTTTCTTATTTGAAAGCACATTAGTTTAGATAACATTTATTTGTTCTTCAAGAACTTCACATTTTTCTTTTTTTCCAATGGTTATTGGCTAAATCAGCAAAGTTTTACATTATTCTAAATTTGAACTTTAAAAATAGCAGCATGACAAGGGAAGAAATTAAAATTGATTAGCAAGGAAATGTTCTGGGTTCCTCTTCTTACTCTGCTGATAATTCAGCTCTTTATATAACTATGGATGAGTTTCTAAGCCTCTCAAAACCTCACTTTACTTATCTATAAATTAAAGATAATTATACCTCCCAGGGTTGCTGCTAAAATCAAATGGGGATAATTGATGTGAAAATGCTTTGAAAAATAAGAGTTCTATACTAAGCCAGTTTAGCAATGTAGTCATGCTTGAGGAAGCCTCAAGGGTTGCCTTTCTCCTGCACAGCTGGTTTGTATAAAACTTTTCTGAGCTTCCACCTTCAACTTAGGTGAATATCCATTAGCACTTCAGTCCCCAATGTCCAAAACCTAACTCAGCATTTTTTTTTTCTGCAGAAGCTGTTACTTTAGTTGGTTCAAAACATGGCTAATAATGTTACCATCTTGGTCACGGAGACCTGAAACATGAAAATTATTTTCAACTTTGATGGTCATGTCCCAGTATGGGCAGCATTATGCTGGTTTACAATGATTCCCAAATACCACATCAGAAATTTATGTTTCTAGGGTTCTGGAGTTTGGACGTTTGGAATCTAGGTGTCAGTGTGGTTGTTCCTTTTGGATGTTGTAAGGCAGAGTGTATTTCATGTTTGCCTCCTGGCTTCTGGTGGTTGCTGGCAATCCTTGGCATCTGAAGACACATCACTCTATTCTCTGCCTCCATTTTTACATGGCATTCCCCCTGCGTGTCTCTGTCTCTTTCTTTTCCTTCTGAGAACACAGGGTCATTTGGTTTAGGGCCCACTCTAACCCAGTATGACCTCATTTTAACTTGAATACATCCATAAAGACCCTATTTCCAAATAAGGTCATATTCACAGGTAATGGGGAATAGGACTTGAATATATCTTTTGGGAGGATATAATTTTAGTCACTATACACTGAAATATTGTCAGAAGTCCGCCTTTAAACTTCAAAATGTCCTGGTTTGGATGATAAATTTGATTGTGACCAAAAACTGACTCTCCACTCTTCTCTCTAGCATCTCATCTTTTTGCAAAGCCAGGAAAGAATGGTTTATTGCATTTTGTCTATCTAAATCTGTACCTGTACCATGCCCCTTCATTTCTGACATCTCTCACTCTATTATTTTCCTCAACATCTGACCTTATTAGCCCACCTCTACTGATCTAGTCTGCTATCATCCTCAAACTGCAGCTTCAGCCTCTGGCTACCTCCTACGTGTCAAATCCTGATTCCCAAATTTAACTATTAATAAGTCAGCCATCACATGCCAAATCACCCTCTTAAGTGGTCTATTTGTCCACATAGACCATTATTTCAATAGAGTGAAAACAATTTATTCTTTTTGTAACATATCATCTGGAATTTGTGTATTTAATTATTTAATTAATTAATTTATTTATTTTGAGACAGAGTCTTGCTGTGTCACCCAGGCTGGAGTACTGTGGTGCAATTTTGGCTCACTGCAACCTCCACCTCCCAGGTTCCAGCGATTCTCCTGCCTCAGCTTCCCAAGTAGCTTGGATTACAGGTGCCTGCCACCACATCTAGCTATTTTTTATAGTTTTAGTAGAGATGGGGTTTCACCACGTTGGCCAGACTGGCCTTGAACTTCTGACCTGAAGTGATCCATCTGCTTCGGCATCCCAAAGTGCTGTGATTACAGACGTGAGCCACTGCACCCAGTCAAATTCATGTATTTTAATCTCTTTCTTTTCTTATGCAGATAACGTCTGGGACTAGAAAATATTTTCTGCCTTTTGTTCAAGACTAAATTAAGTATATTTTGTGTTTGTTGATAATCATCTTTATGTTCATAGGTCTTCTTCTTAAATCCTTGAATTAAGGGTAAGGATGAGGAAAATAATTCACAGAAGAAGGGATAATCAGCTGAAGCTCAGACATTTGTATGAATACATTGTTTTATAAGGACTCTGTGATGTGCTTCTTTGGGTAAATATCAGAATTTTGAGTAAAGGGCACTCATGATTTTCTTGATTCTACTCTTAGTTTTGTAATAACTTGGTGTAGATTGCTTTGTGTTCGTACAAATCAGTGAGATCCTGTGGGAGAAAATTATTTTGGAGCGTGAGTGGGTTTTCAGCCAAAGACTGTGGGAGGCACACATGACGTCTGTCTGCTTTTTCCTTCTCATAACTAAAATTGTAGTATTTTTGACAGACTTAAACTCTCAGGGATGGTAGCAAATTAAAGTGGTTTCTAAACAGCCAAGTCTGGCCTGAATTCTGCTACACGAATGTGTAACAGATTACCATCAGGCAGGACATAAAAGTTGACTGTTTTAAAAATCTATAAAAGAGAGGTGAATTTCTCCCATTTAGTAGCTCAAAATGAATGCTTGTGAGAGAGCCAGCAAGCTCGGTGTGAAACCTGTACCATTTGAACATATTAAAAATAGAAAAAAATCCCAGAGAAACATCTTTTCAGAACAGGTTTAGGATGGGCTGGAGGATTCTGACATGGTTAAAGGTTAATCTCTGGCATTCAGAGCAAAGAAATTTCATCTGTTTAAGCTTCAAAGGACAGAAAACTCAGAGATTTCCATTTATTCTGGGGTGATTTTCTCTTGACTCTGGCTAAATTATTTAGGGCAAAGGGGATTTCTTTAAAAAACAAATAAAAGTAAGAAGGAAAAGGAAGAAATACACAGCTCTGGCATGGCCAGGAGAAAATGCTAATGGGATGTGTGAAGGAAATCCTTCTCTAATGAAGAAAGTGAAAGCAGATGAAGGCTAATTTGGAGTTCATCCAGATCCAACAGAGAAATGGAATCATGTTTCTAGATCCTCATTTTTCTAGTACAAAAGAAAGATGGTACAAAAATTCTTACCACAGTGAGCCCCAGAGTGATTGGGGCTCACTGTGGTAAGAATTTGAAGGTGGACCTCCAGGAAAGGTAAGGGTGGTGCTTGCCAGCTGCACCGGCTGACCCCTACCTGAAAGTATTTCGGTATTAACCCCTACCTGAAAGTAAGTGATTTACCTATGTAAAGTTTGGTATGAGAAAGATAACAAATTATAGTGTTGGTCTTAACTATATTTTAATGTGTATATTTCTGTATTTATACATAGCAATTAGACATAATTAGAATGTGATGCTAATTATGCTAATAAATGATTATACGCTTAAAGGAAATACTAAATTGACAGGATGGCAGGCCATCTTCCTTCCAGCTTTCCCTTTCATTGCCTACGAAATACTTTCAGGTCGGGGTTAGCCAGTGCAGCTGGCAAGCTCCACCCTTACCTTTCCAGGAGGTCCACCTGCAGAGCAAGAAAGGAGACAAATGCTTGGGAGGTTATTGTTGTAAATATGGATCTCAGTGCGATAGATTGCAAACGTCAGACTGCTAGAGTCCATCCCTGGATTCCTAAGGCCAATGCAGTTTTAAGAAAATGTTTTTTTTCCCCTCCCTTAAAAAAGAACAACTTTTAATTTTCACATATTTATAATTAAGGAAATTTGCAGAAGAAGTTGTAAGAAAAGGCAGCATCAATGGCAAATACTTTCCCGGAAATTGATTTAAAAACATTTTTTATTTTCCATTATTTTCATCTTTTTTCATTGGAAGGAGGCTTTAAGAAAATGTGTTTGTGCTCCGGAGAGATGTGAAGCAAATAGAAGCTCTGATTAAAAACCACAGCTTCCCATCTGGAGGATAATGTTTGTTCAGCTCAGCCCGAGATCCTCTAAATTTGCTAGTGATGACGCTTCACTGAAAATTGACAGCTGAGGAACCCAAAGAGCTGAGGCCAAGTAACTGCCTCCTCTGTCTCTTCTTTCCTTTCTTCGCATCTGGTGTCCCTAAGAACAAATGACAACATGAGGCTGGGGTGTACATGCATCTCTGAGGGGTGACTTAATTAGTTTCCAAATTAAAGAAAAAACTTCAGGGGCTGTGAAGACAGTGATTATGTTAACCCTTGGACTGATAGAAAAACAAGTGCTTCTAAATCTCCTTGTTGTGGATGGTGATAAAACGGTCATTATGTCAGTTTATTGATGAGACACTATGACTCTCCAGGCAAGATTTTCATCAGGTTAGTCACTGGCTCTGAGATGTTCATGGCAACAGCATCCTTCTCAGATAAATTCCTGCTTTTCCATGTTGAGTTACCACAGTCTGATCTGAGGCACCACTCATTGGCCAGTCCTGTGGCCTCCTTCCTGTGGCCCTGAAAAGCTAGGTCTGTGTTCCGCTCCAGCTGGCCAGAGGACGTCGGTATAAGACTGATGAGCGTGGCTTGAGTGTGAAGACTTGGTCTTGTTATTCCCCTGCAGCAATCAGTCACCCCAGAATATTCCAAAGGGACTGAAATAGTGCTGTGTCCATTCCATTTTTACTGCTGTTCCTATGCCAAATGAGTTTTCAGAAAAAATAATTAACAGAAAGAGTAAAATCAGGCTGGACTGAGCAGTTTTACTTCCTGTTGGCTGACAACGTAGTTACGCTGAAATTGACAACTGTGTCAAGAAAACAGTTACTCACAATGTTGTGACTCAGAGTAGCATTTTATTGTGCACTTGTTCTGCACCTGAAAATTTAAATATGTGTCTGTCCCTTTTGTTTGCCTTAAAATAATTGCGCATGTTGACCGCTGTTCCCTTTAAGATCACTTACTTCCTGCTTTCGAGTGTTGAAATGTTTCCTTTTTTACGAAGTGATGTTTATAGTAGATGACTCTTTCGGTTTTACATTTACTTTAGGTAGAATTAAAAAGTTGATAACCACACATTAGTCCCCAAGTTAAAAAAAAAAAAAAAAAACATACTGGACAGTGAAATTCAAACATTTTAGAATCTCTAGAAAAAAAATGCTCACCTTATTAATGTAGTCATCAAATATTTGTTGAATGTATTGAGTATCCACTTACATGTGGCTTTTCCTTTTTTTTAATTTATTTATTTTACTTTAGGTGCATACTATATCTGGCATTTCTCCCCATGTTATCCCTCCCCACTCCCCGCTGTCTCTCCCCTACCCCCCTCAACTGCCCCCAGTGTGTGATGCTCCTCTCCCTGAGTCCACGTGTTCTCGTTGTACAACACCCACCTATGAGTGATATGTGGCTTTTCTAAGGCAGCATCCATCCAGGAGAAATATAATGTGAGCTATAAATGTGAGTCACTCATGTCATTTTAAATTTTCTAGTAGCCACACTAAAGAAAAGGTATCAAGAAATAGGTGCTAGATTTTAATATATATCAACCTTTATTTTAAGTTCAGGGGTCCAAGTGCAGGTTTGTTACACTGGTAAACTTGTGTCATGGAGGTTTGTAGTACCGATTACTTCATCAACCAGGTGTTAAGCCTAGTACTCATTAGTTATTTTTCCTGATCCTCTCCCTCCTCCCACCCTCAACCCTCCGATAGGCCCCAGTGTGTGTTGTTCCTCTCTATATATCCATATGTTCTCATTATTTAGCTCCTGCTTATAAGTGACAACATGCAGTATTTGGTTTTCTGTTCCTGTATTAGTTTTCTACGGATAATGGTCTCTAGCTCCATCCATGTTCCTGCAAAGTAGAAGATCTCATTCTTTTACTGGCTGCATAGTATTCCATGGTGTATGTGATGGCAGCAGTGGGCATTCAGAGTGGTCGCTGCCACCGTGCCGACTGTGGCAGGGAGGTGTGAGCAGCAGTGGCAGCGATGGGTCTCCTGTGCCTTAAATCCCCAAGGCAGCTGACTGCACTGCCCTCACCCTCACACAGCCAGGTGGGACCTGCCCTCAGGCCTGGAGCCTCTGCCGCTCCAGACCCTGGCTCCCTGTCACTGCTCTCGCCTGCTGCCGCTGCAGGGAGGGTCCAGGGGTGGCGGGGGAGGCAGAGCTGGGCCTGGGGTGGTGCCACGCTCCATGGAGGCCCCAAGAAGGCCCCCACTACACCTGCAGGCTCGGGGGTGTCTGCTCCTGCTACCTGGCCTCTTCCTGCTCCTGGCGCCGGCTCCGATGTTGGAGCGGGGTTGGGGCCAAGCCCAGGTGCTGTCACAGCCTGGCTGGGTTTGCCCATACTCGTGGCAGCGCTAACACACCAGCCCCCTGCTGCCTTGGCCCCCTCTGGACTTTGGGTGCTGATGAGTGCAGGGGGACACCAAGGTAGGGCTAAAGACAGCTTCCTGCTGGCCCACAGGTGACCCTTGGCGCTAGTAGCCTGGGAGCCATGGACAGTGGCAGGAGGCAGGAAGACTCCTGGGTGGAAGGGGATGGGTCCCTGGTGAGTCCCCACCTTCAAGTCAGGAAGAGCCTGAAGGCTGGGGTCCAGGCTGCCTGTCCCACAGACCAGAGTGGGAAGTTGTGTTGCCTTTTCCTGTAGCCCATGGCTGCTCATGGACCAATCCCTGCACATGTCCTCCCCTCTGAGGCCCATAAAAAGCTCAGGGCTCTGCCAGAGCTGAGCAGATGATGAGATGACTAGCTGCAGAGAGGAGCTACCCTCTCCACTGACAGCTAAATGCTTGTTGGGATAACCTGCCTACAGAGAGGAACTACCCTCTCTGCTAGGAGCTGCACATTTGACAGGTCACCCTGGCTGCAGAAAGGAGCTGCCCCCTGCGGGTCTCCTCTGAGCTGTTCTATTGCTAAATAAAGCTCCTCTTCATCTTGCTCACCCATCTCTTGTCTGTGTACCCCATTATTCCTGGTTGCAGGACAAGAACTCCAGACCCACTGAATGGCAAGGCTAAAAGAGCTGTAACAGAAACAGGGCTGAGACATGCTCACTGCTCACCACGTTGCAGTAGTGAGCAATGAAGAATCTCACCCCAGAATATTCCAAAAAGACCGAAATAGCAATGAAAGACTGAAAGGCTCTGTGGCCATTTGGGGACCCCAGACCTGGGAGCTCCCTGAGCCAGGGCTGCAACTCCCTTTTGGCTCCCTATGGTTTCTGGTGTCTCTAAGCTTCCGGGTACCACCATATTCCCAGGTGCTAGCCATGGAAGCTGCTTGCAGCGTGCCTGGTCCAGCAGCAGCCTCCCAGAGAGTTGGGGCCTTTGCCAGCACCTGGAGCTGCCTAACCCACTGCAGCAGCCAGCATGTCTGACTGTGTGCAGTGGCTGGACTCCACATTTGCTCACACACTCCTCGCCGCTCCACACTTGACTCCCTCTTGGCAGGTGTGAGATCCAAGCCCTTGGCAGGTGTGGGATCCAGGCCAGTAGCATGAGCCAAGCACAGCCTGCCAGGACAAATGGGCAAAACAAGCCCAGTGGGCTTGAGCAAAACTCAGGCAAAGGCATCACCGGCCACAGAGGTTTCCAGCCAGAAAAGTGACACTGTAAGGATCCTGTAACATATATGTATCACATTTCTTTATCCAGTCTATTATTGATGGGCATTTAGGTTGATCCCATGTCTTTTCTATTGTGAATAACGCTGCAGTGAACACATGTGTGCATGTGTCTTTATAATAAAACGATTTATATTCCTTTGAGCATATACCCAGTAATGGGATTGTTGGTTCAAATGGTATTTCTGTCTTCAGATCTTTGAGGGATCACCACAGTTTTTCACAATGGGTGAACTAATTTACACTCCCACCAACAGTGTATAAGTGTTCCTTTGCCTCCACAAACTCACTCACTGGTATCTGTCTCAGGACTGCTTTTGGAGGAACCCAATTTAAAACAGTATGATACCCCAAGCTCACTGGGATTATATATTTTAGGTTATAGAATAATTCACCTCATCTACAACCTATAAGTCATCAGTTATAATAATGACTTGTCTGTTGCATTCTGAAACAAATAAATGGGTGTTTTAAAAATTCTTTATATGCTTTGAAGCTGTGAAAACATGTTGCTAAAACATCTGTTTAATTTATTTACTTCAGTCCAATAATCAGCCTGTTCAGCCAGAAATATATTTGCTTATATAAACTGAACACTCAGGGGACCCATGAAACTTTCTATATTTTAGTTACTTAGTTTGGTATTGCTGGTACACATCTGCCATCTGAACCACCTCCACAATAAACTGAAATAATCACAGCACTGCACTCCCTTGGCTGTTGTGAGGATAATTCCTAAATATTGCTGTGAGGCTCATGGCACATATGAAATTGTTAAGTAACAAACATGGAATGCTCTATTTAAGGGTATCCCCAAGAAACAGATTGAGGTGTATTCATGTCTTGAATTTATCATCATTTGAATTATTATTCTCCTGTATACCACTAGTTAAAAATATTTTTCATTCAGTAGGTTTCCTGGTCACTCAGCTTTATTCTAAGCATAAACTGTACCTGATCATTGTTTTGCTTATGAAGTTCTGATAACACAGAAATTACAAATCAATATAAGCCCAGAATGACTAATGGGTTAGAGTACGAAGATAACCCAGTACTTTTATCTCCTTGTTCCCACTCCTTTGCCATGTGACTTTGTAATATGTTAATTTCCCTTTGTGGGAAACTTGCTCTGCACCTTGACTCTAGGCTCAGCCATGTGACTTTGTTTGCCCAACAGGATGTTGGCATACATGATGCAAGCAGAGGCATGAAATGGTCTTGCTCTCTCTTGTAGCTCCATCATTGCCATGGACACCTGGGTTAGTTTGCTAATGGCAAATGTGGAGCATAGCCAGGTCACTCAGTTTTGATGAACTAACAGCAAACCATTCTCTACACAGCAAGCCATCCCCCACACATGTTTAGAGCCAAACTGAGAGCAGAAGAACCACCCAGCTGAACCCAGCACAAATTCTCAACTCTCAGATTCAAGGGCTAAACATATGTTTATTATTTTAAGTGACAGAGCTTTGAGGAGCTATGTTAGGTACTGCTGTTACTACCTCTAATATGGTCAAATTCACAAGATGCTTCTGCTATGGCATTGACTAATCTAGATTCCTACCTCATCTCCTCTGTTTTGATGTTACTCTCAGACTTTCTGACACCGTCTCGCTGACTCATTGCCAAGATCTTCTTCCTGACTCAAGAATTCTAAGACTTTTCAACATTTTTCTTTTCTTGACTTTATCTCTCTTGCTATCCTGCCAGGAGTCAGACTCTGTCTTTGCTGTTAACCAAATATGGAAGCAAATGGTTCAGTCTTATAATCCCTCAGTAAGTTTCTTGCCTCCTTTCACCCTGTATAACTATAGTTTATTATGACACAGCCAGCAGCAACAGAAGTATTTTATTACTGTGACAGATACTTTAAAATAAATTTTCTCTGATATTCTTTCAGCCAGTGTGGGAGCTGGAGAAACACACAGTGGGTAAGAAGAAGTTGATTGGCAGGGGCATTTTCAATATATTTTTACACAAAGGGATGCATCAATAGTTGTTTTTTTGTTTGTTTGTTTGTTTGTTTGTTTGTTTGTTTGTTTTGAGACAGAGTCTCACCCCATTGCCAAGCACCAGGCTGGAGTGCAGTGGCACGATCTCGGCTCAGTGCAACCTCTGCCTCCCAGGTTCAAGCAATTCTCCTGCTTCAGCCTCCTGAGTAGCTGGGACTACAGGTGTGTGCCCCCACCCCCAGCTAATTTTTGTATTTTTAGTAGAGACGGGGTTTCACCGTGTTGGCCAGGATTGTCTCGATCTCTTGACCTTGTGATCCACCCGCCTCGGCCTCCCAAAGTGCTGGGATTACAGGCGTGAGCCACTGCGCCCAGCGCATCTATAGTTTTTATGGCAATTGACACTTTAGTCTAAACTGCAACAGCTGTTTTTTTCCACAAAACTGTGTTAATACTATATTCCAAATAAGACTTTCTTATTTCCATTAATGCACTTACTCAGGACATGCATACATAGTAGAGTTCTCTTTGTGAGGCCTATTTGTGCCTGTAGCACATTGCAGAATGCTCTTTTGCTTCCTTTGTCTCCTCCATCAAGGCTCCAAAGTAATCCTAAAAGTATTGGGACTTAGTGAAGACTTACTCTCTACTTCCCTAGTGAAATTGTCACTAAATCTCTTGGTTTTCATGAAATCTTTTCTGGTTTACATTCAGATTCTTCCCACTGTTTTTGTCCTAGGCAGAAGGAGTTTCATAAGCAAACACTGAAATGAATACTAAGCTCCAATATTTAATATTACTTGAGGGCTCCAGAATATCTGGAACTACCTCACTGCCTCCTGAGTTTGGTTTTGGAGAGAATTCCTGAACATTAGCCAAGAAGCAACAGTATATGCAACAGGAGTGTATATGAAGGGGATTCCAGAGATGAGTGCAATATCTTTCCTGAGCCTTCTTAAATTTGCAGCCTTTAGTATCCCGAGAAGGCTTGGAGTGGAGGAAAAAGGAAATGGAGCTAGCCACTCAACTTCTAAAAGTATTTGTTTGTGAGCAGGCATGGGACACACCCAGAAATATGTATGGGGCTTGTTTTATGAAGGGTCTGCTATATTAGACAGGACGAGAGCCAGTGAAGTAAATACTACTGATTCTAAAGGAAAGTGTGAATTATATATAAATAAAAATTTCATGGACTAGAAATTCAACTTTTTCCAAGCTTCTTTAGTTTTCAATAGTATTACTTTCTGAAATCTTTCATTTGCCTTCATTTAATTGCAAATACTTTGTATTATGCATGAGAGAACCAAGAGACAGTGTGGGCCATAAAATATTCACTGCAGATTTTAATTTTGATTCTGGAGTCAAATAATAGAATGGAAATAAGGGGAAAATATTCCAAAATGAGTCACAAGATCCACAAAGGTCTGAAAAAAGTGATTTTAAAATTCAAATTGTATTAGAATATATGTAAGCTAATGAATCATATATCAATGCTACTTTTTTGGAGTGCTAGCAGATGGCACTTCCACTGGAGGAAAGTCAAATACTCATCTCTGTGGAAATCCACTTGGGTACACGCAAGTGGCACAGCGTCCATTGGCACTCAGGCAGCTAGTTTCTCACCTCTGTGTTCAGTGCTGTGAACTGGCCTCTCCATAAAAGTCCATCTCAATCTCTGCACAATGCAAACATATAATCATATGATAAAAGTAAGATGTAGAAGTGTATTGTTGCAAAGAAGCTATTATATCCAGATTCAAAGAGAAGAAACTGTAAAAGCAATGCAACTATACTAAAAGCATTTGCTCCTTTATGAGGAAGAAGAGTTACATTTGGTTATATTGACTCCATTTGCATAGGAAAGGGATAGATATTATTGAAAGTGAAAAAAGAGGAAAACTGAGCTACATGCTCATGGCCTAGAGGCAATGGTTGTTGACTTGGTAGGGGTTGCATGGGATTCTACACAACTTTCTGTAGACATTCCAGGTGCCATGCCCACATCTCCTTAATCCCCTTTAACGTTTCTTTACTCCAACCTTGGTTTCTGTTTGGTTTTGCTTTTAATGTTCTTTACCCTTGACACTGTCAAGGAGTGTCTGTCATTGGAGGCCTGTCATTGGGCTACTGGAGCCACTTTGCCCACATGTGCAGATTTGAAGTGCTTTGGATTTGAGACCCTTTGAGATGGTCCTTAGCAAAGGTTAATGAGCATGGAGATGTGAGAGCCTAGCTCCTTTGCCTCTGATCATTACAAACTCTGAGATGTAATTTATGCTTTAGAGCTCTCCTGCAGGATGATCAGAGACTGGGCTACTCCCCAGAATGGCACCCTTGCTGAATGACTTCCCCTTCTCTTGCCTTGCTTCTCCATTCCCTCACTGGTTTCTCCTGGAGCACTTCCTTAATAAATTCCTGCCAAATTCTTGTTCTGGATCAGCTCCTGAAGACTCAGTCTAAGATACTCTTCAATGGATAGTCTGATCTATCCACATCCTCAGCAGAGCTTCTCTGCTCAGCATCGGTGACCAGCTCCAGATCATAAACTCTCTTACAGACAGTGCCCACAAACATTTCCTCAGAACACCCAAGGAAGGTGTAGATAGCAACAGTATCCTGAACTCATTTTTTATCTGAAAAAAACAACTGAAATGATAATAAGCCACAATCTTCCAATGACAGGAATAAAAAGTAACCTTTTTACTTTAATAAATACATTTAGGGAGACTGACAAATTGGCTCTTTTGATAAACAAGAGAATAATGCTACTTCTTCTCAGTCAACTGAAGTTAACAGCTTTCCTATTGAAACCTATTTAAGTTGACAATAAGTTAGAAACTAACCTGAGTCTGTGAAAGAGCTGTCATAATTAACTTATTCAGAATGTTTCTTGATGTATTGGTTACTATTTATCATGGGCAGAGGACATTTGCCCTGAGAACTGGGAGGTACCAGGTGGTGAATTTACACAGGGACAGTGAAGAGATCTATCTAGAGCTCAGAGACATGGTTGATGACAGGAGAAAATTCAATTCTTACTTCTCTCTCTTTCTTTTCTTTCCCCTCTCTCCCTCTCTCCCTTCCTCCTTCCCTCCTTGTCTCCTTCCTTCCTCCCTCTCTTCCTTCCTCCCTCTCTTCCTTCCTTCCTCCCTCCCTTCCTTCCTTCCTCCCTCTCTTCCTTCCTTCCTTCTTTCCCTACTCCCTTCCCCTTTTCCTTCCTTCCTCTTTCTCTCCCTCCCTTCCTTCCTTACCTCCTCCCTCCCTCCCTCTTTTTCTTCCTTCTTCCCCTCATTCCTCCCTTCATCCTTCCCTTCCTTCTTTCTTTCCTCCCTCCCTCCTTCCTTTCATCCTTCCCTCCTTCCTTCCCTTCCTCCCTCTTTCCCTCCCCTTCCTTCCTTCCTTCTCTCTCTCCTTTCTTCCTCCCTCCTTTCCTGCCTTTCTCTGTTTCTTTCTACAGCAGAAACCACTCAGACTGCATTCTGTCCCTCTGACTCTCCACAATCACCAATGGCAAATAGCAGTTGTAGGAAAGCAGCACCAGGAGCCAACTTCACACTCAGGAGAGAACCCTGCACTTCTTCCTCATGTTTCTGGAGCTCTGCACATTCAGAGAAACTTCCCTAGTGACAAACTATAGAAATGATCCCTGAAAGTATGATCTTCATTTTACATTTCTAAATGCAGGGGCCCTCACCTAAGGAAACAGGCCACACAGCCGGGGGTGAGCAGGGGCAAGCCAGCATTACCGCCTGAAGTGGTCTTCTGGAACTGAGTGGTTTGGGGGTTAGGATAATTATCTCCGAAGAATAATGATAAGACACTAACTATGTGTTGGAAGCTGTGGTGGGCATTCATTTTGGCCAGCTCAGTTGAAACATATTTATTAAAACAGGGTTTAATTGATACTAATTCTATTCAACATGGAAGCAAACAGGATAATAAGGGATGAGTTAGGTTCTGGTTTGGGGAAACAGAGGACTGGTACTTGGGGTGGGGAGAAGGATTGGTGGCAGTGGAAGGGAGATGTTATTATCAGGAAGAAGTTTCAAGATGTTCCAGGCATTTACAACATTCTTATTTCCCAAAATACCCAGAAAATCAGGTCAAGTAAGACATTCTAGCCCTTCCTTCATATAAGAACATGCTTCTTACTTTTTAAAGAAAGTCTTCAAAAAGCAAAACAGGGGCCTTCTTACCAGAACTGACTGTAATGTAAGCTACTTGTGGAATGTGAAAACTGCTTGTCATTCTCAATGTCCAATCACCAGAAGGTTTCTCCCCAATGATGGATTAATATAAGAACTTGGCTCTAAATTTTTCCAACACTAAAATTATCTTTTCCAGTAATTCTTTTTTTTTTATTGAGACCACTAATCTTCCTTTCTTCTAACTTAGAAGACTTCCTTGACCTTTGCCTCCCTTCATTACTATACTCAGCCTACAGTCACATCCAAATAATTTCTTCCTCACTGTGCCTCTTCTTTCACCTCAAGTGACATATCCATCATTCAAGGACATGTCCCCATCACTGGTCATCTAAATATCTCTGACAACCTTCTACCTGGCTCCAGGCTAAGTGAGTGCAGGTTGCAAACCCAGATTTCTTTGAAGGGACTCTCAGATAATGGAAAGAAAAGTATAGAGATACACAGGACTCCAGTTATAAGTAAAATGAGCCATAATAAATATTTTCAATGTAGCTTAATCAGGAGACCCTTTGTTTTTCTCAAGAAACACTCAGAGTTTCATTATGTAGTTATTGTTCCAGCGTGTCCAGTGAGGAAGAATTCAACACAGAATTTTTTTCAGCTTCATATATATATATGAAGAAACATGCAGTCACCTGAGAAAAGATGTTTTGTTCTGCTGTATATTTATGGAAATCCGGCCCCTTACACTGGAGAAAAGCTGTATGGTAGATTGTATTGTTTGTTTACAATTCCTTCTCTCTATGGATTTGCTATGTCTTTCTTGTGGGAGGACTTTGCCATGTGACTGACTATAACATGGGACTGTCAGTGGAAGGGAGGAGATCACAGCTCTGCACAGAGGCTTCAAAAGGCCTGCTATGGTGCAGCTTGCCTTCTGAGTTTCTGAGTCCACCATGAGAAGAGGATGCCCCACACAACTGTGGCTCTTTTAACTCAGTCCCAGAGTGAAAATATGAGGAGCAAACCTGAAACTGACGCAAGCCTAGAGTCCAGCCCAGCCCAGCCGATTGACCTACAGCTGATCCACAGATCCATACACAAATGAACATTTATTTCGAGTCACTGTGTTTTAGGTATGTGTGTTACAGAAAATCATGGCATGACATCCAGAATGTATCAATACAGGTTACAAGGGGACTATGTGCCACTTTATGAGTGGGGCACACCCAAAGCTGCTTTGCCCTTAAAAAGAACTTTTCAGTCCCCCATTTTACTTTTCACCCCACTGTTATTACGATTCTTATTATTATTTTGAGATGGAGTCTTGCTCTGTCGCCCAGGCAGGAGTGCAGTGGTGCGATCTTGGCTCATTGCAACCTCTGTCTCCTGGGTTCAAGCGATTCCCCTGCCTCAGCCTCCCAAGTAGCTGGAACTAAAGATGTGCATCACCACACCTGGCTAATTTTTATATTTTCAGTAGAGATTTGGTTTCACCATGTTGGCCAGGCTAGTCTCAAACTCCTGACCTCGGGTGATCCACCCGCCTCAGCCTCCCAAAGTACTGCAATTACAAGCATGAACCATCTCTCCTGGCCTCATCCCACTCTTCTGACTTCTGCTCTTTGCTCTTGTGTTCCACTAACATCACATCAAGCACTGTGAGCAATCTGCAAAATGACCAGAATTATACCAAGGAGTTGGAGTGGTAATAAAATAGGTTAATCCTGGGCAGAAGAACAGCATGTGCAAAGGTACAGTGGTCTGCCCAGTAAAGGCCTGGTTACCAAGCTAAGGGATTGTGTCACACTGTCATTTTGCTCCGTTGTATTGGTTATGCATGTCACGGGCACAGACCAGATACAAGAGGAGAGAACCCACAAAGGC
Organism: Aotus nancymaae; assembly: GCF_030222135.1. Lineage (NCBI taxonomy): Eukaryota > Metazoa > Chordata > Mammalia > Primates > Aotidae > Aotus > Aotus nancymaae. The sequence continues at coordinate 8,618,171 of NW_026988412.1, read as the reverse complement.
AGGAATACCAGGAGGTGTAATTTATGGTGGACACCAATGTAACAGACATTTGCTCATACCATGCACCAGGCAAATATACTAAGTTGCAAGGTACCCCTACCCTTCAAAAGATTGAAGGATCCTGAGGGGTTGAGGGATCAAGAAGGGAATTAATTCCAATGTTGCACTTGGAACTAAGTGAAGATGTCTGGTGAGCAGGAAAATGTATGCTACAGAAGCATTCAGGAAAGGTCAGTACTGACAAAAAGGGGCCTCTTTGTCCACAAAAAGCTGCTGAAGTCACAGATTGACCACGGTTGTTCCAGGAGTGAAAGGAGGATGGAAGATCAAAGCCTAAGAAACAAAGGCATTTAAATAACAGACTATTCCACAAAGAGACTATGAAGCAGAGTTGTGGGATTAAAAACCAAGAGAGGAGAATGGATAAATACATTGTAGGTGTTAAACATTTAGAAATAGAAATTACACACACACACACACACACACACACACACATAGTGTGTATATGTATATGCAGTGTACAACATCATGCTCTGAAATATGCATACATTGTGGAAGGTGTAACAAGCTAATTAACATATGCATTGTCTCAACTACTTGTGAGAACACTTAAAACCTGCTCTCTTTGAAATTTTAAAAACATAATACAGTGTTATTTACTACAGTCCCGATATTGTACAATAGATCTCTTGAATGTATTCCTCCTTCTAACTAAATGTTTTACCCTCTGCCAAAGGGTATCCAACCGTCTCCACTAACCCCAGCCTCTGATAACCATCATTCTACTCTCTACTTCCGTGGGAGAACATTTTTTAGATTATACATGTAAGTGAGATCATGTGGTATTTGTCTTTCTGTGCCTAACTTATTTCACTTAACATAAAGTCCTCCAGGTTCATCCATGTTGTGGCAAATGACAGAATTTTCTTCTTTGAGAAGCCTTAATATTATAGTATTCTATTGTGTACATCTACCACATTTTCTTTATTCACTCATCCATCAATGGACACATAGGTTGATTCCTTGTCTTGGCTATTGTGAGTAATGCTGCAATGAACAGGAGAAAGAACAGGTATCTCTTTAACATATTGATTTTATTGTCTTTGGATATATATGCAGTAGCAGGATTTCTGGATAATATGCCAGTTATATTTTTAATTTTTGAAGGACTTCTATACTATCTTCCATAATGGCTATCCAGATTTAGAGTCCCACTAACAGTGTATGAGTTCTCTTTTCTCCACATCTTCCCCAACATTTGTTTTTCTGATTTTTTAAAATAATAGCCATCCTAACGTGGGGGTGGTAGCACATTGTGGTTTTAATTTGCATTTCCCTGACAGTGTTATTGAACACTTTTTAAAATATACCAGTTGGACATCCGTATGTTTTCTCTTGAGAAGTATCTATTCAGGTTCTCTGCCCATTTTAAAATTGGGATATTTGGTTTTTTTCTATTGAGTTTTTTGATTTCTTACATATTTTGTATATTAACCCCTTGTCAGATACACGGTTTACAAATATTTTCTCCTATTCTATAGGTGATCTCTTCAATATGCTGATTATTTCCTTTGCTGTGCAAAAGCTTTTTAGTTTGGCAAAATTTAATTTGTCTATTTTTTGCTTTCATTGCCTGTTTTTTTGGGGGGGTTCATATTCAATTGTCATACATTGATCTGTTCAATAACTTTTGAATATGAACCCAAAAAACAGGCCTATGTTTACTTCTAGTAGTTTTATATTTTATATTCCCTTATAAAAAAGGCTTCAGATAGCTGCCTGGCTCTGATATCTTTTCTGCCACGTGAAGACACAGCATTCAGCCCTTTTTACCTTTCCCTTCACGAGTCTTGCTGTATCATCCAGGTTGGAGTGCAATGAAACGATCATAGCTCACTGTAGCCTCAACCTCTTGGGCTCAAGCAATCATCCTGCCTCAGCCTACCAAGTAGCTAGGACAGTAGACACAGGTGTGCACCAGCATGCATAGATCATTTGTAAAAATTTTTTTTAGAGATGGCGTCTGGTTATTTTGCCCAGGCTGGTCTCGAACTGTTGGCCTCAAACTATTCTCCTGCCTCAGCCTCCCAAAGTTCTGGGATCAAAGGTGGGAGCCACCATGCCCAGCCAAATTTACTTTCTCTAAAATATTTCTTTATCCAGTCTCAGGTATTATGTTATAGTAGCCAGAACAGACTGAGACAAAGTCAGTGCTCATGTCCCTCTCATCCCCCATGCTTAGGGTATTTCTCTCTTAGGCAGTGCTGCTTGGGGTTAGGGGAGGGGTGATGCAGATAATGTGAAACTGTCCTTTCTATCTTCTTCAATGCATCTTTTCTTATTTCTGTGCTATATTCAGGTGCTGTAATCGCTCATCTGGTTTCCTTGGCTCTTGTGAAGGTATTTTAATGAATGGGTTGTTGTTTAAATTGATGTTTCTATGGAGGATGGCTGTTGGAATGTCCTATTCTGCCATCTTGCTGATGTCAGCCTCAATAAATTGTAGTTATTCAAGAATGGAAAAGTACTCAGCAAAAAATTATCTACTGATATACATAGCAACATGGAGAAACCTCTAGAACAAGCACAATTAATCTAGGGTGGTTGCTGTCAGAATAGTAATTGTTTTTATGGGGCTGAGGCGGGGAATTACCTTGAGGAAGGAGCACAGCTAACTTTTGGAGGGAAGGAAATGTTTTGTGTCTTGATTTGAGTGGTGGTTACAGGAGTAAATATGTCTGTCAAAAAATCAAACTATATATTTAAAATCTGTGCATTCATGTTGTATAAATGATATCTTAATAAAGCAACACAAAGCAAGAAAAACATAACAATATATACTATCCTGTCTCTATCGAGAGATGTTTTAGTAATCTCCAGGTTTTCACACCCAAAAATGACCCTGAAGTAAAGGAGCATTTGGGCATGAGCACTTATTTGCCTCCCTAAGTATTTCCTAAAGATAGATCCGTAGATGGGAGATTAAATATTCCAAGTTCGTGAGCACTTTTAAAGATCTTTATATTATTTGCTTTAGCAGATTTGTTAATACCTATCCCTCTCCTCTTTCCTTCCCTCTGTTTCTCTTGCTTTCCTTCTTCCCTGCCCTCTAGCTTCTTCCTCCCACTCCAGATTTGTTTAACATACATTATATACATATATGTCTTTTTTGACTGATCACTCTACTCCAATTGCATTATTTTCTTTTAGTTTGTGTTTCTTTGTAACAACATCGCACTGCTTTAAATACTATTGGTTTCTGAAATGCTTTGATATCTGTAACACCTTTTAAATCAGATCAACATGTCATGTGACACTACTTACTTAGGAGAGCATTCCAAATCTTGATTGTTATTTTTTTAAAATGGAATTATAATAAGGTATGTGAACAGTTCTAAAACTGTGTTTAAGATTTGCCTGAAGCTCACAAATTTAGAAATGCTTCTAAAGATATTGAATAAGTGCAGAAGTGTATTGGAACATTTAAGCCTAAGTCCTTCTAGCACCAGCAGGTGAATTTTCCGTTTCACTTGGTCCATGCGACTTAGAGTGCATTCCATGAGCCAGTAATGCTTGCATCACATGGAAGCTTGTTAGAAATGCAGAATCTCATACCGCGCCCAGACTTATTGAATCAAGCCTGCATTTTTACAAGATTTTCAGATGATGCATATGAGTAGTGAAATTCAAGACTGAAAGCCCTCTGTGGTTGCCACATCTGTGTGCATTAAAAACCTCTTGAGATATTTCCAAAATGTAGAACAGGTGTAAAGTGTGGATTTTGGGGGGCGGGGCCAGCTAGGTAGATAGGATTCTACTATGACCAGGGAAAAAGTCCACATTCAGGGAAGAGCTGAGAATGTCTAGATGCTAAATATAGTATAGTCCCTAGTAATAACTAATAGAGTAGTCCAAATAAGCAGGGAAGATTCCAACCTAGAGCCCATGATCAAGTCAGGAGGAGGGACTATGACCCGAGGGAAGAGATTATGGGGAGGGGAATTGCCTACTGAATATCTATCCATTTTCTGATTGTTTAGGGTTGATAGTGAGGTTGAAGCCTTGTCCTCTGAGTTCTGTACAATCTAGCAGCTTGCATGAGAGTGGCTCCTTATTATTAAAAAACTCCATATTTTCCTTTCCAACTTTCATCCTTCATTCACAGGTGATCCTTGCAAAATCTAAGTCACCTAAAAGATAAATTCCCAATGACAGGAATTAGGACAGTATAGTCTTCCTAGTCTATAGATGGGAAAACAAAAACACCAGAATTTTATTAGGTTCCTAATTTTATTAGGAAACTAGGCTATCAGGTTGATCCTAGTTTCTGAATTTATTGATCAAAATTCCAGGTACTTATGGTGAGTATACACTGCCAATCTTTTTTGAAGTTTACTTCAGAGTTTATATCAAATCAGTATTCCTACAGCCTGTCGACACCAAGTAACATTTAAAAGTGCTGTTCAAAATAATAATATTAGCTGGGTTGTTTTGGACACATTGCACTGAATATAATTTTGGTGGCATAATACTGCATGGAGTAAAGGGCACAAATGAACTAAAATAATAAACTGTGAATGTGAATCATGTTTGGTCATGGTAAGCTATAATGGGTTATGTGTTGCTATGTAATTAGTTTAAAATGATTAATTTTGCATTCCTAAGGTAAAATGGCAAAATGATGCTGTATGCAAACTCTTTATTTTTTAAACCTACAAGTTGTACAAGATTGGAAACATCGAGAAAGGCAACCAGCAGAAGTTCAATGAGAAAACAGGACAAAACTTCCCACTCTCTTATTTGAAAAATGGTAATGCTAGAAGTGATTGCTAGAATACTAGAATGACTATGCTAGACCCTGCCATAGTGCTTAGTGCTCCTAACCCACCCCAAGGCAGGGTGGAGGAATAAAGTTGTGTGGGAAAAAAAATCTTTAGAAATGTCAAATTTTGAGAGGACTGAATAAAAAAGATGTGTAGGCAGTCCAGAAATAAATGAAACAGCTGTGAAAATAAATGCTCCATCCAACCACCTTGAGGTTTCTACAGAGACAAAAAGTCTATCGGTTTTTGCCATTTTGTTTCTCTCCTACTGGGAGGAAAGGTGACATAGGAGATTAAATGATCACAATGACTCTGAACTGATTATTTCCAAACATGGATAGGAACCTAGCAGGGCAGAAGACTAAAGGGGAAATAAATATGCCAGAGGGAAAGGGTTGGAAGAACTCTGGGACAATGTTCTTTCTCCCTCTTGAAAACTCATGAGTTTCACCTATACTTTCCCTACATATGTTGGAAGGTTGTGAAATGGACTTAGAGAGAAGCAAGGGATACTGGGGAAGGGAACAACTGCAGCTCTTTGATGACAGCGAAGGCCCTAAGGCCTGGTTTGAATTGGGAAAGGGATCTGAACTGTGCAGCTATCTATATATATCTCCCAGACCAGATTGAATGAACCTTGGCTCATAAAAGTTACAATTTCAAAGGAGAGAATAGAAACTAGAGTCTTCAACCCCCAACCCACTAAGCTATAGAAAAGTCCTCAATACACAGCCCTCAAATTGAAGGTCTGAGGGCAAGAGAAACCTGCCTCAGGGATTCAAGGAAAATTCACTAACATCATTTAAGAATAAATTGAAAGTTTTGATATAGGTTGAATTTGATCTCACTTGCAAAAAGCATGAACAATGTCATAATGAAAATAAAAGCAAATAGTCTATAAACACTTTAAAATCAAGATGTTCATCCTTAAAATATACGAGTAGCTCAAAATTAATAAATCTATTTATATGACATATTTTACAGTATAGACTAAAATATGTGCTATATACATTACATACTACAAATAAACATGATTTAAGTCAGTATTAAGTAGTAAATAAAGTAAGTCAATCAGTTAAAGGAGAAAATTAAACAAATTCAATGCCCATTTTTTGGAAAACCAAACAAAATTGCCTATTACAAAATGATTTTAAAATGTATCAACTGAAGCCAGGATTTTGCAAGGTAATATTTGTTAAGTTAGGGGCACTTCATGTCTAGGCGTTCTATTTGGGAAAATTTTCCCGTTGAGTTAGTCAGTGAAAAGTTCAGTTCTTTCTCCCACATCAGAAATCCAGGGAATGAGATGCTCATTTCTTTTGCCAGTAGGTAGAGACATTGCAGGTATGTAGCCAAGGCTTAGCATTTTTCACACTTTTATCTAGGAATTCAAACCATGAATCAGAGGCTGGGGCTGGGGCTTACACCTGTAAACCCAGCACTTTGGGAGGCCGAGTCAGGCGGATAACTTGAGGTCAGGAATTTGAGACCAGCCTGGTCAACATGATGAAGCCCCATCTCCACTAAAAACACCGAAATTAGCTGGGTGTGGTGGTGTGCACCTGTAATTCAAGCTACTCGAGAAGCTGAGGCATGAGAATGGCTTGAACCTGGAAGGTAGAGGTTGTAGTGAGCCAAGATCATGCCACTGCACTCCAGCCTGGGGACAGAGTAAGACTCTGAAATAATTAATTAATTAATTAAAAATAAACAATGAGCAAGAGACAGAGAGGAAAAAAAGAATGAACAATTATTTATTTTGGAAGAAACAACTGAGAAGGTAGGTAATGACAAAGGTAGCAGTGTCCAGTGGTGGAGGTCTCAGAAGTAGTACAAAAATCAGACAGATCTTGGTTTTGCATTCCCCAAGTCTGATTTTCTAGCCTCTGCTGACTGTTGGAACTGCTTGATAATCTTCCAAAAATTACTTCTTGCCTCAGGTCACCAAGGCCAGTTTTTGTGGCTTGCACCACCTGGACTCTTGGCTGGCATTGGGATATGCTGCGTAATGAGCAGGGGGGGATTTAAAATTTCTATTTAAGTCAGGAAAAATACAAGGCTGTATGTCACCATTACTATTTTTGGCATTGTTCTGGAAGTAAAATGTAATTAGACGAGAAGAGTATGTTTGGTTTATAGATTGTAAAGAAGGCAGAAAACACATGATTATTTGTAGACCATCTTATTATCTACCCAGAAAATCTAGGAAAAAGAGAGGAACAAACAAAAAATATTATAAGCAATACGATAATTCAGAGATGTTGCTGGTCACAAAATTAAAATGCAAAAATTAAAGTTATCTGCCTACACATAACAGACAGCATATTTGGGACAACAAAACAAATAGAAACAGTGGCTTGAGCAAATAGAAATACATTCTCTCTCATCAAGTTCAGAGGTGGGCAATGCAGGTATTAGTATGCTCTATCTAATTGGGGAGGTTTTTATTGGTAAGAAATAAGAGGAGGTGATATACTGGGGGATGGTCTGCTCTAACAAGCTTGAAAATATAACTGAAATATAGATCTCATTTAAAAGAGAAACTTAGTTTTAAACTATAAATAAACTTAATCAGATGCATGAAATATTCTATTCTGAATAGTATGCATAAAAATGATATTCTGTGAAAATGCAGAAGAAATAGTGGAAAGTTGGCTAGGATAATTGTCATGATGCTCAGGTAGCATCCTATAGAAGCACTAACTAACATAAACCTTTACAATGCAAGATCACCTGGACCACCTGCTAAAACTGAGTATCACTGGCACTGTAGCAACCTGATGCTAACCTGATTCAGTCTGAATGAGACAGCGTCTCCTATAAAGTGCTCTCACCAAAAGTGGTGAGCCTAGCCAAGCCTGTTGACTTCACTTTAGGTTTACAGGAAATAGGGATGAGAAAGTAAAACAACTCCTTGAGGAAACAATCATATATTCTGAAGGACCCTTGGCCTGGTCTTTCAAAAACTCATTGTCATAGACAATTTTTTTTTTAATGGGGAGAGGCCTGTTTTATATTAAAGAGACTGGAGACACACAACAGCAGCAAATGAATGTCTTTTGATTCGATTTTGGTTGTAAAACAAACCCAAATGTTCATCAGTTGATGAATAACTAGATAAAATGTGGTATATATTCACACAAGACTGATTCATGCTATAACATGGATGAACCTTGAAGATAGTATCCTAAGTAAAAGGAGCCAGACATAAAAGCTACATACTGTGTGGGGTTCCATTTATAAGGAATACTTAGAATACGCAAATTCTTAGAGACAGTAAGTGTATTAGTGATTGCCACGGATGAAGAAGAAGAACAGGGGGAGCCATTGCTAATGGGTATAAAATTTCTTTTTGTGTTACTGAAAATATTCTGGAATTAAAATTAGATAGCAGTGCTGGTTACACACCTGTGCTAAAAACCACTAAATTGTGAACCTTAAAAGGTTGATGTTTACAGTGTACTTCAAAATAAATTTTAAAATGTTGTGAAGCTTCAAACCATAACAAAACCCAAAAGCTTCATAAAAGGCATTTTTAAATAAGTGAGGAGATTTGAGTATAGATTGCATAGAGAACATTAAGGAAATGATGTGGGTGTGATCATGGTATTGTGGTTAATAGGACAATGTCTTTTTTAGGAGTCACATGCTGATATATTTATCATTTAAAGTATCACGATGTATGTAATTTGTTCTCAAATAGTTTAGAAAAAACAATAAATTAAATAAAAATTATAAATATAAATAAAACATGGCAAGTAACAATGTGTATTTAAATGGTGAGTATATGGCTTATCGTTGTACTCTTATTTTAGCTTTTCAATGTCTTTAAATTTTTTCATGAAGGAAGGTTTGGACAGGGACTGAGGTACTTAAGACATCACTCAGGTTACTAGAAGGACAACCAGAAGGAAATGGTCACATGGAGATATCAAGTCTGTTGTCATTGTCTATACTTTCAGTGTCCTCTAATGAGAATACTGTTGGCATTATTATTATTATTTTTTTTATTGTACTTTAGGTTCTGGGGTACATGTGCGGGATTGTTGCATAGGGGCATACGTGGCAAGGTGGTTTACCACCTTCATCCTCCTGTCACCTATATCTGGTATTTCTCCCCATGTTATCCCTCCCCAACTTGAGCTTATGATAGGGAAGGTCAGCTGGAAAAATAAACAAGTGAAAATAACCAGAGAAATTCTAAAAATGCAAATGAAGAATGAAAGTGGTCACTAATCTTATGAGCTATTAAACTATTATATAGCTGGGTGCAGTGGCTCATGCCTGTAATCCCAGCACTTTGAGAGGCTGAGACAGGCAGATCACTTGAGGTCTAGAGTTAAAGACCAGCCTGGCCAACATGGTGAAACCCTATCGCTACTAAAAATACAAAAATTAACAAGACATGATGACACATGCCTGTAATCCCAGCTACTCGGGAGGCTGAGGGATGAGAATTGCTTGAACCCAGGAGGCGGAGGTTTCAGTGAGCCAAGATTGCGCCACTGCACTCCAGCCTGGGGGACAGAGCAAAATTCTGTCTCACAAAAAAAAAAAAGAAAGAAAAGAAAAGAAAAGAAAAATCATCATATAAATCTAAACTATTTTTAAAAAGTTTGATATCAGTGAAAATAGTCATTTTAATAGAAGAAAAACGGAAGCTCAAAAACTAACCCAAATATATATAATATTGTTTATATCTAAAGGTTGGTTTAAATATCAGTGGGAGAAGGATTATGTAATAACTTGCTTTGAACCAAATGGCTAGCTGTTTGTAAAAGGGCACATGTGGATCTCTTATTCCTTAAATACATTCTAGATGCTGTAGATCTTTAAAAAATGAAACCATAAAAGATTAGCCTGCAGATAATGAAATCATAGCTGTGTTTTCATAACTGAGCAGCAAACAGAGACTTAAAAATCACTATGCATCTGACATTTCCTCAGTGGAAATTGATGCCATTGTTGCTATTGGGAAAATGAGTCATGAGTCCCCAAATTTAGTGGTGCTGGGAATGTTCACTGCATGGTATTTGCTGAAGGCAGACTTTGTGGAGAAGTTTGCTGTTCTGAACATTATTGAAAAGGAATGCTACTGTTACTCCCTTGTTCAGAAAGAGAGAGAGAGTGTATTAGTCAGGGTTCTCTAGAGGGACAGAACTAATAGGATAGATGAATATATGATGGAGAGTTTACGAGGAGAATCGACCCACTCGATCACAAGGTAAAGTCCCACAATGCGTCGTCTGCAAGCTGAGGAGCCGGGAAGCCAGTCCGAGTCCCAAAACCTCAAAAGCAGGGAAGCTGATAGTGCAGCCTTCAGTCTGTGACTGAAGGCCTGAGAGCCCCTGGAAAACACTGATGTAAGTCTGAGTCCAAAAGCTGAAGAACTTGGAGTCTGATGTTCGAGGGCAGGAAGCATCCAGCACGGGAGAAAGATGAAGGCTGGGAGACTTCAGCAAGTCTGCCCTTTCCCTTTTCTTCTGCTTGCTTTTATGCTGGCAGCTGATTAGATGGTGCCCACCCAGATGGAGGGTGGGTCTACCTCTCCCAGTCCACTGACTCGAATGTTAATCTCCTTTGGCAACACCTTCACAGACACACCTAGGAACAATATTTTGCATCCTTCAATTCAATCAAGTTGACACTCATACTAACCATCACAGAGAGGATCTCACTTTGAGTCAGGGAAGGAAAGGGCAGCCTGAGGCTAGAGATGCTTGTCCAGATATCTCAAGGTCAGCTGGGCTTTATGAGCAAGTGCATGTGGTTTCAAAGGCAAAACCAAATATCTGACACCAGCATTTCGCAGCCTTCAAGGGACATCCTGGGGGCCTGCATACTTAGGTGAGTTACAATAATAACGCCACTTTCTGACTTCAGAGTTGCACTGTGAACATGGAAATGGATCCTAAGAATGAGCCCTCTCTATCCTTGGTTAGAGATAGAGAGGGATAAATCCAATGCTCATTGCAAAGGTTTCTCCAAATCCTGGTGAAGCTTCTATTCTCTTGTTGTTTCTATGTAGGGCAGGATTTACTGAAAACTTGAGGAGCAGAGGGATTTTAAATGCCCAAAGAATTAATTCTCCTAACCCTAAGACTTGAAAAGTCACAGAAGTCACATCCCCCTGATTGTTTCAGGCCTCCACCTTCTGACGTTCCTTGAAACTAAGCTCCTCTCTTTCCAATATGCAGCACAGTCTAGATAGGTCAGCTCCTACTCAGCTTAAGGCTGACTTTTACGCATCCCAAGGCTGATGTTCTGCCAAAAAAAAAGAGAAAAAGAGAGAGAAAGAGAGAAAGAAAAGAAGGAAGAAAAAGAAAGAAAGAAAGAAAGCCGGCCATTATTAGCTTTTAGCAGCATCGAAAATAAAACTAGATAAATCTTCAGAGAGAGAAAGAGAGAGAGAAGGAAAGGAAAGAAAGAAAGAAAGCCAGTTGCTAGCTTTTAGCAGCATTGAAAATAAAATTAGAGAAATCCTCACAAACTTTTCTTTTCTTCCTGCTCCACATTCCTCGACTTCATTATCTGTAAGTGAAAGGGAGAAGCAGAAAAGGGTTCATTTTTTTTTTTTACCATAAATTACAATTTTGACACAAATTTTTAGGATGCAGAATGTTTGTTTTAAATAGATTTCTTTTTCTTTATCACATCAGTATTCTCATTCACACACTTAGGGTTATTGAAACGGAAATGGATACTTCTGCCCCAGTATCCATTCTTCCCTTCTTTCTCAAAAAGAGAAGCCGAACCTTTTACCTCAGCTTACCTACCAAGGATAAAAACATTTTCTGCTCTACTTTAGAGTTGGGTGTTACTGTGTGACTGTTTTCTAGCAAATGGGACAAGCTAAGCAAAAACATCTTGTGACTTGTGGAGAGTACATTTAATGGAAAGGACAAGCACTAATTTGCTCCTTTCTCCATCTGCTATTCAAAGCATCACCGTAATGGCTGGAGCTCTAGAAGCCATCTTGGTACATGAGTTGGAGTCAGCATGCTGATGACGACAGCATAGTACAAAGAGAGCTGAGTCCTTGGCAAACCATGAAGCTGCTAGCCCTGAAATGCCTCCCTCCAGACTCTATTTATATGGAGTAAAGACAAATTCTATTTTGTTTGTGTCACTGTCATGTTGTATTTTCTGCTATTTGCAACCAATTTATTAATAATTTATATGCTTTTAACTATGCTTGTTTGTTTGTTTTGCCTGCAAGTCTTCATTTTCTCACCAACATACTGTATCCTACCAACAATCTTACAGAAAAGTAACCTCCGTACTGAAGGTTGCCCTTTTTTAGCTCTAAGAAAACATACATTTCCAAGCTTCTAAAGCAATTACAGTATACCTATCAGTAGGTGTTCAGCTGCAAGTAAGAAAATTCCTCACTCAAACTACCCTAAGCAATAAGCAACTTGATCATAAGTTGATGTAAAATTCAGATACTTAACAGGTTGCTCAATTCAGTGGCTCCATTATGTCCAGATGGACCCAGGTTATTTTCCTCTCCTTATCCTCCCATCCTTGTTGTCAGCCTCAGCCTCAAGATGGTGCCCAGATGTACTTCTAGGCATCATATCCAGACACTGTCATGTCCACAGAAGTAGAGAGACTTTGTGTTTCTTTCACAGAAACAGGGTTCCTCCCATTGACCAGATTGGGTCACATACCACAAACTCATTGTCAAAGACAGGGGATTATCCCTAGAGGATCTGGAGCTAGGGCGGTGATGACCGGTTGCATACAAAAAACCAGATGAACTCCCGTCTGGATGAAATTTGGGTGTTTAAGCAATTTAGGACTCTTTCAGTAAGGAATGAATGTCAGGAAAACAACCAATGGCAGCCACCAGAAATATAAACCAACTACACAATTACATGTTGATCATAAATATAAAATCTTTATGTCAAGTCCAAAGATAAGAAGAGAAATACAACTGTACTTCACCTATTATTCATCTTATAAAGTAACTTTCAGTAATAAGGTTGAGACCCTCTCTCTAATTGTATCCACTTTCCCTTCCTCATACACAGATGCCTACTCTTACATATTTAATGTTCATACTGTCTACGTATTTATGTAAGAATTAAATATTTGTTTGTATCTCTAAGAAACATTTGGTATTACCTAGTAAACCTAAAGATTAGCATACCCTAGGACACAGCAATTTTATTCTTAGGCACATACTGTTTTGCATGTTCTAAAAATGTACATAAAAGCATAGAGCTATTATATATTTTTTCAACTTGATTTTTTCTCAACATTATGTTTGTAAGACTTTGCCATATTGTTATATGCAGTTTCAGCTTATGTATTTTCATTGCTTGCATTGTATTTCATTGTATCAGTATGCCAAAGTTGACTTACCCATTCCCCAGCTGATGGAATTACGCTATTTCCAAATGCTTGCTGTTATCAAATTCTCGTATGAACACATTGTATGTATCTTTTTGATCAATATGTGCGAGAGTTTCTCCTAGGAATGAAATTGCTAGGTCATCAGATGGATACATTTTCAGTTTTAGTAAATGCTGCCAAATTCTTTTCCAAAACGTTGGTACCAATTTACTCACCCAGCAGCAATGAATGAGAGCTCTTTCTGCTCTGCATGTTTTCCAATACTTGATAGCCTCAGATTTCTCATTTTGGCCAATTGATGGTTAGGAAATTCTATGGTACTGTTTGAATTTCCATTTTCAAGATAGAGTGTTTTTTCACATATTTATTGTTCTTTGCTGTTCTCTCTTCTGTAACTCTTCCTTTCACATACTTTATTCATTTTGTTGTTAAGTAGTTTGTCTTATTGATTTGTAGAAGTTATTTATATATTCTGGATTGTACTTCTTCCTTTGTCACATGAGCCTCGGATATATTATTTCTAGTGGTGGCTTGCCCTTTCGCTTTCTAATGGGGTTATTGATGAACAGAAATAATAGATTCTGGTATATTCATGTTTTCTTTCAAAGTTTGCACTCTTTCATAAGAAGTCATTTCCTGCTTTGAGGTTGAGAGACTGCTTTATTATATTTTTCCTTCTAAAGTGTTAAGGATTTAAAACACCAATTATCTTTATCTTATGTATTATGTTATAGAGAGTTTTTATGATTCAATTCTAAGATTGAAAAAATTATTTTGATTTCTTCTTTTACTTCTAAGAAAGTTAGAATAAAAATGATAAATACGTGGGGCTTTTATGTGGCTTAATTTTTTTTAAGGATAGTAAAATAAACATAAAGATAAAATTTATTATCTTAACTATTTTACGTGTACAATTCAGTACATTTACATTGTATGCAACCGTCACCACCAATTCCATAATTCTTTTTATCTTGCAAAACTGAAGCTGTTCTCATTAAACAACTCCCCATCCCCCATTTCCTATCCTCTTACATTCTCCATTCTCCTTTCTGTATCTCTGAATTTGAGGACCCTACATACTTCATATAAGTGGAATCATACAATATTTGTACTTTTGTGACTGGCTTATTTCACATAGCATACCTGTCTTCTGGTTCATGCATGTTGTAGCATGTATCAGATTTTTCTTCCTTTTCAAGACTAAATAATATTCCATTGTAGGGTAGAAATTTTGTTTGCCTTTTCATCTGTTAGTAGACATTTGGTTGTTTCCACCAAAATGAATAAGGGCTATTGTGAATAATGCTGCTATGAATATGGATGTACAGATACCCATTTAAGCCTCTGATTTCAATTTTGTGGAGCATATGCCTAAGAGTGAAGTTGCTGGATGATATATGGTGATTTTGTTTTTAATTTGTTTAGAAACTGCCATACTGTTTCCACAGTGGCTACATCGTTTTACAACTCTGTCAACACAACAGTGCACAAGGATTCCAATTTGTTCACATCCTTACCGATATTTGTAATTTCTGTTTAACAGTAGTCATCCGAATGTGTGTGAGGTGGCATCTCATTGTGATTTTGATGCATTTCCCTAATAATTATTGATGTTGAGGATGTTTTTCATGTGCTTATTCACCATTTATATGCCTTCCTGGGAAAAGAGCACCAATTCAAGTTCTTTGGCCATTTTTTAACTGGGTTGTTCAGTTGTAGGAGTTTTTTTTTTTTTTAAACATTCTGGACAGTAATTTCTTGTCAGATATATGGTTAGCAAATATTTTCTCCGTTTTTAGAGGTAACCTTTCCACTCTGTTGGTGATGCCCTTTGATGCACGGAGGTTTGTTGATTCTTATGATGTTCAACTTTTTTCTTTTATTGCCTGTGCTTTTGGTACCATATCAAAAAACAATATTGCCAAATCCAGCGACTGAAGCTTTTCTCCCCTTAAAGAGGCGATGGTAACAATACTTGCCTGTAAGAGTCTGTTTGGGCTGCTGTAACACCATCACAGACCAGATGGCTTCAACAAGAGGGATACATTTTCTCACAGTTCTAGGGGCTGGAAGTTCAAGCTCAAGGTGCCAACAGGGTTAGTTTCTTGTGAGGGCTCTCTCTTTGGCTCACAGCTGCTGCCTTCTGCTGTGTCTTCTCATGGCCTTTCCTCTGCACTTGCACATTCCTGGTACCTCTTCCTCTTCAGGAAGACACTAGACTTTTTGGATTAGGGTCTCACCCTTATTATTTTATTTAACCTTAATCACCTCCTTAAAGGCCCTGTCTCCTAACGCAGTCACATTAGGGGTTAGGGCTTCCATCTATGAATTTTGAGAGGACACAATTCAATTGATAGCACCGACTCAGAATTCTGTGAGATAATAAATGTGACTCATTTAGCATAACACTGCTGTATATTTTATACTCCATTAATGCTAGCAGTGGGCATTTACACCATTGCTATTATTGTTTAAGAGTATAATTAAGGGTGTGTGAAATTGAGCTGAGAAGTTCAATATGACTAAAAGTTTATGTCACTTTTAAATGCTTGAGACTCAACTCAATTCTACCCCTTAAAAGTTACGTGAATTCATGCAAATTACTTAGTTCTTCTGAAACTTAGTGGCTTCCATTGTAAAATGGGATAACAGCAGCAGCCTAATTTCAGGTTTTTTGGGGGGATGAAGATGTGAATTAAATAAAATAATGCATTTAAGGTGCTAAGCACACATGACTGGGACATAGAAACCACTAAATGAATGGTAGCCACTGTAGCACCCAAGACAGAGTGGAATAAATGAAATACCTGAGGTAACTGATAGTTATGTGTAGTGAAAATGACAGAGCCGGGATGGTATGAAAACTTCAAGCCATAGAGTTTATCCATTTGCCAGAGATGAGCCACTTCCATGGTTTTAAGCTTTCTAGGAACCATCCCAATAAAAGAAACCTGAGCAGTTAAAAATTTCACAGTATCTACAAGGTGAAAAACAACCAGCTGTTTAGAAGAGGCACAACTATTTATGATTTTACAAATGGATAGCATTTTATTCTGTGAGTCTTCAAGAGGTTCTCTATCTCCTTCTGCTGTCTAGGGTCTCACAGCTGTTGGGTTCCTGTCCCTCCCACGCCTGTCAGGTTTTGTGAGCTTCTTTACATTAAATTGCCTTTTTTGCTCAATTTAGGCTAATTTTGGTTCCCTTGTATGAAACTAAAGATGCCTGTTCCATCCAAATACCCTTACGGGGCACATATTTTGCCTTGACTCTGTGAGAGCTACTGTCCCAAGTCACTGATACATGTTAACTTTTAATCACATGAAGTACCTGATGTAGGTACAACCGGGGCTCAGAAAAGTTACATGAAGTAGGTACTATTGGGGCTCAGAAAACAATGCCCTTAAGTATGGCACTTTGGAATGCTGAATGCTTTGAACTAAAGGAGGACCATTCCCTCTGACCTTCTCCCACCCCCTGCCTCTCACCCCTCTTTCCCTTTCAAGGTGCAGGGAGTGGCTTTCTTTGAAGTTCCCTTATATGACTACAGGAAGTTCCTCCAGAGGCATGTAATTTTCATGAGCCTCCCCACTAGAATGTCATCAAACAGGGTAGATAATTCACAGGAAAGGAGACTTCTGAGGACTGCTATCTGAGGGACTTTACCTGTATACTAAGACAGCCTACGCTCATCATGCATTTCCTCCCTTAGCCTGCCCATAGCTTGTGTCACCACCTCCTCGCCAGAAGCCTCAAGACCCTATTTCTTTCTGTAGCTCAAATAGCTTTTTGAGCTCCAACTGCATTGCCCATCTTTGAGTCTTTTGCTATTTGTCAGGCTCCTGTGTAAATGCATGTTAAATCTGTACGTCTTTCTCCTATTAACCTGTCAGCTGTCAAGTCTATACCAGAGGCTCAAATGATTAAGACTTCAGAAGGTGGAAAGAAAATTCCCCTCACCCCGTAGTTCAGTCAACACCTCCATTTTACAGGTGAGGAAATTGAAGCACAGAAAGATTAAAAAGTTTTCCAGGCTCACCCAGCTACAAGTGACAGAGCAAGCATACAAATAAGACTGTCCATGACCTTGACCACTGCCTTTCCATCCTAGAAACCAAGGTCAGTGCCGCCAGGCTGTTTCTGACAACATTCCTCATCGCAGGCTTAAGGCATCATGTCATAGCACAGTTAAGAATAAGCAGTCTTTGTGGGGAGCAAAGTGATGCGGATCAGGCGTGTGGCTGTTTATAAATCTACCTTAATTCAAGGATACTTCAAAGTATCTAGAGGAATGAAAGGATTTTATTTCCATCACACATTTATAATTAAATCCTGTTTCTTTTTGCTGAACATTTGAAGATATTGACCAGCTAAGCATTCCAAATTATGCACCCCATCAAGTACCAGGGAGTCAGAAGCAGAGTAAGTATTACTGCAGGTCAGCCTTGTTAAAATCATAGTTCTGTTATTTCCTAGCTCAGGTATCTAGAGAAGGTTATTTAAGCTCCCTAATTTTCTCACCTGTAAAATAATATCTATCTTATAGGGTTGTTGTAATAATTAAATGAGAATAAAGTTTTTGGTAAGCATAGTTCCTGACAAACAGCAGGTGCCTAATGTACATCAGCTCTTGTTACTGTGGTTCATGTGTGCTGCTGTTACCTGCAGCGTAGCCATCTTGAGGTGTCAGTTAACTACACCACTGATTAAATGACTCAAGAGCTTAGGGGTAGGATTGCTACTGTCTAAAAGACAAGGAAAAGGACAAGTTCCTGAATGAACATCCTCTCCATTTCCCCTTAGAGGTGAGCAGAGGAACCATTTGTCATCCGGTCCACAAGTTTTCCAGAGAATAACCTTTGGTTGATTTAACCACATGGATAATTGGGCAAATTATATCTTCCAAGCATGGTTGCAGAAAAATTCTAACGCTGATCTAACCACCAGGCACTTTGGCCATATAAAAAGTAAAATAAAGCTCAACAATCAGAAAGTCCAATTTGGAAGGTTAACTTCTTATAAAAGTAGCTAATGGCAGAGTGCACACTTGAATGAGATGATTTGTTTCATAGTGATGTTAAATATGCAGAGTTTGATGGAAGGTGGGTAGAGATGGAGTGGTTTGGCAAACCAAAGATTTCGGCTATAGATGATTGCCCTTTATCCTTGTAATAACCAGCATAGGTGGTAATAATAAAACCTTGCCATCTGGAGAGAATGCTTATCCTTTTATATTTACATTACCACCAAAGAGCATGCACCCAGTCTAGCCAAGCATTTATGTAACATCACTAAATTGAATAAGCACCTAGGAGATATTCCTCCAGTAAATATAGGAGGATCACAAGCATAAAGCAGACATGTAGAGCAACTAGAACCCTCACACACTGCTGTCGAAAATGTAGAATAGAGCAACTACTGGAAAACTATTTGGGGGTTATTTAAAAATTCAAACATGGAGTTAAATTTGACCCAGCAGTTGTACTCCTAGGTATATTCCCAAGAGAAATTAAAACACACGTGCATGCAAGAAAAGTTGTGTGTGCATGTTTATCATACCATTATTCATTATTGCAAAAAAAAACCCTGGAAATGACCCAAATATCCATGAGCTAAAGAATGGATAAAGAAAATGGTGCTTCCACACAATGAACTATTATTAAATAATAAAAAGGTGTGAAGTATTGACGTATGCCACAAAATGGATGAGCCTTGAAAGTATTATGCTGAATGAGTGAAGGCAATCACAAAAGATCACGTATTGTATGATTCCAAATATGCAACAATTCCACAATAGGCAAATCTATGGAGATAGAAGTAAAGTAGTGAATGCCTAGGGCTTGGGGGAGGGTGGAGCTGGGAGTGATTGCTAATGGGTAAGAAGTTTATTTTTGAAGTGATAAAAATGTTCTAAACTTACATCATGGTGATGATTGCAAAACTCTGTGAATATACTAAAACCATTGAGTTGTACACTTTGGATTGATTCTGTGGCATGTAAATTGTATCTCAATAAAGATGAAAAAAGAAAGGATTAAGGAGGCAGTTTGGTTGAAACTAGGGAGGGAAACATTACCCTAAATGTAGCTATGGGGATGAATCATAGATGGAATATCCAGGCCAATAAAATCCAGAGCAGTGCCTCCCATCTGGGAGTGATGCTGCCTGCCAGGGGACATTACGTTTGGCAGTGTCTGGAGACATTTGTGTTATCACATGAGAGAGGGTTGCTATTGGCACCTGGTGTGTGGAGGCCAAGGATGCTGCTAAATATCCTAAGATGCATGCAGGACAGCTTCCAACAAGAAAGACTTATCTGCCCAAAATGTCAACAGTGCTGAAGTTGCGAGACCTTGCTTTAGCTGAAAGGAGTTAGGCAAATCGTAGCACCTGCTTCATAGTATTGTTCTCACCTCCACCCCACCAAAAGAGTCTGGGATAGGAAGAGTAGAGATAGGAAGTTGTCGCCTAATGGATCATTTATACTAAGAATTTCACAGTCTAACTGTCTACAGTCTAATTCCTAGAGTTGCTTACCACCTGGGGTCCACCTTGGTAGAAATTTATCACCATTTGATCAGTTTCCAAGAGCTGGTAGTTTAGAACTAAATAGAAAATAGTTTATCATTCATCTGCTCCAACCAGCGTGTTCTGTGTTTAGTGAATCTTTCATACATTCTTGGGAAACAAAAAAAATTATTGGTAATTTATTTCCAAAGACTGGAAAACAAATTTGTGATAGTTTACAAATAATCGGAATCCATTGTCCCTGTGTTATTTTGAAATCCAGCTTCACAGGCTCATAAAATATTGGCAAAGTAGGGGAAGGGATTTTTAGCCATTATGTAGACCAGAAATATTTATTTCATAGAAAATTTATACTGAAGCCAATAAAAACACATGGCAGCTGGAAGACTTCTCATAGTACTTCTAGAGATACTTTATAATTAGCCACACTTAGAGACAAGCCAAGCAGCCAGTCAACCAAGCAAATTAGTGGCAAGGAACTTGGGAAAAGGATATGTTATAAAACTGGGCACATAACAAGCACGTGCAGAAAATTCTCCCAGAACTTGAGAACATTAAATTGGACTCAGTTGGTCTGTCAAATATAAATAAATTGCCAGGGGGTCAGGAGGTTTGGTTCACTTATATCCTAGAGACTTTAAAATCTCATTTTCTTTATGTATAAAATAAAAGCGTTGGAGTAAATGAGGAGCACTTCAAATTAGTGGAGCTTATTAAATATATCTGGATTTTCAAACGGAATTCCTAGGAAGTCTGAATCCATTAGTCTGGAGTCAGGCATAGGCACTCAGGCTTCAAGTTATGAATGATTTTCATGTACATCCTGGTTTGGGAATAACAGGACATAGTTATCATATTGATCCTGGATGCTTTACCTACACAGAGATCCAGGACTTAGCATGGTGAAGCAGGAATCATCCCCTGCATGGAAATCATAAAGGAAAATTAAAGAAATCTGCCAGGGAAGATGAAGGCCTGGCGAAGAGGGTGCTAAGGGGAGGGAGGATTCCCCAGTGCTGGATGCTGTTGCTATGGCAACTCATCTTTTCCCAGCATGTGTTCTGACAGGCTGCCTGTGCTGTGCGGGGCAGTGGGTGGGGGAGGCTCCAGGTCTGATGGAGTGCAGATTGTTCATGTCATCAATTTGGAGATGAAGACTTGTGAATAGAGCAGGATAATCAAATAAAAGCATGTCTTAATATTAAGGATGAACAGCATTTCTCAGTAATCTTAAATGTTTGGATGTTTGGTTCGTGTTCATTGCAGGTAACCCAAATGGAACCCTGTTTTCTACTTTGTTTTGTTTTCTAGAGATTTTTCTGAGTTTGATACTTTAATGCTTCTCTCCACCCCAAGCCCTCGCCTCATGGAGGTTCATTGTTTCCTTATTTAGAAGAACAACAAAAATGACCCAAAAAGTTTAGACTGATTAAAGTGAAGCAGCATGCCTAACCTCATAGTGAGCCCCAGGAGGACAGACTCCTCTTCCACTCTGAGTCAGTCCTTCTGCATCATTTGTTTTCTCCTCATGCTCTCTGGAAGATGGCAATGACAGGAAGGGAGGAGGTCAGCTGTAGAATGGAATACTAAGTGCGGGGAATGAAGGTCCCTGGGAGAGCCTGACCCACTCAGGGTTGTTTCCTCGCTGATGGATCAGCAGTACAAGGTGAGGGACAGGAGGATGTCTGAATGCGCACTGCAGTCACAGCTTCTCTACTGACCCATCAAGTCTAGTGTTTATGAGAGCCTGCATTATACTGGATGCTTCCCTAAGCATTTTACATGAAGTACTTGTTTAGTCCCCAGAACAACCCTCTGGTGTAGGTTCTATTGTTTATCCCATTTTCCAGAAGGAAAGTTGAGATTTGGAAGGTTTCTATGACTTATTCAAGATCTCGCTGCTAAGTATGTGATAGAACAGGCCCAGACATATATCTGTCAAAGCCTGTGTTCTTGACTACCACTGTCTCCTAACTAATGAGCCATACAGCTTTTCCTATGTCTACATGAAGGGGTTGGCTTAGAAAATGGCATCTTCGAATAGGTGTCACTTGAAATAAGTTTGGGGAATATCCAGTGAAATAAACATTTATTTTACAGGACTTATCAAAGCCTACTTATTATGCTGACATGTACTGATAAAACATTCATCCATATCTCACATTTATTTGATCTTGGAATAGTTTACTCTCATCTTACAGGACTATTGTTGAACACAACTCACTTTAGGAAATACAGAATTTTCTGATTGTTAAGAGCCCGATTAGTACTAAAGGCTTTCTCTGTTCATTCTGGCTATGTTCTTAATCTGTCATGCTTTCTCTATCCTTATCCCCTCACCTTTTTTTTTTAAATGAAAACTTTATGCAGGTACTTTTTGGTAATAGCCATTCTTACATGTGTGAGGTGGCATCTCACTGTGGTTTTGATTTGCATTCCCTGATAATTAGTGGTGTTGAGAATATTTTTGTATGCCTATGGGACATTTATATGTCTCCTTTTGAGAAATGTCTATTTAGGTTCTTTGCCAATTTATAAATTTTTTTGTGTTGTTGTATTGTTTTATCCCTGACATGTTGTGGATATTAAAATTTTATCAGATGTATGTACAGTTTGCCAATATTTTCTCTCATTCTATAGCTTGTTTCTTCACTCTGTTTGTTTTGCTGTGCAGAAGCGTTTGGGTTTGATGCAATCTCATTTGTCTATTTTTGCTTTTTTTTCCTGTGCTTTGGAGTCACATCTAAAACCAGCATTGCTGAGACTAAGGCCAAGAATGTTTTTCATGTTTTTTCTTCTAGCAGTTTTATATCTTTTTAAGTTTGTTTTTTGTATGGTGTGAGATGAAGTTTATATTCCATTCTTCTGCATGTGGATGTCCAGTTTGCCCAACATCATTTATTAAAACTCTTCCTCATTGTATATTCTGGGCACCTTTGCCAAAGATCAATTGACTGTAAAGGCATGGCTTTATTTTTGGGCCTTCTATTCTCCTTTATCCCAGTACCATGCTGCTTTGATTAATATAGCTTTGTAGTACATTTTGAAGTCAGGTAGTGTGATGCCTCCAGATTTGTTCTTATTACTCCAGATAGTTTCAGGTATAATGGATTGTTTCTGGTTCCAAACAAATTGTAAGATTGTTTTTTATTTAATTTCTATGAAAATGTCATTTGAAATTTCTTAGGGATTGTATTGATTTTGTAGACCACTTTGTATTATGGACATTTCAACAATATTGATTCTTCTGATCCATGAACAGGGATATATTTCCATTTATTTGTTTCTCCAACTTACTTCATTTTTTTTTTTACAGTTTTCAGTGTACAGATCTTTCATCTCCTTAAAGTTATTTCTGTTTTGGGTTTTTTTTTTTTTTGATGCAATTATAATTGGGATTGATTTTTTAAATTTCTTTTTTCAGGTAAGTCGTTGCATATAGAAATTTCATTTCACATACACACAAACATGATCACACACATATATATACACATACATTGTGTATTGAAACTTTGTTGTATATGGAAATTTCATTAGTGTATAGAAAGACAACTGATTTTTGTATGTTGATTTTGTATCCTGCAACTTTACTGAATTCATTCATTAGTTCTAACCGATTCTTGGTGGAATCTTTGGGGTTTTCTATGTATAAGATCATGTCATCTTCAAAGAAAGATGATTTTATTTCTCCCTTTCTGAATTAAATGCCTTTTATTTCTTTTTCTAGACTAAATACTCTATCCAGAACTTCCAGTGTTATGTTGAAGACATTAGACCTGGAACCCGGGGCCATTAGAGTCAGGCTCACATTTACTGGGGACAGGCCTGGTGCTGCGGTCCATGGTGAAGTCAGCTGCTCACTCTACCCCCATGAGGAAGGCATCTCCTTGTGCTCTGCTGTATGGGCTTGGGAGAGAGGTGATGTGGGTCACATGAAACCATCCTTCCTACCCTCTTCAATGCATCTTTCCTCATTTGTGCTCCACCAAGGTGTTGTAATCTCTCACCTGAATTCCTTAGCTCTCTGGAGGTATTTTACCTGTGGATGGTTGTTTAAACTGATGTTTTTGTGAGGGAACAAGCTCTGGGAACTCCTATTTCACCACATTAGTAATATCACTTCTGTCCATCCAGTTTTAAAGTCATTATTCTGACTTCTGATCAAATTGAGGATTATTTCTGGGAATGGTCAAATGTTGCATGGTTTCTCAGTTGTTTTACTAGCCAATAAGAAACTTTTTGTATTGAATTAATTTCCAGGCCTTTTTTTTTTTTCATTTCGCTTTTGATTTCACTAGCATAAAATAGTATATAACCTAGACTGCACCAGACATGCAAGTGAATTTGGCACAAGAGCCGTCATTCTGCCTGTCACTGTGACAGGTAGTTCATCAATACTCTGACCTGCAGAGGAGAAATCTAAAACTCCCATGTGTATTTGAGGAACTGGGGAATGTTCATCTTCATTTGCAATAGTAAAGCAATTGGAGATAATTCACTGAATTTTTCAAAAAGATGCTTAGTATTTCACAGACATTTATGTAAAGAGAATTAATTGCACACTCTTCTTTTCTTTGTAGAGAAACAAGAATTTGAGGATCTGTGTCATTCTGATAAGCTGTGTGGCCTGGAGAACACTCCTCAATTAATTCAAGAATTATCTGTGGGCTTTTTTTTTTTTTTTTTTTCTTGAGGTGGGGTTTTACTCTGTTTGCCCAGGCTAGAGTGCAGTGGTATGATCTTGGCTCTCTGCAACCCCCACCTTCTAGGTTCAAACAATTCTTCTGCCTCAGCCTCCCAAGTAGCTGGGACTATAGGCGTGTGCCACCATGCCCAGCTAATTTTTGTATTTTTAGTACAGACGAGGTTTCACCATGTGGTTAGCCTGTTCTGGAACTCCTGGCCTCAGTGGATCCACCCTGCTTGGCCTCCCAAAGTGCTGGGATTACAGGCGTGAGCCATGCTCGGCTACGAGCTTCTATTACAGAATCAGCACTTTGCTAGATCCTGGGGAGATGGAAACAGTAAAGCACAGTCCCAGCTACCAAGGAGTTAAGGTCTAATGTCTTCATATTATTAATATTCGTCTCACCATTTACAGTTTCTAGTTTTCTAGAGAGAAATGAATACAGAGGAGGTTTTACTTATCAAGTTTTCTTTTGTGACAGAGCCAAATGTTTACAGATCGTTTAAAGTAATATTATTAAATATCTCCTCCAGTAAGCCTGATAAAACTGATCCCTTTGAAAATAGTTTTGTCAAAAATGTCTTATTTTGATGTTGTGTAGTAATATCAACATCTTCAACAGCCTTTGGCATGAATTAGCTTATGTCAATCCCCAGATAACCTGGTGAGATAGGTAGTGCAGTTGTTACAATTCCGATCCAGTGGGCATCTTAGAAAAATCTCTGAAGAGATAGAGGGAACTTTTCTAATGCTGGTTGAAGGATTGCACCGTCCAGCTCTATAGCACTATGAGATAGCTGTGATCATCTCCACATGGCAAAGATAAATGATGTGTTCTGCCCAGGATCATATAACAGGTTAGTGCTAGAGTAAAGCAAGAATCTATCACTGGAAATGAAGCAAAATATTAACATGAATTTGCTGCTCTGCAGTAGGATGAAATCAAACACCCCTAAAAATAGTGGGCTTAAACCAACACGAGAGGAGCCAACCCCACACCCACAGTGGAGTGAACCTGTGTGGACTGACCCCCTGGTCATTCTCCCACCACATTCCACCAGGCCTTTAGAGAGCGCCTAAAGAGAGAGTTGAATATCCTGACTTCCCTCTCTGGCTTTCAAGGTGCACAGAAATCATGCTCAGCCCTTTTTAGGTTTTGACTTTCAGGCAGGATTTTGCTACATGGAGCCCTTAGGCAGAGCTAAAGGAAACTCAAAGGGGTTGATTGTGCCATGACTTATATAAGGCATTAAAGCAGGCTCATCTCCAGAGTTTTAGTTCCAGGCATCTCGACTTAACCATTTTCATTATATTATTCTTTGCTTTATTAATTTACTCATTTGTTTACTTTTTCATTCATTTACTCATTCATCTACTGTCTCCTTATGTTTGAATTCCCAGACATACATAGCAAGAATAACTGCAGTCTTAGTATAATGAATCAAGCTGCCTAATATTGCTCCATTTCTCAGCTAACTAAAAATTTTCCTCCATAGTTTTGGTCGTTAGAATTCTTGAAAGGTTGAGGATACTTATTTTGAATGCAAACTCTAAAATTTAAATATATGTGTTTTATTTGAGGCTTTCTTGGATTTGAACTATATCTTTTTCCCACACTGTCTCTCTTGAACGTTTAGATATCTTGAAATTGGCTTCCATTGTTTTTATTATTAGTTCTGCTTCCACATTTAAAGAATATCCTGAGCTGCTGGCTATAATATAGTTCCTGCCCCAAATATATTCTAGTTATTAGGAAGAATGTTGGTCAAAACTCAGACACCAGGGCAGTAAGTGATTTCAAAAGAAGCCAGTCAGTGAGCCGTTAGAACACCTTTTCCCATTAAAAGCATATTGCTTATTCCTAATCAAATTACCGTACGCTCGTCAAGTTATTTCTTTCACAAACCTGTTTCTAGTATTTTCCAGTGAATGATGTTAAGCTGGCTACCCTGTAATTAGTTACTCCAGCTTATATTCTTGTTTAAAATAATGATATTTCAAAATTTTCAGAACTCAGATATGTTTCTGTTGTAAGACACTTTTGGTTATTTAGCATTCCGACTGCAAAAACTGTGCTTTCTTCACCATTCTTGGCTCCCTAGAATCCAGCAAAGTACTGGGAATATAGTGTATGCATAATTATGGTGGAAATCATTATATTATTTTAATCATATTTTAGCTCTATTATGTCATTTTCTTTGTCTCCTGGTCCTCACCGTAATGGAGGTGAACTCCAAGATTTGTTTCAGGTTTGTTAGGCTGGCCTTGCTTCTCAGAATGTCTTCTATTGGCCCTACTTCTAATCCTGGCACCCCAATAGTCATCTCATAGTTTCCTTCTAGGAAGAGAGGATATGGATGAACAGCTCCAAGGTTACGTATGGTATCTCATTTTATCTTCCCAGCTGGTGCTTAGAGATAAGTCCCCTTATTGACTTTTCACAGAGGTGAGGAAACCACAGAGCTGAAGGAACTGGCCTGATTTGACTCTAATAGGAAGTGGCAAACCCAGGGTCTGAGTACAGTTGTTTGACTCCAAACTTATGTTCTTTCTTTTATATCATTCTGCCTCATTTTCCAAGGATATCTTCTTCTTCAATTTTAGAGGTCAGCAGCTAGCTTTCTCTGTTCCTTTGCTTCCAAACCTCTAATGTTGCCATTGCCAATACTTTTCTTTCTCCAGTCTCTTTATCTAGATCTACAAGACTTGTCCTTTGAACCCCATATTCATATAAGTTTCTGGCTGTGTATCCCACCTCTACCCAATCTCTTCTGGCTGTTGCCCGCTCCCCGCTACCTTCCACTCTGTCCAACAGCCCCATTGCCTTTCCTATCAGAGCTGATGGCTCCCCTCTCCAACTAGTCGTGCTGAATGCAAAGCTTGCCTTAAAGAACTTCTAAAACTCGATAAAGAGACAAGGCTGCTATATACAGAAAGTTAAAATATGATTCAAGATCTCAATTGTCATTGAAGATCACAATGTGAGAATGACCTCATGAATATATATAACTATCTATCGAATGGACCATTTGTGCTATGAAAGGTGGTCAGGGAAGAACACCTGGAGGAGCAAAATTGAGCTGGATTGTGGAGGAATACAAGACCAAAATAGGTAGAGGACAGTGTTGGGGGCATGCCAGTCTGGGACAATGGCAGAAGGAAACGTGCCAGGGTCCATGCGAACATGGCGAGCTCAAAGGATGAGGGGGGATCTTGAGTCAAAAGAGCTTCAGAATCTCACCATGAGAAATGATGTGTTCTTTTGAAGAATAGATTTAAAGGCCATTGAGGTTTCAAGGATAATGTTCTGTTTTATTATTTTCATTATTCAGTTCAATCTTTTTTTTGCAGGTTGTTTAGAGCATTGCTTTAGCATCTCAGAGGACAGATAAATTTAGAAGCTGTGATTTAAATGCTGACTTGGGTATTTATCTGGTTCTATAGAAATGTACCTTGCATTTCTGTAATAATTATTATTTTTCTTCAATTATCTGTATTTTCAGCTTTGCCTCTGCTAATTCTTTCTTAGCAATGACTGAGTTGTATCTATTAAAATGAAATTCTTGTCTGTCATTTTGTAAAAAATTCAGCTGCAGCCTGAGCATTCTAACTGAATAGTCTGACTACAGCTTTGACCTGACTTCATTTTTGAGACTGTCAAAAGTAATTACGGATGGACAGATTTTCCCACTCAGCATCTGGAAATGCAAAGATACGGAGAAAGAGTCTCAAGTATCATTAGCATCATCTTTCTGCCTGCTTCTTATATCTCCATATGAAATAGTCTGTTTCACCGCTGGCAAGGTCTCTTATGGGAGCTGTCCTTCTTCCTATGGAACATTAGATTTTCCGTCAGTTGGGAAGGAAGAAATGGTACATCTTTAGAAGATAGGATTGGTGTTGTTGTCACATTGGCCTTCCACTGAAAAATATGTGACATAGGGCAATTTACTCATTCTTGCCCATGTTAGTTTCCTCATCAGGAATTAGTTACTTCTGTAGATTTTGTGAGGATCCCACGAAGTAACACATATAAGACAACTTGCAAAGTTATAGTTTCCTTTAATAAAATGGACAGAAATTGTATTTCAGAAAGACTTCTTTCTCCCCCAGTAACAACATGACTAGGAGTAGCAATATTTTTAGATGAGGAGAGGTGAGATGCAGAATGTCAGAAGAGTGAAAAGGGGTATGGGTTACTGTTGGAAACTATCTTTCATTCAATAATAAATAAAATCAAAGTATATTTAAAGTTTTTTTAATGATTTAAATCTTTCAGAAAAGTGAAAGTTGCAATATACATCAAAACTCAATCAGGTGAGGGTAAAAGATCAAAAGGAAAGCTGAGGACAAAGACGATCTTTTGTGAATTCACAGCTTTGCCGAGGGCTGTTCTTTCTTACCATCCTCTTCTTCAATTAATGGATAAATATCCATACATTTGCAGGACACTTTTGGCTAGTGGAATCCAGCAACATACACTCAGCTAAGCTTTGCCTCTAGGCTGCAAGATAATCCGGCTTCTCAGGATTTAAGATGGACTCTGTTTTAAGCACAAATCCCTTTTTGTTGAAAAGGACTTAATAACAAAGTTATTCTTCATTGTAAAACCCAACTAACAGGGATAACCTCAGGCTAACTCTATTACTGTATTTTCGTTTTGGGCATTCCATTTTTAGAAGAAAGGACCAAATGACAAGAATGAAGTTTAAGTTATTCTAAATGGCATTTGATTACAAGAACTCTTCATCTGAGAGTCATGATGACTCGTGGGGTCATGTAATCAAACGTAAACAAATTTTGGTTATTGATATAACCCTGTGCAAGATAATTAGTGAAAATGGAGCATGAAGTACATAAAGGAGTATTTAGTTTTGGCAGGAAGCAGCATCAGATAAAACACACCGCAGTCAATGGAAAAAATGGTTGCCATGGTAACATTGACCAAGATTGGCAGATGTCAATTCTCAGGGCAAGCTGACGGTTACCAGGGATGCAAGGAGAGCTCACAGTGAGGAAATCCGAGGGTCTTAGGAGGATTCTGGGAGATTGACATCTAGACAGAGTGACTGATTCATATGCCCTTGTATCCTCCCTGCCTCAAAATTACCTTTATTTTATTCTGCATCTAAGAACCTTTGAAAGTTAAAGGTACATTCCCAGTTTGGCTGGACTCACCATCATGAGTCTGGACTGATCTTTTTTTCCTTTACCTATAAAGATCTGCAAACATCATCCAAGAGAGACCGTCCTGTCTTCTGGGAGGATTTGAAGCCACTTAGGGGTTCTGTATTTCTGAATTGGATTAAATGCCACCTTCCAAAATAAAGTGGGATAATCAGGTGTGCTATCTATCACCTTCCAATCCCAAGCCTTCCTCGGTTTGCCTAGAAAATTGGAAACAGCTGAGGCTGTGATGATGAAAACTGAAAAATAAGCCCATTTATAGGAGATAATATAGGATCAGTGCACGTGCTCAGACACAGACACACACACACACACACACACATGCATGGCTCTGTGATTCAGTCTTTAAATTTAAATTCTCTAAGTTTGCATTTAAAAATACGAATTCTCAGGCCTCCCCACAGATTTCCAAAATCAGAAACTCCAGCGTGGAGCCCTGCAATCTGTGTTTCAGTGAGAATGCTAGGGCAGGAGTCTCCACCCCTGCGATGCGGACTGGTACTTGTCCATCATCTGCTAGATTCTCAAAGGAGCAGGAACCCTGTTGTGAAGTGCACATGCAAGAGATCTAGCTTGTGCACTCCTGTGAGAATCTAACTAATGCTTGATGATCTGAGGTGGAAGAGTTTTATCCCCAAACCATCCCCCTCACCCCAACTCCATTCCTGAAAAAATTGTCTTCTACAAAACCTGTCCCTAGTGCCAAAAAAGTTGGGGATCCCTGCTCTGGGGCATTCTGATGGGCGTGCAAGTTGGAGAATCACTATGTTTAAAGAAACAGTAAGTGCTATGAGCCATTCCCCAGAAGGGTTCCCGTCTTGGTTTAGTTATCCAGGAGATTAAAGTAACGTTGGCATTACAGTTAATTGTTGTGCCTTGGGGAATGAAGGCTTGGATGTTTATTTTCATGTAGAAGTGAGTCCCATATTCTCTTTTAGGTGACTTCAAGAGGAAAAAAAAATGCTATGACCTGAAAAGTTTACGCTAATCCTTTTTAACTCCTGTATTCTGAGATTCCAACTTCTGTGTTGCATAGAACTGTGGGCTCCTGTCCACTGCATGCCCTTTCTGTGAGTCAGAGGACATGCTCTCCTTGACTCCTACCATGGCTGGGCTCTTCCATTAGCATACTACAACAGAGAAAAGAATCTGCACAATCATGCAGTCTCTGCAGGGTTCAAAGAGAGCGGCATCGTGCTGATGTATGGAGGTGAAATTCTCATTCTCTTAGTAACTGCTACTTGAATGCTCTTTATTTGTGAAATTGACCTTTGATTTGGCAGCTGAGATCGTGAGGATAAAAAAACATGCAATCTGAAGAAGGTGGAACTATAAAATAGTACCAAAGGGCTTTGCATGATTTCAGAGGAGGAGAGCCTGCTATGCCTGAGGGAGGAGAGGAGAAGTGAGAAAGCAGAAAAAGGTGGGAGGGGGAAGAGACAACAGCACAGGGTGATGCTGAAGCTCATCTTGAGGAAAGGGGCAGTGATGAGTCCTCTGTGGTTGAGTGGTTGAAGGACATTTCTAGATGCCTAATATTAAATTAAAAAACATTTGCGTTACTGCACTAGAAATGCTCCTTCTCTCCCCGACTCTACTTATAAACATTTTCTGTGTGCAGGATATTTTGTGTGTGGAAAACAAAGTGAAGAGGTTAGTTGGATTCTGAGGCAGGGAAGCAGCAGCCAGGAGACAGAGGCTGCATACACGTAAACATGCCATGAATATGTCTAGAAATCTAGGGCAGGACTTTAAACTTCCACAGAGTATGGAAGTGGGATTTGGACTGCGCTTTATTCAAGTTTCTAAGACAAAGAGACCTCAGTGGATGACAAATCCGCATTTATTTGTGGTGGTATTTGTTCATAGTCATCATTCCAGGGAACAATTTTACACTGCCAGGTGCAGAGATAAATTGTGGCTATTGCCCTCGACAAATGACAGCAACAACAGTCTTCTCACCACCCTGGACTTCTCTCCTCTAGGTCAATATTTGTGCTGTCCTGTCTCTAAAAATGTAATCAAATTCACCATAGTCCTAATTTAATCCGTGAGCAGAGAGCACGTATAAAGAAGACCTGAGCTCAGTGTACTTAGAACTTGTCTTCAAAATCTCTGTACATCCTGCTACCTTGACCTTGAACATTTTACAAAATCCATATGTTCTTGATCACAAGGACCTCTGAAAGCAAGTCATGAATATCCAGTGATAACTATCTTGGACCCTCTACAGTCTATTTCCAATGGCCACCATTTTGCTCAGCTTCTGACTCCTGATTTTTTTTCCTATTTATGCACATTACTCACTTTGATCCTTGAGCCAGGGGTTCACAAACTCACTACCTCAATGGTACAATCTAGATAACACAAAAAAGTGAAGTGAGTTGGGAGTAACCAGTATGGAGTGAAAGGGAATGTAGCAAACCAGAGAGCCAATGTACCATCTAACAGGCAGTGGCTACCAGCTCCAGCAGTGTGCTCGCATGGGTGAAATGTAGACCCAGGTTGATAGATCTTCCAATCGTCCAATGACAACTCATTCCAAATTATTACAAATCAGTGCTTGAGCAAAAAAAAAAAAAAAAAAAAAAAAAGAAGAAGAAGAAGAAGAAAAAGAAAAAGAAGCTCTAGCATAGAACTTAGGATCCCAAGCTTCAGAGACTTTCTGCGTTCAATTTCTGAGTCCTCCACTTCCTTACTGAGTGACCTTGGCCAAATGGCTTAACCTCCAGGTGCTTCAGTTCCCTTATCTGCAAAATAAGGAGAGTAATAATCTTCACCCCTTAAAGTGGTAGTGAAGATGAAGTACATTAACAGATAATATACCTGAATCCCTTGGAGGCATGCCTGGAAAGCAAGGCACGATATAGGTCTGGCTGTTGTTATTAAGACTGAGGGCTGATTTGATCTATGGCATTTATAACCTCTCATATGGAGGCTTTGGCTCTATACTTTGTAATGCCCCTGGCTGCCCCCTGGAAATGCATTCCACTTGCCTGGTGTGCCAGCCAGAGTGGAAATGTTGGTCATCTGTTATGAATCACTCTTGTAGCTGGATTCTGATGCCATTGTTCGGGCCTCCTGTGTCTTGATTCTGTTGGGCGCTGACTCTACTGTTCAGTTATTTGGGATGCAAGTTTCTGCTCCTATAGTCCAGCTCCTTAGCAGGGCTGCCTTTGTGGCATTTCATATGTTCCCTCTGCTCCACTGTGCTGCTGTCCCAGACTCGAAACCTCATTTCCTGAATGGGCTTGCCCAGGCTGCATGTCCTTGTGCCTTTCTGCCCTGTGTCTCCCATGTTGACCTACTCCAGCCTACCTTTGCCTAAACCATGGCTAGAGAAAAAAATAATAAGCTGCTAAAGAGATAAGCTTAGCCTCTGTTTTTTTTACACCTACAGTTTAGGAGCTCTGATCTCAAGTAAGAGAACATCTCCAACTTTCTCACATTTGCAATATAACACCTCCTGGCCACCTCCCAACACACACACATAGTATTAGACAAACATCAAGAAAAATAAAATAGCCAAAAATAAGCTACATAACAACAAGAAATTTATAAATACGAGAAAGGCAAAAATCTGCAGGAAGAAAAGATGGATAAGAAAGAGTGAAATCTGTAGCTTTAGTATCTAAAGAAGTAGTAACCAAACTGCCGTACAGCACCAAGGCTCCAACAGTGAAGAACAGAACTCTGAATGCACGATTACATTGAATATTGGACCCTAAAGATTATGAACAGCATCGCTAAAGGTAAAAGCAATGAGAGGAAACTTTGAAAGCTAGACTGGAGGCCATGCACGATATTTCATTTTGTGGGTTATAAGGCACTGTGTCCTCATGAAATTATAGTCATCTATTTTTACATCTCTCTGCTGAATCAGACCGTTTGCTCTTTGAAAGCAAGAACCGTGTCATTCCTATTTTGATCTCTGTGCCAAGCACGTAACAGGTCTTCTGCATAACTGTTTCCTTCTACCTTCACAGTAATCCCACAAGACAGGCAAGGCTGGAGGCATACCAGATGTTGACTCTGTTATCACTAAACTTCCTTCATGCATTGTGCCTTAAGGAAAGAATCATGGTTTCTGATCCCACAGAAAATGAGTAAGGACAATGTAGAAACAAAGAAACAGGATGTCTTCATCCAGAAGAACCTTCAAGTTGGCTATTTATCCTCCAATGTGGTTGATTTAGAGGGTGTTGAACAAAGCAAAAGTTGGGCAACAGGAAGAAAACATGGTGTTAGAACATGATACATAAAATCAACGTTCTGTCCTATTCTTTTGTACGCTCTGAGCTGTCTTGGAAAACACCCCATCTGCCTAGAGGGTCCTGGTTAGGGCCCTTCTTGCCATTCTCCTCAAGGAATAAAGAGACTGAATGCCTTTATGGATCACTCTGTAGCCCCAAAATAAGACCCTAAATTAAAGTCACCCCAAATAAACCAGCAGTAAACTCACTGGAAATGAGCAATCCGCCTATGACCATGCTCACCTTCTCCACTTCTCTTGAACTTCTTCAGGTCTCCATTGTTTTTCCATCCACGTTTCTCTACTGAAGTCTCCACCATGACCAGGGAAGGCAGAG
Source organism: Aotus nancymaae (assembly GCF_030222135.1). Lineage (NCBI taxonomy): Eukaryota > Metazoa > Chordata > Mammalia > Primates > Aotidae > Aotus > Aotus nancymaae. Next base: position 8,583,999 of record NW_026988412.1, on the reverse strand, counting down.
GAATGAGAATTCATTGAAACTTGAGGCTTGCCTTAGCCGAGATACTCAAGTCTGATTTGAAGGCACACTCAAGAATTGTCAAAATGAGATAGTTGTGCTGTTTATTTATTTTGTCAGCAGATTTAAATTATTAGCACTTCTTCCATCCCATAGGTAATTTAAATTTGGCCATAGAAAGCAGAAAGTACATAGAACAGTTTTTGTCTTAGAGTGGTAAAGAAGGATCAATATTAAAAAATGAACAGGGTTATTTTATGAAGGTAGAATGAATTGATCTTAACTGCATACATACTGTCCAATTGCCTCATTCCTTGGACTTTCCATTTGCTTTTTATAATTTATAATTCACAACTTAAACATTTAGCCAGGAAATTAAAATAGTCTAAAAATAAAGTAGTACATTTTGGAGCCAAATAAATCCACTGCCATTTGCACACAGAAATTTTTATGCTGCTAATTGCTAATTATTCATATGGCTAACATAATCCAAACAGAAAGAAAACAAAGACAAAAAGCAGATCTGAGGAGAACTGAAAAAAGAAGCCGCGAGTCAAGCAAAGCAACTTCGTCAGATTCCCTGGTAATAAATTAAGAGCTACCTTGTCTACTCCTTGAGATGCCAAACTGGTTGTGTCATCTAAAAACAAACAGGCAGGAGAGGAGGGCGCTGGACGGGAGCTCTTCTTTCAGCCTTTTCTCGGCTCAGTTGTGAAGAGGTGAGAGTTTCAGGGCCCCAGGTGAGCAATGAGCTGGTGTCTTTACCAGGTTGTCATTAAGGAGAACTTTTTCTCCTTTTGTGTTTTTGGGCTCAGCTTCGGCAAATGGAATGACTCAATACGCTTTACTGATTATCCTTAGAAGAATTTTGTGTCAAGGAAGAGGCCAGGCTGAAGTAGGGAAGTGATCTTTCCTCCTACCTTTCTACTCAGGAGCTCCCATATGCATTCGTTCTGGGAGTGAGTGTCCCTGGCCTCCCATTGGATGAGACAGACTTTCAGAGCTGATTGAGAATTGAGAAAGCATCCACTTCAATCATGACAAACTGAAGACCAGAGATGGGTGGCAGTTTACTCAGGGCCACATGCTACTAGGAAGCAGAACAGGGATTTCAAGCCAGATTTGCTGATGTCTGGACCAAGGCTCTTTCAAGAAACCCCTGTGCCCGCCCCTCTTCCCAATGAAAGCGTGTTTCTGTCCTATGCCACGAGGTCTTTGATACAAGTGCTGTATTTTAATGGGTGACAGTTTGTATGAAAAAATAATCTGTGCTGCCATGTGATGTGGACATGTGTATTTTTTCTCTTTTGAATAACAAGCATTATTTGTCTAAATACTGCAAAGCATAAACATTATGGTCTGAAAACTCCACTCCTAGATAACCTCTACAGATTTTTAAAGGACATGTACACTTTTAGTAATAATAAATATAACATTTATTAAATTCTTATTATGTGCCAGATACTACTCTAGGTACTTTACACATATTAACTCATATAATTCCCAAAACAGCATTCTGAGGTAAAAGTTATTGTTCCTGCTTTTTTATAAATAAGAGAACTGAGGCATGTGGAAATCACACAGCTGTTGATGGAATATGGATTTAATTCCAGAAAGTTTGGGTTTGAGGCTTGTGCTGTAAGCCACTGATTGACTGGATGCAACGAAAGTTATAACGTGTAGATCAAAGCCTTCCGCTATGCCCTGCTGGCTTTCTCCCCCAAAAGTTTGCCAAATTTTAGTCTCTTAGGAAAAAAGTCATGCTTGTACCAACATACTATATCAATACACTTCTATTTGTGCCACACAGAGACACACGGGCTACTGTGCTAGGGGTCCCCCTCTGCATGACTGACCTCCGCCTCGTGGTCCTCGGGCCTTTACCTCTCTCTGGCTACCACAGTGCTTGGCCCTAGAGTCTGGGGATTTCCCAAGCTGCAATGCCTTAGGCTCTATGAGTGGGAGTGGGAGTGGGAGTGGGAGGCAGGTGGTATTCATTCCCTCCCTGAGTCAGCCATTGGCTCCAAGAGAAACAGAAGGCAGGCTCATTGCATTTACCCAGAGAGAGTTTAATGAAGTGGGCAGAATTGAGCACACCAGCAAGGAAGGGTGAAGCCCCCAAAGACCAGCAGCAGTAGGAAGCTATCACCATCTCAAGGGTGGAAGGTGTAAGGGGAGAGAACATGTTATTGGAACTTTTTCCAAGGAAGATCCTTGGAAAAAGGTGCTCTGGACAGGAGCAGTGGCCACAGAGGGATGCAGCCAAACTGCAAAGAAGTGACAGGGAAATAGGGGAAGGAATACCAGGATTGCTCTCTTTATCTCCACCCTCCGGGCGATGATGGTCCCCCCACTGGCAAAGGGCAAAGCAGCCCAGAGGATGCGGCCCTCAGAGGTCAGTCTCCCTGGGGCTGGAGGAGGATGGAGATAAGCAATGAATAGATGGGCGTCAAGTGAATAAGAACCAGCCGTGGAGCCCCACGATGATGGAGAGAGCCAGGAAACCCCAACTTTCTCTACGGAGACCTTTAGCCAATCTCCACGAGCTCAGCGGCGTGCGGCCCTGTTCCCTGCTGCGCCAGATTCCCTCTTGTTGAGGGTCTGAGCAGCTCTTGAAGTCCTTTCGGACGCGCCCCGCAGTGTAGATGGCGTTTCTGCTCCTCTCCTATCTGCTTCTTTCCTTCCCTCATACACTCAGTAGACACTTCTCATCCAATGAGTGTTGTTTCTCACTCATTCTCTTTGAATTTATGAGTTTAAAGAGTCATCATTTTTTTAAATGCCATTTTAGTAAGGTCTTGAGAAGGAGAGAATTAAAATGCATGAGGTCAAACCACTAAGTTTAACTGAAAAATTCACTAAAGCCTTGAATCTTTAAATATATGTTTTTCTGGATAAGTTTATTTATAGGTATTGTATATTTTAAGTTGATAATTGGATTTTTAAAATTTATTTTCAAGCTAAATTTTAAGATTTTAGATAAGGATAAGATTTGTAGTATTAATGTTGAATATTTACTTAGTTACTAGTCATCTTACTAAATTCACTTATTTTTTTTTTTATCATTGTAATTTGGCTGGAGTAATCTAGGTATATGTTTTATATCAGAGCAAATAATATATGTTGCATGCTTACCTTAGTATATTTTCTTGTTTAACTTCTTGTTAGTACTTCCAGAATAATGTTAAATAAGTCGTAATAACATTCTTGTCCTATTTACAAAATAGGAATATTTCTATTTTTTACCTTTAAATATGGTAATTCATATTTTATATGTGATTATTGCACTATTCTTATTATGCTGTTTTTCCTTTTAAATGAGAGGGAAATGTAGGATATTTGCAACTTTCCTTTTAAATTTAATGAGCTAATCTTATGTTTTATGCCATTTGACTTACATTATATTATTTTAACAAGTTATGCATTATATAAGGTTTTTGTATTTCTGTTATAAATATTTGATTACAATGCTGTGTTATTAACAATATGCTCCTGAGTTTTATTTGCTAATATTTCATTAAGATATTGATATTGATCTTTATAAATGAGATTATAGTTTTTAATTTTCTTTTCTTTTCTTTTTTTTGAGACTGGAGTTTCACTCTTGTTACCCAGGCTGGAGTGCAATGGCGTGATCTCGGCTCACCACAACCTCTGCCTCCTGGGTTCAGGCAATTCTCCTGCCTCAGCCTCCAGAATAGCTGGGATTACAGGCACGCGCCACCGTGCCCAGCTAATTTTTGTATTTTTAGTAGAGACGGAGTTTCACCATGTTGACCAGGATGGTCTCAATTTCTTGACCTCAAGATCCACCCGCCTCAGCCTCCCAAAGTGCTGGGATTACAGGCGTGAGCCACCGCGCCCGGCCTTATAATTTTATTTTCTATAAGTTTTTAATATAGATATTAGAACAAAAAATTTGAACATTTGAAATTTTCTTTTGTCTTGAGAGATTCAAAATAGTAAGCCATATAAGCCTGCTGCTTCTTGGAGACATAATTCTTTGAAAACTTTCTTCATTTCTTCTGGGGTTCTTCAGTATTTCTATTTATTTTAGAATTGACTTCAGTAACTGTTTTCTTAGAAAATGTTAACTTAATCTAGGCTTTTGATTTTATTTCTAAAGTTTTTATACATGTTCTGTTTTGTGATTTTTAATTTTCTCTATATCAATTAGTGTTTCTCTTTTTACATTTTTTTATTTCTTTTGTGTTTCCACATTCTTGCTCCTTTTTTCCCTAGCTAAGTTTGTCATTTTCATAGTTTATTATTCCCATTATTTAAATATAGTTTTCCATTTAAGGTGTATAATCTCTGCTCCCCTCCCCCCATTTTTGGACTCCTTATTTTGTTTTATTTTCATTATTTCCTTTCTTCTGTTTTCTTTAGATTATTTTATTCTTCTTTCTCTTTTTTATTTAGATGCTTAATTTATTTAATCTTGCATTTCCTAATATTTATATAGTATTTAAGACTTTAAATGTGTTAAGAATTCAACTTTAGCTATAATAAGTTGTGCTGATTTTTAGACATTTCTTTTTCTTTCATTCACTGAAGTTTTTTCCCCAAAACTGCCATAGTTTTGACCCTTTAATAATTTATGATGATATCCTCTTTGTTATTATAATATTTACTTTTATATTCTTGGGTGTATTGTTATTTTGTGTGGCAAAAAAAAAAAAAAAAAAACTTTTAGCAGCCTGCTCTCAAACTGCCCCTGTGAGCCTCAAGTCCTGGGCATGTGACTTTTTGACATGAGTAATTTCACCTGCCACCAGGTCAAAATGTTTTTATTGTTTTGTTTTGTTTTGTTTTTAACATGGTGACATGGTGACAAGAGCAAAAGAACAAACTTTTAGATTTAAAAATATAGACTGGGTTCTAAGCCAGAGTCTCAAACCCAGATGTGTCACATTGGTAGTGTTCTCTGATTTTGTAACTGAAAAAATTGTGACTCCACACCTGTCTCTCTAGTACCATTTGATCTAGGCTGTTCCTGATTTTCTCCTTGTTGAATCTAGTGATTTCTTTTCATTTACTTTTGTGTGCAAGTCACAGACTAGAACTCAGAAGTTCTAGTCACCTAGATGGCTCCACTATCCCAAGGAAATTTAATAGGGGCATGAGTAGGGGCTGGACTGTATCCACTGCTCCTTGGCTGAAGTGATCTTCTTGAAGCCAGTAGCGTGCATGTCTTTCTCAGGAAGAGTTTCACTCTAACTCTGGCTTCTGGCTGTACTCAGTCTTAGAGCTCTAACTACATTTATCCCTGGCTTCTATAATGACATATGCAGCATGAACTTGCCATGAAATAATATATATTGTGTTGCTTAACCAAATGACCCCAGGAGCAGGTGCACAGCTGTTTGCTCTTCCTTTCTCTCTCTCCCTCCCTGCCAACCTCATACCAGACTCGGGGTCATGATAAACTATAGGATCCTTGTGCACACCACTTGAATCCAAGGGAAGTAGAAGTGTGTTTGACACCAAGAGGAACATGATGTCAACTCCCCAATGCCCTCCTTCATAAGGATGAATTTGGCAAAAAACACAGTGTTTCCATCTTCCAAAGGTCCAGGCAAGAAACAGAAGCAGAGCAGTGGTTCTCTTCCACTTTCGCTTCAACCAACATCAAGGTGTGAGTTCACTTTGCCCACTTCCTTCTCCTAAGCCTTTCTTCTCCTTTTGTCTTTGAAATTCCCTTTTATCTAGTAGACTGTGCCCTACAGTAGAAGGAATTTCAAATCACCATGCAAATCTGCACAACCCTCCATGGGAGAATGCTGGGTCATTGAAAGACTAATGGCTGTAGTATCTGTGCATTAGCTATAAATTATAACTGCAGCTACCTCTTCTCTGTAGAAGGCAGTGGGAGAGAACCTGTAGCTACACCATGTAGGTTAAAAATTGAACATCAGTGAATACTTTGAAATATCCTACTATGCAAAGTAATATGCTAAACAAACTCTCTCAGATCCTTAAACTTTTACTATTCCTTATCACAAACTCTTGGATTTGTGTTAGGGATAGAGTTGTGTAATCTCAGAATTGGGAATGGTACAGATTTGGTTCAGGGATTTGGGTAAAAGTTCAGAAATGGAATTAGGTTGGAATTGAAGTGGTGTCGTTGCTTGGGGTAAATACTGGGGGTTCATTGTCTCGCTCCAAGAAGATTAAAGACATGGACACACACACACAAGGAGTGAGTTTAGGAGCAGAGGTTTAATAGGCAAAAGATAAAGAAAGGAGAACAGCTTTCTCTCATGAGAGAGAGGGGCTCCTGAATGGGACATTCGGCCCATGGCAAAAGCACCAGATATTATAGGCAAGCTTGAGGAGACAGTGTGATTTACGTAAGGCCCACAGATTGGTTGGACCAGGTGTGATGTTTACATAGCCAGTGGGGAAGGCTGCCCACCCTACCCTTATCTTATTATGCAAATGAGCTTTCCACTTGGCCAGCGCCATCTTGTCTTCTCCTCACTGTACACATGGCTGGCAAAGAAAAGGGAAGACGGAGCTGCCATGTTGGACATGTCTAGCCCCAGATAGCCTTTTCCTATCCGCACAACTGCCATCATTCACCCATGCAAGCTTCCAGCTTGCTTACCTGTGTCTCCAGCTCAGTTTTACAGGTATTCTTCATTAGAAAATGATTTTGAGTCTGCTTTCACTATCTGCCTAGATGATTTCTTTTTAACTCTTATATCAGAATTAGGTTGCATCCAAAAAGAGTGTGATATGGAGTCATCTGTTTACACACTTGATAGTCTCAGGAATGATCCTCAAGTGTCATGCTTGTTCATTCTCTGAGCATTTACAAGAATATTGAATGATGTGCATCTCTTTTGAAACTACAATAGGTGTCTTAATTTAATTTCTGCTAATAAATAGATTTAGCTACTTATTATTAATTGAATTCATGTCATTTTCCACTTGAAGTTTGCTGAGTGTACACAACATTCTTTTTAGAGACTTCCTGGTTATGTCAACCTTATTTGGTATAGTATTTTTAGACTGTGAGGGCATTGGGAGAGTTAGTTCACAGTGGGATCTCTTATTCTCAGCTCCAGGGTAGATCTTTATCTTTTTAATCACAAAAATCACAAATTGTAAATCATTTAAACAGTATAGGAATAAATAAATGAAGGTCCTTATACTTGGATTTGGAGTTAAGATTGGGGTAAGTGATGGGCACAGAGTAATATTCAAATATATCAACCATATGCATGAACAGGTAGTAAGAAACAATGATTTCACATTTTAACTAGGCTGACAATGCAGCATGAAAATGACTGAACTAACCTAACCCATCACCAACAGGAATGCTCTTCTTGGAAACTTGGTTGTGAAGATGGGAAAGGCAGTAATTATATGGGTCTGCATGGTTGAGAGAGTTTAACTTTTTTGTTGTTATTGTTAATTAAAGGCAACTCTTGGGATATGTAAAAGCTGGTAAGAGGAGAGACTCTTCCAACACAACTGGGATTAAATCTGCAGATGGCAAGTGAAGTAGAGCCAAACCCCCTCCCACCCTTCTGTTGTGTAGGGCTGATGTTCCTGGCTTTCCTTAAGGTACCAGATGGAAACCACTCTTGAGCAACCTTCCTTGGTGACTCACTGGCTCATTATCCCACAGCCAGCTCAAGTATTTATACACTTGTCATTTGATCTGGTGAATTCTCCAGAACATTTGGACTTGATGGGCCATTTTATTGACCCCATTATTGACTATCATGTGTAGTATTTAACTGAAGAGGTATTTTTGAAGACTCATATATGCTTTTCCTACATAAAGGCAAGCATTTGTCCAAGTCAGACAGTCATAGGAAAGGGAAGTAAAGACTTTTGCTTCTATTCTCTCGGTTCTTGCAACATGCAGTCCCTTAATGAAGCCAGATGCAGCCACTTGCACTTGGCTCCAACATGATCAGGGAAAGTGACTCAGACCTGTAACTTTAATATGCCAATTATTTTCTAAAGAAAAACGTAAGACTGCTTTATATGCAAAAAAGTCATTTGTGTCTGTTTCACACATTATAGGTTCTTTGCACTGGGTTTGAATTTTTACTCTCTAAGAAAATCATCGTATTTATAAGGTTTAGTGTTGCTATAAGATTTTTGGCTCCAAAAAATATTTGTGAATTCTTTGTCATAAATCATTTTTAAGTTTGTAAATTTGTCAATTGTATAACATTATGTCAGGTAAATTGCACATGACCAGACACTTTTATGACCATAAGCAGAGCACAGTCTATATAGTCTCATGCCTGCTTATGCACAGGTTGGCAGTAGACACATTCAGAAAGAAAGAGATAAACCTAACTCAGGCTTTAAAATAGATTACTCATTTATTGGCACCTTTTACTACCATTTATAAGCTCACAATTTTTGAAATAAAAGGGAATCTGCCATTTAAAACTAAATGTTTTGACCAGCCTGACCAACATGGAGAAACCCTGTATCTACTAAAAATGCAAAATTAGTTAGGCATGGTGGTTCCAGCTACTTAGGAGGTCGAGGCGGAAGGATCACTTGAACCCAGTAGGTGGAGGTTGTAGTAAGCCGAGATCACACTGTTGCACTCCAGCTGAGGAACAAGAGGGAAACTCCGTCTCAAAAAAAAAAAAAAAAAAGCCTAAATGTTTTATTTATTTATTTAAGATATAATTTATTAGGCTTTGGGAAAAAATGTTAAGTAAAAAGCACTCACAAATCCACCCTTCTAAAGATAACACTGATAGCATGTTTGTTTTCCCTATGGTTTGGTAGTAAGAATTGGATGTGAAATCTATTCTGTTAGGGGAGGGTGATACATTTGCATAAGAATAAAAACATATAAAATATAACTGGTAGATTGAATTGGGTTTAGGTATGTTTGAATATGTTCCAAGTGTGATGCCACTAGTATGTGTCAAGAAAAGGACGTTGGGAGAAACAGATTGACAAAAAGAGACTGCACAATATTTACATTTTTAGAAACAATAAAGAAGTCAGGCAAGAATTTATTTTGGATTTCAAACAAATAAAGCAGAGGTCTTGCTAAGATGCAACTAAGTAGGAACGACTCCTTTTCGTCCCAATTACGGGGGCCCCCTTCTTAGGACAATGATATTATTAGGTTGGCACAAACATAATTGCAGCTTTTGCCATTTAAAAGTAATGAAAAAGCTGTAATTATGTTTGCACCATCCTAATAAAATGAGAAATGCTGCATGCAATTGAAGTGAGCAGTAATTAGGGACTAAGGTGTGTGTGTTCTAAGAAGCTCTACTAAAGGAAGGCCGGGAAAGGAGTTTGAGAGCTTTGCTCAGTGGGAAAAGGAAGAGATCACGGGGGAAATGGACTGGGATTCTAAATCGAAAAAATGTTATTGGGCCCTCAGCTTGGAGAGGCAGATTCAGACAGTGTTAAAGGGGTGGGCTTTGAATTCAGACTCCCTGGGTTTAAATCCTGGTTGAGCAGATAACCTAGCCTCTTAGTTTCCTTGATAGAAAAATGAGAATGCTAAGGGTTGTTGTGAAGATTGTGAGAGTTAAAGGATATCGAATGCTTAAAACAGCACTTTGGTTGGCTCACAGTAAAGTAACTGGATAAGTTTTGGCTATTATTATCCCGCAGTGACTTGATCGTGCTTAGTGCAGACAAACTGAGGACTTGAAGCATTGCTTGCCAGTTGAGGCATGGAAGAAACCTGAAGATTAAGACATGGTCAAATGGGTTTTCCTGCAGGGTTTATAAAATGGCACACATTAGTAACAAGGGGAGGGGGCTTCTTCTATTTCAATAACATTCTCTGCACTTTAGAAAACGTATCCTGTTCTATTTTCTACCTAGGGGTTTAGGATTGAGAGATGAGAGACACATTTGTCTATTTTTACATTGTGGTGCCCTAACATGTGATTTGCCTCTTGATTTTTTATTTAATATTGTAATAAGCCTTTTCTAGTTAGATATTTTTATATTGTTAAATCTTAACTAATACTATAATATTAATATGCTTATTAATGTCCACATGATAGAATATTATATGATTGTATTATGATGTACTTAACTATTGCTTACTATTAGAAATTTTATGAATTCTGATATTTTACTGCCATGATGTGGCCAAGAGCCTCTCTTATTCATTTATTTCCTTAGGAGCTGCTTATTTAGCACCCACTATATTCCAAGCTCTCTGGGAGGCACTGGGAATAGCAGTGAACTTGAAATGAATTTTGGTACATCTCTGATATTCATTAGGGTAGATTGCTAGAAGCAGAATTACTGTTCAGAAGAAATAAACATTTTAAGGCTCTTGATATCTATTGCCACATACTACTTAGAAACATGCTGATTTACATGTCTGTAGTAATAGATCATACAATTCACCTTGAACCAAATATATTGTTCCTTTTTTTTTATTTTTCTTTTTTTTAACCTTTTTTGAGTCAGCGTCTTACTCTGTCTCCCAGGCTGGAGTGCAGCGGCTCAATCATGGCTCACTGCAGACTCAAGCTCCTGAAGCAGTCCTCCTGCCTCAGTCTCCTTAGTATCTAGAGCCAACAGTGTATGCCACCAAGCCTGGATAATTTTTACTGTTTTTTTAAATGGTGGGGTCACTATGTTGCCCAGGTTAGTCTTGAACTTCTGGCCTCAAATTATCTGCCTCAGTCTCCCAAAGTGCTGGGATTATAGGCATGAGCCACCACACTTGGCCAAATACAATGTTTTTTAGGTATTAACATAAATCTAAAAACATCTCCACCCACTGGAGAAAGCAGATGGAGACTCAATTCTGAGAAATGGTTTTCCCTTTCTACAGCAGGGCCTTCAGCATAGTGAATAAGCTACAGCGACTCATTTAACTTGGTGAAATCATTTTTAAAAACTGGAAATAAGAATGAGAAAGATGGAGAAAGAATAAAACCTTTGCTATTGATCAACCAAGCAATATACTTTTATAAAACACATACTTCCATATTTTGAAAGCAAAGGGACATGGTTTGAGGATAAGTGTTCAAAAGATTATGACAAAAACAATATTATAGTGAGATTCTAAATGATTTCAATTTTCATCTTGATTTTAAACTATTGGATATGTGGAAATAGGATGCATTGAAGATTGGCCACATGGAAAAAGAAAAAATGAAGTGATGGGGCAGAACACATTAGGTGCCAGCAACACGATGAAACTCAATGGGCATTAAAAGTGAATGCAAAACTCAGTCCACTGATTAAGCTATGAGCCTTGTTTTAGTGGACTTTTTATTAAAATGAAAATCTTCCTTTACATCAATGAAATAATAGATTAATTCCTGTCTCTATTCTTGTGGATAAAGGAGCTACCTGCTCAGGATTTTTAAAAAAGATCTCCAAAAACAGTTTCATTTGAAAATTTTTCATTGGAGAACATTTTCTTGGTGTTAAATTTAGAGCCTGATCAGTGGCAGATTAGGTGGAAATGACCCCTAGGCTCACAGCAGATGATCAGTGTAGGTTCCAGGAGAAGATGAGTTGGTATCCTCCTTAGAGGTCCAGAAAGAGGCCACTGGCTCATCTCCTGAGAGGAGAAAGCACAAAATCAGATGAGTCTGATACCAGCAAAAGACTACCAACAAGGCTTGGCTCAGAAGCAGGATGCTTGTTTCTGGAGTGGTTAAGTGTTCAGAATCACCATCCTCTCAGGAATACTACTACCACTACTGCAGCTACCGTTTAGGCTATTACCGTGTGTTGAATACTCTAATGTCTTTCATACACAAATTTGTCACACCTTCTCAAAAGCCGGGGAAAGATATTCTACTGACCTCTATAGGGCAAAGAAAGCGAGCCACAGAAGGACTTGATTGCATGTGTAAGATCAGACAACTCCCATGGAAGGATTTGAACTCAGTACTTTCTTACTTTAAAAACTCTGAATGGAGGGTTGCTCAAAGAATGTACTTGGAAAACAACGTAAGAGTCCAGTTTCCCGAACTGGAATAAATATGAGGTAAATAGGAGTAACAACAAGATAACTTAATGCTAAATGATGAGATCTGGAATCCTGAAATCCCTACCAACTCAGGATAAGGTCAGTCTCAGGCCCTAGGAAATTGGTAAGGATTAGATCTTAGTTATAATGGTTAAAATACATCATAGGGAAACCTTAGGTCATTCTTGGAACTATAAGCCGGTGCCTCTGTTCTCCGAAAAGAGTTAATGTCCCAGGTACAGCTTCCCTAATCAAAATTTCCTTGATCTTAGCTGAGTTTAAAATGATCCTTATTGGTCACGTAAACTACTAAAAAGAAACTAAAACGGGCTTTGCCCTACAGTTCTCCCCAAGTAACACGTCTTAGAGTGAAACTTCAGAAAGCAAAGAAAGGAAGCCCCTTTGAGTTGACAATACAGGGGATACCCCCTGCAGATTCTAGTCATTTCCATAACATACAAAGCTCAGTACAGAGAGGCCCAAAGCAATCAGGTAAGGCAGGGCTTGTCTCTCTCCCCTTTTGTAAGTCCTGCCCGGATTCTGGATAAGCAGATAAACTGATCTCATGCAAAGTCGAAGTCAGGGCTTATTAATGGCACACAGTGAGAGGAGTACGAAAACAGAGCTTTTGACATTTTCATGGCAATTTGCCATGTGTTTTAGTTAACTATTGCTGTTTAACATACCAAAATAAAACAAAGTGGTCTAAAACAAAAATGTATTATCATGTCTCATGGTTATGTGTGTTGATTGGGCTCAGCTGGGCATTTATCATGTGGTGTCTGTCTTGTGTTTGCTTTTAGAAGGCAGCTGGAGCTGGAGAACTAAAGACTCAGTTGGACCAGGTCTCCAGGGTGGTTCCTTCACTCACATACCGGTCACCTTATCTGGAATGGCTAGAAAGGCTGGAGGCTGGTTAGGCATCTGCCTCCATGTAGCCTCTCCATTTGGAGAGCTTGGGCTTCCTCTCATCATAGTGGTCTCAGGATACTCCTCTTCTTAACTGGTAGCTGACTTCTCCTAGAGAACACATAGCAAGAGACCAGGGCTGGGAACTGCCAGGCTTCTTGTGAACTAGCCTCGAAGTCACACAGCATCACCTCTACCACATTTTATTGCTCACACCCACAGGCACAGGCCAGATGTAAGAGGAAGAAGGAGACATATAGGGATAGGAGTACCAGAAAGTGTTCTTCATCAGGGTTGTCTTTGGAAACTAGGTACCACAACATGATATCCAAGTGCATGATGAGCAAACTCATCTTGTTGAACTGGGTATAAACTGGTTCAGGAGTAGAATTCACATGGCAATTTACACATGGCATGTGCTGCCTACTGGTCATATACATCGGAATCAAGCATTACCACATAAGGGTTTGAGAACTCTAGCCTCTTAATCTCTGCTTCTGCCCAATCTGTCCTTATTTCTACAACTACGCTTAACACTGATGTTCAATCTCAGTATATTCCTTTGATCTCGCATATGAAATTAACTTTTTCTTCAGCAACTCACTGGAAGCAGTTCTTTTTCTAGCTATATACATTTGATCGCAAGCTCTCCTCCTACCTGATCCTCTTCTTATTTTGACTGTGCTGTATTTTTCTTCAACCACTCTTTGTTTTATAGCATGAGCAGCTCAGCACTACCAAATATCACTTGCAGACTTCTGTGATGTTCGCTTTAGCTTCATGAAATTTACATTTTAAAAAAGAAAACCTTTACGGATTGATGATAGTAAATAAGCAGGCTTCTTTAGTATCATTAATGTCATTTTTTTTCTTCTTGTCACGGATTAGGAGATGCAGAGCTTTCTATTTTAAAAAATTATTTTGGGCCTGGCACAGTGGCTCACGCCTGTAATCCCAGCACTTTGGAAGGCCAAGGCAGGGGGTCAGGAGTTTGAGACCTGCCTGGCCAGCATGGTGAAAACCCATCTCTACTAAAAATATAAACATTAGCTGGGTGTGGTGACACGCGCCTGTAGTCTCAGCTACTCAGGAGGCTGAGGCAGAAGAATTGCTTGATCTCAGGAGGCAGAGGTTGCAGTGAGCCATGATGATCACACCACTGCATACCACCTGCGTGACAGAGTGAGACTCCATCTCAAACAAACAAAAAAAAATTATTTTGAAAATGTCATAACACCCAACAGAAGAACAGTAAGAACACCTTTCCTCATTATCCAGATTCAGCAGTCACTGAGACAATTGATTTTTCAGAAAACCCACTGATTTATTACAAGACTCCATAGTCAACTTCTGTTGAGTTGGAGAAGAGAGCACAATCAAAAGTTCTGAACTATTCTGGTCTTATTCAAGGATAGAAATTTTATCTCCTGAATTTGTGGACAATTGGCCTTCATTATATCTGGTTACTGTACAGCAAAATGTTTTGAGAAACACACACCCCTAGAAAGGAAAATTCGTTCCCAAGGATCAATTCAGCAGATAGAGTCCTAAATATGGGTTTTTATAAAGGTGTTCATGTAATGACATTGTCAGGGGTGGTCAGTGTTTCAGAGAACAACTTCTGACACCCTCAGGATTAGCAGAAGCATGGCTTAATCTCACACTGGGTATACCAGTTGTATTTCTAAATACAGATAGATTTGGTAGAGTTAAACAAAAAATACTTGAAATGTGAAACTATTATGGAGCCTCTTGCACAGTGCAATGGCTTTGTGTAAATGATCCAAAATATGTTTAAAAAGCCTTGTTTTCTAAGGCAAACGTTCATGTTTTAGTGCATAAAGAGAACACTTAAGGAGAACACAATGTTGCTCTTCAAATATTTCAGAGTCTGTCCTACAGAAGAGGAATTCCACTTACCCACTCTTATTCCTGAGGTCAGAACTAGGACAAGTGGGTAGATATGGTGGGGGGATGGACTTCACATCAACTTAAGAAAAACGTACTTAAAATTAACTTTTTCAGTCTTTAAGGTTGTTGACAAAAAAATAAAATAAAATAAAAATTAGCCTTTTTTTTCCGAAGTGGAGAGAGCTTCCATGTAAGATAGTGAGCTTCCAATAATGGACAAAGTTAAGCACATGTTGAAGAGGGATTTTTACAATACAAAGGTTTTTAAGCTGTGTGTGTGTGTTCATGTTATATACGTATAATCGTGTATTCATGGCAAACTTTGAAAACTAGAATTTTTGGTAGTCACAGAAGAGAGTAAAAGACTAAACAGCTTTGAATACATCAGTGATCATTTCAGTACTTTCACCATTTTGGCACAGTAATACCCCAAAAGCTCTATAAAAGTTAGACACAGTTTGTACATTACTCTCTTCACATTTCTTCTAGTACTGGGTTGAACTTTTTATTGTCACAAGAGACTCTTGTCTGTATTCACAAGCAAACTGTTAGCATGTTGTGGTATTTTAGTAAAAACTTCATTTCTCTCTAGTGTTGGGTTGATGCTACTCCATACCTTGTCAAAAACTCAATTCAGCTCAACCTTCCATCAGTGGCATTGCTATAATTACGATTTAAAATTTTGGGCACTACACAGGAAAGTTTCTAGTACACTGGTGTGCCTTATGACACCAGTCGTTATGGAAGGTACATTGGACTTGGTCATTTCTAAGAGTTTGAGGTTACTTCTCTCACTTTGTGCTACATTTGCTGGAAGAAAGAAAACTAGAAATGAACAAATTTATTCTCAACATCTTAGGAAAGGAGAGAGATTTTTCTCCTGTAAAGATAAGTTAATTTAAAAATTAATCAAGGGAATCCAAGAAAGCCTTCTGGTTTCTTTCCTTTTTTTCCCCCCAGGGGCCTAGAATGTTACTGAGCACCAATCTCAAACACATGTTTTACAAATAAAATAACATCTATACATTAACCATTGATCATTACATTCATCATTACATGATTTGCCTTGTTTTGAAGGGTATACGGTATAGCTTTTGTGAGCAAATAGAGTCATAAAAGAATCATATTTGCTCTGCCCATGCCAGTCTCTTGAATTGAATGCACATGTCCTTAGAAAATTGCAGAGAATTACCACATTGTATTTGATGCTTTTTATGTGACTGCTTGACAAGTTTAATTTTTGTCTAATGACAGAAGCAATAAATCATCAGTGCATAAAATTTGAACAAATACAGATAAATGCAAAAAGGGATGATCACTAAATCAGATAATTTTTGTTAACATGTTAGTAAATTTTCTTAGGTATTGCATGTAAACTTTCCTGGGACTGTGGTAATAGATCATGTTAAGGAAAAAGAGTTACTAATAAGTCAGAAAGCCAGATCTTCTGCATATATGATCACTGTTACTATGGAAACCAACACTTTCCTGGATGTGACAAGCAAGCATGCTGAGGAAACGTGAGCTGGTAGCATCATGGTAGGAAGCTGGGAGGAGGAGGCCTGAGCCTGTTGGAACGCTGTGCCCAAAATGAGGACACCAACAGGAACATGCAGTACACATTGGTGTCACCACCAGGCTAAAAGAACCTCCAAGGCCTGGACCTGACAAGGGACAGACCTGGCTGACCTCACATGATACCCAAACCCTAGCTACAACCCAACCACAGGGGACTCTTCACTGTTGTATCTGAGCATCCAGGGCAAGGCCTGGCAACAGATAGGCAGGACAGATGCTCCCCAAGTATGTGTTGAATGAATGAGCAAAATGGTTATGGTGCTCAGGACGAAGGTGGTCTTTCTCCAAACCTTTCTTTCACTCATAAATGAGCCGTAATGAGCATGTGCTTGTTATTACAAATACAAAAGATGGTATAGCAAGCTGATTTTGTTTTTCCTAAAAACGTGTCTCCTTGGCTCCAGCAAAGCCCCCAGAACCAGGAACACTGAGCACAGTAGAACTTTGCACTGAGATGCCAGTTAGAGAATCACTAGGCATGGGTAACCTTCCTACTGGAAAAGTGATTTAATCATAGTGTGATCTGGCTTTGGGCTATTTGCTGTAATCTGAATAGAGAAAGCATTTTAGAAAAAAACTAAGTGATGGTCTCCCATATTCATCCTGGATCCCTCTTTCTATAAAGCTATAGTTAAAACTGCTAACTAAAATTTTAATAAGACCCTCCATGTGGTCTCTGTCACTGACAATTACAAAATTTCTATTAGAAGGGAAGAGAATGAGTTTTTACATGTCCCTCCAATTTTCAAAAAATACAGCATCTTATACTCTTTTTTCTCTGTTTTTGTTCCAGTTGAAGGTGATCTGTTGATGAAGGCTAGATAACAAGGCCCAAAATTTTACTATAATATTCCAAAACAAGTGAAACAACTCTTTTAAAAAATAATTTATTCATTCATTAATTTTTAATTTTCCTCAGATTTATTAAGGTATAGTTGACAAATAAAAGTTGTATATGTTTACAGTATGCAATATGATGTTTTGATATATGTATACATTTGTGAAATGATTAAATCAAGTTAGATTCTAATTATTTTATAAATTAGAGCAATTTGTTTCCTAGAGATTAAGAAAATACAATTAATAGGAAAATGTGAGCTACTGATAAAGAGAGTAACCTGAATAAAACATATTAGAGTCAGATCTATATGGTTTTGTGGCTGGTTATTAGGAATTTGGAAGCCACCAGCTCTATGATAAGGATGAGATCCGGCCTCACGTGTCTTATTTCATCTGTACTGTGGAAGTTGCAGCTCTTTTTCTCGTCTCATTGAAAGGATCAGCCCATTGTCTTGACAGTTATTTTCAAGGTTCTCCCAGTCATCTATGGGTCAGGATTTACAAGTAAGTTTCTCCTTGCACATTTTCCAAAGCAGTAAATAAAATTCTCAATGATGATCTTTATTAGGCAGTTAATAATTTTGTGGGTTTTTTTTTTTCTGCTCTTCTCCCATGGTAGGCAGAATGCTAAGATGGCCTCCAATATTCCTGATTCCTGGTGTAAACACCCTGGATAATCTCCCTGACCTTGAGTGTAGGCAGAACCTGTGAATATGGTAAAATATTACTCCTACAAATAGATATGTTATATGGCAAAGGAAGAAATTTTGAATATATAATTAAGGTCACTAATCAATTGACTTTGGGTTAATCAAAGGAAAATCATCCAGGATAAACCAGACCTCATCAGTTGATCTCTTAAGAGCAAGGTGAGAGGTCAGAGACAGGAAATCAGGAGACCTGCTTTTGCTGGCCTTAAAGAAGATGAAATATGCTATGAGTTCCACAAGCAAAAGGAGTTGAATTCAGTCAATTTAAATAACCTTAGAAGAAGACCCTACAAATGGCAATCTTGACAGACACTTTGATTGCAGTTTTTCCAGATATAAGTGGAGGATTCAGCTAAGCTGTGCCTGGACTTCTGACCCATGGAAGCTGTGAAATCATAAGTGGCTCTTATTTTAAGCCACTGAATTTGCGGTAATTTGTTAAACAGAAATAGAACTAATGTCTCCTCTCTTACACATGTGCATAAGAACACAAACACAGACACACACACACAATGTCTAAGCTGACCCCTGGCCCCCTTTTTATTTAAGGAAACGTTTGCTTGGGAGGGAACAAAAAAATGTGTAACTACAACCTAATCATAAGAAAAATGCCAGATAACCCAAATTGAAGGACATTCTAAGACCAGAATTCTTCAAAAGTATCAAGGTTATGAAAGACTAAGGAGAATAGCAGCCACCATGCAATATTGAACCCTGGATTGCATTCTGGGACAGAGAAAGAACATCAGTAGAGAAACTGGTGAAATCCAAATAAAGTGTACAGTTTTGTTCATAGTACTGCCCCAACGTTAACTTCCTAGTCCCTAAATGCACCATGGTTATCGAAATTGTTAACCTCAGGAGAAACTGGGTGAAGAGTATAGTGAAGCACTCTATATTATTTCCATCACTTTTCTTTAAGTCTATTTCAAAATTAAAAATTAAAGTATTACATTTGGAAACTGAAGAAAAAAATCATATTTATTACCCTATCAAATGTCTTTATAATACTTTGGTAAAGTATTTCAATATAATTATTTTCCTTTGAAATCCTGTTATTCTGTGATTTTAAAAAGTCATCCTGAGAAGGGGCACACCCAACAGAGGAACCATGGCAGATAAAGATGAAGAATCATTGATTGAAGGCGATGGAAAGTTGCGGATACCAAATGCCTAAGCTACTGGATTAAGATCTATGAGGAACGCATTGCCAGAGGAAACTCATCACATTGGCCTTAGTTTGGAACGAGTTGATCTGAATCCAAGGTCTTTTCTTTAGCATCCTTCAATGTCATTCAACAGATGTGTCCTGGAGGGAAATCAACCTAAAATGAAAGGCGAGACCAACACACTGAAAGCTTCTGGCCATGAGTCACAAACCCCAGGCACTGGACACTAGCGTCCTGCTACTCTCCCTGTACAGCGGGGCAGAGGCTCATCTTTCTCTGTCGTAACACATTTGTTTTGAGCTTGGGTCAGGGTTTAAAGTATTAATTACTTCCTGGGATGTTTGTTTCTCAGATACATTTCCAAACCTCTAATGTGCACACACAGGCTCTATCCTTCTGCCAGGCAGTTATGAAAAAACAAACAAACCTTGGAGATATTACTGGCCACCTCTGCAGGTGTTGGTGATAAAGCCAGATCGACAACAGAATCACATTGGGAGCAACATGTTAGGAGGCATTTAGCAATGGATATTTATCCAAATTGCTGTACGATACAAGAGGCAGAGAGGAGAAAAGAGGGGTGCCAAGAGAGAAAGTGGGATAAGGAATTTGGCTGCATCATCAGGTCTACTCTAAAGACAGCCACAAAGTCTGACCCCCAATAAGGGACGAACGCCTGAGAACCAAATCTACCTCCTTCTTCTTTCCTTTTCTGACCTAAAGAGGCCGTGGAGTCCTACTGGAATAAACTTCATTGGCTGAAAATGGAAACATAACTTTTCTCTATTTCATGCTAAAACAGCTCTTTATAAATAATTTAATAAAATGAAATGAAAAAGTACAAGCTGTTTTGGTGGCAGTGAATTATGTTTTAGTCAGCTTGTACGGAAGTAGAGCAATATTAAATCACTATGTCAAGGACGTAGGGATGTTTACTGCCCTGCCGTACTTAGAGTATGCACTCCTACTCAGACCTCTGGAGCAGAGATGCCACAGAATTTTGCCTTGTTTGGCCAGTTAAATGTTTTGATGCTGCCCCTATAAGGGCCATTATTATCTGTGAGAGCTAGCAATATTCAGACAGATTCGGAACTCACAATGGCAGAGGGAAATCTTAAAATTATAATTGAATGTAAATGTTCACTGAAGGTCTGGAAACATTTCATTGGGGGATCTTGAAGGAAGCATTTGGAGGAGCTCCTGGTAATCTTATTTAGGGATGAACAGAGGTTTAGGATGTTTCTAGGACCTCAGCAATCTTGCATAAATACCATTAAGGCTATATAATCTAGCTATGAGTTTTCTCTATTGACCAGATTTTAAAACAAGGCAAATGTATCTCCAGTTCCCTCCAAGAACTTCCTGACCTACTGAATAGAAAGTGACTTTGAACACCTACTATCTGCCAGATAATATTCTAAATGCTTTGTATGCGTTACTTCCTTTAATTCTTGCTGTATTCTTAAGAGTTGAGTACTACTGGTCCCATTTTACATTTGTGAATTCTTTGTGGAATAAGGGTTTTTTTAATTGTTGTTGCTGTTATTTGCTTTTTGAGACAGGGTCTCACTCTCTTGCCCAGACTGGAGAGCAGTGGTCTGATCAGAGCTCACTGCAAGCTCTCCTCCTAGGCTCAAGCTATTCTCCTAACTCAGCCTCCCAAGTAGCTGGGACTACAGGCATGTACCACCAAGCCCAGCTAATTTGAAAAATTCTTTATAGGGGTGGGGGATCTCATTATATTACCTAGGCTAGTCTTGAACTCTTGGGCTCAAGCAATCCTTCCATCTCAGCGTCCCAAGTGTTGGGATTACAGGAAGGAGCCATGGTGCCCAGTTAACTTAGCAGCAAGCTACAGGGACCTGAGTGTTGCTTCCTAGGCTCTGTCTTCAAGAACAGAAATTGTTCATCTGGTTGGAAATTGTTAATTTCCTTTCATGGAAATCCGTGTTACTCTTCCCTAAGAAAATAATGACAATGATTATCTTCAGAGAGGAGGAACCATAACACTTGTGTTATGTTTAAAAGCCTATGACTTTTTTTAAACGCATGATTTCTATCCTTGTTTGCTTTTTTTTTTTTTTTTAACTTTTAGGTTCAGAGGTGCCTGTAAAGGTTAGTTGCATGGGTAAACTCATGTCAAAGGGTTTTGTTGTATAGATTATTTCATCACCCAGGAATTAAGCCCAGTACCCATATTCCTGCAAAAAACATGATCTAATTATTTTTTATGGCTGCATAGTGTCCCATGACATACATGGACCACATTTTCTTACCCAATCTGTTATTGATGGACATTTAGGTTAACTACTCCACATCTTGACTATTGTGAATAGTGCTTCAATGAACGTATGTGTGCATCTGTCTATGGTAGAATGATTTATATTCCTCTGGGTATATATCCAGTAATGGGATTGCTGGGTCAAATGGTAGTTCTGCTTTTAGCTCTTTGAGGAATCGCCATACTGCTTTCCACAGTGGTTGAAGGAATTTACACTCTCACCAACAATGTGCAAGGGTTCTCTTTTCTGTTATTTTTTAACTTTTTACTCATAGCCATTCTGACTGGTGTGAAATAGTATCTCGTTGTAATTTTAATTTTCATTTCTCTAATGATCAGTGATACTGAGATTTTTTTTCATATGCTTATTGGACACATGTATGTCTTCTTTTGAAAAGTGTCTATTCATGTTTTTTTGCCCACATTTTAATAGGGTTATTTTTTGCTTATAAATTTGTTTGAGTTTCTTGTATATGCTGGATATTAGATCTTTGTCAGATGCATAGTTTGCAAATATTTTCTCTCATTCTGTAGATTCTCTTTTTACTCTGTTGATAGTTTCTTTTGCTGTGCAGCAGCTCTTAATTAGATTCCATGTGTCAATTTTTGCTTTTGTTGAAATTGCTTTAAATATTTTTGTCATAAAATCTTTGCCCATTCCTATGTCTAGAATGGTATTACCTAGGTTCTCTTCCAGGGATTTTATAGTTTTGGTTTTTACATTTAAGTCTTTAATCCATTGTAAGTTGATTTTTGTATACAGTGTAAGGAAGGAGTCCAGCTTCAGTCTTCTGAATATGGCCAGTCAGTTATCCTAGCACCATTTGTTGAGTAGGGAATCATTTTCCCCATTGCTTGTTTTTGTCAGCTTTGTCAAAGATCAGGGGATTGTAGGTGTACAGTCTTATTTTGGTGTTCTCTATCCTGTTCCATTGATTTATATGTCTCTTTTTGTACATATAAACCAAAACAGTACCATGCTGTTTTGGTTACTGTAGCCTTGTAGTATACTTTGAAGTTGGGTATGATGATACCTCCAGCTTTGTTTTGCTTAGAATTGCTTTGGCTATTTGGGCTCTTTCTTGGTTCCATATAAATTTTAAAATAGTCTTTTTTTCTAATTTTGTAGAGAATGTCATTGGTAGTTTAATAGACATAGCGTTGAATCTGTAAATTGCTTTGGGCAGTATGGCCATTTTAATGATATTGATTCTTCCTATTCATAAGCATGGAATGTTTTTCCATTTATTTGTGTCATCTCTGATTTCTTTAAGCAGTGGTTTGTAGTTCTTCTTTTAGAGATCTTTCACCTCCCTATTTAGCTGTATTTCTGTATTTTATTTATTTATTTGGCAATTGTGAGTAGGATTGCCTTTCTGATTTGACTCTTGATTTGGCTGTTGTTGTTCTGTAGGAATGGTAGTGATTCTTATACATTGATTTTGTATTCTGAAATTTTGCTGAAGTTGTTTATCAACTGAAGGAGCTTGTGGGCCAAGACTATGTGGTTTTCTTGATATAGAATCATGTCATATGCAAATAGGCATCATATAACTTCCTCTCTTCCTATTTGGATGCCCTTTCTTTCTTTCTCTTGCCTGATTGGCTATGACTTCCAATACTATGTTGAATAGGAGTGGTGAGCAAGGACATTTTTGTCTTCTGCTGGTTTGCAAGGGAAATGCTGCTAACTTTGGCCTATTTGGTATGATGTTGACTGTGAGTTTGTCATAGATGGCTCTTATTATTTTAAGGTATATTCCTTCAGTATCTAGTTTATTGAGAGTTCTTAATGTGAAGGGGTGTTGAATTTTATCAAAACCTCTTTTCTGTATCTATTGAGATAATCATGTGGTTTTTGTCTTTAGCTCTGTTTATATAATGAATCACATTTATTGATTTGTATATGTTGAACCAACCTTGCTTCCAGGGGATGAAACATACTTGATCATAGTGGATTCACTTTTTGATGTGCTACTGGATTCAGTTTGCAAGTATTTTGTTGAGGATTTTTTCTTTTCTTTTCTTTTTTGCATCAATGTTCATCAAGGATATTGCCCTCAAGTTTTTTTTCTTTTATTGTGTTTCTGCCAGATTTTGTATCAGAATGATGCTGACCTCATAGAATGAGTTGGTGAAGAGTTCCTCCTCCTCAATTTTTTGAAATAGTTTTAGTAGGAATGGTACCAGCTCTTACTTGTACATCTGGTAGAATTTGGCTGTGAATCCATCAGGTCTTAGGTTTTTCTGTTTGTTTGTTTGTAAGCTATTAATTGCTGATTGTATTATTCCATTTTCATGGTGCTGAAGACATACCCGAGACTGGGTAATTTACATAAAAAAAAGGTTTAATTGACTAATGGACTGAGAGTTCCACAAGGCTAGGGAGACCTCACAATCATGGCAGAAGGCAAAAGTACATCATACATGAAAGGGAGTTAGGGACCTGTTGCTGGCCCAAAAGTACATGTAGGAGGTAGCTGAAGACCCTGGTTGTGAGGCTTTACCTGGTAATGAGGAACAGGATTGGGGACCCACTTTAAAAAATCAGTCTGGCCACATCTTCACAGAGCAGCTGTGCTGGGGAGTCCCCTTTAGCCTATGGTTGCCTTGGACTGTCCAAAGTCTGAAGGCTGGAGTAACTAAGTCACCCAAGCAGTAAAGATGGTGGCCCACCCCTCCCTCTGGGAGCTCTGTCCCAGGGAGGTTTCAAATCTCTGTTGGCTGGAGAGCACCAGCAGAGGTGGCTAGGGACCCTGGTTGGGAGGTCCCACCCAGTGAGGAGGTTAAAAATTGGGAACCCACTTTAAAAAGCAGTCTGGGCTGGGTGTGGTGGCTCATGTCTGTGATTCCCGCACTTTGAGAGTCTGAGGCAGGTGAATCACCTGAGGTCAGGAGTTCAAGACCAGCCTAGCCAACATGGTGAAACTCCGTCTCTAACCAAAAATAAAAATATTAGCTTGGTGTCGTGGTGTGCACCTGTAGTTGGGAGGCTAAGACATTAGAATTGCATGAACTTAGAAAGTGAAGGCTGCAGTAGATTGCACCACTGCATTCCAACCTGAGTGACAGAGCAAGACTCCATCTCAAAACAGACAAACAAAAAGAGCAGTCTGGCCACATCTTCACAGAACAGCTGTGCTGTGTTGGGGATCCCTTACAGTCCTGGTTGGCTTGGAGTCTCCAAAGCCTGAAAACTGGAACTGCTAAGTCACCCAAACAGCAAAGATGGTGGCCCATCCCTCCCATAGGGAGCTCCATCCTAGGGAGGTGCAAAGCTGCCACTGGTGGCTGGCTAGAATTTCAAGCCAGTGAGTCTTATCCTGGGAGGTGCCATGGAAGTGAGGCTTGCAGACAGTCACTGGTCAGTCCACTGGGTTCAGCCTCTTTCCTAGGGGTATTTACGGGGGCCTAACCTCCTGCTTTGTTGGAGTTGCAGCTACTTTTGCTGGGAGGCCTGGAGAGCCCAAGTATCTAAAGCTCCTGGGTCTCCACATGTACCAGATGGCTGCTCTGCCAAGACTCCAAGTAGCTCTGAAGACCCTAGTGGAGGGGATTCACGAGGGGATCTCCTAACCCAAGAGTTGCAAAGATCTATGGGAGAGCATGGGTTCCTGGGTTCACGTGTTCACTCACAGCTTCCCTGTTTCTTTGGCTTGGTGTTGCTCCCGTGTGGGCCATCATCCTGCCTTGCTTTTCTTCATTCTCCGCGGGCCATGTTATTTCCTTGATTAGTCCCAGTGCGAGTACCTGGATGTTTAGTTGAAGGTACTGTACTCACCCCTTCTGTTCCTCTCCCTGAGAGCCACACACACTAGCTGCTTCTAGTCGGCCATCTTGGCCATGGCCACCTCCCCCTACTTCTTTTTAGTTGTGCAGATTTGTTGTAAAAGTTCTTTCAGATAAGTATGTTACAGGAAAGAGTTAAAGAACATGCCAGTTTATGGCAGTAAAGATAGTAAAAGTATTTCCAAGCCAGAGAGGAGGATTTTCATTTAGGGAGATGACATCTCTGAATTAATTAACAAAGGGCCATGAACTTTTAAAAGGGTGTCTTTTCTGAGATACTGGTGCTGGTGAAATATCATTGTAATAGGATATAATAGGATAAATACCTCATTAAGAATTCTCACCAACTCTTAAGCCAATAAAGGGTGATAGATGGGTGAGAAGTCCAAGCTTAGGGCAGTAGATATTGGCACTGTCCTAGGAAGCTTCCTTGGAAACCAGTTCAGGGCAACAAGTAGTGAGCTGAAAAGAGAAACCTTCAAATCCAAGGCCAGGCTTCATATCTGGAGGCATCAAGGGCCCTTTAGGATAACCACAAAGTTTTGTTCTTTGGTTCTCTTTGTCCAAAGCAATCATCTAAGGTAGTAAGGTAGTGGTGAATAGCACAGGCTTTAGAGTTTGAAGAAGTGTGTTCAAATTTCTACTCTGCCACTTAATAGCTATGTGATGTTGGGCATGTAACTTCGCCTCTCTGAACCTTAATTTCTCATTATAAAACAGGATTGTAATAGTATCTACTACAGAGACATTCATAAGGCTTAATTAGTAAATCTATGTAAGGAACATGGCAGAGTTCCCAGCATACAGTGAGTGTCCAGTAACTATTAGAAGTTACCATTGTTATAACTCCCTGCCTACATTCCACACCAGGGGCTAGGCAGAATGAAGGGAGACAGGGTTAAGGAATAGATGAAATTTACACATGGAACAATACACAAATAGGTAAAATGTCAAAATGTGTTGAAGCCACAGGAGTCAACAGGAATCAGGTTAATACAAAATATCAATATATTTTCTCATTAAGTATTTTATTTACTACATTATAGCAAATGCAAAATAAAATGCTTAAATGAAAAAAATTTCACAGGTTCTCAAATAAACTTTTCTCTCATGAAGTTTAAAGTTCCTCAACATTGTATTTAGGAGAACAAGACCCTTAAGATTGGAGAGCAACCCTAGTATTCATTCCCCTCAAAGAAATGACAACCTAGTGCTACGTCCACGCTCACTGAGGACAGAAAATTCTTCCTCCAAAACACTTATACATTAGGTCTATCTTTATATTTTTCCCCTTTAGAATGATTTTGTTTTCTTTCAAATCATTTAGTACCTTTTATGCATGTTTACTAAGTAATGTGTTTATTAATTTATTATTATGAAATGATAAATTTCTCAGGAAAGGACAGGCTGGCAAAACTGTCATATATATCTGAAAGACTGGTCATTGGTGGTGATCCCTGTTTGGTTGAATAATTCATCAGGCATTTATTGTGCACCTACTATGCTCTAGTCATTTTGCAGATGCACAGGTTAAAGAGATGGACCAGGTCAACCTGCATACACACGGTTCAGTGGGCAATATGGGGAAGCCAATAGCAAATGCTGCATGGAACCTGCTGTGTGCCACACATTATCCTAGCACCGATGTAGGCATCCACACTCCCTCTGAAGAACTGCCCATCATGTAGTTACTGTCACATACCCATCTTACACAGGGAGGTAAAGTAACCTACCAGGACCCCATAGCTAGAAAGTAGCAGAGCTGGATATAGAACCAGGTGGTCTGGTTGCAGAGTCTAAGCTCTTCACTATTAGTCTGTGCTGTCTACTTTAAAGAGAGAAGAAAGAGGCAAACAAGGAAATATAAAAAAGACACTTTCAGAGTGACAGTGCCATGAAGTGAAGGAGTCATAGATGCCATGAAGAAATTAAACTGGACATCAATGGGGAGGTTGCTGGTGATTTCTTCAGTGTGGGCATGGCACTGAAAAGGGGACTGAGCATGAACCAGCCATGGGCCTGGCTGCCCAGGGAACAGTGTGTGAGGAGGAAGAAGGGATAACACAAAGACAAGGGGTCCCAGGTGGGAATGGGTTTGCTGCATCCCAGGAGACCGGTGAGGCTAGGGCATCAGAAGAAATGTCAGGTGGGGTTGAGAGTTAGGACCCTAAACATTATTCTAAGAAGCCCCTTTTGGAGGGCTTTCACATGATGAGAACATGAACCAGCATGCACTACAGAGTTGAGATGCTCTATTTTGTCTTGTGACAAAATAAAGGAGAAAGTCATCCTATTCTCGGTAGTTTTGACTTAGATACAACCCACCCTCCAGGAGCATGGTCCCTCTCCCTACATCAGTCACATGTTACTTGACCACAGGTTGTCTGCTCTGGGCTCATTTCCACTGGCTGATGGATGTATGTTATCATCCCCATATATATTGTTCCACACAAAATCTTCTTGCCTATAGGACAGGGATTATGTGTTTTTCTGTTACCATTCTCATTCCTGCCCCTGGCATGGTGCCTGGAGTACAATGAGCCCTCTGGAAATACACGCTAAGGAGAAAAAAAAAGTCAGAACGAAAAGACATGGAGATGAGAAAGGAATGATAGAGGAGTGGTGGAACAAAGGAGGGGAAGAAGGAAGGGAAGGGAGGAGGGTGGGCAGAAGGAAGTGTAACTGCCCAAGGGGTTCACCTTGCTGGCTGCCTAGACAAAGCGATTTATCAAGACAACAGGATTACAATAGAGAAAGAGTAATTCATGCAGAGCCGGCTATGCGAGAGACTAGAGTTTTATTATTACTCAAATAAGTCTCCCTGATTTGAGTGGTAAATTAAATAAATTGGGGATCAGGGTTTTTAAAGATAATTTCATGGATAGAGGGCCAGTGAATTGGGAGTGCTGATTAGTTGGCTTGCAGATGAAGTCATAGGGAGTTGAAGCTGTTCTCTTATGCTGAGTTCCTGGGTAGGAAAAACAGATCTGGTTGGCAGGTTTAGGTGGGGCCATCCAGTTGTTAGAAATGCAAAAACCTGAAAGGACATCTCAAAAGGCTGATCTTAGGTTCACAATAATGATGTCACCTGTAAGAGTAATTGGGGAAGTTGCAAATCTTATGACCTCCAGAATAATAGCAGGTAATATTTAGAATTCCAGAACCTCTTATTCTAACTTGGTGTCTGGTGGCCTTTCATTCATTTTTCAAGAACAGTTTAGCTTTTGAGAAGAGCTATTATTTAAATTATAAACTAAATTCCTTCCCAAGGCTAGGTGAGCCTATGCCCAGGAATGACTAAGGACAGTTTCAAGGTTAGAAGCAAGATGGAGTTGGTTAGGTCTGATGTCTTTTGCTGTCATAGTTTCCTTAGTTATAATTTTGCAAAGGCAGTTCCAGAAGGAGGCAAGCAGGTTGCCCCTGGGAGTGGGCATACCCTGCCTCCTACACCTGGCCTCTCAGTTCTGCTGTCTTTTGTAGGCATTCCCTGTTCAGTTCTTCCTCACTGTAGTCTATGGCAGAAGCAGTCTAAAGCTGACCACAGAGGGAATTTCTTTGCCTTTTATCTCTGCTGCTTTTTCACCTGGACTCCAAGGAAACCCATTTTTCCTTATGTTCACTGCTTTGTGCAGACACCAATGAAAGAAGAGCAATGGTGTCTGGACCAGCATTTCCCAAATGTGCCTGGCTAAAAATCTTTGTCACATGACAAAAATGCCCTGTGAATAAGCTGGCGGCCTGGTGGGCTGGGCAGGATTTGTGACACAGCAAAGGGGACTCTGTGGAACTACTGAATTGTCTTATTACAATGCCTGCTCTGGACAACTCACACTCAGACACTGGAGCCTGCGTCCTTTGTCCTTGAGGGGATCTAGGAGGTAGGCAGTGATCAGTGACAAGGCTGCCGCTGTACCTTGCCTTCATGGTGGTAGGAGGCCAACTGTGATTCACACACAGCACAGCAGCCTCTTCCATGCTCTGGTCTATAAGTTGATCACATGGCCTTTCTGGCCTCAATATCTTGGCTGTTCACAGTTCACTGGAGTAGCTCACACTTCCTGAGCACTCTGAGTGCCTTCAGCATGTTCACACTCTCTCATGTAATCCTCAGGGCTGCCCTATTAGCCAGGGACGATTCTCATCCCCATTTGAAAGATGAGGAACCTGTGCCTAAATCAATCTTAAGTCCAGATGGATGGATGAAAACACTTTCCTTACTGGGCTCCCTGAGGTGGTGTGTGAAGCGGAATGACTTTTCAAAAGGCTGCCGGCTGGCATCCCCTATACCCTTCCCTTTCTAACAGATCCTGGATTTGCTCAGTGTGCCTGGTTACCAGGTATCAGCTTGCCAGACTCCTTTGCCACTGAGGGTGCCTGTGGTAAAGTTGATATTACTAAAACTTATGTTCTCCAGTTCCTGATTTAGGAAGACTAGAACTGTGATTGACCCATACCAAGGAGAGGACAAAACAAGGATCACCTGCAATTGTGTGGTCATCCATGCAAACTACATGGAATTGATCATATTCTCAACTCCATGGCCTTCTCTCCCTACACTCTCAGAGTTAATGCCTGATGGGGAGACTGTGCGTGTGACAATCAACAATAATACAAGGCAGGAGGTAAGTACTTCGGGTGTGACCGAGATTGCTAGGAGGACACAGGAAAGGGAGAGTTGTTCTGACAGGAGGATCTGAGGACGCATCATGGCTTTGAAGGAAGCAAGGAGGCAGAAACAGGAGGTCAGCTCAGTATGTCTGAGTACACAGAGGTGGCAGTGTTGAGGTATGGCAGGGCATCGGGGGCCAGTTCCATCTGCACACACGCAGCAGTGGTGGGGAGAGGAGAAGTTCCATCTGCACACACACAACAGTGGCGGGGAGAGATGAGGTTCCATCTGCTCACACACAACAGTCGCGAGGAGAGATGAGGTTCCATCTGCTCACACACAACAGTGGCGGGGAGAGATGAGGTTCCATCTGCACACACACAACAGTGGCGGGGAGAGGAGAAGTTCCATCTGCACACACACAACAGTGGCGGGGAGAGGTGAAGTTCCATCTGCACACACACAGCAGTGGCGGGGAGAGGTGAAGTTCCATCTGCACACACAACAGTGGCGGGGAGAGGTGAGGTTCCATCTGCACACACACAGCAGTGGTGGGGAGAGGTGAAGTTCCATCTGCTCACACACAGCAGTGGTAGGGAGAGGTGAGGTTCCATCTGCACACACACAGCAGTGGCGGAGAGAGGTGAGGTTCCATCTGCACACACACAGCAGTGGCGGGGAGAGGAGAAGTTCCATCTGCACACATGCAGCAGTGGTAGGGAGTGGAGAAGTTCCATCTGCACACACGCAGCAGTGGTAGGGAGTGGAGAAGTTCCATCTGCACACACACAGCAGTGGCGGGGAGAGGAGAAGTTCCATCTGCACACACACACAGTGGCGGGGAGAGGAGAAGTTCCATCTGCACACATGCAGCAGTGGTAGGGAGTGGAGAAGTTCCATCTGCACACACGCAGCAGTGGTAGGGAGTGGAGAAGTTCCATCTGCACACACACAGCAGTGGCAGGGAGAGGAGAAGTTCCATCTGCACACACACACAGTGGCGGGGAGAGGAGAAGTTCCATCTGCACACACGTAGCAGTGGTAGGGAGTGGAGAAGTTCCATCTGCACACACGCAGCAGTGGTAGGGAGTGGAGAAGTTCCATCTGCACACACACAGCAGTGGCGGGGAGAGGAGAAGTTCCATCTGCTCACACACAGCAGTGGCGGGGAGAGGAGAAGTTCCATCTGCACACACGCAGCAGTGGCGGGAGAGGTGAAGTTCCATCTGCACACACGCAGCAGTGGTGGGGAGAGGTGAAGTTCCATCTGCACACACACAGCAGTGGTGGGGAGAGGTGAAGTTCCATCTGCACACACACAGCAGTGGTAGGGAGAGGAGAAGTTCCATCTGCACACACACAGCAGTGGTAGGGAGAGGTGAAGTTCCATCTGCACACACACAGCAGTGGTGGGGAGAGGTGAAGTTCCATCTGCACACACACAGCAGTGGTAGGGAGAGGTGAA
The DNA here is from genome assembly GCF_030222135.1 of Aotus nancymaae. Lineage (NCBI taxonomy): Eukaryota > Metazoa > Chordata > Mammalia > Primates > Aotidae > Aotus > Aotus nancymaae. The sequence goes on along the minus strand of NW_026988412.1, from coordinate 8,552,782 downwards.
GTTCCATCTGCACACACACAGCAGTGGTGGGGAGAGGTGAAGTTCCATCTGCACACACACAGCAGTGGTGGGGAGTGGAGAAGTTCCATCTGCACACACACAGCAGTGGTAGGGAGAGGTGAAGTTCCATCTGCACACACGCAGCAGTGGTAGGGAGAGGTGAAGTTCCATCTGCACACACACAGCAGTGGTAGGGAGTGGAGAAGTTCCATCTGCACACACACAGCAGTGGTAGGGAGTGGAGAAGTTCCATCTGCACACACGCAGCAGTGGTAGGGAGAGGTGAAGTTCCATCTGCACACACGCAGCAGTGGTGGGGAGAGGTGAAGTTCCATCTGCACACACACAGCAGTGGTAGGGAGTGGAGAAGTTCCATCTGCACACACACAGCAGTGGTAGGGAGTGGAGAAGTTCCATCTGCACACACGCAGCAGTGGTAGGGAGAGGTGAAGTTCCATCTGCACACACACAGCAGTGGCGGGGAGAGGAGAAGTTCCATCTGCACACACACACAGTGGCGGGGAGAGGAGAAGTTCCATCTGCACACACACAGCAGTGGTAGGGAGTGGAGAAGTTCCATCTGCACACACGCAGCAGTGGTAGGGAGAGGTGAAGTTCCATCTGCACACACACAGCAGTGGCGGGGAGAGGAGAAGTTCCATCTGCACACACACACAGTGGCGGGGAGAGGAGAAGTTCCATCTGCACACACACAGCAGTGGCGGGGAGAGGAGAAGTTCCATCTGCACACACACACAGTGGCGGGGAGAGGAGAAGTTCCATCTGCACACACACAACAGTGGCGGGGAGAGGAGAAGTTCCATCTGCACACACACACAGTGGCGGGGAGAGGTGAAGTTCCATCTGCACACACACAGCAGTGGCGGGGAGAGGAGAAGTTCCATCTGCACACACACAGCAGTGGCGGGGAGAGGTGAAGTTCCATCTGCACACACACAGCAGTGGTAGGGAGTGGAGAAGTTCCATCTGCACACACACAGCAGTGGTAGGGAGTGGAGAAGTTCCATCTGCACACACGCAGCAGTGGTAGGGAGAGGTGAAGTTCCATCTGCACACAGACAGCAGTGGTAGGGAGAGGTGAAGTTCCATCTGCACACACACAGCAGTGGTAGGGAGAGGTGAAGTTCCATCTGCACACAGACAGCAGTGGTAGGGAGAGGTGAAGTTCCATCTGCACACACACAGCAGTGGCGGGGAGAGGTGAGGTTCCATCTGCACACACACAGCAGTGGTAGGGAGAGGAGAAGTTCCATCTGCACACACAGAGCAGTGGCGGGGAGAAGTGAAGTTCCATCTGCACACACACACAGTGGTAGGGAGAGGTGAGGTTCCATCTGCACACACACAGCAGTGGCGGGGAGAGGAGAAGTTCCATCTGCACACATGCAGCAGTGGTAGGGAGTGGAGAAGTTCCATCTGCACACACACAGCAGTGGTAGGGAGAGGTGAAGTTCCATCTGCACACACACAGCAGTGGTGGGGAGAGGAGAAGTTCCATCTGCACACGCACACACAGTGGTAGGGAGAGGTGAAGTTCCATCTGCACACACACAGCAGTGGTAGGGAGAGGTGAAGTTCCATCTGCACACACACAGCAGTGGTAGGGAGTGGAGAAGTTCCATCTGCACACACACAGCAGTGGCGGGGAGAGGTGAGGTTCCATCTGCACACACACAGCAGTGGTAGGGAGAGGAGAAGTTCCATCTGCACACACACAGCAGTGGCGGGGAGAGGTGAAGTTCCATCTGCACACACACACAGTGGTAGGGAGAGGAGAAGTTCCATCTGCACACACACACAGTGGTGGGGAGAGGTGAAGTTCCATCTGCACACACACAGCAGTGGTAGGGAGAGGAGAAGTTCCATCTGCACACACACAGCAGTGGTAGGGAGAGGTGAAGTTCCATCTGCACACACGCAGCAGTGGTAGGGAGAGGAGAAGTTCCATCTGCACACACACAGCAGTGGTAGGGAGAGGTGAAGTTCCATCTGCACACACACAGCAGTGGCGGGGAGAGGTGAAGTTCCATCTGCACACACACACAGTGGTAGGGAGAGGAGAAGTTCCATCTGCACACACACAGCAGTGGTAGGGAGAGGTGAAGTTCCATCTGCACACACACAGCAGTGGTAGGGAGAGGAGAAGTTCCATCTGCACACACACAGCAGTGGTAGGGAGAGGTGAAGTTCCATCTGCACACACGCAGCAGTGGTAGGGAGAGGAGAAGTTCCATCTGCACACACACAGCAGTGGTAGGGAGAGGAGAAGTTCCGTCTGCACACACACAGCAGTGGTAGGGAGTGGAGAAGTTCCATCTGCACACACACAGCAGTGGTAGGGAGAGGAGAAGTTCCATCTGCACACACACAGCAGTGGTGGGGAGAGGTGAAGTTCCATCTGCACACACACAGCAGTGGTGGGGAGTGGTGAAGTTCCATCTGCACACACACAGCAGTGGCGGGGAGAGGTGAAGTTCCATCTGCACACACACACAGTGGTAGGGAGAGGAGAAGTTCCATCTGCACACACACAGCAGTGGTAGGGAGAGGAGAAGTTCCATCTGCACACACACAGCAGTGGCGGGGAGAGGTGAAGTTCCATCTGCACACACACACAGTGGTAGGGAGAGGAGAAGTTCCATCTGCACACACACAGCAGTGGTAGGGAGAGGAGAAGTTCCATCTGCACACACACACAGTGGTGGGGAGAGGTGAAGTTCCATCTGCACACACACAGCAGTGGTAGGGAGAGGAGAAGTTCCATCTGCACACACACAGCAGTGGTAGGGAGAGGTGAAGTTCCATCTGCACACACGCAGCAGTGGTAGGGAGAGGAGAAGTTCCATCTGCACACACACAGCAGTGGTAGGGAGAGGTGAAGTTCCATCTGCACACACACAGCAGTGGCGGGGAGAGGTGAAGTTCCATCTGCACACACACACAGTGGTAGGGAGAGGAGAAGTTCCATCTGCACACACACAGCAGTGGTAGGGAGAGGTGAAGTTCCATCTGCACACACACAGCAGTGGTAGGGAGAGGAGAAGTTCCATCTGCACACACACAGCAGTGGTAGGGAGAGGTGAAGTTCCATCTGCACACACGCAGCAGTGGTAGGGAGAGGAGAAGTTCCATCTGCACACACACAGCAGTGGTAGGGAGAGGAGAAGTTCCGTCTGCACACACACAGCAGTGGTAGGGAGTGGAGAAGTTCCATCTGCACACACACAGCAGTGGTAGGGAGAGGAGAAGTTCCATCTGCACACACACAGCAGTGGTGGGGAGAGGTGAAGTTCCATCTGCACACACACAGCAGTGGTGGGGAGTGGTGAAGTTCCATCTGCACACACACAGCAGTGGCGGGGAGAGGTGAAGTTCCATCTGCACACACACACAGTGGTAGGGAGAGGAGAAGTTCCATCTGCACACACACAGCAGTGGTAGGGAGAGGTGAAGTTCCATCTGCACACACACAGCAGTGGTGGGGAGTGGAGAAGTTCCATCTGCACACACACAGCAGTGGCGGGGAGAGGTGAAGGGGGTTTTCTCCAGTTTTTCAATCAGTACATGTTTCCCTTTTCCTCATGGTGTGCCCTTCATCTTTCCCACTCAAAGAGCATCTTTCTCTTCCTCTCTGGCCACTCTAAAACCACAGTTAATGCTCTTTCCTGGCTTTGGTTAAATATCTTTATCCCAGTAGCACTTTCTCTTCTGAGTCAGGTAGGTGCTGGAAAGAGACAGCTCAGATTCCACTTGGGGAAGATTTATCTGCATGTTACTTATGCACCTCAGTTTTCACAGTACAATGATTTGGTCACAAACCCGGCCCAAGCCACATCAAAGACAGGTGGCACGACCCTGGGAAGGGCACTGACAAGGACGCCCCAGGGCCCGGGAGCCCAACGTGGGGATTTGGTGTATGCTTCGGTTTTGTGTATGTTTCTCTGTGATAGCATTGTTTTCTCTCCCATGAGGGTGAAACCATGGCTGATGGCAGCTCCCAAGTTTTATATTTCACAGTTTCAAAGAGAGATTTTGAATTTCCCCTCTTTTTATCCTTCTGGAAGAAGGATTTGTTGTCCTAGCTTGGGCTAATTGAGGACCCAAAGTAATACCATGGTAGCCCAAAATAGCCAGTTGGATCATGGAGTTCAATCCCACTTGATCCTGCTCCCGAGAGAAGAAGGTGACAGGGAAGATGGAGCCCCAGATATCTATGACGCTTATTTTCATTATCTTTCATCGTCATCTCAGTGCAGCCTCTAAGGCAAATACATTACATAATTTACCAAATATTAAATGATTTCTGGACATTTGAGCTGTTGCTCATTGCTTTCTGTTTTAATGCTACATGCCTTGGCTAAGATCCCAAGGCCTCCTGCTTCCATCTCACTTACCTGCCCTATTTCCTGTTTTTCTCCCCGCCATGTACGTCCCTAGATTGTACTAATTCAAGTTGACATCTTTTACTTCTTTTTCACTTCCTGCTTATACCTCCTAATTAGCACCTTTTCTGTAATTTATTAAGCCAGAATACAATGGTGACAGACATCATGCTGCCTCACTGACTAGATATTTTATTAGGTGTTCTTTGTTTTCCAACCAGATTGTAGGTCCTATTGGCAAGAATCTTGTTTTATACTTTGTTCTCCTGTATCTCATATCATAATGTCAACCATATCTGTTAGGTTTTGCTGCATAACAAACTATTCCAAAGCTTAGTAGCTTAAAATAATGGCCATGGTATTTTTTTTTTAGCTCATGGTTCTGTGGATTGGCAACATGAGCTAGGCTCAGTTAGGCTGCTCTGCTGGCCTTGACTGGGCTCATTCATGCATTTGTGGTTAGTTTTTTTTTGTCATCTAGGCAGCTCTGCTTCTGGGAGTTGGTTGGTTATTGACTGGAGTGAAGGGGTGGCTGGGCTGCATGTCTCTCATCATCCAGCAGGCTAGCCCCCTGGCTCATTTACATACAGTTAGCAGACTTCCAAGAACAGCAAGAGAAGAAAGCTCCAATGTGCTAGTACTTTTCATGTTTCTGCCTGTGCCACATTTACTATTGTCTCTTGAACCAAAGCAAGTCACGTGGCCAAAATCAGAGCTCGTGTAGGAGGAAAATAATGGTACAGCTATAAAGAGGGGAATAACTTGTACCCATTTTTGCAATCTATTACATTAGGTATATTCTATTTTTTAATTAAAATATTTTTATAAATATGCATTTGCCTGCTTAAATTGTGTATTTTTTTTAAATAGCTCTTCAAAATATCAGTAGAAGTGATTATCTTGAAATGTTTTCCTTCTGTAGCTATATGCTATTTTTTATTGGCCTTTTTTACATTCTGTTTGCTCTCGCTTTCTCTCTCTCTGGCTCTCACTCTCTCTCCCTCTCACTTTTCCTTTTGGTCTCACTTGATCATTTCATTGAATGGATGGACTACATTTATCACTTTGAAGTTGGATCCTGCACTGTAGGTTTGTGTGCATGTGTGTGCACATGTATGGTAAATAGAGAAGTCTTTCTCTTATGCCAAGTTTTAATTTCTCATTATTCAGGATCACGCTCTTTAGACCCAAGTCAAGTAAGGATGAGAACAAACTGAACACATGATTTTTACCTGTGCCAATTTTCTCAATGTCCTATGATAGAAAAAGCAGTGATAGTAAAACTGACTGGACAAGGCATTCATTACTTAGAATGTGTAAGTCCTGTGCCTTCTTTGAAGCACACTTGGGAAAGTCATTCTGAGGCAATAATGCTACAAGAGTGGCAAAGAGCTGTGGTCTATTAGCTTTCCCATTGGACAACCAGGGATCCAGGGATTTTGCCATTTATCTTCATGTATGATGCCCATCCCTTCCAGAGAATGCCCAAGCATGTCAACTGACATGCCAGGTCAGCAAATTACTTCAACTATTTTGACCAGTGGTTACCCAATATAAATTTTGTTCCCTTAATTTAATGCCTCTATATGGAGAAATGTACATCTAGAAAAACTACTCAGACCTTTGTTCTTTGGAGGAGCTATATCAAATTGTAAATCTTTTTGAGATAAAATTCCAAATAGCAGCTTAAGAGATTGCCTTGAGAAGAAGATCCAGAGGGACAGACTTTCACAGACTGCTCAACCAGCTTCTAGCACTGCAGAAGGTTTAATCCCCATCATAATCCCTCATTTTATATCATGCATAGTAGCTCTGCTTCTCTGATCAAATCATTACTAATACAGACATTTTTCCCCTTGCCCTCTCAAATCTTACCAATTCCTGCTGCCTCAAGCACTGGGGAGAAGTATAGTTGGCCTAGTTTGGGTTCTTCCCAGAGGCAAATTTTGAGAAAAGGACTTGAGAGTAGATCATTTATTTGGGAGACAGTCCCACAAGACACAGTGAGAGAGTGAGGGGAGTGTGATTGGGAACAGAGCAGAGCCAATAAAGTGTATATTGATGGGTGTTATCCCTGGGCTCTGCACTGCTGAACTATCAGCCACAGAGTCAATATCCCAGTGGGCAGAAAGGCTGGACCTTTATCCACTTGCTTCCATCCTCTGTTGGGTGAGGTTGCCTAAAAGGTATGAACTCCATTGCTCTTCTTGTGTGTCCTGCGTACAGCTCCACAAGATCCGAAGGTGCCAGAGAGAGCCTCAGGCGGGTGGAGACAGGTAGAGCTGCAGCTGAACTCAGGGAAACTGGGAGATGTGGGGTGTGGCATCAACAGCATCATCTACATAAAACCCCCCCTAATGAATAAACCCAGGACAGAGGATCAGCAAACATGGGTTTTGGCTTCCTCTCTGTGATTCAAACATGAGCTTTGCAGTGGCGGAAAACTACCTACTCTCTCTGAGCCTCCAACTTTCCACCCGGGAAATGATGTCATTGGACTATTCTTTTAGGCCAGGTAAAGCTACACTAGACAAACATGTATAAGGAGACATGGCATTATCAGGAGATGGAGAAACACTAACTCTCTCCTCCTCTTAAAATTGTGTCTTTACTATTGCTGTTCTAATAAAATCTTAGTTCCATTTATAAGAGTGAAATGTTATCACCTTTTCCTCTTGTCCTTTAAACATCCCCATCACTATGAATCAGGTTTTGCTGCATACAAAGTAGTTGGTTTCCAACAACATTTATCTTCTTGTTTATAGTCTGTGAATCGGCTGTGTCTCAGCTGGGCTTGGTTAGAATCAGCTGGACTTGGCACGTGGCTGCAAGTTGGCTTTATGTCTACTCCACAAGATTCTCTTTGACCAGCTACTGGGGATATGCTCTTCTCGTGGAGATTCACAGCAGTGGGAGAAGAAAGCCAAAGTGCATAAGCACATTAGAGTCTCTGTTCCAATGGAGTTCATTAATATCCCATTAGCCAAAGCAAGTGACATGGGTCAGAACCAAATCGAGGAGTGAAAAAATGCACTCAGCCCACCATGAAGCCCTGGAAACTGCAGGGACATTTAATTCTATCACTGAGAGAGAGTGGAAAATTGAGAGCAATAATGCTACCCACCACACTGTTTCATGTTCAAAGTTGTCTTCCGTGTGAGCATTAGTAATACCCACTCTCTTGGCCTTTATTTAACCACTGTAGTATTGTCTGTTTTGTGCTGCTATAAGAGAATGCCACAGACTGGGTAATTTAAAATGAAATAAAATTTATATTTTACAGCTCCAGAGGCTGGGAATTCCAATATCAAGGGGCCCACATCTAGCAAGCGCCTTCATGCTGTGTCATCCCATGGCGAAAGGTCCAAAGTGCAAGTAGGGGATGGGAACTGAACTCATCCTTTTATCAGGAACCCACTTCCAGGACAAGTAAACCCCTTCCTCAATAATTCATCACAAGGGAAGATACCTCATGACCTAATCAACTCTTAAAGGTCCCACTTCTCAACACTGTTGCATGAGGATTAAGTTTCCAACACATGAACTTTGGGAGGCACATTCTAACTATAGTACCTGGTTAGGTCTGTCAAATAGGACATATTCTCACTGGTCCTGACATTTGTTCACTCCTGTGGGGAAAATGCTTGTATTCAGTGATCTCAGCACACTGTCATGCAACCATTCTCCAGCTGCTGTGAGTGAGTGTTAGATGTTAATGGTCCATGGTGTTCTCCTTCTCTGGGGCTACTAACAGATGGGACATCTTTCTACTGATGGGACATCCTACCCTCAGAATGGCAGCCCAGAGATATAATTGATTTATATGGAGTACAAAAGCCAGCCTCCTTTCTCAAGGGGAGGATAATTTGGCAGTATAATTTATGCTCTAGAGTCTCCTGTGAATCAGGCTAAGTCTAACTTTCCTTTGACATCACATTCTTGAATTTCTCCTTTCTATCTTAGTTCTTTTATTCCCTGCTGTTTTCTCCTAAAGGATGCCCTGAAAAAATCACACGCACCTAAGTCCTTTTTCTCAGGCTCTGCTCCTAGGGAAGCTGACCTATCTTTTGATGTCTCTTAGTACCTTCCCTGTACCCCGCACAGGTCCCAAACTGTAACTGTACATGGAATACATAAAAATTTAGAATTTTTTCTTATTTAGGGTGTACACCAGAAACCACCTTGAAGTCTACTCCATAACCCCGGTCATCTGAAATATTCACTTCATCTGGACCACATGGCCATCATGATTTCTTATCCAGTATCTTACAAGATATGCATATGTCTGTAGGGCCTCAGTATTCATCACTAGAAAGAATTGTGCTGGTCAGATGGGTTTTGACCTGGTGAGTCCTGAGGGTTTCTAGTGGCCGCTTTCCCTTTTCTTTACATGAAGATGTTAACCTGGAGCCCCAGGAGAGTTGAGATTGATGTTCAGGGAAGGAGAAGGACATCAAGTAAGCATGGGCTCTGGAAATTACCCATCTATGTTCAAATCATGGTTTTGCTATTTGTAAGCTGTTTTCTTGGCCAAGTTTGTTAACAATAAGCCTAATTTGTAAAAATAAAGGACAAAGATACTTGAAGAACAAAACCGTTCTCCTCTACATCCAGAAATAATGTGTGTTAACAACTGTGATTTCCTACAAGACTGTGAGCCACTGGTTACCTGACACTTTTTAGTAGTAGCCTGAATCTGAAGTTTGTTTCAGGAGGAGCCAATGGGATGATACATGATTACGAGGCAGCCCTGAGCCTGGAACATTATGGTGATAGCTTTCATTCATTAAGAGCTTCTTACATGGCAGCCCCTACACTCAGCCCTTTGCCTGTGTTGCCTGGAAATCCCGTCAACAACCTTATATTATTCCATCTCCTGCCTCCTCGCAACTATGAGCAGTTGGTTAGCCAAGTGACCTTAAAAATGTTTGCAGCTGCTAACTTCCATCTCAGGAAATCAAGTTTTAGAAGAAGGTAAAGGAATTGGACTAAAAAACATGGAAATGTGTGGACTGGAAGGATAGTATGTTATGAAAAAACTCAAACTCTACACTCAGAGAGTGCCCAGTTACAGCATCTAAAATATTTGGAGCTAAGAGGCTTGCAGGGTTTTTACCCAAGTATGCATTAAATGATGCATTTTTGTTTTCTTTCTGCAGAAGTAGGTCTTTATCATCTCTTCAAGACCCACTGGTTCCATCAATTCTCCTAAAAGTACATGATACCCTTATTTCAGTTTCCTTCTGTATGTCCGAATTCTTTCTCCAGCCTCTTCTTCATGTTCATATTTCTGCCTTACCCCATATAAATTGCCTGGGCTTTGGGGGCCTAACCCTGATTTAGAGGAAGAGAGATCAAAAAGATAAAAATATCCTCCTTTCCTTTACACCCAGGAAAATGCGTGGTTTTCTACAAGGCTGTGAGCTGCTGGGTGCATAGTGCTTATTAGCAGTGCCCTGGCTCTGAAATGATAGCTCCGTGGGTTTTTTCCATATCCACATCTTACACTGGCACCAAATGCAGCTGTATAAATCTCCAGCCACTAAATTCTGCTCTGCAATTCCCCAGGCTGTTCATTTATTATTAATTATGACCATTATTTACATAGAACTGGAGAGTTTTACGTCCAGGCTGAGGCCTGGCTAGGATGCAAAGCAGTAAGATGAGCTCAGGGGCAAAAAACTCCAGGGATCAGTGGTCTTGTCTGTATGCACCATCTTCATCCCCTACTAAAGGCAGAGGTGGTGAAAGGAGGTGCGAACAGGTACAGACAGGAAGTCAAGGGAGGAGCAGGCCTCGCATGAGATTTTGTGCTCTAATACTTTCCTTCTGAGGCACAGGGAGCTGCTGAGAGCGGGGGGCAATGCATTCTGAAGTTTTACAATAGATCATTTTATACAGGAATTTATTTATTTAATCCACAGCCAATCATTGAGTTTAATTATGTGCTAGGGTAGAGAATACAGAGATGCACAAAGCAAACATGATCTCTGTCCTCCTGGAATTTACATTCTGTTGAATCCAAGGTCAAAACTGAGGTTGGGACAGGAGTCTGGGTGTTAGGAGAGGGGAGGGCCGTGGAGAGGGGTGGCCAGGTGTCAGGAGTAGAATCAAAAAGCAGACAATGACTCAAGAGCAAACAGCGTGAATGTTCTTTTTTATGAAGAGCCATTCCATCTCAGCATGGCAGTTTTCTAGTCCTAGATTTTTGTTCTGATTCTCTCTTGGAAGATGAACTCGTAGGAGACTCCAACATCAATGGAGTATGGCGTCAGTTGCATTTAACACTCCCTACACCAGCTTTCTATGCGCCAGGCACCGTTCTGGGGTTTTCCACACATTAACTCATTCAATTGTCATAACAACTTCTAAAGGTAGAAACTATTATTGTTCTTATCTTGTAGGTGAGAAAATAGAGGTACAAGAGCTCAGCTATCTTGCTGGGCTACCCAGGTGACAAAACTGAGGTAGTCTGGATCCAGCGATCCTCTCAATTATGGGGTGCCTTGATATGAAGATGCTGCCATGCTGCCCCCGGCCTCTTCTCACATCCAATTATCATTTATTTGCTCCCCCCACAAAAAAATTGATCCGATACTGACTACATATCTAGTGCTAGGAATACAGAGACAGAAAGCAGATTGATTGGTGGTTGCCAGGGGCTGAGGCCCTGGAGGGGTAAGAGAGAGGAACTGCCTAATAGATTACGGGGTTTTCTGTTGCGGTGATGAAAATATTTTGGAACCAGATAGAGGTGGTGGTTACACAACATATACTACATGCTACTAAACTATTCACTTTAAAATGATTAATTATGTTATGTAAATTTTATGTCAATTAAAAAAATAGATGGAGGAGGAGGCAGGGAAAGGCGAGGGAGGTGTCCCCACTGCATCATAATGATGGATTCTAATGGAATCTTGCACATTTCTTATATATTGCTGAGGAGACCCAGGGGAGGCAGGGATTCATTCAGCCTTAGTAATCAGCATTTATTGTATTCAGCTCTTTTCTTGCATCAGTTATTTCTTTATTCAATTATTCAACCAAAATGTATAAAACCTTCCCCAATCCCAGGAGCTGCAATAGGTCCTGGGGGCAAAAGCATGAACCCAACAGGTGCTACCTCTGCCCTTATAGAGAGGATAGACAAGTTGGGAGGGGGGCAGGCATGAGCTGGACAATTGCATAAATAAATGTATATACTGGGATGAGGCACTTGATGGATAAACTGCACCCCTCAATGATCTGTTTAATTAATTGGTAGTTCAGAGAAAAATGCCCAAGAAAATGGCATTCAAGTTGACACTTGGAAGATGAGCAGAAGAAAACTAAGAGAAAAGAAGGAGCAAAATATTCAAGTAGAAGTAATAGTAGGTGCAAAGTTTCTGAGGGAAGACAGAACACGGACTCTTAGAGGAACTCAGAGTACATCAGTGTAGCTGGGTCATGAGGAGTCAGGCAGATGAGGTGAGCATGGTTGGGAGGAGCTTGCAGACCAACAAGGATGCATGAAGTGTACAAGCAGTGGGAAGCCCCTGCCAAGTTAAAGCTATAGCCAAGGGGAAGAGAAGGGAGAAGAGTCAAATTATGTTTTAAAAGATTGTTCAGGTTCCAGAGTTCTAAATGGTTGCAGTAGGTAAGCTACAATCAAGGAGACCAGTGAAGAGGCTATTCCAGGAACTTAGTGATGAGGTGAAAGTAGCCTGGGAGGATGGCAGGAGTAGAAACAGTAGACAGGAGTGGAGTGGGGAAATCCCAAGGAGCTTGAGTTTATGAGTGTGAGGAGTGAAGAGAGGAAGGTGCCAAGAAGGACTCTGAACTTCTGGGATATGCCATCTACTCAAATGAAGAATATGGCTTCATTCATTTGTTTAATGCTTACTCAGCTACTGGAGATGGGTACTGATAGTATCTTGCTCATTTTTTGAATAAGGAAACAGCAGCTCAAAGAGGTTAGGCATACAGCTAACAAGTGGCAGAGCAAGGGTATAAATGAAGGGTGGGTAGACATTACAACCCAAGCTCTGTCACCCTCTGCGTGGCACCTTCTCCATGACTGGTCCTATGCTATTGCCTTCCACACGGTGTCTGTGTGTCTCTCCATGTTTTCTCTCCAGTTAAATCATTCAGCCACTGTGTAGTTGTTATGCTCTTGGGAACCTTCTCAGTACTGGGCACCATCCTATAAACTAATCAATAAAACTAATTTGTGCCAATGAGGGCCAGATGCACACATTTTATTACAGGCTTTCTGAACAGTGCCTTTGTGTGACACTTCATGAACAGCACTTAGGACTTTCACACATGACCTGGTAGCTGGTGACCTCACTAGAAATTATGCATGGAGTTTCTCTTCCCACCTGTGTACTGCAGCACCAGTTCCATTGGAAGGAAAGGGCTTAGGGTCAGGTCAGAGTCCGCAAGCAAACTGCCTTCATCTGTAAGATAATGTTTGAGAAGAAACAGAATGAGAAGCCTGTGGTGTTGATTCTTTGCAACTTTAGCAGCCGTCCTACTTGAAAGCACACTCTAGAAAGAGACACTGATGGGCCTGGGATTTTCTAGAAGCTGTTGGTTAGCTCTCAAGTTATAAATCAGGAATTTTAAATGAAATCTGGACTCCCAAAAAGAACTCAAACAACCTTTATTTTCAAACATGGTTCTTTATATTATGAAAAAGTAATAGTAACTCTAATAAACCCTATGTATTTGCATATTGCACTCATGAAGATTTCTTTCATTCTCAGAAATCACGTAAAGTGAGCAACACAAGAAATCTAAAGGAAAGTTGTTGTCCAAATTTAATGCAAACTGGTACAGATGACCTAGCCCTGTTGATTCAGTACCACACATGTTCTCTAGCAGTTTCAGATATTCTCTCTCCTCCTGTGGGACTCTGTGGCTGGAGTGGGACCTCACCGCTCGGAAAGTACCAAACATTCTTTTGTTTTAAATTTTTAATTTTTGTAGGTATATACTAGGTGTATATATTTATGGGGTATGTGGGATATTTTGATACAGGCATACAATGAGTAATAATTACATCAGGATAAATAAGATACCTATCACCTCAAGCATTTATCCTTTGTGTTACAAACAATGTAATTATATTCTTTTTATTATTATTATACTTTAAGTTCTGGAGTACATGTGCAGATCTTGCAGTATTGTTGCATAGGTATACACATGCCATGATGGTTTGCTGCCTCCATTCCCCTGTCACCTACAGTAGGTATTTTTCCTAATGTTATCCCTCCCCAATCCTCCCACCCCCTGCTATCCCTCCCCTAGCCTCCCACCCTACAACAGATCCCACTGTGTGATGTTCCTGTCCCTGTGATCTTATTGTTCAACACCCACTTAGGAGTGAGAAATGTGGTGTTTGGTTTTCTGTTCTTGTGTCAGTTTGCTGAGAATTATGGTTTCCAGATTCATCCATGTCCCTGCAAAGGACATGAACTCATCCTTTTTTATGACTGCATAGTATTCTACATGGTGTATATGTGCCACATTTTCTTTATCCAGTTCTATCACTGATGGACATTTGGGTTGGTTCCAAGTCTTTGCTATTGTGAACAGTGCCTCAATGGACATATCTGTGCATGTGTCTTTATAATAGAATGATTTATAATCCTTTGGGCATATACCCAGTAATGGGTTGCTGGGTCAAATGGTATTTCTATTTCTAGATCCTTGAGGAATCACCACACTGTCTTCCACAATGGTTGAACTAATTTACACTCCCACCAACAGTATAAAAGCATAACTATTTCTCCACATCCTCTCCAGCATCTGTTGTCTCCAGATATTTTAATGATCACCATTCTAACTCACATAAGATGGCATCTTTTGATTTGCATTTATCTAATGAACAGTAATGATGAACTTTTTTTTATATGTTTGTTGGCCACATTAATGTCTTCTTTTGAAAAGTGTCTGTTCATATCCTTCACCCACTTTTTGATGGGGTTGTTTGTTTTTTTTCTTGTAAATTTGTTTATGTTCTTTGTAGATTCTGGATATTAGCCGTTTGTCAGATGGGTAGATTGCAAAAATTTTTTCCCATTCTATTGGCTGCTGGTTCATGCTGATGATTGTTTCTTTTGCTGTGAAGAAGCTCTTAAGTTTAATTAGATCCCATTTGTCTATTTTGGCTTTTGTTGCCAGTGTTTTTGGTGTTTTAGTCGTGAAGTCCTTGCCTATGCCTCTGTCCTGAATGGTATTGCCTAGGTTTTCTTCCATGGTTTTTATGGCATTAGGTCTTATGTTTGAATCTTGAATCCATCTTGAGTTAATTTCTGTATAAAGTGTAAGGAAGGGGTCTAGTTTTAGCTGTCTGCACATGGCTAGCAAGTTTTCCCAACACCATTTATTAAACAGGTAATCCTTTCCCCATTGTTTGTTTTTGTCAGGTTTGTCAAAGATCAGATGGTTGTAGATGTGTGGCATTGCTTCTGAGGCCTCTGTTCTGTTCCATTGGTGTATGTCTGTTTTGGTACCAGTACCATGCTATTTTAATTACTATAGCCTTGTAGTATAGTTTGAAGTCAAGTAGCATGAGGCCTACAGGTTTATTCTTTTTGCTTAAGATTGTCTTGGCTATGCAGGCTCTTTTTTGGTTCCATATGAAGTTTAAGGTTTTTTCCAGTTCTGTGAAGGTCAATGGTAGCTTGAGAAGAAGGTCAGTGGTAGCTTGATATTCTTTTAGTTATTTATAAATGTACATTTAAATATTACTGACTATAGTCACTCTGTTCTACTATCAAATATTAGATCTTATTCATTCTTTCTATTTCTTGTACCCATTAACCATCCCTATCTCCCCCAGATTGCCCCCACTACTCATCCCTGCCTCTGGTAACCGTTGTTCTATTCTCTATCTCCATGAGTTCAATTGATTTAATTTTCAGCCCCCACAGATAAGTGAGAACATGCCAAATTTGTTTTTCTGTCACTGGCTTATTTCACTTAACATAATGACCTCTGGTACCAACCCCTTTTTTTTTTTTTTTTTTTTGGAGACAGAGTCTAGCTCTGTTGCCCAGGCCAGAGTTCAGTGGCGCCATCTCAGCTCACTGCAACCTCCACCTCCTGGGTTCAAGTGATTCTCCTGCCTGAGCTTCCCAAGTAGCTGGGATTATAGGTGCCTGCCACCATGCCCAGCTAATTTTTGTATTTTTTTCAGTAAAGACAGGGTTTCACTGTGTCGGCCAGGCTGGTTCTGAACTCCTGACCTCATGATTCACCCAACTCAGCCTCCCAAAGTTCTGGGATTACAAGCATGAGCCACCATGCCCGGCCACCAAGCATGCTTAAGTAGCTACATGTAGATATGTGTTCAGAAGAAGTTTGTGCCTGACTAAGACCCTGATGAGTTAATCTGCTCAATGCCACTGATATGCAGTCAGTAGGAAATGCCGTATTTCCTCCTGGCAGTAGTCAGAGCACTGTGTTTAATAATCACCTCTATCTCAGGTATACACACTGTGAGCTCAGAAGCAGGTGCAGTCAAGATGAGAACTTCATTTGGCTGCTTGCTTTTGAGTGCATAGCTTTCCTGCCAGCCTTTGTCTTCTTTGCCTTCAATGATGGGCTGGCTTACTGTCAACAGATAAAGAAAAACATTCCCAATAAAATCCCTTTTATGTATTTGATCTTCTAAATAGATGAGAAATGATGTTTATAAAGACACCCTCCATCAGACCCCTGCAGAGGAGTTATTTTGTGTCAAAAACTTACTCTAATTGAGAACATTACAGAAACATTAAAAATTCTTCCTCCAAAAGCTTGGAAATTATGTTTTTCAAAATCCTTCAGAGGCTTTGATAAAGTCTCTAAATCCTAACAATCTTGAGTTTGCTATTCGTTCTGATTTTTAGAAAGACAAATTGTTGTTCTAGGGCCATAGCAAGTTCTCCATTTCCCTGGAAAACAAAGCAATGAAAAAATAATGCCCATTTTTGCAAGGAGCATATTTTAGTCTTTTAGGAAAAACTTGGAAATACCAAAATATAAGTGGGGCTAAATCATTAGAATTATTATAATAAATGTCTTAAATGGTAACATGAACACTTCATGTGATAGTATAAATATGGGCAAGACCTCATTTACCACTGGAAAGTTCTGCCAAAGGAGTGATCTTCACATTGAGTAGGCTCCATATGCTTATGGCGTATATTGTACATTAACCAGGATTCTTCAGAGAAACAGAACTAACAGGACACACACACACACACACACACACACACATGCACATACATATATAAACCAAGTTCTTTATATATTATGTATGTATATATATCTCCACAGATATCAATTGATTGATTGACTGATTGGTTGATTGATGTAAACAAATTAATTGGCTCCCACAGTTACACAAGATAAAAAATCACATGATCTACTATCTGCAAGCTACAGATCAAGAAGGTTGGTGGTATAGTTCCAGTCTTCCTGAATATGAGAGAAATAGCACCATATATTGAATACTGATATGGAGCATATGTAGCCTTCTGGAGTACCTTGCCCCCTAGCTGGTGCTATAATTAAATCCTCCAAAGGCCATTTTGTCATTTTATCAAGCCAGCTGCTTCAAGATGATGGGAAATGTGGTAAGACTAGTGAATTCCAAAAGCATCGGCTCATTGCCACATTCCATTGCTGTGAAGTGAATTCTGTGATCAGAAGCAATGCTGTGTGAGATACCATGGAGGTGGACAAGGCACTCACATACAGTCACTAAGCTCCTTGTTTCTTGTAAGTGATTGATTAGTAGCATTCGGTCTCCACTGAATATTTTACATATCTCTAGGAATAAAATAAAGATAGCCCTTTTGTTTTTCAAACAAAAGGGTTTGTATTTTTGTTTGTATTAGGTTTGTATTTCACCTAACAGTTTAGGTGAAATAGTAATTTTCACCTAAACTGTTGATACTCAGTGCTGTAAGTGAATGCAATCATTGCAAGCATTGAAGAGTAACAAATCAAATAGTCATGATTTACTGATGATATGATTATCTACGTTGAAAAAAATCCCAATGTACACACTATTTATTATTACAAATTCAGAAAGATTGAAAGACTGTAGATATCAGATCAATATACATCAGCAGCTAATTAGAAAATACAATAATGATGATGATAACAGTAATAAACCCATAATCAAAACCAAGAACAATTCTTTGAGGTAAGAAATATTTATCAGAAGAAAGATATCCTGTCTTTTGTGGGAACGTGAGTGGAGCTGGAGGCTATTATCCTCACCAAACTAACACAGAACAGAAAACCAAATACCACATTTTCTCACTTACGAGTGGGAGCTAAATGATGAGGATATATGGACACCAATAAGGAAACAACAGACACTGGGGTCTACTCAAGGGCAGAAGGTGGGAGGAGAGAGAGGAGCAGAAAAGTGAACTGTTGGGATCTGGGCCTAATTTCTGGGTGATGAAATAATCTGTACAACAAACCGGTGACATGAGTTTACCTATGTAACAAACCTTCACATGTATCTCTGAACCTAAAATAAAAGGCAAAAAATAGAAATATTTAGCTATCAAAATAAGTATAAAACCTTCATGAGGAAAAATCTAAGACTTTAGTGAAATATATACAAAATAATCTAAACAAAAGGAAAGATTATAGCATGTTCCTAGGTAGGAGGTTGAAATTGCAACTATTCTGAAAATCCAGCAATTTTATTTCCAGGCATATGCCTTAGAAGAATTATCAAAAATGAACACTGAGAGGGAAAGATTATAGACTATCTAGAATATTCATTGTAGAACTGTATATAAAGGAAAAATAAAAATCAAGTAGCTTAACTGTCAATCAATAGAATAAATGTATGTATGTATGTATCTGTGCATATATATATATATGTCACATATATATTACAGTATTTAAATAAAATGGGAAAAATCATGCAATTAAAACATATGCATAAATGTGAAAATTTAAGAACAATGTTGATTCATAAATGAAGATTGGGAAGAAATATACAGAATGTGATGCTGTGTAAATTTTTAAAACAAAATAAGACTATACTTTTCAATGAATATGCTCTTATGTAGTAAAAGTATAAAACTATGGCTGCACACCAAATTCAGAATCATGACTGCCTCTGGGTCAGAAGGGCATGTGATGGGTGAAGGACTCAACTGCATGTGGAATATTTTATTTTATGAGACAAGGTTTGGCTCTGTCACCCAGGCTGGAGTGCAATGGGGTAATCATGGCTTACTGCAAACTCTGCTTCCCAGACTCAACCAATCCTCCCAAGTAGCTGGGACCACAAGTGCGTGCCATCACGCCTGGCTAATATGTGTATTTTCTGTAGAGAAGGGCTTCACCATGTTGCCCAGGTTAGTCTTGAACTCCTAGGCTCAAGCAATCCACCCGTCTTGGCCTCCTAAAGTGTTGGGATTGCAGGCAGGAGCCACTGTACCCAGTCAGAATATTTTATTTCTTAAGTAAAAGAGGAGAATCTGAAATAAATGATGTTGATATTTGTTGTAGATATGAGTGACAGGGGGATTCTCAGTTTAGAGAAAAAGGCCAAGAGCCCAGTACTGGTTTCATGAGGCAAGGCAAGAAAGTGGCTGAAAAGGTCAATTTCAGAGGAATAAACATTAGAGACCAGTGATTTAATCTAGCATATTGGCCAAAACTACCTCATTCCCCAACACACACACACACACACACACACACACACACACACACACACACACAGAGGCATGCACACCCCACAGCAGTTTCCAGCATCTGAAATTTCACCAAGGCTTAACAACTTCTTTGGATGAGAAATTATTTCTGATAAAAAAGAAACTCTTGTTAAAATGCAAATATTTTACCTTGAGGTTAACAAATGAAGCCTTTAATAGTTATAAATAAAAGGAAAGTAATATTCAGTCTAGTCTGTACTGCATAAAACTCTATGAGGTTGCTCTTGTTATCCCTCATGTATTATAGAAGAAAACCGGTTCAGCACAAAAGGTCGATGAATATTGCTGAAGGCCTCATGGCTGTCACTGGGATTTAAATCCACATCCCTGTGACAACAAATCCCTTGCACTTTCCACTGCTGCATGTGCTTCCTTATCAGTTACTGGAGAACTCAGTAGGCCCTGAAATTGGCACCTCCAAGAGCAATTTTGAAGAGGAGCGAACAGACCTCACAAGGGAGTCCCTAATTATGGACACGGGCAGATTCTGCAGCAGGTCTAGATACCTGGTGAGGGGATGTGGTGGGTGAAATAAGCCTCCCTCACAATTTGGTCTCTGGCTAGTCCCACTGTCAAGCTCGTTAATCTTATGGATTTGCCAGGTGGCTCTTCACTCAAGACCTCAAGCAACAGCCATATATAAAGTCACATTGGCCTCACTGGTATTCTGATAAACTACACTTTGTCCACCATTTCAGAACCCAGGACTGCTCCTCCTTCCCAACCTATGCTGCAGAAGAAATGGTGCCCCAGTAGGTTTGAAAACACCATATACAGCTTCCTGGCTATAGTCTGAATCTATAGAGACAGCAGACAGCATCTGAGAGTGGACATTTAAAGAGCTATTAGTTGTTTCTGGTTCTGAGATTGGCATCAAAGGCTAAGTAAATAATGTAATGTTTCTAATCAGAGTCATGCAGATAGCAATTAGGACTGCATTCCAGGGATTATTTATGTCTATCTCTGTACCTAAGATCAAACTCGGCTAATTTGCCACTCTTATTTTAATTCCATCAATTACAGAAATAAATTGCCAATAAAATCTTATCTTTTGAAAAGGTTTGTTTTAACCTTTTATAAAGCACTCAGGGAAAAACTAAAGAAGCGCTTCCTAAGTGACTAGTAATTGATCAAGTTCGGGAGAGAGATGCAGTGAAAAATACTACTTCAAACAACAGCAGAACACTAACAAATGGGGATGAAAGAGGGATGGAAAAGTTTCCCTGGAGTATTCTGAAGCAAAGAATTTCATACATGTGAAAACTGAAAATTTTGTTTAGAACATTACACAAAGATGAGCTACTGTGAAGATATTGGTCTTTTCAACTCATGCATCCATTCTGTCTCCAAGTATTTTTTGAGCACTTACTAGGTGCCACGTTCTAGAAAGATGGCAGTAAGCTCCATAGCAAGGTCCCTGCCTTTGTGGAGCTTGCAGCTTTGTTGGGGAGATGATCATTAGATAAATATACATATAGGCAAGTACAAAATCATTGTATTAAGAAGAGGTGGTTAGGTGTGAAAGCAGCTATGATGTCATGCAGTGAGATGATGTAAGCTAAAATGAAGAGTTCAGAAGAAGGACCCTTCAGGGTAGACTTGCATAGTGGATTCGAGTTAGTCAGGTGGAGGACAGTGGGATCATTCCATGCAGAAGGAATGGCCTGTGAAAAGGTCAGGAGGCAGGAAGAACACTGGAAGATCTGAAAGAAAGCCAGACAGTCCACACAGAGTGGCTGATGTTTACTAAGCCCTGACTTCAAATCAGGCTCTATATAAAGCACTTATCAATATTATCTCATTTTAATTGAATTATTCTTAATTGATTTGGCTTCATGAGGTTAAGTCACTTACCTAAGGACACAGAATCATAAGTTTTCTATTTTGGTACGAAGGGATGCCTAAGGCTCTGGGGAGAAATTACCCAGGTTTTTGTTTTGAGGGGAGGGATACGTGGTAGGGAAAAGTTGGTGGCACGGGTGGGATCACTGAGATCTCCTTCAAACTCTTAATGGATATTCACTGGCCCAAGGGTTTGTGCTCAGCACTGTGTGATCAGCTGGTGAGGCACAGAGGATTCCCAGGTTCTTTTATTAATGCTCTAAGGCAAATATGCCATTGCTGCAGTCCAAGAATAATGCCATACACATCACAAATGATGAACTAAGAAGAGAGAAATAAAGGGGACAGAGTAGCCTATTGCAATAATGCAGGACTGGGAGAAATGGGAATACTAAGAAAAGTGGTGAAAAGAAAGACTGTGAAGGAAGTTTGGCTGGGATTTAGCAACTGACCGCATGGGGTTGAGTATGGGCCAAGGAAGGTTATAAGTCTTGATGATTTCCAAACAGAGTGATAGGTCTTGGCCTTTCCAAGGAGGGTGATTGATAGGTCTTGGCTGTTTTCAAGAAAACTGGTATGTCCTGACTATCTCGGAAAGTGATAGGTTTTGGCCATCTCCAAGGAAGTTTGTAGGTCTTGGCTATCTTCAAAGAAAGTGGTATGTCTTGACCATCTCAAAGGAGGGTGATAAGTCTTGACTACTGACTATCTGCAAGGAGAATGATAGTTCTTGGGCATCTCCAAGAGGCTGACCCTGACCAGGAAAGACATAACACACTGGAAAGAGAGAAGTCAAAGGCGCAGGCAGTTCACCTACATGATGGGAACAAGGTGGAAGGTCATGAACGTGAATGAGAGGTTAATCAACACAAGCCCAGGGATCTCCAGCCCTGGTGCTAATGGTGCTGCTTTGACAGCAGATGATGCATCTGTACTCCAGCCACCACATTGTCATACCATAGTCATTATGTTACTGTTTTTGTGCCAAGATAAAGGTAAGACTTAGTGGATACCCAGGTCCGTGTGGCCCCCTGGATGAAGTGTGGGAATCCAGAAGAGTAGTCTGATAAGCAGCAGTCAGGCCTCCTCTGCGCTTCATGGACCTTGAACGTTCCTTCCTCATGACAATTTGTGCCACCTTGTTCTGAAATACCTTTCTATTTGTCTTGGTCTTCCCAGCTGAATTGAAGTTTGCTGAGGGTAAGAACTGTCTCATGTCTTGCTTATGGTTTGTGTCCCCAGCATTTGGCACAGCTCCTAATTTGTCAACTGGAACCCTCACTAATGTCTAAAAAAGGCTTACTTATTCAAAGTCTGTCCCTCATTACCCTTACTTGGAGGATGGATTTCAGGAGAAAGTCTAAAATATAAACATTGTGGTTTGAGACAGAGAATCTTAGCCCTGGAAGGAGCCTTAGTCACTCAGCCAGACTTCTTGATTATACAGGAGGTAAAATTCAAGTCCCCAAGACAGGAATGAATTATCCAAGATAGCAGAGCTAGGGTGAAAAATCTAGCTTGCACAACTTGGTATCTCCCCATGCCCCAAGGTAACACCTAAGTATTCTTTTCAAGCTTATTCCTGCCTAACTTGCATCATGATTTTCACCATGATGTCTTAGAAGACCAGCGTGGCTAAGGTGTAAGTTAGAGGGCCTAGAGAAAGAACACAGGGCCAAGAACACACTCTCTTAGCCTCTGCTTCTGCCCTGACCTGCCCTGGTGCACCAAGTGCATACATATGCATGGGGTTATGAATTTATGCTTTCTTTCCAACTAGAGTGCTTAGAATAATGAAGGCAAGGACAAGGTCTGGTTTGTTGGCTCATACATTTATGGCTATGGCATATGGTAGACAACAAAAAAATATTATTTACATGACTACATAAATAAATGGATAAATAGCCTCCCCTATTAATCTTTAATTCAAGAATGCTATCATGGCCAGGGAATTCCAAGCTTCTCAACCTCGTTTGTACCCACTGATCTCTATACCCCAACCCAAACTTATAGGTAAAGAGCAACTGGTTAGACCCAGTGCTGTGAGAGCTGGTATGAATTGGATTAATACAGGGTTTATAAGTTCTCCTATTTTGTTGAATGCAGCCAGAACTAAACAACTTCTTTTCATTTCAGGCTTTTTGAAGAAACAACATGTATTATTTAAAGAACAACAACAAAAATAAACCCTTGTAAATATTGCACACCCATTTGCAAGCAGAAGATCAATACAATAATAACACCTTGGATATGAATAACAGTCAGTGAAATGCAAACCTGGCTAAAAGAAATTACCTTCTTTCTTAGAGAAGAGTCACAGGAGTCTGGGACACAAATTATTTTTCTCAGCTCTGGGCCTTTAGGGTATCAGAGCTTCTTGAATAGGATCATGCATCATGGAAAATGTTAATGTACCTATTATTCCATTTCTCTCTGATGAATTCTTTGGAATCAATAAAGGTACTTAACAGTTAAGAATTTCATTAGGTTGTGTTGCAATACCAGGAGTCTCTAAGATTTATATAACACCTATCTTCAGCAAGTCCTTTTGAAGCAATCATAGAGGAATATAGGTTGTCCTGCTGTGCAAACTCAGTGAATCATGTCGACTTAGGGGGTTTTTCTCCTTGTGGACTCATTGAGTCTTGAGTAGGGCGGAGTTTAGGCAAGTATTGCAAGTTTTCCGTATGTTTATCTTGCTGTTTGTATGTTTTTAAAATATATAATTCCACTAAGTATGTGTCCAAACAGTGGCCTGAAAGATGAGGAGGAAAATAACTATACTGTTTGATAGAGACCTTGACTTGATATTTAGCTGGAAAGATCAGACAGGAAGATAGGGAAAGTTGACTAATTTTGCAAAACAATAATGCAGAAAAAAAGGCATAAGGCAGCCCTTTGCACAATCATTCCATGAAGGATAAAGCTAGAGAATTCAAGGGTGGGCATTTTCGATTGAGGCTGATGTGTTATGAAAAGAAAGGAGTTGACCTTGAAGGGAAGAAACAGAATTGGCAGAAATGAGCACTGAGACTAATCCAAGAGGCATCCCAGGGTGACACAGTATTTGTGTTGATTATGCATTTCTTGTGATTCTCATCTATTTTAAATCCATTCACGAAGACAGTGATCAATAATAAAATGTAAAGACCTGAGTGGATATCATCAGATGAAGGAAAAGAAATGAAGGTCAATGTTCTACCAATGCTGATGTACCAGTTTGAGCTGCAGAAGCACCCGCTTTGCAATGTTTTATTTATCTTAACGACTTTGTAAACCTCAAGCCATAGAAGATTCTGTAACTAGAACATTCTATTGCTTTGTGATTTAACAATCCTTTGATCTCTTAATTATACTAAGGTCCTCTGATAAAATAACCTGCTTCAACATAAGACTTAGCAGGTTTTCTGTGAGCCCTACACATGATATACAGCTACCAAAGAGCACGGAAGTCTCTCATTTTTAAAGCTGAACCACCTATACCAACTTAAACTCATCTGTATATTTGTGTTCATTTGGCAGAACGTACAATGAAAACCAACTTCTCTGAAATCCCAGATGGTGCTGAGTGTTGTGAGAGATATCACAGCCCTGAGTCAAGCTAATTCACAGGAACCATGAATAGTCTTTAAATAGGCACATGCCAGGGGGAAAAAAAGGCTATTAACAGAATGAAAATATTCAAGAAAGTTGTCATGGAATAACAGTGATCAGGGGTTGGGAAGGAGGATGACAGGATAGGTCAGTTCAATCCATGCACATTAGTTCAGCATTTGGGGTTCTCTTTGCTTATATACGTGGGAATTTCTTAGAATGTACACATTTTGAGAGACATAGTACATGTGATTCATTTTAGAGAATTTTTCTTTCTCAAGTGCAATGAAATTATTTTGCTGTGCAATGAAAATTCAGCAACCATTCTGATAACCTTCGTGGTTTCTATTCCATGTGCCTGGGGCAGGTTTCTTTGAACCAGTCATATCTCAGTGCATTATAACTTTGGTCTTGTCTTATTTTTTCTTCTGTGCCTGCCAGCATATCAGTCATTTTCCTAAAGTTAATAGGAAGATTATGCAGTAGTAAAATCTACCAGGAAACTTCTATGGCTTGATAAACACCCCCTCTTCCACCTCCATACTAATTAATTTCAGTTCTAATCACTTTATTCTTTATGTGAAACAAAACATCTAAATTTGTTCCCTATAATCTTTGTCTACCTTCAGATTCCTAAAAATATCTCAAAACATGCATAAACATAAGGTTCTGAAAAGCAGCCTTTATCTCTTAACCCTTAGCATTTTTCTACTTGAAAACTTCATTGTCAGAGAAATCAGATGCAAAACATTCTCCTTTTAGCTAAAGAAACATTTCCTATATCTTTGTGATGTTGCTTATTCACAGTAGATTTTATTTTGGTTTCATATCACATTAATTACACTGTTTATTTCTTTTCCCGTTGAGATTCCTATTTATCTTTTCTTGCTGTCTCCAGAATACATTTCCTACTAGCAGGAAGCCCTGAATGATGAATGATGAATAAATAGAATCTAAACTTTACCAGGTTTGAAGGCACTGATGTCTAAATTTTGTTTGCTGATAGCAATAGACTTTTTAGTTAAAAAAAAAAAAGTAACAAACAAAAAAGATTAAGCATCAAATTGGAAAAAATAGGTCATTGCCTCTAGATCAGGGTCTTATACATCAATCTGTGGGCTCTAGGGAAGTTTGTGGGCTACATAAGTGCTTGGACTGTGCATTACCAAAGGAAAGTAGCAACAAGGCCTTTTGGCTACCTCTAGGACCTTCATAGAAGCCCTAAACAAGGTTTCATTCAATCTTCCTACTTTTAAATAAAACACCATGGAAGTGTATGAGTAATGAGACATAAAACAGTATGCTGTAGTGGAAAGAGCACGGATGGAGAGTCAGGGAACCTGGATTCTAGACTCTAACTTACCTTCTCTGGAGGCATTTGACCTTTGACTGACCTTGTCACCTTTCCATGGCTTGGCTTCTTCATTTGTGGAATGAGAAGTTGAATAAAGAAAACTATTTTTTCTAGTTCTAATGAATTATGGGTTGCTCTGAGGATGGAGTGAAACTCATCTAGAGGATGATTGTAGAGAGTGCTACACTGTGATTTTGAGATGTCATATCATATATTCCATAATGTCTGTGGTCAGTAGCTGGACAAATAAACAGTCATGACTACCTATAGAAGCCTTGGTTCTGACCACATCAGTTTACTGAAATGTAGAGCTTGTGTTAGATTGACCTTTTCCAGTTTCTCTTCTTAATTCTTTCTATCCCACTTCTCTCTCCACCTTCTACTCCTCACACCCAGAGGTGGGGAAAAGCCTAGCTCATTCTGTTTTGACTAGCGGCCAAATTAGAAATATATCTGTAGAGGTGAATCGATTACGTAAATGCTGATTCGTCATGGGACAGCTTTGTGGTTAATGTAGTCTAATTGGTTCTTTATTTCTATATTTGGTATTCTGCCACCAGATTAAAAAAATTTTTCAATTAATTGCCATGGGATGGTTAAGTCAATTGCTTTACATTCTAGTGTTTAATCAGTCAACGTTCCCGCACACACCACTGACATTTTGGCAGCATAGCAATTAAGGCACTACTTGCCCTATTTATAGGTAATGAATGCTTTGAGTTATAGAAAGGCAATAATCCTCAATTACTGTTTTCCTAAATTCAATTTAATTTAAAATTTTTCCCAGATTATGTCATTTTCCATGGGAGAACATTAAGTATTCTTCCTTATATGCCCATGATTTAACATTGTAACTTGGTCCAATTCTTTAAACAGTAATGTATAAAGTATGATGCTTAGTAGTTTATGGGTGCACACTTGAAGATTATGGAATAATGGTACAATAAATAAATGTATGTGACTGAAAAATGCCCAGGCCACTTGAGTAGCAGCACCTTCCAAATCACTAATGTACGAAATCGTGCTGGAATACTTGTGAGCTT
Organism: Aotus nancymaae; assembly: GCF_030222135.1. NCBI lineage: Eukaryota > Metazoa > Chordata > Mammalia > Primates > Aotidae > Aotus > Aotus nancymaae. The sequence continues at coordinate 8,525,820 of NW_026988412.1, read as the reverse complement.
TGTCTTGCCACTTTGTGAGGCTAAAAATGCTGGACTCTCTTTCTATACTTTTCACAAATGCAGATCATGAACTAACAGTACCGATTATGAAGTCAGTGTTGGAAATGCCTCATACTTAAGTGGTGATGATCAATGATGATCAGTCTCTATAAAGATTGTTTACATACATATCTGCATATAATTCTGCCAACTACATGATAAGGTATTATTGTCTCCACTTTGCCAATGAGTTGAGAAGCTGATTTGAAGTTAGAAATGTAGATTTAAGAGTCGTTAAGGTCCATCTCACTTTGGAAAATAATAGACGATGCCACTTTCCAGAATCTTAGAAAAGGAGTAATGATAAGCTGTTCTAGAAACTATATGAAGGAAGGGAATGTTATTTCCTTCAGTTTATTTATCATGAGAAATAGCCTTAGCTGAAGCAAGGTCACTTTTTGAAATGCACTTGTTTTCTTAAAAGGATGGCTGGTCTGATCCCATGCATTGAAATGTCCAGGACTCAAGCTCCTATCCAATAGCTAGTTAGGGTCTTTTCAGCCTGCAGACTGGACTTGCACACAGGGCAGGCAACGTGTCTCTGGATTTTCACGCTCCTAGAGTAGTTGAGCTGTGTTTGCTGTAAGGTGTCATGTTTGCTGTGTGTCTGGGAAAACTTAATGAAGCATTGTGCACGCAGAGGCAGGATGATGCTGACATTAATCATCGCTGCTAACTTCTAGATGTGAAAGCAGATGGTGAAACCCATGGCTTCTTAGACAGTGCAGGTTGAGGATGTGAGTTGATCCTACTGGTTTTCGTTTAGAGGCCTATTTTCTTTTCCTGTTGTCATTTCTATATTCCTATTGAAGGAACAACTGTTAATAGAAACATTTAAGGACTATATGGGAATGTGTATGAGTGTGTAAAGCTGTGTGAAACCAGGTTTACTTTACTCATCCTCTTTTTCAAAAGGAAGTTAATAAATATGATCAAAAACACTCTCTTGAGAAACATGCAACAGGAAAAATCATAATAATAAATACTTTCCAAGAAGAACCCATATACTTCAATCATTTGAAGGGCTAAATTCTGGGATCTATAAAACTCTTTCCTTTCAATGAGACTGTCCTCTCCTTTCCCAGTTGATTTCCTTTGTTATGAAAGCACCTGGGAAAGGTGCTGGGTTCATATGGAGTCAACCAGGCATGGCACTCCCACACCACTTTACTGGCAACAAGAAGGTTGACTGTGTTATCTGTTTCATTCATAAAGTGCTCCAGGCAGAGTCTTATAAAACAGCTTTGAGACTGTTGGTTTTGTGGCACAGTGAGATTTCTTGCTCTCTCTCGCATCTTCTTCTTGCCCAGAATCACCGTTATAGTATTTTTAGGCATACTGAAAACATATAAAATCATGTTAGATTTTCAAGAGCCACTTAGTCGATAACTCATGGCAACTATTTTCAGAACACCAGTGCAATTGCCAAGTGGGCTAGCCGTAAGCCTTGATCTATTTCAGTATATAAGTAACTGTTTTGTTTTAGAGTTAACTGTTTACAGAAAAGTTAGAATTCCTGAACTAATACTTTCATACATGAAAGTGCCGTGGGATCTAGACTTAAATGGCCAGAGCCAGGTCTCTGATACTTTGGAAAGCAGCGTACCCAGCCTTGGGATCACGCGAACAGATTCCCAAGCACACTACAAAGTGAAGGGGCTACCATCATCAGTCCCACAAGTGCAGTCCTTATAAAAGAGATGCCCCTAGGATATAAAAAAAAGCCTTTTATCACTCTGAAAGCCTTTATTACTGTTGAGAAGAAGATCTTTAGCACCTTCTAATGATTTTATTAAGTACGAAGCTAACAGAACAAGCCCCTTTTTAGTGCCTGAAATAAATCATCTGACTTTTAAACCTCTCTAAAGAGGCTATATAGAGATGAAATTATATATAATATTAAGAAAAACAAGAATAATTAAATGCCCTTTTATTTTTCAAAGGTGATAATGTTCATTTGTAATTCTTACAAAAGGTGCAAACTGTGAGTTGAATCTCCCAAAGAACCAGACCCAAAATAATTATTCTTAAAACATGATAGCATCCAGCCAGTAATCTAAGCAAATAGACACAAGGTAGCATTGTACAGTCAAGTAAGCTATACACTCTTCATGCAGCGTCCCAGGAGTTAATTGAACACCCACTCTAGATGACAGACCAACAAGCAAAAGGAACTTGCGATCTTTAAGACCACCTTTGCATTTCTGTATAAAGATGGGCACACTGCCCAGTCACCAGCAGAAGTGCATGTTAAGTTGTTTGACTAGCAGTGGAGATTAATTTTCATTAAACTCTTTGCAATGGACCAAGTTATTTGTGTCTCTTCAAAATTCATATGTTGGAATGCTAATCCCAATGTGATGGTATTTGAAGGTGGGGTCTTTGGGAGATAATTGGGTCATGAGGTTGGATTCCTCGTGAATGTTAGTAGTGACTAAATAAGAAGAGAGCAGAGAGGTAGCTCACTCTTTTTCTACCCTGTGAGGATACAAGAAGAATACAGCAGTCTGCCATCCAGAAAAGGGTCTTTATAAGAACCTGACCCTACTGACACCCTGATCTAGACCTCCAGTCTCTAAAACTGAAAATAAATTTCTGTTGTTTATAAGTCTATGGTATTTTGTTATAGAAGTCTGAACTAAGACACTACCTGAATTTTCCTCCCTGATCCCTGTTGTGAACAGCCATACACAGGTATAAATGTGTTCATGGTAGAGACTGTTGCCTTAAGACTACAGGTATAGATGTCATGACCGTGGTCTACCTCAACTTTGCTACTTCTGCAGTGAAGAGTTGGGCTGCTCTATACATTCCTGTACCCATCACTAATCTTTCTATCTCCCATGTGATTCTAAAAATCATTAGTGTCTGGCAGATTGTATTTTCCAAACATGACTGTACTTATAGCTCCCATCTTATGTGATCTTCTTACAATGTGATTTTAACACTCCTGCCATTGAGTGTTAGAGTCTGTGTGCCCAGCCCTTGAACATGGACAAAACCTTCTCATTGCCATGACCAATAAAGTATAGTGTACATAATGCCATGTGATTTCCAAGAATATGTCGTAAAAATGCTATACATTCCTGCTTTTGGAGCACTTGGTCTTAGAACGCAGCTCCATGCAGAAAAAAGCAAACTAACTCACGCAGAGAAGGTACATGGAGATTCCATGTATAGGTGTTCCATCCAATACATGGGAATCCAGCCCAGCTGAGATCCCAGCCAACTGCCAGCAAAATCCACCAGGCATGGGAGTGATAATGCTTCTAGATGATCCAAGCCCAAGCCACCCAGTCACTCCCTTTGAAATCCCCCAGCTTGACCCCAGACATCAGAGGGAAGCAGACAAAGCATTCTCACTGTGCCCTATCCAAACCCCTGATCCGCAGAATCAAATAGCTGTTTTGTGCTATTAGGTTTTAGGGAAGTTTGTTATACAGCAATAGTAACTGGAACACTGGCAGAGCTTAGACTTGGCTTGCTTGCAAGCCCTGAAACAGAACATTGTTTTCTATCCTGAGAGATATTCTACAGCCCACCAAACCCCTCAAATTTCCACAATTTGCAAGCTTCAGTAAGAGCCAATTGGGGATTGTATGAGCTCAAAGTGGCTCAAGAAGAGCTTGGCTCTTTTCTGAAGCACACATTTTGAAAAGTAAATAAAAGTCTACTTTATCCTTTTTTAAAGCAATTTCTCAATCCTTTGGTGCCTCAAAGGATTGTATTCTCTTACAGGAAGATCTTAAGAGGGAGATATGCCCTCCTTGCCTTACACAAATTTGAAAGGTCTCCTCTACCTTTAGGCTGACCTCTCCTACTTCTTACCACTCCCCTTCCTCCACCTACAGAAAACAAGCTCTCATCCAGACCCACAGAAAATGATCGACTAATATTTTATTTTATTTTATTTTATTTTATTTTATTATTTTGAGACAGAGTCTTGCTCTGTCACCCAGGCTGGAGCACAGTGGCACAGTCACAGCTCACTGCAATCTCTGCCTCCAGAGTTTAAGCAATTCTCCTGCCTCAGCCTCCCGAGAAGCTGAGACTACAGGCATGCAACACCCATGCCTGGCTAATTTTTGTATTTTCAGTAGAGATGGGTTTTCACCATGTTGGCCAGGCAGGTCTCGAACTCCTGATCTCAAGTTATCCACGTGCCTTGACCTCCCAAAATTCTGGGATTACAGGCATGATCCACTGTGCCTGGACTGATTTACTAATATTTTAGACTAATTGAATGCCTCAAATGCTTTGAAGACCAGTCATAACATTCACAGTTCTATTGCTTAGTCACCAGAAAGAGCATTCATCCTTCTCCCAGGGCCATTGAAGCTCTGCTCTTGACTGAGCCACCTGGCATGAACCTTTCTCCATGCACATATCTGAAAAGGAAAACAAAAAAGTCACTAATTCAGGTGATCGGACCAGCCTCTATTCCTGGAGCTTGTCCCAAAGTCCCCATCTGTGGAGTTCGGTGGTAAACAATACCCTCGCACCCAAGTGCCCCTTGTCAACCCAAACAAGTCAAAGGCCTCTTCAATTTCCTTTCCTCATCTATCTGAGAGGACAGACAATACATAATTTCCGCCTACATCAGGCTACTGCAAAAACACATCTTGTTCGGAACTAGACACTTGCTCCTAAGAATGACAGTTTGATTCTAATCCACAGGAGTAAGAGAAAGCAGTCAAAGCAAAAAGCAGATGCAAGGCCCTCAAACTGCCATGCCCTGAAGTAGGGTCACTCTCAGGATCAGCTTGTCCTGAGAGCAGGAGGGAAACATTTGATGAAATGCAGGATTTCTGTGGCAGAAGAAAAGACTCCTGCATTATGGATGGAAGTCTCCCTGGGGAAAGCAGAAGAAATGTTCAAAGACCAAGGAATGATTTGTGACAAAGAGAGAAAAAAAAAACTATAAGCAGCAGTAAAACCCCAAATTACTAGCTACCAAGCTGGTTATTGATTACCAGTGTCCCATTTGAAATCAGCCAAGTTCTCAATCGAAGGGTATATAGATATTATGCATGTTACAGTCTACAACAATAGCAAAGATACTTTTCCCAAAGGTTTTATCCACTTTTTGGGTCATGTTTGGGCATTTTCAGCCATGTTTGACTTACAGAAAAGAGCACTGCACCAATTGTCACCATATTCTGGTACTTGGAGAGGGCCTTAAACTACATTCTAGATCAAATGGGCCAAATAGAGATATGCAGAGCATATCATTCAACAACTGCAGAATACCCATTCTTTCCCATTGCAAATGGAGCATTCTCCAGGATAGATGTGTGTTGAGCCACAAAACAACTCATAACAAATTTAAGAAGATCAAAATAGCATCAAGTATCTTTTTTGACCAAAATGGTATAAAACTAGAAATCAATAACAGGAGGAACTTCAGAAAATTTACAAATGAAATTACAACAGCATGCTCCCAAACAATCACTGAGTCAATGAAAAGCTTAAAGGAAATATTTAAAAATTTTTTGAGACAAATGAAGCTGGAGACACAACATACCAAAATCTCTGGAATATAACAAAAGCAGTTCTAAGAGGGAAGGGGAATTTCTAGCAATTAATATCTATATTTAAAAAGAAGAATGATTTCAAATAAGCAACCAAGCACTGCACCTCAGGAAATTAGAAAAACGAGAACAAACTAAGAGCCAGGCACTGTGGCTCATGCCCGTAATCCCAGCACTTTGGGAAGCCAAGGCAGGCAGATCATGAGGTCAGAAGTTCAAGACCAGCCTGGCCAACATAGTGAAACCCCATCTCTACTAAAAATACAAAAGTTAGCCGGGTATGGTGGTGCGTGCCTGTAGTCCCAGCTACTCGGGAGGTGGAGGCAGCAGAATCACTTGAACCCAGGAGGCAGAGGTTGCAGTGAGCCGAGATTATGCCATTGCACTCCAGCCTGGGTGACAAAGCAGGACTCCATCTCAAAAAAAAACTAAGACTAAAGTACATAGAAAGAAGGAAGTAATAAAGATCAGAGCAGGAAATAAATTAAATAGATATTAGAAAGATGATAGAAAATATCAATGAAACTAAGAGCTGGTTTTCTGGAATGATAAACAGAATCAATAAATCTTTAGCTACACTAAGCAAAAAAAAGCAAGAAGACTCATATAAAGAAAGTCAAATATGAGAATGTGGTCATTACAACTGAAACAACAGAGACATTGTGCATTGTGAACAGTTATACACCAGCAAATTGGATAACCTAAAAGAAATGGATAAATTCCTCGGTGTACACAACCCACCAAGACTGAATTATGAAAAACTAGAAAATCTTAACAGACAAATAAGTAAAGACATTGAATCAGTAATAAAGAGTCTCTTATCAAAGCAAAGCCCATGGCCTGATGGCTTCACTGCTAAGTTCTATAAAACATTTAAAGAAGAACTATTACCAATTTTTGTCAAAATCTTCTAAATAATTGAAGAGTGGGGAATACCTCCATAGTCATCTGGACAGTATGTTGTGCAAATTAAATACATACAATTTTTTCTGTCAATGTAAAAAATAAAATACAAAGTAAATTAAAGTTTTTAAAGAGGAATATTTTGGTACTAAACCAACTCTATTAGAAAGAACCCATACAATGAACCCTGGTATCCACTGAGGATTCTAGTCCACTGAGACCTCTATCAATTGCCTCATCTCAATTTTCCACATACTGGAAAAGTCCACAGTCTACCAGGTTTTTTTGTGAATTTCTGGAATGTAACAAATATTCTCATGGTACTTCTGACTTGGTACCATGATATCTTTCAATTCATGTTGTTTCTTCTAAACCCTCCCAACTCAAAGATAAAACCCAGCCTCTTCCCCAAAATGCACATAAAATACCTACTCTCATCAAGCATTTTGGCAGAAGAAGACTGCTATGCATCATGTAGCAAGCAGTGCTGGAGCACATGGCAGGTGTTCCCACTCTATAAAGTCTTTCTCATAAGCCTACCACCCCCACAGTCTCTCTGGCCCTCTGCTGTCACTTTTGACTATGAGCTGGGCCCTCTACATGCCCCTCCCTCCTATCTCCTCTTTTCTCCTCTCTTTCTCTTCTGAAGAACAACTGACCTCCATCCCCTCCCTCCCCACCCCAACCCCCCGCCAACCCCCCGCCATTTTCTCCTACAGACCATTTCAATCATTTATTTGGCTTTCAAGCTCCAGGGAACAAAAGATCCTAAATAAAGTTAAAGTTAGTTCTGTACCTACCTGAAATCGTGATGGCAACTAGAAAGATGAGATGAGACTTGCCTCTTTCCAGTAGCAACAAGAAAAACATTTCCCGTCTCAATGCTTGAGTTTCTCATCTCTGAAATGCCAAGGTTGGATTGTGATTCCCCACTTTGGCATTTCCCTTAAGCCCACTGGGGAGCCAACATTGTGCATGTGGAAAAGAAATGTCAGCATATTGGCATCTGGGCTAATGAACATATCTGCTAATTATGTTTTACATGAAATATGAAATTCAAAGAAAACACTAGGGGATATTAGCATTGCTAAACACAGTCCTGTGCCATTTTAAAAAATATGTTTATTACTGCTCTGTCACTAATCACTTATGAAACTTTGGAAAATTAGTTAACATATTGAAGCTTCATTGTTTTTCCAGTTCTGCATTTGTAACATGCTGTAAGCAGTGTTGGTGATTTCTAAGGCACACTGCAACCACATTGAACAACTGATAGGAATATGCAAAAGATAAACCAACACCCTATGACTTATATTACTATTTTTAGGTTTAAGCCCAATAGAAATGTACATGTGTGCCTACCAAAAGACATGTACAAAAAATTCACAGCAGCACTATTCATTATAGCTCATTAGTGGGATGAATGATGTCCTCCCTAAAAGACATATCTGCATCTTAACCCCCAGAGCCCATGAATATACGTTAACTTATCCTTGAAGATGTTAATTAAGTTATGGTTCTTGAAACCGGGTCATCCTGGATTACCTGGATGAACTCTAAATCCAATAACAAGTGTTCTTATGAGAGTCAGAAGAGAGCAGGGATAAAGAGGAAGAAGAGGAGAAGACTTTGTCAAGACAGGCAGAGACTTGAATGCTGCCCAGCTGCGAAGTGATTGGAACCACCAGAATCTAGAAGAGGCAAGGAAGAATTCTCCCCTCGAGGCTTCAGAGGGAGTGCTGCCCTGGTCAGCACCTTAATTTCAGACTCCTGGCCTCCAGAACCACGAGAGAATACATTTCTGTATTTTTAAGCCTCCAAGTCTATGGCAATTTGTTGCAGTAGCCCCAGGAAAGAACACAAGTCCCAAATTGGAAACTGTCCACATACATGTTCATTAATAGTAGCATGGATACATCAATGGTAGTGTAGTCACACAACAGAACACTTTACAGCAATGAAACAAAACAAACAGCATGGATGAAGCTCATCAATGTGGTGTTAATGAAGGAAGCCAGACTCAACGTGCATAATGTATGATCTTGTTCATGTAAAGTTCAAAAACAAAAAAAAGCCATTTTGTAAGAGATGTCAGAATTGGATCTACCTTTTAGAAGGGCATTGATTTGGAGGGGGTACAAGAAATCTCACTGGGGTGCTGCAAGTGTTCTACATCATGATCTGGGTAGTGATTACATAGTATGTTTTTTTGTCTAAATTCATTGATTTGTATACTGTGCGCTTTATTGTATGTATGTTCATTTTCAAAAAGAGTTTTTAAACTATGTGTTTTTAGACTGGACATGGTGGCTCATGCCTATAATCGCAGAACTTTGGGAGGGTGAGGAGGGAAGATGGCTTGAGCTCAGGAGTTTGAGACCAGCCTGGGCAAACACGGCAAGACCCCATTTCTGCAAAAAATACAAAAATTAGATTGATGTGATGGCTCATGCCTGTAGTCCCAGCTACTTGGGTGGCTGAGGTGGAAGGATCACTTGAGCCCAGGAGGTCAAGACTGCAGTGAGTCATTTGTGCCACTGCACTCCAGCCTGGGTGACAGAGTGAGATTCTGTCTCAAAAACTAAATACAAATGATTATTTTTTTGATCTTAAAATCTTATTTACAGAATTAAATATTTTGTTCATATAAGCAGAGAGCATTTATCAGGGTTTATTATATGCTTTGAACTAGATTAGAGAGAGAATGGTTGGTTATGGTATTTATATGAGGAATATTTTTTAAATTTAAGGCAGAATTGTTGCATACCGATATAGTTAAATTCATATGTTCAGGGACTGTTACAATAGTTATTTAGGTTTCAAATATTTACATCTAAATATTACAAAAATCCCTCAAGTGTGAATTCTACTTTAAAGTCATTCAGACATGACCTTACAAAAGCAAGTTGAAATGAGCTATTTTATATCCCCCACTCTGTTCATGGCATTCACTTTAGAAGCAAATAAGCTCACCTCCTCCCGGGGATCCCCCTTGCTTGCAGTTATGTATGATACAGGTGGCTGTGTCTACCTTGTGCTGATGGGTTCAGCTTTAGTTTTTATTTTATTCCTCACAAGTCTCTGTTTACATGCTATTTTGTAAGAAGTTCTAACTAATTTTCATTTGTGTATGATATACAGCCTGTGTAGGTCTTAAGTTTATTTTTAGTATTTAGGCATCAGGGCAAGAGCTTCATGTACTGATATTCAAATTGAAGGTAGGTTCATATGTTATAATAATCAATAATGCTAGTAGTGAATTATAATAATAACACAGTTTGCTTGCTACGCCATGAGCTGTGCATTTTTGGCTGATTGGACCTAGGAGAGTGTCTACCAAGATCAACCATGTATTGAAATAATTAATATGAGCCTTTCTTTCTGGTAGAAAAAAATTATTTTGCTACTCCAGATGTACAGCCTTCTAGATTCAGTTATCACCAATTAAACTCAAAATGCAATAAATTGAAGCTGGTTTTCTCAGAACCTGTTTCTGCTTCCCAAAAGCCAAGTAAGTGATTAAACAAACAGTTCAGTTAATTGAGGAGTTTGAGAAATGGTTTTTCTGTTCCATTTATGGAAATTCCTCTCTTGCCCTCTTGTAGCTTTACATTTTCATCAAAATAACATCTAAAAGGATACTATAAACGAAAATTTCCAAACTTTTAGCTTTTTTTTGCACCTACAGCTCCAATCCTTCGCAATTGGAACTTTATAACAGTGGGAACTGCCCCTGGACACATTTTCAGATGTAATCTTGGTATTCAGAGGACTTTGGCAATAAAGTGGCTGCCAGTGATTATTAGAGGCATAACCAGTTTGCTTGGCATGATGGGTTGTGATGTGTCTCTGGGGTGCTGGGATAGCCTAAATTCTTCCGAGTGGGTGTTTAAAGTGTATATGTCAGTATTTGTAGGAGGTTGTTCGTGAAGAACTGGAGTGCATGTGGCATGGGCATGTGGGAACAGATGGACCCTCAAATGATCCAATCCCTTGAATCCTGAGTTTTTTAAATCAGTCCATGCTCTCCATGATTTTTCAAGGCCACTACTTGGTGAACACCTCCTAGGTTCCGAGCACTGTCCCCATGGCTTTATTTGTGTTGTCTCATCTAATTCCCGTAGCTGCTGCTGGGGTTTCCTGAGCATCACACTCACCATCCCTTGCACCCTGTCAGCTTCCTACCAAAATAGTATGTGTCTCTAGTTATTTTTTTTTTTTAATTCTTTGGCCATAGGAGCATAATAAGCCATGCATAGGTTGGACCAGATGTGCTGGAGAGTTACCACCCTTGAGGTTATCTCCCAGCCAATAACAGACAGGACATGACAAACAAAATCCTAGCTTCCTGATCTCTCAGGTGGGACAAATCTTGAGCATGTTATGTAATGTCTCTTTGAAGTCTCAGCAGTACTCTTCCAGTTTCTTGTTATCACCCTTCAGATAATCCTTGTTTTAAGATGAGCTTCTGAAGGTAGAAAAATAATAAGACAATCTTCATATACTTTTGATAAGCTATTTTTATTCCTATCAAAGTGCTACAGACTGTTTCTGCCTTCCCTCAAATTCACTGTTGGAATCCTAACCCCCAATGTGATGGTCTTAGGAGGTGGAACATTTAGAGGGTAGTTAAGTCATAGGGTGGAGCCCTCATGAAAGGGATTAGAGTCCTTATAAAAGAGACCCCAGAGAGCTCCCTCACCCTATTCCTCCATGTAGGGACACAGTGAAAAGGCAAATAAATGTCTGTGAACCAAGAAGCAAAACCTGAATCTGACAGAGTCTTTAATCCGGGAATCCTCAGCCTCCAGAACTGTGAGCGATAAACTCGTGTTGTTTATAAGCCACTCTGTTTATGGTATTCCGTTATAGCAGCCTTCATGGACCAAGAAACAGAGCGATTAACTAACTTGCCCAAGATCATACCACTGATGAGTAGGAGAACTGGAATCAGTTTCACATTTACCTGATGGTTTTCACTACGCCACACTGCCTCATAAAATTAGAAGAGTTCATTTTCCATAGAGATGGCACAGAGATATGGCTTTATACATCTAGAATATCTAGAACCTGCAAGTTCTTTCTTAGAGGCATAACCAGTTTGCTTGGCATGATTTTCCAGTTTTTACATCTTCATGGGGAGTTTTCTTGTTTCATGCTCATTTGTAACAAAGTAAGTTTGGTTGCAGTTTTGTACATGACTCATGCATGGTTACCCAATTAAGGTGACCACGGTCTTATATTATCATAGTATTCTATACATGGCATGCTGGCTGCCTTCCCTGTCTCTTGCAGATCTGCTCTCTAATCCCCTTCCCTCTACTCTCTGTTGCCCTATAAAACTGACAAAATCCCACATGTGAGCAGGAAGTCATGGAACCCAAAGTTCATAAGTCCCACTTTTTCCAATCATACTGTGGTAATAACTGAAATCAGTTTTTCAAAAGAGTCAAAATTAGGTAGTGGGATATGATGAGCAAATGATCCTTGAAATAAAAACAAAATTCTCTGTTTCATATTGTAATACAAATCCATTTAAAATGTTAAAGAAAAAGAAAAATATGAACAAAGAGAAAAGTCTGTGTTTTTAAATGCCCCAGAACAGAAGCACATGTTAAAATGTCATATTTTTTAAGTTCTCAAGATAAAAAGTAGGGCTGAATGCTTAAAAGTACAAAATGGGTATTTTTAGCTGTAGAAATGCGTCATGGAAAAAAACAGGTATGGAGAAATTGATTAGGTAGGCAGAAGGAGAGAAAATATCCAAGTAAATACAGGACATTTGCATGAGCAGAGTCAGGGAGAGAGGAGGAATTAGAAGGTAAAGCAAAAATGAAATCATTTTCTACAGGCTCCATAGATTTTGCCCAGAGAAAAAAATGGAATGTTTTGTCGGGAGGGTGGTGACCCTTACAATGTCCTTCCTCATTTAATAAAATTTTACCACATTGAAGTCTCAGATCCACAGCCTTATCCTCAACTGACTGGCGTTGCCTCAGTCAACTAACAACTTTGGCATTCACTTTTCCCTGTCTTTCAAAATAATGTCCACCTTCTTAGTCTTAGATGAGCACTTTGCAGCATGTGTACTGCTCTGGCTTGCCTTCCAGCCCCACTCAAAAACCTAATCCTCTGTTACAGTCCATGTGCTTACTGGCAATTCTATATGCATGTCATACAATGTTTGAGTTTGTCCACTCCCTCACCACCTGTCATCCAGCCACCTGGCTTACTCCCCACTTGTTCTTTAAGAACAATCAATTGTTGTTTGAGTCTAGAAGTTCAAGATCGGAGTAGGCAACACAGTGAGAACCCCATCTCTACAAAAATAAAAATTAGCCAAGTATGGCAGGGCACACTTGTAGTCCCAGCTACTAGGGAGGCTGAGGCAAGAGGATCACTTGAGCCCAGGATTTCGAGGCTGCAGTGAGCCATCATTGCACCACTGCACTTTAGCCTGGGCAACAGACCCTGGCTCATTAAAAAAAAAAAAGAAAGAAAGAAAGAAAGAAAAAAGAAAAAAGAACCAACCAATAAAACCTTTTATGGTAAGTCTCTTTGATTAGCTACACTCAACAAGCCCTGTATCATCCTAAGTGGCGGTTAATATAGAGATTGTCACATACGATCTGAATTGCCTGTTTACTGCTCACTCTCTTCCAATAAACTAGAAATTTCTTAAGGGCATCAGGCTGTATTTTATTTATTTTTGTGTATCCAGAGCTTGACTGAGACACTTAAGGAGGTAGCAGGGGATTAATGTTAAACTGAACCAAACTGAATATGTTAAAGTGGTATTTGAATCAATATATTTCTAAAGTCTTCCACAGTTTGCTAATCCTTTGTCCTAGGGGGTTTCCAGACATCATTTTGGATATTTGTCCTTAGATGTCTTGACGTGAGTTAGCATCAGTAAGGGAAGTGGGGATTTCAAATTGTACCCAATATAACAGTCACTAGCACACCCAGATCTGTGTTACCTCCACAGCCCAGTAAACCTGGCAAAGCACAAACAGGATCTCCTTTTAATGAATCTAAGTGGATGCTTCACACAATGAGGTTTAATTTTTGTGGATTAATACTTACTTTATGGCTCTGGTAGGCTGAATCACCTGCTTTTCTCAGATGAGTGCCTTTCAGATGGCCAAAGCTGCCAGAGGGTCCAGCACTCAGCTCGCAGGAAACTGGGTCGCCTATGATACGATGTCACATCTTTTAAGATTTGGCAGTTTGGGAGGGAGTGGGTTGGGCACAGCAATCAGATGGAATTTACTGCTGGTAGATGGCGATTTGTTGCATTTTGCATTCTCCGTTGTACAATGTCTTTGATTGCTAGCACTGCCATTTCAGGTTTGACATCTTTCTATGGGGAACATCTGTGGCATGTAGCATTTTCCTCCGTACTGACAAGAAGGCAGACAAGGCACTGCTAATTTTTTTAAATCACATGATACAGTGACATATACAGTAACAGTTATGCTGTATCTAGGCTTGAATTCCTTTTCAACATTACTTGACAGCTACCAGTTTCTTATCTTGCTGCTTTCTCTAAGTTGTGGATTTTTTTTTTAACTTACATCTTTGTGTCAAGCTGGAATTCCTGGACTCTGATCCGAGGCCAAAATGATAGTTTTATTTTGCTCATTTCCTCTAGGGACATGGCCTTTTAAATATGGCCCCCAGTCATGCAGAAAAGCCACAAAAGGGTCATCGGGGCCCATTCTTTTCCCGGTCCTCCCATTTCTTCTGTATGTTTTCCTTTTGATGTTTTCTGTTTTTATTTCCATCTCAAAATCTACCATGGTCTTTGTGGTGTTCCAGGCTGTCCCAGATAGGAAGGATGGCTCGGCAAACTGGTCTGCACCAAACCTCAGTCATTTTATGCTCGAATTCCTTTCCTTTCCTGTCATACACAATGAAATTGTCTCTGTGTAATTACTCTCTATTAGGAGTCGCATCAGATGAGTCCCTATGAGAAAAATTTCAGGCATCAATGGTAGTTTTTGAGGAATGAAGGATTAAAAACTCCTCCACATACCTCCAAATAAAACTGGTCCTACCTTTTCCCACAGTACCTGATGTGACTATGGAGCACTGAACTGGCTGTTCAAATACTTGTTCTGGTTAATACACTAAATTGCTGTGGGACCCTAGACAGGATGACTGACCACTCTGGCCACAGTTTTCTCAAGTGTGAAAGAAGGGAATGTATATTAAATGGTAGACACATTGCTTATAGCTCCAAAATGCCACATAGTAGTGAATGGAAGTTTCTGCAACATTTTAAAAAGCTTCCTAGACTTAGACATAAGATGGTGACAAAACTAATGACAAGGCAGCTCCCTCTGGAGATTTATTATAATAAAGACATTCTATTTATTTTCCACCAAATAAGATATAAATACAACAAAAATAAACAAAGAATATAGAAATTTTTCCCCACCATTCTTTTGGTTGAGATTATTTTGTTACTCAGTTTGTACCACACTTTGTGGATTGCTTGGCAAGATATTCCTAAGAAAAATAGTATCTCTTTGGAAGTTTGGTTTCTGGTGATACTTATTTCAGTTTATAACATAGGATATGTGTTGGCTTAGACCAGGCACTGCCATCTTTACAGCTATGTAGGGTATTGGATTCCGTGTGGCAAATTATGATGACAACTTATTTCTGACATTCCTCCCATGAGGGAATGGAGTCTAAGTTCTCCTCTCCCTGATCTTGGCAAACTCTGGGACTCCTTTGAGTAACAGAATACAGCAGAAGTGATACAAGATGCCTCTAGGTCCCGCCCATAAGAGACTGGCAGCTTCCACTTCCTGTTTCCTGGAACACTCACTCTAAGACTGCTCTTCCCAAGAAAAGCTTGCTGTCATGTAAGAAGTAGAAGTGTGACTTCCCGGAGGCCAATATGCCATTAGAAGCCCAAGCCACATAAAGAACCTTTGATGAGACACCGTGTAAAAAGAGAAAGAGGCCAAGGGGTACTAACACACCAGACGTGGATGGAGAAGTCATCTGTGATATGATTCCTCTAACCCCTGCAGCTCCAGCTGATGTCACATGAACCAGAGAATAAGCACCTAACCAAACTCTTCCTAAATTCCCCAGTCTCAAAAACATGAGCAAAATAAGATGTTTACTTTAACCACTAAGTGCAGGGTAGTTCATTGTACAGAAATAGGTATCTGGAATGAGCCACCAGGACCTCTGAGAAAGAAGACAGTTCTCCTTTTTATACAAAAATTATGAGTGGTTCACTGTCAATCTATGACCTTCTGCTATAGGCAAAAACAGCTGGCCCTGTGACTGAGAGCCTCTTTTAGTGGGAATCAACAGGACATTGCTCCTTCATAAAGTCAAATATTTGCCTCTGCTAATGAAGCTATGGAGGCTCTCTTTTATCAATTGTTTGGAAGAGCTTAATGGATCTAAAATCCCAGGTGGAGTGTGTTTGAACAGAAATGTGGGTAAAGTTCTTTGTACAGTGTTGTAAAAGCATGAGTCAGCAGAACACCACTTCACCTGAGAACAGGATTTGGGGAGTAGAAATAACTGATAAAGCATCACAGATGGCCGTAAGTAACCTTCTTCTGTCCTAGGATGCCCCGTGATGCACTCTGTTTTGCTGTGCAGAACTTCATTGCTAGACTTTGTTTTGGGACTAGAGGAATTTTGGCCAGCTTGAGCCTAGTCTGTAATTATTTTTATAGTTCTTTCTAGGTTGCTCTTTTCTCTCTACTCAATTTGCATGAGTAAATCCTTCTAGCTGCAAGTTTTGGGGGCTTTTAAAATTTATTAGCATTTGCTACCATGAATAGTGCTGCAGTAAACATACATCTGCATGTGTTTTTATAATAGAATGATTTATCCTTTTTTGGTTATATACCCAGGAATAGGATTGCTGGGTCAAATGGTATTTCTGTTTTTATGTCTTTGAGGAATTGCCACACTATCTTCCACAATGACTGAACTAATTTACACTCCCACCAACAGTGTATAAGTATTCCCCTTTCTCCTCATTCTTGCCAACATCTGTTATTTTTTGACTTTTTATTTTTTTTATTTTTTTTTAATTTTTAAAAATTTATTTTACTTTAAGTTCTGGGATACATGTGCAGATCGTGCAGGTTTGTTGCATAGGTATATACGTGCCATGGTGCTGGTTTGCTGCATCCATCGCCCCATCTTCTACATTAGGTATTTCTCCTAATGCTGTCCCTCCTCAATCCCCCCACCCCCTGCCATTTCTCCCCTAGCCCCCCACCCTCCAGGCCCTAGTGTGTGATGTTCCTCTCCCTGTGTCTGTGTGTTCTTATGCTTCAACATCCACTTATGACTGAGAACATACAGTGTTTGGTTTTCTGTTCTTGTGTCACTTTGCTAAGAATTATGGTTTCCAGTTTTATATATGTCCCTGCAAAGGACATGAACTCATCCTTTTAATGGCTGCATGGTATTCCATGGTGTACATATGCCACGTTTTCTTCATCCAGTCTATCATTGATGAGCATTTGGGTTGGTTCCAAGTCTTTGCTATTGTGAACAGTGCCACAGTAAACATATGTGTGCATGTGTCTTTGTAATAAAATGATTTATAATCCTTTGGGTATATACCCAGTAATGGGATTGCTGTGTCAATAGGTATTTCTATTTCTAGATCCTTGAGGAATTACCACACTGTGTTCCGCACTGGTTGAACTAATTTACACTCCTACCAATAGTGTAGAAGTGTTCCTATTTCTCCACATCCTCTCCAGCATGTTGTCTCCTTA
This sequence comes from Aotus nancymaae, assembly GCF_030222135.1. Classification (NCBI taxonomy): domain Eukaryota; kingdom Metazoa; phylum Chordata; class Mammalia; order Primates; family Aotidae; genus Aotus; species Aotus nancymaae. Next base: position 8,508,572 of record NW_026988412.1, on the reverse strand, counting down.
TTTTTTAATGATCACCATTCTAACTGGAGTGAGATGGTATCTGAATGTGGTTTTGATTTGCTTTTCTCTAATAACAAGTGATGATGAGCATTTTTTATGTTTGTTGGCCTCATATATGTCTTCTTTTGAAAAGTGTCTGTTCATATCCTTCGCCCACTTTTGAATGGGTTTGTTTCTTTTTTTCTTGTAAATCTGTTTTAGTTCTTTGTAGACTCTGAGTATTAGCCCTTTGTCAGATGGGTAGATTGCAAAATTTTTTTCTCATTCTGTTGGTTGCTGGTTCACTCTAATGATTGTTTCCTTTGCTGTACAGAAGCCCTGGAGTTTAATTAGATCCCATTTGTCTATTTGGGCTTTTGTTGCCATTGCTTTTGGTGTTTTAGTCATGAAGTCCTTGCCTATGCCTCTGTCCTGGATGGTTTTGCCAAGGTTTTCTTCTAGAGTTTTTATGGTGTTGGGTCTTATGTTTAACTCTTTAATCCATCTGGAGTTAATTTTAGTGTAAGGTGTCAGGAAGGGGTCCAGTTTCTGCTTTCTGCACATGGCTAGCCAGTTTTCCCAACACTATTTATTAAATAGGGAATCCTTTCCCCATTGCTTGTTTTTGTCTGTTTGTCAAAGATCAGATGGTTGTAGATGTGTGGCATTGCCTCTGAGGCCTCTGGTCTGTTCCACTGGTCTATATCTCTGTTTTGGTACTAGTACCATCCTGTTTTGATTACTGTAGCCTTGTAATATAGTTTGAAGTCAGGTACCATTATGCCTCCAGCTTTGTTCTTTTTGCTTAGAATTGTCTTGGCTATGTGGACTCTCTTTTGGTTCCGTATGAAGTTTAAGGTGGTTTTTTCCAGTTCTGTGAAGAGGGTCATAGATAGCTTGATGGGGATAGTGTTGAATCTATAGATTACTTTGGGCAGTATGGACATTTTCACAATATTGATTCTTCCTAGCCATGAGCATGGAATGTTTTTCCATCTGTTTGTGTCCTCTCTTATTTCCTTGAGCAGTGGTTTATAGTTCTCCTTAAAGAGGTCCTTCACATCCCTTGTTAGTTGTATTCCTAGGTATTTTATTCTCTGTGTGGTAATTGTGAATGGGAGTTCACACGTGATTTGGCTCTCTGTTTGTCTATTATTGGTGTATAGAAATGCTTGCAATTTGTGCACATTGATTTTGTATCCTGAGACTTTGCTGAAGTTGCTTATCAGCTTAAGGAGACTTTGGGCTGAGATGATGGGGTTTTCTAAATACACACATGTCATCTTCAAACATGGACAATTTCATATCCTTTCTTCCTATTCGAATACGCTTTATTTCTTTCTCTTGCCTGATGGCCCTAGACAGAGTGAGAGATGGGCATCCTTGTCTTGTGCCAGTTTTCAGAGGGAATGCTTCCAATTTTTGCCTATTCAATATGATATTGGCTGTGGATTTGTCATAAACAGCTCTTATTGAGATACTATCCATGGATACATAGTTTATTGAGAGTTTTTAGCATAAAGGGCTGTTGACTTTTGTCGAAGGCCTTCTCTGCATCTATTGAGATAATTGTGTGGTTTTGTCTTTGGTTCTGTTTATGTGGTGGATTACGTTTATAGATTTCTGTATGTTGAACCAGCCTTGCATCCCTGGGATGAAGCCTACTTGATCGTAATGGATAAGCTTTTTGATGTGCTATTGCAATCAGTTTGCCAGTATTTTATTGAAGAATTTTGCATCTATGTTCATCATGGATATTGGCCTAAAGTTTTCTTTTTTTTTGTTGAGTCTCTGCCAGGTTTTGGTATCAGGATGATGTTGATCTCATAAAATGATTTGGGAAGGATTCCCTCTTTTTGGATTGTTTAGAATAGTTTTAGAAGGAGTGGTACCAGCTCCTCTTTGTATATCTGGTAGAATCCAGCTGTGAACCCATCTGGACCTGGGCTTTTTTTGGTTGGTAGGCTATTAATTGCTGCCTCAACTTCAGACCTCGTTATGGTCTATTCAGGGTTTCAACTTCTTCCTGGTTTAGGCTAGGGAGGGTGAAAGTGTCCAGGAACTTATCCATTTCTTTCAGGTTTACTGGTTTATGTGCATAGAGTTGTTTGTAGTAATCTCTGATGGCAGTTTGTATTTCTGTGGAATCGGTGGTGATAACACCTTTATCATTTTTTATTGCATCTATTTGATTCTTCTCTCTTTTCTTTGTTATTAATCTTACTAGCGGTCTGTCTATTTTGTTGATTTTTTTTTAACAGCTCCTGGATTTATTGATTTTTTTGAAGGGCTTTTTGTGTCTCTATCTCCTTCAATTCTGCTCTGATCTTAGTTATTTCTTGTCTTCTGCTAGCTTTTGAATTTTTTTTAAATCTTGCTCCTCTAGCCCTTTCAATTTTGATGATAGGGTGTTGATTTTAGATCTTTCCTTGCTTCTCATGTGGGCATTTATTGCTATAAATTTTCCTCTAGACACTGCTTTAAATGTGTCTCAGAGATTCTGGTACATTTTGTCTTCATTCTCGTTGATTTCAAAGAACATCTTTATTTCTGCCTTCATTTCATTGTTTATCCAGTCAACATTCAAGAGCCAGTTATTCAGTTTCCATGAAGTTGTGTGGTCCTGAGTTAGTTTCTTAATCCTGAGTTCTAATTTAATTGCACTGTGGTCTGAAAGACTGTTTGTTATAATTTCTGTTCTTTTGCATTTGCTGAGGAGTGATTTACTTCCAATTATGTGGTCAAATTTAGAGTAGGAGTGATGTGGTACTGAGAAGAATGTATATTCTGTAGATTTGGGGTGGAGAGTTCTGTAAATGTCTATTAGGTTTGCTTGGTCCTGATCTGAGTTCAAGTCTTGGATATCCTTGTTAATTTTCTGTCTTGTTGATCTGTCTAATATTGGCAGTGGAGTGTTAAAGTCTCCCACTATTATTGTGTGGGAGTCTAAGTCTCTTTGTAGGTGGTTAAGAACTTGCTTTATGTATCTGAGTGATCCTGTATTGGGTGTGTATATATTTAGGATCGTTAGCTCTTCTTGTTGCATTGATCCTTTTACCATTATGTAATGCCTTTCTTCATCTCTTTTGATCTTTGTTGGTTTAAGCACTATTTTATCAGAGACTAGGATTGCAACTCCTGCTTTTTTTTTTCCTCTCCATTTCCTTGGTAAATCTTCCTCCATCCCTTTATTTTGAGTCTATGTGTGTTCTTGCATGTGAGATGGGTTTCTCGATACAGCACACTGATGGGTTTTGACTTTTTATCCAATTTGCCAATCTGTGTCTTTTGATTGGGGTATTTATCCCATTTACATTTAAGGTTAATATTGTTATGTTGATCCTGCCATTTTGATGCTAACTGGTTGTTTTGCCCACTAGTTGATGCAGTTTCTTCATTGTGTTGATGCTCTTACCATTTGGTATGTTTTCGGAGTGGCTGGTACTGGTTGTTCCTTTCTATGTTTAGTGCTTCTTTCAGGAGCTCTTGTGAGGCAGGTCTGGTGGTGACGAAATCTCTGAGCAATTGCTTGTTTGTAAAGGATTTTATTTCTCCTTCGCTTATGAAGCTTAGTTTGGCTGGATATGAAATTCTAGGTTGAAAGCTCTTTTCTTTAAGGATGTTGAATATTGGCCGCCACTCTCTTCTGGCTTATAGGATTTCTGCTGAGAGATCCACTGTGAGTCTGATGGGCTTCCCTTTGTGGGCAACCCAACCTTTCTCTCTGGCTGCTCTTAGCATTTTTTCCTTCATTTCAACCCTGGTGAATCTGACGATTATGTGCCTTGGGGTTGGACTTCTTGAGGAATATCTTTGTTGTGTTGTCTGTATTTCCTGGACTTGAATGTTGGCCTGCCTTGCTAGGTTGAAGAAGTTCTCCTAGATAATACCATGAAGAGTGTTTTCCAGCTTGTATTCATTCTCTCTGTCACATTCAGGTACACCCATCAAATGTAGATTAGGTCTTTTCACATAATCCCATATTTCTTGGAGGCTTTGTTCATTTCTTTTCACTATTTTTTCTGTAATCTTGCCTTTGCATTTTATTTCATTGAGTTGATCTTCAGTCTCTGATATCCTTTCTTCTGCTTGGTTGATTCGGCTATTGAAACTTGTGTATGGTTTGCAAAGTTCTCGTGTTGTGTTTTTCAGCTCCATCAAGTCATTTATACTCTTCTCTAAGCTGTTTATTCTCATTAGCATTTTGTCAAACCTTTTTTCAAGGTTCTTAGTTTCTTTGCATTGAGTTAGAACATGTTCTTTTAGCTCAGAGAAGTTTGTTATTACTTACCTTGTGAAACCTGTTTCTGTCAGTTCATCAGACTCATTCTCCATCCAGTTTTGTTCCCTTGCTGGTGAGGAGTTGTGATCCCTTGGAGTAGGAGAGGCATTCTGGTTTTGGGTGTTTTCATCCTTTTTCCACTGTTTTCTTCCCATCTTTGTGGATTTATCTACCTGTGGTCTTTGTAGTTGGTGACTTTCGGATGGGGTCTCTGAGTGGACGTCCTTTTTGTTGATATTGAAGCTATTTCTTTCTGTTTCTCAGTTTTCCTTCTAACAGTCCGGCCCCTATGCTGTAGGACTGCTGGATGTCCACTCCAGACCCTGCTTGCCTGGGGATCACCTGCAGCAGCTGCAGAACAGTAAGGGTTGCTTCCAGTTTCTTCTTCTGTTATCTTCATCCCATAAGGATACCAGCCAGATGTCAGCCTGAGCTCTCCTTTATGAGGTGTCTCTTTGGATATACAGGGGTCAGGGAGCTGCTTGAGGAGACAGCGTGTCCTTTATAGGAGCTCAAGTGCTGAGCTGGGAGCTCTGTTGTTCTGTTTGAGCTGCTGAGCAGGTACATTTAAGTCTGCCGCAGCAGAACTCATAACCACATTTTTTCCCAGGTACTCTGTCCTGGGAAGGTAGGGCTTTATTTATAAGTTCCTGCCAAACTTCTGTGTTTTTTCAGAGATGTCCTGCCTGGCCAGGAGGTAGCCTAGTCAAAGTCCACCAGCAGAGGCTTTGCTGAGCTGCTGTGGGCTCTGGCCAGCTGCTATGTGAACTTCCTTGCAGTTTTGTTTATAGAGGTATAGTTAGAACTGCCTTGGTAATCATGGTCTGCCTCAGAAATGGCGGACTGCCTCAGTAAGGGTGGACTGCCTCAGTAGTGGTGAACTGCCTCAGTAATGGCAGACATCTTTCCCCCTACAGAGCTGGACCATCCCGGGTCCAGTTGTGCTTGCTGTGAAACTCAATCTAGAGCATTTCAGATTGCTGGTCTTTGTGGGGGTGGGACCCACCAAGCCAGATCACCTGGCTCCCTGTTTCAGCCCACTTTTTTTCAGTTAAATGGGCAGCTCTGACTCCCAGGCATTCCAGGTGTCAGCTGAAATGGCCACCCAGATTTGTGTGAGGTTTTTTAAATTATTTATTTTTCATTTTTATTTATTTATTTATTTTTTAATTGCATTTTAGGTTTTGGGGTACATGTGAAGAACATGCAAGATTGTTGCATAGGTGCTTATGTGGCAGTGTGATTTGCTGCCTTCCTCCCCTTCACCTATATGTGGCATTTCTCCCCATGCTCTCTCTCCCCAACTCCTCACCCCCCACTGTCCTTCCCCTATTTCCCCCCAACAGACCCCAGTGTATAGTGCTCCCCTCCCTGTGTCCATGTGTTCTCATTGTTCAACACCTGTCTATAAGTGAGAACATGTGGTGTTTGATTTTGTGTTCTTGTGTCAGTTTGCTAAGAATGATGGTTTCCAGGTTCGTCCAAGTCCCTACAAAGGACGCGAACTCATCATTTTTGTTGGCTGCATAATATTCCATGGTGTATATGTGCCACATTTTCCCTGTCCAGTCTATCATCGATGGGCATTTGGGTTGGTTCCAGGTCTTTGCTATTGTAAACTGTGCTGCAATGAACATTCGTGTGCATGTGTCCTTATAGTAGAATAATTTATAATCCTTTGAATATATACCCAGTAATGGGTTGCTGGGTCAAATGGAATTTCTATTTCTAGGTCCTTGAGGAATCGCCAAACTGTCTTCCGCAATGGTCAAATTAATTTACACTCCCACCAACAGTGTAAAAGTGTTCCTATTTCTCCACATCCTCTCCAGCATCTGTTGTCTCCAGATTTTTTAATGATCACCGTTCTAACTGGCGTGAGATGGTATCTCAATGTAGTTTTGATTTGCATTTCTCTAATGACCAGTGATGATGAGCATTTTTTCATGTTTGTTGGCCTCATGTATGTCTTCTTTTGTAAAGTATGTGTTCATATCCTTCACCCACTTTTGAATGGGCTTGTTTGTTTTTTTCTTGTAAATCTGTTTTAGTTCGTTGTAAATTCTGGATATCAGCCCTTTGTCAGATGGGTAAGCTGCAAAAATTTTTTCCCATTCTGTTGGTGGCCGATTCACTCTAATGACTGTTTCTTTTGCCATGCAGAAGCTGTGGAGTTTGATTAGGTCTCATTTATCTATTTTGGCTTTTGTTGCCAATGCTTTTGGTGTTTTGGTCATGAAGTCCTTGCCTATGCCTATGTCCTGAATGGTTTTGCCTAGATTTTCTTCTAGGGTTTTTATGGTGTTAGGTCTTATGTTTAAGTCTTTAATCCGTATGGAGTTAATTTTAGTGTAAGGTGTCAGGAAGGGGTCCAGTTTCTGCTTTCTACACATGGCTAGCCAGTTTTCCCAACACCACTTATTAAACAGGTAATCCTTTCCCCATTGCTCGTTTTTGTCAGGTTTGTCAAAGATCAGATGGTTGTAGATATGTTGTGTTGCCTCCGAGGCCTCTGGTCTGTTCCACTGGTCTATATCTCTGTTTTGGTACCAGTACCATCCTGTTTTGATTACTGTAGCCTTGTAGTAGAGTTTGATGTCCGGTAGTGTGATGCTTCCCACTTTGTTCTTTTTACTTAGAATTGACTAGGCTATGCGGGCTCTCTTTTGGTTCCATATGAAGTTTAAGGTAGTTTTTTCCAGTTCTGTGAAGAAGGTCATTGGTAGCTTGATGGGGATAGCACTGAATCTATAAATTACTTTGGGCAGTATGGACATTTTCACGATATTGATTCTTCCTAACGATGAACATGGAATGTTTTTCCATCTGTTTGTGTCCTCTCTTATTTCATTGAGCAGTGGTTTGTAGTTCTCTTTGAAGAGGTCCTTTACATTCCTTGTTAGTTGTATTCCTAGGTATTTAATTCTCTTTGTAGCAATTGTGAATGGCAGTTCGTTCTTGATTTGGCTCTCTTTAAGTCTGTTATTGGTGTATAGGAATGCTTGTGATTTTTGCACATTGATTTTGTATCCTGAGACTTTGCTGAAGTTGCTTATCAGATTCAGGAGATTTTGGGCTGAGACGATGGGGTCTTCTAGATATACAATCATGTCATCTGCAAATAAAGGCAATTTGACTTCCTCCTTTCCTAATTGAATACCCTTTATTTCTTTTTCTTTCCTGATTGCTCTGACTAGAACTTCCAGTACTATATTGAATAGGAGTGGTGACAGAGGGCATCCTTGTCTAGTGCCAGATTTCAAAGGGAATGCGTCCAGTTTTTGCCCATTCAGTATGATATTGGCTGTTGGTTTGTCATAAATAGCTTTTATTATTTTGAGATATATTCCATCGATACCTAGTTTATTGAGGGTTTTTAGCATAAAGGGCTGTTGAATTTTGTCAAAGGCCTTCTCTGCATCAATTGAGATAATCATGTAGTTTTTGTCTTTGGTTCTGTTTATGTGGTGAATTACATTAATAGACTTGAGTATGTTGAACCAGCCTTGCATCCCCGGGGTGAATCCTACTTGATCATGGTGGATAAGCTTTTTGATGTGCTGTTGCAATCGGCTTGCTAGTATTTTATTGAAGATTTTTGCATCTATGTTCATCATGGATATTGGCCTGTAGTTTTCTTTTCTTGTTGAGTCTCTGCTGGGTTTTGCTATCAGGATGATGTTGGTCTCATAAAATGATTTGGAAAGGATTCCCTCTTTTTGGATTATTGGGAATAGTTTCAAAAGGAATGGTACCAGTTCCTCTTTGTATGTCTGGTAGAATTCGGCTGTGAACCCATCTGGACCTGGGCTTTTTTTGGATGGTAGGCTCTTAATTGCTGCCTCGACTTCAGACCTTGTTATTGGTCTGTTCCGGGTTTCGACTTCTTCCTGGTTTAGGCTTGGGAGGAGGCAACTGTCCAGGAATTTATCCATTTCTTCCAGGTTTTCTAGTTTATGTGCATAGAGTTGTTTGTAATAATCTCTGACGATGGTTTGAATTTCTGTGGCATCTGTGGTGATATCCCCTTTATCATTTTTTATTGCATCTATTTGGTTATTCTCTCTATTTTTTTTTTTTTAATTAATCTGGCTAGTGGTCTATTTTGTTGATCTTTTCAAAAAACTAGCTCCCGGATTTATTGATTTTTTGAAGGGTTTTTCGTGTCTCTGTCTCCTTCAGTTCTGCTCTGATCTTCGTTATTTCTTGTCTTCTGCTAGCTTTTGAGTTTTTTTGATCTTACTCCTCTAGATCTTTCTATTTTGATGATAGGGTATCAATTTTAGATCTCTCCTTGCTTCTCATGTGGTCACTTATTGCTATATATTTTCCTCTAGAGACTGCTTTAAATGTATCCCAGAGATTCTCATATGTGATGTCTTCATTCTCATTGGTTTTGAAGAACATCTTTATTTCTGCCTTCATTTCATTGTTTATCCAGTCAACATTTAGGAGAAAGTTGTTCCGTTACCATGAAGCTGTGCAGTTCTGGGTTGGTTTCTGAATTCTGAGTTCTAATTTGATTGCACTGTGGTCTGAGAGTCTATTTGTTATGATTTCCGTTTCTTATTACCCACTTTCTGAAGGCTGATTCTGTCATTTCATCACACTCATTCTCCATCCAGTCTTGTTCCCTTGCTGGTGAGGAGTTGTGATCCCTTGTAGGAGGAGAGGTGTTCTGGTTTCAGGTGTTTTCATCTTTTTTGCGCTGGTTTCTTCCCATCTTTGTGGATTTATCCACCTGTCGACTTTGTCATTGTTGACTTTCTGATTGGGTCTCTGAGTGGACGTCCTGTTTGTTGATGATGAAGTCATTTCTGTTTCTTAGTTTTCCTTTTAACTGTCTGGCCTCTCTGCTGTAGGACTGCTGAGGTCCACTCCAGGCCCTGCTTGCCTGGGGATCACTTGCAGCAGCTGCCTAACAGTAAAGGTTGCTACCAGTTTCTTCTTCTGCTTTGTCCCAGAAGGATACCTGCCAAATGTCAGTCTGAGCTCTCCTTTATGAGGTGACCGTTTGGATATATGAGGGTCAGGGAGCTGCTTGAGGAAACAGTCTGTCCTTTATAGTAGCTCAAGTGCTGAGCTGTGAGCCCCGTTGTTCATTCAGAGCTGCTGGGCAGGTCAGTTTAAGTCTGCAGCAGCAGAACTCATAAATCCCTTTTTTTCCCAGATGTTCTGTCCCAGGGAGTTAGGGCTTTATGAGTTTCCACTGTGCTGCTGCCTTTTTTTTTTCCTTCAGGGCTGCCCTGCCCACAAGGAGGCAGCCTAGTCACTCGCAGCCTGCAGAGGCTTCACTGAGCTGCTGTGGGCTCCGCCCAGCTTCCATGTGAACTTCCCTGCAGTGCTGTTTATATGGGTGCAGTTAGAACTGCCTGGGCAATGGTGGCCCGCCACTGTAATGACAGACTCTCTCTGTAATGGCAGGTTGCCTCGCCTATAGCAGGCTGCCTCAGGAATGACAGACTGCCTCCCTAGTGGTGGAGTGCCTCAGTAATGGCGGACACCCCTCCCCCACAGAGCTGGACCGTTCCGGGTTCAGCTGTGCTTGCTGTGAAACTCTCAACCCAGAGCGTTTCCAATTGCTGTTTTTCTGTTTTTGTTTTTGTTTTTGTGGGGGTGGGACCAGCCAGGCCTGATCTCCTGGATCCCTGCCTCAGAGCCTTTTGTTTTTTAGTTGAATGGTGGGCTCTCTCTCAGGTGTCCTGGTCGCCTGTTGAATAGGTGCTGGGATCTGTGTGATTTCCTGTGCGGCGACCCACTGCGCCAGCTAAAACCACGGCTCTGAGATTCGTGGCACTTTTTTGCCCGGGAATGTCCTGGCCTGGCTCCCTGTTTCAGCTCCCCTTGCTGGCTAAGTGGGGACACAGTCCCGTTTACTCTGCACTGCGAACTGCTGTGCCGGGGTGCAGGCAAAACAGCCGCGCCAGCCAAAACAGCCGCTCTGGCGTCCCATGGGGCTCCTCCGCCTGGGAATCTCCTGGTCTGTGGGCAATAAAAATCCATCTGGAAATGTGGCATCCACTCACCCTCTGCGCTTTCACTCGGAGCTGCAATCCTGAGCTACTCCTAAGTGGCCATCTTGGATCTTCTCTCCTTGTGTGAGTTTTTGTATGGAGACCCACTGCACCAGCTAAAACAGCAGTGCTGGAAATTTGTGGCACTTTTCAACTCAGGAATCTCCTGGTCTGTGGGCGGTAATAACTTGTTTGGAAATGCATTGTTCACTCACCCTCTGCGTTGTTCTCATTGGGAGCTGCACTCCAGAGCTCTTCCTATTCGGCCATCTTGGATCCACCTCTGCCAAAGGCCTTTTAATGGCAAACAAGTTATTACATGATTTAGCTCCCTATTTTCCCTCTGACCTTATCTCTTACCACTTTCTTTCTAGGTAACTATGCTGAAACCACACTGACCTCCTTGCTGTTCTTCAAACACATTCTGCAGCTTTCCACTTGAGAACTTTTGCATTTGCTGTTTGCTCTATTGGGAATTCTTTCCTCCCATTTGTCCACATGGATCAAACCAGGAAGACTGTCTCCTGATTTATTTACATGGATCAAATCTTCTCCTCAAGGCTTTGCTCAGTATCACCTCCAGGGCTTTGCTCAATATCACCTTTTTAATGAAGCCTTTCCTTCACCACGCTTCCTGAAATTGCACTTGCCACCCAGCCTATACATGCCCCACCCTCACTTTACTTTTCTCAAGGGTTGCAACCACCATCTGACAGTCTGTATGTCATATTTGTTTGTTTATTACCTGACTCCACAGGGTAGGACATTTTACCTATTTTGTCCACTATTGTGTCCCCATGGCCTAGAACAGTGTCTGGCACATAGCACACATTCAATAAATATTTGTTGAATGAATTAACTCTTTCCCAATACTGATGACTTCCAGATTTCCAGCGACAATGAAAAACACTCTACATTTTAGACCTGCATATCCAACCACCTAATAAACATCTCAAATTTGAAGTTCCAAAGACACTTTAAGTGTTACAGGATAACTGAACTTGTCATCTCTGCTCTAGACCTGCTTCTATCGCTGTATTGATTCTGTGAGTGAATGATATCACCCTTTGTCAAGTTTCTCAAGTCAGAAACCTTAGAGTCCATGCCAACAACCACACTGTCTTCACTCCCCTCATCCAATTGGGTGCTCAGATCAAGTCTTTTGAATCGTCTTCTCTCAGTGTTCTGCTTTAATCATTTATCGCCTAAATAATTACAGACTTCCTCCAAAGCATACTCTTGGTCCAAAGGATTGTTCCTTCTGCTACCTTTTCAAATATCTCCACAGTGATATGCCTTAAAAACAATATAATCAAACTATCTCCCTCTTCAGAAGTCATCACTGGCTCCTCCATCTCCTAGATGTTTCAGCCTGCAATTATTAGCATGGGGTTTTGGGGATCATCTTTCCTTTCTAGCCTGATCATCTCTCCCCTCCCCTTTTCAGTACTCCCACCTGGCTGCACTCTTTTAGGTTCCCCAAGCACATCCCTCCCTCCTAGGCTGCCTTTATTTCTGCATTCTCCCCATCTGTCTACAAAAGTCCAGGTCAAATGTCACATCTTTAAGAAAGTAAACTCTCCCACCTTGGAATATTAGTATCTCTTTATCTGTACCTTCCTTTAGGTATTCGCTGTCATGGCCATTTCTGTGTTCCTTGGGTCAGGGAGTCAGATCCTCCACTTTCTCTCAGAGTGCCCTGACCCCAGCTAATGCTGTGACCTTAAATAAATGGGGTCTCAGTGAGAACCTATGAAATGAATGAATGACATCTGCAGTCCCAGGCTTTGAATTCCATGCAGCTATTTTTAGTCACCAAAATCTATCTTGCCAGTCCCACTTGTTATCACATCCTGTTCCCTCTCTCCATTCATTTAAAGAGTACTAGCATTACACTAGGCAGTTTGCATCCAAAGAATCACAGGAGGTTCAGACAATGTAAGAAACCAATAGCATCTGAATCCTCAAAACAAAATGTTCATCCATTTAGAGTCAAGTTGGAAGGTCAGGTCTGTCTCTCTCACACACACATACATATATGTATACCAATTATGCAATAATATATATATTGTAAGAGCACATGAACCAATTGAGTTTATGTAATTATGAATGCAGGCAAATCCCAAGACCTGCAAGATGAACTGGAAAACTGGAGACTCTGGAGAGTCATAGGTTTCATTCCAGTCTGAAGGCCAACAACCTCAAGACTCAGGAAGAGCCGAGGTTTCAGTTCAAGTGCAGAAGCAGGAAAATTTCTCTTACTTGAGAGAGAATCTGCCTTTTGTTCTATTTGGGCTTTCAACTGATTGGATGAGACCCACCCACATTAGGGAGGGCAATCTGCTTTCCTCAATTTACTGGTTTAAATGTGAGTATTATCCAAAAGCATCCTCACAGAAATACCTGGAACAATGTTTACCAAATATCTGATTACCCCATGGCTCAGTCAAGTGGATACATAAACTACCACAGAAGGCAAATGTAGTACACTCCATGGACCCCTTTTTACTGGTTTTGCGAGCCCTTCCCTTGGCTTCCGAGTGTTTGGGTTCCAATAGCTTGCATCTGTGCCTCTCTTCAGGGGACTCCCTGGGACTACTGGCACCACACTGCACACTTGGAACAGACAGGCAGCACAAAGAGCAGGGGGTCCCATGGAAATTATCTTCCCTGTGGTAACCCTGGCTGATGACTGATTAACTGATGGTGCAGGAATATGAAAGCCAGCACCCTTATTTCCAGTTGGGACTTCATTCACTTGCTCACTTTGTCCTTCTGGGATTTTTATATACATATATATAACATTGCACATGAATTCTTATCTTGGGTTGTTTCTTATGGAAACTGGCCTAAGTAAGCAGCCTTTCTCATAGTATCTTGTTGGCTTTGATAAGCGTTGTTACTTTCTTCCAGAAGTCAATCCCTACTCAGAGTTTGAGGAGGTCATCTAACATTTCCTAAAGCTTTTGCATCATCAAGTGGTCTATTAAAAGCCTCCTTTCAGTTTGGTATCACTAAGCAGCAAACTTCTGAGTTAGGAAGGTGTGAGCTCTGGAGTCACACCTCATTCTGGTCTTCTATGGGCACACAAAAAAACAGAGTCAACCTTGCTGCAATGTCCTGCAGGGATATTGCCTTCTTCAAACCTCACAGAATGAGAATTTGGAGCAGCCTGCCATTTGCTGAAGTTTTCCGCAAAATGAGACCACAGGAAGAAGCCCACTCTAATAATAATAATATCCATTTAGCATTTAATCTGCACACATGCTGATTTATATTACAATTGCAGGTTGCTGGAGAGGTATGTCTCTCTTCCCAGAGCCCCCAGTGACTGCAAAAGGTAATTACTGACATGGGGCAGGTCTGCTTATCATGGGGAAGCTTCACATTTCTTGAAATAACTTAACCCTGGGTGTCACTGAGCTTTCCCTGAAGAGAAGTGGAAGCAGAAAACCCACTTCAATGAGTGAGATATTCCTTATTTTTTCTTATAATAAATAAACTTATTTTAATTAAGTTCCACTTTTTTTAGTGCAAGTAGGTAACCAGAAGAGTGGGAAATAGAGTACTTCAAAACTCCTGATAATAAACAACGCCAAAGAAAGTCCATTAGAAAATGGCTGCAGGACGTTCTTTTTTGTTTGTTTATTTCATTTTGTTTTGTTTTTGAGATGGATTCTCACTCTGTTGCCCAGGCTAGAGTGCGGTGGCACAATCTTGGTTCACTGCAACCTCTGCCTCCTGGGTTCAAGTGATTCTCCTGCCTCAGCTTCCCAAGTAGCACCCACCACCACACCTGGCTAATTTTTGTATTTTTAGTAGAGCTGAGGTTTCAACATGTTGGTCAAGCTAGTCTTGAACTCTTGGCCTCCAGTGATCCGCACACCTCAGCCTCCCAAAATGGTGAGATTACAGGTGTGAGCCACCGCACCGGCCGGAATGTTCTTGAAACCAAGACATTTCAGGGGATTTTCTGCTACTCGAGGCTTCTATCAAGCTATGGAACGTTGAACATGTATGCACACAGTCACATACACTCACATGTACACACACATTCATAGAGTTATTGCTTTTTTAAAGTCTAATGCCTGGAGTGGCCTGGAATGAATGCTGACATACTGTGAGAAAAAAAAGAATGAGAGAGCACTCACGAGTAACCAAATGAGCATTTCACCAGTCAGAATTAGTGGCCAAAGGACAGCTAAGACTTTAGTTTGCTTCCCAATCTAAATTCGGCTTCTTAGTCTTCCCTGACCTTGACTACTGAACCAAGGCTTCACAGGATATGAGACATGCTTCTGTGAAATAAAGTAGTTGTTCACCAGTTGGATGCAGGGAGAGGCATTCCCAGCCAAAGCAGCAGCAATGAAGTCACGGGGCTGAGAATGGAGCCACATGTTGTGGAGTTATAATTAGTTCATTACTCTAAAACATAGATCAACTCAACTCAAAAAACTAAGGATGGACAGATAGGCCAAGTTCACCTCCAGGGGAAATTCATCTGTTAGGTTGTAGTTTGGCATTAAATAGCTATCAAAGGCTTCAATCAGGGAAGCAACACAATCCCATGATGTTGATAGAAGCTCATTTGGGATACACATGGTGCTGTGGCAGGCACCCACAAAGCCAGTCTCCTGGGACCTGTCCTCATCTCTGAAATTAGGGCCAGGTTTGTTATGAGTTCTCACTAATTACTTGCTGACTCATTAAATCTGACACATCCCTCATCTCAGCCGTTCTTTGGGAGGTGCTCTTACAGTCAGTAAAACAATGAAACAGCAAATAATGTAACTTAGGAGACTCAAATAATGAGTCTCCTAAATTTTTTTGAATCTGTTTCTACATTTATAAAAGGGGGCTGAGCAAGAATCTTTACTGATCGCTTCCAGCTCAAGTACTTCAAGTCAGGCAGTCCTCAGGAGAGTGAGCCGGCAGCCGCCTCCTGGGGGAATGTTGTCAGAATTCTTGGGAGATGATCAGGCTGGGGGAGCATCTCCCCACAGCTCCCCTCCAAACCCAGAGCTAACCAAGAGACAGCTACATTTGTTGACTGTGTTATTCACAGGCGCTAAAACAGTCATTGTTTCGGCAACCCCCTTTAGTGGAGGAAATAAAATGAGCCATATTGTGGGGAAGACGGAGCTGTGTTTCCAAGGTAAGCCCGCTGGTAGTATAAAATTGTGTTTTTATTTAAAGTGAGTTTCCAGTTGGCTGAATTTATGCTGCCTTTGATGCCTACTCAGTGCTTTGAATACAACCTGCTTCTCCTCGCTTTGTTTTCCTCAAGCCCTGAGAGGGGATCCCTAGATTGCTGATTAAAAGCTATTGAGCAACAGCCTGCAAGTGCTACACTGATAACATTCTCTTTACTGATTCATCAGGGCTGCCCTGGTGCAGGTGGGAGCCTGTTGCTGCGTCTCCCCAGACAAGTATTGTCAGCTCTGACTTGAGCCTGCTTCTTGTGGACAAAGAAGCTTAAGGGAGGACAGAAAGTTTCCTGGGGCAGTCTTGTCCCAGACTTCACCCTTGCTTGAATTACCTTCGCATTTTGTACTTGGCTCACCAGAACACTGCTTTCCCTTGTCAATTTCGTGAAGTGAGTAGGAGGCTCTATGGTGAACACTGTGTGCTCTTGGTTTAAAAGAGAAAGAAGTGAGAGGTTCTGTACAGTTCTGCAGGGATTTCAAAGCTAACCCTTGATAACTGTGTTAAGGGAAGGCAGGGCTCACACGCAAGTGAGCCCTCAGGGCTGGAATTCCCTTTGATCAAAGTGCTGGCCTGAAAAGACCACTGGACGCAGAAGCTTTGCTTCCAACTTCACAGCTTTTACATCTATAAAATCATGGGGAAACCTTACTTAATTTCCACTGCCTCTTACAACTCTGAGATTTCTAGAAGCGTAACCCAAGTCATTAATAGTCCTCATTCTTGGTCAGTGAAGTGAATAGAGAAGCCAAGGGAGAAAGAGTGTCTGTGGGTCCTTCTACCTCCATGCTTTAACCATGCTCATGGATAGGAAGAATCAATATTGCAAAAATAGCCATACTGCCCAAAGTAATTTATAGATTCAATGCTATCCCCATCAAGCTATCACTGATTTTCTGCACAGAATTAGAAAAAAAAACTATTTTAAATTTCATATGAAACCAAAAAAGAGCCTATATAGCCAAGACAACCCTAAGCAAAAAGAATAAAGCTGGTGGCATCACTCTACCTGACTTCAAACTATACTACAAGGCTACAATAACCAAAACAGCATGGCACTGCTACCAAAACAGGTATATAGAGCAACAGAACAGAACGGAGACCTCAGAAATAATGTCACACATCTAGAATCATCTGATCTTTGACAAACCTGACAAAAACAAGCAATAGGGAAAGGATTCCCTATTTAATAAATGGTATTGAGAAAACTGGCTAGCCATATGCAGAAAACTGAAACTGGATCTCTTCCTTACACCTTATACAAAAATTAACTCAAGATGGATAAAGACTTAAATGTAAGCTCTAAAACCATAAAACCCCTAGAAGAAAACCTAGGCAATACCATTCAGGACATAGGTATGGGCAAAGACTTCATAACTAAAACACCAAAAGCAATGACAACAAAAGCCAAAATTGACAAATTGTATCTATTTAAACTCAAGAGCTTCTGCAAAGAAAAAGAAACTATTATTGGAGTGAACAGGCATCCTATAGAATGGGAGAAAAATCTTTGCAATCTATCCATCTGACAAAGGGCAAATATCCAGAACCACAAAGAACTTAAACAAATTTACAAGAAAAAAAACAACCCCATCAAAAAGCAGGCAAAGGACATAAACAAACACTTATCAAAAGAAGACATTTCTGTGGCCAACAAACATGAAACAAAGCTCATCATCACTGGTTATTAGAGAAATGCAAATCAAAATCACAATGAGATCATCTTCTGCCAGTTAGAATGGTGATCATTAAAAAGTCAGGAAACAACAGATGCCGGAGAGGATGTGGAGAAATAGGAACACTTTTACACTGTTGGTGAAAGTGTAAATGAGTTCAACAATTGTGAAAGACAGTGTGGTAATTCCTCAAGGATTTAGAACCAGAAATACCATTTGACCCAGCAATCCCATTACTGGGTTTATACCCAAAGGATTATAAATCATTCTACTCTAAAGACACATGCACACATATCTTTATTGCAGCACTATTCACAATAGCAAAAACTTGGAACCAACCCAAATGTTCATCAGTGATGTGAACATGTGGGTTGAAATGTGGCACATACACCCATGGCACATGTACCCCATGGAATACTATGCAGTCATGCAAAAAGATGAGTTCATGTCTTTTTCAGGGCCATGGATAAAGCTGGAAACCATCATTCTCAGCAAACTAACACAAGAACAGAAAACCAATCACCGCAAGTTTTGACACATACATGGGAGTTGAACAATGAGAACACATGGACACAGGGAGGGGAACATCACACACTGGGGCCTGTTGGTGAGTGGGGGTCTAGGGGAAGGATAACATTAGAAGAAATACCTAATGTAGATGACAGGTTGATGGGTGGAGCAAACCATCATAGCAGGTGTATACCTATGTAACAAGCCTGCATGTTTTGCACATGTATCCCAGAACTTAAAGTAAAATTAAAAAAAAAAAAGAAAAAACAGATCTATCTAAGGTGCTGAGGAGCTGGAGGAACCAAAGTAATTTATCTTGCAAACAGGAAAACTTCAGAAAATGAAAAGGCATGCCCTTAATATTTCCACCAGGACAACAGGCCTGAACTAGAACAACGCAAAGAACTGTGTCTTTGAGTATAAAACTGCTTGTTACTAATATATGAATATTCTCACTGAGGCTTCTTCACAGTTTGTACCTGAAGAACAGAACTGATGATTACATGGAGAACCTTGTTCTGACCCCTAAGATGAAGTGGGTGGGTTTTGATTTCTTGTTACCAAGGTAACCTCTTTCAATGAGCCTTGAAAAGATAATTACTCAGTGTGAAGACTTTTGCTTTGCATGGCACACCAGTACAGTTCACAGACGATCATTTACATAAGAAACAACCGACACACACAGAATTACCTTGATTTTATGAAGTGCAACTATTCAGAGCATAAATATATATCTATAAAAGAACTTAATCAGCATTAACTTTTAAGTGTCTCATCTTAACATATCAGATACGATTTTAGAGCTCTAAGGAGTGAAAAAAACAAAGCTTGCCCAATTTCCCCATTTTACAAATGATGCTGAGGCCTAGAAAAAAAATAAATTATAAGCCAAATCATCTCAGAGCGTATTAACAGCAGAACTGGAACTAAAAATTGAGTTTCCTGACCCCTGGTCCAGTGTTCTTCTCATCACTTTGTGTATTTTTATAGCTCTCCACCCATGAGGCAGACTATATTTTTAAAATATTACTTTTAGTTATTTCAGGTGGAAATTAGTAACTGAAAATAATTCAAAAATACAGAGAAGCACAAATTACAGTAAAATATCATATAGTCCTTCCATTCAGAAATAACCATGGGTTAATTTTCCATAAACATCCTTCCAGGCACCTTTCTACAAACAGATTCTATACTTTTAAAAGAGGAAGTGAGACCACATTGTACTGTATTTGAACTTACTTTTTTCCTTTAATATTTAATTGTAAATATGAGTTTCATGTCATTAGACTTGCATTTGTTGCAGCATCTTGTTGACATAGTTTATTTCCATCGCAGTAGGTTTTACACATGCAATGTGCAGACTCAGTGAAATTGAATCTCAAATTGGGCCTACCCCGAATTTCTTATGCCCAAAAGTCAGCCTCAATTTGCTCTAGACACAACTCTAGTAAATCCTGGAATCCCAAAAGGAAAAACCACCATAGTAATGGCCTAAGGAAAAACAGTGAAAACCCACAGCTCTTAGACAGAAGGAAAGTTGCTCAGTGCTGTTTATAAGAGAAATGTTTATTAAAATTGCGATTACCATTTTTCTTTTATTAACTTGCAAAAGGTCAACAAGCCTGACAGCACATTATATTAGAGAGCATGCAGCGTGGGGGAAATCAGCACTTTTATGTATTGCTGTGGGAAAGAAAATCGATAGAGCCTCTATAGAGAGAAATTGGGCAAAATCTGCTAACGTTACAAGTACAAACATCCTTCAATTCAGCAATATCTTTCTAATTCTAGGAAATATTGGTCATATTTATCATCCAAAGTGCAAAATGATATGTGCTTGAAGTTTTTGATTACATCATAGTTTCTAATCAAGAAAGATTGAAAATATCTTAAATATCCATAAATAGGGGATTGGTGGGCTTATCCATAGAATGAAAAACCAAGCAGCCATAAAGAATGTGGCCTTTTGCATACTCATGTAAGGCAAGTTCCAAGAAAGTGGGAAAAGCAGAAAAGCAGGATGATCCACACAGTGTGTTTCCATTTATGTAAGATAAGGAATGTATTAACTTTCTCAAGAATACACAAGAGTCTACTTTGTCATCCAGAATCTTGGGTACAATGAAAACTGATATCCTTAAACACACAGCAAGTGGGGTTCAAGTTTCGGCAAATCTCTACTGATTAGCAGCAAACAGGTTGTGTTTTTCATGTCACTTTTGCTGTTTATACAATAGTCTGCTTTTTCTCTTCTCTGTCTCTTTTTGTTTTTCCTCCTAAAGATGGCTTCTTTCCTCATCAAAGAGATTGGGCAAATTCAATAGTGTTTAGTAAAAACTAGAAAGCGGTAACTTTTGTGTGAGGATGAGATTGTGATTCTCTAGTTCAACACTGCATTTGTCCTTTTATAAACAAAACTTTTGACCTGAGCCCTAAATTAGCACACCAGGCTCCAACCAAACAATGAGGCTGAAAACAGAAGGGAGGTTACTGTCATCATCTTCTCAATTGCTGCTCATTACTGGACATCAGGGACTTGGGCAAATAAGTTCTCCTGCAAATAGAGATTGAGTGACTGACACTAGAAGCCTGGACTTAGAACCTTGTTATATCCTAGGGATAATGAGCCAAGTGCCTTCCCTAATGCCTTTCGTAGCCACACACAGATGTTTTCCACACGGATTCTGACCTTTAAAGTGTAAAGCATTAACTTTCCTGTTATAAGAAAGAATCCAGCTGACTGCAACCAGTGACTATCATTCTGCAAAAGGATGGTCCACGAATCAGGGCATCAGGCCTGTTGCTATCCTCCATTTGTCATGGCTTTGTCTGCTTTCTTTACATCATCATTCCCATAGCACATAATTTGATGTCTTCTACACTTTCATATCTTATGCTAGAAGTGTAAGAAAAACAAATCATATCTTTAGATAGCTCAGCCAACTTTTCAGAGCTTTAGTGATCTTCTGTTTGATTTTTGATGAATCTGGAAACCATCATTCTCAGCAAACTGACACAAGAACAGAAAACTAAACACCGCATGTTCTCACTCATAGGCAGGTGTTGAACAATGAGAATACGCGGACTCAGGGAAAGGAGCAGTTGGGGGTGCTAAGGGAGGGACAGTGGGGGGTGGGGAGGGATAACATGGGGAGAAATGCTGGATATAGACAAAGGGGGAATAGAGGCAGCAAATCACCTGGTTATGTATGCACCTATGCAACAACCCTGCATGACCTGCACATGTACCCCAGAACCTAAAGTAAAATAAAAATAAACAAACAAATAAAAGAAATCTACAAAAAGAAAAAAAAATGTTTCTACTTCTATGTGTCCATGAATTGCTGAGGGCAAGAAACCCAAAACCCAAGTTCTCTCAGATGAACGTTTGCATTATTCTTTGTGCCATCTGATGACCTGGCAAATACTGTCAGGATCGCTTTCATAACCTCACAGCACTCACATTTGCATAATAAAAGCAAATGCCAGTGATTCTCTGCCTGAGTAGTTTTTCTTGCCTGTGTACAAGGCAAACCAAAGAGTCAGAGATCTCCAGAAGCAGTCCCTAAGCAATGACGAACAGGAAGTTAGTTCATCAAACCTAACGATCTTGGTTTCCTCGTTCTTCATTTGTGATTACTTAGGCATGTTCTACACAGTCTCCCAGAGTTCTCCACTGAATTACACTCCAGCTGTCCAAAGTGGGAACCTGCTGGTTCATGCACATAGTTACAAATGCAGTGGAGATGAATGAGATAGTAAGAGTTTCCTTCTCAGTAATATGAGATAATAAAATATCAAAAGAAATCCTAGTTAATAATACACATATCAACCAATACTTGATTTTTAAAGCATTTTTTAAATAAAATTTATGGACAAGCTAGCTGGTGAAAAAATAAGATAATTCCTTGAAAAGAGGAAATAAAGAAAAAGCCAAATTCAAAGAAGTAAACAATGCTGAAACTAGCATTATCACTGTTCGTCTCTGATCTCAGGTGTTCTCCATGTTGAATTTTAGTGAGACATGTGATGGGGAGCAGGAAACAAAACTTGGACCCAAACTGGGTGGGAGTCCTGAAAAAAACATTCAACATAAAGCTGGGACCTTCAAGAGATAATGCTCTCAGGTGTAGACAAGGAAAAAACCCTTCCAGGAGGAGAGAGGATGGTGATCCATTCATGTCTCATGTCTTGGCCTTAGTGATGGGAGAAACATTAATAATAATAACTTTTTAAAGAAACTTCCTTAGGAATCTCTGACCATAACTACCATCAGAAGGTTGAGAGCAGAATTACCTTAACCTATGAGTTCTGAAATAATCCATACCCTGGACTGTATATTAAAACATTCCTGGGTTAGTAGTGTGTGTAAGAAACCAGCAAAAATCTTTTTAGAGGACTATCATCTTGACTCAAAACTCCAAAGCATTCCTAGAGACAAAGCTCCAAGAAAAAGGAGCTCACAGTCAAATATTATCACACACAGGAAACAAGGTAACGTGAGTGACAGGAAAAACAAGATAATCATACTGGCAATGGCTACCAATATTGGAATTAATAGATACAGAACACAAAATAACTAGGGTTAATACATGGACAGATATAAAAGTATTGGAAATATGATGAAGAAATGAAAGACACCCAATATTGACCAGGTATTTTTGAAAAAGAAACATATAGAACTTCTGAAGAAAACTGTCATGATTAACATCAGAAGCTTCATGGGTGGGGGAAGCAGGGGGTTAGAGACATTGGAAATGAGAGTCATGCACGAATGGGAAAGTGGATGTGCGAAAAAGTACAAGGAGACGTGTGGAAGAATGCAGTGCAGAGAGACGGCAGGAAGGAGCATAGGATGAAGAGGTCCAACATGTGTAATCAAGGTTGCAGAAAGAAAATCAAGAGGCAGAGGGCCAGAAGCAATAGCTGAAGAGATAATGCCTGAGAAACTTCCAGAACTGCCTGCTGAAAGTATTACATTAATCCTCAGATGCAGAAACCACGTTGATACCAATCAGCAGAAATAAAAAGAAACTCGTAAGTAGACATATCCTTGTAAAACTATATAACATATTTTTATTTAAAAAAAAATCTTAGAAATAGCCAGGAAAAAAAAGACAAATATATGACAACTAGAAAGAGAGCTGCTGTCTCAATGACAGCCAAAGGCATGGGACTGTGGAATACAATTTCAAAGCGCTAAGAGAAAAATAACTGTGAGTATAGAATTGCATAGCTAGCAAAGATAAACTTGGGAGGAAAAATAAGGTTAAAGACATTCTCAGACAACCAAAATGGAGACTATTTTGCCAAAGGATTTTAACTACAGAAACCTCAAAAAGAAAAACAATAATGCCTGGAAAATCTAAGACACAAGAAGGAATGATAAACAAAGACAATGATAAGCCTGTCATAGTAAATGTTTGGGGTTAAAAAATAAAGTTGAATTAAAATCCTTGACAACAGCAGTACAGAAACTAGGAACTAGTAAATGAAAGTAAAACATTCTATAGTAAAATCTTATTTTGTTCATGAGAAGCCTAAAGATTATGCTGAATCTTAGACCTTGTTAAACTTATATTCCATAGGTGTAGCATTTTCAAGGGGGCATGCAGAAGCCTTCTGAGAATGGGGATACTCTGTGTCTTGATCTACATACTGGCTGCAGGAGGATGTTCATTCGTGAAAAGCTGCAAGCTGTGCACTTGTAAGATGTGCATTTTTTCTATATGTAAATTATACTTCTTTTCTTGTAAATTTAAGTTCTTAGTAAAAATTCAAAGAACAAAAGAGAAATCACTAGAGTGACCATTTAAATAATAGAAATAAGGCATATAAATAGGATATACCATTTCAAAACCAGGAGTGAAATAAGTGAATTAGAGAAACACACACAAGATCCAAAAGAAGATTAAAAAGTTAAAAGGTCAAGAAAGATAAGAAAAGGAAAAAATGAAAAAAGTAAAATTTTAAAAATACGTAAAAGCATATCCAAATATATCTGCAATCACAATCAATGTATATTTTGTTAAATGACAAAAATTTACAGTATGGATATTTTCAAATGTCAAGAAAATGGTATTATAAATACTTAAAACAAATGACAAGATACAATACAAACTAAAGAAGAGTTAGTGCAGATATTAATAGCAACCAAAATAGACTTTCTAGACAAAGCATTAGCAGTGTTAAAGTAAGGCACTAAAAATTGATAAAGGTTTCAATTCACAAAAGCAACACAGGAATTCTAAATCTCACGATAATAATATTATAGCTTCTAAAATAAATATATTCACCCTAAGACTGGAAAAAATGATAAAGCCACCATTCTAGCAGGACATACTTAATTCTTACTTCTCTATAATTGAATGGATGAAAATCTATTAAAAGGCATAGGATAAAGATTTGAACAACACCAGGAATCAAAACTTCCTCTTTAAAAAATACCATCCTCCCTGCAAAGGACATGAATTAATCATTTTTATGACTGCATAGTATTCTATGGCATATATGTGCCACATTTTCTTTATCCAGTCTTTCACTGATGGGCATTTGGGTTGGTTCCAAGTCTTTGCTATTGTGAATACTGCTGCAATAAACATACATGTGCATGTGTCTTTATAGTAGAATGATTTATAATCCTTTGGGTATATACCCAGTAATGGGATTGCTGGGTCAAATGGTATTTCTACTTCTAGATCCTTGAGGAATTGCCACACTGTCTTCCACAATGGTTGAATTAATTTACACTCCCACCAACAGTGTAAAAGTGTTCCTATTTCTCCACATCCTCTCCAGCATGTTGTCTCCTTATTTTTTAGAGATCGCCATTTTAACTGGTGGGAGATGGTATCTCATTGAGGTTTTGATTTGCATTTCTCTAATGACCAGCAATGATGAGCTTTTTTTCATGTTTATTGGCTGCATAAATGGCTCCTTTTGAGAAGTGTCTGTTCACATCCTTTGCCCACTTTTTGATGGGGTTGTTTGTTTTTTTCTTGTAAATTTCTTTAAGTTTTTTTGTAGATTCTGAATATTAGCTCTTTGTCAGATGGGTAAATTGCAAAAATTTTCTCCCATTCTGTAGATTGCCTGTTCATGCTATTGATAGCTTCTTTTGCTGTACAGAAGCTCCTGAATTTAATTAGATTCCATCTGTCTATTTTGGCTTTTGTTGCCAGTGCTTTTGGTGTTTTAGTCATGAAGTCTTTGCCTATACCTATGTCCTGAATGGTATTGCCTAGGTTTTCTACTAGGATTTTCTATGGTTTGGGGTCTTACGTTTAAATCTTTAATCCATCTTGAGTTAATTTTTGTATAAGATGTAAGGAAGGGATCCAGTTTCTGGTTTATTTGCATAGAAAGTTTCAGTGTTCTGCATATGGCTAGTCAGTTTTTTCAACATCATTTATTAAATAGGGAATCCTTTCCCATTGCTTGTTTTTGTCAGGTTTGTCAAAGATCAGATGGTTGTACATGTGTGACATTATTTCTGAAGCCTCTGTTCTGCTCCATTGTTCTATATCTCTGTTTTGGTACCAGTATCATTCTGTTTTGATTACTGTGGCTTTGTAAAATAGTTTGAAGTCAGGTAGCATGATGCCTTCAGCTTTGATGTTTTTGTTGTTGTTTTGTTTTTTGTTTGTTTGTTTTTTGCTTAGCATTGTCTGGGCTATGTGGGCTTTTTTTTTTTTTTTTTTGGTTTTATATGAAATTTAAGGTGTTTTTTTTCCAATTCTGTGAAGAAAGTAAATGGTAGCTTGATGAGGATAATATTGAGTCTATAAATTGCTTTGGGCAGTATGGCCATTTTCAGGATATTGATTCTTCCTAGCAATGAGCATGCAATGCTTTTCCCTTTGTTTATGTCCTCTCTTATTTCCTTGAGCAGTGGTTTGTAGTTCTCCTTGAAGAGATCCTTCATATCCCTCGCTAATTGTATTCCTGGGTATTTTATTCTCCTTGTTGCAATCATGAATGGGAGTTCACTCATAATTTGGCTCTCTGTTTGTCTGTTATTGGTGTATAGGAATGCTTGTGATTTGTGCACATTGATTTTGTATCCTGAGACTTTGCTGGAGTTGCTTATCAGCTTAAGAAGAATTTGGCCTGAGACAATGGGGTCTTCTAAATATACAATCATGTTGTCTGCAAATTGAGACAATTTGACTTCCTCTTTTCCTAATTGAGTACACTTTATTTCATTTTACTTGCCTGATTTCCTTGGTCAAAACTTCCAATAATATGTTGAATAGGAGTGGTGAGAGAGGGCATCCTTGTCTTGTGTTGGTTTTCAAAGGAAATGCTTCTAGTTTTTGCTCATTCATTATGATATTGGCTGTGGGTTTGTCATAAATAGCTCTTATTGTTTTGAGAAATGATCCATAGATGCCTAGTTTATTGAGAGTTTTTAGCATAAAGGGCTGTTGAATTTTATTGAAGGCCTTGTCTGTACCTATGAGATAATCATGTAGTTTTTGTCTTTGGTTCTGTTTATGTGATGTATTATGTTTATTGATTTGTGTATGTTGAACTAGCCTTGCATCCCAGGGATGAAGCTGACTTGATAGTAATGGATAAGCTTCTTGATGTGCTGTTGGATTCAGTTTGCCAGTATTTTATTGAGGATTTTTGCACCAATGTTCATCAGGTATAGTGTCCTGAAATTTTCTTTTTTAGTTGTGTCTCTGCCAGGTTTTGGTATCAGGATGATGTTGGCTTCATAAAATGAGTTAGGGAGGATTCTCTCTTTTTCTATTGTTTGGAATAGTTTCAGAAGGAATGGTACCAGCTCCTCTTTGTACCTCTGATAGAATTTGGCTGTGAACCCATCTGTTCCTGGACTTTTTTTTGGTTGATATGCTATTAATTGCTGCCTCAATTTCAGAACTTGTTATTGGTCTATTCAGGGATTTGATTTCTTCCTGGTTTAGTCTTGGAGGGTGTAAGTGTCCAGGAATTTTGTCCATTTCTTCTAAATTTACTGATTTATTTGCATAGAGGTGTTTGTAGTAATCTCTGATGCAGTTCCTTCATAGCTTTGATGGTCTTTACAATTTGGTATGTTTTTGCACTGGCTGGTACCAGTTGTTCCTTTCCATATTTAGTGCTTCTTTCAGGAAGGCCTGCCTGGTAAGGTAGGCCTGGTAATGACAAAATCCCTCAGCAGTAGCTTGTTCATAAAGGATTTTATTTTTCCTTCATTTATGAAGCTTAGTTTGGCTGGATATGAGATTCTGGGTTGAAAATTCTTTTCTTTAAGAATGTTGACTATTGGCCCCACTCTTTTCTGGCTTGTAGGGTTTCTGCCAAGAGATCTACTGGGTCTGATGGGCTTCCCTTTGTGGGTAACCTGACCTTTCTCTCTAGCTGCTCTTAGCATATTTTTCTTCATTTCAATCCTGGTGAATCTGACAATTATGTGTCTTGGGGTTGCTCTTCTTGAGGAGTATCTTTGTGGTATTCTCTGTATTTCCTGAATTTGAATGTTGGTCTGCCTTGCTAGATTGGGGAAGTTCTCCTGGATAATATCCTGAAGAGTGTTTTCCAACTTGTTTTAATTCTCCCCATCATTTTCAGGTACACTGATCAAACGTAAATTTGGTCTTTTCACATAATCCCATATTTCTTGGACACTTTGTTCATTTCTTTTTACTCTTTTTTCTCTAATCTTGTCTCTTGCTTTATTTCATTGAGTTGATCTTCAGTCTCTGATAACCTTTCTTCCACGTGATTGATTTGGCTATTGAAACTTGTGTATGCTTCATGAAGTTCTTGTGCTGTGTTTTTCAGCTCCATCAGGTCATTTATGTTCTTCTCTAAACTGGTTATTCCAGTTAGCATTTCATCTCACCTCTTTTCAAGGTTCTTAGCTTCCTTGCATTGGGTTGGAACATGCTACTTTAGATCGGAACATTTGTTATTACCCACCTTCTGAAGTTTGTTATTACCCACCTTCTGAAGCCTGTATCTGTTAATTCACCAAACTCATTCTCCATCCAGTTTTGTTCCCTTGCTGATGAGGAGTTGTGATCCCTTGGAGGAGAAGAGGCATTCTTGTTTTTGGAATTTTCATCCTTTTTGCACTGGTTTCTTTCCATCTTTGTGGATTTATCTATTTTTGGTCTTTAAAGCTGATGACCTTTGGATGGGGTCTCTGAGTTGACATCCTTTCAGTTGATGTTGAAACTATTTCTTTCTGTTTATTAGTTTTCCTTCTAATAGTCAGGCCCCTCTGCTGCAGGTCTGCTGGAGTTTGCTGGAGGTCCACTCCAGATCCTGCTTGCCTGGGAATCACCAGTGCGAGCTTCAGAACAGCAAAGGCTGATGCCTGTTCCTTCCTCTGGTAGTTTTGTCCCAGAAGGGTACCTACTGGATGCCAACCAGAGCTCTCCTGTATGAGTTTTCTGTCAGCCCCTAATGGGAGGTATCTCCCAGTTAGGATACACAGGGGTCAGGGAGCCATTTGAGGAGGCAGTCTGTCCCTTATCAGAGGCTCAAATTCTGTGCTGGGAGATCTGCTGCTCTCTCCAGAGCCTCCCAGCAAGGATGTTTAAGTCTGCTGAAGCTGTACCCACAACCACCATTTTTCCCATGTGCTCTGTCCCAGGAAGGTGGGGGCTTTATTTGTACTTTCCTGATGTGCTGCTGCCTTTTATCAGAGATGCCCTGCCTGGCGAGGAGGGAATCTATTGACACAGTCTGCCTGCAGAGACCTTGCTGAGCTGCCATGGTCTCTGCCTAGTTCGAACTTCCTGGCAACTTTGTATACACTGTGATGTTAAAACTGCCTGCTCAAGCCTCAGCAATGGTGGACACCCCTCTCCCCACAGAGTTCAAACATTGCAAGTCGAGGTCAGACTGCTGTGCTGGCTGCAAGAATTTCAAGAGAGTGGATCTTAGCTTGCTGGCCTTCATGGGGGTGGGACCAGCCAAGCCAGGTCACTTGGCTCTTGGTTTTAGCCTCCTTTCCAGGCCCTTTTCAGGGGAGTAAACTGTTCTGTCTTACTGGTGTTCCAGGTACTACTGGAGTATGAAAAAAACAATGCAACTTGCTCGGTATCTTCCCAAACAGCTGCCCAGGTTTGTGCTGGAAACCCAGCACCCTGGTATTATAGGCACCAGAGGAAATCTCCTGGTTGTGAAGACCATGGGAAAAGCACAGTATCTGGGCCAGAGTGAAGGAGACAGTCCCTAATGGTTTCCCTTTGCTAGGAGAGGGAGTTCCCCGCCTCTTGCACTTCCTGGGTGAGGCAATGCCCCACCCTGCTTCAGCTCACCCTCGTTGGGCTGCACCCACTGTCCAACCAGTCCCAATGAGATGAACCAGGTACCTCAGTTGGAAATGAGGAGATCACCTGTCTTCTGTGTCGATCTCGCTGGGAGCTGCACACCGGATCTGTTCTTTCTCATTTGGTTTTTGACAGAATTCAGTTTCTTTTGATTGTGGGACCAAGATTCCTTGTGACCTGTTTGATAAGAGCTGTCCCCAGCTTCTAGAGGCCACCAGTCTTCCTTAACTTGCAGCCTCTTTTCTCCATATTCAAAGCCAGCAATGACAGATTGAGTTCCCCCCATATTTTGAAACTCTTCTTCTTCCAGCTTATCTCTCTCTCCCCAGGTGGGAAAGGTTCTCCACTTTTAAGGACTTGTGTGATTAAAGTGGGCTCAAGTGGATAACCCAGGATATTTTTGCCCTATCTCAAGTTCTGCAGCCTCAATCACATGCAAAGTCCCTTTTGCCATGCATGTGAGGTGACACATTTACAAGTACCTGGGATTAAGGCATGGACATCTTCGGGAGACTTTTTACTGCTTACCACAGTAGGAAAGAGGGGTGGCTCTATCACAGTCTGGGTCTCACAGTTTGGGAACCAAGTAAGCACTTTAAGCTGCAGAAAAGCCTCAAGTGGGGGAAGGAAAGAGGATGGTTCTGTTCTTTCCTTTATCCCTGCTCTCCCTTCTCTGCCTTCACTGCTTAGATGTCAGGATCCAAACCATGGGCTGAGGAAAGCCAAGGAGGCAGAGCAGTCCTTCCTAACTGGGCTGTGGGGTATCCGAGTGCATACCAGTGCATTCAATGCTTAAAGAACACTGTCATGGTTTCTTCGGGGTTCCCTACAGGGTATTTCTCTCCTACAGCTCCCTAGCAGAGGAGGTTCATCTCTATCCAGATGGCAAATGCACACTGAGAAGAAATGCGGGAAGTCAGCTTGAAGGGCTCAAGCACATGGCCATAGGTGGAGTTGCAAGTGAGGACTCAACTATATGAAATGGGGCTGTGTAGAGTGGGAGACAGCAATGAGGGGCTGTGGATCAGGGACCGGGAAGAGGTTCAACTATCCAATGGGCTCTAACACAGAGTCTTAATTTCATGGCAGGGCTTCCCTAGAATCAGACACTGAGAGGAAAATTCAAAGGCAAGCAGTTTACCTGGATGTTTTCTGCAACACCAGCAGAGACATGGGGATCTTATATAAGGAAGGGAGGCATCCTATAAGGTGTGCATTGTTATATCAACTAAGTAGTGGACAACTGAAACTTCATCCCATGGGAGAGTCAGGAAAAGCAGTGTGAAACACAGTGCAGAGCTAGCTAACCCAAGGGGCTAGGGAGCTGGGGAACTCACACACCATCTGCCATCACTCACTGGCTGAGTGTCCTCTTGGGGAATGTTTAATGCTCCAATACTTCTGGCTTGTGTGGGCAGAACATCCTTGTCACAGAGTTGCAGGGCAGGCATCTAAAGTTATCAGCTGCACACTCACATAGTAGACTTCTAGACAAACAAATGATGCATCCAGGCCTGGGGCGAAATGAAAGGGAAGAGTAAGAGAAAAGTATGCATGCTGTTGTAGTGCCCTTTAAGGAACAGAATATATCCCACAATCTGGATAGGGATAAATCTAGAATGGAAAAGAAGGTTTCAGACTAGAAAGATATCAGGTTCAAGAGGCCAAGAATGTATAGTGACTGGGGAGCCATGACTTGTATGCAAAACAGTAGCAATAAAAACCAATATGTATAAAGCTCATTTACATGGCCTAAGAATGAGAGCAAGAGCTGTGGGGAATAGGTAGGGCAGAGGTGAGCAAGCCTTTATGGAGAAAGACTGGCTGGGTCCGGGTCTTCAAGGATGGATCAGAGCTAGCAGAATGCTTTGCATCATTTGTTTTGGTAACCTCTTTCTGCTGTGACATTTCATTAAAGCCAGAGGGAAAATGAATGTGTCCACTGTATGAGTAGGGGTATCTTCCAAGGTGCATTCTAGGCACGGCCATGGGGCTGTCCTGGAGCACAGGATGAATGCTGTTTGCTGTATGCTGAGATTGTCTCTGAAGAAAAGATCCCACAGCGGTATTTCAGGGCTGAAATGGTTTTCTCAGCTCCTTTTTCCTAATTTACTGGAGACTGGTCCCGGGAAAGTAATTAGAGTTGCTTTGGTAATGTGTTTGCTTTACCACTTTCAATTAAGGACAAGAATAGAGTGAGAGGAAGAGAGAGTGACTGCACAACACTGGAAGTATTTTTTATTGCTCCCACCAGTTCTCCATGCAAACTTGCACAATATTTTCTTGGTTATTTTAAACTATTGAGTCCCCAAGTTGTTTTATTTTAAGCAGCTTCGTTCAGGTATATGAACCTACAGTGGGTTGTACACACTTAAACTATGCAATTTGGGTAAGTTTTGACATATACATACATGATGAAACCACTACACAATCAAGATAGTGAATATATCCATGATTCAAAAAGATTCTTTGTGCTTTTTGAAAACCCATCCTCCAGCCCCTCCTGCCCCTACAGGCACTCTGAACCAGACAAGCACCTGCTTTCTGTCACTATAGGTTAATTTACATCAGCAGAATTTTATGGAAATGCAGCCACACAGCATGCACTCTTTTGTGTATCTGGAATTATCTTGAGATTCATCTGTGTTTTTTTGTGTGTCAATAGCTCGTTAGTTTTCATTGCTGCGTGGTCTTAAGTTTTCAAGATTACAAAATCAAATATTTCTTTAATTTTGAGACATGGTCATTGTATCATCTTCTTAGGGCTGCCTTAATGAATTACCACAAACTGGGTGGCTTTAAACAACAGAAATGTATTGTATTGTACTGTATTGTATTTCTGGAGGCTAGAATTCAAAATCAAGGCATCAGCACATTCCCTTGGAGGGCTCAGGGAAAATTGTGCCCTTCTCTCAGCTTCTGGTATTGCTGGCCATCCGGGGTATTCCTTAGCATGTGGGTCCATCACTCTCATCTCTGCTTGTATTATTCATGGTGTTCTCCCCTAACTGTCTCTGTCTCTGTCTCTGTGTCTCTCCACCTCTTCTTAAAATGACACCAGTCATATTGCATTAAGGGCTCACTCTATTCCATTATGACCATATCTAAATTAACTACATCTGTAATGGTTCTATTTCCAAGTAAGTTCACATTCTGTGGTTTCAGAGAGGACTTGAATTTGTGGGGGATGGCCTACAACACCGGACAGACATCCTACTTCATTGAGTGTTATATGGTTCTATTGAATTAAGTCAGGAAAGGAGTTAATCACTTTTTTCTTTTTTTTTTTTTTTTTAGAATTCTTGACCTATCTTGAGATCACGTGAGCTAGGAATCACGTTTTCCAAACTGTATTCCAAATAATTACACATAAAATCACATTCTCAAAAAGTAGGATCGTGTGGACAAATAAGTTTGATGAAGGCTGTTTTTTTTTAAGTGTCTTTATTGAAGGCTTATCAAATCTTCAACATACACAACTAGAAGAAACTTGGCTCTTTTCATTGCCTTTCTCAGCACAGCATTGCTTTTAGAAGAGCTACAAAGGAACTGAAAAGCAATTTAAATCTTCATTGCAAAACTCTTAAAAAAAAAAAAAAAAGAGGAAAAATACACTACATTATGTACAGTAGAAGCCCCCAAGATCCTTACCCGCTCCCACAAAGCCAACTGATCACCTTACAGCAACTGTCCCCAAACTGTGGTCATTTGCTGAAAAAACCTCCCCAAACCTTTCTCCCAAAATATAATCTAAGCTAACTCTGTCTCTTCTGTCCTCTCCTCCCCTCCCACCTTCCCAAATTCCTTTTTTAATAGAAAAATGGAAAGCTCTCTGCCCCTTCTAACTTACAAACATTCAGCTTTTAGGAACTCTCTGGTTTCCCTTCCTAATGCAAACACACTAAAACTGTCTTAGAATGGACAACCGGAGAGATGGTAGAAGATTGTCAATCATGAGAAAATCTGCTGAACTAAGTGGTGCAGGTTGAAGCAAAGGAGTCATGAGGGAGGACAATGGCAGACACGCCAAGAAGATGATACCACTATCTGTTCGAAGTCCAAACCCCAAAGATTTCTGGAGAATTCCTGAACAATGAAAATTGTTATCTTCGATACCTCTGATTGGCCTACTCAAAAAGATAGATCATCAGCTTAGATCATCCCTTCCAGATCATCAGCTTAGGAAAAAATCGTGCAAACAAGATTCACTGTTTCTAGACTGCCAACAGTTTACTTTTCTCCTCTCTGTCTTATGACTCCCGTTTTTGCCTTTGTTTTCTGGCTCATTCTACCAACTGACTCCTCATGTGAGTAAACAATATGACTGCAAAATAAACTAATAAGCATGTGCAAAATAGCTAACAAACATCTCTAAATTTTTCTTTGATAAAAAACTTTTTTTTTTTTGTCTCTGCACATAAATGATACTTCACAGGGAATATCCAAGGAGGGTATACCTTGTACTCTAGCTCTTTTGAAAGCTCTACACATGCCTTTAAGAGACTTTTCAGTGACACAGAGCAGGCTTCAAATGCTTATGCAAACACATTCAATTTGCTAGTGTTCTTACCAGCCAGATCTGCGGACCCCAATGTTTTCAGTTGGAAGCCACTAAAAGGTAGGCAAGCAGCCCATTGGACAACTACCATACACAGGATATACTCAAAGCACAATATAATTCTGCCTACTTTCTTCCCTTTAATAGAAGTTCTCTGCTCCTGGGTGAAATCTTAGATAGGTTTAATGAATTAGGCGGTAGACAGTATCATGGTCACTTTAGCACATAAAGGCTCAATTTGGAAGTTAGAATGACTTGATAGTAATGAAATGTTTGGGCAAAAGTTAGTGTACCTTCTCCCATTCCCTAGCTAGGCCCACTGTGGCCTGTCAGTTTCAGGAGGTGGGTGGAAGCAAGGGTGGTTCTACTTCATTCTTTCCCTACAATGTTCCCTCCTCCCGCAGTGGCTGGCTGCAGGGAAGAGCATGCGCTGTGGAAAAGCCACCTTCTGACTTACTGGGTCTGTTCTTCACCTTATGTCATGACTCTCTGGTATCAGGTAAGTAGTTGCCAACACTTTCTCTTAGGAATGCACTTGTGGGCTCTTCCAGATCCAGGCGTCATAATGTAGACCATGTTTCTTCTTTGGCTGGTTCCAGTGTGTTCAATTCATGGTCAGATGCTCACTGTTGGGGGTCTCTTCATCCCTTTGAGGGAGTCCCCTTGCTGATGGTCTGAAATAGCTCCAGGGGCACTCTCTTTCTTCCAGGGTCAGTGGCTGGTCCATGGGAGATACTCACACACGCTGTGACCCATGGTGGACAGGGAATGTGCTCACTTTCCAAATGCAAAAGCCACCCACAGACAACCACCAAAGGGTCTCAGCAGCCCTTCCCTGACCTCTGAATTTATTAGGTTAAGAGACAGATTTCCATCTCCTGGGTCTCCAAAGTTTAGGGGGCTGCATATCAAGTTCTGAATGACCTAATTGAGCTCTTCTCCCCAAAAACTAAGATTGAAATGAAAGAACAGGTAATGTCTCTACACCTCCCAGCAACACAACATTCTCTAAATACTCATTTAAAAATCCTCTCTCTACATCTGCACTCTCTTAAACCTCTAGATGAGGTGCTCAAAAGTTTTGAAGACGTTTTTTTCTTTGTAAATGCTGCATGTGATGAGCTGGTGCCTCACTTTGGAATTTCATTCTAATATATCTTGGTTCTCATTAGAAATTAATTTTAAGATCCTGTTAGAATAAGACGTGTTAAAGGGCAAAAATGCTAGCACATCCTTTCTGTGATAAAGAATGCCAGAAATTGGACAGGCCTAGCACTGTGTGATCTTTCTCTTTGAAGCTGTACTGACCTGATTTTCTATGTATAATATCATGTAGGAAAAAAAAGAAGACCCATGCAAATGTAAAAACAAAAATCATGACTCAGAGCAAAAATAAAAGTAACAAAGTTAAATTTTAGGTGCCTTTTTGAAGTTTAAATAGTGCATTCCAAATTCCAAAACAATTTTTGAGATAAAACATTTTTAAATAATTAATTTTAAAAACTACTTTAAGAAAATCCAGATGTTCAGAATAAGTGGCTTATTAAACTCATAAAAGTAGCTTATATTTTGGATAACTTGACAGTAATTACAAATAATCATCTAGATCTACATTTGTTTTCTGTTTTATTCATATATAATATATTCATATATAATAACTACATATTTATGGGTTACATGTGTTTATTACATACATAGAATGGGTATTGATCAAGTCATCACCTTGGATATTTATCATTTTTATATGTTAGTATCATTTCAAGTCCTCTCTTCTAAGTACTTTGAAATGTACATAACGTTGTTGCCAAGTATAGTCACTCTAGTCTGCTATTAAACATTAGAACTTATTTCTTCTATCTAACTGTATGTTTGTACCCATAACCAACCTCTTGTCATCTCCCCTCCCTACGTGCCCCCTTCCCAGTCTCTGATATCTATCACATTATTTTCTATGTTCGTGAGATAAATTTTAAGTGCTCCCTGAAATAGCTCCAGGGACACTGTCCTTTTTCCAGGGTCAATAGCTGCTCCACGGGAGACACTCATACATGCTGTGACCCATGGCAGACAGGAAACACACTCACTTCCCATATGCAAAAGCCATTCACAGACAACCACCAAAGGGTCTCAGCAGCCCTTCAAGATCTCTGCATGAGTGAGAACATGCAGTATTTGTCTTTCTGTGGCTGGCTTATTTCACTTAATATAATGGCCTCCAGTTCTATTCATCTTGTTGCAAATGACATTATTTCATTCTTTTTCATGGCCAAATAGCATTCCATTGTGTATATATATCCCATTTTTTAATCTATTCATCCATTGATGGACAGTTAGGTTGACTCCATAACTTTGCTATTGTGAATCATCCTATGATAAACATGTGAATGCAAGTATCTATTTGGCAGGCTGATTTTTTGTTTATTTGTTTGGATAGGTACTCAGTAGTGGAATGGCTGGGTTGTATGATAGTTCCATTTTTAGTTTTAGAGAAATCTCCATACTGTTTTCCATATTGGTTATACAAATTTATATTCCCTCCAACAGTGTATAAGAGCTCCCTTTCCTCTGCATCCTCACCAGAATGCATTACTTTTGTCTTTTTAGTAATAGCCACTCTAACTGGGCTGAAATAATATCTCCTTGTGGTTTTGATTGCATTTCCCTGATGATTAGTGATATTGAGATTTTTTTCATAAACCTGTTGGCCATGTGTATGTTGTCTTTTGAGAAATGTCTATTCATGTCCTGTGCCCATGTTTTAATGCATTTTTTTCACTGTTGAGTTGGATGTCAGTCTCCTGTCTGATGAGTAATTTGCAAATATTTTCTCCCATTCAACTCTGTTAATCATTTCTTTTGCTGTACAGAAGCTTTTTAGTTTAATATAGTTCCATTTATTTATTTTTATTTTTGTTTTCTGTGCTTGTGCAGTCTTAGCCACAAAATCTTTGCCTTGAGTGATTTTTGAAGTTTTTCCTATGTTTTCTCCTAATAGTTCTATAGTTTTGGGTTTAAGTCTTTAGTCTATCTTTAGTTGATTTTTGTGTATAATGAGACACAGGGGCCCAGCTTCATACTTTTGCATATGGTTATCCAGTTTCCCAGCATCACTTATTTAAGAAGGTATCCATTCCCCAGTTCATATTCTTTGCAGCTTTGGCAAATATCAGTTAACAGTAAATATATGGATTTATTTATATATTCTCTATTCTATTCCATTGGTCTACATATTTATTTTTATGCCAATAGCATACTGTTTTGGTTACTACAGCCTAGTAATATGTTTTGAAATCAGATAGTGTAATCCTTCCAGCTTTGTTCTTTTTGCTCTAGATAGCTTTGGTTAGTTGGGCTCTTTTTTGGTTCCATACAAATTTTAGATTTTTTTTTCTAATTCTGTGAAAAATGATGTTGATATTTTCATAGGAATTACACTGAATCTGTAGATTGCTTTGAGCAGTGTGGTTATTTTGACTAGATTAATTCTTCCAATCCATGAGCATAAGATGTCTGTCCATTTATTTGTGTTGTAGATTTCTTAATAGAGATATTTACCTCCTTGGTTAAATTTATTACTAGGTATTTTTGTAGCTGTTGAAGGTGAGATTGCCATCTTAATTTCTTTTTTGGCTATTTCATCCTCATTAGCATATAGAAAAGCTATTGACTTTTGTAAACTGATTTTGTTTCCTGCAACTTCACTGATTTTTTTAATCAGTTCTGGAAGGTTTTTGGTGAAGTCTTTTGGTTTTTCTAGGTATAAGATCATGCCATCTACCAAAAGGGAAAATTTGATTTATTTTCCAATTTGGATGTCAATTTTTTTTTTCTTGCCTGATTTATCTGGCTAGGACTTCCAGTACTATGTTGAACAGAATGGTGAAAGTGGGCATCCTTGTCTTGTTCTAGTTCTTGGAGCAAAAGCTTTCAACTTTTCTTGACTCAGTATGATGCTAGCTATGAATTTGTCATATATGGTCTTTATTATTTTGAAGTATGGTTATTCTATGCCTAGTTTGTTGAGAGTTGTTATCATAAAGGGTGATGAATTTTGTCAAATGCTTTTCCTGTGTCTATTAAGATGATCCTATGGCTTTTGTCCTTCATTCTGTTGTTGGTGTGATGTATCATGTTTATTGATTTGTATATGTTGAACCACTCTTTCATCCCTGAGATAAATCCCACTTGATCATGGTGTATTATCTCTTTGATGTGTTGTTGGATTCAGTTTGCTAGAATTGTGTGGAGGATTTTTCCATCTATGTTCATCAGAAATATTGACCTGTTGTTTTTCTTGCTGTTGTTGTGTCCTTAACTGGTTTTGGTATCAGGGTAATGCTGCCCTCATAGAATGGGTTAGAGAGGATTCTCTCCTATTATTAAAAAATTTTGATTGTGCTATACAGTTAAAACTAAAACTAAAAATAACCAAACATTTTTATGGCATGCCTTTTAATAAGTGTGTTTTTATACTCATTTTAAAAAGTATGAAACAACACCTATATATTAAGAAGAGTCATTTCTGAGTGGTAGGATTATAGGAAACTTTCAGTTTTTAATTAATTTAGTTTTAGGTTACATTTTTCTGCATTACCTGATTTTTTTACATTGAATATTTTCCTCTCTTATAGTAAGAAGAAAAATTTAAAACATGTTTTAATTGAAATAAAATGTATTTCTTTCAAAAATTTGCAGTCTTTCAATCAACATGGTTGTGTTTGAATTTACTGTTACAAAATGCAATAAGAGTTTTTCATATTAACCATAATTTTGTTTCAATTCTGAATTGGGTGGTTTTGCATTTAAATATGTCTTTAACAATTTCTTAAAGTATTTATGAACCAAACCACTTGTAAATAAGTTTATTTATAGTCTCATAATTTGATATATATTTCTTTTATTCAGTGGTTGTAAACCAATTGTACACAAAAAAAATAGCTATGAAATTTAAATTTGTAAACATTTTCCCAATCACACAATAGAAAAAAACCCTTAAGAACTGGGCAGCTTAAGTTCCAATTAAATAGATTGCTTATCAATATTAGATATATACATTATGTCTGTTTTCAATAATATATACAGATTTCTACTCTGTATGTTTATTTAAATATACATATTCTATGTTCATTATAAGATTACTACATGCTTCACTTATATCAATTCTTCCTAGGCCCCATAGGAGGAAATTTATCTGCTAATGTTGCACATTGAAGAAAGAGGAGAGAGACACAGCAGGGCTTAATATGTGCAATATATTCTTAATCAGTCTTCCTTGGGAATCATAGAGCTTATGGATGTAGAGTAATGTGCAGCAAGAGTGATCTGGTATACCATTATCTTTTAATTGGAGTTTCTATTCCTGTCACTGTTTCATTTGCTCGCCATAATAGCTTAAACCGTAGCAATTGGCAGAAGCAACACTGTTGGTTTGGACTGTAGACAACAGGACACATGCAAGTCTTTTATTTCCAAAGAGGCTTGGAGAGGAATTTCGGATTTTGCATAGATTTTGCTTGGGGAACAAATTAAATCTGAAAATAGCTAACTGCATGTAAAGCAGATTCCTGAGGAGTCTTTGCATCCAAGCAACACCTGATGCATCCTTCCCAACTCCTTTTCTTATTTCTTCCATATCTAGCTGAAGGTTAATTTTTTACCAGTTCAAAAGTCTATTTTCCTGCTAATATTATATAAGAAGGCTGAAAAATTGAAGGCTTTGTGTTTGTGTGTTAATGACCCAACACATCAATCCATTCATACTTAAAATGTGAGCAGACAACTTTGTCCTTGCATAATAGATGGTGAAATTTCTGATAGTGAAATTTGTTTGGAGGCAATTCACAAATGGAAATGGGAAATGCTGAGCCTGGCTAGCCTAGACAATTACATTTCTATTTTCTAAGTTGCCTGTCTCTTTGTGCTCCTAAGAGTTAAGTCCTATCCTTATAAAGAACAACGGAGTTTGTTCCCAAACTCATTTATACCAGTTTTTAATTTCTGAAATTATGAACTCTTTAAATGTTATGTGAAGGCAATGAAATATGAGTGCAAAGAGATTTCTTTTTTATAAAACTTAGTTGAATGCTTTGAAAAATCTCAATAAAGATTAATAACTTAAAATTTGCTATGAATTAAAAATGATGGCTGCCGGGCACGGTGGCTCACATGTGTAATCCCAGCACTTTAGGAGGCCGAGCGAATCACGAGGTCAAGAGACGGAGACCATCCTGGCCAACATGGTGAAACCCCATCTCTACTAAAAAATACAAAAATTAGCTGGGCGTGGTGGCATGCCTACAGTTCCAGCTACTTGGGAGGCTGAGGCAGGAGCACTGCTTGAACCCGGGAGGCGGAGGTTGCAGTGAGCCGAGATAGCGCCATTGCACTCCAGCCTGGCACCTGGCGACAAAGCAAGACTATGTCTCAAAAAAAAAAAAAAAAAAAAGATACGCTTGTAAAAGATTAGGGAGAAAAGTGTTAAAATAGGAAAATTCTATACTCAAATTATTTCCCCTTGTTTTTTCTATTTGTTGTCATTGTAATTTAATTATTGTTCCTCTTTAAAGAAATTTTAAAAAATCAAAACTAATAGGTGAGTCAGAGGATAGTTCATACAAGAAACTAATAGCATTCCTGAGCACTGGGGATTAACTCATCCACTTGTAAGATTCTTTTTGAATCCTATGCCCAAAGAGTCTTATTTAGGTGGTGTAGGCACAATAAGATATGTGCATCTGGATTTTGAAAATTTTCACAAATAAATCCAATACAAGGTAGGCTGTTGATTGACAATCCTTCTTGAATAGATCATATCGCTGACACCATTATTTCCCCAAGACTTGCCCTATACAATAAATCAACTCTAGAAACTTTGACACCATGAACAAGCCATTCATTTGAGAACAGAGATCATGCGTTATACTTACTCCAATCCTCCAAATTCAGCTCCTGGAGCTGTAAAAATAGCACATGGATTGAGAGCCAGATGTCGTGTTCTGCAGAGAGCTGGTTTGGTAACAAGTTTCATCTGTGTGAATGTTCAGTGCCTTGATGAGCTGAGAGGTCTGGTGTGGAGGAGGGCTGGAGGAAGGCTAACCCTTTCTGGAGAGGATCTTTGGGAATGCAAAGAACAACTTAAATATCAAATTCCACATCAAAAATTAGAAGTGTTGAATTTGATATAGCTCTTGGAATGACTGAATCAGAGCTATTACCAAGCTTCAAACCAGCAAAGATTTGCACAAATATGGGATTCATTGAGCAAATCAAGTGCAGAAATCGTTCAGACGTTCAACATTTTAAAGGAATGTGAACATTTGCTATATATAAAACACTGGTCTGTTCACAGGAGAAATGCAAATGTGAACCAGAGGTGCCTCCATTTCTGGCATACAACCTATGGAAAGAATCACATCTCATCTTTGCATAGCAGATGATACTTATACTGAGCATTTTACATTTATCTAACATTTAAACCTCCCAGCAGCTCTGTAAGATGCTGCTATGATTCCCAGATTATTCTGCGTAACAGTCTACAGATTTCCAAATATATTCCCACAAATTATCTTATTTGATCCTCACAACAGCCCGTGGGGTAGGCTTCAATTATCCCCCCTTTGCACATGAGGAAACCAAGACTCAAAGAGGTTAAGTAACTTTCTCAAGATCACACAGCTGGAAAGTAAGAGTTCAGAATCCAGATCTAGCCAAGTGCTTTCTTCCTCACACTGTGATGAAAAGCTGGCTTACTTGAAGTGACCACATTATTTGTGTCTGTTCAGGCAGATTTATAAAGCTAAACTTATCATCTATTTTCCTTCTCTCACAAAATACCCAGCATCTTCCTATGACAAATGCAAATGTGCTGTGGGCTTCTGAGAAACCAATTGTTTTAGAAACCACAAGGAGAAACAATGTTATCTTTTTCAAAAATCTCTCTCAAAAAAAAAAAAAATCTGTACCTTATTTCTAATTTCATGGGTTCCAACCCTCTGCAGATTGTGGAAACACAGATTTATAGTGGCTGACCTCATGGTCCACTCCACTTACCTGCAGGGAAGACTATCTTCGAAACAAACAAAAAACATAAAAACTTAAAAAATTATTCTAGTTCCAAAGACTAGAGAAAAAAAAAACAGAATGAACTGTAGGTGTGAGGCTGGTTGCATTTCTCCAAAACAGCCACATCAATAACTCCTTCCCATCTGCTCCTATTACAAGGTGACTTGACACTCCTCCTATGGAGAGATGAGTCTAAGTCCTTCTCCTTGATGCTGGGCAGGTTTGTGACTTTAGCAGAAGTGTCATTACACAGCTTACAGGGCTAGGTCATAAAAGGTGATACAGTTCCCACCAAGTCTCTTGGGATGCTCCTTGTGGAACCCAACCATCAAATTTGCCAGATGAGAGAAATCACATGGTGAAGTTCTGCCTAGATTCTCCAACCAACAGCCAGCATTCACCAGCCGACCTGTGAGTGAAGACAACTCCAGAGGATTCCAGCCCCAGTCATCAAGACACGCCTCTCCTTCCAGGCTTTTTAGCTGAGCTTTCTGACATCTGGGAACAGAAGTCACCTTGCCAAACCTATGCCCTGTCCAAATCCCTGACTGACAGCACCCATAATCATAACAAAATGGGTGCTTTACACCATTACATTTTGAGATAATTTGTTAGATAACAATAGATATCTATTGGGCAACAATACATAACTAATAAAAGATGGAGCTTTCTATCATTTATTATGACTTTAATATCAGGCTTTCAGGATAATTGAAGCATTAAATGAGGCTGCTACATGTAATTTAAGGATGTTAGAAGTCCAGACTTACAGCTTCTAGTCACTGTAGTAAAATTAAAGTGATAGGTGTGTTCAAAATAAAAGGTGAAAAACTTAAAAAACAGTGTGTAATTGCTAACCACCCATCGCTGAATAAGTAAGCGAACAATAAAAAGCAAAGAAACGGTGAAAATCAAAGTAGAATTCAAACTCAATATATTATAGAAAAATAGAGAAAATGTCTTTTTTAATGACCTACTGAGGGACATCAAAGGCACAATTATAGCTGAAGCTTAACTTTGAAATTGCAAAATACCTAATTACATTGTATTTAAGCAAAATACAGACCAATAGGTAAACTAATTAGAAATGGATTTCATTTTCATATCATTTGTTCATGCATGTAATGTTATTCTGTTTCTTTTCCTTTCTCATTAATATGGGAAATGGAAAATTACAAGAGTTGAAAAGAAATTTTTTAAAAATAGTTTAGAGAAATATGTATATATATTTTACTTTCGTGTGTGGATTTTAAAAACTTAACAAGTGCCCAGCATCTCTAGTTTCAAAAAACTGCCAATCTAAGAGTAGCTTAGGCTTGTGACCTCATTGTCCACTCCACTTACCTACAGGGAAGACTACCTTTGAAACAACAGAATTATAGAAACTTAAAAAATAATTCCAGTTCCAAAGACTAGTTAAAAAATATATCATAATGAACTATAAGTGTGTGGCAGTTTGCACTTCCCAAATATAATATAATAAATATACACTAATGAAACAGACCAATCAACTATTCCACTACTGTGTTGCAAGATACCTGCTGTCTGACTCTTTTGTTTAGCTCTTTTCTCAGGGATAGAGGTGCATGAACTTTGGAGAAAACGGGCTGAAGAGGGAGACAGAATCATAACAGTCTACTTCTCCTTTATCTCCATTTAAAGTCATGGTATTGATGGATCTCAATGCAAAAGCACTGTTCTCTTTTAGTCTCTCGTTATGGTTTTCTAATACTCAATTAATATTAAGAAAATTTTTGTTCAGCAACTTACTTCTAAGTTTGGTATCTAAAATTTTCTCTCCTCAGAATTTAAAAACAAAATATAGGCTGGGCGCGGTGGCTCATGCCTGTAATCCCAGCACTTTGGGAGGCCGAGGCGGGTGGATCATGAGGTCAAGAGTTCGAGACCATCCTGGTCAACATGGTGAAACCCCGTCTCTACTAAAAATACAAAAATTAGCTGGGCACAGTGGCACGTGCCGGTAATCCCAGTTACTCAGGAGACTGAGGCAGGAGAATTGCTTGAACCCAGGAGGCAGAGGTTGCAGTGAGCCGAGATCGCGCCATTGCACTCCAGCCTGGGTAACAAGAGTAAAACTCCGTCTCAAAAAAAAAAAAAAAGTATATATATATATAAAACATTTAGCAGATGCAACTGTTTGCAGCCTTCCTGACACTTTCACAATACTTCGTGCCCTCAGAACCCAGGAACAATAGAAATTTTCCAGGAAAGAATCACTACCTGCTTCTGCACCTCGTCTCTGTTTTCAGATTTGCCGGATGCCACAAAGTCAAATCTAAAACTTACAGATAATTCTTCTTTCTTCACTAAAATGCTTAAATATATTAAGATCCTGTCTTAAAAAAAAAGAATAGAGTTTCATGTGGCTTAATAGAAAAGGCATGTTCAATAGGATTAATCAAATTAAAAAGCAAAACCAAAATACGAATAAAGAGAAAGCCCAGTTATTAGTCAGGGCCTCCTCTTCCAAATCAAGAGATAGACAGTAATGCTGCCTCATGGTGTCCACTGCAATCACCTAAGGACATTTGAAGATGACCTGCCTGTGTAATCAAACCCAGGTTCAACTGCTTGCCCCTCAAAAACCAGATTCGAGAAACAAAGGTTGGTGGGAGGAAAAGCAAGTTTATTTGGATAACCAGCAAACTGAAAGGATGGTGGACTATTGTCTTAAAGCACCATGTTAGGTTAATATAAATTGCAGGCTCTTTTTATGTTAAGCGCAGGGGGAAGAGGAGGGGATTGGGATCAATGGGTAACCAGTGACCATGGACATCTGTGTGCCAGTGAGGGTCTGAGTAGGTTGGGAACTTCTTTATCCTTGGTCAGGTCATAATGCTCCTATAAATCTTTAACAAAACATAGTTAGTCGTTTACAT
This sequence comes from Aotus nancymaae, assembly GCF_030222135.1. Classification (NCBI taxonomy): domain Eukaryota; kingdom Metazoa; phylum Chordata; class Mammalia; order Primates; family Aotidae; genus Aotus; species Aotus nancymaae. The sequence goes on along the minus strand of NW_026988412.1, from coordinate 8,464,096 downwards.
ACTTCTTTAATCCAAGAGTTTAAAAAACTAAATGATTGCTCTTTTTGCACATTATCTCAGTGCTCTAAACTATCCTAGCTTATGTGCAGAAATAGGTAAAAGCCCCTTAAACAAAGATGGAGCTAGTTATGTTAGTCCTTTTGCTGTTTCATGTTACACCTGGACCTCACACACTGAGATACAGATTGAATAGGGCTGGGGCAAGACCTGTGTGTCAGGCTCTTAAGGCCACATGGGTGATTTTAATGCACAGATAGGACTGAAGTCCTGTTTAAGAGAGGGGAGTCTTTGTTGCCTTCTACAGGAGCTGCAGGAGTTGAGAAGAAGCAAACATTCTAAGTGCCATTTTCTTGAGCAGTGTTGTGTTGGGCGTGGTAGTAGGTATATAAGAAGAACATAAAATTTTGATCTCTAAAAATTTCTTTTTTTACTTGCAGAATTTTTCTCTCCCACAAGCTACATGCTTTACAGTGTAGCTTGTTAAGGAAATGTACACAGTGGAGAGAGTCCTGTTTTCCTTTTCTTTGTTTTGCCTCTAAGATCAGATTCAAATCTTTTTGAATCCCGATAATATTAACTGCTGGTTTTGGTGGATCTGGAGAAATGACGGGAATAATAAACACTTTCGAAATATCCAGAAGTTGAACCAAATAGCAAATTTGGGTGACAAAGCACCACCTCCAGTCTAAGCGGGTGTAGAGGCTAAAACCTGCAAAAACATCTAATGAAGGCAAGGTTTGCACTTCGTTTTCAGGAAACAGGAAAGCACCTACTGTTTATTTATGCTTCTCTAAATGCAGGTGTTTTAATCTAAATATGCGTGGGCTGGCTTTTCTTCCAAACAAGCTGTGCTCAGCAGCTCCTGGAGTCTTAAACAGTTTAACACATTTACAGGTAAGGCTGTAACCTAAGCCATTTTGCCTTTGCTAGAATGTCATATAGTTGGAATCATGCAGTATGTAGCCTTTTCAGATTGGACTTTTTCACTTAGTAATATGCATTTAAGGTTCTCCTATGTCTTTACATGGTTTGATAGCTCATTTTTGTCAGCACTGAATAGCATTCCATTTTCTGGATGTACCATAGTTTATTTATGCCTTCACCTACTGAAGATCACCTTGCTTGCTTCCAAGTCTTAGCAATTATAAAGCTGCTATAAAAACATATGCGCAGGTTTTTGTGGGAGCATAAGCTTTCAGCTTCTTTGGGTAAATACCTAAGAGCATGATCATTGGGTTATATGGTAAGAGTATGTTTAGCTTTGCATGAAACCACCAAACTGTCTTTCAGAGTGGTTGTTCCATTTTGCATTCCCACTCATGTTCAATGAAAGCTCCAGTTTCTTCATATCCTCACCAGCATTTGGTGTTGTCAGTGTTCTGGATTTAGGGCATTTTAATAGGTATGCAATGTTATCTCCTTATTTTCATTTGCATTTCCCAATGATATATGATGTTTATTTACCATCTGTATATCTTCTTTGGTGAGGTGTCTGTTCAGATCTTCTGCCCTTTTTAAATGGGGTTATTGTTTTCAAAACTCTTCAAGAGTTCCTTATATATTTTGGAAACAGTCCTTTATCAGATACAGCCCTTGCAAATAAGAAGTGCAACAACATAATAAGGGCTGCAAAATAGAAGAAAACCTGAGTCTGTGATGATCATGAGATGTCTTCATAGGCCCAGTATCTTAACTCTGTATCTCTTTTATGTGATAGAGAAAGAAATGTCTGTCTAGTTTTTTTTTTTTTTTTTGAAAGTAAGGTGGAAGAAAGATAAAAAGGAAGGAAGGAGGGAAGAAAGGGAGAGAGGAAGGAGGGAAAGAAGAAAGGAAGGAAGGACAGAAGGAAGAAGAGAAGGAAAAAAGGGAAGAAGGAGGGAAGGAAGGAGGAAAGGAGGGAGGAAGACAGGAGGGAGGGAGGGTGGAAGGAAGGAAGGAAAGGAAGGGAGGGAGGGAGGAAAGGAAGGGAGGAAGGAAGGAAGGAAGGAAGGGAAGGAAGGAAGGAAAGGCAGGAAGGAAGGAACAGAAGGAAGTAAGGAAAGGAAGGAAGGAAGAAAGGAAGGAAGGAAGGGAAGGAAGGAAGGGAAGGAAAGAAGGGAAGGAAGGAAGGAGAGAGAAAGGAAAAGCAGCTTGGTACTATTAATTTCCTTCCATGCTGGGACCCTTCCTTCCCTCACGCAGCACCCAGGACATAAGAAATAATCAATGCACATATCCTGATTGTGTCCCAGGAAGAAAATGTATTATAACTCTGTGTTCTTTGTTATAACGCCGCAGTGATTATGTGAGGAAATAATTTTGAGCACAACTCTTTTAGTCCCAGTGACTTCTCTTCTACTCTTCGTTCCTGTGGTGCTTTTTGTTTTGTTTTAGAGTTGTCTCATTTTATCTTGGCAAGAGTGTAGTTCACATCCACTGTTCATGCTTTATCCCCTTCCTCTTGGGGGCACTGCATCTCCCCCCTCAGCCACATTTCAAGGAAAGGCTGCCATCACAGAACCCTGACCTTTTGGCTATAGCTAAGTGAACTGGAGTCCTTCCCTGGGATTTTTCAGAATCTTACCCCAAATCCTACTACAGGCCACCATTGTCTCTCTCATGTGCTGTTGATTAGACTCCAATTATGCCCTGTTCCCTTGCCCCTCCTGAGCTCCCACAGACTGCTCTCAGTCAGTTTCTCCAAAACTATATTCAGATGGTATCAATTATCTTCTCGATTCTCCCTTTTGACTTACCATCTCGCTCTGGATAAAATGTGGAATTTTCACCATTTCCCACGAGCTTCCTCACTTCATTTCCAACCACTCTCCTCTTGCTGCAGTGATGTTCCTGTACACGCCGGGTGCACTCCCACCTCAGGGCCTTGGCACATGCCACTTCCTCCACCTAGAACCTTCTTCCCACCGACAATGGCTTACCCCTCATGTAAGTTTCTGCTTGAATGGCACCTTAGTAAAGAGACCTTCTCTAAGCTTCTAATACAACATAATTCCCTGCCAGCCTCTCTTGTCACATACCCTGCTTTTTTATTCTCCTTAGCACTTAACACTAACTGATGTTCAGGTGGATTTTTTATTTATTATCTGTCTCCTCTCACGAAATTTTAGCCTTTACGAGAGAAGGAACATTGTCTGTTTTTGTTCACTGCTATTTCTCCAGCATTGAAAATAGTATAGGTCCTCAACAACTAACAAACTGAACGGATGTCTTACTAGCCCATTCCCTTGTTGAATACTTCTACACTAATGTTTTTCAACCAAGTCCCAACAACTTCTGAATGGACACATTTATAAATGTCTTAGGTAATAAAGGAAGATGAAGAAGCTCAAAAATAATCTTACAAAAGGCCTTCTTTTTAGAGATGAGAATCTGAAACCCAGGGTGGGTTGAGTGAAGTGTTTAAGAACACATGGCTATTCACTGCACAGTTGCTTTGGCAAAAAATAAAAACCCTGGCTGAAGCTGTTTACCAGACTCACAAAGGAAGGCACCCATGCTGCGTGTGAGCTTCTCCTGATTTCAATTACATCTGGAAAGCTCTGAGCAGGAAGCAGGTGCAGCCAGCTGGCTTTGTTTTCTCATAGGCCAAAGCAATATATGGCCTCGACCTAAGCACGCTTTCAAAGAAGGTACTGGGGAAATGGAGAACAGAAGGTTTCCCTCCCTCTCCTCTTGTCTCTCATTACCTTTGGCTACACAAAGGGATTCAGTAAATACCTGTCAAGTAAACAACTCCCATGCCCCTGGAGCCAGAAGTGGGGCAGCATGAGGGAGCATGCCCGAGGGGCGCAGAGCCTCATGACTGGTTTCTACCTCCCAGTTTCTGTTCCTTCCGCACCTTCTTACTGCATATCCACACTCTCAAGAGGACAACATATTACAATGATAAATGATTCCCAACTTGCTTGATAGCAGAGCTCTGTTCTCAAGGAATCCTGATTCAAATCTCATGGACTTTTTCCAAACACTTTGAGAAATGCTAGCATAACAGAACTGTAAAGTGTAAGGCAGTACTGGTTGGCTTTTTGGAGGATTACTTCCACTTACAAGTGAGGGAACTGAGGTCTAGAGAGGTTTAGTGAAAAGCCAGAATTGCTCACATCCAGTTACTACAGAGCACACTCCAGATCCTGGTCTCTCTACTAACCCAGGCCACCTAGTTGATTATGCCAATTTTGATCTGGCAAAGAATGAAATTCAATGGCATTATTCCCATACAGTGCAATTCCTAAGTAAGGTACTTGTGTAGATAATTAAACTCTGCAAAGAGTTTATACTAATTTAATGAAATCTAACTTATATAGTATACATACATATATACACAAATGCATGTTTAATTGTGTATATATGTATACATGTATTATATATCCATGTAGGAAGATGTAGCTGTAAAGCTTCAGATATATGAGGCATACAGAACGATATAAGAAACACTGAAAAAAAAAAAAAGAAACACTGTGCGCCCACTAGTCAGTTTAAGATGTAAAACATTCAAAATACAGGTGAATCTTTCTATTTAACCCACCCTAGAGCATTATGACTTTAATATGAATTTGCTAATTACCCTTAAGGTTGAATGCATTTTTATATGTTCATTGACTATTCATGATTCCTATTCTAAAAATTCATCATGTAACTAGCCAATTTTTCTATTGGAGTGTTCATCTTTGTCAGAGTTCTTTATATTTTCTGGAATTGAATCCTGATTATATACAGATTATACGTGTGTGTGTGTGTGTGTGTGTGTGTGTGTGTGTATGATACATATATAATTTTTTTCCAGACTGTGGCTTGTCTTTTTAAATTTCTCATTTTGGCCTACAAGAAACATAAGTTTTTTGTTCTAGTATAGTTGAATTTATTACTTTAAGTTTTGTGATTTTTAACCATGAGAAATTCTTCCCTACTCCAAGTTCACAAAGATATTCTTCTATAGCTTCTTTAAAAAAAAATTAGTGATTTGCTGCTTATGTTCATGTCTTTAATCCAACCTGGAATTTATATTTCCGTAGATTGTGAAGGAGGGATCCAAATAAATGTTTTTCATATGGTTAAGTAATGATCGCATCACTATAGAACATTCCATCCTTCCTCCATGGGTTTGCAATGTCAGCCCTGCCATTTGTTGTTTCCATGTCTGCACGGACCTGTTTCTGGGTCTTCTCTTCTGTTCTATCATGAGGTCTCCTGAAGCCATAAAGCTGACAGCAGAACTGAGTTTTATTTTTCCTAATACAAAATCACAAAAGCTAGGTCATGGGCCTGCAAGACCTTATTTTACTATCCCCCTTTACTTGAGTGCATGTTTGTTAATTTCTACAATAAATAGTTAAATAAACAATTAACTATATTAGCAAAGTATCAAACGCATTGTTGTGTTGTAGTTGCTTATAAGTCATGGTGCTTGGGGCCACCAAACCTCTGGTTTTTGGTTCTCCTCTTTGAAAGAAGGGTGTCTTCTTCTCATTCACTACCTGTTGTCCTGCCTAAGGACACTCAGCCCTAATGACTGAGCCACTGGGAGCATTTGCTGACCCTCTCAGGCTGCACTGGCTGGGTGGCCTTTGTCCAGGTCTCCCTCCAGCAAGGTTCTCATCCCAGCATATCTCAGGCCTGGATTTTCCTGTCTCGTTTTTGCTGTTACACTGAGCTGTAGGAATGGTGTCACATATATTTGTTTCTCCATAATCCAGCAAATTATAGATGGTGGCACCTTATGACTATTGGATGAAAGGTGAACTCGATAAGTGAATAAGTATGAGTAAATGCTTAAATATTCTTTTAGGACTTTTGATAAATCAATAGTTGATTTGATAAATCAATAGGAAAGAAATAAGGGAACAGGCAGGTTGCTGACTCATAAATTTGGTGCTGGGATGATTCCAAATGCTAAGACTCAGAGTCTGTCAGTAGAAAGGCTGGAAAAAGCTCCTCCTAAAAAGTAGTGTGTCTGGGAATATCAGCCAAATATGTTACCTAATGCATGTGGAAGCATTTTCCAAACATAAAAGCCCTACATTCCTATACAAAATAAGGTAGTGTAACTATTAGTATTGGCAACTTCTGGTAACTCTTACAATATTCTTCATTGCCTTTTGCATTTCCAAAACAGTAGCTTTTTAGAAATCCAAGCTGCATGGGAGAAATGACAAGATCATTTTCTGAAAACATGAAGAAAAACAGAATATGGGATCTATCAACAAAGCAGACAGCACAATTCAGCAAAGAGCTCAAAAATAATATGACCTGCCTGCCCCACCTTGATGACAGTTTGAAATGCACTTAGGGATAATGAAAACCTTTTACCACCAGGACGGATTATTAGTTAAATGTGTCTGTTTTGAGTGGTGCGACATTTGCTTTTTGCTTTCTAAATCAAGCACAAGTAGTTTCATGTTGCTGCTACGAGTTGTTTTCACCAAGAGAGCAAAAGGCTTCCTCCGGATAGAAGTCAGCAAGATGATTCTCTTCCGCATTCTACCACTTACTATTACATAGTATCTCTACTTTTCTTTGTTATTTTTTCCTTTTATTTCTCTAAAGAAGTAGCAAGAAGCTAATTCCAACAGTATAAGGAGAACAACCTATGATCTTAAAAATTAAATACCAGGAAGCAATGACTATTGTCTTCATAGAGGAGAATCTGGAGCCCAGAAAGGTGAAGAGATTAGACATAGGTCATATGGCCACTGAGCTGCAAGCTTTCCTGACCTTAAATCAAGTGGTCTATTCCCTCCTCTATGGATTTTTTAATTAATCTGCATTACAACCCAATTAGAGTGAATCAAGCGGATAATATGTAATGCCTTTTGGGAACAGAAAAAAAAAAAGGGGACAATTTGGTAATTGGACCACAGATGGATTTGGTGATAAATTAGCAAAAGACTCCAGGCATTCTTGCTGCTGGATAACCATTCATTAGTTGATGTTACCTCAGAAGCTGAAGACTAAATTTTATGACGAGAATGTGAAAAAAAGCATTTATCTACTTAGCACAGTATGAGACTACAGAAGGCAGTGAGGTGTGGCATGTGGTTTTATGAAAATTAATAAAAACAGTGCCAGAGGAGAGGGAAAAGCAAAAACAGATGTGTAAACGTGTATAATCAGAAAGGCATTATGTACATAATCCTAGCAGCTTTATTCAATGGTTTATTCCATCTCAGTAATCATGTTGGTAGATGAGCTAATTGCAAATTTGTTTAATATTGATAACCAACAATTTCTGCTAAGTGACAATGAACCGTCACAGTTGAAAGGATTACAGATCCTACTGTGACATAATTTCATAGACCATTTCCTGTCTTTGCCCCCAAATCCTATCAATCCACTTTCTACCTATGGCACCGTATTAAAAAGCAGGGCAAAGTTGTCACAAGTGCCCAAATATGGATAGGCAGATGGCAAGCAATGGCCTGTCAGTTTGACAGCGAGTGAAATACTGAGGCTAATGCCTGCAGGTTTCGAGCTCAAAGCTCTCCAATGCCCAAGTAAACTTGAGGAATACATTGTTCAGAGATCGATTCCATTCTCAACTCCTTTATGTAAAAACACTGCCCTACTGAAGTAGAAAAACTAGAGTAATGCTTAAAATTCTTTTCACCAATGATTTTTTTCTGACTCTCAGAGCCTCACTACTTAAAGCTGTGGTCTTTGGACCACAGGCATCGGCATCACCTGGAGTTTGTTAGACATGTAGTATCCCAGGCCCCACTCCAGACCCGCTGCCTCAGGATCTGCTTTGGAACAAGATTGGCATCCCCAGGTGAATATTATGCACTTTGAAGTCTAGAGGAAAGCACTTCAACTTTTTCAAGAGAAACAGTATCTTTAGTGACTCCAGATCACATGGCCGTAGAAGCTTAGATGAAATAACCGAAAGACATGGAATTCTGATTTTTTAGGAGATCTATTTGTTCATCCCTCAAATGCATTTGGGGGTTAGCCTGTCTGTTCTGCAAATCTCCATCATAATTTCCATAGCTACTGTAGTAACCGTGGTTAGTATCTTTCCATTATCCAGCATATGGCAATTTCGGTCTTTTAGTGCTCTCTGTCAGCTGTCATGACATTGCCACATGAGTTGAGGTTATTCATAGGTTTTCCATGTGACACAAAGTACATTTTGTAGGTTAGTTCCTTGGAATTCTTACTCTTTCTTAGGCAGTTTCCTCAATCAGAATCTGCTTCCATCTCCACAGATGCTGCAAACTTTCTTACATACCTGCTCATTAACAAGTCTACATTTGTCGATTTCTGGTTAGTCTATTTATAAAATAGGTTTTTCATTTCACTCCTACATTTGCCATGACAGTCATGACTGATCAACTAATTCCTTGTCTGTGTACTCACAGTCATGTGATCAGTCACTCTTTACCAGACGTCTAAGTGCCAAGTTCATTGCTCAGTATTGTACACTTCTGCTCAATCATTTTTGAACACGGTCCAATGTGACCACCACGGTCAACTCTACACAACTCTTCAGGCCCGACACCTGGCATTAATCAAATTTCCCTCTGTGTTTTCTAATCTAATTATGGGAAGACCAAGCCTGGTCCTTCCTTGCATCTGTCTCTATCCCTAGTCAATTCTCTGTGTCTTGTAGGCATGTTTAGTAAAATCCCTTAAAACGCTGTTTGTTAGAAGCCATACAGACTTGAATATTCAGTTCAGTCAACAATCATTAATTCATACATAAAAATGAGCATTTATTTAAGGTGTATTAATCTCAAAAAAAAGTCTACATAGACCTGGACCCTGCCACAAAAACCTGTGAACATATCCAAGGCAGGAAGTGACATGGGGTCACTGAGCAAACACATGTTTGGTAGCACAAAAGAGTGAACTGGGAGAATCAGGTATAATCAGTGCATGTTAGTGTTAACACTGAGGGTGTGGAAGCAGACTTGAAGAGGTCTAATATAAAAACTCATTTTTCGGCTGGGCGTGGTGACTCACGCCTGTAATCCCAGCACTTCGGGAGGCCGAGGCAGGTGGATCACGAGTTCAAGAGATCGAGACCATCCTGGCCAACATGGTGAAACCCTGTCTCTACTAAAAATACAAAAATTAGCTGGGCATGGTAGTGCATGCCTGTAGTCCCAGCTACTTGGGAGGCTGAGGCAGCAATTCTCCTGCTTGAACCCAGGAGGCGGAGGTTGCGGTGAGCTGAGGTTGCGCCACTGCACTCCAGCCTGGTGCCTGGTGACGGAATGAGACTCTGTCTCAAAAAATTTAAAAAACCCTCCTTTTTCTTTTTTTTATTTGTAAAATTTATGAAGTATATGAGAAATTTTGTTACATGTATATAGTGCATAATGGAAACTTTGTTTTCAAGCATAGTAGTTGGTTCCATTTCTATGTTACAAGACCACCAAGATGCATATTCAAATAGTGTATTGCTTTTCCCAGGAAGCTTATCAATATGTCAAATGCCTTACTGCAGAGATGAGTATCTGCTATCACAAATGAAACAGGCTGCTATAGATAAATGATGTTTACATCAATTTTTCATTAAAAGAAATCTAAACACATGAGGATAAAGACATCTCAAAAATGTGTTATACACTTCTCTGCCTTCTAAAACATGGCACTTTAATATTTGAAAACTGAGAGTCAATGTGTAAAAAATTGTACCTTGCTAAATTAAAACAATGACCTCAAGGGAAATAAAGAATCTGCTCCTTCACTGAGTTTGTTGTCATTATTATTCCTTTTAAAATGGTTTCCATGCCTTTCCTTTTGTTAGGAGTTGTAACTTTCTTGCTGCTTTCATTATGTCTTTATGCAATTACTAGGTTTGCCTCTTCCCAGTTACAACTTGCTGCTTCTAATCTGATGCTAAGGGTGGAAATTAGGTCATAGGGACTGTTATAAATATGAGTAAAGTGAGAGATAAAAGGCTCAGAAGTAGGAATTCTGTGTTCTCTTGTAAATTAAAGGCAGGGGATTTAGATAATAAACATTCTCTATCACTTTGGATATTCAAAATGCCTTTTGTAGGCTTATTATAAGTTGCCCAATGTGTTCCAGCTAAAAGGTGTGGGGTACATGATGGCTGTACTACTAAGGATTTGCCATGAAGTACAATGATCTGTAAAAGAATATTCCAGACAAGCAGTTCCTTACATCCACCTCCATGCCTGAAGAAGGGATGTTAGCTCATAGCCCTTAGAGTTTCAGCTTTGTGGAGAGGGCAGTGTGGGCAGTGAGGGGGATCCCTTCCCATTGCAAGAGGGCTGTGTTCCTCCTGCCCCAAGGCAAGGCAGGCGTGTTGGCTTCTCTCAAGATTCAGGGAGTTGGCATTGCATGCCTGAGTAGGAGTCTGGTTGTGCAACAGATCTGTCACTTACTTACTAGAGCCGGGAAAGAACAGAATTAGAGAGAGATGAGAGGACAGAAGGGCAGTCTCCCTCCCACTGGTTGCTGTGTCAGCAAGAAGCGGATTTCCTATCAGTCAAGTGGACAGTAAAGAAAGTAACTGGTCTATAAGAAGGCTGCCACCTGCAGTGTACAGCTACCAGTGGCAAGATCTGAGCAGGTACAGAGAAACTGAGCCGGGCAGGGAGCCCTGTGTGAAGGACAGCACAGCAGGGGACACGTAGACCATGTGTGGACAACAAGAGCCAGTCAGTACTAGCAGCAGAAGTGTTTTCCCATGAACCTGCACTGATTTTTTTTTATTGAGGTCTTCAAACCCTGTATTTTTAAATAAAAAACAAACCTGCACGGTTTTAAATTTAAAAGTTTCTAAAGAGAACAGCATGAAAAATAAGTCCTGCCTTCTACCACATCCCCAAACATCCAGTTTCCCAAGTCCCCTTTCAATAGGCAAATACTGTCACTAACTTCCTGTGCATCTTTTCCAAAATACTCAAAATATACTCAGACATATGGATAATATCAGTAAGTATGTGGATATGGGGGAGTCTGTACTTTATACCAGTGGTAGCACACCTCATATGTGTGTAGTACTTAGCATTTTTCATTTAATGAGATATCTTGGCAACCTTTACATATCAGAATAGATATAATATTCCACATTATGGGTATGCCATAATTTATTTAATCAGCTCTCCATTGATGGGTATTTGGGTTATTTCCAGTCTTCAATTATGACAAACAATGCTGCCATGTAACACCTTGATGTGATAGGCTGAAAAACGATCCCCCAAAGATAACAGTCCTGATCTCTGACTCCTATGAACGTTACTGGATATGGCAAAGATTTTGCAGCTGTGATTAAATTAAGGCTCTTGAAGTGAGGCAGTTACTCTGTATTACCCAGGTTGGCCCTATGCAATCACATGTATCCCTATAAAAGAGAGACAGAGGGGATTACATGGGAGAAGGAGATACGGGAACAGAATGAGAAGAAATTTGAAGATGCTATTGCCCCAAGGTCACAGATGCCAGAAACCCCCAGAAGCGGGAAGAGGCAAGACACGGATTCTCCCCAGGGGCCTCCAGATGATGCACGGCCGTGCTGACACCTTGGTTTTTACCCAGTGATGCTAAGTTCAGACTTCTGGCCACAGGTAATATGAGAAAAATGAAACTGTGTTGTTTTAGGCGACAGTTTAAGTTTGTGGTTATTTGTTTTGGCAGCCACAGGAAAGATAAATACTTGGACATTAAAAAATGGTATGTATTTATGAGCAAATCTTCACAATAAGTTTCCAAAAGATGAGGACCTACAAATGTGCACTTTTAATTTTTATTGGTATTTTTAAGCGCCCTACATAGGGGGGTGTCATTTGATATCCCCAATAGCAAAACATAACTGTTTCTATGTCCTGACACTCTTGTCATCACAAACTTATTAGATGCTTAGGCTGGAGTGTGGTGACGTGATCTTGGCTCACCGCAACCTCCACCTCCCAGGTTCAAGCAATTCTCCTGCATCAGCCTCCTGAGTAGCTGGGATTACAGGCATTTGCCACCATGTCCTGCTAACTTTTTGTATTTTTAGTAGAGACGGGGTTTCACCATGTTGCTCAGGCTGATCTTGAACTCCTGATCTTAGGTGATCCACACACCTTGGCCTCCCAAAATGCTAGGACTACAGGACAATTTGTTTTTATTTATCATTTGCCTTTTGACTTTGCTTATCATAATTTTTACCACACAAGACTTTAAAATTTTTATGTAGTTAAATTAATATTTCATAGCTGCTAGCTGTGGGATCATGATTTGAAAGTCTTCCCCACATCAAGATTTTAAGTATTTTTTCTAATTATTCATGTTTTCAGTTTTCAGTTTTAAACCTTTGATGCTTTTAAAATTCATTTTGATGTAAGATGTAAGAGGTGAATTAAATGTAATTGTTTTTCCACACATCTATCCGGGTGTCCTAATACTATACAAAATGATCCATCTTTTTAATATTTTTATATATGAAATTCATATATGTATTTGGATCTATTTCTAGACTTTGTCTTCTGCTAAAGGGATCTTTCTGTCTACACGTCTTAAAATAACAAAATAAATGAAGCTGTAAAATGTGAATTCTGAGTTTCTGTGTGCTGCTCTCATGGAGAGGAAACAAAAGAACTAGTGAACACTAACTCTGCAGTCAATCATCTGAGCAACCACGTCAGGATCCATCAAGGCAGCGGAGGACACAGCAGAGAGGAGCTGAGCCAGGCACCAGCTTGTCTGAGTTCAGCACGGAGTGAGGAGAACTTCTCCAATATGAGAAAGAGTGAGAGCGTGAGTGAGTGAGTGCCCCCTGGGGATTTGCATTGTCCACAAGGACTAGTCCAGCACTGGGAATAGGAGAATCCCCCATTCCACCACCCTAACACCACCACCCAGGCTTCTAGACAGAGGCAGAGAGCCACCCAGACATTGTGTAGGGGCAACTCTCAAGACAAGGGACCTCAAGCCTTGGGCCCCAGAGCAGACAAGCACCAGCACCAAGCCCCAATAAAGACCATAGTCATGGTACCTGGGAGAAGTAGGATTGCTCTACCATCCCTCACTGAACAGGGCTCACTGCCAGGCTTCTGGTCCAGCAATCCTGCTTATGCCTGAACTCAGCCAGAAGCTGCAGCCTCCTGCTGTCCTGGGAAGTATGTAAATGGCAAAGCATGTGACTCCACCCATCCATTACTGGCAGCCAGACAGGCAATGCCTGCTAGTGTTTCTGGTCCAGTGGTCCCACTTCTTCCTGAACTCAACTGGCAGGCACAACCTCTGTTGTTCTGGGAAACACCCAGACAGCAGGGAAGACAACCACATCCATCCTCACCAATGGCAGCCTGGAGCACAATGCCTGCTAGAGCTTCCTCCACAGTGGTTATGTTTCTTCCTGAGTTTGCTAAGGGATGCAGCCTCTTGTTGCCCCAGAAACACCAGTATGACAGGGCAGGTAATCCCACCCACCTTGCCTCTCTTAGTCAGATAGACAATACCCACTGGAGCCTTGGGTCCAGGGATCCCACTTCTACCTGAACTCTGCAGCAGGTGCAAGCCTGTGTTCCCTTGGGAAGCATTCAGACAGCAGATTAGAACCAACCTGGCTAGGATACAGCCTATCTGTCAACTGCAGTCCCTACCTAAAGAAGCCCTGTGGGCCAGAACACCCAAGAAAAGAAACATGGACACAGAGACAGTAATTGGATGGGGTGCCTTCAAGACCTAGGAGCAGACTAGAATAAAATCCAGTTGAGTGATCCCACCTTATACCATAATCAAATCCTCAAGGGCATTAAAGAAAATAAAAGAAAAATAAACATTTAAAAGATAGCAACTTCAACGGCTGAAAGAACATCAACCACACAGATGAGAAAGAACCAGTGCAAGAAGTCTAAGAATTCAAAAAGCCAGAATGTCTTCTTATTTTCAAACAACCACTCTGGGTCCCCAGCAATGGTTTTTAACCCGTCTGAAATGTTACAAATAGAATTCTGATTGTGGATAGGAATAAAGATCATGACCATTCATGAGAAAGTTGAAACCCAATCTACGGAATCTAAGGAATACAATGAAATGATACAAGAGATAAAAGATAAAATGGCCATTTTAAGAAAGAACCAAATTAAACCAAGAAAGCTGAAAAAAATAACTGAGAGAGTTGAAAAATCACTTCAAGAATTTCATAATACATTGCAAGTATTAATAGCAAAATTGGCCAAGCTGAGGAAAGAATCTCAGAGCTTGAAGACTAGTCTTTAAAATAACTAATTTAGAATAAAATAATAATGAAGAATGAACAAAACCTCTGAGAAATATGGGAGTATGTGAAGATACCAAATTTATGACTCATTGGTGTTCTTAAAAGAGGAGAGAAAGCAAGCAACTTGGAAAGCATATTTGAGGATAGTATACACAAAAATTTCCCCAACCTCGCTAGAGAGGCCAACATTCAAATTCAGGAAATGCAGAGAACCCCTGTGAGATACTATACAAGACGGCCATCCCCAAGACACATAATCCTCAGATTCTCCAAGGTCAGCTAGAGAGAAGGGTTAGGTCACCTACAAAGGGAACCTCATCAGGCTAACAGCAGACCTTTCAGCAGAAACTCTACAGTCTGGTAGAGATCTGGGGCCTATATTCAGCATTTCTAAGGAAAAGAAATTTCAACCAAGAATTTCATATCCATACAAACTAAGCTTCATAAGCAAAGGAGTAATAAGATCCTTTTTAGACAAGCCAATGCTAAGAGAATTTGTTTCCACTAGACTGCCTTACAAGAAGTCCTTAAAGGAGTGCTAAACATGGAAATCAATAATTTATACCAGTAACTGCAAAAACACACTTAACTACATATAGCATTAATACTATTAAAAAAAAAATCCACACAATCAAATTGGCAGAATAGCCAGCTATCAACATGAAGACAAGATCAAACCCACACATATCAATATTAACCTTGAATGTAAATGGGCTAAATTCCCCCAACTAAAAACTACAGAGTGGCAAGTTTGATAAAGAAGTGAGACCCAACTGTAGGCTCTCCACAAGGGACCTGTTTCATACACAATGACATCCATAGGCTCAAAAAAGAGATAAAGAAAAATCTACCAAGTAAATGAAAATCAGAAAGAAGCAGGGTTTTCTATTCTAATTTCAGACAAAACAGACTTTAAGCCAAAATGATTGACAAAGACAAAGAAAGCATTAAATAATGGTTAAGAGTTCAATTCAACAAGAAGACCTAACTATCCTAAATATATATCCACACAGCACTAGATACCCAGATTCAGAAAGCAAATTCTTACAGACCTACAAAGAGACTTAGATAACCACATAATAATAGTGAGAGATTTCAGCATTCCCACTGATAATACTAGGCAGATCATCAAGGAGAAAAATTGATGAAGATATTCAGGACATCAGCTCAACTTCTGACCAAATGAGCCTGACAGATAGCTACAGAACTCTCCACCCAAAACCAACAGAATATATATTCTTCTCATCTGCACATTGCACATACTATAAAATAGACCACACAATTGGCCAAAAAACAATCTTCAGCAAACTAAAAAAAAAAAAAAAAAAAAAAAAAACAAGTCATACCAAACACACTCTCAGACCACAGTGCAATACAAATAGAAAACAATACTAAGAAAATCACTCAAAACCAGACAACTAAGTGAAAATCAAACAACCTGGTCTTGAATGACTTTTGGGTAAGCAATAAAATTAAGGTAGAAATCAATAAATTCCACCTTAAGAATTTAAGAATAACGATGATATAACATACCAGAATCTCTGGGACACAGATAAAGCATGTTATGAGGAAAGTTTATAGTGCTGAGGGTCCACTTCAAAAAGTTAGAAAGACCTCAATTTAACAACTTAATGTCACATCTAGAGGAACTAAAAAAGATAAGAGCAAACCAATTGAAAGCTAGGAGAAGAAAATAAATCACCAAAATCAAAGCTTAACTGAAGGAAATTGAGATGTGAGAGGACTTGTGTCAAGATGGCCAAATAGCAACAGCTCCACTCTGCAGTTCCCAGTGACAGCATGCCAGAAGACAAGCAATCTCCACACTTCCAACTGAGGTACCAGGTTCATCTTACTGGGACTGGTTAGACGGTGGGACCATCCCAAGGTGGACAACCCGAAGCAGGGTGGGGCATCACTTCATCCAGGAGGCACAAGGGGCCAGAGATGATCAGTCCCAGCCAAGGGAAGCCATTAGGGTCTTTTCTGGACATGAGCAGAACCCAGCACTGCAGTTCAGCAAGGCCTCTGCAGGCAGACTGTAAAGTAGATTTCCTCTTCACTGGGTAGGGCATCTCAGAAAAAAAAAGCAGCCCATCAGGGACTCACAAAGCCCCAGTCTTCTGGGACAAAGCACCTGGGAAAAGGGGTAGTTATGGGCTCCACTTCAGCAGACTTAAACATCCCTGGCTGGCAGCCCTGAAAGGAGCAATGAAGCCCCCAGAACAGTGCTTGAGCTCCATTAAGGGACAGACTGCCTCCTCAAGTGGCTCCCTGATCTCCCGTGTATCCTATCTGACAGGTACGCTTTTGGAACGAAGCTACCAGATGATGGAACAGGCAGAAATCTTTACTGTTCTGCAGCCCCATGGGTGATTCCCAGGCAAGCAGGGTCTGGAGTAGACCTCCAGCAAACTCCACCAGACTTGCAGCAGAGGGGCCTGACTGTTAAAAGAAAAACTAACAAACAGAAAGAAATAGCATCAACATCAACAGAAAGGACACCCACTCAGAAACCCCATCCAAAAATCACCAACTTCAAAGACCAAAGGTAGATAGATTCACAAAGATGGGAAGGAGCCAGCACAAAAAGGCTGAAATCACCAAAAGCCAAAATGCCTCTTCTCCTCCAGGGATCTCAACCCCTCACAAGCAAGGGAACAAAACTGGAAGGAGAATGAGTGTGATGAATTGACAGAAACAGGCTTTAGAAGGTGGGTAATAATGAATTTCTCCGAGCTAAAGGAGCATGTTCCAACCCAATGCAAGGAAGCTAAGAACCTGAAGAAAGGTTAGATTAAATGCTAACTAGAATAACCAGTTTACAGAAGAACATAAATGACCTGATGGAGCTGAAAAACACAGGACAAGAACTCTGTGAAGCATAAACAAGTTTCAATAGCCGAATTGATCAAGCTGAAGAAAGGTTATCAGAGATTGAAGATCAACTCAATGAAATAAAATGAGAAGGTGAGATTAGAGAAAAAAGAGTGAAAAGAAATGAACAAAGCCTCCAAGAAAGACCAAATCTAGATTTGATTGGTGTACCTGAAAGTGAAAGGGTGAATGAAACCAAGTTGGAAAACACTCTCAAGGATAATATCCAGGAGAACTTCCCCAGGCTAGCTAGGCAGGCCAACATTCAAATACTAGAAATACAAAGAACACCACAAAGATATTCCTCAAAAAGAGCAACCCCAAGACACATAATCATCATATTTACCAAGGCTGAAATGAAGGAAAAAATGCTAAGGGCAGCCAGAGAGAAAGGTCAGGTTACTGAAGCTCATCAGACTCACAGTGGATCTCTTGGCAGAACTCCTACAAGCCAGAGGAGAGTGGGGGCCAATATTCATCAACCTAAAAGAAAAGAACTTTCAACCCAGATTTCATATCCAGCGAAACTAAGCTTCATAAGTGAAGGAGAAATAAAATCCTTTATGGACAAGCAACTGCTGAGAGAATTTGTCACCACCAGGCCTGCCTTATAAGAGCTCCTGAAGGAAGTGCTAAACATGGAAAGGAACAACCAGTACCAGTGACTGCAACAACATACCAAACTGTAAAAACCATCAACACTATGAAGAAATTGCATCAACTCATGGGCAAAACAATCAGCTAGCATCAAAATGGTAGGATCAAATTCACACATAACAATATTAACCTTAAAAGGCAATGGGCTAAATGTCCCAATCAAAAGACACAGACTGGCAAATTGGATAAAAAGTCAAGACGATAGACTGGACAGGAAAAATGTGGCACATATACACCATGGAATATTATGCAGCCATTAAAAACGAGGAGTTCGCGTCCTTTGTAGGGACATGGATGAACCTGGAAACCATCATTCTCAGCAAACTGACACAAGAACACAAAACCAAACACCACATGTTCTCACTCATAGGAGGGTGTTGAACCAGGAGAACACATGGACACAGGGAGGGGAGCACTATACACGGGGGTATGTTGCGGGGGAGTGGGGGGGACAGTGGGGGGGGAGTTGGGGAGGGATAGCATGGGGAGAAATGCCAGATATGGGTGAGGGGGAGGGAGGCAGCAAATCACACTGCCATGAATGCACCTATGCAACAACTTTGCATGTTTTTCACATGTACCCCAAAACCTAAAATGCAATTAAAAAAAATAATAAAAAAATAAAAAAAATAAAAAAAATAAAAAAGTCAAGACCCATTAGTGTGCTGTATTCAAGAGACCCATCTCACATGCAAAGACACACATAGGCTGATGGAGGAAGATTTACCAAGCAAATGGAGAGAAAAAAAAAGCAGGGGTTGCAATCCTAGTCTCTAATAAAACAGACTTTAAACCAACAAAGATGAAAAGAGACAAAGAAGGGCATTACATAATGGTAAAGGGATTAATGCAACAAGAAGAGCTAACTATCCTAAATATCTATCTACCCAATACAGGAGCACCATGATAAATAAAGCAAGTTCTTGATGGCCTGCAAAGAGACTTAGACTCCCGCACAATAATAGTGGGAGACTATAAATACTGTAGTATTTATATAGTATAAATACTGTAAATACTAGACAAATCAACAAGGCAGAAAATTAACAAGGATATCCAGGACTTGAATTCAGATCTGGACCAAGCGGACCTGATACCCATCTACAGACCTCTCCACCCCAAATCCACAGAATATACATTCTTCTCAGCACCATTTAGAATTACACTTATTCTAAAATTGACCACATAATTGGAAGTAAAACACTCCTTAGCAAATGCAAAAGTATGGAAATAATAACAAACAGTATCTCAGACCACAGTGCAATCAAATTAAAACTCAGGATTAGGAAACTCACTCAAAACCGCACAACTACATGGAAACTAAACAGCCTGCTCTTGAATGTCTACTAGATAAATAATGAAATGAAGGTAGAAATAAAGATGTTGTTGGAAACCAATGAGAGCCAAGACATAGCATGCCAGAATCTCTGGGACACATTTAAAGCAGTGTCTAGAAGGAAATTTATAGCACTAAATGCCCACACGAGAAGTGAGGAAAGATCTAAAATCAACACCTTAATGTCAGAATTAAAAAAAAAAAAACTAGAGGAGCAATACCAAACAAATTCAAAAGCTAGCAGAAGACGAGAAATAACAAGACCAGAGCAGAACTGAAGGAAACAGAGACACAAAAAAACCTTCATAAAAAATCAATAAATCCAGGAGCTGGTTTTTTAAAAGATCAACAAAATAGATAGACCGCTAGCCACACTAATAAGAACGAAAAGCGAGAAGATTCAAATAAATGCAATAAAAAATGATAAAGGGGATATCACCACTCATCCCACAGAAATACAAACTACCATCAGAGATTACTACAAACACCTCTATGCAGATAAACCAGTAAATCTAGAAGAAATGGAAAAATTCCTGGACACTTACACCCTCCCAAGACTAAAGCAGGAAGAAGTTAAATTCCTGAATAGACCAATAACAAGGTCTGAAGTTGAGGCAGCAATTGATAGCCTACCAACCAAAAAAAGTCCAGGACCAGATGAGTTCATAGCCAAATTCTACGGAGGTATAAAGAGGAGCTGGTACCATTCCTTCTGAAACTATTCCAAACAACAGAAAAAGAAAGAATCCTCCCTAACTCATTTTATGAGACCAACATCATCCTGATACCAAAATCTGGCATGAGATGCAACTGAAAAAGAAAATTTCAGGCCTATATCCATGACGAACATTGATGCAAACATCTTCAATAAAATACTGGCAAACTGAATCCAACAGCACATCAAAAATCTTATCCATCATGATCAAGTAGACTTCATCCCAGAGATGCAAGGCTGGTTCAACATATGCAAGTCTATAAACGTAATTCACCACATAAACAGAACTAAAGACAAAAACCACATGATTATCTCAATAGATGCAGAGAAGGCCTTTGACAAAATTCAACAGCACTTTATGCTAAAAACCCTCAATAAACTAGACATCGATGGATCATTTCTCAAAATAATAAGAGCTACTTATGACAAACCCACAGCCAATATCATACTAAATGGGCAAAAACTGGAAGCATTCCCTTTAAAAACTCACACAAGACAGGGATGCCCTCTCTCACCACTCCTATTCAACATAGAATTGGCAGTTCTGTCTAGGGCCATCAGGCAAGAGAAAGAAGTAAAGTGTATTCGGTTAGGAAGAGAGGACCTCAAATTGTCCCTGTTTGCAGATGACATGATTGTATATTTAGAAAACCCCATTGTGTCAGCCCCAAATCTCCTTAAGCTGATAAGCAACTTCAGCAAAGGATACAAAATCAATGTACAAAAATTGCAAGCATTTCCATACACCAATAGTAGACAAACAGAGAGACAAAACACTAGTGAACTCCCATTCCCAATTGCTACAAGCAGAATAAAATACCTAGAAATACAACTAACAAAGGATGTGAAGGATCTCTTCAATGAGAACTACAAACCACTGTTCAAGGAAATAAGAGAGGACACACAGTGATGGAAAAACATTCCATGCTCCTGGTTAGGAAGAACCAATGTCATGAAAATGGCCATACTGTCCAAAGTAATTTATACATTCCATGCTATCCCCATCAAGCTACCAAGGACTTTCTTCATGAAATTGGAAAAAAAAAACACCTTAAACTTCATATGGAAGCAAAAGAGAGCCCACATAGCCAAGCCAATCCTAAGGGAAAAAAATATAAAAGCTGGAGGCATCATGCTACCTGACTTCAAACTATATTACAAGGCTACTGTAATCAAAACAGGATGGTACTGATACCAAAACAGAGATATACACCAATGGAACAGAACAGAGGCCTCAGAAAGAACACCACACAACTACAACCATCTGATCTTTGACAAACCTGACAAAAACAAGCAATTGGGAAAGGATTCCCTATTTAATAAATGGTGTTGGGAAAACTGGCTAGCCATATGCAGAAAGCTGAAACTGGATCCCTTCCTTACACCTTATACAAAAAAGTAACTCTAGATGGATTAAAGATTTAAACATGAGGCCTAACACCAGAAAAACTCTAGAAAAAAACCTAGGCAATACCATTCAGGACATAGGCAAGGGCAAAGACTACATGACTTAAACACCAAAAGCAATGGCAACAAAAACCAAAATAGACAAATGGGATCTAATTAAACTAAAGAGCTTCCACACAAAAAGAAACTATCATTAGAATGAACCAGCAACCAACAGAATGAGAAAAAATTTTTGCAATCTACCCATCTGACAAAGGGCTAATATCCAAAATCCACAAAGAACTTAAACAAAATTACAAGAAAAAAACAACCCCATCAAAAAGTGGGCAAAGGATATGAGCAGACACTTTTCAAAGGAGGGCAGATATGCAGCCAATAAACATATGAAAAAAAGCTCACCATCACTGGTTGCTAGAGAAATGCAAATCAAAACCACATTGAGATACCACCTCACACCAGCTAGAATGGCAATTGTTTAAGAAAGCAGGAGACAACAGATGCTGGAGAGGATGTGGAGAAATAGGAATACTTTTACACTGTTGGTGGGAGTGTAAATTAATTCAACCATTGCAGAAGACAGTGTGGCAATTCCTCAAGGATCTAGAAATAGAAATACCATTTGACCTAGCAATCCCATAACTGGGTTTATGCCCAAAGGATTATAAATCATTCTATTATAAAGACACATGCACATGTATGTTTACTGCGGCACTGTTCACAATATCAAAGACTTGAACCAACTCAAATGGCCATCAATGATAGACTGGATAAAGAAAATGTGGCCCATATACACCATGGAATACAATGCAGTCATAAAAAAAAGGATGAGTTCATGTCTTTTGCAGGGACATGGATAAAACTGGAAACCATCATTCTCAGCAAACTTACACAAGAACAGAAAACCAAACACCTCATGTTCTCACTCATAAGTGGGTGTTGAACAGTAAGAACACACGGACACAGGGAGGGGATCATCACACACTGGGGCTGGGAGGGTGGGAGGCTAGGGGAGGAATAGCAGAGAGTGAGGGGATTGAGGAGAGAGAGCATTAGGAGAAATACCTAATGTAGATGATGGGGCAGTGGACACAGCAAACCAGCACCATGGCACATATATACCTATGTAATAAACCTGCACAATCTGCACATGTACCCCAGAACTTAAAGTATAATAAAAAAAAAAAAAAGAAAGAAATTGAGATGTGAAAAACCATGCAAAAAATCAACAAATCCAGGAGATGTTTCTTTTAAAGAATAAATAAGATTGATAGACTGCTAGCTAGACTAATAAAAAGTAAATGAAGCTGGGCATGGTGACTCATGCCTATAATCCCAGCACTTTGGGAGGCCAAGTGGGGCAGATCACGAGGTCTGGAATTCAAGACCAACTTTGTCAATATGGTGAAACCCCATCTCTACTAAAAATACAAAAAGTAGCCGGACGTGGTGGTGCATGCCTGTATTCCCAGCTGCTTGGGAGGCTGAAGCAGGAGAATCACTTGAACCCGGGAGGCAGAGGTTTCAGTGAGCCAAAATTGTTCCACTGCACTCCATCCTGGGTAAGAAAGTGAGACTCCATCTTGAAAAATAAAAAAATAAATAAAATAGAGAAGATCCAAATAAACACAATCAGAAACAACAAAGGGGACATTACTATTGACCCAATCAAAATACAAAAAAAATTCCTCAGAAACTACTGTGAACACCTCTGTGCACATAAACTGGAAAGCCCTGAAGAAATTGATAAATTCCTGGAAACATAGAGTCTTCCAAGATTGAACTAGGAAAAATTGAATCCCTGAACAGGCCAATAACAAGTTCTGAAGTTCAGTCAGTAATAAAAAGCCTGCCAGAGAGAAAAATCTCAGAACCAGACACATTCATAGCCATATTTTACCAGATATATAAAGAGGAGTTGGTATCATTTCTACTGAAACCATTCCCAAAAATTGAGGAGCAGCATCTCCTCCCTAACTCACTATATAAGACCAGCATCATCCTAATACCAAAATATGGCAGAAACACAACAAAAAAAGAAAACTTCAGGCCAATATCCTTGATGAACATAGGTGCAAAAATCTCCAAAAACTACTAGCAAATCAAATCCAGCAACACATCAAAAAGCTAATTCGCCACCATGAAGTAGTCTTTCTCACTGGGATGCAAGGTTGGTTCAACATATGTGAACCAATAAATGTGATTCACCACATAAACAGATCTAAAAACAAAAGCCAGTAACCATCTCAATAGATTCAGAAAAATCTTTTGATAAAATTCAACATCCCTTCGTGTTAAAAATTCTCAACAAACTAGGCATTGAAGAAACATGCCTCAAAATAATAAGAGTCATCTGTGAAAAATCCACAGCCAACATCATCATACTGAATGGGCAAAATTCTTGTTCAGAATTCTTGTTCAAAATTCAGAATTCTTGTTCTCCCCTTGAGAATAAGAATAAGACAAGGATGCCCACTTTCACCACTCCTATTTGACATAGTACTGGAAGTCCTAACCAGAGAGATTAGATAAGAGAAAAAAAAAAAAGAAAAGAAAAAAATAAAAAGAGAAGAAAAGAATCCGGATAGAAAGGGAGGAAGTCAAACTATCTCTGTTTGCATAGGATATGATTATATACCTAGAAAACCCCATAGGCTTTCTAGAAAACCTAGAAAACCCCATAGCTGCCTGAAAGCTCCTAGAACTGATAAACAGCTTAAAGTTTCAGGATATAAAATCAATGTACAAAAAAAAGTAGCATTCCAATACATTAACAATGTCCAAGCTGATAGCCAAATCAAGAATGCAATTCCATTCACAATAACCACAAAAAAAGAACAAAATACTGAGGAATACAGCTAACCAGGGAGGTTAAAGATTTCTACAACAAGAACCACAAAACACTGCTCCAAGAAATCAGCGGTGACACAAACAAATAGAAAAATATTCCTTACTCATGGATAGGAAGAATCAATATTTTTTAAATGGCCACATTGCACAAAGCAATTTACAAATTAGTACTTATTCTTATCAAACTACCAATTACATTCTTCACAGAATTAGAAAAAGAAACTATTTTAAAATTCATATGGAACCAAAAAAGCCTTAAATAGCCAAGGTAATTCCAAGCAAAAAGAACAAAGCTGGAGGAATCCTGTTACCCAACTTCAAACTATATTACAAGGCTATAGTAATCAAAACAGCATGGTACTGGTACAAAAACAGGTACATAGACCAATGGAACTGAATAGAGAACCCAGAAATAAACTTGCATACCTACAGCCTTCTGATCTTTGTCAAAATTGACCCCAAAAAAGCAATGGAGAAATGATTTCCTATTCAACAAATGGTGCTGGGGTAACTGGCTAGCCATAGGCAGAAGACTGAAGCTAGACCTTTTCCTTACACCATATACAAAAACTAACTCAAGATGGATTAAAGACTTAAATGTAAAACCTAAAACTATAAAACCTTGGAAGATAACCTAGGAACTACCATCCTGGGCACAGAACCTGGAAAAGATTTCATGACAAATGCACCAAAAGCAATTATGACAAAAACAAAAATTGACAAATGGGACCTAATTAAACTAAAGAGCTTCTACACAGCAAAAGAAACTATCAACAAAGTAAACAGACAACATACAGAATGGGAGAAAATATTCACAAACTAGGCATCTGACAAAGGTCTAATATCCAGCATCTATAAAGAACTTAAACAAATTAATAAGCCTAAAACAAACAACCCCATTAAAAAGTAGGCAAAGCATATGGACACACAGTTTTCAAAAGAAAACAGGCAGTGGCTCACGCTTGCAATCCCAGCACTTTGGGAGGCCGAGGCAGGCAGATCACGAGGTCAGGAGTTCGAGTCCAGCCTGGCCAACATGGTGAAACCCCATCTCTACTCAAAATACAAAAATTAGCTGGGTGTGGTGGTGCATGCCTGTAATCCGAGCTTCTCAGGAGGCTGAGGCAGGAGAATCACTTGAACCTGGGAGGCAGAGGTTGCAGTGAGCTGAGATCGCACCACTGCACTCCAGCCTAGGTGACAGAGTGAGACTGTCTCAAAAAAAAAAAAAAAAAAAAAAAACAACAACTAACAAGCATATGAAAAAATGCTCAGCATCGTAATAATTACAGAACTCCAAATCAAAACCACAATGACATGCCATCTCACATGAGTCAGAACGGCTATTAAGAAAAAGCCAAAAAATAACAGATGCTGGCAAAGTTGTGGGAAAAGAGAATGCTTATACATTGCTGGTAAGGAATGTAAATTAGTTCAACCATTATGGGAAGCAGTGTAGCAATTTCTTAAAGAACTTAAAACAGAAGTACCATGCAACCCAGCTATCCCATTACTGGGAGCATACCCAGAGGAATATAAATCATTCTACCATAAAGACACATGCATGTATGTGTTCATCACAGCACTATTCACAATAGCAAAGGCAAGGAATCAACCTAAATACCCATCAACAGTAGACTGGGTAAAGAAAATGTGGTACATATACATCATGGAACACTAGACAGCCATAAAAATGAATGAGATCACAGTCTTTGCATCAGCATGGATGGAGTTGGAGGCCATAATTCCAAGTGAACTAACATAGGAACAGAAAATCAAACACTGCATGTTCTCACCTATGAATTGGAGCTAAACATTGAGTACAGATAGACACAAAGAAGAGAACAATAGACATCTGGATCTACTTGAGGGTGGAAGGTGAGAGAAGAAGAGAATCAAAAAACTGCCTCTCAGGTGTTATGCTTACCACCTTGATGATTAAATCATCTGTACACTAAACCCCCGTGACATGCAATTTACCTATATAACAAACCTGCACATGCACCCTGAACCTAAAATAAAAGTTGGGTTTTTTTTAAAGTGAATCTGGTTATTGTGTCTATTGAGTCTCCTGACTCTAGACCAGATGTGAAGAACATTGTGGGAACTGTAGCCTTGGAACCCCCACAACAAAAGCCCCACACCACACCCTGTCTTCCTGCTCCTGCCTGTGTTCCATGTGAGGTTAGAGCACAAATGGGGGGCGTGTTAGTGAGGGCAACTAAAACACACCCCACTGGAACCAGGGAAGAAGATTCCCATTGAAGGGCTCAGGAGGAAGACATGTCAGGACAACGCAGGGCGCTTGTGAGGGAAATGAAAGAAAACCATCACTGTTTTTGCCAAAATGGCTACATAGATGCCAAATTACAGTTTGAGCTGGTGACCCAAAACAAGCACAGCTGCAGGATGTCTCAGGAATCCTCTAAGCTTCCCACCACAGAACTGTGAAATCTCTGAAGCCACACAGGGTCACAAGCAATGAGCATCAAAGACAGGAATTGTGTTCAAAACAGCAGCCG
Organism: Aotus nancymaae; assembly: GCF_030222135.1. Lineage (NCBI taxonomy): Eukaryota > Metazoa > Chordata > Mammalia > Primates > Aotidae > Aotus > Aotus nancymaae. The sequence goes on along the minus strand of NW_026988412.1, from coordinate 8,437,559 downwards.
ACACACTGTCCCTGCTTCCCACAGATCCAAATGTGGGATGGGAGATGTAAAGAATTTTCTCTGACATGTCCCTTTCCTGTGATTATTCACAAATTTTACCACATTTGCATGCTGAGTGCAGCTCTTTTAAGAGTATTTTCACCTTTGTTTATTCATTTCTTTAAACCTTTTTAAATGCACCAGCATGCATAAGCTGACTTGATGTATGCAGGTCTTCTAGTTCTAAAAAATAAAATAAAGTCAGTGAAGTAGATGCCAGTGGCAGGCAAGGGCAGAAAGGCTGGAGAGGTCAGTTTGTGTCTCGTCATATTCGTGGTAGAAGTTCCTGTCAATCAACGTTGTGATAACATCAGTCTTAAGCACTGCCTCAGACACTAGAGGCTCCACACAGAGATTCCCAGGTGTTGCAGGACCTGCGCAGGCTGAAAGACAAACCTTCAGAGCTCATGAGCAGAAAAGCGTCTACGCTTCTAGTTATTCTAAATGGGCCCCCATCTCAGGGGAAACCCCAGCAGCAGAAAGTCTTATTAAAATTAAAATTAGCTAAGGAGGAAACAAAAGATAAACTTTTCCTCCTTCTTTACCTTTAAAGCACCGGACTCAGAATGATACAGCTCCCAGGGAATTGTGTGACAGGAAGGTCTGCTTGGGGTCTGCTGTTGGGGGGAGGAAGAAAGTGATGAGAGAAGCTAGATCGAGACCACAGATGCTGCAGCCAATGCTCATTCAGTCAAGTCTCGGACCTAGCAAGAAAAACTTCACACAGTAACATTTTTCATCTCTGACAGCACTTCACATTGAGCTAGTAACTCTTCCTTTAAGAGATTATATAGGTTTTGATAAAAATGTGAGGAATGTGAGCCAGAGGGCTTTGGACATGGAGAATAAAAGCCGCAGGCAAGATAGGAAACTCTACAACTTGGAATCTGAAAAGACACAGTCCTAATGACGTGTCCCTACACGTTCATGTGCACACATGGAGAGTACCTTTTCTTCGTTCTGTATCTTGCATAATCAAGAACTGATTTAGTTGGAGAGTGCTTTTCAATTACAATCCATTCCATTTAAGAATTCTGAGCTGTCGGGCCTTCCTTTCTTTTGTTGGAGCAAAGAGAAGTCATATTCTTTCACAGGAAGATGTAGAAAAAATGTGAAGATAATCTCAAAACATAATAAAATGTCCAAAGCACTGATATATCTATACATTCCATCTTTCCGACTTTGATTATTAGGAAAAATGATCAAGAAACATGAAACTTACTAAGTGTTTCTCATAGATACAGATTCCTTCTTACCTAGCTGTATTACCAGACACAGTGCATTTTCCTTTTGTTTACTCTCCTTTAAGCATCACATGTTAAAACCGCAAGAGATAACAATTTAATAACAGGTACTGGATTTATTCTTCTGCTTAAAACAATCCCCAAAAGGTAAAACTTGTGGAACAATGATTTTCAAGACATTAGACATCAGGCAATGAAGGACAGAGATCCCTGAGAGTTGAGGGAAAAAAGTCACCTCTGCAATAACCTCAGCTACTGCCTTGAAAGAGTTCCCATTCTCGGCACAGTAAAGAGGAACCAAGGTAGAGGCCAGCAAACTTCCTCAGTTTATAGGATGGAGTTGAGGGTCCGGAAAGAACAAGGCAACAGAGTTCACAGGACAGAGTACCAAAGAAGAGAGAGATCTGCAGAGGGTCTCACTCAAATATTCAGCAAAGTACTGACAAGCACATACATAACATTTCCTGAAGCCAGGGAAGGAAGTATTCCAAAGGAGTAAAGGGAAAAAGACTCAAGGCCAAGAACAGTGCCTTCCCACCAGCCAGACTGGAAAACCTCACCATGTATAGGGGCATTCTGTAGTGTGCTTAGGAGGCTTTTGCCTCGGTCCTGGAGAAAAATTAACTGTTCTTGTCTTGCTTAACAAATTTTAAAAGTAAGATCCAAAAGAATAAAAGTACTTCTGAGTAACTGAACTGTATCCTAGAAAAAGCAGCTCAAGAAAATTTATAGAAATAAAAAGTATCTGTCACAAAGCCAGGTAATGCCCGACATCCAATCAATGATAACAAGTCATGACAGATCCAGGAAAATATTATCTGTAATAAGGGGGAAAAATCAATCAGTTGAAAGTGACCTAGACCTAACCCAATGTTAAAATTTGCATTTGAGGACAACAAAGCAATTACTATAATGGTATTTCATATGTTCAAAAGTTAAGTAAAGACATAGAAGATTTTTTAAAATCCTAGTCCAATTTTCTGGGGACAAAAACTATAATATTGAAGATAAAAAATACACTGGATGGGATTAATGGCAGATTATACCTTGCAGAAGTAAAGATTTATAAACTTGAAAACAGCAATAGGAGCTATCTGAAATAAAACAAAAAAAAATCAACTTTCCCATATTCTGTTGGGTGGAAGCAAGTCACAAGTTTTACCTGCACTCATGGGGTGGCATCATACAAGGGCACGACAATGGAGGTCTCCTTGGGTGGGTCCAACACACTCTTTAAAAACACAGATATGACTTTATTACTATAAGACAAAGTAAATCTCAAGGCCAAGAATATTATCAGAGATAAAAATGGTCAGTTCATAATGTCAAGGGGATCAGTTCATCAAAGAAATATAACAATCCTATATATTCATGCAGTTAGCAAGAAAGCTTCAAACTGCATGTAGCAAAAACTGATAGAACTGCAAAAAGAAATAGTCAAATCCACAATTACAGAGATTTCAATACTTCTGTCCTGATACTTGATAGGAAAAATAAACAAGAATACTAAGTCATGCAAAGTATGTTCTCTGTACACAAAAAAACATATTAGAAATCAATAAGAGAAAGATATTGAGAAAAATACTCAAATATTTGGAATCTAAACAATACAGAAAATCGAAACCAGAAGTTTGTTCATTGATAAATCAATAAAACTAATTAAGATCAGAAATGAGTGAGATGGCATCATACGATAAGAGAAGCTAGATCCAGACCACAGATGCTGTAGCTGAGGGACACTGAGTCAATGAATTTTAAAAAGAAAAGTAATACTATGAAAAATGCTATGCCAATAAATTAGAAAACTTAGTTGGAAAGGACAAATTCTTTGAATGGCACAAACCACCAAGTCTCACTCAACGAGAAGTAGATAACCTGAATAGCAGTATGTCTATCAAAGAAGTTGATATAGAAAATTGATAGATATTGATAGAAAATTGATAGAAATTGATAGTTTTTTTTAAAAAACATTCTCAGTTGGACATGGTGCCAATCCTAAAAACAGGGCTGATGATCTGAATTGCACTTTTGACAACCTCCTCAGGTTAGGCGAACACATGCCAGAGTCCTGTGCCTGTCAAGGTAATTCCCCTGGTTTTGGTCTAAGATTCCAGGAGTCAGGGTGAAATGAAAGTAAACTAGCTCTTACATGGGCTACAGATAAGCTTTACCTCTTCTGGGTAATCCAGGAAATTCCAGACCCTAAAACCAGATTAAGATTATGCCTGATTGCTAGTGCCTTTAGGTACCTAGAAAAATCCACGGAAAATCTTATTTGGAAAAAAAAATAGTAAATCCTATACTATAAGTTATTTCTAAAAATAATTTTTAAAATACAATATCCAGCACATAGTAAAAGATAGATGAACAAATGCACAAATAGACAAGACACTCTAAGTAACAATCAGCAGAAACAATAAACAGGAATAAACAGACATACACAAATATTGAAGAAAGAGATCAATATGTGAGTAATTCTAAATAACAATTGACTGTATAAGGTAGTAATGATGGTAATGTTATTTGTAATAATATTATGTACATCATAAGGAATAAATTGAGAGTAATGAAAATGTTCTTCAGCTCTAGAGTTGAGTGTTTAATTATATGGTAGATGCCACAGAAGCAAGGAGCAGCCAGCTACGGCCCATGCGCCACGTCTGTCCTGTGGCCTTTTCTTTTTTATGTCAAGCAAGCAAAAAGTGTGTGTCTTTTACATTTTTCAAGGCTTATGTTACAAAAAAATAAAAATATGTGGTAGACTTTATATGTTCTTTTTTTTTTTTTTTTTTTTTTTTGGTAAAGCTATGTAGACTCTCTTGAATTATTAGCTGGTATGATTAGGGATCTGCCTAAGATTAGTCTTTTTTTTTTTTTTTTTTTTTTTTTTTTTTTTTTTTTTGAGAGAGAGAGAGAATGGGGAGGAGGAAAAAGGAAGAGAAAGAAAGAGAGCGAATGGGGAGGAGGAAAAAGGAAAAGAAAGAGGGAGAGAGAATGGGAGTATTGCTTTCTTGCCCAGGCTGGAATGCAATTTAGTAATGGGTATTGAAAATCTCTTTTATACTGATAATTATACTTAATGATGTAGTCAGGAAGGAATAAGGGAAGAAGATAACAAACAAACAGCCAACCAATATTTAATTTAAACCTATGAAATGCTATGCGATTACTGAGGAGTGATTTACTTCCAATTATATAGTCACTTTTGGAATAGGTGTGAGGTGGTAATGTATGTTTTGTGTATTTGAAGTGGAGAGTTCTATAAATGTTTATTAAGTTTACTTGTTCCGGGTCTGAGTTCAAATCCTGAATATCCTTGTTAATTTTCTATCTCGTTGATCTATAGAATCTTTAGCTATTTTTGTTACATTGATCCTTTTACCATTATGCAATGTCCTTCTTTGCCTCTTTTGATCTTTGTTGCTTTAAAGTCTACTTTATCAGAGGCGAGAATTGCATCTCCTGTTTTTTGTTTATTTGTTTATTTTTACTCTCTGGTTGGTAAATCTTCCTCCTTCTCTTTGAGTCTTTGTGTATCGCTGCATGTAAGATGGGTCTGGATGCAGCATACCGATGGGTTTTGGCTTTTTATTCAATTAAAATATATATAACTTTAATACTGACGTTTGATGCTAGCTGGCTGTTTTGCCCATTAGTTGATGTAAATTTTTCACTGTATTAATGTTCTTTGCTTTTTGATATATTTTTGGAAAGGCTGATATTGGTTGTTCCTTTATATGTATAGTGCTTCTTTCAGAAGCTCTTGTAAAGCAGGCCTGGTGGTGGTGAACTCTCTAAGTACTTGTTTGTTCGCAAAGGATTTAGTTTTTCCTTCGATTATAAAGCTTAGTTTGGCTGGATAGGAAATTCTGGGTTGAAAGTTCTTTTCTTTAAGGATGTTAAATATTGGTCCCCACTCTTTTCTGGCTTGTAGGGTTTCTGCTGAGAGATCTGCTGTAAGTCTGATAGGTTTCCCTTTATGGGTAACCTGACCTTTCTCTCTGGCTGCCCTTAGTATTTTCTCCTTCATTTCAACCCTAATAAATCTGGCAATTATGTGCCTTGGGGTTGGTCTTCTTGAAGAATATCTTTGTGGTGTTCTCTGTATTACCTGGAGTTGAATATTACCTTGCCTTGCTAGGTTGGGAAAGTTTTCCTGAATGATATCCTGAAGAGTATTTTCCAACTTGGATTCATTCTCTTCATCACATTCAGGTACACCTATCAAACGTAGATTAGGTCTTTTCACATAGTCCCATATTTCCTGGAGACTTTGCTCATTCCTTTTTATCCTTTTTTCTCCAATCTTGTCTTCTCGTTTCATTTCACTGAGCTGGTCCTCGACTTCTGATATCCTTTCTTCTGCTTGATCAATTCGACTGTTTAAGCTTGTGCATGCTTCGCGAAGTTCTCGTGTGGTGCTTTTCAGCTCCATCAATTCACTTATATTCCTCTCTAAATTGTCCATTCTCGTTAGCATTTCGTCAAACCTTTTTTTAAGGTTCTTAGTTTCTTTGCATTGCGTTAGAACAAGTTCTTTTAATTCACAGAAGTTTCTCATCACCCACGTTTTGAAACCTGCTTCTGTTACTGGAACACACTCGTTCTCCATTAAGCCTTGTTCCATTACTGATGAGGAATTGCGATCCCCTGTAGAGGGAGAGGCATTCTGATTTTGAGTATTCTCTGCCTTTTTAGGCTGCTTTCTTCCCTTGATTATATATTTATCCATCTGTCGTCTTTGTAATTACCGACTTTCTAACTAGGTCTCTGAGCGGACGTCCAACTTTTTGATTCCCAGTGCCGAAAACTGAGCAATCCACTGCGCCGGCCAAAACAGCGGTGTTAAGATTGATGGTGCCTTTCTGCCCAGGAAACTCCGGACTCTGCACCAAGAACTGCCGCTTTAAGGCGCCAGCAAAACCGCCGCGCCGGCCACAAGAGTCGCACTGGCGACCCGTGGGGCTCCTCCGCTGGGAATCTCCTGGTCCGTGAGCTACAAATATTCGTCTGAAAGTGTGGCGTCCTCTCGTTCTCTGCGCTTTCACTGGGAGCTACGTGCCCGAGCTGCTAGTGATCAGCCATCTTGGATCTCTCTCCAGACTTTATATGTTCTTTAAAGACATGTACATTTACTTTCTGGTCCTTACAGAGAAAGTGGGGCCCTTGCTATGGAGAAATGACAGTGAATGAACTGCAGAGACATACAGCATGGTTGGATCTTAAACACATATCATTGAGCCAAAAGGAGCAAGACCAAAAGAAAAATCTCCAATATGATTCCACTGGCATACATTTTGAAAGCACACAAAATTATAGTTTGAAAATCCACTCTTTGGTGGCGAAACTCTAAATGACAGTAAGGAAATGGTTACCATAAATGTCAGGAGGATGGCACATCTAGGTGAGAGAAGAGAATGTAATTGGGGAAGGATCAGATGGGAAAATGAGCTTTAGAGCACGGCAAGGACCTATTTTTTGGTCTGCATGACTTACTCTGGTGTTTACAGTAATTAGTTAAAAATGTTTATCTGTATTTTGTGCATTCTTTCGGTATCTGTATTCCATTTCATAATGAGGGGTTTAAAAAGTGAACTTTATCCAATTTTTTAAAAGTGGAGCAAGGGAGGAAAGGAAGGAGGGAGGGAGTGCAGGAGGGAGTGCAGGAGGGAAGAAGGGAGGGAGGAAGGGAAAGAAGAAAGGAAGGAAGGAAGGAAGAAAGGGGGGAGGGAGGGAGAGAAGGGAGGGAGAGGAAAGGGGGAGGGGAAAGGAGAGGGAGGGAGAAAGGAAGGGTGTCTGTAAAATTTGGTACACCAGGCAAGATTGATGTTCTTCATCTAAATGAAAAATAAAAATTTTTAAGCAATATTTTCAACTACCTCTTGATTTAATAGGTAATTTTACAGGAACTGACTGCCCATTTGTATGTTTTTAAGGACTTGGCTTAAAGAAAAGGTCAATGTTCTTGCTGTGAATAAAATATTTATGAAAACAGTCATGGCTTTTCTTTCTTTGTTTCCCCACCTGTGTCCAGACACCCCGCCTTGCAATGTGTTAATGACCTACCTTGCCATGCTGGTCTTAGTGCCTTTCATGGCTATTTTCACCACATCCTCTCTCAAATAATTGAGCATTTTTTCCATGGTTGCCAAGGCCTTCATTCTTTTTCTATCTCCCCTTTCTCTTTGAAAATATTCCACTTACCTTTTCTTCCCTGAAAAGTGGTAAGTATAGTGAATGACAGTTTTTTCAACATATGTCACAAAACTTTTGGAGCTGCCATATTGCACAACTCCAGCAGGAGCCTTCACATCACGGCAACTTCCTCTAGCTGTGCAGGGCCCATACCATATAACGTGGGCAGCAGCTGGCCAGCACTGTTTGGAGTAGCAGGTATTCAGATTTTTGTGGGTTTAGGGTAAAAGGGAATGGGTTAAGTCTATTGCATAGAGGATTCAATTTAAACAACAAATTAACTTCTTGCTCTAAAAAGGATGGTGCATTTGCAGTACTGAAGCTACATCTGGTTCATGTACCTCCTAAACTTCCATATCGATTGTTGGAGTTGATTTTCACAATTAAATCTAATGGCGATAACCACGGTAATTGATGTTTACGTGAACTATATTAGATAGATCCAGGTTTAGGTTGGGGCTCTGTCTCTTACTGATGCGTGAGCTTCAGTAAGTTGCTTAACCTCCTTGAGCCTCATATTCTTCATCCTGAAAGAAAATGATGATGATAATGTGAAGGGCCAATATCTATCATACCGAATGAAGTGTGAAATATACTTAATGCACAGTGCCTGGAACATTAGAGAATACTCTTAGTATTTATTCTCTGACCATTCCTGCTTCCCTCTGAAAGTATGTCCTGCTCCCATCCAGTCCTCCAGTTCAGACCCCAGGAGTGACCCTATGCACCTTGTACTCCCTCTGATTCCCCACACCCATCTCTACCCTATCCACCAACTCCCATTCAGGAACCTTAATTCCCATCTATTTGTATTAGCTCTCCTCAGACTTTCCCAAACCTCTTGTGGGACACTTACCCCCATTACTGTCCCCTCTATTTACTCATCCATCCATTCATTCACCCAAAATTATATTGAGTGCAGAGTAGCTGGAGAAGACTTCTTGGAAGAGGTGACATCTGATCACCTGGATCAACTGAAGGAAGGATCATGGAGATTTCCAGAGAAAAGGTATTCTAGGAAGAGAAAATGATATGCACAAAAGCCCTGAGACAGATGAGTTTGAGGACCAGGAAGGAGGCAGAAATTCCTCGTTGAGTACTAGGTTCTATGTAACAGGCCTTCTCTGGGTTCCATGAGGAGCCTTTGACAGGTTTGAGCAGAAGGGTGACACTTTTAGAGCATCACAGTCTGGAGGCAAGGTTGAAAGCAAAAAGACCAGGTAAAGGAGCATTGCATAGGTCCAGATAGCGAAGACTAGGATGGTAACAGGTGGTCATTCTAAGGCACAATTCTCATCAGGTCACTCTCCCTACCTGGCCTATGCACACAGCACACATACACACACTTAAAACCAGCCAGAGCTTTCCCTGGCCTGAGGAATAAGGTCCAGATTCTGGACCCCTCTCCCAACTCATGTCCTACATGCAGTCACGATTCTGTGCCTTCACATCTGTCCCCGCCACCTGGAATGTTCTTCCCTCCCTTGTCTTCCCATTTATTCTTCAAAACTCTGCTCTTGAGTTCCCCTCGGAAGTCATCCTTGATCCCATTCTCTCTGTTCTTCCCAAAAGACTGAACTACTTTCCCTCTGAGCTGTCTCTTCCCTCTATACCATAAAACTATTATCACAATTATCCCTGTGTCCTATAATGAGCCACCTTCTTTTCAAACCTTTCATCCTGTACATTGTGAGCATTCTTATGTGCCGTACTACCAGATTTTAATTTATTCTATCTTAGGCCCTTTGCACAAAAACTGGCATAGGGAATATGTTTAACTTGTAACTGATTTAATGCAATAGTAAATCAAATCTTCATTCTGGTTAATTTTTCAAGTAAAGCAGATTACCTGAAGTTGGTTTGGTATATCTTTGCTAGAATGTCAAAAATGTGTGTTGACCTCCCTTTTGATACTTTCACCTCAATGTTCATGTGAGCTCTGATTTTGAATTTAGCAATAAATGTTCCTCACATTACTTTTTTCTCCACCATCTGTCTTTTCTGAGCTTTGAGTTCAATTTGAGTTCTCTGACATCAGACTTCTTGACCTCCAGTCAATCATCAAGTCACTCCTCCCTCTCAATCAAAATCAAATAAAAGTCATATACCCTAGTTGAGTCAACTTGACTGCAACATTAAGAAAATCTCACCAAATGCAGCCTTACATGTTCTGACTTTAAACACGTCATGTGTTTCCCTTCGGCCGTTTAGCAGGGGTCTGTTCTATTTCAGTGGACACTAAAATGCTGTCTTTCACAGATACTTCTCCTTGGAAATTTCAGGGACAGTAAGCAGACTGATGCTACCTATTGTGTGACGTGGTTTGGTTTTGGCCGGGCCACAATTCTTAAGGCCTGATGTGAATTTCATTTCCTGTTGCTTATCCTGTGTGTGTTAACTTTCTGCTTGGTAAAATTGCAAATTCCCAATGAAAGCATTCTACAATTGATTAGACCCGGGCCGCCTGGCAATTTCTTTCTAATCTCTTTTATTGTGCTTTCCATAAAAATGACAGCCCTGGTATAAATCCTAGTTTAAATCAATACCAGTAAGTGCTAATCTCTTCACAGCACTGTAGATGAAAATGTCAAATGGTACCTGCTGGGCATTAGAACTCCCACTGTAAATCATCAAAATTAAAGCAACACCAAATAGATTTCATTTTCCTCTTTTAAAAAAATCTTTTTAGATTCATATATTTTTTGCAGTTAAGTTATTCTTTTTTCTTTTCACTTATGATCTGGTTAGATGAGATTGATGAACTGAATTTGGCATGGCCAATGTGTTGATGACTCATGACACAATATACAAGATCCATACCTGAACTAGGAAGAGCCTGAGGATAAAGTTGATATTTTAGAGTGTGATGCATATATTTCAGTTTCACTTTAATCCTTCTTCATGTGATAATGCCACGATAAAGTGGAATCTTGGTTGAAGAAGCTACACCACAATAAGTTACTGGTAATGGTACAATCACGGAACAGAACTTCCGGTCCCTTGCAGCCCCTCCTTGAGGCTATTGCCAAAATTATCACAAGCTAGACTAAAGGATGCCCTCAGCAAGAGTTGGCTGCCTGGAATCTGAGCATCTTACAGACAAGATATAGAAAAACAATGCGTAGGTCAATTGTTAAGTGTTCAAGTAATCCTGGAAGAACTGGGCAATCGTTTTTAAATCCAGGAGAAACTTAACTAAGCATCTTGTCCAACTTCCTACGCTACTTATTTTATCAAATAAGAAACCAAATTTAGTGACAGTCATGGTCACAGATTTAAAGGCAATGCAGTAGATCTCTAGATATTTAATTAGGATTTCTTGTGCTTTCATGACAGAGAAAATACAAGGACTACACCCATATTGAGCACTGGACATGCAAAAATCTGATGTGGGTGTGTATGTGTATGTTTTCATAAAAACAGTTAATACTCAAAAACAAAATTAACAGAAAATTTTAAAAAATAGTTAATACTCAGAGAATAAACACTTAATATCTGCTAACAAAACAAAAGAGTGGCAGGAAAAAAACAAATATTACAGACAAAATGAAGACTTAATTTAACTATAGATGCTCCATGACTTATAATGGAGTTATAGCCAGATAAACCCATCTCAAGATGAAAATACCCTACCAAACATCATAGCTTAACTAGCCTTAAACGTGCTCAGAACACTTACATTAGCCTATAGTTGAGCAAAATCATCGAACACAAAGCCTATTTTATAATAAGGTGTTGTATATCTCATATAATTTACTGAGCACTGTGCTGAAAGTAAAAACAGAATTATTGAATGGGTACTCTAAGTATGATTTCTGCTGAAGGCATATCACTTTCTCACACTGTAAAGTCAAAACATCACAGATTCAACCATCATAAGTCATGGACTGTCTGTAGTTAGTTTCAGATTTACTTCTAGACAAAATATTTTTTCTATTGTGTGGTTCTCTTCCATTTCTCACAGAGTCTGCTAATTGTCAATGAAATGCTTGAGAAATATGTAGCCCTATTTTATTCAGCTACTGGATGGCTCAAAATGAGTAAGCCCCAATAACATCAAGCACATTTGTCTGTGATACTGACTCTTTTGATCCAATCTTTACTATTTTAGAAGTAGTGGTGAACTGTGTAAAATAATGGTATCTTTCAGTGAGAGATTCAAGAACTGATGTGGATTGAATATATTTTTCAAGGTGTTATAAATTATGTCATGTTTTCGGTATATGAAAGTGTTCACAGGAATTTGATAGCATTTTTTTAAAAAGCAACACTTACGCAATGCTAAACTTGTGAAGTTCTGCACTTGACTTAGAGCAAAATAAATATGCTCAGTTTATAAACCCAATCACTCCTATTCCTTCTCTGAAATCATCTCTCCTGTTTTTAAACCTTTACTTATAACTAGAATACATCACTAATCGCCTCTAATACCCTAAAACTACTGAATGGTTAGGTCTTGTCTGTCTGTCTGTAGAGAGCTATTTACAAACTTAAGTTGTATAAATGTAATTTCTACTTGTGAATCTGAGTTGTAGCAGCTCAGAGGGAGCTAGGAAAACCATTCCAGACCACCAACTGGTGAGTGGTCAGATTCTTTGTAATGTAGGATTTTTTAACCTGTGGATTATGGGTTTGTTGGCATAAATGTAATAATATTGTTCACCTTGATTTTCCTGGGATAACAACCAGCATTTTTAGTAATAGCGCACCTGCATAAGGGCAGCCAGGGTTAACAATAGTTTTGTTCTGACCTTCTTCTTCCCTATTTTTGTTTTTTCAAACAGGTTTTTAAAAGAGTGAAGATTTAAAGTCAAGAGGTGGGCTTTTTATTTTAATTATACACTTAATTCTTAGAACAAGTAGAATGGGAAACGAGTGACTGGTAAATCTAAGATTCAAAATAGTCCTGTAAAAGCTTAAAGGCCAGATTATATTGCTTTGGAGCTTTCTGTAGGTACCTAGCCATCTGGTTGTTAAACGTTTTCATGGGTATTTGAAAAGAAGACCATGTACTTATAATAACTGTTCTTTTCTAGATTTTCTTCTTTGTGCTTTGACCTGGAATGCATTATTACTGTTTATGTGAAAATGAAAAAGGAAAGCACAAGCTTTTCCTATATATTATATTTCCGTTTCTATTTTAAAATAAAAACAATTTTCCCAACAACAGTAGCGCATTATTCTTGCTCAGAGGTTCCTTTATTCACCAACTGCATAGGGATTTTTAAAGCAAAAACATAAAAGGAAGGATGAGACAGCATCCATCAATATTTTAAACCTTATGGCTACTTTTTATTTCTGTTATTATTGCTGTAAGGTAATATTCTAACTTCAGTTCAGTCACTATTTGGCTTGCAACTTTTACAAAGCTAACATTTGTAAGACAGTTGTTTTTAACATCTAAAACATCTTCTCAGCAAGGAAATCTGAACAACCTGTCATTAAACTGTTATTGTATAAAATAAACTTGAAAATGCCATAAATAAATGTGTTTTCCAGGAGGAGTCTGGTGAGATTAAGTTGCCTCCAAGTTCATGCATATAGGTTTTTGATGTACTGTGTTCAATCTGAAAACAGCTTATTTACATTTATTTCACAGCTGTTCCTTTCTTAAAACCTTTAGCTCCGTTTAGAGATATGTTAACTATATTATTCATGCTAGTAAGCTAGATTTTGTTTGCTTCTCTGGATTATCTGCAGTTCCAATCCAAACACATGTGTGTCTCTTGTTATAATCATATTTTTTACTGTAAACTGACAGGTTCCTAATTCATTTAAGACAGAGTACTACTACTACAGAAAGTATAAAAATTTCTCAAAAACTTTCCACATGCCTCTGCGGAGAAAAAGAAAAAGGCTTTAAATTAAAAAAAGAAACAAAAATATGTAGCCCAAAGGAGTGGCAGAAAAAAAAAACTCATTCAGTATACAAGGCAGCCATCAAGCAAGGACCTTAATGTAATGGAGAACTTGGGACAGTTTCATGAACTGACAACAAAAATTTCTGCAATCCTTGTTTAGCTTATAAAGTTATTCATCAGTTTAAGTTCATTAACAGTGATAACTAAAGTGCAAGGTCCTCAAAATCATCTGTCTTTCCCCCATCAGTTTAAGTTCTGCAAGGCCAAGCAGATAACAGAAATGAGCAATGTGGACTCAGTGGAGACTGGTAAATTGTAGAGTATATGGAAAGGAAATAGCCTCTGCTTAACTCTTACAAGCTGGGGGCAGGGGAGAAGGACGATGCAATGTAACAAGCTCAACTCACTTTTGCAGAGATGCCAAAAATCCAAAAATTGATGCAAATTTCCCCAATTTATAAATTTGACAACTCAAAATAATGTAAACACTTCTGGGGCTGCTAATGTGAGAGCTTTAACTAAGGATGAGAAACCACTTTAGGGTTTAATAAATGGGAAAGGGTAAACCAACCATAGAAGGTTACCACTTTCAGAGGCCTGTCATTTCTCTTAACAGTTTCCACTTACCAGTGAACAATGCTCACTGATTTCAGGGGTCTGTGTCATACGGAAGAATGAATGTACATCAGAAACAGAGAGGTCAACATCTGATTGCAGGTTCTGAAGAGAAGGCAGCAGTCAGTGGGATGAACAATGATAGGCCAATCAGACTGGAGTTGCCACTAGTTAAGCCGTAGAGACCCAAGCGAATCACTCAGCCTTTTGTGAAGAGTCTTTCTGATTTTGAATTTTAGATTTTTTAAAAAAAGACTGATTTACCTGAACCACAGCTTTATCATAATAGATGGTGAACATGAAATAATAATAAAAGTTTCATTACAGAAGTGCATAAGAGAATTCACATGCTGATCCCCTCCAGAACTGAGGTCCAAAATTCGGAAGGAATTGGAACTTCTGTGAGCATTCTGAGAAGAAACACAAAGGCATCGAGAATGGAAATAAGAATGCTGAGGAACAGTGAAGTGGACAATGTGCGTGCTCTCTGCCCAGAGACTGTGAGAATCCATTTTTACATTTCTGTGTGCCCCTTCCCACCTTCTGCGTGCTTTTACTTCTAAAAGCTGCACTGGTGACGCTTACAGTGACTGCTCCAAGGATATTAGAGCTGCTTATACAGGGAAGCTGGGGGTTTGTACTCCTATGACTTGGTCCTTAGCCAATGACAGCTCCCACAGAGGCAAAATCTAGGATGTAATTGATACTCCAGAGCTGCCCTGCAGGACCAGGCTGAAGTGAAGATTTTTCCTGAAATCACACGATTGCTTTACTTCTTTCTCTTCTTTGTCCTGCTTTCTCCACTTCCTAATCAGAGTGCCTGGGAGCACTCATAAATTACACGTGAATCCTTCTCTCTTGGTCTGCTTCTAAGAGTCTATACTGAAACATCCACACGTTTCTCAAAACTGGCTTACTTTATTAAGAGCTATATGTTTCCATTAAAAAAATAAAGCATGCCTATTGTAAGCAGTAAAACTTAAGAAAGAAAGAGAGAAAGAGAGAGAGAGAGAAGAGAGGAAGGAAGGAAGGAAGGAAGGAAGGAAGGAAGGAAGGAAGGAAGGAAGGAAGGAACGAAGGAAGGAAGGAAGGAAGGGTGGGCGGGCTACATTTTTCTTGCAAAAAATTAAGACATTTTTACAAATGAAACAAACTTTTGTTTCAGAGCTGAGAAGGTTCCGGGGTGTGTGTGTGTGTGTGTGTGTGTGTGTGTGTGTGTGTGTGAAGAGTTACACTTCAAAACTTACATAAGAAATAGTTGAATCCTTCATGACATTTTCAACTAAACCATAATGAGTGGTATAAATCTCACTGTGCAATTAGCTACATTTAGGCATTAGACAGGATATAACAGCCAAGAAACAAAACAGAACAAAAATCACTTTAACTAAGACATAAGAGGTGAGATGTTACTATGTAAATCAGGATCTATCATTTCTTGAATTTGGGGATCAGATATGTTACTTCTTACAAAGATGTAAATAGGGTAACATTTACAGTTGCGTTATTTTCCCATATCTCAAAATCAAGAAAATATTTCTTCAACAACACAACTTACATCATTTAACAAATTCTGCAGTAATTTACAAATGCACACCTACATAATTGGGCTAACAGATATTTGTAAAGCTACTTGTAACAGAAACAGTACTAATATGATAACACAGTTTTCAAAAATAGCTTAGTTGAGTACTTTATATCCAGTGATACTTCAGATGCATTTGGTGATGATTGCAAAAATCAGTAGGTAAATTAGATCTCAGGAGTTTCTACTTTGTGCTTAAACACTGTGGGCTATTGTTTTATTTCAATGATCTGTTCAGTTGTAGGCACATCAGAACTGAAAACAGTATTCTCATAGGTAATATAATTCTAAGTACTTTTTATTTCTAAGGAATAGAAATGAGAAGAACATTGAAGAGTAAAAAGTGTCTTAGACTGTTGAAGAATATCTTAGGATGCTGAAACACTTTGGCAAGTCGTATTATAGGTAACTTCCCTCAATTATAGTAAACAACTTATTTTCTAAGATCATTTTTTAAGTACAAGTAATTTAGTAAGTATGAACAGAAGTTTTGTATTGTAGAAAATTTTTGCCTAAAAATCTAGTAAGAAGATGAAATATCATTTTGAAACTTAAAACCTAGAATCTTATATCCAACAAAAACGTAATTGCAAAAGCCAAATATCAATAGCTTCAGGTACATGAGGTCTCAGGGAGAAGAGCACACAACAAAAGCACTTTGCTGAGACATTCTCCAGAAAAGAGAAATCAATCCAACAGAAAGCCACAGTCTATGGGAAGAAAGAGTGTGCAATGTTTATTTCTAACTAAAAAGGTAGTAAACGAGTATATCTATAAGAATGTTCAATCAAACTTCCAAATAATCCCAATGTGGCTGGAGGTGAAGTGAGAAACAACACAAATTATGATTCTTTTTTCCTCCAGAGCAATGACATAGTTATTGACAAGCTTCAGACATTGAGGGAGACAAATCAACTTAGTTGTTCTTAACACATTAGGAGTAAGCCCCTAAAGAATAAAAATAGTGTTGCACTTTCAAATCAATAGTATGGGATTAAAAATATTTTTAAAAAAGAAAAAAATGTCCAAATACAAGACTACTTGATACATGGATTTAAATCTTTTATTTCATAACAATGAATCTTAACTAAAGTATATACTACTCACCTCGATTTTCAAGACATTTACAACTATTTCACCTTAATTCGTCACTTTCAACTATTATTTTGGGGTATATTTCATAATATACATAATATATCATTACATATATATCATATACAGACACCTTAGGTGCAAGTCAAAGTACTTTACTGATAGAACATGTGAACAAGAGAGTGTAGTGTGCAGGATAAAGGCCAACTCTCTCTCCTTGGCATTTAGTGCTGGTTCATATTCTGCCCAAAAAATGCATTTCCAGGCTGATCATCCTCTTCTTCATTCACTGACACCTCACTTCTAACTGAGACATCTCCATGGGCATCTTATCATTACCCCTCCATTGACAGCCCCTTCATCAATCATCTCACGTCTGGGCCCTATCTTCCCTTCCTGGCTTATATCAAGGTTTCCCTCCTTCAGGAAGCCCTCCCTGCCCATTCTGGTACCTCTCTACACTGATTTAATCTACAGCACTTTCAAAATTCAGCCAATGGTTACCTTGTCATGTGTCCAAACTATATCCTCCCAACTAAATATTGAGCTCCCAGGGGTATAGACAGACCATGGCTGATGCTTCTCTGGGTGCTTCCCCCATGTGGAAAGGGACACACTACAGAACTGTAAATAAATATTTCATAATGAAAAACTGACATGTGGTCAGTTTATTTATCCAGAGGATGTAATGAGCCTCATATTTTACTTTTCTTGTGTGTGTACTGCTGACCATATCCTACAGAAATTGGGGCCTTAAGGCAAAACATAATATAAGGGTTTGGAGACCTGGAGACCTTGTTTTGAGTTATAGTCTGCTGCTGTAAAAGTCCACCAAGCCTGTCTTCTCACCAACAAAATAAGGTAACAATGACCAAAGGATACAGTGGTAAAGATTAAATGAGAAAAATAATATAATAAAGATGCTTAATAGGCCTTTGTTGATACTCTACATTCATCTCCAAAGCAGCTTCTGTTACCAACCTTTAACCAAAACTCAAGATAAAAATGGTTTTCATGCTATCAACCTCTCCTGGAGATTAGAGAGCAATTCTAATCGGAAGACATCCAGCAGACCTAAATGATTCTAGAGAAAGGGTCCCTAGTCCCTTATGCCCCCTAGTTAGTCTCCTTTATATTCTAATGAGAAAAGTAAAGTTTAAGGTCTCAATACAATTCTACAATCATTTGTTGAAAAATTACAAAATGTAGAAATCACTGGTTTTGCCTTCACCTCTCCCCCAAGCCAGGCAACCCACACTCTCTCCTCTGTTTCCCTCCAAATTCTACCCCCCATTCAATTAGCTTTTCCAGCTGCCAGTTAACCCCAGCTTTTGGGCTTGACCTCCTCTGAAGGCATTACTAGGTCCTCCTGTTTTCCTCGTACAGCATCCGATAGAAGTGCCAATACAGCCCAGACCACCACGTGGCCCATGCTAAACCTCATGTAAAGGCAGGGGCAATGTGGATGGGAGAGAAGAAGCTTTAGGGGGAAGAAGAGAGTTAAAGTTGACTTTCCTAAATTTTCAGATTCCATTACAAGGATTCCACCCCCATAGTGGAGAGTGCTTTCCATGGTTGGAAAAATAGAAGGATGGAAACCATAGTATTGAAAAAACTGACTCATTATTTAATAGAAAAGCAACCGGGCCTTGATTTAAGCCATGTTGAAGGATGCTCAGCCTCAATGCAACCTTTCTTCTGTTCAGTTCATGCCCACTGATCATGAACCCAGAAGCCTTAGATTGCATATTTAAGCCTTTCTTTTTCGTTTGTCCTCCCTTGATCTGAAAAGCTTTGGTGATTACACAGTTTGAGACACAACACTGTCATCAGAAAGAATTGTGTTCTTTGTTCTGTGCCTTCTCTCCATTGGACGTGCGTGTCGCCTTTATAAATCCTCAAGATCATTTAGCAACCTGAGACTGTGATCCGGGTGGGCAATCCATGTCATGTGCTTTGTTACCATCAAACTCAAAGACAAGGGAAAAAAGAACAGTCACAATCTGTCTGTTGAAACTGTTGCCTTCCCCTTGCCCAGAGCCAACACACAGTGTCTCCTGTCTTCCAGGCATCGGTCTTCCATGCTAACACAAGCAGCCAACTGACAACCAATGAGACAGGAATAATACAGAGTGAATGCAGGGGAATAGAAAATTCCAGGCAGCAGCTTCGCATGACTGGCAAAAGGAAACTATAGAAATAGCTGCAGAAGCTAGGAACTGACGAGACCCTGAAAAACTAGGGTGTGGGCCAGGCTGGTTAAGATCAACTGGACACAACATGGTACTGGATTTGACTTGGGTTTCACATAGGACCTCATTCTATGATCATGAACGTATTGAATCACACACCACCACTGCCATAAAGATACAAGCCTCAAACCCTGCAGCATGACTCACTCTCTTGATATTCAAGTGTGTGCTCCCCTTATTGAGTGTGTACTTTTTGCTTTGCTATAAATCTCAGTACTTTCACTATTTTCAGACTAATCTTGAATTCCTTCTCACTATGGTGTCAAGAGCCTGGACACCAGCTGAGGTTGAGGTCTCACTGGCATTTGGAGACCATCAATATAATCAGAAGGCTCTTTTCCTGGTGGTATCAATGTAGTGATATGAAAAGGCTACTTTTCTGCCCACATGCATTAGTAACCCACTAGGCCACTGAATATTCAGTGTCTAGGTTTCAGGGAGGGTCATGTGGTACATTCATGATTTGCAAAGGTAACTATAGATGGCAGATTTTCAAAGGAGTTACCTTTGCCACAGAAATACAGTAAAGAAAATTCCATTTAAAAAGGATACACTGGGATATAGGGAGAAAGCAAAAAGCAAAAATATGGGTTTCTCCCATAACAGCCTTTCCTGTCCTCTTAAGGGAAACTGGAATGCTTGAGGGCCAGCTGCAGGAAAATTTATTCCAATTAAGCAAGTCTTTTTAAGCATCTTTATGCTTGTGTTTGTAAGCAAAACCTTTGAATGGTGGTATAATTCTCTGCCCATAGGTGATTTAATTAATAACACCTAGCTTAATTCTAAGCTCATAGGTACTCAGCAAATAAGTAAATGGTTGACTCAAGTGAATTCTATCACTTGGACTTAAAAGAACTCTCAGAGAAACTGAGGCTTAAAGAGGTGAAGTAATTCTCTCAAGGGCACATAGCTGGGAAGTTGTGGAATCCAGATTTCAATCCAAATGTGTTTAAGAAGTGCATGCTCTTTCTCCTGGTTGTGGAGATAGGACTAATAGGGTCAAAACATCATAGTTAAGAGCACGGGCTCAGGGGAGGGTTGGGGATGGCAGACTCCATGGGTTTGAATTCTGGCTTCACAACTTAGTATCCCAGTGATCTTGATCAGGAAACAACTTAATTTCTTTGTGCCTTAGTTTTAGCATATGTAAAATGGGGATAAGAAAAGTATTTACTTCAAAGCCTCATTTCAAGTATTAAAGGAGTTAACATATGTAAGAACTAAAACAGTGCCTGATACCTTATACATAGTGAGCACTCCGTGAATCATTTTAGCTATTTTACATGACTACTGAATTCCGGGAATATATTTCATCCAGAAATAAAACTTTTAATTTACATTATAAGTTCTTATGTGCTGGATGTCTTGAAAATATAATGCACAATGAGAGAATAGAGGACAGTGACTGAATATCACCACAATCTTCTTTTGCACAAGAACAATGTGTTAGCATCATCTCCATCACCACCATCACTTTCATCATCTTCATCATCAACTTCCATTTCATAACACATTTGCTTTCTGTAAGGAGTGCCTCCTACTAACTCCAGAGCAAAAGTACTCCTGAGTATCTTTATGAGTTTGATATGTAGGTTTGGGACCGGAAATTTGAGGGGGTCTTGAGTTCCATGTCTCAGTTAATGCAATTCTTTCCAGAGTAGCTAATTAGTACACAGGAAGTCTAGCAATAAAGGCAAGTAAAAATGAGTAATCTCTAGAAACTTTCAGATGTTTGGGGGAGGATAAAGATTCCTACAGGCCAAACCCAATTAAGGTTTGGGAAAACTCAATTCAGGTCCCAAGGACTTTAATAAAATCTTCTGATCTCTGGTTTTATATATATACACATATATATGTATACATATATATATGTGTGTGTGTGTGTATATATATGTATACATATATATATATGTGTGTGTGTCTATATATATATATATGTATATATCTCCTTATTTAAAACCCAAAATAATCCTGTGGACCAGACAGCTCATGTATTATTTTTGAGAAAAACCTGAGTAACAAAAGGTTATACAGTTCATCTATCACCATTTTGATAAGGCTGACAATCTGTGTCCCAAGATCCTTTAATATTCTTGTCACCAAAACCAGAGACTTTTCCAAAATCAGAAGATAAAAGACAAGAGGTAGAATGCAAGGTGACTTTCAAGTGCTTGAATTTTCAAGTGATTATGGTTGGATATGTGATTGTAAGTCTATACTGTTCTTTTTAATGACTTGATCATGAAGCTGGAAAGACAGATCCTGCCACTGTTTGGTGGTCTCATTAGTTTACCATTCTCCTCATTGTTAGCAATTTATTCCAGTTTTCCTTTCCTATCTTCACACCATTCATTTCAATGCAAGGAAAAGATTTCAGAAGCCACTGCAATGCTCCCAATAGTATTAAATCTTACACTTTCAATTTAAGATATTTAATATCAAAGCTGCAAAACTGCCAAATGGATAAATTTTTCTTATTGATTATACATTTAATAATTTTATGAGAAACTACATGTTTATTTCTGTTAAGAATGATTGGATTGAAGATAGCTTAAAGAAAAAACCAACCCAAATTCCACCACTATGCAATACGTTCATGTAACAAACTTGCACATGTACCCCTGAATCCATAAAAATACAAAAGAAGACATTTTAAACACCTTTTTCTTTGGTTGTGTTGTTGTGTTACAATAACAAAGTGAAACCTTATTTTTAAGTTGTTATTTCTTCCACATGCAAAAAATATTCATTGTTGTGCCTTCTAATTTATTCTCATTCTATTCATTTTAATAATTTTTATCATATTTGGAACACACGATTACATAAAATAATCATCTTTTTGCCCAGGACAAAGTAATAAAAGAATTAGAAGAAACTTATCCCAAAATTTATACACATTTGGAGTATTTCCATCTTGTGAACTTCAGATTTATTTTCACCCTGACCTCTTATTTTGAAATTGCTTCTCAGAGTCACCACATGTGTGCCTATCTTCATGGTAAATTGTTTTTAGCATAGTAATATTCTCAGATCAATTGCTGGTGGTAGTAATGTTAGTATCAATCACCTACAAACACGTAATAGCTGGGAGACAAATGAGATACACCACCCCTTCTTCTTTTAGCCTGGCACAATTTGCTCTGCTGAAAGATGTCTTTACTACAAATTAATTTCCTGCGAAGTCTGAAAACACATCAGTTAGGCACTAAGAATTCTTTCAGCTCACCTGATCTGCAGAGGCAGAAACGTTCAGCTCTGTGAATTTGGCCAGCACCATGGACAGAGCCACTATACTACTGTACCAGGTGGTGGTTCTGAGTGCTGTCACCCAGAAGGGTCCTGTAACCTTTATCCTGCCTTCCTCAGCCTTTATATTTTTTTCCTTCAGTGAGCCCTCCTCCTCTTATTCCTCCTCCTTCTTTTCCACCTTTTCCTTTTTTGTAATTTCCTAGCCCTTAGATGTTACAATTTCTTGGTTTTTTACAATTTGAATTCCAGTTGTTTAGCCCCAAAGACTTTTCCCAAAATTGCAAATTGATTTTGCAATTTTTTCCATGACTCTTAACATGATTCTTCTTTGTATTATTTATTTTGCCCTCAATATATGTCACATTTTTGTTCTAATTTGTTTTGTTAATGTTGGCTACTGTGTTCACCCAGCCAACCTCTCAGAAGGCTATTTGTTTTCATTACATTCATCACAAATGCTATACTTAAATATGTCATAATTTGAACGTAAATGTATCCCATGTACAGCATGCGTCATCTTTTACATAGGTAGTATGTCAGTCAGGATATAGCATAAAAGAGATGGTTTACACAGATGGAGTAATTGAGGAGACTTTATTGAGGGACAACTTACAAATGTATGGGAGAATCAAGCAAATGGAGCATAGTGAAGCCCACGGGACTAGCAACAGACTGGAGTTGTTATCCTGTTAGGCCTAAAGATACAAGGGAATAGCAAGGTTAATAGAATCTGGAGAGGGCTTTCTGATGGGAGCTACAGCATTTGGGAAAGAAATGAAGTTAATATGTAATGAGCCAGGAGAAAGGGAGCCTGACTCAGGAAAATGAAAGCCCTGAGATGACTCTCCCACCCCACTCTCCAAGTTTTTAAACAGCACTTCCTGTTGGCTGAATCCAGTGGGAGGGCATAAAGCAATGAATCTCATTGATGTGGTCCATAAAAGCCAATCTCCAGGAACAGCACACAGAGGAGAACTGTGGAGAGGAGATCTGAAGGGAAAACAGAAATAACTAGACACATATAGTGTGCATTGTTGCATCTACAAAATAACGTTGAAAACTTGCAAAGGCATTATAAACCCAGTTCCTATTGTAGAATCCAATTTATCTATATTGACCACTTGGTACTTATAACAAGTGACTGACCTTCAGGGGTCTCTTGCTCAGATACTTTGTCCTCTATTAAGGATTAAAGTCAATTATTCATCATGGGATTCCTCACTGAATGCCCCTCACCACTCAATACATTAGACAAACGTGAGTAGGTAATCACCATTGTCTAACACCTGCATAGCTTAGAAAACCCTTCAGGTGAATATATTCAGCCATACATGAACAAGTAACATCATGTTCTACCAAAATCTTTTTCTCAATTTATTTGATGATTTATAACAGCTTTCAAAATTCCCTTTGATTGAGGTTGAACATAACCCTTAAAATCTGAAAACAGCCACAGTGCTGTGGTTTTTGACGAATCACCTCAGCCAAAAGTCGCAAGCTCATGCTTCTTATTTATTCATCTGTTCTTGCCAAGGAAACTCGCCAGCTCCTCCTGGTGCATGTCTCCTGGGAAAAATGAGAGGAGAAATAATAAGGGCACCTTGAAGAAACAATGTAATTATACATAAAGTACTGTAGGCAATGATAGAAGTTTAGATGATTTTGGCATCTCATGTGGAACCAAGAATAAGAGCCCTCCTTTCCCTGCCAGTGAAAAAAATATATATAAAGACACATTCTGGCCTAGAAAATATCTTTTTAAATATTTATTTTTAATCACCATTTTAATTCTGGCATTTATATACAGCTACATGATAAAATGACTAACTGACCTCCCTCATGAATGCTGAATCCATGGTTTGGCTATGTCACCCCATACTCTAATAAGCTGTGTCAACCCGTCATCAACAAGTCATCAGATATAAATTAGTGACATGTTTATGCTATTGGCTAAGAGTTAACATTGCTGTTGGGCCCGAACGAATGAAAAGTCCTTCTTAACATCTACAAATAAACAACAAATGCATCAAATGTCACTCTCTCCACTGGCATTTAGAGGCAATGTTCGTATAGCACCATACCATTTACAACATTTTAGCTTTTTAGTCAATAGCTTTCAATATACTTCTGCTTCATAAACTGTCCCTCACCCTAATGCATTGTTCATCTTTGATGAGCAGATATCGTAATAGACATCTGTTGTTTTTATCTGACCAACATCCTTGCCCCTTTCTCTGGAAAAGAGACCTTGTATTTTCCTCTGTCTAATAAAAATTTCTCCATTCTTAGTCCGGGCAATTTAGCTTAGTCTAACATCTCATGTCAGCTGCAGGAGAAGGCACAACACAGAGGCTGGCCAGGTAGCTGATTTCAGTCCTTAAACTCAATTGGGGAAGAATAAGTTACATGCTACAAGCCAAATTAATGAACTGCTATTCCAAAATTTCATAAACATTACTGGGGAAAGGAAACTTTCCTTTGGGTTAAGCCAATAAAGAGGGTAATAAACCCTACAAGTGAAGATGGCAAAAGCTCTGCATCCAATCATACCTGAATCTGTAGCTACCTCTGGACCCTTGAAGGATATGAAACCAGAAATTTTCTTCATTGCTAAAGCCAGTTAGAGTTGTAGTTCTACACCTTATAACCAAAAGAAAGAATTCTGATTAACGCAAGTGAGAAACTACCATCCACAATACGTGCAAAAATTTCAGGATAACATAACTAGGTTCTATTACCTATTCTCAGCTCTGGGCTTCATACTTTTACATTGTGGTTGAGTCTGAGCTAATACAATTTTGAAAAAGATAAGCCTTACTTCTGTTGTCATCACATTGAACATTGCCATTAGTGTCAGATTCAGACCGCAGCAATGCTTACTTGGCCATTCTTTTTTATTATTATTATTGTATTTGGGCTCTGGGGTACATATGCACATCCTGCATCCTGCAGGATTGTTGTATAGGTACATTCATGCCATGGTGGTTTGCTTTCTCCTATCCAAAAGCATGCCTACTCTAATCCTCTAGGACTCTAGTGAGAGAGTGGTTCATTTTTCCATGCACGAATGAGATTATTGAAAGTTTTTTTCTCTATGGCTGGGCGCGGTGGCTCACGCCTGTAATCCCAGCACTTTGGGAGGCCAAGGCAGGTGGATCCCGAGGTCAAGAGATCAAGACCATCCTGGCCAACATGGTGAAACCCTGTCTCTACTAAAAATACAAAAAATTAACTGGGTGTGGTGGCATGCACCTGTAGTCTTAGCTACTCAGGAGGCTGAGGCAGGAGAATTGCTTGAACCTGGGAGGAGGAGGTTTCAGTGAGCCAAGATCGCGCCACTGCACTGCAGCCTGGCGACAGAGCGAGACTATGCCTCAAAAAAAAAAAAAGGTTTTTTTCTCAACATGTCAGAACACTCCCCATGTGTATTACAGATATTAATCTTTAAAAGTAATCCTTTAAAATGGTTCTGAGTCAATTGTTTATACTAACTAACTTATGGAAATACACTTTTTAATAAAAATGTCTGTATATGGTGGACCTTGCTTGGCATGTAGTTTAGATGACTGTTCAGCAAATATTCTCTTCCTTCATCCAAGCATGTTATTCTTGGCCATGTGATTTGCTTTGGCCAATACATTAGTGAACATGATGGAACAGAAGGCTTGTTAAGTGTTTTTGCATGGCTTGGCTTGGATTTTAAGCTCCAGTATTAAGCCATAAGAAGAGCATGTCTTGGGTAGGTAGCTGCTACCACTGCAGCCTAGGCTACAGAAAAAAGTATGTGTGGAACAGACAACAAAAACCAAACACAGGCTGGCACCAAGCTGAGTCAACCTGTACCATGAAGTAAAACTACTCAGCCAATCCTATTCTAGATCAGCCAAAACACAGAAAACTGTAAGGTAAGAATAAAACACTTCTCGTAAGCTATTACAGCTAGGATGATTTTTTCCACAGCACTACAGGGAAACTATTTGACTGCTATACTTTGTAAAAATGCACTTCTATGCTTCATGTACTGTTGTATAGCTCATGCAACCAGTATTCCTTAAGAGACAGGAGAGGCACAAGAGAAGTGGATCCTTGATTTAAAATATTGTCATTGAATGTCAGCCTTTAGCTTGATCTCAGACATAGTCTAAGCAAATAATCCCCACCCCAATTTATGTTGAGACCAAGAGGGGGAAATAACTTCCCTCAGGTCACGTGACTAAGATGACATCAAGCCAATGTCAAACAAAAGAATCTTTACTTCCAGCCTCATGATCTTCCCACAATGCCACTCCAACCTCTCTTGGGCATTTATAGATAAATTCATACTCTACTTTAACATTTCACTGTCCTTGCATTGATAATGCTGGTTCCTCTAAAGACTAGCTTATAGCAAAATACAGAACATAAAAACTAATGATATTGGACATTTGCAAAGGTTTTCGATACCAGAGAAGGGAGGGAATGCCAATTTGTCTATTTTTTGTTATCAGCGGTGGGCAAAGAGTAGCTTTGGCCCAGACTGCTCCCATTTCCCTGAAAGTCTGTATCCTGAAAGTATGGGTTTATTTTGTTTTACATCTATGCCAATAATTATTTAGAGAATATACTTCTATTTTCATCTTTTTGAATGTTGTCTATTAAAGATATTAATTTCAGAAGAAAAATAACTATTGAGTACTAGGCTTAATACCATGGTAATGAAATAATCTGTACAGCAAACCCCCATGGCACTAGTTTACCTATACAACAAACTTTCACATATCTCCCTGAACCTGAAAAAAAAGTTAAAAATAAAATAAAATTATAAAATAATTGAAAAAAATCTCTACAGCAAGATGAACTGAGACCCTGTAGATTGTTTAAACCTGAAGTCCTGTACTCAGATGACCTTAGGGTGAGAAAAGTAAAACACATGAGTCAAGAGGCTGGGTGAGGATTCTTGTGAACTGAGTATCTCAGGCCCTGTTACATGGCATGGGGAGAACAGCAGCGACCAACTCTAGCTAATTGTGACCAGGTTCCAAATCTTTGGTTATTCCAAAAGAAGTCACATCTCTGAATTTTTATATGAAATAATAAATGTTTAAAGGATCGTGACTATTTTCATTGACACTGTGTTTCATATAAAACATACCTATGAGCTGGATGTCACTGGTATGTAACTTCTGGCACAAATCAATGCACAGTGAATAGCACTGCAATAAACATGGATGTTCAGCTGTCTCTTCATCGTACTGATTTCATTTTCTTTGTATATATAACCCAGTAATGGGATTTCTGGATTATAGGTACATTCTATCTTTAATATTTTGAGGAACCTCCATGCTGTTTTCCATAATGGCTGTATTAATTTACATTCTTACCAACAATGCATATGAGTACTCTTTTCTCTATATCCTTGCCAGCAATTGTTATTTTTTGTCTTTTTGATATTTGCCATTCGAACTGGGGTAAGATGATATTTTATTATAGTTTTAACTTGCATTTCTGTGATGTTAATGATGTTGAGTATTTTTCCATGTATCTGTTGGCCATATGTATGTCTTCTCTTGAGAAATGTCTGTTCAGGCCTTTTGCACATTTTTTAATTGGTTTATTTGATTTTTGCTATTGAGTTTAGTTCATTATATATTCAGAATATTAACCCTTTGTCAGACACATAGTTTGAAAACATTTTCTCCTATTCTCTAGGTTGTTTCGTCCCTTTATTTATTGTTTCTTTTGCCGTACAGAAGCTTTTTAGTTCAGTGTAATTTCTTTTGTCTATTTTTGCTTTTGTTGCCTGTGCTTTTGAGTTTTTATTCAAAAAACTCTTGTCCACTCCAATTTCAAGATGCATTCAACCTATATTTTCTTCTAGTAGCTTCATAGTTTCAGGTCTTGCATTTAAGTCTTTAATACATTTAGAGTTGATTATTTTAGATGCTAAGAGGTTGGAAACTAGTTTCATTCTTCTGGACACAAATACCCAGTTTTTCCAGCACAATTTCTTGAAGAAACTATCCTTTCTTCAATGTGCATTCTTGGCACCTTTGTCAAAAATAATTTGGCAGTAAATGTGTGAATTTATTTCTGGGTTCTGTATTCCGTTCCATTGGTCTAAGTGTCTGCTATATGTCCATCAACAGGTTAGTGAACAAACAAATGGTTAGTGGTATCGGTCTTGCAATGAATTCTAATCAACAATAAAAAGGAATAAAATATTGTTACACATTACAACATGGATAAATTTAAAAATGACTGTGCTGAGTGAAAGAATCTAGACCAAAACCAAGCACACATTATATTATTCCCTTCATATAACATTCAAGAAAAATGCAACCTCGTCTATAGTGGTATGAAGCAGAGCAGTGGCTGACTGAGGATGGGTGGTGTGAAGGGGCCAGAGGGGTGTGGGAGGGAGGCATAGGAAAGTGGCATGAGAAATATTTTGGAGAAAATGGATATATTCATTACCTTGACTTCAGGGATTATTTCCCAGGTGCTTACATATATCAAAACTAGTCAAATTGCAAAACTAGTCAAACTTCACAGTTTACTACATGTTAATTATACCTTAATAAAACTATTTTTAAAAATTTTTTTTTAATTATTGCATAGCGAATGTGTTATTACAAATTTAAAATAATCTAACTAGGTCCTATATTAATTATGGATATAGGATGGATTATAGGATTTTAAAATATGGATTATAGGATTTTAAAATATATGGATTATAGGATTTTAAAAGAGGAAATAAATGTACAAACTAGGATTGAGTGACTAATTCTAGAAATATCTGTTTGTAATGGTGTACTTTTTGGTTCACTCCAGTATCATAAGACAACAAAGTAGATATTGTATAGTGAAATTCCCTAAAAATAGGCAATGCCATGTTTTGCCAAAACATCTATGAAAGGATGAAGTATTTTCAAAAGAGTAGAAAACGTCTGAGAGCACAGCCATAAATTTATAACTGTTCCTCCAGCACGTTAAGTAACATTATACATCAATTTATCTACTCGGGGTAGGTCATCCAAATTCATACTAAATAGTATATAATTACCCAAAGCATTCAGATCAAAGTAAGTACTTTCCTGGAATCTTATGTTTCATTATAATGGGCAGAGTTTATCTTATAAAAATTACTGTACAACTTCGAATGTGCTAACTTTTATTTTACACATGATTTCTTTATCTTTTTAAATTCTTTATATTTGCTAACAAGCCTTATAGTTTGTTCTCTCATATTATTTCTGAGTTATAGGGAGTTTGAAAAATAAAAAAAAAAAATCATCGTTAAAGATAATTTCCATAATTATTTAAAGAGTAAATTGAGAAAGATTTACTAAGTTTTTTAAAAGACCATGAAAAAGGAAAAATAAATAACACAAGGTAGAGAATTCATGAATAGGTAATCACTTTCTACAGACAATAAGCAATGTTCCAATAAACGCTGAGAAATAACTAATTAATTTTCCAAGTGAGCAAACATTGTTTTGTAGTCACATAGACCTAAAAAGGAATCTAAAGATAGTGAATAGCAATGTGTTCCTAATTTACGAAAGAAGATTAAAAGGGCCCTTGGTTCTCATTGTTCAGCTACTTCAAATTCTATCAAAATAATAGAACCTAAATTAGCACAAGAAGCAAATTTTCACTGTCCTGGAAAATAAAGAAGGAAGAAGTAGCTTTTGTTTATGAAGAGTTGATTGATCTGAATAAATTTTATGACTTTTTGATGAAATTACAAAAGGAATATAACTCAAAGCACTGTAGATTCAATGCCTTGATGATAATAAACACTTGAAGCCATGTCAATTCTCTTCACTATATTAATTTGAGATGGCTTAAATAATAAAAGTCAGCTGAGAGTTTTCAACTAAAGGAAAAACAGAGACAGGTTATTTAAGGAAAAGATACAAGTTGGCAAAAGCTATAGGAATTGGAGGTAGGGCCAACTGAATCGCAGTGATTTAGAAGTGGGTGTATACTGAGAAACTAAAATTTCCCAAGTACCTGAATTTTTAGTTATAGCAAATGCAAGAGTATAGGCAAATACTAGAGGAAAATGAGGTGAGGTATTGGGAAATAAGAATTGTCTGGAGGGAAAAAGAAGACTTGATCAATGCTGAGTTTAAAATTGTGCAGAAATCTGTAAAGTGGTAACAATATTTCAGAAAGCCTGCATCTGGGCTGGAATGGAAGTTCCCTAAAGACAGGACAGCATCTTTAGGAAGAATCCACTGAAAGAGTTGACAGTTCTGAAGGTTCGGCTCTGTGTCCACACCCAAGTCTCGTCTTGAATTGTACTCCCATAATTCCCAGGTGTGGGAGGAACCCAGTGGAAGATAGTTGAACCATGGGGGCAGTTTCCCCACACTGTTCTCATGGCAATGAATAAGTCTCATAAGATCTGATGGTTATTATAAGGGGGGGTTTTCCTGCACAGGCTCTCTTTAATTTGCCTGCCACCATCCATGTAAGGTGAGACTTACTGCTCCTTGCCTTCCACCATGATTGTGAAGCCTCCCTAGCCACGTGGAACTGTAAGTCCAATAAACCTCTTTCTTTTGTAAAATTCCCAGTCTCAGGTATGTCTTTATCAGCAATTTGAAAACAAACTAATACAACAGTACAATATGATAGTAGATAATTTTTCCTACCCAATTAACGTATCATTACTGCATTTAAAGTGTTTGGAATGAATGCAGCAAAAATGGCAAAACCCAACCTGATTTTTAATAAGGCTGTACTTTAAATTGTCATTTTCAGTGGTGCATACCTTATTTCTCTCCAGATTACACACCTCACACAATTGAAATCAACAGAAAAATTAGATCTGTCTCTGGTAATCCAAAGAATTTTCAAAGGTTTGGGGAATATTCAAAGGTTCTGGGGACTCTCTTAGGGCTGCTTCTGGCTTCCTCTGTCCCAGTGGTAGATTTTCCTTGACCTGATGCTCTAGGGATCCAAAGTTCTCCTTTCAGAAGTACATCTAAATGGGAGTATCCCAATCATGCCTCAGGTGGTTTAAGGTTTTTCTCAAAATCACCCAAGATCTCTTGATTTCTAGTATGAGGCCATAAAATGGGAATGTTCTAGTCTTGTTTTGCAGAAAAACATCTTCAAAGAGATTCTAGGGGTCTGTGGCACATCTGAGCCAGAACCAAATGCCCCATATCGTCACTACAAATACAAAAGTAAATAAATGAAAAGAAGCTCCAGGTATTGATGATTTTCATATCTGATACTGTCAATCTGTTTGTGTCAGTTATTCTTTTCCCAAGTACACAAAATTGATAAATATGAGACCCTATGGGGGAGGTTACACAAAAATAAGTGTGCCTGTTGGCCACAATATGTTATTAAATAGTATGACAATCGTCAACATTTCTCAAACTATTGATGATGCCTCCTATGTTACAGCGTATATTTTGGCAACTCTTTGAAATCATAGACTTTTGACTCTGGGGTATCTAATCCAACAGTCTCTTTTTACAGATGAAGAGACAGAGGCTTTGAGAGGTGCAATGGATTGGCCCACAGCCAATGGTATACATAACCAGTACTAGCAGAGCCTGCAATAGGGTTCCTGGCAACTGGTTTCTAGGTCCATCCTCAAAACATGCTCCTGCCATTCTCTCTAGTGTTCACCTTGACTACTGTTATTGGAAAAAGAAACTTGAGAAATAGTTGTATAAAAGAGCAATGTGTGTGCATACATGGGTGTGTATTAATATTTCAAATAGCAATCTATCAATAGATATCCAAGGGGACAATACATTTCCTCTTCCACTTGCTTACTACGTTGTGTATTGAAAATTTAGCATTTCAATAACCAAAAAAGTTTTCTATTTGTTATCCTGTCCTGACAATATTATGATGAGCTGAACTTTATGTAAACCACTAAAAATGACTTATTTTAATTAGTCATTCAGGTTTTACTTCATTTGTGGGCAATTTTACACAGTTTTAGTTATTTAATATGTAGCTATATGTGATTCAACATTTACCAGCCTTTCATATTTGGAAATGATTTAAGAAATGAAGTATAGAACTGTGGTTTCAGAAATAAATCAATAAATATCTCTAGAAAGATGGTAATTTTATGTGCCTCTTCAGAGAGATTTGACTACATTAGCAACACTATTTCCCAACACGCATCGTCTTCTAAATGGACTTAGTTGATGCTCTTTGGATCTACTTCTTAAGGACTTAAATTTTTACCTCTGTTAAAGCTTGTGAAATGCTCTCCATGATTGTGAATGTGTCTAATGTAATTTTTATACTTGGTGCCATTATTTTAAATGACAGCACAGAGCAGGAAGAACCATGTGGTATTGCTTCATACCAACCTGGCACTTTGATTCAAAATATGGATGAACTATAAGCAAAAGAGGAGAGGAAGAGCTGAGGGTCTCAGAATAAGAAAACCTTGTGTTATAATCAAACAGATGGACTATGGGTGGGCAAGCTGTGAAACAAGACAGACTGATAGAAAGAGGGAACAAAAGGCAGAAATGAGTCTCTGAGAAGTAGTGAGCTGAGGGGCCCAGAGTTGATCTGTTTCCCATTATTAATACTTTTCCAGAAACCTTGCCTTCCCACCATGGCCTTAAGTCCTAACACATAGCTTAGTTTTCTTAGAGGAATTCAAATAATAATAATAAATAATGTCATACAGACTTCCAATGTTTTAATAAAAACCTTCAGCAATGCCCACATTTTTATTTGACAATTTTTTAAAGGGCTTTGAATCTTTTCTTAGGGACTTAAGTGCATGCAATTCAGAGAGAGAGGAATTTATACCATCGACACATTACACACATACTCTCATGTATACACAGATTCCTCTCTTTTAATTTTGGCATGAAGTCCAAATCTACACAAGTCAGAATCTACGCAAGAAAAGCACCATCGGTAGAAATAATTACACTTTTAATGCCCCGGCCCCGCGCCCCTCCTCCGTCTTCAGAGCAGGTCTGTTTACTGACATAGCCTCTTACCTCTTATCCAAGTAAAGCAGAATTTTTAGCTTTGAAGTTAAATGTTATGAGATCAGTGTAAATGCGCTGTAACACGACAATATTTAAATTGCTTTAAAACGATCGTCCTCGTTTCGTTACAGAGAGTTCGTGCTTCCTCCCTCTCAGGCAAGAAGAGGAGTCACTCTTCAGCAGTTTAGCAGAGTCCGGTGCGAGTGCCCGTTTCTTAACTGGATAACTTAGTTGCCTCCCGCTCCCGCCCGGCCCCCCCGCCCCCACCGTCGCTGCGCCTGAATTCGCCTCCAGCCTAGGACGCTAAGCGGGCGACTTGGCCCGGCGCCTGGGATCGGTGGCTACGCCTTCCCCAACTGGCACCCACGCTGTCCTTGCGCAGTGGAACGTCCCCAAGTCTGAGAATGCACCTCCCGGAGTGTCCACCTCGGCCGCGTCTCTCCTGAAGGCAGATCTTGGAGGTGCAGCCAGGACTCCTAGAGGAGCCTCCTCCAGTCACCGTTGCGGGTGGGGCGAGCGCGGGCTCCTGCTAGGCTTCCCAGCTGCTTCGCTCCTGACCTGCCTGGAGCCTGCAAAAAAACAAGAGCTCGTCCTTGCACTCTCGGCCCCCACGGATCACCCCTAGAAGCTGCTTTCCCAAACCCTCCTGGTGCCAATGAGAGCAAACCTCCCCGGAGATTTGCCCAGAGTGGTGGGAGGAGGGTGAATATTTGCTTTGTTATTGGGATAAAGGGTGGCAAGTATGCTTTGAGAGTGTGTGTGTCTGTGTGTGTGTGTGTATGTGTGTCTGTGAGAGAGAGAGAGAGAGACAGACAGAGACAGAGAGAGAGAGATGTTTTGCAGCTGGAAACAAGCAGGGAAGAGGCGTAGAGGCCGGCGCCCCAGCTCCCCTCGGGGCCTCCGGGAGCCGCACACACAGTAATTCCCTTCCCAGAGCCTACAGATTCCCACAAACAATGACATCACTCCGCCGCCGCTGGCCTGATTACAGCTGGGGGGATTTTCCTGGGCGCGCGGCGGGCAGGCTGAGAAGGGGGAGCTCTCCGGTGCTGAAAGGGGCGGGGGCGCGGGCTCCCGGCGCTGCACCCCCAGAAGGCGGAGGCGGCCGGGCTGGGCCGGGCAGGGCCAGGGGCGGGCGGGGGTGGACCCGGGGCGGCCCAGGGCGGGGCCCGCCGCTTCCCCCGCCCTCATTGGCCGCTGGTGGACTCACGTCACCCGAGCTGGTGCTCTCCTCCAGCCCCTGGGGAATTGGAGCTGAGGAGGAGCTGAAAATGCAGATTTAGCATCAAGCACAGACCTACACTCGCTCTTTCTCTCCGGTACACACAGCTCCCCACATTCGCACCCCTGCCCGCGCGCCGGGCCGCCTGACTGCGCGGCTTCCCCTCCGGCCAGATGCTGGAGAACACACACTGATTCGCTGCTTTCCAAGACCCTATTGAGTCTCTTTCTCTATACAAAGATTTTTTTCAAAACTATATATATATTTTTTATTTGCACCCTCCCTCCGAGTCCTCTGCTCCGCCAGCCTGCGCGCCTCCTAGCACCACTTTTCACTCCCAAGGCAGGATGAAGGGTGGTTGTGTCTCCCAGTGGAAGGCGGCTGCCGGGTTCCTCTTCTGTGTCATGGCTTTTGCATCTGCTGAGCGACCGGTCTTCACAAATCATTTTCTTGTGGAGTTGCATAAAGGGGGAGAGGACGAAGCTCGCCAAGTTGCAGCAGAACACGGCTTTGGAGTCCGAAAGGTAAGCTCTCTCATGCATTTCGCATGTTATTTCAAAACGGGGGGCAGCTCTGCGCAATCTCATTGCAGATTTGCAAGTTTTCTCTCTCTCATGCGATGCAGATATTCTGCCATGGGCTCTTTAACATGATATTGCCTCCGGTGATCTTTCACTGGTTATGTAATTAAAATGTCCTTCATCTGTACTAGTAAGGTCATCAAAATAATTTATTGCCCTTTGACTTGATAGCGAAAATAGGGTAACACCTTTCAAAGGATGCCATGCTCCCAGGATGCTGTCCGAGGTACCAAGTTCTCGAGGCTGCCTGGGGATGGAGGGAAGAAGCCCTGAATATCTGAGCTTGGCGTTGGCTGCTTGGCCAGGGACGTCTCCCCCACCCCCATGCCCCGGAGAAAGAATAGTTTCCTACTGACAGGGCTGGACGCTTGGACATTGCAATTCACCTCGGTGCTTTCCCACCCCGCGCCGGGAGGACTTCCCTCCCAATGACTTGAGTCCCTGCTCTTCTTCGGGAACGACGGCTTCCTTCCTGACTCTAAGAGATTTGCAAACATAAACTGGTCTCCAAAATCGGGGCGGAACTTCTGCGCCCTCACCCCTGCCCACGACCGCCCACCCCTGTAGCGCACTTCTGGTTGGCTCCCTAGTTCCCAACTCCCCGCTATAGGAGCTGGAGAGGTGGATTTCGAGGGGGATTCCCTACGGAGAAGTCTAGGTGCCCTCTCCTGATGCGTGGGCGGCCAGCCTGGCTTTCCCACGAGAGCGTGGGGATCCCCTTTCCAGTAAGTTGTCAGAGTTCGAGCATTTGGGCAGATAGGTGAGCCTGCCAGCCTTGGAAACCTTGGGACTCCTTTGGAGACTCCAAGGTACCCATCCTGGGAGGACAGAGGAGAGAAGCGCGCTAGCTGGGGACTGTGGCTGACCTGCGTGTCTGTCCTGCGAAAGATATATCAGGGATCTCCAGTGTCCTTAGGGGACCTGGAGCCGGCTGGGGTGGAGTGTGTGTGCAGAGAGAAGCTGGGGCGAGGGGAACCCGAAGGGCAGAGATGTGGATACCAGAGGGCTGGGTGGAAGTCAGTGAGATTTCGGGCTCCATCTGCTCCTGATCCCAGGAAGAAAGAGGCGTGAGATGAGCGGTGGGTGCTTTTGGTAACTGCTTTTACCTTGAAGGGCCGCGCAGACCGAAGCTCCTATTAGAGTCTTCCGTCCTGACTTCCCACGCCTCCCGCCTTTCTCCCAGCCCCCTCCAGGGCTCCTCCAGGTGTGGGGGGCTCTCCCTCCTCCTAAGGGCGTAGGCAGTACCGGGATTTCCACCCCATGTGGGTCTGGTGACGAGTTTGACAGAGGTCTGAGAGGAGGCGCCGGGTCTGCCGGTGGCGCGCGGGCGGGTCTTGCGGAAAGGAACTTGTTGCTCTGGGAAGCGTGGGTGGAGCAGGGGAAAGCAGGCGCGGGCGGAGGGGGCACCCCGCTGTGGCTTTGGCCCAGGGCCGGCTGCCTGTCTTGAGAGACACTAACTCAACAAACAAGCAGACCTTCCTCCTTCCCCTCCACTCCCACCCCAAACTTAGCAAGACCCAGGACCCAAGAGCCATTATGAAATACAGTGATTATTATTAGTTATAAGGAGCCTTATGTGCTGGAGTCCTTACATACATTTTTACTTAATCTTCTCAACATCTCTGAGGAGGTTACTGTTATTATTGAGCCTATGGCCCTGATGAGGAAATTGGTTCAGACAGGAATGCGAGATAAAAACAGGCAAGGGCTTCAATCCAGGTCTTTCAGAAGTGACCCCATGCTCTTTACTACCCGACCAAGCTAGGTGCTTTCAGGGACTATGGGGCATTGAAGTAAGCTGAAAAGGGATTTAATTCTTGAGTGTGATCTTGCTGCAGAACCTGTGGCTCCCTCCTCCCCCCCCACACCTTTTCATGGGTGCAGGGGAATGGGAGGGAACCACAGGTTTCTGAAAACCGTTGCTCTCAGCGATTTTTCTCTTCTCTTTGCTGCCCCCTTTGAAAATGTGCCCTTAGGATCGGAGACCAGATAACTAGGCCTCTTTGTCTTCCATTCTTTCTTGGAGAGGAGCCCAGTGATTTTGCATCACAACCTGAAGGAAACCTGCAGCTCCCATCTGGGGACTTCACCTCTCTCCTTACCTCTCCATAACCTCTCAGGTAGTACCTCTCAACCAAATCCAGTGACTTTTTTTTTCTCTGTTACACATTTAAGTAACAGGCTTCCTGGTGCAACACCTGCCTAGAATAAACTTCCTTTTGGATCCGTGTCTTGCCCATCCTTCAAGATCTAAATTCAAACCTTTCCTGATGCTCCAGACCACAGTGAGGTTTCTCTCCTTCAAATTTTTATGGGACTGATAGCAAACACTGCACTACATAAGCTAATAAATGCCATTGCTTGTCTTCATTATCTCATGTATGTAAGTAAATAGGGGTGCAGGTGTTGTATTTCTACTTGGAAGGTAAATATTCCGGGATGATACCTCCTATATTTCTCATTTCCTCCCTGTAACCAGCACATTACTGTGTCGCCAGCCTTGAAGGAAACTTCCTTGGCTGTGTTTACTATTCCAGATTTCCCAGACACTGCCCTGTCTTGCTTTCCTCATGCTGTTATGTACTTTTGCCAGCATTTTTAATTGTGCGCCTTAGAGGCCCGTATGTCCTTGTCCTCCCTTGCTCTGACCCTCAGCATGCCTCCCAACTCGCTGCTGCTCCCTGCTCCACAGCTCAGTGTCACACGCAAAAGATTCTGTGTGATTATTTATGCATCCATATGAAGGGTCAGCAATGAAGACTAGAAGAACTTGCTTTTTTATTCAATTATCTTATTCTAACTTCACAAATCTGTGATAGAAATTACTGACATCGGCTGTAAGTATCAGATGAAAATCTTAAGGCTTTGAGAAGTTAATCTGTTTGTAGCTGAGAAATGAAAGAACTCAGACTGAAAAATTATTGCTTTTCCACATCGTGCTGCCTCCAGGAAGCCTTCTCTGATTGCCAATAACTCTTTTCTTGAGACACAGTTTTAGAGTTCTGACATTTTCCCTTTTATTTTTACTTTTTTCAATATTTATTTGCTATTAGCACATGAACATATGTCATTAATGTGTACATCTTCAGGTAGACTATAAATCTTCCAGCAGGAGAAATGATGTACTATATCTCTATATAGTCTCCATAACTAGCATGGTGGTCTGTAAGTGAATATTTAATTAAATGTTTGTCAATTATTTGATTGATTATTACAAGACCATGAATAAACATTTATGTTTTCTCTCTAAAATGAAACAAAAACATCTATAACTTTACCTCTGAGAAGGTTATGGAGATAAAAGCTTTCTATTTTATCATGACCTAGCCCAAAGACCTATGTCCATCAGAGAAGATGCACATGTCTAAGAGAGTGCATGAATTTACAGTAATGACAAAAGCATTATTCCAAAGAGTGCCTTAACATTCTCAATATGCCACTAATTTTAATTCATTTGAAACAGAAAAAAAAAAAACTATTTTTGAAGCAATCTGTTGAGGATTAACCAAAAATCAAGTAACAGTGAGGGTTTTAAAAGAACCTGATATTATACTAGGGGTTTCATTTTATTATGGTATGTTTTATTTTTTATGCACCGAGAACAGATGCTGAAATGATTAAATAAGTAAAATCATGTGACCATTTTTATAATAAATTTTTTAATTTTAAAAACAACCTAATAATCATTATGCTTCCAGATACTAAAAAGTAATAAATTTCTGGTCACTTCACTTTTATTGAAGTGTAATTTAGGAAAGAGCACAGCTTAGCGAATTTTCACAAACTGAGCACACATGTGTAACCAGCACCTAAATCAAGAAACAAAATATTACCAGTATTCCTAAGTCCCTTTCTCACTCATTTGCTTTGTTTTCAGTTTTTGGTTATTATAAATATGACTTTAGTGGATATTGAAGTCTATGTAATTTGGCAAGCACATATATGCCCTTCTGCTGGAATTCCTAGAAATGGAACTCTTGAGTAAAAGGATATGCATACATTCAGCTTTACGAGACCATCAATTTTCTATTGCTGTGTATCACTAAAAAACTTAGTGGCCTAAAACCACACAAGTTTGTTATTTCAGAGTTTTTATGGGTAAGGAGTATGGCACATTTTAGTTGGGTCCTCTGCTTAAGCCTTCACAGGCTGCAATCAAGGTGTAGCCTGCTGTGTCCCGTCTAGAGGCATAACCAAGAAACAACCCTCTTCTGAGCATATTCACATTTTTAGAGGAATTTAGTTTCTTGTGGTTTTAAACCTGAAGTCTTTATTTTCTTACTGGCTACTGGACCAGGACCACTCTCAGCTCCTGGAGACATCTCCATAGCCCTCCCACACCTCACCCTTCAAATATCTGCTTTTAGGAAGAGCCCACTCTTCTTGCAAGGTTAACCTGATTCGTTCAAACCCACCAGGATTGTTTTCTTTTCGATTCTTCTGATGAACTCAAAGTCAACTGATTTAGGACTTTAATAACATTTAATAAATCTCTTCACCTTTATGTAATCTAATCACAGAAGTGAAATCTATCATCTTCCCAGTCCCACCTATGCTTTCCACACTCAAAAGAAAGATGATTACATAGGGCATGTATACTAAGGAGCAGAAATCTTGGGGACCATCTCAAAATTCTGCTGGCTACAGACAAAGAGTGACATGGTTTTCCTAAGTAGTTATACCAATTACATTCCCACCACCAGTATGTGAGAGTTCCAGCTGCTCCACATTCTCACCAACATTTGATATTTTACATCTTTTTTCTTTTAGCCATTCTGGTGGTATGTAGTAGTGTCTCACTGTGACTTTAATTTGAATTTCCCTGATGATCAACTAAAGCCAAACACCTCTTCATGCGCTTATTGGTGATTTGGACATCCTCTTTTAAACATATTTATTTCAGATGCTTTGCCCTGAACAGTTTTTTTTTTTTGGGTTATCCATCTTCACTTTTTATTTGTAAGATTTCTTTACCTATTATGGATAGAAATTTTTGGTCAGATATATGTATTTTGAATATTTGATACCGCTCATGTAATGGTGTCTTAATGCTACAACAATGTTGAATCCAGATTATATGTATTTACTCTTATTTCATCATGCAGCCAAGTGTCAGTCAAAGGAAGAATGCTCTTGCAGTATTTCCACATCCCCTATTTATAGTTCTTTAGATCAAAATTGACATGGTTTGGAGGAAAAAAACTAAAACAGCATATAGATTTGATCCCAAGCATTCTCCAAAAGACTTCAATCTTAGAAGACTTTAAGGGACAATTCTTCTGCAATTAAAAGATTTACCATAGTAGCTAAGGGAAAATAGTAACCTATAACCTTGCTTCCCTAGATATGGCTGCCATTCATGTTGTGCCTTAGATCGAATCCAAGCTCATCCCTCAAGTCCTCTCTTCTTGACCTAGACCACTGTGTTCTTGATCCATTTGGGACTTTGATGGCGTATAATTGGTTCCTTTCCCTGATACCAATTATAGCTATCAGAACATTCACTGCTCCCAATACCCCTCTTGTGGCTAAAGAAAACTGGAAACAATAATGTTGAAAGGTAAAGATGGTGGGATTTGGAGTCAGATAGCACTGGAAACCTGGCTAGGTTACTAAATCTCTCAGAGGCTCATTGTCTTCTGAAAATGGTTAATAAAATATGGTGGCTGCGAAAAATAAATAAGGTAGTTAGTGCACGTAAAGTTCTGGGCACAGCACTGAGTGCACAGGATAAAATAGCTATTACTGCAATAGTAACAATAAGAAGGTTGTGCCCTAGTGACACTCGTTTTCTCAAAAACAGCTGTGTGTTGTACTTTTGAGGGAGTGACAACAGATTGAGTGAGGAATAGGAACCCAGCCCAGCAGCAATCCATCCATGGGCTAGTCATGACCCATCAGATGACCTGGACCAAATTCAGTGATTTTAATTCATTATATACTGTGGTAATTATCTCAGCCAATTATACTGGATTCCTCAGGAAATTTACCTGGCTAGTTGCTCTAGAGACGGGAATGCAGTACAGTTACCGTGAGAGAGCCCATTCAGGCCATGGGAAACTCTGGCATTTTATCTGAGCCCCCATTCCCAGCAAAAGACAACTGTAACAGGCTGAAGAGCTAAGCACCAAATTCATTCTTCCTTCCTCATGGGCTGCGGCAAGACCACATTTCCCAGCCTGCCTTGTAGATAAGTGTGATCGTGTGACAATTCTAGCCTGTGTAATGCAAGCAGGAGTTATGTGTACTTCTTCCATGCCTGATGCGTAAGATTTCTTTATGGATTGTTTCTCTGTGTTCTGCTCTCTTCTGGGGCTTGATGTAATTGAGAACAGTAAATTTGGACACCAAATGCCAAAGCAGAGTCACAAGAGAAAAAGAGCCCAGGTCCCTGGTTCCTGAATTAGAAGACCTTCTGTGAGTGAGAAATAAACTGCTATTACATTAAGGCACTGAGATTTGAGAGTATTGCCCAAACTAATATGCTGTCAATAAATATCCCTTTACTTAAGTTGCTAGAGTGAATCTCTAAACCTTGAAGCCAAACCAAGCCAAATCACAACAAAAATTGATCCAAAGTTTTGTGAGAGCTCATATATTTTCACTATATATTGTCAACCAACTTTTAAAATATTTGTGATTTGTCTCCTCTAGCAAGAAATAGAACCCATTCTACATACTGTTCCTCCTGCTGACAACCAATGTGCCCTACTCATAATAGGTGTTTAATATGTACTCCTTGACTATGACTACAGTTGGACCACAAAATGGTGATTTGTCCATAATCTCAGGTCGAAGTTTCTGGAAAAAAACTATTCTATAAGAAACTATTCCAGTAGAATCTATTTCTCTATAGGAAGACATTCAGCTAGGAAATAGAATTAAGTGGCCACCAGCAAGTGGGCAACTAGCATACTTCTTTGTTTCTCTAAAATTCCCAACTTAGATATTATCAGTAGTAGAACAGATGAGCTCTTTGAACAAAGCAAGTCTGCAGTTACAACCTGATTAAAATACAAAAGAAGGGAAAGATGGGAAGTACACCCTTTTTCTCAACTGAATGAATATCTAGAAATCAATTTCTATTTCAGAAGGTCTTATTAGCTATAGATCATAATGTTATAGCACATCAGAGAGTGATGCTATAGTTAAGTTCACAATAATTATATATTCAGCTCAAACTAACTGCTCAAAAAGTCAGGCTTTAAGAATAAAACATGAAATC
The DNA here is from genome assembly GCF_030222135.1 of Aotus nancymaae. Lineage (NCBI taxonomy): Eukaryota > Metazoa > Chordata > Mammalia > Primates > Aotidae > Aotus > Aotus nancymaae. Next base: position 8,395,423 of record NW_026988412.1, on the reverse strand, counting down.
TGAAGTTCAAACTTTTTCTCCTAACTAAAGCAGTGGTTCCATTTTTCACTGAGTTCAGATTCGATGTTTCAAAAAGAAACTCTGTACTGAATTTGTGAATGATTATTTGAGATACAAATAATCACAGGACAGTCCAAAAACTGACATTACTGTTTGCCTTTCCTTATTAAGGTGTATTTACTTTAGCTAATTTGACCATAACTTTTTGGAAATTGTTTTGATGTGCTGAGATTGCCTGATAAAAATAATTGAATAAAACAAGTTCTTACACTGGAAGTAGAATAATGACACAACTCTTAATCTCCTGACATCGAGTGAAGTAGACTTGAGAATCTTACAGGTATTGGCAGTTTCCGCATTAGAAAGTTGACAAGAATAGGAAGAAAACTGTAGGATCCTGGGGTTGCTCTTTGTTTACAACTTTAAATTTGACATTAACGTCCATAAATATCCAATTGTTCACCTAATTTTTTCCTAAATAGATTCATTTCATGCTCATTTTGTATCAAAGGCAAAAGAATCCAAAGAAAAGTGAACAATATACAGAATCACTTATTGGAAGCATCAAGAACATAAAGATAATAACTTAGGTTTAAAACATTTGCAAAGTGTTGCAAGTCATTAGAGAAAAATGTTTTGACCTGGGATATTTGGGTTTCACTCTTCTAAAGTTTTAAGTAGAGGGCAAAGAGATTGTCAGCCTTGCTTTCTGTGTCTGGCAAAACTAAGCCTACAATAAATATTTGTTGAATGAATGACTTAAGTAATGTTGATTTTAGATTTAGTAGACAATTGCATATCTTTCCTCATGAGATTTAAACAAGCACACACACGAACAAAAAAGTGATCCTTCTATTTGCAAGATGGTAAACATCTCAATGTCAGGACAATATTTTTCCACATTGTAGCATTCATGAATACCATGAGTGGAAATAATCAAATGGCACTGCTAACGGGCACGAGAGAGGGAGCAGACAAAGGGCTGATCATGATTTCTGGGCAGTACTGCAGAACCAAGTGGAAAAGAACGGATTTGTGGTGGCACCAGCAGAGTCATTGTCTTAAGCAACATCCAGATTAGGGTTGGGAGGTGAGAAAAATGGAATCTTCCAAAAAAAAAAGAATGTCAATGAAATAGAAGAATAAGTCCATTGAAAATAACATTGAGAGAGCTGAAAGGGAGAGAGCCATGGTTGACGAGTGAGATACTGAAGCTCGAAGCTTCAAAAAAGGAGCGCTTCCAGATAATGATGGTGTTCATGGAAGTGAGTTATCAAAGTAAAATGACGATGAAGGTGATCAAGACACTAAAAGTAACATGCACAAGGATTCATCCACATACACATTCATGCCATGGCAAGAAACAGGATTGTCAAGGGAGAGTGTTGAGAGAAAACAAAGTGAGATCCTAGAACAAAATGTTCGAGAACTTTGGACATGAAAGGAGGAGCCAAGCACGGTGGCTCACACCTATAATTCCAGCACTTTGGAAGGCTAAGGCACATGGATCACGGGGTCAGGAGATCAAGACAATCCTGGCCAACATGGTGAAACTCCATCTCTACTAAAATCCAAAAAAAGGAGCCAAGCATTGTGGTGCAGGCCTATAGTCCCAGCTACTCAGGGGATTGAGGAAAGGGAATCTCTTGAACCCGGTAGGTGGAGGTTGCAGTGAGCCGAGATCACGCCACTGAACTCTAGCCTGGTGACAGAGCAAGACTCTATCTCAAAAAAGAGAAAGAAAGGAGAAAGAGGAACCAGGAGAGGAGTCAAAACTTGTACTGTTGGAGATATGGAAAAGAATCAAGAGCACACAGGCTATGAGAGGAAAGGAGGAGAGAGTTAAGAAGGAAAGAATGAGGCAACCATAGCCACAATTTTAGAGATGAAGTCATTGTTGAAATAGGAAGAGTCACCCTAGCACGTTGTAAGAGGAGACAAGTGTTAACTTGGGTCCCCAGTAGTAGGCCCTGGAATAAGGACTTAAATGCAAGTAGTTTACTCAAGGAGGGATTATAGAAAACACTGGTAGAGGAGTGGGGAATTGAGATGAGAAAAGGAAGACAGGAATAAAGGGTACGTCACGGAGCAAGTTGTCACTGTGGGTAACTGGAACTTAATCCCACTGGGAAACTGGGAGCTGGTGTAGAATACATGCTTCAGAGTTAACCTGCCTGAGGAGTGAGGAAGTTAGCGTATTTATACACCCATTGCATTCACGTATTCATTGATGATTGAGAGTTACTCCAGGCTGGTGTTAACTCACCAGCATTTTGTCCTGGCATACGCTTAGACAGAGCAGAATTTGACCATCCAGAAAAAAAACTCACAAACAGATGCAGAGGCTGGCACACACCAAATGGTAAGGCCTCTCCCAGGGGCTCTGAGCATGAAAGTAAGCATGTCTGCTACAGGAAAGAAGCCCAATCATGAAGGGAAGCATTAAGAGTGATTAAGTGGAGGTACCAAATACAAACCATCCCTTCAAGAGGTATAGCAGTTAAAATAGGGCAAGAAGAAAAGTAGTGTTACAGTCACTTGATGTGGTTTTAATGCTATTTATGAATTAATAATTTCTAAGCACTTGTCAGACCACTTGGAGATTGCTGTCCCACCAAAATATTGTGACATACCTTGCTGATCAAGTCTGCATTATTCTAACTGGTTTATCTAGTCATTTGCATTTTTATAAATAACTACAATTACGAAATTACAGCCTTTCAGAACAGAAAGAGATCCTAGACAGACATTAGTTTAACCCTTCGTTCAATACATGAGAGAAAGCAGATTAAACACTATGTTTAAATGCTTAACTATTGCAGAAAGTATCTGAGCCTTGTTGCTCACTGGCTGTGATTTAGACAATGCGTTCATTGTTGATACCATTGAACCAGCTTTCCAAACTGGATGAGACAGACTAGATTACAGGAACTCGTATGAGCGATTAGCCACATGCACCAACTTAGTCTGACCATACCAATTCATTTCAAGTCCTCCTGGTCTGCTTTTTCTTGTTTTGTTTTGTTTTGTTTACCATTTTACCCCTAAAACTTTTATGAATTCCAATTTTCCAAGCAAAGCTATTCATAGACTCAAGGATTCCACACCAACAAACTATTGGGTTTGTTGGTAAAAGGCAGAATAGGAATTTATACTTCCTTGGCTACTAAACAGCGCTATATATTTAGTGAGCACTCAAAGAATATCAAAATAAATAATGAGAAAAAAATTAAAGGATTAGCATCATCATTAGATTCTCACTGTACACCCAGCAGATGTGTCGTGAGATGGTGCAATCAGGAAGATCAAGTGTGCTAGCAAGGGTTATAGGAACATCCTATTCAGTGCCTATATTAAGTGGATTTCATTAATTGCCCTTAATAGCCTAAAATTTTGTGACTTAATGTTTAATTAAGAATCCAGTGACAGAGGAGAGTAAGATGATCCAAAGTTCCTAACCCTCTTTGCCTTTAGCTTCTCCTTCACTTTGGTGGGAAGAAAAAATATCAGTTTTATCAAGTGGCCATCAATTCTCTTCAGTGATGATGGAAGTTCAAACACAAGAAAGTAGCTGGTATCAAAGAGTCAATTCTAGTCAGTTCCAGCTGACTATGTTTCTAGAAACTAACAACCAAGAATGGGAGACCAAGAGAGACCTTGCAGAACCTAAAATATGGAGAGAAGGATGGGAAACAAGCCATTTGTGATCTCCCGAAGTCCAATAGCAGCACCTTAGGCAGAGGGCAAGGGACATGATGAGGTGGAAAAGAACCTTGGAGAGCTGTGTCTTCAATGACGCTTGTCATTAACCCAAATTTGGACCCAGCAGCTGAAGCCAGAAACAAAACATTCTGGCCATAAACTGGAAAAGGAGGAAAGGACCAAAAAAGAGCTAAAGGAGTTTCAAACCAATGGGCCAAGAAATTAGCAAGAGCTACAGTCACACCACAGGGACATATAGAAGGGGAGAATTACTAAGGTCATTCAACAAACATATACTGAGTAAGTCTGGTAAACAAATACAATGCTAGACACTAAGACATGGATTTGGGAACAAGTAAGCAACTGGGATTCAGTCTTACTGGTCTAAGATGATTCCAATAGATAGAGGAGAAATCAAACCCTACATGAAAACACTTTTTAAGTCTCTGCTTGTGTTGCATTTACTAAGTCTCACTGGGTAAAGCAAGTCAGATGGCCAAGTTTAGAGTCAGTGTGGAAGGAGACTAACTAACGGAATGGACACAGGGAGATATGAACAAAACATGGACCATTACTCCAATTTCCTGCTACAGGCCCCTCTGACAGTTACAACCTCTCTAGTTGCCCCATCAAAGGGTGAGGAGGTTGGGATGTTTAACTTCCAGCTACCATTTCTTCTTGGCTGAGGGTTGCTCCCGGGAAACATCAAATCTCTGGTACTTCTGCCTGCTGTAAGTAGATCAAGCATGCTTCCCCTGCCAGAGAATACCCTCAGGTGAGAGGTGCCTGAAAGACATCGGCATATGTAGATACTCTTTACAGGTGACCTCCAGGGTGGACCAAGGGAAGGCAGGCAGTGCATCAATGTCACGCGCTACACAGAGGACCTAAAGTTAGGTAAAATTCAGGTTTGTCAGAGGCTAGAAAGAAACAGTTTGTGATGAGGCTGTACGTCAGATACCCTCTACCTGTCTCATTACCTGGGTGTCATTCTAGACTTGATGTAAATCAGTTGTTCAGGTCTTAGGGGGTACATCATAGTTTGAATCCCACTGTAGACTGTAAGCTTAGCCATAGAATAGTTAGTGTATGTGGCTACTCGTTCATAGGAGTGTCACACAATCTAGGTGTCTGTCTCATCCAGTTTGGAAAACTGATTCAATGGTATCAACAGTGCATTGTCTGAACCACAGCAAGTGAGCAACAAGGCTCAGATGCTTTTTGCAATAGTTATTAATCACATAAACATGGCGTTTGACCTGCTTTCCTTCATGTATAAAATGAAGGGTTAAACTAATGTCTTTCTAGGATCTCTTCATGTTCTGACAGGAAATACAAATGAATGGGAGTGCTCCATGTAGAAAACTCTGGAAAGTTTTTGTGTTAGACTTAATATATAGTGCATGTGAGGCAATGAGTGTCGGCAGAAGGAAAGGCTTCACAAAGCAGGCAATAATACACTGAGGTGAATTTACACTGAGGCTTGTAATTCCAAGAGGTTTAAAGGAAGATGTTTGTAAAGGAAAGCACAGGATAAGCAATGAAGTGGGCAGGGTTTTAGTAGGACTGCAAGTAGTTTTGTCTGTCTAGATGACAAGGGACTGGGAGATAAGGCCAAAGAAGTGACCTGGGGTCAGTTCATGAGCAGTCACTCATACTTTGCTGAGGAATTTGGATTTTGCATGTAGGTGGAAGGAGACATCGAAGGGTACTTGGGAAATGTGGCAGGATGAGCACATACAGGATATCCCAGGATAACAAGTTGAGCTAATAGTGAGTTGGAGAAGCCTTGATCTCTGCCTGGCTTCTTGTCCTATGGAATCACTCATTCTGGCAACAGGTAGCACATCATTTAATAGATGATGCTACTAGGAGGTCAGGTTATGTGTCTTTGATCCCACTGCCACTGGCTGATGGCATCAGTGATACTAATGGCTTGATTAATTATTGTCCTTGAAGTCACACTGAATGGCTGGTAGAGCAGCCAGTTCTATCCATGAAGCTTAGTTCAACTAAAAACAAAACAATTCAATGCACCTCCCCTGACATACAAATACATGAATGCAAAACAAATCCCCTAACTTAGAAGCCAAGAAGAAAAGAAAGGACAGTGGTGTATCACTGTGATCCCAGCTCTCCTAGTAGGTACATTACTCCCTGATATTCCAAAGAAATAATGTTCCTTTTTAGTTTTTTCTCTCTGGGATGATGTATGGAAATGTTGCCTGAGGCTAGAAAGAAACAGTTTTGTGATGAGGCTGTACATCAGATACCCTCTACCTGTTTCATTACCTGGGTGTCATTCTAGACTTGCTATAAATCAGTTGTTCAGTTCTTAGGGGTACATCATAGTTTGAATCCCACTGTGGACTGTAAGCTCAGCCCTAGAATAGTGAATAACCATGGACAACACAAGCTGCTTCCTACTGTGCTCCTGTTTATGGGGAAGAGCGGATCATGGAATTACAGAAGAGAATAGAGCATTATCCATGGAGAACAAATGCTTAGGAATGGCATAGGAGTAGGCAGGGCGGGCTTACAGCCACATGTACTGAGTGCTAGGTCGATGACTTACCCCTCTCTTCTCTAGTTTCCCTTCCACACAGCCTCTTACAAATCAGCTAATCCCAGAAGAACATTCATCCATGAGTTCTTATTTTATTAACAAGTGCGTGTTTAGCCCTATGAAGATGAGGCACATTGAAAAACACTGACTCTACAGACAGAAAGATGGCATATTCAAGTTTATGCCCAGGGGAAAGCACACTGTGAGTTCTACAGACTACTCTATAGGAATTCATCTAATCTGAGGTCTCTATTTAGCTCTTACAAATGCCTATTTTATGTATTGATCTTTGGGAAACTGTTTTAGCAATTGATCTCTAGTCCTACATGCAAAGGACATTCTCAGACCATGCTAACTTGATGACACACCCTAATAAGCCGAGGCTGAATGAGATCTTCTGTCACATCTGGTTACTCGAAGACATAACGTTCTTACTCCACAGGCCTTGTGCTATTGAGAGAGGAGATGAAGTCCCACTTAAAGAATTGAGTCTCCTCCACTCATGAAGCCGTCCACTTCTCCAGTGAAATCATATTTACTTTATTCATCTACATAATGTGGCTTGTTTGCCTTCTGTATGAAATTTTCTTACACTGTTTCTCATTGGTGGGTTTTATGGGACAGCATATGATTTTCTGTGCATCCATATGCCTCTCTACCTCTGGGACTGGAATGGCTTCTTGTTGAGTAGTTTTGATTATTATAGCCCTTTATAGTTTATGAGTCACTGAGTTAACTCAACATGTCCAGCTCCTCATTCTCATTTTTTTCTCTATGGCCCAGCCGTGCCCTCCCCCACCCAAAAAAAAACACTTTAAAAAGGAATAATAAAAATAAATAAATAAAAGCTAGGTACTCTGTATTTCATTTCCAATGAGCTGCTTCTTGTTTGGGTAATTTTTTGTTGTATTAGAGACAGGGTCTCATTGTCACCCAGGCTGGAGTACAGTGGTATGATCACAGCTCACAGCAGCCTCAAACTCCTGGGATCTAATGATCCTCTCACCTCAGCCTCCTAAGTAGCTAGGACTAGAGGCACACACCACCATGTCTGGCTAAGTTTTTATTTTTTAAAAAAATGTGGTCTTGCAACGTTGCTGTTCTCGAACTCCTGAGCTCAAATGATCCTCCTGTCTCAGACTCCCAAAGTACTGGAAATACAGGCCACCATACCTAGCCTCGTTTGGACAATTATAGCAATTGGAGTCCACTGAACTAAGCTGTATTTTTTCAGTTATTTGGCATTCTCACACTTGGATACTCAGAAACATGTGAGTAAATAGCACCGAATGTACCCACAATTGTGTCTTGTGCTGTTTGCAAGTCACTATTAGGTAGGTGAGACCAGAGCAGTTACTCTGAAGTTGAGGCAGCTGCATTTAAGACTGTGTGTGCATCGAGAAGCACACACCATGATGTGTGTAATGGCTCTGCCATGATGCATCACTTCAATCTACTGATGAGAAAGTAGATGATCCCAAGTGAGAGACAGTCTGCAAAAGAACTGGCCTATACTCTTTGAAAGTATTAATGTCATAAAACACAAAGACAACTAAGAAACTCTTCTAAGTTAAAAGAAGAATGACAAACACATGCAATGTGTGAACTTTGGGCCAGATTTTTTTTATTTTTTATTTTGCTACAAAGGATATTATTAAGACAGTTGGCAACATATCAACAATATCTGTAAATTAGAAAATATTATGTCAGAGTTAACTTTCTGATATTGATATTATACTGCCTTGTTCTTAGAAAACACACTTATTCTCAAATGATTCACCAAAGTAATATGTATATGTAGAAAAAATAATTTTTTAAATGCAGTAAAATGTTAACAGTTGGAGACTCTGGGTGACATAGCTATATGAGTCATTGTCACTCTTCTTGCAAGTTTTCTATAAGTCTGAAATTATTTCAAAGGTAAAAAGTTACTGCTAAAAGAAAAAAAATGTGTATATTGATGCAAAACTAACAGTGAGGACTCTCCCTCTGTGAAATCGAGCTGGATCAAACTTTGTTGATAACAATGAGTTTCTGCCCTACTTCTGCCACTCTAGAGCAGTGACCATATTCACATCATTAAACTTTTTGAACCTCACTTTTCTCATCTATATAATCCAGGTGTCAACTAGAAATACCTGGACCCTTGGGATGTGGGTAAGATCCACTCAAATCCCCATAATGTGCCTTGTAGAAGTCTTAACCTTTCCCAATATTCCTATAAATTCTGACAGTGAAGCTACAGTTTCATTTCACTTCTGAATAAAGTTTTCTATTTCCACTAAAACTTTCCAGTTAATAACTTATGCCTTCATCCTTCCCAACCAATCTCCTCACAATGGGAACTCAAGTGTGAAATTCAGCAACTCCCTTGATTTCCCCTCACCAAAAAACTCTTACCACTCATCCAAGGCACCTGTGACTAGAATGTATTTTCCTGAAGATGTCACAGTGCCAGGAGAGGATTTACATTGCAAACACAAGGAACTTTAAAGTAAGCACCTGCTTTGAGGAGTCCTTTCATCCCCTCCCTACTGGACATGGGCAGTGGCCTCTTCCTGCCCAGCCTCACACCTCTTCCAGACCCTCCCCACTTTCTTTTATCTGCCCCTTGGTCTCTTTAGTATCTCCTCTTCATAGGTGGAGGCAGATTCTTTCCAGGCAGAGCAGATCAGAGCTCCTTGCTCTCTAGGCACTCATGACCTCAGGTACGCACCAACCATCACAGAACTCTCCCAAATAGAGACAGTTTTCTCCCTAAGAGGAGCTCAGATTATGACATTCTCACCTTCATAGTCTCTGTAAAGTGAGACATAGTGCTAGATACTAGTGGAGGTCATCTCCAGTGCAAAAATGCTGAAATTCTATGAAGTGCACATGCTTTGTATTTGACAAAATGGAAATTACCTTTTCTGTCAATGTCCATTTTTTTAAAGTATATAAAGCATGTTGTAGAAAATAATATAGTGAAGTGAACGGAAGTAAATTAAATATTCTAACATTCACCAACTGTTATTAACATTTAGGTGAACCTTGGTGGACATCTTTTTACCTGGAACCCCTACGTGAACACGCTGTTTTGTTTTTGCAAAAACAATATATTGTGAAGGTCTTTCCGTGTCAATGAAGGGAAATGAAACATCATTTCAAACCCTGCATAGCATTCCAGCCTTTTCTCTTTGTAAGTGCAATAAACTTTCTTTCCTAGAAATCCCCTTCTTCCTTCACAATCTTTTCTATATACTCTCTGTAACCGTCTCAGTGAGACTGACACTGATATTTCAATATTTAACTTGTCCTTGATACCCTTGCTCTCAGATATACAAAGTTGAAAAATAGAAAGAAAAGCAGATAGATATCAAACACAAACTCCTTTCCTCTAGCCTTGTTATCTCTGTGGAATTTAATAGGGTGCCAGTAAAGTTTCACTAACAAATCATGTTTTATACTGACCTGGCCAAATGCAGCATTCTTGTGGGTTATCCCAGCTTTTAAAGGGTTATCTTGCTTGTGAAGATATTAGCATGTAACTTTCTAGCTTAGACATCTACTCATCACCCCTTTTGTCCCTTATTTAGACATAAGTCTGACCCCAAAGCTAGTGTTTGGGAGTAGTTAGCTTCTTCTGTTGTCTTCTATGGCTTCTCCAGAGAGCTTGGACCTGACTACAGACGAAAGTAACAGAGAATGTCAGTCTTGTCTGTAATTGACAGGAATTGTTTTTTTTTTTTTTTTTTGGCTAAAATACCTGAGAGTATTTTAACCTCCTGTTCAATCTTATGAGTTTCTTTTCATTCTGTATCTCTTACAATGTGCCTTCTGTCTTCTGCTTAGCAGAGTCCTAAACAGTTCAGAGCTAACAAGTGCAAAGTGCATTGCTCATTGGACCACAAATTGAGTATTGTTTGGCCAATGCAATGCTTCCGATCTGTGTGCCTTGTGGAGGGGCATGTGACCTCCAGTTTACCACAGTCCTCACCACTTTCTACTGTCTTTTACCTGATCCACTTAGTTAGCTGGCCTGGTCAACCCCCAATATGTTAAATGTTTCACCAATGCCCAAAGAACACCATAACCTTAGTCATCCACACTGAGTAAACACAACTACTTAGTTACTCTTTCTAGAATCTAGAACCTCCTAATCTTTTAGATTCACTCAACAGATACCTGTGACATGATACTCTGCACATAGTACTCATGAGGAAAACAGGTGTTGTTCCCCATAGAGCTTGCAATGCAATCATTCTGAGGACTGTCTTCTGAGAGGTCATTCTTTGCAGCATACCAAGATAATTTTGAAAGATGAAGATTTAGGCAACATGTCAGCAACTCAATTTTCTTTTACATTTTAAGATTCTTTGCTCCCTATTACTGTATTCAAAAGCCTTGTAGGTGGCTCTTTCTATAAGTAAGATTTCCTTATGCTCCACTTGGCTGTGGGTTGGAGCAGCTCTGCTAGGATTGACTGGGGATGCTCAGTTAGAGGGTTGACAATGAGAACATGATAAGACAGATGATCAGACAAATTAGAGTAATTACTCACGATCAGCCTTCCATAGTAAGTCACAAACTTAAAAAGGAGAAAGTAAAAGTATGAACCAAGAAAGGTTCTGTGTTCCTGGTTTAAGAGTAGAATAGCAAATGCAAGATATCCCTGAGAAAGTGCCTGAAGGAATGATCCCTCTACTCTGTGCTATGGAAATTGGTTGGGTCCAACCCATTCCATGGGGTACATGATCCAAAGTAGACCTGAGGAGTCTGGTCTGTCCCTAGCAGTCTTTGGCTGTCAATCAGACTATCCTATCCTTGCCTGGGACAGCAGCTGTGGTTTCACTGATGTTAAATGATTCTGCTTGAAAAAAGTGGTTTCTCTTTAGTGATGAAAATAGATACTTTATCTGTGTTTTAGATTAGACACAGTCACTCTTTTGTTGATGATAATTAAAAAATAAAATCACTCTGAAACTTGTTCTTCTCCCTCCCTTTGCTCTGAAGTTAAAACTCAGGCCTGTCTGTTAGGAAGTTTCAGAATTCTCACTGAGATCCGTTTGCCTAGCACATAATTCAAGGAAATCAATATTGGTCTTTGCATAGATATCAGTAATGTGCAAGACCCATTTCCCACTTGACTTGGAAGGAGAAAGAAATGTTAGGAAGAGTGAAAAATGGAAAAAAGAGCACCTCAGTTTTTCTCCACATGGTCTCTCATCCCCCAGCAGCCTAGCCCAGACCTAAATTCAGATGAGCTTCCCTTTCTCTCCCATCCCTACTGCTGGGCATCATGTTTTGCCCATAAGAGATTGCATGCAATTGAAGGAAATCAAGAATGGTCTCTGGGAAAGTCATAGAATGCAGAGCTTATCCCTGTTGGTAAAATTCAGGTCCCCAAATGAAATGGACAAGCAGTTATCAGCTGAGACAGTTTTCAATCCTTGATGATTGTTTCATCTGCCAGTTTTTATTCCTTAAACCTCTTGACAGCAGTCCCACTTACAAATAAAATTATAAAAATCTTATATAAGGAAATGATGTCCAGTGTTCTACCAAACTAGATCCCCACTAAGCCTGACTGAGGACCATGAAAACCAGCACCGTGGACAAACACAAAGAAAGCAGTCAAAGGTAAAGCAAGGCGTCTGATTCAGGAAGTCTTAACTGTTCTGAGGGCTCTGAATCCATCTGAGAATCTGTAATAAGCAGTAGACTCTCCTGAGAACAAGTGAATGCACAGATGCACAAAATTTGGAATGGAGGCCATGCCAAGGTCACAGACCCTCTGGAGCATCTACAGATTCCCTAAGGGAAGAGAACTCTGGTGTTTAAAAGAAGCAGGAAATAGGCTCCATGAGAATTTAACACTTCTTTTTATCTGCTCACAATTGGTTGCTAGTTCCCTGGAGTTCCCTACTGCTGGGAAAAGGGAGTGTGTGGGTTCAGAGAGGTGCTGTAGCTTGGAGCCATAGTTGTCAGTGGGAAAGAAAGTAAGAGGGAAAGAAAGAAGACAATGAGAAGTGTTGCTGAGATCCATACATTTTTGTGATATAATGAGAATTTCTAAAAACTCTGCAAGTCTGACTTAGCAGCATTATTATACTTTCACCCAGACTGAATCTTCTTGCTGCGAGTTCTTTCACGTTTTTTCTCCTTCCTTCTGGAACCATGCATATTTTGCCTTAAGAGAACAATGTGATGATATAAAAGAAGGGTGTATGTGTGCATGCATGCGTGTGTGTGTGTGTGTCTGTGTCTGTGTGTCTATGTGTCTGTGTTTCAGTGAAGAAAACATTTGAAAACATACTAAATGCCCGCAGTATAAGAGGCTTCTTACTGGGACACTCAAATGAGTGTTTGGGAATCTACCACTGTGTTCAATATGTCTTTGCTATTTGCAAGATTTGCAGTCTACTTAAGAATCTCAGGAATGCATCGATCAGCCTTACATCCTTGAGATCTGTGTGGGCAGCAAGTACATTATACTACTGTAAGTCACACAGCATCTGTCTTTCTTTCCCTGCGGTGGAGCTCACGCTTGCACAAAGCTCTTAAGCAGCTGCTTCTCAGATGCTCAGAAGACAGTAGATCTTGGGTCTGCACTCCAAAAGCAAGAGACAAAAAAGACCCAGAAAAATAACCGATGCCTACAGGTTAGTCTTTTGTTAGGCTCACGATCAGATCAGTCAATTACCTGTTTATTGCATAAAAGTAAGCTGGTCAAAGGTTCAAATTTTAGCTTCATGAGACCAATTAGCTTCATTTTCTTTCATAGCCAAGTGAGATCCTCTTACCAAAGAATCCAGAATCATGGGTCCCGAGACCACAGCAGTGAGGATGTCACCCACCAGCCTGGCTGTCCTTGAGTCCCACTCATCTCCTTCAGGAATTCCAGCCCAAAATCTCACGGATTCATGGTCATGGTTACAAGGGGGCTGGGATGTAGGACTGCAATGCAAGCAATGTGGTAGGAAGGGTACTGGATTTACACTCGGGAGAGCTGGGTTTTCTGCAGAGCACTCCCATTCTTCTGGTCAGGCCCTGCCCCTCCCTGAGCCACAATGTCTTCTCTAAAAACTAAGGCAGTTAGACCAAGCCAAGGATGCAACTCAGCTGCCTCAGGTCACACAACCACAGAAAGGGAGTTTAGTGTGTGACCGTAGGAAGTCGAGAGGTAGGTGGGTTCTGATTTGAAACTAGGAAATACATGACCCTTCTGAGGACATTCAAATTTAAATTTTAAAATATTTTCACCTTTTTTTTTTTTTTTGAGATGGAGTCTCGCTCTGTCACCCAGGTTGGAGCACAGTGGTGTGATCTCGGCTCACTGCAACTTCCACCTCCCGGGTTCAAGCAATTCCCCTGACTCAGCCTCCCGAGTATCTGGGACTACAGGCATGTGCCACCATACCCAGCTAATTTTTGTATTTTTAGTAGAGACAGGGTTTCACCATCTTGACCGGGCTGGACTTGAACTCCTGACCTTTTGATCCACCCTCATTGGCCTCCCAAAGTGCTAGGATTACAGGCATGAGCCACCACACCCGGCCAATATTTTTACATTTTTAACTTGCATCTTGGAAATAAATTTAGACTTTAAAAATGTTGCATAAATAGCACACAGGTCCACCTATGTTCATGGCAGCATTTATTTACAATAGCAAAAAGGTAGAAGCAACTCAAGTGTCCATCTACAGATGAATGGATAAACAAAATATGGTATACAAGTGGAATATTCAACCTTAAAAAGGAAGGAAATTCTGACGCATGCTACAACATGATGAACCTTGAAGACATTGTGCTTAAGTCAAGCCAGACACAAATAGTCAAATACTATATAATTCCACTTATATAATCGAATTTGAGAAATCAAATTCATAAATACAGAAAGCAGAAAGGTACATGCCAGAGCTAGGGAGTGGGAACTGGAGAGTTAGTGTGTAATGGGTACAGAGTTTCAGTTTGAGATGATAAAAAAGTTCCGATAATGGAAAGTAGTGATAGTTGCACAATGTGAGTGTACTTAATATCACTGAACTGTTCACTTAAAAACCTTTAAAATTGAAATTTTGATGTTGTACATACTTTATCACAATAAAAACATTACCTTAAAAAAAAAAGCAGAGTTTCCATATACCCTTTATTCAGCTTCCCCAAAGTTAACATCTTACATAACCATAGCAAAATTACCAAAGCCAGGAAATAAACGTTGATATGATACTTTAACTAATCTACAGGCCTTATTCAAAATTTTCCAATTGTACCACTAGTGTCCTTTTTTCTGATCCAATCCAAAATATGATTGTATTTAATAGTTATGTCTCGTTAGTTTCGTCTACTTTGGAAATGTTCTGAAGTTCTTCTTTGTCGTTTATGAACATAATGACTTTAAAGAGTACTGGCCAGTTATGAGTTTGTCTGATGTTTCTACCTGATTGAACGTACATTGTGTATTTTTGGCAAGAATATCACATGAATGATGTACCCTTCTCAGTGCATTATATCAGGACTCATCAGCGATGAGGTTCACTTAGATTGCTTGGGTAAAGTGATCTCTGCCAGGTTTCTTCACTGTAAAGATACATTTCTCATTGTTTATTGTTATATTTCACCTATTAATTTTAGCATCTATTAGAGATGTTTGACAGCCACAATTATTACTGTGATGTTTTCTGAATGATGATATTCAATGTCCATTATTTCTTCTACATTTATTAATTGGAATTCCGCTGTAAGACAGAGTTTTCCCTGCACCTCAATTTAGATTTAATTTCTTTTAAAAACCACTAAAACAAGCCAGAATTATGGTAATACATGTTCTTCTGATATCCACTGGCACTTAACTCCAAATTTTCTTTCTAGTATTAAAAATTCTAAGTTCTAGGCCAGATGCAGTGGCTCATACCTGTAATCCCAGCGCTTTAGGAGGTCGAGCTGGGCAGATCACTTGAGGTCAGGAGTTTGAGGTCAGCCTGGCCAAAACAGCAAAACCTCATCTCTACTAAAAATATAAAAATTAGCCAGTCGTGGAGGTAGGTGCCTGTAATCCCAGCTACTTGGGAGGCTGAGGCAGGAGAATGACTTGGAACCAAGAGGCAAAGGTTGCAGTGAGCCAAGATCGCACCACTGCACTCCAGCCTGGGCAACAGAGTGAGACTCCAAAAAGTTAAAAATTAAAAAAAATATCAGATCCATATTGCCTTCTATAATAGGAAACAAAAGGTCAAGTTCATACACCTGATAGTTTTCAAAGGAGAAAGTTTTTGGAAAGCAAAATATAGCACACTTGCATTTTCTTCCCTTCCTCTCACTTTTTTTATTTTATTAAATCGTAACATTATCCAGAGTGTATCAGCAGGGTTAAGTAGAGAAAACATTTAAGAACCATTGAGCCTGGGATATGCATATAAAATGCTGATGTTAAAGTTGCCGTAGGGAATGTGGTTTTTAATGAACAGGAACTAAATCACAAAAGCTGCAATGTTCTAAACAATTTGTATTCACAGAAAAGACCCCTAGTTAAGTTGGCTATGCCCTTGAAGATTATCCAGTATCTGGTGCTGAGACCAGGCCTGTCCCCCTGTGCCAGGAATGTCCCTTGAGAGTCCTTATCAGAGCTGCTCTGGGATGGTGTCACCAGTTGACAGACAGAACCAATATTATTGTAGAGTTTTGAGTTAATAGTCATGAAAGCTGAAGAAATAAAACTTATTTTTTCAGCTAGCTACTTGTTTCTGTAGTCTATTGCTGAGTAACAAACCAACCCAAAATTTAGTGGTATAAAACAACAATTTTATTATACTCATGAACGTGGGAGTTTGTGATCCAGACAGGGAACAGGGAAAATGGTTTGTCCATGGTCCACGATGTGTGGAGACAGTTGGGAAGACTCAAGAGCTAGAGGATGACTGGAATGGCTGGAGTTGGAATCATCTGAAAGCTTCTTCATGTGTGTATTTAACACCCTAAATGTGGCGACTTGAAGGCTGGGCTCTTCCAGGACTGTCAGGCAAAGCACTACACATGCTTCTCAATGTGGCCTGGACTTCCTCCTAACATGGCAGCCTGAGAGGAGTTGGACTTCTCAAATCGTACGTCAGGACCCTAAGAGCAAGTGTGCTCCAGGGAACAGTGGCCTCTTATGACAGATTCAGAAGTCACATGGCATCACTTCCACTCTTAATTAAAGCAATCGTGTTCCCCAGATGCAAGGGCTGGAATCATGGACCTCAATTCTTGATATGAAGAGTGTTAAAGAACTCTGGCTATGACTTTAAACAACCACACTCTTCAAAATTAAAACACTAGAAAAACAGAATTTTTAATAAAAGTGGAAAAGAGTTTCATAAGCTGAATGCCCTTCCCTTCCTCCAAAAAGTCTAAGAAACACTCCCCAAGTATCATTTTGACTGAAATAATCTCTTCTTTGGGTTCCCATAGCAGCTTGTCAATAACTCTGCTACAGCACATTGTATTCTAACAATAAAAAGAGTAACTTATACTTAAGTGCAAGACATTATTCAAGCACTTTTCATGCATTATCTCACTTAATTCCCATAACAAAAATATTTTATAAGTAAAAAACCTGAGGCCCACGAGGGTTAAATAAGTTGCCAAAGGTCATGGCTGTTATGAGGAGGAGTGAGAATTTATTTATTTATTTATTTATTTTTTATTTTTTTAATTGCATTTTAGGTTTTGGGGTACATGTGAAAAACATGCAAGATTGTTGCATAGGTGCATACGTGGCAGTGTGATTTGCTGCCTTCCTCCCCTTCACCTGCATGTGGCATTTCTCCCCATGCTATCTCTCCCCAACTCCCCATCCCCCACTGTCCCCCCACTCCCTCCCAACAGACCCCAGTGTATAGTGCTCCCCTCCCTGTGTCCATGTGTTCCCATTGTTCAACACCTGTCTATGAGTGAGAACATGCAATGTTTGATTTTGTGTTCTTGTGTCAGTTTGCTGAGAATGATGGCTAGCGAGAATTTAAACCAAGGCAATCCGGCTCCAGAATTCATGTTCTTAAACCACTGCACCACAGAGTACGATTAACATATTTCTGTCTGCAAATCTGCCTTCCCTGTGAATTGTGAGCTATCTGTAGGCTGAGACTACATCACCACTACCTTTCTCTCTCCAGCACCAAACAATAGAAAGATGCACAAAAGAGAAGAAACCAAATGTCAATAAACATATGAAAAGATGCTCAAACTTTCAAAATAATTAAAAATATTCAAGTAAGATGACCTATTTTGCCTAAAACTTGGCTAAAATTAAAATATCATTAATAAATGTCAATCCAGGATTACTTAGAGAAGGGGAAATGTATATTTTTATTCTTACTCACTTTTTGGTGGATCTTGGAAGACACAACCTTATAGGGAAACTTTTTAGAAGTATTTATCAAAATGCCAAGTGTTCATAATATGTGACTTAGAGATTGAATTCCTAGGATATATCCTACAGGAAAACTCTCATCTATACAAGTAGTGATAGTTACAAAGCTGTTCATCATAGTATTTTTAATAACAACTTGATTGAGATATAATTCACATGCCATAAAATTTGTCCTCTAAAAATGTGCAATTCAGTGATCGTCAGTAGAGTTCCAAAGTTGTGCAATCATTACCAATATTGAATTTTAGAACATTTTTACCACCCTGAAATAAATCCTGGACATTAACAATCACTCTTCATTTCTGTCTCCTCCCAGCCCCAGGCAACCACTAATCTAATTTCCAGCTCTATAGATTTGTCTGTTCTGGACATTTCATATAAAGGAAGTGATACAATGTACAACCTTTCTGTCTGGCTTCTTTAACTCAGCATTAAATTTTCAAGGTTCATCCACGTTTTTACCACATATTATTGCTTGATTCCTTTCCATTTAAAAATAATATTCCATTGTACATATGGATCATATTTTGTTTACTGTTTTATCAATTGATAGAAATGTGGGTTATTTCTAGTTTTTGTCCAGCCTTTTATTTGTCCCAATTTATATTGCTACTTCAGGAAATTGCAACCTTAAAAATTTGCCACTGATTGTTTTCGACAAATTCCCTGAGGGGTAGGGTAGGGTTTTTTCCAACTGAGCAAACCCTGGGACAGATCAAATAACAACAAATCCCATAAATGGAACTTTTCCAGATAGGTTCCAGACAATTATTTAGAGATGGGGATTTTTGAATAACTCTAAACCCAGTCTGCACCCTGTAGTATTTGTTTGGCTACTGGTTTTCACAGCTACTGTGACTGTGAGAATGTTCATGTTCAAAGATGCTGCAGAGCTATGGAGAAGAAGACGGTCATAGGGCAATTTAAACCAGCACACAGTTTGCCATTGTTACTGAGATCCAACTTTTGTATTGAATAAATCCCCTTTGGGTTGCTGCCAGCCTCTTGTTAATTTCCAGTGTTCTGAGAAAGCTGATTTGGCAATTTTTTCAGAGTTCCATTTGCTTGTATATAACTGTAGATATTTGAAGGTTCTTACTCTACCATTCCTGAAGTTCCCCCACCCCAACACACAGTGTTAGTTCCCCCATCCCAACACACAGCATTATCTTCGAATGTAAAAAAAATGGAAATATCTTAATATGCATCAATAATGGAAAGGCTAAATAAGTCATGGCATATCCCATGTAATGGAAAAATATGCAGCAGTTCTAAAGAAGGAAGTAGTCTTAGTGATGAAGTAATATGCCCCATAAACCCCATTACACATGTTCACCTATGTAATAAACCTTCACATGTGCCCTCAAACCCAAAATAAAAATTTGAAAAAGGAGGTAGTAAGTGGAAGTCCATGATGGCATCTGACAAGGGAAGAACCACTTTGCATAATAATATGTGGTGTGTGTGTGTGTGTGCATGTTTAAGCAAAGAAGAAAATCTAAAACTCACTCATTTTATTATTAAGGAAATAATCATTTGCTCTTAGAAGTAGGAAGCCTAAAGAAAAAAAATTTTAAAAGGTAACCTAACTCTAATACTGCAAAAAAGGAAAACATGAAGAATTTTTACTTCGTTATTTGTGTTTTTCAGTTTTCTATATTTACTATATATTTCCTTATATTAAAAATAAAATAATAATAACAAATGTTCTTTAAGAAATATTTGAGCCATACTGAGGCTCTATGTGATCTAAAAGTCTCAAATTGACCCCATCTATGTTAGAAAACCTTTCTATCAAACCATCCGCCTCTGCTTCCCTTTTCTTCCTAACACTGGATGGCAAGACACACACCAAAATTTTCAATAGCAAATACTTCAAGTCATGGAATGCTTTTTGGTTTAGGGACTCTTTTGAGAATCTGATGAAACCATGTGTCCAATTTCCAAAAGATGTACATATTCACACTATTTATCTATAATTTTTGAGCATTCAATTAAATTAATTAATCAGGTTAAGAACTGTGAACAGTGTGTCTTCATCAATGTGAAGACATGTGGATAAAAGGGAGAGAACTGGGAACTTCAAGGCTCTATATTTATACAGAAGAGAAAAAAGATGCCCAGAGAGGAAACAACCTCCCCACAATTAGACTGATGGTAGCATACATGAGCCACATCCGGGTCTCCAAACTCCCAGGTCAAGGCTCTTCCCACCAAGTTACCTTGAATCATAGAATGAATGTCTGGCCTTTTTAGGTTCTCCAAGATTCTTAGCGGCCCTGAGCCAAAGACAAGCTCTCATTATCATGACTTCTCTGACTGGCTGTGACCTGATCTCAAGGGTCCTTGGGATAGGAAGCTAAAGGGAAACCTGATCTGCCATCTAACAGATATTTACTAAATTTAGATTTTCCCACTGTGCTTAGCCTGATAAGAGACACCAAGGGGTCACAGAAAAAGCCCAAGACTCAAGACAGACAGTCCAGCTGTGAAGACGTGACTAGAAAACATCACAGCATAATTCTGGAGCAACCAGGTGATACCTGGAGCATGCACACTAATCCAAGGAGGACAAGGAGAATCTGATGTGGGTGTGAATGCAAAAGCAAGGCTCCATGGAAAAGGAGAGGGAATCAAAGGATGTGCAAAAACTTAAAAAATGGGGGAAAGAATTAAGGAGCAAGAGGAGAGTGGCCACCACATACGCAAAGGCAAGAAGGGAAGGAGGACAGTGACAGGGAAATAGAGGGCCATGTCTGACAAGAGGCTTGCCAGTGATTTTCTTGTATACTTCCCCACCCCGTGGAGCCCTGCAAGCATCCCCAGCTTTGGTGTCCCTGTCCCTGGGCCAACCCCAAAAGCTAACTATACCTGTGTCTGTTTGACTCTTCACAGCTTCCCTTTGCTGAAGGCCTGTACCACTTTTATCACAATGGCCTTGCAAAGGCCAAGAGAAGACGCAGCCTACACCACAAGCAGCAACTGGAGAGAGATCCCAGGGTGAGTTTTCCCCAGAAACCTGCCTCCCAATCTCTGCTGCCACAGCTGAGCCCACCGACGGGATGTGGAAGGGCTGGCAGGGGATTTTGAAGTAAAGGCACTTAGTGTCTTATGATAGGGCAAATGGATGCTTTGCAGAGTCATCCCAGGGACTCTCTGCTCCTCTGTCTTGTGCACAATAAATAATCACAGGCCCCTTTGTATGGCTGGAGGAGGAGGAAGTTGGGATACCACCCTTTTACTGCCTGTCTTCTCCTGAGTTATTATTGGATGAGGACTTCCGGTTGCCTGGGAACCAGGCTGCGATGGATGGGAAGACACCAAGCAGTTTAATGAGTCATTTTGTGGAAGGTTCTACTGGTGAATCCACATGCTCAGAGGAGGTTGCCATGACCCATGTTGTGAATGGAAGGAATGAGGGAGCCAGTAAGTGATCGGCTCACAGCAGGCAGTGGACTTCTCAGTATCCACTCATGACTGTGGCCATGAGACTCTCTCAGCCTTTCTTCTTATCCTATATTTTCTAGCACTGATCTAATTTATCTTCATGTCTCAGCTGTCTACTTGATGTTCATCACCCCCATTTTTTTAAAATCTTCGATCTTTACCTTACTCTTGGACTCCAGGTCCCATTTCCTACTCCCTCTGATGGCTCAAATTCAACTTTTCCCCCATCAAACATATCATTTTAGCAACAAAGTGGCTTCTCTCCCAGTGTTCCCACTTCTTGCTTTCGGAATAGGACCTTTAGTAATCATATCTTCCACCATCCCCCGTATCTATACACTCATCCAAATGGGTAGATTCTGACTTCTGACTTACACGAATCACTAAGAGAAAAAGTATGTAATAACTCAGAGAAGTTGCTCTCTGTACACTGAAGGCAGCGTAACCTCTTTCTCAGGACTCTAAGGGACCAGCTGATGAAAAGTGTGTCAGATGTTTGACTTAAGGATTTTCACAGGAGATTTCTTTTGAGCTGATAGAATCTGAAAACTCATTCTTGTGGGGCTTTTCATGTGAACATTTCCCTGGGTTTAATTTGAGCTTCAATTAGGAATTCAGATAAAACAGTCTCTCAGCAGATCACCAACTGACAGGCCACGGGCAATATTTTCTTTAACTTCTCAACCCAAGAGTTCCCACCTTCCCTAAAGAGGGCTTTCTGCTCTAGGAAGCCACTTTAACTTTACTTTTGCAGTAACAATTAAGCTGCCTGTGCTGCCAGCCAGTGCCAAGTATTCTTAAAGGATCTGTCATAGAAGCTGGCACCAAGACCTAAGGGAGACGTGCTCTACTCTGTATGATAACAGCCTTGGCCTTGGCTATATCAATTCATTGCCTGGGGATACCCTGGGCAGCCTTATGGACAGAGATCTTGCCTGTCTCATCTCTGAATCCAAGCGGGGTACCAGTCAACAAAGATCACTGTGGTACATACACCATGACATTGGTCTTCCCTACACTTCAACCCTATGCAATAACCTTGCCATTTATGGCCAATTTTTTTCCTTTTAGTTATATGTTTTCTTAAAAGTCCCATTGGCTTCTCTTCTTCCATGATTAAAGACGTTGCTCCAAGAGTACTCAGAAACACACAAACTGGGGGCAGAAGGAAAGAGATACTTAAAAAGCTTGGATTGGGAAAGAGAACTGAGGAACAGTGGAGCTCAAAAGTCACTGTTTGGTCAGAGAGACTATTTAGCACCACTGGGCTGAGCTTTTCCCATTCTAGCAATTCTTGATATGATCTCTGAAATGCTGATTCTTGAAGTGTACACTGACATTTTTAAAATAGAAAATGGGACTGATTGGGCAATAAAAAGAGGAGATCAGGTACTGGTGATTCTAATCATTTGTCCTCCTCAAAATATTATCTGTTATCACCAAAAGGGGTGTCTATTTCCCCTTCATTACCTATTTTAAGGGTCCAGGTAGCCAATTGCCTCTACCTGGTAGTGGTAACATCTGTCCTGCCCATGAAGAGCAACAGAAAATAGCAGAGAAACTAAAGAAGACCAAGTTTTCTACACCTTTTCTCTCTCTTATCATCAAGATTAAATGTCGGGAATGTTGTCAATAATAAACTCATTCTAGGAAAAGAAAGAAAACACAAAAATCTCATAATTCTTTGCAAAAAGAAAAAAAAAACTGCTAATGATGACGGCCTTGTTCCAAAATATTAGATTAAGGTCTGAGTCTTTCCTGCATGATGTTCCTGTGGTTGTCTAATTTTGGAATCTGCTGATAGAAAAATAGAGCGGCAACTGTTCTGAAACAGAAATCACTGACTACGAACAGTACGAGAATAGTAAAATAAAGATTCTGCCTTGCAGGTTTATATATGTAAAATAAAAGAGTAAATAAGTCTAGTGTATGAATACCCCACGTTGGGGGTTCTCTAACACATTGAAGCAGGTTGCAGAAAGAAAAGTAAATGAAAGTATAGCGAGAAAAGGGGAAGGACCAAGTAACCTGAAGGAGGTTCAGGCTTTTATCTCTTACATAGATGTTGCAAGTTATGCTTTATAAACAAAGAGTTTAAGAGTAAGTTAATTCCTCATCCTTGAAATGTACTCTCTCCAAGATCTGCTACCAACCTAAGAAATAAAAAAGAAAAAGGTAGAAAACCAAGATAGTTTTTGTTTTTCTGACTTCAGACCAGAAATTTCAATGATGTTTGTCTCTCGTGTAGCAACTAATTTTTATGTTTAAAGGAAAACAGATTAAAAAAAGACTAGAAAGAGCTAAAGTGCTACTTTCCATATGTTCTTCCTTGTTCATCAATATGCAGACAATAGCTAAGAAAACAGATTCTGATGTAGACTGTGTTAAAGATGGTCTCTTCTCTTTCCAATTCTTCCTGCTAAAAGGTTAGCTGACTGCCAAGTATCATCGTTAGATGCTAAAAAGCAAAAGTTGTGTCTTGTTTATTTCTATAATATCTTTGCATAGTTCAGTTCTGAGTATATACTAGTTGCTCAGGAAATGATTGGGCATGTCAAATGAATGAATGATTGAGATTTTTTCTTCAGGGTTTTAATACATGGAATAGTATTACCTTTCTCATCTTATATTTTCTCCTTGTCCCAAAATGTGTCTCTATTAGGAAATAAAAGTACTATATAGTCTTCTCCCTAGCGCCTCTTTTACATACATTCTTAATTGTTGGTAACAGAAACCAATGACTGTTTCATTACTTCCAAGGTTTATCACAAAGAATCCCATGAAGAACCAGTTCTTCATTTTCAAAGCTCAATCTGCCTTCTTCCTAATCATATTCACAGCTGTGGTACAAGCACCAAAGCAGGACAATGTGTCTGGAAGGTTTTGATAACAAAAATAATTTGAAGAGATAATAAATCAATCCAACACTGGGATGAAATAATAAAACTAAAAGTACCTTTTCAACATCAGGGAAAAAAATAAATATTTTATGCCCAAAAGCTCTGTAAGATTTGTTAAACATTAGCTAGAACAGCACCAACAAATCTTAAAGCCCAACCTATCTGCAGTTCATGGTCAATCTGTCAACACCTCATAAATTCTACAAGTACTTGAGAAGCTTCTGAAGAGTAGGTTTATTTAAGATAATGTTTGCTTCACAGTTCTGTCAAACCATACTTGCACATCTGAAGTAGAATATTAAAACAAAATATATTTTTAAAACATGAAGGACTCATCGTTCTGTGAGTAACACACACTAGTCTTGTGGAAGCCAAATAATTTAATATAAAATAACCTGAACTTCATTTCTTGAGAAAGGTTATATTTGATTTGAGAATTAAAAACATATATTTCCTTTACTAAGCAGTTTTTCTAGACCATACAATTGTTCTTCAGTCATTTTTAAATGTGTTTCAGTTTTACAAGTCAGAAATGTCTATCAGTTTAATAAAACTTTCCTTGTTTTTCTCATCTCAAAGAATGGATATTTCCTTTGTGTTCTATATTTAGAAGTGTATCTTTCCAGCTTCTTTCTTATCCAAATGTATCCACATGTCTAATAACCACAGAAGGCAGCCACACCATCTGGTGGTGATCTGTTTTTGATCTTTAAGGGTCTATTCTTGAATATATTTGCAGAGTTTTCAAGATACTGCTGATAACCCACACAAGTTAGTTTCACTGGATAATATAATCACTTCAGAAATCTCATAAGACAACACCACTGGAGCAAAAGAAAATTTTCATATTCTTTAAAATTAACTGGACGTGATTCATATGATTTGTGTGTATTGTGGCCAAACTGTTTGTTCCTTTCATTTGTATTAGTTAACTATTTGATTACTTACTATAAATTAAAAGGGAAGAGATGGGAAAATGCTGTTACCTTTTGGAAAGTCTACTTTCTTTTCCTTTTTTGTTTGTTTGTTTTTTTGTTTTGTTTTGTTTTTTGTTGTTGTTTTTTCTGAGATAGAGTCTCACTCTGTTGCCCAGGCTAGAGTGGAGTGGAGTGATCTTGGCTCACTACAAGCTCTGCCTCCTGGGTTCAAGCAATTCTCGTGCCTCAGCCTCTTGAGTAACTGAGATTATAGGCGTGTGCGACCACACCTGGCTAATTTTTGTATTTTTAGTAGAGACGGGGGGTTTCACCATGTTGGTCAAGCTGGTCTCAAACTCCTGACATCAGGTGATCCACCTGCCTTGGCCTCCCAAAATGCTGGAAAGTCTACTTTCAAATTAAAAATGTCATGGAGAAAACTCTCCTCCTCCTCTTCTGTCTTGACCACACTTTCCTCCAGTGGATAACTAATGTAATTTGAGGTCACCTCTACTTACCATCATCACCATGACTGCATGAGAGCCTCACAGCCTGGGGCTGGGTAAAAACAGAAATTAGATCGTTTTAGTCCCCTTTTTAAGGGATTTATACCCAACAAATAGGCTGTTTTTTATCCTCATACTTGTTAACTCCAAGAGGATGAGGTCTGAGGTTTTGAGGTGCTGCTCTCAGAATTATATAGGAATTCTCCAATTTATCTTCCAAATGTTTTCTTGAGGGAAAAAAAATAAAGCACATAAATTTGATTATATTTTACTTATTAAGAAACATAGTCTGTAATCCCAGCACTTTGGGAGGCCGAGGCGGGTGGATCATGAGGTCAAGAGATCGAGACCATCCTGGTCAACATGGTGTAACCTCGTCTCTACTAA
This sequence comes from Aotus nancymaae, assembly GCF_030222135.1. Classification (NCBI taxonomy): domain Eukaryota; kingdom Metazoa; phylum Chordata; class Mammalia; order Primates; family Aotidae; genus Aotus; species Aotus nancymaae. Next base: position 8,369,606 of record NW_026988412.1, on the reverse strand, counting down.
AAATACAAAAAGTTAGCTGGGCATGGTGGCGCGCACCTGTAATCCCGGCTACTCAGGAGGCTGAGGCAGGAGAATTGCTTGAACCCAGGAGGTGGAGGTTGTGGTGAGCCGAGATCACACCATTGCACTATAAAGTGGACAAAGGGTGAGTTGTGAGTTTCCCAAATTCTCATGATTTGTAAGGAGCCTTAACCACTCCACGGTGCTGCTCTATACTCATTTGTATTCCATAATTAATTTTCCCTGCTCTCTGCACAAAGAGAATTATAGAGCAGGAAGAGTCCAAAAGAAACATTGATTCAGCCCTTGACCTTGAAGCATTAAAATGTAATTTTACCATTGAGGCAAAATAGACCCAGAGAGAGAGAGAAGGTAACTTCCCTGGGGCCACACAGCTATAATTGATAGGGAGAAAATACAACTCATGACTCCTCTCAATATGAAGTCTGACTTAAGTAAAAAGCTAAGTGAGAATTGATATTGTTTATGAACTTGTGGTTCTTAACTGTTCGCACTAATTAGTCACTGAATTTTCTCGATTGAAAATAATGTGGTGCAAAAAAGTGAAGTTACATCATAAATTTATGTCATTTATATGAATTCAATGAGCTCAGCTACAAATGGAAAAGTGAAAAAGGAGAGGGAAATAAAAAGGGTGGCACTTCGACTCACTATTCTGCTCAATTTGCTTATGCCCTGGAGTGGCCGTGCACTGAAAGCCGCTGAGTATGCAGCCTCGGTTCCCTGGCGACCCTCACAGTGGGAGCATTTTGCCTTTCTGGGGGCAAGCCTATAGCATTTAAAGATACTATTTTTGATGCAAAATATTTCCTAACGGCAAGCCGACTTCTTCATCTGCCATGAGAAGAATAGAACACAACCAGATTCCACTGTGAAAGGGAAATTCCACAATTGTGATGTATTGAGACAAAGTATCAGTTTCTAATTGCCTTAAGAAGTTTTCAAAGTTAATTTGAACCATGCATAAGTTCTACTTTGCACACTTTAGAATTCACTACCTAAGGCATGATTCCTCTAGGAAAAGGTAAACAAAGATGGGGTCTTCATTGTGAATTTCCTGAAAACAGACTCTGCGATGCAGAGTTGTGTGCCAGAGACTTCTTGGAGAGTACGGAAGAGAACATTGGGCAAAGGGAGAAGCTGAGCAGCGGTGTGCTTGCAACAGGGGCCTCAGTCAATTTTACAGGAAACTTAGAAGCAGGGATGGCCCTTCAGAGTTACCCCAGTGTGAGGCAAAGGGACCGGGCTTTTGTGTCCCCCGCAATGACCAGTTATTGGCACGGGCACTCCCTCGAAGAAAACATTGTCAAGTAAATCACCTCCGGCTACCAAAAGCAATTCTCAGTGAAAGACAAACTCTGAGCCACAATTAGCAGCTGGAGGAAATGTGTGACGGCCCTAAGAAGGAAATTTGGGGAGCGCACCATAGTTTTCATTACAGCTGCCATGCCTGCTTCACTCAACTTGCCTGTAAACTCACATCTGATTCAGGAGGCATTTTCTGGGAGTCATTTCCAAGTACGGATCATCCCCAAGTGCATCCAGGAGCATGAAAATGCACTATACACTACCATCCCTTGAAGGAGCTTACCACCTTGGAGGAGTGTGTTCAGGTCTGCTGTACTCCATGACCCCACTCGGTCCCACTCTGATCTCATTAGTTCACCTTTCCTGGCTTGGTGACAGGTCAGAGGAGGAACATGGCATTGTTCCCTTCAATGCCCTTGGGAAGAACTCAGGCGGATGCTGATACTTATGGAGATGTAAAAAAATTCCCAGTTTATACCCAGGCCTGAGAGCAGAATTTTCTCCTGAAGTCCAAGGATACAGTGAAGCTTCATGCATAGGACAGTGGTTCTCAATGGAGCACAATTTTGTCCCTAGGGAACATTTGGCAATGCGTAGAAACAGTTTAGAATGTCACAATGAGTGGGGGGCAGTTTCTACTGGCATCTAGTGAGTCAGGGCCAGGGATGCCACTAAATATCCTGAAGTCACAAGACAGCCCCATGACAAATAATTATCTGGCTCCAAATGTGAATAGTGCTGAACCTGAGAACCCCTGGCATAGGGGAACAGCCCTAAAGTCAGATAGTCATCATGTGATTTCCTCTCTGCCCCAGTCCGCAGTGTGACCTTACACAGGTTAGTACCTAACTGTTGAGGACTCAGTTTCCTCATCTACCAAATAGGGTAAGAATTATCCCACAGGATCAAAGGAAAGATCAAATGCCATAAAACAGGTGATGCATTTGCCACTGTGCAAAACAAATTATCACAAACAAAGCAACTTAAAAGAACATGAATGTATTGTCTCACTGTTTCTATAAATTAGCACAGCATGGCTGGATTGGGCTTCAATCAAGTTATTAGCCAGACTAGTTACTTTCCTATCTGAAGACTCTATGGAAGAATTCCCTCCAGGCTCCTTCAGGCTATCGGCAGAATTCGGTTCCTTGGGGTTGCAGGACTGAGGTCCCTGTTTCCTTGCTGTTGGCCAGGTTTGTACTCTGCTCTGAGGGTCGCTTGCCTTTTTTCTCTTGTGGCTCCTTTCATCTTCAAGCCATCAACAGTTATCAAGTGTTCATTGCACTTCTCATCTCTTTGACTTCCCCTTCTGCTTTCACAGGCTTCACTGGAGTCACTCAGATAACCAGAAAAATCTCCCTTTCTTAAGGTCTGCAAAATAGTCAAAATTCTGCCTGATTCTTGATCTTTCTGGAAGAGTGGACATGACTTCCCAGATCAGGAGCTCTCCCTGCACAGCCCAGCTCCCCCCCACCCCTGCTGCCCTTTTCCAGAGATTGCACTGAACTAAGAGGGTAAACCATGAATCTATAGGCACATGATCTCAACCATATTTTGAACCCAAATAGTGAAGCCAAGAGACCCAAGTGAAGCAGTTTCTGACTTAGTCTCCCATCTGTGGCCAAATCCATTTTCTTGATAACATGCCAAGAGGTCACAGGGTGTAAACCATTCATGAGTGATGCATGTTGAGAGTTACTTGGCAGCATCAGGAAAAGGAGATACGCAATGGGGGAGGTATGCAGAAGAAGCGGGGTAGAGGTGTCTTTATGGATTTCCCAACCTGTGGGAAAAATTCATCTGCTCTAATCCTCTGCTTTCAGAATACAGCAGGGAGGACTTCTAGCATCTCCTCTGGGCATTGCAGATATGCCTGGCTTCCCGCCTCAAAGAGCTGCTGCTAGTGCTATAATTAACTATTTGTGGGGAACAGGGGAGAATTATTTACCACAGCTTCAGAAAGGCACAGGGAAAGCTGCTAATGAGTAAGCCTGGTTTTTTTTCTAGATGTTGTGAGCACATTTTTAAATGATGGGTACTATTCGTGCTGTCATGCTTCCTAAAGGAAAAGCAAGAACTCTCTGGGAGGCATCAATCTAGCAAAGCCAGAGATCTCTGGGGAGTTTTAACTTTCTTTGGGAGAATTCTAACAAGCCCCAGCGTAGAGAGAAGCAACGTGGAGAAAATTGGTGGCTCTGTATCATCTTAACAACTCACAAGATGAAGACTCTCCAATGGTGAGCTGGCAAACATTTTGGACTTCCTGGAAACTCTTAGATGTTTGCAGGGCAAAATTCCCCTGACCTGCCTCACTTGATTCCCTCCCAAACTTTCCCCAAGATGTAAAAGGCAATGCATTTATATATCCAAAATGCCTCTATTATATCTTCTATAAATGATTATCATATGTGTGCTTATTAGATTCACAACGTAACTCTCTTATCTAGTTGTTCGCTAGCAAACCATTTGTTCATTCAACAAATAGTTACTGAGCCCAAACTATTGACTGGGCACTGTTCTGCATACTGAGATATAACAGTGAACAAAACAAAGTCCCCCTCCCAGGGGGCTTGTTTGCTAGTGGCGATGAAGGAGAGAAACAAAAAACAGATGACCGAGTAATTGTATGACTGGTGGTCAAAATGCCATGAGAATGAGTACAGCAGAGTATGGGTAGAGGGAGAGCCATAGAGGGGTGTTTCTAGTTCATAAAAAGAATTTAAATATAGGGTTGGACTAGTCTGGGAAAGTGGCATTTAAATATAGACCTGAAGGAGATGAGGAGGGTATCCATGTGGCTATATGGAGGAAGAGCACTCCAGGCAGAGGAATCATTAAGGGAAAAGACCTGGAACCCAGGACACACCTGGTGTGTTCTAGGAACAGCAAGAATGCCATAAGGCTGCGAAGGAGTGAGCCAAGGACAGTGGGCGAGGAGATGAGGTCAGAGAGGAACAAGAGAGCAAGACCATGGGTGACATCATAAGCCAGGGAAAGATCTTTGAATTGACTCTGAATGAGATGTGACTTCTCTGCCTGTGGATGAATTGGAGACTGTAGGGTGGAGGTGGGGGTAAGGGACAATTGCACTGGAGAGATCCATACAAAGCAATTGCAGTATTCCAAAGAAAGGCCAGTGGCATAGACCAGGGTAGAAGTGGTAGAGACAGTGAGAAACAAATTAGATCTGGGAGTATGTTCTGAAGGTAGAGTCTTCAAATTTGCTGATGGATTAGATGAGGAACGAGAGAGGAAGCAAGAAGGCAAAGGTGACTCCTAAGTTGGTGGCCTGCAGTACTACAGAATAAAGATGGCACTTAGGCAGATGGACAAGATGGCGAGAGGAGCAAGCGGATGGGGACAGGATAGGCAATTAAGGGTTTAGTTTTAAGCACGCTAACATTTGAGATTTGTATTAAGTAACCAGGTGGAGATGTGACATGAACAGATGGACTTAAGGATCTAGGAGAGAGGTCAGATTTGGAGATATAAATTGAGAGGCATCCATATATTGTCAGCATTCATTGCCAGGAGATTAGTTGAGCTTACCTAAGAAATGAGTGTAGATACAGAAGAGGAGATGTGCGGGACTGAGCTCTACGGTACTCTAAGATTTAGAAGTCAAGGAGAAAATGGGACCAACAAAGGAGACAGAAAAGCAGCAAGTAATCTAGAAGTAGGATCAGAGGTCAAGAGAAGACCAAGTTAGTCATTGTGTTCTAGCTCATCTACATTTTACCATAATAAATTTGCCATCCCTATAATTATTTCTTATTAGAGGTATCAATGTTTCTTCACTTTTTCCCTCTCTGATCTATTTTTCAAATGCTTTTTCAATGGGTATTGAAATACATGGTCACACATGAACTTACAAAATTAAAATGGTGGTATGAATTTTGTTTCAACTGGATACTGACATATCTGGGCTGGATGGTGTGCTTTAAAGCAGCAGAGGGTCACATTTGACCCAGAATGATGAGACTCTAGATCTTAAACCTGCAAGCCCAACTAGGCACTAACTCAGTGCCAAGACCTCATTCTGCAAGCTGCAAGGTGAAGTTACCAAGAAACAGCCTCTCTTTGGCATGGCAAGGGAAGAACCTGAATTGGACACCTCTTTTTAATTTTAACAAACTTTAAAACCATGAGAAAGATCATGTTTGACTATAAACCAAAGAACCTTACCTTCCAATTAAGGAAAATAAAAATCTAAGTTGTCATTGATTTAATTCTGATCACATTTTCATAGATTTCAGGAAGACAGAGTTCTTAAAATAATCTCCTGTTAAGAATCAAAAATATTTCTAGAATATAATTTCTTATTCCTCGAATCTCTGCTTCAGAATAAGTTTTATTCAATATTTAGCTTAAGGAGACTATAAATGTTCCTTAACAGTGGCATAAATGAACAATGTACCTCAAAGAAAATTTTTTTAATACTCTTTAGAACTCCCTCTGGGTATTTTAAAATCAGTTTAGCTATTTTCCCTTTTTGATACCTATTGACATGTTTGTGATCACATCTCCATCTATAAAAATGTTTCATGCTCTTAAAGCCAAACCAAGGGAATTTTGAAAGCAAGTGGAATTGAAGTCCTGCCATTTCCAGCAATTTCAAGGCCTTGTGGGTTCAGGAGAGGATAACAGTGCAGCCCCATCTACAAATGAGTAAACAGCAGTTAGGCAAAGAGATTCGTGTCTGAATAACAACCCAATTGCTGGAGTTTATCTGATTGGTTTGCCATTATCTGTACCGAAAACGTTGTGTTTTTCATCTGCTCTATGATGACCATGTCCCATTTAGCAATAAAGAACTTAATGCCTGAGCGAAAACAGGTAAGACAAAACAATTTTCCATTTTCCATTCCCCCTGAAAAGGGAGAGAAGCTCCCCCACCTCAAGTAACGAATGCTTTAATGGATGTTAGTCTGTGAGGACACCTTAGAGACTAGGCACAGGAAAGCTCCTTCTCCCAGCAAAAGCAAAGCAAAGCAAACAACTAAAACCTATTGTGTGAGGAGAGACCCAAATGATTGTCTATCAGGGAGAAAGGGAACATGATAGAGAGAGTCCAATCTGAGGTCATTCTTGAGTTCCAGTACTTACACTGACACCATTAACTGTGCTCTCCTTGAACTCACCATTGTATCCCCCAGTCTTCAGTTCCCTTGTCTATACAATGAGGAGTGTGGACTAGTTAGTCCCTAAAATGCCCTCTCAGGTCCTAAATCTGAGACTTCGGGGACAAACAGGAAGCCCCTCCAGCTAGTTAATATCAAAACCAAGAGTAAAAACTCAGCTATTCTAACCAGTTTGTGATCCTTCCTTTACACGTCTTTCTTTTCATCTGAGAAATAGGGCTTTTTATTTAAATCAATGTTTTAAAGTGTTTGCAAGAACTAGCATTTATATGTTGGTATCCTCAGCTTAAGGAAGACAACTTCAAGTCCTGTACTGTTCAAACCAATTCAATGGAGCCCTAAAATTCCATTTCTTGTCCCGGGGAAAATGTTAGATGATGAGGTAAATAATAGCTCCTCTATCATATTTAATAAATTGGGATTTGTTTAAGATTTCACATGTGTCATGTATGTGAAGGAGTGGGGGGTCCTTCAGATAAAAAATAATGTTTGAAAACCTTTGTTTGCCAAACAAGTTCAATTCTTCAGCCCAGTCAATCAGTGTGTCCAACGGGGATAACAAGCTGGTTGCCTAGAGGGGTCATGCAAATAAATTACAAATTGAGGTAGGTCAGCTGTAAGCAAAACAGCTACTCAAGCAAGAAAATAAATGACAAAATGATCTTCTCCTCTATGTGAGGAACACAGCAGAGAGGGATGGGGACTGTAGTGAACCTGAGTGTGCACATCCTCTTAACAGGAGGAAGCGGATTCTTATTCTCAGCTGATCGCTACCTCCACTAATGGACACCCATGGTCGCCACATCTACAATTTTTGAAGAAAAGTAGCTACTGTCAATCTTTGTAAAGAATCTTTTATCTTTTAAAAAATATTAGTGATTAAGTTAAAATGTCTTAACATACTGTCCAACCTAAAGAAAATATATCAGCAGAAAAAATTTTTCCATGCACTATCATTTTGCAATCCCTACTCTACAACACCCCAGGATGGGATGACCCCTGGTAGGACACCTCTATGACTAGTCCTTCACTTCACTATTTGCCAATGTAGTCCACATAAAAGTTCTTTAAGGGAATCCCAAAGCTACTTCCTTGTAGCCTTGGTTCATAATCCACATTCTCCTTTCTGAGACCAAATTAATCTATCTTCCAAGTGAGAACACTTCAAACATTTGGAAATAGTTATTACAACCCCTGACTTTCCTAGACTAAATATTCTTGGTTCTTTCAGATATTTCAGATGTTTTAATTGAATTTGGCACTTCTTCCCCTTGCTTTCCTGATCACACCTCTCTGAACATTATTGGAGAACAATGCACTATACCATCCTGGTATGCTCTGATGATTTCAAAGTAGTATTGGATACCCATTTCCCATATCTTCCCATATTTTAAAAGGTATTCTTCTATTAGCACATCTTAAAATCATGTTAGCTTTTTTTTGGAAGTCATAGATCTCATGTTGATTAATACTGACCCTACAATTAGCTAAAATGTCTCGGTTCTTCTAAAATATACTCATAATCCATCCTTGAAGAATAGAGATATTGGTTCTAAAACAAGGAAATTTTCAGAAGCGTTTACTTTTTGAATTTTCATCTTATGAGAGTTAATTCTGACCTGTCAAGATTTTATTAAATTTGGATTCAGTCTCCTTTCCACCTCCTTGTCATCTATGATTCTGATCAGCATCTATAGCTTCAACAGTTCTTAAGAAAAAAGTTAAATAGTACAGAAAAAAATGACAAAGTTCAGAACCCTTTGTCCAGGGTGATATGAATCTATTAATATAGACTCTAAGGAGTATTTTATACTGACCTCATATTAAAAGGAAATTATAAAGCACCCAAGGTCCCAAAAGCATCATTCCAGTTAAATGAAAAACAGTGTCTCACCAGGGAGGCTATTTGAAGATTGTGTTTATATGGCTTAACTCCATCACTCTGAATCTGCTTGGTTTGTGTGTGTAGATGGCTCTCTGAGAAATCAGTTTATTTGCCATGGAACAACCTAATTTGGTCATTCACATGACCAAAATTATCAGACCAACATGTTTTCAATCTGCCTTGAGGCAATTTGAATTGCGTTGATAACTTGTCCACCCACCTGCAACTGATAGATGTTTCATCATGAAAATTTTAATCAGAGAACCAAAATCAATGAGTAATTGCTAATTTCAGGGGTGCCAGGTGGCACTCAAGTGTAGACCAAACCAAATTTTTATAAAACTTAATTATTAAGTGACTTCCTTTAAATAAGTCAAGATATCTCAGACATAGACTAATCAGCTAAGGATCATATTCTCCACAGCTGAAATATTACCTATCATTGAACTTCTATCAGTGCTTCCAAAGTAATTATTCTAACACTTATTCATGTGACATGGGCGAGTCATTTAACCTTCACTAATTGCTATCATTTTATCTTCTCTACCATTAAATAATAATGAAAGTCCAAATATTCTGGAAATAAATTTTCTTAATTTTTAATCCCTATCATGGAATTACAATGAAAGTACAAATGTCTTCAAATACATGCCTAAGACTTCAAAGCTAGAAGTATGACTTTATCTTTGAAAGTACATGTTAATTTCACAAATACATTATAACTTTGCCAGAGCAGAAAAAATGATAATGTCATCTATTCCTTTTGCATCTTCTTAGTTCTCTACTTGTTTTCCTTGACTGCTCCTACTCCATGAAAAATATGAGTGAGAATTAAAACAGTGTTCTTTAAACTATGTTACGCTAGAGTCCTTGGATTTTCTACCAGAATGTTGTGAATAACAAAGATATTAGGATAAACTAGATTATGCTGCAGTAACAGATTAACTTCTAACTCCCAATGGTTTAATATACAAATTCTTCCTTTTCACTGTGCTGCAAGTCACAAGTCCAGCATGAGTTGGATAGAGGGTCTAATTAATATAATGCTGTTGAAAATTCCACCATCTTGAAATGCCACTATCCTAGAACAAGGCTTCTATGACATTAGAAGAGAAAGAGAAAGAGAAAGTGAAAGCATAATAAGCTCTACCCACTTGTAAATGCCTTAGCTTGAAAATGTTACATATCACTCTGCTCACTACCCATCAGGCAGAACTAGGCAAAATGAATGTCTTAATGAAAAGAAGCTAAGAAGTATGGTTCTCCTGCATGCTCAAGAAGGAGAGACAAACTGGATTTGGGGAGCAGTAGAAGTCCCTTGCATAGTGTTTTTATTTTATTCAAAACAATAATAAACATGTGAATAAGAGCCCATGTTCTATTTTTCTTGGTGATCTTTGGGATTGAGACTTTCCCTTAAGTTCAGCACCCATATTTATAATTATATTGGCAACAATACTACCATTCAGTCTCTAGCTATTGAGAAAGGGTAGAGTATTGACACCAAACTGGGATGCTTGTATTGTCCTAAAATGATTGGAACAGTATCTCTCATCACATATGACCTTCTACAATAAGGCCTGGCTCCTCCTCTATCAATAAGTAGAGTCTATTTCTTCACCCATGTGAAGAAATGTTCTGTAACATTTTATCTGGTAGAATGTGGTGGGAGTGATACTGGGCCAATTCTGGGCATAGCCAACCTCTACCTGACCTGGTAGCTTCCACTCCTTCCTCTCAGAAACTTAAGAAGTGTGACTATCCTGAGAACACCATGTTGTGAGTAGATCAGGCCAGATGGAGAGACTGATACACTGTGGGGAGAGAGAAAATCCAAGAAGCACCAAGATACCAGACCTATGAGTGAAGAAGCCATCTCAGAAGTGGATCTTTTAGCCCCAGTCCCAACTGCTGCTACCTGGAGACAAACTATCCAAAATGACTCTTCTGAATTCCTGATCCAAGAGATCTTGAGCCAAATAAACTGGTTGTTTTAAGCCATTAATGTGTAGTGTAATTTATTATGCAGCAATTGATAACAAGAAGACAAATGAATTGTCCCACCAGTGTAGAGGAGATGAGTAGTGGAGAACTGAGTCATGGCATAGAGCACATTAAAATGGACTCTGAGACATTACACCCCAGCAGTCTACAGCGTAGTCACATTGTGTTTAAATCAGTGTTGTTTTTTGGCCGTTATTGTGTTTGTAGTGTTGTTTATATTTGACTTGTAAACTTGTTTTAGTTTTATAGTTGTATAGGAACCATAATCATTAGGAATTGTTACTCTATTTTATTTTGTGCCAATTTTATATATATAATATTGGGAGACTAATGAAAAATGGTTTCCTTATTATAAAAGAGTCCATTTCTTGTTCAAGTTTATTCAAGTTTAAGAAACCAATGCACTTGAAAAGAATCTAAAAGAAGTAGGCTTTTCCAAAGTGTAAACTTTGGCATGAAACAAAAGCAAGGCCTCCCTTTAGGTGCAGTGATATTAGCAGGTAACAGTGTGTGTGGTGAGAGGAGAGTCAAAAGAAGAATTGGGATTTGTGAGTTCTAATCACAGCTCAGCCATTTATTGTCTATGTGGGCTCCAGATAACCACTGAGCTTTTATGGTCCTCAATATCCCCATCTGTTAAAAAATTAATGACATCATCTGTGCTTATTTCATGGGGTTACTCTGGCAATCAAATATGATAGATAGAAAGAAAGGTCCTCTGAAAACTGTGAAGTATTACTATTGTTCACAGAGATTCAAGCCAGAGTCTTAAGTTTTGTGCTGACAAATCTAAAAATAACCTGACTAAAAATGTGTAGCAACTGAGTTTCAAAGGACCTCAAATAAAATTATTTTTAAAAATTCATGCCAGTATAAGATTAAATAGGAAATACATTGGATTTACATTTTCTCTGAAGTATGAGGAAACTTGCTGTCTGCTGGGATCCATCACACTGCTTGATCTGGAAAAAAAGAGGACGAATTCAGAACGCTTGTTCCTCTCTGAATTCCTGTTACCTCCTAGTCTCTCTGGAGTATAAACTTGTGGCCAAGATTATGAGCTTTGAATAAATTTTGGTTTTAATCTCAGGTTCACCACTCCACTTGCCAGTTACATAAGTTTACATTGGTATTTAATATCTCACAACCACACCTACAAAATGTGGGTAATAATAATACCAAGTATGTCAAGGGTTGATGTGAGCTTTAAATGAAATGACGCTCGGCTAAATGTTCAAAAGATGATAGCCATGATTAATAATATTTTGTTCTCTAGCATTTGATTACATGGTTACTGATACTGATCTCTGAAACTTGCCTATGTGTTAGCATTTTTGTTAACTGCTGTCCTTTGGCAATTTTACGTATCATAAAAAATTAGTTATGCATGGTGGTTTTATTTTCATTTTACCAAGATGATACAGTTTACAGTTTAAAAAATCAAATGCAAGGCTTATAATTAAAAACAGAATCATTTTGCTGTAGCTTTCCCAAATCCCAAGTCTCAGTCCCTCAGAGCCATCATCCACCAATTCTTTAAGTGTTTCTTGTGCTAATGAACTCCATATTTTAAAATAATATGTGTATGCTGAAATGTGTGGATTTGTTTCATTTCAGATGTTGTCTCTTGGCTTTCTTCTATGGAAGATGAGTTTTTAACTTTTAAATGTAACACACACACACATATACCATGTTATTATTTTTTCCAGCTTTTGAATATAGACGTATCACAAGATAGAGCTAAATTAATATTCAGTGTTTATATTATTGTGAGTCCTTAAGTATTATTTACAGTTGAGCCACTTATACCAATAACATCGCCTCCTCTCTCAAACAGCTTTTTGTTTCCCTAGAGTTAATGATGACCCTGTAATCCCAGCACATTGGGAGGCTGAGGTGTGTGGATTGCTTGAGCCCAGGAGTTTGAGACCAGCTTGAGCAACAAAGCAAGATTTTGTTTCTACGAAAAAAAATTAGCTGAGTATAGTGGCAGATTCCTGTCATCCTAGCTACTCAAGAGGCTGAGGTGGGAGGATTGCTTGAGCCCAAGAAGTGGAGGTTGCACTGAGCTAGGATGGTGCTTCTGAACTCCAGCCTGGGCAACAGAGTGAGATCCTGTCTCAAAAAATAAATAATAATAAAATGGCCTATTTTTTAAATTTGCTCACTTTCCTATGTCCTTATGTCTAATTTTCCCTCTACACTGTCTAATAGTTTCCTAAATTTTTTCAGTATGGTCAAATGCATCTGCTAAACAATCCATTGCTTTATTTGGTTGCCATTCACCCTAGAGACACCATCCTTTGGCTTCACTACCTAGTTGGCTGGATAGTGTTGGATTCCTCTTTCCTGGAACTCCTTCATTTCTCTATCTCAGTTTCTTTTCTCATTCTGATGGAGAATGCCCTTCATGAGAGGTGACTTCTTAGGACTTTTAGTCTGTGTTCAAAACAATTAATAGTTTGACGGGTTATCAATTATTAGGTTGGGAATAAACATCTCTCAGAAATGTGCAAGTGTTTCTGTTATTTCTGCCTACAGTGGTGCCATTGGGAGGTCGAGATCATTCTGATTCCCGTTTCCTGGTATTCCTCTTTCTCTCTAGAATTTGCTTAGTTCTCTACATGTTGCAATGAAACTCATTTCTCTTATTTGATTTTTTGGTTTGTTTTACTTTCATTTTTTTCCGTGAAAGCTGTGTTTCACTACTGACATGACATTTGAATATTCACTGCAAAGCTTTAGAATGTGTGTGGCCCATCCACATGCAAATATCCTTGTTTCTCTGATAAAATTGCTGATTCTCTTCTTGAAGTGTTGAGTCAATAAGTGTTTTAAGCGATACTTTTTTATTTTTTATTTTGTTATTTTTAATTACACAAGTAATGCACAAATGCATTTTTATGCTAAACATCCAAACAAAAGTAGAAAATAAAGAAAAAAATGCACTTGGTCTGAATCAAGCTCATCTCCTCCTCAGAGGAAACACTATTACCGATTTGAGGTGTAGCTTTCAGACATTTTATTATATGTGAACACAGTTATACATGTATATATAGAAGTAGAGAGTTTAATTTTTGTATCAAGAGAAGAGTTTTTAAACAAAATTGAATCATATTATATATACTATTTTGCAAATTTCTTTTTTCCATTTAGCAGAATATCTTAGAGAATTTGTCTTATACGTACACACATATTGAATTTTTTCTTATTATTGACTTCATAAGATTCCAAAATGTAGGCTTGGTATTTAACTATTAACCTATCAGTGGAAATTTCTTTCAAACTTTTCATTACATAAACATTGCATGCTTCTTCATGTACATATATAATTGTTTCTTGAGGATAACTGTCAGAAGCGAAAATGATGGGTCAAAGTTGTGTTTTGGTCTTGGAATTATGCCTTATCCTTATCCCAGAATGATGCCATGTGGAAATTAGACACAGACCCTGCATTTCAGAAAGTGTGGCAGAGCCTGCTCCTCAACTTCAGAGTCACCCGGAGGAAGTTATAAAAGTTAAAAAGGACCTATGCCTACAGATAGTGGGCCATGTCTAATAAGAAGGTAGTTTTATTCCAGTTTAGGTAGGGAAATGCTCCAACATCTATTAGCTCTACCTAAGACAAATAGAAGATTCTCCATTAATTCCCCAGGTTAGGAAGTGATAATGAAGTACACCTAGTGCTGGGGTGTTTATGACCAAAGTGATACCTGAGTAATTAATTGGCACTTTCCATGTGCCTTTTGGCTTTCTAGCCGACCAAATAAGCATATCTGCCAGTAGAGTGTGGCAAATGATAAACTCCCACATCAACCATTTGGGGGCCTGTATCTGCTGCAAAAATCAATTGTTCCGATCTGCTTTTCAGCAGCCTCAATGGGTCATTCCTTTCTATCCACTGCATTTTCACTTGTCTGGAAGGTCTTTCAGACAATAATTTGCAACCAAAGCTGATTTCCTGCCATTTTTGCCTTTTCCTTCTTTTTCCTGAAGACCCTTCCTTTGCCTTTTGAAAGCAAATATTTTGACTTGAACGTATAGTAACCCAGGTGAGGTTCACCTTCAGGACTCTTCATTTGGGGTCAAACTGGGCATGTGACACTTCTCAGTGGATTTACCATCCATGTTCACTACCCACCTACTAGGCAGATTTTGGAGACAACCTCTTTGTCCTCCTAACTGTGCAATGGAATTAGGCTTCTTCTCCCTTATCTACAATGATCCATACCTAACTTCAGCCTTCCTGGAACTCCCTTTTTATCTGAACACTTCTCCCGGCCCTGATGAAGAATGCAGTCCAGAAGGAAAGCCAATGAGCTTTGAAGGCAAGTGCTCCTGTCTTTTGGAAGCAAACCTCAGTAAGGACTAGATCTCTAATGTGGGTTCTTATACAACTAGCTCCACCCCTTGCTATGATACCAGTGTTCCCATGGTGATGCTGAGAATGTCTCAAGGACCTCTCACTCAGCTATTATACCAGTTCAGGCTGCTTGTTCTGGGCATGCTAGTGATCATATATAAATGTTTTGTTTCTCTTTATTCTGATTAATCTGCCCACTTAACTTGGCTGGTACAGCTTCTCATCCCTGGCCCATCTTTTATCATACTCCCACCTTTATGTTTGCTGCCCCCTGTTGGTTGCTGTGAATCCCAGTGAATTCTGTATGTTAGCCAAGCAATTGCAGGTCATGGCCAGCCTATGCAGCAAGCCAGGTGTTCTAATACCTTTCTTACAGGAACGGGAATGGTTCTGAATCCTCTGAACATTGCCCTGCCACTCTTACCTGATTCTCATGCTTACTGCTCCCACCTGTGGATAAAGCTTCCCTCTGGGAATTGCAGGGAAGCTGCTATTCCTAGTATGACGTCCCAATAAGCCACTTGACTATTGCCCTTAAGTTACCTCCCCTTCCCTATACTATTCTCAATCTCTGACCTTACCAGTGCCATCCATGCAATCCATAACGTTCTCTCCTACCCTGGAATATTCTCTGTTAGTCTTACTCCACCTTTCAGGAATTTTTCATGGTGTATGCTCTACTGGGGGCACTCTTTTTGCTTTCCAATGCAGTTAAGGATGTCTACATATGCATATGTATATATACATATATATATACACACACACATACATATATGCATATGTATATATATGCATATGTATAAGGATTTATGTTTATATAGCTGCGTACCTGCACAAATGGCAGAAAGCCAATCCCTACCTCTCTCTCCATACACGCCACACAAACACACATACACACACATATATATATACATTCTATAATAGGATGCACAGTATACATATATTCTGTGCATCCTATTATAGAATGATACATATATATAATATCAAAGGAGTCAAAGAAAAGAGAAAATGTGGGAAGTGATTCTTAATCTGCCATTTGTGCTGCGTCCTATGTAACTTTAAGAAGAAATATCTGTTTATTTCATTGGCTGTGCTTGTTTTTGACCTAAATATTTACTTTAGCCCATGGCCTGATCTTTTCTAAGACAAGCTTGCTCAAGCAAAGAAAGAGGGAAGCTTCCCATTGTCACATCAAATACAGATAAGTTCATGCCAACATAATAACTCCTCCTCATCTTATTTCTGTAGCTCAGGATAAAAAGATAATCTCCAAAGGAGGCCTAAAGAACCACCACATTAATTAAAGGAAAGAGGCTTTTTTTCCTAAGAAGTGCCTAATAACTAACGGACAAGCAAAGGAGACTCATTAGTGGAAGTATTTCCTTTGAAAGAACACACATGCTGTGGAAAAAAAGAAGTGTTATTCCAGGCTTTTCTCCTTTTAAATAAAGTGACACCTTTTGTTTTTTTCCTGCTAATAACACAGGCTGGGAAGAATGAGTCTGAGGGAGGCTTGTAGATAAGCTGCCACGATTTGAAATTTATTCAGATCTTGAGTTTCTTATTTCTCTATGTTCTGGGGAAAGACTTTACTTCGTTGCCCATGGCCTTGTCTGTAGAATGGTTAAGATTGGGGATCTTAGGGAGTTAGACTTAAGAGTGATGGCTTAGACTCCACTATCCCAGTTAACTGATGAGCCATTTGCCATGAACACCTCTGGTAGGTCCTGCCCCATTGAGCAACTGGGCAGGGAACCCCATCACCTCAAATACTACACTCAAACAGAAAGTCAAAAGATGCTATAATAGATGGATAGACAGGTAGATACACAGATAAACAAACAGGATAGAAAGATGACAGACAGAGCTATAGATAAATATGTAGATAAATGAATAAGTAGGTAAAGAAACTACAGAATAATTGAAAGGTAAATTCTGTAGAAAGACCTAAAAGGAAAAAAAGATACTCACAAGTGGGGGCACTCAGGGTGAGTTTGAATCTTTAAGGAGATTTCTAGGAGGCATAGAGTGATGTCTAGAATTTGGATGATAGATGAGATCTTACTTGGAGCACATTTTGCTGACACCCCATCATGAAGGTTACACATAGAAACGGCTTCAGACGCTCCAGAAGGAACTGTCGAATTTGATGCACACATATAGAGCTAGACCAAGTGGACAGGGCGCTGAGGCTGGGCTTCCGCACATTAAGTACCTACGAATCATGTGAGTGATTAAAAGATTTCTTAGGCCAGGCCTAATTTCTAATCGTCTCTCTCTCAAGCCAGCATACGGCCACCGTATGAGTTCAAGAGTGAGCATTTTTTTGAAAGGCACTTACGGCTTCAGTTTCCTACACTGAAGAATTAAGTCACTGGCAGTTTTGTCATGCTAGAGAAAGAAGCGGGGAACAATTCCATCTCAGGTGTCAGCGCCTCGCGTTGCTTGCCCTACCTAAATCCAACTAGCACACTTGCCCAGCCCCGGATCAGCTGGAGTAGAAATTACTTATCTACTTCTCTTCTACCCAAGCCTCTCTTTATGAGTACAGATAAGGAAAACAAGCCTGCCAGATGACAGTTTACCCTTGCAGGAGCCATGGCCAGAATCCACGTCTCCCATATCTAATGAGTGGCTTCAGCCATGTTCTTCATTTACATTGATATCGTTGGCAGGCATTCATGTAGCCCTGACTCTCGTGGGCATTCTGTTATATCAACTCCACCCCTACCATTGCCGCCTCACCTAGTTTGGCAGTTAACAAAGCTCTGCCAGTTTTCCAGTACTGTGTGAGATGGACCAGAAAGACATTGTTGTTCTCACACGGGAACACTGTTCCCACTAGATGGAGAGATGGAGGTTTATGGAGCTAACAGTCAAAGAGTGACAGTCTTCATCCAGGTCTTCGGCAGCACCAGCCTTGGCCCTTTATACACGACCTCTGACTACTTCCTCACTAACAAGCCTCATCTAATCTGGAACTGTGCCTTGTGCTTCTCCAGCTGTGAGATATGGCACACTATTGGCAACGCCTTTCATCTGCTCCATCCACCATCACCACTGGCTCTGCTTTGCAGGAGTTATCTGCTCCATTTTCCCTGTGGTTTCCTGTGAGGAAGCACAGATATGCACAAGCTGTTGTCGAAGGACAAATTGCAACAAATTTAGTTTAAAGATCTTGCTGGGCTTTGTTGCAATTTTACAATTGGTCAACACTGAATTCCATAAAATAGAATAAGTGTTCAATGAGCCTAGCAGAAGAGGTTGGCTTTCTAGACAGAGAACGTAGTTGTACTAGGTTTGTTGCCTGATATGCTTGGCAAGACAATATGCCAAGACACTGGGTTGCAACAGAGAAAAGGTTTAATCATAGGGCCACCAAGTGAGGAGAAGGGAGGGAACCTCAAATCTGTCAAAACCTTAAGGGTTTTGGAATGGGCTGATGGATGGAGATTGACGGGGTGAAGAGTACAGAGTGAAGTCATGGGACAGGGAGATAAAGAAATTGTATTCTCGCGCTGATTTCTTTACTCTGTGGAGGTTTTCACAGTGGTTGGCATCAGCTGTTTTGCTGGAATTCAGGATCTGGAAAATACCTTAAGCAATTCTTAAGCAAAAGTCTTGTGAATCTAATGTCAGAGATCCTATCTATAGGAGCAGTGGGGATGCCAGTGGTCAGTGTCAGTGCTGCGTGACTGTCAGGATCAAGGAAGTGGGTAAAAGTCCAGGCTAATTAATGCTTATTTCTAACTGTATTTCTGCCCAGAATTCTTCTTCACCCTGTGAGGACGGCTCCAAGAGGGGTTGAAGAAAGCAGAAACAAAGAACAAAGGATGTATTCATCATTTTTCAAAGTTACTTTTTCTTGTAGGGTGGGGACAGGGAAATGGAACAATAGGAAAATAAGTGATTACTTAACATCAGGTCATGTCAGGCTACTTATTTTGTGTAAGGAATACAGCAGAGGAAACTTTATTACCATGGGGATTGACAATTAAAACTGACCTGTTTGGGAATTGGCTGCTATTTCTCTCTCCTGATTTCTCAGAAGGCTGGATAACAACATAGTTTAGGTTTGCTGCTATGGAACTTGAGCATGGATGACTCCATTTTGAGTTTTTGTCTGGTCTACTGAAGTCTAGTGCAAGAGTTTAGTCCAAAACAACAACCTCCTATAATTTTCAACACTGTAAGTCTCTCAGTAGCCCTGAATCCTTCAGCAGACTGTATTCTGAGCTACTGCTGCAGACAACTGCAGACAGATTGGCCACACAAGAGCAGTAACCTTCAGACCAAAGCTCAGAGTAAGTGCCAAAACATGAACAAACCCTGGATCAGTTCCAGCCCTGGCAATCATGATCTATCATTACTATTAAAGAATTAGGAGTGGAATATTGGAATTTTCCTTGCTCCAGATTTCAAGGCCACAGTCAATTTCGCCTAGGCCCCAGCACATTACAAACCTACCTATGAGTCAGTACTAATGGCAGACTAGTGGCCTCAAAGGACGCTTGAAGAAAAACTCTTACTACCAGACCCTACCAGAACTGCCGAGATGATCCCATGTAACCCTAACTACAGAGTTACCTTAGTTTATTCAGTTAAACTGTATTTTATGTGAGTTTTAACTGATAGAAAGCATAGCTTTCAAGACCTGCAGAAAATGCATAAATGTAAGGCAGAAATGGCCAGGACATTCTTCCAAATAATTCTGCATGGAAAATAAAATCTTGCTGGCATTACTGGATTGTTCTCGTTTTCTCCACATGAACAAGGTTTGGATAATGAAGTAACCACTCTTCCTGGAGCCCCATTGTCAAAAACTAGCAATAAAAAAAGACCTTAGTACCTAACACATGTGGCTACTTGAAAATTACCTGAAATAAAAACAAGCCAGAATCAACATTATAGTGTATAACAAAACCCAGATGTCTCTTGAATAAAAGATTAATCAAATGCTAATGTTAAACGAAAGAGTTTCAAAGGCAGGAGGAGAATGTTAGAGATAAATGAAGAAATTAGGTGCAGCCTCTGTATGACTTGGAAGAGCAAGCTTTCTGCACAGGAACTTTTTTTTTAAGGAAATTAACCTTTTCTTTAACACCTGGAGTGTGTCAGATGCTTTATAAGAAAAATACTAAATACTTTTCCAGGAGCTTAATCTTCAAAGGAAAAGCAAGAGTACTAAGATGTACTTGGAGGAAGAAAAATGTAGCAATTCTTGCAATGCAATGCTTTGGGTATTACCTTTCTGCCGTATTTTAGTAGACATTTATATATAAATCCTGGTTTGGTTAGGAATCCAGTAAGAATTTGCAATGTTTTTAAAGCCCACTTGCTTTGCTCATGAATTGCAGAACAGCTCATGTCTCCCTCCCCATCACCCTCTGCCCTGGTCTCCATCTCAATGAACCGGATCGTGCTCACAGTCAGAGTTCTCCAGAGAAACAGAAGCACTAGGGTGTATATATACAGGTTGCATATATAAAGAGAGAGGTTCATTTTAAGAATTGGCTGATACAATTGTGAAGGATGCAGTTGCAAAGGCTGGCAAGTCCAAAATCTGCAGGGCAGGCCAGTAGGCTGGAAATGCCAGCAAGAATTGATGCTGCAGCTTGAGTCCATGGCAGTCTGGAGGCAGAATTCCCTCTGCCTTAGGGGACCTCAGGTTTTTCTCCTAAAGCCATAGGATGAGACCCATCCATATTTTGAGGGCTGTCTACTTTACTCAGCTTTGCTCATTTAAATGTTAATCACATCTAAAAAATACCTTCACAGCAACATCTAAACTGGTGTTTGACCAAACATCTGAGCCTCATGGCCTAGCCAAGTTGACACATAAAATTAACCACACAATCCAGTAGGCAAGACAGACAAAGTTGCAATAGACATAGAAGGCTATTGGGGGGGACTGCTGAGAGAAGGTGAGGAGTCCACAGGGGTGAAGGAGAGGAAAGCACAGCAAAAAATAATTGCAAATACTTATTCATGAGATCGGAAGGCATTTCAAGGATCTTGCATCAGCACATGCGTGTGTGTGTGTGTGTGTGTGTGTGTGTGTGTGTGTGTGTTAAAATGGCGAGGAAATTAAAGAGTGATACAAATGAACCTGAGGAAGTAAACAGGTCAAGGAGGGGAGGGTTGATTCTTTCCTGTCTGCTCAAGCATAGGAGCAAGTGGGGTCGTGCAATTTTATTTCTAACTAGTGGCTTCAGCATCCACTTACCTTACGGAAGGAGGTCCTCAATTCTCCAGGAACCCTGGTGCTTAGAGTCAGCAGTGCCATTAGTAGCCACTGGTGGTGATGTCCTTTCTCAGGAGAGCACCAATCATGCGACTCCTTTGGTTAAGATTATAACCCTGGCCAGCCAGTATTCCCCTAAGCCATCTTAGTGGGAGGCCTGGGGAACCTTCCTAAGCCTCTGGGCTTTGTGTCGTACCTGGCCACAAGGCTTGCCTGCCTTTATACTCAAGACAGCTTTACTTTGGGGGCCTCATTGCCCTTGCCTTACACCTGACCTTGATGTGCTCACTCCCAGCTCACCCTGAAAGAGCAGCCTGACTGGGAATCTGGGGTTGGGGTGCTTTTTTCTTTCTGTCCCAGAATGCCCTGTCTTCCTCATGCAAGGTGATGAGCTGTCACCCAAGGGCCAGCTCTGCAAGCTGAATCATGCAGCTGTACATGCCCTTCCCCACTTTCCATTCTAAATCCACCTGACCAAGCTGGACCTCTTAACCAGGCCCTTCCAGGAACAGACAACTCTGCTCAGAGGAGATCCCTTCTCATGGAGGATAACATCGGCATGTCCTTTCATGCAGCTTCCATCTAACCTTCACCTCAGCAGGTATCTGCTACCCTAGGGCACATGAGGATACCCCCAAAGCCAGTGAAAATCCAGGATAGCATTTCAAGAAGATGAGAGGCCAGGGACTCAGCAACATGGTCTGTCCTAGAAGAGTGTGGCTTCGATGGACAGCAATAGCAAGACCAGAGCAGCTACAGTTCCAAGGGCCCAGAAGACAGCGCTGACTGCCTGAGAGAGGCAATGGCAGTGAGTCGCTACTCACCTGCTCCACCACTAATGGCAGCAGCGATGCCATGCCTCATGTTCTGGGCTGAATTGTGTCCCCCAGATTTGTATATTGAAGTCCTAAGTCCCAGTACCTCAGAATTAGACTGTATTTGGAGATTGGGCCTTCAAAAGGATAAGTAAAATGAAATCAGATAGGGTAAGCCTTAATCCAATATAATGGGTGTTTTTATGAGAAGGGAAAATTTGGAAACAGACACACAGAAGAAAGGCCACGTGAAGATATAGGAGAAGAAAGCCATCTGCAAGCCACAGACAGCAGTGTGAGAAGAAACCAACCCAGTGGACACCTTGATCTTGAACTTCCAGTCTCCAGAATTGTGAGAAAATAAATTTCTGTTGTTTAAGCCCCCAAGTCTATGGTGCTTTGTTATAGCAGCCCTAACAAACGAATATTCCTAGCTTCACTCTAAATCAAATTGTAGTCAGCATTTCCAAAAAAACTGCATGAAGCTATCCTAAAAGTCTGTCAACAAAGGAAAGCTGGGAGCTTGTGCTGTACTATTAATAGATTACAGAAGGAAATAAGGATGACAGATGTTGCTGGAAACCACCTGTGCCTAGAAAGAAGCATTTCTTTTCTCTCAACTGAAGGACAGCAGAAGCGTCCCAGACAGTGCTGAATAAGCAAGTGATCAAATATCTTATCCCTTTGGCTATAAATCAATGCAGTGATATTACGTCTCAAACTTTTCTCCGTTGCTTAGGTTTGTTAGATTAGTCAATATCTAGGTTGAAGAACAAAATGAGAGGTGGAATTGGCCTTTTCAAAGTCTAGATTTGTGTACCTAAAACAAGCCAAATTAGTTTTGCATATGAAAATAACACAGCATGTCACATATTCATATTTGAGAGTCAGTAGGAAGCTCCTTGCTTAACAACTAACACTTTGATTGTAATAAATGTGCCACTTGAACTTCAGTAATGGGAGAGGTTATGTGGAGATGGGGTATATGGGAACTCTCTGTACTTTCTACTCATTTTAAAGAGTATCACTTTAAAAATAAAAATTACCCATACCCAAAGCTAAACATCACTTAACCTTTTTTGTTTATATCCTTTCAGTGTTTTGTCTTTCTTTTTTTCTTATTTTACAAAGCTGGCATTCTATTGTAAAATCAATGTTTGTTTTACTTTCCTTTATAATATAGCTTTTGAAAGCTGCAATGTTTTTCATTGTATGGTTATAGAATCATTTATTTAACAATTTATTTTGGAACAATGGCCGTTTCTAATTTTTTTACAGAAAATGAGCTTCAGAAAACAGTGTCAAAATTGAATTCTCGTTTGTACTCTTTAATGTACATCTGATTATTTGCAGAAGATAAATTTCTAGAAAAATTGTGGCATTAATCAGTTTGCTCATTATTTAGGTTTTTTAATACGTCTCTGTCAAGAGGATATTATTATCATTTTTCCTCTTCATCTATTTGGCAGGCCAGAGATGGCATCTGATTTTATTTTAATTTGCAGGTACTTTATTTTTAGTCAAGGCAATTTTCTCCACATATTTCTCAATCATTTGTAGTTTTCTTTGGTGAGAAGATAGTGACCTTGAGTGTGTTGTTTTCAGCATCTATCACAGATCACTGCCTGGCACACAGTAGGTCTTCAGTCAGTGACTGAATTAACAATATGCCTTTTTTTATTCTTGTCATCTTTTGTGAAGTGCTACGCTTTTCCTTAAGGATCTTTATGATCCCATTTTGTCATAAGAATATTAGCCCATTTTCTACCATTCATATGGAAAATAGTTTGTTCTCTTTTCTCATTTACATTTCTAATAATTATATTTGTCCCTGCTAATTATCGCTATGTGCCTAGCCTGGAATGTGTCCCCTTTTATTTTATCTTGCTTAATTCTTACCAACACCCTAGGAGGCCAATGTTATCCTGTTTACTAATGGGATATTAAGACTACTCCTAGAGATTAAATAACTTGCTCTGGTCATACTCTCAAGAGATAGTAGAGCCTAGTTCTGTCTGAAATTCCACAAGCCTTCAGCTTTAGTGCTGTATTGCTTCCTTTTACGTTATACTTATGTGGGATTTTTGAAGGAGGTAATTGTCTTCGCCTATTTTCTGCTGCTATGCCAGAAAGCAAAGACTAAGCATTAAAGAAAACAAAGAAAAGAAGTTTGTTTGGCCTACAGCTCTGGAGGCTTGGAAGTCCAAGAGCATGGTGCTGGCATCCGGTGAGGACCTTATTGTGTTATCCCATGTTGGAAGGGCAAGCAAGCATGTAAGACAGGGAGAGTAAACGGAAGCCAAACTATCCTTTCCTGAGGAGCCCACCCCCACAGTGCCTAAACCATGCCTTCAAAAATGGCATTAATCTATTCATGAAGGCTCCACCCTCATGACCCAATCACTGCTTAAAGTTCCCACCTCTTAATACTGTTACAGTGGCAATTAAATTTCAACCTGAGTTTAGGAGGGGACACTCAAACCATAGCAATAATATATTCACCTGGATCAAAAATAACATATATAGGTGTAAAGTTAAAAAACTAAACTCTTTCTCTCATTTACTCATCTTTACCTCTACTTACTTTAAATAACCACTATTATTAATGTCATGCATACAACCTTCTTGAGCCTCTTGACATATATACAAAACAGGCATATACACTCTTTTCCCCTCTTTTGACACAGATGGCAGCACACTATAAACACCACTGTGTATCTGCTGTTTAGACCCTTCTTATTAGTACATGAGCAGCTTCCTTGGTTTTTGTTTCGTTTTGTTTTGTTGTTTACAGATAAATGATATTCCATTATATGAACTGATTATATTTTAGCTAACCAGTTCAAATGTTACTTAACATTTGGTCCTATCCATCTTTGGCTATAACACACAGTGTCACATCTATTGTTGACTTCATATGCAGCTGTATCTGTAAGATAAATTCCCAGAAATAGGTTGGTTACAACTAAGGGTATATACATTTGTAATTTTGATAGATGCTACCAATTGTCCTCCACAGCAATTGTGGTACTTCTATTTACGGTACTTCTGAGGTATAAGAGGTTTTGATTTTATCAGTTAAAACTTGTGTTTGTTTGGCTGCTAAGAACAGAGACCTAACTACAGCAGCATAAACAGATAAGAGTTTATTTTCTCACATAAATAGAATCTGGAGGCAGGCAGTATCGGGCTGATATGAGAGCTCCCTAAAGTCATAGGGACCATAGGCTCCTTTATTTTTTTGGCTCTGTCATTCTGAACATATAACTTCCAATCTCGAGATCACAAAATGGCTGCTGAAACTCTATTGTCACATCTCTGTTCCAGACAAGAAAATCCAGAAAAATCTAAGGGTAAAAAGTGCCTTTCCCAAGTGTATACCTGTGTGACCAACCTGCACAATCTGCACATGTACCCTAGAACTTAAAGCATAATAAATAAATTAATTAATAATAAATAAATAAATAAAATGCCTTTCGTAGGAGTCCAAAATAACATTGCCCACACCTGTTGGCCAGACATGCTGGGAAGTATAATTTTGTGATTTAGCACATTGCTGTCCTTGACAATATAAGGGTTAAGATTCTGTGAGGAAGGTCAGACACAGCATATGGATACTGAGTAGATAAGCAGCAATCTCTAAATGTGTCACACATCTTGATCTTTTATTCATAGAGTCCTCATTCCAAAATCAAATAAATATTACCTGCATTTCTTTTTTTTCTTCTTTCATGGCCTCAATTTTAACTCTAATTCATTTTGAATTTTTTGTGTGTGTGTGGTATTTTTAATATTTTTTCTTGTTTTAGAAAGGAAAGTCCTTATAGAAAGATCTGCTCCTATTTAATCTTTCCAAGAGAATAAGAAAAAATATTTCTGTATTTATAAGATAAAATCCCAAAAGCATTAGGCAAATTGATTAACCATATGCATCTACATGGTTAACCTATTTGGAATTTATTTTTGTGTATGATGTGATACAGTAATATCTTTTTTAGTTAGCTAATTAACTCAATATCACTTGCTGATTAATTTATCTAGACCTGATCATTTGAATGTATTATATACAAATGGTTTAAAATCCAATATTTGAATTGAGTTTCCATTAAGTTTATCGATTATTAGGAAGAGGAGAAATTGATACTTTTACAATATTGGGTCATGCCCTTCAAGAATATGGCATGTCTCAATTTATTCACATCTGGTGGGTCCTTCAGTAGAATACCCTCATTTTCTTTATTTGGGTCCTACATATAGCTGGGTTATTATTGTGACTACTTTTTCTTATTAGGTTTTCTAGAATGCTTTTGTTTTTTGTTTTTGTTTGAGAGAGTCTAGCTTTGGTGCCCAGGCTGGAATGCCATCTTGGTTCACTGCAAACCCTGCTTCCTGGGTTCAAGCAATTCTCCTGCCTCAGCCTCCTGAGTAGCTGGGATTATAGGCACACACCATCACACCTGGGTAATTTTTGTATTTTTAGTAGAGACAGGGTTTCGCCATGTCAGCCAGGCTGGTCTCGAACTCCTGGCCTCAAAGGATCCACTTGCCTTGGCCTCTCAAAGTGCCGGGATTACAGGCATAAGCCACTAAGCCCAGCCCTTATTACATTATCTAAAACTCTATTGCTAGTACATAGAAAAGCTATGAAGTTTTTACATGTTGATTTTCTCCAGCTTGTGGAACTCTTATTAATTAAGACAGTCTATAAGATGATTCTCTGATTTTCTAAGAAGAAACTCATATAAAGCATAAATAATAGTCATTTAACTTGTGTTTTATAATATTTATATCTCACGCATTTTTCTTGCCATTGTCTTGGCTACAACCGCCAGAGAAATGAATAATAGCTGTCAGTGTGGGCATCCTTGTCTGGTTTAGATTTTAATAAGAATGCCTCTATTTTGTTTCTATGTCCTTTGGTTTCTAACAAATACCCATTATCATGTTTCAAAACATTTTTTATGGTTCTAATTTACACAGAGATGAATGAGAAATGGAAATTTTATCAAATATATCAAACATACTTGAAACATGTATCCAAATAATCACATTGCTTTTTCTTTTAACACATTAGTTCAATAAAGTGTATTATATTACTAGATTTCTTAATATAAAATCATTCCAAAATGATTAGATTAGATTAGATTTTGTCATGAGATTATCTTGACAGATTTATCTTTAAAAAATCTGTATTCCTAAGATGTATTTGTCTGCAGTTTCCTCCTCTGGCAGTTCCTGAGAAAACTCAGGAATTGTTCAGCCCAACGAATGAACTGAAACCTTTGTGTTTTTCTGTGCTTCTTAACAGTTTAAATGGCAAAGAAAACATGCCTCTTGATGGTCAATGTATCATTTTTAAACTGGGCTGGTCTGGTCCCTTTCTGGAAGTGTACCTTTGGCGTTTCAATTTCTTTTAAGCTTACTGTCTATTTAGGTTTCTACCATTTCCTTAGTCAATTTTGGTAATTTATATGCTCCTTGAAAGTACTTATTCATCTCAATTACCAAATTTGTTGCTATAAACTTGAATAAAGTATTATTAAAAATTTCTTTCAGTATCTGTACTTACATGCTTTCATTCCTAATGTAATTTACTGCTGTTTTCTCTCTCTCTTTTATTATAGCTTTAAAAGATGTGCCTATTATATTTACCTTTTCAAAATCAAAACTTGGCTTTATTAACCAATATTAGTCTCTTTGGGGTGGGGTGGGGGAGATTTTGTTTCTGCTTTCATCCCTAAAATACCTCTTTTCTATGAAATTTTTTTTTTGAAATTATTGTTTTTGTTTCTTGAGTTAATGCTATGTTGTTTTATTTGTATAAGAGCCATATATGTTTTAGTAATAAATAATATTTACAAAAAATTTCTTTTTGAGTCAAGGTTTGGATTCACCTCAGAGGCTTTGAAATAAAATCTGTCATTTGTATTTCTTTCTAAGTAGTCTATAATTATTTTTAAGATGAGTATTTGAAGAAAATGTGCAGTATCTGCTTGGCAATTGCAGTTTCCTACGTAACTATTAAATCCAGCCTGTTCATTGTGCTGCATAAATCCTCTATCTCCCTATGTTTTTTGCTTTTCCTGGTCTGCCAGTTTCTGAAAAAAATAGGTAATGTCTCCACTATAATTGAAGTCCAGTGGAGTTCTCTTTTTATTTCTAAGAGTACTGTTTTCTGTATTCTAAAGCTGTGTTGACCACTTAAAGGTTAGTGATCGCTGCTTCTCTTAGTAGATGTTCCTTTTAACAGTGTGAAATATTTCTCTTTGTTTCTTTGAGCACTTTTCATTTCACTCTGTTTCTCCCAATGTTAACATCACCAGCCCTGTTTCTGAGTTGGTGGTTGTTTTCTATTTATTTAGCAGATCTTCCACCATCCCTTCCTAGTCATCCTTCCTCTCAGATGTGTCTGAGTTAACAGTTTATGACAGGCACTTGCTCTGGTTTACTGAGTTTGATAACAGTTGCTTTTTATGAGACATCTAAGTCATTCACATTCAGTAGAAATGTGTCCCTGATTACAGGTTCCTCATATTCCTCATTTTAAGGCCTGCGTATTTTATACTTCAGTGTCCCCTTTCCTCCCTCTCCAGTCTTCTGCTGGGATAACCAACTTTACTTATTCCTCCTGCCCTCACACAAGAAGGTTAGATAGTTTCAAATTGGATTCAGAAGCCACAATCCATTTTCCTCTGAACTCTGTAAAACATATTCCGTGTTCTCTTAGCATTTGCTATTTCCATTGGAAAGTCTAGCACCTGGGGAACTCCATTTGATCCTCCTTCCTTTATGATGTTTTTCCCCCTTGTCTAAAAGTTTATAGGACTTTTCCTTTATCCTATAAATTCAGAAATTTTGTTAGACGTTATTTATTTTCAGCCATCTTGTCTGCCATTCAGTGAAAGTTAACAATCTGAACACTAAAACTTTTCTGCAAATCAAAAATGTTTGCCCGTTTTCCTTCATCTCTTCTGTTCTCTTCTTCTCGAACTCTCATTACTAAGTAGAAGACACTCTAGGTCCCTCAACACTCCTTACTCTCCCTTCCTTCAGTTCTTTCTCTCTGCTCTGTTCTCTGGGATAATTCCTTAAATTCATTTTCTTATTTATTAGTTTGGTGTTTAGCAATGTCCATTTTACTGCTAAATTAAATTTGGGATTGTAATAGTTTGTAATTGCTTGGAGAGCTCTTTTTCTTGTTTTGTTTTTCTCATGGTAAATTATTCATATCATAGTGATAGAGGCATCTCTCACATTTCACTGAAATTCAGAATTGTAATAATCTTCCCTGCCTTTTCCATTGTTTCAGTGAGGTCTGCATTTATACCCAGTTAACAAATATGTGTGTGTGTGTGTGTACACACACATATAGATATACATATACATATATATGTATCTCAAGAGTTTGTTTTAAAATGCCATACATACGTTATCCTTTAATCCCAAGCAACCCTGTGAGGATTACACATTTACCACATGTACAACTATTATTACCATTTCCCAAGCAAGGAGACTGGGCAGAGCCTGGAAGCCAACCCAGACAGTCTGACTTCAGAGCCAAGAACACTCTACCACCGTGCAATACCAGCATTCGTTCTTTACGCTCAGCTGAGTCTCCTGTTTCAAGCTGCTACTTGTACAGATTCGTCCATAATTTTTCTATCTATCTACCTCTTATTTATTTATTTTCAAGACAGAGCCTTGCTCTGTCACCCAGGCTGGAGTGCAGTGGTGTGATCACGGCTCACTGCAGCCCAACTCCTGGGCTCAAGCCATCCTCCTGCCTCAACCTTCCGAGTAGCTGGGACTACAGGTGTGTGCCACCATCCCAAGTTAATGGTTTTAATTTTTTTTTGTAGAGATGGGGGTCTTACTATTTACCCAGGCTGTTCTAGAACTCTTGACCTCAAATGATCCTCCTGCCCCAGTCTTTGAAAGTGTTGGGATTACATATGTGAGCCACCACATCTGGCCATTTTTAAATAAAAATAATGTATCCATATTGATAACCACTATGGCCTGCACCCAGCCCCTCCTCAAGCAAGCTGATAGCAGGGCATCCACAAAAGTGCTTGTGCCAGGTGTGGCACAGACCTGGGGTTCAAGCCATGCCAGTCTCTCAGGGTACACAAAGTTATAATCACATAATTTCTAAGGGTGCAGGGCTTGGATGTGTTTCAAAGCCCCAGATACTGGTGTCTGTCCAATTTTACTGCTCCAGCCTCTGATGGCCGGCGAGCAGAAATGTGACTGTGAGTGTAAAGCAGCAAGACAGCCTGAGCGAAACGGGCTCCCTCGGGCCAGAGATGCAGCTTGGCAATGGTGAGTGCCAAGGGCCTCTGAGCAGAACGCGGACAGGGTCCACTACACAGCTCAGCGTCTCAAAAATTCCCAACATCCCAGAACAAGACAGAGTTAATCAGCTACATAAATCGAGTTAATTAGCTACATAAATCATGAAATATAAATATAGGCTGTTCTTATCTAAAATTATAAAGAATTGCCAGTTTTTAAAGGTAAAGTTCAAATGGGATGACCTTTTATAGACATTCCTACTGCCAACACTGCCAAACCACTCATGCCCCCCTCGGGACTTCACCTGTGCTCACCTTGACGCCATCTGTTTCCTGTCTTCCAGAAATTCTTCCAACCTGGTCTGTCAAACCCAGCGTCCTGGGTTTTCCAGCTCTGTTGCATATTTTATCCTAAATGAACACCCCTTCGGTTATTTCAGCAGAATTTTGATAGGGAGGGAAAGAGAGCACCTGAGCTCAAATCACCTTAAAAATGAGTCTGGTATTTCTGGCAGATTTTGTGCTGCTTATTTTTAAATTAATTATCATAATTTTTGATCAGAATAAAGTATGAGAAGGATTTTTGTTGGTGAAGTCACTTCAACCCTAAAAGTTTGGATGAATTCATTGCTACTGTAAAAAGTAAGCCACAGGCCCACTGTGACAGCTCTTCACAGTAAGGTAATATATGTCTAAAGATCCTCTGTTCTTTTGTTAAACATCGTATTTCACTGCAGACCAGATAGCAGCATATCTAGAGAGTAAACTAAACTTAAATGAGCTTCAAAGTGGCCCCTTTATATATTTATTCTTAAGGGCATTTTAAAAGATTAGTGTATCCATGCCATATGAATTTAATTATAATTGCATAACCTTCATTAATTAAAAGAGCTGACATTTGAGCAGAGAAGTTAGTAAACAGGGTACTGCATGCAGTAGGGATAGCCAAGTTCAAGGTGAAAAAAGGAGCTGTTTACATTAGAGAAATAGCAAGGAGTCTCAGGCAGCCAGAGGGGTGGGAAGCAGAGAGCGACAGGGAACAGAGTGCCAGGCAGAGACGTGGAGCCCAGATCCTGTTGTGTCTGGTAAGCCATGGCAGTGAGCTTGCATTTTCTTTGCAGAGGGAAGTGAGAAGATTTGGGATTTCGGAGAGTAGTTTGGTGACTTCACTGAGGTGGTGTTGGTGAGTGTCAGGTGCTATGGTGGAGTTGCCTGGGCAAAGAGAGCTGTGGACTTATCATGAATGGATCCAGATTCAACACTACCGTCTGAAGCGACACTAGCTCAGGTTGGCTGGACTGTGTGCTTCAGGCTGCAGGAGGGGATCAAGGGGTTGCCATGGGTCTCTTTTCAGGACTAGCCCCTCCCTGGAGCTTGCTCATTACTTAGCAATGGCAAGAGTGGTTTACATATTTTGACAGGATATTTTTGGTTCAGAGTCATCAGGGTTATATCCTCGTTGTAAACGTCCTTTCTTATCAATGTAAAATCTTATCATTTGCTCTTTGCTTTTGAGTCTGTTTTGTCCAGTATAAATGCTGCCATCCTTGCTCTCTTATTATTATATGAGCCTGATATACCTTTTCTAATTCCTTCATTTTTTGCCTTCCTATGTCAGTTATTTTTAAGCTAATTTTAAAAATAGCATGCAGTTGGATTTTGTGTTTTGATTTAAACTAAAAGTATTTTTCTTCTAGTAAAGGACTTTAAGGCATTTTTATTTATTATCAAGACAAACACATTTGCCCTTATAACTTTCAGATTAGTTCCTTTTTTCTGCCTTTTATTTTACGTGTTTTATATATATATATATATATATATATATATATATATATATATTTTTTTTTTTTTTTTTTTTTTTTTTTTTTTGGAGACGGAGTTTCGCTCTTGTTACCCAGGCTGGAGTGCAATGGCGCGATCTCGGCTCACTGCAACCTCCGCCTCCTGGGTTCAGGCAATTCTCCTGCCTCAGCCTCCTGAGTAGCTGGGATTACAGGCACGCGCCACCATGCCCAGTTAATTTTTTGTATTTTAGTAGAGACGGGGTTTCACCATGTTGACCAGGATGGTCTCGATCGCTTGACCTCGAGATCCACCTGCCTCGGCCTCCCAAAGTGCTGGGATTACAGGCGTGAGCCACTGCGCCCGGCTACGCGTTATATTTTTATTGCTCTTTTCCCTCCTCTTATGCTTTGAAAACCATAATCCATCTTTTTATTCTTCTCATGGTTGTCATAAAATGTAAACATATTTTAACCCATTTTCTCTAATTGTAAAATGTCACTATCAAACAATATTTATTAAATCAATCCTGAGTGAGATACTACATTTTAGCGCACTGTCACTTCCTCTCTACTTGACTACTTTCCCATTTTAATTGATAGAGGTGGGCTTTTTATACTTAGCTTTGGGCCACCCTCCTCCACAGTCTACATTTTATAACTCAGCTTGAAAGGAATGGTTCTCACCACATAGAAATGGAGTGATCTTGGCCCTCGAGGGACACTTGGCAATGTTGGGAGACAGTTATGATTGTCACTGGTGGGAGGGTGGGTGTTTGCTACTGGCATCTATTGGGAAGAGGCCAGGATGCTATTCAACATTCCACAACGCACAGGACAGAGTCTACAACAAAGAATTATCCAGCCCAAAATGCCAATAGTATTGACACAGAAAACTCCACTTTAGAGGTTTTGTGGCTCTTACGATTATTTTAAGTTAATATTACTAATTGTATTTAAATTATTTTGACAACCAGGACTTTCATGTCCTCACTCCTAAATTTTTAAATTACTGTTTATCCCTTGACAGGCTAGAAAATATTTTCAAGTAATTTTTTTTCAAGTAGACTCTACAGAAAAGAGGAATTATATTTCCCTAAGCTGCCAGTATTGGAGCAAATCTTTCTAATACATTCACTGGAAGCATATGAAGCTATTAATCAGTCATTCCCTGACCTCTGAGAAGGAATATTTTTCTGGTAGATGTTTTCCCTCATATATTTGCACATTTCACACTTCCATTTGTTAATTGCCTGTTTTTATCTCACCCAGTTATCTATTCCTATAGTCTATGATGCAATACTTTTATGCATTTTAGCTCTTGCCTAATATATGTGTTACAAATATTTAACCTATGATATTTAAGATATCACTGATACTTAATATTTCTAATTTTTTATGTACAGAAACTTTAAAATTTTATTTTTTAAAATGTGCCTCACTATCTCTTCCTTCATTTTTTTGGCAGAAAAGACTTCTCTATTCTGAGATCAACATTTTCCAAAGTGTCTCATTTATTTGTTTTCACATGTGATCATTTTAAGAAATGAGGATTTATTTTGGTGTTTGAAAATACCCTTATTTGGTTAGGCAATTCTCACAATTTGGTTCATTAAGTAATTCATCCCTTATGGAGAAATAGGAATGCTTTTACACTGTTAGTGGGAGTGTAAATTAGTTTAACCATTGTGGAAGACAGTGTAGTGATTCCTCAAGGATCTAGAAATAGAAATACCATTTGACCCAGCAATCCCATTACTGAGTATATACCCAAAGCATTATAAATCATTCTGTTATAAAGACACATGCACAAGTATGTTTATTGCAGCACTGTTCATAATAGCAAAGACTTGGAACCAACCCAAATGCCCATCAATAATAGACTGGATAAAGAAAATGTGGCACATATACACCATGGAATACTATGCAGCAATAAAAAAGGATGAGTTCCTTTTCAGGGACATGGATGAAACTGGAAACCACAATTCTCAGCAAACGGACACAAGAACAGAAAACCAAACACTGCATGTTCTCACTCATAAGTGGGTGTTGAATAATAAGAACACACACACAGACACAGGGAGAGGAACATCACACACCAGGGCCTGGGGGGTGGGGGACTAGGGGAGGAATAGCAGTGGGTGGGGGCATTGGGGAGGGACAGCATTAGGAGAAATACCAAATGTAGGTGACGGGGTGATGGATGCAGCAAACCACTACCATGGCACCTGTATACCTATGTGACAAACCTGCACAATCTGCACATGTACCACAGAACTTAAAGTATAATAAAAATAATAACAATAATAATTCATCCTTCCTTTCTCATTTGAAATGCTACCTTTATTGTGTACCAAACACAAGGGCCAGTTTCTTGAGTTTATGTCTTGTTTCATCAAATCTATCTTTTCTTACCCTAAATTTCATTTCAATTATTTTAGCTGTATAGTATGTTTTGATATTTGCCAGTTTTCCTTCATTACAATTACTTTTAACAACCATGTTTTCAATTTTCCTTGCCCATTTATTATTTCAGAAGAATTCTAGAGCTATTTAATCTGTTTCAAAAAATATCCCTTGGGACTTTTGATTAGAATTGTATTACATTTCCAAATACTGGAAGAATTATCGCAATACTAGATATTCTCAACCCATTTTCCATTTCTCTTTCCGTCTACGATTTTCTTTCTTTATTGTTTCCTCTGAGTTCTGAAAGAGTTGGATTTGGGAGAAATGCAAGCTCACCGCCATGGTTTACAAGAGCCGAAAGGACCTGGACTCCACGTGTCTGCCTATATCACTCTGTTTCCTATCACTCTCTGCTTCCCTCCCCACTTGCTACTTGGGACTCTGTTATTTCTCTAACGTAAACAGCTTCTAGAAATTCTTCTTAAATTTCCCTCTTCCTTCACTGATCCAATTTTCCACATAATCTGTACGTGGAAAAGATAGCCATTCTTCTGGTGCAGGGGTTTGGAATTTAGTAATCCTATTTCTGTTCTTTATGTGATCTTTACTGTTATCAAATCATTTCATTTTGGGGACTCTCAGGTCTATTTTCATGACTTTGGGAATTAGAAAACCACTCTTTCCCGTATCTCATGTCTGGTTTGGTGAAGAGCATTGACTCTGTTTGGAATGAACAACCCAGCATTCTTAGAGTCTAGGATTGTCTCTGCTTTTCCTCACAGAGGCAGGTCTGTGTTTAGCCCCCTTGCTCACAGTTGAGAGACTGTTTTCCACATACTTCAGGCCCAGAAAATGAAGGAGTGAAATGCTGAGGTTTGCTCTGGTTTTATTTTCACCTGTTCAGAGACCCACGGGAAAGTGTCAGATCTCAAGGGATGGTCAAAGCATTCAGCGTGACTCCCACCCCTTTATCTGAGGCAGCCATGAGTTAGCCCCAGCAGGGTCTCCACAGTTCACTGGCTACACTTGCCCTCATTAGAAGTCCACAGCTCTGTCCTCACAACAAAGGCATGCGTGTCTATTGAAGCCAATGTGTGCACTGCAGTGGGTGCCTGCTACCCAGTGGCATTGATGGAGTTAAAATGCATCTCCCCCGGGCCTGGCTGGCTGAGCGACAGGGCGTGGATGGGTTCCCCAGAGATCCTTGCCCAGCTCATTTGTGTGAAATGTGGAAGAAATGCTACCTAACTGAAATTAGACACCTGTGTCCCACCCACTCTCTCTCTCTGGATATTTAAGAAGTAGAGAGGTGGTCAAGGGAAAGTTGAACTTTATTTATGTCTCAATTTTTACAGTGAGAATGCTTTTATTTTTCTCATTTCTCATTTTCATATTTTTTAGTTTATAAAAATAGAAAGGTTTTAAAAAACAAAGTTCATGATAATTCCTAAAATACTGAATTTTTTGTAATATGAGTTGAGGTTTTACCAAAATTATCCTGAGAAAGGAGCAAGTTACCTTCAGGCAAAGTCCTCACAAAGCCTCTTATAATTGTATATAATAGTCGATGCTCTCAAAATTATAATACTTGTAAAATAAATTTGTATTTAGGAGAGGCACAATTTGCCTTAACCTTAATCAATGCTAATTGAGCTCTTATAGAAGTGACCCAATAAAATAAGTACAAAAAAGCATGCAAAGAAATTTAATGAAGACGTAGTCACCATTGCTTGGGAGGGGGCCTTGCGCTTAAAGAGTGGGGTGTCGTTGTTAAAAAGCCTTCTAAAATCAATTTAGAAAGCAAGACACTAAGGGTGCAGAACATCGTCCACAGGATAAGTAAAGAGTGCAAATGTATTTGACGTCAGAAATTTGGGAATGTGAACTTAGGTCTTAGGATAAAATTTCCAGCACTGGCTGGGTGTAGATGCCAACAGTTCTGTATCTCATCATGTTGGTGGAGGAGACATTGGTAGCAGCTTTGCTCAGACAACTCTGTGTGAGACTCAAGAAGCAGCTGGAGGAGGAGGAGGGCTCTGATGTCAAAGGCCCCTTGGAGGAGTTGGGATAAAATAGTGTCAAGAACTGTGAGAGTGAAAAAGCAGTGGTTTGAAATCAATATTCCATATACATAATTTTAAATGTGTGTCAGTAAACAAATTAATTTCCATAAGGAGACATTTAACTGATTCCGCTACAGTCCAAAGAGCTTTTATATTTAAGCTGCCTATAAAACATTTTTTGGATAGTCTTCTTGGAGAAAATGGGGTATCGCCTTATGTTGGAGACTGGAGATCACCTTTTATTTAAATTTTTACTTATATATAAATACATACATTATATAATCAATATTATATGTTTCTCCTCTTTAATTTACATACTTGGTATAGCAGCAGCCTTGACCTTCACACTAAGTCAAAGTGTGTGAACCCAGAAATATCACGGTTTAGGATGTAGACAAGTAAAAAAACTCACACATTTTGTCTCACTTCTCTCCATAGGCTGTCTCTGCTTAACCCAGAACTTCAGGCAACCCCAGGCCTTGAGAAAACAAGAATATTCTTGTTGGGCTGTAGTAGGGGCTTCATGCTCAAGTCAAAACAGCCGATACTAAATTTTTTTTAATCTTGGAATTCCATGACCCAATATCCATTCAACAACTCCCTCCACCAAACAATATCAGTTTCCTTTTTCTTTTTTTGAATCTGAGTCTCTGTCCCCCAGGCTGGAGTGCAGTGGCACGATCTCGACTCTCTGCAACCTGTAACCTCTGCCCCCTGGGTTCAAGCCATTCTCCTGCCTCAGCCTCCCGAGTAGCTGGGGTTACAGGTGCACGCCAACACACCCAGCTAATTTTTGTATTTTTAATAGAGACAGGGTTTCACCAGTTTCTATCAATTATTCTTTATTGTTTGCCCTGAGCATGTTTAAATTTACCAGCATTTTTTTTCAGATTGTTTTGTTGCTGTTGTTTACTATTGCTGCTTGTGTCCCATTCCTCACCTCCAGGCATCCTTTTTCTTCTTACTGAAGCACATCCCTTAGTAGTTCTTCAAGTAAGGGTCTGTAACAAAAACAATTTTGCCTTTATGTCCGAAAATGTTCTTCACATCATGTTTATTCTTGATTAATATATTAGCTTGTAGTAAAATTCTAAGTTCACCTTCCTTACCTCAAGAAATAGTGGAGCTATTCCCTTTACCTTCATGGGTAGACAGCCCTGTTCCAGCTCCTGAATTCGCACAAAGAACCAGGATCCAGCGCATGCTGTGAATGAGATTTGTTTGGCCCCAGTCCTCAGAAAAGCTTTCAGAAACCCACTATGACGGTGTTATTCAGTACCGGTTACAAATAGCATGGAGAGCTTCAGATCTCCCCCTTCCCCCAATATGTTGTTGGTGTTGTTATTCTTGTCTCCTGTTTCTGGTTAAAGAAGAGTTCCCTTCCTTGTTTTTGAACATGGAGATATATTTAATGATACCCTTTCGTATTTGATCTATGTTTGGAATGAGAGAAGAAGGCTCAATGTGAGCTCACTCTCACATCTTGAACCAGAGAACTTGAGAAAATTTAATAAATCTATAATCTACTTTTCTTCTAAGCTTTTTTCTATGAATTCTCACCTCTTCTCATTTAAATTTTCCCATATCTCTTATGTCAAGTTGTTTTTTCCTATATTGTTCAACCTCTTGCTAGGCAAGGGGATTGGTATAGCTTAGAGATTTAAAAAGATATATTTATATTACTGTATTATAACCATATATATATTTCATATATTTTATGTTATAATATATAATGCATAGTATATAACCATATATCTATTACATGTATATTATATTACTACATTATAACCATATATATCCATTACCTATATTATACATCATATATAATATAAATTTACAATGTATTAATATAATATAATATAATATATTAATATAATAATATATAATAGACATAAATATGCGTTATAACATATTATAATATATGGTTGTATTGTAACTATAATATTATATATTTTATATATATTTTTTGTTTGTATTTTTGAGACAGAGTCCCACTCTGTCACCCAGGCTGGAGTGCAGTGGTGCCATCTTGGCTCACTGCAACCTCTGCCTCCCGGATTCAAGAGATTCTCTTGCATCAGCTTCCTGAGTAGCTGGGGCTACAGGCGTGCACCACCTCACCCAGCTAATTTTTGTATTTTTAGTTGAGACGGTGTTTTGCCATGTTGGCCAGGCTGTTCTTGAACTCCTGACCTCAGCTGATCCACCCCCCTCAGCCTCCCAAAGTGCTGGGACTACAGACATGAACACTGCACCTGACCTATCCTATATATATATATATATATATTTAAATGAGATCTCTCAATTTATGACTATATGTATTAGAGGTCTTATTCCAGAACCATATGTGTGTGTGTGTGTGTCTGTGTGTAATAAATATAAATATATATTATAACCATATATATCTATGTAATAGATAAATATATGTTTCTGGAATGAGACCTTTCAATTTCTGATTATGCAACTATAAGTCTTTGGGAAAGTTACTTCATCTCTCTAAGCCTCAGTTTTTTCATCTACAAAATGGAAATAATAAGCATAAGAATTTCTTAAGGTGGTTTTGGAGAATTAATGGTACTTGGTAAGGAAAGTGCTTACCACAAACTAAACACTAAACGTTAGTTATTTTATTATGACCTATTATAAGTTTTTGTGTTTTTATTTACATTATGCTCCTAATGTCTAGATATATTTCTGCCACGTAATAGTCACTCAATAAATACTTACGAAGGAATTAATAGCAGTAACAGCTCAAAAGCCTAAAAGAGAGAAAATAACAGTATATTTTGAGTTAGGGAGATGGAATTTCAGCATAGTACTCTTTAATCAGTTTTTCCAACCCATGATTTCTTATATTTTTAAGAGCCAATTACTGACTAATACATAGGATTTTCTGAAACGGAACCCAGGAAACTATCGTAGGGACATTGGACTAGCAGTCTGGGTAGAAGATGAACTTCTCACTTTTTCTTGTTTACCTATTTTCTCTACTTAGAAACTTTTCTGTGGTGTGTAATTTCCATAAGGCAACTTACACATTTTTAAAAATCTGTGAGCCTGATGGGATAATTGGTTTTGAAATCACTCCTTCTGAGTTTTCATTGCAGCTCAATTCTTAATTGTGTGACCATGTACAATTGAGCCTGTGATTCAGTCTCCCCATATGTAAAATGCAGATAATAACTGAAAGCAAAAGTTTTTGCCTATTGTTTTCAAAAAGAAGACATAGTAGACAGAGAATCTGCAGTACCCAGAAGCTATGACAAGAATATAGTTACAAGCAGTTCCACCTGGCCTCCTATTGGGTTTTGTATTGTGTTGTTTCTGACTGAATCATCTGCCACAGTTAAGCCCACCTCAACAGGCTGCAGCTCCTCCCAGCTTGCTCTCCTTTCAATCTCATTTCACAAGTCTAGTAACGCTTTCATTGCCTCCTCCTGTTATCATTTTTTTGTTTCCTGCAGGTTGAGATTCAGGACGTTCTAAGAGGGAGTTCAGTTTCTGCTCCATTGAAAAATAATTATGTCAAGGCAGCATTTTCCAAAATATGTTTACTAATAAATGTTAGGCAAGAAAATATTTCTATGGCCCAGGAATTTATGGAAATACTCACATAAATAATATGAAACAGATGTCTTTATCTTAAGACTATTTGGCGTTAAAATATCAGAAGATTCTGTCGCATTTCTGGGAACAGGGTAAGCCACTTGCAACATGAAAATGTCTTTTTCTGAGGCTGGAGAACTAGTTTTCTTAAAGGCACATGTTGGGGAGTGTTCTGATGGAGCTAAATCCAAAGAGGGTAATAAGATAAGAAGGATGATTGGCAGAAAGAAGGGAATGAATTGTGTCTAATCTGGTGACAAGAGCAATGCCATCAAAACCCAGGCTTGGCTGCAAATCTCAGCTCTCTGCCACTTCCCAGTCATGTAATTGCAACTGGTCACTTTAAGTTTTTTATAAGCTGTTTTCTCACCTTTAAAATGGGTATAATACTACATCTCTAAAAAGGTCATTATGAGAATTTAATTAGAAAAATGAAGCACATAGCCTAATAAGTATGATTTCAAGACAAGAAAAAACATAAACACAGACAAATGTCTTATTTTCCTCATGTATTTTTTCCATTCTTAGCATTTGCAATGGCGTCAATCAGAGTAAGTACTCCTTAAATTTTTGTTGAATAAATAAATGAACGAAAAAGCTTTATTAATTCACTGAATAGGTAATTAATCAAACCTTTGCAGGTTTGGCACTACGCCATATACAAAAAACCTAAAAAGAATATTATCATTGTGATTAAGTTGAACATGATGCATTTTGCTACTGTTAGGCA
The DNA here is from genome assembly GCF_030222135.1 of Aotus nancymaae. Lineage (NCBI taxonomy): Eukaryota > Metazoa > Chordata > Mammalia > Primates > Aotidae > Aotus > Aotus nancymaae. The sequence goes on along the minus strand of NW_026988412.1, from coordinate 8,328,942 downwards.
TTCGTATTGTGAGTGCTACAGTCTTTTCTTAGCCTGACATTTTTCTGCAAATGTGTTACTTCCAAAATGAGGGCAGAATTTGCATGAATAGCGTTTTGGTACTAAACACTGTATTTATTAGGATGAACAATTTTTATAGGGCTTTCTAAAACACAATTATACGGGCATAAAGATGGACAATACAATCTTATCTCACTTTAGCCAAAGAGTATTGGCAATGCAATTTGTGCAAGGTTTATGTGAATTCCTGTAGTTCCTCAGTCATTTCTTGGTTTGTCGATAAATTGTTATGTTAAGCAGATGATTCGTTTTCAACTTGGCATTTTGATTTGTTTTCTTACTTGTTTACTTGACACCGAACAAGTAAATTATGCCCCCCCCCCCAAAAAAAAATACATTAAAATAAGCCCTTTGGTGACTGAATCTGCATACAGACTTGTCTGACCTGCCCGGACCCTCGTAACTTGGACCCCAAGGCGCGACCGAATTAGACCAGACAGAAGAGGAGTTCAGGCTTTATTGGAGAGTCTCTGGGCGGACTGGACTCGTAACGGGGGAAGAGTCAGCAGTCTCGCGCCGGCTTTCTTTGTTCTGCGGGTTTTATAGGGGTAGAGGGACTGGGGGAGTGGGAGAGCTGATCTGGCGGGTGGCGATTGGTCAGGTTGGCTGTAGGGCGGGAAGTCGGCCGGGCTGGGAGTTTGTTGGGCGGGAAGTTACGGGAGAGCTGATGAGGCGGATGGTGATTGGTTCGGTCGGTTGCTGGGCGGGAAGGTTGCTGGAATTGGGCCGAGCCAGGACGGTGGATAGAGTGAGATAAGGGACCTTCCTTGCGAGGGAGGAGGGGCCTTCCTTATCGGGAAGTCAGGTACTTTCCATGTGGCTAGGGGGCCCAAGGGTCCTCCACCAGACAAGACTGATGCAGAAAAGGCTGAAGCTTCCCAAAGAGAATCGTCTGAATTCTCAAACAGAAGATGGCCCTAGGCAGGCAACGACCGCTTGTGTCTAGTGGGCATTAGATTTATAAAGTGAAACTGCTTTTCTCCAAGTTTCAAAGTATAACACGTAAAGGTTTGACCAGGCCTTGCACAAGTGGAGTGCTAATGAGACATGGGGGGCCTCACTGAAGGGAGGACACTGTTCTCAGAGGAACAGTGACTCGATGGCTCGCAGTACCCTTCCCTGATTTCTCATTATTGCTCCATCTATGCAAGACTGGGTTAAACCACTGGGTTCACTAACAGAAGCACTTCCAATGACTCCAGAATCTTTTTAATGCCCTATGCAAAGAGTTCAGAGCAATATGTGATGAACTACACACAAACTCGTTTGGCCTTGATAACTTTCCTGAGGAAATTGATGTCAGACCTAATAATAACTCTTTTGCCCTAAGTCTTAGAGGAAAGTCTCTCTTGAAACTATATTGGTATCTAGAAAAAGCTTTGAATCTAAATGTCATGCGTCTCTCATTTAGGTAGATAATTTGTGAGGGAAAATAGTCTAGATGCTATTTGCTCATTCATTCATTTCCACTAAAGTGGAATGATATGTTAGTGTCTTATCAGCCAAATCTACCTAGAAATAAAAGTGTCAGCCATGTTAAATTGTAAGATTATTCCGTCTTATAGATTATAATTCCCTATACCATGCAAAGTTATTTCACAGACTTTATATTTTAATTTGCCCAATTATTTTAGGGACCCTACTTGCCAAGCACTGAGAATATAAAGTTCCTTATTCCTTGAATAAGGAATAGTCTCTAATCTCAATGAATTTTCAGGCTAATGGAAAAGACTACCATAGAAACAGTCATTATGAGCTCTAAAAACATAAAGGAAGAATAATTAATTCTCCTTGGTGACCAGAGGTACATAGAAAGAAGAGCGGAATTTGAGCTGAGAGTCCTAGCGGGATGAAAGAGAGTTTGTCAAGGTCCATTCTGAAGTGAATAACATGGTCAGAGGAATGAGCCATCAGGGTATGTGACACACAGCCTGGTGTGGCCAAAGGGTGGTGATGGCAGTAGCAGAAGAGAAGCAGCCTGAGAGATGTCTAGGGCCAGAACAGGAGCCATGAGATCTCTGCTAGCACAGCTGGGCTTCAACTAGCTGTGTTTTTGCATGCTGCTTTGGCAAATGTGAGCGAGCCGATGAATTCCTTCTATCCCTTCACCAAGATTATATTGAATCCCCTTCCATATATCTACCAGCAGTGTTCTAGGCTCTGGGGATACAACATACTCCTTGATTTCATAGAGTTTGCATTCTATTAGGTATAACAGATAATTAATTTTAAAAGCAATAACTAAAAATCTGTATGTCAAGAAATAATAAATACTCTGCAGAGTACTAAAGCATGGAATATTAGTCTATTCTCACATTGCTATAAAAACACCTCAGACTGGGTAAATTATGAAGAAAAAAGGTTTAGTTGGCTCATGGTTCTGCAGACTGTACAGGAAGCATAGTGGCTTCTGCTTCTGGGGAGGCATCTGGAGGCTTCTAATCAGGGTGGAAGGTAAAAGGGGCGCAGGCATCTTCCATGGCAGGAGCAGGAGCAAGAGAAAGAGTGAGGGGGAGGTGCCCCACTTTTTTTTTTTTTTTGAGACAAAGTCTCGCTCTGTCACCCAGGCTGGAGCAGTGCTGGATCTTGGCTCACTGCAATCTCCACCTCCCGGCTTCAAGTGATTCTCATGCCTCAGCCTCCCAAGTAGCTGGGATTACAGACACATGACACCACACCAGGCTAATTTTTTTTTTCTATTTTTAGTAGAGACAAAGTTTCACCATGTTAGCCAGGATGGTCTCAATATCCTGACCTTGTGATCTGCCCGCCTCAGCCTCCCAAAGTGTTGAGATTACAAGCATGAGCCACTGCGCCTGGCCGCTACACACTTTTAAACCACCAGATCTCACAAGAACTCACTCGCTGCTTGAGAATGACACCAAAGGGATGACGCTAAGCTATTCATGGGAAATCCACCCCCATGATCCAACCACCTCCCACCAGGCCCCACCTTCAACATTGAGGATTACAATTCCACATGAGATTTGGGTGGCAACACAGATCCAAATAGTATTACATGATAATGTGATAGAAGAAAACTGGGTGACACAATTAGAAAAGATGATCAGAGAAGGCCTCTCTAAAGAGCCTATATTTGGGCTAAGACTTGAATCCCCCCAAAAAAAGAGCTAAACATGCAAAGATCTGAGGGAAGAGCATCCTAAGCAGAACTGCAAAGGTCTTAAGGAGAGAACAAATTCCCTTTTTTTTTTAGACTAGAAAGAAATGTGGGTGGCTGCAGTGAAGAGAGTTTTGTATGTGTACCACATAGCTATTGTTGCATAACAAGTCATCCCGAAACTTAATAGCTTAAAGCAACAGTGGTTTATTTAACTAAGTGTTCTGCATGTCGTTAATTTAAACCAAGCTCAGCTAGGTGGCTCTCTCATACATCTATGGACAGCTGTTGGGTCATGGAGGCAACTTTGCTGATCTTAGCCAGGACTTCTAGCATTTCTGGGATTCTGGTTGGGGCATTTGAACTGACTCAACTCTGCCCCATGTGGTCTTCCATCTTCCAGGAGACTAGCCCAGCTTGGAGACTATGTAGGGTCCCAAGGAGAGTAGAGGCTCCCAAGCATCTTGAGGCCTAACCTCAGAACTGGCACATCACCACTTCTGCCAAATGTATCACAGAGTAAATATCAAAGGAAATCAAAGGCTAGCCCAGAGTTAAGGGGAGGGGAAACAGACTCTGACTCTTGATTGAAGAATCTGAAAAGTCACATGGCAGAGGGAGTGAGGAAGTAGACAGAGAGCAGTGAAGTATTGTGGCCATTCTTGCACAGTCCACCATAAATTGAAAAGATTAACCAGAGGCAGGTTATAGAGAGCTTGGTAATCTGTGCTGCTGAAGCCATGACCAGAAGAGAAGTGAGTCAATGAAGAGAGCTGCTCTTTTCACATGGCCATAAAATAATAGTGAGGGCTATGGCAGCAAGAAGGAAACAAAAGCAGCAGTGAAATGTCTTAGACAATTGATGAGCTGGGAGAGACTTTGTTAATCCAAGTGCAATATTCTCATCCTTACTATGTTCCAGAAAGTTAATAGAAAAGCTGAAGTTCAAAAACAGTCTCCCAAATTAATTTTAAAAACAATGAATGAAAATATGTGTCAAGAAATATTAAATACTCTGCAGAGTACTAAACCATGGTATATTAGTCTGTTCTCACATTGCTATAAGGGAATATCTGAGACTGGGTATATTATAAAGAAAAGAGGTGCCTGGCACAGTGGCTCATGCCTGTAATCCTAGCACTTTGGGAGGCCAAGGTAGGTGGATCACTTGAGGTTAGAAGTTCAAGAACAGCCTGGCCAACATGATGAAACCCCATCTCTACTAAAAATGCAAAAATTAGCCAGGCGTGGTGGCAGGTGCCTGTAATCCCAGCTACTCAGGAGGCTGAGGCAGAAGCATCACTTGAACTTGGGAGAAGGAGGTTGCAGTGAGCCAAGATCGTGCCACTGCACTCCAGCCTGTTTGACAGAGGGAGAGTCCATCAAAAAAAAAGAAGAAGAAGAAGAAAAGTTTAATTGGCTCATAATTCTACAGCTGGTACAGGAAGCATAGCAGCTTCTGCTTCTGGGGAGGCCTCTGGAAGCTTCCAATCTTGGCAGAAAACAAAGGGAGAGAAGGCATCTTCCAAGTCAGGATCAATAGAAAGAGGAGGAGGCAGGTGCTACGCACTTTTAAACAGCCAGATCACAGGAGAACTCACTCACTATCATGAGAATGGCACCAAGGGGTGCTATTTCCATGCAGTAGTCATTCCATCCATCACACTGTCCCCTTGATAAGATTTGCTGAGACATTTGTTGATACCTAATCAGCTTAGAAATGCAAAAGTACACCTCTAAAGATGAAATTTGACCATTTCCCCCAGGCTCTGTCTGGAGATTAGGTTGCTATCACAAGGTAAAAAAACATTGATGACAATAAGCAATCGTGATATATTTTCCTATGTGGCAATTTTATTACCTGATATTCACAACATTTGAAAAAGCTAAAGAAGGTAATAATATATAAATAGTCAACACTGGTTGAGAACTTGCCTTGTTCCTCTTATCTTGATCTCTGAAATGCCAAAAATTAATGTTCCCAATCTATGCATGTGCAGTTATTCAAACTATATTTTCTTGAATTGAAATATAAGTCTTTGGCAGGGCACAGTGGCACACACCTGTAATCCCAGCACTTTGGAAGACTGAGGCAGGCAGATCACAAGGTCAAGAGATCGAGACCATCTGGCCAACATGGTGAAACCCTGTCTCTACTAAAAATACAAAAGTTAGCCTGGCATGGTGGTGTGTGCCTATAGTCCCAGCAACTTGGGAGGCTGAGGAAGGAGAATGTCTTGAACCCAGGAGGCAGAGGTTGCAGTGAGCTGAGATCATGCCATTGCACTCCCACCTGGGCAACAAGAGTGAAACTCCATCTCAAGAGAGAAAAGAGAGAGGAAGGAAGGAAGGAAGGAAGGGGAAAGAGAAAGAAAGAAAGAGGGAGGGAGGAAGGGAGGGAGGGAGAGAGGAAAGAAAGAAAGAAGAAAGAGAGAGAGTAGGAAAGAAAGGAAGGAAAAGAAAAGAAAGGAAAGAAAGAGGAAGGAAGGAGGGAGGGAGGGAAGGAAAAGGAAAGAAAGAAAAAGAAAGAAGAAGGAAAGAGAAAGAAAGAAGAAAGAAAGAAAGAAAAAGAAAGAAAGAAAGGAAGGAAGGAAGGAAGGGAGGAAGTTAGTTCTCAAAATCAGTCTGTTCTCTCACTGAAGAGTGATTTCCTTAAGATCGGAGAGTAGGTTTCATTTATCTTTATGTACCCAGCAGGCCATAGAGCCATCCTGCACCAAGTAGGCCATCAAAAAATATTCAAGGAAAAGGTAAATAAATGGTCTTCTGCAGAGACAGAAGGGGTAAAAATTTAGAAAGATCAACAACTAGAGTAGTTTCAGGCCATTAGACATAGAGCAAACCTCCTTGAACACCCTCCATTTTCATGACTGTGTGTTAGTTGAACATGATAATAAAACCTTCTGCTTATAAGAAAAAAATGCTAATTTCTATTCTTCATTGTAGCAGATTTTAGAAAGATTTCCATTGAAAACACCTACTTTTTAACATTTGGTGCTAAATTTGTAAGTTCCTGTTTCTGAAAAAATTCACTTAAGTTGACTAACTTATTTCCTAATAAATATCACATGAATATCTCATATGTATCTATTTCTTTAAAAATGTAAACACGTATAACCTGATTCATATCCCAATAGGAGCAATGAAGGGGTAGGTGGTGACATCGCCTTTAACTGAAGTAGTAAGCTGCTGGTCTTCCAAGGTGACCCAGCAAGCAGATGACTGAGTCCAAAAGTGGTGATTTATCATTTCATTCTGGGAGAACGTGAAGAGTTCTCAGCTTTTAGGATGCACCTTATGCCATTAAAGTGCACGTTGACAATGATGGATTTGCCTTCATTATGCAGTTTATTGCGGGTAGATCAGGGCTGGGACAAGAACCTACGTCTTGTGATCCTAGTACAATAAATTTTTAGGAAGCATGACCCCCATGGCTGACCCCACAAGGAATCTAGACTAGAGTGAAATAGGAGGCTGTGTTTTACAAGACATCAAACAATGGCTACGAAGTTGATTTTATAGGCTTAGTAATATCTCCAGGGAATAATTCTCTTTCCCTTTCCTTCCGTCTGTAATTGGCATATACTCTAAATGCCATCAGAGCCAGCTTGTGCTAAAAATCTGTAGGGATAGCATTTCTCTCTCTTCCTCATTCAGTACGTGCCCATGTCAGGCCTAACTAAACAAAGGGACCAGATAAATAGAAGATATTCCATCCAGATATTATAGCCTGACAGCTTTACTCTGCAACCTCTATTATTGAGAATTATCTATTTTGACTCCAAACACGTCATTTCACCAAAGGTTCTTTACAAAGCAGATGACACTGAAAAGCAGTTTCACATTTTTCAGGTGTAGAGACTAGATTTTTATGGACTTCAACACTTGGAAGTCAGCTCACCATTCTGGCATAGTCCTCCCGCCAAGCCCAAATTCTGAAGTCAGAGTGGGAGCAATCAGAGGGTGACATCCACCTCAGAGTCAGAGAAACGAGGGACTTCTGATTCCTTGTAGTTTCTCAAAAAGTAAATCCTCTTTTCCTTAACTGGCATGCTTCTCTTTCGAGGGCCAATAACAACCTACTCGTTAAGAACCATTCAACATGTTCCAGAAATACTTCCAAAACCATTAACTTATTTGATCCATATATCGCTCCTACGAAGTCAATAGGCCAAATATTAACATTTGTAGCAAACAAGAAAGCCAAGCAGGAAGTGTTCAAACAACTAAACCAACAACAAACTGAAACTCTGGATATTATCAGGATAACAAAAAACTCGTCTGACCTGACCCCTAATTGGGAAATTTCCTACTGTGCCCAGAACAATGCATACGACAGTGGGAAATTTCCCAGTTAGGGGTCAGTTCAGATGATTTCTTTTTGTTATCCTGATAACATTCTTCTCTTCTAGACTATGAGAAGAGAGGTGCCGTAGTGGTGGAGCAGTGAGTGAGTGTGTGTTCCCAGGAATATTTTAGGTATAGTCACCAAGCTGGCCCTAAAGAAACTATAATTAAACTGGGAAATAGAGCAGATAAACATCGTGTCTAGAATACAAACTTCTCAGATTTATATGTCCCAAACCCAGCTCTTTTCCCTCTCTTCTCAGGCTCTTCCCACTAGTACTAACTTTACTTCCCAGCAGGAGAATTTGAGCCACTAACCTAGCTAGTCAAGGCATCTTCCCCTCTGATTCACCATCAAGATGAATGCTATGCACTAAAAATATAAAGGAAGTCACACAGGTGATCTTAAATTTTCTAGTAGGCACATTTTAAAAAGAAAGACAAGGCAACTAAAATGTAATTTTAATAATATATTTCATTAAACCCAATATATCCAAAATATTACCATTTCAACACATGATTAATATTCTAAACTACACTTCTATTTTCATCCTTAGTCTTCAAAATCCAGGGTGTATTTTCCAGTCACAGCACACCTCAACTCAGACCAGCCATGTTTCCAGGGCCTCAAAGCCACACTTGTCCAGGAGCTGACAGTCTAGCTCCAAAAATGTGAGTAAGCTAGTCCTCAGACGCGGTGGCTCACACCCGTAATCCCAGCACTTTGGGAGGCGGAGGTGGGCGGATCACGAGGTCAAGAGATCGAGATCATCCTGACCAACATGATGAAACCCCATCTCTACTAAAAATACAAAACTTAGCTGGGCGTGGTGGCAAACGCCTGTAGTCCCAGCTACTCGGGAGGCTGATGCAGGACAATTGCTTGAACCCAGGAGGCGGAGGTTGCAGCGAGCCAAGATCGCGCCACTGCACTCCAGCCTGGTGCCTGGCGACAGCGCAAGACTGTGTCTCAAAAAAAAAAAAGATTTTTATAAAACTCTCTCTTAGGGATGTGCTTACCTTCCCCCTTCTACCCCTGCTGCTCCTGACCTCCATCACCAGAGGAGACCCTAAAAGCAACTCATATTTTTGTTTCCAAGAGGGCCACTGACAACACTAAAACCCAGGAGGAAGCAATTGACAAGACCCTCAAGTGACTCACTTTGCAGGGAAAGTAGAGAGAGGCTGGCAAGCAAGAAAAATATAAGCCCACTTTTCTCCCCCTCACCAACCTCATTCCCCAACTTGTTTGCATATTGAAGAGGGGAGAGGCCTCCAGAGTTGCTTTCTGGGTCACTGTGGGGTGATTCCGCCAACAATAGGCTATAATTATAAGGTTTCTCTCTGCAAGTCAACTCTTGTTAATGGCAGGACGACATGAACGTTGAGGCTGACAGGCTGGAAGATAAAAGAGTAGTTGTTTGTTCGTTCCCTCTGCCCACTGAAAAATCCAGCCCCAAACCCATCTGAAGAACATTTCCTAATAGATAATGAGACACAAATCATGTGTACCTGATTGTAAATGAATAGCTCACATGCACAAAGCAAAACTCCATCTAAAAACTCCATTTCTCAGCCAGGATAGCACTCCATTAATGACATGCTTTTGTCTCTTCCAAAGACTAAACGCTCCTTTTCAAGAGAAAATAGACCTCAACGTCACCTCCCCACGTCCCTACCCCGACCCCGAAGAGATTGCATTACTCCGAGTATTAATATACCCTGCCACACAGATACGTAGGTGACCAAAAACTGAGCAGTTTTAGCCATTTGATCCCTGTCTTGAAATAGCAACTCACTGGATAAATGGACCTACCATTTAGCAATTTTCAGGATTTCCAATCTGCTTTGATTTCTTCTCTAGGTAGCTTTTTATTTTGTTTTGCAGCAGGCACCAACTTTGCAATATCAGGAAAAACCAGAGCCAGGCTTGAAAACAATGCTGAGGGTTTTAGATTCAAACCCGGGACAGAATTGGGAATGAGTCAAGCCAGGCGGGTTTTTCCAAATCTACAGGAAGTGAAATTCTTCAGCTCCAGGCAATGTTTATTACCCATGTAGAAACGTCGTTGGTTTGGTGATGGTGAGCTAACAGGGTATGGCCTGAGTGATGCTCTGAATAACTTACTGTTACTGCCTAAGATGTGAACGATTTGGGGCAGGACAAGTCTATGTGCAGTGGCCTAACGTGAGGTGTGGACTGGCGTCTAGCTTGTCTGTGAAGGTGGGTTTGTTTTTTCTGCTTTTATTACACATTAAATCAGATGAACCCAAAGACACTAGTTTTTACTTTTCAACGATTTTTAAAATTCTATCTCTAGCAGGGAATATTGATTTATTTTATTGATTCTTTTAAGATCCCTTCCAATTCTTTAGTGTCCGCTAGTCACTGGCCTCAAAAACTGAATTTTCACGTGTTGCCTTTGCCACTTAACATTATCAGAAGCTTCTTGAATGTTTACTAATGTACTAAAATACTTTCATGCTTGCTGTGTCTAATGTTCCTTTTGTGTTAGCAAAATTCGGGAATGTGCTGATGGCTAACTTGCAGAAATAGAGATTTAGGAGAGACATAATGAAGAACTTCCTTACAACATGAGATATTAGATGCTGAAAAGGGCTTTCAATTCCTTTCTGAAATAAGTCAGGGCCATAAGCACTTAGCCCACTCTCTCGGTGTCTCCCCGAAAAGTCCCTGCAGCCTTCTCTGTGGATTCCTCCAGCCCAACACCCAGGAGCCAGGGCCTGGGACTTCTGGGACCACCTCCCAGGGCTCATTCCGCTCTGACGCCCGGCATGAATTTGTCCTAAGTGCCTGACTCTCAGTGTGATGTGGTGGCGGTGACGGTGTGTGTCTTCCTCAATGTGTTGGTTGCGGTGGGAGGGGTTGGGCCAGAGAGTTGAATAGAGGAGCGGAGGGAGAAGAAAATAGGAAATTAGGTTTTTCAGAACTGCGAAAGCAAGGATTTGCACACTTATTTATGGAGGTGAGCGGTGAGCTTGGTTGACCCTGGATGCGTTTCTGCGCTGTAAGGGAACCAGCAGCGGGTCGATCACTCTCCGGCTCTCCGGCGGGGGCGCCCTCCTGCGCGGAAAGCGGCCGGGAGCACCGCGCCCCTCTCGCGGGTCTCTGCGGGGCCTGCGACTCCCGGCGCCGTTCTCGTGCCCTCCCCTCCCTCCACGGGCAGGGGCGGAGCCGAGGGGCCCACACAGCTCCCTCCGCTCCAAACGGGGCAGAGAACCAGAGGTGCCTGCAGCCGGGGGCGCGCCCGTCCTGCACACAGCAGGCTCCCGTTCTAGGCAGTCAATAAGGGAGAGAAGGGCGGCCTGGCGTGGGGGTGGGTCTGGCCCTGGGTGAAGGTGAATCGCCGACACGGCCTCCTGCGGGGCTGCGGGGTCCCATCCCGTAGCTGTCATTCTGTCCCCGTGGCTTCACCCCCGGCCGCTGTGAATCCAGCGTGAATCCATGGCCGCGCGGACACACCTGCCAGGCAGGCACAGGAGCAAGGGGCTCTAGGACTCCCTGGACACGAAAGCCGCGTCCACGCCCCCGGGTTAAAGATTAAGGCCCAGCCTCGCTGGCATCTCTGTTAACAACGCGATCATTCCCGCTGGGAGCCAGTGCGCCACCGCCGCTGGGTTCCACTCCTAAGCCTTACCCTCTTTAAGGCTCGTTCTTCATAGGTCGATGGGTCTCAGTGGTCCTGACAGCATAGGGTTGCTCAGGCATGGAAGGCACTCGGCACCCGGTGTGGGCAAGTTGTGCCTGCTCAGTAAATATTAGCTACCGTCTCACAGGGCCTGCCTCTCTTTTTGCTGTCCTCACACATTTCTGGTCTCTCTTTCATCTCCATTGTTACTGACCCAGGGTTGGCTGATGTAAGTGAAAAACGGGTGCAGTCAGTTAGCAAAGTCATGCAAATGCTTTAAAATTATACGTGTATGTGTGTATGGGTGTATGTATCAGCCTCTGGGTATATAGAGGTGAAATACCATGAAATACCATGTCAGCAAGCACTTGTGCAGTTTTCTTCGGATAACAAGTTTGAAGACACAGCCTCTTCTGGTTTCCTTCCCTTCCCTTCCCTTCCCTGTCTTTCTTCCTTTCTTCCCTACTAGAGCTTTCTGGGGCCATCTCCAAATAAACTACTTGCTCTCAAATCCCAGTGTCAGGGTCTGATTCTAAGTGAACTTGGAGTGCTGGCAACCGAGTATTTTTTTCCAGGACTCAGGATGGAATCTTACAGGAGATACACAGCCCTGTAAAAAGTTAGAATTATAATGTAGCATCAAGTTGTGCTTGATCATTAAACTAACAATGCCTCCTTTCTCCACCACCCCCATGTTTCTGACACTGTAATGTGTGATGTTATGGTTCTGATATGTAATATTGTGATATGGCAGATAGATTACAAGACTTGAATGCACAAGGAGATTTCCTGTGACATAAGTAATTCTCAGGCCCTATGTAGTGCAGGCTTTTACAAACATCTGGTTCAGCAGCCAAAAGTCATTAAAAATTAATGCTAGTATTTCCTCTTTCAAAGAATGATACTGGGAACATTTCCTAAAGTCCACTTTTCTTTCCTTCCTTGTTTTCTCAGCTTTTTGAGAGTGTCACATTCTCTCTTCTTTGCCCCGACATCTCCCAGCTTCCCGAAAATTCTGACCCAAAGTCTTTTCTTCTCTCCTGCTAGCTCTTAATTAGGTAAATCGACGTAGCCTCTCCATATGCACTAATTTTCTCTCAGCTCCCAAAGTCTCCCTAATAAAGAAGAACTTGAGAGCTGACTCAACTGTTCCCCAGTACAAAGTGGTGCACATGAGGGAGAGAAATGTGAATTACTTATACATCATTTTCCCCCATTAAACTTTCTTCACAACGATATTCGTAGTCTGAGAATCACTGGAATTATCCAAAGCTTCTTCCAGGCCCAATTGACCCATCATTTCTTTCCTTTTCTCACTGGTGTGGGCATAATTTCCTGCCATTTCCTACTGTGCTGCCTGCCAATTCTGGCGGTGTCCATTAGTGTCCCTCTTGACAAACTCGGATTTGAAAAATGGGCAACTAAATCTTCATTTATTAGACGTGTTTTTCTTTTACTAACAGCTGCCATCTGTTCCTCTCCAACTCAATACGACTCCCCATATCCCTCCAGCATTCTCTTCAGACATTTTCATCCCAGTTCCTTTTTATTCAAGTGCACATTCAATTGCAAGACAGTTTTTCAAAGAGGAGAAATAAGAAGCAACAGAAAATAGAAATGATAATAAAATATTACCCCCAAAATAAAAGAGACATGGAAAGAGTTTCTTTTTTTTAAGAGAATGCATAAACAACACATGAAAGGTTGGAAAATAACAAAGAAAATAATTTTTTTTAAAAAAAGATCTAGATGCAGGAAGGACTATTATGGAATGGCTGGAAAGATTAATAATAACCAAATAGCTGGAGGGTTGCCTGCAGCAGAGATGAAGAGAATAAATCAGAAGAGAAAAAAAGTTTGCCCAATTCTATTTTGCAGACAGTCTTTTAAAATGTATGTGTCATTCAGATTTGTTTTGATGTGTCAGTCATCTCCAGCATTAATCCTGGGCTTTGGATGCTACTTAGTTGCACGACTGGATGTGTTTTAAGATCTGCCATGAGGTTATATTCTGATTTACTTGCTTACAGTGAGCTCCTAACTGGAACACAGTTCTGAATGCCAAAGAAAACCAAAGACCATTTCCAGTTCAATTTCCATCTACAAAGTGGTCAAAGAAAACTCCAGTCCTTGAACTTGCATTCCAGTCACTTACGAGCTGTTTAGAGATTCTGCAGGGGCTTCATGCCTGCCCTCTATGAGGGATGAGGGATGTGACCCGCTCCTGATGAATGGACATTTGAGATCCAAAATGTATTGAGGTCGAGTTGTCATCACGTCTTTCATTTGCCCAAGTCCTATATCCAGAAAAAAAAGAAATGTTTTTCATCATTTCATATAGATGAAAAACAACATTACAAGCCTGTTTCAAAGGCAAAATGCATTCTGCATTGTATATGAGTTGGATAATGTCAAGTGTCTGTGATTGCAGCGTGGGAGTTGTTTTGGTCTGTTTTATTTTGACTTATGTCAGGAAACAATGAGTGTTTGTCATTTTCTAAGCAATATGGTCCAAAAGCACTTGTGGCTGGTGGTCTTTCATCTCCACGGGGCATTCCACCCAACAGTCACCATCTGCCAGGGATGCCTATCGATGTCAAAGTTCTGCTAGCTTTCTCCGGAGCCTGCTTCTGCTTTCAGAAGCTTTGAATAAGCTACACGACCACAATTTACTTCTATTGTCATTTCTTCAGGGAGACAGAGAGAAATACATCTGCCACGTTAGACAAGAAGCCCATGGGAAGAGTACACACACAATCAGAACAGCCAGAGCAGGATTACGCAGTTCAGCTGCAATCAGAAAGGGGGGAATAAGAGAGAGAAGAAAAGCCCCCATCTTGTTATGTGTAATGCTCATTTCTGAGCCAGTGTTTGAAGACAGAGCATGCTTTGTGAGAAAAACATGTTTTTTCATCAGATAGGACGTAGTCAACCGAGAATTAATCATTTGTGAGCCATTAAATTATTAGTTGTAAATTGTAACTAATTTCTGATGATTAAAATGACGTTTTTTTATACCTGGGCTCCTATAATTCCCCATTTTAAAATAGTTACCAAGTTACACCCTGGTAAGATAAAGACAAAAAAGTTCCAGTAAGTTAGCCTTGGCTATGTAACAAGCCATTAAGACATAGTAGATTACCACAAAAAGTATTTATTAGTTCACTATAATCTGGGTCAGACATTTAGGATGAGTTTGGCTGTGTGGATCTTCTGCTCGTTGCCTGGGGTTCCTCATGTAGAGGTAGTCAGCTGATGGTGTGAGCAGGATCTGATTGGTCTTGAATGGCCTCACTCACATTTCTGGTTTTAATGCTGGCTGCTGTCTGGGAGGCGCAAGGGAGTGGGACCTGTATGTCTCCAAGAGGGTAGCCTCAGTTTATTCACATGCTGGTGGTCACAGCGTTCCAAGATGCAGCAAGAGAGAACAAGCCCCCGTGCAGAAGCGTTTTTCAAGTCGCTGCTTATAGCATGTTCACTCTATTCCATTGGCAAAAGCAAGTCACATGGCCATGCCTAGGGCCAGTATGGGCAGGAAATCTCAAGGGAGTGAACATTGGGAGGTGGGGGATAAATCAGGGACATTACTCCAGCAACCTACCACAGACGTGTTCTTGAACATGCTTTTATCTGTACCACTAGACCAAAACTCTAGGGACTTTGAATCATGTAAGCATGTATCAAAATGGATCTCAGCTAACTTCAAATCCTTCTTTGGACAACTTAAATTCAGAAAGGTGAGATTTTGGGCCCAATGTCACATGACTAACTTGATACTACATTAATTATGAAGGTATTGGCAAGCATCTGGAATCAGTGATACAATAGTTTGACTTAATTTTTTGGATAGGAAAATTTATTAATAAGGGGAAAAATCTATCAGGACTAAAGAGTCTAGAAAATATTTTCAGAAAGAAAAGGCAGAGCTCAGATGGGCAGGTAAACCAGCAGATGTAATGAGGGAAAACCAGCTGAAGCTCAGGGTTTTATGTTTCTCTCATTATTTTTAGATTCATAAGGCAGAACTTCTCAAACATCCATGTACGTATGGAGTGCCTTTCCAGGGAGAGCTGTCCTACTGCCCAGGAGACACTTGGCTTTCATCCATGTTGTTTTCAGAAACATATAAAATTCACAGGACATATTCTGAAACTTGAATTCCTCCTCCTACAGTGAACCTCAGGGAGACTCCTTCCCTCATTCCCAAGACACATCCTCCTAGAATCAGTGTCTTCTTTTCATAACTGCAGTTATACACTGCAGCAGAGAAGAGATAAGTTCTCATGTCTCCACTCCCTGGCCAGCCCACTTGATCTAAAAGAATTTTGTACCCAGGTCAAGTTCCTCAGGAAGCACCAATTGAGGGGTGAGGAAGTGAGACAGGAGAGGAAAGAAACACCATAAAGTGCATATTTTAGAGGAAATTACCAGTGTGGGCAACTGGGGCTCAGGCTTGCTGAGGACCTCTGAGAAACTGTGGAGAACATGACTCAATCATCCACCCAATGGGAAGAAAGTTGGGTGTTTATCCGCAAACTCCTTGTCAGGGACTGCTGGAGTGTGCTCAGGGAAGATTAATTCTCTAGCACGTGACTCTTTCTTAGGCACACATCTAGTGAGTCAGAGAAAAGCCTTCAGGCAGAGACAGTCTTTGGGGGTTTCTAAAAGCCACTTCCAGCTTGCAGAAGAGAATGCAGAAGGAATATGGGCAAAGTTAGAGTCCTTCTGCCTTATGCATCCTTGGAGAACTAACTAGAAAGTCAGGACTAGCTTAAATGTATAATGGTTGTGACTAAAACCAAGGCAAGCACATGAAAAGCAATACGTTATTAAAACAAGCAAAATGGTGGGCATCAAACAGCCCTGTCGATTATTTCTGCTTTTCCCCGCTTCTGTTGACTGATTGGGTTATGTTGTCTTCGTTATGCCAACCAGTAATGTCTCAGCTGCCTTAAATAAATTGTTTTCAACATCATCCGCCCAAGTTACTCAACAGGAAAGCAGCAATTTTTTTCATTGTTTTCCATTAGGAAGCAATATCAGTTAGATCTGGATTTCAGTCTGTCCCTATAGTCTCTCAAAACTGTGACCTTGGCCAAGTTATCCTCTCTCAACTTCAGTTTCCTCATCTGTTAAAAGACAATAGCAATTCTGACCACACAGGATTGCAGTGAAAGAAGTATGGTAAGCAGCTCACCCATGAAAGGCACACGTGTCCTCCCTCTGCCCCACTCTCTAATACTCCCCTCACTGCTGAGGACTAAATTCAATTCTACTTAATCAGTTTATGTTGAAGTTTTACTTTGTGTGGACTCCGTCTTGGATTGCCTAGCAAGTATAGAGCTAATAACCCTTTTCTTCTAAAAGCTTTCTGTTTTGGGGAAAGACAGGCGTATAAAGCTCCAACAAAATCAGGTAATGATAAGTACTTCTTTCCGTGTGAAGAGCACCATGCTCTGACCCTACAGGGAGAAACAAATTATCCTCTATTTTCTTGTAGTTTACATAACAGTAGTTGATTCCATAATGCACACTCAACTGCTAGAGTCTCCAAGATTCCCACCAACTGCCATCTTCCACAGAATTATATTACACATGAAAAAACCTCTCACTAACCTCTAATAGATTCCAACATTCCAAGACTATGAAAAAGAGTTGAAAACAATCTAGAAACTGCTGACTTGTATCAGGCATAGATTTATTCAGACAAAACAGAGAGACAGCAGGTTTTTGAAGTGAGATTGTTTTGTCAATTGGGCATGACAAAGGAAGAAAAATAAAAATTATTCTTCATGCTCTGAAAATTTTCTCTCTTGTGATATATGACTCTGTTACAGTACCTGGCATTTAGTGGTGTTTAACCAATGTTAGGGAAGAAAACTAACATTGGTTAAACACCACTAAATGCCAGGTACTGTAACAGAGTCCTCATTCATCATTTTATTCAATCTTATCTACTCTCCGAAGACCACAAAAGAAACCTGTTGATCAAGCAAAGCTTATCAGACTTACTGCAGTAAGAGAGAACATTGCCTTAATGGAGAATGGTTTTATGAGCTGGGTGATTTTGAAGTTGGTCTTAAAAGTTAGGGAACTGTTGGGACTGGAAAAGTTTATGAAAAGTTTGTTTACTTTGTGTTGGTAGGCACATGGAGGTAAGGGTCTTGAAGGGAGTATTGATGAGTAAGACATCAATCTTGATAAGTAAGCCATTTCATTGGTGTTATGGGATAAATTGTGCCCCCCTAAAATTCATATGCTGCAGGCCCAACCCCCCTTCCTCAGAACGAGACTGTATTTGGATATAGGCCTTTGAAGACGTAATTAATGTTAGGCCATGTCACATGGGTGAGCCCTAATTCCATGTGACTTGTGTCTTGGTTCATTTGTGCTGCTATAACAAAATACCATTGACTGAATAATTTATAAAGAACAGAAATGTATTTCTCACAGTTCTGGAGGCTGGTGGGTCTAAGATCAAGGCCAGCAGTTACGTGGTCTGTGAGGAGCCCAGTCTCTCCTTCCAAGATTGCATCTTGTTGCTGTGTCTTCCAGAAGGGAGGAGCACTGTATCCTCACATGGTAAAAGTGACGGAAGGACAAGAAAGGTGAACCCTCTCTGATGCTTCTTTTATAGGACATTACTTTATTCATTAAAGTGGAGCCTTCATGACTTAATCACTTTCCAAAAGGCCCCACTTCTTTATTATTTTTACTTTTTGTTAAGACAGAGTTCATTTTGTTGCCTAGATTGGAATGCAGTGGCGTGATCTCAGCTTACTGCAACGTCCGCCTCCTGGGTTCAGGTGATTCTCCTGCCTCAGCTTCCCTAGTAGCTGTCATTACAGGCGCACACCACCATGCCCTGAAAATTTTTGTATTATTAGTAGAGACAGGGTTTCATCATGTTGTCCAGGCTGGTGTTGAACTCCTGACCTCAGGTGATCCACCCACCTCCGCCTCCCAAAGTCCTGGGATTACAGGCATGAGCCACCACACCTGGCCAAGGCCTTACTTCTTAATACCACCATAATGAGAATTCAGTTACAACATAAGAATTTTGAGGGACATTTAGACCATAGCAAATAGTGTCCTTATAAGAAGAGGAGATTAGGACACAGACACACACAGAGGGATGACCATGTGAGGACACAGGAAGAAGACAACCATCTGCAAGCCAAGGAGAGGGGCCTCAGAGGGAACAAAATAAGCCATCACTGTGACCTCGGACTTCTATCCTCCAGAACTGTGGGCAAATACATTTCTGTTATTTATAGCCACCTGTTCTCACAGCCCTAGCAAACTAACATAATTGGTACTTCCAGGAACAGGAGGTTAAATAACATGCCCAAGATTACAAAGCTGTTAATGCGGAGCCAAGGTTCTAACCTCAGTCTACTGAACTGCAAAACCAAGTTCTGCATATTTTAAACTTCCCTCTGAAGCAGAAACAAACTATAAATAGGGACTAAACAGAAAGTAACTAAAGCTTTGTTATATCTTTTTTCAGTTGCTCAGTTTTCCATGGGCAGCACAGGGCACTCATTGCTGTTTCTTTTCTACAGCCTCCAGCCTAAGGTATCATTTTTAGTTTATAAGGTGTAAAGGCCAGCTAGTGTTTTATCCAGGTGAACTGACACTCTTGTGTCCCACCCACTGTCCTCAGGCCTGACTATTTCTGGGTGCAGAGATTCTGTGATTTCCAGCTGCCAGTACCTGCAACCTTCACCTGAGGCAGTTCCCACTTGGCCCTTGTTCAGGGCAGATTGGAAGTTCTGGGTAGGGAATGCTCCCCACCAGAGAAACCCTCAACCAATGATTGATGGGAGCTGGTGGATAAAAAGTCCAGGTCCCTCCTCCCTCACATGGGATGACTCCGAGACATGTTCTGTTCCCAGAATTTCCCAATGGGATTGACCCCTAGTTATGCACAGTAGTAACTGGCCTGATAACACACCTTGTATTGGCTGCCTTTTCTCCCATCAGTGCTTTTTGGGATCACCTCCTAGATAAATGATACTCAAGTTCTTGTCTTAGGATCTTCTGGAGAAACTCAAATGACACCAGGCTACAACTGCTGGCTCCAAAATGAGTCACCTCCCCTCTCCAATACCTCTGTATGGACCTTTAGGTCTCTTAGGCAAGCAGCCATGTTCTTTAACATGACCTGGAAGAGCTGGCATGATCTGGCATCTACCTGTCTATTCTTATTAGGGTTCTTCGGTTTAACAACAGAAGTAGAATCTGGGTAACTCATACAGAAAATGAATTTATTAGAAGGACATCTCTTACAGAATCAGCTTGGGAAGATGGGAACCAGACTGATTTAGAGATGAGTAGCCAAGGCTCTGCCATAAGAACCATCAACTTAGGACACCCCTGCAGACCCCAAACCACCTTGGTCCTCATCACCCTCTTCCTGCTGCCAGATTCCACCACCCAAATACTCCCCCTACTGCTGAATGCTCAGCTAGCCCCTGTGGAAGTCTCTAGCAACACGTACCTTCTTGCCCCTCCCGAGTTACAGGCACAGGGGCAGAAGTGACAGTGGGCACCCATGACTAAGCCTAGCCCTTAAGAGGACTCCTGTGATTCCACTTGACCTCTTTTACTTCTGTCATTGCAGTGAGAGGAATATGCATGAGCTAGGCCACTGGTGGCCTGAGAAGAACAGACCTGGGCTAGCCCACTGGTTGCTTGAGAAGAACATGCCTTGGCTAGCCCACTAATGGCTTGAGAAGACCATATCTGAGCTAGCCCACTGGTATCCTGAGAAGAGCATACCTGGGCTAACTCAATGGTGGCTTGAGAAGAACATGCCTGGGCTAGCCCACTGATGGCTTGAGAAGAGCATGCCTGGGCTAGCCGACTGAAGGCTTGAGAAGAACATGCCTGGGCTAGCCTACTGGTGGCTTGAGAAGAACATGTCTGGGCCTGACACGCTTAAAAAGCAAGCTCCCATAGTGCACGGAGAAGGGTTTATTCCTCTACTTCAGTGTCTGCAGAAGGAAATGGGGATGTCCCAAATAATCAGGGTGCTAAAATATTGGGCTGCCAGAAGACAGACCCCCTACTGCCTCACAGGCCCCTCCCCTCACAGGCCCCTCCTCATCCCGATGTCCAGCCCTACCAGGCTTTGTGCAGGTCACAAGGCCACCATGCTTCTCCCTGCTGCACAGTGTGCTCTCCTCTTTGCATAGAAGGCCCCCCTCTTCTGCCCAGACAATTCCTCTTGGCTGCAGAATTCAGGTCAGCCTTCCTCAAAGAAGATTTCCTGAGACCACAAACAGGTCAGATCCCCCACAAATGCATGCACAACAGCTTTCCTTTGAGAAATTCATCTCCCTTGTAATTGCAGTGTCATTCACATCCCTCCCAAGAAGTCAGTTCCCTTTGGGTCCAGGCTGTGTCCACTTTGACTCACTCTATGTGCTCAGCACCAAGCAGAACACCCAGCACATATTAGGTACTAGATAAATAGCTGTTAAGAGATGAATAAGTGAATGATAACATTTATAAGCTGCTTAATTTTGATTTTTCACAAATCACTACATAGTTTGTAAACAGCAAAAGACATTGTCCTTTTGTCTCAGAGATGAGGCAGCTCATATTTTCAATGAGAAAGATGTTCTCTCATGACAGACACTAAAATAACCCAATGGGGCATGAGGTCACCTTGATTACATGTTTCCAAAGAAATATTTTTTAATACCAAATATTTTTTTAAAGTTTTTATAAAGCCTTCCATCTATTCAATGGTAGGTGATATCTCAATTAACTATTGCTATATAACAAGTGTCACAAGTGTCTCCAAAGCTCAGAGGCTAAAAACAACAATAATTGGTTATTGTCCATTCATCTAGAGGCGGACTGGGTGAACTGATCTAGATGAGGCTCAGCAGAAAGTGGTTGTGCTCCACGTGCTTCTCATCTTTCTCAAATACTAGTGGGCTATCCCAGGCGTGTTCTTCTTAAGCTGCCAGTGGGCTATCCCAGACATGTTCTTCTCAAACCACCAGTGGGCTAGCCCAGGCATGTTCTTCTCAAGCCACCAGTGGGCTAGCCCAGGCATGTTCTTCTCAAGCCACCAGTGGGCTAGCCCAGACATGTTCTTCTCAAGCCACCAGTGGGCTAGCCCAGACATGTTCTTCTCAAGCCACCAGTGGGCTAGCCCAGACATGTTCTTCTCAAGCCACCAGTGGGCTAGCCCGGGCATGTTCTTCTCAAGCCACCAGTGGGCTAGCCCGGGCATGTTCTTCTCAAGCCACCAGTGGGCTAGCCCAGACATGTTCTTCTCAAGCCACCAGTGGGCTAGCCCAGGTATGTTCTTCTCAAGCCATCAGTGGGCTAGCCCAGGTATGTTCTTCTCAATCCACCAGTGGGCTATTCCAGGCATGTTCTTCTCAAGCAACCAGTGGGCTAGCCCAGATACATTCTTCTCAGGCCACCAGTGGCCTAGCTCATGCATATTCCTCACTGCAATGACAGAAGCAAAAGAGGTCAAGTGGAATCACAGGAGTCCTCTTAAGGGCTAGGCTTAGTCATGGGTCCCCACTGTCACTTCTGCCCCTGTGCCACTGGCCAACACAACTCAACATAATCAAGTCCAAAGTCAAAAGAGGTTAGTACCTCCATCCACAATGGGTACAGCGACAGATGAAAAATTAAAGCCAACAAGCAATCTACCTCAAGATTAGAGGTTAGGTAAATGATAAGAAGCCTTTAGAAAAGCAAATGGCCAAACGGCAATCAAGTCTTCCGTCAGCACGTAGGTGCATATGCCTTTGAAAAGCTGTCAGAGACAGTACTCCTCAAAACTGTCAAAGTCATCAAAAGCAAGAAAAGTCTGAAAATTGTCACAGCCAAGAAGCACCTAAGGAAATATGATGAATAAAAGTAACATGGAATCCTAGATGAGATTATAGGGCAGAAATAAGACATTAGTTAAAAACTAACTAAATCTGAATAACATATGGGCTTTAATAATAATATATCAACAGCAGGTCATTAGTTGTGAGAAACGTACCATATATTAATAAAAGGGGAAATTGGGTAAGGAGTGTGTGGCGACTCTGTACTTTCAACTTTTCTGTAAATCTAAAACTATTCCAAAATTTAAAAATTGTTTTAACAAACACAGCAGTCAGATGGAATGTGGTTTAGGACAGCAAGAACTGTTGCTTGTCCAACCTCATCAAGTTCTTATAAGACCTTATTACAACCGTACGAATGATGGATTTGTTTTCTAGGGAAGAAAAAGCCCTTTTCTGGGACTCTGAGACCAAGGATTTATTTGTACCCACCTGAGACACGTGCTCAGAGAAGGACTGGGGTGCATGAAGGAGGCTCCTGTCAGAATCTCCAGTCCGGGGAGCCCAGCTGCCTGGGATGTGGGGCTGCCTGCCCTCAGTCCCTATGTGGCCTCCCTTTGGGCTCCTTCCAGCCTCATTCCACTGTGATCTTACTCCTTTCAGCATATCTGTGGTCTTCTCAGCCCTCCCGTTCTTCTGTTTCATCTATGTAAAAAGACTGGATGAATTCTAGACCTAACTCCAAACTCCTATTAATTATGCAGTAACACAAGGTAAATAGGCTAACTTAAAAGTCCACAGCTACAACAGCATCATTTATTTTTCAAAATCTAATTCCTTCAAAGAAAGCTTCCTTAACTGCTACAGCCTTCACAGATTCAGTCTTCCTCAAGGAAGGTATCCTGAAACCACAAACAGGTCATATCCCCTGCAAATGTATGCACAACAGCTTTCCTTTGAGAAATGCATCTCCCTTGTAATTACAGTGTATTCACATCTCTCCCAAGAAGTCAACTCCCTGTGGTCGGGGCTGTGTCAACTTTGGCTCACCCCGAGTCCTCAGGACACAGGACATAAGCAGATGCATTTTGCGAGGGCGCCCAGCCTAACTGTAAGTCTCCTGAAGGCAGGGGCCAACATGAATACATACTGTATCCCCCGAAGATTTAGAAAGATGCTGCATCGTGTGCCCCACCCCCACCCCGTAAATACCAACGAAGGAGAGCTCTCCGCCCTTCCCCTCTCCTCCCTGGGGCAGAGCGGCTCCGGGACCGGCTCGCTGTCATGGCAACGCGGCGCTTCCTCCCAGAGACCGCGCTCCACGAGTCGCGGAGCAGCTGCTACCGCTGTGTCTCCGCCAGTGCCATTTCTGCTTCCTCGAATTTTAAATTGGCCAGGATAATACAACAAATTAAGGTATTTGCTGGTTTCTATTACCATTTTTTGGTAAATCACTTTTTCCATATTAATGCATGGGAAAGATTGCCAGCAAACATACCATTAATTTCACTGAGAAAAAGCTTTAAATGCTCAGTCATGTTTTTCTAATACAATTCAATGCTTCCAAATTTATTTACTGCTGCCTCAAAAATCCCAAGTAAATCATGCTTTTATACACGCACGCGATGCCCATGTTGAGAAGAAATTTGCGAAGCGGCTGTGTTTGTTGAATCCTGAGTCTGTCTCTGCACCTAGAACAATCCCACTGAAATGAAATGAATGCTTGCAAAGATTTCTTACTTCCTCCTTTAAAGGGTTCCAGTTTACGGATGGTAGGAAAATGAACAAAGACGATAAAAGGAAGCAAGCTCATCATGCATTCACCAAAGTGAAATTTCCAAACAGTAGTCACAAAGCATTTTTGCATTTAAGTGTCATTACAGATTTGGAACTATGTATTTTTTTCTCTGACTTCTCCCAGAAAAGTTTTTGGGATTTGGGAATTCTACGTGTACATTTTCCACAATGGAGTTTCCTTCCCATGTATGTGTGTGTGTGTGTATTTTATATATATATGCTACATATTTTATATGTAATATATAAATATTATCCAACATATATTATGTAATTATATATTATACAATTACATATTATTATAAAATTATGCATAATTTTATATATTGTAGAATTACATATATAGAATTATATACAATTTTACATATATTAAAATACATAGACAATTTAATATATATTTATTATCAGTGGGGATATTTGTAATGCAGATAACTACTTGCAGATTTAAATATCAGCTTTACTGATACACTGAATGTTTGGTGAGAAAGGGTGCTATTTATGGTAAACGGAAGAGGAGAGAAGGAGGCAAGTTCAAAGCTGAAAAAGATTTTCGAGATTATTTTCCAACCTAATGCCCTATTTGACTGACCTAGAAGATGATGTCCAGATGAAAAACTTACTTGGCTAATAACACACTACCAACTTGTGGCTGAGCCGTGAGTTAAATGGTGAAACTGAAGCAAAATCACTTGGGTTTCTGCATGGGAGTTGTCAACAGTCATGAAATTACACTCAAAGACTCCAGTGCATTCAATTAAATGTCAATTAGTATCTAAACTTTGCCAGAACACAGCAAACAGCAGAGCTAAGACATCCTGTGGGTGCTCCTCCCTCCCTGCAGCCTGGCCTGATCAATTAGAGTTCTTTGGTTTCCAGAACATGGTTGCTATTTTCTTCCCCAGCTCCATTAGCAGGTTGGAAATGGCACACTGACTGTTTAATTAAAAATAATAATAATTAAAATACTAAACACGGTGTTGACTAAAAACAAACCATTATTCTCCCTTAATCACTTAGGCTTAGTAATTTATCTTTGTATTTGGCAAACCTTCAAAAGGAGTAAATCAATGTTAAATCCAAAATTTAATGACTCGAGGGTTTTTGGAGAAAAATAAAACTACTAGTGCATCACAAAAAAAGGCAGGGACTGGATAAGTCTGGGCTGTTTTACAAGTTGCTGTGTTCTACCACTAAAAAGAGGGTTATCATAACTATTGCTAGTTATATATGGGCTAACCCCAAAACATATTAATTTCCTTACAAGTCATCTTTAATTTTTAAGCTTATAAAAATGTCCCCAATTACTCAGAAGCAATATCATTTTATATAGAGTTCTACACAGCAAACCCTATGTGAGTGTTACTCCACGTGCATTGTCTAATATTTAAATTGAAAGAGTTATTACACATATTGAAGACTTATTACACATAATGTTCCAAAATAGATGGTTACCAAGTTTAAAAATTTCACTCTTTCAGCTAACACGTGAATATCTTTAACAACTGACAAATTACATAAGCAAGATTTTTACACAAAATGAAAATTTTTTAAAAAAACAATTAACAAAGCAAAGCATGTTTGCATTCATTAACTCATTTGTTTTGATCTTGTCCTATATTCCTAAAACTCACAGAAGGTAATCTGTTATACAAATAGATGATCAGTGTAGAAAATTCAAGAAGTATATGAAGGAAAAAAGAAATCTCCCTCTGGCTGAGACCTGAGTGACCGACCTTCAGCAGAGCTGTGGCTACCGTGTTCTCCAGCGCCGGCGTCTCTGGTCTGTCAGCCTGGACCTACCTTGCAGCCGCAATGGATGCAAGTTCGAAATATGGCAACTTTGAAAGATATTATCAAGTGACTAAAGTCCAGCAAAAACATCCAGAAAATTACCAAGTCTATGAAAATGGTAGCAGCAGCAAAATATATTTCAGAGAACTGAAACCAGCTCGAATATATGGATTGGGATCTTTGGCTCTGTATGAAAAAGTTGATATCAAGGTGCCTGAAGACAAGAAGAAACACCTTATTGGTGTGTCCTCAGATCAAGGACTGTGTGATGCTCTTCATTCCTCCATTGCTAAGCAGATGAAAAGTGAGGTTGCCACACTAACAGCAGCTGGGAAAGAAGTTAAGTTATGACTGTTGGAACTGGTGACAAAATCAGAGGCATACTTTATAGGGCTCATTCTTACCAGTTTCTAGTGGCATTCAAAGAAGTGGGAAGAAAGCCCCCTACTTGTGGAGATGCGTCAGTCATTGCCCTTGAATTACTAAATTCCAGATATGAATTTGATGAAGGCTCCATCTTTAATCAATTCAGGTCTGTCTTCTCCTATAAGACAGAGGAAAAGCCCATCTTTTCCCTTAATACCATTGCAAGTGCTGAGAGCATGAGTATCTATGATGATATTGATGCTGATGTGCTGCAGAATTACCAAGAATACAGTCTGGCCGACATCATCTACTACTCTCTGAAGGAGTCCACTATTAGTGAGCAGAGTGCCAGGATGACAGCCATGGACAACGCCAGCAAGAATGCTTCTCAGATGATTGACAAATTGACACTGACATTCAACCGTACCCTCCAAGCTGTCATCACAAAGGAGTTGACTGAAATCATCTCTGGTGCTGCAGCTCTGGATTAATGAAAATCAAGTTCCATCCTCAGACAAGAGGTAAAGAAGGAAAATTCAGCCAGCTGATTTTGTTTTTAGCTTACTGTTGTCTTTGTCAGAAGAAACTATTCCTCCATTGTTTGAATTACTGAAGACAGCAAGATATTTGTAAATCATCTTACAACAAACAACTTAAAATTAAAAAAAAAATCTCCCTCTCTATCAAACACCTCTTTCACCTCCACACCCCAGAGGTGATCATTATTATCATTAGTTTGATATCTGTCTTTTTATAACAGTACTGGTTAATAGAAATGCAATGTGAACCACAACTGTGTGCATAATATTAACTAGCCATATTTTTATAATAAAAGTAAAGGAAATGAGAGAACTTAATAATATATTTATGTAATATATCCAAAATATTATTTCAACATGTAATCAATATAAAATTATAAATGAGATATTTTGCATTTTCTCTGTGCTGTCTTCAAACACCAGTGTGTGTTTTATACTTAGAGTACAAATCAATTCAGATTACCACATTTCAAGTGCTCAGTAGCCACACAGGGCCATGACTACCTGTGAGACAATACAGCTGCAGATCTTCCTTTCTATATGAGAGAGAGAGACTGTGAGATAGTACATCAGCTAAGTACTCTTTACCGGGTGCCATGGCTCATGCCTGTAATTCCAGCACTTTGGGATGCCAAGGCGGGCAGATCATGAGGTCAGGAGTTCGAGACCAGCCTGACCAATATGGTGAAACCTTGTCTCTACTAAAAATACAAAAATTAGCCAGGCGTGGTGGTGCATGCCTGTAATCCCAACTATTTAGGAGGCTGAAGCTTGAGAATCGCTTGAACTTGGGATGCAGAGGTTGCAGTGAGCCAAGATCGCGCCCCTGCACTCTAGCCTGGGCAAGAGAATGAGACTTCGTCTCAAAAATAAATACATAAATAATTTTTTTAAAAAAAAGAATCATTTTGCTGCCAAGAACAGAAGTAACAATGACAACTAATAAAAGCTTCCATCAGCCTATGTAACAGGAAGTCTACAGATGGCCAAGTCCAAGGCTGGACCAGCAGCTAACAATCCAGGCTCCAGGTTGCTATCTGCAATTGTCTCAACCATCCCCTGTGGTTGTAAGATGGTTGCTTCAGGTCCCAAGAGCACATCTTCCTACTCCAGCCTCTGAAGACAGGAAGCAGAAGCATAGCTGAGAAAGAGCTCTTTCTTCATTCATGAAGGGGAAAAAATCTGTCAGATGCCCCCTTTATAGCTCTTGCTGAGAACAGATCACATGGCTTTCCCAGGTCAGAAGGTGGGTGTCTGGCTATTTTAACATCCACAGTGAGAAGCAGCAATAGGAGAAGGGGATTGAGAATGGTTAAAAGGTAGGCACCCAAAGAACTGGCATGGATAGATCTTTGGGTAGCATTCCTGACTCAAACAGCATGCCTGCTTCAGTTGGATGGACTCTTCCAACACACTTCATGTGGGCTGTGCCAATCACACTTCCTCCAAAAAACATGTAAAAGAATGTTTCAGCACATCTGCAGCATGTTGGGCATTATTAGATTCTCAAATAACCCTGTACAGTTTACACTTTCATGAGTATCACCTTCATTTTACCAAAAGTTAACTACCTTTTGAGGTCACAGCCAAGAAGACCCTGAGTCATTAACCATCTCTTAAACCCAGATCTTCCATCTGCAAACTCACTGCTTTTTCCATTCTCAGCTGCAATCTACCTGACAAGTAAAGAATACTTCATGAAAATTCAAAGTATAATTAAAGAATCTCAAGTTGAATTTTACAAGTTTGAAAACCCAATTTAAGTCCCTTCCCAGGATAAGCTCTGCTATTTATAAAAATCCAAACACCCAGTCTGTGACTGAAGGCCAGTAAAACAGATCTTGGGGCACTAACTGATCTCTCTACTGTGAACCACTCAGGATTGCTTTTATTCTTGAAGAGAAGGTAAAAATAATGACAGCAATGGTAGTTCATATACCTCAAAGTATTTTTATGCCCATTATCTCATGTATTAAAAAAAAAAAAAAAAACCTCTGAGATTGGCAGAAGTATGCAAACTTATTTGATAAATGGTAACTAAAACTCAGAAAAGTAAAGTAATTGGGTCAAAATCAAACCTGTAGGCTAAGACTTTGGTCTTGGATGCTAGGAACTATAAGAAATATGGATATCAGAAGTCATCAGAGGCTCTTTTATCATCAAAACCCTCTCATCACATGCTGAGCACTGTTCTGAACCCTTTACATTTGTTAACTTATTTAATTTCACAAGAATCCTATAAAATTGTGCATCAATGCTATGTCTTCAGAACAAACTAAATTTGCAGGTGTTCACAACATTAGATAGTTACTTCTCATTAATGTCTACTACACGACTTGGTTGAAGTTCAGCTGATCTAGGGTGGACTTAGCTTGGGATGGCTTTAAGCTCATGGGCTGGGTTCAAGTGTACTTCTGATTAATACAAATAACATCTTGCTTGTATATTTCATACTCAACGGACCTCACACACAAATATTATTTTCTCAGTCCTCCTTAATGGAAGTTGGAGTGTCTCAGAGGAAATGGGAGGATTCTGAGAAGTAGAGAAATGCCCCATAGCCACCTCTATCAAAGAGCCAAGTGAAATTGAAAATAGGGCACTGGATTTGATAAGGAAGAGGTCACTAATGAAGCCGTCACCTGAGATCTGGGTGGGGTACCATCAGGCACAGGTTTCTCTAGGGCAACAGTTCTCAAATTGTGTCTCCTGAACCAGCAGCACCAGTGTCACTTGGGAATTGGTTAGGATTTTCTAAGACCCCACTCCAGACTTACTGAATCACAAACTCAGAGTGGGGCCCGGCAATTTTTGTTTTAATAAGCTTTCCAGAGAATTCTGATGCTACTTTTAAATTTGAACACCACTGCTCTAGAAGGATGCAGAGAAACTGAACTGTGCATAGCATTCACCATTGCTGGCCCGTTAGAAACTTGATGGTTCCACTGTAACATTCATAATCTTAGTTGTATGCACCCTGCCTTTATTTTACTATATATGCAATGTAGTCTTTGAAGTGCCTGTCCTACCAAGAGAATCCTACGCTATTTTGGACTTTGGCTAAAAAGCACGCATGTCACCCTGGATTGAATCCTGGGTCGTTTTTTGGCAGGGAGTATAAAAATCGTTAATGGGACAATTGATCAAATTTGAATAAGGTATAGATTAGATAACAGTATCGTTTCAATGCTAATTTCCCAATGCTCACAACTGAACTGTGGTTATGTAAGAGACAGTGATTGTTTCTAAGAAACACATATTGAAGTTTTTTAACTTCAGGGAGCATACCATTTGCCACTTACTTTCAAACAGTTCGGAAAAAATGATTTTGCATGTGTCATATGTATATGTGTGGGGAAAGAATGATAAAGCAAATATGGTCAAATGTTATATTTAGAAAATCTAAATGAAGAATGTGTAGGAATTCTAAATACTCTTTTCCCAATTTTTGTATTATTTCCAAATTAAAAATTTACAAAGAAAAGCAAGTAGAGCCACCATGACTTGTGCTCCAGATGCATGCAACTGACTCGGCGGAATCTCATGCTTCATGCTGTATCCTGTTTTGGAGCGTAACTTTCCTCCCTCCAAAGGAAACAAGAGACATCTATGGAAATGCTTATGGATCTAGGGTGATCATCAGGCATGGAGCAGCAAGGGAGCATGAGTTTCTTGGCACCTCCCAACCTGATGATCTTCATGGCTGGAAACATCCCCCTTCCTTCTGAATTTCTCTGACATTAGTGTCTGTCCTGGGATATTATTGCTCATTTGTCAGTACTAAAAAGTAGTTTAAGAGAGCAGCTGCTGGGGCCACTTCATGTATTTACGACTTCAAACAGCCAAGGTTCAAATTATGCCTCAACCACTTTCTACCTGTGTGACCTCAGGCAAGCCCCTGTGTCCTCATCTGTAAAATGGAGATGATAATAGTAACGGGGATTAAATAAGTGTAAAAGGCTAAGAACCGTGCTAGTGCATGGAAGTTATTCAGTAAGTCTTCACTGTTGCTACTATTTCCATACATTTCTTCCTTCTAAGTCACCGCCTATATTTATGACTTCAAATCTAGATAGTTGTGTATTCGCAGGATGTTCACAGCATGTTAAATTCATCTGGTCCGTTCTCTTACATCACACCTGATGAAACAGAGACCCCAGAAAGGTTAAGTAACTTACCCAAGTGACACAACTTGTCGCTGTTACTGCTCAAGACACTTGTGCCTGGAATCCTTTCTGCCAGGATACTCTCCAGGCTGGGGATCTGAAAGAGCAGTGGCGTGGGCACTCTGATTTCCAGCGAAGGTCTTTACATAGGAAACAATTTTGCCTGGAGGGGGCCAGGCACCTCTTGATGTAGGAATAACGTCTCTCACTAGAGTCATCAGAGTCACTGGAATGAGAAATTGCCGGGTACCACAGGCACACTGAATTGTAATTTATTTTTCAAATATGTGGTAAATTGAGGACACTGGAAATGAGCATGGTACAATGACAGTCGGAAAACAGTGGGTTTAAATTTGCCAATTAACTTGGGCATGTCACATAATGCTCACAAGTCATATTCTCTGCATCCACAAAGTGCAGTTAACAGTACTTCTCTCCCAGTGTGGTGACAGCGATCAGACCAGATGCCTATCGGGGGCAATGGGTCCAAGGCCATGGATGGCCAATGAATGTTCTTTGCTCCAAAAAAGGTGATGGCTGACTTCGGGGCAGAGAAACTGGTGGCAAAGTTGAAGCTGGTGAGGGCCAATAGGAAGAGGCCGTGATGGGTGGAGAACAACACCTAGAAGAAAATGTTCCTGCTCTGAGAGAAGTAGAGGACCTGGAACCATGAGACCAGTGCGTCTCACTCACACATCTATTGTATGGGCCGGGGATGAAGATCTGCCACCAACTGGATCTTCAAGCAAGCGCATCAGATAGTGATATTTCATTTCTAATTATAAATTCTCTTAGTCGTGTTGGGTTTCCCCTGCAATTAACTAGCTATTTACAAAGGCATTATCATATACAGCCAAAGGCATTGGTTTCAATACCTGAGACAACAAATCTGGTGTAAAACTGGCAACTTGGAAATTGTGTGACTTTGGGCAAGTTACTCAGAGTTTGTGAGGCTCAGTTTCTTCACTCGTAGAATGGTGGATAATTGTTTGGTTACTATTGCTGTGTAGCAAGTTACCCCCAAGCCTAGAGAGGGAAGGAAACAACAGTTTTTTGGCTATTTTGTGGTTCAAGAATTTGGGAAGGGCTTGCAGTTCCCACTTGGGATGCCATATGCTTGCAGTCAGATGGCAGTGGGGGTTGGGCTTGTCTGAAGACTCAACAGGGCTGGATGTCCAAGATATCCCATCATATGCTACAGGCTAGGAGGCCAGCTGAGGACCAACCAGAGGACCAAAGCTCAGCATCTCCAGCACCATAGTCTCGGTGGCGGGGTGGTCAGACTTCCTTACATGGTGACTGGCTTTCCCTAGGTCAAAACACAAGATGTCTTTTTCTGACGTATTCTTGGAAGTCAGACAGCATCACTTTGTGTGTGTGTGGCGGGGTTGGGGGGGGAGGGTGTGTGTGTGTCTTTTCCTTGTCTGGTTTTTATTTGTTTACTTGTGGGCTTTTTAATTTATTTCAATAGGTTTAGGGGGAACAGGTAGTGTTTGTTTACATGAATAAGTTCTTTAACGGTGATTTCTGAGATTTGGTGCACCCATCACCCGAGCATTGTATGCTATCCCCAACATGTAGTCTTTTATCCCTCACCTCCCTTCCACCCTTCCCCCTAAGTCCCCGAAGTCCATAGTATCATTTTTATGCCTTTGTGTCCTCATAGCTTAGCTCCCACTTACGAGTGAGAACATATGATGTTTGATGTTCCATTCCTGAGTTACTTTGCTTAGAATAATGGTCTCCATTTCCATCTGGGTTGCTGCAAATGCCATTATTTTGTTCCTTTTTCTGGCTGGGTAGTAGTCCATGGAATGCATCTATATATGTATCACATATATTTATCATTTTATATGTATATCACATTATCTTTATCCATGCCTTGATTGATGGGTATTTGGGCTGGTTCCATAATTTTGCAGTTTTGAATTGTGCTGCTTATCACAGCATCACTTATTTCATGATAAATCAGTTGTATGCTCTCCCAGGTCAAAGGGAGGAACATAGGTTCTACCTCTTGATGAGAAGAATATCAAAGAACTTAGAGACATATTTTAACACTGTCACAATTATAATACCACATTATAAGATTGTTGAAAGGATTAGATATATAATCATTACAAAGTATTTTACATTTGGTGCTATTGTTGAGATTTTTATAATTGCATATACCAGAGAAACAAGTTGCTGCCTCTCAGCTGGAGAGATGCAGGTTTTAAGAGACAAACACAGGTATATACCATCCTTTCTTTAAGCCACTTGAACCCAGGCTAGCAACTAGTTGAATGCCATTGATTGCTTAGAGGAATTAACCAAATACCTTCTCTGGGTCCCTAAGATGCATTGATTTCCTGCTTTTCTCCCCAGCCCCGTGCGAATGTCACTGAATGGTGAGAGGCTGTTTAAATGGGCAGAGATATTGATTTTCTTTTCTACCTTTTTTGAAAGCTCTTTGCTTACCAGGTGCTGAGCAAACATCAGGCAAATGGCAGTCCACATAGAAACAGATGATGTGAGGAGCAGCAACAGCAGTTATGGCTTCTGAATGTGAAGCTGGTTAAGCAGCAGTTACCCCCACTGCACACTCTGGTTTTAGATTCAAAACTACACATCATTGTTCACACTTTGTCGTTTGCCAATTGATGATATAGCTCACCCAGATGGCACTCAGTAGCATAGTGGAAAATATTCCCAACCAATCCATGGAAACAGCTCCATCCCTCTGTGAAGAGGGTTGACTGAAAGCTGAGATGAACTGAGGGCCATGACGGGGTAACGCAGTGCATTAGGTTGGGGTCTGCATCCTAGGTGTCCACGTGCAAAATCGGTTATACCCTTGGAAATGAAAACAAAGTTCTTAGTCTGTGTCAGTGATGACAGATAAACACAGGTTAAGAAATTTCTGGGTTTCTTTGACATAGAGGACATCCAAGAAACCACGCATCGACATTATGTTGCTCTTGACACCCAAGGAAACTGATATGTGGTTAACTTCTCCCAAAGAAAAAGCCAGGGATTCCCTCAGGGAGTCAAAGGGCAGCAGATTGGAAATCACTTCCAATTCACACCAGTGGAAGGAAACCAGTGATGGAGGATAGAAAAGAGCTCTGTTTCCGGCATGTGTTGCCTGAATGTTACAGCCCCAGAGAACTTGCCCCAAAGAACAGTAAAGGAGAATCCCTAAGAGCGATACTTTTTCCATGATTTTGTCAGATATTCTGAATTTAAATAGATTATTACTTTCAACAGAACACGGCGAAAACCATAGTGAGGCATTCTTGGGCTTGCTTCTCAGTTTCTGCGATGTCCTTAGGGAAAAGGCCTTACTGGATCAGGTTTGCCAGGCTCTGTCCTTGGAGCACATTTTCAGCACTTGGTTGGAAGTACATTCCTTTAACCCTCAGCTGTAGATGAGAACAGGATGCAGCAATTTTAATGCAAATCAGAAAATAAAATTGACTTTAACAGCCAAGAAGCAAATAAAGAAAAATCTGCCTCACCTTACCTTACAAAGATAATTCCTTTGTTTTCCCTGAGATAAATCATCATCATTTAAAAGAGGTGTGCAATGGCTCAGGCCATAATCTCAACAACTGGGGAGTCCGAGGCAGAAAGATCACTTGAACTCAGGAGCTGGAGACCAGCCTGGGAAACACAGGGAGACCTGACTCTACAAAAAAATTGGTTTTGTTTTTTTAATTAGCTGAGTATGGTGGTGCATGCCTGTAGTCCTGCTACTTGGGAGGCTGAGGCAAGAGAATTTCTTGAGCCTGGGAGGTTGAGGTTGCAGTGAGCTGTGATCATGCTACTGCACTCCAGCCTGAGTGACAAAGCAAGAACCTCTCTCAGAAAAAAAAAAAAAAAAAATTAAGAGAAGAGAAAGAGAGAAATAAGGTCTAAATGTCCCCTCTCTGCATATGATGTACCTGGGTTCAGGTTAGGCAGGTATGGAACTCGGGCCAGTCGTTCTTACCTGTCTCTGAACTCAGGCACTTCCACACCTGCGTCCCCTCCAGACTCAGTTTCTTTCTTCTGAGAAGAAATCTTACGGTTTTAAAATTGTTGCTGCTGGTTTTGTTTTCAAGTGAACTTTTTGCCCGTTCTGTCAGGATCATTTCAGGAGAGTAGCAACCCCAAAGAAAACTCCCTTTTTCTTTGATGTATCTTTCCTTTTAAAAAAATTAAATAAAGATTTAGTGAATTCCTAGTTTGCACTGGCACTTCTGGGAACTCAGAAACAGAGTGAGAGAGGGCTCATTCCTGGGGAGAGGGATGGTACTAGGAGACCAGACAGGGCTGGGACCTTCCCAGGGCTCTGAGTGCTATTGGGAGGGCAAACAAATGCATGTCATTCCTAGAATGATTAGGAGACACTAGCAATTCAAAGGGAAGACAGTCTCAACAAGCTAGTACGATAGGTGAGCCCAAATTGATAGCAGAACGTCCAGCAAATCAACCCTCCTTAATTCGAGATGGAATTCTCAGAAAGGATACAGGAATGTTCACATAGCACCTTACTTTTGAAGTGATTTTGCTGGCCTCGTCAAGGCATGCCATCTAGTTTTCATTAAGAACAGCATACATTTTTAGGGAGATTTGTTCAACAACTAATATAACAAGACCCGCCCGTAGAAAGCTTCTTAGGGATACACAGCACTTTTCAGACCCCAATAAAACAGTTGCATAAAAGTGATCGAATTTCACATTGTGAAATGAGGCGCAATGCAACTTTTTAAAATGCTGACAAGGCATGAGCAACCTGGTAGCTTCCATTTGCTTGTTTGACCACAGTATGATCCGAGTATGTTTGGAAGTGGAGGAGAAACGTGAACAGAAATCACACTCCATCAGAGAACCATGGTGGGCTTGTTCACATGTAGGAAAGGTGGTGGTAGAGGTGGTAATCGTATTCTCATATGAATCTCATGTAAACCGTAAATGCAAAGCTGTATTATGGAAGCAGCAGAAGCCTTTTTTCTTAGGCAGTGAGACAAAATATATTCTTGCACCCTGGTTTTGTTGCTCCCCCGCCCCATGTAAATTACAGTTTAATGGCAAATACAGCACTAAAGCATGGGACACAGCCAATGATATGGTGCTAAATGATTACTGAAGTCACAGCTGTATGATTCAAATAATCTTGTCGGAGGACAAACTGACAAACATAATGACAGGTATCATCAGGAAGTGTAGTAGATATTAAAGATATTAAACCTTTCCAAGTCATCAATTCTGAAAAAAAGAAAAAAGAAAAAAAGAAAAGATATTAAACCTATTGGTTTATGCATCAGTGTTTTGCCATGAGATGCTAGTGAATGCATCCTGGGCAGGAGGTCCATGGAGGCACAGCAGAATTTAGTAAGGACATGAGCCTGTCTGGATGCAGGCAGATAGGGTGGGTCGGACTCTGGCGCCTTGAAATCTAGGCTGAAGCATTGTTGTATTCTACATAAGGAAAAGGTACTTATGGATGTGAGAAGAATCTAGAACTTAGGTATTTGGGAGACCAAAAGCAATTTTCCCTAGCTGATGCTCTGTCTCATCTGTAAAGCCCTGCTTATAGAGAGGATATGAGTGAGGCCACAAAGATGTAGGGCTAAGGAGATGGTATTGTTCCTTTGGCTGGATCCATCCTGAGATCCTAATCCGATAACAATAATTCTTGTGTCTTATAAACCCCAGTCCTTGAGTTACACCCAACCTTTGAGTCTTTC
Organism: Aotus nancymaae; assembly: GCF_030222135.1. NCBI lineage: Eukaryota > Metazoa > Chordata > Mammalia > Primates > Aotidae > Aotus > Aotus nancymaae. Next base: position 8,292,583 of record NW_026988412.1, on the reverse strand, counting down.
CAGCTGAGGACCCAGAAATAAGATTACAGAGACTGTTAACAAAATGCCAGGGTTCTGGTCTAGGTGCTGCTGTGCCCCACACCAAAAGCCAATCACTGAGAATGAAAATTGCCAGAGAGGAAGGCTTTAATCAGAGGCTGCAGTTGAGGAAATGAGAGATCAGTCTCAAAACCAAATCTCTAACTAAAATTAGAGTTTTATATTGCAGGGAAGAAATGTAACTACATACAGGAAAATAGGAATTAGGGAGGGGTAAGAAAGAGAAGTTGGTCAACAGGGAGCAGGTGGTTGCTTAGACAGTCATGGTGGGTGAGAGGTCTAGCATCTCATTGTCCAGATGCAGTGATCTGATGAGTTTCAGTTCCTCAATGCTATCTGGGAGGACTGAGTTTCCTGAGAAAGGAACTCAGATAAGACAAATGTAAGTTTCTCAATTTTCAAGACTGGGAGGATCAGTTTCTGTGTTTATTCAAAAGAAACCATAAATATAAGTTCTATGAGACAATTGGGCCAGTTTCAACACAAGCCAGCCCTCTGTGCCATCTCCAAATTCCTGACCTCAGAATCTGTGAGCATAGTGAAATGGCTGCTGTAAGCCACCACGTCCTGGGTTTCTTTGTTTGGCAGCAACAATAGTTGAAACAAAAAACACTGAGCCTGAGCTCATAGTCCACCGACATCTCATCATTGGCTTCTGCCATTTAGCATTGCAGGCCCAGCCCAGTCTGACTTTTTTATTCCTTTACAATTAAAATGTTTTGGGTTTTTGTTGTTGTTGTTGTTGTTGTTTCTGCTTGAATGCTTCTGGAATTTAGTCTCTATCACTGTAATTTAAATATTCCCTGGGATAGGGCTAAATATAGATCTCATGTTATTAATCTTGCCTAAAGTGAGCCTTTCCGTCTATACATTGAAGTGTTTTGCTTTGTGGCTTTTCCAGTGGTTCCATTTATTTGTTTGTTTTCCAGGAACATTGTTAAGAGCATTCCTAAGCTGAGGAGCTGGTCCCCACTGATAAATCTGAAACTTTGAGTTCAAGCTGTTCCCTTCTACTGCCCAACTCCCCTGTTACTGCTTCCCCAGGTCTAAGGACCAGCAATGGAAAAGAGTAGAGTGGCCTCCTAACTATGCATAGACTCAGTTTACTGTAGGTTGCAGTGAACACTAGCAATGGACATGTCTGGAGTTAATGCTTTGACCTCAGGGTTTTAGGACCTAAGGCTCAACATTTGCCTTTTATTACATCCATGCAACCCATCCCAACCCTGCCTGTTATGTGACACATTCCCCATCTTAGGCCTAAGTTTATAACTCTCTGGCTATAAATTCCTAAGCATGGGGTCTACCCCAAATGCGGGCACAAATAAAAACAAATGGGACAAGAAAACCCACACTTCACTTCCACTTCCTGAGGCTCCTCAGTAAGGAGACAGTGAAGCTTCCAGAGTAAACACACAGGAAGCATGGAGGAAGAGTCTTGCAGGTCCCCATGAAGAGGCATCTGACTTGAGGTCATTCCCATTCCATAGCAGTAGCATTTGCTATTGAGAAAGCATCCAGAAGTATTCCTATCCTCAAACCAACTATAACTTTATTGTTCAATCTCTTTTTCTCTGCTTTGTATCCTACACACCTATAATTTTCCCTTTCTACATTTTTATCTCATTCTGGTAAAACTGCTAAAATTTACCTTTGTCATTACCAGTCCATTTCTGCATTGTGAACTCTGCTCTTTGCTGCTTTTAACCCAGATTTAATTTGGCTTTTGTGCTTGGCATCCATTTCTTGTCTCTATGATTCTTCGATTTATTTTTTTTAAAAAAAAAAAAAAGAAGTAAATTTTGTTTTTTGTATCTTTGTATCTTTGGTTTTACCTTTTTTACCTTTTTTTTACCTTTTGTATCTTTGGTTTAAAAAGGTAAAATTCTTTATTTTTACTGTTTATCTTGATGTGTTTTTTTCCTCTCAGTCTTACTGATTTGGGCTCTTGTTTCATTGAAATCTTGGTGTACATCCTAATCAATACACCAAAAAAACTTCTTCTGGTTCTTATGCTTAGTTATTTTGCAGTGCAGTGCTTTTCCCTGAATCTTCAACAGGATGTTCCCCTCCCCTGTTCCTAGCATTTCTCATTCCAACTGTCCCATGTGGGTTTCTTTTTTCCAGCTTACTTATTTTTGAATGAGATAAGCTTTATCCAAACCCAGAATTCACCACCAGACTCACTGCTGTGTTGTCTCAGTTCTGTCCATTAATTAAGTCACCTTCTGAGATACAGCATTGGAAAAGCACCATTCTTTGCCAAATTCCCAGTGTTTAAAGGATCGGCTGTGCACAGTGGCTCACGACTGTAATCCCAGCACTTTGTGAGGCACAGGTGGGCAGATCACTTGAGGTCAGGAGTTGGAGACCAGCCTGGCCAACATGGTGAAACCCTGTCTCTGCCAACAATACAAAAATTAGCTGGGTGTAGTGGCACATGCCTGTAATCCCAGCTACTTGGGAGGCTGAGGAAGGAGAATCACTTGAACCTGGGAGGCAGAGGTTGCAGTGAGCCAAGACCACACCACTGCACTTCAGCCTGGGTGACAGAGCAAGACTGTCTCAAAAATAAAGAAACAAACAAATAAATAAAAGATTGCAGGGTTGAAATTGAATCTCTTCCACCCTTACTGCATATTTCTCTGAACAAATGAAGTGATTTAAAAATGACAATCCACTGTAATCATTGACACCAGGGTTCTTATGTTTCCAGTCACACACTCGAATTTTGTGATTCATAGCTACCAAAGTGAAGTGAGCTGCCACCAGTATCTACCTCCCTTCCATCAATTGTGTATTTTGGAAATGTATATCTTTTCTTTATTGATACATATTATTTTTATGTTGACCCTTTCAAAAAAGGGTTTTTGCTGAAAAATTATCTTCCAGTATATACTTCTCTTCTATCAGTTGTGTATTTTGGAAATGAATATGTCTTTATTTTGTGTTTACCCTTTCAAAAAAGGGTTCTTGCTGAAAAATTCTCTTGTTTTCATGAACCCTACAGAGATGGACCATCAAATGTGTTTATCTATTCAGCTGCACTGAATAGCTATGCTACTTAGCAGCAATTCTTTTGAATTCTAGCAGCAGATGGACTACGAGTTCTGCTTTTCATAGCATGTCTTGAGTACTTCAGTGAAAAACTCAAGAGCACTAGGCAAGGAGTTAGTATCCAGAAGCCTCTTTCCAACAAATGATTCTGGCAGAAAAACTGTTTTTAAGAGAGACAGACACAAGAGCAGAATAACCACATGTGCTCTCAAAAGTCAGACTTGTTTACTGAAAAATCTATCTCCACAACTGTTTTTCCACAGTGTTGCATGAACATGCCCCAGGGCCACCTCTCAATACCCACGTGTGCAACATGCATTTTTGCATCTTCCCAATCCTGACCAGCCTGCTTTAGCGACTGTTCAGTGAGAACCATGCATTCCCAAAAGTGTAAGGTTAACCTGGCCATAAGGGTAGTTGATTTTCTGTGATTTGTTTGTATAAGGCACGATCTAGTCCCATTTTACAAGAAGGAAAATTGGAGTAGACAGTTTAAGGAGTAGGCAGTATACTGTAAATATTCTTGAGTGATAAGGTATGTGTCACACTCAGTACCAGCAAATTACACATACACACACATACAGAAAAATTAGCATCATTCAGAAACATTGTTGGGATGGTGTTATTATTTCATGCTAATTTATTTAGAATTCATTTAATATTAAGCAATCCATAAAGCCCATTTCTTTGTTTATTTGTTTGTGACAGAGACCTTGCTCTGTCACCAAGACTGGAGTGCAGTGCTGCAGTCTCGGCTCACTGCAACCTCTGCCCCACTAAGGTCAAGTGATCCTCCTACCTCAGCCTCCCAGGTAGGTGGGACTACAGGCACGTGCCACCATGCCTGGCAAATTTTTGTATTTTTTGTAGAGATGCTGCTTTACCATGTTTCCCAGGCTGGTTTCAATCCTGGACTCAAGCAGTCCACCTACCTCAGCCTTCCAAAGTGCTGGGATTACAGGCATCAGCCACCAGGCCTAGTCTATAAAGCTCTTTAATAACCTTTTTTTTTTTGTTCTTGAGACAGGGTTGTGCTCTATCACTCAGACTGGAGTACAGTGGCACAATCATAGCTCACTGTAGCCCTGACCTCCTGGGCTCTAGTGATCCCCACCTCAGCCTTTCAAGCAGCTAGGACTGCAGATGTGCACCACCACACCTGATTAACTTTTTCTTTTTTTCTTTTTTTTGGTAGAGACAGGGTCTTGCTATATTTCCCAGGCTGGTCTTGAACTACAGGCCTCAAGGGATCCTTCCACCTCAGCCTTCCAAGGTGCGGGGACTACAGGCATGAGCCACTGTACCTTGCCAACATTTATTTTTTATCACAACACAGTGAGGCTCCTGCTGTAATTATCCTGATTTTACAGGTGAGAAAACAAATCTACAGAAAGCTTAAGAAATTTGACTAGCAAGTGGTAGACTTAATGTATGGGCCTAGACAGTCCTTCTCCAGAGACTGACTCTCACTCTTCCTTTACTCAGCACTCTCTGTATCGCATGAGAAAAAATACCTGTTGCATCTGTAGCTGAACTTAATACAACTCACACCAAATATACTTGGGAGAGAGATTCATTTATTTACAAATTCCCAGTGGCCACCACAACATCTGATAGTTAATAAGCCCGTCTTAAATGTTTGTGGAAATGAATGGAATTAGATGGTTTTAGTAGCTTCAATTTGACTCATATAAGAAAATAGTATAACCCACGTGTAGCTGTACTCTTGAGGATGGCTTCTGTTTTCACTATCTGCCAGCTGTGAAACAGGACTCCTTCATCCCTGCACAGATATCTTCAGTAGAACTTGTCAGCAATTAACCTCACTTACCTGGCATGAATGTTAGCTCCCGTTCTGCATGTGGCGGGCAGAATAATGGCCTTCCCAAAGATGTCCATATTCTTTTTTTTTTTCTTTTTTTTAATTGCATTTTAGGTTTTGGGGTACATGCGAAAAACATGCGAGATTGTTGCATAGGTGCATACGTGGCAGTGTGATTTGCTGCCTTCCTCCCCTTCACCTATATGTGGCATTTCTCCCCATGCTATCTCTCCCCAACTCTCCACCCCACCGTCCCCCAAACTCCCCCACAACAGACCTCAGTGTGTGATGCTCCCCTCCCTGTGTCCATGTGTTCCCATTGTTCAACGCCCGTCTATGAGTGAGAACATGCGGTGTTTGATTCTGTGTTCTTGTGTCAGTTTGCTGAGAATGATAGTTTCCAGGTTCATCCAAGTCCCTACAAAGGACGCGAACTCATCATTTTTGATGGCTGCATAATATTCCATGGTGTATATGTGCCACATTTTCCCTGTCCAGTCTATCATCGATGGGCATTTGAGTTGGTTCCATGTCTTTGCTATTGTAAACTGTGCTGCAATGAACATTCGTGTGCATGTGTCCTTATAGTAGAACGATTTATAATCCTTTGAATATATACCCAGTAATGGGATTGCTGGGTCAAATGGAATTTCTATTTCTAGGTCCTTGAGAAATTGCCGCACTGTTTTCCACAACGGTTGAACTAATTTACACTCCCACCAACAGTGTAAAAGTGTTCCTATTTCTCCACATCCTCTCCAGCATCTGTTGTCTCCAGATTTTTTAATGATTGCCGTTCTAACTGGCATGAGATGGTATCTGAATGTAGTTTTGATTTGCATTTCTCTAATGACCAGTGATGATGAGCATTTTTTCATATGTTTGTTGGCCTCATATATGTCTTCTTTTGTAAAGTATGTGTTCATATCCTTCGCCCACTTTTGAATGGGCTTGTTTGTTTTTTTCTTGTAAATCTGTTTTTGTTCATTATAAATTCTGGATATCAGCCCTTTGTCAGATGGGTAAGCTGCAAAAATTTTTTCCCATTCTGTTGGTTGCCGATTCACTCTAATGACTGTTTCTTTTGCCGTGCAGAAGCTGTGGAGTTTGATTAGGTCCCATTTGTCTATTTTGGCTTTTGTTGCCAATGCTTTTGGTGTTTTGGTCATGAAGTCCTTGCCTACGCCTATGTCCTGAATGGTTTTGCCTAGGTTTTCTTCTAGGGTTTTTATGGTTTTAGGTCTTATGTTTAAGTCTTTAATCCATCTGGAGTTAATTTTAGTGTAGGATGTCAGGAAGGGGTCCAGTTTCTGCTTTCTGCATATGGCTAGCCAGTTTTCCCAACACCACTTATTGAACAGGGAATCCTTTCCCCATTGCTTGTTTTTATCAGGTTTGTCAAAGATCGGGTGGTTGTAGATATGTTGTGTTGCCTCCAAGGCCTCTGTTCTGTTCCATTGGTCTATATCTCTGTTTTTGTACCAGTACCATGCTGTTTTGATTACTGTAGCCTTGTAGCATAGTTTGATGTCCAGTAGTGTGATGCCTCCCGCTTTGTTCTTGTTGCTTAGAATTGACTTGGCTATGCAGGCTCTCTTTTGGTTCCATATGAAGTTTAAGGTGGCTTTTTCCAGTTCTGTGAAGAAGGTCATTGGTAGTTTGATGGGGATAGCGTTGAATCTATAAATTACTTTGGGCAGTATGGCCATTTTCACGATATTGATTCTTCCTAACCATGAACAGGGAATGTTTCTCCATCTGTTTGTGTCCTCTCTTATTTCGTTGAGCAGTGGTTTGTAGTTCTCCTTGAAGAGGTCCTTTACATTCCTTGTTAGTTGTATTCCTAGGTATTTTATTCTCTTTGTAGCAATTGTGAATGGCAGTTTGTTCTTGATTTGGCTCTCTTTAAGTCTGTTATTGGTGTATAGGAATGCTTGTGATTTTTGCACATTGATTTTGTATCCTGAGACTTCGCCGAAGTTGCTTATCAGTTTCAGGAGATTTTGGGCTGAGACGATGGGGTCTGCTAGATATACAATCATGTCGTCTGCAAATAGAGACAATTTGACTTCCTCCTTTCCTAATTGAATACCCTTTATTTCTTTTTCTTGCCTGATTGCTCTGGCTAGAACTTCCAGTACTATATTGAATAGGAGTGGTGAGAGAAGGCATCCTTGTCTAGTGCCAGATTTCAAAGGGAATGCTTCCAGTTTTTGCCCATTCAGTATGATATTGGCTGTTGGTTTGTTGTAAATAGCTTTTATTATTTTGAGATACGTTCCGTCAATACCTAGTTTATTGAGGGTTTTTAGCATAAAGGGTTGTTGAATTTTGTCGAAGGCCTTCTCTGCATCAATTGAGATAATCATGTGGTTTTTGTCTTTGGTTCTGTTTATGTGGTGAATTACATTTATAGACTTGTGTATGTTGAACCAGCCTTGCATCCCCAGGATGAATCCTACTTGATCATGGTGGATAAGCTTTTTGATGTGCTGTTGTAATCGACTTGCCAGTATTTTATTGAAGATTTTTGCATCTATGTTCATCATGGATATTGGCCTGAAGTTTTCTTTTCTTGTTGAGTCTTTGCCGGGTTTTGGTATCAGGATGATGTTGGTCTCATAAAATGATTTGGGAAGGATTCCCTCTTTTTGGATTATTTGGAATAGTTTCAGAAGGAATGGTACCAGTTCCTCTTTGTATGTCTGGTAGAATTCGGCTGTGAACCCATCTGGACCTGGGCTTTTTTTGGGTGGTAGGCTCTTAATTGCTGCCTCGACTTCAGACCTTGTTATTGGTCTATTCAGGGTTTTGACTTCTTCCTGGTTTAGGCTTGGGAGGAGGCAACTGTCCAGGAATTTATCCATTTCTTCCAGGGTTTCTAGTTTATGTGCATAGAGTTGTTTGTAATAATCTCTGATGATGGTTTGAATTTCTGTGGAATCTGTGGTGATATCCCCTTTGTCATTTTTTTATTGCATCTATTTGGTTATTCTCTCTTTTCTTTTTTATTAATCTGGCTAGTGGTCTGTCTATTTTGTTGATCTTTTCAAAAAACCAGCTCCTGGATTTATAGATTTTTTGAAGGGTTTTTCGTGTCTTTATCTCCTTCAATTCTGCTTTGATCTTAGTTATTTCTTGTCTTCTGCTAGGTTTTGAGTTTTTTTTATCTTGCTCCTCTAGCTCTTTCGATTTTGATGATAGGGTGTCAATTTTAGATCCCTCCTTGCTTCTCATGTGAGCACTTATTGCTATATATTTTCCTCTACAGACTGCTTTAAATGTGTCCCAGAGATTCTGGTATGTGGTGTCTTCGTTCTCATTGGTTTCGAAGAACATCTTTATTTCTGCCTTCATTTCATTGTTTATCAAGTCAACATTCAGGAGAAAGTTGTTCAGTTTCCATGAAGCTGTGCGGTTCTGGGTTGGTTTCTGAATTCTGAGTTCTAACTTGATTGCACTGTGGTCTCAGAGACTGTTTGTTATAGTTTCCATTCTTTTGCATTTGCTGAGGAGTGATTTACTTCCAATTATGTGGTCAATTTTAGAGTAGGTGTGATGTGGTGCTGAGAAGAATGTATATTCTGTGGATTTAGGGTGGAGAGTTCTGTAAATGTCTATTAGGTTTGCTTGTTCCAGGTCTGAGTTCAAGTCCTGGATATCCTTGTTAATTTTCTGTCTCGTTGATCTGTCTAATATTGACAATGGTGTGTTGAAGTCTCCCACTATTATTGTGTGGGAGTCTAAGTCTCTTTGTAAGTGATTAAGAACTTGCCTTATGTATCTGGGTGCTCCTGTATTAGGTGCATATATATTTAGGATCATTAGCTCTTCTTGTTGCATTGATCCTTTTACCATTATGTAATGTCCTTCTTTGTCTCTTTTGATCTTTGTTGCTTTAAAGTCTATTTTATCAGAGATGAGAATTGCCACTCCTGCTTTTTTTTGCTCTCCATTTGCTTGGTAAATCTTCCTCCATCCCTTTATTTTGAGCCTTTGTGTATCCTTGCATGTGAGATGGGTTTCCTGGATACAGCACACTGATGGGTTTTTGCTTGTTATCCAATTTGCCAGTCTGTGTCTTTTGATTGGGGCATTTAGTCCATTTACGTTTAGGGTTAATATTGTTATGTGTGAATTTGATACTGCCATTTTGATGCTAGCCAGCTGTTTTGCCCGTTGGTTGATGCAGATTCTTCATTGTGTTGATGCTCTTTACCATTTGGTATGTTTTTGGAGTGGCTGGTACTGGTCGTTCTTTTCTATGTGTAGTGCCTCTTTCAGGAGCTCTTGTAAAGCAGGTCTGGTGGTGATGAAATCTCTGAGTACCTGCTTGTTCACAAAGGATTTTATTTTTCCTTCACTTATGAAGCTTAGTTTGGCTGGATATGAAATTCTGGGTTCAAAGTTCTTTTCTTTAAGGATGTTGAATATCAGCCCCGACTCTCTTCTGGCTTGTAGGGTTTCTGCTGAGAGATCTGCTGTGAGTCTGATGGGCTTCCCTTTGTGGGTAACCCGACCTTTCTCTCTGGCTGCACTTAGCATTTTCTCCTTCATTCCAACCCTGGTGAATCTGATGATTTTGTGCCTTGGGGTTGCTCTTCTTGAGGAATATCTTTGTGGTGTTCTCTGTATTTCCTGGACTTGAATATTGGCCTGTCTTGCTAGGTTGGGGAAGTTTTCCTGGATAATATCCTGAAGAGTATTTTCCAGCTTGGGTTCATTCTCCTCATCACATTCAGGTACACCTATCAAACATAGATTAGGTCTTTTCCCATAGTCCCATATTTCTTATTGACTTTGTTCATTCCTTTTTACCCTGTTTTCTCTAATCTTGCCTTCTCGTTTTATTTCATTGAGTTGATCTTCTACCTCTGATATCCTTTCTTCTGCTTGGTCCATTCGGCTGTTGAAACTTGTGCATGCTTCGCGAAGTTCTTGTGTTGTGTTTTTCAGCTCCATCAATTCACTTATATTCCTCTCTAAGTTGTCCATTCTCGTTAGCATTTCATCAAATCTTTTTTCAAGGTTCTTAGTTTCTTTGCATTGGGTTAGAACATATTCTTTTAGCTCACAGAAGTTTCTTATTACTCACTTTCTGAAGGCTGATTCTGTCATTTCATCACACTCATTCTCCATCCAGTCTTGTTCCCTTGCTGGTGAGGAGTTGTGATCCCTTGTAGGAGGAGAGGTGTTCTGGTTTCGGGTGTTTTCATCCTTTTTGCGCTGGTTTCTTCCCATCTTTGTGGATTTATCCACCTGTCAACTTTGTAGTTGTTGACTTTCTGATTGGGTCTCTGAGTGGACGTCCTGTTTGTTGTTGATGAAGTTATATCTGTTTCTTAGTTTTCCTCTTAACTGTCTGGCCTCTCTGCTGTAGGACTGCTGAGGTCCACTCCAGGCCCTGCTTGCCTGGGGATCACTTGCAGCAGCTGCTGAACAGTAAAGGTTTTTACCAGTTTCTTCTTCTGCTTTGTCCCAGAAGGATACCTGCCAAATGTCAGTCTGAGCTCTCCTTTATGAGGTGACTCTTAGGATATACGGGGGTCAGGGAGCTGCTTGAGGAAACAGTCTGTCCTTTATAGTAGCTCAAGTGCTGAGTTGTGAGCCCCGTTGTTCATTCAGAGCTGCTGGGCAGGTAAGTTTAAGTCTGCAGCAGCAGAATTCATAAACCCCTTTTTTTCCCCAGGTGTTCTGTCCCAGGGAGTTAGGGCTTTATGAGTTTCCGCTGTGCTGCTGTCTTTTTGTTTTCTTCAGGGCTGCCCTGCCCACAAGAAGGCAGCCTAGTCACTCTCAGCCTGCAGAGGCTTCGCTGAGCTGCTGTGGGCTCCACCCAGCTGCCGTGTGAACTTCCCTGCAGTCCTGTTTATATGGGTGTAGTTAGAACTGCTTCCGCAAGGTTGGCCTGCCTCTGTAATGATGGACTCTCTCTGTAATGGTGGGTTGCCTCAGCAATGACAGGTTGCCTCAGCAACGGCAGGCTGCCTCAGGAATGGTGGACTGCCTCTGTAATGGTGGAGTGCCTCAGTAATGGCTGATGCCCCTCCCTGACAGAGCTGGACCATCCTGGTTTCAGCTGTGCTTGCTGTGAAACTCTCAACCCAGAGCGTTTCCAATTGCTGTTTTTTTGTTTTTGTTTTTGATTTTGTGGGGGTGGGATGAGCTGGGCCTGATCTCCTGGCTCCCTGCCTCAGAACCTTTTGTTTTTTAGTTCAATGGTCGGTTCTCTCCCAGGTGTCCTGGTCGCCTGTTGAATAGGCACCAGGATCTGTGTGATTTCCCATGCAGTGACCCACTGCGCCGGCTGAAACCATGGCTCTGAGATTCATGGCACTTTTTTGCCCGGGAATCTCCTGGCCTGGCTCCCTGTTTCAGCTCCCCTTGCTGGCTAAGTGGGAACACAGTCCCGTTTACTCTGCACTGGGAGCCGCTGTGCTGGGGCACAGGCGAAACAGCCGCGCCAGCCAAAACAGCCACCCTGGCAACCCGGGGGGCTCCTCTGCCTGGGAATCTCCTGGTCTGTGGGCAGTAAAAATCCATCTGGAAATGCGGTGTCCACTCACCCTCTGCACTTTCACTCAGAGCTGCAATCCTGAGCTGCACCTAACCAGCCATCTTGGAACTTCCAAGATGTCCACATTCTAAGTGCTAGAACACATAAATATGTTATGCCACATGGCAAGTGTGGGTTAGGGCTGTAGACGAAATTAAAGTTGCTAATAAGCTGACTTTAAGACAGGGAGGTTACCCTGTATAATCTGAATGGGCCCAATATAATGACAAGTATCCTTAGAAAAGGAAGGTAGAAGAGAAAGTTGAGGTAATGTCGTACAAGAAATATTTCACCCACTGTTGCTGCCATTGGTCATGAAGAAATGGGGTCATGAGCTAAGTAATAAGGAAGCCTCCAGAAGCCGAAAAATGCAAAAAAAATGAATTCCTACCCCCCGCCCTTAGAGCCTCTAGAAGGAGCACAGTCCTGCTGACACCCTGATTTTAGATCTCTGATCTCTAGAAGAGAATAAATTTGTGTTGTTTTAAGCCACTAAGTTTGTGGCCATCTGTTACAGCAGCCACAGAAAACTGCCCACCACAGGATGAAAAGCTGCTTTCTCCTGGTATTTCTCAAAGGGCTAATCTAAGTGCATGGATTGTTCTGTACCTTCCAGGAGCACTATTGCAAAGTCGATTCATTACTTTTTTCATTTGTTCCACATCACCATGCTGGGGCTCATTAACGCCCTGTCACCGGGTGCTCTGTGCGTAAGTAGAAGTGTGTTAAGAATCAATCGCTCTGACCTTTATTCCTTGTTGGTGTTTTGTCATTTGTGGGCTGCTTGGCTTGACATATGAATTACTCTCCAGCTGCCTGGTGCTGGGGAGGCACAGTCACCAAATATTTCAGACATATGCCAATTGCAATTTCAACACACATTTTTTTTTCTACCATCACTCTGGAACTGTTCCATTGGCAACAAATGAAATGTGAATAAGAGGAAATAATTGACAAGGCATTGCTGTTGACTAAGGGACTAACCTTTGACGAAGATTAAAAACAGATATCCTTAAAGAAGAAAGAACTGAGGAAGTGAATCTTCGCTCCTTTCTAACTCTTTAGTTCATTGTCTTCATCCAAAAATTAAACAGTCTTCAGAGTGTGTTAGTTTAGGAGATCAGGAATTTTCAAGAATCTATTTGTATTCTGTAGCAGACAGCTCATTTGTTTGTTCCCCACTGAAAACTTACAAGAAGCAATACTGCAACCTTTGTTACAGCAAATAACTGGTGGGTGTATCCCTCCATGCCAAAGACATGCCACACATAAAAAATGTGCCTAGTAAAACAAATAACTGTGGAAGGCTCTTTTCCCAGTGCCTTGTCACCTCCTTTGTCTTAGTCCTTCTTCTCGTGATGGTGCCCAGCCTGAGCCCTGGGTCCTTTGTTGTTGATTTCAGTAGCATTTCTCCATGACTTGCAGGAGACTGCCCAAGGCTTTCAAAATTACCTTTTCCATGAAATCCTGTTCCTTCCTCCAACCAATCTCAACCAGCATCTTTGCAAAAAGCTGCCTAATTAATGGGTTCATGTACAAGTGTGGGTAAGTAATAACACCTGGATGTGTTGCCCTTCCCAGAGGACTTGTTTTCCAAATCTTTTCAAATAGAGACATAATCAGCCTGGATAATGAGTGCTCAGAATTAAAGCTTAACCCTTCATGGCAGGAGTGCAGTCAGTGGGCATGTGCTCAGGGGAGGTGATATGGGTCATCAGGGGCTTTCTTTGTGCCCCTCAAATCACATGATTTGTGCCATACCCAAATGCTGCCCCTGCTTCCACCCTGACAATGAAATGATTCCATGAATATATTATCATTATAGCCAATGACAGTTATCACATGTTTCATTATTCTCAACAAGGGAAGTTTATTTCATGTCATCCTCGCCAGTAAGCCTGTGAGGTCAAGAATTCCATCATCTCCATGCTATACACCAGGAATCCACAAACTTTCCATAAAGGGCCAGAGAGCAAATATTTCATCAGGCTTTGAGGCCATATGGTTTCTGTTGCAATTACTCAACTCTACGACTGCAGTGTGAAAGCAGCCATAGGCAGTGTATAAACAAATGGGCGTAGTTGTGTTCCAATGAAGTTTATTTACTTGCCAAAACCTTGGTCTGGATGAAGAAAGCACAACATGGGGAATTTGAGGACCTACCTCAGAACATGCACAAATCAGAAGCCTACCATGCCAGGACCCAAAGCCAGTTCTTTCTTACTTAAAATTCAGTGTTTGTTCACTGAACCCCACTGTTTGAGGCACAGTCTTTAGCATTCAGGAGAGTCATGACTTTGGATCAAATCAACAATACTCTCCACCCACCCACTTCCCCCATTTTTATCACACACACTTGCAAGGCAGCAGCTGGCGATGGGGTGCCATCATTAGCCTGTGGCCATGGAAACAGAGTCAAGGTAACTGACCCACAGTACCAAGACACGTGACCTTGATGCTATTAGCTCTTTCCATTGAGGCTTGCTGGCCATAGACAGCATAATTGAATGAAACTTCAGAACATATTCAGTTAGATCCACCTGTGCCTTCCGGAAGCACATTAATGAGGCCTCCCTCCAGCACAGAATGGGAACTAAGCAATCCAGACATGTCCCCACCCAGCATCCTCCTTCTGGTACGCTAGTAGAACCGGATCATGCACCAACAAAATGAAGCAGGCTTTGCAAGAACAAAGCTTTTGGAACCTGTATTCCCGAATGGTGCTGGAACCATTCATTCCCAGCAAGGTGCCATGACCACCTTCTCTGTGGGTCCTGTTGGCTCTCCTTAACCTCTCACCCCCAAACACCTTTCCAGGAAGGTGTAGTGCTGAGTGCACTTGTCAGATGTGGGGACACTGACTGGTCACAGCTAGAGCGAACAGGGACAGAGACTTCTCGTCCTCCCTACCATCCTTCTGTTCCTCCTCCCATTTGTCCTCCCAGGAGCCCTCCTTGTTAGACTGAGGCCCTTTAGCCCACCCGCGACAGGAAACAGAGCCATCCACCTGGCCCAGGCAGGCTCTCTGGGGTGCTACAATGCGTATGGCCGAAGCTATTCATGTATTAAAGAAGCTTAGTGCGCTTTGCTTCTTTACAGCATTCACATCTCAGGAGATGCTCATTCAGAGGAACTTGTCATTTTGGCCAAAGACAGCATTTAGGGACTTTCTAGCTTCTCCAGAAAATTGTCCTCTCAAGCACACCCCAGTCTAACCACCTCTGCCTTAACACCTGGCACAAGGCCTCCATCTTTTAATATCCTTTTCCTTAATATAATTTCCTAAATCCATCTCCTAACATTCCCCCACCAACCTAGGAAAAGCACAGCCCTGGCTGCAATACACAAGTTCCAGCCAATGTAGAAGCTGAGATTTCACCTCCTTGGGGTTCTCAATGGCTGCCTTTGCACCTCGCTCCACAAGAAACATCTTTCGATCCCTCCCTAATTACATGGATTTATCTCATGGTATACCTTGTATCCAGAGCTTTCGATGATAGATAGCAATTCGTTAATATCTTGTCACTAAGACGCAGTGACTGGAACTGTGGTCAGAGGCACGCAGCCATATCCTCCCTCCTCAATTGATCGCCTTTATTCTTGCAAGATGGGCCAACCTCTCTAAATGAGGGCAATCAATACTGTGCATTCAGCCATAATTGTGGCTTAACTCGGGATTCTTTGAAAACCTAAGCTGTGTGATTTGTCTATAATGGGGCTTTCCAAAAAGTCATACCTCCTGCTCAAGGAGGCAATTAAGTCGGCAGGCTCCCCATCTGCTGCCTGCTCCCTCCCTCCTGGCGTCTGACCGCCATGGGTCAAGTCTTCCCTCCACCGACCTCTCTCCAGATTCCTGTTTGGCTCTCGACAACCACAGCCAGCAGTTGGCAGCAAAGCAGATGAACTAGAACATCTGAGCCTTGGAGTGGCCTTTTTGTTCCATAATCTCCCTCATCACTTTCAGCGATGGCTTTGGGGGGTTCCTCACTTGATGAGCTGTGTCCAGCTCATCAGTTCAAACACTGAGATAACACACTGCCTTGCAAAGGCAAAGGCAGAAAAGCTAGAGCCCCAACAGTGAGCCCTCATGTAAACTGTGGACCATGGGTGAATATGATGTGTCAGTGTCAGTTCAGCACATGTAACAAATTTACACGTGCCCTGGTAGGGATGGTGATAATAATGGGGAGGCCGTGTACGTGAGGACACAGAGGATATGTGGAACTCTCTGTGCCTTCCTCTTAATTTGCTGTGAACCTAAAACTTCTCTTAAAAAATGAAGGAAGGAAGCAAGGAGGGAGGGAGGAAGAAACAGAGGGAGGGAAGAAGGAAGGAAGAAAGGAAGGAGGGAGGAAGAAAGGGAAGGAGAGGGGAAGAAGGAAGGAAGGAAGAAGGAAGGAAGGGAGGGAGGGAGGGAGGGAGGGAGGGAAATCTAACAAAAAGATGTGGAGATGTGCCCCTTGTGCAGACGGGGACTTGTGGTGCATTCAGGACACACGTAGGAATGGACTCTAACTGGCTTCTCTTCCCACATTTGATTTGCTTTGTCTTCAGTTAGCTAAGAGCAAGAAGAATAAAGTCCAGGCATCTGGGCCATTTTGTAGTGAGACAAGTCTGGCTTGACATATTCTGGAACACTGGAAGTCATATCCCCCCGCCTTTCTACTTTACAAAAACATTAGCAAAAATTGTAGAAGTAATTGCTGGCATGTCTTGAGTTCACACTGTGGGTCAGTTGCTTACAGGCACCATCACTTTTGGTCCTCAGCACAACCAAAGTCCAAGTGAGGGTGGACAGCACGGTACAATGGAGAAGCATGCAGGCCCTGCAGCTGGACTCTGGAGTGTCGCGTCAGTCTGCAAGGGCTGTCATACGGGGGTGGCCACAGCCAGAGGCTTAAAGGACAGAAATGTATGGAGGTAAAAGTCTGAGATAAGTGTGTCATCAGGGCTGGTTTCATCAGGGCCGTGAGGGAAGGACCTGTTCCAGGCTTTCTCCTTGGCTTGTAGATGGCCGTCTTTTCCCTGTGTCCTCACACTATTCCCTTTTGGTAACAGTGCCTGAATATGATGACGCTGGTTATGTTGGATGAGGCCCTACCCTAATGGCCTTACTTTAACCTAATGACCTCTTTAAAGACACTGTCTTCAAATACAGTCCCATTCTGAGGTACTGAGGGTCAGGACTTCAACATTTGAACTTAAAGGGAACAAAGTCCAGCCCACAACAGGCACGTCCTGCGGCTCTGCGCTTGGCTAACAGTATAACCCTTGACCAGCCACTTAGTGTCTTCGTGCCTTCATTCCTAACCCCTCATGTGGTTGTCGGGAAAAATAACTGAGATAAGGTATATGAGTACTCAGGGCGCTGCCCAGCGCAGCCCTCAGTAAATGTCAGCCATCACTAGGGCTTATCCTTATTTTACATGTGAGCAAACTGAGCCTAAATGGGCTCCACAGCTTGCTGGAGTTCCCACAGCTAGAGAACAACAGGTGCAGCAGGGTCTGTAACTCACGTCTGCCTGTCCCCAAGACCAAGCTCTCATCCACAATCCTATGCTGCCTCCTTCGCAATATTACACAGAAGGCAGCTGTGTGCCTACAAATAAGTTAAGCTATGTTCCTCTTTCTGAGATGAAGGATACACAACCCAGTCCATTTCAATTCTTACCAGCTTCCCAAAGCTTGAAATGTAAGCCCCAGCCCTGCCTCTAACATTCCTTGTGAGAGGAAGAAGTTACCCTGTCCCTGTCTGCTGCCCAGCTCTGTGAGCACACCCCAGAAATGCCTCAGGTCCTCTCCCCTCCCCAGGAAGACAACAATGACAAGGATGTCTAGGCCAGGGGCCAGAGGGGTCAGCCCTAATCCTGTGTCCCATATGGATGTGTCCTCAGGCCCATCCATGGCTGTTAGAGCTAAAGTGTTTTAACCTATCAGAAAAAAAAATCCTCAGCCCATAATAAAGGCAGGTTACCTTACCATGCAAATTAAAAGGTTTTTAATAAATAAAAGATTCATGCTCTTTGGGTACTTTTGCTGTATTTTTAATACTTCCCCCAGCACACTGGCTCACCACACTGGCTGCTTATTGGAATTACCTGCAAAGTTTTAAACACTACTGAGGCCAGGGACCATCCCCAGCAACTCTCAGTTCCCTGCTCTGGGGTTTGGCCTGAGCACAGGGCTTTTGCCACCTCCCCAGATGATTGCACTATGCAATCAAGGCTAGGGACCTCTGCTTGGTGAGGACACCTTGTTGGCTTGTAGTGACTTAACTCCAGTCTCTGCCTCCTCCATCTCTGCATGCCTTCACTCTGTGTGTCTGTGTGTCTTCACGTGGCATTCTCCTTGTTTCTTGGCCCTTTTAGCATAATGACACCAGCTGTATTGAATGGGGACCCATCCTAATCCAGTATGACCTCATCTTAACTAATCACACCTGCAGCAACCCTATTTCCAAATAAGGTCACATTCTGAGGTACTGGAGGTTAGCACCTCAATATATCTTTCAGGGCAGCACAATCCAACCCATCACAGTGGCAAATAATTCTCAGTGGCACAGGAAATAATTTTACACAATCAAGGACATCATAAATTAATAAACTTCAGTATTTTCAGCAACACATTAGTTTCATGTTTTATGCTCCTTTTCTTGCTCTCACTTGAAGCAAAGACGTCCCTCACCCTCTTTGGAGGCAGGTCTCCCCTTTGTTCCCCTTTCTCTTGGCCCCTCCCTCCCCAGCACAGTCAATGCTAATTAACGACTGTTTAATTATCAGCCCAGCAGAGAAGTGATCATGGCCCAGGTCCTCAGAGAGTTATATGCACGGTTAAGTTGTCCCAGATACTGGAAGGTTGACTGTGTTATGTGCCTCTAGGGAGAGGCAATGTGGCTTAATCGAAAGTTCATAGCATTGAGAATCCATCAACCTGATGACTCTGCCATGTTTTAACTATTGGACAATGGCTTCCAAACCTTCTTTTCCTCAGCTCTAACAACACCTAACTCCACAGTTTTGTTGGGAAGATTGAGGACAGGTGTGGTGACTCATGCTTGTAATCCCAGCACTTTGGGAGACTGAGGCAGGTGCATCACCTGAGTTCAGGTATTCAAGACCAGCCTGGCCAACATGGTGAAACCCCGTCTCTATTAAAAAATTCAAAAATTAGCCAGGCATGGTGGCACATGCCTGTGGTCCCGTCTACTTGAGAGGCTGAGTCAGGGGAATGGCTTAAACCTGGGAGGCAGAGGTTGCAGTGAGCCAAGACCGTACCACTGCACTATAGCCTGGGTGACAGAGCAAGACTTCGTCTCAAAAAGAAAAAAAAAGATTAAATGTAGTGAAAGTAGCTTGTTAAGTGTAGAATAATATGCAAACACACAGGGATGTTTTCTGCTTCATCCTAGCATGGTCATAACTGGCAAATCGTAGAGAGACTAGAAGTGGCTAAGGGATGGGTAGAGTTGCTTGGGTAACATTTGTGCACAAATGTCAAATTAAGGTTCAAAAGTTGAACTAGAATGGTGAAATATCCATTGTTCATTTTAAATAAAATATTACCTAGTAGCAATTCTACTGACACTGTTCCAAAAAATCAAGGAGACTCCTCTCTACTTATTTTACAAAGCCAGCATCACCCTGATGCCAAAATCTGGTGAAGACACAATGAAAAATAAAAATTACAGGCCAATATCCCTGATGAACATAGCTGTAAAAATTCTCAACAAAATACTAGCAAACCAAATCCAGCAGCACATCAAAAAGTCAATTCACCACAATTAAGTAGGCTTTATTCCTAGAATGCAGTTAGTTCAACATATGCAAATCAATATATGTGATCATCAAATAAACAGAATAAAAAAACATATTGTGATCTCAATAAATGTAGAAAAGAGCTTTTAATAAAATCCAACATCCTTTCAAGATAAAAACCCTCAACAAACTAGGCATCAAAGGAACATACCTCAAAATAATGATAAGAGCCAGCTACGAGAAACCCATAGTCAGCATCCTACTGAATGGGCAAAAGCTGGAAGGAGTCCCCCTGAGGACAGGAACAAGACAAAGATGCTTACTCTCACCCCTCCTATTCCACATAGCACCGGAAGTCCCAGCCATAGGAATTGGGCAAGAGAAAAAAATAAAAGGCATCCAGGTAGGAAAAGAAGAAGTCAAATTATATCCCTTCATTGATAATATGATTCTATACCTAGAAAACCCTAAAGACTCCACCACAAGGCTCCTAGATCGAATTAAAAAAAAAAAACTTCAATAACATTTCAGATTACAGAATCAATGTGCAAAAATCAGTAGCATTTCTACACACCAATAACATTCAAGCTGAGAGCCAAATCAAGAATACAATGGCATGTATAACAGCTACAAGAAGAATAAAATACCTAGGAATACATCTAACCAAAGAGGTAAAAGAGCTCCACAAGGAGAACTACAAACACTGCTGAAAGAAGTCGTGAATGATACAAACAAGTGAGAAAGCAGTCTATGCTCATGGATTGGAAGAATCAGTATCATTAAAATGGCCATAATGCCCAAAACAATCTACAAATTCAACACTTTTCCTATCAAACCACCAATGTCATTTTTCACAGATCTAGAAGAAACTACTCTAAAATTCATATGAAACAAAAAAGAGCCCAAATAGCCAAAGCAATCTTAAGCAAAAAGAATAAAGCTGGAGACATTGCATTACCCAATAGCAGACTATATTATAAGCCTACAAATCAAAACAGCATGGTAGTGGTACAAAAACAGACATATAGAACAATGGAACAGAATAGAGAACCCAGAAATAAAGCCACATACCTACAACCATCTGATCTTAAGAAAGTCAACAGAAGTAAGCAACGGTGAAAGGACTTTTTATTCAATAAATGATGCTGGGATAACTGGCTAGCCATATGCAGAAGAATAAAACTGGACCCATTTCTTTCACCATATACAAGAATTAACTCAATATGGATTGAAGATTTAAAAGTAAGACATCAAACAATAAAAACCCTCAAAGAAAACCTAGGAAATACCATTCTGGACATAGGCCCAAGATTTCATGATGAAGACTCCAGAAGCAATCACAATAGAACAAGAATTGACAAGTGGGACCTAATTAAATTAAATGGCTTTTGAATGGCAAAAGAAACTATCAACAGAGTAAACAGGCAACTTAGAGAATGGGAGAAAATATTTGCAAACTGTGCATCTGGCAAAAGTCTAATACCTAGAATCTACAAGAAACTTAAACAAATCAACAAACAAAAACAAACAACCCTATTTTAAAATAAGCAAAGGACATCAACAGATACTCCTCAAAAGAAGACATGCGAGTGGCCGACAAACATGAAAAATACTCAACATCACTAATCATCACAGAAATGCAAATCAAAATCACAATGAGATACAATCTCACAACAGTCAGAATTGCCATGATTAAAAAGTCAAAAATAATAAAAGCTGGTGAGGCTGTGGAGAAAAGGAAACACATACACTGTTGGTGAGAATATATATTAGATCAGCCACTGCGAAAAGCAGTTTGGAGATTTCTCAAAGAACTTAAAATTATCATTCAATCCAGCCATACCATTACTGGCTATATACCCAAAAATAAATACATCATTCTACCAAAGAGACACATGCACTTTTATGTTCATTACTGCACTATTCTCAGTTGCAAAGACATGGACTCAACCTAGGTACCCACTGATGATGGACTGGATAAAGAAAATGTGGTACATCTCCTATACACCATGGAATACTATGCAGCCATTAAAAAAGAACAAAATTGCATCCTTTGCAGCAACGTGGATGCAGCTGGAATCCATTATCTTAAGCAAATTAGCACTGGAACAGAAAAACAAATACCAGATATCCTGACTTATAAGTGAGAACTAAACATTAGATACACATGGGCATAAAGATAGGCATAGCAGACAACAGGGACTACTAGAAAGAGAAAGAGCAGGGAACAAGGGCTGAAAAACTGCCTATCAGGTACTATGCTCACCACCTGGGTGATGGGACCATTTATATTCCAAACTTGAGCGTCATGCCATATATCCAAGTAAAAAACCTACACATGTGCCCCCGAATCTAAAATAAAAGTTGAAATTACAATAAAAAAAATTTTAGATATTCTCAGAAATAATAATAATACCCAGTTAAAAAAACTTCTATTTTCTTATATTTTTTATTTGTACAAATGTTTAGGCCAATGGTCCTGTTTGAGGAAGAATTCTAAAATTAATACAGAAGTGAAATCTACGTTATTTTCTGAGAAGAGGAATAATTACGTTGTAGGCACGTTATTGGTATCACATCTAAATGGTAATAAAAGGTATAGTATATGGAAGGCTAAAATTCAGGCGAAAAGGAAGAGAAGAATAAGTCAGTGACCTTTTAGTAATAATGTGAAAATATAGTTTAGACACTAGGAAATATTTCTCTGACATTAAGGGCTTTATCCTACATGGAATTGTACCACTGCAGTCTTTCCCAGAGGTCTTCTAAAATAGTTTATAACCTAATCTGTCTGGTCATGGTAATTTGATTTATAATGGAAAACAATCTAAATGACTAATAAGAGGGAAATGGGTAAATTATGGTACATGACTCTGGAATATTTAGGTAGCCATTAGAAATTAAAATACGATAGCTAAGTAGCAGCATACTAAAATTCTTGTGGTAGGATACTCAGTGAAAAAAGTATGCACAACTTTATAGTATGAATACTATTCTTTAAAAATTAGGTATGAATATGAATTAAGATTGAATGAGAACCCAGAACAATAAAAATGATTCATAGGGTTACATGGTATCATTGTGGGGAAAAAAAAAAGTTTACCCAATTATTTGTGTGTAACAAGTGAAAGCATATATTTTTGAAGGTGTTCCTCTCTTTTGAAGTGTAACTGGCAGACTCAGGAAACCCCTTCCACTCTCAAGATTCCTAAATTCCTGAGTTGCAAGGAGGCAATGCCCAAAGAGTACAGCATTCCTAAGCATCACTAGTTTCCATTAAAACCTAATTTGTGGAATTAAAAATTAATTGGAAATGAATTTGAGCAGTCTTTTCATTAGAGTGCACTTGGTCTAAATGAGTTTGGAGTGATTGTAATAGCCCTTCCTGCACTGTTATTTATAAAGGTGAAATCTGATGTATTTTTGCTCTTACACTACTGAGAAACGACATATCGCTGAGTTTTCAAACTTCCAGGTGATAGTCGCTCTTGCTCCCTGAAGATCCTCTCAAGGAAGTTATAGGAGTCCAACAGAATGAGAATCCTTCAGCGAAAGTCAACCAAGGTCTCCCTTTATTGAGTAGAGCAGATAAAGCCCTCTTGTTGTGGGACCAAAATGGGAAGAGGCAATGGCCAGAGTCAGACTCCTTTCCCAAGTGCAAGAGGCACTCTTGCTTCCATAGTAAAAAAAGGTTGTGAGAAGGGTGTATCATGTTTATGTTTCCAGGTGGAGAACTATACATTTGCTTCGATATTTTAAATATTCTATTAATGAATATGCATGCGTGCACACACACACACAGAGAAGGAGAGAGAGAGAGGGCTATGAGACTATGCTGCACAAATCTCTTACTTAAGAGAAAGTAATTGACCAAGGACCCGAGCTACTGCACTCTGAAATCCATCACTGTGCCAACAATGCCACACTTCCCCAGTGACTGAGAGCAGCAGGGAACACAGGCAGGCCATTCCTGGGAGAGACAGGGCTCCTCAGATTTAATCCCCAACAGTTTTACCAAACCATCCTTAGATTACAGGGCAATCAAGGATGAATTCGCCCAACTTTGTTCACTGTTCTTTACTTGGGGTCAGACTGACATCACAGTTTCTTGTATTTTTCTCTCACAAAATACTTGCATATTTAATCCCATCTTGGCAATGGCTTCCTAGAGGATATATATGTGTGTGTTTGCATACATATGTACATATGTGACAGTATGACACACACATATATACACACATACACACATATATTTATATGTATACCTATGCATGTAAGTATATATATGTACCTTTAAGTCATCATTTGTCTCCATTTGATGGGCATTAGTTGTGTCAAATTTTTGCCATTATAAAAATACCCATATATCCCATTTTTCTAATTATTTCACTGTTTCTTTAGGGAGAGTTTTTTTGTTTGTTTGTTTTTTAAGCTTGCAGCAGTGACTGTGACTGTCCCTTGTGGAATACCTCCAAAGAACCCCCAGAGCCAATGCCACACCTAACACTTGTTTTCCACATGTATAGATTTTCTGATATGGCTAGAATTTCTCTGGCAAATGAGCTTCAGGCCTTCTCGTGTTAGTATGCAATGCAAAGAAGTGAGGAACTAGCTGTAAGGCTGGTTGCCTCGCCGGGAGCTTGGATTCACATCCCCCGCCCCTCTTTTTTCCGAAAGCTCAGACATGCTCAAGTTGTTCCCTTTTCCCCTTCTTGCACAGCCTGGCTTTCCCTTAAAGAACCCAGTATGCAAGCGGGGTGTTGTGATTCTAGCCAATAGTAGCCAAGTCTTTCTAGCTAATAGCAGCCGAGTAATTCTAACCAATAGCAGCCAAGTCCTGTATGCAAACAAAGGCTTGTAACCTTATCCAATAGTAGTCCTGCTCTCCCACAACCAATCGAGCCCCTTCACTCCCTATAAATCCCCACATCTGAGGAGTCCGTGCAACTTCTCCGGCCCCTCCTGTCAGACCGCAGAACCTTGCCCAGGAGCCTGAATAAATTCCTTCATATTGGATCTACTTGTGTTGGCCTCAGTTTCTTCCTTTTAAACTCAGCAAGAACAAACCTTACACTAGCCTTTCACAGGTTCCTCTGCAAGGCAGTGCAGCAAGGAGGGGAAGGGTTTTTGGCCACGTCTGTGGTCTCTTCATTCTCTTTTGCTGTCACTCTTGACCCAGATGCTGCTCCCCTTCTCTTAGCTGGTATCCATTAGAGTTCTTGATTACAAGCAACAGAAATTGATTCTGCTTCACTTCAGCCAGAGAGAAGTTGTCAGGAAGATATCGCGGACTCACAATCAATGGGCGGCTGGAGGATCGGTCTTGAGAGCTCCAGGGCTGGGCTGCAGGAACATAGTGAGGATCTTTTACCAGGAGAGCCTAGTGAGTGAACCTCCAGGATAGATGGGCTCCAGGGATTCCTGGTCCTTGCTTCACCTTCCCAAGATTCAAATCCTGGGAGAGAGACACCCACAGAGGCACCCCTGAGATGAGGGAGACTTTAGTACCTGTGGCAGGCAGGCACCTAGAGCTTTACTCCCACCAACACAGAGCCTGATGGATTGGATGTAACTCCCCAAATACACTGGGGAGATTTGGGAAGAGGAAAAGCAAATGTTGGGCTACAAAATATAATAGTAATATCCAGCAACACCCTTTTATATATGTGCATAATCCCTGGGTTTGTACATGTTCAGGGACTGGCCACGACTGTTGCATGATAAATTAGTCATTGTCCAAGTGAAAACAAGTTTCCTGATTGAGACAAAGCCTAGCCATTGCCAGGAGCCCGCTTGAACTGACTTAGCTCGTAAGTTGCATGTCTATCCAAGAGCATGGGTTCTTTCTGACTGTCCAAAATTGAAATGTTGTCAGTGCAAAGACAGCAACATCATCCATCAATTTCTTGTCCGAGGTTCCTCTCTTACCTTCTAGGGCTTTGCTATGGGATTTGCTGGCTCTCCAGGCAGGCTTCATTTTTTGTCTGTTTGTTCTTATCTTGGAGAAGTTTTCTTTTTTAGCAGATTCTCAAATGTGATAGCACTGTCAACAAATTAAAGACTGGCAAGCCCTCCAGAAAAATGATCCATGCTGTTTTCACGCTCTCTCTTCCTGAATCCACATCAATCATCTCTCTTAATCGAAGTGTTCCATTGTTTTATTTCGCTTAACAACCCTTACCACATTATCTTCTTTAAGAATACTTTTCTCAGCTGGGTGAGGTGGCTCACACCTGTAATCCCAGCATTTTGAGAGGCCAAAGAAGGCAGATCACCTGAGGTTGGGAGTTCAAGACCAGCCTGACCAACTTGGAGAAACCCCATCTCTACTAAAAATACAAAATTAGTCCAGCACGATGGTGCATGCCTGTCTGTAATCCCAGCTTTTCGGGAGGCTGAGGCAGGAGAATCACTTGAACCAGGGAGGCAGAGGATGCAATGAACTGAGATTGCTGAGATCATGCCATTTCACTCCAGCCTGAGCAGCAAGAGAGAAACTCAGTCTCAAAACAAAACAAAAAAAATACTCTTCTCTATCTAATTCTTACTCTAAGGAAACTCACTCTGAGCCATCACCAAGGCCTGTCTGTTCAGTGCAACCATAAGTAAATGCTCTTGAAAAATAATGGTAACGGGTCAGGTGCAGTGACTCACACCTGTAATCCCAGCACTTTGGGAGTCCGAGACGGGCAGATCGCTTGTGCTCAGGAGTTCAAAACCAGCCTGGGAAACATAGTGAGACCCCATCTCTACAAAAAATACAAAATACTAATAACAATGGTAAGGTGAGCATGCATATGAGATGAACTTGCTTTTGTCAAAGAAAAAAATACACCTAAAATACAAATGAAATTTTGATTCATGGAAACAAATTCCAGAAGAGGGAATGTTCAGATTATATTCAAGTAATATGTCAGCATTGTCATTCCAGGTAAAGATGGCTTTGCAGCAGGAAGGATTTGACCGAAAAAAGCGAGGTTACAGAGATATCAATGAGATTGACATCAACATGAACGATCCTCTTTTTACAAAGCAATGGTATCTGGTGAGTGTCTCTATGTTCTTTTGGACATTTCTTCTCTTGAGACTCTGGATAAAAGATGTATTCCCATTTCCTCCTTACTCACTAGGATATTAGCCAGTATCCAACTCAGTGACCCTCTTTGTCCCCTTCCATATGTATTGACTTTCTGTCAACATCTGTACATCTAGTTCTCTAATCTGCTTTCTTCTGGAACTGCTAAGTAGCCCTGGTCTCCTAGAGTCAAGGCTATGACCAACAACTGTTTGATTTCTCTTCGATTCTGAAAAAGCGCCCCAGCATATGACTGAAGACTTGCAAAACTATGTGAAAGTCAAATCAGAGTTCTGGGAGGAGTAATGCAGGGGTCTCAACAGACAGAGTAACAGGGGACATAATGAAGCCACAGACCTAAGAGAAGGGATCCAGTGACTCTCCAAAGGGCTAGCAAGAAAGCTTGGAGACTAAAGTAGCAAAAGGAGCATCTATTAATACTTATCAAACAATGGCAGAAAATCAGTTCCATGGGGCTTAACTGATGCAGGCTTGGAGGTACTAAAACCCGCCAACAGTTCATCATGATCCATTTGGATTGGCCAAGCTATGTTTAAAAAGGGATCAGTGGCTCCAAACCAACCCAGACTGCAGGGCATATTGACAGAAAGGCAGTGACTAATTTGTAAATGAGAACGAAGCCTTGCTTTATTTAAGATTAAAAGGTGATGAACAAGAGAGAGAACTAAATTACAGCCTTGTGGATAGCTACATTACAGGAATTCATCACGATTTCCCTCCTGGGGCTGCAGAGCTTGACTCTGCCTTATGCTTTTTGGCGTGGAAGTCCAAAAATCCAATATGGGTAATTGAATGAGTGTATTCGTGTTAGTCAGGATAGGCTAGGTTTGTTGCAATAATGAACAATCCTCAGATCACAGTAGCTTATCAAAAGCAAGGCTTGTTTCTCATTCTTGCTACATGACCAATGCTTCATAACTGCTTAGAAACAGAGGCTGACCAAGCTCCATCTGAGCTCCATTCCCACACTGCTTTCATAAGCCCCTCAGCAAGGAAAAAGGGTAAATTGTAGAATTTTTAAAAGAAACTCTTAAAGCTTCTGCCTGGATGTGAAAAATGGAACATGAAATCACAAGTCATTGGCCAAAATTAGTGATCCGCCATTCTAACTTCAGAGTGGGTGAAGAGGTATAGTCTTAACATGTCCCTAGAAGAAAGAGCACAGTAAGTTTTTTAAAGATCCCTAACGGCAATCACCCAATGTTTTAGCAATGTGATGGTAGCCACTGATCACTGTGGGCTTTTGCCCATACAGGCTCTGACTTTATTATTTTTTTTGCAATCCACCCTTGAGAAAACCTACACAGTACAAAGAGATGCATGAAAAGACAGAAGTGAACATATTAATATGGAATTGCTCTTTGTTTTCCTTTCTTTCTTTTCTGAAATATTTTTGGGGGCCAGGGTGAGAGGCTTTAGAATTTATCTTTCCTGCATTAAAACATGCACTAAAGGTGAGCCCATTTTCTTTAATTCAGTTCAACAAATACTTCTGAACAAGACTTAGTGTGTTGTTCAAAACACCTAGTGCACTGAAATTACAAAGATTAACTAGGACATGTTACCTCCTGCAAAAGGTGTTATTTAGCAAGAAGTTATACTCAAATAAGAATAATCCAAAACATATGCTTTAAATTCAAAACATGAGGAAGAATTTAATCTTAAATCAGGGAGGGTTTCCTGCAATAACAGCTCTTTTTTTTTTTTTTTTTTTTTTTTTTTTTTTTTTTTGTGGCAGAGTGTTGCTCTGTCACCCAGGCTAGAGTGCAGTGGCTTGATCTTGGCTCACTGCAACCTCCACCACCTGGGTTCAAGCCATTCTCCTGCCTCAGCCTCCTGAGTAGCTGAAATTACAAGCACCTGTCACTAAACTTGGCTAATTTTTTGTATTTTTAATAGAGACACAGTTTCACTATGTTGGTCAGGCTGGTATTGAACTTCTGACCATGTGATCCATCTGCCTTGGCCTCCCAAAGTGATGGGATTACAGGTGTGAGCCACCTCACCTGGCCAATAACAGCTCTTTTATAGAAAAAGTTTAAAGATAGCGATCTAGTTATAAGATATTAGGGAATTGAAATGATTTTTGCATTTTTACAGAAAACACAAATTGTTTATACCAAAAAAAATGGAGAGGAAATGCTACAGGTAGGTTAGGAGGGATACTCAAAAGTACCGTTTCATGGAAGTGGTAGCCTTTGAGCTGGTCCTGGAATATTAGATGGCTGTAGAGCATGTCAATAAATATGTACATGATGCTTTTCAACACCAAACTAATACCATTCCCTGCTTTGAAATTCCTGTACCAGATCAATACTGGGCAAGCTGATGGCACTCCTGGCCTTGATTTGAATGTGGCTGAAGCCTGGGAGCTGGGATACACAGGGAAGGGTGTTACCATTGGAATTATGGATGATGGTGAGTATCTTGAAGCCTGTGCATCATTTGGAAATACGAGTGTGCCTTTGCTTGCCTCAGGATAAAAGTTGTATTGTTTTGGAGATGCTAACCAGAGACAGAATAGCAGGATACTGGGCCTGATGACCTGATGACCACACTGTCCTATGACCAAATCCTCACCTTTCTTCCAATCAGTGGTCCTCAAACTTGAGGTTGCACTTAACAAATATGTTTTAATCAATAAATAATAAGCTAAACAAATGAATAAATGAAAGCTGCCTGTCACTCAACCATAATTTCTTACTGAGCCACTGCTTACACTTTACCTTCTAATGTCTTCTAAACCTGTTTATATTTACCATCAATTTCTCTAGACCCACACTATCCGATGTAGTCACCACTAGCCATATGTGCCTGTTTAACTTTACATTTTAATTAATTAAAGCTAAATAAAATGTAAAATTCAATTCCTCAATCACACTGGCCTCACGTTCTTGATACCCACACAGGGCTAGCAGCTGCTGAAATTCAATTCCATTTCCATCATCACAGAGAGCTACATTAGTATGACCCTAGATCCATAAAACAGCTTTTCAGTAACAAGATTGAGGCTTGGGGAAATTTGACTTATTTCTGCTTTCAGAATGAACCCTTGTAAAGTAACCTTTGGTAACCTTTTATTATAGACACCCCTTACATGTTATTCTATCCTGCATGCCTACCAGAGACTTAGCAGAGCTTCATTTTCTATAGTTTGTGATATGAAAACCAATGGGTTTGATGATTGGCATTTTCCCAACTACATGCCTCCTTGGCCCTGCCAAGATTCTGGAGAATTGCCGCCTGTGGTCATTTCATTGGTGATGTGTTATTGCCCTCCATCACCCATCTGGGTCCGCCAGCAAAAAGCTCCACCGTGCATTATTGATTCAATTACATACAAAGGCTACACAGAGATGAAACAGTGGAGCCTTTCCCGTCTGAAGATCCTCAAAGAACACTATGTTCCTTAAAGCCAGGCTTTGAATCAGAAACGCCGGAGGAAAACAAAAGGAGCCAGCCTGCTTAAAACCTGCGTTGTCTTGTGTGGGCTCATTAAATAACAACATAAAAACAATGCCTGGATGTCTTCTGATGTGTGAGACATTTTTAAGTGGATGTAAAAGCTTCCTCCAGAGGCCAAGAGCTCTCACAAGAAGAAAGCAGCCCTGCATGAGAGTGTGTGTGCTCAGATGTCAGAAATTTATAAATGTTTCTTCCTTCCTAACACTTGTTCTTGGAAACCGTTCCCAAGGGGTTAAGGCCAACTCGCCCAGAAAAAAAGACGCATCAGGGTTTGGGGGAAACCTACCTAGGAGATACTGTGATGACCATTTCTAACGGCAGATCTACTGGGTATCCCCAGCTGGGAATTGGAGAAGCCACCCTGAAAGTGGTTCTAAAGTGCCAACACATGCATATTGCTCTGCTCTTAAGAAACCTCCAGGAGTATCATAGATGCCCATCTCAGAATTCTTTAATTGAAGCTCCTTGACTGACTCCTAAAGTCATCAGCTCCTGACTCATTTCCACAAGGAGAGGGAAGCCCTTTAGAAAGTCTCAGCAGAATTTCTCATTTGATGATCTTTCTTCAGCTGATGAATGGCCTTTGGATTCCCAAAAAAAGTAAAGTCTGCCCGCCCAATTACAATTCCTGGTTTCTTCTTTGTTTTAGTCAATTACTGCTGAAGAATGAAGCATCCCAACATTGAGTGGTTTAGAAAAACAACCATGTTATTATCTCTCACACTTCTGTGGGTTGCTGGAGTTCAGCTGGACAGTTCCACAAGTTCCACTGGGGTCTATGGTGCAGGTGGAGTCAGAAGGCAGTTGAGGCTGGAGTCAACTAGAGGCTCCACTGGGAGGCTGAAATAGCTCAGCCTCCCTCCCTCTCCATGGAGTCTGAGGGCCCCTCCTCTCCTCTCACGAGGCCCCCAGCAAAGATGGATTTCTTACAGTGGCTCAGGACTCCCAAGTGTAGGCATTCCAAGAAAGAAGAAGCATAAGCTGCTAGTCCTCTTAAAGGCTGGAACTGGAATGGGCACTGGTCACTCTGCCACTTATTTTGGATGAATAGTTTCAGAGCCAATCCAGATTCGAGGGGAAAGGAAATAAACTCTGAATTTGTGGCCACTTTTAATGCATCATATGCTATTCAGTATGATAGCTGAAGAAAAGTAGGATGCCCAAGCCACTCTCCAAGTCCATTGTTGAATAACAAGATGAGCACATCTGGGACAAGGGCAGCCCCCCACATGTTGAGGACAAGGACAGATACTCAGCAGCCTCTCGCCATGTAATTGACCATCTCTGCCTCACAGCTAGAACCGGGAAGGCTGGTAACACCAGTACTGCATTCTCTCTCTTAACGGCCTGCACCCGTGAACGGTATAGTGCCATGTTCCAGATATTTTCTCTGCAAGATATTCCAAAATAAGGTTAAGGACATACACAGATGCTAACCCTGATACCTGAGGGCAAAACTAGTGAAATATTCTATCAATACTGGCTTTCCATATGTTGGCCTGTGTGGCAAATGTTCAGTCATTTGTGTGCAGAAGTTTCAATTTGTGGACAGCCAGTTTTAATTGCCGCCCTCCCCTCTCTGATGGCCCAACTCTCAACTCAGCCATCATCCCCTCTGCTGGATCCAGTGACTCAATGGATGCTCAATAAATATCTTCTGTCTTCACTTAGGTACAAAGCAATGTCATTTCCACATGCTACATATCACTAGGAGAGGGCCTCCATGGTTAGCTGCTGCACAAAGGGGCAGAAATTATTTCTGAAGGGTCTACTGGGACATTCCAGGTATGTAGATGTCAGCAAGGACCCCACTTAATGATGACAACTTCATCCCTTTTACTGTAATGGAATTGTTTAGAGTTGGGAACTTGACCTGGAAAAT
Organism: Aotus nancymaae; assembly: GCF_030222135.1. Classification (NCBI taxonomy): domain Eukaryota; kingdom Metazoa; phylum Chordata; class Mammalia; order Primates; family Aotidae; genus Aotus; species Aotus nancymaae. The sequence continues at coordinate 8,260,915 of NW_026988412.1, read as the reverse complement.
GGAATGTGACCATGACAGGACACAGGGATGGACAAGTCTCATCCAGCCCAAGAATAATTCAGGGCTGGTGGCTGGTTCTCAAGACCACAAAAGATCAGAGAACACATGGGTCAAGGCCCTTAGGCATTATCAGATGGAGTCAAGGAAGTGAGACGGACGGCCAATGAGTAAGGTCAGAGAGGGCTTCAAGCTGAAGTAACAATAAGCAACTAACAGTAGAAATGACCAACATTTATTGAGTAATCACCATGTGCTAGACACTGCTTAGCATTTTGGAAATACAACTACAGTTATCCCCTAAGGTTTGTATTGTAATAATCCCCATTTTACAGATGAAGAAACTGAAGTTTAAGTAGGCAAGAAATTGCCCAAAAATCTCACAACTAATTCTAACCACCATTCTTGGTGCTTGAAACCTAATCCTTTGCTCTGCCTTCCTGATGAGATGTTGTGAATGGGGGGCCTCATCCATGTGAGCAAAGGTTCAAGCCTGAGGACCAGACAGTCACCCACACCCTGCCAAGAGATTTAGAACTCTGCATCACATAGAAAAGCAATAGGAAGGTCCTGCTGTATAACAAATGATCCTGTATTATTCCATTTTCACATTGCTGATAAAGGCATACCCAGACTGGGTAATTTATAAAGAAAAAGAAGTTTAATGGACTCACATTTCTATGTGGCTGGGGAGGCCTCACGATCATGGCAGAAGATGGAAACACACCTTACATGGCAGCAGGCAGGAAAGAGAATGGGAGCCAAGTGAAAGGAGTTTCCCCTTATAAAACCATCAGATCTCATGAGACTTATTCACTGCCTCAAGAACAGTATGGGGGAAACTGCCCCTGTAATTCAGGTATCTCCCACTGGGTCCCTCCCACAACATGTGGACATTATGGAAGCTACAATTCAAGATGAGATTTGGGGGAGGACAGAGCCAAACCATATCAAACCCCAACACTTAGCTGCTTAAGGTTGCTATTTATCTTTGATCGTGAGTTTGTGGCACAGGAATCTGGGAAGAGCCTAGCTGGGCATTGCTCACTTACGGTTGCTCATGTGGTTGAGATGTTAGCTGGGCTGCAGTCTTCTGAAGGCCCAGCTGGGCTGAACATCCATGATGGTGCATTCCTACGGCTGATGGCTGCCACTGGAGCTCAGCTGGGACCATCAAAAAGGGTGCCCACATGTTGTGCTTTACTATAATTTGGTCTTGAGGTCTTACTCACCAGAGTGGCTATAAACTCTGTCCTATCCCGACAGGACCCCTGGGGATTGGCTGTGAATGTTTAAGATGTGCCTGTCTTAGTCCGTTCCCGATGTTATAACAAAATACCTTAGACTAGGTCATTTATAAATAATAGAAATTTGTTTTCCACACTTCAGAAGTCTGGGAAATCACAAATTTGGTATCTGATAAGGGCTTGCTCTCTGCTTCCAAGATGGCCCCTGGTCGCTGCATCCTGTGGAGGGGACAAACACTGTGTCCTCCCCTGGCAGTAGGGGTAACAAAGGAATGAACTCTCTCCCTCAAGCCCTTTTATAGGAGCACTAATCTCATTCATGAAGGCACAACCCTCACAGCTAATCACCTCCTGAAGGCCCCACTTCTAAATACTATTGCAATTAGGGATTAAGTTCCAACATATATTTGGAGGGAAGCAAACACTCAAATGATAGCATTTCACCCCTGCCTCCCAAAAAAATCTGTAGCCCTCACATACAAATACACTTATCCCAGCCCGATAGCCCCCGAAGTCTTCATTTGTTCCAGCACTCACATAAAAGTCTAAATCCCAGAGTCTCATCTAAATGTCATCTAAATTCAGAGATGGTGAAACTCAAGGTATGATTCATCCTGAGGCAAATTGCTCTCCAGCTGTGAACTTGTAAAATCAAACAAGTTGCATGTTTCCAAAATACAATGGTGAGACGGGCGTAGGACATACATTCCCACTCCCAAAGGGAGAAACAAGAAAGAGGAAAGGGTAACAGGTCTCAAGTAAGTCCAAAAACCAGAAAGGCAAACGTATATTCTGAGGCTTGAGAGTAATCTTTTCTGACTCCATGTCCCACCTGCTGGACGCATTGGGATGGGAACTGAGCCTCCAAGGCTCCTAATGACCCCTCCCCCATGGCTTCACTGGGCACAGCCCATGCAGCAGCTCTCATGAGGTGGAGTCTCATGCCTGCGCTTCTCCCACACTGGAATCACATGTTAGTGGCTCTGTAGTTCTGGGAACTCAGGGTAGTGCCACCCCCACACTCCATTGAGCCTTGCCCTAGTGGGGGCTTTCTGTGGTAGCTCCACCCTGGGGCAGTTCTCTGCCTGGGCCCCAAAGCTATAGGGTTAGGGTTAGGGATAGGGCTAAAGACCTGGAGCTCAAGGCCAGGGTTCTGACATGATACATCTCAAGTGAGCTGTTAACATTCTAACTAGAAATATGCATGTGGAACTCTTTCCTAGTTCCCTGAGGTCTCCAGGACTGTCACAGCTTCCTGAGAACTGGGTTTTTATGGATTAGACTTTCTGAAAAGTTTCAAACTGATGATAGGATACTAATGATTAGAACAAAATTATAATCAAGTAGCTTTCATTTGTGTGCCTCATTGATTACGATTGTCTGGTGATCAGTCAGTACCCCCATTGGCTGTGAGGCATAGATAGTTGTACAGCTCAGGTTCTGCATCTAAACCATCTGTGTTTTCCAGGACCAACACTATGCCTGGCATTCACTGCTGAGAAATAAACAAAAGCATGAACTATAAGAATGAATATGCAAATATTTTAGTAATTAAAAATAAGCTGACTAGGAAGATATGTCCAGTACCGTGCACCTTAAAAGATAATAAAATATACAAACATATAAAAATACCATCAAATTACTATTTTCGATTCTTCAGTCCGTGATTACCTTTTCTGAATCATGTTTGCTGTCCTTCACAGTTGTATCAATAATTCTCTCTTAAAGTCTCCATCTATTCTAACTCAACACTTAGTCTTCCTTTTAACCTAATTTAAGATCCTTTATTTTAATTAGGCAAAATTTATCTTGTTTTAATTCTAATTTCTTTCTGGTCTCAAATTATCTCCTTGTTCCAATATTTTCCCTTGACAGGGAAGACACTACTATTTCTTGGATCATTTTTCTCCTAAACAGCTTCCATTCTCAGAACATGGAGACATGTTTTAAAAATTGACTTCCATTTGACCCAGCAATCCCATTACTGGGTATATATCCAAAGGATTATAAATCGTTCTACTGTAAGGACACATGCACATGAATGTTCATTGCAGCACAGTTTACAATAGCAAAGACCTGGAACCAACTCAAATGCCCATCGATGATAGACTGGACAGGGAAAATGTGGCACATATGCACCATGGAATATTATGCAACCATCAAAAACGATGAGTTCGCGTCCTTTGTAGGGACATGGATGAACCTGGAAACCATCAATCTCAGCAAACAGACACAAGAACAGAAAATCAAACACCACATGTTCTCACTCATAGGCGGGTGTTGAACAATGAGAACACATGGACACAGGGAGGGGAGCACTACACACTGGGGTCTGTTGGGGGGAACTAGGGGAGGGACAGCGGGGGGTGGGGAGTTGGGGAGAGATAGCATGGGGAGAAATGCCAGATATAGGTGAAGGGGAGGAAGGCAGCAAATCACACTGCCACGTATGCACCTATGCAACAATCTTGCATGTTCTTCACATGTACCCCAAAACCTAAAATGCAATAAAAAAAAATTTTTTTTTAATTGACTTCCTGTTGGAAAATAGATATTCTCTGTTTGTGTCTTTTTTCACACTTACATAGATAAAAAAGATCCACAGAGAGAATGTATTTTAAAACATAAATACTCAAAATATAAATTATATTTTGATAATTTATATTTAAGTATAAATTATCAAAATTTTTCACCTGAGTTCACAAAATTTAACCTATCTTAACAAATAGATGCAATTTAACTTCAACACAATATGCTAAAACCAAACAGATATTTTTTAATGTTCTGTTCTTCTGTGTATCCACATTATTCCAGTGATGTGGTAGATCATAGCACGAATGATAATAAGAAATAAAATGTATTGTGTTTACTATAAGCTGAAGACTTTCAATGAATTGTCTCTAATCTTGAAAACTGCTTTGCAAAGTAAATAATAGTCCCATTTCAAATATATGGAAACCAAAGCTCAGAGAGATTATGTCACTTGGCTAAAGCCACACAAATGTTACAGTGTCTGAACCTGGAGTGGAACTGGATCTGCTGATCTCAAAGCCTATGCTCATCCTCAGCGTCACCCCACAGCCTAAACTGACCATTTTGGCGGCAGGGTGGGGTTTTTGGTTTGCTTTCTGAGATTTGTTTGTTTCCTTTTAGAGACAAGGTCTTGCTGTGCCTCCCAGGTTAGTGTGCAGTGGTATGATCGTAGCTCTCTGCAGCCTCATTCCTCTCCAGGGTTCAAGTAGTACCCCAAATCAGCCTCCTGAGTAGCTGGGACTACAGGTGCAAGACACCACACCCAGCTAACTTCCTTATTTTTTGTAGAGACAGGGTCTCACTGTTGCCCAGGCTGGTCTTGAACTCCTGGCCTCAAGCAATCCTTCTTCCTCAGCCTCCCAAAGCACTGGGATTACAGGCATGAGCCACCTTGCCTGGCCAAAATTGATCATCTTTGAATTAGGATCCAGAACAAGGGTTAACAACTTTTAAAAACATTAGTCTTTAAATATTCTGACTCCTTTCCCTCTGAAGACCTCGGGAGGCAAGTGGGAAGAGAAGGTATAATGATTTGGCGTGGGGACTATACTCTCAAGCTAGAGGAGGCAGCCATAGTGACAGTAATTGCTTCACTCATCAAAATATCAACAGTAAAACCTAACACATGTACTGTAGACCAGTGACTCTCAGTCCAGTTACTAATTGTATTACCCACCCCCCCAAAAAAAAACAAAGGAAAATTTCCTTTTAGAAATATGCATCTTAATTCCAGCTCTCTTTTGGAAGACAAATCTCTAATGTTGGCCCAGCTTTAGTAAGCATGCAGTGAAGATACCAGCTTTGGGAAGGATTTAATGATACTTCTGGCTTTTAGATATTGCATCCCTATATAGTTATTAAAGGCACCAGCTGCTGCGCCAATCACACCACATGCATTAATTTCTTTAATCCCTACATTTTTCTCACCCCCAGATGGTCAAAAAGTTGAAAACTAGCACGGAAAGTCCAAGCAACTTGCCCAAAGCCTTGCAGGCAGTTATCGGGGTGGTTGGGACTCAAAGGCCTGTCTTTGACTCCAAAAATCTATGTTTTAACCATTATGCTAGATGGTATCAAGAATCTGCCTGTTTCATGGAGGGCTAGATGCTCAGGTGTAACTGCTGCAAAGATTATACGGTTTTGCAAACCCAAATGAGAGCTTTTCAACTGTCCTTGAAGTTTCATGATGCTTTCTGAGGTCCGAGTATCTGCTGGAACTCAGCAGTGCTCATAGCCCATGATTTTACCCTTGGAACGACTACTAGGCAACAAGACAGGCCGCTATTCAGGAAAAGGCAGGACTCCTGCTGAGACATCAAGCCTCAGGCTTCCTAGAAAGCCACATTCTGAGGAGACAAGCTTCAGCTCCCAACCAGCAACACCTCGCTGGAAACCATTTGCCTTTGCCTAATGGCTTTTCTCGCCCGGCCATGTTCTCTTATTATTTCCATGGCAGGGTACATTCTCCTAATCCATTGCTGTCCATGCCCTGTTAAATAATAATCACTTTTCCTCCCCAGGGCAAGTTTCGTTTCAGAGAAATGCCAGTTGATGCCTTAAAAATGTCAAGATTTCTACAAATCTCTTTTAGATCAGTGCTCTGATGAGCCATCCATCTCGCTGTCACAAAGCCCCTTAGTACTGACATTTATGTCAGAAGTGTTATCCTTGGGCCTCAGACTCTAATTGGCTTCACTCTCAAGTGTGTCTGGGGCGGCTGTCTCTCCACTCTGGCAGTGTAGCCCACCTTCACACCTCCACATGGAAGGCAGGTGCAAGGCTGGGAGCTTTGTGATGGGGCACTCACCCCCATGGCAAGTCTTCTGGCACCAGCCCCATAAAGAGGGCACTTTCTTGGGCAGCTTTCCTGAGGACACAGTGGCAGGTATTAACCTTTGCTTCCTGTATTATTGTTGTCTTCACAGGAATTGACTATCTCCACCCAGACCTGGCCTCCAACTATGTAAGTACAAACCAACTTTGATGGGGAAACAGATGCATCTTAAGTGTCTTGGTGCCCTTGGCTATTAGGAACATGCACGTGTCTACACACATGCATGCAAGTACACAGGAACATGCACACACACACAGGAGTACACCTGCAGGAATGTATGCATGCACACATGGAGGAACACACACGCACAGGAACATACACACACATGCATATACACAAAAGAAGATGCCCACGAATGCGCACTCACAGGCACACATGCATACACACACACGGGCACCCACATGGGCAGCCACACTGGAACTGTCCATCCCATTGGAGCCACAGCTCAGGCCACAGGCAAATGGACAAGGCATGCAGCCTGGCAGTGGACAAAGGCAGTGGCTTTGAGAGAAGAAAGAAACCCAAAGTCTGAAAGAACAGAGTGCCAAGAAAGTAGGTACAGGAGACACAAGAAGAGAGACACTTGGCAAGGTTTAAATCAACTCTAGCTGATGATATTGAATTGAAGGGTGGAAATGAGCCATTTGGGTTCTTGTTGAACAAAACCAAAGGCAAAAAGCCAAAAACCGCAGTGACGCATATTGCAGCCCTAGCCTTATGAAAGTAAGAGTGTTATATTTTTTGATGACTTGTGCCACTTATGACCACTCCACTGACTTTCCCCCACAACATTGAGCATTTAGTGTCCCTTGACAAACAAGCAATGTTAGCAGAGAATCACCGAAAGCCCTGCTGGGCTAGAACCACACACTCTAATTTTTGGCTCAGCAAGTCACACGCTGCTTTCCTGATGAAACCCACAAGCCCTTTAAACAGAATCAATCACTTTATTTTAACCCCAAGGAGTATAAGATTCAAGCATTGGTGCGTTCACTTAAAATTATCCAAGCTATTTCCAAGCTATACTTCTGAGACCTCCAGATCTAGGTGTAATACATGTTATCTGAGTCACTGAAGAAAGTCATATTGAAAAGAACAAGGGCTTGCATAAGAGAAAGGACGGTTACCCAGCAAAAAGTGTTTGGGGGTCACCAGTCGGGGTCATTTGTCCTGGAAGGTGTGTATGTCTACATTGCACAAAGAAAGTGAGGCTATTCCACGTGTTCTGTGCACTGGGCAACAGGAAACAGGGCATCGAACGAGTCTTATAAATCTAGAAGAGTATAAATTGAGAGGAGGACCTTTTTTTCATATTGGGAAAAACATATTAAATGAATCATTGGCACAGTCCAGTCAGTGTGGCCCCAGAGAGAAATGACAGAAATTAAACCAAAGTTATATTCCCTGCAATGATAATAATCCATGTCTATGGAGAAAACCCTTGTAAACTGCCTGTGCCCAGCAGTCCTGTGTGTGGCGTCTAAGGAAACAGCCCTTCTCCCTGTCTCCCCATGGTGCTTTCCCTACTGAACACATGAGTGGAGCTAGGCTGCTCATGCACTTCCTTAAAGGACTGCCCTGGACACAGTCCTTGCTATCTCTGCCTGACTTTGGCTGACTCCCCTAGTGCCTCCGCCTCTCCCTGCCTCCTCCATAACTGCAGGGCTCTGGAGATGTGTCAGGCAGGAGACTGAGAAGCTCTGCATTGCATTTTCTCCAAGGCTCTGATGTATCTGAGGCCGTTCCTTACAGAAAGCAAGTGTGACAGGGATCATGGCCTTCAGGGTCAGTGGTCCTGCCTCTGTGGGCTGCCCTACTCCACCCTCTGCAGACAGAGGCACTGATATTCTCCACAGTTCCCTCCATCTCCAGGACCCAGTGCCTCACAGGGCAGTCATGTGGGGTTCTGCTCACTTTCCCAAACCATCCTTGGGGAAACGATCATCTTGCCACTTGGAGGACTTCAAGGTGGTGTGGTGCCTGTCAGGCTGGAAAGGTGAGGGCACATGGCCTGTCTCCTGTGCATAGCATAACCCCACAAAGACCTAAGACATGGAGACCGACCTCGGCATCCTTCCCTTCTCCCTGGCTAGCCCAGGCAGTTCCTGTCAGGCTGCTCCCAACTCCAGCTGCCAGATTCGGAAAAGGTAGTCATTCATTTGGAGCAAGAATCCTCTGGGGTTCTGGTGAACTGCAGGTACAATGTTAGTGGATGGTGTGATCCATCTGCCAATACCTTCATCTGAAATTGGAACTTGAAGCCTCCAAACTGAGCCGTGCCAGCTCCTCTGAAATCTGCAGTACCAGAATATACCTGAAGAACTCTGTCGGTTCTGTGAGTCTCAAGTTCTTTTTTCTTCTTTTCTTTCCTAAGAACATTTTTTCGGATGAAAAATAAATGCATGTCTCGTCCAAAAATTTGGAAAAGCGTGAAACCGATTCAAAACTAGCCATAAAACCACCACTCTTAATATTTTGACATATTTTGGGCCTTTCATTTCTATGTGTCTATTTTTAATGAAATCAGGCTTTTATTGCGTTTTCTTCCCTTCCACTTGATGTGCCATGAACATTTTTATGGTATTAAATATTCTTCAAAACATCATTTTAACAGCTACATGGCATTAGCTCACACTATAATTTATTTAAACATTCTGATCTCCAATTGCTGAACAATTCAGTCGTTCCCAATGGGTATTCCACTGTAAGAGGGAGATGAGATGGCAGACGGTGACATGGGTGGACTCCAAGCCATGCCATGCTAAGGAGAGCTGAAAGAACTGAGAAAGCTTTCCCTGGAAAAAACAAAACAAGCACATTGAGTATGTTTTCAAATATTTCAAATTCTCCTTGTAGAACGAGGCATTCCACTGTTCAGTAATTTCTCCCAAGAAAATTCCCACCAGTGGGTGGTAACCACAGAAGGAAGATTTTAATTCAGTCAAAGGAAGAACTGTCTAGTGATTAAGGTTAGTAAATAATTGAAAGTAACACATTCTTCATACCTGAAAATATTCAAAAGGAAGATTGACAGGCACTGGTGCGATGTTATTGAAGAGATGACAATGTCTATGCTGAACTTAAACTAGATGAGACCTAAGAATTGAACAGGAAATGTGATTCCTGTACAAAACTGCACGTCTTGATAACTTTCAGTCAGAGCAAAGTCTGAGTCTTCAACATGGAGCCTGACAATGAAATTATATAGATTTACCTATGGCTGTGAAAATGTCCTGCCTCTGGTATAGATGAGAAAGCTGAACATCTAAATATCTCATGCTTGATTCCTCAGCACAGAGCCCAAACTGGCTGGTTTTTAATAGGCACAGTGTCTCTCTCACCCTGGGTAGAGTTCAGAGTTACAGCTTAGGAGCTACTAACCACATTCATCTTCTTTATTTTTAATTAAAAATTTTACACTATCATTAACACAATGAGGACAGCAAATAGAGCAGACCAGCCCAGGAGAGCAATGAAACCAGTAGACAGTGATAGGCTCGAAAATTGTTTGAGCAGAGAATTAATGGGCAGCTTCACACCTTGTTAAGTGACCTAATGGCTCGGGGGGATGAGCCGGGCTGGTGCCCTTTGAGAGAGAGGTACTTGGCGGAGTCTTTGCTTGGGTTTCCCTAGAAGCAGACTCTGAAGCAAGCGTTTGAGTACAGGTAGGTTATTTGGAAGGTGATTCCAGGAAGCAAGGGTAGAGGAGAGGGAATGAGTCCAGGAAGGAAAGGTATTTTGTCAATGGGGCAGTTATCGAGTAAGACAGCACTGTGGGCACTAAGGCTTTATTCCACTGGGGAACTCTGGGAGACAGCACAGAATATGTGAGCCAGAGTGATCCCCCTTGGGATGTGATACCTCAAGAAGCTGGGGTATTTATGTGCCAACTGTATCAGTCATTGGTTGAGGGCTTATCCCAAAAGATGTTCCTACCTCCCCACAGCCTGGGGAAAAGCCCTGGGCAAAGGTGTGGGTACAGACAGCTGCAGCTCACCAGGGACATGAGGACGTCAGGCTGAAGGGGGATGTAGCAACATGTTCTATGTTGAAAAAACTCCTTGTGGTTACTGATTTATTTTCAGTGAGAACGGAAAACTCTACCCGAGGCTCTTCAAAAAAAATTACCTTATAATCAAACCAGGCAAACTGTTTCTAAAACCAGAATTATTTTCAAAGCTTGGTTATTCTGTATGTTAAGAGAAGAAACAGCGTATGCTCGTAGTCCAGTATTCTTTCTGTTAAACTGGGAATAAAATACTTGGAAAACTGAAAATTGACATATAAATGTAAGTTGTTAGTGTTAGTCTAATTCAGCAACTCTATACTGAGCCTGCTGAACGCTGGGAGTCGAGGATAATCACGGCCACTTGGATTATTACTCTATTGCGCTACGATTGAATTTCATCGGAGGGATCCAGTCCCGCTGGTAAAAGTTCACTATTCCAAATAATTAAATTCTTCTCTTTCTACCCCAATACTAATGACATGAAATTGGTACTAGCCAAGAGACTATTTTAAAGCAAGTTAAAATTATGGCCTTTTTTACCCATAAGAGCTATAAAAACTGGGTGTTTTCTCTAAGTCAATATAATGGCTGTGGATTGAGTCTGCTACGTGCAAGCCCCAGAGGAAAAGAAATAAATAAGATACAGGCACTTTCTAGAGAAGCCGGCAGGTCAGTAAAGATGCAGGCATGTGAGACAGGACTGTCAGGTGAGGGGCAGGCAGATAGGGAGGTCGTGGTCTCTTTACCGTAAGCTCCCAATCCAGTGAGGATTGCCAGCTGGTTTCACAGCTCTGGCCCAAGCCCAGGGGTTCTGCCAGGTCTGTGGAACAAAGGGATACTTCTTCAAGAAGATGTGGAGTGTGACTTAGGTGGCAGCTTTCAGGACATGGAGGTGGGTGGGGTAGAATGTCTCCTGCTTTGTAGTTTTGCTGAAAGGCGAAGAAATGGCTGGTGGGTCTGTAGAATCCAAGGAGAGCCTTCTTGCTGTGTGCTGGGGTTTTCTCGGAAGCAGACCCTGAGACAAGGATTTGAAAGCAAGTCATTCGTTTGAGAGGAGACCCCAGGAAGCACCCGCTGGGAAGGAAGAAAGTGATGCCAGCAAGGGAGAGTGGCCTGGGGAGCAAATTACCCCTGAGGACAATGGGAGCTCAATCTCCCTGGGAAACTCAGATGCAGTGTGGACAGAGCAGGCCTCAGGGCTACCCACCAACTCCTGTTGACCATCGGGTGAAGGCTGTTACCCAGGAGTAGAGATGAGGTGGGGAGATAGAAGGATTCACTCTAGAGTATTCTGGCCTTCTCTGCAGGCAAGAAAAATAGGTTCGTGCAGACTGAGACTTCAGCATAGTTGCATGTGCTGACAGTTGGAAACAGCCAGCTTGCAAGGGTAGGATTCTGATCATTGGCAGTAGTGGAAACTGAGTCAAAGCTGAGAGTGACTCCTGGGTCCCTACCTCATGGCTGTGCAGCCTTAGAGTAGCATATCAAATGTCTTGTCAGGTTTGTTTCAGGATATCGTTGAGATATGTGTATCAGGCCTGGCATATAACAGATGCTCAATAAGCATTCATTTCCTTTCTGTCTTAAAAAAGTTGAGATTACAACTCTGTGCAACTTCAGGTTATCTTGATGGAGAAGCAGGGGTGACCTCTCAGTGAGCTCAGGGTCTTTAAAAGAAGAAAGGGCGACTGATCCAGGCTAAGATTGTGAGGCTCGAAAAGTTAAGGGCAAAAAGCAGAGGATACCAACATAAATCTCAAAGGCTTTGAAAAGTAATATCCAGGCAAAGAGAAGGTAAAGTCAGGAAGAAGACCCATTGCTTGCGGTCAGGGATGTAACAAAGGATGCCCCCGAGGAAGCAGGATTTCGGACCTACATCTTCTTCCCCGTCACAGACCTTAGAGCTAGATGAATATTCAAGGATGGTGATAAGGGAGGATGAATCCCTAAGGTGAGCAAAGGGATTATAGGCAGCAACGACTCCAAGTGAGGTTTTCTCCAAGCCAGGAAAATTACATCTCTTAGTATTTAAACCATTGCAGGGTGGGACATCAGCTCCTGTTCTGATGACTGGGAGGATGGGCCACTTCTGCACTCCATCTTCTAGCTTGGAAACTGAGTCATACTCTAAACAGCTGTAAGATCCTGTGCTGAGAATCTGTCCAGATTCATTTAATCTTCATGAACTTTTCCAAGAATTCTTGAATGCAACAAACACAGATGTTTGCATTGACTCCAACTCCACATCCTTCCCTAGACCACAGCTTCTGCCAGGGGACCCCGCAGAATCTCCCTTTAAAGGGATGAAGTATATTTCCTACCCCTTGACTTTAAATGGGCCTTGTGACATGTTTCAAGCAATAGAAAAATCTAGAACTGCCTGTGCCAGTTTGGAGCCTAGGCCTTAAGAGGCCTTGTGGGCTCCCACCTGCCTTCCAGTTCCTCTGCCATCGCCATTAAAAAGTTTCGCCTGCTGTACCCCAGAGGAAGGTGAGAGACATGGGGAGGAGCTGCCCTGCTGCCACAGCCTGAAGCACCGCCACCCACGCTGGCCTACAGACCTGCAGTAAGAAGCAGAGCTGCCTAGCTGAGCCCCACCAAAGTCGCCAAACCCCAGCCAACACACAGAAACAAGCAGGCCAGCCAAACTCAGCACAGCTGCCTAGCTGAGCCCCACCAAAGTCGCCAAACCCCAGCCAACACACAGAAACAAGCAGGCCAGCCAAACTCAGCAGAGCTGCCTAGCTGAGCCCAGCCCAGACCACCTGGCTGCCAGCTGAACTGTGGACTCGTAAGCTATATAAACATCTATTGTTATATGCTGCTGACGTATTATGGCTGTTTTTATGCAGTAACTGTTACAGCTGCCCGTGCTAGAGCTCCTCCTCCAACCTCCTACAGTACTTGAGGTATACCTCAGTCTGAAGAGAATGTTGGCTTCTAGGCCTACCCTAGACCTACTGAGTCAAAATCTTTAGGGATAAGCCTCATGGTGCATATTTGTTTTAAAGTACTCCAAGATTTTGATGGTTAACCTACTCATTCACTTTGGCCCTTCACTCATGCATTCAATCATTCATTCATTCAACAATGCAATTCACCTATGTTTGACTCCATCACAGCTGGACCCTAAGCTCTTTGTAAGGAAGTGTGTACTGTGTATGTGTTTTGTGTCCCTCTTAACACTTAGCACACTGTTAAGCAATATTTAATACATATTTGTTAAACTACATTAAATGTTATTTCACCGGTATTATTGCAAGTAATACCAGGAACTAAATTATATGATGACCCTGTATCAATGATGATCAGAAACTGTAGCACGCACCACCCTCTACGTAATTCCTAGTTCTTAACCACCTCATAGGTGGATGCCACCATCGCATCCTTCATCATGTATGATACTGACCAAGGAAAGAGAGGACCCTGGAACCTAACTGAGGTCTTATGGCTGCAAGGCTGGAGAGAATATGATTCGAGAGGTGAATAATCCACATGCAAATAACTACGAGCGGTTTCTTTTCTGTAATATCTAGAATCCTTCGAGTTGCTGGAGATGCAATTAGGTTCCTAGATTGGAGAGGACAAATTATGTTCTTTGGTTTGGTTCAAAATTTGGAACATTATTTAGGCTTCAGGGTTGTTATTTCACCCACAAAAGCGAATGTAAAATAAGAATGCCCACCCCTACATTCCTGCACTTTTCCATTCTTTAGATGGGTCCTGACAGGTGACTGTCTCTGAAGCGGTGGCCTGCTGAGAGCTCAGAAAAGCTGCCAGCACAGGAAGTACCTTGAGCTTGACAGAAGTGTGCCTGCACATTGGGCCCCAGGGGGCATGTGGCCTCCATGATAAAAGGGCAGCGGCAAGAAACAGGCACAGTACTCAGTCCTGAATGACTCAGATGCTATGAAGTATTGATCACATACATTGCTTCTGGCTTTTAGACTTATGAATATTTAAATAAGCACATTAATATTGCATATGCAATTGAGGTTTAAATAACCTTTGTTTCTTATTGAAAGGAAGGGCTGGCATTTTCAATGTGCTCTTGAATGCTGGCCGGATCATAATGAGCACTTTATCACCAGGAGGCCAGACTGAATACCGAGAAGGAGGACTTTTTAAAAATTACTTTGATAGACCATCAGTCAAATGACTATCACTTGACACTTGATGCAATTCATGTACTAGAGGAAACTGTCCATCTTTACAGGAACATACCTTGCTTTAAAAATGGGGAAGAAATGAAACCTTACTTAACAAATTGAAACTACTTATATGGACCTAAACTTATAGCTCTAGCTGAAAGCAAAGAAAACATCTGGTCAATTGATTTTTTAAAATTGTTCAAGTGACTAGTATCTGTTTCATTGAACTTAGCATTTAAGAAAGCTGTATTGTTCCCATTGTGTGCAAAATGCTATACTAGGGGTCTGGATTATGAAATGTGAAAAATCCAGTCCCTGATCTTGGGGAGTTCACATGTAAGTATATAATTACATTGTAATACGCTTAGTGCTAGCCTGAAAATAAAACACCACCGACATGGGCATGAATACAACGGCCCTAAAAATTAGAGAAAGAAAGATGCTTAAATGCAGTTAAAGAATGCAGCTCACCACATGGGGGATGAACTTGTTTTCTTGGGTCAATACGGCATATGAATTCATCTACAAGCTTCATCAATATCATACTAGACAAATGGGTAATTGGATTTCATCTGGAGATTCGCTTCCATCTAGAAACCTAGACTTAAAAAGTAGCCCACAGAAATCATTTCCTTACCTCAAATTCCCTAAAGCCCTTTGACAAACTCTCATCTTTTTGACTAAATTTAAGTGGCTTAAAGACCAGGGTAAAGTAAGTCTTTCAACCCTTTTGCTCATGAGGGAATGAACTAGAGGCCTCATTCCCCACAGAGATCATTAAGAGAGACTTTCCATAAATAAAAGACTGAATTATGGATGGATGGATGGATGGATGGATGGATGGGATGGATGGATGGATGGATGAATGGGATGGATGGATGGATGGGTGGGTGGATGGATGGATGGATGGATGAATGGGATGGATGGATGGATGGGTGGGTGGATGGATAGGTGGGTAGATGGATGGATGGATGAAAAGATGGGAGGATGTTAATGAGACTACTGGGATTTTATTCCATTTATCACCAAACACAACTGTTCAGAAAAAGTGTAGCAATGTTTACATGATAAGCCACAAGAAAGTCATTTATGCAAATACAAGAAAATTGAAAGATTACTATTCTCAACTGCTTTGTTTCTTTCTTTGTCTTCACTATCAGTATATGTGCACTGAATTCCCAAAATGTGAAATATCTTACTGGTGTTTTTCTTTGAGTCTCTATCTCAGAGAACCAAAAACCCTTGGGTGACCAAGGCTTACAAATAATTAACTTGGCAATGACTCCTGGCTGCAGCTGTGATTCAAAATGCTGCACCTGCTGAGCTGACATCCATTTTCACATTGTCCCTCTCCCCATGTGCCTGTTTCCTGATTGTACTGTCTTAAAGCCACAGTTCTGGATGTCTGAGGTGGGCCTGACCTCCTGACCCAGGAGGGGAGTAGTGGGTTGATGTCACAGCAAAGTGGGCAGTCATCCACACTGCTTACCCGGGTCTTGTTGCCAAGCAACAGAGCCCAAGCAGGTGTGTCTGCTGGAGCCACACCTACGTGGGATCATTGCCTGGGCAAATGTGGATCTGATGGAGACGAAAGTTCTGATCCATCATCCAATTCCAGTTTTCTGAAGCAGCAACAAAGACCAAGAAACAATGCCCAGGCCTCAATTAAGGAGGCTCAGTCTCTGAAGCCATGGAGCCTTGTAAAATGTGGTAGACTTCTAAACTATGACTCCTGTGTCCAAGAATCATGAGCACTGTAACTTTCATTCTGGCAAGAGCCCATTCTTACTTTTAAAATCTCTTAATCGGTTTTCCTTGAAGACAAAGACTTTATGGTAGGCGGAACTGTAAAATGAGCCCCCAAGATTTCTACCCTCTGCTGTAAACACTCTGTATGTTTATGGGTATTGAGTATGGGCAGGGCCTGTGAATATGATGAGATGTCACTCTTACAATTAGGTAATTAGATTGCATTATATGGCACAGTTAGAGATTTTTTTCAGATGTAATTAAGGCTCCTAATCAGTTGACTTTAAGTTAATCAAAGGAGAGATGATCCTGGGTGGGCCTGAACTAATCAGGTGAGCCCTTTAAAAGGGACTCTACAGGTGAGAGAAGGAAGAAGTCAGAGACATTCTAGGCAGTGGAGACTCTGACCTGTTGGCCTTGAAGATGCAATGGCCATGACGTGAACAGGGTCACATGGCAGGGAATGGTGGGCTCCCTAGGGGCTGAGGCTTCACTCCTACGACCATAAACAACTGAATGAACTTGAAAGAAGACCCCAAGCCCTAGATGAGACAGCTCCAGTGACACTTTGATTTCATCCAAGTGAGACCTTGAGCAACAGCCCCAGTTAACCCGTGTTCAGAAACTCTGAGATACATTTGTGTTCTTTTAAGCCATGATGTTTGTAGTAATTTGCTATACAGCAATAAAAAAAAAAAACTAATACAACCTTCTTCATTATAGTGGATATTCGAGCCCAAACTGAATGACTTGCTATCTCTCCAAATTAATAAAAGTAGACCACTCTTCCGGTTTTACTTTTTCTTAATATGTTTGCTTTTATCTAGAAAATAAGTATACGCCGCCTATTGCCACATGGGGCTCTTTCATAAATAGTAATTCTGCTGCAACTAAAGGCTCAGAGAAATTCAGTGAGAAAGTTAAGAAGAGCTCTTGAGCCAGCTTCACTGAATTCAGATCTCACCTCCAGCTAATCCTTAACTATGTGACCCTAGGCAAGTTGGTCTCCGTGTCTCAATTTCCTCATCTGTGAAATGGGTTAATAATGATACTGATTGTATTGGCGATTGCGATCACTCAATTCAACAGTGTATGCAAGGCCCTTAGGACCGCCTCTGGCACATAGGATACCCTCGATAAGCATTTGACATTGTTAAGTTACCTGCCCAAGGTTGCAGTTAGAATTCAGCAGGGAAGAACACAAGCCTAAGGTTGTCAGACCTCGAGGTATGTTCTCTTAAACCCTCTTCCCTTCCTGCCTTAAGGACACGTGAATTTGCAGAAAGCATTTTTAAAATGAAATTTAAAAGGGGCAATTAGTGTGTTATTCTAAGTTTTCTTTCCACTTTCCTGCTATACAAATATGCCAGAACTTCACAAGGAATAGCCTTCCTTTATTTTGCTTTTTAATCTAACTTCAAACCAGACCAAAAATTATAGAACAAAAAGTACTTAACCCATTGCCTGTTTGAAGAGTTATATTTTAGCCCTGAAAATCACCTTATAAAATATATTCTGGATAGACATAGGCTCACAGACCTATGGAAGATAAGACATTTATGCTTCCTCCTTCTTAAAAAAATGAAATTTCTTTTCAAGTATTCACATACACACACACACACACACACACACACACACATCAGACATAGATAGAGAATTTGGATGAAAGAGATTGGATTGATTATTACTACCTAACTACCTTAGGTTGGCTTCCCTGGAAGCAGACCGAGATGGAGATTCCTGATGAAGTGGTTTAATGGGTAAGGCTCTCAAGAGAAGAGGAGAGAGCACGCAGGACAGGGCAGGGAAGGAGCTGAACAAGGGTGTGGTCTCGGCTGGAGCTCAGCCTTAACCTGATCTTATGGGGAGCTCCAGGGCATGAATGTCATCACAGAGTTGGTCTCTCCCTAAAAGAGGGAACCAGGCCGGGCGCGGTGGCTCACGCCTGTAATCCCAGCACTTTGGGAGGCCGAGGCAGGGGGATCATGAAGTCAAGAGATCGAGACCATCCTGGTCAACATGGTGAAACCCTGTCTCTACTAAAAATACAAAAAAATTAGCTGGACACGGTGGCGCATGCCTGTAAATCCCAGCTAGTCAGGAGGCGGAGGTTGCGGTGAGCCAAGATCGCGCCATTGCACTCCAGCCTGGGTAACAAGAGCAAAACTCTGTCTCAAAAAAAAAAAAAAAGAGGGAACCAGCATTTTGTACCCCTGTGGTCATCAGGGAATCAGGGCAGCACCAACAGCATGCACTGCACAGGCGTTGCATCTCTATGGGCCTCTTGAATGAGGACAAGGTCTATGCCTTATTATTATCCATACCTTCCATGCTTAGCACATCACTTGAAACATAACCCATGTGCAATGACTGTTTGCTGAATGAACGAATGAAGTCAAGAGAAAGATTGAACCTCAAGGACTGAAAAGAAGGGTTCCATCTAAACCAAGGGTAGGAGGGAAAACAGTAGGACAGAATAACCATGAGGCCAGCAGAATCACGACCCCAAAGATGTCCATGCCCTCATCCCTACAACCTGTGACTATGTCTGGTTGCCTGCCCTATGTAAGAGAACTTCGAAGATGGACTTAGGGTTACATTATAGGGAGATCTGCAGGTGGGCCAGATGCAATCATGTTTCTTAAAAGCAGAAGAGGAAAGCAGAGGACTGCGTCAGACAGAGATGTGAAGACAGAGGAAGGGGCAGGGAGATTGCAAGCATGAGAAGGACTGAACCCACCATTCCTGGCTCTGAAGGGGGAGGCAGGAAAGCACAAGCCCAGGCACTGGGTGGCTGTGGAGATGGGGAACAGCCCTCAGCTGATAGCTGGCAAAGAACCAGGGAGCTCAGTCCACAAAGCACGGAATTCTGCAACAATCTGAGTTAACAAGGAAACAGATTGTCCCCTAGAGCCTGCAAAGAGAAACACAGCCCAGCTGAGAGCTTGATTTTAGCCCAGTGAGACCCAGATCACACTCTGACCTACAGAATTCTAAGAAAATAAATGAGTGTGGTTTAAACCTGTTTATGTTTTCAGTAACTTGTTACAGCAGCCACTGAAAAACGAATACAGGGTGTCTTTAATGGAAATGGTGCTCTCCCTCCACCTAGATAACTAACCATTCAAATCTCACAAGCAGTACCCACCGTCCCAGCACTGCTAGCTTAGTGGAGATGCAGGTAAACCAGTTCTGAGGCCAGCAATGGCCTGGACGAGCCCAAAACTGTTCTACCTAGAAGTCCAGGAAATCAAAGCCCCTCAGGAGGCAGACATCATAAGCAAAAAATATGTGGACCTCGAGATGGATCCATCTCCCGGGACCTCTCAGTCCTTGTTCAAATAGATGCACAAGAGCCCACGCCCTCCCACCTACCCACCAAGCGCTTTCTCAGAGCAGACACGCTCCACTCTGGAGTGATGTAGGTGTGGTGTAAGAGCATCCACCAGTGTTTCCATCCCCTTCCAATTCCTCCAAGTTACACAACTGAAACTTACAACCTGGGTACACACGAGGACGGGCTTTGCTGTCCTGAAGTCAAAGCTGTAACAACTCGAGGGATTTTAGAGGTGTTCTTGTCCAGTTCCTCACTCTACAGAGGAAAGTGAGGCTCAGGAGGAAGGGGAGTTGTCAGAGGTCACTCAGCAGGTTAGAGCAGAGCTAGCCCTGGAACGTGGGTCTCCAGCATCCTCCAGTGACTGCAGGTATCCGCCCTCTCCAGGCCAGTTCTCAACACAATGCTGAGGCACATACAGGGATGTTGCCAAGTGCTCAGAGGAAACCTGGTCCAGCAGAGAACCACCTGCAGATCCTTCTGTGGAAGCTGCACGCTTCTTGACCCCTCTCGGTGCAGCCTTCCCCCTGCCAAATCCTCCCAGCGCACTCTCTGCCACCTACAACCCCCACATCCAGCCACCAAAAGGAGCCCGTTGGAGCAGGTTATGCCGTTCTGATCCCTTTGCACCATTTTTTGTGTGCCCCACTGCTGCTTTGGTCTGTTTTTCCTTCTAACTGCCAGCTCCTACTGCTTATTTTATGGTGAACTGCCCCAGGGCTACTGGAACCTCCATTGTCCCCCATGCATGGAGACCCGATATGTCTGGAAATTTACATCCCCTCTTAGCAGCCGTTTATTTATGACTCACTGTGGAGTGCGAAGACCTTATCTCATGTTGGGAAAATGCTGAGGTTTAACTAACCCCCAGTGTTCCCCGCAGGATCAGGCAAAACTCACCCTTGCTGGATGCTGCCTGCAATTACGTACCGGCCTGACTGCTTCCCCAGCACTCCCTGTCCTGCCTCCTGGAAACCTTTACTGATTTCCCCTGGGAGCACATTTTTAATAAATCACTTGCCTATATGCCTTCATCTCACGGTTGGCTCTCAGGAATCCTGATCTTACATTAGAGCAGTCTGGAGCTTTGGGCAAAGCAGAATTTTCCATCCTATGTGGCCAAGGCAGAGAGAATCTCTGACATAGAAATAAGATTAGCTTCTCTGCCATGGTAACCCCGCTGCTGACTCCTAACCTATGGGAAATTATTTTTCACAAAGAAAGAATCCTTAATTACTAACCAATAATTAAAACCTGAAGCCAAGAACAGGAAGCCAGGCTTTGGCTCTTAGCAATGTTCCTTAACATCACCAGGAATATTATGGTGAGGTCTGTACTTTCCATGTGGCATGCACACAACTTCTTCCCAATAAGTGCTCTGCTATGTGGAAGAGTAAGATGTATTACAGTGTGTGGGAGATGTTTTCAGTAAGCCAAAGGAAGAGATGGATTTTGTTTTATAACTCAAGCATTGCTGATTTTTTAAATAAGGAGTTCAATGTAAACCTAAGCTATTCAAAGAGCAGTAGTTCACGGACTCCCATTGAGGTATTGCAAGCCAAAAAAAAATGGATTATTTGGTCTTTATAGTCCTCAGTTTCCCCATCTATAATTGTCATCCCCAAGAAGATTCTTATTGTCTCCAGAATCAAAGGGGTATAGTGATTATTCATAGGGCTGATATGAACACTGGGTCTTTGTTGATCTATCAAAAAACAGAAATTAAATGGAACTTCTGAGAAGGTTCAAGGTATTGAAGCTATCCTGGTATGGATGTTGGACCATCCTCAGTTCTTTTCTACACAGCACCCTACAAGCATACACATATATCCTTTCTCTAACACGTTAAGAATGTTCCAGTAGACTCGGTGGAAAGGAGCCAGTCCCCGTGTAGAGGCCTGTGTGATGACAGATGGGTGCTGAGTCATTTTGGTACACTCAGCATCTTGCAGGAATTCTTACCAGGCACCTTCCCAACAAAAAATATATTACCTGTGAATAAAACCACAGCCAAGGTTCGTAACCACTTCAATTACTCACAAGCAGTCACGATGATCCTATACTACATGGCAGCTTTATTGGGGAGTATTGATTTGTGGCTCCCTTGATTATTAATAACTCGCAATCCGTCTCACCCTCCCATGGAGAGTTGATTGTTGGCTAATGAGGTATGAGGTCCATGTGTTCTCCCCCACCCCTTCTCCCTGCCGTGGTTCTGATATTTCTCTGTTGGCTTCTGCAGAATAGCAGGAGTTTCAGTTCCCAGAATTTGTTGAGTACTTACTGTGTGCTTGGCTTTGTGTTTTATACGCATGATCACACTTAATGTCCAGTGAAGTGGGCACTTTCTTATCCAGCTGACAGAAGGGAAACTGAAGATCAGAGAGGCTAGTGATTTGTCTTAGCTCACACAGCCAGTGAGTAGCAAAATGTGAAGTTCACCATCTGTCATGCCGACTTCATTTAACCCAGCCCCCTCCAGCCTCCCACATCTCCCCAAATGGCATCGCCATGGACACAATGACTAACATCCCAAACGTGCGCATCATCCTTGCCTGCTTCTCCCTCCTCTTTCCCCTTGGCTGCCCTATCTTCCAGCTCTGCTCAGCAATGCATCTGCCTCTCTGTTCCCACCGTTGGCATCCTGGACCAAGCCAGCCTCGCTTTCCTCCTGGACACCACAGATGCTTCCTGCTTCCACTCTTACCCTCTGCAATGCATTCTTTCCAAAACAATCAGAAAGGCTGTTACAAAGAACAAAGTAGGGGAGGCCATATCACTCCTGTGCTTCAAACCAGCAGGTGGCTCTCCCCCTTCCCTGTGAGGCTTAGCACCTCCTGCCTCTGTCCTGCTCACTCGCTATGAGCCAGACTCTACAGTCTGGGATTCTCCCTAACTCAAGGCTTAGAAGGCTCTTACACTAGCTCTTCCCATAGCTAAGTCCATCTCAAATGCCATTGCACAGCCTGTGTAACCAGTTCCTAGTTCTTAAGATAGTCTCTGGTTATGTTTTGTTGTTTTGTTGCATGTGATCTCCCATTAGACTGTTAGCCCCAGGAGGATGAGGCCACGGGGATCTGACCTGTCTTGTTCACCTCTATCCTCAGCATAGCATCACGGCTGGAACAGAGTGAGTGGTCAGTAGGTCTCTGTGAGATGACTGGCTGAGGACTGAACGCTTGGCTTTCCTCTTTTTCTTTTCCCTTCACCCTTTAATTTCTTCTGGCCATGCCTTCTCCTTGCACAGTTTCTATCTCTGCCTTTTTGCTATGCTTCTCCTTTCGTACTGCTCACAGTAGAAGTTATTTATTTATACCTCAGTCAACACCAGCATTTTGTTATGAAAGAAAATCTGTTGGTCAATGCCACAGAGAAGACAATTTCCCCAGGAAATGAACACTTCTTAGTACTTCTTTAGGAGCTTCTGGGGAGACATGCTAAATGTCTTCATAGGCATAACCAAAAAAACAGAAAGCCTCTCTATCCAAGGCTGCCTTGTCCATCCCAAGAAAACAGAACTAGAGAAAGCAGCAGGAATAATTCTCCTGATGCTTTTAATTCACTCACTTGTGTTATATGCAATTAACAATAGGCCATCTGATTTCTCAAAGCATGCAGTTTCAAGCTAAAAAGTTAACCTCAGTTTTTTCCACTCAGTTAAGTATCAAAAAGATTTTGAAAAATAAAAACAAAAAAAAAAGAGGGAAAAAAACCACATGAGCATGTTCTTAACTAATAAGCTTTGCTTATCCGCTGTTCCACTAGAAGAGAATTTTCAAAATATGGAAACTCTGTTCACAAGTCTCTCTTGAGAAACACGTTGTTACTGTGTCACCATTATTAATATTAAACTTGATGCACCATATTTGCAATGCTTCCAAAGGGAAACAAACCTGCCCTGGAAACAATGCTTATAATTATAATCATGGATTCTATCGGTTCCTCACAGGGAATGCTTAAAATATCAATTTAAATGCAAATGAATCTTATCATTCCAAATTAGACTCATCCCATTGTGTTGAAATTAATATAGAAAATAACATCCAACACTAAATTACAAGTAATTAATATTGACACAGTGAAAAGTATAGTCTCATTTTGATATCTGGGGAAGAAAGTCTTGTCTGTGTGTGTGCTATTGTGTCCTGTAAGCAACATCTAGAACACAATACCCCTAATGCCTGGTAATTATGCAGGATTAACACAGCAGAACTCTGAGAGGGAGGACAAATGGCAGTGATACATGGTAGGGCCCAGTAAGCTCTTCTTTGGGTCTGAGGAAAAGCATTTAAACCTGTATCTAAGTGACTGCATACATTTTTTTTTTTTTGAGACAGAGTCTTTTTCTGTCACCCAGGCTGGAGGGCAATGGTGCAGTCTCAGCTCACTGCAACCTCCACCTCCCAGGTTCAAGTGACTCTCCTGCCTCAGCCTCCCAAGTAGCTGACATTACAGGTACCTGCCACCACTCTTAGCTAATTTTTGTATTTTTAATAGGGACGTGGTTTCACCATGTTGGCCAGGCTGGTCTCAAACTCCTGACCTCGTGATCCGCCTGCCTTGGCCTCCCAAAGTGCTGGGATTACAGGTGTGAGCCACCACGCCCAGCCACTACCTACTATTTAAAAATAAATTATTTGAGGCTGGGCCCAGTGGCTCATGCCTGTAATCCCAGCACTTTGGGAGGCCGAGGTGGGTGGATCACCTGAGGTCAAGAGTTTGAGACCAGCCTGACCAACATGGTGAAACCCCGTCTCTACTAAAAAAATACAAAATTAGCTGGGCGTGGTGACACATGCCTGTAATCCCAGCTATTTGGGAGTCTGAGGCAGGAGAATCACTTGAACTGGGAGGTGGAGGTTGCAGTGAGCCGAGATCATGCCATTGCACTCCAGCCTGGGCAACAAGAGCAAAACTCCATCTCAATAAATAAATAAATACATAAATAATAAATAATTTGAGACTTAAACATTAAAATTTTTTCACAGGCTGAACAAGGTGGCCCATCCCTGTAATCCCAGCACTTTGAGAGACTAAGGTGGGAGTATTGCTTGAGCCAGGAGTTTGAGACCAGCCTGAGTAACAACGGCAAAACCCCATCACTACAAAAAAATTAAAAATTAGCTGGGCATGGTGAGGCATCTGTAGTCCCACCTACTCAGGAGGCTAAGACAGGAGGCTCTATTGAGCCTAAGAGGTTGAAGCTACAGTGAGCCATGATCACACCACTGCACTCTAGCCTGGGTGACAGAGTGAGACCCTGACTCAAAAAAACAAGAAAAAAATATTTCTCTTAAATGTAAAGGCAAAGAGGACCTTTGTCTCCTGTGTCGCTAGCCTAAGGGTTGGCTAACTACACAGGCTCTGGCCACCTGTTTTTGTAAATAAAGTTTTATCAGAACGCAGCCACGCTCACTTTTTCACTCGACCTCTGTGGTTGCCTGCGTGCTCTAAGGGAAGTGTGGAGTAGTTGTGACAAAGAACATATGGCCTGCAAAGCCTATAATGTTTACTATTTGATCCTTTAAGAAGACGTCTGCTGAAATCCCTGATCTAACCAGTCATGCATCGAGATATAGGAAAAGGGTTTTGTTAGAAACTTAAGTCCAGAGAGCTTCAGTACAGGTTCCAGTGACAGCCGTACCACCTTCTAGCTGTGTGGCATCTGGAAAACTGCCTAATGTCTTGGGGGCGTAGCACCCTCATCTGTGAGCTGAGAGAATTGAACTACTGTCTGTTGTAACTCTAAAATCTTATGAAACTCTCCTCCCTGCCAATAAAATCCCTGATTAAGAAACAAAAGCTGAATTAGTTTTGTTAAGGCAATGGAATTGTCAAGTAGTTTGGATCTAGTTAATTTGCTTTTGAGAATGACAGACATTAAGTCAAAGTGTTGCTCCTTTCCCATGCATGATGCTTTATACCGTATCACTGGGGCTGAGTGATTTCAAGGAGTTTTGCGTTCATTTACTGTCTTAGTTGGGATTCCTCCAAAAGCAGACTCTGAGACATGGATCCACAAATCAGCATTTTATTTGGAATTTGGTCCCAGGAATCACAGGTAGGGGAGCAGGGGAGTGAAATGGGGAAAGGAGTCAATACAGGGTGTGCATAAGTCAGTTCCACTGTGGGCAGCTGGAGCTCAGCTCTGCTAAGCACCCCTAAAACATGAGTGAGAACTCAGGAGGGAGAAAGGGTACGGGTATTAACACACTAGCTCCTATCCATCATTGGCTAATGATTAATGCCAGGATGGATAGAAGAACAATTTCCTATAATTCTGAGCTGTCATATCATGGGTGGATTTGACTCCAGAGAATGCTGACAGATGGAAGTTGTGTCAATGTGCACTGACACGCTTAAAGCAAGGAGTTATGGATGGTGCATCTAATAGCATCTAGGACATTTACAAAATCTGAGGTCTCTAAATTTTTAAATCACACATCCCTATTTGTAAAAATTGTTAAGTAGTCTCTCCTAATACATGTATAGCTATTTATTCGGACAGTATATGCATGTGCTGCTATCATAATTGGCTAGGTAAATTATAAAGCATATCCAAGAAAGACAATTAATTCTAAAGGATAAAATATAAACAAATATTAAAAAGCTAAAATGCACACTCATGTTCGTGGTAGTATTAGTCACAATAGCCAAGAAGTATAAGCAACCCAAATATCAATCAATCAGTGGATGAATGGAGAAGCAAAATGTATTACATACATATAGTGGAGTATTATAAAGCCTTTTCATCACCTTAAGATCCTAAGGTCCTAAGACATTTTTATTCAGAATTTCAGGGCAGAAATTGTGTTACATGCTGCAACAGGATGAACTTTGAGTACGTTACACTAAGTGAAATAAGCCAGTCATGGAAAGCCAAATATTGTTATAATCCCACTTATATGAGGTATCTAGAGTAATCATATTCATGGAGAAAAAAGGTAGAAAGGTGGTTACCAGAGTCTAGGTTGAGGGGGAAGATGGGAAGTGACTGTTTAATCGGTATAGAGTTTTAGTTTTGCAAGATGAAAAAGTTCTGGAGATTGCCTGCACAAGTACTTAACATTACTGAAAATGTTACACTTAAAAACTGCTAAGATGATGAATTTTGTTATATATTTTTTACCGCTATTAGAATGAATACATTGTTTTTAAATCAAGGTAAAAACAAACTTAAAATAGTTTCTCCCAGCACTCCAGTGGATCATCCTGCACATCCTCCCGAGTGAACATGATGCACTTTGGAGAACTTTGCACCAAATACCCAGTGTGTAGCCCCATCCCTAGTGTAATTGGTGAAAGATTCTGTATTAAAACATAAAATCCTCTGCCCAGCTAGATGTTAAGATTCCTGTCTTCAAGGGAGATAAAACAGAATAGGAATGGCACCGACAAGGAGCGTGCAGACAGGTAGATCTGGGTCCAATCCTGCCTCTAGACTTAGTTGCGGAGATTTGAAACAAGTTAATTAGCCTCTCTCTGCTCCACATGCTGCACATTCCTCAGATACAAAAGAAGGATAGCAATGTGTTTTCATTCAACACCTAGTTACTGAGGGCTACACTACACCAGGAACTGTAGTGTATTAGTTACCTTTAGTTACCTATGGCTGCATCTCAGATTACTCCAAAAACACGGCAGCATAAAATAGTGTATATATATATACATGTGTGTGTGTGTATGTGTGTGTGTGTGTGTGTGTGTGTGTATATATAGTTTCACACAGCTTTTAAGGGTCAGAAATTCAAGGGCAGTTTGGCTGGGTGGCTCCGTGTTTCTCCTGAGATTGCAGTCAGCATGTTGGCCAGGACTGCAGTCATCTGAAGGCTCAACCAGGGCTGAATCCACTTCCAAGATAGTTCACGTGGTGGTTGTTGGCAGGAGGCCTCAGTTCCTCCTTGCATGTGGCTCTCCACAAACTGCTTGAGCATCCTCATGACATGGCAGCTGACTTCACCCAGAGCGAGCAATCCCTGAGAGGGATCAAAATGGAAGCTACAATGTCTTTTGTGATCTAGCCTCAGAAGTCACACACCACAATTTTGCAATGTCCTATCAGTTATATGGGTCAGCTTTGTTCATTGTAGGGGACTGTATATAAGATCATGAATATTAGGAGGCAAGAATCACTAGGACCCCAACTAGGAGGCAGGGACAAGTTCCTGAATACAGCAGACATACTTTCTACCCTCAAGGACTTTAGCAGCTAGAGGTTAAAATAGACTCCAAAGAAATAACTGCAGAAATAGTTACAATCTGGGTGCTTTGCTACAGTGGAAGAGCTCTGGGTGTTACTAATGTGTTTAATATGGAAAACCAGATCTGGGCTGCCAGGTAAGGGAAGGTTTCCCTGGAGTTGTCCCTACGCTGATGCCTTAAGAATGAGGAGGAGTTAGCTAGGAATCTGGCAGCAGAAGGAATAGCTTGTGCAAACAGGCAGGAACATGCTCAGCCCTTTCAAGGATCTGCAGAAGGCCAATGTGTGTGTGTCGGGGGCAAGAAGTGTATCCATATGGGGAGGAAAAACATGGCATGAGATGACATCGGAGAAGTGAAAAGAAAACTGACTGTGAAGACTTTGTGAGCCATGAGGATGCACAACTTCATCCTAGGAGCAAAGGGAAACTCCTTGGTGCTGGGGACGGGGAATAACATGCCTGGATCTGGTGTTTTTCAAAGATTTGCCTGCTACGGAGACAGATTGGGAGTGAGCAAGAATGGAGGTGGGGAGAGCAGACAGGGGGCTTTTCTAGGAGAAGGATTATTTGCCAAAGAGCTGATATGGTTGAGAGAGAGAGAGAGAGAAAGAACATAGTGAAAGCACCCTGAACTTTAGAGGCACTCCCAAAATAGTCTTTCTCTCTTCCTCTTAAAACAGAAACCCTCAGGGACACCTAAAATAAGATGATATCTGCAAAACATCTATCTCTAAAGAGAGCAGGAAAAAAAACCACAATCGCATAGCGCAGGCCTCATTAGGCACCTCGTAAGTTCAGGCTCTAGGTTCCTGAAGGAGTCTTGTGCACAGGAGACACAGGAGAGGAGTCAGCAGTGAGTTCAGTGTCTTGCTCCACCACCAGCAGGAACCCGGACTGACCCACAGAGAGCGCTGAATAGCATTTGCGACGCTTAATCAGAAAGCATGCAGCGTTGATGTGGAAATTAATTGGATGCTCGGATTTTTCGCACATCATGGAGAGTTAGATATTACAAAGATTTTGACAGGAATATATTTAGTAACAGTATCACTGATGTTCAGTCCCAAGCAGGGGCCTGTATCTACTCCGGGGCTCATTATATTCTGAGTGACAACGGGTTCTTCGTAAATCTCCTTTGATTATGATGATCAACCAAGTCACTCAGAGTGTCTTTAATAGATAATGAGAAATTGTACCAGAGTTGGGGTTTTCTAAATACAAAATCAAACTGCGATTCTCATGACCCGCTGTGCTTTCATTTATTTAATCATTTTTACTTAACTGATTCACTATTTTAATAGGTTGTTTTAGAAGTTAACTGTACATTACCACCATAAGTAGAAAATCTCACTTGCCTTATAAATAAGACAATCATAAAAATAGATACAGTCTACCCTAAAATCCCCCATGCACAGCCCAGGGTGGGCACAGCACACCCTGAGAACTGCTACAACCATGGTCATCAGTTCACCATGAACAGATGTTCAGCCGTGATACAGGGAATATGCCCCTTGGTGACATAGGGTATATATAATATAGGGTATATGTTCATGCATTTCTATATTGATACGGGGAGAGAATGGTGGAGAAAGAAAGGGAGATCTCGCAAGTAAACAACAGTGAATATAGATTGAACCTGAAGAAACAATGCTCTTTGATTCATGAAAAGGGTGTGAAGCGATGCTTAGGCCTGAACACTGCTCAGACTGCAGCTTCAGGGACCATCAGCTAAGAGACTTGTCTTCTGGACTCACTGCCTAGGGTAGAAACCAGGGCTTGTTTCTCTTTTCTCTCTAATCTGGGAAGCGGTGAGGACTCAAGTGGATAAGGGCTCGGGACAGGATTTACAGCTGCTGAAAGATTCCTGTAGCCTTTCTGTTATAGGAAAATCCTATGGATATACCTAAAGATAGGTATCTGTGAGGATGAAACCTGCGTGCAACCTCTTACACTGTTAGTGCAAATGTCAAATAGTGCAATGCCTTTGGGAAAAGTTTGGCAGTTTCTTGTAGTGTTAAACACACACTTAGCATACAACCAGGAATCCTACCCCTAAGTATGTACCCAAGAGAAACGAAAAATGTATGTTTGTAAAATGGCATATATACAGCAACTTTATATTTGCAAAAATTGGAAATAATTCCAATGTCGATCAAGTGAATGGATAAATAGGACCGTGATGTGTGTCTACCGTGGGATACTGTCCCACAACAAACAGAACAAACCACTGCTGCATATGGTACAATAAGCGAATCTCCAAATGTTGTTAGCTAACAAAGACAAGAGTACATACTGTCTGTTTCCATTTACATGAAGTTCTAAAGCAGGCAGAATTAAGATACAGTGGTACGGATCGGAACAGTGGATGCCTAAGGTAGGTGGAGATGAACTGAGAAGGGCATCATATGGTGAGACCACTCCCCGGGGTGATGACCGTGTCCACTATCTTGATTGGCATGATGGTGACTCAGGTGTACATACTGCTAAGATGCAGCAAGCTGCATGCTTAAGATCATATGTGCTACTATGAATTATACCTCAATTTAAAAATATCATTTAAAACACAACCTAGAAGCGAAAGAGCCAGTTTAGAAATCGGTTACCACCAAAAATGCCCTGTGAATGTGGGAAGAATGAGTGGAGAAGCCTGCCCATGTCTTGCCTCAGCATTTCCACTGCCCACCTACTCACCTCCCTCGTTTGTCTCAGGCATAAATGAAGATGATAGATGTCAAGGCACTTGGAAACTCTCCAATCGCTGTACACTCTAAAAGGGGTATTGCTTAATCATTGTTACTAATTTCTTAGAAATGCATCACTCTTTTTTCCATATTTGCCTTTGTAATATAGAATCAAGGCTTGCTCATCATCAAAAAGATTCAAACATTGCAGAAGTGTAGATAAAATAAAAACTGCAATTTCCCTTCTCTCTCCTCTCCTTTTCCTCCTCTATACAACCCACTCACTTTCCAATTTTGGTGACGTGGCAGTTCTACATGGATCTTTACAGATTTTTTTTCTCCCCCAACTGCAATCATACATTACACCGTATCATGCAACCTGCTCTTTTATTTAACAACACATTTTCTCCCACAATGTGGATACACCGTCATTTATTTAACCAAGCCCCCAATGATTGACATTTTGGGTTTCCCCTAAAGTTTTGCTATTATAAACTACAAGATGAACGTGTTTCCTTGACTACAGATCTTCTTCAAATCCTTGTGTGAATATCCCTTTAGAATAAGTTCTTAGAAGTGAAATTTCTGGGTCAAGTAGTACATGCAATATTAATTTTGATAAACCTTATCAAATTATTCTCTGAAAAGATCGAATCAACTCATAGTCCTCCCAGGAGAATCCCTTCTCATTTTGATCTCAAAGACAGGAAAAATGAAGTTTGAGAGAATGTTGAAATATTCAAAGTTTCTCCAACGCCCTTGAAAAAAAGAAGTGGAGCTGTCATCAACATGGCCTTATTTTCACTGCTGACTTGAAACTTCCATAATGAGGAAATAAACACATGATTTAAAAAACTCAACAATGAGATTAATGAGAGTTGAGAGCCTACAACTTGAACATTTGCTGGTTAATAGATGTAGGGATGGAAACAGTGTTGTGCCAATTACTGTAATTAACCAGAAATGAAGATGAATGGAAGGGAGCCTCCTCTGCCTGCCAAGCTTCAACTTAAATGCTGAGTCATGAGCTACTGGCGGAGACTGGAAGGCACAACTTGGGCTAGTGCAAAAGGAAGTAGCTCTCATTCTCCCAAATGTGTGCTGGGTGCTCAAAAGAGACAGTGAAGCCCCATCTCTACAAAAATGAAAATTTAAAAATTAGCTAGGTATGGTGACAGGTGCCAGTAGTCCCAGATAATCAGGAGACTGAAGCAGGAGGACTGGTTGAGCCCAGGAGGTTGAGGCTGCAGTGAGCTATGATTGCACCACTGCACTTCAGCCTGAGTGAGAGTGGTACCATGAAAAAGAAAGAAAGAAGGAAAGAAAGAAATAAAGAAAGACAGAGAGAGAGAAAGAAAGAAAGAAGAAAGAAAGAAAGAGAGAGAAAGAAAAAGAAGAGAGGGAGGGAGGGAGGGAAGGAGGAAGGGAGGGAAAGAGAAAGAGAGAAAGAAAGAAAGGACCATCCTAATTGAGGAATCCCAAATATCCCCCATCTCATGTAGCTCATCTTTCAGGAAATAGGACACTTTCCAACTAACACAGTTAGGCTATATCCCCCAAAATATTATTTTTTTCCTTGAATGGAGTTAAACTCTTTCTGAACCTGAGAGAATACGGCCCTGAAGGAAACGATGCCTGTTCCTGTGATGAAATGACCAAACAGGAAAAGCATTCAGCATCTTGCCTAACAAGTCAGGGAGAACTCATGACCCACCCAGTGGTCATTTTAGTCAATTTTGGGAGGAAAACAGTTCTTTAGAATAGACCCCCTAAAAAGGCTTGAAAGAAAAGTTAGTACATTCCACAGCTATGATTAGAAATAATCTGTAATTCTCTACCAGGAGAAGACTGCTTTATTATCACATAAAACTACTCTAGTCCAATAGCCAATTGCTGTTTGTTTATGTTAACTTTTACTTACAGGAAGTAAAATTTATTCCTTTTGGTGCACTGTTCCATGAGTTTTGACAAAAGTTCATACAGTCAAGAGGCAGAACATCCCTATCACCCAAAAAAATTTTCTCCTGCTACCCCTCTTCCTACCTTCAGTCCTGGCAACCACAGATCTGCTTTTTGTTCCTGTAGTTTTCTCTCTTCTAGAATGTTATACAAATGGAATCATACAGTACACAGCCTTTGAGTCTGGCTTTTTCAAGCATTCATGATTTATCAATGTGGTTGTGTATATCAATAGCACGTTCCTTTTTATTGTTGCGTAGTATTCCCTTATGTGATGTACCACAATGTGTTTATCTATTCCCAGTCTGGGAACATTTGGATAACTTTCAGCTAGGACAATTATAAATAAAATCATTATATACATTCACATACAGGTTTTTGTATGGAATTTAGATTTCCATTGTCTTGGGACTTAGGGGCTATATGGTAAACCAACTGCTATTTAATGTCTAGAAAAGGTGACAGTCCTCAGAGTCATGGAGTCTAGAAACAGTGCAGTTGTCCTGGACTTGAGGATGCTTTACTCTGTGAATATCATTCTCACTTGAATAGCCTCAGTCTGTGAGTGAATGGGCTGTGACAGGCCTTGTGTAGCTGTTCCTCCCAGCTCTGTCTCCAGCATCAGATAAGGACTCAGGCTGTGAACACTGGTGAACACTGATATCTTCAGTCCAATGAGACGAGATCATAACTTGCCCATTTTTATTTTTGGTCCCGTGTCAAGTGAAGCTCAGATACTTCATTTCTTTTCCTTTTCCCATCAATTTTTGTATCTTAAGAGTTTCATAAAGATTTATAAGCTGAATGAAATAAATTTAAATGAAATTCTGATTATTTTTCCATTTGATTTTGTGGAAAATATATGCAGTTCCCAAATTTGAACAATAAATCTGCATTTATAATGCAAGATTATGCTCCCAGAAAGTTAAAGAAAAGTTAAAATTACCATAATTATATAATCCCTATTGTACTTCAACTCTTAGACATAACTTTTAATCATTTAACTTTAAAAAGGTGAGTATTTTTTCATTTTCTCAATCATTATTGAGCACAGTTGAGTTAAATCCAATAAATACTCTGTTGGGGCTAAAGATTTTCTGGTCAAAGCATATTTAATGATTTCTCTCTTGTTTCAATTGTGTTAAATTTATGAGTCCTCTATTTTTTATTTCCAGTGTCAGTTTATTTCGTTTCCATTTTCCACTTGTTTTTCTAAAATACCAACAAAATGCAATTAAAATGTGTAAATAATGCTGCTTACAACACCTCCATACCTAAATGTGGTATAAATGAAAGTAGTACGGCCCTGGCACCTTAAAAAAGGAGGCTCAAAATATCAACATTTAATGTAAAAAAGTACAAGTGCGGTAATGGAAAGCGAATATTGAAGGTTTGGAAACATGCTTGTGTTTCTCTGCCGAATTCCAAAGGCAAACAATTTTAGTTTTATAATTTTGTTAGCTGGGCATAGTGATATGTGTCTGTAGTCCCAACAACTTGGGAGGCAGAGCCAGGAGGATCATCTGAGCCCAGCAATTTGAATCCAGCCTGGGCAACATAGCAAGACCCTGGATCTGTTTTCTGTACCTATAGTTTTGTCTATAATAACAACAAAATGATAATAATAATTTTTTTAATGTACACAGAGTAAGTGAGCTCTACCTGACAACTCTTATAATGTCAAATGATAGTGACATCAGCAAAACGACTTAGCCAATTCTTGAAATTTGAGTATTTGTTTATATGATACATTTGTTGAGAGTCTGCTTTGCGCAAGTGCTAGCAAGTTAAAAACCCAGAGCATATCCTTGAATCACTCGAGTGAACTAGAGGGGATGGGAAAGTGAGAGCCATCTATTCACAGCAGAGTGTCATGTAAGGAGAGGACATGGAACAGGGAGGCACGGGGGTTGGATGAGCTCTCTTCCGCGTTCTTGAAAATGCCAAGAATGATGGTGGCAGCAGGAATGGCAAGGAGCACCATGGGTCAGGGTGTCATCTCCAAAAGGTCTAGGGCAGAGTATTTCCTTCCCAAGAAGCCAGTGTCCCAGAATTCACCTGCTGGAACCTCTGTGCACAAAAGGATTGTGTGATTAATGTGGATTTTGGTGTTTCATCTTGTAGCAACTTAATAAAGTATGTGCCCAGCTTCCAAATGAAAGCTATAATCACTTTTCCATAGTTTATGAATTATGAAGTTGGATTCCCATCCCAAATGCTGTCAAAGTTTTTTGGCTTCGAAACCAATTAAAATGATGAATAGCTGTGAAAGGAACCAGAGTGCGTTTAATCTTTCTCCAGAACAGTTGGGGATCAGTCCTTTTTTTGTCACATTTCACATTAGCTGGGAACATAAAATTGGCCTTGTTCAAAGGTAAGATTCAAACTACCTTTTTTTACCCCAGCTATAAACACTGAGATATTTACAAAGTGCCTGTGCTTCCTTTCTGCTTAACTCCCAAGGTCATGACACTGTTTCCATCTTCTCCTCTTAGCAATGTCATCCTGAAAAGAATCATCAAAGCAAAGATTAACTGTTACAAGAAAAAACAAATAAGCAAGAAGATTGCTGGCAAGTTTTGGGGCTTGGTTTATTATGGATGCAAAAATGAGTGAGAAGCCCAAGTCCCTGAGTCCACCTTCCATGATGATAGTCCTGATCTGGTATCATTTAATATATCTTAGGTCTTAATGTTCTCACTCAGTGCTGAGTGTGCTGGGATAAGCAAGGTGTTCACAATCTTGTACATTTTTTTCTTTACTTTTCATCATAAAAGTGAGCTGCAGTACAGAGAGAAGAGAATGCATTCTAAGTCAGAAGATCACATTTTTTGCACTCAACCACTTCTAGCTGGAAAACATTGAACAAATTACATATTCTCACGGAGCCTCAGTTTTCTTATCTGTAGAATGGGGGTTATAATATTTAATTCTCAAAACTGCTGTGGGGCTCACATTAAATTAATTTGTGCTGAATTACACACATTTATAATTTGTACATAAAACTTATATGCGTGTGTATAATAGCAACAGACCCCGATACAATATTTAGTATTCATACACCTCTCCTTTTGACAGGAGGAAAAAACGTCGTCTAAGATGTGTTTAAGACAAAGTTGCTAATCAATGATATTTGGACACAACAACCCTTTCGATGAGGTGACTCAGCCATCAGTGGACTCATCTTTGCTATTTTTAGAGCTGAAAAAGGAGAAGCAGGTGATACTGAAGTTGTGTAATCAGTCTCAGGGGGAGGGCTATAAACTAGTGTCTCCATCTCTCTCAGGACATCTGGAATCAAAGATAGTGGCTTGACCCGCCAGCCATTCAAAGGCAAGCGGAACACTCACAGAGGAGGCAAGGGTGGAGAAGCTTTGAGCATCTCTACAACATCAGAGAACACCCGGTTAAAGGAGAGGAAAACACAAATTGACTTGTACCTCGTCACCTTGACAACACAAATTTAGACTCTGGCTGCTACATTATCTTCTGGTTCCTTTTCCAGAACCGCTCTCCTTGAGCTGATTTATACAGTTGCTGTTGTAGAGCCTTGACAGTATACCAGTCTTTGTGGAACTGCAAGAATCAGGCTTGAATCGCCCTCTGAGCCAGCTAGTCCCAGCCCCTTCAACCTTCAGTCTTCTCTCTGGGCAAGTCCATAACTGTAGCTGTTGTAAGCCCATCTGCAGGCTGCTTTCCTCCTGTCCTGAGTCCCAGAGGGCATCCCTGTGTGATCGCTCGCCTTAACCTCTTATTAAGATATCAAGGCTACATTCCATTGCCTTTCCTAAACCCACATCTTTTCTATTTCCTTCAATTTCCTTCAACTTCAAATTAGCCAGTGTTCCCACATCACCCTCTCCTGATGTGATAGGGAATGAAGTGATGATGGCTCACAGCACTGCTGGGCTGATTTTACAAGAAGCTCACTCAAGGTCAACTTTTTTTTTCTTCTTGAAACAGGGTCTCACTGTGTTGCCCAAGCTAGGATCATACAATTGCACAATCATAGCTTGCTGCAGCCTCAACTCCCAGGCTCAAGAGATCCTCCCACCTCAGCCTCCTGGGTAGCTGGGACTACAGGTGCGTACCACCATGTCTGGTTAAATTTTTTCAATATTTTTTGTAGACATGGGGTCTTGCCACGTTGCCCAGGCTGAGTCAAGGTCAATTTTGTCATCATAGGGGACACAGAGAGGCCTCAGCAGTGAAAGCCACTAGGAAATGGGAGAAATCCAAGCAGGCTGGAACAAGGCTGTGAGAATCAGCCAGTTCTAAGGCAGTTGCCTAAGTAGAATGGGTCATGAATTTGGATCTGCTTCAAGCAGTATCTATGGATACTTAGGTCAAATTTGGACAATGAGGCCAAGTAAAGACTTGAGCGCAGAATCAAAGCACACTCAGAGTTACCAAAGTGCATATCCATTTTTGCTAAATCCAAATTACGCCTTATGACACTGTTAACTTTTATTTATCTGTATCATTTGTTAGAATCTAGAAAATATATATTGTTTCTTTCCAGGAAAATGTCAGGGTATAAGTGTGTGCTGAAATATAAAAACATTTTTTAAAAATTTAACTCAGCTTGGCGTTGGCTTTGTCTATAATAGGGTGTATTTTTAATTTTTAATTTTTAAATACACCCAATTAGACAGAAACTTTAAGCAACATGGGTCAAAAATAATTCAGACCTTACTATTCATCAAAATTTGTGTAACAGCAGAAAACGCTCCACTCTGAACTTTCTCTTCTTTCTTGCAGAATCAATCCCTCCAGCAGCCCTCAACTACCAGAAGCACAAAAATTCAATAATATTACGCTTAGTAGTCACACGCGTTGTCTTGCTTTCTTTCGTTTTCATTGGCTCATTCGATCTCTCCTTCAGAGCCAAAGAAATCCATTGTGACAACTCTGTTCTCAGAGCTGACTTTTTCCATAGAAAGAACTTCGGTCTGAGCCATGCCAAGAAGTTCTTGACACTCCCAAAATTAACACCCTTCAATCTTTACTATTAGAGATTGAACTAACTTGTTTCAATGTCCATTCACTTCTGTTAAAGCAGATAATATTGGGAAAGGCAATGTCTGCATGTATTTCTGCCAAGATGTGAATGGTTTATCAAAATCAATTTCTTCCTGTGGAAGAGTTTAGGTGGGAGGGAGAGAAAGCAAGAAAAGATTATAACAGGGAGGCTATGGATACAGAAAGGAGAAGCAGGGACCCAAAGGCAAACCTGCCACCCATTTCACAAATAAAAGAATCGATGTGGGCTGGGTGCAGTGTCTCATGCCTGTAATCCCAACACTTTGGGAGGCCAAGATAGGAGGGTCGCTTGAGGCCAGGAGTTCAAGACCAGCCTGGGCAACACAGTGAAACTCTGTCTTAACAATTTTTTTTTAATTCACCAGGCATGATGGCGCACACCTGTAGTCTCAGCTACTCAGGTGGCTGAGGAGGGAAGATCAGTTGAGCCCAGGAGCTGGAGGCTGCAGTGAGGTGTGATCATGCCACTGCACTCCAGCCTGGGTAACAGAGTGAGACCCTGTCTCAAAAAAAACAAACAAAAAAAATGCAGATTCAGTCAGTCTGGGCTGGGACCTGAGATTCTGCATTTCTAACAAGTTCTCAGGTAATGTCAGTGCTGCTGGTACACAGACCACACCTTAAGCCACAAGAGGGCTAGGATATGAGGTATTAACAAAGGTGTTAGCTCAGTAGTTCTCAATCTGGACTATACCTCAGAACTACCTAAAGAGGTTTTGTTGATTTTGTTGTTTTTTTTTTTAAACTACTGATGTCTAAGCCCCACCTCAGATCGATTAAATCAGAATCTAGGAATTGCTCAAGTATTTGTATTTCTAAAAGCTCTCCAGGTGATTCTCTTGTGCAACTTGAGTTAGGAACCACTGTTAGCTGATGACTAAAGGTGCTATTAAAAATTTCATAATAATACATTAGCTCATGAAGGCTAATGAGATACCCCAGCTAAGGGCATCTTCCTCTGCCATAGCAACTTGCTATTGTACAATGGGGGCAAAAAGTTGGTAGTCAATTAATTTGTCCAATGGATAAAACAAGTGACTGGCTGAATGCATAAATGAATGGAAATGTTTGAAGCCAATGGTCTATAGAATGAAAAGGATTACAGCCCTAATGTCAAAATGACAAGTGGCAGGATGGGTATTTAAGGACAGATCAACTTTTCCATCACTCTTTCAAATTCCCCAGAGAAGTACTTAACTCTTGGTCCACTTTTAAGGCTGACTGTGTTACTAACTAGAGGAGTCAAAGCCCCAGATTTTACCATTACTTTATTCCAGTGTTTCCCAAACCAACCATCAGTCTCTACACACCTTTGACACTTTTACTATTGGTGTCATTATTTACCTAGTATGTTTCTTTAAGTCGACTCACTTTTTAACGTAACAAATGTATTTTAAAGGGAAACTACAAATCACTATTTCAAATAGAAAAATAACTAATATCCGATGACATCAGTAGAATTGACTGTCAAAATAAATGCAAAGTAAGCAACTGAAGCAGGGTGTATCTGCCTGCCAGTGCTTGCCTCTCTGTCAGATAAGAAGAAGGATTAACAAGTATAGGGAGGTGTTAAAGCCACAGGAGCACTTAGTTGAGCTTTGTCACTGGCACAGTAAGAAGGATTGCAGGAGTGTTTTGCAAGGAGCCACAGTCCTGCTGTGCAGCGCCATGTTATTTAACGTGGAAAGTATCTCATGGCATTCTCAGAGAATGACTGTCAAACTGTACTCAGAAACCCAGGGGCCACCGGATAGTGTTGAAGAGGCCCTAGAAAAAAAGGAGTATTTCAGATTCTGAGGAACTCAGTCATCAATGTTATTTGTCTTATTTAGAGTA
This sequence comes from Aotus nancymaae, assembly GCF_030222135.1. Taxonomy (NCBI): domain Eukaryota; kingdom Metazoa; phylum Chordata; class Mammalia; order Primates; family Aotidae; genus Aotus; species Aotus nancymaae. The sequence continues at coordinate 8,221,841 of NW_026988412.1, read as the reverse complement.
TGATTTTTACTTTTTTAAAAAACATCCTACTTGTATAAGGAACAGCATAATCAACAGAGAACAAAGAAACAGGTTGAACCCTGCTGTTGAAATCAGGAGAATTAACTTTCTCACTGGAGGCATATTTGCTGCTTTAGGCCTCAAAGACATTATATCAACCTTGGATATGAGAATTCACTAAATAAAACCATGTTATTAAAAAAATGAATCGACTATACAAAATAAGACATGTGCTCCCCTAGAACTCTAGCGAAGTGTAGCCCTCTGTGGGAGGTTAAATTACTGGCTAAATTTATATACTTAGATTTAAGCGGAATGATCCACTGATGTTCTAGGAAGTAAATGCACTCATTCTTTTTTATTTGCTAGGTATTTGTTTTTCTTTTAAACAATGCATGTAGTAGAATATGACAAATATAATTCTGATGCAGAGAAGCAAGATTGCACACTTAGAAGACAGGCCTCTGGAGCCAGATTGCCTGGTCTTAATCCCTACTCTGCCCCTCATCATCTGTGTGACCTGGGGCAAAGTATTCAATCTCTCTGTGCCTCCATTTCCCTGCTCATAGGGTGGGGATGATACCACATAAGTACATCATAAGGATGAGCTGAGGCATACAAAATATCTAAGAGTCCCTTATACAAAATACGCACTCAATATGTGTTATCTGATGACATTATGGTAAAAAATATATATATACAAAATGTAATGGAGTGAAAACTAAGTCTTCCTTCCACCCTATACCCCACGCCTCTCCCAAGGCAAAGCACTATAAAAAGACTCCTGTGCTTCTTCCCAGAACTAGTGTATACTTACCATCAAGCCCATCCCTCTCTTCTACGCAAATGGGAGCCCACTATACACGCTATTCTACACATTGCCTTTTTTGCTTAGCAATATTTCTTGGGAATGATTTCATTGCCAGTTTCATATCTCATTCTTTGCCAGAGCTGCAGAGTTTTGCATCATATGAGTGCCCCAGTGTTGGAGATTTAGGTTGTTTCTAATCTTTCACTATTACAGTCACTGCTGGAATGAATATATTTAAACATACATATTTCATTTATATGCAAGTATGTCTTTAGGGTAGAGTCTTAGAGGTGGAATTGCTGGGTCAAACAGTCCATTCATTTTTATTTTGATAGGTATCGCCAAATTTCTCTTCAAAGAGATTGTGCCAACTTCCACACCAACCAACCACGCACAGAAGCACCTATGTCCCCTCACTCTCAAAATAATATTTTAAATACATAAACAAGATGCAAAGATAATCAAGTCTTTTAGTCTGTTTGAGCTACTATAACAAAATATCTTAGACTGAGTAATTTATAAAGAACAGAAATCTCTTAGCAGCAGATGTGGAGGCCAGCATTCCAAGGCCAAGGTGCCAGCAGATTTGGTGCCTGGTGAAAGCCTATTTGTCATACACAAGGCCTTCCTGCACATCTTCACATAGTGGAAAGGTTAAACAGGCTCCCTCAGGCCTCTTTTATAAGGGCACTAATCCCATTCATGAGGGCTCCACCCTCATGACCTAATCACCTCCCAAGGACCCCACCCCTTAATACTGGGGATTACATTTCAACATACGAATTTTGAAGGGACGCCAACATTCAGACTATGGCACCGAGGAATGCTATTATATTGACATAGTTATCAAAAGATTGAAATTACACATTTGTGAAATGCTAACATATGTCCTTTATTAATGCATTAAATAACAAAATCCAGTGGCAGATGGGGTGTGCTGAAAAGATACTTTTTAGCATACCTGCAACAACCCTAATGTGGAATGAAAATACAATTGATGACATGCTCACAGGAACTGCTAATGATACTGTGGTTTGTAATTCCCATTCATAATTGAAGGAAACGCTCGGTTTGAGATTGTGGCTAGTGCGAATAAAGATGTAAATTTTTCCACCCAAGTTTTAGAGCCTATCTTGGAGTCAGCTCTTAGAGCTTCATTACAATGAATGGCAGCTTCTTTTTAATATATCGGGTCAGCCCCAGGAATTTATGCTTTTAGAGAAGCTCTTAAAATTCATGTGGGGAATCAGCCTCCATCTAGCTTAGTACACGCTTCATTGGCCTTCTAAAATAGCAAGTCAAGCAAGAAGACATAGACAGGCAGAGACCACTCTAAAGACGCCCTCCAGAGGTGTTTGCCTCGGCTGTTACTTAGAACGACTGTTCACTCCTTTCTGCAATACAGCTGCTCTCCTCCCACACAGAGTTTTGGAAAATATCAATTAAAGATGAGATTTTAAACATCTTTTAAAAAGATAAAGGCACCTTTTTAAATTTGGGGCACCCTATTAGCCATTAGGAAATACTGTTATTATTTTCTCGTCTGTTTAGTGCTTAGAACCGCTCCCAAGTCTGCTGATAACGGTGGCAATGAAGGCCAAAGAATGGAGCTACTTAGCTCTGAAAAATACTGGCCAGGCACAGAGGCTCACACCTGTAATCCCAGCACTTTGAGAGGCTGAGACAGGGGGATCAGTTGAGGTCAAGAGTTCTAGACCAGCCAGGTTAACATGATGAAACCCTGTATCTACTAAAAAAAAAAAAAAAAAAAAATACAAAAGTTAGCCAGACATGGTGACTGTAATCCCAGCTACTCAGGAGGCAAGAGAATCACTAGAACCCTGGGGGCAGAGGTTGCAGTGAGCTGAGATTATGCCACTGCACTCAAGTCTGGGCAATAGAGCAGGACTCCATCTCAAAAAATGAAAAAGAAAAAGAAAAAGAAAAAAGTCCAGCCACCCAGGACACAGCTTGGGGAAAGGTGACACCTGTGTGGCCTGACTGTTAAATTATATCATTCCTCTTATCTGGAGAGTGCTTCAGTGATTATAGAAGTTGCCAGAATTTCCAGGAGCAATAAGAAAGTGATTGGAAAAAAGTGTTAAATCCACAATGGGAGAACACTGTGTCACTGGAAAAGTATACGACCCTGGCAGCCTTTGGAGCATGGAAGGAAGATTCAAACAAATTTCTGACTATGTCTCTTTTCCTAAATTTTTTGAATGCTGGAGAAATGTTAAATTTCATTAAGTTTACAGCCAGATTTAATACAGACATAAATCCCTTTAATGTTGGTTTCAGTCAAAAGTGAGCTGAACATTATCGTTAAACCAGTGCATGTGGGAGAATTATTTGAAGAAAATCAAAATAGGCACAGTTGGGAGCATGAAGCCATGACCATATTAGATGCAAGTAGGCGCAATAGCAAAATTCTTTAGGCTCTAATGGACTGGGCTATTTTGCTTCTCAGTTTCCATACAGATGAGCTTTGTTCTGGAGCAATATGGTTGCAGTTTGAGAGTCTATCTGAAGAAGCTCATTTCTCTTTCATTAGTCCATGAGCACAGTGCAATTTCAGCTAATACTGTTACACAGCTCCTAGCTGGGTTATTTGGTTAAATGCCTTCAGGGAAAGTAGCAAGGCAAAATAAAAGGACAAATGCAATGCAGTTTCTTGTTCTGAGTTCCTGTAGCTGTGGAATTACATCGGCGGTTGATCATACACCACATTGTACTCGTGATCATAAACCCCTGTTATTTGAGATGTTATTCAAATCTTGTATTATTTGATGTTTCACAAGAAACAGCTTGTCTTCTGTGGTGCAATTTCCTTGAGGTTGGGTTTGTATATGAGTACAACTAGAGAGACTTGTTTCTCGTCAAGGTTCGTGGACATGCTAGTAGGTATATAGTGCCATTTGTGTGAAATTGAAAATGACATTCCCTACTGGCAGGTGAACTGCAAAACAGCACCCTATCCTCTCTCTGGGCAAATTAGAAAAGGGACCCCCTTATGGATGGACAAATGGACAAAAAATAGCCCCTCTGGGCTGACAATTCTTTTTTAAAGCCTCCCCTACCTTGGGGTATGGAGGTGGTACACATGGCTTAAGTAAGTCCAATGCAGACCCTAGTTGCTCCCTGTGGGCAGGAACCCCTGTGCAATGCACAATCTGCACAACTGTATATTATATTACAGCCCTGTTTACAGAAAACACTTTCACAATTTTGTAGTTAGACCACAGAGTTTGCCCCTCAGTACTCTAAAAATATCTATTCAGTCACATCAGTGGGTGTCCGTATTAAATACATTAGCTTTCTTTCTTATGGCAAGTACCTGCCACTCTCTGCCAAGGGCAATGTTCTAACTTTGGAAACAAACAAGACACTCGTAGGTGGAAAAACAGAAGAACTACAGGGTAGTAACCCCTAGGGGCTGCCCTTGACCAGTGGTGGGCAGTGCAGTGGCAGAAACCATGGTGGTACTTCCTCATCATCACAGTGTAAAGCTCTCCTCAGCCTCCATCAGTATCCAGTGAGCTGAGGCCCAGTATCTGCCTGATAACCTACCTTCGACTAGCATGAGATGCAGGAGGAGCAAGCTTGAAACTCCCAACAAGGTAGTCAGACTAGTTCATACCCGATTCAGCAGCTGCAGCCCAGGAGAGAACAGGGTATGGGGCATGTATGTCTCAGAGCAAAGAGATCTGCCCAGAAAGACAAAGACTGAGTGAGATGCTGTAGTGTGGGCTATCATATGGCAGCCTGGGAGCCCAAGAGGCCTAGGACTTCGGTCAGGGATCAGCAGACTCTTTCCAATAAAAGGCCACATGGTAAATACATTAGGCTTTGCGGGTTTTTGTCACAACTACTTATCCTCTGCTGTTAGAGTGCAAAAGCAACAACGGGCAATTCATAAACAAATGGACGTGGCTGTGTTCCAATACAACTTTACTTACAAAAACAGGCTGTGGACTGATTTAGCCGGTGGACCACATTTTGTGACCTTTGCTGTAGGTGATCAAAGAAAGAGGACACAACAGAAGTCAAAGGTGAGGCATTGCCCACACTGCGTGGGGCAACCTGCTTGCCAGCTTACATCCTTCTTTCATTTTATCCTCACAGCAACCCAGTAGTAACAGTTTTACCACCTACATTTTGAAGATGAAGAAACTACAGTTTCTAAAAAATAAGAAAATTTCCAAGGTCAAAAACAGCCTTATTTCAAAACCAAGTCTGTTTGACTTGAATGCCTCTCTCCCTCCCCCTACGCCAAGCTGGTACCTGCAGACATATTTGTCTAGGGCGGCCCAGCAAGGGAAGTGCATTGGCCGTAGAGGCATTAAATTCCAGATTTGGGGGCATGGATGGCAGTGCCAGGGCCAGGTGCAGTCTCAGGAGCCTCAGAAGCTTCTCTATGGATGTAAAAGCAATGGGCAACAGCCACCATTGACTGCAGGAGCTCCCACCTCTGTCATCACTAGCCTTCCGATAGATCAGCCCCAAATCTGAAAGGTGCCATTTGTGTGCCTGCGACTTTCACAGCCAGGCAAATACAGCATCTCATATATAAAAAGCCAGAGGGATCTGTGAATATAACAAGTGACTGTCCTTTCTTAGCGTGGTGCAGGCCATCTGTTTGAAAAGAACACAGTGCAAACAGTGCCAAGTTGTAATTATTAAACTTTCTAGCTAACAGCAAGTCTCATCTTTCTTTCTAATTATGCATTCAAATATTCAGAAATTAGGCCTTAGAATTAATAAATACCAGAGATGGGTTTTTTCCCCCCTTGCACTAAACTTTTAGAAGAGAAAATGAGCTATCATCAGAAGTTTCTTCCAGAAATAACTCCCAGAGAAGCCCTGAGGTCAGCTTGGAATCAACCCAACCTTCTCACTTTCGGTGTGATGGTACAATGATAATTCAAGTTCTTAATGATGACTCTGAATCATCTTGATCCTGAATCATCAGAGATTAAATTATTTTCACTAAACAGCTAGTCTTTTCTAAAGGAAGAAAATCGATAAAAAGATTTCGGAAAAGTTAGAGAACTCCAAACAAAGCAAGCATCTGCAAGCCTCAGTGACCAGAACATTAAATTCACCAAACACCACCTGCTCCAAATGTCCATGTTAATCGCAATTACAGAAAACTCCAGTATCATTCAAGGCCAGTTTAACTTATTCCTGTACACAAATAACTTTATGGGAGACAGCATTGTAATTCAAATCAATCAATGACTCGGTTTGGCTGTAAAAGCATAAACAGAACCCTTGCAAAATACTGTTCTTCCTTGCTAGAAACCATTTGATTTTTAGCCAGAAAACATACAGCCAAACAAGAATAACAACTGTTTGCCTTCCTTAATGTTCAGTGTAGACTGTTACCCAAGGAATTAGGCATTAGTCATAAAAAATTAATTGCAAAGGCAACAAAACGATTGGGGTTCCTGAGTTATCATCCATTTCATCATTCAGAGGCCAATTTGACCCCAGGCAACACACGGTCTTTCTTCTTGTTATAAAAGTGGTCACAGAGTTCTGAGGGTTCTCAGCTGTAAGCTCTGCTCTCAGAACTCTCCAGGTCCTCCTTCCGACCCCCGCTGTGTCAGGGCAAACTATCTTCCCAGGGTCAGGAGCAGAGCCAAGAGCCTCACCCAGACAGACCCCAGTGATAATTATCAGCTCAAAAGATAAGCCCAAGTGGAAAATTTGGGAAGCAAGTCACTCAGGCAGCAACTACAAAGGGACAGACACTCTCTAGTTTGTTCTCACTGACTTCATTTCCCCCTGCCAGCCTGATAGAAACGTGGTCTCAGTCAGCTCAGGTTTTGACCCTGCCCCTCCCTGTGTCCAGAAGCGCCCTCAAGCTTCAAAAGACTCACACAGCCTTCCAGAGAGGGAGACAGGGACCCAGTGCTGGCTTTCATCATCTGTCCACTCCGGCTTCTGCAGCAACCCCATTCCCACTGGCCTCGGTGGTCAATTCACCCAGATCCTGCCTAAACCCTGGATGCTCATTGTCCTGACCACCAGAATGTCCTAGGCCAGCTGGTTCTCAGCATCACGTCTTCACCAACCTCAACCTCCCACAGAATGTTCTGCCTCTCCCTGCTCTGCACTGGGGATCAAGGGAATGCAGGATGGAGCTGCCTCAAGCCTGCAGCTCAGATGCCTCACAGGGGCGCTTCTGCTCTGCAACTGCATGCCCCTGTCGTGGGCAGAGTCCTAGGCCTCTCTGAGGCTGGACATCCCAGCGCGCCCCATCCCACTCCAAGAGCACAGCTCAGAAGGAAGAGGCAGCCTCAGGGGCCTACTGAGAGGCCACTCCTGCTGGATTTCCAGCCCACCTCACCTCAGGGAATTTTAATTCTTTCTATAGAGAAACAAACCCAATTGAGCAGATACTATTCCAAATCTACTGCTTAAGATTCAATCTCAGCTTTGAAGCCCAGAAGAAAAAGTATTAACTCATGTTTCTCTAGATATTCCTACCCCACTAACTCACTCTACCTAAGAATGCTCTTATCTCGAAAAATTCAGAGGTTAGAACAGAACGCATTTGGGAAGACAAGTAAGTTGCTATTTCAAGACAGTGTCTCTGAAAAGAACTGAAATTCAGATGTTGCTTGGGGAGTCACTGGGGGAAAGGCCAAATCTGAAAGGGTGTCCCAGGGAAAAGGATTGTGGACCAGATACAGAATTAAACTTTAAAAGTGAATGAAAGCTATTTGGGTTCTAAGTGGGGAAGGAGTCAGAAAACTGGCGACTTGCCAGTAATTACGGTTAGTAGAGACAGGAAGACTTCCTCCTCTCAAAAAGCCACATGTTGAATGAAGACCCAGATCCTGGAAATAAAAGATAGATGTGCTTATAACTCCAGGCAAATGACTGGACCACATTTCAGGGTGACTCCTGCCCAAGTACAGCATTTGTTTAAATAAATTAGCATTATAATTCTGATTATTACAACTACTGGTAATTAGCTGCCCTTTGTCATCTAAACAAGCAAAACAAAAATTAATGGAATTAGTGGAGTTGCTCTTAAAAACATTATGCCATTACATTAGGCTTACAAACTCAAGTGTGTCACAAGACTAGTGTGTTACCCTATGATAAAGCACAGTTCCTAAATATGTCTCAGGACCCATAAAATCAAAAAATGCCAAAGCTGGAATATGCCTCTAAGCCAGTGTTTCCTGGCCCAATGTATACTGTGAACCAAGAAGCCATCTGGGGTCTTCATTTCAGACCCCAAAAACAAAGGAGAGGCGAATGAGATGAGGAACTTCAGAGAGATCAGCATCTCCAGGCAAGCAGAGAAGGGAATGGGGAAGGAATGGGTTATTCACTAAACAATGGTGGATCATCTACCATCATAGACCAGAATAAAAGGCAGACCAACTAAAGACCTAAATGTTAAATTTAAAAAAAAAAAAAAACACAGAATCACTTAGATGGTTTAAGTAATGAAATAATTGATTTATGTGGGGAAAGATTCTCATTGGGAAAAGGGAGGTGTTGGATGACACAGAATAGCACACTTTTGACCATATGCTGTAGGGCATAAGAGTTCATACAGACACTTATTGAAGTTTGCAATGGTATATTTCTTTGTTTGATTATTCGATTTATGTCTGTCCCCCCAATTAGGCTATAAGTTACATGAGGGCAGGGATGCCACCATTGTATTCCCATACTTAGCAAAGTCTCTGACATATATTGGACTATTAATGATGATTGTTGAGTGAATAAATAAGATCAATTGTGGACAACTTTGGGGTATTGGGCAGAAGTTTAACACCCTTAAGGGGAAAGGAAACCAGCCTATGCCAGTCTGAAGGAAGAAGCGGGATGTGAGCCTTCTGCATGAAGCAAGGAAACTCTAGAGGCCATCTCACTTATGATGTGAGAACTAGAACAGCTGGCCATCTGTCCCAGGAAGCATCAAGGAAGCTCACCCTAAGCCCTGGGTTCCAGGTGAAATCCATTAACCCACAAGGGATACATCAACTTAAAATGAAGAAAGTCCTGGAGAACACAGGGCTTAAATTTGCTCACCCCTTGAAGGCTTGAAATAGGATGAAATGGGGAAGCCTGGAAGAGAATATCAAGAGAGGATAGAAAGCTCCAAGGACACGCTTTGGCTCCAACACAATTTTGCAAGGGTTGGCCCAGTGCAGCACATTAACCCAGCACTCCAGGGAAGACCAGAAGCATGTAAAGTCTTGCAGCTCGTTCCCTTTACTGCGCCTCCGGCTCTACGGACCTAATGAGATTGCCTTGCCTTGTGTTTTTCAGAATGCCGAAGCAAGTTACGACTTCAGCAGCAACGATCCCTATCCTTACCCTCGATACACAGATGACTGGTTTAACAGGTAAACTGGGCCTTGGGAGGTCTCTTTGACTTTAGACTTTGGGGTTTTATTTTACTTTGTTTTGTTTCAGGCTTGGCTACCACCAGCAAAATAATCCTCATGCTTCATTAAATTATATTGTGATTTTTCTTCTCGGTGGCTACATTCTCTAAAGTGGAATTTTTAATATTACAGTCTTCCACTAGAATAATCTTCTGTCTGATTTGTTCTGCTAAACTTGAAATTATTTATCACTTTAATCCATTAAAGAGAAAAGAAAATAGAAATAAGAAGTCCTTTCTCAACCTATTACAAGGTGATTTAAAACATGCTGATTTTGCTTTATGTATTGAAACTATTGCAGACAAGCTTTTCGCCCCATGGGTCTGTGTCTATGTGTTTTTGAAAAGCGTTCTGTATATTTTCTGCTATGACCTCTTAATAGCTTATGGAGTCCCTTTCAACAAAACAGTCAGTATGATTGAAGTATTTGAAGGTTTTCAAATACTTCAGAGGCAGAGGTTTGAAGTATTGCTTGGGATAAACATCCTAACATGTCAAACTACTCAAAGAGTCCATCCAAGAGTAGAATTTTCCTTCAGCCTGTTTTTGCTACTAAACGTAGAAATGTGATCTCCTTTTTTCTTCAAGTAAACATTTTGCTTAAATGGTTAATTGCACATAAGTGATATGAAGAAATAAAGATGTGAGGCTTGCTCAATGAAATAATACTGTAATTTTTAAACCTACTATTTCCCTGTTACTGATGTCCTTGGGTGAAGTTCATAAAAACATATGAACTTCAATTAGTTGTATAAAAACATATGATGTGTAGAGCACTTTATCCTTTTTTTCCTTCTCATAGCACTTTAAGAAGTAGATAAAACAAAAGTTGTCATTTTCAGTTTAGTGATAAGGAAACAGGCTAAGAAGGATTGAAGGGCTTCCTTGGTCAAACAATTCAAATTCAAGTCAAAGCCAAGATCAGCCTCATGCTTCAGATTGTTTCCAAATCCACATTTGTACTATTCTTTGCAAGTATCATTTGTATTATTTGATACAGGAAGCTTGATGACCAGAGTATGTTCAGGGGTAGATCCTCAGTAAACAGGAAGCTTAGACTCTGTCTCTAAAATCAGTAAGTTGACCTGAGACCTCCCCCACCCCGCAATCTGATGAGGGGTTGGCACGGGGTACACAGGTTCTGGGTACAAATGCAAAAAAGAAGAAAAAAGAAAATAAAATTAACTTTTAACATTTTGCAAAGATCATTGCTGATGTCGGATAGCACAATTCATTCTCTATCCACATCACCTGCAACCTGAAAATGACAAGCAGTGCTTGGAGGTGTGTGTTTGGAGGATGAGAATGTATAAAAAAGTTCTGAAAACTTTTGGCATGAAGTGTGTTTTACCTCTATGACTAGTAACCCTAGATCTTAGCATATCCTTAGCAAACAAATCATTTCAGACACAAGAATGTGAAGTTACTAAATCAATGCCATTAAGCTGGGGTTTAGACAGAATTGGGAATGGCCATCTGGAGCACAGTGCTGAGAAGAGCCATGAGAGGGTCTGGCTTCAGGAGGATTGATTACCAACTGTCCGCATGAATATCAGAAAGTGCAATGGCGACACGTGCGCTGGCTACTTGCTGTCTTTCTGTAGCTAGAAGGTACTAAACTAGTCCTTGATTGATTGATGTAAGCACAAAAATATAACCAATGGAATGGTTTTCCCCCAATCTCATTTTCTGAACCCCAACACAATCTCCCCTAGCCAAATCTTCCTGGGACATGTGCTGTAAAAATACTCCTTAAAAAAACTAAAAACACTAGGGAAATGCCTTCTCTCTTAAATACTTCATTTGCAAACTTGCTCTCAAAAGTATAATTTTAAACCAACTAAAAACCTTCAATTAGGACTGATTAGTGCTTAGGGCAATAAAATTCGTCACTGTCAGTGGTAAGAATTCTCAAGTGTCCAATTACCCGAGACACAGTCATAGTGACTCAGGCAAGCATGATCCCCGTGCCTTAGGGAGCCAGTGACTAAAACAGAGTGTCCACTTTGACCAGCAAATGGGTTCTTCTCTATTATAAAGTTATTTTCAAAGATCCTCATCCACTATGGCTTGTTATTACAAAGACTAGATGATGCCACCACTCAAATCATAACGACTTTCAGTACGTAACTACCATTGTAAATGGTTATAGGAGGCGGGTGGGGTGAAGCTCAAGTCCACAGCACTGGGGGAATCCTTAGTTCAAAAGGTCACTATGGTCCTGGAGATGATTCCTGCTTGACTGAAGGAGAATTTAAATAAAGTATCCCTTCCATGAGTACAGGACATGTTTATTTAAAAACCCCTGTGGGATAAAACGATATTATGCCTGATATTTTCTTCAATATTACTTACGGCTTGAGGCAGGAGGGAAGAGAATGATTGGAGTATAGAGGTGATAAAATTGGTTACGAGTTAATCATTGTTAAAGCTCTGTGATGAGTACATGGGATTTTACTCTATTTTTGTATATCTTTGATTTTTTTCTAATAATAATAAGTGAATTTAACAAGCGTAGGGCATACAAAGAGGCAATAGCAGAACTGGGACTTCAGTTTGGTATCATGAAACTCTTCATTTTGGTGTGTACGTTTCCAAGGAGCTTGCAATGTCATATGAGAAGGCAACAGATGTCCAAGTTACTACAGTGCAAAAATGTAGCCCAGGCTAAAATAACACAAGGAGAGCTCATACACATTGAGCAGTTACTGTATTTAAGGCACTGTTCTATGTTTTGCATGTATTCATTCGACTAATTCTCATACTAACCCTCTAAAATAGGTATTATGGTTTTCCCCATTTGGGAAACTAAGGCACAGAGAGGTTAAGTAACTTGTGCAAGGTCACAAAGCTAATAAGAAGTGGAGGCAGGATTTGATGCCAGTGGGTCATTGGTCTAGGATTTTACTGAAGGTAATAGGTAGAGCTGGGAGTAGGGAACAAATCTATCCCAGGGCAAGGATACAATCTGGTCAAAGATGAACTGGTGGAGAGGTGCAGAATATGTTCAAGAGGTGGTCTGGATAACTGGCATGGGATTTGGAGGCTGGTGCAGAAGGCAGCATTCTAAGAAGGGTCCACAAGTGCAGTGGGGAATAAAAGGGTTGGACAAGTTGCTAGGAGAAAGAAAGAAATTTCGTGGTTGGGTCAGAAACTGGGCCAGGGGCATAGATGAGGCTCATTCTCTCATTACACTCAAGATATGCTGCTACTCTCAGAAGCCCCAATAGCCTGGAGCCTGGCACTCGCTCTTGGCTGGCACAGGACCCAGCATGAGCCTCTCACCACTGTGCAGACACCAAGTCATCCCACAGGTTCTTCAGGTGTTTTCTGGGTATAGGCACCAAATCTGATGCCCCGTCTCTGTTCAGCAGACTTGGAGCTCTTGAGAAATGTGGGGCCAAAACTCTACGTTTAGGGCTGACATGCTGGCCAGCAAAGGGCTTGTCGCTATTAACTATTCCAGCCACGCTGACTGCCACAAAGCCTAGTTACAACGCAGGAGCAATTGCTTCACAGGAAAAGGCAGTGGCTCTCCAGCACAAGATTCTCACTGCTGTGAAAGCAGCAAATAAAATGCACTAGAAGCGACGCTGAAACAAGTAAAATGTTCCCCTTGGTTGAGAGACTGAGTTCAACAGCAGTACATCTCTCCTAGGTTTTCCTGACACTTTAAACAATCATCTCATATCCTCTGCACTTACTCATTGTTTTCCTTTATTAAACTCCAAGCCAAGGGTGCTTTAGGAAAACAAACTTCATACATATTCAGTACTGCTTTTAGGGAATGTGTATATTAGAATAGCTTGTCTTGTGCTTGATCTGCTTTTATTGGATTGTTCCTGTTTAAGCAGAGCAAGTGTGTTTATTCTACTGTGAACCATTTAATAATTACATGCAGTATCTGAGCTCCAGGGATGTACTTGAAACACGGCTAAGAAATTTTCAAAAAGAATATAATTTTCTCCTAACTTGCAAGGAGCAAAATACAATTGACCAGAAATAATAATAATAACAACTCAAATTGCAAAAAGGTAGAAAATAATATACATTTAATAAGCATCAGTAATGTGCTAAACAGATATAATTGATTTGCTGGGAGGTATCAGGATTTAGCACTCAAAAAGTATTGACTGAGTGGCTGATGGATGAGTGGCATACCTTTTCAACATGCCAAGGTGCGGAGTGGCCTTGACATCTGTCCATTTTCAAGCTGCCTGCTGCTCTCAAGGTCTGCAGCCCACATTTTGTCAATAATCTTGCAGCCCTGCTCGGTTTTAGGTCAATGTTTGGTGATGCATTGCAGATCTGTATTCCATTACTGTGCTGTTGTCCATAAAAATCCCTCTTGCATAGCACTTCTTTGACAGGCATTCACCACTGAAATGTCATCCCTGCCATTGACGATATTTATGAAGCGTCAGAGGATGCAGCATACTCTATCTATTAAGCCCTAAACAGTGAGAGATTCTGGGTGAGATGCAATTCTTGGCTGCAAAAAGTTTACTGTAAATTCAGCCAGAAAGAAGACATTTATTACTCAAGCAACCAAAATGGAGGGAAGGAAGATGGATAAATGGAGGCTGAAGAACATTTATCTCTTTGTGAGCCAATGTGATTGATAGCATTAGTTAAACCTTCAAATAAGAAAGATGTTCTGTGGTTAACTTTTATTTTCTTATTAAAAGTCATATTTCATTCTGAAGAACCCTACGCAACAGGCCACAAACAAAGTGTGAGAAAAATGGCTCTCTCTGATTGGCTATTTTCACACTGATGTAAACCAATACCTTACCCTGGTGACACTTAGTGGTTTTGAAGTAGATGAACATCTTTCCCGTATGTCTTTATGAACTAATTCTGAAACCACCTCCTGGATAATAAAATGCAAACTGCTTTCAAAGACATAAGCTAACTACTTTTTATGTGAGCTTCAAGACTACCTCATAAGTCAATATTAGCTCAAAGGTTACTGCTTTTAACCAACACTTTCTACATCCAAACCAAAGCACAGTGAAATCCAACAGTTTTTTTTTTTTTATTTCTAGTCCTCTACTTGGATTAGAAAAGTATTTAGCATTTAAATTTTTCCTTCAGCTAAAAGGAATAGATGTAATATAGACTTAGCAGTTATGGAGAAAATTATAAAGATTGTAAAAGCAAGACCTATATTTGGGTATAATTACTTCTACCTTGTAAGCTAATGTACGTGCCATATAGAGATTTTATAGTCCTCTGGTGGCAATAACTCTTTTCTTAAGAGAGAAAAATACAGTACATTATGTAGACAAATGTAATATTACATTAATTGCTTGGTATGGAATGAGTGATCCCTGAATCAGTTCCCTTATCTATAAACTGGGACTAAAGCTCCCACCTTGAGGGCTTGTACTGGGGATTGGAGACAGCTATAGAGTGCTTGGTACAGAGCATGGTGCATGGTGAGCACTCCCTAACCAACAGCCAATAGAGTTGTGAATTTCAGTAAAGAGATTTCTACAGGAGCTAAGTCAAAGATTATTCAACTACAAAGAAAAGTAGAAGAATTGATGCTACAGGAGTAAATGGATGGTTCAGCCATTCACCCATCTTTCTCAGACATCTGCTTTCTCATGCAAGCTTTTGACAGAAACTGGGCAACAGTCAGCTCAAGGTTAAACTTTCTGTCAAGATTTTAGTGCCTGTGTTTCTGCACTGCTGATTGAAAAAAGAGTTATAGCCAAAGATACCTTGTATACATGAGACAAGTTTGATCTATTAGGAAAATTGAAATGTCTAGCATCTGGCCTCAGAAAGATGAGGGGCCTGATCACTTCTCCAGAAAGCAATGGGTGCTTGCCAGCAGACTCAGGGACTTCCCCAGAAGCAGCTTTGCTCATTCTCACCTATCCCCTATTCTAACCTATTCTGACTGACCTATTCATTTCTCATCTGTTCTATCAAGTAGGCTCTTGAAACCCTAAAGTCTTACCCTGTAGAGCTCATTGGACATTAGCCAGCAAATGTGGTTGATGCCAAACTAGCCAGGAAGTCTCTGCATTTTAGTTCTAATATGTCTAACACTGGAGCTTCTTTCTCCAAAGCCACGGCTGAAAAGACTGCAGCTAGCCACCATGGGTCTTCTGTTGTCTAAGAATCTGTAGACGTAGGGAGACTGGAGACCAGAAGACAAAGAAGGCCTCATGTGCATGAACCTGACAAAGTTGCACACTGGCTTGCTGACTGATCTGTCTTATCTCCTCATCTCTGAATGTAGATCCCTGAAACACTGCAGTAGAAGCTGGCTGTCAGAAACAGAACTAAGTAGCCAGTGGAAACAGCAATAGGACCAGTAGCCAGGAAAGTAGCCAGAAAAGGAAGAGAGATTAAAAAAAAAAAAGAGGAAAAAAATCTCCACATGAAAATTATCCTAAAATCCAAAATTCCAAAATATCTGAAAAAAAAAACACCTAAAAAATGAAAAATGAGGATATCAATTTATACCATATGAAGTTGGTTCTATGAAGCAGTCTTGAAAAAGACTTTATAATAAGCTATTTTTAGTTTGTTCAGAGTGATAAATGCATGAATAACATCTATTTTAAAGAAAAGTAAATGAGGGGGGAAACATAGGCAAAAACAAAAGCATGGACATGAAAAGAATGAATTGCAGCTGAAAAATACAGCCTGTGGAATAAAATCTCAATAAATGTGATAAAATGTAGCCTGGATACAGTTGAGGAGATAATTATCAAATTGAAGATAACAGTCTGTTTATCAAAAACCTACAGCAAACATGATTCTTCATGGTGAAGCTTTGATAGCATTCTCTAAGTCTGGGATCAAGATGTGGGCTCTCTCTACCATCTCTTTAATTCAGCATTATGCGACCTTTCATAGTCAATCAAATAGTTATAAATCTAAGAAAATGTGTGAGATCGTTAAGAAGAAAATTATGAAATTTACAAAAGATATAAAGGAGTCCTAAATTAATAGAGTGGTATACTAAGTTCATGGATAAGAAGATGGAGCAATATAAAGACATGTCAAATTAATCTACTAATTCATTGCAATTTCGATTAAAGTTTCAATAGATTTTTCAATAGAACTAGATGAAGTTATTTTAAAATTGATATGGAAAAACAAGTGGCCAAAATAGAAGAAAACAAATAAGGAAGAGGAAAAAGAGGAAGAGAATGAGGATAAAGAAGAAGAAGATGAGGTAGAAGTTCAACAACAACAGAACAACAGCAAGATGGGGAAGCTTTGCCAACTGGATACCAAAACATTACATAACCGTAATAATATGAGATTGTATGATTAGCACAGAGAGAGACAAAAAAGATCAAGAAACAGAATAGAGAGTGCAAAAACAGATGCCACATAAAAGGAAGCCTAATATATGATTAAGATAGCGATTAAAATGATGAGGAAAGGATGAAGTGAAGGTATTCAATAAGTGGGATAACTATGCACATGGGGAGAAACAGACATCCATTCCACATATTGAGCATAAATAAAGAATTAAAGACCTAAATGGATATAAATCTTTTAGGAAAAAATTAAGAAAAACATCTTTATGATCACAACATAGGGATGGATTTCTTTCTTTTTTTCCCCCAATTGATTTAGAAGTTTATTTTGCCAGTTATGGATCATGACCCACGACACAGCCTTAGGAGGTCCTGAGAACAGGTGCCCAAGGTGGTTGAGTTAGAACTTGATTTTATACGTTTTAGGGAGACATAGGACATTAATCAGTACATGTGAAGTAGACATTGGGTGGTCTGGAAAGGCAGGACATCTTGAAGTGGGGGCTTCCAGATTATAGGTAGATTCAAAGATTTTCTGATTGGCAATTGGTTGAAAGAGTTATTATCCAAAGACCTGGAAAAAATAGAAAGTTGTGTCTGGGTTAAGATAAGGGTTTGTGGAGACCAGGATTCTTTTCATACAGATGAAATCTCATAAGTGGCCACTCTTAGAGGCATTAGATGACAGATGTTTCCTGTTCTGACCTTTAAAAGGTGCTAGACTCTCAGCTAATCTCTTCAGGATCAGAAAAATATCTAGAAAGGGCAGAGGCTCTCTACAGAATGTAAATTAGGGATGGATTTCTTAAGCCACTAAACCACATGGAAAAGGAAATGATTGACAAAGCTGGCTACATTAAAATTAAACACTTTTATTCAAAAAAAAAAGTCACAGTAAATAAATTTGGAAGACAAGCCACAGACTAGAAAACATGTGCAGAAAATTTTATGGAAAACAGGCTTAATATCCAAAATTTGTAAAGAACAACTATAAATAAATAAATAAAAAGTACCTTAATAGAAGAAATGGGCCAAGTTTATTGACAGGCAATTTACAGAAAAGAGAATGTAAGACAAATAACCCATGCAAAGATTACCTTGCTAGTGATGAGGAAATCCAAAATGAAACAATAACATCCCATTTCACACCAAATGCACTACTAAAAATGGTAACATTCGACAATGATAAGTGTTGAAAAGGATTGAGCAACAGGACTGCTCATACCTTGAAGGTAGTACATAGCCATGTAACCTGTTTTAAGTTCTACAAGAAGACCCCAGAGAAGCTCTTTCTTATGTGTACATAGAAATAATAAACAAGAATGTTTCTTTTCAAATTATTTGTAATAGCAAGCAAATTGCAAACAATCTAAATACCTACCATTGGAAGTATAAATAAATAAATTGCAACATACTTATAAATGGACTACTACACAGCACTAAAAATGGATGAGCCAGAATTCACAAGTTAACTTCAGAAATTTTACATCAATTATATACTAGGAAATTTTTACATAGAGTTTGAAAACATGCAAATAGTGGCATATATGTTTATGCATACCTGATTATAAAGTCATGAAAACATTCTGAACAACAAACAGTACAGTCGTTACCTCTGAGGAAGCAAGGAGAGGAAGGAATGGCATCAGAGAGGGCCTCAATTGTATCTATAAAGATTTATGTTGTTTCTTGGGTTTTTGTTTTCTTTTTGAGACAGTCTCATTCTATCACCCAGGCTGGAGTACAGTGTCACAATCTTGGCACACTGCAACCTCCAGCCCCCAGGTTCAAGCAAATCTCATGCCTCAACCTCCTGAGTCACTAGGATTACAGGCATGTGCCTCCATGCCCAGGTATTTTTTTTGTATTTTTAGTAGAAACACGGTTTCACCATGTTGGCCATGCTGGTCTCAAACTCCGGACCTCAAGTGATCCTCCCGCCTTGGCCTCCCAAAGTGCTGGGATTACAGGAGTGAGACACCACACCCGGCCTATAAAGACTTATGTTTTTAAAAAAATAATCCAAACTATGAAAAACATTTGGCTTTGACAGATTTGGATGGTGACTATATGAGATTCATTGTATTATTCACTGAAATTGTCTATATTTTTTAAATATTTCATAATTTCACATTTTTAAATAGTAAACCTGAGCCAAAATCGAAACCCCAAAGTGTTCGACAGGCCCACTCATCATTAAAAGACCCACTTCTATATACCAGCCTCAAAGTGTGCATTAAATAAACGAAGGCCAAAAGTCCATCATGCACCCTGCACACACCTAAAGAGAAGGCAGGGAAATTCCACGACTAGACAAGGCAGCCATTTTTTTTCTGTTAATCAAGGACTGCTTGGTACTGATCCTTGTCACCCAACATCTCTCTTTGTGGCATCCTTCAAATTAGTTTATTTCACTTATTACTGTAATTTCTCCTTCCAAACAGGTTATCAAGTAGTATCTAATAAAATTATATGAATAATCAATAGGAATAAAATTAAAATGTGCTAGTTCCAGTTATCCTAGTAGCTGTAACAAATAAATCTTGGCCCTAAAAGCTTAGTGGCTTAGTGGCTTAGCACAAAAAAAAAAAAAAGTTTTATTTATCACTCACCCAGCAGTCCATCTCTGTGTTCCTGGTGGAACAGCTCTCCTCCAAGCAGTGATTCAGGGATGCAGACTCCTTTCATCTTTGGCATAGGTTTCCAATGTTGCTGGGCTTCTTTGCATCAAACTACGTGAGGGGAAAGAGCATGAATAATTGCCCAACGGTGATGTATATGGGCCAGGCTTACAAATAACTTTTACCCATCTGCTCACATATTTGCCATAACTCAGTCACATGGTCACATACAAGTGCAAGGGAGGATGGGAGCCTTACTGCAGCCTGGGAGAAAAGAGAGTTACTGGTGACCATTTAGCATTTTCTGCCACCAACAAAAGCCACGTTGCAAAGTGAGAGACAACGTTGTATCAGCATACTTGGGTGACTGTTGATACGATTTGACTCTGTGTCCGCACCTAAATCTGACCCTGAATTGTAATCACCATAATCCCCACGAGTCAAGGGCGGGACCAGGTGGAGGTAATTGAATCATGGGGGCAGTTTCCCCCATGCTGTTCTCATGATAATGAGTGTGTCTCACAAGATGTGATGGTTTTATAAGTGTCTGGCATTTCCCCTGCTTGCACTCATTTTCTCCTTCCTGCCACCTTGTGAAGAAGTGCCTTTCACCATGATTGTAATTTTCCTAAGGCCTTCCCAGCAATGCTGAACTATGAGTCAATTAAACCTCTTTCCTTTATAAATTACCTAGTCTCTGGTATTTCTTCATATCAGTGTGAAAACGGACTAATAGGAGTATTAGCAAATGACTGAACTAAGAAACCAGCAACAGCAAATTTAATTACTTGGTTACTTTTGTAGTCATGGTTCTCCAGAGAACACAACCAGTAGGATGTGTATACATATAAAAAGAGGTTCATTATAAGGAATTGGCTCACCTAAGTCTGAAGACTGTTAAGTCCAAAATCTGCAGGGTAAGCCACCAGGCTGGAGAACCTGAGAGCCAATGGTCCAGCTCGAGTCTGAAGTTAGCCTGCTATAGAACCAGGAAGAGCCAATGTTACAAAGGGAGTCTTCCAGAGAATTGTGTCTTCTCAGAGGAGGCCAGGTACTTTTATCTGTTTAAACCTTCAACTGATTGGATGAGACCCACACACATTATGGAGGGCAAGCTGCTCTATCTAACGTCCATAAATTGAAACGTGAATCTCATCCAAAACACCCTTGCAGAAACACCAAGAACAATGTCTAATCAAATATCTGGATACCTCGTGGCCCAGTCATATTGACAAGTAAAATTAACCATCACAATTTCAATCTGCATGTTTCTGATAGGATTACATGATAGTTCAAGATCATGGTTAAGAGCAGGGCTTTGGAAGCAGCAGACCTGAGTTTGAATTCTTGTTCTGTCTCCTATTTGAGAATTGACTTCACATCTATCTAAGCCTCAGTTTTCTCATCTTTAAAATGGGGATAGTAATAGGCTGTTGTGAGGATTTAATAAAATAATGCATACAACACTCTCAGCACAGGGCCCATCCCATAGTAGATGTTGGTAAAAGAGGGTTGTTTTATTCACATTGCTGGGTATATCTGACACTATACCTTGAGTGCAATACATATAGAAATACATGCTTTTAACTGGAAAGGCTAAGCGAGATTATCAAATCACTCTGGTGAAAAAGCCAGCAGTGTGGATGGAAAGGGTATGCCTGTTCTGTCTCTCCGGAAACCCACAGGGTTGGGCACAGGGCCTCAGGTTTTCATTTGGACACCCCAGCAGCCCCTCAATACAGGCTGTTCACAAAAGCCCCAGTATAGTCACCATGACAGTCCAGGTGTGAGCCCTGACTCCCCACACATGAGTCATGGTGTCCCTCTAGCCTTGTTCATTCATTGTATCAGTAATCTACTGCCACGATAATGCTGCATAACAAATTATTCCAGAATTCAGTAGCTTGAAACAATAAGCATTGATTATTGTTCCCAAGTATATAGGTTGTCTGGACAGTTCTATTAATCTGGACCAGGCTAGGCTTGTCTTGACTGAGCTCACCCTTGTGTCCCTGGTCAGCTGGCACGTTGCTGGGGGTCACTGGTTTAGGATGACCTCACTCACATGTCAATGGATGGCTGTTGGCTGGGGTGTCAGGCATGACAGGTTATGTGTCTTTCATCATCCAATAGGCCAGCCTGGGCTTGCTCACATGGTGCCTCTACAGGGCAGCAAGAGAAAGCAGAAAAGCCACAAGATCTCCTGAGGCCCAGGTTCATCACTTCTGCCACATTCTTTCAGTCAAAGTAAATTACAAGCCCAGTTCAGATCGTAAGAAACCTCTATTTATGGCTGATTGTTAATTAGTGTCGCCTAATTTAGCAACAAAATGTTTCTTCCCATATGTTCCTCTGGAGAGCCCATGGCATTCCTCTCCCACTCTTAAGAGCCAAAATTAAGGATACAGAAGACTTACTTAGTTTCTTTACTTTGTTCAAGCTGGTTCACATGCACTTGTCCTCCAGCCTTTGGTGAACTGTTTTCGGACAGGAACAGGTTAATCACCTTCAGGGAGGGTTGTGGGATGGTCCATTAATTCAGCATTAGTTCCAGATTTGGCTAGCCACTTTCTCACTGTGCATTCTGGGCAGGCATTTTGGGAGATCTTACCAGGGTCAATTCTTAAATAATAACAAAATTAGCGCTGAGTTGAATTAGATATGGAATTGTCTTTTAGTTAAAAATTTATCTGTTTAGCATGTACCAAATAGCAACCAAGCAAGCCAAATTTAACCAGTGTTCATTAAAGTTTTATTTTAAAATATATGTGTGTATATAAAGCATATGTATGCAGTTTATATGTGATATGTAGTTGACATAAGTATATGTTTAAGTATATAATATTTGGAGATTATAATAGAGTATATATTACATATACAAATATAAGTGGGCTATAAATATATAAGTAGATATAAGTACAAATATATGATTAAATATATTTATTTAAAGTATATGTGAATCAATATAAATTATGCATATATTTTATTATATAATATGTGTAAGCTTCCAGGCAACATTTTACTTAGAATTTAGAGTAAAGGTAGTCATGAAAGACTCTCCCATCAAGTTAAACCATTACTAAGCACTTTGTCAAAAATCTCCAATGTGCTTTGCAGAAAAACTGAAAGGCAAGTAGATAATGGTTTGCTCAGCACTGTAAGTTTTCACAGAGCTTTAACACAAGGGCCGACCTCTGCAGTGACACTGAGTTTACATATCTGGGTACATGATACGTGGATTTCATTCTCGTTCTAAAGAGAATTTTGAGGCATGAGATATGTAGCCTTTATGGAGGCAGGATTTACTTTGACTCATACAGAGAAAGTGTGTGTGTGTGTGTGTGTGTGTGTGTGTGCTTTCAATTCTTGGATGTGATTTTTTTTAAAGGGCAGGTGCAATAGCTTTGCTTGCCCCAAGAGGATGACCCAAACAGTGCACTGGTTGACACTGCAGAAAGAGAAAATTCCTAGGGATATGTAGCCGATGAGCCCCTTAGCCCACATTTCCTGATTGTATGCCACAGTTTGAACAGTGAGTGGAAAGACCTGTGCATTCCATAGGTCATACTCAAACTGTCCCAGCAGACCTGGGAGTGTGATCCATTTGATTCAGTAACTGTTCTACCCACCATTAAAATGGACTTTTCTGGCCAGGTGCAGTGGTTCACAGCTGTAATCCCAGCAATTCGGGAGGCTTAGGTGGGAGTCACTTGAGCCCAGGAGTTTGAGACCAGCCTGGGCAACATGGGGAAACCCCCATTTCTCCAAAAACTTAGCCAGGCATGGTGCACACATCTGTGGTCCCAGCCACTTGAGAGGCTGAGGCAGGAGAATCACCTGAGCCCGGGAAGTCAAAGCTACAGTCAGCCAAGATTGCACCACTGCACTCCAGCCTGGGTGACCAAGGAGACCCTGTCTCAAAAAAATAAACAAATAAATAAATACAAATAAAATAGACTTTTCATGGTTGGATCTGGTAGTTCCAGATGATTTGTACCATCAGAATCTTTTGCATCTTGAATGCTGTTTGGATCTGAAAACACAGCATTCTGAGGATTCAGTTCATACTTGTTTCAGTTCTCTATTGCAGCTTAACAAACCACCTCAAAATGGGGTGGTTTACAGAAAACTAAAAGGTACATAACGATTTGCTCAGCACTTTAAGTTTCACAGGGTTTTAACACTAGGGTGGACCTCTTCATTGCCACAGGTTTTACTTGTGCCTGATATGGAGATTCATTGTTGTTCCAAAGAGAATTTTGAGCCTGTGAGAGATGTAGCCAAATTCTTTTCACCGTATATCTAATGTGTCTTTATAATATTCTTTCAAAGCCATGGGACCCGATGCGCAGGAGAAGTTTCTGCTGCCGCCAACAACAATATCTGTGGGGTCGGAGTAGCATACAACTCCAAGGTCGCAGGTAAGCCATCCCTGCCAAATAGCAGGCCCCTAGAAGGTATCACACTGATCTCAAGGATGATGGTGACCCAGCAAAATATCCCACTGGTGCAGGAAAGCTGGGATCCACAGATTTACCACAAGGGAAAAAAATTTGTTTCTTACAACCAGCACAGTAATATCCATACAGTTTTAAATTTTTAATTTAAGCATAATACAAATTCCAAAAAGTGAACAAATCTTATGTACACATCTCCATACCCATATAGCGATCAGGAAACAAAACGTGACCAGCACCCCAAAGCCCTTCACGTTCCCTTCCAGTTACTACCCAAACACCCAAGAATAACCATAATCTTGTTTTCTAACAGCAAAAATATTGGTTATTACCAGTTTCTGAACTTTATATAAATGGAATTGTCAGTCACTATTCTTCTGTGTCAGTGCCATTAACATTTTAATGACACTCAAATATAGACTATAGAGTACAAAGCGGGATGTACAAATTATTTGCAAACATACTCAGAGCTCTTCAAAATGTTTTGCACAATGGTACTCATCTTTAAAAAGATAAATTCCACCAAGAAGCTTTTTCTTATGTTTCTTTGGGTAGAATATGTAACAATCTCCTCTTTATGAAGCCTTTAGAAATGAGAGTGGCAAATTACTGAAAATTTAGAAACCAACATCCCTCTCCCATCAGAAAACAAAAGAGAATGAGAGAGAAAGACAGCGACTGAGAGATTTATAAGCTTTCAACGAGATGTCTGAGAATGGAGTGGCTCCAGTCTTGTTCCAAGTTTTGCATCAAATTGGTTCTTAATTTATTCAGGCTGAGTCACCCAACCAACCTTGTTTTTCTTTTTTCTTTTCTTTTTTTTTTTTTTACAACTGTCTTGATATTTTCTTTTCCTGGCAATTTAATAGACGCATAAACCTACTTTTTGCTGACACTTGCATTTCCATGAAACAAACTAAAGCAAAAGTAACCTGTACAAACCCACTATTAACCTCTTTCAACACTGCTTGCTAAGAGGCTTGCCTGAACTGGGTGCTGAATTTCACAAAAGAACCCATCTGGCTGTTTCTGAAATGTAAACAGAGGAGGATTTTCCCTTGGGTTTCAGCTCTCTTTACTTTAATGCTGGCATGAAAATGTCAGGAGCCATTAGGAGCTCCGGGGAAAGAATACCACTCGGTTAATATTTTATAAGACAGGCTCAGACCTGAGATGGTATCTAAGTGAGGCGGGTTCTCTACTCACAGGACAGAACTGGTAGCAACTGAAAAATTCAAACCCGAAGGAAAAAAGTAAAATGACCACCTGCAAAAGTTAAAAGAGTTAGGGGGAACTCATAGCTTTCTGGAGGCTCCTGGGAGCTTCTTTTTCCATCGGTTTCTCTTCCTTTTTTTCCTCCTCTTATTACTTGCACTCTGAAAACATGGGAGCATTCAGTGCTCATCAAATGTACCTAATTCTCCTGCTCCCTTAGTTTGCACTCCCTAAAAGCAAAATCTGAGACAAGGATTCTGGGCAAGCAGTTAATGTGGGAGGTGGTCGCCGGAAGCCGGAAGCCGGAAGCCGGAGTGAGGGAGTTGGGGAGGAAGACAGGAAAGGAATGGAGGCCAACGAATTTAGTCTCACGGACAACAGAGGCCCCGTCCTGCAGGTGATTCTCTGAGGGAGTGTGGAGAACACCCCTCAGAACTGACCCTGCTAAAGTGAGGAGGCTGTGGGATTAATCTGCCAACTCCTATCATTCATTGTTTGGGGGTGGCTACCGGGCCTGTCCTGCCTTCCCAGCTCGCTTGGACTGAGTGGAGCTCCTTGGCCAGAGGACACCCCCAGGCAAAAAGCCAGGGAGCAGGCCAGAGGACCCCGGCAGGTGCAGCAGCCTCTGCGTTGCCTGCTGAATGCACCCTGACACCTGAAAGACATGACTGGGCTTCTGTGAAACCCCAGGACAGCTAGGGGGTCCCAATACTTTGAGGTTCCAGAAACCAAGAATAGCCACCCAAAGATTTTGAGCAAGGGAGGCCCCTTTCTTTCTTTCCACACTCCCTTAGCCCCAGCTTGGCTCCCCTGTGACCACGTATGCTGGTTCTAACTGCAAGGGTTGTGAGGCTCCAAGTCCCATGCCTATGCCTTAGGGCACCCAGTGTCCTCTGGCTCCCTGGGGAGACAAAATGAATTCTTGAGGTAGCACTGGAGAGTTACTCATGGATTGTAAAAACAGCGGAGTTTATCTTACAAATTTAAGGAAAACATTTTATTCATCCTGGCTGGCAATTCTAAAAGTTGGCTGATTTTTAATTATTTGCTAAAAATGAGCCAAACCCTCCAGAGAATCTTTCCGTTCTGGAGCTTTCTGGGCTCAGGAGGTGTAAAGCGCCACCTGGTGGCCAACTTGGATCGTTGCTTGTCTCAAAGTCGAGGTGTTCATTGCAGGTTAGGGGGGCGCCCCTGCAATGTCTGAGGTCCTTGCCTAGCACCCTTACACACTGTCTCCAGAAAAAGCCCAAAGTTAAAATGCAGTTGAATCTTAGTCCAGGAATTTAAAAAAGAAGAGTGGAAATGAGATTGCAAATTGAGTCCTCTGAACAGAAAAGAGAATTGAGCATCTCTTCATCTGCCTGTCTTCTGTTCATAAATTTTGCTCTTTTTTCCATCAAGGCTTTTTCTTGTTGATTTGTAGGCATTCTTGGTGCGTCCCAGAGGTTAGCCCCAACCCATTTTAATCAGTGCAAAGATCTCCTTCATTTCTCTTCACATCTGTCCTCGTTTCAAACTCTGTGACTTGTAGACCTGCACATATGGGATGTCCCCAAAGTCATCCTGCAGTCTTCAAGCTTTAATAGCCAACATTATTTGAAAGTTTATATCCATTTCCTTTTTGACTTTAGTTGTATAAATTTTGAAGAAAAATATTTACATTTTTTTATCTTGAAAATGCCTTTATTTGAGTAACCCTCTTTTGAAAAAGGACTCCATTCTTTTCTTCTTTCTTTTTTCATTTTAACTTTTTATGTAAACGACATCTTCAATCAAAAAGGCTGAGTCAAAAAATTAAAATTAAATGTGTTATTCAAAAGCCACAAAACCAAACAAATGTACCACAAACATAATGACCTTCCAAATGATGGTTCTTGCAAATTTGTCAAATGTATATTTCTGAAAATCTTAAAGCTTGAGACTGCATCTAGGAGTCATAACACTGTCTCCTGCCTTCAGGCCTTTTGTGTGGTCCATAGTTGCTGTGAGCACCTTCCCATTGCAGGAGATGGAAACCGGCAGACTGGGCCCCTGCCCCACACAGCTCACAGTCGAGGAGGAGACAAAGACTGGGAGCAAATTAAAAACATCAGATAACAACTCATGCAAGAGGACAGAGAGTGATGCGGGCTCAGGGACAGGAGGTGACTGGGAGTGGGTTTCTGCAGAGACTCTCAGAGCAGCCCCAAGATGGGACCAGGCCAGGTGGATTTGGTCCTACTCATCTTCCTTTTTAAACCAAAGCGTACAGATTTACACGCAGGGCTTCAGGGTGAGATTGCCTTTGATTGGAGATTTTGAAAGCTATTTTAAAACCACACTGTTGACCATTGTGAAAATGCCCTGAAGTTTCTCTACCAGCTATGAATTGCTTTCATATATTATTATCATTATTATTATTTTTGGCCAATGAATCTCATTACACTGCAAATAAATTTATATTTTAACTGAGCTTTTCAATAAACAAGTAAAAGATCACTGTACGTACAATGACAAACGGTTTTCAGAACCTAAAACCTGGGTGAGCATGAGCTTCCTCCTTAGCCTCCAGGGCTAACATTCATAAGCACAAAAAGTGGCATTGATGGGCATCGATTGGCACCGAGGTTTGTGGGCAGATTGTAGCATTTACTGGAGGCAGGGACAGGCACACCTTGTGCAACAGGAGCAGAAGCAGAGGGGATGCATCTCGAATCCACTGAGCCATGCAGCCCCCAGGACACCAGGGCTAGCCACAGTGCATGCTGCACAGGTACTCGGAGAAGGCTCTAAATGAATGGAAGGGACCCACAGAGTCACCACTACTCATTAACGTGCTGTGCAGGCCTGCCCCGCTGGCAGATAGAAATGCTTGATATGCGCCTGTGTCTGTCCATGCCGATCAAATACACACATCAGCATTTTTAGGGATGTGAAGACACTGACTCCTAGCTCCTTTGATTTCTCTCTCATTCTCTCTCTCTCTCTCTCTGTCTCTCTCTCTCTCCCCCTCCTTCTCTCTCTCCCTCCCTTCCTTCTCTCCTCCTCTTCCCCCTTCCTCCTTCTCTCCCTCTCCTCTCTCTTTCCCTCTCCTCTCCCTCTCTCTACCTTCTCTCTTCTCTCTCTCCCACTCTCTCCTTCCCCTCTCCCTTTCTCTCTGACTGTTCTCGCTCTACCTCTCTCTCCCATTCTGTCTCTCTCCCTCTATCTACTCTCTCCCTCCCTCTCTCCTTCTCCCCCTCCCTCTCTCCTCTCCCACTCCCTCTCTCTCCCTCTGTCTACTCTGTCTCTGCCCCACATGGCCCTGTAGCTCCTAGAGCATCCAGGGGCAGAGGAGAGGCCCTCCCTAAAAACCCTTGGGTCACCCTGAGCCTCTGTCTTGGCTGCTAATGGTGCAGTTGCTTGCAAAATTAATACTGGATCTCATTCAATTAATGCATGCCTCATTCCTCCTGAGCTTAACAAGATTAAAAGAATGTCGGGCGCCTGGCCCCTGAATATGAATGAGAGCCTTGCTCTCAGTCTGTGGCCACCCCATAATGTTAAAACAGTCAGAAGATTAATGCACATTCGCTCTGAGGTTCTTGTGCAGCACAAAGGGAGCCCATGAGGGTGATAAGAGTTGCAAAGAGGAAGAGGGTTCAAGGCACAGCTGGAAATGCCAACCACCAGCCCTGGCAAAATCCAGGGCTCCCATTGGCTGGTTTGTGGGATAGCAGAAGGCTGCTTTGGCCAGGGTTGAATTTCTCTCACCTTCCAGTTGAGGTGGGCCATTCGGTCCTGGTCATCTGGCCACTAGACAAGTTCAAGAGCATCTGAGCGAGTGAATGCCTCTCTCTGTTTATTTCCCACCCACAGAGTGGGCATGACTTTGCACAAGAAGAAGCTGCATTGATCAGGTTATTCTGTGGCTTTATTGGCTGCCTGCATTAAATAAACTTTGTCAATAAAAAAAATGTAGGTGGACCAAAAGCAAAATATAGAGTCTTAAAGTTCCTACCTCCTTAAAAAAATGAAACACCAAATTTAACATCTGGAAAGTTCAAACTAAAGACTAGGCTTATTCTAAATAAGATTCCTCCAGGAGAAAGACTGTTAACTGATAACTGGATGTTTGTTGGCAAAAATGGTGGTTTGACTTATGGGTTAATGATAGAAGATGGATGAGCAGAGCTTGTTATTCATTCTTCTGGACCTGTTATTTCTGTTGGGGAGAAAATCAACTAATAAGGCAATAATGCCAGATAGTTATTCACCAAATATTTGTCGAGCTTAAAATAAACACCAAGCATCATGTTGATCCTCAAGGACGCAGAAATGAACGAAATAGCCACTTGCCCTCTACTCAAAGACCATGCCATCTAGTGGTGTATGAAACACTCAGATAAACAGTTGTGATCCAAGGGTAAAGGTGCATTGAGGTCAATTACAGTCCGAGCACAAGAAGAAAGTGAGAGCCTCGAGTCTCCTGAGGTCTGAACGTAGCAGACCCTCAGCAAAAAAAGCAATTTCATGTCCATTTCAGGTGTCTGGCAAGAACCTGGGTGGCTCTTACTTCTATTGATGTGTTTGCCATGTCAGAGAGTGAGGCTTGTGAAATAGTGTCCTTGAGGCATAATGTCCTTTAGCCATGGGGGACAAGGAAGGAGTTTTGAGGTCCAGGTTTTGACTGTGCATGGCCCAACCCCTTCATTCCATAATCATGATGGGTGGATAGACTTAGGTCAGCTTCACTAGCACTCTAAGCTCCTTGCCACGGAATCCTGAGTCCACTGACCCGTCCAGATGACAAAGTCTGTAGAGAGGAACATGACCCTGTCAGCAAAGTTTTGAGGGTAGAGATGGAGAAACAGCACGCCCATCCCAATGGCGGCTGCTGAGCTCCCCCTGGAGAGGCCTTTTGTGGATGGCCAGACGGGGGTTGGAGGTCTAGGAGCACCACCCCTGTGGGGGCAGCACAGGCACCTTCACCCTGTGCTCCCTGGGTCAGGTTTATGTGGCCCTCACTATTCTGCACTGCAGGGCTCTTCTCCTTCCCAACATCCAGCAATAAATCACTCCCACAACGCATCAGAGAGGAACACAAACTTTACAGCAATGCTATAGGGAAGAAAGGAGAGGGGGCGTCTGAAACAGAATTACTAATACAGTTTAGAACGGTCATCTCAGCCTTTCTCTCCAAAGTCCCTCTCAGCTGCAGTGCAACTGGGAGTTCCTCCTTCCTGACCCCACTCGCTCCTGTACTGTCCTCTGCCCCCTGCCCTCTGCCCCCTGCCTGCTGGAATTTCTCCTCAAATATCAAATATCGATTGCCCCCCACATCTATCACATGCAGTAGCTTTCTTTCTCCCCTAAAACTTGGCTGCAGCTGACACCCAGTTCTCTGAGGCCGGACTCCTACTTAGAAACAGGCTTATCAAAGAATCCCTTCAGCAAAGGTGGTCTCTCTCATTAGAAATTCTGGTAAGGTTTGCTAGAGGAATAAATTGTCTTTAAATCACTACACAAGCAAAGACGTGGGTGGGATGCAGAAAGGAGCCGTCAGGACTGTCTCCGCCTCCTTCTTGTTCCCTGGACTGCACGGTGTCCCCAAGGCACCTGAGGTCTCCCACCCTTCCAACCACACCCAGAGCCCAAGCCCTCCTCCATCTCCTTGTCTCCTGTGTCCTCTGCTCAACATGTCCACAGGCATCCGCATGCTGGACCAGCCTTTCATGACGGACATCATCGAGGCCTCCTCCATCAGCCATATGCCGCAGCTGATCGACATCTACAGTGCCAGCTGGGGCCCCACAGACAACGGCAAGACAGTGGATGGGCCGAGGGAGCTCACGCTGCAGGCCATGGCCGATGGCGTGAACAAGGTAAGCGGGCCAGCCCCCTGGGCCCCGGCCACTCACAAGGCGGGACAAAGCGGGTGGAGTGGTGAAGGCAACTGGGTGAACCACGGGGCCAGGAGGCAAAGGCGGGGCTGTCACCCTGTGTGCAAGTCCAGATCCTACAGGAATCTGACAGCACAGGGGCTTAGCCATGGGGGAGGCTGACTGTGGGGAGGCCTGTGAAGGAGAAGGAGAGAGGGCAGAAGAGCCTCAGACATCATGCCCGCCTGGCTCCTTCGAACGACAGTGGGAGGAAGGGGGCTGGGAAGGGAGGGTCTCAGACGGCAGTCCCCGCCTCAAAGCTGCCAGTCACAGGCAGAAAGGGGCCTGCACTGGCACCCCCAGCACCCGCTTAGTCATTGGCTGGGAGCAGCACACAGGACGTGAGGTCTCGGCGCGCACGGGGTGGTAGATCCAGGGGGCAGCAGCCTGGACTGTGACCTCGACGCTCACGCTTGACACTCGCGGGGCGGGAGGTCTGAGCATGTGTTCTCACAGCCGCTGCTCCGAGATTAGCCCCGGCTTGGACAGAGCTGAGAAGGAAGCAGGGCACAGCCTCCAAAGGGATGACATGCAGGTCAGTGCTGCATAGGGAGGGGAAGGGGGCCCTTCTCTGAGATACTGGGGCTGGAGCCACCCCAGACCAGACACAAACCCAGGCTCAGGGACCAGAAGATTTCCAGGCTCCAGCCAATCAGCAAGTGACTTAACCTGGCCTGTAAAAAGGTGATAATGTGGGGTCACCAGTCACTGTGATGTGTAAATGAGATTAATATGCAAGTGCTTGGCACTGAGAAGTGCCTGCAAAGGGTCAGCATTTGTCCCAGTCTCAACTGTCACTTAAGTAACCACCCCAAAACTTCATTGCACAGAACACAACTCCTGCCGGGCGCGGTGGCTCACGCCTGTAATCCCAGCACTTTGGGAGGCTGAGGCGGGCGGATCACCTGAGGTCAGGAGTCAAGACCAGCCTGGCGAAACCCTGTCTCTACTAAATATACAAAAAATTAGCCAGGTGTGGTGGTGGAGGCCTGTAATCCCAGCTACTTGGGAGGCTGAGACAGGAGAATCACTTGAACCCAGGAGGCAGAGCTTGCAGTGAGCCGAGATCACTCCACTACACTCCAGCCTGGGCAACAAGAGCAAAATTTCATCCCAAAAAAAAGCAAAAAGAACACAACTCCTTTACTACACTTGGGACGCTGTGGGTCAGGAATTTGGACCAGGCATTTTGGGGATGGCTCATCTGTGCTCCATGATTCCTGGGGCCTCAGCCGATATACTCTTTACTTGAGCGTCTGTTACCAAACTGTTGTGACTTCACCAGCTGTTCCAATGCACCCGTCTACTTGCCACGCGTGGCACAGCTCCCACCCCTTGGCTTGCACAGTCTTCTCAGGCCTGTCCTCACTGTCAGGCCGACAGCAGTCCCCTCCCTGTGCTCCCAAAGGACTCCCTGTAATCAGCCTGGACGTGGGACTCACACAGCAAGGTCATTGCCGTGTGTGGCGTAACAGCGATCTGGTGCTAAGGGAGGGAAAGGACAGTGCATGAGATTTCGTGTGTGGGCTTTTGGATCTCCATTTTAGGAATTTTTTTTTAATTTGCTTCTTATATTTTGGTAAATTTCAGATAGATGAAATGGCTATAGAAACCAGCACTATTATGAATAAATTATAAAATGCATCTGTTCCACATACACATTTAAATTATGTAAAGTCTGTTTATGGAAAAATGCATAAGCTCATTACTTATACATGGATAACACTAAAATAAGTGAACATACAGAGCACCGTGTGTTTAACACCGGCATAAAAAAGAGAATATTGGAGAAAATAAGAGTGGGCAATTGAAGGCTGCTTTTCCATACACTTCTTGAGGTCAGACAACATGTGTTTTCCTGCCCAGATCATCCTCGGGAACTGGCCGGGGGCTTGAGAACGCAGTGGATGAGCTGTTCAGTGAGCAGATATGGAATTAATGCAGACACTAATGTTACGGTTGACAGGCTGCAAGTCACATCGAAATCTATGACTATGGTGGATGCCATTGGTGCCCACCGAGATGCCCTTTACCAGGCAGGTGTGGGGGCCACCCCAGCTGCTGTGAGTGTTGGCTGCTGATGGCTCACAGCGGCCCCTCTCACAAAGCATTGCCCTGACAGATGGAATCTTCTCTCCCAGAAAGTTATGCCCCCCCACACCCAGGGCACAGCCCACAGCCAGTGACTAAGACAGGAGCCTGCTTGCCTCCAACAGGGAGGAGTCTTCAATGTAATTTATGCTCCAGAGCCACCTGTAGGCCAGACCAAGGCTAGGCTTTACCCAAGACGGCATAGCTTTAGGGTTCCTTCCCCTCTCTATCTTACTTCACTCCCTTGCTCACAGGTCGTTTCTGAGAGGCCTCCCTCAAGGAGTCTGGGGCAGCTGAATCTCTGTCTCAGGCTCTGCTTCTAGGGAACACCTCCCAAAAACACTGCCCCAAAATTTACCTATTAGGTTTCCCTTTTTCCTCTGGCTGCCAGGAAGCTTAGAACTAAGTGTGTGTGCCTATTACTATTGGTTTTTTAGACTAGATTTTCTACCTTCTTTTTTTTTTTTTTTAAGACAAGGTCTCACTGTGTCACCCAGGCTGGAGTGCAGTGGCACAGTCTCAGCTCACTGCAGCCTCAACCTCCTGGGCTCAAGTGATCCTCCTGCTTCAGCCTGTCAACTAGCTGGGACCACAGGTGCACAACACCATGCCCAGCTAATTTTTTGTAGATATGAGGTTTTAACATGTTGCCCAGGCTGGTTTCAAACTCCTGGACTCAAGAGATCCTCCCACCTCAGCCTTCCAAGGTGGGATTACAGCTGTGCACCACCACACCCAGCCTCTCCTACCCCATTTTTCTCCATCTCTTCACCACTCACAGCCTCCAAAATCATCCCTTAGCTTCTGTCCCTGTGGCCTGTGTTTGTATTCCTAGTGAGTCTAAGCCTCTGAACAGTAGGCAATGTAAGATTTGTAAAAGAACTGATGAAATGAGCTCAGTCTGATTAGATTATATTTAGCCATGAGAAATCTAACTTTGAATCCTTACTAAATTGTTACTTGCTTACACACATTCCTCGTCTCACCAGACTAAAGCATCTCACTCGACAAAAATTGGCAAGTTCACATGTAACTTCCCCAGGGTCTCAGCCCTAAACTAATAGTAAACAATATTTGAAACAAAGTGGAACCCTACAGCTCAGGGGCTGGCCAACCTTGGCACACAGGCTGGATCTAACCCCCAAACTGGCTTTGCAAAGTCACTTTCCTCGAAACAGAGCCAGGCCCTTCCAGGCCTTTGTGACACTCTGGGCGCCTCCAACCACAGCTGTCACAGGCCCCTGGGGAAGAAAGCACAGAGGGCACCAAAGGAGAGGGCTCATTTCTCAGAATCAGCCTTTTCTTGCTACTGGCCCACGTCCCGTCTTCACTAAAGAGCCAGCACTGCCCAGCAGCAGGTCTGTCCTGTTGCAGGGATATTTCAGAAGGTGGAGAGCTTCTCTTGACAGGGGAGAGTCCTGAGTTTTAACCTCAGTCCTGCCCCCAGTGGCTGGGGAACTTCAGACTAGTCAGTGCCTCCATTCCTCACCTTCTGCAAAACGGTCTGAGACAGGGCTTCTCAAAGTGTGGCCATAGCCCACCTAGGAGAGTGAAAAATGCAAAACCTCAGTGCCTCCTCCCCCCAGCCCAACAGATGCCGCATTTTAACAAGATCCCGTTAAACTTTGCAAGGTGTTGCTCTACATGATCTTGAGGATCCAAATCCTGTAATCCTGAGATCCTAAGACCCTAAAATGTGGTTTCTTAAAAGCCGTAATGAATAGAAAAGGGCAGCAGAGGTGACTCATTTCCAGAAAGGAGCAGCCTTGTACTTCCTCACCAGGGCGATGGGTTGGACGGGTGGGTTGTGTGATGACTGAGCCATACGCCATTTGTCCCTGTGTTGAAGAAACAGAGGCCTAGATAGCTCAACTAAATAGGTTTCTGGTAAGAATGCACCAGAAGGGGCTGGGCGCAGTGGCTCATTCCCGTAATCCCAACACTTTGGAAGGCCAAGGCAGATGAATCACCTGAGGTCAGGAGTTCAAGATCAGCATGACCAACATGGTGAAACCCCGTATCTGCTAAAAATACAAAAAATTAGCTAGGCATGGTGGTGGGCACCTGTAATCCCAGCTACCTGAGAGGCTGAAGCAGAAGAATTGCTTGAACCCAGGAGCCAGAGGTTGCAGTGAGCTGAGATGTGCCATTGCACTCCAGCCTTGGCAACAAGAGTGAAACGCTATCTCAAATAAAAAAAAAAAAAAAGGAATGCACCAGGAGGGATCAGGGCAATGAGATGGATTCAGGCAAGGCTTCATAGTGCCTGGGACCAGACAGGCATCCTAATCCAAGGTGGCTGCAGGACGCCATCCCCAAGAGTGTATGGAGAGCTACTCGAGGGCTCTGCAGTCACGGGGCTAGGCCACGCCCACCCTGTCTGCTTCTTCCCAGATCTGTGGCTCTCACTCTCCAACCCATCCTTCCTCTTCCTTGAGGCTTATGCTTAGAGGTGTTTCCACTTGGACGCCACCCCATTGGCACCCTTGCTTGTTACAACCTGCCGGCCTCTGCACCAGCTGCCACTTGCCCTAGACGCTTTCAGGGAAATTTTGGTCCAAAATTAGGAGAGACACCATCCCCAAGATGAGGCTCCAAAACTAAGAAAATGTGGTTCTGTTGGGAAGGTTCAGAACTTGCAGGGTCAGAGGTCAGTCAGAAGGTTTCCAGCAAAACCCCTTTCTTTCTCCTCTGAAAACATCAAAGAATAGTCGTCTATATTCACAGTCTTCTTAGGTGTCTGATAGAGCAGTTTCTTCTGAACTGCTGAATTCTTTCAAAGGGCTGAACAGAAATATAAGACTGTATGCACCTGTATTTGTCCATTTTCATGCTGCTAGTAAAGACATACCTAAGACTGGGCAATTTACAGAAGAAAGAGGTTTATTGGACTTACAGTTCCACATGGCTAGGGAGATCTCACAATCATGGTGGAACGTGAAAGGCATGTCTTACATGGTGGCAGACAAGAGAAGAGAGCTTGTGCAGGAAAACTCCCTTTTTTAAAACCATCAGATCTTATGAGACTTATTCATGATCATGAGAACAGCATGGGAAGGACCCACCCCCATGATTCAATTACCCACCACTGGATCCTTCCCACAACATGTGGAAATTCAAGATGAGATTTGGGAGGGGACACAACCAAATCATATCAGCACCTCTTCTGTTGTGAGTTAAATCATGTCCCCAAATATTCATATGTTGGGATCCTAATCCCCAGTACCTGAGAATGTGACCTTATTTGGAAATAAGGTCATTACAGATGTAATTAATTAAGATGAGGTCATAATTGGAGTAGGGTGGGCCCCTAATCCAATATGATTGGTGTCCTTATTTCAAAGACCAAAAAAAAAAAAAAAGAAGAAGAACAGGAACATCTGAGTACAGATATGCACATAGCATGTGAAGATGAAGGCAGAGGCTGGAGATGCATCCACAAGCCCAGGAAAGCCAGAGATGGCCAACAGCCCACCCGGAGCTGGGAGAGGAATGGGATAGATTTTGTCTCCAGAACTTCTAGGAATGGAATAGAATCTATTATGTCTTCAGAACTTCTAGAGATGGATTCTATTCCTAGAAGTTCTGGAAATGGAAGTGTCAGCAAGGCTGGCTGACACGCCTGTCTCCAGAACTTCTAGGAAAGAAATTTCTGTTGTCTAAGTCACCCAGTGTGTGGTCCTTTGGTTGTGGTCCTTTGGTAGCAGCCCTGGAAAACTAACACACCTTCCAATTTGAGAACAGATGGTTGAAAAAGAGGTTTGGCAGTATGGGAATGACCTGGTCACTGTTCAAGGTCACCTTGAGGTCACCTGGCCCTCTCCTTTACAGCCAAGATGGTCAATAGTTGATCCAATGACAACTTTTTTCTTGTTCAGGACCTTGAGAAGTCTCCCTCCCTCCCTTCTCTGACATAGCTTCCTTGAAGGAAGGAGCATGGGCAAATTCTCCTGATGCAGTCCTAAGAGAGAAAGATGTTTCCAAGTTGGGGACAGTGCTGTGCTGAAATGCTCTCAATAACATCACATTGGTAGCCTGAAATCAGACATGGAAATTGACAAACACCATAAATAAAGCACTTTTATGCTCCCCTCAGAGAACTGGTTGTTAAACATTTACCAGCACACCCCTCTTTAGAAGATTCTTCTGACTTCCCTTAAATTATAGCACTCACACACCTATGCGTTCTCCCTGCAAGTAACAGCCACCCTTCCCTCATGAGTCTGGAAGTTCCTTTTGGGAAGCGGAAAAACTGGAGGAAAAACCCCTGAAACCTCAAGGTTTTATGTTTCCCCAACATGACAAGTTTCCCAACCAGAGTCCTAAGTTACCCCAAGACTGTGGAGGACAACTTTTCTAAGCAAGTCAAGGAAAGATCTCGCACCTTAAGAGATTCAGCACTTTTACATTAAAGGTAAAGATCCCAGAAACACAATTACGAAATGGGAAACAGAGTCCTCGAAGTGAGTATCACGGTGACAGCAGCTAAATGTCCATTGCTACCCTGTTTAGGAAATAATGAAAATGCTTTATTACAAGGTTATGCCAGTCTGCTGTTGAAATTCAACCCATCTGAAACAGCAACGGGAACCCTGACATTTGAGTGACACAATGCAGTTTACAGAGAATGTCTGCCAACAGGATCGGGTGGCAGGAAATGATGTCCCTGCACTGTTTCAATGCCTGGTCTCCTTAGGAAGTATTTAGGATGAAACTTTTGATGCACAGACAGCCTGTTTCTTAATTGCACTATTCACTGTATGACTGGAGAGAAATGGTTACACATCCAAGTTCCAGACCAAGTGACAGCAGGTGCCCAGGAGAACACTTGGCCAATCCCCCTTTCCTCAGCAGACACGGATTTTCACTGAGAAGCACTTTTTTTTGACACCTGAGGCCAAAAGAAAGTCAGGCAGGTAGGCGATGTCTGCCCTCTGTCCAAACTGACAGGACAGGTGGTGGCAGTGCTCCACACCCCTGGGTATCCCCATCACTTCCCACGGATTTCTGCACGCTCCACTGCCTCTTAAAGCGGGATCTCTCTCTCTCCTCCATCTGTAGCCTCCCTGGCTGCAGGTGAAAAGGCCCTTTCAAGTGTGATAGTCCTGCAGAACATGCCGAGCCCGCCAAAGCTTAAGAGAAAAAATTGTTATGACTGATCTTTAGATGACAGCATGAACATCTTTTAGAAAGTGGAGTGAGTATAATGAAAAATACATGATTTCTCATTTGACTTTTCCCCAAGCAGTGGGAATAAATTTCCCCAAACAGTGGGAATAATGTTTTTCTTGTTTCAAGGTGACAATTTTTGGACAGCATCGTAGCATTTTGAAAGTGAGGGTGCATTGTGCATTAGTGAAGTTTTTCTCCCAGTGACTTCCACTGTCTGGTTTACTCTAAGGGAAAATCCACCTCTGAAAGGCAATCTTCACATAAATAAAGGAGTCAGATAATTACCTGTTACACAGAGGCACTTCTTACCTTTGTCTTTGAATTTGAGCATCCCTACATTGTTTTGTTTGACCAAGGTAGTAAGGATTAAAAGGAAGAGAACAAAGAGGAGATAGATAAGAGACTTTTATCAGGACACACATTGTTTGCCATAGATCTCACCATCTCCAATTGTCTGGCGCCTGCTTCACACGAACATCACCCACCTGGTTCCTTAGGGATTTGAAGTTTGCAACCCCTACATTTGCTTAATAAATACTAAAGAGAAGTGGTGAGGAGTGGGCAAGAAGGAAATTCTTTTTTTCTTTTATTTTAATCTTTAGCTTTGTAGGCTACATGTTGGGTTTACAGTTACAGCATTTCTCACATTGTGTATGGGAAGAGAGTGACAGTCAGAGATCCCTGAATTATGAAAGGATTTAATAATTGACTTCTGTCTCAGTTTTGGATCTCTTAGAAGCAGATCCTGAGGCAAGATTTGGAAAGTAGTTTATTAAGGAGGTAAAGCGAATACCAGTAATGAATGGGAGGTGTGCAGGAAAGAGACAGGATCAGCTAAGTGTATGTTATCCTACCAGCCATCACTCTCAGCAACTGGAGCTTCATGCCACCCGGAAACTTTAGAAAACCACATCAAAACTTGAGAACACACCCCAAAGGTATCCCACCCTGTGGCAAAGGAGCTGAAATAAAACCCGTTAATGAAATTTGTTCCCAAAAGGTTGTAAATGCCTCAGTGCTTTCAGCCTGAGGATAATACACACAGCAGCCTTCAGCCTCTTGGGAGGAAGCCCTTAGACAAAAAGATGTATGCGTATACTGATATTTGGAAACTCCCAGGCACAAGGAGTTCTAAGGTCCAAGGGATATGGGCCCACACACAACTGCCAAAGTACAGTTTAAGCAAAATCAGACTTAGAGTCATCACTCTCTGGATAAATAAAGCACTAGCAAGATGATGTGTTTACTGTTCAGGAATAGGATGTAACACTTGCAAAGAAGGGGCTGCAAAGAACAGCCGTTATGGGACACAACATCTCATTTTGCTCCGACAATCAGAAAGGGAATTCGGGTAACGCTACAAGGTCTTGAAAGTGACAACTGATTCATGAACTCCTTTCCACAACTTGAGGAAATGCAGCCACCCGGGGCAACCCTGGCATACCTTTTGCTGGCTCTGATGACTACAGTCTTCTTAATCACTCTTTGGAGTTGCTACTGGAGGAAATATTTTAGGAATATTTAAAGACAAGGCTACAAAAATTCTCTAGGGTACAGATGAGACGGAGCATTGATTGTTTATTCCCTAAGGGGCTGCAAAGGGCAAAGCACAGATCTCAGGTCTTCTTCCAGCTGGAATGTATGGACGGGGACCACTTACAAGACAACCACCATCCAGGAAAGCAGGGGACAGAAGGCTGCCTGGGGAGACAGTGATTAATCAGGCGTGGGCGAGGGGAGGCCACAGTGCCACCTGCTGAAATTTAATCAGTCATAGGTCGGACGCCGTGGCAGCAAGTGCCAGGGCCTCTGGCAGACAATGAATGCCTCCTGCCAAGGAGCTCTCAGGATTACTCCGCTAGCCCAGATTTATGCTCTGCGGCCAGATGAAGGTCGCAACTGAGCAGAACTGCTGCAGCGTGGAATCTGCAGCTCAGCCTTGGAAACAGTTGGTGCCGATACCATCCCTCCTTTCATTTTCTGGGATAAAGAGAACTATGAGAAAAGTCTGGTGGATTTCAGGTGATCCTTGTGACCAACTCTCTCATTTTCCAGGGACTTTCCTGGTTTTAGCACTGAAAAGTCCCACATCTCAAGAAACCCCTCAATCCTGGGCAAACCAAGAAAGTTGGTCACCCACCCTTCGGCGTTATTGGTAGTGCTGGCCCACCTGGGCCCAGCGAGAAAGTCACCCGGGGTTAGAGGTTGACGTGAATGTAAACTCAGCAGCACCTCTGACATCAGAAAGATTCATGACCATGATGGCTGGATCCTTTGAGTAGTGAGACAGAATAACACAGAATTCTGGTCTCCAAGGAGGTAATACAGAAAAACACACAATAATTAAAGATGACCACAGGTGCCATCAAACACCGAATCGAAGTGAGGAATTAAATCAGAGGCCAAGGCCGACTGTACCATCCTTAGCTTGGCTTTGCCAGAGAACCTTATACCCTACTCCCGCTGAACTACCACAGAACCCAGAGGGGCTCTGCAGAGTCTGGCACTGGCCAGTGAAAGCTCCAAACGACGGTGGCTCATGCCTGTAATTCCAACACTTTGGGAGGCCGAGGTGGGTGGATCACCTGAGGTCAGGAGTTCGAGACCAGCCTGGCCAACATGGAGAAACCCCGCCTCTGAAAAAAAAAAAAAAAGAAAGTTCCAAACTAGGAAGGATACTACCTATCATCACTCCTACTCACAACTCATTGATTTAAATGACCTATAAGACTTCACTCAACCACAAAGAGGCCTGGTCATGGGCTGAGACCATGGACAGTTTGAAATATTTAGCGAGCAGCAGTAGTGACTACCACAGTGTGCATGTAAACAGTTAGGTAGCTCAAGAGGTAACCAGTTTACCTAGTGAGGACAAACATGAAAATGTCAAAGATGTCTGTGAACAGTTTGAGTAAAACTTTCATGAACTCTGAGTGCAGAAAGGCAATATTCATAAATCAATCCATTGTTTTATGTACAATTTAAAATATGTGTTTATTTTAAAATTCATATTTTAATAACAGATTAAAGTAATATAATGGAAAAATGCCTGCAAGTCTAAATGCAAAGGAAAAACAGAGTAACTATATATGCATCTAGATAATAAAAATCTAGCTCAGTGTCTTAATATGGGAAGAGCTCTTACAAACCAATAAAAATAATACTATTAGGCCAGGCAAGGTGGCTCATGCCTGTAATCCCAGCACTCTGGGAGGCCAAGGTGGGCAGATCACTTGAGGTCAGGAGTTTTGGACCAGCCTGGTCAACATGATGAAATCCTGTCGTCTCTACTGAAAAAAAAAGAAAAATTAGCCAGGCATGGTGCTTGCTATGTGCCTGTAATTTCAGCTACTCAGGAGTCTGAGACAGGAGACTATCTTGAAGCCGGGAGACAAAGCCTACAATGAGCTGAGATCACACCACTGTACACCAGACTAGGTGACAGAGCTAGACGCTGTCTCAAAAAAAAAAAAAGAATACTATGAAAGAGAAAGAATGGGCAGAGGATATTATGTTTTGGGTATTGGGGCTTTGCTAAATTACTCACAAAGCAAGAATACAAATGAGCAGGAAAGACACAAAAAGATAAATTCAAGGTGAAGTACTATTTTTGCCCACCAAATTGGCAAGAATATTTTAAGAAATCACAGTTCTAAATCATAACTCATGTGAATTGAATATGGAGTTCTCATGCTCTGCTGGTAAACACATACACTGTTAACAAACTTTATCAAGAGCAATAATATGGCAGATGGACCAAGAATCGTCATTCATTTTTTTCAACCAAAATTTCCTCTTTTAGAAATGCTGCCTCAGAAAATAAAGATACAAAGACATGTATAAGATAATGTTCATTTTAAACATACAGTACTTTATTAAAAACTAGAGACAATATTCCATGTTCATTCAAGAAGAGGTGTAGGCCGGGCGCGGTGGCTCAAGCCTGTAATCCCAGCACTTTGGGAGGCCGAGGCGGGTGGATCACGAGGTCGAGAGATCGAGACCATCCTGGTCAACATTGTGAAACCCCGTCTCTATTAATACAAAAAAAATTAGCTGGGCATGGTGGCGCGTGCCTGTAATCCCAGCTACTCAGGAGGCTGAGGCCGGAGAATTGCCTGAACCGAGGAGGCGGAGGTTGCGGTGAGCCGAGATCGCGCCATTGCACTCCAGCCTGGGTAACAAGAGCGAGACTCCGTCTCAAAAAAAAAAAAAAAAAAAAAAAAAAGAAGAGGTGTAAATAAATTGTAAAATGGCTAAGTAATAAAACTAATTTTAAAAAGTATGGTGTAGAAGATTATTTAATCACAAAAAGAAATGTTAATTATATAATAGTAAGAAATACTTTTTAAGCAGGCCAGGAAAGTCAATCTATTTTTATTATCCCAATTTCACTTTCAAGACTGTTCTTATCCTTTGCATTTATATGTGAAATTGGCAGACATCCACAAAATATCACCAGTGATTATCTATTTATGTAAGATTATAAAGGATTTTTATCTCCTTCATCTTCTATATTCCAATTATTCTACAGTAAGTATTATTTTCATACTAAAAAATGCAATAACTTTTTCTAAGGTATGCTAATGTTGTATGAAGAAATCAAGGTAACTGGAAAAAATTACTATAATTGCGTGTTTACAAAAAGATAAGCTCTCCCAGGCTTGCCTCACGAGGGGTCTGTACCCTGCACCACCCTGGACTGGCGCCTGCTCTGGTCATTAACTTGGGTCACTATCCATTGGTTAGGGTGAAGGGACTGACTCACTTTAGCCACAGGTTTCTCAAATTTCTACCTCCTCAAACGTAGGTGATGCACTGGGGACACAGCAAGCCACTGCACCAGTCTCTAGCTGGAATGTCACCCTAGCTGACAATAAGCAATTTGTAACATTCTTTTTATATGATGAGAAAAATAAAAAATTTGCATGAACATTTCAGAAGTTTTGGGCTCGTGAGAGGCTACTTTAGGTCATGCCCAGAAAGTCCCAACTCACTGCTCTTTACCATTGGGGTCAGCAGGGTTTCTCATCCTGGACGGAATACTGGATACTGCTTTGTCAGTGGTGAGGAGGCTGTCCTTTGCATAGTTTAGTAGTCTCCCTGGCCTTTATCCACTAGATGCTAGTAAAACACGCACACAGCTGTCACCACCAAAAATGTCTCCATCACTGCCCTCTAGAGCAAAAGTCCACAATGGTTGAGAACCAGGGTGGCTAAGTACATGCCATAGTGCCTAGGTTAAAAGTTTCCATTTGATGAAAACTTTTAAAAAACACTATAATCTCACCAAACTCCAAAAGGAAGAGTTGCACCACTCATTTAATTTCACCTAAATGAACTTGCCTTTTTTTTTTTTTTTTAAGACAGGGTCTTATTTTGTCACCCAGGCTGGAGTGCAGTGGTGTACTTATAGCTCACTGCAGGCTCAAATTCCTCAAACTCATGGGCTCCCGAGTAGCTAGGACCACAAGCGTGCCCCACCACGTCAAGCTAATTTTTTATTTTGTACAGATGGCAGTGAGTGGGGTTCTCACTACTTTGCCCAGGTTGGTCTCAAACTCATCACCTCAAGCGCTCCTCTCACCTCCAGCCTCCACCTCCCAAAGTACTGGGATTACAGGCATGAGCCACCAGGCTGGCTTACTTGCCTCAGGCAGCTGGGGCTGCAAAGGCATAGTGCACAGGGCATAAATACAGGGAATCATGAATAATTAGAGTCACAATCAATTTTCCACACACTGAGCATGTGCTGCAAGATTAGGGCGGAGACCCCCACCCCCAGCAGACAGCCCCGCCCCTGCAGACCCAGCTCCGCCCACAGCGCTGGCTCCCGGGCCATGGCCTCCCTTTGTCCTCCAGCCCCAGGGTCACCCTCTAACCCATGGGTGACTTCCCATATCCCTTTTGGGTTTCAGGCTTTTCTTTGTCACCTGTTCACTGGATAAAATTCCCTCTGTGACCTGTCAAATGTGACAATATTTGCCTGGCTGAATCTCAATTGATACATTGTATATTTATTGGGATAATGTTACATTTGTATGTTAACATAGGGAAAATTGACTTCTCTGTGATCCTGTCTTTCTATTCAAGAACATGGCCAATATCTTTCCATGGGATCAAATCTTCATCTTCATCCCCACTTCCACAGAGTTCAGAGAGTTTCAAAGCCTTATTTAGCACTTCCTTAGCTTTTTTTTTTTTAATTTGTTGAGTTTCTTCCTAAGTATTGTATCCTTTCCTTGGCTAGTGTAAATGGGGCTGCCTGTAGGGTGGCTGTGGGGACTGAGTGGAATAATATGTAACTTACTTAGCAAGTCCCTGGCATGCAGTAAGTGCTATAGAAATGTTTGCCGTGATTGTCAGCCTTTGTTTTCTGCCCTCTCTCCTCTAACGGGTTATGGTTTAGATGTGAGCCATAGTTGTTCTGTCTCGGTTTCTGCCTAGCTCCTGTTCAGGTGAAGCTGAGAGGCAAAAATGGTTCATAGGCCATTATTTTAACCGGAAAGTGTATGCTACTATGACATAATGCGACAGACAGGGTAATTTACAAAGAACAGAAATTTATTTCTTGCGGTGCTGGAGGCTGGGAAGCCCAAGATGGAGGCACTGGCAGGTTCAGTGTCTTGCGAAGGCTCTGTTTTTGCTTCCAAGATGGTGCCTTGTTGCTGTGTCTTGTAGAGGTGACAAATGCTGGGTCTTCACAATGGTGGAAGGGTTAAAAGGGGCCTAGCTATTTCCCTGGAGCCCTTTTATAAGAGCAGTGATCCCATTCCTAAGGACAGAACTCTCACGACTTAACTACCTCCTAAAGCTCCCACTCTTAAGACTATCACGTTGGGTCTTACATTCCAATATATGAATTTGGTGGGGGACATATAAGTTCA
This sequence comes from Aotus nancymaae, assembly GCF_030222135.1. Taxonomy (NCBI): domain Eukaryota; kingdom Metazoa; phylum Chordata; class Mammalia; order Primates; family Aotidae; genus Aotus; species Aotus nancymaae. The sequence goes on along the minus strand of NW_026988412.1, from coordinate 8,176,975 downwards.
AACCAAAGTAGAGTGGCATGCCAGCAACAGCCCCGTCCCATAACTGGCTCTCAGTACCCTTATGGAGGTCCCTTCCCCGCTCATTTCTGCCCCCAGAACTTGGGTTTTTTTCCTCACTGGCCCATCTTCTCCAGAAGCCAGGGACCATTTGGTGCTAAAACCCAATCACTAGAAGCAATTATTGTTGCCTCATGTGACCTACCTAGCTTAGGAAAACAAAGTTTAATATTCCTAGAAAAGCAAGTATTCCTGTGGGCAAATCTGATGGTTTAAAACAAAATTAATGTTTGCTGTCTACGGTTCAGAAACAGGCTGACAGTTGCTCTCTGTGTATCAGTGAGCTGGCTACTTAACAAACTGCCCCAAAACTCAGTAGCTTAAAATAACAATCATTTCATTTTGCTCTTGGCTGTACAGGTCAGCAGGGATGTTCTGCTGATCTAGACCAAGCTTGGCTAATATTAGGAGAGTGCACTAGAGACCAGCTGACGAAGGATGGCCTCCCTCCTGTGCCCGGCAGCTGGCAGCAGGGGCAGTGAATTGGTCTGGAATACTTGTCTCTTATCAATCAGGGGCTAACCTAGGCTTATCTTCACAGTGCAATGGAGTTCTGGGAGAGATCAGAGAACATAGGCATTCTTGAGACTTATGCTTGGAACTGACACACAATCACTTTCCACCACATTGTGTTGGCCAAAGCAAGACATAAAGCCAGCTTGGATTCTACGGGTGGGAAATAGACCCCTCCTTTTGATGGGTGGAGCTGCAGAGGCATAGTGTACAGGGCATAAATACAGGGAATCAAGAATAATTAGAGTCACAATCAATCTACCACACTCCCCACACCAAGAAGAGATTGTTTAGCATCGATTTCCTTCATTTTAGCAAAGGTCGCTTCACCTCACTAGTAGCCCACATGTGGATTGATTCAGGAGAAAGTTCTGCAGATAGCCTCACCCATTTATCGTAATTCACATCAGTTGCACTTTGCTATTTTTTTTTTTTTTTGAGACAGCGTCTCGCTCTGTCGTCCAAGCTGGAGTGCAATGGTGCAATCTTGACTCACTGCAACCTCTGCCTCCTAGGTTCAAGTGATTCTTCTGCCTCAGCCTCCCTAGTAGCTGGGATTACAGACATGCATCACCATACCCAGTGAATTTTTGTATTTTTAGTAGAGACAGGGTTTCACCATGTCAGCCAAGCTGGTCTCGAACTCCCTTCCTCAGGGGATCCACCGGCCTCAGCCTCCCAAAGTGCTGGGATTACAGGCATGAGCCACCACGCCTGGCCACACTTTGCTATTTCTTGGTATCAAGCCCAAATCTGAGTCTGTTTGAGAGATCCTCCACACCAACTGTAGGGATGATCTATTTCCCTTGCTGTCCTGGTTTCTGAGAGCAAGTCCTTGTTTTGGCTGGAGTTTTCCAGCATAGATCTATCAAGAAGCTGCAAACAGTTCCCAGCTAGTGACTGAATAAATATTTGTTCACTTGTCGATTCAGTCGATCACAGGCTAATTAACTCCCGGTCCTGTTAGAAGTAATTGAAAGTGTCTCCTTGTCAGGAAGCAGAGAGAGCTTGGAGGTAATCCAATCATCTCTCTTCCTTCTGACTTCTCCACCCTTAAACCACTGATTCTGTGTCAGTTCCAAGCATAAGGACTGTGGACACCTGGTGGCCACATAGGGAGAGACTTTCCGTGATAAGTTCTTCTGTCTTCTGCCTCTAGAGGGGTCACAGAGTCACCCTGGGCCAGGCTGTGGGGTCGCTGGAGGTCGCGCCTGCCCCTTGCCTCCCACACTGCATGGCTGTGCTCCTGTCTACCCTCCCAGCCCACAGGCAAAAACTAAGCAGCCCCATGCCCCATTACCGTGGGGGTAGGAAAGTGGGAAGCCAGAAGCAAATGGCCCAATCCTGGGTTGTTTAGGTAAAGAGGAGAATACTCAGAGAAGACAAGGGGGAAAAAAAGGATTTTTTAAAACCTCTAGGAACATGGTTTCAGGAGAAGAACCGTGCTGATTGCAGGGATTTATGCAAAGCTTGCCATTTAAACTAATTAGCATGTGGCAGTCACTGCTGTGCACACTACTATGTGTTTAAGATTTTATTCACTGTGTGTTTTACTTGCTCCTAGTAGACTTTCCTCCTGTATTTGGTGTTCCCTTTCACAAGTAAAATGTCATATTATTGTGTTTAAGAGGATTCTAGTATGATCCAGTTGAATAAAAAAGAAAAAAATATACATATGCACACACACATATGTAAGATGTTTATATATTTTGGGATAAATCTGTACTTTATATTTACAATGTCTACATATCATATTTAAATTTATGTATTGATATATAGCTATTTAAAATAAAAGAAATATATCTTCTATAAATGTTTTGTATAGCTTATGTATATGTCCATATACTTACATCTTCACAGAAAAATGTCTGATACAGAAGGAGATGTAAGAATGACTTAATAATTACCTCTAGAGAGTTTTTTATTTTCCCTTCCGTATACTTAGACTTTTTCTCGTGAGCATGTACTACCTTTATAGCATTTTTAAAAAGTAGTTTATTTGTAAATTTTAAGGCAATTCTTCCCACTTTTCTTACATCATTATCCCCAGCTTAAATTGTAAATTCAGGTGACTTTTGTAGATTGGATTCTTCCCGGAAAAAAAAAAGTTTCCCACGACGCCCTGCCAGAAGGATATGGTGTCCAACCCAGTTGGAAAAGTGAGCCCATCTTTAGGTTCGGCTGCCGAAGAAGCCCAACTCCTGACCCTCCTGGGCCAGGGACCTCCCCTGGGCTGGGACCCACCCCTGCCCCCTTGCAGCCCAGGCTGTGGGGTAGCGGCAGCGTCTCCCCTGCTCTCCCCAGGGCCGCGGCGGCAAAGGCAGCATCTACGTGTGGGCCTCTGGGGACGGTGGCAGCTACGATGACTGCAACTGTGACGGCTACGCCTCCAGCATGTGGACCATCTCCATCAACTCGGCCATCAACGACGGCAGGACCGCCCTCTACGACGAGAGCTGCTCTTCCACCCTGGCTTCCACCTTCAGCAACGGGAGGAAAAGGAACCCTGAGGCCGGTGTGGTGAGTGCAGCTCCTTCTGTCCTTGTTTCCTTAGGGCCACTGCGCCTCTGTGTCAGGGTGGGATGCTGGGACACTGACTTGCTCCCCTCCTGTCCCCTCCCTCAGAGCCTTGGTTCAGGCTGTGAGGGGAAGACCTCTTTTCTACATGCCCAGCGCTGCTTTCTAATAAGGCACAGACCTCCCATCTGCAAGCTAGTAGCACGATCAGTGAGGACTCCTTTCCAGATCATTTTCCATAGATTTTCTTATTTCCCGTTTTTGGCTTACAAATAATGACAAAGTCTGGTTCATCAATCAGTTGCCCCATTCCATCACTTACAAGAATAACTAACTCATTGTAAGAACCGAGGCATCACACCGTGACCCCATCTGAAACAAGAACCCATCTGTGTATTTATAGTAATTTAAGAAACAGCATTCGTGGATGGACTTTTCTGGATCCATAAACCTCCCTAAAATTGCACATGCATCTGTTATTTTCTCAGGGAAAGAGTTGTGATTTTAATCATATTTTAAAATGGATCCGTGATTTTTAGAACAAAAAGGTTAATAATCATAGATTTAGATTGTTGCTCTTTTTTGAGCAAAAAAAAAAAAATTTTTCTTTCTCGGCAACTAAATGTAATGACGAATTTTCCAAGCCCCTGGGAAATGCATCATCTGTAAAGCACAATAAGCCTTTTTGGATCTTTTCCTCAGATCAGCCTTTTCTCATGCCTCCAAACCAGGATTTAGTACGTGGTCCAGTAGTCATGCATGAGTTATACCCTGACTGGCTGTACCCATCTCCGCTGAGGTTTTTCAAGAGAGGAGGACAGGAGCTCAGAACAAATCATTACTATCATCCAGTGTTTGGATCCCACACTCCCACGTGGTTCCCACCTTTGCAAGTTGACCATGCCCTCATGTGAGCCAGGAGAAGCCCTTTTCCTGGAAGGGACACAGATCTTAACAGCCTGTCCCTCCCATCAGCCCTCCTGCATTCCCCCTTGGTCTTGGGGAGGATGAAGAATGTGCCAGCTCCTCCCAAACAGAAGGGGGCTTTCACTTGTCTTATCCTATAAGTTGTATGGACAGAAAGGGAGAAGGGCAGAGCAGACAGGGACAGGTGAGGTGACGCTTCACTCTCACTCCTGGAAGCTAAGGCCTCTCAGTGGTGTAACCTCATCCTCAACCTTTGTTTATGACCCTTTCTACTTGGGCTGGGGAAAGTCCTTGCGTTTCCTCTGAATACTATAATTTTGCTCAATAGATGCCCTTAAACCTCCCTGGTAATTTCTTCCTCAAAATAATAGGCTCTCTTGAGGATCCTACAGACAGAGGAAGAATTCCTGTTGTTTATACATGATTGTAATGAACACCCTGGCTCTCCCAAACATTGAAAATGAGGTTTTTCACTTTGTGAAAGCCCTTTAAAAATCTGTTCACCAGTCTCCCCTCCAAATAAGAGTTGTGGAGCTGATACCCACGTATTGAGTTGTCTTGACTCACTCAACACGTCTCAGAATCTCTCAGTGGATTTTACATGTAGAGAAACACTTTTTAATAGCCTGCCCTTCTAGGTGGACTTTAGCTGAGTATGTTGATTCTTCCCTCTTTGGGAATGCCCCTCTTCCCTCCACGAAGGAAAAAGAAATGTTGATGAAGTGGCCTTTGGCCTTCCAAGGATCAGTCCCAATACAGCAAAACTAGGGTAGGGGTATTGACATCACTTTCCACCTCATAGGGTTTCCTTTTAGGATTCAGGAAATAAATCTCTCTCTAGTCTCTGGAATAGCCACACATAGGCTTCTTTGAACAACTGATTTATCTTGTGGACAGTGTAACCATAACTGATTATGTGTCCCTTTTTACATGGGCTACCAGGAAGCTCAGATAAAATCTAAGGCAAAAGAGAGGTATATGGATGCTAAGTTTACCCTTAGTTTCATCTTAATCTTCTTGGGAACAAAGCGTAGTTTAAATAAAAGCAGTAGGTCAGGCACAGTGGCTCATGCCTGTAATCTCAGCACTTTGGGAGGCCAAGGCAGGTGGATCACCTGAAGTCAGGAGTTTGAGACAAGCTTGGCCAACATGGTAAAACCCCATCTCTACTAAAAATACAAAAATTAGCTGGACGTGGTAGCACGTGCCTGTAATCCCAGCTATTAGGGAGGCTGAGGCAGGAGAATCGCTTGAACCTGGGAAGCAGAGGTTGCAGTGAGCCAAGATTGTGCCACTACACTCCAGCCTAGGCAACAGAGTGAGACTGTCTAAATAAATAAATAAATGGAGTAGATAACCCCCTGCTCCACATTGTGTGGGGGTTCAAAATAGCGTGATTTATTCACTCATTACTCAATATCTTCCCTTCCAGGCAACCACAGATTTGTACGGCAACTGCACTCTGAGGCATTCTGGGACATCTGCAGCTGCCCCCGAGGCAGCTGGTGTGTTTGCACTGGCTCTAGAGGCTAAGTATGTTCATAGCTCTGGGTCCAGGGCGAGCCCTGCAGGGTGGACTAACACGTGTCTCTCTGCCCACATGCCAGGTGTCCATGCAGACAAAAGTGGATGTGAGAGGCTACGAATAGTCAGGGCCAAAGAACTCTGCTGTGCATTTCTAAGTGATCCATGTGCCTGCCTGCACACATGCATGTACACACACACACACACACACACCCCATCAAACCACATTCTCTGAAGCACACACCACCACCCAGCAGCACATATCAGCAGCTCACTCAGATACCCAGTGAGGGCACAGAGATATTTCTTTCTTCATCAGATTTACCCCTTTATCCTCTGTGTATTCCTGTGCTGTTCTACTCCAGTGATATTCACAGTCAGCTAAGTGAAGAGCTGGTGTTTCAGAACATGCAGCAAACAAGGTGCTGCTACTCAAGATTTGTTAATTTGTGAGGTGGATTCACTTTTTAACACTGAGACAAGATGGGCAAAGTCACACAGTGTAGACCAAAAGATGGGCTTTATGGGGAAAACTTCCAAGCTACAGGTAAGAAGAGGCCATCTCCTATGACATCACCATCCTACAGAGAGGCCACGTACTGGACATACTTTGGATTTGAGCAGCAGTGGAGGTACCTGCCCACCTGCTACTCTGCCTTCTTTTAGTGATACGTGAGGCTGGCCTTATGTTCACAGAATGAACACATGGGCCTCAGACACCACATACATAGTGTGAGTGTAAGTACCAGGTGTGTAGGGAATTGTCATAGATTACAGCTCCCAACAACTTGTGAGAAGTTGGATTCAGGCTCCTGGGAAAGGGCAGTAGAGTTGCTAGGCAACCGGAGCTCCCAGCATCAATCTCTAGGCAGCCCTACTTGTCTCTCTCTACGTATGCAGTGCATTTTCTGATTTGCAAAGGAGGCAAGAATAGAAGAGGGCTTCAAAAGATTACTTAGTTCAACCCTCTACCTTCACGGAGAAAAAGCATAATTATACTCCCTTTACAAATAAGACCCCAAATTGAGAGTGACTCCTCTCTTTGGATAAGTCTAAACTTTGATTCCTCTAACAAAAATCAGATAGAAAATGTATGATGCCAAGACACTGGTCAAAGCTTAACTATTAGGCACAGAGACCTCTGCTTTTGCAAGCACAGAAACCAAAATTTATTCACATGCAATGTACATTTCCTGAAGATGAAATCGTTCATCTCAGGGCCTGAGTGGGTCCTAGAGCCTGAGCCAGGCTTGCTCACTTCATCGGCAAGCAGACAAATGGCAGAGCCTGCTGCCCGTAGCTGAGTCGGCACAGGGCCAGGGAACAGGAGTGCTCCTAAAGTGAAAAGGATTTCTGGTCGCCCTTTCAACCTCAGAGGTCAGGACTTGACTCACAGTCTTCTGGGATTTTTCAGAAACAAAATCCTATGCCTCTGCCTAGACCCACGGGCATACAAATGAAAGACCTAAATAAATCAAAGTGGAGGAGCGAGGCTGCTGGACTCCTAAAGAGATTCATGGCTCTGCCTGGATCAGTCACATTCTTTTAGCACATATGTCCAGATATCCTACAGGAAAGAGAGCAGTCACCATTTAGACATTCTTTGTTTTGAAGCAATGATCATGAATTTAATGTTCTCTGTTGGCATAAAGAGGAAAAAAATGTAACACTTGGCAGCTTGTGGGTAAGTCCATCATGGGAGCTAATCCTAAAGTTCTTCAAGATACCAACTTTCTGAGGTTGGAAGCAGACCCTGAGGTGAAATTTTGGTGCAAGTGATTTATTAAGGAAGGGATCCCAGGAAAGACAGGAAGGGAGTAGGGGAAGGAAGTTAGGGATAAAAGGGAGTAGGGGAAGGAAGTTAGGGGAAAAATTCAAGCAAGGGCTCAACTTCAGGAGTTCTGGCCTCAGCCTAATCTCCAGTGTAAATTAGGCCTCAGAGTTTGCTCTACCTCCAGGCAAGGGAGCTGGACTGTCATCTTCTTGTATAAGTCAGTCATCGGTTAAGAGCTACCCTGGAGAAACTCCAAGGCATCTCTAGATTTAGGCGAAGCGATTCCAGTAGCCAAAAGTGAAAACCATCGTTCAGGATGAGATACTCCAAGCAGGAGCCCAGAGGGAGGAGGGAATGGGCCTCCACAGGGCATAACAACAAATTATCTAAATGTATGCCCATCAGGACTTGAAACAGAGAGAAAAACACTCCTCCCACCATGACTGCAGGGGAGAAAAAGAAAACCATCTCTCTCTCCTAATCAGTGGTCACTTTGTAGTTTAATATCTTAATGTAGTTTTCTGCTCAATGCTTGAAAATGCCTACTCGAGTCACAGGAAATATTGCTCCCATCTCCCAGTATCACCAATGTCCGAGAAATTTCAAAGAATTTTAGTGGGGGATGACTGCCACCTTCAAATATTTAGGTTTCTCTCATATGACCTGGTGCTTTATCTGTGGTTCTAGAGGGTGAACTAGGCTGGAGGGGTAGATGTCATAAGGAGATCAGTTTTTGTCTCAAGAAAATCACCTGGAATAAAGTGGTCCACACGCTAGACCGGAACAGTGTTTCCAACTGACCTTCCAGGGGATGGAATTTTTTTTTTTTTTGAGAAGATGTTTTGCTCTGATTTTTTTTTTTTTTAAACAATGTTTCTCTCTTGTTGCCCAGGCTGGAAAGTAATGGCACAATTTCAGCTCACTGCAACCTCTGCCTCCCAGGTTCAAGCGATTCTCCTGGCTCAGCCTCCTATATAGCTAGGATTACAGGCATGCGCCACCATGTCCAGCTAATTTTGTATTTTTAGTAGAGATGGAGTTTCTCCATGTTGGTCAGGCTGGTCTCAAACTCCTGACCTCAAGTGATCTGCCTGCCTTGACCTCCCAAAGTGCTGGGATTACAGGCATGAGCCACAGCACCCAGCCTGGGATGGATTTTTTAATGTAAACTCTTTAGCAAGTATAGTATATACAAAGAAATTCATTAGGTATGGCTCCATGACATTTTAACAAAATGAACAGACCCATGTAGCCTGCACCCAAATTAAGAAACAGACCATTTATGTGCCCTGTTGCTCAGCATTCTTAGAGATTCCTCCATGTTGCCGTATGTAGTTATAGGTCATTCATTCTCATTGTTGAATATCACTTTGTTGTATAAATGGGTATTTGGATTGTTTCCATTTGGGGCTACTGTGAGTGATATTGTAAGGAACATTCTTGTATATGTCTTTTGGTGAACATACAAATGCATTTCTGTTGAGTGTCTACTAGGGAGTCAAAATGTTGAGTCATTAATATATATATGTGCAACTCTAGTAGATACTGCCAAATAGTTTCCTGAATGGGTATACCCATTGACCCTACCTTGAGCAGCATATGAGAATTACAGTTGCTCCACATCCTTGCCAAAATATGGTATTATTAATCTTCTACATTTAGCATTCTTATGGATGTGCAGTGGAGTCACATTATAGTTTTAATTTGCATTTCCCTCATAGCTAGTAAAATTCAGCACACTGGGGAAAGTTTTTTAAAAAATATATTTCCAAGCCCCACCCAAGCCTCACTAAATACAAATCCCTAGGGATGAGTGGCCCAGGAACCTGACTTTTCAATGCCTGTTCCCCAGGAATGCTTAAGCCACCAGCCTGTTGCTGATCTGTAGACTAGGGTGTGAGGATGACCAATAAGGCAGCAGCTCTGTGAGCCTGTGACTCTGGGTGCAGAGTATGGGTAACTGGCTTCTGCTTCTGATTAGGTGTTGGTATTCAGTCAAGACTGAATGTCTCTGCATGAACAGCAAATCCAAATAGTAATATCCAAATAATAACAGAGACAAGTACAATTTATTTATTCATTCTACTTGTGGGACAATGTAAGGACTTGCTTTTCCTCTGAGTGAGGTGGATTGCCACTTGGATGGGATGAGTGGGGGGGTTCCCCACACAGAAACCACTGGGTTAGTGATTTAAGCCATTAAATCACTGGTTCTCAACACTGGCTGTCTATTGGAATGGTCTGAGAAGTGTTAACAGTTTCCAATGCCTGGGTGTCACTCCCAGAGATTCTGATTTCCTTGGTCTGGGATGAGGCCTGAACAATGAGATGTTAAATGCCCCAGGAGAAAATGTTCATGTGCAGCCCAGATAGATAACCTGTGCAATAACCTGGCCCAAAAACAAATCAGGATTTGCAGTTTGAAAAACAAAGACATTGAGTAGTAATAGACACTAATTTCCAAAAACAATAACACTTACAAGAAGCCTAGTTTATTTACTGAACGAACAATGTGCCAAGGACCATCCTGGACACTAAGGATACAAATACGCTGAAGATAATTTCTCTACCCTTGAAGAACTGGTAGCCTTATTTTCAAAACTGGAACACACCCACATGCCAGTTTCCAGATGAAGAAACAGCATGGCTGGCACCCAGCAGCTCCCTGTGTCCCCTCCCAGTCACTACCCCACAAGGCTGACCACTAGCCTGACCTCCAACAGCATAGATTCGTTGTTCTTGTTTCTATGTTTTAATCAGGTGGAATCATACTCTGTGTTCTTTTTTCTGCCTGGTTTCTTTAGGCCAACATGGTATTAATGAGATTTTTCCATATTATTCAGAGTACCTGAAGTTCATTCATTCTCATTGCTGTACAGTACCCCATATTCTGTAAGTTACACCTCAGTTAGTTTACTCATTATTTTTGGATGGCATGTGGGGGTTTCACAGTTTGGGGCTAGGAGCATTCTAGTACACAGGTCTGGTGGATATGTACGCATTTAGTCAGGTATATGCCTAGGAATAGAATTTCCAGGCCATCGCTTAAGCTTAACTTTGGAAGATACAACCAGTTTTCCAATTTGGTTGGAATAACTTGCACCCGCATCACCAAAGTACATGTTTTCCATTTGCTCCACGTCTTCTTCAACACTTGGCATTGTCTGTCTTTTTCATTAGCCATTCCAGTGTGTGTGTTAGACTTCTGAAATCAGTTTAAGTAAGAGAAGCAGGAAGATGTATTTAATTCACATATATAATGGTTCTGAATAGTACATGGACACCCTCCCCTGAATTTGAGAGTTCACAGAGACTCCAAAATCTTAGAAGTCTGTGTCCCGGGTGATATTTCTCTTAGTCATTGTGTCTCTCTCCCTTTCTTGCCCTTGCCCTCTCGCTCTCTGCATCCTGTATCCAGCCTGGGTCTGACCTGGCGGGACATGCAGCATCTGACTGTGCTCACCTCCAAACGGAACCAGCTTCACGACGAGGTCCACCAGTGGCGGCGTAACGGGGTCGGCCTGGAATTTAATCACCTCTTTGGCTACGGGGTCCTTGACGCAGGTGCCATGGTGAAAATGGCTAAAGACTGGAAAACCGTGCCTGAGAGATTCCACTGTGTGGGAGGCTCCGTGCAGGACCCTGAGTAAGTGGGGGCAGTGGTCCCTCTGCTGCATGTGGAAAGTGCCCCTGAGATGGCTGCATGGCATTGGCATATCACCTTCCCTCTTCATGTTTGGGGCAACTGAATTTTTTTTTTTTTTTTTTTTGACAGAGTGTCTCATTTTGTCACTCAGGCTGGAGTGCAGTGACATGATCACAGCTCACTGCAACCTTGAACTCGTGGTCTCAATATTCCCCCTGCCTCAGACTCCCAAGTAGCTAGGACCACAGGTGTGCACCACCATTCCCGGCTAATTTTTTTAAATTTTTGTAGAGACAAAGCCTCACTTTGTTGCCCAAGCTGGTCTCAAACCAGCTTAAGTAATCCTGGGCTTAAGTAATCCTTCTGCCTTGGCCTCCCGAAGTCCTGGAATTACAGGTGTGTGCCACAGCCCTCGGCCTGGATTTGACTCGGGGACAACCAGCTTCCAAGCAGAGCTGCAGGGTTGCACAAATCCAGGGGGCACCATTTACATGGAACACAGAGCCCCTGCTTCTGATCGTGAGCCTTAACAGTTTCAGTGGTGTATGCCATTATTTCTAAGGGCACAAATCAACGCCTGTAAGCGTCACCCAGCTCAGTAAGGAGAACATGACTAACATCCCCGAAGGCCCCCCGTGACCACCATTATCATCCCTACACCAGCGCCATCTTCTTACTTCTAACTCCATAGCTTAATTTGCCTGCTCCATTTTTACTAGAATCATACACTATGTCCTGTTTTACAACTAGATTATTTCGCTTGGAGTCATCTTTGTGAGATTCAATCATATTTAATGTGTACTTACAGCTTATTTTCGTTGCTGACCAGTGTTCCAGTGTATGACTGTAACACAATTTGTTTATTTATTCTACTTGTGGGACGATGTAAGGACTTGGTTTTCCTCTGAGTGAGGTGGATTGCCACTTGGAGGGATTTGAACGAGGGGTTCCCCACACAGAAACCACTGGGTTAGTCAACTGCACCCACTTTCCTTCCAACTGCTTCACCTTGGTAAGAGGACAGGTCAGTAAGGACACTTCTTAATTTCTCTCTGTCCTCATTGATGCATTAGTAAAATGGAGATCATTAATTTTTACTATTATCACTGAGGTATTATTTACATACCATGAAATGCACAGAACTTAAGTGTATCATTTGAGTTTTGATAAATGTATACACCCTGGTAACTACCACTGAATCAAGAGATGAGGCATTCCATCAACCCCGGAAGATTCCCCATGCCCTCTTCCTGCTAGTCCACATGCTCCACAGACACCCTTGGTTTTTATTCCTCTCTCTGTACATCAGTTTTACCAGTTCTTGGACTTTTTCCAACTAGAATCTCGTGGTCTGTATGCTTTTGTGCACAGTTTCTTTTTCTCAGCATGAGGCTTGTGAGATTAGTCCGGGTCACCGTGTATAGTCATAGCTCATTCATTCTCATTCTGTCGTGAGAATATACCTCCATGGCTTATGTCATTTAAATGGCGGTAAAATTCATCCCCTGCCTGGGCCATGCTTCTGAGGATCATTGAGCCTGGCCAGAGTTCAACCCCTCTCAGACTTTTTCCTCCTCACCACTCTTCATTGGTCCTAGACCCCCTGCATCTCTTCTGCTCAGTTACCCAGACCTCCGATCTTGACTTCACCAACTCGGACAATACTTTTGACCTTTCTGACTCTCTGCTTTAGCAATTCTCAGCCTTCATGCCCTGTCTCCCTTTGGCAGCATGGTGACGTCTGTGAGCCCCATCTCCATCTAACGTTTTCCAAATTCATTAGATTAAATAGTGGGATTGCAAAGGAAACCAATTATGTTGAAGCCAATTACAGAAATGTTTTAAAAAAACAAATTCGTGCTGAAATATATGTTCCCTTGTCAGCACATTAAGTAAAAAGCTCTAGCGGGAAGTCTAATGGCCACAACAATGTCAGAGCAGCAGTGATGACTAAATGCTGCTGCAAGATCATGCAGTGGCTGTGATGGGGCATGAACATCTCCCAGCTCTTTGATGACAAAGTCCAAGGAGGTGCTAATGCCACTCTGCTTTGTGGCATGCATTCATAATCGAAAGAGAAGCAAGGTTTCTGTTGTAAGTTAGTGAAAATTAAGACGTGGGTTTTTTCATTGAAATTATTAGACCCCCTGAATTCTATACTAATGGGCCCCAAAGTAAGTGACTCTTCTCTCTTTCCTCACCAGTAAAATGGAGCTAATGTCTTTCCTCCTCAGGCTGCTGGGAGACTTTAGCAACACACAAGTCTACAGCGGACACACAGTAGGCACTTAATAAATGTAATGGTGCCTCTCCTTCTCATCCACTCCTAGCTCACACCTGTAGAATAAACCAAGCTAGTAATCTCCAGAATTTTTGGTGAAATAATTGTCTGATTTTTATGCAAATTCCAAATCATGTATTCTCTCAGCCTAAAATATCCTTCAGTGGACAAACATGTGCCCTGGGATGCCCATCCTCCCATGAGGCAGCAGCCTGCCGTAGAAGGGCAGCCTAACATAGGTGAGCATCCCCCCTCCACAGGCCAGTGAATTGCTGTAGAAGCGCAGCCCACCATAGGTGACATCCTCCCAAGGACCAGTGTCCTGCTGTAGACGGGCAGCCTACCATAGGTGAGTGTCTTCCCATGGGCCAGCATCCTACCATAGACTGGCAGCCCACCGTAGGTGATCATCCTCTCATGGACAAGCATCTTCCCATGAGCAAGCATCCTCATTGTTTACTCACTGAACCCGGAGAAAGTGGCACTAAGTGGATTACTGCCAAGCTGAGTGTTTTTTCCATTAACCAGTCCATTATTTTAGAAGGCCTCACTCTAATTGGCACCACATGGAAAAAATAAAGCTTCAGCCTAAGTCCTATAATAATCTAAAAACATAGAGCTGCCCAAGTCCCAAGTGATGTTATAAATGTCCTGTAATAAAAATAGCTACTCTGCACAGTTCCTCACCATTTTCCAAAGCTGCTGTGTCCACGCATCACTCTGTTCACCTCTGTATCCCTCCTCTTGGCAAGACAGGCTTCTCTGAGCTCCAAACAGGTTGATCGACACAGTCAAGGCCACAGAGGCTGGAAGTGTAAGTGAAGACCAGAACTCACTTTTGTTGAGTGCTAGCCACATGCCATGTGCTTTCCTTCATACACAGAAGTTTCTTGAGGGTGTGCCTTAAACTCACACAGTTGGGGCAGGGGGGTGAATATTTTGCAGCCTTAACGACAAACTGGTCCCATGCTGTGTGCCAGGGAGAAGCACCTACTAGATGTGGTGTATGCTAGGCATTACCACAGTAATACAGTAATACGTTACTGTATTTAGTGCTTGGAAGCCTGGGAGGTGTGTCCTATCGTTATTACTTTTCATTCGCAAGAAAACTGAGATGCAGAAAGGATTAAAAAAAAAATGTGCTCAGAGTCACAAAGGATTTGAAGCAAAGCCCATCTAAACCCAAATCCCGGGCTCTTTTCACCACATGACCTTGACCTTAATCAGCTCCTCCATGCACACAGGTCCTACATTAGGCCCCACGTGAGAGCAGCCTTGCTATGAGCTCACAGTGCCATTGCTGATAAAAGGAAGTTGGGAAAGGTCAATGGCATGCCAAAGGTCACCCAGCTATTAAGCAGCCAAACTGGGATCTGAGCCCAGGCAGTTTGACCCCTCACTGTGGATTCTCAGGTATCTCAGTGACTCCCCCTGGAGACGGTAAGGCTTGGGTGGGGGAGGGAGTTCCAGTAAACACTCCCCTGGGGATTCTGAAACACCCACCTAGTGGGTGCTCCCATCTCCCAAACCCCATCACTGGCATTCCGGAGGCCCTGTCACTGCCAAGGTCTATGGTATCTTTTGGGAGTGAATGAACAGAGAAACAAGACTGGGAACCACTGTCCAAATGAGGGATTTAAGGCTAAACCCTACTCATCGTAACTAACTTTACCCAAAGTCAACATGAAATGAGCATCAACAACTATTTCCCTTGTTAGAGTTCAGAATAATTTCTTGAGAAATTTGGAAGTGCAGAGACTTTCTGCAGTTGTGAAAATGTTCTGCACTGCCCAATACAATAGCCTGCGGTTACTGAGTGCTAGACATGGGATGACTGTGATTAAGAATCTAAAGTTTTCATTTTATTTCATTCTAATTAATTTAAATTTAAATAGCAACATGTGGTTAGTGGCTACCATCTTGGACGGCCAGGTCTAAGGCACATCTGTAGCTACATCTTAGCAGGAGGAATGCTGAATTGTGCAAACAGAATGGGAAGTGGAGATTTAATAACATCAACTCTGTGAAGGGGCGTCAAGAAGATGAGACTGCAAGAAAGGCTGGCTGGTCCATTTTATAGCCTCATGCCTTCCCCCAGCATGACATCCAAACTGCAGCATCCCAGAAGCCTAAAGGCAGCCTTGGGAGGGTGCCGATAAGAACTGCTGCTAAGAAATTCTCTTGGATAGTCACTGGGCTAGCTCGTTACTTCCACCATCTCATTTAATCACAGGAGGCTGGCCTCCCTAGTCTCAATTTAGGTGAGAAAACAGGATCAGGCAGATAAAGTAAATGGCCCTAACTCCAAAGTCCTATCCATTTTACAAGGCCCTGGGGCCTGGACCCTCATTCCCTTATTGCAAAAGGAGAAAGACTTACAATGCCTGTGCCTTTACAGACACTCTGCAAGCAGCAGGTGGGGGCTGGAATGTCCCTTACAGGCAGTGCAACTGGCGCAATATCTACATTTAGTTGCACATAAGCAATATTTACAATTAACAAAAAGGTAGCACCATTGCAATATTTAGGGGAAGAGTTAGCTTGGATTATACTGGGGCCCTCTTAGTCAAGGTACATGTCAATACCAGGCTTTATTTTCTGAGATTGCACTGGAGAAGCAGGACAGACCTCTAATGTTTGTCAAGTACCATGTGATTATGACAGAGGGCAGGAGGGAAGCACCTCGGGAGAGAGGAGAGAGAGGGAATGAGGGCTTATGCTGAGATGAATGGCAGTTCGTCTCCCACTTTCTGAATATGCTTAGCATTGCATCATAATCTGCATACATGTGGAATCTGAGGCCAGAGGGAACACTGGATATAATGTTGAAGTCCCTGAGTTCTGAAGATGTGATCATCCCAACATCTCACAACTAGCCAGGAACTTCATTCAAGATCAATGCAGGGTTTTCAATGAAAAGAAACAGGAGAGCTATCTCAGCACTCACTCAGTTGGGCCCTCCCCAGGGAGAGGGCCCTTGTCTGTCGTATTTACTGGTGTACCCTAGTGTCTAGAATTGTGCCGGGCATTTAGTAGACAGGTGATACATATTTTTTAAATGAATCGGGGAATGAAAATATTCAGCCAGCATCAGCTGGACACAAGGGAAATGTCTAACTGGTGGCAATAAGACCAGTGGGCCAGGCAGGCAAGCATGGGAAGGAGGCCCAGCCTCGGTTGGAAGGACTCCGCCTCCTCTCCGTGCTCTCCAGTCCCTCACCCACCCCCACACCAGAACTTGTTCTCAGATGCAGATGAGTTCGGTCTAGGGCAAATACACTTGTTGGAGAACACAGGGCTGCACAGGGAGGTTTGGAGACCAGCCCCCGGGCTGGCCCTGCTGCCTGCCACGAAGCACACTCGTGGGGCAGTGGGGTGGAGGAATCAACAGCCGTGGCAATCGCCACTCTCCATAACGTGCAAGGCTGCAAAGAAACAGCTTCTGAGGTGGAGTGAGTGGTGATTGTCAGGTTTGTGAGTTTCCTTGGTACTAATCTTCCCAGAGAAGGAGTCAATTCGAAAAGCAATTTTCTAAAGAGGCTTTATCAAGAGAGTCAGTGAAGGATGCTCAGCTATAATCAAAGGGGAAAATACACCTGACTGTGACCAGCTGCACCAGCTGTGTGTGGAATGAGCGGAGCCAGCCCAGGCACACTGTGACCTGCCCAGCACAGGCTGCCCCCAGCCCCTCTGTGCACCCCGAGGAGACTGTTCACTGGGCTCCTTTAAGGCTGTGCCAAAATATGTGAATTTTAACTGAATTTGGAAATAAATGTTAAAACCTGGTATCAATGCCGAAAGCATTGGAAGCAGCATGGGAGTGAGAGGTCAGCGTGTGCTCGGCCCTGTGCCATCTGGGGGACCGTGGACCAGCATTCCTGAGCTACAGTGTCCTCCTGCACAAGTTCATGCCCACCTGACCATGCTACAGGGGAAGGAGAAAACCTCACCACGGCCACCTGCTGGGTGTCCTCATGTGACTGCCACAAAAGCAGGCATTTTAGGCACTTGAGAAAGAGTGGCTGTCATTGTTACTATTTTGATTATTCTATCAAAACAATCACAGCTTCATAACTTTTATTTTTTTTGAGACAGAGTCTCGCTCTGTCGCCCAGGCTGGAGTGCAGAGGCACGATCTCGGCTCACTGCAACCTCCGCCTCCTAGATTCAAGCGATTCTCCTGCCTCAGCCTCCCTGGTAGCTGAGATTACAGGCATGCACCACCATGTCTGGCTAATTTTTGTATTTTTAGTAGAGTCGGGGTTTTGCCATGTTGGCCATGCTGGTGTCGAACTCCTCAACTCAGGTGATCTGCCCACCTCAGCCTCCCAAAGTGTTGAGATTACAGGCATGAGCCACCGCACCAAGCCACAGCTTCAAAACTTTATCATACAGTTGAAGATTCATAACACAGGAAGCATTCCCCAGGGCCTCCTGGGAAATAACACCTATTTCTCAACACAAGGCAGTTTAACCACTTACTTGCAACAATATGCAATAAAATAAAGATGCAAGTCACCCCCACACCCCCAAGTTTGTCTTTTGTAGGACTTGAACACTAGGCTTTTGCATATCATCTCTAACAGGTCAAAGAAGAACCTTTTTTTTTTTTTTGAGACTGTGTCTCGCTCTGTCACCCAGGCCGGAGTGCGGTGGCATGATCTTTGCTCACTGCAACCTCCGCCTCCTGGGTTCAAGTGATTCTCTTGCCTCAGCCTCCTGAGTAGTTGGGATTATAGGCATGCGCCACCACACCCGGCTAATTTTTATATTTTTGGTAGAGATGGGGTTTCACCATGTTGGTCAGGCTGGTCTTGAACTCCTGACCTTGTGATCCACACGTCTTGGCCTCCCAAAGTGCTGGGATTACAGGCGTGAGCCACTGTGCCCAGCCTAAGAAGAACTCTTAAACCTCCAGAAAGCATGCTTCATTTTCTGCAGCAAATGCGCTCCAGATCACGGCCTGGGAACTAACCCTTGTGACTATTTTAAATATTTCTGCAGAGCCTCTTTTTGTTCCACCACCAACCTCCTCCAATTTAACCTTCTCTTAAATCGACAGTTCCTGAGCATGCATCTCCTTTTTGCTTTAAAATAAGAATGTCTTATTCCTTTTCTTCTCATAAATGCAATACATGGTCACTGTAGGAAAATCCAAAAAGACAAGTGAGCAAAAAAATAGAGAAATAAGAAATATCCGGAAAATACTGTTCCTACACTCTCCCAATGCCATGATGCCAGCCAAAAACCTTACCTGTGAGGAGAAAATGCTGTTCTTTCTCTACCAAGTTCGCTGCCTCTGGAATTCACAGCATGCTTTTCATTTAATTTCATAGTAACAACATCCCAGAAGAATCCAGCCACATGTCTCCTCTCTCAGGGGATCCAGGTCCTGTGCAGAAAGCAGTTCTCATGGCAGGGCAGGATCAGGAAGTTTTTCTAGCTGGCAGGCTCTCCATGGTGCTGAAAAAGCCAGACTCCCCAGGGGTAGCCAGCATGGCCTCTGACCCCCAGGCACACCCCAGCGTCCAAGGCTTCTAGGAAAATGTGTGATTCTTAACACAAGTTTGTGTGTTTGTCCTCACTCCCACCTGTCTTTCAGCTTTCCAAGGTGCATGGAATATTTCCTTCGGCCGCCCTCCATCTCTCCCTCTCACCCTCTCTCACAAATGCACAACACTCATTCTCAAGACCTTTAGCCTGGGCAATCAGTGGCCTGTGTTCTGGTTTCCCCTTGTCAGCCTCACTGTTCTTTTCCTTCCCTCGGTCTTAGTCTCTAAGGCCTTCCCCATGACCGTGGGGCTCCTGGGAGAAACAGCTACGACAGCTGCCGTGGAAGATTCGCACAGACAGGAACGCACTAGCTCTTGTTTTTCTGCCAATGAGGCTCCTTCTTGGGACTTGAATCCCAGGCTCCTCTACCATGCCCTTAATGTCAAAGCAGTCTCCAGCCTAGATCTATCTTTATAAAAAAGCTTCTTAAGGGTTTTTAGAGAAAGCAAAAGAAGTGAGAGTAACTGAGCCCACAAGTTAGAATGAGGCCCGTATTCTATATCACCAATGATGGCATGACTATAGTCAACAGGCCTCAGACACTGTGCAGAGGTACGTGGTTGTCCATTTCCAATTACTCTTCTCTAGACAGATGATGCCTGTTTTAGGTTGGGTTGCCCGGAAGCAAAGCCTGAGATTGGGTTTGCGTATATGTGTTTTATTAATGGAGGGCTTTTCAGGGAGAACTGTAAGGGAGTGAGGGATTTGAGAGGGGAAGAAGCATCCCAGAAAGGATATGGAACCAGGTGTGTGCTTGTGGCCTGATCCAACCGGGGGCTTTGGAGCGTCAACACCACCACACAGTTGTCCCGCTTGGGGACAGGACCATTGGTTTTATGTGTTCTTTTTTCAGCCGGGTTTCCATAGACCCTGAGGGTGATTCTTCAGAGACACAGACAGCAGACCACAGTTAGCAGCCGGTGCTCACAGCAGCTGGGGTGGTGCACAGCCCAGGGAAGGGGACCTGACTGCCACTGTCTACCGAAACACCCTTAGCCATTGTGTGCCTGAAGGTCATCTCAGGTTTGATCCAATCCACATTTCTCTCCTTTCATTATAAGAGATCATCCCAGCACTAGAACAACTCTTTTCATGTAATGAAAGACCTTATAGTTAATTCACAAAAAGTTCCTGTGTGGTGGGCTGTGGTCTGATTTCTAACAAAAGTGGCTGTTTCATCTCTGATTCTTAGCCAGTTGAAGAAATGTCTTCTGTTTTCTCCAAGGATAGCAATGTCATTTTTCTACCAGAGTTTCTACAAATTGACTTGTAAAGGGTCTGTCACTATGACTCCAGTCCACAAGGGTCCTGGGTGCAAATTGGGACAGAAAGCAAATTTTCTTAGACTTCAGCTGGTGGTTTGAATCCTTAAGATAACAGTGACTACTGCATTTGACAAATGATTAGTAACATTTCGTAATATCTAGAATGGTTGCTACTCAGAGTTACAGTCTTTGGTTGTTGGCTTGTGAAAAGTTACAAGAAGTCCTAGGCTACAGGATAGAAGAGAGGGCTCAAATTCAACGCAGAACTCGGAGCCGGGGTCTCTCTTCCTGTTACCATTCTCTGTTGCCTGCAACTGCGCTTCTCTGAAGACTCCCAAAGCCCCTCTGCTCAACTCTGGAAGAAAAGCTCAATTCTAGGCTGCCTGCTTGTGCATAGAATCCCTGTGGTAGAATGTGATGTTTCCCTCCTACTTTGAGGTTCTGAATAAATATTTCCGAGACCTCCAGAGAGGTAGCCAGAAAATCTGCAGAACAAAGCTACAGTTTCCCCAGCTGCTTTGCCTAGAGCCTGTGAGCCAGGCCACAACTGAATGCCCTTGAAACAGAAGTCCAAGAGACTCTCTGCCTGTTGCTGTTCTTATCAAATTCAAATTCAACATACATTAACGATTTAGACCTGCATTGTCCAGAAGCCACCATTCACATGTGGTTATATAATAACATATTAGATTAATTAAAACTGAATAAAATAAATTAAAAATTCGTTTCTTCACTCACATGATCTATATTTCAATTGCTCATTAGCCTCACATAGCCAATGGCTACCATGCTAGAGATTATATATATAGAACATTTCTATCACCATAGAGCATCCTATTGGCCAGTGGTGGCCTAGACATTTGTAAATATACTATGTATAGGAGTATGTATGGATGTACACATATAGACACATTTTATATATGTGTATGTACATATATAATGTATATGTATGATAATTTATCTTGCCAGCAACTGTTCAGGGCAGGAATTAATAGCTCAGATCATGCAAATACCTGCCCACAAGTGGACTTTCAGTCCGATATGCTGCACTACCCTACACAGCTGTCCACCGGTGAACAAACAATCTTTGTCATTTATCACCTTACCTGTTCTGTTTCTGACCTCGTTCTGAATAAAGAGCATCTTCTTTGATAAATCCAGGTTATAGTCCCTCATTATCCCAACCTCCTAAGTTGGCTTAATGCTTGCTTGCCACAAAAGTGGATGGTTTCCCCAGGTCCTGGGAACAGAGAGACCACCCCATCGTCACTGGATCCCCATAACTGGTGGACACTTGATACACCATTCAGCATCAGCATCCGGGGCTGAGAGAGGGGACCACAGCAGCACTCTGTGAAGCCGTTGAAGTACATATTTGTAAAGTTCCTCCAGAGGGTATTGATGAACTGCACTGTGTGTTTCAGCAAGCCCTCCCAGGTTCGTGGCCTTGTTTCCTAGGGCGATGCAGAACCAAGGCTGGACTCTGAGCTGGATGTGGGGCCAGTGTCTTTTTGTAGATATGCTCTACAAGATGTGTGTTTAAAAATATCCACTATCTTATGCTCCAAAATAAAAGCCACGCTGAGGAAGAATATTTGCAGAGGCAATGGGCTAGGGAAGAGGGACCAGTAACATGTGCCAAGCACTGTGCCTGGTGCTTTGTACATGGTCTTATTTAACCACACAAGAACCACCCACAATGACAGTGAAACTTTGGGTACTTAAATAACCTGCCCAAGCTCTCATGAGCGGTAAACATAGAAGCAGAATTCTAATCCAAATGGGTTTATTTTCAAAGTCTGCAGTCTTTCTATTACACCATGTAATCCTCAAATGCAATTTCCTTTTTTCCTTCTTTCTAGTGCAAGAACTTTGGGCTTCTCACTCTCCAAGGAGGGCATCTCCAGAAAGGAGACTGGTTGTAAAGACAGCCTAGAGAGTACTTAGACTGAACTCCGCTCCAACTCTGTGGCCAAAGAGACCCCCAAAGTCTCCTGATCATTCATTGAACTGACTTTCACTAGAATTAATTTACCGATTTTCAGCTTTTCTTAATGGTAGTAATAGCAGTCACATTAGCAATAGCTTATATTTATCAAGGTACTTACTTAGCACTTTGAAAGAAAGGCATTATGAGTTTCTGCCTCAGTATGGGTTGTCCCAAAAGTCCAACCTGTGACAAGACTTGGGTGCTGACCGTTTTTTGTTTTTGTTTGTAATTTTTGAGATGGAGTCTTGCTCTGTGGCCAGGCTGGAGTGCAGTGGATCTCAGCTCACTGCAACCTCTGCCTCTCAGGTTCAAGCGATTCTCCTGCCTCAGGCTCCAAGTAGCTAGGATTACAGGTGCACATCACCACACCCAACTAATTTTTATGTTTTTAGTAGAGATGGGGTTTCACCGTGTTGGCCAGAATGGTCTCGATCTCTCGAACTCGTCATCCTCCCGCCTCGGCCTCCCAAAGTGCTGGGATTACAGGCGTGAGCCACCGCGCCCGGCCAGGTTCTGTCAGTGTTTGGAGAAATGATCCCAGGTAACACATGTGAGGAAGTAAGGATGTAAAATAAGGGAATAGGAGAAAAGCCAATAAAGGATGCATTAATGAGTGAGTTGGCACCGTGGGCAGCTGAGCTCAGTCCCACTAGGGGCACTGAGTTGCCACGCTGAGGAATAGAGAAGCCGGTGTCAAAACCTGTCAATCGTTGGGAGAGAGTTTCCCCTCAGAGGTTAAATCCCTGACGCTTTTGGGCTGCCCTGCACACAGGCTGTGCAGGCTTCCGTGGAGATGGGAGGAAGCCCGGGGGAACACGGGGAGATTCTCGTTCCTGAGGTGGGAAGCAGTGGGGGTGCAAGGGAACTTCAGCTGCAGATGAACTCAAAGGGGACTCAGGAGACTCTGGAAAGGCATCACAGCATCTGCTACATTCTCCTTCCACACAGAAGGTTCCAAGCATAAGTAACTTACTCACAGCCAGGCGCAGTGGCTCACACCTGTAATTCTAGCACTTTGGGAGGCCAAGACAGGCAGATCACTTGAGGTCAGGAGTTCAAGACCAGCCTGGCCAACATGGTGAAACTCCTTCTCTACTAAAAATACAAAAAAATTAGCCAGGGTTGGTGGCACATGCCTGTAACGCTGGCTACCGGGGAGGCTGAGGAAGGAGAATCACTTGAACCCAGGTGGTGGAGATTGCAGTGAGCTGAGATCACACCACTGCACTCCAGCCTGGGCAACAGAGTGAGACCCTGTCTCTAAAGAAAAAAAAAGATGTAAGTAACTTACTCGGGCTTGCATAGCCAGTGTGGGAATTAAACCCAAGTCCGTCTGATCAACCCCAAAGCCCTTGCTTTTTCTGTTACCTGAAGCTGCCCTCAAAATCCCTTGTAAGGAGCACCTACCATTGCTTATCCTATCTCCTCTCCACTCTGCCCTCAGGAAAATACCATCCACTGGCAAGTTGGTGCTGACACTCACAACCGACGCCTGTGAGGGGAAGGAAAATTTCGTCCGCTACCTGGAGCATGTCCAGGCCGTCATCACGGTCAACGCAACCAGGAGAGGAGATCTGAACATCAACATGACCTCCCCTATGGGCACCAAGTCCATTTTGCTGAGCCGACGTCCGAGGGATGACGACTCCAAGGTGGGCTTTGACAAGTGGCCTTTCATGACCACCCACACGTGGGGGGAAGACGCCCGAGGCACCTGGACCCTGGAGCTGGGGTTTGTCGGCAGCGCCCCGCAGAAGGGGGTGCTGAAGGAGTGGACCCTGATGCTGCACGGCACTCAGAGCGCCCCGTACATCGACCAGGTGGTGCGAGATTACCAGTCCAAGCTGGCCATGTCCAAGAAAGAGGAGCTGGAGGAAGAGCTGGATGAAGCCGTGGAGAGAAGCCTGAAAAGCATCCTTGGCAAGAACTAGCGCTGCTCATCCGCCTCCCCAGCGTCCTCCCTCCCTGCCTCCGCCTCTGTCCTCGCTCCACGTTTCAGGCAGGCACCTAGCAATTCCATCTCCCACACAGGCGATTCCGTCTTCTTAGTCTGAAGCTTTGCTCACTGTCAATGATTATTTTCATTACAATGGAAACAATCTTTTTTACTCTATGCCTCAAATATAGTATTCCCAACAACATCCATGTCCTATGTGTGACTCCAAATTCTTTATTTCTGTCATTCAAATGGGTGATATCCTGAAAACAAAACTGGGACAGTTTTCCCCTCAATTTTTTTTTATTTCTGAGAAGAGAAAAAAACGCATTTTAAAAGCCACATACAGTGACTCCAAGAACAATTGTCCGTGGTCTCAAATGAGGAGCTGTCACATAACGAGAAAATCAAAGCTGAGGACAGGGGGTGAGCTCCGCAGCTCTGAAAGCACGGGAAATACTGTGTTGTTGATCCTTTGGGGAGCGGTGTTTTGTATTTAACCAGATTTGCCAGGGACGTAGGTTAAGGTGGTATGATTCAAAAGATGCCATTCATAGAGAACCCTAGTCACTGCACAGGGAAAGAGATCCAGGAAGCATGAGTGCTGGACATTGTACCACCAACGCCAAGATAATTCAGTCTACTCAGCCAGCGTGGTGAATGTAAAACTTACAGAGCATGGCTGTGCTCTCACCAGCTGCTGCTCTAAGTTATGTTAAAATCCACCGGAGCAGCCCAAATTTTTCTCAGTTTGTATAGCATTCATCCCAGCCCCAATTTTCTGGGGCTCTTCACCTAGCTATCCAGAAGAGAAAAAAAGTGAAGACAAGCCTGGCAACACATCTGGTGAAGAGTAGTTTACTAGCTTTTCAAACAAGAATGTCCCTCTTCCTAAGTCACTTTGTGGTTTCTTAATCTGATCTGAGTGAGGGGACAGAGGAGTATTTTTTTTTATAGCTTTACACACATAGATATGGGCTTTGATTTCCAAATAATATAATGGGAGAGAAATCTCGTACTCCCCCACATTTGGATGCCATTGACATGTTGGGAAAATGGCCTCTGCTCTGGAAGAGTCATGGGAGGTTGAAGGGGCGCGTTTGAAGCTGCGAGCACTATGTTTACATGGTTCTCCAGTTGTATGGAGCCTCTTCTGTCAAGAGAGGACCGTGCAACTCATCCCAGAGAAAGCTGAGGCCTGAAGGAGGCAAGAGAAGACCTCTGTTAGGAAAGCACACTGTTACCTTCTCGGCAACTAAGCAATCCACGAGACCATTTAACAAGCAACCCAAAGGTTATGGTCAATCCCAAAAGTCACCATTTCATTCCCAACTAGACATTACCCAAGTGACCTGTTGTCACTTTGTCTACCTACCCAGAGATTGGTTTCTCATCCCCAACCCCAAGGCATACCGATTCTCAAGAAATGCTTTGTCTTCAGCCTCTCCAGGCACCATCTCCCTTCCCATGGGAGCACAGAGCTTAGTTTGGAGCACCTTTCCTTCAAGCCAGCAGCACAGAGCACTAGGTTCGATTCCCTGAAAGCGGCCACTTTAAGAGAGAAGTCTGGAAACCCCTTTTGCTTTCTTTTCTCCCATACTGGCATGGATTTCTGTCTTCTCTAACACCTTGTGACCTTCTCTATCTCATGCTTTAAAGTGTAATAATATGATTTTTTAAAAGAAATTTATTACTTGTTGCAAAGGTCTTTTTAAACCAGTTTAGATTTCAAGAAACAAAATAAATGGAAATCATCGAAAATTCATTTCACATTAATGGTCTGAAAATAAACCAAAGGACATTACGTGTGCATGTGTGTATAAGTGCACACAGAAATATATATACATATGTAGACTATATACATGTGTGTATATATGTGTATATATACATACACTTGTATAAATGTATATACACATATACCTATAATGTGTGTATGTGTATTTATTGAAGAAATATACCATATTCATCTCTAAAAGAATATTCAGAGACTATCAAGATGATTCTGGCTAAAGAAAAAAGCCAGTGAAAATTCAGGTGAAAATGTTCATCAATTCCCATTACATCACTTCTGTAATTTTGCAGCTCTCTGTATAAACATTAACTGTCTTATATAGCAGCAAAAATATAAAATAGTTGTCCATATTTTCACAGGTGTGGCATAATTTATAAAATTAGAAATCAGCTTATCAGCTTCTTAAGAGAAATGGCAAGTTTTGATATGAGTATACAATATATAAAAATATATATAGTGCTATATATAAATATTTGGTCTCTATTTCATTTCTTGCATCAGTATTAACACTAAAATATATCTTGCTAGTGATGTTTTTATGATATCCCTGATCCTAATGCAAGAGACAGTTATTTATAGTCATTTATTTTAAAAAATGAAAATAAGTGAATAATGATTAATCGGGTTAACATTGTTGCTCCCTGTGACAAAATTTTATAAGTAAATTTCAAAAGACATGTTGTAAATTAGGAGGCTCAACAATAAAACATGACCTTCCAGAAATTATGTGAGATGTGCTATATCATACATGAAAATACTTTCATCCTTTCTAGGATGACCTTCCAGAAATTATGTGAGATGTGCTATATCATACATGAAAATACTTTCATCCTTTCTAGGGACAGCTAATTTAAAAATTGCCAAAGAGAGACCTAAAGAGCCTGCTTTAATAAGTATGCATAAAAGACTTATAATTAGCATATAAATCATACACAAATTATGATCTACAGCAGTATTTTTCAAACTCTAGTTACATCCATTAGCGGATTTTAAAATCAATTTAGGAAGTCAGTTTTTAATAAAATAGCTTCGAATACAGTAGGAGAGAAGAAAATCATAAGATGGGATAGGATAGAAAAGATCATGCATATTAAGGATAAGTATTGTTTCCTGAAGTATTTGTTTCAGATGTGTGTGTGTACACATATGTGTGTCTGAGTGTGTGTACTGGCTCACAATGTAAAATACATTTTTCATTGTGGGTGACGGTCAAATATCTTTTAAAAACACTATTCTAAGATATATTAATCAGGCTAGACTAAGTTATACTATAATAACAGCCTCAAAATCTGTATCAGTGGTTTAATACAACAAAGGTTTATTTATCATCCAGACAAGTTCCAGTGAAGGTTCAGGGACTCCCAAGGCCACACACCTCCCTGCAGTGACTCAGGATCCAGGCTGCTTCAGCCTTGTGGTTTGTAATCATAAAGAAGACTGCTGCAATCACCATGCAGAAGAGAACCCAAAAGGACATTCATCCACTCCTGTGTTTAGCCTGAAGGAGACACGTGCACCACTTCCACCCATTGCCCACTGGCCAGTCCTGGTCAATAGCCATGGCTAAATTCAAACCAACTGGGAAATGTGTGACAACTGAGGGAATATTAGAGTCTCTACCACAGAGAGTGCTTGACATTCCCTTAAAACATATTCTTAAGCACAGATTTAACATGGCAATCACTCTTCATGGATAGTACCATGAACATTATTACAAACTGGCTGTATCTTACCCCATGAGACCACGGACTATTCTAGAAAAAGAGCATAATAATTATTCATAAAATAGTAATATACTACATTTACCAAATTTCATTATAAAAACAATTTATAATTCTGTCCTCTGATATAACACTTAAACTCAATTATTAAAATCTTATTAGCTGGGCATGGTGGCATGTGCCTGTAGTACCAGCTACTTGGGAAGCTGAGGTGGGAGGCTGGCTTGAGCTCGGGAGGTGGAAACTGCAGTGAGCCATAATCATACCACTGCACTCCAACCTAGGTGACGGAGTAAGATGCTGTCCCAAAAATGAATAAATAAATAGAGTCTATTACTAAAAACAGGCAGTGGAGGATACAAGGCCCAAGGTTTGATCTAGTGATCCTGAGGCACTCCTTTTCAATACTTCTGTTAAAGATTGATTTCCAAAAGATTAAGTTTAAAAAATTATTTTAAAAAATTCTTGGCCGGGTGCAGTGGCTCATGCCTGTAATCCCAGGACTTTGGGAGGCCGCGGCGGGTGGATCATAAAGTCAGGAGACTGAGACCATCCTGGCCAACATGGTGAAACCCTGTCTCTACTAAAAATGCAAAAATTAGCTGGGCGTAGTGGTGGATGCCTGTAATCCCAGCTATTCAGGAGACCGAGGCAGGAAAATCACTTGAACCCGGGAGGCGGAGGTTGTAGTGAGCTGAGATTGCGCCATTGCACTCCAACCTGGCGATAGAGCAAGACTCCCTCCCAAAAAAAGCAAAAAAAAAAAATTCTTATATCATTACTACTCTGTGTCTTCATTATTATCACTATAAGTTAATGTGTGGCTTTCATGTGATCAGTGCATTTGTTTGGAGTGATTATATGAAAAACACACAGTACAAGACCTTCAGGACACATATAGTTAGAGAGACAGAAAGAAGTGCTGAATTAGGGGAAATGGTGATCTCATAGCTAAAGTATTTAGATGCAAAAAGGTTAATTTGGTAGACATTTTTAAAAAGCAAAATGGGAAGATGAAGGATAGTGGTTGTGGGAGAGTTAGGGGTCCTTAAAACTCTAACAGTGTGAAATGCCAGAGACAGAATGTCTCCTAAGCTACTAGGTGGTTCAGTTGTGGCCAGCCAGGGTGGTTCTTTGTCTCCAAAGAAGGAATGAGTCAACAGAAAAGGTAGGAGGACGGAGAGCATTCAGCACATGGGAGCTTATAATGAAAGAGAGTCAGAGCGACCAAAGCTGAAGAGTGTCTGGCAGTTTTCAGGGCAGGTAAACGTGAAGGCTGACGTAAGGGAGAACTCCAGTCCCTGAAGAGCTGAAGTCTATCAAGGGATAGAGGCCGACGCATTGGGAGAGCCACCCCCAGAGGGAGTGCATTAAAACACCACCACCTGCCAGTGGTCCCATTGCAAGCTCACCCACAGCCTCCTCATGCCTTATTCGGCTTCCAGAGAAAACATTAACACCAGCATATATGATACAAGCAGCTAGACCTACAGAAAGCAGCACCTTCTCTTTGCATTGTAAATTAATCAGCTAGAACTTGAGTTTTTCCATTAGTCTAGTGCATTTAGTTGAACTCTTTCCTTGGTTTCAGAAAACCCTGATCAAATTTGGTTTTGGATTTATAAGGGACCTGGAATCAAAGTCTGAGAACCCGGGGTAAATTCTCCAAGCCAACGTGCTGGCTTCATTTTTCTCTTAGAACCAAGAAGAGAATCATGTTTGTGAACCTGGGAATAGGATGATCTCAGGTGAGGAATGCAGTCGGCCTAAAACGCCGAAGATTCTGTTGCTACATTTTTAATGGTCAGCCATGCATGGTCTGGGGTGGGATGGGGTGGGAACGCAACTAGAAATCTCAGCTCACAGAGTTTCAGATGCCAGAGGAGCCAAATGAGGCTGGTAATTCCTTGGGCCTAAAGTCAGCTGTTACTGATTTCCACCCAGGAGGCTTGGGGCCAACCTGCCCTCCCATCCCAACATGGGGTGTGCCACCTCACCACACCCTCAGAGATGTCCCTCTGAATCCAAGAGGACGTCTCATAGGCTACTCCAACTGGATGAAGGGAAGAGGCTAAAATTTGTCTTTTTCTTTTCTGGCGCCATGTCCTAAAACCACTGATGGGCCACAGGTGACAGGTAAGCCACTCGGCAAGCTCCTGGTCACCAGGATGCAAGCCAAGCATGCGGGTAAAGGGGCAGGTGTGGCTGGTGAGGTCACCAACCCAGTGGAGTTGAACAGGAATGTATCTTCTGATAGAATAAGTCTCAACCCAAAAACTCTGTTTGAATACGACGCAAGTCAGTGTGGCTTTTTATGTTGGTTGTTTGCTTTTATCCATGCCTGAGAAAATGGAGTCAAGCATTGTATCAATAAAGATACCAATCATCAGCGTGCCAAATATCATGTGAGTTTTAGGGTGATTTCATTCACCAGCAGTGTCCTAATCACAGATCTATGTTAGAAAACGGTTAGGATAAACTTGATAGTAATGGCTGCTTGAAGATTTTCTCTTTTTTTTCTTCTTTTTCTTTCCTTTTTTTTTTTTTTTTTTAATTTTGAGACGAAATCTTACTCTGTCATCCAGGCTGGAGTGCAGTGGCGTGATCTGGCCTCACTGCAACCTCCGCCTCCCAGGTTCAAGCAATTCTCCTGCCTTGGCCTCCCTAGTAGCTGGGATTACGCATGTGTGCCACCATGCCCGGTTAATTTTTTAAAAAAATATTTGTAGTAGAAATAGGGCTGGTGTCAAACTCCTGACCTCAGGTGATCCACCTGCCTCAACCTCCCAAAGTGTTGGGATTACAGGTGTGAGCCACTGTGCCCTGTTGGCTGGGCTGGTGTCGAACTCCTGACCTCAGGTGATCCGCCTGCCTCAACCTCCCAAAGTGTTGGGATTACAGGTGTGAGCCACTGTGCCCTCTTGGCTGGGTTGGTGTCGAACTCCTGTCCTCAGGTGATCCACCTGCCTCAACCTCCCAAAGTGTTGGGATTACAGGTGTGAGCCACTGTGCCCGGCCAGATCTTTCTCATAAGCTTCAAGTCAAGGAGAGAACTAAATGGAATTTCCCGACATGAAGGTGGAAGGAAGAGACAGGTAGTGATGCCAGGTTAGAAGTGTCTTCTAAGACATTAACTGAATTTAGCGGCAGACCCCGTTGCTGCATCCTCTGTATCAGAGAGTCTGTAAACTACAGCCCATGGACCAAACCCAGCTTGCAGCCTGCTTTTGTAAATACAGTTCTGTTGGAAACAACGGTGCTTGTTTGCTGTTGTACTGTCTGTGGCTGATTTCATGCTATCACAACAGAGCTGAGTAGTTACAGCAGAGGCTGTGAGGCCTACAGTCTGGCCCTTTACAGAAAAAGTTTGCCAACCTCTGCCCTGTATCTCCTTGGCCCACCTAAAGGTCATCTCTAGACAGTTTCTATGCATGCCAAAGGCCATTTTATCTCTCTGCTCAGCTGCCAAGATGCACCATACCTCATCTGGAGCAGGCCAGAAATGCTAGGGCATCAATGCCCCCGGGGCCACCCTCTCTTGAGAAGAATGGGATGGATAGCTGGTGGAGGGACAGCTCAGCTTCCTCGCCTCCTGCTTGGAACAATTTCAACATGTTCCACCCACTCTCTTGAAGCCTCCCCAGTGGGCTGGAGCCCCAGCTGCCCACAGTGGTGGCCAGCTCATTAATGCCCCTGTGTGGACATGTCCCTTCCCCATCTCATGCCTCTTCCTCTCCAGTCAGGAGACAAAAACCACACAGTGGTTTTAACAAAGAGAATTTAATACAAAGCACCTTCAAATTAGTATAAACAATTGTGACCTAGTTAATTAAAAAAGCAAAAGAAAATACAAGTATCACGTGGACCAAAAAGTTCAACATTTGTGGGAGCTGGGGGCTCACACCATGAAGATGCCCTCCTGGCCTGGGCAGGATCCTACAGCATCCATGGCAGCCCAGCCTGCCTCACCTGCCCACAGTGCTGGAGGTGGAGCACAAGTGCACATGTTAGGACCTGAAAGATGGTGAGTTAGACCTGGCCGGGTGAAGCCAGAGGACACTCAGGTGGAGGTCTGTAGTGGTCCCGATGAGCATATCGGTCATCTGACCTGGGTACAGGTACACGAGGGCAAAAGACTAAAGAAACCACCCAGCAGCTGGTTCACTCCCAGGTTTCCCTCAGGACCGCTGGCACTCTCTCGCAGAAACCCATGCAGTTCTTCCCCGGTAAAACCAATGCTTACAGGCCTTAGGGTTCTCCCTAAGCAGGTGGCATGGGGCTGGTCATGGAATACAAGTGCCTAGTGGACCACTTCTGGTCAGCAGAACTTCAAGAAGTAGCTAGCTACCACCTAAGAGTTGGAATTAATGTAACTTGGAAGTCTCAGAGGTGGGAGCGTGCTGGGACCCAGACCAAGCAGGGGCATCAGCAGGCTAGTGCGGGCATCTCTGCAGAGACTGCGATGAGGTTGGTCCTGCAAGTGCTGGGAAAACGGAAAACTGGATTCAGCTGCTGCTGCAGGAAGGAATTGCCACCGCCAGGGTGAAGAAGCTCTCAGTCCATTTGGGCTGCTGTAACAGAATGTCATAGATTGGGAACATTATAAACCACACAAATTTATTTCTCACTGTTCTGGAGGCTGAGAAATCTGAGATCAAGGTGCCAGCAAATTCAACGTCTGGCGAAGGCCCACTTCCTGGTTCATAGATGGCACCTCCTCACTCGGAACTCACATGCTAGAAGGGGTGACGGGGGTCTCTGGGGTCTCTTTCATAAGGGCACCAATCTGATTCACGTGGGCTCTGCCCTACGACCTAATCACCTCCCAAAGGCCCCACTTCCTAATACCTTCACTTTGGGGGTAAGGGCTTCAGCATATGAATTTGCAGGGGACATAAACATTCAGACCATAGAAGGATTGCTGGGGTGGTGTGGACAAGAGCAGAAAGCAAAGGGAAGGAGTGGCTTCTCCCTCCTCCAGCCTTTCAGCCTAGCCCCAGCTCCCCTCTAACAGCACCTCCCAGGGAGCAGCTGGCTAAGCAGGAGCTGGCTGCAGAGTCCCAGACTACGGGGTAGAGAGGGACAGGTTTGAAGCCAGAGACAGGAACGGACTAACTAGCACGCCAAGCTTCCAGCAACACCACCCTAACAAACCGCCTGCACCTGAGATCTTTCTCAGGGTCAGCTCTGGGGGCAACCCAACTTAATCCAGACCTCCTTAAGTTATCTATTGATACCAAACCTTACTAATTAGCCTTATCTTTGGGGTCTTTGGGGTTACAAGCAAAGAAAACAACTCTAACTAGTGGAAAGAAGTAAGCAGTCTGTCAAAGCCCTCAGGCCTGAAGAACCGGCCAACACCATCCTAGAAGAAAGGCAGTGATTGGAGCAAGGCTGGGGACCCAGAAACACAGCAAGGATTGGTAGGTGACCTTGCCAGAATGCCCCCCACGGGGGACAAGCGCCAGCACTGGCAGCCTTAGCTATATTGGACTCAGATATCTAATTTCATTGAGGGTGGATCTGATTGGGCTGGTCTGGATCACTGGCCCACACCGAGGCCAGAGGAAGGCAGGATATCTTGATACAATAGGCCGTATCCAGTGTGGGAAGAGCGGTTACTCAATACAAAACCAGAGCTGTCGCCCGAGGAACAGGAGGTAGGAGGGGCAGATGTTAATCTGCTGTCTTATGTGAAAGGAAGTATCTATATATTGAGGAGAAGGAAAGGGAGACCAGAAAAGGAGGCCAGTGCAAGGGGCATCGATAAGGGCTTTTCTTCACAGGCATCTGAGGCTCAAACCCACTGGGGATCTTCAAGAGAATGTGTAGAATATGCCTAAAAGTTACCCTAACAGTGGAGTGAGAGAGCTAGGGTGAGAGAGACCTGCTCCTCCAGGTTCTGTCCACCCCTGATTGAGGGCTGCTCCCAGGAGCACGAACTCCCCAGAACAAGAAGTCTGCCCAGTGTATGGACTGAGCATGCGCCTGTGGCCACAGGAAACTCTAAGGCAGAGTCACGTGTGCCTGCTGTGAGAAGCTTGAGGGCAGCCATGAGCCGGAACAGCAAGAGTTGGGGGATCTGGCCAGACACCGGGTGGCTGATACAACAGCAGCGATGGGTCATTGACTCAAGTTCTGGGAAGAAGAGTGGGGCAGGGGCCGCATAGCTGCTGTGTGGAGCCAGCAGCCTGGGAGAGTCTTGCTCCCAACAGACCTGAAGCTGCCTCAGGGAAGAGATCGAGACCCTGCCATGGATGCTATCAGGAGGCCTGCTCTGAGTTCATGTTACTAACAAGAAACTCTTTATAAAACCAAAGGTCTTGTGTGTATTTCAAAGACCCCGGGGAGAGAGATAGCCAGGAAATAAACCCATTCTGCAGCTTTACAGGAGAAAACAGAACCAGACTGGGACAATGGAGTGTCAAGAAAATGAGCAAGTGGGTCAAATCCCTGGGACTGCTGCACAAAGAGCCTGACTAGGCCCCAAAGTGTGCACTGCAGCCAGCCCCACATTTCAGAGCATGGGCTCAACCTGCAGGCTGAGGTGCACCTGCCAGGCAATGGTGCTTACCTGGTCCCTGCCTCCTACCCTGACCTTACCGCCTTCCATTGTCCCCTGCAGTCCCCTTTATGTCTCCTGGAACAGGCCAAGTTCATTCCTGCCCCAGGGCCTTGGCACTTGCAGCTCTCTCTGCCCGAAGTGCTCTGCCCTCAGCTCTGTATGTGATGCCCCATGTTGTCATTCAGGTCCCATGTCACCCCTTCACAGGGTCTTCCCTTACCACCCAATCCAAACTAGACCCCCTCCATCACTCCAGGGGGTCGCGCCAGCTGAGTCCCTCATGGTACAGTCTCTGACTTTCTCTTCACTACCTGCTTGCATGGCGTTTCCTTCCTCCCCCACTAGAACATCACGTCTGTGAGAGCAGGAGCATGTCTCACTGCTCCTTACTGTATCCCAGTGACCAGGACCGTGCCTGGCACGGAACAGATCCCAATCCAATTTTTCTTGACTGATTGAATATAAAAATGACCTTTCTCTCCAAAGCAATACCCGCTGCCTTTTTAAATAATATAAACTGAACACAATCCAGAAAATAAAAAGACCCAGGGAGAAAAAGAAAGGCTTTGCAGTGGCTGTTAATGCTAAAGGTAATAGACACACAGGCCCAAAGCCTCGTACGGCCTGGGCTCCAGCTAATGGGTTCCATCATTCTCCCTCAAGCTTTCAAGTTATAAATATTTCAAAACTCAGTGGAGTGGTTTCCCATTCATCGTTTAGAAAAAACAACAAAAGCCTAATTCTTTCTTGAAATCCAAACCTCAAATGAATTTGGAACAAGATTGTCAAAAGCTCTAAATAGAAAGGAAAGATGACTCCATTTAGTATTCTATTATTCGTAACCAAGAAATAACAGAATGTCATTTGTAACTGTCAATTTCCTCTAATAACATGTAGTTGTCTTACCAGATGCTTTTTGTAGGCTGATACTATAACCCATTTGAACACATTTCCTCAGTTCCCTTATTGTATTTTGGAGAAGCTACACAGGGAAGGAGAAAATTTTTTAATTGGTATAAACTTATTTTTGGACTGTGAGTAGAAAGATAGATACTGGAGGGCAACATAGAAATTTGTGTAAAGTTTCTGATTCTGAGTAATTTCTATGTTTTAGGATGTAACACAGCAAGTACCAGCATGGCATGTGCGTGTGTGAGTGAACGCATGAGAACACACACACTCACGTGTGCCACTGCTATATTATGGTCATTGAGGGCATTGATAAATCTGAAAAATTGCCCCTTAATGGCACAGCACACTGTCAGGCACATAGCACATGTTCAATAAATGCTTGCTGGACTAATTAACTCACTTCCAAATAAGGAACTTACCCAGTGACACTTGATTTTGCATCTTGAAAGCTGACCTAGAATTGCAATCTCTGAGTGAGAAAAGTTTAAGTATCTCATACCAAGTACATTTGGTACATATATGGTGGCAGATGACACTGGCGCCCTGCCTTCCATGTATTTCCAGGCCTGACTTCCAAATACCAGCACCTGGACATCTGCCTGAGAGCCTTCTTGGCCACCTAGAGCACACCTCCCACTGACTGCCAGGAGGTGGTGGATTAATACCCCAGCTCCCCAACCCCTCAGGGAGGCTGACTGAGGCACATGATCTACGCTGTCTCCCAGAGTTCTTCAGTGGCCCTCAGCATGAGCTGATTTGGTAACATGCACCCTATTGGTTGCCTTCTCTTCCTTGCCTTCCCCAGTCTCCTGCTGGTGCATCCTAAATTCATATTCCAGTGAAACCTCACATTCTCTGCTTTGGGATTAGCTTCTGAGGGAATCCACACAAAAAGAGACGCTTTTAATCATTTCATCTCTAACAAAACACTCATCCACATAAGCATGCACTTGTGCTTGAAACGGAATGAGGATGAGCCAATGTCATCGACCATCATGTTTCTGTGTGAAATCCAGACGCTATCTGAGTCTCTAATGAAACGTACGAACCAGGATGAAGAGCATGTCTCTTTCCTAAATGAGGATGGTTTGTGGCCATTTAACACAGCATCCTTGTCCTCAGTGAAGCTGACCCACCTACCTTCCCAAGGTCCCTATTAATTAGACAAAGGATGTGCAAGCAAAGAAAACGTTTTAATGAAGGCTTCATTGGCAATGCCAGATGGGTCAACTATGGTCTAATCCAAACAGGAACCCTCACCCTTTTATCATTTGCTCTAAATTATCAAAGCATTACCCCTACAGTGGCCCCAAAAACATTTTCTCCATTAAGCCTGGGCATTTTAAGAGCCCTTCTCTCCTGACTTCTTCTTATCTGACTTGGTCTTTCCAGTCACGGTCTCCACGATCACAGCAGTTTCTTCATACGTCTGAATGCTCTCCGTGGAAATCTTCTCGACAGATTCTACCACTTCCACTGTCTTATAGGCCAAAGCCCTGGGAGGGCCTTTTTCTGGCAGGCTTCTGCTCGTAGTCACAAGCCCCTCAACTCCATCCTGACTGGCCACAGGCTTTGGAGGCTGGGGTACAGACGGTTCCTCTGCACCAGGTGTGACCTCGGGACAGGGCCTCCCGAACCCCTCATCCTGCTCCTCACCCTCACGTTTCTCCTCCGGGCCTTCCAGCTCTGTGCCATCTGGCTCAATTTCCTTGTCTACAGGCTGCTGGCCAACTGGTTGTCCATCTTCTTTCTCCGGCAGACCCACCTGCCCATTCTCTAAAGGGGGCTTGGGTGACTCGGGAGAGGGCTCCACCTGGCCTTCATAAAGCACAGACTCTTCCGCAATGGAAACAGCCACCCCACCTTTGGTCGCGATGGAGGAGACACAGAACCCAGGGTCCACGTAACTGGCATCCCCTGTGACCAGCACGTGCCGCTCTTTGGTGTACAGCTCAGTGGGGGTCTCGGGCTCTTTGGGGGATTTCACTTTCTCCTTCACCATCCTGTAAATTTTCCCAAAGCCTTTGCTTATCTGCGCTCCGTCCGGCACATCCTCCGGAGCCCCTTGCTGTGTCAGGGGACTTGCTTCTTTACTTTCTGATTCAAACTTAGATTCACTTTCCTCTGTAAGTACCACCTGGACCAGCTTTGTGTCTTCCAAACCTTTCAATGGTGCATCTTCCAGACTTCCATTGCTTTTGTCTTTGGCTATAATCTCCTTTCTCCTTGGGACATTCTTGGGGAGGCCTTTTTGTCTTGGTTTTGCTGCTGTTATATCCTGCAGAGCCCTGGTAAGATCTGGAAAAACACACAGGCAGAAAGTCAAGCATAATTGTCATTAAGAGAGAAAGAAGAGGCGCTGGTTAGAAATAAACGCCTCTAGTACTAGGGTGAGCAGAAGCAATGGAAGAAAGGCCTTGGCTTTGCTGCTCCACAGCCCAGGCTGAGGTCCAGCTCTGCACACCAGCTAGGCGACTCTGGACGAGTCACTGGATGCCTTTGGGCTTCCAGAGAGAAGGTGCTCCCTGTTCTGACACCCACAGTTCACCACCACACAGGCAGAACCTAGCAAGGCACGTAAGCCATTGTCCTGACATTCAGTGGGAGACCTCACCCCCATTCCCACTGCAGCCCCGCTGAGCTCACAGCAGACACTTGGATCCACAGAAGCCCATTCCTCAAAGTTATTCTCTCCTCTGACTTCCTCAAAGATGGCAGAGCTACGTGGGGGCTTCTGACATGCACAGGTGGCCTTGGGCCTGGGTTTGGAACCCGTCCATGGTGGATCTACCCCATTCCATATTTAGTTCAAGCTAGATAAATCCCACCCACCTGTGACCAGCCTCCCCTTCCTCCCAGGCCAAGAGCGGAAGTGATACTATGAAATTCAGAAATGACAGTAATACCCTGTCCCCAAGTGCATCCTCCTGCTTCCAGACTAGCTGAAAGAAAACACTAAAAGTTGAAGAAAACACCCAAAAATCTTACCTGGCATAATCTATGAGGCTTCCCAGCTCCACCCACATAGTGAATTTTGAACTTTTTCAGCCCAAAAGTCATCCCCTGCGTCCCTTGCCACTGGTAACCACCGGGCAAGACAGACCAAGCACGGGTATGGAGCACGGCTGACTCACAATGCAGAGAGCCAGGTGAGCCAGCAGACATGGGTCACAAAGCCACAGGAGCAGGGGATGCAGTGAGGGACAGGGCACAGGAAAAGTGCTGGGAGCTGCTGTGAGAGGAGGAGGTGCTTACAGGACTGCACAGAATCTCAGGGCCTGGTGCCAAAAAAACCGCAAGAGCCCTGCTTCCAAATTATTAAGAATTTCAGAACAGCATTATCAGAGCAGAAAGCCAAGCTGGGACCTTTCTGAGAGCGAGCTCCGTGCAGGGCTGCGCGCCTGCAGACCTGGCCCTGGGCATCTGGCTGTAGGGCCGCTCCCTTTCAACCATGTTGATTCTGAAACACCATCCACAAAGCCCTCCGGGCTGTCTGGGAAATAAGAATTTCAAGGCCCTATAGGCATGAGTATCCACATTATCACCTTCTCTTAATTCTCCCCAAATGCTGGGCTTGTTCAGAACTGGGAGATTTCGATGTGAGGTGAGGTCTCACAGATCAAACGTTGAAGGCAGAAGCCACGTTTGCCAGCCAAGCTGTTCCTGCCTGGTTTGAGGGAGGGGAGAATGAGCCATGACCGAGCAGCTACTCTGCACTGGACACCATGTTGCACGCGCTGGCACAAACCCGTTGATTTATTGTGGGGAGCTGGTGGAACGCAATCCAGTGCTCACTTACTGCCAAAGTGAGGAACAAGAAGTGAATACTGAGTTGCACTTTTCCCCGCATTAAATGCCTCGTGTTGCAAAAGTTATTGCTGTCAAAACATAAAACAAATATAAAAGTACAAAATAAATGCCTCATGTTAGGGATGGCATGCCCAAGGTAGCCTAGCCCCCCAGTCGATTTCTCTCCTTATAAACTTCTCAGCTCAGTCACTTAGCAAGCCAGAGAGGGCAGAGGGTGGGAAGGAGTCCTCCCTCACGTAAAAGCATTTAATTTCCAGATGGAGCAGAAGCAAGCATGAATGTTATTCAAGTCAGGAAGAAAGTCGCTTGGTTTTTCTCAAGACAGAAAAAAAGCAGAAGCCCAGAGTTGGGGAGCGTTACCTTTCCCACTGGGTCCAGTGCTGAGAGAGACTCCATGGCTCGGGGTGAACAGGGGAATTGGAGTTTCATTGAAGGCAGAGCTCAGCCTGGCAGAAAGAACCAGAAAGAACAAGCCAAACAGATGGTTGGCGTCAAGAGCGACTCTCGCTAATGTTGAGCAAAATGAAAAAACAGCTTTCTCTAGACCAAACTGCTCATGAATTAGATATCCTTCTAAACAGACAGCCATATACACACTAACAAACTGGATGAGGACGTAAAGGAAACAAGCATTTCTTTGAGCTCAAGTCATAAGCTGTGAAACATACCTATAAAAAATTATAAAGTGGGGATTGCTTATAATCTAAAAATGTCACTTCTCCATTAGACAGTATTTTTCTTTTGCCTTTTTGATTTTTTTAACTAGAGTGTCCAACCCATGGTGAAGTATTTAGAGCAAATAGGGCATGATATCTTCAACTTATGTGTATATATATATACACGTGTGTGTGTGTGTGTGTGTGTATGTGTGTGTAAATAGAGAAAAAATGATAAAGCAATTGAGGCAAAATATAAACAATTGGTGAATCTGGAGTATTCAGGGGTTTCTTATTCTATTCTTGCAACATTTCTATCAGTTTAAAATTAGACCAAAATCAGAACTTATAGACAAATAAAAGAGGTATCCAGCCACCATTCTGTGAAGCCCTGTCCCTAAAACAAAAATGTTTACAAAATCATTTAAATGCCAGTTCCAGATTATTCTTGTAGATGTGTGCATAGAGTGTTCACTGTGACATAAATATAATTTGGAATCATGCCAGATACATTGACCAGCACTGGAGAAAGAAAAATGAAATCCTGCTTTTCCTGCCAAGCATTTGGGTGTTCACAGCACAGCCCAGACAGAGCACCCAGGGCGAAGGGAGGAGGTGGGGACCTTAGTTGCGGGGATTCTCTTTTCATTCAATCTAAACCTAGGAAATTAGCAAGACTGAAGTGAAGAATCACAAATTAATTCCCAACCTGTTCTCTGGAAAATCACTGCACTGCACCTAAGAATATGGAAATAACTGGAGAGAGAGAGAGGGAGAGAGAATTTTCCAGCTGTCTTAAAGTGAGTAGGGATCAAGTCACAGCTCCACTATGGAGGAGGCCAGACAGCCAAGTAGTGACAGCCACAGACTGACCCAGCGAGGTGCTAAGAATCATGAGGGTGGCAGCAGGAGTACCATCAACACCTCTGAGTGCCATCGAGTGCCAGGCTGTGTGCCAGGCAACTCACCTGCAGCACCTCATCAAATACTCCTGGGCATCCCACCTCCTGGGACACTTATGTCCCCAGAGGCCTATGGGCAAAACACAGGCTTCTCAGTGAGGTCTTTTCTGACCACCCTACTTAAAATAGCAAGCATTCCCCATCACCCCTGTTGCCACACTCTCCTCCCTGCTAGAACTTCCTCCTTAGCCTTGGTCGTACCTTCATCCTCTGTCTCCCCTGTTAGTTTTCCAGCGCCCATGGGGTCAGGAAGTTTTGTGTTTCTTTCCCTGCCACATGCCCACTGCCTAGAACTGTGCCTGGCACACGATAGGCACTCAACAAAGAGTCGTGGAAGGAAGAAGTGGCCGGGACAGGGAAGACACACTCTCACCTGTTGCCTTCAATCTCGATGATACGATGGTACCGGTCCAGCTCGTTCTTCAGGGTTTGCTGGGCGACCGCCAGCTGCCGGCAGTCATAAGAAGACTTCTCCAGGACCCGCTCCGTCTCCTCAATCTCCTTGCGCAGTGTCTCAATCTGCTCGTTATAAAGCTGAATCTCATCGTCGTAACACTCATGGGCACTTTTAATAGCTTGTTCCAGAGTTGTTGTCTGCGGGCAAGGACACGCTGTAAGAAAATCCATCCCCCTCCTCCCCTAAGAGACAGACCTCACCAGGAAAAGGAACCTGGACTCAGTGAATGTTTTATTTTGTTTGTGCGTTTCTCTGTCCATTAGAGATTAGCAATGAATCACATTGGAATCCTTAAGCTAAAAAGCAATATGAAAACTAAGCTTCTATGTCCTTGAACAACTTTTTTTTTTAATAGAGGATCCCACCTTGTCACCAGGCAGGGGTGCTATCACAGCTCACTGCATCCTTAACCTCCCAGGCTAAAGTGGTCCTTCCACCTCAGCCTCCTGAGTATGTGTTGGGACTACAGGCAAGCACCAACATGCTGGGCTTTTTTTGTTTTTTTTGGTGGTGGGGTAGAGATAGGGTCCCGCTTTGTTGCCCAGGCTGGTTTCGAACTTCTGGCTTCAAGTGATCTTCCCATCTTGGCCTCCCAAAGTGTTGGAATTACAGGCGTGAGCCACCACACCCAGCCCGTCTTGCACTAATGTCAGCACCCTGTGTAATTAACCCATAAGGAGGCCTGCCCCAAAGGCAGTCTGAAGACAAACCTAGAAAAAAAAAAAAAATCTAGGCCAGGTGGCTCACCCCTGTAATCCCAGAACTTTGGGAGGTCAAGGCCAGCAGATCACTTGAGGACAGGAGTTTGAGACCAGCCTGGCCAACATAGTGAAAGCTGTCTCTACTGAAAATACAAAAATTAGCCGTGTGTGGTGGCACACGCCGTAGTCCCAGCTACTCGGGAGGCTAAGGCAGGAGAATCACTTGAACCTGGGAGGTGGAGGTTGCAGTGAGTCAAGACTGCGCCACTCTGCTTAACGCCTGCGCAACAGAGCAAGACTAAACAAAAAAAAAAAAAACCTGTTATCCATGGAATAATACGTATAATTCAAACAAAGTACATTCTTCAGACTTTAACGAATTAGCATAAATCTGACAGCCAAAAAATAAGTAAAAAGAAGAGCATACTGAAAAGATAAGATGGTACTTTTATTAAAAGAAATGCTGAGTGGGAGAAAAGTCTCCTTGTTCTCGTTAGTCTCTATGGTGCTTTGATTTTCTCTCGACTTTGGATTGGCAGAGTTACGTTTATGTTTTGGTAGTTAAGGTGTGTGTGTGTTTGCACTTGTGTAAATATAAAATAATGTCAGAGAAATACATAAAACAGAGCAAGTAAAAATTAAGGCAGGAAAATAGAGGTAGTTTTATATTCTGTGTAAGAGCTTGTGATGATACATAAAGACCTGTAAATGCTCAGTCGTGTGCCACCTAACAGCACCTCAGTCGACAATGGCCTGCATATAGGATGGTGGTCCCATAAGGGTATAATGGAGCTGAGCAATTCCTGTCACCTAGTGACAACCGCAGCCATCCTGAGGCAGTGGAGACACACATCACTCACATATCTGTGGGGACGCCAGCGTAAACAAACAGACTGTGCTGCCAGCTGCATAATGAAAACGTGCAGGCTGGGCGCGGAGGCTGACACCTGTAATCCCAGCACTTCGGGGGCCAAGGCGGGCAGATCACCTAAGTTCAGGAGTTCAAGACCAGCCTGGCCAACATGGTGAAACCCCGTTTCTACTAAAAATACAAAACTTAGTCAGGCATGGTGGCCAGTGCCTATAATCCCAGCTACTCAGG
Organism: Aotus nancymaae; assembly: GCF_030222135.1. Taxonomy (NCBI): domain Eukaryota; kingdom Metazoa; phylum Chordata; class Mammalia; order Primates; family Aotidae; genus Aotus; species Aotus nancymaae. The sequence continues at coordinate 8,134,314 of NW_026988412.1, read as the reverse complement.
AGGCGGAGGTTGCAGTGAGCTGAGATCATGCCACAGCACTCCTACCTGGATGACAGAGCAAGACTCTGTTAAAAAAAAAAAAAAAAAAAGTGTTCAGCCATAGATCTGTTGCATCAGGAAGGAGGAGGAAGGGAAGAAAGGGTACACATGCTAGGCATGCTGGGGAGATGTCTGTCCAGTCTGCGTTGTCCCTGTGTCTGATGTCAGCCCCACGCATCCACAGGCAGAGTCCCATCAACAAGGCAACCCCATTCTCCTGTGCAGAGTTATAGGAGCAGGGGTGGGCCTGACCCAGGCTGGCCTGTCACACTCTTTCTCTCCTGGGAATCTGGAAAGGGGTCTCAGAAATTGCAGACCTTGTGGCAGGTCCTAGACTACAGAGGCACATGAACAGGTCTGAGGCTGCCACTCTGGAGTGCCGAGCTCTCGCGTGCATGGCAAAGCTAAGAAAGGTAAGTCTTTGGAGAGGAAAAGAAATGAAGCCAAAAGGCAAAGACAAACAGAAATTAAACAGGCAGCCATGGCAAGAGAAGGAAGATGAGGAAAAGGAGACAGAGAACAGCTGCCTCAGATCCCAGTTCTTGGTTTCTAATTCCTGATGCACACCTGCTCTCAGATTTCATGTCCTGCCTTTTATATCCTGCTCCTTTGAAAAAAAAAAAAAAAAAAAACATACCTTTCCAGTGGAGAAACCTGGCAGATAGCACCTTAACCAGGCGATCAGAGTTAATGTCACCCGTATGAGGACACATCCACATGATGCAATGCTCAGAACACAGCGTCACTGCATGGGGGTCTTGCCAAGAATGCAGAACCTCCATCTAATCCTGAGAAAACATCAGGGAAACCCAAAAGGAGAGATGTGCCACAAAGCCACTGGTCTGGGTTCTTCCAAAGCATCAGAGCCATGAAAGACAGAGAAAGCCTGGGAAACCATCCCAGTCTGGGGGAGAAAAACAAGACATGACATCTAAATGTGAGTAGGATCTGGACTAGGAAAAGCACAAATGGGGCAACTGGTGAGATTTTAGTGCAGTCTACTAATAGGATAGGATCATTGTTAATTTCCAGGATTTTATCATCGGTCCATGGTTTGGTGAAAGCTGGGTGAGGGTTATATATTGAAAACCACTGTGCTGTTTTTGCAGCTTTTCAAAAATCTAAAGTTACTTCTGAATAAAACAAGAACGCCCTTCCTGTTTCAGCTAGTGTGATCTGGTTTCTGTTCCTCTCAAGAAATCTGGATTCAAACAGTCGCCTGTAATGGCAAATAGAAGTCACACAAATGCCTGGTGCAGCCACATCTCACCCATACCAGAGTGCTCACGCACCCTAGGAGACACTTCCAAGGAACAAGGAGATTTAAAACACCCCTTTGAGGCCCAAATCTCAAAGAAGCGTTGGAATTACATGGTAGGGGAAGTGTGCGGGGCTGTGGAGGACACAAGAGGGACCATGTGTTGGGGGATGGGGTGGGAGCACGCATGAGACAGACTAGTCTCACTTTTTTCTTTTGAGACAGGGTCTCACTCTATTGCCCAGGCTGGACTGCAGTGCTGCCATCAGAGCTCACTGAAGCTCTACATCCTGGGCTCAGGCAATCCCTCATACCTTTGTCACCTCAGTAGCTGAGACCATAGGTGCATACCACCATGCCCGGCTAATTTTTTGTAAAAATTTTTCGTAGAGATAAGGTCTAACTATGTTGCCTGGTCTTGAACTTCTGGGCTGAAGTGATCCTCCCACCTTGGCCTCCCAAAGTACTGGGATTATAGGCATGAGCCAATGTGCCTATAATCTCTCACTTTTCTATGTTTGAAATCTTCCATAATAAAGAGTAAAAGAAAATATTACATATGAAGAGAATGTACCCCAGATCACTGACCCAGGAGCTCTGGGGCGGCCGTCCTCTTTGGATGTGGCTTCCCCAGCCCAGAGTTGGGGTAGTGGCTCATGCTGATAAGTTTGAAGCTGGGTCAACTCATCAACCTCACAACAATGTTATCGGCGGGTAGGAGAGGGGGCTGCCATTATTTCCACTTTACAGAGGAGGAAACTGAGGCACACCAGCAAAGTGGCTTGTCCATAAATACCACAGCAGGATTCAAGTCTACAAGGTCTGAAACACCTCCTAAAACCATGAGCTACCCCTGCCCCCCACCTCAGCCTCCTCCCTGCTGCAGGCAAGCAGTGTGCAAGCACACATGCATGCATGCACACACACACACACACACACACACTCTCCAGGGCCCCTGCAAACTCCCCATTCCTGCACAGCAACAGGCCAGCACCAGCCTGTTCTCTCTGAAGACATGGGAAAGTCGGTGTGAGCCACACAGAGATCACTCCTTGCAGGTTTTCACTTAGCCTAAGTTTTAAACTAAACAAAGCATCACTAACTGGGAAATGGGAGACCAGGAAAGTCACCTGTGATCTTTCTACCCTACAAGTGGAGTGCAATCTTTGTATATATCAGGAAGTGATGACTTGTTGTTTTGGTGGTGGTGGTAGAGGCGAATGGGTGGGGTGTTCTCTTAGGTGTGCATGTGTGTGTGAAGAAGTCTGGACGTCTGTGTGAAGAAGACTTCATGCTTTGAAGGCTGGAGGTCCTCTGCTGCAGCACTTCGGGAGGAGCTCCTGCCCGGGGTGTCCCCACAGCCCCCAGCCTCCACGTGACCATGAGGCCCAGGGCCCTCCAACCTTGCACAGGTCACAGATGCGCTGCAGGATTCTGCTGAGTCCAGTGAAGTGATGACTGGATTATAAAACATGACTGATGCCTACATAGACATGGCTTTTATAGCGCCACGATTTAAACCTCTCATCAGAAGGAAGGGTGTTCAGGAAAAACAGTAAGAGCCCCCTTTCTCAGGAGCTCGACAGGAACGGAGATGCCTGTGACAAGAGCCACTGCGGCACGGCGTCCAGAGCCACCCGGCACCATCCTGGCTGAGGAGAATGAGACACAGACCCTCCCCAGAAGCCTGCAGTCTGGCAGAGGAGGCACACCCAGGGCACCTCAGAGGGAGAAAGAGGCTGCCAAGAGGAGGTAGGACCTGTCCTGGGAACCAAGGAAGGAAAGGGACTTCCAGAAAGGAGAGAAGGAATGAGCAAAGGGGCAGGTCCCAGAAACCGCAGGAGGGGTCAGGAGACGAAGAGAAGAGAGGGTGGTCCAGGGTTCCTCCAAGGGGCCATGTGGCAACCTGACCTTCATCCAGAGCCAGGTGACTGCTATTCCTGCCTGGACTAATAGATTGCCTAGTTTGTACGTCTCCCCACTGGGCTGTGAGCTGCTGAGGGCAGGACAAAGGTAGGAGCTTGAGGTGTGCCCCATCTGGAGGGGTGAGCTCCCACCTCAGTCCTTAGGACCCCAGACACCTTTGGGTGCAAGGTCTTTTACAGACACACACACGCACACACGAAACTCATTACACACTGTCTTACACAAACTACACCACTAGATGGTGCTAAGTGACTTTAACGAGAAATGGGACATGGGCGGTTCCCACTTTGCAATTTTAAAAAGTGACTTTCTTTACTTCTCTGTCACAGAAACTCTCAGTCCATGCAATTTACGGAGCCAGAATTACCTGTCGTTCCCTCTCCGCCTGCCCGAAGTGCTTTCTCCTGGGATCTTCGGGGTCTATGTGCACTTATTTGAAGGAGAGGCTTCCAGCTCCAAGCCCATCACTGTCCTCCCATCCTCCGCCCAGCGTCTCCCAGTCCGAGCCCGCAGAGCCACCTGCAGGGCTTGGGAAAACGAGGCTCGCCGGCCCGCCCCAGAGCTTCTGGGTCAGTGCTCTGGGTGCCCGTGAATTTGTATTGCTGACAAGGTCCCAGATGGTGCCGCCGCTGCTGGGACGGGGACCTCGCCCTGAGGACCCCTGCTGTGGAGGGTTCGGGAAGCCTCGGACGCCCTAGCCGTAGGCGGAACCCGCTGCCACAGGCCAGGGCGACCAGACGCTCTCCCGCGGCACCCCTCCACCGAGTCCCGGCCACAGTGTGGGCCTTGCCCGGAGGTGTGCGGCCACATCTTCCTTCAGCTCCAGCTTAGCTGCTACACTGGGAAGCCACTAGGACCTTTAAAACTAGCAAAGACACAAACATTTGGAATGAGGCCCACTCCTAGGACGCAGGGGGACCTGGTGGAACGCTCGGCCCGCCCTGGGGCCGGCCCCTACCCTGTGGTTCTCAGTGTGGCTCCTGGACCGGCAGCAGCATCGTCACCGGGACACCCCAACACGCAGCCACACCCCAGAGCCACTGAGTCAGGAGCTCCCGGGAGCGCCCAGCCACGTCTGGGTTTTCATCAGAGCTAGGGAGGCAGAATTTTGGCCCCCGTGAACTTTGCCTCTTGTTGCGACCCCTGTGAATATGTTACATGGCAAAAGGGACTTTGCAGATATAATTCAGGTTCTTAATCAGTTACCCTTTTTTAAGAAAAGGAGTTTATTCAAGATTATCCCCAATCACAGGAGCCCTAAACACAGAAGTCAGAAAAATGCATAAGTCAAAGTCAATGAGATAGAGGCAGGAAGGGGGTTCAGGGCAGGCTTCGGGCTCTGAACGTGGAGGGGCCTGAAGCCAAGGAGCACAGGCGGCCCTGACAGCCACTCCTGGCCAGCAGCTGGCAAAGAAACAGGGTCCTCACTCCTGTCAAGACCTTGAATGAGACTGGAAGCAAATTCTCCCCCAAGAAGCTCCGGACAAGGGCCCAGGCTGGCCAGCATCCTTCTTTCTCCCTTTTGAGACCCAGAGCAGAGAAATGATGGAACCTGCCCAGACTTTCTCACCTAGCAACCGCAATGATAAAGGCCCACTGTTGAAGCCCCTGCTGGTGGTGACTCATCAAGGCAGCAACAGAAAACAGACACAGCCGTGTTTCATCAGCCCCACGCTACTGCTTGCTACTGAGTATAAGCACATCTGTCATTTTACATGAAATGATTCAGTAATATTTTGATAATTGTTTTAATATAATTAGTTTCCCTTTCTTTTTTTTTTTTTTGGAGACAGGGTCTCACTCCATTGCCCAGGTTGGAGTGCAGTGGCTCAATCTCAGCTCACTGCAGCCTCGACCTCCCCAGGCTCAGGCAGTCCTCCCACCTCAGCCTCCTGAGTAGCTGGAACCACAGGCGTGAACCTCTGCACCCAGCTAATTTTTGTTTTTTTTGTAGAGATGGGGTTGTCATGAGGCCCAGGCTGGTCTTGAATTCCTGGACTCAAGCAACTCACTCACCTTGGCCTCCCAAAGTGCTAGGACTACAGGCATGAGCCACCGTACCCAGCCTGGTTTCCTTTAAATTATCTGTACTTTATTTTATGCCTTCACCATCATTTTTCTGAGATGGGGTCTCCCTCAGACTGCCAAGGGTGGGAGTGGAGGAGGCGGCACAGAAGAGACGCTTGAGACCCTGCTTTAGAGATGAGGGTGGCAGAAAAAAGCCAGCAAGGCCTCTGCAGCTACTAAGGACACGAACACGCAGCCAACCAGCATTCCATTTCTTGCTCTCAGAAACTAGGTTCATCTCTTGTGAAATTTCTTATTTTTATATTCAACAAATACATACATGTATAGAGAGAGAGGAACATTCTTTTTGTCCCGGAACTGGATTTACCATCTAGCCTGGGCTCCTTCTTCTTTCTCAGTATCTGGGGCAGTGGTTTTGAACTTTATCACCACTGCCCCAGGAAACTCCACATTTCTCATTGCACATCATTACACAGCAGATAAATGTGTGTGTGTGCGTGTGTGTGTGTACTTCAACAAGTCCATATGGATATAGAGAGATAAAAAAAGGGCTTCACAAAACAAATCCTCTCTTTTGCTTGCTGTATACTCTGTTATTTCTTTTTTTTTTTTTTTGAGCCAGAGTCTCACTCTGTTGCCCAGGCTGGAGTGTAGTGGCGTGATCTCAGTTCACTGCAACCACCTCTGCCTCCCAGGTTCAAGCAATTCTCCTGCCTCAGCCTCCCAAGTAGCTGGGACTACAGATGCTCACCACCACGCCCAGCTACCTCTTTGTATTTTTAGTGGAGACAGGGTTTCACTGTGTTGCCCAGGCAGGTGTCAAACTCCTGAGCTCAGGTGATCTGCCTACCTCGGCCTCTCAAGGTGCTGGGACTACAGTGTGAGCCACCACGCCCGGCTGTTATTTCTTATATTTTTGTATAGCATTTTGTTGACTTCCTTTTCCGTGCCAACCAATTCTACTGAGTTCATTTTACATCCAAAGACGAGTTGTCACTAGCTGTTTGGAAAACACTGGTCTCTAGAACCACGACTGGGCTTGTATCCACTTCCCTAGTCACATACACAGCACACACACACATACACATGACACACACACACCACTCACTTCACATACACATCCCACATATATCACACATACACATATCTCACACACACACACACACACACCACATACACAAATACATCCAACCCTCCTTCTGTTCTGTCAGAGTCTCAGAAGAAACCACACATGCCCAAGTCACCTGGGTGAGGCATGTGGTCCCTGAGCCAGGGTTAGTCTTGAGAGGACTGTGAAGGGTGTTACTTGGTTTCTCCTGCTGCGATCATCAGCTCAGGGGACCACCACAGACCCGGGTTTGCTTTCCAGCAGCCCCTGAGGGCTACTGCACTGTGAGTTTTGTGCGGCGTGCGCTGGGGGTAGGAATTAGGATGTGAACTCCAAGTTCCCAAAATGAGATCCTGAGCAGCCATGGAGGGCACTGGAACACAGTAAAAAGCACCACATGTGGGTGTGGCTTTACGTTTTTTCCCATTTTGTGGGCCCTGGCAGGACGGAGATACACATAACGTCCGGATGGTCAGGCTTTCTAGAGTGCGATTCTTACACATTTGGTTCTCTTGTCCCCATGTGTACTTGTCAAACCAAATGTCAACTTACTTTTCGGTTTGGGAAATGTGGTTAGAGAGCTGTACAAAGGTGCAGTATTTTAACCCAACTGTCCCCACGAATGACCTGCTGTAGGTAATGAGAGAGAGAGAGAAAAAAAACTGGAAGGAACCAAGGAAGATGAGCCAGGAAGTCGCCAAGAAGTCAGGCCACAGGACAGCGTGGGGCTTTTCTGTTTTGTTTTCACCCAAAAGGTGGGGAGCGGTAGAAATGCGAGCTTTCCACCAACACGTTTCTAACTAGAGGCAAACACCGACACGACCGCTCTTTCCGGGTTGTAATCAAGTTCCAAAGGAGAAATGTTATCATGAGAAAAAGACAGGAGCGCAGATTTAAACAAGTTGAGGATAAAATAACGTCCATTTCTTCTTATTCTTACCAAGCTTCACCTGGGCAAAATGACTGCATGATGTAGACACGAGGAGAGCCGAAGCCTCCGTGGGGAAGGCATGACTCAAAGGAGTCCCGAGGAGCACCTCTGAGGGGCTAGGAATGAGTGTGGCGCCTGTGCCCACTGGCTCAGGACCCTCCCAGGTTACGGGGTGCAAGTCCTGTGTCCTGGAAAATCCCTCAATCCAGGGCAGAGCAGGGCGCTTGGTCACCCACTCAGAACGCCCCGATATGTTCAGAGCACAGGATATGTTCGTGTGTGACAGCTCCTCAAGCTGCGTGCATGTGCCTGCGTGTAACGCCTCCATAAAACGTGTGGGAAGCCCCAGTGCACACGGGGCAGCCTCGAGCATACCTGGGCCTGCAGCTCCACTCTCTGCGCCTGCAGGTGGGAGAGCACCTCCCGGCCCTCTTCCAGCTGACTCCGCAGGGCGGCCACCTCCCGCTCCGTCAGGAGCTTCTCCTGCACAGAGAAGGCCAGAGTCAGACTCACGGGACATTCAGAGAGGAAAAGGACAGAGACGGTGTGGGGCCCTGGTGTGGATGGCATGTCCGTGTCCCCCTGAATTCTGTGTTGAAGCCCCTGAATTCTGTGTTTTAGGAGGTGGGACCTTTGGAAGGTGTGAGGGTTAGATGAGGTCATGAGGATGGGGGCCCCATGATGTGATTAATGGACTGGTGTCTTTGTAAGAATAAGAAGAGACACTAGCGCCCCCACCTCCACCCCCGTGTGTCTGTCATGTGAGACACAGCACGAAGGTAGCCATCTTCAAGCTAGAAAGAGAGCCCTCACCAGACACTGATTCTGCCGGCACCTTGATGTTGGACTTCCAGCACCCAGGACAGCGAGAAGTAAATGTCTGCCTCTCGGCCCCCATCTATAGTAGCCTGAGAAGACTAAGCCAGGCCCACAGCACAGCCATCAATGCCTTTTGCTTTGTCTTCAAAGTCTGAACCTCCTTGGGAGTGTGAAACGCTGGGATCAAGTACCAGGAGACCTGGCTATGCCACAAACCTGCTAAAGAGACTCTGAAAAAGGCATTTGACTCTCAAACCCTCTGTTTTTCCTTCTGTGAAAAGGAAAACCTAGAATGCACACTCCCATTCAGCTCTATGTGCTGTGTCTAAGAAGATAAAGGTCACTCAGAGCCAATGGCCACGTGCTGTGCTCAGACATCAGTGCAGCACAAAGCAGGAGTCATCAGCCCCAGTGGGTGAAAGGGAAGCAACACTCTGGAGAATGGCTGGAAGGAAATCCTCCGACCTCTCCACACTCTGCCAAGCAGACGCCTGTCTCCTGACCTGCCTTTCCAAGTCTATTCAAAAATACTCAGATTGTTTCACAAAGGCCTGACTGCTCAAGAGCTGTGAGTTCTGACACAGAGCACATTGACTCAAAGCCCACAAAATCAAACAAGTCTACACCAAGGGCTCCTGTGTCCAAGCTCATGAATGGAAGGTGGCCTCTGCTTCCAACACCTTACAAAGTGGCTGCAGCAATGACACAGACACACAGGAAGCGGGAGCAAGACAAACACACAGGAAGTATGGGTCAGTCTCTGCCCCGACCACATGGAGAAGGTGGAACTCAGGCCACACAGCAGAGGCCTCCTCCATGGTCTCTGGCACCTCCTATGTTTCTCGGAGCAAGGAGGCATACATTTCTCTCCATCTCTTTCTGTCTCCCTCCCCCTTCTCTCTCTTTCTCTCTCTCTTTCTCTCTCTCTCTCCCTCCCCCTGTGCCTCTCAGTTTCTGTATCTCAGTCCCCACCTCCCTGCCTCAAAGCTGCAGATAAGGAGGCAGCTGGTCCCTGGGGATCAGATTTGAAAATATGCTATGCTTTGCAAATTCTAAACCTGCAGGATGGCAGTAGATACAGTGCAGATCCGCAACCCCAGTGTAACCTGATTGTAGAATTCCTTAGCTAAGCCTCATAAAGATATGATGCTTTCTCAATCGGTGCTTCTCCATCCTAAGCATGCACATGAGTCCCTGTGGATCTGGCTAAGATGTAGATTCTGGCTCAGTGGGTTTGAGCCTGGGCTGGATGCTCTGCACATCTCACAAGCCCAGGTGATGCTAATCAGTGACATCCAAGTCAGCCCCGTGTCTGTCTACTTACGACTTGGAAGGATCTTGTTACAGGGAATAGATGATCCAACCCAAAAGGTATGCTAGGATATAAAACACCTTTGAGACACAGGACAAAAGTGGGTTTGAAAAATAAAAATAACATCTCTGGAGACGGATCTCTGGAAAAGAAAATTAAAGTTTCAGGAAAAGCTTTTTTAGGCCTTTGTAGCAACCTCGGTTACATCCACTAAGGAGAACAGGATCCCGAAATGGTAATTGGTGGGCAGTTCAGACAAGAATACCCTCATAGATGCCAAAAATAAATAAATAAGTAACTTTCCTGTCTCTTAGATGATACTTTGCAGGGTTCAAAAGTGTCTCCTGGCCGGGCACGGTGGCTCACGCCTGTAATCCCAGCACTTCGGGAGGCCGAGGCAGGCAGATCACGAGGTCAAGAGATCGAGACCATCCTAGCCAACATGGTAAAACCCCGTCTCTACTAAAAATACAAAAATTAGCCGGGCGTGGTGGCACGCACCTGTGGTCCCAGCTACTCGGGAGGCTGAGGCAGAAGAATCGCTTGAACCCAGGAGGTGGAGATTGCAGTGAGCCAAGATTGCGCCACTGCACTCCAGCCTGGCGACAGAGCAAGACTCCGTCTCAAAAAAAAAAAAAAAAAAAAAGTGTCTCCTAAAACAAATTTGTGGATTTCTTTAGCTCTGTGTAAAACAATTAAGATAAAAAAGTTCAGGCAGCCGGTGACCCCAGCCCAAGAGTTCTGCAGCAGCTTCCCTGCACGCTGCTCCTGGGCAGGCCCCACCTCCCAGGAAGCCCATTCACTGACTCAGAGCATGGCCTGAGCATACATCTAGGCAATTGCATGTATCACCAGGGTTGAGAGTCACCAACCTAGGTAATCCTTGCAAAAAGACCCAGAACCTTATTTCTTGACCAATCCACCAAATGCTGTACTAGCCTACCAAAACCTCTGGAGAAGGGACACTGTAACATTTTTATTTTAATTTGCATCATTCCCAGTGTTTGTGGTGTTTTTGTTTCTTGTTTGTTTGTTTGTTTAGAGATGGGGACTTCCATATTTATATATATATATATATATATATATATATATATATATAAAATATACTGATATCAATATATATCATGCTGTGCATCACAAAATTCCATAAACCATATTAGAAAAAAAATTATTATCCTGTTGAGCAGAGAACTAAATGAAGAAGGAATTTGGAACATCATATCAGAAATATGTTTCATATCCAAATCTTTAGTTTTTACAAATCGGCTTCAACAAGCTCCATCCTTTTCCACTAGTTTCCATGCCACAGGCTCACCTGACCATTAGCAGAGCTCTGTCTTGAAAATATTTTCACTAATTATCTGAGATTCTTTGCATTGAAATTCATTATCAGATTGATAGGGAGAACAAGGAAGCAAACCAATTTTTTAAATGGGCAAGAGACTTGAGTGGATATTTCCACAAAGAAGCTGTGAGGATGGCAGATGAATGCACAAAAGGATGCTCAGCTTCCTCAGTCATTAGGGGATGCAAATTAAAACCACCTCCATTACAAGAACAAAGACGCACTGAAAAGCTGACATACCAAGTGCTGGCACGGACAGGGAGCCACAGAAGCCCTCACGCATTGCAGGTGGAGATGCAACAATGGCACACCACTTTGGAAAGCAGGTTGGTCATTTCTTATAAAGTATGCAAGAAAGAACAGCTCCTAATTCTCAAGAGAAAAACACCGATGAAAATGGTCAAGGATACAGTTTACGTCCTCACTGTCTAAATATTGGCATTTACGGTATGAGTAAAAGATGAGAAGAACAAACTTCAGATGAGGATACAAGGCAGGAGTGGGGAGTGGACCCCCGGTGGCTGCCCTCACAGTCCAACCTGTGAGCCCTCCCTTGGGAGTCTCCAGATTCAGCTTCTCCAGGGCTGGTTTGCCTTTTTGGGTTCCAATTCTTACCTCCCTCATCCCGCTCGTCACGATGGATGCTGGAGGAACGGTGTGGATGATCTGCTGCAGGATGTTGATATAGGTCTGAACTTCCAGAAGATTCTGTAGGGGAGGGAAAGCATTCTCATTGTAAGTTGAGCCATGCTGTTTTTCCTTCTAGTGCTAGATGAGCACAGGAATGGACGCTTCCACACACTCCACCTTCACAGACAGGACAGACCACGACCAGGTTCAGGAAGTAGAAGAGAGTGATGCGTGTGCTGCCATGGTGGGCCTGCCTGCCCACATGTGCCCACCACATAGAGGGCACTTCACATCTCCTTTAATCTTCACAAGAACAACAGGGCAGATGAATAAGCTAAGGCTTGCTTTATTTCACCGTTTCTCTTCAGTTACATGGGTGCTTTGCTGCTGTCTTCACAGAGCCCATGGTGGCAGAGGCACAAAAAAAAAAAGAAAAAAAATCCCCTCACCAGACGTGGTGGCTCACACCTGTAATCCAAGCACCTTGGGAGGCCAAGGTGGGTGGATCACTTGAGCCCAGGAGTTGGAGACCAGCCTAGCCAACATAGTGGGACCCCATTTCTACAAAAATTTTAAAAATTAACTATGTGTTGTAGTGTGCAACTGTGTCCCAGCTACTTAGGAGACTGAGGTAGGAGGATCACTTGAGCCCAGGGGTGGGTGGAAGGTGCAGCGAGCTGTGATCACACCACTGTACTCCAGCCTGACTGATAGAATGAGACCCCATGTCAAAAACAAATTAATTAAAAGGCCCTGGAGGGCACAAAGGACCCTTTCCAACACCAGTAGTGTTTCAAAGAAGGGGATTTGGTCAATCAGGCCTGGACTTTAAAAGACTTACTATGTATGACCTCAGGCAAGCTATTTAAACCTCCCCTAAAATGCAAGATCTTCTATAAAACAGGGATAACTATCTGTAGGGATGCCTGATCCCCTTTACGAGCCAGTGACCCTGTCCCCAGCTCTGTGAGTAATGACAGATGACACAGCACTGTCCAGAAAACAGCCCTTGGCCAACAAATGGTCATCTTGTCCAGAAAGCTACCAGGCAAATTCTAAACCTGTGGGATGGCAGTAGACTCCCTGTTCCCAGTGGCCCTGCCTCATCCCCAACTCAGGCCAATTACTTACGGCATGGGAGTACAAAAGACCAACTCTCTTGACTCCTTGTGATGTAATTCACATTCACACTCCAGAGCTTCCCATGGGATCATGAGAAGGCCACAGCTGGACTCCAACTGAGGACACGTCCTTGCTCTGCTCCCTGCCCTGTCCTGCCCTTTTCCTCCCCTTCTCCTCAGAGCCCTCAACTAAGACATCAATGACAAAAATCATTGACTAGAGCTCTGCTTATAGGGAGCCTGACCTGAGGACTATTTCACAAGGCTGCTCTTGGGATCTGCTGAGATACTGCAGGGGAGCCTCACAGTGTGAGCCATCATTCTCACCGTCATCATCACCATCATCATCATCACCATCATCATCCTCACCATCATCCCTACCATCATCTTCACCATCATCCTCACCATCACCATCATCCTCACCATCATCACCATCCTCACCATCATCCTCACCATCATCATCATCCTCACCATCATCACCATCCTCACCATCATCCTCACCATCATCATCATCCTCACCATCATCACCATCCTCACCATCATCATCACCATCATCTTCACCATCATCTTCACCATCATCCTCACCATCATCACCATCATCATCATCCTCACCATCATCACTATCATCCTCACCATCATCACCATCATCCTCACCATCATCACTATCATCCTCACCATCATCCTCACCATCATCACCATCCTCACCATCATCATCACCATCTCCACCATCATCTTCACCATCATCTTCACCATCATCTTCACCATCATCATCACCATCATCATCATCATATCATCATTCTAAATGGCCTGAAAGAATTCTTTGAGCTGCTTCAAAACTGTTCCCAGGCACTGCTCCCAGGATTCCATCAAGTACAGCAGAAGCAAGAAGGTAGGTGGGGAGGAGAAATGGCTGGGCCTGATGGAAAGCTGGAGGGACCCTGATGGGAGCAGACAAGCCTGGTGTACTGACACAGGTACACACTGAGGTAGGAAGGGAATTGGAAGTTCACTAAGCGCTTACCTGTGTTCCCACATTGTCTTAATTTGGGTTTCCCCAGAAGCAGACCCTGGGAGAGGGATCTGAGTGCAAACAGTTGACTGGGCAATGATGTCAGGAAACATGATGGGTAGAGTGGGAAAGAGAGGCAGGAAGGGAGGGCAGTCAGCGAGGGCTATTACCAAAGGGTCGCTACTGTGGGCATCTGGAGCTCAGTCCTGGTGAGGATCTCTGAGTGCCAGTGCAGAACAAAAGCCTCAGAGTTGGTCTACAAAGGCGAGAGGGAACTGGGGTGTTTATATACCAACTCCCATCAGTTCTAGCTGAGAGTGCTCCCTGCTCCCAGTGACAGGAATTCCCCAATACCCCGCCTACAGGCGGAGCAGCCTCCAGCTGCTTGGAGAAGTCCTCAGGCAAAGCTGCAGGGATGGCAGTGGGAGGAGGCCAGAGCTCCTGGAGAGGAAAGTCCTGAGGCCCCCAAGGATCTTCTCCACTAGATCACCCACAGCACTGCTGGGAAGGAGAGCCTGCATTTACATTTTAAAGCAGCTCAGAGAGGTTAGGCCACTCACCCGTGGTCAAACAGCTGCAGGATCTGATCTTTCAATTATGTCAGGGCCCCCCAGAGTCAGGCCTGGGAGGAACTGTTGGAGGCTGGGGGAGTCTGATCACTGCAGAAAAGGAAGCTCCTGAATAATGTGCTCCTGCAATTAACCGGCTCAGAGGTGAGAGCGAAAAACAAGACTTTTTAATGTATTTTCTGAGTGGAAATAGTTGGTGGACTGCAGTTTAATGAGAACAGATCTATATAAAATCACTTTGTAAATTATACTGTACCATATAGATACTAGTTCCCAACACCACAGCCTTCAAAACACACCCACTACTGCCCACTCTTCAAAGCACGGCCGGTTCATTAAGCCCTGGCCAGAGACCAATTCATCCCTATTTGGTTCAAGGGAAATTTGGTTCAAGGGAAAATGCACAAAGGTAGGCCACTCTCACGGTCTCCGTTTTCAGCCACAGTGCCCTGGGCTTACCAGACCAAACCCAAACTGAGTTTCCTAGAGGAAAGGCTTCAAGGGGTCATGGTTACCTTCTTGTGCCTGTCCTTTGCCGCACTGATATCATCTTGCAGAAACTGGGCTTCCAGCTGAAGGCGCAGGTTATGCAGCAAGGCTTCATCAGCTTCCTGCAATGAGAGCCACACATCCCTGGCCACAGGCACCATGAAGCACAGGGGTAAAGCTGGCGAGTATATGAGCACACAGACCACCTGGGGGCTTAGTGAAATGCAGACTCTGCTTCAGTAGGTCTGGGATGGGTCTGAGATTATGCATTTTAGCAAGGCAATGGCTTAGCCCATTGGACCTGTTCTAGAACAGCAATTCTGAACAGAGGGTGATTTTGCCCCTGAGGGGACATTTGGCAGTGTCTAGAGACATTTTTAACCATCACCACTTGAGTGGTGGGGTCCTTCCACTGGCAACTACTGGGTAGAAGCCAGGGACACTGCTAAATCCCCTGCAATACACAGGACAGCAGCTCCCCACAACCCTGCACGTGAGGAATCCTCCTGCCTAAAGTGTCAGCAAGGCCAGGGGTAAGTAACCTTGATCTAGAAAGATCAGAGTGCCAGGGTGTATTTGCATACCAAATAACCTTAATATTTAAGTAACCTCTATATTTGTTCCATAGCTCATCATCAGTGAGTTGGGTTTCTAAGACTGAAAGAAGAAATCATTTTCCCTTAAATCCTGAAATCTGTATTCTAATCGTTTTCTCCCAAGGACTGTTAACATTTACCTTGAGAGGATGCATCTTTAATACAAACACGCATTTTTTAGAATGACTGTTTTGTGAATAGCATTTGTTTGTTCCTCTAAGGATGGAAATTACATTTATCACAAAAGGCTGAATTTTCTCAGGAAACTTTCTGATAATTCACTGGCTCTTACCTTATTGATCTTGTTTGAATACACCAAATAGGTATGAAAGAATTGTTCATGCTCTTAACAAGATTGTGCTACAATGTCCAGAAGTGACTCATATACTTCGGCACCTTCACTGTGATATTACAGGTGAGCATTACTTGGGTTCATCAGGATTCCCCATTCTCCCAAGATAGTTCTGCCATGCGCACCTGCCAACACCTGAGGCCTTGGGAAGTGGATTTTTACTGACTCATTAGTGACTTGCCAATAAACATAATGAATATTAGCAATGGGCTCTCATTAATCAAGGGGGACACGTAGTTTGGCTAAAACATGTGAGAGACTCCCCACACTCGGATGAACAGAGTTACGACAGTCACGATATGTGGACTGGCCATGAGATGTAGAGACACTCCCCACCCTGTGCTACTAGGGTTTCAGTTCTTGCAAGGCCTTGAGACTGTACTCTTAAGAAAGGCACTTGGGGCCGGGTGAAGTGGCTCACGCCCATCATCCCAGCACTTTGGGAGGCCAAGGCTGGCGGATCATGAGATCAAGAGATCGAGACCATCCTGGCCAACATGGTGAAACCCCATCTCTACTAAAAATAAAAAAATTAGCCAGGCGTGGTGGCACGTGCCTGTGGTCCCAGCTACTCGGGAAGCTGAGGTGGAAGAATCGCTTGAACCCAGGAGGCAGAGGTTGCAGTGAGCCGAGATTGCGCCACTGCACTCCAGCCTGGCAACAGAGCAAGACTCCATCTCAAAAAAAAAAGAAAAGAAAGAAAGAAAGTCACTTGGGGCCAGGAGCAGTGGCTCACACCTGTAATCCCAGCACTTTGGGAGGCCAAGGTGGGCGGATCACCTGAAGTTGGGAGACCAGCCTGATCCACATGCAGAAACCCCGTCTCTACTAAAAATACAAAATTAGCTGGGTGTGGTGGCACATGCCTGTAATCCCAGCTACTCGGGAGGCTGAGACAGGAGAATCACTTGAACCTGGGAGGCGAAGGTTGCAGTGAGCCAAGATTGCACTACTGCACTCCAGCCTGGGTGACAAGAGTAAATCTGTCACACACACACACACACACACACACACACACACAAAGGCACCTGGTTCCTTAACTGCTCTTGTGAAAGACCACTGGTGTAGCAAAATTTCTGATTGTCTGATGCTGCAATAAGGATCCTGAAATTCTGACTCTATCGTAGCCTCTGCCTTGAATGAGCTTTCCATGCAAGGTGTTCTCTTAGCACCTATGACACCAGAGTTGAGACTTCAAGGAGCCTATAGAGCAGGTTGTATGGACCTCGGGTGCCTGTATCACAATAAATATTAACATTTAACAAATCTCTCTCTGCGAATTTGTTCTGAAGCATTAGCAAGATTGTATGGGAGTGGCCAACCCTCATCCAACTCAAACTTCTGAAGCTCTTTTATCTACCCAAGAGAACAGAAGATTTTATCTTATAGAACTTAAGAGTTGTGCTAGATCAAATTAGTCAGTCTGTCACCCTTAGGAATGTAACTTAAAACATTTCCTTCTGCGCTTCCTCCTGCCTCAGCCTCCCAAGTAGCTTGGACTACAGGCACGCACCACCACGCTTAGTTAATGATTACAAGCGTGAGCCTCCATGCCTGGCCATTTGTATTTTTAGTAGAGACAGGGTTTTACCATGTTGGCCAAGCTGGTTTTGAACTCCTGACCTCAGGTAATCCACCCACCTCAGCCTCCCAAAGTGCTGGGATTACAGATGTGAGCCACCGTGCCTGGCCAATTTTATCTTTCTAGAAGTAGCCATAGTAAATAAAATAAAAAGAAACAGGTGAAATTAATTTTAATAATATATTTTATTTTGCCCAGTATACCCAAAATATTATGTTGTCATGTAATCAATAAATTAATAGTGAGATAACTTCCATTCTTGTTTTCAGATGAGGTCTTTTAAACTGCTGTGTATTGCACACTCATAACACATCTCAACTTGAACTCCCCACACTGCAGGTGCTCCACAGCCACGTGTGGCTGGTGGCTGCCATGCTGCATGGCACTGCTCTATGGGAGCAATTTTCAGCAGTGGAAGATCTTGTTCCTCCTCAGTGCTCCTCCAGGTTTCTGCGCCAGGGTGCATCCCCAGGTAAGGAACCCTCCACAGAAGCGGGTAGGACACCAGTGTCCAAAGTTGTTCCTCACCCCGGCCCCTGGACTCTCCTACCTGCTCTCTCCAAGTCTCCTCCTGATTCCTGGCCCTGGCACCGGGCCCCTGCTGCCACCAGCACCGCTGTCCACTGGGAGAAGCAAGAGCTCATGGGAAATCCGCTCCCTTCAGTAAATCTACATATGGTCTGAAGTTTTTTAAGTTTTTTGTTTTAAATCAGAAATAAAAGAATGTACCAAATTACAAAAAGGGACACATTTTTCCTGATCCAGGACACTGAACTGTTCAAACTACAAGAATATGAAATCTAACTATGGGACTTAGCTTCTGAGTTCATTCATGTGTTTAATTAATTAGCCATTGATCTTTAACGAGCTCTGCCTTCAGGGGGTTACCATTCTGGACACTTAATGATGGGTCCTCACATCCTGTGACCCAGGGATAGTGAGGAAGGGTCTGATGAAAACTCAGCTGTAGGGTTTCTTCTTCCAAAAGGCGTGTGCTGCCCAGCCCGGGGCCATCAGGCCCAGACTGATGTACTACTGCAAATCCAGGCGTTCCTACCCCGGGGGAAGTGAGCCCCCTTGGAGATCCTGGTGCCTGGCCTTCTGAATTACCCAAAAGTATTTCACAAGCCTGGTGAAGCCCTTTCATTAGAGAAATGGTGGAAAGGGAAGCCTGAATCTTTCCAGCAACAGAAAAGGGTAGAGGAACCAGAAAGACCCTGGGTAATTTGTAAAATACAAAAAACCAGCCAGACCTCAGGAAAAAACGGAAACCAGGGCAGTCCCAGGGATCTACGTAGCAGGAGACACTTTGTGCTCAGAGTGACCCAGCTCTGAATCAGTTCATCCCTGCATCCCTCCCCCAAGAGAGCTGTGATTGGCCAGCACGGGTCACGTGACCACCATCTTGGCTGACAGCTGGACCACGTGATGGGAAGGAAACTCACAATGTTGGGGATGCATCCCTATTCCCTTCAGAGGCAGTGGTTCCCTGTGGAGTGATTCTCAGCCCCGGGGGTGGGACCACACCCACAGAGAGGCCTGGCTAAATCTGGGCCCGAGGTGCAGGGGTATTGGGTGGATGTTCTGTCTTCCCTCCACCCCTTTTAAGACTGCTGAGGTTCTGACCTTTCAGAAAGGGAAAAATAAAAAAATAAAATAAAATAAAAAAACTGCTGAGGATGAAGTGGGGCACAGAATTTTTAATCATTCTTACCAAAATGCATCCATGATTGAGCCACAAAGCTGAAGGACTGGAAATAGGGCTTCAAAAACCCTTTGTGTGATTATTTATAAGAAATCAAAAATTCCAAATTTTAGAAATAGAGGGGACCCTAGGGGTCACTGGTACTCTAACTTTTGTTAAGCCACATGTACCATCCTTTGAACAAAGCACTCCATGGAAGGCAGTGCATTGAAGCAAAGCCAAGAGGCCACCGTGCCCAGCTGTCCTCTTCCCTCAGAGGGAAGCAACTCTATGCAATGTAAGGGCTCTGCCAAATGTACCTTGAGGTCCAGAGCCTCCCTCCATAGATGCAGGGCTGAGGCCAGACTGATGCAGTGCGTCATTGAGCTGGTGAATGGAAGTTAGTGGAAGACAACGGGGCTGGAAGCTGCCATGGGCTTCTCTCTACTAGCCAAGAGCTGAGTGCTGAGCCCTGACTCCATCCTTCGAGGTGCCTGTCATTCTTCCCCACCTCCCTCTTAGATCATGCCAAAACCACCAGCACTGGGTCTCATCAGTTAAATCTTTAAAACTGCTCATAGTGATAGTAAAAGCCCAGTCAGTATTTATCCTTAATATAGGGATTAAGCAGATTTTTTTGCAAGCACACTGTCCTGCTTTGAAGATAATCACCTGATAAGCTGACCCCAAAACCCCCAAAGGTGAGTAGGGGCCACTGGAATGCACAGCTGCTGATACATTGAGGAAAATTTGTTTTGGAAGTGTTTTCTTTTGTTTGCGCCAGAACTCAGAAATGTGTAGACGCTTGTGTTTTTATTATGCTGTGGATGTTGTCAGCTGAATTTTCAAAAGCTTCACCAGCAGAATCATCTAGATTTTTCTGAATTGAGATTATGGGTTAATAGTCTAATTTTACAAAACATTCCAACCCTATTATTGCCTATGTCCTAAATCTAGACCAGTGGTTCTCAAAGTGTGGTCCCTGGATCACAACACCTGGGAACGGATCAGAAATGCAAATACTCCAGCAGATGCCAGACCTACTGGCTTAGAATTTCTAGGGCTGGGGCCCAGTAGTCTGGGTTTTAACGTGCCCCCACCTCACCCCAGGTAACACTGACAAACACTGAAGTTTTAGAACCACTAATCTAGACTATTTACAGCCATGTTTTTAGAAAGGAGCTGGAGAAATAACTAGAATTTGGAGCATTATAGAAAAATCAGCCCTTTTAACTCAAATGGCTGAAATTAAAAAGGAAAAAAAAAACAGCCTTGCTGACCTATTCACAGGGATCCCAGAACCCCATCAAAAACCCAACTGCTACAGAACGGGTATTAAAGTTCATTAAGATTTCTAGTTATCTGTATTTAATTAAAAGCACTTGTCCTCCAATGCTGGATGCCAAAAACCTTTCCAAAAATGTTCAGGTTGTTCTTCCAGGTGCTAATGCTGGCCTGAAGGAGGGCACTGGGCAAGTTCTACATCTCACCACCCTCTCTCTTGCCTCTGCCTTAGTTTCCCCAACTCTGCTCTCTCTCCCTTTGCATTCATCCTGACTCTTCCTCTGCTCCCCTTGCCTCTCCACCCCCAGCCTCCTCCTCTTCCTTCCCAGTTTCCTCTCCTTCTCTTCTCTGGAAGTTCATTTCTGGGCTCAGAGGAATTCTTGGGCATACGAAGGCATAGCCCTGAAGATAGGGCTTCATGCCCGCCCTCCCCTGCACTCCCTGGCCTCTTGCTGCTTTCCACAGGCACGTTTAAGAGACACATGAATGACATGAAAAAGCACATATGTCAGCCTTTAAATATTTTTTAACTTGTTTTTAAGCAAAAGCATTTGAGCAGAAGTCACATCATTTTAAAATTCTGGAGATTTTAAAGAAAAAAGGAGAGGGAGATTTTAAAGTCTGCTGCTTACAGTTTCCTAGATAAGCCAATCAGGCATCACAGGAGACCAGTAACCTCATATGTATATATTTGGTGACTGTGAGTTCTAGAAGTTAGCAAACCCGAATATTTTAAAGTCGTCTGCAATTCCTACTACATCAAAAGGCTGAGAAGTTGAATAACTTTGGCCATAGGTCGTAGGTAACGTGTTTAGGAGTTTATTTCACTTCCAAGTGTTATCTCGCTGATGAAACTACAGGACCTCTTTCTGTAGGCTTGATTACACAGGCTTGATTACACAGATGAAATGCATGGTGGTTTTGTGAAAGCAGGGGCCATCAGTCCTTTCACATACACTGTGACATCTTCCAAGTAGGATGCAAAGACTGAGTCAGTGATGTCCCATGGCCGCACCCAGGGATGAATCCCTTGCACAAGTGAGGCCAACAGAAACAGGCACTGAGACTGAGTGGAGAGCTAAAACCGGTTGATCTGATGTAAGAAAATGCTCAAAGATCTGGAGGCCAAAATCATTCACACGACCAGCTGACGCAATGTGAATTTCAGCCTCCTTCATGTCATCTGATGATCTCAGCAGACACAGAACAAAAGGGTCCAGTGTTCACCTGGCCCTGCCCTTGAGGGACTCTCTGGGTTCTCCAGAAGTGGACCCCAAGTCAAAGACTGGGTACCTGTTGCTTATTTGGGAAGTTATCCCAGGAAGCACAGGTAGGGGAAGGCAATGAGCCAGGGAAGGGAACAAAACCAGTGAAGGAGTGTGATGAGCAGGTTGCCATGGTAGACAGCTCAGTCCTGCTGGGAACCGTCTGAGGGAACATGTGGAATGTGGCTCTGAACTGTTGCTATGAGGGGTGCGGAACTTATCCACCTACCGCTATCCACAGCAACTGAGGGTTGTTCCTGGGGTGTTAATGCCCAGTGTTTCTGGACTGTCCTTATGTGGGCCATGCCTGTTCCCAGAGCCCGAGAGATGCAGGCAATTATCAGCATGTTCGGCATGTCTGAGTGACCATCGGGGTGGCCCAGGGTATGTGGACAGGACACCAACATCAAAGTCCATGGGGCCAGCTATAGCTGAGAACTCTCTGGCTTCGTGTCTGGCCTCTGAGTGACACCGATTCCCTGACTATTCTTTGGAGGTAGAGAATGAACCACAAACACAAAAGACCCCAACTCCTGTCTACACTTAACCACAGCTGAGCTGCAAGGCTCTGAAGTCATTTAACTTCACCAAGGGTGAATGTCCTCACTGGCCCAGAGAAGGATTTGGACTAGGTCATTTCTGAGGATAAAACCTGCCCCACCAATAACCACAGGTTGTTCTGAGGCTGCCACAGGCTCGCACAAGGTCCTCCCCAGAAACCCGCATCTGCCTGCTGTGTTCATGATTTCTACTACTGGCCAAGGACCACCTGCATCTTATTCACTCTGTCTTTTTCTTTAAATGTACTCATTTTTACCTAGATTTACTTGGAAAGGAACATTTTATGTCACCCGCTGTAAACAACAGGTAATCATAAAAAATTCGCAACAATTAAATATCACTCCTCCATGCACTTTCTGAAGTCACCTCCCATTTCACCAGGGTTCTACACCCACACTGTGGAGAAAATCAAGCTCGTGTCTGTTGCATCAAGTGCTCTGTAATAACGACAGTGACCAGGGATTGAGCGCCACCAGGTGACAGGCAAGTCATACACATTATTACATCATTTAGTTCTCACCAGTCAGGTTGACTTTCACTCCTGTGGTGGGTGAGGAGTATTGGTTCCATTTCACAGGGGAAGAAGCCAAGGCTCAGAGGGACAAGGCAATTGGCCTACAGTCTCACAGATGCTCAGCAGTAGCTGGGGTTCCTCATCCCAGGCTACACTCCTCTCTGGGGCTGTGCAGCTCACTGTGAGCTGTACTGTCTTACGTGGACCCAGGAGCCAGTCATGTCAATTCCCTGTGCTGGCCACACCCATGTTCCTGGTAGCATCTTCCCTCAGAACCTTCATCATATTCTTAAGGGGCTGGTACTCCAAATGTCCAAACTCTATGTCACAATATATATGAAGGTGTACTATGTGATGCCTTTTCCTTATTTTTTGTTATGTTGCCTTATCTTTTCTACTGAGAATATGTATTGCTTTGTAAAAAGAGGAAAACAAGAGAAAGTTTAAGCTTGTTTTTTATTTTTTTGAGACGGAGTTTCGCTCTTGTTACCCAGGCTGGAGTGCAATGGCGTGATCTCGGCTCACCGCAACCTCTGCCTCCTGGGTTCAGGCAATTCTCCTGCCTCAGCCTCCTGAGTAGCTGGGATTAAAGGCACGCGCCACCGTGCCCAGCTAATTTTTTGTATTTTTAGTAGAGACGGGGTTTCACCGTGTTGACCAGGATGGTCTCAATCTCCTGACCTCGTGATCCACCCGCCTCGGCCTCCCAAAGTGCTGGGATTACAGGCGTGAGCCACCGTGCCCGGTCCTAAGCTTGTTTTTTAAATTCACTGTCATTTTCCATCAAGGGTAAAAGAGGAACCCCATTCTTTCTCCCCTTTCTTTGAAGAGTATCCAGGATGACACTGCGTGAGTGACAAATGAAGAGAAAGCCCCGCCTGCAGTGATGACAGATGCTCACAAAGCACCACGTGGAAGTGTTGGGGACAGGGTCTGGGAGGGCCTGAGTGACTGGCAGCCCGAGGTTGCCACCCAACACAAGAATGGGGATGAGCTACAGGTGTCAGTAGAATAGCAAGGTGATGTCGGATATTAACAAGGCCCAACTCCCAGCTCAGACGTCCGACAGGCTGGAGGCTGTCATTCTCCGCCCACTACTGAGTCTGTGTGTTCAGATCCTTCCTGAAGCGCATTCTCACTGCCATCTCCGTGTTTCTACCTAGGGTGCCCATGTGTCCCATTAGCTGGCTTGAGACAGTCCCAGTCTGCACTGACTGACCTGTGTAATTATGGACAGCACCCTCTTGCACACTGTCCTGGTTTGAACACATTGTATGTGCTCACACGCAGAGGGGCAGATAACATAGACAAAGCAAAATTGGGTATCCCTAGATTCTACTTCCGATTTTCCCCTCAATCAGCAGAGTAATCCTAGACAGCAAAGGCTGGACAAAGTGAAGGGATGGCAAACATCTGGCACTAACCCTGACTGTCCAAAGTGGCTGCTGGAGTTCCACATGGCAAAGAAGCCTAAAGCATACCTAGGCATGGCATGGAAGAGTTTGTGGTTTTGTCAGCAACTTTGATGAGTTGTAGGCATGGAAGGGGCAGGGAAGGGCAGCCATGTGCCCTAATTAAGCAGCCCTTCCACTAAATAGTCTCCATGGGTCATTCCGCCCTGACATTTGAGCTCAGAAATGACCAGAAAAGGGCCAGGCTTAAAGCTATCTGCCATCCCTGGTTCTGACCAACCCTAGTGGTCCAGAATCATTCTGCTTTTTGGTAGTGAGAGTCTCCTGGCAAAAGCAGAAAATCCGATCAGTTAGTTAGAATGATGATGGAGAATCCCAAGAAGGAACTCACCCCTGTTCTGCAAAGAACAACTCCACATAACCCTGCAGGAAGGTCAAGTGGCTAAGAACCCCTGGCACCTCCCCTGGGACTGTTGGTCATATATAAATGGGAGTTCTAAAAAAAGTTGAAATTTCTTCCTCTGTTCTCTTGAGACTTCTCCTGTGGAGCAGCAATCTCAAAACTCTTAGCCAACAGGACAGAGATATTGCTGTGTCCAAATAACCACTGCCCAAAGCAAGATCCTTCCTAAATTTGGTGTTGGGGATCAGTACCTCTGACAGGTAAAACAGCAGCTTGTCATTGTGATGCTGGCAGCTTTTGCCAGTCTAGCACAGCCAACAAGCTTCATAGTCCGTGTTTCTCTCATGCGAGAGGGGTGTGTGTTTAGGTGTGTGAGTTCACTCACAAAGACTCCATTGAAATTAAGAAGTCAGGAAAGAGAGCGACTGCAAAAGAAGTAATGACCGCTAAAGTAACACAAAGAAGAAGCCCGTGAAACACGCCTTTCCACCATTTGGTTCAACACTGCAATTAAGCTACAAAAACCCAATGATGTGTTCCACTCACCTTGTTAAGCCGTTCAAGCATTTCTTTTAGCAGCAGTTGACATTCACACTCATTTTCATACCTGCAAATTGGACACATAAGTGAGAGTTGGGTGGTTACCACGCCTTCATATGTGTGGATCACATTATCAGCATTAAATTCAACCTGGGTACGATGCCCTCTTCTCTAAAGAGAGGGTATTAATTTTAAAGTAGTAGCTAATGAATGCTGCATTTTCTAGCTGACTGCCTCCCAATGCTTTTCACATTTTGGTGTGTGCAGAAAGTGGTAACTTTGCATACTGCATGGGGTAACTAGGGGCAGTTAGTGGAATAGGAGTCTCCCAGCCTGAAGGCCCAAACAGCCCCTACAGCCTTATTCCCAGCCACCCCAAGGACAAGGGAATTATATTCTGGCCTATCTATAACCCAAGTGCAGCAGTGGCAGAGACAGGAGACTGCCCTGCACAATCCACACCCCCATTAACCTGACCGTACTTGGATTTCCTGTACTATTTTATTTGCTGACACACGTAACATGTCTATTTTTCTGAATTATGGCATTTAATCTTACAATACCCTAGAAGAAAGCAGTCATTGTTAGTGCTGCGTTAAAGATGAGGAAACTCTGGCAGATGCTCCCAGCACTTCCCCCTCCTCCAGAAGCATCACTCCCACACAGCAACGGCCTCCTCTGGGCAGGTGGGTGGGGCAGGCTGGACATGCCAGGGAGTCAGGCCCCTGGGAGCAGCCCCCAAACTCTGAAGGAGGCAAGTTGGCATATAAGTACCCCAGCTCCTTCTCTGCTCAGCTAGGATAACTGAGGCAGGTTCTATTCCCAGCAGGTGGAGTTCCCGTTGCCCGTGATGGGAACTTGCTTGCTAATGCACTCAGCACTGGCTGTCTTCCCTTCCTGTCTCATCTCTTCACTCCCCTACTGATGCTCCCTGAGATCATGTTCCAAAGAAGCTACTTGCCCTCAAATCCCTGTCTTAGGCTTGGATTTTGGTGGACTCCAAACTAAGAGAAGGGTAGAGTCAGGACTGAAACTTGAGTTAGACACTAAAAACTGCTTTGATAACCACACTATATTGTCTGGATAGAGCAACAAACTCCCCCAATTTAAACATTCACAAGATTAAGAAAGCAACAGATACTAGGAACAGGTGTATTTTTTTTTTCTTCTAGTTGATTTCTTTCTGGACTTCTAGAAAATGATAGGGATTGGGTAAGCAGAGACTCCAAAAATCATTCTGGTCAGAATGAAGTTTCCCTCTAGGGGAATTTTAACCCTGAAGAGAGAAGATTCCTTCCTAAATGACCCCTCCCCTTGTTCCCTGTAAGGTAATCCCCAAATACCCATTCTCATCTTCTTCAGGAGTTAGAGCCCTTGATGTTTGGCAAGTGCAGGACTGCCTAGTAGAGAGACTACATTTTCCAGCATTCCTTGCAGCCAGGTGTGGCCATATGACCAAGTCCTGACCAATGGGATGGAAGCATAAGTCTGCATGGCAGCTTTCAGATACCTTTAGTAAGCAATGGTGTATGTGTGCTCTTTGCTTCTGATTTTCCATCCCTCCCTCCATCCTGCAGCTGGAAACATGGATGCTGCCTTCCTGAAGGCCACACAGAACCTTCTGTGTCCCAAATACTGTAGAGCATCATACTAAACTGCTTATCCATTCCTTACACAAGCGAGAAACATTTTGGATAAGCCAATATCACTTTTTCTGTTTTTTTTTTTCGGGGCAGGGGTTGGCAAAATATGCAAAACATAAAATTTACCATCTTAACCATTTTAAGTATACAGTTTGTGACAGTAAATACATTCATAATCTTGTGAAATCACCACCAACACCCATATCTGTAACTCCTCATCTTGCAAAGCTGAAACTCTGTACCCATTAAATACTAACTCCCCATTTTCTCCCTCCTCAGCCCTGGTAACCACCATTGTACTTTCTGTATGAGTTTGACAAGTCCAACTACCTTATGTAAGTGGAATCATACAATATTTTTCTTTCTGTGACTGGCTTATTTCACTTAGTATAATGTCTTCAAGTTTCAACCATACTGTAGCATATGTCAGAATTTCCTTCCTTTCTAAGCATGTACAACATTCTGTGTATATGCCACATTTTGTTTATTCCTTTGTCAATGGACACTTGAGTTGCTTCTACATTTTAGCTATTGTGGACAAGGCTGTTATGCACATGCGTGTACAAGTATCTCTTCAAGACCCTCTTTCAGTTCTTTTGGGTATATGCGCAGAAATGGAATTGTTACATCATATGGTAATTTTATTTTTTAATTTTTGGAGGAACTGCCTTACTGTTTTCCATAATTGCTGTACCATTTTATAGTCCCATCAACAATCCACAATTTCTCCACATCCTAACAAACACTTACTTTCTGTTTGTTTTCTTTTTTATAGTTGTCATCCTAATTGGTCTGAAGTAGGCCAATGTCAGTTTGGAGTTTATGTCATTTATAGTTGAAACCAATCCTAATTAACACCTAATTAACACCAAGCCCAACCCACAAAGCATAGTTTTCTGTGCCCTTGCATGCCCATGCCATGGGTTCAAGTCAAGTATTCTGCAACCATGAAAAGTGCTAGAAAACCACACCACTGTGTTCTCAGAACAAAAAGTCCTGAACTCAAGGAAGAACAATTATGAAGATGTGCAGTGTGAATACATTCCCAGATCTAAAACCATCTGCGAAGCTGAGTTCGATCTAGGAAACTAAACATCTTTGCACAAGTTTTACATTTCACGCCAGGATGTTACATTTAGTAGTTTATTTTGTGTGTTGCCCTAACAGAACCAGAAATTATTTTTTAAATGTATAATTAGCTTTGAGAATAAAACTGTTAATAAAATCTAATTTTCTCATTGCTGTTTCCTGCTGGAAACATCTAAGAGTTTCTACAGCTTAAAAACATGTTTGATGATCAACACATTAACCCGATATTGTGGGTAATTTTCATGTTGTAAATACAGTCTAGATATTATATTAAAGAGAAGTGATTTCACTACAAAGAATTCATGAAAATGGATGTATTTATACAAGTATATTCATAAAATGGAAAAACTGGCTTCAATTAACTGATTGTTTCACATAAATTATTTTTAGTTTTCAACAATTTGGATAATTGACCCTGTCATTGCATTTTGGTAGTTTTGTTTTTATTTCATTCTTGTTTTATTTAGTGTTTTGTTTAGTCTTTGACCTGTTAAAGACCTGATTTTGAAATTATTCAACTGCCAGGTAGAGACTATGCCTAATGCTGGCATGGAACCAAGGCATATTTTCACCTGGCTTTAGCTAGCCATCAACTCATGCTTGGCGTGGATGTGGATGTGGATGAGTGTGATTTCTATAATGAGTTACAATTCCCACTACCCTCTCAGGCCCTCTCCCAGGCTCAGTTTCCAAATGTCAAAATCCAAATGTCAAAATTCCTCCAAGGGGGCAAAGGGAGGGAATAAATTAACATGAATTTTAAATAAATCACAGAGCCTGAAGGAACTGCTTCATGATGGGCATATAACTCAGAGCCAATCAGTAAAAGACCAGGAACACTCAACATGGCCTTTCCTTCAACAAGGACTCATGGATGTCATGCTTCCCAGCCAAAGTACAGTAGACTATGGTCTAATGCCAACACAAAGGCCATCCAGGGAATCCTGATGGCCCATCAAGCTTCCCTGGATGTCTGAACCACAGAGCACTTTCCCCCTTTGCTCTGGAGAACATGAGCTTCGTCTGAATGAGTTCCTATTTTTGGGCCCTACACTGCAGGAGTCCAAGAATGGATTCTCTCAAGATACAGTGTTCCCGAAAGAGCATAGGCCCAGGGTGAGAAAACCCAGGTTCAAGTTCTGCCACCACAGGCCCTCTCCCAGGCTCAGTTTCCCCATGAAGTGCTACAACAGGTGGATTTTCAGGTCCCTTCTACCAGCTCCAAGTCTGTTACTATAGATGAAAACCCAAAACAAAAGAGCTGACAGGAATCGAATCAATAAATGTGATTTGATAAATGCGTTCAGAACACAACATTGACTAATCTACACAAGATTCGGATTCAGAAACTGGAACTCAAACATAGAGCAGGTTTGGAGAAATTCTCTGGCTACCCTATGCCAGGGGTTTCCAAATCTGGCTGGAATGACCAGTGACACTCATTAAAAATATAAGTTTCTGGGCCCCACTTGAGGTCCAGGGTAGGGGTGGTACATCTGTATTTTAAAATTCATTTATGCAATTTTAAATGGATAAGTATCTTACATGGTTAAATATTTGTGTGTGTGTGTGTGTGTGTGTGTGTGTGTGTCTGTGTGCGTGTGCATGTGTGATAAGAGTCTGGCCCTCCAAAGTAGCTGGAACTACAGGCGCACACCACCATACCCAGCTAATTTTTGTATTTCTTAAAGTAGTGATACGGTTTCGCAATGCTGGCCAGACTGATCTTGAACTCCTGACCTCAGTGATCTGCCTGCCTCAGCCTCCCAAAGTCCTGGGATTATAGGCGGGAGCCACCACACCCGGCATGGTTAAATAATTTTTTAAAGATATAAAAAGATATTCTGTTAAAAGTCTGCTTCCCACCTCTGTCTCCCAATTGCCCAGTTCCTACTCACTTATGCCCTTCAGGTAGCCAGTGTCACTGGGGCATGTGCCTGTGTGTGTGTCTGTGTGTGTGTGTGTGTGTCTTTGTGTGTCTCCCGAAATTCTTTTTATGCAAGTAAAAAAAACCTCTACTCTTCTCCCCTTTTAAGAAACTAAATAACAGTAACATATTTTTCTTTGCATAGTATTCCATTACATGGATGAAGCACGCGTCTCCTATTAATGGCCATTTATTTGGTTCCAGGCTTATTGCAGATCCTGCTGCAGCGAGTGTCTGTGCAGGCATGCCATTTCATACGTGCTGGAGGGCATCATATAATAAATTCCTCAAAGTGGCCCTCCGAGTCAAAGAGCACACATATTTGTAACTTGAAAAAATGTTAACAAATTGCATCTTTTTTTAAAAAAAAAAAATAGCTCCTAGGTGATTTTAACACATTATTCAATCTGTGGGAGGGGAGATCATGCCCTGGACCAGTGCTCCTTAATCTTCAATGTTTAACCTTTTTTTTTTTTTTAAGACAGTCTTGCTCTGTCGCCCAGGCTGGAGTGCAGTAGTGCGATCTTGGCTCACTGCAACCTCCGTCTCCTGGGTTCAAGCAATTGTCCTGCCTCAGCCAACTGAGTAGCTGGGACGACAGGTGAGCGCCGCCACACCCGGCTAATATTTTGTATTTTAGTAGAGACGGGGTTTCACCGTGTTGCCCAGGCTGGCAGCGAACTCCTGAGCTCAGGCAATCCGCCCGCCTGGGCCTCCCGCGAAAGTGCTGGAATTACACCGGCCAAGGTTTAACTTTTTAAACTGCAGATCACCTGGGGAGCTTGTTAAAATGCAGATTCTGATTCTGGAGTTCTGGGGTAGGCCCAAGTATCTGTATTTCTAGCAGGCTCCAGGGTGATGGCAATACTGCTGGTCCACGGACTGCACTTTGAGTAGCAAGACCCTAGAGGACACGTATTGAACATAATTCCCAGGTGTCAGCTGCCATGCCATGAAGGCAATTAGACTTAGCACGCCCAGGACCTAAATTCCAGTCCCGGAACAGCAATTCACTAGCTGAGGGACCTTGCCTCAAATCCCCACATTTTCTGAGCCTCAGTCGCCTCATCTGTAAAACAAGGGCAGTACAGATAAGTCTGTAAGGATTAAATAACATTGATACATCTCAAAAACAATGTGCTGAGCAAAAGAAGCCAGACAATAGAGTACATCCCGTTAGATACTATGTTTGTGGAATTGTAGAACAGGCAAAGTCCATCTACGGTGACAGAAATCAGAACAGGTGCCTCTGGTCTGGGGCAAAGGGGACTGACTGGGAAAGGGGAGGAGGGAACTTTCAGGGGTAGTGGAAATATCTCGCTTGTTTTCCTGGTAACACCCGTATATACATTTGTCAGAATTCACTGAACTGTGCACTTAAAAATCTGTGCATTTTATAACATGTAAGTTATACCAAAATTTAAAAATATATGAAAAGTAAATGGTACAACTTCGTGTAAGCCGTGGCGTGCCATCTAAATAGAAGCTAGTCTTTGCTTAAGGAAAAGTGCCATCTGCGTGCAGGGATGAGGTCATCGATCGCCAGGGGACCAGAGACGGCCCTCCACCCCTGCATGGGGGCAGCGTGCTCCCAGCCCCGCGCCGCCGGGGCGGCCCACGCCCTGCCTCGGTTTCCCCCGATGGCCGCCGCTTACTTGCTACGGAACTCGTCGAGCGCGCGCTGTGCCTCGGTGCCCTGGCGCTCCAACCGGCCGCGCTCGGCCGCCAGGTCCCGGGTGCGCTGGCGGTTGCTCTCGACTTGGCGGGCGAGGGCGTCCTCGGGCCCCGCCAGCTCGCCCAGGCGCTGGAAGGCGTCCAGCTGCCGCCGGAGCCCGGCATGGCGCTGCTCGAGCGCTCGGGCCCGCTGGACGTGGGCGGCCACGCGCTCGCCGAGTCCCTGCAGCGCCGCCAAGCTGGTCGCCCCAGGCCAGGCCTCGTCGGCTGGGCGCTCGGACTCGGCGGTGCGCGAAGCCTCGTCGGCGCGCTGGTACTGCTCCTTGCGGGTCTGGAAGACATAGCTGCGCCGGTACATGGCTGCTCTGGCGCGGGCGCGCGGGCGGCGCGGAGCCGGCTCTCCAGGAGGCCCCCGGCGCAGCCCGCAGCCCGATAAATAAACACCGGAGGCCCCCGGCGCGCTACTGGGACGTTCCAGAGCCGATCAGCAGTTGGGCGCCACGCTGGGCCGGGGCGCGGGAGAAGAAAAGAGCAGCGGCTCTCTTTGTGCGGCGGATTAGCGGCCCATACAGCTCCGGGGTTGGAAGGTTACACTGGGCAATGAGGGTTTTGTTCCGTGATTGTTCGGGCTTGTTGCTTTTGATTGAATGGAGGGTCAGGGGACACGGGAGGCATGACGCTCTTTTGACTGGTTCCACTGGGGACTGTGAAGGAATCCCCAGGCGAGCTCTTTAAACTTGGACTAGCTCAAGAGCCCAAGACTTGTCACTTGTCTCCTCTTTCATTAAAACTCTCAACTATAGAACTCTTTAACAATGCTTTTTTTTTTTTTTTTCTGATTACTTAAGCAATTTTTTTTGGTCTTTTTATTTCCAAGTGCTCGGCTATCCATACAGCAATTCTTTTTCATAATCATAACATGACATTTAGGACCCCTCCCTATGCCAGAGGTTCTTAACCACGGATGCAAAATAAAATGGCATGTCGCTGTAAGTAGTAAGGTTTGTCACAAGTAATTTGTTAGTAATACTGGTGCATATTTGTGAAGAGCCTACAACTTAGGAGACATTCACGGTTATGTTATTATAATTCACCCATGCTCTGATGGAGTTTGACATCCTTTCTTGAATGGAAAAAACAAATAGAGCCCCACACATGGCATTGCTATAATAGGTGGCTCACGCCTGTAATCCTAGCACTTTGGAAGGCCGAGGCGGGAGGATCACTTGAGGTCAGGGGTTCGAGGCCAGCCTGGCCAACATGGTGAAACCTCGTCTCTAATAAAAATGCAAAAATTAGCCGGGCTTGGTGGCGCGTGCCTGTAATCCCAGCTACCCAGGGGCCTAAGGCAGGAGAATCGCGGAACTCGGAAAACCGAGGCTGCAGTGAGCCGAGACTGTGCCACTGTATTCCAGCCAGGGCGATGGAGTGAGACTCAATCTCAAAAACAAAACAAAACAAAAAAAGATTCTTTTCTTTTCTTTTTTGACATAAAATTTAATACAAAAAAAAGTGTAATAAAAAGTGAGACGAGATTTCGCTATGTTTCCCAGGCTGGTCTCAATCTCCTGGGCTCAAATAATCTGCCATGAATTGGCCAATCCTCAATTAGAGAATAATAAAGGATTTTCCCCACTGTGTTTCATTTTAATTTTTATTATGGAACTAACAGTTGGATTTTCAGGACAATCTTTTAGAAAAAGAAAATACATATATATATATATGTAATTAATAGCTAGACTTTGACAAATTTAAAAGTAAATTGTGGGTGTTGAAAGAAATTAATACCACTTGATGACCTGAATATAAATATTTTGTCATATCTCCAACTTTAAAAATTATTATCAAAAGGGCTGTTTTCTTAAAAGTAAGGATTAGTAGTACCATATAATTACTAATTATATGAATTTCATGTGATTATACTACAAATTAAAGTCATAGTTATCAAAGATAAAGAAAATTACACAGATCTTTGTGGAGTTTATTATTACTCCAGATTATTACCTTAAGATAATAGATTCAGTCAGGAATAAAGCTATGTAAGGCCCTAAACTATGCTGGTGGCATGGTTATTGTTCTATTTTCTTAAACCATTTAAAATTAGATTTAGCCAGGTGCAGTGGCCCATGCCTATAATCCAGAACTCTGGGAGGCCGAAATGGGAGGATCTCGTGAGGTCAGGAGTTCAAGATGAGCCTGGGCAACATAGTGAGATCCCATTTCTTTTATTTGTAAAAATAAAGTACATAAAATTTGATTGTATGGTCATATTGAGGAGAACCACATGAATATTTTTGTAGGTGCACATATGCCATGTTGATAGCATGATAAATTGACTTCAGGCTTCCTCAAGAGCAAGACCAACATATAGCAAGAGTTATAAAATCATTTGTTCGGCCAGGCACAGTGGCTCATGCCTGTAATTCCAGCATTTTGGGAGGCCGAAGCGGGCAGATCATTTGCAGTTAGGAGTTCGAAACCAACCTGACCAACATGGAGAAATCCCATCACTACTAAAAATACACAATTAGCTGGAAGTGGTGGTGCATGGCCTGTAATCCCCAGCTACTCAGGTGGCTAAGGCAGGAGAATTGCTTGAACCAGAAAGGTGGAGGTTGTGTTGAGCCAAGATCACACCATTGCACTCTAGCCTCGGCAACAAGAGTGAAACTCCATCTCAAAAAATAGAAAAAAAAAAAGAATAATAAAATCATTTGTTCCCTTTGATATCATGTATCAGTCAGCTATTGCTACAGAACAAACTGCCCCCAAAACTAAATGGCATAGATGTATTTATCACTGCACTCCCTGGGGCTGGGAGCTCAGCTGGATGACTGTCTTTCCAGCTGCAGGTCTCCTTTCAGCAGGGTCTCCTTTCTGCTCCCAATGTCCCTCATCCTTCTGAACTAGCGATGACGAAAGCCAAGAGCAAGCCCAGCCATACAAGCTCATCCCAGGCCTTTGCATCATGTCTGCTGGCATCCTATTGGTCAAAGCAAATCACATGGCCACAAATAAAGTCGAGAGGCTAGGAGGAGGCAGGGCTCAGCCTGAGGCCCTGGCAAGGGTGTGAGTGGATAATTCCATCATGCTGGAGTGGAGACTCAGGACCCACAACTCAATCCACCACACACGGGAATCCCATTTGAGAAAAATATATTCTAGAAACATAACAAAGGAAAAGATAGTATTTCAATTTAATCCAGTGAAATAAACACTTAGAAAATATCTCCTCACAAAGCATAGCCTCAGAGTTAAATATTGCACAAAATCAAGTCTCTGCCCTCAGCATGCAGGAGGCAAATCCATACTGACTAACAAAAACACAAGATAATCTGGATAACTTCTAAAATAAAGATCTTAGCAAAATGCTGTGGTTGTATTGTCTAACTTCAGGTGTGCTGGGAAATGCAGTCCTGCTATGTGCTTAGAAGAAGTGTGCCATATTTGTCAACAACACTGAAGACCACATCACTGGTGGGAGACTATTCAGTTGGAGCAGAGATCATATGCATAAGGAAGAAATCATGGCTGAATGAATTGTTAATTCAAGAGCCATGTTTGTAGAGAGAGATTCCACAGGACTTAATGGAAGGTCAACTGTGGAAGAGTCACTCTAAATACAGTTGAATGGCACTAGTTTGGGGGCAGGAAATGGATGTTGTTAGAATAGAGATCTGAGGTTAAGTGATGGAACCAATGATGTAACCTATCTAGTCCAGTGTGGGCACTGGTAAAATGAGAATAATCACTTCTATAAGTAGGGTAACCATACATCCCAGTTTGCCTAAAACAGTCCACATTTACACCCACTATCTCAGCATAAATATAGTAAGCATCATCTTTCACTGTCAAGGGTATCTTGGTTTGTCTGAGAAAGACAGACATGTCTTTTAGTCTGCCCTGCATAACCTGAATATATAGCCTAAATGTGATCATAAGGAATCATCCAGATAAATCCCAAAGAAGGAACATTTTAATAATAAAAACAGAAGGGAGATGGTATTCTATACAAATGTTAATATCATAAAATACAAAAGAGAAGCTATGAAAATGTTCCAGGTTAAAGGAGACTAAAGAGACATGACACTGGCCAGGCGTGGTGGCTCACACCTATAATCCAAGCACTTTGGGTAGCCAAGGTGTGTGGATCACCTGAGGTCGGGAGATCGAAACCAGCCTGATCAACATGGAGAAACCCTGTCTTTACTAAAAATATAAAATTAGCCGGACATGGTGGGGCATGCCTGTAATCCCAGCTACTCAGGAGGCTGAAGCAGGAGAATCGCTTGAACCCGGGAAGCAGAGGTTGCAGTGAGCTGAGATTGTGCCATTCCACTCCAGCCTGGGCAACAAGAGCAAAACTCAAACTAAAAGAAAAAGACATGACATCTAAATGAAATATGGAGCCAGGTGTGGTGGCCCATGCCTGTAATCTCAGCACTTTGGGAGGCTGAGGCGGGTGGATCACTTGAGGTCAGGAGTTTCAGACCAGCCTGGCCAATATGGCGAAACCCCGTCTTTACTAATAATACAAAAAAATTAGCTGCGCATGGTGGCTCGTGCCTGTAGTCCCAGCTACTTGGGAGGCTGAGACATGAGAATCACTCCAGGAGTCGGAGGCTGCAGTGAGCTGAGATCACGCCACTGCACTCCAGCCTAGGTGACAGAGTGAGACTCCATCTCAAAAATAAAAATAAAATAAATAATAAATGCAATATAGATCCTAGACTGGATCTTGTATTGGAGGACAAAAACTGCTATAAAAGTTATCCCTAGGTTCATTATCAAAATTAGAATATAGACAGTAGATTAGACTATAAAATTGTATCAAGATTAAATGTATTGAAGTTTATGGCTATGCTACATTTATGTAAAATAATATCCTTATTCTTAGAAAATATACTCCGAACTATCTAGGAGCAAAGACCTATGATGTATGCAACTTATTCTCAAATGATTCTGAAAAAAATTGACATGTATAAATATAAACATAAATATAAATAAGTATGGAGAGATGGAGAGAAAGGAAATTAGATAAAATATTAACAAGAGGTGAATCTGGGTTGTTTGTACTATTCTTGCCATTTTTCCTAGAAAGTTTGAAATTATTTTCCAAAACACCTGCAAAAAGTGTGATCATCTTTTGCAGTATAGACATTAAATAAATATTACTTGTTTTATGCTATAGCTATATATATAATATATAATGTATATAATGGCCATATATATAGCTAAGAGGGAGAGGTGCAGAGAGAATGGCTTAGCAAACTGCAATTACAATAGGAGAAAATGGTCGATAACCATTAAACAATTTTACTTATTTATTTCATTTATGTATTTGTCTTTTAAAAAACAAGGTCTTGCTATGTTACTTACACTGGTCTTGAACTCCTGCGCTCAAGCAATCCTCCTGCCTCAGCCTCCCAAAGTGCTCGGATTACAGGTGTGAGTTACCACACCTGGCCCCACTGAACAATTTTAATCTTGTGGAATATACTATGGTATAAATGAAAATGCCTATAACAAACTTGAAGGGGAAAAGAAAAGCAAAATACCAGATGCATGGTGATTTTAGCCATATAAAAATATATCTTTAAATCAGAAATTAGTGAAATATGGCAGACTTAATGTTCATCATATCTTTTATCCCATTTAAAGCTGTTTAAGGGTGGGTGAAGTCATTTAGGAGGCCAAGGCAGGTGGACTGCTTGAGCCCAGAAGTTCAAGACCAGCCTGGGCAACATCTCTACAAAAAGTACTGGTACATGCCTGTAGTCCAGCTACTCAGGAGGCTGAGGTAGGAGGATCGTCGGAGCCTGGGTGGCAGAGGTTGCAGTGAGCTGTGATTAAACCACTGCACTCTAGTCTGGGTAACAGAATGAGACCCTGTCTCAAAATATAAATAAATAAAATAAAATTATTTAAATGTAAAATAAACTTTTAAGATTTTTAAATTAACATTTCTTCACTAACAAATATCTTAAAGCCTGAGTAAAATAGGCATAGATGGTTTGCCTTTTAGTCAATTTCATACTCTAGCATTTTGAGTCATTCCCTGCAGTTAAGATACATTCTGAGTTTCCTTTGGACATTTAACAGAAACAAAAGGGAATGGAGACAATCATATGTTCCTTAGAGGTGGGTTTCACATTAGGTCTCTGCTTCTCTGCTGTCTCTATTGTGTGATCTTGAATAGGTCAATCTGTTTTCTAAAATGATGGATTTAAGCTAAAGAATATCAAAGGTTTCTTTCTGCTTATTATGAGCAGAATTGTGTTCCTCTAAATCTCACATGTTGAAGTCCTAACTCCCTCAAAATGTGGCTGCCTTTGGAGATTGGGCCTTTAAAGAGGTAATTAAAGTAAATTGAGGCCGTTAGAGCGGACTCCTTTGTGGTACTTTTTCTGGCAAACGAATACACTGCTCTAACACTACTTTTCCCAGAACATACAAATGTCTGCCACAAGAGGGCAACCCTGCACTAAAATTGAATGCCCTGCCACGTGGTTCCAGCAGTGTGCACAGCTTAAAGCCTTTCCACCAAACTGGATCAACTCAAAAGGTAAGTCAACCATGGAAAGTCTCATTTTGAGTAAGGTGGCCGACAGCCCAGGAGTGAAAGGGCAGACAGACCCCTGGTTCCTGGATCCCTGCTCTCCCTGCTACCCCGCTCCCTCTGCTCCCTGTAGCCCCGCCTCTCCATGAGGCCCCAGTCTCTAAAGATGCACCTGCAAAGTATGCTCAGTGCTCCTGGATGTGATGAATCTGCAGGAAGTGTCATAGCAGATGGAGAAACACACTCAGAAGCAAGGCTCTCTCTCCAACTGCACACAAGTAGTTGACTCTGAAGAGTTTCTGGGAAGTGAACCCTGAGATTCAAACACTATCAAAGGGAGCAGTAAGCACCCAACCTGCTTTTATCAGGGTCTAATTCAGAAACAGAAGCAAGTATCAAAAAAAAAAAAAAAAAAACAAATTTATGTGACAGCTAGTGTTGTGCCAGGTTCTTTGATTGATGGGCATGGACAAAAGGCAGGATTACCTAATGTAATGCAGGATCCTCAACTGAACCCGAGACAGCAAAAATGAAATTTGTGAGGGACATTGTTATGACAATTGAAATTTGAATATGGAATGGGGATTGATAAAAATATTGTAACAGAGTTAAAATGTCTAATTTTAAACATTGTAATATGACATATAAGAAAATGACCTTGGCTGGGTGCTGTGGCTCACGCCTATAATCCCAGCACTTTGGGAGATTGAGACAGGAGAAATACTTGAGTCCAGGAGTCCAAGACCAGCCTGGGCAACATAGTGAGATTCCATCTCTATCCTCGCAAAATACAAAAATTGGCCAGGCACGGTGGCACACGTGTAGTTCCAGCTACTCGGAGGCTGAGATGAGAGGATCACTTGAGCCTGGGAGGTGGAAGTTGCAGTGAGCCAAGACTGTGCCACTGCACTCCAGCCTGGGTGACAGAAGGACACTCTATCTCAAAAGAAAAAAAAGAAAGAGAGAAAGAGACAGAGAGAAAGAGAAAGAAAGAAAGAAAAAGAAAGAGAAAGAAAGAAAGAAAAAAAAGAAAGAAAGAAAGAAAGAAAAAGAAAGAAAGAAAGAAAGGAAGGAAGAAAGGAAGGAAGGAAGAAAAGAAAGAGAGAAAGAGAAAGAGAAAAAGAAAAGGAAGGAAGGAAATAACCTTTAGGAAATAGGAAGTGCACACTGGTCTGCAGATAAGCAGACACAATGTCCAACTTACTCTCAATGGTTCAAAAAATAAGTAATAGATATGCATTTATGTTGATATAAACATATATAAATAAATACATAGAATAATAAAGCAATTGATTGGTGAATTTGGGTAAGAGGTATAGGAGTTACTTTTACTCCTCCTGCAACTTTTCTATAAGTTTGAAATTATAACAAAAGAAAAAGTTATCTCTCAAAATCCCAACACCTCCAGGAAAATTGTGCTGAGAACTGGTGTTTCTTATTTTTTTTGAGATGGAGTTTTGCTGGGCTGGAGTGCAGTAGTATGATCTCTGCTCACTGCAATCTCCACCTTCCAGGTTCAAGCAATTCCCCTGCCTCAGCTCCCAAGTAGCTGGGACTACAGGTGCACACCACCACACCCGGCTAATTTTTTGTAGTTTAGTAAAGACAGGGTTTCACCATGTTGGCCAGGATGGTCTTGATCTCCTGACCTCGTGATCCACCCACGTCAGCTTCCCAAAGTGCTGGGACTACAGGCATGAGCCACTGCACCCGGCAACAGCTGTTTCTTAATGATAGCAAGAAAATGCAGAAATCTTCCTTTGATTCATCAGAAATCATGGTCTCAGCAACCAGGATTTCATTGACAACCATGGTAGGAGTTTTACACCTACTGAAATGATGGTACAGATTTTCAGACACATCTGGACTTGCCTTCTCTGCACACAAGATGATGGGGCACAGTCTCAGAATGTCCTTGAGACGTTGTCATACCAACTCATCATCATTCTGGTTATGCATGAAAAGCAGCCCTACCCATGACCTCAGAAATGCAGAAATGAGTCATTGTCCCAGCAGGTGCCATCCTCAGCACTGAGTTTGGAGAAGTCTCCTTTACAGTTATAATTTCTGTGGATATGAACCTAGCCATGGTATTCATATTTCTGCTCTGTATTTCTCTCTAAGATATTATTAAACAGACTTACCACCACTTTTAAGTTGAGTCAGCCTACATCTGAACCACAGCCCCTTTTCTTCTGGGAATAGATTGTCAAGTGATTCGATGTATCACCAAGCCACAGTTGTCCAACTGGCATGCCCACTCTGTCCTAAAAAGGGAGATGTTTCAGCCCTGCTTTGTGTCAGTTAGGAGATAGATCCCAAGGAACTGGGAACACGCATCCATGAATATATTTCTTTTCCTTCTCCTTCTTCTTCTCCTTCTCCTTCTCCTTCTTCTTCTCCTCCTCCTCCCCCTCCCCCTCCCCGCACAATCTTAGTTCACGGCAGCCTCAACTTCCTGGGCTCAAGCAACCCTCCCACCTCAGCCTGCAAACTAGCTGGGACTACAGGTGCACACCACCATGCCCAGATAATTTTTAAACTGTTTTATACACACAGTAGTCTTTCTGTGTTGCTCAGGTGATCTTGAACTCCTGACCTCAAGTGATCCTCCTGACTCAGCCTCCCCAAGTATTGGGATTACACATAAGCCACCATGCCCAGCCCATGAATATATTTCTGATAGAAACATACATTCATATATTCATAGATTGAAACACATTTGAGGGGGCTGGACATGTGGCTCTCGTCCAGCATTTTGGGAGGCTTGGGCAGGTGGATTGATTGAGCCCAGGAGTTTGAAACCAGCCTGAGCAACATGGTGAAACCCTGTCTCTATTAAAAAAAAAAAATATATACAAGAAATTAGCTGAGCGTGGTGGTGTGCCCCTGTAGTCCTAGCTACTCAGGAGGCTGAGGTGGGAGGATAGATGGAGCCCAACATGTCGAGGCTGCAGTGAGCCACGATTGTGTCACCACACTCCAGCATCGGGGACAGAGCAATACTCTATCTCAAAAAAAGATAAAAAGCAAAAGAAAAGAAACATACATTTAGGTTGTCCATTGTTTTATACGTCTAGGTATATACTCTTCTGTTGATATCCGTAGGGACTGACTGAACACGAGAGAACATGTTCTACCATCCAAAGTTTACTAGCTTCCCGGCACTGACCTGAAATTGGGAATGGCAGGGGGGACAATAGTGCAAGCTATTTTATGAACTATTTTCATATTGGTCATACAGTTTAGGAGTACAGTAAGAGATACTACGACTATACATTTTAAGCCCTAACCTTCAATCCTCCGACCTAACCTCCACATAAAGTTTTCTAATGAAATTTCTAAAAATAGTCGGTTTACAGAAGATCGCCATTGTTCAGCAGGGTCTGGTCAAAATTTGAAGAACGACCTATTCCAACCATCTGACTTGTTAGTTCATTTGGTAAGGGGCTATGAGTGATGTGAATATTTCCTGCTGTGCCACCCTATACCATCTGCCTGTTCATGTTCAACTCCTACTGACTTCCATGGCTTCATTTATTTAAAATTTGTCATCAGGCTTTACTTCTCACCCAGCATACATCATCCTTTTCTCCATTTGCCTGTCACCCTTGGCTTGGACACCAACATCTTCCCTACTCCTTTACACCTCCCACCCCACCCCTCATGTATATTAATGTATGCAGGAAGATGTCTAAAGTGGTCTTCAGTTCGACACACCCACACACCCCATACCCCAAGACACTATTCCAGTTAAGCTCCGCCACTGTTACACCGGCAGACCTGCTGAATAAATATCTCACTAGACTGCAGCTCTCTGAGGGCAGGGCTGATAGCAATGCTGGGCATTCTCCAGTGGCCATTCTTCACCTGAGGATGCCCCCGGAGTCCACCCTTCATCCTTCTTCATGCCTCTCTAAACCCCAAAAGCC
This sequence comes from Aotus nancymaae, assembly GCF_030222135.1. Taxonomy (NCBI): domain Eukaryota; kingdom Metazoa; phylum Chordata; class Mammalia; order Primates; family Aotidae; genus Aotus; species Aotus nancymaae. The sequence goes on along the minus strand of NW_026988412.1, from coordinate 8,092,713 downwards.
TGGTCCTCCCAGATTGCATCACCTCCAGGTGCCTCCCATGTCCTCTAGCTTCCTGTGGGGTTTGGCAAATGGGAGTCACTAGCAGGAGATCAGAAAGACTTCCTTCCTGCTTCCCTCCTGCTCAGAGCATGTTCTCTCTTCCAAGATCCTTTCCGCCTGCTCCTTTAAAGCCTACAGGTAGTAACAGCTTCCCACTATTGCTACTACCCCATGGGCACTTCACCATGCTTTGTTGATTCATTTGATTTGTTAGCTACCTAGAAGACTGAGAGCTACAAAATCTCATTCATCAACTAGTAAAGCTTCTGACACAAAGTAGATGCCCAATAAAATGAATTAAAGAATGAGAGAGGCCAGGCGCGGTGGCTCACGCCTCTAATCTCAGCACTTTGGGAGGCTGAGGTGGGCAGATCACGAGATCAGGAGTTCGAGAGCAGCCTGACCAACACGGGTGAAACCCCATCTCTACTAAAAATACAAAAATTAGCCAGGCGTAGTGGTATGCGCCTGTAATTCCAGCTACTCAGGAGGCTGAGGGAGGAGAATCGCTTGAATCTGGGAGGCAGAGGTTGCAGTGAGCCAAGATTGTGCCATTGCACTCCAGCCTGGGCGACAGAATGAGACTCCATTTCAAAAAAAAAAAAAACAACGAGTGAATATTAAAGCCAGGAGCTGTAGTACGCACCTGTAATCCCAGCTACTTGAGAGGCTGAAGCGGAAGGATCACTGGAGATGGGAGTTCAAGGCTGCAGTGAGCTATGATCGTGCCTGTGAATAGACATTGCACCCCAGTCTGGGCAACATAGTGAGGCCCTGTCTCAAAAAAAAAAAAAAAAAAAAGAATTAATGAATATTAGATAGAAACTTGAAATAAAAGATAAAATTTTTGCATGTTGGGAGGTTTGTCTTGAAACTCTTAAGTGGGAAAGCTGAATAGTGCTGATAGATCATTGCAAGGGATCTTACCAGCAGCCGCAGGCCCTCTCATTCCACATTCGCTGACTGGGCTGTTTCAAGGGGCATGGTCAAATTTAGTAGCAGTCCAGAATTGAAATTTACTTTGCTCTCTGCTGTGATGGCTAGGTTTACATTGTCTTTCATCATTAGAGGAAATATATAGGGACAGAACAAAAATACATTTACTAAGAAAGAGAACAATGCACCAGTCAGCAGAAAGACTGTAGCTACAAAACACATGAAAAGAAAAACTTAATTCCTTGGGAAAGAGCTTTCTATTTTAAGAAGATGAACAAAATAAGAGATGTCCTTAAGTAGTAGATAATGAAGACACTTCCCAGGCATCCTCGATGGCTGTGGCTTTTCAGATGTCAACTGAAAACAAAATCCATTACAAAGGGTAGCATCCAAGTTGGATTTGGGTTGCTTATTTTGTTCTGTGGTCAGCCTTTGCTGAACATAGCAGTCTACACCAGAGCCACAGAGCTGTGAGTGGTCCTTGTCTCTAAAATGCCCTTGGACTATCCTCGGTGAACCTAATTGTATGACTTGGCAAGAACAACAATTAAACAGGATATTTTGGACCAAATTCTCTCAGGGTACATTATTTTATCAAGGTAACCTGAGTTTTGGGGTAATACACACAGTGTATCCAAAAGTGCCACTTTGGGAGGGTTTGCTACCTGATGTCCTCGTAACTGCTAAAATCAATTTCAGGGCATTGCAGAGTCAACACATTCATGATCCCCTGCCTGCATTTGGGGCAATTTCTGGCTGAGTTGCCTGCAGGAGTGTTCTGGAGTTGCCTCTTAGGAGCTCATGAGAGCCAACTGTTAAATTTTCAGGAATTTTGCAAGCTGGTTGACACCTCATCGGTAGCTTGAAATCAGCCACTGTGAGAGTATCTACACCACAGGAATTGACAAACACTACAAATGAAGACTTTTCTGTCCTAGAAAGTCAGCTGTTGACCAAGCGTAGTGGCTCGTGCCTGTAATCTCCACACTTTGGGAAGCTGAGACGGGAGGGCTCCTTGAGCCCAGGAGTTTGAGACTAGCCTCGGCAATGTTGTGAGATCTCCTCTCTACCCAAAAAAAAGAAAGAAAAAAAAATTTTTGCAGGTGTGGTGTGATGTGCCTGTAGTTCCCAGCTACTAAAGAGGCTGAGTTGGGAGGATCACTAGCGCCTGAGAGGTCAGGGATATAGTAAGCTGTGATCGCACCATTGCATGCCTGCTCTGGTGACAGAGAGACCCCATCTTAAAAAAAAAAAAAGTCAATTGTTGAACATTTACTATCATCACATCACCTGTGAATAATACAATATCTCAATTGATGGAAACTTTTGGTGTTCTTTTCTCAGTCTCTTTAAGCTCAAAGAGAGTCTTCCTAAATGTATTGTTTAACATGGAATCCTAAATTTAAATGCTACTTTTAAAAAACTTAGACTAGGGCTGGGTGCGGTGGCTCATGCCTGTAATCCCAGCACTTTCGGAGGCTGAGGCGGGCAGATCATGAGGTCAAGAGATCGAGACCATCCTGGCCAACATGGTGAAACCCCGTCTCTATTAAAAATGCAAAAATTAGCTGGGCGTGGTGGCACGCACCTGTAGTCCCAGCTACTCTGGAGACTGAGGCAGGAGAATTGCTTGAACCCAGGACGGGAGGTGGAGGTTGCAGTGAGCAGAGATCGCGCCACTGAACTCCAGCCTGGCGCCTGGCGATGAAACGAGACTCCATCTAAAATAAATAAATAAATAAATAAATAAAATTAAAAAAACCTTAAACTAGATTTAGAGTATATAGCCTGAGAAAATGGTTTGTTTTCATTTCTAGTTGGCTCAAGATGTTTCTGAAAAATAATTTATAATAAATTGCCTTATAAAGTTAAAATGCCTTCCAAAATTTTATAAGTCAATTTCAAAAACTAGGGAAGTTAGCCAGTAAATAAAGAGAGAAAGAGACTTAGCTCAAAATAGTTTCAGCACAGCTAGAGGAATCTGTCTCTGTTTAAATGGAAAAGGAGGCAGTTGCTCCAGCTAATCCCAAGATTTTTTTTTTCCCCTGGAATAATGGCTGACCATTGGCTCTGTTGTTTTTGGCCAGGTCTTCTACAAAAACAAAAATTTTGTAACTGCAGTGACCTAACTTGGGAAACAATTTTATAACATTTTCTAGGAACCACAAAACATGTGTTTCACTCTTTCTGAAGACTAACAGTGGGGGTAAGCAGAGAGCATATTTTGCCATGTAACAAAGAAAAAACTTGATACAGTCAACAGCCAGAAGAGAATTTCCATTCAAAGAAGGGTCATCCAGAGCCCATGAAAAGTCGTCTTCCACGTCAGGAACAAATATGCCTCACACAGCGTCACAACCAGCTAAAATCCTGGATCAATCCAGCTTGTTATTAGAGCATAAATGGTGACCTTTATTTATCACACAACAAATTTTAAGCCGGGCAGCCAGTTTTAAGAAAAACAGTGGGCCCATTGGTTAGCTGCAAAAACATTTTAGAAGAGCCAGGAGAAAAGAAAACATTATTGAACTTCTTGATGTGGTTGGAAAAAAGAAAACCTTCTGGCATGTGACTCAGATTTCCATTGGGTGAATGCAGACTCAGCCAAGTTATACAACATTAGTTCTGTTGATAGATTACAAAAAAACCTATCAGCTCATCTATCAGAAAAATCCACCAGCAAAATGCCCTTAAAAGCTCATGAAATATGTACCAGTGAAGGTAAGTGAAGCAACTTGATACGCTGTTGTAGGACATGTGGTCATTAAAACTGTGTCCACTGAAGTTATAGTCTAGATGTAAATCCTTTATGACCCATTAGCTACATGACTTAGACAAGACACTGACCCTCTGTAACCCTCACATGCTTCATGTGTAAACTGGAGGTGACAGAAGTTCCCAAAAGAGTTGCTGTGAGAGTTAACTGATGGTAAGCGCTTTATAAATACTAGCCTTTATTTTTTGCACATGGCTTACGTTTATTTAAGCATCTGTCTTAGCTTGGAGTCCCCCAGAAGCCAATCCTGTGGCAAGGATTTGAGTACAAGTAATGTATTTTGGACATGATCCCAGGACCCCAGTAGTGGAGTAGGGAAGTGAGATGGGGAAGGGAAAGCAGCCAATGATGGCAGGAGGACCACCATCACCATGGGAGTAACCGGATCTCAACGTATCTAAGGGTTCTAGGAGACAGAATAGAAGACGTCACAGAGATATCCCAGGCAAGGTGTGCGAAGCTGGGTACTTGTCCACCACCCCCTGATCCATCATTGGTTGAGGGCTGCTCCCTAGTGTGTAGCACCTGTGGGACAGAAAGTGGCAGATGATTCAGAGTAAGCAGCCTTTAGCACATAGAGGTAAGTGCTGAGGGGTACAGGGGTGCAGCACACTCACTACTACAGCCCCACATTATTGTTTTCAGATCATCAAATTAGCTGAAACACTTCTACGTGGTTATTTTAATGGATCAGCCAGCTAGGGATAATAACGTAACAAAACAAAACAAAAAAGCTTTGTCGGATGGGCGCCGTAGCTGACACCTGCAATCCCAGCACTTTGGGAGGCCGAGGCGGGCAGATAACGAGGTCAAGAGATCGAGACCATCCTGGCCAACATGGTGAAACCTCGTCTCTACTAAAAATACAAAAATTAGCCAGGCGTGGTGGCACACGCCTATGGTCCCAGCTATTAGGGAGGCTGAGGCAGAAGAATCGCTTGAACCCAGGAGGCGGAGGTTGCAGTGAGCTGAGACTGCGCCACTGCACTCCAGCCTGGCGACAGAGCAAGACTCTGTCTCAAAAAAAAAAAAAGCTGTGTCTATTCTATGCTGGTTTTAATGGAAGTACTAAGACAAGAAATAAATTACCTAACATTCAAAAATTAGTATGAGAGTTCCCATTAAATCGACACAGAGTTGGGAATAATATATGGAGTTAAAACCATAATTCTGTTTTGAACCTGTTACCACTTCCTCAATATCCATCACCTAAAACTACAGATGTATCTAATATCTTTCACAGTGCTGTGGAATAGTCAAGCCTTCATGAAAACAGTAAAACATCCCTCTTTTTCCAAAAATCATCAAGCTTTTAGCAGCTGCAATACTAGACTTCCCCAGTAACTGAAACCACTCAAGTTTTTAGGACAAATAACATTTTAAGATTTTCCCATGCATCCAGACAAAGGTTCAAATACTGAAACAATCATTAACACCTACAGACTGCATTCCTAAGCTGAGAAATGTATCTGTTACATAATCTGATCATTTGTGTTCTTGTCATATGAAAAGGGGAAAGTCAATATTTTATCAGTGTCTCATTATTGGGCTCTCAATGAAATAGAAATTGACATGGAAACAAAAGAGTTTTCCCAGGAGAGGCTTCAGTCGAGCTTATGCCCAGGCATAAGGGAGGTAGCACAAGAGAAAAAGAGAATTCCCTGGCTGACTCTCCAAAAACAGCAGGTAGGGTGTTTTTTTTAATTAGGCAAAGCATGAGCACTGACACTGGGGGTAGGGAATGCAGGCTGGGCTGAATGAAGCACAGGACGGGCAGAGTATGCAGGTGGCATATCTGGTTGCGATGGTTTTCTTGAGTAATTGGCCATCTGATGGTCTGGCCAGCATCAACAAGGCTGTAAATCAATTGCTCAGCATTTCTTCCTTGGTTTGATATTTAGATTTCCTAAGGCCAGTTCCTGGAATTCTTTAAGTAAAAGGCATGATTAAACATTATGAAGGAGGGGGCCGGGCATGGTGGCTCATACCTATAATCCCAACACTTTGGGCCGGGCACAGTGGCTCATGCCTGTAATCCCAGCACTTTGGGAGGCCAAGGTGGGTGGATCATCTGAGGTCAGGAGTTCAAGATCAGCCTGACCAACATGGAGAAACCCCATCTATACTAAAAATACAAAATTGGCTGGGCATGGTGGTGCATGCCTGTAATCCCAGCTACTTGGAAGGCTGAGGCAGAAGAATCACTTGAACCCAGGAGGCGGAGGTTACGGTGAGTGGAGATTGAGCCATTGCACTCCAGCCTGGGCAACAAGAGTAAAACTCCTTCTCAAAAAAAAAAAAAATTAAAAAGCAAAAATAAAAAATAAATTAAAATCCAAACATTTTGAAAGGCCAAAGTTTTAGGGAAGCAGGAGCCTCAGACAGCCAGAGTGAAAACATTTTGAAATCAACTCCGTCTCAAAACTAGTGGGGCACACTCTTTTCCAGTCACAACCCGTGGTCCTAAGGTGTTTACAACTAAGGCGGCAGCTTGGTAATGCTTGCAAGGGCAAACTCCTACAGCAACAGAGAGTCTAGGTGTCCCCAACACCAATAACAAGATATGCTTTCAAGATCATTATAGTTGTGCTTTGATGCACACTAAAATGACAAAGATAATTTTCTTTAAATCAACAGAATAATAAATTTTTGTCATGCTGTCGGCCCAGCTGCCCATTGGCACGGCTTACTTTAGTCTTCACATGGACAAGATCCCTATATGAGAAAAATCTGAAACAAAAATGGTATGTTCCTCCTCTTGCTTTCTGAAAATGTGCTACTCTAATGTGCTACTCTGTAGCAGAGTAGCTTCCAGTAAACTATCTCTTCTTTCACTGCACTTTACTACTCACCTTGAATTCCTTCCTGTGCCAGATCCAAGAATCCCCTCCTGGGATCTGGGTCAAGATCCCTGTATTAGTCCATTTTCACACTGCTATAAAGAACTTTTAGGCCGGGTGCAGTGGCTTACGCCTGTAATCCTAGCATTCTGGGAGGCTGAGGCAGGCAGATCACGAGGTCAGGAGATAGAGACCATTCTGGCTAACACAGTGAAACCCTGTCTCTACTAAAAATACAAAAAATTAGCCATGCGTGATGGCACGTGCCTGTAGTCCCAGCTACTCGGGAGGCTGAGGCAGGAGAATCATTTGAATCCGGGAGGCGGAGGTTGCAGTGAGCTGAGATTGTGCCACTGAACTCCAGCCTGGGCAGCAGAGTGAGACTCCATCTTAAAAAAAAAAAAAAAAAAGAACTTCCCACTATCCAATCACCTCCCACCAGGTCCCTCCTCCAACATTGGGGATTACAAATCAACTTGAAATTTAGAGGGGACAACATCCAAACTCTATCAGTGCTCAAGCTCACAGGTGGCTGCTGTCCTTAGGCATCAATCACGTCTGTACCTGAAATCACCTGCCCGTCTATACCACCAATCTTATTCATTTATTTATTCAACAAATATGTATTGACAACCTACTCTGTGCCAACACTCTTCTGGGCCCTGGAATACAGATGTGAAAAAAATAAAATAAATCTGGGTGTGATGGCTCACACCTGTAATTCCAGTACTTTGAGAGGCCAAGGCGAGCAGATCACCTGAGGTCAGGAGCTCAAGGCCAGCCTGATCAACATGGTGAAATCCTGTCTCTACTAAAAATACAAAAACATTAATTGGTCATGGTGGTGGGCACCTGTAATCCCAGCTCTTCTGGAGGCTGAGGCAGGAGAATTGCTTGAACCCAAGAGGCAGAGGTTGCAGTGAGCCGAGATCGCACCATTGCACTCCAGCCTGGGTGACAACAGCAAGACTCCATCTCAAAAAAATAAATAAATAAGAAAATAAAAATCCCTGATCCCTGTTCTTGTGGAGCTTATGTTTAATTGGAGAAAACAGAAAGTAAGTAAGATAAACAAGTGAAAAATAGAGTATGATAAGTGGTGAGAAGTGTTACGAGAAAAATAAAGGAAAAAAGAGAACTGAAAGGATGGTGGAGCATCTGGTAATTGTAGACAGGCTGGTCAGGGAAGACCTCACTGAGGAGGTTATATCTGAGGAGAGAACAGAAGGAAGTGATGGGAAAGCTATTTCGATTCGTAAAGAAAGAGCATTCTAAACATAGGGAAGAATAAATGTGATAGGATGTGCCTGGTTTGTTCAAGGAAGGATACAGAGGCCAACATGGCAAGAAGTAGAACAGATGAGGATACAGTGGAGCAGGTCAGATGAGGTCAGGAAGGGCAACCAGAGGACAGATCCCACAGGATTTCTACAAATCCTCCATAAGCATTTGGCTTCACTATGAGAGTAAAGGGAAGCCTTGGAGAATTTTGGCAAGGAAGTGGCATAAATTGACCTACAGCTTAACAAGATTGTTTTCATGGCTGTGCTGAGAATAGCAGAAGCAGAGAGACCACTGCAATAATCTAGTTTAGAGGTGATGGTGAATTAGACGAGGGTGATAGCAATGGAGGTAATGAGCAATGAGAGAATTCTGGGTATATTTTGAGGGTAGAACCAACAGAATTTGCTGATGTGGGATATGCAAGAGAAGAGAGAAGGATAAATCTGAAGATTTTTGTCTTGAATAGCTGGAAAAATAAAATGACATTTACAAGATAGGGAAGATTGGAGGTAAAGCTGATTTTGTTGGGGTGGAATCTCAAGATTTCTTTTTTAAGTATGGGAGGTTGAGATGTCTACGAAACATCCAAGGACAAGTGTTGAATAGAAGTTGCATCTACAAGTCTGAAGCTCTGGAGAGAGGTCAAGGATAGCCATAGATTTGGGTACCAACAGCAGAGAGAAGATATTTAAAGTCATGAAACTGAATTAGAAAACTAAAGGAATTAGTGTAGAGAGTAAAAATAAGTCTAAGAATTGAGTATGCATGCAGACCCTGGAGACTAGAGGTCAGGAGATGAGGAGGAACCAGCAAAGGAGCGTGAAAAGCAACAGCCAGATAGGTAGGTGGAAAATCAGGAAGAGTGTGTGGGATACTGGAAGTGCAGTAAGTAAAGTTTTTCAAAGTGAAGAGAAGACATGACTGACTATGTTCTATGAGATGAGGACTTAGAATTGGCCATTGGATTTAGCAATGTGAGATTTCCTTGGTCACCTTGGTGAAAGCAGTTTCAGCAAAGTGGTGGGAAGAAACTATGAGAATGAAATGCCAAACGCAACAAGAACAACTAAAATCTAAGGAATAAAATTCACGGAGTAGACAAAAATAAACAAAAACAAAAAACAAAATCCTCAATGAAAGAATCATTACTTCAATCAACGACTTCAACAAATATTTAGTGTTTATCATCTGTATGCCAAGCAATATTCAAAAAATTCACTGGCAATTCAGTGTTGAAGGAAACAAAGTACTTGCACTCATGGAGCATATATTCTATTACGGGTAAAGAGACAATAAACAAATATACAATATGTCAGTTGCTGATAAGTGCTTTAAAAATCATACAGAACAGAAAAAGGATAGACGGTGGGGGCAAGTGGGGTGGCAAACTACTTTAGATAAGCTGATCATCAAGGCTGCTCAGATTTCTTAGTAGAGAGCTCATCTTGTATCAGTTAGAATTGGGATCTTTGAAAAGACCTGTTAAAAGAAAATACATACATATATTTCTGGTGGCAAGTCTTCGTAAATACAAAAGAAGTCACAATTTAATTATCCTTGGCACAAGATAATTAAACTATAGTTGCAGATGGCATATTTTTAGCATTAGGGAATAGAAACTATTATGTAGAGTATTATGTCCCCTATATTTAAAATCTACATAAAATGCATGATTTTTCTAGGGAAAAAAAAGACAAAGTGCCAAAATTGACTCAAGAAATAGAAAACTTGAGAAGAAAATAAAAATATAAAAATTAGTTTAAGGTTGACTTTGTTAGATTTATGTTTAAGATCAGGTATAGGCCGGGAGCGGTGGTTCGCATCTGAAATCCTCGCACTTTGGGAGGCCGGGGTGGGCAGATCATCTGAGGTCAGGAGTTGGAGAACAGCCTGATCAACATGGAGAAATCTTGTCTCTCCTAAAAAAAAAATACAAAATTAGCTAGGCGTGGTGGCACATGCCTGTAATCCCAGCAACTCGGGAGGCTGAGGCAGGATAATCACTTGAACCTAGGAGGCGGAGGTTGCGGTGAGCTGAGATCACGCCATTGCACTCCAGCCTGGACAACGAGAGTGAAACTCTGTCTGAAAAAAAAAAAAGATCAGGTCTAAGGACCTGCTGGTTTCTCAGACCAATGCTATCAAAGCTTTAAGGTAAAGGTAAGTCTTGCCTTATATAACTTGTTTAGAGAAAAGGCAAAGAAGGAAATAGTCCCAATTTATTCTTTATTTTGAGGTGAAAACTGGCCCAGGATATCAGAAACACAAAACCAAAATAAAACATAGGCCTATCTCCTTTGTAAAAAGAAATGTAACAATCCCAAGTAAATGCCTAATAAGCCATGTCTAGCAGTGGGTCCAGAGAACAAATCTCACGGCCGAGCAGAATGTATCACAGAAGGCCAGGATAGTTTGGCATTAGAAAATTCATTAATATAATTTACCACATTAACAAATTAAAGAAGGGGAACGCCTAGTCAATGAAACTAAATACCCACCACTGATGAAAACTCTTACAAAAATAAGACAAGAAATTTATTTGACATATTAAAAGATATCTGCCAGAAGCCTAGCATAAAGCACAGAAGAGGTGATGGAATATTAGAAGCTTTTCCACTAAAGTCAGGAACAAGATAAAGATGGCCACCAGTTAGCATTATGCTCCCAAACCTAACCCAAGCAATGATAAGAATTAAAAATTAGTTATAAAAACTACAGCAGGCCAGGCGCCATGGCTCATGCCTATAATCCCAGGACTTTGGGAGGCCGAGGTAGGCGGATCATGAGTTCAGGAGTTTGAGACCAGCCTGGGCAACAGAGTGAAACCGTGTCTCTACTAAAAATACAAAAAAATTCGCTGGGCGTGGTGACTGGCACCTGTAATCCCAGCTACTTGGGAGACTGAGGCAAGGAGAATCGCTTGAATGTGGGAGGCAAAGGTTGCAGTAAGCTGAGATGGCACTGCTGTACTCTAGCCCCGAGAGAGTGTGAGACTCTGTCTCCAAAAAAAAAAATCAGAAACAAAGAAATAGTACTCTCATTGTTTGTTGCTTATATCTCATTCCCAAAACATCTAAGAAAATTAAATGGATAAGTATTAGAATTAATGAGGGCTCAGTAAGATGGCTGGCTATAAGACTAGTATACAAAAATCAAATGTTTATCTTTAATAAGCAATAACGAATTATAAAATATAATTAATTAAAATTACAAAATACTGGCCGGGCATGGTGGCTCATGCCTGTAATTCCAGCACTTTGGGAGGCTGAGGCAGGCAGATCCCAAGGTCAGGGGATCGTGACCATCCTGGCCAACCTGGTGAAACCCCGTCTCTACTAAAAATACAAAAAAATTAGCTGGGTATGGTGGTGCATGCCTGTAGTCCCAGCTACTCGAAAGGCTGAGGCAGGAGAATTGCTTGAACACAGGAGGCAGAGATTGCAGTGAGCTGAGATCTCGCCACTGCACTAGTCTGGGCAACAGTGGGAGACTCCATCTCAAAAAAAAAAATTACAAAATACCTTGAAATAATCCAATTAAGCCATGCAAAGACTCTACATGAAGAAAAGTAGGGCAGGTGCAGTGGCTCATGCCTACAATCCCAGCACCTTGGGAAGCTGAGGTGGGAGGATCACATTAACCCAAGAGTTCAAAACCAGCCTGGGCAACAAAGTGAGACCCTGTCTCTACAAAAAATAAAACAATTTAGCCAGGCATGGTGGCGTACACCTATGGTCCCAGCTACATGGGAGGCTGTGGCAGGATCACTTGAGCCCAGGAGGTCAAGGTTGTAGTGAGCTGTGTTCGTGCCATTGAGCTCCAGCCTGGGTGACAGAGAAAGATCCTATCTCAAAAAAAGAAAAAAGAAAGTCACAAAGGAATGCCTAAACAATTACAGAAATATGGCCAGCTGTGGTGGTTCATGCCTGTAATCCCAGCACTGTGGGAGGCCGAGGCGGGCGGGTAACCTGAGGTCAGGAGTTGGAGACCAGCCTGACCAATGTTGTGAAGCCCTGTCTCTACCAAAAATAGAAAAATTAGTCAGGTGTGTTGATCCATGCCAGTCATCCCAGCTACTTGGGAGACTGAGGCACGAGAATCGCTTGAACCCAGAAGGCAGAGGTTGCAGTCAGCTGAGATCGTGCCACTCCACTCCAGCCTGAGCAATAGAGTGAGACCCTGTCTCAAAAAACAAAACCAAACAAAGAAATAATAATTACAGGAACATTCCATGTTCACAGGTGAAAAGAATCAATATTGTAAAGATAATGGATTCCCCACAAATTGATTGTTAAAAACAGTGCAATACCAATCAAATACCATCAAGATTTTTAAATAGAACTTCACAAGAAGATTGTAAAATTCATATGAAAGAGAAAATGTATAAGGATAACTAAGGACAATGTTTACAGGAAGAACAAGGGCCCATCAAATATTTAAAATATACAATAAAGCCAAGTAATGCAAAAGGTGATATTTGTATAAGAATGAAGAAATCGGTGGAAAGAATAGAGCAAGCAATAGAACCATGTGGGTCCATTTCTACATAGGAAGGGAATATATGATAAAAATGGCATTTTATACCAATAGGAAAGAATAGCCTAGTTAGACAAAAAGTTTTGGGGAAAATGGATATATATTTGAGGAAAAATAAAGTTAGATATCTCACAACATATAAAACTAATTCCAAATGAAATCTTGGTAGTAGAGAGGCTTTCTTAAGCAAAATTTAAAATGCAATAACCAGCTGGGTACAGTGGTTCATGCCTGTAATCCCAGCACTTTGGGAGGCTGAGTCAAAGGAGTTTGAGACCAGCCTGAGCAACATAGCAAGACTCTACAAAAAAAATACAAAAGTTAGCTGGGCATGGTGGTGTGTGCCTGTAGTCCCAGCAACTTGGGAGGTTGAGGTGGGAGAATCTCTTATGCCCAGGAGTTCGATGAGGCAGTGAGTTATGATCACACCTTCGCATTCCAGCTTGGGTGACAGAGTGAGATCCTGTCTCTAAAAAGAAAAAATTAAAAATAATAATAAAAAAACATATGAACACAAATCTATATCTATTAATATATATCTGTCTATCATGTGTGTGTAAATATGCAAAGCCTAGAAGGACAGATGTTGGTCTGTACATTTTAAACCAATAATAGAGCTTAAATTTGGTGAAGGGGAAAGAATTGCAAGGGAGTGAAGGTGACATTTTTCTGTGCAGAGATTTTTTTAATAAGAAGATATTCCCAGATAATTTACATAATTAAAATTTTTTAAATGACCTCTTTATTATTATATAAACATGTGATGGGAAAATTAATAGGAAACATTAATTTTCTTCTTAGACATTTTCAGCATTTTTTCCCCACTATATCTGTATTTTTTTAATAGCCAGAAAAAATGCACCAAAGTCGTTTCCATTCTGCAATTATTTTTAATGCTGTTTGGCTCAATCAGCAGAATGATCCAGGCCCATCCATGTCCTGGCCCAGGGCCCAGGCCCTCTCCCTGGGCAGCCAGCGAGGTGTTCTTGCCAGAGCTATCCCAAGTGCTGCCTCCCTGGCTGCCAGCGTCACCTTGGCTACCTGCAGAGACACTCCTGCCACTGCCTGGCTGGCAGAGAGAGCTCCCTCCTGTTGCAACGCTGTATAAGATGTGTGGAAAAGCAAAGGGAGGGCAAATACAGAGGGCCAGGCCATGCAAAGGAGAAGTCCATTTCTGCAGCAGTGACACAAGGTCCCATGTCAATCTCTCTGAATAATCTGGCCCTTGAAGTTTCTCTTTGGAGAAATTTGAGAGATGTTTCCCAGCAGCTGGGTCAAAAGGCCTTTGGACGCATTGCCTCATTACATATCCTTTCCCACCTGCACTGGTGTTGCAGACCGTGCGGAGCACCTCATCTCTCCACTACCTCAAGGGGGCTTCTCTGCAGCAGCTTACAGAATGGCTTTAGCTTTCTCTGCCCTCCTATGTCCCCTACAACGTATTCCAGTGACTCAGTCCTGGGCCCTCCTGGCTCAAGGGAAGTCCGTATGTCCATGAGTGGTTGTAGGAGCGTGGCTGGCATGACCCAGCAGACTTTCTGAATCACCTTTTCAGATTTGGTACCTTCTTCCAGGTCTCTTGCCTGGAGCTTCATGCATATAACAATCTCATTTGTTGTTTTATTTGAAGCATGGAATTGTAGCCTGAGTCTTTCCACAGTTTATTTTGTGATCAATCCTCCTCACCATGTGTTTATCGTGGTTCCAGGCTGTATAGTTGGGGGTGATTCTGAAGAACACTGCTCATGAGTCACGCTGCTCTGTTAATAAACCTGTTATGCAGGAAAACCCAGCTGAAAGGCAGATCCCAGCTGCTCACTCCCAGCTTTCAGTAAGTGGATACAATGGCCTTTTCATCGGATATGAATTTTAGTCTATTATTTTTCTTTAGAAAATAAAATCAGCTGATGAGAAGTTAAAGTATGCTGACTTTGTTTCATAAGATGTAAAAACTCAACTCAGAAGGACTCCAGCCATTATTTGTGGCTCACATTCTCTAAATTTTCTCTGAAAAGTTGATATTCCTGATTCCTTACATCTCTCCAAGATGCCTAGCAGCTTATACATACAGAGATAGGGGGATTTTTGCTCAGCAAGTAAAATATTTCTTTTTCTTGTTTTTTATTTTGAGGAGAAAACACTTGTCTTTTCAACCTCATTAATTTTTTCTTTTTTTTTTTTTGAGATGTAGTTTCACTCTTGTTGCCCAGGCTGCAGTGCAATGGCACGATCTCAGCTCACCACAACCTCCGCCTCCCAGGTTCAAGCGATTCTCCTGCCTCAGCCTCCCAAGTATCTGGCATTACAAGCATGCGCCACCACACCCAGCTAAATTTGTATTTCTAGTAGAGACGGGGTTTCTCTATGTTGGTCAGGCTGGTCTCAAACTCCTGACCTCAGGTGATCCACCCTCCTCAGCCTCCCAAAGTGCTGGGATTACAGGTGTGAGTCACCATGCCCAGCCTCAACCTCATTAATTTTTACAATGGGTAAAATTTTTTTATTATATTAGCCACAAAGACTCTGGACTGAATAAAGTATAGCATCCAAACCATTTGAAATGGTTTCCTGGCTGGTAAGACACTGCAGTAGTCTCAGGGCAGTTTCTGGCCTTGGGAAAAACAAATGGAACTTCGGCCGTTCAGGAAGGGAAACAAGAATCCAGGCCCTGCGTTCCACTCTTTTTTTCCTCTGGCAGCTTGGAAGTGGAGTCATGCTTTATTTACTGAATATGCTCTTCTTGTTTCTTGTAACCATGGTGCTTTAGTTGAGTGTGTCTTATGTCAGACTACTGCTGAGCCAATATTTATCATTTTAGAAATTTCCATGAGTCATAAAATAAACCTGCAACCCGCTTGCTGTACCTTCTATGGGCGTTTCTTTCCTAGAGTTGTTTAAAGCAGAAAGAAAAAATGCTGAACCTAGAATCCAACACTTGGTGTTTATCAGAGCACTTACATACTTTCTCCTGCATGGAGGCTCCTTCTCTGAAATTTCAAAATTCATTCAGCTTATATCCAAGGTGTGCTGCCTGCTGCCTGAGGTGCCCTGCCCACCCAGGAGTCCAAAACCCTCTCCAGGGGGCCAGGTCTGGGCTGAGAAAGAAAGGAGGCTTTAGAGGTTTGCAGAGAGGAAGTGACTCACTGGCTCAAGGGGTGGGAGGGAAGGATTTCCACGGGATAGAGAACAAAAATGAGCAAGCAATTCCTTCCACCTCCAGCGTGGAAAATTTTACTAGGGGACCACCTCTTAATGACTGGGCCTGAATTTACTGACCACTCACCTCCACTCCCCCTTCCAAAAAGAAAAGTAAAGAAAAAAAAAAGCAGAACCAATTACAAGATGTGACATATTTGCCTCATTTACAGGTAAGGATGATGAAGCTAATGCTGTCTGCTCCTTTTGTGCCAATCAGCTCCCTTTCCCTAGACATGGATAGTTGGGAAAACCACAGTAAGTCTACAATCTAGAAAACTACAGCAATTTATTTCTTTTGGCATTAAAAAAAAAAAAAAAAAAAGCCCTCTAGAGCCCTGTTTTGTCTAGAGCCCAAGGCCTAGAGTTTATAAATCAAAATTTAAGAGCCTGCCTTAGTATTACTAGAACAGGATACTTCACAAATTGCTAAGATTGTGACAGGCACTCAATATCTCTTCTGCGGAGTGCAAACATCACCTTTTAGAGTTAAAGCGGTCAAATTAGTGAATATCTTGAGTCTACAGGTGAGGACAAGGAGTCCCAGAAGAGTACACCTTGCAGAGGTCATATGGCTAGTCAACAGTAGGGCTAGGCAAGACTAGAATTTGTGTCATCTCAGCTGGGGTCCCCAACCCCTGGGCCATGGACCAGTTTTGGTCCGTGGTCTTTTAGGAATGCGGTGAGTGAGCATTACCACCTGAGCTCCACCTCCTGTCAGATCAGCGGCGGCGTTAGGTCCTCATAGGAGTGGGAACCCTATTGTGAACTGTGCATGCAACGAATCTAGGTTGCACGCTTCTTGTGAGAATCTAATGCCTGATAATCCAAGATGGAACAGTTTCACCCCGAAACCATCCCCCCACCACCATCCCCCTGCTGCCCCATCAGCGGAAAAACTGTCTTCCACAAAACCAGTCCCTGATGCCAAAAAGGCTGGGGACCGCTGATCTAGAGTCAAATACCTCATTGAAGGACTGGTAATGGAAATACTGGAGCAAAACAGTTAACACTAAAAGGCACTCAAATATCAAATCATGGCCATTGGCCTCTGGCTGTTTCTGGTATTCTCCTTGAATACAACTCAGAGTTCCCTCAGCCGGAAGAGCTGGGTTTCTCTGGCTGAACCATCATTTGACGTCCCTCCTCCCACCCCACAAAAGACAGGAAAACTAGGAAGTAAGCCAGGGCAGACCTATTATTTCCCAAAGGAAATAAAAAAACTAAAAGGAAACCCATTACATATCTACATCTATCTTATGTATATTGGTCCATGGGGTCTAATTTTTTTTGGTAGGAACATGGGGCATTCTCTTCTTCCAAACATTCAACTTTGAATAAACCCTCCAGCCATCTCTTCCATATTCATATTTGCCAACATAAGTGAGGAATGATGCCATTAACACTCACCCACTTCCTTCCTCTGTGGATGCTCCACTCATCAGAGATCCAGTAACATCTCCCTGGTGTGATTTGCTGCACCAGGTAGGATCCTGAGAATTCCCAAGAGAACCTGGGCCAAGTTTATCTTGGCGTTTCTGTTTTCACTTGTGACCTCCTTATTTATCTTTGTATTCCTGGTAGCTAACACAGCCACAGCTGGTACACAGTAGGACCTCAGGAAACATCCGTCAAATCTAAATGAAAAAATGTTCAGTTAGATTTGACAGTGGCTTCCCATTGTGAATATAAACAAGATGCTTGTTTTAACACCAAATGCAAACTTTTTAACACTTAGCTCCTCTCTTTCATACGAGAAATTCTGGAGATCATAATGAATAATGGGATGTGATGAAAGCAACCCTTTAAAAAGGTCAGGTTATGGCCAGGCACAGTGGCTCACGCATGTAATTCCAGCACTTTGGGAGGCTGAGGCAGGTGGATCATGAGGTCAGGAGTTCGAGACCAGCCTGACTAACATGGTGAAAACCCATCTCTACTAAAAATACAAAAATTAGCTGGGCGTGGTGACGCGTCCCTGTAACCCCCACTAGAACCCTGGAGGTGGAGGTTGCAGTGAGATTGCATCACTACCTGGGAGACAGAGCAAGACTCTGTCTCAAAAAATAAAAATAAAATGGTCAGGTTGCTCCGACTCCTGCTTGGTTAGCAAATTATTAGTTTGAGCCATACACCAGGCACAGTGGCTCACGCCTATAATCCCAGCACTTAGGGAGACTGAGGTGGGTGGATCACCTGAGGTCGGGAGCTTGAGATGAGCTTGACCAACATGGAGAAAACCCATCTCTACCATAAATACAAAATTAGCCAGGTGTGGTGGTGCATGCCTATAATCCCAGCTACTCGGGAGGCTGAGGCAGGAGAATCGCTTGAACCCAGGAGGTGAAGTTTGCAGTGAGCCAAGATCGCACCACTGCACTCCAGCCTGAGCGACAAGAGTGAAACTTCGTCTCAAAAAAGAAAAAAAAGATTGAGCCATAGAAATTCTGATTTTTATAGGTCAAAGAGTGTTGACTTACAAAATTATTCAACCAAATATAATAGAAAATAATATAACTATAAATCCATTGCTTAATACTGAGGCTATAATTCCGTTTTTTTTTCTTTCCTTTTAGTCTCGGTATATTGCCCAGGCAGGTCTTGAACTCCTGGGCTCAAGCTATCCTCCTGCCTCTGCCTCCCTAAGAGCTGGAATTACAGGCGTGAGCCACTGTGCCCAGCCATAATTCAGTTTTTTCATTAACCCACTTTTATCTCTCACCATATCTATATGGCCCTACATGACCAGAGGCGGGGTTATCTTTCAGCCTCATCTGGGTCCACCTACCTTGGCTGTGCAGGCCCCAACCACAGTCTTCCTTCTGTTCTTTTAACATGCCATGCTCGCTCCTTCCACCTGGGATGCTCTTCCTCCAGATTTTCACATGGATGGGTCCTTCTTGCCATTTAAGTCTCTGCTTAAATCCCACCTTTTCAGAGGAGATTTCTCTGAGCACTAATTTAAATAGTGCCCACTCTACTCTCTGTCACATCACCCAGTTTTATTGTCAACAACGCACCTATCATTCACAACCTGGTACTTTTTTGTTGTTTGTTGACCTGTGGTAGGCTAGAATTTAAACTCCAGGGCAGCAGGAATCTCATCTGTCTTATTCACAGCTCTGAACAGAGTAGGCACATTGTGAGCACAAAATAAATGTTGAAAACAGTGAATTCAATCATTTTTAAAAAGTAGCAGAATCAAAGTTGCAGTCATTATTTCTACAAATATTTCTTTATCTTGTTTTACTATTTCACCATCCTGGAATTCCTTTATTCAGGGGTCCCCAAGCCCTGGGCAGTGGGCCGTGGCCTGTAGAACTGGGTCGCACAGTAGGAGGTGAGTGGTGGACGAGGGAGCCTTACTACCTGAGCTCTGCCTCCTGTCAGATCAGCAGTGGCATTAGATTCTCATAGGAGCACGAACCCTATCGTGAACTGCGCATGCGAGGGATCTAGGTTGTGTGCTCCTTATGAGAATCTAACCACAGTTTCATCCCGAAACCATCAACCCCCGCCTCCACACTGTCCATGGAAAAATTATCTTCCACCAAACTGGCCCCCGGTGCCAAAAAGGTTGGAGACTGCTGCTTTATATGATATTGGCCCTTTTCCTTCCATCCTTCCTGCCTCAAACTTTCATCTCATTCTTTGAATCTCTTCATCCCTTCTTGATGCCTTCTCAGTTAATTTCTTGACCTAATCTTGGGATTCATATGCTTGATTTTTGCATATATCCAGTCTGTTTCCCAGCACACCCACTGATTCCTTTAGTTCTACAATAATATTTCTTTTTGTTGTTGTTGTTGTTGTTGTTTTTGTTGAGACAGGGTTTTGTTCTGTCACCCAGGCTGGAGTGCAGTGGTGCGATCTCAGCTCACTGCAACCTCTGCTTCCTGGGTTCAAATGATTCTTGTGCTTTGGCCTCCTGAATAGCTGGGATCACAGGCATGCGCCACCACTCCTGGCTAATTTTTGTATCTTTTAGTAGAGATGGGTTTTTGCCACATTGGCCAGGCTGGTCTTGAACTCCTGGCCTCAAGAGATCCACCTGCCTTGGCGTTCCAAAGTGTTAGGATAACAGGTGTGAGCCACAACGCTCGGCTCAGTTCTACAATATTTTATGTTCCTAATGTCTCCAATTCTTCCATAGCTGCTTGTTCCTGCTACTGGCTTCCTAATATCTTTTCTTACCTCTCTGAGAATATTTACTGTGCTCATTTTAAACTCTTATGAGTTTTTTTCTTTGTGAGTTTATTCCGCTTGCTGCCCTTCCTTCACAGTGCTTGGATTCCTCTTAGTCTCGTTATCCTCACTGGTAGACCCATACCTGTCCTGAGGATTTTCATCTCCCTGGGCTTGTGCACAATGCCTCAGGGAGGGGTGATAACTGGTTCTGTTCCTGGAGAGTTTGGGGAGACAGGTGAGGGTGGACCAGGCTGGGGAACCAACAATGTTATAATCTGGGCTTAACCTCATACCTCATCCAGGAGGCCCTGTCCCTTGTGGATAACTTCCAATTCCCCCATTCCTCTGTTCCAGGTTATAATTACTTAGTCCTCAGAGGGAGGGGAGGGGAGGAAAAGCCCCAGGCCTCAGTAGCCCACTAGCATGCATTGGTATCACCTCCATATCCCAGCAGGGCTTCAGCACTGCCCTGACGTTACCTAGCAGCCTCTGGGGTGGGCACTTTGCTGTTTCTGAGTTTGTCATGTCCTGCAGCAGCAGTGGGTGAGGCAGAAGTCTGCAGAGAATAATGGGATGGGCTGGGGAAAAATGAGTCCCAACCAGAGAGCTTGCTACAACCAGCCCATTGCTGTCTGTGACATGTTTTTTCCTCCTCTGTCACTTTCCTCCCATTCTTAACCACCATGTGAACCAGTCCTTTCATTTTTTTTCTAAAGTGACTTATTCTGAGCTTTTAGAAAAGCTCTCTTGTTTTTGTATGTTAAAGTTTGCTGTGAAATTTCTAGTCTCTTCATTCCTACCCATCATGATTTTATGACTTGTGATTACACTCAATTCTATATACGTGCCGAAGAGTCTGAATTCATTTCATCTATCCTTAAAAAAATACTTGATTTCCTTGTTTGCCCCTTTCTGAATCTTTTGTGGCTCATTTTTCTTTCTCTTGAAGTACAACAACAAGCAGAAGTGTAAAAAGAATGTATCATGCTTATGAAAAATGGAAGACAACCTAGAGACATATGTACCCGAGACATAGTGCTGAATGAATAAATAAAACCAAGCTGCAGTCCTGCATGTATTGTTGAGACCATTTGCATTTTTTTAAATGCCCTATATTATAAAGGTCTGGAAGGTTCCACGTTAACTGATGAGCAGTGTGATGCCCACTTTGACCTTGGTGTGTATATATGTGTATGCAAGGGACTGTTCATTTATCCTTGCCCTGGATTTGCTTCTTAGAACATTTCCCAAAAACTTTCCTGAAATGTTTAATTTATTAGATGGGCTTCAGGGTAGTCCATGAGCTCCCTGAGGTTAAAGACCAAGATTTGTGAGTAGGAACAAATGTCCATCTTTCTAGAGAGAGGGTTTATACTTTTTTTCTTGAGATGGGAGTCTCATACTGTCACCTGTGCTGGAGTGCAAGGGCACGATCTTGGCTTACTGAAACCTCCACCTCTCGGGTTCAGGTGATTCTCCTGCCTTAGCCTCCCGAGTAGCTGGTATTACAGGCAACACCACCACACCCTGCTAATTTTTTGTATTTTTAGCAGAGACAGGATTTCACCATGTTGGCCAGACTGGTCTAGAACTCCTGACCTCGTGATCCGCCCACCTCAGCCTCCCAAAGTGCTGGGATCACAGGTGTGAGCCACCCCACCCAGTGAGTTTATACTTTTTATAAGAATCCCAAAGGGAATATATGGCCCAAGAGAGGCTAAGAACCACTGATTGAGATAATCATACCACTTTCTACTCCATTATCTCACAGTTTTAACTCAATAAGCATGCTATTATCTGAAAAACATACATAATTGGTCAATCTTTGATGTTATGAAACAGTGGTATATGACTTTTGCTCTACCATAAGGACTAATAGAGAAATCAATAATGTTACCATGTGGTACCGTATCCTTCCCATGAATATACTTAAATATATTTAGCCTTTTCCTGAAATAGATGCCAGGGCCCTTCAGGACCAGGCTATGGGCAGTAAGGAATGTTCAGAATGTATTTTCTACAGCTTCTATTTGTTTCACTTTGCCAATTAACCTCCTCTGTGGTATTAAGCAAACAATAAGACATACCGAATTTCTCTTGTTCGGCCACACTCACAAGTGCTGTGCCATGTGGCCTGATGGTAAAGGGCTTGGGATCAGATACTGTACTCCTCTGGGCTCCCAAGGAATGTCTCTTCACCTTACCCCATCTGTGGGATGAGGCCAGTGATAATATCTACCTATGGCAGTCATTACTGGTTATCTCCCGATATCCATTCTCCCCTTCTTCCTTAGTAAAGGAACAGCAATGTTTTAGCTAAGCACACTGCCAGTCAGAAAATAGACCATGTTTCCCAGCTTCCCTTGCAGCCATATGACTAAGTTCTGGTCAATGAGATAAAAGGAGAAATTCTATACAGTACAGAGAGTGTGGTCTAGAAATATGATATAAAAGCTTCTATGGTATAAGTTTCTGGAACTTTTTTTTTTTTTTTTTTTTAATTGAGACAGAGCCTTACTCTGTTGCCTCCCAGGTCAAGCAATTCTCCTGCCTCAGCCTCCTGAGTAGCTAGGACTACAGGCGCACACCACCACACCTGGTTAATTTTTGTATTTTTAGTAGAGACAGGATTTCACCATGTTGGACAGGCTGGTCTTGAACTTCTGACCTCAGGTGATCTACCTGCCTCAGCCTCCCAAAGTGCTGGGATTACAGGTGTGAGTCACCCCCCAGCCAGTTTCTGGGATCTTTCCATAAAAAAGGGGATGCATATGCTGGGCAACATAGGGAGATCTTGTTTGCACACACATATTTTTATTTAAACCATCTTGTTTAAATAAGAATATTTAAAAATTAGTTAGGTCAGTGGTGTGCACCTGTGGTCCTAGCTACTTGTTAGGCTGAGGTGGGAAGATTGCTTGAGCCTGGGACGCTGAGGCAGAAGTGAGCCATGATCACGCCACTGCACTCCACACTGGGTGACAGTGAGACTCTGTCTCAAAACAGATGATGCCCTTTTTAATCTTTTTTTCCTCCTTTTTACTGCCTAAGATGTGGAAGTAATAGCTGGTGCTCTAACAGTCATCCTGGACTATGAGGTAACCTTAGGAAGACAATCTATGCACAACAAAGCTAGCCGGGCATGGTGATGGTGTTAGCTTGTGGTCCCAGCTACTCAAGAGGTTGAGATTAGAGGATTGCTTGAGCCCAGGTGCCTGGGCGACAGAGTGAAACACTGGCTTAAAAAAAAAATGAAAGAAAGAAATTGGGTTTTGAACACCACCACGTCAATATAACAAATTTGAATTGTTTGCCTCTGTACTTTTTTTTTTTTTTTTGAGACAGTCTCGCTCTGTTGTGAGGCTGGAGTACAATGGTGTGATCTCAGCTCACTGCAACCTCTACCTCCCAGGTTCAAGTGATTCTCCTGCCTCAGCCTCCCAAGTAGCTGGGACTACAGGTGCATGCCACCACACCCATCTAATTTTTGTATTTTTAGTAGAGACAGAGTTTCATCATGTTGGCCAGAATGATCTTGATCTCTTGACCTCGTGATCCACCCACCTCAGCCCCCCAGAGTGCTGGAATTACAGGCGTGAGCCACCTCACCCAACCTCCTCTGTACTTCTTTTATGTGTGAAGTAAACCATATACACATACGCACACACAAATGCAATAAAGGCTTAAGCCACTATTTTGTAAGTCTTTGTTACTTATCACCAAACACAACCCTTACTAAACTACCACTTCTTTAACTCATTTAAACTACTACTTCTTTTAAACCACTAAACTACACTTCTTTGATTCATTTAACAAATATTTACTGAACATGCACCCTATGAAAATCACTGTTCTCAGCATTTGGGACAAAGCAGTGAACACAACATAGAAACTATTCCAGTCTTAATAGTCACTTTTTAGTAAGGGAGATGGACAATAAACAAAATGGAAAAATAAGCTAAGAGTTAGATAATAATAACACAATGATAGGAATAAAGTGGGAAGAGGGATACAGAGGGTGCTTGGGAGAGTAGTTTCAATTTTAAAGGGACTGAAAAAGAAGGGCTCATGAGAAGATGGTGTTTCCGTAAGACTCTCAAGGAAGTGACTGAATGAAGCTTGTGAACATTCAGAAAGGAGTGTTCTAGATAGAGATACTACTCATGAAACAGAGTTGAGGTAGGGACAGCAGGTATCTGAAGAGCAGCAGGAAGCCCAGGTGGCTGGGATAAAGTTAGCCAGGTGGAGCAGGAGAACCTGAGATCAGAGTAGTGGCCTTTAAAGAATGACTGGGAAAACTAAATGAGATGATGCACCTGCGATTCTTCGAACAGTGACATATCGTATATGCCCAGTAAATGTTTTCTTTTCCTTCAAACTGCCCCCTCCCAACTTTAAAATTTTCAAAGTTGAAAGAACAGTGAACACCCACATGCCTACCACTTAGATTCTACATTTAACATTAACATGCTATGCTGGGCATGGTGGCACCCACCTGTAAACACCGAAACTTTGAGAGGCCGAGGTGGGCACATCACTTGAGGTTGGGTGTTCAAGATCAGCCTGGCCAACATGGTGAAACTTCGTCTCTACTAAAAATACAAAAATTAGCTGGGTGTGGTGGTGGGCACCTATAATCCAACCTACTCAGGAGGCTGAGGCAGAATTGGTTAAACCCAGGAGGCATAAGTGAGCCGAGATCGCGCCACTGCACCCCAACCTGGGTAACAGTGACATTCCATCTCAAAAATAATAATAATGATATGCTAGTATTATCATAGGTTTACCCATGTAACAATCTAGCCGTCTATCTTATTTTTTTGGATATATTATCTTTTTTTAGTTTTAGAGATGGGGTCTCACTACAATGCCCAGGCTAGTCTTGAACTCCTGGACTCAAGCAATCCTCTCACTTCAGCCTCTCCAGTGGCTGGGCCCAGTTTGGATACATTGTAAAGTTGCAGACATCAGTAGACTTGACCTCTAAATATTTTAGCATGCATATCATAAACCAGAGTTCAATATTTGTTTAGGCAAGCATTCTTTCTTCTTTCCTAGGTAAAATTTATATATGGTAAAATGCACAAATCTTAAGATGAGTTTTTGACAGATGTATATGCTCATGTAACTTTTTTTTTTTTTTTAAATGGAGTCTCGCTCTCGCTCTGTTGCCCAGACTGGAGTGCAGTGGTGATCTCGGCTCACTGCAACCTCTGCCTCCTGTATACCCAAGTAACTTAAACCCCAACAAAGTTAAAAAAAAAAAAAAAAAGACCATCATCCCTAAAGTTCTGTCAGGCCCCTCTGTAGTCAATCTCCATTCCCACCCTATTTAACACCTATTCTGATTTTTTTCATTATACTTAATTTTGCTTGTTTTAAAATTCCTCAAACTTTTAATAAACGGTCAGTGGAGAGTAAACAGATATTCTCAACTACTGTGGGAAGGATTATAAATTGGTATATCCTTTTTAGAAGGCTATCTGGCAGTATGTAATTAGTTAAATAAAATTTATGCATTCCTCTTGACTTAGTATTTTATGGGCGGAATTTTCTGAGAGGACTGCCAGCTCAGGTATGCAAGGAAGCCAGTCCCAAGGCTGCTCACTGAAGCATTGTTTGGGACAGAGGATTGGAAATAACCTAAATGCCCATCAGTAGGGGAAAAGTAAATGAACAGCCACGCTTTGCAGCAACTGTAAGAAATGATTTATTGATACGGTAAGATTGCCAGGACAATCATTAAGTGCACAAAAGCAAGTTACAAGACACTACATAAAACCATTACACAGAACACCAAACCAAAGCAAACCAAACCCAAAACACATGCCCAGGGTGTACTTCTGTCAGTACAAGTTGACACCAGTGAAACACATGCCCAGGGTGTATTTCTGTCAGTCCAAATTGACACCAGTGAAACACATGCCCGGGGTGTATTTCTGTCAGTCCAAGTTGACACCAGTGAAACACATGCCCAGGGTGTACTTCTGTCAGTCCAAGTTGACACCAGTGAAACACATGACCGGGGTGTATTTCTGTCAGTCCAAGTTGACACCAGTGGTTACCTCTGGGAGAGGACTGGGATTATGGGAAAGGAGAGTAGGTGCTCAAGGGGTTTTTCCTTCATTGTATTATTTGACTCTTTTACAATAAAACTACATCGCGTCTTAGAGGATTAAATTATTTTTAAAAAAGACTACAGACAGACGGGCGTGGTGACTCACACCTGTAATCCCAGCACTAAGGGAGGCTGAGGTGGGTGGATCACTTGAGGTCAGGAGTTTAAGATCAGCCTGGCCAACATGGTAAAACCCCATCTCAACTAAAAGTACAAAAATTAGCTGGGCATGGTGGCATGCGCCTGTAATCCCAGCTACTCTAGAGGTTGAGGCAGGAGAATTGCTTGATCCCGGCAAGTGGAGGTTGCAGTGAGCTGAGATAGTGCTACTGCACTTCAGCCTGGGCAACAGTGCAAGACTCCACCTAAAAAGAAAAAAAAAATACTGACATAAATAGGGATAGGAGATAGGAAACAGGTAAATTTGTGGGGAGGGAGGAGAGAAACTAAAATTTTTTTCTATGCTGTATACTGACAGTGTCTCCTAGCAAAGGAGCTTTTCCTAGCCTATCTATTAATACACAATCTCATATTTGAGGAGAGACCTTATGTGTCTGTTCAGGCTGCCGTAATAGAACATCATAAACTGGGTGGCTTACCAACAATAGAAATTTACTTCTCATAGTTCTGGAGGCTGTGAAGTCTAAGACCAAGTCACCAGCAGATTCAGTGTCTGGTGACAGCCCACTTCTTGGTTCATGGATGGCACCTTTTTGCTGTGTTCTCACAATGGTGGAAGGGGCAAGTAGCAGTCTAGGACCTCTTCTAAGGCCACTAATTCTATTAAAGGAGGCTGTGCCCTCATGACCTAATCACCGTCCAAAGGCCCCTACTTCAACTACCACCACATTGGGGATTACCTTTCAACTTTGGGAGGGTATAAATCTTTATTAGTCTATAGTACTGTATGAAAACTTTTTCCCTCTGTGTGGAGAGGAAGAATGTCAATGTCTAGGAAAAAAAACCTGGGTGTTAAATCCAGAAGCTGAAGTTCAGTAGGACCTAAAAAAATGGGGGCTCATTTAGGTTGTGATAAACTGATATTGAAGTTTGATAAATTTTAAAACATCTTCAGATACTGGTTCACTTACTGAACATTTATTAAACACTATGTATCGGGGCTATGCCAGTTCACAAACATGCATCCTAAATATTCCATGACCTCAAGGAACTACCAACGTAATCTGGTAGTATCGGCAAACAAACAAAAATAATTACAGAGCTACAGTAATTGTAGGGAAAAACCATAAAACCTCCAAACTCAAAAGTATAGCATCTGCATCTACTGGGGCGGGGCCATCCAAGACTCCATCCCTTAACTCCTCAATCTTCTTTTTTAACAAGGATCCCAGGTGATTTGGATCTTTATTAAGATTTGAGAAGTGATGAACTCTGGGATTACAGAACTACTGGAGTGAAGGAGTTGGAAGGGGTGGGGGGCAGGAAGTAAAAAAAAAAA
Source organism: Aotus nancymaae (assembly GCF_030222135.1). Classification (NCBI taxonomy): domain Eukaryota; kingdom Metazoa; phylum Chordata; class Mammalia; order Primates; family Aotidae; genus Aotus; species Aotus nancymaae. The sequence goes on along the minus strand of NW_026988412.1, from coordinate 8,065,342 downwards.
AAAGAAAAAAAAGGAGGAACTACTATTGATTCTTGGGAAGCGGAAAGAGAAGTCTTCAGATGGCAGGAGTGGTAGAACATTCCAGGCTGAAAAAGAGGCCATGATCAAGATAGTTAGAACTAGTAAGAGGTGTTCTGGAATGAGAACTATCGTCTGGGAGGGGCAGTGGGCACTTAGGAAGATAAGAGAGATATGGCAGAAAAAGTAGGCTGAGGCCAGAAGCAAAAGGGCCAGACTGATCCACTGAGGATTATGCAGGAAGCCACAGAAAATTTTAAGCAAAAATGTAACAAGACCAGTCTTCTGTTTGGCCAAAACTCTGGTGGCACAGTGGAGGACAAAATGCAGGAGAGAGAGGCTGGATCAGGCACGCATGTATCCTTAAATGAGCACCATTCACTTTTGGACTAGTAAGGAAGTCTGAATACTAACAAGTGGAGGGGTCACAGAGGTCTAGGCAGACAGAAAAGCAGAAGGTTCCCGCTGCAGTAGGATACAGTGGGGTTCCTTCTCAGCCCAGGAGTGTGGCCTCGGACTGGCATCATCAGCATCACCTAGTTGTTAGGAATGCACATTCTCAGGCAACATTTTAGAAGCAGGGAGGGAACCCTGGGGATGGGGCACACAAATTTAGCTTTGAACTTTTCCAGGTGATTCTGATGCATACTAAAGTTAAGAACCACTGCTCTAGCCCGCCAAAAATCAAGTAGCAGGTGGTAAAGGCTTAAAACTGCACAACTTGCTTTTTCTAAAAAGAACAAGGGTAATGAGAAATGGGTTTCTATGTTGAATGGGGCAGAACAAAAGCCACATAAAACCTATATTTTATATAGTGCCCCCCGAAAAAGTAGTGACCATCTTGTCCGAAAGCCTCGTATTTGGAAAATCAAAACAAAAATTTTAGTCGAGGCCATGATGTTCTCTGTAACCTAATTCATCAAATTCTTTCTATTCCCTTTATTTCCCACAAAAACACCCGCAGCAAAAACGCTGGGATTCCTCTGGACCTCTGAAAACCGTGTTTCCGACGCAACCGCCCATTAGAAAAACACATCCCAAATTAAAAGCCCGGAGAACCGAGCGGCGGGGCTGGCGCCACCGTCCCGGGAGAGCGCGGCCTTTCCCAGCCACACCCCTGCACGCCGCCGGCCTCCTTCCCCGGCAGTTCCCAAAGATAAATAAATCCTCCTTGTTTTTCCAGACCTGAAATTAGCGGTGACTCACAGAGCACTCTGGACGGCCACGGTCGCCTCGGGAAGGAGGAAAAATGTGCAGATTTTTTCCCCCTCACGCGAGGGCCGGACGAACCAAGCTGGGCCAATCAGGGGAGGGCGGCGGGAATCGCACCAAAGTAGGTAAAAAATGCGGGAGGCGTCCCCGCCGCCGCGGCCCGCGACTCCCCTCCCGTGGGACCTCCCCCCGCGCGTGCCCCTCCTAGGGCCCTGCCCTCCCCATCCCCAACATCCCCCTCCTCTCACCACTCTGCGTCCCTCTCCCTCACCTCTCCCCTCCCCATCTCCCTCCTCCCCACCCCCATCCCCTAGCCACTCCCCCTTCCTGCCCCCACATCCCCCTTCCTGCCCCCACATCCCCCTCCTCCCCCCACTGTCCCCTCCCTCACCTCTCCCCTTCCCACCCCCTCTTCCCACCATGTGCCTCTCGCCCCATCCTCTCCTCCCCTCACATCTCCCTCCTTTGCCCACTGTCCCCTCTCCTTCTCCCCCTCCTCCCCCTCCTCCCCCTCCTCCCCCTCCTCCCCCGGCTACGTGCCCCTCGCCCCTCCCTCCACATCCCCCTCCTTCCCTCACTCTGTCCCCCTCTCCCCCGCCTTTCCCCTCCCCTTCCCTTCCCCAGCCGCACCCTCCCCCCAGCGGCTGCCACACCTGGCCAGGTGGCTGCCTCCCCTTGGCGGTCCGCGGCCGCACGGTGGGCAGGGCGTCAGGTGGCCCCGCCCAAGGAGGCGAAGAAAGGCTACCCCTCCCCCGTCACACTGTGCTCGTTCTTGACCAGCAGGCGCCAGCCCAGTCCGCCTTCTAGACCCTCGGCAGACAGAGGAGAACGCACCTCCACCCCTAAACACTTTCTGGTCGGGGGGGCCCCCCTCCGCAACAGCCTGGAGCAGGTGAGGGAACCTCCCCTCCCGCCGGGAGTCTGGACAGCCGCCGGGCGGGGCGTTGCCGGACCGGCTGGTTGCGTAGCAACGGCGGGCGGTGCGTGACGTGCGCAGCCGCGTTCAGTTCTGAGGCGCGCCCTCCCCAGAGTAGGCTCGCGCCGCCGCGTCAGCTCCGCGCTGGGTGTCTCGGTGCCGCATCCGTGAGGAGGACGCTCCGTAGACTCGCTGCCCCCCGGCTCCCTCCCCCGCGTCCCTGCGACCGCCGCGGCGAAGATGGTGAGTGGAAGGGAGGCCGAGGCGTGGGCCGAGGCGGCCGGGAGCGGCGGGTCTCTGGGGCGTCGCGGAGTCGCGGCTAAGGGAATGAGCCGCGCCCCAGTCCCGGGAGAGACCCGACTCGGCTGCAGACTCCGGGCCACGGGGGTTCTCCGGACCTCCGTCGCCCGCCGTCTTGGCAGGGCCCCCCGCACCCCGGGACAGATCCCCGGCCGCTGCGCAGCTGCCAGCTGGGGCGAGGCCGCCGCCCCGGAGCGTGGCCTCTGCGGTGCTTCCAGCCTTGGCCTTGCTACAGCTGGCTGGGGTCGAGCGCCCCCACCCGCTCTGTGAAATCCATCCGGGGGTCTGCAGACCGAGGCCCGGGGAGGGGTCGGCGTCGGAATCCGGTGACCGTCCGTGTTGGCGTGGGTTTCCCCAGAGCTGGCGCTGAGGCGCTGGGTGACTTGTGCGCGTTCCGGCCCGTGAGGTCTGTCTGTCTCAGTAAGGAACATAAAGACTTTATGGAACAGTCCTAGAACACGGGATGATCGCTAACAAGCATGATCCTGGCATGATTTAGAACGGGGTGGCCTTGCAGCCGCTTTGTTTGTTTGTTTCTTTTTATCTGGCAATCAGCTTCCAGCAGCACTCTCGTTGTGCTTGTCAAGCTTGGCAGTGTCTCTTTTAACCCTTCTCTGCCCGATTTGTCCGTGTATGGTTATAGAGTATTTTTTTCTGACCTGTAGGCAGTTGAATTGTGCTAGAACTTGGTGCGCAACGTATGGGCATGATGCTGGGATGCTGATAAAAGCAAATTTAAGAGCTTTAAAAAAGACCATTAAAATATTAGAGTCACCAAAAAGTAGACAGGTGCTCATTAGTATATTCTATATGATGTACATTTTGCTTAATTTACGTATTTCCCCCTTTAAACTATCACTTTAATTAGCTATTTGAAAACAAACGTAGTCTCAATTGAACTATCAGGTGGAAGGAACATTTTGTCATTTTCTGTAGTCTGCACACACTGTTACCATTTTTGGTCAATGATTTGCAGGCATAGCCTTACCAGACTTTGCTAGAAATATTACGCTGTAATTGCATCTGTCTGTCTGGACGCATTTGGCACCCGCTTATCTGCATACAAACTGTTTTCACTGTGTAACAGTTTTGGTTTTCTTAAGTATTGCAACTTTCGTGAACATGCAGGTGGCCCCTCAGTAAAACAAAAAAATCGGTAGTTTCTTGATGACTAAATAATAGGGATTTGATACTGTTTAGTTTTTGGTTCTTTAAGCTACAAAGTAGCATCTTAAGTCTTTTTAATATTTCATTATTAAAAATTTAATATTTCTAATGTATATACTACTTTATACTAAAAGACTTAATCTAAAGGCTTTGAGTTATGGAACGTTTAAGACCATTCAGTCTGTGAAAGTGCTTTGAAGCTGACTGGGGTCTGCTCTAGAGACTTCTGATTTGACGTTATCCTTTTTTATTGAGTGACTAGTACAGACTTTATTTTTCTGTTTGAAAATAAGAGACCAAATATTTTACCTTTAGTTAAATACTTAATGCTTAGTTTTAGTTAAAGCTTAACTAAATTCTAGAAAGAAAGAGTCTGTTACAATTCCTGGTTCTTATGAGGAGTGGGAGAAATAAAAATTAGAGATGAACAGTTTCCAAATACATTTCAAAATTGTTGGCTTTAGGGAAGTCAAGAAGACCTTACAAGTTACTCTCGTGTGGATGCTTGTGAAGAATGAGAGTTCAGAATATAGACCCCCCCATTTTTAAAGGTTATTTTTGTTTTTAGCCTTATGCGTGCAGGAACATCTTTGTTCAGTCCAGCGATTAGAGAATATTGTGGGTATTATCCCAGAGTCTAGCACTTTCCTTTAGCTCTTCTGGTTAGATGCTTGGTTCCAAGTTTCTTAACTACCATGGATTTGTTCTAAATTAGCGGAATCCCTTCCTTGTGTTTACCAAGTCTTCTAGAAGCACCTGAAATAAAGCAGTTTGAAACCACCTGGGCACTTCAGGATGAGATTATGTGTTTTCAGATATCTCACTGTATAGTGCTTCCCCCCTCCAAAAAAACAAAAAGCATGTCCGCCTGCACATGAACCACAATTACAGACCCCAAACAAAACGTGTGTGTGTGTGTGTGTGTGTGTGTGTGTGTGTGTGTGTGTGTGTGTGTGTGTGTGTACACGTACTGGGTGTGCCTGTCTCCTTAAACAGATTGTTTAGCAGTCCACCATCAAGTTCCTAGAGATATTTGCTCAGTAATTCTACTGGATGTGGATTGAGACATCACACATAAACTTGCTTAGCTCCTCTTGTAACCAAGGAGTACCTTTACAGTATAGATATCTATATAGCTTCTTGGAAATTAAGAGTGTAGTCTTGCCCTTGAAGTAGAATTAAAACGTCTGCATGATAATCTAACCCTTACTGTGTTCTCATAAAGTGAGCTAATTGGCTCAGTATTCAGGTATTCTAATACATGGTGATTAGCAAAAACAAAACCACCCAGTGAAATAAGTTTCACGTGTTCATGTGCCTATTTAACATATGAGAAAACAGATTGTAAAGGCCTGACTCAAGAGAAATCACCTTTTCCAACTCCAAGCTTTAAAATAATTTTGAAACATTTTAAGCAGAAAAATACACAGAGTAACAGATCCCTTTGTACAGAAAAGGCTATCTTATTGCCATATTTCAAGTTACCCTTACAGCTAAATATGCATCATCATCTTCATCCCATTCCCTTCCCTCCCCAGAGATAACCATTCACATAATATACTGGCTGGTTAAGGAGATGAATTTTTTTTAGGCTATTGCAATTAGGAGAGCATTCCTAATTGCCTTAATCTGAAAATATGCAACAGGTCAGTTCTTTGCAGTATCTGTTTCCCAGAACACAAAACGATGGGGTTGATTAACCATCACTACTTTCAAATAACACAGGACTCAGGTAAAGTTCACAATAGTCACCTGAAATTGATATATTTCATTCTCATTGATAGTTCCATACTTTTAGCTACTTAATCATTTGTATTGCCTTGGTGTGCTTTTAAAACTTACGTAAGTACTATGTCTCATGTGCAGCTCTTTGAGAAAGAATTAAACTTAGTGGGTTGTTTTTTTTTTTGTTTTTTTTTGTTTTGTTTTGCTTTTTTGCATGGGAGGATGACTTTTGGATTTATTTGTAGTTTTGGTTCATTAACTGCTGAATTGCATTCTTCTGTATGACTGCAAGTTTATCCATTCCTCTGTTGGTGGACATTCAGCCATTTCCTAATTTTTTGCTTTTTTTTTTTTTTTTGGTCTATTTAAACTTTTTATAATAGGCAATTTCCGTGTCATATATTGCTATATATTGCTTCTCTAGCCCTAGCATTTCTGTCTCCACGGTGTATATCTAGAAGTGGAAGCCCCGGGTTGGAGGACATGCATACCTATTTTCTACTCTACTACTGGTTTGTGCTGGTTGTATCTTATCACCAACAGCTTGTTTCTCCATTGCCTTTCACCACTTAATAAAAGACTTAAAACCTTTGCCAGTGTGATGGTTGTGAAATGGTTTCTCATTTTATTTTGCATTTCTCTGATTAGTAGTGAGCTGACTCTTTTCATATGTTTATTGCATCTTAGGTTTTTACATGCACGCTGTATCCTGCAAACCTGACCATTCTGTAAATACTTATCATCTTCACCTTAGCTTATTTGTGGAGCCATAAAGTAAATACAGCAGTTAGAAAAAAATCAGCCAGACACAGAGGCCCACACCTGTCATCCCAGCACTTTGGGAGGCCAAGGCAAGAGGCTGCTTGAAGCCAGGAATTGGAGACCAGTCTGGGCAATATAGTGAGACCTCATCTGTACAAAAAAATTAAGTAAAAATTAGCTGGACGTGCTGGCATATGCCTGTAGTCCTGTCTACTCGGGAGGCTGAGGTGGGAGGATTGCTTATGCCTGGGTGTTAGAGGCTTCTGTAAACTATGATTGCACTACCGAACTCCAGCCTGGCCACAGAGGGAGACCCTATCTCAAAAAAGCAACAAGAACATGATTATCAATACCAGAACCTCATACTGAGGACTAATCTTTCTGTCTTCTGGCACATCAGTTTCTTTCCAGCCCCTTAAGCAGCTAATTAACAGAAGTTCAATACTCTCTCAATTCTAGCCACTTGCCATTTTTAGGCCCGATAGTGGTTTAATGTAGAGTGACTTAGGACAGAGTTCCTTCCTTGTTTGCCAAGGGCTGTGGAGATTAACATCCTTCACTTTATACTTACTCCTTTCTTCCCTGGCAGTTCCTCTAGCCAAAACGTAAAAACACACACTGTGTACCTAAAACTTCTCTAAAAAATTAAATCTTAAAAATAAACATGCAAAACAAGTAACCATGACTTCTTTTCTTTCTCCTTTCCTTTTTTTTACTTTTCCTTCCTTCCTTTTTTTTTTTTTTTGAGATAGGCTCTGTTTCAGCCACTCAGGCTGGAGCTCACTGCAGCCTTGATCTCCTGAGTTCAAATGATCCTCCCACCTCAGCCTGCAGAGTAGCTGGGACTACAGATGTGCACCACCACACCAGCTAACTTTTAAAAATTTTTTGTAGAAATGAGGTTTCACTACATTGCCCAGGCTGGTCTCAAACTCCTGAGCTCAGTCTTCCCACTTCAGCCTCCCATAGTGTTGGGATTACAGGCCTGAGCCATCGTGCACAGTGACTATTTTTCATAAACAAAATTTGTTTAAATCAAAATTGTGTTTAACTTAGTATATAGGAAGACGTCAAACTTCTGGGTTTTCATGTTAATGTAACTTTATATTTTCTTTCAGTAATTAAATACTTTGAGATGAAGCACACTGTTTGAAATTTGAAAAAAATCTTGCAACTCTTTAAAAACTGAATTTAACGTATAAATGCCTTGTTTTTGTCCAGAGAACAACACTCTAGTCTCTGAGTAACAAGAGCTAGTCTCTTCATTGTACTGTCATTTGCATATGTAAACCATAGAGCATAATAAATAAGTAGAATATTGTGAAAGAATTTTTTTTTTTTTTTTTTGGAGGCAGGGTCTCATTCTGTCACCCAGGCTGGAGTGCGGAGGTGTGAATGAACACAACTCACTGCATCGTCCACCCTCAGCCTGAGTCAGTCTTTTACCTCAGCCTCCTGAGTAGTTGGGACTACAGGCATGTGCCACCACACCCAGCTAATTTTTTGTATTTTTTAAAAAGATGAGGTTTCACCATGTTGCCCAGGCCGGTCTTGAACTCCTGGGCTCAAGCAATCTACCCACTTTGGCCTCCCAGAGTGCTGAGATTACAGGCATGAGCCACTGCACCCAGCCGTGAAAGTGTCTTGCGCTTACTTACCTTGTGGCATAACTTCTCTCTAGATTGTTCATGAAAGTCTTACACAAAGATTTACACCTAACACTTCGGCAATATTGTAACCACAACTACTTCTGTCCCTGCCTCCTCTCATCGATGTTAGAAGTGAGAAGTTTTCACTTGGAATTGTGCTTCTGAATTATCTCCTACTCATTTTTCTTGAAATTTTACAATTGGGAGAGGCATAGACTTAGACAAATAAACATCAAGTTTTTTCATCTTATTAATACTTTTGACAAAATTGTTACATTCATCATTGCCGTACCAAGACCCCCATTGATTTGAATGATTTTTAATCTAGAGTGATTCTTAGCTCCAAGATTAGTCTTCGAGTAGCTGATACTGTAATGCTTATATGTTGCCAACTCTGTGTTTTGCTTTGTTATGTTAAAATTGAAGAGTCAATTTTACATAGATGTTTTGTTTGGAGTTTTTGGCAGGGGAGCGCAGCTCTTGTATACGCTAGACCTCCTCTGTCGGGGATGGTCATCCTCTTCAACCAAGCATGCAGCTTCAGGAGGGACGCACATGGAGCAGTGAGGGAGGAAGGGGACACCCGCCTAGCCAGCCAGATCAGCTGAATCAACCCTAGTGATCAATGGGGTGACAGATTTTGCAGCCAGATCACCCTCACATCCTATGCAGATTTTAAAAGCAATTGATTTCAGTAAAAAAAATGGAATTAAAGTTTAAAAATTAACAATTTAATTTCTAGTTAAAGGTGTGAAAAGACTGAGAACGTCTGTTGCAGCAAGGCATAGAAGAGTGCTTGAAAGATAGAAACTTAAGTTCATTCTACAGCTGGAAGGTCATTTGTCATTGTGTTTGTGCTTTTGGATCACATCAAAGAAAGATTGTTTACTCCTTTGAACATTTTTATATTGCTTCATAGGTTGTTATTTCTGTGGTCCCAGCTACTTAGGAGGCTGAGGTGAGAGGATTGCTTGAGCCCAGGAGCTTCAGGCTGCAGTGAACCAAGACTGCACCACTGAACTTCAGCCTGGGCAACAGAGCGAAACCCTGATTTAAAAAAAAAAAAGTCCATGCATGGTGGCTCACGCTTGTAATCCCAGCACTTTGGGAGGCCAAGGCGGGCAGATCACGAGGTCAGGAGTTCAGGATCAGCCTGGCCAACACAGTGAAACCCCGTCTCTACTAAAAATACAAAAATTAGTCGGGTGTGGTGGTGGGCACCTGTAATCCCAGCTACTTGGGAGGCCAAGGCAGGAGAATCTCTTGAACCCCGGAGGTAGAGGTTGCAGTGAATCAAGATTGTGCCACTGCACTCTACCTGGGCGATAGAGCGAAACTCCGTCTCAAAAAAAAAAGCAGTGGCACATAGTAAAGTGCCTATCAATTTATCATTAGCTAAAATAATAAATAGTGGCAACCTTAGTTTCTAATTAGGTTAATAGTCTGTCATTACTTGCTATCCAAGTGGAAGAAGCCAGAATCGTTTATTTAACTCATTAAAAAGGGATTCCTGCCTGACTGGTCAAAAGGCAGCTTATCCTTCAAGGGCCAGCTCTAGGAAGGCCTGCCTGACATGGCATCTCCCTCCAGTCATCACGTTGCCATCGCACCTCCCTCTAGTCATCACGTTGCATGCAGAATCACTCATTTCCTGGGCTGTCAAAGCATGGAGATCTTGCAGCTGGTTCAGCATTAATCATATATAGGATTCTTGCTTATATCTGTTATCTCTACCCAACTGGGTCTATCTTTAGAATAGTTCAAAGTTCTTACTCATCTTTATATCCTGTATTCATCTTTATATTCTGATGACACCAGTGTGTGCTCCTATAATTGCAGAGCAAATGAAAAGAGTTGGAGGAGTGCATTAGAATGTGTTTCAGTAGTTTTATTATTTATTTAATATTATTTTACTTGGAATCATTATATATAATCAACTTTTTAATTTGATTTTTTAGATGACTTGATTCTTGATGTAAAAATACCATTTTATACTCTTATATTTTTCCTTAAGTAATTAATAAAGAATTAAACAGTTTTGCATTGCTCTCAATGTTTAGAATAACAGTCATTTATTCAACAAATATTTGAGAGATAGTTGTATGCCAAGAACTGGTCCAAGCACTAGAGAAACAGGTTACTTCTAATACAGAGGAAGAGACAAAAAAGATCATTTTAGCTGGTGATAAGTGGTATGAAGAAAATAAGGTAGTCAATAGGGAGTACTAAGGCTGGGCGAGGTGGCTCATACCTTTAATTGCAGCACTTTTCGAGGCCAAGGCGGGTGGATTGCCTGAGGTCAGTAGTTTGAGACCAGTCTGACCAACATAGTGAAAGCTCATCTCTACTAAAAATACAAAAATTGGCCGGCCGTGGTGTTGGGCACCTGCAATCCTGGCTACTCTGGGAGGCTGAGGCAGGAGAATCACTTGAACCCAGGAGGTGGAGGTTGCAGTGAGCCAAGATTGCACTATTGCACTCCAGCCTGGGCAACAAGAGTGAAACTCTGTCTCAAAAAAAAAAAAAAAAATAGAGAGTACTAGAAGAGTTGGGCTGCATTAGCTAGAATTTAGGGAAGGCCTCTTTTGAGGTAGGACTTACATGACAAGAAAGAGCTAGCTGTGTGGAGAGCATTTAGGGCAGAAGAACACTAAATAGAAAGGCCTGTAAAAGAGAAGGATTAAGAAACTATTGCTGGTTGGGTATGGTGACCCACACTTATAATCCCAGTGCTTTGGGAGGCTGAGGTGAGAAGATCACTTGAGGTCAGGAGTTCAAGACTACCCTGGGCAATGCAGAGAGACCCTGTCTCTACCAAAGAATAAAAAATAACCAGGCATGGTGGCATGTACCTGTAGTCCTAGCTACTTAGGAAACTGAGGCAGGAAGATTACTTGACCCCAGGAGGTTGAGGCTATGGTAAACCAAGATCACACCATTGCACTCCAGCCTGGGCGACAGAGCAAGACCCTGTCCATAAACAAACAACAACACAACCAACTACTGCTGTTACTCAGACAGTAGATGGCGGTAGCTTGAATTAAAATTTGTTATTAGTGGAGTTAATGAGAGGTGGTAAAATTGGATATATATTTTGGGGATAGAGCTGGCAGAATTTAATGATAATTTGGATGTGTGGCATAAGGGAAAGAAAGACTATCACAGATGGCTCCTAAGGCTTAGACCTGAGCTACCACATATTTGATGTTGTCATTATGCTTGGGGACCTATAAAAGAAGCTAAAACAAAATAGTTTGGCAAAAATTGAGGTTCTTAGAATTTTGAGGAATAAAAAGTTGATCCAGAAGTATTATAAATCTTTAAAATACCATAATTTCATAGTTGATTATAAGAGGAGTATATGTTCATTGTAGAACATTAAGAAAAATTAGCTGTAATGATGGTTCCAACCAAAGAATTAACATTTGGGACATTTTCTTTCAAGCCATTTAGTATATATTCTCATTTTTTCAAAAAGTAATTATTAGGTACCTTCTAGGAACCTGGCACTGTTGTGTTGCTGTAGGCTCTAGAGATTCAGTAATATACAAGAAAAAGTCTCTGTCCCTATGAAGTATACATCCTAATGGGGGGGATAGTTAAGAAGTAAACAAGGTAATTACTTGTTTACTTCTTAACTGTGTATAAAAGAGTTTATACACATTATAATGGAAGTAAGGGAATGAGAGAGTGACTGTCTGGAGACGGCCGATACAGATTTTTCTCACACACTTGAGTTAATCTGTAAAGGATCAAACTCTGTTTCCCAGCCAGACACGGTGGCCCACACCTGTAATCCCAGCACTTTGGGAGGCTGAGGTGGGCGGATCACAAGGTCACGAGTTTGAGACCAGCCTGAACAACACAGCAAAATCCTGTCTCTACTAAAATACAAAAATTAGCCTGGCGTGGTGGCGTGCACCTGTAATCCCAGCTACTCAGGAGGCTGAGGCAGGAGACTCGCTTGAACCTGGGAGGTGGAGGTTATAGTGAGCTGAGATCACACAACTGCACTCTACCCTGGGCGACAGAGGGAGATTACATCTCAAAAAAACAAACAAACAAACAAACAAAAACTCCTGTATTTCCCATTTCCCAGTGTGACATGAGTGCCAGGATATTCAGTGGGGGGAAAATAGTGTTTTCAACAAATGGTGCTGGGACAGTTGGATATCTGCATGCAAAAGAATGAGTTTGGATCCCTGCTTCATACTGTATGTTGTATTTAACTTAAAATGGATAATAAATCTAATGTAAGCACTAAAGCTATGAACTCCTAGAAGAACACATAGGTATAAATCTCTGTGAACTTATGTTAGACAATTTTTGTTGGTAGTTTTCCTGGCATTTCTAGGCAATGACACCAAAAGCACAAGTGACAAAAATAGATAAATTGGACTTCATTGGATTCAAAAATGTGCATCAAAGAACACCATCAAGGAAATGAAAACACAACCCACAGAATAGGAAAAAATGTTTGCAAATCGTATACCTGACAACGAACTTGTATGTAGAATATATTAAAGGACTCTTACAACAACAATAAAAAACCCACTCGTTTGGGCAAAGGATTTGAATAGATGTTTCTCTAAAGATATACAAATGACTAAGAAGCCAATGGAAAAAAGTGCAGAACATCGTTAGCTATTAGGGAAATGCAAATCAAAACCGCAATGATATACTGCTTCATACCTGCCGAGCCAGCTAAAATGAAAAGATTATTGTAGCAAATGTTGGCTAAGCTATGAATTTGGAGCACCCATACATTGCTAGTGGGAATGTAAAAAGGTGCAGTAATTTTGGAAAACAGTTTGACAGTGCCTGAAAAAGTTAAACTTGGGAGCTACCATATGACTCAGCATTTTCACTCCTCCTTACATATCCAAGCAAAATGAAAATGTATGTATGTGCACACAAAAACTTGTACACAAATCTGCATAGCAGCATTATTCATAGTTGCCAAAAGTGAAAACCCAGTATTCATCAGTTGATGGATAGATGGATACATGTAGTATATCCATACAAGGGAATATTATTTGGCAATAGAAAGAAATGAAATACTGATACAATGTGGATGAACATTGAAAACATGCTGAGTGAAAAACCACTCCCAAAAGATGACAAATTGTATGATTCCATTTATACAAAATGTCCGGAATACACAGATCCATAGGAAAGTAAACTAGTGGTTGGCAAGGGCTGGGGTGGGTGGGAGTGGGAATGAGGAATGATTGCTAATGGGTTTGGAGATGAGTTTTTTTTTTTTTCTTTTTTGGGCAAAGGATTTGAGTAGATGTTTTAGAGGTTGTATATATACAAGAGTTTTGGTGTATATATATTCCAAATATATATATTTTTATATAGTGTGTGTGTGTCTATAATTATGTATATAATTATACACATAATTTGTAGTTACACATATATATGTGTATAATTTTATATATATAATTTCTTTATGTAACTATAGCCGCACAGTGAGGGTCTCATTCTGTCTCCCAGGTTGGAGTGCAGTGGCGTGAACATGCTAACTGTAACCTCCACCTTCCTGACTCAAGAGATTCTCCCACTTCAGCCTCCTGAGTAGCTGGAACTACAGTCCCACACCACCATCCCTGGCAATTTTAAAAAGTTTTTTTTTTGTCAAGATGAAGTCTCACTATTTTGTTGAGGCTGGTCTCGAACTCGTGGACTCAAGTGATCCTCCTGCGTCAACCTCCCAAAGTGCTGAGATTACAGACATCAGCTGTCACACCCAGCCCATGGTTTCTTTTTGTGGTGTTCACAATGGTCTAAGATTAAGAAGTGGTGATGGATGAACAACTTTGTGAAAACCCTATACGAAAACCCTTTGCTTTTATTACACTTTAAATGGGTAAATTTCATGGTATATAAAATATGTCTGTAAAAACTACTTAAATTGTTTAATGGTATCTTGCATGTACATCACCCTCATGTTAAATTTATTTTTGTAAGAAATACTCTCACCTAGTGTATAAATCTTGCATTTCTTCAAAAGAGAGTCCTAGGCATGAAATCACTGAATTAAAAGGATGTGTGTATTTCTAATATAAAAAATGTGCTTAGCAGAGAAAACTTAGAAAATAAAAAAAAACTAGAGAGAAGATAAAAATTATAGTCCCAGTTTTAGAGATAAAATTGTGGAACTTCTTTTTCCTCTGTATTGTTTTCCGTAATTGAGATTATACTGTACATACAACTTTATATCCAGCTTCTTTATTCACTGAAGGTAAATCATAAGTATTTCCCACATGCTATTAAAAACTTTGCATAAATATGATTTTAACAGCTGAATCAGGAAGTATCTTGTGAATATACTATCATTTACTTTGCGGTTTTTCTGTTTTTATTTGGGCTGTCTGTTTTTTTAGTGTTAATATATTATTTCCTAAATAATATACTGTTTTCTGAGACAGAAATTTATTTTCCTGTAATAAATTCCTAGAAGTGAGGTCAGTGGGTTAAAGGATCAACACGTATGGATTATTTTAAGGCTCTATGATATAAATGGCCAAATTGCTTTCTAAAAGATATTAGTAATAGGGTTGTCTGTGGTGGAAGACGAATCTGGAAAAGTAAGTTGGTTTAGACAATGAAGGGCTTTTTATGCTCTATTAATAAATATGGACTTTTTGTAGGTGCTTGGGAATTGTTAAATACTTAATCTTGGGAGTGATAGGAGATTTCAAGAGTAAATGAAAGGGAATAGATTTAAAATACTTATTTCAGGAGGAATTGGCAGGGCTTACAAAACTAGGTGTGACTGGGAAACAGGTAGATCAGTTAACCAGCAATATCAAATCTGTTTCATACTCATTGACATGCTAGCCATCCATCCAGAGAGAACTAAGACAACTTGTTAAACCGAGGAGAACTTTTTCCCTTTTAGCTTCTTGTTTGGTTAATACGCTGTTTCTCAAAGAGTAGAATACTAAAAATATTCTTTACCTTGAAATAAAAATTAGATGTATAATTTTTCCATTTAGTATAATATACATAAAGTGAAATTCATCCTTTTTAGTGTAAGTTCTGGAAGTTTTGGCACATATATATATATATAGTTGTGTAACTACAACCACAGTCAAAATATATAATAATTCCTTCACACCAAAAAATTCCTTGTTAATCCCTCCTCTTGTTCCCAGTAACCACTGATCTGTTTTTTGTCCCTATAGTTTTACCTTTGCCATATTAGTGGAAGTGTCTGACTTCTTTTCACTTAGCATAAGGCATTTGCACATCAGCAATTCTATTTTATTGTTGAATTTTATTCCATTCCCCAGTGAAGAGGTGCATTTAATTTAATTATTTATATTTGTGGGCTAAGGAGCAGAAAGTAAAAGGAGAGAGAGAAAAAGCTTCCTCATGCCAAGAAAACAGGTTGCCCAAGAGAG
Source organism: Aotus nancymaae (assembly GCF_030222135.1). NCBI lineage: Eukaryota > Metazoa > Chordata > Mammalia > Primates > Aotidae > Aotus > Aotus nancymaae. The sequence continues at coordinate 8,050,181 of NW_026988412.1, read as the reverse complement.
GGTCTCCCTGGGAAGGTATATTTTAATTTTTCTTGTCTTAGTGAAGAATGAGTCAGAATATTATAAAGATTTTTTTCCTTTTTCTAATGCTGATAAATCCTTGAAATAGTCATTCTCTCTATCTTAGATAAAACTGCTAATAGTTATAGCTTACTATTACACACTTGATAGACTACAGTATAGTATACACATAACTTTTATATGCACTGGGAAACCAAAAAATTTGTGTGACTTGCTTTATTACTGTGGTCTGGAATTGAATGTGCAGTGTCTCCAAGATGTGCCTGTATATGCCAGGAAAAGGGGCATATTTTAGGACAAAACCTATGACTTACCTCATAGGCCCTAGTTTCATCATTGCAGATTTTGATTTATAGCTGCAGGTGATGGTTGTGCCTAGGGAGAATGGTAGGAGGTAGTGTAATTGAATCTTACTTACAGTGTTAAGAGGACTGTTATCCTTCTCTTTGCTGTTGGCATGTCTTTGCTATTTAACCACTTAATGGTCATGTGGAGAAAGAAGAGATACATGTTAAATGTTAGGTTTGTTTTTAATTCATAGTTTTGATTATCAGAGAACAAATTGAAATTACTGTTTCAAATCAGTTTTAAGCTGTCTGGTTTCTTTATCTATAACATTCTGTTACCCAAAGATTTCAATAAAAATTGGCCACATTGGTAACTAGACAGTCGAAGAAGCTCTAACCAGATTTTCTGGTTAATAATGTAAGAGTCTTCACTTAGTGCATGGAAGGTCTTATGTGTGTTGTTTTATTTCATCAATCCTCAAGTTAGCAGTATCATAATTCACATTTTACAGATGATGAAGCTGAGGATTAAAAAAGTTAGCTGACTTGCCTAAGTTACAAGATTTTAGTAAATCTGATTCAACCCTGTGGTACACTTTATCCTCTGCTTAAAAAGATTTTCTAAGGTTAAATGTTCCAAATTCTGTTTTTGAGAAGAACACAACCAGTTAAAAAATATATATATATTCAGTATTTGACTTGCTTAATTATTCCAGTTAATTGTAAAATCAGAAATAGCCTGTGTGTAGTATTGTTACATAAAATGAAATTACTTTATTGCTGTTACGGAAACTTAGTATTTTAAATCCATTATTTCACTTCTCCAATAACTTAGGCTTTTGTTTCTCAAGGAATTAAAAAACCTCTTGTTTATGCCATCTGTAAGAATTAAGATGATGGGGAGCTTGCTTAAAGTCAAGCCCCCGCCTCTTTTTTTTTTTTTTGAGACAGGTTCTTGCTCTGTTGCCCAGGCTGGAGTGCAGTGGTGTGATCTTAGCTCACTGCATTCTCCACCTCCTGGGCCCAAGTGATCCTCCCCCATCATCCTGAGCAGCTGGGACTACAGGCATACACCACCACACTTGGCTGAGTCAAGCCCTCTTGTATGAAACTTTATGACAATCCTTCATTTTAGTTACTTTGACTCTTTCCAAAATGACACTCAGAATATGTACTTGAAGAGAAGAGTTCATCTAAATTTCTCCCAAGATTTCTTCCTTGCCTTCAGAAATAGTTAACCATAGTTACTATAGTAAGTTAGAATTGAAGTATTTACCCTTGGAGGCATCCTTCTTTTTTTTTTTTTCTCCTTCCTGTTTTCTCTTTGAGTGACTTTGATATTAGAGGCATTATTCTGTCATTGTGTACATGATAACTCAGTTTCCTGATGACAGCAGTCATCAGTAAAGCTAAATAATATATTGTTTTCTGAAACAGTAAACTATGAAATACGGTCAGTAAATTTGTTTACTCCAGACATACTATTTTGGTATTAAGAGAGTTAATTGTATGTGTTACTTTATATCAAACTATTTAAAATAAAATTTAAAATTTTTTCAGCTTTATTAGCCACACATCAAGTATTCAGTAGCTGCACTTGGTAGTGGTTACCATATTAGAAATGCAGAAAAGGAACATTTTCACCTTATGTCTGTGCTGACTTACTGAGCACGAGACCAGTACATGATGTACTTGTTCCCTGCCTGTTCCTTTTCTCTTGCACAGTGTGGATTACCATACCCTCCTTCTTTCCCTTCCACCCACCTTTCACCTTTAAATATTGAAGACCTCAAAATCGTCTTTGGAGAAAGGCGCAGGCCACAGACTGTTTCTGCGCTTCTGGGCTCTGTTCTTTTGGGCATATCCTTAACCTTGGCAAAATAAATTTCTAAATTGGTGGAGACCTGTCTCAGATACTTTTGGTTTACAGAATTCACCTATGTCCTGGAAGCCCCGGTTTGAAGTTATCCCAGCTTTTCATACTTAACCAATGTATACTTTACATGTATTGATTGATGTCTGCTTGTAACTTCTGCCCCTTCTAAAATGTGTAAAATCAACCTGTCACACCTGGGCACATGTTCTCAGGACCTCCTGAGAGTATGTCATCAGCGTGTCCTTAACCTTGGCAAAATAAACTTCTAAATTGAAGGGAATAAAAAGGAACATTTGTATTCATCACAGAAAGTTCTGTTGCACAGCACAACTCTCTACAAGAGCAGGACTAAGGATTTAGTAAGTCATGACTTCAAAGTGGTGGTGGGGGTGGGGAGAGTGTCTTAGCACTCATTTACATATGGTCACCTGTATCCTCTTTTCCAGTATGATGACTAGTCCAGAAAGAACTACTGTTTACCCTCTCCAGAGAATAAATGCCAGAATTCCAGGGGTAAGGGGCTGGCAGCAGGATGTTCAGGAGGCAGTCTAGGGATCTCAGTGCTTCTCAGACTAATTTCACTCATTTTTCCTTATTTGAACTTCCATATTTTGTCTCTTCTTGTCCTGGTGGATATATGTTCTTTTTCTTTTTAATCCCATTTTTATACTTTCAGTGGAGTTTTGGTAGGGAGATGTATATATTCAACCTTTACCTCCTTTTTTTTTTTGAGTCAGTCTCTGTCACCCAGGCTGGAGTGCAGTGGCATGATCTTGGCTCATTGCAACCTTTTTGCCCCCCGGGTTCAAGTGATTGTCCTGCTGCACCCATGTGAGTAGCTGGGATTGTAGGCACACACCACCATGCCTGGCTGATTTTTGTATTTTTAGTAGAGACAGGGTTTCACCATGTTGGCCAGGCTGCTCAAACTACTGACCTCAAGCAATCTGCCTGCCTCAGCCTCCCCAAAATTCTGGGATTATAGACCTGAGCCACAGCACCCAGCCAAGCTCCCAATCTTCCCCCCCCCCCCCCCACCTTTTTTTTCTGAGACAGAGGCTCGCTCTGTTGTCCAGACTGGAGTGCAGTGGCACGATCTCAGTTCATCACAATCTCTGCCTCCCGGGTTCAAGTGATTCTCCTGCCTCAGCCTCCCGAGTAGCTGGGACTACAGGCATGCGCCACCATGCCTGGCTAATTTTTTGTATTTTTAGTAGAGACGGGGTTTCACTGTCTTGGCCAGGCTCGTCTTGAACTCCTGACCTCGTGATCCACCCACCTCGGCCTCCCAAAGTGCTGAGGTTACAGGCGTGAGCCACTGTGCCTGGCCTAGCTCCCCCATCTTAATACAGGACCTCACAGGTCACTTAATACAGGGCCACACAGAACACTGCTGTGAAGTAGAAATGTGCTGAAGAACTTGTCACTCTCATTTTATTTGTTGTCTCAGCATTATTGCTCAGAGGCATCAATTCAAATAGCCAGAAGCCCAAACACTTTGTCATCAGTCATTCTGTTCCTGTTGGCCCTTGTGCAAGGCATGGTATAAATAAAGTAGAATTGTGAACCCAGTTTTTAACTCCCAACTCCTTTGAGAAGTTGGTAGAAGTAGGTAGATTGAGAAAGAAGCTAATGACTTTTTTGCCAGTTTGAAAATTTGTATTTGTCTCCAGTATCCTACATTCAAATATTTCAGACTTTAGCTTAGAAAAATAATTTTCTGAGGTAGTTAAAATAGTTTTCATCCTGTTTTCTCTATTAATAATAAGGATTATGTAAAGTTTAGTTGGTGTTAATTATGTAGCCTAGGTCAGGTGTCTTACTTCAGTTTAGTAGTATAGAAAAAGACCACCATTTCTAATATTTTGGTTTAGGAGGGACTGCTGTAAGTCATTGCATTTAGTTTTTGGACTGGTTCAGTTGTTTACAAAAATCAAATTAGAAAAATTTAATGCTTAAGTTTCAAAGATTACTATCCTTATGCTAGAATTGAGAGAATTGTTATTTTAAGTTGTGTTCTGTCCTTTGCAACTGAAAATACCCAGTGTTCCATATTCTTTGTAACATTTACTTCCCTCTGTGTGTGAGTAGTATCATTTTAAAAAAGCTTACACTGAGTGATAATTGAGTAGTCAGGCAGGGCCTCAGATGTATTGATTTAATCTCTGAATCATTATTTTACAAAAGCTCTGCCAGAGTAGATTCAGACAGGTTTGAGAACAAGTTAAAGACTGATAGTCAAGAGAGAGAAAATGCAGTGAAGTATATTTTTAACAGCTACTTTTGACATGGGGGTGGAGCTCTAAGAGCAACTGTTCGCCAGTGGTCACTGGTACATGGAGAAACTGAAGTTGTGAATAACATATCTTTTTAAGGTAATCACAGAGCTCTTGTTATGATAGCAATCTATTTTTGCTCTCAAGATTTTCCTTCCCATTTGTGCAGCAAACTTGGTGCTTATGTTCAGAGGATCCTTTAATGGCGTACTTGAATATCAATAACTCTTAGAAAATTTTGTAGGTAAAAACTAAATTTGATTTTGCTTTTAAAAGTAAAGTTTAGATTTCTTGACAAATGAGCAGTTAAATCTAACCTAACATTTTAGAGAAATACTAGGGTTGGGCATGGTGGCTCACACTTGTAATCCCAGCACTTTGGGAAGCTGAGGCAGGAGGATCACTTGAGGCCAGGAGTTCAAGACAAGCCTGGGCAACATAACAAGACCCTGTTTCTACAAGAAAAAAAAAAAAATTAAAAATTAGCCAGGTGTGGTGGTGTGTGCCCGTAGTCCCAGCTACTCTGGAGGCTAAGAGGATTGCTTGAGCCCAGGAGGTTGAGGCTGCAGTGAGCTATGATTGTGCCACCGCACTCCAGCTTGGGCAGCAGAGCAAGACCCTGTCTTCCCCACCCCAACAAGAAAACAAAAACAGAAATACTAGAAGAATGGGTCTGATGGGAAAGGATCTTTTAAGTAAAAAAAAAAATGAATAGTGTAAAGCAGCTAATTCTGTATATTGGTGTTACAGCCACTTTTGTTTTAAGATTCAACATGTTGTTGCTTTGTGATAACAAATCATCCAGAATTAGTATAGAAACTCTTAACTATTGTCATAGATAAACTATGATTCAGTATAATTGCCTTTTCTTTTTATTTGTAATCCTATATATTTTATTTTATTTGAAACACTATTTCCAGAAAGGGTCCATAGGCTTTGTCAGGAGTCCATGGCACACCCAAAAAATGCTTTGACTTTGGGCCTACTAGTATCAGTAAAATAAAATATTCTTATCACTACTACTTCATTATAAAAATTATGCCTGTAGGCAAAGAAGCCTATATAGCAATGAGCTACAATTTTATTATATTTCATGAAATTTCGGAGCAATCTTAGTAATCATCACCTGGAGCTTACTATAAATACAGACTCTCAGACTCTACCCCAGATATTCTGAATCAGAATCTTTAAAATCTGCAGGTGATTCCTGTGGACATTAAAGTTAGATGATAACTGATCTAGTTGACTCCCCTAAATACAGTTAAATAGCACTCCCCTAAGTACAGTTAAAGGAACTAATTTAATTCAGGGATATGGAATGACTTGCCCAAGGTGACAGAGCTAGTTAGTAGAGGAATGTGGATGGATTGTTGCTCTCATGATTTTAGTGCTTTAGTATATCTTCTTTTGGTCTCTTTCCTTAATTTCTCTGAGATGTTAATAAATTGCTGTTACTGTAATCATTATCTTCTTTTCATCCTACTAATCTTTACTCCAGATTTCCAGTTTACCAACTAGAGGCAAAGATGTAGCAGAGCTACCAGCTTATTGAGAGTAGATACACAGGCACTAGGAGAATGGTGTTTAGAAGAAGGTCAGAGCCCTGGACAGTGTTGGGACAGGCTTTAGGGTTAGTATTCCATGCTCTCCCAGTCTGCCTCTTGGTTTTAATTTTACTGTATAAAAATCATTATCAAGAATCTAGGGACCACAGCCAGGCATGGCAGCTCATGCCTGTAATTCTAGCACTTCGGGAGGCTAAGGCAGGCAGATCACTTGAGCCCAAGAGTTCGAGACCAGTCTGGGCAACATGGCAAAACCCTGTCTTTATAAAAGATACAAAAATTAACTGGGTGTTGTGGCATACACCTCTAGTCCTAGCTACTTGGGAGGCTGAGGTGGGAAGATGGCTTGAACCCAGAAGGTCAGGGCTGCAGTAAGCCGTGATCACACCACTGCACTCCAGCCTGGGTAACACAGAGAGACCTTGTCTCAAAAAAAAAAAAATCTAGGGTAACACAATAATGAATAAGACAGACACAGCTTATCTTAAGGAACTTACAGTCTTTAAGAACTTGTAGCCTTCTTAAGGAGATGATATTAATTACATAATTTTAAAGGCAGAGCATTGAAATGGTGAGAGCTGCTATGTGGTAGAGATACATGATCTTATGGGACCATGTGATACTGGTTTTGACCCAGAAGACTGAAGACTTTTCTGCATAGTGAGAATTGATCTGACATATGAAGAGTATTAGCCAAAGAACTATAGGGAAGTGCTTTCCAGGCAGAGTGTATAGTATGAGCAAAGGTGAGCAAAGGCCCTGAAGTGGGTGGGAGCATGGCAAATACAGATGACTGAAGGAAGGCCAGGTTAATGAAATTGCAGTGTGTGTGGACTATAAGATAAGGCTAAAGAAGTAGGCACAGCCAGATGGAGCATATTAATTATTGAGCTGGGTGTGGTGGCTCATACCTGTAATCTCAACACTTTGGGAGGCCAAGGCAGGAGGATAGTTTGAGGCCAGAAGTTTGAGACCAGCCTGGACAACCTAATGGGATCTTGTCTCTACAAAAAAATTTTAAAAATTAACTGGGCATGTGGCATGTGCTTATAGTCCCAGTACTACTCAGGAAGCAAGGTGGGAGGATCACTTGAGCCCCAAAGTGCAAGGCTGCAATTTGCTATGATCATGCCACTGCAGTCCAGCCTGGGTGATGAAGTGAAACCCTATCTTAAAAAAAAAAAAATTGCTATGTTTTTATCTTCAGGTCAATGGAAAGCCACTGGACTGTTTTAAGTATGTTGATCAGGTTCATGGTTATGTAGAGGATGAATTGGAGGGTAGAGGTGATGGGTACTTGGTATGGGCAGTCTTGTTGTATTAGAACTGCTAACAAATTGAAAATCTCAGTGACTTAACACACTAAAGATTTGTCTCTGTCACGCAGAGTCCAGAAGGGTTGGGCAGCCTTCTTCCATCATCAAGTATGCCTACCAAGGTCATCTTGGTGGGAGAAAACAGAGCTTTAAGATCACTTTTAAGTTTAATTTAATTTTTGATGTTTTAAAAACCATTTTATTGAGAGAGGATTCACATGTAGAAAGCTGTGTGTATTTAGTATATTTAAAGATCACTTTTAAAAAGCCAGGAGTAGGAGTGGCTTATGTAACTGTGCCCACCTTGGCTGTGCAGAACTCAGTCATATAGCCCTGACTCAGCTTTCTGGGAACTCTGGGGATGCAGTCTTTCCTGTTCAGCCAGAAAGAGAAAACAGTATGATACACATATCCTAATCTCCCTCCTCTGCAACCAGTTGAGACTTTACAACAGTCTCAATAAGAGGCAATGAGAGCTTGGACTGAGGGTGAAATGAGATGAATGTCTTAGAGAAAGATGAAAATCCACAGAGTAAGGTAATGGAGTTGTTAACATCTGTTAGGCTTGGAGCCTTATGTGACTACAGGAGTGGTGATAGCTACTGAGAAAGGAAGACTGATTAGAAATGGACTTGCTTGTTTTTTATTTTAGACATGTTATGTATCAGATGTCTTTGAGACATATAACTGGAGATGTGAGATAGGAAATCGAATATAAAGACTGGAAGCTCAGAAGAGCAGAAGTTAGAACAACATGCAAGTCATTTCTCTTAGATAGATGGTTGAAAGCTTGAGCTTGGGTAAACTTTGAGGAAGAATGCAGAGTTTGTTCTTTCCTTCACACTACCATCAGCCTCTGCTTTCTGCCACATTGCCCTGCCACCCCTACCCCTTGACCTCAGCTGACCTTTTAGAGGTCCCCAGAGCCCTTTTTCTTGTCCTTTTGGAACTCCCTGTAATAGCTATTCTGAATTGTTACTTAGTAGTAGTAGATTGGAGGAGTGCCGTCAAACCCGTCCTACTCCTCCTGCCTTATACTTCACAGAGAAAATAGAATCTTTCAATTTTTGGCAGTATATCTTCCTTCCACCTCAAAACTGTCATTTTCCCTTCCTCCCTATTTTAGAGAAAAAAAAAATCTATCTTTTTCTTAGACTAGCTCTCCCATCTGTGCTCTGGATCTCTGTTTCTTTAGATCTCTGACATTGTTAATTGCATAAGTGATATCTACTCTGGAATTGCTTGAATCCGGGAGGTTACAGTGAGCCAAGATTGCGCTATTGCACTCCATCCTGGGTGACAGGAGCGAAACTCCATTCCCTCCCCCACCCCCAACCCCTGCAAAAAAAAAGGTATCTCCTCTGGAGCCAAATTGCCAGAGTTCAAATCCCAGCTCTGCTATATTTCCTCTATGACCCTGGGCAAGTTATGCCTCAGTAGAAAAATTTGCATCTTTAAGTTGCAAATAGTGATAGTAGCTGTCTCATAGAATTGTTGTGATTTAGAAGTGTCTGGCTGTAGTAAGTACTCAGTATTTTTTTTTTTTTTTAATGTTTCGGCTCTTCCTCTCTTGTTCCTTCAAGTTCTTAAACATCTAGCACAGTTACATCTCCCCAATCATAAGACAACTTTCATGAAGTAGCATTCAGTCTTCCCTTTTTCCTTTATTGTTAACCATCTTAAGTTTTCTGTCTTTACCTCTTCAATTCCCTGTGGGTCCTCAGTCCATTATGGTTGACTGCTGTCCCATTCCTCCAATCTGTTAAAATGTTCAGAGGCCCGGTTGCCAAGCCCAGCAGTCTGTTTCATTCTCTCAAATACTGCACAATTGGATGTTAATAACCTTCCTTCTCAACATAGTCTCCCTTTCTTCTAAGATGCTGCTTTCTTCCTTCTTACTTTTTCTTCTTAGTTTTCTGATTACTTCTTTTTAGTGTCCTTGATTGGTTTCTTTTTTTTTCTTTTTAGTTTTTACATACTCAATGTTGAGAAACTAGATTGGTTTCTCTTTTGCTGCTTAATGTTGGTGCCCCCATAGTGTGGGCTAGTCCAAGATATGTATTAGGTGAAGCCTTCCCCTGAGATCCATGCTCATATTTCTGCCACTGTCTGGTCATCTCCACCTAGATGTCTTGTACAGTCTTCAGAGTTAAAGTGTCATACTGTGCCATATTTCCTTTTCTGTTCATATATCACAATCTAGTTATTAATCCCGGGGCTTCTCTGATACCACTCTTTCATGTCTCATTCAGCTATATTGATTTGAATTTGACATGTCCTTGAATGTTTTTGTTTTCAGCCTCACTACTGTAGTTCAAAGCTTGCTTCTCTGAATATTTGTAATTGTCTCAAAAATAGTTTTCTGCTTCCAGTTTTTGTGCGTTTCTCCTTCATAGTATTCAGTGTTAATTTCCTCAAGCACAAGTGTCTAATGGTATAAGAAACCTCCACAGACATCATTTCTGATAGGAAAAAAAAGACAAAATTCTTCCTTACTGAGGCTTTTAAGGAGCTTGTAAGTTATAGCCAGATTTGGCTGAGATTTGTTTTATAATTGCAGAATACACATTTACTTTGTTTTCAGTTACTGGTACATGATTGATTTACTTTCAAATCAATTTAGAAAGTTTGAGATGCTTAGATATTGATAGATGTATTCAAATATTGGTTGATTCAATATAAGGCTTTAAATGTTGCCTTCATGCTTTTAGAAATTGGTTGTTGGGTCAAATGTGACTTATTAATCAACATTATGGACTAGGGCATTAGAGGCGTTGGAGTCTGTTTCTAGTTCTTCAATTTTTGTTGCTTTGAATATTTTATTCATCTGTTGCAAAATGATTCTTAACTTGCTTAACATAAGATACATTATAAAAATCAGAAATATACTACTACTAAAGCTGTAAAAGGTTTAAGAAAAGTGCTCTTTTAAAGTAGGAATGTGATATCATTGTGTGGTTTGAGTTAGTTTCCTAGTCTTAATTCTGTTTCTGCCACTTTATTAGAGTGAATGTTGATTTATAAACAGAATATGTGGATTAGATGGCATTGGAGTATATTACTTAGAGATCTTTAATGAATGAGATGATAAAATGGCCAGGTTACCTTAACATTAAGTAAATGCTAGGATCTTAGTGTATCTTTCTCCCAGAATTCTTGCATGCATTTTAAAGTAACAACTTTATTTTTATTTGTTTGTATAAATTTATGGGGGTACAAGTGTCATTTTGCTACATACATGGATGGTGTAGTGGTGAAGCCAGATCTTTTGGAGTATCCATCACCTAAATAACATACATTCTACCCATTAGTTAATTTCTTATCTTCCCCTGGCCCTCCACTGTCATTTCACACGCTGTATCCATGTGTACACATTATTTAGTTCCCACTTACAAGTGAGAACTTGTATTTGTTGTTAACAACTTTATTGAGGTGTAATTCACATACCGCAAAATACAGTTCAATTCAGTGGTTTTTCAATATAGTCACAGTTGTGTATGCATCACCCCAGTCAACTTCCAGAACATTTTCATCCCTCCAGAAAGAAACCCCATACTCATTAGCAGTCACTCCCCATTCCCCATTTTTCTCAACCCCTGGAAACCACTAATCTGTCAATGGATTTTACCCAGTTTGAACATTTCATATAAATAGAATCATGCAATAGGTGGCCTTTTCTTTCTGGCTTCTTTCACTTAGCACAATGTTTTTCAAGGTTCATCCTTGTCATAGTGTGTATCAGTACCTCATTTTTTTTCATGGCCAAGAAATACTCCATTTTATAGATATACTACATCTTAAAAATCAATTTATCACTAAACGGACTTTAGGATTGTTTCCACTTTTGGTCTATTTTAAATAATGCTGCTGTGAACATTTGTGTACAGGTGTTGGTGTGGACACATTTTCATTTCTCTTGAGTATATATACCTAAGAGTGGAATTCCTAGGTCAGGTGTTAACTTCATGTTTAACTTTTTGAGGAACTGCCAAACTGTTTGCCAAAGCGACTATACCATTTTACAGTTACACAGTAGCATGTGAGGGTTCCAGGTTCTTCATGGCCCCACAAACATTTGTTATTGTCTATCTTTTTTATTTTAGCCCTCCTAGTGGGTGGCTCATTATGGTTTTGAAGTGAAGAGGTATCTCATTATGGTTTCGATGTGCTTTTCCCTAATCACTATTGACGTTGAGCATTTTTTCCATGTCCTTATTGGGCATTTATGCATCATCTTTGTAGAACTGTCTTTTTAAATCCTTTAACTGTTTTTCAGTTGAAGTATTTGCCTTTTTTTAATTGTTGAGGTGTAAGGCTTCTTTATTCTGACAAGTTCCTTGTAGGATTTTTGGGTGTTGTCTCTCATTTTATTGGTTATCTTCATCTTATGTGTATTTTTATTTCTTAAATGTTTGACATTAATTTTGGGTATCATTAATATTTTTTCATTGTTTAGTATTTAAATTCTATTGTTTATGGTTTATTTTTCTCTTTTTTTAATTAAAATTTTAGAAGTGCGTTCTCCCTATGTTGCCCACGCTGGTCACAAAGGTCTGAACTCACTCAAGTGATCGTCTTGGCTTCTCCCTGCAAAGTGCTGAGACTACAGGCATAGCTGCTACACCCATCCTAAAGATACCATTCTTGACTCAGAGCATGGTTTTACATAAATTGACCATATAACCCAACAATTCTACTCCTAGTTTTCTACCCAAAAGAATTAAAAACATGTACACACAAACCCTTGTACATGAGTGTTCATAGCAGTGTTAATAGCCAAAAAGTGGAAACAACCCAAATGTCTGTCAACTGATGAATAGATAAGGAAAATGTGGGATATCCAAACAATGGAATATTATTCAGCAGTAAAAAGAAATGAAGTAACCAGGCACTCTGTCACACACCTGCAGCCCTTGCTACCTGCGAGGCCAAGGCAGGAGGACTGCCCAATTCCAGGAGTTCAAGGTTGTAATGCGCTATGATCATGCCTGTCATTAGCCACTAGGCTCCAGCCTAGGCAACATAATGAGACCCCATCTCTCATGTATCCCATCCTGCATCAGGGCTGACCAGTCCAGATACTTAACAGCTCCCACCCTGCTTAGCCAGGTAAGGGCTTTGCTGAGGTGTCATTGGCACTCTGCTCCTTCAGCTTCTTCACTGTCTCAAGGTCACTCCACAGGTCTCTTTTGGTGCCTACCAGCAGAACAGATACATTGAGGCAATGATGGGAGTCCTCTGGGTACCACTTATGCCTCTCATTGGCATAAGAGGATGGCTTGCCAAGGGAAAAACAAATGACAAAGATATTGGTCTAGGGATAGGAGAACATTTGCAGTTGGTCATACTCCTCCCCTTGGCCAGTGGTGTCCCACAGGTTCAGGCTGATAACTTGGCCATCCACAGATGTCTGGGCACTGTAGTTACCAAAGACGTTGGGGATATACTCCTTAGGAAAGGCATTTGTTATATAACTGATGGGGAGGCAGCTTTTGCCTATAGTCACATCTTCTACAACCACACATTTGATTGTCTGCATTCCTCCCTTAGTCTGATCATCCTCCAGCGCCATTCAACCACGACTGGCAGAGCCTCCTGGGCATCTCTTCTTGGGCTTTATAATTCTTGCTTTAGAAAAGCTAACGGGCAAAACAACGTAGTTAATGAGGCATAAAAATTATGAATATAGTAAAGTTAACGAAATAGCACATTCCTCAAGATGAAAAATGTTTAAGATCTTGTGCTATCAAGATCTTGTTTAATTGTCCTTTATCTCAGAATAGCAAGTGTAACATAGTGGAAAGTTATTTTTCTGGTCAGTATCATCCCAAATAAAGCTACTCTCTTTATTATAGCAGTAGACATTTTAAAATTTATTTTAGTCTTCATTTAAAATTTGGAATTTTTAAGTAAAATTTTAATGGCAAGTGACAAATATTGAATATTGATCACATAATTTTGAAATGTGAGTAGAGCAAAGACCTCTCAATCTTTTTTTTAATTAGAGAAAGATGCTGTAGGGATGAAAATTTTCCAATCTAGCAGCTATGACCATCAGTAATACTGTGTATTATGAAAGGAATTTTAATTATCAGTATACAGACTGGGAAGATGATCTGCCTCTGGTCAAGGCTCTAAGCAACCTGTGTAAGAAGAAAATAATCCAGCACCTTAGGAGACACTTCTTCTAAGGTTCTAGGGTAGGAGAGGCTGCTATAGTTGAATCTTTCCTTAACCCTGTGCAATAGTGGTGAATGGCATATATTTGTGATCTTTTAAAAAGTTTGATGTCTAAAATTAGTAGTGATTACAACTCAAATTTCTAGTTTTTAATTAGATTATATACCTTTAAAATTTGAAATATATGCCAATCTATAAGCAGAAGTTATTAGTATTTTACAATTAGCACAATAAAAATTGTAAGTCATTTTCTCATGTATTTTCTAACCATAGGCCTCAGGAGTGCAAGTTGCTGATGAAGTATGTCGTATTTTTTATGACATGAAAGTTCGTAAATGCTCCACACCAGAAGAAATCAAGAAAAGAAAGAAGGCTGTCATTTTTTGTCTCAGTGCAGACAAAAAGTGCATCATTGTAGAAGAAGGCAAAGAGATCTTGGTTGGAGATGTTGGTGTAACCATAACCGATCCTTTCAAGCATTTTGTGGGAATGCTTCCTGAAAAAGATTGTCGCTATGCTTTATATGATGCAAGCTTTGAAACAAAAGAATCCAGAAAAGAAGAGTTGATGTTTTTTTTGTGGTAAGCGTGTTAGAAATATTGAGACTCTCTAAAACTCATTTTGTTAGCACTTGGAAAACCAGTTCCAGCACCAAAGTAATTTTTATTCAGGCTATTTGCAGTTGTTGTCATTTAATTTTTGTTTACAGGTTTCATAATGTTACCTGGGTTGATGTTTATGGGACCAAAACTAAATTTTCACTACTTTCTGTCTACCTCTTATATGACTCTCAGTAATTGATTTTTTGTTGTTGTTGTTTGGTGGGGAAGGGACTGGAGGCATCCTCTGAATATACTCCTTTTATAAGCTAAAATTTCCTACTTCTTTTAAATTTCTTATAAACCAAAACTCTACTTTTCCAATGAGCCATGCCAGGAGCCAGCCTTCTACTCTTTCAAATATACACCCTTTACTTGTATCTCTCTAGTCTGCTACTTTTGAAGAAGTTAGTATCATTCCCTCCCTGCTATAATTTGCTCTACATTTGCACTGTCTAGTAGTGTAGTCCCTAGCCATATGTGGCTATTTAAATTATTTAAAATTAAAAATTCAGTTTGTTTGCAGAATGAATTACCACATTTCAAATGCTCAGTAGCTACATCTGACTAACGGCCACCTTATTGAGTAGCACAGATAGAGAGCATTTCCATCACTGCAGAAAATTCCATTGGGCAGTGCTACTCTAGATAGTGGAAAAAGTGCTATAAAGTTATTTTTATAGACTTTTTCTTGAAATGTTGTTTAGTTATTCTAGTCTTTTCAGGTAAGTCAGTATTTGAGATGAAGCTTTAGAGAAAAGTTACACCTGGATCCCTCATTTATTGAATATTACACTATATTTCTTGAATGGCCAGGGATAGAATACTCTCTAGTTTCCCAGGGGAGGGAGAAGTGGTAACATCATCTGATTTTTATTTTTTTTTAACTTTTTTTGAGAGGGGCAAGCATTCTCTTGATACGTTGGCCTGAGTCAGGGCAAGGCAAGAGGGACATACTTTTAGCTGGGTGCCATCAATAGCTTGGAGTGCAAGGGATATGAGAGTAGGAGATGCAGAGGATTGAGCTTTAAAAGGAAGACAACTCAGGCCGGACGCAGTGGCTCACACCTGTAATTCCAGCACTTTGGGAGGCCAAGGCAGGCAGATTACCTGAGGTCAGGAGTTCGACACCAGCCTGACCAACGTGGTGAAATCCCGTCTCTATTAAAAATTCAAAAAATTAGCTGGGCATGATTAGCTGGGCATGGTGGTGGGCGCCTGTAATCCCAGCTACTCAGGATGCTGAGGCAGGACAATTCCTTGAACCCCGGGAGGCGGAGGTTGCAGAGAGCCAAGATCACGCCACTGCACTTGAGCCTGGGCACAACTGAATAAGACTCCGTCTCAAAAAAAAAAAAAAAAATGATAACTTGAGGTCACACCTCACTTCTGTTTTAGTAAGCCTTTACTGCATGCACTTGATTAAACCAAGTTGCTATGAGGAGTGAAAATACGAGATCAGGGTGCACATATCCAGGCAGGCAGCTTAGAGTCCATTGAGGCTGGTACATAAGACTGAAAATTAACAATTTGAATGCAGGTGCATTTATTAAACTTTATTTCTACTACCTGCCAGCTGTTGTGTTAGGACCTGCGAAAACAGCTGTGAATTAAACAGGTAAAGTCCATGCTCTTCTGGCATTCACAGCTCAGTGGCAGATAGTCCAGCTAATGGTTTAGGCTTTTAAATTGGCCAGTATTTTCTTAATTTCAGGGGTTTTTTTCCCTGCTTTCTATGTATTTTGTAATTACGAAAATTACACATTCTTATTAAAAACATTTGGAAAATAATAGAAGAGGAAATTTAGTGTTAGTGCAGTGGTTTATTTTGCACTGTTACTTGTTTTAAGAAAAGGCAGAACCTTATTTAAAGGCATTTTCTGTAACAAGCTCTGCTCAAGTCCCAGGGAGCAGCTCTTAAAGTAGTTTAACAGTTTGGTTAGAATAAAATCAGAACAGCTGATGCTTTTTTGTTTCTGACCTATTTTCATAAGACAAGTATCCACTCTGTAGCTCAAACATCTGCCAGTCCTGAGGTTGTGATGGCTTTGCTTCCTTCACTGGACCTTAGGATTGCGAGGAATAAGCCTCTGAGAGACAGAGACTGCCCATTTCCTGTTTCCTAAGAACAGAATCTCTGTTCACTAGGGTAAGGAGTACACTAGGTGAGGGCCACATGCCAGGGCTCATGGTTGTTAAATGTCCTGGAAATACGGCAGCTAAATGGAATTATTAAATGCTCAGAAGTATTTAACTATACAGTAATGTCTCACTTAATGACCATTAGTAGGCTCTTGGAAACTGCAACTGTAAGCAAAACAACATACACCAGGTCCTCAAATAATGTCATTTCCTTCATGTATTTTTGTTAGAGCACTGAGAAAGGTTTTGGTATATGTCATTTTGTTTTAAGTCACAGACTCCAAGAACCGATTGATAACATTAAGTGAGGACTTACTGTACTGCATCTTCTCAGTGATAGTTTAGCAGTGTGGCGTGGAGGTGGGCCTGCGGGTTGGTGTACAGAGGGAAGAAGGACTCACATGCAAGCAGTCTGTGGGACAAGGGTTTCTGTCCATTACTAATATTCTTAAGTATCGCTGTTGAAGAAGGTGTTGTGACACATATGCTGTGCTTCCAACACGCTTCCATTTTCTGAGGGGGAAGGCGCTCAAATTTCATAGATACAAGATAGTAATAATATTGACAGTTAAGACATGATTATTGGTGAGTTGCCATTTAGAAATCTTTGTGAAAGCTTTATTTAGAATCATGACATTATACAAGTGGATTTAATATTTTTTCAAGAGAATTATTGAAACTTGGACTCCCAGATCTATAATTGAACATGTACTGTTGTGTTAGACTAAGATGGAGAACAGGTACCTATGAGATCAAAACCTGCTATTGGAATAGATGATGGGACTGGGGAGGTCTAAGAAGAAGAGGATTTTTATTTGTAGTTTGTTATTATTTTTTTTGTTTTTTTTTTGTTGTTGTTGTTTTATTTTTTAGAAAACAATCCGAGGCAAAGATGCAAAAATATTAGCATTTAATTCTGAGTTGCACATACTTACAGATTATTCTCTGTTCTTTTCTGTATTTTAAAACCTTTTTCTAACTAGAAAAACTGTTAAAAACCTTGTGTAAATATGATTATCAGCCTGAACCTAAGCCTTTATTAATAAAAAATGAAAAATTATTCTAAAAAAGAATTGGTTTATACAGTGAAGTACTCAGTGTTGGTTCTTTCATTATGGCCACTTTAATCTGATTTTTAATAGGTAGTTGTGTTTTTCCACCACTAGTTCTCTTTTTTTCCCACCATGGTTAATCTGAATGATTCTGTGTTCACCTGTCTGTAGCATTTCCCCTCCAAGCTGCTGGGGAGGTAGAAAAAATGTGTAGTTACAAACAGAATCTCTGAGGAGATTCTGAGGATTCTCACCTTGACACTGAAGTAAATGTTTAACAAGATGTACGTTGTACTTTCTCTAAACCACTTTTTTTCATTTTTGGCATCTTTCTATCTAGGGCACCAGAACTAGCACCTCTGAAAAGTAAAATGATCTATGCAAGCTCCAAGGATGCAATCAAAAAGAAATTTCAAGGTATGGTCTGAATTACTTCTGAATATGTAGAGGTATGGTGACCATCCCGAATGGGGCAGCAGCTTTTGAGAAGTACCTCATTTTCTTGCAGAGCTTCGGGCAGAGGAGAGAAGTGCTACTTGTTTTGAGAAAAGCCAAGGTTGAACCTGGCTTTCCATGTATCTTCTACTTTGTGCTGCTTGCTCTGGGACTGCCCAGCCTATGTTTAATAACTCTACTCCCTTCACATTGTCTATATATATTGTTTATTCAGGCTGGTTTTAAACTAGTTTGAGGTGCTGCCAATTTTCTCACATAGGAGGTGGAGACTAATTGTTTTACATTGGATATAAATTTGCTCTTGCCTTTGAATGTAGTTGTTATAATAAAGTTGCAAAAAGGAAATGTTCCTAAATGAGAAAGGATGCTCTTTTCTCCAGCTTTACTGTCGAATGGCATGATTTTAGGTAATTGATTCATCTCTGTCTCAAGGAAGGTGTACCCACTCCTGAGCTGGTCAGTTCTATTTGACTTGCTACTGGGTGATTGGGATCCTGATGAGATGGCCTGGCCAGACTCCAGCCAGGAGAAAATGTTGGTATGATGGAAAGAGCATGCATGGGGCAAGTGCCCAAAGGTCTGCATTGAGGGCGAAGCCTGTCTAACTGCTGTGTGGCCTTGGCCAGAACTGCTTAACCTTCATGGGCCTTGATTCTCTCAGCTGTAGAAGGGGAGACTTGGTCTCATCTGTGCGCTTTAGTTTAAGAGTTTGCCCTGCTACCTTCCTGCCATGGCTATTTCCAAACAGCTGAGTGAGCCAAGGTCACAAGGGCTTGGCCTGATGTTCGTTTTGTTTTGTTTTATTGTCACTGGTTTTTATATTCTCATGGTAGAACAGGTTTGTAGCCTGTTTTACTTAGAAAAACAGAATTCTTGCCTCCTTTCCCAAGCCTTGCTGCTGCATAGTTTATTGCCGGGTCAGGTTTTTGTGCATTTGGGTTAATGCCTGGCATCCCCCAGAAGTCTGTCACTGGACTGCTAACTGGTGCTTTTAAATGAATCCTTAGCTTCAGCACTTTTTCAGCCCATCCAAAAGTTTCAGAGTGGATTCCTTATTATTCTTACTCTACGTTGCCTTTCAGTAAAGGGAATTGCTTTGCACACTTGATTTGATGATACTAAAAGACAGTGACTGGCCGGGCACAGTGGCTTATGCCTGTAATCCCAGCACATTGGGAGGCTGAGGCAGGTGGATCACTTGAGGTCAGGAGTTCGAAACCAGCTTGACCAACATGATGAAACCCTGTCTGTAGTAAAAAAAAAAAAAAAATTAGCCTGGTGTGGTGGCACATGCCTGTAATCCCAGCTACTTGGGAGGCTGAGGCAGGAGAATGTTTGAACCCAAGAGGCAGAAGTTGCAGTGAGCTGAGATCACACCATTGCACTCTAGCCTGGGCAACAAGAGCGAAACTCCATCTCCAAAAAAAAAAAAAAAGATGGTGACAACGCTACCTTTTTTCTAATGAAACCATCTGCTGGCTTTCTCAGCTCAGTCCTGAGTAGCTGAGTAGTTCAAAAGCTGACCTACTGTGCTTTCAATAGCTTGAGAAATAAATGGTTTTTAAATGATGGGAATAACCATGCAGCGATTTAAAAGACAGTGGCTGTTTACAGAGAAGCTACTGTATTTAATCCATAATTGAGCTCATTTTTGCAGTGTGGTGATGTAATTTTTCTAAGAAAGGAATGAGTAACATATTTCACATAGTTTTCATTGTGATCAATTTCATAAATGTGTAGTGTAATATTGAAGAGCCAGCTGTTTACTTTTCAATACAGTTGACGAAATCAACCATGCAATAAAATCATTTGTATTTTTACTTATATTTTAAAAACCAAGAAAAATTTTTTATTAGACCTGCTGTTTAGCGAAGTACAACATATCTATAGAAAAGTATATGTCACAGATTATTGTAGAATGTGATGAATTTTTCAGAATGAATGTAATGGTTATTTCATAATCTAATGACCAGTACCCCAGAAGCCTCCCTGGGGTGGCTTCAATTCATAGCACTTCTGCCTGTCCCTTCCTCCTCAAGGTAGCCAGCACCCTGGCTTCTAACAGCATAAGTTAGCGTGGGCTGATTTTTTTGTATGCTATACCTATACATATAATAGAATATATGCATTTTTAATCTGGATTCTTTCAGTGAATGTGTTTGTGAGGGCCATCTATCTTGATGCATGTAGTTTTGTAGTTATAATTATTTATTCTCATTACCGTGTAGTATTCCATGTTTGTATATACCACAGTTTATCAAGATTATAACTGGCCTTTTAAAAGTTTGATGTCTTAGAGAAAGAGGTAAACTGCTGGCATAATTCTAAATAGAATTGTTTTTCCTCTCTAGGCATAAAACATGAATGTCAAGCAAACGGACCAGAAGATCTCAATCGGGCTTGTATTGCAGAAAAGTTAGGTGGATCTTTAATTGTAGCCTTTGAAGGATGCCCTGTGTAGATCATCATTCAGTGCCACAAATTGAAAGCTTCCATGTTTAATGTTATCCTCTTGCTATATAAATAAAGCAAATATATTTAGGCCAGGGTCTCACCGAGAGGGGGCTGTCTTGTCATCTTTTAGAGTAAACTAAATATTCTATGAACATATGCAAACAGCCCTAAATAAATCTAAACTCTAAAGTTTTATTGGTGTGAAATTAAATCCTTATTGGCCAAATGCCTGTTTTGATGAGTTGATTTATAAAGATTTTTGTTAAGCTCAGGATTTTTAATTATGCAGTTCACAAAACAGTACAAGGCCATGTGAAGAGAATTACTATATCTTTATTAACCTCAGCACTTACTTTCTTTTGCTTAGAAAATTGCTCATAATCTGGTTATAATTTTGGCCCAAATTCTTTATTCTTCCATGAGCTAAGCAGAATAATGGAATATAGTATGTCTTCATAATAACACTAATACACTCCTAGTAAGATTAAATCAGGCAATTTTACTTCTACCAAATGTTTAATGGAGATTGTCTCAAAATTGTGTCCACATAATCCACGCTGATCTTGCAAAGCACCATTTCAAGCACATCATTAGAATACAAGTAGCCCTGCACCTGCTGGTGAGCTCAACATTCACTGGTTGGAAGAGTGACCTGGCATCTTGGAAATCATGGTGTTTCTTCAGGAGAAAGTGCAGTGTCTTGTAACAACTAATTATAATACAAATTAGGGCTACACTGTAATCTGCTTTGTTAATAAAAATGATAAAACAATATTGACAAGCTAGGACACCTGTGGTATCTTTAATTGTATCTCCTTCAGAAGTTTGCTTCTTATGGTATAATAAAGTGTGGAAGAATATTGAGTATATGTTTACTCTGGGCCTGGGAGAACTTA
The DNA here is from genome assembly GCF_030222135.1 of Aotus nancymaae. Classification (NCBI taxonomy): domain Eukaryota; kingdom Metazoa; phylum Chordata; class Mammalia; order Primates; family Aotidae; genus Aotus; species Aotus nancymaae. The sequence goes on along the minus strand of NW_026988412.1, from coordinate 8,029,061 downwards.
ATTTTCTAGAGCAGTTTGTTGACTGTGTGCAATGGGGAGAAGGTACCATGATGACACTCATAGGGAGCCACTGTTCACTGCCACTTGGAAGTGGTCATTGTTAACATCACAGGCATAACACCTTGAACAATATAGAGATGCACAGTTGAACTTAGAAGTAGCAGTATTGGCTTTATGTAATAAAGGAAGCATTTTTGACATCTCTTGTGTAATTATTCGTGTGTGAATTGGGAATATAGGATTTTGCCTTCCATATTGGGTAAGTCATTGAGGTCTGGGTATTTCCAGTAATTAAGAATTCAGGTTGGCTGAGTGTGGTGGCTCACTCCTATAATTCCAGCACTTTGGGAGGTCAAGGCAGGAGGATAGTTTGAAACCGTAAGTTTGAGAATCGGCCTGGACAACATAGTGGTATCTCATCTACTAAAAGTAAACAAAATTAGCCGGGTGTGGTGGTGCACATCAGTAGTCCCAGCTACTTCGGAGGCTGAGGTGGGAGGATCACTTGAGTCCAGGAGGTCAAGGCTACAGTGAGCTGAGATCGTGCCACTATACTCCAACCTGGACAACAGAGCAAGACCTTGTCTCAGAATAAAGGGTTACAACTCCCTCTGGTGAATAAGAAAGTTGGTTTAAAAGTTGGGAACCTTTTTAATGTTTATTACACTTAATCTTATAAGTGTAATAAATATTACACAAAATTTATAACGGTAATTCACATTTAAAATTTAGAAAATAAAAGGGATTAATTATATATTGTCTTTTACCACACACGATCACATGGTTAGCATTTTGATACACAGCTGTGCATTTATTACATGTCAAAGACTGCATATACCGTGGTGGTCCCATACAATTATAATACTGTATTTTCTGTTGTACTTTCTGTAATTCGATACATAAACACCATTGTATTATGGTAGTCTACAGTATTCAGCATAATCTCATGCTGTCCAGGTTTGTAGCTTAGGAGCAGTAGGCTCTGCCATACAGCCTAGGTGTGTGGTAGGCTATGCTGTCTAGGTTTGTGTAAGTGCAGTTTAGGATGGGGAACATTTTAGTGTTGATCCACATGCCAGGCTTTTGTGAGACAAATAAGGTTATGTTTTAATCAAAATGCTTATTTCGGAATTGTCTAGAAAATAGTGCTGGCTGCTTGTCATTCATCCGGATTTCTTGTTTCTCTACTGTGTAGCAGTGCTTTTAGTGTGGTTTTGTTTTTTGAGACAGGGTCTCACTCTTTCCCAGGCTAGAGTGCAGTGGTGCAATCATAGCTCACTGTGTCCTTGAACTCTTGGGCTCAAGCATGCCTCCTCCCTCGGCCTCCTAAAGTGTGTGATTACAGGTGTGAGCCACTGTGTCCTGCTAGTGATTGTAATTAATAGGCCTCCAGGTAAGTGCCATAAGCCCAGGGTTGCCTTACTCAGAAGTCAGCCATGTGGGTAAAGCCAGATATTTGGTCAAGGAGTTTTAGGAGGAAATTTTTCCTGCAGTGTTGGCTTAAGTGTGGCACTATTGTGTGTGTGTAAGGTGCATTCTGTGGGAAGGATTTCAAACAATTATAAAGGGATGTGACTGCAAACATCTAGAACTCATTCCAGAAACAGTAAGATGCTAGTAGTTAGTCTCTATCATACGGGAACTTCTGAGAAAGTCTTAGTGGATTCCTGAGGCCCAAGAATTGTGCTAATAAGCACTCGGGGTGATTCTGGTACAAAATTAGGGTTCAGACCTCTGAATCCAGTGATTGGTCTGCTGTTGGTCAGGAGCAAAACTGTAGGTATACTAGCTTAGTTTCATCTAGTGGTTACTCTCTTGCCCTGACAGCAGCAAATAAAGCCTCTGCTAATAATTCAATCAGAGGTTGACTGTGAAGTCATCTCAGAGAATATTACTCCACAAACACAGTGGACACAGTGACTTGGATAATAGGCTTAGTTTGGTGGTTTCCTTTCTGCAGAACTGCTGCCTGAGTACTGGCTGCTCCAGGCACGGCAAGTGCAACTTGTTTCTTTACTGGTTCATTGCCGTCCAGACCACCAGAGACTGAATATGCCTAACACACGTCACTTTGTGATTTGGGGCATTTCTGAAATTTAGAACAGGCTCTACACTGGGTTTGCAGGTGGAAGGGGCAGTAATTGCATTATGTCTGGCGAGGGGAGTATTCCAGCAGTCAGGGTTTCAGTGGAAGGAAGGTTTGAGTACTGTGTTTTGTTACTGAAGGCTCTCTGGGTTCTGCAGTCCCAAAAGGGCACTGGGGAAGGGACTTTCGGAGATTCTGGCCAGTACCCTCAGTAGCCAGGCCAGAGATGAAGTAACTTGGCTAAGGTTAATTGACTCACAAGTGGCAGAACTAGGACAAAAACTCAGACCTCTTGATTTCTGTTGCTAAGCTATTCCCACCACCTCAGGAGAACTTCATTTCTCTTATTATAATTGGATCATTTTCCCACAACATTTCTAACATCTAAAATTCAAAGGTGAGACGTCTCACCTAGGGGTGAGATTTCAAAGGGCCAAGAAGGAAAGCATTTCTTTTGGGCTCTGAGCTCCTGTTAGACCCAGCCCTGAAGAAAGCGCAGTGATGACATCTGTGGAAGGCGTGGAGTGGCTTATATAACAAAACCTCACTTTCCCCACCTGTCCCTCAGGCCTCGCTGGCTCCCTGCCTTCGCTGCACTGCTTCCGTCTCCAGGTGCCGTAGGTGCGGCCTGCAGGCACAGCATCCTGGGGCCCACGTGTTCCAGAGTATCACGCAGAGACGACCTGAGGAAGCTCGTCAGGCGCAGCTGTCTGCGAGGGGCTTTGAGTCCCATGCTGTCTGTGGGCCCTGTTAACCTGGAACTTCACACCTACTTTTTGTGGGCTCTGGTCATCTTCACCTAAGGGCCCAAACCCAGGGTCTGGCTTTATGGAGCCAGGCCCTGGAAGAGCAGTGGTTTCTCTATCAGGTGGCAGCTGGGTGAGTCCTGCCTCGATAGTGAACTTCATTCCAAGAACAGCACAAGCCAGTCCCAGTGCTGCCTGACCTCCGCTACAGCTGCAGGACAGGAGGCTGCGAACGGCCAGGCCAGTGACCTGTGCCACGCTGGGGAACGCCATGGGGCTGGGGAGGGCTGCTAGCTCCTTCTGCAGGAAGTCTGCAAGGGCTGTGCCTCAGCTGGCTTCCCCAGAGTCTGACCTGGAACTTGGCCTCGGACAGCTGAGGCGGCCCAGCCCACGTGCGGCAGGGCCCAGCCAATGGCCTGGCAGACTCGGGCTCCCTCTGCCTGCCTGGGAGGTGCCACTGCCAGGCCTAAGGGCTGCTCTGGCCCTGCTGGGGCAGGCAGGGACAACAGATGATGAGCCCTTCGAACTGGAGCTGCAGGAGAAAAGCTCCCAAGTGGCATTTTCCTGAACTCTCAGGAGGCCAGCTACACAGGAGTCCTACACCCTGCGCTGCCTGCCTTCGGCTTCCTTTCTTCTGCACGCACAGACCCAGGGCTTCCAGCAGGCGGCCTGAGGGAGCAGGCTCCAGCCAGAGTCCAGGAGGAGGCCACTGACCCTCAGAACCCAGAGGCGGCAGCGTGGCACCCCAGCATCCCTTGTCTCTTTCCCCAAGGTCTCCCTTTTCCTCTGCTCACAATGGGTACCCCTGCCCCATTCCCGTGTCTTCAGATGGCATCACCCCAGCATGGGGCACTCAGTCCCACAGTGTGGTAGAATGAGGGGGTAATCTGGTGGCAGCACTGGTGCAGGGCACAGGTCAGCCAGTTCCCCATACTCACTGGGGCCCATGCCAGTGACCTGACCTATGGCCACCCATGTGCAGAGTTCTGCCTCCTGCAGGCGGCCTCCCTCACCCAGAATCTGTGCTTCCACTCAGCCCCCTGCCCCGGATGCACGGGGTGTGGATGGGATGCAGGGGGCCCAGTGGCTGCTGCGGGGCACTCGGCCCAGGGTGCTCTTCACTTGGCTCCCCGTATTCCAGAGCCCAGCCTGCCCCATAAGCACTGACCTAGGCTGCGGGGCCCAGCCACCTGTCAGAGGTGGGTTTGAGCCCACCCTGCCTTTAGCCTGGGGAAGTTCTTCACTTCCATGGGGCAGGGCTCACCTCACCAGGAGGACAGACGGTTCACTGAGCGCCAGGCACAGGGCTGGGAATGGGCAGCCATCAGGTGTCCTTGCAGGCACTTCCTGCTACTCAGTCTCCCAGTCAGAAGCCAGGGTGTCAATGTCCCAAGACCATGGGCTCCCTTTCCACATCAGCCTCCTCTAGAGTGTTCTACAACAGAAGGCTGGGCTCTCCGGGCTCAGAAACCGTAGTAGCTGGACTGCCTTCCCCGGCCAGCCCCACTGCCCTTCGTGACCTGGCTCCACAATGGGCTGCGCCTCACTCCGCCCTCCAGGTCTCTGTGCTGATGCTGCCTGGGTGCCAGCCTCCCTCACCTGACACACATCTGCTCTTCCTGGGGGCTCAGCTTAAGCCCACTCTTCCAGGGACCTTCCCAGGATTCCCTGCATCTAGAACAGCCATGACACACAGCACTGCACACCATGGCTGGGTGGCCCATAGGCACTTCCTGAGAGCTGGAACAGAGCTGGGCTGAGCAGTTCAAGACTGCAGGCAGAGGTCGTGTGGGGGGTTGAGGAAGGGAGGCAGAGCTTCCCGAGGTCTAGAGGTTCTGTGAAAACCACCCCCAAGACACAGCCACCGCCTGAAAGGGCCATGCGCAACAGAAATCCCAGAGCAGGCCACCTGCCATGCCTGCTGCCACTGTTCTGACAGCACCCACCTCACAATGCCACTCTGAAGGACCTGCCAAGTGCCCAGCTGTCTGTCCCCCAGCCAAGCTCGGCCAAGCAGACCCTCTCCCCGAATTCCAAGGCTTGGCAGGGAGATGAAAGTGTAACAGTCCTTGGTCAAGGCAGACCTGCCTTCCATTCCAAGCTTGGTTAGGGCTCTCCTACGACTCTGAACCTCTGACTTTCTGTGGCCTAAGCTGCAGGTTCCTATCGTTTACACTCAGAGATACATTTCTTGGGGCCAAGGACCACACTGTCAGGGGCCACTGAGGACACTGGGTCTGAGGGTCATGGCAAGTCTAAGCTGGCTTTGGCGGGTGAGACTCCGCCTCCCAAGGGCAGGCAGCGGGCTGCTGCAGCCCTGGCTCACGCTGCTGGGATGTGGGTGTTTGTTCAAGCCCCAGCCAGGACAGAGACAACTTGTTCATTTCCGGAGCTCTGCCACACAGCGGCACAGGCCACCAGCCGCACTCACAAACCTCAGGCCCTCCAGGGTAGGGGGGCAGCAGTCAACGTGTCTGGCCCTCAGGTGTCGCAAGCCCTGCTCCCTTATCCTGCCCGGTGGGCACTGAGGTCCTGGAGGTAATGGGGAAAAGTGCTGGGGGCTCCGGAAGCAGCGATTTCAGCCCCAAACTACACAGAGCTGCAGAGGCCCTGCCTTCAAAGCAGCTGAGGCCCACACCTGCTCTCTCCCTGAGGGCAGCCCCCCCGGGTTCTTCATTTTGAGCCCAACAGCAGGTGGGGGAGCCCCAGCAGAAGACCAGACGAGACTGCAGCACCGGGCACCAACGTTGGTTTTAATGGCATCAACACCCAGGAGGTTGCACGTCAGTTCTGGTTGGCAATGTCTAGGGGTGAGGGGCTGTGGCCTCCGGTCGGCCCCACAGCCTTCGAGAACTCACTGCCCGGTCTCCCCGCCTCCTGCCCCACTGAAAAAAGACAAAACAATTGCACTAACAGACAGACCCCAGAGTGCCCGGCCTCCCACACACCCCTGGGCTGTCAGAGTCAGCGAGGGCTTTGGCGTCACTCGGCGGTGACCCGGAGCTGTGCCCGGGATAGTGTTTATCAAACGTGACACAGGTTCATTTACAAACTGGGGCTCTGGAAGGTCTACTTCTGTGGTTCTAAGAGACTCTCGTCTCTAATGGCTTCTCTCAGAGCTACCGGAAGTTGGGCCTGGATAACGCTGTAGGTTGGTTGGTTGATTTGTAAGGAATGTGTAAGGCATTTTGGTAAGTTGAACAGTAACTTCTTTTTCCACAGAGGAGACTCAGACAGAGGTGCCCTCCTTTGAGCTGCTGCCGTCCTCCTGTGAACAAAGGCAGGCGGCGTGAGCAGGAGGCTGGGCCAGGAGCCACAGTAGGATCACCTGCCTCCCTCCCTGGGCCTTCAGTCCGTCCCTGGACTGATCCTCTCAAGCCACTCCAGTCCCTCCGAGAACAGCAGCCTCAGACCCCTGGGGCTACAGGACAGGGAGGACTTGGTGTGAACTGAGGGCTGAGGCGCTGGCTAAGGGGCCTGAGCCAGTGCAAAGTGAGGACCTGGGCTGGCAGTGGGCTCGGACACTCGCTTCCCAGCGAGGGAACCCCAGAAGGGTGGGTGATGGACCTGGGGGGCTGAGGCCCTCGTTAGCAAGTCTCTGTCCCCCACCCCCGCCCAGCTCTGCCTCTCCTGTTCCTGCCTCCCCAGGGCTCCCGGCCCCGCACTTCCAGGAGCTCCGCGTCCTCCCGCCCTGCTTCGCGCTTGAGCACGCACTGTCTTTTCCAGCTGTTCCTGCAGCGTCTTCACAGTGTCCTTCTCTCTTGCCAGCTGCTCCTGGGTCATCTTCAGAAGCTCCTGCAGTTTGGCGGCGGCACGCCCCAGGTCACTCGTTAACTTTTTCTCTTTTTCTAGTCTCTCCTGATGGTCAGAAGGTTGATGGGGGTCAGCCTTTGAGTGGCACCAACAGGAGGGCCACCCCAGCTACGCCCATGGGACCTGGACACCAGGGGGCTGGAACCTTCTAGGGGCATAGGGAAGGCGACTCCTGGTCATCCAGAGACAGGTGCTGATGACAGGGAGGAAACCGCCCGTGCTGACCATCAGAGCTGGGTCCTGTCGCTCTCGGCACTGCCAGGAGAACTTTCTGGGGCAGGAGCAGTCTACTCTGTACCGTCCAAGGCAGCACAGGAAATGCGCCTGCCCACCAAGTGCCGGACACGCGGCTGAGGAATGCACTTCAGTTCTACATGATTTGCATTTCAACAGTCACTCAGACTAACGGCTGCCATGTGACCGACCATGTGACACTGCAGGGCTAGAAGCCCCCACCCCAGCCCCGGGTAGTGACAAGGGGAAGCCAGTGCCCTCGGTCGGCTCTTCCCTTCCTGCCCCCTTTCCGAGGCCAAGAATGGCCCCAGCCCCAGGGCAGACCCCACAGGTGTGACCCCCACCCCAGCCCCTGCCTGCCTTCAGCTGTGAGGCCTCCTCCGTTTCTGAAGACTCCAGGGGGCCGGCTGTGCGGAGCTTCTCCAACTCTTCTTGTAACCGACATGCCGAGGTCTGAGCCTTGCCAGATAAGGAAGTGGGGCCTGGGTGAGACACCTTATAAACTGCCAAGCTGTCAAGACCCCACCAAGCACGACTGAGGACCAGGGGGCATGCCCCAGCCTAATGGGGCAACAGCTCTATCCTGTAGCTGGAGTGAGTGGGCTGGACCCCCAAGTTCAAGGAAGCCAGGGACTGACCCCAGCCCCAGGCCAAGACTCCTTAGGGATGCAGACCACCCACAGGGCTCCCAAAGCACCTCCAGCCTGTGTCCCACCTGACCAGGCCCCACCCACTGCTGCCCAGAAGGCCCAGGCCCTGTCCAGGTGCTGGTGGGCACAGCCAAAGGGGGTAGGGCCAGCCCACTCATTCCCTGGAGACTCAGGGCCCAAGGGCTGATGGGGGCTGAGAGCCACCCGGCAGGGCCTGACCTCCTCAAACTCGGCTGTGAGCTTCTGTCGCTGCGTCTGCTCGTCCTCCAGGATGGCTTCTGTCCGCTCCAGCTGCATCTTCAGCTGTGCAAACACCACAGACATAACCCGGCCGCCCGGCGAGGAACCCTCCGGGGGCCCAGGGTTCCAGTGCAGGCCCCGCTCTCTACCTGCTTCTAGCTCCCCCTTTCCCTGTCCCAACACTCCCCTCGATGGGGAGAGGGCACCTCAGCCCCTGGTACAAACTCAGGTTGGCTGAGGAGCAGCTGATGAGGCCTCTGCAACCTCAGGGGCCTTTAATGAGGCTCACAGGACAAGAAAGATGCCTCCCAGCTCTGGCCCCACAACGACGGCCCCCTAGCAACCACACCACGGCCAACTGGGCACAGGCCCTGCCTCTTGGGGGCTATCGCTGGCTCCAAACTCTGGAAAGCAGATGTCCTGCTAGTGGTGTCCCAGGTGGGGCTGCAGTGGGTGACAGTCCCCTTTGGTGGCTGCAGACCCTGCCCAGGACGGCTCCCCCAGCCCTGTAGGTGCAGACCCCAAATCGTGGACTCCCTCCTCGAGTCCCACGTCCCCCCACTCCTCCAGCCTCTCCACCTGGCCGCCTTCCTGTCCCGTGCTCTGTGTCTTTCTCAGAACCTGGGTGACCCGTGTGGGGTGAGGCAGGGCGGGGAGGGGAAGCAGCGGAGGCTGGGGCAGCCAGTGCAGGGTTTGATCAGAACAAAGGCAGCAGGCCCTGCACTCTTCCTGGGGTTAGTGATGTGTCTGGGGACCAGCTCACCACCCTAACCTGAACGGGGTCCTGCTCGGCTGGGGACGCCTCTGGGGAGGAAGCTGGCGCCCCAGCTATGTCACCATCCTCTACGTGGCTCTTCATTTCACTCAACTGCTGCCTGACCTGGAACAGGGAGGGGTGGGTTTGCAAATGCATGGCCAGTTGCACACCCACCATGCTCATTCTTGCAAGGACCCCCTCGGAGGACCGTGGCTGCTTTCAACAGCCAAACCCCCTTTAGGAGACCTGGCTTGGTAACTGTGACCTATGTCTGGGTCCCCAACCCCTCAAATCTGAGCCAAATCAAGGCCACCAAGCCTCTGGGCTAATGAGACCCATGTACTTTGCTCCAAGGTCAACCAGAGGGGAGCCCTCCCTGGGAGTGAGGTGACCCCTGATGGCATGGCCAACAGAGCTAATGAATCTGAATGGAACAGAGGGGTGGCCTCAACCCTGTCTCCATCCCCCATTTCCCCTCACAGTCCACTGCTCAGAGCCCCTTCTGGGGTCTAGAAAAGATGATGAGATGACATTCTTGCCTAACAAGGTCCCCCACCCCTGAGCTCCATCACTGGGGGTGGGTGACATATCTGGTTGCCCCCAAACCACTGGGCCTGCAAACTGAAGGGCAGTGTCACTCAAGAAGCTCGGGTAGAGGTTCCAATCGGAGACCTAGGTGGGGCCCTTGGCATAAGCTCCCCAGGGAACATGGGTGGCCTCACAGGCCCTGGCTCTGAGAGGCCACCCCAGGTACGTGGGACCCCCACACATCCTTCCCTCCCTCTGAACAGCCCCTCCCCCAAGGCAAATTCCAAATTGCACAGTTGGAAGACAACAGAAACTATGGGGGATTTTCTCTGCACCCCCCAGCCTGGGCCATGTCCCCTGGGCCTGTCACCCCGACTTTGCTCAGCCAAGGCTTCGGTGAGTGGCCCCTAGAACCAGGAGGGGACGTGGCCTGGGCAGCCTCTGGTGTTTTGGGCCGAGTAAGACCCGAATGACCAAGGGGGATCCAGGTGTTGGAAGCGCATGCTGGACTCACTGGCTGCAGGGGGAATGCCAGCCCATTTTTATTTAAAATCTCCCAATTTCTCCCTGTTGACAACTAATTCAAGAATTAAAAAAACACTGCAGATCAAACAGAACATGCCTGCTCATAGCACTGGCCTTGGGGCGGTCCAGATCTGGTGAGGCTGGGTGGAACCTGCCAAGGAGCCGGGACTTGGCATCAGACACCTGAGCTGAACACCAGGAGGGACTCAAGAGGCCGCCTGCACAGGCGGAGCTCCTGTGGTCTGCCAATGGGGCTGCTCTCTGCACTGGGCACCTGGTACAGGGCCGGGTGTGCAGCGGGTCCTCCCTGCATGCCTGTGGCTTTGACTGAACTGATCTGAGCTGTCACTCAGATGAGAAAAACCCAGAGAAGGCACAGGACTTGCTGAGAGCCCCAGGGAGATGGGTGGCCAGGCCAGGAGGAACCCCTAGGCCTCCTGGTCTTGTGATGCTAGGGGCTGCAATGTCCCTGATGCCCCCAGGTGACTACAGTGGGCTCACGGGGAGTGCAGACGCCCGGAACTCCTACTGCCTTGAACCAGGGACCAGGGAGCCAGCGGACGGGAAATGGCGTGGGAGCACCTTGGTGCCAACAGCCACAGGCCCAGCTCAGAGTTTTGGACAAATGTGCAGGAAGGCCCCCTGAAGTTGGCCCCATGCTGCTCTACGGGTGACACTGTCCCTTCCCCAGACTTTATCTTTGAGTGGATGCAAACACATGACTGGCAAATGCATCTCACACGTGCAACACCCAGATCACACTCCTGGCATGGGAACATGGAGGCCACCTACCAGGGCAAGCTCATCGCTCTGTTTCTGGGCTTCGCTCTTGGCTGCATCCAGCTGAGATTGAGATTCTAGGAGAAGTTGCCTCAACTTGGGGAGAAAACAGAGGCAGGTGATGGGAAAAAAGGAGAGAAGAGGAGAAAACTATTCTCCGTGAGTTAGCGCCTAAACATAAAACCTAATACGTCCACCGAACCAAAACTCTGAGGAGGGTCACAGCACCAGGCTGGTGCAGGGCTCACCAGGCTTCCTATAGCTACGATTTCCTTTTTAAGAACTTAGGAGGGCCGGGCACGGTGGCTCACGCCTGTAATCCCAGCACTTTGGGAGGCCGAGGTGGGTGGATCACCTGAGGTCGGGAGTTCAAGACCAGCCTGACCAACATGGTGAAACTCCATATTAGCCGGGCGTGGTGGCACATGCCTGTAATCTCAGCTACTTGGAAGGCTGAGGCAGGAGAATCGCTTGAACCTGGGAGGCGGTGGTTGCGGTAAGCCAAGATCATGCCATTGCATCCAGCCTAGGCAACAAGAGTGAAACTCCATCTCCGTAAAAAAGTAAAACTTAGGAAGAATGGTGTTTACTGCATACCTGTTTCAGGCCTTCACAAATATTTACTGATTATCTCTTGTAAAAAAGGGCCAAAACTTGGAGATTTTTTTGTTTTAGAGACGTTCTCATTCTGTCGTCCACGCTGTCTTGAACTCCTGGGCTCAGGCAATCCTCCTGCCTCAGCCTCTTGAGTAGCTGGGACTAGAGGTGCCCATCACCATGCCAGGCTAATTTTTTTTTTTTTTTTTTTGGTAGAGATGGGGTCTTGCTATGTTGCCCAGACTGGTCTCAAATTTCTGGCCTCAAGTGATCCACCTTAGCCTTTCAAAGTGCTAGGATTACAGACATGAGCTGCTCTAAGTGGCCCAAAAGTTTGAGATTAAACCAGCGTTGGGGTACTGGGTTTGTGCTTTCTGCTTCTGAAAGCAGAAAACAGTATCAGAACTAAATCCATTCCCCACCAGATACGACGTCAGCAAGACATGCAGAAAATCCCCTTGTGGAGGGGTAACTTAGAATGTCAAACGCCTCCCTGGGGGCAGGGCTTGCCTGGCTCTGCCCCTGCCCTGGCTGGGAGGCTGCCTTTTGAAACCCACCCTGAGACACACCTCAAGTCTGACAGCCCACCGAGGAGCCTGCAAGGGTTCGGGCAAATGCCTGAGGACATGGCAACAAGAGCTGCTCCCAGAGGGCTGAGGAGCAGCAGCTCAGGGAGGACCTCAGCTCTGCGGGCAGGGGCCGTGCTCCCTGGGGGGTAGACTCACCCCCGCCACCTCCTTGGCGTAGTTCTGGCACTCGGCACTGGCAGCTGCCATGTGCTTTTCCAGCTCCGCCTCCAAGTGCGAGGTATGATCCCTCACCTGGACAGATACACGGACACGCTCACGCATGCGCCAGCAGCCTCTGTTCAAAGGGCACCAACCCCGGGGAGCACACTGGCCCTGGGTTAGGCGGGGGTTGTCGGGAGACCCCTGAGGCCCATCAGCTACCAAGGAAACGAGAAACTAGTCCGCGGCCACAGAAGTCCTTCCTGAAAGAGGCAGGCTGCACCCTGCACTCCTGGGAGCTGACATGCTCTTGGATTGACTTGCGAAGGTAGCTACCAGGGGTACCTTCTCCAGGACTGCCTGTGGCGTCTGAAGGGGGCAGAGGGGCCACTTTGACTGTGAAGGCCACGGCAGGAACCCTGTCCACCAGGGCTGAGCAGGCCTGCACAGACACCAAGGCTGTGTCTCAGGCTCCTCTGAGGTAGTAAATGTCTCTCATTGAGGAAAAACAGGACAGACAAGATCCCTTGGCTTGGGAGAGAATGCCTCCCCTTAAGGCACACTGTCCATGAGGAAGAAATAACTGAAGTGGCCTCTGCAATAATGTCACTTCCAAAGAGGATCCCGGGAGAAGAGAAAGAGCTCTCCGAGCAGAGCCCCCACCTACCTGGTCCGAACTTTCAAGTTCTCCTTTTAGCTTCTCTACAATCTCTTCGAGATGTTTCACTGTGACCCGTGACTACAAAGCAAGGGAAAGTCCCCGTGAGACACGAGCACCTGGGGGTGTCTCCTTCCGAGGCCATCTTGGGACCTGAGCAGCAGTGACCCAACTCAGGAAGCCCCAGGTGTGCCCACCCCACCCAGCTGGGACGGTCACCCTGGCACCATCTGGCAGTGCCTTCCTAGGAGGGGCTGAGCTGTCAGCCTGCAACCGTGCTTCAAAGGGTGCCATGGAAAAGCCCCACCGCAACACGCAGGTCTCACGGTGACAGAGACAACGCTGTCGACTCTACTCTGGGCGTCATGAACTCCACAGCACCGGGAGGCAGGTGGGCCGCGTACCTTCTGGAGCTCCTCCTCCGCGGCGCCCACCTTGGCCCTCCACACCTGCTCCTCCTCCTCCACACTCTTCTGCAGGTCTCTGAGCATGCCCTCCTGCGGGGAGACCGAGGTGAGGCAGGCCCCTCCCTGCCGGGACCCAAACCACACAGTGCATCCTCCTGTCCCTGCGGCCCCGTGACCTGCCTCGCTTCCTATGGGAAGGGAAGGCAGCCACAGTCCTGGGAGAGGTCCTCAGGCCAGTGCGCCAGTGTGGCTGCAGTGCCACTCAGGGAGGTGAGGTCTGGGACCTGCACAGGACCACTACGATGCTCGTCACTGCTGGGCTTTGCCACCAGCACCAAGCATGTCAGTGGCCCAGAACGAGGAACACAGAATGGGCCAGCCAGAGTGTGGCAGGGCTGGACCTGGCATTGCTCTTAGAGTCACGAAGAAAGGGGGTTTGACCCAGCAGTCACCAGCCACTTACCCTGTCCTTCCCCCGCTTACAGACCAGCCCTAAACCTTCACCTCGGCCCTATCCTCAGCTTAAGAGAAAATGACGACCTCAGAGGGCGACCTCCATCCCCTTTAGCATGCAGCCAAAGAATTGGGCCCAGAGTCACACGGCCAGCGGACTTTTCCAAAACACCAAGCCCTCTCCTGCCCTGGTGGACCAGAAGCTCTCCTTCCCGCAGCCTCCCGGGATGCCCGGCTGACAGGTTCCCAGTGCTCACCGTCTCCGCCAGGATGCTGCGATACTGGTCACACTCAGCCTGTAGCGTGCTCTGCGTCTCCTCGGCCTCCCTCAACTTGGAGGCCAGGTCCTGAGGGAGGCAAGAACAGGTGTTTGGTTAGCCACACATAAAGGTTTTTCTCTTGGCTTCCCGTTGAAATGACCTGGGGCAGTCCCCCTTCTTGTGGACAGGGGAGCCTGACAGAGGGCCCTTGCCAGGCAGCCACACTTACTGAGGAGGGCTCCGTGGGAGCTGGCGGCTGCTTCAGCAGCGTGGGGCCTTTCTCTTTGAGCTCCTCCAGCCACTCAGTGTAATTCTGCAATGAAACACACAAGGTGAGACTTCGTGATGTTCCCTGGGATCCGCGAGGTCCCTGGGAACCACCCTCCCTCCTACCTGTTGCGCCAAGATGGAGAGTTCTGGAAGCAGAGCCAGCAGGGCCTCCCTGGTCTGCACCTCAGTCAGGCGGAGCTGCTTCTCTGATTCTTCCTGGGGCGCAGGCAGGAGAGAGCAGAAGAGGTTCGGCGTCAGGTGGGGGGCACCTCCCCAGGTCTTTACTGATATGCCCACATCTCTGCCCCAGGAAGGGCACATCCTCAGCTCTTCAGGGAAGTGACAAGAATCAAAGGAGAAGACAAGCCTCCATGGGCTGACCATAAGCAGAGGGGTTACCTGGCCTGTGCTGGGTCCATTTCAAACAGACTAAGCTCTGATGAAAGGAGAATACTGGGCCAGCCCAAGATGGCAGGAGCCAGCTCCTGGGACACCTCCCAGCAGGTACAGAGCCTCCACCAGCTCTCATTTCCCAAGCTCTCTGGGTGTGTGTATGTGTGGGAGGGAATTTGGGTGGGGGTGGTTATGTGTAGGAGCCAGGGCAGGAAGAGGGGATGGGAGGACACTCATGGCCCCCAATTTTTTGGAATCTGGAGCTGTGATGGCGATGGGGGTGAAGGCAGGGAAGCAGCGCATCTACTGACAGCACCACAGTTAGGGGCTAGTGCCAGCCAGGAAGGGGCGACCCAGAGAGGCTCATCTCCAGCCACCCTGGAGAGGGAGGATCAGCCTTCTCCCTCTGCAGAGGGAGAACCCCACTCAGAGGAGACAGGAACTTTGCTTGGGGTCATATCTCTCCTGAAGCTTGACTCTGTCCCTGTGTCATGCTGGGCCAGACACCCCCTTGGTCCTCCTGGAGGAAGAGCCAGCAGCCTCCATTCAAAGCACAGCAAAGAAAAGGAAACAAAGGGGCCTGAAGGAGCCATGAAGCAAAGTCTAGGACCACAGCGCCCCCGGGGAGAGAGCCGGGCCCTTCCACAACCTGAGAGGGTGGCTGCTGGGTAACAGCCTGTGTCTGGCCCTGCCACCACCTGGACAGGCCTGGCCTGAGACCCAGGGCGACCCCAGGCACTCTACCTGGATCAGAGAGTGTAACTCCCCTGAGCAGAGTCCTGGAATGTGTACGGATGCTGCTGATCACTGGACACCCAACCTGAGTGCAGCGCCTCTGGTCTGACACAGACCTGAGAAGCAGGCCCTTCCCGGCTGGCCAAATTATCCACATGTAGGGCCCATGACCCATGTGGACCCCTGACCTCATGACCACCACTCAGGCCTCTTGTTGTGAGTCAAGGGAAGCCGGAGACCCAGAGGCCACCTTCTATCTTTATCTGGCTATGTGACTGTAATCAAGTCAGGTGACATTTCTGGTCACAGCTTCATTTACCACATGGTAGTCAGACAATCTATGAGGTCACTGGGGGCTACAAGGCCAAGATTCCAGGAGTTTGACTGTAGCTCTCACTTCACCTCCTGCCTAGTGGTCCTCATCTGATACAACCCTCAGGCTTCCTGGGAGTCACTGCAAAGCCCCTGCTGTCGGGACAGACATGCCCAAGAGGGAGGCTGGGAGAGGAGGGCGTTTCATAAGGTAGGAAAACACGTGTGACCTAAAAGGGTGGGCGAGGGCTTTAGTTGCGGCTGCTGCTGGCCATTTTCCCTGGTCAGAGCCTCCTCACTGGCTCCTGGACAGCCCAGTGCCCCAGAGGCAACCGTGGGCCTTGGACACTGGGAGACGCCTTTACACGCCACCTGGACAGCATGGAGCACGCAGCCAACTCAGCCTCTGTTCCCTGAGTGGTCGCTGCAAACAATGTCCTCCCCTCTGTGACTTAAAGGCTCCTCATGGGACTAGGCATAGTGGCTCACACCTATAATCCCAACACTTTGGGAGGCCAAGGCAGGCGGATCACTTGAGGTCAGGAGTTGGAGACCAACTTGGCCAACATGGCAAAACTTTGTCTCTACAAAAAATGCAAAAATTAGCTGGGACTGGTGGGGCACGCCTATAGTCCCAGCTACTCGGGAGGCTGAGGCAGGAGAATCGCTTGAACCCCGGAGGCGGAGGTTGTAGTGAGCTGAGATCGTGCCACTGCACTCAAGGGTGGGTGACAGAACAAGACTTCCTCTTAAAAAAAAAAAAAAAAAAGTCTCCTCACGGCACCCCCTGGGCCACGACCTCAGCAGCCAAAACAGCAGCATTACCCTGACAAAAGGCCACACAACAGAAATAACACTAATTAAGGTCACAAAGGCAGTGCAGCCTCAGGTTCACTCGCCTCCAGTCCCGGTCCAGCAGCTCTGCGCCCTCAGCCAGAGGGACCAGCACAAAGAAGCTCATCAAGGGAGCACCCCCATCCCTCTCTTAGGGAAAGGCTCAAACAGTGAAGGGAGGGAGGGCAGGGAAAGAGGTGGTGGTGGAGGCGGATGTAGAGCCAGGGTCTGGTGTGGACTCAGGGGCTCTGAGGCCAAAGCCACTCTGTGAGCACTTCGTGCACTTTGTGCATCCCGGTGCGTCTGTAGGTCTCAGTGCATCTGTGTGTCCCAGTGCATCTACACGTCTTAGTGCATTTGTGCGTCCTGGTGCGTCTGTAGGTCTTACTGCATCTGTGTGTCCCAGTGCATCTACACGTCTTAGTGCATTTGTGCGTCCTGGTGCGTCTGTAGGTCTCAGTGCATCTGTGTGTCCCAGTGCATCTACACGTCTTAGTGCATTTGTGCGTCCTGGTGCGTCCGCGCATCCTGGTGCATCTGTAGGTCTCAGTGCATCTGTGTGTCCCAGTGCATCTACACGTCTTAGTGCATTTGTGCGTCCTGATGCGTCTGTAGGTCTTACTGCATCTGTGTGTCCCAGTGCATCTACACGTCTTAGTGCATTTGTGCGTCCTGGTGCGTCTGTAGGTTTCAGTGCATCTGTGTGTCCCAGTGCATCTACACGTCTTAGTGCATTTGTGCGTCCTGGTGCGTCCACGCGTCCTGGTGCGTCTGTAGGTCTCGGTGCGTCTGTAGGTCTCAGTGCATCTGTGTGTCCCAGTGCATCTACACGTCTTAGTGCATTTGTGCGTCCTGGTGCACTCTGCGTGGCGGGGGTCTGAGTGTGGCGGGGACTCTGACCTTGGCCTGGGTCAGGGAGTGCAGCTTCTCCTTGCAGGCCTGCTCGGCTGTCGCCAGCGCTTCCATGGCCTTCCAGTTCTTCTCCCGGAGGTCCTGGAGGGGACACAGGAGAAAGCTCAGCAGCCCGCACTGGTCAGTTGCCAACACATCCGTCACAAGCTGCCTAAGCTGGTCTCAGCCAGAGCAGGGCCCGGAGACCCTCCCTGATGCCACCCTGACCCAGAGAGGACCTGCCATGGGACAAAACATCCTTTCCTTGGCCCATGACCATGGTGCCTGAACACAAGGCCCGGGTGCCGCAGCCTGAGGTGGGCGGTGTGGCACAGGGTGAAGAGGTACCACCATTTCAATGAAGACACCACCAGACAGTGGGAGAAGGGAGGGCCAGCCTGTGTCCTCAGAGGGAAGAGTTTCCTGCCACCAAATGGCTAGTGCTGATCGTTGGGCCCGCTCTGGCGAAGCCTGGCACAGGGAGGCCTAGGCTGGGGCCTGCCTTGGGAAGCTGCAGCCTCTGCAGGGAGCAACTGGGCCAGCCGGCAAGCCTGACTTGTGAGAAGGGAGCAGGAGGGTGTGGCCTAGCAGGCACACCACCTGCCCAGCTTCTATACCCCGTCTCCTGGGTCCAGGATCCCCACTTGGGATGGCCACGTGACTCAGGCCAGGCTGACAGCACACTCTCCCCACCCCAGGGATGACTCCACACTTGAGCAAGTGGCGCAGGCTGATCCACAGGCAGTCAGCCCTGGGTCTTCAGTGGAACTGAGGGGTGAGCAGAAGCACCCCTCACACCCTGGACCCCTACAGCACAATGGGGTGTAGAGACACAAGCTCGGGCCTCCCCTGAGTCCGGAGTGGGTGCCACACAGCGATCCTTCCCTGGTCCCACCTGTGCTGCCCTGGCTGGGCCGTCCCCTGCCTGTGCCTGCTGCACTCACATTGTTCTTCACTTTCTGCTGCTCCACAGCCTCCCTGAGCTCGGTGGCCTCCTTCTCCAGACCCGACACCTGGGACTCCAGCTCCTTCAGGCTGAGGGAACACAGTGAGGTCACTGTCCAGGCTCCAAGGGGCTACGGTCCCCACAGATCCCACCTGAGGCCCCACCCAAGCAGAAGCACCTTTGAGGCCAAGCCATCTGGCCAGGGACAGTCCCCTCTGGCTGCCCCCACCTCACCCAGCACGAGCTCCCAGGGAAGCCTGAGCAGCTCCCAAACCCCCTCACCTCCCACCCATCCAGAGCACTGACCCCAGAGCTATCACCAGAGTCCCACTTGGAGACACTGGAGAGTTGGGTTTTTAGGAGAAGCAGAAGCATGACCCTGCCCTCAGAGCTCTCCTGGGACCCTCACAGCTTTTCCCGCCACTCCCCGCATCATGTGACAGCCTCCTCCAGCAAACCACCCCAAGAGCATCCCCAAAAGAATGAGACCCTGAGGAACAGGCATCAGCAGACCACTGGCAAGGACACACTGACAATCACACCCTTGGTGGCCACTGCCCGAGTTCCAGAATATTTGGGACTGAACCACTCCTCTCTACTCCAGAGCAGGGTGGCCCAGCCCACACATAACTTTCAGATCAACTGTCTGAGAAGGAAATACAACAACCAATTTCTGCCAGACACATCTCCATGATGCAAAAAAATTCTCACTGATGTTATTTGCAGCATGAGTTGATTATCCTAGTAATATGCTGTGTGCCCTAAGAATCTGATCTTAAAATACAAGCGCAAAACCACCTCTCTACCCCAACCACCATCACCAGAAGAAACACTTTGACCATGCTTTTTGGGAAAGGAAGGTGGACAATATATGGCTGTGGGTCATTCTGGGCCCTCAGGGTGGCTGGCTAGCTTTCCCAGTCTCCAAGTCGCAGAACATCCATTGTGGCCTGGGGAGCTGTCTCTGCTGAGAAGCACATGGGGAGGTGCTTCTTTGATGACGAGGGCCAGGACAAGGGAACCTACTGAGCTGGTGGCCTAGGATGCATCTGACAGCATGTGACGGAATGCAAGACACCCTCCACGTGTCCCCCACATGCTCCTGCGTGGACCCCTGGCCACGGCGGCCAGGACCTGCCTCCTGGGCCTGTGGGCATGCGCTATGGGATGCAAGCCCCAGAAGTGACTGTCACAAGGACTCCAGCCCCTGACTCGAGCCACTCTATCCAGGTGTTGGCTCCGGCCTTAGCAACAGCAAACAAACACTCCCCAAGCATGGCCTGGAGCTGGTGCTGCTGACATGGAGGGAAAACAAGGTTTGGCCAGCAATGAAGTCACCTCACAGATGGAGGAAAACCACCCTGAGACGCTGCCAGCTCTGTCCCGACGCCTCAAACCTGTGCTCCAGCAGCAGACCTGGGTTCGCCATGCTGGGTTGTGCAACCATTTTTCCTGTTAGACTTACTGACCTCAGCCCCTAAAATCCCTTGCTTGTGGACACAGAAACTCTGATCAGTTGGTCCCTCCCCACAGAGAGATGGAAGGGTGGATGGACGGACAGACGGCAGGTGTGAGGGGGTGCTCCCACCCCAGCTGAGGCTCCTTGAGTGTGATCATGGAGCTCTTTCCCACCCAGGCCTGTCCCCGGTCCTCTAAATCACCGGGAGGGTGGGAGAGGGAAGGGATCCTCTGAAAGAGGCTCTTCTGCAGAGGACCCGAGCACCCTCCTGAAAACTCCAGCCCCCGCGTGTCTTCGGGCACCCATGGTGCTGAGGCTCAAGTGAGCAGGCAGGGTGCTCCCCAGCTTACCGAGTCTGCTGCTGGTCAGCCTCTGCCTGGCTGGCCTGGAATGAGAGAAAAAGCTCCTTGGTCTCCAGGAGACTCACCTCATGGAGCGGGGCTAGTCTGCCCATTACCTGCTGGATGGAGTTCCCTTTCTTCCCTGTGGCCCCAGGAAGGAGGCTGACCTGGGTGTCCTGGGTGTTCCGCGTCTGGCCCGCCTCCAGCAGGGCCTCAATGGACCGGATTCTCTCTGTGAGCTGGGAGTTCTCCGTCCTGGCCTCCTGGAGCTGCCCGTGGAGGCCACTCAGCTCCTCGCATTTGCTGCGCACCTCCGCCTTGGAGGACTGTAACTTGCTGTGCAGCTCTGGTGCAGGGGAAGAAAAAGGAGCTAAGTGAAGAGGCTAGAAACCCCGCTGGGGGATGCGCTGACTGCTGCCCTCTTACACTCGCGGGGCACCAGCGGCTTCCTCCTGCCTCCTCTGTGTGCCTGGGGCTCTTAAGACATCATACTAACCACCGGGGCCTCTTGTTAGCTGTTCAAGAAAGTGCCACTCTGGCATCATTCCTGAGAACCGTCAGGGTAGAATGCAATGCTCTCAGCCACTCATGACAAAACGATGGAGACTGGAAATGGACTCCAGCTGGGGCTTTTAAAGATTCATCTTCTAGAAGACTCTGGCTCATACTAGCTAAGACCAGAAGTTCTTTAGAAAGTGACTAAGTGGACCCCACTGGCCATACCTCCCTTAACTCCCTGACTGGGTGCCCCCCAACCAAACCTCTTCTCAGTGGCTGTCAAGAAAGGCCAGGGGCTGACTTTTCTGCCCTGGGGCCCTTTCTCCCCTTGAGGTGCCCTCCTCCCTAGGTGACACCCTCAAGACAGTCCCGTGCCTCAGAGGCACCCTCAGACAGTCCCGTGAGTCTGTCATCCTCGTGCCTCTGAGACTGCACTCTCCTCAACCCCAGGCTCTGCCACCTGCCACTTCTAAATGAAGCTCTACTTAGACAAGGCAAACCCAGCATCCTGACCTCCCAGACTCCTCATCTTCCTCCCTCGCCCACTGCCGAAGCCTATGAGGCCACACCAGCCATCTGCCAAGTTGCCCTCACCAGCAGCTCTGCGGCCGCCTGGGCCCTGCCCTGTTGCCTGGGGCCTTGACAGCTGCAAGGCCTCAGTCCTGGTCTTCCTGGGCCACTCCTGCCTCTCTGGTCTGTTCTCCACCTGCTGCCAGTGTCCAGAAGCGCATGAGACGATTTCATTCCCTGTCCCCAGCGCTCTGTCACACTTTCCACAGTGCTCAAGATCCTAGAGGGAGGGTGACCTAGCCCTCCCCCGCCACCAGCCTTCTCCCTCCAGCCACGCTTGTTAGCCCATTTCTCACACAGGCCGAGTCAGTTCATCCTCACCGCCGGGCCCTGTGCTGGCCTCCACCATGCATCCTCCTCCTGCCTCAGAGAGGCCTCCAGGACCACCCAATCTAAAGCTATACCCAGCTCTCTGGAGCAGGGGCCAGTAAGCTGGGGCTGTGCCTCCCAACCTCCGTTTTTCTAAGTGACATCAATGAAGCTTTCTTTGAACTCAACCAGGCCCCTCTGTTCACTGGTGTTAATGAGCAATTTTACCCACTGCGGTAGAGACTGGCCAGAAGCATTCACCATCCATCCCTTCACAGAAACAGCTGCCGACCCTGTCCTGAACACAGTCCCTGTGTGAGGGTCCTGTGGTGTAACCCTGTCCTTGCAGGTGACTCTGCCGTGCATCCCCCAGCCCAGTCCAGCCCGGGCACCCACGGCGGTACTTGGCCTGGGGAGTAACTAGGAAGCACCGGTTAGCCAAGGGCCTCGGGCCTCTCACTGGCACCTTTGGCCCCCTTTCTCCAGGGGCTCTTGGCTCCCCCATCCCTGTCATCCCTGTCACCCTTTCCATGATCAACTCTGGTGCAAGGGAACCACAGGCTTGTAAATCCCGCCTGGCCTCCTGGGTTGACTGAGCTGGGAGAGTAGAAAGGCCCAGAACACACATTTAGATGAGATGCCTCAGTACCTCCTTGGCTCACCCACAGCCAGTAGGGACCCAGGCTTGGGAAGGAGGTGGTGCCTTCCACCCCCATAGGCCCTGCCCCCAACACCAGGCCCTTACAGGCCTTGCCTCCACTTCTAGGCCCTGTAGGCCCCGCCCTCACAGGCTCCACCCCCATATCCCTGGCAGCACCTACAGGTTGGCTGCACCCCCCACCCTCGACTGGTTCTCTGACCAGGAATAATCTCCTGCTCTTTGACTTTCTGAGGAGCAGTCAGGGGATCTGTGCTGCCCTCACTCCAACAGGTCTAACCCACTTTGGCACTGGCAGTGGGGCTGGGCCGGCGGGCAGACCCTGCACCCTGCACTGACCCTGGGCCCCTCTGCCGCCACCCTCACCGGCCATCTGTTGCTGCTGCTCCTGGGCCTTCTCAGCGTCTGCCCGGAGGCTGGCGTGGCTGTCCTGCGCGCGACACAGCTCCCGGCTGACCTCGTCCAGGCGCTTCTGCAGGGCCTCCTCGCTCTCCCTGTGGGACGCCTGGGGACAGGCAGGGGAGTGGGGTGGTGAGGACGTGGAAGGACCAGGCTCTCATCGGCTCTGTGGTGGAGGCGGACAGAGATCTTTACCCCACCAAAGCCCTGTGCAGTCTCTGGTTCATGCACGAAGGAAATGCATCCTAGAATCTGCACAGGCTTCACCTCAGCCAGCACCCTTTCAAGGAGAGAACGCAGCTGCCATGGACCCACACTCACTTCCCGGTTCTTTTCTGAGTCCCCATTTTTACATTCTCAAGTGATTCATAAAGACGGGCTTACTGCAAGAGTCCAAAGATACCAATTCGGAGTAAACTAGCGACATTTCCCAATGCAGTCCTCAATTCTTCTTCAAGAGGCAGGCAGCTTGGCGAGTCTCCTCGCTGCAGCTCCACGCATCTCTCATACACACACGCACACACACACATGCATGCACACACACGCGTGCACACACACACACACACACACACATGCACAGTGCACCACTGCGATCACGCTCCAGGGCAGTGCTCTTAGTTCTTCAGTTAATATTAGGTTGAACCCCATGAAACTGTCAGCGTTCGACCATTTTTACCTACAAAAATGGCAATTTCACATGGTTCTAAAGTATCTGAGTCATTTCCTCATTTGGGGCAGACAGGTCCAGGGCGCCCTTGTTTAGGAGCCACACAGAGCTTCAATGTTTGCCCAGTACCAGCTCAGCACCAGGCCGGCTGCTGTCAACTCTGGCAGTCCCAATCGATGCTCCGCAGGACACCCTCGTCCACCTGTAAAGGATTCCCACACACTGGGCAGAAGTGCTGGCCAAGGCCTCCAGTTAACCAGCCCTCTGGAGCTTAGTTCTTCAAAAAGCCCAACCACTGATTATTCACTAACAAGCTTGTCTCGGGGCAGAACCAGGTAGGAGGGGCATCCACAGATGACCGCTGTTGAGGAGGAGGCTCTGCGTTACCCTCATCAGCACCTTTACCAAGCTGATCCCATCCACAGTCGCTCTCATTTTCTTTTAGGGCAACGGCTGCACACCCTGGTAACTACTCAGGTGGCGCCAGTGAAGCCATCACCAAGGATGCGGCCACCAGGCCGTGGTTCACATGTGCTGTGCAGTGAACACTGGGGGTGGCTTTAGGATGGGCAGTGCTTCCCGCATTAGAATGTAGCAGGGGATCATTCAGTTCAAGCTCCAAGGGAAGAAAGGAAAGAAAGGAATGACTGCAAGCTGCTCCCAGAACTCA
This sequence comes from Aotus nancymaae, assembly GCF_030222135.1. NCBI lineage: Eukaryota > Metazoa > Chordata > Mammalia > Primates > Aotidae > Aotus > Aotus nancymaae. The sequence goes on along the minus strand of NW_026988412.1, from coordinate 8,005,647 downwards.
CACCTGCTCCTCCTCTGCCAAGTGTCTCGGGCAGGAGCCTGCCTTGCACCCATTGGCTCCAACACCCTCGCACCTGTGCCTCGACCGAGACACTTAGGGCAGGGTCATTGTGCAACTGGGAGAAAACACTCCAGTTGCTGCTGCTTCTTTCTTTAAGAAAAGGGACTCCAGCTCAGACTGCAGGGAGATTGACCACACATGTTCCTCTGTTTGTTACCAACATTAGTTAGAACACTGGTTCCAGCAACAAGCAAACAAAAACCCACCCACCTTTAGGAACCCAAAACAAAACCTGTAATGGAATCCACGTGCCTCCATCTTAAGACCTGAGATAACAACTGTCTTTGCCTTGAAGAGAATGTCATTAGCACAGTCACTCATGCTGAACAATTTCAGAAGCAGGTCCCCTGGCTGGGCGGGCCAGCTGGGGACTTTTATAAGACCCTCCTAGATTTCTAAAACTCAGTACTTCCAGAGGGGTGTCATCAGCACCTTCAATGGGTACTTTCTTCCAAGCAGGCCCCAAGAGGCCGTCAGGGGAGAGACAGGCCTGGGGTGCTGACATCAGGGAGATACCCTGCCCCCGCATTGCCTGTGGGGCACGGCATCTCCCTGATGCCAGTGCTCCAGGACCCAAGGTCAGCACGCCACCCCCGCCCTCATCGCCGCAGAGCTGGCTGGCAGTGAAGGGGCCTCGTGAAGGAAGGACAGTCACAGTATGGAAAGAGCCCCATTTTCATGTCAGCAAAAAAGAGAGAGACTTTCTACAACCTCAACCACCAGTCTAAACTGGAGATTTCTTGAAGGAAATTTTGCAAAGTTCATGTCCATTGAGCTCTTTTTCTGCAAGGCACTGATCTAAGTCCTAGGCACTCTGTGGGAAACAGCATGGTTAATTCCCACAGTTACCCTGCAGGACAGCTCCTATTGTCCTGCCCATAGTATAGATGGGGAAACTGAGGCTCCGAAATAACTTGCTAGGAGGTGGCAGAGCCGGAACCTGAACCCGGCAGCAGGCACCAAGGGCTTCACTGTCAATCAGAGAAGTGACAGGCACAGAATCTTTGGTGTCAGGCTGGAGAGCAGAGAATCCTGTGCCCAGCCCCAGGCTGTGGACAAGCACCCTGAGACTGGAGAGGGCAGGAGAAACTGGGAGGCTGTGGGCCCTGGCTGGATCCTTCATAGAATGACACGTGATGGTGACAAACTGAGCGCAGGTCCAGGCCCAGATGAGCCACAACCATCTGGGAGCCTTTAAAACTTACCCACAGGCAGGCCTACCCCACAGCTTCTCATCTTCTCACTGTCCTGAGGGGTCTGGTTTATATGGCCATCAGAAAGCACCAAACTATCCATCTCAATTCCACCCCAATTCAAACTGTTTCTTTGCCCACGTTCTCTTTTAGTCCTTGTACACATTAAAATATTGCTCTTAGAATTTCATGTCTGTTCTAGTTCCTTCCAAGAGGCAACACTAATCCCCCCCACACTACAGCCTGGTTTCAATGGTGGGGCAGAAAAAAGGCCCAAAGCCCCTGCGGTCACTTCATTATCCTGGAAAGTTAAACCCAAAGTGGGCATGACCTCGAGGTGCCTCATGCCTAGGGTAACAGCCCTACTTGGGGTCCACCTGCCCAACACAGGCTAGGTGGGAAGTCATCAGGCAAGGCCTCTGGGCTGGGAAAACAAGCTGCATGCTGCCCAGTGCTCTCTGGGGACAGGAGGACAATCTTCCTCCCTCTGAAGGAGAACAGGCACCCTCCTGGGAAAACAGGCCTCCAGGCCACACCCAGAGCTGAGAAAGAAGAAATCCCACCTGGCCTTGAAGCCAGAGGCTGCGTCCACAGCCTGTGGGCTCAGCTGGCTGCTCCAGAGCTGCAGGACCACAGTGGGGGCAAGTATGGGAAGAAAAACACGGCTCTAGAGTGAGACTCGGGGTTCAAATCCTGCCTCTGCCATGTCCTGGCTGTGTGAACTTGAGATAGGTGCTGAACTCGTCCGTGTCTCAAACTCCCTTATGGGTAAAAATGCAGACACTACCAGTGCCTACCTCATAGAGTTACAAGGAGAAATGGCCGAGAGAATACTTGTAAAATGCTCAGAACAGTTTAGCGCACAGAAAGCACCCACTTGATGCCAGCTATCACTACTACCAACGAGACCAAGGTGAGGAGTTCAAGCCTCAGCCCTGCAGACAGCGCCATCTGTCCCAGTCAAGGCCAGAGGCAGGTGCCCAGTGTGGCAGGGCCAGCCTGGGCCCAACCCCGCTATGCAGACAGGCTTGCTGGGCAGTGAACGCGGCACTTAGGCGGCCACCACCCCGACTCACCTGCAGCTGCAAGACCTGCTTCTCAAAGGCAGCTGCTTTGGCTTCCAGAGCTTTCCGCTGCTGCTCATCTTGCCGTGCAGCCTCCGACTTCTCCACCAGCTCTTTGCTGACCTTGCTGAGTTCCTGCCGGAGCTTAGCCAGCTCCGCGTTCTGCCTGCAAGACAGTCACCAGCCCAACTGACGGAAAGCAAAGGGTGATCAGATCGGTGGTCCGAGCCTTCCCCCCAGGACTCCAGCTCTCTTGTAAATAGTTACCCGTCTTGAAGCCATTACCAAAGACACTTTTGCATTATCAGCTGTGGGGTTTTGGCATCTGTTTTGTTAAAGACATTGTTTTACCCACATAGTGCATGAACTAGAGACAGTATAGAGCAAATGTGCACTAAAGCATCGAGGGGAGCCCCTCCCAGAAACAGCCAGAAATTCACAGAAAAAGGCAACACACTGTTCTGGGTGCAAACCAGGCCTGAGATGAAGATCCACTTGCCTTGACCCCCTGTAGGCCTGCAGGCAGCAGCCCAGAGTCCACGAGGCCCCTCACTGGCCAACTGGACCAGGGCCAGGCTGGGGAGGCTGCCCGAAGCCAGGGCCTGAGGTGCTTACAGAACAAACCCTTCAGACTGCACTTCAAAAGCTGGGTCTCAGGAGCTGGGAGGAATGTTCCAGAGTTACAGGAGACTTAAAGGAAAAAGAGGCAGCTGAAGGTCTGCCTTTCCAGTGTGAGGCGTGTGATCAGGATGCCACTCCCTCACCAGCAGACGCTGCCTCAAGGCCAAGGACTGACTGTCCAGCCAAGGGACACCACCAGACAAGACTGTCTCAAACCCTGGGATGCAGCACCAGGCCAGGCGGAGCTGGGACACCTGAGGGACACCACCAGACAAGACTGTCCCAAACCCTGGGACGCAGCACCAGGCCAGGCGGAGCTGGGACACCTGAGGGACACCACCAGACAAGACTGTCTCAAACCCTGGGACGCAGCACCAGGCCAGGCGGAGCTGGGACACCTGAGGGACACCACCAGACAAGACTGTCCCAAACCCTGGGACGCAGCACCAGGCCAGGTGGAGCTGGGACACCTGAGGGACACCACCAGACAAGACTGTCCCAAACCCTGGGACGCAGCACCAGGCCAGGCAGAGCTGGGACACCTGAGCGACACCACCAGACAAGACTGTCCCAAACCCTGGGACGCAGCACCAGGCCAGGCAGAGCTGGGACACCTGAGGGACACCACCAGACAAGACTGTCCCAAACCCTGGGACGCAGCACCAGGCTAGGCAGAGCTGGGACATGTGGCTGAGGCTAGCTTCGCTCTGCTGCCTGGCCGGTGGTGGGTCCCACCTCTCTGACTCGGGGGCTGCCTCATCTGTACTGTGGAGGCCGCACCATAGCCCGCTGCGGGGCCATCAGCTCCATGCTTCACATGGCCAGGATTCAAGCGACCTGGGAGGTGGGAGGCCAGGTGGTGCCCTCAAGATGGACTGGAAGCTCTGAAGTGGGCCTGGGAAAACACATCCCACTGCTGAGAGCCACCCACCAGCTTCTGGACTGGCAGTGCCACTGCCTCAGCATGACAAGTCTCCTGGCTTCAGAGACTTCCCCAGTAAGGAGGCCACAGCAGACCCTATGACACCAGAGCATTTCTCAGTCCCCACATTTGCCTTCTGCTGTGGCTTCTGAGGAAACAGCAGCCACCAACCTCCAAGCAGCCAATGGGTCAGGAAAGGGAAGATGTGTGCACACGCACACCCACAGGGGACCGGTAGAGGGGAAGTGGCCGCTGGATCTCACTCTACGCCAGAGGGAGCCACAGCCAAAACAGAGACAGGGCCCGGCTCCCCTCCCTGTCCTGCTCCCATGCTGGGCCTCCCCCGATCCAACTCCCAGCACAAGGACTGAGGGTGCCGGCGCGCTCTGATGTCAGCCTTTCTCTTGGTGACAGCAGAGGCTCTGGGGTAACACAGAGGTCTGCCAAGTCCCTGCAGGACACTTCAGGCCCAGAGAAGGCAAAGTAATGTGCAGGCCCAGGCCTACCAGACACCGTGGTGGGTTTCTCGAGGGCCACTGCTGAGGGTGGAATGCTCCAATCAGGAAGTGGAAGTGCGCTTCCTGTACGTCACTCCAGAGGGAAAGTGCACCCTCCGGCCCCCTCACTGTGGGCTCCAGTGCTTCAGTGACTCAGAGACAACACTGAGATGAGAGCCCCGCTAGGCGGGTGGGGCCTGTGTGCTGGAAACCCTCCCTAGCACCAGCACATCTGAAGCAAGGGTGCTGCAGAGCAGGAGGCCGTGCTCCAGGGCAGTCGAGGCCCACCCTTGGCCACCGCAGGGACGCTGGGCCACCTTTTGGAAGACTCAGACAGGAGATGGAGGGCTGGAGCGGCTCCGCGTGGGGAGAAAGTAGAGCTGCACAGGCAGCCCCTGGCACACATGGAGGGCCTGTGCCTGGCTCTCACGCCAGCTGCCCCGGCCGCAGCCTTGTGAAGCCTTCCTGGCTCCAGAGCCCTTGGGGAGGTGCCGAGGGGGGAATGCTCAGCTTACTTGCTCTCCACCTGGCTCGTGGCCTGGTTCAAGGCATCCCGAAGGATGGAGTTCTCCTGCTGCAGGCGGGCCAGCTGCGTGTTGGGGCCATTCTCCAGCTGCTCCTGAAGAGTCCGGATCTGGAAAGTCACGGGTGAGGGCATCAGAGGCAGCTTGGCCTCACACATAAAACTGAGTTCTGAGTCGGGGTTAGCAAGGACACAGCCCACAAGAGAAAACCCCCAGAAGCTTCCACCTTTTCCTCATGGAAGTTGAGAGGATCTCATAAAACAAGAGGCCTGAAAATTGCAAGGCTCCAGCATCAGGGGCTTGAGGCCAAGCATGACACCCCCCCACCTCCGCCCATACCCAGCGACATGCCTCTCTCCCTCCTCACTGCTCCTGGCCTGCCCAAGTCTGAACGCTCAGCCCAGAGTCTCTGACAGGCTCCATGAACATCTGCCCCCAAGGTCACATGCTTGACTGTTCTAAGACAAAGCACATGGCCACAGCCTCTGACCCCCCGAGGAAGCCTTGTTTCCTGCCCTCTGACCTCCGGCGCCTCCTGGGGCAGGGAGGAGGCTGCAGCCCGCTATGAGCAGGGTGCAGGTTTCAGAAGACAGGGATCAGCCTCTGACTACAGGGCCAGTCTGGGCAGTCACCCAGTGCTGGCCTGGAGCCCCACCCCACACTCGAGCTGTGCAATTTTCAGGCCTCTGGTATTATGGGATCCTCCCAACCATGTGGAAAGAAGACAGAACCAGCATTTCTCCAGGTTCATGTGAAGGGTGAGAACTTGACCCTCAGACCCCCAGGAGGTAGGGAAACAGGGCTAGTCATTCGAGGATAGGTTCTTTAGAAAAGCACTCTTTAAAATGTATTTCACACCTCCTTGGCTATTAACAGGATACACACACAGTGGGCTGCCAGATACTGTCTGGCCAAACACAACAGCCCCTGGACCCCTAACCCCAACCAGACCTTGCAGACCCCTGTGGGCATCCTCAACCCTCACTCATGCCTCGCCCTTTGGGTCTTTCTGGCTTCTTCCATCCTGGTCCAGGACTGGGCCCTGTCCCCTCCCGTGCCCCCACCAGCCACTGCTCACCTTGCCCTGCAGCTGCTGCACCTCCTTCACGTGCTCCCGGTAGCTGGCCTGCATCCGCGCCTGCACGGCTGTGATCTCCTGTTCCCGGGCCACCAGCTGCTTTTTCACCTTGGCCTCCCCGGCTGCTGCTTTGGCCTTTTCCGCTGCCATCTCCTAGGGGCAAAGTAGCAGAGAGAGGGGCCAGTGAGTCTTGCAGGGGCAGGAGCCTATCAGAAGGGACCAAGAGCATCACCCGGGCTGGGAGGCTTGAGAGCAGAGCACAGACCCCTCCTGCTGGCCAAGTTCTCGGACAAACCCAAGCCAGCGGCAGCGGGAGCATCGACAGACAACATCCCTGCTGGCCCCAGCTGGTTGTGGGCTCAGTGTCAGGCCTTGGCCACAGCAGAGGTGGCAGACGCGGCAAGAATGGCAGAGATACGCGGTACTGTCCCTGGCTCTCCAGGGCACTGGCTCGGCCCTGCTGTGACGACAACACCCTGGCTTGACTCAGGGTGCCTACCCTACTCAAGTGTCTTTGCCAGGATGGAAAGGCAGCGAGCCCTGATGGCTAGGGTGGGGACGGGGCTGGCTGCCTGTCCCACCATGGCTGGGGGTAGGGCATGGGTTTCCACAGGCAGTTGCTCTGTCCTCCACCCAGGGGGATGGCAGCTCCAGTCAGTGCCAGATGCCCACAGTTGAACATGGATGCCAAGTCTAGAGGCCTGGCATCTCAGGCAGGGACACAGCAGGATGGGAAAGCTGGCCACAGTGTCAGCCAGAAGCCACAGGGAGGCAGGGTGACAATTCAGGGAAGGCTGACATCATAAGCCCCTGGGGTGGGGGTGTCCTCGTCTAGCAGGCCTGGACAGACCAGCCCCGATGTGGTGTGGATACATATCATGAACACAGCAGCCCTGGGTGACAGTGTCCCATGAGAGTCGAGGCTGCTCCATCCTGGGCAGTGGGCCAGAAGTGAGGAAATCCACCCACTCCCTAGACTAGGGAGGCCTGTCCCAAAGGCCAGAGTGTCCCTCTTGCTTGAGATGGAGAGAACCCTGAGGAGCCACTGGGTGCCAGCTGTCTGTGCTCCTGGCACTCTCTGGAACCTCCTGGGACCCTTGGCCTCACTTTTCAAAGACAGTCATCTTTTTGGCTGTGCCTGGGGTGAGAGGCCCACAGGAGCCTGCAGGTCCACTTCATTGATTAGCTATAGAAGTTGGGGGGCAGGAGGAGCTGACACTGTGCCCAAGCACTGCCCCATTTAATTCTCTCTGTAAGATGAGGATGACAATTCCCATCCAAGCTGAGGTCACACAGCCTTGGAAAGGACACACTTGTCCAAGGCTGAGAATCCACTCCAGCCTCTTAGGAGGCGGGGTGGGGCCTGAACCTAGGACTCTACGAACCCAAGGGGTTCCCAGAAAGGGGAAGAATGAGGTCGCCTGCTCCTCTGTGCAGGCCGGGAAGCCTCTGGGGAAAGGGAGGATGGTTCAGCGGTGATTCCAGGACCCCTCCATGCTTCCTCCTCTAACACACGCGACCCCACCGGCCCACTGCTGGCAGATGGCTGTGGTGGGGATGACTGGAAGCCTCCAAACACCAGCAGAGCAGGAGGCGACTCTCTTTGCTGAGTTTCCCACACAACAGTCCTTCCAAGAAGATGGTCCACCTTGCGAAGAAGAAACCAAAGCTCAGAGAGGCCAGGCATTCCCACAGCCACATGGATGGCAGCTTGGGGGGCCACACTTGGGTCGTCCTCAGCCCACCTCTGCCACCTGCAGACATCCTTCACAGCCCTGGGCAGGCCTCGTACAGTGCCAGGGTCCACCCGGCTCAGGGTCTGCAGACCCCTATCTCCTCGGGGTCAGGGTCCCAAGGCTACTGGAATTCAATGGGATTTTCCTCCTCCTTTGCTTCTGGGCTTTTTAAAGGGCAGAGAAAAGTCAACTCATCCGAGGTGCAGCTGTTTAGCTCCCTGTGGTTTCTTTTATTTCAAAGAGCTCAGAGTCTCAAGATTCCTTCTGCTTGTCAAATTCTTAATTCACTTGCAAGAATCAGATTTATTTTCTTGAAAAGCATTCCTGATAGTGGTGGGGGGTTCCGGTGCCCAAGAAGAGAAGGTTTGGCACCATCGCTAGCACTGGCTCAGAAGTGACTCTCTGTCCCTTCTTTCTTCCGGGTGCTGTTCCCCAGGAGTAGTGGGCCCCTTCATGGTGTAAGCTTCGAGGACTGGGGAGAGCCCTCCAACCTGCTTCCCCAGCCAAGCAAGGAAGCAGCCTCCACCAAGAAGGCCTGGTAACAAACTCCTCCCATGCCCCCACACCCAGGTCACCCTCTGAGGGTCTCTGCCCCGAGGGGGCATTGGGGCTCTTTAGCTGCATTCTGATTCACGGCCCCATCTCCTTCTGGGTCCTAAAACCAGAACACAGGACCAAGCCCAAGACGGGGCCAGTCCGAGGTGTGGCTTCAGGATAGAGGTTCTGGTGCCCAGGAAGATGACAGCTGGAACGTTTTTCCAAAAAGTTGTGCCTTCTTGGCTACATCACTGGAGCTCTGTATGGATCCCTCAACACCCCCACCCAAAGATTCTCACACAGCCAGGACAGAGTTCTCAGGGGCGTCTGAGTCCATCAACCCCTGCGAGAGTGCCTGGACTGGTCCTTGAACCCAGTTCTGCTGGGACTTCGCACATTTGGGAGGCCTGGAGACGGCAGATAATCCAAATATTCTTTCTCAGTGTGTCCAGATCAGGCCTTCAGCATCAGACCCCAAGAAACAGAATTAAGGAAAACCCTTTTCAACTGTAAAAACTTCTTTACAAGGACAAAGAAAACACGTCAAAGGAACTAGAAAAAGAAACGTCAGTTCCATCCATCTCCCCAGCTCCTGTGGGGGATTAAGGTGAGAGGAATTGCCGGACTCCCAGGAATTTACTGTCTTGTGACATTTCCCTCAGCAGTGCTGGGCATTGCTGTAAGAATGAGGTAAACAAGCCGGGCTCGACGGCTCATGGCTGTAATCCCAGCACTTTGGGAGGCAAGGTGGGCAGATCACCTGAGGCCTAGAATTCGAGACCAGCCTGACCAGACAGGAGAAACCCCCCGTCTCTACTAAAACTACAAAATTAGCCAGGCATAGTGGCATATGCCTGTAATCCCAGCTACTCGGGAGACTGAGACAGGAGAATCACTTGAACCTGGGAGGCAGAGGTTACAGTGAGCTGAGATCGCACCACTGCACTCCTGGGTGACAAGAGTGAAACTCCATTGAAAGAAAGAAAGAAAAGAAAAAAAGAAAATAAAAGAAAAAGGAAAAGAAAATAAAGAGAGAGAGAAAGTGAGGAAGGAAGGAAGGAAGGAAGGAAGGAAGGAAGGAAGGAAGGAAAAAGAAAACAGAAAAAGAAAGAGAAAGAGAGAGAGAGAGAGAGGTAAACACATCAGCTCTCCTCACCCCAGGACGCTCGACGGAGAGCATAAGCACAGGGAAGAAAAACAGCCAAAAGCATTGACTACAAACATTTAACTATGTACAAGAGGAAGACAGAAAACACTCAGGAATGCTTCCAGGCTTCCCCTCAGCTGCGAGGTGGCCTCGGCCCTCAGTGGCCACTTGCTCACTGGCGGCCTGCTAGGCTGAGCCAGGCAAGGCCGCCAGAGCGCGTCTGCCCTGCCAGGTGCGAGGTCTGACAGGAGCCAGATGCAGTTAGGTGATGCCTAACTGTACCAATGACCTCTGTGCAGAACAGGACCATGGGAGGTCCAGAAGGTTCCTGAGGGAGGGAGACCAAATTGAGTCTTCCAGAATAAGAAGAGAATGTCCAGACCTCCAAGCAGGGAAGGGATTAGAGGCCAAGGGAACAGCAAGAGGAGAGCCCCAGAGGAGGCAAGAAAGGGTGCGGGGTGTCTGGGCACAGGCGAGGAAAAGGAACATGGTGGGGGGCTGAGCTGGGGCTCAGGGGGCAGCTTAGGTCTGAAGATTAGGGGCCACTGGCAGAGCTTGAAGGGAGTCCTCACAGATCAGCATTTGGGAACCCAAGAGGACCTCCTCAGGCTTAGGGAGGAGGGTGTGGGTGGGTGGGAGGCCACCCACTGTTAACCTTCTCCTCACCTGAGAGCCAAGGACGGTGGTCTCCGAGGAGGCTGGGTACTGAATGAGGACCACAGGCTGCCTTGAGCATGCAGCCAGGGAGACATTCTGCCACCCCAGCGGGGTTGGGGACAGCATCAAAGAGCAGCCATCTAAGGTGTGCCTTCTGGTCCTGCCCATCCCCTACCCAGTGAACTTCCCATCTGGCTCAGAGCTGTGACTGAATTTGCGACAAAAAGTAAGGCTGCCTTACTTCCAATTCTTTGTGCTCGAGCAGACGGAGGCACTGGAGGAAGGGCTGCAGCCCAGACACTGCTGGGGAGTCCACCATCCAGGCTGCCTCCCTGTGCCCGCTGCCTGGGATGGAGAAGGCAGGGAGGCGGGGAGAGGGTGAGAGCAAGCCTGTGGTGCTGCATGGGGCAAAAACGGCTTTTGACAAGGCCTGGTCAGCCCCAGGGGACCAGGGGACCCCTCACCTTACCCTTCCTCCAGGAAGGCTGGGGCACCAGAACCCACCCTCAGAAGCAGAGAGGCAGGGAGAGACCCTGAGGAATTCTGCAGGGGGAAGAGCAGCCCCTACGCGGTGCATCCCAACACAATCTCCACGACGCCGTCAGCCCCATCCCACGGCAGCACTGACCCACCGCCGACTGCTGTTCAGAGCGCAAATGCTGCCTGCCACGCCAGCCGCTAATACATGGGGCCGGGTTTCCCTGCACATCCCTCCTCTGACATCAGAAAAGGGAGAAGAGCAGCCCCTCCAGCCCCCTCCACACAAGGTTTCGCACAGTTCTTGAGAAAACAACCTTGAATCTACTGTGGCCCACCTTCCTTTCCAGGCACAACCCCTAGACAGCTGGCCTGTGACCGTGGGACCTGTCTCGTGAAAGCTAGGTCTGGTCCATCCCCATCACAAACTGATGCTGCTTAACTTCCAACCCCTCCCTACGTTCTTATAGCCACGAAGGAAGCCACCAGTCAGCAGAGCCACGAGCACTGCCAAAGGTAAGCTGCCAGCCCTCGGCTCTTTAGGCAGCAAATAAGCAGCAGTCCCTACTCAGTGGCCTGACAGTCCGCTACGTTCCAGGCAGGCCAGAGCATCTCAGAGCCGGGGATCCACCGTGGATGGGGTGGGGATCCTCAGAGGACGGGGGAGGACGAGCCATGCCTGAGCCCACTCGGGCTGTACCTTGTTGAGCTCTCTCAGTTTGCTCTTGGCGACGGCCGCATCTTCCTGCTCTGTGGCCAGCAGCTTTTCCTTCTCTTCCAGCTGGCGTTTCAGAATCGCCACAGGGTCACCTTTCTGAGTGGCCTAGAAGTACCCAGAGACGTGTTAACAGAGGGGACAGATAGATGGGACTTGGCTCATCCCCCGACCCCGGACAAGAGCAGAGGCCCGAGTGCTTGATGAAGTGGAGCAGGGGCTTCGAGTTAAGGTTCCACTGGGACTCCAGATACTTGTCGGGAAAGGTAGCCTGGCTGGGACCCCAGGCCCAGTGTGTGCGTCGGGACTGTCAAGACCAAAGGCTTTGGATCCCTGGAGTGGCGTTTAGGAGTGTGGTGTTGCCAGCTCCTCTGAGGGGCAGCTGGCCGCCATTTCTGGCCTGGAGCCTACCCAAGCCGGGCGTGCAGCCCATAGGCCTCTGGCTGCAGCATGGGGGCGGGTACACTGGAGACAGGGCCTGAGTAGGGCTGGGCCTCTCCCTGGTCATCTTGATTTCCTATGGCCACTCATACCCAGGAGAGCCCCCAGTGATGAGTGACGAGCTCCCAGCACCACTGAGACTGTACATGATGTGTATGGCCAGAAAGGGAGTGACCCACTGGCCTCAGGGCACACCCGAACATCTCTAACCACTAAATTCTGCAGCAAAGTTACTGTGAACTCTGACTCCACTGAAGGAATGTGCCATGCAGCACTTCTCTGGGACAGCTCTTGGCCAGAGGCATGGGACAGCTCGGAGCTCTCAGCCTCTGAACTTGCCCCTGGCAGGACGAGGGAAACCAGGGGTGCTTCTGGGCTGGGGAACCTCACAGGGCCCCACACAGTGTGTCCCTACACCTTCCTTTCTGCACCCTGAGCTCTGGCCACAAACTGGCTAGCTCCCAGCTCCCCAGAGCCCGACTCCAGCCCTGACCGTCTCAGTAGCTGGGCCACGGGTGGCTTGACAGAAGCCAAAGCACCTGCAAGCAATCCCTCGAGGTGGCAGAATTCTACCAGGAAAGAGAAGTGGAGAGTGTTTTATGAATGTTCTCTCTGTGGCGGGGCAGGCTGTGTGTGGCCATCCTGATGGGCATCTGGGGGCAGGGGGAGGCACGGGGCCCTAGAACCCAGGTAACCACTGCAACTCACTGGCCCCTGAGGGGGAGAGGCAGAGGGAAGGGCAAAACCGCCCTAGCCAGCTGCAGTGGCCTCTGAGGGTGGCTAGCGGGAGGGTGGGCCTACCTTGTGCCAGGTGTCCTGAATGATGCCAGCCTTCTCAGACAGGATCTCGATGAGCCGCTGGGCCTCGCCCTCGTTGAACACCATGCTCCCAACTGTGGAGACCAGCGTCTTGTAGGGGAGGTAGAGGGGGCCGTCGGCGTCTGGGGGCTCTGTGCAGTGAGAGGGAAGGAGCAGAGACTCAGGCCCAGATGCCATGACACACACGGCCACGAAGCCTGTCACACCAACAAGGTTCTGGTCACAGCCAAGAAGAGCTCTCCAAATGCCTGGGTGGGCAAGCTGAGCACGGCGAGTCTGCTCCCGTGTCTCCTGCTCTTTCAGGACACCGAGAAACTGACTCAACGATGGGTTCCTGCACCGTCCTAACTCGCCCATAGGAAGTCCCAGCCTAGAGTGGAAGCAGCACCCCTCTTTTTTTTTTTTTTTTTACCATCAAGATGACCTGGAATAAAATTAGACGAGGTGTACCTTTCCCAAAGGCTTTTCTCTCTTCTTTCTTTTCCCACAAATGCACTGGTCCCATTCTCAGCCTGCATGGCTCAGCAAGGTTCTCCCCAGTGGCCGTGACTGAGCCCCGTGGCTTTATGGAACCTGACTAAGTAGCAAATCCACTGTCCACCACACACAGACACCCAGAGCCACACTCCTGCGGCCATGGGAGGGGCACAGAAGGCAGGAGAGGCCGCTTCCTTCCACACATCAGTGCAAACCCTCTATTTCCAGCTCCCTGGATGAAGCTTAGGCAACGACAGGTTTCGGGATAGGAAAAGCTGGCTGGGTTCTCATAGAATAAGCTTGTCCACTCGCCAGTCCATGAGTGACTGCCTGGAGGACAGGGAGCCATCTGCCAACAACCAACCACCAACCGTCACTTCTGAAAAACTAAAACTGCAGACACCCGCCCCCCACCTCCCAGTTTTGCTCTCACTGGGGCTTGAACGCAGCCTTGGAAGCAAGAAAGGGTGAACCGGCCTGAGTGCCTGGACTCTTTCACAGCTGAATGACAGCACCAAAAAGGAGCCAAATCAGAGAGCAGACCAGCCTACAGCAGCCCCCTCAACTGAGCCCACCTTGGGAGGACAATGGAGAGGGCTGGTTTCCATAGCAACCCTCAATTCTCTGGCTTGTCACAATATTTTCACTTACTAGTCACAATATTTTCATTACAAGTCAAAGCATTTGGCACGATACCTTAATACGGGGAATGTGGGATGTGGGCGAGCTGGTTGCTATGAGCACCTTTATTTCATAAATTCTTATCCTGATGAATCTCAGGAGATTAAAAATAACCACATGACACCAAAGGCCTAAGAGCTCACGGGTGCCACAAAAACGGGTCCCAGCAGAAGCATGCCCCCTTCAACCTTCTTTTTACTGAAATACGTGTATGCATATTAAGTAATTTTAATGCACACACAAGAGAAAATTCTAACCCAAAAGCCAAAAGAAAATAAAAACACATGGCCGGGTGCAGTGACTCATGCCTGTAATCCCAGCAATTTGGGAGGCCGAGGCGGGTAGATCACGAAGTCAGAGATCGAGACCATTCTGGCCAACACGGTGACACCTTGTTGCTACTAAAAATACAAAAATTAGCCAGGCATGGTGGCGTGTGCCTGTAGTCCCAGCTACTCGAGAGGCTGAGGCAGGAGAATCACTTGAACCTCGGAGTCGGAAGCTGCAGTGAGCCGAGATTGCACCACTGAATTCCAGCCTGGTGACAGAGTGAGACTCTGTCTTAAAAAAAAAAGAGAGAAAGAAAAAGACCACGCACGGCTCACTCTCAGGAGAAACCCCCGTGTTAGTTCACATTTTGGTTCCCAGCCTTCCTGCCTTCCCCCGCTCAGCCTGCAAGCGCGTGTCTACTGCCAGCGCTTCCCCGGAGACGGAGGCCACTTGTTGCAAAGGCACCTCTGTAGTTACAGACGGGCAGGGCAGCTGCTTCAGCCTGCGTCTAGCTGCTGGCTGCACAGACATTTTCCCCTCCTGACTCAGAAAGGTCTCCTCCTGTGCCGTCTGATGCGCAGGGTGCCAACCACGTGTGGCTACTGGGCTCCTGCAACGTGGCTGGCGTGACTCAGGATGTGCTACGAGTGGGGAGTACACACAGGATTTAGAAGAGTTGATATAAAAATAAAATAATGCAGTATCTGTAATAATTTTATATACTGATTGTATGTTGAAATAATATTTCAGAGAAACTGAGTCAAATAAAATGTATCATTAACATTCAGTCCATTTGTTTCTTGCTTGCCTTTTTAATCGTGACCAACTAATAATATTTACATCACATCCATGGCTCACATGTGTGTGGCTCACACTTTCTCCTGGACAGGCTGGTCTATTCTTCAGAACCGGGGACCCCCAAAGTGCCCCCTGCTGAATTCCTGGCGGCCCCTGGTCCTACAGAGGTTCCAGAGTGACCCAAGAGCTCTGGCCTCTCTTGAACTCTCTCCTTAAAGACCACCTTTCCAGGGCCCACTGCCCCTACTGCACTGCTGGGTGGGGAACATCTGGATATGACAGCTGGAGAGCACTCGCTCTGCGACACCGCTTCGGGCACGGGGGTCATGGCCACATGCTCACCCCTGCAGGCGCGGTTCACAGAGTGCTCCCGAGAGCATTCTCAGAGTGCCAGTCTCATAAATCTTTATTAAAACTTTCTAATGCAATTCCATTTTATTAGGTATTTTAATATAAAAATAAAAACTTGTAACAAGGGAAACAAATGCAAAGCCGCGTCCAGCAAAACTGAACGCTTTCCTCTGCCCGTCCCTCACGGGCCCTCAGAAACTTCCACAGCCTTTGCCACACTCATACAAACACCACCTTTTAAATTAGAGAGCTGTAAGTTTACAAAACATTTTTCATTAAATCTTTTAGGTAAAAACTGTGCTGTCTCAATTGTCCCCAGATCAAGGCCAGCACAACTGAAAGAAAAAAGGAAGGCACTCGGAAGCAGAGGCAGATTTTCTGGGCCTCTCAGTGAGCTGCATTTAAATAATGTACTAACGAGAGCCTAAGGCGTGTCCAGCACATCACTCAGGGCTCCAGCAAATACTGGAAGATGCCAGTAATCTTCGGAATTGTGAAATCTTAAGGCACTAAACTAAGTCTGTCAGACTCAACACCTAGTCTGTGAAATCACAGAATTCAAAAGGCCCAGGGTGCAGTGAATTCTGGAACAGGTCGGCTCACTGAGAGCTTGCTCCTGTGGTTAATGCTTTGCCCATCTTGGTAGATTTGAAATACCAGGAAGGGACAGGCCAGGAGGCCTGGGGAGTGACCAGGGAGCAGGAGAGCCAAGAGTAGAGACACAGGCCAGTGTCTCACTTTGATGGCATAATTGACACCTTTGTCTGGCGGGGACACAGCAACACCCCAGGGGCCAGGTTCTGCATGAATGTGACGGGCACTGTGACAAATAACCACCCAGGCCTGGGCTCAGTGCTTCACCTCCAGGTGGTGGCTCCCATGGGGGAACCTAGGTCAGAACCCTCAGAGCCACATATCCGCCCAAGAGCCTGGAAGCAAGATTCTGAAGTGCCATCTTCTCACCTTTACTCTTGACAGCTAACTCAATCAAAAATAAATAAATGAATAAAACCACTGTCCAGATGAAGAAACACACCCCTGGGCCACATCCAGTCTGCAAGTCACTTCTGTCCTTGAGCAGTGGGGCATCAGGGTCAGAGCAAGGCCTCTGGGATCAGGTGGCCTGCAGTCAAATCACAGCTTAGCTTCTTCCTGTGTCCTTGGACAAGCAGCTTAACCTTCCTTTGCCTCTGTTTCCTTGCCTATGAAATGGGGATGATCACTGTTCCCCACCCCACAGTTTGGCTGCAAAGATTAAGTTGCAATATGCTTGGAACCATGCCTGGCGCAGGGTAACGCACGGCAAAATAAATCAGCATGGCCAGCCTTCAAGCAGCTCACAGCAGCTCAGATAACGCACCTTACACCCCAAATTTCAAAACGACTCCCTTCTTCGACCACGCTGGGAGGCTCAGGCACCTAAAATTAAACTCATCTGGCAAAGCACTTAGGGATCTCTCTCACTGTCAACTGTGGCATCCTTGCACGAGGCTTTTCTCTCTGTATAATCTCCAGGATCCCCCATGGCCAGCGCTCAGCCATAGAAGGAGGACCTCAGCCATAAGCAGCCTCACGAGATTTAGCGGCCAGTCCCCCACATCGGCTGCTGGAACACCCCTGCAGTGCGCACACCTGGCTCTCTCAGCCCACGGGGAGGGTGTTGGAACCACTCCAGGAACTGCCACCTGAGCCCCGGCAACAGCTGTGGTTAACGGGAAGGGATTTTCGCCTCGGCCCTGGGATGGGCCCCATAAAAGGCTCCAGCTCAGCTCCAGCTGCCGCTACAGGTGCCCAGCAGCCCTGTCCAGGGTTGGCAGGGCCAGGTGGTCTCTAGACACAAAGTATGTACCACCTGTGCACCTAGCAGTCCGTGAAATGCTGGGCTTGGAAAAGTAATTTCCAGGTTGGGCTGTGGCCAAGAGAGGCAGAGGACGCAGCACCATAAGACAGCAGAGTGACACAAGGGGAACCCAGGGAGCGACTGTGGCAGCAATGCCGAGAAAGGCTTTAAGGCAGGGTGCTTGGGCCAAGCACAGCTGGGTACAGAGATGGTGAGGGGCTTTGGGCCCTAGCGTGTCAGATTTGCACCCAAGGTTGGAGTAGATCCAAGTCTTCATAGGCCCCAGGAATCTGGATTGTATCCTGCAGGCAACAAGTGACGCCTAGAAAGGAACGTTGGAGTTTGAGAAAATGATTTCAGGATGCCCAGGGGGATAAGGCTGGAAGCAGGAAGACCAGCAGGCCTGGACCCTGGTCCCAAGAGCCCGAATCCCCGCCGGGTTCGAAGAGCCCAGGACCAGGGTCCAGGCCCGAGTATTCAGGAAGCTAGGCTGGTGGGAGGACGCCCAGGTGTCGACCCGGGGACTCTGTGGAAACTGAAACGGCGTGGACTTAAGGGCTGGGGGAAGAACTCCACTGGCAAAAACTCATTTCCTAAGGGACTGTGCAGATCAGTTCTGAGGACCCCTCCCTCAGACGCACAGATCTCAGTCTGAAGAGTTGCTGCCTCTGGGCCTGCATGGGGGGACTCCAGACCGTGCAGACCAGGGGACCCAGCATGGCTGCCCCTGTGGGAAGAAAGCCAGATCGCAATCTTGGGCTGCCTTCCATGCCCTGCAGCCCCCAATCACCCCAGCCAAACTCAGGCTCGCTGTAAGAAGGTGAAGACCCTCGGGCCCAGGAAGGGGCTCTCCCAAGCCTCCTGGAAGCCCAGCACCCCACAAGCAGTCATCAGCCTCTGCACACCAAGATTCAGAGGCCGAGGACAAGCTCCCCATTCCTGCTGACCCAAAGTCCGGAGGGTGTCTCTCTCTCAACCTGAGGAGCTGGCTCCCTTCAGGGTCCTGCCCTGAGGTGGGACGCAGGACACTCTCTAGGGAGGAGCTCCGGCCAACAGCACTGCTGGCCTCTCCCTAACCACTCGTTCCTGGACTGTGGACGTGAGGGCTCCTCCTGAGCCTGCGGGTGAAGTGAGCTTTATGACACCCCGAGGAAATGAAGACCTACCGAATGCTCCCGGAGGCAAACTGCGACTCCTGCTCTCACTCACTGCTCATCTGCCCACAGCTGAGGCAGACCCTGGGCAGCATACGAATATTGGACTCCAGGCCCAGCTCAGGCCACAGAGCCCAGCCTTGCCCAGGCGCTGGTCAGCTGCTCCTGAGTCCGAATGCCACGAACGGTCACATCTGCAGCTTTAAGAGCAATGGAGCTAAGTACAAATAATGTCAAGAACAACCTGACTTGGGGCCTTTTAATTAGTCCTTTTTCTTTGGTTGGAGAAAAAAGCCATCAGCTACCAACCTGGGGAGTTGGACATTTAATGGTATCTAACGGAATTAAAAATATCCTACAGATTGAAGGACTGTTTTCCTCTTTAAAGTTTTGGTTTTTCCTCTGAATTTCAACAAAACCAATTTTATACCTGGAGTTAAAACCCACATTACAGTATTTTTAAAAGAAAGACACTCCCTGGAGGACCTCTGGGCAAGGGCTTTCCCAGGGCACACAGGCTGGCCCAGGAGGATCCGGTCTAACGGCAATTAGGACTCTACCTAATGCCTGCAGAAAACAGTGGGGATTTTTAATCCTGGGCTGTCTGACCACAGCTGTCTGGGGGCAGTGACCGGAGTCCCAGCCTCGCCATGTTTTCAAGTGGTTGAAAAGAGATTCCTGGAAGAGTGTCATCTAGCAGCTTCTCACACTGATACTTGGCTCACTTCCCTAGGGGATGTTTTTGTTCTTCTTTAAAAAAAGAAGAAAAGAAAAAGTTGGGTTTGCAGAACTCACACAGAAAGTGAATAAAGGCTCAGAAGCCCCAGAGAGTTTTCTTCAGAGCTTCAGACCCTGAGAAACTGAGTGACGTTAAAAAAAAAAAAAAAAAAAAAGTATCTGACTTGATCTCTGTGCACACCTCTCTGTGCTCTGCCAGCGAGAAGGGCGCAAGGGCACCTGCCAGGCAGGGCCGGGGGGGGGGGGGGTCCTTGGGAGGGGCTGCCCACACATGCCGCTCTGCCATCTGCTGGTCACCTTCATGACTTCTGGAAAGTCTCAGCTCTGGTTTCTGCCTTTGTCCAAGAGGTAAAAATTCAAATCCACCTTAGAGAATTGCACAGGGGAAAAAGGCATGGAAAGCAGCCTCCTACACTGTACATCTGAACAAACACCAGGTTGGGAGCATGGTGGTATCATACCCGCTGTGCTACGCAGTGCCGGGCCTGGAGCACAGCAAGCCACACGCTGGGAGGACAGGCGGGGGTGGGTGGGTGAGGAGCCAGGAGCAAGGGGTATTCCCATCACCAAGTCAAATCATTTAGGATGAGGGCTCTGCTATGCTCTACACCTTGAATACTGTTTCCTAGAGGCTTGAAAACTCTTCCCCACACCCACTGACCTGTGACCCCTGCCCCATTAGATTGCGGAACGTGACTCTGGATTTTAGGTTGTATTTCCTATTGTGGAGGTAGAATGGGGGCTCAGCAAGACTGCACACCACAGGGAGCTCCTAGACCCTCCCATCAGGGCACTGCCAGGCTCCAGGATGTGGGACCTGCCTTTAACTTCCCACCTTGCCCAGTTCATGAATGCTTGCCATGCGCCTGTGTGCCAGGGCTGGGACAGGCACTGGCCTCCTGGAGGCCTCAGAAGAGCTGGCACTACCTTTCCTCACCCCAGGCCCCAGAAGGAGCAAGGCACTCCGTGCTGCTCCTCAGAGGATGCAGAGCTATCTTAAAACACCCAGAGGATGAGAGTTCCACCAGCTTTGGTACAAGGAGGGCCCGTTTATTTAACTTAGAGACAAATAATGGAGTTTTTGTTTCTTCTCCATAAAAAAAGAAAAAAGTTAGAGAAAAACTGTAAAATGCAGAAGGGTGAAAGGGAGATACTAACATTTACCCATAATCCTACCTCCCAAAGGTGGCCTTTTTCCCTCATGGACAACGTGGCCAGGATGGGCCTCTGAAATGCCTGTTTCTGCGTGTTTGCCACCTCACATAGTTGGGCTCTCCTGGGCCTTGACACAATGGTCCCTCTGGCCACAGAGTAAAACTGGCTTGCATCAGCAGGCTGGGGAAAGAAGGCCCCATAGAAAGCTGGCCCACAGCCAAGAGAGAAGTGCCATGACCCCAGGGGTACCCACCCCCTTCCATTAGGCTGAAAGGTCACAGGTCCTTGGGTGGGCTTTAGACTCCCCAACAGCGCAACAGGGACCCTGCATGCCTGCATCTCCCTGAGTGACATGCTGGCAGAGGCAAGGAGGCAACACCTGTTTCCACCTAGCAGCAACAGTGAGTGAAGCACACTCCAGTTAAAAGCACACTGCTCTGGCGCAGACAATAACTGTGGGGTCTCTAGAATGTACATGTGTCCTTCCTCAGTCTGAGCCCACACTGTAGGATCCAGACTCGATTCCAGGTGCTGGGTGGGACAGCTCTCCTGCCAATGTAACACCCAGATGGCAATTAGTACAAGATCACTGCAGCCCAGGGTGGGAGGCAAACAGCATAATCCTGCAAAGACTCAATCTGAGGATAAAAATAGATTTAAAAAAAAACCAACACCACTGCATACACATGCATCCTGTGCAAGAAACTTGGCTCTCCTAATAGACACTGTGCACACATGCTCAGTTAACTATCAGAGAACGAACCAGTTAAGGCCTGGACACGTGCGTCCAGCTGACAGTACCCCGAAGACAGGGAAGCTTCGGTTCTAGAGAAATTCCACTTCCAGAGGATGCCATCAGTTCCCTCCTCTCCAAACATTTATTAAAGAATTTGTGCCTTCCATTTCCGAAGGAAGAGGTTTTCCTCCTTATCCCACGTCTGAGTTTATAATGCTTCTCCCACCCCAAACTTCCTGAAGTTAGAATCATTTCCAGGGCAGCACAGCAGCATTGTGTCAGCAATGCTGAGTCAGAAACAATCATGTGGACCTCTCATCGTAAAGTGTGAAACATTTCTGGAGAGCAATGCAGCACTGTCTTCCTAAATTAAAACTGTAGGCACCTTTTGACTCAGCAATTACTTATTTAGGAATTTACTTTGTAGAGACACACAACAGTGTATGTATATCATTGCAGCATTAATCTTAGCTGCAAAATAGCTGCACGCTACTTAAATGCCATTTAAATAAATTATGATACATTCATGCTAGGGAGTATTATGCAGCTGAATGTGGCAGCTTCGCAGGTGCAATATGGAAAGATGTCACCAATACAGTGTTAAGCAGACAGCACTGTGAGTGGCAGCTCCCGTTTGTGGGTGCCCAGGTGAAGAGAACGGTGAATTTCAGGTCCCCCCTCCCCGGGAAGTGGGTGGTAACTGGGATGGAGCAAAAAGACTTTCTATTTTCACCTTCCATGCTTCCATACTGTGAATTTTGTTTGCTGGAAACACCTATTTATATAATAATAAATTGTAAAAGGCAAGGATTAGGAAGGCAGGTGTTCTCTGTCAAACAGAGCCATGGACAAGTGGTAAAAACCTGCTGCACGGCCCTAATCTGCTCTTGGAGGAAAATCAAAGCTGATGTTCTGGATGAGCTCCAGCCTGGGTCTGCAAAAACGTGTCCTGGGTCTACCACTCCTGCCGGGTCTCCCTCTAGAGCACCTATCAGTGGGGGGCCCTGCGGGACCAACCAGGTAACGGGTAAGGCCAGGAAGACTGAAGAAGCAATTCAAGTCTCTAGTGGAGCCCAGCTCCAGCACTGGTTTTGCTGCTCATCTGTCATGTGCTACGGGCCAGCCACAGCCTCTGTGACCCCTCACAGCACCACACTGTGATATGGAGGTCAGACAGCTCACCCGACCCTGTACTCAGGACACAGCAGCCAGAACAAAGCAGGAAGGGGCAGAGTGCAACACCAACACAGGGCTGCACAGACCTGCCAGCAACCCAAGAGGCCCCCTCCTTTCAAATGGGCCTGTCTAGAGCAGTGCCGTGCAGAACTTTCTGCCCTGACAGAGGTGATCTGTCTCTGCACTGTGTAAGAGGAGCTGCTAGCCACGTGTGACTAGGAGGCACTTGGAATGTGGATAGTGTGACTGAGGAATGGAATCTTTAAATTTATTTACTTCTCACTGATTTAGGTGATAATTTAAACGGTCCCACACACCTCCCGGATCCCCGCAGCAAAGCCACCAGGCCACCTTACTCCTCCCACCCAATACACGTGCACAGGTCTTTGTGTTTCTAGAGGCCTAGGGCCAGTCGGCCCACCTGGAGTTCTGCCTACGGTTGCCTCAGGTTGGGCATACATGGCCCCAGAGAAGCTGGAGTGGGCCAGCCCCATACTGACAGGAAGCTCAGCCCCATACTGACAGGAAGCTCAGCCCCAGCTGAGGGGTGAGGAGGCCCAGGTCAGCCAGCGGGGGCCACCGCAGCCTTTCCAACAAAGGGAGGAACACATGGTCTAATGGATCTCATCAGGCCTGCTCACCTGGCAACATGGTGACAGTTGCCAATGGTTAAGTGGGAATCCAATTAATTCTGGAACACAAAACTCCACATATAAGACATAGCTGCAAGGGTCAAACCAATTCCATAAGCCACTGGCAAAAACCTATGTTGTGGACTCACAGATTTCTGCTTCATACCCTCGGGCACCACAGCTCATGGCTAACTGAAAACTAAGAAAATCGTCCGAGGGCACAGAGGCAAGGTGGGAAATCACTGCGAGTGATGGAGAATGCCCGGAGCAGAGATGGGCCTTCGCAAGGTGAAATGGCCAAGCATTCAGAAAGTGCCACTGACAACTGACTCCGAAGTGGCCGGGAACTCTGCCATCTGCAGCGGCGTACCCACCATGCCCGGCACGCCCTTGGCCTCTCCCCTGCATTTGCGTTGTGTGTGGGAACTGCAGACTAACTGTGAGGAGAGACGCACACTTCACTGAGCCCACCCAGGGCCTCTGTCCTTTACAGACAGCTGCAAAGCAGCTGGGAGTTGGGTGCTTCGCAGACGCCCTTGTTGCACATGCCACCCAGCAGTGGCTCAGGGATTGGGCCCCCCCACCCATGCTGTTAGCAGGAAGATGGCAGCCACAAATAAATCAAGACATGTCCCTGAAGCCATTGGCTGCAAAGGGTGGAAAATACATGTGTGCCAAAGAATAAGCAGATTGTGACAGAGTCCAAATAAGGCCAATCCATACAGATCACAGGCCAAGAACAACCCAGCCCTGGCCAGACACAGTGGCTCACGTCTGTAATCCCAGCACTTTGGAAGGCCAAAGCGGGCAGACCATCTGAGGTCAGGAGTTCAAGACCAGCCTGGCCCACATGGTGAAACCCCATCTCTACTAAAAATACAAAAATCAGCTGGGTATGGTAGAGGGCGCCTGTAATCCCAGCTACTCGGGAGGCTAAGGCAGGAGAATCGCTTGAACCCGGGAAACGGAGGTTGCAGTGAGCCCAGATCATGCCATTACACTCTAGCCTGGGCAACAGAGCAAGACTCTGTCAAAAAAAAAAAAAAAGCAAGATAGACAGAAAGAGCCACACACACGCGCGCCTCACAACCCCCAGCCACCAAAGACCTACGCTGATTGGGATATTAACATTAGATACTCAGCAGCACAGGCCAGAGAGAAGCACACACTCAGCGAAACCGTAACGCATGAACCCACTCCTGTTTTGGTTTGACAATGGCCATGCAAGGCCTGACTGCTGTATTAAAGGACACAGCAAAAGGACAGGATTCTCCATCCCAATTGCTACCCGCACAGACTGGTGTGGGCACCTCCATGTAACACATACCCAACCTCTTCACATCCCAGGGCCAGCACCCTCCCTTCATAGTCTCCAGGCAGGAGGCACCCAGCCTTTGTCCTTCCAGGGACTCCAAGGTTCCCCACATCCTGAGTGTGACCCCATCACAGAACTGGTGGCAGCAGGAGCTGAGTGTGAAGCATCTTAAGCCGGAATCCTGAATGTTTCTTCTTGTACAGACACTGCTCCCCCAGTGAGAAGGTCTCCACTTGGGACCATGGAACTCCAGATACATTAAGGACTTAAGGGCTTTCTGTGGATAAACTTGGAGCCTTATCAATACGCGCTACTGATTCTAGGGAAAAGAAGTAGACTGCATACATATGCTTGTTAACTGGGATTTCAAATACCTTGAATTTCGGGCCCTATCACCCAATCACATGTATGTTTGCTAGTGAGTCCCTTCCGTGTTCACAAATGCCTCCTTTCATCTGTCCTGGGCTTTTGTCGCCTGAGCATCATGGAATCATGGAGGGTCTCTTCACCGTAGCCGGAGCCCCGGACCCGGTCACCAAGTCCACACTCCCTTATCGACAATCCTGGGTGACTCCATAGCCTGTGCCACTACAAACCACTCTCAGGCCCTAAGGTCTGTCCGCTGTGGCTCTCAGGCCCTTCTCTGCACTTCACCCCAGAACTACTAAGATGAACACACAGGCAGGGGCCTGTGGTGCTAAGCTACATCCGGAGACAGCATGCAGGAGCAAGAGTTTCAGCGGCCCCTGCCTTCCAGGAATCTTTTTCAGTTGTTTTAACATCTGGAATTAAGGAAGTATCATTATTCCTTTATTTTTTGGAATGGTAAAGAGAGTATTTAAGATAATATATCAAGACCCAATTTATCTCCCTAAAATAATTTCTAAAGGGCATTATATCAGAAAGTTTTTAATAGGAAATTCTCTGCTTCATCAGCTCACTGGAATTCCTGTCCCAGCAGCATTACTGAAAGCTTTCCAAACAGCGTTCCCAGCTCCAGGGGGCGCTGTCACAGCCACAAGATCCTTCTGTGTCGCTTTTTGACTTTTATTTTTTATTTGTTTTTTAAGTTTCTTGTAGAAACCAGGTCTCACTATGTTGCCTAGGCTGGTCTCGAACTCCTGAGCTCCAGTGATCTTCCTGCCTTGGTCTCCCAGAGTGTGAGGATTACAGGAGTGAGCCACACGCCCAGGTGCTTTTTGACTTTTGAAGAGAAAACTATTACATTGAAGAAAAAAATCAGAAAGGAACTGGCGCTCACACTGTAGTGTATTTCCTACAGTTCTTGTTTATCTTGTTATCACTTATCTAACGACTCTGCCCTCCATTGTTCTCACGGCATCTAAAGAATTTGGCACCCGACTTTTTCAACTAAAAGTCACACGTGACCAAGTCTTTGCAGGTTCCTATGGGAGCTTCACAGGTGTCACTGTTAGTGGCTGCACTGTGTCTTGGTGAGCCTAATGAGGCCCTCGGGGCAGTCTGAGGGACACGCCAGCCACTCACCCGCAGACCTGGCTACCACAGTTTACAGTGTTTCCTGGGGGGAGTCCGGGAGAAGAAGAAAAACTACTAGCCCCTTTAAGGCTCTTGATACATTTTACAAAATTGCTTTTCAAAATGGTCACACAATTTGCTGTGCTAGCATTTAAAAAAATATTATATATTTATTATAGTAACAGTTTTTAATAAAGCTTATTTGCTTTAATGTGAGTTTTCAAAATTGCCAGTTACATGACGATGTCTCCTGGATCCTGACTGACCCCATGTATGGAACTGGGACCCACAGCATCAGCAGCTCCCAGGAGGTGCTCAGAAATGAAGAATCTCAGGCCCCTCTTGGGAGCTGCTAAGTCACCACAAGATCCTGGGTGATTCATCTGCATGCCAAAGTTTAAGAAGCACTGCAGGAGGGTACATCTCCAGGATCCTCATCGGAGTCTGGGGAGCAGCCCAAATCCACCACAGAGGGCCCTGAAGATGCCCTTGTACATCAGCCACAGGAAAACAGGCCTGAGATTTCTCAGTGCAAATTCAAGAAACGAAAACATAAGTCCAAGAAAGAACCTTCCCCATGTTTTCCAGACTCCCGACACTGAAGAAGAAAGCAAGCACCTTGCGGACAGTGTGTTGGTGGCACGCGTGGGCCTGCCTCTGCCTCCTCCTTGTGGTCAGGCAGCCCTGCGTGGCTGTGTGTCAAGCTCTCCCATGTCAGCCTTGGTGGTGTCTTCTCATGATAATGTCAGAGTGGCCATCTTCCACCATCTGGGCTAATCCATATTCATTTCTTTACAGATTAAATCTATTTCATCCAAACCTTACATTTTTATAGAGGCAAGTGCCTGGCAGGTCTAAGGAGACTTTTCCAAATTATGAATATATGAACATGCTGCCCTAGATTATTTGCTGAACATTTCCTTTCCCTACTGCAATATGATGCTTCTCTCATCCAAGTTCTCAGAGCCTTCTATTCCCCTACTTGTAATTACGACAGTTGAGAGATGTTCACACATCAGACAGAACTGGCCTTCTAAAAGCCATTTTTTAAAAATCTGTTCAATTATTCTTACCTATTTTTCCCTCAGATGGGACTTTTGGAATCATCTGTCAAGTTAGGGGTAAAATCTTGCCGAGAAAGTTTAGCTGGAATAATTGTAGGCCACTAAATTAACTTGAAAATTGCTATCCTTCAATCAATAATATTTAATCTTCTTCTCCTAGAACATGGGGTTTATTTTCTTGGTTCCAACTTTATCATCTCACTCAAGCTGTTGTGTTAGGTTTACAGATGTCATGCGTAGGTCTCATCCCTAACAAGGTTCTTTATTACCTGCAAATTTGAACAATTTTGTCTTCCTTTCCAGTATCATCATCACACTTCCGTTTCGTACCTTGTTTCAAATGTCTAAAACCACACAAGGTAACAATGACCATGGGATGCAGGAAGCTCTGGACATGCCTGATGTAGAAGAACCTAGTAGCAGCCAGTTCTCAGCTCCATCCCCAGCTTTGGGTCAAGTGGAATGTCATGTTAAAGAAAGGGCAGTGTTGCCCACCATCCTCTGCAAGCGGGGCTGAGGCCGAGCATCTGGGTTTTCAAAGGGGCTGCAAGGCCACTTGACCTGGTGGGGTCGGGCAGCTGATCCCTGGCTTCCCACAGGAGCCTACAGCCACTCACAGGGGACAGGGCCTCTCACGTGGAGCAAGGGGCCGCTGTCCTAGCAAATGGCCCATCAAAAACAGTCGGAGGAGGAGAAAACCCGACTAAGATAACAGCCTAACAGAGGCAAGATAGGGAAACCCAGCTAAAGACACAGAGCCTGTCAAACATTTCACATCTCTAAGATACCGTTTATCAACACAAATGCAATTATTTTTCCAAATCAGCTAATGGCTATTCAAAAACTTTAAAAGAAAGAAAGGAAGATAAGTGAAATTGAATGAATGATAAACATGAAACAGGAACTCCTTGGCCCAATTCCTACAGTAATATACACTAAAAAGATAAAGGTAAACCAGTGCACTATATGATCGCGTATATCTCTGTAATCCAGTGTCTATATATAATGCTTTACTACATGACTAGGCTGGGGCAGGGGAAGGCAGAGGGGGAAAGAATGAAACTGCTCCTTAAAAACACCTTCCGGTTGGGCATGGTGGCTCATGCCCGTAATCCCAGCACTTTGGGAGGCCAACGTGGGTGGATCACAAGGTCAGGAGTTTGAGACCAGCCTCCTGACCTACATGGTGAAACCTCATCTCTAAAAAAGAAAAAGAAAAACAAAAACATCTTCCTACTGTCATTCATTCAACAAGCACAGATACACGAGTCAGGCTACACAAAAGCATCAAGTAAAGCAAGAACACCAAACAGGCTGACGGAACACGGCCGGACAGGTAAGAAAGACTTGCCAAGAAGCAGAACTCTTCTAGACTGTGTGGTAGACAGAATTACTGCTCCTAATTCCTCACCTCTCCTTGTGCTCCCGTATGTTTAAGACATGCCAAGACATGGACCTACTGTTCACTCCTCACCTCTCCTTTCTCACATCACCCTGCAGTCCCTTTTCCCTGGAGACAGTGCACTCCCTGCCCCTTGACTCAGGCTCAGACACATCACTTGTTCTGGCCAATGAAATGCTGGCTTGAAATGCCCTTTTGTGCCTCTACTGTAACTATGAAGGGTCGTAGGGCCCCAGAAGGACCACACGTGGAATTGACCTAGCTCAACCTTCAGCAAGGAGTTGCCAACCCAGTTAAAACCAGATTGAGGCAGAGCCACCATCCGAGAAAACCCACATCAGCCAACCTCCAGAAGCATGAGCAACAATAAATGACTGCTGTTGAAAGCCACTGAATTTTTGGAATGTTTGTTACACAGTCTTATTATGGCAGTATCTGACTAATACAGATTCCCCAGAGGGAATCCACAAGTCATTTAAAAGACAGACTTTCCTTCTAAGTTCATAAAGAAATCAGTTACTTACCAGGCACACCTTTTTTTTTCGAACCAGACTTCTTCTTGGCAGGAGCATCTTGCTTTGGTGCCTCTGGGCTCTGGGCCACATCTGTATTTCTGCCCTGGACAGGAGCTGACTCTGTCTTTTTACCCTGATTGGCAGCTGCATCTGCCTTTTTACCCTGGTTGGGGGACCCTTCTGTCTTTTTGCCTTGACTAGGGGACCCTTCTGCTTTTTTTCCCTCTGCCTTTTTGCCCTGATTAGCAACCGAATCTGCCTTTTTGCCTTGGCTGGGAGCTCCCTCTCCTTTTTTGCCCTGGTTGGGACTCCCCTCTGCCTTTTTGCCCTGAGCCCCTTCTGTCTTTTTACCCTGATTCTGGCCTCCCTCTCCTTTTTGGCCCTGGTTCTGGGCTCCCTCGGCCTTTTTACCCTGGTTCTGAGCCCCCTCGGCCTTTTTACCCTGGTTCTGAGCCCCCTCGGTCTTTTTACCCTGGTTCTGGGCCCCATCGGCCTTTTTGCCCTGGTTCTGGGCCCCCTCGGCCTTCTTGCCCTGGTTCTGGGCCCCCTCAGCCTTCTTGCCCTGGTTCTGGGCTCCTTCTACTTTTTTGCCCTGGTTCTGAGCCCCCTCGGTCTTCTTGCCCTGGTTCTGAGCCCCCTCGGTCTTCTTGCCCTGGTTCTGGGCCCCCTCTGCTTTCTTGCCCTGGTTCTGGGCCCCCTCTGCTTTCTTGCCCTGGTTCTGGGCCCCTTCTGATTTTTTACCCTGATTCTGAGCCCCCTCAACCTTTTTGCCCTGGTTCTGGGCCCCCTCAGCCTTTTTGCCCTGGTTCTGGGCCCCCTCAGCCTTTTTGCCCTGGTTCTGGGCCCCCTCTGCCTTCTTGCCCTGGTTCTGAGCCCCCTCGTTCTTCTTGCCCTGGTTCTGGCCGCCCTCAGCCTTCTTGCCCTGATTCTGGGTACCCTCAGCCTTCTTGCCCTGGTTCTGGGCCCCCTCTGCTTTTTTGCCCTGATTCTGGGCTCCCTCTGCCTTTTTGCCCTGATTCTGGGCCACCTCTGCTTTTTTGCCCTGGTTCTGGGCCCCCTCTGCCTTCTTGCCCTGGTTCTGAGCCCCCTCAGCCTTTTTGCCCTGGTTCTGGGCCCCCTCTGCCTTCTTGCCCTGGTTCTGAGCCCCCTCAGCCTTCTTGCCCTGGTTCTGGGCCCCCTCGGCCTTTTTGCCCTGATTCTGGGCCCCCTCTGCCTTTTTGCCCTGGTTCTGAGCCCCCTCAGCCTTCTTGCCCTGGGTTGGGGCCCCCTCCGCCTTTTTCCCCTGGTTTGGGGCCCCCTCCGCCTTTTTCCCCTGGTTTGGGGTCATATCTACCTTTCTACCCTGGTTCTGGGCCCCCTCTGCCTTCTTGCCTTGGTTTGGGGTTCCTTCTGCCTTCTTGCCCTGGTTTGGGGTTCCCTCTGCCTTTTTCCCTTGGTTTGGGGTTCCTTCTGCCTTTCTGCCCTGGTTTGGGGCTCCTTCCGCCTTTTTGCTTTGGTTCTGAGCCCCTTCCCCCTTTTTGCCCTGAGTAGTGCCAGTGGCTGGTGTGTTGCCCTTGGCGCCCACTGGGGGCACCACCACCATCGGCACCTCCTTGGGTGCAGTTTCCAAGATGGCAGCCTTTGAAGCAAGAACCTGGATGGAATTCACTACGGAACTGACGGCTGGTTCCACTTTTGCCACTTTTTTCTCCTTCTT
This sequence comes from Aotus nancymaae, assembly GCF_030222135.1. Lineage (NCBI taxonomy): Eukaryota > Metazoa > Chordata > Mammalia > Primates > Aotidae > Aotus > Aotus nancymaae. Next base: position 7,975,662 of record NW_026988412.1, on the reverse strand, counting down.
CTTTTTGTCCTTGGGGGAGGAGGCCAGCTTCTCCTGGGGCATGGCTGGAACCGTGGCGACAGGAGCAACAATAATGGGGGGCTGGACTGGGGTTGGAGCCACAGCCACAGCAGGAGCCCGCACTGGTTCTCGGAGGAGGACAGTCACACTGGGGGCCAGATCGTGATCAGGTATCTTCCCATTAGGTTTCTCTTCCTTTTTCTTGGTCTTTCCTTTCTTCTCCACTGTTTTCTCCTTCCTTTTCTTCTCTACTTTCTGGTGGTTAGTTTTTGCCATCTCCTTGCGCTGGTTGGCGAGGGCTTCTTCATATGACGTTTCCTTCATGGAGAAGGTCGACACCAGGAAGATGCCAATGGCAGAAACAACCATGAATCCACCAAAGACCATAACCCCCAAGGTTTGAGTGTCGTAAATATCCATCCTGGCTTGCTTTCCTTTCACCTGCCAAACACATACACGGAAGTTACTATTTGTAGAAATTGAGGCATTCAACAGTTTCCATCCCTACCCGACCACCAAACTTCAGGTTTCACTAATTCTTTCTTCAGACTAATAAATTCTGAGACGAAGCAAACCCAGGCACTCTCTGATGTCATACATTCTCCTCTTTAGAAGTGAGTGATTTGTACCCAAGGCATGAGCAGTCCCCATTAGTGCTGGGAGATACAAAGCAACAGTACAGTCCGAGCAGAGTGCAGGTCTTTCTCTGGAGCACACACGCCCGGGAGCCTCAGCAACCATGACCCTGATTCAAGATGCTCCCCACCACAAGGTCAAACGTGCACAGGAGCACAAATGCAGGCCAGGTGTGAGACCATGGGGAGTGGTGGAGACTGTAACAAAAACACCCGCCCCCTAAAATTAGGCAGTGACACTCTGTCAGGGCCGACTGCCCTAGAAATGTGATTGCTGAGTTGAGTGATCTTTTGATTTTTCATGTTGGGCCAGACATCTTTTAAAAAAATTTTCTCACAATGTGAAGTTGACTGATTTAAAAAATATGTGAACCAAACCAACACATCTGCAGGCTTTCAGCCACATGCATTCTAGCCAGCAGGCCCACAGTGTGCCACCTCTACTCTGTTGCTTGCCTTTTCCCCAGTGCCAATAAATGCCACTACCCAGGTCAGAGATAAAAACTGCGTTACAGTCCTAAAACATGATCAAGAACTCAGTGAGGGAAAATAGCCTGTTGCCAGCAATAGCTCCTGAGGAGTTATGGAACCTGCAATTTGCATGTTGGGAAACAGAAAGAATAAGTCTTGGGAGGCCCAGAAGATGCCAGGTTTGGAATTTCACATCCAGAGGCTGCACGGAGGGTGAGGAGACAGTGTCACCAGGCTCTTTCAGACAACACACCCCAAACCATGAGGATGAATAACACCATTCTCACCACCTATGGACAAAAGTCCAATGGGTCAGAGGCAATCAGGTTCATACACCTTCCTGCCACGGCCCAGGCTAAGTTCAACTTCACTGAGGTTCATTTATTTGGATGCATTCAACCCATCCCGAGTCCCCCTAAAGAGGATCAATGGAATGAGCAAAGAGAACACAATGGTAAGAAGGGGTGGGTAAGGGGAGGTAGAAAGAGGTGGGCGAGGACAGGAAGTGGACAGGCCTACCCCAACACTGCCTTGCAAAACCTCCAGATGACGTGGGAGTCTGGGTCCAGGCCAGTTAGTGGCTTAGACATTGAGATTCTTCTCCTAAGAAATTGAGATTCGCACTCCTCTTGAGTGGATATAAGGGGAGGGAAATAGAGTAGGAATGTCTAATCAACAATCATGAAATCCAAATTTTGAGATTAGGGCATTTTAAGGAAGGGGCTGAGAAGGGAGACTGTTTTCAATGTCTTGGCATTGTGTTCTAAGAAAAATCACTCTCATCACAGAATGAACACATGACTTTGGCCTTTATAAGACCTTTGCAGGAAGAGGGTTTAAAACACCTATGACAAAAACTTTCCAGCATATGCTCTCCCTGGGGACAACTCTATCAGCTGCTGTGGCAACACTCACTTCTCCCACACTGTCACTCTGCGTTGTGGGGGGACCGAGTCACAACTGTTCATTCCAGACTAAACCTCTGCAAACAAAGGGGAGCTTGTGGAGGTCTCTGAATCCTGGGTAAGGGAGCACTTATGTTTCCAAGTGGGTTCTGACCTCTGGCCATGGGCAGTGACAGTGTGACCCACAGCCAGTGCACTCTCACGTTCGATCATCAAGGGAGGGTACCAGGAATTGGCCTTCCAAGAACACACTCTAAAGCTGGGTGTGAAAAATGAAATCGCACCCTGCTCAGCCGTGGATGGATTTAGTGGGTAGGAAGATGGGGACAAGAAGGTTTGGAACACGGTACAGTCAACCCTCATTTTCTGGCAGGTATCCACCAACCAAAACTCCTCTGGGTGCTTCCAAGAGTTTCTCAGAACTCTGCCAAAAGGGACACGTTCAGGCACATTATAATCACTACATTCAAAAGTCCTAGGTCCAGGCATGGTGGCACAAGCCAGTGATCTTAGCACTTTGGGAGGCTGAGGCGGGAGGATCGCTTGAGTTCAAGATCAACCTGAGCAACATAGTGAGACCTCATCTCTATTTAAAAAAAAAAAGTCCTCTAAAACACTCCCCTTCTCTAGAGAAACCAACATCAGGGGCCTGGGTCACCCTGGCCGAGGCTCTGTATAAACCCCGAATGGTTTCCCAACAACCATGTGCTCGAGGGGTAGTCTCCACGGAGCCGCGGTTGGCACTGGCTGCAGACCGTGATGCAGTGAACGGCCATGCACAAAGCGAGGCCTGTTCACAGCCGAGGACTGTGGGGCTCTGTGCAGCCTTGTGGTTTCCAACTTCCAAACTCCGGCAGAAAAGCTAAGGCTGGAAAGTGAGCTTTTAATCTTACTCAACATAGGCAAACACAGAATACAAAAATATATTCTCTGTTGGGATCCAGAATCGAGAAAAGCAAACTTAGGAGAATATTTTTCCTTTGCAACGCGCACAAATGTATGTTTTATAGCAGCACAAATGTGTCTTCCCAACTTCTGCAGAAAAAGAAATTACATCCCTACCACTAATTCCCAAGTTAGAATTTTTTAAAAGAAATCTTTCACAAGAAAATGAAAAGCCCTAGTCTTAAGTAGTAATACACTGAAACATTTAAGGCTAAGGCAATACCACCACAGACAGCAAAGAAATCGAAATGAAAAACAACCTTTCTGCTGCTTTGCCGAGTCAGCTTCAGTGGGGCATAAACATCATGCTGGGAGATCCTTGAGTCACAGAAATGAGGAAGCCAGGGATGCCTCTCCAATTTGGTTATCAAGATCAGCACTCCGGGAGCTTCACTCCTGAAATCTGCATCGTGGTAAGAGGCCTCCAGCAGACACCTTCTCTAGTGCTTCCTCCGCTGCACCAAAGAGTTAGGGCAGATGTGTGCCCACCCACATCTTGCAGGGTCTGACCGCAGGAAATCTATATTCTGTTGATTCCAGAAACTTCTGTCAAATATGTACTTTTACTTACTGCAGTGGTCCCCCTTATCCTCTGGGAATATGTCCCAACACCCCCAGTGGGTCTGAAATTGCAGTAATACTGAACCCTATATACACTGTTTTTTTCCTATACCTACATATCTATGATAACATTTAATTTGGAAATCAGGCACCATATGAGAGTAACAACAACAAAAAAATAGAACAATTATAACCATATGCTAGCGTCGCCGCTCTTGCATTTTGGGGTCACGATTAAGTAAAATAAGGGTGACTCAAACACATGCACTGTGATACCAGACAGTGGATCTGAAAGCAGAGAGGGCCACCACGTGACACACAGGCAGGTAACAGAGACGGCGTGAATCCACCGCACACAGATGGTTCACATCCCAGGCGAGGCGCTACTCAGAATGGCATGCAACTTAAAACCCAGGAAGAGTTTCTTTCTGAAATTTTCCATTTAATATTTTCAGACCACAGCTCTCTGCTGGTAACTGAAACCACAAAGAGTGAAACCATAGATAAGGGGGAGACTACAATATTGCTAACATACTCGGACTGTAAGACAAAAAGACGAAGGCCCCCACAGGGAAGGGTGTAGGAGGCTGCCCGGAGCCTCAACTGACTGAACTCACTGGCCCGCCTCTAAGGTCTCAAGAGAATGGCTCTTCTGTTCTTAAGATTCGGGGAACAAAAGTAAAAGGAAGCCCCAAACTCTTTAGACGCGGAAGGTATCTGCTAACTCACGTAGCCCACCTAGGCCAAGCTGGGTCCAATTTGGAAGCTGGGATTTCGGTGGGTTTTGTGAAAGGACCCTCAACAGCTCCTGGAGCTCGTCTCAGCACTAATAAGCAGCAGGTCCACAGGGGACTGTGTCGACGCTCGGAGAAGCCGTGGGGTAGGGATGGTCAAAGAAAACCCCCATATCCATTTCCTGGGCATAAAGTGACCTGCTAGGAAGGTACAGAACTACAACAGAATGACAATAAAACAGAGACTCAAGCATACATGGCTACATCAGAATCAACAGCTCCTGATTTTAAAAAATATTACGAAATGGGCCGGGCGCGGTGGCTCAGGCCTGTAATCCTAGCACTTTGGGAGGCCGAGGCGGGTGGATCACGAGGTCAAGAGATCGAGACCATCCTGGTCAACATGGTGAAACCCCGACTCTACTAAAAATACAAAAAATGAGCTGGGCATGGTGGCGCGTGCCTGTAATCCCAGCTACTCAGGAGGCTGAGGCAGGAGAATTGCCTGAACCCAGGAGGCAGAGGTTGCCATGAGCCGAGATCGCGCCATTGCACTCCAGCCTGGGTAACAAGAGCGAAACTCTGTCTCAAAAAAAAAAAAAAAAAAAAAATTACGAAATAACTCATACAAAAGACTAAGAAGAAAAATATGAACATCCATTAGCCTACCACCCAGGTTTACCAAACCCTAACACTCTGTCATATGCACCTCGGATATTTATATATACATATGTGCATGTGTATATATATGTGTGTGTGGACACACGTGTGTATGTATATATATATTTGTCATCTCCCTCCCAGAGGGAACAACACCCTGAATGCATCACTTACCACTTCCACATGCTTATGCTTCTATTACATGTATCTCTACAAACAAAATATAGCATTGCTTTGTCTGCTGGTAACTGCTGTGTAAATGATACTGTTCTGGGTGCTATTTGGCAACATTTTTTGACTAAACTTTGTGAAATTTATTCATATAGATACAAATAGCTTTATTTATTCTTTTTGTTTTTTTGAGACAAAGTATCTCTCTGTCACCCAAGTCCTTCTTGTGCCTCAGCCTCCTGAGTAGCTGGGATTCCAGGTGTGCACCACCACACCCAGCTAATTTTTGTAGTTTTTAATAGAGACAGGGTTTCGCCATGTTAGCCAGGATGGGGTGTATTTGACTCCCACATTACATAGCTGAACCACAAATTATTATCCACACACCTATGCTTTCAGGTTTTAAAAATTTATGCTATCACACAAAACTGTACCGTGACATGTCTACCATACAGAGTGGAAAATCTCCTTTATACCCCTGATGCCAGCCACCCAGTGTCCCTTCCTGGAGAAAACCATTGCGACAGAAGTCATTTTACTGTTTAGAAGTTATTTTCTTCGAAAAACTTTGGTAATACATTTCAAAGTCAAGTGTTCAATCACCAGGAATTTACTTTGGTATGTGACAGGAAACAGTGATAAAACTTTCCCCATCAGTTTAATTACCCAGCACCATTTCCTGACTGGTCTTCTCCTTCCCTATAGACTCAGAAGGCCATCTCAGTGGCATTCAGTGGATCTGTTTCTAGATTCTACACTTTGTTCCACTGTTATATTTATGTCCTGCATTGATACCCGACTTTGAGCTTAAGCATCCCCTACAAAATTTCTACTGGAATTTGTATTTGAATCACACTGAGTTTATACATGAACGTAGGAAGGACTGATATTTCCAACTACAGAAGCTTTCTGTCAATGAATATGGTATGCTAGAGCACTATATTGATTTAAACGTTTCCTTTGAAACGTTCATGTCTGTAGTCCGAGCTACTTGGGAGGCTGAGGCAGGAGAATCACTTGAGCCTCGGAGTTGAACACTAGCCTGGGTAACATAGTAAGACCCTGTCTCTTAAAAAAAAAAGTTTTCTCCCATACTTTTCTAAAATTTCAATGATTTTCTCCAATAAAAGTCTTACATGTCGTTCTGTTGATGGTGTTAGAATATCTTTCGTAGATTACTTTTTCTATTCCCAGCTACAGACAACCAGCAAAGTTATTCATTCCTGCATACGTATCATTTACCCAGCTATCATCTATGCTCTTGTCAAATCTAGGAGTGTGTAGATTCTTTTCAGTTTTCTTTATTAAAAGTCAGCTGTGGAAAAAAAGACAGTATTGTTTCTTGCTTTCCAAACCATATGATCTCATTTCTTTTTCTTGGCTTAACGAAGCTGGCTGAGAACTCTGACGCAGTGCTGAGCAAAGTCTGTGCAAGAAGCTGCCGGTGGCATTCCCAAGGTACTGCCTCTAACACTGTACTACCAGGGTTGTAGCAACTGTCGGTTTCCGGCAGAAATCTTTCCTCAGGTTAAGCAGCATATCTTATATTCCTAGTTATCTTTTTAATATAATTGAGTATCGGATTTTACCAACTGCTTTTTCTTTACCAGATGACATTTTCTCATTTAATCCGAAGTATGTGGAATTACAGTAATACACAGTCAAATGCCAGTTCACAGGAAGTTTCTATGGTTTAAACGTTTCTTGATGAAGATACTTTTCTTTTTTAACACGTCACTAGGTATGGCTTGTTGACATTTTTATGTGCGATTTCTATGTGTGTTTTAAAGTGAGAAAAATCAGAGGTCATTCTCAGATTGCTCTCTGATCTTGGTATTAGGGTCACTTGAGTCTCAAAGAAGGAGCTAATGATCATTCTTTTTTCCCCAGTCTTTGGGACAGTTTGTGTAAAATTAGGGTTATCTGTTGTTCGTAGATCTGTAAGAACCTGCCCATAAAACCATCAAGATTAGTGTTCTGAGATCTTTTCTTAAACAGGGAAGGGTGGCTAGAGTGCTGATTTTTAACCGTTAATTCAATTTCAATGATGATTCTAGGACCAGCTGCTAGATTTGTGATCCAATCTGTAAAATTAATATTCATGATTCCTTCCTCCATCTTCCATTGGTTTATTCTGTCTTTTCTAACTTCCTGACATGGACATTTATCAACTTCGGTCCTTTCTCTTTTCTTGCTGCAAATATTTAAGGCAATAGATTTCCCTCTAAGTACTGCTATAACTTCATCCTACAAGCTGTGATGCTAACACATCTTCCTAATATCCATTCATGACTGAATTTCACGAATGCCTCCAGCTGCCTCCCCAATGGTGGAACCACCTAAAAGGTCTTAGGTCTGGTGCCCTTTCCCGTGACATGAGCCCCCATCACACACACATCTGGGCTAGTCAGTGTTGTTTCGTTCTGGACAGCTGATACTTGCTTGTTTAAATTACCCAACTGCTGGCCATCTGCTCATCACTGCTTCTGGGATCCCATTCCTTTTTTGAGGTTTGTGCCAAAGTACATCCTTGAGTAGTTCTTTCAGCAAGGATCTCTCCTTCATAAACTTTCTCAGTCCTTAAAGCTCCAAGAAAATTTACTTCACCTTCAAGGATTAACTGACTACAGAATTCCATGTTGACAGTTTTCTCTCACCACGTTGAAGATATTATTTCATTTGTCTTCTGGCCTTTTCTTGATAAGATAAGAAACACACTGCCAGTCAACCTGTCATTCCTTTATAGTTTCTTTTTAATCTCTCATTACTTTTAAGATCCATTTCTGGGGTTCTAAGGATTCCGCAAAATGTTTTTAAATGTGTATTTAACTTATTCAGGCTCACTGTGCTAAATGTGAGGAGCTTTGTTTTTCATCAATTCTGGAAAATCCTTGGCCACTCGGTTCTTTGAAAATGGTCTTATCCCTATTCCTTCCTGTAGAGCTCCTCATTAGACCTCAATCTCTTTGTGCTACCATTTGGAAAACTCGTTAGACCTACACTCCACTCTTCAGCTGAATCTAACCAGCTTTATAATCAGTCCTTTGAGTTTTCTGATCTTTTTTTAAGTCTGACCAGCTTTTTTATTTTTCATTGTCTTCTTTTCTATCTTTAATAGTGATTTTGTATTATATCTTTGGTGGGGCTTTATCACTGGCAACCCTTAATGGGCTGAGTTGTGGAGGGCCTGCCTCTAATGAGCTGTTTTACCTTTGCTTCGACTAGGATCTCAAGGAAGAGCAGCCAGGGACTAACTTTTACAAGAGGCATGGTTTCCCCTTACAGATTCTCAGGAGACTTTGCCTCCCTTGCCCAGGACAAAACAGATAAATTCTTACGTGTCATCTCCCCTTGCTACTACTGGGCAGATGTTCTCTCTAATCTGTCCTCCGATTGAGGGTACAGCCCTTCAAGGTTCAAGTCTTATGGAGAGATGTAAGAGAAGGCTCAGTTCCCATTCCCAATCTCAGATAAAATCCCGTTCCCCCTGGACATTAAAGCCAAAGACTCAGATGACTCCGATTGATAATACAGAACCCTTACCCTGTCCCACGGTCAGCTCACTGCAGGCCCCAGTCATTCCCCGCAACCTTGGCTTATAAACTCTGGTCATCTCTTTCCCTACCTTGTGAATGCACTACTATGCATTTTAAAGAGTGCTTACTAACTATGTAACATTTCTAAGTGTTTGGAGAAGTGGGTTTCAGATCAGCTGATCTAAGATTTTAAGTGTAATCTCTGATTTTTTTAACCCAAGGAAACTAAGAGAAAATGCAGCAACTAAGAGAGTCTGGAAAATTTTATTTCATTTCTAGGAGGATACATATAATGGACTTCCTATTTTAAAGAAACAATGTTACTCATTTCAAAGAAGAGTTGAAACACTAAAAATAGAAATGTATTCTATTATAAGCCTTTGCTTATTCATCAGCCATTTCAGATTCAATTTCTCTGCCTGTGGGGGAAAAAAATTAAGAATTGACAAATTGGGTCTGGCACGGTGGCTCATGCCTGTAATTCCAGCACTTTGGGAGGCTGAGGTGGGCGGATCAAGAGGGTGAGTAGTTCAAGACCAGCCTGGCCAAGATGGTGAAACCCATCTCTCCTAAAAACACAAAAATTAGCTGGGTATGGTGGCAGGCGCCTGTAATCCCAGCTACTCAGGAGGCTGAGGCTGAGAATTGCTTGAACCTGTGAGGCGGAGGTTGCAGTGAGCAGAGATCGCGCCACCGCACTCCAGCCTGGGCAACAGAGAGAGACTCCATCTAAAAAAAAAAAGAATTGAAAAGTTTTGGTGTCTCTCCAAATAACAGCCTTTGGAAAGCAGGTACTTAAATAGACCTAACTCTTCTGCAAACTTCCAAGCAGCCTATAGGCTTCACCTTATTAAGGAAGAAAACATACCTATGAGGTGGGAATCAAGAACTGATGTCTCAAAAAATGGACACAAATAGTCCCACAACGGAGTTCTTACTGCGGTAGACATTTATCTCCCCAAAGCAGGGGTCAGGCTCACCTGTACTGCATCCAATCAAACCTCACCACATCAAACACGGTAAGTGATGAATCAATCATCTACTCAATATCATATCAGGATCACATGTGCTAATGTATATGGTTGTAAGGATCAGCTCTAAACAGAATAACCCAAGTATCCAGATGGAAAATAATACACACCACAGAGTCTCACACGTTTTCAGAGTTACTTCTTAGTTCTTCACAGTTTTCACACTTACAAATGGTAGCTCTCAAGTTTCATTTTCTGCTTGTTGCTGGTATATGGAAACGTAACCGATTCCAGTAGGGTGGTTTTTTCCCCCAGCAACTTGCCTAATTCTAGTAACACATCTGTCCATTAAAAAAAAATTCTACATATATAAGCACATGAATCAGTTTTGTTCCTTTCTTCCCAGTTTCCTATCCTCTGCTTAATTTTTCTTGAATTTTTACACAGGGTAGGACCTTCAACACAGTGCTTAAGAGAAGGAATGACAGCAAATATTCTGTTTTCTCTCATATCAAAGGGGAAGATTTAGGTGTCTCTCTTCAGTGTGATGTTTGCTAAAGGCTTTTTGCAGACAGCTTTATCAGGTTGAAGAGGTTGCTTTCTTATTCCTAGTTTACATAAATGGATGCTGAATTTTATCAAATACTTTATCTGTATCTATTAAGATAATCATACTATTCTACTCCTATAATCTGTAGGTGTGGAGGGTGAATATAAACTTATTTCTAAACGTTAAACCAAGTCTGAATTCTTAGGATAAATACGATTTAGTCATACATACTGCTGGATTTGGTTTGTCTTTCCAGGAATGAGATTTGACTGATGGTTTTCTTTCCTCCTACTATTCTTGTCAAGTTTTGTAACAAGGTTGGCTGGCATCAAAATGAGTAGTGTAGGATTCCTTTTTTGTTTTTTTCATTGTTTCTACTATTCAGCACTAACCTTTAAGAAAGTAGTAACACGCGGCATTCACAAAATTCAAAGTTAAAGAAATCTTTACCCGCCCCATTAATTCTATTACCCCTTCCAACTTAGATGTTACTGTTTTCCCGTATTTAATCTTATCTTTCTTCCAGCCTCTCCGACATTATTCCTTTATATGTATTTAGAATTGTCCAAATATTTACCACTTTCTTTACTCGCCACTGCTTGTCACATCTCACTTTTCCCACTTGCCATCACCTTCCTTCCAAGAATATCCTCGAGAAGTTCCTTCAGCAAAGATCTGTCAGCAGCTATCTTGGGTTTTTGTCTTAAAACGATCTTTTTACTCTCACTGTTGAATTTTTCCCTCGAGTTGCTGTAGCACTGAACTGTCTACATGTGGATTTGTTTTTATTTATCCTGCTTGTTTTGGTTTTGAATAGGTGTCTTATGCATTCCATAAAATTCTCAGCCATTAGCTCTTCAAGTATTGGCTCTGTCCTTGCTCCTCTCCTGGAACCCCAATAGACACACTTCTGAATCTACTTTTCCTGAATCTTTTTTTTTTTTTTTGAGATGGAGTTTCGCTCTTGTTACCCAGGCTGGAGTGCAATGGAGCGATCTCGGCTCACCGCAACCTCCGCCTCCTGGGTTCAGACAATTCTCCTGCCTCAGCCTCCTGAGTAGCTGGGATTACAGGCACGCGCCACCGTGCCCAGCTAATTTTTTGTATTTTTAGTAGAGACGGGGTTTCACCGTGTTGACCAGGATGGTCTTGATCTCTTGACCTCATGATCCACCCACCTCGGCCTCCCAAAATGCTAGGATTACAGGCATGAGCCACCGCGCCCGGCCTCTTCCTGAATCTTAATTGATCTTACAAATTGTTCATCTATGTGGTTCTCTAAGATAAATTCTGCGTATTTTCTTCTTCTGTACTTTCCAGTTCATTCACTCTCTTCAGTTGTATCTGAACGCACTGCTCTGCTGTGCGTTCGTTCACCTAAGAGAGTTGAATCTCTGTTTAAATTCAGCGAGTTAGAAACCCATTTCTTCTAGGAGCTGCGTTTGGATATTCCAGAGTGAATGGGAGTATATGCTGTAAAGAGAAATATCTGCTTCTAAAACCAAAACGGAGCTATCTAACAGAATGGTTGTCAATGTGTGCGTTCAACTTACAGAGTTAAACTGATGTGTGGATGCAGCAGTTTAGAAACCCTTTCTGTGCAGAATCTGCTAGAAGACCTATCTGTTGGATTTTTATTATAATTAGGAAGACGTGAACTTTTCATGTCTACAAGTTGTTCCTGGTTCCTTTTTCAAATTTGCTACGCATTGTACCGTTTCCTCTTCCTTGTAGGTATTTTTGATCTGGCCTATTATTTTGAGCAAGGCCTTTAAAATCTGTGTTGACAAGTCTATTATCTTACGTTTTTCTGAGATCTGCTCCTGCTGGTCCTCATTCAGTGCTTCCATCCTTTGCATTTAGTTGTTCCTAACTATGGACTGTTCTCTTTCGTTTGATAATTACACCTGGGGATTCGGTGAGCCTAGGATAAAGGTGCAGTCCTTCAAAGATCTGCTCGCCCCTGGACTGGCCCAGGAGCACTAGCTGTGCAGGTCCACTCTCAAATAAAGAATCTTAAAATCAGTTTCCCACTACTCAGGTCATGGGATCTGCATGAGGGACAACTTGTGATACCCACTTCTCAGAATGTGCCCCTCCCTACCCTGCCTGTGGGGTGAGAATGAACTTCCTTCTGACTCCCCTTCTTCCTGAAAGTATCATGGCCCCCTGTGGTTCCAACTCAGGAAGCCAGCATTAATCTCTGCCCCCGGTGCCTGGAGATGCTCTCAGAACTTAAGAGTTTGCCCATTTCACCGAAGGCCCTCAGGGTTGTCCTTATCCTCTTGGGTTACTCCTTTCATCACCTGCCTCAGTATCTTCCATTCTAGGATTGTCTAAAGTTATTTTAATGTCATTTACCTCTTGCCCAGGCTGTTCAGCAAGTTAGAAGACTCGTTCAGGCCACCCAGCCTAATCGATCACCAGAAACCCAGTGTTCTCGCCTCCAACAGCCAAAATCCCAGCCAACCATGCTCTTCAAATAAAAGACAGCATGTGGCTGCCATGGCCAGGACGCTGGCTGTGCCAGGGAGACTACTTCCAACTCTGGACCAGGATATACCATCCTTCAATACCAGGTGGGTCAGGGAGGAAGGGTTCCTGCAGGAATATCCTGACAGCCAACCCCTGGAGGTGGGCAGAGCTTCTAATTAGAAACATGTGGGCCGGAGTTAAGTGAGGTCTGGTACCCAACTGTTGGTTCCTTTGTTTTTAAGAAATTCACTTTGTGGGGGCAGAGTTCTGATGAAGAATTCAATCTCAAGATACGAGCTTTGCTGAACTCGCTTCCATTAACTCCTTCGAGAAGAGATGCATTTCCACTCAGATTTGTATCAGGAAATATCACCTGCTCATAGGCAATAAAATCTGACCCTCTAACAAGCCCTTTGCAAAGGCCCACCTTTGATTAACGAATTCTGCTGGCCAAACATCCTATCTCTCTGACAGCAGAGAACTTCAGCATGAGTGAATCATTTCTTATTTATTATCAGTGGTAACTCAAAATTCATTCTGGTTCCTCTTTAAAATCAGCCACTTTATTACATTCCAAGGTCTCATTCATATACTGTTGGTGGGAATATAAATAAGTACAAGCGCTTCAGATAAAAAGTCTGGCACTTTCTTTTAAAGCTGAGCACATACCTCCTTCTGGTCCTGCAATTCCACTCCTAGGTATATAGATAGACCCAATGGAAATGTGTACAGACATTCACCAAAAGTCTGCGGCATGACTGTTCACTTAAGTATTATTTATAATAGTCCCAAACTGGAAACTCTCCAAGTACCCACCTACAGTAACATGAACTCCTATATTCACATGCTGGAATAGTGAACAATGAGAATGAATGAACAAACTACAATTACCCCAACAACCTGACAGTCTTACACATAACACTGAGTGAAAGACACAAAAGAGCACATGCCACGTGAGTCCATTTACATCAAGTTCAAACACAAGTGAAATCAATCACTGGTATTACTAAGAAGACAGCAGGGATTCCCTGCCCAGCGATGGGCAGCAGCTGGAAGGGGGGCACAAAAAGAGTTTGGGGAGGTCGGGAATCATCTATTTCTTGATCTGCTGGTTAAACAAGCGTGTTTAGTTTGTGGATACTTATTGTGTAGACTCATGACAGTGCATTATTCTGTATATATTTTACTTTAGTAAAGGGTTTAAAACTTGTGTCATATTTCCTTGGAAAATATGCCCCCACAGATCCTGGAGAAGGAGCATCTTCAAAGCCTGAAGAATCTGTTATGGAGCCCTGTTACTACTGCCACTTCCCAGCGCTCACCCGCACACAAGATCACCCCTTCCACAGACAGGAAGTAACTGGGGCCAAGGCAGGCAGTCACCTCCTGACCTGACAGGGCAGTGACTCAGCGGGACCCACAGCCCTTTATGGTCCTGTTGCCATGCCACCACGCTGAAGTCTTTTTTTTTTTTTTTTGAGATGGAGTCTCACTCTGTGGCCCAGGCCAGAATGCAGTGGCATGATCTCGACTCACTGCAACCTCCAGCTCCTGATTCTTCTGCCTCAGCCTCCCGAGTAGCTGGGATTACAGGCATGCGCCACCATGCCCAGTTAGTTTTGATGGGGTTTCACCATGTTGGTCAGGCTGGTCTCGAATGCCTTACCTCAGTGATCCGCCTGCTTTGGCCTCCCAAAGTGCTGGGATTACAGGCGTGAGCCATCACACCCGGCCTACCTGCAGTCTTTTTAAAATCGAACTGTACAGAATAAGTCTCCAGATCTTCCAACTTAAGAAGGATGTGACTTAAGATGGAAAGACTAGCTGAGCTTCAGAGTAGTGGCTGAAGTTGACCTTTTAAGAGTCCTTTGACACATCATCAATAAGACTTTTCATTAAGGGTTTCAATAATTCATTTATTCTCCAGCAATGACTCCTTCCCACCTTCAATCACTGTGATTACTAGTCTGAAAATTAAGACTTTCCTTTCTAATTACTACAAATACCTAGAACTACCAAGTAAATAAAAATGTATTCATAAAAGTAAAGATACATCTAATTCCTATTCAGGATCAGTCTTAATTAAAAACTAATTTGATGCAGTTGAGTTGTACACTTTAATCACTGAGTGAGAACTTCAAAAAAACACATCACCTGGATTTGAACAAGGGTCTTTCACCTTTCCAAGAAAATGAGTAGGTCAGATGTTCCCGTGAGAAAGGGCTAGGAATCGAGGATCTACTCTTCTTCACCTAAAATCAACAGTGGAGAGAAGAGGAGAAACAAAGGATGGGGCTGGACCTGGCATCACCTCCTCCCAACGAGACCACCCTGCCTCAACCATCGCTCCTCCCACGCAGCGGGCTGCCACGCGGTATTCCTCTGAGAAAAGAAAAACACCATGAGGTGAGGCAGGAGAACCTTGTCCCCTCCTTCACTTCCTAGCATGATGAGGACTGACCAAGAGAAAAAAAGCATGTCATACAAACTATGAGAATTCTCCCTTCTCCCCCTAAGGAACGCTATTGCCCACTGAACACAAAGTCTGCCTCTTTTCAGAGCAAGCCGGCACACTGTTCACACCCAACGAACGTTCTGTTTCCTGGTGAGTGTGTTGTCACTGAGATGCTCAGTTACTCTGCAAGGCCCACCTCACACTCGTTGGTTATACAAGGAGTTAACACTCACAGCCAAGTCTCCTCCCCAGAACTGGTGCACGCACCTGTGAAGGGCCCAGTCCTGCTGAGGTGCCATTCATGATGGACTCCCAGAGACAGGTAGCACTGAGCTCAATCTAACAAGGCTGGAGACTGAGGGATCCCAAGAGCGAGCCAACATCCACATCTTCTCCTAAGGCTCGCTTCAAATCCCCGCCTCCGCTGGCAGAGCAGGATGTCCACATTTAACAGTGCCCTCTGCATGCGACTGTCGATTTCTCCACTGGAGCCAGGCTGGAGGTAATCCAAACTTCACTTGCATTTGGCTCTGGAGTATGTTTTTGTGTTTACAGTTGATGCTCTAGGAATCTGGACTACTTTGATATACTCACAGAACACCAGCACTAGAGAATCATCTCCATTAGCTCAGCAAGAATGGGCCCTACTGCGTGCTGGTCACTGCCCTTGACACTGGGTGTACCTCGGGAAACAAAAGTTACATCCCTGCACTGGTAGAGTTTACGCTCCAGAGGGGGAGATGACAAAGTCAGTCAAATATGGGAAATGTCAGGTGGTGATGAAGAGAGAGCCATGCAGGGAAAGGGGACCAGGAGTGGGGGTGGGGGAAGCAGCAGAGGCTGTCACTCCACACAGGGTGGCCAACAGGCCTGGAGGAGGTGAGGGAGCCAGCCCTGCGCCATCTAAGGGAAAGCTCTGCAGGGAGAGGCCAAAGCAGGTGCAAAGGCCCTGAGGCAGAAGCATGCCTGAGGAAAACAGCAACCACCATGGCTGCAGCAGAGGACAGGGAGATGGCAGGAGTAAAGCCAGAGCAAAAGGGGTAACTCAGAGGCCACTACAGACCTTGACCAAGGAGGGTCTCGAACAGAGGAGTGACATGGTCTGCTCTGGCAACAGACTAGAAGGCAGGGGGTGTAGGCAAAGGCAGGGAGCCCCCTGGAGGCTTGTGAAACAACACAGGGCAGAGGTGAGAGCAGGCCATGTGTGCTGGCTCACGCCTAGGATCCCGGCATTTTGGGAGGCCAAGGCAGGAGAACTGCTTTCGCCCAGGAGTTCAGGACTACTCTGGGCAACGTGGCGAGACACCAACTCTGCAAAAAACTTAAAAATTTACTGGGTATGGTAGCGTGCACTTGTGGTACCAGCTATCCAGGGGCTGAGGCATGAGGAGCCCACAAAGTTGAAACTGTAGCGAGCCGTGACTGCTCACTGTACTCCAGCCTGGGTGATAGAACAAGACCCTCTCAGAAGGAAAAAATAAAAATAAAAAGGTAAGAGCTGTTTGGACCAGGGAGAAGACAGAAGTGGTGAGAGTCACTCTAGCTATCTGGAGGGTACAGCTGATGGGACCTGCTGCATATAGGGTACAGGTATGAGACAGCGAGGAGTTAAGGAGAAACTGAGGTTTGTGGCCTGAAAGGCGGAGCTAGCTGGCCTAGTTTCATTTTACAGGAGAAGGAAACTGAAGCCCAGGGAGGAGAGGTCGTGTCCGAAGTCACACACTTATTCCAGGGATTAGAACACCCAACCAGTGCTTCTCCCACTGCTCCATGCAGCAGCTCCACGGGACACAGTGGTGACTAGCCCGGTCACGTCAGACAGCCCCCAGCCCCGAGGGACTGCCAATACTCAAGCCCATCATGTAAATTAGGGTAGGATGCTGGGCACTGAGCACACAGGCCTCGCCCAGAGAGGACAACCACAGTCCACGGCTGCCATGCAAGAAAGAACCTGGTGTGGCAGAAATTCCCATTTTCCCCTAGAGAACCCAAACATCTAGATTTTTTGTTTTTTATTTTGAGAGAGTCTCACTCTGTTGCCTAGGCTAGAGTGCAGTAGTGTGATCCTGGCTCACTGCAGCCTCCACATTCCAGGTTCAAACAATCCTCCTACTTCAGCCTCCTGAGTAGCTGGGAGTACAGGCACATGCCACCAATGCCTACCTAATTTTTTCATTTTTTGTAGAGATGGAGTTTTGCCATGTTGCCCAGGCTGGTCTCAAATTCCTGGGCTCAAGCAATCTACCCGCCTCGATCTCCCAAAGTGCTGGGATTATAGGGATGAGCCATCATATCCAGCCCAAAAATCTAGATTTTAATGAAAAAAAAAATCCGTTTTTAAAAGGTGACTCACTTGCTTAATAACATGAGGTCAGTGAAACAAATTGCATGTGCAGACCGAGTTCACTTCACACAGGGCACCAGTTTGGAAACCAGTTTGGAATTTCTCTCAAGACAGCCTCATAGACCTTGTTTGCTTACAGTTTGCCCAGGGTTAGGGTACAGAAAGATGGTCTTTTATTCCAACTTTTGAGTCAGCAGATGATATTCATTATCACTATAAATAGTCGGTAACTTCAGCAGTCTCAGTGGGCCTCCTTTCTGACCAGAAAGAGATCAAGTAGCTGTCCATCATTCAGCGTCTTCCTTTAAAGTTAAACTTTGGTTTTATGTTATTCTTTACAGAGTACTAATACTAAGATGAGCCCATAAGTACAACCCAGAATTTGAAAAATCTTCCCCAATACTGCGCAATGATCCTTTCAAAGTTATATGGAGGCCAGGCGTGGTGGCTCACACCTGTAATCCCAGCACTTGGGAGGCCGAGGCAGGCAGATCACCTGAGGTTGGAGTTTGAGATCAGCTTGACCAACATGATGAAACTCCGTGTCTACTAAAAATACGAAATTAGCTGGGCATGGTGACGCATGCCTATAATCCCAGCTACTCAGGAGGCTGAGGCAGGACAATCACTTGAACCCGCGAGGTGGAAGTTGCAGTGAGCCGAGATTGCGCCACTGCATTCCAGCCTGGGCAACAAAAGCAAAACTCCATCTAAAAAAATAAGTAAGTTATATGGAGAATAACAGAGCCTTGGAAATAGTCACCAATGTAGGAAACAATGTCTGCCACCCAAGAACACTGGGACTCTAGTACTTTGGAACTCAAAAGGTTTCGGGACTGGGCAGGTATTCTAGTCTTGCCAAAAAATCTAAGTTAGAAATGACAAAATATTCTTGGTAAGTTAAAGTTGCTGCCCATTGGTGACGGGCAGAAGACATATGTTACTGAATGCACATAAAGGACACACAGACACGTCTGGTTTTGGGGGAAGTCTCCTTGCCTAGGCACTCTCACGCAGAATTAAATATTTACCTTCCCTTGTAAGCCATCGCTTTCTACCTAACATCTATTTTCTGTCTTTGTTACAAGTCTCCATTCCAATGCTGAGGGCATTGGGTAAAAATCTTTCCAGGACAAGGCCACTATCTGTGCAGCCCCATCCCCCGCAACTCCTTTTTCTAGGAATGCAGTTTACAATGCACACGAAGAGGCGGGACTCATGCTTTCTCAGGATGAGATCTTATCAGGTTGAAGTGTATCAAATGCCACTAATCAACTGGTTTTGACCTACAGAATGGGCAATTTCGTGTGGTTCAACATATTTCCACATGATCAAGAGGGACAGAGACTGTCCAGAACTTTCTGTGATGATGGAAACCATCTACACCCACACGGACCGACTTGTGACTACCGAGCACCTGAAATGTGGCTAATTTGACTAAGAAACTGAATTTTAAATTTTACTTAATTTGAACTGTTTTAAACTTAAATTGCTACTTGTGGCCACTGTATTGAACATGGTTCTAGACAGGAGCGTTTTCAGGCAAAAACTAGGTCTCACTTGCAGTGTTTGAAGGCCCACTACACAGGAGACACTTGGTGAAAAAAAATGAAATGAAAAACACCTTCTACACTGCCAGATTTTCAAATGCCTCCCCACCTTCCTGCCACTGAAGCTCTCAATTTTGATCTTCAAGTTCTGTCTCCTCCCTTGGGTAATTACCGTCCCAGGAAGGTGAAGATATATGGCCAGGAGGGAACATTCAGAAGGCCGGGCCGCACCACCTAGGAACTGGACAACAGGACCTGGCGGACAACCTCCTGACCAGCTGGGCCTCCACGTTCTCATCCACAGAATGGTGACAACCATTCCCATCCACTAGAACAGAGTTACTGTAAGGCCTAAATGTAAACCACAGTTGTGGAATCTCATTCTAAAAAGTGAACCTTAAAAACCAAGCTGGGCTCAGCTTCGTTTATCCATTGAGACGGCTAGGAAGAGCTTAACAAGTATGGTTATCCACCTGGTGTAACAGTATTTTTGATGTTATAGGCCTGGCCTTAACCACTGCAGGCCCAGCATGCACAGACGGACAGGACAGCACAGTCCCTGCCTTCATCATTCTGACTTGACCATTATTTTTGTTTCCCCTGAAACAAGATTTTAGCAAAGAAAAACTTGCTGTCTCAACAGATCTGTTGATCCTCTAAGTGTCATTTGTCTATTAGTTAAAATTCCCAGGGCTAAAAGGGCAAGAAGAGTCTGGGGTCCTGACACTTAAAAGGTGTCCCTGCTACGTAATAAACCAATACTCCAATTCAATCACTGGCATTCAACCATTTAAACTGACTTTGGTGCTATGTAATTATTGCAGCCTGTTGAGTTAGGGCTCATTTCAGCAAAGAGCATAATTGCTCAAATGTGACTTGATTTAAGATTTATTTAAAACTCTCCTATTACCAAAAAATATTCATACACCATGATACCACTGTAACTTCTTAATCTCTCTTTAAATGTTCAGAGGCAGATTCCTAACTACGAAAGGTAAGAGTTTTTACAGTACCTAGAGCTCTAAACCCTCTGCTTCTAAACCTCAAGATCCCTTTCTGGGCCCCCCTCCGCCAACGTTAGTCTCCTCCAGGCCTCCACTGGCCTAGGAACCCTGCAAACTGGCTTTGCGGTGGTGCTCCATGCAAAAGGAAAACTTCACCTACTAGGAGGTCTGCCCCCGCCTTTGCTTCAACCGAGAGGGAAGTAGCACCTCCCGAACCTCAGAACCGGAAGCTTCTTTCTGGAAAGAGGTTGGCAGACCATAGTGGGAGTGACCTTTGGTAAGTCCATAAACGAGTCAAGACATCACATAGTAAGTGGCATGTTGCAGGGTCACAGATTTCTCTAGGTGTCAGATTAACAGGAAGTTAAATAAGGAGAGTGAGGAGAGAGGCAGGGGCAGTGGGAGAATGCCCCCAGCTGCACCGGGAGTGGGGGGGGGGTGGGGGGGGTAATATTAGCAGTTGTTCTTCCTGGGAGTGCTGGACAGATGTCCTGGTTCTCTGGGGACACCCAGTTCTGAAGAGGTGTCTAACGTAAGATGTGAGGCCCTACCAGACTCATTTCTCCACATTCCTTAAAATACCATCCAGATGGCCCCTACCCTGAAGGTTCCAGCACACCCAGTGAATAGCTGAGCAGTGACGTGGGAGGCTCCTCAAGGACCTCAGAGTTTCATTTCCTTGGTGCTTCCCAGTCTCTCCTAACCTCTGACCTCCCAGAGTAATTGCCAAATTGCCTTCTGTTTGTACAAGGTCCCAGCACTTCCCGGCGTGGTTCCCGACCCTGTGAGTGGGTGGCGCTGTCTCCAGGCCTCAGACAAGGAAACTCGGGTTTAGAGGAGCTAAGGGACCTGCGAGGAGGCGGCCAATACGTGGCCCGGACGGAGACAGATCCCACCTTCCTCCTGTGTCCCGCACGCCCCTACAAACGCAACCCAACAGGAACAGCCAACACTTGTGGCTCCTTCCTGCAACTGCTGGGTCTCTACAGCTTTTCTCGCAAATCGAAGCTAAGAGGAGCCCCGTTTGCAGACGGCGAAATGGAGACCCCGAGCGAAACAATTTAGCCGGGATCACCCTCGCCGGTGCCGGGACACTCTAGAGCTAAAACTCGAGACTCATCATCCGGGGAGGGGTCCCTGAAGCATCGCGGGCGCCCCAATGGAAGCGCAGACCCCGGCTTCCCTCCCCTGCCCAGGGCGCAGAGGGGGAGCCGGGTGAGCTGGGGCGGGCGCCAGGCCGGTTGCCAGCGCGCTTGGCCAGCCTGGAGGTGTCCACTTCCGCCCGGAGCTGGCACCGCCGGCCCATTCATCGTGGCCTCGGGCGGGGCTGGCCGAGCCGAGCCGGGCCCCGGGAGCCCTCGTCCCCCCGCCGCGAGCCCTCGAGCCAGGCTCCACGCAGCCCCGCCGGGGAAACGGTGGCCCCGGCCCCGCCGCCAGGGGGAGCAGGGAGTCGCCTCCCGCACTCCGGGAAGTTGCCACCGCGGCCGCCCGGCGTCCATGCCCTGGACAGACCCCGGCTCGCGGCGCTGCGAGCCCCGCGGCCCCGGCCCGCCCCGTCGGGGCCGTCCCAGCCCAGCGAAGCGCCAGTGGGCCGTGTCCTGGGACAGGCGCGCTGGGCCCGCGGGCCTCCATTCAATACCGCCCTCCTCCCTTCGGCCGGCCTCCGCCGCTTTCCGCCCGCACCCCCACCCCTCCGGCCCGGACTCCAGCCGGGCAACGTCATCCGGCTGCTTCCCGAAACTTAACCCCTTCCTCCGCCAGCTGTGAGCCGCCCCGCCCCGCCGCCAACTTTCTTCGCCCAACTTCGGAGCGCGCGGGCCGGCCCGACGGCCCAGCTAGGAGGGAGGAAGGCAGGGAGGGGTCGCCACGTCGCGCTCGCCGGTCGCCGCAGGTACCCCGACGACAAGGGCCCCGGGGTCCACACGGCGGGGCGCGTCGTGCCTACGCCCCTGCACAGCGCTCGCCTGGCACCCCCGCCCCGAGTCTGACCCCGACCCCGAGGGTGCACTGCCGCGGCGGCGGCGACGGCGGCGGGCGGCGGGCAGCGGGCGGCGGACGGCGGGCGGGCCGGGGGAGGGGCCGCCCAGGAGACGTGTCACTCGCGGCGCAGCGCGGTCGGCCCCGGCTCCCCGACGGCCCGGCCCGCGCGCCGCCGCTGCAGGGCCCGGCCAAGTTTCTTACCTGCAGCCGGAGACGCGAGAGGGAGAGCGAGAGGGCAGAAGCCGCTGCCTTCGCCGCCGCCGCGGAGCCGGGAGAGAGAAGCCGGCCGCGCCTCCGCCGAGAAACCGCCCCCGAGTAGCTGCAGGCGCCGCGACCCCGACGCCGCCCGCCCCGTCCGCCGTCCGCTCCAGCCGCTCGCTAGCTGCGTGCGCGCGTGTGGAGTCGTGGCACTTTCTGCCTCGGAGCTGGCGAACGGCCCCCTCCGCCGGGATCGCCGCCTCCTGCCTTCCCCACCCGGGCCAGCCATTCATCGAGCCGCCTCTTCCCATTGGTCCGCACCCCGCCACTCTGCCGGTCGCTGGCCAGTCAAGACGCGAGTGGCCGAGCCGCGGCGGCGGCCATTGGGCAAAGAGGAGGGTCTCCACCTCGGCCAATGGGAGAGGGGAGGAGCTGCGGGGATGTGAAGGAGGCGGGGCCAAGGAGGGGCGGGGCCGAGCGGCGCGGCGCTCGGCTGTGCGCGGGGCGGGGCGGAGCAGGAACGCCCCGCCCACCGAGGGGGGTCTCCGGCCAGCTCCGCCCACTCTGGGCCCGCGGCGCTCCCAGCAGTCGCTGACTTGGAGCCGGCTCTGCCTAGGCGGGAAGCAGAAGGTTCGAGTCCCGGCGGCCCGGGCCTGCGCCTCTGGATACCGCTGGACTGACATGGCGGTGGCTGTCACCCTGAACAGGGTTGCGCAACCGCGAACAGCCAAGGAAGCTGCTTTATTTAAACTCAACTGACTTCCCCCGAAGCAGCGCCCCCTCGGGCCGCCGGATGTGAGGACAAGCTCTGCTGGGGGTCAGCCCAGGGAGGACAAGTTCTTACCTTCAAAGAAGTGGAAATCAGCACCAGAAGCAATTTCCTTGAGTAAATGGAGGAATTGGGGTGGAAGAGCCAGAAGGTGCACAAAGAATTGAAGCGGATGTCATTGCCCTCGTTGTTAGGGAGGGTACAACTGAGGCATGGTCTATTTAAGATACTCATCCAAACCACAGCCGGCAGAGCAATAATTACATTCTACTCTGTGGCGTTTTATTCCATGCGATGGGGAAGGTGAGAGGTTCTGACCTAAGAAAACTCACCCGTGTCCCAGAAAAAGGAGCAACTGGTACTTCCTCATTCCCTGACTTTCCCCCCAATATCAGCCAACACTTGGTCTTCATAATCAATCAAGTCTTTCAATTAAAATAATTTTAGACTTATTATTTCACCATTATGTCAGCGTCTCTTAAAGCCAACCCTTTGAACTTGAACCAAAGCCAGCCTCTTTGGAATTTTGGAATCTGACAGACCAAAGCCTACCTAGACTGCCCACGCCACTTCCCCAGCCCCCTTTGCTGCAGAATCCCGTGCCTAAAATCTATTTATTGGACAATTTTCAATCTTCCCCTTCCCCGACTTGTCACTGGTACTGTACTAGATGTTGTTAGAAAGATGTGAAAAATACAAGCTTTTATGGGAAATAAAGAGGGATTGGGTTGAAATTAAACCGTTCATTCCTATTTTTAATCTTGGCGGTTCCTTAGCCCATTAATGATTAAACAACGGGAATTAACCTGGATTAGCTCTCGAACACTCAGTCATTTTCCAGCAGTGAGACCTGGCTTCAAATGAAAGTCAAGAATCCCAGCTTCTGGCTGGCAATTGCTACCAATGAGTCCTACTTGACCAGGAGTGGGCCATCTAACCTTTCTGAACATGGGTATACTCCTTTAGGACAATCACTCCCTCCTCTTGGTTTTAGGAAGGAAATTCATTCATTCATTCATTCATTCATTCATTCATTCACTGGTGTTTGTTGAGTGCCTGGTATACAGTGCTAAGCTGGACAAGCAGCCTGGAGTGACACATGGGTCAAGGGAAGACACAGTTGCCCTCAAGGGCCTGTCCAGAGGCAGGGACCTCCTTTTTCCGGTTCACTATTGTCTTTTCTCAGAAGCAGATCCTGGCAGTAGGGTTTGTTCAATAATTCATTTGGGGGATAATCATAAGAAAAATTGGTGGAGAAGTGGGATGAGAAAGAGCCATAAAGGGACCAACAAGCTAGTGACCGCTGTGGGCACATGGAGCTCAGTGTCTCTGGGGATGCTGTGAAACTGTGTAGAACACACCCAGAGAAGTCCCAGCTGAGGGGTGAGGACCTAGTTATTTATTCACCCACTCCCAGTCCTTACTGGTTAACGGCTCCTTCTGGGGGGACTTTAACATTCATGCCCGATCAAGCTGGAGAAAACCTGGTAGCAAGAAGCCCTTGGCAGAATGGTGAGCGTCCGAAGGCATGTTGGGGGCCACAGCAGTGTTTCCCACACTGAACCAGCATCCTACACAGCACCTGCACAGAATAGAGGCTCTGTGAATATATGTGTTCTGTAAATATTGTCACATGAGCAATAAGGTACAAAGTCCTTAGGAGTGAGGAGTCTTTACAGAAAAGGGGCTCCCTGTCAGTTCCCTCCCATAACTTAACGTTTGATTTGGCCTCAACACAACACTTGTTTCAGAATGGAAGAGCAGCCCTGTCTAAGCCTTTGCATTTCTCCATCCCTGTCCCTTGTTCACCCACAGCCAACCCCTGTGTGCTGTGAAGACTTCCAGCACCATCATCCTCATGCCCTTTGAGCAAATAAATCAGTCTTGCTGCGCCCGGCTCTGTCACAGCTAGTCTGCCCACCCACAGGGTGGCCTTACTCTCACAGCCACTGCTGTACCTGTGGACACCCATCCTTAGCCCCCTGCAGCCTCCTCAGCTCTCCTAAGGCATATCTGGGAAAAAACAGACCCATCCTCAGGACTAGACGGACAGGGGTCGCCTGTTGGGGGAGTGAGAGGCATCCTCCTAGGCTCAAGTCTTCTGCCAGATCATGCAGCCCTCCAGCAGCTCGAGAGAGCCCATCCCACTCTCCGGCCTCCAGGCTGTAGCTGCCCAGTGCCAGGCTTTAGCCAGATCCTGGGAAACAGGTCCCTGCATCCCCCGATGGCAGTGCAGCGAGGGGCTCTCAGATGGGAACAGGTCATTTCAAACCGACAGCAGTCTGGGAGCCCCCGGGCAGGGGAGTTATCCCACCCTGAGGGGAGCAGAGGGTGACAGCAGAGACTTGAAGGAGTGGGAGGTAGCCAGGCCAAAAAGGGCACAGTGTCAAGGAACAGCATGGGCAAAGTAAGGTATGATATTAGCTGGGCGTGGTGGTGTGCTTCTGCAGCTCCAGCTAGCAGCAGGGCTGTTTGAGCCCAGGAGTTGGAGGTTGGAAGAAGAAGAAGGAGAAGGGGGAGAGGGAGAGAGAGAGGGAGAAACAGAAAGGGAGAAGGAAAGGGAGAGGGAGAGGCATGGTGATCTGAGATCACATCATCTCAGTTGATCTGTTGAACAGCTCAGTTGTTGGCAAAGGCTGAAGGATGAGGGAGAGGCTGGGAAGAGCTGATTCTCCACAGGTGATTATAAGGGAAATAGGGAACTTTCCTGGGGTGGTGCAGATGTTTCATATCTTGATTATAGTGATGGTTACATGGCTGTGGTAAAACTCATCAGATTGTACACTCTTAAAAAGGATACATTTGGTTCGGAAGCAATTTTTGCTTCAATCAACCTGACCAAAAAAATAAGATGCAATTGGTTTTAGGTGCGTATTAAAAACAAATAAAGCATTCTTATTAGAAAAAATTAAACAAACAAGAATAATTACCTAATATGGTCCATTAACTCATGACAATGCTTTGCTTTCTATTACTAAATTGCAAATATTATCTGAAAGAGTAGACAAAAAGATGAGAATATATTATATCTTACAGTTTGTTTGTTTATTTATTTATTGAGATGGAGTCCCGCTCTATCGCCCAGGCTGGAGTGCAATGGCATGATCTCAGCTCACTGCAACCTCCACCTCCCAGGTTCAAATGATTCTCTTGCCTCAGTCCCTGAGTAGCTGGGATTACAAGCGCCCACCTATAATCCAGCTAATATTTGTATTTTTAGTAGATACGGTGTTTCACCATGTTTGCCAGGTTGGTCTCAAACTCCTGATCTTGAGATCTTCCCGCCTCAGCCTCTCAAAGTCCTGGGATTACAGGTGTAAGCCACCGCACCCGGCCTATACATTATACTTTAAAAAGAGATTTTGCTTTGTCAACAACTATGAAAGGATGACAAATGACAAGTACAATAAAATATCATGTGAAAATAAGGCCACTGTGATAATATAGAACATGTTTAGGTCTTTGGCGCCAGGTACCAGTTGAGACACGCAACAAATATGTAAACTTATGTAACCCTCAGAACAACCCTATAAGGGAGGTAGAGTTATCTGCATTTTAGAGATGAGGAAACTGAGGCACAGAGAGATTGAGGAACCTGCCCATGTCACAGGGCTTGTTGGAGGAGGAACATTGGGCCCCAGGGCCCATGGCATAACCCGCCTTCAGCACCAGGTTGCAGAAGGTGTGCTAAGCCTATAGAAGGGGGCAGGAGGCCGGGCGCGGTGGCTCACGCCTGTAATCCCAGCACTTTGGGAGGCCGAGTCGGGCAGATCACGAGGTCAAGAGATCGAGACCAACCTGGCCAACATGGTGAAACCCCGTCTCTACTAAAAATACAAAAATTAGCTGGGCGTGGTGGCGTGCGCCTGTAGTCCCAGCTACTCAGGAGGCTGAGGCAGGAGAATTGCTTGAACCCGGGAGGCAGAGGTTGCAGTGAGCCAAGATTGTGCCACTGCACTCCAGCCTGGTGCCTGGCAACAGAGTGAGACTCTGTCTCAAAAAAAAATAAATAAATAAAGGGGGTAACTCAAGGAAAGGTTTGTGATTGATGACAGCTGCAATGACTCCTTTGATATTCTATATTTTGGGTGGATGCTCAGCTAGGTTTGGGGCCCACAGGGTTGGGAGACCCATCCATCACAATATCTCAAGTGAGAGGTGACGAGGGCTGGAATGGGGCAGTGGCAGGGGTAGGCAAGGTCCTTCATGAGGGGTATTAGGACATGAAGTAGTAGGTCCCCAAGTGAGGCTTGGGGACCAGCAGCTGTGAAGGAGAGAGGGGGTTACCTGTGAGCCTCTGTTTCTGGCCTAAGGGACAGGGAGCATGGTGGTGTCACTGCTGGAGCAGGGCACACAAAAGGATGAACAGGTCAGGGCAGAGGCTGGGGGAAATGTTGTGTTTTGACATGCTGGACTTCAGGAGCCTGAGGGAAGTCCAGGTGGAGACAGTGTTTCCGTAGGTCTGAGGCTCAGGGTTGGATGTCAGGGGCAGTGATGCAATTTGGAAACCTCAGCATACCCGTGGAGGTTCAGACCCCAAGGACAGCAATGACCATACTTCCTGGATAGGGTGGGAGTTGCATGTGGATGGAACAGAAGAAAATGCTTGAGTCCTGAGCAGAGAAAGGAAAACCCAGAAAAGAGCCTGTATCAATAAGCTTTTGCTAGGTAACAAACCACTCCCAAACTCAGTAGCTTAAAACAAATATGGTTTCTTATTAGAGCTCACACATCTGTGGGTCAGCTGTGGCTTGGCTGATCTTGGCTGGCTCTCTCATAGGTCTCTGGGTGGCCTGGGAGCTCACCTCCAGCCTGGGCTTGGCTGGGGACCTTGCAAGCTCTGCTCCACCTGGCTCACCCCCTCTTGTTGTGACCAGCAAGCTAGAAGGGGCATTCCCTTCTCATGGTGATGGTTGAAGGAAAAGAAAACAAGCAGATATACATGCACAAGGTGTATTTGGATAGGTGAGCCAAGATTCAAGGGGTGAAGAAATACAGGCAGGAGTAAAGCAATGGCACCAGTGATGCAATCAACTACTGAGTCCAAGAGGGAGCGTTGGAAAAGGTAAATCAGGCAAGGATGGCCTCAGGGAGGGAAGAGATTTTCAAGAATTAGGGGATGTTAAATGTAATCTGGAAATCCAGCAAGACAAAGACCAGGGTGCATGGCAACTCAGGAGTCACCAGGGACCTTGGGGAAATAGCTTTAGAGGAGGGGTGATTGGTAAGGAGACCACCAGATCATGGAAGGCTGAGAAATGAATAGGAATGGAGAAGGTAAAAAGAATGTACATCCATTCATCCAGTAGATGAATGCAGCTGAGGACCCACTGTGTGTCAGTCACTGTTCTAAGTGCTGGGGAGACAGCCACGAACAAACAAAGGGTCTTCTCTCATGGAGCTCACATTCCAGTGGGAAGAGACACAGTAGACAAAGCAACCGATACATAAGTAAGATGAATTGAGTGGTGCAAAGGGCTATGAGGAAATGAGAATGGGTTCAGGTGATGGAGAGGGACAGGGATTTGGAGATGGGGAATGCAGCAGATGGGAAGATGGTCAGAGAAAGCATCCCTGATGGTTGAGTTGAGACTTAAATGATGAGAAGAAGCTGATCTTGTCTTGGGAAAAGGAAGGGTAAGTACAAAAATCCTGGGGCAGGGAAGAGCTCAGCAGCTGGTTCAGGGAACAGAAAGAAGGCTGTGTAACCTGGAGCTCACAAGCAAGTGGAAGGGAGAGAAAGGAAGGTGGTCTGCAGGCAGGAAGGTCCCAGACCAGGGAGGCCTGAGGATACCATGGGAAGCTGAGGTTGAGTGGGAGCTTTAAGCAGAAGAATGATGCAATCTGACGTGCATTTTCAAAGGTCACTTTAGCAGCGATATGCAAGATAGATTGGACAGTATAATGAAGGATTCAGGCCTCAAGTTAAGAGACTGTGGCAAGATTCTAGGTAAGATATGGTTGATGATGTGCTGGTAAATATTTAACAACTGACTCTCACAAGTGCAGATGGGGATGGGGGCACTCCCTGATTTACAGCATCTGCCAATTTCTGTGATGTAAATATTCCCATCAGAGCCAATCGATTTCAAGCTATGGAGTCATTGAAGACAAAGGTGGGAAGAAATTTGCTGTAGCACACCACTGTCTACTATTTCTACCATAAAAACACAAGAGACACAAATCTTTCTAAGAGTATAGATAATGGTAAAATGTAATAATTAGGAAGTGATGATTTTGAGTGTATATTACCTTTGTTTTTCATATGATCTATTTCATTGTAAGTTTATATAATTTAATTTTTAATAATGGCTGTGTTTAACAGACTGCTCGAAAAATTGCTAAAAATGTAACAGTCAGCTCTCATAAGCAAGCTGGCTCTACCATACCACTAAATACAATAGTCATGTGGATCAGAGTAGAGAGTGGTTGTGTGTGTGTCTGTCTGTGTGTGTGTCTGTCTGTGTGCGTGTGTCTGTGCGTGCACTGCTGAGCGCATGAGAAAGAGAGAGAGACCAAGCAGGATTTTTAAATGTTAGAAAAATGAGATGGGCATGTTCATGTTGGCATTTCTGCACACATATGATCTCCCTGTCTGAACTGTGGATTCATTAGAATCAGTGGCTCTACCTAGTGTTTAATTATGGACACCTAGTCTGATGCCTTTGTTCTGGTAAGAATTCTCCCTAGGTTAGAGCTCCTCAGAAGCAGACCCTGAGAAAAAGGGTTGGAGTGAAAGCCACTGGAGGGTGATCCCAGGAATCACCAGTAGGGGAGTGGGAAAGTAAGACAGGGAATGTGAGAAAGTCAGTGAACAGTGCATCGTCAGCAAGTTGCCACTGTGGGCAGCTGACATGTAATACATTGAGGAATTCTCTTGCTTCCAAACTGAGAACAAGGAAGTGAAGTACTTATTCACCAATTCCTATCCATCACTTGTTGAAGGCTGCTCCTGGAGGCATTAGCTCTCTGGTATTTTCAGCCCACACCTCAGAGAAAGCACTTAGGAAGAAGGAAGCCTGTGTTTAGCAATCACAGGCTGTTGAAATGCACAGGAATGGCAGAGGGGATGTGGGCAGGGTGCCAACAGTTATCTACTCCAAAACTCATAAATATTTATTTTTATTTGATGAATGAACAAATGAATGAATGAGTGTAGGGCCTTTTGAGCTTCTTTAAACACAGGCTTAGGGTTTAAAAGTTTTAAAACAGAATGGAGGCCAGGCATAGTGGCTCACACCTGTAATCCCAGCACTTTGCAAGACTGAGGTGGGTAGATCACCTAAGGTTAGGAGTTCAAGACTAGCCTGGTCAACATGGTAAAACCCCATCTCTACTAAAGATACAAAAAGTTAGCTGGCATGGTGGTAGGCACCTGTAATCCTAGCTACCCAGGAAGCTGAAGCAGGAGAATTGCTTGAACCTGGGAGGCAGAGGTTGCAGTGATCTGAGATCACACTATTGCACTCCAACCTGGGTGACACAGCGAGACTCCATCTCAAAAAAAAAAAAGAAAAAAAAATTGAATGGAGAGCCTTCCATTCCATAGTCAGCACATGTATCATGCACTTTTGCAAAATTTAGATCAGAGGATTTATGTGATATCCTAGACAATTTAAATTCTGCAATAGTTTTACTCAAAGCCAGATCAATGTTGTTACACTAGAAATATCTCTAGAGACTGTAGTAATTATCAAACCAAAATAAAATATGCACAAAGGAAATAGATGTAAGCGTGAACCCAAGTTGCCAATTTTTGTGGCTGCAAGTGGTACTAAAAAAGAACTTGGGAAAAGAATATTTGGTTTGTTCTTTGGGTGATGTTAGCATTGAGCTTAGAGATAGGAATTTTTGCAAAAATGACAATGATTGACTTAGTGGCTCGTGGTGAGTCCCCAAAGAAAATAATAAAATCCAAAATAATAGATAAGTGATATTTATCTGACACTTTTCTCTTTGTAAAGTGCTTTGTAATAATTCTTACTGTAACCATTATTATTATTATTCTCAGTTCACAGGTGAGGAGCTGAGGTTTAGAGAAGTACAGTTGTTTGCTGAAGGCTTCACATTTATAGATAACAAAGTTAAATAAGCCTTGAAGACTCCAGAAATGGCATCTTTCTAGGATACATCTCTCTGCCTCTCCCACAGAAATGCCAATGGAGAAATGAGCAGGTATAACAGACCCTACATGAGTTAATGAAACCCTTCTCTTTTCTATTGTCCTTCTAGGATGCCATGCATCTTTCTGTTTGTGTACTCATTGGTTAGTAGCAAGCACTTGGTAAGCTGTCAAAAATGTTTTAATTGAACCAAAGACACTGTGTAGCTGTGCTGTCCAGCTCTGATGTCTTAAGAATTTTGGAATCACAACTCCCTATCTCAGATGGGAAGTACCAGTCAGAAGAAACATTTCATGGCCCTGAGGTGTGCCTGGCATGACTAGGTGCCTCACATTGGACGTCTTGGAACAAAATCCAAGGTTCACTGGGTTGGAAGGCACAACTGGGCTTCATCTTTCCATCCCTGAGCAGAAGGCATTCTTAACTAGTCCAGCTAGTTAGACAACTTGGCTCTTCTCTAAGATTACCAGTGATGAAGAGCTCAGGACTTTGACCTGGAGTCTAGAACTTCATCTCCCATTCCCCGTTTAGTATATTCATTCATTCATTAAATATTTATAGAGCACTGCAGCACACTATAGTCTATACTAGTTGCTAAGAATTCAGCAGAGAACAAGACAAATAAGACCCCTGCCCTCAGGGAGTTGATAGTCTGATGGTGATAGGGGATGGGGGGAGGCAATCGGTAATTCAATAGACAGATGCTTAATTTGTGGTCAGTGCTCCAAAGTAAATTCACAGGGTGAAGTGGTATACAGAAACTGTGAAGGATCAAGCTGTCTTTTTTCTCCCCTGCCTTCTCTTTCCAATCCATCCTGCTCACATTTAGCAAACTTAACATTCCAAAACCACTACTTCTATCTTTTCTTGTCTCCCCTTCAGGAGCCTAAAATGGTACCCACCATGTCAAGCCTCTTTCTCTGCCTGACTTTTGTGGACCTCCAGATACCAGCGCCCCCTACATTCACCAAGCTCTTCCTCTTCCCGTTTGTACCCTACGTGCCTCTGCCCAAAGCACGCTCCCCATAGCCTCGTGTGCCATTCTCGCCCTCTCATTTTTCAAGAGCTGTCATCGGTCATTCATCCTGTCATTGGTGCTAAGGTTGCCAGACATCCTCTTGTTGATAGGAGTGCAAAGTTGGATTGGACTTGGTTACTCTCTGCCCTTGAAGAGCCAATGGAGCTGATTCTTCCACAGAACCCCTGAATACATAGCTATGACCCTTTTCCTCTGCCCCACCAACTCCCTTTAGAGACCACCACAGCATAACTGGGCACCTGAGTTCACTGCTAGATTCTGTACCTACCAATCCTGACTCTTCAACGAAAAAGCTTATAAAAGGCCTGAGTCATCCTTTGCTTTTCCTTCTGAACTCCCTGTGATTTCAGTTCTGCAATGAGTTGCTTTTAGCTTGAGGAAGTCCTTTCTTATGTCTATCTTAAATCACTTCTACATCACTGTGCACTTATTTCTTAGAATCTTATTCTTCATGGCTTTAGGGCAGAGCTTTCGTGCCCTGCTCAATGCTGGGTCTCTGCTAAGTGTTCACGAAGTGTCTGTCACTTGATTAGTAAGTGCCTGGTACTTAAAAATCATTATTTGATTCCCTCCTCCAGGTTCTTCCCTCCAGACTTAAAAACTGCAGATCCTTAAACCTTTCTTCCCCAGCCACTTAATCATCATGTGACACTTCTCAAATTCTGGTAATCAGCCTTTTTCTTCCTTTATTTTTAAATGATTAGTGAGAGTTTTAAAGAAGTCCCTTAAACCAGAAGCAAAAAAAGAAAATAGAAAATTCAGAAAGGTTGTGCCAGGGCGATTGAGTTCAGCTCTCTTGTCTTTGGTCCAGCAGGCCCTTCTGCCGGATAATAAATCAGCCAACTGCCCCAGCTCAGCACAGTCGTCCTAGCCTCTGATCTGAATGTGCACTGCAGAAAAACTAGATTTGGAGGGATGAGCGCATAGCCTACGGCCCCATCAGTACTATTCTTCAAAATGCTACTAGTCACTGTGGTCAGAAAACTCCAGACCAGCGCAAAATTTGGTTGGGTGGTTGAATTTAGGCGACTTTTCATCCTTCCTTCCAGTGCCATTTCCTAGTGAGTCTGCAGATCCTCAGGAAATTTTAGGTGCCGTGTGTGTGTGTGTGTGTGTGTGTGTGTGTCTGTGTGTGTGTGAAAAAGAAAGAGAGAGAGATGATGTCAGATAAACTAATTTGCACTAAAATTTTACTGACTTACCATGCAATGCCTTTCAAGCATTTTTGCCACATACCTCTAATGTCACACAAAAGTGTAGGTGGACACCAAGGAGGGATGTGGCCTTTAAGTCATCTGTCCAAGAAGATGTTGAAGTTACCATTAAACACCCAGATGATTTTTTCTTTTTCTTTCTTTTCTTTTTGTTTCTTTTTTTTTTTTCTTTTGAGACACAGTTTCACTCTGTTGCCCAGGCTAGAGTGCAGTGGTGCTATCTCAGCTCACTGTAACCTCCGCTTCCTGGGTTCAAGCAATTCTTGTGCCTCAGCCTCCTGAGCAGCTGGAATTATATGTATGTGCCACTATGCCCAGCTAATCTTTGTATTATTAGTATAGGCAGTGTTTCACCATGTTGGCCAGGCCAGTCTCAAACTCCCAACCTCAAGTGATCCTCCTGCCTCAGCCTCCCAAAGTGCTGTGATTACAGGTGTGAGCCACCACACCCAGCCCCATGTGCTTTTTTATTCTTCTCCAAACTATTTCTACATAAGCCTGTTTTCTAAAACTGGAAACAATATCATTGTTATTTTTATGACATAAGAGTAATACATTTGAATGTATGATGCAGTTAATACAGGACAAGATATCAAGAATAATGTAAAAGTCACCAGAAATCCCAACCCCCGATGTGATATTTTAAATTTTTTCCCCTTCTACGCTATTTTCTAAGACATATTCCTTGTTTTAATGTAACAAAAAAAGTTTTAAATTACTTACCACTGCATAAAAAGATTCTGGCTTATTTTTCTGGTAGCATCAGGTCCAGGCCCTGGGGAATTGGCCCAGCCTGATCTCCACTTTGAAAAGCTGGCACTCAGGTGTAACCTCTCCAGGAACCATAGCCATTTCAGAAGAGGAGGGAAGAGACAGGGCAGAAGAACTTTCTGGAAATGTACTGCATGGCCACTTTAGGGAGGAGTGGGGTGCTTTCCTGCCTTTGCTCAAGTCACCTGCAGGCAGCAGGCGGCCATCAGCATGGACGATGTCTTTTGCAGTGTGCTGGTGTTTCCCTGAATGACCTACCTACAAACCTAGATTAATCTTCCTTGCAGGGAAGTTTCACCCTCCTTCAGCAAAGCGCTAAACACGCCAATTTCCAAAGAAGTGTTTTCTTTCTTTCAGGCACGAAAATTAATGAGCTCCATCTTTGGCATGGCTTAGAAAATTCCACTGTGGCATTGGCAGGGTTTATGCAGCACCAGAACTTTAGAGCAACCCCACGCTGAACACTGTGTGGAACAAAGGTAATGCAGATTTGTCTGATCCTTGTCCACAGCGGGGAAGAGATGGGGGAAAGGAGGCAAGAACAAATCACCTGGCTAGGAGAGGTGTGTCCAGTCCGAGGAGGTGTTTTCCTCACTTCTTTTCAGAACATCTCTGCAGGCAGCTCAATGCCCTCCTTATTCCCCCATCCTCACACCACCGTGGCCAACTTGGAGCCTGACGGGCAGTGGCAAGCATTCAGATCTGTGGCCGACGGGCACGTCTTGGACGGATTCCTTTAGCCACTGGGGTGGGAACAAGCAGCGCTCGCCTCACAGTCTCTCCTTGTTGCGATGAATTGGCAGATTGAACTGAATACATACAACGTGTGGCCTAATTGTCAGTAAGTGCTTGTTCATTCATTCAGTTAATGATTTTTGAGCACCTACTGTGCTCCAGGGTCTGGGCATACAGCAGTGAACAAAACAGACGCAAAGCCTCTCCACAAGGAGGTGTGGGCTGGGGTGGACAGTCAGCACAAAACCAAGACCATTTCAAGTACTCATAAAACAGAGTGACAGGACTGAGTGGGAGGAGGCTATTTTGGGATGCTTAGGAAAAGCCCCAAGAGACACGGGAGCTGAAATCTGAGTCACCGAGGGAACCAGCTGTGAGAAGATGCAGGGGCAGAGGTCTTCTAGGCACAGGGATCGGCACGTGCAAATGCCCTGAGGCAGGAATGGATTTGACAGTCTTAGGAACTGAGTGCAAGCTGGTGAGGAAGTAGTGCTCATGAGCAAGGGGTTAAGAGGTCAGAAGCAAAGGCAAGGGCTGGATTTATAATTTATTATGTGAAACATTACAGCTAACATTGTAGTGTTTTATAGTTTGCAGAGGGCTTTTTTCTTTTCTTTTCTTTTTTTTTTTTTTTTTTTTTGAGACAGGGTCCTGCTCTGTTGCCCAGGCTGGAGTGCAGTGGTGCCATCACAGCTCACTGTAGCCTCTACCTCCCAGGCTCAAGTGATTCTCCTCCCTTAGCCTCCCAAGTATCTAGAAATAGAGGTTCGTGCCACCATGTCTGGATAATTTTTAAAAAAATTTTCTGTAGAGACAGGGTCTCACTCTGTTGTTTAGGCTGGTATTGAACTCCTGGAACCAAGCAATCTTCCTGCCTCAGCCTCCCAAAGTGCTGTGCTTATAGGTGTGAGCCACCTCACCCTACCCACAGAGGGCTTTGAACATACACTATCCTAATTCACTCATCCCAACAAACTGATTATATAGATAAGAAAACTGAGGCTCAGGAAATAACTTCTTTCAGGTCATAAAAGGAGGAAGTAGTGGGACAGGGACTTTGACCAAGGACTCTGTTTGCACAGCTCCAGAGTTGCTGTAGACCACCATAAGGACTTGCCTTTAGCAGCTCATAATTTAAAAAAAAAAAAAAAAGAAAGAACATTTTTCATTCTATCATTTAAAAAGTAATTCTGGGTATGGTGATGTAATCCCAGCACTTTGGGAGGCTGAGACTGGGAGTTTGAGACCAGCCTGGTCAACATAGGGAAGGCCCCATCTCTACAAACAATAATAAAAAAAAAATTAGCTGGGCATGGTGGTGAATGCCTGTAGTGACTCAGGAGGTTGAAGCAGGAGGATCGCTTGAGCCTGGGAGGTCAAGGCTGTAGTCAGCCACGTTCGCAACCCTGAAGTCCAGCCTGGGCTACAGAGTGAAACCCTGTCTCAAAAAAAAAGTAGAATCACATAGGTAAAATTTTGGTGAATTAAAGAAGAGAAAAAAATATCTATAATCTCATCTGTGAAACACAACCACTTGCACATTTTAATGTATTCTTTCTAGTTTTTTTCCCCTAGAAAAACCTAGGGTGTGTGTGTGTGTGTGTGTGTGTGTGCGTGCGCATATTACACATTGCACATATATGCATTACATATCCATATACATGTATATAGTAACCTTTATTGAGATGTAATTTACATGCTTTAAAATTCACACATTAAGTGTGCAAGTCAATGAATTTTGACAAATGTATGCACCTGAGTAATCATCACCATGGTAGAGATCTGGAATATTCCCTTCGTCCCACAGAGTCACCTGTGCTGTTTAGCCTGTTCTTTCATCCCCGACTCCAGGCAATCATTGCCCTTATTTCTGTAGCCTCAGATCAGTTTTGCCTATTCCAGGACTTCATGTAAATGGAACCATGTGTTTACTCTTTTATGTCTGGCCTCTGTTGCTCTGCATAATGTTTTTGAGGTTTATCATGTTATTATATATGCATCAATAGTTTGTTCCTTTTGTTGCTGATTAATATTTCATTATAAGAATGTACATTCACCTGTTAATGGATGTTTGGGTGTTTTTGGTTTGGGGCTATAACGAATAAAGTTGTTATGACCATTCCTGCACAAATCTTTTTTTGGACATGTTTTCTTTTTTCTTATTTATTTATTATAGAGTTTGGGTCTTGCTGTATTTTCCAGGCTGGTCTTGAGCTCCTGGCCTCAAGTGATCCTTTTGCCTCCCAAAGTACTGAGATTACAGTCATTAGCCACCACCTCCATCCTGTAGACATGTTTTCATTTGTCTTGGGTAAATACCCAGGAGTAGAATGCTGGGTCATAGGGTAGGTCTTTTTGTTTCATTTTACAGGAAACTACCAGACAATTTTCCAAAGTGGTTATATTATGTTACATTATGTGAGAGTTCCAATTACCCTGCATCTTTGTCAACACTTAGTGTTGTTGCTCTTTTTAATATTAGCCATTCTGGTGAGCATGCAGAGGTTTTAATTTGCATTTCCCTTATCACTAATGATGTCAAACATTTTTTCACAGCTAAGTGTTTTTTTGTTTGTTTGTTTTGTTTGAGATGGAGTCTTGCTCTGTCACCCAGGCTGGAGTGCAGTGGCATGATCTCAGCTCACTGCAACCTCTGCCTCCCAGGTTCAAGCTATTCTCTCGCTTCAGCCTTCCAAGTAGCTGGGATTACAGTCATGCGACACCACATGACTAATTTTCAATATTTTTAGTAGAGATGAGGTTTTGCCATGTTGGCCAGGCTGGTTTTGAACTCCTGACCTCAGGTGATCCACCCACCTCGGCCTCCCAAAGTGCTAGGATTACAGGCATGAGCCACCACACCTGGCCAGGTAAGTGTTTTTATAGTTGTAATTCTTCTTCTAGAGGCAGAGCTAAAGGCTGTTTGAAGCCAATTTTTGAGTCCTGAGTAATGCTGAAAATGTTGATACTGTTATTGATGCAATGCTCTGGTACAGTAGACTTCATTCTTCCTCTAAGCAAGTTGAAATGTGGAGGAAAACAACTCTGGGTGCCATGTTGCCCAAGAGTGATTTGTGTGAATGACCAGCCAAGCAGAGAGTGGATCTTTTCGGTGGCAATTCCAGAATTTCAGTACATGCTGTGTCTGACTGGAAGGCTGGAACTGGACTTGAAGAGGACTTTCTCACCATATGGTATTTTCATTTGGATCTCTCTAGGAGATCTGATGGTGACAATAATAATGATGATGATGATAAGGTGGAGAACGTGGAAGGAGTTACGGTAGAAATTAAGGCCCACTGCAAAGGCACTGGCAGAGTTGGATTAATCCTACCATAGTGCAGGTGTGAGGCTGGGCATAGCACAGTACTGAGCAGAACACCTAGGATAGCATATTAATCCTAAGAGGCCAGCAGATATCCCTAGCGAACCTTCACACACCTGAAACTCCCCCAAGAACATGAACAAGAGCCATATTTTATATAGTGGTAGTCCACCTCCATATGCTTATTCCAGGAGGAATTGTCCAGGGAGATGGAAAGAATTTGTGTAACAAATCAGTCCCCTGGGGGTAGCGCATTCAGGCCTCCCTGTGCGGAAGAAAAGGCCTTTGACCAGGTTGCCAGGCCTCCCCCTGAGCATATCAGCTCATGTGTTTCCTCAAGAGATTCTTGATGATACTCCAAAGGCCAACCAGCAGAACACCTCCATCTTCCCTGAGACCTGACACTCGCCAGTTCCCAGATGTTCTGCATTGTACCAAGCCAATTTATATACTTTCTCCGTCTAAATGTGAACTTATAAAGAACAGCCACCATTTCTTATTTATAAAGTCCTAGTTTGGGCTCCCCCTGAAGCAGACCTGAAACAAGGATTTGAGTGGAAGTAGTTTATTTGCAAGTTGATCCCAGGAAACATAGGTAATGCAGTGGGGAGGTGAGGCAGGGGATGGGGGCAGCCACGTGGGGTGTGTTAGCAAACCGGTTGCCACTGTGGACACCGATATGGTTTGAATATTTGTCCCCTCCAAATCTCATGTTGAAAAGTGATTGCAATTTTGGAGATGGGGCCTGGTGGGCGGTGTTTACGTCCTGGGAGCAGATCTCTTGTAAATGTCTTCGTGCTGTCCTCATGATAGTGAGTTATCGTAAAATCTGGTTGTTTAAAAGTGTATGGTACCTCCTCTGCCTTGTTCCCACTCTTGCCATGTGATATACGGGCTCCCTGTTTGCCTCCTGCTGTAATTGTCAGCTCCTTGAGGCCTCACTGGAAGTGGAGCAGATGCTGGCCATGATGCTTCCTGAACAGCTTACAGAACTGTGAGCCAATTAAACCTCTTTCCTTTGGAAATTACCAAGTCTCAGGTATTTCTTTATAGCAACAGAAGAATGGCCTAGCATAAGCATCTAAGGCTCGGTCCTGTGGGTCCTCTGGGACATGGTGCAGAACATGCCTCCAAGTTATTCCACCTGAGCAGGGAGGGAGCTGGGGTATTTATCCACCAACTGCTAATAGTCATTGAATGAGGACATTCCTGGGAGGCTTTAATTTCTGGAACTTGCAGCTGCCCTTCCTGTAGGCAGGGTGGACTCCAGCAGCTGGAGAAAGCCCCCAAGCAAAGATATGCAGGTACTGACAGCTGGGAGTCAGGCTACCTTTGTACAATGAAGTTGCAAGGCTAAGAGGGTATGGGCAGGGCACTGACAATGTCAGCCCAGAGAGCTCAGCCAGCTTTGGCCCCAAAGCTACAGCTCCTGTTTATTCTCCAGCAACCCCTGAATACTGCCATCAGCTGGCAATACTATTGCAGGATCAAACCTAAGAGACCAGCACCCTTACATGTTCTTAAAGTGTGTAGTCCCAGAGCAAGCAGCCCCAACGTCACCTAGGAACTTGTAAGAAATGTGAATTATTGGGTTCTACCTGACACCTACTGAATCAGAAAGTCTGGCAGTGGGGCCTAGGAATCTGTATTTTAACAAGTCTTCCAGGTCATTCTAATGCAACCTGAAGTTTAAGAGCCACTGTCTTGGACTCTAAAATTTAGGGCAACCCAACAGTTTCCAAAGCAAAGCCATTTGCTCTTGGTTAGAACTCCTCCGCCCCCAATCCCAAGCACCAACAGCAAAAGTGGATGGGGCCTCCAGAAGCATGTGATACTTTGCCCCCTTTTTTGAGTTTTTCTTTTCTTTTTAGGCTTAGTAAATATACATTGTACCAAGTTATCAATTACCAACAATGGAAAGTAGCCCGGGCATATATACTATAAAAGATAACCCAAAAGACACCTGTGTTGAATTTAACTTGAAGGTGGGAGGATTTATGTTTCTGCTTGTTTTCCTGAACTAATATTTAAGTTAATTCTTTTGCCTTGAGTCCCTACCAGATGGGCAGTAGGGGGGAAGTCACGGGTGTATCAGTAGAGGAAAAACCTTCCCTGGGATTTTAAGTCTATCACAGAAGATGTACAAGGAGCTGGGGGTACCCGCGAAAGTCACTGTGTGGGGGAAAACTATGAAGGATGTGCTTGGTTTAACTGAACTGACCCAGGCCAGGTGAGAATAGGAATATGGCAGCAAGTGGCAGCAGATGGATCCATAAGCAGTCTTCCAGGCTGATGTGCTCCGTACAGCAGACACCCCTCACTCCTTCCAGCAACCCCAGCTGAGAACAGCACCTAGACAGGCTCATTTCTTCTGGAGAGGCTCTTCTTGCTCCTGCTCTGCCCTGTGCCCTGATGCCAGCAGCCACAGCAGCCCTTCTTGTTCCCACCCCCAACCTGTGGCGTGACATCACAATGTAGTCCATTCAGGATCTTGAGACTGATTTGCCCCATGGGCCTAGGACATAAGTTCAGCCTCTGGCCTGCAGTTCCAGAGCCAAGGTAACTAGGACGAACTGCCGGCCGCCACTGGCTTATCAGGAGCACCTGGTGAGTATTCAGAACTGCCCCAAGCAGCATGGAAGGAGATACAGCCAATAGCTGGCTGGCTTAGCACTTTGGGATCTCATTCTCACACAGGTTTAGATGGGCCAAACTGGTGGCCGGGGGTTTGCCGGGACAAGCCCCAGACTCTTCCTAGGAAAGCTGACTCACCTGATGGACACACCCATTCCAAGCGTCCTGCTGGGTCACCATCTGCGGGAGGTGGTACTCTAGTTTCCCCTAAGACTCGGCTTACCACCTGCACCAGCTCCCTGAGCAAAGGTCACCTGTGTTCTTAATAGACAGGGCAGAGAGGCCAGGCTCTCAGATAGCAAATTCACTGGAGCATCACTTCTAGCCCTAATTGAGGTAGGGACAGCCATTGGCCAAATGACACACCACATAGCAGCAAGAGCAGAGGTAGCTGGCGCAGCCACTGTGCAGCCACCTCCCATCCAGAATGTGTACGATGGCCCTTGCTTTCTGTAAAAGGCCTTCCTACTTTGGGTGTTTTTAAATCTACCTCCTGGTGACCCTCCGGTATATATATAATTGGTTCCTTTCCTTTGGGACAGTAAGAGAGCTTTGGGATGGTGACGGGAAATGAGTAGATGGATTAGGACACCAGGAAAGTGGGCAAAATCTAAGATGGAGGGGGCGGGGACAGAGGCTACAGCCAGCTCTCAAAGAGGATGCTGGGCCACCCGCACTCGGTCGAGGGTGCTTTGAGGCCCAAGGCCTTCTACATCAAATAGTGGGGACCCACTCTGGGCCCCAGGAGGCACAGCCACCTCCCCACCACAGCTCATTCCTGTTTCCCCGCGGTCTGTCCATGGTCCATTCACCATCTCTGAGTGCCAACACGTCCACACAACTGTAGCAACATCCCTTCTCTCACACAGGAGTGGCTTCTGTAGGGACCCTTTGATTTTGAGAAGGCTCCTGGCTCACCCTGACTGTAAGGTAGAAAGAGAGGTGGGGGTGGGTGATAAGAGAAATCTCTTACCCTTAGGCTTTGCCAGCCCTCCTTAGTCTTAAATGTGATGGGCTGAAGCTAACCTCTGCTTCACACACAAGTCCAAGATGCCAGTGGTTCACCAAGCATGGTAAGAACATTTTAGCCCATCTTAGGCGTCACTGGAAAAGGAAAAAAAAAAAACAGTAGAGGGGACAGCGTGAGAGCAACCTGTGGTCCCCGACCTGCAGCAGGTTCAATTTGGAGAGAAGAAAGGGAGCAAACGCTGCACTTTCTGTGCCAGACCCTCCACCTGCGTGATTGCTGGCTTTTATTTTTCTTTTTTCTCTCTTTTTTTTTTTTGAGACAGAATCTCACTCTGTTGCCAGGCTGGAGTGCAGTGGTGCAATCTAGGCTCACTGCAACCTCCGCCTCTGGGGTTCAAGCGATTCTCCTGCCTCAGCCTCCTGAGTAGGTGGTACTACAGGTGTGCGCCGCCACACCCTGCTAATTTTTGTATTTTTACTAGTGACGGGGTTTTGCCATGTTGGTCAGGATGGTCTTGATCTCTTAGCCTCATGATCCTACCACCTCGGCTTCCCAAAGTGCTGGGATTACAGGCGTGAGCCACTGCGCCTGGCCGTTATTGCTCTTAATTCTGACCTCTGTGAAGTAGGTGTTCTCAGGTTCATTCTACAGACATGGAAACTGAAGACTGTTCTATGCTGGGCTCCACATTAAAGAGAGACATTAACCTGGAACATGCATTCACTCGCTATCGACCGTCTCCAAAATTAGAGCTCTCTGAAAAGAGAATGGGCTGCTTTGCAAGGCAGCGAGAGTATGCAGGCCAGGGCTCTTCGGTCAGCATAGAAAGGAACAGGATTCTTGTGATCAGTTGGGAGCTGGACCAAGAGATCTTTACAGGCTGTTCCCAAATCCATGATTGTAGGATTCTGGGTCTTAATAGTTTGCCCACCATC
This sequence comes from Aotus nancymaae, assembly GCF_030222135.1. Taxonomy (NCBI): domain Eukaryota; kingdom Metazoa; phylum Chordata; class Mammalia; order Primates; family Aotidae; genus Aotus; species Aotus nancymaae. Next base: position 7,933,002 of record NW_026988412.1, on the reverse strand, counting down.
TGCGATTGAACCCAGATGGTCACGCCTTTAAAGGGGCTGCAAACTTTCTATTAGGCAGGGAGAGCTAGAAGGAACCATAGAGATCAGCTGCTGGCCCCAGGTAGGAAAGAGAAACCCAGGCTGGTTGAGGGAGTTTTCCGAGGCTCCAGAGCCAATTTGCAGAGTTAACCTGTGTTGACTGAACAAATGGAGGAGCCAGGCCTGAGTGCTGATCAGACGTCTCTGTGCCCATCTCTCTTGTTCACCTGGCTCTCTCCCATCAAGGTTATGATTCAGCCACCATTTATGGAGTGCCTACTGCATGCCGAGTGTTTCTAGAGATGATTTCACTTACTCCTCCCCAACTCCACGAGGTGGGTGCCATCGCCATGTTTCTCAGATAAGCATGGTTAGGTAACCGCCCCAGAGGTTCAGGTACTTGTAGAGATGCCACAAATACTAAATGACAAAGCAGGTCTTGCTAATCCCAAGGAAAACTTATGTCTCCATCTGCCGCCTCCCAGCTTGTGCGAGGAAGCACTTTCCTTTCTTATCTTTTCCGTAAGACAAACTGCCATCGATGTGCCAAGCTCCACGGTGGCTATTTCCAGCTCCTCCTGGACACTGTCCTGACAGATGCTGAACTCCCTGTGGGCCTGCTTGGTTTGCTGGCCTTGCCCCTCGCTCTGACGGGACGAGATGGAGCAACGTCTATACACAGCAGATGTTATGCACAGAGGAAGAAAATCTGCTAATCGAAAGCAGCTTCGGCTAATTGTGGTACTCTCCCTTCTGCGTGGTGCCCTGAAATAGTAGCCACGCTCTGTTCTTTTTTCACAACAGGGAGCCCCAATTGGCAATTTAAATGAGGTTGCAAAGAAGTCAGTTACACAGACCTCTGCTGCCAGTTTCCATGGGTGAGGCCTTGCTGATGCTCCTTGGATAAGACCTGTATGCAACTGTCTGTGGACTTGGCTTCTTGCTGTGGATAATTTGGACTCACTGTTGGGCTGGAAGAGCCTCATTTAACCCCAGGGAGAACTAGAACCTCCAGAAACTTAATGGAGTACTAAGCCCAAGAGCACATGGTCTGACCTTGAACTCTGGTTCTGACCTGCTTCTGATTTATTCTATAGCCATCTCAGCCAACAGAACTTTCTTCTGTCATGGGAATATTCTATCTCTGTGTTGTACAATATGATAGCCACGAGCCACACAAGGCCACTGGGCACTTGGAATGCAGCCAGTGGGACTGAGGAGCTGCACTTGTTTAAATGGCAGCTTAGATTACACAGCCGTGGGTGGCCGGTGGCTGGTGTGCTGGACGCTGCCACTCTGGGCCCTGCTGACTTTTGTGACTTCATCTCTGATCTCATTCCCCTCCCCTGGCTTTCTCCTTCCCTCTGCCTTCACTCCCAGACCTCCTGCACTTCTCGATTTTTGCATTTGCTGTTCTCTCTGCTGGTATCACTTTTTCCTCTGATCATTTTATGGTTTGCCCTTGTTCAACAGGAGGGCCTTGGATCAAGTGCATGTCTTTAGAAAGACCGTCCCTATTTTATCGAATAGTGCCCCCAGCCCCACTCCAATTTCTCCTTATGTCTCTGAAGTTATCATGTTTGTGGGTTTTCTTGTCTACTGCCCTCTCCCTGGGTAAGAATACCAGTTTCACCAGAGCAGGGATGCGATCTGTCCTCTCCCATTCCAGCTCTGTGTCTGGAACAGCACCTGACAGACAGAAAGTGCTCAGCACGGTGCCCAGGGCACGTGAACACCCTGCAGAACAGCCCCCACTTCAGTGAGGAGGAAAGGCAGTCACGGCCCCAGGAATTTCTGCTGTTTGACAAAATAACATGAGTACAGCGGCCTAGAACAGCAAAGATTTGTGATTTGTCCCAATTCTCTGGGTCTGGAATGTGAGCAGAACTCAGTTCCACATTGTGTCAGTGAGGGTTACTCGGCTGGGGGCTGGGCTGGACAGGGTGTGTTTTCCTTTCTCCCATGTATCCCTGGATAAGGGTTTGTGGTCCTCTGTGGCACTACTCCTGTGAGGGCCCATGGGCACCCAGAGTGCCCGAGTCCTGCCTGGGACATGCCCCTCACTGCTGCATGCCTGAGGGAACTATTGAGAGGTGCAGAAAGCCACATGGGTCTGTACTTAGGAAAAAGCCACCCAACTGGCAAGTGGTGGCATTGATGAGGTTGAAGGGGCTCGAAGGTTGATCAAATCCAGAGTCAGCACAGACGGACACCAAGAGTGACAGGCTGAAGGGTGAAGGGAAAGGAAGGTCCCTGGAGCCAAGTACACACTTTAAATCCAGGGAGAAATGGTGGGTCAGAGCTGGGGCGTGCTGATGTGAGGGTGATAGTTAAAGCGACATTACCTTTGAGACCCTCATTAGTCTGGGCATTTCATATGAGCTCATTCTAAGCCACTCAGTGATCCAGCTCAGGGATGATCATGATCCATATAGATCAAGAAGAGAAAAGTAGCTGTTGGTTAGTTGGCTGAAGTCACAGGTATGAGCTAAACACGAAGGATTTAAGCTCTGGCTCTTATCCTGGCCAAGTATATAATCTTGGGCATGCTACTAAACTGTCTAAGTCTCCATTTCCTCATCTGGCAAATGGGGCTCAGATATGTTCCCACAGCATAGCTTTGTTACGAGGATTAAATAAGGTGTCTGTGAATTAACAAGACACCCAGCCCATCCGTGGTAGTGGATCCTTATGTGATGGTGGGAATGGAGAGGTGGGAACGATCCACCAAGTAAAGGACAAAGCCATGATCAAACGCAGGTCCAGCCGGCTGCACAGCGGTTCCTCCTGCCTCCTCACTGCCACTAAGAGAGGGGTAGCATTCAATGAGCAGATGGCAGTGGCTCAGAGTGCAGATCAGTGCAAAGGGCTCTCTCAAGTCTTCTCTGCAAAGGAGAAGGGATGGCATACGTGTGTCTTTGGTCATTTCCAGGTGACTATCCAAAGTCCATGCAGGAAAGTAGATGCTGTGGGCAGGGTGGAATATGCATATCGAAAGGTCTAGAGAAGAGCCAGGACCCCAGACGTAACTGACCAACATCTAAATGCCACCAACACTCAAGGGCCATGCAGTGGGAAGAGACCAGGGACTACATTTTGGCACTTTCAGATGGGTTTGCAAGCACTGGAAATCAAACCTTCACCAGGAGATGCCTTTGAGATGAAAATCCCAGCAGGGATCTCAGGGAAGATGCTGGGAGTAGCGTGTGGCCCCTGAGTAGGAAGGTGGAAGTACAGCAGAATGGCAGTCCCTGTTTGTAGACGTTCTTCACGGGGCAGGTCAGAACATGTCCCAGGGAAACCACATCCAAGGTTCAAGATGAGAACCACCTGACTCATTTTTTTTTTTTTTTTTGAGTCTGAGTTTTGCTCTTGTTGTCCAGGCTGGAGTGCAATGGCATGATCTTGGCTCACTGCAACTTCTGCCTCCCAGGTTCAAGCTATTCTCCTGACTCAGCTTCCCGAGAAGCTGGGATTACAGGCATGTGCCACCACGCCCAGCTGTTTTTTTTGTATTTAGTAGAGATGGGGTTTCATCATGTTAGTCAGGCTGGTCTCAAACTCCTGACCTCAGCTGATCTGCCCACTTTGGCCTCCCAAAGTGCTGGGATTACTGGCGTGTACCACTGAGCCCACCCCAGCCAAGATTGTTTCCTAAGAATCAAAACTGGACTACGGCTGAGTATGGTGGCTCACACCTGTAATCCCAGCACTTTGGGAGGCTGAGGCAGGTAGATGACTTGAGGTCAGGAGTTTGAGACCAGCTTGGTCAACATGGCAAAACCCTGTCTCTACTAAAAATAATAATAATAATAATGAAAAGCATTAGGCAGGTGCTGTGGTACATGCCTGTAATCCCAGCTACTCAGGAGGCTGAGTCAGGAGACTCATTTGAACCCAGGACGTGGAGGTTGCAGTGAACTGAGATCATGCCACTGCCCTCCAGCCTGGGTGACAGAGTGATGCATCTCAAAACAAAAACAAACCAACAAACAAACCCTTGACTACAGAGGCTGGTAACCTGAGATCTCTGATCCACAAAAGCCTGAAATATGATGTCAAATTGTATTTATATGTGCAAGGGGGCATTTTTCTTGAAGGAAGGTCTATGGCAGGAGAGGCAAACTGTGGTATGGCTTTGTTTTGTTGGGTCCACATAGCATTATAAATATTTGAATGACTTCCCAACATTTAAAAATTGGCTACTGGTACGGACAAATCTAAATGTTGGGCTTCTCTTGAAAAGACTCACAAGATCTGGTCACATGGGACCCACATTCCAGAAACAGGGGACCTCCTTTAGATGGGGTGTGGGAGCCCAGTCAGCTACATGGTCCACAGCATTTTTGTGACCTCCCTGGTGGATGTCCAATGTTAGTCCTTATTTATCCACAGCCTTGCACTGTTTTCTTCACTGTTTTATTTTTTAAATTTGCCTGGTCCCTCTGGCTTTTTCATTTGCAACCCATGATTTGAACTTTTAATTGATGCTCAAAGGGTGGCTGATTTCAAGAAGGTCATTGAAACTGAGATCTTTTTTTCCAGCTTAAACTCTTTCCCAACAATCCAGAGTTGAAACTGACCCTTAGTAGAGGCAGAACACCATCCTGCTCAGGCCTGGAAGCACAGATGCTTTCCCTCCAAAGGAATGTGTGTATGCTTTTGTCCAAGGGCACATTTACAAATGGCAAGCTTATCTTCTGATGCCATAAAACACCAAAAGCTGTGTAGAAATTACTGAAACTCCTATCTGAAGTCTCTGCAAGATACTGCTCAGGTGATAATGCAATCACTGAAAGCAATGACAATCTGGGAAATCCTTTCTTTACAACCTTGATAATTTGGCTTTGAATGGAGACAAATACGACAGATGGAACTCTTGCTCAGACCCCTTTTCTGAAGCCAGAGCCAGCAAGGCTAGTGATTTTCTTTGGAAAGGGTCTTAAGTAGGTCTTTGCATTTGGGAAGATCAGGCAAGTCTCTTAGAGCCGATTTCTGAATGGAGACTCACAGATGCACATAGTCACACCCTCACAGCCAGAGACATGTGGACCTGGAGGGCTGGAGGGACTCAGCTGCCTTGGTTCTTAGGAGGCTTCAGAACCCCCGTGCTGAGGCCCAGCCGGCGAGGGCAGGACACACACACACACACACACACACACACACACACACACACAAAATGTGAGAGCAGAGGATTCAAGGAAAGTTAAATCTTGGGCGGGGCATTCTGTCCGGCAAAGAACAGGAGGTAAATACAAGACATGTCGGCCTTCAGTAACCTATGAGTGGAATGAAGGCAACACTTAAAATGCCGCACCGCTGCGCAGCTCCGCCTGTACACAAGATGCCCCCTTGTTGCTGGGCAGCCAACTGCTGCATCCCCTGCTTATATTTGCACCCAAGCAGAGGAAGTCACCCCAAAGCTAGAAGGAGAGAAAATGATTGCCCAGAAGTTCAATGGAAGCCTTTCTTAATGCCTCAGTGGTTGAGAACACAGATATTAGGCTGAGGCCCACTCAGTTTGAGGTCTGGCAATGCCATAGGTCAGTTAATTTATCTTATCTGTGAAATGGGGTAATCATAGAACCTATCTCATCCCAAGGGTGGGTGGGTGGATGAAATGACATGATCTTGGTGCGGAGCTTAGCACTGTGCCTTGGTAAGCCTGGATAAGCACGAGCTGCTCTCTTAGATTGGGTTTCCCAGTCACTGACCTGAGAATCTAATTGCAGTGCAAGTAGTTGATATGGAAAGGGATGCTGGTCCCATGACGAAGAGAGTGAGGAAGTGAGGCAGGGAAGGGAAAGTGGCCTTGAGCAGTTACCACCATGAGCACTGGGGGCTCCCTCCCACTGGGGATGTCTGGATGTCACCTAATGTGGGACAGGCCCCAGAGCTGTCCCACCTGAGGGGTGTGGGGTTGGCTACTTACCCACCTGCTCACATCCTGGCCAGGGGCTGCTCCCAGGGTGTCCCGTCTCCAGCTCTGCCCACTTGCAGGGCAAAGAGCCACCATGGGAACCGTGAGCCTTTGGGGGACATGGGCAGGACAGGGACAGCATCTGCTAAAACTGTCCTTGTTTTTCTGACTCCTGTCCTGGAGAGAGAAGAGCTGGGCTTTGGAACCACCCAGATCTTAGCCTATAGCTCATCACTGCCTTTTATAGCTAGGTGGCCCCTTTGCCTCTGTGGGCCTCTGTTTCCACATCTCTTGAAATAGAAACAATTCTCTAATGCTGCAGAATTCGTTTTGAGGACTATGTGTGGCAGTGGCCATACAGAAGCAGGCGCGTAGTAGGTGCTCGGCCACCGTGAGCCACCTCACTTGCCAGCTCGACTCGGTTCTGGTTCTCCCGTTTGCTTACTCTGTTTCTAGTCCCAGGGTGAGCCCAGGCGGGCACCAGACCTTCTTTCCGCGTGAGCAGGGACAAGCTGACATCCACGCTAGTGCTTGCCTCCGAGGTGACTTCTGAGTGACAGGCTGCTGCAGTGATCTCCCATGCTGTGTATTATCATCCTGTTTCCCCTTTAGCTTCAAACCTCGTCAGTCTGTGGCTTTCATCAGATCCAGGCAGGGTAGAATAACTGCCTGGCCTAACGGTGGCGGAGCCAGCCGGGAGTGGAATCCCAGCGGGAAGAACTTCGGACCCTTGCAGCGTCCCCGGCAGGCAGTAGCGTGTGGGCAGATCTGGGGGCTTCTGCTGAGTCAGGCTATGTGGGAGTGTTGGAGCTGGGGCAGGGGCGGGGGGCACCAGATGACATCAGGATGCCCAGTGAAATTTACATTTCAAATAAACATAAAAAAACCTCTTCTGTACAGTCTGTGAAATACTTGGGCCATGCTTAAACTAAAAAGTTATATAGTGTTTATCTGAAATTCAAATTTCACTGGGCCGCTGACATTTTTATTACCTAAATCTGGCAACCCTACTCTGGTGGGAACAGAGAAAAAACCTCCTGGGAGGTCTGGGTTACAGATCAGCACAGCACCCTCCCACTCGCCGGCAGGCAAAGGCCAGTGTGGAGCCACCGCCTGCCCCGACATGGCCTCCCCTGGGGTCCCCCTCCAGGGTCCGTTAAAGCCCTCATGGGAGTCATTTTTGCCTGAAAAGATTGTTTAACTACACAGCGGGGTCAGTTACAGATTCACTCTCACCACACTCACCTGTGTAAAGAAAACACAATTCTTTATTCTTAAGCACCTCCACACAACGTGGTAAGAACAGAGCAGCAGCAAACCGTGCACGTGTTAGGTCGGGTTCCCTGGAAGCAGAGCCTGAGACCTGGGCTCCAGTGCCCCTGACCTGGTGAAGGAAGCAGGAGAGAGCAGGGGAGGGGCTGAGAGGTGCAGACCAGGGGCACTCAGCTTCTGCTTGACCGCCTGGGGGCTCGGGAGCCGGGATGGTACCAGGGAGTCGGCTCCACCTTGAGACAAGGGGGTTAGGGTTTTGTGCTTCCACATCTGCAGGCCATTAGCTGCCTTCAGGCAGAGGGCTGGGCCTTGCAACCTCCGAGGTGTCTCCAGGTGTGGCAGCTTCCACGGCAGAGGCGACGGTCCAGAGAAAGCCACAACCATGCGTTGAGGTTCCCTGAAACACCTGTAGCAGCTGGGTGCACCCGCTGGTCAAGGAGACCGGGGCATGGCACCAGCAGCACCCACTACGCTCTGTCCCCTTGCAATGTAATAGTCAGATTCTCTCTGGGCTGTGTTCAAGGGTCCCCACTGGGAGGTGCGCTCTCCTTAGGACTGTTCTGTCCCTTGTCCGTCCTTCTTAAAGGGTGATGGCTGCCAGGTGGGTGTGTGGGGACAGGTGTTGTGTCTTCAAGGCAGCGGAAGAGGGGATTTTGAATACCCATGGAATCTGCAGGATGACGATGGCCTGAGCTTATATGGCCTCTGGAATCTGCTCCCTGCCATGGAGGGGTGAGCAGCCCTTTTTGTTTTTTAGGGCTATCTTTAGTACCCACTGCTGCAGCCTGTGGCCTGGTCATTTGCCCATGGTTGGGTCATTTGCCCATAGTTGCCCATGCATGGGAGTTCTTCATCCTGACTCTAGGCTTCAGTTCACCCATCAGACCTTAAAGCATCTTCTGCCCTATCTTGCCCTGGGCTTCTTGTCGCCAAAAGCCAAGGGCACTGCCTCAAGCTTATCTTCCCAGACACTGTTTACTGCTGCTACCCTGTTGCCCACGACACTTCCGAAGTGACCATTGTTGTCATCTCCTGCCACGTCCCAGAAGGCAAGCCACCAAGTCCCGTGCACCATTCCCACAGCCCAACAACCTTCCCGACTCTACGCTCTGGAATCTAAAGAGTCTGCCCACTTCTGGGTTTTTGTTCAGGTAGGAAAGTTCAAGCCCCGTGCCCATGAACATTCATCTTTCTTTTCTCTTCCACCTTCCCTGGGAAGGTGGTGTGGATACTGAGGTGAGCCTTCTTCCTCTTTCTAGAATCCATGGGGCGCAAAAGGTAGACTCTCCCTTCCTCTCTTCTGGGGAAACTCCTCCCTCCCTAGACGACATTGCTTTCACCTTCTCTGTGGGGTTATAATGGCAGAGAGAGGTGGGATGAAAATGCTTAACTCACAAGGGGGTGTACATCGAGAGGTAGTTACCGTGCCCCTACAGTTACAGTGGCATTAGTCAGGAAAGCCAAAGGTAGCAGCAACCCAGGTGCCCGTGACGGATGAATGGAGGAGCAACACATGGTATTTACAGCGGAATGTTGTTTAGCCTTGGAAAGAGGAAAAATCCTGGCCAGGCATAGTGGTTCACGCCTGTAATCCTAAATATTTTGAGAGATCAAGGAGGGAGGATTGCTTCAGGCCAGGAGTTCAAGACCAGCCAGGGCAGCTTAGGGAGACCAGATCTCTACAAAAAATTTTAAAAATTAGCTGAGCGTGGTGGTGCACATCTGTAGTCCCAGCTACTCGGGAGGCTGAGGCAGGAGGATGGAGGATCACTTGACCCTGGAGTTCAAATCTGCAGTGAGCTGTGATTGCATTCCAGCATGGTGGCAGAGCAAAAGTCCATTTTAAAAAGAGAGACAGAGAGAGAGAGAGAGCGAGAAATCCTGTCGCATGGATGCACCTTGAGGACACCACACCTAGTATAATAGGCCAGTCACCAAAAGGCAACTCCTGTGTGATTCCACTTCCAGGAGGCGTCTAGAGTAGTCAGCTTCATAAAGACAGAAAGCAGAATGATGTTTGTCAGGGGCTAGGAGGAGGGAAGATGGGGATTTGTTGTTTATTGGGTATGAGAATGTTCTGAAGATTGGCACAACAACGTGAATATATTGAACACGACTGCACTGTACACTTAAAGATGACGGAGATAGTCCAGGGACAGTGGCTCATGCCTATAATCCCAACGCTTTGGGAGGCAGAGGCAGGAGGATTACTTGAGGCCAGGAGTTTGAGACCAGCCTGGGCAATATAGCAAGACCCCATCCTTACAAAAAAATTAAAAAATTAACCAGCATGGTGGCTCATGCCTGTAGTCCCAGCTACTCATGAGGCTGAAGCATGAGGATTACTTGAACCCGGGAGTTCGAGACTGCAGTGAGCTATAATCAGGCCACTGCACTCCAGCCAAGGTGACAAAGTGAGACCCTGTCACTAAAATAAACATAAAAATAAAAAAAGTTAAGGTGGCAAAAATTTAAGTCGTGTATTTTACCACAATTAAAAATAAAAAGTGGGCTGGGTACAGTGGCTCACGCTTATAATCCTAGCACTTTGGGAGGCTGAGGCGGGCAGATCACCTGAGGTCAGGAATTCGAGATAAGCCTGGCCTCTACTAAACATAGAAAAATTAGCCGGCATGGTGGCAGGCGCCTATAATCCCAGCTACTCGGGAGGCTTAGGCATGAGAATTGCTTGAACCCGAGAGGCAGAGGTTGCAGTGAGCCGAGATCATACCACTTCTCTCCAGCCTGGGTGACAGAGAAAGACTCCATCTCAAAAGAAAAAAAAAGTGAAAAAAAAAATTCATCTGTTACAAATGCAGATGTCTGGTTTATGGAGGGTGAACTAATACATTTGTCCATTCTTTATATGAATTATTCTATTTCGTCAGCTCCTGTTCCTTTGCAGAGAACAGGACCCCAAAAGGGAAGAGAATATTTTCATGAAGGAAAAATGCAACCAGAAATAGTCCCAGCTAGAACCACTATCAGACAAGTATGTCCAGCCTAGATAGGATTTTATAGACAGGGGACAATTCTGTTCACAAAGGTTGGGAGACAGAGTCATGGGGCAAGAAAGGTGGAGGTTGGACAAGCTGGCTTCTTCACGATGGTTGCAGTTTGTCTTGGTTGTAGGCATGGTGATCTTTGTACTCATCCATAAAGCTTACTTAGAATTGCTGAAGCCAGAAGTCCTAGGGAATTAAAAAAAAATTTTTTAATGGGCAATGTGATGCCTCTTTTGTATATTACAGAACATTCCTAGTGGGGCCTGGCTCAGCACCCTGTAAACCCATTAATATTCCTGTGGTGGAGTGTATAAATATTCACACTAACTGAGATAATAAAGACTATAAATAGCATCATGTCAGTTCCGGCCAGGGTTTGCTGCCAAGTAAGTCTCCCCGCCCTGCGCCCCCAAAAAGAATTTCTGGATTTCAGAGTCTTCTGGAAATGAAAATGGTAGCTTAGGGATTGTGGACCTGTATGAATTTTGTGCCATCTAGAGACTGTAAATGAACAGAGACAGAATGTAGGAAGGAACCAGAAGGATGAGGTCAACTAATTCAACGCCGATTTTATTTTTTAAAAAAATGGAGGTGACTGGCCCACGGTCGCTCTGCTGATCATTGGTGGAGCTAAGGTCAGGCAGGGTCTCCTACCCTCGGCCCAGCTCCCCCAGCAGGAGGTAGCAGGAACCTCCAGACCCAGAGTCCATGAAGTTGAACTGCGCTTTCCTTCCTGGTTCCCTGAAAAAGTGAGCCCTGCCTTTGGGAATGCCGCCTTATGGCTAGTACACTGTGTGGTGTGCCCTGCGATGGGCTGGTTCCATTGTCCCTGGGAGAGGCGTCTGCGGAAGATATTGTCCCAAGGGTTCATGCACTTAGCTCAAGGCCTTGCATACAGATGGCGCTTGGCGAATGTTCGAGGAACTGCTAAATGTATTTGGTTATTTATCACCTGTAGACCCATCAAGGTAAGGATGGTAATCGAAGGGCTTTATGTAAGACAACCACGAGGAGCAGAGAAAGAAAAGATCTTGCTCCCCGTTGCAGAATCTGGGCTAATGGCAAGGAAGGCAAATGCTACTTTATTTCTGAACAATGAGCATTAATGGTCATTGGAAAATGATGCCTAAGCCGTGGCCTGACCCCGCCCCAGCCCTCTCGGTACTTGTTGGATGAGTGAGTCCATGAGTATTAGGAGTCATTCGTTAGAACTCTGTTATAAAAGGCGCAATCCCAGCTGAAACTGAAGTAAGCAAAAATGCCTATTTGGCTTATTTTGCCTGATACAATTGAAAAGTCCAAGGGTAGATGCCTTGAGGCACGTCTAAATCCAGGTTTGCAGATGGTTACTGGGGAGTCTGTCCCTTCCCTTCTCTCAGAGCTGCTCTCCTCCACGCTGGCTTCTTTCCGAGGTGAGCTCCGCAGGTGTGGCGACCGTGGCCGCAGCAGGCTCAGGACCCCCCAGCTGAGCAGCCCTCAAGAGAAAGTAACTCATATAGCCTAAGAAGGTGACAGGTGGTCACATGCCCACGCCCGGATACTGTGGTGAGCGTGGTGCACCCTGAAAGGTAGTTCCTGGGTGGACTGTATGATGTGGAGCCCTTTGGAAGCTCTTGAGGGCATGAGCTTCCATCCAAAGTGGGGACCATTTCTCCCTCCAACGTATGAGTGCAGCCTGCAGGGCCTCCACAGACCCTTAACAGCTCAGGTGGGAGAGGGCTCCTCACAGTCCGACCTCAGCGTTATGGGAAGGTTACCACTCTTCTTTCCTTTCCTTTTTTTTTCCTTTTTGAGACGGGGTCTCCCTCTTTCGCCCAGGCTGGAGTGCAGTGGCTCCACCATGGCTCACTGCAGCCTCGACCTTCCCAGGCTCAAGCAATTCTCCCACCTCAGCCTCCCAAGTAGCTGGCACCACAAGTGTGTGCCACCATGAGTGGCTTATTTTTGTAAAGACGAGGTGTGGCATGTTGTCCAGGCTCACCATTCTTTCCTGTCTTTTTCTTATTTTTTTAAAGATAGAGACAGGCCGGATGCAGCAGCTCACACCTGTAGTCCCAGCACTTTGGGAGGCCGAAGCAGGTGGATCGCTTGAGCTCAGGAGGTCAAGACCAGCCTGGGCAACATGGTGAAACCCTGTCTCTACCAAAAATTAGCCAGGCGTGGTGGCGCACATCTGTGATTCCAGCTACTCGAGAGGCTGAGGCAGGAGAATCTTTGAAGCCCAGGAGGCAGAGGTTGCAGTGAGCCAAATTGCTCCACTGCACTTCAGCCTGGAAGACAGAGCAAGACACTGAAAGAAAGAGAGAAAGAGAGAGAGAGAGAAAGAGAGAGAGAGAGAAAGAGAGAAAGAGAAAGAAAGAAAAAAGGAAGGAAGGAAGAAAAGGAAAGAAAGAAAGGAAAGAAAGGAAGGAAGGAAGGAGGGAAGAAAGAAGGAAAAGGAAAGAAAGAAAAGAGAGGTGGGGTCTCACTGTCTTGCCCAGGTTGGTCTTGAACTCCTAGGCTCAAGTGATCATCTTCCTGCCTTGGCCTCCCAAAGTGTTGGGATTATAGGAGTGAGTGACGGCAGCAGGCCAGCTACCCTCATTTTCATTCTTTCTCTATGAAACACTGGTCATGTGAAGGGAGAAGCTGCAACTTTGGGGAGTGTGGGCAGAGGTACAGGGAGCCAGGCAGTGCATTGACAGACAGCGTTCTCTGAGATCCTGAGGGGTGAGCATTTGGGCTCCCTCAGTCTCTACTCCATCAGTGCAGAGGTCCCATCATCCTCTCACTGCAGACCGAGGGCACAGCAGGCCTCCAAGGGATGACCCTGGGTTCATTCTCACACTCATGCTCTCCCCTCTCCTTGGTGCTACAAGACTGGAGTGTTCTTGTGGAATAGGGGTGGATCCTCCGTTTTCCTGTAAATCTGCTTGGTTTGGGAGATACTTACATTCTCCATATCTTTGAGGCATTAACTATATAATAAAGTAGCTTTTAATAAAGGATATCAGTGCTTTGAATACATGACTCTACATTTTGTAAAAAAGTAGAAACAGAAAATGAAGGCACTGAGCAAAAGAAGCAAATTTAACTACAAAGTGGAAGAGCTGTTCATCTATACTAGTTTCCCTGTATGGTCATTAGGGTTAGCTCAGAGCTTCCTAGTAGGCCGAGTACAAAAGGAAATAAGATCTTTACAAATTCTTTGCATCATAAAGGTAGAAATATACCAATTTTGAAAAGCATACTTTTTTCTTGGCATTAAGTTCTGAAAGAAATATATCATGTGGGATAATTTATAAGACAAAATGTGAGTAGCAACATTCTCAACCATGTTCCCACAGATGCAGATTCCCCTGGCCAAGCCCCGTAATATACCTTGTGACTACCCTCTATAATAGGTGAGGGAAAAACACTAATTTTAAGTATTAACATCCCACTTCCCTGGGGTAGGCAATACCATATGTGTCTAAATATAAAGCAAACCATGAAAATAAGGTAATCTCACAGTTTCTCAGCAAGAACATCCCCAAAAATGCTTTTTGGCCACTTGAATACATAAACTTTTAGGGATATAGATAAAATAGTCTTACATGTACCATTTGATTTCATAATTTAATTACACACACTTGAAGTCACATATTGTATAAAATAATATTTAGAAATGTTCATACAGTTATTTGTTAATGGCAAAATAATACATAAAAATATTGCACTTTTCCCATTGACCCTTTGCAAAAACAGTAATATTCTAATGGGAGTCATTTTTTATGTTGTCGAGGTGGTTTTTTTTTTTGTTATTGCTGTTTGTTTGAGATGGAGTCTCGCTCTGTTGCCCAGGCTAGAGTGCAATGGCGTGATCTCAGCTCACTGCAACCTCCACCTCCCAGGTTCAAGCGATTATCCTGCTTCAGCCTGCTGAGTAGCTGGGATTATAGGTGCACACCACCACACCTGGCTAATTTTGTATTTTTAGTAGAGATGGGGTCTTACCATCTGGGTCACTTTGTAATCCCAAAGTGCTGGGATTACAGGCATGAGCCACCGCGCCCTGCCTGTGTTGTAGAATTTTTAGAGCATAACAACTTCACTTCCAGCCAATGGTGGAAGAGATGTCCTTTTTTGAATCCATGTATAATGTCCCCACTGGAAATTGTATCCCAAGCCCCAAATACTCATTTGTATGGCATTAGAGCAGTTCCCCCTCCTCACCCCATTTATCTGATAGAGGGGGCACATTTGTGATCACCTCCTTATGAAGACCTGCCATACGGCTTTTAAAAATAAACTTAGGCCAGCCCCGGGGTCATTCCCTGCCGGTGTGTCCTCCGCAAACAGGACTTTGTGGTTCAAAATACAGTACAGTCTTGACAGAACACCCTGTAACACAAGAACTTTTACAGGGCAGGATTACGTTGTGCCTGTAATCCCAGCTACCTGGGAGGCTGAGGCAGGAGAATTGCTTGAACCCGGGAGGTGGAGGTTGCAGTGGGCCAAGATTGCGCCATTGCACTCCAGCCTGGGTGGGGGACAAGAGCGAGACTCTGTCTCAAAAAGAAAAAAAAACTTAAACGGATGTCAAACATTTGGAACTGGGAGGTCATTCCTTTGGGAATTGAGATTAAATTCCACTGATTCCTTTATGCCTTATTTAAACAAGTAACTAAGCATCTAAAACCAGAATTGATTGTGGTCATTCCCTGCCCATGTGTCCTCCCCAAACAAGACTTTGTGGTTCAAAATACAGTACAGTCATTGACAGAACACCCTGTAACACAAGAACTTTTATAGGGCAGGATTATGTTGGGGCATCTGCTTAGTTCTGTTGTATGATGGCCAAGTGCTTAAGCTGTCCATAATGAACCCAATCCTGCAGCTCACCCAGGTTAGAAAAGGGATGCCTTAGAAGAGGGGTGCTCCCCTGGGGGGACAGAGAGCTGAGTGTGCTTTGCCAGGTACATGGTCTATTCTTTTTTTTTTTTTTTTTTGAGATGGAGTTTCATTCTTGTCACCCAGGTTGGAGTGCAATGGCACGATCTTGGCTCATTGCAATCTCTGCCTTCCTGGTTCAAGCGATTCTCTTGCCTCAGCCTCCCAGGTAGCTGAGATTACAGGCACCACCATGTCCAGCTAATCTTTGTATTTTTAGTAGAGACAGGGTTTCTCCATGTTGGCCAGGCTGGTCTTGAACTCCTGACCTCAGGTGATGCGGCTGCCTTGGGCTCCCAAGGTGCTGGGATTACCGGTGTGAGCCACCGCGCCCGGCCCAGGTGCATGGTCTTGAATAGGTTATTTACTTCCTTGGGCCTTGGTTTTCTTATAGGAGAAATGAGGGGTTTAGGCTAAATTAGAGAAGGATTTTGGGGAGCACAACAGGGGCATGGGGATGGCATCATGTATTAGGTGTGCTCTAGTGCCCTCTTCTCATTCCCAAGTCAACAGAATATAATTCTGCTTTGATCTACTTTATATAAAGAAATTCCAGGTAACATTTCCTTTGAAGTAAAGATCCCTTTTTTTAATTAAAAAAAAAAAAGAGGAGCAGGTTGTTATTGAGGTCTGCATGCTCTGAAGTTCCCTGACTTCAAAGCCATTGGGGTCATAGTTGTCTTCCTATTGATGGCTAATGAGGACATGATGCTCCTGGTGATTTGGGGGTAGATGCTGCCTGGGAGCTGTGAGCTGCGCCATATGGCAGCGCAGACGCTGCAGATCCCACCATGAAGGGCCGTTTAGCTGGAAGCCCCTCATACAGGCAAAGCTGCCTGGAATTTTATCAGATAGAAGCGAAGGACAAGACATGGTTCTCCAACGTTGCAACATAATTGAGTCACGTGGGGAGTTTTTAAGACTTCTGATGTCCAGGCCATACCCTATGCTAATCAAATCAAACTCTGGAGGTGGGATCCAAGCATGAATAATTTGTAACTCTCCCCATGTGAGGCCTAACGTGCTGTCAAGTTTAAGAATAAGTGCCACTGGTACAGCCGCTTGGAAAACAGTATGGCAATCCCTCAAACAGTTAAAAATGGAATTACCATAAGATCCAACAATTTCACTTCTGGTTATACACCCAAAAGAATTGAATGCAGGTTCTCAAAGAGATATTTGTGTATCCATGTTCATAGCAGTATTATTCACAACAGCCATAAGGTGGGAGCAACCCAAACGCCTATCAATAGATGAAGAATAGACAAAAATGTGTCGTGTACATACAATAGAATATTGTTCAGCCTTAAAAAGGCAGGACATTCTGAGACATGCTGCAGCATGGATGAACCTCGAGAGCATTATGTGTTGGAGATGAATGCTCGGTGCTGCAAAGAAAAAGTAGCACTGAGACAAAGGATTTGTGAAATAAGCCAGACGCAGAAGGACAGATACTGTAAAATACCACTTAAACAATTTTTCTTTTTAAATTCTCCGCAGGGCAAGTTGTACACAGTTCCACTTAGATGAGGTATCTAGAGTAGTCAACTTCATAGAAACAGAAAGCCAGAATAGTGGTTGCCAGCGGCTGCCAGGGGAGAATGGAGACTTGCTGTTCAATGGGTATGGAGTTTCAATTTTGCAAGTTGAAAAGAGTTCTGGAGATTGGTTGCACAACAATGTGAACACACTTACCACGACTGAAGCGTGCACTTAAAAATGGTTGAAATGGGACATTTTATATAACCTGAAAAGAGTAAGTGGCATCATGAATGTCTTGCTGGGGAAACTGAGGTCTGTGGGCCAGCAGCGTCACATCTGCTTGGAGATGGTCACACACGCAGCATCTGAGGCCTGGCCCAGACCCGCTGAGTCAGCACCTGCATTTTTTTAACAAAAAACCCCCAGTGGTTCGTGTACTCACTCAATTTTGAGAAGCACTAGTTGTAATAAACCAAATATTAGACTAAGGCTTAGAAGATTAGAAGACAGAGCAGACATTATTGTTTGCCTACCCAGCATTCATTTCTTCTCTTCTTCCTTCCTTCTTAGAGAAACACATTCTGTGAGTAGCCTCGTGTTTCAGAGGGGGCTCACCTCATCCACACCCCCATAACCCTATAGCAGTCCCACTCCCCTGGCCGGTGATTGCTTTACAGGTGGGCGTGTTGCCCGGTTCTGGCCAATGAAACTGAAGGAAGTTCTGCTGGAGAGTTCCTGGGAGAGGTTGCCTCCCCTTAAGGACACCCAAGAAGAAAAAGGCTTCTCCTTCCTTTGGAAGTTTTTTTCTTTTTCTTTTTCTTACTTTTTTTTTTTTTTTTTGAGATGGAAGCTCTCTCTGTTGCCCAGGCTGGAGTGCAGCGGCATGATCTTGGCTCACTGCAACCTCCACCTCCCAGGTTCAAGTGATTTTCCTGCCTCAGCCTTTCAAGTAGCTAGGATTACAGGTGCACGCCACCACGCCCAGCTAAGTTTTGTGTTTTTAGTGGAGATAGGGTTTTACCATGTTGGCCAGGCTGGTCTTGAACTCCTGACCTCCAGTGATCCAACCGCCTCGGCCTCCCAAAGTGCTGGGATTACAAGCGTGAAACACCACACCCGACCCCTTTGGAAGTCTGCACATTGGAATGGGACCCCAGCAAAATCTTGGGACCTTGGGAGCAGCTAGCCTGGCCCTTGTTCACACAGAGTCATTGACTGATAAGATCCTGGGTCCACCTCATCAAAGGATTTCTTGTTATGTGAGATTAGAAATGTATTTACTGTTTCAGACCACGTGAGGCAGGATTTTCCATTACTTATAGCCCAGGGTTTCTGTGCTATTAACCCGGGGTCCATGCTATTGACATCCAGGGCCAGATAATTCTTTGTTGTGGGGCAGTTGTGTGCATGGCAGAATGCTTAGCCGTGTCCTCAGCCTCTGCACACTAGAGCCAATAGTCCTTCCGCCTCTCCCAGGTGTGACAACTCAAGTGCCTCTGGGCATTGCCAGTGTTGCCTGGGGAGGTGGGGGCAATGGCCCCAGTTAAGCACCACTGTTGCAGCCAAAGGTGTTGTAAAGAATGTGAAGACCTTTTTATTCTGACCCCTGATGTTGCTGGGGAGCCTCAGGAAGGCAAAAATTGCTGCCTATGTCCCCGCCCCAGACACGTTGCAAGGATCAAAGTGAGATCAGGTGTGTGAGAAAAGCAAACACCCTCAAGGTGTTACTAACCATTACCCGTCTTTGATGCTGCTGGTGCATTGATAGCAATGTTGTAGTTTCCATTTATTCTTAGAAGATTTCATAGGCAGAGATGTTTAACTTAACAGATGGCCAGCATGGATAGTGAATGGAATTTTCCCTCAGCAAAGGCGGAGCAGCTCATGAGACTTTCAGGCTTTTCCTTGCCCAGAAATTCTGGATTCTCACCCATTTCATCAATGCTAATTCTCAATCCCAAATTCATCGTCCCATAAAGCCATGGATGCTGAGGCGTTCCCCTGTTCACAGCTGAGATACACACCGTCTGTATGAAACACTGTATTTATGAAACACATTTTCACAGATGAAGAGAGAGCTTCCTATTTAGCTGCTGAAGAGAGGTTGATGCCCTTAGCTCACACATCTGTGGATTTAAGACCCACAGAGTCAGGGGACCCTGAACAACCTCTCATGTCTTTTGCTCCCCTTCCTAGGCCACTTTTCTTTTCTTTTTTTTTGAGACAGGGTCTCACTCTGTCACCCAGGCTGGAGTATAATGGAGTGATCTCAGATCACTGCAATCTCTGCCTCCTGGGTTCAAGTGATTCTCCTGCCTCAGCCTCCTGAGTAGCTGGGATTACAGGTGTGTGCCACCACGCCTGGCTAATTTTTCGTATTTTTAGTAGAGACAGGGTTTCACCATGTTAGCTAGGATGGTGTCAATCTCCTGACCTCATGATCTGCCCACCTGGGCCTTCCAAAGTGCTGGGATTACAGACGTGAGCCACTGCATCTGGCCCAAGGCCACTTTTCTCAGGAGACCCCTGATTTCCAAAATCAGTGCCTTCGGATCTATCTCTTCTGGGAGAGTTCAGTGTCTTCTGAAGGGTTACAAAAGGTCCTTCGCAGCAAGAAGGCGTACACAAGGAGCTCAACTTTATAGAAAGATGGAGGAGAATTGGGAGAGTGGGACTGGAGAGGGGACAGGGCTGTGAAAGGCGGCCGATGCACCCAATTGTTTATGTCATCGAATGCTTGCCGTGTGCTCGGCAGTGGGGCTGGCGTGAGAGGTAGGAACAAAGGCCATTAGGAGGCTGCTACAGCCCTTGGGGGCCTCATGATCTACTGGGGAACGTGTGGAGGACTTTGGGTCATTCCTGCAACATAGTCCCGTATTATGGTATGGGGTACCTGTCCCCAAGAACAGGATAACTGTCTCCATTTTGGTTCCCCCATCCCCACACCTGCAGCCCATGAGCTTTTAGGGACACTGACTCCCTTGCTGAACCCAGAGGTAGAACACACATATCAGACCATAATTTTTGTTTTAGGGATTGGCACATTACAATTTGAACCAGAGAGGGCATTTGTTGGGGGCCTCTAGGAAAAGACAGCTTTGTGTTTCTTTGGGGGAAAGGGGTGTGCCTTGCAAAAGCGATGTTGCAGCCCAGTTACTTCCACAAAGGAGTTAAGCTGAGGACTGAGCCGATTCACAGAGGAGGCTGAGTCGAGAGAGCTGCTGGGAAATCAGGCTGGAGCCTTGCTGAAGTCACGTCTGATCTACCTCTGGACTTTTCAGCAGCATGTGCTAATAACACCTCCTTATTGTGTAAACTGATTTACACCGGGTTTTCTGTTACTTTCATCGTAAACTGTCCAAATTGACACAGAATTTTGTGCCAGGAAGGGAATGCTACGAGGAACAAACCTTAAATGTGGGTTGGTTGAGAAGCGATGTTCAGGCGGACAGCAGCAAAGATGGCTCTGTCAAACTGGGAAGATGGCAGTGGGCGCGATGGATCACGCCTGTGATCCCAGCACTTTGGGAGACCGAGGTGGGCAGATCATTTGAGGGCAGGAGTTCGAGACCAGCCTGGTCAACATGGTGAAACCTCATCTCTATTAAAAATACAAACATTAGCTGGGTGTGGTGGCCCGTACCTGTAATCTCAGCTACTTGTGAGGCTGAAAAAGGAGAATAGCTTGAACCCAGGAGGCAGAGGTTGCAGTGAGCCGAGATCATGCCATTGTATTCCAGCTTCGGGAACAAGAGCGAAACTTCATCTCAAAAACAAAACAAAACAAAACAAACAAACAAACAAACAAAACACAACTAGGAAGACGGCAACCCTCATTTAACAAGATGGATGGCCAGTCGTGCTGGGATGCAGACCTAATACTTATGGAGCCCATAATATTTCGAGATCTTCCAGGAAATATTCAGGATGTTGGCTACCTCTGGCAGTCTTCATTAAGATCCTAGGAGACTCCACTCCTGGGAGATAGTGGTCCATTTGAAAGTGGAGAGGGATGAAAATAGTTTTGCTAAGAGAGTCTTTTTGCCTGGGTCCTGCAATCCAAAGTTGCAGGAAATGGATGAGCAGCTCCTGCTGGTTGGGAAAGCTGCTTTATCTGGCTAAAGTTGGAGCACAAGCAGCAAAGGAGGTGACGTAAGCAAAAGCCACCTTCTCTTCCTTCTTTTGAGGTGGAGTTGGTGAGGCCGACAAGTGCAGGAGCAGCCCTTTCACCACTATGAGGGGAGCCAAGCAGGAATAAAGCCCACACGAGGAGGAAAAGCCGGAGAATCCCCGAGGAGTGGAGCCGCGACCCATTCCCATCTCTGGGCTTTGGATTTCTAGAATGTGTTCTTTATGATTCGAGCCAGTTTGAAGTTTCTAGAGAGTTTACGCTATATAGAATGTGATGAACACTGAAATAAAAGTATGACGCAAGTGTTGGGTGGTTAAGAGAGAAGGTGGATTAATTAGCTAAGAGAGGCAAGTTGTTGCTTTAGGTATTTAGGGTAGGTGAGTTGGAAAGATCCCGCTGCAGTTCTTAATATGAAGCACACCCTTTTCGTGGAAATGTATTCGATTCATTTGTGGCCATCATTATGCTTTTCTCTGTCCATCCAGGTAGGGATGGATGTGTGAAGGCCTTAGTGAAGCCCGGTGCACCTGCATTTAGCAGACCCCGGGAAATGCTGGATGATGGAAGGAATTCTGCCATCTGCTGCCCCAGTCCTTTGGTGGGCTGAGGGGGTTCCCCAGTGTCCACACACACTGGGAGCAGTCAGGTATCTGCTAATCCTATTCTCTCCTCGCTGCTGTCACAGGAGATGGACCACACGTCTCCCAGGCGGAGAGCCTTCCTCTCCAAACCCATTGGAGAAAAGGATGTCTGCTGGGTGGATGGCATCAGCCATGAGCTCGCAACCAATTTGGTCGCCAAAGGTATCAACAAGGTAATTCATTTTTTCTTACTTCTCCGACTTCTCTTCCCCACCTCTTTTCCCCTAGTCCTGAGAGATGGCAGTTCCTGCCATGTGTCCCTGTGAAGGGCCATCAGAGAGCAAAGCTGCCACTTGGCGGGATGCCACATTCTTTCATGCTACTGACCCCACATGCTTGAGCAGCCTCAAGGGCCTGCAGATGATGGGCACATACCGTAGAATGGCTTCAGCTCAGAGCAGCTGGGCTGGGCATGATTCACTTGGTGTTCAAACACTCAGGGGTCAACAGAAGCAGGTCAGCCGCCAGGGTCTGAGACAGAGCTGTCCGGATGCGTTATTTAGGTGCACTCCACACCCTCCTAAAGGGACCCATGGTGTCTCGCTCGCCCCTGCCAGGGCACCAGCCTGGCAATGGCAGGTGGAGAAACAGCAGCCTGGGGTCTACACCAGAGTGAGTTCATCTATCATGTCATTCCCAGCCCAAAAATGACCTCAAGGATATCCAATGGAATTCGAATATTCTTTTCTATGTCATTGTTTGTTTTTATGGGGCTTTTGAAAAGCGACTGGAAGCCTCAGACGAGATGGTCCCAAAGACAACGCGAAGGCAGTGAGCACAGACAAGGCAGGCTGTGAACTGTCAGAGCATGGCACGCTTGCTCAGCAGAGGCACCAACTAGAGCTGTGCCCCTCGGTGCCCCAAGTCAGCTCACTCCACCAGGCAGGACAGTGCTACAGAAACACCCAGAGAGGCTGGGAACTGCTGCACGTGTGGCTGATGACTAGTTTGGTTTGCATCTAAATCTGAACCATGGGACCTGTGGTTTTCTGATTACCCCACTGCTGTGCACTAAATATTCAGAATAACACCCCAATCTGAGAGCCAGTTTAATGTCCAGTAGATGGTATCATCAGAAACGGAAGCTCCCCTATGGGGTAGATTGGATTCTTTCTTCCCAGATGAAGGAGGCAGAATCATTCCCTAGGGAACAAATTTTAAGAGAAAAAAATGTTTGCTTTTATTATAATTAATTTATTTGAGACAGGGTCTCACTCTGTTGCTCAGGCTGAGTGCAGTGGTGCCATCTCAGTTCACTGCAACCTCCGCCTCCCAGGCTCAAGCGATCCTTTCACCTCAGCCTCCCGAGTAGCTGGGACTACAGGTGTGTGCCACCACGCTTGGCTAGTTTTTTTCAATTTTTTTTGTAGAGACAGGGTTTTGGCATGTTGCTCAGGCTGGTCTCAAACTCCTGGACTCAAGTGATCCACCTACCTCGACCTCCCAAAGTGCCGAGAACCACCACGCCTGGCGAAAAATTCTTTTTAAAAAAGAAATCATTGCTCCTTTTACTTTTCTATTGTGATGTAACATACCTAGGGGAATATGTGTTGATATAAAGGGCTCAGATCAATGAATTTTTACACATATGTGTACACCCATGTACCCACTACCCAGATCCAGTGATCAGATGTCTCCAAAATTCCAGATGATTCTCTCGTGCCTCTTCTTGGCCGAGGCCATTCCCTATCCTTAGACCGAAACACTCTTCTGATGTAGAACACCATTGATTAAATGTGTCCCTAATTGTGGGGTTGTGTTGTTGCTCAGCTCTACTCATTATTTTAAAAATATTTGTATTAAGATATAATTGACATACATACTGTAAATTTCACCCTTTTTAGTACATCGTTCTATGAGTTTTGACAAATGCATGCAGTCATGCAGCTGCTACCATAGTCAAGACACAGAGCAATCCCATTACTCAAAATACGCATTTCCTTGTGCTCTTCATATTCACCAGCCTCAGTCCCTGGCAACCACTGATTTATTTTTTGTCTCTGTGGTGTTGCCTTTTCCAGTTTAAGTCTGTGTGTGTGTGAATAGCTTAACTGTGTTTTAAATGAGGATTATAGGTGGGTGGGTTTTAGAAGAAAAAATGAATGAATAATGGGAAAATGTCAGGCATCTGAGAACTTGTCTGTGGAGTCAGGGCTGTGGGGACAGTTTGTCTGTGTGCAGCCAGGTCCCTGGAGATGTACCACTCTTGTGTCCATGACCTCCTGTGCAATGAGCACTTCCTAGAGCTGCTAATTCCAGGCACTGGCACTGGGGCTCTCACCTGTATCCTTCGCTTTGAGCCACCCACACCTGTGATTAAGATGAGGGTCGCTCTCTCCACTTTACCAATGAGGAGACAAGGGCTCCGGGGAGTAGTGCCTTGTCCAGTCCCAGGTGAGGACTGGAGCAGCTGTGGATTGGACTGTCACAAATTGCACACGAAGATCCATGGTCAGGTGGTTACGCCCGGCAGGGAGGAGGCTTAGAGTAAATTTGGTGGTGAGACCCCGCATCAGGGTCTGTAGTAAGACCCAGGAGGAGACCCAGCTGTGGCTCCTCCAAGATGGGCAAATGCTTCAGGGTGAGGACCCATCTGAAGTCAGGGCCAGCAATGACAGTATCCCAGGCAGGGAGATCGTGGCAGGACAGGGGTCTCAGATTTAGATAAAGATGCTGGCTCTTGGTGGTTTTCATTTTGTTTTGGTTTTGGTTTTGTTTTGAGACACAGTCTCAGTGTATCATCCAGGCTGGAGTGCAGTGATATGATCTCAGCTCACTGCAACCTCCCCATCCTGAGCTCAGCCTCCAACCTCAGCCTCCCAAGTAGCTAGGACAAGAGGCACGCACTACCATGCCCAGTTAATTTTGTGTGGTTTCGTAGAGACAGGGTTTTGCCACATTGTCCAGGCTGGTCACAGCTCCTGGGCTCAAGTGATCCTCCCAAAACAAAGTGCTGGGATTACAGGCATGAGCCACCACACCCAGCCTCTTATATTTTCATACTTTGCCTCCAGGGGACCTAATCCTGGCAGAGGGAGGGACATCCTTCTGGGGCTCAAGCGACCTCCTGCCTTGCTGGCTTCTGCCAAAGTGCAGCCATCACCCTCCCCTGCTCCCCGTCCCACCCCAGGCTGGGGCCTAGCCTCAGTTTCCTTGCCGTGCACAAAGCCACCTTGGGTTCCACCCTTGCTTGTGACAGCATACCTGGCCTGGTTTTATGGGCTCCATTCTTTCAGCCCTTTCTGCACCCTCTCTGAGCACCTGCTGGGATGCAGGCCCATGGGCCACCCTCACACCTACCTCCCTGGGCTCCTCACTCAGCCTTCTGCTCTCTCCAAATACCCCAGTGTGCTGGACGCCCTGGGGGAGATGAGACACCAGCGCCCTCCCCTCTCTGATTTATCTGGGTGTCCTATTACTTCTCCGGGAGGCCCCTTCTCAAACTCTTACCAGCCCCTGCATTGGGTACCTTCTCCTCCATTCCTCCTCTTGCACAGGTCTTTCAGTGTTTTTTGTTTTGTTTTGTTTTGTATTGTTTTGTTTTTGTTTTTTGAGATGGAGTCTCACTCTGTCGCCAGGCTGGAATGCAGTGGTGCAATCTTGGCTCACTGCAACCTCCGCCTCCTGGGTTCAAGCAATTCTCCTGCCTCAGCCTCCTGAGTAGCTGGGACCACAGGCCCGTGCCATCTTGCCTGGCTCATTTTTGTGTTTTTAGTAGAGATGGTGTTTCACCATCTTGGCCAGGCTGGTCTTGAACTCCTGACCTTGTAACCCACCTGCTTCGGCCTCCCAAAGTGCTGGGATTACAGGCGTGAGCCACCATGTCCGGCCTCTTTCACCTTTTTTTAACAGAAGACGTGGGGTACTGGGAGGGGACTGTTCTTACTGCCTGTCCCCATTTTCCCCAGAGCTTTGGCTTATGGCATGAACTGGTCTCTGGCTCCCAGTTTAAGTCATGACTTTCAAAACTATTGATTCTGCCACGGATCTATCTAAGCCTCTTCAGAAGCTTAAAAGCCATATGTGTTGGCCTTTTTCTGTTTTTTTTTTTTTTTTTGTATCTGCCCTTCCGGGGGGCAGCCATTTGTGGCCTGAGCATCTAGATTCAGACAGCAGCCGCAGGTGCCTGTGCCCTTGTCCGAACTGAGGTGTACTGGAAATATAAAACACACCCTGCCATGTTAAAGACTTAGCCCAAAAAAGAACGTAAAACAGCTCATCCGTAATTTTTTTTATGATTACATGATGAAATGATAATATTTTGGAAACATGGGAGAAAATATATTATTGGAATGAATTTCACCTGTTTCCTTCCCCCTTTTACTGTGGCTACTAGGAAAATCAACATCACATATGTGGCTGGCTCACTTATTTCTGCTGGGCAGCACTGCTCTAGATGTAAGGGAGAAAGAGTTTTAAGGGAGAAAGGAACTATGGAAACAGGAAATCCATGGTAGGCCGGGCGCAGCACTTTGGGTGGCTGAGGCAGGCGGATCACGAGGTCAAGAGATCGAGACCATCCTGGCCAACATGGTGAAACCCTGTCTCTACTAAAATATAAAAATTAGCTGGGTATGGTGGCGCGCATCTGTAGTCCCAGCTACTTGGGAGGCTGAGGCAGGAGAATTGCTTGAACCCGGGAGGCGGAGTTTGCAGTGAGCCAAGATCGCGCCACTATACTCCAGCCTGGCACCTGGCGACAGAGCAAGACTCTGGAAAGAAAAAAAAGAAAATCCATCGTGTACATGGCAGTGAGGCTCACTGTGCTTGGCTCTAGTTCTGTCTTGTATTCTGTCTCCCGCCCCATCCCTGACCCCTATACTACAGCCAGACTGTCCGTCACCCACTCTCCTGCCAACTTGGAGCCTCTTTTGAAATGGGCTTTGAGCCCCTTCAAGACCCAGCTCACAGTCCACCTCCCCTAGGAAGTTTTCTTTCTGCCACACCACCAACAGGCTCCTTTTTCTGAGCAGTTTGGGTTTTTGGTGGGAGCCCCTTGCTGTGGCATCTCACAAAAGGTTAGCTAGCTAGGCATGGTGGTTCATGCCTGTAATCCTAGCTCTTTGGGAGGCCAAGTTAGGCAGATCACTTGAGGTTAGGAATTTGAGACTAGCCTGGCCCATCTCTACTAGCCTACCCCATGTCTCCGACCCCGTCTCTACTAAAAATACAAAAATTAACCCAGCGTCGTGGTACTCGCCTGTAGTTCCAGCAACTTGGGAGGCGAAGGTGGGAGTATCACTTGAACCCAGGAGGCAGAGGTTGCAATGAGCTGAGATTGCACTCCAGCCTGGGCAAAGAGGGAGACTCTGTCTAAAAAAAAAAAAAAAAGGTCAACTCTAGGTTTCTGCACGTAGCCCAAGAGCCCACACTGACAATGTTAGAGGCACAGCTTGCCTTGGTTTTTCTCCCTAAGCTCCTCGGAGGCAGGGGACGGGTCTGTGTTCTTTGTACTTCTCTATCTCTTCTTCTTGTGAAAACCCCGCCTAGGGGAAGGTGAATTTCCAGACGTCCACCGAATGCAGAGCTGTGTGGGGCAGGGCCTGTGGGGCGGGTGGTTTGACTTATCCCACAGTGCAGAAGCAAGTTTAGCATTGCAGAGAATCTGGTTTGATTCAATGCTCTTTGCAGATGCTATAAAGCCATATCCTTGAGCCTAAATCTTCCTCTTGAGAGCTGCTTGGAGGACGAGACTGGAGGAAATAGAAGCAACAATGGGCATTTGCATCATGTCAAGCCCTTCAAAGTGTATTACATATATTCATCTCATTTAATTGTAAAAAAAAAAAAAAAAATCCACAAAGTACAC
The DNA here is from genome assembly GCF_030222135.1 of Aotus nancymaae. NCBI lineage: Eukaryota > Metazoa > Chordata > Mammalia > Primates > Aotidae > Aotus > Aotus nancymaae. Next base: position 7,905,812 of record NW_026988412.1, on the reverse strand, counting down.
TATTTCATTTCCATTTTCCTGATTGGAAAGTGGAGGCATACAGAGACCACAGGTGGCTTGCTCAAGATCGCATGGGGTGATAGAGATGAAATTTGAATCTGGGCGGATAGGCATAGGCTGCAGGGTCTTGACACTAAGCCATTGTGCCTTCTGCCCCTAAAACTGAAGCTGGGAGGAAGGTGCTTCTCGCGCGGCTGCTCTTACGTCCTTACCTGTGAGGCTCTGCTCTCTCTCGCATGTCAGCCTGCAGCCACCCACAGCCCCATCTCTAGACTCTCCATGTTCGGGGGCTTCCCATCTCCTTCCTCCGTTACTTCAAAGTGAGACTGAGTTCAGGACCAGAAGGCCCCACTGTGGCCAGACCCTGCCTGACATGATGGAGATCATGTCCCCAGGTCCCCACAGCAAAGCCTCTGAAGGCCCCAGCTCCTTCCTGTCCACTCTGCTGGGAGGGCGGGAGGTGCTGCACTCCACTGCCTGATGTCTGAGCCCCACAAGGAGCCAGTCCCATAAGTTTGGAGTTTTTCTCCCTAGGGTTGCCAGATCAAATACAAGCGGTGCAGTTAAATTTAAATTTCAGATAAGCAAATACTTTTTTAGTGTAAAATTAAAAGGGAGGAGGAAGAAGGGGTAAGCATTCCTGGGAGTGAGCATTCACACTAAAGACACAAAGTTTAAGCCTGGCGTGGTGTCTCATGCCTGTAATCCCAGCACTTTGGGAGGATCACTTGAGGTCAGGAGTTCGAGACCAGCCTGGCCAACATGGTGAAACCCTGTCTCTACAAATTATACAAAAATTAGCCAGGCATGGTGTCGTGTGCCTGTAATCCCAGCTACTCGGGAGGCTGAGGCAGGAGAATCGCTTAAACCCGGGAAGCAGAGGTTTCAGTGAGCGGTGATTGTGCCACTGCACTCCAGCTTGGGCAACAGAGCGAGACTCTGTCTCGAAAAAAAAAAAAAAGACACAAGAGTTTAAACCTGAAATGACATGAAGACTTAAGTGACCTGTGAAAAAGAATCAGAGAAAGTTGTGTCACTGCACCACGGAGTCTTGTGGTGATTGAAGTCCGTTCAGCTCAGGTGCGCAGGACCTGTGGACTTGGGCAGAGGGCATTGTAAGCAGCTGGAGAGCAGGAGAGACCCGAGACAGCTTATCTCTGCTTGACAAAGCCCAGCATATGGAGAGGACTGAACATTTTAATGAGGGTGGACCTCGGCCAGTTGTCTAATTTTCAGGGCCCACTGTAAAGTGAAAATGTGAAGCCTCTAGTTCAAATCTATTAGGTGTGTGGTGGTGCGTGCTTGTAGTCCCAGCTACTCAGGAGGCCGAGGTGGGAGGATCATTTGAGCCCAGGAATTTATGGTTGCGAAGAGCTACTGCACTCTAGACTAGGTGACAGGATGAGATCCTGTCTCTAAGGAAAAAAAGCAATTAATTAAAAAAAAGAAATGTATTAAGAATTTAAAGATGACAAGAGCAGAGTGTCACACCAGCTGGGGAGGGGGGACTTTTGGCACCAGGCCCTGTGTGAAAACACGGCTCAGATGCAAGGGAACCCAACGCTGGCATAGGCTCAAACTGCTGCTGTAAATTTAGCAAGCAGTGGGCACGGCAAACCGGAGGGCCGTTCCCCCCCTGCTTGGGGGCCGTCCTCTGGAAGAGCCTCACTGTTTGCACTTGGAATTGAGGGAGATTCTGCACTCTATCCCCTATTCCTTTTTCATTTTTTTTTTTTTTTTTTGAGACAGTCTCACTGTCGCCCAGGCTGGAGTGCAGTGGCACATTCTCGGCTCACTGCAATCTCCACCTCCTGGGTTCTCCTGCCTCAGCCTCCCGAATAGCTGGGATTACAGGTGCCCACCACCATACCTGGCTAACTTTTGTATTTTTAGTAGGGACGGAGTTTCACCACGTTGGCCAGGCTGGTCTCGAACTCCTGACCTCAGGTGATCTGCCCGCTCAGCCTCCCAAAGTGCTGAGCCACTGCTCCTGGCTGAGCTCCCTATCTTATTGGTGCAGAAAGGAATGTAATGCCCTGGTTCGGCCATGGCCACTGTTCACGGTGGTAGAACAGGGACATCTTCTCAGGGTTTCTGTGTTTCTGTGTCACCCCTCCCACCCCGGCTGAATTCTGGGGAGCTTTGGTTCAAGGAGGGAAAGGGGCAGCATCTTTTCTCCTTGGCTGGGGGCTTTCTGGAGCTGGGGAAGAAACCACATGGGCATCTGGCAGAGCCATAATGGGCGCCCACGACTCCAGCTTCCCTGGGGGGCAGGGTGAAGTGCTCAGGGATGAAGGGAGAAGGGAAGCTAACTTTCCCTCCTGGAAGATGCCACAGGGAGACAGGACGGAAAACCAAGGAGGGAGTGTCAGGTTGCCACTTGGCTCCCAAGGCTGCAAGACAGGGTCCTTCTTCCTGTGGCATTCCTAGAAAGTTTGCACGGGGTCCACGCGTTCCCAGGCATCGTGGCTGCTGAGCCTGTGGGTCCGTGGAGGCTGTCACTACCAGGCCAGCTGATGCCGGCAGTGCCACTTCTGAAATGGGCAGGGGATGTGTTAGCCTCCAGGCCAGACTGCAGAGTTGGGATGTGCAGGAATAGTGCAGAGGAAAGCAGGAGCCTTAGCGCCTCTGCCTGGGGAATGGGAGGAGCGGGTACGTGTGAGGATCAGGTGGGCTAAAACGTGTCAGGTGTCTCTAGCAGCACGTGGCCCACAGAAGTGCTAAAAAGTGTACTTAGCATAATCGTTATTATTATTATCATGAACATTTCTCTCTATGGAGAAAGGTTTGTGTAAGCCACTTACTATTAATTTTTGTTAATTATTATTAATGTTCTCTCTCCTTGGACATAGCTCTGTGTCTCTTTTTTCTGTTACCTTCACCTTGACATGTCCCACACCTACAGCAACTGGCTCAATGAACACTTAATAAATGTTATTTTTCAAAAACATTAATTTAAATACATCTCAGTAAAATCCACCACTCAAAAATGGGAGGATACTGATAAAATAAAATGATATCATGCCAAGCAACTAAATTGCTTTTTGTAAAGATTAAAGTAGCAGTTCAAACTCCCCATAAAATCCTGGCTTTTTTCTCTTATGAATAACTGGACCATGACTAAAAATAAAACCTCCAAAATTCAATGCCTGGGTATACTTTATGACTGGGATTCAGCTTTTATTTGATTTCTCTTCTCAAAAAATATGCTCGCTTTGGTTAAGATGAAGTTTGCTTTATTTTACATAACTGAAAGTAAACAGACACCAGTGGGAAAGGGCCCAGAACTTGAGGCATGGGCGGACGCTGGTTCTCGTTGGTTCCAGGCTGGAGAGCCCCCAAGTCAGCCCTGAGAGATGGGTGTTTAATGTGACCTGAGGTCTCCAGCCGCCACCACTTAGTGGCTTGGCTAGTTTCTGGCCACGTGGCCTTGGGAATTCCCTTCCTCCATGTGGTCCTTGCGTCTTGTCAATAATGGTGTAATAAAACTGTGAAAGATGAATTAGAAGCCTCGGGGGCAAGTATTAATAGCTAGAAAGCTCGGGAATGCCGTAGAAACAGGAATCATGGTGTACTGAGTGTTTATCTTCCATGTATTTTTTATCCACAGAGACTCAGGAAGGGGAAGGTGGGCAAAGTTTAGCATGTTTTCAACCTTCTATGCTCCTCCCACAGGGCTACAGCTCCCAGTATGAGAGAGGAATTTACATTTTTCGAATGCCTTCCCATTTAATTCACTTAATTGAATTTGCAGAGCACACCATGTGCCTTAGAAAGGTGCAGAAACTGAGATCCAGGTTCTGCGGGTTCTTACTTCAGGTTACATGAGTTGCCTGAGATCACACAGGTGGTTTGCAAAAACAAATCGATGCTAAGATGCCATTCACCTGTCAGCCCCACGTGCAGTGGTTCTCAGCCCAGGGAGATTTTGCCCCAAGTGAACACTTTGGCAATGTTTGGAGATGGTTATGACTGTTACTGCTTGGGTGGGGGAGGGAGGGTGCCACTGGCGTGGGTAGAGATCGGGGTGCTGCTGAATATCCTGCAATGCACAGGACAGACCCCCAGAACATTTTGAGCATTGTCCAAAATATCAATAGTGCCGAGGTTTAGAAACCCCATGCGTGCTATGTGCACAGTGGCTCACGCCTGTAATCCCAGCACGTTGAGAGGCTGAGGCGGGTGGATCACTGGAGGTCAGGAGTTCAAGACTAGCCTGGTCAACATGGCAAAACCCTGTCTCTACTAAAAATACAAAAATTAGCTGGGTGTGGTGGCAGATACCTGTAATCCCAGCTACCTGGGAGGCTGAGGCAGGAGAATCACTTGAACCCGGAAGGCAGTGGTTGCAGTGAGCCGAGATGGCACCACTGCACTCCAGCCTAAGAGACAGAGCAAGACTCCGTCTCAAAAAAAAAAAAAAACAAAAAAAAACCATGCTACAACAATTGCAGAAGTAGTGGGGCGGGAACATCTCTTATCCTGGGCTATGTGTATGTTTTCAAGAGAAATGGCTTCATTGGAGGTCTGAAGGGCGCTTCAGGAGTGTACTAGGCCCTGGCTACTCAAAATGTTGTCCCAGGATCAGCAGCAGCTGGGAGCCTGTTAGAGACGCAGACCTCACCCTGGACTTAAACTTTCAGAACCTGCATATTAATAAGCTCCCAAGTGATTCATGTGCTTGTTAAAGTTCGAGGAGGGCAGGGTCTGATTCATTCCATGCTGGACGGCCTGCAAACCAGCCCTGAGAGATGGGCATTTAACTTGGCCTTAGCTCTCACCAGGGACATGTCAGGGCTTCCGGGACTGACAGTCTCCCCTGAATCTGCCCTGTTCCCCCTCCTTTGATTGTCATATGAGCCCCAGTGATTGGGAAGGAAGAGCGCATCTGAGCTGGCTTATAATGACCTTTCCTGCTTTCCTCCCTGCCTCATCTCCCCCCCAGGCTTACATCCTGTTGGGACAATTCCTTCTGATGCACAAGAATGAAGCCGAGTTTCAGAGGTGGCTCATTTGCTGTTGTGGTGCCACTGAGTGTGAGGCCCAGCAGAGTTCTAACTGCCTCAAGGAGTGGTGTGCCTGCTTCCTGTAGACACAAACCTCGCCGCTGTCCCCCACCCTCAGGAGAAAATGACACCCTCTCCACCTATGCCCAGGCTTTGAGTCCTCATTTGTGGTTTTAATTTTAATGATACACACCCATTATACACAGTAGTTGAAGAACATGAAAAAGGACAAACACAAGAAAAATGACTCCCAAACCCACCACCCAGAAACTACAGTCACTCCCCTTAGAGGAAGATCATGTCAAATATCTCTTAGCAAAAAGTTTATATGAAAGAATGGATAACTATGTAAAAACAGGAATTGAATTTTAAGTCAGTGTATTAGTGATCTACTGCTGCATAACGAATAATCCCAACATGTAGCAGCTTCTCAAAACAAACAGTGATGCTGTCTCACTCCAAGTTCTTCAAATTTGGGACTCTGACTGGCTTTCCTTGCTGAGGAGCAAAGAGAACCAGTTTAGCGGGCTGATTCTGTCTCAGGCTCTCTCATGAGGTTACTCACTGTTGGCCCAGCAGCAGTCATCTGAAGGCTGGCCTGGGGCTGGAGGACCCACCTCCAAGATGACTCCCTCACATGGCTGCTGGCAAGACACCTCAGCTCCTCACCATGTGGGCCTTCCCATAGGGCTGCTTGTGGCATGGCATCTGGCTTCCCCCAAAGCTGGTGACCCAAGAGAGAGTGAGAGAGCAAGCAGGAAGCCATGTGCCTTTTATGAAATCCTCTCTGACACATGCAATATCACTTCTGCCTTATTCTACTTGTTAGAAGCAAGTCACTAAGTCCTCAAGGGACGATAATGAAACATTCTTGAAATAATATGCATACATATTTTAAAAGATCACAGTCAGGTTCTTGAGGCATGATTTACATATAATAAAACTTACCTTGTTCAGGTGTGCATTCTATAAATTTTGACAAATTCACCACCATCTTCAAGATGTAAGACACTTTCACCACCCCAAGGAGGTCCCTTGTGCCTCTCTGTAGTCATCACTTCTCCCTTCCCAGCCCCTGGCAACCACGAATCTGTTTTCCATCCTTATGGCTTCGATTTTTCCAGAAAGCTATATAAGTGGAATCGTATAATATGTAGCCATTTCCGGTGGGCTTCTTTCACTTAGCATAATTCATCTGAGATTAGTCTATTATACAGGCTTTTTAGACTCAAAAAATGTTTATTAGATACTATCGGAGCCCAGTCCACAACCTTTCTGTATTTGCTGTTCTAGTAGAGTCCAGTGACTTCCCCTAACAAACACCTGCATGTCCTCTGCCTGCAAGTCTCTCAGGCTACAAGAGCGGGGTCAGCCCACACACAGGGCGGAGGGAAAGTGGCAAGCAGTTAACACCCAGGAGAGCCCACAGTGATGGGTGAACAGTGATGGATAAACGCCCTAGCTTGCTTACCCTGCAGATCAGACGAACTCTGAGACAGTCTGTCTGAGCTCCCCGTGGTGCTGAGCCGCAGTTGCCACAGTGGTTACCTGCTCTTGGACAGCTCACACCTCTTCCCTTCCTTGTCTTGTTTCCCCACTCCACTACCAGTGTTTCCTGGGATCATGCCTTAGTCCTACTCCCTAGAAAATACTCAAATTTTAGATTCAGGTTCTGCTTCTGGGAGAACTAATATGCATACATATTTTAAAAGATAAGTCAGGTTCTTGAGGCATGATTTACATATAATAAAACTTAACTTGTTCAGGTGTGCATTCTATAAATTTTGACAAATTCACCACCATCAAGATGTAAGATACCTTCATCACCCCAAGGAGGTCCCTTGCACCTCACTGTAGTCATCACTTCTCCCTTCCCAGCCCCTGGCAACCACGAATCTGTTTTCCAGCCTTATGGCTTCAATTTTTCAACCTAAGACAAAAGTGTTGGAATTTAGTTTTATCTTAATAAAAGAAAAAATTGAAACTGAAAGAATTGCTGAAATTTGATGAATGTTTTCTTCATCTCTGGATATAGTCATAAATTATTCAATCAATTTCCTCTGAGGTTAGGAATAATATAGAGGAAAACAGTAAGAGGTTAATATCATTAGGTTTATTTTAAACTCGGGTTTTCAGTGCAAGATGGTGTGATGGATAATACTGAGTGTCTACATGATTGGATTGAAGGATGCAAAGTATTGATCCTGGGTGTGTCTGTGGGGATGCTGCCAAATGAGATTAACAGTTGAGTCAGTGGGCTGGGGAGGCAGACCCATCCTCAGTCTGGGTGAGCACCATCTCATCAGCTGCCAGCATGACCAGAATATAAAGCAGGTAGAAAAATGTGAAAAGACTAGACTGGCCTAGACTCCCAGCCTACATTGTTCTCCCATACTGGCTTCCTACCCTCAAACATCAGACTCCAAGTTCTTCAAATTTGGGACTCTGACTGGCTCTCCTTGCTCCTCAGCTTGCAGATGGCCTATTTTGGGACCTTGTGATGGTATGAGTTAATACTTAATAAACTCATATATACATAGATCATATATATTATATGTCATATATATCCTGTTAGTTCTGTCACTCTAGAGAACACTGATTAATACAGATGGTATGAATTCCTGCTATAAAAGTAAAAAGAAATTGATATTCATGCTTCTTCTCTACTTCCCTCCCACTTTTATTGGCGTTATTATTACTTCTAATTTGTCAAGGTTTATGGCATTTAAATTCTTCCCACAATTATTTAGTCTTAGTTATATCTAAGAGCTTATCACCAATCCTTGTTAGTATCATTATTTTAAAGATCATAGCTTTGCCATTCCTAAATTATTTATTTTGATAATGTCTTTGTTGGCTGACTTGCATCAGTGTAGCTATCTATCAGTCAGAATAGGCCAGGTTCTGCTGCTGTAACAAGCATCCCCCCACATCTCGGTGATTTACCCAACACAGGTTAACTTCTCTGTCATGCTACATGTCCAATACTTGTCATCAGGGAGCTCTGCCTGTCATAGTCACTCTGAAACTTTGGTTAATGGAGATATCCTCTCAATACACACTTCCATGATTATGCCCACAGTGGTGGGAAGGAGCCATGCTGAATTACACACTGTCTCTAAAAGCCTCTGTCTAGAAGTGATACATTCTATTTGCATTCGTATTTCATTGGCCAAAGGAAATCACATGGCCACACCTAACTCCAAAGGGCAAGGTCTCTTGAATACAGAAGTGGGAACATTTAGTGACAGCACTAATCAAGATCATTGTAATCAATTGAGTTTATTACTTTTTTACTTGCTAATGTTTTCTTGAAAAAAACAGAAACCAATCAAAGTTTATTATTTTCCCCTGAAAGCCTTGCAGGTATTATGTTTAAGGCGATGAATATTTCCTAAATTCATAAAGTGATTGGAATATTTCTGCTGGAGTCTGTTAGCTCTTTCTAGCTCTGATTTTCTTGCTCTCTCCAAGGAGAAACCAAAGAATCAAGAATTCCAGGAGAGCCAGTGTGTTTGCCCAAAGATTTAAATAGCTCCATCTCCTGAGAGCTCCAGGTCTCACCAGCCAGAGGCTTTCCCTTGCTCCCTCTTGCATGGCCCACCCTTGGACTAATTTTTCACTAAAATAGTCATAATACTTAGAGGTCACTACTTTTCTAAGACAGGAGCTGGATGGTTCTAGGGGAAGGAAAGAGAACGTTTCCTTCATCTCTCAGTCTATTTCCACATGCCTCCAACATTACTGAAATTCATCCCTCTAGCCAGGTTGATGTCCAGGATCATGTGGGAGGGCCAGGGAGCTGAGAAACCTGGAAGAGATGGGGCCCCCAGGACTGAAAAGCCTTTATAAGAGGGACCCTAGCACAGATACTGAAGACAGGAGTAGCTGTTCCCTATTTAGTGTAAAAATCTTCCCAAAGACACTAGGAACTTTCCCCATCAGTCATTCATTCCCTTGTGTTGATTTTTGTCATCCTTGTAGATAATTTATTGGCCTAGATTCTTCCCTTCTCCCTGCATTCCCCAAGTTTGTCATGTGGCTTTGTGGTTCCTCCCACTAGAGGCAGAGTGTAATTCCCAGCTCCTTGACTTAGACTTGGCTACCTAATTTGCTTCGGCCAATGATACACGGCCAAAGTGAAAGTGTGTCAGTTCTGAGCCCCATCACTCATTTCTACTTGCTCTCCTGTGCCTCCAAGAGGAGAGCTACTCCCTTGTAGAACTGCTGCCCCTTCAGCCTGGGCTCCAGAATGAAACCAGGTGAAACTGGCCTGAGCCAACCTGCTGCCAGGACCCAAAGCCAGCCCACCCTGCAGCTTGATGCAAAGCCGACCCACTGAGTCCAGCCTAAATCAGCCAACCCTCAGCCAACTCATAGGTTTGTGATGCAGAAAAAAGAATTGCTATTTAAAGCCACTGATGTTTGGGACAGTTGTCTATGCAGCACTATGTAACTGATACATTCTTTGTAGTCTAAAATGTCCTTACCCTGCCAAAGTGTGCCACATTGAAGTCCACCCCACCTTTAGATGGAGAAGTAGCCTAGGGTGGGGTAAGAAACTTTGCTTCTGGAGCCAGCCAGGCGTGGGTGTGAATTCCAACTCTGTGAACCCCTACCTTATCCCAGGTGATACTACTTCAACCTTGCTGAGCCTCTGTCTCCTCATCTGTAAAATGGGTCAAGAAGGTAAGGTGGATTATTGAAAAGGCACATGTAGGCCGGGCACAGTGGCTCACATCTGTAATCCTAGCACTTTGGGAGTGAGACTCTGTCTCAAAAAAAAAAAAAAAATTACGTGTAAAGGATGCGGTGAATAGGAGCATGATGAATGGCCACTGATGGCTGTTTTCTTAGAGCTCTCCTTCCAGTCCTTGCCTCCTGCACTCTTGGTCCTCTCATGGCCCTTGGGAGAGAATTCATAGCTGGGAGTTGAAAGGAAGCCCAGATACCAACTTATCCAAACGAGTCCAATTTTGTCCCACCATGTGAGTACTGGACACTGTGTAACTTAGAGACTACACACTCTTTAATGGGTGGGTAAGAAAGAACAACAGATGAAAATCAAGTTATTTCAGATTTGACTATGGTCTCATAGGGTCCCATTAGCTCACTGATCCCCAAATACATTTTGAAGTGTGCACAACAGGAATGGCCTGGCACGTACACCCCGAGTTCTGCCGCTGGTGCCTCTTCTGCTTCTCAGGGCCATTGATTATTTGGGAAAGGGTTAGTGCTGAGAACATTTCTCGGTTGTCACAGATTTGACCAGCTTCTTAAACTACAGTTGAAATGTCTGCAAGGAAGAGGGGTTGGACGCCTCCTCCTGGCCTGATACCTGTAGTTTGTTTGGAGGTATCCGTGAATCAGTAAATGATTTTGATTAGGATTTATGGAGTGGGTAAGGATCCATGGGTGCTGTGGGAGAGGGAGGGGTAGTAAGTACGAGTCTCTGGCCTGCAGGGGTGATTGACTGTGAGAAGGCACGCCCACATGGCAAAGGTGTTGAGAGGTGTGTCTTCTTTTGGGCTCTCCCAGAAGCAGACCCTGAGACAAAGGTCTGAGTGAAGGTGGTTGATTTGGGAGGTGCTCCTAGGAAAGGGCAGGCAGGGGAGCGTGCAGAGGGGGAAGGCAGCCAAGAAAGGTGCTGTCACCGCTCATCACGGGAGGCAACTGGCGCCCAGTCCTGCCAGCCGTCCTGGGAACCAGTGTAGAACCAGCATTTGAAGCTACCCCGCCTCGGGTGTCTAAGCACCACTCTCATCGGTTGTTTGTGGAAGGCTGCTCCTGCGGGAAGTTCATTCCTCAGCTCCTGAGCCTGCCACCCGGGAAATGAACCTGTGAGCAAGTGCTCAGGCAAAGAAATGCAGGCCCTAGCTGTGGAAGTGGGCTGGCCCCTGTCCTGAAGTAGCAAGGGGCTCTGAGGGACAGGGCAGGCACTGCCAGCCCCTGCCACAGGTGGGCTTTGGAATAGGACAGGCCTGGCTTTGAAAACAGAATCCACCCCTTCACTCCCATTATAAGGCCTCTGGAAAGCCACCCTGTCGGCCTAGCTGTCCAGCTGTAGGACGGTGATTATAGTATCTGCTCAATTGTTATGAAGATTAAAATCCTTGACCCAGTAAAAGCTGTTTGCACAGTATCTCTAAAAACCTACGTTTTAAAAGGTGCAGCACTACTATTCACAATAGCCAGCTTATGGGCTCAACCTTCATGCCCACTAGTGGATGGATGAATATGGACAACATGGTGCAGATACACAATGAAATATTATTCAGCCATCAAAAAAATGAAATCCTGTCACTGCAGCAACATGGATGGAAACACAGGTCATTACGTTAAGTAAAATAAACCCAGCACAGAATGACAAATATTGCACATTCTCACTCCTATGTGGGAGCTAAGAACACGGATCTCATGGAGGTGGGGGTGGGGTAGAACGATGGTTACCAGAGGCTGGGAAGGGGATGGGGATGGTGGGGATGAAAAGAGGCTGATGCATGGGAACTGAAATACGGTTAAAAGGAATGAGACCTAAGTTGGTAGAGTGAATGCAGTAAACAATAATCTGCTGTATATTTCAAAGTAGCTTGTAGTGAATAATTCAAATGTTCCCAGAATAAAAAAAGACAAATGTGGCCGGGCGCGGTGGCTCACGCCTGTAATCCCCTCACATTGGGAGGCCAAGGTGGGCGGATCACAAGGTCAGAAGATCGAGACCATCCCGGCCAACATGATGAAACCCCGTCTCTACTAAAAATGCAAAACTTAGCCAGGCGTGGTGGCAGATGCCTGTAATCCCAGATATTCTGGAGGCTGAGACAGCAGAATTGCTCAAACCCAGGAGGTGGAGGTTGCAGTGAGCCGAGATTGCGCCACTGCACTCCGGCCTGGCGACAGAGCGAGACTTTTTCTCAAAAAAAAAAAAAGACAAATGTTTAAGATGATGAATATTGCAATTAAGGATAATCAACCAGGGGATTTGATTATTATACATTATATGAATGTATCAAAATATCACACATGCCCTGAAAATATGTATGTCTATTATGTGTCAATAAGAAAAAAGGCCTTAAAAATGTGCGGCACTGATTGTTACTTAAAGAAAAGAGAGTTTGGTGCAGACCTGAGTGGTCAGGGGAGGCTCCTTGTTGGAAATGACATTTAAGCTTGCTGCTAAAAGGGGAGTTCAGGGGCTGGGTGCTGCCTCATGCCTGTAATCCCAGCACTTTGGGAGACCAAGGCAGGGTTATTGCTTAAGGCCAGGGGTTTGAGACCAGCCTAGGCAATATAGCAAGACTAGCCTAGGCAACATAGCACGGGGAGGTCAGGGTTAAATAAGCTGAGGATGGAGAATAGAGAGGGGGAGAAAGGACAGAGAAGGGTCTGTGACAGGGAAGATAAATCCAATTGGCCTAGAGGGAGTGAGTTGTGGGAACCGAGGAGCAGGTTAGGGTTGGGGCTGAATCCTGTAGGACCAAAAGGCTTTCTCCCATTTCCCCCAGACAGAAGTGGCAAGTGAGCTGGTAGCTGCCCCAGTCTGAGAAGCCAGTCATTGCAGGATTGACATCCTGGGAAAAGTTCATGTTCTGCAGCTGTCAGTGGGGACCAGGACTCCATCTGTGCTGACAACCCAGAATATGGCAGACATGTCCCCTGTGCCTGAGAAAGATCCTGTAGTAACAGATCCTAAAAATACCCACGATCCTTCACTTCTCCTTGTATCCACACCCTTCACCCAACTATACAGCTCCTCGAGCCAACAAGTGGAGTCTAACTCCCTATTATTGAATCTGGACTAATCTTGCAACTTATTTTAGTAGAAAGAATATGGTGGGTGAGATGCTATGCCAGTGTCAGCCTGGGCTCCTGCTCGTGCTCTTATACCCCTGTGACCACCATCAAGCCGAGGCCACCTTGCTGGAGGATGGGGGACACGTAGCCCAGTTGTTTCCATGGCCTAGGCCGGCAGTTAGCCAACCTCCAGATATGTGAGCAAGGACATTCTAGAACAGCCAACACATCAGCTGACCTCAGATCCATGAGAGAACCCAGCCAAGATCAGCCATACCTGGCACAGATCAGAAAAATCATCTAACTAACCCACACCCTCATATACATGAACCAATGCTTTAAGCCACTACATTTTGGGGGTGTTTTTTTATGCAGCTAGAGCTAACTGATACAAGTCCCATGTGAAGCCTTAGAGTGTGGTGTATCTCCTGGAACCAATGGGAACCTCCTATTTTATATTTTAGAGAGCACCCTGAGTGGTATCCAGGTATGTGACAATAGAAGGATCACCACCACTCACATGCAGAAACCAAGCAACTGTGGTGAGCATGGAGTTGGGGGAGCAATGGAAGCTAAGCACTGAACAGAGTCAGTTTTTAAAAGCGCAACTCCGAGAAGAAGGAGGTAGGACAAAACCGTGACTGAATCTCAGAGGGTGAAACAAGAGTTATTGATGGTGTGACCAGCTGTGGGTGGCCTGGGTGATTTATTCCTGGAAACCTTGGAAAGAAAGCTGACTCATGGAGATAAACCTTTAGCAAGTGTGTCTGGAAATATATATATAAGTTTTAAATGTTTGGTGTTCTACATGATTACAAGCAGAAATGTGAATGCTTTATTCAGCTCCACGGTTTATTCACCTTAATCCTGGGAGGTTTTGGGAGTGCTAGCACTTTACTAACACCCCAACGCCTCCCAGGGCTGAGATGAGGGGTATTTTCTCTGTCTCGAAGACAGAGAAACTTGAAGAGGTTAAGTAACACAGCCACGATGATTTGGCTGGTGATTTCACTCTAGGACTGCTTGGCATTAAAGCTGTGCCTGCTGTCTGCAGAGCCCCCTCTGCGGGAGCGGATCTGGTGATTTTGAGATGCTCTCGGGATCTCAAAGGCAGCGCTGACCAAGGACAGTCAAGCATCGCAAGGGAGAAAGACTCGTTGGAGTGCTCGTGGAAGGAGGACCATGATGCATTAATGGGGAAGCAGTTTACTAAACATCATTCCACACATGTTTGCTGAGCACCTACCATGTGCCTGGCACAGTTCTAGGGGCAACAGAGAATAAGGCAGACAAAACCACCATTCCTTAGGAGCTGACATTCTACGGATGAGGCAGAAAAGAAAGGTTAAATAAAATAGATATTAATATAAATCATGAAATTGTCACTTTTTTGGTTGAAAGTAGCTGAATATAGGCAATTTCATATGGTTCAAAATGATACTGTGTTAGTTTCATGATGGGTGCTATGAGGAAAATAAAGCAAAGCAAGGAGGTCGGGAAGGCTGAGGAGAGTGGGGATTTTAAGTAGGGCAGTCACAGAAGACCTCACTGTAAAGGTTAGTCAGGTAGGCAGTGAGGCTGAGAGCAGTCGGGTAGCTGGGAGAAGACCATTCCAGGCCGAGGGAACAGCCCACGCAAAGGCTCTGGGGTAGGATGGGCCCAAGAAGTGGAGCGAGCCAGTCGGAGAGAAAATGGGTGGGATCACATTGCATGGGGCCTTAAGGGTTATTGACAAGACACTGGCTTTTATTCCATTTGAGACCGAAATTCACTGGAGGGCCACAGATCAGACATGCATTTTTGAAGGATAACTCTATGGTGTTTAGAACACTCTGGAGGAGCAAGCATGAGAAGAGAGACCGCTTAGGAGGCTATGGCATGAACCCAGGGGAGAGGTGATGGTGGGTCAGACCTGGATGGGAGTGATGCCCTCGTGAAAGCGATGAGATTCTGCAACTGTTTTGAAGGTAGAGCCCCTGGAGTGCGTGTGGGAAGAAACAAGTAGAGGTCAAGGCCTGAGCCCCGGACTTGCCAATGTGTAGAAGGCAAAGAGATGACCGAGGAGGAGCGCGGGCTTCTAAATGCCGTGCGAAGAAGGTGTTTTCAGGAGGAGGGAGTGAGCAACTGTGTCAAATGCTGCTGATAGGTCAGATGAGGTGAGGACTGGGAATTGACAAAGGATGGTGTTTTTGCATGCTGAGCAAAAGATCCTGGGGTGGGGGAAATCTAGGGTGATGCAGGAGAGAGAGGGAAGAGCTGCTGTAGCATGTCCTTGAGTAGACAATAGGTTTTGGGATTCAGGACGCAAAAGGAAAGACTGGCCTTGGCGAGGAGGGCACCCACAGTGGCCAGAGGAGGGAAGGCAGAGGCAGCCCTGATGCAGAGAAGGCGGCGTTGTGGTAGCGGGAGTTTAAGGAATTTCTCTTCTGGTGGCTTCTGTTTCCTCAGTCAACAGGAAGTGAGATGGCAGGCTATGAATGCGAATGTGGGGTAAAGAAGTGTGAGCCAGTTGTCTAGGACAAGGAAAAGGTGGATGCATTTTGTAGAGAGAGTATAACCGTATAGACATATATATATTATAACAATATAGTATAAACAATATAAATTAGCAAAGTAGATAGATAGATAGATTGATTGATTGATTGATTGATAGATGAATGATAGATACAGATGGATTGGATGATAGACGGATGGATAGATAGATATCCATTATCCATAGCATAGATCCTGGCCGTTCTATGATGCATGCATGGAAGAAAGTGTGGAAAGAGAGATGCTGAACTCTCAGCAGTGGTTATCCTCGAGGGATGTGATTAAAAGGCCCTTTCACGCTCCACTTTATACGGTAGTCCAGCATTTAAATTTTTGCAATAAGTATTACTTTTGCAAATCAGAAAAAAGCAAGAGAGGCATTTCCATTTTGGAACACAAAGCATTAGAGCTGTAGCGAGCAAGGGGACAAGGCCCTGGGACAGTCTTCTGTGGGCGCACGCCCATCCTTCTCGCTCTGTGTCGCTGTTCCGCATCCGGAGCTCTCCATCTAAGCAGAGAACTCCTCCAACAATTCTCTGTCTTGGCGACTTTTGGATCTCCTTACACATCCCAATTTTAACTCTCTGCTTACTTTCCCGAAGCCAAGGTCAACCTTGGAGAAACGCAGGGTCGTTGTCTTTCCTGACTCATTTCTTCGTGCCTGTTTCTAGCAGATTCTTCATAGCTGTGCATTGGTGCCCCCTCGATCATAAAGTCTCTGGTTTACTTTAAGGATAATCTTCAGTTGTACAAACTATGATGCTTTAGTGCTTGGCCTGGTGATTGATTCTTCTTGGACCAGATTGAGAAGCCACTGTAGCCAGGCCACTGGGCAGAAAGAGGGCCAGATAATGCCACTAAGTGGGTGTGGGATCACTAACAAAACACTTAATTTGTCTGAGTTGCTGTTTCTTAGACTGTGAAATGAGAAAAAAATCTGATTTTCTTACCTTCTAGCTTTGTTTTGAAGAAAGCTCAAAAGTAGACATGAAGGCTTTTTTTTTTTTTTTTTTTTTTTTTTTTTGAGACAGAGTCTTGCTCTGTCACCAGGCTGGAGTGCAGTGGCGCAATCTCGGCTCACTGCAACCTCCGCCTTCTGGGTTCAAGCGATTTTTCCGTCTCAGCCTCCCGAGTAGCTGGGACCACAGGCATATGCCACCATGCCTGGCTATTTTTTGTATTTTTAGTAGAGACAGGGTTTCACCATGTTGGCCAGGATGGTCTCGATCTCTTGACCTCATGATCCGCCCGCCTCGGCCTCCCAAAGTACTGGAATTACAGGCGTGAGCCACCACGCCCGGCTGACATGAAGGCATTTTAAATAGAAAAGGAGGTGAGATGGCTGGGTGTGGTGGCTCACGCCTGTAATTCCAGCACTTTGGAAGGCTGAGGTGGGCAGATCATAAGGTTAGGAGTTCAAAACCAGCCTGGCCAACATGGTGAAATCCCATCTCTACTAAAAATACAAAAATTACCTGGGTGTGGTGGTGCACACCTGCAATCCCAGCTATTCAGGAGGCTGAGGCAGGAGAATTGCTTGAACCCAGGAGGCAGAGTTTGCACTGAGCCAAGATCACACCACTGCACTCCAGCCTGGGTGACAGAGCAAGACTCTGTCTCAAAAAAAAGAAAAGAAAAGAAGTAAGCAAGCTGCGGTGCAGCAATGGAACACACAGTTATTGATATATTTTACTTTGACCAGCAGCTACAGATGACTAACGTTGGTGGCGGCTCCTCAGACCTCACTGCCTGCGTGCGTGAGTCAGTGCAGGCTACGCTGTGCTGTGATAAGAACAACCACCCGCAGGAGCTCAGTGGCTTAGCACAGCAAAGCTTTCTATCTCATGCCCATTCCGTGCCCATCTCAGGTCTCCTGGGGCAGCTCTGGGTTGTCCTGCCTCCAGGACCTGAGCTGACACAGCAGCCGCATCTTGAATGTATGCAGGATGCTTTAAATGCTCTGGCTCAGAAGTGACGTGTCACTTCCACTAACAAATGACTGGTCAGCACCAGTTACATGGCCCCACCCAACCCCAAGGGACCAGGTAGTGCTGTCTGCTGGGAGAGGAGAGAATGGAAAACTGGGGTGAACATCACAAATCACTAGCATGCCAATCTATCTTGGCAGTGGGGGTGAGAGTCACAGGAAGTCCCCGAGAAGGCTCTGTTATAGGCAATGATTGCCCCTTTTGTCTTTTATACATTTACAACAATGACTGAGTTTCTTCACCAACGTATGTTGGTATGATGAAAAAATAGTGGATTTACATTGTGAAAACTTTTGAAAACATAGAGGAATGTATAGAAAAAAAATGAATAAGTTAGGAAAAAACCCTACCATCTAATATTTTATTGGATTTCTTTTCAGTCTTTTTTCAATTGCATATAGATTTTTTTTTTTTTTTTTTTTTTGAGACAGAGTTTCGCTCTTGTTATCCAGGCTGGAGTGCAATGGCGCGATCTCGGCTCACCGCAACCTCTGCCTCCTGGGTTCAGGCAATTCTCCTGCCTCAGCCTCCCGAGTAGCTGGGATTACAGGCATGCGCCACCATGCCCAGCTAATTTTTTGTATTTTTAGTAGAGACGGGGTTTCACCTTGTTGACCAGGATGGTCTCGATCTCTTGACCTCATGATCCACCCGCCTCGGCCTCCCAAGCATATAGATTTTAAAATAACAGGTTTATTTCAGTAAAATGTGCATACCATAAAATCTATCCTTTTAAAGTGTATAACTTGCTGGTTTTTAGTATGTTCACAGAGTTGGTACAACCCTCATCACTGTTTAATTTCAGAATATTTTCATCACCCCAAAAGATATCCCCCTAGCAGTTGCTCCCCTCCCCCAGCCCAGCCCAGCCCATCCCCTGGCAATCACAAACGGCCTGTTTCTGTTCCTGTGGATTTGCCTGTTCTGGACCTTTCATGTAAATGGAATCACACACTGTGGAGTCTTTTGTGACTGACTTCTTTCACTTAGCATCATGTTTTCAAGGCAAATCAATGTCACATGTATGTTGTCTATTTTCAAAAACAAATTGAGAGGCCAGGCGTGGTAGCTCATGCCTGTAATCTCAATACTTTGGGAGGCCAAGGCAGGCGGATCACTTGAGGCTGGGAGTTCAAAACTAGCCTGGCCGACATGGTGAAACCCCGTTTCTACTAAAAATGCAAAAAAATTATCCAGGCATGGTGGCGTCTGCCTGTAGTCCCAGCTACTTAGGAGGCTGAGGCAGGAGAATCACTTGAACCCAGGAGGCAGAGATGAGCCAAGATCGTACCACTGCACCCCAGCCTGGGGGACAGAGAGATGTCCCATAAATAAATAAATAAATGAAAATTAAAAATTTTTTAAATGATCATATCAAACATAAGTTATCTTGCCTCATTTGTATGTTTTAAACATTTTCCCTCATCATTAAATATTTTTGGAAAAATGGTTTTGTTTTTTTTTTTTTAAGACAGAGTCTCGTTCTGTTATCCAGGCTGGAGTGCAGTGGCCCAATCTCCTGCTCACTGCAACTTCCACCTCCCAGGTTCAAGTTTCCTGCCTCAGCCTCCAAAGTAGCTGTGACGACAGGTACGCACCACCACACCCGGCTTATTTTTATATTTTTTAGTAGAGACAGGGTTTCACCATGTTAGTCAGGCTGGTCTCGAACTCCTGCCCTCAGGTGATCCGCCCTCCTCGGCCTCCCAAAGTGCTGAGATTACAGGCATGAGCCACTGCACCCAGCCTGAAAAATGGTTTTTAACAGCTATGTATAACAATCCATCAAATCTGTGTGCAATAATGTGTTGATTTGTGCCTTCTGTTTTTGACTTTTAAGCTTTCAGTTTTTTCATCATTATAATCAAAGCTTTTATGAGCAGCTATATATGTGTTTTTTTAAAAATGAATGAATGAAGCCTTAAATAGAAACCTTTGCAATATTTCCCATTCTTCTTTTAAGGAAGATGCCTAAGAATGGCTTTCACTGGATAAAAAAGCAGAGACATTTTTAAGGTTTTTGATTCTTATCTTACTACAGCTGGTTTTTTAGAAAGTTTACCCCAACCTGTTGACTGGCCTCATGGTAGTCTGGTGACATCTTACACCATCTCAGAGTAAAACCAAGTTCCTTAAGATGGCCCAGAAGACCCTGCACAATCTGGCCCAATTCCTTCTCTCATCTCCTCTCCACCCCAGCCATACCGGCCCCTTAAATACACCAGACCCGCTCGTTGGCAGGGGGGCCTCCCAGCCTCTGCACAGCTGCTCCTGTGCCTGGAACAGCCTTCCCCAGCCTCCACCCACTCACCTCTTTAAGACTCTGCTTACACTTTCTCAGGAGGCCTTCTCATTAAAAACACCACCCCTTCCTCCTCTCCCGGCTTGATGTTTTATTTCTCTCCATAGTAGCCCTTATCATCTTCTAACATAATTTAAAATTTTACTTATTTTATTATTTCAACCCATTCAAATTGATCACTAGGGCCTGACCCCATGCCTAGTATGAGTAGGCATGCAGTAAGTAAGGGTTGGATGAAGCCAATGGCCAGCACTGAGAGCCGGGGGCCTCTACTGCCTGGCCATCCAACCCTCTCCCCCGGCCGTCAGTGGGAGCTCTGGTCTTCTACCAAATCCTGGTCAGCTGTTGTTTCTTGACTCTGCTCTGGAGCGAACCAGAAAGGCAGCTGCCTCAAGGGCTGTTTGTTCTGCCTTGTGGTGAAACCTGGAAGAGGTTGGCTCTGACAGATAAACCAGCGTGTGACTGGGGAGAGCAAAGGTTTGTTTCCGGGAGGCGTGCAAGGCTTCCCAGGGCTCACACAGAGCGGAGCCCCCCAGGGACCCCCAGCGGCCCACCCAGCTTCTGGACCCTGACTGTCCCATGGGGCAGACTCAGGTGCTGTGACCTCACCAGGACCTGCCGGGGATCAAGGTCCCACGCCCAAACAAGGACAGCAGCCCCCTGGTACTCCTGAAAGCAGGCAGTTTCCTGAACAACCACAATGTGACCCAGGCAACGGGGCGGGAGAGGAAGAACCCACGGGAAGCAGGGAAATCCCTTGGCTGGCTGAGTCCACCAAAGCCGAGGGGAACTCTTGGGAACCTCCCCATTGTGTAACACTTCCGGCCAGGCTCCCTGAGCTTCCAGGGCAGGCACAGGGTCAAAATTCCCAAACCTAATACAGTCATGTTTTTAAAGTGTCCATAAGTCAACGGACAAACAATGCCCCATAATTAATGGCCTCAGGGTTGGGTCCTCAGCAAAAGAAGCAAATTCAGAGCTGCTCTGGGTCACCCACAAGCAATCAGGCCCCTCCTTAGAGCCAAAGAGCCTTCCTCCCATTCCCTATAAGGATATTGTCCACCCAGGTCCCTGGGGGACACAGCCACTGCTGAGGCTACCCACTCCTGGCTCAGAACATTCTGGAATTCCTCCTTTGGAATGGCCACTAGAGCCCCAAATTGTTCTCTGTACTATTCTCAACACGGTGAATCTCTATCTTCTGAAGATCCATTTGAGTGACTAAGTTATGGAATGTGGTCTCTTACAAAACTCTGTTGAAGTGTAATATACCCACAGCAAGGTGCACAAATTATCGGTGAACAGTGTGATGAATTTTCAGAAGTGAACACAGTCACATCACTACCATCCAGGTCAAGAAGAGGATGTTACTGGCAGTCCCCTCGGGCCCCCTCTCAGACAGGTCCACCTTCCCACAGCTGACATCTCGCAGCAGAGATCATTTAGTCTATTTTTGAACTTTATATAAATGGGTGTGTAAAATATGTGCCCTTCTGTGTCTGGCTCCTTTCACTGTTATGTTGGTGTGATTCATCCGGATACTGTGTGCAGTCATAATTTATTCTTTCTCATGGCTGTATAGTATTCCACTGTATGAGTAGACTGCTTATTGGCTATGACAGATAGTGCTGTAAGCATATTCTTATATGTGTCTTTTGGTAAACGTATGCTCTCATTTCTCTTGGGCGTACGTCAAAGTGGAATTGTTGGGTAACAAAGCATATGTATGTTAATTTTATTTGACACGCCAAACAGTTGCCCAAAATGGTTGGACCAATTTATACTCCTGCCAGTCACGTACAAGAAGTCTGCTTGCCCCAGATTCTTACCGACACTTGATGGGTCAGTCTTTTTAGTTTTATCAATTCTTAGCAAGGTGGAGTAGCATCAAATTTTTCAGGGTTTTTAAAGTTACAACTTAATTTTTTTAGAGACAGAGTCTTGCTCTGTCACCCAGGCTGAAGTTCAACGATGCATTCATGGTTCACTGCAGCTTCAAACTCCTGGGCTCAAGTGATCCTCCCGCCTCAGCCTCCCGTAGTAGCTGGGATTATAGGTGTGTGCCACCACACCTACATTTTTGAGTTTTGATTTGCATTTAGAAATATGGCCTTCATTGTAAAAATCTTAACGTGGCTGTAAAGGAAGGAAAGGGACACCCACATTGTAGCCATACGACTGGTGGGTTAAGTCGCTTGCTGCTTGCAGAGTCCAGGGAACAAGAGGGAGTTCTGCTATAAAGAAATTGATTTATTTTCAAAGCTAGCTTACGGGAAGAAGCACAGGTGTCCACCTTGCCTTTGAATTTATCACTTCACTTTTGGAACAGAAAGTGGGCACTGAAAAGGCAGGGGAGGGGTTGAGCGTGGTGGCTCACACCTGTAATCCTAGCACTTCAGATGCTGAGGCAGGCGGATTGCTTGAGCTCAGGAGTTTGAGACCAGCCTGGGCAACATGATGAAACCCCATCTCTACAAAAAATTAGCCAGGTGTGGTGGCACGTACATGCAGTCTCAGCTACTTGCAAGGCTGAGGTTGGAAGACTGCTTGAGCCTAGGAGGTGGAGGCTGCAGTAAGCGGAGATCGCACCACGGCACTCCAGCCTGGGTGACAGACTGAGACCCGTCTCCAAAAAATAATAATTAAAAACAAATTCTTTAAGGTAGAGGAGGGAGCAGGCAAGGTGAGGGGTCTGAGTGTTAGCTTGGTGTCTAGGTGGTTGAAGTGGTGGTAGTACCAGGTGGTTGAGCTGGTGACTGCTGGTGCCCTACTGGGCAGGCTGCTGTCCTTTGAGGCAACCCCCTGAAGGGTGAGAGTTCCCTAAGGGGCATGCTTTGGTTTGTAAATTGATTGTTAACTCTCAAGGGTTCTGTCTGGGAGCTTGTAGATGAATTTGCCCTGTAGGGAGTCTGGTGAACGGGAGGAAAAAGGACATATTTGCATTTCTAAAGGGCTAAGTAGGAAATAGGGAACCAGGGGAATGAGAAAGAAGACACAGGAAAAAAAAAACTTCAGCAATCTCTTATAAAAATGGGGGTACTTGCTTATGATGTCAGGTTTGTAATGGGGCTCTGAAGACAGCCACAGTACCTGGAATCGGGGCAGCACTATGGTGGTAAGTGCCCAAGGGGTCCACTCACCTGGGAGCAAAAGATATGATATCACCACTAATGTATCAGTCCTATACCATCTAGGTTTGCTTCAAAACTTCTAACCATCCAGGGGACGTTCAGAGACTTACAAGGAAAGGACAATTCTGAGGTATGTTGAAGTTCCCTTTCCCAGGATTTGCAGACACTTGGGGCGCAGAATGCAAGTGCTTCTCCAGGGCCTGGGGGCTGGGAAGGACCATGGAGTACTGTGCTCATGCAGGCACTCAGAATCCCTAGAAATAGCCTCTCACACTCCCTAGCTCTCCCTCAACCTCAAGAATCTGCAGTGCCGGTAGAGGGAAGCTTGGCCCCTGGTCCAGAAAGTCTGTCTGATGCGAGGGAGCTGCCTCCCTCAGGAGGGTCTCAAGACACTGTCCTAACATCCCAGGCAGGCCATGGAGGGTGAGGGGTGACAGCTGACAGCCCCTTTTCGGGGAATTGCCAATGGCTCAGCCCAGAAGTGATCATGTTTGTCAACCATAAAGGTGTAGTCTCCCCTCCTCTCCCACCCATGTCCTGTTCAACGTTAGTCCTATCCACTCCAACTCCAGAAGGCACAGACCATCTTCCCGCTTCCTTAGCTCATGCCACACCCTACTTCTCCTAGCTGGAAGATGACACCTGCTTCTCCACCACCCTGTTGCCGCGCCTTCCCTTCTAGATCCCTCCCTGCCCCAGACCTTTGATCCACTGCCCAGCAGCCAGAAGGATTCTTAAAAAACCGAATTAGATGATGCAGTCACATCTTTAAAACTGCAATGCCCTTTCATTGTACTTGGAGTAAAATCCAGCCTCTCTGGGGCTTCCCCGGGTCCCGTGTGACCTGCGCCTGTCTCTTTCTCAGACCTTGTCTTGTACGTCTCTCCCCTGGTCTTCATCAAGACATCTTTCTGATCCTTGAGGTAGACCAGTTAGTTCCTGCCTCGGGGTCTTTGCTCCTTCTGTTCTCTCTACCTGCAAGGACTTTTCCACTGGCATCTGCATAAAGTTCAAATGTCGCCTCTTCAAAAAGGCATTTCCTGACCACTCAGGCTCCTGTCATCTCGTCCTCTGGTTACTCTGTCATATTACCCTCATTATTTTCTTCTTGTTTATCACCCTCTAAAAAGATCTCGATTTGCTTCTAAAGTCTGTCTCCCCATCTCCAGAATGTAAGGTGGTATATCCCCAGCACCTGTAAGTGTGGCCAGCATTCTGCAAGAAACCCATAGGTATTTGCTCGGTGAATTCTAACATGCTTCCAGTAGCAGCAAGGGCTGATCCTATGGGCCTCGTCCTTTTTTCTCTGGTTCCAGCAACCTGTGGCTGAATCCATGGCTCACAGGCCACCACGTGCGTGCGTGGCTTTTCCTACCTCAGCTATAGCAGTACCAGGAAGGTGAGCTATCCCTGCTCACATATTTGGGCAGCAAATTGCGAGGAGCTGCTCCACTCCTGCAGAGTGCGTCTGGGTCTGTCGCGGAGCTGGAACTGCCTCGGTGGTTGATATAAGCACACACACTTTTTTTACTGGGGCACACACACTTTTTTAAAAAATTGAGACATTTAATGAGACTTGAGTCATTATGTGTGCCAGGCACAGCGCTAGGTACCAGAGTTAAAGACAAAAAGTTCACAATCCCTGTCCTGAAGACGCTCACACTTTAGGGTTAGGAAAGAAAATAACCAGACGAGTGAGATGCTACTGGGTTCAGAGGTTGCAAACTGAGTGTCTGCGGAGGTCAGGCAGGTGCCGTGTCCCCTCGCCCACCTCGGGGCTCGGCAGCGATGCAGTGGACACCCTCAGACGCACTGCAGCTCTCCGCTTCTCTAAGGGCTTGCCGTGCTTGCACAAATGGCTGAGATTATCAGGGATGGATCACCCCAGGGGTGGCCTGCAGCCAACAAGAGATGGCAGCTGGTGATAAACACCCCAGCCGCCCCACCCCTGGACCGCCCTGAGGCATGTTCTATGATGTTTCTCAGAGGTGCCCAGTACATTGAACCCCACTTGGCTATGGGATAACTGCTCCATTAGCACCCCGTTTACGGGCTTTCTCTCCTCCCTGTCTCACTTCTCCAACCCCTCCCATGTGCTTCCTGGATTCACCTCCCAAACTACTTACGCCCAAGTTCTCATCTCAGGGTCTGGTTGGGGAGGAATTCACGCTAAGGCGGTGTGAAGCAGCTTGGTGTCATACAATAGTGAGTGGCGCGGACTGTGAGGCGCTTCCGTGCTCCCTGAAATGCAGCAGTTGGCACCCAGCTCCTGGCTGGTGGTGGCCAGGTTGCCATCTCCTCCAGTTTTTCAAGAGTTGCATCCAGATTTTCATGTGATGTCTCCCAACTTTTTAATGTCATAATAAATTCAAAAAATTTTAACTGCCATACAGGCTAACAAAGCACATCAGCAGCTATAATCTGCCATGCAGATCATAAATTCGCTGCCCCCGGTGAGCTCGATAGAGATGTCTAGAGGGGTCATGTGACTCCAACCCAGCCTTGCCCAGCCAGAGAGTAGGGGAAGCTTCCTGAAAGGCGCGATTTTTGAGTGGGGTCTTTAGAAGGAGACAGCTAGGGGAAGAAGATGGGAAAGAGCAGGAAGGGAACATCAGGCAGAGAAGAGAATAAAAAAGGGGTTCGGAGCTCTGGGGGATGGGGAGAGAGACTGTGGATTGTCCAGAAGGATGACACATGAGTCACAGTCCACTAGATGCCAGGCATGGTATTCAGCACTTATGTGCA
This sequence comes from Aotus nancymaae, assembly GCF_030222135.1. Taxonomy (NCBI): domain Eukaryota; kingdom Metazoa; phylum Chordata; class Mammalia; order Primates; family Aotidae; genus Aotus; species Aotus nancymaae. The sequence continues at coordinate 7,880,314 of NW_026988412.1, read as the reverse complement.
TTTTTCACTGCATCTTCCTAACAGCAGTTGGAATTACGATTGTTCACTTTACATATGGAGAAACTGAGGCATAGAGAGGTTATTTGCTCATGGTCACACAGTCAGTCAATGGAGGAACCTGGGCTGGGTCAGAGCCTTCTTATGCTTAGGTGGAATGGGGCCAGATCATTCAACACCTCACATGTTACTCTCAGATCTTTACATTTTATTCCAACGATGGTGAGGAGACTCTGGAGAACGTAAGCAGGGAGGGTAATGTCACTATGACCACAGCAGGGGGAAGACAGAGGGCGGGAGGCAGAAGTGGGCGGGGGGCGATTGCATGAATCAAGGTCAGAAATGGTGGGGTCTCAGCTAAGTCAGTGTTGGGGCATGAAATCAAGGAGAGAGATTCAGGTGTAGGGGACGCTAATATGTTCTATTTTGGACCCATCGAGCAGCATCTAAGGGTCAACGTTCTGTAAGCAGGTGGTTCTTTGGGTCTGGAAGGCAGGAAGAGACTTGGAGTCATTAGGATACAGGCAGAAGACATGGCTATGGGTGATGTTTCCATCGAAAGAAGTGGGAAGCGGAAAGTCACTGAAACAGAATGCTGGGGAGCTGTAAGGTTTCAGGGTGAAAGGGTGTAGAAAAATGCACAAAGAACACCAGGAAGTAACAGCCAGAGAAGCAGAGGGGGACCAGAAGAGAGCAGTTCTATGAGCCACTGAAAGAGGGGAGTTCCCGAAAGGAAGCATCAAATTCTTCTGAAGTCAAGTAAGAAAATGGCTGAAAGTGTCCACAAGATCTGGCAACAAGGATGCCATTGGTGACCTCAGCAAGGGTTATTCAGCAGGGACAGAGACAGACTGGGGTAGGCTAAGGAGTGAACAGGAGGTGGGGTGGGAGATGGAGATGGTGAGCCACCTCACCCAGGGAGGGACCTAGGCAGGCTCCGAGGTGAGAGGCTGTTCAGCCTTCAGTTCACTTGTGCAATGCCACATGTGCAATGAGTATTTAGAAACATGTGTGTTTCTGCTTTCTAATTCCAGCAGGTAAAAAGGAAGAAAGAAGGAAAGAAAGAAAGAAGGAAGGAAGGAAGGAAGGAAAAGAAAATGTGTCTGTGTGTCAGCAACTTCCCTGCTTGGCTAAGTTTTGGGAGAACACCTTCTCTCCTTCTTTTCCTACCCTCTTGGAAAGTGCTTACAGCTGCTCAGGAAGTGAGTGTCCGCTCTTGATCCCTTTGAGTCCTTAGATGATTTTAAACCTTCATTAGAGGTGAGAGGAGTGGGGAGGACCCATATCTTTCTGCTTCTCCCTTCAGGTAAGTAATCTAGAGTGGCACATGTGCAGGGATCATCAAGTCATGGAGGCCTGCCATCCTCCATCGAAGACTGTCACAAGACCAACAGGACACCTCCGCATCCGGCCTGGGAGAGGCCGCCACCTGCTGCGCTGCTCATGCCCGACCTAGCAGCTGCTGTCATTGGCTTGAGGAGGAAGCTAAGGTATTAGAAAATGTAATGCAGCGACTCTTGTCATTGGCTGCTTTGTTCATGCATGCAGGAAAAACAAGAAGTAGAGCCAACGACAGGCGGGACCCTCTAATCCGGCCGGTATAAGGGGAAAGTGAATTTATCTAAGTCCATCCTTTTGGGATAGTTGTCAGTTCTTCAGTGGCTGATACTTGAAATCAGTTATCTAGGGATAGCTTGATACAGATTCATTCATTCAGCCAACAAATCTTTGTTGAGATCTACTGCAGACTTTTTTCAGTGGCTACAAATTATGTGACAGTCTTCCCATCAATAATTGAGGTATAGATTCCCTAGTAACTACTGCAGCCAACAGAGGGTGGCGGAAGTTCCGCTTTGTTCCCAGGGCTACCCAGCTTTAGCCTAGTTCCCTGAGAGGTTATGCTACCATGGAAGCCATCTCACCAGCCTGAGGTTGCCAGGTTGGGGCCACCTGCAGGTTCCAGTTCACATTCCCAGCTGAGACCGGTGTCTTAACCATTTGAGCCCAGCCCCAGCCATGAAAGGGAGGTAGACCTCTTGGTAGTAGACCCTCCCATCCCAGCTCTTCAAGTCACCTCCAGCCAGTCCGGTTTTCATGAGGTCTCAGACATCATGAAACAGCTATTCCTCCTGCGCCCTGCGCGAATCTGCAGGCCTAATAAAATGCTTGTTGTTTTAGGTCTCTAAGTTTGAAAAGGCCGTTATGCATAAAGATGGCTGAAATAAGAACCTACAGTCATTAGACGCTACTCCAGGCCCTGCAGATGAGCAATAAGCAAGGTAGCACATTCTCCCTGTGTGCGGCTAACACTCTCCCTGGGAAGACAGATAATGAAAATAAGCACTGAAGCAGTGACTCAATGCTTTAGAAAAATAAAGCCAGCGACCATGATAGTGACTGTTGAACAAACTTGAGGAATGGTAGAATCAAGGAAGATCTATCTTAGGAGGTGATATTTGGGCTGAAAACGGAACGAGAGCAGGAGGATCAGACAGAACAGCAAGAACAAAGGTGCTAAGGATGCTGGAGGAGCAGAGAGCAGTTGGGGAAAGTGGAGAGTGGTGAGGAAGGACCCGAGTGGAATGAAACAAAGCCAGAGAAGTAGGCGGGATACCCTGCAGGGCCTGTGGGCCAGGCAAGGAGGCCTGTACTTTAAAGAGATGGCCCTGGCTGATGTGTAGGGGATGAGTCAGGGTGGAAGCAGGAACACTGGTGAGGAGCCTCATGTAGCAATCCAGGTCACAGACAGTGGTGGCTGGGACAAGATCATAGTAGAGACAGGAAGAAGATGAAGTGACGCCGTGTGTTGAGGTGGAGCTAACAGCTCTCATTAATGGACTGACTGTAGAAAGCAAGAGATGGAGAAGAATCAAGAACAGGTCCTAGGTTTTCCTGTGTCTAATAATTTTGGGTTGTATTCTAAGCATTGTGATGCTATTTTTCAGTATTCTGGATTCTGTTATATTTCTGAAGAGCACTGATGCTTGTTTTTCTGCTTACTTGTTTTATAAAGCCATAAACTCGGCTTTCTCCACTCCAGCTGCCAACTCTGCCTCAGGCAGCAAGTTGAATCTCAGCTCAGTTCTCTTAGCCCTGGCTGGACTGTTGGAAGTCTTCCACACACATACACAGTTGAGGGATCAGCCAGAGATTTGGACAGGGGAAACGCACAGAATTCAGGGCTTTCCCTCACTGGCCCTCACCTTTCCGGGGCTCCCCTGTCACTTTCTAGCAGCTGTGGTTTCCCAGACTCTAACTTTTGGCTTTCCAAGTCAAAAGACGGCAGGTGTTCTTTCTTCTTTTCTTTCCTTTCTTTTTTTGAGACGAAGTTTTGTTCTTGTTGCTCAGGTTGGAGTGCAATGATGCGGTCTCAGCTCACTGCAATCTCCGCCTCCTGGGTTCAAGCTATTCTCCTGCCTCAGCCTCCCAAGTAGCTGGGATTACAGTGCCCACCACCACATCTGGCAATTTTTGTATTTTTAGTAGAGATGGGGTTTCGCCATGTTGGCCAGGCTGGTCTTGAACTCCTGACCTCAAGTGATCTGCCAGCCTCAGCATCCCAACGTGCTGGGATTATAGAAGTGAGCCACTGTGCCAGGCAGACAACAGGTCTTCTTTTGGAATTTTAACCAATATAGAACCACTTTTAGGCTAAAAGTCATAAAGTCAAAACCAGCAACCTCTTTCTATGCCATTCCTTTCCTCCAAATGCAGAGCCTCCTCCTGTTTCTGCCTGCTTTTCTTCACTCTGTAATGCCTTTGGGCAGTTGTTATTTTTGTTTTGAGGTAATTAATTACATAATCACATGTAATTGTAAGAAATAATGCAGAGATAGCCCCTGTGCTCTTTACTCAGTCTTGTCCCGTGGTAACACCTTGTCAAACTATAACACAACATCACCACAGGATATTGACACTGACACAGTTAAGATACAGAACGCTTTCATCTCCACATGGACCCCTCAGGCTGCCCCCATACAGCCACACCCACTTTCCTCATTCAGTCACACCCACTTTCCTTATACAGCCACACCCACTTTCCTTATACAGACACACCCACTTTCCTCATACAGACACACCCACTTTCCTTATACAGACACACCCACTTTCCTCATACAGCCACACCCACTTTCCTCATACAGACACACCCACTTTCCTCATACAGCCACACCCACTTTCCTCATACAGCCACACCCACTTTCCTCATACAGCCACACCCACTTTCCTCATACAGCCACACCCACTTTCCTTATACAGACACACCCACTTTCCTCATACAGCCACACCCACTTTCCTTGCACGTTACACTTCCTTTAACTTCTTGTAACCACTAATCTGTTATCCATTTCTAAAATTTTATTATTTCAAAAATGTTATATAAATGGAATCATACAGTATGTAATCTTTTGGGGAAATTTTGTTGCTTTTTTCTTATCATGATTTCCCGGAGATTCATTAAAGTTGTGTGTATCAATGATTCTTTCCTTTATTTCATGGTGTGGATGTGCCACAGTTTATTCACCGGATGAAGGCCCCTGGGCTGATTTCAGCTTTTGGGCACTATAAATAAAGCTACTATGAACATTAGTGTCCAGGTTTTTGTGTTAGCTTAAGTTTTCATTGCTCTGGAATAAATACCTAGGAGTGCAGTTGCTGAGTCATATGGTAGTTGCATGTTTGGTGTTATAAAGAAACTGCCAAATTATTTTCCAGAGTGGCTGTACCATTGTAAAGACCACTAAGCATGAATGAGTGATCCAGTTTCTTGCATCTTCACCAGCATCTGGTGTTTGTCACTGATTTCTGTTTTAGCCTTTCTGATAGGTGTGTAATGATACTTTCTCATGCCTTTAATTTGCATTTGTCTAATAGCTAAATATATTGAGCATTTTTTTCATGTGTTCATTTACCATCTCTATATCCTCTTTGATTAAAGGTCTGTTCATTTCTGAGCTTTGTTTTTGTAAAGGAAAACAACATGTACAATTCTAATAGACATGTATCCTACAAGCCTTCACATTTGTAGCCTCTCGTCTTCTTCCAGTGAGGCTGCCACAGTCAGGACATTTTGCCTTAGGGTTCAGGAGATGATTGTGAGTCTAAATCACCCTTAGGTTAGTGAGGATGGTGAGAGAGAGAAGAAGGAGCAGGAAGACTTTCTGGTGTCCTTAAGCAGAAGCCTGTGAATAAGATTTATTCTCTCTCTCTCTATGTCATTCCCCATTTTCTGATGGTAAACAGAGTCTCCTAGCTCAGTTGTCAGTTATCCCTTCAATATCTTCCTTGGGCATCCTTTCCCACAGCCCCTCTCAAAGTCATAAAAGCTGACCCCATTGTATTGCACATAGTAGATACACCATAAATATTTGGATTTGGTGGATAGAATTGGAATTCTTGGTGTGCATATCACAGAAATCCAGTTGGAGCTTGCCTGGTCCAGAGAGGGAATTTGTCAGAAAGAGTCATTTCCGAGATATGTTAAGTCAGTGTGGGAAGGACGGGAGCAAGCCTGGGTCTCAGGCAGCTGGAATCTGCAATCCAACTCAGCCACTACTCTCTTTACTTCTCATGTCTGTCCTCTGCTCATCAGCTTTTGTGCTCTGTGGCTGCAGACTGCCACTTCCATAGTGCAAGGAACATGGTGCCACCAGCCCTGAAGCCTCCCAGAAACAGAGGGCCTGCCCCTGTTCCAGTATTTAAAGTCCAGGGGAGAGTAAGGACAGGCTCAGTAGTGGTGAAGGGGTGGGGCACCATGATGGGCAGTTTATCAAATTGTAGGGGTGGGAGAGCAAGAGGTCCTCGAAGTGGGCAGGCCTTGAGTACTCAACCAGAGCTCTTCGCTCCGAGTTGATTGCAAACATTGAAGGTTCCAGGGAGACCCTTGGAAGGCACATGGAGCTCACTCTCCCAATCTAGAAGGTCTGCTTGACTCCAGCCCAAATCTTATCCAAGCTTCGATCAGCCAATCAGGTCAGCCTCCTCTGTGACCTCCTTCCTGCGGTCTAGCTCTTGATGACATCCTCTGTGAGTCAGGATAAAACCATCTGCTGAACACAGTAGGTTAATGATATACAAGTATTTTCCTGACTCACTTAAAAGTCTAACTTATGTGTTTGAAGTTGACAGGCTTACTTCCATATGTTAATCCAGGAATGGAAATTCTCCTCTGATCTTGTGGCTCCACATTTCCCCACCTTGGAGTCCTCTGCATTTATTCAGGAACAAGGGGAAAGAGTGGAGAAGACACATCCCTTTCTTAATCACCTGACGCCCATTCACATTTCATTGGTGGGAGCTGGTCACATGTCCCTGCTGGGTACAAGGGGTGATGGGAAATGCAGTCCTGGTACACAACTGCTTCCCAGCCATGGTGTTATATCATGTAAGGAGGAATGTATGTTTTGGTGGACTGTTGGCCGACCTGCCACCCTGCCTCCTGCCCACATGGTCAGCTATCCATGGACGAGTGCCTCATTGCTCTCCGTCCCTGCCTGCTAGTCTCAATGTCCAAGACACCTGGAGTGTTTTCCTTTTGTTATACCCAGAGACCCAGCAGGCCAATGGATTCAAGAAAGAAGATGACTGGCCTAACCCAATAACTTTTAAAAACAAAATTGGCAAGCTCCAGCCTGTAGGCCAGCTGCTTATTTTGTAAATTAGGATTTATTGGAACCAGGGCGAGGATGAGGGTGAGTGGAGTGAGGTAGGACCAGGCTAGTGCAAGATCCAGTCCTGTCTTTATTTAAAATTTTGGCATTTTGCTCATGATGGATTTAATTTTTGCGTTCATCTTGATTTTTAAAAATATTTCTAAAAAATGTTATTTATCTTGATTACCGAATTTCTTGGTGTCCCCTTCAGTGCTGCACCAAGGCCTCTTGCCTTACCCAGCCCTGGCCTCACCTTCCCGTCACGGTTTCCTACTCTGAATGCCTGGCATTTGGGAATGTGCCCAGCTCTGTCCGAGTGAGGCTGGTGCGGTAAGAAGAGGCTGCTGCTGTACAAGCAGGAGGAGGGCACAGGCCGCCACAGGTGCAGGGCAGGTGCCTGGTGGGGGGTGGGGGCTGGGGCAGAGGCTGCTGAGAAACCCACCGTGGGCCTGTGGCTTGTCCTGGAGAAGCATTACTCTCCTGTAGCCTCCTTTCCCCCAGTCCCTTCACTGTGCTTGGCGCGCAGGACCAGGAGGCCTTCGTAGTCTGAGGACAGCAGTGGAAAGGTCCTGGTTGGCTCCTAGGAGACCTCCCTCCTCCTTCCAAGGCTCCTGCTGCCTTTGAAGTAGCCAGAGGCCTTGCTTATCTCATTTCCTTGGAGTTACATCGAGTTGAGCTGTGAGCCTTTCAAATTGAAGCCAAATCTCACAATTATTTGGTAGAAATTATTTGGTAGAAAATTGTCACCTGTGTGAAGATACAGATTTTTCCCCAGAGCTATTTGGTCTCACTTCACAGGCCCCAGGTTTCATTGCTTTATGCTTTGCAGCTGAATTTGTCTTTGTGGTTCTCTCTGTCTTTCCCTCTCTCTGTCTTCATCTCTCTCAGCGTGTCTCCTTCTCTCTTAATCTCTCTCCCAGTCTTTTCTCTCCTCTCTCCCTCTTTTCCTTTCTCCCTCCCTCCTTCTCTCCCTCTTCCTGCTCTTTCTCTCATTCTATATTTCTATCAGCCATTGTCTTTCTCTGCCTTCTCTGTCTTTCATCTCTGTCTTGGTCTTTCTCACTCTTGCTCTCTCTCAGTCTCTCCGTCTCTGACTCTCTCTGTCTATCTCTCTTGCTAGATGTGGGTGGTGCAGACAACAAGGCACCGGATCTTGGGGTTCTGTGTCCTCCCGCCACCATGCTCCCATATCCTTCCCCTCCCTCCAGCACTGGGAGGAAGAAAGAATGTGGTCCCACAGGATCCAGGCGCTGGCTGTCCTGAGGCTCTGGCAGTCCTATCTGTAAAGGTCACAGGGAGAAAAGGAAGTGGCAACTTTCTTTAATATGAAAATAAAAACGTTTTCCAACCAAACCATACACCTTGTATCCCAAATGAGAAGGACCAAAAGCCTTAGAAAACCACAGGCTGCCCTTTCCCCCAAAGAAAACAAAAGGTGTTCTAGGAGTTAATGGAAGTTGACCTACCACATATGCTCACCCCATGCCCCTGCAATTCCCTCCTGGACATACTTAAGAGGAAAGCATTTCTTTGGTCACCAAAAGACATACTCGGGAAGGCTCACAGTGGCATTAGTCACAATCGCCTCAAAGCACAAACTACTCAAATGTCCACCAATGGTAAAATGGATAAATACATTGAATAAATAATAATCATAACAAATAAATACATAAATCAATCAATCCCATTTGATGGAACATTCTCCAGTAATGAGAATAAACAACCTACGACTCTACACAAAGACATCGTGTTGAGCAAAGAAAGCCAAACACAGAGAACACTTGCTGGGTGCTGCCACGTTTATAAAGTGCAAAAGGCCAGCCAGGCGCAGTGGCTCACACCTGTAATCCCAGCACTTTGGAAGGCCAAAGCAGGCAGATCACCAGAGATCAGGAGTTCAAGACCAGCCTGACCAACACGGAGAAACCCAGTCTCTACTAAAAAAAAATACAAAATTAGCTGGGTATAGTGGCACATGCCTATAATCCCAGCCACTTGGGAGGCTGAGGTAGGAGAATCACTTGAACCCGGGAGGCGGAGGTTGCGGTGAGCCGAGATTGTGCCATTGCACTCCAGCCTGGGCAACAGAGTGAAACTCAGTCTCAAAAAAAAAAAAAAGTGCAAAAGGCAAAGTGAATCTCTGCTGTCCAATAGTGGCACTGCCTCAGCAGGGCATGGACCAGAGGAAGTGTGAGGGGCTTCTGGGGGCTGAGATCATGGTGGTTCTTGACCTGGGCCCTGGTTACCTACGTGTGTTCAGTTGGTGAGAATCTGTCAAGCTGTATACTATGGCACGTATATGTTTCTACATATCTGTTATGTTTAAACAAGATAAAAACAAAAGCAACCCCCTCACCTACTGTCTCAGCTGAATCGTGTTGCTGTAAAGGAATACCTGAAGCTGGGTAATTCATCAAGGAAAGAGGTTTATTTGACTCACAGATCTGTAGGCTGCATGAGATGTGTGGCACTGGCATCTGCTCTGGCAAAGACTTCAGGCTGCTTCCAATTGTAGTGGAAAGTGACGGGGAGCTGGCATGTGCAGATCACATGGCGAGAGGGTGCGAAGGAGGGGACGAGGAGGAGCCAGCTTCTTTTCAACAACCAGCTCTCTCGGGAGGTAACAGTGAGAACTCACTCACTCTCACCAAGCCATTCATGAGGAATCTGCCTCCATGACCCAATCATCTTCCACCTGGCCCCAGCTCCAACACTGGGGATCACATTTCAACAGGAGACTTGGTGGGGCCAAACAAAACTGATCCAAACCATAGCAGCTACAGCCTGGCCTCTTGGACTCCATGAGGGGTGAGGAGGTGTGGGAAGGGTGCAGGTCCATCAGGCCCTACAGCAATCCCCGAGCCTCCTGAACGCCCCTCAGGGCAGGGGCAGCCCTCAGAGATGGCCCACCTCCCTGACCTGTCCAACGCCAGAGTAGCTGAACCACATCCGATGGGGCACTGTTCTTGTCTCCAGGAGTCAAACGCTTCCCCAGCCACAGTCTAGCTCAGGCACATGCTGCATCGGACTCCAAGCCAGACCCAGCCAAGGCTCAGTGGGTGAGCCCTGCCCCTCCAGGGAATGGGACATAGGCCCCTGAGGAGGAGCTGAGACAGGCCAAGTGTTACCAGTCCACCAGGCTGCCACGCTCTGAGGCCGATGGCACTCCTCCGACTGGCTCAGCTCAGCCCTGTTTCTCCAAACCATGGTCCTCACAGCCTCCTAAGACACTTGTAGGTCCCAGGCACTGTACCAGATGCTGGCAATCCACCCCTCTCCTCACAGCGCTGACATAAAAAGCAAATGAACAAATAAGACAATGACAAGTTGTGACAATTTAACAGGATAGTAATAGATGCGCCCCTAATATCTGTGCGTGACAGACAAGAGTTCCAATGGAGACTACTGGCCTAAAGCCCATACCCCTTCTATGCTTCAAACTATGTCTGAAGGGGCTTTAATACAACCCAAGTACACAGCCACCTCCTACCACTCTCCCCTCCATGGGTGCATATGCCTGTGTTGCAACCTGCCCATGGGAGAACAGACCCAGAAGAAAGAGCCCTGTGCAGGCCTGGAGGCAGGGCTGGGTGGCCTGAGCAGAGTTAGGGTCCCAGGTCTCCAGGCTGTGACCAGATGGAGCATGGGCTCTGGGTGAAAATCTCCCATCAGCCCCATTTGTTCCTTCCCTGGTGGGGACTGGAATGGCCGTGAGGAGGGCAGGAGTAGGTCTCATGGCTTTAATGGCAGAAGTGATTATATTAACTGGGGTAGGGACTACCTGGGGGAGAAGAAATGCCAGGGAGGTGCCAGCTATACAAAGACCCAGAGGAAGAAGATTGCAAGAGGATGGAATGGCAGGTGCCAAGAGCCTGAAGCAGGATGGAGTTTATATAAAGAAGGCCAGTGTGGCTGGAGTGAGGGAAGCAAGGAAGATTATGCAGTTCTTAGAGAAAGGAAGTTTTTATTTTCAGAGAAGTGGGGACCTACTGGATGGGTTCTGTTTTTTTCCTTTTTGAAGTATAATTAGCACACAATAAAATGCACCAGTCTTAAGTGTACAGATCAACACATTTTGCACATGTATACACCACCAGAGCAAGACAGAGAACATCTTCGGTCCCCTCAAGGGCTCCCTATGCCCCTTTTAGTCAAAAACCCCCTCTGGTATAATAACCGCTATTCCAATATCTATCACCAAAGGTTTGCTCTGCCTGTTTGGCCTTTGTATAAATGGAAACGTGGCTATGTGCTCTCTTACATCTGGCTTCTTCCTCTCAAATTATATCTGTAAGATTCACCCATTTTACATGAAGCAGCAGGTCATACCTTTTAATGGCTATGTATATATCCTGTTGTGTGTATTTATCCAATCTCCTGTTGATAGGGTTGTTCCCAGTTGGGGGCCATAATGAAACACGCAGCTACGAATATTCTTGGATAAGTCTGTTGGTGGTTATGGTGCCATCTCTGTTGGGTATACAGCCAGGAGTAGAACTGCTAGATGATAGAGATGTATGGTGACCTTAGTAGATTCTGCCAAAGGGTATTCCAGAGTGGTTTGAGAATTTGATGGAGAGTTCTCAGTGGGAGCCTGGTGTGACCTGATTTATATTTAGGGTAGATCAGCTTGGTGCTTTATAGATAAATGCTGCAAGGGGGTCAGAGTGGAGGTGAGGAGACCAGCTAGGAGGTAATGAAAGGGTCTGGGTAAGTCATGACAGAGACATAGCTGTGGTTGGTAGCAATGGAAGGAAGAAAAGATGTCACCCACCCTTCAATGGGAAGGACACAGGGATAAGCTGACTTTTCAAGTCAGAGCAGAAAACCAGTCCTTGAACCCAGGGATTCCAACATAGCTCAGTATTACTCCCCACAGCCCTCTCTTGGGTTCAGGACCCTGTCTCCTCTCTAAAACTCATTTAACTATGGGATGGCATCTTCCAGGGTTCACAGAGCTGGTATAGGAAGCTTCAGGGAGAATAAAAGACCTACTGGAGACAAGCAAACCTCTCTTTCCTCCCAAGCCTGGAAGTCACTTGATAGTCCGCTTGTTTTTACACATTTTTTCTTTTGAGACAAAGTCTCGCTCTGTCACCCAGAATGGAGTGCAGTAATGCAATCTCTGCTCACTGTAGCCTCGACCTCCTGGGTTCGAGCAATTCTCCTGCCTCAGCCTCCTGAGTAGCTGGGATTACAGGCACCTGCCACTACACTTGGCTAATTTTTGTATTTTTAGTAGAGACAGGGTTTCACTATGTTGGCCAGGCTGGTCTCGAACTTCTGACTTCAAGTGATCCACCTGCCTCGGCCTCCTTAAGTGCTGAGTTTACAGGCATGAGCCACCATACCTGGCTTTACACTTTTATTGATAGCCCCTGCTCAGTTCCCAAAATGCCCCATCTCCTTGACTGCCCCGGACTCTCTCTAGGGTTGAGACCCTGGTAGCAAACACCCATAGTTTTCTGAAAGACTGTTCACACTCTGCACCCAGGGCATGTGCTGCACACGGGGAGGGAGGCCATCTCCTGGGCTCTCTTCTGGCACCCAGCCAGGTGTAGTGTGGGGCAGGGTAGTCCTCCTCCACCCTTAATGCACAGAGTCTGGGAGTCCAACAACATGTGAGCTTCCTCTAGGGACTGGTCAAAATCCTCTTAACGCTGGGACCAATCTGGAAATGAACCGCCTTTACTGCTCACTATGTGCTAGTGATGTCTTTCTACATGGCTTTGTTCTTTCTCATCCTTTGGGTGCTCTGGAGGTGTCAGTGCAAGGTATTACCAGGGCTTTCTATGATATGGCCAGAAATCCAATTCTAACTGAGGTAAACAGCAACACAATAAATGTGTTGGTTTATATACCCAGGAAATCCAGGGTGTTAGCTTCAGGAATAGCAGGCTCCAGGTCCTCAAAAATATCAGCGAGCTCCTACTGTCTTCATTTTCACCTCTTCTTTCCTCTCTTTTGGCTACACTTTCAAGCTACTTTTCTCCATGTGATCAAAGACATGGCCACCAACAGTACAAACATGTTTTGCCTGCTTCTTAGTGTAAAGAGAAGGGCTTCTTTCCCAAGCAATTCCCAGGGGTGGCTTCCCTTAGTCTAACCTGGGGTGTGTGTTCAGCCAGAGCCAATCACTGTGGCCAAGGGCACTGATGTGCTGGGGTGCCACCCGGGAGTCAGAAGACGCACTAAGAGAGAAGGAGGTGTTCCCCAAAAGGGAACTGGATGCTGTTTCCAGACAAAGGAGAAGGGGTAAATGGACAGCCCAAAACAGCAGATTTTAACATTACACATAAATAAATAAATAAATAAATAAATAAAAATATGATGATGTGAAATGAGGTGGCTAGAAAACGTAAAATAATATCAGGTGGCCTTATGCTTTCCTTTCTGGAAAGTTGCTGATAAATCATTCAGGGCAGCCTAAGAAGAATGGACAGATCAATAAATGAATAGATGAAAAAAGGCACAAATATTTATGGGTCACAATATTTTAAGCTACTTGAGAGCCAGAGGGATGCATTTTCCAGGGCCTAGCCCAGGGCCTGGTACACGGTATTAGATCGAGGGCAACTAATGCCCAGGGCAGACACGACCAGGAGATAGCTGTTCTCTTTCCTGCTGAGTCCAGACCAGCCTCAGAATCCTTTTCGACACAGCACTCTGGATGAAGTTAATTGCCATCCTTTTCAAATGCATCACCTCCCTTGAGAACCTGCCCCAGTCCCCTAGCAGTGTTCAACAAAAGCTTATTGACACGGTCGAGGTATCCACCGTGGTCCATACCCTGTGCTGGGCACATTTGATCACCATCAGCTTTCTAATGGAAAGCCACCTGCCACTGCATCCCTTTCCCTGTTAGTCTTACCTTTGTCTAAGCTCTGATAAGTGTTGACAGCATCTGTTTCCAGAGTGTGTTTGCACATGTTTAAGATGCCAGCTGTCTCTGTACGCTCACGGTCTCAGGGAAAACTGTACAGTCACGGTGTGGTGTGGTGATACATGGGCAACAACCAGCTCTCAAAAAAAAAAAAGGCCTATTTATAGCATCTGCCAGTTTCCGTGATGTACGTGCTCCTACCATGGGCAGTCTCAAGCTACCAACCTGATGTCGCTAAAAGCAGACTTGAGAAAAGATGTGCACGATCGGCTCATGAGACCTGACATGAGCTGGCGCCAGCATGACACAGCCTTCCAGTACACTGTCTTCCCCATGTGACTCTGGAACCACATCAGAATTTTCTTCGCGGCTGTTTTACCAACAGTGTCACTCAGGAACGCTTGCGGACAATCCAAAACAGAAACCTAAACTCTCTTCTAGAACTTAGAGCCACTTCCAAAATCAAGATTAATGCTACGTTAGGCTCTAGAGTGAAATGTGCAGGAAGAGATGTCACATGACATTGTAAAATTTACTCTCAGATATTGTCTGTCTTCAGCACGCCACTCAGTTCCGCTCTTATTCTGTTGTGCACGTTCAACCCGCTCGTTGACAAAAACAACTTTCAAAGCTTTCCCCCAGAATCTTATTACAGAAAATGTTATGCATTTATAAAAATGGTATACGACTAGGCTGGGCGTGGTGGCTCACGCCTGTAATCCCAGCACTTTGGGAGGCTGAGGTGGGTAGATAACCTGAGGTCAGGAGTTCGAGACCAACCTGGCCAACATGGTAAAACCCCTTCTCTACTAAAAATACAAAATTTAGCTGGGTGTGGTGGTGCATGCTTGTAATCTCAGCTACTTGGGAGGCTGGGGCACGAACGGGTTCAAGAATTGCTTGAACCCAGGAGGCAGAGGTTGCAGTGAGCCAAGATTGGCCACTACACTCCAGCCTGGGCGACAGAGTGAAACTCCATCTCAAAAAATAAATAAATAAAATAGTATATGACTATTGTGATCCAACTTAATTCTTATCAATTCCTGACCACTCTTGCCATATCTACACTTGACTTACTTTTCACCTCCTGTATTACCTTGAAACAAATCTTAAATATTATTTCATCTGTAAAGATTTCAGTAAAGGCCGGGAGCAGTGGCTCAAGCCTGTACTCCCAGCACTTTGGGAGGCCGAAGCAGGGAGATCACCAGGTCAAGAGATCGAGACCATCCTGGCCAACATGGTGAAACCCCGTCTCTACTAAAAATACAAAAATTAACTGGGTGTGGTGGCATGCACCTGTAGTCCCAGCTACTCGGGAGGCTGAGGCAGGAGAATTGCTTGAACCCAGGAGGCGGAGGTTGCAGTGAGCTGAGATTGTGCCACTGCACTCCAGCCTGGTGCCTAGCAACAGAGCGAGACTCTGTCTCAAAAAAAAAAAAAAAAAAAAGATTTCAGTAAAAAGCAATAATAATATTTTAATCAGGAAAATTCATATAAACAGGTATTTTGAAACTTTTCCGTATAAGAAAAAAGTAAACTGAGATATAAGCAACTGAGGAGGAGTCAATTGTCAGCTTTCTCTGGCTTCATGGAATTTTCATTTTTATTTGTATTTTTGAGACAGAGTCTCACTCTATCGCCCAGGCTGGAATGCAGTGGCGTGATTTCAGCTCACTGCAACCGCCGCCTCCTGGCTTCAAGCAACACTTGTGCCTCAACCTCCCAAGTAGCTGGGCTTACAGGCACACGCCACCATACCTGGTTCATTTTTTTGTATCTTTAGTAGATAAAGGACTTTGCCATGTTAGCCAGGCTCGAACTCCTGGCCGCAAGCGATCTGCTCGCCTTGACCAAGGCAAGAGGATTGCTTGATAGAGTCTAGCAGTTAGAGACCAGCCTGGGAAACATATAGAGACCCCATCTCAACAAAAACTTTAAAAATTAGCTGGGCATGGTGGTGTATGCCTGTGGTCCCAGCTACTCAGAAGGCTGAGGTAGGAGGATCGCTTGGGCCTGGGAGGTAGAGGCTACGGTGAGCCATGATCACACCACTGCACTCCAGACTGGGCAAGAGAGTGAGACCTAGTCTCAAGAAAAAAAAGAAAAAGGAAAAGAAAACTGGGGATCATTTGCCAACACTTATCAATTGGGAGATTTTTCCATAAAAATCCTGTGGAGGCCAACCCAACAGCTTCTCTCCCCAGCTTTAAGCAGGGCTAGCTGGAGACTCAACTCCCCACTCCTTCCCAAAGCGCCTCGGCCAGTGAGGAGTGGATGTTGTCAGAACAGATACCCCGGCTTCCTTTGCCTCCCAGGCAGGCTGCTGTGCAGCATTTCTCCCAGGGCCCCCGTGGTCCTGAGTCCTGCTTGTCCACGGTGCTAACTGCCCATCAATACTCCAAGCAGGCTTTGTCTCCCTTCCGCACTCCCCAGTGGGGCTTCCAGAAATCAGTTTCCAATCTTCTGAACGCAATCCTTCTCTACTTCTGGGAGAATTCAACCCAAGGTTCGGTCCACCAGCTCTCAGCCCAAGTTCTCCCAGTTACCAGCTCCACCCCCGGCAGGGCATGTTCATCCAGAGTGCTGCTGTGAACCAGTCATTGTGCAAGGGCGCCATGCTGCAAAGATCAAAGAAGCCTCTGCATTCTGGAAAATATTGGGTCAAATAGCATGTCATTTTAGAAAAGCTCTCAAGTATGGCATTTCCTGAGCACTGCAATTACAGCCTCTTTCTGTGTTGGCTTTAAATGCCCGTGTAAGCAGCTATTTACTCTCTGGCTCGGGGCACCACTAAAGGGCTCGTTCTAAATATATCATGACAAACTCATAACCCTCAGGCTGCCCAAATGCACATTTGTGAGAGTCGGCCACGGTGCTTGCGGTTGAGTGCGTCCACATAAAACCCAGCCCTGAGTGCAGTCCAAAGCCAAGCAGAGCCTCTTCCCTCCTCTCCCCTACTCTGCCCTCCTCCCCAAGAGAAGCCATAAGGAATTTCTAAGGAGAGAAAAAAGTGGCAGGACTTTGAGATTCATTGTTAGACTGGCTCCAAGGGCAAGAGCTTCCTAGAGTCTAACAACAGGCCTGGCACTTAAAATATGCACCAGTAAGTATTTGTCAAATTCTGAACCATATTGGTGGATTGCTCTCCCTCCTTCCCTCCTCCCTTTTCTTTCTTCTTTTCTTTCCCTTCCTTCCTTTTTCTTTCTTCTCCTTTATACCTTCTTGTCTTTCTTCTCTTCTCTCTTCCTTCCCTTCTGCCTTCCTTTCCTTCCTTCCTTTCAAAACTATATACATGTCATTGCTTGTAATAGACAAAAAACTGGATTCAACCTTCATGCCCATGGACAACAGCAAGTTAAGCCCTGTATATCCACCTAATGGATATTCTGTGGCCTTTTCAAAGACAGCTCTTTATGCTCTGAGGTGGAGGTATCTCCCAGACAGATTGTTAAGTGAAAGAAGCCACATGCTGAAGAGCATGTATGGTGTGTCACCACTTGTGAAAAAAGAAAAAATGCTTATAAATGCATGAAGTACCTCGGGAAAGCTAAAAGAGAAACTAACAAAGGTTGCTTCTGGAGAAGTGGAATGCAGGGGTTCAAGGCGAGAAAGAAATTTCATTTTGTATATTTTACTAATTGTATATATGTATTTTTCCAATGCAATGCCAATAAAAAGAAAGATAAAAGAACCTGCTTTCCAGTGTGAATGCACTCGCTGGGATGTGCGTTTTCACAGTGGGTTTTGGAATCTTGTGTGCGCCCCCAGCAAAGTGCCTGCCTCAGAATACATATGAGAATGAGATAGGTCTCTCTCCAGTGAAGCAGGTGGGGTCCTCACCAGTGCTTCCCCTCTCCCAAAGTCAGACTGACAACCTGACCTCCTTTAGGCAGAAGCATCACAAATTAGAAGAAAATATTCTCACAGGAGCACAGTAGACACGCCTTTGTTCACTCTGGACACATCTGCTGAGCACCTACTGTGTGCCGCATGGTGTGACAGGCTCTGGTGTATGGTAGAGCAAGACGAATAAAAACTCTGCCCTTCTTGCCTTCTAGCTGGAGGAGGAGGGGGTGTAAACCATCAACAAGTTAAATAAGTAGATGGAGGCTGGGCACAGCGGCTCACACCTGTAATCCTAACACTTTGGGAGGCTGACGCGGGTGGATGTCTTGAGTTCAGGAGTTTGAGACCAGCCTGGGCAACATGGTGAAACCACATCTCCACAAAAAATACAAAAATTAGCTGGGCATGGTGGCAGACACCTGTAGTCCTGGCCACTCAGGAGGCTGAAGTGGGAGGATCACCTGAGCCTGGAGGTTGAGGCTGCAGTGAGCCGTGATCATGACACTGCATGCCACCCTGAGGGACAGAGTGAGACCCTGTCTCAAGTAAATAAATAAATAAATAAATATGTTAGTAAGTAGATGAAGTATGTTAAATCCAGGTAAGGTATCAGGAGAGGAAACAGCAGGAAAAGTGAATAGGAAGTGGTGGGGGTGGGGGCAAGGCTGTGACTTCAATGTGGTCAGGGGAGTCCTCACAGAGAATGTCAAGGCCTGAGGAGGGGAGGCAGCGGCTCTGGAGGTATCTGGGGGAGGAGCTGGAAGGACCAGTAAGTGCAGGGACAGAGCTTCTCCACCATTTGTAGAGGGGTCTGGGTGCCTGGGAGCTCTTGGGAACCACCCTGAGGCCTGGCTTTGTATGAACTTAGTTTCTCTGAACTTGGATCAGTCAGCCCCATGCTTGGAATCAGGTGGAGCCAAATGCAGGAGGGGACCCAGGGCTGCGTGGCTCACGCAGAGCATGATGCCCTGCCTGCCCGACCTCCGCTGCAGGCTCAGATTTGGAGGAAATAGGCCCCAGAGACTAAAACAATAATATATGTTCTAAGAATACTTCAAAAGTATTCCTCCTCACAGACTTTCCCAGTGTGGGTTCGCCAGCCCACAAAAAGCTGTGCAGAGAGAAAGTGGCTTCCAGGGGGCCTTTTGGAGACTGACCGAGGCTCCGACAAGTCCTGAGTAAGAAACCTAACTCACTTTGTTCAGCTGGGTGTTTCCCAAACTTCTTCGATGAAAGAAGCTTTTTTTCAAGTTACTGCTATTAATATTCCTGGACACAAAAGCCCACGGACTCCTTCGAGAGACATTGAATTAGGAGGTTTCGGTGGATTCATCCCTGGAGAAATCATTTTATGAATCAGAAACAGAAGTCTTTGCTTTCTGTTATTTTCCCTGTAAGAGTCTCTTTCAAGACTGTTACCCAAAAAAGAAAAAAGGAGAAACCAAAAAGAAGGTAAGCCTTAAAAGAACAAAAGCATGCTATTTCCAGTTCAGTGGAATGCCTGTGTCCACTTGCGGACAGCGAGCGGGCAGCTGGGCTGTGGACAGAGCCCGTGCCCGGGAAGTGGGCAGCTGTCTAGCTGTGGGAACACATTCAGCGTAAGGATGTCCCATCCCCCACTGCCCCTAAACCTTCCCCATTGCCTAAGAACGGGGGAAGATGGAAGAGAACTTTCTAAAAATGAAGCCTGGAAATTCTATTCCTAGGTGTATGGCTACCAGAAACCAGTGCTGGTGCTGCAGACAAGCTTCCTAAGACAGGAACGAGAATACACGCAGCAGCACTACTCATCATGGCCCCAAACAACCCAAATATCCATCAGCAGGAGGAGATGTAAATGATGCGTGTGTGTTCATACAATGGAACGCAATGCAATGAGAAAAAGAATAAACTAGCACCACATGCACTTGCGTGGAGGAACCTCCGGACGCTTGCTATGGGGTTCCTTTGTAGGAAGGTCAAGGATGGGCAAGACTGCCCTGTGATGAAAAAGGTCAGAACGATGGCTAGTGTAGGGGTCAGTGCAAGAGACCCTGCTGGAAGCTGGAAATGTGCAAAAATCCAGCAAGCTGCCCACTTATTCATGCACTTTACCCTAAAGTGCCAATAAAGAAGCCAACAAGTTGAAAAGTAAAAACATAAAAATAAAGGCTGGAAAGGGGAAGGGGTAGCCCAGAGCTGCCTGCTTTTCTCACCCCAGTAGGGATCATCCCCTTAATGCCATGGAGAGGCAAAGGCTGGTTTTTCTCCAGCCTCTGCTACCATCCCCAATCCAAGCCACTGTCACCTCCAGCCCCTGCTGGGTCTCCCCACTACCCCTGTTGCACCCATCCCTGCACCGCAGTGTTCACACGGCCATTAGCGAGATCTCTCCAGGGCAGGAATCTGGGCAAGCCACTCCCATGATGGATTCTTCAACACATTACCTGTGTCCTCAGGCTAAAATAATATCAATGCCTCAATGCCTTAATAGGGTTTCCAGGACTTCTTCAGAGCGGATTGCAGCCTCCTCTCTCACCGCCCTTCCTCCTCTTTTCCCCACCTCACTCTCCCCTATAGAATCAACTTCAGGTCCCTAGATAGGTCACACGCGCTATCTCTCACCTTTGCATAGATCATGTGCCCTATCGGTAACAGTACTCTTTCCAATGCACCAGCCAACCCCTGCAGAAGCTGCCCATCACTTCTCCCAGCTCACCCTTCACCTCTCAGCTGCAACATCTCATCCTCTGAGAAGCCTTCCCTGCTTCCACTTGGGTGCTCCTCTAGCACCCTCCTCAGAGCATCCACGGTGCTGGTGTGCAATCACCTGTGTAAGTGTCTTCATCTCCTGCCAGCTCTAGCCCCAGAGGGCAGGGGCTGTCTGGTCAACACAAGGAGATGCCCAACATGTGGTCAATGGCTGGGTGTGTAGAGCTCTTTGGAAGGTGGCTATGGCAGGTGTGGCAGAGTCCATCTGCTGGGGTCTGTGTCTTTTTATATAAAAAGCTTCCTCTGAAGCCTCAAAAGGCTGCTCTGCGCATGCCCAGGACACACTGGAAGGGTCGGGGGGAATCAACCTCCACTCCCACAACCCTCAGCCCATGACTGATGGGAGCTGGTATATAAACACCTCGGCTCCCTCTCCTTGGGGGTAATTCTGAGGGAGGGCTCCACTGCTTCCCTGAGTTTCCCCTGCAGTTGAGCTCCACTTGACCACAGTGATAACCTGTGTCAGGGCCAGAGCCCTGGGCCTCCTGAAGATTTGCTGAAAAATTTTTTACTGAAAAATCACTGACACAAGGCAGACTGACTAATAATAGAACAGGGTTCAGGCGCCATGGCTCATGCCTGTAATCCCAACACTTTGGGAGGGTGAGGTGGGCTGATCACTTAAGGCCAGAAGTCTGAGACCAGCCTGGCCAACATGGTGGAACCCTGTTTCTACAAAAAAAAAAAAAAATTAGCCAGGTGTGGTGGTGCATGCCTGAAACCCCGCTAGTCGGGAGAGAATCACTTGAACCTGGGAGGCAGAGGCTGCAGTGAGCCTAGATCGCACCACTGCATTCCAGCCTGGTCAACAATGTGAGACTTTGTTAAAAAAAAAAAAAAAAAAAAAAGACAAAATTATTTAACACATATGCACAAGAGCCTTCAGAATGAGACCCCAGCCCCATGGCAGCTCAGAGGCTGATATGCTCTCCTGCTAAAGCGGGAGGGGCAATGGAGAATGCTACTGAGGGCATTTCTAGGGAGAATGACCAAGTCCTACAGGGAAGGGAAGGAAAAAACAATTGTTCTCATTGGTGGGTCTAGATATTAGGCAGATAAAGGGGCTTCAGCTTCTTTGAGAAAGACAGTAGGGGTGGGGGAAGGTCAGAGAGACCTCGAGGCTTCTTCAGTTGAGCATGTCAAAATGCCGTATTTTGGGGTATTGGTTTCTTAGCCCCAACACCTACTTCCTAAGACACCTCTTTCCCTTCCTCGGCTCACTCCTATCAATATCTCCTAGGGCCACGTCCCAAATAAACACCGTGCTCTTGAATCCTTGCCTCAGGGACCACTTCTGGGGCCCGGTATCCAATAGCAAGACTTCTCTGTGTCCACTCCCTATCTGGCCCCAAGCTGTATGTAGGCCTCTTGGCCCAGGCCCCTTGCCAGAACACCCTCTACAGCACACACAGGGCGGGGATCAGATGGACGCAGGCCAGTGAGGACTTGGGAAAGGAAAGGCAGTGCCTGCCAAGCTGAGAGGAGCAGCCAGGATGCTGTGGATAAAGGAAAATATGAGGCCACAGGGATACAGTCAAGAGTGGCTGACACAGAAATTAAGGTTGGAAATGCAACACCTTCCACAGGCTCGATGTGTGCCTAAAGGGGGCTGGGCTTCTGCCCTGGGTTCTGTAGATTGAGTGAAGCTCACTGCCTGAACTTGCAAAACGCAGCAGAAACCCTCTGAATGTACCTCCCTCCATTCCAGCCTCTGAAGGCCCAGGAGTCCTACAAGGTGCCAGTAAAGCATGAAACAATGCCCTGGAAGGCACTAGGAGCCCTGAGAGATTTGATAAAGATGCCGAAGGGATAAGAGACCCTGGGTGGACCTTCCCAGGTTCCCAGCTGGAGAATCCAAGCCCCAGATATCCAGGGGGCCACAGCTTCTATTTGAAGATGGGACCAAGGTCTAAACCTGCACATCTAGGATCCCAAGGTAAAGGTGGGCCCCCTGGTATCAGAGGTGGATGGGTGGGCATGTATGGCTGAAGAGGGCGAGAGGTGGGCATCAGGAATACCAGGAATGGAGGCTGGGAGTCTGAGAAGCATGAGTCCTTCTAG
Organism: Aotus nancymaae; assembly: GCF_030222135.1. Taxonomy (NCBI): domain Eukaryota; kingdom Metazoa; phylum Chordata; class Mammalia; order Primates; family Aotidae; genus Aotus; species Aotus nancymaae. The sequence goes on along the minus strand of NW_026988412.1, from coordinate 7,858,123 downwards.
GATGCTTTCCCCATACCCACAGGCTATGGGATTTGGGCCCAAGCCCTGAATGATGCTGTAGGAGACCTGAGTGGAATCTGTGCTCACCCACTGGCTCAGATTCCCTGGTGAAGTCATAAGTCTGCTGACCCTTCAGTTGGGCTTTCCAGACATCTATTTAAATAACTACAAGTCATATTGAATTAGCCAGGTATTTACGCTGTCCTGGACCCCAAAACAAATCCCTAAGTATGGGAAAGAGATGGGCAGAGAAACTACTGAGGAGAGTAGAGGGGTGCCTAGGGTCAGAGATTTGAAGTGTCTACCTTGAGGTAGCTCTTCGGGCTGCTGTTAAGTGGTCATAGCTTGCATTTATTTGCACAGCTGCATTAACTGCATCGGCACCGGTGCTGTACAACACACACGTGACCAGTGGGCATGTGAAATGCAGCTGGTCCAACTGTCATGTTCTGTGAGGGTGGAGCACATACTGATTTCAAGACCTGGAAGGAAAAATAGATACACAATATCTTCTTAAGAGTTTTGGATCAATTGCACATTGAAATAATACTTTGGATATATTGGGTAAAATGAAATATACTATTAAAATTAATGTCATTTTCTTATGTGTTGAATTGTGGTCCCCAAAAAGGTATGTTGGAGACCTAACCCCTAGTACCTCACAGTGCTACCTTATTTGAAAATAGGGTTGTTGCAGATGTAATTAGTTGAGATAAGATTGATATGGCTTGGTCTGTGTTACTGCCAAATACCATGTCTAATTGGAATCCCCAGTGTTGGAGTTTGGGCCTGGAGGGAGGTGACTGGATCAAGGGGTGGTTTCTTATGAATCCTTTAGCATCATCCCCTTGGTACTGTTCTCGTGATAGTGAATGGGTTATCATGAGATCTGGTTGTTTAAAAGTGTGTAGCACCTTCTCTTCCCTCTGACCACATAAGATGTAACTGATCTTACCCTTTCCACTGCCCACCCCAGACCTATAAAACCAACTCCAATCCCACCGTCCTTCGCTAACGCCCTTTTCAGCCTTAGCCCACCTGCACCCAGGTGAATAAAGAGCCATGTTGCTCACACAAAGCCTGTTTGTAGGGTCTCTTCATTCAAAGCGCACAGTTTTAACAAGAGACACAGCAAAAACAGCCACGTGATGATGGAGACAGAGATTGTAGTGATGCCGCTGCCAGCCAAGGAACTCGGCAACTATCAACAAGCACCGTGTGCCGGGAGGGGCAGGAAAGGACCCTCCCTTACAGACATCACACAGGCCACGGCTCTGTGGGCGCCCTGATGTTGGCCTTCTGGTTTCCAGAACTGCAAGACCATAAATGTCTGTTGTCTGAAGCCACCCGCTTTGTGGCACATTCTGACAGCAGCCCTAGGAAAAGAACTCACCCTGTTTCCTTTTCCTTCTTTAACGTGGCTACCAGAACCCTGTGAACTACACACACCATTATTTCCTTTCCAGAGGAGGAAGCTGAGACTCAGAGAGGCCAAATGATGTGTCGTAAGGTGTCAAAGCCCCCAGGCGACAGATACAGATTCAGACAGCCCTTTCAGACCTCAGTGTTCTTTCTGGAACCACATCTGACCTACTGGTCCGACTTTTATGTAACAAAGTTGTGAGGTGTTTTCAGTAGCCATGGACTCTCAGGTCACATAACATGAGCATGCCCAGATGACTTCAGTGTACAGCTTCCTGGAGTGGGGAACCTACGTGCTGGGATAGAGGATCCAATCAGATCAAGCTCTGGTGTCATCCCATGGCAGGATCCAGTCATATCACGCCTCCTGGCATCACCTCATTGCAGGATCCAATCAGATCTCATCTCATTACCCTATGCTTATAAAACCTTTCCCAGACCTAAGGTTGGGGAGATGCTGCTTTGGGAACTCTCCTGGTGCTCTCCTCACTTCTTACGAGTAATACCATCTCCTTGCTAAGTCCTCCTTGGTTGTGGTCATTGGGTTGATATCTGCCGAGCAACTGAACCTGCTGGTTGTGTGGGTGACATTCCCACTGCTCATTTGTTCGTTTAACACGATTTATTGAGCACCTACAATTTGCCAGGCACTGGTCTCGGCATTTCAGTTAGATAGATAGACCAAACACAGATCCCAGCCTTGTGGAGCTTACGTTACAGCAGGAAAAGACAGACATTAAAAAATAAACATAATGAATAAGTCCTTTTTTTTTTGGTATGTTAGAAAGGTTCCATGTTATAAGAAAATAAGTAGAACAGGGTAAGGATTGGGAGTGAAGGGTGGTCAGTTTGCAGTATTATATAGAAGGGCTGAGGTTGGCCCCATGAGGAGGTGAAGCTCAGGAGTGAGCCCTGCTGAAATCTGGGGGAAAAGTGTCCCAGATGGAGGGAATAGTCATTGCCAAATGACAGCATGAAGATCTAAGACATAGCCAAGGGAAAACAAAGCAGCTTTTCAGGTGGGTTTTTGTCACTTATTGGAATTGCTGCATCTAAATGCTTTCTTCGTGTCTCTTCATGAGACTTGACCAAAGGCCTTTCCCAGAGGAGGGCCCTAGAAGGGTCATGTGGGGTTGTCTTGCATGGGCAGATGTCTCAGCAGCAGTGGAAACCTTTCATCTGTGGCAGAGATTCTGGGGGCCGCACCAAGCCAGGCTTCCCTGGTGGGTCGCCAGCCTGATGCATGAGGAGGTCAGATGTCCACCCACCAAGGACAGCTAAGGCAGCACTGGCCCCACCCATCCCACGAGCCTGGGTTAGGACCAGCCCCACTGAATGGAGTTAAACTCAATGCAGCTCTTGAATCGGAGATGGGCTGAGCAGAGGTGGGAGCCAGGGAGAGAGGGGATCATTTTTCTTACCTGAATAACCTGAAAGTATAATGACAATTGCGTTATTATCAGTGGTTAGGGTGACAATAGAAGAAAATTTGTTTAAGGCAGTCCTAACCCCAAGTGTGTCAAGTATGCATGGTGTGGGGAGTATTTTTAAAAGATATCCTAACAAGAAAACACTGAGATCAAATTAAATGTTCCTTCTCTCACACAACAGGATGTAAATCTGATAGTCCCTGGGCTTTAGAGAGACTGATACTACTGGATATTAAATTGTACAGTGTCTTTATTAATTATTTATTCCAGTAAGAATGCTATCACCCTTACCAGATGCCTATGTTGTATATTCACAAACTTCCCTGAGCAGGGCCAAGAACAGAAACCTAACAGTGAGAGACTCTGCCAAGTGCAGGGGACGGGGCAGTGTTACCTGGCGGTCCTGGCCAGAGCGGGCAAGGCCAACAGGTGGTTCTATTTTGAAGTGTTTGGAAAATGCAAAAATAGCTTCTCCTCCCACCTTTGCCCCACACCTGGATTCCGTTTGCTACTACCTCTGTCCTTTATCTGGTCCAGCATTGCTAGACAGGATGGTGGCTCTGGAGAGGACAAGACTGAGCCCTTCTCATGACTGGATGAAACGAGGCATGGGATAGGGGTCTAGAGTCAGCTCCTCAACTTCTCACCTCATCCCTAGGTTTCCCCACGTGAGTCCAGTTTAATGCAGCCCTCATTTTGCACATGGAGAGATAGAGACCCAGAGGGAGCCAGAAGCTGCCCATGTCATGCTTAGGTCAAGGTAACCTGACCTCCAAGCCCATGTCTTCCCATTGCCTCACACTCCCTCGCTCGCTGAGCTCTGTCTCCTTAGGATGGAAAACAACCTTCAGGGAAACAAAACGTATCCAGACCTCCAAACTTGAGAGAGGCTAGAGAACAGCTGAATCTCAGTCCTCATGTGTTCTATGTTTTGAGGTTCCACACTGGATATCATCTGAAGAACTCTATGTCTGAAAAGCAAGCACGGGATAAATGCATGGTTTGGAATGCATGGAAAACTACTCAGCAACAACACAGAGGCATCCCAAGTGGGTTATGCTAAATGAAAGACGCCAGGCCCGAAAGGCTACACATACTGTATGATTCCATCAATACAACATCCTCGCAAAGACAAAACTGCGGGGACAGAAAGCAGCTCAGCAGTCGCCAGGAGCAGGGGAGGAAGGGTTGACCACAATGGGTTGTGGCCGTTTTGTGTTACCAGGGAGGTTTCATATCCTGATAATGGCAGTGGTTAAGTGACTGTCAGCATTTGTCAAAACTCATAGAACTACGCACCTACTGTATATAAATTACACCTCAATAACACGCTACTTTAACAATAAAGCTTAGAGATCACTTCCTGGACATTTTTTATTCTAAGGTCTTTATGAACAGTTAAAAAAGGAAGCAAAGGCTGGGCGCGGTGGCTCACACCTGTAATCCCAGCACCTTGGGAAACCGAGCTCAAGAGAACGAGACCATCCAGGCCAACATGGTGAAACCCAGTCTCTACTAAAAAATACAAAAAATTAGCTGGTCTTGGTGGCGCGTGCCTGTAGTTCCAGCTACTCGGGAGGCTGAGGCAGGAGAACTGCTTGAACCCAGGAGGCAGAGGTTGCGGTGAGCCGAGATCGTGCTACTGCACTCAGCCTGGCGCCTGGTGACAGAGTGAGACTCTGTCTCAAAAAAAAAAGGAAGCAAAAGCTATCAGCCTTTGGGAGTGTAGGGTGGGATAGAGATGGCCATGCTCTGGGGCCTCCTGCATGTCAGACAACCAGCTTGTCACTTTAGCTCATCTTTTAAAATTCACACTTTCACACATACATATAATCCTCACAATAATTCTGTGGAGAAGCTGAAAGCTGACAGGCTCAGGGTGGCAGATAATATTTTCCAGAACAGCAAGAGATAATATTAAAAATAAATAAAACAAGACAATGCAGTGTTTTAAGCCACCAGGTTTTGGGGATGATTTGCCGCACAGCAATAGATAATTGGAACACCAGGTTACCTGCCCGAGGCATCTCCTCAGCCAGATAGATGTGCTTCTCTATCCCAGGTTGGCCCCTCTCTCTGCTCTGCCTTGTTCCTGAATCAGGCAGCACGATGCAAGCCCCACACATAACTACGGAAAGAAACTCTAAATGCATCCCTTTCCAGAGCAGTGGGACCCAGTTCCTCTCTGGGAGCCAGGTGTCACGGTAGTGCCCGGCATACAACAGGTGCTCAATAAATCTTTGGGAAATGAAGCAATTCCACGCCCGTCCTAGGAGCTGATAGGACAATGAACCAGACACAGTTCCTGTTCATGGTGGGGTTGGGTGGGGAGGGGCGGGGAGGAAATTGCCCTTTAGGGAGGAGACAGCAATAAGCAAGCAATTCGGATGACTTGTGACTCTAAGTGCCGTGGACAAACAGGGCTCTGTGACGGGAAGTGGGGATGTACAGGGAGGCCAAGGAAGTCTTCTTTAGGAGGTGACATGGGAATGCGTGAACGAGACCCGAAAGACAGAAAGATGCCAGCTTTGGGCAGATGAGGAGGAGTCCTCCTGACAGAGGGGAGGCCAGATGAAAAGCTAAAAGAGGTCCAAACACACATGCGCACCTATTCATATTCTAGAGCAGAGCAAATAAAGCAAACAATATGAGAACATGGAATAAAGAGCAGGGCATCAGTCAGGAGCTCAACTTTACCGCCAGTTCCCCAGGTGGCCTTGGAGTGGCTGTTCCCTCTCCCTGGGCCTCTGTGTTTCTTGCTATTGGGTGAAGAGGTTGGGTGGAATCGGTGGCAGGCTGGACTGGCGCACACCCGTCTGTGACAGCAGACTGTGTGCGTCTCCTCCCAGCTCCACATTCGGCAATGTCACCTCGGAGGATGGAAACTGGCCACAGCGGAAGCAGTTATACCATGGGAACTGGCAAATACCACCAATCTGAATTTTTTTTTTTGAGAGTTAGTCGCTAAATATTCACCAGCACATCACTGGACTAGATGGATGCTTCTCAAACTCTTTTGCTAATATTTCCTAGTGGCAGAGGACAGCTGATACGTAACCCCAGAGGCCTGGGATCTTAGCATTTTAGAATCTTCCTTAGAATCTCCTATCATAGGCCAGGTGCGGAGATTCACTCCTGTTATCCCAGCAGAGGCAGGTGGATCACTTGAGGTCAGGAGTTCAAGACCAGCCTGGCCAACATGGTGAAATCCTATCTCTACTAAAAATACAAAAATCAGTCAGATGTGGTGGCGCACCTTTGTAGTCTCAGCTACTCAGTAGGCTGAGGCACCAGAATCCCCTGAACCAGGGAGGCGGACATTGCAGTGAGCCAAGAGTGGGTCACTGCACTCCAGACTGGGCGACAGAGCGAGATTCTGTCTCAAAAAAAAAGAATCTCCTATTGTAGTTTTTAAATTTACAGTTAATTTAGCCTTCTACACCTTAATGTGTCTGTGTGTCTTGCTTCCTCATACACTCAAAACATAAAATTTTACTTTCGTGACTTCTGGAAGACGTATGTTGTTTCTCTTTTACCTCACACTCACACACACACAGCCCTTCTCGGGTCGGCGTGGCACTGTGTCAGGGCTGGCGGTGGCCCTCCAGGTGGAAGGCCTCCTCCCCTCCCATCTCTCTTCTCCCCTTTCCCTTTCTCCTTTCAAACCCATGGCCCGCCCTGACTTGGAATTGAAATGGGCATTGGGTGAAAAGAAACCAGACCTTGCAGTTGATTCATGAGGCTCTGGGGCTCTGAACACAGGTTCTCAGGGTCCGCTCTTGACGGTGAGCCCAGGTGTGGTCAGAGACACTTCCCACCCTCTCGTGACAGAGTGGCCTCTGGCTCCTCGCGGGTGTCTCCAGCGGCCCTGCCAGCACCCACAGGCGAGTTCTCTGCAGACAGAAAGGAATGAGAGTTTCCTTTTCCTCCTCCATGTCTGAAAGCGAGTGGGCTTAGATCATCACACTGGGGCTTAGCTGGGGAGCTCTGTTTTCTGCATCCCAGACTCGAGGCTACCACAGACCTCCTGGCTGACCTGGACAAACAGTTCTGTTTTTTCCTGTGCCTCTTTTTCCACCATCAGCTACTGCAAACTTCACTGCTGGGGACGGCTGAGTGGATGTCTGAGATGGCCTCGAAAAGGGGCCAATAATATTTCCAAACACAGAGCTGGGCCTGTGGCCCGTGGTTCCATAGCACCGCGAGAAGGGCAGACGCTTAGCCTCTTCCAGGATGCCGGGCTCTGGGGTGCTCGAACACTCATCACAGAAAATCCCAGAAAAAAGTACAAAGCAACAGCATCCCCCAAAGGAGACTTGAGAGCTCCGTGGCGGGGAGGAGGCAGTGTGTGGTGGGAACTGGCACGGGGACACGGGGGAGAGGACAGCCTGATGCTGAAGGGATGCTCTCCCCTTCTCTAAGCTTCTCAAAACATCTCTTAGGTCTGCACTGGCACCTCAGCCCTCTGGGGCTGCCCCCTCCCCAAGCACTCCACCAAATTTCCACGGAGGGCCTCTTCCCCATTCGATTCAATGGCCGTTTTCCAGAACTGATCTCACTGTCTGCTCCATCCTGTATGAAACAACTGCTCACTCTCTTTCGCTTGGAACCCTCTACTCTGGTGCTGTGTTCGTGTGGTGTATTTGTATTTGTGTTGTACTCTCCGAAAGCAGAGGCCCGAGGCAAACCCCTGCATGCGGCCAGTGTATGTAGGGGGTGGTCCTGGGAAGCAGCAGTGAGGAGCTGGGAAAGCGGGCACAGGAGAAAGTGTGTGTTAATGGGCTGGGTACTGCTGTGGGCACCCGGGGCTGGAAGCCTGCTGGGACCCTCCGAGGGGCTGTGTAGAATGCACCTAGAACCTTCCCTCCAAAGGCTGCCAGGCAGGAGCATTGGTCTAGACCCCATGAGTTGAAGGTCACTTCCCAGGGATATTAACTCCTGAGGCAGAAAAACAGGAGCCATGGGGGTGCTAAAGGCGGGAAGCCACCCGAACGCGCAGGAACTGTCCAAACCGCAGCTGCGGCCAGTGTGGCCCTGAGGATGACACCAGCCTGTCTTCTGGACATGGCCTCTGTGACAGCCAGATCCTAGGCTGCTCCTGCTCGTGGGACCACCACTGACACCTGCTCGCCTCCCACCACACCCAATGTCCTTGGCTTCTCTCCATCACCGCACAGAACACATCATGTTCACATTTCTTTATGTTTTTCTCCTCTAGGAAACTTCTTGTTGGCAGGAGCAAGTATTGTTCTGTCGGCCTGTCACCTAATGCCGTGTCTGACACAAAGCAGGAGCTCAGGAAGGCGCAATCCTTTCTCTTCCCCATAAAAAGCCCATCCGTGGTGGCATTAGGAGACCATTTTCACTGCCCTTAAGACCCCACATGAAGGCTGCCTACTGGTTTCTACGCTCCCCTGATTTCTGAAGAACACAGGGCTCTGGGATGGTACAAGCTGCCACTTTTTCTCTCAGGAATTCCAACCTGGCGGGTGATCTCCATCCGGCTGGGACATTGCCCTCCGAAGGTCCCCGACTCCAGAACTCCACGAACCTGCCCCCTCCCACCCCACACATTTTCACAAGGCCTGGCGAACATGCAATTCTGTGTGCCTTCCCAGCAAGTTAGGGCTGGTTGGAACCCTGTACCCCATAAAGCAGTTCTTCCCCATCCTGTCTCTCTCAGTCCCTGGAACCCACCAATCTGCCTTCTGTCTCTATGGATTTTGCCTATTCTGGATATTTTTAAAAAAATAAAGTCGTATGATATGTGACTGGCTTCTTTCACTGAGCATAATGTTTGCAAGTTTCCTCCATGTTAGCACGTATCAGTACTTCATTTCTTTTTCATGACTGAATAATGTTCCAGATATACCACAAAGAGTTTATCCAATCATCCACTGAGGGACATTTGGGCTGTTTCTACCTTTTTCGCTATTGTGAACAGTCCTGCTATAAGCATATATCTGGGTGTATTTGTTTGAGCACCAGTTTTCAATTCTTTTGAGTATATAGGTAAGAGTAGAATCACAGGGTCATATGATAATTCTATGTTTAACTTTTTGAGGAACCATCAAACCATTTTCCCCTGAGGATGAACCATGAAGCTGGGTTCCAGCCAGCCCTAACCTATATTCCCCCCAGCAATATATAAAGGGTCCAATTTCTCCACTCCCTTGCCAACACTTGTTATTTTCCATTTAAAAAAAAAATCATTCAAGTGGGTGTGAAGTGGTAACGTACTGTGGTTTTGATTTGTATTTCCCTAGTAATGAATAATCTTGAGCATCTTTTCATATGCTTGCTGGCCATTTGTATATCTCCTCTGGAGAAATGTTTATTTGCTTGGTTTACCCAAGTCCTTTTCGAAATTAAGCTGTTTGTCCTTTTGTTATTGAGTTGTAAGAGTTCTTTACATATTTTGGATACCAGACCCTTATCAAAAATATGACTTGCAAATACTCTCTCTCATGTTATAAGCTGTCTTTTCACTTTCTAGAGAATGTCCTTTGATACACAAAAGTGTTTAATTTTGAAGTCCAATTTATTTAGCTTTCCTTTTGTCACATGTGCTTTGGTGTCATATCTAAGAATCCATTGCTAAATCCAAGGTTAAAGATATCCCATATGTTTTCTTCTAAGAGTCTTATGGTTGGTTCATTTTGAGTAAATTTTTTGCACATGGTGTGAGGTAGGGGTGCAACTTTATTATTTTGCATGTAGATATACAACTGTCTGAGTATTCTCTTTGACTTTCCACATTAACGTCATGAGAGAAGCAGTGTTATCAACTCAATTTTACAGATAGGGAAACTGAGGTTTTCCAAAGTGAAAAAGCTGCCCAAAGCCACAGAGATAGCACATGGTTACCACTGAGATTTGGTTTTGGGCCTGAGTAAGAACCAGCACATCTGACCATTACAACTGATTCTCTGGCACTAGGCCCTGGCCCTTTTGCCCCCTGATTTCAGTCTGGCTATGGGGGTCACTGTGCATGCGCAGCCTACATCCCTTCCCAACTGTGCTGCAGCATCTCTCTGCTCTCCCATTGCGGGGGTTTTCCTGAAGCCTTGAGAGGCAGCAAAGTCCACACACAGGCACAATTCTGGGAGGTGACACCCTTCCAGGGGGAAAATTCTACATGCTTCTTCTGTGAATGGAGCTGCCATGCCCACCTCATGAAGCCTCTCAATGAAGCATCCTCCTCTCGGTCTCCCTACACCACACCCTTGCCTGCTGGGAACCCTACCCAGATAAACCTCCTGCACTTAAGTCCTTGCTCAGCTCTGCTTTTGAGGAATCCAACTAAGGTACCCACCCAATTCACAGGAGATGTCTCCCACCCTTGCCAAGTCTCCTTCCATCAGAGTACTCCAAGCCTCGGTCTGGCCACATCCACAGGAGGCCTGTGTGGCCCAGTCTAGGCCACAGCTCCTGCTGACCCCAAGTCTGACCTGGAGGCCAGAAGGAGTAATTTTACCACAGCTCTGAGTTATCTAACAAGAAATGATTCAAATCCTGTTTGGGCTGATGTTGCCAAAACTCAAACAAGAATTCTGCCTCAAGGTGCTTCTTTTTTCAAGGACACATGCACAGCTGGGCTTCCCCTTGAAGTCATAGCTCTCAGCACTCAAGATTCCTCCACCCAGCAGCCTCCCTGGAAAGGTCTCCCGGCAAAAAGGAAGCCTCTAGGAAAGAATTGGGAGAAGACAAGTGCCCAAGGGCCTGCATAATCTTTGTTCCAGAGTCTCATTGCCCCACAGTTTTTCCAACTATAAATGACCTTTCCTAACAGAGGGGCTTGCACCAAGAGACTACTCTGAGCTCTGCCTCAGAAATCAGGAGGGTCCCAAAGCAGCCTTCCAATAGCCTGGAGATGTGAGTGGTCACCCACCCTCTCTGCCCAGTGGGACAGGGCACAGGGGCTTCCCCTGTAGTGGGCACGACTGCAGATTCCTGACCTATCTCCCAGGCCCTAACCCCCAACTCTTAGAAGTGTGCTCAGCCTGCAAAGGGTCAGGAAACGGTGTGATTGTAGGTTATAATCCAGAGAACCACATTCAGGTTCATAATTTGGGGTTATCCAGATAGTTACTGGACCCATCCTAAGGGCTCAGGGTCAGGCTGACAGTGGGGAGGCAGGACATGAGGATGCCAATCTCTCAGAAGCAGCAACTTCCTCGACCATTCTTTTGAGATGAAGTCTCACTCTGTCACCCAGGCTGGAGTGCAGTGGCACGATCTCAGCTCACTGCAACCTCTGCCTCCCTGGTTCAAGCAATTCTCCAGCCTCAGCCTCCCAGGTAGCTGGGACTACAGATGAATGCCACCACACCTAGCTCATTTTTGTATTTTTAGTAGAGAAGGGTTTTCACCATGTTGACCAGGATGGTCTCGATCTCTTGACCTCGTGTCCGCCCGCCTCAGCCTCCCAAACTGCTGGGATTACAGGTGTGAGCCACCGCGCTCAGTCTTCCTCAACTTTTAATGGCTTCTCTTAAAAGCCTATCTTGAGTCTTGTTCTCCTCCTGCACCCTTTCTCCCTTCGCACAGATGGGAACAGGCACCGAGCTGCAGTCCTTGTCCACATGCTGAAATCCCCGGAAGACACAGCTCTGCATTTGCCTGGTCCACCTGACTCCGTGTTGTCCGGGCTCATGAATGTCTATGGAATGGATTGTGTGTGGGCCACACACACAGGCCACTCACAACAGATACAGCAGCTCTCAATCTTGGCTACACATCAGAATCTCCTGAGAAGCTCAAAAAAGCACTGAAGCTGGGTCCTATTCCAGAGACCCTGATTTGACTGGTCTGGATTGGGACCCAGGTCATGAGATTTTTAAAAGAAATATCCAGATGGTTACAGGGTGTGTACAACAGGAGTTCTCAAACCTGAGGTGCATCAGGATCCCCTAGGCCCTGGGGAGTTTGTTAACTGCAGCTCCTCCAACCTCTGCCCAGAGTATCTGATAAAGGAGACCTGCAGTGGGCTCCAGAATCCATGCTTTGTGTTTCTTTGTGTGTTTTTTAAGAGACAATGTCCCACTCTGTCGCTCGGGCTGGATTGCAGTGGCACGATGACAGCTCACTGCAGCCTCCAACTCCTGGGCTAAGCGATCCTCCCACCTCAGCTTCTGGAGTAGATGGAACTACAGGTATGCACCGCCGTGCCTGGCCAACAGAATCTGCACCTCTAACAAGTGATGCAGGAGAGTTGCTGAAAACAGGGGCAATTTGTTCTTTGGGGGCAGAGCTGGAAGTAGAAATGCAGAGTGTGGAGGGATGTGGGGAGAAGCCAGGGCAGGGTGTGCCTCGGGTGAAGCATGAAGGGCACGGTCAAGGGGGAAGGACGTGGGAAAGGAGGTGGGCGGAACCTGGACGTGAGGCAGGCAGCTGAGCTGAGGTCTCTGCTCTGCTCACCAAGAGCATTCCTTCTGGGCTCCTGAGAACCCGAGTGGTGCAGGCCCACTAGCTTCACCTGTCCCCAGGACAGCAGCTTAACCTCCCGTCTGGCCTCCCTGCCCCTCTCAGGCCCCACCACATCCATTTTCCCCTCTGCAGCCAGAGCGACCATTCAATACGGTCAATCTGGCCGAGTCATGTCGTCTCTCTGCTTAAATCCTCCTAGGAGTTTCCCAGCCTACCAGGAATGACGTTCAAATTCTATGTCCTCTTTACCCCACCATTCTGCAGGGGCCGTGAGACTTCCAGTCTCAGGGAGCGTAAGGACACCACATTTGCACAGAGGCTGCGCCACAGGCTGCACCTGCCAGTGACTGAACATGATGGGGATACTGAGGCAGGCCCACTTCTGGGAGAGACATGGGGCTCCCCGAAAGCCCTGCTGAGTCTTCCTGAGACTGCACAGGGATCTGGGATGCTTCTACTCAACCTCCCCTCCCTCAGAGTCAGCCCTACCCAAACCCTCAGAAATTCCATCCAAGCTTCTCTGTAATTAAGGGAGGAGCTGGACTCTAGCCTGTGATCCTAGGTAGGAAGTACCAACCGCTGCTCGGTTAAGTGCTCCTTTCCTGCACATGCAGAGCCCCACTGTCTCAGGGCAGGTCCCTAAGACTCTGTGCAGGTATTTATGAAGGAAGCGCCCTCAAGGAAAACCAGTTCAGGCATGAGAGAAGCCGGACAGGGAAAGGGAAAGGGGTTAAAGAGGCATCCATTTCAGCTGAGGTCTGCATGGGAAAGGTTCCTCTGTGGTGCCCAGGAGATCTCGCATGTGTCCCAGTAGACCACATAGGCAAAGGCTTGACCCATGACCAATCTGAATGTGGTGGGTGAAATAACGCCCCACACTCCTACATCTGTGTCTTAATCCATGGAATCTGAGACTATGTTACTTTATTTGCAAAAAAAGCATGTGAGTAAATTAAAGATCTTGAGATGGGAAGATTATCCTGGATTACCTAGACAGGCCCAAAGTAATCACAAGGGGCAGCGAGAGGGAGATGTGAGGACAGACGCAGAGGCTGGAGGGATGCGCTTGCTGGGGCCATGAGCCAAGGAATGCAGGCGCCCTCTGGAAACTGGAAAAGGCAAGAAAAAGCATTCTCCCCTAGAGCCTTCAGAAGGAACCAGCCTGCTGATACCTTGATTTTAGCCCAGAGAAGCCCATTTTAGGCTTCCGACCTTCAGCACTGTAAGATAACTTTGTGTTAAGCCACTAATCTGTGATGATTTGTTGGAGCAGCAGCAGGAATTGAACACGCCGAGCACTGGCTGAATGCTTCATGGTCCTCCCGGAACAGAAGTGGGTGGGAGGAAGAGGCTGCAGAGCTCCAGGCCATCTTCCCATTGCCTCCGAGCCCCTGGAGAGCCTCTGCGGGTCTGTTTCTCATCCCTCCTGGGTTCTGCTGAGTGATGGGGCTCCCTGTGCCGCCTTGGCTCAGCCTCAGTCTAGAATTGGCACCTCAGCCAAGGGGCATCCTCCAGCTCACATGACAGTCACCTGGCCTCTCTTGTTTGAGTGACCTCTTTTTTGGTGTGCAGAATGAGGACCCGGGGCGCTGGCACCTTTGCCTCACTCTTAATTGTCTGTGTAGGTAATAAACAGTCTGAATCTATTCTAAAAGCAGCTTGTTGCATATTGTCAATTGAATCCGTCAGGGCTTGGTGTTGCCCTGAATTATATGCACCTGAGCTTGACAAGGTCCCAGTGCCTGATTCTGCAGGGAGCCCTGGAGGCGGGGGTGACAGCAAAAGAGCTGGACTTTTGTCCACATGACCACCAGTCATGGCTGTGGGCTGCCCAGGAGCCCCAGTGCCCAACGGCAGGTCCCTGCAGGTCTCAGGGGTGAGCCATTCATGGCAAAGCACACAGATCTTGGGAAAATGACCCCAGCGGACCTGGAACTGGGAGATGAGATGAGGGTGTACAGTTCATTACATTCACCAAAAATTCATATAGGACACTGCAGCATTCGTGGCTGGGGCACTGGGTTTTGACCCCACAGAGAGAAAAGTGGATATAGTGGCTCAGCATACACAGCTGTGGGGACATTGTCTAGACCCCAGCTTCTAGCGCAGCCATCAGGGGTGCAATTCAACATTCCTGCCAACGTCCAGGCAGGCAGCAGTGGTTGCCCACAGACCAGGAAAAGGCGATTGTTCTTTTCATGAAAAATATAAGGGTCCAAGCCAGCTCTTTTCATCCCAAACTACTGGTGGAAGCCAGGAGGCAGCCAGCCATGCCAGGGATCTTGGAACACAGAATCCAGCAAGGTGGCTCTGCTCCCAGCTGGATGCCGGGCTAGGCTGGCCGGCGGAGGCCTCTAAGTACCACAGCGGCCATTCCGTGACAGCACAAAAGGATGCCTCGGTCCTCTCCTCTGGGTGCACCTTGACCTTCTCTTTTGGGAACTCCAACTTCACACCCATCTGCCTCCCCCAGCCTCTACCTCTACCACAATGTCTTCATTCCTTGTATTTTCCTACTGGCTTTTCTCCTGCTCTTCTCTCAGGGATGCGGAAGGCCCACAAGCACCTGGAGCATGGCTCAGCCACACAGGCCCCTCAGGGACAAAGAGGAATTTCCCTCGTGACCCAGAAGGCAAGAGTGGAGGGAGGGAGGGAAGCTTACATACAAGGTGGCAAAACTTTTTCTATTAAGGACCTGTCAGAAAATATTTTAGACTTTGCAGGCCATATGGTCTCCATCACAATTACCTAACTCCACCGTTGTAGCACGAAAGCAGCCAAGACGATGCATAAATGAACGGGCCTTTGAATGGCAGTGTTCTAATAAAACTTTATTTACACAAACAGGTAGAGGGCCAGCTTTGACCTTTGGGTGTCGTTTGCAGACCCCTGGTTTACAAGTTCCCAGAATCCAACAAGTTAGAATTCAAAGAGATCGTCCAGGCCAGGGACGGCAGACAGGTTTCAAACTCACCTGCCAACTCTGAGTGCTCAGTGATGATTCCCCGGTTTGCGCTGTGTTGAGGATTCTGAAGCCAACATTCAGCTTGGAGGGAAAGTGCCATAATAGCACCCTATGCCCTGGGCAGGGAGAGGGAAGTGGCAGCACCAGTGTCGGAGATTAGCTGCTTGATTTACCAAACACTCTCATTTTACGTACAAACAGCTGGATCCCAGAGAGGCTAAGCCACTCGCCCAAGGCCACAGAACTGGCCAGGGAATTTGCTTGTCAACCAGCTTCTTCATGTTACTCTGCAGCAAAATGGAAAGCTGCATTTATTCCATTGCCTCATCTCCACATGTCTAAGCCAAATAATTTGCCCCAGTCCCTCGAGAGCAAAAGGCCAGAAGCCAGGACCCCAGTCAGCCCTTGATTTGTGAGAATTGACGTTTGGGGGGCTTTCATGACTATTAAAAAAAATTGTACTTGTGATGTCTGAAAAATTAGGAGGCTGGCTTCCAGAGAGAGCTGCCTGACAGATCCTGGTCACGGTCAGGCGTGAAGTAGCCCCAGTATTAAGCTGTAGCTTCCCTTTTCAGCGAGAAATGGTTTGCAAGCATCATGGTCGCTGTCTCCTGAGCCCCACAGGGCTAACGCCAATCAAGTATTAAGCTCTGGTATGTCCTGCCCGTGTGTCTATTTCCTAAGATTCTCAACAGTTGTGCTATCAGATAATAACTGCCATGGTCTTTATTAATCTTGATTAATAAGAAACTGTAGTAACAACTCTGAAAACAGGATGCCGGTTGAGGTTTTGGAAGAAACTTTTAAAAGCCTGGACTCTGTAAACTAGGTCATTTTTAAAAATCAGACTGTCTACTGTTAGAGCATGTCTGGTAGCAGAGCTTTGAAATTGTTTGAGCATCAGTTACTCGGCTCTTAAATGGAATAACGCTTACCTCATGCGCTGTTGCAACGTTCAGTTAAGTAACAGATGACAGTCCACACGCCCAGGCCCACTCTGGAGGTCATTACAGCTGCTGTGGGCAGTCCAGGCCATGCCAAGGGCTCTCCCTCCAGCACCTGCATCTATCTTTTGAGGTGCTCTCTATGCCCCCACCCCAGTTCCTCCCACTCCAGAGTGTTCAGCTCACGCTCAGCATAGGCTAGAGAAACCAGAGCAAGACTGATCTCAGGGGCAGCCTGCAAGCAAGGAGGGCTTCTAGGAGGTGGTGAAAAGGACTCTAGCGTCCTTGCCTCTCTGTGTACGGTTTTGAGGGATAGTTTGGTTTGATGAAACTTTAAACAGTGTCTTAGAAGGCCCCCAGGGACATCTGAGCCCTATTTCCTTCTCTCACTAACACACCCCTTTCTTGATTTTCTTTCCTTCCCTGCCTCACTTCTTCCCTCCCAGTGCATCCTGGGGTCATCTCTCAAATAAATGACCTAAGTTCAAGTCTTTGTGTCAGGGGCATCCTGATATACATTGAATTCTATCTTTTATTTTTTAGTGATGGGGTCTCACTATGTTGCCCTGTCTGGTCTTGAACTCCTAGCCTCCAGTGATCTTACCTCAGCCTTTCAAGTTGCTGGGATCATAGGCATGTACCACTGCATCTAGCTCAGAGATACATTTAGATTTAGGAAAGAGAGGGGCTAGAAAGGAAGTGAGAACATGTGTGTGCCCCCCATCCCAGCACCATAGAAGAGGGTGAGATGGTTAAAGCTGCCAGCGTCTATGGGGCATCTGATAATGCAATAAAGAAACTATTCCTGCCAATGAGCAGGAAGCTGACAGAGCTAGTGGCATTCAAGCATCTGTCCTTCCAGTCTGCTTTTCTATCCGTCTTCTGTTGGTTCCTCTGCGGAGCTCCCATTCATGATCCATTCAAACCCGCACTCCCATTCATGATCCATTCAAAGCGCTGGTGGGTTTGAAAATCATGACACTCAACTCTACCCACATCAAACACTCTGAGGTTGATATGGGAGAGACTGTAAAGGAAGCTTGTATACCTGGGTTATATACAGGGAGGGTGGGGCTGCGAATGCCTGGCATTTTGTCTGCCACGTGATCAGAGTTTTCATGCAGAATGAAGGTAAGTAGAGGCAAGATGAGATGAGAGAGAGAGCCCATATCATTAGAGCCACCGAATCCAGCCATGACTTTGGAATCTGGTGGTGGTTACTAGAATCAACACATTTATGTTTATTTGAGTTGCATTTCTGTCACTTGCAACCAAAAGGGTCCTGACCAAAAAAGACATTTCAGTTGTGCCTACCTGGATTTATTTCCGTTCCTGAAAAAGTCAAGCTGTTTGGCACAACTGCTTTCTTCCTGCACCAGCTCTCTACTGACTGGGCACAAAAGGCAAACAATGTCACTTAATTTCCAGCACTGCACAGAGCTAAGCAGCAGCTAGTAAAAGCAAAACTAGCTTCAACTGTTAATAAATTAGCCCAGACTTTATTAGCAACCTTTGAACAATTGCAGAACAGCAGATGAAAGAGCTGAGAAGTCAACAATTAGTGTCAAGTGGTTTTCTAACGTGGAATCAGAAGGTAAAAGAAGAGAATCTAGGAAAACCCAAAATAGATATTAGCCACAAGGGATAAGAATTTAGTCAATTACTTGACATGGAAAGATTGAAGCGTTACTCATCCATATTTCCCTTCAGTGACCCATCCGTTTCTTTTTTAAAGGTCTTTTGATTTGTGTTCCCTCAAAACAAACCCTGAAGCAAAGACTCAGTTATGAGAGTACTGAGCTGCTCAGACAGACTCTGCCCGGGACCTTCTCGTCCACTCATCCCGTAGTGCTATTCCAGATGGAATTTACTTAACTGCAAAGCACAGCACGCCCAAGTAACAGTGGCTGAAAAAATGAAAACACAATGATTTCATAACATCAGAAGGCTGTGGAAGGAAATTTTGGAATAGCAACCTGATGAGAAGAGAAAAGACCCCGGGTTTTTCCATCATCCCTCCTCTGCCAACCTCAGTGTGTTGGTTTGTCATCCTCTTGCTTATCACCTTCTGGTGACGAGATGGCTGCTACAGCCCCAGATATCACAACCCCATACAAGGCCAGGAAGCATAGTGGGGCAGGGGCATTATGGCAGATGTTATTGGAGCTCCTCCCCTATTCCTGCATTTTATTATTCCAATAGGCTCCAGTCCATTCCCAACTGCCTTAACCTGAAGGCTTTTCCCTAAAACCTCAGAAGACTGCTCTGCCCATGAACATCAGGTCAGAAGTGCCAAAAACTTAATATCCCCCCAGACAAAGTCCTAACCAATGATTGAGGGGGAGTAGCTGTGTAAGTTCCTTAGTTCCCTCATTGCTCCAAGAAATAACCCCAAGGCATGTGATTTATACCTTTTCCAAAAATGTCCCTGCATGATTAAGCTTAGTCCTCCGCGGTAAAACCTGCTCTATAACGCGCCCTCTGTTAAATACGTTTCCTTCCCTGTCTCACTTCCCTACTCCCTTGCTAGTGTTTCCCGGGATTATGTTTCCAGAAAACTACTTACCCTGTAATCCTTATTTCAGGGAATGCTGAGGTGAGGTTTCAGGGTGGGGACAAAGTAAGACAGCTTGTCCTTTTATCAAGGAGGGAAAATCTTGCCAGGAATTCCCCAGCAGACTTCTTGACCAGGGGCAGACCTGAGTTACCTGCCCCACGCCTGCCTCCAGCTGCCCTGGAAGAGTTGAGGCAGTGAGCACCTGCAAAGCGCAGCAGGGCGGTTATGTCTCTGGATGTTGAGATCACTGACCACTCCCCCACCCCCAAATCAGGGTCTAGTCAGCAAAGTGAACAAAATGGGCATTGACTGTTGAGTGGGCAACTTATGGAATGCCAGGTTCTGTTCAATCGTTTTAAATCAGTGGCTGAGATAATAAGGTAAAGGTCGTTCTTGGCAAACGTGCAGTAGATTGGAAACTGTGGGGAGTAGCAAGCGTGCTGAGCAACAGAATGAGGAGCCTCAATAAACTCTGCAGAGCAGTGGACTGAAGGATCCTGCTGCAGGCCAGTGTGGGTTAGTGTAACAGCCTGGAGCTAGGGCCCGAAGGAAAACAAAAACAATGCCACGAGCATAAGATGGAAAAGCGAAGGCTTATCAAGAACACACTGACGGGCTGAGCGTGGTGGCTCATGCCTGTAATCCCTGTCCTTTGGGAAGCCGAGTGGGCGGATGGCTTGAGGTCAAGAGTCCAAGACCAGTCTGGCCAACATGGCAAAACCCCGTCTCTGCTGAAAATACAAAAATTAGCCAAGTGTGGCGGCGGGCACCCGTAATCCTAACTACTCATGAGCCGAGATGGCACCACTGCACTCCAACCTGGGTGACACAGCAAGACTCAGTCTCAAAAAAAAAAAAAAACCCACCACCACCACCAACAAAAACACACTGACAAAGACATACAAGGTAGTTCCAAGTGTCAGCAATGTGGTGTGCCTGCTGACTTCCAGCAGCATCACAGGTGCTGTGAACTAAATATCTGTGTCCCCCAAATTCATATGTTGATCCCTAATCCCCAATGTGATGATACTTGGAGGTGGGACCTTTAGGAGGTCATTTGGGTTAGATTAGGTCATGAGAGTAAGTCCCTCACAATGGAATTAATATTAATACCATTATAAAAAGAGGAGGAGACAAGAGATCTCTCTCTCCACCGTATGAGGACACAGTAAGATGCTCCCTCTATAAACTGGTTTGAGGAGCCCTCAAACCAGTTGACTGGCAGCTTGCTCTGGGACTTCCCAGCCTCCAGAACCATGAAAAATAAATGTCTGTGGTTTAAGCCACCTAGTCCATGGCATGGAGTCCCAAATGAACTAAGACAATAGGTTAATCCCATGAAGGCTGGTGTGGAGGTGGAGGAAGGTGAAAGTTCCCTCATCCTTGTTTTGGATTGATCCTGGTTGGGGCCCCTCTAGCTGTGGGTGCCACTTGAAACAAGAAGTAGCCAAATGAAATGGGCTCAGAGGAAAGTAGCTGGGATGCAGGCAGACCTGGAAGCCACAAGATAAGAGAAGAGACATTTTGATACAGAGCTGAGGAAATTTGACATGATAAAGATAAAACTTGAAGAGAACAGTATAGCCATGCTCAATTTGCTGTTACCTGGAAGAGACATAAATCTTTATACAACTCTAGCAATTCCCTAACAGTGTGTCAATCAATGTCCAGTCAGGGAAATAGAAACCTCTTTAGATATCTCAAATAGAAGGAATTTAATATAGGGAACTGGTTACAAAAGTATTGAGAGAGTTGCAAAGGTAACGATGCCCAAATATTAATAACTGTAGAAAGCCACAGTCAATCTTGGGGCTAGAAGAACAACAGGGAAAATGGATTACTCAGAGCCATCAGTCACTAGGCCACTGGAGCTGCCAGAGCAGGAACCCAGGGACTTGTATTCATTGCTGCTTCTGCTGGAGGGTAAGTCTGAAGCAGAGAGAACAAGATTACCTTCCCCTTCTTCTGCCTTCCAGTATCTCTTCAGTGCCTCCCATTGACTAAGCCTAAGCAGAAGCCAGCTGGCAAGATAACCTGGGAAATGCCACCTGCAGGGTTCCAGCCCTTTTGGCAGAGAGCAGAGCACAGAGGACAGGAATGGAGCCAAAAGCCAATGAGTGGATCATGGTGCAGGGTGGCAGGTGTAGAGAGAATATGTGGATGAATGTAAGGAAGGCCTATCAAACCACCAGACCAGACAAAGATGAGAGAAAACCATTCCCCTCCTCTGAGCCATTTCAGCAGAAGTGTAACAGGGAAGTTCCAATGTCTGATAGGTAACTAGACAAGATATCTTATAAGGTTCCTTTATGCCTCAGAGCCTTAGATTCCAAGTATGTACTGTCCACATTCATGTTTCCGCAACTGTCTTCTGTTGCATGGCTTTTCGCATTTCACAGGGGTGTTGATTATGTGGTTCCCATTAGACATGAATCCCCCTGGGAACTGGGTTCACAGCTAACTTCTCATCCTCTTGCCTCCCAGCCACTTGGTGCAGACTTCGTTAATGTTATTGCCAGGCTGGTGGGCTTCTCTGTATGGAAAATTACTTACAATTCCAGTCTGCTTGTCAAATGTGCCCAGAGTTTTCAAGGAAAGAGCCCTTCCAGAAAATGGAAAGACACCAAAAATAAACTACCCAGAAAAATAAAACCTTTTTCCCCAGCACAAATGAAATTTAAGAGCTCATTAGCCTTAGGAATAAACGGCATTTTCTAATGTGTGAAACCACCAGAAGGCAGAACATGAATATTCATAAGCATGCTCCTGAAATGAAGGTATTTGAAACCTTCCTTTAGATACTGCCCATTTGGGGGAAAGGTACGTTAACTATTCATAGGCTAATTGACTCAAAATGCTCTTAAAGCGGGATTTCTGGCATTTTCGTGAGAACTTGTGTTCCAACACAAAATTCCTGGTGAAGGCAATGGGAAAAACTGGCCAAACTACCAATTACAGATCAAAAACCTGGAGTTAAGAAGATATCCAGGCAGTTTTATAAACTCCACTGACCCCAACCACATTTAATAACTCTTTCCACCTTGGCTTCCACACTGGTCTATTCCCCAACCATAGGAGCTAACTAGATGCAGAAAGCCCCATGGAACCAAACCAGCAAGGGGACAGAGTGGAGCAGAGCATACTGAATGTCTCATTATGAACCTCCTGGGTCTCATGGACTAAGCCTTGAGTTCTTTCCCTTCCTGGGTCTGGGTCTTTTTTTGGTGGGGGTGTGTTGGAGTAAGCCAATGGTTCTAAACCTTGACTGCACATTAGAATCATCTTTGGAGCTTTGAAATATCATAATAACCAGGCCACACTCAGATCACCAATTGCCGCAGTCTTTGGGGATGTACCTGGCCTCTGTTTTATCACTCAGGTGAAACTACTCAGGGGATTTCAATGTGCAGCCAAGGTAGATGTGGTAGCCAGTCTCTAAGATGTTGCCATTAGCTCCCATCCGTCTCAACAGGCAAGCTATTTCCCCATAAAGAAGGGGAGTATGTTTTCTACCCTCTTGAATCTGGGCAGAAGTGACACATGCCAGTTCCAGTCTAGCTTGTAAGAGAAGTGACAGTTTCTGCTCTCTTCCGCTTGAAAGATTTGCTCTAGGAACATTCCTGCTCAGACCCCAGCTGCTACGCTATGAGGCCCAAGCCATGTGCAGAGATCACATGAAGAGGGGATGAGTGGATAGCTCAGCTGCTCTCCCAGCATCGACGGCTGACCATGTTGGGAGGCCCTCCTGGAGATCCAGCCCAGCTTAGCCTTCAGGTGACTGCAGCCCCCACTGATATCCAACGGTAACCATATGAGAGACTCTAACTGAAAACTGCCCTGCTGAGCCTAGTCAACCAGAAACATGATAAATTATTGTTTTAAGCCTGTAGGCTTTGGGGTTAGTGTCTATTATACATCATAGTCAACCGGAGCAGTTGAAAACCACTGACTCACGACTAACCATCCACGAGTAAACATTCTCCTAAGGTACTTACTGTCCATAAGGAACTAGGATACCATCTGCCTCAACAGGACCAACTCCATCCACATGGATACTTAGTCCTGCCCCACTCCTGCCCTCTAGCTATGCACTGTGAGAGCACACAGCCTGCTTGGTGGGGACAGCAATGGGTCAAAGGGCCCTTTTAGTCCAAACAGCTATTACTATATTTTTAATTTTGCTATATATATTATTAATTTTTTAATATCACATTATAATTCATAGAGTTATTGATCCTATTTGGTTATTTTGATAACACTGGAAGGAAAGAAGATCAATTGTACATGTTGCAGAAGAGGAACCTGAAGCCTCCAAGAGATTATATGACTTCACCCTGTTGACGTAGCCAATAATAGAGAACTAGGAAAATAAGTCCAAGTGTCTTGAGTTTAATACAGGGTTCTTTCTGCTAAATGACACTGCCCTCTGAGGGAACACACACACACACACACTTAGAGGATGTGGTAGAAACTACTGGTTGCCCCTAATTTTTATTTTCCCTTTGTGGCTTGATAACAAAATGTTGATTTTACTCAGGGAAGCAATGCATCTAGCTAAAACCAAATTTCCCAATCTCTCTTGGAGCTGATGTGGGCATGTGACTAGTGAGCTGTAAGCCTTAATGTTGTGTGGGGTTTCCAGGATGCCTGCTTTAGAGAGACCTGTTTCAGTTGAGAAAAATACCCATTTTGCCTTACCTCCTTCTTCTAGCCTGTATCTCATCCAATGGCTGGAGGTCCAGCAGCTGTATTGGAGGTGAGTTTGAGGGTAGAAGCCACATCTGCAGACAATGGAGCAGAAAGACACAACAAGCTTGGGTCCTGCCCTGCATTGCCGATCTCCAAACTTCTTAACAAATAGAGAATAAATACTAGGGGATTTAAGAAACTATTTTTCAGGTCCCTATTTTAGCCAACTACAATTTTAAATTCATAAAGTGTACATAATTGATTATTCTGAAATTCCAATGGCGGTTCTATTTGATGGTACAACTAGCCCTCAGGACACCAGAAACCTATTTTCCATGACACAGCTTTAAACTTAGGCCTTGATTCCAGCCCCCATGCCTACCTCTCAGGAGGAAATGGTCCCTCTGGCACAGAGTGGATGTGTATCCAATATTTATTGGAGGGACAAAGTCTTTCATTGTACCTATTTCTGATAACCACATCTCTGTTCCCTGGCATCCTTTTAAAGACTTGAGAAATACATCACAACAGTGACCTTGGTTGGCCCAGGGATAAGAGGAAGCCCAGATAGATATTCCAGCCAGCAGCCACAGCCCTCAGGCCCTAGTGACCTTATCTCCTATTTCCTCTGGTGGCCTTGATTGGCCTCTGCACTGGATAAGATGCATGGTGAGATTTTAAAGATGCTTGCGTGATCCTCCCTTCTGTGATTTTCCGCCAGATAGTTACTGCCCTATGGCTTGGGCTCCAGAATGAGGTCATGTAGAACACCCTGAACCCAATCAGAAGCCTGGCCCAGACAAGCCCATAAAAGCCCATTCAAGATCAGCTAACGGCAGCTAGCCTTCAGTCTCAGGATGTGATATAAAATCTTTGTTGATATAAACCACTGAGACTGTGGGGTTATTGGTTATACAGCATTATCACAGAGGTAACTGACTAACACACCATCTATTGAGAGAACCACACTAAAAACTGCATGTCATCCTTCACTCATCATGCCTTCCCTCATGCCTCATTTCCAACCCCCAAATCCTAAACATCCCTTAAAGCCGCTCCCTCGTCTCCAACCCTAGCTCAGACCTGTCTCATCTCTCTGGGTTAGAGTGACCTTTTTGCCTTTAGACTGGTACCCCCAAATTCTACTTTCCCCCTGTAGCCAGGTTGAGTTTTCTGAAGTATAAAACTGATCATGAGCCTCCCTTACTTAAGACCATGTTGTAGGTTTCAGTGAGGGGAGCGTCCACGGGTCTTAAGAAGGGGTGTGTCCACGGCTTCCATGGGCAGATGCCACTCTCCACCCTAAACATGACTTAGCTCCAGCATTCCCTGCACTGAGTTGATCCCTTTTTCCCCCTTACACCCCACAGCCAGGGTAGGCTCTTGCTGGGTGCTACCAAGTGTCCAGTTCTTACCCCTAGGTCGCCTTTGAGGACTCTATTTAAATAGCCTATGGTTCTATTGGTGGGAATTAAATGAGGACAGTCATTATAGAGAACAGTATGAAGTTTGCTTAAAAAACTGAAAGATGGAATGACCATATCCAGCAGTCCCACCACTGAGCATATAGCCAAAGGAAATGAAGTGTGTGTCCAGGAAGATGTCTGCACTCCCACGCTCATTGAGCACTATTCCCAATGGCCAAGCTTGGAACCAACCTGTGTCTATCAACAGAGAAAGAGATAAAGAAAGCACGATGGAGCACTATTAAGTCTTTAAAAATAATAAAATCCTGTCATTTGTAACAACATGGGTGAAGCTGGAAGACACTGTGCTAGTGAAATAAGCCAGACACAGGGAGACAAACAGCACAAGATTTCACTAATCTGAGAATCCAAAAAAGTTGAGTTTATAACAGTAGAGAGTAGAATAGTGGCTACCGGGTTGGGGGCCCCTCGGGAGTGGCTTGACTAAAGAATACGGACTTCCAGTTAGACTGGAAGAGTAAGTCTTTAAGAGCTGTTGCACAGCATCGTGACCGCAGTTAGTAATAAAGGATAGCATATTTCAAAATTGCTAAAAGAACAGATTTTAAATGTTCTTACCCCAAAAAATGATAACTGTGTGAGGTGATAGATATGCTAATTCACTTAATAGAATCATTCCACAGTGTGTACACATACCAAAACGTCACATCATAACCCATAAATATGCACAATCATTGTTTTTCAATTAAAGAAAAATTTTAAAAACAACACATGACCAGATGCAGTGGCTCATACCTGTAATCCTAGCACGATGGGAGGCCAAAGCAGGGAGGCTGCCCGAGGCCAGGAGTTCAAGACCTGCCTGGGCAACAAAGCGAGACCCCCCGTCTCTACAAAAAAAATTTGAAAATTAGCTGGGTGTGGTGGGGTGTGCCTGTTGTCCCAGCTACGTGAAAGGCTGAAGCAGGAAGATCGCTTGAGCCCAGGAAGTTGAGGCCGAAGTGAGCCAAGACTGCCACTGCATTCCAGCCCGGGCAACAGGGCAAGACCCTGTCTCGAACAAACAAACCAATAGTACCTGTCTACACATAAAATTGCCTGTGGCTTGTCTGGCTCTCTCATAAACTGTGAGCTCTCTGAGGACAGGGCCTGAACACATTTTCCCTGAAAAAAGTGAGCACTTTTCCAGCCCAAAAGCCTGAGCCCCTGTTTCACATCCCATTCAGGAAGAGGAGGCTTGGCCTAGAAGTAGCAGATCTGACGCAAAAACTCAAGGCAGGAGGGGAAAGAATGCCAGAGAGAGAGTAGCAGGATAATGGGGAGAAAGAGAGAAAGAGAGGGATGGAGCCAGGAGGAAAGGAATGCAAAATATAAAGATGGAGGAGTGAGGAGGGAATTCAGGCAAGACAAGGAATCCGCACACGCAGAGACGCAGCTTTATCAGCTCTCTCCTTCCAGCTCACTCCTCCCCACTCCCCCACAGAACTGCTCAGGCCATGTGTGCATTTGGCTCAGGACTCCAGTTCTGGTGCCAGAAGCATAAACCAGAGGGTGGGAGCGGCGTGGGGCCCAGACGAGGCGAGCCCTGTGGCCGGGCGCTCAGGACATGGGGCCAGGCTGCGTCTCCCAGCCGCCCCAGGGGCAGGCCGAGAGTTCTAGAAACCCTCTGCCAGGGAGAGCCTGAGGAGGCCCTGGCTGGGGTGACATCGGGAAAGTCCAGGGGGCCTGCTGTGGGCTGCGAGGAACAGGGAGGCCAAGGATGGGACCGAGGAGGAAGTGAACCGCAGCTACAGGGTGCCCGGGAAGGGCTGGCCCCACGGGGAGGTTGCGGCCAGACCCACATTCAAAACACAAGGGGTTTTGTCCCAAAGGAGACTCTGAACAGAGCCGCAGGCCGTGTCTTGGGAAAGCTGCATGAGGGCACACCTGCGTGCGCCCCAGAGCTGCTGACGTCACTGTCACCTGGGGCAGGGAGGGGGCTGACGAGCTGTACTTGTTTTTAAGTTTCCAATGATTATAAAAAGCTGCAAATGTGGGAATCATTGAACTAGATCAGGGTCAGCAAAACTTCTGTAAAGAGCCAGATGGTAAATATTTCAGGCTTTGCAGGCCAGGACGGTCGGTCTCTGTCTCAAAAACTTGATTCCATCGTTGTACTAAGAAAGCAGCCATGATATGTGAAGGAATGAGCGTGGCTGTATCTCCAAGAAACTTTTCATAATTGAATTTCATTGCTTTTTAAAAATTTAATTTTTAAAAATTGGAATTTCGTGAAATGTTCTCGTCATTGTTCTGATTTTGCCCCCTACCATTTAAAACGTAAAGACCATCCTTAGCTTAGTGGTGGGCAGGATTTGGCCCAAGGGTTGTGGTTTGGTGATCACAATCAGGCCAGTTCTGCCAGAAAGAAATTAGTGTGGAAGCAGAGCGATTGTTTAAAAACTGCTCGAGCAATCTGACATTGCTCTGGCCCCCAAAGTGTCCGCTGGACTTGACATGACCCAGGTGGGGTGACAGTGAACACACAAGGTCAGTGACACATACCATGCTGCTTCACATGTGGTCAATGATAGGTTGGAAACTTAAAAAAACTGGTCCTTTACCCCAGAAGGTTTGAAACGTAGGGATCTCAAATGATTCTTTTGACCCCAGAGAGAGATCGAATCTTCCCATCATGATCATACAATCACCCTAAACTCTATAGTTATAACTACAGCAGGCAAACAAAAATATACATTTTTGCACATAGAAAAAAAGAATTGAAAAGGACTGCAGTAAACTCCCAGCGAAGATTCTTGGAGTAGAATGTCGATGCATTTTTCTTTATATTCATCTACGTTTTCCAAGTTTTCTTTAAGGAACATGTGTGAATTTTATAATTAAGAGTTGTATGTGTTTTCTTAAAAATAAGTGGTTTTTAAGAAATTCTCTGGAGAATCATTTATCCATTGGACAACCCTTCCCAGTGTCTCCCAAGCACTCAGGAAGTGTTTTTTCTTCTTTTCATATTTAATCCACTTTTAGAGAAGCAGGGAAGAGAAAGAAGAAAATGGAAAACATATGCTGTCCTTCTGACTGCCGAGCCCCAGTTCTTGTTCTTCATTATTTTTAACATGAGACTCATGGGCAGTAGTGGGGGTGGGAGATCAAGGCTGGAGTTGCTGTGAATGGTCATGAGTCCATCGTCATGGGACGAGAGCGAGCAGTGTCTCCTATGCTCACCTCGCAACTCTGGTGTCCCAGCAACCAGAGTCCAGTGAATGTCCGGTTACTCAGGAACTGCGAGAAAAAGTGTGGGAGAAAGTTCAGGGCAGCAGCACTTAGTTCCAGGGAAAAAGCACAACTCTGAGTGCCGGGGATCGTGGACCTCAGTGAACCTAGGTTCAAATCCTGACTTGGCCACTTTTGCACTGAGAAGCTTAGGCAGAGCACCGGCATTTACTGAGCCTCAGTTTCTTCCCCGAGATTGGGGGTGGGGGTAAATACACAACCCCCAAGCCGAGTATCCCAGAGGCGAAGAAGGCTGCTTGCATGAAAGCTCTTGACACTAGCAGACACTAAATTGTGAGCTCTTCCTGCCTGCTCTGATAATCAGGGTCAAGGTCATCACCCCAGGCGGAGGGCAAGGGCATCAACCCTTGCAACTTGGACTCAATCCTAGAAAAGACTTCAGCTGGAGAAGAAACAACTGCTGCTTTCTTTCTGGACTCCAGCCATGCGTGACACACACCAGGGGCACCCATGTAACTGTGCATACACCTCATCCCAAACTCAGCCCCGTCCGGAGGCAGCCCAAGTTCAGGGTGTCCTTTGCTCATGAGCTGCACTGCCCAAGTCAGTAACCGTATGTGGTTATGTGTAAATATTTAATTTGATTTAAATGAAATTAAACCTTTAATTCCTTAGTCACAGTACCCACATGTTGCCTGCTCAGCGACCACACGTGGCTGCTGTAGTGAACAGTGTAGACATGCAAGAACGTTTCATCACTGCAGAAGGTTCTATCAGACGGTGCTGCTCAGTGGCTCAGGGTGACTCCGGAGGACACCCCTAGGAAGTGCAGGCTTCCGGCCATTTGCAAAAGCGTCCTCTCATTTCTGCAATAACAACTTCATTACATAGGGAAACAGAACCCTACAAAAATGCCATCTAGCATCCAGGGCATTTGGGGGACGTGCCTACGAGAAAGCAGCTCCCTGGGTGGGTGAGGTCTGGGGGACCCCTGCAAGCCTCAGGCCCTGAAGCTGAAAGAAGCTTCTGCTCACTGGTTGACTGCTGTTAAATTACAGCCGATCAAGAGATGGTGCTTCTTGTTTCTTTAAACAAAAACTATTTTAAGGAATTCTTGTTTCAAAATGGCTTGGTGCTATTCACAGGAAGGAAAGAAAAGGGGCAGCTATATGCAGTGAGGTTCTCTGGGAATCACAGCCAGGACAGCTCTGTGGGGGCCGAGACAAACTCAGGAGCCCCCAGAACCTCCACATCCTCTAAGCTCCAGCCCAGGCTCTTGGCGCCCAGAGGCCTGCTGTGGCTGGACTGCGTGGCAGGACAACCTGTCTCCACAGGGTGGATTTGCCTGGAACGTGGATGGGATGGGTTTGTGCTGAGTTATAATAAACCTTCTCTCACTTCGCATCCAGCTCTGCTTTCCAGCCTTCTCTAGAGAACCTTTTGGAATCTTCTTTTCAATTGCAGCCCGGGCTCCTGCCACATGGTACAGTTTGAACAATCTATTCCAGTCTTAGATAGGCGATATTCCCCCTGTCCAGGATGTGTAGGGGCTGTGGGCAGGGTCTACCCATGCCCTCAGGCCATGCCACATCAGGGAGCATAAACTCACCCTGGCTGCCAGCACCCGTGTCTCCTCACGTGAGCTCACCTCACCCATGTGCAGCTTCAGCCATCCGGGGTGTCCAAACTGTGTGCAACAGTGTATGATAACACGTGGCTGCCCCCTTGCCCCTTAGGGGAAAAACTCAGGCATTGCCCCAGAGTCCCCAGCGCTGGAGCCTCAGTCACCCACAGCAGTCACCTGATCAATCCCAGTCTTTATACCATGACTTCCTGGGATCGCCTTCCAAATCAAATGTTTATCTTGAACATTCTTGTTGCAGGGCCTGCTTCTGGGAAAACCCCACCAACCACGAAAGCTCCAAACACTTAAGCTTAGGTTGGGTTCTGGGAGAAGCTGGGACTGATGTGCACAAGAAAGTTCTAGAATCAAGTGAGAAATGTGAGATTGAAATGGGAAGAGACAGTGTGTCTTTGGAAATCCACAGAGAAGAGGATCTGAGTGATTTCTCAGTGAAGGAGGCCAGCTGCTTCTCTGTGGCTTTTGGAGCTGATTATCCAGAGATCCTTAAGACTCAAGAGGATCCCCAAGTTTCAAATATGCACTTCTAGGCACTCAGACTGGTATCTACATAGTGGAATCTGCCATACTTCTGCCAAGTAATAGTCCTGGGGGGTTGAAAGGAACAAGAAAGGGCACAAACGTCTCCCCTGTGAGGTCAGTTTCAACGCCCTTGCCTAAGAGGGGCCTGGACTTCTAGCAGAGGCTCAGGCCACGGATGCTGAACTGACAGGGGTGCCCAGCCCATGGGAGTGCCCGGCTCAGGAGGGTGCCCAGCCCTTGGGACCCAGGTCCAATCACTGCTCCTCCACCTTATGTCAAGCAAGGGAGGCCCATCAGGAGGCCTGGTGACCACCCAGAGCCCACTGGAAACCAGAAGGCTCGGGTGCCAAACACAAGATACTGTGGTCCCAAGTGGGGAAGGAGGGATGGGGGTCACAGGGAGGGAAGAGGCAGGTGCATCAAGCTCATCGCTAGTCCCTGTGCAGGACGAGACAGCAGGCACATCTCTTAGCCACAGAGAGATGGTCCTCTTGCTGCCTTCTTCCTCTTTCTGGCAAGGCTGACACACTCCCTGGGCTCAGACAGAGCCCCCCATCCCTTCATCCCCATGGCACACTAGGAAGGCAACTCAAAAAGAGGCCACAGCGCCTGAACACGTCCACACCCCAGTCCAGCACCCTCCTGAAACCAGGGAGCACAGCCGTCTTCTGGTGGAAAAGTGAGAACTTAAAAATGTCCTCATTGGCTGTATTTCAAGGCCTCTGGAAAAGCATTCACAACCAACCCATTCTTGAGTGGAAGTTTTCATCCATAAATGCTAATTACAGCCCGAAGTCTGAATCCCAGGACCAAGGGTTTCCTCTCCTTGCAGAACCAAATCGTTATGTCTAATTCTCGGTTGACTTTTCCAGGCAGCTCCATGGCTCCTTCAGTGTGGTGGCACTGGTGGCCCGTGGGAGGCAGCTGGCTGACAGCACAGACTGTCTTTGAGCTGAAAGAGTCCGGTGAGTTGCTTGGTGTCTGGGAAAGGGGCTAGGTCTGGTCAGAGAAGCAGTCCTACCTGTGTTTACCCGACTGGCCCAGGACTCTGCTCCCTCCTTTCCAGGGTCCGCTGGGCACAGAGGAAATGGGGCCAGGTAGCTCATTGCCTGGCTTATTGGGTTGTTTTTGCTTTTAACTTTTAATTTTAAATTAGTTTAATTTTATTTTTAGAGAAAAGCTGCAAAAAATAGTACAGCATTCCCTTATATTCTTCAGCCTGCTTCCCCTAGCATCCGACATCACCACAGAACCATTACAAGAAAATTTGCACTGATGAATTTAGGTTAAAGGTAGTTAACGAAACAGCAGGCCTTACTTAAATTTTACCAATTTTTCTAAAAACGTCCTTTTGCTGTTGTGGAATTTTATTCATGATCCCATGCTGCATTCATTCTTTTTTCCTTGTCTTCTGTGGTGTGTGACAGTTCCTAGGCCTTTTCTTGCCTCTACTGACTTTAACACTTTTGAAGAGTACTGGTAGTAATTTTGTAGAATATCCCTCAGTTTGGGTTTGTTCAGTGTTTTCTCATGATTGGAGTGAGAGTACGCATTTTTGGCAAGAATACCATTAAAATAATGTATGTCCCTATATCAAAGGGCTCATGATATTGATATGTCTTATTACTAATGATGTTACCCTGATCACGTGGCTAACTTGGTATCTACCAGTTTTCTCCACTATAAATGGAGTAATATAATATGTGCTCTTTGGTGCCTTTATTCTCAATGATAATAATTTTAGGTTCATCTATAATGTCGCATGTGCTATTTGTTCCTTTTTATTGCTGTGAAGTATTCCATTGTGTGACTATACCAGCACCTCGCTCTACCTCCAGGACAGGTGAGGAATATCAGCTACCTTTCTCTTCATTGCCTACAGCAGTATTTGTGTTGGTACCGCTGAGCACAATTGTATAGCGCACAACTAGTGCAGCTAAACACGACGACCTGAAATCCAAGGACTGCCTGAATCACAATGCAAGTTCTCAGATTTCTTTACCCACAGAGGATTGATTCTATTGCGTGCCGTCATTTGGGAAATTTAGGGTGAAGTCCATACTCTAGCATGGCAGTATGGTAAAGTGGTTAATGAACATAAGACCTGAAGTCTGACTCTGGGTTCAAATCTTGTTCTTGCCACTCATGAGCTAGGTGACCCTGAGCAAGTTACTTCCTTTCTGTGACTATACCATCAGTAAAATAAGTTTGATGACGATAGTGCCTGTGCCATAAGGCTACTCCAAAGATTAAATGAAATTTAATTAAAAGGAAGCCTTGACCAGGTATGGTGGCTCAGGCCTGTAATCCCAGCACTTTGGGAGGCCGAGGCGGGCAGATCACCCAAGGTCAGGAGTTTGAGACCAGTCTGGCCAACATGGTGAAACCCCATCTCTACTAAAAATACAAAAATTAGCTGGGCATGGTTGCGGGCACCTGTAATCCCGGCTACTCAGGAGGCTGAGGCAGGAGAATAGCTTGAACCTGGGAGGCAGAGCTTGCAGTGAGCTGAGATGGCGCCACTGCACTCCAGCCTGGGCAACAGAGCGAGACTCCATCTCAAACAAAAAAAAAAAAAAGAAAGAAAGCATTTAGCATGGTGTCTGGCATAGAATAAACTCAACAAATAGTGTTATTATCAATAAACATCATTGCCGATTTTTATGGATTATTTATTTCTTATTATTAATATTATACTACTACTCATTAGCTTTGCAGCCTCCATCTCTGAGGGCATGGTTTGAATAAGCATGTATTCCTAAGAGCTGCCAGCAAACAGAAGAAGAGTTCTTACAACTCTTGGTCCCTGAATGGTCCAGGGGCACCAACAAATAATAATACTCACAGTGTGGGGGTGTTCATCAGGGTTCTACAGAGACATGGAATCATTGGGGGGTGTGTGTGTGTGTGTGTGTGTGTGCACGCACGTATGTGTGTGCATGTATGGAGAGAGAAGCAGAAAGAGAGAGAGAGAGATGCTTATTTTAAGGAATTGGCTCATGTGACTGTGGAGGCTGGCAGAACTCCCTTTCCTCCAGGGAGTCGGTCTTTTTTCTCTGAAGGCCTTCAACTGATGGGACGAGGCCCACTCACATGATGGAGGGCACCCACATTATGGAGGGCAATCTGCTTTCGTCTAAGTCCACTGATTTAACTGTTAATCTCACCTAAAAGAAATTACCTTCACAACACCTAGACTAGTGTTTGACAAAATATTTGGATGCCG
Organism: Aotus nancymaae; assembly: GCF_030222135.1. Classification (NCBI taxonomy): domain Eukaryota; kingdom Metazoa; phylum Chordata; class Mammalia; order Primates; family Aotidae; genus Aotus; species Aotus nancymaae. The sequence goes on along the minus strand of NW_026988412.1, from coordinate 7,824,639 downwards.
TGGCCTAGCCAAGCTGACATGTAACATTAACCATCACAGTGGGCTATAGTTTGCGGCTCCCCCTTCACTTATAGAGGCTGACAACTCGAAGGCCCTACAGCAGTCAGTGCAGATAAAAATGGGGGGCTCATGAGGTAGGCTTGCCTTGGGGAGTGGGGGGACTTGGGCTGCCTGGCAGTCCCTGCATCGAATCATGGTGGCCCATGCCTGGCCAGGAGTGCCAGACAGTATTATTTCAAATAATATCGAAATCTGAATTTCTGGGTGAAATTTTCTATTTCTTTAACACTGGCAACTAATTAAATGTTCTCAAACGTATGCAGGACAAATGCAGAAACCCATGGGAAAGCCATGCCCTCGGGCAGCCCATTTGCAATCATGACCTACACGATCTTACTAAATCTGTCAGCTTCCTTGTTTTAGGTATTCATAGAGCTTCTAGTCATAAAAATTGTAGTTTTGTAGGGGCATTAGCGAGTTCTTTGAAAGCAGGATTTCTCTGCAGATCCGGAGCAGTGCTTCCCACACTTTAGCATGGATCAGAATCCCGGGAGGGCTGTGAAACAGCCACCATGCCGCACCCTTGTTTCTGATTCAGTGGGTAGGGGTGGGCACAGAGAATCTGCTTTTCTAACGAGCTCCCAGGAGGTGCTGGTGCTGCTGGTCCAGGGACCAGACATTCAGAACCGCTGGTCTAGAGGGGAAAAAAGAGCTTGGGTGGACAGCAAGGAGATGACATGGTGACAAGATGGGGCAGAGCCTGCAGGAGGAGGAGCTGGGGTATTGCTGTGGGTTCACCACTGTTCCCAGACCTGTCTGTCTCCTTTCTGACATCCTGATCTTTGCATCTCCACCAGGATAGTGAACTCCATGGTAGAGACATCATCCAGAAGACGCTTTACCCATGATGGACACCCTGAGGTCCAAGGGGCCTGACAGTGAGTCTTCTTGTTTCCTCTTTGTGAAAGATGATATGGGTAATGGGTGATGGCTGCATTAACCATGGAAGAGTGCTTAGTGCCACTGAATTTCACTCTTAAAAATGGTTAACGTGAGGCCAGGCGCAGTGGCTCACACCTGCAATCCCAGCACTTTGGGAGGCTGAGCAGGTGGATTGCTTGGGCCCAGAAGTCTGAGACCAGACTGGGCAGCATAATGAGACTCCATCTCTACAAAAAACTACAAGAGTTAGCTGGGTGTTGCGGTGCATACCTGTGGTCCTAGCTGCTCAGGAGGCTGAGGCGGGTCAAGGCTGCAGTGAGCCATGATGGTGCCACTGCACTCCAGCCTGGGTGACAGAGCAAGACCCTGACTCAAAACAAAACGAAAAGGTTAAAATGGTGAATTGTATGTTATGTATATTTTACTACAATAAAATATATGTTGTATGTATACAGATGCATATATTTGTGAAGCCCTGGAGTAGATCCAAATCAGCGGCACAGATGCCGAGGGACCCACAGGATCCGCACTGGGAGTGTGCCAGAAGGAAGAAACCCTTGAGCTCATCTAGCCATTCTGCAGATGAGCAGACTGAGGTCCAAGATCCAGGGCGTCACCTTTGCTGTCAGGACTAGAACTGGGGGCTTTGCTTGCAGGTGCGTCCTCACTGAGCATCTGAGGATGTTGCCAAGTACCTGTTCATAAGAACCCTCCAGAAAGAGCTGAAAGGCGCTCCCTTCCCAAACACAAAGGCTGTGTTCATGTTCTAAAGCCCAGAACCTGTGAGTGTGACCCTATTTGGGAAACAAGGATTCTGCAGATAAAATTCAGTGAAGCGTGTCAGGATGAGATCATCTTGGATTACCCAGATGGGCCCTAAATCTAACAAGAAATGTCCTCATCAGAGTTATGCAGAGGAGAGACTCATAAGTGAGAGGGGAGAGGCCTTGGGAAGATGGAAGCAGGAACAGACTGATGCAGCCACAAGCCAAGGAGTGCCCAGGGCCACTGGAAGCAGGAAGAGGAAAGGGAAGATCTTCCCTGGAACCTGTGGAGGGGCACGGCCCAGCTGACACCTTGACATTGGACTTCTGGCCCTCAGAACCGCGAGAGGATGAATTTCTGTGTTGTTGGCCACGAGGTTTATGGTGGTTTGTCACAGCAGTCCTGGAAAACAAATGACATCCGTAAATGGCTGAAAACTGAAGGGAGGGGAAGGGGAAGGCACTGGTGGAGGAGGCATGTGCTGTGGAAATAGATTCGTCCTGTCTGGGCCTCTCAAACCTAAGCTGGCCTCTCCAACAATGGCAAGGTAGTCACTGTATTCCCAGGGCGTCATCTCAACACTCCTCCAAACCCTCGCCCCCGAGTCACTTGACTCAACCTCCATGTGGCTTGCTGGAAAGCCGGCTGGGAGCAGAACTCTTACCTCCAAGCAGCCGCCCCATATATACCACCCCAGGCTCCTAAAAGGCTGAAGCTGGAGTCCCCAGTCCCTCCCTGGTTGAACTCCGTGACACCCATAGGAAAAAGAGTGGAAAATTCCACAGAATTCCTGTGTGATCACAGTGAGGTGAAGTCCTGCCTCCCCTGACCCACCCAACCCAAATGGAAGTCAAGTGATGGCAGCAAGGGACACCCCAGCTCCCCTGCAGGAAACAGGATTTGCCTCGGAGGTGGCTTTTTCCCAAATGCCCAGCCCGGCTCTGCCCAGATTGGGTCTAACAGAGGCTTCTCTCCAAGGCCAAGAGTCAGAAGGCCAGCTCTGCTCTCTGCCCCTCTGGGCTGCAGTGACAGCAAGTCTCCCCAGTGACCTGCCGAGTCTCTGTCCTCCTCCAGGCACGAACCAGGGTCTGCAGAGCTAGGCCAACGTGGGATTGGTCTTCTCCAGGCTAATCCAGCTGAACCGCCCCCTCTGAATTAGAAGGGGCCCAGGTCTAATTGGACACTCACGATGACCAGAAAATCAGGAAGAATGAACCCCAAACTGCTCACAAATGCCCCATTCTCCACTCTCCAAGGAGGCCCTGTCCACAGACAGATGGGCAAGCGACAGGCCCTTTTCCCAACCTCCTGGAGAGACGATGCCCTGGCGACGCCACACATTCCTTCTCGCCCAGACACGGTTACCTCATGCACCCAGAATTTCCTACGAAGAGGAAAAAGCCATCCCAAGCCCATCTCAGGAAACATGGCCTCTAGCCAGAGAGGCCACAGTCTGAGAGGTCCAGGCTCCTGCCACATGGCCCCCAGAAGGCTGGGGAAACTCTGGGCTCCAAATCCACAGCTCCCACCTGAAAGCAAAACCCCACTGATTTTGAAAACAATTTCCTACCCCCAGAGTTTCTGTCTCTCTTTGATTCTTTACACTTTAAGCAAATATCTTTTGCATATATCCTTTCGCCTGGAGACACACGCCTCCCAGGGAAGTACCCTCCCAGGGAAGCACCAATGCCCGGGCCCCTGGCCTGTGCCCCAGCCAGTACCATCCAGACCCTTTGCCAGCCAGCAAGGGGGCAAACAGATCCACCAGACGTAGACTTGAAGCTGCAGGCTGTGGTGTGAGATGTCAGAGAAAGCCAGGGATGCACCCAAGGCAGGCATCTCATCTCCTCCTCCTGCCACTCATCTCAGCCTGTCAGTGGCTCGTCATGAAGGGGTCAGGAGGGGGCCCTGAAGGCACGCTCTCTGCCACCTGGATGGTCCCACGAGCAGCTGGAGTCCCTAAATCCGGCATCCTAGCGGTCACCAGGCTCTGCAGCCACTTGTCTTTGATCCAAGTTAGAAATGAGTTTGAGATGCTCCAGCACTAGTAGCAGTACTCCTATTTTTTTTATTTTTATTTTTTGTTTTGAGACAGGGCCTCACTCTGCAGTGGTGCAATCACAGTTCACTGTAGCCTGGAGCTCCTGGACTCAAGTGATCCTCCCACTTCAGCCTCCCAAGTAGCTGGGACTGCAGGTGTGCACCACCACACTGGCTAATAGCACACTCAAATGCTAATATTTGCATCTCCTCCTAGCCGGTCCACCCCACTATCTCCACTCTTTTCTGGGCTATAAGCTTGGAGGAATCCATGCGGTGGCCCTGGGCTCCGGCCCTGGCTCAGTCACGGTAGCTGGGCAGGCAGGCCTGGGTCATGGGTCCAAATGGTGGCCCATGTACCATATGTCTGAAAAATTAAACATTATAAATCAAGCAAACCTACCGTTCAATAAAGTATGTTCTATGTTCCTACTTTGACATGTATGACCTGTGAGGCTGGATTTGAGTTCAGGATTCTAAGGCTCTGCACAGTTCTACTCCAGAGCACAACAGGGTAAGAAGAGTTCACCCTAGCCATGGCCTCACCTCTTTCCTGTCCCCCAACAATTCCGTCTGGCATTGCAGGGGGTCTTGTGCGCATGAACACAGACACTCAGCCCGAAGTCCAAGTCCCATCCATACATCCACAAAGACCTACCACTTGATAGCTCCTGAACCTATTTGCTGTAGTCTCAGGTCACTTTTGGGGGGACACACCTAGAAAGGAGACCAACATGGGCCCTGGGAGGAAGCTCCATGCCGTTTGGGCAGAAAATCCAGGGTCTGGCTGGGTGTGGTGGCTTGTGACTATAATCCCAGCACTTTGTGAGGCTGAGGCGGGAGGATTGCTTCAGCCCAGGAGTTCCAGACCAGCCTGAGCAACATAATGGGATCTCATCTCGACAAAAAAAAAATTTTTTTAATTAGCTGGGCATGGTGACATGTGTCTGTGGCCCCAGCTACTCAGGAGGTTGAGGTGGGAGGATTGCTTGAGCCCAGGAGTTCAAGACTGAAGTCAGTTATGATCACACCATTGCACTCCAGCCCAGGCAACAGAATAAGACTGTATCTAAAAAAATACAAAAAAATCCAAGGCCCCAGGTACATGAAATATGGCCCAGAAGGCCTCGGGTCCTGGGTAGACATGATCCCACATCCCCTAGACTCCTCAGTCTGTGGGGAGGGGCACGGCCAGAGAAGGGCCCTCTACAGTACTGGGTGCAGGGCAGGACCCCTCACTTGCGAGGGTCTAGGGCTGTATTGGTATGACCTTGGGATGCTCTCAATGTGTGAGTCTGCTCAGGCTGCCATCACAAAACATCACTGACTGGGTGGCTTAAACAGAAATGTATTCTCATAGTTCTGGAGCCTGGAAGTTCAAGATCAAGGTGTCAACAGGGCTGGTTTCTCCTGCGCCCTCCCTTTGACTCGCCTTCTCGCTGCATCCTCATGACCTTTTCTCTGTGCATATGAACTTCTGATCTTTTCCTCTTCTTCTAAGGACCCCAGTCATATCAGATTAGGGCCCCACCCTTATGACCTATGACTCATTTAACCTTCATTACTTCTTTAAAGACCCTACTTCTAAATATAGTCACACTGGGGGTTAGGGCTCCAGCATACATATTCTGGGGAAGACACAATTCGGTCCATAGCACTCAATCTCCCTAAGCCTCAGTTGCCTCATCTGTAAAAAGGAGATGTTAATAAGGCTTGCTCCATGAAGATGGTATGAAGATTAACTGGAATAAAGCAAGTAAAATGCCCAGCCCAGTGTCTGAAGCATAGTAAGTTGAGTAAGCACTGCTGTGTAACAAATGACTCCCAGGCTTAGTGACCCAAGACAACCCCCATTCTACTATCTCTCACAATTTTGCAGATTGGGAGTTTGGGCAGGGCTGGGCTAGGCAATTGTTCTGCTCCTCATGGCTCTAGGACAGTCCCTTGGTGTCTAGAAGGTGACTCGGCTGGTTTGAAGGAGCGGGCCCAGCACATGTCTGGTGCACCAGTGGGGACAGTTGGAATATTGATCAGAGTGCCCACACATGGCCTCTTCAGGATGACCACCCCAGGGTAGTTAAACTTCTTACAAAGGTTTTATTATCTCTTAACTATTATCTATTAGTTAATATATAAATACACATTATATAAATATATGTAAATATGTAAATATTAACTATTATCATTTTTCAAACATGGAAGGTAAAAAACAGGAGCCCACAAGGGTGGTGGAGCCCCTGTGGTCTTTGACATCTGGAAGAGGAAAGGGTTAGTTTTTGGTACACTCAATGTTCAGAGCCTCTCCCCTCTCTCATGACTCCACTACCTTGCCCATCTCACGTCCAATTTCAGGGACCCTTGCATCATACAAGTTAAATTTCAACTCAGTTTAAGTTCTCGTTGAGTGCTGCCTGTCAAAAGCTGTTGGTGGAAGACACAGTGACTTGAGAGCAGCTCCGCCTTCCCTCCTGAAGCTCATGTCCAGCCCAGGGAGTAGGAAGATAAGCAGTGGTGTGCTGGTAGCCAGCTTTCTGGGGGATGAGAGGACCCTGATTTGAAACATTTGCTGATTTCCCTGGCATAAATCCACCAGGACGGATTTCAAACTGCCAAAATGACTTCGATGAACCCGAAGTTGAGAAGAGACGCCCAAAACTGGCTCTTGCATGCTGATGCGGGCTTGTTCCAAAGATGGAAACAAGGCAGGGTCTGGTGAAGGTCAAGCATAAGCTGCAGGAGAGAGCGAGTCCAGCGAGGGGTGAGATGAGGCGGAGGAGGCTTGAAGGATGGGTAGAAATTACTGAAGGAGGATGCTCCAAGCAGGTGGAACAGTTTTAAAAAAGACCCAGAGGGCTGGGTGCAGTGGCTCGCGCCTGTAATCCCAGCACTTTGGGAGGCTGAGGTGGGCGGATCACAAGGTCAGGAGATCCAGACCATCCTGGCTAACATGGTGAAACCTCGCCTCTACTAAAAATACAAAATATTAGCTGGGCGTGGTGGCACACGCCTGTAATCTCAGTTACTCAGGAGGCTGAGGCAGGAAAATCACTGGAACCCGAGACGCAGAGGTTGTAGTGAGCTGAGATCGCGCCACTGCACTACAGCCTGAGCAACAGTGCGAGACTCCATCTCAAAAAAAAAAAAAAAAAAAAAGACCCAGAGGCGGGAAAGCCCAACGTATACCAACGGACAGTGAGGGGCAGGGTTTGGAGTGAACAGTACATGAAGGATGGCTAAAGATCATGCCACTGCCGTCCAGCCTGGGCGACAGAAAAAAAAAAAAAGTCTGGCTGGAAAAGGCAAGGTGGGCTGTAATGATGAAGGGACTTGAGAGCAAAGCTAGGGGGTTAATACTTGTTAAAAGAAAAACTTTAGACGCATTTCACAAAGTTTAATTGAGCAAGGAAGAATTCTCGAATCAGGCAGCTCCCCAAACTGGAATAGGTCGAGACACTCCAGTGCTGCCATGCGGTCAGAGAGGATTTCTGGACAGAAAAAAGCAAGCCGCAGAAGAAGGAAGTGTGGTATAGAAACAGCTGGACTGGTTACAGCTGGGAGTTTGCCTTATTTAACCGTTGGCCGCTTGTGATTGGCTGAAACTGGGTGGTTGGCACAAGAGTAGGTTACAGTCTGTTTACACATCCAGCTAGGTTACAGTTCATGTGTCTGGAGAAACCTTTAGGCCTGATTTACGAGATACAGCTTTAGGCAGAACCTCACATACTTAATTTACTAGGGAGGGCCTCAGAAGGCTTTTGAGCAGGGATTGACACGATCTAGAAAGATTAAGCAGGCGGCAGGCTGGAGGGTGTGCTGGAAGTGCGGTGAACTTGGACAGTGGGACCCCCTGAAAGGAGACAAGGAGATGGGACTGCCGATGGAGCAGAGGAGAGCGGGCCCAGCTGCACAGATTGGCTCTAACATGGAGATGTCGCAGGCTGTGGGCTGCAAGCTAGGATGGGGGATGATTTGCCCTGAGGAGCTGTTCTCCCAGGAAATCGGAAATCTTCATGGTCAAGTCTTAATAAGTTTTGGTCTCCAGACAAAGGTTTTCAGTGGCAGCTCCTAGGAAGAATCTGTAAGCTGGGGACTTCTCTCCAGTAAGCAGCCCCTGCAGCCACCGCACAGACCCCCTCAGGCCTCAGGTCCCTCTTGGCCCATCCCCACTGTGACATGGGGAAGCCAGGACACAGAAAGCACAGGGTGAGTTTGAGCTTGAGGTGCGTGGAGCTGGTAGATCAGTGCTTTGTTCCTCTGTCCTGTAGTATCCCTCGCCCCCGGCACTGTCCTGAATGACACGTGTGTTCCTTCCACATGCGCCATGCTCTGCAGCATCCCATTTAATCCATGCACATCCTGTCTGAGAGTCGATATTTACAGGCCCATTTCATAGTGAAGGAGCTGAGGCCCAAAGAGGTGAGGGGCTTCACCAGGCAGTATGTGGCAGAACGAGGGCTCACAGGGCCTGTCCAATGCTCGTGCCTTGCGAGGTCCAGCCTATCTGGGGACACAAAACTTGCACTCACAAAATAACTGGAGGGAAATAAAGAAAAGCTCCTTCTGGGGTCTTTTTTAGCTCAACAACCCTGATAATCCTGGCTCTAAAAGAAAAAAAAGAAAAAGAAAAAGAAAAGCCCCTTGGGGAACCCCGCCAGGACAACCTGTTTCATCTCTAAGTGTTTATTACACAAACATATGTCTTACCCTTGATCCAAATGAAATCACTGCCATTCATATGTAACCAGGATATAACTGGGCCATGCTGGGGCCCATCTGAACACAGAGTGGCATTTGAGTAAACACAGACCTCTCCTAAGCCCTGAAAACCTTTTTTTTTTCCTCAAGCTTCTTGAGGAGGCAAACAGGAGGAGAAGAAAGAGCGGGCAGTGGGGACCCATGTGCCAACCCACCGCCTGCCCACCGCAAACTTCTTACAGAGTCCTTTTGTCCGTCTCTGTCTCCAAAGCCCACACCACAGGGCAGGGGCTCATCCAGCCCTCCCTCTCACCCTCAAACTCTCCAGCCCTGCTAGCATCCTGTCTCCCTCCCTCTTCTCCCTCCTCCCCCTCCTACACACCCTCTTCCAGAGGTTTCCCTTCTGAGAGTAGCTCTAGGGGCTTTCTTTTGAAAATCAAGGTAGCCCATTACCCCACTTAGCACCACAAAGGGCTGGGTTAGGAAGCAGGTGCAGAGCTCTGCCGGGGCCCAGGGAGAGGGGAAAGTGTGGAAGTCCTTTCTTTCTCCAGGCATGGTGAAAAAGATGCTGAGCGGCAGCTAAGGGTACCTGGACTTAGCTCAGTCATTAAATGTGCGCCCTTGAGTAGGTGATTTCACTCTTGGACCTAAGAATAGAAACTGGGTATAGTGGCTCCTCCCTGAGGAGGGTACAGGGAAGAAAGACACTGCGAACTTTGAACCGGCTAGGTTTGGAGATGAACAGTGGTTCCTGCCAATGGCACAGCCTTAATCTGATCATAAGGAAACAGACAGAGCATTTCCCAAAACAATGGGTCCTTTAAAATGCCAGGGTCATTAAGGACAAAGAAAAAAGACTGAGAGACAAGACAGTGGAGGGCAAGGTGTGATTGAGGATCGAATCCTTGACTCGGGGAGGGAGTTTCTACAAGGGACTGTGCATCAGATAGTAGCTATGAGTCAGTGCTGTGTCTCTTGAATTTGATAAATTGCACCAAGGGTATGTAAGAAGATGCCTTCATGTTTAGGAGATAGACACTGAAATATGTGAGGATAAAGGGGCAGGAGGCCTCCAACTTTCTAAAGTGTTTCAGAAACTAATAACAGTTTGAGTATACATGTATATGTGAGTGTGTGTATATACACACATATATATAAGAGAGGGAGGCAAATGTTAACAAATGGGAAGTCTGGATGATTTTCGTCTTGCTTTTGTAAGTTTTTTCTAAGTGTGAAAGTATTTCAAAACAAAGTTAAAAAATAAAAGTGGAAAAAAGCAGCGATACATAAGCACTCTGAAGTTATGAATTTTAATCAATTAAAGAAGCTTATTGTTATTCCTTCATTTATGCAACAAATACTGGCTGAGCTCCTACTCTGTGTGAGACACCGTGCTAGGTGTCAGGACACGGTGAACAAAAGGCCGGGCCTAGCCGGCCAGACCAAGGTTGAGTCTGCAGTGCATTCCAGGGGCCTCCCTGTAACCCCCAACCCTTCCCACTTTGAAACCCAGGTTCTCCTTGCCCTAAAGGCCAGGCCGTCACTGCTGCCAAGGGGCCCTTCCTGAGAATTGCCCTCACCTGAAGAGACCCAGTTTGACCAAGCTTATGACCTCCTGCTATCCAAGGTCTGGTCATTCGAGTTCTCTTGCCTGGACTGGAATAACTCCAAAGACTATCCCAGCGTCAGATCTCCCACAGGGCCAGCTCCAGCCCTCATGGTGACAACATCGCAGTTCAACTTCCCTTTGCCCAGGAGCACTCTCGGAAAACTTCCTGCGCTCTGTCTTGGTGTCCGAGGGACATGGTCATTACAGAGTCCCAACAGGAAACAAATGTCACAATCAAGCTAAGAGAATTGAGATGACATTAAAAGGACTGTTTACAAAGGTGTGGGAAGGGTGTGGGAAGACCACCGAGAACAATGCAGTGACCTGGGGCTAGGAACAAGCCTTTACCAAAGGAGACAGCCAAGTGGAGAAGGCCACTGCTGGTGAAGTCAGGTCCTTCAGCCGAGACTCAGCCGGCCTGAGATGATCCAGCAGAGACAGAGCCACAGGAATAAACATGTGCCCTTCCTCACTCTCCTCCTTCCCCTCCCGCTACTCCTGCAGGGGGGCGGGGGGAGCATTGGCCACACCCATCCGGAAGCCTGAAGAAGGATGAGGGTGACTCTGGGGGCGAACGGAAGACCTCAGTACGGAGTCCCATACAGCAGCACCCGGGCTTGACCCCTCTGGGAGTATCTGATAAAAGCTCTGAACTCTCCCCAGGAAATGAATCATAAATACATACACACAATTTTACACTTTATTTTAAGGAATTCATGGCTGCTCTCCAAGGCAGCCCATGCACCTGAGATTAAACACCGCAGTGCTATGAAGTGGTAGAAGCAGAGCCCCGAAAACATGGGTGATTGAAGGCAAGAGAAAAGCAGAAAGAAAGGGAGGGGCCCTGAGGTCCTCATCTTACAGAGATGGGAATCAGCAACTGCTGTCAGAAGAGGAAATGCTCATGCAGGAGCCAAAAATAGTCATGAAAGTTCAGACATTGGGGGTAGTGAGATAATGCTCATATTAGATATTGGGGAGTGAACAGCTGTTGTCTAAAGACGGTAACTGAGAGATGGAGGTGTAAGTAGGTGATCTGGAGTCTGGAGAAAATCCATAAACAGCAATTGGCAAAAAGATATTGTCTTGTCTTGGGGGAGTAGGACTGGGAGTGAATAGGGGCAAGTACAGCAGGAGAGACACGATTGCTTCTCATTGTAAGCCTTTCTACGTAACCGAGTTGTTGCATACGTATAACTTTGATAAATATAATTTTTGTAAAGAAACTTTTACCTATTAGAATCTTCTGGCACCTCTAACCTCACAAGGCCTCAGAGCCAGTTCAACCCACATATCCTTCCAGCAGATCGGCCTGTGCGCACCTGCAGAGCAGAAGTGGTCCCGCTTCAGCCACCTATTTCTGAGTCACAAAATGCTGTGAAACTTGGTGACTCAAAACAACAAAAATGTATCATTTCTCTCCATTCTGTCGGTTGACCAGGTGGTTCCTCTGCCTCGAGTACTATCAGCTGGGACCCTGGGATGGCTAGAAGTCCAGAATGGCCTCACTCACATGGCTCCACTGGGCTACCGGCCGGGGGATCTGCGGAGTTGTTGACTGGCAGCCTTGGTTCCTCTCTGTGTGGGCCTCTCCACTTGGCTGATTGGGCTTCCTCACAGAATGGCAGTGAGGGTCCAAGAAGGAGCTATTAAGAAGCAAAGGCGGAAGCTGAAAATGACTGAAGCCGTGGTACTTACATAGCATCACTTGCACTGCATTCTACTTGTCAAAAGAAGTCAAAGGCCACTTCAGGTTCAAAGGCAGGGAATTAGATTCAATCTCTGAATGACAGCAGTGGCAGAAACAAGAAGGCTCCATGGCAGAGGGACAAGATTCACATGACCCTCCCATTGCTCCAGCAATTCTCCCACCAGCCACACCTCCACGGACTGCCTGCTGGAGACTTCCCATCCAAACTTGTGCTTCTACGCGTCCCAGCCCCCTCAGACACATTTTCTCAGTCTTCTCTGTCCAGTACAGCCCGTGGATCCAGACTGACATGGTCACCTTGGCTTTTGGTGTTTTTTTTTTTTTTTTTTTTTTTTTTGAGACGGAGTTTCGCTCTTGTTACCCAGGCTGGAGTGCAATGGCGCGATCTCGGCTCACCGCAACCTCCGCCTCCTGGGTTCAGGCAATTCTCCTGCCTCAGCCTCCTGAGTAGCTGGGATTACAGGCACGCGCCACCATGTCCAGCTAATTTTTTTGTATTAGTAGAGACGGGGTTTCACCATGTTGACCAGGATGGTCTCGATCTCTTGACCTTGTGATCCACCCGCCTCGGCCTCCCAAAGTGCTGGGATTACAGGCGTGAGCCACCGCGCCCGGCCTGGTGTTTTTATTATTATCTTAGCCTTCATCAGATTTCATTTTTTATTTATTTTTAAAATTTATAATCATCTTCATCGAGAATGATTCACCAGGTTTTAAAATCCCCGGTGATATAAACTGTCTCCTAAAATGCTCTGTATATCCTAGTGAACATTGTTGCCATCCCTCCCACTGAGCAGTACAGTGAACGGATACAATCAAGGTTTAAATTATGTATCTATGAATACGTAATTTATATATCCATACTTAAAAGGCTGCCACATTGCATAACTCCAGGGAGGCATTTTTATATGTTACAGGCTATGCAAATGGTGTCCCCTGGAGGTATGCAGTACGCAGCTGATACAACCGAACATGGCCTTCCTGGATATGAAGTTTGGTAAGAGCTTATCTTTTATTCTGTCTCTCGAGTGCATACTCCTTTTAGGGCAGTGGCCTTCAATCTGGCTGCACATTGTAATCACCTGGGCAGGCCACACTCCCAAGCGCTTCCATCTGAATTAGCTCATGGTGGGACCCAGGCATCAGTATGTTCAGAGTTCCCTAGGTGATTTCCACATGTAGTCAAGGTTTGGAACCAGTACTCTCACGGGATGTGTACAGAATCTTTGAAAAGGGTTTTTTCTTTGGTAAAAGTGTAAAAATAATTGGCATCCATGTATAGAAAAAAAAATGGAAAGTTGCAGGAAACCCTAAAAAACAAAATAAAACAAAACCAGTTCCATGCACTGAAGAAAAACGCTGCTGAGGCTTTTCTTTTCTCCGTGAACATCCTTTGCCCCCTGCAGTCACACGGGGCAGAAAGCTCCGCTGGGCTTCCCCGTGCCTCCCACTTCAGGTGGGAAGTTGGGAGGGAGCGTGGGGTTGCTGTTGGTGAACTTTGCTTTTCCCTCTGGCCTTAGGCCAAAAACGTGAAACATATTTGTTTGCAGAGATTGTCCGGTTCCTCCCTTAAACAACCTTTCCTGGCCCGGGGAGCACTGTAGGACTTAGCTGGACCAGTGTCATGGTATATACCTTCCGTGGCCTAAGCTGGCTCCAGACGCTGGAGAGAGAACCGTATTCACCTTGCTGGAACCGTATTCACCTACGCGGTGATAAGACCCTGCCTGGGATTTGGGGACTGCTTCCCAGTGGAAGAGGGGCTGGGAGCCAAGACATGCAGGATGATGAGAAGCTGCTGGGGTAAGGGATGAAAAGCTTTCCAGAGAGAGGGAATGGCACATCCGAGGGTCCATGTGGAGGCTGGAGGGAGGCCATCGTGATGGGGTCTCTCTAAGCCAGAGAATAGAACCAGGTGAGAGGTGAGCCAGATCCTGCGGGCCAACCAAGATCTTAGTTGGCCTTCCAAGAGCCTTCCAAGGTTTCTAGGCAAGAGGGTGACACAATCAGACACATCAAACTATCCAGCTACAGATGCAGAAGCCACCATCAACACACCCCTTGTGTCATCTATGGAAAGAGACAGACATTGGGGATATGATTCGCTGCCAGGAAGGGAACTGGGTCACCCACTGGGGTGCAGGAGAAGAAGAAACACTCTAGTATGTGTATATTTGTACACCTTCTTGGCCAGGCATGGTGGCTCACTCCTGTAATTTCACTGCTTTGGGAGGCTGAGATGGGAGGATTGCTTGATGCCAGGAGTTCGAAACTAGCCTGGGTGATATAGAGAGACCCCACCTCTAGAAAAATAAAAAATAATTAGCTGAGTGCATTGGCACACAACTGTAGTCCCAGATACTCAGGAGGCTGAGGTAAGAGGAACACTTGAGCCCAGGAGTTCAAGGCTGCAGTGAGCTATGATTGAGCCACTGCATTCCAGCCTAGAGGACAGAGTGAGACCGATCTCTAAAAAGAACACACATGCGCACAAATAGAATAAAAAATTATAATTATTCCTGTCCCTTCAAAAAAGCTTAACTTTCCTATGGTTTGAAGATTTGTCTCCTTTGAAATTCGTCTTAAAATTTAATTCCTAATGTGGCAGCATTAAGAGGTGGGGCCTTTAAAAGGGGATTGGATCATGAGGGCCATTCGTGTACTAATAGGTTCTTGGGTTATCACTGTAGTAAGTCGTTAAAAAGTCAGTTTGGCTCTTTCTCCTACCTCTGCATGAGATCCCCTGCAGCACCTGAGGACCCTGCAGAGAGGCCCCATCGGCAAGAAGGCCTTCACCAGATGCAGCTCCTCAGTCGAACTTCCCAGCTCCAGAACTGTAAGGAATAAATTTCATTTCTTTACAAATCACCCAGTTTCAGATATGCAGATACAGCAACAGAAAACAGACTAATACAAACCCGAATCTTTTCCTGAAGAGCAGTCAGTCAAATCCAAGCTGAGGCACATTCTGCCAAGCAAATGGCTGCATGCTTTGAAGTACCAGGGTCACAAAAGACAAGACAGGCCCAGAGGTGGCTCCAGGTGAGAGGAGCTTGGGCAGAGGCACGACAGAGGGAGGCGGGCCTTGGCTGGGTCCTGGATAAAGAGGGACATGGACAGGACAAGGACGACTTGCAACATGTGGACACGGGCCATGTAAAGAGACCAGTCTTGTATCTACATTAAATTCATTGAGGATGGTCATGGTTTTGCTCTTGTGTGAGAAAATGCTTGCTATCTTAGAAGAGACATCTGGAAATATCTGGATAAAATGTCAAGATACCTGCAACTGTGCTCATATATATAAAGAAACAACAAGGTCAGGTGCAGTGGCTTACACGTGTAATCCCAGCGCTTTGAGAGGCCAAGACAGGGTGACCACTTGAGGCCAGGAGTTTGAGACTAGTATAGGCAACATAGTGAGACCTCGTCTCTACAAAAAATACAAAAATGAGCCAGGCGTGGTAGTGCACATCTGTATTCCTGGCTACTCAGGAGGCTGAGGCAGGAGGATCGCTTGAGCCAGGAGTTCAAGATTGCAGTGAGCTGTGATCATGTCACCATACTCCAGACTGGGAAACAGAGTGAGACCCTGTCTCTAAAAAGTAAATAAATAGGCCGGGCGCGGTGGCTCACGCCTGTAATCCCAGCACTTTGGGAGGCCGAGGCGGGTGGATCACGAGGTCAAGAGATCGAGACCATCCTGGTCAACATGGTGAAACCCCGTCTCTACTAAAAATATAAAAAATTAGCTGGGCACGGTGGTGCGTGCCTGTAATCCCAGCTACTCGGGAGGCTGAGGCAGGAGAATTGCCTGAACCCAGGAGGCGGAGGTTGCGGTGAGCCGAGATCGCGCCATTGCCCTCCAGCCTGGGTAACAAGAGCGAAACTGCGTCTCAAAAAAAAAAAAAAAAAAAAGTAAATAAATAAAAGGAAGAGGAAAGGAAAAAAAGGAAAGAAAGAAGATGGAGTAGGGGGAGAAAGAGAAAGAAGGAAGGGAGGAAAGAAACAAAAAGCCAAAGAAAAGAAGAGTGATGGGGAAGGGAGGGGAGAGAAGGGGAGGAAAGATACTGTTTTGTTTTGTTTTTAAATCAATGAATCCATTTATATAGAGAGAGAGATACAGCAAATGTGGCAAAATATTAACTGCTGGCAAATTCATATTCTTGCAAGTTTTCTATGGCTTAAAATTTTTTAAGATGAAAAGCCTGGGAAAATTAAGATGAACATAAAATAAAAACACTTTTTAAAATAAAAACACAATTGTTTATGATTGGAAAAAAAGAATCTGACTGTTGACAGATTCCAGGACCACTGTAACTCGTAACTCTTCATATCTTAAGAAAAATAAATCTCTCCCATTTAGCCTGGTGGTGGGCTGATCTATCTCCTCCCCTACAGATGACAGGATGTAAAAATCACTTACTTCGGACTCCACGAAATGGGTGAAACACCGCACTGTGAAGAGGCTGGGGAAGCTACATATTCAGAGGACTCTCAGTTCTTTTCAAGCACATAGCCATTTCCAACAGTGTAATGTCCTGACCTTTTTCACACGCCAAGCTAAAGTCATTTTTCTTTGAATAAGCTGAGATTTAGAAAAAGAAAACAATGATCCAGGTGGCCTTTAAAGAGTGAATGTTATAAAGGGCATTCCCCGCCCTGGGGCTGGGGGGCAGGGTGAGGGCTGGTGGCCTTTGTCACATGGTCACATGGGTTCCAATGATGGGGCTCCCATCACATGCAGCAGCAGTCAGTCTCACCGGGGGAATCAGGGCCTGGACTAGCCACTATGCTGCCTTCACTCTTAGAACTGGAGATAATGAAAACTAAAACTCATTACATCTGTGGGTGCCCAACATCTAGTGCGCCTGTGGGCATGGGTCTCGG
The DNA here is from genome assembly GCF_030222135.1 of Aotus nancymaae. NCBI lineage: Eukaryota > Metazoa > Chordata > Mammalia > Primates > Aotidae > Aotus > Aotus nancymaae. Next base: position 7,807,987 of record NW_026988412.1, on the reverse strand, counting down.
GAGAGGAGCGTTTTGACCACACTCCTAAGAACCCAAAGGAAGACAGTGGCCCAGGGAGTGGCGTTCTGGTTGGCTGGTAGGGTCTGCGGTGGATGTGCACGTGGCCATGGCTTCCAGGGGAGCCCTGAGGGGCAATGAGAACGGGAGACGCTGATGACAATGCTCCTGAACTTGATCCCCCCGCCCCCAGGCCACCGGACTGCTCTTAGTGCTGCCGGAGCACCTGAGAGACGTGCAGGGTTCTGCTTTCCAATGATAGCACCCTAGGGAGCCAAGCGTTCGGGCTCTGGAGTGAGAGCTGCTTGAAACTCTGCACTTGTTACCCACAGCCTGGGATGTGGGAAGGCAGAACCTCTCCTCATCCCCGCGATGGGGCAGAATGAGCATCCACGAGGAGGAGTGTGCTGATGATTAAACGAGACGAAGCCTCTCACTCTCACACATGGTGCAGATCGGAGCCCCCAGCGCGCACCCCATAGGTGGTAGCCCAGCCAGAAAGCTGACCCAGGCAGCAACCGGGAAATACGATGAGAAGGAGAAAATCACATCCCCCAGAGATTGGAAAGAGCATTTCGTCCAACTCTGGGGATGGAGGTGGGGCGGAGCAGTGCCAAGCATCACTAAGCTGCCTTCTGGGGAGAGAAGGACTCTGTAACTGGAGGGCCTTTCCTTCTCTGAGTAGAGTTTGCAAGTTTGGATCCTGAACTGAACCATCTGAGAAGATAACGCTGAGGCAAAGGCAGGTCCAGCCATCCCCCTCCTCTCCGCCTCCCTGCTAAATACCATTAGGCACTGCATGCACTATGGTGGTCCCATAAAATGACCAAGGAGCTGAAAAATTCCTGCCGAGGAGGTCGAGGCTGCAGTCCGCCATGTTTGCATCCCTGCACTCCAGCCTCAGCAACAGGGCGAGACCCTGTCTCAAAAAAATATAAAAAATAATAATCCTGTCACCTGGTGACGTCATTGCTGTCATCATGTCGCAGTACAATGCATTACTCATGTGTTTGTGGGGATGCTGGTGTAGACAAGCCTACTGCACTGCCAGTCATATAAAGTCTAGCACATGCAAATACTGTATGTACAGTGCATGATATTAGATAATAGCAATAAACTACTATGTTACTGGTTTATGTATTTGCTCTAATTTTAATCATTATTTTAGAGTGTATAGCTGCTACTAATAAAAAAAAAACTTAATTGTAAAACAGCCGGAGGCAGGTCCTTTGGGAGGTGTTCCAGAAGAAGGAAGGCATTGCTATCCCAGGAGATGACAGGTCAGTGTGTTACTGCGCCAGAAGCCCTTCCAGTGGGGCAAGATGTGGTGGTGGAAGACAGTGAGATTGATGGTCCTGAGCTAAGACCTGGGCTAATGTGTGTGTTTGTGTGTTTGTGTATTTTTTTTTTTTTTTTTAGATGGAGTCTTGCTCTGTCTCCAGTCTGGAGTGCAGTGGCACAATCTTGGCTCACTGCAACCTCCACCTCCTGGGTTCAAGTGATTCTTCCGCCTCAGCCTCATGAGTAGCTGGGACCACAGGTGCGTGCCACCACGCCCAGCTAATTTTTGTATTTTTAGTAGAGATGGGGTTTCACCATGTTGGCCAGGATGGTCTCGATCTCTTAACCTTGTGATCTGCCCGCCTCGGCCTCCAGAAGTGCTGGGATTATAGGCATGAGGCACTGCGCCCAGCCTGTGTCTTTGTTTTTAACAAAAAGGTTTAAGCAGTTAAAAGAATTAAAAATAGAAAAAACTTACAGAATAAGGATGTAAAGAAAGTATTTTTGCACAGCTGTACAAGTGTCTTTGTGTTTTAAAGTAAGTGTTGTTACAAAAGAGTCAAAAAGTTAAAACAAATTAAAAAGTTTCTAAAATGAAAAAGTTACAGTAAGCTAAGGTTAATTTATTATTGACAAAAGAAAAACATATTTTCTAAATTAGCCTGAGTGCACAGTGTTTATAAAGTCTGCAGTAGTCTGTGGTAATGTCCCAGGCCTTCACATTCACTCACCACTCACTCACTCAGTCGCCCAGAGCAACTTCCAGTCCTGCAAGCTCCATTCATGGTAAGCACCCCATAGACATGGACACTTTTTATCCTTTATACCATATTCTTACAGTATCTTTTCTCTGTATAGATACATAAACACTTGCATTGTGTTACAATTGCCTGCAGTATTCAGGACAAGGACATACTATTCAAGTTTGTGGCCTGGGAGCAACAGGCTACACCACATAATCTGGGTGTGTAGCAGGCTGTACAATCTAGGTTTCTGTAAGTCACTCTGTGATGTTCACACAAGGAGGTTGCCTAATAATGCATTTCCCAGAACATATCCCCCCAGTAAAGGGACACATGACTGTACATGCCAAGGAAACATTTAAGGAGCATCCATTTCAAAATTTACATCAGTGGAGTAAAGAAGGATTATTCAAAAGATCCCAATTCGGCCAGGCGCAGTAGCTCACGCCTGTGAGCCAGCCCTTTGGGAGGCCGAAGCGGGCGGATCACTTGAGGCCGGGAGTTCAAGACCAGCCTGGCCAACATGGTGAAATCCCTTCTCTACTAAAAATACAAAAATTAGCTGGATGTGGTAGTCCACGCGTGTAATCCCAGCTACTTGGGAGGCTGAGGCAGGAGAATCGCTTGAACCCAGGAGGTGGTGATCGCAGTGAGCCAAGATTGTGCCACTGCACTCCAGCCTGGGCAACAGAGCAAGACTCCGTCTCAAAACAAACAAACAAACAAACGAAAGATCCCAATTCAATGGGACAACCAAGTGGTCATCTGGGAAAAATTAAAACTGAATCCCTACCTTACTCTTCACACCAAAATAAATTCCAGATGGATCAGAAATGTAATCCCTAAAACTAAAACCATAAAAGCATTAAAAAATAGAATATTAAAAAAAATCTCAGAGTGAGAAAGATCTTTCTTAACATAACACAAAATCTGGAACACATTTTTAAAAATAATAACAAATTTGATTATACAAAAAATGTAATTCAAATGTCAAATAAAAGTCGCCACACAAACAACAAAGCAAAAACGTGTTTACAATACATGTGGATGGCAAAGGCCAGTTTCCTTAATATATAAAGCACTTCTCGAGATCAATAAGAAAAAGAACAACAACCAATAGGAAAAAAATGGCAAAGGATAGAGCAAAGTTCATAGACATGGACCCACAACTGACCTTTTTTTTTGGGAGACAGAGTCTCACTCTGTCACCCAGGCTGGAGTGATGTGGTACGATCTTGGCTTACTGCAACTTCCACCACCCAGACTCAAGCAATTGTCTTGCCTCAGCCTCCCAAGTAGCTGGGATTACAGGTGCACACCACCACACCCGCGAATTTTTGTATTTTAGTAGAGAAGAGTTTCATGTTGGCCAGGCTGGTCTCAAACTCTTGACTTCAGGTGATCTGCCTGCCTGAGCCTCCCAAAGTGCTGGGATTACACTTTTAATGTAAGCCACCATGTAAGGAGTGAGCCACCATGCCCGGCCCCACAATTAACTTTTAAACGTAAGAGAAGATGCTTGACCACACTTGTATTAAAAGCAAAAATTATAATCACGACTGTATACCAATTCCTTTCAGCTATTAGACTGGCAAAAAGTTTCATAGCTCACTGTGTTGATGAGAGTATACAGACAGACATTCTCAAATATTGCCACTGGGAGTAAAAAATTAGTACTATTACTCTAGAGGGCATTCTGACAATATTTATAAAAATTTAAAATGAATGTATCTTTTGGCTAAGCAGTCCCACTTCTGGGATTTATCCTACAGACACATGGGCACACATGCCAAACAATGCAGTTACAAAGCTTTCTGAGATAGCGACACTGGAAGCAACCCAAGTGCCTGGCAGTAAGAAACTGCTGAAATAAATGTACCATCCTACAAGAGAATGCTAGCAACCATTTTTTTAAATGAAGCAGCACTTTACGTGCTGATAAGAAATAATCTTCAAAATATATTAACATATAGATATATGCTCTTGCTTGCATAGAGTATCTCTGGGAAATGCACAGGGCACTGGTTGCCTCTGTAGGGGGGAAATGGAGACAGGGATAGAAGCTACTTCTGTTCATGTTTGATTGCATTAACATGCACATGCATTACCTATTTTTAAAAATAACATTTCTATAGCTATTATAGTTGGGTAGGTCAGCCATGGCTTCCCTAAGGATAGGAAGGATTTGGCTCCCTCCCTCGATTCAGGAGCCAAATGCCAAAGGGACTCCAACAGTGATTCAGGTTTGAAAACAGGGAGCCCCCGGGAGTCAGTACTGACCCACCGGAGAGCCCAGTGGAACATGGCAGCTCCAAGGCAGAGCCAGTCTGAAATCCTGTGAACGTGCTTTAGGCCAACCAGACCTGCAGAGCGAGATGGGGTGTGGGTGGGGGGTACCCTGAGCTAAGGAACCAATGACTTGCAGGAGAAGAGTGAGGAGAAAATTCAAGGCTTTCCTCATGAAAGGAGGCAGAGCCGGCCAGGCACGGTTGTCTCATGCCTGTAATCCCAGCACTTTGGGAGGCCAAGGTGGGCAGATCACCTGAGGTTGGGAGTTTGAGACCAGCCTGACCAACATGGAGAAACCTGGTCTCTACTAAAAATACAAAATTAGCTGGGTGTGGTGGTGTATGCCTGTAATCCCAGGTACTCAGGAGGCTGAGGCAGGAGAATCGCTTGAACCCAGGAGGCAGGTGAGCCGAGATCGCACCATTGCACTCCAGCCTGGGCAGCAAGAGTGAAACTGTGTCAGAAAAGAAAAGAAGAAAAGAAAGAAAAGAACAGGAGGGGAGGGGAGGGGAGGGGAGGGGAGGGGAGAGGCAGAGTCAGGACAACATTCCAGGGGGCCCCGTGGCGGCTGCTGAGGGGGCCTGGCAGAGCATGGAGAGCCCCTTGCCAGACAAAGACCTGGGCCCAGTCCCTGAGAAGCACTGAGGCACCCACCCGGCTGGAAGCAGAGCCCTTCGTGCTCCCGCCCCGGCCACATCCACAGTTTGCCGGCATTTGCTGTCCTCCACTTCAGGCCCAACTGAATCAAGGAATTCCAAGGAACAGCCACCTCTTCCCACGCCCACCAGGCAGACCTTCCATGGCTTCCATGGACGCTTGGTCATGCTGGACTCAGAAACCTGCACTCTGTAAACTCACTGGTTTCTCCCCAACTGGGGTTTCCCTTTGTGTCTAAGTATTTCTTTGAGAAATGTTCAACCCTTTTTTGGTCTAGTTAAGGAGAAAGGAATTTTTCCAGAAATCAGTCAAGGATGTTGGCTCAGCTTGCTTGGGAGGGAAGGGCGATTTTAATAAGGCTGGGGGTGGCGGTGGGGACAATGTGTGACCCTCCAGGAAGTGGGACCCCACCCGGCACCAGGGTGGGCAGCTCTGGCTCCTCCTGACCTGGCCGTCCCTCCCCGGGGCCATGAGTTCCGAGCCTCGTCGCCCTGGTGACCCGTTTTCAGTCTTTATTCACCCCCTCACCATCTCATGCTCTCTGGAGCCTCCTTCCATCCCCAGCACAGTCCACACACAACGTAAGTGCTCAGAAGTTGGCCTGTAGCACTGAGTTGAGGGGCCGTCAGCCTCCGTGGGCCCTGGTGTCTCATCTCCGTTCCCCCACAGCTGTCTCCACCCCTTTTCCAGAAGAGCTATTGAGAAATAGAACTCTTCGACACCACCACAGCTGAAGTTGCTGAAAGCAGCTCTGAGGAGTGAATCCCACAGAGCCCTACGCCCCTCTAGATTCCTGGGGCTTCTTGTCTCATGGGGTCTGCAGACCCCGTGTCCAGACCCCACCTCCCAGACCCTTCTCAGCGGCCGTCTCCTCCACGTAGTCTTCTTGCCCCCACTGCGCGCTGACTTTCTGCCAAACCATTTCCCTCCCGGCTTCAAACTTTTGTCGGGAAAGAGATGAAATCAGCACTTGGAGAGCTGGAAAGGGAAAAACAGCTGCTTTTCACAAAATGAGAGGGGGAGGGGGAGCAGCACAGCTGGCTCTTGGTGGGAAAGCCAGAGTCTGGTGGGAACGCACAGCTCACAGCAGGAGAGACACACACACACACCTAGAGGGGCCAAGCGGCACCAGCTCAGGGGCTCGCTTGCCGATGGCACCTGGTGCCGTGTTCTTCAGACACGGACACATCGCATCTCCACATTAACCATCCTAGGCCTGTAGAGATTTTCTCCATTTTAGAGAGGTAGGCACAAAAAAGATTTCTCTTTCCTCTGAGTTCTCCTATAAGAATAATTATAGTGCACATGTGTGGGACACAGTAGAGAGCGGTGGGGCCTGTGGCATCAAGGCCACCAGGTGAAATTGCTCAGGTTGGGCGGACGGTGTGGCATCTTGCAACTGTGGTCATGTGGCGATGTGGGGCTCTGATAACAAATATGATTTTTCAAGAGGATCCAGGGTCTGGATTTTTGTGTAAAAATTACCTGAGATTTAAATATTGGCAACTAATTCAGAAGCTCTACAGTATTGTGCAGTCAGTGGTAAACGGTGGGCCAAGCAAAACTGTCTGTGGGTAGAGCTGGGCTGAGGGCTGGAATTGGAGGCCTCTGGTTTATGGGTGAGAACTGACACGTGTACCCCAGCCAGGAGCAGGCATTTTCAGCACTCCACCCATGCCCCAAATCCCTACCTCCCTTTTTTGTGTCCCTGACCCCTCCAGCTCTGAAGCGCTTTCACTTCCTGCAGCGTGCACTTCACTTAGCTCATGGCATAATCTGTTTCTTTTTCTTTTCTTTTTTTTTTTTTGAAGACAGAGTCGCACTCTGTCACCCAGGCTGGAGTGCACTGGTGTGATCTTGGCTCACTGCGACCTCTGCCTCCCAGGTTCAAGCAGCCTCCCAAGTAGCTGGGACTACAGGTGCATGCCACCACGCCCAGCTAACTTTTGTATTTTTAGTAGAGATGGGGTTTCATCATATTGGCCAGGCTGGTCTTAAACTCCTGACCTCATGATCCACCCACCTCAGCCTCCCAAAGTGCTGGGATTACAGGCGTGAGCCACCGTGTCTGGCCATAACCTGTTTCTTGCCATTCCACTTTTCACCTGCCTTCCTTAATAACTCTAATATAATAGTTTGGTTTTTTTTTTGAGACAGAGTCTCACTGTCTCCCAGGCTGGAGTGCAGTGGTGTAATCTCAGCTCACTGCAACCTCCGCCTCCCAGGTTCAAGTGATTCTCCTTCCTCAGCCTCCTGAGTAGCTGAGACTAAGGTGTCTGCCACCACACCTGGCTATTTTTTTTTATTTTTAGTAGAGACAGGGTTTTGCCATGTTGGCCAGGCTAGTCTTGAACTCCTGACTCAAGTGACTCTCCCACCTTGGCTTCCCACAGTGCTGGGATTACAGGTGTTAGCCACCATGCCTGGCCTAATATAATAGTATTTTGAAATATCCGTGGCTTATCAGGCACGATGCTAGGTGCTTGACATAAATATTTGCTTAAAATCAACATATCTAAGGAAGATCACATTAATGCTTCATTTACTAAATGTCTAATGGTTTTTGAGTTGTAAGTCAAGGTTTCAAAAGCCTGATCAATTTATATATACATAAAATTAACACATCCACATCCTATGATGCAGGTAATGAGATTATTCACATTTTATGTATAAGAAAAGTGAGGCCCAAAGAGATCTGGTCACAGTTTATAAGTGGTGTTTCCTGGGGCTCTTCTCCGGAGGGCTCACCCCACCTTGCTCAGAGGGACAGAGGGCCCAAAGGCCCTAGAAATTTGCATTCTCCTCCCACACCTGCAATCCTTGTCCAATGACTCATGGGCACAAGAATTTGAAAGCCCAGCTCCCTTGCCTTGGGTTAAGATAACTGAAGTGTCCCCTGCTTTCAGTGCTCCCCCGAGAGATCGGGCTGAGGCCGTCATCTGTAAGACGTTATCTGCAATCACCCCTGGCTTGGCTTCCTCCAGCCCCTTCCCAGTTTTCTCCGGGAGCAATTCCTTAATAAATCACAGGCACACGAGTCCTTGTCCCAGATCTATTCTGGAGGAATCCCCACTTAGACGCAGCCGAGGCCAGTGCAACTCCTCTCACAGTGGAGAAAGAATCATTCTGACAGGGGCTGGTACAATTGTTTGAGAGCCTCAGAGGACAGAGGAAATAAAAGGACATTGCTTTCTCTGAAAACCAAGTAGGATGCTTGGGCCTCTCCCGCAGCCTCTCTGCTCTCCCGCCCCACCCCTTCCTCCATGCATCACCCCTCCATATAGATGTGTGGTTGCTCCCAAGCATCCTTCCACCCCTCCCACTGTGCTGGTAACCATGAAGATGGTGTGTATCTGACCCTGCCCCAGCCCCAGGGTCCTGACGGAGTAAGTCCTAGCCACCTTGCCATAGTGGTTGATACAAATAACCCAGACTGAAGTCACTTCGCATATGAGATTCCCATGGAGCAGCACAGGGAGTGACCCGGAGGCTGGGAACACAGACTCAATCTCGAGGGTGTACAAGCTTGGAACATGCGAAAGCCAGCAGAAAATAAAATGGATCTACAGAAATGGGCACAAGAGAAATGACAGGAAAGGACACCAGATCCCAAACCTGGTTTCTGCTGCTTGCCAACAAAAGCATTCTGACAATTCTCAGGACTCCCAGAGATCTGTTGTATGTTTTGGCAATTCACAGAGCACCTAAGACGGAGCAGAAATACGGAGGAAGGAGACACTGGCCCAGTGTGGCTGGTAGATGCTGACAGGGGGAAGCACAGGGTCTGCCTGGGTTGCTGAGTGCTCCTGCAGAAGGACCAGCCCTGACACAAACATAAAAATCCATTATCTGATCCCTGTGGCCCTAGTCAGCCGGTCACTAAGTGAAAGCCTTGTGTCTACTGTGCGTAATGGGTTCACCAAGTGCGTCCAATACAGCATGTGAACTCAAGGACCTTGCAATCTAGTTAAAGGGACCACATTGGCTGCATAGGGTGTGGGTAGGGGCATGATTTCGGGGTCAGATGGACCTGGGTCTGGGTAGCACCAAATCTCTCTGGGCCTCAAGTTCCTGATACGTAAATGAGAGATAATGCCATTATCTACACCATAAGGATGGGTTGACTTTTTTAAAATATATTTTTGTAATTAATCGGGCTTTTGAAACCTTGACTTGCATAGAATTCAGAATCATTAGACATTTTGTAAATGAAGCATTAATTTGATCTTTAGATGTGCTGACTTTTAAACAAATATTTATGTCAAGTACTCAGCATCATGCCTGATGCTCAATTAATATTTTTAAATATTGACTATTATGTTAGAGTTGTCATTAATGAAGGCAGGTGAAAAGTGAAATGGTAAGAAACAGCTTGTGCTATGCCCTAAGTGAGAGACACAGACAAGGGGGAGGTCTTTGCAATTGGTGGTCTAGAAAAACTTAGGAAGAGACAGGCTTGTGTCTGCTTTAAAACAGGGGGTGAGGGGGAACTGATGCTGTTACAAGGGCCCCCACTTCTGATCAGAGAAGTGCTGGGAGTCACATGAGGAAAGAGGGTTTGCATGGGCAGGACCCCATTACCAAGAGGAGCTTCAATCCCAGCATGGCTTTCATTCCAAGGTATTTATTCAGAAGTCTGATTTGAGGGATAAGAATCAGGGGAATGTCTTGGCTCCCATGTTAGTGTATGTGATGGAAAGAGACAGGAACTGGCATTGACTGGACCTCTACAATGTACCAGTCCCTGTGCTAGGTGTTTTTATAAATAGTGTATCTGTCAGCTATTCCCACAATAAAGCTGTGTAACAAAATTCACAGCATACAACATTTGCAGGTTACATGGAATTTAACTGAACTAAGCAGGGCTCAGCTGGGGCTGACACCAGGCCATGGGATGGGTTCAAATCTGCTCAGTATGTTTCTTATACTTCTAGAACCAGCAGCTACCTAAAAAACGATTTTCTGCAATGATGGCAAAAAAGTGCAGGAGCCAGCTTAACAGCACAAGCCCAGTCCAGCCTTCACTTACATCATGTCTGTCAACATCCTATTGGCCATAGCACGTCAGCAGCTAAGGCCAAAGCTAAGGGACATTAAGTACACCCTTCCACCCGAGGCCATAGCAAGGGTGTGGACATCTAATATTAATGCTACTACAGGGAAGTGAAAATAGGGAAATTATTATTCTATCTTCTATAGAAGCTGTTTTATTATATCCTCTTCAACAACCCCAACAGGCAGCCATTATTAACCCCAATGTGGAGATTTTAAAAACCCAGGCTTGGAAAATGCCACAGTAATTTAGAATGTCTAAGCCACCAAACTAAGATTTGTGCCTGGTCTGCCTGGCTCCGAAAACTGGGGTCTTCTGTCATTCTGGGAAGCCTGTTAAATTGAAAATTTGCATTTTAAATCATCCATTTGTGGACAACAGCGACCTATCATAAACCATCGTCTCCCCAAAGCAAGAGAAGGATTGAATACAAAGAGGTGATTGGGAGGTGATCTCAGGAAGCACCACCGAGAAACGTGGAAGAGAAATAAGGACGAGAAGCCAAGAAAGGGGCCTTTCTGGAGCCAGTTACTGCTGTGGGAAGCTGGGCACCGAGGACGGGGTGACCAACAGAAGAGGGTCACACACTTCAGAGTTGTTGAAACCAACAGGCGGAGAGCTGGGGTCCTTGTCCATCAACTCCCAGCAGCCATTGGGAAGCACCACCCTGGTTCACTGGGTCTCCATGTAAAATCACTTGCGAGTTTGTTGTTTTTGAGACAGAGTCTCACTCTGTCGCCCAGGCTGGAGTGCAGTGGTGTGATCTTGGCTCACTGCAACCTACCTCCGCCTCCCGGGTTCAAGCGATTCTCCTGCCTCTGCCTCCAGAGTAGCTTGGATTACAGCTGTGTGCCACCACGCTCGACTAAAGTTTGTATTTTGAGTAGAGATGGGATTTCATCATGTTGGTCAGGCTGATCTCGAACTCTTGACCTCAAGTGATCCACCCACCTCGGCCTCCCAAAGTTCTAGGATTACAGGCGTGAGCCACCACACCCAGCAGAGTTGTTTCGTTGTTGTGTTGTTGTTTGTTTTGGTTTTTTGTTTTTTTGTGTGATGCCTGGGTCTCACCTCCAGTGATGTTGAGCCGATGAGGCTGTGCCAGCCTGAGCATGGGGCTGGTGAAAACTCCCCCAGTGATCTGTTGGACATGGTAGTTTGGAAGCCCTGGTCTAACTGGTTCCTCAGATCCCCCTGAGCCTACAAGTTTGGGGCCTCTTCGAACAAGTTCAGCTGAAGATGGAAACCCTGAGAAAGTGGCCTGTGCAGCTGGAGATAAATCATTCATCGGCTGGGGCTGCAGCTGGTGGCGCCACCACTGAGCTTTTTGGCCTTAACTCCGCTGTTCGTGCTCCCGTGACCATAAGGAAACTCGATGCACAGACTTTCTTTTTAGAAAGAAAAGGAAAAAAAAGTCAAGCATATTTTCCGAGGTTTAATTTCCCTCCAATGTCCTGAAGAAACCTTTCGAAAAGCTTAGACTGCCTCAACCCCAGTCTCTAGTAATAACATCAAAGACTTTGAAAAGGAGACCCAGTGTGACTTTGCTTAAGTAAATAAAACCCAGGGGAGGAGGGAAATTAAAAAAGAGCATGAGTTTAAGAGGAGCCAAATTTCCACGTGGAAGAGGGAAGCTGATTGGTGGGGTAGAATGGGAGGCAGATGCCGAATTCCAAGCGTTTAAAATTCAGGAAAAGAAGAGAAATGCACCGTCTTTGCCAGATTTAGCAAATAAAAATATGGGATGCCTAGTTCAATTTGAATTTCAGAAAAACAATAAATTTTTTTTTAGTGTGTGTCCTATACAATATTTGGGACATACTTATACTAAAAATATTATACTAAAAATATTATTCAGTGCCCATCTGAAATTCAAATTGAACTGGGCATCCTGGATTTTATCCGGAAACCCTAAAACATAAAAACATTGGTCTCAACTGGTCAGGACACCCTTAACCAGGTGTCTCTAAGTTACATTGGGTGCCTCTGTGCTAAACGAGGTGTCTCCGGTCTTCACGGGGCGTCCCTGACCTTCTCCCATTTGCAACTGGAGTGGAAATACCCATAAAGGAAGATGAGGAAATAGATGGATGGGAAGGGGAGGAGGCAGAGAGAAAAAGGGGTCTTCATGGGAGGGGCAGGGGCGCCGGCATCCCTCTGCCTGCTTTTTCCTGCCCCGAGCTCTCAGCACAGAAGGGGGACCTGAGTTCAGAGCCCCAGTCCCGAGTGAGAATTTGCCTTTCCCTCTGTGAGCCGAGGATTCGGAGGAAGGTCTGCAGAAATTGGCAGAGCTGGCCGGGCGTGGTGGCTCACGCCTGTAATCCCAGCACTTTGGGAGGCCGAGGTGGGCGAATCACGAGGTCAAGAGATCAAGACCATCCTGGCCAACATGGTGAAACCCCATCTCCACTAAAAATACAAAAAAATTAGCTGAGCGTGGTGGTGTGCGCCTGTAGTCTCAGCTACTCGGGAGGCTGAGGCAGGAGAATTGCTTGAACCCGGGAGGCGGAGGTTGCAGTGAGCCAAGGTCGCGCCACTGCACTCCAGCCTGATGCCTGGTGACGGAGTGAGACTCTGTCTAAAATTAAAAAAAAGAAAGAAAGAAATTGGCAGAGCTGTTCACCCCAATCCTGGAGAAATGAGATGGGGCGCTGGAGGTTCAACCCCCATCCACGTACTCGAAGTCACCCCTTCCCCATCTCCTGCCCTCCTTCACCCGAGCCTTTCCTCCCTGAGCTGCCTCCATCCACCCTCTCCTCTTTTCCTTCCTCCTCATCTCTTATCCCTCCAAATAAGGAAGCCAGAGGCAGTAGCGTGGTCAGAGGATGCCTATAGGTCTGGTCCCCGCCCCCAGGCGGAATCCAGTTGCCAACGAGGCAGTCAGGGAGGGTTTGGAGGAGGGGCTGCGGGTGCTGGGTGGTGCTGGGGATCCTGGCTCCCCGACCGCACGTGGCCCCACCGCTGGCTCCAGAGGACTCAGTGCAGCTGTCCCGGGCCTGCCAAGGCGCCTGCATTGGAGCCACTTCAAGGTGAGAAGAGGGCCTGGCCTGCAAGGCAGCAAAGAACAGCTTCACTCCCTCACCGCCAGCGGCTCTGGGAGGTGGAGGATGACGTGGCCCAGCCATTCCACCCTGAGGAAGTGACCCAAAGAAAATAATCCAGCCCAAGAAAGAGAGCTGTGCTCAGAAATATTCACAGCAGCTTAAGGGAAATGGTTTCACAAACCTTGGTATGTCGGCACCGTGGAATGTTCCTTTATTTCACCCGACATTTAAGTGAACACTTGGTGACAGGCATCCTGCCAGCTACTGGGTACACAAAGCAGACTATAAGCTGATCCCTTTCCTCTGGGGTTCACAAGCAAAATGAGGGAGGTCGAGAACGCAGCCTCTAGAGCCAGGTAGCGATCGGTCTGCACACCTGTCTGTCCCCTCATCTGTAAAGTGGTGACGCCCCATAGGAAGTAGTGAGGGCCCGTGGGATGACGTGCATCGCGCGCTCAGCACAGTGCCTGACACATGGTGAGAGCGCTCAGCAGTCACCAGCTACCCTCAGGGCTCCTGCTGCTCCTGTGGGGATGTGACAGGCACGGTGACTGGAGGATGTGTGAGCTGTTAGAAGAAAATGTGTAGGCGCCACCACTGAAGCATGTGAAAGCGCTGAGAGCACAGCGGATGAGGGGTTTAATTCTACTGGAGATGTCACCAAAGGTCACCGTAGGCCTTAACTCAGCTGGGTCTTGGAGGGTGTATAGAAGTTTGCTGGATGGACAAGAAAGGAAAAGGGATGCCAGGTAGAAGCCAACCTGTGGGCCCAGTGTGGGCAAATTCCACTCCATCAGCTCTCCATCACGGTCCCCAGCCTTTTGCTGATGATCTCAATCTTCTCAAGATGTTTTCAGGCTAACATTGAAAGGGAAGGTTCTGGGTCTCTACCCTTTTCTTCCCAGGATTCTTAGCCCCGTGCAAATTTTCCCACATTTCCCAGCAGTCTTTGCACTCTTCATGTCAAGAGATACTGGAAAGACCGGGAGGGAGCCATTTCTATGTCTGCTCGCCCACATCCAAGTGAAAACATCCCACGATCTTGAAAGAAGGGTCTGTGGTGATAACATTGATCACAACAATCAACAAACGTGACACCTTACATTTTTTTCTTTTTTTGCAAACAGGGTCTCACTGTCTTGCCCAGGCTGGAGTGCAATTGTGCAGTCACAGCTCACGGCAGCCTCCAACTCCTGGGCTACAGCCATCTTCCCACCTCAGCCTCCAAAGTAGCTGGGATTACTGAGCTCTGGAGCAGGGCAGCCCTGGGTTTGAACCTAGATTCACTATTACTAGCTGGGTGACCTTGAGCAGATCAGGCACGCACCACCACATCTAGCTAACTTTTTCTTTTCTTTCTTTTTTTTTCGAGAAGGGATCTTGCTTTGTTGCCCAGGCTGGTCTCTCACTCCTGGTCTCAGCAATCTCTGCCTCAGTCTCCCAAAGTGTTAGGGTTACAGGTGTGAGCCCTCACGCCTGACAGTTTACTCTCTATCAAGTACTTTGCAAACACCATCTCTGTGAATTAGCTCTTCTTATCCCCTGAGCTTAGCTAATGCAGCTGAGTTGACATGACCTGCCAAAGGTCACCCAGCTAGTGATAGTGAATCTAGCTTCAAACCCAGGGCTGCCCTTTTCCAGAGCCTATTCCCTTACTGGGCCATGCTACTAAAAATGCCAAAATTGCTGAGTCAGCCCTTAGATCGAGAGAAGGGAGAAGGCAGGGCTGAGCTCTTCACTTGCCGGGAAGGGGTTAGCTGGCGATGTTGTCATAAGCCCATGAGGGGCGACAGCTCTAGACCCGAGTGCTACACACTGACCCTCCTGTGGGCACCAGACACTGCCCTGGTTTGTCATTTCCATATGTGTCAGGGTCCCAGCACAAAACCAAAACCATGCTAGACCTTCCAACCCAGGGAGTTTAATAGAGGGACCTTGTTTTGCAGCTTCGTATTGATGAAGAGCCATATGAGGATGTTGACGTCACCCAGAGTTTAGTAACAACAGGAAGCCACTGCTACCATCACTAGGGCTGAGACAGGAAGGGACAAAGGGACAAGGTGGGATCATCAGAGCTGATGGTTCTGGGGCCTCTGGCAGGAGCTGGAGCCACAGCAGAGAGGCAGCCACTGCCTGACACACCCCTGAAGCACAGCGGGGAGAGACAGCCTGACCTCTCCCCGCCTCTGCCCTCCAGGCTTCTACTCATTTGGCCAAACTATCTGAAGCCAGAGGGCAGAGGCCCTGGCAATGACCCTCTCCTCAGTATAGAGCAGAAAGCAGAAAGGAGAGAAAATAGAGGGAGGTCAGGTACAATGCCTACTCCCAACAACTGCCCTTCAAGGTCATTGATTCACCCCATTGTAGAGATGAGGAAACTGAGGCTTAGAAAGGTTAAGTGACTGAGCCAACCAAGATGAGGCAACTTTTAAGTTGGTGGAGACCTAAGTGAAACCCAGGTCACTGTATCGGTTTTCACAGCTCAGGCCAAGCCGGTCACCTCCGGGACTTTGTGAATCATGAAGAATCCAACAAATCAACAACAACATCATGAGGATGTAGGGGCCTTGAGGTTGCAAAGGCTTAGCCCACATGGGGCCAGGGGCCCTCGGATAACACTGGTGCTCATGTTTCCCTCTCCTCCTCAGCTCCTTAAGTCCCGGCTGCAGAAGAATATTCCATGAACCGACAGCCAGCGCTCTGGGTTTGGGGACTAAGGGCAATTTTCATTTCCTTCTTTGTGCGCTTCTCTATTTTCCAGAGGGTTTTGTTGTTGTTTCCTGGGGTTTTTTTGTTTGCTTGTTTTGAGACAGGGCCTGGCTCTGTCGCCCAGGCTGAAGTGCAGTGATGTCATCTTGGCTTACTATAATCTCCGCTTCCTGGGCTCACACCGTCCTCCCACTTCAGCCTCCTGAGTAGCTGGGACTATAGGTGCATGCCACCACACTGGCTAATTTTGTATTTTTGGTTTGGCCACATTGCCTTGGCTGGTCTTGAACTCCTGGGGTCAAGCAGTCCTCCTGCCTTGGCCTCCCAAAGTGCTGGGATTACAGGTGTGAGCCACTGCACCTGGCCTATTTCCCAGTTATTTACAAGGAGCATACACTGCTTTGATGCTGGGAAGGACAGATCATCTTTAGGCAGTATTACACGGTAGCAGGCTCCAGATGAAGGCTTAGCAGAAAAAAAGTTGGGGCAAAAGAATGGTGTCAGGAACATGGACTGGCCAATACAGATGGCTGCTCCCTCCTTCCCTGGAGGGGACAAAACCAGGCACCATTCACAGGCCACGGTCTGGGCTATTCTTACCAAAAACACATTTACACATATGCTCACAAACCTCATGTGCACAAATAGACACATACACTTACACATATGACACACATAAATATACATACACAAACACACAAACACACCCTCACAAGCACACCTGCCTGTGAGGCACGTGCATACATACACATAATTGCTGACACATGCACACACCTCTCATGCACACACACACACATATCCACACGTGCACTGCACATGTACCCATCACATACACACATGTGCACACAACCATTATGCACAGCATACACACAGGCTCACTGCTTCACTTTGAAAATGGGATTTGGCAAAACCTTCCTGGCACAATCATCTCACCAAGGTGTCTCTGGCCTCCTCCTCTGAGTAGCTCCCAATGATGCCTTCCAGGAGCAGGGGTGCCTTTGTCTGGGTCCCAGAACACACACTGCAGGTGTCATCTCAGGGGTGAACTCCACAGAGCACTTCCCTCTGTAACCACAGGCTAGGAGGCCCAGCCTGTCCCCTTGAACACTGAGCAGCCTGTCTGTGCCCAGGAGCTCAGCACTTAGGAAGGCTTCTAGAAGCTCCCTCCAAAACCTCGGAAGCAGCTCCATACCCTAAGAGAGGCTGCAGTTTGCAGAGTTCACACTTCCCCGAAGGAAGCCTATGAAGCCAGACCTGCCTGGGCCCCCAGAAAGGCCCTTGGAGTCAGAATGCTTGGATCCAGTCTCTGCTCCTCTCTGAGCCTTGGTTTTCTTAGCAGTAAGGAAACAGACCTTTCAGCACTCATCTAGGGCTTGTAGCTAAAGCTATAGACTGAGCTTCCCAACCTTCAAGGCAGCTGGAGAGGCGTTTAATTCAGAAGATAATATGCACCCAAAGTCCTCAGCCATCAGTATTTATTGCTGGGGGTTCCACGGTCCCTGCTGGTATAAATATATATGTAACTTGTTCCCCAGAGAGGCCAGATGGCTGGGAAGAGGAGGGGAACCCCACACACCTGTGCAGCCACCCCCACCACTCCCACAGGTTAGCCACAGCCCAGTGGTTTGCCAAAAACATCTGCCCCATGCTTCCTGGATAACATACTGAGCAGCAGCGGCCCAGGATGGGAGGGGACAGCTGGGAGCTGAGGGTCTCCAGGATGGTCTCGAACAGGAAGGGATGACAGGCACTGGTGCAGGGACAGGGTCACATGAACCAGGCAGGCAAGTCACGGGTCTGTGACTTTTGAGCACCAACGAGGGGGACAGGCTCAGATGGGCTGAAAAGTCCCTCTGTCACCTTCCAAAGGGGGTGCTTAGCAGAGATCCAACTTAGGGTTTTTGCTTCTTTAAAGAAAGACCTTGTCAGCTACATCACAGAATGGATGGGAATAGGAAGTTAACTTGGAAAGACATGACTTGTCCTTCCTCGGAAAAGGGGAATGAGCTTCCAATGGTCCAAGGAATGAGGAATGAGTCCACTGGGAAGCAGGGTAACTCTAGCGTCCCCAGAGAGCCGGGTCTGCAGTGATGCCAGGAGGCCTGCAATCACGCTGGGCTTTGACCTGCTGAAATGGCCCCTGCCCGGCTTCAGGCCCTGCCAAGCTCCATGCTGGCTCTTCTGGGCCATGGTCCTCCCCACAGAGTAAGAAGTTGGTGAGGCCAAGGGGACATGCCCAGCCAGATGATCACACATACCCCCTTCTAGAAGGTACCCCTTGGCCTGAGGGTGGCCACGGGGCCACCGTCGGCAAGAGAGTGATAGAGTGCGGTTGCCAGACGTGTGTGCTCAGGGCGCCTCAGCGTGAGGGGACTGGGAGGTGGGAAGGGAAGGAGAGGGAAGAGGGAGGCCTCCTGGGCTAAGATCCCCACCCAGTGACTTCTGCTTAGACTGGCCACTCTTGTCATAAGGTAGGCCAGAAAAGGTGACTGTGCTATGCCTAATAATAGAGGCTCTGTAACTGGTAAGATCAGAAGAAGACGATTGAGGGCAGGCAGCTGGCAGCCTTTCTGTGCTTCACTTTTCTACTAAATGCAGCAGAGGGGAGAGGGGAGCCCCACCCCGGAGAGTTCCTACCCCAGAGCTGATCCCCTAGCACCCAGGATCACTCCAGGAGCTGAGGACTGTGTCCAGCACCCACACCTTAAACTTGACCAGATGTAATTACTCAACCATCTACTCACATTTTCCTCAGCTGACCACTGAGGTCAGAGCCAGCTAGACCGGACTTCCTGCTGCTGCCCTGGCGATCCCTGTTGCCACTGGGGACTCCTGGACACAGAACGTGTTATGAGTCAGAAGCAAATGTGGAATTCTCTACTTTCTGCCATCACCCGCACGTGGAGCATGTCCGCTACTGCTATGTAACAAACCATCTCAAAATGCAGTGGTTAAAGATAACAACGGTTTACTTTTACTCACAAGTCTGTGGATGGTCTGAATGGTTCTTTGGATCTGGGTTGGGCTCAGCTGGCCTCAACTGAGCCTCATCTCTGCATCTGGAGCGAGCTGCCAGCTCAGCTGGGCACTAGCTGGTCCCGACGGTCTCAGCAGGAATGGCTCCTTCTGCTTTACATTCTCACCTCCTCGGGGAGACTGGCCCAGGCGTGTTCACAGCACAGGCTGGGCGGGTTTCCAAGGGAGCAATGGAAGGGTGCTGGGCCTCTTGAGGCCTGGGCTGGATTCACCACATTCTATTGGCCAAGTCGCAAGACCAGCATGGATTCAACGGGTGGAGAAATAGACTCTATCTGTTGATGGGAGGAGCAGCAAAGGCTCATTGTGAAGGGGTATGATAGGGGAGGGAATAACTACAGCTGTTTTTGCTTACAAACGGTCTGCTACAGGAAGTGTGGCCACCTGCCCTCCAACACAGAGTCAGCCTGCAAGTTGCCCTGGAAAAATTCCTATGAAAATTATTTTGCAAAGTTATGGCCACGTGGAGGTTATGTGGTGAGAACATTCAGATATACATGGATGTCTGACCATGGTAGCTGCAGCAGTCGGGGTGCCCTCTGGAAAAGAAAGCCCCAACCAAGTAGTTCAATAGCGAATTAATACTAAAAACTGCAGCTGAACTTTGAACAATGAGGAGGTTAGGGTCATCAACTCCTGGCACAGTTGAAAATCCACATATAACTTTTGACTCCCCAAGAAGTTTACCAATAGCCTACTGTTGACTGGAAGCCTTACTGATAACATAAACAGGTGATTAATGCGTATTTTGTATATTTTAAATATTATTACTGTATTCTTACAATATAATAAGCTAGAGAAAAGAAAATGTTACTAAGAAAATCATATGAAGGAGAAAATAAATGTCTTACTCCGTAAGTGGAAGTGGATCATCATAAAGGTCTTCATCCTGGTTGTCTCCACACTGAGTGGGCTGAGGGGGAGGAGGAAGGGGAGGGATTGGTCCAGCTGTCTCAGGGTGGCAGAGGCGGAAGAGGAGGAGAAGGGGGAAGGGCCGGTGGGAGAGGCAGGCACACTTGGTGTCATTTTATGGAAATATATCATCATTTCTATCTGACTTTTTTCCTTTCTCATTTCTCTGAGAATGTTTCTGTACAGTATCGATCCTTCTTCCACCATTTGCTTTAGTTTCAGTGCCCAAACCATAGAAGCGTGCATGTCATAAAAGAATTCAAAAACAATCTTTTGTTGTTTTGAGATGGAGTCCTGCTCTGTCGCCCAGGCTAGAGTGAAGTGGTTCGGTCTCAGCTTACTGCAACCTCCACCTCCCAGGTTCAAGGAATTCTCCTGTCTCAGTCTCCCAAGTAGCCAGGACTACAGGCACACGTCACCACCACGCCCAGCTAATTTTTGTATTTTTAGCAAGCTGGGGTTTCACCATATTGATCAGGCTGGTCTCGAACTCCTAACCTCAGGTGATCCACCTGCCTCAGCCTCCCAAAGCACCGAGATTACAGGCATGAGTCA
This sequence comes from Aotus nancymaae, assembly GCF_030222135.1. Classification (NCBI taxonomy): domain Eukaryota; kingdom Metazoa; phylum Chordata; class Mammalia; order Primates; family Aotidae; genus Aotus; species Aotus nancymaae. The sequence goes on along the minus strand of NW_026988412.1, from coordinate 7,787,711 downwards.
CTGTGCCCAGTCAACAATCTTAACTCATTGGAACCCTCTGCCAGATTGCCTAATGTCAATTTGTTTTCTCACACTGCGTCTTCTATGTTTTCTTCTTCTTTTCCTAAGCCAGTTAGATTTAGCAGTGGGGGCTTGGATACCACCTTTAGTGACACTACTGTTAATAAGTTCTGATAATCCACTCCCATGTCTTGTTTCTCATTGTCTGGCTCTGATTCAGAAGGCTTTATCTCCGTCAAGTTGTCTTCTGTTAATTCCACTCATGTGATGTCTGTTAGCTCTTGAATTTCTCCAAAATCCATCTCCTGAAACCCTTCACACCCCCACCTTTTTGCCATATTCACAATCTCTATTCTTGATCATAAATCCTGTGAAGTCATGCACATCTAGACACGGTTTTCTCCAGCAGGAATTTAATGATAGAGGCTTGATGGTTTTCACAGCTTTTTCTAAAACGACAACGGCATCTTCAATGGTGTAATCCTACCAGACTTTCATGGTATTTTCTCTACTGGGGTTCTCTCTCATAGCACTGACAATCCTTTCCATAGAATACTGTGTGTATTGAACCTTAAAGATCCTGATGACTCTGATCTAGAGGCTGAATTGAAGACATTGTGTTTAGGGAAAAGAGACCACTTTGACACCTTCAGTGTAGAACTCACAGAGTCCTGGGTGGCGAGGGGCATTGTCCATGGTCAAGAGAACTTTAAAAGGCAGTCCCTGCTTCACAAGGTACTTACTGACTTCAGGAACAAAGCATCGAAGGAAACAATACAGAAAAAGACTTCTCCTTATACAGGCCTTCTTGTACAACCAAAACACTGGCAACTGCTGTTTGTCCTTTCTCTTCAGGGATCGGAGTTTAGCAGCTTTATACTTAAGGGCAGTCCTAATCATACACCTGACTGCATTTGCACAAAATAGTAGAGTTAGCCCATCCCTTCCTGCCTTAAATCCTGGGGCTCACTTCTCTTCCTTACTAATAGATGTTCTTTGTCCATTTTTTCCAGAATACGGTACCTTCATCTGCATTTAAAAAACTGTTCAGGTAGACATCCTTTCTCCTCAGTGATTTTCGTGATATTTCTTAATGGCATCTGGGAACTCATCTGCTGCCTCTTGATCCACGGGAGCTGCTTCTCCTGTTATCTTGACATCGTTTTAAGCTAAACCTCTTTCCAAAATTATCAAACCATCCTTTGCTATCATTAAATGCCCCAGCTTTAGATCCTCCAACATCCTTTTGCTTTAAGTTGTCGTAAAATGACTTCGCTTTTTCGCGAATCCTATTAAAGTCCATAGGCATGCCTTTCTTACAGCAGTCCTGCACCCACATAAAAACTGCATTTCAATATGAAAGCAATTTTGCAAAAAAGTGCAAAGTTTTTGTGCCTGCCGGTAGCAATGGCTTCAAGAATTTCCTTTTGTTTTTTTACAACGGTTCTTACGCTGGTTCATTTGTCTTTGAAATAACAGACAACCTCAGCGGCAGACCTCAATCTACGGCAAACATTCAGCAATTCAACTTTCTTGTAATGTCATGCCTTTCTTCTGCTCCTTGAGAGAACCTCCAGCATCACTAGTGGCACTTCATATGGGTCTCATGAGGCTACTCACGGTTTATGGTATTGCATTGAATGCAAAGAAAAAAACACAAGAACCAGAGGAGGTAACTTTTCACTACAATATGTAGTTTATCGATAGAGCTGAACTGTTCACGGGGAGACGGTCAGCATCATATGGTGTTTAAGTGGATACCTGCAACAGGAGCTTGCCACAATAGCAGCAAGAGGCAGCTATGAAACTATTGCAGCAGCACGGTATCAGTACAGTTAATCTATGCAGTTATTATTTAATACTGTATCCTTCCATTCATTTCCATTCCTCTTGACTGAAAGCCACCGCATACGGTCTGTGTTCATATGTTAAAGTTTTGATGAACGTTAACTTTTTAGAATATATTTGTATATATTTTATGGTAGTAAATGATAAAATGGCCTCATATCTACATATATTTTATGTATTCATGACATACCTAATGCTTTTCTGGATTTTCTTGGTATTTCTAGACCATGCTTCAAAGCTTTTTCAAATTGTCACAAATCTCAAAAAAAAGGTTTGTTGAAAAAAATCCATGTAAAAGTGAACCTGTGCAGTTCAAACCCATGTTGTTCAAGGGTCACCTGTAGTTGCAAAGGTGATGGAAATGCTGAAAACCTAAACAGGGGAGGGTACGGCAACCCAGAAAGTAGAAACCACAAGAAACTGCTACTGTCCCCAGGCTGGAGGAACAAAGGAAGAGAGGCTGTTATCAGGAACTGAAGTTCCTGGAGGAGACTTGGCCATTGCTGGAGGCATCACCTGAAGCAGAAAGGGCTGGAGAATTATCCTGGCTTCTCTCTTCCTACCAAGTTTAGTCTCCTGCCAGTGCCTCCAGTTGACTGAACTTATCAGGAAGCCAGGGTGCAGGAGAGCCTGGGAAATGTAGTCCACAGAGGTCTGGGCCCAGCAACACAGCACAGCAGGGAAGGGTGAGGGACGGATCTGAGGACAAACAGGAAAGTGACAGGCCCCATGCCCCGAGCTGTGTAATGGGGATGAGAAGGGCCCTGTGCCTACATGAAGGCAGGAGATTGCCTCCACTGACAGTTTTGCGTCTTTTCTGATCCCTACAGCAATGGAGAGGATGAGGGGCAAGGGAGAAGGCTTTGTCACCCTGCTCCCAACAGGAGGGGACTGCGGGAGAATGACCTTAGGTGAGGAGATGACCTGTGGTCTGGGAAACCAGGATGACCGAGTTCTTGAGTGGCTCTGCCAGCCAGAGCTGGAGATCTATCCCCGCATTAGCAGGCATGAACGTCCAGCGCTGTGGGGAAGTCACTATAGCAGCTGCCATAGATGAAGCATCCAGTGGCCCATGCACTAAGCTCCATGCTTTAGGTGGATTATTTCATGTAATCCTTTTAATAATCCTTTGAGATATTAACTGAGGGTGTTCCATAAAACCTAGAAATAATTATTATAGTAAAAAAAAAAAAAAGTGTTCCAGGTGTTCACGTACAACTGAACAAAAAAGTCCTGAAACCGAAAAATGAGAACATCCCAGAAGGTCTGAGTGTTGTGTGGCTGCTTGAGGCCAAATTAGACCTGGTCAACATGATTTCCTGTAAGTGAATAGGAAAAAATAAGCTTCTGTATATGTTCTATGTATTAAATCATACAGTATCACTATATATGTTTTTATTCAATATTTCTTGCAATTCAGCATCCTAAAAGTTTCACATGACATGACACTTTCGAGGAAGAAATGGAAGATCAGGCTGGATGTGGTGGCTTATGCTTGTAATCCAAGCACTTTGGGAGGCCAAGGCAAGAGGATCTCTTGAGCCCAGGAGTTCAAGACCAGCCTGGGCAACATGGGGAAACCCCATTTCTACAAATAATAAAAAAATTATCCAAGCATGGTGGTGCATACCCGTAATCCCAGCTACTCTGGAGGCTGGGGTGGGAGAGTCACTTAAGCCTGGGAAGTGGAGTATGCAATGAGCTGAGATCATGCCACTGCACTCTAGCCTGGATGGACTGTTTCAAAAAGGAAAGAAAGACAGACCCTGGAAAGAAAAAGAAAGAAAGAGAGAAAAAGAAAGAAGAAAGAAAGAAAAAGAAAGAAAGAAAGAAAGAAAGAAAGAAAGAAAGAAAGAAAGAAAGAAAGAAAGAAAGAAAGAAAGAAAAGAGAGAGAAAAAGAAAGAGAAAAGAAAGGAAAGGAAAAGAAAAGAGAAAGAAAGAAATGGAAAATCAGAGAGGTGGAGTAACCTGCCTAGGATCACACAGCTTGTCAGTGGGAGACACTGAGTTGCTCAGTGATGGAGAGTCTAATGTTGCGTGCGTGTGTTCTGACCATGGCCCAAGGCCAAATATAACCTGGGAAAGGCACCGCACTACTTCCCTCTCATCACAATGGGTACATTGTATGCCAATGGCACGTGGTCATACACACCTCCAAGGGTAAACAGTCAAATGCCAGGAGCCTCTCCAGCTCTCCGACATCAAAATACTGTATCCTGAAGAGAGTGGGGCTCTGCAGTCCAGCCCCATGTGATACACAGTCCCAGTGGGGGCGGGAGACTGGCCCAAGGTCACACAGCTGGGTAGAGGTGAACCACACACCACCTCCCCACGCAGTTGCAAATCGGTTTCAAGGCCCGCTTCCTCTCTCCTTTCCTAGAATGCCTTGTTACCACAGAGTTTCTACAGTTCAAACCTGGAGGGCAGGTTGGTTTTGTTTGGTTTATCACACACTCCTTCACAGATTACAGGTGAGATTTTACCCTTGAACTGAAAGTAGAAATTTATTGTTTGCTTTAAGACATGGCTCTTTCTCTCTTGCCCCCCCCCCCCCCGCCCCCTGCCCAATACATTAGGATCCTCTTGTCCTATCAAAAAAAAAAAAAAAACAGTAATAATAATAACAATTCTATGGGGCAGAAAAGGGAAGAATTTGTGAGTTTCCCATTTCTGTGGGAAATTTGTCTGTCCTATTCTGTGGGAAATTTGTGTGTGGACATTTCCCACAAAAGGCAGTTAAGTCTTCATTGAGTAACAGGAAAAGAGCAGCTCCAGCCCCATGTCTTCATGGCACAAGCAAAGTCAAAGGCGAGGAGAGCTCACCTGAGCTCCAGTGTGTAGACAGACGCCATGCCTCCTGTCCAACCCTTACATCAGATAGCCAGAACGTCCACATTTTCCAGGTTCCTATAGGCTGTGTTTAGGGAAACATGTAAGACTCTACTGGAACTTATGTGCTGGGAGGGTCAAGTGCTGACACTTGGTCTTCCTGCTCTTGGCTGATGGATAGCGGGGAACAGGAGGCTATCTCTATCTCACTCAGATAGAGATGGACATTCCAATCAAAAGCTAAGCTACTTCTGAATGCAAAGACGGTGCATCAGCTTTTGCTGCATAACAAACCGCTCCAAAAATTAGTGGTTAAAACAACTATTGTTTATTTAGCTCGTGAGTCCTCATGTTAGCCATCTGGGTTGTGCGCAGCTGGGCTCATTTGTATGTCTTTGGCCAGCTGCTGGGTTTGCCGGGGCTGTCTGATCGGGTATGGCTCAGCTGAGACCCTGTGACCCTATGACTCTGCTCCACATGTTCTCTCATCCTCAGCAGCATAGCCTGAATTTTAGGCACAGTAGCCTGGGCTTTATCCATGGTAACCAACAGGCTTCCAGGACAACAGCAGCAGTACTCAGGGCTTCTTGAGGCCCAGGCTTGGAACTGTCATAAAGTTACTCCCAACATATTCCAATGGCTAAGTCAAGTCAAAAGGCTGTCCCTGATTCAAGGACTGGAAGCTGCAAAGTCACATTGCAATAGATCTAGGGAGGGAGAAGGATTATCACCATGTTTCAAATGATCTTCCCCTATATCCATTCAAAATTCTTCTAGGAACAAAGTACGGGTTTCAGTAAAAAAAAGTGTTGAATCAAATAATCCATCCAATTAAGAGTTTGTGGCCCTGGCCTGTTGTACACCTACTAAGTGCAAGCCTTAAGCCTCAGCAGTGGGCAGACCCTAAGCAGTAGCAAGCTGGAGCCTGCTAGCACTGGCTCATGAGAAACAACTGTTAAATGCTCAGGAATTTTGTGAGCCACTTGTTAAACCATCATAGCTTGAAACTGACCATGGTGGGAGCATTTACCCCATGGGAATTGGCTAGCACTATACATCAGGGTGCTTTCTCTCCCAGAGAGCTGGTTTACCCACACACCACTGCCGTTTAGCAGAAGGACATACTGTCTCTTCCATCCTAAGCAGTAAGACAGATACACAATGAGCGATTATCACACACCAATCTGGCATGCTGATTTCAATACAAGAAATAAAATGAGAGACTGGAAGCAGCAGGAAAAGGAACTCATCATTTCTGGCACTCAGAAATGACGTAAGGCATGATGGAGCAGGCAGTCTTTTCAGCTGGGCCTTGAAGGAAATACAGAGATAGCCACAGCCAGAGAGAAGGCTGTAGCCTGCAGGAACAGCCAGGTACAGGCAGAGGAGCCTTCAGAGAGCAGGTAGCCAGCCTGGTGGGAGAGGCTCAGACTGCAGGTGTTTTATTTAGTACCACTTTAGCTTCAAGTGACAGAAAATCCCAAACAACCATGACTTAAGCAAGTTGGTTTTATTCTCTTCCTATAAGCGATCTCGGGAAATGATCGTGAATGATCAGCGCTCTGCAGGCACAGCGGCTCCGCCCCTGATCAGCCCCTCACATCTCCTCTTGTCCCAGAATCTTCCAGAACAGGTGCATGACCTTCTCGTCCTTCCCTCCCTTCTTGGGTGCGGAAGGCCATCCGGCAGCCCGGGATCTGACACCCAGCAGCTTCCCCACTCACGGCTGTGTGAGCTCCAACAGGTTGCCCCACCTTTCCGAGTCCTGGTTTCCAACTCGGTAAAATGGAGCAAAGTAACCCACAGAATCGCAGGGGATAGTGTCTGTGCAGAACTTAGCATGGTGGCCGGCCCACGGTGGGCACTCAGAGAAAGTGGGGTGTGTGTGTACGTGTGTGTGTGTGTGTGTGTGTGTGTGTGATTAAAGAGAGAGAGCCTCTTCGGGCCAGAGACACCTTGGCCTCCTCCTGCCTTCTGGGAGAAGCAAGGCCTCTCTTTTTCCCAGGCTTGGGTGGTGGAACAGCTGTTGGGGAGGGAGCCCTGGCAGCCTGGTCCTTGTGGAGTTTGGTTCTACGTGGGCAGCTGTGTGAACCTTGACCGCTTCTGACCAGCTTCGCTGAGGTGGCCACTTCAAACAAAGGGCCCGTGAGGATGCCCGCCCCAGCCCCCAGGCCATCCACCCTCACCCACAGGCCATGCCACATGAGGGGGGACTGTGCCTGGAAAGGGACTCTTTGGGAAATGATGTCCACCCCTCCTGGATCAAGGGGTAGGGCAGCTGGGTTGCAGCTGGGGAGGAGGTGAGGGCAGGAAGCATGCTAGGTCAGGGACCCAAGCAAATATTTGGCAGATCAATGCTCAAGACTGACCTGGGGTGTTTACCACTGGGTCGTCAGGAAGTGGCTTCTTGCCACTCTCAACTCCGCCTCCCCTCACAGCAGCCTTCAGGGATGGGGGCTTTTCTGGCATGGTCAGGGGCTCACCCGTCCGCCTAGCCCCATGGCCTAGCACGCCCTGCCTTGCCCACTTAACTGCAGGTGGTCTTGGTACACATCATTTTTCCTCAGAGTGAGCAGCTGGAGAGCCCAGCACACCTCCAGGGGAGGCTGCTGCCCTGTGCTGGGTCCTCTGCTAGGGAAATGCTAGCCCACTCGCTCTCCCCAAACAACCAGCGGGGGGCTCACATTCCTGGCCCCTGTCCAACAGATGATGACGTCCCTCTCCCAGGGCCCTGCAGGAGGGCCTGGGAGGGAGGTGGGAGCCGGATCCACATCCCCTCTGTGGCTGGAGGGGTCCTTGTCGTCTAGTCTCGGAAAGGTGCCAAGCGTTGCCTGCAACCGAGAGGGAAACAGCGCCTCTCCGAGCACTTTGTTCCACTTGCTGGAGGGCTAAAAATACACTGGCACTGCCAAAGGCAGTCCTCGAGAGCCCAGGGGATCTGGCAGTGGGGAATAGCTATCCTAGCACCTGGCACTGTTAAAGGAGCATGGCAGGATTAGCCAGCCCCCTGGGCCCTGCCTGTGCCCGTCGACTCGACTCTGCACTGGGTTCACTCTTCCCGCAGCAGCCTCTGACCGAGCTTCCCTGCACCCCGGCCCCGCCCCTGCCCACTCTTTCCCCAGGCTGGCCCATCTGCATCCCCAGTTGGAGCCTGAGGCTGCCTACGTGACTGCGCTTTTGCAGATGTCAAAACAGCGGCTCTCCTGCAAAACACCAAGAAGGCTTCCAATTCCTCCAGCAAAGCTACAGTTCGCCATAAAGCTGAAAATGAAAACCCTTTTAGTGGGCCACAACCCAGTGGCTTCAATTCAAGAAATGTGCGTTGACACCCTGCTTCTATAGGCGTTAATCTTTCCAGGACCTCAAGCCTCTTTGAGAGTCTGAAGAAAGACATAGACTCAGAGAAAAATACCCTCCTAAGCAGCATTTGCCAAGCAATTTTAGGGAACGAGATTTTAGGGAAATGGACACCATGAACCCCATCCACACATGCACGCACTCCGAGTTAAAAAAGCTTGCTTTGCTGGCGGCCAGGCGCTGTGCTAGAACCCGAGATAGAGAGATGAGGAAGAAAGAGAAGTGCCAGGCACGCAAATGCCACCAATGCCACACTCATGTTTAAAGAGCGGTGAGAACAGGGGCCTCAGGGCTGCGGAGGAGGAAGATGGACCGGGGTGTAACTAGAATATGGAGAAGAGGGTGCGTTTGAATGGGGCTTTGAAGGACACACGCGATCTTACCAGGGAGAAAATGTAGGGTTAGAGAATTTGTTTACATAGAATTTGTGCTCTAGCAGAGCATGAAAAAGAAAGAATTTGTTTGGAAGCAGGGTGGGCCTGAGAGTTTGAACGGGATGCGAAGGCTGAGTGGATTCATTTTCTGTTGCCATGTGACAGTCTACCATAAACCGAGAGGCTTGGCACGACACACGCTTATTCTCTCAGCTTCCGCAGGCCAGGGGTCCACACAGCTAGGGTAGGTCCCCTGCTCAGGGGCTCCCCAGGCTGCCCCAGGGGTCACAGGGACCTGGACAGGAAGGAATCCACACCTGAGTTCATGTTTGGCAGGATTCTTCCCCTTGTGACTCGGACTGAGAGCCCCACCTTCCTTGCTGGCTGGCGACTGGAAGCCGCCCTCAGCTCCCAGAAGCCACCACAGTTCCCTGCTGTGGGCCCTCTCCATGGGCAGCTCCCAACACCGATGCTGCCTTTTCAAGGCTAGCAGATCTCTATAAAGTCTGCTAAGACTGAACCTTCTATCATATAAAGAGAGTGATGATAGCCCAAATTCTTGCTTCTTGCTAGGAGCAAGTCACAGGTTTTACCTGCACCCAAGAGGTGGGGGGATTCGACTGGGCGAAACAGCCAAGGGTGGAGCTCACAGGGCCATTTCAAGTTCTGTCTGCTGCAGGAAGACTTCGCTGGAAAAGAGGCTTGGAGAGAGTTATGAATGCCCTTTATGCCGTACTTTGAAATGTATCCAGTGGGAGGCAGGGAGTCATAGAAAGGGGATGAATAGGGGATGAGATTGAGGCAAGAAGCTCAAAGGGAAGGTAATTTCTTTTCTTTTCTTTTCTTTTCTTTCTTTCTTTTTTTTTTTTTTTTTTTGACGGTGTCTCGCTCCATTGCCCAGGCTGGAGTGTAGTGGCAGGATCTTGGCTCACTGCAACCTCCGCCTCCCGGGTTCAAGAGATTCTCCCACCTTAGCCTCCTAAGTAGCCATGATTACTGGTGCCACCACACCCGACTAATTTTTGTATTTTCAATAGAGACGGGGTTTTGCCATGTTGGCCAGGCTGGTCTCAAACTCCTGACCTCAGGTGATCTCCTGTTCGGCCTCCCAAAGTGCTGGGATTACAAAGGCGTAAGCGCCCAGCCTGAAGTTACTCTCTGTGGTTGGGAGGGAAAAGGACGAGGAGCCGTGGCCATGGGATGGAGAAGAAAGACCCGGTGTCTGCCTTGCTGACCTTCACTTCCTCTTGGTCTCTATGCAGGGGTCACCTGGTAAGGCTCTCCCTGTCCGCCTGACATAAAACACCCGCTGCCTCCTCTCTCAAGCCCTCACCCAGCCTTATTGTCTCACAGCTTACCAGCACATGTCATCCCATGTGTTTGTTTCTTTAACTGTTTATTCTCTTTCTCTCCCTTGTAGAATGGAAGGAATTTGTTTGGCTGACTGCTGTATCTCCAGCCACTAGAACAGTGCCTGGAGTATAGTACCTACTCAATCAGTATTTGCTAACTAACTAAATGAATGAATGAATGTATACAAAAGCTATTCTGGCCCTCTTTCCTTGCATAACGCAGCCATGGCTCGTGGTCCCAAGAAGCATCTGAAGCGGGTGGCAGCTCCAAAGCAGTGGATGCTGGGTAAATTGACCGGTGTGTTTGCGCCTCGTCCATCCACCGGTCCTCACAAGTTGAGAGAGTGTCTCCCCCTCATCATTTTCCTAAGAGACAGATTTAAGTATGCCCTGCCAGGAGGTGAAGTAAAGAAGATTTGCACGCAGCGGTTCATGAAGATCGGTGGCAAGGTCCGAACTGATATAACCTGCCCTGCTGGATTCATGGATGTCATCAGCACTGACAAGACGGGAGAGAATTTCCGTCTGATCTATGACACCAAGGGTCGCTTTGCTGTACATCATATTACACCTGAGGAGGCCAAGTACCAACTGTGCAAAGTGAGAAAAATCTTTGTGGGCACAAAAGGAATCCCTCATCTGGTGACTCATGATGCTCACACCATCCGCTACCCTGATCCCCTCATCAAGGCGAATGACACCATTCAGATGGATTTGGAAACTGGAAGATGACTGATTTCATCTAGTTCAACACTGGTAACTTGTGTATGGTGACTGAGGGTGCTAACCTGGGAAGAATTGGTGTGATCGCCAACAGAGAGAGGCACCTTGGATCTTTTGACGTGGTTCACATGAAAGATGCCAATGGCAACAGCTTTGCCATTTGACTTTCCAATATTTTAGTTATTGGCAAGGGCAACAAACCACGGATTTCTCTTCCCCGAGGAAAGGGTATCTGCCTCACCATTGCTGAAGAGGGAGGCAAAAGACTGGCAGCCAAACAGAGCAGTGGGTGAAATGGTCCCTGGGTGACATGTTAGAGCTTTATACATAATTAAAAATCATGTGGCATGATTAATAATAATAATAAAAAAGCTATTCAGGCAGTAGGAGAGAAGTAGGCCATTAGTGACACTCTAAGGTTTCTGCCTTGACAGATTAGAAGGTGATGCTCAGTGACATGGGAAGAAATAGGTCACAATGGGAAGCAGGTCCGGATTGAACTTCGGTCCAGTGGACCTGAGACGTCCAGGTAACAGCCAGGTTGGGAGAGTCAGGGGGGCGTCAGAAATGTGAGACCCAGAGCTCATGAGGTAAGCAGGAGAGGGAGTAGGTTACATAGTCAGTGCTAACAGGGAACAGATGAAATCGTGGGGTTCAATGAGAGAGTGGAGAACCAAGGACACACCCTGGGAAAGAAGGAGCCAGTCTAAGAGGTAAGAGGAGATGCTGGAGTCCCCATGAAAGAGTTCCAAGAAGGAAGGCAGGTCCTGTCCCCACTACGGAGAGGACAAGCAAACAAGGTGAGGTGCGAAAGGATTTGGTGATTAGAGGGTGACTGGTGACCACAAGGAGAGAATCTCAGAGAGTGGAGGTTTCCAGGTCAATGAGAGGCTAAGAAAGGGCTGCAGTGGCTCCTTCAAGAAGGAACACGAGGCGGTGGCAAGAACAGATTTGATGTTGTGGGAAGGAGAAGGGAGGAGGGAGGGAAGAGGACAGATCCTGGAGTGGGGGAAGGAGATTCTGGGAGGGACAGAAGTTGCTGGCCTAAACACGAAGCTCAGCAAACTCACCCTGAGTGTCCCCTCCCCTGCCATGCCTGGGCCTCCTGTCAGTGGGATATGGGAGGCACAGAAGAGAGACTTCAGCACATATTCAAGGACGTCTGGGTCCCTTGAACCTGGCCCAACCTTGGGCTTGTCCTAGCTACCAAGAAAAGCTTACAAGGAGGTATCCAGTGGGAACTCAGGAGAGCTGCTGGGGCTACTCAGCTGCAGATGGCAGATCCTCGTTCTCACCCTTCTCCGGGACTGGAACCCATTACAGCCTGTGGCAGACAGCATTTTCTAAAATCGGCCACCACAGTATCTCCCATCCCACTTTCTCTTATACAAGTGACGTTGGTACGCCTCTATCAAGGGGTAAAGTCAGTGTCCCTTCATCTGGAACCTGGGCAGGCCTCTACGACCTCCTTGGCTGGTGGAGTCCACCATTAACCATGTTGGGTAATCCCATCCTCACGGTTGGGCAAGGCTACGCAGCTTCTGGATGTTTCTCTCTCTTGGCACATGTGCCTTCAAAGCCCCAAGCCACCATGTAATAAATTATCCCAAAGCTACCACACAGAGAGGCCCGTGTGAAGAGAAACTGAGGCTGCCAGCCCCAGCTGAGCTCCTAGCAAAACACATCCAGACCACAGCACCCATCCTGGCCACAATGCCTTGCTCTCTAGGGTTCCCCAAGGCCCTGCTTCCCACCCCTGCTGTGCACTCCCTGGGAAGGCTGGCTTCACCCCCCCATGCACCTGCCTGGGCCCAGTGGCGATCAACAAGCAGGCCCTGGGTACTGTGCCCCCTGAGCAGCCCTTAACAGGTCTGCACGGGTCATCTGCCCAGCTCCCAGCTCCCAGCCCCCAGCTCCCCAACCACCCCACTCCAGAAACATGGAAAATCCAGGGACCATCCCAGGCCCAGCTGCACTCCAGGAAGAAACCGGGCATGCTGCCCAGAATTACACAAAATGGACTTTGGGCCAATTGCCCAAGCTGGACTAATGCCCCCACCTTCTTAGAAAGGGCACTCTTTCCGGAACCAAGGCCATAGCCTGGAACAAAACCCAGATGTCGGTTGAGCAGGACATGCCAGGTGGGAGGGGCTGCGGGGGGGTGGGAGGTGCATGCCTGATCCCTCTCGCACCCTATCAGCCCAGCAGGGTGGGGGGAGGGAAGGAGACCCCATGTGTAAGGACTATCATCAGGCAGCCAGCTGCTTCTGAAGGTGGACCTCCGAGGCCCCTGGGATTCAGCCCCCTCATCCCTGCCTTAAGCAATGGAGATAAATCTAGGTTAGGGGTTAGGGGGCACGACAAGCTGTGCTCCCCGAAAGCAAAACAGTTAAGTACACATCAGGAAAGAATTGTTTCCTATCCTGTATTTGTGTTAGGATACACGTAACCTGTACCTCTGGAGCATTTAAAATAAGACCGGCTTTATTGTCGTATTCTTAAGTTCTCTTAATAAATATTTCTTGAGTACCTACGATGTGCCAAGCACCATAGATATATTTTCATAAATACATACATGTATGAATATGCAAAGGATATCTCTAGAATAGTGGTTCTGAACCAGGGCTGCCAGGGAACGTTTGTCGATGTCTAGAGGCATTTTTAGCTGTCACAACTAGAAAGGTGCTACAAAAATCGAGTGGGGCGAGACCAGGGATGCCACAAAGCATCCTGCAAGGCACAGGACAGCCCCGCAATACAGCAAAAGTCTCTGACCCAAAGTGTCATCCTCACTGACATTGACCTCTGGAAGGATACACAAGGGACGGGTCCACGGTGGACACCCCTGTTGCTAGGACTAGGGGACCACTGTGCTTGGGTATGCAAAATCATTCATTTTCCCCGTGTGCCATTGTGAGGAAGGGCATTTTGTAGGGCTTCTTACGAAGTGCATAGATGACTTATTTTTAGAAAAGAATAACTGTGACTTGACTGAGCCATGATTATTTAGTGGTCTTCTCTTGATTGCTGGGGCGAAGGAATTTAAAGAGGAGGAAAAGCAAGGGCCTGCCACAGTACCTGGGACCCACAGTCCTCAATCCACCTAGTCTTCCTCTAGACCAGAGTGTCCCCACCTGGCACCAGTGCATGGTGGCCCCGTCTGTTCTTTCCTGCAGGGACCATCCTATGCAGGATGTTCAGCAGCATGCTGGCCTCTCTGTACCCAGATGCCAGTGGCACTCTCTTCCCTGTTGCGACAACCCAAAATGTCTCCGGACATTTCCAAATGTCCCATGCGGAAGAACAAAAACATCCCTAGTTTGGAGCCACTGTGCTAGATTTACTCTGTGAACATCTCAACACAAAGAAGTCCCCGTCCACTAACCTCAGGAACCTACGACCCAGCTGGAGCCTCAGGGAGACCCGGACCCATGCCCAGGGCCAGAGGACTGAAGACACAGAGACAGCAGACACTGCATGGCGCCCGGGGAGGGGAAGAATGCCTCCCAGAGGAAGCATTGCTCACAGATTCCTGAGCGTAGAGAGGGGCCTTCTGGGCTCCCCTAAAACATCTGTCCATTTCACAGAGAAGGAGATGGAGCAGAGGGGTGACGTGGCCCCAGTCACACAGCGAATGATGGCTAGGAGAAGTCGGGACAGCTGTATTCTCTGTAGCATCCCAACACATCCTGGGAGACTTTCCTTGTTCTTTATATACTCCCTGGCTCCATGGACACCCCTCAGTGTCCTGGTGCCCCCATCTTGAAAGGGGGTCACCTAAGACGGCACATGACTAGCCGCATGTATTTTCTGCATTCGCCCTGTATTTCTAGGTAAACAATCACGCAGCTGTTCCTGAACTCCGCAGTGGCTCCACGCAGAGCTGTCTCCTAGGGTTTGGAGGATCGCATCCACAGCTGCACACCACAGACCCAGGAAATGTCCACCACCGCTAGACTGCGGCACCTCCTGCAGCTACAGGCAGCTGAGAGCCAGGGAAACCCAGTTTGCAAAACTCTGACATCTATACAAGTGAGAGTGGCAGGGATAAATAGGATGAGAATTAAAACCCACCTTGTTTCAACTCCTTAAGGAAGGGAGGTCAAGAAGAGTCCAGCCTTGAGCAATGAAGTCAGCCAAGACATTCCTTCCACCAGGTAGAAAAAGCCAGGTATCAAAGAACCCAGGCTTTAAAACCAAACTGCCTGGGACTGTAACCCCATTCTGTGACTTCCTGGCTGTGTGATCTCAGACAAGTTACTCAACCTCTCTGAACCTAAGTAGCTGCATCTATAAGACAGAGATAATAACTGTGACCACTCTATAGTATCATCAGTCAGCTGAGATAATGCAAATGAAGCTCTTAGCACAGAGACCAGCACATTGTAACTATGTGTTACCTGATTCCGGCTATTATTTTAGTATTAAGCATAAATATAATACCAACAACCTTACTGTGGTTTATGAGCTGGCATGTGGGGCCCCATATAAATTTTCACAAATAAATTCCAGTTTGGAGGCAAAATGGCTGGAAAACTACAAAATTTCTGGTCATTTGTATAACATCCCTCCTCCCGCCATCCCATATTGAAAAAATAAAAGGATCTTTTAAAAACGATTTTTAGTGGTGTTTTAACCTATCTGAACAGCTAAGACTTGACTGCCCTGTTCTTGGTTTCAGCTGTTTTCCAGCTGCAGTGTTTTTCTCATTGATCAGAGAGAAATCCCCAAGGTCTGGCAAAGGAAGCTTTTAATTGCTCTGGATGGACTGATTTTTGGCTTAGCTGCTCAAGCATATAATTGAATGAGAGCGAGAGAGAGAGTGAGAGAATATCACTTTGAGATTGCTTTGAGATGAATATACAGTCAGAAATCCCCATTCCTGACCAGACCTCCAAGATTCCCCTAGCCTGACTCCCACGAGCTCTGCAGACAGAGAGCATAAAGAAGTCACTTCATTTTCCTGATCTTTATCAAAATAATAACAAGAGTGATCATAACAATCACTGTCCTTTATCATATGTGCTTGTGGGTTGGAATTCCCCAAATGTGGACTCTGAGATGAGGATTTGAATCCATTGACTTTCTTAGGAGGGAATCCTGGAAGCACCAGGAAGTCAGACAGAGAATGGAAGACACAGCCAGGGAAGCAAGTTACAACTGGGGCCGCTGGAGCGCAATCCCTCTGGGGACTCTGGGAGCCAGTTCAGCTCGAACACTTCAGCATCATCTCATCCAGGGATGAGGGCACTGGGGAATTTATGCCCCAGATCCCATCAGCCATTGGTGGAGGGCTGTTCCTAGGCTGTATTAATTCCCTGGCACTTCCAGCCATCCCCAGTGCAGGCAGCCTGGAGAACGAAGCCCTGGGGCAAAAGAGCCACAAGTCAGGCCTTCTGCAAAGCACCAGCAGCATCCCTACAATGCCCAAATACGACACGACCCAAAAATATGATCATCGCCTACTTCCCCACTCAAAAGACCCAGAGGATTTGTGATCTAATTGAATATACAATCAGTATATTTTTATCAGTAGATAAAATAGTTAATATCTATTTATAACATTTAATTTACCCTACAAGCTTATAATGACATATTATATGTTAATGATATATTAATTTAGAAAAATTGCTCTCTGCCCTCATTTCATGACTCAGTTTTATTCCAGCTCTTCCAATTCATCATTGCTCTCATGGTCTTTGTCATCATCAAAGCCACCTTTTGAATCGTCTTAGCTTCCCAAGCACATCTTCTTTCCTCCCCTCTGGTTCTTGGCGACACAGCAATTTTGGAATCTGTAGGATGCTTTCACTGGAATTTTTATCCCAAGCCTTGAGCACCTATTTGCATAACATTGGGGCAGCTGGTTGTTCCATTCATCTCGGAGGTGCCAATGCGTGCTCTCCATAATGTAACCGGGGATGGTATGGCTTTCTTAAGTGTCCTTAAAAGACTCATTCACTCTTCACAGAGCAACACGGTGATGCCACACCCTTGGAAATTTGTTCCAAATCTGGATTATATTTCCTAGCCTCCTTTTTAGCAATTCCTTCAAGATCACCTTAGTAAATATCCAAAAAGACCACCGATTGAGGTTGTTTCAGATAACATCTCGCCTAAACAGCACTTGGTTGTTCAAAGTAAAACAGTTGGGAGCAACCCACAACATGAAGGACTGTGCGAGTCCTACTTGAAAACAGACAATGTCATTCCAGAGATCATCTGGGGAGGGGGGAGCTTCGGTGAGTCTCCAGTCGTGATAGGGGTTTTGACAGTCACTTGCATAAACCCATCTTAATCTTCACAACCACCCCAGGAGTGGGTTCTCTCATTATTCCCATTTAACAGATGAAGAAATGGAGGCTCGAGGGGCTCAACAAGCAGTGGAGTGACAGTGATGGGTGTTACTTGGCGGTATGCACACCTTGCCCCACCACATGGCCACCTCTGATGGGGAAGAGCTGTGCCCATGGGCATAGCTGGCAGACTCCTGGGCCAACCAGCAAACTCTAAGGAGCAAAAACCCCCAGCTGGCCCAGCAGCCATGGTGAGGTCCCAACTCAGCTCCCTCCACTTTCCTGAGTGAGGAAAGAAAAGGGCCACTTCCACCATTCCAGCTGAAAACCTCTGCAAAGAAAATGCAAAGAAAAGTCCCCCTTTAGGGATCTGGCGCTGCTTCCAAAACACACACCCAAGACCATTTCAAATAAGAAAGCCAAAGTGTGTAAGAGTTTTTAAAACAAGACCAAATGGAAAAATCTTGACTCCCCTTTCTTGTCTCTTTTGCTTATCGGTCCATGACACTTTGGGTTTTTACTGATTAACAGAACTAAAGAACCGGGGGGAGCTGTGAGGGAGAGGATTCAGCCTGGTATTAAAGGGAGACCGTGGGCTTTGGAGCTGGCAGGGCTGAGCTCACTGCCTTCGGGCTGTCTCAGCCTCAGTTTCACCATCTGTAAGATGGGTACTAATCCCTACCTCACAGAGCAGTGATGAAGATTAAGTAGAATGCAGCAGTCAACACAAGTCAGAAATCAATAGTGTCAATCCCATCCTGCAGCGTCCCTCCTTTCCTCTTCTGTTTCCAGTCAGGTTATGGGGCCTGGGGGCTACAGTGAAACAGAGTTGGTCTCTCTGGAGTAGGGAGACAGAGCTAGCATAACGGGGAATGGAGAGCGGGGCGCCTGGCTTCCTGTTCTTGCTTTTCTCAGGCACCTCTTCCCACGGGGAGAAGACCACGTGGCCTGTCTGCCAGAATGCCCTCCTTCACTCCACCCCAGACCACCCCAGTCCAGGCCGTGCCCACAGCCGTGTGTGGGACCCTCATCTCCCCAAGGTGGGGTGAGTGGAGGAAGCCCCATAGCTGCAGCTGTGTCTCTGCCTTCCAGAAACCAGGCATGGGAGCAAAAGAGGAGGAAACCAAGAGGAAGAAGAGAGGTCAACAGCCCTGGCAAAGAGAATACGCGGCGTTCTCCCCAGAAGGGTCCCTGAGGGGCACACGTTGGAGGTCTGGCTGCTGAATCCCCGGACTAAGCTGAGGGCATCCTGGGTTACACTGGTGGGTCTCAGAGCTGCTGGAAGGCTGCCCCTGGCCTCGGCTCCCATCTCCTCACAGCTGCTAACTGTAGAGGGTTCTCAAAGGCAGGATTTCAATTTTGCAAACGGATCTTCAGAAAATTGTGCCTCGCAGCTCCCTGTGGCCAGCCACGTCAGCAAAACATACCTCGGAAGAGGAGTCCACTGCCAAGGAGGCTGGGAAGCCGCCCGGAAGCCCAGTGCGCCTCGGGAAGATCTGTTTCCAATTAGCTGGTGGCCGTTCCCCCCAAATCGTGACCATAACCAGATTTGGGGAAGTCAGCGTGCCCCATTTCATGAACAGTTGTCAGAGAATCCCCAAATCCTACCCTCTGATGGGCCACACAGACCTCCCAGCTCAGGCAGCCCGGTGTCCTCGGGAGAAAAATGAGAGACTTGCTGAAGGCGGCTTCTGTGACCTCATCCAGCTCAGCCACTCTCTGACTGCATATTTTCCCTGGGCCTCCTTTGTAATAATTCCACAGGGTCTAGTACACTGGAACCCCTAATTTTTGTAGATATAGCACTCACACAACTCACAATTTTTAAAAAAAAGTAGCCAGGCGCGGTGGCTCACGTCTGTAATCCCAGCACTTTGGGAGGCTGAGGCATGTGGATCACCTGAGGTCAGGAGTTCGACACCAGCCTGACCAACATGCTCTACTAAAAATACAAAAATTAGCCGGGCATGGTGGCACATGCCTGTACTCCCAGCTACTCAGGAGGCTGAGGCGGAAGAATCGCTTGAACCTGGGAGGCGGAGGTTGCGGAGACTGAGATTGCGCCGTTGCACTCCAGCCTGGGCAACAAGAGTGAGAGATTCTGTCTCAAAAAAGAAAAACATAGAGACAGGGTCTTCCTCTGTCCCAGGCTGGAGTGTAGTGGGTGCAATCATAGCTCACTGCCACCTCAAATTCCTGAGCTCAAGTGACCCTTCCACCTCAGCCTCCCGAATAGCTGGGAATACAGGTGTGTACCACCACACCTGGCTAATTTCTTAAGTATTTTTATTTTTTGTAGAGACAGAGTCTCAATATGTTGCCCAGGCTGGTCTTAAACTACTGGGCTCAAACGATCCTCCCACCAGGGCCTCCCGAAGTGCTGGGATTACAGGTGTGAGCCACTGCACGTGCCCAGAGTGAACGACTTAGTTGTCAAGAAAAGACGGGTGGACAGTGTTACGTTTTGGCAGTCCATTTCCTCTTTCCATTGCCTGCTCCCCAAAACACTGACGGATACAGGGTGCCAAGCCATTATTTTTTCTAATGCAGGAGTTAAATAACATTAAAGGATATTTTTTGGAAAAAAGACAAAATTATGACTCTCATTAAAATATAAAGATTTTATTTAACTCACTAATTAATGAGGGAATTAGTTAAGATGCTCTAACTAGTTAAAAGGAGAATTCCAAGAACCACACGTATTAAGTCAACAGGAGGCCGAAATGAACTTGAGTGCAGAGGAAGTTTATCCACAGAGCAACCATCAAGTGCATTCCTCAGCACGAGGAGTTTGCATTTCTATGAACTCAAATCATCTGCACTGCTGTCAGTTCTCTATGACTGACAGAGTTGTAACATGGCCCAAAGGCAATGGAAGGCAAAGATAACCTGGAACTGGGCTCTAGCCTGGACATTCAGTGACGTGTTCTCCTTTTTTGCCCATTGGAAAGTTTTTCACTAATTTTTCCTGTTGGTAATATAGGAGACCAAATGGTGGAAGAATAAACAAAGGCTATACTTAGAGGAAACTGATCCCTCCAGATTGGAATCCTGTGGAAAATTCTTGGAGGAGACTGAAGTTGAGCTTGATTTTGAAGGCTGGTAAAGATTTAGGGGGTGGGTACAATGGCTCACGCCTGTAATGCCACCACTTTGGGAGGCTAAGGAGGGAGGATTGCTTGAGCCCAGGTATTCTAGATCAGTCTGGGAAACATGGTGAGAGCTCACCTCTACAAAAATAATTTTTTTTAATTAGCTGGGCCTGGCGGTGTGCACCTGTGGTCCCAGCTACTCTGGAGACTGAAGTGGGAGGATCACCTGAGCCCAGGAGGTTGAGGTGGCAGCGAGCCATGATCACGCCACTGTACTCCAGCCTGAGCAACAGAGCAAGAAACCTCAAGAAAAAAAAAAATATGTGGAGAGGAGCACCTCTGTCTACAGAGACGAGTGTGGGCGGAAGTTTGGAGGGAGGAGGAAGGTGTGTTCCGCTGGCAGGGTGCATCTGTCTGCCCAGAAAAGTGGGTTTGTGAAGGAAACTGGCAGGTGACGAGGTTGGAAATGTAAATTGGGACATCCTTGTGGCTTTTTACTGTGGCTCTCAGCTTCCTAACCGTCCTGGAGAAAGAGAGGTAAGAGGATAAATAAAGATGGTGGAAATGGTGTGAAGGTAGTTATCTGAAAAGGCGGCAGGGAGGTGCTGGCCTTTTGTTCTGTTCACAGTAGACAATTTGGGGTGCCTTCCCAGTGATCCTGCCTTTTTTGGAGTGTGATTCCCGCTTCTTGCTGAGGAGGAAGAAGCAAACAATCAGATTTGAGACAGATAGCTCCCCGCTGCTTATGAAAGGCGGACAGAATTTGAACTGAGAAAGACCCCACCACAGTCCAGCGGTATTGACCCAGGAGTGGTAAGAACATATAAAACTGAGGCCCTGGTTGTTACCATGGCAACCTATAGTCTGTTGCATGCTGAGTTTGGGGGAGCAGAAGAGACTCAGGGGGATAGTCAGTCCACAGGGAGATTAGCACAGGTGGGCAGAGAAGTGACCCAGCCCCAGGTTGCCCCGTAACCTTTGTTCCCAGGAGGCTGCTGTGCAGCTCCTCTGGTCAGCAGTTCCCTGAGGGTCCGGGGTTTCCTAATAGGAATGATTCTCCCTCCAGTTCACTTGAAGGGCTTCTGCTTCCTTCCCTCAAACAGGCTTTACGGAGTTTAATGAACCCAGAGCCATCTCCTTCCCCAATGCCGACTGTGCCTGCATTTTAGGCCAGGTTTGTAGGAGAGTTGAATGAAAATTGAATGAATGAAGGATGAAAAGTACAAAATGCCATCACTTCACCTCTTTCAGGAAGACCCAGGACACTCTACTGCATCCTCCGCTAGTCTGTGAATTAAATGTCAATGGCAGCTTTCACTAAGCACTTACTATGTGCCAGACACTATGCTGAGCTCTGCACCTTTAAGAGGCAGCAAGTGGTGACTGGTTCAGAGCTGGGCTCAAACTGCCTAAGTTGGAAGCCTCGGATAGGAAAACTGAAGCTTAAAGAGGTGAAGCCCTGGCCAAGCCCAGTAGCTCATGCCTGTGATCCCAGCACCTTGGAAGGCCAAGGCAGGAGGATCACGTGGGGCCAGAAATTCAAGACCAGCCTGGGCAACAAAATAAAACCTTATTTCTACAAAAAAATTAAATAATTAGCCAGGTGTGGTGGCGTGTGCCTATAATCCCAGCTGGAGGATCGCCTGAGTCCAGGAGTTCAAGGCTGCAGTGTGCTATGAATATGCCACCGCACTCCAGCCTGGGTGACAGAGGGATACGATGTCACTAAAAGAGTTGGGGGTGGGGATCAAGCCCTCTCCTGAGCTAGTAGTAATGAGGGGACTGAGGTTCAAGCCCATGGCTGATTCCAGATTCTGTTTACAGAACCGTTATGTGATGTAACTAAAGCCTTGATTATGCATCTACTAGGCACACCATTCAAGGTGCTGGGGATGCTGCTGTCACCAACACACCCAGTCCTGGCCCGCATGCGGCTGCCACCCCAGCCCCCAGTGCTCTCCCTGGAGCCTGAACCCTAGCTACCCTTTCAGAGCCACCCCTCTGGCTTCCAAGTACCTGCACTACCCACTCCTACCCCTCCCTGGAAGAGATGGCACAGCCTGGGAGCCAGCCACCCTGGGGGGCTCAGGTCTGTGGGCCGGATCATCCACATGTCAGGGAAGGAAAGGAAGCCCATGGCAGGAAGGATACCCTCTTATGGGTGGCAGCGACTCCATGAGCCCAGGCTGCATCGTTCACTGAGATTGCTAATGTTTGAACCCATCTTTGAATAAGATCCACCCTCTTGGGCCGGCAAGTCCAAGCTGTAGTAAACCCGGAGGGAGACCCGCAGTCCAGCTGCAAAGCCCTGCCCTGCTCTTGGCCGCTCGCAGAAGCTCTGGCCTTGCCGAGGGTGCCACGTAGCTGAGGCAGTCTCCACCTCCAGCCCGTCCCACTCTTCCATCTGCTTCTCATTAGCTTCAAAAGTGAGGTCTGGCGCTGCGCCCTGGGCAGGAGGGAGAGCTTGGTGTGGCCGCTCACAGAGCCCCACCTCCCTTGCCTCGACTTTCTCTTCTCCTGCCCCATCCATCATCAGCACAGCTTCTGGGGCTCCTCTTTCTACCTCTTCCACCTCTCCAGCACCCCCTCCTGCCCCTCTTCAGCAACCGCCTCCCTGCACAGCCCCACACACCCACACCCTCACTACCCCGGCACTCAGTCCCTACAAGCTTCCTTCCTTATCCCTTTTGATCCCCGCAGCCCTCAGGCAGTGTAGCCCAGAGGTTCAAGTGCACTCACTCTCGCATCGGAAGGGTCTGGGTTCAAATCCCTGTGCACTGCTTGCTGGCTGTGTGACTTTGAGCAAGTTGCTTAATGTCTCTGGTCCTCAGTTTCTCCATCTGTAAAATGAGATGATATTAACAGTACCTATTTCATAGGGTTATTGTGAGGATAAAATAAAATAGTACAAGTAAAGAACCCAGCATAAAATCAGGGCTGGTCCACCTTAGATATAAAAGGGATGAATTAGGACTTAGAATCTTACTCTTCCTAAGGGGACCTGCAGTTGGCTGAAGCAGGAGGACCTGCTTTCGGGGACAGGAATTAAGGTTTCATTTTAGAATAAGGCCTGAGAAAGGAGGAGGCTGGAGGGGCCTGTCTCTATATTCTGGATGCCTCAAAGACAGTTAAATTCTGCCGCCGTGAGCATTTATTGAGCACTATATGCATGCCAGGCACTGTGTGTGAAAACCACAATGCCTGCAGATCAAGGAGCTCAGATTCTAGTGCCAGAAAAAAAAAACATAAAGAGAAAGGGCCACCACGCCACACGCTGAAGACAGCAAGGGAGAGGCCAGAAAGTGCTACAAACAAGGAGGAAACGGCTCTGAGCTGCTGGGCAGTCACGCACTGGGTCTCAAAGGAGGGCCGCTGGCAAGGACAGAAGGCGCCCCTCTTACAGAGCAATGGGGGCCTGGTGGGTCCCACGTGCTCTCCAGGAGAAGCAGGCAGAATTCCTTAGTCCCGTTAAGCCGATGAGGAAGGCGAGGCACCGAGCGTAAGGGGCATCTTCTTCCCCACCAGCAGCCTTGTATTCTAGAAAGGAATGTTCTCCACAACCCCAAACCGTCAGCTCTTTCTGCTTCCAAACTTGGCAGGACTTTGCAGTGAAGACAAAGAAGAGAGGGGGAGGGGCAAGGTGGACCAGCTGAGCTGGTTCTCCCAGGGCGGACTTCGTCCTGCGTGGGTGAGGGGCGTTCACATACTGGCATCCACAACCCCACGTTGCTCCACCAGGCACGAGGCCAGATTTTGTCCTTGTAATTCCTAGAACTGCCCTGAAACAGGACACTCACTAATGTGTGTGGTTTAAAATGCAGTGAGCTTTTTTGGAGTTTTTTTGTTTGTTTATTTTGATACAGGGTCTCACTCTGTCACCCAGGCTGGAGTGCAGTGGCACAATCATGGCTCACTGCAGCCTCGATCTCCCAGGCTCAGGTGATCCTCCCACCTCAGCACGCCGGGTAGCTGAGACTGCAGGCACTTGCCACCACGCCAGGCTAATTTTGTCCATATTTTTTGTAAAGACGGGGTGATCTTGAACTCCTGAACTCAAGCAATCCACCTGCCTCAGCCTCTCAAAGTTCTGGGATTACAGGCGTGAGCCACAGCACCTGGCCACACAGTGGTTTTAAAAGAAGCCTGCTCAGAGAGAGGAGAAATGAGTCCTATCAGATCTGCGCCCCCTGGAGAATGGCTTCCCCACCAGCCCAGGCCCTGTCTGTGTCCAGCGGGAAAGCAGGCAAGAGGAAGATCAAGGGGGCACTGCCGTGTACAGACCCTGAGTGACCCAGGCCCTCTACTGGGGCCGTCACAGATGTCAGTCCCCTCAATCCTTAAAATCAGAGCCCTGGAGTCAGTCTCCTTCACAGCAAGCCAAGGGGAATGCCTGCGTCTGAGCAGTAGGGCAAGGACCCAGCTCTGCCTGCGCTGCGGAGACATCTCTGATCTAGGGGGTTACAGAGGATCTGCTTCCCCCTCAGATGCTGCAGGGGGAAAGGAGGGGAGGCAGGGGGAAGGGAAGGGAGGCAGGGGGAAAGGAGGGGAGGCAGGGGGCTGTCCGGCCCACTCTGAGCCCACCTGGGCCAGGTAGCAGGAACAGGACCTCCTTAGCGGGGACAAGGTGAGAGCAGGAGGTGCTGGCCGGCTGCAGCCCCTCACAGGCAGGGCAGCCAGTTACATTTGAATTACAGATAAACCGGAAATACTTGTAATTTAAGTATGGCCCATGGACTAGCAGTGGCAATGGGGGTAAAGAAGGGGACAGGTTTAAGATTGCCTTTGAAGGAACTGAAATCAGGGTCTTGAAGAGATGATACCTGTGCACCCAGGCTCGTTGCGGTGCTGTTCACAATGGCCAAGATCTGGAAACAACCTAAATGTCCGTCAAAGGAAACAATTGTGGTATACATCCGTGACAGCGTATTATTCAACCTTTAAAAACAAGGAAATCCAGGGCTGGTTGGTCACACCTGTAATCCCAGAACTTTAGGAGGCCAAGGCAGAAGAATCGATCACTTGAAGCCAGAAGTTTGAGACCAGCCTGGGCAACAAAGCAAGATCCTGTCTCTACAAAAAATTTAAAATTAGGCGCGTATCATGGCACATGCCTGTAGTTTCAGCTGCTCAGGAGGCTGAGGCAGGAGGATCGCTAGAGCCCAGGAGCTCAAGGCTGCCCTGACCTATGATGCACTGTTGCATTCCAGCCTGGGCAACAGAGTGAGACCCTGTCTAGAAAAAAGAAAAAGAAAGAAGAAAGGAGAGAGGAAGGAAGGAAAGAAGGGATGGAAGGAAGGAGGGAGGGAGGGGGGAAGCGAGTAGGGAGGGAGGAATTTGTCTTCCTTGCAAATTCCTGATCCTGCCATTTGTGACAACATGATAGACCTGGAGGACATGATGAGATACTGAAGTAACTCAGACGGAGAAAATTAAATACTGCACTTTCTCTCTTATACGCAGAACCAAAAACAGCCAAACTAATAGAAGCGGAAAGTAGAATGCTGGGTGCCCTGTACTGGGAAGAGGGGGAAACAGGGTGATGTTGGTCAAAGTGTGCAACGCCTAAGGTATGCAGGATGAATACATTCTGGAGATCTACTGTGCCGCTTAGGGCCTGTGATTAACAATACTGTACTGTGCACTGAAAGTAGATCTTATGTTTAATCCTCTTACCACGGAAGGAAATGACAAAGAAACAGAGGAGATGGAAGGGCACGTGAAGTGATGGATAAAATTGTGGCCTTGATGAACGTTTTCACAGCTGTGTACATATCTCCAAACACATCAAGTTGTATGCATTAAATAGCTATAGGCCAGGCCTGCTGGCTCACACCTGTAATCCCAGCACTGTGGGAGGCTGAGGCAGGTGGATCACTTGAGGTCAGGAGTTTGAGACCATCCTGGGCAACATGGTAAAACCCCGTCTCTATTAAATTAGCTGAGCATGGTAGCTCACACCTGTAATCCTAGCTACTCGGGAGGCTGAGGCAGGAGAATGAGAATTGCTTGAACTTGGGAGGTGGAGGTTGCAGTGAGCTGAGATGGCACCACTGCATTCCAGCATGGGAGACAGAGTGAGATTCCATCCAAAAAAAAAAAAAAAAACTACAGCTTTTTGTGTGTCGGTCATACCTCCATAATGTGGTTTATTAAAAACCATGTGATTTGGAGATGAATGCCCTGTGCATTGTAATATATTGGACATAGGAGATAAGGACATAGGAGAAATCAAGAATGACCCCCAGGCTTCAGGCTTGAGCTACCTCTGGGTTCGCAGGACCACTTACTGGGACTGGGAGGGCGGGGCAGGATCAGATTAGAGAGGGGAACCAAGGCTTCTGTTTCTGGTGCTGTTTAATTTAGGAGGATTATTTGAGCCCGAAGTGGAAATTACAGTTATGCAAGCCTGGAGCTTCCTGAATTAAGGGAAGGTCTGGCTGCGGCGTTACCAGCACGTGGGCAAAATTTAAAGTCATGGTTCCTGATGCAACCTTGTAGGGAGTGAGAGTTCAGAGAGCAGAGACAACTGTCCAGAACCAGGCCTTGAAGACCCTCAACACTGACGGTCACAGAGGAGGGACAGCAGCAGCCATGGAGGCAGGCGGGTGGGCACAGAGGGCCACAGAGGGGAGGATTCTGTGAGGAGGGGTGGCTGACCTCGTTGAGTGTTGCAGGGAGGACTGATAGGATGGGAAGGGGAAGCCAAATCCGGCCTGCAGTGAATTGAAGGGGGAACACAGGTGAGGAAGCCGAGGCAGCCAACAAACCCACCACCGTCAGGACTGCAGCACTGGCTGGGGCTGGCGGCGGAGGGAGCAGAGGTGGCTGGAGGGCCAGTGAGATCGGGCAGGTCTCCATCGGTGACCTTTGCGTGGGTTCCCTGCCTGGAAACATAGAGACAAATCCTGACTGCCATCAAATTGGCAGTGGGGCCTCAGGCAAATTGAGTCAAGTGAGCGATTGTATATAAGGCTGTTTTAATATGTGTTGAGTGATAGAGAGTGGGACGGATGAACACCCCGTGGTAGGTACATGCACACGGGCGGGGGGGCCCGCTCAGCAACAGCAGGGGACAAACTACCGACACCCACAGCAACAAGGGCAATTTTCAGAATATCTACAGGGAGGGAAAGAAGCCAGACTCAGAAGGGCATGTGCAGTACAAATCATTTATAAGAAGTTTTACAACAGGCAACACTCATCTACAACGAAATAAAGACCTGAACGGTGGCTGCCGCTGGGGGCAGTGTAGGGGTGCCCTGACTGACAAAGGACAAGAAGGAACCTTCTGGGGGACCGGAACGTCTTTCCCTTGGGAGGAGTCTGATTTAACAGATGTCTGCATTTGTCACAACTCAGCAAGTGGTGCACTTACGATTGGAACATTTCACTGTATGTAAATTTTACCTAAAATGAACTAAAAAGGCATTCCTGAATGCTACTTAATGATACATATGTGGAAGCCTTTGGGAGTGAAGCGTACTGAGGTTTGCAGCTCCCCTTGAAAGGTAGAAAACAGGAAGATGAACTATGGGTAGATGGAGAGCTGTGTGATGAAGAAATACGGTAAAATGCCATCCAGGGGGTGCGCATGTGCGTGTTCACTGGAAAATGCATACAACTTTTCTGTGTATTTGAAAGTGTTTATAATAAAATGTTGAAGGGAAATTTTTAAAAAAGGATGTGAGAGTACTTTTCATCCAATGCAAAGATACTTGTTGGGCACCTACCATTATGTCAGATGCTGCCAGGCAGGGGACGCGGTGCTGATGGAGACGTCCAAAGCTACGGCACGAGGCATCATCCAAGTGACAGGCAGCTAAGCCAGCTCCTCAGAGCACAGCGCTGTCATTGTCCCTTCTCACAGAGGACACCCAGGGCCAGAGGCGAAGGAGGAAAGCACAAGTAGGTCTGCTAGGAACTGATTCAAAGAAGCAAATCAGCTGGGCTCGGCGGCTCATGCCTGTATTCCCACTGCTTTGGGAGGCCAAGGCAGGAGGATCACTTGAGCCCAGGAGTTCAAGGCCAGCCTGGGCAGCATTGCAAGACCCTATCTCTACAAAAAAAAAAATTTTTTTAAAGGAACAAGTCTCTGGGGCCTGTGTAGAGGGCAGCAGCGTGACGGGGCCCCAGAGATTTGGGTTGGGATATTCAACACCTGCCTCAGAGAGTGAAAACACAGTCAGGTTTGGGAACAACCACTTCAACCCCAGGGGTCGAAATATGCCCCCATCTAACTGCTCACTGCTTGGGGCTTCTGAATGTTTCAGTCCCTCCGTTATAAACAAGGGACCAGGAAACCTAGGATTGCCCTTCCCACCAAAGGTGCATCCGTAGGAACATTCACTGTGGCCTCAGTTTTGCTTTTTTGGTTTTTTTTTGAGATGGAGTCTTTCTCTGTCACCCAGGCTAGAGTGCAGTGGCACAATCTTGGCTCACTGTAACCTCCACCTCCCGGGTTCAAGCGATTCTCTAGCCTCAGCTTCTTGAGTAACTGGGATTACAGGTGCCCGCCAAAACACCTGACTCATTTTTGTCTTTTTAGTAGAGATGGGTTTTTGCCATGTTACCAGGCTGGTCTTGAACTTCTGACCTCAGGTGATATGTCCGCCTCGGCCTCCCAGAGTGCTAGGATTATAGGCGTGAGCCACCACGCCCAGACACGATGGCCTGATTTTTAAGAGTGAACATGTGACATCCGCAGCCACATGCAGGTACAGGGGTCTGGGTCAGTCATTTATGACGGTTTAAAGTGCAATGAAATGCCATGCAACTGTCAGACTTAGTGAGATAGATCTATAGGTTCTGGACTTTGAACTGCCCAAAACTGTCCAAAACATATATATATATATACACACACACACACACACACACACACACACACACACACACACACATTATGATCCCATTTACATAAAATTTTATGTAGGTAAATGTGTATAGATACATACATATGTGTGTAAATATAAATATAAATATATATAAATGCACGCATACACAGAGCACCATAATAAAGTTCACCAAAATGCTTATAACAGTGATTTCTCCATAATGAATTCGAATAATCTTTTCTTCACTTTCTTCTACATTGTTTAAAATTTCACAATAAATGTACATAATTTTAATGAAGCAATTCTTTTTTAAAAAATGATTGTGCAAGAGGTTTCAGAGTAAGTTGATGTCCACAAAGTTCTTTTTTTAATTATTTTTTTTTTTAATTTTTTTTATATAAAATAAAGACGAGGTTTCACCATGTTGGTCAGGCTGGTCTTGAACTCCTGACCTCAGGTGACCCACCCGCCTTGGCCTCCAAAGTGCTTGGATTACAGGCATGAGCCACCACGCCCGGCCCACAAAGTTCTTAAGAGACTGTCACTTTGGCGGGGGGTAGTGGCTCACACCTGTAATCCCAGCCCTTTGGGAGGCCAAAGCAGGAGGATCACCAGAGGTCAGGAGTTTGAGACCAACTTGGCCAACATGGTGAAACCCCGTCTTTACTAAAAATATAAAAATTAGCCGGGTGTGGTGGCGAGCACCTGTAATGTTAGCTACCCAGGAGACTGAGGCAGGAAAATTGCTTGAACCTGGGAGGTAAAGGTTGCAGTGAGCTGAGATTACAGGATTGTACTCAAGCCTGGGCAACAGAGCGAGACTCTGTCTCAAAAATAAAAAGAAAAGAGACTGTCACTTAGCCCCCCTACCCCATGGTGACGGACAGGTTGGGGAGCTGAGCTAAGGACTCTCTTGAGCTATGACTGAGAGCTCTCCTGTCCCCTCCCTGAGCCCTGAGGCAGGACTGGCTACATTTTTGTGGGGTTCAGTGCAAAATGAAAATGTGGGCTCCTTGTTCAAAAAGTATTAAGAATTTCAACATAGTAACAGCAGAACATGAAGCCAAGTGCAAGGGCTCATCTGGGCACGGGACCTCATGTGACTCCACAGGTCACAAGCCCATGAGGCTGGCCCTGTCTGGCAGGACTATCTGAGCAAATTACAGAGCAGGGGATGAGGCCAGGAAATTGGTGAAGGAGGAGCTGGTCTGGACCTTAAGACGCCACGGACCCACACAGACCCTTTCAGTTGACCAGGAATCTCGCCACAACAAACCTTATAAACATTCATGCTTGTGCATTTGAAACCTTGGCTCCTGAGATGTGTAGGACCCAGCAGCAGGTTGCAAGGGCTCTGAGTTGTTGGGCAGCTTTAATTAGCAAGAATTCGAGTCAGAAAGGGCTTACACTCAAGCCAGGCAGGTGGACCTGGAGGGCTGCTCGTCGGAGATGGCATCTGCCTGCTGTGTGGAATCCCGGTGCTGGCCAGAGGGAACCTGCTCCAGGAACCTTCCACCCTCACTGCCCCAGAAGCTGATGGTGCCCCTTCGCCCAGCCTGCTATGTTATCCCAAGTCTCTGTTGGGGCGGTCACCGCAACACGTCACAACGTGGCTGCTCCTGGGGAAACCTGCTCCTGCGCCTCCTGCCACCATGTCCCACCCCCGCACCTCCTGGCTTCTGGGCACCACAAAGAGAGCCTGTGTTGAGGCCCAGCCGCGCTGAGCGTGCAGACAGCCTACACCTCCCGTAGGCCACATGGCACAAAGGCTGGTCTGTGTGGCCCAGCCTGGAAGGCCCACCGCCTCCCTTCCTCCACCAGGCACTGGGATCAAGTCATCAGAGGGCCCGGGAGGCTGCCAGGCTGGCTGGACAGCCGAGGAGACAAGAGCTGCTCAGCTGACCCTGCAGGACTCCAGTGTGTCCAGCAAGCAGCAGTCACTTCCAGGCTCACGGGCACTCATGGTGACGTGGGCACAGCCTCCGGCCTCTCTGAAGGTTCCTCAGCCCCCTAAGAACAGCTGAAGGGCTCATTCAGGCTCTCCCCTAATCAGGGCCCCTGGCACCAGCCTTCCCCCCACCCTGCAACCCACCAGTGATGGGTACAAAGATGTGCCATGGCTCCGACTATCTTTAGAACAGCCCAGAACTGGTGAGGGTTTAATGCTGTCCACAGCAAACCTCACCAATAAGTTTGGCTTCAGTCCTCAGGTGATTCCAACAAAATCGAGTCCAGGCACCCACACTAGTAACAGGCTGTTAATGCAGTCACTGCTGACTCCACCCTCTCCTGTCCCCCTTCCCTGTCCCGTCCCTTGTGCCTCTGGGAATCACCTGACACATAAACCTCCTGTGCCCAGATCCTTGTCTCAGAGCTGCCATCCCAAGTCTCTCCCAGCCTTGGTCTCGCCCCCCGCTTCACTCACATGTGCAAAGGCTGGGCACGACGGCTCATGCCTGTAATCCCCGCACTTTGGGAGACTGAGGCAGAAGGACTATTTGAGCTCAGGAGTTCAACACCAGCCTAGAAAACATCACAAGACCCTGTCTCTACAATAAACAGACAATTATCCAGATGCAGTGGCATACGCTTGTAGTCCCAGCTAATGGGGAGGCTGAGGCAGAGGATTACTCAAACCCAGGAGTTCAAGGCCACAGTGAGCTATGACTGTACCATTGCACTCCAGCCTGGGTGACAGAGCAAGACCCTGTCTCTAAAAATAAGTAAATAATTTATACGTGCAATACGTGTAACACACGTGCGTCCCGTGCCTGTTAGGTGTGGGGAGGGGGGTGGAGTTTGGGGTGAGGGGATACCCCTGCAGTGCCCCCTGCCACTCTTTCCCTCTGTGGTTTTCATTTTGTGGGAAAAGAGAAAGTAGACTCTATGGAGATGAAAAAGTGGGAGAAAGGGGCAAGAGGAGGGAGAAGGGGTGGGTGGCATAGAGAGGCACCACCTCCAGGGGGCGAGCCAGGAGGACGCCTCCCTTGGGGCAGCCCCTCCCTGTCTCCACTCAGCTGCTTCTCCAGGAAGCCCCTTTGTCCACATCTGCCTCCCCGAGTCCTGCTCACAAAGGCGCTTAGGACTCAGCTGGATTCCATGCTGGTTAGAATTTCCATCTGCTTCCAGAACTTTCCCTGCCTGGTCCTGACCTCTGGAAGGCTGAGCCCCAGGGACCGCACTGCCTGGGCTCCTTGGTCCTCCACTTCCTGGTGGATCCAGCCAATAGCTGACAGTGAGTGGCAGGAGATGTGGGCCGGGCCGGGGGGAGGCAGTGGGGAGGCAGAGTGTGGAGTATTTATCCCCCCATTCTTCTCTCCCTCCCTCCCCACGGTTCTGGCAGGGGCTCCAGTCAGTGGCCCTCCTCCACCCTGCCCTTCTCCCCAGCAGCTGGAAACACTCTTCCACGGCCTTCCAGTGGAGGGCGTAACAGCTCCCCACTGCTGCTGGTACCTGCGTGCCTCAACACCTCCTGGTTCCCTAAACTCAGACGGGGAGCAGCCCCTCTATTAAGAAAATCTCTTTTGAAATCCCCTGGGGTGCCACTGTTTTCTGTTGATGCCCTGACAGACAGTCGGGGGCCTGAGAGTCACCTCCAAGTGTCTCCTGGAAGCACCTGGCTCCAGCAATGTGGCAAATGTCAGTATTCAGCTCAGGTGACCTGGGTTTGAATCTCAACTTCACCATTTACTTCCAAGTTGTGTGGCTTCTCTCAGCCTTAGTTTCTGCATCTGGAAAATGGGCGTGATCACGGCAACGCTAAATGTCTCAGGGTTCTGACCGTAGCAAATAACTGACCTCGCTCCAGGCCAGCCCAGGAGACAAAGAGGGATTTATCAAAGGTTCTGTGGGGCCCCTGATAAGAACAAGGGACTCCATGCAGGTTCTCACAGCCGGTTCTCTTTGTCTCTAGGTATCTGCTTCTCTCCCTTGTCCCTGCTCTTTGCTATAACCTCACATGTGACCAAATACATCTCCCCTCCAGCTCAGCGTTTATGTGCTCTAAATAAGCACAGACTCCATTCCCCCTTCCACAAAAGTGAGCTCATACCTGCATACTGTACCGAAACCCACTCCTATCCACTCACCCTCAGGAACCTCTTCCCGTCCCTGAATACCTTCTACACTGAGGGAGGACAGCGTCCCAGTAAGGCAGCCACGAAAATCCACTGGACATTCTACCGATATTTATCTTGTTGATTTGCTTCTTTTCTTAGTATTGTCAGTGGATTCTGGAATACATTCTCCTCCGCAGAACCCTATCCCAGGACCCCTCTGAAAGCAGGGAACTTGCCATCCTGCTGTCCTGATTCCTTTCCTCCAGCACCCCCACCCTTGGTCTGCCTTTCATGTGAGGCTCGCAGCAGACACGGCACTGTCTCTCTCCAGTCCTGTTGTAACTTACTCTGAGCTTTCCAGACTATCCCCCTTGGGGAGGAAACTATCTTCAATTTGGTCCAGCAGCCGTGACTTTTAAAACTCAGTTGAGTCTTGCACTGAAGAAAGACACAAAGCTACCCTTCTCCTCGTCTCCAAAGGTCAGCTCCGGTTTTTAAAGTTCAAACAATAGCCAATTTCATTGAACACACAGATCCTAAATCTTTCCTGGCGTCTTCAAAAGAGAAAGAGAACACCGAGGAGCTTTTGAAGACATTGTACAAAATCATTTTGAATATCACGTCTTCCAGGGTCCCTGGGGATGCAGGTGGCACACTCAGACTGGGCAGTTTGAGGGGAGTTGAATAAAGAGACTATTTACAAAGGCACAGATAGGATCTAGGAAATCAGTACGGCCTAATTCCGAAACCTGTGGCCAGCGACGTCAGGGGATGATTCCTAAAAGTGAAGAAGAAATTACAGGAAGCCAAGAGGGAAGCGGCAATGAGAGCTCCCTGAACCCACAGGGAACCCGAAAGGATGACCAGACTCCCTCCCCTCCTGTCTTCTACACATCATCCCATGGAGCGAACCCAACTGGAAACTAGATGACACGTGCTCCAGGCTCCAGGCTCCCGAGCCCTGCATCTCGGGACACAGCGCAGACAGGGAGCAGGCAAGGCTGGGAGGGGAGCAGGGAGGAGGGGCAAAGCGAAGGCACGCCCAGTGCAGATGTTTGCAGAGTCTACAACCCAGTTAGAAAGTACAAATTTAGTGCAGAAATTGGGGAGTAATTACATGCACAGCTAAATGATTTTTTTTTTGTTTTATAAATATTTTCAACTAGTTCCCTTTAAAAACAACAAACGTCCCCCTGCAATTAAAATATGATTTCACTTATAGGAAATTCTGCTCACTCAGAGCTGTTCCAGACCCCAGACATTCAGGTAGATAAAGATACGGAGCAAGCTTGGGTTGGCTTTGAGTCAATTGCATTTCCCACAGATATCCGCTCCAGCGACCTCCTTGATGACATCCAAGTCAGGGAGGGGGCAGGTGGTTCCCCAAAAGGAAATTGGAGGGCTGCTGGAGGGGGAAAGAGGCACTAGAAGGCCACAGAATGCCAGCCAGCCATTCCACAAAGACACAAATTAACTCACAAAGGTCACACCATCTGTAAGCAGCTGAGCTCAGGCGGAAATGCCAGCCAGTCCCCAACGGCTTTGACAAATGTTCCTCAGGCCTTCTATGTGGAACTATGATCTGTAAGCTTTGGATCAACAGGGTCCTTCTTTCCCAAAGAGGTTCTTCATGGGTACTCGTATCAGGAACACCCAGGTCTACCCACGTGTGCCTTCTGTCTTGGGGTACCTGGTAGTTGGCAAGCATCTTCCAAGGGAAGTCCTTCTTAAGGGATTTTTCTGTGCTCTTTGCATCCTGGCTGTAAGACATGGTGGCAGAGTAGTACTTCACTGATAATAATTCCAGGTATGGAGCCAGGCGCAGGGCTCACACCTGTAATCCCAGCACTTTGGGAGGCCGAGGCGGGCAGATCATCTGAGGTCAGGAGTTTGAGACAAGCCTGACCAACATGGAGAAAGCTCCATCTCTACTAAAAATACAAAATTAGCCAGGTATGTTGACACATCCCTGTAAACCTAGCTGCTCAGGAGACTGAGGCAGGAGAATCGCTTGAACCCGGGAGGCAGAGGTTGCAGTGAGCCGAGATCACGCCATTGCACTCCAGCCAGGAGAACAAGAGAGAAACTTCGTCTCAAAAATAAATAAATAAATAACAATTCCAGTATGACACCAAGAAGGCTAGCCCCAGGGCCCAGTGAGCGGGGGTGGGATTCTGCTCAACTGCAAGGCCCAAGCCCACCCCCCAGTCCCCTGCCAGCAGACAAATGGCTAGACCCAAATACAGTGCTCTCTGCTCCTGGGACAGGATGTCAACCAGAGCTCTGCTGGACACAAGATCTCAAAGACAAACATCAGGGAAACAGACAGAAGCCCACGTGACTGTTTCGAACAAGCCATGCTCAAACCCTCGGAAAAAGGATAAACTCGGAAAACGGATCAGGAAAGCACCACCCTGACCTGAGCAAGAACAAAGTGGATGAAGTCAGAAGCCACTGTGTTTTTAAGAAACTGTTTTTAATTTTATTTATTTATTTATTTTGAGATAAAGTCTTGCTCTGTTGTCCAGGCAGGAGTGCAGTGGTGTGATCTCAGCTCACTGCAACCTCTGCCTCCTGGATTTAAACTATTCTCCTGCCTCAACCTCCCGAGTAGCTGGAATTATAGGCGCATGCCACCACGTCCAGCTAATTTTTGTATTTTTATTAGAGATGGGTTTCACCATGTTGGCCAGGGTGGTCTTGAACTCCTGGCTGCAAGTGATCTGCCTGCCTTGGCCTCCCAAAGTGCTGGGATTATAGGCGTGAGCCACCACGCCCAGCCAGAAGGTCAGTTTTAATAACTGACCTTTTCAGACAAATCCCAGCAACCTTTCTCTCTTAGCACCATCTCTGAGACCACGGTGGGTAGGGTGTGTCACTGAGCCTCTCTGTAACACGTCCTGTGCCTTCTTGAAATGGTTATTGTCTCCTGAGTGGTGGCTGTGGACTTGTGGGCTCGTTATGTCATATTTCCTCAATGGAAGCCATTGTCTCCTGCCGGAGGTTCCACAGCTCCTGTCTTCATAATGCATGACCTTGACGCTACAGTCTTGCTCTGTGGAGACTGTAACATGATCCTGGCAGGGCTCAAAGGAGGCCTTTCTTCCCTCCCAGCACATGAGCCTCTCCATCCCGGAACTGGGGCTTGAAAGTGGCCAATCTGAGTTGGGGCAGATTTCATCACACCCTCCAGCTCTGGTCTGCCCTGATTTTCTTTTGGCCACAGCACCTCCCCTCCCACTGTTCCTGTGGCAGCCAAACTTTCAGATGCACCCCACCTCCTGGCAAGCCTGCCCTCATGTAGTCCCCTCTCACATTAAATAAGGCTGACCTCTGTTGTCAATTGTGGAAATGACAGACTATGACCAGGTCATAACAGACACTGTGACTTCCTTCTTGCTCTCTCTTGAATCACTCGCTATGGGGAGAGTCTGCTGCCATGTTGTGAGGATGCTAAAGTAGCCCTGTGCAGGGGTCCAGAAGGTCAAAAACTAAGGCCTCCTGCCAACAGCCACGTGAGCTCATCATCCATGATGCGAGCCATCTCCAGCCCCAGTTGTGCCTTCAGGTGACTGCAAACCCAGCTGCATCTTGATGTCAGCCTCATGAGCCGGAAGCCACTCCTGGATTCCCAACCCACAGAAACTGTGAGACATTAAATGATGATTGCTGCTTTAGGCCACTGTGTTTTGTTCCACTGGATTATTTGTTCCATAGCATTAGCTAGCTAATATTCTGGGCAATAATGTCCAGAGAGGTCAGCCTCCTGGGGTCACAGTAGAGGAGGTCAGAGAATGACATGGAGGGGCAGACAGTGACAGAGTCAGCACACTTGGTTTCCTGATCCCGTATTGTCCTGCTACACATTTTCAAAAAGGGGTCGGGTCTTAAAAATGAAGCAAAGTAGTTCAGTATGCTCTAACCAGCCGTGATCACCCCAGGACCATCTGCTTCTGTGAGCTGGACACTATCATCCCACACAGTGCCCCAAATTAGGGTCCCCTTACAAAAACTGCACCACACCGGTGACTACCGAAACCCCGAGTTCCTTTCACACACACTGCCCAGAACTCCCAGACCTCCTCAACTGGTTCTATGCTTGGGCACCAGATTTCTCTTTAGAACCTAACTTTCTCTGTTATCAACTGATCTTGGCTTTACTCCAAAGTTCCAACCTATCGAAATCACTTTCATCTCCATTTGGCTGCCACTTTCACGGTTCCCTCCGTGTGTCACCTGCACATTCGATGCTGTACTTTCTTGCCACCTTCATCTAGAAAGTGGACTGAACGTTGATTGGCTGGGGCAGAGCTCCCGGCAGAGCCCTTTGGTTCTCCTCTATAGACGCCACGACCGCCAGGGCAACAGACTCCTTGATGGCAGACACCTTGCAGATAGTTGTGCAACCTGCCATAAATCCCCCCCAAAAACACCATCATTACCAGTGAGTTTGCCAATCCTTTATTAAAATGCTGTCCAAGGTGGTGGCCTATGCCTGTAGTCCCAGCTACTCAAGAGGCTGAGACTGAAGGATCACTGGGGCCCAGGTGTTTGAGATCAGTATAAGCAACATAGCAAGAACCTGTCTCAGAAAAAAAAAAAAAAAACAGCAACATAAAATGCTGGCCAGACACAAATGTATTTACCCCATTCTCCAGTACCGTCTAAAAAGAAAGTTGGTTCGTGTATTCATTTCCTGTGGCTGCTATAATTACCACGAACTTTTGGTCTCAAAACAACAGAAATCAGGCCGGGCACAATGGCTCATACCTGTAATATAAGCACTTTGGGAGGTCAAGGCGGGCAGATCAACTGAGGTCAGGAGTTCGAGACCAGCCTGACCAACAAGGGGAAACTGCATCTCTACTAAAAATACAAAATTAGCTGGGCAAGGTGGCGCATGCCTGTAATCCCAGCTACTAAGCATGCTAAGGCAGGAGAATCACTTGAACCTGAGAGGCGGAGGTTGCGGTAAGCCAAGATTGAGCCGTTGCACTCCAGCCTGGGCAACAAGAGCAAACGTCCATTTCAAAAAAAGAAAAAACACAGAAATTTATTCTCTCACAATCCTGGAGACCTGAAGTCTGAAATCAGTGCCACCAAACTGAAATCAATCCATCAGCAGGGCTGTGGAGGCTTTAGGGGAGAAACTGTTCCTTGCCTCTTCCAGCTTCTGGGAACAACGACATTCCTTGGCTTATGTCCACGTCACTCTAATTCTCACATCCGGTATCTTCAAATCCTTCTCTGCTCTGTCTTCACATGGCTTTCTTCTCTGTGTGTGAGTCAAGTCTACCTCTGTCTTAAGTGGACACTTGTG
Organism: Aotus nancymaae; assembly: GCF_030222135.1. Classification (NCBI taxonomy): domain Eukaryota; kingdom Metazoa; phylum Chordata; class Mammalia; order Primates; family Aotidae; genus Aotus; species Aotus nancymaae. Next base: position 7,749,630 of record NW_026988412.1, on the reverse strand, counting down.
ATGGCATTTAGGGCCCCCTGGACAGTCCAGGATAATCTCTTATCACAAGATTCTTATTCACTTCTGCAAAGACCCATCTTTCTTACAGAGTAACATTTACAGGCTCCAAGGATTAGGACCTGATAAGGGGCCATTATGCCACCCACCACAGCTGGGCACAGCTCATCCCCACCAAACTCTCCCACCTCACCATCACTGCATTTTTTTCCCTGCTGTTCACAAATGAGTTATGTCATGCTCTGCTCTATAATTTTCCAAGAGTCAACATCAAGGTTACTGTCTCTACATTTTGGAATCTACTTGGGACCTGTAATTCACCAGACCACATCAGTCTGGACATTAAAACGAGGTCATAATAAACAAAAACAGCATTTCTTAGGTTTGCCATTATTGCTAGTTCTCCAGCCCCTTAGAAATGTCAAGAATTCTCAGAATGTGTCTCTTAAGTGGAGGTGGTATAGAGGTTGCAATTAGTTGCTCAAGTCAGACTGCCCGGGTCTGAATACTGGCCTTGTCACCATGGCCAACTGTGTTTTCCAAAGATGGCCACAAAAATCTCTCCCTTTCCATATGCTCTTCTGCAGCATGGCCTTGCCCTGCCCCAACGAGGGGGTCCACTTCTTCACCCCACTCTAAAATGCATATGGCAGAAGTGACACATGCATTTTAAAGGCAGGGTCCTTAACAGTTTCCTGTTCCTATCTCTTGGAATGTTTGTTCTTGAGACTCTACTCTTAGAACTCACCCACCATATTGTAAGGAAGCCCTCACCACATGAAGAGACCCCTTACAAAAGCTCTGGCTGACTGCCTCAGTTGAGCTTCCTGCCATCAATGGCCAGTGTGCAAGTGAGCCATTGCAGGCCTCCAGCCCCAACCAACACCTGACTGTACCCATGGCAGACCCCAAGTGAAAGCCACCTAGCTGAATCCAGTCAATCCGCAAAAGCAGAAGTAATTGCAAAGTGTTGTTTTAAGCCACTGGATTTGGGGGCAGTTCATTTTTACAGCCATAGATATTCAGAAGAACCACTTATTGACTGAGTAACCTGAAGCAAGTGACAGGCTTAAGCTAGGTTTCTGCCAGAAGCACATACTGAGACCAAGGCTTGGTGCATATAGTTTATTTGGGTGGTGATTCCAGGAAACACAGGTGGGGAATTCATTAAAAATAAAACTACTGTATGATCCAGCAACCCCATTTGTAGGTATATATCTAAAAGAATTAAAAATAGGATCCTGAAGAGATGTTTCCATGCCTAGTACATTGCAGCATTATTCACAATAGTCATGAGGTGGAAGCAAACTAAATATCCATCGTCAGCCCAGGTGTGGTGGCTCACACCTGTAATCCCAGCACTTTGGGAGGCCAAGGCTGGAGGATCGCTCTAGCTCAGTAATTGGAGACCAGCCTGGGCAATACAGTGAGACCCCTATCTCTATTTTAAAAATAATAATAATTAAATGTCTAAAAAAAATAAATATCCAGCAACAAAAACTATTAGAATTGATAAATTCAGTAAAGTTTCAGGATACAAAATCAACATACAAAAATTAGTAGCATTTCTGTATGCCACAGCAAACAACCTGAAAAGCAAATCCAGAAAGTAATTCCACTTACAATAGTTACCAATGAAATAAAATACCTAGGAATTAACTTAACCAAAGGAGTAAAAGATCTCTACGATTAAAAACTACAAGATCTTAATGAAAGTAATTAACGAAGATACCAAAAAATAAGAAGATACTCCATGTTCATCAATTGACATAACCAATATTGTTAAAATGTTCATACTACCGCAAGCAATCTACAGATTCAATACAGTCCCTATCAAAACACCAATGACATTCTTCACAGAAATAGAAAAAAAATCCTAAAATTTATATGGAACCATGAAGACCCAGGGTAGTCAAAGATCTCCTGAGCAAAAAGAACAAAACTGGAGGAATCACATTACCTGACTTCCAGTTATATTACAGAGCTATAGTAACCAAAACAGCACAGCACTGGCACGAAGACTGACACACAAACCAATGAAAAACAATAGAGAATCCAGGAAAAAAACCATACATCTACAGTGAAATCATTTCTTACAAAGATGCCAAGAACATACATTGAGGAAAAAACAGTCTCTTCAATAAATGGTGCTGGGAAAACTAGATACCCATATGCAGAAGAATGAAACTAGACCCCTATCTCTTGCCATATGCAACAATCAAATCAAAGCATGTTAAAGACTTAAATCTAAGACCTGAAACTATGACACAATTCAAAGAAAACATTGGGGAAAAAATTCTCCAGGACATTGGACTGGGCAAAGATTTCTTGAGTAATACCCCACAAGCACAGACAAACAAAGCAAACATGGACAAATCACATCAAGTTAAAAAGCTTCCGCACAGCAAAGGAAACAATCAACAAAGTAAAGAAACAACCCATAGAACAGGAGAAAACATCTGCAAACTACCCATCTGACAAGGAATTAACAGCCAGAACATATAAGGAGCTCAAACCAGTCTTTAGAAAAAAATCTAATAATCCAACCAAAAATGGGCAAAAGATCTGAAGACACTTCTCAAAAGAAAACATACAGATGGCAAACAGGCATATGAAAAGGTGCTCAACATCACAGACCATCAGAGAGATGCAAATCAAAACTACAATGAGTTGTCGTCTCACCACAGTTAAAATGGTTTTTATCCAAAAGACAGACAATGACAAATGCTGGCAGGGATATGGAAAAGAGGGAAGCTGGTATACTGTTGGTGGGAATGTAGATTAGTACAGCCACTAGGGAGAACAAAAAACTAAAAATAGAAGTACCATATGATCCAGCAGTCCCACTGCTAAAAATATACCTCCCAAAAAGGAAATCAGTATCATGAAAGGATATCTACACTTCCATGTCTGTTGCAGCTCTGTTCACAATAGCCAAGACTTGGAAGTAACCTAAGTGTTCATCAACAGATGAATGGATAAAGAAAATGTGGTACATCTATGCAGTGGAGTACTATTCAACCGTAAAAAAGAATGAGATCCTGTCATTTGCAACAACATGAATGGAACTGGAGGTTATTATGTTAAGTGAAATAAGCCAGGTACAGAAAGATGGTGCCAAGAACATACATTGAGGACTTTCACATGTCCTCACTTATTCATGGGAGCTAAATATTACAGCAGTTAAACTCATGGTAATAGAGAATAGAAGGATGGTTACCAGAGGCTGAGAAGGGTCGTGGGGTGGGGGTAGAGTGGGGATGGTTAATGGGTGCAAAAATATAGTTAGATAGAATAAATAAAATACAATATTTGATAGCACAACAGAGTGACTGCAGTCAACAATAATTTATTATACATTTAAAGACAACTAAGAATACAATTGGATTGTTCATAACACAAAGAAAGGAAAAATGCTTCGAGTGATGTATACCCTATTTACCCTCACATGATCATTATGCATTGTATGCCAGCATCAAAATATCTCATAAAAATTTAGTAGCTGTGTATATTTATGGGGTATATGAAATATTTTGTACCCCATGAAAATTAAAAATTAAAAAATATATCCAACAACAGATGATTAAAGAAAATGTGGTATATACATACAGTGGAATATTTTTCAGATTTAAAAAGAGGGAAATTGTCTGGGTGCAGTGGCTCATGCCTGTTATCCCAGCACTTTGGGAGGCTGAGGCAGGTGGTGGATCACCTGAGGTCAAGAGTTCGAGACCAGCCTGGCCAACATGGTGAAACTCCATCTGTACTAAAAACACACCAAAAATTAGGTAGGTGTGGTGACAGACATCTGTAATCCCAGCTACTCCGGAGCCTGAGGCAGGAGAATCACTTGAATCCAGGAGGCTGAGGTTGCAGTGAGCTGAGATCATGCCACTGCACTCTAGCCTGGGCAACAGAGCGAGACTCTGCCTCAATAAAACAAACAAACAAACAAGCAAACAAAAATAGGGAAATTCAGACACAGGCTGCAACATGGATGAACACTGAGGACATTATGCTCAGTGAAATAAGCCAGTCACAGAAGGACACATGCTGCATCCAAGGTACCTAAAGTGTCAAATTCACAGCCAGAAAGTAGAATGTGGTTGCCAGGGCCTGCAGGGAGAGGGAATGGGGAGTTGTTGTTTAATGGGTATAGAGCTTCAGTTTTGCCAGATGAAAAGTTCTAAAGATCTATTACACAACAAGGTGCAAACAGTTAACTTATAAATGGTTCAGATGGTAAATTTTATACTGTATGTTTTTTTACCACAATTAAAACTAACTGTCTCATCAAGGAGCAAACAACCTGGGGTTTCCACACAACTCCCATCCCTCGCCCGCCGGCTGAGAATCACTCTTGAGGCATTAACTCCCCACACTCCGAGGGCCATAGAGCATGCCCTGCAGAGAGATGCAGGGAGCCACAGGCACACGTGTAATGGCCTGAGGTCACCACCCAATGGCAGGGACATTGGAGCACTGACCACATCTGCCACATCACTTACCTTTGAGTCCTCTGTGAAACAGAGATGATAAATACCTACCTCGACAGACCAGTTGCAAAGGCTACTTTGACTTAGCAGACTTAGACTCAGCACAGTGCCTGGCCCACAGTTAAGTAAGTTATAATCAGGCTGGGTGTGGTGGCTCCCACCTGTAATCCCAGCACTTTGGGAGGCCGAAGTGGGAGAGTTGCTTGAGTCCAGGAGTTCGAAACCAGCCTGGTCAACATAGCAAGACCACATCTGTATAAAACTTTTTAAAATTAGCTGGATGTTCATCTGAGATGTGAGGACTTGAAAAAAAAAATTAGTCTGATGGACTGGCCCACGCCTATAGTCCCAGCTGCTTGGGAGGCTGAAGCGGGAGAATCCCTAGAGCCCTGGATGTTGAGGCTGCAGTGAGGTACGATGGTGCCACTGCACTCCAGCCTGGGTGACAGAGTGAGATTCTGTCTCTAAATAAATAAATAAATAATTTAAAACTTAGTGGGACATGGTGGCACATACCTGTAGCCCCAGCTACTTGGGAGGCTGAGGTGGGAGGATCCCCTGAGCCCAGGAGTTCAAGGCTGCAGTGAGCTATGATCATGCCACTGCACTCACTCCAGCCTGGGCAACACAGCAAAGCTCCCTCTTAAAAACAATTTTAAAGGACTAAAAGCATTGTACACATCTGCCTTATCTATTGGCAGGAGCAGCCCCGGGAGGCAGGGGAAGAGCTCCATTTCCCTCCCTGCTCCTGCTCCCTTTAAAGATGGCTGCCTCTCACCTAAGCCCACCTGGCCTTCAGGGTCACAGGCCTCAAGCCATCTGGACACCTAACACCAGACAGACCTGCCCTGGGAATCCCAGGACCCTCTGCTAGGAGGCGCCAGGACCCAGGCCCAGGAATGTCCGCAGCCTTGGTGCTGCACAGAGACCGTCCCCTGGGGCAGCTCGCCCTACTGCCAGATAAGGGCAGCTCCTTTGCTGCTCCCAAACTCTGAAGCCTGGGGGCTGGGCTGCAATTCAGCGCAGAGGGACACCCCTCTAACGCCGAGAGCCTGGCCCCCTTACCCTGTAGCTCTCCACCCTCAGGATGGATTCTTCCCCAGAAGCTCCCTGCCCACCCCCATCCGGGCAGGCTCCCTCCTCTGAATCAGGGCACACACGGCTGAGTCTCCAGCGCAGACACCCCGTCACTCCAACACCCTTCTCCTTCCCCAGCAACCGCTTACGATTTTTAGAAATCAGTAAAATATGTGTCCAGCTCCAAACTTCTGGAAGGGCCTCAGAGTTCTGCAAAGACCATGGCAGTGGCTTTGGGCTCTCCAATGCACCCTAGGCTTGGCTCCCTCCTGCCCAGCCCACAGCGTGTCCTGAGAGTGAAGGGGGAGCACAGGCAGCCCTTTCCCGCCGCCCCCGCTGGCATGACATCACTGTCCCCACGCCGAGGGGCCGAACTCTTCTCACTTGGTTTCACGCTCCAAGCTCAGCTTTAAAAACCTTTCCTGGAGGCGGGGAGGGAAAATATCCAAAATATTAGTCGTGGCCACAGCTGGGTGTAGGATTTAGGGAGTTACTGTTTAATTCTTTGTGCCGTTTGTGATTTCCACAGCGAGCATATTCTATTTTTTATTGTCAGGAAAACAAATGAGTGTTTTTTAAGTAAGCAATTTACAAGCCTGTTTGGTGGCCTTTAGCATTTTTCAGGGCCTCAGCTTCTGGCACCAGCTTTTCAGCCGCTCTTCTCTGGGTTCGCTCGCTCTCTGAGTGGGGTCCTCTGCCTTCCACCCTTTGCCGTCCGTCCTTCGAAACTGTGAGCGAATCACCGTTGCTTGTGCAAACCACAGCAGCCTCCTTAGATCCTCTCGATTTTCCTTCTCACTGGGAATATTTTTCATCAGAATTTATTCTCCCAAACTAAGAAATGGACCTCATGACCCTGCTGATCGGATGTGCTGAGAACACACCATCATTTCCCCAGTATTCTTGCCAAAAATACACAACCTGAGTCTTATCATGAGGAAACATCGGGCAGACCCAAATTGCGGGGCATTCTACAAGAAACCCGCCTGGACCCTTCAAAAATGTCAGCTTCGTGAAAGACAAAGAAAGCCAAAGGAGCCGTCGCCGCCGGTGGGAGGAGATGAGAGACAGGGCAACGAACCGCAGCACGTGGTCTGGGATATTGTGTGGCTATAAAGGACATTACTGGGACAGTTGGTGACATCTAAATCTGAGTACGGTCTGCAGATTAGCTAATTGCACTGAATCAGGGTCCGTTTCCTGACTTAGTCACTGCGCTGTAGCTGTGTAGCAGAATGCCCTTTACTTTTTAGGAATTACACACCGAAGCTTTGGGGGATAGAGGGCATCATATCTGCAATTTACTCTCCTATGATTCAGAAAAATATATGTATTTGTACACAGAGAGAGAGAAAACAGTAAGGCAAATGTGGCACGATGTTAATATTTGGGGAATTTTGGTGAAGAGTTTAAAAAAAAATCCCTTTGTTCTGTTCTTAGAATTTTTCTGTAAGCCCCTTCGATTCTGACCTCTGGGTTAATGCGGTTGACACAACAGCCTGACTCCTAGGCTGACTGCCGACTAATTCTTTGCTTGATGCTCTTGACCTTTGACTGTGTCCTCACCCTGATTTAGCCCCTGTAGCGAAGACCAGACTTTGGTGAATAATAAATGCACTGTCACTGCCACCAGCAGGGGCAGAGGGACTTTTCTGAGCCCTCACTGTGTAAGTCAACGCTCCCACACCCTGAGTGCTGTACACAGTACTTCACTCAGTCCTCACAGTAGACTTCTGAGGTTGGTATTACAATCCGCAGTCTACAGATGAAGAAACTGAGGCTCAGAGAGATGAACTCACTTACCTAATGTCACAGCAGCTATTAAGTGGCAAGGCCAGAACTGACCCACAAATCCCTAGGACTCCGCAGTCTTATGCTAATCTGCCCTGACACTGGTGACGAGACTGACTGGCTGTACCCTGTTCTGACTTTTTCTCTCCTGATTCGCCTTTGCTAAAATAATAGAAACAAAAATGATTCTACTAGCCATAAAAAAAAATGTCATTTTCAACAACGTGGATGAACTTGGAGGACGTCATATTAAGTGAAATAAGCCAGACACAGAAAGGCAAATACTGCATGATCTCACTCATTTGTGGAATCTTAAAAAAAAAATGATCTCATGGAAGCAGAGAGAGTCCAAAGCCTGGGAATGACAGGGAGAGGGAAGGATAGGGAGAGGTTGGTTGAAATTACAATTAGATGGGAGGCGTAAATTCTGGTGTTCTATTGCACAATAGGGTGGCTATGGTTAACAGTAAGATATATATACAGACACAATATATATATTTTTTTATATGGAATTTTACTCTTGTTGCCCAGGCTGGAGTGCAATGGTGCAATCTTGGCTCACCACAACCTCTGCTTCCTGGTTCAAGCAATTCTAATGCCTCGGCCTCCTGAGTAGCTAGGATTACAGGCGCGTGCCACCACGCCTGGCTAATTTTTGTATTTTTAGAAGAGATGGGGTTTCTCCATGTTGGTCAAGCTGGTCTTGAACTCCCAACCTCAGGTGGTCTGCCCACTTCAGCTTCCCAAAGTGTTGGGATTACAGGCGTGAGCCACCACACCCAGTGACAGTAAGATATTGTATATTACAAAATAGCTAGAAAAGAGGCTTTTGAATGTCCTCATCACAAGGATGATAAATACATGAGGTGACTGATATGCTAACTACCCTGATTTGACAATTATACAACATATGTATTGAAATATCAAACCGCACCCCATACATATGTACAATGACAATGTGTCAATTTTGAAAACTAATTAATTTAAAAAATTTATTCTAAAGCTATGCTGCTCCACACAGTGACCACATGTAGCTGTTTAAATTTAAATAAGCCTGGGCATGATGGCTCATGCCTGTTATCCCAGTATTTCGGGAAATCAAAGCAGAGAATTGCTTGAGGCCACATGTTCAAGACCAGCCTGGACAACATAGCGAGATCCATCCCTAGAAAAAGTAATTTTAAAATTAACTGGGTGTAGTGGTGCTTGCCTGTAGTCCTAGCTTGACCAGGAGTTTAAGGCTGCAGGGAGCTATGGCATGCCACTGCATTCCAGCCTGCACAACCAAGCTAAGCTCTGTCTCTAAAAATTTTTTTTTCCACAGATGCCTAAACTTTTTATTTCACACAGCTATGCAAGTTGTGAGGCCAAGGACGTGACTGCAAACGAGGTTTAATTTAAATGAATAGCCAGGCATGATGGCTCACACCTGTAATCCCAGGACTTTCAGAGGCCTAAGGGGTGAATTATCTGAGGTCAAGAGTTCCAGACCAGCCTGGCCAATATAGTAAAACCCCATCTCTACTAAAAATACAAAAAATTAGCTGAGTGTGGTGGCACACGTCTCTAATCCTAGCTACTTGGAAAACCGAGGCAGGAGAATTGCTTGAACCCAGGAGGCAGAGGTTGCAGTGAACTGAGATAGCGCCATTGCACTCCAGCCTGGGCAACAGAGTAAGACTCCATCTCCCACCCCTCTCCCCCAACAACAAAAAAAATTGATGACATAAATAAGCTTTCTTCCCCATGAAAATATTACTTATTTCACACTTGGTCTAACACACACAAAATCCCCACCCTATCTGGCACAGATACACTTAATAGGCAGTATCAAGCACAATTTCCATTTTATTTTTCTCCAGAGAATAGTTGTCTTCAATCTTTTACTCAGCTCCTTACATGGTTTTTGGTGGGGGTCGTGGGGCAGCACCCGCAGGTCTAAATCGGGGTGGGGGTGTTCGGTCCTTGCGGGCTTCACGAGATCGATTCCTGACTACTTTGCTCTGAATTGCACAGCTCGCAGTAATGTAGCTTCACATAGAGCTTGGGAAGTACATAGGCATCAAAGACGCTCGCTTCAGAAATATCCCTGACTGCTGCGGCCTCCACTATGTTCCGAATGACGAATTTCTTAATGGCCTTGTCTTTGGGCACGCATCGGGCACAGTTCGTGCAGCGAATAGGCTGAACATGGCCACGGCCCTTTTTGGCACGACCGTTGTTCCTTCTTTTCTTTGTCATCTTGGAAGCTCCAGCGGAGAAAGCTGTCTCTAAAAATTAATCAATTAATTAAAATTAAGTAAAATCTAAAATTCAGTTCCTCGGTCTCACTAGCTACATTTCAACTGCTGAATATTTCCGTGTGGCTAGTGGCTACCATTATTGGACAGAGCAGATAGTAAAGCACGTCTAACATAGCAAAAAGTTCTACTGGACAATGCCATTGCAAGAACTTTTACGTATGTTCCTGAAGGTATAAAAAATGAAAAATAAAAAACCCAACAATATTTACATGCCCTTCACTGACCAAGATAACTTTTTACTCAAAGGTAACTTATTTTTAAAATAAAACTTCAAGCTCACAAAATTGAGTTGATAACTCTGTTCTCACTTGTCACACAGAAACCAACATTTTCAGCCGTGGCAGCATCACGTGTTAGAGAGAGACACCTCCTGGCCACACATGGAATTACAATCTAGCATAATCAGACACTGAAACCAGCCAGGGACGGGGTTTCAGCAGCCATCGCTGGAATACCAGGGGGTTCGCAAGAGTGGGAGAAAATCCCATACCCAGAAACAATCATGGATAAGGCACCACGAAGACATACATGTTACAAAAGCCCATCCGAGGCCGGGCGCGGCGGCTAACGCCTATAATCCTAGCACTTTGGGAGGCTAAGGCCGGCAGATCACTTGAGGTCAGGAGTTCGAGACAAAAGCCCATCCACCACCAGGCTTAAATCTCCAGTGTCACATCCCTCACCTGTCACAACTCATGGCTCCCAGGAGATACGTAATAAGTGTTAGTCATTTGAATAAATAAATGATTAATTGATTGATTAATTCTGATTATTTCAGAACTCTACCATTGAGCATTTCACTGTCTTCTCTAACATTCTTCTTCAGTTGGACACATATTATGAAGGAATGTAGAAATGGGATTTACTGCTTCAAACAACTTAGCAGACACAGAAGTGTTCAACGATCAAGGAATGTTTGGACTTTAACAAAATTATCAAGAACAAGAAAACATCAAGATGTTTGAATCTCTGTTAAAGCATAAAAGGGTGTTGTCCCCGGCTGGCTACAGTGGATAATGCCTGTAATCCCAGAACTTTGGGAGGCCGAGGAGGACAGATCGCTTGAGGCCAGGCATTTGAGACCAGCCTGGCCAACATGGTGAAACCTGTCTCTACTAAAAGTACAAAAAGTAGCCAGACGTGGTGGTGTACATCTATGATCTCAGCTACTCGGGAAGCTGAGGCACGAGAATCGCTGGAACCCAGGAGGCAGAGGTTACAGTGAGCTGAGATCATGCCACTGCACTCCAGCCTGGGTGACAGAGTGATGCTCTGTCTCAAAAAAAAAAAAAAGAAAGAAAGATGTTCCTGTTTTTTTTTCCTCCCCTTTGGCCCAAGGTGGTAGAAATGGAAGATGGCTTACTCAATGGGGAAACGAACCCTAAATCATTCTTTATCCACTTGGTTCACAGATACTGATTGGACCTCTTAGTAGCCAGGTGATGGGAAGATGAGCAGCACGGGAGGCCACTTAGCTGAGTTGTGCACACAAAATAACGCAATGCACGCAAGATTTATCTCCAGGAACTCATCCCAAGTGGAATGAGCGCTCAGCAGAGATCTGGGCTGGTGAGAGCAGCTTGTGGTCCCTGATTCTTCTGAGAACTTGGGGATCCAGGTTCAGGGAGACCAATACTATTGAATACACATCTTGAATTTAAAGAAATCAGGATGTAAATAATGATGCAATCCCAGGAGCTCATGGAGGACTCCAGTGACTGGAGAGGTTTTCTGTGGGATTCAAGCAGGCTCATCAGCAAGACTGAATCAGGGCTGTCGTGGTGAGCCTGTGGCCTGAGGCTACTTATGGGCCACCTGTCCAGCACTGGAGGGGTCCCAGGGTCTGCTGTAGCTTCAGAGAGATGGAATAGTAGAGTTGAGGGGATCACGCATTCCAAGGTTCACAACAGCCCTCAAAACAAGGACAGTCCCCTTATTTGATGAACTTCTGTTGGTTCCTGCCTTGTGCCCAGCTGTGTACTAGGTTCTGGGGAGCAGAGACCAATAAACTTCAAACACCTGAGAGGTAGGGTCCTTCTCTCCCTCCTCACTTTCTTCACAAACCCACTTCAGTTTCCTCTTAACTCCTGGCATGAGTAAGATGCTATTTCATAACACTTCTACCTTCATTAAAGGTGTCAGATATCAATAGGAAAAAAGTGAGCAATGAATTTAACAGGCATTCCCACAAAAGGAAATCCAGTTTTTCTTTTCTTTTTTTTTTTTTTGAGATGGAATCTTGATCTGTTGCCAGGCGCCAGGCTGGAGTGCAGTGGCGCTATCTCGGCTCACTGCAACCTCTGCCTCCCAGGTTCAAGCAATTCTCCTGCCTCAGCCTCCAGAGTAGCTGGGACTACAGGTACACGCCACCATGCCCAGCTAATTTTTGTATTTTTAGTAGAGACAGGGTTTCACCATGTTGGCCAGGATGGTCTTGATCTCTTGACCTCGTGATCCACCAGCCTTGGCCTCCCAAAGTGCTGGGATTACAGGTGTGAGCCACTGTGCCCGGCTGGCCAGTAAGTTTATCAAAAAGATGTTCAATGCTCGCTTCAGCAGCACATATACTAAAATTGGAACAATACAGAGAAGATTAGCATGGTTCCTGCACAAGGATGACACGCATATTCGTGAAGCATTCCATATTTTTTTAAATTTTTTTTTAAATAAAAATAAAAAAAGATGTTCAACATCAGCCAGGCATGGTGGCTGATGCCTGTAATTCCAGCACTTTGGGAGATCGAGGTAAGTGGATCACTTGAGGTCAGGAGTGCAAGAGCAGCCTGGCCAACATGGTGAAACCCCGTCTCTACTAAAAACACAGAAAATTAGCCAGACATGGTGGCACATGTCTGTAATGCCAGCTGCTTGGAAGGCTGAGGCAGGAAAATCACTTGAACCCAGGAGGTGAAGGATGCAGTGAGCCGAGATTGCACCAGCGTGCTCCAGCCTGAGCAACAGAGCAAGACTCTTGTCTCAAGAAAAAAAAAAAAAAAAAAGATGCTCAACCTCAATGGTTACAGGGAAATGCAAATTAGAACTACAATATGCTGTGACGACACACTCACTAGAATGGCTAAAATTAAATCTCTGAAAATATCAGGCATTGGTGAGGATGTGGAGGAAGCGAACTCTTACATGCTGCTGGTGGAAGTATAAATCGGTACAAGCACTTTGGAGAACCATTTGGCAGTTTCTTCTAAAATTAAACTTACACTTCCCATGTGACCAAGCAGTTCCACTCCTGGGTATATGCCCTGAAAGAAATGAGTGCTTATGCACACCAAAATACACGTACAAAAATGCACATTGCCGCTAAATTGTTAACAGCCCAAAACTAAATACAACCCAAATGCCCATCAATAAAAGAATGGATAAATACATTGTGGTGTACAGCACAGCAAGAAAAATGAATGCATGGCTCTTACATGAAATACAAGTGAATCTCAAAAACACAATATTGATCACAAGAGATCGGACAAGCCAGGCGCAGTGGCTCACACCTGTAATCCCAGAACCTTTGGAGGCTGAGGCCAAAGGATGCCTTGAGTCTAGGAATTTAAGACCAGCCTGGGCAACACAGGGTGATCCCATCTCTACAAAAAATTTTTAGAAAATTAGCCGGATGTGGTGGTGTGCATCAATGGTCCCAGTTCCTCGGGAGGCTGAGGTGGGAGGACCACTTGAGCCCATGAGTTCGAGGCTGCAATGAGCTATGATCACACCACTGCACTCACTCCAGCCTGAGGGGCAGCAGAGCAAGACCTGTCTCCAAAAAAAAAAAAAAAAAGGCAAAACTTATCTACATATGATGAGAGAGGTCAGAATAGTGTCTACCTGTTTAGGGGAGTGGGAGATGGGGATTCAGTGAGAAAGGGCCTGAAGAAACTTATGAGAATGATGGAAATGTTCTCTATCCTGAACTGGGTGGTGGTTACATGGGTATATACGTAGGTAAAAATTCATTGAGCATCCACTTGAGATTTGTGCATCTTACTATATGCAAATTATGGCTTGATAAAAGAGTAAAAACAATCAAAAATCTTGGGTGACCACATCTTATATAAGCATGGTTGATAAATAAAAAGCTTGCATATACAATACTTTTGAAGCCCTCTCTATTTCCCTTCTTATGTATCCCTTCCTTTTTCATCAATATATACACTGAAAAAATACAGTCTATGTATATTAACTATATATACATACTGCATATTAAATATGTATTAAATGTACAGCTAGTGCTGTGAATTTTGTGGATATTTACTTGTCCTAGTTGTTATTATATGTGCATATGTCTTTAATTTATATATTGTTAAATGTTGTTAGGTTAAAATTTTGTGTAAATGCAATGATATTACATATATTATCTCACGGCATTCCTCACTCAGTGTGATGTTCTGAGAGTTCACCCACATTGATTGTTAAGGCTGAGATAAAGTTTCATTATTGTGTAGTTGTCCAATGTAAGAGATACCACAATTCATTTATCCATCTCCTAGATATTTAACTTGTTTTAATAATTTTGCTTTGCCAACAATGTATCTGTAAACATTCTTGTACCTCACCTGTTTCACAAGTTAGAATGTTTTTCTGGGGTAGTTCTCTAAAAATAACATTCTGAGTCATTGGCTATGAGAACGTTTAGCATTGTTACATAATGTCAAATTGTTTCTGAAGGCCTTTAAGTTTTTGAGGATCTGAAAGTAGTTAGGATTGTTGAAATATAGAGAGAAACAGGATGACGGGTTATGAAAAGATATCGAAGAAAAGTTAGTTTGCATGGGTGTGTGTTGGTTTGTGTGTTTTCAGCGTGGGGAACACATGAGCATATTTATGAGAGCACGTGGAAGGAAACCAGTGGATGGAAAGATTTTGAAGATAAAAGTGAGAGACAGCACAATTAATGGCACAAGTTTCCAAAGGAGTGGGGAGAATGAGTTCCAGATCATAGGGGAGAGAAGGGAACAGAATAAACACAGGGTCTTCCAGTTACACCGCTGTGTTTCTTTGCACTTACTAACGCTGGTTAAGAAACAGCAGCACAACGTAAAAGTAAATCCACGATGATTTTATGATTTAAAACAAATTATGTTTCAAATATAGTAGAAGGCTGTGTGTTTTATTTTATTTGTTCATGTACCAGCTCAGGTTAACAGAGAAAAGTGTGTGAAGTCCGTGAGCACCGTGTAAACTCTCCCCTTGGAGCGATCCATTGACAAATTTATCTCAGAAATTATTCCAGTCACCTTTTTCCACAGGCATTAAGATGATTCCACTGATTTTTGTTAGTAAAAGAACTATAATCTAAAAAAAAAAAAAAAAAAAAGCTTGCATATATTACAATGAATATAGTCTTTGGGGAATTTAATATAATTTTGTAACAGCCTGAGAAACTCCAGAGGCCCTTGTCAACAGCTTCGATGCTTACTGCTCACCAGCACCAAAAGGGACGTGTCCGTTTCCAACCAAAGGCCCTGCCCAGAGCTGTCAAGGGATCCACCTTGATGGGTCAAACTCTCACAGCTCCCTAGCACGTGGGGCCAAGCACGTGAGCTGTCAGCAGGCCCCAGCACTCTGGGATGCGTGACCTGCTCAAACTTGGAGAGGGCCCTACAGGTCCTTAGAGGAAAATTACAAGCCCCGAGTACACTGGACACGCAATGTTGGCTTGTGATGAAAGCTTAGATGAAGGAGGAAGCCCTTTAGGGGGGTCCTTCTTGTCTTCTGGAGATGCGTGGCTCTAGCCACGTTGCAGCGCAGACCATGGACCAGAGCTCCCAACCTCCTGGTTGGACAGCATGAGGGAGCGTTGGAACATGGGATGTCCGGACTGCCTGACGCACACCAACTGAATCAGAATCTTTAATGTGGTGCTTCTCAGAGGGCCCCCTGGAGCCACGGCAACACTGTCACCTGGGAACCTGTTAGAAATGCACATTCTCAGGCCCCACTTCAGACCCACTGAATTCCGTGGCCGGTCCCAGCGATCTTTGTTCTGACTGTTCTAACAGTCCCCGCCAGGGATTCTGATGCATGAGCAAGTGTGGGACCTAATTAGAAACTGCATTTCTAGCACGTTTCCAGGCAGTGCAGATGCGGCTGCCCTGGGGACCACACTCTGAAAACCACCAGCATCTAACTGTCTAATGGGTAGAGCCGAGCTCTGGGACAGAGTGGGAGAAATTAAAAGCTACCCAGGTGAGTGGCTCTGATGCAGGTGAGAGTTAATCAGCACTTCCATGGACTCTTATCTCATCTGACATGAGACACACACCTGGAGAGGGAGCTCACACAGGTGAGAGTGTTACAGGAGAAGAAATACATCTCCTCAATTTGACCTGTCTGGGATCCCTTTTCATTCCCATAGTACTGCAATTTGGGCTCTCTGGTATGGCAGGATTTACGTTCTAGGTAACATAAATCCTCAGGTGCCTAGCCTGAGAATTTGTTCTGGCAATGTTGAAGCTGGACCTCTATGGGGAGGGGGACCCGATTTTACCCAAAAGTTAATTTTGGGTAAAGATTGGGAGGAGACAGCAAATGGGGAGGAAGAGAAAGAACTGTGAGGAAAGGACTGAAAGATCCAAGGAGCGTCCTCTCTCTCCCTCTCTCTCTCTCTCTCTCTCTTTTAATTGAGTACTGAGAAGGGTGTTATACAAGACTGGATGCAGGAGCTGGGCAAGCTGATCTGCAAAGCAGGAAAGCAAAGGACTGAAAGGAGTTAAAGTGCTCGCTTTGGCAGCACATATATAAAACTGGAATGGAAGCCGGGCGCTGTGGCTCACGCCTGTAATCCCAGCACTTTGGGAGGCTGAAGTGGGCGGATCACTTGAGGCCAGGAGTTTAAGACCAGTCTGGCCAACATGGCGAAACCCAGTTTCTACTAAAAATACAAAAACTGTCCAGGTGTGGTGGTGCCTGCCTGTAATTCCAGCTACTCGGGAGGCTGAGGCAGGAGCCCAGGAGGCACAGGTTGCAATGAGCCAAGATCACACCACTGTGCTCCAGCATGGGTAACAGTGAGACTCTGTCTCAAAAATAAATTTTAAAAACTGGGACAATACAGAGATTAGCATGGCCCCTGAAAGGATGACATGCAAATTCATGAAAAGTTCCATATCAATAAAAATTATTTTTAAAATTTTTTTTAAAGAAATGAGTTAAAAGAGACCCCAAAGGAGTGACAGGGGCTGGAGGCCACAGGCCCACCATGGCAGAAGGTCAGACCTCAGACTTCATCAGGGTGAAAACTTCCTGCACTGAAAAGCCAAACTACAGACTGGGAGAAAATGTTCACAGCACCTGTATCTGAAAAAGGATTTGCATTGCAAACACATAAAGAACCCATACAACTCACTAATAGGAAGGCAAACAATGAAAACTGAGCAGCAGAATGATCTTTCGACACTTCACAAAGGACATGCAAATGGCCAGCACACACAGGAAGAGATGCCCACCCTCAGTAGTCTTCGGGGAGGTGCAGAATGAAACCACAGTAAGATGCTGCCTCTCACCCACAAGCATGGCTGAAACTGAAAAGACGTGTAATATCAAGTGTTGGTTAGAATGTAGGGCAGCTGAAACTCTCCTAGCTCGCTGGCAAGAACTTAAAATAGTACAGGCTGGATGCAGTGGCTCACATCTGTAATCCCAGCACTTCGGGAGGCCGAGGCGGGCAGATTGCTTGAGCTCAGGAGTTTGAGACCAGCCTGGGCAATATGGCAAAACCCCATCTCTACTAAAAATGCAAAAAATTAGTTGGGTGTGGTGGCGCATGCCTGTAATACCAACTACCCAGGAGGCTGAGGTGGGAGAATCACCTGAGCCAGGAAGGTCAAAGCTGCAGTGAGCCATGATCACACCACTGCTCTCCAGCCTGGGTGATGAAGTGAGACCCTGTATCAAAAAATAAAATACCAATAAAATAGTATGACTGCTTGGGAGAACTACTGGCATTTATTTTATTTTTTAAATTTATTTATTTTTTTTTTTTTTTGAGACGGAGTTTTGCTCTTGTTACCCAGGCTGGAGTGCAGTGGCGCGATCTCAGCTCACCACAACCTCCACCTCCTGGGTTCAGGCAATTCTGCCTCAGTCTCCTGAGTAGCTGGGATTACAGGCACGTGCCACCACGCCCAGCTAATTTTTGTATTTTTAGTAGAGACGGGGTTTCACCATGTTGACCAGGATGGTCTCGATCTCTTGACCTCGTGATCCACCCACCTCGGCCTCCCAAAGTGCTGGGATTACCGGCGTGAGCCACCGCGCCCGGCCTTATTTTAAATTTAAACAAACACCCACCATATGACCCAGCAATTCTGTCATGTATTTACTGAAGCGCAATGAAAACATAAGCTCGGCCGGGTGTGGTGGCTCACACCTGTAATCCCAGCACTTTGGGAGGCTGAGGTGGGTAGATCACAAGGTCAAGAGATCAAGACCATCCTGGTCAACATGGTGAAACCCCGTCTTTACTGAAAAAATACAAAAATTAGCTGGGCGTGGTGGCACGTGCCTGTAGTCCCAGCTACTCAGGAGGCTGAGGCAGGAGAATTGCTTGAACCCAGGAGGCGGAGGTTGCGGTGAGCCGAGATCACACCACTGCACTCCAGCCTGGCAACAGAGCAAGACTCTGTCTCAAAAAAAAAAAAAAAAAAAACCATAAGCTCACAAAAAGACTTGTACACAAATGTGAATAGGCATAAGTAGCTAGTGACCACCATAGTGCCATCTGATTTGATTGCTCAAAAGCTTGTGAAAGACGGCCAGGCGCGGTGGCTCACGCCTATAATCCCAGCACTTTGGGAGGCTGAGGCGGGCGGATCACAAGGTCAAGAGATCGAGACCATCCTGGTCAACAAGGTGAAACCCCATCTCTACTAAAAATACAAAAATTAGCTGGGCATGGTGGCGCATGCCTATAGTCCCAGCTACTCAGGAGGCTGAGGCAGGAGAATTGCTTAAACCCAGGAGGCGGAGGTTGCGGTGAGCTGATTGCACCATTGCACTCCAGCCTGGGTAACAAGAGCGAAACTCCAAAAAAAAAAAAAAAAAGCTTATGAAAGTCTACGTTGGAATAATAAGTTGTCTTTTTAAAAAGCTTATATCCAAATGTGCATAGCAGCTTCATTCACAATTGCTAAAAATGGAAACATTTCAAGTAATCCATCAACTAGAAAATGGGTAAACAAAATTCGGTCTCTTCATAGAAAGGGATGATAATAAAAAGATTGAAATTACTAATAGATCCAACAACATAGATGAGTCTTAAAATCACTGTATAAAATAAAAGCTGCCTGCAAAAGAGTGCCTACCATATGATTCCATTTATAAAAAAGTTTTGAACCAGCAGAACTAATTTATAGTTACAGAAAGCGGATCAGCGATGGACTGGGACTGAGGGGACTGCAGTTGGGGGATTAAAACACTCTCTGGGGTGATGGACAGGTGTTATATCTTGTTTAGGTGCTTGCATTTGTCAAAAGTCATCCGTCTGAATGCTTAAAATGTATGGATGAGCTTTATTGTATGTAAATTATACCTCAATAAAGTTGATTTAAAATGAATTGGCTGGGTGCAGTGGCTCACACCTGTAATCCCAGCACTTTGGGAGGCTGAGGCGGGTGGATCACCTGAGGTCAGGAGTTCAACACCAACCTGGCCAACATGGTGAAACCCTGTCTCTACTAAAAATACAATAATAATAATAATAATAATAATAATAATAATAATAATTAGCCAGGCGTGGTGGCATATGCCTGTAATCCCAGCTACTTAGGAGGCTGAGGAAGGAAAATCACTTGAACCCAAGAGGCAGAGGTTGCAGTGAGCCGAGATTGCGCCACTGCACTCCAGCCTGAGAGACAAGGCAAGACTCTGTCTCAAAAATAAATAAATAATACAGTAAATCAAAAATGAAAATATTTTTTAAAAAATAAATGGCAAAATGGCCAGGTGCGGTAGCTCATGCCTGTAATTCCAGCACTTTAGGAGGCTGAGGCGGGTGGATCACGAGGTCAGGAGTTCAAGACCAGCCTGGCCAAGATGGTGAAACCCCGTCTCTATAAAAAAAATAAAATAAAATAAATTAAAATAAAAAATTTTTTTTAAATGGCAAAAAAAGAAAAAAGACAAGAATAAAATAACAAAGAGACTTAGTGGTAAAAATAAATACAACAGTCAAATAAAGAGAGCCCACAGAATGGGAAGAGAAACGGACCGAGGTGAAAACCGTGAAGAGCTGTCGAACTTGTTAGAAAAGGAAGAATGAGCGCAGATGCACAGGCAGCGGTCAGAATGAAGTCCTCTGGTGGTCAAGGAAGTAAGAAGCTTGGCTACCAAAGACAGCAGAGACTCAAA
The DNA here is from genome assembly GCF_030222135.1 of Aotus nancymaae. NCBI lineage: Eukaryota > Metazoa > Chordata > Mammalia > Primates > Aotidae > Aotus > Aotus nancymaae. The sequence goes on along the minus strand of NW_026988412.1, from coordinate 7,729,607 downwards.
AGAGCCAAGGGAGCCAGCCAGTAAGGTTAACACCTGGAGAGGGCTGTCGGATGGAGCCAGAGTGGAGAAGTCACTCCTGAGAGGCCAGTTCTGGAGGCAGGTTGAGGAGTGATGACGGGCTGAGGGAGCAGAGAGGGTGCCTTCAGCAGCTTTGCCAGGGAGCTTGGGAAGGACAGTGGGCTCCAACAGGAGGCTGCTAGGAGAACCCCCAGGAAAACCCACCTGGTGCCTGAATCTCCCGACACTGTCTTTCACATCTTCATTCCTACACAGGGGTAGATGTTGCTATTTTCAACACTGTGCCGTTTTTCCATAAGGAGTTTATTGTATGTTTGCACTGAGGAAAGCTAGACAAGCTAGATTACAGGTGCCCAGATTCCCAGGGATGCCACTGGCTTGCCCCTCTGAATCGGTCTTTCCCACGTGCCTGCACTGCTGGGGGGAATGTACTTTGGTACGACCTCCATAAGAGCCAGTTTGGCAAAAACTATCAAAACTACGAATGCACACTGGAGGTACAAATACAGCAGGAGGTATTTATTTTACAGAGAAACTTGCACGCGGATGAAACCATGTATGTACTTGGTTATTTCTCGATTCATTATGATGCTGTTTGATCAAAACAGACCCAAATGCCCCTCAACAGGACCATTAGATAAATATTAATATGGGGGTTTTTTTTGAGGGGTAGTTTCGCTCTTATTGCCCAGGCTGGAGTGCAATGGCATGATCTGAGCTCACTGCAACCTCTGCCTCCTGGGTTCAAGCAATTTTCCTGCCTCAGTCTCCCAAGTAGCTGGGATTACAGGTGCCTGCCGCCATGTCCAGCTAATTTTTTTGTATTTTTAGTAGAGACAGGGTTTTACCATGTTTGCCAGGCTGGTCTTAAACTCCTGACCTCTGGTGATCCACCCGCCTCAGCCTCCAAAAGTCCTAGGATTACAGGCATGAGTCACCACACCGGCCTTAACATGTACTAAGTATGTATATTCATCTTAATCTATTCATGTTACCGTAAGAAAATACTTTAGACTGGATATTTTGAAATTTATTTATTTAGAGACAGGGTCTCACTGCAATCTTAAGCAATCCTCCCACCTCAGCCTCCAGAGTAGCTGGGACCACAGGCCCGCACCACCACACCCAGCTAATTTTTTGTGTTTTTGGTAGAGAGGGTTTCACCATGTTCCCCAGGCTAGTCTCGAACTGCTGAGCTCAGGTGATCTGCCTGCCTCAGCCTCCCAGTGCTGGGAGTACAGGCATGAGCCACTGCACCCAGCCTTGAAACTTATTGTATTTATTACAGCTCTCTTGACTGGGAAGTCCAAGATTGAGGCTCCATCACTGCCGCCCGGCAAGGGATGCTCTCTGCCTCCAAGATGGCACCTTGCCGCTGTGTGCTCACGTGCCAGAGGTGGAAGGACAAGGGACTGCTGCCTTCAACCTCCAGCCCTTTCACAAGGTTGGTAATCCCAGTTGTAAGAGAGAGCTCTCACGACTTAATCACCTCCCAAAGGCCATATCTCTTAACACTGGCACATTGGGGATTTCATTTCAACAGGCATTTTGGAGGGGTGCCATCATTGAAACCATAGCAATATTGCATATTTATTATACTTTATTTATAATTTAATATTTATTTTTAAAACTATAGCACATGCATGCAATGGATACTATTCAGGCAAAAAAAAAAAAAAAGAAGAAAAAACAGGATTCTCTCTATATACAGACATCGAAAGCCATCCAAGATATATTATCAAGTGGAAAAAAAAGCAAGATGCATAACAGTCATATGGTACAAAACCTTTTTTTTTCCTTTTCTTTTCTTTCTTTTCTTTTTTTTTTTTTTTTTTTTTTTTTGATAGAGTCTTGCTCTGTCGCCCAGACTGCAGTACAGCCATACAATCTTGGCTCACTGCAATCTCTGCTTCCCAGGTTTAAGCAAGTCTAATGCCTCAGCCTCCCAAGCAGCTGGGATTACAGGCGTGAGCCACCACACCCAGCTAATTTTTTTATTTTTAGTAGAGACAAGGTTTCGCCATGTTGGCCATGCTGGTCTCAAACTCCTGACCTCAAGTGATTCTCCTGCTTCGGCCTCCCAAAGTGCTGGGATTACAGGTGTGAGCCACTGCACCCAGCCTACAGTACAAAATCATTTGTGGGTTTTTTTAAAAAGGTGTGTGTATCAGAGCTGGGAATGGTGTCTCATGCCTGTAATCCCAGCACTATGGGAAGTCAAGGTGGGTGGATCACTTGAGCTCAGGAGTTTGCCCTGGCCAACATGGCTAAATCCCATGTCTACAGAAAAATACAAAAATAAGTCAGGTGTGGTGGTACATGCCTGCAGTTCCCAGGTACTCAGGAGGCTGAGGTGTGAGCGTCGCTTGAGCCCAGGAGGTTGAGGCTGCAGTGAGCTGTCTGTGGCACTGCGTTCCAGCATGGGCGATAGAGCAATACCTTGTCTCAAAAATTTTTAAAAAGGTGTGTATGGGGTAGGGTGTAAAAGAATATATTTGCTTATATACACCCCACCACCACCCCATAAAGTCTTTGCATGTGTTGGGAAGTAAAAATTTTACTCTCTTAGGTGCAATAGCTGGGGGACTGCAAGTTAAGCTGAGAAAAGACAGATTAGCAAGAAAACAGACAGAGTTTAATTACCCAGGCAATGCATGCACGGAAGTGTTCAATGATGGAGTGGTTAGAACTGGGGGTTTATATGCCTTAGAAGGGGAATGGGAGGGCTATCATGGGAAGAACAAATAGGTGTACAAAGGGGGTTTTAGGAGAAGAAGCAGGATATTTTAGAAGTTTGTGTGAGGTTTATTTATGCAGGTGCAAATAGTCTCTGTGTCTTCTTCGTGGCCATGAAACTCCCCTGAATAGATTTGTGGTAGGTTTATTCTTGGTCTCTCTCCTGGAAGTGGAAGCTGCCCCAAAGACAGAATGAATGTATGGCAGTCTTCAGTTCCAAGTGGACCGCACGCAGGGATACACAAGAGATCGATGATAGTGGTTACACATTTGAAAGCCAGGGCATAGAGGGGAATGAGAACCAAGAAGTTGTGAACAGGGACTTGGGAAGACTTTTTTAGAAATCCTTTTTATCTTTATTTTTTAAACTTTAGAAAGATATGAATATATTGCCATTCAAAAAAAAAAAAAAAAAAAAATCTAGGTTCTAAGAGTGATTCCAATCTATTTAAGAAGTGGTCTCCCCCTACTTAGGAAAAGATGGATTGTGCCTCATTAGCAAGACCTAGTGGGATTCAGCCCTGACAGAGGTGCAGGAGAGTTTATCATCATCTTTGTCACAGAACAGGGGCAGGTCGCCCTTTCTCCTTTGCTTGGAGGGATGCTTACAGCATGTGTCAGCTGTCAATCCCAAGACCTCTCTCTCCCAAATCTCCTCCAGCCTCCAGAAAAACAAAGGCAGCTGTAAAGGGTAGAGGATGGGCTAGGGGTGGAACCCAAGACCCACTGGACAATGGAAACCTTTCCCCTTTGAGCAGACATCAGGATTATTATTTCCGCTTTGCATGTGGAAAAGAAAGGCTGTAAAACTCTGATAAATGCCTGCATCTTGTTCTAAAATTCCTGACTTGTTGCCAATAAAAGAATCAAAGTGCTTTCTAGCTCAGAGAAAAAACTGCTGCTAATTTGAAGAAGATTCCAGAATAGAAATTCAAGGTCAACCAAAGGCTTTTCAGAGAGAGTTGGTGAGCAGGTCTTACATGGCCTGGAATTCAAAGACACAAACCGGAGAGAAAAGATCAAAGCTCTTGTCCTGGGGACACATTAAAAACTGGAACTGGACATATCTCAGTTCTGGAGCCAAGCAATTCCTCCCTCAGGGTATTAAAACTAGCCTTGTCCTTAGCCTAGAGCCCTCCTCTGTAAATCTGTTTATTCTGGCCCTGTCTTCTCATCTTGGTCTTTTTGAGGTACATCAGCAGGACTTATTTTCTGAGCACCTGTAAGGCCCCTGCTGATCAAAACCAGGATGCAGGGTCAGGCGTGGTGGCTCTCGTCTGTAATCCCAGCACGTTGGGAGGTCAAGGCAGGTGGATAACTTGAGGTCAGGAGTTCGAGACCAGCCTGGCTGGCCAACCTGGTGAATCCCTGTCTCTGCTAAAAATACAAAAATTAGCCAGGTGCAATGGCACATGACTGTAGTTCCAGCTACTCAGGAGGCCGAGGCTGGAGAATTGCTTAAACCCAGGAGGCGGAGGTTGCAGTGACTCAAGATCGCACCACTGCACTACAGCATAGGTGACAAAGAGGACTCTGTTTCAAAAAAAAAAAAACAGGATACAGTAAAGAAGCCAGCTGAAACCAGTACATGGCCACCAAAGTGACCTCTGGTTGCCCTCACTGCTCATTACCAGACACCCACTGGTGCCATGACAGTTTACAAATGCCCTGGCAACATGCCATGGCAATGACCCAGAAGTTACCTTACATGGTTCCAGGAACTCTCCACCCTTTTTCTAGAAAATTCTGAATGACTCACCCTTTAATTCACATATAATTAAGAGTGGGTATAAATATAACTCCAGCAATCCGAGCTGTAGCTCATGCTCCAACTCCTGCTCTAGATTGCTACTCCTGCTGCAGACTGCTGCCACTGCTCAGGACTGCTCTGTGGAGCAGCCACTCTGCTGTACACTGCTATTCTGGGCTACTCCGGGCTACTCCGGGCTACTCTGCTTCTGGGATAGCCCTGCCCTGTCTATGGAGCCACCATTTTGCTATACACTATTGCTCTAATCACTGTCAGCTCACTCTTGAATTCTTTCTTAAGCAAAGCCAATAACCTTCCCAGGGTAAGTTTATATTGTATATAAATTCCAGATACAATGTATAAATACTTTCAAATTTGTATTTTTACCCCAGTGAAATATGCATATGGATTTTACAAATCATACAAAAAAATAACAAAAGATGAGTTCATATTTGAACAAAGCCTCTAAAATCAAAGTCAGAAACTGTGGGGTATTGCTAAGATAGCCCCACTTTCTTCTATGAGGAGGTTGAAAACCTCGGCTGGGTTAGGTAGCTCAAGCCTGTAATCCCAGCACTTTGGGAAGTCGAGGTGGGAAGGTCACTTAGGTTAGGAGTTCAAGACCAGCCTGGCCAACATGATGAAACCCTGTCTCTACTAAAAAAATAAAATAAAAAATTGGCCGGGTACAGTGGCTCATGGCCACTGTAATTCCAACACTTTGGGAGGCTGAAGCGGGCAGATCATGAGGTCAGGAGTTAGACCAGCCTGGCCAACATGGTGAAATCTCGTCTCTACTAAAGATACAAAAAATTAGCTGGGCATGGTAGTGCTCGCCTGTAATCCCAGCTACTGGGGAGGATGAGGCAAGATAATCACTTGAACCTGGGAGGTGGAGGTTGTAGTGAGCCGAGATCGCACCATTGCACCCCAGCCTGGGCGACAGGGCAAGACACTGTCTCAAAAAAAAAAAAAAAACACAAAATTTAGCCAGGCGTGGCAATGTGCACCTGTAATCCCAGCAACTCAGTAAGTCTGAGGCATGAGAATCACTTGAACATGGGAGGCAGAGATTGTAGTGAGCTGAGATCACGCTGCTGCTCTCCAGGCTGGGTGACAAAGCAAGGTTCTGTCTCAAAATAATAATTATTATTATATAATTATTTATTAATATTATATAATATTACATAATAATTATTCTATTATTATTATTTCACCACCACTGAGATGATCTTGTGACATGCTGTGTGCAACAAAATGAGGCATAAGTGACATTATACAGTTCTGATCCTGGGTCTCAGGAGTCCTGGGGTTTCTGCTGTGTTGCAGAACCCTGCCCAGCCATCCGGAGAACAGCCCAATCTGGCCTGCCTGCTGGAGGATAAGGGACCACAGGAAGCAGAGCCACGTAATACCAGCTGAGTCCTAAAAGCTCCGCCAGCCCCCACTAACCACCAGCTGCCTTTCTACAAGTGAGTGACCCCAGGCAAAGTCAGCAGAGCCCAATATAAATCAGCAGAACCAACCAACCAACCAACCAACTGGTAGACTTGTGACTAAAAACAGATGTTACTTTTATATGTCACTAAGATTTTGTAGTTGTTTATTAGGCAGCGTCATTCTGCCAGTAGATAACCAGTGCAGGAACCAAAACTTTAAAAACAGGAAAAGGGCCGGGCGCGGTGGCTCAAGCCTGTAATCCCAGCACTTTGGGAGGCCGAGGCGGGTGGATCACGAGGTCAAGAGATCGAGACCATCCTGGTCAGCATGGTGAAACCCCGTCTCTACTAATACAAAAAATTAGCTGGGCACGGTGGCGCGTGCCTGTAATCCCAGCTACTCAGGAGGCTGAGGCAGGAGAATTGCCTGAACCCAGGAGGCGGAGATTGCGGTGAGCCGAGATCGCGCCATTGCGCTCCAGCCTGGGTATCAAGAGCGAAACTCCGTCTCAAAAAAAAAAAAAAAAAAAAAAAAAACAGGAAAAGAAACTTCCTTCCAGTTTCCAGTCTGACATATGAGGAACTTGGAAGTCATGACTCCATTTTAATAAGTTTAAAAAACTGAACAAACTAAAAATCAACAACCCTTGGCCAGTTGCAGTGGCTCATGCCTGTAATTCCAGCACTTTGGGAGGCTGAGGTGGGAAGATTGCTCAAGCCCAGGAGTTCAAGACCAGCCTGGGCAACATAGGGAGATCCTGCCTCTACAAAAATAAAAAATAAAAATAGGCCGGGCGCAGTGGCTCATGCCTGTAATCCTAGCACTTTGGGAGGCCAAGGCAGGTGGATCATCTGAGGTCAGGAGTTCAAGACCAGCCTGGCCAACATGGTGAAATTCCGTCTCTACTAAAATACAAAAAAATAGCCAGGCATGATGGCGGGTGCCTGTTATTCCAGCTACTCAGGAGGCTGAGATGGGAGAAACACTTGAACTTGGGAGATTGTGGCTGCAGTGAGCCGAGATCACGCCACTGCACTCCAGCCTGGGAGGCTGAGTGAGACTCTGTCTCAAAAAATAAATAAATAAAATAAAAATAAAAATAAGCTGGGTGTGGTGACGTGTGCCTATAGTCCTAGCTACTCTGGAGACTGAAGTGGGAAAATTCCTTGAGTCTGAGGGGGTCAAAGCTGCAGAGAGCCAAGACTGAGCTACTGCACTCTAGCCTGGGTGACAGAGCAAGATTGTCTCAAAATTAAAAAAAACCTTAGATCTGTCACAGAATTGAGGTCATTCGGCAAACTACTGCCTCCAAAACTGGAGAGTCAGACAGATCATGCAGAGAATCACAACGTATGACTGCAGAGTCACAGGTGCAGAGACCTCCCCAGGAACAAGTACAGGGACAGGAAAACCTGAACTGCAATTTACAAATTGCTGGAGGCTCAGTATGGACAAGTCTGAGAGTTTAAAACTCCGGGGATGGGGCCAGTCTTGAAAGCCATGCCCCTACTTTTGGTTTTTTGTTTGATTTTTTGTTCATTTTGAGACAGGGTCTCCCTCTGTTACCCAGGCTGAAGTGCAGTGGCATGATCTTGGCTCAATGCAACCTCCACCTCCCTGGATCAAGTGATCCTACCCCCTCAACCTCCCGAGTAGCTGGGATTACAGGCATGTGCTATCACACTCAACTAATTTTTGTATTTTTAGTAGAGATGGGGTTTCACCATGTTGATCAGGCTGGTTTCAAACTCCTAACCTCAACTGATCCACCCACCTCGGCCTCCCAAAGTGCCAGGCTTACAAGTGTGAGCCACCGTGCCTGGCCACGTGCCGTACTCTTGTGAGTTTTACCTTTCCAGCTTCTCACTGGAAACTAGGAGAACTGGAGAAAAACCCCTCGTGCAGTTTCTTACAAAGCTAACCATACACCTACCATACCATCCACCAATCACACTCCTTAGCATTTACCCAAAGGAGTTTAAAACATGTCCAGGCAGAAACCTGCGTATCGATGTTTATAGCAGCTTTATTTGTAATTGCCAAAAGTTGGAAGCAACCAAGATGTTCTTCAGTGGGTGAATGCGTAAAGAAGCCGGTACATCCGGAGAATGCAGTATTATTCAGGGCTACAAAGGAATGCACTCTCAAGCTATGAAAATACATACGGGAAACTTCAATGCTTATTACTTAGTGAAATAAGCCGATCTGAAAAGGCCACATACTATATGATTCTAACATATGGCATTCAGGAAAAGGCCAAACTATGGAGACACTAGAAAGTTCAATGGTCTCCAGGGTTTGGGAAGGGTAGGGAGGGGTAAACAGGCAGAGCACAGAGGATTTTTAGGGCAGTGAAGCCATTCTGTGATACTATAATGATGAATGCATGTCATTATGTATTTGTCAAAACCCTAAAGAATGTATAATACCAACAGTGAGCCCTAATGTAAACATGGACTTTGGATGATAATGATATGTCAATGTAGGGTCAACAATTGTAACAAATCTGCCACCCTGGCGCAGGGTGTTGATGATGAAAGACACTGTGTGTTGTGGGTTGGAGGAGGGAGGTCTATGGTAACTATACTTTCCCCTCGGTTTTGTTTAAACTTCTCAAAAAAAAGTGTTCTTAAAAAAAGATCAAAAGTCTCAAAGGAACAATGTAAGCTCCCACTTCAAGAACTTAAAAAAGAAGAGTAAAATAAACTCAAAGCAAATAGAAGAAAGAAAATAATAAAAGCAGAACTCAATAGAAACAAAAACAAAAAAAAATACAGTCAATAAAACAAGAAGTTGATTCTTTGAGAAAATCAACAAAATTGTCAAACCTTTACCATGACTGAGAAAGAAAAAAGGAAAACACAAATTACCAATATCAGGAATAAAACAGGCGAACACCAGACACTGCAGACATCAAAGGGATAACAAGAACATATTACAGGCCAGGGCTTGGCTCACGCCTGTAATCCCAGCACTTGGGGAGGCCAAGGCAGGAGGATAACCTGAAGTCAGGGGTTCGAGACCGGCCTGGCCAACGTGGTGAAACCCCATCTCTACTAAAAATATAAAAATTAGCCAGGCATGGTGGCAGGCGCCTGTAATCCCAGCTATTTGGGAGGCTGAGGCAGGAGAATCACTTGAACCCAGGAGGTGGAAGTTGCAGTGAGCCGAGATTGCGCCACTGCACTCCAACCTGGCAGACAAGAGTGAGACTAAGTCTTAAAAAAAAGAAAGAAAGGAAGAAGATATTACAAACAGCTTTACGCATAGACAACACGGATTGCACAAAAAGAAAGTAAAACACCCAGATGTATGTCTATCAAAACTTTCTGGCCAGCATGGTGGCTCCGTGATCTGAGTTCGTGCCACTGCACTCCAGCCTAGGTGACAGAGCAAGACCCTGCCTCAAAAATAAAAAAATAAAAACTTGCACAGGATCTGTATGCTGAAACTACAAAATGCCAGTGAACGAAATCAAAGATCTAAATAAATGGAGAGACATCACATGTTCATGAATTGGAAGACTCAACATAAAAAAAGATGTCAATTCTCCATAAAAATGGTATAGGTTTAAAGAAATACCAATCAAAATTTCAGCAGATTTTTTTGTAGATTTAGACAAGATTATTTTAAAACGTATCTGGAAAGGCAAAAGAACTAGAATAGCTAACAGAATTTCGAGAAAGAGAAATAAAATGGGAGTAATCAGCCTACCCAATTTTGAGACTTACAATACAGCTACAGTAATCAAGACTGCGTTGTGCTGGTGAAGATCGGGACCGCGCCGTGCTGGTGAAGATCGGGACCGCGCCGTGCTGGTGAAGATCGGGACCGCGCCGTGCTGGTGAAGATCGGGACCGCGCCGTGCTGGTGAAGATCGGGACCGCGCCGTGCTGGTGAAGATCGGGACCGCGCCGTGCTGGTGAAGGAAGAGACACAGAGATCAGTGCAACTGAGTAGAGAATCCAGAATTAGATGCACAAAAATAAGCACGACTGATTTTTGACAAAGGCACAAAAACAATTAAATGAAGGAAAGTTGGCCTTTTCAGCAAGTGATAGTGGGAGGAGTGGATAACCATAGGCAAAAAATGACCCACCTAAGCCCCACACCTTCTACAAAAATTAACTCAAAATGGATTGCAGACTTAAATGAAAAATGTAAAACTATAATACTTTTAGAAATAAACAAAGAACACCTCTAGAGTTTACGCAAAAATAGGTATTGGCTAAATGGTCGGAATATTACGCTCTGCTGTTTGGATAGATGGAGTACAGGGACAGCTGCTGGGATAAGGATGGAAAGTATGAGGGCTAGGACACCTCCTAATTTGTTGGGGATAGATCGTAGAATTGCATATGCAAATAGGAAATATCCTCTGGTTTAATGTGGGGTGGGGTGTTGAGAGGGTTGGCTAAGGTGTAATTGTCTAGGTCAGTTAATAAAACGAGGCTTTTAGAGTTTTGATAGAAAAAGTGCTATCAGTAAAAGGAAAAAACTGTACATTGAACTTTATCAAAATTAAAACTTTTTGCTCTGGGCTGGGTGCAGTGGCTTACACTTGTATCCCAGCACTTTGGGAGGCCAAAGCAGGAGAATCGCTGAGGCCAGGAGTTCAAGACAAGCCTGGGCAACATGGCAAAATCCCATCTCCACAAAATATTTAAAAATTAGCCAGGCGTGCTGGCATGTGCCTGTAGTCCCAGCTACATGGGAAGCTGAGGTGGGTGGATCACTTGAGCCCAACAGTCTGAGGCTGCAGTGAGCTGCGAGCATACCACCGCATTCCAGCCTGGGTGGTAAACGGAGACCCTGGCTCAGAAAACAACTTTTTTTTTTTTTTTGCCCTGGGAAAGACACTGTTGAGAGGGTAAAAGGACAAGGTAGAAACTAAGATAATATTTGTGAATCACTTATTTAACAAAGGACTAGTATTTAGAAAATATAAGGAATCCCTAAAACTCAACGGTATGAAAACAAGCAATCCAGTTAGAATAAAACGGGCAAAAAAATATGAAGAGACATTTCTCTGAAGAGGATATACAGATAACAAATAAATACATGAAAAGATGCTCAACATTGTCAGCCATGAGGAAGATTCAAATTGAAACTATGTGACATTACTACACATCGATCAGAATGGCTAAAACACAAAATAGAATAGGGACAACATCAAATGCTGTTGAGGATGTGGAGAAAATGGATTCCTCATACATTGCTGGCAGGAATGTAAATGAAATAGCCACCCTGGAAAACAGTTTGACGGTTTTTTTTAAAAAAAAATTGAAACATACAACTCCCATATGACCTAACAATTGCACTCTTGGGTAATTATCCCAGAGAATAAAAACTTAATTTCAGATATGAACTTATACATGAACGGTTATAGAAGCCTTATTCTCAACAGCCCAAACTAGAAACAAGTCAACCTAATTCCTTTAATGGGAAAATAGTTTTAAAAAAGATCGTACTTCTATACCATGGACTACTACTCAGCACTGAAAAGGAATAAAATGGCCAGGCACAGTGGCTCATACCTGTAATCCCAGCACTTTGGGAGGCTGAGGCAGGAGGATCACTGAACCCAGGAGTTTGAGACCAGCCTGGGCAACATAGTGAGACCCTGTCTCTATTAAAAAAAAAATAGCTGGCATGGTGGTGCAGCCTATAATTCCAGCTACTCCAGAGGCTGAGATGGGAGGATCGCTTGAGCCTGGGAGGTTGAGGCTGCAGTGAGGCTGCATGATCTCACCACTGCACTCCAGCCTGGGCGACAGAGTGAGACACTGTCTCAAAAATAAATTAAATAAATAAAAAGGAACAAACTATTCATACAAACAATAACGTGGTAGGATTGGCGGAAAATTATTCTAAGTGACAGAAAGCCAATTAAAAAGTTACATATTATATAATTCCATTCTTGAAATGGGAAGATTAGAGAAATGGGTTAAGGAGGGAGAGGCTGTAGGAGGCAAGTGGGTGTGGCTATGAGAAAGCAACATGAAAGATCCTGGTGGTGACAGAAGTGTGTGTATCTGGGCTATGTCAACATCCACATCCTGGTTGTAACAGTGTACTATCGTTTTGCAAGGTGTTATCATATCAGCCAGGGATACACAGGACCTCTGGATTATTTTTTACAGTTACATGTGAATCTAGTATATTTTTCTCAAAATAGAAAGTTTAATTGAAAACAAACAGGTTCATTAAAAGACAGAGTCAGTGACATTTTCCAAAAATAGGACAGTGATATAAAAATGATATGATAGAAAGTAGGAAATAAACCACAAGAAAGATACAGCATTCATTCAGGTGGTCTGAAATTGTGAAGGCTAATCTTATGTTAACTTGACTGGGCTGAGGGACGTCCATGGCTAGTTAAACGTTATTTCTGGGTGTGTCTGTGAGGCTGTTTCCAGAAGAGATCCACATTGGAATTGATTAAGTGTGTAAAGCAAATGGCCCTCCTTCATATGGGTAACCATCCTCCAATTCATTGAGAACCTGACTGAAACAAAACGGCAGAAAAGAACAAATTCGCTCTGTTTGAGCTGAAACATCCATCTTCTCCTGCCCTTGAACATCAGTGTCCCTGGTTCTTATGCTTTTATACTCAAGCCAGGACACCACCAGCTTCCTGATTCTCAGGCCCTCTGACTTACACTGATCTCCATCGCCGGCTTTCCTGGCTCTCCAGCTTGCAGATGGCAGATCATGGGATTCCTCAGCCTCCATAACCACCCTAGTGAATTTCCATAAGCAATCTCAGCTGGGTGCTGTGGCTCACGCCTGTAATCCCAGCACTTTGGGAGGCCAAGGTGAGTGGATCATGAGGTCAGGAGTTCGAGACCAGCCTTACCAACATGGTGAAACCCCATCTCTACCAAAAGTACAACAATTAGCCGGGTGTGGTGGCACACACCTATAATCCCAGCTACTCCAGAGGTTGAGGCAGAAGAATTGCTTGAACCTGGGAGGTGGAGGTTGCAGTGAGCCGAGATCGTGCCACTGCACTCCAGCCTAAGCAACAGAGTGAGACTCCATCTCAAAACAACAACAACAACTAAAAAAGAAATCTCAATCTCTCTCTGAGAGAGCAAGAGAGCAGGAACGTCATATTGGTTCTATTCTCTGGAGAACCCTGACTAACACAATACAAACATCCAACTAAGAAGAGTTCCAAGAAAGAACAGAGAAAACAGGCTGGGTACAGTGGCTCATGCCTGTAATCCCAGCACTTTGGGGGGCCAAGGCGACCAGATCACCTGAGGTCAGGAGTTTGAGACCAGCCTGACCAACATGGTGAAACCCCGTCTCTAAAAAAAAAAAGAACCAAGAAAACAGTGAGGAAGGAGATTATCAAGGAACTAATACAATAAACCATCAGAATGAAAGGACACGATTTCCCACGTTGCAAGATCCATATAAAGGTAAATCATCACAAAATGTCAGAACTCTAGAGCCAAAGAACACAGAGAGGAAAAAGGAAAAGGGTCTTCTGGGGGTTCTGTTGTATAAGCCATATCACTTTTCACTCCCCTGCCCCTCCACAACCCTCCATCTGCCTCCCAGCTCCATTCTCTATCTCTGTGGGAGCCTGCCTCATCTTACTGTCATTTTAGCCAAGATTCAGGAAAGAGCTGAATCAAACACCTGGGCTCACTCTACCTTCTCAACTTAGAAGTCAGGCACTAGAATGTTATCCTACATTGGAATCTGAAATCCAAATTTTTGCTTCTGCCTCTGGCCACCTCACAAGGGACTCACATGCAACCAAGCATCAGCGATGCCTCTCCCGCCTCTCCGGCTGTAACCTGGGCAGGGCAGTTCTTTTCACTTGACTTTGCCCTTGATACTAATTGCTCATCTAAGTCCATATGTCACCTGTTTAGCAAGTGAGTGGTGATGTCCCTCTGTTAGGAGGTAGATGGATGCTGAGAAAACTGGTTCCTAGTACAACTTGAGGGTGGAGAGAGGCTTTTGCCTGCCTTAGATCAACCTTGCTAAAACGTTACTTTTTTAATTACACAAATGTTTGAATATCACAAGAATTAAACCATTACAAAAGATTCCCCCTTTACTTGCCATTTCCAATACCAGAGGCATAAATTTCCAGTCCTTGTTGTATACCTTTTCATAGATATTTATGTATCCATAAAAACATATATTGTGCTGTTTTAATGTGGATTTTTTTTCCTTTAACGCATTAGAAAACTGTATATCATATTGCAGTTTGCTTTTTTTTCTTTTTCACTCAGTAATGTATGTCAGCCACCTTCCCATGTCAGGACTTACAAATCTCCCATCTCTATATTTTACTATTACGTGGAGTTTATAGTAAGGATATGATACATTTGTATGGTCATTCTGCTGGTGATAGATGTTTCCATTTTCCCAGGGTTTTTGCAAATGATGTGGCTGCACAGTGCTACTCAAAGTCTGTGGTCCAAAGCCCCGTGCTGGCCCATAGGTGCAGTTTATTAGCCGTCTACCACAAGATAAGAACAGAAATTTGGGATAGGTATTGAGAAACTTTTATAGCCATTTGGCAGGGTAATGTCACACTGAATCTCCCAATAAAAATTGGAGGCTTATATATTTCTAAGTCTTTGTTTTTTAAATTTTCACTTCTCTAGTAATTCTTTTTTGAGACAGAGTGTCACTCTATATCCCAGGCTCCCAGGCTGGAGTACTGGAGTGCAGTGGCACAATCTTGGCTTACCTCAAACTTCACCTCTCAGGTCCCAGTTCAAGCGATTCTCCTGCCTCAGCCCCCAGAGTAGCTGGGATTACAGGCATGCACCACCATGCCCAGCTAATTTTTGTATGTTTAGTAGAGATGGGGTTTCACCATGTTGGCCAGGCTGGTCTTGAACTCCTGACCTCGTGATCCGTCCTCCTCGGACTCCCAAAGTGCTGGGATTACAGGCATGAGCCACCATGCCCGGCCAGTAATTCATTTTTACTATAAAAGTAAAAATGCACATGTTTATGACAGATCAGAAATAAAAAGTAGACCACGGGCTGACACAGTGTCTCCTGTATATAAACCCAGCACTTTGGGAAGCCAAGTCGGGTGGATCACTTGAGGTTAGGAGTTTGAGACCATCCTGGCCAACACGGTGAAACCCTGTCTTTACACAAAATACAAAAATTAGCCAGGCATGGTGGCACACACCTGTAGTCCCAGCTATTTGGGAGGCTGAGTCATGAGATTGCTTGAACCCGGGAGGCAGAGGTTGCAGTGAGCCGAGGCTGTGTCACCGCACTCCAGCCTGAGTGACACAGCAAGACTCCATCTCAAGAAAAAAAAAAAAAATAGACTTTGCCCCCCAAATTCCCAGATTATTGAGAAGCTTTTGTGAACAGCTTAAGGTATACTTACCTTCTTATTCTCAAGTCAGCATCTCTCTGCCATAAACCTAAAGAAGTGATTCTCTGGGCCACAGGATATAGACATCATTTACTGTCATCAATAGTGCAACTTGCCCCCCAATAGGCTAGACCCCCACCCTCATTGGTATCTTGTTGAAACACACATGTTCCAGAATACCAGCGAGACGGAGCTTCTTTTTATATGTCTTATCCAAAGCCAGCCTCAAGCCTGGGAAGTCAGCCAAGCCCTGGGTTGTGATAATCCTCCTGCAGCCTCATCTGGTTTGAACTTCCCAGAAGTCCTAGGAGGTGGACCAGGCAGGGATAATTTCCTCTTTAAACATTCCAGCTCCTCCTGTGGGACATTGAGGCTGAGGCTGCACCCAGGCCACCTGCACGTGTATTTATTGGCAGGGCTGGGCCTGAGACCAGGTCTCCTAGCCTGGAATTCCCTCCAAAGACTCATGAGAGTCCAAAGACTAACACCCTTGGCCCAGGTCCAAAAGTTCACTAGGAGGACAAGCTGAGGCTACATGATGGGGGAAGGAGAGAGTCAGGATTAGGGCCAAGAACTAGATCCGGGAGGTCAGGGAGGGGAAAGGGGAAACAGTGAGAAACCGGGACACAGCACAGCGTATATCTCAGCGCTGGGAATGTCTATCTTCAGCGCTGTTGGAGGAGATAAGCAGACTATCTGTCTGCCCAACAGTCTAAGCAAGGAAGAAGCCAGGAGTTCCTTCCGTCAATTCGCCTAATCTTTTAACACTGCTTATTGGTGGGGTCGATGTAACTCAAGCCTCCTAAAACAACACGAGGCTTATCCTGTTCAACTCAAACAATGAACTCGCAACTACCAAGACGTCAGGCCAAACCACCACTCATTTTGCTCAGGCGTGCCTTTGTGCAAATACTCACTCTGCCAAGTCTGGGAGGCCATTTCTAAAAACAACAGGGGGCAGGTGGTAATGGCTGGTCTGCCTCATGGCAGGCAAGCAGGTAGCAGAGAAGGAGCATGCCATGATAAGTGGGTGCAAAGAGAAGATTTCAGAGTTGGGTAGAGGCTTAGAACCATCTGACCCAATCCTTCTCCACATTCATAGGTTCAAGTACCAGGTATATGCACCATTTCTAGACCTCACATACATTACCTAGCTTCCCTGAACCTCAGTTTCTTCAGCTGTAACATGGGGCTCTGTCTGCAATGGGTGCTGTTGAGGCTGCACCAGTATGCCACAGACCCTGATCATCCCCATGCACAACTTTGCCTAACGCCCCAACTCCTGAGGGGCGGGATCATTGTTAGGTATAAGTTCCATGCTGTCTCCCAGGGTTCCCAGTGAGATTGAGCTCCAGCTGCCCATAGCAATGAGGTGCTTGACAATACACCCCGTATCAGTCACCCTCCTCTCCCTCTTTCACTTCCCTACACCCCCTTGGGCTCACCGTCCATGTAGCATACTTGCACAAGAATCCTTGCAAGAGCCAGCTTTAGGGGAAACTCAAACTAAGAAACTTTCCAACTTCCTCACAGTGTTGTTGGTAAGATCAGGCAGAGCTCTTGGACAAAGGTCAAGGTTATCAGCATGAAACCGTGGCACTATTCTGCGTGCCAGGCAAAGGGAGCCGCAGGTTAGTCTGAGTTGGGTATTCCAGGGCTTTTGAACTCTAGGTGCTCACGTGGAGACTTTAAGGTACAAACAACACAAGCCGTAAAAGAGAGCAGAGTTAGAGCCTGCTGGGTTCCACCTGGTTTTAACTGTTCCCAACACAACAATCACAACTGCCAATCTCCAAGTTCCAAAGAACTGGCTCTGCCAACAACTCAGGAGTATATTTTGAGCATAATCTGGCCCATAGTTGATATCAAGTAGAAGATGTGATCTGTGGTTCTAGTAGCTCACAGTCTATGCAGAACCCCAAGAGAATATCTAATAATGAACTGAGCAAAACCAGCCGCAAATCCTGGAACATTCGTGTGGAACTAGAAGATGGTGGTTTGTTGAAAGAGCACAGGAGCCCTGAAGGAGCTCCAGATGGCCAAGGCTGGAACAATTTAAACAGCAAGAAAAATAATGATAGTTTAGGACAATAACCCATAGAGTCAAATGTCCACGAGTCCACACTGATATAAATAAATATTTGATTACATGAATCAGTAGAGAAGTGACAGCTCTGCCTTGCAATGAAAATCCAGTCAATCCACACAGAAGGAAGGAGCAAAGGAGAAATCAGCATTAGGCCAACACAACAGTGGCAACCGTTGCAGACAAGAGCTGTCATGGATAATAGAAAAGTCCCAGCTATTTGGGAGGCTGAGTCATGAGATTGCTTGGACCCGGGAGGCAGAGGTTGCAGTGAGCCGAGGAAAAAGGGGGTTTGCAAAGCCTCAAGGTATCTTTTCTAGGAGGTTTGCTGATAAGGCTGCGGTTTGGGGACAGAAAAAAACGTTACAGAGGAAGTCTCTCAGAGACCACTTGACCAGGTGATCAGGGAAGTAAGACATCAATGCCATGTCCCCGTGACATGTGCACTCAACAGGATGCAGCCCTGGGCTTCTGGCACCCTTTCGGGGGATGCACAACCTGAGCCCAAGTTCAGACAGGCCTGAATCAAGAGACTTCTGCAAAGTAACTGATCAATACAGGTCCTGAAAGACAAGGAATGACCAAGGAACTGTTGCCGACGCCAAAAGACTAGAGAGAAAAAACAACTCTAAGCAAATGCGGGATGCTGAATGGGATTCTGGAGCAAGAAAAAGACGTTAATGGGAAAGCCAGTGAAGTTCACACGGGATCTTAAGTTTGATTAAGGCTGTTGTACTAAGGTTAATTTCCTGGTTCGGATCACAGTGCTATGGCTTCGCAAATTGTGCTATGGTTTTGCAAGACTGGGGTAAACTGCAGGAGGGACATAGGGAAGTTCTCTGTGCCAGGCTTGCAAATTTCCTACTACTTTTACTACTAGTTTTCTAAAAGTAGGTCAAAATACAATTTTTTTAAAGCATCAAATGTCCAGTTTTTCAGCAGTGTCTTTATTAGAAAAGGAACAATCCCCACATTGTGTTGATGTGAGCAGTCCTCAAAACTGAGGCAACAGATCTCAAAGTATTTTGATATGTGGGAGTGGGGCAGTAAGGGCTGAAGCCTCTTCTGTCTGAAGCATGCCCCGAGAGGCTGGGAGGAGGCAAAATGACAAATCACATCTGAATCTGTTTGGGAGAAAAAAAATGTCCAGTGACCTGTCCGAGGGCCAATCACACATTTATCAGGAATATGAGCAGTTCCGCGTTCTCCATGCGTCCCCTAGGCCCACACCTTAGCCTCAGCCCAGGACAGGTCTGATTTCTCAGAAAATGATGCGCACATCTGTTTCAACCACATGACCTTTCACCACAACCTCTTTGTGGCTTGTTCTATTGGATCAGAAGCCAGGAGTATTTTCAGAACATTGCTAATGCTCTGAGCATCTCAGTTCTAGGCCTGTAGGCCACTTACGATGTGCATTGGGCCAGAGGCCCAGGTCAAGGTGTCTCAAGGGAAATTGGACTCAATGGTGAAGTGAGAAAGCTCTTGTGAGGCCCTGGACCCTGGTGGCAGAGCCAGGGACAGAGGTGGGCCTGCCTGGTAAGCCCACCTGCAGGGAAGAGGCAGTCCCTGGAGAAGTGCCAAGAAGCAGGGGGCAAGGCAAGGAAGCAGTGGCAGCCACGTCTGCACCTGCCCTTTAAGCAAATACCAGGCTGTTCGAGGCCAGGGAAGAAATAAATATTGACAGAGGTGCGGGGTGGCAGGAAGGCCAGGTGGCCGAGGCCCCAGAGGGAGCATGGCCTAGTTTGTGTCTCCTGGGATGACTGCCAGGAAGCCTCAGGCCCAACCACCCTCCCCAGGGGTCCTTGGCGAGGCTGCCTCGACAGAGGTCCTTCCCACGTCTCGGCAGATGCTGCAGCACCATGAGGCCTTGGACTCAGGCTGTCAGGATGAGGAGCCAAGCCAGGGGCTCAGTTGCTCCTGTTTGCCAAAGGTGTGTCCCAGAGGGGCCACCCGTAGTCTCTGATGGTGCCATGGCTGGAAGGCCCTGGCCACACACCTGACCCGCTTCAGCAGCGTGCTCGGTGGATCCCCCAGTCCAAAGGGCCTGCTGGCATTCTTCAGTGAGCTTCTCAAAGAGTGGGTGTGGGGCTCTCAACAGAGGCCCCTGGAAGCTGGTTAAGAGGCACGTTCCAGAGCCCACACCTACCCCTCCAGACGCTGCAGGTTAAAACTCAGGAATGCGCATTTTCACTACCTTCCCTGGTGATTCTGTTTAGGCAGAAGCTCATTAGAGCCACTTAACAGAAAAGGAAGCAAAGTCTCAGAGGGCACAGCACTCTTTGGCAGCACAGGGAGTGAGGAGTGGCTAGGGAGGAGGGTCCAGGGCAGAGTGAAGCGGCCACAGCTGCTCTGTCCCTTGGCGGGAAACGACCTCTCTAATTGTCAGATGATCCCGTGGGCCATGGGAGCTCAAATCACTTCCCACCAGAAGGCTTATCTGACCCCTCACCTGCAACCCAGGAAGGTGCCCCTGTCTGTCCCTGGACCCTCCAGCCCCTGGGATTCCTGCTCCCCTGGCACTGGGCACACTGAAGTGCAAATGACCACCGACCATTGAATGCCCCCACCAGCATGGTGTCTGGCGTGTAGTGGATGCGGCCGGACACAGGTGCTCGAGCGATGCCATCAGAAATCTCTCTCATCATCAGCCCTGCCTTCCCTTTTATGGCCCCCTGCAGTCCCCACTAACCCCAGCTCATCCTGCAGCTCCAACAGAATGGGAGTGCATCCCCAAACCACTGGCCCAGCCACAGTCCTGGGGCTGACTGTCGTCGGCCTGCCAAGGGTCGGGTGCCAGTGTGTGAGCCAGTCTCTGCAGCTGCAGGGAGACAAAAGGCTCCCCAGGCCAGATCCCAGTGCTCTGCAGATTACTTTGTGGGGCCAGGGCCCTGGGGGAAACTGAGAACAGCATTGCTGATCCCAGGGGAGGGGACGCAGAACAAAGATGACTCTAGGGTGGCATTTCAGCAGAGAAGGGAGGACCCTCCATCTTCAGGCTGGGTATTGAATTTTCCAAGCCCACCTGGCTAAGGGCTTTGCCCCTAGAGGCACCTGAGCAAAGGGCCAGCCCCAGCCAGAGCCAGGAGAGCAGGCTCTGCCCTGCCGCAGGAGAGCTGCTAGCCCAGCCTGGCTTAGGAAGCCCCAGACCAATGGCTCTGCATGCAAAGACATGGAAAGCATAGACTGAAAGCCTACTGTGTGCATAGTTGCAACCAGGAGATGAGCAGGGGCCGGTAAGACAACACCAAGGTCATGTTCATTCAGCACTGACAGAGGCTGTGCATGACCTCCCACACCGCTCACAGCCCCTCCTCCCAGCGGCAACCCCGCCCTTCCTCTGACAAAGGACCAGTATTCTGAACACCTCTTGGGGCAGGCAGGGGTGGCAGCTCCTTCACTAACTGGACTCTCCTTTTGTGCTTAGAGTAATCCCCCTCCCATTTTACAAGTGTGGAAGGGGATGGGCTTCAGGATCTTGGCCGGGTCACCAGTGCCAGGTGTTGAGACAGAGGCAGAACCCAGGGAAGCCTGAGTGATTCAAACACATCACAGAGTCCTTACCCTAAGGGAGCTGCAATCCACCCGGGGAAATAAGACTCCAAGGAAAATGAGCAAGAGAAGTTAAACCGCAACACAAGGCAATAATACAGGAAGGCTACCACCCAGAGCCGGACATTCCACACCCGGCAGTCAGCCTCACTGCCTCCAGCCCGCTCCTTCACGTAAGGCCCTTTCTCACGAAAAGGGACTTAGGAAGGCACTTGGTAGACAGAAGGGGTTGTTGACCCCTGCTCTAAAACATTTGCCAACACATCTTCCCATCCCCTAGGGCTTTGCGAATGACGCCCACCCTTAGCCAAGTCAGCTGCTGCAAAGCAGCCCCTTTCATTAAGCCAGGGAGGGGCTCCCAGTGGAAACTGAGCCCCTGATCCTTGGGAAACTGCTGAGGAGGCAATAAAATTAGAGAGGATGAGTAAATTACAGAGAGGGAGTGGGCGGGCAGCAGAGCCTTTCATCAGCCTGATTAGCTAAGGAAAGAGGCCCACCACGGGGGAGGAAGGCCCAGGGGGAGGTCACCAGCTACCTCCTAGGGGGATTGAGGACACCTCCAAAGTTCAAGAGCCCTAGCCCAGCTTCTGCCTTCAGGTCAAACCCATTCCCCGCTCATTAGGGGGAGGACCCAACATTTGACGGGGATGTACCATTTCTCACCCTTTGACTCTGGGGTCTGGCTGAGCCCTGGGAGTCCCATTCTCCTCATCTGTAAAGCAGCCGCAGCTCACAGGATTCAACTGTGACTGAGTGAAACAAGTGGTTGGTTCTCAACCCTCGCTGTACATCAGGAAAACCAGGTGAAGACTTTAAACTACCAATATTTGGGCTGTACCCTGTACCACTGACATCAGGCTCTTTGGTGAGGGGTGGGGGGAGGTTGGGAACATTCCAGGCATGGGACAATTGTTGCAGAGGGCCTGCACAGGAGAGCCTGGGGGGTCCTGGAACCGGTGTGGCTGGATGGGATGAGGGAGCGGGATGGCACAAGAGGGAGGTTCACAGAGGTTCAGGGAGCTCAGCTACACTTGAAGATCACAAACCACCCCGCATTTCATGCAGAAAACAACCTCAATAAAACCACCACCGTTTTATTGTACTTGGGCTTCTGGGGGACTAGAGTCTGGACAGGACTTAGAGGGAGTGACTTGTCTCTGTTACACACATCTGGGGCTTTAGCTAGGAAGATGTGAATGTCTTGCGGAGACAACTGTCTAATACAGTAGCCCCTAGGCTCACATGACTATTTAAAACAGAAATTAATTAAAATTAGGCAAAATAAAAACTTTGCCTCCCCAATTGCACCAGCCACATTCCAGATGCTTAATAGAGAAATGCCAGACTTGGCCAGGCGCAGTGGCTCACGCCTGCAATCCCAGCACTTTGGGAGGCCGAGGTGGGAGGATCCTTTGAGCCCAGGAGTTCGAGACCTGCCTGGGCAACAAAGGTAGACCCCGTCTCTATAAAAATAAAAAATTTTAAAAAAGAGAGAATTACCATACTTGGCAGATAAAAATACAGGATACCCAGTGAAATTTGAATTTTAAATAATCAACAGGCCGGGCGCGGTGGCTCACGCCTATAATCCCAGCACTTTGGGAGGCCGAGGCGGGTGGATCATGAGGTCAAGAGATCGAGACCATCCTGGTCAACAAGGTGAAACCCCGTCTCTACTAAAAATACAAAAATTAGCTGGGCATGGTGGCACACGCCTGTAGTCCCAGCTACTCGGGAGGCTAAGGCAGGAGAATTGCTTGAACCCAGGAGGCGGAGGTTGCGGTGAGCCGAGATCGCTCCATTGCACTCCAGCCTGGGTAACAAGAGCGAAACTCCGTCTCAAAAAAAAAAAAAAAATCAACAAATAATTTTTTTTTAGAATAACTATGTTCCAAATATTGCATGGAATATATTACACTATATTATTTGTTCTCTGGAATTCAAATTTGGCAGTGTTCCATGTTTTATCTAAATCCCAGCTAACATGTGGCTAATGGCCACTAGGCTGGACAGCACAGATACTGAACATTCTCACCACACAGAAAGTCCTTATGGACACTGTTGCTCTGGAGAGGTCTTCACTCACCCGTCTGCTTCCCGGGCTGGGAGGATGTGGGACCTCTGTATCTGGCATGGGTCCTCACGGATAGCAACCACATTCTAAGAGAGTGGCCCAAGAGCAGGGCTTCCTCTGCTCCGTACCTGGAGGTTACCCACCAGCATCACTTCTGTCTCATTCTGCGGGTTACACATGTGCCATTACAGCCAACCCAGGTTCAAGAGGAGGGGATTTGATTCCTTCTGCTGGGAAAGGTGCAAGATCATATTACAGGGGTCTACGGGATAGAAATATTGTTGGAAAATACAATTTGCTGTGGACAGCAAATCACGTAGGGCTTTGTAGTTGTTGGAAGGACTGGGGCTTTGATTTTGAGTCAAATGTGGAGTCATGAAGGGTATTTGTAGAGCAAGGTCACAATGTGACTCACGTGGTAAGAACAACCCTTTGGCTGTTGCAAGTAAGGGGGTGAAGGGAGGGAGTTTCCTTAGGTTGTACATAGTCTTAAACTAAGCTGAAGTCAGACTCCAGCCCAGTACTTGGTGGTGGAGTTGATGTGGCAGTCCCAGCCTCTGGACCCCAGTTCCCTCTTGGCTCTCTGCAACAAGGACCCTTGCAAGTAGCCCCTCCCCTCACACCAGCCTCACCTCTTGCCTACAACTCTAAGGCAGGTCACATCAGGTCAGTTTCACTTCCCCGCCCCATCCTATGGCGACCAATGCTTTAACAGACAGTGCAAAGGGGGTCAAAAGCACTGCAGACACAAACCAGACTTTAGAAAAACACAGTGCAAGCCCTGTTGGGATTCACAGCAGGCGTTTCCAATGTTTTTCTCCAGGCTGCAGGCTTGGGATTTCCTGTCTTCTCAGGCATTCGCTGAGCAGGCCAAGATCAGCTTCAGAGGAAGGCAGGAATGGGGCTTCCTACATTGCTGTCTGCAGGCTCTCTCTCTCACTCCTTTCTCCTCCTCCCCTCAGGGTCTTTTTTTGTGTATTCTCTCTCCTACTCCTGACACTTTTTCTGCCCCCAGATAAATGACCGGCCACCTGCCTCCCTGAATCATGAGATCATGATACAATCAACAAATCCAAGTTGCTGAGAGGCCCCGGGAGCTGCAGCTGGATCCAGCTGGAATCTTGAAGGCTGGCTCTAGCTAGTTTTCCACCCTCAAGAGAAGCGTGCAGTGGCTTCACAGAAACCTCCTAACTTAACCAGGACAGAGCAATGAGAAGCTATGCCAAGAATTGCTATGGGTATCCGGCCTGATTTAGGAGTAACTGATACACAGCCTAACACCCGCAGAGCACCGTTCTCATTAACTGTTCCGCGACTTTGCCCTGTCTTAGGTTGACCGTCCATAGCAGGGTAGTCCCCTCCCTGTCTTTTTGCAATGTAGAGAGGACGGGGTAAACAGCAAAACACATGACCTCCATTCCATCTCCAAACCCCACCAGAACAACTGGAAAGGAGCTGCAATGTAACAGTTAAAAAATAAGGCCGGTCATAAACAGTTCCTGAAACCTAAGCAGCTGGCGAGTCTCCTGCTACATTATCCTTGCAGCAAGCAAGCTTCAGTGGAAACTCTGCACTCCAAACCCACAAATCCCTACCCTTTGACTGATGCTAAAAATCCCCCCAAATAGGCACTTTGTTCCTTTAGCTGAGGGCGCACCAAATGAATTCGTGAACGTGGATAAGAGCTAGAAGGCAACTACCAGAAGTAAGTGGCTGTGGGCTAGGGTTACAGGCTCTTCTTTTCCTGACCTGAATATTACAGGTCCCACAACTTAAGATGCTTTAAAGGAGTTTTGTAAAACATGTATTAGAAAATAAGGCAGGCCCAGTTGGGCACAGTGGCTCATGCCTGTAATCACAATGTTTTGGGAGGCTGAGACAGGAAAACTGTTGGAAGCCAGGAGTTCAAGACCAGCCAGGGCAATATAGCAAGACCCATCTCTACAAATATTAAAAAAAAAAAAAAAAAAAAAAAATTAGCCAGGCATGGTGGCATGTGCCTGTAATCCCAGATACTTGGGAGGCTGAGGTAGGAGGATGGCTTTCAGCCCAGGAGCTGGAGGCGGTTGTGAACCATGATTGCACCACGGCACTCCAGTCTGGGCAACAGTGAGACCCTGTCTCAAAAACAACCAACCAACCAGAAAAAGAAAGTAAAACTCAATTAAAATTTAAATCTGTCTGGCTGGGCGTGGTGGCTCACGCCTGTAATCCCAGAACTTTGGGAGGCCAAGGCAGGTGAATCATGAGGTCAGGAGTTCAAGACCAGCCTGGTCAAGATGGTGAAACACTGTCTCCACTAAAAATACAAAAGAAAAAAAAAAAAAAGCTGGACATGGTGGCAGGCACCTGTAATCCCAGCCACTCGGGAGGCTGAGGCAGAGAATTGCTTAAACCCGGGAAGTGGAGGTTGCAGTGAGCCAAGATTGCGCCACTGCACTCTAGCCTTGGCAACAGAGTGAGACCCCCATCTCAAACAAACAAAAAAAAAATTAAAATCCTCCTAAACAGCTACCTAAATCACTCACGCCTTCCAGCTAATGAAGGCTTTGGTTGGGTGGAGGGTGGCTGCTGAAGGGAAGAGGCTGAGAGGGTCAGGGTGTCCGTGTTTGTCTGCAGGAGGCCCTTACCTCTTCCTCATGGGAAGCAAGCAGTGGAAGGACAAATGCAAAAGAGCTGTTTTTGAGCCTCAAGAAAACTCCATCTCCATGGAGACTACTCCAAGGAGAGAGTGAACCAACAGCAGAAAACCTCCAGAATCCAACCCCAATGCTGGCATCCTGTATCATTTTTTTGTAAATGATTCTTATATGGATAGGGGGAAAAAAAAATCTACAAACATTTAATAACTTACGAGATGTGGTATTTTACTGTATCTTACTGTTATTTATGAGATGTGGGGACTTCATTAATTCCCTACATGTATTACTTTTAAAATTAGAAAAGATTGCCAGGCGCGGTGGCTCACACCTGTAATCCCAGCACTTTGGGAGGCCGAGGCGGGTGGATCACGAGGTCAAGAGATCGAGACCATCCTGGTCAACATGGTGAAACCCCGTCTCTACTAAAAATACAAAAAATTAGCTGGGCACAGTGGCGCGTGCCTGTAATCCCAGCTACTCAGGAGGCTGAGGCAGGAGAATTGCCTGAACCCAGGAGGCGGAGGTTGCGGTGAGCCGAGATCGCGCAATTGCACTCCAGCTTGGGTAACAAGAGCGAAACTCCGTCTCAAAAAAAAAAAAAATTAGAAAAGATTAAACCCCAAAAACTCAATGCCTTTGAATGATGACAAAACCTCCAATAAGAAATCACTGTGGGCAGGCTGGGCGCGGTGGCTCACGCCTGTAATCCCAGCAATTTGGGAGGCCAAGGTGGGTGGATCACCTGAGGTCAGGGGTTCAAGACCCGCCTGACCAACATGGAGAAACCCTGTCTCTACTAAAAATACAAAAAATTAGCCAGGCATGGTGGCACATGCCTATAATCCCAGCTAATCAGGAGACCGAGGCAGGAGAATCACTTGAACCCCGGAGGCGAGGTTGCAGCGAGCTGAGATTGCGCCATTGCACTCCAGCCTGGGCAACAAGAGTGAAACTCAGTCTCAAAGAAAGAGAAAGAAAAAAAATCATGGTGGGCAGCCCACCAGGGCAAGAGGCACCTTGTGTATGTGCAGGGAGTGGATGGGGGAGGGTCCCCTGGACCTTGCAGACTCAGCTGTGTCCAAAGTATGTAACCAGTCACTGCCCAAATGTTATCCCCCAACTTCCTTCCAGGCACATCACATGGCCTGTGACAGATGGGGAGTTCCTGGAACAGAATGGCCTCAGCAATGGAGGTCGTGTCTTGGGTAATCAGGAGCCTGAAGCCCGCAGGAATCCTGGAGGACTGCTGGTCTGGGAAGATACCATCTAGAACTACTTAACTCTCAGGTAGCCTGACATTTCTCTTCTGCTACCTTAGCTATACGCTGATAATCTGAGCAGCTCTGCGGGAAAGCCACACTCCTGCTCAGCTGTGGGTGGGCAGGTGGCTGTGCTAGGTCGCCCCTGCCGCCTACAGGCAGAAAGCGGATGGTGCAAGGTTTCCTTCCAAACAGAAATCACCTTTCACAGAGCTGAGCCTGGCATTATCACAAAGAAACCTCACAATGGTGTGTAAGACAAATATTCAGAAAAACAGACCCCCAAAAACTGAGATGGAAAAAGTATGTTGGGCGGTGAACCAGCCAAATGCTTGGGCTTTGTCATCACAAACAACCCCAGTGATCTGACACGACCTCAACTTTCCCTAACGGCTTCACAGACCAGGGGTGGGCTTCACTTCCGCATGACAATCTCCTAATTTTACTTTTGTTCGAGAGGGTGGGGATGGCGAGTGTCGCACTCTGCTGTCCACTCTGGAGTACAGTGATGCAATCATAGTTCACTACAGCCTCAAACCCCTGGGCACAAATTGTCCTCCTTCCACCTCAGCCTCCAGATGTATGCCACCACTCTAGGTTAACATTTTGTAGACAGGGTTGTGCTGTTTCTCAAGGTGGATCCTAGCTTTTGATGAAATCGTTATCACCTGTGAACTGTGTGGTTGTGCATGTGCCACAGGGCAACTTTCTCAGGTGTGACTTGGGCAAGTCACAGCCTTTTTGGCCTGGACTCCCTAAGGCAGCCCATCTAAAACCACTTCCCATTCCCATCATCTCTAGAAACCCTCAAGGGGTTCCATAGGAATTGTGCACCCACATAGGTCTTTTCCTGGAGGACCACTGGCTCTTAAAGCAAACCATACAAGCACACTGAGTATTACACTAGAAGACGCAGCAAAAGCCTCTCCACCCATCGCCCTGAAGTGACCCAAATTCCCATGTGTCAGTGTGGGACCTACCACTCCCCTGTGCTCCAGAAAGGCAGCTGTGGATTCCCATCTGATGCCGTTCCTCCTGCTGACAAGTGCCTGCCTGCCTGCCTTCCCAGGTCTCAGCACCAGCCTTCCCTTTGACCCGCCATTGTGGGCTCTGCAGAACACACAGGTTGCAGTCAACAGCTAAACCCATTCTCCCCACACAAGACCACTGGAAATGCACTCACATACATGTAAAGGTAGCAACTCACCAGGTGACTGACAGAAGGGGAAAATGACTACATCCCTTACCCAGAGCACCTCAAATTACATGAGTGACTGTCAGGTGTAATCAAAGTAAGCCTTGAAACAAATGCAGAAGGTAAGTAAAGAACATCTAGAATTATGCCACAGATTAAGGCTGTTAAGTGATTGCTAGCATAAAACAAATTTGAGGGGCCTCTTAAGTGCTGACTCCAGCTCACGAATCAGTCAGCTGAGGGAGGCAGCTCCCATCACTTGGTGAACAGCAGAGCCAGGACTCAGATCCATGCCTCTGCTGTCCATTTTACAAGATTTAGTCTCAACAAAATGCATCAACGCCCCAAGGCCAACAGCCAGAGCTCCTCCAATCAGGTCTGACCACACCGGTGCTCAAGCACTGTGGCCCATGAACCAGACCACAGGAGTGCTGGCTCTACACTGACAGGATGCTGGGAGTGTGTGGGTGGCTAGTGTGGACATTATGGAGGAAGTGAGCAGGAAGGACAGATGTGGTTAGCCCAGACTGAAGAGTTACACATGCTAAGTTTAAATTCACTCATTTTGTGCACCGTTTCCCAATACGTACTATGAAGGTAGAATACACTACGGCCACCTGTAAACAGCTGGGGAGGCAACAGATGAAGACCAGTTAAATGTTAAGAAACATGCTCCCTATGGTACTGATACCGGTTCTGCAACCCTCACACCAGTTGGTTACACAACAGATGCTAAAAGTAGTGGGTAAAATGTTTTTAGTCTCAAACGGTCTTTCACGAGTTACTTATTACAAATGTAAAGCAGATTACCACCCTAAGTGCTCAGTCTTCAACAAAGGATAGGCACATCTCCTGAAGATGTGGCATTGGCACCAGGGATTGGTTTCGTCGAAGACAATTTTTGGGGTGGGGTGTGGAAAGGGATGGTTTCCAGGTGAAACCATTCCACATCAGCTCATGAGGCATTTGATTCTCATAAGGAAAGAGTGCACAACCTAGATCTGTCACATGCCCAGTTTGCAATTCTGGTTCACACTCCTATGAGAATCTAATGCCACCGCTAATCTGACAGGGGGTGAAACTCAGGCAGTAATGCTGGCTCACCTGCTCCTATCAGGCCTTGGACCTGAGGTTGGGGACCGCTACCGTATGGTAAAGCCCCTTGCTTGGCCAAAATGCAAACCTCCATTAGGTCAGGGGCAAACAGACAAACCAAGATTGAGAGACCATCTAAATAAAAAAGGCCTGTAATATTAAAAAATGTTAAGATTAGGACAAATTCCCCCTGACCCCTCAGGACTCTGGGCAGACCCTGAAAGTCCTATAACCACAGCCAAAGCCTAGCACCATCTGCATTCCTGGGACACACCCTGGCTTTGGTTTCCACAAAAACAGGCCATATGTTAGTAGCATGATTATTTTATTATATACTTTATAAAAAACAAATGCCCAAAGACATACACCACCCCTGCCCACCCCCACAACCACTAGGGAGGCAGCTCATACCTTTCCTAATGTAGATCTGACCACATTGTTTCCATACATACCCATAGATACTTTTCTCCCCTCAAATATTTGTTATCTCAAAAAAGGAGGTGCAAAAAGTATATAAATTTTCTTGTTGTTGTTCTAGGACGAACACCAGATGACTACCGGGCGCAAAACAAAAACACAAACCCCACCTTCAGTGAGGAATGGAAGGTACCTGTTACCTGCCTCAAGTAGCTGAATCACCTGCTGTAACTGGCGCCTCCCTGACATTCATGGGTTTGTAGGGACATGGCCCAGGTGATTGCTTCTACTTCTTTCCAGAACGCACATGTCTCCTATATCCTTTCTTAGTAATAACTAAAGATGAACTACAGGAGAACCCAGTATTTAGATTCTGCCCAGAGGTATTAAATGCACAAGGAAAAATTAGTTATGTCCAAGTAGCAAGCAGTATTTTTAAACCAACATGGTTAAATGTTAAGATTTGTAGAAATCAAAGTATTTATTCACATAATTTTAAACTACAGTTAAAGCTAATAGATCTTCCGTGGTAATGATTTAAGTGCAAGTGATGCTTGGCTTTCTTTCACATTCATTTCTTTTCTTCAGAGGGAAGGCATATCAGTTATTCTTGAACAAGTCAATACAGCTCTGCAAAAGGGAGACATTGTTCTGTGGGAAAAAAAGTCAAGGCGGACAAATGAATGACTACAACTTGCCATATACCTGTAACAACACAAGTCTACCAACATAGTTTTTCATGGGAGATTTAAAGTCAGCCACAGTGAGCTGGCCTTTCTCTTCATTAAATCCCAGGTGAACTGCAACGTACCACTCATCCCAATTTCAAGCAGGAGAGCTCCTCTCTCTCAGTGGGTAAACCTACCAACCCAAGAGCTGACGTTCACTTCAGCACCTCTGCCCTAACCTGCTTGCTCCCAAATGTGATCCTGGCTTACTTTAACTTCTTAGATGCTATGTAAGTGAGTTGTTCTATGAAGGCGAAGGCCTTGGAAAGACAATAAAAGCTGCTAGAAATTAGGTCTGGGAGAGGTAGCTCAGGCCTATAATCCCAGAGCTTTGGGAGACCACAGCTGGTGGGTGGAACACCTGAGGTCAGGAGTTCAAGTCCAGCCTGGCCAACCTGGTGAAACCCCATCTCTATTAAAAAAAAAAAAAAAAGTTGCTAAAAATTAGTCATGGGTAACATTATAAATAAGACTACAAATAAACAATGAATGGCTCCCATCAACTAAGTACCACAGAGGATTAATACCACAAGGCCACCCCAACTGCCTGATGACACTGGGTTAAGTAAATTGGGAAACGACTTACCCTGGCATGTTTTATTTCCAGTTCAGACATTTCAACTAGATTCTTTCTAAATGCTGCCACTCTCTTCCGTTTGAAATTTATCAGTTCTACAGGAAGAAAAAATGTTCATGAAACGCAAGAAAAACTAAACAATTTCATGGTCACTTTAACTACCAAATGGCATTCTTGAACATGTGATGAGTAGCCTCACTCACACCCTCTAGGTACCAGTGACTGGGGACAGGGCTGAAAAAGGGGTGGTGGTGAGCCACATACTTCACTAATGGCTTGTGAAAACTCTTCTTGAAAGAAGACATACCAGGTTCGTGCAAACAATGTTCAGCATCACTAACCATTTGGGAAATGCAAATTAAAGCTACAATGAGATTACCTCACACCTACTAGAATGGATTTTCTCAAAAGGATCAAATATCAGTGTTGGCAACAATGCAGAGAAAAGGGAACTCTTGTACACCATTGCTGGGAATGTAAATTAGTACAGCCATCATGGAAAATGGTATAGGGGTTCCTCAAAAAACTAAAAACAGAGCTACCATATGATTCAGCAAACCCACTTTTGGAAATATAACAAATTATCTCAGTGGGATATCTGTACTTCCATGTTCACTGCAACATTATTTACAACAGCCAAAATACAAAATCAATTGAGAAGTGTCCACTGATGGATGAATAAAATGTAGTATAGACACATAATACTATTCAGCCTTTAAAAAGAACAAAATTCTGTCATATGGGACAACATGGATGAGCCAGAACAGAGAAAGACAAACATTACATGATCTCACTTATTAGGTCAAATCTTAAGTTGAACTCCTAGAAGTAGAGAATAGAATGATGGTTATCAAAGGATAAGGGTGGGGTGCTGGGCTGGGGTAGGTGGGAGTATGAGAATGGGTACAAGGATGCAGCTAAACTCAAGGAATAAATTTTGACATCTACTGCACAACGGGCAACTGTATTTACATGGTCTTAAATTGCCTTACCACAGATTGATGGGGGTTAAAATAGTTAACTATGCTGTGGAGAAATTGGTTTGGATAATATCTGACTGCATAATCAAAATTACCACTACAAATGAAGGAGAGACAGACACACAATGTTTCCTCAGAAGTGACACCCCAAGAAGGGCTTGTTACTTCTTTTTTTTTTTTTTTTTTTTTTTGAGACGGAGTTTCGCTCTTGATACCCAGGCTGGAGTGCAATGGCGCGATCTCGGCTCACCGCAATCTCCGCCTCCTGGGTTCAGGCAATTCTCCTGCCTCAGCCTCCTGAGTAGCTGGGATTACAGGCACGCGCCACCGTGCCCAGCTAATTTTTTGTATTAGTAGAGACGGGGTTTCACCATGTTGACCAGGATGGTCTCGATCTCTTGACCTCGTGATCCACCCGCCTCGGCCTCCCAAAGTGCTGGGATTACAGGCTTGAGCCACCGCGCCCGGCCTGTTACTTCTATTCTACCAGGAACCCACAACCAGATCTAAACATGAGGAAACAAACCAGCCAAAAGTGAGAAACACAGTATTTGGAAAGAGATTCTCTAAAAAGACTGCTATCATTAAAAACTAAGAACTGTTCCCTAATAGCTAAGATAACCAGATACAATCCTACACTGGATCTCGTAGACGACATCAGGACAAACATGAGAATATAGACAGCAGACTGTAGTCTTAGACTTAAGTTTATCACATCAAGTAAGTGTACTGTAACCACACAAAAGAATGTCTTCAGTCTTAGGAAATATACAACGTTTTTAGAGCTAAAAGGAGTGTGGTGTATGCAACTGAATAACAAATGGTACAGAAAAACCAGGTGTGCAATGTTTGTAAGCACACAAAAGCTATGAGGGTGACTGTGCATGTGCCAGTGGTAAGGCAGATGCCGTGAAGTGCTGACACTGGGTGAATGATACAGGGGTGTTTTTTGCACTATTTGTGCAATTTTTCTAAGTTTGAAGTTATTTTCAAATAAGAGTACAGAAAGAAAAATGTCCCTGCTCAACCTTCTTTTGCAGATTCAGAAAGCTGTTCAAATTTCTGGCAGCACTCCTGCTGGTGTGCCTCGGCCAACTTGATGTCTTTGCTCTTTAACCGGGCCTTATCCAGAGCTTTGTTTGAGTTCTCATAGTCAATGAGGGCTTTGGTGCGTCTGTATAAGAGATCCTGGGAAAAAAATTAACAGGTATGCATGCTAAAATATCTAAACCAGTCTAAAGAATAGCCCAAGTGACAATGTACCACCTGAGACGTTAGGTGGCAACAATCTACCTCTATACCTTCTCTCCCCCTATTTTTAAATCTCCAGCTTCAGCAGGGATGAGCAACACTGATAGCTTTGTTGAGTGCTTTTTTAGAATTCCTTATATTAAGTGACTACCCAAGGGTAAAAACAGAAGGACTATTTTTTTCAGTTAATTCAATAAATAAAGGTAACTTTAAAAATTAAGCATTTTTGTATCAAAACAAATATACAGTCTGCTGGGTAAGTCAAGTTGAGTGCTGCTAAAACATAACTGGGCAATGAAGTAGCAAGAAACATAACCCCACCCTGCAAATCCTGCTCCTTCTGGTAATCTACCTTGGAGATCCACTTAGTCAGTCAGATATAAAGGTTCTTTGCAATCTTTTTTCAAGATGGAGTCTTGCTGTCACCCAGGCTGGAATGCAGTGGTGTTATCTCGGCTCACTGCAACCTCTGCCTCCCAGGTTCAAATAATTCTCCTGCCTCAGCCTACTGAGTAGCTGGGACTACAGGCATGCGCCACCACGCCCAGCTAATGTTTGTATTTTTAGCAGAAATGGGGTTTCACCATGTTGGCCAGGCTGGTCTTGAACTCCTGATCTTGTGATCTACCCACCTCCGCCTCCCAAAGTGCTGGGATTACAGGCGTGAGCCACCATGCCCAGCCTCTTTGCAATCTTACAACAAAGTAGAAGTTATCTCAGTATCTAAATTCAACAATTATGATGTATACATTACACATTTAAAAACAGGTGAAATAATGAAAGATGGGTGAAACTATTAGACCTATTTTTGTATATACTCAAAAACTCTTTAGTGACCTCTTAATTCCATGAAAGTAGAAAATAAACTAATAAAAACAGTGTTTTTAAAAACTGGAAGATTCAGAAAATATGCCAAAGGGCAAATTAACTAAAATAAAATTACATGATGAGGGAATAAATAAACTTTTACTTTTTTACTTTCTGATGTCATTTCAGGATCAGAGGCCTATCTAATTTTATTCTGCCTGATTTAATACATTTCACATAAAATTAAAACACATTTGTTTAGACTAATGCAGACAGTGAAGAATGCATGTTTCATTCCCAAAGATTATTGTCTGCTTACCACTTCATCTACATATATATATTATAAATAATGCTTTATGGCTCAAAGGCTACAGGGATACTTGCAATTCAATAAAAACTCCCAAACCTTCTCTGCCCCAGAAATAGCCCTTTCTGCATGTTATGTCCCACATCAATGACCCAGAATACCCCAAACCATTACCTGTCTACACCACACAACCCCTACAGTGCTGTCAGATATACAAGCTTATAAGGATACAATACCAGATGTCATTTATAAAAACAACTCTGATAAATTTTTATTTTTCCCCTTTGCATAAAGTAACTTTTTAAACAGACTTCTTGTTTTGTACTGCTCCGATAAGCTAAGCAACTTCTTTTCCTACCTTAGCAGCTTCGATGTTAAGCATGTAGTATCGGAGGAGCTCTGTTAGCTTTAAATCCTCATCTGATGAGACTCGACCCTCTACTTTCTATATAGAAAAGGAAAGGTCACCATCAAGGCAGAAAGCTATAGATTATAAAATATACGTTATGAAGACCAACACAAAAATCCTTACCCTAAGTTTTTCAAATAGCTCAGCAACCTTCAATAGGTACCTGGAAATAGACACATAATTTTGGCTTAAGGTATTAAATCATCTATAAAATATGATCTTACCAGTGTGCAAGACATAAATGGGTTAACTCAGGAGTCCTAGCCTTTGGCACTTTAGCATTAATTTAAAAGTAGTGTTCTCACTTCAACCGGCCCAAAATAATAGAGAAAATGGTCACAAAATTACACACATTTACAGCACCACACTCAGTGGCATCAGCCTCTTGGTGTCCCTTCTGTTATCCTGCCATGTATCCAAATATTCTTATTAAATGCCAATGCTGTATTAACCGAGGTCGGGTTTAATGAGCTCTGCTATGGGCATCCCAAAGCAGTAAATACATTAATTCATCATGGTTCTCCCATTAGCCTCTCAATTTCAAGTCAGAAGTAGTATCACCTGTTTCGCCAAGCCTAGATGTTAAGTAAAATATTGCCTTACACTAGAAATGCCCAGGATGGAGAAACTGAAACACATACATAAGTGAAGCGTGAAAATGGAAAGATTTTTAATTCAATGAATGAATGTAATTTCAGAAAATTGTGCATCAAATCAGCTGTGTATCAGACTGAGGTCATTACATTATTCTTCAGACCATCATAACCAAATCTCTTCAAGATCCAGGGAGAGAGGCACACGTTCTCAGGATCTCCTGGGGCTGCATCCCAGCCCAAAAGGGTGGTCCAGGGCATTACCAGGCAAAATGGCAAGCACCAATCGCCAGATAAACTCTCTCAACCCCCAAAACTAGAGCAAACAGGCTTTTTAAGTGTGACAGAAACTACTGCTTTGACCATATTAACCGTATTTGTATGTAGAAGAGCCCAAGTCCCCTACAATTGTCTTACAAGTGTCTTATGTACAGAGAACATGTAAGATGAGTGCTGGAGACTTGCCTTAGTGAGCCTGTAACTCCACAGCAGGATGGAAACCATGGTAGTCTTTACTCATTTATGCTTTTAGTTATACCACTCAGCACTCTTCAATTAAGTTAGAGGAAATGCTTTTCCAAAAAAACTTACTTTTTGATGACTGTGGGCTCTTCTAAAGCCAGGCTATGTAAGCAGGCTGCAGTGTGGATGTAGTCATCGGCAACATCTGTAGAAACAAGGACAGCTCTTTTTATCCAAACAATAGCCAGGCCCATCAGCAAAGCTCTAAGTTACTAATGGTAAATGATATTTACTTTTATGAGATCTGGTCATTTTGTCAGCTTTCACACAAGAATCTTTGATCCTATTGTAATAGTTAACAAGGAAGTTCTTCTCTTGCTCAAAGAAGTCATCTACCTCCTAGAAGAAAAAAAAAAGAACCAGACATTTCAAGAATGTGAAAATATACTATCCATGCAGCCTTTTATATTTATCAAAATAAAAATATATTGCTTAGAACATGGCAAATAAACATGAATATAAAGTTTAACCTCTACAGATCAGGGAAATTACGAATTTATGATACTATTTCTTAACCAAGGCTGGCAAAAATCAAGGGCTGGCAGAAAATGTATACGGAAGAACCATTTAACAATCACCAGTGAAACTGGCATCCTCTCTAACACCCAGCAATTTTACACTAGTACAATGGTTCTACCAGGTGGAACATGGCCACTTAGCTGTTGATACCTATCTGTGTGAGAATGAGTTTTTTTTCCTCTTGACTTAGTTGCTTTCAGACTGGGAGGAAATCCTGATTATCTGGTAGACACTGGCAAAGGATGCCAATGCCAAACATCCCATAATGCCTGGATACAGGACAGTCCCAGACACCTTAAACTGCACCAAGTTTAAATCCAAGTTTCCAAATTTCTGAGGATGCCTTCTCTACTTAGCACCTGCATTCTGGGCTCCCCGGAGTGGCAAAGCCAGATCTACCAGATGATAACTGTAAGGATAACTCAGTTACAAAGGAATGAGAAGGCCTCAGAAACAAGGAAGTAAATCATACCTACCAGGATAATGAAAATGTTAGGAAGATTTTGTATTCTTATCCTAGTGCTAACACCTTGAAATCCAGTATATAAATAAAATCTAAAATTTGGTTACTTAGTTGTGTCAGCTAGATTACACGTCAATGCTTCTCTACCACCTGTAGTTGGTGACCAAACTGGACAGTGTAGTTCTGAGAATGGCATAAAATACGATCTTGTACTTTATTTTAGAGATTAACTGAGTAATCTCCCTACTTATAGAAAAGGAGAAAATGAAGCCAAGTGTGGAAAGGTTCACATTGAGTTTCCTGGGAGAGAACAAGGTGCTTTGGGAAATAGGTGAAAATTGAGTAAGTAGATGAAAATTACCAAAATTTGAAGAAAACTGACATTTCTTAGAAGTTAATCGTTTGTTTCACAAGTATCTCTTTCAAAGAAAAGATTTCCAATTAAGTCAAAAATGTTCACAAACAGCCAAGTCACTTACCTTAACTCCAGTAAAAAGGACTTCATCAGCACTTTTCACCACACTTTTGAAGAAGCCACCAAACATCTCTTTAGTATTTTTCCGCCTAACACTTAGCTAAAGGTAGAAAATTCCAAAGAACAGTTTATATGGTATGTATTTTTCTAGGTTCTTTTACAGAAGTTCTGACTAACATTTCAAGGAATCCTTTTCATTAGTATGGGCAAATGCATAAAGTATCTTTAATTCTGCCTTAACTTCCAAGCTTAAAACATCTCATGGCTAAACCTCAACATAGGTAGGTCATCTAATTCTAAAAGACTTAAGAGATTTTGAAAGACTGACTAGAAGCTAAGTCTTAGTGGCTCTGAAATCCTTGGGAAAATTACTGTTCTATCCATATTAAGTAGCAAAAACCAAAACATGTTAAAAAGAAAAACATCCTAAGAGTCATCTTTCAAGAAAAGTGTAGCCAGGAAGAAAATAAATTTACACTAATATTAATTCCTTTAAAATGAAATTAGTTAAGTTCGGGATTGTTAAGAAATTAAGGGATGTTTGGGATTGTTAATCTCTTAAAAAGAAACCTAGCTTTTGGAAGGGGAAAGGCAAAATTTTCTTTAAGCAGAGTTTTACAAAAATGTCTTACACAATGAAGGAAAAGCAGCATCTAAAAAGGTTTCCACTGTGTAAGAAATTTCAGAACTTTAGTCAATTTTTTAGAAATCACCAAGTACATTGTGAAAGTATAAACATTTGAAATGGCCTATCAAAACAGAACTAAAATGCCTTACATCCTGATCATATTCCAGGAAAACATGAAAGTTGCGATCTTTACTGAGAACAGGGTGAGAAGAAAGCCGCTGAAGAAAGACTTCATGGGAGGACACAGTCTTCTTAAAAACAGCGAGATATTCACTGGAAAGAGATGTGCACATGGCATTCAGTTGGCACAGCTCAATTACCTGACCAATAAAGACTACTGCTGGTTAATTCTACGTCTCTGCTCATGCCACCAATGCAACTGGACCAAACGGTGTTTCAGTATAACCTGGTGTCTAGTTAGATAAATAAGGCAGTTGCCATTTTTGAATCTGTGGAATAAGGCTATGGAGGAAAGTGATGTTGTAATTGGGTTTGATGGATCAAGTCCATGGGCTCCCAAATCTACACGCAATTACTGTTATTTAGTAGCCACACAATATGTTTCTTTAAAGCAATGAAATCCCTTTAACTCTGAAGCCTGAGTATACAATACCGCATGAGTTTAAGGAAGCTGAAAATGAACAGAAATTATAAAGCAGCTCTATCTCAACCTACACACTAAAGGTCACTTTAAAATTCCTAATGGTAAAAACCTGGGTCTGCTGTGTTCAGTGTGCCTCATTCCCCAGAGCTGAGAGCCACCCAAGTATGTGCTAAATGCTTTCAGTGCCTGGAGGTTTGAGTGCTGCCCTAGATGACACAGGGATTTGAGGAGGGGGAGAAGATGGCAGAAGAAGGGAGGGGTGAGTACTTTTCAGCTAAGATGAGGAAGTGCAAGGATAGATTCTAAGAAACTTTCCAAGAATCTATTTTTGTTTGAAAAAAATTAAATGACAGGTTGGGCATGGTGGCTCATGCCCATAATCCCAACACTTTGGGAGGCTGAGGCTGGCAAACAGGCGAATTACCTGAGATCAGGAATTCAAAACCAGCCTGGACATCACCGTGAAACCCTGTTTCTACAAAAATCCAGCTACTCCGGAGGCTGAGGCGGGAGAATGGCTTGAACCCAGGAGGCAGAGGTTGTAGTGAGCTGAGATCTCACCACTGTACTCCAGCCTGGGCAGCACAGCAAGACTCTGTCTCAAAAAAAAAACTCATGTAACAGCATTCATTACAATCTAGTTTCTTCTAAACTTCTGGTAACCAAGCTTCAGAAAGAAAAGCATTGTACATTTTGAGCAACTTATAAAGACATAAGTTTATTTCCTCACTGTGCCAGACGAGCATCCCTAATAAGTATGCTCTACACGAGTAAAAACAACTAGTCTATCAGGTATTAGTGCCAATGGTCTCCAATGAATCAGTGTGTGAAGTATAAAGACCATGTCCCACACTATGCAAGATGTACTACTAGTTTTAGAAGAGGACACTAGGGACCTAATTAACACCTACACTTAAATAAAATTAAGTCAGGTTCTTCTACTTATTTCTGTACACAGCACCACTTTTCTACTTCTCAAAAGACAGAGCCCACCAAGAAGATCCACTTACGCTTCCAGTTCTTGTTTCATCTTGGCAAATTCTTCTTTGGTCATAGACCCTTCACCTTCTCCTAGTTTCTGCATCTTCTCTCGAGGACCATCGAAGTCAGGCTTTGTAGGAGCAGGTGGAATCTGCAGCAGAGGCAGGAACTCATGAGCCTCTTGTCCCAGCAGCGAGGGTTTCTAGTTGGTGCCTCATTCTACTCTTGCTGGTCCACAGGAGACAACCACTCCACTCCTGTAGGGCTATTTAAAAGTCAACTCCTGTTTTTTTCTTAACCTTATTTCTTCTGGCCATTTAAAAGGAAGTGTCTTCCTGAGAGTTGCGTATTCACTTTGATGGCAATCATTTGGTCAGTTTATCCATTACAGACAATCGTTCAGAGCACAATAGTGTCTACACTGCTTCAATGTTGGCCTAAAACTAGTATAATTAATGCTAAACACCAATGATTAGCTATCAAGATTATAAAGTCTCTAGTATTCCAAAGGGATTTTTTCCTAATCCCTAAGGATAATCAAGAGCTCTAATTTTGAATGAACAGAACATATCTAAATATAAGCTTAGAACTAGTTTCATTTAATTATTAAGAAATCATCATTTGGACAGATTCTTCAGTCTGCCTGGCAGGACAAAATCCATGGAAATCTCCTTTAAAATCAGCTAAGTCTCTGTTCCTGCAGCCAAGAATTAATGATCAAAGACTTTTGTTTTTGGAAAACAGATTCTCACTCTGGCACCCAGGCTGGCATGAAGTGGCATGACCTTGGCTCACTGCAACCTCTGCCTCCCAGGTTCAAGTAATTCTGTGCCTCAACCTCCCCAGTAGCTGGGACTACAGGCATGCACCACCGCATGCACCACCACACTCAGCTGTATTTTTGTATTTTTAGTAGAGACAGATCTCAGTATGTTGCTCAGGCAGGTCTTGAAACCCTGAGCTCAGGTGATCCAACCACCTTGGCTTCCCAAAGCGCTAAGATTACAGGCATGGCCTCCTTTAGCACTTTGTGAGAAATCTTATCACATACTACTACTAATACTAATGTTTCCTAGAAATCAATTCTACTGACGTTGGAAACAACATACCACAGAAAAACCAAACCTAAAGGTAAATAAGACTAAAGTCATTACACTGTTTACACCCTTTTATAACATAAATAATGTAAGCCTGTATGCATCACCGCAAAGCTGTAACACTATTCCTTCACATATTTTCCACCTGACCAATAGTTAGCAAATGCTCTAGTAGGTAGATGAAATTTAACTTTTCACAATCTATTATTAAAAAAAAAGGTGGATATAAGTCTCTTTAAACTAAATGAACAGCAAGGCAGAAAGAACTAGCTTATTTAGTTTTCTAAAACACTCACAATAAGCCCAGCATAGTCTGTTGTTTCAATAAGAGTGTCATGTAGCCACACAAAGTCTTCATGTTGCCTTGTAACAGAAAACTCTGGGCTCTGAAACGTGGGCAGTGTGGTCTGT
The DNA here is from genome assembly GCF_030222135.1 of Aotus nancymaae. Taxonomy (NCBI): domain Eukaryota; kingdom Metazoa; phylum Chordata; class Mammalia; order Primates; family Aotidae; genus Aotus; species Aotus nancymaae. The sequence goes on along the minus strand of NW_026988412.1, from coordinate 7,688,618 downwards.
AAAGAAAGAAAGACGTTAACTGGTAACCACCACTTTTTGATAAGTGGTTTAAGTTTCTGGGCTGTGCAGTGGGAAAATTCTGCATAATACAACATCATAACATGATCCAGTAAAGAAGAAAGCAGTAATACATGATCTCCTGTCATGAAAGTCATAGCTAAGATTCAATCTGAACTCTAAGGATTTTCCCCCCAAATTCCACCTTACTGAAGCTTGTAATGAATATCCAATCAAAGAATCTACTGGTAGAAGTTCAGTTCCAGGAAGGTAAATCACCACCCTATTATTTTGTTCGTCTTTGTGTATTTTTTTTTTTTGTTTACATACATTTTTGGGACAGGGTCTGGCTGTCATACAGGCTGGAGCACAGTGGTACAATGCTGACTCACTGCAACCTCTGCCTTCCAGGCTCTCAAGCTATCCTCCCACCTCAGCCTCCTGAGTAGCTCGAACTACAGGTGCACGCTACCACATCCAGCTAATTTTTATATTTTTGAAAGAGACAAGTTTTTTGGCATGTTGCCCAGGCTCAAGTGATCTGCCTGTTTTGGTCTCCTGAGGTGCTAGGATTACAAGTGCAAGCCACTCAACCCGGCCCCAAATTCTACTTTTATAAGTCTGAATTTGGTCGGGCACAGTGGCTCATGCCTGTAATCCCAGCACTTTGGGAGGCTGAGGCAGACTGATCACAAGGTCAGGAGTTTGGGACCAGCCTGACCAACATGGTGAAACCCTGTCTCTACTAAAAATACAAAAATTAGCCGGGCATGGTGGCACATGCCTGTAATCCCAGCTACTCAGGAGGCTGAGGCAGGAGAATCACTTGAACCTGGGAGGCAAAGCTGAGATCACACCATTGCAGCCCAGCTTGAGTGACAGAGCAAGACTCCATCTCAAAAAAAAAAAAAAAAAAAGCCTGAATTTACCCCTAACTTATGACAAAAAAGAAAAGTAAATTAAAACAAAACAAAACAAAAAAAATCTCTTAGCTTTAGCTTACTACAGTTCTAAAAATTGTCCCTGGCTTCCTTCCTTTTCACTCCAGTGAATGCTGATTTTACCTTCTTTGATCTGGTAAGCTCAAGCAGAGAATTATGTCACCAGTCTTTATACTGCCTCAGAATAACTGAAGTATGCTATTCAAGCCACCCAGGCATTCAGAAAAAAAACACGTGGGAAAGGTCCTTCCCAATTTAGTAAATACTGAAAAAACACAAGCTACAGAGAGAAACTTCCCTTGGGTGCAAATTAAAAACATTACATAATGGCAAAAGGATCAATGTAACAAGAAGAGCTAACGATTCTATAGATCAACGAGACAGAAAATTAACAAGGATATTCAGAACTTGAACTCAGACCCGGAACAAGTAAACTTAATAAACATTTATAGAACTCTCCACTTCAAATACACAAAACATACATTACCACCTCACACCTATTCCAAAGGTGACTATATAATTGGAAGTAAATCACTCCTCAGTAATCGCATAGCATTTCATAGGTTTAAATTAAATATTGGTTGGCTGTTTGTTTGTTATCTTCTTCCCTTATTCCTTCCTGACTACATCATTAAGTATAATTATCAGTATAAAAGAGCTTTTCAATACCCATTACTAAATTGCATTCTAGCCTGGGCAAGAAAGCAATACTCCCATTCTCTCTCCCTCTTTCTTTTCCTTCTCCCTCCTCCCCATTCTCTCTCTCTCTTTCTCTTCCTTTAAAAAAAAAAAAAAAAAAAACAAAGGTGGGGCCAGGCGTAGTAGCTCTGGCTCCGCTTTCAATCCCAGCACTTTGGGGAAGTCGAGGCGGGTGCATCACCTGAGGTCGGGAGTTTTTGAGACCAGCCTGGCCAACATGGTGAAACTGCATCTCTCCTAAAAATACAAAAACTAGCTGGGTGCGGTGGCTCACGCCTGTAATCCCAGCACTTTGGGAGGCTGAGGTGTGTGGATCACGAGGTCAAGAGATGGAGACCATCCTGGTCAACATGACGAAACCCCGTCTCTACTAAAAATACAAAAAATTAGCTGGGCACAGTGGTGCGTGCCTGTAATCCTAGCTACTCAGGAGGCTGAGGCAGGAGAATTGCCTGAACTCAGGAGGCGGAGGTTGCGGTGAGCCGAGATCGCGCCATTGCACTCCAGCCTGGGTAACAAGAGCGAAACTCCGTCTCAAAAAAAAAAAAAAAATACAAAAACTAGCCGGGCGTGGTGGTGTACACCTGTTATCTCAGCTACTCTGGTGGCCAAAGCACGGCAATCACTTGAACCTGGGAGGCATGGACTGCAGTGAGATGGCGCCACTTCATTCCAGCCTGGGCAACAGAACGTGACTATCTTTTAAAAAACAACAACAACAAAAAAAAACACCACACACTAAGGTGGAAGATCTGAGCTGCATCATTTCGGCTGGCACACTTCCTCATGGAGCACAGTATAGGCCACACAAGGTCGGCAATGCCTACAGCCTAGGGCTCTGCCACAGCAGAATGCTGCTCCCGCAATGGCACTCACCTGATGCGTACTGTGAGATAGATTAGGGAGGTTCTCACTTAACAATAGTGCTACTCTATAAACACCAACTGTTTCAAGCTCAGGGAACCTCTTAAATCCACTGTGAATAACAAGGCTGCAACCCAGCACTGTATGTATTACCACTGTATATTACTTACCTTTGTGTGCACTGTAAATTTGACCTTATCTCTCTCACTGAGCGCATCTGGTATGTCAATCTGAAGCGAGGGATCAACATTCAGGTCCACAGATACAGATCTCAGCTGAAATACATTTTTTGAGTATTAGTTCCAAACTCATTTGGCCCTAAAAAATTATTCCAAAAATGAGAAGTAGTTATTGAAAAGCAGTTTATATGTAGATCATTTCTAAGCTGAGACATTTCTAAGTTTATTTGAAACTGAGGGGAAACCTGCTCTTCAAATGCATTGGTATAGACAATATGCATTTAGTCTTTTCTTCAAGACTAAAAACTTATGTACTTAACCTCTAAAACTTGTAAATCTGGTCAATCTGCTACAAAGACTAAATATATTCACTAAAAGCACATGGATTACTTAGAAGTTTTAAGTACTTCCCTTTTTCCTTAAGCACTGTATATTTATAATTCTGAAAGCCAGAGGGAGCCTGCAACAATGGCTTTCCTCAAAGAAATAAAAGCTCAAGTAGTCACCAGAAGTTGATTTTAACTCCAGCTATTAGTAAGATCACAACAGAGACTTTAGAGCCTTCACATCTCATCGTAAGTACTTTTCTTCCAAATGAATTCTTGATGACTCCTATGAAGTATCTGCTTGTTTGGCTTAAATTTTCACATGTCCATTTGTGAAACATCTGCAAGCAAAGATAAAGCTTCAAGGTCAGAGACTTCATTTGATCATAACTGCGACTCCAGCTCTGGAATGTTTTCTGATAAGAGCTTCCTTCCTTCTGCTAAGTTAACACTGGGGAAACACAGCCTTAAAAATACCTCTAACCATTAACTGAGATGTGATTGCAGAGGGATACCAACCACTCTACTGATCTTACGCTTATCTGTCAAGGTCAGTCAGGCCAAAGAATAGGAATAAATAGGGCAAGACACAAGAAGCAGCCATGGACTCTGGAGGAGATATAAGATAGCTCACAGAAAAGGTCTAAGGTGTGTTTCCCAGAGCACAAGAACTGCCACCACATTTCCTAAAGAAGTCACAAACCCTGACTTTTAGCCCTGCTCAACTGAATATGCTGACAGTTCCATTTTTGCTCACTGCAAGCCCAGCAAACTCAGTGAGCCTGTGAACTCCACATGGGATACCCTTGGAATTCGAATAGAAGGACCCAAGGGGGATGTAATCAAGTAAATGGGACTCACTTAAGCACCACAGTCAAAGCTACAATGGATGCTACCGGCTGCTTTAGCTGCTGCTTTTTTGTTCCACTTAATAATCATCTTCTGTTTTTGTCCTTTTTCCCATACTCCCAACCATGTAGAGGTAATACACCAGGGCTATATAAACATAGTTTTTGTTTAAGAATGTGATCAAGACAAAAAGAAGAAAACCACTAGGTTCTGAGTGACTGCAACTACAGCATATCTAACAACCGAGCTTCACTAGCAGCCATTTTTGCCTAGACATTTTACTCTAGGCTCGTTGCGCAGCAGTGCTAGCGGCTTCGCGTTTCGGTCCTCAGACCCGGCAGCTGCTTTTGGTGCTAAGCTGCTAGGAAGCCCCTCTCGGCGAGCTCGTTGGAGCTTGAACCCATCATCAACCCTCCGACTCACCGGCAAAAAAAAAAAAAAAAAAAAAAAAAGGTTGAAGCAGACATTTTACTCTAGGAAGGTATTCAAGCAAAAATCCAATCACTTGACATGATAGTCTTAACCACCAAATAAGCAAATAATTCGATTCTGTATTTGGGCCTTAAAGAACTGTCTAAAAGAGAATACTGGCAAAATTCCCTCAGCATCCAGGCCATCACCAACTCAATGTCCTCCAGTAAGAAGTTAAATGAACTTTCTCATACTGTAGCATGTAACCCTCCAGATGAGACAAACATGAGTAGAAAGTTGTGAAATGGTTAGAGATAAGTCAGCATTTGTACCCTCACTCAGTAAGCACTAAAAGTTTAGCATTCCTTCTATATGCTTAGTCAACAAACCTACTCCACCGTGCTACAGAACTTTGCGAAATAATGACCAGAGTCTTTTCTTCTGCTCACCTGCCTCGCTTCCATCCGCCTAAGTTTGAAGCACCCACAGTACTCCTCAGCCCTGCTGGCCAAGTCTCTTACTTAGGCTACAGATGTTAGTATGCTTACAGTGGCCGTTTATAGCAGTTGACAAGCAGGCCTCAGAATCAAGTCTGTCCTTGGGCATGCCAGACCTTTGCCATATAAAGTTTTACCTCTTTTCCAGATCCCTTAGGTCACCTGTAAGAATCAAATTGAAAACATAACTGCTCTCAAATAATGTAACTTAAGTTTTAAAACTGACTTTTCGCTGGGTGTGGTGGTTCATGCCTATAATCCCAAGCACTTTGGGAGGCCAAGGTGGGAGGACTGCTTGAGGTCAGCAGTTAAAAAAACAACTTGGGCAATAAAAACAACTTGGGCAATATGATGAGACCTCATCTCTATTTAAGAATTTAAAAAAATTTTTTTAGAAACCTGACTTTTGTACATTTCCCTTGAAACTACTGCCTCACGTATTCAAAGTTTCGGGTAAAGTTTCAGTTCATGATGAACTTCCCTACCAGATCAATCCTTACAATATGGATTATAATCAGCCTTCATGGTAAACAAGAGGCAAACAAGCAGAGCCTCATTTGAAAAGCACATTTTCAACTGTTTTTAAGAAATCTGGCCCAGCCCGGTGGCTCACGCCTGTAATCTCAGAACTTTGGGAGGCTGAGGCGGACAGATCACGAGGTCAAGAGATCGAGACCATCCTGGTCAACATGGCAAAACCACCTCCCACCCCGTCTCTACTAAAAATACAAAAATTAGCCGGGCGTGGTGGCACATACCTGTGGTCCCAGCTACTTGAGAGGCTGAGGTGGAAGAACTGCTTGAACCCAGGAGGCGGAGGTTGCAGTGAACTGAGATTGCGCCACTGCACTCCAGCCTGGCGACAGAGCAAGACTCCGTCTCAAAAAAAAAAAAAAAAAAGATCTGAATGCTTTTGGTAAGAGAGCTGAAGCACTTTTCTAAAAGGAGAAAAGCGGTTACAGAAATCCCTGTGCATTTCCTCACCTATTCATCAGCTTCCCAGCTGGGGCACATGAGGCACTGGCTGCAGGACAATCCTACAGCTCTTGAGGTTCTGCCCACCAGTCTTCATGAACTCACTTTGGGTCCAAATCTCACTTACAACTCACTGTGGCACAAGACAATACCTCCAGCAAAGCTGCCTCTCGAAAGGGTTAATGGTCTACAGATGGCAAAGGGTACCTGGAAGACTGAACAACACAAAAGGCAAGATTCTGAAACTCAGAAGGCATGAGGAAAACAGAAAAAATACAGATCTTTCCTAGTGGTGATAGTGACTGCAGACTCCAAGCCCAAACGAAGAGACACACAGTCCGAAGTAAACTCCACAATCCGATGTTAAAACGGGGCTAGTTGAATAGTCATTTAAATCTAATCAGTTTTGCATGCAACATGATATATATACACAATATGCAGTGCTAGCCCCTATTTTCCTATTTGAGTATCCCACAAAAATTACTACAGACAGGATAGAAAAGACATGTATCTATTTAAATGACTTTCTAGTTTCCATTCCAAACTACAGTGTCTCCTCCCTTCAAACTTGCTGCTAGCCTCTAGGGATTCTGTTTTGTTACGCTTCATTCCACTGCCTAAGAAACTAAGATTTTGCCAGAAAGAAGGCCAATATGACAAATCATCCCTGATCAGATTTTGACTTCCATCACAGGAAGCAAAAGCAGGACATACTTCAGCTGAAAAGGTATCCACATCTTGCCTAGTCCAATATTCATAAGTGAGGACATAAAATTCAAAACTGTTCTTCACACTCTAGATCTGAATTAATTTCTGCAAACATTAAAGACTCACATGATACATATTTAGGAAACATGCATTACTGTTACTGTTTGAACTATCAGAAAAAATGTTCCCATTGGTGCTCTGAATTGTTACCATTCTCTTCCATCCTCAAGATAACTCATATCTACTTATTTGTGTTCAATCTCAGCTTTACATTATGGCATTGGTGTGTGAAAAACTGGTTCAACTAACTATAAGCAATATATTAACTGCTTTTTTTGAGACGGAAACTCACTGTTGCCCAGGCTGGAGTACAGTGGTGCCATCTTGGCTGACTGCAACCTCTGTCTCAAGCGATTCTCCTGCCTCAGTCCCCTGAGTAGCTGGGATTACAGGTGGACACCACCATGCCTGGCTAATTTTTGTATTTCTAGTAGAGACAGGGTTTTACCATGCTGATCAGACTGGTCTCAAACTTTTGACCTCGTGATCCACCCACCTCGACCACCCAAAGTGCTAGGATTACAGGCATGAGTCACTGTGCCCAGCCCAACTCTGCTTTTACAGATATTGGCTCTCATTCCCTAGCCATTGGTTCTCTCCTTCCTGTAATTCAGGCCAGTAATATAATTTCTTAGTCCCTCAAGAAAAACAGAACTAAGGACTTCTAACAGAAGAGCAGTCTACTAACATAGCAAATAGCTGCTACTCAGGCATCAGCTTAATAAGAAACTAAAGGGTTACAGCAAGTGATCAGATTTTCACCACTCATCTTTGTGAGATGGGACCCAGAGGGCCCCATCCCTGCTGACACCAACCATTCTTACCCATAGCCTGCCAACACACAAGCAGTTCACAGTAGAACACTGCAGACTGCAGGGCATTTGCAGGCTACATAATCTCAAGTTCCTAGAACAGGAACTGAGGCTTGGAAGGAGGTCAGTGCAGCGCACTCAGCGAATGGATAAACTGATTCATCATTTCACAAGGCTGCAAGCCCATGCACTAGTGGAATTAACATGGAACCAGAGTTGAATTACTGCCTAAAATATCTAATGCATGTCAAGAAATGCACATAATTACTAGATACTGAAATTATAACACTTTCAAATGAATTCACAAAGCAAAAGGGTTGAATTACACGATCAGTAAGGATCTCCTCGCAGAGAAATCCTATTGGGAATCAACACACCACTGATATCAAGAAAACAGGTCTGGCCGGGCGCAGTGGCTCACGCCTGTAATCCCAGCACTTTGGGAGGCCGAGGTGGGTGGATCATGAGGTCAAGAGATCGAGACTATCCTGGTCAACATGGTGAAACCCCGTCTCTACTAAAAATACAAAAAAAATTAGCTGGGCACGGTGGCGCATGCCTGTAATCCCAGCTACTTGGGAGGCTGAGGCAGGAGAATTGCCTGAACCCAGGAGGCGGAGGTTGCGGTGAGCCGAGATCGCGCCATTGCACTCCAGCCTGGGTAACAAGAGCGAAACTCCGTCTCCAAAAAAAAAAAAAAAAAAAAAACAGGTCCAACAAATGAATAACAAAAACCAGCCAGGCAGAATGATTCTTGTCTGTAATCCCAGCACTTTGGGAGGCTGAGGCCGGAGGATTGCCTGAGCCAGAGTTTGAGACAAGCCTAGGCAACATAGCAATATCTTTAAAAAAAAAAAAAATCAGATAGGCTCTGTGGCCTATACCTTTAATCCCAACACTCAGGAGGTTGAGGTGAGAAGACCACTCAAGCCCTGGATTTTGAGTCTGCAGAGAACTATGATTAGACCACTGCACTCGAGCCTAGGAGCAGCATGAGACTATCTCAAAAAGTAAAAACAGAAATTCCAGTTTCCTTTATTCAGAGCTAAAGCCCTTCACATACTACCCAATCCCTTAAAGGCTCCCTCCCAAAAGTTTGCTAGTTTATCAAGTTAGCAAGCCCTTTTTTTGTAGCAGGGTTTCACTGTCACCAAGGCTGGAACAAGCCCTCTTCGACAAAGCTAACATGGTCCACATTACTTATGTGGATGAAGGTGTTTAAGGACATTCACTGCCTTCCTTTCATGGTCTCACTTCATGATCAACCCAAGACGAATAGGAAATAGGAAATAGGTTTGAACATTTCTTTCACTCTTGAGTTTGAGGTCTGAGTCTGAGGTACAGCAAATTTCCCAAATAATATTCCAATACTCAAGCTAGGGGCCCATTCAGGAAGCTAAGTGCTGGAGGATGGCCTGAGCCAGGAATTCAAGACCAGCTTGGGCAACATAGCAAGACTGTCTTGAGAAAAAAAGAGTTCTAAACAAAATAAAAACAAGAATTCAAAACAAAATTCATGAAAGATATGGGAAGGGCAGAGGAAGAAGTCCAACATTTTATCACCAACCAGCTACCAAGTATCTATCAGCACAATATCCTGGCTTTGAAGTGCTCTTGAAAGAACAAGTGAAAACCCTGCAAGGGGAGCCATCTGGATTTGTATTCCTTATCATTTACCATGACTAGAATGCACGTGTGTGCCCTTCAGAAACTGAGCTTTTCTCTCCAGACTATATAGGAGTACCTAAAAAAGTTATGCCAAAATGTAAAAAGGGGAAGAGTCAAGCCAAGGACTCCCATTTCTAAACTTAAGTTCAGTCTCAATTGCCCCTCAAACTGCGACTTACAAACTCCTCCTGAGGTACTACTGTTTGCCTTTAGGCAGCATATGAAGGTATGAAGCAGTGTGACAAGTTCCAAGTCTCTTTCAGATCTCTCCAGAGCACCTCAATGGTCAATCAGAAAATAGGTATCAAGGGTGAAGAACCTACTTTTTGGAAAGCTAGATCATGTAAAGAAAATTTATACTTAAAAAACAAAAATGTCAGGCCAGACACGGTGGTTCACTCCTGTAATCCCAGCACTTTGGGAGGCTGAGGCGGGCAGATCACTAGGTCAGGAGTTCCGAGACTACCCTGACCAACACTGTGAAATCCTGTCTCTACTGAAAATACAAAAATTAGCTGGGTGTGGTAGCGTGATCCTGTAATCCTGAGGCAGGAGAATCACTTGGACCCTGGAGGCAGATTGTGCCACAGCACTCCAGCCTGGGTGACAGAGGGAGACTGTCTCAAAAAAAAAAAAAATCAAATTTACCACATTTGGGTGAGATGAAAGATGCCCTATGGCCATCTTCCTTTACAATTTCAATAAGAAAAAGCAGAACTTATAAAGTTCTGAAATAGTCTTTTCTCACAATTGGGATCATTAAAAATTAGGTTGTTTCCTTAAATACTATTTATAACTTTGCCGTATACTTTTTTGACCACTGGCTATTTGAGACATTCAGGGTACTAGCCTATAGAACTGTTCTCACCTAATTTGCTCAAGCAACAAGATCTGATAATGAAGACAGCAAAATGTTGAAACAGCAGGATTTTAAACCAAGTTCCCCTCTGCAGCACAAGAAACTCAGGTTTCTAGTGTCCAAAGCCTGCACCTCACCCACAAACACAAAGCCCTCCCTTTGTAACCGTCAAATACCCACCACCTTTTGATAAGGTTCCTTAGTACTGGTGGAAAAGCTTAATTCTCACAAAGATATCCAACAATGCTAATTTTTACATGGCATGTTATATTTCCTTAGATAAGATTAATAGAAAAATCTAAAAAATTTGCAACAAGCACACAAACACTACCTTCTGTAACACAACCTGACCCTACCATCATACCATATTAGAAGGAAGTCCATTTAAAATAGTGATTCTCAAACAGGCAATTTTGACTTCTTATCATCATCATCGGAGGGGAGGAGACTGCATCCTAGCAGGGGCCAAGAACATCGCTTAACATTGTCAACAAAACTGATCAAGCCAAAATGTCAACAGTGCCACCCAGGTTTAGAAACCGAATTTTATAAAGCTCTAAATTAGATGCTCCCACCTCCCTCCCGCCCCCATCTCTAAAAATAAATAAATAAATTAGTGATCACTAGGCCTTACCAAATTAGATTTTACGGCTCAGAAATAATTCTACAAAATTTACAGCCAGCTGGGTGCAGTGGCTCATGCCTGTAATCCCAGTAGGGGTGAGGCAGGCGGATCACGAGGTCAGAGTTCAAGACCAGCCTGACCAACATTGTGAAACCCTACTAAAAATACAAAAATTAGCCAGGCATGGTGGTGTGTGCCTGTAATCCCAGCTACTCAGGGATTACAGGAGGCTGAGGCAGAATTGCTTGAACCCAGGAGGCGGAGGTTGTGGTGAGCAGAGATAGCACCACTGCACTCTAACCTGGCCGACCGAAATGAGACTGGGGCTGGGGGAGGGAGGAGTGCAGACTTACAGCCTTGATTAGGCACAATGGTTCACGTCTGTAATCCCAGCATGTTGAACTGGAGTTTGAACCTGGGCAACATGGCAAAACCCCGTCTCTACCAAAAAATACAAAAACTAGCTGGACATGGTGGTATATGCCTGTAACCCCAGCTAACTCAGGAGGCTGAGATGGGGGGATTACCAAGGCTGAGTGAGCTGTGATCGTGCCACTACACTCAGGCCTGAGTGACAGAGACAGATCCTGTCTCAAAAAAAAAAAAAAAAAAAAAAAAAGCCTTTTAACCATTTCTATCTATGCCAAAATAATGTGAGCAGATCATGACCTTTTAGAATATTCACAAATGGGTACCTTAAGACACTGAGTACAAGTTACTGAACTGGAACTAAGGCGTGGGCAGCTTGGTATGTCATACTTCCTGAACTTAGAAAATAGTTGCAAGTGTAGCATAAAGTTTCAGTTCACAAAATTTGGTGAGTTAGGACTTGCTGTGGTATTGGTCAAAGTTCAGGACTGTTGCTATACTAACAAATTGCGCTCTATCCTAGCTAATAGAGAATAAAAATACCCCTAGAGGCAGCTTCCACTCCCAGAACAGCAGTACTTTAAACACTCCTGACTAGGTATAAGGACAGGTATTACTCACCAAAGTCCATGTAACCAAGCAGTATGTTAAGGCCAACTTGTTACTGTCAAGGAAGGAGAACCCCCTAGTTAAAAATAGCACTAGACTGGAAAGGATTATCACCTAGTCCTTCAATAACAGGTTTCAAGCTCCCTGCAGGGCTTTTCCGTTCCATGTGCTCAACTTGCTTCAGTCCATTCACCATCATAAAGCAGAGAAACCTAAAGCTGTTCAGAATCAAAGGTCCCAGGAGGCAGTCAGGATTCCCAATGCTGTTATACATGATTTGCCACAGGATTGATAAACTAATGGAAACATGATTCAACTGCCATGGATTCATGAGTGGGCACCTAAACATGGTGCCCACGTACTTAATGCCTTTCTGCAAACCTAGAAGGTGCATGTTCTTTTTATGAGAACAAGGTTATTTCTGCATAATCTCCAATTATTTCTTCCAACCCACTAAAAATGCCAGTCATCTGAGAACTCCCATCCAATCAGGGTGGGAGAAGGGAAGACAGTTCTATCTCCTTGGGTGTCATCAAGGTTTCATTCTGGTTTTCAGGACCTAGACTTAGCAAAACCCTAGTTTTCTAAATTTTAAAATCGAAAAACAGGCTGGGCACGGTGGCTCACACCTGTAATTCCAGCACTTTGGGAGACTGAGGCTGGCAGATCACCTAAAGTCGGAGTTCAAAGAAGAGCCTGGCCAACATGGTGAAACCCCGTCTCACAAAAATACAAAAATTAGCCGGGCATGGTAGTGGGTGCCTGTAATTCCAACTACTTGGGAGGCTGAGGCAGGAGGATCACTTGAACCTGGGAGGTGGAGGCTGCAGTGAGCCAAGATGTGCCATTGTGCTCCAGCCTGGGCAACAGTGAGAAAAAAAAGAAAAAAACAATCTTTCTCATTAGTAGAGAACCAGTTAGGAACTAAATTAACCATGTATCTCTTCCCCTGAACTATATTTTCTGAAGAAGACAAACCCCAACACCTTCTGCTAAAGAATGTAACATAATAGTGTCTGGCTACCAGACACGGCTTAACACGGTCTTCCCTTTCAGTGTTGTTGAATTATCCAAAATGAGTATTGGACTAGAATTCAAAACCCGAAGAATAAGGGTATGTCCTCCTACCTTATTAGTGGGGCTTAACTCCATCCTCAGGGTAAATTATCAGGAGGGCAGTTAAACATTTTAACACATAAAACATTTCAGTTGACAATGAAACTGTATTAAGGCAAGAAGAGGCTGCCCAGAACTTGGTTTTCCATTATTTCATACTTGCCTCAAACTGCCTTTCAGTTAACCATAACACAGTTAACACCATCCAGACCAGACCACAGCAAGGTACCAGCATTAGCAGGGATCAGAAAACAAAAATAAAGCCAGGCATCAGGGTGATTATTTCGTTTTATTATCTCCTTACTCCTGTAATTTAAAAAGGAAAACAAAGCCATATAACTCTCTTCACTACAGATACGGACAAAATTTCTGTATTATCTAAAACCACCAGGCAGGAAATGGCCTCCTAACCATCCTCCAATTTTGCTGGAGGATCAGGGCGGTGGGAAAGTCAAGTTGCAGACTGGGATCAGGGCTCGGGGCCCCCGTAATCCCAATACTTTGGGAGGCCGAAGCGGGCAGATCACGAGGTCAAGACCAGCCTGACCAACATGGTGAAACTGCGCCTCGACTAAAAAACACAAAAATTAGCTGGGCATGGTGGCACGCGCCTGTAATCCCAGCTACTAAGGAGGCTGAGGCAGAAGAATCACCTGAACCTGGGAGGCAGAGACTGTAGTGAGCTGAAATCGTACCACTGCACTCCAGCCTGGGAGACAGGGCGAGACTTCGTCTCCAAAAACACACACACACAAACAGGTGCAGTAATACTGTGCTATCTAGTCAGTGCAGCGATCTAGTCCTTTTACCTAGCTGACTCTGAATCAAGACAACTAAAAGAAATGTACCAGAAAGAAAGAAAAAACAAACTGCTAAGAAAATCCCCATATAGCGTATCTACCCTTTATGGAGAAAAGTACCTTTATAATGTTTTACAGTGAATCGTGGTCTCAAGTTTCCACTTTCAGTTTTAGTAATAAATAACTTTCAAAGAAAACACTCTAAACAAGACCCTCCTGTATACAAAGCTCTATTTCAGTAATTAATGCAACAATGATACCTTTGTTGTAACAATCCAGCCGCTTTGAAACTTGGGTTATTTACTTACTAGATGAACAAGTTTCTCTATGGAGATGGCTTTGACTTCAAGAGATGTGTAAGACGGGCTCCAAGTTACATTTTAGAGAGCCTTGTATTTTTAGACGTTCTTTTTCAGCTATCAGAAAAACATACGTTGACGATTCCGAATGAAAGGTTGTGGCTCACGAGCCATGCATCACAAAACTAACAAGGCAAACTTAAAAGAACCAGTGAAAGAATGGAAGCTAGTCTCGGAATCTTCAACTGGCTACGGTATTCTCAATTTATTGCATTAATAATCCTTTAGACCTCAAGATACACGTGGCCTACGGATAGTTTACATCAATGGACAAGACTTAAAAATAAAACCCAAGTTCAGCAAGTATTTGAGCACCTACTAAAAATTACACAACTCCCACAACAACGCACTTAGCGTTTCTAAAGTTGTAAAAAGCATGTTCGGAAACTTCATGGAATTTCCCAAGTTGTTTGGGCCGAAAACACGTTTTCTCAAAGGGGGGGGGGTACATTTTGAGGGCAACAAAGCTAACTGGTCTGTCGCATGTTAAGTGAATTTCTCGTTCACCTACTGGTCACCGCGAAGTCAAGATAGGTTTGGAAAGGAACACATTCTGGGGTCTCCAGGGATCAGCTCTCAAAGTCCGGTCGGTATAAGCGCCTGAGCCGGGGCTGAGGACCCGCGTCTCTGGTTCTGTCCTCAAGAGGGAATCCGGGGATACACATACAGGGGTTCCCCAGGGCAGCCTTCAGGGAAGACGAGGGAGAGGGGCTGCCCGGGTCTCACGGGTATTTCCCGCGCTGGGGATGGCCGCGCGCAGCCAAGGCCCAGGGGCGCGCAAGGCCAAGAATGTGGCGACCCACGAGCTCGCGGGGCCGCCCGCCCTTGAGCCTGAGGCGGGGAGGACCTCACCTTGCTGCGGTCCTCCTCCTGGTGCTGCAGCAACTCGGGAACCGCGGCCATGACGACGCGGGACTCGAGCAAGGGCCGCCTGGCTGTGCGAGGAAAGAAGAGGCTGGACCGCCGCCGCCTGGGCGCCTCTCAGGGGCGGCCACGGCCCCGCCTCCGCCGGCCTCCCTGCCCGACGGCAACAGGAGGCCTCCGGACTCCGCCACCATCCCAGCTGCCCCAGGAGCAGGCGAGCAAGGCGCCACGTGCTCCCCCAGAGCGGCCTCCCAATCCCCGCTGCCGTCCATCTTGGAGCCGGGCAAAGACGCCACGCGGGGCCTACCCTTGCTCCGCTCTACTAGGAGGCTGCCGACCGCAGGGCCGCGACAAGGACGCTAAGCCACAGACACCTTCCCAGCACCGCGCGTCTAGAAAAAGACTGCGTTTCGGTGCAGGGGGATTTTATTACTCAGCCCGAGTCCAAGATGGCGGCCAGCGCTGACGTCACCAGATGTCGTGAGAGCAGAAGGGCGCGATTTGGAGGTGCCCGCGCTCCGGAGACTCCAACTCTTCCGCTCGGAGGTGGGACTCCCTGCCGCTAGCTGGTCCTCGGTGGGGCGTGAGCGCCGCGGGGCATTCTGGACCCGCTTTGCCTTAGGCTGTGCCTAACTTGAAACCAAAGCGCGGGACGGGTGAAAGTACGGGACGCAAGAAGTTGCTCGCGCCCTAGGAGTTAAGCGAAGTGTGGTGGCTTCCGAGGTACCGACCCTTGCTGTAGGCTGGGCTTCTATTTAAGTCGTCTTTTCCCTAATCCAGACTCTTGCCCCAGGGGCCACTGCCGCACTGGCCCTGCCAGGGGTCCGCACTCACCGCTGAGCGGGAGGCTGCTTTCTGCGGGTCACAGTAATGGGACCTCAGCGCCGCCACCAGCTCTGACCTGCGGCGAGCCACTGGACACTCCAACCCGATTTCCACGTCTGTGCAACGGGCTCATTCTAGACCAAAACTAGAGGATGTGAGGACCAAATGGGAAGTGTCCACACAGAATACTTAGAAGCGAGCCTAGTGCCTAGGAATCAGTGGTTGTCTGTCACCTAGGACTGTGTGGCAGTCATGGGACGGGCTCCATCTTTGTGTTTTTCTGTGTCTCGCACACGCCTCCCTTCCCAGGCGTCACATTCCTGCAGATTAGACACTGGGGACATCTTGCCCCAAGCTGTCTAGTAATTCGCATTTAATATGTGCTGGTCCTTCGGGTATTGAGAGTCTTTATTTATTTATAAATTTTTTTTTTTTTTGGGGGGGCAGAGTCTCGCTCTGTCGGCTTTCTCAAGAAAGGGCTCTGTCCAAACATGTCAAAAAAGTTCACTGAGTACAATTTTGATGTGCAATCACATTCTGATGCAGCTTTCGCTTTGATGGTTCTTTTCTCTCTAATAGGAATACAAACATAAAGGCCCTCGACCGTTGCAAACAGACTACAGAAAAGTGAAAACAAATCTGAATGAAGATGAAGTTTTTTCAGACCATCTGCAGGCAGCTCAGGAGTTCAAAGGGGTTTTCTGTGGAATCAGCTACCCTTGTGGCTTTCTCTACTTCCTCTTACTCATGTGGCCGGAAGAAAAAAGTGAACCCATATGAAGAAGTGGACCAAGAAAAATACTGTAATTTAGTTCAGTCTGTCTTGTCATCCAGAGGTCTTACCCACACCCCAGAATCCTTGTTGGAGGAAGATGCTTTACTCTATGGACCTGTAATCAGGCATAAGCCCCCAAAGCAAAATGAGGACACACGAATGCCACAAAACTGGTTTCCTATCTTCAATCTAGAGAGAAATGATAAATCAAATGCAAGTGATCCTTCAGTTCCTTTGAAAATCCCCTTGCAAAGGAATCTTATACCAAGTGTGACCCGAGTCCTTCAGCAGACCATGACGAAACAGCAGGTTTTCTGGTTGGAGAGGTGGAAACAGCGGATGATTCTGGAACTGGGAGAAGATGGCTTTAAAGAATATACTTCAAGTAATTATCTCAAATCTTGTTCTGTATGTTTACTGTGTTTTCTAGAATAGAGAGCAACAGTGTCTTCTTTTTTTTAACTTACTAGCTAGGAACTCCTTTCAATTAGTAATTAACATTAAATAGCACTTCATGTGTCTTAACTCACTTGACCCTCATGACAGTCCTGGGAAATATAGATATTATCCACATTTTACAGATGAAGCTAAAATAGATCAAATAATTTGACTAATACATAAAGTCACTTGTTTTATCAGCTACCAACAATATTAAAATTGCTTTTTGTCTTTGATGATGGAAAAAAGTCAGTCACCTGAATTCTAGTTGTTAGCTAGATACTCTACTTAGAATCTAGTAAATACCCAGTGCCCTACTTATTAGTGTAAACTGATTCGTAAATTTAAAGACCCAGCAGCAGGCCAGAACGCACGACCTGTATTTAGACCTTGGTAAACTGAAATAATCAGAGGTTCTTGATAAGTGTCTGAGAATAAATACACTTTAACCTTCAACTTCCAATTTACTCAACTTGGACAAGTGAGGAGAATAGCTTCCTTAATTTATTTTATTTATTTATTTATTTATTGAGACGGAGTCTCACTCTGCTGCCCAGGCTGGAGTGCAGCGGCTCAATCTTGGCTCGCTGCAACCTCCGCCTCCCGGGTCCTAGCGATTCTCCTGCCTCAGCCTCCTGAGTAGCTGGGACTACAGGTGTGTACCACCATGCCCGGCTACTTTTTTGTATTTTTAGTAGAGACAGGGTTTCACTGTGTTAGCCAGGATGGTCTTGATCTCTTGAGCTTGTGATCCACTCACTGTGGCCTCAAAAAGTGCTGAGATTACTACAGACGTGAGCCACCGCGCCCGGCCACAAACTCTTTTATTTTTAAGAATAGTGTACTGACCCTTGTGCCTCTATTTAAGTTGTCTTTCCCCTAATACAGACTCTTAAAACTATGTGTGTGGGCAAGTGTGTAACACATTAAACATGTCATATGTTCTAAAGAAAAATACTAACTACATATAAGTGGTACTGGATATAACAAAAAACAGTCAAGACCTTAGCTCCTTATAACATTCCTCAGCTGTGTGGGGTAAGGATTATATATGCAAGAGCTAACTCCCTCCCCGAGATAGTTAATTAGTAGCAACCACCAAAGTTCCTCTGCTTTCCAAGCAAGCAACATAAAAATCTTTTAATGGCATCTTACAGTTTTTCATTTGTACCACGGAAATTTAGAATTGAGTTTCCTCATGAGAAGTTATTTTCCTTAAACCAGGAATATCACAACTGAAATTACTGATAAGAAATGTATTATTAAAAGGTAGAAACCTGCTGGGACACGTGGGACCCTAGGGCCTGTAGCTCTTGGCATAAAGTAAGGAAGTGCACCAGAGAGGAATTTCTATTTGGAATGTGAATGAGCCCCACTAGCCCAGGCAGAGAGAAGACTGGGTTTTTTTCATAGTCAGCTTTGTTGATCTAGATTAGCACCTAGCTGTGTTTCTCAGTTAATTCAGTAGCAAACTTAAGAAATGAGCAGAATCACTTTTTTTTTTTTTCTGGAGACAGGGTCTCACTCTGTGATCACAGCTCTCAGCAGACTTGACCTCCTGAACTCAAGTGATTCTCCCATCTCAGCCTCCTGAGTAGCTGGGATCACGGGTGCACCACCATGACTGGCTTATTTATTTATTTATTTATATTTTTTTGAGACTGGGTCTTGCTCTGTCACCCAGGCTGGAGTGCAATGGCACATCTTGGCTCACTAAAACCTCTGCCTCCCAAGTTAAAGTGATTCTCTCCTGAGTAGCTGGAATTACAGGTGCATGCCACCACACCCAACTAATTTTTGTGTTTTTAGTAGAGGCAGGGTTTCCCCATGTTGGCCAGGCTGGTCTCAAACTCCTGACCTCAGGTGATCTGCCCGCCTTGGCCTCTCAAAGTGCTGGGATTACAGGCGTGAGCCTTCACTCCCAGGCAATTTTTTTATTTTTTGTAAAGATGAGGGTCTCCCTATGTTGCCCAGGCTGGTCTCCAACTCCTATCATCAAGATGCTCCCACCTCGGCCTCCCAAAGTATTGGGATTACAGGTGTGAGCCACTGTGCCCAGGCAGAATCACTCTTCTTAAGAAAATGAGTATTAGTAAGCAATGGATTCTGAAAGAAATAAGGGGATAATTAGTGTCATGGTGAAAGAAAGAAAAAGCATATCAGAGCTCACTAAATTGATTAATGGGTCTGGAGGAAACTAAATCCCAAACCCAAGAAGGTGGCACCCAAGAAGAATTACATTTAAAAAATTAAAAAGATTTTTTGTAATGAAAAATGTTGGATCAATAATTTAATTTCTATCCAGTCTTTTCAAAGGTGAGAACATAGAAATGTGTCCAGAGCTGGCATTCTTCCAAATACTTGAGCAGTTTCCCAAGCATCAGTTCACCTTTTGAAGACTGGCAGGAATGAGAGTCTGACTTACACTGATTTGTATTTTGTGTATAAATACACACAAAGGGCTGGGATTCAGATTTTAGTTTTTAGCCGGGCTTGGTGGCTTATGCCTGTAATCTCAGCACTTTGGGAGGCCGAGGCGGGCAGATCACCTGAGGTCAGGAGTTCAAGACCAGCCTGGCCAACATGGTGAAACCCCAAGGATAGATTTTAGTTTTTATGTTTTGCTATACTGATTTAATTCTGAAGTATTAGCCATCCTGCCAGTTCCATCATCAGAATACTGGAGATGCTTGAAGGTTTATTTAGTGCACTTCATATACTAGGACTTGAAACATTTCACTATTACTTTGAGTGAGTAAGCAGACCTATATGCTACATGAAGTAAATCTGTTCTGGAATCATTTTTTATTTTTATAAATTGAATCATGTTGAATGTTCTGAGCCTTAGAGTCTAAAGGATCCTGTAATCTAGGTTTTCATGTTTGTGATCATGCGTATGTGAAGAACATAGCCAGGGGTAAGTTTGCAGCTAGAATTGAATGGTCTTTTGGCATGGCATTTGCTAAGTTTTTTTCTTCCTGTTTTTAACATGTTTATCTTCTGCTTCATTAAGCTAGTGTGTAGATAAATGCTACACTTCTTTTTCCTAGGCTTTAATTCCATCAGTCATAAATTTCTTATAGATCTTTCATGGGTTAATAATTTCAATTGAGCCAAGTAAATTTGGGGTAGAATAACTTAGTTCCTAAATTGAATTTTATTTAACTCTAAATTTTTTCAGAAGGGATTCCATTTTTTGCCAATAATAGAATTGACATTTCCAGCTGGGTGTGGTGGCTTAACGCCTGTAATCCTAATACTTTGGGAGGCTGAGGCAGGCGGATCACTTTCAGTCAAGAGCTCGAAACCAGCCTGGCCAACATGGCAAGACCCCGTCTCTACTAAAAATACAAAAAAATTAGCCAGGCATGCTAGTGGGCACCTATAATCCCAGCTGCTCAGGAGGCTGAGGCAGGAGAATCACTTGAACCAGGGAGGCGGAGATTGCATTGAGCAGAGATCATGCCACTGCACTCCAGCCTCGTAAAAAAAGAACTGACATTTCTGTCTTTGTAAAAAAATACTTGAAGGCCATTTGCAGTGGCTCACTCCTGTAATCCCAGCAGTTTGGGAGACTGAGATGGGAGAATTGCTTGAGGCCAGGCATTCAAGACCAGCCTAGGCAACATAGGGAGATCCCATCTCTCCAAAAATATATTTTTTTTAATTAGCCAGGCATGGTGGCACATGCCTGTAGAGGAGGCTGAGGCAGGAGGATTGCTTAAGGCCAGGTGTTTGAGGTTACAGTGAGCTATGATTGAGCCAGTACATTCCAGCCTGGGTGACAAGTGAGACCCTGTCTCAAAAAAAAAAAAAAACTTGACAAATGTAATATGGTTTAATATTATCTCATTAGATAGGTCACTTTCCTCCTTTTCTGTGGGTCTCTCTGCAGGCATGTTCCAAGCATGTGTATTTCCTTCTGTTTCTGTATTTATCTAATTGGTGATTGGTGATGTCCAAGATTGCCTCATTCGTGCTATTGTGTGGTAGATTGGAAAGAACACAGATTCAGCTGCCTGTCCAGCTTTTTGCTTTGGGGCAAATTAACAGCACTGCCTAGTGGGACAGGGCCTCATTCATTAAAATGGGGGTAACTATCCTTATCTTGCTGGATTGTTGGGTTTGAAAATTAAATGATGTTTTGAAAGCTCCAAGGCCATTGCTTAGCATAACAGTGCCCTCTCTTTGTTTCTCTCCTCTTACCAAGAAACAAGTGAATATTGTTTTGCATTTCTTGAATCTCTTTGTGTTCCTTTTTTTTTTTTTGAGACAGAGTCTCGCTCTGTCACCAGGCACCAGGCTGGAGTGCAGTGGCGCGATCTCGGCTCACTACAACCTCTGCCTCCTGGGTTCAAGCAATTCTCCTGCCTCAGCCTCCCTAGTAGCTGGGCCTACGGGCGCATGCCACCACTCCCAGCTAATTTTTGTATTTTTAGTAGAGACAGGGTTTCACCATGTTGGCCAGGATGGTCTCAATATCTTGACTTCGTGATCCGCCTGCCTCGGCCTCCCAAAGTGCTGCGATTACAGGCGTGAGCCACCACGCCAGGCTGTGTTCCCTTTTTTAAAATGTATACGAGGAAGGGGCTTAACTATGCAAGCACTTGGAGGCCAAGGAGCACTGAAAATGAGGAGAGGGTTCAAAAATCAAGTTAGATCCTGGGATGTGCTGACAAATCCAGACACTGCAGTTCTTTCAGAGAACCTGGGGACAAAAAGTAAGGCTTGGACCTCCGAAAATGAACATACGGGAAAAATAATGTGTCCTTTTGGTTAATGAAATATCCCTTGTATTCACATATTATAAAATGTTAGGAAGAGTGAAAATGTATCCTCTTACAAGCCATACATCAGAATTCTAATAATCTGAGGCTAATTATTAAAATATTACATGTTAAATATTAAATGTTAGAGTTAAAAAAAAGTATATGAGGGAAAAAATTTGAGGACACAGCTGAATTTTTCAGGCTGTTCCAACGCTCAAAAAAAGTATAGGAGAAGAATGTCACATATTTTCCTCTTCCTCCCCCTCCAAATTCCACAATATCCAGTTTATTCCTTTTCATTTTTGTGTGCCTTATTTTCCATTCCTTGCTTGTCACTAATCCTGTTAGTAAAAGGATCCCCCCACCTATGTTCATTATTAAGTTTTGGTCTAAAAAGAACTGTAAACAGAAGCACAGTTCCCTAGATTTCTAATGATTTTTTTTTAATCACAGCCAGTTAACTTATTAAATTGGGCACTTAAACACATAGTACCATAAACTGGGTGTGGTCCTGTAGCCTCCAGATCTTCAATTCTGACTCTGGCCTAATTCTCCTAGAAATACTTAATTTTAATTCATTTTATTGCCTAACGATTGTATTAATAATCCCTTTGGTTCTCAAAGTATATTGTGTTTCACAAGAGGCTGAAACTTGGTCTTAGGGATTTCACTTAGAAATAAATAACTGTTAAGTGTACCTGGACTTGAGAAAGAAAAAAAAAGAAAGAAATAATTAATTTTTCTGTTTGTTTTTCATGAGAACATGGTTTAAAACTAATTAGTTTTTCATTGTATTGTTCAGAGCGTTTTAGAGTACTTGTTTTTTAGTGTTAGCGTTGTTTGTGTTTCCCCCTTCCCTTTCCCCTGATTTTCTTTTCAGACATCTTTTTACAAGGGAAACGGTTCCATGAAGCCTTGGAAAGCATACTTTCACCCCAGGAAACCTTAAAAGAGAGAGATGAAAATCTCCTCAAGTCTGGTTACATCGAAAGCGTTCAGCATATTCTGAAAGATGTCAGTGGAGTTCGAGCTCTCGAAAGTGCTGTTCAACATGAAACCTTAAACTATATAGGTCTGCTGGACTGTGTGGCAGAGTATCAGTAAGTATGAGATTGTTTCCATACAGTGTGGAGGTGAATTAATACAAGAGGGTGCCTGTCAAAAGGTGTGCCTGTAGATACTGCAGCCTCCGTCTCTTTAATGTCCAAACCTTTGTGCTAGGTAGAAGAATTGGCAGGGGCAGGGTTGAGAACAGGTACAAGGAGAAGAACCACATAACCTTTGTCATCCAATATTCCAAAATCATATTGTTTGTTGGAGAAAGGTATACTCTTTGTTTGTTTTGTTTTGAGACCAGGTCTCTCTCTGTCACCCAGGCTGGAGTGCAGTGCCGCCATCTTGGCTCACTGTAACCTCTGCCTCCCAGGTTCAAGCGATTTTTCTGCCTCATCCTCCTGAGTAGCTGGGATTACAGGTGTGTGTCACCATACCTGGCTAGTTTTTGTATTTTTAGTAGAGACGGGGTTTCACCATGTTGGCCAGGCTGGTCTCGAACTCCTGACCTCAAGTGATCTACCCACCTTGGTTTCCCAAAGTGCTGGAATTACAGGCATGAGTCACCACACCCAGCTAAGACTTTTCAATATCCCTAACATGGCCTGTTTGCCAGCCTGTCCTTCCCCTCCCCCAAAGCAAGGTACCTGCCATAAGATCCAATTTCATTCCTGCGTTTTCTTTCCTGTTTTCCTAAAGATAGCACCATGATCTGTTGGTTCTGAAAATCAACTCTCTTCCTGGCTTCCAGGCAATGCTTGACATGAATCATGGATCAGAGCTCTGAACTTACTACAGTTTCCTGTGGTTTTTTGTTTTGTTTTGTTTGAGATGGAGTCTTGCTCTGTCCCCCCGGCTGGAGTGCAGTGGCGCCATCTTGACTCACTGCAACCTCCGACTCCCAGGTTCAAGTGATTCTCCTGCCTCAGCCTCCCGAGTAGCTGGGACTAACGCCCAGCTAATTTTTGTATTTTTAGTAGAGATGGGGGGTTTCACCATGTTGGCCAGGATGGTCTCAATCTCTTGACTTCATGATCCATCCACCTCAACCTCCCAAAGTGCTGTGATTACAGGTGTGAGCCACCTCACCCTGCCCTGTGGTTTTTATATTGTAGCTGTCTTACTGTTTTTCTCAGGTACTTCAGAGTCCAAGTGTTACAGGAAAAGGGTCCTGATCCAGACCCCGAGAGGGTTCTTGGATCTCATGCAAGAAAGAATTTACGGTGAGACCAGACACAGTGGCTCATGCCTGGAATCCCAGCACATTGGGAGGCCAAGGTGGGTGGATCACCTGAGGTCAAGAGTTCAAGGCCAGCCTAACCAACATGGCAAAACCTTGTCTCTACTAAAAATACAAAAATTGACCGGGCACGGTGGCTCACGCCTATAATCCCAGCACTTTGGGAGGCCAAGGCGGGTGGATCACGAGGTCAATAGATCGAGACCATCCTGGTCAACAAAGTGAAACCCTGTCTCTACTAAAAATACAAAAATTAGCTGGGCGTGGTGGCGCGTGCCTGTAATCCCAGCTACTCAGGAGGCTGAGGCAGGATAATTGCCTGAACCCGGGAGGCGGAGGTTGCGGTGAGCCGAGATCACGCCATTGCACTCCAGCCTGGGTAACAAGAGCGAAACTCCATCTCAAAAAAAAAAAAATACAAAAATTAGCTATGTGCAGTGGTGTGTGCACGTAGTCCCAGCTACTTGGGAGGCTGAAGCATGAGAATCACTTTAACCCAGGAAGCAGAGGTTGCAGTGAACCGAGATGGCGCTACTGCACTCCAGCCTGGGCAACAGAGCAAGACTCTGTCTCAAAAAAAAGAAAGAAAGCATTCAGGATGAGTCTGCAGTGCAAAGTAAAAGCAGGTTTATTAAGAAAGTGAAGTAGTCTGGGCACGGTGGCTCACACCTGTAATCCCAGAACTTTGGGGGGCCAAGTTGGGCGAATCATGAGGTCAGGAGTTCAAGACCAGCCTGACCAAAATGGTGAAACCCTGTCTCTACTAAAAATACAAAAAATTAGCCATGAGTGGTGGCGAGCGCCTGTAATCCCAGCTACTTGGGAGGCTGAGGCAGGAGAATTGCTTGAACCCAGGAGGTGGAAGTTGCAGTGAGCTGAGAATGTGCCACTGCACTCCAGCCTGCGTGGCAGAGCAAGACTCTGTCTCAAAAAAAAGAAATACAGTAGTGAAAGTGTAGCTACTCCACAGACAGAGCAGGGTGTTCCTGAAAGTAAGCTGAGAAAGACGTCCACCCTAGGTATAATGCTTAGATACATAAGATAAAAAAAAGATCATGGGGAGATGTGCTGTGCTAGAAGGGTTTGTGATACAGGAGTAACTTTTTAATTACTATATTTTGTAAGAATTGATATTACTTTAAAGCAAAATTAGGAATACCTTGGTTCCCCAGATATCAGGGTATCTGGACACTCCCAAGTCTGGGTCTGTTTAGTAAACATTATTAATTTGTTCCCTTAACTGTAGCATCTAGAGGCTAGGTATGCCTAACTTTTTGGGAATGCAGCCCAGCAAGTCCCAGCTGCATTTCCTAGCCCTCACTCAAGATAGAGTTGCTCTACTTCCAACACCTCTGACACAAGGGTGGCTGCAACCAGCAGGTACCCCAATCCAAATAAGGCAAGGGAGCACTAAGAACAAGATAGGGAGAAAAATCTGTTCATGTAAACCTTGGAGCGCTAGTTAAAATATAAGTTTAAAAGCTTGTCCAGGCCCGGTGTGGTGGCTCACACCTGTAATCCCATCACTTTGGGAGGCTGAGGCAGGCAGATCATGAGTTCAAGAGATCGAGACCATCCTGGCCAACATGGTGAAACGCCATCTCTACTAAAAATACAAAAATTAGCCAGGCTATCCTGTAGTACCAGCTACTCAGGAGGCTGAGGTGGGAGAATTGCTTGAACCCGGGAGGCAGAAGTTTCAGTGAGCCAAGATTGCGCCACTGCACTCCAGCCTGGTAGACAGAGCGAGACTCTGTACAGCCCAACACAAATTCATAAACTTCCTTAAAACATTATGAGATTTTTTTTGGTATTTATTTATTTTTAGCTCATCAGCTATTAGTGTATTTCATGTGTGGCCCAAGATAATTCTTCCAATATGGGCTGGGAAGCCAAAAGAGTGGACACCCCTAATAGTCTGGAAACTGTTTAGACCACCTAATGGTTTTATACAACTGCCTCATCTCTGAGAAGAGCCCTGTGTACCAAGAGATTTAATAGACTATTTTTGGCTGCCCTTTAGGTTAATCTAGGAAGCCATATAGTTACCTCCACCCAAGGCCTTATAAGAAGTTCCTGACACCCAGTGCTTGTCATAGAGACGAGAAAGTATGTCCATAGCACTGTTCTTTGTTTTTTGCTCTTTAAATCAGAGCACCAACATTGGTAATATGAACATTTTTGAAACTAAGGTTTTTTGTTTTTTGGTTTTTTTTTGAGATAGAGTCTCTCTCTGTCACCTAGAGTTTGGTGGGTGCAGTCTCAGTTCACTGCAACTTCCACCTCCTGGGTTCACGCAATTCTCGTGCCTCAGCCTCCCCAAGTGGCTGGGACTACAGGCACCTGCCACCACACCTGGCTAATTTTTTGTATTTTTAGTAGAGATGGGGTTTCGCCATGTTAGCCAGGCTGGTCTCAAACTGCTGACCTCAAGTGATCTGCCCAAAGTGCTGGGATTACAGGCATGAGCTACCACACCCGGCCTAGAATTTTTTTTTTTTTAAAGACAGGGTTTTGCTCAGCTGCTCAGGCTGGAGTACAGCTCATTGCAACATCCTCCTCCCAGGCCCAAACGATCCTCCCACCTCAGCCTCTTGACTAGCTGGGACCACAGGTGCAAACAACCATGCCCAGCTAATTTTTTTGCGTGTTTTGTAGAGAGGGCGTTTTGCCATGTTGCTCAGGCTGATCTGGAATTCCTGAAGTCAGGCTGCTTGTCTCCATCTCCCAAAGTGCTGGGATTACAGGTGTGAGGCACTGCTTTTGAGACAGAGTCTCACTCGGTCACCCAAGCTGGAATTCAGCGATGCAGTCAGGGCTCACTGCAGCCTCTAACGCCCTGGGCTCAGGCTATCCTTCCACCTCAGCTTCACCACACCCAGCTAATTTTTCTACTTTTTTGTAGAGGTGGGGTCTCACCATGTTGCCCAGGCTGGATTTGAACTCCTGGGCTCAATTGATCTGTCACCTCAGCCTCCTCAAGTGTGGGGATTACAAACATGAGCCACCATGCCCAGCCAATTTTTTTTTTTTTTTCTTTTGAGACAAGAGTTTTTGCTGTTGTTGCTCAGGCTGGAGTGCAATGGCGAGATCTTGGCTCAATACAGCTTTCGCCTTCCAGGTTAAGTGATTCTCTTGTCTCAGCCTTCCAGGTAGCTGGGATAACAGGTGCCTACTAACACCATACCCAGCTAATTTTTGTATTTTTCATAGAGACGGGGTTTCACCCTGTTGGCCAGGCTGGTCTCGAGCGCCTAACCTCAGGTGATCTGCCCACCTTGGCCTCCCAAAGTGCTGGGATTACAGGTGTGAGCCACTGCACCTGCCCCGCTGAATTTTTAATGGGTAATGTAAACACTCTGTTAATTCAGGCAATTAGGAATAACTTCCCACACTGTATTGAACCTCTGTTTAAAAAGTTCCTGTGTTCCTGAGATATTTTATGACCATATGTACAATCATTTGTTCCCACACTTATTTTTAAACCAAGATACTGTACCCTGCTTTTTTCCACTTAAAAAAATTATTTTAAAAAAACCTTGAGATCTTTCCTTATTAGTTTATATAAATCTGAAACACTTTTCTCATGTAATAATTTTCTACCACCCAGAATTAATAGTTAATAACACTGTTACATTTGCTTCCAACTTTTTTTTTCCTTGTTCCTATGCTTATTTGGAGATCTTTTTTTAAAGAAATAGAACGTTACAGATTAAGCCCAAATTCTATTGAACCACCTGTGGCCAAAGGTGATCACTGTTTTAAGTTTGGTACTGTGTCTTTCTAGTCTACCTCCTATGCTCATTTTTGTTTCTTTTCTTTTTTTTTTAATGACTAATGGTCCATGACACAGCATCACGAGAACCGGAGAACATGTGCCCTTTATACTCTTAGCACACACATAATACTATGTATCATACACACGCACGGGTATTTCACACAGAACTGTGAGAGTCACAATATACAGACATCTCTAGATACACAGTATCACAAAGCTGGTAAGATATGAGACACAGGAGCCAGCTGCTTGAGTTTGGATTCTGACTTTTCATCTTGACCTTAGGTTAGTTACTTAGTCTATCTCAACTTACTCATCTTTAAGATAAGACAAATGGTAGTACCTGCCTCATGGGGTTGTTATAAAGATAAAATGAGATATTCCTTGAACACTGCTTAATGCATACTACCTATTCAGTAGACATTGGCATTATTGTTTTGATTTTTTTTTTTTTAATTTTTTGTAGAAACAAGTCTTGCTGTGTTGCCTAGGCTAGTCTAGAACTGGGAAGGAAGTGATCCTCCCACCTCAGCCTCCCAAAGTGCTGGAATTACAGGCATGAGCCACCTTGCCCAATCTACTACTCTGTGTGTGTGTGTGTGAGACAGAGTCACACTCTGTCGCTCAGGCTGGAGAGCAGTGGTGCAATATGGGCTCACTGTAACCTCTGCCTCCCGGGTTCCAGCAATTCTCCTGCCTCTGCCTCTTGAGTAGCTGGGATTACAGGCGCCCACCACCATGCCTGGCTAATTTTTTTTTTTTTTTTTTTTTTTTGTATTTTTAGTAGAGACGGGGTTTTGCCATGTTGATCAGGCTGGTTTCAAACTCCTGACCTCCGGTGGATCCGCCCATCTTGGCCTCCCAAAGTGCTGGGATTACAGACTTGAACCACCGCACCCAGCCCTACTTCTCTCTTAACTCGTTTTTGATATTCTTTTGTATGAATGAGCCATATTCATTTCCCTATTGGGAACATTTGGGTTATTTCTAGTTTTCCACAATTACAAACAGTGCTGTGGCAAATGTGCCTCCTTGTATACTACAGAGTTGTTCAAGGGAGATGGACAGATTCGTTTGTTTTTGTTTTTGTTTTTTCTTGAGATGGAGTTTCACTCTTCTTACCCAGGCTGGAGTGAAATGATGTGGCTAACTGCAACCTCCGCCTCCTAGGTTCAAGTGATTCTCCTTCCTTGGACTCCCAAATAGCTGGGATTACAGGCATGCACCACCACGCCCGGCTAATTTTGTATTTTTAGTAAAGATGGGGTTTCACCATGTTGGCCAAGGTGAAACCTCATCTCCTGACCTCAGATAATCCACCCACCCTGACCTCCCAAAGTGCTGGGATTACAGGCATGAGCCACCATGCCTGGCTTGTGTGTTTTAGATGTGTGATATATGCAGTTAGAGTACATTTAGTTGGTCTGAAGTAGACTTAGGTATGAGTACTTCTTAAATCTCCCAGGCACTTGTCACTTGCACCTAGGATATTAAGCCATTGCTGTCCTGTACTTTTGTTAGGTAAATTGCTGGGTCAAGGGTATGCATTTTAAATTACCAAGGATATGAGTGAATACATTTAACAATACAGCGTTAGTAATTTTGATAACATTGTATTTTTAATCTACATTTCACATAAGTGAGGCTGAGCATCTTTTAAGAGCTATTTGTGAACTGTTAATGCACTTTTAATTTGGGTTTACACTACTACAATTTATAAAAATGTTTTTGACTGACAATAATTGTATATATTTATGGGTTACAATATGATATTTTGATATATGTATACCTAATGGAAAGATTAAATAAGCTAATTATCATATCTATCACTCCACCTATTTATCATTTTTTGGTGGTGAGAACCTTTAAAATCTCTTCTAGCAACTTCTAAATATATATTATTATTAACTATGGTCACTGTGCTGTGCAACAGATCACTAAAATTTATTCTTCCAACCTAACTGAAACCTTGTACCTTTTGATCAGCATCTCCCCTTTCCCCTTCCCTACTCCCCATCTCTATTCTCTTGTAATCACCATTCTACTCTCCCTACTTCCGAGTTCAACTTTTTTAGATTTCACATATAAGTGAAATCATACAGTATTTGTCTTTTTGTGCCTGGCTTATTTCACTCAGCAAAATGTCCACCATGTTCACCCATGTCACAGATGACAGAATTTCCTTGTTTTTAAAGGCTCTGTAGTACTTTCTATTGTGTGTATGTGTGTGTATACATATGTATCTCCACATTTTCTTTATCCATTTATCCCTAGATGGACACTTAGGTTGTTTCCACGTCATGGCTGTTGGGAATAATGCTGCAGTGAACTTGGGATTGCAGATGTCTCTTCCACATACTGATTTTAATTCCTTTGGCTGTATACCCAAAAGTAGGATTGCTGGATCATATGGTAGTTCTGGTTTGTTTTTAGATGTTTTAGTTTTCTGAGGAACCTCCATGATGTTTTCTCAAATGGCTAAGCTAATTTACATTCCCACCAACAGTGTACCAGGGTTCTCTTTTTCTGCATATCCTCACCAACACTTTTGTCTTTTTGATAATAGCCATTCTAACAGGCATAAGGTAATAGCTCAGTGTGATTTTGATTTGCCTTTCACTGATGATTAGAGATATTGAGCATTTTTTCATCTATCTGTTGGCCATTCATGTCTTCTTTTAAGAAATATTCGTTTAGCTCCATTGCCCAGTTTTTAATCAAGTTACTTGTTTTCCTACTATTTAGTTGTTTGAGTTCCTTACATATTTTGGATATTATCCCCTTTTCAGATGTATGATTTGCAAATATTTTCTCTCATCCTGTGGGTTGTATCTTCATTCTGTTAATTGTTTCCTTTGTTATGCAGAAGTTTTTGATGCATTTGTGTGTTTCTGCTTTTGTTACCTATGCTTTCAGGCTTCTATCTGAGAAACCATGGCTCCGATCAGTGTCGTGGAGCTTTTCTCATGTTTTTTTTCTAGTAGTTTTACAGTTTCAGGACTATGTTTAAGTCTTTAATTTTAAGTTGCTTTTTGTTTATGGTATGAGATTGAGTACGATTTCATTCTTATGCAAGTCGACATCCAGTGTTCCTAACACAATTTTCAAGACATTCCCCATTGTTTGTTCTTGGCACCTTTACTGAAAATTAATTGACCGTAAATTCATAGATTTGTTTCTGGGCTGTCTGTCCTGTTCCACTGGTTTAATGTGTCTCTTTTTATGCCATTATCATGCTGTTCAATTACAACAGCTTTACCATATACAGCCATGTTCCACATAACAATGTCTCAGTCAATGACAGACTGCATGTACAACAGTGGTCCCATAGGATTATAATGGAGCTGAAGACCTCCTGTCACCTAGTGACGTAATGTTATAGTTAAACGTACTACTCGTGTTTATGGTTATGCTGGTATAAACAAACCTACTATTCTACCAGTCATATAAAAACAGCACATACCATTATGTACAGTACAGTATATAATTGATAATGATAATAAACAACTATTAATGGCTTGTGTATTTACTATGATCCTAACCCTGTGTAGGCCTAGGCTAATGTGTGTGTGTCTTAGTTTTTAACAAAAGTTTTAAAAGTAACAAATAATTTTAATAATAGAAAAAGCATGCAGAATAAAGATATAAAGAAAGAGGTGGAGCATGGTGGCTTACACCTGTAATCCCAGCACTTTGGGAAACAGACAGGTGGATCACTTGAGGTCAGGAGTTCAAGACCAGCCTAAGCAACATTGTGGAACCCCGTCTCTGCTAAAAATGAAAAAAATTAGCTGGGCATGGTGCACATACCTGTAATCCCAGCTACTCAGGAGGCTGAGGTGGGAAGATTGCTTGAACCCGGGAGGTAGGGGTTGCAGGGAACCAAGGTTGCCTCACTGCATTCCAGCCTGGGTGACAGAGTGAGACTTTGTCTCAAAAAAAAAAAGGAAAATATTTCTGTATAGTTGTATGATGTGTTTAAGATAAGTATTATTATAAGAGTCAATAAATTAAAGAAGTGGCTGGGCACGGTGACTTACGCCTGTAATCCCAGCACTTTCGGAGGCCAAGGTGGAGAGAGTACCTGAGATCAGGGGTTTGAAACTAATCTGGCCAACATAGCAAAACCCCGTCTCTGCTAAGAATACAAAATTAGCCAGGCGTGGTGGCACATGACTGTAATCCCAGCTATTTGGGAGGCCGAGGCAGGAGAATCACTTGAACCTGGCAGGCGGAGGTTGCAGTGAGCCAAAAGCATGCCATTGTACTCCAGCCTGGGCAACAAGAATGAAATTCCATCTCAAAATTAATTAATTAATTAAAGAAGTTTACAAAGTAAAAAAGTTACAGTAAGCTAAAGTTAATTTATTATTGAAGAAGGAAAAACATGTTTTATAAATTTAGTGTAGCCTAAGTGTACAGTGTTTATAAAGTCTGCAGTAGTCTGTGGTAATGTCCTAGGCCTTCACATTCACTCACCACTCACTCACTCACACAGTCGCCCAGAGCAACTTCCAGTCCTGCCAGCTACATTCATAGTAGGTGCCCTGTATAAGTGCACCATTTTTTATCTTTTATACCATATTTTTACTGTACCTTTTCTGTTTAGATGTGTGTAGATACACTAACGCTTACCATTGTGTTACAGTTGGCTGCAGTATTCAGTACAGTAACATGCTGTACAGGTTTGAGCCTAGGAGCAAAGGTCTGGGTGTGTAGTACTGTCTTCCCTAGGTTTGTGTAATATACTCTGTTTACACAATGACAAAATCGCCTAACCACGCATTTCTCAGGACATATCCTCGTCATTAAGCTACGCATGACTGTACTTTGAAATCAGGGAATGTCATGCCTCCAGCTTCGTTCTTTTTACTGAAGATTGCTTTGGCTATTCTGAGTCTTTTTTGTTTCCATGTGAATTTTAGGATTTTTTTTCTATTTCTGTGAAAAATTATGATGGAATTTTTTTTGAGATAGGGTCTGGCTTTGTTACCCAGGCTGTTGTGCAGTGATGCAGTCTCAGCTCATGGCAAACTCCACCTCCCAGGCTCAAGTCATCTTTCTACCTCAGTCTCCCAAGTAGCTGGGACAACAGGCTCCAGCCACAACACCTGGCTGATTTTTTGGTATTGTTTGTAGAGACAGAGTTTTACCATGTTGCCCAGGCTGGTCTTGGACTCCTGAGCTCAAGCAATCTGCCTGCCTTGGCCTCCCAAAGTATTGGGGATTACAGGTGTGAGCCACCATATCCGGCCTGCCATTGGAATTTTGATAGAGATTGCATTGACTCTATAGATTGCTTTGCGTAGTATGGACATTTTAACAATATTAATTATTCCAGTACATAACAGGATATCTTACCATTTATTTGTATCATTTTCAGTTTCTTTCATCAATATTTTACAGTTTACAGAATGCTATTAATTTTTTTTTTTTTTTTTACATTTATCATGTTCTACAATTACAGTACATTGCTGCAAACAGTGGTCTGTGGCAGAAATATAGCACGGTGGCTCATGCCTGTAATCCCAGCAGTTTGGGAGGCCAAGTCGGGTGGATCACTTGAGGTCAGGAGTTCGAGAGCAGCCTGACCAACATGGTGAAACCTCGTCTGTACTAAAAATACAAAAATTAGCTGAGCAAGGTGGCGCACACGTCATCCCAGCTACTCAGGAGGCTGAGGCAGAAGAATCACTTGAACCCAAGAGGCAGAGGTTGCAGTGAACCAAGATTGTGCCACTGTACTCCAGCCTGGGTGACAGAGTAAGACTCCCATCTGAAAAAAAAAAAAAAAAAAAAAGAACCAAGAATGGCAGCCTCCTAGAGTTACTGGAGCCCTTTCCTCAATTACAGAGATTGTCAAACTTGGCAATATTACAAAACAATTATAAAGACAATAAAATTATCTCTAAGCCTGCACTGTCCAGTAGAGTAGCCACTAACCTCCTATATCTATTGAGCATTTAAATCTGATCAGGCCAAACTAAGGTGTGCTGTAACAATATACAAACTAGATTTCAGTGACTCGGTACAAAAAAAGAATGTAAAATATTCCATTAATAATTTGTTATGTTGATTACATGTTGAAATGATATTTTGGATATGTTAGGGTTAAGTAAAATATTAAAATTTCACCTGTGTCTGGGTGCAGTGGCTCATGCCTGTAATCCCAACACTTTGGGAGGCTGAGGCGGGTGGATCATGAGGTCAGGAGTACGTGACTAGCCTGACCAACATGATGAAACCTGGTCTCTACTAAAAATACAAAATTAGCCAGGCGTGGTGCCATGCACCTGTAATCCCTGCTACTCAGGAGGCAGAAGTTGGGGTGAGCCGAGAGCATGCCATTGTGCTCCAGCCTGGGCAACAGAGTGAGACTCCGTCTCCAGGAAAAAAAAGAAAAATTTCACCTGTATTTTTTTCTCTTCTGTGATGTGGCTACTAGAAAATTTTAAATGACACATGCCTCGCATTTTCTTTCTTTTAGCCAGTGCTGCTCTAGACTGATTCTTCATGAGTTGTAACTGTCTAGAGCTATAGTGACATGTAAGTAATGTACATGCTATAGTACAAAATCTCCCTGTAAACTGCTGATTGTGAAATTGAAGTCATGAAAGACAGATTGAACCGGTAGTCCTTTGAGAGTCACCAGTTATTAGTCCACTCCCTGTGCTCCTTTTGATACTTGCATTTGGCAAGTGTAAACCCCACCAGGATAGTGGAAGAGGGGAGGAATCCACTGGTTATTTGATGCAAAAGAAAAAAAAAAAGAAAAAGTGGTGGGGTACGCTTGTAGTCCCAGCTACTCAGGAGGCTGAGGTGGGAGGATCACTTGAGTCTAGCAGTATGAGTCTAGCCTGGGCAACATATGAAACCCCATCTCTTAAAAAAAAAAAAAAAGTAAAAAAAAGTGGCGAATAGGAGCAATAGTCATTGGGTGACAGGTAACAAACTATATGTCAGAGGAGGGTTAACCTAGTAGGGATTTTCAGTTTGATCTATTACCTACAAAGTATTCCTGTGGTTTCTCTTTAGGGGCAAGCTGTGTGTGATTGATTGGAAGACATCAGAGAAACCAAAGCCTTTTCTTCGAAATACATTTGACAACCCACTGCAAGTAGTGGCATACATGGGTGCCATGAACCATGACACCAACTACAGCTTTCAGGTCAGGACACTGAGCCTCTGCTTAAAGCTTTGCTCAATGCTTACTTGTCAACTGTAACTCCAGCTGGGTGAGGTGGCTCACACCTGTAATCCCAGCACTTTGGGAGGCTGAAGCGGGTAGATCACTTGAGGTCAGGAGATCAAGACCAGCCTGGCCAACATGGTGAAACCCCGTCTCTACAAAAATTCAAAAACTAGCTGAGCATGCTGGCTCACACCTGTAGTCCCAGCTACTCCAGAGGCTGAGGCACGAGAATTACTTGAACCAGGAAGGTAGAGGTTGCAGTGAGCCAGGATTGTACCACTGCACTCTACCCTGGGCAAGAGAGTGAGTGTTTCAAATCTGTCTCAAAACAGCAACAAAACTATAACTCCTTGGTTGCAGGGAGGAGGAGAAAAATTGTTTTAAAAAGTTTAAAATATATATATATAACTTCTTAGGGTTTTACTCTCTCTTTTTTTTTTTTTAATCTCTATTTTTATCCCACTACTTGATCTGTTCCTTGTTTCTCTCCCACTTAAAAAAGCACTTTTTGGCCGGGCACAGTGACTCACGCACTCTGGGAGGCTAAAACAGGCAGATTGCTTGAGCTCAGGAGTTCAACCAGTCTGGGCAACATAGTGAAACCCCATCTCTACAAAAACTCATAAAAATTAGCTGGGCATGGTGGCACGCACCTATGGTGCCAGCTACTTGGGAGGCTGAGGTGGGAGGATTGCTTGAGCCCAGGAAGTGGAAGTTCCAGTGAGCTGAGATTGCACCACCGCACTCTAGCCTGGGTGATAGAGCAAGATCCTGTCTCAAAAATAAATAAATTGGCTGTTCACAGTGGCTCAATCCTGTAATCCCAGCACTTAGAGAGGCCAAGGTGGGCAGATCATCTCAGGTCAGGGGTTCAAGACCAGCCTAGCCGACATGGCGAAACCTGTCTCTACTAAAAATACAACAATTAGCCAGGCATGTTGGTACATGCCTTTAGTTCCAGCTACTCAGGAGGCTGAGACAGGAGAATCTCTTGAACCCAGGAGGCAGAGGTTGCAGTGAGCCAAGGTCACACTACTGCACTCTAGCCTGAGCAACAGAGCAAGACTCTGTCTCTAAATAAATAAATAAATAAATAGCACTTTTTGTCCAGGTGTGGTGACTCATGCCTGTAATCCTAGCACTTTGAAAGACGCTGAGGTGAGAGGCCGAGGTGGGCAGATTGCTTGAGCCCAGGAGTTCCAGACCAGCTTGGGAAACGTGGCTAAACCCCATCACTATGAAAAATGCGAAAAATCAGCCAGAAGTGGTGGTGCCCGACTTAGTTACTCAGGAGACTGAGGTGGGAGGATCACCTGAGCTCGGGAAGTTGAGCTGTGGTGAGCCGAGATTGCGCCATTGCACTCCAGCCTGGACAATGGGAGTGGGACCCTGTCTCAAAATAGAAAAAAAAAAGCACTTTTCCACTCTTAAGTGTTTTATCTGTCATCTTTGTGTTCTTGTGTCCTGGTGCAGTCTTTGATCAACCCACCTTAGAAATTGAGTTAGGATGTAGCCTGTAGATTTTTTTCTACTGAGTTTGCCCTGGAGTAAGAAGGAAGTGAACCTAAACTCTGGACCTGCTATAGTGAAATGAGAATTGCCCTGTGTTTCCTCCTAGGTTCAGTGTGGTTTAATTGTGGTGGCCTACAAAGATGGATCTCCTGCCCACCCACATTTCATGGATGAGGAGCTCTGTTCCCAGTACTGGGCCAAGTGGCTTCTTCGACTAGAAGAATATACAGAAAAGAAAAAGAACCAGAATATTCAGAAACCAGAATAGGGAACAGGATGCTATTTGGGAACATTCAGCACCTTCTCACAGTTTGGGAACATATACTGCCGTTTACTGCAGTGTAAAAATGAGGTACCACTAGGTCTGAGTGCTACACGAACACAATAGAAGTATTAATTTGTTGAAATGTATTGCTACCAACAAGACTGAAAAGCCTGAAAAGTCTAGATATAAAGAGCTAGACTTCGGCACATGAAATCCCAGCTGTGCTACTCTTATTTACCTGAAAGGAGGACACGCAGGATGGACAGTCACACTGGTGACTCTTGGACTCCTTTGAGAGACCTTTTTGTGTCCCAGGCAGAATGCCCAGTCTTTGCGCTGAGATTAGAAGGCAGTGAGGCTGAGGGTGCCAAGCATTTCCCCGGGGTTCACCAGAGGGGAAGGGGCCACACACCCCCAGGTACGTGCAGGGAGGACACATCAGCCAACTACCGCTGCCAACACCAGTGCCTAAGACTTGTTTCATACAGTGGGCTTTTCTGTGTATTTCAGTTGGGAAAAGCTTATATTTAACCTTTTAAGAAAAATAAATACATGATTATTTAGCCTCAAGTAAAGTTGCTGTCTATAAAGCCAGGATATTCACCATGTCGCTGGCAACAGGCCTTGGCATAACACCAAATAACCCCCAGAAGTAGCCAGATCCCAGTCTGAACATCACAATCGTAAGTGTGTTAGTGCTATTTCTGGCATAAGTCAACGGATCATGTAGGTAGAATCAATTATTGATTATTGTTTGTGGTGTTTTTCAGCTGTAGAGGAACTATAAAATCCATTTGTTTCTATTTGATAGGTAATAAAAATGATCAGTTGTCACTGGGTTTGGGAAATGTAAGTGCCCATTTCAGCCCTGGGGAAGGGCTTTCTGTCTTACGGAGTGAGTCCGTTAGCATTTAAGTTATAGTTGCTGCCTTGAAATAGTAGGCTGTTACAATGACTTCTTTGGGTAGCCATTTTCATAAGAAATAAAATACAAGATATGAGCAATGAAGCTTTTGTTTTAATTTTATGTGTTTATAGGATAATTTTATGAACCTGGAAATTGTTTGCACTTTGTTTATAATTCAAAATTTTACCACTGTCCCAATAGCTTTGGTGAGAGTTCTATGTAAATCCATAAAAGAAAGCGTCCTCACTAAGCTCTCAGCCATGTCACCTGGCAAGGAAGGCAAGATTGAGGTGGGAGAGAGGAGGATTGAGGGAGACCTTTGTGTTATCTCTATACCCTTCTGCATTTGTGTGGGTTTTTCTCAAGCTGCAGATACATATTTCTGTAGCCTGTAATTTCCAGTCAAAAATGAAGTGAGGCAGTTAAAGTTGTACTAGCAGAGTTTGCCACTGTGCTCTAATAAACCTCAACCTAGAATTTAGAAGACTAGACCTAGCAAAATTTCTTTTTTTATTTTTATTTACTGAGACAGTCTGGCTCTGTCAGCCAGGCTGGAGTGCAGTGGTGTGATCTTGACTCACTGCAGCCTCCACCTCCCAGGCTCGAGCAATTCTCCTGCCTCAGCCTCCTGAATAGCTGCGCCATCATGCCCTGCTAATTTTTGTATTTTTAGTAGAGACAGGTTTTCACCATGTTGACCAGGCTAGTCTCAACCTCAGGTGATCCACCCACCTCGGCTTCCGAAAGTGCTGGGATTACAGGCGTGAGCCACTATGGCCAGCCATAAAATTTCATTTTAATACGAGTGTTCTGTTGTGTAAATATAAATTTGTCTCAGACCTGTCACTTTGTACCAGGAGTCTCCCAAGATAATGGTGGCCTGAAAAGTTCCATGAGGGAGCCCCTCAGAAGAGTGTGCCTAGGAAGATGGGGTTGAAGGCAAATCCCTGGGCAGGTTTCCTTGTGCTCAGGGGCTCACCAATTTCTCCTGACAATCCTCGGGCATCACCAACTCAGTCTCCTGAGATGTTATGTCAATGAAAAAAGTTATTGTCACTAGGAAGGCATAGGAGGAGAAAGTAAAATTTGAGTTTCTAAATGAATTGCGGTTTTTCTCATGCCTGTAATCTCAGCACTTTGGAAGGCTGAGATGGGTGGATCACTTGAGGTCAGGAGTTCAAGACCAGCCTGGCCAACACGGTGAAACCCTGTCTGTATTAAAAATAAAAAAATTACCCAAATGCCCATCAATGATAGACTGGACAGGGAAAATGTGGCACATATATACCATGAAATATTATTCAGCCATCAAAAACGATGAGTTCATGTCCTTTTTAGGGACATGGATGAACCTGGAAACCATCATTCTCAGCAAACTGACAGAAGAACAGAAAATCAAACACCGAATGTTCTCACTCATAGGCGGGTGTTGAACAATGAGAACACATGGACGAAGGGAGGGGAGCACTACACACTGGGGTCTGTCGGGGGGGAAATAGGGGCGGGACAGCAGGGGGTGGGGAGTTGGAGAGAGAGAGCATGGGGAGAAATGCCAGATATAGGTGCAGGGGAGGAAGGCAGCAAATCACAATCTTGCATGTTCTTCACATGTACCCCAAAACCTAAAATGCAATAAAAAATAAATAAATAATAAAAATAAAAAAAATTAGCTGGGTCTGGTGGTGCACACCTGTAGTCCCATCTACTTGGGGAACTGAGACAGGAAAATTGCTTGAACCCAGGAGGCAGAGGTTGCAGTGAGCAGAGTCCACATCACCGCACTCCAGCCTGGGCTACAGAACGAGACTCCGTCTCCAAAAGATTTAACATGTATGTTAGGAATTGTTGCTTGCCATCTCTTTACTAAGTGATATACAGCATATGAAACTCCAGTGAAATGAAACAGGATTCAAAATAAGGAGAGACTCTCAAGGATAATTTTAATTTTTTTAAAGAAGGTGTATATTGCTTTTCTGAGGAGGCTTTCTCAGAACTTTGTCTTCCAATGCTAAGGTTTTTTTTTTGTTTGTTTGTTTGTTTTCAAGACGGGGTTTCACCATATTGGTCAGGCTGGTCTTGAACTACCGACCTCAGGTGATCCACCCGCCTTGGCCTCCAAAGTGCTTGGATTACAGGCGTGAGCCACCACGCCCGGCCCAATGTTAAGTTTTGAGAAAATCCGTTTGGCTTCAGAAATAACTGCATTTCCTTTTCCTCCACCGTCCTACCCATTCTTACCAGTGCAGTCAGCAACTGACAGAAGTGCCATGCTGACACAAAGCCAATTTACATATATATATATAATATATATGTATGTGTGTGTATATATATGTATATAATATATATATATAATATATATATATGACTTTTTCCCCTTTAGACCTGGCCTCTTCCTCTGAGCCTCATAATCTGAGAACATTAACCTGTGTAAACCTATTATAATTCCAGGAAGACTTGTCAGCGGATCTACGGTTTCATATGTGTTGACCTTGGTAAATTAAGAAGGGGGTTGGTCATAAGTCAGTGTGTTTCTAGGTAACCAATTTGCCTACTGACTTTAAAAGGAATCAGAGA
Source organism: Aotus nancymaae (assembly GCF_030222135.1). Classification (NCBI taxonomy): domain Eukaryota; kingdom Metazoa; phylum Chordata; class Mammalia; order Primates; family Aotidae; genus Aotus; species Aotus nancymaae. The sequence goes on along the minus strand of NW_026988412.1, from coordinate 7,648,703 downwards.
AGGGTAATTTGTTTTATCACTGGGGCTTTCCACCTGAGCAATTAAATATTTGATTATAACCTACCCTGTGTTCCCACCCACCCCTCAACAAACAAGTGAAGGGAATTATTGGAGAAAAAAAATTTTAAGAAACAACATAGAGAATAGTTGAAATGTCTATGTTTAAAGAAGCATCTAAGTTGTTTGGAGCTGTGTTAAATCACTCGATGCTACATAAAAGGTAGAACTAACTTCCCCACTCCCTTCCAGCAGCAGGGACCTAAAAGTTAAGCAGCGATGTGCTTCTGCTGGAAGTCTAACCTACTGATCCACTTCAGTTATTTATACCATCAGAGGGAACTAGAGAGAGAATCTTTGGGGAGAGACCCTTGAATGAGCAAAAGGCTTGTATGTTGCCATGACAATAATAATTGTCAGGTTCAGTAATGCATTTGTGAGGATCCAATCATACAAAGATGGCCAGGCATGGTGGCTCATGCCTGTAATCCCAGCACTTTGGGAGGCTGAGGTGGGTGGATCATTTGAGCTCAAGAGTTTGAGACCAGCCTGGGCAACATGGCAAAACCCCATCTCCACCAAAAGTGCAAAAAATTAGCCAGGTGTGGTGGCACACACCTCTGGTCCCAGCTACTTGGGAGACTGAGGGAGGATCACTTGAGCCCGGGAGGTGGAGGTAATAGTGAGCCAAGATTGCACCACTGCACTCCAGCCTTGGCAACAGAATGAGACCCTGTCTCAAATAAATAAACAGATATTTTGGGTTCAGATTTGAGGGTGTTTTTTTTTCTGTTTTCCTTAAGAAATAGATATAAAATAAGTAGATTGTTATAGGTCAGGCACAATGGTTCACACCTTGAACTCAATGCCTTGGTTAGAGGATCGCTTGAGGCCAGGAGCTGGAGACCAGCCTGGACAACATAGCAAGACTCCAATCTCTAAAAATTAAAAGTTGTTGGGCATGGGGGTGCATGCTGATAGTCCTAGCTACTTGGGAGGCTGAGGTAAGAGGATCGCTTGAGCCCAGGTGTCCAAGGCTGCAGAGAGCTATGATCACACCACTGCATTCCAGCCTGAGTGAGACCTTGTCTCTAAAACAAAACAAAAATAGAGCAGGCCAGGCACAGTGGCTCATGCCTGTAATCCCAGCACTTTGGGAGGCCAAGGCAGGTGGATCTTCTGAGGTTAGGAGTTCAAGACCAGCCTGGTCAGCATGATGAAACCCTGTCTCTATTAAAAATACAAATATTAGCTGGGCATAGTGGCAGGCACCTGTAATCCCAGGCATTAGGGAGCCTAAGGCACAAGAATTGCTTGAACCTGGGAGGCGGAGGTTGCAGTGAGCCAAGATTGCGCCACTGCATTCCAGCCTGGGTGACAGCAAGACTCTGTCTCAAAAAAAAAGAAAAGCATACAGATAAAAGCCATTGCCTTGTTTCCCTAATCCCATTTCCCTCTGCCCTGAGACAAACACTGTCATAAATTCCATGTGTTTGTTTTTATATATATAGTTTTCCTGTGTGTACTGGTTTCCACGTATAATATAGTTTTGCTTTCTGTGTTTTAGGTTTACTTGCTTTGTCTCAATATTTGTTTTTGAGATCTCTCTAGGTTCACCACTTCTAGATTTTTCATAAATACTTTTAACTGCTCTGCAGTTCTCCCTCCCGTTTTATTGTCACGGTAATGGACTGTTTGGTTAACAGTGTTTTGCTACTCCAGACAATGCAGCAGTGAACACCTTTGCACGTGTTTTCTAGTACACACAAGACACATGCAATATAGTGGAAAGTACAGTGTGGATTGTGACTGTCACTTACTAGCTCTGTGACCTTGGACTAGTTACTTGGCCTTTCTGTGCTTGATTTTCTCATCTGTAATTTGAGGGAAAATAAAAGTACCTGCTTCTTGGAGTTGTGAGGATTCTATGAGACAAGCACTCAGAACAGTGCCTGACACACGGTGGGAACAAATGTTAGCCATCCTCCTATCGAATGATCAGACTTGGACATTTCTCTGCTGGGTCAAAGCTTGAACATTACCACCAAATTCCTCTCCAAAACAGTGACATCGACTTACCGTCCCACCAGTGGTGTCTGAAATTTTCTGATTTCTCGCTTATTCACTAACACAAGAGTTGTGAGCCCCCCATCTGGTGGGATGAAAACAATTTTTTATTTGGAAAGCATTAATGCTTGAATAAAATCTGCTTTAAAGCGCGACTGCCATCTAGTGGTGGGAGAAGTACACTGCAATTATGGGGCAGAAGCCAAAAATGGGCAGACCTACATATATCTCAGGGTAATTTGGGCATTTTAGTCACTAGCACAGGTCTGTTTTGAATAAAATCAACTACATAAGCGTTCTTTATTATCTCCCTATTTTCAGGCAGCTTGTACTTCTCACTTTTTCTACTACAACAATATGGAAACCTGGCTACACAGCTCAGTGAGTCCTCTTGCAACCAAATGCATCTGGGTCACTGGTTCGGAAAAGTGGAGTGAGATAAATTAGAAACGAGGCTATTTACCAAACTGGCAGGAAACTGCAGCTCCAACCAGGGCGGGCTTCCCACGGGCAGTACTGACTCTCCAGCGGGAGAGATGGCAATGGACATGTTGGTGCCGGTCACACAGGCGCCGCAGGGGACTCCACTCAGTCGGCTCACCAGAGCCCCAGTTAACACGTCCCAATCAGCCTCAGCCGGTCTGCTGTGAGGACTTCTAAAAGCATAGTCTAAAAGGATTGAAAAGTGTATGAAAATGTTAGATATTAATCATCAGAGACATAGATATAGTTTTAAATATCTGTTAGATAACAGATGTTAGATAATACATGTTACAATTTTGTAATGAAAAAGAATGTCCATTAAAGGTAACAGTGTAAGAAAGCAATGTTGCCGAAATGTTACTTAACATGTCTTTAAGTAATAGTGTCACTAAATTCATGGCAGATTTCTTTTTTTTTTTTTTTCCAAGACGGAGTCTTGCTCTGTCACCCAGGCTGGAGTGCAGTGGTTAGATCTCAGCTCAGTATAACTTCTGCCTCCCGGGTTCAAGCAGTTCTCCTGCCTCAGCCTCTCGAGTAGCTGTGATTACAGGCCACCACCACAACACCTGGCTAATTTTTTATTTTTAGTAGAGACGGGGTTTCATCATGTTGGCCAGGCTGGTCTCAAACTCCTGACCTTGTGATCTGCCCACCTCGGCCTCCCAAAGTTCTGGGATTACAGTTGTGAACCACCATGCCTGGCTTCAATTAATGGCATATTAAAAGTTTAAAAAAAGAAGCCAGGTGCAGTGGTTCGTGCCTGTAATCTCAACACTTCGGGAGGCTGAGGTGGGCAGATTGCTTGAGCCCAGGAGTTTGAGACCAGCCTGGGCAACATGGCAAAATCCTGACTCTACAAAAAATACAAAAATTAGCCAGGCATGGTGATGCACACCTGTAGTCAGTCCCAGCTACTCAGGAGGCTGAGGTGGGAGGATCACTTGAGCCCAGGAGGTGGAGGCTACAGTGTGCCAAGATCATACCACTCCAGCCTGGGGGACAGAGCAAGACCCTGTCTCAAAAAACAAAAAAAGTTAAATAATAGGAAAATTCTAAACAACAGCAAGCTGAGGTCAATTGTGATTAGAAGCATTCATTCAGGCCAGTCTAGACTGTCCCATAATAGCAGTCTCACCCATTTCTCAGCTGTTGTTTGTGCTGACACCTTTGTCTAAAACAACTTCCCTTCCTCCCTTCGTTCAGCCATATCTTGGCTAAGACCTTGGACCTGAACCCCAATCCCACTGATGATCTGTTCAAGTCTTATCTGCTCCACAGGAAACAAAATGGTATAGGGCAGGAAGCAGGAGCCTCACAATTGGGCAGGTGTGGGTTCAAATCCTGCCATGCAATGCTGACAGTCACTTTAGCTCTCCCTGCCTGTGTCCTCACTAGGAATTTGAGGAGAGTACTGACCTCAGTGTTGCTGGAAAGATTAACACAGTAAATGTGTGACAAACACTGAATGCAGAATAGGCACTGGGCAAGATCACCTCCCTCCTCCTTGGAACTGACTCCACCCTTCACTGAACTCTTATGGTGCCTTTGTTTTTACCACCCACTTTGATTCTTTTTCATATTCTACCTTTTTCTGTTACTTCACCATTTCAGATGTATACATAACAAACACAGTGAAACCCCATCTCTACTAAAAATACAAATAATTGACCGAGCGCGGTGGCTCACACCTGTAATCCCATCACTTTGGGAGGCTGAGGCAGGTGGATCACGAGGTCAAGAGTTCAAGATTCAGCCTGGCCAAGATAGTGAAACCCCCGTCTCTACTAAAAATACAGAAATTAGCCAGGCGTGGTGGCAGGTGCCTGTAATCCCAGCTACTTGGGAGACTAAGGCAGAGAATTGCTTGAACCCTGGAGGCAGAGGATGCAGTGAACCAAGATCGTGCCACTGCACTCCAGCCTGGGCGACACAGCAAGACTCTGTCTCAAAAAAAATAAAATACAAAGAATTAGCAGGGCATGGTGATATGTGCCTGTAGGCCCAGCTACTTGGGAGGTTGAGGCAGGAGAATCGCTTGAACCTGGGAGGCAGAGGTTGCAGTGAGCCGAGATTGCACCACCACACTCCAGTCTGGGCGACAGAGTGAGACTCCATCTCAAAAAAAAAAAAAAAAAAAAAAAAAAACTTAATTTATATTTATTTCTTAAGTAAAATGGGGTGGGGGGAACCCTCAAATCTGAAGCCAAACCCTTTTTATTTATTTTTATTTATTTATTTGTTTTGAGACAGGGTCTCATTCTGTCACCAAGGCTGGATTGCAGTGGTGCAATCTTGGCTCACTGCAACGTCCACCTCCTGGATTCAAGCAATTCTCTTGCCTCAGCCTCCTGAGTAGCTGGGATTACAGGCGATTGCCACCGAACTCAGCTAATTTTTTTGTATTTTTAGTAGAAATGTGGTTTCATCATGTTGGCCAGGCTGGTCTCAAACTTCTGACCTCAGGTGATCCATCCACCTCGGCCTCCCAAAGTGCTGAGATTACAGGCGTGAGCCACTGTGCCCAGCCCAGAATAGTGTTTTAAGAGAGAAATGAGTAAAAAGACAAACAACAGAGGAAACTGTCATTTCCTAGAGCAGCAGAAAAAGAGCTGGGGATCAGAATGGCTCACCAGAGCAATTTGGTTAGTGCTAGTCACCCCTTTGATAAGAGGCTGTGGGTTCACTTGTGAGCTCAGTGATTTAAGTATATAATTAGCCAGGCATGATGGTGCGCACCTGTAGTCTCAGCTACTTGGGAGGCTGAGGCAGGAGCATCGCTTGAACCCAGGAGGCAGATGTCGCAGTGAGCCAAGATTGTGCCACTGCAGTCCAGCCTGGGTGACAGAGCAAGACCCTGTTTCAAAAAAGAAAGAAAGAAAGAAAAAAGACAGCTTTGAGTATATGAAGAAAAAAAAGAAATGAAAGCTTTGTGTAGAACTAGGAGAGTCAGGCAGTGAAACAAGACTTGCAAAATAGGATTAATGAGGCAGCACAGATAAGGATGTGATGCTGAAGAAAGTCATGGGATTGTGAGCTAGCTGGTGTATGAGTCAGAGTTCTCCAAAGAACCAGAGCCAGTAGGGCGTGTAGCTATAGGTATATGTGATGGGATTTATTAGGGGAATGGGCTCACACATTATGGAGGCTGAGGAGTCCCATGGCCTGCTGTCCACAAGCTGGAGAACCAGGGAAGCTGGAGCTTGGCTCAGGTCAAGTTCAAAAGCCTCAGGACCAGAGAACCCGATAGCACTCAGTCTCACACTGAAAGCCTGAGAATCCAGGAGGTCACTGGTGTCCCAGAGCCAAAGGCTGGAGAAGCTGGAGTTCTGATGTCCAAGGGCAGGAGAAGTAGTGTTCCAGCTCCAGAAAACAGAGCAAATCCTCCTTTCCTCTGCCTTTTTGTTATCTGAGCCTTCAGCCGATAGACAGTGCCCCCTGACACGGGGGTGGGTTTTCCTTACTCAGTTCACTGATTCAAATGCCAATCTCTTCTGGAAACACAGACACCTCGAAATAATGCTTCACCAGCTCTCTGGGTATCATTAATCCAGTCACGCTGACACCTAAGATTGACCATCACAGGTGGTAATTCATTCCTTCACCTGAAAAATGTCTACTAATAAACATCTATGTCTGTCTTCTGCTAGCTTTTTGCAAAATGCTGGGAATATAAGAAAGACATGGAGTTGACAGTGTAGAGAAGGGGCAAACAATCAATCAGTGAGAAAGTTAGTATGAAAATTACAGATTGACAGGTGCCATGAAGAAACAGAGGATCACTGAGCCGGGAGGGGAACTGCAGCTTTGGATTGTGTGGTCAGAGAGGGCTTCTCTGAGGGGCAACTGTAAGATGATACTTGAAGTAGGAAAGGAGAAAATGTGGCCAGCACTGCAGAGAGCCACAGAGAGAAGATTCCAGAAGGATCAGCATGTTCAAAGGCCCCAAGGTAGGAAAAACAGCTTGTTACAGGAGCTATAAGAACACAGGGGTGGCCAGAAGGCAGTGGGGAAAGGAAAGGACTGCAAGCTGGACGAGTGGGCGGGGGAGCCAGGTGATGTCAAACTCAATATGCCGTGGTAAGGAGGTTAGATTTTACTCCAAGATGGAAAGGCAGGGATGAGCAGGAGAATAAAGCCATTCTGTTGCCTCTTAAGAAGATCAGGGCCGAGTGCGGTGGCTCTCACCTGTAATCCCAGCACTTTGGGAGGCCGAGGCAGGAGATCACTTGAGCCCAGCCAGGAGTTCAAGACCAGCCTGGGCAACATAGTGAGACCCCCACGTTTATTTTATTTTATTTTATCTATTTTATTTTATTTATTTTGAGATGGAGTTTTGCTCTTGTTGCCCGGGCTGAAATGCAGCAGTGCCATCTTGTCTCACTGCAACATCTGCCTCCTGGGTTTGAGGGATTCTCCTGCCTCAGCCTCCTGAGTAGCTGGGATTACAGGTGCGCACCACCATGGCTGGCTGATTTTTGTATTTTTAGTAGAGATAGGGTTTTACCAGGCTGGTCTCAAACTCCTGACCTCAATGATCCACCCTCCTCAGCCTCCCAAACCGCTGGGATTACAGGTGTGAGCCACCGCACCTGGCCTAATTTTAATTAAAATTATTTTTAAAAAAGAAGAAGATCAGCATTGTTTGGAGAGCAGAATGCAGGAGGCACGCGCTGAAGCAGAGCCTGGCTGGACTATTCTAGACAGAGCTATTATAATAGGAGTCAGCACATTGGCTCATCCACAAAATCCGGCCTGCTGCCTGATACAGTCTTTATACAGTCTGTGAGCGAAGAGTTGTTTTTACATTTCTGAATGGTTGAAAAAAAATCAAAAGTAGAATCTTTTATGGCATATATAATTTTTATAAAATTATAAAAATCTGAATTCCAGCGTCTGTAAGTCAAAGTTTCCTGGAACATAGCATTGCCCATTTGCTTCTGCCTCCGGCTGCTTTCCTTCTGTAGCGGCAGGGTTAAGTAGGTAACGGAGGCTGCATGGCCTGCAAAGCCTCAAGCATTTACCATCTGGACTTCTACGGAGTAAGCCTGCCGACTCTCAGTCTAGATGAGAGAAGAGGTAGGCTGACCTAGAGAAACGGCAGAGCGGGTGCTGGGAAGGAAGATTCAACATGGATTTTGGGAGCCTTGCCTGAGGGTTTGGATGAGAAGAGTGAAGAAGACGTATAAATGGAAGGTAAGTTGTAGGTTTGGGTCATGAGGGTTATTTGCTGACATGGGAAAGGCTGGAGGGAGAACAATCCAGGTCCAACCCCAGCTCTTCTCCTCACTAAGGCTATCAGCTAGCTTTGCTGCACAATAAATCACCCAGCCTGGGCTATGTGGTGAGACTCGCTGCTAGAAAAAAAACAGAAAAAACAAAACAAAAAAACTAGCTGGGTGTGGTGGCAGATGCCTGTGGTCCCAGCTAATTGTAAGGCTGAGGTGGGAGGATCGCTTGAGCCTGGGAGATAGAGGTTGCAGTGAGCCGTGCTTGTGCCACTGCCCTCCAGTCTGGGTGACAGAGTGAGACCTTGTCTCAAAAACACGTAAGTAAAAATCACCCCCAAATTCAGTGGTTTACAATTTAGTTCTTATGATTCTGAGGTCAAGCTGAGCATTTCTGGTCTGCGCCAGCTCAGCTAGCTAGGGCCAGATAACTTAGGATGTCGTCACTTAGATGTCTGAGAGTTGACCTGATGCCTGGGCCTGGTGACTCTCCTCCAAGGCTAACCTGGGCTCGTTCATGCAGAAATAGCAGAAGGGTTCCGAGTAGCAGCAGAGCAAGCCCCAGCGCACAGCACTTCGCACTCCTCAGCTTGGGCCATGCTTACTAAAGTCCCATTTGCCAAAGCAGGTCACATAACCAAGGCAAGAGTCAAAGGATGAAGAAATGAATCCCACCTCTGGCAGAGCGGAGCCAAAAACTCACATGGCAGAGGGCTGTGGAACAGGGAAGGGAAAAATGGGACCATTTTTACAACCCATCATGCTAACAGCATGACCCAGGCAAGTTACCTAAAGCTTTTGAGCCTCAGTGTCCTCATCTGTAAATGGGTAAAATAATAACTACTTCACAGGGTTTTCAAAAAGACTAGAAGTCACTGGCACATAACACAGTAGTAGCTGATTTACTGTTATCGTCATAACCAAAAGGTGACCGTCCCTATTGGGCGAACTCGTGTTTCCCAAACTCCAGTCACTCCTGTGCTACAAAAAAACTTTGTTTTTGCCATATCTGAAGACCACATAAGACTACTATTTATACAATATTTTTTATTAAACAGGTTCACAATTTTTTTTTTTTTTTGAGACGGAGTCTCGCTGTGTCACCAGGCTGGAATGCAGTGGCAGGATCTCGGCTCACTGCAACCTTCACCTCCGGCTCAAGTGATTCTCCTGCCTCAACCTCCCAAGTAGCTGGGACTACAGGCACGCACCACCATGCTCAGCTAATTTTTTTGTATTTTTAATAGACACGGGGTTTCACCATATTGGCCAGGATGGTCTCGATCTTCTGATCTCGTGATCCACCCCTTCGGCCTCCCAAAGTGCTGGGATTACAGGCGTGCCAGCACGCTCAGCCCCACTCTTTGTATTTAAAGAAATTAATTTCAAAAGAAAGCATCTTTACTACAATGGGAAGTTGCTATCACCTGCCCTAAATAGAAGGCAATAAATAAATTTATTTATTGTAAAATAAATACAATAAACACAAAACAGGGGCCGAGCACGATGGCTCACACTTGTAATCCCAGCATGATGGGAGGCCGAGGCAAGTGAATCACTTGAGCTCGGGAGGTTGAGACCAGCCTGAGCAACATGGGGAAACCCTGTCTCTAAAAAAATAAAATAAAATACAAAAAGTAGCCGAGCATGGTGGAGCGCGCCTGTACTCCCAGCTACTTGGGAGGCTGAGATGGGAGGATCACTTGGGCCCAGGATACCGGGCTGCAATGAGCTGAGATGGTGTCACTGCACTCCGGCCTGGGTGACAGAGTGAGATCCTGTCTCAAAAAACAAACAAACAGGCTGGGCACAGTGGCTCACGCCTATAATCCCAGCACTTTGGGAGGCCAAGGAAGGCGGATCACGAGGTCAGAAGTTCCAGACCACCCTGGCCAGCATGGTGAAACCCCGTCTCTACTAAAAATACAAAAAATGAGCCGGGCATGGTGGCAGGCGCCTGTAGTCCCAGCTCCTCAGGAGGCTGAGGCAGGAGAATCGTTTGACCCCGAGAGGTGGAGGTTGCAGTGAGCCAAGATCACATCACTGCACTCCAGCCTGGAGGACAGAGAGAGACTCCATCTCAAAAACAAAACAAAACAAAGCAAAAACCAAAAACCAAAAAACAAAAACAAACAAAGCTGGCTGAGTGCGGTGGCTCACACCTGCAATCTCGGCACTTTGGGAGGCCAAGGTGGATGGATCACCTGAGGTCAGGAGTTCGAGACCAGCCTGGCCAACATGGTCTCTAATAAAAATACAAGAATTAGTTGGGCATGGTGGCACATGCCTGTAATCCTAGCTACTCGGGAGGCCGAGGCACAAGAATTGCTTGAACCCAGGAGGTGGAGGTTGCAGTGAGTCGAGATTGTGCCACTGAATTCCAGCCTTGGCAACAGAGCAAGACTCTATTTCAAAAACAACAAAAAACCAGGGCTATTAATTCTAACTCACTTCTGCTTTCCAAAAGCAGAATCTGAGGGCTGCTCTCTCTTTTATCAAAAGAAGATATTCAAGCAAACGGCCGATGACAAAGCCTGCGCTATCTACAGAGATTTTCTCCCCAGTATAATCAGAAATGTAGAAAATGGATGAACTTTTTCACGGTGTGCTCTGGTGTTATTTGGAGCGGCATAGTGCAGTACATAAAATTATCTCAAGTCATTTAGGAAACACTGAGGCTGGACCAGAAACAGGAGGGAGAAAATTGCCTGTTTAACAACTTTCCACCTTCATGAAGCTCGAGATACACATAGAACACATAGGACCTGGTGTGCCTCAAGGACTTCCCGCCTCCTAGCCCTGTAACTTTGAACTCACCCATCGACATTTGGAGGCCTCGGTACTCTCAAAAAAATGCAGTTAATGACAGCTTGCCTGTTTCACAGAGTCCCTGTAAGAACCAATTGTGAGCCTGAATGTCACAAGGCCTCAGAGTCTGTAAAGCTGAATAAATAGAGCAGGTTGTAAGGTTATTCCCTGAGGCTAGGCTCAAAGAGGTAAGCGGTGAGGAAGGGAGAAGCAGCTCATTGACCACAGGAACAAATGACAACGTGACGGCACCCACCCCCACCTCCGTGGGGTATCTAAAACCACTGAGCCAGCCAGTGCTAGGGCCTAGAAATGAAAGGACTCATGGCCTCTCCAACTACCTTCCAGTTTCAGGACCTCCGGTTTGACACCAGGGCCACCAGGCAGCCCTCACTCCCTGCACGGCAGCTCAGGTGTCACCCCCAAACATGAAATTGACCGAGAGGCCTCTGCCCCTTCCTTGGGTAGTTTTCTTTGCTGCATGCTCAAGGAACAGCTCCCCGGTTAGGAATTCCAAGAACTTCTAACTGACAGGGAGTCCCAGCTGTCCCATCACGGAAGGCAGCCACCATATGTGTGGAGCGACTGTGAACTACACTTACATAACCCTGCACTCGAGTCTGGCTCGCAGGACCCAGCTCTTGTTCCCTGCGCTGTGAAGCTTCCCAGGAATGCTCCGTGGTGCTTCTGCCTCCTGTTGCATTTGACACGGGGCTCTGCCAAGGTATTCACCACATCTGCTTGTATATTCATCTCCCCACTAGACTCTGAGCAAGGCTCCAACTTTTTAATTATTATTTTTATTATTATTTTTTTGAGACAGTGTCTTGCTCTGTCACCCAGGCTGGAGTACAATGGTGCCAACATGGCTCACTGCAGCCTCAAACTCCTGGGCTCTAGTGATCCCCCCACCTCAGCCTCCCAAGTAGCTGGGACTATAGGCATGTGCTACCACACCTCGCTAATTTTAAAATTTTTGTAGAGATCGGGGTCTTGCAATATTGCCCAGGCTGCTCTCAAACTTCTAGACTCTACTGATCCTCCTGACTCAGCCTCCCAAAGTGTTGGGATTAAATGCATGAGCCATGGTGCCTGGCCTAAACCTGCCATTTTATCTTTCCTCTGCTCCCAGTGCTAACTCAGTGCCCGGTATGTGGCCGATACACAGGTCAGTGTTACAAATGACCATACCCTGAGCACTCGCTGTTCCAAATGATGGCTTCTTACTAAGAACCTGAGAATTTCTGCCTGCGGGTTTTGTCTGGGTGCAGATCAGGCCAAACTTCCATGGCGTTAACACCCTGGGGCAGCACCTAACCAATGAAAAACAGCAGTTAGTGGATGAATAGCCCAGCACAGGACAACCCTGGGGCAGAATCTGCACAGTCACCTGGCCAGACCCAGCAGCACTGAGTCCACCGCAGTGACTGCTCATAACCACTCTTCCTTCTCTTCCAGTCTCACTTTCCCTCTATCGTCTCACGCTTCCTGGGTCAAAGAAACTACCATCTTGGGGTCTGCTTCTGGTGGAGCCCAAACCAAGATAACTGGCTAGTTGGCTGATTGGTTGTGTGGATGGGCACACTTAGCAGCAAAGAAAGAAAGGGAAGCCCGTGCACCGGCTGGGCCCTGGCACACGCGCTGCCCCCACAGTGTGTCTAGACTACGTCGGGGCACGTGCACAGCCAACAGATCCGACACAGGAAAAAGCACTTCTCAGCTGTCCCCACCATCCTGCTATTTGTCATTCCATCCATCTGCTGTCCCCACGAAACGCTCACCCACGTCAGCTAAAATGGTACACTGGGCTTGGAATCGGCTGGGGAAATGTCAGGCCGACAGAACAGGGGAGATAACTGAAATAGCAACTGTGTGGACGGTGGTGGCGACACAAATCTGCCCCTTTGCGTAGAAGGCAGGACTCCCAGAGCTCAGGAAGCCTCTCGTGGGGGAATTGGTATCTGGCGAAGGCTACAGAGAGGGGGCCCTGGGACTCGGGGGCAGCTGGAGCAGGGCTCTCCACCCTCTCCTCCTGGGCTCGCTTCACCCCTTCCTCCTAGAACAGAGAGGACTGTCCAAACATAGAACTGAGTTTGTTTAAAGTCATTGTTTATTTTTAAACGTTCATCAGTTCGTTTTTCAATCAATCTTCCATAGTGCAGTTCAAGAAAAATGTGGATTTTCATGCCTGAGGTCAGCTGTAGGATGTACCTCACAGAACAGCGTGTGCCTTTAGGGGCTGGGGATTGGGTGTTTTGTTCTGTTTTGTCTTACAAGAGAAAAGGGGTCATTCTAAAAGCAGGACTGTTTGGATCTTGGAGGACTGAATATTTATTTATTATTTAAAAAAATTTTTTTTCTTCTTTTTGAGATGAAGTCTCGCTCTGTCACCCAGGCTGGAGTGCAATGGCACGACCTCAGCTCACTGCAACCTCTGCCTCAAGCGATTCTCCTGTCTCAGCCTCTCCAACCACCTGGGATTACAGGTGTGCGCCACCATGCTCACCTAATTTTTTGTATTTTTAGTGGAGATAGGGTTTCACCTTGCTAGCCAGGCTGGTCTCGAACTCCTGACCTCAAGTGATGCACCGGTCTCGGCCTCCCAAAATGCTGGGATTACAGGCGTGAGCCACCACCCCCGGCCTATTTATTGTTTTATTTATTTCAGAGAAAAGATCTCCCTATGTTGCCCAAGCTGTTCTCATACTCCTGGGCTCAAAGGATCCGCCCGCCTGGGCCTCCAGAAGTGTTGAGGTTATAGGTGTGAGCCACCATGCCTGGCCATGGATACTTATACATTCATTCTACAAATATTTATTGGGCGCCCGTGTTGATCTAGGCACTGTCTTGAGCTCCAGGAAGAAAGCAGTGAGCAAATTCAACAAAATTCCCCACCTCATCAAGATTACAGACCAGTAGAAAGGCTGGACAGTAAACAAATACATGGACAAATGTCAGGAGATTTTAAGTGTGAAGAAAAGAACAGGGGCCAGGTGCAGTGCCTGGCTCACACCTGTAATCCCAGCACTTTGGGAAGCCAAGGCATGCAGATCACCTGAGGTTAGGAGTTCAAGACCAGCCTGGCTAACATGGTGAAACCCCAGCTCTGCTAAAAATATAAAAATTAGCCAAGTGTGGTGGCAAGCGCCTGTAGTCCCAACTACTCGGGAGGCTGAGGCAGGAGAATGGCTTGAACCCGGGAGGCGGAGGTTTCAGTGAGCCAAGATTGCACCATTGCAGTCCAGCCTGGATGACAGAGCCAGACTCTGTTTCAAAAAAAAAAAGAAGAGCAGAAAAGCAGAGGAAAGAAAATGCAATTTGAGTATTTGAGTCTGGGTAGCCAGGGAAAGCATTCCAGTCATCTCTTGCCGCATGCTAAGCCACCTCATGACTAATTGACTTGAAACAATCATTTGCTTATCTCTCATGATTCTGTGGACAAACTGGCTCAGCTCTGCGGTTCTTTTGTTCTATGCAGATTTTCGCTGCAGCTACGAATGGCCAGGATGCCTCACTCACATGTCTGGTGTCCTGGCAGGGATGGCTGGCGGGCTGGGCTTAGCGGGGTGTTGGGGCAACTGGGCTCCCTCTCCAGGTGGTCTCGGCTCCTTTCCCTCTCCACGAGGCCTGTCCATGTGGCCTCTCACATGGTCTCCCCATGTGGCCTTTCCAGCAGGGCAGCGAGACTTCTTACCTGACAGCTCAGAGCTCCTGAAATACAGAAGCAGAAGCTGCCAGCTGTGTCAAGGTTTAGGCCTGGAATTGGCAGGGCATCACACCTGTCACGTCCTGTTAGTTGAAGCCAGGACCGGCTGACATCCCTTGTGGGAGGAGGCTACACAAGGAAAGGGGTGCTGGGAGTCCTGGCTCCTCGAGGGCTGGCCACCCAGGCTTCCCTGACCATGTGCTGGCTGAGCAGAGACCAGGACAGAGGAAGGAGTGGGCCCTGCAGCGCTGGGGGACACGCAAAGTCCCCAAGTCAGGGATGTGCTTCGGGAGCAGCCAGGAAAAAAACAGGCCGCTGCAGCAGGAACTGAACAGCAGAGGGGAGAGAGAACCGACGAGGCCAGGAGGCAGCCAGGGGCCAGACTGCCCTGGCCACAGGCCATGGAGAGGGATTTGGGAGTTATTCCTAGTGTGATGAGAAGCACTGGACCTGCCTTGATCCACAAGTGGTGGTTCCGAAGCTGGGGACAGGTCCCCGCCCCGCCCCCACTGCCAGGGTTGGAATGCTGCCCAGCGCAGCTCGGTCCCAGCCGTAGCCCCCGCTCCCAGCACCCTCCAGCTGCCTCTCTGCCTGATGGTCTCTCGGCACCACTGCATGCCTGGTATTTTGCTGATGTCCCTATTGTGTGGTCTACCTTCTCACTCTAGAATGTAAACTTGAAACACACAGGGATGTCTGTCTGTTTCGTCCATAGGCCCACAACTATTACATATTGTTTGTTGTACCAAGGAACTAACCAGCCCATCTCTGTAACCCCAGCCGGTGCTAACACAATATGGGGACTCTACCAAAAACTTCGTGACTGAATTAATGCAACAGCAAAATAATTCTCTCTTTTTTTTTTTTTTTTTTGAGATGGAATCTTGCTCTGTCACCAAGCTGGAGTGCAATGGTGCGGTCTCGGTTCACTGCAACATTTGCTTCCCAGGTTCAAGTGATTAAGTGATTCCCCTGCCTCAGCCTCCTGAGTAGCTGGGACTAAAGGTGCACACCACCACACTTGGCTATTTTTTAAAAAACATATATTTTATTAGAGACGGGGCTCCACCATGTTGGCCAGAATGATCTCGAACTCCTGACTCTGTGATCCACCCGCCTCGGCCTCCCAAAGTGCTGGGATTACAGGTGTGAACCACCGCACTCGGCCCAAAATAATTTTTATAGTTCCACTCAACTTATCCAAAAGTTCCTTTCCAGTAAGCAATTATCCAGGGAAAATGAAGAAGAAGAAGAAAAAAGCCTTCAAAGTAGCCCACGCCGTGCCTGACGGTCACAGGACAGCCCCTCATTCCCCTATGATCCTGGTGTACTCAATAAGTCGGTTACCAAGCAGTCATAGTCCAGGGAGCCCTGGATTAAAGGAAGAGAGGCCTGGGACAAGAAGGAAAATGCCAGATGTCAGCAAGGGGAGGGCAGAAAACTCAAAATGCAGATGTGGTCAGATCAGCAGGGTGATGTTTCAGAGCAGAGTGGTCTAGGGGTGCGTGGCAGGCACAAGCCGGCCCGTGGTCCTCAGCAGCTCTCCAAGCATCACCTGACAGCAAGCAATATCTGTAACGATGCCTACAACACTTTCATTTCTTTTTTTTCCCCCGAGAGACAGGGTCTCATATGTTTCCCAGGCTAGATTCAAACTCCAGGACTCGGCCGGGCACGGTGGCTCAAGCCTGTAATCCCAGCACTTTGGGAGGCCGAGGCGGGTGGATCACGAGGTCAAGAGATCGAGACCATCCTGGTCAACATGGTGAAACCCTGTCTCTACTAATACAAAAAATTAGCTGGGCATGGTGGCGTGTGCCTGTAATCCCAGCTACCCAGGAGGCTGAGGCAGGAGAATTGCCTGAACCCAGGAGGCGGACGTTGCGGTGAGCTGAGATCGCACCATTGCACTCCGGCCTGGGTAACAAGAGCAAAACTCCGTCTCAAAAAAAAAAAAAAAAAACTCCAGGACTCAAGCGATCCTCCAGCCTCAGCCTCCCGAGTAGCTGGGACTACAGGTTTGTGCCAGGTGCCTGGCTAATTTTTCAACTATTTTGTAGAGACGGGGTCTTGCTATGTTGCCCAGGCTGGTCTCAAATTCCTGGCCTCAAGCAATCCTCCTGCCTTGGGCTCCCAAAGTGCTGGGATTACTGGTGCGAGCCACCACGACAGTCTGGAGTCATTCTTGGCTCCTCTCTTTGTCTCAATACTAGGGCGACCGTACAACTCATTATATCAACCTGAACTTCCCCAGACAAATAAGATGTATGATCGGTCCATTAACCCACATCCAATCCGCCATCAGCAAACCCTGTCAGCTCTATTTTTAAGACACGCATCCAGCATCCGACTATTTCTCGCCTCCTCCCCCTCCACATCATCCTTGACCAAGCATTCACCCGGTCCTGCCTTTATCTTTGCAATGGCCTCCTAGTTTATCCCACTTCCAGACTTGCCTCTTACCCCCAAATCTGTTTGCACAGCAGCCGGAGTAAGCCCGTTAAGAGTAAGTGGGATTGTGTTACTCCTCTGCTGAAAATGCTGGGCCGTTCAGAGGAAAAGCTAAAGTCTTCAAAATGGCCTACAGCAGCCATCTGTTCCCTGCAACCGCTCTGATGTCATCCACAGGTTCCCGCCTCTTCTCACTCCAGGTGAGCTACACCCGGCCTCACGCTCTGCAGATAAGTCAAGCACGCTCCCCCTTCTGCCTAGCCTTTGACTTCGCTCTTCCCTCTGCCTGGAACGCTTCCCAGGTAACGACAGGGCTTCCTCTCTCACGCCTCTCTGGTCACATGTCCCCGACTCCCGATAAGAAATGACGTCACCCGCTGGCGGCTCTGAAAAGCCGTCTTTGCAGGGTTCCTCGCTGCAGCTGCCTCCCGGGCCACGGTCCCCGGCAGCTCTATACGCAGAGTCCCTGAACTCCCGCTTTCTTTTCAGTCCCGGCGCCGGATCACCGGCGTTACCCACCACGTGAGACGCAGCCGTGGACACCAGCTCCGAAACCACCACCAAGGACTTACGCAGAAGAAGGAAGTTGTGGAAGAGGCGGAAAATGGAAGAGACGCCCCTGCTAATGAGAATGCTAACGAGGAAAACGGGAGCAGGAGGCTGACGAGGAGGTAGATGAAGAAGAGGAAGAGGAGGAAGCAGCAGGTGATGGAGATGAAGGCGAGGAAGCTGAGTCTGCCGGGCAAGCGGACAGCTGACGATGACGAGGATGACGATGTCGATACCAAGGAGCAGAAGACCGACGAGGATGACTAGGCAGCAAAAAAGGAAAAGTTAAACTTAAAAAAAAAAAAAAGGCCGCCGTAACCTAGTCACCCTTCTATTCACCCTCCACTTCCCGTCTCAGAATCCAAACGTGGTCACCTTTGAGTAGAGAGGCCAGCCCACCGCGGGCAGTGCCACCCCAGGTGACACCCGCTCTCCACCACCCAACCCAAACCATGAGAATTCGCAACAGGGGAGGAAAAAAAAGCCGAAACTTCCAAGGCCCTGCTCTTTTTCTTAAAAGTACTTTAAGGGGCTGGGCGCGGTGGCTCACGCCTGTAATCCCAGCGCTTTGGGAGGCCAAGGCGGGTGGATCAGCTGAGGCCGGGAGTTCAAGACCAGCCTGACCAAAATGGAGAAACCCCGTCTCTACTAAAAATATAAAATTAGCCGGGCGTGGTGGCACATGCCTGTAATCCCAGCTACTCCTGAGGCTGAGGCCAGAGAATCGCTTGAACCTAAAAGGCAGAGGTTGCGGTGAGCCAAGATGGCGCCATTGCACTCCAGCCTGCGCAACAAGAGCGAAACTCCATCTAAAAAAAAAAAAAAAGTACTTTAAAAAGAAAATGTGTTTGCATTTTTAATTTACATTTTATATCTTTGTACATATTGTTAGGGTTAGCCATTTTTAATGATCTCAGATGACCAAACCAGCCTTTGAAGCATTCTCTGTCCTACTTCTGACTTAACTTGTGGTGTGACTATGTTCATTATAATCTCAAAGGGGAAAAAAAGCAAAAACGACAATAGAAAAACAATCTTATTCTGAGCATTCCAGTAACTTTTTTATGTATGTACTTAGCCGTACTGTAAGTAGTTGGTTTGTATGAGATGATTAAAAAGGCCCAAGATAAGGCCGGGCGTGGCGGCTCACACCTGTAATCCCAGCACTTTGGGAAGCCAAGGTGGGTAGATCACGAGGTCAGGAGTTCAAGACCAGCCTGGCCAACAGGGTGAAACCTCATCTCTACTAAAAACACAAAAATTAGCTAGGCATGGTGGCGCACATCTTTAATCCCAGCTACTCGGGAGGCTGAGGCAGGAAAATTGCTTGAACCTGGGAGGCAGTGGTTGCCATGAGCCAAAATCTCGCCATTGCACCCCAGCCTGGGCGACAAAGCAAGACTCCATCTCAAAGAAAAAAAAAAAAAGTCCAAAGACAAACGGTTTCTTTTTTTTCCTTTTTTGTCTATGAAGTTACTGGGTTTTTTTTCTTTTTTTGGCCTGTTTGAGGTATGTGTGAAACAATGTTGTCCAACAATAAGCAGGAATTTTATTTTGCTGAGTTGTTCTAACAAGAAAAATATCATCAGCCGGGCACAGTGGCCCATGCCTGTAATCACAGCACTTTGTGAGGCTGAGGCAAGAGGATTGCCTGAGGCCAAGAATTCAAGACCAGTCTGGGCAATGTATTAAGACTCCATCTCTCCAAAAAATACATAAAAATTAGCTGGGCATGGTGGTGCATACCTGTAGTTTTAGCCACTCAGGAGGCTGAGGAAGGAGGATCCCTTGAGCCCAGGAGTTCAAAGCTGCAGTGAGCTACGTTTGCACCACTGCACTCCAGCCTGGGCAACAGAGCAAGACTCTGTCTAAAAAAAATCACAAGAAAATGACACCAATCTCTATCAACATTACCTCTACCTCATCCCAGCTTTCCTTGCCTTACATGGTAAATTGCATTTTCTAACAACGGCCACAGTTATGTATATTCCCACAAGCTCTTCTAGAACCACTTCTCCCATCAAGAGTTTTCTGTTTTGTTTTGTTTTGTTTTTTCTTTTTTTGAGACAGGGTCTCGCTCTGTCACCCAGGCTGGAGTGCAGTGGTGCAATCTCGGCTCACTGCAACCTCCACCTTCGGGTTCAAAGGATTCTCATGCCTCAGCCTTCTAAGTAGCTGGGACTACAGGCACGTGCCACCATGCCCAGCTAATTTCTGTATTTTTAGTAGAGACAGAGTTTCACCATGTTGGCCAGGCTAGTCTCAAATCCTGGCCTCAAGCTATCCACCTGTCTCGGCCCCCCAAAGTGCTGGGATTACAGGCATGAGCCACTGAGAATACGAACCAGCCTTTAGTAACTGGCTTCTAATAAGTAAACTGTGGCTGGGCGTGGTGGCTCAGACCTGTAATCCCAGCACTTTGGGAGGGCACAGTGAACGGATCACCTGAGGTAGGGAGTTCAAGACCAGCCTGGCTAACACAGTGAAACCCTGTCTCTAGTAAAAATACAAACAATTAGCCAGGCGTGGTAGCGCACTGTAATCCCAGCTACTCGGGAGGCTGAGGCAGGAGAATTGCTTGAACCCAGGAGGCGGAGGTTGCAGTGAGCCGAGCTTGCACCATTGCACTCCAGCCTCAGCAACAATAGCAAGACTCCATATCAAAAAAAAAAAGGTAAACTGTGACAGAGGCCCCAGCCACGGTGGACCAGGGAAAGCTGCTCCTGTCGCCCTATGCTAGGCCCTGTCCAAATCCTGACCCACAGAATCCATCAGTTTGGGCTCATTTAGTTGCACAGCCATAATCACCGAATCCTCATTTAATTTTTCTCTATAGTATCTAACATAATGTGTATTTGCTTGTTTCTCTATTGTCTACCTACGCCCCCCACCAAGAGAACGTGAGTTCCTTGAAGGCAGAAACTTTTGTCTATTTTTTCTAGTCTCAGTATCTAGAAAAGTACCTAGCACACAGTGGGCACTTGAAAAATATTTGTTGAACAAACGAATTAAAGAAAACTGCTAATTAAAGAAAACTGCTCCTTACTATAATTCGCAACACCTTCTGCTGAGGCATGTGACCTTTTCTGAAGAAAGTGTTCTCTGGTGTGTTTTGGACCAGCTCCCTGCTAAAAAATATCTCTTGTCAGCCATCTGGAAAACGATAAAGTTGGATCCATACCTCCCACTATACACCAGGAAATAGTCCAAGCGGATCAAAGATTTATACATGGTAAAATGAAGCCATTCAAGTCCTAGAAAAAGCACCGTAGCATTCTGATGTCGCCTTGGAGTGGGAAAGCCTTTCTAGCTACGACTCAGTCTCCAGCAGCCATTAAAGAAAAAGACGGGCCGGCGCCGTGGCTCACACCTGTCATCCCAGCACTTTGGGAGGCCAAGGCAGTTAGATTGTTTGAGCTCAGGAGTTCAAGACCATTCTGGGCAACATAGCAAGACCTCAACTCTACTGGAAAGAAAAAAAGGAAGAAAGAAAGAAAGAAAAAGATGGATCAACTCAAAGTACATAAAAATCAAAAACTTCTGTTTGATCATGAAAACAACAACAAAACAGCATGAGTAAAATCAAAAGATAAATGACAATCCTGGAGGAAAACAAGCAGCTTAAATCACAAAGAGCTAAACTTCCTGATCTATTAAAACAAAGAAACAATGTCTTTATCAGCAACGTGAAAACAGAGTAACACACAAAAAAAGAAAAAGTAAATAAAACAAAGAAACAAAAAACTTCTGGACATTAGGCAGAAAAAAAAGACAAGCTAGGCAGAAACTCAGTGGAAAAATGGACATTCAGGCAGGCAGTTCACAGAAGAGGGAAGTATAAAGTCAGTCCCCTATATCTGAGAATTCTACATTGTGGATTCAACCAACCATGGGTTGAAAATATTTGGGGCCAGGAGCAGTGGCTCATGTCTGTAATCGTAGCACTTTGGGAGGCCGAGCTGGAGGGCCACCCACTGAGACCAGCCTGGGTAACATAGTGAGATCCTGTCTCTACAAAATATTAACTGAGCATAATGGCATATGCTTATAGTCCCAACTTCTCATGAGGCTGAGGTAGGAGGATCATCTGAGCCTGGGAGGTCAAGGCTGCAGTGAGCTGAGATTATGCCACTGTACTCCAACCTGGACAACAGAATGAGACCCTATAAAAAAAAAAAAAGGAAAAAACCTAATAAAAATAATGTAAATTTTTAAAAAGCATAACTACTATTTACATAGTATTTAGTATTATAAGTAATCTAGAGATGATTTAAAGTATATGGAAGGGCTGGGTGTGGTGGCTTATGCCTATAATGCCAACAAGTTGGGAGGCTGGGGTGGGAGGATCACTTGAGCTCAGGAGTTTGAGACAAGACTGGGCAGCATACTGAGACCTCATCTTATCTTTATATATATATATATATGGAAGGATGTACATAGGTTTTATGCAAATACTACAGCTTTTTTTTTTTAGATGGGTTCTCATTCTCTCCTCCAGGCTGGAGGCGTATACTGGCGTGATCTTGGCTCATTGCAACCTCTGCCTCTGAGGTTCGAGTGATCCTCCCACCTCAGCCCCCCAAGTAGCTGAGACTACACGCCTGTGCCACCAAGCCTGGAAATGTTCTTTATTTTTGGTAGAGGTAGGGTTTTCCCATGTTGCCCAGGCTGGTCTCGATCTCCTGAGCTCAAGTGATCTGCCTGCCTTGGCCTCCCAGAGTGCTGGGATGACAGGTATGAGCCATAGCGCCTGGCCAATACTACACCATTTTATATTAGGGACTTGAGCATCTGTGGATTTTGGCATCTGTGGTGGTCCTGGAACCAATCCCACACCCATAGACTGTACAAATGGCCCTTAATCATAGTTAAAAAATTCACTCTCTCTCACATATAACAAAAATATAAAATAAAACTATACCAAAAAACTGTTTCTTCTATATCAGATTGGCAAACATCTGAAACCATAGCAAGACAACACTGGCAAGATGGTGAGGTCACGGGCACTCTCACACGTCACAAACGATACAACCTCCGTGTAGGATAATTGGGCCATATCTATCAACATCATGAAAATCAGCAACTTACATCATAAAGGGCCAAACTTCCCAATATGGTTTGAAAAAAAACCCAAGCTCTTAGAAGTTAAGCAGAGAAAAAGACCAACACCCAGGGGAAAAATGGGCATTAAGGCAGTTCACAGAAGGAGGAACTACAAATGACCCTCAAGTGTATGAAATTGTTAGCTCTAACAACTGCATTTCTCGGAATTTATCCCACAGATACATTTGCACCTATATGAAATGACATGTATAAAGTTACTCACTGTAGCATTCTCCATAGTAGCAAAAACATTGGAAACAATGTTACTGTCCATCGGTAGAAGACTGGTAAGCTAAATTACGGCACATCCATAGAACACAATACCAGATAGCTGTAAAGAATGAGAACCCTTCTTTTTTTTTTTCTTCTTTTTTTTTTGAGATGGAGTCTCACTCTGTCGCCCAGGCTGGAGTGCAGTTGTACGATCTCAGCTCACTGCAACCTCTGCCTCCCGGGTTCAAGAGATTCTCTTGCCTCAGCCTCCCAAGTAGCTGGGATTACAGGCACACACCACCACACCCAGCTAATTTTTTTGTATGAGAACACTTTTTTGTACTATTTCGGAAAGAACTATTGTACTATTAAAAGAAAATGCATATACACCTACTATGTACCCACAAAAATTAAGATTTAAAACTTAAAAAAATAAAAAAGAAAAATGCAAGGTGCCAAATGGTATGTATAGCATGCTATCTGCTAATTAAAATGCCAAAAGAAGAAGAAACAGTGGACAGCAAGAATACACACATTCATGTTTGCTTTTATATGGGGAAAGAAAGTCAGGAGAGTGACAGGAGAAGCCAGTAACAGTGGTTAACTACAATGGTAGAGGAGAGGCTTCACAGACACGGGACTCGTTTGCAGATATGACTTTTCTTTGTATACATTTTTATATATTATTTTATTTCTTCTGAAAATGCCTCATAATTTGCAATAAACGATTCACTCCTTAGCTCCAAAAGCAAGTCCTTTATCAAAATGCAAATGTTCCAGAGGGCTGTAGCCAGATTCTGTGGACCTCAATCTTCTTCACCCCTAAGAATTCATCCCTGTGATTTCTCTCTTCCCCTGCTTGGAGACCTCTAGAGAGCCAGCCTGCAGCTGCTCAGAGCATTGACTGCTAAACAGCTCACAGTTGCTGCTGCCGAAAATGCCTGGTGGTTATGCCTTCCCCAACCAGGAGCAGCCTACAGCTGATGACGGCCCTCCTTGCCTCAAGGTGGGATGACTTTGGTGGTGCCATTCACACTCCAGAGCTGCCTGGGATCAGGCCGAGGTTGCACGCTGGCCAACCCCGCATCTTTGCCTAGTTTCTTCCTCTGCTGTACCTCACTTCCCTCATCTCCTTCTTGGTTTCTCCTGAGAGCTTCCCTCAATAAATCACTTACCCTAGAATCCTTGTCTCAGACTCTGATTCTAGGCCCAACTTACGACGTTCACAAAATAAATTACACTGATTGATAACAGATCCCTTTCTCCGAAATGAATGACCAGTAGGCACTTCTGACTAGCACGAGCGTCAGCATATCCACACGGTGCTAAACTAACACCAAACCAAAGCAGACAGTGCTGGGTGGACTCGGTACAGGTTAATACCTCATGGGTCTCCATCTCCACCACCTTCAGACCCAAGGCTCCAGGGCTGCCAGCCTGAGAACCCTAAGTCATGATCTTGGGTACTGTGGCTGGATTTCCTGGCAACTGGCTGAGACCAGGACCTGCAAATAGGGTTGGAAGGAGGAGGGAGCAAAAAAGGCTAGAGTGGGTGTCAGTGGGTTTTGCCTGCCAGTCATCCACCATAATCCGTCCCCATTCTGCTGCACAAAAGTGTTGTGGCTGAGAGGACTGCTTTTTTCCACCCCTCTAGTTAATATGACTAAATTCTCCCTATGGAATGGGAATGGAAAGGCCACACCCAGGCCAGTGTCTTCAGGAAGGGGCTGTGACCCTTCCACACCCGCACCAGACACAACCATCATCTCGCCCTGTTTTGCCAGCTTTCAGTTGTATGTGCTGAAGGCTGCTTGCGGCTAACTTCTGGGGATTTTCCTGGCATAGGAAGCATGCTTGGCCAGTGCGCAGGGCAAGTTGGAAGGGCTCCAATGTCAGCAGCCTTCAACCAGTGATGGATGGAGAGTTGAGAACAGTGTCCTATGCATCCACAGTGGGCTAACTCTCAGGCGCATGCTGTACTGCCTCCCGGAGGGCCCCAGGGCGATTAAGCACCAGTTACCCACAGCAGTAACTTCCTTGATTCTCTTCCCCACATGGGCACTTTACTTCCTGTCACCCTCCCCAATGCCCTGCAGATACTTCCTGGGATCACTTCCTAAGCAATCCACTTGCACTTTAATCCTTGCCTCAGAACTGGCTTCTGGAAGAACCGAAAATACATGAAAAAAGAGAGACCAGGGCCTTAAAAAGAGCCCAAAGAGTTAAGCTTCCTGCCAAGTCACCCCCAGGTGCCTCTGCCCACCAGCCTGCGTGAGCGAGACCCTCAGTGCAGGTTTTTCCAATCAGTAGTTTGTTCTTCCACCCAACACTCAAGATTTGCTTCTTCAAGACAACTCTCCTACCAGCTGAGACCCTTAGAAACTGAGCTTCTACCACGCACAGGATGACATTGTCTACCCAGCTTCTACCACACACAGGATGACATTGTCTGCCCAGCTTCTACCACGCATACGATGACATTGTCTGCCCAGCTTCTACCACGCACAGGATGACATTGTCTACCCAGCTTCTACCACGCACAGGATGACATTGTCTGCCCAGCTTCTACCACGCATACGATGACATTGTCTGCCCAGCTTCTACCACGCACAGGATGACGTTGTCTGCCCAGCTTCTACCACGCACAGGATGACGTTGTCTGCCCAGCTTCTACCACGCATACGATGACATTGTCTATGCAGCTTCTACCACGCACAGGATGACGTTGTCTGCTCAGCTTCTACCACGCATACGATGACATTGTCTACCCAGCTTCTACCACGCACAGGATGACATTGTCTACCCAGCTTCTACCACGCACAGTATGACATTGTCTAACCAGCTTGTACCACGCACAGGATGACATTGTCTGCTCAGATGACATTGTCTACCCAGCTTCTACCATGCACAGGATGACATTGTCTACCCAGCTTCTACCACGCATACGATGACATTGTCTACCCAGCTTCTACCACGCACAGGATGACATTGTCTGCCCAGCTTCTACCACGCACAGGATGACATTGTCTACCCAGCTTCTACCACGCACAGGATGACATTGTCTGCCCAGCTTCTACCACGCACAGGATGACATTGTCTGCCCAGCTTCTACCACGCACAGGATGACATTGTCTGCCCAGCTTCTACCACGCACAGGATGACATTGTCTACCCAGCTTCTACCACGCACAGGATGACATTGTCTGCTCAGCTTCTACCACGCATACGATGACATTGTCTATGCAGCTTCGGCCACGCACAGGATGACATTGTCTACACAGCTTCTACCACGCATACGATGACCTTGTCTATGCAGCTTCGGCCACGCACAGGATGACATTGTCTACAAAGCTTCTACCACGCATACGATGACCTTGTCTATGCAGCTTCGGCCACGCACAGGATGACATTGTCTACAAAGCTTCTACCACGCATACGATGACCTTGTCTATGCAGCTTCGGCCATGCATACGATGATGACATTGTCTGCTCAGCTTCTACCAGGCATATGATGACATTGTCTTAGGGCATGGCAGAGCAACACAAGGGAGAACTCTGGGCCCCTAAGTGATGGCATGGAGGAGAACCCCCAACCCAGAACTACTACATGAGAAACAATGCTCTCTGTTCTTTAAGCCATAGGTGTGTTGGGAATCTTTGTTACAGCAGCCATGCCCAATATTTTTTTTTTTTTAGAGATGGAGTCTTGCTCTGTCGCCAGGCTGGAGTGCAGAGGCACCATCTTGGCTCACTGCAACCTCTGCCTCCTAGGTTCAAGCGATTCTCCTGCCTCAGCCTCCTGAGTAGCTGGGATTACAGGCACCCACCACCATGCCTGGCTGATTTTTGTATTTTTAGTAGACATGGGATTTTGCCATGTTGGTCAGGTTGGTTTTGAACTCCTAACCTTAAGTCATCTGTCCACCTTGGCCTCCCAAAGTACTGAGATTACAGGTGTGAACCACTGTGCCTGGCCCAGTCATGCCTTAACTTAACTAGCATAGCTGCCCAATGTCCATTTCCTCTTCCGGCCACGGCATCCTGATTTTCTGCTGGGCAACCCCTGTCTCACTGCTCCCAGACCAGGGGTGTAGCTGACCTGTGCTCTTTCCACTCAGTTCAGCGGGAGAGGGGTGTAGGTCTGGTCTAGAGAGCTGCACATCTCCCAGGGCACACTAATTAGTTGAGGGTGGGCCACAGAGCCAAATCCGCCCAAGATCTTAGCCTGAAAGAGAAACCCTCCTACTGGGTA
Organism: Aotus nancymaae; assembly: GCF_030222135.1. NCBI lineage: Eukaryota > Metazoa > Chordata > Mammalia > Primates > Aotidae > Aotus > Aotus nancymaae. The sequence goes on along the minus strand of NW_026988412.1, from coordinate 7,621,850 downwards.
ACTGCACTGTGAGGCAGAAGTCCAGAGCTGTGGGTGGCCATCCAGCCTCCATTTGTGCCAGCCCGAGAAAGAAGCCACCATTGGGGAAATTGAGCTAAAAGACGGAGACAGAGGTAAGAGAGGATGACATCACGTAAGCACCAGATCTGGCCACCCCTGGGACTGGACCGACCCTAGGCTTTTCAGCTGCTACATTCCCTTTTCTGCTAAAGTTGTTTTACACTGGGTTTCTGTCCCTTGCAACCAAGAGCTCTGCTTAGTAAAAACCTGACCCTAAAGAGAACGTCAACTGGTTCACAATTCCCTGTGCAAAACAGGCACAGGCCGGCTGCCCCAGTCCTGTCATTTGGATATTCCTTGCTAAGAATGCTCACTTTTGTGGTCTACATGACCCAGATAACCAAGAAGAAAGCAAATCAACCACCTTCCAGCCAGTCTCCTCCGCGGCAGGTGCTAGGAGAAAATACAATGTTAGTACTCTGCTCTCTGGAGTCAGGATTGAGCTTGGCGCTGGCTGTCCTGGGAGGCTGCACCTGTGATACTTGAGTGCCAGGTTCAACCCCTGCTGCTGCTGCCTGAATGGGGCCATTTAGATTGTTTTGTGCTACAGCCTCATCCCAGGAACCTGGAGCTTCAGAGGAGGCAGGGCAGGGCCCCATGGCCCCTGAACCTTGCCAGTCCAAGCAGCAGAGAGGTGAGGACCTCCCCCCGCTGCCCAGTCAGCCCTGGTCTCATACCTGCCTCTGCATGGTTCCAGTCCAGCCTGAAGCCTTTGCTTTCTTTTCTGAAGATAGGGTGAGGAGAGAGGGAAATTGAGGCATTCTGACTAGACTCAGGATTCCCGGCCTCTGCCTCCGACCTCCAGAAAACAGCCTCTGCAGTTGCCTCATCTACTCATGGAAACAGGGTTGTGACCCCAGGGGTGCTCTGAGGATTCTCCCAGAAAACACCTGCCCAGTGAGGGCTACCTAGCTCACTGCCCAAAAAGGGTTTGTTTCCTTTCCTTCTGCAACAAAAGCACTGAATTGGAAGAGAAATGTTGGCTCAAGCCGTAGAATATGCCACTTAAAATGTCCAGATCTTGGCATAATGCCTGGCGCACAATGTGGGAGAGAAGGAGAGAAGGTGGAAGGAAAGGAGGGAGGGGAAAGGAAAGAAGAGGAGAGGAAGCGGAGAGGGAGGAAACAAGACAAGGGGCTAGCAATGTTTCCCTAGACCAAGGAGTGGCCCAGGTGGTGCCCAGGAGTGGGCAAGAAAAGACAACGGGGTGTAGGTGATGGGGTGTAGGTAATCAGAGTGTAGGTGATCAGGGTACAGATGATTGGGGTGTAGGTGATGGGGTGTAGATGAAGGTGTAGATGATCAGGGTGTAGGTAATCAGGGTGTAGGTGATCAGGGTACAGATGATTGGGGTGTAGGTGATGGGGTGTAGATGATGAAGGTGTAGATGATCAGGGTGTAGGTGATCAGGGTGTAGGTGATCAGGGTACAGATGATTGAGGTGTAGATGATGGGGTGTAGATGATGAAGGTGTAGATGATCAGGGTGTAGGTGATCAGAGTGTAGGTGATCAGGGTACAGATGATTGGGGTGTAGGTGATGGGGTGTAGATGATGAAGGTGTAGATGATCAGGGTGTAGGTGATCAGAGTGTAGGTGATCAGGGTACAGATGATTGGGGTGTAGGTGATGGGGTGTAGATGATGAAGGTGTAGATGATCAGGGTGTAGGTGATTGGGGTGTAGGTCATCAGGGTGCAGATGATTGGGGTATAGGTGATGGGGTGTAGGTGACCAGGGTATAGGTGATGAGGTGTAGGTGATGGGGTGGAGGTGATCGGGGTCAATGTGATCGATGTGTGGGTGATGGGGTGTTGATGGTTGGGGTGTAGGTGATCAAGTGTAGGTCATCGGGTGTAGGTGACGAAGGTATAGGTGATCAGGGTGTAGGTGACTGGGGTGTAGGTGATCAGGGTGTAGGTGATCTGGGTGTAGGTGACTGGGGTATAGGTGATGCGGTGTAGGTGATGGGGGTGTAGATGATCTGAACTTCCTACTCAATTCAGGTAGCAGCTCCCAGCCTGTGGCAAATACCCCAAGGCAGGCAGGATGAGGAAACCTCCTCCCCTCCCGCCATGACCAGCTGCCCACATTTTGCCCTATCAGAGTCTCACCTTCCATGGCTCTGACACAGGCCTCCAAGGTGGGGAGATGGAGGTAGCAGAGGTCACTGTACTCAGTTGTCACACACCCTGAGGAAACTCCTGACGCTGTTATCCCTCCTGCAAGTGAGGAGTTAGCATTTCTCATGCTCCAGGGTCGGCCCCAGAGCCCATTCAAGGGAGGGAGAAGAGGCTTCAGCCAGCGCATCCTAACCGCAGAAAGCCAAGACCTCTACAGAGAAAGTGACCAGGCCCATAAAAAGAGACCCTAGAGTTGAGTTCCCCGCCATGCCACCCCAGGCGTCTCTGCCCACCAGCCTGCGTGAGCCAGCCCCTTAGTGCAGATTTTTCTAATCAGCCGTTTGTTCTTCCACCCAACACTCAAGATTTGATTCCCAGCCTGGACAACATAGCAAAACCCCATCTCTACAAAAAAAACACAAAAATTAGCTGGGCATAGTGGCACACACCTGTAGTCCTAGCCACTTGGGAGGCTGAAGTGGGAGAGGATCACCTGAGCCTGGGAGGTCAAGGTTGCAGTGAGCCATGATCACACCACTGCACTCCAGCCTGGGAGACAGAGTGAGAACTGGCCTCGAAAACAAAAGAAAAAAAAAAAAGAGAGAGAGAATGATCTGCTTCTTCAAACCCACACCATTAATACAACATAATCAACCTCCCCATCTCAATAACCTGAAACGAAACATCACACAATAAGCTCTAAACAGAGAGCTGTGGGTCAATGTTCCACTTTGCCTTTGAAAGCTTCACAAGAACATTTCATTTATTAAAATAATTTCTGTAAACTCTTTCAGAATAACAAAATTCATTTTCCTTGCTTAAACAGCATTTCAAGTAGAAGTATTTTTATTTCAAGGCACCATAAAATGATTGCTCTAAGAAATACCTCTCCCTCCATGTGTGAAAATCCTTGGAAAAAAAAAAAGTCCCGCACGGAGTTCTTGGCTATCAGGATCGTGGAAAACAAACTTTGGTGAATGTGAGCAGGTGCACCAGACAGGACACGGGTTACAGGGCCTGATGGCACTACGGTAACTGACAATCTTGGAAGGGATCCGATTGCTGATGTTCCAAAAGGACACAGAGGTGAACTGGACACTTCTAATTAAGAAGAGCCAATGGGGTGGGGGACGCTGAAAGCCAAAACTCCACGTAGACATACATGGCAGCCTGAACGTCTGTCCTCCTCTTCCTTCTCACTTCCTCTCCTCCTCCTCACTCAGGCTGGTATTCTCCTGCTGTATGGATGTCAGCTTGCCCTGCAAAAGGGCCGCCAGTTTTTTAGATGTCTTTTTGAGAAACGAGCTGCCCGGGTGGGCACTGTTCACGTGCAGGTACAGTTCCTCCTGGGTGGGGCCCGTGTAGCCACAATCCTCGCAGACATAGAGCTTGTCCCGCCGTTGCTTATAGGCGTACTGCTGCTGCACCCCGTGGATTTTCTTCAGGTGGGACTCCAGGGAGCAGCGCTGAGTGAAAGCTTTATTGCAGACATTGCATTTGTAGGGACGAATGCCTGCAAGGACAAGGGGCAGACACAGCATCGGTTGGTCACAGCCAAGTCAGAACAACCCAACCATGAAGCCAGTAAAGTCATCCTGACCAAGGATTCATGGCAGCATGAGGACAACGGTTAGAGCAGGAGACAAAACCATCTACAGAGGATCATAGCATCCACCTGAGCAAACCTAACACAAACGGATGCCAACATAGAAAAAAACAGAAACAAAGCACTACCTGCTTTAGGGAGGAAGATTTTTATTCTTTCAACTGGCCCACCTTCATGTTTTCATTATTGTGGGCAAAGTAAACTTTAAAAAAAAAATTTAATTTGGGCTGGGGGCAGTGGCTTAGGCCTGTAATCTCAGCACTTTGGGAGGCCGAGGCGGGCAGATCACTTGAGGTCAGGAGTTCGAGACCAGCCTGGCCAGCATGGTGAAACCCCCATCTCTACTAAAAATACAAAAAACTAGCCGGACACGGTGGCATGCACTTGTAGTCCCAGCAGCTCGAGAGGCTGGAACCCAGGATGTGGAGGTTGCAGTGAGCCAAGATTAAGCCACTGTACTCCAGCCTCAGCAACAGAATGAGACTCCATCTCAAAAAAAAAAATTTTTAATTTGGGTTTTCCCAGAAACAGAACCTGAAACAAAAATTCCAGTACAAGTAGTTTATTTGAGAGGTGATCCTGGGAAGAACCTATGCTGGAACAAAGATGTGAGGCAGGGAGGGGTAGGATCCAGTCCAGGGGGAGCTACTCAGCCAGTTACGTGGTGGGCAACTAGAGTCCAGTCCTTCTGTGCAATGCAGGGAGACAGTCGGCACACACTTGGCGTCATCCTGCCCCTCCAGGAGCTGGGGTGAGTCACTGGCTGCCAGCTGCTCCTGGGTGGCTGTGATTCTCCATTCCCAGCACTTCTGCCTGCCTTGTGCAGACAGACTGGGATCAGCAGGAAACCCCTCAGGCAGAGGTGCAGCGTGGGCAGTCGCCACCTGGACAGGTGTGCCCAGAAATGGCAGATGCCCAGGCCATCGGCAGGACACTGAGGTGTCTGTTGTAGTTATGAAAATCATTTCCAAATAAGCTCTTGTGCTGGCGTTAGAATTGGGCTAACATTAGTGGGACCTGCTCTTGAGCTGAGATTTTGCAGGTACAACATAGAGCAGCCTCATCAAAGAACTGCCGCTCCTGCCTCCATGATTACTCACACTGATGTGTGTGGCAGGATCTCAGATAAAGAACATAAACATAGACTCTCTGTGTGTGTGTGCAACAGAATATTTAGATGAGCTTGGACAGTACAGTATTTTACATACTTGCCAGAGCCTCAGGATCACCTGGAAAGCTTTTGAAAATCTTAACTCATGATGGGCACAGTGACTCAAGCCTGTAATCTCAGCACTTTGGGAGGCTGAGGCAGGTGGATCGCAAGGTTAGGAGTTTAAGACTAGCCTGGTCAACATGGTGAAACCCTGTCTCTATTAAAAATACAAAAACTAGCTGGGCATGGTGGCATGTGCTTGTAATCCCACTTACTTCGGAGGCTGAGGCAGGAAAATTGCTTGAACCGTGACCCAGAAGGCGGAGGTTGCAGTGAGCCGAGATTGTGCCTGGGCTACAGAACAAGACTCCGTCTCAAAAAAAAAAAAGAAAGAAAATCTTAACTCATGTCTCCTAGGACCAACTCAGTGGGTCTGGGGTAGGAATCAGGAATCTACTTTTAACAAATGTCGCTGGATACCCCAGTGTTTAAATTGGCTTTTAGGAGCCACCAATTAAGGTCTTCAAGATTCTGGTTGTGGTCTTGCCTGAGGTCAGGTAAGGTGACAGAGCAGAGACCTCAGAGCACACCCAGCTCAGTGCCCTACACTGGCAAAGGTCGCCCCTTGAGCCAGTGGCTGAACAGGAGGTTCACACTCAAAAAGAAGGTTGGGACTTAAAGATGGAACAGCAGACACTGAGGACCACAAGAGGGTGGACAGAGGGAGGGGCCGAGGACGGACAAACTCCCCATTGGGTACTAACTGGGTGACGGGATCATTCGAGCCTCAAATCTCAGCACCATGCAGTGTACCCATAAAAACAAACCTGCACATGCACCCCCTGAATCTAAAAATCAAAGTGGATTTTTTTGTTTTGGTAAAGGTTGAGACTGGTGTGTGACAGAAGCAAACACACTAAGCCGAAATCTCACATGACAGATTCTAGGAAACTCCCGTAGAGCATATCAGCAAGTTTTATTGGGCTTTAGTTGTGGGCAGAGTCCAATACTAAACCTTGCACAAAAATAAACAAAATTGGCTGGGTGCAGTGGCTCACACCTGTAATCCTAACACTTTGGGAGGCTGAGGCGGGCAGATCACCTGAGGTCAGGAGTGCCAGACAGCCTGGCCAACATGGTGAAACTCCATCTGTACTAAAAATACAAAAATGAGCCGGGCATGATGGCACATGCCTGTAATCCCAGCTATTGGGAAGGCTGAGGCAGGAGAATCACTTGAACCCAGGAGGCAGAGGTTGCAGTGAGCCGAGATTGTGCCACTGCACTCCAGCCTGGGCAACAGAGCAAGAATCCGCTTCAAAAAATAAATAAATAAATAAATAAATGAAATTAAGAAATCACCATAGTAAGGTCTAATTTAGGCTCTCAAAGAGAGGATTATGGCTGTGAAGGTACACGTCACATAAGCATGGAAGCTGAGAGAGGGAGAATGTGGTGCTGGGGTGCCTGGAGCACGAAGGGGCCACAGCCACAGCCACAGCCACAGACCTTCCTAGAGCCTAGAGACAGAAGGGATGCCACCTGGAGAAACCCGCAGACCCTGTACAGATTCCTGGGCCTGCCTCAGGGACCTCAGGTAATAGGTCAGGGGCTGGGATTAGGAAGCTGCAGTTTCATTTTTAATATTTTATTTTATTTTTTTGAGACCGATCTCGTCGATCGCCCAGGCTGAAGTGCAGGGGCACAATCTCAGCTCACTGCAGCCTCCACCTCCCGGGTTCAAGCACTTCTCCTGCCTCAGTCTCCTGAGTAGTTGGGATTATAGGTGCCTGCCACCACGGCCAGTTAATTTTTGTATTTTTAGTAGAGACAGGGTTTCACCATGTTGACCAGGATGATCTCGAACTCCCAACCTCAGGTGATCTGCCCACTTTGGCCTCCCAAAGCGCTGGGATTATAGAGGTGAACCATTGCACCTGGCCCAAATAGTTACCTTTTATTAAAATATAAAACATAGGCTGGGCGCCGTGGTTCATACCTGCAATCTCAGCACTTTGGGAGGCCAAGGCAGGCAGATCACCTGAGGTTGGGAGTTCGAGACCAGCCTGGCCAACACAGTGAAACCTTGTCTCTACTAAAAATACAAAAATTAGCCTGGTGTGATGGCCCATGTCTGTAACCTCAGCTACTTGGGAGAAAGAGGAACGAAAAGCACTTGAACCCGGCAGGCAGAGGTTGCAGTGAGCCAAGATTGTGCCTGGGCAATAGAGCAAGACCCTGTCTCAACATAAATAAACAAATAAAATAAATAATAAAAGGTTTCTATTAATAGTTGTTTAAATTTAAAAGTAATGTACCCCCAGTTTTATGGTGAAAATAGCAGTAAATTAAAAAATAAAACAGAAAAGATCCCCGTCACCCCATGCACCTTTCCTTCTCTAGTCTTAACTCTCAAGTTTCTTGTGATCCTTCATGTTTTCTACAAATTATATATATGTACATATATATTTTATCTTATTTTATTTTTTGAAGAGTCTCACTCTGTCTCCCAGGCTGGAGTTCAGTGGCACAATCTCGACTCACTGCAACCTCCACCTCCTGGGTTCCAGCAATTCTCCTGCCTCAGCCTCCCAGGTAGCTTGGACTACAGATGCCTGCCACCACATCTGGCTAACATTTGTATTTTGTTAGTGGAGATGGGGTTTCAACATGTTGGCCAGGCTGATCTTGAACTCCTGACCTCTGTCTTGGCCTCCCAAAGTCCTGGGATTACAGGCACGAACCACCGTACCCGGCCTACATATGTATGTTAAGATTAATAAATATATGTCATCTCTGGGTGTTGCCTGAGCAGGAGAATTTTTAAAAGCTTCCCCAGGAGGCTCTAGTGTGCAGCCAAGTATGAAAAAGAGTATTCTAAATAAACGCACATTTTCATTGGCATATTCACGGGTGTACATTTTTCTAAAACATAAACCTGGGATTTTGGAGAGAAGGTCTGGAGGGTACACTTGCCATCGCATCCCGGCCTGCACTACTTCCATCTCCAATCACCTGCCAGTATGAAAATTAATTAACAATAATTTTCATATTAACTGTGGTTCCTTCTGGGCAGTGGAATGACGAGGAATGTGCCCGCTTAGCTTTCACGTTAGCACTGCAATGCAGACTCTGTGTTTTCCCGGCCTTCTGGGCCCATGTGGCAGCAAGCAGCTAGCTCCCACTACCCCACAAGTGGCAAACCTGATCTCAAACCTTCAGCTCATCACCCAGAGACTAGTTGCTCCTTTCCTTGGTTAGTAGAAATAACCCACTGCTGTTTTAAAACATCCAAACTAAAAATATGGGGAAGCTGGCACACTTATATCAGGCTTAACCTGGATGCAACACGCTCCTGGAGGTTCCCATCCTCAAAGGTGACCTGCCCCCTAGGAGAGGCCAGCTGGGCCACCACTCGCCCTGTGTGCACAGGGCCACGTCTCCTTCCTCTCTTCAGTCAACACATCCTCTGAGCATCTTCTCGGAGCAGAGCACCCAGCAAGGCCTGGACAGCAAAGGCTAGAAGATTCCAAAATCCTGCATCATATGAACTACAGAGATGATGGCAGGGGGGACTTTGTTTCCAGGGAGGGGGTGGAACTGGAGCCTGGTTTGGAGGATGAGTGACTTGCAGGCAGAGCAGGAAAGGAGACATAGGCCCAGAAGCTCTAGTTACGGCACTTCTGACTTTTGTCAAATGCTCTGCTTTGTGTCGCGGCACTTCTGCTACCCCATTTTCTATCGTAAATGCCACCATTCACCCCTCATTCATTGGTGCAGGCCTTGCCATGCGGCAGCCCCTTGCTGACCCTTTCTAGGCTTAAAAACAAGCACTTCCCTCCCAGAGCACCCCCATTACCCACACACTCAGGGGGACAAAGGTAGCTAGAGACAGTCCTGGGCAAGAGGGACTGATGGTGAGGCCCCTGCCACTACTGAGGTTCACCGATCTTGTGCTCTCAAGCAAAGGCCAATCACGCCTGTATCTAAAGCAGGACACAGGGACTGAAGAGCATCACCCATCCACTAGACATCACCAGCCTCCTGACACCCACATGACAGTGAGTCCAAGGCCACTGAAAAGCCAGGCTACAGATCTGCTGCGCATTAACTGAAACAGGAGCAGCTGCTCCAGCCTGAAAGGCCGTTTCCTCACCAGCCACAGGGTGTCATAGGTTTTGCACGGCTGCTCTGAGGATTCGCCAAGATAGACCAAGTTCTCAATGGCATACAGCTCAACATCATGCAGATAAGCCCCATTCATAAGCTAGCTGCTGACCGGCATGGCCAACACGGTGAAACCCCGTGTCTACTAAAAATACAAAAAAAAAAAAAAAAAAAAAAAATTAACTGGGTATGGTGGTGGACGCCTGTAATCCCAGTACTTGAGAGGCTAAGGCAGGAGAACCACTTCAATCTGGGAGACGAAGGTTGCAGTGAGCTGAGATGGCGCCACTACACTCCAACCTCGGTAGCAGAGCGAGACTCTATCTTACAGCAAAACAAAATAAAACAAAAATAAGCTGGCTGCACATGACTATTTTGCAGATTTGTCTTTAAACTGTACCTGTATGTATACTTTTGTATGTATTATTTATTTCACAACAAAAGAAAAGTTTTTTTTTTTTTTTTTTTAAATAAAGACGGGGTTTCACCATGTTGGTCAGGCTGGTCTTGAACTCCCGACCTCAGGTGATCTGCCCGCCTTGGCTTCCAAAGTACTTGGATTACAGGCATGAACCACCATGCCCCGCCGAAAAGGATATTTTTTTTAAATGTGGCTGGCGGAGGAGAAAGGGGACTGCTTTCGCCGTCTGCCCTTTTGAATTCTGTACCATCGACCTGTCCTGCCTAGTCTGAAACATATTGTTTATTGGGTTATCAAAAAGAGTTTGTTTTCAAATTTTTTACTCCTAATAGCAAATCAAGCTTCCATGCCACACGTCCCCAAGGAAGATTCTTCACTACTGAAACTTTCCAGTTGCTTTCCTCGCTATAGCTCAACTGCTCCTTTACTGAACTTTATCCGAAGGTGAACTTCAGTGAGAAGCTTTTTATGGGCATGCTGTGGGAGCGGACATTCACGGCAGCCTCCTCGGAAGGCAATTTGGCAATGTCCATTAAAAAAAAAAATCACAGTGTATCTATCCAGCAATTCCACATCAGGGAAATTAACCTACAGGAAGACTCACATAGGGAGGCAAAGGATATACAGGATATACTCATGGTAGGACTGCCCGAAATGAAAGAAAGGAAAGAAGGAAAAGGAGAAAGAGAAAAAGAAAAAAAGGAAAGGAAGGAAGAAGGGACAGAGGGAGGGAAAGAAAGAAGGAAAGAAAGGAAGGAAGGGAGGGAGGGAGGAAAGATATCTGCAAATGGAAACAAATGTCATCAATTGGGGAATAGAAAAAGCAAAGTTCCTCGATACTGGAAATTTTGTTATGATTTATTATTATTGTTATTATTGAGACAGTTTTGCTCTTGTTGCCCAGGCTCGAGTGCCATGGTGTGATCTCGGCTCACTGCAACTTCTGCCTCCCAGGTTCAAGCGATTCTCCCGCCTCAGCCTCTGGAGTAGATGGAATTACAGGCATGCACCACCACATCCGGCTAATTTTGTATTTTTAATAGAGACGGGGTTTCTCCATGTTGGTCAGGCTGGTCTCGAACTCCCCACCTCAGGTGATCCGACCATCTCGGCTTCCAAAGTGCTGGGATTACAGGTGTGAGCCACCGTGCCTGGCCTTCTTTATTATTATTATTATTATTATTATTATTATTATTTTGAGATACAGTCTGACTCTGTCGCCCAGGCTAGGGTACAGTGGCGCCATCTCAGGTCACTGCAGCGTCTGCTTCCCGGGTTCAAGCAATTCTCTTGCCTCAGCCTCCTAAATGGCTGGGATTACAATTACCCACCACCAAGTTCAGCTAATTTTTGTATTTTTAGTAGAGATGAGGTTTCACCATGCCTACCAGGCTGGTCTCGAACTCCTGACCTCAAGTGATCCGCCTGCCTCAACCTCCCGAAGTGCTGGGATTACAGATGTGAGCCACCCAGCTCCAAGATACATATTGTATGAAAAAAACAATATGCATTAAAAGCTTTTGGGAAAAAAATTAAATGGTGGAAATGGGGCTTGGCCTGTGAAGGGAGCTTAAATTTTTTTTGTCCTTTTATCTCCTAATGAGCATATTACCTTTTTAGCTAAAAAATAAATTAAGATAAAATACAAATTAAAAATAAAACAATGAGGAGAGGGTTTATTAACCGGACCAGGCAATTCCCCATGACAGCATTCAGGCCAGCAGGGGTGGAAGTGACTTGATTCTTTCTTCTCGGTCTGCTCCACTACAAACATCTCTCAATCTGCATTTTTCCCAATCTAGTCAATTCTTCCCTTTAGGCTCCAAACAAAGACACCATTGTTTTCTCCTCTTTAATCAAGATGGGATTTGTGTGCCTTCTCCTCCCTCTGAATGTAGCCCCTCTCCTCCATGGAAGATAAGACCAGAAGGCGCCCTAGAGGGTGGGGCCAGTGCCCGCTCCCCACCTCCCTGACCTCAAAATTGGAATTCCTCAGCTTCTCTCAGTGGAACTCAGCAGCTTCCCCAGGAATGACAGGAGCCCTGAACTGCCTCCTTTATTCCAGCCGGTGTTGTAAAGTCATAACCAACGAGGGTTTATGACCTCCCTGGGCCACACAGCTTCCTGCAAAGTCTTAGAAAGTCTTAGCCGGGAGCCCCGAGGATGTGTGTGCCCTTCTCACCTGTTACACTGAGCCTTTACACTGTCTTCTCTGCAGCTTTTTATATTGTCTGAATTCTTTCACAGAATAGTTAGTCATTTTACAAATGAGTGAAATAAAACACTTTCCATAAATGCTGGACTTAAATGATGGGCCTGGCACATTGGAACTCCGAAGCTTGCACTTCCTGCATGCTTGCTCCTGGGGGCTCTGGCACTGCTGGTCCGAGGACCACAGTTTGAGTAGGGAGGGCTGGATATTATTTTTTCCTCTAAAATACAGATCTCCTCCCTCTCCTCCCAAAGCAAATCATTTACTTCAACAGAGAGCCATTCTTAGGAAGCATCCAAGCCAGTTCAATGTAAAACACTTAAATAAATCCAAAGCGATATCCTATGAAAACAGGCCCATGATGGTTTTCACAGGCTGTGAACTGAACACACATTCATTTTCTGGAAGCTCATGCACCTCTCTCTATTTTGGGTTGGTCAGCAGGCAGAATTTCCCATGTTGGCCTCAGTGATCCTGTCAACTTCACAGCAATTCCCTCAGTTATATAGTGGCTGCTGCTGGCTTCCCATCCAGACCACTTTTCTGAGTCAGTGCATGTCCCCAGCTGTCATGTGGTGGCAGCTAACAGCTTCTGGCTGTCCCCTTTTTTAAGGAATCAGCACTGGGCAAGTGACCTTCCACATGCTTAGGAGTGTCTGCCTGACCTTGCTCAGGTCAGATGCAGCCCTCAGCCAATGTCAGAAACGGGGGTAAAAAGGTCCCTGCCCCCACCCTGCCTGTAGCAGGTCCACCCTGGAGTCCATTCACACTCCCAGTCCCCCCTGGGATGAGGTCGAGGCTGGACTCAAGCTAAGAGCACAACCCATGCTCACCCTCTGCCCTCACAGGCTCCTCTTTACAGCCCTCCCTCAATAAACCATTTGATGGGGAGCCGCTTCCAAACCCCACCTAAGACAATTTGGATTGAAAATAGCCACTTGTTTGCTGCTATGTTTTCACAAAATGTTATTGGAGTTTTTTTCTGCACAGGTCAATTTCTCTCTTCTAGTCTTCAACAAGACACCATTTGACTAACACTCCCTTCCTCTCTCTCTCTCTCTCTGACACACACATACACACACACACACACACACACACACACACACCCCGCTCTGATTTATCTTTCTTGGGTGAAATCACAGCCAAAGAAGAAGTCTTAATCTTTTCTTTCATCTACTTGGATATTAATGTAAGAAATTTTCGGGTTCTAGTTTCTCTGGATCTTTTTCAAGACGTTTCTTTGGGTTTTGAGTCTTTCCTTAGACACCATGTTCACTCAGTAGTTGCAGGGGAAAGGAAGGGATGGGGAGTGGGGGGCGGTGCAGGTGAACCCTGATTCTGTATCTCACTGTCTCTGCCCACCTCATCAGTATAATAGCTATAATTCTCCAACAAAAGGTTCTGGGGTCCCAGATAAATCTTTAAATTAGTCATGGCCTGGTCTAACTGAATTGCAAACAAACATACCCCTCATTCAATTATCTGTCCTATTTATATTAAGTGTCTATATCTTTGTTTCTGGCCTAAATACAACATTTACGTGTAAGAACCAATAGCAAAAATACAACACTCACAGCTCAAAGGCAAGACCAGGCCGGCACCGTGGCTCACACCTATAATCCTAGCACTTTGGGAGGGCAGGCAGGCCGATCGTCTGAGGTCAGGAGGTTGAGACCAGCCTGGCCAACATGATGAAACCTCATCTCTACTAAAAATACAAAAATTAGCCAGGCGTGGTGGCAGGCACCTGTAATCCTAGCTACCTGGGAGGCTGAGGCAGGAGAATCGCTGGAACCCAGAAGGCAGAGGCTGCAGCGAGCCAAGATGGGAGCCACTGTACTCCAGCCTGGGCAACAGAGCGAGATTCGACTCAGAAACACAAAAAACAAAACACAAAAACAAAAACAAAGGAAAGACCAAATTCCCACTGAATTCCCGTGAGGTCTTTTGGAGCTTGTGAGGTTGGTTCACATGAACTAAAACAACATCGGAGAAACCCACATTTTTGCACTTTGTACCAACTGTCTCTTTTGGACAGAGCTGAAGAGACGCCTCGGCAGGCCCGTGCCTCTGAGCTTGCCACCAGCTGATGTATCAGGAAGCCCCGGCTGCTTTTTCTGGTCTTTTATTACTTAGAGACACACCTTCATTAGAAAATAGGTCAGGGTGGGGCAAATAGGTCTAAAACATTTCCACAGTTCCATTTGCTCATCACTTTAAGTGTCAAAATTATGATTAAAATTTTTAAATGTTATCTGTAGGTTATCTTACTGCCATCCAATACAAATTAAAATGCAAACCACTTTATAAGTTAACATTTTGTAGAAGCCTCAATCAAACAAGTGGAAAGAAACAGGTGAAATGAATTTTAGTGATGTATTCTGTTTAACTCATTATGCCTAAAATACTACCATTTCAATGTAAAATTCATATTAAAAATTGAGATTTTTGGCCAGGCGTGGTGGGTCACGCCTGTAATCCCAGCACTTTGGGAGGCCGAGGTGGGCGACTCACCTGAGGTTGGGAGTTCTAGACCAGCCCAACCAATATGAAGAAACCCCATCTCTATTAAAAATACAAAAATTAGCCGGGTGTGGTGGCGCATGCTTGTAGTCCCAGCTACTTGGGAGGGTGAGGCAGGAGAATCGCTTGAACCCAGGAGGCAGAGGTTGCAGTGAGCCGAGATCAAGCCATTGCACTGCAGCCTGGGCAACAAGAGTGAAACTCCGTCTCAAAAAAAAAAAAAAAAAAAAAAAAAATTGAGATTCTTTTACACCTTTTTTTTTTTTGCATTTCAGCTTGAAATCTAGTGTCTGTTTTGCACATACAACACATCTAAATCTGGACCAGCCACACCTCTGGGACTCAGAAGCCACATGCAGCCAGCAGCTGCTGGACCAACCAGCACATCTCTAGGAGTTTCACTCCTAGCTGCCTTCTAAGCCCTAGCCTTTCCCCTAAGGTAATAACTGTGAAGCCCTTTGGGAAAGCATCAGGTGGAAGGTATTTTTATTCACTAACTTAAATTATTTTCAGCACCCTTGCAGAAGTGACTAGAATAGCAGGAGATGGAGAAAATCTGAGAACCTCAGGCTGGGAGACCGGGGCTTGAGGGGGTACAGATGCCCCCCTTTCTTGCTTCCTCTGTGGGCAGAGGACATCTTGGCACCACTAAAGTCACATGTTCACAGGCTCTTCTACAACCTACTAAACCCCAAGCTGGAGTGTGCAGTTTGTGCTACTAATAGGTCTGAGTTTCCCTTTATCTCATCCTCCTCTAGAAGCAAGCAGGCTTCTAGATAAAAACTGCAGCGGGGTGGGCTGGTGAGGCCCCTGCCTCATGGAGAATGCTGAGGAAGGCACTGGGAGGCAAAAAGAGCAGAGAAGGAGACCCTACAGAGGATAAAGACCGTGAACTTCAGGGCCAGCCAGCTCTGGTTCCCAGCTCCACCACCGATGGGTTGTGTCAGCTCCCTGAGCCCGGTTCCCTCATCTGCAAAAGGTGGGGAACAACAGTACAGACTGTTTGGGGGAGTCAGATGACAGGATAAAGGCTGGGGGCCTGGCATGACGGAGAGTGACACTGTGTGGCTTGCTTCCGCCTGCAGGAGCCGTGTTACTCTCTGAAGGGTTTCCCCGTCTCTGCCGAGCCACCCTCCTCACTTACTAACTCTCTGCCTCCCAGGGCAATGCCCCCGTCATATCCCCCCAGCAGACCCCAGCCATCTCAGATGGCTCCTGCATCTCTCTGCCTAAGGATGCTCTCCAGGCCTGCAAAGGGCTAGGGCAGGAAGTGGGTGGGAGAACTGCCTAGGAGTCAGGAGGTCCAGGATGGACACCCAAGAAGGAGGAATGGGTGTTGATTGAGCAACCTGGGGTGCATTCTATACGGTTCTTCCAAGGATCTCCAGCGGGATTGAGCCCCCGTTGCCCACAGTGATAACCCACTTATTATTGATGGGCTCTAATTGGCTGTCTTCCCTCCGGCCTCCCCTCCCTTCTCCACTGTGTTATACCTGCTCACATCCAAATCATCATGCCAGGGTCTGCTTCCTGGGCAACCCAAACTAAGACACTCCTCATCGGCAATGCCCTTCCTCCTTCTGTCATGCTGCAGAAAGCTTGCTCATCCTTCACGGCCCAGCTGAAAGGCTACCTTTTCTGAGAGGCCTCCCTGCATGCAGTTAGAAACAAGGCACCTCCCAGGACTTCCTTTGGCATGTGCCACTTTTTCTTCTGTCTGGCAGATCTGCTGTTTCACTTGTCTCACAGTCAGATGTCTGAGTTATTTCTCCCTCTGTTGGCTGAGAGCTCCAAGAGCACAGAGGTGAATCCTAGGGTCTGCTACACATCAGGTCCTCAGGAAGCCTCTGCCAACTGTTGCAATTTTACTACCAATAATAGTTAATGTTTACTAAGCACTTACAATGTAAGAAGCACTTTTATATAATGCTGGCCCGAAAACCTCACAACCATCACTTTAAATGGCAAGTATTAAAATCATCACACCCATTCTAGAGATGGAAAAACTAAGGTGAAAGATGAACAATTTAGATGAAGGCTCACAGTCAGCTAACTCAGATCAGGAGTTCTTAACTAGTATGTGACCCCCTCAACTTGTAAAGTCTTCTCTGAGAAGCTGCCAGTCCCTAATATTTCCCTTAGTCTCTAGCAATGGAGAATTAATTCAGTCACAGGTGAAGCAATGCCATCAGCTCCGTGGTTACTCCAAGGTACCAACAGCCAGCCATGCTCCCCAGGCCCCCTGCACTGTGTCCTAGAAGCCAGGGGTGGGGAGTGACCAGAGTCCATCCAGGCAGGGAATGCCATCAAGGACATCCTCAGAGATAAACTGCTGAGACAGCTTCCAGGGCCACCAATGGCCAGCGACTTCAGGAGTGGTCCCAATTTGGTGCCCCTGGGTCAGGAGGAAAGCCCAGCTTTGCTGCTGCTGGATGGGTCCCTTGACAGCCTCGAGACCTCCCCTCAGATCTCTGATAAGACCCCCCACTGCCCTGTGGATCCACCACCACCCCCTAAGCATTCTCCTCATCCCCACCCCATGCCCAGCTTAGCCTCACAGAGGTCAAAGTTTTACTGATTCACTGGTGCTAGGAATTAAAAAAAAGAAGCCATATAACCAGGCCCTAAGAGGACACTGTGGGATTCCATTTACATCAAGCTCAAAAACAGGCCACAGTAACTTAAGCTGTTAGAATTTGCAACAGTGGTTTTCCTTGGAGAGAAAGAGGCAGCCTGGGAGGGGTAGTGACTTCTAGTGGCTGGAAATACTGTTTCTCAGCCTAACTGCTAGTTGCATGGGTGTGTTCACTTTGTAAAACTTCCTATTGGTTGAGGTCGGCACTTAGGATCTGTGTACTTTTCTGGATGTATGTCACACTGAAATGAAAAGTTCTCTTTAGAAAAAGTTTTTGGCCAGGTGTGGTGGCTCATGCCTGTAATCCCAGCATTTTGGGAGGACAAGGCAGGTGGATTGCTTGAGCCCAGGAGTTCGAGACCAGTCTAGGCAACATGACGATATCCCATCTCTATAAAAAATACAAATAAAAAAAATAGCTGGGAGTGGTGGCATGCACCTATAGTCCCAGCTACTGGGGGGGCTGAGGTGGGAGGATCAGTTGAGTCCAGGAGTTAGTGGCTGCACTCCAGCCTGAGCAAGACCCTGTCTCAAAAAAAAAAAAAAAAAAAAGAAAAGAAAAGAAAAAGTTTTTAAAAAGGAAAAAAGAAATATTTTAGGATGCCAGCCATTCTCTAAGGTGGCAGATACTCTTTCCAGACCAGGGAGGCAGCTCAGCCAGTTCTCTAAGAGCAATTGAGCATGATATGAACTAGAAAATAGGATGCAGAGGCCTAAGAAGGAACCTGTGTGGGGGCTGAGTAGCTGGGCGCCCCATCTGGAGGGAGGAAAGAGCATGTTCTCATCCCTACCAAAATACCAGGACTGAAAGAGCTCAAGGACTGCCCATAGCAAACCATTTCTTTTTTCCCTTGAGACAGGGTCTTGCTCTCTTGCCCAGGCTGGAGTGCAGTGGCACAATCATAGCTCACCATAGCCTCAAACTCTTAGGTTCAAGCGATCCTCCAGGCTCAGTCTCCCAAGCAGCTAGAACTATAGCCATGTACCACCACGCCTGGCTAATTTTAAATTTTCTTGTGGAGACAGGGTCTTTTGATGTTGCCCAGGCTGGTCTCCAATTCCTGGCCTCAAGCAGTCCTCCCACCTTGGCCTCCCTAAGTGCAAGGATTATGAGCATGAGACACTGCACCCAGCCTGTAGATGAATTCCGTAAGTTTGTTGGGAGGGTGGCTGGTAGCCCGGATAGGGTTGAATGGGTTAAGATGGGATGGGATAGGATGCGCTGAATGGGTTGGAGTGAGATGGGCTGATCTGAGGTAGGCTGTGATAGGAGGAGATGGGATGGGAGGTGACGGGCTGGGATGGGCTGAGAATAGGATGGGGATTTGAAGATGGGACCCACATTGTAAAGGCCTTTACACAAAGCCCATCAAAACGAGAGATGAGGAGTCTGGATTTCGTTCTGCTCAGAGCTGGAGATTTCTTAGCAGGGAAGTAGAGTCCTTAGACTTCTCATGGAGAGATCACTCTGGCAGATGTGTGGATGATGGGGCTCAGGTGGGAAAGCATGGAGGCCAGGTGTTTCTAAGATAGAAGCAGTGAGGCCGAGACCAGAGGCCAAGGACACCTCCAGGACTCTGTGAAGAACTGGAACTGGGGAGAACCTGGATTCCCACTTTCTAAGCCAGGAAACTGAGGCAAGTCCAAGGAGAGCCAGATGCTCACTCACCGGGCCCCAGTGGGAGGCTCAGGTCAGCTCTAATGGCAATGAGCTTGTTTTTGTCTTTCAGAAGGAACATGATGCTATCCAGAGACAGGCTTATGTCCCAAGAGAGAAGCATCAAATACTCATTGTGGGATGACAAGAACCACCTTCCATCAGCCAGGACCAAGGGGCTGACCTATGGCAGCCCCCATGTGTGTATCATGCATCATGATTCTCAGAATACTTCCAACCAGGGATTTGTTTTGAGCCTTGCTAGAACTCACATCAGTATCTCCATTTTACAGGGTGAAAGGCAGGCTACCAAAGGTGGCTCACCCAGCCCAAGGTGACACAGCCAGCATGTGGCAGCGTCAGGAGGTGAACCCACAAGGGCTGGCCCCAACGCCCCATCATCTTGTGATATTTCTTTCTTTCTTTTGAGACAGAGTGTCGTACTATCGCCCAGACTGGAGTGCAGTGGTGCGATCTTGGCTCACTGCAACCTCCAGCTCCCAGGTTCAAGTGATTCTCCTGCCTCAGCCTCCTGAGTAGCTTGGATTACAGGCACCCACCACCACGCCCAGCTAATTTTTTTGTTATTTTTAGTAGAGTTTCACTATATTGGTCAGGCTGGTCTCAAACTCCTGACCTTGTGATCCACATCTCGTGATCTTTCTAGAAACACAACATTGTTCCACGCTCTTGACCTGGTTCTTTGGTGGGAAAGAAGCAGGAGCTCTTGGCCAGAATAACAAAACAGAGAACAAAGCACGCGCTCCCCGCTCACCTGTGTGCGTGCGGACATGCCTCTTCAGGTCGAAGGTGTCGTTGAAGCCCTTGCCACAGAAGGCGCACAGGTGTCTCTTCACCTGGTTGTGGCACTTGAGGTGACGGTTGAGCATGCGCTGCAGGCGGAAGCCCTTGCCACACAGGTCGCAGCTGTGAACCACCGAGTCGCTGCACGTGCCTGTGGTGAACTGGGGGCAGAGAGAGGCCGTGAGGATCCCCTGACAGGCAGGCACAGCCAGCGGGCTCACTCGGGAGACCCACCTCCCTGTGTCTTGAGGCTTGCCCGGTCTGTGGCTTCTGCCTCCTAAAAATTTCAAGCAGGTTTTGGCTTTGGGGAAGGTGAAATAACAACTGGCATTTCCTTTCACTTTCTTTTTTTTTTTGAGATGGAGTCTCACTTTGTTGCCCAGGCTGGAGTGCAGTGGCTCAATCTCAGCTCACCGCAACTTCCACCTCCTGGGTTCAAATGATTCTTCTGCCTCAGCCTCCCGAGTAGCTGGGACTACAGGCACACGCCACCATGCCCAGCTAATTTTTGTATTTTTAGTAGAGACAGGGTTTCATCATGTTGGCCAGGCTGGTCTCGAACTCCTGACCTCAAGTGATCCATCTGCCTCAGCCTCCCAAAGTGCTGAGATTACAGGCGTGAGCCACCACGCCCGGTCAGTTCTCCCACTTTTCATTCTCCCCTTCTTCCTTAGAACAGACCTCTGACTTCTAGCTGGGCACACTGTCTTACTGCATCCTACAGGCATGTGATAGGGTACGGATGTCAGGCCCCTCCAAATCTCATGTTGAAATGTGATCCCCAGTGTTGGAGGTGGGGCCTGGTGGGAGGTTATGGGGGCAGATCTCTCATGAATGGCCTGTGCCAGTGGTAAAGAACAAGTTCTTACTCTCATCAGTTCACAGAAGAGCCGGCTGTTTAAAAGAGCCTGGCACTTCCTCCCCTCTCTCTTGCTTCCTCCTTTACCATATGACACACCTGTTCCCCCTCCACCTTCTGCTATGAGTGGAAGCTTCCTGAGGGCCTCACCAGAAGACACAAGTGCTATGCTTCTTGTACAACCTGCAGAACCATGAGCCATAAACCTCTTCTCTATAAATTAGCCATTCCGAGGCATTCCTTATGGCAACGCAAAATGGACTAAGACAGCATGGCCATGGACTACCTGGACAATGAAACAGAAATCTCCTTGAAGGGGAGCAAACGGTGCCCTCCTCCTCCTTCGCTGCTTCCTGCTGGCTAGAGCACCAATAGCCACTTTGGACCATGAGATGGAAGTGCGAGCTGAGGATGGAGGAGCAGAGAGGAGTCTGGGTCCTGATGACATCATGGATCGTGGTATGTGACATTATAGACAGTCCCCAAAGAGAGCCATAGTCAATTCTGTCCTCCTTGTGCCTGCATCCTGCTCCATCCATCACGAGATACAGACTGTTGTCCCTCCCCTTGAATCTGGGATCAAGAGAATGCAATGAAGATGTGTCAGTTCCAGGTCTTAAGAGACCTCGCAGCTTCCACTTCTTCCCTCTTGTAAGCCAGCTGCCACCTAAGAAGTCTGAGGCCACCATGCTGCGAGGAAGCCCAAGCTAGCCATGTGGACAGCCAAAGGCACATGGCGGAGCATGGAGGAGCCAGATATGAAGAAAGCCTCCTCATTGGACCCTCCAGCCCAACCCAGGGCTGCCACCAGCTGAGTGACCCCTGCTAATGCTACCCAGAGCAGAACCGCCTACCAGAGCTGTGCCCACGGCTTTTGTCTTGACCCACAAAATCATAAAGGAATAAAATTATTTTGTAAAGCAGCTTGGTCAGGACCCCACAGCTTTGTTATCAGTGAAATCACAACCAGACCTGGGTCTGGACTCCCTGCCTACTGCTTTCCACTACCTTTGCTGCCGCTAAGGAAGAACACAGAATCTACCTCTGCGTGATGAAAATGACGTGTTCAGTTTTAGTATCTGATTTGGTAACCTTTGAATATATGACATGAATGTTGCCAAATGAGATCCTTTAGAAGACGGATCCCGTTGCTCTGCCAAAATTCATCGCTAGCAAGAAGACTGGTTCTCTCCTGGCTCCACACTCTCCCAGCCTCAAATACTCTCCTCCTTCACCCACCCTGGGTATTGCCCTCCCAGGACCCAAGAGGCTCCCTTGCCAATGGAGCCTTCTCCAAATACTGCAGCCCATGACCAAAGTGCTCACTGCCGCACTTAAACCAGTGCCTCTCAGACTCCAGCATACCTATACCTCCCCTGGGGTCTTGTTAAAATACAGTTTCTGATTCAGGAGGTCTGGTAGGATCGGATGTGCTGCTTTTCTAAGCAGAGCCCAGGAGACGTCACTGCAGCTGGTACACTCCACACTAGCCCTCAGAAGTCATGCTATATTCCTTCTCATTCCCAAGGTTCACTATGCACACAGTTCATCTCGTTTTCTCAACTCAACACCTTGAAGATGGTTAGCAAGCATTCAATCTCATTCCTGCCTCCCTACCTCCTGCCCTAAGTCTAGTCTAGGGCCAGTGAACAATCAGTGTGTGCTGACCGGCAGCTAGGAGCAGGTGGCAGTATGCAGAGTCTCAAGGGAGGCACAAGACCCCAGAACAGGGTATTCCTGTCAGCCTCCTCCACCAGTTCATTTTCCTTTACTTGGAGCTTAAGTTGCTGCAGCTAACAATGACAAGTGCCTGATCTATCATGAGCCCTGCACTTAGAGCTGGAGGCAATACAGTTAGAGATGACTTATCCCCAGTCCCTAGGAAGTCTAGTGGGGGGTGCAGGCAAGTCAACAGCCATTGACATCTGAGAGGACCAGGGTCCAAGGGGGCACCTACACTGGACGTGCAGCGCCAGAGAAGATGCTTCCAGAGGAAGTGAGCTCCTTAGCCAGGCAAAGATGAGGAGGAAGAGGGGCACACGGCACAGAACATTTCAGGAGTGGATAGTGGGAAAGAGGGAACTGTGTGTGGTTCAGCATGGCTAGCTTGAGCCTGGAAGAGCAGTTAATGAAGAGAGCAGTGGTAGCAAGAGCAGGATCCCCTTAGGAGTCTACCTTGAGGGCCCCACTGGGGCTGGAATATAGTCAAAGGGTAAGAAGGAGCCACTGGAAGACAAAGGAGGACCCTCACAGGGGCTGAGTTCGATGACCCAGCTGGGCTGCCCACCTCTGCCCAAGGCTTTGCTATCACCCGAGCAGATCGTGTTCTCCTCCTTGCCCAGCAGTCCCTATCCTGCTCACTGCCACTCTGGAAGGGATATGAAAAGATGAAATACGTTCCACTAAGTACTCTGAGCTGCTAAAGGCCAAGTGTGCACAAGGACATTTGAGCGGTAGTGAGGGGCTAATGAAGCTGAAAAATTACCCTAGTAATCGCAATTAAAAATAATAAAAACCTACAACTGTCTTTTGAAAGTCTTGTAGGATGAGCATAAGGACTCACCAACCACAGTTCAACGATGAACTCTCGTTTAATCTTTCTGATAAATTCCTATTTTAAAAATGCTCTGAATGTAATACAGACTCCTTCTATTGCAGTCTAGAATGAAAATCTCAAATCACGGGCATTATTTTGTTTGAAAAGAATAAGATCTTGAAGGACACAGGGAAGGGAGATTGGTGACAATTTGAGGGCATACAGGGACACTAGATCATCTGACCAAGACATAGAAAGCGTTTTATTTATTTATTTCTGTTTGTTTTTTGAGACAGAGTCTTGCTCTATTGCCCAGGCTGGAGCACAGCGGTGCCATCTTCACTGCAACCTCCACCTCTCAAGTTCAAGTGATTCTCCTGCCTCAGCCTCCGGACTAGCTGGGACTATAGGCATGCACCACCACACCTGGCTAATTTTTTGTATTTTAGTAGAGAAGGGGCTTCACCATGTTGCCCAGTCTGGTCTCGAACTGCTGAGCTCAGGAAATCCACCCACCTCAACCTCCCAAAGTGCTGGGATTAGAGGTGTGAGCCACCACACCCAGCCTTTGTTTGTTTTTTTAGAGATGGAATCTCACTATGTTGTCCAGGCTGATCTTCAACTCCCATCCTCAAGGGATCCTCCCACCTTGGCCTCCCAGAGGGCTGGGATTACAGGTGTAAACCACCATGACTTGCCAGGAAGCTTTATAAAACAGGGGAGAAAATGGGAATGGAGAGAAGGAGTCGGAGACTGAGGGCACACCTAATTCTCGAGGGGACCTTTCCTCTGGTTTTCTTGGAGCAAAAATGGAAATTCTCCACATATCTCTTAGCAAAGGCAATTTTTCCATTTCTTCCCATTTCACAGCATGGAAAGGTAAGTCACCAAGAAGTGGCTCATGCAGGGAATTCACCCTGTGGTGCACCCTCCAATCCATTAAGTGCTGCTTACCACTCTTATGACCAGTCAGGTCCTCAGATACTAAGAAATTACACTCAACGTCTTCAGGAGCCTTGTTGAAAGAAGATGTAAGGTTATTTAATGGCAAAAAATGATGGCTGTCAAAGCCAGCTTCTGCCAGACTATTTTGCTTCTCAGAAAGGAAGGGATCTTTGTAAATTCCTAAACATGAAATTTATCCCCCAAAGTATATTTCCTATGCCCTGTGCCTCAAAATTTGGTTTGTAGTAACTAAATATATATCTATCAATAGGAATTTGTTAAAGAATGATGGTAGAAGCTGACAATTAATGCACTGGACAAAGTTAAGAGGCAACAGGAAGTTCAAGTGTCAACTGCCAGCCACGTGAGTGAGCCTTCAAGGATGTCCATCCCAGTCAAACCCCCAGAAGACTCCAGCCTCAGCCTCCATCTGACGGCAACCATAAGGTAAGAACTGCCCTGCTGAGCCCAGTCATCCCACAGAGGTGGATGACACAATACTACATTATTTTAGCTATTAAATTTGGGGTTACTTGTGAAGGAGAAATAGGTTAACTGGAATAGTAATTGATGTATCATTCTCTCCAGATGCCAGACCTGCCACATGTCTAAGTTTCTCTTAGGACTGCATGGTACAGAAGACACATCTGACTCCTGGGCTGATGTTCCATGGGCCAGAGGACCAGCTGACCCTGCCTGGATCAGGACCACAGGTCTGATCACTGGGGCACTTTATTATGTTTACACAGGTTTACATTTAACACTCTACCTCCTAAAAGTTAAAAAAGAGTTAATCAATTTTACCTTCTTCCTCTATAAGTAGTAGACCAAACTTAGTTACATCTTAGTCATGTTAGTTACAAAACAATAGTGGAATAGAGAAACAAGAAATCTGAAGGATCAAAATAAACCTGGATCTGGCTAGGGGTGTGATATGGAATGTCATCTAACATCCCTACATCACAATTTCCCAACATGTAAAACAATAAAATGATATTAGATAATCTCTTCAGCTGTCTAAGAAGCTAAGAGCAGGGTCTGTTTTCCAGTTTCCTAAATTCCTTCAATTCCTGCCCCACCACTTAGTTTGGGGCAAGTTACCTAACTTAGTTGTAAGGCAAGTTACCTAATATCTCTAAGCCTTAATTTCATCACCTGTAAAATGTGCATAATAATACTTGCCTTTTAGAAATAAATGAAGAAATTAAATTTTAAAAGCTACTTAGAAAGGACCTGATGCTCGTAAGTCCTATTATAGTTAGACCAGCTCCAAAATTCTGTGGTCCTAAACAAAAGATAATTGGGCACAATTTCTTGTTTCTCCGCCAGGCGTGGTGGCTTACACCTGTAATCCCAGCACTTTGGGGGGCCAAGGCAGGCAGATCACCCGAAGTCAGGAGTTCGAGACCAGCCTGGTCAACATGGTGAAACTCTGTCTCTGCTAAAAATATAAAAATTAGCTGGCTGTGGTGGTGCATGCCTATAGTCCCCGATACTTGAGAGGCTGAGGCACGAGAATCACTTGAACCTGGGAGGTGGAGGTTGCAGCAAGCTGAGATCACGCCTCTGCATTCCAGCCTTGGCCAAAGAGAGAGACTCTATCTCAAAAAAAGAAAAAAATATTGTTGTTTCTCAATTTGCTTTTGAATTTTTCTCCCTTTGATGAAAGAAAAGGGGAACTACAAAAAAGAAAAATACTAAAGTAAAAAGAGAGCCATGAGCTCAGTCCTTCATCTGCGACTCTAATTCAAAACGCTCCAGAAAACAGCTGCCTGTGGGGGCTCATCCCTGTAATCCCAGCACGTTGAGAGGTGGAGGCAGGAGGATCACTTGAGGTCAGGAGTCCAAGACCAGCCTGGCCAACATGGTGAAACCCTGACTCAACTAAAATGCAAATATTAGCTGGGCATGGTGGCACACACCTGTAATCCCAGCTACTCGGGAGGCTGAGGTGGGAGGATTGCTTGAGCCTGGGAAGCGGCAGTTACAGTAAGCCAAGATAGCACAACTGCACTGAATGACAGAGAGAGACCTTGTCTCAAAAAATAAAATATATGACAAAAAGCTTTGACAACCAACATTCTCTCCTATCTCCCGTGACAGTGAAATCTGACCTGAGCTGATGTAAAAATATGCACAGACTTTATCCCATTTAGTGTCAACATTCACGTTTTAATACAGAAATTATTAATATATTTACTTATAGTGTACTACTCTAGACTTGCGAGGGGTGGTTTTTACATGCTACCTTCTGGAAAAGCTTAATTGTCTCATCCTTATTCCAAAATTAACACTTTGCAAAAGGCTTATTAATGAGAGGGGGGAGCTACCATAGAGGGTGGGAAATGACATCGGTCTAGAAATTAATGCAGGGCACGAAGATCAAGAGAGAATGAACAGCTCTCCATCTCCACGGCCTGGCGCTTTTCTGAGCACCGTCTTGTTTTCTGCAGGATCTCGACTTTCATTTCAAAAAACGTGCAAAATTTTCGAGTTCTTCTTCTAGAAAACAGGACTGCAGCAAAACAAACCAATCATTGTCTCTGCGCTGCTGAAAACTGCAGGAATACCCAAGGAGTCAGGGCCTTCGGCTGGCCCTCTGATCAACTTCAAAGCTGGCTCAGATCATCCACCTGTCAAACTTCTAAAGGTGAAAACAATGACAAATAAGAACCTTCATTTTCTGTTGATGTTTCCAGCACACAAGTTCATTTCATTAATGATCCTGTTTCCTATGGGAGGATATTCTGAGTCCAAGGCTACCTTCTGGTGGACGTTTGGACCAGATTTCCTCAGACACATTTGCGATGCTTGAATGCTAAAAGTATGCTAAGCATATTTCCCCAATTCATTTAGGATTCAGATTCTTCTCCTGGTCCTATGTACCATTTCCTTAGGCTTCACAACTCCCCTACATGGCAGAATGGAGAGCTTTCTCAAATGCAGAGAAGATGAAGGGAATAAATCTTTATAACCCTGAAGAAGAAACTGAGGCCCCAAGAGATGTGACTTGCCCATGGCCACATGACTTGCAGTAGCCCACCCTGAGAATTTTGAATGTGGTCCATCATCTGCAACACTTGTGCCTACAGTTCCCTTAGGACAGGCACAGAGGTCTGTGGGGCAGGAGGAGGGGGCGTGAACCCCATTGTTTGTCTCATATCGTCACGAGGAACAGCTCCCAATTCCTTAATAATGTCAGACTATCAACACTAAGGGCTAAAGCATCAAAGCCACATGCTGACTGTGGCTGCCATATTGGACAGTGCGGTTGTCCCACAATGCAATGGAACAATGCTGAAAGGTTAAGGATCCTTGGGTTGAGTTTTGCCACTAACAACTTTGAGGAATTCAATAAAAACTTGCTGGGCTTAACTTTTCTCACCCTGAGAGTAAGGAGATGAGGGGCCATACATGCTCTAAAGTTTCCTGTAGTGGATCCTATGGAAGGATACTCAGTATCTTTCCCAACTCCTTTTGATGGGCCTTCCTATACTGCAGAAGCTAGAAGTGAAAACTACACTTTCCTGACTCCCTTGCCATGAGAATTTGGGAAATGACTTGGGTTCCACCAATTACATGCACTATCAGGAGATCTGAATTCAGATCCGAGTTAAGTGGGCGGAGGCAGGCAGGAGGCAATTGTTTTATACTCTGCAATGGCAGATGCTGGGGCAGGCAGCCGTCAAGGTGGCAGCTTCCTGACTGGGCAGCAGCCACAGCTCCTAGGTGGCCCAGTTCTGCTCTGTGGCTCTGACTCATTCCTAGGAGCTCAGCTTGGCTTTTCTTTAGTCCATTTATTTAATTCCTTTCTCTGCTTAAACTAGTTACAGTGGATTCTGATGTTGGTAACTAAGCCTATGTAGTCATTTCCAGCAATAAAGACCTACTTCACCTATATTCAAGTTTAAAACCAGGCAGTTCATACACATTGTTCTCGTATTCCTCCTTTTCCCCCTTTTAATCAATTTAACCTTCATCAAGAATCCATTCTAAGAATTTTTCCAGTATCCCTTTTCTTCCTGCTTTCTGTGTTTTCCTTCAAATGCTATCACTCATGTCTAGGAACCGTTGATTTCTTCCCCTGCCTGTATTCTTGTTCTATGTTGACTTATGTCGTTCTGTGACTCAGGCACTACCTCACTGGTTGCTGGGGAATACGAGCCCAGTGGGAAGTGTTCCCGGGCTCTGATGGGTCTAGAGTGGAAAAGAGAAGTCTGTTGGCCAAATGTGTGCCAGAAAAATGGGCAGCAGGTTACAATGAGGACAGGGGGAGGAGTATTCAAGCCTGTCTTGGGAAACAAAAAACAAGAGAAAAGGAGTCAGGGAGGGAGCTTATATTCCCTTCCAAATATCAAATGAATTTGTCTTTAAAAACAGCTTATATTCACAACAAAATGAAAATGAAACAAACAAAATGAAATAACAGATTGAGAGTCAGGCTCAGTGGCATGTGCCTGTAATCCTAGCACTTTGGGATTCAAGGAGGATCGCTTCAGCCCAGGAGTTGGAGACCAGCTTGGGCAACATAGTGAGACCCTGTCTCAAAAGCAAAAAGAAATAACGAGACAGAAAAGGAAGAACTAATAAGCCATTGATGGAGAATCCTGGTTAACAACTGATTATCTTATATTATAAATAAAGGTAAATAAAGGGGATCCAGCATTATTCTGCCTTTCATAAACGAACTGTGCCACTGGGAAACCAAGCAGTAGATGAGGCAAAGTGTGTCTCTATAGAAATACATCGGTTAATAAACAGAGGACAGAATTGGATTATTGCTGCTCTAGAACACCCAATAAGCCAAAATATTTAGGCCCTGAGCATCAACAGCTGCTAACAAAAGAAAAAGAGAGATAACCAAATACTTAGTGCCTCTTGATGAAAACAGATGCCTCATAAAATATGTCATTTTATTTTAGCACGACATATTCTAGCTAAAGTAAAATGTTGCTGGCCGGGCATGGTGGCTCTCGCCTGTAATCCCAGCACTTTGGGAGGCTGAAGTGGGTGGATCACAAGGTCAGGAGTTCGAGACCAGGCTGGCCAATATGGTGAAACCCCATCTCTACTAAAAATACAAAAATTAGCTGGACGTGGTGGCGCATGCCTGTGGTCCCAGCTACTCAGGAGGCTGAGGCAGAAGAATTGCTTGAACCCTGGAGGCAGAGGTTGCAGTGAGCTGAGATTGCACCACTGCACTCCAGTCTGGGTGACAGAGCGAGACTTCATCTCAAAAAGAAAAAAACATTGAGCTGACCAAGCAGGGAAAGTTGCATTGTCCAGTAGAACTTCCTGTGGTGAAAGAAAAATTCTATCGTGCATTGTCCAGTACAGTAGCCACTAGTCACACATGACTACTGAGCACTTGAAATGTTGCTAGTGGGACTGAGGAATTTAACTGTTATTTTGAGACGGGGTCTCTCTGTTGTCCAGGCTGAAGTGCAGTGGTGCAATCTTGGCTCACTGCAACCTCTGCCTCCTGGGTTCAAGTGATTCTCCTGCCTCAGCCTCCTGAGTAGCTGGGATTACACGAGTGTGCCACCACGCCCCGATAATTTTTAAATTTTTTTTAGTAGAATCAGGCTTTCATCATGTTGGCCAGACTGGTCTTGAACTCCTGACTTCAGGTGATCCGCCTACCTTGGCCTCCCAAAGTACTGGGATTACAGGCGTGAGCCACAGCACCTGGTCTAATTGTTAACTCTCAATTGACTATGGCTGTGATAGTCACGTGTGATACTGGATGCTGCAGCTGCAGATCCAACTACCCGTTTGGAGAAACCTAGGGGACTGAGGAATGTTAGACACACGGTGATGCGCTCAGCAAAATCCAGACTGTTGGGAACTCTACAAAACAAATCACCCATTTCTTCAACAATTAACTTGATGGAGGGAAAACGTATGAAATTAAAAGAGGCTCAAAAGACATGCCCATCAATTACAACGTGTGGACATTATGTGGACCTGATTAAGCAAACTAGAGGGAGAATGTATGAATTTATGAGACAATTAGTAATGTGAACACAATTGATAATGTGGGTATGATCACAAATTTTGGTCTTTATCCACTAAACGCACATTCTGAACTATTTATGGTTGAAATGGTATGATGTCCTAGATTTGCTTCAAAATCATGTGTGGGGCAAGGGGGTGGGGTGTGGCTGGGCAGGACTGGCCATGGTTAATTGTTGTTGGGGCTGGATGGCAGATACATATGACTATGTCTTTGAGAGTCTAAATAATAAAAACTGATGTGGCTATGGGGACTACTTCATAAACACACATCTGCTCCACTATAGGACTCATTAGAGAGCCGGATAAAAGGCCAAGAATGCTTTTGAAAGAATCTAAACTTAATTTCTTTTGAAGAGTCCACGGGAGAGGGCAAAAAGAGGGCTGGGTACGGTGGCTCACGCCTGTAATCCTAGCACTTTGGGATGCTGAGGCGGGTGAATCACGAGGTCAGGGGTTTGAGACCAGCCTGGCCAACATGGTGAAACCCCTGTCTCTACTAAAAATACAAAAAATTGGCTGGGCATGGTGGCAGGCACCTGTAATCTCAGCTACTCCGGAAGCTGAGGCAGAAGAATCACTTGAACCAGGGAGGTGGAGGTTGCAGTGAGCTGAGATCACTCTACTGCACTCCAGCCCAAGCAGCATTTCAAGACTCTCTCTCAAAAAAAAAAAAAAAGAACAGAATAGGACGAGGTGAGAGGACAAATTCACTTGGTGGTCCATACTTGGACCTGGGTCCTATCAGCCAGAGAATCAGGAATGAATACAATCAGCCAAGTCGGTTAACTTCAGAGTTAGTTACTTTCCAGTAAGCCTCCAAAGGACAGTGATGATTAGTATTTCCTGGGTTTCTCTACCCCACAGGTGGAGACCTGCAGATGGATCCAGCACAAAAAGGGCATGCCATGCACACGCTCTGGAATGTACATCATCTTCTCACCGCTATTTGTTTGGTAAATTACAAAATTCTCAATAGTAAAGATACAATTTCACAACCTGCCCTGAGGCACTCCCTCACAAGGCGGATAGGCTGGGAAAGGACAGCCACATTTCCTACCCTGCACCTCAGACTCCTTTTCCAGATCCACACATCAACACGATCAGGTTAGTGAATCCCACTTTCTTACTGCTGCCAATGAAATGTTGGGTGTTAAAACTTGCTATATGTCACTGTCAGGTAACTTCCTCCTGGGCAGTTTATACATGCACAGAAAACTAAACACTTTACACCCACTATCTCATTTAATCTATGCAACTCTTCTGGGAGGCTGATTCTGAGTCCTCCACTTTATAGGCCAGGGAACTGAGGCCTGGAGGAGATAATGTATCCATGACCACAGCCATTAAGAGGAACCTGATTGGCCGGGCGAGGTGGCTCACACCTGTAATCCCAGAACTTTGGGAGACCTAGGTGAGTGGATCACCTGGGCTCAGGAGTTCAAGACCAGCCTGGCCAACAAGGTGAAATGCTGTCTCTATTAAAAACACAAAAATTCCTACATTGAGATACCATCTCATGCCAGTTAGAATGGCAATCATTAAAAAATCCGGAAACAACAGATGTAAGAGAGGATGTGGAGAAATAGGAACACTTTTACACTGTTGGTGGGAGTGTAAATTAGTTCAACCATTGTGGAAGACAGTGTGGCAATTCGTCAAGGACCTAGAAATAGAAATTCCATTTGACCCAGCAATCCCACTACTGGGTATATACCCAAAGGATTATAAATTGTTCTATTATAAGGACGCGTGCACCCGAATATTCATTGTGGCACTGTTTACAATAGCAAAGACCTGGAACCAACCCAAATGCCCATTGATGATAGACTGGACAGGGAAAATGTGGCACATATATACCATGGAATACTACACAGCCATAAAAAACTATCAGTTCGTGTCCTTCGTAGGGACATGGATGAACCTGGAAACCATCATTATCAGCAAACTGACACAAGAACAGAAAATCAAACACCACATGTTCTCACTCATAGGCGGGTATTGAACAATGAGAACACATGGACACAGGGAGGGGAGCATCACACACTGGGGTCTGTCTGGGGGAAATAGGGGAGGGACAGCGGGGGGTGGGGAGTTGGGGAGAGATAGCATGGGGAGAAATGCCAGATATAGGTGATGGGGAGGAAGGCAGCAACCCACATTGCCATGTATGTACCTATGCAACAATTCTGCATGTTCTTCACATGTACCCCAAAACCTAAAACACAATAAAATTAAAAAAAATTGTTATGCTCTGATTTCTCTTCATAACGAATAAATCTTTCACCTTTTACTTAAGATTTCTGTGGAGAGGAACAATTATGAGTTTATAACCAAATTTTTTATGTCCTGCTTAGGCAGGGCTAATAAAAAAAAAAAATACAAAAATTAGCCGGGCATTGTGGTAGGTACCTGTAATTCCAGCTACTCGGGAGGCTGAGACAGGAGAATGGCTTGAATCCAGGAGACGGAGGTTGCAGTGAGCCGAGATTGTGCCACTGCACTCCAGCCTGGGTGACAGAGCGAGACTCCGTCTCAAAAAAAAAAAAAAGGAGAGAGACCCTATTGAGGGTTTCCTTCTTACAAATCATCCAGAGCTTCTCCTCTGCCCAGCAGGAGCACCCACACTTATTGGCTTGGCCCCTTCACCATCTCACCCTGTTCCGTTTACATTTCCAGTTCTTTACCGCCAACTCTGTCCCTGACCCCAGCAAGCCCCATTTCCTATCTTCAGCCACCAGAGTTTCCTCCTCTCTATGCTCCATTTGTGGGACTCAGCCCACACCACCCTCAAGCCTACCCGCTCCATTCTCCACGGCCTTCAAATCCACATGAGGACACCTTCCCTACTCAAATTGATCACGTCTTTGCTTGGAATTCTGGTTTCACATTCACTGTCCTGCAGCAGAGTTAATGTTTGTGTCTCCCTATTAACCCAAATACTATCTACAGTAATTGGGCACATACCAGGTTCTGCCCTCCACTCATTTATCCTCACAAGGCTATGAAGTAGGAATCATTATTATCGTCTTACAGATAAGGAATCTGGGGCCCAGAGGGGTGAGCCACTTGCTCAAGGTCTCACAGCTAAGAAGCAACAAAGCCAGAGCATACATGCTTAACCGTTACTGCCAGATGATTCTAGAAGGAACACCAGGGTGGAAGCATTTTTACCTCCTGCTGCCTTGCACACCCCAGGTGTTAGATGGGTGGGGTTTGCCTCTCTGTGCTAGGCAGTGGCTTAAACCTGCCCTTCTTGTGGTCCTGGGAGCCCACTGACTGAAGAAACTAATTCTTAGAGACTCTGCGTTCAGCATGCCTAGGAAAGAACTTTGGAATTATGCAACGTGCTACGTCACAGGGAATTTAGTCAGTTATCTGAAAACTGCCAATGGCTGATAATTCTGGAGGCTTGGAGCATATTAACACCAAAATGCCTCCTTTTGGTGGGTAGAGGCAGAAAGAAGGAACCTAAACATCCCCAGTAAATAAAAACTCCCCTGGAAACTATGGAAAGAGGACTCTCTTAACGGTACAGGAGCAAACAGTGCCTCCCCACCTTCCCCCAGCACACAAGCAACTAATCTAGGAAATCAGATTGGTTTACGTTTTCCCTAAATCCGGGATTCCAACGGCCGTGTGTGCCTGAGGCAGAAGAGACTGCCTAAAATGTTGGTTAAGAGACGAAGAGAATCTGTCACTTTGTCTCCAGGGGAATCTGGGCAGTTGGGGGACAGAGGGGTAAACTAGCTGCAGAGACTCCCAAAACAACGTTGCAATTGTCTTCCAGCTTGGTGATAAATATGCAAGTGGGACACTTTGTAGAATTTCCCAAAGGGCAGAGCTACCAGCCTCAGGCAAATTATTCCCTCCCACTTAACCCCACCTGGCCCAGAAGAGCCTCAGGCCAGTTGACTTTGAACCTCGGCCTTACACTTACCGCTAGGCTGCCGGCCCGCATGGCGTCAGCAGCTTCTTCTTTAAAGAAGTCTTTCCTTTGGATGCCAGCTGAAGCCTCAAGCCTCAATTCATAACCAAATGCGCCTCAGCCCACCCCGGAGTCAAACCCTGGGAATATGGAATGTGCATAGGGGAGTGGGGGTGGCCTCTCCCAGGAAAATGAGGGCTGCTTTCTCAATCCACAGCAAAGCCGGGGCTCTCCCTCCCCACTGCCCCCAAGCCCCCGATCTGGGTGGCGGGCGGGCACCGGAGCGCCCTGGAATTACCACCTACACCGGGGGCCTAGGGTGTGCACATCGTCGCACTTCCGCCCACCAGGCTAGGAAGTGGGGTCAAGTGATCATAAACCATCACCCGCCTTGCTGCAGCTGGCTGAGTCAGTGGAATGGGATTCCTAAATGTTGGTGGGTAGCGGATACCTTTGAACAGACCATCATGGAAGTTCAGCCCAGGAAAGCTCAGGTGGGCGTCCAGAATGCTCGAAGGGGCCCCGAAGCGCCACCGTATATGGGAGCAAACGCTCCAATCTACTGTGGTAGGGGCGCTCGGGAAATCTGCATTTAAACCCTTTTACCCATCAATTTAATTCAAGCTTGGAAAGATGACAGATCTAAAGTGCCGAGCACAGCCCTCCTGTCCGACACACTGGGAACCGCTCGTGTTGGGAGAGGCCCACTATGTGCTAAGTTGCCGCCCAAGTCCAAGAACACAAGCATGGGGGTTGTACTCTAGGAGCCGCAGGGCCAGGAACTGCGTCCCACAGGGTGGAATTTCTGAGAGCGCATGGGCCTCCTTTCCGACCTCGGGAACCCCCGACGGCCTTGGTTATTCCAGAGGCCTAGCGCACAGAATGGGCTGCTGGCCGAAAGCAGCGATACCTGTGCCTTTTCCGCAGCTCCAGAGGCCGCACTCGGCATCAGGCGGAGCCACCAGGGCGGACGGAGCCCACAACGGGATCCGGCCGCCCCTGCGCAGCGGCTACCCCGCGGGCGGGAGGACGCGCCGAGGCGCCCTGGCCGCGGCCCAGGGGCAGGTGCAGGAGCCGCGCGGCTGGCGCGCTCAGGGCGCGGGTGCCAGGTTGCGCGGGCGGGCACGACAGGGAGGGGCGCGGGCCCCGGGAGCCCGACGCCAGGGCGTGGTGCTTGTGGCGGCGGGGGCAGAGTCGACACAGTACCTTGATTTTTGACCTGGCAACTGGGCGCTGCTTGGCCGCCAGGTGTCCTTCGGGGCCATCGGCGTCGCCAGGCTCGGGGGTTTCGCGCTCGGGGCCGTGCGGGGACGAGCTGCTCTCGGCGCCTCCAGGCTCGCCCGCGCTGCTGCTGCCGCTGCCGCTGCTGCTGCCGCCGTCGCTGCGGCAGTCCTCGGGGGGGTCGTGGAGCAGGCTGCCCAGGCCCACTGTGGAGGGAGGGACCGCGCCCCGACACACACACTCAGCGTCAGCCCGCAAGCCCGCGGCAGTTTGACCTGCGGGCGGTGCCGCCGCCGCCTAGCCCAGGACCTGGGCACCTCGCCAAGTGGGCAACGTGGCGGGGGTGGGCGAGTAAGTCCCGGATTGGCCCCTCGAGCTAGCTTGGGGGGCTCGGGGCCTCTTCCCGGTCCCAGCCCCGGCTCCCACGAGGAACTGGGCGGCCACGGGCGGCGGAGGACCCCGCGCGCCAAGTTTCCTCTCGGGGTGGGGGAGGCGGGTCTGATCTCTCCCCAGCTACCCCCAGAAGGGTTGGCGGGCCTTTGTGCACCCCCATGAGGACGTGAGATTGGGGGTTAACCCCTGCTAGCTTTCGTTCCCTTTCCTGGGCCACCTCGGCCCGCGCCGCAGCCAACGGTCCCGCCGCCGGGCAATTAGAGGCTCCCACTAGGGGGAAGGGGGCGCCGAGAGTCCCGGGCATCCCAGTCCCTCACTGCCCGCCCTCCCCGCGCCTGGAAGACTCCCGCGTGCTCCCGGAAGAGGGGGATGAGGTGGGGAGCCCGACCCTGACGAAGAGCAGAGAAGACCCGCCACCCCTTCCCCCACCCCGGGAGCCCAGCGCCCAGGCCCGGCCCCCGCGCGCGCGCTCACCTGGGATGTAGGTGTCTGCCCTTTTCTCATCCGGGAGCTCATCCCAGCTGCGGACCGAGACCCCCAGGCTCCTCCTCTTCACCAGGAAGACTTTGGGCATGGTGGGGTCCCCTCTCCCGGCTGCGGCCCCCTCCTCCCGGCTGCTCCCCGCTAGGGGCGACGGCGGCGTCTCTGTCCCCGGCTCCCGGCGGCCAGAGCCCACCTTCCCGCCTCGCCTGCCCTCTTCCTCCACCCCCCTCCGCGACGCGGCCCAGGCCTCTCCCCCGCACGCCCGGCGACTCCCAGCCTCCGGGCTCGGCGACACCTATGCCTTAAATCGCGGGTGAGACCACGCCGGGGAAAAAGTTTCATAAGGTGGAATAGAAAAGGCACCAGGAAACTTGGGAGTGAGCATGCGCCCTGCAACATAACGGTGTCAACAAGCTCGCTACCTGTCCGACCGGTTCCGGCGGCCGGGGCTGCCTGTTCCAGCCCTTCCTTAGGCATGAATGTTTGCAAAAGAATTTGAAGTCTGTTCTTCCCCCTCCTCTTTTTTAAAAAAAGAACATATTTTAATCAACCGCCTTCCCATTCCCCCATCACCTACACCTCGAGATGAGCTCTTCGAGATAAACCCCAGGTTTGCCTCTCAGGGCACCCCTCCGGTGAGTTGGGGCCTCCCACAAGTTGCCCCCTCCCCCGCCCGGTGGATCTCTCAGACGAGCCAGAAAATGGCTCAGTTCCTCTGGACCTTGTGGAGCCTTCCTGGGGCTTGGAGAAATCTGGGCGGTCAGAAGGGGAGGCGGCGGGAGACTTCCAAGGACTCTGATTATTAATAATGGGCGGGGGGACCTTAGGGGCTTAAGCCATGCATCAGCTACAACACCCCCCATAAGCAGTAAAAATAAATTTTAAAATTTGTCATCTTTAGAACACGTTATTTTTCTGACTAGTATCATAAAATCTAAGAAAAACAAGGCTTGCCCCGCCAAAGCAGCTTCCATCCCAAGACGTTGCACCCCGAAAGCCCCCTCACCCCAACTAAACACACAATAGAAACAGAAGCCAGGAGCATATTATGCAAATGCAGCTTCGAAACAAGCCCCCAATCCGCTCCCACTCCCACCACTGCCTCCCCTAACCACCGGATCCCCAAATTCTGGGGCTGGGAAATACCTTTCCAGGGAGCCACCATAGTGAACGTTGGCTACATCTTCTCGCCGTCCCTACCGGGGGAGGGAGGAAAGCTTTGCGTTTATTATTATATCTGTCTGTTCCGATCAACCTTTATGTCTGGAGGGGAGAGGGAGAGAAGGAGGGGGAGTTGGTGAAAAGTGCCAAGTTTCTCAAGCAATTGTGCTCACATTGGGGGGCGCGCTGCCCTTCCCAAGACCTTGTTCGGGTGCGCCCAGGACAAACGGCACAGCCTCCAGTGTCGCTGGGATCGCCCTGCTCCAGGAGGTCGTCAGACGTGTCCAGCCGCCGGGTGCTGCGGGGGCGCGTCTGGCGAGGGATGCCCTGGAGCCCGCAGCTCACCCAACAGCCAGCCTCACCTGTCTGTAACCTGACCCGCCGCGCACCCAGCCCACAGGGCCCGGGAAACAACACAGCGGTTTTCCCTGTTCCCTTCCGCCCTGAATGGCCCTTGGGGACACAGCCGCCTGGTAACGGATTTCTCGGCGCTACTGGCAGACTCGAGCGGCGCAGAGAGCCGGGGCTCTGCTCTCCCCGGGCTGCGGAGGGGACCGGCGCGCCACGCCTCCAGGCATGCCCTCAAGGAGTCACCCTCTCTGGACTGAACTCTGAACTCCAGCTTTTCTCTAAGGAAAACCAGCTAAGAACGAAAAAGACTTTGATCCCGATGAGCCAGAGGAGGAGGAGGAGGAAGACATTTCTAAGTAGCAGTGCAGGAAAACCAGGCTTCTTGTCTATGAGGCTGATGGGGCAGCTTCCGGGAGACTCTGCAGATTTATTTTTATCCGCCAGCAAACGGGATTTGCTAGAAAGAAGGAGCTTGGGTGAATGGAAGAGTAAAAATAAAGTACAACTATGAAGTTACAGAACTATTCCCAGTCTTTAAAAATCTTCAAAACTTCACTTCGTTAAGAACTCCCCGTTTTACAGAAGAGGCTGTCAACTCCATTCATAAAGTTTTTTTTTTCTTTCACTGGATTTCAAACCAGTGAGTGCTCGACTACTTTGCCTATTTCTATTATTTAAAAAGATTAAGGCCGGGCACGGTAGCTCACGCCTGTAATCACAGCACTTTGGGAGGCCGAGGTGGGCAGATCACCTGAGGTCAGGAGTTCGAGACCAGCCTGATCAACATGGAGAAACCCCGTCTCTACTAAACGTACAAAAATTAGCAGGGCGTGGTGGCACATGCCTGTAATCCCAGCTACTCCGGAGGCTGAGGCAGGAGAATCGCTTAAACCTGGGAGGTGGAGGTTGCAGTGAGCCCAGATGGGTCCATTGCACTCCAGCCTGGGCAACAAGACTGAAACTCCGTCTCAAAAAAAAGGAAAAAAAGAAAAGATTATAGGATGATTAAGTACAAGGCTAGAAACCTCCAAAGCAATGAAACCTTTGTAGGTTTGGGGATGAAGACTTAACAGGATAACAACACTTTTATTCTGTGATCGTTGGATGCACACCTACTATATTTGCTGGGTGCTTCTTGGGGACAAAGGAATTTTAATGTGTTTTATTTATCTCTCGTTTTCTTGATCAGACTTGACATAGGTCTATAAAAATTATTGACATATACAAAGAACCAGCTTTTATCTTGGTTGATTGTCTCCACTGCTTATAAGGTTTGGTTTTCTAAGTATTCTGAGGGGGGCTGATAGAGTATCCCAGAAAGTAGGATAAGAAATTAACCCAGTTCTCATTTTCTTGCACTGCTATAAAAATGTCTTCCTTCTCCTCCCTCCTCCTCCTTATATGCTTATACACTGTTGGTGAGAATGCAAATTAATTCAGCCCCTGTGGAAAACAGTTTGGAGATTTCTCAGGAACTAAGAATAGAAATACCATTGGACCCAGCAATCCACTTACTGGGTATACAACCAAAGGAAAATAAATCGTTTCACCAATAAGCATTTGTATGTTTATTGCAGCACTATTCACAAAAGAAGAGACATGTTATCAACCCAGGTGCCCATCAATAGTGGACAGGATAAAGAAAATGTGGTACATATACACCATAGAATACTATGCTGCCATAAAAAAGAATGAAATCATATATTTGCAGTAACATGGATGCAGCTGGAGGCCATTATCTGGTGCAAATTAACTCAGAAACAGAAAATCTAATTCTGTAGGTTCTCAATTAGAGTGGGAACTAAACATTGGGTACACACAGATACGAAGATGGGAACAATGAACACTGGGGATTCCAAAAGTGGGAAGGGAGAGAGGGGGAAAGGCTTGAGAAACTACCTATCAGGTACTATGTTCACTATTTGTTTTTGTTTAATTTTTGAGACAGAGTTTCCCTCTGTCCCTCAGGCTGTGCTGCAATGGTGAGATCTCAGTTCACTGCAACCTCCTCCTCCCGGGCTCAAGCAATTTTTGTGCCTCAGCCTCCCAAGTAGCCGGGACTACAGGCATGTGCCACCACATCCGGCTAATTTTTGTATTTTTAGTAGAAACAGGGTTTCACTATGTTGGCCAGGCTGGTTTCGAACTCCTGAGCTCGAGTGATACACCCACCTGCCTTGGTCTCCCAAAGTGCTGGGATCATAGGCGTGAACCACCACAACTGGCCTATGTTCACTGTTTGGGAGATAGGATCATTAGAAGCCCACACTTCAGCATCATGCAGTTTACCCATGAAACAAACCTGCACAGGCACCCCTTGAATCTAAAATTTAAAAAGAAAAGAAAAAGTAAATAATGCTTTAAAACTTTTTCACATCATTTTCTAAATACCTTTATTAACATTCATTTGGTAATATTATTTGTCACATTTCTTTAAAAAGAGGGAAAATAGGCTATGAGAAACTAAGTACATTCAAGTACCATCAGGCGCCGTGGCTCATGTCTGTAATCCCAGCACTTTGGGAGGCTGAGGCAGGCAGATCACCTGAGGTCAGGAGTTCGAGACCAGCCTGGACAACATGGTGAAACCTATTGATACTAAAATACAAAAATTAGCCGAGCATGGTGGTGCACGCCTGTATTCCCAGCCACTTGGGAGGCTGAGTCAGGAGAATCACTTGAATCTAGGAAGTGGAGGTTGCAGTGAGCCAAGATTGCCCTACTACACTCCAGCCTGGGAGACAGAGCAAGACCCTGTCTAAAAAAAAAAAAGTATTGCTCTGTCGCTCAGGCTGGAGTGCAATGGCATGATCCCGGCTCACTGCAACTTCCGCCTCCTGAGTTCAAGTGATTCTCCTGCCTCAGACTCTCCAGTAGCTGGGATTGCAGCTGCGCGCCACCACACCTGGCTAATTTTTGCATTGTTAATAGAGACGGGGTTTCACCATGTTGGCCAGGCTCATCTCAAACTCCTGACCTCATGATTCACCCACCTCAGCCTCCCAAAGTGTTGGGATTACAGATGTGAGCCACCACTTCTGGCCCAATTATTCTTCATGTGTACATCATCATATCTCATTTGCAACAAGGTCAGTTTAACCTAGTAATTAAATAAACAAACTGCATAAATTAAAAATATATAAAAGCAGACATTTATATCTGAGCCTCTTACTACATTCAGTACAAAATGTACTTTTGATTGTTTTGTCAGATTGTAGAGGTGACTTGCTGATACAGTGTGGGTACATTTGGTGGAGTTGAGTGAATTCGGGGTGTAGCTATTGACCTTGAAATAGATTTATTTCTTTTTCTTCCACCTGAGATCATGGCCTCTGCCTTATTTGTAAGAGGCCCTCATTATGAAAGCAAATGATGTGGCTGATATCACACCATGTGTTAAATACCTTATATTTAAATATAGACGTTTTGGTCATAGTCAAAGTTGAATACTCAGAACTTACAAACACCCACAAGATGTTAATAAAAACAATTTCAATTTTAAAAAAAGAAAAAATGAACCCAATTCTTTAAAAATCTCAAGACTGAAGTTGGAAGAGACAGGAGACATAATGTGGTCCACACTCCACCCAATATTGGGGGTGAGGAGTCTATACAGCACCCTAGGTGTACATCTAGCCCTGCTTGAATACTTCCAATGCTGGGAAGCTCACTATCTCAGAAAGCAACCTATTCTCTGGTTAGACAACAATGGTGCTACAAAGCTTTTCTTTCTGCTTGTGGAAATCTGCTTTCCTGCCCTTCCACCTCCCCCTTTTTTTCTGTCCTCCAGGGCTGCTGAGACTCCCCCTGCACTCCCTCCACCTGGTAGTTCTTCAAATTCTTGAAAGCAGCCATCTGCACCCTCACTTAAGACTTCTTTTCTCCAGTAATATATAGTCAGGTTGAAAGCAGACAGGTACAAACCTGCTCAGTGGCATCCTTGGAGCACACAGCGATAAGCAGAGGGTAAGATGTTGAGAAAATATTCCTAAGGAAACTTTATTTACACTTTTAATTGAAGTATACTACAGTATTAGGAAAATGATATATTTTCACCCACTGAACTCACCAGTGGAAAAAGCACCCAAGTGCAAGCCAAGGCTGCCTGCTCTCACCACCCCATTCATATTAGATTGCTTCCTTGCAGATACAGTAAGGCAAAAAAGAAGAAATAAGAGTATAAGGATTATAAAGGAAAACAACAAAATTACTATTGTTTGTGGTCAGTATCATGGTCTAAGGAAAACCCAAAATAATCTATAGATAAATTATTAGAATTAATAAGAGAGTTTAGCAAAGTTGCAGTGTAGAAAATCTGTGTGTAAGGTTTGAGCATCAATTAAATTTCTATATGCCAGCAACAGTCAGAAAAATTAAAAGTCGAACGAAAAGGGCTCCTTCCTTTTACCTCGTTGCACTCTTGAGAGCAAGATGGGTCACCAGCAGCTGTACTGGAACCAGCTGCGAAAATTTGGCCAGAGTTCTTGCTCTCGTCAAGTCTGTTCAAACCGGCATGGTCTGATGCAGAAATATGGCCTCAATATGTACCACCAGTGTTTCCGTCAGTACGTGAAGGATATTGGTTTCGTTAAGTTGGACTAAATGATCTTCCTTCAAAGGATTATCCAAGACATCTACCATGAAAAACCATGATAGTTCTTTGTATGTAAAATAACATTTTTAAAAACTTCAAAAAAGTCTAATGAAAAAATGATTTAAAACACAACAAAAATACAAAACTCCTTGCAATCGATTTTTCAAAAATACTGTGCAAGCTCTTTGTGTATACAATTTTTAAAAACTTTATTGGTACACGAATGTGGTGGTGTGCACCTGTAGTCCCAGAGACTTGGGAGGCTGAGGTGGGAGGATCACCTGAACCCGGGATGTGGAGGTTACAGTGAGCCTATATGGTGCTACTGCACTCCAGCCTGGGCCACAGAGCAGGAAGACCCTGCCTCAAAAAACAAACAAACAAACAAAAAACCCACAAAATAAAAAAACTTTATTAGAAGACACTAATCAATGGAAAGTTTTACCATATTAATGGATTGGAAGATTCAGAATCAAAGAGGCCAAAATTCCCCAAATTCATCTGTAGATGTAATACAATTATTTTAAAAACTTGACAGTCTTTTGTGGGACCTGATAAATTTGTTTCAAAGTTTATGTGAAAGAAAAGTTGAAACATTCCTCAAGAAGGACAAGGTGTGTGGACTTGATCTATCTGATGCGAATAGTAATTTAAATGATATGGCATTCATTCACAGAGAGACCACTGGTACCTGAGAGTAAGCCTGGAAACAGCCCCACATGTATGTGTGCATTTGATTTATGAGAGAGGGTATTCAGTGCAGCAGGGAAAGATGTCATATTCAATATCTGTAAATAGACAATGTAGAAGAATATACTTATGACCACAGGATAAGAAAGAATTTCTTAAATGCCCAAAAAATAAATCACAAAAGAAAAAGGATTTCCACCTTTAAGGATTGTGAACTTAAAAAAGAAAATGTTGATAAATTTGTAGACAAATTAAGAATGTCTTTTTCAAAACACACAATAGCCGGGCGCGGTGGCTCACGCCTGTAATCCCAGCACTTTGGGAGGCCGAGGCGGGTGGATCACGAGGTCAAGAGATCCAGACCATCCTGGTCAACATGGTGAAACCCCGTCTCTACTAAAAATACAAAAAATTAGCTGGGCATGGTGGTGCGTGCCTGTAATCCCAGCTACTCAGGAGGCTGAGGCAGGAGAATTGCCTGAACCCAGGAGGCGGAGGTTGCGGTGAGCCGAGATCGTGCCATTGCACTCCAGCCTGGGTAACAAGAGTGAAACTCCGTCTCAAAAAAAAAAAAAAAAAAAAAAAAAAAAAACACAATAAGGAGAATGATACACTAAACAATAAAATGAGAAAACTTTTGGAACACATTTCTCTTACAAAGGATTAGAATCCAGAATATATATAGAACTCTTATGAATCAATTTTTAAAAAGATAAACTCAATAGGAAAACGGCAAAAGACAGGAACAGGCATTTCCAGGAAAACGTGAATGATCATCAACATATAAAAAGATGCTCAATCTCATTCATAAACAAGAAAAATTGCAAATTAAAATGACAATGAAATACTGTTTTATATCAGACTGACAAAAATCTAGAAGTCTGTTGGCGAGGGCAAGCAATGGATTTGGCTTTATTTAGTAAAATTGAGCCAGAAATTTCAAAACACATTTTTAATCTAGAAAAAGTCATACATCATGTACCAAGAGTCACAGGCAAGAATATTCATAGTATCATCACTCATAATACTCCAAAAAATAAAAACTCAACCTAAAAATAAAAGACACAATCCAAATACCTATCAATAACTAATTGGATGAGTAAATTGTGATAAATTTATGCAATAAAAATAAATGGTTCCCACAGCCACACACACTCAATAAAGCCACACAATCAAAAATATAGTTGAATGAAAAAGTAAATTACAAAAAATTGTAATATTCAAATTATTTTTTAAAACACATAATAGTGAACAATATGTTATTTAGGAATGCAAACATATGTGTTAAAACCATCAAGCAACAGGCCAGGCATGGTGGCTCAGGCCTCTAATCCCAGCACTATGGGAGGCCAAGGCAGGCAGATCGCTTGAGGTCAGGAGTTCAAGACCAGCCTGGCCAACATGGTGGAACCCTGTCTCTACAAAAATTAGCCGGGCATGGTGGCACACACCTGTAATCCCAGCTACTCGGGAGGCTCAGGCAAGAGAATTGCTTGAACCTGAATGGTGGAGATTGCAGTGAGCCAAGATCCTGCCACTGCACTCCAGCCTGGGCAACAGAGCAAGACTCCATCTCAAAAAAAAAAAAAGCAAAAACAACAACAAAAAGAAAACCATTAGACAATAATCGATAATTTGGAAGAATATCAAAGGAATTATGCTGAATAAAAAAGCCAGTCTCAAAGTTTACATATTTTATGATTCCATTTATATAACATTCTTGAAAGGACAAAATTACAAAAATGGAGAAAACATTGGTGGTTGCTAGGAGTTAAGGATTTGTAAAAGGAAGACACAAGATATTCTTGTGGCATTGGAACTTTTCAGTATCTTGACTGTGGTGGTTGATATACAAGCCTACATTACGTGGTGAAATTGTATAGAACTAAATACACACACACACACACACACACACACAAATGAGTACAGGTAAAATGGGGTAAATATGAATAAAAGCTGTGGATTGTCTCAATGTCAATATCCTGCTTGTGATATCATACTCTAATTCTGTAAGATTTACCATTGGAGAAGACAGGCAAAGGGCACACACCTGCCTGTGAATTTGTACTGTCTCAAAATTAATAATTTAAATAATCATTAGTTACAGTGAGAAAATTACTAATAAC
This sequence comes from Aotus nancymaae, assembly GCF_030222135.1. Lineage (NCBI taxonomy): Eukaryota > Metazoa > Chordata > Mammalia > Primates > Aotidae > Aotus > Aotus nancymaae. Next base: position 7,577,189 of record NW_026988412.1, on the reverse strand, counting down.
AAAAGTTAAGATAGTAGTGACCACCAGGGGGAGAGGAAAGGGTGTACACAGGAGTATCCCAACACAAAGGAAAGATAAACGTTTGAGGGGTGAATTTCCCGATTACCCTGATTTGATCATCATACATTGTATACATCTATCAAAAGATCACAGGTACCCCTAAAATATGTACAGCTATTATATATCAATTAAAAAATTCAACAAAATGTCCAGGTGCAGTGGCTCACGCCTGTAATCCCAGCACTTTGGGAGGCCAAGGCGGGTGGATAACTTGAGGCTAGGAGTTTGAAACTAGCCTGACCAACATGGTGAAACCCCATCTCTACTAAAAAAATTTAAAAATAAATTCAACAAAGATCACTGACTCGTTGAGACAACTCTGGCCCTGTTGACTGCTGGCACTGTGCTCCAGCCTTGTCAGTTGGGGACCCAAGATCTGTTTGGGACCTAGGACGTCTGGTAAAAGTCAGACTTGGCAGTGACCCCTCTTTCTAGGCTGATCCTTCAGTCCTATTGCTTTTTGGTAGATCTGATGGATCACTGTCCTGCAGCCAGTTCTTCATGTGGTACCTGTTAGGCCAGTGCTGGCGGAGGCATGCTCCTCTTTCTTTGCCACAGAACAAACACTAGTCAGTCTTGCAAAGCCTTTCTTGCACTTTAAAGTGAGATTAAGTTAATTTTAATTTGGCTAAAAACTTCCTAAAAGAGAAAATTCAGTCTACTGATTTGGCATAGGCAAATGGACTTTGAAATTTCTTTAAAGTAAAGAAGTTGTAGGTACAGTTAGATTGTAGTCTTGAGGTTTGTGTGAAGCCAGTGTTACCTTATTTTGATTTCCTTGTTCAGGTCAGGGCCTGAAACATCTACGGGGGGAGGTGAAAGAATTCAAAATGTTCTGCATGAAAGCATTTTTCACCAAAACGAGCCTCATCCCTTTAGGCAAAACACACACACTAAAGGAAACAGGGAAACAGTCTTTTTATTTTATTTACTTATTTTTTGAGATGGAGTCTCACTCTGTTGCCCAGGCTGGAGTACAGTGGTGCCATCTTGGTTCACTGCAATCTCTGTACCTTGGGTTCAAGCGATTCTCCTGCCTTAGCCTCCCGAGTAGCTGGGACTATTGGTGCACACCACCATGACGGCTAATTTTTGTATTTTTAGTAGACACAAAGTTTCACCATGTTGGCCAGGCTGGTCTTGAACTCCTGAGCTCAAGTGATCTGCCCACCTTGGCTTCCCAAAGTGCTGGGATTATAGGTGAGAGCCACCACGCCCAGCTGAAACTGGCTTTTTTTTCTCCTCACTGTGTACAAGTTCAGTCATTGTCTTGAACACTGACTGTCTCAAATACCTGTTTTCTGTTTTGAATATTATCTTGTCTGAATAAGAAGCTGACTTTTCCATAGAGAGGCCCTGGAATCTAAACGTATCAGAACAATTAATTTATCTGTGTCTTCTATTCTTTATCCATTTATCTACGGATAAACACTTCAGTGGTTCCCACATCTTGGCTATGGTGAATAATGCTGCAGTGAACGCGGGAGTGCAGCTATCTCTTCGAGACAGTGATTTCACTTCCTTTGGATATATACCCAGAAGTAGGACTGCTGGATCATATGGCAGTTCTATTTTTATTTTTTGAGAAACCTCCCTACTGTTTTCCATAATGGCTGTACCAATTTACATTCCCAACAATTTCTGAGGGTTTCCTTTTCTCCACACTTTTGCCAACACTTGTTAGTTTTTGCTTTTTTGATAACAGTCACCCTAACAGTTGTGAGGTGACAGCTCATGGTGGTTTTGATCCGCATTTCTCTGATGATTAGTGATGTTGACTACATTTTCGTGTACCTGTCAACCCAATTTGTATGTCTTCTTTGGGAAAATGTCTCTTCATGTCCTTTTCCCATTTTTAATTGGGTTATTTGGGGTTTTTTGCTATTGAGTGGCATGATTTCCTTATTTATTTTGGGTATGCTTTTATTGAATATATGATTTGCAAACATTTTCTCCCATTCCATGGGTTGCTTTCTCCTTTTGTTGATTGTCACAATGTCTTTTTTTATTATTATTATTGAGACAAGGTCTCACTCTGTCATCCAGGCTGGAGTGCAGTGGCACGATCTCAGCTCACTGCAACCTCCACCTCCTGGGTTCAAGAGATTCTCCTGCCTCAGCCTCCCGAGCAGCTTGGGTTACAGGCATGTGCCACCACGCCCGGCTAATTTTTGTATTTTCAGTAGAGACAGGGTTTCACTATGTTGAAACCAACCCGTCTGTCACAATAATTTTTAAAAGAAACCAAATCAATTAGCATAGTGGGCATGTATAGGAACCTGCTGCACTGCACACCTTTATGCTTGCGCAATTTCCCACTTATGAGTTCACTTCCTCACAACAGAGTCTGCAACTTCCTTTCCCAGACTCCATGCTAGTGGGTGCAAGCATGTGACCCGGGTGCTATGACTGGGATTTTCCCATAGACTCCAGTTAGAAACGAACAACATGAGCAATATGAACCGCGAGGGGCCGTCAGTGTCCGCTGGGGCAAGGGTGAGTGAGACGTCCGCAGCTCGGAGGGTGCTGTGGCCAGCTTCCTGGTGGTTGAGCCCTGTGCTCAGCCCGAATGGTAGTTAGTCTTCCTGTCTGTACCAGAGCTCCACGACGAGCAGCAGGGACACTCAAGCTGTGCTCTCAGGATGACCGAGCGACCCCTGACATCGAGCTCTTTGGGAAGTGGAGCACCGATGATGCGCAGATCAATGACATTTCCCTGCAGGATAACACTGCGGTGAAGGAGAAGTATGCCAAGTACCTGCCTCACAGTGCAGGGCGGTATGCCGCGAAACGCTTCCGCAAAGCTCAGTGCCACGTCGTGGGGCGCCTCACTAACTCCATGATGATGCACGGCTGCAGCAACGGCAAGAAGCTCATGACTCTGCGCATCGTCAAGCATGCCTTCGATTTCATCCACCTGCTCACGGGCGAGAACCCTCTGCAGGTCCTGGTGAACGCCGTCATCAACAGTGGTCCCCGGGAGGACTCCACACGCATGGGGCGAGTCGGGACTGTGAGACGACAGGCTGTGGACGTGTCCCCACTGCGCCGGGTGAATCAGGCCATCTGGCTGCTGGGCACAGGCGTTCGTGAGGCTGCCTTCCGGAACATCAAGACCATTGCCGAGTGCCTGGCAGATGAGCTCATCAATGCCGCCAAGGGCTCCTCCAACTCGGATCACGAGGTCAAGAGATCGAGACCATCCTGGTCAACATGGTGAAACCCCGTCTCTACTAAAAATACAAAAAATTAGCTGGGCATGGTGGCGCGTGCCTGTAATCCCAGCTACTCAGGAGGCTGAGGCAGGAGAATTGCCTGAATCCGGGAGGCGGAGGTTGCGGTGAGCCGAGATCGCGCCATTGCACTCCAGCCTGGGTAACAAGAGCGAAACTCCGTCTCAAAAAAAAAAAAAAAAAAAAAAAAATAGAAGGAGGACGAGCTGGCGCGTGTGGCCAAGTCCAACCGCTGATTTTTCCAGCTGCTGCCCAATAAACCTCGCCCTTTGGGGCAGCCCCACAAAAAAAAAAAAAAAAAGAATGGTAGTTAGTTACTCAGACATCCTGGCCAGAGATGGCAGGGACAGACGCCCTCATAGGAGTGGCCTGCACTTTAATTTGAGCATCGATTCAGGATGCTTCCTTCCAAGATGGAGTCTCCGTCTCCTGAGATTCTATGAGCTACCTAGCAGCGTTTAACACGTTCCTTTTCTGATTTAACTGGCTACAGTGAGTTCTGCTGCCACATCTTGGGTCGTCGATTCTGCCTTGGTGTCCCAGGACCGTATTAAGACCTTCAGCTGTCTTCTGATCGAGGACAAGATCGTGGTGTCTCATCATCCCCACCCCATTGTAATTCAAAATATAAACAATGCTAAACCATAAAGTATATACTTGTCTTTTTTTCTTTTTTAAGATGGAATCTTGCTCTTGTCACCCAGCCTGGAGTGCAATGGCATGATCTCAGCTCACTGCAACCTCTGCCTCCTGGGTTCAAGCGATTCTCCTGCCTCAGTCTCCTGAATAGCTGGGATTACAGGCATGCACCACCATGCCTGGCTAATTTTTGTATTTTAAGTAGAGATAGGGTTTCACCATGTTGACCAGGCTGGCCTCAAACTCCTGACCTCTGGTGATCTGCCCGCCTCAGCCTCCCAAAGTGCTGAGATTACAGATGTGAGCCACTGGGCCCGGCCTATGCTTATCTTAAATCTCCACTCTCTAGACTATTTTGCAAGGTTCTGGTTAAACTCATCAAAGCAGAATCTCTCTCTTTGTCTCTCTCTTTCTCAGCCCCTCTCCTTTTTCCTCCTGCTTTTCTGGTGTCCTAAATTTATGCCTAATCTGCCTCTAGTCCTGCATTGCCCCAAACGGGAAACGCAGTTGGTCACATGTGGTTACTGGCTATTGAGCACTTGACAGGTGGGTAGTGTGAAATGAGATGTGCTATAAGGTAAAATACACACTGGATTTCAAACATTAATATGAAAAAATAATGTAAAACATTAACCATTTTATATATTGATTTACATGTTGAAATGATTGTGTTTGGCTATATCAGGGTAAATAAAATATATTGTTAAAAACTTTTTTTTTTTTTTTGAGATGGAGTTTCGCTCTGTCACCCAGCTGGAGTGCAGTGGCATGATCTTGGCTCACTGCAACCTCTGCCTCTAGGATTCTAGCAATTCTCCTGCCTCAGCCTCCTGAGTAGCTGGGACTACAGGTGCACGCCACCACGCCCAGCTAATTTTTTTTTTTGTATTTTTAGTAGAGACGGGATTTCACCATGTTGGCCAGGATGGTCTTGATCTCTTGATCTGCCCACCTCGGCCTCCTGAATTGCTGGGATTACAGGCATGAACCACTGTGCTCAGCCTAAAATCAATTTTTGAAACTTTTATTTATTTAAAATTTTTTTCGAGATAGGAATCTCACTATGTTGTTCAGGTTGGAATGTAGTGGCTATTCACGGGCACAATCATGGCTCACTGCAGCCTTGAGCTCCTAGGCTCAAGGGATCCTCCTGTTTCAGCCTCTGTAGTAGCTGGGACTACAGTGCCATGCCACCATGTGTGGCTCTTTAAAAACCTTTTTATGTGGCTACTAGGAAATTTAATATTACACCTGTGGTTCACATAGTATTTCCTTCTTTCTTTTTTTTTTTTTTTGAGATGGAGTCTCATGCTGTTGCCCAGGCTGGAGTGCAGTGGTGCAATCTCAGTTCACTGCAACCTCTGCTTCCTGGTTTCCAGTGATTCTCCTGCCTCAGCCTCCCAAGTAGCTGGGATTACAGGCACCTGGCCAACATGGTGAAACCTCGTCTCTCCTAAAAACACAAAAATTAGCTGGGTGTCATGACACACACCTGTAGTCCCAGCTACTTGGGAGGCTGAGGCAGGAGAATTGCTTATACCTGGGAGGCAGAGGTTGCAGTGAGCTGAGATTGCACCACTCCACTCTAGCCTGGGAAACACAGGGAGACTCCATCTCAAAAAAAAAAATAAAAAGGAAAAGAATTATTTAAGATGCTTACAGATGTGTAGGAATCCAGATGCACAAACTCAAGTGTGTGGATATTGCCATGTGATTTTATTTTCTTTAGTTTGACTCCAAGTCTCCGTCCCGATGTGGTGGGTTTGCCATGCAGCCACCTTCTTCCCTCTCCACTTTGGACTCTGTCCGCAAGGAGGGAAATGGGGGTCCTCCCTGCTCTCTGGATCCCAAGCCTGTGTCCTCCTCCCCAGCTGGAACAACCTCCTCCTGTGCCTCCATGGTCCTGTGTTCACACACTGCTCTTCCTCACTCATGAATTTAGCTTGCTTTGACTACTGCAGGAGAAGCGCCTTTGAAAGACCCTGCCCTCTCCACACAGACTCTCAAAGACAAGAAAGCGTGAAGGAACAGCTACCCGATTGGTGCTGATGGAAGAAAACTCACTACTAGAACAAGACAGAAATTCATATTTCAGTAGTTTTCCTACCACAAGTTTTCCCCAACAATTAACTCATCATTACTGCCTTTCAATCATGTGTGTGACTATGTGTCTGTCTGAGGAATATTTATTGGTCTATGGTAAATGGTAACGTGGAACCCCCAAATGAGAAAGTTATTCTCTCTTTAATTCTCTTTTGATCCTTCTGATTAGATTCAGGGGAAAGTCTTAGTTTGATGTGAATAGGGTTGTTTTGTGTGGATTTATTTATTTATTTATTTATTGAGACAGGGTCTTGCTGTCACCCAGGCTGGAAGGCAGTGGCGTAAGCACAGCTCGCTACAGTCTCAACCTTCCGGGCTCAAGCGACCCTCCTGCCTCAGCCTCCCAAGTAACTGGGACCACAGGTGCATGCCACCACACCTGGCTAATTTTTGTATTTTTAGTAGAGACAGGGTTTCACCATGTTGCCCAGGCTGGTCTTGAACTTCTGAACTCAAGCAATCCACACACCTCGACCTCCTGAAATATTGGGATTACAGGCGTGAGTCACTGCTCCCAGCTGTGAATAGGTCTTTAACACCTGCCTAACACTAGCTAAACGCCCTTTAAAGAGCAACCCAATCTCGGACTTTGATCCTCTGGCAAGTAAGCCATGAGTAACCGGCTAAAATGTAATAACATTATTTTGTTGATCTCTATCTGCATACTCAGCTTTCCCTCTATTTATGGCAAGTGATTTGGCTTCCTATCTCCAGTAGCAACATAAAATTTCTTCTTAAATACCTTTATTTAATGATAAGTTGAGTTAAAGGTAAGTATTAAGTAGGTAACATGTGTTAGTCTAGATTGTCTAAGAAGCAGATGCCAAGAAGGGATTAAACATGCAAGAAACTTCTTAGGGGGAATGTCTGTGAGAGAAATGAGGAGGGAGCCAGAAGAAGGTTTTGAGAGCAGTCAGACTGGGATTGAGGGCTGACCCCAGGGAGCACTGAAGAGCAGGAAGAAGGGAAGGGAGTCTGGGTGGCAGCCTCTTAGTCTGGAGGGCAGTTCTAAGACAGGTTCAGCAAGGCCTTTGGGGAGTCCTCAGCTGGCCATCTGTCAGAGGATCCCATAATGGGCCTACGTTGCTTCCCTGCTGTGCTCAGGCACTGGCTGGAGCAGCCCATGGAAAGCACAGCCTCACCCTCAATGCAGTGATGCACTTCTGAGGGTGGTGGCCATGGCCCTGGGTCCATCGCATTTCCTGCAGTCAGAGATGTGAGTGGCATATTCTCACAGCTGCCATATGATGGAATGGGAAGTGCATCCATGGAGCTAAAATCCTACAGATGGTGTCAGAAAAAGGATTTGGGGCAACACTCTTGTAAAGGAAGATGGCTTTTTCCGTGAGAGAGGCTGATCCTCTTCCGCCTTGCTCACTCCCACTATGGTAGGCTGAAAAATGCATTTCTTCCCTGCAAAAGATATCCATGCACTGATTCCTGGAAACTGTGAATGTCACCTTATTTGGAACAAGGGACTTTGCAAACACCATTGGATTAAGAATTTCGAGATGAGAAGATTATCCTGGATCATCTGGAAGGGGGTGCCCTAAATGCCAATAAAAATGTCTTTATGAGAGAGAGATCAGGTATACGTATGCAATGGAATACTGTTTAGCAAAGAACAAAATGCTGTCCTTTGTGGCAACATGGTATGCTTGGAGGACGTTATCTTAAGTGAAATAAGCCAGGCCTGGCATGGTGGCTCATGCCTGTAATCCAGCACTTTGGGAGGCCAAGGCAGGTGGATCACCTGAGGTCAGGAGTTCTAGACCAGCCTGGCCAATGTGGCGAAACCTCGTCTCTACTAAAAATACAAAAAGCAGCCAGGCATGGTGGCAGGCACCTGTAATCCCATCTACTCGAGAGGCTGAGTCAGGGGAATCATTTGTACCCAGGAAGCGGAGGTTGCAGTAAGCCGAGATCGCACCATTGCACTCCAGCCTGGGCGACAGCCAGCCACCGAAAGATAAATTCTGCGTGTTCTCACTCATGTGTGGAGGCTTAAAAAGCTGATCTCATAGAAGTACAGAGTACAGCAATGGCTACTAGATGCTGGAAAGCAGAAGGAGGGGTGATGGCCAGAGGTTGGTTGCTGAATACAAAAGTACAGCTAGATAAGAGGAATAAGTTCCCACGTTCTGCAGCACTATAGAGCGACTATAGCATACAACAATTTATCATATATTTCCAAATAGCTAGAAAAGTGGATTTTAAATGTTCCCATCATAGAGGCATGATAAATGAGGCAAAGGGCATGCCAATTACCTGATGTGAGCATTACATATTATATACTATGTTGAAACATTACTGGAGGTGGGTGCAATGGCTCACGCCTGTAATTGCAATATTTTAGGAGGCCAAGGCAGGAGGATCGCTTAAGCCTGGGAGTTTGAGACCAGCCTGGGCAAGATAGCGAAACCCCGTCTCTACCAAAAATACGAAAATTAAAAAAAGAAAAAAAATACATAAATTACCAGGGCGTGGTGGTGTGCACCTGTAGTTCCAGCTACTCGGGAGGCTGAGGTGTGATAATGAGAGGGAAAATACCTTCTATTGTTTAAGCCAGTGCTGTTTCTTGCAGCCAAATGAGTATCTAACACATTCATATTTTGATAAACTCTGATCTAAAGGATGTTGGCAGAAAGTGTATGAAAGAGAGGAGGGAGAAGAGCTTTTTACCATAGAGGTGGGGTTTATTTCAAGGCTGAATGACTTTGAGACTTTTTTTTGAACTTGGGAGGCGGAGGTTGTCCCCACCTTTTGAACCTTGGCAGTTTCTGTGACAGCTTTGACCCATCGAATATGGTAAAAGTGATGCCACGCCACATTGTGGGCTATAAGAAATCGGGAGTTTCTGCCTCCTACCTCCCTGAGTGCTCACTCTGAGGGAAGCCAGCTGTCACATAAGAGGTCCAAGTACCGGCCGGGCGCGATGGCTCATGCCTATAATCCCAGCACTTTGGGAGGCCGAGGCGGGTGGATCACGAGGTCAAGGGATCGAGACCATCCCGGTCAACAAGGTGAAACCCCGTCTCTACTACAAATACAAAAATTAGCTGGGCATGGTGGTGTGCGCCTCTAATCCCAGCTACTCAGGAGGCTGAGGCAGGAGAATTGCTTGAACCCAGGAGGCGGAGGTTGCGATGAGCCGAGATCGCGCCATTGCACTCCAGTCTGGGTAACAAGAGCGAAACTCCGCCTCAAAAAAAAAAAAAAAAAAAAAAGAGGTCTAAGTACCTTGAAAGGAAGCCCAAGCCAGCTACAGGGAGAGGTCTCATGGATAGAGTGATGCCTGACTTGCTCTAGCTGCTCTAGCCGCCCCAGTCTAGGACCAGGGATGTAAGTGAAGCTGACACAAGCCTCTGACACCATCTGCCTATAATTGCATAAGGCAAGTGACAGCTACCCAGCTAAAACCATTCACCCCCAGAACCATAAAAGATGATCATAAATAGTGTTTTAGGCCCGTAAGTTTTGGGGTGGATTGTTGCACAGGAATTGATACTCAGGACAGGGAAACACAGTTATTATCATCATTTTAGAAACGGGGAGATGGAGGCTTAGAGAGTCTCTCCAGTGACAACATCAAGCCAGAGTGTGGCCAGCTGACATGTGAGTCCTTGCTGTCCGATTCCAGCTGTGCTGGTTTGGAGACAGTTTGGAAAGAAAGGTGTGGCGAGGGAGTTGAGGTTAGAAAAGTGTCCCCTGGGGGCCCTGCACAGTGGCTCATGCCTATAATCCCCGCACTTTGGGAGGCCAAGGCTGGGGGATCACTTGGGATTAGGAGTTAGAGAGCAGTGTGGTCAACGTGGTGAAACCTCGTCTCTACCAAAAATACAAAAAGAATTAGCTGGGCATGGTGGCACGCGCCTGTAGTCCCAGCTACCTGGGAGGCTGAGGAAGGAGAATCACTTGAACCCAGGAGGCAGAGGTTTGCAGTGAGCTGAGATTGCACCCCTGTACTCCAGCCTGGGCAACACAGCAAGACTCCATCTCAAAAAAGAAAAAAAGAAAAAAAGAAAGAAAGAAAAGAAAAGAAAAATGTCCCTTGGGCCGTGTATGGTGACTCCTGCCTATAATCCCAGCACTTGGGGAAGCCGAGGCAGGTGGACCACCTGAGGTCAGGAGTTCAAGACCAGCCTGGCCAACATGGTGAAACCCTGTCTCTACAAAAATTAGCCAGGCATGATGGAGCTACTCGGGAGGCTGAGGCACAAGAATCATTTGAACCTGGGAGGTGGAGGTTGCAGTGAGCCGAGACTGCCACTTCACTCCAGCCTGGGTGACAGTGCGAGACTCCATCTCAAGATAGATAGACAGATAGATAAAGTGCCCCCTGGCTTAGAGGTGGAGAAACTCAAGACTGCAGTGGCTAAAGACATGAATGGAAGGTAAGGACATGACGAAACAGCAGAGATCATTCCTTCAGGAAGGTTGGCTGTGAAAGGAGAGAGGCAGGTTCCCATCTAGATACAATATCTAGTGTAGGAAGTGTTATTTCTATTTAACCTTTTTATTATGAAAAATTTCAAATATACATAAAGTAGAATAGTATAATGAAGCCCCAGGTACCCATCACCAGCTATGATAATCAGCAAATGGCTCCATCCATTGGGATTATCTTGAAATACACCTCAGGTACATAATTTTATCTGTTAATATTTCAGTCTGTATTCCAAAAATATAAACCACAATACAATTACTGTTGACGTGTGTCATGAATCCACTTTAGGTTCCGCCTCCATCTCTATTTTTCCCTTGCAACTTATGTGCTGAAGAAACCAGGTTGTTCAAGACCAGCCTGGCCACCATGGGGAAACTCTGTCTCTACTAAAAATACAAGAAAATTAGCCGAGTGTGGTGGCGTGAGCCTGTAATCCCAGATACTCTGGAGGCTGAGCCAGGAGAACCCATTGAACTTGGGAGGCGGAGGTTGCAGTGAGCCAAGTTCGCACCACTGCACTCCAGCCTGGGCAACAGAGTGAGACTCCATCTCAAAAGAAAGAAAGAAAAGAAATAAAAAAAGAAACCAGGTTGTTTATCCAGGAGAATTTTCCACAGTCTGGATTTTACTGATTCTATACCTCTGATGCTAACATGTTCCTTAGTCCCTCGCATTTTCCAAAATTGGTTGTTAGATATAGAAGCTTGATTAGACTCAGGGTTTTTTTTTTCTTTTGCAAGGATGTAACAGGTGGTGTTGAGTACTTCCATCAGAAGGCTCAAAATGCCTTGTCTTTCTTTTTCGTGATTCTAGCAACCATTGATGATCACTGCCTATACCCATTATTTCAGTAGAACATATAGATTTTTTTTTTTTTTGAGACAGAGTCTCACTCTGTTGCCAAGGCTGTAGTGCAGTGGTGCAACCTTGGCTCATGCAGCCTCCACCTCCTGGGCTCAAGCAATCCTCCTCCCTCAGCCTCCCTAGTAGCTAGAACTATAGGCATATGCCACCACATCCAGCTAATTTGTTTTGTTTTATTTTGTTTTGTTTGTAGAGATGAGATTTTGCTATGTTGCCCAGGCTAGTCTCAAACTCCTGATCAGCCCACCTCGGCCTCCCAAAGTGCTGGAATTATAGGCATGAGCCACCACACCGGGCCAGAATTTATAGATTGTTGATCCTCTAATTCTATAATTCCTTCTTCACTAGCTGGAATACGTGCATAAAAAGAAACTTCCCCTTATCAGTAATTTAATCCCTAAGAGTGTATAGAAAAAGTGAAGATTCACTGAAGTTGGTAGCTGTAAAAAAAAAAAGAAAGAAAGAAAAAGAAAAAGTGAAGATAAAAGTAAGATAAGGCCTGGCTCAGTGGCTCATGCCTATAATCCCAACACTTTGGGAGGCCGAGGTGGGTGGATCATGAGGTCAGGCGTTTGAGACCAGCCTGGCCAACATAGTGAAACCCGTCTCTACTAAAAACACAAAAAATTAGCCAGGCATGGTAGTGGGTGCCTGTAATCCCAGCTACTTGGGAGGCTGAGGCAGAAGAATTGCTTAAACCAGGGAGGCACAGGTTGCCGTGAGCTGAGATCACACCACTGCACTCCAGCCCAGGTGAGAGTGTAAGACTCTGTCTCAAAACAACAAAAAAAAGTAATCTGGAAGGGTCATGTTTACATGCGCTAGACCCCTTGCAGCTTCACTGTTCTTTCCTGGTGTAGGTTTTCCAGCCCAGCATTATAATCTCTCCTTCCCCAATACCCTTGGTGCTCTGGGCCTCTCTCCTGTTGTCCTGCTTGTCTGGAAAAACCTCACCCTGAGAGGCCTGTATCTTTCACCTTCTCTGGTCCTGCTGCTGAGCTGGTGAGCATTGCTGGAAGAAAATTAAAAACCATGGCTGGCTGGTTTCATGAGCCTCCAGCATGCACCCAACACAGCTCCTGGGCCAATTATGTGCTCTGTGAGACCATCACTACTTAAGGCGCAACTAGCGAGATCAAGCAACTAAATTCCCATTTTTATTTAAATTTTTTTTTTTTTTGAGATGGAGTTTCGCTTTTGTTACCCAGGCTGGAGTGCAATGGCGTGATCTCGGCTCACCGCAACCTTCGCCTCCTGGGTTCAAGCAATTCTCCTGCCTCAGCCTCCCGAGTAGCTAGGACGACAGGCTCACACCACCATGCCCAGCTGATTTCTGTGTTTTTAGGAGAGACGGGGTTTCACCTTGTTGACCAGGGTGGTCTCGATCTCTTGACCTCGTGATCCACCCACCTCGGCGTCCCAAAGTGCTGGGATTATAGGCGTGAGCCATCTCGCCCGGCCCATTTTTATTTAATTTTAATTAACTTAAATATAATCAGGCCAGGCATGCTGGCTCATGCCTGTAATCCCAGCATTTTGGGAGGCCAAGGTGGGCGGATCACCTGAGATCAGGAGTTCAGCCTGACCAACATGGTGAAATCTTGTCTCTACTAAAAATACAAAAATTAGCCAGTCATGGTGGCGCGAGCCTGTAGTCCCAGCTACTCGGGAGGCTGAGGCAGGAGAATTGCTTGAACCCAGGAGGCGGAGGTTGCGGTGAGCCGAGATCGCGCCATTGCACTCCAGCCTGGGTGACAAGAGTGAGACTGTCTAAAAAAAAAAAAAAAAAAAATATATATATATATATATATATATATATGTATAAACAGCCCCACGTGACTAGTGGCTACTCTATTACTCTATTAATGAAGGGTTATGGAACATTTCCATAATTCCAGAAAGTTCTTTTATAGTAGGTTAGGAAACTTGACTTCTCACTCTCCAAGATAACCAGTTCAGAGCCTTTGCCCTTTGCCTTAAATCTCCCCAACCATTTTCTCCACTCTCCCTTTATTCTTCCTTGAGAATAGAGAATAATAAAACTTCCAGATGAACTCTCCGTTCTTTACTGAGAATATAGACACTCCTAACAGAAGCTGGCCCAGCTACAACCTGGAATCCTCTAAACCTACACACACTTGCCACTGTGGAGGAAATGCCCATCCTCCTATGGAAGCCAAAGCCTTTATGATGATGCAAGCCCAGGTCCTGCCCACTGTTTTTGTTTCGAATTTTAATCAAAGCTTACTTTACTCCTGCATCTTCTCATTTGTTTCTTCCTTGTATTTGCCCTTTTCCTTTCCTACTTGGTGAGATTTGGCTTTCTGTTCTTTTTGTGGTCTTTGTCCAGTTTTAGCCTAGTGATAACCACCTTGCTGGGGTGAATGCCTACGTGGACAGTTGTGTCATCAGCCTTTTCCCGCTGCACCTGTTCAATGTAGATAACATATTTCCTCCTCTACACCTGGACTACTCTGCCAGTTTGCTGACCTTTATAGTGTCCTCGTACAACCTGAACTTCATCGTCCTTCGGATGGGCATGGATCACACGTTGTACTTCTGTCTCAGCTCTTCGGAAAGAGGGGAAGACGTAATCTTCCTGCAAATGTGGGAAGGTGCATTGAAATGCTTTTTGCAGTTCTTGCTTCTGTCAGAAGTCACAGAGGGATTCAACTTCATTTTGACTGCTCCTGCTTTGGCGATGGCCACAAAAGGGCCCAGGTCTGTTTTGAATTATCAAGGACTCTGTCTCTTCATTCATCCTCTTCCCTTCTGCATCATTCATCTCCCCAGCTCTACTGGAACACTTCCATTAGCAAGCAGATGTTCTGTCTTTCATCTTTAAAAATCCTCCTGTAGGCCGGGCATGGTGGCTCACGCCTGTAATCCAAACACTTTGGAGGCCAAGGCGGGCGGATCACCTGAGGTCGGGAGTTCAAGACCAGTCTGACCAACATGGTGAAACCCTGTCTTTAAAAAAAAAAAATCCTCCTGTATCCCCACTCCCTTCTAGTTCTCTGGTCCCCGTTCACAAAGAAGCATGTTGAAAGTGTCACTCTGTCAGTGGTTTTCAATGTGTGGTCCTCAGGCTCTCAGCATCAGCATCACTTGGGAATCACAAATTCAAATTCCTGGGTACCACCCCAGACTCACTGAGTCAGAAACTCTGGGCCCAGAAACCTGGGCTTTACAAGCTCTCCAGGTGATTCTGATAATTGTTTGAGAATCTCACTGTGCTCTACTATACGTGCCACGCTTTTCACTCCCCTTTACTCTTCCTTCCATGGAACTTCCCTTTTCATCCTCAACTATTCCTCAGAGCTTGGCCCTGGCACTTTCATATTTCCTATCTTTATTCTGTCCCAAGGAGCTCCCACCCATTTTTTAGTGTTAAATCCCATGAATTTGAAGTCATAAATACAACCACAATTTTCTTAGAGTTCCAGATTCTTTCAGATCGAGTTGTTGGTATCTTCATCTGAATGTCTTACAAACACCCCAGTCAGTCTGAAAAGGCCTGGATGTTTCCCCTCAATCTCTCCTTCCCCACGTTCCTGCTCCAGGCTTCCCCATGTCAATAAATGGTGTTCATTCAGCCGCCACAGCAAGAAAACTCTGAGTCATGCTTGATCCTTGCTTTCTCTCACCACCCCTCCACACGCTGTCAGCTCTAACCAGGCCAGCTCACCCTGTCTTCACTCTGATGCCACCATCCTAGTCCCAGCCTCCAGCATTACTTGTCTACCAACTGATCTCCTCACTCCTGCCTTGTGCCTTCCAATCCAGTCTCTCCATAGTAAGAAAGGGAAACTTCTGGAAAGCTAGAATAAATCATGCTGTTTACAAACTCAACAACTTTCCACCATGAGTAGAAAAACATCCAAACTCCTACCCCACAAGGTCCCATGATCAGGCCTCTGCCTCCCTCTCTGAACCTGTCTCCTCCCGACCTCTCCCTGGCTTCCCTCGATCCATCCACACTGGCTTCCCTCGATCCATCCACACTGGCTTCCTTCCCTTCCTCCCACAACCCGTGTTTCTTCTCACCTCGGCGCCTTGGTTATCAACGGTCTCCCCACTGCTCCTTTATCATCCTTCCGGTCTTGGATCAAATGTCATGCCGCAGAGTTCTTTCCACTCTCTTGAAGAATGTCAGGCCTCAGCCTGGCATGAAAGGGAAATGAAGGTGGAAGAGGCAGCAGCTCCGGCCACCTGCCTCTGACCTCGTTGATCTCCACAGGAGGGCATCAGGAAAGATGAAGAGTATGTGGTCAGGAGACGGATTCTCTCCCCATCCCTCAGAGAAGAAAAGAGCTGGAGTAGTTGTGTGGGGATTTTTCCCCTGTACATGGAAGAAGGCCTGAGGCAGCCTCAGGATGATACTTTCCCTTTAAGTCCGGAGCCCACTGGATAAGTGTGTTTCTTTTTGCCTGCTCAATAGCTATTGGGGGAAACATGTCTGCTCCAAGCTCAGAGTATGTGTTTTCCAAACTTCAGTTGCAGAAGTGGGTCAGTGACTAGGCCAGCTCAAAAATCTCAGACATGTGGGAGGCCGAGGCAGGCGGATCATGACGTCAAGAGATCAAGACCATCCTGGCCCACATGGTGAAACCCCATCTCTACTAAAATATAAAAATTAGCTGGGCGTGGTGGCACATGCTTGTAGTCCCAGCTACTGGGGAGGCTGAGGCAGAAGAATCGCTTAAACTCAGGAGGCGGAGGTTGCAGTGAGCCGAGATCCCACCAGTGCACTCCAGCCTGGCACCTGGCGACAGAATGAGACTCTGTCTCAAATATATATATATATATATATATCAGACATGACAATGGCTCAGGATTCACATGTGACCCAAAGCAGCCCCATGAGAATCAAGCCTATGACTTTTGCTGGACTCACGATAAATATGAGTTCCCTCCCTCCCTCTCTCTCTCTTTCTTTCTTTCTTTCCTTCTTTCTTTCTCTTGATGGAGTCTTGCTCTGTTGCCCACGCTGGAATGCAATGTTGTAATCTTGGCTCACTGCAACTTCCGCCTCCTGAGTTCAAGGGATTCTCCTACCTCAGCCTCCTGAGTAGTTGGGATTCCAGATGTGTGCCACCATGCCTGGCTATTTTTTTGTGTTTTTAGTAGAGACGGGGTTTCACCGTGTTGGCCAGGCTGGTCTCAAACTCCTGGTCTCAAGAGATCTGCCTGCCTCAGCCTCCCAAAGTGCTGGGATTGCAGGCATGAGCCACCGCGCCTCGCCTGAGTTCTCTTTCAGTTGCAGTTAATAAACTAGTAGAATGTGAGCCAGAATCTGCTGCAGATTATTTTTGTCTCTGCACGGGAAAAAAAAGAAAAAAGAAAAAGACTGATGAAAATGAAGCCAACTCAGAGGCGAGCAAGGCAGTTCTTCTTTACGGAATGGCTTGAGACCCTAGGCTACTTCCCTTTTGTGGCTCTGCCATCTTTAGGACCTCGGTTCTCTTTGCTTCTAGCAAGCAGAAGAACCATAAATGGGGATTCTCCATCTACTTTTAAAAATCTGCCTACAAGTGATACATGTCACTTCTATTCTCATTGTATTGCAAAGCATTAGCCATCTGGCCACACATAGATACAAGGAGAGCGGGAAATGGAGTCCCTGCCTGGGAATCCATCTTTAAGAGACAGCTCCATTCTATGGAATAAGCAGCACACATTTTTGGAGGAGCACCAGTCATCTCTGACACCCGCAGGGATGATAAAGGGACAGGAATATGGCTGGGAATATGGCAAGGTTTTGAAGGTGCTGAAACATGCAAAATCATTTGGACTTCATTCTATGGGAAATCAAAAGCCATAAAAAGCTTTGAGCAAGAGGGTAGATGGTCACATCTACAACAGAAAGATCATTCTGAAACAGGGTAAAAGATGGAAAAAGGGCCAGGCACAGTGGCTCACACCTGTAATCCCAGCACTTTTGGAGGCTGAGGCGGGCGGATCACCTGAGATTAGGAGTTCAGGACTAGCCTGGTCAACACAGTGAAACACCATCTCTGCTAAAAATACAAAAATTAGCAGGGTGTGGTGTTGCACACCTATATTCCCAACTACTCAGGAGGCTGAGGCAGGAGAATCACTCGAACCCGGGAGGCAGAGGTTGTAGTGAGCCGAGATAATGCCATTTCACTCCAGCCTATGTGACAGAGCAAGACTGAAGAAGGAAGGGAAGAAAGAGGAGGGGAGGGGAGGGGAGGAGAGTGGAGGGGAGGGGAGGGGAGAAGAGGGGAGGGAAGGGAGAGAAAGGGAGGAAGGGAGAGAGAGGGAGAAAGGGAGAGAGAGGGAGGGAGAAAGGGAGACGGGGGAGAGAAGGAAGGAAGGGTGGGAGGGAGGGAGGGAGGGGAGGGGAAGGAAAGAGAAACAAGGTTACTATGGTTTAAATGTGGTGTCCTGGTGTCCCCTCCAAATTTCATGTTGAGACATAATCCCCATTGTGGTGGGATTAAGAGTGGGCATTTTGGGAAGTGATTATGTCATGAGGGTTCCACTCTCATGAGTGGATTAATGACTTTGTAAACAAGGGTTCAGGGAGCGTTTACCCCTCTAGTCCTTCCCGATTCCAGCAGGTGAGGATGCAGCAACAAGGCGCCATCTTGGAAGCAGAGAAAAGCCCCCACTAGACATCAGTGCCGACACCCAGACCTTGGACTCCCAAGCCTCCAGAACCAAAAGAAATACATTTCTGTTCTTTTAAAATTACTTAGTCTGTGGCATTTTGTTACAGCAGCACAAATGACTAAGACGAAGGTGTACTGGCTACATCAAGTAGAGTCTCTTCAGATTCTCTTGATATGTGGACCCCAAGCTGCTGGCGTCAGTTCAGCCGCTGCTGTGCCTCTTGTCTTCATTATGTCCTTTCTTCATCTTTCTTTGGGTTTTATCTGGTATTCTTTTTACGGTTTCTTTTCTTTTCTTTTTTAAGAGGCAGGGTCTTGCTCTGTTGCTCAGGCTAGAGAGCAGTGACGCCATCATAGGTCACTGCAGCCTCTTAACTCCTGGGCTCGAACACCTCAGCTTCCTGAGTAGCTAGGACTAGGCATGCACCACTACGCCCGGCTATTTTTTTTCTTTTTTTTTTTTGATATATGGTCTCGCTCTGTCACCCAGGCTGGAGTGCAATAGTGTAATCTTGGTTCACTACAACCTCCACCTCCCGAGTTCAAGAGAGTCTCTTGCCTTAGCCTCCTGAGTAGCTGAGATTATAGGCACCCACTACCTTGCCCAGCCAATTTTTGTATTTTTAGCAGAGACGGGGTTTCACCATGTTGGCCAGGCAGGTCTCAAACTCCTGACCTCAGGTGATCCGCTTGCCTTGGACTCCCAAAGTGCTGGGATTACAGGCGTAAGCTACCACACCCAGCCTACATGGCTAATTTTTTATTTTTATTTTTATTTTTAATTTTTTTTTTTTTAGAGATAGGGTCTAGCTATGTTGCCCAGGCTGGAGTGCAGTGGCTATTCACAGGTTCGATCCCACTACTGATCAACACGGGAGTTTTGACCTGCGCTGTTTCCGACCTGGGCCGGTTCACCCCTCCTTAGGCAACCTGGTGGTCCCCTACTCCCCGGAGGTCACCATATTGATGCCAAACTTAGTGTGGAAACCCTATTATCATAGCGCACTACAGCCCAGAACTCGGGGGCTCAAGCAATCCTCCCACCTCAGCCTCCTGAGTAGCTGGGACTACAGGCATGCGCCACTCCACCTGGCCTGCCTAGCTAATTTTTTTGAAAAAAAATTTTATAGTGATGGGGTCTCACTACATTGCCCAGGCTGGTCTCAAACTCTAGACCTCAAATGATCCTCCTGCCTCAGTCTCCTTAAATGCTGGGATTACAGGCAGGAACCACCTTGCCTGGCCTATAATGTCTTGAGATAGAAGCCTTTCTTCTTTTCTAATATATTCATTAAGCTACAAATTCCTCTGTCAGTACCTTCGTTAGCTACATTCCACACACTATGCTATGTCACATCTTCATCGTCATTCAGTTTTCATTTCTGTTGTGAATCTTTCCTTAGGTCATGAGTTATTTAGGTATGTTTTGCTGTTTTTCTATTCTTTTTCTATCAACAAACAAAGAAAAGAAAAATAAAACACTTAGGAAAAAATCTAATGAGTAATTTCCAACAATAACATATGAAAAGATTTAAGAATATAACAATTTCTATTATTGCCCATGAGAGCTAACTAAAAGGTACTAATTACATAATAGAGACAATTTTAAAGAACCAAAACTGCCTAGATATAACAGAGCATCTTTCCCACTAGCCCTTAACTATGAACCATGATGGCATAATACAATCTCATACTTACCTCCAGTCTAATAACATGCCTCTTTACTCATAGTAATTTTCTTTTCCAATTTAGAGAAATCATTGGGGAGTACATATATAGTTTTGACTCTAGAGTTTCATGACTTCAAGACAGCTTATTGTCAAAAGCCCTTGCAGGAACTTGAAGTAAACTTTTGTTGTGTTAACTGCACTCTGTGGCTCCCTCTAGCATCTTGTGGAGAAGTCAGAGCCTGTGCGCAAGGCTGTGCTTCATCTGAGCCTATTAACAATGAGAGGGGCCAAAAAAGTAGGGCTTGCTCAACTTGGAGGGAGAGCCAGGCTGATGGTGAAGGCTGGGGGTCAACACTGAGTCAGTTTCTAGGAGGCAGCTGCTGACCCAGCAGTCCACTACGTGGTAGAAGTCCAAGGAAGGCCAGAATACTTCTAGAATCACTGGCTGTGGCTCAGGATGAACCTGGGAATACATAGCCGAGTCAAGTTGGGAAGGCACGTAAGTTGAATGCAATACAGCTTTTTTTATAGTATAAAATTAAAATTAGCAAAGATAATTTTATTGCTAGCATTAGGTGATAGAGAAATGAAAGGAAGAAACGCATACTAATTTTACCATTGTTCATAGCAGGAAGTGAACATCTAATCTAATATCTAAAGGAACAGAGAACTGAGTGTAATTGTATTGCGTATATTTACATATATTCACCAGAACAAAAATACAACTTTCCTTTTTCTTTTTTTTTTTCATTTGAAATGGAGTCTTGCTCTGTCACCCAGGCTGGAGTGCAGTGGCACGATCTCGGCTCACTGCAACCTCCGTCTCCCAGGTTCAAGTGATTCTCCTGCCTCAGCCTCCCAAGGAGCTGGGACTACAGGCTAGCGCGTCACCAGCCTAGCGCACCAGCACGTCCGCCGAAATTTTGTATTTTTGGTAGAGATGGGGTTTCACCATGATGGTTAGGCTGGTCTCAAACTCCTGACCTCTGAATCTGCCTGCCTTGGCCTCCCAAAGTGCTAGAATTACAGGTGTGAGCCACCGCACCCAGCCACAGCTTTCCTAAAGATCAGAAGACACGGGTGAGAAAAGACAAGTAACTTTCCTATGCAGAAGAAATCCAAAATATTATGTAGCTACTCTTCTTCTATTAGATTTGTATTGCTGCTGTAACAAATTACCACAAATGTCATGGCTAAACACAATACGAACTTATTATCTTATAGTTTCGGAGGTCAGAGGTCTGACACATGCCTCACTGGGGTAAAATCAGAGTCAGCAGGCTGTATTCCTCTCTGCAGGCTCTAAGGGAGGACCCATACCCTTCTCTTTTCCAGATTTTAGAGGCTGCCCACTGTCCTCAGCCCACGGCCCCTTCCATCTTCAAAACCAACCAGCAATGGTAAGTTGAATTCTCATGTCCATCGCTCCAACCTCCTCTTCTGTCTCCCTCTCCTACTTTTTTTTTTGAGACGGAGTCTCACTCTGTCGCCCAGGCTGCAGCGCAGTGATGCAATCTCAGCTCACTGTAAGCTCTGCCTCCTGGGTTCAAGCAATTCTCCCTACCTCAGCCTCCCAAGGAGCTGGGATTACAGCCACCCACCATCACGCCTGGCCAATTTTTGTATTTTTTAGTAGAGATGGGGCTTCGCCCTGTTGTCCAAGCTGGCCTTGAACTCCTGACCTCAGGTGATCTGCCCACCTAGGTCTCCCAGTATGCTGGGATTACAGGCGTGAGCCACCATGCCCAGCGTTTTTTTGTTTGTTTGTTTGTTTTGTTTTGAGATAGGGTCTTGCTCTGTTGCCCAGGCTGGAGTGCAGTGGTGCAATCTTGGCTCACCGCAACCTCCATCTCCCAGTTCAGGTGATTCTCCCACCTCAGCCACCCAACTAGCTGGGACTATAGGTGGGTGCCACCATGCCTGGCTAACTTTTATATTTTTTGTAGAGATGGGGTCTCGCCATGTTGCCTAGGTTGTCTTTCACTTTTAAGGATCCTTGTGAACACATTTGGTCTGGCAGGATAGGCAGAATACTCTATTTTAAAAATCAGTTGATTAGCTGGGTGAGGTGGCTCACGCCTGTAATCTCAGCACTTTGGGAGGCCAAGGTGGGCGGATCACTTGAGGACAGGAGTTCGAGACCAGCCTGGCCAACAGAGTGAAACTCATCTCCACTAAAAATACAAAAATTAGCCAGGCATGGTGGCGAATGCTTGTAATCCTGGCTACTTGGGAGGTTGAGGCAGGAGAATTGCTTGAACCAGGAGGTGGAGGTTGCAGTGAGCTGAGATCATGCCATTGCATTCCAGCCTGGGCAATAAGAGCAAAACTCCATCTAAAAACAAACAGCCTGGGCGTGGTGACTCACACCTGTAATCTCAACACTTTGGGAGGCCAAGACAGGCAGATCACCTGAGGTTAGGAGTTTGAGACTAGCTGGCCCACATGGTAAAACCCCATTTCTACTAAAAATACAAAAATTAGGGCCGGGCGCGGTGGCTCACGCCTGTAATCCCAGCACTTTGGGAGGCTGAGGAGGGTGGATCACGAGGTCAAGAGATCGAGACTATCCTGGTCAACATGGTGAAACCCCGTCTCTACTAAAAATACAAAAAATTAGTTGGGCATGGTGGCGCATGCCTGTAATCCCAGCTACTCAGGAGGCTGAGGCAGGAGAATTGCTTGAACCCAGGAGGCGGAGGTTGCGGTGAGCCGAGATCGCGCCATTGCACTCCAGACTGGGTAACAAGAGCGAGACTCCGTCTCAAAAAAAAAAAAAAAAAAAAAAAAAAAAAATTAGCCAGGCATAGTAGCTTACGCCTGTAGTGCCAGCTAGTCAGGAGGCTGAGGCCTGAGAATTACTTGAACCCAGGAGATGGAGGTTGCAGTGAGCTGAGATCACTCCACTGCACTCCAGCCTGGGCAACAGAGTGAGACTTGGTATCAAAACAAACAAACAAACAAAAAAACTCAATGATAAACTCCTTGCACAAAGGCACATCTAAAATAAAGTGAAAACAAGTTTGAAAAATTACCTTTTAAGAATGACTTAGGAGGGGGAAGTAGGGCTGAAGAGAAGTTGGATAATATGTACAAACATACAATTTGATAGAAGAAATAAATTCTACTCCA
This sequence comes from Aotus nancymaae, assembly GCF_030222135.1. NCBI lineage: Eukaryota > Metazoa > Chordata > Mammalia > Primates > Aotidae > Aotus > Aotus nancymaae. Next base: position 7,554,403 of record NW_026988412.1, on the reverse strand, counting down.
ATAGTACAGCAGGGAAATAATAGTTTACAATAATTTAGTGTATATTTCAAGAGAGCTAGAAGAGAATTGTAACATTCTGCTTCAGGTAATGGATATCCTAATTACCCTGATTTAATCATCACACATTGTATGCATGTATCAAAATATCACGGGTACTCTCAAAATATGTATAACTATGATACATCAATTTTAAAAAGACAGAAAAAATGATTTAAATCCAGTTTGCCAGTGAAATCCTTCAGGCCAGGCACGGTGGCTCATGCCTGTAATCCCAGCACTTTGGGAGGCAGAGGTGGGCGGATCACAAGGTTAGTAGTTCAAGACCAGCGTGACCAACATGGTGAAACCCCATCTCTTAAAAAAAAAAAAAAAAAAAAAAAAAAAAAAAAAAAATCCCACAATAGGCTGTCGGAAAAAAAGGAAAAAAAAAAAAGAAGTCCTTCAAGTGTCCAAGTTATTAAGGATCAGCTAATTATTACACAGCGTATGTCTCTACTGTATCAAATAAGAATAAAAATCTTTTCAAAACATTTTTTGGTTGTTTTGTTCTGTTTCAGACAGGGTCTCACTCTTTTTTTTTTTTTTTTAAACTGTCCTAAATTGTTTTTTAGGTATGAATTTTACAAACTTTACTTACATCAGCGGTAACAGTGGAGCTGGGGAAAATCACATCTTCTCCAAGCTGCACGAAGAGACCCACTAATAGTGTGGTGGAACTTAACGGCCATTTCCAAGGCCGTGGCTCTTTCAGCCTACAGACGTCAGCCCACGTGTCTCCCTGTGCTTGTGGACTGGCTTGGTGATCCACTGGGTGTCAGGATTTCTTCTGATAGCTTTATGGAATGCATCAGTGAAGATAACCTCAAAAAATTCGTATGTGGAAACTTCAACCCACTAAGAATTCAGGACTCTTAGAGCCCCACAGTGGCATCCAGCTTGATCCTCTGCAATGAACTGAGGCTTCAAGCAAACTTTAGCTGGTTAACACCATGATGTTCAGGCTTGTTATAAGTTGCACGCTTAGGAACTGCGCGTTTGGGGCTACCACTGCACACACGAATCCTATATATAATGTAACCTAGCTTCGCTTTGTAGCCCAGTCGGCACACTTTATGGGGCCTGGTGGGTGGGGGAGCCTGTGGAGAGCGGAGAGCCGGTGGTACTAGACCCTCAGAAGAAAGTGCATGACATCAGAATGTACTTGTATGCACTCACTGTGGCTTACCTGATGGCTGCTGCCAGACAGAAAGGCAGGGTCTCACTCTTTTGCCCAAGCTGTAGTGCAGAGGCACGATTATGGCTCACTGCAGCCTCGACCTCCTGGGGTCAAGCCTAAGTCTCCTGAGTAGCTGGGACTACAGGCGTGCACCACCATCCCTGGCTAATTTTGTATTTTTTTTGTAGACAGGGTCTCACTATGTTGTACAAGCTGGTCTCAAACTCCTGGGCTCAAGCAATCTTCTTGCCTTGGCCTCCCCAAAGTGCTGGTATTATAGGTGTGAGCCACCACATTCAGCCAAAACGTTTTTTGAAAGAAAACAAAATCAGAGGCAGGGTGAGGTGGCTCACACCTGTAATCCTAGCACTTTGGGAGGCCAAGGCATGAGGATCACTCGAGGTCAGGAGATCCAGACCAGCCTGGCCAACATAGTGAAACCCCATCTCTACTAAAAACATAAAAATTAGCAAGGTATGGTGGCACACACCTGTAGTTCCAGCTACTCAGGAGACTGAGGCAGAAGAATCGCTTGAACCTGGGAGGCAGGAGGTTGCAGTGAGCCGAAGTTGTGCCACTGCACTCCAGCCTAGGTGACAGAGGGAGACTCTGTCTTAAAAAAAGAAATAAAGAAAGAAAGAAAAATAAAAAATCAGAAGAGCCAGATACCAAGAACCAAGCAAATAGACCATAAAATACTTTTTAAAATAAAATATGTTTTTTAAAAAATGGTTAATGAATCAAGAAAAAGAAATAAAGGTCTTCTTTTTAAAGTTACAAAGGTAATGGTAATTAACAGAATTTAAGAATAAAATAGGTGAGGAGAGAGATCCAAGATGGCTGATCACTAGCAGCTCAGGATTGTAGCTCCCAGTGAAAGTGCAGAGAACTAGAGGACGCCACACTTTCAGACGAATTTTTGTTGCTCACAGATCAGGAGATTCCCAGTGGAGGAGCCCCATGGGTTGCCAGCGCGACTCTTGTGGCAGGCACGGCGGTTTTGCTGGCGCCTTGGCACAGCAGTTCTTGGTGCAGAGTGAGCGGGACTGGGTCCACTTTTGGCTGATTCCCGGGCAGAAAAGCACCATCAATCTTAACACCGCTGTTTTGGCCGGCTCAGTGGATTGCTCAGATTTCGGCGCTGGGAATCAACAAGTTGGATGTCCACTCACAGACCTAATTTGAAAGTCGGAAATTACAAAGACGACAAGTGGATAAATTTACAATGACGGGAAGAAACCAGCGTAAAAAGGCTGAGACTACCCAAAATCAGAATGCCTTTCCCTCTACAGGGGATCACAGTTCCTCCTCAGCAACGGAACAAGCCCTGATGGAGAACAAGTGTGTTCCATTAACAGAAGTAGGCTTCAGAAGGTGGATGATAAGAAACTTCTGTGAATTAAAAGAACTTGTTTTAACCCAATGCAAAGAAACTAAGAACTTTGAAAAAAGGTTTGATGAAATGCTAACAAGAATAGACAATTTGGAGAGGAATATAGGTGAATTAACGGAGCTGAAAAACACAATACGAGAACTTCGTGAAGAATGCACAAGTTTTAACAGTCAAATTGATCAAGCAGAAGAAAGGACATCAGAAGTCGAAGACCAACTTAATGAAATAAAACAAGAAGTCAAGATTAGAGAAAAAAGGATAAAAAGGAATGAGCAAAGTCTCCAAGAAATATGGGACTATGTGAAAAGACCTAATCTACGTTTGATAGGTGTACCTGAATGTGATAAAGAGAATGAATCCAAGTTGGAAAATACTCTTCAGGAGATTATTCAGGAAAACTTTCCCAACCTAGTAAGGCAGGACAATATTCAACTCCAGATAATACAGAGAACACCACAAAGATATTCCTCAAGAAGACCAACTCCAAGGCACATAATCGTCAGATTCATTAGGGTTGAAATGAAGGAGAAAATACTAAGAGCAGCCAGAGAGAAAGGTCAGGTTACCCACAAAGGGAAGCCTATCAGACTTACAGCAGATCTCTCAGCAGAAACCCTACAAGCCAGAAAACAGTGGGGGCCAATATTCAACATCCTTAAAGAAAAGAACTTTCAACCCAGAATTTCATATCCAGCCAAACTCAGCTTCACAAGTGAAGGAAAAATAAAATCTTTTTCAAACAAGCAAGTACTTAGAGATTTCACCATCACCAGGCCTGCTTTGCAGGAGCTTCTGAAAGAAGCACTATACATATAAAGGAGCAACCAGTATCAGCCTTTCCAAAAATATATCCGGCTAGCATCAAATGGCAGTATTAAACTCATATATATTATTAACTGGATAAAAAGCCAAAACTCATTGATACGCTGTATCCAGACCCATCTCACATTCAACACAAAGACTCAAAACAAAAGGACGGGCCGGGCGCAGTGGCTCACTCCTATAATCCCAGCACTTTGGGAGGCCGAGATGGGTGGATCACGAGGTCAAGAGATCGAGACCATCCTGGTCAACGTGGTGAAACGCCGTCTCTACTAAAAATACAAAAATTAGCTGGGCATGGTGGCGCACGCCTGTAGTCCCAGCTACTCGGGAGGCTGAGGCAGGAGAATTGCTTGAACCCAGGAAATGGAGGTTGCGGTGAGCCGAGATAGTGCCATTGCACTCCAGACCGGGTAACAAGAGCGAAACTCTGTCTCAAAAAACAAACAAACAAACAAACAAACAAAAACAAAGGGACGGAGGAAGATTTACCAACCAAACGGAGAGCAAAAATAAATAAATAAATAAAAAGCAGGAGTTGCAATTCTCACCTCTGATAAAATAGACTTTTAAGCAACAAAGATCAAAAGAGGCAAAGAAGGACATTATATAATGGTAAAAGGATCAATGCAACAAGAAGAGCTAAAGATCCTATATATACACGTACCCAATACAGGAGCACCCAGATACATAAGACAAGTTCTTAATGACTTATAAAGAGACTTAGCCTCCCACACAATAATAGTGGGAGACTGTAACATCACATTGTCAATATTAGACTGATCAACGAGATAGAAAATTAACAAGGATATCCAGGACTTGAACTCAGACCAGGAACAAGTAAACTTAATAAACATTTATAGAACTTTCCACTTCAAATACACAAAACATACATTCTTATCAGTACCATATCACACCTATTCCAAAAGTGACTACATAATTGCAAGTAAATCACTCCTCAATAATTGCATAGCATTTCATAGGTTTAAATGAAATATTGGTTGGCTGCTTGTTTGTTATTTTCTTCCCTTATTCCTTCCTCTCTCCATTGTTAAGCACAATTATTGGCATAAAAGAGGTTTTCAATTCCCATTTTTAGACTGCATTCTAGCCTGGGCAATAGAGCAATACTCCCATTCTCTCTCCCTCTTTCTCTTCCTTTTTCTTTCTCTTCTTCATTTTTTTTTTCTTTCTTTCTTTCTTCCTTTTTTTCCTTCAAAAAAAAAAAGAATAAAATAATGGGAGAAAGAGTAGAGAAGAAGGGAATGTAAAGAGGTTAAATTGCCTTATTCGTGTTGGGGAACTCACGGATGTTGCACATTCTATAAATCGACAAATAAGAGTTGCTATTGCAGGTGGGCGCGGTGGCTCCCAGCACTTTGGGAGGCCGAGGCGGGCACATCACAAGGTCATGAGATCGAGACCATCCTGGCCAACATGGTGAAACCCCGTCTCTACTAAAAATACAAAAATTAGCTGGGCGTGGTGGCGCACGCCTGTAGTCACAGCTACTTGGGAGGCTGAGGCAGGAGAATTGCTTGAACCCGGGAGGCAGAGGTTGCAGTGAGCCGAGATCGAGCCACTGCACTCCCGCCTCGCGCCTGGCAACAGAGCAAGACTCTGTCTCAAAAAAAAAAAAAAAAAAAAAAAAAGAGTTGCCATTGCAGCCAGCATCTATGGGGAATTTTGGTGCGGCATCCAGCCACTCCACTCCCAGTGACAGTTTGGAGTTCTGTTTGGCTATCTACCCTTTTCCAATCCTGTTCCACATGGTCTGGGTGGAGTTGTCTCAAATTCAGCTTATCTGTTCCTGCCCAATGAGTCAACCATACGGTTTAGAGAGTTTTAGCCTCTGGCCCGGGACTCTGTACCTGCAAAACCTTTCCTACTTTTGCAGGAGCCGTCCCTGTGAAATAGGGTATGTTTAATGTTAAGGGGAGCTCTGGGTACTGTTTCGTTTCTGTTTATGGATTTGATATTCTCTTTCATTTATCAGAAGAAGGAATGGTAGATGGGCCAGAGGAGGCCCTAGTCCTTGCCATGGGAAAAGACTCCTGGTGGATGGGATGCAGGAAAGGAACAGGATGTTTGTTGTCAGCCCTCTGAGGCAGACACTGTCTGTATGCCATGCACATCACCTTGGCACGCACCTCTCCACACGGAGGGCTGCCTACTGCAAACACCTCTGAGTCCTCCTCTGCCTGAAGGTTCTCTTTCTCTCTTTCTCTCTCTCTCTCTCTTTCTCTCTTCCCCTCTCCTCCCGTCCCCCGACCTCTCTCCCTCCTTAAGAGCAAGCTAGGCTGGCAAGTTGGGCAAGCTGAAAGTTCTGTATCAATGATAGATGAGGCGCTGTCGGGTTCACACTGCAGCTTCCTCGACCCTCTGTTGGGAGAACTCTGAGGCATCTTCCAAACCGTCTCCCAAACTCTCCAGGGGGAGTGGGCTCCGGGTGCCCGCAGAGAAAACTTGCTTGATAACGCAGCTTCTTAATTGGCTCTCTTCCCTTTCTTACCTTGCTTCCCTACTCCCTGAGGTCACCGCTCAAACTACTTGCAATTGAATACTACCGAGTCTGGGAGACCTCACATTAAGGCGCATCCAATCCCACTCTCTCAGTAAGGGCAGCTGGGCTCTGGTTTCCTTGGCATACCCCTCCCTCACTTTCCCTCTATGAGCTTCCACAGGGGCTCCATCCCTGCCTGGGCAGGGCATGTGGTTCACACCTAGCCAATCAGCACCGATCTTTCACCAGCCACAGGGATTGGCTCAGGGGCAGCCGGTGACCCGTTCGGAGCCAATGAGGTGTGAGGAGGCTTTAGCCTGTAGAGAGGCCCGCCCCGCTCCCTGTGCACCTGGGAGGATGAAGCCTGGATCCGCAGCCGTCACCTGCCTGCCTGTCTGAAAGTGGAGTCAACAGGAAGGGCTGCTGGATGGAGTGAGAAACCAGGCCCTGTGATAGTGTTTGAGCCCCTGAATCAAGCAGCGCTTTAAGCCAGAATTATACCTAGAGTTTTCAGTTAAACGAGCCAGGAACTTCCCTATTAAATCCATTTTCAGTTGTGACTAAGATTCCTAATGGATACAGGAGAGAGAAAGGGCCTTCCCTGGGTCTCCCTTATGAGAAACAGAGAAAGAGGTGGTTGCTGCCTTGGCTCCGTGGTCGAGCAGGTGCAGTTCAGACAGATGTGGTGGGAACTGATCTCTGCTTGCGTCGGAGGGGAAACCCACCCGGGCTGCTCCCGTTCCTGGGGTTGGGGGGTCAGGCACTCCCAGCCCAGGGTGTCAGGCCCAGAGGAAGGAGGGACAGCGGTATGTTCAGCTGGGGCTCCCTCTAGGAACGCTGAAGCCAGAACGGAACAAACTGCAAACAGCGCCAGACGAACGCTGCACTCACTCTAAATCCAGGAGGGATTAAAATTTGGCAGATCTGGCCGGGCGCGGTGACTCACGCCTGTAATCCCAGCACTTTGGGAGGCTGAGGTGGACAGACCACATGAGGTCAGGAGTTGGCGACCAGCCTGGCCAACATGGTGAAACCCTGTCTCTACTAAAAATACAAGTTCATGCCTGTAATCCCAGCTGCTCGGGAGGCTGAGGCACGAGAATCGCTTGAACCCGGGAAGTGGAGTTGCAATGAGCCAAGATCGCGCCACTGTACTCCAGCCTGGGCAATAGAGCGAGACTCAGCCTAAACAAACAAAAAACAAAAATTCGCAGATCCTTGCTTTTCTTCTGGGAAAATCTGAGCTCAAAACAGACAAATCGGAAATTACAGAAAGCAGTCTCTCTCCTGCAAGCGACTTTGGGGAAACTGGAAGCCCTTCCCCCTCCACAGATCCACCAGTTGGCCCATGATAGTATTGGGACACAATACTCCCCCTGCCCAACCAAGGATTGCCCCAAATTAAGATGCCAATGCCTCCGCTTGAAGTGGCATTATTGGCTGTTAGTAGACTTTAATACTTACACAAGGGTTATTACAGAATTTCGCAGAGCAGATTTTGCAGGGTGCAAGCAGTAAGGAACCTGGAGGGGAGGGCTCAGCCTCAGAGAATAAAGGATTCAGCACTGGTCACTCCAGTGTGCTCTGAGTAGATGTTAAGGCTGATAAGAGGCATGAGGGACACTCAGAGGAGATTCGTTTGCTCAAAGATAAGAAAATTGTTTTGCCTGGCCCTTACTTTACTCTAAGCATATACCTGATTCTCTGAGTCCCACCTTAGGCCGAATCCGGCTAACCCATTCATTCACAGATTGTCTCTGGCTGCTTTTGCACTACAATGGCAGAGCTAAGTAGCTGCCTCGGTGAATGTACCGCCTGCAACGTCTAAACTATTTACTATCTGTCCCATTGCAGAAAAGCTTTGTTGACTCTTCTAAGCTAGTGGTCCTGAAACTTGAATGTGTGTTAGAATTCTCCCAAGAGCTTGTTTACACACAAATTGTGCGCTCCAACACAGGGTCTCTGATGCCTTAGGTCTCAGGTGGGGGCCAAGAACAGTTAACCCTTGAACAAGATGGGTTTGAACTGTGCAGAACCACATACACATAGATTTCTTTTGCCTCTATCACCCTTGATACAGCAAACCAACCCCTTCTCTTCCTCCTCCTCCTCAGCCTACTCAGTGTGAGCATGGTGAGGATGAAGACCTTTGTGGTGATCCACTTCCACTTAATGAATAGTAAATGTATTTTCTCTTCCTTATGATTTTTCTTAATAATATTTTATCTAACTTTAAGAATACAGAAATAATATATACAACATACAAAATCTGTGTTAATCAACTGTGTTATCAGTAAGGCTTCCAGTCAACAGTAGGGTATTAATAGTTAAGTGTTTGGGAATCAAAAGTTAATGCAGGCCAGGCATGGTGGCTCACGCCTGTAATTTCAACACTTTGGGAGGCCAGGCAGGTGGATCACTTGAGGTCAGGAGTCTGAGATCAGCCTGGCCAACATGGTGAAACCTTGTCAGTACTAAAAATACAAGAATTAGCCAAGTGGTGGTGCATGTTTGTAATCCTAGCTGCTTGGGAGACAGAGATGGGAGTATCGTTTGAACCCAGGAGGTGGAGGTTGCAGTGAGCTGAGATAGTGCCTCTGCACTCCAGCCTGGGCAAAAGAGCCAGTTCCTGTCTCACTTTTAAAAAAAAAGTTTAGCCCAGTGTGGTGGTGCATGCCTGTAATCCCTGCTATTCAGGAGGCTGAGGCAGGAGGATAGTTTGAACCTGGGAGGTGGAGGTTGCTATGATTAGAGATCGCACCATCACACTCCAGCCTGAGCAACAAGAGTGAAACTCCGTCTCAAAAAAAAAAAAAGTTCATGCAAATTTTTGACTGGGCAGGTAGTGGCTCCCCAAGCTCCTCCCCTGTTGTTCAAGGGTCAATTGAATGTCCATTTCTTTTTTTGTTGAGGGTTGGGGAGTTCCGGTGAAGACAGGAAAACTGTTGCTGCTGGTGTCCTTGCCATCTCCACATTGAGGCATCTGAGAAAGGGCAAAAGCAAAATAGCCAAAAGTGGCTCAGATCATTCACTCCTGCCTCCTTCTCATTAGCCCGATATTGGAGGCTGGGAAATGTAGCCTCTGGTTAGGCAGCCATGTATCCAGGAAGATGGAAAATAGATTCGAGAGGACAACTAGCAGGCCTAGAGTGCTGCATTATTTTCTAGGGACTTAAAAAAAGAAACCCACAAAGGGTTAGTTCTCTCTCCTGCTACATGTTCAGCTCAGGTGAGCTAGAGGCTAGAGGCTTGTTCCAGGTTGCTGTGGTTGAAGGAGCAAGTTAACATTTTTCAAATCTGCTTTTAAAAGCTTTTTATTGGTCTATGGACATACTGCCCTGAATGGGCCCACTGTTGTTTGATCTCAGAAAGTAAGCAGGGTCGGGTTTGGTTAGTACTTGGATGGGAGACCGCCTGGGAATACCGGGCACTGTAGGGTTTTAAATAAATAAATAAAATTCAAAAAAAAAAAAAAACAACTTTGTATCGTCCAGGTGCAGTGGCTCATGCCTGTAATCCCAGCACTTTGGGAGGCTGAGGCAGGCAGATCACATGAGGTCAGGAGTTTGAGATTAGCCTGGCCAACATGGTAAAACCCTGTCTCTACTTAAAATATAAACTAGCTGGGTGTGGTGGCACACGCCTGTAATCCCAGCTACTTGGGAGGCTGAGGCAGGAGGATCAAGTGAACCCTGACGGAGGTTGCAGTGAGCTGAGATCATGCCACTGCACTACAGTTTGGGAGACAGGGTGAGACTCTGTATAAAGAAAAAAAAAAAAGGGCTGGGCTTGGTGGCTCATGCCTATAATCCCAGTACTTTGGGAGGCTGAGATGGGTGGATCACAAGGTCAGGAGTTTGAGACCAGCCTGGCCAATGTGGTGAAACCCCATCTCTACTAAAAATATAAAAAATTAGCCAGGCATGGTGGCATGCGCCTGTAATCCCAGCTACTAAGGAGGCTGAGGCAGCAGAATCTCTTGAACCTGGGAGGCAGAGGTTGCAGTGAGCTGAGATCTCACCACTGCCACTCCAGCCTGAGTGACAGAGCGAGACTTCATCTCAAAACACACACACACATACACACACACCATTGTATTGAAATATAACATGTATACAGAAAAATGCAGAAATCAAAAGTGTATAGCTCAGTGGCTTTAGCAAAATGAACACAGCCATGTAACCAATGCACAGACAAGAAACAGAACATGACCACTGCACCAGAATTCCCCTCAACCCCCATCTAGTTGAAGCAGGAGTAGCTGCAAGAAACAGACCTCTTGAACACTGAACTGGGAAGGAAGGGGTGATTTATTCGGCCAGGAGCAAGGTGGCATAGTTGCCTAACAGCCAAGCTCCTCTAACAAAGGAAACCTCTGCCTTTATATAGGCTTACAACTCTAGATATTACATGTGAAAGGGTCTTGAGTTTACAGTTTTAGAAAGCACATGTGAGGGGGTTGTGATGAAGTAAGCGGCGGGGGCGGGGGTTTGAGCAAGACTGAATGGCAACAATAGAGGGCATTTCTCCATATTGCCCCCACCGTTAAAATCGCCTGAGATCTTAAGGGAGGGGGGGTTAATCTTTAACCTCCAGGCCACTGACCTCATGCCTGCTGTCTCCACTTTTACTTCCTCCTTCTTTGAGACAAGAGACAGGAAAGAGGGGTTTCTTTCCTCATAGTCACCATGCCACTTTCAAGGGTTGCTACTGTCAGAGGTGTGTAAACCAGAGCAACTCCATCTTAAATAGGAGCTGGGTAAAAATGAGGCTGAAACCTACTGGGCTGCATTCCCAGACAGTTAAGGCATTCTAAGTCACAGGATGAGATAGGAGGTCAGCACAAAATACAGGTGGAGGAGGAAGGGCTTCCAGCTTCCCCAAAGTCTTGTCCCCAAAATGGCAAGGAGAGTGACCTCTGGTCGCTCTCACTGCTGCACTCCAACCAGCACCGTGATGGTTTACAAATGCCATGGCAATGTCAGGAAGTTACCCTATATGGTCTAAAAAGGGGAGGCATGAGTAATCCTTGTTTAGCGTACCATCGAGAAATAACCAAAAAAATGGGCCACCAGCAGCCCTGGGGGCTGCTCTGCCTATGGAATAGCCATTCTTTCATTCCTTTACTTTCTTAATAAACTTGCTTTCACTTTGCACTGCGGACTCTCCCTGAATTCTTTTGTTGCGCGAGATCCAAGAACTCTCTCGTGGGGTCTGGATCGCAACCTCTTTCCTGTAATACTACTATCGGCCAGGTGCAGTGGCTCACACCTGTCATCTCAGCACGTCGGGAGACCAAGGCGGGAGGATCACTTGAGGCCAGGGGTTTGAGATACAGAACTATGCTTTTGCCACTGCACTCCAGTCTGAGTGACACAGTGAGACCCTGTCTCAAAAGATTTAAAAAAATATTTTAATTAAAAAAAGGGCAACCACCATCATGCTATAGATTAGTTTTGCCTGTTTTGAACTTTATATACTAAGTGTCTGTATATGAAGATTTGATGCAGCCAGAGCTTTCACCCCTGTATCGTGCTTTACAGACTCTCCTGTAACTGATTCTTTCACTCAACTGTTGGTGAGTTTTATCTGCGTCGTTGCATGCAGCAAACATGCAACAAATTTCTATTGTGGTTTTTTTTTGCATTGCTGTTTAATATTCCATAAATGGATACTTTGTTTATCCATTGTACAAATGATGGACAGTATTTATGTCTAGTATTTGACTAGTACTAATAGTGTTGCTATGAACCTTCTAATGGATGTCTTTTGGTGAACAGGTATTTGCATTTCTCTTGCAGATATGTGTTGACCAAGCCTTGCGGTGGTACTACTGGGTCGTAGTGCTAGGGGAGGTATATGTTCAGCCTTAGTAGTTATTGCCAAACTGTTCTCTAGAATGACTGTCCGATTCACAGGCTCATTAGCAGTGTTTGAGAGTTCTAGTTGCTGTACATCCCTACCAGCACTTAGAACTTCACCCGCCGAATCTGATCCGGCTGGACTCTGCTAGAAAGCGCATGGACAACTTTCATTTTGCAAAGCCACAGGCCGCCTGGAGAGACACACATGCAAAGTGTGACGAATACGACACCACACCCAGTGCTCTCAGTCATTGGACCAGGGAGCAAAATCAAATGAGCAACCCAACAGTCCAGATATAAAATTTGGAGATTTTACATAAAAATCTGGCTATTTTGCTTCTAGAAAGAAAATTGAAGGATCTAGCAGTAGAGGGCCCAAGTCCCCTCATGACCATAAACGGCCCGAGTTGAGTTGGTGGCTGCCAGTCCATCCGCTATCACCATTCCCTGTGCCTCCCATGACTGATCCACTTCACTCCTTGACCTTTGCACCCAGACTGTAGTAGATAATCGAGTTTCCTGCAGCAGACCCCAGCCTTCCTTCAGCCCAGATCAAGATGCCCAATATAACCAACCAAACATGCCTTACCCTTGGTAGGAGATGAGAAATGTATTGGAAATACTTTCTCTGCCCCCAAGTATATCCACTAGTACAACTTTTACTTTGTATTAAGAATTGCTCTCTCCCTGCAGGAGTATCTTTTTTGTTTGTTTGTTTGTTTGTTTGTTTAATTAAGATGGAGTTTCACCATGATGGCCAGGCTGGTCTTGAACTCCTGACCTCAGGTGATCCACCCACCTCAGCCTCCCAAAGTGCTAGGATTACAGGCATGAGCCACCGTGCTCGGCTTTTTTTGTTTGTTTTTTTTGAGACGGAGTCTCGCTTTGTCACCGAGGCTAGAGTGCAGTGGCATGATCTCAGCTCATGACAACCTCTGCTCCCGGGTTCAAGTGATTCTCCTGCCTCAGTCTCCCAAGTAACTGGGACTACAGGTGCATGCTACCATGCCCAGCTAATTTTTGTATTTTTAGTAGAGATAGGGTTTCACCATATTGGCCAGGCTGGTCTCCAATGCCTGACCTCGTGATCTGCCCTCCTCAGCCTCCCAAAGTACTGGGATTACAGGCATGAGCCACCGTGCCCGGCCTGCAGGCATATCCTAAATAGAATAAAGACTACTGGAAATAATGAGACAGTATATTGTTCTTTTGACAGTATCTCCAATTTCATATTTTCTCTTTTCCTGTGTAACACACCATCCCAAAACTTAGTGGCTTAAAACAACATTTTATTGGAACATGATTTTGCAGGTCAGTGACTTGACCAGAACACAGTGGGAATAGCTCATCTCTGTTCCATGATGTCTGGGGTCTCAGCTAGAATGGCTCAGATAGCCAAGGTCTGGCTGGAACAATTCAACTGGGTTATGCCTAGGCCTCACCCTTGCTGTTGTCTGGGTTCCTCAGTTCTCTCCACATGTCTGGGGCTTCCTCACAGCATGGTAGTCTCAGGGTAGTTCCCTGAGGCTGCCAGACCTTTTTCAGGCATAGGTCTGGAGCTGGCACATCATCATGTACATTGTACTTTATTTTCGAAGCAAGTCACAAGGTCAGCCCAGATTCAAGGTGAGCTGAAATAGCCTCCACTTCTCAGTGGAGAAAACTACAAGGAATTGGTGGCCATCTTTAATCTGCCCCCTGATTCCCCGCTTCCTCACTTCTTGCCTCCCTTTCCTCTCTATTCTCCCTTACTCATCCCTATCTGCCATGCTGGGTTTGTTTATTTGTTTATTGAGAAGTAGTTTCGCTCTTGTTGCCCAGGCTGGAGTGCAATGGCATGTTCTCGGCTCACTGCAACCTCCATTCCCTCCTGGGTTCAAGCAATTCTCCTGCCTCTCAGCCTCCCAGGTAGCTGGGATTATGGGCATGTGCCACCACAATTTTGTATTTTTAGTAGAGATGGGGTTTCACCATGTTGGTCAGGCTGGTCTTGAACTCCTAACCTCAGGTGATCCACCACCTCGGCTTCCTAAAGTGCTGGAATTAGGGGCATCAGCCACCACACCCAGCCATGCTGTTTTTCAGAAACATGTGTGGTATGTTCCAGGCACTATGCTAGTTAGTAGCATAGAGATAAAACACCGTTCTTGACCCCAAGACGCTTACCATCTACTGGACAAAATAAACTGAGAGCTACAATAAAGAGTGGAAAATGCATGGATACATGTGCACACAGGGGCTTTTAAAAGAGAGGCCAATATATTATCCATATTTGTAAATCCCACACCTGATTCAGATACTGGGTTAGGCCCTCTATAAACACAAATTGAACCAAAGAATTAGTAAATGTCATTAACACCTGAGAATGAACAAGTTTGAGCTTTTTTTTTTCTTTCTTTCTTTTCTTTTTTTTTTTTTGGGATGGAGTCACTCTCTGTCACCCAGGCTGGAGTGAGGTGGTGCAACCTCAGCTCACTGTGACCTCCGCCTCCCAGGTTCAAGCGATTCTCCTGCCTCAGCCTCCCAAGTAGCTGGGACTATAAGTGCATGACACCATGCCTGGCTAATTTTTATATTTTTAGTAGAGATGGGGTTTCACCATGTTGGCCAGGCTGGTCTTGAACTTCTGACCTCAGGTGATCCACCCACCTCGGCCTCCCAAAGTGTTAGAATTACAGGTGTGAGTCACCACGCCAGCCTTCTTTTTTTTTTTTTGAGACAGAGCCTCACTGTTGCCCAGGCTGGAGTGCAGTGGCTCCATCTCGACTCACTGCAACCTCTGCCTCTAGGGTTCAAGTGATTCTCCCGTCTTACCCTCCTGAGTAGCTGGGATTACAGGCGTGCACCACCACACCCAGCTAATTTTTGTATTTTTAGTAGAGATGGGGTTTCACCATGTTGGCCAGGCTGGTCTTGAACTTCTGATCTCAGGTGATCCACCCTCCTCTGTGTCCCAAAGTGCTGGGATTACAGGCGTGAGCCACTGTATCTACCCTGAGCATTTCTAATGAGGAGACTAACTAGAAAGATGTCTGGAAAGGTTTAACGAAATTAACTGCCTAGTTATTAATTTGACTAGTGATAAAAATTACTGGTCAGGATTTAAAATTTTTACTATTTGGCATAAAATATTAATTTATGTGAGCTGAGTCATTGAAGCACCCTAGGAACTTGAACATTGTCACGGGATACTGTTTGGAAATGACTGGTGTGAGCATTCCGAGGTCACTTGGCCCCAGGGCTGGGGGCCTGGGAGGAAGGAGAAACTAGGAGGAACCGACAGGGGGGGCAGGGGCTGGAAAGGCAAGGGAGAGCTGAGAGGGATTTCGGTTATCCCATGCTTCTGCCTGGAAACCTGCAACTGAACTGACACTTGTCATGGTGAGGCTATAGCTGCTTGAGGGAAAAAACAAACAGCTGTTTGTTTAAGCTACTGCTTATCAGGTTTTCTGTTACTTGCAGTCAAATGTTTTTCTAACTAGACAGTCTGTAGGTGGAAAGTGGGGCCTTTGGAGAAGGAGGATGGAGAAATGGATGCTGCAAAGGTGTCCTGGGTCAGGTTCCCTAGCAACAGAGCTGAAAACTGGGATGCTTGCGCAAAGGCTTTATTGGGACAGCGCTCACAGGGAAGTGCTGTAAGGGAGTCAGGGAAGCGGGCTGGGCCCGGAGGAAGGGCCAGACAAGGATGTGGTTTCAGGTGAAGTCCTGTTTCAGCCTGATCCCACAGGAGCTCTGGAATATAAGTTGCAACACTGTGAATCTGTCTGCCTCTCTCTCTCTCTCTCTCTCTCTCTCTGTGTGTGTGTGTGTGTGTGTGTGTGTGTGTGTGTGAGAGAGAGAGAGAGAGAGAGATGAGGGGATGAAAATTGTGTGGCAGGCCCAATTGCCCAGCAGCACTGGATAAAGCTATTAGCAACAGCATCTGCAGCAGCTGGGGGCAGCAAGAGGGATCTCGGGGGTCCCTGCAAGGCACCAACAGTATCTGCTGCAGAGGATGACTAATTCTTTGTATGATTCATGGCAAATCTTAAAAGGTAATTTATATACACACACACAAGAATAGCTAAAATGTTACCTACACACTGACCAGAATGCTTCCTGAATGTTGGTGGAGAAGGCAGAGAGCAATGGGAACTCTTTTACACTGCCGGCTCAACCACTTTGAAGACCATTTGGCTGTACCTGCTGAAGTGAAACACATGAAGACCCTGTGATCAAGCGATCCCACTCCCTTGACTATACCAGTAGAGAAGTCTGTCCATCAAGGAGTTGTGGTAATGTCGGCAATAAAAAGGAATGTACGGCCATGCGTTGTGTAATGACAGGGATAGGTTCTGATAAATAAGTATTTGTGTATATCTAAACATACCTAAACCAAGGAAAGGTACAGGAAAAGTAAGGTTTTATAATCTTATGGGGCCACTGTCATATATGTGATCCGTTGTTGACAGAGACAACTTTATGGTGGTGCATGCCCATTGTGTTGGTGAATACCACAGGTCAAGGAATCCAGGCTACAACAGCTACATACTATATGATTTCATCTATATGACATTCTCAAGAAGACAAAAGCCATAGTAATGGAAGACAGGTCAGTAGCCGTAAGGGACTGGGGAAAGGGGAGGGGACAGTGATTCTAAGGGGATAGCGGGAGAGAGTTTTGGGGGTGATAGAACAAACTATGTTGTGATAGTTATATAAATCTTTACACGTCAAAATTCAGAGAATTGCACACAAAAAGGCAATCAAATGAGCAAAAATAATTTTAAAAATATATGTATACGAATGTTCATAGAAGGTGTATTTATAACAGCCTAAACAGGCGGGCAGATCACCTGAGGTCAGGAGTTCAAGACCAGCCTGGCCAATATGGTGAAACTCCATTTAAAAAAAAAAAATTAAATAAAAAAATTTAAAAAAATAACAGCCTAAACAGGTAGCCTCCCAAAAGTCCATTATGAGCATAGTGGCCATGCAAATTGTGGTATCTTTGTTCACAGTGGGAAACGGTACCCAGCACTGGAAAAGAACAAACGATTGGGGCATGCAATAGCAAGGATGAATCTCAGATGTAATATTAAGTGAAAGAGGACAGACACAAAAGAGAGCACGCGGTACAATTCCATCTGCAGGATGTTCAAACGGGCAACATTGACATGATACAGTGAGGACAGGACTGGAAGGAGACACGAAGGAGCCTTCTGGGGGTGCTAGAAATATATTGTGATCTGGGTGGCGGCTTCATGAAAGTATTCATTTGTTAAAGTTCATCATGCTCTACACTTACTCTTATTATTATTGTTATTACTATTATTTGAGACAGAGTCTTGCTCTGTCACCCAGGCTGGAGTGCAGTGGTGAGATCTTGGCTCACTGCAATCTCTGCCTCTTAGGCTCAAGCAATTCTCATGCCTCAGCCTCCGAAGTAGCTGGAATTATAGGCATGTACCACCACGCTCAGTTAATTTTTGAAATTTTAGTAGAGATGGGGTTTTGCCATGTTGGCCAGGCTGGTCTTGAACTCCTGGCCTCAAGTGATCCACCTGCCTCGGCCTTCCAAAGTGCTGGGATTACAGGTGTGAGCCACCGCCCCTGGCCATATACATTTAAGAGTTGTACTTTTGCTTGTAAAAATAATACTCCAGTGTTTTAAAATGTTTAAAATGTAAATTATTTTCATCTGATTTGTGCCTGTCTAGGTGTTATGCGAGGGACTGAAATTTACTGTCAACTGTTAGTTCTTTGACAGCTAACTCCTTATCTCAACTCAGCAAACACAGGGCACTGTGCTGGCTCTGGGGTCACGGGAGAACAAAGACGCAGTCCCTACCTTTGATAAATATTTGCTGTCGATAACAAAGGGGATGATGATGTTTGGAATCCACCGAATTCAGGATTATGTTTCCTCCTGCTGGGTGAAAATGCAGCTATATGAGGACAAATGACCATTTTCCTCAAAAGGAGAATGCTTTTTAAAAGTGCCTAAACTAGACTGGGTGCTGTGGCTCACACCTGCTGTAATCTTAGCAGTCTGGGAGGCCAAGGGAGGTGGATCACAAGACGTAAAGAGTTCAAGACCAGCCTAGCCAATGTGGTGAAACCCCACCTCTACTAAAGATACAAAAATTAGCCAGGCATGGTGGTGGCACCTGTAATCCCAGCTCCTTGGGACACTGAGGCAAGAGAATCGCTTGAACCTGGGAGGCAGAGGTTGCAGTGAGCTGAGATCGTGCCACTGCACTCCAGCCTGGATGACAGAGATTCTGTCTCAAAAAAAAAAAAAAAAAAAAGTGGGCAGGGTGCGGTGGTTCACACCTGTAATCCCAGCACTTTGGGAGGCCGAGGCGGGCAGATCATGAGGTCAAGAGATTGAGACCATCCTGGACAACACGGTGAGACCCCATCTCTACTAAAAATACAAAAATTAGCTGGGTATGGTGGCCGGAGCCTGTAATCCCAGCTACTCGGGAGGCTGAGGCAGGAGAATTGTTTGAACATGGGAGGCAGAGGATGCAGTGAGCCAGATCGCACCACAGACTCTGTCTCAAAAAAAAAAAAAAAGTGCCTAAACCTAGGGCGGGTGCAGTGGCTCACGCCTGTAATCCCAGCACTTTGGGAGGCTATGGCGAGAGGATTGCTTGAGACTAGGAGTTCAAAATCAGCCTGGGTAACACGGCAAAACCCTGTCTCTACCAAAAATGAACAAATTAGCCAGATGTGGTGCTATGCACCTGTGGTCTCAGCTACTCTGGAGGCTGAGGTGGGAGGACAGTTTGAGCAAGGGAGGTGAAGGTTGCAGGAAGCTGAGATGGTACTATTCCACTCCATCCTGGGGTGACGGAACCAGACCCCGTCTCGGGGAAGAAAAAAGTGCCTGAACTACCACTTTGGGATTGGGAGAGGATTAGATTTTACTACAGGCCCCTTAAAGAGGATATACTTGCTTTAGAACTGTAAGAAAGCTTAGATCAGAATCCATACCAGAATGAACCAAGGAGCAGGAATTTTTCTGTGTGCCATTTAACTTCTAATAGAGCTTTCTGGGAACATACGGTACTTCCTTTTGTCTCCATTTTTGTCTGATTTATGCTTCTTTTTTCTTATGCTTAACTCATGACAGAGTTTCCAAATGAAACCTTGACTCATGTATTTGAGGTGGTTATTTACCTATGTTAGGTTTGAATAAAGTTCTGATACGATTTTTTACACTTAGCTTTTTCCAAGCTTCCTGGATGCTGTCTGCCTACCCTTAAAACACAAAACGAATTTCAAACATAAACTGAGACAACTATACTTTCTAAAAACATGATTTAAGAAGCACAGTAGTTATAAAATCAGTTACTATTGGAAAAGAGTGTGTGCTGCATATACTTACCCAATATTAACTCATTTATTCTGCAAAGGTCTGTTCACTATCTTTTACAACTTAGCTCACTGTTACTGACAACGTGGGAAGCACTGTAATAGATGAAGCACTGTAAAAGGTAAGACACAGCTTTTGTGAAATAACAATACCAGAATATATAAACTACATATGACCATGTAAGAATTCGTAGAAGTGGACAGGTGTGGTGGCTCACGCCTGTAATCCCAGCACTTTGGGAGGCTGAGGTGGGTAGATCACCTGAGGTCAGGAGCTCGAGACCAGCCTGGTCAACATGGTGAAACCCCGTGTCTACTAAAAATACAAAAATTACTGAATCTCAGCAATGTGTGTCTGTTAGAAAAAAAGAAAAAAAATAGAAAAGAAAAAATATAGAGGAAAAAAAACACAAGTTAGCTGGGCATGGTGGCAGGCACCTGTAATCCCAGCTACCTGGGAGGCTGAGGTAGGAGAATTGCTTGAACCCAGGAGGTGGAGGTTGCAGTGAGTTGAGATTGTGCCATTGCACTCCAGCCTGGGTGACAAGAGCAAAACTCCTTCTTAAAATAAAAACAAAACAAAAATAATTTTTAAAAAGTACTACAAGGACACCAAGAATAAGAGAAGCGATACTGGTAAAAGCCTTTGAAGTGAGCATAATATACTGCCTTTTTGGTAAAAGGTTTGTATTTGCCTAAATATACTTAAGGACATTCTGGAAAGGGCCAGGCGTGGTGGGTCACACCTGTAATCCCAGCACTTTGGGAGGCCAAGGTGGACGGATCACCTGAGGTCGGGAGTTCGAGACCAGCCTGACCACTATGGAGAAACCCTGTTGCTACTAAAAATACAGAATTAGCCTGTAATCCCAGCTACCTGGGAGGCTGAGGCAGGAAAATCGCTTGAACCCGGGAGGCAGAGGTTGCAGTTAGCCAAGATTGTCCCACTGGGCACAGGAGAAGAACTGTGCACATGGACAGGAGAGTTTTTGCTAAGTTCTATCCGATCCTTGGAAACCCTGCAAAATGTCTAATATCTGTTTTAAACTGTACCCAGAATTTGTTTTAATCAGGTATGGGAGCTGCAGACATGGAAATGACTATTATTAAGGAAGAAGTTTGTTATACTCAGGGATACCAGAAATTGGAGGCACAGCATGCCATGCAGGGCCACGCAGGGAAGCACCAGTGTTGGTCAGGAGGCAGAGGGAGTAAGTGTGGGCAAAAGTCTTTACTGTAGATTCCCTGGGAGGGAAATGGGTGAGGCAAGGTAAGCAGGCTTACTATTGGCTACTTGGAGTAACGTCAGCGGGCTCTAGGGTCCAGGGGCTGTCCATGCTTTCCTGGTCCCTTGCTCTGGGGTGAATAGGGCAGGGGAATATGAGAGTCTGAGCCAGGTATGAGAGTCTGATAAAGGAGGTGGTTGGGGTATGGGCTTCAGATCAGTTGGTTTGTATCAGAAAGGAGCACTCGCAGACGAGTCCTTTACTACCTTTAGGAATTGGCTGCCTGGGGAGGTGCAGTCTCTCCAAGTCAGCAAGGCCCTTAGGATGTTAAAGCATCAAGAAATTCAGAAAGTAGGCCGGGTGTCGTGGCTCACGCTTGTAATTCAAGCACTTTGGAGGCCAAGGCGGGCAGATCAACTGAGGTTGGGAGTTCAAGACCAGCCTGACCAACATGGTGAAACCCCACCTTAAAAAAAAAAATACAGAAAGTAAAAACCACAATTGATATAATACTGCATGTGAAATGATTAAACATTGACATGAGCATTTATGTGCCCCTTCATGGGATGGCTGCCTGATTTACAGCTCCACCTTCTCAGACACCCAAGATGGTCCCCTTCAGGATGATATGATGGCCTCTGGCCTCGGTCCAGGACAGGCTCAAGGCAAAACTGGGCCTACCCAATGAGATGCTCCCTGCTGAAAAATCTGATACTTAGAACAGAAGAGACACAGGCAAAAAAATTTATGGAGCTTAGTTCCTTCAAGGGCAAGAAAAATTATTTTCCATATCTGAATGCCAGTATAATAGCTGTCAACCACATGTGGCTCCTGAGCAGTGGCTAGTCTGAATCGAAATGTGCTGTAAGTGTAAATTACATACCAGATTCTAAAGACAGTACACAGAAGTTGTAAAATATCTCATTAATACATTTTAAAATATTGACTACATGCTGAAAGAATAATTTTTTGGATATATTGGGTCAAATAAATATATGGAAATTAATTTCACCTGTTTGTTTCTTGTATTTATTTTGAGACAAAGTCACCCTCTATCGCCCAGGCTGGAGTGCAATGGCACAACCTCCGCTCACTGCAACCTCTGCCTCCTGGGTTCAAGCAATTCTCCTGCCTCAGTTTCCCAAGTAGCTGGGATTATAAGTGCTCGTCACCACACCTGGCTAATTTTTGTGTTTTATTAGAGATGGGGTGTCACCATGTTGGCCAGGCTGGTCTCAAACTCCTGACCTCGGCCTCCCAGAGTACTGGGATTACAGGTGTAAGCTGCCACACCCAGACTGTTTATTTCTTTCTTAATGCGTCTTCTAGAAAATGTAAAATGACATCTGTGGCTCATGTCTGTCTCAGACTAGCACTGCTCTAGGCAAAAGAGAGCTAGAAGCGCTTAGTGAAGATTTTCTACCTCCTTTCCTCCTTATGTCTTGCTCATTCAACTCTTCCTTCAATTATCTGAAAACCACAGAATGCTTTATGTGTATGTCTGTATAAATTAGCTGAAGGGCCTTTCTATTTTTTGCCACAAAATTAAATCTTAGGATATTGTAAGGATTCAGAAAAGGATTAAATCACCTGTGTTCTTAACCTGATTAGACGAAGGGGAGAATGAATTAAACATGCGAATTGAACACATGCATTTATTCCCACTCATCCCTGAGTCCACAAAAATAACCATAGAGGATTAAAAAAAACGAACACTGTTAGGACACAGATATCAGAAGTGACAACATGCAGATAAGTGACGTCAACATCGTTTTGGAGGAGGAAAGTGATAGACAAGTGGGAATGACTTAGTAGACCAGAGGAAGGTGAAACCAAACGCTGCGCTCGGGGGCAGGACTGGGTGGGAAGGCAGAGCGATAAAAAAGGGGGAAGCAGATTCTTGTATCAGAACACTGGAAAACTCACAAATTAGAGATACAAGAGACTGCTGCCTCGGCCTCCCAAAGTGCTGGAATTACAGGCGTAAGCCCAGCCATTATCTCGGCTAATTTCTGTGTTTTTAGTAGAGTTGGGGTTTCACTGTACTGATCAGGCTGGTCTCCAACTCTTGACCTCAAGTGATTTCGCCTTGGCCTCCCAAAGTGCTGGGATTACAGACGTGAGCCACTGCACTCAGCCTCTATTCACTCTTGATGTTGAACATTCTGTGGATTTGGACAAATTCATCATGACATATATCCACCATCACAGAATTATGCAGAGCATTTTCACTGCCCTAAAAATCTTCTGTGCTCTGCATATATATACTTCCCTCCCTTAAGCCCAGGCATCAACTGATCTTTTTACAGTTGCCATAGTTTTGCCATTTTCAGAATGTCATATAGTTGGAATCATACAGTAAATAGCCGTTTCTGTTTGGCTTATTACTTAGTAAGACACATTTAAGTTTCCTCCATATCTTTCGTGGTTTGATAGCTCATTTCTTTTATACATCCATCCACCTGCTGAAGGATATCTTGGTTGCTCCCAAGTTTTGGCAATTATGAATAAACCTGCTAAACCATCCATGTGCAGATTTTTGTGTGGATGCAAATATGCAACTCTTTTGGGTAAATACCAAGGAGTATGATTGCTGTATTGAATGGTAAGAGTATATTTAGTTGGGTAAGAAACTGTAAAACTGCCTTCCAAAGCTGCTGTACCATTTTGCATTCTCACTAGCAATGAATGAGGGTTCCTGTTTCTCCACATCCTTGGTAGCATTTGGCGTTGTCAGTGTTCTGGATTTTGGCCATTCTAATATATGTGTAGTGGTAAATTGTTGTTTCACTTTGCATTTCCCTGATGACATATGTGGAGCCTCTTTTCATATGCTTATTTGCCATCTGTATATCTTCTTTGGTGAGGTGTCTCTTAAGGTCTTTTGCTCATTTCTAAATTGGATTGTTTGTTTTCTTACTGTTGAGTTTTAAGAATTCTTTGTCTGTTTTGGTACCAGGCATGTTCTCACACATATTTTTTTCCCAGTCTCTGACTTGTCTTTTTATTCTCTTGCAGTGTCTTTTGCAGAGCAGAAGTTTTAAATTTTAATGAAGTCCAGCTCATCAATTCTTTTTTTTACGGATTGTGTCTTTAGCGTTGTATCTAAAGAGTCATTGCCAGACCCAAGGTGATCTAGATTTTTTTCTAAAGTATTGTCTAGCAATTTTACAGTTTTGCATTTTACATTTAGGTCTATGATTTTTCTTTTCTTCATAGATAGGGTCTTGCTATGTTATCCAGACTGGCCTTGAACTCCTGGGCTCAAGGGATCCTCCCACCTCAGCCTCCTGAGTAGCTGGGACAACAGGTGGGTGCCACCCTACCTGGCAGGTCTGTGATTGCATTTTGAGTTAATTTTTGTAAAGAGGGTAATGTCTATCTAGATTCTTCTTTTTATTTTTCATGTGGATGTCCAATTGTTCTACATCATTTGCTGTAGAGACTATTTTTGCTCCTTTGTCAAATCTCAGTTGACTGTGTTTATGTAGGTCTATTTCTGGGCTTACTATTCTGTCCCACTGATCTATTTGTTTATTCTTTCACCAATATCACACTGTCTTGATTACTATATCCTTATGATAAGTCTTGAAGTCAGACATGACTGGGGTGAGATGATACCTCACTGTATTTTTAATTTGCATTTCTCTGATAATGATGCAGAGCACCTTTTTATATACCTGTTTGCCACTTGTATATCTTCTTTTGAGAAATGTCTATTCAAATATTTTGGCCATTTTTTGATCAGATTATTAGATATTTTTTCCCTATAGAGTTGTTTGAGCTCCTTATATATTCTCACTGATCCCTTATCAGATGGATAGTTTGCAAATATTTTCTCCCATTCTCTGGGTTGTGTCTCTGCTTACTGTGCAGAAGGTTTTAACTTGATATGATCCCATTTGTCCATTTTTAATTTGGTTGCCTTTGTTTATGGGGCATTACTCAAGAAATTTTTGTCCAGACTGATGTCCTGGAGAGTTTCCTCAATGTTTTCTTACAGTAGTTTCATACTTTACTCTTTTAAATTTGTTAAAGTGTGTTTTATGGCCAAAATGTGGTTCCTATCTTAGTAAATTTCTATGTGGTTGACAGAATGTGTATTCTGCTGTTGTTGGATGAAATAGTCAATAGATGTCAATTATGTCCAATTGATTGATGGTGTTGCTGAGTTCAACTCTGTCTTTACTGACTTTCTGCTTGCTGGATCTGTCCCTTTCTGATAGAGGGATGTTGAAGTCTTCAATTATAATAGTGGACTTATTTCTTCTTGTAGTTCTATCTGATTTTGCCTCATGTAGTTTGATGCTCTGTTACGTGCACACACATTAAAGATTTTTATGTCTTCCTAGATAACTGATGTCTTTATCATTATGTAATGCCCTTCTTTATCCTTAATAACTTTCCTTGCTTTGAAGTCTGCTCTGTCTGATATTAATATAGCTACTCCTCCTTTATTTTGGTTCTTGTAAACATGGTATATCTTTCTTCATTTATTTACTTTTAATCTGTATGTGTCTTTATATTTGAAGTGGGTTTCTTGTAGACAATATGCAGTTGGGTCTTGTTTTTTGATCCATATGATCATATCTATCTTTTTTTTTTTTTTGAGATGGAGTTTCGCTCTTGTCGCCCAGGGTAGAGTGCAGTGGTGCGATCTTGGCTCACTGCAAACTGCGTCCTGGGTTCTGGTGATTCTCCTGCCTCAGCCTCCCGAGTAGCTGGAATTACAGGCACCCACCACCACTCCTGGCTCATTTTTGTATTTTTAGTAGAGACAGTGTTTCGCCATATTGGCCAGGCTGGTCTCAAACTCCTGACCTCAGGTGAGCCACTTGCCTCTGCTTCCCAAAGTGCTGGGATTAAAGGTGTGAGCTACCATGCCTGGCCAACATCCACGGCTCTATTTTTTAACTGATGCATTTGAACCATTGGCATCCGATGTAGTTATTGATATAGTTGGATTACTGTCTGCAGTATTTGCTTCTGCTTTCTGTATGCTGCCCTTGCCCTTTCTCTATTTTTGTCTTCCACTCCTTTTTCCCCCCTTTCTGGTCTTAACTGAACATTTTATCTGATTTCATTTTTTTCTCCTTTCTTAGCATATTAATTATACATCTTTTTTCTTTTTACTTTTTTTAGTGATTGCCTTAGAGTTTACAATATATATTTACAGTTAATTAAAACCTACTTTTAAATAATACTATCCACTTCACCAGTGGTGTTAATACCTTGTATTAACATAATCCTAATTCTGGCTCGTGCCTGTAATCCCAGCACTTTAAGAGGCTGAGGCAGGTAGATCACCTGAGGTCAGGAGTTCAAGACCAGCCTGGCCAACATGACAAAACCCCATCTCTACTAAAAATACAAGAATTAGCCAGGTATGGTGGTGTGCACCTGTAATTCCACTTACTGGGGAGGCTGAAACAAGAGAATCACTTGAACCTGGGAGGCAGAGGTTGCCACGAGCCAAGATTATACCACTGCACTCCAGCCTAGGGCAGCAGAGTGAGACTCCATTGTAAAAAAAAAAAAAAAAAATCGTAATTCTTCTTTCCTGTCCCTTATATCATTACTGTGATTCATTATACTTCTATATAAATACACATAAACATACACACACACAAGGTATACACAGAAATCTACATGATTAAATACAATTGTTGCTATTATTTTGAATAAACTGTTATCTGATAGAACAATCAAGAATAAGAAAAATAGAAGTTTTCGTTTTACTTTTATTTATTCCTTCTTCAGTGTACTTCCTTTCTTTATGTAGATCTGATTTTCTGACCTATATTTTTTTCTTTGTATCTAAAGACTTTTTTAGTATAGTGGCTAACGCCTGTAATCCCAGCACTTTAGGAGGCTGAGGCAGGCCAGATCTCTTGATGCCAGGAGTTCAAGACTAGCTTGGCCAACATGGTGAAACCCCTTCTCTGATAAAAATACAAAAATTACCCAGGTGTGGTGGTGCATGCCTGTAATCCCAGCTACTTGGGAGGCTGAGACACAAGAATCACTTGCAACTGGGAAGCAGAGGTTGCAGTGAGCCAAGATTGTACCAGTGTACTCCAGCCTGGGTGACAGAGGGAAACTCTGTCTCAAAAGAAAGAGAAAAAGAGAGAGAGAGAAGGGGAGGGAGGCAGGGAGGAAGGGAAAAAATAGTTTTTGCAAGGCAGACCTACTGACAACAAATTACCCCTACTTTTCTTTGTCTGAGAAAGTCTTTATTTCACCTTCACTTTTTTTTTTTCACCCCGGTGTGGGTGGGCTGAGGCCGAAAAGGGCGTCAGCCTCACCTTCACTTTTAAAGGACAATTTTGCAGGATTCTAGAGTTGGTATTTTCTTCTCAACACTTTAAATATTTCACTCTACTTTCTTCTTGCTTATATAGTTTCAGAGGAGAAGTTGGATGTAATTCTTATCTTTGATCCCTTATAGATAGTTGTTTTTTCCCTCTGGCTTCTTCCAGAAATTTTTCCTTATCTTTTATTTTTTGTAGTTTGAAAAATGATATACCTAGTATAGGTTTTTGGTGGATTTTTGTCTTTTTGTTTTTTGTTTGGGGTTTATCCTGCTTGGTGTTCTCTGAGCTTCCTAGATCTGAGATTTGGTGTCTGACATTGATTTGGGGAAATTCTCAGTCATTATTGTTTCAAATATTTCTTGTTTCCTTTTTTCTTTCTAGTGTTCACACTATGCATATGTGACATCTTTTACAATTGTTCTACAACTCTTGTATATGCTGTTCTGTTTTTTTTTTTTTTTTCAGTTTTTGTTCTGGTTAACTAGCTTCTCCTGAGAGCAAATTTTGTTCAGAAGAGCAGAGTGCTCTGAGGGATTTCAAAGTAGTTTATTCTCCCCATCCCTGCAGGAAGCATGAGGGGATTTTTTTTTTTTTTTTTTGAGACAGAGTCTTGCTCTGTCGCCCAGGCTGGAGTGCAGTGGTGCGATTTCGGCACACGGCAACCTCCGCCTGTAGCTGGGATTACAGGCACACACCACCACGTCTGGGTAATTTTTGTACTTTTGGTATAGGCGGATTTTCACTGTGTTGATCAGGCTGGTCTTAAACACCTGACCTCAGGTAATCTGCCTGCCTTGGCCTCCCAAAGTGCAGGGATTACAGGCGTGAGCCACTGCACCTGGCCGGGATTTTCTTTACTAATATTGTCTGATATATATTTACTGTGAGAATCTGGTTCAGCACCTAGAGGTAACATTCACAGAAGTGTGGGAACCTCCAACCCCGCCCCATGACTCTGGAGTTTCGGGTTTTTTTCTTTTTTTTTTTTTTCGTCAGTCCTACAGATACCGTGTTTTTTTCCTTTGTTTGTTTTTTGTTTTTGAGACAGAGTCTCATTCTGCCGTCCAGCCTGGAGTGAAGTGGCACAATCTCGGCTCACTACAACCTCCCGGGTTCAAGCAATTCTCCTGCCTCAGCCTCCCAAGTAGCTGGGACTACAGGCACCTGCCACCATGCCTGGCTAATTTTTATATTTTTGGTAGAGATGGGATTTCACTATGTTGGCCAGGCTGGTCTCAAACTCATGACCTTGTGATCCACACGCCTCGGCCTCCCAAAGTGCTGGGATTACAGGCGTGAGCCACTGCGCCTGGTGACTCTGGAGTTTTTAACTCAGACTTTTCCACAATCAGCCTCTGGGCAAACAATCAATTACAGTTCAGAATTTCCTTCCCTGGCACTGGTTCCAGTGCAGGTTTTTGCTCCAGTATTTTGTGATTCTCTGCTTTCACCTGTCTGTCTCTCCAGTTGTGGGCGGGGGGCACATTTTACCTTGTGATCTCACTGTTTTTTGTTTTTTTTTTTTAACAGATCTAAGAAGAGTTGTTGATTTTTCCGTTCAGATTTTACCTACCCTGGGATATTTAAAAGAACATCCCCAACCTGCAAAATGAATAAATCCAAATTCTTATGAATAAAAGAATCAGGCTAGGCATGGTGGCTCAGACCTTTAATTTTAGCACTTGGGGAGGCTGAGGCAGGCAGCTCACTTGAGGTCAGGAGTTCAAGACCATCCTGGCCAACCTGGTGAAACCCCGTTTCTACTAAAAGTACAAAAATTAGCCGGGCATGGTGGTATATACCTGTAATCCCAGCTACTACTTGGGAGGCTGAGGTAGGAGAATCGCTTGAACCCAGGAGGCAAAGATTGCAGTGAGCTGAGATTGCACCACAGCACTCCAGCCTGGGCCACAGAGCGAGACTCCATCTCAAAAAAAAAAAAAAAAAAAAAAGGAAGAGTGAATTGATAGAGCAAACTTCACTATTGTTTTCTTTCAAGAAATTGCCACAGCCACTCTAACATTCAGGAACGATCACCCTAATCAGTCTGCAGCCATCAACACTGTGGCAGGACTCTCCACCGGCAAAAAGATTACAACTTGATGAAATCTCAGATAATCATTAGCATTTTTTAGCAACAAAATATTTTAAATTAAGACATGTACACTTTAAAAGACATAATGCTTTTGTACACTTAAAAGAATACAGTATAGTATACGCGTAACTTTTATATGCACTGGGAAACTAAAAAAAAAAACGTGACTTTAAAAATTGTGGTATTTATTTTATTGCAGTGGTCTGGAACCATATCCACAATATCTCTGTGGTATGCCTATAATGGAAAAAGATACTCCATGCAAATAGTAACCAAAAGGGAGATGAGATGGCTATACTAATATCAGACCAAATAGAATTAAGTAAAATACTGCTACAAGAGATTAAAGGGGATATTATATAAAGGGTCAATTCACCAAGACGCAAAACAATGATAAATGTGTGTACCAAATATTAGAGCTACAAAATATTTGAAGGAAACACTGATGGAAGTGAAGGGAAGTAGTTCTAAAATAACAGTTGGAGGCTTCAACACCACTTTCAGTAATGGATAGAACAACCAGACAGAATATTAATAAGAAAACAGAGGACCTGAAGAAAGTAATACACCAAGTAGATCAAACAGTCATGTTCAAAACCCTCCACCCAACAACAGCAGACTGCAAATTTTTGTCAAGTGTACATGGAACATTGTCCAGGATACACTATGTGTAGACCACAAAGCAATTCTTAATGAATTTTAAAAGATTGAAGTCATACAAAATGTATCTTCAGATCACAATAGAATAAAGCTAGAAGTCAATAATGGAAGGAAAGCTGGAAAATACAGAAATACATGAAAATTAAACAATACAATCTTAAACAACCAGTAGGTCAAGGAAGAAATCACAAGGGAAATTATAAAATACCCAGAAGCAAATGAAAATAAAAACACAGCATACCAAAACTTATGGAATGCAGTGAAAGCAGTGCTAAGAGAGAAATTTATAGCTGAAACCTACATACATTGAAAATGAAGAAAGTTGTCAAATCAATACCTTAACTTTACACTCTAAGGAAAAGCAAATAAAACCCAAATCTAGCAGAAGAAAGGAAATATAATAAAGATAAGAACAAAGGTACATAAAATTGAGACTAGAAAAATAAGAAAACTAGCAAAACTACAAGTTAGCTCTTCAAAAAGATCAACGTAATTGACAAATGATTAGCTAAATTGATGAGCTTAAAAAAAGAGAGAAGACTCAAATTACTAAAATCAGAACTAAAAGAATATACATTACTACCAATTTAAAGAAATAGAATACTATGAACATTTGTATGTAAAGCAATTAAATAACTAGACAAAATGCTCACATTTCTAGAAACACACAATCTACAAAGACTGTATCATGAAAAAATAGAAAATCTGAATAAACCTCTAAAAAGGAGGTTGATTGGTAATCAGAAATCTCCCAATAAAGAAATGCCCAAAGCACATTTCTTCCATGTTGATTCTACCAAATATTTTAAAGAGAATTAAACACCACTCTTTCTTAAACACTTCTAAAACTTTGAAGAGAATGTAATGCTTCCTAACTCATTCTATGAGGCCAGCATTGACCTAATGTCAAAACCAGAAAAGACACTACAAAAAAAAGAACAAATATTCCTTATGAATATTGATATCAAATCCTCAATAAAATAACAGCAAACTGGAATCAGTGGTGTTTTAAAAATGATTATATACCTTTAACAAGTATAAAATTTATTCCTAAAATACAAAGATGATTCAATATATGAAAATGAATTGAATATGCATTAATAGACCAAAAAAAAATGATCATCTCAATTGATGCAGAAAAAACATTTGACAAAATCCAGTCCTCTTTCACGATAAAAACATTTAACAAAGTAAGAATAGAAGGAAACTACCTCAACATGATAAAAACCATTGCTATGGTTTTAGTGATGATGTCCCTTTCAAAATTCATGTTGAAACTTAATCCCCAATGCAATTATAAGAGGAGTAGCTTTTTGAAGGTGACTAAATCACTCGGGCTTTGTCCGCGTAAATGAGATTGGCATCCTTATACAAGGTCTGGAGTATGAAAGAAGCACTCCCTTGCCTTTCTGCCTTCCAGGATGTGAGGATACAGCAACAGGATGCTATCTTGGAAAGAGAGCAGCCTTCAGCAGACACCAGTGGTGGTGCCTTGATCTTGGACCTCCTAGCCTCCAGAAGTGTAAAAAATACATTTCTATTCTATAAAGTACCTAGTCTAAGGTATTTTATTATAGCAGCACAAATGGACTAAGATGGCCATATGTGGAAAAATATCATTAACAATTAACATCATTGGAGAGTGATTGAAAACTTTCCCCCTAAGATCAGCAACAAAACAAGGATACCTACTTTTGCCACATTTTTTTTTTTTTTTTTTTTTGAGACTTCAAAGATTCTTACTCTGCTGTCACCCAGGCTGGAAGTATAGTGGTGCAATCTTGGTTCACTGTAACCTCCGCCTCCCGAATTCAAGTGATTCTCCTGCCTCAGACTCCCAAGTAGCTGAGATTACAGGCACATGCCACCACATCTGGCTGATTTTTGTATTTTCAGTAGAGATGGGGTTTCACCATGCTGGGCAGGCTGGTCTTGAACTGCTTACCTAAAATTATCCATCTGCCTCAGCCTCCCAAAGTGCTGGGATTACAGGCATAAGCCACCCCACCCGGCCACACTTTTGCCACTTCCATTTAACATAGTATTGGAAGTTCTAGCCAGAGCAATTAGGCAAGGAAAAAAAATGAGGCATTCAGTTGGAAAGGAAGAAGTGAAATCATTTCTGTTTGCAGATTATTTGATCTTATATGTAGAAAACTCTAAAGATTGGTTTCATTATAAGAAACAGTTAGAGTAGAGCTAAACAACCCATTTGAGGCTGGGCATGGTGGCTCACGCCTATAATCCCAACACTTTGGGAGGCTGACGTGGGAGAATCACTTGAGGTCAGGAGTTGGAGACCAGCCTGGGCAACATGGTGAAACCCTGTCTCTACTAAAAAATTAGCTGGATGTGGTGGTGCACACCTGTAATTCCAGCTACTTGGGAGGCTGAGGCAGAAGAATTGCTTGAGTCCAAGAGGCAGAGGTTGCAGTGAGCCACTGCACTCCAGCCTGGGTGACAGAGTGATACTCCATTTCAAAAAAAAAAAAAGACTGAGCACAGTGGCTCATGCTTGTAATCCCAGCACTTTGGGAGGCCAAGGCGGGCAGATCACCTGAGGTAAGGAGTTCCAGACCAGCCTGGCCAACATGGTGAAACCCCGTCTCTACTAAAAAATACAAAAATTAGCTGGGCTGGTGTCAGGTGCCTGTAATCTCAGCTACTCGGGAGGCTGAGGCAGCAAGAATTGCTTGAACCCAGGAGGTGGAGGCTGCAGTGAGCCAAGATTGCATCACTGCACTCCAGCCTGGGCAACAGAGCGAGACTCCGTCTTAAAGGAAAAAAAAAATTCTACTTACAGCAACATCAAAAATAATAGAATATTTAGACATTAACACAGAAAGCAAAATATTTGACATAGAAAACTATACAATGTTTCTGAAAGAAATTTTAAAAGACATAATTTATTAAATGGAAAGTCATCTCTTCTAGGACAGAAGACTTAATACTGATAACATGACAATATCATCCAAAGCTATCTACATCCTGCATAATCTCCATCAAAATCCAACATGATTGTTTTTCATGAAAAGAAACCCCATTATAAAATTTATAGAGAATATCAAGTGACCCTTAATTGACGAAACCTTTTTTTTTTTTTTTTTTTTTTTTGAGATGGAGTCTCGCTTTGTTGCCTAGGCTGGAGTACAATGGCACAGTTTCGGCTCACTGCAACCTCTCCCTCCTGGTTTCAAGCAATTCTCATGTCTCATCCTCCTAGGTAGCTGGAACTGTAGGCGTGCACCACCATTCCTGGCTAATTTTTGTATTTTTAGTAGAGACAGAGTTTCACCATGTTTGGCCAGACTGGTCTCGAACTCCTGGCTTCAAGTGGTCCACCCACCTCAGCCTCCCAAAGTGCTGGGCTTACAGGAGTGGGCCACCACAATTGACCTTCGAAACAATGTTAAAAAGAACAAAGTTGGAGGACTCATGCTTTTTTTTGCAAAACTTACTACAAAGCTATAGTAATCAAAACAGTGTGGTTCTGACTGGCATAAGGACAGACATATAGGCCACTACAGGACAATAAAGTCTAGAAATAAGCCTGTACATGATTAATTGATTTTCAACAAGGGTGCTAAGATCATTCAAATGAGAAAGGACAGGCTTTTCAAATTTTGGGGAAGGAAAACTGTATATCTCTTTTTTTTAAATAAAAGATGGGGTTTCACAATGTTGGTCAGGATGGTCTTGAACTCCTGACCTCAGGTGATCTGCCCACCTTGGCCTCCAAAGTGCTTGGATAACAGGCATGAGCCACCACTCCTGGCCGGGAAATCTGTATATCTAAATGTAAAAGAATGAGCAGGGCATGGTGACTCACACTTGTAATCCCAGCACTTTGGGAGGCTGAGGCGGGCAAATCGCAAGGTCGGGAGTTTGAGACCAACCTGACCAACATGGCGAAATCCCAACTCTACTGAAAATGCAAAAATTAGCCAGGCGTGGTGGTGAGCTCCTGCAATCCCAGCTACTCAGGAAGGTGAGGCAGGAGAATCGCTTGAACCCAGGAGGTGGAGGTTGTAGTGAGCTGAGATCGCACCACTGCACTCCAGCCTGGGTGACAAAGCGAGACTCCATCTCAAAAAAAAAAAAAAAAAAAAACAGTGAAGTTGGACCTTACCTTACACCATATACACAAATTAACTCAAAGTGGATCAAAGACCTAAACAAAGAGTTAAAGTTATAAAACAGTTAAAAGAAAACATGGAGAAGAAGCTTCATGACATTCTATTTGACAATAATTTCTTCAGTATGACACCAAAAGCACAGGCAATAAAAGGAAAAGATAAATAAATTGGACCTTATCAAAATTAAAACCTTTTGTATACAGCTGGGTGTGGTGGCTCACACCTGTAATCCCAGCACTTTGGAAGGCAGAGGCGGGCGGATCACCTGAGGTCGAGAGTTCGAGACCAATCTGACCCACATGGAGAAACCTCGTCTCTACAAAAAATACAAAAATTGGCTGGGTGTTGTGGCGTATGCCTGTAATCCCAGCTACTCAGGAGGCTGAGGCAGGAGAATTACTTGAACCCGGGAGGCGGAGGTTGTGGTGAGCCGAGATCGCTTTATTGCACTCCAGCCTGGGCAACAAGAGTGAAATTCTGTCTCAAAAACAAAACGAACAAACAAACAAAAAAACCCTTTTGTATACATAAAGACTATATCAGTAGAGTGAAAACGCAACCTACAGGGTGGGAGAAAATATTTGCAAGTCATATATCTGATAAGAGATTAATATTCAGAATACATAAAGAATGCCTACAACTCAACAACAAAAAAATCAATTCATAAATGAGCAAAAGACTCAAACATTCTCTAAATAAGATATACAAATGGCCAACAAGCACATGAAAAGATGTTCAACATCCACTAATCATTAAGGAAATGCAAATAAAAACCCCAATGAGATAGCACTTCACACTTGTTGGGATGACTACTGTATTAAACAAAAAACAAGAAGACGATAGAAAAAGAAGGTAGGTGTCGGCAAGTGTATTAGTTCATTCGTGCACTGCTATAAATAAATACCTGAGACTGGGCAATTTATGAAGAAAAGAGGTTTAATGGGCTCATGGCTCTGCAGGCTGCACAGGAAGCATAGCAGAATCTTCTGGGGAGGCCTCAGGAAACTCACAATCAAGACAGAAGTGGAAGGAAAGGCAAGCATGTCTTTTATGCCTGGCGCGGGAGGAAGAGAGGAAGTGGGGAGGCGCTACACACTTTTAAACAACTACATATCATGAGAACTTACTATACACTACCAAGTGGGGATGGTGCTAAACCTTTCATTAGAACTCCGCCCTAATAAGCCAATCACCTCCCACCAGCCCCGCCTCCAACGCTGGGGGTTACAATAGGCATGAGATTTGGGCGGGGACACAGACCCATCTCAGCAAGGATATCTAGAAATTAGAACCCCCGCGCCTTGCCGGCTGGTGGGAATGTAAAGTGACACAGCCTCTGTGGAAAACAGTATGGCAGTTCCTTAAAAAATTAGATATGGAATTTCCTTACCATCTAGCAGTTCCCCTCTGAGTTTATATCCCAATTAACCCATAGGGGAAAACAAGTTGATGATACTATAAATTGAAAATGAGTTTTTGACTTTTATTTTTTGAGACAGAGTTGAGACTCTGTCACCCAAGCTGGAGTGCAGTGGTATGATCTCAGCTCACCGAAACCTCCCCTTCCTGGATTCAAGCAATTCTCCTGCCTCAGCCTCCCAAGAAGCTTAGATTACAAGTGTGTGCCACCATACTCGGCTAATTTTTGTATTTTTAGTAGAGACGGGGTTTCACCATGTTGGCCAGGCTGCTCTGAAACTCCTGACCTCAAGTGATCTGCCTGCCTCTGCCTTCCAAAGTGCTGGGATTACAGGTGTTAACCACTGTGCCCCACCTCTGTTTAGTTTTATGAGATGGAGTCTCGCTCTGTCATCAAGGCTGGAATGCAGTGCTGCAATCTTGGCTCACTGCAACCTCTGCCTCCTGGGTTCCAGTGATTCTCCCGCCTCAGGCTCCTGGGTAGCTGGGATTACAGGCACATTCCACCATACCTGGCTAATTTTTATATTTTTAGTAGAGACTGGGTTTCACCATGTTGAGCAGACTGGTCTCGAACTTCTGACCTCAGGTGATCCACCTGTTTCAGCCTCCCAAAGTGCTAGGATTACAGGCATGACCCACCACACCCAGCCAGAGTTTTTGACTTTTGATATTTTCAACTTATGATGGGTTTATCTGGACATAACCCTGTCATAAGCTGAGAAGCATACTGAATGTCCATCACTTCTGCACCAATGGAAAATGGAAAAGTTATAAGTCAAACCATCATAACTCTGGAACCGTCTGTATATCTGAAAAAATTGAAAGCAGGGACTCAGAATCTGGCACACCGACATTCACAGTAGCATTATTCACAATTGCCAAAAGGTATAAACATCTCAAATGTCAATCAGCAGAAGAATGGATGAACAAAATGTTGTATATACATACGATGGAATATTATTAACCCTTCAAGAGGAAGAAAGTTCTGACATGTGCTCCACCACGAATGAACCTCAAAGGCATTATGCTAAGTAAAATAAGCCACACACAAAAGGACAAATATTGCATAATTCCACTTATATGAGGCACCTAACATATACAAATTCATAGAGGCAGAAAGGGAGTTTCTACCAGGGGCTAGAGGGAGGGAGAATGGGGAGTTACTTTTTAATGGACACAGTTTCCGTTTGGATAGATGAAAAAGTTATGGAGATGAATAGTAGTGCTGGTTGCACAACAGTGTGAGTGTACTTAATGCCCCTGAGTTGTACAATTAAATATGGTTACATAGTCAATTTTATGCTATGCATATTTTACACCATTTTAAAAAGATGAAATATGAGTTAAAAGCATTGGGTAAGTAAGCAGCATTTCAAAATCATTTAAAAAATATTTCCAGAGTGAAATAGACACCATTGAAGTAAGAGAGACCTATTGATTAGAGAGAGGAAGGCAAATGAAATTGAAATGACCAGAGTTTAAAAAGGATTAGACAGAAAGTGATAAATGCGACAGGCAGGAATCCAATATGCACATAATTTGTGTCCCTGAAGGAGAAATTTGAATAGAACAGAAAATGTATTTACAGATGTAATTTTAAAAATTTTCCAGAGTTAAAAGTGTGAGTCTAAAAATTGAATGGGTACCTCATGTCCAAGGAAAATTGACTCAAAAATATATTCTTGCAAAGTTATTGGACTTCAAAGTTAAAGAAAGTATGCTTTAAGCAACCATGCAAAGTAATTAACTAAAGGAGAAAATTGGACTGGCCTCCAAGTCACCACAGCTATATTTGATATTTGAGGACAGATGGGTAAAGTCTATACAGTCTTCATGCAAAGAAAGTGTGACCCAAGAAATTTTCACTCAGCTGAACTGTACTTCAGGGACAAAGGCAACACAAACATATTTTTTAATGTGCAAGAATTCAGGAAATACAGTTTCTACAACACTTTTTAAAAGATTCTAATAGAGGATACATGGAGAAAAGACACAGAAGGGACTGGTGATGACCATCAAATCCATTTAAAGATGCAACTAAGATGAAAATAAACATGGCAATTATGGTTAAAGAACAAAATGTAGGCCAGGCGTGGTGGCTCACGCCTGTAATCCCAACAGTTTGGGAGGCTGAGGCAGCGGATCACATGAGGTCAGGAGTTTGAGACCAGCCTGGCCAACATGGAGAAAGCCCATCTCGCCTAAAAATACGAAAATTAGCCGGGCATGATGGCGCGCCTGTAACCCCAGCTACTTGGGAGGCTGAGGCAGTAGAATCACTTGAACCCAGGAGGTGGAGGTTGCAGTAAGCCAAGATTGAGCCACGGTACTCTAGCCTGGGTGACAGAGTGAGACCCTGTCTCTTTTTTTTTTTGAGATGGAGTACCACTCTGTTGCCCAGGCTGCAGTGCAATAGCGAGATCAATCTCAGCTCACTGCAACCTCCGCCTCCTGGGTTCAAGCAATTCTCCTGCCTCAGTCTCCCAAGCAGCTGGGATTACCTGTGAGAGCCATCATGTCTGGCTAGTTTTTTGTATTTTTAGTGGAGATGGGGTTTCGCCATGTTGGCCAGGCTGGTCTCAAACTCCTGACCTTAAGTGATCTGCCTGCCTCTGCCTCCCAAAGTGCTGGGATTACAGGTGTGAGCCACCACACCCAGCCTAAGACCCTGTCTCAAAAAAAAAAAAAAAAAAAGACAACAATGAGAACACATGGACACAGGGAGGGGAGCACTACACACTGGGGTCTGTTGGGGGGAAATAGGGGAGGGACAGCGGGGGGTGGGGAGTTGGGGAGACATAGCATGGGGAGAAAGGTGAAGGGGAAGAAGGCAGCAAATCACACTGCCACGTGTGTACCTATGCAGCAATCTTGCATGTTTTTCACATGTACCCCATAACCTAAAATGCAATATATATATATATATAAAAGAACAAAATGTATATGTTATAAATTCTGATAGTGAAAGAGTGACATAATCAACAAAAGTTGAATGAAAAAGAGCAGAAAGTAGGAAGTAGGTCAAGTATGCTGGCGATACGGATCGGCTCTGTGTCCCCACTCAAATCTCATGTTGAATTGTAATCCCCAGTATTGGAGGTGGAGCCTGGTGAGAAGTAATTTGATCTTGGGGGTGGTTTCTAGTGGTTTAGCACCATCCTCTAAGTGCTGCCTCATAGTAGTTTTCATGAGATCTCTTTGAAAGTATGTAACACCTCCCCTTTCTTTCTCTCTCTGCTGCCAGCCATGTGAAAAATGTACGTGTTTCTCCTTTGCCTTCTCCCATGATTGTAAGTTTCCTAAGGCCTCCCAAACATGCTTTCTGTACAGGCTGCGGAACTGTGAGTCAATTTAACCTCTTTTTTTCTTTCTTTTTTTTTTTTAAGAAGGATTCTCCCACCGCGCCTGGCCAAAACCTTTTTTCTTTATAAACTACCCAGGCTCAGGTAGTTCTTTATAGCAATGTCAGAACAAACTAATACAGCTGGTTTCCTGAATGTTCAGAGCTGGCGGCGAGAAAGCATTTTTAAAGCTGGTAAATCAAGCACAGAGGTCTAACTATATTTAAAGGTATAAAGGAAAAGCTTAAAAACAATATAATCCCTAAGTTGGGTGATATGAAGAGAGGATACATGCTGATTCCATCATGTTTATAGAAAGGAGTAAGAAAGGCTGGGCGTGGTGGATCTCACCTGTAATCCCAGCACTTTGGAGACTGAGGCGGGTGGATCATGAGGTCAGGAGTTTGAGACCAGCCTGACCAAGATGGTAAAACCCCGTGTCTACTAAAAATACGGAAATTAGCCGGGCGTGGTGGCGCACACCTGTAATCCCAGCTACTTAGGAGGCTGAGGCAGAAGAATTGCTTGAACCCAGGAGGCGGAGGTTGTAGTGAGCCAAGATCATGCCACTGCACTCCAGCTTGGGTGACAGAGTGAGATGCAGTCAAAAAGAAAGAAGGAAGGAAGGAAGGAAGAAAGGAAGGAAAAGAAAAAGAAGGAGAGAAAGAAGAGAAAAAAACTCTCAGGAAGATCCTAGGAAAAAGTGCAAACCATGACAAAATCATCTAACTGTATCGTAAACATATGAAACAATCTCACTAAAGGGGTGGAGGGCAAAGGTACTGATTTGGTAACTGTGGAATAAATGAGGTCTATAAAGCCAAAAGCAATAGAAACTGCAAAAACGCAGAAAAAGAAGAGAGAGAGAAAAAAAAGAAACTGCAAAAAAGCATGGTACTCTAGTAGGTACAGTTGCTTCCCACAGGGCTACAGGTAAACAATCCTGAGACTGCTATACACGTACACTGGAATTGCACAAGTGGATGGTGGAAAATGGAAGCCTGATTGCTCACCGATGGAGTAGGAATTTACCAATAAACAAATAAAGGAGGTTAGAATAATCCCTGTGCTGCTGGACTAGAGTTGGAAACATCAGTAATATCATGTTTTAGTCAATATCAATTCAGGTGATTACATATAGAAATATTTGTAAATATGTAACATACACAGGTAAGAATACACACATATATTTACGTGCATTGTCAGCTGAGAGGGCCCAAAAGAAACAAAGCCCCAGTATCAACGAGCACGCCAGGACCTACATCTTGGATTCCAATATTATTCTTCAATAAAAAGTATCATAGATTCTTGGAGAAATGGCAGATTCGGGGACTTGGGCAGGAAATATACAAGACTAGCCCAGAACATTGTGCAGTGCCAGAAAGTAGACAAGTGTTAAACAAGAAAAACTCACATTGATGAGGATCTGTCAGAGAATCACAGGAGCCGAAAAAGCTCCCAATGGCCAAAGCTGGAGCCATCTGAGCAACAAAATAAAGTAATATTGAATTATAACCCAAAGTACAAGATAAATACCCATCAGTCCACACTGATATAAACAAATGATTGAGGCTGGGCTCAGTGGCTCACGCCTGTAATCCCAGCACTTTGGGAGGCCGAGGCAGGTGGATTACGAGGTCAGGAGTTCGAGACTAGCCTGGCGAACGTGGTGAAACCCTGTCTCTACTAAAAATACAAAAAAATAGCTGGGTGTGGTGGCGGGCGCCTGTAATCCTAGCTACTTGGGAGGCTGAGGCAGAAGAATCATTTGAACCTGAGAGATGGAGTTTGCAGTGAGTCGAGAGATCAGGCCATTGCACTCCAGCCTGGGTGACAGGGAGAGACTCCATCTCAAAAAATAAAGAAATAAATAAAAATAAACAAATTATTGAATCAATTACTAAGAGACAAAGAGACAAATCTCCTGTTCAGAATTTCAGATTAGTTATATGGATACTGCATTGAATTCATGGCAATTAATTCTCGTGCTAGAAGAAAAACTGGCTATTTTGGAGTTCCTGAGAGAATATCTATTTTCTTCAACATGTCACCTTCTTAAGATGTTTTCAAGGGTAGTTTTAACTGTTTTTGATGTTTGCCTTATATGCTGACTTCAGAGCCTCAGCCTGAAGAAGGTGGGATTTCATTGCCTTGTCTGCCTGTAGAGCCCACTGCAGGGCCATACACAAGGCAAGCCTTCTTGCTTGCATTTAAAATAGTCATAATGGTGCTTTATGGGGTGGTATGTGGTGTGACGTTTCTGTAATCATTTAGTGCTGAGACTGATAAATTTATCAGTCACTTGTGCCACTTCAGCTGACACACTCCACCTTCTTACCAAACAAACCTCCTCCTCCTTGCCTCCTCCTTCTTTCTCAGCCCCAATGATTACAACCTTCTAATCATTGCCTGATGCCTCTGCCTTGACCTATTATATTCCTGCCCACCATCTAGTCCAGTTTAAACCATGACGGCCTATAGATACCTCCTGCCAGGGTACTAGTGATTACTATTCTCTAAGACAGAAGTGACCTGAAACCCAGCTCTCCCATGATTGCTGCCAGGACCTGGCCATGATTCAAGCCCAAATGACATAAGCCAAATTACACACTCAGTGTGGAAGGCATTTTTTTCAAGTCCCCACCCTTGTGTGAATGCAGGTGGAACAAAGATTGTGTGACCACGTTTTTCAAACACAGGGAGATGACTGCATTCCCTCCCATTAGTTTTCATTTGTTGATTCTTCTCCAAGTCCTGATTTCCAACTGCACTCCTTTTTTGATGTTGCCTCTTTCTCAGAGGATTCCGAAGGGAAGGACAGGGATAGTATGCTGTTCTAAAGGGTTTGGGACTTTATCCTGTAGGCATGGGGAGCCACAGAGAAGTTTTTAAAGCCGTCAGCTTCATATTTTTGTCTTTGGAGGTAAGTTCACTCTGATGGCAGGGCAAGACACCCACTGTCCTCTCCGGGAAAGCAGGGGCCATTCTGGGCACATCTAAGTCAATCCAAAGCTGAGAGGGACAGGAACTGATGTGATCTTAGAATACCAAGACACTAAAATATAGCCAGATCCGCAAGATTCAGATGTTCTGGCCTTACAAGTAAATTGTATTAAATCAGCATTACTTCCTAAGCTTCGTCCCACTTTGGTAAACATTAAAATGAGGACAGTTGTAAAACTTACTGGGATCAACTTGAGTGAGCTTGGGTAATTCTAAAAGGAGCTTCATGGATGTCGGAAGCAAAAAAGTTCCTCGTTAAAGTTTCCTTCCGTGTTAAAGAATAAATCATAAGTGTGCTAATAACTCTTTGTTAAGCCCTATCCTATGTAGCTGTTAGACATGCCATGCTTATAGGCATGTAGTACATTCTATGTCCTTGTACTTTAACCAAGATATCTGTGCTGGACATGCTCACAGGCATGTCCCAGCTCTCCATTGCTTTTGCCTGTTTAGAAAAGTTTTAAGTTGTTATTCAATCGGGATTTAGTTTAAATTGTGAGGGCTGGCTCCAGCCAACGGAGATCAGACACAGCAGTAAGGATGGGGATAAATATGTCTGTTTTCCTTTGTTCATCGCACTGTAGTGGCAAGATGGCTAGTGAGAGTACCCTTCCTGCAGTCCAGGAAGTAAAAGCTGCATTGCTGAACGATCCTTTGTCTCAGTGCTAATTTTTCTTTTCGGCACCGAGCATCTGTTTCCAACAATGGATAATAATTATTTACATTTTCTTTTTTAGGATATTCTTATAAAAAAGAAGAAAAAAACAAAAAAAGATATATAATTATGAGAAGAAAAATAAAAGCAAATCTTGGGGTAGATTTAAATGTCAACTTTGGGTAAAATTTCCTAACATTCTTCTTGGAGTCTAACTCTTTTAAATATCAAGTTTTATGTTAAAAATAATTCCTGATCATTGTTCCTGCACATTGTTCCTAATCAAGATGTTTGTAAATGATCACCTCTTTTAGTTTTTGTTGGTTACCACGGAGAAAAAAATTTTTTTTTGAGATGGAGTCTCACTCTGTCGCCCAGGCTGGAGTGCAGTGGTGAGATCTCGGCTCACTGCAACTTCTGCCTCCTGGGTTCAAGCGATTCTCCTACCTCAGCCTCCCTGGTAGCTGGGATTACAGGCACATGCCACCATATCTGGCTAATATTTGTAATTTTTTTTTTTTTTGAGACAGAGTCTTGCTCCGTGGCCAGGCGCCAGGCTGGAGTGCAGTGGCGCGATCTCTGTTCACTGCAACCTCTGATGCCCAGGTTCAAGTGATTCTCCTGCCTCAGCCTCCTGAGTAGCTGGGATTACAGACACGTGCCACCATGCCCAGCTAATTTTTGTATTTTTAGTAGAGATGGGGTTTCAGCATCTTGGCCCGGCTGGTCTTGGACTCCTGACATCGTGATTCACCCATCTCGGCCTCCCAAAGTGCTGGGATTACAGGTGTGACCCGCCGCGCCTCGCTGAAAAAACTTTTTCGATACAAGAAGTGATGATAAAGTGTAAAGCCATCAGCAATGAACCAATGGAAAGAAAAAGAAAACACACACAAGAAAAAATCAAAGGAAAATAAAGACAATAAAAGAAACAACAACAACGAAAAGTCACGGTGCGGTGACTCACGTCTAAATTCCCAGCACTTTGGGAGGCCGAGGCAGGCGAATCATGAGGTCAGGAGCTCGAGACCAGCCTGGCCAACATGGTGAAACCTCATCTCTACTCTACTAAAAACACACACACACACACACACAAAAAAAAAAAAGCCGGGCTTGGTGGCTCACGCCTGTAATTCCAGCACTTTGGGAGGTTGAGGCGGGCGGATCTCGAGGTCAGGAGTTCGAGACTAGCCTGACCAACATGGTGAAACCCCATCTCTGCTTAAAAATATAAAAATTAGCCAGGCACGGTGACGCGCACCTGTAATCCCAGCTTCTTGGGAGGCTGAGGCAGGAGAATCACTTGAATTGGGAAGTGGGGGTTTCAGTGAGCTGAGCGTGCGCCATTGCACTTCAGCCTGGGCGACAGAGTGAGACTCTGACTCAAAAAAAAAAAAAAAAAAAAGCCAGGCATGGTGGCGCATGCCTGTAATCCCAGCTACTTGGGAAGCTGAGGAAGGAGAATCTCTCAAACCCAGAAGGCAGAGGTTATGGTGAGCCAAGATCGCACCCTTGCACTCCAGCGTGGGTAATGAGTGAAACTCTGTCTCAAAAAAAAAAAAAAATTAGTTGGGTGTAGTGGCAGGAGCCTGTAATCCCAGCTACCCGGGAGGCTGAGGCAGGAGAATTGCTTGAACCCAGGAGGCGGAGGTTGCAGTGAGCACCCCTGCACTCCAGCCTGAGTGACAGAGACTCAACTCCGTCTCAAAATAAAACAAAACAAAAACATGTATAGCCATCTTTTTCTGTTCGTATCATTATGTAAGATTTTGTGGAGAAGTGTGTCTTGCGTGTAGGTGTAAGCACACAGCCTTCATGTCTCATGACCAATTTTCACAAACATCTAGTACCAGCACCCTGATCAAGAAACAGAATGGTACCAGCATCCCAGAAGCCCCATTCATGCCTCTCCCAGCAAATACCCCTTCTCTTCCAGTAAGGTAACCACCATGCTGACTTCTGGAAGTGGAATTTATATGAATAATACTGTTTTTTGCCTGGCTTCTTTCTTTCAATGTTATGTTTGTGAGATTCATCCATACATCACTTACTGTGGCAACAGTTCGTTCATTCTCAAGACTACATAGGATTTTATTGTATGACTGTATCAGAATTTACTGTCCACACTCCTGCTGATGGACATTTGGGTGGTTTCCAGTTTTTTCTGTTGTGGTTGTGTGGCTGTGAACACTCTTCCACATGTTTCTTTGTGCACACATGGATACGGGTTTGCTGGATATACATATGGGGGTGAAGTTGCTAGGTCGTGGGATACAGATGATTCCAGCTGACATTTCCTCCTACCAGGAAAGTAGAGCTGTTCCACATCTTTGCCAACACATGGTATTGTCAGTTAAAGCCATTAAAAAAAAAAAAACAGATAGTGATTCATACATTTGTAGCAACTGAAATGGTATTCAAAGGATCTGACAGCTCTTTTCTACTATTCATAATGGCAATACAGTATTAACATATTTTTTTCCTGAAAATGTAAGTGAATTCTCCCAA
Organism: Aotus nancymaae; assembly: GCF_030222135.1. Classification (NCBI taxonomy): domain Eukaryota; kingdom Metazoa; phylum Chordata; class Mammalia; order Primates; family Aotidae; genus Aotus; species Aotus nancymaae. The sequence continues at coordinate 7,509,883 of NW_026988412.1, read as the reverse complement.
TATGTGAAACAATGAAGCTCTAATTCACAGCCTGGGCTGCACTTGCTGTACTGTTAGAAGTGCTGCTGTCACCTGGGATGTCACCAGGTTTCCACTCAGCTGCAAACAGACATTTTCCAAACATGTAAAGACAAGGATTCCGCACCTCCCTCTGCCTTCTTCCCTCTTCACCCTTCAGGGCCACCAAGAGTGTTCAGGTCTTAGGACTCACAGGGGACCACTGGAGGTCACTGGCTGGAATGCCCCAGCATGCATGATCACCACATGGCTGACTTTGGTAATGCCATACTATTAACTAATCCTCTCAACTAGTACAGCAATGAGGTAGAAGACTTGTTATTATCTCCGTAGTACAGAGGAGGAAACTGAGGTCCAGCAAAGTAAGAGACTGTCCCCAAATCGAGCAGCAAGTGAGCTACTGCATGAAGGCAGAGCCCTACTTCCCACCACTTTCTGTTGCAGAACTTTGTTCACAGAGGCCAGCTTCCAGTAGCATCTTGCTGGAGGGTGACAGCCGCTCCCCTGCCCGAAGGGAGGAATGGAAGTTTTGAAAACAGAGTTTCAAAGAGCTTGTCTCTCTGAGACCCCTTTTCAAGTTCAAGTGTTCACAAGGGTGAACACTACTGTTCACCTGTTAACTACTGTTAATGTACGTGGCAACTGACTCTGTGGGTTTCTGTTGTATTCATCTCTCTGCCCTCTCATCTGTGTGTCTATTCACATCTCTCCCTTCTTGCCCTATCTTCTCCCATTTTTCTAAGAAGCTAAAATATGGAATTGGAACATTCTAGATATATAACATTCCCCTTGTAGTTATTAACTAAAGACATGTTATGTGTCTTAAACTTTTATTAAACTAGGTGAATTTAATCTTTCAAAAACAAAACTAAAAACCAGTTAGGTTGCCCAGCTCTGTAACTTTCTAGCTGTGGACACATTACAAAATGCGCTTTCACTTTCACACCTGTAAAATGGAGATACTACCAGCACCTATGTCATAGGGTCATCTCGAAGATGAAATAATTTGATATAATAAACAGCTTTAAAATGTGCCTGTGCCTCATGTACTGTTTGCTAACATGAAGTGATTTTTTTTTTTTTTTACTCTCCCTGTTGGGGAGAGGGCCTTAATTTTATCTTCTACCTTTTACTGGAAATCCTACCTGTACTTACCTCTGTGATTTTTTTCAGGTGTGCCTGTCACCGGGCGTCATCAAGGCTAAGCAAGACTTTTTCATTTACTGGGCATTAGTGACGATTCAGCACAGAGAGGAAGTGAGGGAGGAATTCAAGACAACCAGGACTCAGTTTCTGGAGGAGAGTTGCTGGAAGTTTCTGACAGATAACTGAATCAGGAATCTTCTCCTTGGTTGGGGTAGGCCCACACCCACACTTAACTTTGGGGAACAGTTAATTGCTCTTTTAGTCAGCTTGGGCTGCTGTAACAAAAATGCCAGAGACTACGTGGTTTAAACAACAATTTATTTCTCACAGTTTGGGAGGCTGGCAAGTCCAAGATCGCAGTACTGGCATGATTGTGTTCTGGTAAGGACCCTCTTCCTGGTTTGCACACACGATCTTCCAGCTGTGTCCTCACATGGTAGAGAGTGAGCACTAGTCTCTTTCTCTTCTTATGAGGGCACTAATCCCATGATGGGGGCTCCACCTTCATGGCCTCATCTAACCCCGATTACTTCCCAAATGCCCCACCTCCCAGTAGATTCCCTTGGGGGTTAGGGTTTCAACATAGGAATTTGGGGGGATACAAATATAACATTTACTTCTTGTCAACTATCTCCCCTTTTTTGCTGTGATAATTGTGTATACCTTACACAATTGATAGTTGACAACATTTACTTCTTGTCAACTATCTCCCCTTTTTTGCTGTGATAATTGTGTATGCTTGAGGGATGGGGGAAGGGATACCTTGAATACACTGTTCTGACACATTCAAGATTTGTTGAAAGAATGAATGTAATCAACACCTGAAAAGAGGTGATCAGCAAGTCTGAACTTTTCTTTTTGAAAACGTATTCATGGCCAGCAAGGTGGCTCACACTTGTAATGCCAGCACTTTGGGAGGCTGAGGAAGGTAGATCAATTGAGGCCAGGAGTTCTAGATCAGCCTGGCCAACATGGCGAAACCCTGTCTCTACTAAAAATACAAAAATTAGCCGGGCATGGTGGCTCAGGCCTGTAATCCCAACTACTCCAGAGGCTGAGGCACAAGAATCGTTTGAATCTGGGAGGTAAACGTTGCAGTGAGATCACGCCATGGCACTCCAGCCTGGGCGACAGAGTGAGACCCTGTCTCAATTAAAAAGAAAAAAAGAAAAGAAAAAAATTGTTGTTTCTCAGTTAGATGATATGCAGTCACTTTCACAAATCAGTAATCTATGCGACAACAATCACAAAAAATTTACTGCTTAGGTTTATAAACACTGAAACAGATAAATCTACTTTTTTTTCTTTGCATGACCTTCCTCAGTCCCCCAACCCACTTTTTTATTTGACATAGTTTACAATAAATGATTTCTTAAAAGTGGAATACTTTTTTCCCTCCCGCTTCTGGAATCCCCCCCAAAAAAAGAGCGTATTTCAAGAAAACAAGTTGATAAACTAGACACGATAAAATGAAAGGCAATTGATCTAACTCCCTGATGTACATTCTAAAGACATGCAGCTCTGTTGAAGGCTCACTGATTTACAGGGAAAAAATATTCAGGATATACCACAAATAAAAATAAGTCTAGTATAATTTTATTGTTTTAAGAGAAATATGCAAATACATCCTGGATTGAATTTCTTCTCACTCCAAGGTTCATTAAAGCAAGACTCCATTTTCCAATTCAGTGGTACGTTCTCTCTAGGCTGCAAAAAATGCTGTGGACAAAATGACGTTTGTAAAAGGTATTTTCTTTTTCTTTCTTTTTTTTTTTAAAAAAAGTATTACATTTCTTTCTTTCTTTCTTTCTTTTTTTTAAATAAAGACGGGGTTTCGCCATGTTGGTCAGGCTGGTCTTGAACTCCCGACCTCAGTTGATCCACCCACCTCGGCCTCCCAAATTTCTGGGATTACAGGCGTGAGCCAATGCGCCCGGCCAAAAGCACTACATTCTTGAGAGCGATAGCCCTCTGAAGCTGTTTACGCTCACATGAGACTGGAATAGCAAAGCGCTATGAACAGTGAGGAATGTTGTAAAAGTCCCTAGTGAGGCTTAATCAATACTGTCTATAGCCTTGTCCACCGGAGGCAGCTCATTCTCTGAATTCTAGTGGGAAAGAATGATTGAATGATAAACACTTCTTCATTGGCTGCTCTAACAGATACTTAAAGTTTCTGGGAGGCCTTGCCTCTTTTACCCAAGGAAGAAGTGAAAATGTGTCTTGCACAAATGCTTAACTTATTCCCAACGAAAAGACTTCATTCTATCATTTATTTCACTAGTAATGTGGGCATAAGGAATCCTGTATTACTGGCGGGGAAACTGGGTGTAAAAGTGATCACAAAGATTATATGGGCGGCAGGGCGCGGTGACTCAGGGCTGTAATCCCCTCTGGAGGCTGAGGGAAGGCTGCAGTGAGCCATTGCACTCCAGCTTGGGCGACAGAGAGAGGCTCTTTATCAAAAAAATAAAAAAATCAGAGCCTGACCAGTCGCCCCAGAGCGTCAAGATGAAAGGAGGTAACCGCGACTACAGCGTTTAATAACGGGTCCTCAGGCAAAAACTCCACAGATCGAAATCCCGCGCCTCTGAAACTGTCCAACGAGGCGGTCTTCTGGGGGAACCTGACCCGCCAAAGGAGCAACGAGGGGCTGCGTTTAGGTGAAGCCGGTGTTGAGCAAAGCGTCTAGATCAGTCAGGCGCTCAGAAGGGGCGTCTGTGGGAGAGGGGTCAGCACGGTACTCCTGTGGGAACCCCAGACCCCTCAGGCCGTCCCCCGCAGCCGAGGTTTGGTTGGTACTGAACCGGCTCAGGCATGGAACCCCTACCCTCCACCCTGGTAAGGTGCCGGGGCCAGCTTGGGCCGGGACTCCTAAAATTTGAATTGGGGGTGGTCTAACGCCGTTGCCGGCGGGGTGTGCCCCTAGAGAAGCCAAGAATCCGCAGTGCTGGGGCGCCGCTTGGTGCTCGGCTCTCGATTGCTCGCGCCTGGCGGCGGCGGGCGGCGCACACAACGACTGGGGCTCTGCGCTCGAGGGATCGAGCCTGGGTCGAACAGGCGGCGGCGTGCAATCTGCGGCGGCCCCCGCGCCTTAGGCGGGCGGGAGAAAGAGGCCGCCGCGGCCAGCGCGGGGATGTCGAGGACCTCGAAGGTGGTGCTGGGCCTGTCGGTGCTGCTAACGGCGGCCACAGTGGCCGGCGTACATGTGAAGCAGCGGTGGGACCAGCAGGTCGGTGTCACGTGACCGTCTCTTACGGGCCCCGGCGCAGCGGCGACCTGGGGCCTCTAGTGGTCTCTGCCCGTTCGGTTCTTCACCTCCTCCTCGTGTCTTTCCCCCGCGGCGGCGCGGCCCGGCACCCCATGCGTTTCCGGCTGCGGCCGGCGGCCGCCCTGCTAGGCTCCTGGCGGGCGTGTGCAGCTGGGCGGTTCAGGACTGCTCGGCCGCCGGCTTAGCGCCCTGGGAGCCCGGCGCTGAAGGGGCCTTGCTCCGCGCACTCATGCACGCTCTTGGGGTGCCCAGCGGCTCTGTTTTCAGGTCACAGCCGGCCTGCAGGGTGCGGACCTTTCCACATCTCACTTGGGCCGCTGGAAAATAGAAGGCGGGGAAGGAGTTTCTTGGGGTGCATTCTGCAAGTTACCAGCCTCCCTTCTGGCCCAAGGTTGCGGCTAAAGCCTAATGTGTTTTAAGTGCTATTGATTTTATCTCATAGTAAGAAAGTCCCCCACCCCCATGCTCGCCTTTAGCCAAGATAATTTAGTGAGATATTTGCACTTCTCCTTTAAATGAACAGTTTGCTATGAAAACTAGAATCTGGGAACTATAGAGATAAAAGCCTCCAAATTTTCTTTTTCGTACTTTTATTTCAGGAAATATCCGTGATCTACTGATGAGTGACTGACCATCTATTCTTTCCTCTCAATTCATATTTTCTTTCTTGATCAAGTTGGCAGACCTTTAATGGCTGATTACTGTGTGGAAGCTACCTCACTAAGCACCTTGGGAATACAAAGATAAGGAAACTTCGCTCTTCCAGAGTCGATCAGTGATTCACAACTGTACTGAGATCTGGGAATTGGGTCCTTAGTGAACTTCCAAAGAACACCTTGACAGTGATTGGGATTGAATCTAGTTCACCAAGGGTGAAAATAATGGACTGGATGAATCAAGAATAAACAGTCTCTTCTTGATTTGCCTACCCAAAGCTTTGGACTGTGCTATGCGCTTGGTATACAGAGATGAAGCAGATGAGGTCTTTGTTCTTGGTGTTCACGGACTGTGGAAATTAGAGGAGAGGAAGTATGTGATGGTACAAGAATTTTCAGGAGGGAGATAAGGTGACTTAATGAAAGGGCATAGAAGAGATCGGAGATTTGGGATTAAAAAATGTGCTCCTAAAGGGATAGTTTTTGGAGTAGAGGCAGAAGACTTCCGCCTCTTAGAAGGAAAAGGAAAAGATGGTGATCCCGGGAAAACTTGAGATGGGGTAAAGTTTAGTATGACAGATGTTCTGACGTCAGTGAAGTGATTTTTGAAGGGTTAGGGTAGGGATGGGTTAGAACTTGGCTTTGGACCATATAAACATCAGATGTTCCCTGAAAGTTTTTACAACGTGACTAAGGCTTGGTCCCCACCCCAGACCATTTAAACCAGAATCTCTTGGGGATGGGGACCTGGTTCAGCAATGTTTTCTTTTTGGGTTTTTTTGTTTTTGTTTTTGAAATGGAATCCCACTCTGTCACCCAGGCTGGATTACAGTGGCACGATCTCAGCTCACTGCAACCTCTGCCTCCAGGTTCAAGCAATTCTCCTGCCTCAGCCTCCTGAGTAGCTGGGATTACAGGCACACACCACCACGCCTGGCTAGTTTTTGTGTTTTTAGTAAAGACTGGGTTTCATATATTGGTCAAGCTGGTCTCAAACTCCTGACCGTGTGATCTGCCTGCCTCGGCCCTGCAAAGTGCTGGGATTACAGGCGCCAGACGCTGTGCCTGGCCTCAGCAATGTTTTAAAAGCAACCCAGAGGATTTTAACACAAGGTTGAGAACCAGTGTGTTACAGAGTGGAACAGTGGTTATTTGTAAGTTAGAGATGAAGAAAAGGTTGACCAGAAGCTGGGAGGCTGAGGCAAACAGATCCCCTGAGGTTAGAAGTTCGAGACCAGCCTGACCAACATGGAGAGACCCAGTCTCTACTAAACATCCAGAATTAGCCGGGTGTGGTGGGGCATGCCTGTCATCCCAGGTACTGGGGAGGCTGAGGCAAAAGAATCTCTCGAACCCCGCAGGTGGAGGTTGCGGTGAGCCCAGATCCGCCATTGCAGTCCAGCCTGGGCAACAAGAGTGAAACTCTGTCTCAAAAAAAAAAAAAAAAGGTTGAGCAGAATAACCTGTTTTGTTTTGTTTTTTTAATGTCCGGTTCCTCATTAGGGGCTTACATTGTATTAATAGCAGTAGGAAAGACTAGGACAAGTGATTAGCACAGTGGATATATCAGAAGTTTCAAGGAAGCAAGAAATTAAATAATGACTGTTGTTTCCTGACTGTCAGCCACGTACCAGGCAGAGTGTTAAGCACTTTACATACATCATCTTTAATACGCACAGTAACCTAGCAAAAATTAAGCAGTGCTACATGAGGAGCCAGAGTTCTAGGTGTTAGGGTTGGAAGAATAAAGAGGTCTTTCGTGGTTAGAAAGGTAGTTCAGTGAGAGTCACAGGAAGGATGTGTGAGGCAATCAGCATAGACCTTGAAACCTGGAGGACAATAGCAAATAATGGAATGGGAAGCCAGATCATAAGCACACAGGACATCTCTGAGAAGGAAGGGTAGGATCTGGGAGGCAGGTGTGGAAGGAATGATTCTGGTGAATGGTGTGGGCTTGGGAGGGTGGGTATTGGTGTGTCATGGTATAAAAAGAACAGGACAAGAAGACCTGGGGTCAGGGGAGTGGAATAAGCACCTCCATTTTTGTCTCAGTGGGGATCTTGCCAAGGGTGCATGGTTCAAGACAGCTGGGTTTCAGTTGAGTTATATCAGTCCCAGGGCTCCTTCAGATCCCTCATAATGAAGCTGTAGACCTGGAGAAGGTCCAGCAAGTAGGTATTATATTAGCTGAGTTTTTAAAAATAGGTAAAATAATTTGGAAAAAACCCCACAGACATATGCAGGCCCTGGGCCCCCCTCCCATTAATTCTACTGTATGTAGCCACTATTAAAAAAAACTATTAGCTGGGTGTGGTGGCTTATGCCTGTAATTCTAGCGCTTTGGGAGGCCAAGATGGGCAGATCATTTTAGGTCAGGAGTTTGAGACCAGCCTGGCCAACATGGTGAAACCCCATCTCTACTAAAAATACAAAAAAATTAGCCAGGCCTGGTGGCGCATGCCTGTGATCTCAGCTACTTGGGAGGCTGAGAAACAGGAATATGTTGAACTCAGAAGGTGGAGATTGCAGTGAGCCGAGATCGTGCCATTGGACTCCAACCTGGGTGACAGAGTGAGACTCCGTCTCAAAAAATAAAAAATAAAGAAACTTCATTTATTTTGAGATGGGGTCTTGCTTCTGTCACCCAGCTGGGAGTTAAGTGGCGGGATTTCATCTCACTGCAGCCTGTGCCTCCCAGGCTCAGGTAATCCTATCACCTCAGCCTCTGGAGTAGCTGGGACAACAGGCACACGTCACCACGCCCTGCAATTTTTTTTTTTTTTTTTTTTTTTTTTTTTGGTATTTTTGCTGGAGGTGGGATTTTGCCACGTTGCCCAAGTTGGTCTAAAACTTCTGAGCTTAAGCAGTCTGCCTGCCTTGGCCTCCTAAAGTACTGGGATTACAGGAGTGAGCCACTGGTCTAAAAACTTTATAGAGTATTTTGTGAGCAATAAACTACAAAGTGTTAGTTATTAGTGATGACTGAATTGATGTTTTTAAAAGTCTAATCTTGGGTGTCAGGTCCGTGTTCTGGAATTCTGTGGTTTTTTAGTGCTTACTAAGGTAACTACCATTGATGGGAATTTATTTTGTCCTCTGGTAGTAGCATTCTTTTTTTTCCTTCTGTCTCTGTTATATAATTAATAATTCTGTATGAGTTTTACATTTTTAACTTTACATGCCAGAAGTCAAGTTCAGATTTTAGTAATCTGCTTTTTTTCTCTTGATGTTTATTGTTCAGCTAGGATAATTGCTAACAGAAGAGTTTACAGTGTTACTGTAGTAACTTGCCAAGGTTTTAAGCATTACGTATCAATTAAACTTTTAAAATTTAACATTGGCCAGGCGCGGTGACTCATGCCTGTAATCCAGCCTTTGGGAGGCTGAGGCGAGCAGATCACTTGAGGTCGGGAGTTCCAGACCAGCTTGGCTAACAGGCAAAATGCCTCTTTACTAAAAATAGAAAAATTAGCTGGGCATGGTGGTGCATCACTATAATCCCAGCTACATGGGAGGCTGAGGCTGGAGAATCACTTGAACCTAGGAGGCAGAGGTTGTAGTGAGCTGAGATCACGCCACTGCACTCCAGCCTGGGCGACAGAACGAGACACTGTCTCAATAAATAAATAAAATAAAATAAAATTTAACATTTTATTTTTTATTTAACAGTTTTTTTTTCTGTTATTTCCCATTAAATAGTCTGTACTAAATGCTCAGGAATTTCTTAAAATATGAGAAATCATTTCAGTAATAACATTTAACACACTACCAAATTTATTTGATGGTTTCTTTATTACATTTTACATTTGTACAGAAAATTAAAATAAGTTACTGGGTATTTGGAATCTGAAAGTTTTAAGTGTATTTTGGTAACACTGTTGTTTGGATTTGAATGGCACAAGGATGGGGACCACCTGTTCGGGATGTTACTGAAATCTGTTTCTTACTTTTTTAGAGGCTTCATGACGGAGTTATCAGAGACATTCAGAGGCAAAATCGGAAAAGAGAAAACATTCGTCTTTTGGGAGAACAGATTAAATTGACTAAGCAACTTGAAGCAGAAAGAGAGATGTTATTGGCAAAAGGATCTCAAAAAACAACTTGAATGTGAAATATCAATGGGACAGGCAACATGAGTGTATGTGTGTGTGTTGATGGAGAGTAGCTTAGTGGTGTCTTTATCTTTTTTTTGGTCACTGTCCTTTTAAACTTGATCAGATAAAGGACAGTGAATCATATATTGTAAATTACTGCTTTCAGTGTCCCTTATATCTGAATAAAGGAGTGTGGGCAGACGCTCTTTGGAAGAGTCTCTGTCTGTACGATCCTGGTAGAAGCTCTGTTAAGGTCACTGTCCAGAGCTTAGGGTTGTTGCTGAGAAGCACTGCTGAACTTGTGAGAAGGAAGAGATGGATAGTAGCATCCACCTGAGTAGTCTGATTAGTCGGCACGATGACGAAGCCACGAGAACATCGACCTCAGAAGGACTGGAGGAAGGTGAAGTGGAGGGAGAGACGCTCCTGATTGTGGAATCTGAGGATCAGGCATCCGTGGACTTATCACACGACCAGAGTGGGGATTCCCTCAACAGCGATGAAGGAGACGTATCGTGGATGGAGGAGCAGCTGTCCTACTTCTGTGACAAGTGCCAAAAATGGATACCAGCCAGTAAGGAGCTTCTCAATTTCTTTGATTTGTCAATTCCAGTGTGAAGGTTTGTTTTTCCAACATGTGAAAGAAATGTGAATATAAAAGAGACCTAAATAAAAGGATAATTATATTTATTCTCTAGTTAATCAGCCAGCAATTTATGCAAAACATAGGCACGTTTGTACTAATGAAACTTACTGTCAACCTCTATCACATTGTTAACAATTTTGATGGTAACTCAATAAAAATGAGAAAATTGGAAATCCTGTGTTACTTAAAGAATTAGCCATATTTTTCTAACAAGATCATATAGATTTGGGGCCAAATTCAAATCCCAGTATAAAATTCATGTTCAAGTTTATAAAAATTGCTCTGTTAATATTTATGCGGAAAACTGCTGTTGTATACTGAAGGGAAGTTAGATGAGCACATTGAAGGTGTTTTTTGCTCTTTTTCTAGGACCAGTCTTTTTTCCCATTTTACTTTTTTTCTTCTGGCAAAAGATAACATCATGCACACTCCTTGATTGCTCCAATCTTGAGATTTTCTTCTTTTTTTTGTTTTTGGAGATGGAGTTTTGCTTTTGTTGCCCAGGCTGGAGTGCAGTAGTGTGATCTTGGCTCCCGGGTTCAAGTGATTCTTCTGCCTCAGCCTCCCAAGTAGCTGGAATTACAGGCATTTGCCACCACACCTGGCCAATTTTTTTTTTTTTTGAGACAGAGTTTCGCTCTCATTGCCCAGGCTGGAGTGCAATGGTGCGATCTTGGCTCACTGTGACCTCCGCCTCACAGGTTCAAGTGATTCTCCTGCCTCAGGCTCCCAAGTAACTGGGATTACAGGCATATGCCACCATACCTGGCTAATTTTTTATTTTTAGTAGAGATGGGGTTTCTCCATGTTGCTCAGGCTGGTCTCAAACTCCCGACCTCAGGTGATCTGCCTGCCTCGGCCTCCCAAAACCCTGGGATTATAGGCATGAGCCACTGTGGCCATTCCCAATTTTGAGATATTCCATGGTCAGCTTCCTGGCACTCGAGGAGTATGGCTTGCCAGCCATCATATGGTTCATACCAAAACAGGATTTTCCCATTAGGCAGAGACTTTATGGACATATGTACCTGAGGAGTGCTTTTGTGTGATAGAATCTGTAACCAAGTCAGATAAATACATATATAATTGTGAAGTGGGTCATTTTCTGGCATGTGGAAACTTTTTCTTAAAATGGGTTCAACTTCAGATTTAGTTACTGTTAAAAAATTAATAGTAACATTTTCACAGGAAATGTAGAATTTACTAGTCAGCTGGTTTTTGCTTCTGAGTGGTCTCTGCTTATTAAATCCAGGTTCTGCCTGAATTCTCAGTGGCTTTCCCTTGGTCCTATGAGGACAAATTTTAAGCTGCTCTTTGTGGTCAGGACCCTGCTAAGTGTAGCTTTGTTGATCCCCACAGAACTTTGCAGTTAGGATGAACTTTTCATTCTTTACAAACAATTCTTATTCCTAGGGCTTTGCACAGATATTTTTCCTTTCTGGAATATGCATCTCCACAGCCTGCATTCTCCCTTTATACAAAGATACCCCTTTTCACCTGGCCAATTTCTAATCCTAAGCCTCCCCCTAACATAGGTTGGGTCCCCCTTTTACTTACCCTCACACTACCCAGTGGTACGTATCACATTCCACTCCTGTGGTTTTCATGTGTCACAGAAATGTAGCTCCTAGGCTCTGCTTCAGAAGTTGATTCATTTTATCTGGTCTAGAACCAAGTATATTTAGAAAATCAGGAACAACTTGGACGATTCTGATGCACTGTGAGCATGGAGAACCACTGTGCTGTTGAGATTACCTATTTTCTGTGCAGCCCTCAGGGAAGTGCAAACCTATGAGAGCAGGCACCATTATCTGTCTTGGACTTTGTATTCCCAGTTCCTAGCGCAGTGCCTGGTATGCAGAAGGAGCTCATATTTTTTGAAGGAATGTGTGAAGAGACCTGCCTCTGGGAGTCAGGAATGTGACAGTTGGGAAATCCAGCAACAATACCTGATTTTCCAGTACCTTTCTCCTAAAAGTTACTGGATCCTACAGATCTTAGTGGGCGTATACTTGGTGTTAGAAGAATAGAAGTCTTTCTTACTGCCTTCCTCTTTCCCATCTTGCTATTGTGTGTTTGCTCAAGAAAAGAAGACTCAACATGGGAAAGGAAAATCTGGTTGATAAATGGATTATACCTTGGGGTTACCACTGCTCTAGATAAACCCATGATGTGACTTTCTGTTTTTCTTCTAGGTCAGCTGAGGGAACAGCTCAGTTACCTTAAGGGTGATAATTTTTTTAGGTTTACTTGTTCGGATTGCTCAGCAGATGGCAAGGAGCAGTATGAAAGGCTGAAGCTGACGTGGCAGCAAGTGAGTAAAAAACCCTTCCCCGAGTTCCTGAGGGTGGTTCCCCCAGGAGTTTGTTGGAATGAGTATCTAGAAACTTAGGGATGAGCTTTTGAGTTGTTTGGAGGGGGACTTTTTATTTCGCAATGAAATTAGATACCGAATAGGTGGAGGAGGGAGTGAAAAATATTTGCTGTAATCCCTGCATTTTGGGAGGCCAAAGTGGGCAGATCACCTGAGGTCAGGAGTTGGAGACCAGCGTGAAACCCCATCTCTACTGCAAATAACAAAAATAGTGGGCCATTTTTTGTGGTGGTAGGCCCCTGTAATCCCAGCTACTTGGGAGGCCGAGAGGCAGGAGAATTGCTTGAACCCGGGAGGTGGAGGTTGCAGTGAGCTGAAATCGCGCCACTGCACTCCAGCCTGGGCGACAAAGTGAGACTCCATCTCAAAAAAAAGAAAAAAAAAATTCACTGCTGACTTGGTGAATTGGGTTTGAGAGGCTTGAGAATCTTGTGATTTCATTTATATGTGATACCAAGCTCTGGTTATAATTGAAAATGAAATTCTTATTTTCCTGGCAGCCATTTTAAGAACAATAAAACTATTTTTTTTTTAAATGGAAAGATGGCTGTGTTGGAAATAGATTTGGAAGAACTAAGGTGACTGCAAAAACCAACATAACCCAGCTTTCTGCATTTGAACTCGGAGATGTTTGAATATTTTTTGTTTGCTGAAATACTTGTTCATTTTTAACTGTCTCTAATACCAACACCTTAATCTAAGCCAGCTGTATCCTAAACAATAGTTTTTTGCTGATCTCCGGGTTGTATTAAATTATTTGGTTTTGTTTCTATATCAGTATGTTAATATATAATATGTATAATAATAAGGCACCAGTTTATATATGCTTTTTAGTTCAAAAACCAAATGAAGCCAGACATGGTGGCTCACATCTGTAATCCCAGCACTTTGGGAGGCTGAGCCTGCTAGATCGCCTCTGCTCAGGAGAGCAGCCTGGGCAATGTGGTGAAACCCCGTCTCTATAAAAAACAATACAAAAATTAGCCGAGTGTTGTGGTGGTGGGTGCCTGTGGTCCCAGCTTCTCAGGAGACTGAGGTGGGAGGGTCACTTGAGCCTGGGAGGTTGAGGCTGCAATGAGCTGTGATTGAGCTACTGTACTTCAGCCTAGGTGTCAGAGTGAGACCCTGTCTCAAAAAAATGAATTATATATTACGCAGTTATGTTCATTCATTCAACAAATACTGAGTACCTATTATGAACCATGTGCTATTCTAGGCCTGAGTCTACTGTGGTGAATGAGATAGCTAAGGCCTCTGCCCCAAGACAGCTGACATTCTGTACTTAATTTAGATAATATACAGATAAACAAGATAATTAGTCATAGCACATTTTACTTTGATGGAAATGGGTGATGAGAAAGATTTTAAATTACACCATTTTAGCCACTTGTGTTCCTTATAAATTGTAGTTGCTTTAGCAGCCTTAGACTATTATCTTAATTATCAGTGCTTTATTAGGACATCTGAAGAAATCTGTCAGCAGTGAATTTAGGAAGCCTTTTTTTTGACTTGCCTGAAAAAAATGTAAGTAGAAAATGAAGAGAAGTTTGTATTGAGGATAGAACCTCATGAATATTGTAATTGGGACATTTTTCTCAAGTGTAAATGGGATACATTAATATATTAATATATAAGATATAGATATAAATATAATTTATAATTATCTTATAAAAATCTTATAAATTATTGTGATATGTGCACACAGGTAGATTTGTATTTGACCTGCAAGTGGTTTCTCATAAAAGCTGTAAAATGGGAGAGAGCAAATATATGTAATTTATTTTCAAAAATGTGAGTTTTCTATAGAGGTTCTTTTTGAAAGAAAAGCTAGCTTTTGCTTATTTTGCTCAAAATATGTAATATTGGCTCACTTTGCATATTTATTTATTCATTTTTATTTCTTCTTTGAGGTGGAATCTCTCTCTGTTGCTCAGGCTGGAGTGCAGTGGCATGATCTCAGCTCACTGCAACCTCTGAGTCGCAGGTTCAAGCGATGCTTCTGCGTCAGCCCTCCCTAGTAGCTGGGATTACAGGCACGTGCCACCATGCCTGGCTAATTTTTTTGTATTTTTAGTAGAGACAGGGTTTCACCATGTTGGCATGGCTGGTCTTGAACTCCTGACCTCAGGTGATCCACCGTGCCCAGCCACTTTGCATATTTAATTCGACTAACATACAAATTCTTTTCTTTTCTTTTTTTTTTTTTTTTTGAGAAGGAGTTTAGCTCTGTCCCCCAGGCTGGAGTGCAGTGGCACGATCTCGAATAACTGCAACCTCCACCTCCAGGTTCAAGCAATTGTGATTCAGCCTCCTAAGTAGCTGGGATTACAGGCGCCTGCCACCACACCTGGCTAATTTTTAGTAGAGACGGGGTTTCACCACGTTGGCCAGGCTGGTCTCGAATTCCTGACCTCAGGTGATCCTCTCAAAGTGCTGGGATTACAGACTTGAGCCACCATGCCCAGCCAAATTATTTTTTCACTTCCAAAAGACATATTGATGGTGGATACTAATCTGGTAGGATGAAGTGATAACTTAGATTGCACACATTTGGTTCTCTGCAAACAATTGACCAGTGTTTCTAGTTGCATCTGAAAAAGCCCACCTCTGATTGAAGACCTGAAAGAGAATCAGTTGGTCTTGAATAGACTTTATTGATGTCACCAAATATTTATCATATTGAAATGTGGGTTTTCTGTCTTTTTAAATCTCAAACTTTGTTGATTTACCAAAGAAATACATAGAAATGCTTGCAATGCAAACAGCATTTTGTTTGTATTATAAAATACTTGTAGTAAAGAGGTCTGATCTCCTGATTAAAAGGGCCCTTCCTGCCACACTCCTTTTCTGTGTCCTTTCCTCCTCCTTGCTGACTCCTGTCAATAGCAGTTCTATACATAGGAGAAACTTTATCAAACATTTGGGAAGGATAGGGAAGTTTTTACATTGTTTTCCTGGAGACTCATTTTTATGGCACAAGTAAAGACACTATGATCGATCTGTGTTCATAAGTAAAGCCACTATGATCGATCTGTGTTCATTATTTTTCTAGTGTTCTTCAGCATATACTGAGTATCTGCCAGCTCTGAACTAGGCCCTATGGATACATTGGTCCACAAGACCAGCTTCATTACTGATGAGCTTGGTCTGGTAGCATGAGAGCAGAAAATTATACTGGGATTCATTCTTTTTTTTTTTTTTGAGATGGAATTTTGCTTTTGTCGCTCAGGCTGGAGTGCAGCAGCACTATCTCAGCTCACTGCAACCTCCGTCTCCCAAGTTCAAGTGATTCTCCTGCCTCAGCCTCCTGAGTAGCTGGGACTACAGGTGTGCCCCACCATGCCCGGCTAATTTTTGTATTTTTAGTAGAGATGATGTTTCACCTTGTTGGCCAGGCTGGTCTTGAACTCCTGACCTCAGGTGATTTATCCACCTCAGTCTCCAAAAGTACTGGGATTATAGGCATGAGCCACTGTGCCCAGCCTGGGATTCATTCTTTTAGATTACAAATTCCAGGAGAGGAGGAAAAACAGGTCCTTTATATATTATATAGTTGGCCCAGTAAATATTAGGTGGTAATAGAAAAAGTTATTTTCAAGTAAATATGTGAACTTTAACTTTTTAAAGTCATAAAATATCTCAATTATACAGAAAACTCATAGAAATAAAATAACAGATACTTTATCACTGAGATTATCAACAGATACATGTTTCTGAGATACTCTTGGAGTCTGAGAATGGGCAAAGATTGTTCTATGATTTTCTTAAATTATTTATTGAGTAATTTCTTAAATTACTTTTTGAAAATTGTGATGAAATATGCATAACATATAGTTTACCATTTTTTAGTGTACAGTTCAGTGGCATTAAGTACATTCACATTGTTGTGTAATCACTACTACCATCCATCTCCAGAATTTTATCTTTGCAAAATGGAACTCCATGCCCATTAAACACTAACTTCCCAGGAATATTGATTGTTTAAAGGAAGATGTTTGTTGGCTGGTGTAGACTGGATGCAGATATAACTGGAAGACATTGTTAAAAATCTGTTTATGGGGTTGTTTTGAGGGATTTAACAGCTAAAAATGGCTAAGTCACTGAGTAGATATAGCATGTAGCATTATTTTTAGTTCTGAAATTCTGAGAGTCTTTTTTCCCTCTAATAGCTTAGAAAAGTGTATACAAGGGTGATTTTCAGGATATTTGATAAAGGGTAGCGCTGTTGGTTAGAAAATGCTGGCTGGAGTAGGCACCAGGAGGCCTCCTGCTGGCCAGTAGGTAGCCCTTGATTTAGGACTGCACTGTGTAGGGCGTGAGATCCTTGGGACAATGCCTGTTTATCTGCTAATTCAGAGGCAGCTCTGTTGTAGCTATTAGTTCAACCACACATTAGCCCTGTGTGTGTGGCACACAGAATTAAGTGGATTAGTGATATCTAACGAAAGTTAAAAAGGAAGTAAATTCTACCTTGGGAATATTCCAAGATACTGTCCTTCCTTTGTTCCCTCTGTTTCCTACCATTCCTACTCAGAATATAAAACAGAAGAAACTTTTTCCCCCTCAAGATTAATATCCCTAACTGTGCTGTTTTTCCACCCCTTGTTTCACTTGTGTTACAGGTCGTCATGTTGGCGATGTACAACTTGTCTCTAGAAGGAAGTGGACGTCAAGGTTATTTCAGGTGGAAAGAAGATATCTGCGCTTTTATTGAGAAACATTGGACTTTTTTACTAGGGAATAGGTAATGTTTTTTTTAAAAAATCTTATAATTGAGGGAATATGTAAAGAATGAAGCATACAAGATTTGAGACAGCCTAATGTAGCCTTGTTAGAGATTTATTTTAATTTTTTTTGGGACAGAGTCTTCCTCTGTCACCCAGGCTGGAGTTCAGTGGCACAATCATATCTCACTGCATCTTCAACCTCCTGGGCTAAAGTAATCCTCCTGTGTCAGCCTCCAACACACCTGGCTTTTTTTTTTTTTCTTGAAACAGAGTCTTGCTCTAATCACCCAGCTGGAGTGCAGTGGCGTGATCGGCTCACTACACCCTTCGCCTCCTGGGTTCAAGAGATTTTCCTGCCTCACCTCCTGAGTAGCTGGGATTACAGGCACCTGCCCCTATGCCCAGCTAGTTTTTGTATTTTTAGTAGAGATAGGGTTTCACCATGTTGGCCAGGCTGATTTCGAACTCCTGACCACAAGTAATCCACCCGCCTCGGCCTCCCAAAGTGCTGGGATTACAGATGTGAGCCACCGCACCTGGCCTTACTTTTTTATTTTTTATAGAGACAGGGGTCTCATGTTGTCCAGGCTGGTCTTGAACTCCAGGACTCAAATAATTCTCCTGCCTCAGCCTTCCAAAGTGCTGGGATTATAGGTGTGAGCCACCATTCCTGACTTTGTTAGAGATTTAGAGTGATTACTTGTGGCAATTACAAAGAATTTTTGAATTCCAGAGAATGTTTTGACTTTTTTAAGATTAAAAACTTGGCTGGGTGCAGTGACTCACACCTATAATTCCAGCACTTTGCAAGACTGAGGCGGGCAGATCACCTGAGGTCAGGAGTTCGAGACTAGCCTGACCAACATGGTGAAACCCCATCTCTACTAAAAATTCAAAAATTAGGTGGGTTTGGTAGCAGGCTCCTGTAATCCTAGCTATCTGGGGGGCTGAGTCAGGAGAATCGCTTGAACCTAGAAGGTGGAGGTTGCAGTGAGCCTAGATCGCACTTCATTCCTGCCTGGGTGACAGAGCAAGACTCCACCTCAAAAAAAAAAAAGAAAGAAAGAAAAAACCAACAAAACAAGGACAAGAGAGGAAAAATAATAGCAGTTACTGACTGCATCTGCTTAGGTTGCCCTTAGTTAATAGAGTTTTGTGTTATTGTTATTTGTTTTTAACTCTGGAAAGTAGACACTCTTTTATACTTTTAACTATTTTTCATAGTGCTTAGCAAAGTCTGGGCACATGTGCATATGGCTTGTTCATTAATCACTGTGTTTCTCATTGCACTCTGATTTTGCTGCTATGTGCTCTCCTCGGTGGCTGCTTTGGTTCGTTGGACTCGGGGATGCTGATGCACAGACCTTGTGACCATATGTTTTCGCTAAAGGTCTGTGGATCTGACAAGACTTTTATTGCTCTTGGGGACTTGTGAGTTTGCTACCACATTGGTGAATTTTTATTTGAGATTCTGATTGTGAGTTGCTGTCTGAAGTCCTGCGTGAGATTTGTGAGTCTTGCGTAATGAGGTTAGTTTAGACATGACAAAGGCTCTGATCACTTCAGGTCAGGGCAGGGAGTTCATGCCTTTCCTTACTTGGGGCTCACTGCACCGTCTGTTTCTTCAGACGCTGAGGAATCACAGCTTTGCTCATGTTACTGAGAGTGTGGGAGGGCAGTCAGAAGGAGGGTGACCTTCTGCAGGCTGCTGTGAGAAAATGGAATAGACTCCCTGCATTTTTACAAAAGAGGTTATTTTAGTTCTTGAGCTATTTAGTGGTGCTAAGAAAAGAATTGACACTATAACTGGTTTTTTTCTCATAAGGAAAGGAAATCTGTTGTTTTAGTTTAATGATTTAGCACTATTTATGGAACTTAATGTACCCCATTTATAAGGGGTAAGAAAGGGAGAAAAACTGATAAAATTGGATCTTGGAATGTTTTCATTATCTTCGACTGCTGTTCTATGTAGTGGGTTATCTCCTGGAACAAATTGGATTTAGATTGCCTGTTTTTAAGGATACTGCTGGATTTTTAACAGAAGTTGTTCAGTTGCTTCATTTGTTCATTTCTAGAGCATGTTCTGAGAGGAATCAGCTGAACCTTATTTCTCTTTAACATGCCACTGAAAGGCATTAATTACTCTCCAGTCTCTACATAGTTTATTAAATTAGTGTTTTGGTCATATTGGTATATCACCTGAATTATTATTTATTTGATCGTCCTATTTAAATCAGGTCACTTAAAAATACGTTAATTTTAAAAAGAAACTTCACATCACCATGGTAAGTGGGAAACCTATATAAATTGTCATAAATAGAATGTAACAATAAAAATAAAACAATGCTGTTAAATTGTAGCTGGATCCCATGGCATATAATGGCAAGGCAAGGCTTTCTTTTCCAGTCAAAAAGAGAGGTTACAAGTGTTAATGAGAATTTAAAGCAGTAAACTTTCTCCTTGATCTAACCAGAAGAAGCAAAAGAGAATTAGAAATCACTCTATGATTCTTGCTACCTGGTTTCATGCTACAGTGCTGCTCTTCGCTTTTGGAACTCCACTTTAAACATCAGTGATTGGAAAAGTTCCCAGAAACTACTACCCCTGAGTAGTTACCACTTGCTCAGATATCTCTGTGTATGAATGTTAACAAGATCACCATGCCCCAGAGAAGCTGTCTGTAAAGAGCATTTATATTTAAGGTACACTTTTTTCATAGCTACTAAAGATATTCATTCTGCTATCCATAGGATGTATTTTATTTTATTTTATTTTATTTTATTTTATTTATTTATTTTTTTGAGACAGAGTTTCACTCTTGTTGCCCAGGCTGGAGTGCAATGGCACGATCTCAGCTCACCACAACCTCTGCCTCCCAGGTTCAAGCGATTCTCCTGCCTCGGCCTCCCAAGTAGCTGGGATTACAGGCATGTGCCAACACAGCTGGCTAATTTTGTATTTTTAGTAGAGACGGGGTTTCTCCATGTTGGTCCTGAACTCCCCACCTCAGGTGATTCCCCTGCCTTGGCCTCCCAAAGTGTTGGGATTACAGGCGTGAGCCACTGCCCCCAGCCTTATTATTATTTTATGTGTGTGGCGGAGTCTTGCTTTTTTGCCCAGGCTAGAGTGCAGTGGTGCAATCTTGGCTCATGCAACCTCTGCCTCCCAGGTTCAAGCAGTTCTCCTGTCTCAGCCTCCTGAATAGCTGGGACTACAGGTACGTGCCACCATGCCCTACTAATTTTTGTATTTTTAGTAGAGACAGGGCTTCACCATATTGGTCAGGGGGGTCTTGAACTCCTGACCTCAGGTGACCCAGCCAGGATGTACTTTAAATTCTTAAAAATTGTAACCATTTTTCATTTGTCACAAGACCTAAGAGAACAGTATACAGTGTAATAAAGTTCTAAATTTTCTTTCAGATGTTTACAGATTTTTCTTTTATGCCTTTAATATGTTATTAAAGTTTAAATGTAGAAAAGTGTATTTTTTTAGGGCTAACTTAAATAATTTTATGTACCACTGTAGAAACAAGTTAAAAAGTATGTGAAAACTTAATTATTACTGAATAATTGGCTAGTATTTGTTCATTTAATCTGCTTTTACAGTCCTGGCCTTGAATTCTTCCGGAAGGTATAGTTTTGATTAGTGAAGAATAGTTTGAGTATTTTCTTCTGTTACCATATTTTACTGATTTTTTTTTTTTTTTTTTAAAGACGGGGTTTCACCATGTCGGTCAGGCTGGTCTTGAACTCCCAACCTCAGGTGATCTGCCCGCCTTGGCCTCCAAAGTGCTTGAATTACAGACATGAGCCACCACACCCAGCCCTGATATTTTTAAGATACATAATTTTGTAAAATTTGACATCTCTGACAGCTAGATACATCTTATAGTTACTGATAGGTCATAATTTAATTGGTAGTTAGCTTTTTCTTGTTTGTACATAAAATAGTGTATCTGAAAGTTAATGGATCTTAGCATTGATGAAATGTGATAGAACATATTGGTAGTATCTACACTTCAATCAACTATATGAGGAGGACTCTGGGAAGGTGGCAGATAGGAAGCATCTGCCTTCCTGCCTCGACAACAGTTGCACTGGCAGAATCTGACTGATGGAACTGTTTTGGAACTCTGTAGTCCAATAAAGGCTTGCAGTATATTGTGTTTAATACTGGTCAGTTTTAGTTCTTAATGCAGTAGCAGCTACCCATCCCCCTTCTCCAGCTGCTAGGGAGAGAGCTGTTTGTGTGTTCCTAGAGCAGCTTACACACAGCTTGTAGCATCCATGGTGGGCAAAAATAAGCCGTTTTCCAAATACTGGGTATTTGTGCTCTGATTACTGATAACTGCATCTAATCATAGAGGTGAAAAGAGGTGGCAGCCGTTGTTGTTGGTGCTCCCCACATTGCAAAAATGGGTAAAGGAATTTAGTAGACATTTCTTCAAAGATATAGAAATGTCCAATAAGCACGTTAAAAGATGTTCAACATCACTAATCATTAGGGAAATGCAAATCAAATCTATAACAAGATACCATCTCATACCCCTTAGGGCAACAATTATCAAAAAACAGAAAATAACAACTGTGGGCAAGAACGTGGAGAAATGGGAACCCTTGTGCAGCGTTGGTGGGAGTGTAAAATTATACAATCATTATGGGAGATGGTATGGTGTTTCCTAAAATAATTAAAAATATAATGATCATATCTGACATTTTCACTTCTGGGTGTATACTCACAAGAATTGAAAGCAGGGTCTCAGAGATACTTGTATATCCATGTTTTTAGCAGCATTATTCACAATAACTAAGATGTGGAAGCAACCCAAGTGTCCATCAGTAGATGAATGGATAAGCAAAGTGTGGCATATACATACAGTGGATATCATTCAGTCTTAAAAAGGAAGGAAATTCTGGCACGTGCTGCAGTGTACATGAACCTTGACATTATGCTATGTGAAACAAGCCAATCACAAGAAAACAAATATTGTGTGATTTCACTTACCTGAGGTACTTAGGATAGTGAAAATCACAGATACAGAAAGTAGAATGGTGGTTGTCAGCACTTGGTGGAGAGGGTGGAATTGGGAGTTGTTGTTTAATGGATATAGAGTTTCAGTTTTGCCCTATGAAAAGCGTTCTGAAGGTGGATGGTGGTGGTGATTGTACCATATGAATGTACTTAATACCACTGAACTCTACTCTTAAAAATTGTTAAAGATAGTAAATGTTAGGTATATTTTACCACAATAATAATTTGGGGGGAAAAGTATTCAGGCCGTTTATAAATACTGTGTTTGTATATGTCCTGGCAACAAATTTATTCCGTTCCATACAAATACTTCATTATGTGTCTATACTGTGATTTAGCTGGCTATATTAGTTTGCTAATGATGCTGTAACACAAACTGGATGGCTTAAACAACAGAAATGTTTTCCAGTTCTAGAGGCTGGAAATCTGAAATCCAGGTGTTGATAGGGTTCGTTCCCTTTGAAGGCTGTGAGGGAGAGTCTATTCTATACCTCTCCCCTAGCTTCTGTTAGCCACAGGCCTTCCTTGGCTTGTAGAGGACGTTTTCCCTGTGTCTTCATGCATCTTCCCTCTCTACAGGTCTGTCTGAATCCAAGTTTCCCCTTGTCTAAGGACACCAGTCATATTTGTTCAACCCAGTGACCTCATGATCACTGTTTGCATGTAAGGTCATATTCACAAGTACTGGGACTTCTTTTTGGGAGGACGAAATTAAATCTGTAACACTGGCTGATACTTTTATAAACATTTATGTTACTTCTAGTTTTCCTGTGTTTAAGTTAGCCTTGTAGGGAATATTCTTGTATATATGTCCTTTGTGTTTCTGTGATTAGATTTGTGGGGTCAGAGAATACACACAATTTTGCTGTACATTATGAAAGTAACCTCAAGAAAGTATATGCCAGTTTATAGTCCCACTGTCAATGTACAAGTACGCACCCATTTTCCACACACTAAATAACACATTGGTTTTTAGAATCTTTTGAGCCTTTTTCAATCTTTTTATTATTTTTGTTTGTTTGAGATAGGGTTTCACCCTGTTATGCAGGATAGAATTCAGTGGCACAGTCATGGCTCACTGCAGCCTTGATCTCTCAGGCACATGTGATCCTCCCACCTCAGCCTCCCAAGTAGCTGGCACTACAGGCACATGCCATCACACCCGACTAATTTTTTTATTTTTATTTTTGTAGAAATGAGGTCTTTCTATGTTGCCCAGACTTCTTTTTTCTTTATTGGAGTAAAAATTTACCATCTTAACCAGTTTTAAGTGTACAATTCAGTAGTGTTAAGTATGTTCACATATTTGGATGTAGATTCACAGATTGCCAGAACTCTTTTCATCTTGCAGATCTGAAACTCTATCCCTATTAAATAACTCTCCATTCTTCCCTCGCCGTAGCTCTAGGCAGTCACCATTCTACTTTCTGTTTCTATGAATTTGACTATTCTAAATAGTTCACATGTGTAGAATCATACAGTATTTGTCTTTTTATGACTGGCTTATTTTGCTTAGCATAATGTCCTCAAGGGTTATCCACGTTGCAGCATCTGACAGGATTTCCTTTATTTTTAAGACTGAATTATATTCTATTGTATATGTTTATACTACATTATATATTAGAGGGGTTTGGAAAGATTAGAAAAAGATAAGAATGTAGGACAGGTACTTTGGGACCAAAAGGTTGGGGGTGTCATTCTCTCTCAGATAGTCAGTGCTTTTTTTGAGACTGACTTTTGTTCTTGTTGCCCAGGCTGGAGTACAATGGTGCAGTCTTGGCTCACTGCAACCTCTGCCACTTGAGTTCAAGCGATTCTCCTGCCTCACCCTCCTGAGTAGCTGGGATTACTGGCATGTGCCACCACACCTGGCTAATTTTGTGTTTTCAGTAGAGTAGGGTTTCACCATGTCCGCCAGGCTGGTTTCAAACCCCTGACCTCAGGTGATCCACCTGCCTCAGCCTCCCAAAGTGCTGGGATTACAGGCGTGAGCCACCATGCCTGGCCTCAGGTAGTGCTTATGCCTACTATAGCTTAGCTTATTTGTTTATTTTCTGTGTTTTCTATTACTAGTACATCTCTGTTCTTCAGAATGCTTTTCCTTTGCCTTCCTGGAAATATCTTCCAACTGTTAGACTGACCTTCTTGTGAAAAACTGTCTTTTAGGATTTCCAGCAATTGATTTGTGTTTTCAAGGTGGAAAGAGAACAGTTGTCTTAAAAGAATTTTCAAGGGGGTACCCAAATAGTTGACATTATGCACATTTTGTTATTTGTCATGCAGTAGGTGCTATCTCTTGTTTGTGGAGCATACCACATAGTTTTGTTACCACTCTAGTGCATCAAAGTAGATAGGATCAGATTGAGAGATGTGTGTGACTCCTCTAGTAAAGTGAGCTGTTTACTGGAGCCAGTGATTAACTTCTATCATGAAATGCCCGGACTTGGAGTTATGCTTTTTGTGTGCTTTATTCTTGGGAGCTGTGCTTAATTCACATAAAAAAGTAACTTAATTAAAACTAGCCTGTAGAATTCCATAATCGTGATGATTGTGATTGAGAAGTATTTTACGTGCTTTGTTTGAATTGTTTCATTTAATCCTCACAGCAACCCTGTGAGGTAAGTTCTATTATCCTGATTTTTCAGATGAACAAACCAAAACTGCTAGAAGTTGGTAGTGCCAGGGTGTGATGCAGGTGGACTCCAGAACCTCTCTCCTGCCTCTTGTGCTCTGCTCCTTCAGCAGCTGGAGGTGCCATTGCATGTTGCAGGCCGGGGAGTCACAGTATACATAGACTGTCTTTTCTATATAATGAGCTTATTTTAGTGCCAATCATTTTAAAATTCTTGGACTCTTTAGGAAAAAGACGTCCACCTGGTGGAGCACTGTGGCAGGTTGCCTCAGCGTGGGAAGTCCCATGTACTTCCGTTCAGGTGCTCAGGAATTTGGAGAGTCAGGATGGTGGAAACTTGTTCATAACAAGCCCCCGACAATGAAACCTGAAGGAGAGAAGTTGTCTGCCTCGACTTTGAAAATAAAAGGTACTGTTGTGAGAACAATACAAAAGATGCTAGTCAGACCAGAGCCAAGCAGGCATGAGCCCAGAAGATGCTCCTGCTTCCACTGGCTATGGCTCGAAGGCTTCTCTGGAGCTATTCTGCTTAACACTTCTGTGATGACACTTATGCGTGTGTGCTAGAAATAAATGCCACATAAAAACATTTTATCACTTCCTAATCAAGCTATCAGTTTTATAAATTTCCTTGGGTATCTGAAAAGTTCACTGTTTTCCATCTGATTTTTGTTTTTAAACTTACCATCTCGCAAAAGTGAAGAGATGTTTTAAAATTCCCATAATAAATAACATAATGAATTCCCATGTACCTTCCACCTCACTTGGACATTAACTCCTGACAGAGTATTTTATCTAAATCCCCAGTACTTTCCCATTCTTAAGAAATCCCAGGAATCAACATTTTCATTCTTTTTTTTTTTTTTTGAAATGGAGTCTTGCTCTGTCACCTAGGCTGGAGTGCAGTGGCACAATCTCAGCTCAGTGCAACCTCTGCCTCCCTGGTTCAAGCGATTCTTCTGCCTCAGCCTCTCTAGTAGCTGCGACTACAGGGGCGCGCCCCCACACCTGGCTAATTTTTTGTATTTTTAGTAGAGACGGGGTTTCACCCTGTTAGCCAGGATTGTCTTGATCTCCTGACCTCATGATCTGCCCGCCTCAGCCTCCCAAAGTGCTGAGATTATAGGCATGAGCCACGGTGCCCAGGTGACACATTTCATTCTTAAATGTCTCAGTATGTATCTCTAAGAGATCAGGCAGGATTCTTTCCTTTTTGCAGCCTGACCATAATGCCATTTTCACATTTAAAAAGATGTTAACAGTAACTTCTTACTATCACATATTGATCAGTTTTATAACCAAAAAAGTTTTAATGAGCTTTTAAATTTTTATATTTACTTATTTGTTTATTTATTTATTTGAGATAGTCTCGCTCTGTCATCCAGGCTGGAGTGCAGTGATGCAATCTTGGCTCATTGCAACCTCTGTCTCCTGGGT
This sequence comes from Aotus nancymaae, assembly GCF_030222135.1. Lineage (NCBI taxonomy): Eukaryota > Metazoa > Chordata > Mammalia > Primates > Aotidae > Aotus > Aotus nancymaae. The sequence goes on along the minus strand of NW_026988412.1, from coordinate 7,483,848 downwards.
TCAAATGATTCTTGTGCCTCAGACTCCTGAATAGCTGGGCTTAAAGGCACACATCACCATGCCCAGCTAATTTTTTTGTATTTTTAGTAAAGATGGTGTTTCACTATGTTGGCTAAGCTGGTTTCAAACTCCTGACCTCAGGTGATCCACCTGCGTTGGCCTCCCAAAGTGCTGCGACTACAGGCGTGAGCCACTATTAAAACATTTTTTTGAAAAAAGAATGGAGATAGGGTCTCACTATTTTTCTCAGGCTGGTCTTGAACTGCTGGGCTCAAGTGATCCTCCAGCCTCTGCCTCCAAAAGTGCTGGGATTACAGGCGTGAGACATCATGCCTGACCTTTTGTTACTTCAAACAGCGCTATAATTGTACAAATTCGTGTACATGTGAAAATGTGATAAATTCCTGGAAACAGAGTTTCTATATCAAAGGTCATATTCATTCAAAATTTTAATCAGTATTGCCAAATTATCCTCCAAGAGACTATAATAAGGCCAGGTGTGGTGGCTCACACCTGTAATCCCAACACTTTGGGAGGCTGAGGTCAGGAGTTCGAGACTAGTGTGGCCAACATGCTGAAACCCCATCTCTACAAAAATACAAAAATCAACTGGGCATAGTGGCACGGCTCTGTAATCCCAGCTACTTGAGAGGCTGAGGCAGGAGAATCACTTGAACCTGGGAGGCAGAGGTTGTAGTGAGCCGCCATCACAGCACTGCATTCCAGCCTAGGTGACACAGCAAGACCCTGTCTCCAAAAAAAAAAAAAAAAGAAAGAAAGAAACTTCCCATTGAAATGCCCATGAAAATGCCCATTTTCCCATACGTTTACTGAGCTTTACCAAACTTTTTTTTTTTTTGGCTCACTGCTGCCTCCACCTCCCAGGCTCAAGGTAGATCACCTCAGCCTCCCAAAGTGCTGGGATTAGAGGTGTGCACCACCATGCCTGGCTAAACTTTTAATGTTTACCAGTTCCAGTAGATGAAAGATAGTATTTATTTGTTTAAGTTTGCATTATAACTTCTTTTTTCTCAGGAGATATTTAAGTGTTTTTTTAGTTTAGGGCATTCTTTGAACATTTCTCTTTATTGAACATGATACTATTCATAATAATAAATTAGCAAAAGAAGCTAAAGTTGAGTAGTTATTTTAAAATTTAGATATGGGTTAAGCAATCCAAATCTGAAAATCCAAAATCAAAAACACTTCAAAATCTGAACCTTTTTGAGCACCAACATAACCCTCAAAGGAAATGCTCATTGGAGCATTTCAGATTTTGGATTTCTGGGTTTGAGATGCTCAACCAGTAAGTATAATGCAAGTATTCCAAAATCCGAAAACATCTGAAATCCAAAACATGCTTGTTCCCAAGCATTTCAGATAAGGGATGCTCAGCCTGTTTTTATTCTTTTCTAGCAGCCTCAAAACCAACTTTAGATCCCATCATTACTGTTGAGGGACTTAGAAAACGGGCAAGTCGGAATCCTGTGGAATCTGCCATGGAATTAAAAGAGAAAAGATCTCGAACTCAGGAAGCAAAAGACATTAGAAGAGCCCAAAAGGAGGCCGCTGGCTTTCTTGACAGGAGCACGTCTTCTACCCCTGTAAAGTTCATAAGCCGAGGCCGCAGGCCAGATGTGATTCTTGAAAAAGGAGAAGTGATTGACTTTTCCTCCTTGAGCTCCTCTGACCGCACCCCGCTGACAAGCCCGTCTCCTTCTCCTTCTCTGGATTTCTCTGCCCCTGGGACACCTGCCTCTCATTCTGCCACGCCTAGCTTGCTTTCAGAAGCAGATCTGATTCCAGATGTGATGCCCCCACAAGCCTTGTTTCACGGTAGGACTTTACTTGCTTTGGTCTTTTATTTTGGGTATGGGCCATAGTATAACTATACAAGTTTTCACCCTGTGGGCTGTGTGCTCTGCATTTCTTCCTTCCCGTGTCTTGTTGACACTGTTTTGTATTCTGCACAGATGATGATGAGATGGAAGGCGATGGAGTCATAGACCCAGGGATGGAGTACATTCCACCCCCTGCTGGGTCAGTAGCTTCTGGGCCAGTGGTTGGGGGCAGAAAGAAGGTCAGAGGCCCTGAACAGATAAAGCAGGAGGTAGAGAGTGAGGAAGAAAAACCCGACAGGATGGACATTGACAGTGAAGACACAGATTCAAACACGTCTTTGCAAACAAGGGCTCGAGAAAAGAGGAAGCCTCAGCTAGAGAAGGACACAAAGCCGAAAGAGCCCAGGTATACTCCCGTGAGCATCTATGAGGAAAAGCTGCTGCTCAAGAGGCTGGAAGCTTGTCCCGGTGCGGTTGCCATAACTCCAGAAGCTCGGAGGCTGAAGCGCAAACTGATTGTCAGACAAGCGAAAAGGGATAGGGGATTACCACTTTTTGACTTGGATCAAGTTGTTAATGCTGCTCTTCTGTTAGTTGATGGGATTTATGGAGCCAAAGAAGGAGGAGTTTCCAGACTTTCAGCTGGACAAGCCAAGTACCGAACCACCTGTCAGGACTTCAGAATCCTTGACCGATACCAGGTGAATGCAGGTGCTTGCTATAAAGCTGATGGGGGCAGGAGTGGAGGTGGGGCAGGCTGCACCAGGCAGTTGACACGGTTATGCTGTGACCTTTTAAATCCTGAGTAATTTGGGGAGAGAGAAGTAATGAGCAAGGGGAACACAAATCACTGGGCTTTATTTTTGACAGTTGTTTATTATAAGAACACCTTAGTACATCTGGGTTTTTCTTTTCCTTTAACCTGTAAGTTTTCTTTATCTCTCTCTCTCTCAGAGGGTAGCTGTACATGGTTTATGTTGTAGCTTTGATAGATTTGTCGAGGCCATGACAGTGTCTTGCACACTGTGCTGCACAGGATTTGAAGGTAGAGATCTGCATAGAGGACAACATGAAGAAATAGTAGCCAAGGGATCAGTATGGTGTCAGTGTTGCTCAAAGGATAATCATTGGAACCCAGATTTTGTGGATGCTTCTGGCAACATTTAATTCCACTTAGAACTGCCTGCATATACCCTAGCACTGGGAGGAACAAGAGGTCTTATTTCACTATATCTTTGTCTGTGCTTGATACTAACTAACCTTTAAGTTTTGCTAATTGGCTGGCTGTAAAGTGAAATCTTGTTTTTATTTATATTTCTTTGGTTAGAGATGAGGTTAAATTTCATGGTTGTTTCTCTGTGAATTGCCTCTTTGGGGCCTGCATGCTTTTCTGTCTTCCTCTCTGGAATCTAGTGGGATCTGCTCTTCATTGCTGGTGTTCTGGTATTATTCAGTGATGTGCCATATGTAGGGCTTATGTCTTTCCTTGTGCTGGACATGTGGTGTGTGGGCCCTTTCAGTTTGAAACTTTTTTCCCTGAGTATGGAAAAGTTTTGATTTCCTGTCTTCTATTTTTTCTGTTCCTTCATTTTAGAACTCCCCTATTATTTGGATATTGGACCCTCTAGATCAAAAGTTGGCAAACTTTTTCTGTAAATAAAAAAATATTTTGGCCGGGCGTGGTGGCTCACGCCTGTAATCCAAGCACTTTGGAGGCCAAGGTGGGCGGATCACCTGAGGTCGGGAGTTCAAGACCAGCCTGACCAACATGGTGAAACCCCGTCTTAAAAAAATTATATATATATATATATATATATATATATATTTCTGCCAGATAGTAACTATTTTAGGCTTTGCCGGCCCCAAAATCTCATTGGGAACTGCTGTTGTGATTGGAGAGCCATAGTGAATGGGCTGTGTTCCAATGAAAAGAGTGGCGGGGAGTGCCTCTAGTTTACCAGGATCTCTACTCCGGGTAGATCCTCTTTTCTTTTTTCTCCTAATTCCCATCTTTCCTGGGAAGCACAGTATTAACCGGCCTGCATACCAGGAGCCAAGTTGGGAGAGCCCAGGAGCCTACCATTGAGGAGGTAAACTGACTCTCCCTGTCTTCAGAACGGTACTGTCACCCTTGGCTTCCTGTGTCCAGAATCTCCCTCTTGAGCCTTTCCAGTCTTCTGCCTGTGGAGGGAAAGATCATTTCCTGGCTGTGGGCAGTGTAATTAGTATACGGGTTTAATTAGAGGCTTTAACCCCTTAAAGAGGCTCTCTGTCGCAATCATACCCCCCAGGCTCTAAGGCTGATGACTTCAGTGGCTGTACTTCTCTGAGGCTGTTTTGTAAATCACCCTGCTCCTGGCTTAGCTTTACCACTGGCTTAGGTGGTGTCGGCTTTCTTTGGTCTGTTAAGTCATTTGCTGCTTGTTCATACGCTTTTGTTAGTCATCTATTTACTTGTAATTTTTTTTTCTTGAGACAAGGTCTTTCTCTGTCACCCAAGTTGGAATGCAGTGGCACAACCACAGCTCATTGCAGCCCCAAACTCCCAGGCTCAAGCAGTTCTCCTACCTGAGCTTCCCAAGTAGCTGGTACTACGGGCACACACTACCACACTCAGCTAATTTTTTTTAGTTTTAGTAGAGAAAAGGTCTCACTATCTTGCCCAAGCTGGTCTCAAACATCTGGGCTCAAGTAATTGCCTCAGCCTCCCAAAGTGCTGAGATTACAGGCATGAACCATTGCGCCTGGCCAATATTCACCTGTTCTTTGTTCTTGTGGGTCTGTTTAGTGCCTGTACTTAATTTTTTAAATTGTAAGGTGTGCCATACAGATAGAAGAAGGCATAGAAATATGGTATAATTTAGGTATTAATAAAATAAATGCCCATGTATTCATCTCCTGGGGAATGTTGTAAACACCTTAGAAGTCTCTTGTGTACTTTCTGTTCTCCTCAGAGGAAGCCACTCTGACTTTTAGTGTTAATTATTCATTTGCTTTTTAAATGTATATGTCTCTAAACAATATACTTTTATTTAAAAAAAACAAAACTGAGTAGCAAGCACAAATCTAGCTGTGTAAGGAAATTGCCACAATTAGATGAAATTTCCTGGAGAAGATAAGCCAAATAGTCATTCTGGGTCATTGTTGTGGACTGAATTGTGTGCCCCCAAAAGATATGTGGAAGTCCCAACCTTGGTACCTATGAATGCAACCTTATCTGGAAATAGGGCCTTTGCAGATATAATTAGCTGAGGCCACCAAGGATTGCCGGCAGCACCAGGAGCTAAGAGAAGGGCATGGAATGATTCTCCCCTAGTGTGTACTGAGAGAGCATAGCTGTGCCCACACTGTGACTTCTGGCATTTGGCCTCTAGAACTGTGAGACAATAAACTCCTTTTGTTTTAAACCACCCAGTTTGTGGTGCTTTGTTCCTACAGCCCCAGGAAACTAATACAGTGATGTTCTGGCTTCAGCTTCCATGAACCCCTTCTAGGGAAGTCACTGATCAAGGTCACTAGGGAGTCCTGGGAAACATGAGGCTCACCATAGTGTATGCGTGAGGCAGGGCTCTGATGTATACCAGACATGTGGCAGAAATCTGGGCAGAGAAGGTGGAATCCTCTGTATTTCCTGCCTGAGCCGACAGCTTTCTTCCAGCTTGCAGAAAGTCAAAGCAGTTATTTGTGGAGTGAGCATCATCAGCTGGTCCCTGGGGTGGGCACGCGTGGTGTACAGGAGGCTCACCAGTACATGATGAAGACAAGTTGAGCATAGATGAGATTCTGGGCCATGACGCCATAGATTTAAAAGATGATCAGTGGCAGCAGGGACTTAAGGATGGTAGCCTCAGTATGTCTGTCCCTTAGGTCACACTTGTTCACCCTTTGTTGTGAAACTCAGCAGGGGTGCTGGGATCTCCCCTCACTAGAGATTCTTTTGCCCTCCTCTGTATTTGATCTCCTGTTTCCTGTGGCCCATCTTTACCTTGTTATAGGTTTATTCTCTTGTTTTTAATGGCTTCCTGAGAAAAGCTGCATGGGAAGTAAAATTTGAGACTTACATACTGAAAAGACCCTCAGTAAATGAGGTTGAACCTGGAATTCCATACATAGCCACATTGTCTAGGTGAGACTTCTGTTGAGGACCTTGGTACTTCCTTTAGGTCTTTCCTTTGAGTCTAAGTCAGAGTTCCTGGGGAAGAGTCTTCTGGGCTCAGGACACTGGTTGTCAAGTCGGGGAGGAAGGACCTTAACATTCAGCTTGTCAGGTACCCACACCTCAGCTCTCACTGAATGGCCCCATCTGGAGCCCCTGTTAGACCTTCCCAAAAATCAGACCTCCTGGCTTCTCGAGTAGAGCAGCCAGCCAGCTAAAGGGAGTGGAGGGATCTGGGGATCATACTACTTTCCACATGGTGTTTGCCTGCTCCTTATTTTAACTGTCCCATTTAGTCCCAGTTCCAGGGGAATCTGCTGCTGCTGCCTGGATTTTAGCCAGTTCTGCAGTATAGATTGGGTTAGCTCTCATTCAGCTTACCCAAAGCCACTTTGGGATTTTGGCATTAAATCAGTTACTATTTGTCCATCTGCTTACCACTTACTGTTCTAATTAAGTCAGTTTCTGTAGTTTTAGTGGGATTTTGGGAAGTAGTAAAGCTATATGCTTGTGTTTTAGCCCAGTCTTAACTTGGAATTTTTTTTTTTTTTTTGAGACGGAGTTTTGTTCTTGTTTCCCAGGCTGGAGTGCAATGGCGCCATCTCGACTCACCACAACCTCCGCCTCCTGGGTACAAGCGATTCTCCTGCCTTAGCCTCCCAAATAGTTGGGATTACAGGCATGCACCACCACACCTGGCTAATTTTGTATTTTCAGTAGAGACAGGGTTTCACCATGTTAGCCAGGATGGTCTCGATCTCCTGACCTCGTGGTCCTCCTGCCTTGGCCTCCCAAAGTGCTGGAATTACAGGCAGGAGCCACCACACCTGGCCAACTTGGAATTTTAGTATAAATTTTAATGTATTTACACAGGGGGTGGCTATAAATGCATTTATTCAATCCATACTCTTTCTCATTTTATATTTATTCTTTGAGTGCAAGTTAAAGCAGCAGTTGCTAATGTAGAAGCAGCAGCACGTTATCTAGAAGATCTAGCTAAGATCATTGATGGAAGTGGCTACACTAAGCAAGATGTTCAGTGTAGATGAAACAGCCTTCTATTTGAAGAAGATGCCACCTACAACTTTAACAGTTAGAGAGAAGTCAGTGCCTCGGTTCAAAGCTTCAAAGGACAAGCCAACTCTTTTCTTAGGGGCTAATGCAGCTGGCGACTTTCAGTTAGAGCCAATGATCATTTGCTCTTCCAAAAGTCTTAGGGCCTTTATAAATTATCCAAAATCTACCCTGCCTGTGCTCTGTAAATATATCAAAAGCTTGGATGACAGCATATCTGTTTACAGCATGGTTTACTGAATATTCTAAGCCCACTATTGAAAGCTACTACTTGGAGAAAAAGATTATTTCCAAACAATTGCTGCTCGTTGACAATATACCTGGTCACCCAAGAGTTCTGATGGAGAGGTGTAAGATTAATATTATTTTCATGCCTGCTAACACAGCATCCATTCTGTAACCCGTGGATCAAGGAGTAATTTTGACTTTCAAGTCTTAAATAAGACTTTTTGTAAGGCTATAGCTACTATAGATAGCAGTTCCTCTGATGGATCTGGGTAAAGACATTGAAAACCTTCTGAAAAGGATTCACCATTCTAGATGCCATTAAGAACATTTGTGATTCATGGGAGGAGGTCAGCATTTCTTTTTTTTTTTTTTTTTTTTTTTTGAGACAGAGTTTCACTCTTGTTGCCCAGGCTGGAGTGCAATGGCACAATCTCAGCTTACCACAACTTCTGCCTCTTATGTCCAAGCGATTCTCCTACCTCAGCCCCCTGAGTAGCTGGGATTACAGGCATGCATCACCATGCCTAGCTAATTTTTTTTTTTTTTTTTTTTTAAGTAGAGACAGGGTTTCTCCATGTTGGTCAGGCTGGTCTCGAACTCGTGACCTCAGGTGATCTGCCCACCTCAGCCTCCCAAAGTGCGGGATTGCAGGCATGAACCACCATGCCCGGCCAAAGTTTTAACATTCACAGGAGTTTGGAAGAAGTTGATTTCCAAGCCTCATGGATGACTTTTGAGGGGTTCAAGACTACAGTGGAAGATGTCACTGTGGATGTAGTGGAAAGAGCAAGAGAACTAGAATTAGAAGAGGAGCCTGAAGATGTGATCTATAAATGTCATGATAAAACTTGAATGGATAAGGGTTGCTTCTTATGGATGAGCAAAGAAAGTGGTTTTATAAGATAATATCTACTTCTGGTAAAGATGCCATGAACATTGTTGAAATTTGACAGCAAAAGATTTAGAATATTGCATAAACTTAGTTGATAAATTAGTGGCACAGTTTGACTTCAATTTTGAAAGAAGTTATGTTGTGGGTGAAATGCTATCAAATAACATCACATGGCCAGGCGCGGTGGCTCATGCCTGTAATCCCAGCACTTTGGGAGGCTGAGGTGGGTCAGGAGTTCCAGCCTGGCCAACATGGTGAAACCCTGTCTTTCCTAAAGACAAAAATTAACTGGGCATGGTGTTGTACACCTGTAATCCCAGCTACTTGGGAGGCTAAGGCAGGAGAATCACTTGAACTTGGGAGGTAGAGGTTGCAGGGAGCTGAGATCCCATCCCTGCACTCCAGCCTGGGTGACAGAGCAAGGGTTCGTCTCAAAATCAACCAAACAAAAACAAACAAAAAAACCCAGCATCACATGCTACAGAGAAATCTTTTGTGAAAGGAAGAGCCAATCAATGTGGCATACTTCATTTTGAGAAATTACCCCAGCCATCCCAACCTTCAGCAACCACCACCACCCTGATCAGTTGGCAACCATCAATATTGAGGCAAGAGCCTCTACCAGTAAAATGATTGACTCACTGAAGGCTCACATGATCATTGACATTTTTTTTCTTGTTAGCAATAAGGTATTTTAAGTTAAGGCATATAAATTTTTTTTAGGCATAATGCTATTACTGTACACAATGACAATATATTATCAACTTTTTTTTTCTTTTCTTCTCTCTCTCTCTTTTTTTTTTTTTTTTTTTGAGACAGTCTCGCTATTACCCAGGCTGGAGCGTAGTGGCACGATCATGGCTCACTGTAGCTGTCAGTTGACTTCCTGGGTTCATGCAGTCCTCCTGCTTCAGCCTCCTGACATGCTGGGATTACAAGCATGAGCTACCACACCCGGCCTTAAACAATTTTTATATGCCTTAGAACACCAAAAGTTTGTGCAGCTTGCTTTATTATGATATTCACTTTATTGCCGTGGTCTGGCACTGATCCTGTAATGTCTCTGAGGGGTGCCTGTATTTTAAATTCCCAGTCCAGTAGTTGTAACATCTTTGCCATATCTCAGTCTGGTTTTGATGTTTGTTCTTTTTTTTTTCGAGTTGTGTTTTTTGCCTTTAGTATACCTTGTGATTTTTTGTTGAAAGCCAAAAATAATGTTCTGGGTAGGAGGAGCTGTGATAAGTAGGCTGTTGGAAATGTGGGAGGTGTGGGCAGGGAAGGCCCTCTATAGCTCTGTGAGTAGTTCTGTCTTTTGAACCTGTGCTCTGGGCTGTGGACTTCAAAAGTGCTTCTCACTTTTCTCCCTAGTCAGCTGACACTGGATGGTTAGAGGGTGTGAAGTTAGGTATTTCTCTTTTCCCAGGTCAATTAAGCTCTGATTAAATCCCAATTGGTTAGGCTCTGATGAAATAACTTCTCCTGAGGGCAGGTGTTACTAAGAATACAATGCTGTGTTTAGTTTTAAGATGGTTCCTTTTCCCCTCCTCCAGCTAGAAGCCAGAGGGGAGTTTTCTTTGATATTCACTGTGAGACCCTGGTCCAACTTCTGGAGGCAAAACTTACCCAGTGGAGTTTTTATCTCTTAGACTTGTCCGCATTGAGCCTCCAGCAGTTCTTCATTTCTTTAGGGCTTTCCCACGCTGATGCTGGTTCCCACAGAGGCTCTGCTCCCGGATGCTGTGATTCTCTGTCTTTCCAAGTTTGAGGGCAGTGGTTTGCCTTGTTACCTCGTGTCTTTTACGTATGTAAGAAGAGTTCTTGATTTTTCAGTTTGTTCAGCAGTTTACTTGTTAGACTGGAGAAACAACTTCTAAGCTTCTTAACCTGCCAGACTGGAAACCAGAAGTCCTTGTATATGCTGCTGTGATCTAGGAAATCTCCCATTATTGCTTCTTTAAGTATGTTCCTCCTTTATATTTTCCTCTTCTGGACTCTGGATATAGATGTTAACACCATTACTTCAGCTGAAGCCCTGGATCCTTGAGTTGTTACTACCCAAAACCCCCTATTCCTACCGCCCATGAATTAACTTTCTGCCTCTGTAGATTTATGTACTCCAGACATTTCACATAAATGGAGTCATATAATATGTGGCCTTTGGAGAACACTTTCTTTCACTTTGCATAATGTTTTCAAGATTCATCCATATTGTAATATATATTAGTATTCCTAAGTATGGCTTAATATTCCATTGTATGGATAGACCACATTTGATTTATCCATTCATCAGTTGATGGACTTTTGGGCTGTTTCTACCTTTTAACTATGAACATAAATACTGCTTTGAACATTGTATACAAGTATTTGTGTGGACACGTTTTTGTTTCTCTGAGTGTAGATCTAGGAGTGGAATTGCTGGGTCAAATGATAACAGTATGTTTAACTTTTTGAAGAATTGTTAGACTGTCTTCCAAAGTGGCTGTGCCGTTTTACATTCCCACCAAGCAGGGCATGAAGATTCTGGTTTCTCCACACATCCTTGCCATATTGTTGTTGTCTGTCTTTTTTATTATAGTAATCCTAGTGAGTGTGAAGTAGTATCTCATTACAGTTTTGATTTGCATTTCTTTGATGACTATTGTACTTTAAAATTCTTGTCTGCTTGGTAAATTAAATCTTCCTTTTCCTGTATAACTTGTTTAGTTTGTTATCCTTTTGTTTTCTTACAGTTTTTTGTGTTTTTTTTTGAGGCAGAGTTTCGCTCTTGCACCCAGGCTGCAGTTTAGTGGCGCGATCTTGGCTCACTGCAACCTCTGCCTCCTGGCTTCAAGCAATTCTTCTGCCTCAGCCTCCTGAGTAGCTGGGATTACAGGCACCCACCACCACGGCCAGCTAATTTTTCTATTTTTAGTACAGACGGAGTTTCATCATGTCAGCCAGGCTGGTCTCGAACTCCTGAACTCAGGTGATACACCTGCCTTGGCCTCCCAAAATGCTGGGATTACAGGCATGAGCTACCACGCCTGGTCATTTTCTTGCACTTACTATTTACGGGTCTGGATTTTTTCTCTTTCCTGTGAACTCATACCCTCTTAGTGATTTCAGCTACCTTTGCTGGGATTTTATGCCTGGGGGAGAGAGCAAAAGCCTGGTTCCTAGCTTTTGACCCTGTCAGCAAGTTTAGTAAAATGGGAGGTTCTGGGCAAAACCACTTCTCATCCTCTCTTTTTCCCACAGTCAGATGCCCTCTTTTCTTAGGGAACCTCCCAGGACCTCTTGCCCAGGTGCTGCTTTTGCTCTCCCTCTGGTGCTGCCTAGGACTGTGGGATGCTCAGGGGCTGCCCCGAGTTGTATCCACCCTCTACTCAGGAAGGCTCCAGTGCTGCTCGGGCATTATCTTCCAGCCAGTGTGTAGCTGGCAAAGTTGATTGGCAGTGATCTGCCTCTTCCAGAAAAGTGCTCGGGGGAGGTGATGACTTAACCAAGCAGCCTCTGACACGTCTGTGGGGCAGAGCCTTTTTCTGCCCTCTCTACTCTGCTGCCTCACTTGTACCCAGGCACCTGGCACCTCCCCCGGGCTTTCTCCCAGCCTTGTGTTTTGCCTTCCCTCTCATGTCTGTAGCATCTATTAGATTGGGCTTGGGAAGGGACCAAGTAACCCACCTAGCTCTCCATTTTGTTTAGAACTAGAAGTGTAAAGAAACTCATTTAACATTTTTTCACACTTTTTTGACATTGGGATGCTTTTTTCCCCACACTTTGCCACTCAACAAATGTCAGTTAAGTATATAACATACACCAAGAACCGTAAAATGGCTCACACCTGTAATCCCAGCACATTGGGAGGTCAAGGTGGCAGATCACTTGAGCTCAAGAGTTTGAGACCAGCCTGGGCAACATGAGGAAACCTCGTCTCTACAAAAAAAAAAAAAATAAGCCAGGCGTGGTGGCATGTGCTACTCAAGAAGCTGAGGTGGGTGGATCACTTGAGCCTAGGAGGTCAAGGCTGTAGTGAGCCATGATCATGCCACTGCCCTCCAGCCTGAGCAACCGAGTGAGACCCTGTCTCAAAACAACAAAAAAGCCAGGCATAGTGGCTCATGCCTGTAATCCCAATACATTGGGAGACTGAGGTAGGAAGATCATGAGGTCAGGGGTTCAAGACCAGCCTGGCCAACACAGTGAAACCCCATCTCTACTAAAAATACAAATATTAGCCGGGCATGATGGCGTGTGCCTATACTCCCAGCTACTTGGGAGGCTGAGGCAGGAGAATCGCTTCAACGTGGGAGTTGGCGGTTGCAGTGAGCTGAGATTGCTCTACTGCATACCAGCTTGGGCAACAGAGTGAGACTTCGTCTCAAAAAAAAAAATTGCAAAGCACTATTCTAGCAGGGGAACTGCTGTGAACTAAGACAGAGTAGGTCCCTGTCCTTACGCAGAGGACATCCTTGAGCAGGGAGCTGACATTAACTCACCAGGCAAATAAGATCACATCATGCAGGGTGAACATGGGGGCAGTAGAGGAGTAGCAGGCAGGAGCACCGCTCTGCAGGGGTTCAGGATAGCGTCTCTGAGGAGGCAGCACTTTAAGCCCTGCTTCACAAGGAGGAGCCAGGGTGATGCAGGGTCAGGGTGGAAGGCCCAGGGGCAGGCCCTGAAGCAGGAGTTGGGTTGATGGATGTGGCTGGAAGCTAGTGATGGCAGAGGGAATGGGGTGGTGGCTAATGAGGCCACTGGGGTAATGGGCCAAATCCTGCAAGATCCTGTAGGTCACAAGAAGTAGTTGGAACTGCATTCTGAACATATGGTAGGAAGCCATGTCAGAGTTTTGATCAAGGGAAGTGAATTCATATTTTTAGAAGACTCTGGCTTCTGTGTCAAGACTGGATAGTACAGGTATACGAGTGGGAGGAGAGAGGCCAGTGGGAGGCAGTGGATCCAAATAGCACTGGGAGTGGTTCACGTTAGAGTGGGAAGAAGTTAGGGAGCCGTATAACTTTGATGGAGCTCCTCAGAACTTACCTTGAGATATTAACCAGATAAGAGTATTCTCTATAGTAAGTAGTTCAGTGGCTGGTGTTTCAGTTATCTGTTGCTGCATTATAAACCACTCCAAAACTTAGTGGCTTGTGATACCTCTATCTTTTTTGATTCTGTGGATTGACTGGGTACTACTGGGTGGTTCTTTGTTTAGTAGGCTGAAGGCTGGGGTCACTCATGTGCTGCATTAACCTGGAATCTAGTTTGGGATTGGAATGACCAGAAGAGCCTCTCTTCTTCTAGAACCCATCTCCCTGTGGCCTCTAGTCATTTTTTTTTTTTGAGACAGAGTCTCACTCACCCAGCTGAAGTGCGGTGGCACAATCTCAGCTCACTACAACCTCCGCCTCCTGGGTTCAAGCTATTCTTCTGCCTCAGCCTCCCAAGTAGCTGGGATTACAGGCATGTGCCACCACGCCCAGCTAATTTTTGTGTTTTTAGTAGAGACGGGCTTTCACTATATTGACCAGGCTGGTCTTGAACTCCTGACTTCGTGATCCACCCCCGCCCCTCGGCCTCCCAAAGTGCTGGGATTACAGGTGTGAGCCACCGCTCCCGGCCTGCCTCTAGTCATTTTAACTGGTCGAGTTGGACTCTCAGGAGGGGGAAGTGAAAGCAAACCACCAACTGTCTTAAGACTTAGACTCAAAAGTCCCAGATAGTTACTTCTACTACTTTCTGATTGGTCAGAGCCATTCACAATGTCCATCCAGCTTCAGGGGTGGGGAAATTGACACTGCCTTTTGGTATGAGGAGCCACTTATACCTATAGGGATGGAGGAATTGAAAGTGACTATATTTAGAAATTACATACCACACTTTTCAGTTTTACTTTGAAACTGACTTTAAACCTTGGTAGAATTCAGTTGGCCTTTGAAAATTTTGGTGTCCAATTTGGGAAGGTGTGAGAGCAAATTATAAAGGAAGGACTCTTGATCTTTTTTTATTTAACAAAGTTATTTTCTAGGTTAAGAGCAAACTGATTCTACAGAAACAACTCAGGTTTTTAAACTTCGTCCAACCCTTGGCAAACAATTTTATAAATGTGCCTTTTAATCTTCCATCTGATTTCTTTGCTACAAAGCCCTAATTGCACATGTTCTGTTACTACATGACTGAGAGCCCTGGAGCATCCGTCACTGAAGAGCAACATATTTCCAGTCCAGCTCTTGGGGTTTGAAGGGAAATACATAAAATCCACCAGGTCTGTTAGGATACCTTCCTAGGGAACAGAGGCCTCATCCTCACTGAACCCCTGGTAGGACCTCTCTGCTACTGAGATTTATTTTAGGGATAATAATCTATATCACTCCCATTTTTGTCAAATTTATTCACTGAAAAAGAGATTGCATTAGTCCATTTTCACACTGCTGATAAAGATATACCTGAGACTGGAAAGAAAAAGAGGTTCAATTGGACTTACAGTTCCATGTGACTGAGGAGGGCTCAGAATCATGGCAGGAGATGAAAGGCACTTCTTACATGGTGGTGGCAAGAGAAAAATGAGGAAGATGCAAAAGATGCAAATGAGGAAACCCCTGATAAAAACCATCTGATCCCATGAGACTTACTCATTACCATGAGAACAGTATGGTGGAAACTGTCCTCATGATTCAATTATCTCACACCGGGTCCCTCCCACAACATGTGGGAATTATGGGAATACAATTCAAGATGAGACTTGGGTGGGGACACAGAGCTAAACCATATCATTCTGCCCCTGGACCCTCCACATCTCATGTCCTCACATTTAAAAACCAATCATGCCTTCCCAATAGTCTCCCAAAGTCTTAACTCATTTCAACATTAACCCAAAAGTCCGCATTCTCAGGTCTTATCTGAGACAAGGCAAGTCCCTTCTGCCTGTGAGTCTGTAAAATCAAAAGCAAGCTAGTTACTTCCTAGATTCAATGAGGTACAGGTATTCAGTAAATACAGTCATTCCAAAGTGGGAGAAATTGGCCAAAACAAGGGGGTTACAGGGCCCATGCAAGCCTGAATTCCAGCAGGGCTG
Source organism: Aotus nancymaae (assembly GCF_030222135.1). NCBI lineage: Eukaryota > Metazoa > Chordata > Mammalia > Primates > Aotidae > Aotus > Aotus nancymaae. Next base: position 7,468,600 of record NW_026988412.1, on the reverse strand, counting down.
GAAGATGGTGGCCCTCTTCTCACAGCTCCACTAGGCAGTGCCCCAGTAGGGATTCTGTATGGGGCCTCTGACACCACATTTCCCTTCTGCACTGCCCTAGCAGAGGTTCTCCATGAGGGTCCCACCCCTGCAGCAAACTTTTGCCTGGGCATCCAGGTATTTCTGTACATCTTGTGAAATTTAGGTGGAGGTTCCCAATCCTCAGTTCTTGACTTCTGTGCACCCTCAGGCTCAACACCACATGGAAGCTGCCAAGGTTTGGGGCTTGCATCCTGAGAAACCATGGGCTGAGCTGTACCTTGGCCCCTTTTAGCAACAACTGGAGCAGATGGGGCACAGGGCACCAAGTCCCCAGGCTGCACACAGCATGGAGACCCTGGGCCTGGCCCATGAAACCATTTTTACCTTCTAGGCTTCCAGGTCTGTGGTGGTAGGGGCTGCCATGAAGACCTATGACATGCTCTGGAGACATTTTCCCCATTGTTTTGGGGATTAACATTCCGCTTCTTGTTGCTTATGCAAATTTCTGCAGCCAACTTCAATTTCTCCTGAAAAAATTGTTTCTTTTCCACTGCATTGTCAGGCTGCAAGTGTTCTGAACTTTGAAAACAGAATGCTTTTAACAGCACCCGAGTCACCTCTTTTTTTGTTTTGTTTTGTTTTTTTGGTTTTTTTGGGATAGAATCTCACTCTGATATCCAGGCTGGAGTGCAGTGGTGAAATCTCAGCTCACTGCAACCTCTGCCTCCTAGGTTAAAACGATTCTCCTGCCTCAGCCTCCCAAGTAGCTGGGATTACAGGTGTACACCACCACACCCAGCTAAGTTTTGTATTTTTAGTAGAGACAGTGTTTCACCATGTTGGCCAGGCTGGTCTTGAACTCCTGACCTCAGATGATCTGCCCACCTCGGCCTCCCATAGTGCTGGGATTATAGGCAGGAGCCACCATGCCTGGCCTTCAAGTCACCTTTTGAATGCTTTGCTGCTTAGAAATTTCTTTTACCAGATACCCTAAATTGTCTCTTTTAAATTCAGAGTTCTACAGATACCTAGGGCAGGGGCAAAATGCTGCCAGTCTCTTTGCTAAAACATAGTAAGAGTCACCTTTGCTCCAGTTCCCAACAAGTTCCTCATCTCCATCTGAGACCACCTCAGCCTGGATCTTATTGTTCATATCACTATCAGCATTGTTGTCAAAGCCATTCAACAAGTTTCTAGGAGGTTCCAAACATTCCTACATTTTTCTTTCTTCTTCTGAGCCCTCCAGACTGTTCCAGCCTCTGCCTGATACCCATTCCAAAGTCATTTCCACATTTTCGGATATCTTTTCAGCAACACCCCACTCCTGGTACCAATTTACCGTATTCATTTGTTTTCACACTGCTGATAAAGACATACCCAAGACTGGGAAGAAAAAGAGGTTTAATGTGACTTACAGTTCCACATGGCTGAGGAGGCCTCAGAATCATGGCAAGAGGCAAAAGATACTTCTTATATGGCGGTGGCAAGAAAAAAATGAGGAAGATGTAAAAGGAGAAACCCCTGATAAAACCATCAGATCTCATGAGACTTATTCACTACCATGAGAACAGTATGGGGATAACCAACCCCATGATTCAAATTATCTCCCACTGGGTCCCTCCCACAACACATGGGAATTATGGGAGTACAATTCAAGATGAGACTTGGGTGGGAACACAGAGCCAAATCATATCAGAGATGTATTTCAGAAACTCTATATACAGTAGTAGTTGGCCCTGGTGGCTCTTTGGATAACAGAGCGGTCGTATAATATGACCCATGTATGTGTTACCTACTTGATACTAGTGCTGGTTGATTTAGTGAATGTGTTGAAGGCATAATATAGACAAAGGGAAGCCTAGAGAAGCTGCAAATCCAGTGTTCGGTCCTGCATCTCACTCACTCAAATGAGTTAAAAATTTTTTTTAATGACTTCAAAATTTTAAAATTATTATTTTGATTTTAAACAGCTGGGGTTAGTTTTTTATGCCTAGTTTTATGCAAAGGTGTCTACAAACTTTGTATTGAAGTTTGAGCTTTCCAAATTAGTAATGCAAAAAGACCAACTTTTTGACACATAAAAATATACTGATTATATATGGAAATTAACCAATCCTCTGAGTAATTTTATTTCTATATAACCAGTGTTTCTTTCCCATAGACGTCCTTGCCATCCAGGAAGGGATTTCGACACCAGACCACCAAGTTTTTGTATCGCTTGGTGGGATCAGAAGATATGGCTGTGGACCAGAGTATTGTCAGCCCTTATACCTCTCGGATCTTGAAACCTTATATCAGGTATATGGAGAACTAGAGGTCTGATGTCATGTGTGTCGTGAGGGATAATGATGGTGGTTTCTGTGCCCTGTTCTCCTGTTGGAGAGAATAAAGATCACAGACTGTGAGCAGCATTGGCAAGGACTGAGTTCTGTGCTTCATCTCCATTTTCTTCCTTTGTTTCAACTCTACTTCTTTGCAGAGAACATGGTCCTTTGAAAGAAACTTAAAAAGCAAGAATAAATTAACTGAAAGATTGCTTTGTGATTATCATAATCATTATTTTATTTTATTTATTATTATTTTTTGAGACAGACTCTTGCCCTGTCACCCAGGCTGGAGTACTGTGGTGTGATGTTGGCTTATTGTAACCTCTGCCCCCAGGATTCAGGCAATTCTCCCGCCTCAGCCTCCGGAGTAGCTGGGATTACAGGCATGCACCACCAAGCCCAGCTAATTTCTGTATTTTTAGTAGATACAGGTTTTACCATGTTGGCCAGGCTGGTCTCGAACTCCTGACCTCAAGTGATCCACCTGCCTTGCCCTCCCAAAGTGCTGGGATTACAGGCATGAGCCACCGGGTCTGGCCCTCGTTATGTTATTTTAAATACTAAAGCCGTATATATTTTTAGTAGTCTGAAATGAAAAACTATGAAAGATGTCCCAGTTGAGCCTCCATCTGGACTGTATGTGGGACAGTTTCCAATAATGCTCTCATTGTCCAGGCAATGAAATGGAAGCTGAGCTTGATAGAGAGGTTCCAGCAGTGTCTGGCATTGTCACTGAGAGCACATTATTGCTTTCGTTACACTACAGTTGCCCTGCAGCTTCATCATCACCCTGACCCTACATGCCGGCACCACATTCCTGGGCAGACACAGTGAAAGGCAATTTGTGAGCTGCTCCAAGCTCACTTTGCCTCTGGCGTTCCCCAACTACCCCACAAAGTTGGGTATTCCCCCTTCTGGCCTCCAAGGCACTGGAGATGCAGCCTTGTGTCTGACTCCTCAGGGTGAATCTGATGCAGTTTCTGTTTCCTCACTTTGTTCATTAAGGCACTTGGCACAGTCCCTGGTAGGTACAGAGGGCTTTGGCCTGATGAATGTTCAGAGTGAATTTTAGATGTCATACCATAAAAGTATAGCTATAATCAATCCAGCTTCTGTGTAAAACAGTGCAGGTTACTTTAAAGTTTCAAGCAGATCAAAGAGTTTATATGAGTCAAAAAGCTAGGAATAATACCAGGTATTTTTCTTGACTTGAATTTGTTTATCTTCTGTGGTACCGGAGGCGTGATTATGAAACAAAGCCACCCAAACTGCAACTCCTGTCACAGATTCGTTCCCACCTGCACAGGAACGACCCTCGCTGGACGCCGGAGCCCGATGCACCTCTCGATTACTGTTACGTGCGGCCAAATCATATCCCAACGATCAACTCCATGTGTCAGGAGTTTTTTTGGCCTGGTATGTTCCCCCTCCCAAGCCAGGAAGGTCATTTTTTCTGTACAGTCCATTCTGGCAATTTTTTAAATTAGTGTATGTGGTATCCTTAAGATTTTTACTCATGATTTCATTTAGTCTCTGCTAACATAAAAATATTGAAATACAAATACCTCTTGCTTTCCTACAATCTAGAAGAAGCCAGCAATAAATAGTGTTTTTGTTTGTTTCTCTTCCCTGTTGGTCTCTGCTTCCAGAGTAAAAGATTCATCCTGTTTTGCTTCTCCATGTATTTAGATACCAGGTAATGTCTATCAAAGATACACAGATTGGTAGCTTGGGCGTGTTTGGACACTTTGGTTTTTGGCTTAATAATTCTTTATGTTTTGTTTATTTAGCTGTTCCTTAGAGAGTGTTAGTACAGCCAGAAGGTGTTTTTTAAAAGCCAAATACCTTGATCACGGACTGTGAGAATAAGGGTAAACCCAATATGATTTGTCATCTTACCAGCCTTAACAAAATTGCTTCTGAAGACCAAAGTCATCAATTAAAAGAACACATTTTCATTGCTAAATATAAATGTGTTCTTTGTGGATCTGCTTTCCCACGCTTCCTTGAAACCTAAAGGAAATAATACATGTTTTCCAGATGTTAGATAGGATTTCATCAAGATTAGAGCTGTGTCGTCTTTACTGCCAGATAATCACATAACCGTGCATGTGGTGGCAGAGCTGCACTCATTCTTTTGGGAGTCATATTTAGCCAAAAGTAACATTCTGGGAGCGTCTCCTGCTTCCTGCCCTTATGTTAGGTGCCTTCCATACATTATGCATAGAACCATTTTTTACTTATGTATTGTGAAAGGTAGCATTTGTACAAAAGAGCTTATAAATTACACATGTGGGGTAAAGGATATGATAGAACACGCTCAGGGGATCTTCACTCAACCCTGTCAGGTCTAGGTATGCTCTTCATCTTACACATTGTAGAAACAGAGTCTTCGAGATATTTTGAAATGTGCCAAGCCACACATGGTAGAGGAGGCTTAGTTCAAAGCCAGCTGTGTCCAGTTCTGAACCCATGCATTGCTACCTACCCTATTTTGCCACTCTTCTTTTAACATATGTACTTAGAAAATACTATGTTAATTTCGATATTTTCTAAAATTCACTCTTATTTTTATGATCTGGATGTGTGGTGTCTATGGTAATATCTTTACCTCCAGTTTTGGTGGTTTTTTTTAGCATGCAGGTGTAGCTATACATACATGCTGAACAGCTTGGTGTTCCTTAATTCTCAAAGGCATGTGGTTTGAGTCTCTGATCGTTTCTTTTCTTTAGGCATTGACCTGTCTGAGTGTCTTCAGTACCCAGACTTCAGTGTGGTTGTTCTGTATAAAAAAGTCATCATTGCCTTTGGCTTCATGGTTCCCGACGTGAAATACAATGAAGCTTACATTTCATTTCTGTTTGTCCACCCTGAATGGAGAAGAGCAGGAATTGCAACTTTCATGATCTATCATCTGATTCAGGTAAGTGGTCTATATTTGTGATTTATCACCTGCATCTGGACTCCCCTGAACAGGGGAGGAGGAATGAAGCTGAGCTAGCCCTTCCCAGTGTGGCCCAATGGAATGGTTTCCTTGGAAACCAAATTAAGAAAGCCAGTCATCGACATTCATGATATTGTTAAAGCAGACAGACAAAACTCTCCAGTCCTCTAAAATAAGATTATTATTCAGACCCAGGTTTCATGGAAACCAGTTTGTGAACATGTGTAGTTAATAAAACGAGAAAATACCAAAAGCAAGATCTTTAGGGTATACTATTCATATTAGTAATAGCTACTGCTCAGGATCATCACCTTCACAACTCAGAGAAGTGAGAGTAGAACTATTATTTTTATTTTTTTAAGTATTTGTAAACATTTTAGCACAGCTGTATCAATAAGAATATGTATTTATTTTATTTTTATTTTTTTGAGGTGGGATCTCACTCTCACCCAGGCTGGAGTGGCACAGTCACAGCTCACTGCAGCCTCAGCCTCCTGGGCTCAAGTGATTCTCCTGCCTCAGCCTCCTTAGTAGCCAGGACCACAGGCGTGCACCACCATGCCCAGCTGATTCTCTGTAGGGACAGGGTCTTGCTATGTTGCTTGGACTGTAGTCCTCCCATCTCACCCTCCCAAATGCTGGGATTACGGGCAGGGGCCACCGTGTCCAGCTACATATTTTATTATTACTGATAGTTTTTAATTTTACTATCACTGTATAAGGTTGATATGAACCTTCTAAGATTTGATTCTAATATTGAATTGTAATTTATCCTTTGATATATTTATATTACCTTTGAAGAAAACATACCATACACCAACATGCAAGGATTTTTTTCCCTTAGAATTTTGTTAAGTCAACTTTTACTTAGAAACCATTTGGTATGGAGGATTATATGTTATGCAGGCAAGATTCCTTTTAAAGTGAAGATGAAGATGATAAAAGTTGTTTCTCCAGTTTTTAATGACACTTGCTTAATAATTCCCAAATGTTGGCAGGAACCTTGAGAACCATTTTCCTAGAAATTGCTTTCTTCTCTCCTTAGGCAGTGACTATGTAAATCACTGACTGAGTAATTAATATGTGCCACTTTGTGGTGGTGGTTCTCTCTTGAGAGTTTCTTAGTTATTTATACAACACTCCCTTTTTCTGCCCCATCCCACCCACGAATTGATCTCTCAGCATGCATCTTTTTAACCTAGGAGAGCACTTAGAGGATTTGCTGCCTTATCTATCACTGGTAAGGGTCTGAAGACAAGACAGGAATAGTAGTGTGTATGTTGGGGGGGTGCGGGTGAGAGCTGGCACAGAGTCAGTCCCTGCTGAGTGTTGGCGAGGCCAGTGGAGGAGTGGTTCATCTTTGCAGGTGGGCACCTTCTCCCCAGCCAGACCATACACCTGAGGGCCCACACATAGGCAGCACCCAGTCGCTAGTACTCAGTGATGGCCACGGTGAGATCACATGTACTTGCAATCTAGCAAACACTAACGTGACCCCACAAAATTTGCTTTAAAAACTCACAACGTGCTCTTGTCCCTGGCATACTAATAAGTGCTCTCTTGTTCTAAAAATGCCTATGGATACACATGGAAGTTAAGCAGAGAAAGCAGGTAGCTATCAGATGACCCTCAACAGAGGAGTTCTTAGAGGCCTGAGAGAACCATGGGTTATAAATCTCAAGGACTGTATCAACTTCAGTAAGTTCTTAAATTCTATGACCTTTGGGACACCTTACTCTCCGTAGCTGATTAAAGAATCAAAGGACTTGCCTTGTGTTGATAGAATGATTGTTACTCTTTTCCCCTAAGAGTAGGTCAAAGCTGAATGTAGAAATCTCAGTCATAAAAAGCTAATTCTGTCAGTTTTGGAGGTGGAAGGTGGACTTTAGGATTCGGAAGGTCTATACTGCTGAGGGCCTCAGGTTTTATAATTACCGTCTTGATATTTCATGTTTGTGCATGTAATTTAACAAGTCTAGTAAAGGAATTTTTACAGGTTTTGAGGAGGTACAAGATAACATCTAGTTTTAAAAAGCAAAACTTATTTTGTTCTATATTTATTCAAGATTATCATAGTGTTGGGTATTGAAGTATTTGACATATTTAAAGGTAATTGAGTTATAAATAATAAAGTTCACAATAATTATATCCCCATTGACCCTTTGCTTCAAAGAAAAATTTTTAAATGCCCAGAATACTATCAGTTTCCTTAAGTCTTGTGAATGTTTTGATCAGCAGCAAAATGTCATTCTGTTTCCAGCTGTTGCTAGGTGTTGCCATGTCTCGGCCTCGGTCTCTGATTTCTCTGGTTTCCATAACTAACTGCCTACGCTGAAAAGTGCTTCTTCACCTACTCATTTTCCCTCAGGCTTTTCCATTTTTATCTGTATTTTTCCACTCTTTTGGCAGACCTGCATGGGCAAGGACGTAACGCTTCACGTCTCAGCAAGCAACCCTGCTATGTTACTGTATCAGAAGTTTGGATTCAAGACTGAAGAATATGTATTAGATTTCTATGATAAATATTACCCATTGGAGAGTACAGAGTGTAAACACGCATTTTTTCTGAGGCTCCGGCGCTGATGTGAATATAGCTTCCCACAGAGAAATGCACGAATTATTGGAGAACAGGTCTTTGTGAAGACCTAAAGGCAGTGATTGATTTCACAGGGAGCTCTAGTCTTCTCTGTGATTACATGGTCCTTCAAACCTCCCAACCAAAGTGAGAAAAGTGGCATGCAGTAAAATAAGCAGTGAGCAGCCCTTTAGCAAAATCACCCTCCAGTCCTTCCTGGAGATGCCTTCAGACAGCATCTCAGACTTCACAGTTAAATGAACAATGTTGTCCTCCATCCACCTGACAGTTTGTCATAGTGAAACAGCATCTAACCTGATGCTCTTGGAGAGAGATAACCTGTCTGTCCTAACTTAAAGAATGAGAAGATGTGGGTAGCTATTAAAGATTCAAGCAGTCCCAAAAGGCACTGTCCTGACATGGGATGATGAGAGATTATGAGATGATTTCATAAAAGGAATCCAACCCGGTGCCCGGCCATTGATGTATTGTCATTGAATCCAGGAGGATTTCTAGGGCACTGAAGTTTTGTTTCTTTTGCTGACTTTGGTTACAGTCAGAAAAAATAAACTAGTTGTTTGTGTCTACATGTTCTACCTGTTGTACCTGTTAGCATCTTCCTGCAGGGACTTTGGCCCATGGCCTGGGAGGTTGGTTTGGGATTGGGGTTGTTGGGCAGCCTGCCATTCACCTGGCCTATCCTGGCCCTTCTCATGCCCAAGACAGTTGTTTCATAGGAGTGGAGGTGTGGGTGATGCAAGTAGAACCTTCTGTAGATGTACCCTGTATGGTCTGCAGGACTGGATTGTTTGCTGTGTTTGTGGCTGTTGGAGATAGACTGTCAATCAGGTTGTTTGTGATCCAACGAGAACATTTCCAAAGGTATCAGATGTTCTCAAATAAAAAGCTTTCTTTGCACAACCCATGACCAGAGCTTCAATCTAGTCAGTTTGCTTTCAAACCCTCTTAATTAAGATCAGTGGTTCTTAACGTTTTGGGATACGGATCACTTTGAGAATCCAAAGAAAGCTGAATACGCTCTAGAAAACTGTCATGCACATTTAAAATTTTGCATCAGGGATCTGTCAACCACAAGTTAAGAACATGTGTTCTAAAAGCTGTACTTGGAGCCAGCTCAAATTCCTTTGTGTGAGAGAGAATGTGTTGAGCTCCCACGTTAAGACAGTCTGGAAGCTCTTTAGTCACCTGAGGAAACAGTTGAGGCTCCATTTCATTTGTCAGAGGAACTGTAGCAGCACTGTCTCATTGCTTTCTTTTTTCTTTACCTCCCACCCTGCCTCCCAAGTTTTCCTTCTCTTTGAAAGGTTTTTGTTGACAGAGTGGATTGTAACACCACGAAGTAAAATTGAGGAGACCACATTTCCACATCTGTACACCAGCTTGTAATTGTTGTATGTGAATGTGAGGCATTTGTTGTTGCAAAGCGAGGGGGCTCAAATTATTATCTCTGTAACTTCAAGGAGCTCAGGAAAGCTGTGATTCCCTTTACTGACTCTTGTGTCACGTGTTTTTAAACTATGAGAAATTAAAAAATAAATCCTTTTCTTTTTTCTTTATTTTTTACTTTATTTTTTTAAAATTTTGAGACAGGGTCTCACTCTGTCACCCAGGCTGGAGTGAAGTGGCACTGGTGCATTCTCAGCTCGCTACAGCCTCCATCTCCCAGGTTCAAGCCATTCTCCCCCCTCAGCCTCCTGAATAGCTGGGACCACGGGAACACGCCACCACGCCTGGCTAATTTTTTGTTTTTGGTAGAGATGGGGTTTCACCATGTTTTCCAAGCTGATCTTAAACTCCTGAGCTCAAGTGATCTGCCCGCTTTGGCATCCCAAAGTGCTGGGATTATAGCCATGAGCCACTGCACCCAGCCTATGAGAAATTTTAGTCGTGCACAAAGAGAATAATGGCACAGATCCCATCACCCATATTCAACAATTGTTGAAATTCTATCTCATTTGCTTCATTTATCCTTTTGTTTTTTTTGCTAAAACATTTTAAGGTACATTCTAGATATATAATTTTACCACTGCTTACTTAATAGGTATTTCTAAAAAATAAGGCTATTTTCTTAAATAACCTCAGTGTGCATTATCACTCCTCCAACAAGATGAACACGTTTAGAATAATCTAGTAGTCAACCTGTAGTCACACCTTTCAAATTGTCTCAGAAATTCCTTTTACAGTTGGTTTGTTGGATCAGCAGCCAAGCAGGGTCCGCATAAGTGACTTACTATCTTATCTCCACCGCCTGTTCATCTAGAGGGCCTCCGCCCCATTACTGCCCTGCCACTGACAACATTGATTGTTCTGTGGCACGTCCCACGTGTGGGTTGTCTGTTGCATCCTTGTTGTGTCCTTATTGGGGCAGGGCTGACTGGATGAGGTAAGGAGTGGACCTGTGCTTGCCTCTTTAGCCAAGGGTGGGGACAGCTGACTTTCCCTGCCCCACCCCAGTCCGTGCTTGGGTGTTGGGGCAGGGCCATTTTCCAGGGGTAGGCTTGGTGGCCACTGTGTGTGAGGTAGCTATTGGTTTTGACCTGCCTTTCTCTCTGGCCTTTCTCCTGAGCTAGACCTGTAGCAAACCCTTAGCTAGTCCTCTAGAAGTGAGCGTCCACAGTGCCAGGCTTGGGGCTGGGTTACAGAAGAGCCATGTTTTGGTGGATTTATGATAAAGATTTACTGTGAAGTTTCAGAATTTCATGTAAGGACGAAGGCTTGTTTTTTTTCATGCCATAAAAGTGAGAATGAGTTCTGACAAGCTGAAGAACTTAGCCTTCAGTTGTGTATTCCTGACAGAGTCTGGATTGTCTCCTAAGAGGTGGCCTGGGGTAGCCAGGTGGGCCTTCAGGATACCCAAGGTGGTGTAGGAATTCTGATTCTTTTTCTAGGGAGATTGAGCTCTATTTACAGCAGGATGTTTAAGAACCAGAAACATAATTTTGAATTTTCTAAAGACAGTTAACGTATTTTTCATAAAGTTTCCATCACCTAAAAGCGCACTGCCTTGGGACCTTTCCTGGAACTGTCTCCTGCAAGTGGCTTGGTGTCTTCACTACAGCCCTGGGGAGAAGCATCCAGGTTGACCCCCACAGTGTGGGGTTGTGTTACACAGTATGGTTAAGGATATCCTTCAGGTATCTAACAGCAGGAAGTTGCAGTAAAAACATAATGTACCTCAGTACTGGGAATGGCCAAGGGGTCATGAGGCTGTTCATTAGTACACACCTAACTCACATACTTGTGAGTTCATTAGTACATACTTGACTCTGAGAAATGGTTTACAGTTATTTATGAGAAACAAGTTCACAGTCTTAGTGAATGTCATGCTTCAGCTTCCTCTTCTGTAAAACCGGGTTGATAGGACCCACCTCACAGATCTGTAGTGACAGGTACAACAAGGTCAAGAAAACCACCAGTGGAGGACCCTGAATTCTAAGCCAGGGAGTCTGGCGCCACAGCCTGCAGCCTTCCCTGCTCTGGCTAAGCCTTGGGGAGGGCGCTGGGAGGTGGTGGTGGGGAGTTTAGGGGGTCTGTGTGTGTCTGGCTTAGTACTACCCCCAGTGCTTCTTAGAACCTCACAACATTATATATAGGTTACCCTATGCCAGAGGAATTTCTACAAAAGTAACCAAATACTGCAGTAAAATTTCAGTTATATGAGCTAAAGAAAAGACTCATGGCTGCTTAGGTAAGAGGCTGGAAGGTGGACAGTTTGTGTTGTCACATATGGAATGACTCCAGGTAAACCCACATGTGTAAAGGGCAGCTCAGCCTTTCCCTGTAGCTTTGCTGCTCATATAAGGTAGAATTTTATTGCAGGTGACATCAGAGCATGGATCTGAAAGGCCACTGGCCCAAGCATGATGATGAAGTCACTTAGAAACCCAGGAGACCCAACAAACATCCTGTCCAGCAGAGCAGGTCCCAGGTGTGTCACATGTGAATCCCCTCAGCCCTTGGGACAGCCAGAGCCCCTAGGGGGTTGTCTCCATTGGGTGTAGTCAGTAGTGTGCTGATAAATGTCTGACCATAGACTGGGGGTTAGGTGGGAAGAGGGGGAGCAGTAAACCAAGCCCTGATTTGTAGTGTTTGCTGATTCCATGGTAAAATACTATTACTATGGCCAATTTTCTTTTTCTTTTTCTTTCTTTTTTTTTTTGAGACAGAGTTTCACTCGTCGCCCAGCCTGGAGTGCAGTGGCGCGATTTCGGCTCACTGCAACCTCTGCCTCCTGGGTTCAAACGATTCTCCTGCCTCAGCCTCCTGAGTAGCTGGGATTACAGGCACGCGCCACGATGCCCAGCTAATTTTTGTATTTTTAGTAGGATGGAGTTTCACCATGTTAGCCAGACTGGGCTTGAACTCCTGACCTCAGGTGGTCTGCCCACCTCAGCCTCCCAAAGTGCTGGGTTACAGGTGTGAGCCACTGCAACCGGCACCATGGCCAATTTTCAAGCTACCAATGTGATATCACTAAACCCAGAGGCAGAAAGGCATGCACAGTAGCCACTATTATATTGTATTTCTGTCACACAGAAACAATAGGTGGAAGTTAACGTGGAAAGCACAGGTAATAGTTACAAGCAGATAACTGTCATGTAGTAAGTTGTTTTGTTTGTTTGTTTCTTATAGAGATAGGGTCTTGCTATGTTAGCAAGGGTGGTCTTGAACTCCTAGCCTCAAGCAGTCCTCCCACCTCAGCCTCACAAAGTGCTAGGATTACAGTCATGAGCCACTGCGCCCAGCTGACATTTAGTAAGTTTTGAGTGTTTATTTTAAATATGATTGATTTAATTATATATAATTTAACTTTTAATAATGACTTTGGAAAACTAACCATCAGCTCCTGCATGCCGTCACCTCAGGGCCGGGCAGAATGGGGTCTGATGGCTTGCATGGTGGTCCTACAAGCAGCAGACGTGAGCAGCTTCTGCAGTTCACCACATGCTGCCCACAGTGTCAGCCTGGGCAAGGGTGGAACTGCCTCCCAAGGAGTTCCTGTGCTGCCAGGAGTAGATGGTGGGGTGGACTAGGAAGGTCAGGGAGGCTTTCTGGAAGCCCTGGCAGGCCCAGGTTGCAGCCTCACACACACTGGATTGTCTGTGGCTTTTGTAGCTTCCAAGCTGGCTGCAGGGAGACCACTGTACTGAACACATTTTATGGCTTAGAGCAGTAGTCCCCAACTTTTTTGGCACCAGAGACCAGTTTTGTGGAAGACAGTTTTTCCATGGATTGGAATTGGTGGGGGGAATGGTTTCAGGATGATTCAAGCACATTATATTTATTGTGCACTTATTTCTGTTATTATTACATTGTAAAATATAATGAAATAATTACACAAGTCACCATAATGTAGAATCAGTGGGAGCCCTAAGCTTGCTTTTTGCAGCTAGGTGGTCCCATCTGGGGGTGATGGGAGGCAGTGACAGATCATCAGGCATTAGATTCTCATAAGAAGTGCACAACCTAGATCCTTTAAACATGCAGTCCACAATAGGGTTCACACTCCTGTGAGAATCTAATGCCACCGCTGATCTGACAGGAGGCGGAGCCCAGGTGGTAATGCGAGCTATGGAGTGGCTGTAAATACAGATGACGCTTCGCTCACTTGCCCACTGCTCACCTCCTGCTCTGCAGCCCTGTTCCTAACAGGCCACAGACCAGCACTGGTTCATGGTCTGGGGGTTTGGGACCCCTAGTTCAGAGCTTTCCTACCGCTTAAAAACACATGACTTGAAAAAAATTCTTTTGGATTCATATTCCATTCACATTTTCACAATTACATTACATTTGTCCATTAGAAAAAAGATGGACTGCTAAGACTCTTCTAATTTCAACTCTTAGAAATTTTCAAATTTTAAAGAAAGGAAGGTTAAATTTTTTGAAATTTTTTTATTTATTTACTTATGTACTTATTTTTGAGACGGCACCTCACTCTGTTGCCCAGGCTGGAGTTCAGTGGTGCCATCTCGCTGCAGCCTCCTCCTCCAGGTTCAAGCAATTCTCATGCCTCAGCCTCCCGTGTAGCTGGGATTACACATGCATGCCACCACACCCGGCTAATTTTTTTGTACAGTGGAGATGGGCTTTCACCATGTTGGCCAGGCTGGTCTCGAACTCCCAACCTCAGGTGATCCACCTGCCTCAGCCTCCCAAATGCTGGGATTATAGGCGTGAACCTCCATGCCCAGCCAGGAAGGTTAAATGTTTTGTCACCTACTTTTGTGAATGTTTCTCATTGATGACAGTCAAGAACTAGAAGAGAGAATTGTTAAAAACTCCTGATTAGGGATTGTATGCAACCATTTCAAGGGTAATATCTGATATGTTTTAAATGTTCATGAAAACCAGATCAAGTTTCTTATTAAAATATTTGAAGAGAATTTATTTGAAAATGATATATAAATTCAATATTTAGTACATTATATTAGTTTATCTCTCCTAAGAATGTAAAAATGATTTTCTTCACTAAGCTCTAAGTGGTTGCATCCATCCCTCTGTTGTGTCCAGTGTGTGGCACAGATACTCTTTTATTTGTGTCCTGTGATACAGAGAGAATGCTGATGGGCCACCTCTGCCATCCAGCCAAAGGACATTCGCAGAACCATTGTCTCAGCAGCTCCATGAGGTGGTACTATAAATGCCTCTATTTTATAGAAGAGAAAAGTGAGGCTTGAGAGGTAAAGAAACTCCTCAAAGATGCACAGATAGTAAGGTAGGGCTAATGGTTAGAGAGTAAGCCAAGGCTAGGCCACAGATGGAAAGGATTGCAAGGGAATAGTCTGTGTTTTATTTTATTTTATTTTATTTTATTTTTTTGAGACAAAGTCTTGTTCTGTCGTCCAGGCTGGAGTGCAATAGCGCAATCTCGGCTCAGTACAACCTCTGCCCCCCAGCTTCAAGCAATTCTCCTTCCTCAGCCTCCCAAGTAGCTGGGATTACTGGCATGAGCCACCAGCCTATTCTGTGTTCTTTAAGGCTTATGGCATTTGTAAGCTATTTGTTTTTAAAGACAGATCTATCTTTAAAAATGGAAGCAACTTGATCAAAATTATGTTACAAAATTTTGAAACCATTGAAGTTTAATGTCAGATAAAAAATTAAATTTAGAGAACTATGTGAGAGGCCACATGCTGATGCCTCTCCACATTATATTTCACTTGGCAAATAATAATGCCTTTATTTGCCAAAATGCTGCTTGCATCAGTGTCTGCAATGGCTCTTCTTTGCAGGAGTAGGTGCTGTTGTCTGTATCAACCAGATTTTGGGCTCCCTGGGAGCTGCTCTTGTCCTCCCCAGCATTTGGCCGAGGCCTGGGCACATAGAGACGCTCAATTGCCAAGATCCCCAAAGCAGTGACAGCTTGTTTCTGTAGAATAAGTCCTTTGGACAGCTTACCGCTTTCCTCCCCTTCCCAGAGAGCTAAACAAATGCTTCCCAGCCTTGCCCTGCAAAAACCCCAACATGGAAGGAGGCACCAGCTATAACCTGGCAAGAACTCATGTCCTT
The DNA here is from genome assembly GCF_030222135.1 of Aotus nancymaae. Classification (NCBI taxonomy): domain Eukaryota; kingdom Metazoa; phylum Chordata; class Mammalia; order Primates; family Aotidae; genus Aotus; species Aotus nancymaae. Next base: position 7,453,203 of record NW_026988412.1, on the reverse strand, counting down.
TGACGTTTCATTGTTAAAAATTACAGGTATGGGCCATGTGCCATGGCTAACACCTGTAATCCTAGCACTTTGGGAGGCCAAGGAGGGTGAATCACCTGAGGTCAGGAGTCTGAGACCAGTCTGGCCAACATGGTGAAACCCTGTATCTACCAAAACTGTAAATATTAGCTGGGCATGGTGGTGCATGCCTGTAATTCCAGCTTCTTGGGAGGCTGAGGCAAGAGAATTGCTTGAACCCGGGAGGTGGAGGCTGTACTGAGCTGCGATCGTGCCACTGCACTCCAGCCTGGGCAGCAGAGTGAGGCTTCGTCTCAAAAAAAAAAAAAGCGTGTATGTTATATTCTACTCTGCACCACCAATCTGAAATTTTATTCTTTTCCTCTCAATGAATATTCAAGGAGTTCAAGACAGACCTGTTTTCACTTTGAATGATACTTTATAATTCGTTTTATTTTGAGAAAGAGAATTTTGAGATGAAATGACAGTTGAAAGGCAAACATACTACTAATATGTTCACATTTGCCCAAAATGTCTAGTATTCCAGTTAAACTGAATATTGCTCAAGGCTCAAGTGAAAAGATATGTCTAATGAAGGACATTAGGCTCCAAGTGGGATGAAAAGCAAAAGCCTGATCTTAGAGGATCTTGAGGAAGCAAGGATTGTTGGCATCATAGCCCCTGTGGTTAAGCCTTAGGCTGTGGCCCCATGCCTCTGAGTATAGTAGTTGCTTACCACTGAGAAGCAGACACTACTCAGCTCTTCCAGAGCCAGTGCTAGGCTGAGCTTGGTAAAAACAGCAAAGGCCACAGAGCATTAAGCAGACAATATTAGGTGCTAAAAATACAAAAATAATGGAAGCTCTCATTTCTGAACTCTTCTTTCTCCAGCTGCTCTATGAGGTGGTCCTGTAATTGCCTCTATTTTATGAAGAGAAAACTGAGGCTTGAGAGGTTAAGTAACTCCCCAAGGATGCACAGATAGTAAGCAGAAGATAGCATCTAAGTCCAGGCTACCTGGGCCTCTCAGCCAGCCTCCTCCCTGTCTGCAGAAGTGTGTAAGATGTAGGAGGAAATCATCTGGAGGCCAAAGAGGCCCCTGAACCCTGAATAGGGACCCACAATTCAGAGCCCAGCCATATACTTCCCTTTCACTTTGCTGGTGGGACCGCTAACCTCTTGTTTAGATATTTGTTTGCTGGTCTCCCAAGTCAGAGTTCTTAATCTGAGGTGGTTGTATGCAAAAGCAAGTGTATATGAGTATGAGAGTATGAGTGTATTTCTGGGGAGAGGGCCTGAAGCTTCTTTAAAGGGGTACATGAGACAAATAGTAGCAATTAGCCCTGTTTGGATGCAGACTTGAGGCCAGGCTTGGTGGCTCACACCTGTAATCCTAGCACTTTGGGAGGCCAAGGTGGGCAGATCACCAGAGGTCAGGAATTTGAAACCAGCTTGACCAACATGGCAAAACCCCGTGTCTACTGAAAATACAAAAATTAGCTGGGCATGGTGGTGGGTACTATAATCCCAGCTACTATTTGGGAGGCAGAGGCAGGAGAATCGCTTGAACTCAGGAGGTGGAGGTTGCTGTGAGCCAAGATCGTGCCACTGCACTCCATCCTGGGCGACAGAAAGAGACTCCATCTACAGAAACAAAACAAAACAGATGCAGACTTGAGGAGGAAACTTTCTAGAGCCAGCTAGATAGTTGAGGTAAAGGTACAAAGTTTTGACTCACCAAACGATAACTTTAAAATGTTTTAATTTTGACATAATATCAGGCTTAAGGAACAGTTGCAAAAGAATTAAGAATTTCTGAGTACTCTTTACCCCAGTTCTGTAAATGTTAATATTTTACACATTTGCCTGTCTCTCCTCTCTTCCCCACACACACACTTGCTCATACACAGACACTTTTTTTTCTGAACCAGTTAAAAGTAAGTTGTAGATATCATGCCCATTTTACCCTTAATATTTTGGTGTGTATTTCTAAAAGCAAGGAATGTTCTTACCTAACCACAGTACAATGATCAAAGTCAGAAAGTCAGTGTTACTATCATGCTGTTATCTAATCTATAGATCAAATTCAGTTTCACTAATTGTCCTACTACTGGCCTTTATGGCAAAAGAAAATCCAAGATCCAGTGTTGCATTCAGTTACCATGCTTCTTTAAGCTATAATCAGGAACTGTTCCTGAGTCTTTTTTGACATTGATGTTTTGAAGAGTACTGGCTAATTTGTAGACTGTCCCTGAATCTGGGTATGTTCGCTGTTTCCTCATGCTCGTTGAAATTTGCTTTTGTGACCTAACGTAGGCTCTATCCTGGAGAATGGTTCATATGCTGAAGTGAAGAATGTGTGTTCTACAGCAGTAAGATGAACTATGCTGTAAATATCTGTTAGGTCCATTTAGTCTAGAATGGTTCATATGCTGAAGTGAAGAATGTGTATTCTACAGCAGTAAGATGAAATATGCTGTAAATCTCTGTTAGGTCCATTTAGTCTAGAATGGTTCATATGCTGAAGTGAAGAATGTGTATTCTACAGATGAACTATGCTGTAAATATCTGTTAGGTCCATTTAGTCTAGAGTACAGTATTAGTCCAAAGTTTCTTTGTTGATTTTCTTTCTAGATGACCTCTTCAATGCTGAATGTAGGATGGTGATGTCACCAATTGTTGGAGCCTATCTCTCCTTTTTGTTTTCTCAAAAAGGCATTTTCAGACCAATGGAGCTTATCTCTTAAGCTCTAATAATATTTATTTTATATATCTGGGTTATCTGGTATTAGATGCATATATATTTATAATCGTTATATCCTCTTGCTGAATTGATATCTTTATCATTTATTAATGGCCTTCTTTGTCTCCTTTTATGGTTTTTGACTTAAAGTTTATTTTGTCTGACATAAGAATAGCTACTCTTACATGATTTTGGTTTCCATTTGTGTGGAATATCTTTTTCCATTTCTTCACATTCAGTCTTTGTGTATCTTTTAGGTGAAGCAAGTTTCTTATAGGCAACATATAGTCAAATCTTGACTTTTTTTTAAACCCATTCAGCCAGTCTATTTATTTATTTATTTATTTATTTTTGAGATGGAGTTTTGCTCTTGTTGCCCAGGCTGGAGTGCAATGGCACAATCTCAGCTCACTGCAACCTCTCCCTCCCAGGTTCGAGCAATTCTGCTCAGCCTCCCAAGTAGCTGGGATTACAGGAATGCACCACCTTGCCCAGCTACTTTTGTATTTTTAGTAGAGATAGGCTTTCACCATGTTGGTCAGACTGGTCTCAAACTCCTGACCTCAAGTGATCTGCCCACCTCGGCCTCTCAAAGTGTTGTGATTACAGGCATGAGCCATTGTGCCTGGGCAGTCTATATTTTTAAATTGGGGAATTTAAGCCATTTGCCTTCAAGGTTATTATTGGTAGTAGGTGAGAACTCCTGCCATTTTATTAATTGTTTTTTGATTGGTTTGTATATCCTTTGTTCCTTTCTCCCTCTCTGGTTGCTTATCTTTGTGATTTGGTGGTTTTCTATAGTAATCATGTTTGATTCTTTTTTTCTCTCTTTCTCTCTCACTTGTGTATCTGCTCTACCAGCAAATTTTGGACTCTCATGTGTTTTTATGATGATAGGTATTGTCTTTTCACTTCCAGATATAGGATTCCGTTAAGCATTCCTAGTAGAATTGATCTAGTGGTGAGGAATGTCCTCCATTTTTCTTGTATGGGAAAGACTACTACTCCTTTATTTCTGAAGGATATAGCTTTGCTGGGTATAGTACCCTTGGTTGGCAGGTTTTTTCTTTCAGCACATGGAATATATCATTCCATTCTCTCCTGAACTGTAATGTTTCTGCTAAGAAATCTGCTGTTAGTCTGAAGGGGCTAATATGTGACTTCATGCTTTTCTGTTACTGTTTTTTAGAATTTTCTCTGTCTTTGACATTTAACAATTTCACTATAATGTACCTGAGAGAGGATATTTTTGGGTTGACTGTATTTGAGGACCTTTGAGCATCCTGTGTCTAGATGTCTATATCTCTTCCAAGACTTGTGAAGTTTTCAACTATTTTATTAAACTGGTTTTCTTTGCCTTTCCTCATTTCTTCTTCTGGGACTCCCAAAATTCAAATATTTCTTTGCTTGATGTTTTCCTGTATGTCATGTAAACTTTCTTCATTCAAATTTCTTTTTCTTCTTTTCTTTTTTTTCTTTTTGACTGACTGGATTATTTCAAAAGGCTTGTCTTCAAGTTTAGAAATTCTTTCTTCAACTTGATCTAGTCCATTTTTGAAGATCTTATATTTTTAAATTTCATTTAATGAATTATTCAGTTCCAGGGTTTATGTTTGCTTCTTTTTATATGTATATATCTGTCTATCTGTTTAATTTCCCATTCAGATTATGAATTGTTTTCCTAATATCTTTGTTTTGTCACCTGTGTTCTCTTATATCTCCATGTGTTCCTTGAGATCTTTATTTTGAAATCCTTTTCAAGCATTTAATACATTTTCTTTTCTTTGTGTTCTGTTACTACAGAATAATTGTGTGGTTTTTTTTTCAAAGGTGGTGTATTTCCTTGCTTTTTCATGTTTCTTGTGTTCTTATGTTGATATCTGTACATCTGATGCTTCTTCCAATTTTAAGGAGTAACTTTTATAGGAAATTACTTTTTCCTGTAGATGTATCTGTAGTGTCAGTGGGTAGGGTACTTTGCTTTTAGTTCTGGGTGGGCTCCATAGTGTAGTCTTCATATGATTTCTTTGACCATATCAATGCCAGTGGCATCTGTGAATGCCTCAGTGGCTTTGGCTACAATTTGTGGACATTGTGGTGAGAATTTACTGGAAACTGAGGTGACTGGTGGCCAGGTGGGCTGGTCATCAGGTCCTTCTGCAGGGCACATGGGCAGTAGAAGCCCTGGTGGGTCAGTCCTCAAGCCCCCAGGTGGTAGGGCACATGGATGGCAGTGGCAGCAAGCCTGGTAGGCTTGTCCTTGGGCCCCCAGGTAGCAGCCATTAGTCAGGGGCAGTGGGTCCCCTGTCAAACCAGTCCCTAGGTAGAACATGTGAGCACTGGAAGTGGCAGCTCCCCTGGTAAGCCAGTCCTCAGGCACATGAGCAGGGAAGTGGCAGCAGTGGGCCAGGTGGGCCGTGAGTACCAGCCATCACAGTGGCATGGGTACCAGCAATGGCTGCAGCAGACTCTGGGCAGGTCAGTCATTGGCTTTCAGGTGGTGCATGCACATGGGTATACAGTAGCTCCATTGCTGGACAAAGCTGGGTCTCTGCCACTGGCAGTAGCCCTGGGCAACTAGCTCTCAGTCTCTGGGGAGCGCATGCTTCTGCTCTCTATGTCTTGGGAGCATCCTTCTTGATGTGCTGGACTGCCTGTTCCCAAGATATAGTGCCCTGTGTGGGCTCAGGTACCCAGGAACATGGCCACATTGCTGAATCCAGTTGGTGTCACAACAATTCAGGACTCTGAGGGGATGTCAGCAAGACCCTAGAAATCAGAACCTTTACTTTTTAGCATAGAAAGTTCTAAAAAATTTACAATTCAACCCAATTTATTATATTTGCAATTTCCTACTTTTTAAAAATATTAAACAGATGACTTACAAGTACACAATGAATTTTCAGAACAAAGTTGGAGAACTTTTACTTCTCATTTTCTCTTTTTTTCCAAGATGGAGTCTTACTCTGTTGCCCAGGCTGGAGTGCAGTGGCATGGTCTCGGCTCACTGCAATCCCCACCTCCTGGGTTCAAGCTATTCTTCTGCCTCAGTCTCCTGAGTAGTTGGGATTACAGGTGCCTGCCACCACACCTGACTAATTTTTTGTATTGTTAGTAGAGACAAGGTTTTGCCATGTTGAACTGGCTGATCTGAAGCTCCTGACCTCAGGTAATCCACCCTCCTCAGCCTCCCAAAGTGCTGGAATTACAGGTGTGTGCCACCATACCTGGCCACACTTCTCATTTTCAAAACTTACTACAAAGCTACAGTGATCAAAGCAATGTGGTGATGGCATAAGGACAGATCATACAGAACAATGGAATAAAGAGTCTAAAAGTAAACCTTTATAATCAGCTGATCAATGAGAAAGGAATAATCTTTTTAGCAAATGGTTCTGGGACAACTGGATATCCACATGTCAAGCAAATAAATTTGGATCCCACCCCTCACTTCCCATCATCCAAGAATTAACACAAAATGTATCATAAACCTAAATCTAAGAACTAATACTATAAAACTCTCAGAAGAAAGCATAGGAGTAAATCTTCATGATCTTAGGTTAGTCAGTGGTTTCTTAGATATGATGCTAAAAGCACAAATAATAAAACATTGATAAATTAGATTTAATAAAAATTAAAAGCATTCAACTTCAAAAGGCATCATCAACAAAGTGAAAATACATCCCACAGACTGGAAGAAAATCTTTCAAAGTCATGTATCTGGTAAGGTATTTATATCCAGAATACATAGAGAACTCTTAAAACTCAACAATATAAACACCCACCCAGATGGGTTTACAGGTGAATTTTAGGAAACATTTAAGAAAGAAATTATAGCAATTATTTCACAGTCTATCTTTTAGAAAATAGAAGCAGAGGGCCTACTTCGTAACTCATTGCTGAGGTCAGCATTACCCTAATACCAAAACCAAATATACTACAAGTAAACTACAGATTAGTATCTCTCATGAATGTAGGTGCCGGAATTCTCAACAAAATATTAGCAAGTTGAATCCAACAATGTATGAAAATAATTATAAAATACAATGTAGTGTGATATATCCAGGAATGTAAGGCTGGTTCAATATTTAAAAATCAGTTAATGCAATTCATCATACCAACAGGCCAAAGAAAAAACATGCATAAAAAGTATTTGACAAACTTCTATACCCATGCATGATAAAACCTGTCATCAAAGTAGGAATAGATGGGAATTTCCTTAACTTGATACAGAACACCTACAAAAACTCTACAGCTAAAATCATATCTAATGGTGAAAACCAGAAGTTTACACACTAAGATCAGGAACAAGGCAAGGATGTCCTCTCCCTTTCACCCCTCTTTTCAGTATTGTACTGGAAGTCGTAGCTCATGCAATAAGATAAGAAAATAAAATTTTGTTTACAGATGACATGATTGCCTATGTAGAAAATCCAGAAGAAAAACAAAAAACTCCTGGAATTAATGAGTGATTATAGCAAGGTTGCAGGATACAAGGTTAGTATACAAAAGTCATTTACTTTCTTATATATTAGCAATGAACAAGTGGAATTTGAAATTTAAAAAACACAATGTTATTTAAAAAACACATTATCACCACCTAAAATGAAATACTTAGGTACAAATCTAACAAAATGAAAGGTATACAGATTGTGAAGGAAGATATAACGCTGTCTTTGTTTGCAGATGACATGATTGTTTAATCTGAATAATAAAGAAAAAGAAAAGAAAACAAAGCTCCTGGAAGTGATTGTAACAAGGTTGTAGGATACAAGGTTAATACAAAAAAAGCCAGTCACTTTCTTATATACCAGCAATGAACAAGTAGAATTTGAAATGAAAAACACAATACCATTAACACTAGTATCTAAAAAGAAATACTTAGGTACAATAACAAAACATGTACAAGATCTATGTGAGGAAAACTATAAAGTCTAATGAAAGAAATCAAGTTACTAGATAAATGGGGAGCTATTCCATGTTCATGGATACTGTTGAGACGTCACTTCTCCTCAACTTGATATACAGAATCAATGCAGTTTCAGTCAAGATGCCAGCAAGCTATTTTGTGTTACAGATATTGACAAATTGATTCTGAAGTTTACATGGAGATGCAAAAACCCAAAATAGCTAGCTTTGTAGAAGAATAAAGTCAGAGGACTGACACTACCCAACTCTAAAACTTACTATAAAGTTACAACAATCAAAGCAGTGGTATGGTGAAAGAGTAAATAGATTAACGAGACAGAATAGTGAGCCCAGAAATAGACCCACATAAATATAGTCAGCTGATCTTTGACAAAGGAGCAAAGGCAATATAATGGAGCAAAGATAGTCTTTCCAACAAAGGATGCTAGAAGAACTTGAGGTACTACACCTTTCATAAAAATAAACTCAATATGGATCACAGATCTAAACGTAAAATGCAAAGCTATGAAACTCCTAGAAGATTACATAGGAGAAAATCTAGATGACCTTGGGTATGACGATGACTTTTTAGATATAACACCAAAGATATTATTGATGAAAGAAATAACTGATAAGCTGGACTTCATTAAGATTAAAATTTTATCTTTAAGATTAAAAATGAGAAGGCAAGCCACAAACCAAAGAATATAATTGTAATAGACTTATTTAAAATATACAAATAACCTCAAAACTTAACAAAGAAGATATATATGGCAAATAAGCATATGAAAAGATGCTCAACATCACATCATTAAAGAATTGCAAATTGAAACAATGAGATACAGCTACATACCTTTTAGAACATTTAGGAGAATCTCGGTGTTTCTCCTCATTTATTTAAATAAGTTCTTGCTACAGTTCCGGTGGTAATCCTCACATGAGTCTGAGGGGACTGATTGCATCTGGAGAATTTATGGGGAAGGCTTGGAAGCCTATTTCATGAATTATTAGAGTGAGGGAGGAGGCTGAGGGAGGGAGGGCAAGTGAAGGAAGAGACCAAGACAAACACAAAACAACCCAAAGGCAGGTCTTATCGCATCTTCTAGTCCCTCAGCTGGTCCTCAACCAACCCCCAGTGCTCATCTCTGAGCACTAGAAGGAGGGACTGTGAGGAAAAACTGGTCACCTGTTCTTTCTCTGGAGGCCCTTTTTTCCAGTTGCACAGCCGGATTCGCTCTTCCATCTGCTCCTGTTAGTCCATGAAGGCCTGGTGTCACCATCCCAGGAAGCTGGTTTCTTTGGGCTCCCTCCAGTCAGCAACAGCAGATTTCTCTTTCTTCCCACTTAGCTCTGCTGTCTTTTGAATCTCATAGGAATTTCTATTTTATCTTCTAATTCTCAGGTTACTTGCAGTACAGCCACAGGTGTGGCTGTAAAAAGCTTGGCCTTTGGATTGTTTGGGCTTGAATCCTGCACCTACTATTTGCTACCTGTGGTTCAGTTTCCCTACTTGTTAAAAAATCTTTTGTTGTGAGGGGTATGTGAAGTACATACATGGCACCTCGTAACTGGTGGGCACACAACAATGGTGGTCATCCTCAGGAGCAGAGAGTACCCCAAACAGTGTGGGGCTGGAACTGTGTAATGCTTAACCTTCACTGCACAAAGCACCAGGTTCCTGGGTCCCTTCCTCAGAGAATCTCATGTAGTTGGTCTGGGGTGTAGCCCTGGCATAGGAGTTTTTAAAAGCTTCCCAGTCCAGATGATCTCGACAGATGGCCAAAACTGAGAACCAGTGTGTGAGCTGTGAGGGCCTAATCAAGGATGGAAATCTATTTATGTACTTTATCTAACCCCCTTAACCCCCTAGATCCTATGCCTTTGCTTAGCCCTGGTCTTGAAGAGCCCCCAGGCACACAGTGCCTCCAATGTTGGACAGGCCCCCATTTCACTTTCTGAAGCACATTTCTTTCTCCAAGCCCAAAGGTCTGTCTGAACGTTTGATCGCTGACCTACTCAGAATGTAGCAGAAGGACTCACTTTGTCTTTTTTAGGTAGAAGCTGACTCAGTGTTGGATTACACTTTTTCTCACAGTCACTTTTTCTTTGGTATCAAATTGGTGCTTGTCCTTTTAGACTCACTGACTTTTGTGCTCTAAAAATCTAAACCATTGGGGTTTACATGGAGGAGCCCAGCTGTAAATTAAAGTTTGGGCAAAGCAAGCCTTCTCCCGCAGGGTGATCAGAATCCCCAGGGCTAGAGATGAGGAAGGGAGGGGTGAGGTAGGAAAAAGACTGTGCAGGTCAATTAGGAAGGATGCTTTAGGCTGCAAGTAATAGAAATACCAATTCAAACTGGCTTAAACCACCATCAATTATTATCTTACCTAGCGTATGTCCAGAGGCAGTGTGTCCCATAGTCACATAGCTTGTTAGCTTATTAGCCATGTGGCCTTGTGTAAGTGACTTAACCTCAATTTCCTCTGTGAGAGGGATTGTTGCATATCAAATTAGTTAATATAAGCAAAGTTCTTACAGCATCTGTAGCATAAAGTGTTTTATAAATGTTAACAACTGTATTGGTCAGTCATTGCTGCATAACAAATGCAACCATCTCAGTGGTCTACAGCAATTGGTCTTTCTCTCTCATGTGTCTACAGGTTGGCAGGGCTTGGTTGGGCCACTGTAATTCAATCTATGTGTAGCTGGACATGGTGGCTCATGCCTGTAATCCCAGCACTTTGGGAGGCAGAGGTAAGTGAGTTGCTTGAGCTGAAGAGTTTTAAGACCAGCCTGGGTAACATGGTGAAAACCCCATTTCTACATTAAAAAAAAAAAAAAAAAAAAAGCCTGGCATGGTGTGTGCCTATGGTCCCAGCTACTTGAGAGGCTAAGGTGGGAGGATCACATGAGCCCAGGAGGTCAAGGCTGCAATGAGCCATGTTCACGCCACTGCACTTCAGCCTGAGTGGCAGAGTGAGAACCTGTCTCAAAAAAAAAAAAAGAAAGAAAGAAAGAAAAAAAATCCTCGCAATTTGTGTGCTGCTGGGTTTAGCTCAGGTCTGCCTCACACATGTTCCTTCTGGGTCTCATGGCAACACTGCAATAGGCACCAGGAGAATGCTTGCCCACAGCGATAGCAGAGGCACAAGACAGTGGAAAAACACAAGGCCTTGGTCAGGAATTGGCACGTTGTCACTCTGTTCCCTTTCCTTGGCCAAAGCAAGTCACGTGCCCCAGCCCAGAATCAGCAGGGAGGAGAAATAACCTCCACCATCTCTAGTGAGTGCTTGTATAAAGTCACATGACAAAGGACATAAAGGATTGTAAACAGCGTGCAAAGGAAAAGTGAACCAGTAGATAAGTGAAAGTCCCTTATTATTTAACATTGTTAAATTAAATTTAAAGTACTTCTAATTTCTCTTGTGACTTCCTCTGACACACAGGTTATTTTGAAGTGCATTATTTTATTTCCATATCTTTGGGAATTTTCATATATCTGTTATCAATTTCTAGTTTAATTCTCTTTAAGGGAACATACTTTGTGTAATGTTAAACGTGCCGAAACCTATGACTGTGCTGTGTTCATGTAATGGACTATCTCTGTGCTTAGGAAATATACACTGAAGTATTTAGGAGTAAACTGCCACGATGTATGTAACTTATCCTCAAGTGGGTCAGGAAAAAACGTGTGTGTTTGTGTGTGTGCATGTGCACGCACGTGCAGAGATTGTGAGTGAGAGAGAGAGGGAGGAGAAAGGGATGGGGAGGGAGGAGGGGAGTAGGTAGCGAAGGAAAGCAGGTCAATCTGAGTATATTAAGTATACAGGTATTCTTTGTACTGTTTTTATTTTTGTAACTTTCTGTGTTTGCAGTTATTTCAAAATTAAAAAAAAAAAAAAAAAACAGAAAGGAAAAGCTAGTCATCTCCCCCACTCCAGTCCTCCACGCAGGTATCCTTCTACACCTTCTCCATACCCACACAAACCTATACGAATTTTTATACACTTAAAATGGGATTTCTTTGTTTTATTAAAATGGAGTTGTTCTCTATGCATTTGTTATTGTGCAGCTTGATTTCTCTGTCTCTCTCTCTTTTTTTTAAATCTCACTCTGTCATCCAGGCTGGAGTGCAGTGGTGCGATCCCCACTCATTGCAACCTCCACCTCCCAGGTTCAAGCAATTCTCCTGCCTCAGCCTCCTGAGTAGCTAGGATTACAGTCATGGACCACCACGCCTGGCTATTTTTTGTATTTTTAGTACAGATGGAGTTTCACCATGTTGACCATGCTGGTCTTGAACTCCTGGCCTCAAGCAATCTGCCCATCTTGACCTTCCAAAGTGCTGGGATTACAGGCCTGAGCCACCGCACCCAGCCAATTTTTTTTTTAACAATACATCATAGATATCCCTTCAGGCCAAAGGACATAGATTTAATTTACTTTTATTTTTTTATTTTTTATTTTTTTTGAGATGGAGTTTCACTCTTGTTACCCAGACTGGAGTGCAATGGCGCGATCTTGGCTCACTGCAACCTCTGCCTCCTGGGTTCAGGCAATTCTCCTGCCTCAGCCTCCTGAGTAGCTAGGATTACAGGCACGTGCCACCATGCCCAGCTAATTTTTTGTATTTTTAGTAGAGATGGGGTTTCACCATGTTGACCAGGATGATCTCGATCTCTTGACCTCGTGATCTACCCGCCTTGGCCTCCCAAAGTGCTGGGATTACAGGCGTGAGCCACCTCGCCCGACCCTAATTGACTTTTAAATAGAGCTGCATAGTATTCCATAGGTGTGTAAGTATCACAGTTTCTTCAACTATTCCCTTATTCGTTTGTAGTTTTTTGCCTACAAACAAAGCAGCAAACAGTATGCTTGCACATGTAACCTGTTGTGTTGGTGCCAAATCCATGAATCACTTCTGAAATTAGAATTTTAATCAGAGTCAAGTAGCACCACAGATCCTCCAAGATCCATTCTGCTCTACACTCTTCCACAGTGGGTGTAAGGCTGGTCTCCAGAGGCCAGCTGTTCACACCTTATGTCCAGTGCATGCAAGCCTGGCATTTTCTGGAGAAGGGCCAGCAGATCTTCTAGGAAGCTGGGCACACCGAGTTCCTCCTTGAACGTGAAGAGACTGTTGAAACTGTCTGCTATCTTGTGGCAGGTCCCTCATATTTGGCAGGTGAGTCCAGCATTACCATATGTTCACCAAATTTCACAAAGCCCTTCTCAGCTCACTCATGAGTGTCTGGTAATTATATAACTTTAAAAAGGATTTTGTTAGAAATTTTAGGCAGGGCCCAGGCTTCTGTAGGTGGGGCCACATATGGTCCACAAGTGGCTGATTGCATGCTGAAGTAGAGTCCATTTCTAGCACAATTAATTTGGCTGAGATCATGGTTTTGATTTTCACATGGGACACACTGCTTCATGCCAAGAATAATAATGAACACTTTTGGAAAGCTGCCTCATGTCAGGCACCCAGTTAAGCACTTTTACAAAGACCATCTCATTTAATTTCCTCCATGCTAAGACCAGCTCGGTCATGGAGACCCCAACCCAGGTAGTGCTGAAGGAATTAAGAAACAGACACAGAGACAGAGTGCAAAGGTTGGTTTAGGGGGCTGACAGCATTCCCAGCTGAAAGCCCAGAGCAGACTCTGACCCACGTATTTATTCTTTGCATTCCAGTGATAAGTTTAACAAGCAGATGCTCTGTGTTCTTTCATAGGTTAAAGGTAAACTAACCAAGCAGCTAGTGTATGTTCACTATAGGTTAAAGATAAACTAGAAAGCATTCATTATGAGGGAACAACGGAGGCGGAGTCACATATCCTGTGTTCAAAGAACTAGTTCATCTGGTGTGAGACATATTCATATTGTGTACTGTTTTAGAACACCGTGAGCAGTTTTCTGCTTTGGGGGAGGCTTGGTTTTGCTTGCCATCGCTCTCAGCAAACAATATAATTTATCACACACATCAGGATTTGCTCTCAGCACCTCCACAATTCTGTGAAATATAAGAGTTGTATTACCCCATTGTATCGCTTTTCTATTACCACAATAATTCCATATAAAAACACCCCAAAACCTAGTGGTTCAAAATGACCGCCTGTTATTTCCTTGTGATTCTGTGAGTAATTGAGGCTGGACTCAACTGGTCAGTCCTTCTGGTTTCTGCTGGGCCTTCCTCTTGTGTCTGTGGCCAGCTACAGGTCAGTGAGCCACCTTGGCTTCTGGGACTTGGCTGGCCGTTGGCTGTCTCTCTGCCTCCAACAGGCTAGCCTGGGCTTATTTACATGTGGTGGGATGGAGGTGGTGTTGAGAGTGGGAGACAGGTGGAAAAGAGAGAAAGGCAATGGGTGCCAAGGCTTGTGGAGTCTACCTCAAAATTGGCACAACATTACTTTGCCACATTCTTTTAGCCAGAACAAGTCAGAAGGTCAGCCCAGATTTAAGGGGTAGGAAAAAAGACACCACCTCTTGAGAAGAGCTGAAAAGTCACACTGCAAAGGACATGGATACAAAGAAGAGAAAAGTGGCCAGGTGCACTGGATCACGCCTGCAATCCCAACACTTTGGGAGGCCAAGGAGGGCAGATCGCCTGAGGTCTTGAGTTTGGAACCAGCCTGGTCAACGTGGCAAAACCCCATCTCTACTAAAAATACAAAAATTAGCTAGGCATGGTGGCAGGCACCTGTAATTCCAGCTACTTGGGAGGCTGAGGCATGAAAACCTTTTGAACCTGGGAGGTGGAGGTTGCAGTGAGCCACGATGGCACCAGTGCACTCCAGCCTGGGTGACAGGGCAAGACTCTGTCTCAAAAAAAAAGAAGAAAAAAACTTTGTGGCCATTTTTGTACTTTACTTTGCTGCCTCCTATTTTTATAAATACAGTTTTATTGGGACACAGCCACACCCACTGGTGTATGTATCATATATGATTCCTTTCATGCTACAGTAGCAGAGCTGAGTAGTAGCAATGCAGATCACATGGCCCGCAAAGCCCCAAGTATTCGCTGTCTGGCCCTTTCTAGAATAAATGTGCTGCCCCCTGCCCTGTCCTGAGTTCTCTAAACCCTCTATCCACTTGGCTGTCCTGTACCTTTAATGCAAAGTGCCCTGACCTGGGGAAAAATGGTTTCTGTGGAAGTTGTGTGTTTAAAGGCCTGGACTAGCCTCCTCTCCGTGTGAAAATCCTCTTGACTCCCACAGATTTCCTTGGCCTTCCTGGTGATCCCTGTGGGCCCAGTCTTTGGTAGTCCTTTGCTTGGAGAAGGCAGCATGGGTTTGAGCTTCTGATCTCTAAGAGTAGGGACAGGTGAGATGAGAGCAGACATGCCCTCTGGGAATTCAAGGCCCACACAGAGAGCAGCTGCCTGATCTCTCCCTGCCACGCAGTTGGGCACAGTCACAAAACAGTCCTGTTTGAAGTGGGTTATTAAGTGCTGGCCTCAGGGCCAAGCCCGGGTAAGTCTGCCATTTCATCCAGCACTTTTCACCAAGTTGCTGTTGAAGATTACTCAGGAAGGCGCCACAGACGACACATGATGAGATCCAATTATTATTTAAATCTAGAGCTGGTCTTAGCAGGCCAAGGTTTACTGAGAATAGACCATAACAAATAGAAGTATTGACGAGTTCAGTGCAAAGGGAAGAAAGCTCAGTCTTTATGTACTTATTTGGAACCATGTATACTATGTATTAAGCCAAAAGAACAAGATTCAGAACAGTGTGTGGTTTGCTACCATTTGTGTTAAAAAAGGGCATGTATATCATATTATATTATATTTTTTATTATATATGCAGAATAATGTCCCCTAAAGATGTTCATGTACTAATCCCCAGGACCTGTGGCTGTTACCTTATGTGGATGGCAAGTAGGTATTAAAGTTGTTAGTCAGCTGACTTGAGATGGAGAGATTATCTGGGGTTATCAGAAGGCCCATTATAGAGTGAAAGTGGGAGGCAGCCCCAGAAAGATTCTACCCGCCATTGCTGGCTTTGAAAATGGAGGATGAGAGCCAGGAGCTGAGGAATGCAGGCAGCCTCCAGAGGCTGGAAAGGGAAGGTCCTTCCTGCAGTCTCCAGAAGGAGCGCAGCCTTCCTGACCACACCTTGATTTGAACTCACCGAGCCTCATTTCAGACCGCAGGCCTCCAGAACCGTAAGATAATGAATTCGTGTTATGTTAAGCATTTAGGTTTGTGGCAATTTATCACAGTGGCAGTAGGAAGCATAGATATATATATATATAAATAACAGGAGGTTCTCCTCAAACAACTAATCTTATTTGTTTTTGTTGAGACAGACTTTCACTTTGTATTTTTAGTAGAGACAGGGTTTCACCATGTTGGCCAGGCTGGTCTCGAACTCTTGACCTCAGGTGATCCACCCACCTCGGCCTCCCAAAGTCCTGGGATTACAGGCATAAGCCCTTACTGTGATTTTAATAACTGACTTGCCAAATACTGGGAAAAATCCTCCTTGTCCAACAGTATTAGGAGGCTGTTCCTTACCAAGGGCCATGTTGCATTTTCTTTTAAAGGTTAAAATGTGTTAAGGACATTCTCCAGATTCTTACTGTTCAAAGTGTGGCCATCACCTGAGGGCTTTTTAGATATGCAAGGTATCAGCCCTACTCCAATCCTTTCATATCAGAATCTGTACTTTAACAAGATCCAGTGATTTGTGTGCACACTGAACTCTGAGAAACACTGATCCAGCCCATCTTCCTTGCCTGGGTGCATTAAAAGTCCTCACACCCTTTAATCAATATGAAAATGAAGGCATGATTATTTCCACCAAATTTTTCTTTCTCCTGCCTCCAAATTGTTCTCTGTTACCACATAAGAATCTCTTCCCCTCTCTTGTGGCAAAAACTCAAATGATCATCTTCAGAAGTCACCTTTCTCCTGAGAGCTTCCAGTCACTTCTGTTCATCTCTCCCAGAGCAAATTGTCCTAAGGAATTAAGACACTGTCCCTTCTCCTTGTGATGAGACAGGCTGAGACCAGAGACTGCCCCTTAACCTCCTGAGACTATGGCCTGAGACTAGAGACTGTCCCTTCTCCTGCTGAGAAGATGGCCTGAGGCCAGAGACTGTCCCTTCTCCTGAGAAGACAACTTGAGACCAGAGACTGTCCCTTCCCCTTCCCTCCCTACCTGTCAGGCAGAGCCTCCACTTTTCAAACTTAATGGTCTCAACTAATTGCTTCAATGACTTGATTTTCTGTAAGGATTTTTATCTGTGGCAACAGGTTTCCCTAAACATCCAAGGGCATACTGGGCTCCTTAAATGACCCCACCCAACTATCACGTGGCACGTGGTGAAACAGCTTCCTAACAGAATGCTTGCACCTTTAGACCAGCATTGTCACACCTGAAGTTGTTTATCTGAGCAGTCTTGTCATTGAGCTTTCCAGAGCAGGCTTTGAACAGTGGCCACACCCTAGTCTTGCGTGATTCTTGAATTTGGAAGATTCCTGGTGGATGTAGAAATGGCACAGACTATCTGTTCAGAGCTAAGCATCATGGTAGATTAAGGTACATTCTCTCCTAGCACACCTTGAGTTACCTAATAAAATAATCCACAGCGGCCGGGCATGGTGGCTCATGCCTGTAATCTCAGCACTTTGGGAGGCAAAGGCAGGCAGATCACAAGGTCAGGAGATGGAGACCATCCTGGCCAACATGGCGAAACCCCGTCTCTACTAAAAATACAAAAATTAGCCCAGTGTGGTAGTCTGCATCTGTAGTCCCAGCTACGCAGGAGGCTGAGGCAGGAGAATCTCTTGAACCAGAGAGGCAGAGGTTGCAATGAGCCAAGATCATGCCGCTGCACTCCAGCCTGGCGACAGAGGGGGACTCCAACTCAAAGAAAAAAAAAAAAAAGAAAATAATCCACAGCTGAACCTCCAAGAAGTAGACTGAGGGTTGCGGTTTCCTCATCTGACATTTGAAACTGCCAGTGAAGTAAGGAAGGGCAGCTCTTTTCCAGAAGCAAACATCACTTCTCTGTGTCCATCTTGTAGTGGAGACCTTGAGTGTGTTGTCTTGGTAAGAATTCAGGAAGCAGTACTGTTAGATACCTGTGATAGATATCACTAGAAACTTCAATGTCAACAATGTGGTCAGTAGGATATAAGCAGTTGATATGGTTTGGATGTACCCCCACCCAAATCTCATCTTGAATTGTAGTTCCCACCATTCTGACGTGTCATGGAAGGGACCTGGTGGGAGGTAATTGAATCAGGAGGCAGGTCTTTCCCATGCTGTTCTTGTGATAGTGAATAAGTCTCACCAGATCTAATGGCTTTATAAAGAGGAGTTCCCTTACACAAGCTCTCTCTGTGCCTGCCTCCATGTAAGATGTGACTGCTCCTCCTTCACCTTCTGCCATGATTGTGAGGTCTCCCCAGCCATGTGGAACTATGAGTGTTAAACTTCTTTCCTTTATAAATTACCCAGGCTCGAGTATGTCTTTATCAGCAGTGTGAGAACGGATTAATACAGCAGTTAACATGAATAACTCATATTCCAGAACTTTCAACCCTAGATTTTCGGAGTAAAATGCAAGAGAACAGCGGATTCATAAGGCTGGGAGAGAAGGTTAATGGGGCAGGAGGGGACTAAGACTGGGTCAGTGTATTTCATGGGTATTTTTCCACAAGGATTACACTGGGGCTCCTCTTTCTTAGTATTGATCTTAACTGCTCAGATCATGATTAAAACAGTTCTTATCATCCCACGGCCTATGGATTTGGGAGCCCCACAACAGTGTAAAGCCCTAAGTTAACAAAATATCATCATTTATAAAAGTTCTAAACTAGGAACAGCAACCATATTTTTTTGGTTTTGTTTGTTTGCTTTTTATATAGATTCAGAAATTAGAAGCCTCCTATTAAAATTGAAATGGGCCCACATGGTTGTCATGTTACTTGGTTCGTATGCACTTCTCTGCCTATTGTTCTTGCTATGAAAACTAGCAACTTGTGGCAATCAGCGCAAAGCTTTTTTTCCAACAGCTTTATTGAGATACCATTTACAAGCCATAAAGTGTACCCATTTTAAGTGTAGAAGTCAGTGGTTTCAAGTGTATTTATGGAGTCATGCAACCATCACTGTCATTCAGTTTCAGAACATTTTCATCCCTCTATGAACCCACTAGCAGATTTGCAGTTACTCCTCATGACCACCCTGACCCACTCAGGTAATAGGGAGCCTTTGACTAGCTGTTCACTCCATTCTCAAACAGTTTTTCATTCAAGGGCAGTGTAATTTTCACAGCATTGAACAAAACTTCCATCGGAAGGAGACACGCACAGCACCAGGCTGAGCTCCTCAGAGAGACTTGCTCTTTTGGTTACTCTTACTTCATCCAGCAGCTGCTCAATCACAGAGACGCTTCCCGACCCTGGCAGTCCAACTTCCTTCAGCAGGAGTCTCTTTTCGAGCTGCAGGGCTACAGAATGTGATCGTTTCCCACACCTCAAAATATTCACATAAAGCAAATGCATCCTCTCTGGGTAAATTCTGAGCCACTGGGGCAGGTGAATGTGTGTGTGTATGTGTGCACATGTGTGCATGGGAGTGTGTATATGTACATGTGTGTGGTCCTCAGCAGGTTGTAGCACAAACATTCAAATCTAACGTAAATCTTGCTGGCCTCCAAAGCCCTGACCTGGGGAAGGTCACCGTACTGACGTTGTTTTACATTGTTGACAGGGATGTAAAGAGAAACCTTAGAACAATCCAGAAATAGCTCAAAGCTCAAACCCCACAGTAGTGTTATGAATATTTGTAGGCAAAGCACTCAGTTCTATAACTTACTTTGCGCACTTCTTGTAATTCATATAATCATTCAATATCAACGTGTGAGTCCACATGTCAACTTGGTTATGCTGAAGAGCAAGTGGACCTCTAAACCCAACTTTTTGTTCAGAGCTCATCCAAGTTCTTCCTATACTTGAGAAGTCAACTACCACTATCTTTCTGAAACTTGACAAGTGGTAATTTGTCTAGGGATTTAGCTATCAAGCCATCAGAATCATAGAAACAGTATTGGCCAAATGATGCCATAAACTGTACTTTTTGATTATAAGAAAGGATGGGTTTTAGAGAATTATCATGTAATACATACACTACATGTTTTGTTTCAGTAGCTCAATTGCAATTCCTAATGGTGCTTTAAAAAATTGATACATCGTGGCCTGGTGAGGTGGCTCACTCCATAATCCCAACACTTTGGGGGGCTGAAGTGACAGATTGCTTGAACTCAGGCATTGGACACCAGCCTGGGCAACGTAGCGAGATGTCATCTCTACTGAAAGTAAAAAATAATTACACAGATGTGGTGGCGTGCACTTGCCCCAGCTACTCAGGAGGCTGAGGCAGGAGGATCCCTTGAGCCCAGGAGGTCAAGGCTGCAGTGAGCTGTGATCACGACACTGCACTCCAGCCTGGGCAAAAGAGCAAGACTCTATCTCAAAAAACAAACAAACAACAACAACAAAAAATACATCAGGGAGCTGATTTCCAGACCAAACAAAAAGTTTAGGGGGCACACGGAGTGCTGTAGCCACATGTGTCAGACGGTCACTCTCCATCACCTTATCTGTTCACTCTTACTCCGACTCTCTAATGGGCCAGCTTTGACCCCAGCCCTGGATGGGGCCCACAAGGAGTGATGAGACAAGATGGAATTGGTGGCTTCACCTGTTTGTCATTGGGGATCTGAAGTGTCATAGAAAATTTTGATGAGCCAATCTTTTTATTAAATCTAAATTCATATTTATTTCAAATGCTGGTTGCTGGAAGACTGAAGGAAGCCATCTAGAAAGCAGGAGACATTACTTTTAGTATGTTTCTGCTCCTGGATCCTAGGGATGCCTGTGGGGTGGACATAGGACCACGATTTCTGTTTGTAAAGTGCAATAATGCCTACCCACTCCCTGGCTCCCTGGGAAGCCATGAGAATGATACAGGTCAGTCAGGGACTCTGGGCCTCTCAGATGTTGGGTCCAAGCCATGTCCCTCTCTTCTCCCCACTCTAGGGTGAGTGCCTTAGAACAAGGTGCTTTAACCAGCAAACCCCCAGAAGATGTGGAAAGGGACCCTGAAGTAATAGAATCCACAAGACTGTCAGCTCCACAAGGACAGGGAGGCCTACATTGGTTTTATCTCCAGCACCTCGCACCGTGCTTGACATATAATGTGTTAAAAAATGATTGTTGAGGCTGGGCAGGTGGCTCATGTCTGTAATCCCAGCACTTTGGGAGGCCAAGGCAGGTAAATCACCTCAGGTCAGGGGTTCAAGTCCAGCCTGGGCAACATGGTGAAACCCCATCTCTACTAAAAATACAAAAATTAGCCAAGCATGATGGCGCACACCTGTAGTCTCTGCTACTCCAGAAGCTGAGACACGAGAATTACTTGAACCTGGGAGGTGGAGGTTCCAGTCAACCCAGATCGAGCCACTGCACTCCAGCCTCAAAAAAAGAAGAAGAAGAAGATTGCTGTTGAGGCTAAGCACTGTGGCTCACGTCTGTAATACCCCCATTTTCAGAAGTCAAGGTAGGAGGATCACTTGAGGCCAGGAGTTTGAGAACAGAGTGGGCAACATAGTGGAACCCCTTCTCTACAAAATGTTTAAAAATTGCCCTAACCCTGAGGTGGTGGCGCAGTGGTTACTGGTCGGGATCGTGGGCACTGTGCTGTGTTCTGTGCAGCTCCTCACAGCCCTGCTTCAGACTGCTGTGCAGGTGTCTAGTGGGACAGGGCGAACTCGGGCTGCAAGGACATCTGGGCCTGGATGAGGAGAATTTTCTGTACTTCCCCTATGACAGCAACCTGCTGACTGAGAGATCCACCTCTGAAACCTCTCAGCGGCTTCTTCTGCGTTGCCCACCTGCAGGCAAGAAGGGGTAGAACATATGTTGTCATAGAAGTTAAAGTTTCAACTCAAGAAGGAAGGGAAATAACCTGTTGATATTCTCTGATGACAAATTACGAGAGCACTCCCCATCCCCACAGTATAAAACGATTATTTGCGTAGGTGCAAAAGAAAATGGTTTGCCACTGGAGTACAAAAATAAGTTAAAAGCCACAGAACCAAATGACTGTACAGGAAAGGTCTCAGAAGAAATTGAAGACATCATCAAAGAGGAATCATAAACTCATTAGAATATAACAGAATATATCTAAGGTTATTGTATATACCAATATAAAATATTTTTACCACTTGAGAACAGGGATCTGGGAATCTCCATGTTTGATCCATCTTCCACAGTGCTCTGAAGAAATATCACATGTGGGTGATACTTGTTTTCAGACTATAAAGAGAAACTGGGTTAGGAGTTAGGCAATATACAACATTTTGTCCTAAAAAACAAATACAAAAACTAGTCAGTTGGTGTGAATTTTGTTTACCTGAAATCAGATGTCGTGTTGATCACATAACTTCTTCTGGCCTGACATTGACACGTTGATGTTCTCAGACCGGGTCCAGAGAGGCCACTTCCCATAATATGAGACTTTCATTAATGGCACCAAGTTGGTGGGAAGAAAATAAAGAACAAGGGTTTTCTTCCTACTAACTAAACTCTTAGGACCTTCTGAGAGAAAGGATCAAATCTCAGGTAACCAGAAATGTCACTGTGGTTATGAAAATTACAGCAACCAATGGTTAAGCAGAAATGTAGATAACACCATCTCTATTTATCCATGTAACTACTGAAAAGAGTTAAATATTTTTTACTTCTACTCTCTGTGCACTTCCCAAAGAAACCTTTTTTTAGTCTTTTTTAAAGTATTTTTTATTTCCATTCATTTTTTAGGGGAGGGAAACAGGTGGTATTTGGTTACATGAGCAAGTTCTTTAGTGGTGATTTGTGAGATTTTGGTGCACCCATCACCCAAGCAGTATACACTGAACCCAGTTTGTCGTCTTTTATCCCTCACCCGCTTCCCTCCCAATTCCCCGCCCCAGAGTCCCCACTGTCTATTGTATCATTGTTATGCCTTTCCATCCTCATAGCTCAACTCCCATTGTAAGTGAGAACATACAATGTTTGGTCCTCCATTCCTGAGTTCCTTCACTTTGAATAATAGTCTCCAATCCCATCAAAGTTGCTGCAAATGCCATTAATTCATTCCTTTTAATGCCTGAGTAGTATTTCATCATATATATATAAAATAGTTAAAATAAACCTTTATTTTTAAGAATGCTGTATTTCTTAGCCAGGCAGGCACAGTGGCTCATGTTTGTAATCCTAGCACTTTGGGAGGCCGAGGCGGGTGGGTCACTTGAGGCAGGAGTTCAAGACCAACCTGGCCAACATGGCAAAATGCTCTCTCTGCTAAAAATATAAAAATTAGCTGGGCATGGTGGTGCATGCTTGAAATCCCAGCTACTTGGAGGGTTGAGGCACGAGAGTCATTTGAACCCAGGAGGTGGAGGTTGCAGTGAGCTGAGACCATGCTTCTGCATTCCAGCCTGGGCGACAGACTGAGACTCTGTCTCAAAAAAAAAAAAAAAAAGCTGTATTTTTAACAACATGTGCTATGTGTTCTTTCATGGTCTGTGAATAATAATCCTTGTTGAGTAGGGAAAATGCGGCTCCAGCCAGGGCTGCCATCAACACTTGTGTGTATTGTGCACTGCAGAAATGAACCCAGCTGAGGGACAAGTAGGGGCTGACATCTGTCTTCCTCTCTGCTGCCCATGCTGCATGCCTGTAGGGTTATAACCACCCAGAGGAATGCATGTCTTTTTCTAATTACACAAAGGTGTTAGCTCTACTTGTGGGTGTAGTGTATGCGTAATGGATTTGATCAGCAAATCGAGAGAGATACAAGTTTAGTGCAGCAAAAGGAGTCGTGGTGATCTATTTGAAATTCTTTACCATATTATGAAAAATATTCCTTTCTAAATCTAGCGATATTGAAAAATTCATACTCTCTGCCATCCCAGAAACCTACTGTCACTACTCACATATTCTTCAGAAATTTCCTGAATACATGCAAATATATATTTGTGTATATACACACAGCCACAGCCACACACATACTAATTTATGCAAATGGAAGTTTGCTATTTTATCCCTTGTTTTGAAGAAACTTCTAGTTTTTTTTATTATTGTGGTAAATAGACATAACATAAAATGTATCATTTTAACAATTTTTAAAGTGTACAATTCAGTGGCAATAGGGTCATTCACATTGTGAAACTATCATCGCTATCCACCTCCAGACCTCTTCCATTCCAAACTGGAACTCTACTCCCAATCCCCCCACCCCTTTCCACCACTGTTTTTCTTTCTGTCTCTATGAATTAGTGGCAGAATTTACTTTCTGCCACTACATATCTCATACAATTAGAATCATACAACATTTGTCTTTTTGTATCTGTCTTATTTCAGTTAGCGTAATGTCTTCCAGGTTCATTCATGTTGTGGGATGTATCCGAATTTCATTTCTTTTTCATGCTGAATAATATTCTGTTGTATGTATATAACACATTTTGTTATCCATTCACCCTGTCAATCAACACTTGAGCTGCTTATACTTTGTGGCTATTGTGAATAATGGTGCTAGGAATATCTGTTCAAGTTCATGGCTTCAAATTTTGGGGTACATATCCAGAAATCATGTGGTAATTCCAGCTTTGTTATTTTCAGGAGCCACCATACTGTTTTCCACAGCATCTGTACCATTTTACATTTCCACCAGCAATGAACAAAGCTAATTTGCTTACATCTTCACCAACGCTTGGTTTTTGTTAGTAGTCATCCTGATCGGTGTGAAGTGATATTTCTTTGTGGTTTTTATTTGAATTTCCTTAATGATTAGCAATGTCAAGCATCAGTTCAGGTACTAATTGTGGCTATTTGTGTATCATCTTCAGATAAATGTTTACTAAAATCTTATCCATTTTTTACTTGGGTAGATTTTTGAGTTTTAGGAGTTTATTATATATTCTGGATATTAATCCCTTATTAGATAGATACTCGTTTTACAAATAATTTCTCCCATTCTGTCAATTATCTTTTTACTCTGTTATTAGTATACTTTAATGCACTGAAGTTTTAAATTTTGGGCAGATGTGGTGGCTCACGCCTGTAATCCCAGTACTGTGGGAGACTGAGATGGAAGGCCAAGAGTTCAAGACCAGCTTGGTCAGCGTAGCAAGATGCCCATCTCTATAAAAAATAAAAAAGAATTTAAAAAAATTTAAAAAAGAAGTTTAATTTTGATGAAATATAATGTGTCTACTTTTTCTTTTCCTTCCTTCCATTTCTCTCTTCCTTTCTTCCTCCGTCCCTCCCTCCCTCTTTTCTTTTTCTCTCTCTTTCTCTCTCTCTCTTCCTTCCTTCCTTCCCTCCCTCCTTCCTTTCTTTCTCTCTTTATCTCTTTCAACAGACGGTCTCACTCTGTTGTCCAGGCTGGAATGCAGTGGTGTGATCTCAGTTCACTGCAACCTCTGCCTCCCAGGCTCAAGCCCTGTGTCATGTCCAGAAGCACAAACAACTAAATGATTACCAAATCTAATGTCATGAAACTTTCCCCCTATGTTTTATTCTAAGAGTTTTAGCTCTTAAATTCAGGCCTTTGATCCATTTGATTTAATTTTTGTATAGGTTCACCTCAGAGATATAGCAGGTTCGGTTCCAGATCACGCTAATACAGCAAATATTACGAGAAAGCCAGCAACACAAAGTTTTTGGTTTCCCAGTTTATATAAAAGTTATGTTTACACTACCCTGTAGTCTATTAAGTGTGCGATAGCATTATAATGAAAATGTAAAACCTTAATGAAAAAATACTTTATTGCTAGAAAATGCTAATGATTGTCTTAGTCTTCAGTGAGTTGTACTATTTTTGCTGGTGGAGGGTCTTGCCTCAATGTTCATGGCTGCTGACTGATTAGGGTGGTGGTTGCTGAAGGCTGGGATAGCTGTGCCATCTCTTCAAATAAGACAACAGTGAAGTTTGCCACATTGATTGGCTCTCCCTTTCACAGATTACTCTGTAGCATGCGAGGCATTTGGCAGCATTTTACCCGCAGTAAAACTTCTTTCAACATCGCAGTCAGTCCTCTCAAACCTGTTGCTGTTTTGCCAAGTAGGCTTATGTAATATTCCAAATCCTTTGCGTTATTTCAACAATGTTCACGGCATCTTCACCAGGAGTAGATGCCATCTCAAGAAACCACTTTCTTTGCTCATCCGTAAGAATGAACTCCTCATTTATTCAAATTTTATCACGAAATTACAGCAACTCAGTCACATCTTCAGGCTCCTTTTCTAATTCTAGTTCTCTTCCTGTTTCCACCACATGTACAATGGCTTCCTCCACTGAAGTCTTGAACCCCTCAAAATCATTCATGAGGCTTGGAATCAACTTCTTCTAAACTCCTGTGAATGCTGATATTTTGACCTCTTCTCATGAATCACAGATTTTTTTTTTGACCGAGTCTCACTCTCACCCAGGCTGGAGTGCAGTGGTGTGATCTCGGCTCACTGCAGCCTCCACCTTCTAGGTTCAATGGATTCTCATGCCTCAGCCTCCTGAGTAGCTAGGATTATGGGCGCCCACCACCACGCCTGGCTAATTTTTGTATTTTTAGTAGAGACGGGGTTTCATCATATTGGCCAGACTGGTCTCGAACTCTGACCTTGACTGATCCACTCACCTTGGCTTCCCAAAGTGCTGGGATTATAGGCATGAGCCACCGCATCCAGCCAGAATCACAGATGTTCTAAATGGCATCCAGAATGGCCTGATTTCAGAGTTGTTGTGTCTAACAGAATAAGAAAGCCTGAGGTGAGGACAGGGAGATGGGAAATGGCCTATTGGTTGAGAAATCAGGTGCCTCAAAACAATTAGCCATGGTAACATCAAAGATCATTGATCATAAATCTCCATAGCAGATATAACAATAATGAAAAAGTTTGAAATATTGCAAGAATTGCCAAAATGTGACACAGAGACATGAAGTGAACTCATGCTGTTGGAAAAATGACACTGATAGATTTGCTCAACCTAGAATTGCCGCAGATCTTCGATTTGCAAATATATGCGAAATGCAGCAAAGCAAAATGCAGTAAAATGAGGTATGCCTGTATATGGTGTAAGAAAAAGATCTAATTTCATTCTTTTGCATGTGGATATCCAGTTTTCTTGGCATTTCCTCATTGAATGGCCTTGGCATCCATGTCGAAAATTGTTTGGCCATATATGTGAGGGTTTAAATCTGGGCTCTCTATTCCGTTGGTTTATAGGTTTGTATATCTGTCTTTATGGAGGTACAATACTGTTTGCGTTATTATAGCTTTGTAATAAGTTTTGAAACCAGCTTTTGTCCTTCCTTTTCAAGATTATTTTAGCTATTACACATCCCTCGAATTTCCATATAATTAAAGATGGATTTTTTCTATTTCTGCAAAAACTATTGGGATTTTGACCAGGATTGCATTGAATCTGTAGATTGCTTTTGGAAGTACTGATGTCTTCACATTATTAAATATTCCAATCTATGAACTTATGTTGTCTTTCTATTATTGGTTTATGTCTTCTTTAATTTCTTTGAACAATATTTTGTAGTCTTCATTGTACCAGTCTTTCACCTCCTATATTAATTCCTAAGCATTTTTTAAATTTATTTTTTTATACTGCAGTATATGAAGTTGTTTTCTGAATTTCCTTTTCAGAAAACAACTTCTGGAGTGCAGTGGCACAATCTGGGCTCACTGCAACCTCTGGCTCTTGGGTTCAAGTGATTCTCATGCCTCAGCCTCCCGAAGCTACTACTCGGCTTTCAAGTAGTCCTGAGCTGGGACTACAGGTGCATACCACCATGCCTGGCTAATTTTTTTTTTTTTTTTTTTTGCATTTTTAATAGAGATGAGGTTTCACCATGTTAGCCAGCCTGATCTTGAAGTCCTGACCTCAATCCACCCGCCTCAGCCTACCAAAGTGCTGGGATTACAGGCGTGAGCCACTGCATTCTGACACTTGTTCATCATTAATGTAAACACAACTGATTTTTGCTTGTTGATTTTGTATCCTGCTCTATCCTTTGCTTTTAAAAATGTATGTATTGGGGTTTTTCTATACAATTAATATTTTGAGATACCTCGTTACCTGGATAGCATTCTATTATGTGGCCGATCTAGATTGGTCATCATTCTACAGCCCACAGAAGGAAGCTTGCCCATTGCCTGTTTTTGTACTTAAACTGAAAGTGGTTTCATAATTTTTAAATTGTTACATTTTAAGCAGTACCTACATAAACTTTATCTTGTTTCTTGGCCACAAAACCTAAAATATTTATTATTGGCCTATCAAGAAACAGTTTATTGATCCCCATTCTGGAACATACTTGGCCAGTCCCCTGTTGAAAGTTTATTCGAATTGTTTCTAATTTAAGGCTTATTATTATTAAGAGATGGGTCTTGCCATGTTGACCAGGTTGATCTTGAAGTCCTGGCCTCAAGCGATCTTTCCATCTCGGCCTCCCAAAGTGCTGGGATTACAGGTGTGAGCCACTGCACCTGGCCCTAATTTCATGCTATTCTAAACAATATTTCAGTAACATTCATCAAATTTTGCCCTCAGGGATATATCTGTAGGGTAAATCCTTAGTAGAGAAATAATCTGGATCCACAGGTGCGTGCATTTTTATTTTGGAGAGTTAATGCCACAGGCCCCAGAAAGAAATCACAGCCGTTCACCTCTCGTCAGCAGCGCTTTCCCTATGTGCTAACAGTGTGAATTACTGATTTTTACATTTTTATCATCTCGTTGGAATTTCCATTTATTTAATTGTAAGTTAGGCTGAGCACCTTTTAATAAAAAGGTATATCTACACGTTCCTGGTTTTTGCTTCTTTTTCTTTCACAGGGTTGTAGGGCAGGATAAGTAAGGTTAGGAGGCCACGCTGACTTGCTTCCTTGTGTGACGCCCCACAGGCTCCTTTTGCAGTGGGCTCCTTTCATTTGCACCCTTGCGTGTTAGCACCTAACTCTTTGCAAGATAGCAAAAGGCATACCATACCAGCCTCTTGCAAGGTACCAGCTGACTGCCAGATGATTACAAATTCCTGATGCCCAATGTGGCTGGGGAAAAGTCTCTTTTCACGATGTAGCTTCCCCAATCTCCAGCCAATCATCACCAAAAGCCCAAGAAACTATTACCTACAAATTCCTGCTTTGCGGGGGATAGGGACTTCTCTGGGGTCCCACATGCACAAGGTTTAGCTTACGGTGACATTTTCCTCATTTTAATTGTAAAAAAAGACACCCCTAGTGTAGACTTTACATGCTTTTGATACGTGTGACGAGTGTTAGAGCATGTAGACACCAAGTGCACGCGCCAACTTCTGGTCCACCTTTGCATACTTGACCTCACAAGTATTTTATGAATAGGTATGAACTGCTCCCCTAAAGAGAATTTCCCTTAAGGCACTGGCTACTGTCTCTCTTTTTAAGCAACCTGCTCTGCCTCTCAGAGTATACTTCGCACTTTGCAATAAACTTCTCTGCTTACTCTTACTTTGGATTTGCTGTCAAATTCTTTTATGTGTTGAAGTCAAGAACCTGAACTGGCCCACTGACAACAGTTGGATTATTGATTGTTACTAGCTATTTTGTTTCTTATAACAATTCTTTATATATTAAGGCAAACTGAGCCTTTGTCATATGAGTAGCAAATGTTTCTTCCCCAAGTTTGTTACTTAAAAAAATGTTTAAGTCAGTATTTCCTCTAAATGTGTTATATGCACATGAATATAGTAATCTTTTCCCTTATGGTTTCTGGGTTTTATGTCTTACAGGAAAATCTCTTCCCTATTTGGAGATGATTAAAAAAAAAGAAAAAACTTCATGTTTTCTTTTGGTTCTCACATGTTTTTAAAGTACTTTAATCCATCTGGCATTGACTTTGGTGCGTGGAGTAAGGGATGGTTCTGGCTGGTAGTCAGCTGTCCCAAAGCCATTTCGTGAATAATCCATCTTTTTTTTCACTGTTTGAAATGCCATCTTTCCATATGTATTTGAGTTTACTTTTCAGCACTCTAATTTCTTCCATTGATCTAGCTATACATTCATTCATGTACTATTTCAAGCTTCCTTAATTAAGTATAGTTTTATAATGTCTTTTATCATTTGGAAAAAGTAGTCTATTAGCCTTCTTCTGTAGAGTTTTCTTGGCTGTTTTTGCATGTTTTGCTTCTATGAACTTTAGAATCAGTTTGTCTACTTAAAAAGTTGATATTTCATTGAAACTATATTAAATTTTTAGATAAATTTAAAGAGAAAAATGTATTATTAGTTCTTCCTATTAAAAATCAAGGTGTGTGTAGCTATTCATTCAGGGTTTTTTCTTTGCTAACTAGAGCTTTAAAGTTTTGATTTATATAAATTAATTTCAATTGAGTTTATTCCTAGGTATTTTTTTCTTTTCTGGGTATGATAAGTAAAATTTTTCTTTTTTGTGTTTTCTAACAGTTTCTTATACATCAAAAATGATTGTATTTTGATTTTTGGAGGAAAATGGTGGATAGGAGGCAGGACTAACTTGCAGCTCCCATTCAGATGGACAGAGCAACATGGGAAGACTCACACTGTGAACTTTTGCTCCAAGAACTACTGCAGGAACATACCAGGAAAGCCGAGAGAACCCACAGACCCTTTGAAGGAAGCTGATTGCTGCTGCAGGTCCCTGGAGACAACCGAAAAACTCCAAAGACAAAGGACATCATCTCTTGGGAGCTCTAGGGCCCTGCCTACTGCCTGATCCTCCTTATACTACTGCAGCTGATGCTGTCTTGAAAGCGCCACCTCCTGGCTGGAGGCCAATGAACACAAAACTAGCACAATAAACAAAAATACCACCAAGGACCCTCACAGAGTCCACTCCACTCCCCTGCTACCTCCACCAGAGCAGGTGCTGGTATCCACAGCTGAGAGACCTGAAGACACATCACATCACAGGACTCTGTGCAGACACTCCCCAGTACCAGCCCAGAGCCTGATAGCTCTGCTGGGTGGCTAGATCCAGAAAAGAAATAATAATCACTGCAGTTTGGCTCTCAGGAAGCCACATCCCCAGGAAAAGGAAGAGAGCACCACATCAAGAGAGTACCCCATGGGACAAAAGAATCTGAACAGCAGCCCTTGAGTCCCAGATCTTCCCTCTAACGTAGTCTACCCCAATGAGAAGGAAACAGAAAAACAATTCTGGTAATATGACAAAACGAGGTTCTTTAACACCCCCAAAACATCACACTAGCTCACCAGCAATGGCTTTAAACCAAGAAGAAATCTCTGACTTGCTGGAAAAAGAATTCAGAAGGTCGATTATTAAGCTAATCAAGGAGGCACCAGAGAAAGGTGAGGTTCAACTTAATGAAATCAAAAAAATGATACAAGATATGAAGGGAAAAATCTTTAAATAAAATAAATAAAAAATAGTCACAGGCCAGGCGCGGTGGCTCACGCCTGCCTATAATCCCAGCACTTTGGGAGGCCAAGGCGGGTGGATCATAGGTCAAGAGATCGAGACCATCCTGGTCAACATGGTGAAACCCCATCTCTACTAAAAATACAAAATTAGCTGGGCATGGTGGCGCGTGCCTGTAGTCCTAGCTACTCGGGAGGCTGAGACAGGAGAATTGCTTGAACCCAGGAGGCAGAGGTTGCAGTGAGCCGAGATCGCTTCATTGCACTCCAGCCTGGGTAACAAGAGTGAAACTCCGACAAAAAAACAAAACAAAACAAAAAAAAAAACAGTCACAACTTCTGGAAATGCAGGATATGCTTAGAGAAATATAAAATGCACTGGAAAGTCTCAGCAATAGAATCAAACAAGTAGAAGAAATAACTTCAGAGCTTGAAGCCAGGGCTTTCTTATTAACCCGATCTAACAAAGACAAAGAAAAAAGAATTTTAAAAATGAACAAAGTGCCCAAGAAGTTTGTTGGTCCTGAGGAAGAAAAGAAATCTAAAGTCTGTAAAACAGGTGTGAGGGAATAATTGAGGAAATCTTCCCTGGCTGTGTTAGAGATCTAAACATCTAAATACAAGAAGCTCAAAGAACACCTGGGAGATTTATTGCAAAAAGATCATCACGTAGGCACATAGACATCAGGTTATCTAAAGTCAAGGTGAAGGAAAAAAATCTTAACAGCTGTAAGGCAAAAGCATCAGGTAAACCTATAAAGGAAAACCTATCAGATTAATAGCAAATTTCTCAGCAGAAACCCTACAAGCTAGAGGGGATCCGGGCCCTAGCTTTAGCCACCTTACACAAAACAATTATCAGCCAAGAATTTTGTATCCAATGAAACTAAGCTTCATTAATGAAAAATTTAAAAAATATGCACCTTTTTTCAGACAAACAAATGCTGAGAGAATTCACCACTACCAAGCCAGCACTGCAATAACTGCTAAAAGGAGCTCTAAATCTTGAAGTAAATCCTCAAATTATACCAAAATAGAACTTCCTTAATGCATAAATCTCACAGGACCTATAAAACAAAAACACAACTAACCCCAGGGTATTCAGAAAACAAAATTACTTGTTGAATAGAATAGTACCTCACTTCTCAATACTAACGTTGAATGTAAATGTCCTAAATACTCCATTTAAGAGATACAGAAACAAACCAACAAACAGCAAAACAAACAAAAAAAAAAAACAAAAGAAACAGCAGAATGGCTAAGAATTCACCAACCAAAAAAACAAAAGAAACAGCAGAATGGCTAAGAATTCACCAACCAAGTATCTGCTGTCTTTGAGAGACTTACCTAACACATAAGAACTCACATAAACTTAAGGCAAAGGGGTGGAAAAAGATATTCCATGCAAATGGACACCAAAAGCGAACAGAAGTTCACTTAAGACATAAGCTATTCTTATATCAGAAAAAACAAACTTTAAAGCAACATCAGTGAAAAAACACAAAGAATGCCATTATATAATGATAAAAGGATTTATCCAACAGGAAAATACCACAATCCTAAATATATATGCACCTAACACAGGAGCCCTTAAATTTATAAAACAATTCCTACTGGACTTAAGAAATAAGATAGACAGCAACACAATAATAATGGGGGACTTCAATACTCCACTGACAGTACTAGACAGGTCAGCAAGACAGAAAGTCAATAAAGAAGCAATGGATTAAAACCATATCATAGCACAAATGAACTTAACAGATATTTACAGAACATTGTACCCAGCAACTGCAGAGTATACATTTTATTCATCAGCACATGGAACATTCTCTAAGATAGACCATATGATAGACCACAAAACAAGTCTCAATAAATTTAAGAAAATCTTTTTTTTTTTTTTTTTTTGAGACAGAGTCTCACTCTGTTGCCCAGACTGGAGTACAGTGGCACAATCTTGACTCACTACAACCTCTGCCTCCCGGGTTCAAGTGATTCTCATGCCTTCGCCTCCTGAGTAGCTGGTATTACAGTCAGCCACCACCAGACCTGGCTAATTTTTGTATTTTTAGTAGAGACAGAGTTTTACCATGTTGGCAAGGCTAGTCTCAAACTCCTGACCTCAAGTGATCTGCTTGCCTCAGCCTCCCAAAATGCTGGGATTACAGGCATGAGCCACTGTGCCTGGCTAAGAAAGTCAAAATGATATCAAATACTCTCCCAGACAACAGTGGAAAAGAACTGGAAATTAACTCCAAATGGAATGCTCAAAACTATGCAAATACATAGAAATTAAATAACCTGCTCCTAAATGATCGTTGGGTCAACAATAAAATCAAGATGGAAGTTAAACAATTCTTTGAACTGAATGATAGTAGTGACATAACCTATAAACACCTCTGGGACACAGCAAACGTGGTGCTAAGAGGGAAGTTTATAGCCTTAAATGCCTCCATCAAAAAGTCTGAAAGAGCACAAACATAATCTGAGGCCACACCACATGTAACTGGAGAAACAAGAACCAACCAACCCAAACCCAGCAGAAAAAAAGAAATAACAAATATCAGAGCAGAACCAAATGAAATTGAAACAAAAAATACAAAAGATAAATGAAACAAAAAGCTGGTTCTTCGAAAAGATAAATAAAATTGATAGACCATTACAAAGATTAACCAAGAAAAGGAGAAGATCCAAATAAGCTCAATTAGAAATGAAACAGGAGGCCATAGCACTCCAGCCTGGGTAACAAGAGTGAAACTCTATCCCAAAAAAAAAAAAAAAGAAATGAAACAGGAGATATTACAACCAATACCATAGAAATACAAAGTATCATTCAAGGGTACTATGAACACGTTTATGCACATAAACTAGAAAACCTGTAGGAGATGGATAAATTCCTGGCAATATACTATTCTCCTAGATCAAACCAGGAAGAAATAGAAACTCCGAACAGACCAATAACCAGTGGTGAGATTGAAATGGTAATTTAAAAATTGCCAGCAAATGAAGTTCAGGACCAGACAGATTCACAGCTGAATTCTATCAGGCATTCAAAAAAGAGTTGGTACGAATGCTATCGACATTATACCATAAGACACAGAAAGAGAAACTTCTTCCTAAATCATTCTATGAAGCCAGTATCAGCCTAATATCAAAACCAGGTAATGACATAACAAAGAAAAACTACAGACCAATATCCCTGATGAACATAGATGCAAACGTCCTCAACAAAATACTAGCTGACCAAATCCAACAACATATCAAAAAGATAATCTGCCATGATCAAGTGGGTTTCATATCAGGGATGCAGGGTTGGTTCAACATATACAAGTCAATGAGATATACATAAACAGAACTAAAAACAAAAAATCACATAGTTATCTCAATAGACACAGAAGAATTATTTGACAAAATCCAGCATCCCTTTATGATTAAAACCCTCTTCAAAATTGGCATAGAAGGGACATACCTTAAGGCCATAAAAGCCTTCAATGACAAATCCACAGCCAACATAATACTGAACAGGTGAAAATTGAAAGCATTCTCTCTGAGAACTGGAACAAGACAGGGATGCCTCCTCTCACCGCTTGTATTCAATATAGTACTGGAAGTCCTAGCCAGAGCAATCAGACAAGAGAAAGAAGTAAAGGCATCCAAATTGGTAAAAAAAAAAAAACAAGTCAAACTGTCACTGTTTGCTGATGACAGGATCATATACCTACAAAACCCTAAAGACTCCTCCAAAAAGCTCCTAGAACTCATAAATGAATTCAGCAAAATTTCAGGATACAAAACTAGTATACACAAATCAGTAGCTCTGTTATACACCAACAGCAACCAAGCTGAGAATCAAATCAAGAACTCAACCCCTTTCAAAACAGCTGGAAAAAAATAAAATAAAATAATTGGGATATACGTAACCAAGGAGGTGAAAGACCTCTACAAGGGAAATTACACAACACTGCTGAAAGAAATCATAAACAGTGCAGACAAATGGAAACATATCCCATGCTCATGGATGGGTACAATCAATATTGTGAAAATGACCACACTACCAAAAACAATCTACAAATTCAACGCAATCTCCATCAAAATAACACAATTCTTCATAGAACTAGAAAAAAATAATTATAAAATTCATATGGAACAAACAAAAGAGCCCACATAACCAAAGCAAGACTAAGCAAAAAGAACAAATCTGGAGGCATCATATCACCTGACATCAAACTATACTATAAGGCCATAGTCACCAAAAGAGCATGGTACTGGTATAAAAATAGGCATGTAGACCAATGGAACAGAAGAGAGAACTCAAAAATAAAGCCAAGTACCTACAGCCAGCTGATCTTTGACAAAGCACACAAAAACATGAAGTGGGGAAAGGACACCCTATTCCACAAATGGTGCTGGGATAATTGGCGAGCCACATGTAGAGGAATGAAACTGGATGCTCATCTCTCACCTTATACAAAAATTAACTCAAGATGGATCGAAGGCTTAAATCAAAGACCTGAAACCATAAAAATTCTAGAAGATAACATCGGAAAAATCCTTCTAGATATTGGCTTAGGCAAAGACTTCATGACCAACAACCCAAAAGCAATTGCAACAAAAACAAAGATAAATAGATGGGACTTAATTAAATTAAAAAGTGTCTGCACACCAAAAGAAACAATTAGCAGAGTAAAGAGACAACCCACGGAGTGGAAGAAAATCTTCACAATCCACGCATCCAACAAAGGATTAATATCCAGAATCTACAAGGAACTCAAACAAATCAGCAAGAAAAAAAACAAACAATTCCATCAAAAAGTGGACTAAGGACATGAATAGACAGTTCTCAAAAGAAGATACACAAATGGCCAACAAGCATTTGGAAAAATGCTCAACATCACTAATGATCAGGGAAATGCAAATCAAAACCACAATGAGACACCACCTTCCTCCTGCAAGAATGGCCATAATCTGCCAGTTACTAGCTGGGAGACCTTGGTCAACTGGCCAATTTAACTTGTCTGTGCCTCAGTCTCTGCATCTGTAAAATAGAAATGTTAATGATACCTGCCTGAGGGTTGTTATGAGGATGACATTTCTATTATTTGAAATTATTAATTATTTTAATTAAATATTAATGCACACGTAATTGCTATTTTAATGTTGCTAAATAAGAAAATGCAAATAGAGATTTTTGTATCGGGCACACTATAAACATTAAGAAAGAAGGTCAATTTTATTTGGAAGTTGGAAAGGGATCGAGAAAGAGATGATTCTTGGGCTCTCCCTGCTCTCACCTCCTTGCTGTGGCCAGTTAGTCCCAGGGCTTGCTTCTGCTTGGTAGTCTAGTGTGCTGTGGTGAAATGGTTGTGTGCTAATTCTAATTTCTTTACCTTCTTCCCCCAAAACCAGATATGTCAGGTCTTTTTTGTCATTAATTTTTTAAATTTTTATTTATTAATTTATTTTTGAGACAGGGTGTTGCTCTGTTGCCTACACTGAAGTGCAGTGATGTGAGCATGGCTCACTGCAGCTTCAAGTGCACGGACTCAAGCAGTCCTCCAGCTTCAGCCTCCTGAGTAGCTGGAACCACAGGTGTGTGCCGCCACACTCAGCTAATGTTTTCATTATTCGTAGAGATGGGGTCTTGCTGTTTGCCCGGGCTGGTCTTGAATGCCTGGGCTTGAGCGATCCTCCTGCTTCTGCCTCCTAAAGTGTTGGCACTACAGATATGAGCTACCATACTTGGCCCTTAATTTTTTAAGAGCACTTTTACGCTCACAGTAAAATTGAGAAAAAGATACAAAGATTTCCTGTATACACACTGCCCTCACACACGGAAAGCCTTCTCCGTCATTAGCATCCCCCACCAGAGTGGCACATTTGTTCTTTACAACCAATGAACCTGCACTGACCATCATTATCACCCAAAGTCCATAGTTTACATTAAGGTTCACTCTTAGTGTTGTACGTTCTCTGGGTTTGGACAAATGTATAATGACGTGTATCCACCATTACAGGATTACACAAAGTAGTTTCACTGCCCTAAAAATCCTCTGTGCTCCACCTATTCATTCCTCTCCTCCCAAGCCCTGGCAACTGCTGGTCTTTTCACTGCCGCCTTTTCCAGAATGTCACGTAGTTAGAATCATACAGTGTTTAGCTCTTTCAGATTGACTTCTTTCACTAAGTAACGTGCATTTGAGTTTCCTCCATGTCTTTTCATGGCTTGCTAGCTCAATTCTTTATAGCACTGAATAATATTCCATTGTCTGGATGAGCTACAGTTGATTTATCCATTCACCTACTGAAGAACGTTTTGGCTGCTTCCAAGTTTTGGCAGTTACGAACAAACCCACTATAAAATGGGTGTGCAGGTTTTTGTAAGTTTTCAACTCCTGTGAGTAAATACCGAGGAGCATAATTTCTGGATCAAATGGTAAGAATATGTTTAATTTTGTGAGAAATTGCCAAACTATCTTCCGAAGTGGTTGTATCATTTTGCATTCCCACGAAAATTCATTTGCATTGTAATGAATGAGAGTTCCCGACGCTCCACAACTTCATCAGCATTTGGTGTTGTCGGAGCTGTGGATTTTGTGGATTTTGGCCATTCTAATAGGCGTGTAGTGGTGTGCTATAGCTGGCCTAGAGCCAGAACCTGAGCAACGCCATTTTATAAGACAAAGTTGTGTCTCCAAAAATGAGCTCTAACAACTGCCCCATTCTCCTTGCAATAACTGCTGACTTTGGCTTCTGTAAATAAAACTGCTAGTTTGCTCTGAAAAATGCCCACTAGGTGAAGCTGTTTACCTTTTCTTATCAGTAACTGCCAGAATTGCTGGCCTTTGCTTATCAGAATAAGCGGCCCAAGCTAATTTCATCTTGGCCCCTATGACTTGTAATAAGTAACTAAGATCTGTAATTTCCACTGCTACCCAGACAATGTGTAAACTAACGTTTATCTTGACTTCTGTAAACCACTTAGGTAGCAATCGTAGTGACAGTAAGTCCCCTAGCCCTTGGAATGTCCGGAGGCCCCTACCCCCGTCCCTGCCCAGAAGGTGATTTATGGAATCCCCCGGCCCTCAGAATGTCTGAATCCCTTCAGCCCCACCCCCACCCCACACCTTCCCCTGGAGATGGTTTACGGGCATAAAAGGTCCTGTCACCCTCCCTATGGGGCCGCGGGTTAGAGAGACGTGAGTCCTCCATGGTCGCCGGCAATAAAGGCCCTGCAATTTGGCATACTTTTGTTTTGGTGAATTATTTTAATCTCGCATTTCAATACAGCAGTGGTATCCCACACTGTTTTAATCTGCATTTCTCTAATGATGTATGATGCCCTCTGTTGGTGGACATTTGGGTTGTTTCCAGTTTGAGGGTGACACAAAAAGAAATGCTGGAAACATCTCTGCAGGTGTCTTTGGTGGTCCTATGTACTCATTTTCCTTCAGTATACACATAGAAGTGTGAAACTGTTAGGTCCAAAGATAGGGATGTGTTCAGCTTTAGGAAACGGTGCCAATCAGGTTTCCAAGCTAGTTCTACCACTTTCCACTTTGCCTGGAGTTAGTCATAATTTAAAAACTAGGAACATTTCTTTCATATTGAAATAATTCTGTGATTTGAATAATTCAAAGGAGGTCTAGTATGGCTTGTAACAATCTGAATCATCCTCACTTTCAACAGAGAATTGTAAAATGCTATTTAAGGAGTATAATTTGTTCCCCTTGCTAATAGTAGAAGAGAAATGACTGATCGGAAGACACAGAGAATAATGGAAGCCAGCATCCTTGAGTCTCACTTCCCTGTATTAAACTATTGCCTAATTAACAGCATGCTGGGGTTGTACATTGGATTCTGGAGCCAACCTCTAGGGTGCAGGCACTGACTAGCCCACCAGCAAGCTGGGCACCCCCGGGAAAGAGATTTGATACCGGCGTGCCCCTGTGTCTTCATTTGTAAAATAGGGATATGCTAGCACCCACTTCTTAGGATTGGATTGAATGAAATAATCTATGTGAAATACTTAAAACAGGACATAGTGTATCACAAATGCTCAATAAATATAAGCTCTTGTTGTTTTGGTATCCTCAAAGGAGTACCAACACTTTAAAATAGGGTCCTGGACAAAATGCATTAGCACTATGAGGTTAGCTACTTTCCTTATCCGTATGCAAACACTGTTGTATTACTACTGCAGCCAGGGTTCAGTTACTCAGAAACACCACCCAGAGAGCAAATACAAGCAGTCCAGGAGAACGTTGTTTCAGTCTCCACGCAGAGGGCCAAGTTTAGGACTGCAGCAGAGCCTCTCACTCACCCTTGCACGGGGCAGCAGTCCCAAGTCTGGGAAGCTGCCTGCCCACTGCTGGCTAGGGTAGAAGGAGGGCTGCTGTGGGCAGACCCCAGCCATCAGAAGTGACAGGCCCCAAGGTCAGAGGCAGAGCAAATATGAAAGGATTAGCAAAGCCTCAGGCAGTACAAGGATGTAGCAGGATCCTGAAAGGGTTCCCATCAAGGCAGAGAACAGTCACTAATGTTTTACACGACAATCCCAAGGCATCCAGAAAAAAGCAATAACTTTCTCTGCACTCTGTTTATAAAGTAAGCTATAAAGTAAGTGATTTTTTCTGGTAAAGTGAATTCAGGGGTCTTCACATAAATTAAAAGGAAAAAAAGGAGATGGAGGGCAAATCTTTAGATTAGAACACTTAAAAAGGCTATCACCATTGCAATGCAATGTGAGGTCCTTATTTGAATCTTGACTTGTAAAAAATTATGCTAAAAGTGTACAAATATGTGATACAATTAAAAATTTGAATACAACTGAATATATTATCATATTAAGAAATTTTGACCAAGCACAGTGGCTCAAGCCTGTAATTCCAGTCCTTTGGGAGGCCAAGGTGGGTGACTCACTTGAGCTTAGAAGTTTGAGATCAGCCTGTGCAACATGGTGAGATCCTGTCTCTTGAAAAAAAAAAAGAAGAAATTTTTATTAACTTTCATATGTAAAAACAGTAGGGTGGCCAGGCACAGTGGCTCATACCTATAATTCCAGCACTTTGGGAGGGTTAGGTGGGCAGATCACAATGTCAAGAGATCAAGACCATCCTGGCCAACATGGAGAAACCCCATCTCTACTAAAAATACAAAAATTAGCTGGGTGTGGTGGCACACACCTGTAGTCCCAGTTACTCGGGAGGCTGAGGCAGGAGAGTCGCTTGAACCCAGGAGACAAAGGTTGCAGTGAGCCGAGATTGCACCACTGCACTCCAGCCTGGTGACAGAGCGAGACTGCATCTCAAAAAAAAAAAGAAGAGTAGGATAATTGTGATGAAAAATAATTTTATCTTTTGGAGATAATGTGTCTAAATATCTAGAAGTGAAATGATATAATGTCTGGGTTTGCTTCAGAATTACGTGGTTGGAGGGGATGTCAATGAGTGGGATGTTGGGAACAGGACCAGTCACCACTGATGGCAATTGGGACTCGGTGATGGATACTGTGGATTCACGCAACTCTGAACCATTTTTGTGTATCTTCAAAACTCTCCATGATAAAGTTATGTTTTTAAAGCTACTCTTAAAAAAAAGATATTAAAATCATGTGATCTATTTTAGAAAAATTTCCATCAAAATTGCTAAAATAAAATATGGCAACTGAGGAAGAAAAAGGTAAGAAAAAAATGCAGGAAATACAGTAACATATTTTATAAAAATGTCAATCCAAAATATTATTTAAGAAGATTTTGCTGCATGATATGAGTAGGGAGTGATATTGTCAGTTATCTGAAATTGCCCATGTAGAAGTTATTGATAAGTTTATTTATCCATCATGAATTTGCTGGTAACCCACTGAGGGCAGAGCATCAGGAACCCCAGCCCAGGGCAGGGAGACTTAAGCAGTGCCCTCCTCTACCTCCCAGGCTATGCCAAGGACCACACCACCAACTCTCTCTGGGTCTGTTTTCTGCTCTGAACAGTGGAGCTCATGATGGTGTTAGAGCAACATCCATTTTACTGTGTTGTGAGGAGTAAAGACCATAATGGACATAGGTGCCGTTGATTCATCTGGGAAAAAGGGGGCATGGGGCACAGATTTGCTTGTGGAATAGTGCTCTGAGGGCGGGGAAAGCAGGAAGAAATTTCTATGGGAACCACACACAACCGTGATATTGTAGGATTTGAAAGAACAAGCCTTTTAGGTTGACTCTCAGTACTGCCCCTTGGGAGCTGACTGCTATGGGCACTCTCTGCCATGGGCGCTGTCTGTGCCTCAATGACTTCTTCATCCTGGAATTCAGTAAGACCTGAAGGCCCTGTGGTGGTGATCAAAGTATCAATGTGCGGCAGAGGTGTGGAAGATGATTGGCCTATAGGAAGCACGTAATGCAGGTGCACAGTCAACTTTGTGATCACTACAATGATAAAAAGCAGCCGGTTGTTTATTCTGATGTCCCATAGACCCCTTAAGTATGGCTGGAGCCAGGCCTATGTCTGCAGAATGATGAGTCACTGCCCCAGAGAGCTACAGCATCTTTTTGCTAAAACCATAATTTATTCAGACTGCACCTAACTAACTTAACCAGAAACTTGGAATTTCAAGGTGACCAACTAGACCTGTAATAGTTCAGTGCTTTCATAGTTCATGTCCAGGGTCACGTGTCACTGGGACACAAACCTCCATCCTCCTGTCTTGTGAAATGTGTACTCATCCTTAAGGTGGTAGAAAGGAGAGGCTGTTTTCCACTCTGTTGATGTCCTTAAATCCTTGCAGAAAGGGTAAGACTGGGAGGTCCCAGGAAGGCAGCCTGGAAAATTCCTCTTCTCTCTGGTTTGCCCCAGACACTTCAGCGCTTGCCTTCCTGACGGTGCAATACGCTGGGTGATTCACCAGGTTCAGTCTGGGAGGAGGCGTGGAGGATCCTGCTATCTTCCCAGACACACAAAGTCCCAGGTTTTGTTTTCTGAGTCTTGGCGTCCCCAGCCAAAGTTCCCGGTTACTGGATGCCACCATGGGAGGGGGAACGCTCACCAGCTCCACTCCCTAGGGCATTGCTAGGGTCTTAGTCACCTAGAAAAGATTCCACGTATTTGTCCAGTTACTGCAACAATAAAAGGGTTATACTCCAGCAGCTTTGTCTTCCTCACTCTGTCATCTCAGGAAAGCCGCATCAAACCTTTGCCATGAAAGCACAATGCCAGAAATGCGGCTGCGTGCCCGGCTCAGCCATGCTTGGGCTGCTCTTGATTCACAAAGGCCTCTGGCAGCCTCTCCTGAGATCATTTGGGCTCAAGATGTCATTCCCTGGTCACACCTAGATTCTTAACTAATGTATTAAGATTTATGGAGAAAGCCTCCATTCTCTTATTTGCTTGGCAAATACTTTTTGGCTCCTGTTCAGAGGTGATTGCAAGAAGCACTCGGAGAAGTCAGATGTGGTCTCTGGAGCCGCTCTGGCAGTTTTCACAAGGCCCAGGGGCAGGGTAGGAGTGCATGAGGCCAGGGTGAGTCGTTGGCCTAAAGATCTGAAGACATAGACAAGTTGAGGTACTGTTAACATCCCCTAGGGGGTCCCAAACTTCGTGCCACCTGGGGTCAGGCAACAGGGAGTGGTGGGGACTGTGGTAAACTAGAGAATGCATGGCCTTTTAGAGAGCAGCCCTCCTCCCGACCAGCTGACTGCCGCCTTGTGGAAATAGGTGCACAGCTGAGCCAGATCTCTTGTTTTGTCAAGAGAAGCCAGGAATTTTGAGTTATTGTGAAATTTACAGGTATTTCATGTTGACAACTAAGTTTTTAAAAATTATATACACACATGGAAAGATGCTCAACATCAGTAATCATTAGAGAAAAGCAAATGAAAACTAAGGTGAAATGCCACCTCACATCCATTAGGACGGCTGTCATTCACAAACATAACCAAAACTAAAGTGAAATAGCACCTCACATCCATTAGGACGGCTGTCATTCACAAACATAACCAAAACTAAAGTGAAATAGCACCTCACATCCATTAGGACGGCTGTCATTCACAAACATAACCAAAACTAAAGTGAAATAGCACCTCACATCCATTAGGACGGCTGTCATTCACAAACATAACCAAAACTAAAGTGAAATAGCACCTCACATCCATTAGGACGGCTGTCATTCACAAACATAACCAAAACTAAAGTGAAATAGCACCTCACATCCATTAGGACGGCTGTCATTCACAAACATAACCAAAACTAAAGTGAAATAGCACCTCACATCCATTAGGACGGCTGTCATTCACAAACATAACCAAAACTAAAGTGAAATAGCACCTCACATCCATTAGGACGGCTGTCATTCACAAACATAACCAAAACTAAAGTGAAATAGCACCTCACATCCATTAGGACGGCTGTCATTCACAAACATAACCAAAACTAAAGTGAAATAGCACCTCACATCCATTAGGACGGCTGTCATTCACAAACATAACCAAAACTAAAGTGAAATAGCACCTCACATCCATTAGGACGGCTGTCATTCACAAACATAACCAAAACTAAAGTGAAATAGCACCTCACATCCATTAGGACGGCTGTCATTCACAAACATAACCAAAACTAAAGTGAAATAGCACCTCACATCCATTAGGACGGCTGTCATTCACAAACATAACCAAAACTAAAGTGAAATAGCACCTCACATCCATTAGGACGGCTGTCATTCACAAACATAACCAAAACTAAAGTGAAATAGCACCTCACATCCATTAGGACGGCTGTCATTCACAAACATAACAACTGTTGCTGAGAATGTGGAGAAAGTGGAATCCTTGTGCACTGTCAGTAGGAATGCAAAACGGTAGAGCCACTGTGAAAAACGTATGGCAGTTCCTCAAAACATTAAAAATAGAACCGCCATATGATCCAGCAATTCCACTTCTGGGTGTACTTCCTAAAGAACTGAAAGCAGCGTTATTCATAACAGCCGAACTCTGCAAGAACCCAGGTGTCCATCAATAGGTGAACGGATTAGCAAAATGTGATACAGATGAGTGTACACAATGAGACATTATTCAGCCTTAAAAAGGAAGGAAATTCTGATATGTGTTACGACATGGATGAATCTTGAAGACATCACGCTAAGTAATATAATCTGGTCACAAGAAGACAAATGCTGTATGATTCCACTTCCCTCGGGCACCTAGAATCGTCAAAGTCATAGAGACAGAAAATAGAATGGTGGTTGCCGGGGGCTGGGAGAGAAGAGAATGGAGAATTAGCATTTAATGAGTACAGGTTCTGTTTCACAGGATAAAAAGAGTTTTGGAGATGGATGGTGGTGATGGTTGTACAACATTATGAATGTATTTAATGCCACTGAACTTAAAATGGATAAAATGGTCAATTCTATGTTATGGGTATTTTACCACAATAAAAAAATAGGAACAAAATTCTAAGCACAGTACAGTTCAAACAA
This sequence comes from Aotus nancymaae, assembly GCF_030222135.1. Classification (NCBI taxonomy): domain Eukaryota; kingdom Metazoa; phylum Chordata; class Mammalia; order Primates; family Aotidae; genus Aotus; species Aotus nancymaae. The sequence continues at coordinate 7,408,632 of NW_026988412.1, read as the reverse complement.
AATTTGTCTTTGGGTTCTGTGGGGCCCAAGGCTGCTAGCTTGTCCCCTCTGCCATATACTGGTCTTCTGCGATGGCCCATGGCTGTTCCATGTTCTGGCCCAACTCCATCTGGGTGGTCTAGGGAGCTGGACACACCTGGGTCTGAATGCTGGCTCTGCTTTTTAGTAGTCGTGAGATGCTGGATTGCTGGATTCTTCTCTATCAGTGGGTCGGGGATTATAAAAGCTTTTCTCTGAGTATATGTGTTTCCTACCTCTGGAGGAAACAAATCCATTGGACTAATGGACCTGGACAGAACATCTACTGCCCATTTGAAAAAACTCTGTGTGAAACCAATGCGGAGCTCAGCTCCTCGCTGTGAGAACAGGTTCCCAGCACGCTGATTTGAAGTGGTACTTCAGAACCACAAACTTCTTTGACCTCACGCTCAACATTTTAAAAGGAGGGCAGCAAAATCGCCAAGGTATGCTGACAGCAAGTGTTCACGTGCACCCAGCTAGGCATTGTGAAGAAAAGGAGCAGGGAGAGAACACACTCACAAAACAATTTTTTTTTTTAAAGAGACAGGGTCTTACTATGTCACCAGGTTGGAGTGCAGTATGTGCCATCATGGCTCACTGCAGCCTCAAATTCCTGGGTTCCAGCAATCCTCCCATCTCAGCCTCCTGAGTAGCTAAGGCTATAGGCATGTGCCACCATGCCTGGCTATGTTAAAATATACATAGCTTATAGAGATAGGTTCTCACTATGTTGCTCAGGCTGGTCTTGAACTCCTGGCCTGAAGTAATCCTCCTGCCTTGGCCTCCCAAAGCACTGGAATTTAAAGTGTGAGCAAACATACCCAACCATTTTAAACATAATATTATTTCCCCCACAATTTCTCTGTAGAGTTGAAATTTTTGTCTGTTTTGTCTGAGAGATTCCAATGGACTTGCTTTTTCTTACCATGTAAAATGTAGCAAGAGTAAATTAGAATTTTTGAGTTATAGTTTAAAATTTTACCACCTTTCCTTGGGCAGGTACTAAGGATTTGAAAACAAACTGTGCCAGGCCCTGTCCACAAGGAGCTGACATTGTAGAGAGAAGAGAGGGTGTGGTTAAGTGTAGTTTGCTAACTTCTGGGTGTGAAAGTGATTAGACAAACTGAGTCATTCTTGTCATACCCAACAAAAACAGAGTTGAGAAGCCAGAGGGAAAAGCACCTGGGCAGACAGCATTGCTCCAAAAATTTCATTCTCTGCAAGTCCAGCAGCTGAACCTGGTAACCTGTGCTGACCTAAGACCAGCTTTACCCAACAGCTGCTGAAATAAGACCAGCCTTGGACCAGCTTTACCCAACAGCTGCTACAGCTCTGAGACTAATTTTACCCAGCCCTGTGGCTCACCACCTGGAGCTTGCCAGCTCCCCAAAACTTTACTAACACCCATGAACTTTCTTTCAAGACCACAGGTAACATTTCTTTTTAAAAATAAAACCCCCAGCAGGGTGCAGTGGCTCATGCCTGTAATCCCAGCACTTTGGGAGGCCAAGGTGGGGTGGATCACAAGGTCAAGAGATTGAGACCATCCTGGCCAATGTGGTGAAACCTCGTCTCTACTAAAATACAAAAAAATTAGCTGGGTGTGATGGTGCACACCTGTAGTCCCAGTTACTCAGGAGGCCAAGGCAGGAGAATCGCTTGAACCTGGGAGGCAGAAGTTGCAGTGAGCCAAGATCGTGCCACTGCACTCCAGCCTGACAGCAGAGCAAGACTCCATCTCAAATAAATAAATAAATAAATAAATATCAAAGTAAATATTAAAATAAATAAATAAAACTCCCAACTTTCTCTTTGTTCTTCAGACACACCAAAGACCACCTAGTCTATGTGTATGCCTCAAATTGCAATTCTCGTATTCCAAATAAAATGTTAAATTTAGAGACTCATCTCTACATTTTTATTTAGACTTTGACATAGGTAAGAGAGTGTAACTAGAGTACCACGCCAGGCGTGGTGGTTCACATCTGTAGTCACAGCACTTTGGGAGGTTGAGGCCTGTGGATCACCTGACATCAGAAATTCAAGACCTGCCTGGCCAACATGGTGAAATCCCGTCTCTACTATAAATACAAAAATTAGCCAGATGTGGGGGCGTGCACCTGTAATCCCAGCTACTCAGGAGGCTGAGGCAGGAGAATCGCTTGAACCCAAGAGACAGAAGTTGCAGCTAATATCATGCCACTGCACTTCAGCCTAGGCAACAGAGTGAGACTCCATCTCAAAAAAAGAAGAAAAAAAAAGACACTAAGAGTACCTAGGATATGTAAGCAACCCAGTTAGATGGGAGAGGCCAGGGAAGTGGCCTGCTAGAGAGGAGACCAGAGTTGAGAAATAAGGATGACCAGGAGTTAGCCAGAGAGTCACTGGGAGTGGGGAGATGGAGAAGCCCACGGAGGTGGAGCTCGCCTGTGTAAGGCCTAGAATTTGGCTCAGTATTAAGTGCTGCTTTGACATCTGGTCAAACCGAGAGACCCTGGAATGCTCTAACCACAAATTCCCCTCCCTTCTGCTCTCTTGGATAAGATCCCCTAGCCAAACACGGTGCAGTTCCTGCTTATCTCTGAGCAGTGGGTGTCAGTCAATTCCCTGTCAGCCTGAGAAATTATTCAAACAAACCCATCATATTCTCCTGCAGGAATCACCCCACCCTTTTGTTAGCACAAAGCCTGACTCCAGACCCTGGCTGTTCACTCCGTTCCCAAGTGCGGCCCCTGTGGCCCTGCATGCTATGCTGTGTCCTGACCCAGAACGTGTGATAAACTGCTGTCATCTCATCTGCCCAGTGTGAGGTGTCCTGTGTTTGGCCATTCCCATAACTCGAGAACAGAAATCCCTTTCTCACCAGCAGGATGAACAGGAGGTGATTAAAACAATCCCTGTAAGGGCAGCCATTGCAGATCATAGTACCGGGAGCCCCTGGAGGGTGTTGAGCAGGGGTTAGCCCTAGCCAGATCTGAGTTTTCTATCTGTTGATATCCATTTACATCTATTGATGGTTCTGGCCAGTGTATGGTCTGGGTTTGAAGGGAATGACACTAGAAGGAGCAAGTCTGATTAGGAAGTGACTGATTAGCAGGTGCCCAGGTAAGAGATGGCAGAGACCTCAACTAGGACCAGAAACACAGGGGTGGAGAGGGAAGACGAGCCTTGGGAGGTGTTTATAAGCAGAAATTATAATCGGGTTGGCCCCACTTAATCAAAAGACAGCAAATATGTGTTGAATACATTAGTGCATACATGCATATTAATTGAGCTCTATTGGGCCTAGCAGAACTGCAGGGTAAGGTTGGGCAGGGTGGGCCCTTCCCAGAGGCAGCCAACCATGGGGGTGAGGGCTGTGGGGTCCATCCTGCACTCTGCTTACCAAGTGTAATACAGAGGTTTGCAGAGGACAAGTTAGATGAATCAAATCCCTAGCAGGAAACTACTAAAACTGACTCAAAATAGCATAAAATCTGAATATGTTAACGTCGGTTATAGATAGTAATTTTATCCATTAAGATTAGTAATTTAAAATCTTCTCACAAAGGAATCCCAGGCCCAGATGGTTTCCCTGGAATTCCTTTGATGAATTCTTTTGTAAATTCTATCAAACATTTAACAAAAATGAATGGGCTAGCACCAACACAAATTCTATACGTATTATAGAAAGGAAAAGAACAATTTCCAACTCATTTTATTAAGCCAGTATTACCCTGACACCAAAGCTAAAGACATCATAGGAAAAGAAGACTATGGCCAGTGCAGTGGATCACACCTGAAATCACAGCACTTTGGGAGGCCAAGGTGGGCGGATCACACCTGAAATCACAGCACTTTGGGAGGCCAAGGCGGGCGGATCACTTGAGGCCAGGAGTTCAAAACTAGCCTGGCCAACATGACAAAACCATGTCTCATCTCGACTAAAAATACAAACAAACAAACAAAAAATTAGCTGGGTGTGGTGGCATATGCCTATAATCCCAGCTACTTGAGAGGCTGATGCATGAGAATTGCTTGAACCCAGGAAGCAGAGGTTGCAGTGAGCTGAGACCATGCCTCTGCACTCCAGCCTGGATGACAGAGCGAGACTCTGTCTCAAAAAAAGAAAAGACGACTGAACAAATAGCTCTTGTGAACATAGATGCAAAATCCTTAACAAAATATTAGCAAATCAAACCCAAGAACACATAAAAAGAAATTGTGGTGATTTTCACAAATATCCACAAATACTTCGATTCCGCTCCCTTTAAACTATGAATCCTAACTGTCCTCTTGATTGTGGGCTGAACTTAGTGGCTTGCCTCTAAAGAAAAGAATGCAGAGGAACCGGCAGTGTTAGGATCCCAAGGGTAGGGCACAAAACGCATTGTGGCTTTCTCTTTGCTCCCTCTCTTTTCTCCTTATTTTCTCTGGGGAAAGCCAGCTAACCTGTAATCAGTCCACTCAAGCAGCCCTGCACCCTATGGAGAGGCAGACATGGCGGTGAACTGAGGCCTCCTGCCAAGAGCCATGTGAGTGAGCCACCCTGAAATTGCATCCTCCAGGCCCAAACCATCCATCAGACTACTGCAGCCCCGGTCGACATCTTTTTTTCTTTTAAGCTCCTTTATTTTTTTAATTGAGGTGAAATGCATATAACATAAATGAACCATTTTTTAAAGTACATAATTTAGTGGCATTTAGCATATTACAGTGTTATGCAACCTCCACTTCTATAAAGTTCCAAAACATTTTAATCACTCTCCTCTCAAAAACAAGCCCATACCCACTATCAGTCACTCCCTATTTTCCCCTCCCTCTATCCCCTGGCAACAACCAATCTGTCTCTATGAACCTCCCCATTCTGGATATTTCATATAAGTAGAATTATATAATATGTGACCTTCTGTGTCTGACCTTTGTTACTTAGCATACTGTTTTTGAGGCTCATCCACATTGTAGCAGGTATCAGCACTTCGTTCCTTTTCATGGCTGAATCATATTCCGTTGTATGCATATGCCACATTTTGTTTATCCATTTGGGCTGGGCCTATCTTTTGGCTGTCGCGAATAGTGCTGCTGTGAACTTTGTATACACGGATCTATGTATCTGTGTTTGATTCTATTGGGTATATGCCTATGAGTGGAATTGTCAGGTAATGTGGTAACCCCATGTTTAACTTCTTGCCAAACTGTTTTTCACACCAGCTTCATCATTTTACATTCCCACCAGCACAAGAGTTTCAATTTTTCAACTTCCTCACCAATACTTGTGATTTTCCCTTTTATTTTTTAAAATATGGCCATACTAGTGGGCATAGAGTCTCATTGTGGTTTTGATTTGCATTTCCCTAATAATTAATGTTGTTGAGTATCTTTCCAAATGCTTATTGGCCATTTGTATATCTTCTTCCAAGAAATGTCCTTTGTTTATTTTTGAATTGGGTTGGTTCTTTTGATGTTGTTGAATTTTAGAAGTTCTCCATGTATTTTGGATAGCAATTCTTATCAACTATGTAATTTAGTTCGGCACAATGGCTTATGTCTATTATCCCAGCACTTTGGGAGGCCAAGACAGGTGGATCACTTGAGGTCAGGAGTTCGACACCAGCTGGCCTGGCGAAACCCCATCTCTACTAAAAATACAAAAATTAGTTGGGTGTGGTGTCACATGCCTGTAATCCCAGCCACCCAGGAAGCTGAGGCAGGAGAATCATTTGAACCCAGGAGGCGGAGGTTGCAGTGACCCGAGATCACACACTGCATTCCAGCCTAGGCGACAGAGTGAAACCCCATTTCATAAAAAAAATCTGTCTGACACTGGCATGTAAAGTAGGAGGCAAGAGTGAGAAATGATGCTGAAAACTGGGGAAACCTAATTAAAATTCTGTGTATGGAAAACCCCTGACAGTTCAGTCCTTTCTACCCACTTGTGAAGAAATGGTGTACAGCCTCATTTATTCCCAGGTAGAGGAAAAAAGTGCTGAAAAACCAGGGTATTCTCTAACAAAAAGCTGAGTAGAGCAGCTGGAGAAAGCCATGGCTTCTCGCATATGGTGTCCTGCAGCAGGGCTCTCCTCATTTGAGCACCCGCAGCATCTGTAGCCTACAGCCTCTAGATTGAAATCTTTTTTTAAAATATACCCTGAGGGTTGCACCATTCCTGGAGGTACTGCAATACCAGGTCGATGTGTGGAGTAGATATGCAGCAAGCTCCTGTTCCATCTCCCTGCTCAAAAAAATCCATTAACTATATTGTCTTCAGATAGAGGACATATCAGATATTAAAAGGGTAAGAACAGATTCTACACTTGATCTTAGCCAAAAAGCCAAGAAACGATCTAAAGTGAAATCTATCTGTACGCCCTGGACAAACCCCCTTCTTCCACTATCCCCAGGAAATAGACCTTCCTACACAGAGGCATAGGAAATCCACACCAATCACAGAATGATTGATTTCCATAACAGACAGAGAGGACTCACCAGACATATGCTGAAACCAGCAGTGTGGAAGAGAAGTCAAAAGAAACAAACAGGAAAACTGCTGCAGGTTGAGTATCCCTTATCAGAAATGCTTGGGACCAGAAGCGTTTTGGATTCAGACTCTTTTAAGACTTGGACTATTGTATACACATCATGAGATATCCTGGACATCAGACCCAAGCCTAAACATAAAATTACTTATGTTTCAGACGCATCTTTTACATAGAGCCTGAAGGTAATTTTATACAATATTGTAATAACTTCTGCATAAAATTAAGTTTGCGTGCATTGAACCATCAGAAGCAAAGATGCCACTCTCTCAGTCACCCATGTGGACAATCTGCAGTCGCTTGGCATCACCATCATTCCTGACTGTGAATTTATATGCTGCCAATAAGCAATCATTTTCTTACTTACATTGTGACCCATCACATGTAATGTGATCCATCATGTGACCGTCACATGTAATGATTGCTGAGGCAATCATTCTCCTGCCTTGGCCTCCTGAGTATCTGGGATTACAGGCGCCCACCACCCCCAGCTAATTTTTGTATTTTAGTAGAGAGGGGTTTCACCATGTTGGCCAGGCTAGTCTTGAAATCCTGACCTCTGATGGTCCCGCCCACCTTGGCCTCCCACAGTGCTGAGATTACTGCCGTGAGATGCCATGCCCAGCCTGGATAATTTTTGAATTCTTAGTAGAGATGGCCTTTCACCATGTTGGCTAGGCTGGTCTGGAGCTCCTGACCTCAAATAATCGCCCAGCTCAGCCTCTCAAAGTGCTGGGATTACTGGCGTGAGTCACTGCGCGCACCCTTATATAATTCCATTTTGTTTTTTCTCTTCCCATACCAATTATACTGATTTTGTTTTAAAAAAAAAAAGTTACAGTGACCGCCCTTGAGTTTACCTTTACAACTAATGTCAGTTTCCTTCCAGATGATACTATACTGCTTCATTGTTAGCGCAGGTATCTTGTAACATTCCTTCTAATCTCATCCCATACTCTTCAATGTAATAGAGTTATTTCCCAGTGTTTTTCCCTATGTATCTATATCTTCCCTGTGCATATACTTTTAAAGAAAAATATAAGCCTATTGATTTTTCTCACTTAATAGATTGCAAACACAGGGATTTAATTTTAGATAAGATTATTCATTTAACACGTTTATATACTTCTGGTTTCTGCTATACAAAAGTAGAATAGAGAAGAGAATGATTAGTATGTAGGTACCAAAAAGCCTAAATCCTCACACAAGTTTGGCCCTTATCCTTCCGTGTAATTAGAGTAAGTGATCTCATTGTGCTATGTTAGTATTTTTGAGTGCCTATTAAAAGGCTTAATTACAAACATTAAAGTAATTATATTCCTTATCCTTTAGCTTCTTCTTCTATGTAATGACTATTAGGGCAAAATATCTTCCTCAGGGCATGATAAAAGATAAAAGAGAGATAACAATGTGAGATATAAAATATCCAAATAAAGGAAATTATGCTAAGTAAAATAAGCCGGGCACAGGAAGACAAAATACTGCGTGATCTCACTTACCTGTGGAATTTTTAAAAGTTGAACTTAAAAGCCGGGCACCGTGGCTCACACCTGTAATCCCAGCACTTTGGGAGACTGAGGCAGGTGGATCACCTGAGCTCAGGACCTGACCAACATGGAGAAACCCTATCTCTACTGAAAATTCAAAATTAGCTGAGTGTGGTGGTGCATGCCTGTAATCCCAGCTACTCCGGAGGCTGAGGCAGGAGAATCGCTTGAACCAGAGAACCAGAGGTTGTGGTGAGCCAAGATCGTGCCATTGCACTCCAGCCAGGGCAACAAGAGCAAAACTCCGTCTCAAATAAAAAAAAGAGTTGAAACTTAAAGAGGCAGAGAATAGAATGGCGGTTGCCAGGGGCTGGGGACAGGGATGGGGAGATATTGGTCAAAGTATATAAAGGATTTATCGTATAGCATGGTGACCATAGTTAATAATAGTGTATACTTGGAAATTGCTAAAAGAGTAGATCTAAATGTTTTCACAGTAAAACATGATAAGTATGTGAGGTGACAAATACGTTAATTAGCTTGATTTATTCATTTCACGGTGTATACATGCATATATCTAAACATCACATTGCACAACATAAATATATACAATTTTTATTTGTCTATTATACCTTAATAATATTAGGCATAAATTAAAACAAAATCAAATTAAATATCCAAATAATTAGGTTTCAAGCTTCCGATTAAAGATTTCACTCTCATCTTAGAATTTTAGTTGGGGAAGGAAAAAGATGCAGCTATAAGGGTGACTTTTACACAGAGAATGGAGCTCAGTTCCAACTGCTGACTTAACACCCTCAGCCCCTTCCTTAACCAACGTACGTAAAGGATGTTGTGGCTGGTGTGATTTCCTATGCATTGTACATGAAGATCTGTTCCCTGGGGTTAGGTGGAAGAAGGGGACCCAGTATAGGAGGAACCTGGACTTTCTCTGGAAAGTACACCAATTTTTGTTAGAGAAGAATATGATGTGATGATATACTGAGAGAGAGATCTGTATGTATAACACACACACACACACACACGTATGTGTGTGTATTTGATCTCTGCCCCCAGGTTGCTGACACAGAGCTCCTAAAACCCTTGTAGATACAGGAACGATGAGAATCTATTATTGTAATATTTGGTCTTTTACCTCTGGTTCCTAACACAGAACTCCTAAGACCTTTGTAATTTCCTCAGTGATAACATCTGACACAGAGTTCCTAAATCTCTTGGAATTTCCTGGGTGACAGGAGCATCTTTTGTTCTCATGACCCCAAGCTTGGTGGGCTCCTGGATGACCTCAGAATGGGGACTGGTTGTGAGGGGAACCAACCTTGTGATTAGAAGGTTGAGACTTTCAGCCCCACCCCTGACCTCCAGGAAGCGGGGAGAGGCTGAAGGCTGAGTCCATCACCCGTGGCCAATGATTTAATCAGTCATGGCTAGGTAATGATGCTTCCATAAAAACCCAAAGGACTGGATTTGGGGAGCTTCCAAGTAGCCGAACATCTGGGGGTTCTGGAGGGTGGTGCGCCCAGGGAGGGGAGGGAAGTTTCGCACACCTCCCACACACCGCACCCACACATCTCTTCATCTGGCCACTCATCTGTATCCTTGTCGTAGCCTTATAGTAAGTGGGTGAACACAAGTAAAGTGTTTCCCTGAGTTCTGTGAGCTGCTCTAGCAAATTATCAAACCCAAGGAGGGCATCGTGGGAGCCCCAAATCCAAATCTGAGCTGACCAGTGGAGGTAGAGGTGACAACTGACTACATGCAACTGGTGCCTGAAGCAAGGGCAACCTTGTGGGACCGAGCCCTCCACCTGTGCGATCTGATTCTCCAGGTGTATAGTGTCAGAATTAAATTGAATTATAGGACGCCCAGCTGGAGTCCACAGATAATTGGTTCATTTGTGTGGAAACTCACCCCCAACCCCAGGTGTCAGAAGAGTTGTGTTGAGTGACGCGAGCATGAGCGTGGAGGAAAAAACACTTAGGTTTTTCTTCTTTCTCTGTAAGAGTCCTCTTATTTATTTATTTCCTTCACCTAGGTCTCAGTGTCCTCACCAGTAAAAAGGGATAACATGCCTCACTCTGAGGATGGTTGTGAGGACTGAAAACAGAGCCTGGCAAACAGGGGATCAGTTCGTGGTCACTAGTCTGCTTAGTGATAAGCTCAAGCTAATGGTCATATCATTCTCTTAGGGACACATGACACACTAGGGGTGGTTAAAGATGCTTGCACACATGCCCACAACACATCTTTGACCATTTCACAGTGTTCTCCCTGCAGCGGTGTTCCTGAAAGTCCAGGCCATACATTGTGGTGTGTGACTCTGCCACCAGAGAGGGGCCTCTACAGGGAATGACCTCCATGTGGTGCTGCCTCTGTGGACCTAAGGCCGAGCGCTGGAGGCACAGGCCAGGCAGTGAGGCTCTAGGGAGAAGTCCTGGCAGAAAAGTACTGGGAAATCCTAGGAGTTGAGGGCACAGTCAACAAAGGTCCCTTCTTCATGCCGTTGTCACGTGGTCCCTTTAAAGCAGCCTGAACCCAGCCAGGCGTGGTGGCTCATGCCTGTAATCCCAGCACTTTGGGAGGTCAAGGCAGGCAAATCACCTGAGGTCAGGAGTTCAAGACCAGCCTAGCCAACATGGTGAAACCCTGTCTCTACTAAAAATACAAAAATTAGCTATGTGCGGTGCTGGGCGCTGGTAATCCCAGCTACTCAGGAGGCTGAGGCAGGAGAATTGCTTGAACCCTCAGGAGTGAACTGAGATCGTGCCATTGCACTCCAGCTTGGGCAACAAGAGAGAGACTCTGTCTCAAAAAAAAAAAAGAAAAGAAAAGAAGAAGAAGAAGCCTGAGCCCTTTTGCCCTAGAATGGTCCAGAAGCATTGTGGGGATTCTGAAACCACCTAACTGTAAGGTTTAAATGAAGTAACCGAGGTTCGAATGAGGCAACTGAGGCCGGTTATTGGAATAAAGAAATTTAATCGGCTCCTGAGCGAGGTTCTGCGGTCCGACAGGAGGGGCAGGAGAAGTCGCGCTTGACTCCTCTTGGGCATGGGGTTTTATAGGGAGTGGAGACGTTTTGATTGGTTGTGGGGAGGCAGGACATGGACGGGGGCAAGCTGCTATTGGCAGGTAGGCGGGATTTCCGGTGAGCAGGTGCCCAGGTGGAGTAGGACCTGGACGGGGCAAAATGCTATTGGGCAGGTTCCGGCGGGGCTTCTTTTAAATTTTGGTGGGGTTCTTCAATGGTTGGCTAGGTGCTGAGTGCAGAGGCTAGTGTTGAGTGCAGATTTGCGTGCTGAGTGCAGAAGTGGGCATGCGGGAGTTTAACGGCAGGCTAGGTGCTGAGTGCAGAGCTACAGATCTGCGTGCTGAGTACAGAAGTGGGCGTGGAGTGGTGACATGGTTTCTAGGCGTGGGGGGGGGGGGGGTGGGCGTGTCCGAGCTCCCAGCGAGGCGACCGGCCTTACACTAACCATCTAGAAGCCCCAGGACTGCTCAGGTTGTTGAAGTCAAAATCTCCTAGAGTGGAATTAGCGAACAATGTGACTTCCGTGGCCACGTTTACTTACCTCGTCTTCCATTTTCCAAGACATTAAAAATATGCAGCAAGCTAGACCAGCACGAGGCACCCTCTGAAGTAGAGGGTTTCACTGTGGAATACAGGAATGAGCCCACCAGGACACGCCAGGACAAGAATGTTAAAGAATAGTTGTAAGGAAAGTGCATCATTGCACCGCATTGTGACTTCCCTGAAAAAGCTGCTGGTTATGTTCTCACTCATAAGTGGGAGCTAAACAGTGAGATCACATGGACACAGGGAGGAGAACATCACACTGGGGCTTGTCACGGGGTGGAGGGCAAGGGGAGGGATAGCATTAGGAGAAATACCTATTGTAGATGATGGGTGATGGTTGCAGCAAACGACCATGGCACGTGTATAACTATGTAACGAGCCTGAACGTTCTGCACATGTACTCCAGAATTTAAAGTACAATTTAAAAAATAGAAAAAACGCTGCTGGTTATAACGAAACAGACGAGACTAAGTACACCAGAGCAGTTATCACTACAAACAATTAGAGCCTTGGCTTTTGTAATCATCATGGCTCCATAATACCATCCTTTTCTAAGAGGTTGAGATCATTTGCAGATATGACTTCATTTAGCTATACAACAAGCCTATCCATGGGTAGAACATTGTCATTCCCACTAATTCTCACGCAATTAGGACTGTCTCAAAGTTATCTGGGAAACTGGCCACATATATGAGACTGGAAACTTCGTTTTCATTAAGTTTTCACTTTCATTTTGGACCTATTACAGCTTGCCACCACTGGCAAGGCTCATAAGACGTTTGGAAAAATGCCATCCAAATGTGAAAATGGCAATATCAAACCCTCAGTACAGCCAGGCGCAGTGGCTCATGCCTGTAATCACGGCACTTTGGGAGGATCACCTGAGGTCAGGAGTTCGAGACCAGCCTGTCCAACATGGAGAAACGCCGGCTCTACTAAAAATACAAAATTAGCCAAGTATGGTGGCACGCACCTGTAATCCCAGCTACTCGGTATGCTGAGGCAGGAGAATCGCTTCAACCCAAGAAGTGGAGGTTGTGGTGAGCGAAGATGGTGCCACTGCACTCCAGCCTGGGCAACAAGAGCAAAAAACTTTGTCTCAAAAAACAAAAAAGAACCAAAAAACCCTCGGTGCTTGAAACACTCCCCAAAAGAAGAAGAAAAGAGATTCTCTTATATCACTAAAGAAACTGTAGAACACCTCTGGCTAACACACATGCTGAAAGCCCTGAGGTCTTTCATGTGTCATACCATGAATATAAAAGAAAAAAAGATGAGAAATAGTAGTAAAAATGAGGAGATAAAATCAAGATACATTCCTTTTCAATGAAACAGTGCAGGTAAGGGTGAGAGCAGTTCCTTCTGGAGCCCTCTGCTACTAGAGGTGTTACAATACACATGAGAGGAAATCAAAGAAAGGGAAAAAATACATTGAAATAACCTGCTTCATTAAGACATCTAATTTTAATCTCCAGTCAACTGCAATCTTCTTCATATTGGGTGTACTTTTCAGTGACAGTCAAGCAAGCTGAAGCAGTTGGAGGTCTTCTTGGTCAACGCATAGACCTCCAACCCTTGAGGCACTCATGATCACACATGATTGACAGAAGTCTCTACTCTTGAGCTGAAAACCTGTCAGCCAGTTGTAATATGAAGCTTTTTTCCTAAGTCAGAAAAGTTAATTACAAATATAATCAAAGGAAATTGAAAGCATCTCTCTACTGAGCTAATTTTGGAGTTTGGTTTCCACCTGGCCCAGTAATGCGAAGCTTTCTTAGTAGACGCCTCAAGACTTCAGGGCGTCTTGGGAAGTTGGATGCAGCCCTAGACCTGGCTTTGCGGGCTGGCATTGTGCAGTCACCTGGGTGACCTCACACAAACCCCAGTCCCTATGCCTAGAAACTTCATCGTAAAGGAATGGGCCAAACTGGAAGACTTCTGAGGCCCCTTTCTTGAACTCTCACCTGCTTATACATGAATTTGTTTGATTAGACATCATCTTGAGAAGCCAGAACAGAGAAAAAGGAAAAAACAACTAAAGAACATCACTGCACACTTTTGTAGCCACACTTGGATCCAGCTTGTGTCCCCCTTTGTGACACGTGCCTCTGCGTCACAGAGAATATCTGACTGAACTTTGCACGCCAGCAGAATGTTAAAGGCTTTTTACACTTCCTACATTGCCTCGTGGTTATCCGTTTCTACCCTGTCACTTCCCCAATGAGACCATGAGCGTCTTGGGTCCAGGAGCAGGGTCCCTCCCCTCTGAATCTCAGGGGCTCAGCTGAGCAGGACACCGTGAGCCCCTGATCAATGGCTGTTAGCTGTCTATATAGCATGTTGTCACACTCATATAATGGAGTGTATTTATAAATATATAAATATATTTCTTACATAAGTGAATATATTTATAATGAATATAAATTTTATTTTTAAAATTAATCTGATTAGTCATAATCCAAGATGGCCTCCCTGTTTCTGGAAAAAAACAAAAACAAAAACCAATTTCTGAAAAAATCTGTTTCCTGGCAAAAAACCCACAAACTTTCACATCAATGAATTATTTTTCTTCTTCTTTTTCTTTTCCTGCCTCTACCCCTGCATCAATAAATTTAAGCAGGCAAGATAATGAAACCCATTTATCTTGTATTTTCAGTAGAATGTTGAACTCCAGGGAACTCAAAATATAGAAGCAAGACTGAATTCACTATTTTTTTTTTGAGACAGAGTCTTGCTCTCTCACCCAGGCTGGAGTGCAGTGGCGCAATCTCGGCTCACCGCAACCTTCACCTCCCAGGTTCAAGCAATTCTCCTGCCTCGGCCTCCTGAGTAGCTTTCAGGCATATGCCACCATGCCCAGCTTTTATATATATATAAAAAAAAAAAAATATATATATATATATATATATATATATATATTTTTTTTTTTTTTTTTTTTTTTTTTTTAAAGTAGAGACAGGTTTTCACCATGTTTGCCAGGCTGATCTCAACCTCCTGACCTCAGCCTCCCAAGAAGCTTGGCTTACAGATGTGAGCCACCATGCCCAGCCTGAATTCACTTTTGTAACAATTTTGAACAGTAAGTTGGAAGATGGTAAAAAACCTAATCATTTAATAGCTGATCCTTGTTGGAACTCATAAATCAATTGTAGAACTCTGGACTTTCAATTCGCTGAATTAGTAATTTTTTTCTTAGTGTCTGTCGTTTTAAAGATGATCACTTTATACTTAATAATAGCACAGATTCTTTTGTTTCATTTTGTAAAGCCCTAGTTTCATTAGAAGTGCAGAATGTCATGTGTACAAAGGAAGAAAACATTCTGGTGAAAATTTTGATTTTTAACAATCTGAGTTTTCCAGCTGCCTAAAGAAAGTGGCGCACCAGGGCACCAGCAATCTCCTCCCTTGCATCCCTGAAGCTCATCAAGATTCGCTCAACAGTCCATGGAACCACCTCGCCATCTCATCGTCCTTATCTTTCCATTTCAAGGTTTCAATCAACCCTGGAGTAGAGTCCTTGCTAAGTCAGCTCTGAGAGCCTTAGGGAAACAAGTGAGACCGCGCACCTCCCTTGGGAGGGGAAACGTTGCAGCACATCGTAATAAAAATATCAAGACAGAAGTTTATAAAATGTTCTAGGAAAGTCAAAGGAAGAGAGGTGGGGTGGGAAAACTTCAGAGAAGAAGCGGCACTTGTGCTGGACCTGAAGGATGAATAAGAGCTGCCAGAGGGGCCTGGCATGGTGACTCACATCTGTAATCTCAGCACTCTGGGAGGCTGAGGTGGGAGGATTGCTTGAATTCAGGAGGTTGAGACTGCAGTGAGCCAAGATTGAGCTACTATACTCCATGCTGGCCAACAGAGAGAGCCCTGTGTCAAAAAAAAAAAAAAGTTTGCCAGAGGAAGAAGGTGGTGGTATTCAATCCATGGAGTAAAGGAAGCTTCATGCACAGCATTTTGAGGGAATTCTAAAATTCTAAGCAGTGAGAAGTGGCAGGGAATACCATGGGATAGGGAGGAGAAGTAGACAGGAGGCAGTGAATAGTGGTTAAAACTAGTGGCAGGTTGGGGTAGACTGGAACAGAGTGGAGATTTGATCCTGAAGGCAGTAGGCAGCTGCTAGAGGTTTATAAGCAGTGCAAGCAAATGGTACCCGTTCTGTTCGGATCACAGGGGAGCAGAAAATTGGAAAGAGGAGACTTGGGAATGACTAAAACACTAGCTGAAAAGCCACATCATTAGTCCCAGGGAGAAAGGACAAGGGCCCAAGACTTCATCCAATGCGGAGGCAACGGGAACAGAGGTCCCAACAGATGTCCACGTGCAAAGCATGCAGCAGGTGGTGGAAAGTAATCTGATGGCAGGTGGAGGGAAAGGGAGCTGCTGGGAACGACTCCAAGTAGGTATTTAATCTTTTGTGAAACTGAGAGAAGAGTCAGGAAGTCAATGGAGATGTGGGGACTAGAGGAGGAGGAAGAGGTGAGTTTGAGGCATGCTGAGCTTAAGGTGCCTAATGGTCAGTTTAGCAGAGACGTCTGCCTGGCACTGAAAAATGGATTTGGAACTCCAGAAAACTGATATGGGACAGATCTTGTATTTTCTCACACACGAAGGAGATCAGTTTTGATTCAAGAGATCACAGAGCCATTCTAGTTGCAAAACAATGGAGCAATACTCGTTCTACTGACGGATAAAAGCAGGAAAGCTAATCTGGCAGCTGAAAAAGACGGCCCAGTGCCAGGTCAGACTGAGATATTTTTTGGTCTTGTTTGCGGGGGTTCTTTGGGTGTTGGAGGGAGTTGCAATTTTATTTCCTTGCTTGTTTATTGTGGTCATCTAGATATTAAATGACTGTCTCCTCCTCCTCCCAAGGATGTACTCAATTCCTAGTATCTGGTATAGACTTACTAATCACTGGCATGCATCTTTTTGGCTGCCTGGAGGTGAAAAGAATGTGCTTTGTCACACTGGCCACAAGGCGAAAGGGTAAAAAGAGGCAATTACAAAATAAAGTTATAATATAAGTTGTTGTTCTGCTTCTCTCTTCAAAGGACTTCATTAGACCTATTAAGGAGAGCTGGTTGATATGGTTGTGCAGGGTGTGCACTGAAAAAAACTAGACTGTGCAATCTATATCTTAGACCCTGTGGAAATGAATATTTATTATAAAAAATTTCAGGTAGATGACAGAAAAATGCCTTAAGGAAGGGGGCATCTTTTTCTAATTTGCAGAAAGATACTGTCTGGGCTACTAGACACTATCCCTTCCTGCTGAAGACAGTTGGCTGGTGTGAAACATAACAGCAGGAACATACAGTCATGTGTTGCTTAACGACTGGGAAACATTCTGAGTAATGCATCGTTAGGCAGCTTTATTGTGTGAACATCATAGCGTGACCTACACAAACCAAGATGGCATAGGCTACTACACACCAAGGCTCTATGGTAGGACCCATTGATCCTAGGCTGCAAACCTGGATAGCATATTACTATACTTAGTACTGTAGGCAACTGTAACACAATGTTAAGTAGTCGTGTGTCTAAACATATCTAAACATAGCATTCATGTTTCTAAACATACCTAAACATAGAAAAGGTGGAGTGAAAGTATGGTATTTGTAATCTTATGGGACCGCTGTCATATATGCAGTCAGGAAATCTCATTATTTGGTACGTGACTGTATATTCACTTCACCCAGGAATTAGAAGGCTGAAAGGAAACACAATCCATTTTCCAGTTGCTGGAACCACACTATGAACATCAGCCTGGAGTTCAGTCTTTAGCCAGTTTGAATTGTGAACAAACACAATTCAAGATATAATAATCAGGCTTAAAATCTTCTTGTAGTCAAGGGCAATGTTCTTCTACCAAAAGAGAACGTGTAGCATCTCCGGTTTCTGCTTACATCTTGTGGAACTGGAAAAGAAAGCCAGAAGTTATCTTGACTTACTCAATTCATTGCTAGGATTCATACATCAATTCCTTAAGCGGAAGATTTTCTCTTACCTGAATATGTAACATCAAGAACATCACAAGTAAGATTTTAATGTGGTTATAATTCATTCCAAAGAGAGAAATACCACTCAAATCCATTACACGTCAACTTGTTTCCCTTTTAATGTATTTATTGTCAGGTGTAAGCTCCTAAGAAGACAAAGGCTCTATCTCGTTTATTGCCAAATCCTTGTTCCTAGAAGGGTAGAATAGTAGATGCTCAATAAACCTTGCTCTTGTTCTGGCTAAGCAAATTTATTTAGCCTTTTAACCTAGGATTTAAAAGAATTCAGTCAGGATGAAAAGAAATCAGAAACTGGACCAGTTTAAGGGTATACTGATAATCACATTGATGAGTATGGTGAAAATTTACTGAGCAATTACTGTGTGCCAGACCACTGTTCTGATGGCTTAAATATGTCAACCCATTGAATCCCCACATGACCCACAGTACCTCATACAGGTTAAGAAATTTTCCCCAGTTCAGCCAGAAGGTGAGTGGCAGAGCTTGCACTGAAACTTGGGCAGCCTCACTCTACAGCCTGTGCTGACGCCCATAATAGGCACTTTAGCTGCTGCGTTTGCCTGAGTGCTAATCGCCTTCCTCTCCCTTTACTACCTTGAGACTGAGCAATGTGGACAAATGCAGATAGCTTTCTTGTCCTTCTTTCAAGACTGTTGGGCTGGGAACAGTGCTTCACACCTGTAATCCCAGCACTTTGGGAGACCGAGGTGGGCAGATCACCTGAAATCAGGAGTTTGAGACTAGCCTGGCCAACATGGCAAAACTCTGTCTCTACTAAAGATGAAAAAATTAGCCGGGCATGGTGGCACGAACTTACAGTCCCAGTTGCTCGGGAGGTGGAGGCAGGAGAATCGCTTGAACCCAGGAGGCGAAGGTTGCAGTGGGCCAAGATGGCGCCACTGGACTCCAGCCTGGGAGACAGAGCTAGACTCTGTTTCAGAAAAAAAAAAAATGTTCTATCTGTACATTTAACTTGTTCAACAGTCATTTTCCCAATTACTCCATTTTGCTAGTGGCAAAACTCCTGAACAGATAAGCAGATGCTCTGCCCCCTGGGCAGTGTCATTTGGAAACTATTTGGTGTTTGGAAGCTCCACATCCTTGGTTATCTCAAATATGGCTCCATGCATGCATTTAGAGGCCTGAGGATCCATTTCAGCCCACCATTTTGAAAATGCTCATAGACTATTAGCTTCAATGGGGACAAGGGCTTTGTTTGACTGATACTATAAACAAACAGTAGTTGGCACCCAGTAGACCCTCGGAAAATATGGAATGAATGAATGAAGCCATGTCCTGAGAGCCCTGAGACACTATGTTACACGCCCATACCCCACCCCCTCCAGCCAGTCAGAAAGAACGAGAATGGCTATATTACTTATCTGCATTTTATTTTTGAGCAGTAACTGATACTTATCTGCATTTTATTTTTGAGCAGTAACTGATACTTATCTGCATTTTATTTTTTTGAGCAGTAACTGACTACGGAATTATAATAGTGCCTCTTTTCCATCTTCTTCAATTATATTCATAGTTAAAATATAATTAAAAGTTTCAACCTCACAAGATTTGGAAAGATGCAAAGTCAGTGGCTTCCTCTGAGGCTTTAGCTACCCATTGTCCAGGGAAAATGTTGCCCTCTGGACAACTGAATGCTGACTGTTGAGAACACTTGCACAGGTCCTCTACCAGAATTGTCAAAAGGACCTGCAGGGAAAGGAAGGAATCACCATGTTTAGGGCGCCCTCTTCTGTTCAAAGGGCTGAAGCCACGTGAAGCCAAGGCAAGGCTTTCAGCAGATGAGCATCTTGGAGCAAATGTCAGAGAACCACAGACTTATTCCTGGAAAGGGTTTTAGAGACGACTAGTTCAAACCACACATTACACATGGGAAACTGACGCCCAAAGAGGTCAAATGCTGTATCCACAGTCACACAATTGGTTAAATCTCGAAAGAGGAGGAAAACAGACTCCCTGGCCCAGGCCTCTCAGTAACAACAGGAAACTGAACTCGTAACTCCAGTCCCTTAAGCCTTTGTAAAAATCAAGAACAATTAATCATAAATCTATGGTGCCTATTCTTATGATTTATACCACCAACTTCCTGTAATGACACTGTTCACATTTTCAATACATGTTAACAAAGTTTCTGTAAGCACAGATTTCCTTAAGAATCAAAGAGAGACTTGCCTCTGTTTAGTCCAGCTATTCCTTTCATTAGTTTTTGCCACAGGCTTCATATTTGCTTGAAGATTTTTAATCTAACAAGCAAATTGCACTTTTAGAGTAAAAATGAATTTTCTTATTTTAAAAAGTACAGAAACAATGACCACGTATGAGATGTTACGCTACTGATATTATCAAATAAAATTAAAAATGTAAAACACTTAAAACAGTGATTGATACATTATAAACATGCCAGAAGTGTTGGCTATTATAATTATATAATAACAATCAAAAGTAGAAAGAAAAAAAGTATTTTTGTTAGTCTGTGCAGCCTTATGGAAGGTTAATGTATCATTTCAATTTGATATGTTGAAATACTAAAAATAATAGTGGAGTTCAAAGGTAATTCTGAGGCTATCTGGAAGCCAAAGATTCCTAGGCTGGGGCCAACTGCTGTAACCCATTAATCTTCCAGCCTGGAGGGGCTCACTCTGCTCTTACATGGGATCCATGCTCTTTGATCTAATGAGTTGACGTGGGTGCTTTGATATGAAGGGTGTGCCCTTGGCAGTTCTTCAAGCTTTCTTGCTAGTCCACCGAAACAATGATATCCTATAAACAAATTCTTACAGATAGGTATTTGGAGCCTAGTAAGGATGTGTTGAACGTTTGCAACTCTTTGTCAAGACCACAGGCCTCTAAAAGAAAAAAAAAAGCTGATTTCATTTATGTGACGTTCTAGGAAAGGAATCACTAATTTGGTGACTGCCTTTGAGGCAACAGAATTGAGTTTGACTGGGAAGGGGCACGAGGAAACTTTCCACAATGGCGGGGATGGTCTCGAGAAGGGTTTGGGTTTCATGGGTGTCTGCATTTGTCAAGATTCATCAAATAGTACACTTACAATCTGTGCATTTTGTTTTATACGTTTTATTTTTAAAAAAGAACTATAAACAAATATTGAACTCTAGTTAATGATATGTATGCTGAACGATTTAGGGGTGAACTGATGTCTGCAAATTTGAAATGCATCCAAAAAAGGGGGGATGAACTGATGAATGAAGGGATGACAGAAAGTGTAACAAACGACATATAGTAAAATATAACTATGGTGGGCATCTGGATATTCCCTGTATGATTCTCTCAACTTTTATATTAGAAAATTGTCATAATATGTTGGAATGAAAATATTTAAGATAGATATAATCATTTATTATCTTTAAATATGTTACTCCAATGTATTCAACATTCAAAGTTCTGCTTTGTAAAAGGGCATTTTTTTTATTATTATAGTTTAAGTTCTGGGGCACATGTGCAGAACGTGCAGGTTTGTTACATGGTTATACACGTGTCATGGTGGTTTGCTTCACCCATAGACCTGTCATCTACATTAGGTGTTTCTCCTAATGCGATCCATCCCCTAGGCCCCCACATCCCGACAGATTCTGGTGTGTGATGTTCCTCTTCCTGTGTCCATGTATTCTCATTGTTCAACTCCCACTTATGAGTGGGAGTGTTTGGTTTTCTGTTCTTGTGTTAGTTTGCTGAAGATGATGGTTTCCAGCTTCATCCATGTCCCTACAAAGAACATGAACACATCATCCCTTTTTGTGGTTGCATTCTATGGTGTATATGTGCCATATTTTCCTTATCCAGTCTATCATTGATGGGCATTTGGGTTGGTTACAAGTCTTTGCTATTGTGAACAGTACTGCAATAAACATATGTGTGCATGTGTCTTTATAGTAGAATGATTTATAATCCTTTGGGTATATATCCAATAATGGGATTGCTGGGTCATATGGTATTTCTAGTTCTAGATCCTTGACGAATCGCCACACTGTCTTCCACAATGGTTGAACTAATTTACACTCCCACTAACAATGTAAAAGCATTCCTATTTCTCCACAT
Organism: Aotus nancymaae; assembly: GCF_030222135.1. Lineage (NCBI taxonomy): Eukaryota > Metazoa > Chordata > Mammalia > Primates > Aotidae > Aotus > Aotus nancymaae. The sequence goes on along the minus strand of NW_026988412.1, from coordinate 7,386,917 downwards.
CCTCTCCAGCATCCATTGTTTCCTGATTTTTTAATGATTGCCATTCAAACTGGTATGAGATGGCATCTCATTGTGGTTTTGATTTGCGTTTCTCTAATGACCAGTGATGACGAGCTTTTTTTATATGTTTGTGGGCTGCATAAATGTCTTCTTTTGAGAAGTGCTGGTTCATATCCTTCACCCACTTTTTGATGAGGTCTGGTTTTTTTCTTGTAAATTTGTTTAAGTTCTTTGTAGAATCTGGATGGTAGCCTTCGTCAGATGGATAGATTGCAAAAATTTTCTCTCATTCTGTAGGTTGCCTGTTCACTCTGATGATAGTTTCTTTTGCTGTGCAGAAGCTCTTTAGTTTAATTAGATCCCATTTGTCTATTTTGGCTTTTGTTGCCATTGCTTTTGGTAATTTAGTCATGAAGTCTTTGCCCATGCCTATGTCATGGATGGTATTGCCTAGGTTTTCTTCCAGGGTTTTTATGGTGTTAGGTCTTATGTTTAAGTCTTTAATCCATCTTGAGGTAATTTTTGTATAAAGAGTAAGGAAGGGATCCAGTTTCAGGTTTCTGCACATGGCTAGCCAGTTTTCCCAACACCACTTATTAAATAGGGAATCTTTTCCCCATTGCTTGTTTTTGTCAGGTTTGTCAAAGATCAGATGGTTGTAGGTGTGTGGTGTTATTCTGAGGCCTCTGTTCTGCTCCATTGGTCTATATATTTGTTTTGGTACCAGTACCATGCTATTTTGGTTACTGTAACCTTGTAGTATAGTTGGAAGTCAGGTAGGCTGATGCCTCCAGCTTTGTTTTTTTCCTTAGGATTGTCTTGGCTATTCAGGCTCTTTTTTGGTTCCATATGAATTTTAAAGTAGGGTTTTTAATTCTGTGAAGAAAGTCAATGGTAGCTTGATGGGGATAACATTGAATCTATAAATTACTTTGGGCAGTATGGCCATTTTCACAATATTGATTCTTCCTAACCATGAGCATGGAATGGTTTTCCATCCGTTTGTGTCCTCTCTTATTTCCTTGAGGAGTGGTTTGTAGTTCTCCTTGAAGAGGTCCTTCACATCCTTTGTAAGTTGCATTCCTAGGTATTTTATTCTCTTTGTAGCAATTGTGAATGGGAGTTCACTCATGATTTGGCTATCTGTTATGGGTGTATAGGAATGCTTGTGATATTTGCACATTGATTTTGTATCCTGAGACTGTGCTGAATTTGCTTATCAGTTTCAGGAGATTTTGGGCTGAGATGATGGGGTCTTCTATAAATATACAATCATGTCATCTGCAAACAGAGACAATTTGACTTCTTCTTTACCTAACTGAATACTCTTTCTTTCTTTCTCTTGCCTGATTGCCCTGGCCTAAACTTCCAATACTATGTTGAATAGGAGTGGTGAGAGAGGGCAACCTTGTCTAGTGCCAGATTTCAAAGGGAATGCTTCCAGTTTTTGCCCATTCAGTATGATATTGGCTGTGAGTTTGTCATAAATACCTTTTATTATTTTGAGATACGTTCCAGCAATACTTAGTTTATTGAGATTTTTTAGCATGAAAGGCTGTTGAATTTTGTCGAAGGGCTTTTCTGCATCTATTGAGAAAATCGTGGGTTTTTTTGTCATTGGTTCTGTTTATGCGATGGATTATATTTATTAATTTGTGTATGTTGACCCATCCTTGAATCCCAGAGATGAAGCCGACTGGATCGTGGTGGATAAGCTTTTAGATGTGCTGCTAAATTCGGTTAGCCAATATTTTATTGAGGATTTTCCCATTGATGTTCATCAGGGATATTGGCCTGAAATCTTCCTTTGTTGTGTCTCTGTCAGGTTTTGGTATCAGGATGCTGGCCTCATAAAATGAATTAGGGAGGAGTCCCTCTTTTTCTATTGTTTGGAATAGTTTCAGAAGGAATGGTACCAGTTCCTCTTTATACCTCTGGCAGAATTCAGCTGTGAATCCATCTGGTCCTTGACTTTTTTGATTGGTAGGCTATTAATTACTGCCTTAATTTCAGAACTTGTTATTGGTGTCTTCAGGGATTTGATTTCTTCCTGGTTTAGTCTTGGGAGGGTGTATGTGTCCAGGAATTTATCCATTTATTCTAGATTTTCTAGTTTATTTGTATAGAGGTGTTTATTCTCTGATGGTAGTTGGTATTTCTGTTGAGATCTGTGGTGATATCCCCTTTATCATTTTTTATTGTGTCTATTTGATTCTTCTCTCTTTTCTTTTTTATTAGTCTGGCTAGTGGTCTATCTATTTTGTTGATGTTTTTAAAAAACCAACTCTTGGATTTATTGATTTTTTGAAGGATTTTTTGTGTCTCTATCTCCTTCAGTTCTGCTCTGATCTTAATTATCTCTTGTCTTCTACTAGCATTTAGATTTGTTTGCTCTTGCTTCTCCAGTTCTTTTAATTGTGATGTTAGGGTGTTGATTTTAGATCTTTCCTGCTTTCTCTTGTGGGCATTTAGTGCAATAAATTTCCCTCTATACACTGCTTTAAATGTGTCCCACAGATCCTGGTACGTTATGTCTTTGTTCTCATTGGTTTCAAAGAACATCTTTATTTTTGCCTTAATTTCATTATTTACCCAGTAGTCATTCAGAGGCAGGTTGTTCAGTTTCCATGTATTTGTGCAGTTTTTAGTGAGTTTCTTTGTCCTGAGTTCTAATTTGATTGCACTGTAGTCTGAGAGACTGCTATGATTTCCATTCTTTTGCATTTGCATTTGCAATTATGTGGTCACTTTTAGAATAGGTGTGATGTGGTACTGAGAAGAATGTATATTATGTTGATTTGGGGTGGAGAGTTCTGTAGATGTCTATTAGGTCCACTTGTTCCAGATCTGAGTTCAAGTCCTGGATATCCTTGTTAATTTTCTGTCTCACTGATCTAATATTGACAGCGGGATGTTAAAGTCTCCCACTATTACTGTGTGGGAGTCTAAGTCTCCTTGTAGGTTTCTAAGAACTTGCTTTATGAATCTGGGTGCCCCTGTACTGGGTTCATATATATTTCAGATAGTTAGCTTTTCTTGTTGCATTGATCCTTTACCATTATGTAATGTCCTTCTTTGTCTCTTTTGATCTTGTTGGTTTAAATTCTGTCTTATCAGAGACTAAGATTGCAACCCCAGCTTTTTTTGCTTTCCATTTGCTTGGTAAATCTTCCTCCATCCCTTTATTTTGAGTCTATGTGTGTCTTTGCACGTGAGATGGTTCTCCTGAATACAGCACAGATAGGTCTTGACTTTTTATCCAATTTGCCAGCCTGTGTCTTTTAACTGGGGCATTTAGCTCATTAACATTTAAGGTTGATATGGTCATCTGTGAATTTGATCCTGTCAGTATGATGCTAGCTGGCTATTTTGGTAAAAGGGCATTTTTAACAGTTCTAAGCAAAGAATCCCACAGAGTGGAAAGCTAATACCTTGGTGATTCTCTTCTCCACCAACATGGCTGGATACAAATTACCTGTAGACACATCCTTCCCTTTAGACTCTGTGCTGCTGGAGGGCAGGGAGCACAAGGCATTTATTTCATAAGTTGTGTGTGTGTGGTGGGCACTTAAGATGTGGTAAAAGCAGAATTTTTGAGTTAAAAGGGTTCAGATTTGAGTTTTGCAACTTATTGGCTGCATGACCTTAGGCAAAGTATTCACTAGCATGGAGCTTCCATGTCCTGTCCCTAAAAAGGAAGTCATCTCCATTCGGCTGTCTGGCAGGCTCAGTGAGGTGATGTGAGTAAAGCACAGTATCTGGCTCCTATAAGAAAGAACTTCAAAAATAGTAGCCTGTGCCTGAGACTGAGGCAGACCTGGATCCTTGGGCCCTCACAGAACTACAGGGGGACAAATTCCCAAAGGAAAACCGATGGCTATTTCATTTCAAGACTAAGTTATCATGTCAACCCATTTCTAGGACAAACCTCCTTCGGCTGCTGCCTTGGTTTGCTTTATCCACATCTGACCTGTCACTTGCAATGTACATCCTGGGGACAAAAATCTCCAAACATGGTCCTGGGGCAGGAGCATCTTCCTTACTGGAAAGCCTAGGCCCCCTGAATCAGAATCTGCTTCATAACAAGATCCCCAGAACATTCAAGTTTGAGAAGTTCTAGTCTACATTAGATGGCTTTTCTAAGGGTTCCCTGTTGCCCAATGATATTGAAGATTTTTGCATCTATGTTCATCATGGATATTGGCCTGAAGTTTTCTTTTTTTGTTGAGTCTCTGCTGGATTTTGGTATCAGGATGATGTTGGTCTCATAAAATGATTTGGGAAGGATTCCCTCTTTTTGTATTGTTTGGAATAGTTTCAGAAGGAGTGGTACAATCTCCTCTTTGTATGTCTGGTACAATTTGGCTGTGAACCCATCTGGACCTGGGCTTTTTTGGTTGGTTGGCTATTAATTGCTGCCTCAACTTCAGAGCTTGTTATTGTTCTATTCAGGGTTTCGACTTCTTCCTGATTTAGGCTTGGGAGTGTGCAAGTGTCCAGGAATTTATCCATTTCTTCCAGGTTTACTGGTTTGTGTGCATAGAGTTGTTTGTGGTAATCTCTGATGGTAGTTACTCTTTCTGTGGAATCGGTGATATTCCCTTTATCGTTTTTTATTGCATCTATTTGATTATTCTCTCTTTTCTTTTTTATTAATCTGGCTAGTGTTCTGTCTATTTTGTTGATCTTCCCAAAAAAACAGCTCCTGGATTTATTGATTTTTTGAAGGGTTTTTTTGTGTCTCTATCTCCTTCAGTTCTGCTCTGATCTTAGTTATTTCTTGTCTTCTGCTAGCTTTTGAGTTTTTTTGCTCTTGCTCCTCTAGCTCTTTCAATTTTAATGATAGGGTGTCGATTTTAGATCTTTCCTTGCTTCTCATGTGGGCATTTATTGCTATAAATTTCCCTCTAGACACTGCTTTAAATGTGTCCCAGAGATTCTGGTACATTGTGTCTTCATTCTCGTTAATTTTGAAGAATATCTTTATTTCTGCCTTCATTTCATTGTTTATCCAGTCAACATTCAAGAGCCAGTTCAGTTTTCATGAAGTTGTGTGGTTCTGAATTAGTTTCTTAATCCTGAGTTCTGATTTGATTGCACTGTGAGACTGTTTGTTATGGTTTCTGTTCTTTTGCATTTGCTGAGGAGTGATTTACTTCCAATTATCTGGTCAATTTTAGAGTAGGTGTGATGTGGTGCTGAGAAGAGTGTATATTCTGTGGATTTGGGGTGGAGAGTTCTGTAGATGTCCATTAGGTTTGCTTGGTCCAGATCTGAGTTCAAGTCCTGGATATCCTTGTTAATTTTCTGTCTTGTTGATCTGTCTAATATTGACAGTGGAGTGTTAAAGTCACCCACTATTATTGTGTGGGAGTCTAAGTCTCTTTGTGGGTCAATAAGAACTTGCTTTATGTATCTGGGTGCTCCTGTATTGGGTGTGTATATATTTAGGATCATTCGCTCTTCTTGTTGCATTGATCCTTTTACCATTATGTAATGCCCTTCTTTGTCTCTTTTGATCTTTGTTGGTTTAAAGTCTGTTTTATCAGAGACTAGGATTGCAACCCCTGCTTTTTGTTGCTCTCTATTTGCTTGGTAAATCTTCCTCCATCCCTTTATTTTGAGCCTTTGTGTGTCCTTGCACATGAGTTGGGTTTCCTGAATACAGCACACCAATGGGTTTTGAACTTTTATCCAATTTGCCAGTCTGTGTCTTTCGATTGGGCATTTAGCCCATTTACATTTAAGGTTAATATTGTTATGTGTGAATTTGATCCTGCCATTTTGATTCTAGCTGGTTGTTTTGTCTGTTAGTTGATGCAGTTTCTTCATTGTGTCGATGCTCTTTACCATGTGGTACAGTTTTGGGGTGGCTGGTACTGGTTGTTCCTTTCTATGTTTAGTGCTTCTTTCAGGAGCTCTTTTAAGGCAGGCCTGGTGGTGATGAAATCTCTCAGCAATTGCTTGTTTGTAAAGGATTTTATTTCTCCTTCGCTTATGAAGCTTAGTTTGGCTGGATATGAGATTCTAGGTTGAAAGCTCTTTTCTTTAAGGATGTTGAATATTGGCCCCCAGTCTCTTCTGGCTTGGACGGTTTCTGCCGAGAGATATGCTGTGAGTCTGATGGGCTGCCCTTTGTGGGTAATCCAACCTTTCTGTCTTGCTGCCCTTAGCATTTTCTCCTTTATCACAACCCTGCTGAATCTGACGATTATGTGCCTTGGGGTTACTCTTCTTGAGGAATATCTTTGTGGTGTTCTCAGTATTTCCTGGACTTGAATATTGGCCTGCCTTGCTAGGTTGGGGAAGTTCTCCTGGATAATATCCTGAAGAGTGTTTTCCAGGTTGGATTCACTCTCTCCATCACATTCAGGTACACCTATCAAATGTAGATTAGGTATTTTCACATAATCCCATATTTCTTGGAGGCTTTGTTCATTTCTTTTCACTCTTTTTTCTCTAATTTTGCTTTCTTGTTTTATTTCATTGAGTTGATCTTCAATCTCTGATATCCTTTCTTCTGCTTGGTCAATTCGGATACTGAAACTTGTGTATGCTTCACAAAGTTCTTGTGTTGTTTTTCAGCTCCATCCAGTCATTTATAGTCTTCTCTAAGTTGTTTATTCTTGTTAGCATTTCATCTAATCTTTTTTCAAGATTCTTAGTTTCTCTGCATTGGGTTAGAACATTAGGTTAGAACAGTTCTTTTAGCTCATAGAAGTTTGTTATTACTCACCTTCTGAAGCCTGTTTCTGTCAATTAATCAGACTCATTCTCCATTCAGCTTTGTTACCTTGCTGATGAGGAGCTGTGATCCCTTGGAGGAGGAGATGCATTCTGGTTTTTGGTGTTTTCATCATTTTTGTGCTGTTTTTTTCCCATCTTTGTGGATTTATCTACCTGTGGTCTTTGTAGTTGGTGACTTTCAGAAGGGGTCTCTGAGTGGACATCCTTTTTGTTGATGTTGAAATTATTTCTTTCTGTTTTTTAGTTTTTCTCTAACAGTCACGGCCCTTTGCTGTTGGACTGCTGGAAGTCCACTCCAGACCTGGCTTGCCTAGGGATCACCTGTGGTCGCTGCAGAACAGTAAGGGTTGCTGCCAGTTCTTCTTCTGTTATCTTCATCCCAGAAGGGTACCCACCAGATGTCAGCCTGAGCTCTCCTTTATGAGGTGTCTCTTTCAATATACAGGGACCAGGGAGCTGCTCAAGGAGACAGTCTGTCCCTTATAGGAGCTCAAGTGCTGAGCTGAGAGCTCCATTGTTCCATTCAGAGCTTCTGGGCAGTTACATTTAAGTCTGCTGCAGTGGAACTTATAACCACCTTTTTCCCAGGTGCTCCCTCCTGGGAAGGTGGGGCTGTATTTATAAGTTCCTGATAGGCTGCTGCCTTTTTTCAGGGATGCCCTGCCCAGCAAGGAGGTAGTCTAGTCACAGTCTGCCAGCCGAGGCGTTACTGAGCTGCTGTGGGCTCTGCCCAGCTGCTGTGTGAACTTCTTGCAGTTTTGTTTACAGAGGTACAGTTAGAACTGCCTCAGTAATTGTGGTCTGCCTCAGTAATGGCAGACTGCCTCGGTAGTGGCGGACTGCCTCAGTAATGGCTGACGCCCTTCCCCCACCAAGCTGGACTGGCCCGGGTCCAGCTGCACTTGCTGTGAAACTCTCAGTCCAGAGCGTTTCAGATTGCTGGTCTTTGGGGAGGTGGGTGGGACCCGCTAAGCCAGATCACCTGGCTCCCTGTTTCAGCCCTCTTTTTTTCAGTTGAATGGGCAGCTCTGTATCCCAGGCATTCCAGGCTCCTGTTGAAATGGCCGCCCGGATTTGTGCGAGTTTTTGTGTGGAGACCTGCAGCACCGGCTTAAACCGCTGAGCTGGAAACTCATGGCACTTTTCAGCCCTGGAATCTCCTGGTCTGTGGGCAGTAAAAACTCATTGGGAAATGCCGTGATCACTCACCCTCTGCATTCTTGCTGGGAACTGCACTTCAGAGCTGTTCCTATTCAGCCATCTTGGATCTCCTTGTATTTAAGTTTTAAAACAATTGATAACGTTTCTTTTCTCAGTTGGCAGGTTTTGTTTTGTTATGATATCATAAGCTCAGCCACATGCAGAATTGAGTCAAGACACCTTGGCCAGGTAGGTAAGGAAGCTCACATAGCCCTGACCTTGCCTCCTGGCACTCTGCACCCTTTATTCCCTCCTCCAAGCTCTCACAGCTCTCTGCACCTCTGAATAGCTCTAGTGACACTGGGATCAGTGATTTGCCTGTCATTCTCTCATTGCTACATGAATACTGTATTTTTTTTTTTTTTCATAAAATAGCATCCTACCTCAATGGCTAACTGGAAAATATGGAGGGAGTGTTGGCATTGTTAATTATAGCTTTGTAACTATCAGGGTAAAAACTAGTCTAGGCAAGAATCATTGATGGATGCATGGTCTTGATCTGTCTCCTCAGAGGTGGTCTTAGAGACAAGGGAAAAATGGTAATTATACAAGGCAGAAAGCAGGCACTACCAAATGTGATACCCCTCACACAACCCCCAAACAAAACATTCAGCTACCAAAAAGGAGGACCCTGTTCTTAAAAGACAGAAAAAAAAACCTAAGAAAAATATTCCAGGTTAAAGGATACTAGAGTCATGACAACTAAACCTAATCCTAGGCTGGATCCCATACTAGAAGGCAAAAATAAAAAATGTTATACAACACATTATCAAATCAGTTGTCAAATTAGAATATTGATGGTAGGTTATTAAAAGTACTGCATCAGTGTTACATTTACCGCACCTGCAACTTTCTGTTAAGTTTGAAATTATTTTCAAATAAAAGCTCTAAATTTTACAAATAGTATTTTCTTCTAAATTAAAAAATAACCATTTCAATATATAACAATAAAAATATATTTCAATATAAAATTATCCTACCCAACGGCATGTTTCTTTAAACAGCGGTAAATCATGCTTTCAGTAACAAAATTGCAATAGAGCAGCTGGGCTCAGTGGCTCATGCCTGTAACCCCAGCACTGTGGGAAGCTGATGCGGGTGGATCACCTGAGGTCAGGAGTTCAAGACCAGCCTGGACAACATGGTGAAACTCTGTCTCTACTAAAAATACAAAAAATTAGCCAGGCGTGGTGGCAGGCACCTGTAATCCCAGCTACTCGGGAGACTGAGACAGGAGAATCACTTTAACTCGGGGGATGGAGGTTGCATTGAGCCGAGATCACGCCATTGCACTCCAGCCTGGGTGACAAGAGAGAAACTGGAAAAAAAAAAAGTGCAATAGAGCTTGTGAGAAGCTGCCAGGGACAAGGTGAGATGGAAGGTGCATTGGAGGATAATAAGGCAGCAGCAATAATGAATCCTAGCTAACAGGTATTGAGCCCCAACTCACTTCACAAGTATTATCACAGTTTCACTGTTGTCCAATGTATTCATTTATGCCTTTGTGTTTCTTTTTGCTATATTTTTTCAAGCTTGGGTTGAAGACTTAAGTTACCTTGCCTTTTTAATTTTTTCTTTCAATAATAAAGTCATTAAATACAATGGATGTGCTATTATCAGAATTTTGATTTTCATATACAGTATTCTTGGTTTCTAATGTAAAAAAAAAAAAAACCCACTAAAGCTTAAGAAAAGAAGTGAAAAGATTGAGTTACTACCCACACCACTGAAAAAGTTTCACAAGTTGTTCACTGAAGGTGAAATTTCAGTGTTTTTAAACGTTAGGAGGTAGAGTTTCATCATGGCTGTGTTCATTATAGATTAAAAACTAGCACTCTGGATAGGTCAGAATGAATCCATAGTACTGTTACATGATTGGTTTAAAAGGTTCTATTTTTCAAAGGTCAGGAAAAATTATTGAATTAGAGCCAGGTAGTTTTGCCCTACTAGGGTCATTCAAAGTTTATAGTTCTTAACAGATATAGATGAAGGGAGATAGCATTGTTTTGTTATTTTCTAAGCAGGTGCTGCTGTAAATGGAATCTTTTTCTTTACTGTTTCTTCTTTTGGTGTCTTCTTTCCCTAAAATGATTGGATGACCACACAAATAATAGCCAAGTTATCAGGTTTCCAGTTCGACACCTCCATGTTGTTTTTTGTATCATTCTCAGGAAAGGATTTGTTTCTATCAGAGTTATTTCAATTTCTTTTTGATACAGAATCATCTGTGGGTAGAACTGATGAGCTGGTAGCTCTGCCAAAGTATTAACACCCTGTTAACAATATACCTAATTGTTGACAGCAGCAACAATTAGGAACAAAGACAAAAATAGTATAACTAACATTTGCAGAGATTCCTTAAACCAGCTTCCTATTCGGGCACACCAAGCCATAAAGAAAAATCCAACAGTTGAATTTATCCTTCCTAGGACAACAAATTCGCCTATTTTCTGGACTTTATTATTCAGAAGTATGTATCCAAATATAATTAAAAGTGACAGCAGCATACAAATGCCACCTTGTTTGGTCCATAAATATCCCAAAGCAATGCCTTTGTATAACATCTTTGCAGCAAGTGATGTAAGGCTCTTCTGCTGAGTTTGTATAGTAGATACAGCTTACACATGCAGTAATTGCCATTATAAGGGACAGGTTTCAAGTGTATCCTACTAAATTCAGGCACTCAAAACCACAGGAGAAACCTGCACATAAAACAATAAAAACCAGTATCTCCAACTACTCCTGAGAAGTCTGCACTCCAACAGGCACGCTGATGAGAAAGAATTAAGTCATTTGAGATGTGCAGATACACTAGGGAGTGCAGATACACTAAATCAAATATTGACATAAAACCATTTCTCAGGGGCAACTCCTTCTTTTCAAGACTGACATTGTGTGGTGATCATACTTTGGCATAAATACCTCAAGCTAGTAAGGGTACAACCAGAGTAAATTTGGTACATTCTTTATATAAGTGTATTTCTCAGAAGTCAGGGAGCTGAAGTAACAAAATATGCCTGCAGTTACAATTTAAAAGTGTAATTAATTCAACCAGCACAAGGACACTGATTAACTAACTGGATATCATGAGTATAATTAGTATGTCCTATAATCATCAGAGCAACTATATGTCTTTTCAAGTCTTTACAGAAAACGTAAAAGACATTGTAGTTTAGATATTCAAGTCGTATTTCCAAGAATAGTAATACCAATCACATAACTTAAAATTTTTCATCCCATTAATTTTATTTTACTGCAAAACTGGTTACTGAATATCATTAACCTTTGAGGTATATTACTGTGAGTCAAGTAGCAACATAAATTGTCTTTTTAAATGGATGAAACTTACTAAACTTGCAGCTGATGATTTTTTTGTCAGATATTCTAATGAAAGGTACCTCACTAGTATTTCAGAGAAAGGGCAACAAACTCCAAAATCAGTTAAAGTTCCTTACGTAACTATGGTCTTACTGATTATAACAAATTAGCTCCTACATGAGGATTTGTCCTAGATCTGGGATAGTCAGAAAAATAAATATAAATTTTGTGATTTACAGAAGTTACCAAATTAACTTGTTCTGCTGGCCATGATGGAATAACTGGTATCAGATGATCATTCCCATTATAAATAATCATAACACTGGAGAAAGTACAAAGCAGGGCCGGGCACTGTGGCTCACGCCTGTAATCCTAGAACTTTGGGAGGCCGAGGTGGGTGAATAACTTGAGTTACGGAGTTCAAGACCAGCCTGGCCATCATGGTGAAACTCCATCATTTTTTTTAAAAGAAAAAAAGAAAGAAAGAAAGAAAGAAAGAACAAAGCAACTATTTTCAGGCACTGGACTACAAGTTGCACAAAACTGTGATCGCTGAGAGATGGGAAATTCAGAAGATGAGTTCTACTTTTGCCCTGACTACCTGCTTGTGGAGAATTTCCTGACCATGATACAGGATGGTGGGGGCAGAGCATACTGGTCTCAGGGAGGTGAGGAGGCAGAAAAGACTTTGGGGATGGTGAAGCAGATGACAAAGGTAGGGTACGTCTCAGAAAGGAGGCAGCTGTGCAAAGCGGGGAAAGCCTACCTCAGCTGAAGTTGAGCTTTGCTTGTGCAGGGCAAATATGCAATGATTACTAGAAAACAGCTGCTTGAGAGAAGAATAGAAACACTAGAAGTTTACCAGGGCTGGCAAGTGTAGGCATTCTTTCTCAATCAGAATAAACAAACCTCATTAACACCCCAATCATTCAGCTGAGAAACCAGAGCGGTCATGCCATAAAATAAGGACATTTTATAGTAAGGTCTTCTCTACATATGCTCTAATTGGAACTAAAATAAAAATTTTAAAATATCTGTATGGGTCAAAGAACTTGGAGTTTGAGTCCTGCGAGTTAGAGGAGCATGGTAAACACTTTGAGCTTTCAAAGATCTATCCTAACAAAGCATAAATTGAAGCCTGTACAAGTTCAAAACATTCATCCAGTAATTAAACTACTTACAGGTATAAAAAGCACTTTCAGAGGAACATAAGAGAATTTAGAATCAAGCCACAAAAAAATGTCCAGCATAAAAAAGTTTAAAATTACTAGACGTGCAGAGAAACAGGAAGTGTGACCCGCTATTAAGAAAAAGCCACAGAAATAGATTCTGAGATGGTCCAGAGGTTTCAGCACACAGACTTTATAGAAAACAGTATAAACATAATAAAGAAAAATACATGCATCAAAAGGAGACAAATGGGGGTAGAAATTATTTTAAAAAGAAACAAGTGGGGATTCTAGAACTAAAAACATAATGAATAAAAATTTAAAATTTGCTAGATGGGCTTAAAAGATTGAAGATGGCAAAAGGAAGTTTCAGTGAACCTGAAGACAGGTAAATAGAAACCAATCTGGCAAACAGAAAAACATACTGAAGAAAATCAGACAGAGCTTCAGGAACAATATCAAATGGTCTAACATACGTGTAAGTGGAGACTCAAAAGGAGAGGAAATTGAGAAATAATTATCCAAAATGAGAAGAAACTAAGAAAAAATTATTTAAAATATGACAGTTAAAGTCCCTAAATTTAATGAAAAATATTGGTTAACAGATTAGAAAATCTCAATAAACCTCAAAGTGGATTAATACCAAACAACAACAAATGATTTGAACACATCAATGTCAAACTGCTGAGAACCACAGGCAAATTCTCAAGAGCAGTGTGCATGCGAATGCACACACACACACCCCTATCTACCCATTCCCAACTATACCAAAACAAACCAACCAACCTGACCTTCCCTGGGAAAACATGAATAACCTTTGTTTTCAAGTTCAAAAGATGAAAGTCAGCTATACCTGGCAGCTGCTCCATGCACTGCCTTTTCTGCCTGAGGGATTTAAGCTGCTCAGTGAATCAGATTTTAAGTTGTAAGAGAAGCCATTATCACCCAGTGAGATCAGATTGCTATAGTTTCCCAGCACCACCTCCCAGTACAGGTCCTTCTGAACAGGACTCCACAGCCTTCATAACTCTTACATGAAATCCACAGCCATAACCTTGAATACCATTAAAACCCATTATGCCAAACACAGCTTTACCCACTCTGTTGCCACGTGTGCCCATGTTGAAAACAAGGGAGCAAGAGGGCTGCCTTGGGGAAGATAGGTAAAATATCTAGATCCTGCTTTTGACTGTAACTTTGGAGCTTGGATTCCAAGACCTTAACCCTGTTCACTATCCAACCAGCATCATTTGTCTAGATCCTAGTCTGGCTATTATGGGGTTTACAAATGTAAAAACAATTCCTAACCTTGAGGTGCTTCAATTTAATAGACAACACATTAAAACAAAACATAAGGATAGAATCATGGTTTTTCTGGGCATTAGGAATTTGGAGATTAATCTAGCTGTTTATATTCAATTTAAGGATCTGAGTCCCTGATTGGGTTAAAGCCTTGTTACCCAGTATGGTCTGAGGACAAGCAGTACCAGCATCATCTGGAAGCTTATTAGAAATGCTGATCCGTGGGCTCCATCAGGCATGCTGATTCAGAATTTGCTGCTTACAAGATCCCAGATGACATGTATGCATGTTTGAGATGCACTAGGTTAAATGATCTACCCAGGTATATGGTTCAGAAATAGCAAAAACTAACCAATAACTAAGCTTATGATTTTCCAAAACAAGATCTTTCTTCTACATTTCTTCCCTTCTTAAGAGGAAAACAGCTCTGTTACGAATAATGGATGCCCAGGCTCCACTGCAAACTCATTGCTTGGGATGGTATTCAGGCATTGTATTCTAAAAAGTCCCCAAGTACAGCCAGGGTTAGAAGAGTCTCAATAAGTCACTACAGGATAGTGATCAGGGAAGGTTTCATGAAAGAGAGCTGGGTATTTGGTCTTGAAGGACAGGAAGCATTCAGAGGAGCTAAAAGTATTCCAGATGAGTAATGGCATGGAGTGTGAAAGAGTGGGTGGCAACTACCAGGAGAAAAAGAGGAGATGGCAGCAAAGAATGTTTTAGAAAGCAGGCAATCCAGATTTCTAGACGCAAACTGCTAATTATTAAATGCTGAGAAGTCTTTCAAAGATGAAACAGGAGGCTGGACACACCAAATATCTGTATGATACACATGGACATCTAGATGGCATCCTTGTCTATATGCAAATCAGCTGGATGCAAGACCATGCACTATTGAAAATCTCTCTCACTGTAGTCACCAGTCTGCCCAGTGGCTCAGACTCTTGAGATTCTGACCACACTTCTTACACTCTTCCCTACTCGTGTGTGTTCCTCCAATTCCTCATCTTTCCTAATTTCTCAGGCAGCACCTCATCCAGTAAGTCTTCATCTCCAGGCCCAAGAGATGTCAGCTATTTATGTCTTTATTGTACAGCAAACATTTGAACACGGGTGCCCCTGCACTGTTGTTCTGAACCTTTATGTGTATTAACAACTAATTTCTTGGTGAATGACGGAGTTATGGGTGAGGCAGAGAATGATGTTGAGGGATGAATCCAAGTAACACTGAACATGTCTCCAGAGCCGGGACTGAACTGAATTCACAATAAACAATAAAGCCTGGGGGCATGAGAAAGGAATGGATTCACCCTCTGAGAGCTAAAAAATAATTTTAGGAAATTCTCATCTCTCCTTGGCCCTTCAGACTGCGTGGTCATTTCCTTGGTCTTCCCAGAGAATGACGAAGTTTCAGAAAGCCTATCTGAGGAAGGTGAAGAGCAGTGAGAGGGTGCACTGGTGGAAAAGCCCTCTCAGGAGTGAAGTGGGCCTTCCCTTCAAGCGCCCCAGTGGGGGCGTCCCAGATGGCACTAGGGCAGACCTGTTCTCAACCAAGATCCCAAACAAAGACCTAGAGATTCAAGCCGACAGCAGGCCAACCTCTGGCCTAAGAACGAGGCTTCTGTTTCCCAGGGGATGAGAGTTTTCCCATAGCTTCGTGGACTTCAAAAAGCAGAAAAAGGTCTCAGGGCACCAGAAAAGGTGTGTTCGGGTTGAGGGCGTGGGCTCAGAATCGGGTCTACCTCGTACGGGATGTGAGACTTCGGGAAGACTGTTCGGCCTTTCCAAGGCTTTAAATGGAGCTAAAGGGTATACGAGATGACGTTCGCCGGGTGCTCACGAATATGGAACATGAGTTTCCAAGAGAGGGGCTGGAGCCACGGAGACCTGAGGATGCTGCAACACCAACCAGCACCAAAAGCAGCTCTGTCCGCCAGCTGCACACCGCCGGCCAACCCCAGAAGCCGAACAGACGCGCCCAGAAACGTCATTTCCACGCGCCGAGGGGCGAGCCCGGTACCGGGTGCGGAAGTCGCTCCAGGGGTCAGTGGGAAGTGAGGTTTTCGATGCAGAGGCGCTCAGAGGGAGGGTCGCAGTAGGGCCAGGCACTTTTCTCGGGAGCGTCTACGTGTTGTATGCACGTGGTTAAGAAAAAAGAGGAAAAATTCAGGTGCCACGGTGGCTATTCTCCAGCGACCAGAGCGCGTTACTCAGAAACGGATCCGTCGGAGGCCAATGGGAGCTGCCAGCCGCCGCGGCGCGCCTGGTGGCGCCGAGCATCTTGGGAGGTGTGGTCTGGGCGCGGTGCCGAGGATTCCGGGTAGTGTAGTCCCGGTGCCCCTTTGGAAGAGCTCCCCAGCTGGTGGCTGGAGCGATCCCTTGTTCTTTGGTGGCGCTGGTGAGTGAGGCTCCCGCGGGACCCTTGCCGCAGCCATACCCTTTTCGGCACGGAAAGGAAGGTCCCGGAAGACTGGACTATAGGCTGAATTTGGGGACCGTGCGCGTGGCGCGGGGGTGGTGGTTGTGGTGGGAAAGCGCTGCCGTGGCGCAGGCCATCCTCTCCCGATGTCTTATTTTGGGGGTGTGGGCGTGCATCTCCCGGGGAGTTGGGTGAAGCCTATCCGTGAAACTGGATGGTGATGGGTGCGGGGATCGGGCTATCTCTCCTAGGGTTCTTGAGGGTGGGGACAGGTTCGGCTTTGGCTGAAATCTGGTTTTGGGAAAAGTGATCTCTCATGCCATTAAGTCCCGGGTTTTTGGGGAGTTGAATAAGTAGGATTTGGGGGAGGGGGTGGTTTTTCCCAGGTGGTGGAGTGGGGACCATCCCTGAGGCCATGTGTCCCCGGGGTTTTGATGGGTTGAGAGCTAGTTGTCTTGGGGCCCCACTGGTCTTCGGCTTTGCTGAAGTGGAATGAGGAGCTGTCTGGCTTGGCCAAACAAGTTAGGGTTACACTGGATCTGGGGTGGCCATTTTGGCGCGATCTTAGGATTTCACTTTGGTTGGTCGCCCCTGGGTTCGGACCTTGGAGGAGGAAGTCTGGCTGGGGCCCACAGGACCCTTTTTTTTCCGAAGGTCCTGGGGACTGTCACTGATCGCAAGAATTACAAATTCCCATGCCCCTGATGTGGCCAGACTTTGGGATTTCACATTCCACTTAATTTTTTATTGCGGAGAAATTACAAACAGCCAGAAGTAGATAAAACTCTGTAGACCAGATCTCCAGATTCAACACTTAACGCCTTATGACCAATCGTGATTCATCTCAAAGTGGACACAGAGAATCCTTGCAACCCACAGAGTTCAGCATCACTGCCCTTACTGTGTAAGAGCACGATCTCCACAACCACGTTTCCTCTAGGATCTATCACTTTATAGCTGCGTTACCTTGGGCAAGAGGCTGACTTCACTGTACTTCAATTTTCTCAATTTTATCCAAGAAAGGATAATAGCGTCTATCTCATTGGGTTGTTGAAAGGATAGAATGAGGTAAAACTCATACAGTGGCTGTAACAGTCTCTGGTATATACTAAGTGCTCAGTAAATATTACCTTTTATTAATAACAGACACAGAGAAGATCACCTCATGCTCGGCATCAACAGCTTGTCAGGGCAGGTTGTGCTTTCAACCTATATCCCAGCTGTGTTCCCAGGAAGCTGCCCACAATTCTTTTCTTCTTTCCTTCTGTGGCAGATCCATTCCTGATGCCGTTAAGTAAGAGGAGGTGCTGCCCTGCTGGAGTTTGAAGATTTCCCTTGATTTTCTTGAACGCTTTTTGTTCTTGTTCTGCCTCCCTGTGGCTCCTGCCTGCCCAGAGAGGACTGCCTGCTGGGGAGAGGGGATACTCCTGAGCTCCTGACAGCCCAGCTTCAGGTGGGTGCCACTTACCTATTGCATTTTGAACCATGAATGGGTTTTCTTTGCTCAGCTTTGACATCTGTGTTCTGCAGTGTCCCATCCAGGGATCAGGACCCCAGTTGGTTCCCTCAAAAAACTAGGCCTGTTTTAAGGGTGACCATTTACACAAGGAATATTTTTCAGAGCTGATGCTCTCATTCATTATACCTTTCATTCCTTCTTTCGGTATTTGCTCATTCCCAGGGCTTGTCAGGTGCTGTGAAGTTGTCAATATCTTCTGTCTTATAATACTTTCACTTATTCTTTTCCCTGCAAATCCCAGTTATATCATTTCACCTGGGAATACTTCAGGAGGCATCTCTAACACAAGGACTTCTTGTTTTAACATAACCATAATTTCATTGTTACACAGTTACATTGTTACAATTATATTTTGTTACACCCAACAAAATTAATAACTCATTAATATCATTTAATAACTAGCTCATATTAAGTTTTCCCCCATTGTTAAAAAAAAAATCTTTTTTTTTCCTCCAGTCAGAACAGCCCTGGTCAGAGGCAGGAGAGGGAGAAGTATCTGGAAGCAGCATGCCAGTTTTCTCTATCTCTGCCTCATTTCTCCTCCTATTTCTTCTAACCTTACTGATGTGTGTTAAAAGCTTTATCACTTGATATAAGCTGGACCTCTGAGTTTTCCTTGAATCCCTGTTTCCAAACTTACTTCTCATTAGAAGTTGTGTCCTCCTGTCCAGGCATGGGGGCTCACGCCTGTAATCTCAGCAGTTTGGGAGGCCAAGGCGGGCGGATCACTTGAGGTCAGGAGTTTGAGACCAGCCTGGCCAACATGATGAAACCCTGTCTCTACTAAAAATATAAAAATTAGCCAGGCATTGTGGCTCACACCACTAATCCCAGCTATCCAGGAGGCTGAGGCAGGAGAATCTGTTGCCTGGGCGACAGAGTGAGACTCCATCTCAAAACAAAACAAAACAAAAAAAAGTTGTATCCTCCCAGTCAACCTGTGCGTTCTTCTCGATTCCCTTTCTTTCCCTTTGTGTCCGTTTCTGCACTGCCCTAGCTTCCTGTCCTTCTTAACGTTCTTGCCTTGTCTTTCCTCCCATTTAGAGCTGAGCTCCTTGAAAGAATTATCTATATTTGTTGTCTCCATTGCTATCTTTCTGTTACCTTTTGAATATTCCAGTAAGGCTTTTTCAGTGACACCAAAAAATATTCTTGTTAGGGTCACCAATGTTCTCCCTGTCTGAAGGTCACAGTCAGTTGTCAGCAACACTTTATGTAGTTGTTTACATCCTCCTCCTTAATATATCCTTTCACGCAGTTGCTCTTGGTGCAGGTCTTCCTGGTTTTCTCCTGACTCATAGGCTGCACCTCCTCTGCGTCCTTTACTGGCTCTTCCTTTTCTCCCAGATTTCTGCTGTGAAAAAGGCCGTGCTTCATTTAGTTCTTAGACCTCTTGTCCTCTTTATACTCACTCCTTGGTTCTCCCATCCATTTTCAAGGCTTAAAATAATGCCGTCTGTCTGACGCTCAGCCTAGAGTTTTGTCTGCAACTCCATATCCTGGTCCCCTACTGTCTCCTTCACATTTCCACTTGGATATCTTTTTTTTTTTTTTTAATTGAGATGGAGTCTTGCTCTATCACCCAGGTTGGAGTGCAACGGCACAGCGTCGGCTCACTGCAACCTCAGCCGCCCGGGTTCAAGTGATTCTCGTGGCTCAGCCTCCTGAGTAGCTGGAACTACAGGTACGTGCCCACCCCACCTGGATATCTTGTGGGCATCCCAAACCTAATGTGTGCAACAAGAAACTGATCACCTTCCCTGAAGCATGCTCTACCCGGGTGGCATATAGATCATTCTTTCAGGGAGTTTAGCTTGGAGCAGAGGCATCGCACCTCCTTCCTTCGGATTGCTCAGCGTCATCAAGGAGTCATCCTTGATCCTTTCTTGCTCTTACACCCTCATCCACACTACAGAAATCTGAACTCTGACACTTTCCATCCCCTGCTGCTTTTACCACGGTCCAGGCCATCGTCTCATCTGGATGATCATAGCCTTTGAGTGGTCTCTGTTTCTCCCTGTTTCCCTCTAAGTTACATTAATCAGTGGAGCAACTAGAAGGATTTTTTAAATCAAATCATGTCATGCATTTGCTCAAAAGCTTCCAGTGGCTTCTTATCCTAACCAAAGTCAAAACAAGTATCCTACAAAGCTAGGTCTGATCTCTCCACATTTACTCTTAGACTTCATCTGCACTACCCTGTCTTAGTCATACCACACCAGCCACAGTGAAATGTCCGTCCCTTGACCATGCCAGCCTGACTCTTCCTTGCATCTGGGCCTTTGCACTGGCTGTTCTCTTGCCCGAGATGTTCTTTTCAAAGTTATTCACTTGACTCTTCACATCCTTGAGACTTTTACTCCATTACCTCAGAGATGCCTTCCCAAATCACCCTATTTAAAATTCTAAAACCTCACCCCATGTCTGTGACTATCTTTCTCCTTCCCTGCTTTATTTCTCTTCCTGTCACTCATCACTTTCAGATATACTGTGTATTTTATTTATTCATGTAATAGGCCCATCTTCCTCCTCTAGACTTTGATGTCAGTGATGGTAGATGTTTTTGTCCTTGTTCACTTTTATATCCCCAGGATTTAAAATTGTGCCTGTCACACAGTAGGAGCTTAATAAATACTTGCCAAATGAAGGAATAATCTGACATTGTATATATAAAGCTAATTCTGGGAGTAATGGATGAGGCAGACTAGGATGTTGGGAAATGGTCCATAGAGACTGGCAGGAGGCTTTTGCCATCGTCCTAGTGCTCCAGCTGGCGTACGGGTGGGCAGGAATTGAAAGAGCTGGCAGAGGTGGAATCAATTTGCCTCGATATTGGTTTGATATGGAAGGTAGGGAGAAGTAGTCATGGGACTGAGTAAGCACCATGGATGACAGGAAGATGCCTCTGTTATTAGGTAAGCTGAAAGGGAGAAGGCACAGTGTGTCAGTAACTAGCAAGGGTTCTGGTTATTGACTGCTACACAGCAAACTGCTCTAAAACCAAGTGGCTTAGAAGAGCAACTATGTTTTAATTTCCCACAGTTCTTTAGGTTTATCCATATCAGCTGAGATGTGAGTTATGCATCTTGCTGTGGGCTGCGGTCATCTGGGGACTCATTTGGGTTGGAACATGCAGGACGGTTCCATCACATATTTGACACCTTCGTGGGTTGACTGGAAGGCTGGGGTCAGCTGGGACAGCAGACCTCACTCCCTCCAGGTAGTATAAGGGCTTCCATCAGGATCAAACTTACTACATGGTATGTTAGAGCTCCCAAGAGTGAAAACTGTCTGGCCTTCTTGGGACTTAAGCCTGTAACTGGTACAGTGTCACTTGCCTCAAATTTATTGGTTAAAGCAGGAGCAAGTCCAGTGTGAAAGAGTTCCCAGTGTTTAAAGCTGGAATAATTTTAACAGCAAAATAAACAGTGATAATATTGTATTATAACCCATAGGATAAGATATAAATCCATATTGATATAAATAAATAACTGAATACAAGTAAATGGGAAGAAAGAACAGCTCTGACAGAAGAATTCTAATTAGTGGATTTAGAATGAAAGGGGGAAAATGAACATTGTCATTTGGTAAACAGCACAGTATTAACTATTCCAGATAGATTCCACAGATATATGCTAAAACAAGTGGCTGGAAGTTTGAAGAGAAATCGGATATTTGTATAATCCCAAAGTATCTCTCGAAAGATATTTATTAATTATAAAGGGAAATGTAGTGACTTTACAGACACTCAGAAGACATCTCCTTAACCAAATGATTAAGATCAAGGTTAACATCGCCAGTAAAAAGACATAACAATATCATGAACTCATTGATATGTTGAAGGACATAGCATCACATCTGAGGTATTCTAACCAGAAATGAAAAACTCATTCTAATCACGAAAAAACATCAGACAAACCAAAATTGAGGGATACTCTTCAAAAACTCCAAGTTTGTGAAAGATGAGCAAAGACAGAGGATCTGTCACAGATTGGAGGAGGTTAAAGATCCATAACAACTAAAGGCAATGTGGAAACCTCAGTTGGATCCTGGACCAGAAAAAGTACATTTGTGGAAAAACTGGCAAAATTTAATTAAGGTCTGCCGTTCATAGTATTGCATCAATGTTTATTTCCTGGTTTTGATGGTTGTAGTGTGGTTTTCTAAGATGTTAACTTTAGAGAAACCTGGGTGGAAGGTATGGGGATTTATATTTGTCCAACTTCCTTGTAAGTCTAAAATTAGTGCAAAATAAAAAGTTTTAAAAATCTATCGATTCTATATTCTTGAGTTTTTGTGTTTTTTTATTTTTGAAGAAGGGGTGTTGAGTTTTGGTAGAGTATCTTACCATGTATAGAGGCAATCGTGAGTTCTCCTTACATCTGTTATTATGGTGTTACTGTAAAAATAGATCCCCTAAAATTGGACCAGTCTTATAATCCTGGATAAATTTTTCTTTGCCATGGTGAAATATTTTATTGTGATGTTGGAGTCTTTTTGCTAATATTTTAATTAGAATTTTGCTTCAATATTTGTAAGTGACGATTAGTCTATAATTTTCTGTTTTTGAACTGTCATCAAGTTAAGATCATCATGGTATCCTTGCTTTATTAAAAAAAATGAGGACTTTTTCCTTCAGTTTTCAATGCTTTGGGACAGTATTTGGAGCAAAAAGACTACCTAGTTTGAAGATTTGATAGAATTTCCTTGTGACTCTCTGGAGTTAATTTTGGGAGTTATTCACTTCATTTAGGTCTACACATTTGTATATAGAGATCTGCAAAGTAGTCTTACGTGACTTTTAAAAAGATGCTTTTTGGTGACTTTCCCTTTGTCATTTTCATTTTGAGAGCTTGTCGGGAGGTTCTAGCAGGGGAGTGCAGCTACTCATATACCCTTGACCAAAGACTGGTCCTCCTCTATGAGAGAGGGTCATCTTCCTCAACTGAGCGCACAGCTTCCAGAGGGACGCATGTGGAGCAGTGAGAGAGGAAGGCGACCACCCACCTAGCTAGCCACGTGAGCTGGATCAACCCTGGCGATCGATGTGGTGACAGAGGTCGCAGCCAGATCGCCTTCACGTCCATGTAATTTCTTACTTTGAATATTTATGCTTTCTCTCTTTAAGTTAGCTAGTGTTTATCTACTTCTTTTTGACAGAATAGGATTTGGCCTGTTACATCTACTGCTTTATTTTCATTAAGTTCTGCTTTCACCTTTATTATTTCCTGTCTTTATGCTTTCTTTGGGGTTACTTTGTCTTTTTTTTTTTTTTTTTTTTTTTTGAGGCAGGGTCATAGTTTGTCACCTAGGCTGGAGTGCAGTGACGCAATCAGGCTGGCTGCAGCCTCAACCTCTCAGGTTCAAGTGATCTTCCCTCCTCAGCCTCCTGAGTAGCTAGGACCATAGGGGTGTGTGTCTGGCTATTTTTTTGATTTTTTTTTTTTTGGGTAGAGATGAAGTCTCACTGTGTTGTCCAGACCAGATTCTTTTCTTTCCTTTTTATTTATAAAAGTATTTAGAGCTATAATTTCCCTTACCTCACTGTTTTAAATAAATCCTGTATATATGTAGTATTTTTTATTACCATTATTTTAAAGTAATTCTATAATTTCATTTCGTGTATTCCCTTTAATTCCTACCTATTGCCTATGGTATGATCAGCAAAGTTTTTCTACTTTCTTCTTCCCCTGTGCCTTGTATTTCAGTGGCATTTCTACCTTATCAGGACACACTACCCTAAAACATTAGCATGTGTTTTCTTCCTCTCTCTCTTCTCCCCCTTTTAGTGCTAGGCTTACAATTATGTATATTAAAAGCTCATCATCAGTCTTTTTGCTAAGTTTCCCCTGTCATGTCTTGCTTCGAATGATGATTTTTGACCAGACCTTTTTTTTTTTGTAGTAAATATATATAACATAAAATTTATCCTTCTAACGTGTCCAAGTCAATGGCATGAAGTACGTTCATATTGTGGTACAACCATCCCCACTATCTATCTTCAGAAATGTTTTCGTCTTCCCAAACTGAAACTCCATACCAGTTAAGCAGTTAACTCCCCATTCTCCCTTCCCCAAGCCCTCTCAACCACCATTTGACTTTTCTAGGTACCTCATATAAATGGAATCTTACTGTCCTTTTATTTCTGGCTTATTTCACTTAGCACAATGCCTTCTAGGTTCATGTTGTAGCATGTGTCAATTTCCTTCCATTTTAAGTCTGAATAATATTCCATTGTGCATATATATATATATATATATATATATGTATCACTTTGTTTTTTCAGTCATCTGTTGGTCACTTGGGTTGCCTACACCTTTTGGCTATTGTGAACAATACTGGTATAAACATGGTGTACAAGTATCTGTTCAAGTTCTTACCTTCAATTCTTTTCGTATATAACCAGAAGTGGAATTGATGGATTACATAATAATTGTGTTTTAAATTTTTTGAGAAACCACCATACTGTTTTTGTGGCTGCACCATATTTTACATTCCCACCAGCAGTGTGCAGTGGTTGAATGATAATTTCAAAAAATCTGGTAGAACTCATATTTTTTTGCTTAGAGTCACTTTGGATTCCTGTTGTTGTTCTTTAAAGTCTAATAGTTTTTCTAGTGAATGTCTTAGAGTTGGTGGTCATGAGTCAACTTTTCCCTCATAGGCCCATAGGCCCTTTCATATTTAGGTTCAGGTCATCTATTTTTGAAATGTTTTCTTACATTATACTTTTAAACATTTCCATTGTTTCAGTATCCAGGAACTATAATTATATGAATATTACTTTTTTGTCTGTTTTCCTTTCCAGCTTCTTTCTCTCTGATCCTCTTTACTGATTTCACCTCATTTTCTTGTTTTCTTCTGTTACTAAGTGCTCATCATGTTTTCATTTCAATCTGTTCCTCCTTGATTGTCTTATAAGTTTTTTATTTCTCATTTAATATTGTCTTTTTCTGTGATTTCCTTCAAAAGTTTGTTGAAATATTTTTGATTTTTTTATTTTTTTGTCCATTTCTATTCTTAGTTTTTGAATTTCTAATTGATGATGGTATCTCATATCCCAAAATGTTTGTTTGAAAATACTTAATTTAGTTTAATGTTACAGTTTTGTTAATTTTTTTTCTGTCTCACTTTTTTTTTTTTTTTGGTGGAATTTTCTTTAGTTTAATTGTTTGGATTCTCGCTTTCTTTTCTTTTTTTTTTTTTAATTACAAATGTTTGCATGTCTGCATTTCTGCAAACAGGACGATCAGATTCTAGAGTTTTTGGGATTTCTCTAGTTCAGGAAAATGCTTCTGTCAGTGTAGCAAACTGCAGGTTCTTTACTGGATTGCAGGGGAAGCAGAGGTGGTGTGTTCTTTGGGTTTTGTTGTTGTTTTGTTTTTCTCTTTTGTTTTGCAAGACCTTGGGTTAGCCTCTCTTGCTTGTTTTTCCTTTTCCTTTGCTTTTTCCAAGCAATATATTTTCCTTGATTTATGCATTCCCCATTATGCTGCTGCTCCCCCAGTTGTGGGGTTAATGAGCAGGACCTGCTTCACTCATGGGGAGAGCATTTCCACCTGACACCCTCTCATTTCTGTTTTCCTTACCCAGATCTGCCTTCTGAGATATCATCCTTCTTTAGGGAGACAAGGGGAAAAGGCCACAGGGTCCCGGAGAGCCAGGGGAATGGTGAGTGTTTCCTGTCTCCATTACTGGCTGTAACGGGATGGACACATTCCCTTCTTTTACCCTGACTGGCCTGTTGGTGCCTAGTAGAGTTCAGCTCCAATTCCTCTTACTTGCTTCCCTGCCTCAGCATCGCTGTCTGCACAACCCATGAAACAGTTATTCACCTAGTAGTTAACTGAACAACATAATTCTACAGTTTGAGATAGAGTCTGCATTTCTTTGTTCAGCTTCAAAAGCTCTACCACCTGAGAGTAACATCATAGTAATGGAATGGGATGATTCTGGAATCTGTGTCCCCACCTAGACAACAGTTATACTGGCAGAATCTGTCAGGTGTACCTATTTTGGAAATCTGGAGTCTAGTTGAAGGCCTCCAGCTCCCGGGGGAGGCATAGAGGGTAAGTCACAGCAAATTTTAGCTCTTAGTATAGTAGCAGATACTTATCATCCACCCTGCCAGCCCTATGGCAGGTAGCTGGCATATGTCCTGGATCAGCTTCTACATGGTTTGTGGGATACAGGGTGGACAATAAGGGCCGTTTACTCCAAATATTGAATATCTGTGTTCTGATTGCTGTTTCTGATCACAGAGGTGGTCCACTTAAATCCCCTAAAAGCTATATCAGCTAGTTGTAACCCCCATTAGCTAAAGTGGCTTTTAGGGGATTTAAGGAGCCAGAATCCCTTTTCCCCCACTTAAGTTCTTTGTTTATGGAAAGTTCTTTAAGTTTATTGAAAAGCAACTGCATATAGAGGGAATGTGGAAGGAATACCCATGGAAAGACACAGGCTCAGAAAACACCTGAGAAGACCTTAAGCTTATAACTCAGGCTGATACTTAGCATGGAGACACCCTACATCAATATAAAAAAACAAAAATACGAACAAATGGGAGACTCTGACTTACAGAGTTGCTGCTTTATAAGATTTAAATGTCCAGTTTTTGACAAAAATCATAAGGCAATTAAGAAAGTATGGAACATTCAAAGGGAAAAAAATGAATAAACTGAAAACATCCTGACAAGGCCAGATAATGGACTTTAAAATAGCCATCTTAAAGAGCTAAAGGAAGGTGTGGAGAAAGCCAAGAAAGCAATGTAAGAACAAACTGGAAATATCAGTAAAGAGACAGAAAACAAAAATAAACCAAAAATAAATTTTGGAGTTAAAAAGTACAACTGAAAAGAAAAGTTCATTAAAAGGATTCAGAAGTGGTTTAGGCAGACAGAAGAATCAGCAAACCAGGAGACAGGACAATTATCAAGTCTGAGGGACACAGACAGATTAAAGAAAAGTGAACAGAGCCTAAGGAAACTATGGGGTACTATCAAATGAATCAACTTTGCCTTATGGGATTCCCAGAAGGAGAAGAGAAAAAGGGACAGAGAGATTGTTTGAAGAAATAATGGCTGAGAACTTCCCAAGTTTGATGAAAGACTTGACTATAAACTTGACTATAAACATCCAAGCAGCTCAATGAACTACAAGTAGGAAAACCTGAAAAAGACCCACACGGAGACACAATGTAATCAAAGCATAAAAAGCCAAAGGTGACAGAGATTTTTGAAAGCAACAAGAAAACAACTTGTTACATATAAGGGATTATCAATAAGATTATTAGCAAATTTCTTATGTGAAACCTCTCAGGCGAGAAGGCAGTGGGTCAATATATTCAAAGTGCTAAAAGAAAAAATAAAAGCCTGCCAACCAAGAATTCTATGTCTGGCAAAACTGCCCTTCACTATTGAGGCAGAATTAAGACATTCTCAGATTAGTCAAAGCTGGTGGAGATTACAACCACTAGACCTACCCTACAAGAAATATTAAGGAGTCTTTCAGGTTGAAATAAAAGGACATTAGACAGTTACATGAAGCCATATGAAAAATAGAAAAATTCATCTTAAACTTGATATAGAATCTCAAGGGACACTGAATACCTAAAACAACCATGAAAAAGAACCAAGTTGGAGGACTTACCATTCCTGATTTCAAAATTTACTACAAAGCAACAGTAACCCAAACCATGGTACTGGCATAAAAATAGACTTACAAGTCTTATAGCCAGCCCAGAAATAAACCCTTGTATATATGGTCAAATGCTTTTTGACAAGAGTGCCAAGACCACTCAATATGAAAAAGACAGTATGCTCTACAAATACTGTTCGGCAAACTGTATATTTATATGCAGAAAAATGAAGTTGAATCCTTACCTAACACTATATTTGCAAATTATCTGAAAATGGATGAAAGACCTAAACATAAGAATGAAAACTAGGGAGGCAGC
This sequence comes from Aotus nancymaae, assembly GCF_030222135.1. NCBI lineage: Eukaryota > Metazoa > Chordata > Mammalia > Primates > Aotidae > Aotus > Aotus nancymaae. Next base: position 7,359,288 of record NW_026988412.1, on the reverse strand, counting down.
AAATCACACTGCCATGAATGCACCTATGCAACAACTTTGCATGTTTTTCACATGTACCCCAAAACCTAAAATGCAATAAAAAAAAAAAAAAGAATGAAAACTATAAAATTTGTAGATGAAAACATAGGGGAACATCTTTATAATATTGGATTTGGTGATGATCTCTTGGAAATGACACCAAAACATAGGCAATAAAATAAAAGAATAGAGAACTTGGACTTCATCAAAATTTAAAACTTTCATTCATCAAAGGAAGGGAATATGTTTGCAAGTCACATATCTGATAAGGGATTAATATTTAGAATTTATAAAGAACTCCTACAACTTACAACAATAAAAGAACACCCCAACTTAAAAATAGACAAAGGATTTGAATAGTCATTTTTGCAGATGTATAGGTGGCCAATAATCACCTGAAAAGATGTTCGCTGTCATTCACATTAGGAAATTGCAAATGAAGAGCACAATGAGATACCACCTTATACCCATTAGTATGGCTGTTACTTTTAAAAACCCCAAAACCTGAAAGCAGTAAATGTTGACAAGGATGTGGAGAAAATAGAATCCTTGTGTATTGCTAGTGGGAATGCAAATGGTACAGCTGTTGTGGAACAGTTTGGTGGTTCCTATAGAATTGCTGTTTGATCCAGTAATTCCACTTTTCAGTGTATACCCAAGAGAACTGATGGGACTCCAACAAATACTTATACAACCATGTACATAGAATAATAGAAGATAGAAACAAACCAAATGTCCATTAATAGATGCATAGATAAACAAAATGTAGTGTATACACACAATGGAGTATTGGTATTATTTAGCCTTAACAAGGAAGTAAATTCTGAGTGCATACTTCTACATGGATAAATCTTGCAGACATGCTAAGTGAAATAAGTCAGACACAAAAGGACATATATGATTACACTTATTTTAGCTACATAGAATAACCACATATATAGTGGAGACAGAAAGCAAAATGGTCATTACTAGGATCTAGCGGGAGGGAAGAATGGGAAGTTACTGTTTAATAGTTACAGTGTTTCGGTGTGAGATGATGAAAAAGTTCTGGATTCTACCAGGAAGTGGCTTTTATTCCTCCTTGGGGGCCTCCCTGCCCACATTTTGGCTTCCTGTCTTCCTTTGCTCCTAATGTCCTTATCCCTGCGTCCCACATGCCTCATCTGTAGTGCCTAGCACTTTCTTCTTCCCTTGATTTCAACCCATTTTCCAAGACCAAGTTGTCAGGCCCTGTCTTAGAAAACCCTTTCTGATCTCTATTCCAGAGGTTTAGAATAGAGATTAGAAATGGTTTTCTCATGCCCCTGCCAGTCTTATTCTTTTAATTTTCTGTGCTAAGAAAATTTTCCGTGCTAAGAAAATTAAAAGAATAAGACTGGCAGGGGCATGAGAACAAGGTGCAAAGATGAATTTTTGGACTGAATGGCCAAGAAGCTCCATGGTGAGCACTCACAGTCTGTGGCCTGAAGTTTAATGAACTGTTCTCTACATTTCACAGGTCAGAAAACTGGGATACTAGTTGGTGGCAGAGGGGGGTCTCAAACCCAGGCACTATGTTTCCAGTGCTTCACTACTCTCTGCTTGTGACCATCAGGCCCGAGAAAGCCAAGCCATAAAATTTTGAGGAATTACTGAGTTGTAGTGGACTATTTGATCTTTTAAATTCTTAAAACTCAGAAAATCTGTTATCCTTTATTGTTTAAATTTTATATGTTGCTTGCTCTTCTGTCTGTGTAGATTGAAAGTTCCCAAAACGTAGGGACTCCATTTTTTGCACATAAACCCTGTATGGCCCCCCAGAACCTTGACTATATAGGTTCACAAATGCCACTTCCTAGATAGAGACAGAGATTTAAAAGTCTTGGAACCATGGCACCAGGGTCACTGTCAAAGGTGGGAGTCTTGATATCTCACCTGCCTCCCTCAGGGCAGCCTTCTCCCTGCCCCTCACCCTGCCATGGGCAAGGCTGGCTTCTGAGTGAGCAGAGCTTGGTTTTGTGTTACAGGCACACATGGCATTCAGGGATGTGGCTGTAGATTTCACCCAGGATGAGTGGAGGCTGCTGAGCCCTGCTCAAAGGACTCTGTACAGAGAGGTGATGCTGGAGAACTACAGCAACCTGGTCTCACTGGGTAAGCATGGTATCTGTTGGATTCTCATGTTATTGGTGAGAATTTCAGGCTATGCTTGAAGCAGCCATCTTGCTCTATGACTTGACCTTTGGGTTGGACTAAAAAGCAACCACATTCTCTTTCTTCAGGAAGGGTCTGATTTTGCAGAGGTGAAAATGGGTAGATTTGTTGTGTGTGTACATATGTATATGTGCGTGCTACTCTGCATTTCTAGTCCTTTTTTCTCAGGCTGGGGCTCTCTTCCTATGTTAACTCGTTTTAAATGAGATGTTCATCTACCCAGCATGGAATAGAATCAGTGTGCTCTCATCTGAGTTCATTGCCTACTCATCCCTTCCATTTCTGAGAACCCCACTCACCCCTTCCATCTCAGGGCTTTGTACTGCCTTTGAAGTTTCCTAGCCAGTTTGTCTCTGAATTATTGAATGGGCGCTTGAGCCCATAATCTAGTTACCTTATTTTCTTTTCCTGTGAGCAGGAATTTCATTTTCTAAACCAGAAATCATCACCCAACTGGAGCAAGGGAAAGAGACCTGGAGAGAGGAGAAAAAATGCCCACCGGCCACCTGTCCAGGTGAGTGTTAAAACACTGGGCAAATGAGACAGCAGCTCAGCAGCTCAGAGGACTGGGGGAGAGGAGGCGTTGCTCAGGTGCTGGGGAGGGAAGCTGTTCCCCTGACCTCCTGGGCTTCTGTTTAGATTTCCTGACACGGCCTCCTTCCAGATCTCCATCTTCATTTGAGTATGGATGGGTCTTTCCTGGTGGGTCTCTTGTGTCCTTCCTCCGCTAGGAAGCCTGCCTTCCTCCCACTGGGTTTCTCCTCTCTAGTTCACTCAGTTCTCTGCCATATTTATGGACTTCTTTCTCTTGTTATTGTTTTTAAAAAAGATCATCAAGAATATGGAAACAACTGTGACCTAAAGAAAGAAGGCAAGTCCAGTGGGAGGAAGAAATCTAAAAAGTCAATAGAGAAATTGAAATGGAATTCTAAAAAAACTGTGAGCTATTCAAGAATGGCTTTTATATTTTACAATGTTATATAACTATCTATATAATATCCTTAATTTTGCCTCTTAACCATCAAAGCCTGAACTATTGACTATCTTTAAGAAAAAATTTGCTAACCTGTGCTCTAAGGGAGTACCATACATTAACTTTGTATATTCTATTAATATTTAATCTGAGCAAAATATGAAATGTAAGAGCATTGCAATTGCACAGTTCCAGTCACCCCCTCCTCCCAACATCCTTTATGCTATATTTGTTATTTGTATTATACACTCCTTATTACAATATTAAAACATTTGTTTTATAAATACTCATATGTATTTATTTTCTACCGTGTATTTTTTTAATTAAGAGAAAAAATAGTCTTTAACTCATTCAGATAATTTATCATTTTCTGGGTTTTTTTTTAAACCTGAGTTTACCTTTGATATTATTTTTCTTGAACTTTAAGGACTTCATTTGGCATTTCTTGTGGTACAGGTGGCAGTGTATTCCTTATTGCTTCTGAAAGTGTCTTTATTTTACCTTCATTCTTGAAGTGTGTCTTCGCTAGATACAGAATTCTACATTGGTTATTTTTCCAGCACTTTAAAGATAACATTCCATTGTTCTACCTGCCATTGTTTGTAATGGAGAAGTCACCACTGAACATAATTTAGCTTTATTTCCTTGGCTACTTTTCTCTGTACTTTTGGTATTCAGCAGTTCCACTGTGATGTGACTGCCTTAAGTACATTCTTCCTTTACATGTTTTTATCTGCCAGATTCTCTCTGTCCCCTTCTGGGACTACAGGTACATGTATATAAGTCCTTTTTATATAATCCCATAGGTTATTGATCCTTTCCATATTTTTAAATCTTTTTCTCTCCCTGTTCTTTAGTTTGGATGATTTCTGTTGGTCTGTCTTCAAGTGGACTGTCTCATTTGTCATTTCCATATGCTAAGCTCTGACCAGTGAATCCTTCATTTCACTTGTTTTTCAGTTCTGCAATTTCCATTTACTTTTACTATACTTTTCTTTGTTGTGAGATTTCCTCTCTATTCACTAATTATAATCAAATTTTTCTTTATCTTCTTTAAATCAGACACTGAATACCTTATTAAGTGAAAAAGTTATAGGACTTTGTATATTACGCAGTTTAGTTTTTTGTTAAATAAAGAGAAGGGTGTGAAAGAGTATATATCCATATGTTTATGTGAACATAGAAGTCTGTTGTTATTTACCATTACTAATGGTTACCTCTGTGGGGATAGAATTGGGGAGGGTTGGACAAGGGGCTGCTGAGAATTTTTCATCCTACTTTGTATTATTTTTAAATGACAGAGGCATAGATAACTTGAAGAAATTACATATGTGTTTTAATTTTTTAAATTCTTTTGACAATTTTATAAATGTTTCCTGAACAGAAGTATATATTATCTTTTTCTAGGTAGGAAATTTTCTCCTCCTGTTTTTATAAAATTCATTAATTCTGTCTTTGAATTGAGGGACTAAAAAGCATACGTAATATAAATTGTTTCTGTTTTTCAACTTGCTTATATCCTTACTGTTCATCTGTTAGGAGGAATCCTAAAGGTCTCCACAGTCATTGTAATTTATATCAAGTTCTTAATTTATTTCTAAGTTTTTGCGTTCTATTTCACTTTATTGTACTATTAGGTATATAAAGGTTCATGATAATATTCATTAATGAAGTTTTTAATACTGAAATTCTCATAGTTCCATGTGATATTCTTTCCTTTAACGTCCTCTTTGTTTCTTATTAGTCTTAGCATGACACTTTCTTGTGCACATTTTTGGTATTTTACTGTTCATCCTTTTAAAATAAAAACAGTGTCATTTGGGTGTTTTGCTTTTAAGCAGCAGCATGTAGCTGGTGTTGCATTTGCTGTCAAACCAAATGGTGTTAACTTTTAATAGAGACTTTAGCCTTTCATGTTTACTTAATAAGTGATAAATTTCATGAGACTTGTTCAAGGGTTGACTATGAGGCAGATGAGTAGGTGTTTTACTACAGCTCTAGGAAAGAAGGGCGGTCAGGGCAAAGGAAGTAAAGCATCTGTATTAGTCACCTGTTGGGGTCTGACCAGCAGATCCTGGCCCAGTGACAGATGAATAAATACACTCAAACACAGAACACAGTGAAAGAGTGGGCTAGAGATACGTGGCCACATACATTGCAGAGAGAGTTAGCAGCTACCAGCCCTGATTAGCTGGCACTCCAGGCATTTATTCAGTGTATATTTAATAACAGACACTCTGAGTCAACACAACTGTGGATAATGATTAAAGGCCAGGTTCTGAGGCCTAAAGCAAACACCAAACCTGGTTGCCCTCCCCCTGAGAGAGCCATCTGGCCTGCAGATGATTAAAGGTTAGTTTTAGGATCACATGAGTAAACAACTTATGTAGATAAACTCTCTTACATTCCTTTGTATGTACTCTATGTCATTTGCACAAGGAAAGGGGATTCAGCTGCCTTCAGCCATAATTTCCTTCCTAAGGCTTTTGCAAAAACCTTCTGGCCTTCCAAGAAGGTTTGTGACTATTATAGTTTTACAATCTCTCCCACCATCCTGATTGAACCCCTACAGTCACCTTGGGCCACCATAACAAAATACCATGGACTAGGTGGCTTAAACAACAGAAATTCATTTACGTATAGTTCTGGAGGCCAGAAGTCCAAGATCAAGTTGTCAGCAGGTTTAGTTGCTCTGAGGCCTCACTCCCGAACTTACAGATGGCTGCCTTCTCCCTGTGTCCTCACATGGCCCCTTTCTGTATGCTCACACATTCTTGTTGTCTCTTCCTCTTCTTAAAAGAACACGTGCCCCATTGGATTAGAGCACACCCTCATGACCTCATTTAACCTTAATTACTTCTTTAAAGTCCTTGTCTCCATATACAGTCACATTAGGGGTTACAACTTCAACATAGGAATTTGAGGGGAACAGAACTCAGCCCAGAACATCATGCTTGTGAGAGCACCATGATGGTTTCATAGACTCTTCGTTGAATATATAGTTCCATAAAAGGTCAGTTGGATATATAAGTCCATTGGATCTCAGTTTTATGAAGAAGTAAAGATGAGGGACTGGTATATAAGCTGAAAGGTCATGGATTGAAGCCCCAGAAAAGGTCGGGAACCAACATGCCCATGATGCTTGAGCAAAGTGAGCCAGAAGGTAGAAGAAAAGACTGTGTCAAAGAAGGGAATGTGCACAGGAGAGAATATGAAGATTGTGCAGTGTCTGTGAACAGCATTCACAGTGCAGGTGAGATCAGTGTCACTGAGAGGCTGGAGTCTTAGCCAGGGAGGGGCTCAGCCCTGTGGAGCACCCTGAGAGTGCTGACAGGTATTGATGTGGAGAGGATGTGAGGCTGGTAGGTAATCAGATATTCAGGGCAGTGTGTGAAACCAGGAGGCCTGTGGATGATCCTAAAAGAAGTATGGTAGGTAATGGTGTAGAAGCCACATTACAAAACAAGGACATTCACCCCACTCTGTAATGCTTGAGATATGAGAGGAAGAAGCTGTCTATCTGCTTGAGGGAATCTTAGAAAAATCTTCCTCTCAAAGGACAACAGAGGTAGGTCTAGCCAAGGACATGGAGGCAATGTTGGACAGAGAAGGAGAGGATGTAGGGGCATTATCTGACCTGTGTGTTCATTCTAGAATTGGCAGGTGGAGGCTGGGAAAATGCTACATACCCTGACCTTTGTACATTACACAAATATGTGTTTTTCTCAACCTGAAAAGTATAGAATTACCAAAACGTTTATATTAATAACAAGCAGCTTACCTGTCATTGTCTTAAAGTGAAACCTATCTTTTTTGTCTCTTATTTTTTATTTATTTTATTTATTTTTATTTATTTATTTATTTTGAGACGGAGTTTTGCTCTTATTGCCCAGGCCAGAGTGCCTCCTGGGTTCAAGTGATTCTCCTGCCCGTCTCCTGAGTAGCTGGGATTACAGGCATGCACCACCATGCCCAGCTAATTTTTTGTATTTTCAGTAGAGACAGATTTTCACCATGTTGGTCATGCCGGTTTTGAACTCTTGATCTCAGGCGATCCACCTTCCTCAGCCTCCCAAAGTCTTGTTGTTAATCCTTGATTTAATTTAAAGAAAAACAGCAGCTGTCACAATGATGTTGAGCAATTTAAAAAGAATGCTGTACAATCCAAGGAACAAGTCATTGTGATTGTCCAAGAAGCTGTCTTGGAAACCAAAAATATATGTGTAACAGGAAGAAGACAGTTGTAGGTGTAAAATACATCTTAACAGTTTCATTATTCTATATTTGGGACTTGGATTTAAGATAGGCAATATCAGAATCCTCAAAATAGGCTAGTTACAAGAAAAACATTGGATTTTCTTGGCTATTTCAATGATCAGAATGCTAATTCAATAAATGTAACACAATCATTTGTAACAACATGGATGAACCTGGAGGATGTTACGTTAAGTGAAATAAGCCAGTCACAGAAAGACAAACACCACACAATCTTACTTATATGTGCAATATAAAGAGGTTGAACTCATAGAGGCAGAGAATAGAATGGTGGTTACTAGAGGATAGGGGTTGTGGGGGAAGATGGTGGTCAAAGGATTGTCACATAGAAGGAATAAGTTCAAGAAATCTGTTGTATAACATGATAACTACAGTTAATAACACTATATGTATTCTTAAAAATCACCAAGAGAGTAGATTTTAGGTGTTCTCAACACAAAAAATGATAGGTATGTGAGGTGATGCATATGTTAATTAGCTCAATTGAGCCATGTCACAATTTCTATGTATTTCAAAATGTGCACAATGAATATATACATTTTTATTTGTCAATTTAAAAATTAATTTTTTTAAAAAAAGTAACAGGAGTTAACCATAATTATGAAGAATTATATACCCTCCTGCAGTGAATAATCCTTGTTATTTAAATTGACTAAAGTGCTTGGTAAGAGGTAACACAGAAGCATAAGAATGAGAATTAAAGCCAGGTGCTGTGGCTTGTGCCTATATTCAAGGGTTACCAAGGCAGGAGGATCACTTGAGGCCAGGAGCTCAAGACCAGCCTGGGCAACATAGTGAGACCCTGTCTGTAAAAAAATTTTTATAAATAACCAGGATGAGGTGGTGTGTGCCTGTAGTCCCAGCTACTCAGGAACCTAAGGAAGGAGGATTGCTTGAGCCCAGGAGTTTGGGCTACGTGAACTATGATTCTACCACTACATTTCAGCCTGGGCCACAGAGAGAGATCCTACCTCTAAAAACTTTAAACAATAAAGAATGAGAAGTTGAAAATCTTGTGAAGTAAAAATAGAGCTTTTCTAAGTTGAGTATACAGGAGACAAAAATTAGTAATTTTTCATATGGACTACAGAAATTACACACTATGTTATAATTCCTTTTTAGTTACCAGTATTATTGTTAAGTTTAAGCTCTTTTTCTGTTTATTGGCAAACTAAATAATTGTACATATTTTTAAGCATATATAACGTTGATGGACAATATTTAAAGTTTTAAGTTTCAGTCTCTAAAATAATTAACATAAGGCTGATCTCATTGGTTTAGGCAAAAATACAAGTAAAATTATTGCTTGGGAACACTTTGTATAGTTTTGTTTTTGAATTTTTTAACAACAATATTTATTCTTATAATGATTTCCTAACAGAGATCATAGATACTGAAAAACAACATAATCAGTCTGAAGTTAAAAATTGCCTGAAAAATATGCTATATCTGGTATTTACTTTGAGTAAAATAATTGTAGATTCACATAATTTCCAGCACTATCTATAAATTATAAGATATTAGTTGGACACATGTATCTATATTTGCCTAATCTTAAATATTTATGAATGCAGTGTTAGCCTATCTGATTTTTAAAATCAGTATAGGTTGAGTAACCCTTACCCAAAATGCTTAGGGCCATAAGTATTTCAGATTGTGGGTTTTTGTTTGTTTGGTTTGCAGTTTGGAATATTACCATATACATAATAAAATATCTTGGGTATAAGACCCAAGTCTAAACAGGAATTTAATTTATGTTTGGTGTATACCATATACACTTAGCCTGAAGATAATTATATTTTTCCTTTGAGGGTGCTGAATAAACTGAGTTTCGTGTGCCTGTGTTTTGACTGCAACCTGTCACCTGAGATCAGATGTGGAATTTTCTACTTGTGGCTGCATGTTGGTGCTTAAAGATTTTCAGATTTTGAAGATTAGGGATGAACCTATATATTAGTCTCGGAAGTTTAGTTAAAAACTTTCTTTGAGTTTAATATGAACCAAGTTTTACATCACTAGAATATTATGCTAATGTTATATTTACACTGATAAAATAAGGGAGAAGACATTACATTTGTCTCATCTACAGGCTTTATCTTATTTTAAAATACTGATTCCCCCCTTTACAGTTAGTTGTATACCAGCTAGTAAGGTTGTTTGCATATTGTACTAGATAAGCCCTGAGTGCCTCACATTTCTTTCTTATAGTGTGACCTAATAACCAAGGCGTCTGGCTCATACCACAGTTAAACTTTTTTCTTCAGAGCCAGAGCTGCAACTGCAGCAAGAAAGATTTTCTTCAGAAACTGGCATATTTCTTTCTTTCTTTTCTTTTTTTTTTTCTTTTTATTTAAATGAGACAGCATCTTGCTCTGTTGCCCAGGCAGGATTGCAGTGGTGTGATCTTGGCTTACTGCAACTTCTGCCACCTGGGTTCAAGCGTCTGCCTCAGCCTCCCAGGTAGCCGGGATTACAGGTGTGTACCGCCACGCCCAGCTAATTGTTGTATTTTTAGTAAAGACAGGGTTTCACCATGTTGGGCAGGCTGGTCTCAAACTCCTTACCTCAAGTGATCCACTCGCCTCGACCTCCCAAAGTGCTGGGATTATAGGTGTGAGCCACCACGGCTGGCCTAGTTTTTTTTTTTTTTTTTTTTTTTTTTTTGAGACGGAGTTTCGCTCTTGTTACCCAGGCTGGAGTGCAATGGCGCGATCTCGGCTCGCCGCAACCTCCGCCTCCTGGGTTCAGGCAATTCTCCTGCCTCAGCCTCCTGAGTAGCTGGGATTACAGGCACGCGCCACCACGCCCAGCTAATTTTTTGTATTTTTAGTAGAGACGGGGTTTCACCATGTTGACTAGGATTGTCTCGATCTCTTGACCTCGTGATCCACCGGCCTCGGCCTCCCAAAGTGCTGGGATTACAGGCGTGAGCCACCGCACCCGGCTAGTTTTTTTTAAATTTGATTGTTCTCGAGTTTTTTTTAAATTTTAAATTTGTGTCAGAGCCCATTAGTCTCTATAAACCTATCAGTACAGTAGCACCTTAGATTTAAAATACTTTATAAACGAATTCATTAACCTGATAATATTTTGTGTTAAAATTTCTTCTCAAGCTAAATATTCCTAGTGTATACACAGAATGGCAGATTTGGTGACCAACTAAAAAATTGACTAAAAGAGAACTGAAGTTTTGTGTTTCTTCCGTCACTCCATATAAATGTTTAAACTATGATGAAGTTCAGATTTCTCTGAAGGTGCTGCTATAATTCTGAAATACATGTAGTATAAATAGAGGTCTGCCATTTTACATATAGGCACAGAAGTTAGGGCTGTATTAAGCCTACATATCAGAAGCCTTGGTTCTTAAAAGGGTGGGTGGGAGGTATTACCTATGTCAAAATCATAGTCACTGTGCTTAACTCAGGACAGACACAGGAGTTCCTTTTACTGCTGAAAGACCTACTGACCCATTACTATGACCTAATACGTATGAAGGTAAGCCAAGGAGATACAAGTAGTTGCTTCCCTTCTCCCCTCATGTTCAAGAGAAACAAAACAGTAAATCAAATTTGACAACTCCACCCAACTCAAGTTTCCATAAGCTCAAGGAAGTTGGCTGGCCAGAAATCGAAATACAAAGTCAGTTATGAGTTGTGGAACCTCAGACAACCTCAATTACACCAAGTAAACTTAGTGAGGACTCAGTGAAAGCAGCTAGGATTTACTGCTGAGAAAGGATCTTGAGGGACCACTGGGCACCTGTCCTGAGTACAGGGGCTGGAAGAGCAGGCTTTTCTGCAGGAGCTCCTCAGCGCTGGTGTTGGGGGAGGTGGGCATCAGGTTAGATTGGTGGCTCCTTTGTCATCAAAGCCTGAGTAAAGGCCACCAGAGCTAGTGAAAGGAGAAACGTTGAGCTTATTTACTGGCCAGGCAATGAAACACAGAGGAGAAGACATTCACTTAAGCAGTTTGCTGAGTAGAAGAGTAAGGAATTTTCAAGTGTTAGGGAAAGGTGGTTCTGCTCATTGTAATTAGGATTGAAAAGTAACATTCTGTGTAGCATGGAATCATTCTGGAATGTGGATGTGTACACAGTTTTAATAAGCTTGATCATTGGTCAAGAAAAGAGCATTCGGGTAGATCCATTGAGATCTCTGCCTCATTTCCATTACTCATATTGCCTGGTCATTGATTGCCTTCAGCTGACTCGACCCAGTTGTGATAAACAGTATACTCAGTGTTGACATCTCCTACACAAGACGTACTACAAGTAGAAATTTCTTCTTTTACACTGATTTTTGGGGAAAATTTTATTTACACTAATTATGGAAATGGTTCAGGGGTACCAGGAGGGAGCATCTTTTAAGTCACTAGGGGCCTGGGCTCTGTGTTGTCCATTGCTGAAAGCCCACTGCCTCCTAGAAATTCTGGCACAGAGTAATCTAACAAGTCTTTGTTGAGTGGGGAGACAGGAGTTTGGGCATGTCACACTGTTTCACCACCCTCTCACGCTCCTCCTTACACCAGGGCTTCTCTGTTCACTGCAAATAACTGCTTTCTCAATCCCATCCCCTTGTCCTCATAGGGAAACAAGGAAGGACATTTCCATGTGGGTCCTAGGTTTAGACATCTTTCCATCAAAGAAAAATCTACCTGTGGACATGGTTTATCTCAGTGTGGGTGGTGTGAGTTAGAAGGTAATTAATTGTATTGAAGGTGAGGGGGAAGTGTTCCATATTGGCCCTATTTACACACCCCAAAATGTCAGGGATGCTTGTATTTACAGTTGATATGTAGAACAGGTCTCAATGAGTGGGTTTTCTAGATTGTAATGGAAAATGTAAGAAGTACTGGTAGGGTGGAGAGTAGGCCATGTAAAGGAAGTCCTGACTGGATAACACATAAGGCCTAAGGGTTTTGAAGCCTCGGGGATCTGACTAAGCAGTCTGCTCAGACTGCCCACTGAGGACTCAGTTGTGATTCACACTTTTCTCTCTGCGGCAGATCCAGAGCCAGAACTCTACCTCGATCCTTTCTGCCCTCCGGGTTTCTCCAGTCAGAAATTCCCCATGCAGCACGTGCTGTGTAATCATCCCCCCTGGATCTTCACGTGCTTGTGTGCAGAAGGTCACATCCAGCCCGGGGATCCAGGCCCAGCGGACCAGGAGAGGCAGCAACAAACCTCTGATGGGAGCCCCTGGAGTGATCAGCCAGAAGGTCCTGAGGGAGAAGGTGCCAGGTCTTTGTTTGGAAAAACAAAGAAAAGGACTCTGGGAGCATTCACCAGGCCACCCCAGAGGCAGCCAGTCAGCTCTCGGAACAGCCTCAGAGGGGTGGAGTTGGAAGCCAGCCCAGCTCAGACGGGGAACCCTGAGGACACAGACAAATTGTTGAAGAGGATAGAAGTCTTAGGATTTGGAACAGTCAACTGTGGAGAGTGTGGACTGAGCTTCAGCAAGATGACAAACCTGCTCAGTCACCAGCGGATACACTCAGGGGAGAAGCCCTACGTGTGCGGGGTATGTGAGAAGGGCTTCAGCCTGAAGAAGAGCCTTGCCAGACACCAGAAGGCACACTCAGGGGAGAAGCCGATTGTGTGCAGGGAGTGTGGACGAGGCTTTAACCGGAAGTCAACGCTCATCATACATGAGCGGACACACTCTGGTGAGAAGCCTTACATGTGCAGTGAGTGTGGGCGAGGCTTCAGCCAGAAGTCCAACCTCATCATACACCAGAGGACACACTCGGGGGAAAAGCCTTACGTGTGCCGGGAGTGCGGCAAAGGCTTCAGCCAGAAGTCGGCTGTCGTGAGACACCAGAGGACACACTTAGAGGAGAAGACCATCGTGTGCAGTGATTGCGGCCTGGGCTTCAGTGACAGGTCAAACCTCATCTCCCACCAGAGGACGCACTCCGGGGAGAAGCCCTACGCCTGCAAGGAATGTGGGCGATGCTTCAGGCAGAGGACCACCCTTGTCAACCACCAGAGGACACACTCAAAAGAGAAGCCCTACGTGTGTGGGGTGTGTGGGCACAGCTTCAGCCAGAATTCAACCCTCATCTCTCACAGGCGGACGCACACCGGGGAGAAGCCGTATGTGTGTGGAGTGTGCGGGCGAGGCTTTAGTCTCAAGTCACACCTGAACAGACACCAGAACATACACTCAGGGGAAAAGCCCATTGTGTGCAAGGACTGTGGCCGGGGCTTCAGCCAGCAATCCAACCTCATCAGACACCAGAGGACGCACTCAGGGGAGAAGCCCATGGTGTGTGGGGAGTGCGGGCGAGGCTTCAGCCAGAAGTCAAACCTTGTTGCACACCAGAGGACGCACTCAGGGGAGAAGCCGTATGTGTGCCGGGAGTGCGGGCGAGGCTTTAGCCACCAGGCCGGTCTCATCAGGCACAAGCGGAAGCACTCGCGGGAGAAGCCCTACATGTGCAGGCAGTGTGGACTGGGCTTTGGCAATAAGTCGGCTCTAATCACACATAAGCGGGCTCACTCAGAAGAGAAGCCTTGTGTGTGCAGAGAGTGTGGCCAAGGCTTTATACAAAAGTCACACCTCACCTTACATCAAATGACACCTAAGGGGGAGAAGCCGTATGTGTGCAAGATGTGTGGGCAGGGCTTCAGCCTCAAGTCTCACCTCAGCAGACACAGAAGACCAAGTCTGTCCACCACAGACTGCCGCTGCAGCCCGGCCCTGAGCCGTGTGCGGGCCAACCTGCCGACTCCTTATGCTCTCTCTGAAGGCGAAGATGGTGGCAAGGACTGAGAGTCAGAATATTGACACTTTGATGAAATGGAGTAGAGAGATGCATTCCATAAGTGGTCAAAGGACATTTGACTGTTTACTTTCTCCACACCAAGTCTCCTCCATGTTTTGTGGCCTTCGGTTGTAATAAACTTGGCTTCTTTTTACATCTGTAACTGTGGCTGCGTCCCTCATTCACTCTGTAACAGGGATAAGGAGTGATACAGACATCTGAAACTTAAGTCCAGTATTTCACAGGAATTCATTTCCTTGGAAAACAAGAGCCAAATCATTTGTAGATTTATTGGAAAGACTGGTCCTTTGTATGAGGAGAGAATCTAGGAACTATATAAAGAGATTTCAGGGGAAGGGAGGGGATCTTCCAGAAAATGTGCCTTCCTCTAGTTCAGCTTCGTCTGCAGCTACCTACATCCCTTGGCTCTGACAGCCCCCTTTCCTGCTTCTCTCCTCTCAGCTTTCAGACGTCTCTGTTGTTGCCTTTGCTGAATCATCTCCTGACTACCTTTCTGGCGTTTCTCAGACTTTTTAGTCCCTGGTTCTTCCATCGGGAGCCCTCTCACCAAAACATTGTCCCCAACACTCCCGTCCCAGGGCCTGGTCTTTCAGCTGTGACCAAACAGAGCCTTGGATCTCAGTTACACCCATGTCAGACCACCAAGAAAATGGATAACCCCCAACCACCCCCAGCTATACCACCTCATCAGCACCCCGGTAACTCCAGTCAGCCACTGCATGTTTGTCTATGATGGACTGCATATACAATGGTGGGCTCATAAGATTATAGTGGAGCTGAAAAATTCCTCTCCCTACTGACATTGACATTGGCACTACAATGACATGGTAGACCTCCCAGTGGGACAAGATATGGAGGTGGGTGGGACAGTGATACTGATAATCCTGACCCTGAATAGGCCCAGGCTAATGTGTGTGCTTGTGTCTTAGTTTTGTTTTTTTGGGTTTTTTTTTTTGAGACAGAGTTTCACTCTTGTTACCCAGGCTGGAGTGCAATGGTACGATCTCGGCTCACCACAACCTCCACCTCTCGGGTTCAAGCGATTCATTTGCCTTCAGCCTCCCCACTAGCTGGGATTACAGGCATGCACCATCAGACCCGACTAATTTTGTTTTTTTGTTTTTTTTGAGACAGAGTTTCGCTCTTGTTACCCAGGCTGGAGTGCAATGGCGCGATCTCGGCTCACCGCAACCTCCGCCTCCTGGGTTCAGGCAATTCTCCTGCCTCAGCCTCCTGAGTAGCTGGGATTACAGGCATGCGCCACCATGCCCAGCTAATTTTTTGTATTTTTAGTAGAGACGGGGTTTCACCATGTTGACCAGGATGGTCTCGATCTCTTGACCTCGTGATCCACCCGCCTTGGCCTCCCAAAGTGCTGGGATTACAGGCGTGAGCCACCGCGCCCGGCTAATTTTATATTTTTAGTAGAGACAGGGTTTCGCCATGTTGGTCAGTCTGGTCGTGAACTCCTGACCTCAGGTGATCCGCCCGCCTCAGCCTCCCTAAGTACTGGGATTACAGGCACGAACCACCGTGCCCAGCATGTCTTAGTTTTTAACCCAAAAAAAGGCCGGGCGCTGTGGCTCATGCCTGTAATCCTAGCACTTTGGGAGCCCGAGGTGGGTGGATCACCTGAGAACGGCAGTTCAAGACCAGACTGGCCATCATGGTGAAACCCCATCTTTAAAAAAAAAAAAAATTAATTTTTAAAATAGAAAATGCATATAGGGTAAGGATAAAATGAAGAATATTTTTGTACGGCTGTACAATGTGTTTTTGTTTTAAGCTAAGTTACAAGAAAGTCAAAAAGTAAAGAAAAAATTTTAAAGTTTATAAAGTTAAAAGAGTAAGCTAAGGCTAATTTATTACTGAAGAAAAATTTAAAAATCAATTGAGTGTAGCCTAGGATACAGTATTTATGTCTGTAGTAATGTACAATAGTGTCCGGGCCTTCATAGTAACTCCCCACTCACTGACTCACCCAGAGCAACTTCCAGTTCTGCAACTTACCGTTTATGGTAAGTGCCCTGTGCAGGTGTACCTTTTTTTTTCTTGTCTTTTATGCTGTATTTTACCTTACATTTTCTATGTTTAGATGTACAAATACTTACCATTCATTGTGTTACAGTTGCCCACAGTACTCAGTGCCTACAGTACGCAGTGTGACCTGCTACACAGGTTTGTAGCGTAGGAGCAATAGGCTATACCATATAGCCCAGGTGTATAGGAGGCTATGCTATCTACGTTTTCGTAAGTACACTCTACAGTGTTTGCCAAATGACTAAATCACCTAATGATTTCTCAGAATATATCCTTGTTAAGGCAGCACTTGACTGTATATGACAATCTTTAACCATGTGTTTTCCTTGGCCCTCCAATAACAGTGATAAAACCCTTGAAGCTGCATTCCCCAATCAGTCCTGTAATACCACTGTTTAGGACTTTCAGTCATGTTCCTCTATCCCAGGACCCAGTCCCCATATCAGTAATCAGGTAACTGGTCTAAGGTACTTTAGCCACATAGTCTAAACAGTTCTCCTGTCTCAGGGCTTAAGGTATTTAACCCTTTGTAAATATTCTTAACCATACCTGCTCCACTGTGTGGTTTTGCTCAAAATAAGTGGCCTTCAAGGTAAAGATCATCTCAAGGGTGCAACTGTAAGACCCCTTTTTAAGACTTCAGAAATATTTAAGTGTGTGGCTCCTAGACTGTACACACATAGCACCGTGACACTCAACCCAAATGAGGGGCTTGTCTTAAAGAGCTTTGTGGATATGGGTTTTGTCTAATGGAATGAGCTTCAATAAGAAGCATAGGGAACCCATAACATTTGTAACAGAAGCACTAGCTTGCTCTGAAAAGGACAGAAAAGCTCCTACCTCTTTCTTTGGGCAGGGAGACAGGCTGAGAAACCTACTGAGCTGCAAGCACAGGCCCTTTCTCATGGAAAAGGAAGAGTAAGTTGGACTGCAGACATCATGGAGAATCACTCTCAGGGGCAGTACTGTGCTACTAAGGATACTGGTGGCATATGCCCAGCTAAATTGCTGAATTTCTATGAACCAGTACCTGCTAGTTCCCCATTTTTTAATAGAAGCACTTTTCAAGGATAGTTATCTCTGAGTCAACACTGGGTGTTAGACATGCTTCTTTGGTTCACAGGTCTTCGGATAAAGCATCATCTACACCTTGACGTGATTTAGAGAATGAGATCCTGATCGTTGAGCCAAAGCCATAGTGGGATAAGACTTTGGAGGGATGGGTATATATTTCACATGGAATGGACATGTTACCTTCCCCATGTATCTGGGCTGGTCTTAGTGACTTGCTTCATCAAGAGGGTGTAGCAGAAGTGATATAATGGGACTTCTGAGACTAGTTCATAAGAAGCCTTACAGCGTCTACTCTTTGAGCCCTGCTGCCATGCTGTGAAAACTTCTAGTCACATGGAGAGGCCTGATAGAGGCGCTCTCGTAATCAGCCATAGCTGAGCTAGCCAACAGTGAGCCTCAACTCCAGTCATGTGGGAGCGCTATTTTGGATGTCCTGTCCTGTCAGGCCTTTCAGATGACAAACCCTAGCCGACACCTGCAACCAATTGAGGGACTTCAGGTGAGGACCTTTCAGCTGAGCTCAATCAACCTATAGAACAGAGGCTTGGTATAGTAGTTGTTTTAAGCCTCAAATTTTAGGATTGTCTGTTATACAGCAGTAGATCATCGGAACGCCTTTATAACCTAGGACTGACTTTCCAACTGATTCAAAATCTCAAAGTCATAATGAAAAAGGTCAAATTAGTCTACACAAAAATAAATTCTACAAGGCAATTCGCACAGCCAAAACAAAAGACAAACTTGGTGGAGCGGGGATGTTGTCTTTCCTATCTGCATAATACCATTAGAAATGAAGTTTTAAAAATCAACGACACAATAGAAGATACTAAAAAATACAAGGACAGATCACAGCATAGGAAGAGAAGTCTTCTTTCATTCAAAAATATCCTTGACATCAGTAAAGATACAAATGAAAACCACACAGAGATATTTACACCTGCCAGATTAGCAGAGACTACAAATTTGAACATAGTATTGTAGATGGTAGAAACAGGCACACATATATGTTAGTCTTGGGAATCTAAATTGGCACAAGTCTTCTGGTGGACAACTTGGTAATATCTATCAAAATTTAAAATTCATATTCCCTTTGAGCTCGAAATCTCACTTAATGGAATTTATTCAGTAGCTGTACATGTTCATGCGCAAAATGATTTAGATAAGTTTTCAATGCAGTAGTAATTTCAAATTTTAGCAAAGAAAAACATGTTCAGTAGAGGAACTGATTAAATAAAAATCATGCACAGAAAAAACAATATGCTGTCATAACAGAGATTGAGAAACATCACTATGTACTTATATGAAAGAATCTCCAAGATTAGTCAGTGGGAGTAGGGATGGGACACGCGGTCTGAGAACACTGTGTCCAGGGTGCTAAGTTTTAGGTTAAAAAGAGGCAATCAGGCCGGGCACGGTGGTTCACGCCTATAATCCCAGCACTTTGGGAGGCCGAGGTGGGCAGATCACGAGGTCAGGAGTTCAAGACCAACCTGGCCAATATGGTGAAACCCCGTCTCTACTAAAAATACAAAAATTAGCGGGGCCTGGTGGCACGCGCCTGTAGTCCCTGCTACTTGGGAGGCGGAGGCAGGAGAATTGCTTGAACCTGGGAGGCAGAGTTTACAATGAGCCAAGATCGTGCCACTGCACTCCAGCCTGGGCAACAGAGTGAGATTCCGTCTCAAAAAAATAAAAAATAAAAAGAGGCAATCAAAGAACATATTTTTACAAGAATAAAGTTGGAGAACTTATACTTCCGAATTTCAAAACTTAGTATATAGCTCCAGCAGTTAAATAATCAGTGGAGTTTTTTTTTTTTAATATAAGCCCAACAGCAGAATTTTCTTCTAAAATGGCCCACAAAGACAATTTGCATTCAAATTTACATAAGTAAGATTTCCTGGATGTAATATCATACTATAGTTTTCTTCCAAAATGGTCTTGAAAATGGTCAGGATTATTTTCCATCCAAACTCACTAAGTCTTACGGGTGTTTAGAAATAATTCTTATGCCAAGTTTTTCTAAAATGACCCGCAAATGTAACTTTTCATGTAAATTTGCTCAAGTTTTTAGGACATGTGGTCATAAATTCTATGCTACATTATTTTACAAAGTTGCTCAGAAATAAATACACTTTTCATTTAAATTCGTTCAATCATGGGTTTTAGGGTACACAAATTCTTTGCCGAATTTCTCCCGAAATGAAGAATAAACACGAATTTTAAAAATCCAGATTTATATAAATAGTAGTTTTTTGGGGAATTGACTCATATGCTGGATATTTTTCCTCAGATGCCCTGGAAATGTGATATTTTCATCCAAATCTGCTCAAATTTGGAGGCCTATGGGAACTAAGTTCTACACCGGATTTTCCTTTTAAAATATGCAGAAAATATTATTTCTCATCCAAATTTACTGAAATCTTAGGATCTTTAGATCTAAATCATGTGTAAGACTTTTCTTCTAAATGGCCTGGAAATGTGCTTTTTCAATCAAATTGGCTCAAATAATGACTTTTTTGGAAATAATTTCTATGCCAGAATTTTCTTCCAGAGTAACCTAAAAATGTGATATTTTATCCAAATTTCCTTAAATTGTGATTTTTGGGGTAAGTTCTATGCCAGATTGTTCTTTGTAATTGACTGGGAAATATTTTTTCTTAAAATTTACTAACATTGTAGGGTTTATTAGACCTAAGTCCTGTCTCAGACTTTCTTTCAAAATGACCCCAAACATGATTTTTTTTTTAATCCAGATTTACTCCAGTTTTTTGGCACGTCAGCCCTATGCCAGCTTTTACTTCCAAAAAGTGGACGGTTTTTTACTATAAGTCCAATGCAAAAAATTTTTTCCAAAACGATTCTAAAAGATGATTTTTTTCATTCAAACTTGCCAGAAATGTAATTTTGGACATAATTGCATGCCATGTTTTTCTTCTAAAATGGTGTAAAAAATATTTAATCCAAATCTGCTAAATCCTGGGGTGGGAGCAGGCAGTGGACATGAAGTCTTCACCATAACTTTTTCCTAGAGTGACACAGACATGCAGTTTATTTATCCATATTCATTCAAATTGTGGAGTTTTTAGGTTTGTTTTATTTTGTTGTTTTACATAAGCCTTAAGCAGTTTTTCTTCCCCCAAATGGCCCAGAAGCATGATCTTTCATTCAAATTGGCTCAAACAACTGTAGGTTATTTTGGAAATAAATCCATGCCAGATTATTCTAAAATGGCCTGGAAATATGATTATTTTTTCACCCAAATCATAGATTTCTGCTATTTTTGTTGTTTAATTGTTTTCAAGTCCTGGCATAGTGAATTATTGTTTAGATCAGGATACTGTGTCACCAGTGAATTACCGGGGGAAAGTATACACACAAATCTCATCTGTAAAAAGAGTTGAACTCTGTAAAATATTTGAAGAGATTTATTCTGAGCCAAGTATGAGTAACCATGGCCTATGACACAGCCCTCAGGAGGTCACGAGAACATGTGCCTCAGGTGGTTGGGGCCAGCTTGGGTTTTATACATTTTAGAGAAGCATGAGACATCAATCAAATACATTTAAGAAATACATTCATTTGATCCAGAAAGGCAGGACAACTCAAACAGTTGTGGGGGCAGGGTTGCTTCCAGGCTATAGGTGAATTTAAACATTTTTTGGTTGACAATTGGTTGAGTTTGTCTAAAGACCTGGGATTGGTAGAAAGGGAATGTTCAGGTTAAGATAAAAGATTGTGGAGACCAAAGTTCTCTTGAAGTCTTACAGTGGCTGTCCTTAGAGACAACAGATGGCAAACGTTTCCTTTTCAGATCTTAGTTAATCTCTTTAGGATTGGGAGGGTCTGGAAGAAAAAGATCTAGCTATGTGAATAGAGATTCTTTACAGATGCACATTTTTCCCCACAAAGAACAGCTTTGCAGGGCCATTTCAAACTATGGCAAAGAAACATGTTTTGGGATAAAATATTTTGATTTTCTTCCTTGTCTCATAATGTTATGCCAGAGTCAGGTTGGAAAATAAGTCACCATACATAGGGTTAAATAAAATCCATCTGATGAGAATTTATGATATGTAGGGCATGACTCCCCAGACCCCTTGGATAGGAATTTGGCCAAAAAAAAGATCAGAGTTTAGTCCTCACATATATCCCAAATATAAGTAGTTCTCAGTATCTGAAAATGGCTTTATTAAGGGAGATAATATCTCTACATGTGACACTGAACATCTTCTATTCTAATGAGAGTCTTGATATGGTATTCACATATAAAATCTATTCTTTGGTTTGGGGCTAGAGTTTCTTTTATGAAAGGAAAATAAATTCACTATGCCAAAAGGAAAAAAAATGAAGCTGAAAGCTGGGTCATGCAAACAACTACGTTTTCTTTTGTTCCTAAACAGATAGCTACAGATAAAAGGCTAATTGTCTCCATAGGTCCAGGCATGTTGGCTTACATCTGTAATCCCAGCACTTTGGGAGGCCAAGGTGGGCGGATCACCTGAGGTCAGGAGTTAGAGATCAGCCTGGCCAACATGGTGAATCCCTGTCTCTACCAAAAAAACAAAAAATTAGTTGGGCATGGCAGTGCATGCCTGTAGTCCCAGCTACTGGGGAGGCTAAGGTGCGAGAATCACTTGAACCCAGGAGGCAGAGTTTGCAGTGGACTGAGATCGTGCCACTGCACTCCAGCCTGAATGACAGAGTGATAACCTGTCTCAAAAAAAAAAATAGAAAAAGAAAAAAAAGAACTCCACCGGTAGCTACTCTATGTTCACCTTATGTAAAGTGCTGATTTACTGAGCACAAGACCAACACATTATTGATTATTCCCCTGCATGCTCCCTTTCTCTTGCAACATGTGGATTACCTTACCCTCCCTCTTTCCCCTCCAGCCCATTTTACCCTTTAAGAATTCCACTTTAAAGCCATCTTTGGAAAAACGCATAGGCCTGTCTCCTGGACATGTCCTTACCCTTGGCAAAATAAACTTCTAAATTGATTGAGACCTGTCTCAGATACCTTTTGATTTACAAATTCGTGACCACAAAGAGACTCTGAGCAGAGGTGGCTCTGACCTTTGACAAATCTCCTGTTGGTACTTCGTACCAACTTGAGCTATCTTTACTGTTCAAACCAACAGGACAATTGCTAAGGCCTGGGAGCTCCTCCTTCCAAAGAATCCCTGATCTCCCAAACTTTGGTTGAGATCTAAGGTTTATTGTGCTGTACAACTCCTTTTCTGGAGTTTTACTCCCTTCCAACAAGGAAATGAGTTTTCCTGCTTCCATGATGATGGAGAACAGGAAACTCTTTTTTGGATTTTTAGCTCGCTTCCAACAGGGAAGGCAAGTTTGAAGTTTTTTTTTTTTTTTTTTTTTTTTTTTTTGAGACAGAGTCTCACTCTGTCACCAGGCGCCAGGCTGGAGTGCAGTGGTGCGAGCTCAGCTCACTGCAACCTCTGCCTCCCGGGTTCAAGCAATTCTCCTGCCTCAGCCTCCCAAGTAGCTGGGACTATAGACACGTGCCACCAAGCCCAGCTAATTTTTATATTTTAGTAGAGACGGGGTTTCACTATGTTGTCCGGGATGGTCTCGATCTCTTGACTTCGTGATCCACCTGCCTCGGCCTCCCAAAGTGCTGGGATTACAGGAAGTTTGAGGTTTTTTTCCTGTTCCTAGTATGTTAGAGAGCAGTCTTCAGCCTGTGCCCCTTTCCTAGGTGAGTACTTGAATTGGGATTTTATCTTGGAAATTCTCCTTAATGACTAAAAGTTAAGATGAACAATCAGCTGGTCTTCATTTTTTCTTACCATTAGAGCACTCAGTAATTGTATCAATTGTGTGATCATTGTTTTTGTTTTGCTTAACTGCTTTTGTTTGTTTGTTTATTTCTGTTTTTGTTGTTTCAGTCTTTTTCCCATTAGGTTTGATCAACTCTACCCAACTTGGTCAAATTTGAAGGAGAGTTCCAAATTATGGGGAACAAGGCCTCTGAATTGGCTACATTCCTGCAGCTGGAAAAAAAAAAAAAAGCCAGCAAAAGGAAGAAAAGAAAGATTTTGACTACCTGAGAGGCTTTATTTATGTAACAAGGCCAGCTTTCGCTAGCCAAGGCCAAGCTGAAGGAACTACGGTGGTTGCCCAGCAGTGTAGTTCAGTAGCTAAGATTCTGCCTGTTTTCACCACAGCAGCCTGGGTTTGGTTCCTAAATCAGGTCCTTTCTCGTTATTTTGTGTTATTTTTGTGTTATTAATACTTTTGAAATATCAGCAGGTCGTGCCAGCTAAAATATGGTTAAAAGAGATTCAAAAGGATTTTTAAGGACTCAATGGTTAAAAGTCAGCTTAATTAAAAGCTAATATCCAAGATGTGTGTGTATGCATATAAGGTCTTTATGCTTTTTCTCTGTCCTAGGATCTTGTTTTTTGAGAAAAAAAATTTTTTTTTCTCAGTTGACTCAGTTCTGTTTCCTCAAATTACTTTGGCCTGTCTCTCCTTGTTCTTGCCACCCTCTGCTGCATGAAGGACCTAAATAATTTCTTTTTTTTTTTTTTTTTTTTTTTGAAACAGTGTCTCTCCGTGTCGCCCAGGCTGGAGTGCGGTGACGTGATTTTGGCTCACCGCAACCTCCGCCTCTCGGGTTCAAGCGATTCTCCTGCCTCAGCCTCCCAAGTAGCTGGGATTACAGGCATGCGCCACTACGCCCGGCTAATTTTTGTGTTTCTAGTACAGATGGGGTTTCACGATGTCAGGCTAGGGACCTAAATAATTTCTAACAGCCTGGAATTCCTTAAAGAAAGCAGAGAAGGCACCAGACTCCTTTCTGGGGAGAAATCTCTGCTCTTCCTTATGGAACCCCAAGAATATAAACAGACAAGTTCCTCTCCAATCTTAAACTACTTGCTTTTGTAATGTTACCTGATTTAAATATATATATATATAGGGCCAGGCGTGGTGGCTCACGCCTGTAATCCTAGCACTTTGGGAGGCCGAGGCGGGTGGATCACGAGGTCAAGAGATCGAGACCATCCTGGTCAACGTGGTGAAACCCCGTCTCTACTAAAAATACAAAAAATTAGCTGGGCATGGTGGCGCATGCCTGTAGTCCCAGCTACTCGGGAGGCTGAGGCAGGAGAGTTGCTTGAACCCAGGAGGCGGAGGCTGCAGTAAGCTGAGATTGCAGCACTGCACTCCAGCCTGGCGACAGAGTGAGACTCTATCCCAAAAAAAAAAAAGGAAAGAAAAGAAAAGAAAAAGAAAACCTTCACTTAGGACACATTCTTCCTATGTCTAATTAATTCAAGTATCCTTTTTTCAGTACGCTTTTTTCGTTAGTTTTGACTTGCAGGTTATCTAAATGGACTCCCCATAGAGAACAGCAGTCACACTGCAGAAGGGTTTATTTTTGTGTTTTTGCCATTTGGTAACTGGACTAACAAACATATTTCGTGTTTCATTGTAATAATTCCTACATCATTATTAAGTTTTGATTTGCTTAGGAAAACTGAGATCAGTTTTTTTTGTTGTTTTTTTGAGATGGAGTCTCACTCTGTCACCAGGCTGGAGTGCAGTGGTGCAATCTCAGCTCACTGCAATCTCCACCTCCTGGGTTCAAGTGATTCTCTTGCCTCAGCCTCCCGAGTAGCTGGGACTACAGGCACGTGCCACCATGCCTGGCTAATTTTTGTATTTTTAGTAGAGATGAGGTTTCACTATGTTGGCCAGTCTGGTTTTGTACTCCTGACCTCGTGATCTGCCCACCTCAGTCTCCCGAAGTGCTGGGAGTACAGGCATGAGCCACTGCACCCAGCCAGTTTTGTTTTTAATTAAGGCTATTACATCCATGTAACTTTCTGTATTACTTTTAAAGTCTTTGTGCTGTTGAGTTACAGGGCTTTGACTCCTGGATCTAAAAAGGACAAAGTCCTGCTGAATCTTAAACACTGATAGCAGTTAAAGGTTCATCTCAGACTCAGGAGGTGATAACTGTAAGGCCGGCTGCCTCGCCGGGAGCTCGGACGCACATCCCCCCTCCCTTTTTCCGAAAGCTCGGATATGCTCGGGATGTTCCCTTTTCCCCTTCTTGCACAGCCTGGCTTTCCCTTAACCCAGTATGCAAGCGGGGTCTTGTGATTCTAGCCAATAGCAGCCGAGTCTCTCTAGCCAATAGCAGCGGAGTCTTTCTAGCCAATAGCAGCCGAGTAATTCTAACCAATAGCAGCCAAGTCCTGTATGCAAACAAAGGCTTGTAACCTTACCCAGTAGTAGTCCTGCTCTCCCACAACCAATCGAGTTCCTCCACTCCCTATAAAACCCCACGTCTGAAAGGAGTCCGTGCGACTTCTCCAGCCCCTCCTGTCAGACCACAGAACCTCGCCCGGGAGCCTGAATAAACCCTTCATATTGGATCTTCTCGTGTTGGCCTCAGTTTCTTCCTTTTAAACTCGGCAAGAACAAACCTCACAATAACAATAAAAATAAACTGCATTCATGAAACACAGAGCCAGAAATTAAAACTATTCAACCCCTCTAGGCCCAGGGACTACTGAGGAAGAGGTGTGTGTGCAAGATTTTAAGGGCCAATTTTGAGAGAGAAAGTTATATTGGAGTTTCTCTATAGATTAAGCATTAATAATCAAATAAACACTCATGCAAGACCAGCATGTGCACCTGTGTCAGATTAACAAGATTTTTCTTGGAGCATTAACCCACTCTTTAAAAAATTATAAAAGGTTGTAAAAAGATTTATGGAAATTATATCTTATGGTCAAGATGATTAAAATTTAATAGATTTGTTTATAAGACTTGAGGCAGATTCAATTGGCCTCATGCTGTCTTTATTAGTACTTATTGTTTGGGAAATTAAATCTCCCCTCTCAAAGAATAAGACCTTTGCCTTTTAAAAAAATATTTGAGCCAGGGGTGGTGGCATGTGCCTATAGTCCCAGCTGCTTGGGAGGCTGAGGCTGGAAAATTGCTTGAGTCCAGGAGTTCTGGGCTGTAGTGTGCTATGCCGATTGGGTGTCCGCACTAAGTTCGGCATCAATATGGTGACCTCCCGGGAGCAGGGGATCACCAGGTTGCTTAAAGAGGGGTGAACCAGCCCAGGTTGAAAACAGAGCAGGTCAAAACTCCCGTGCTGATCAGCAGTGGGATCGCACCTGTGAATAGCCACTGCACTCCAACCTAGGCAACAAAGCGAGACCCTATCTCTAAAAATAAATAAACAAATAAATATTTGATTTATCACTTTGGCTGAATGATTTTACAATGACCTGTGATACCATTTATGATATCAAGTGTTTTAAACTTTTTTTATATTTGACAAACTTTTTTCAAATTTGACAAACTTTCCAAAATCAAGTTCTAAATTTAGTCCTTTTGACCTTTTAATTTTTTGATATTATGTCCCCTGAAGTCCAAAAGAGAAATATTTTGCTTATTTGGTATAATAAAATCATACAGGAAGCATCATCAAATATGAAATGGTGTTTAACCTTCTTTAGATTATATTTATATAAATGTGTTATTCGTATGTGTTCCAAAATTATACGAGAATCCTGTGATTCTGATATATCTTAGCATATGTGATCAATAGTAATTATGATTATTATGTCAAATTGTATGCCACAGAAGTAACCAAATTTCCTTGTAAATTGTGTTTTTAACTTTGATTGTTCTAAGACTTTGTTATTCACAATTGTGGTTTTACTTTGGCCTGTTTATAGAGTGGTTTATAATCAGCTTTAGAACTCTGAGGAGTACTCTTAAATATGAATTTCTGATAATATTAGAGATTGTGCCATTGAAATAAAGAGAAAAATTTCTAGAACTCTCATGGAAAGTTGATGTATTCATGAGGGTTGTTGATCAAATATTGAGAATAACAGGAGTTAACTGCATGGAGTGAACTAGTAGAAGGTTGAAATAATTGCAATGATCCTTTATGGCTTTTTATTTTTTATTTTTATTTATATATATTTTTTGAGATGGAGTTTTGCTCTTGTTACCCAGGCTGGAGTGCAATGGCGCGATCTCGGCTCACCGCAACCTCCGCCTCCTAGGTTCAGGCAATTCTCCTGCCTCAGCCTCCCGAGTAGCTGGGATTACAGGCACGCACCACCATACCCAGCTAATTTTTTGTATTTTTAGTAGAGACAGGGTTTCACCATGTTGACCAGGATGGTCTCGATCTCTTGACCTTGTGATCCACCCTCCTTGGCCTCCCAAAGTGCTGGGATTACAGGCGTGAGCCACCACTACAGGCCCGGCTTTTTATTTTTAAATTAGCTTTTATTTTTAAATTTTAAACTCATTCTGAAGAAAAACCCTACACATGTGAAGAATATAGCACCAACTTTAAGCAGTCATCAGACCTCACTAAACCTATGAAAACCCATACTGGAGAGAATCCTTACAAATGTGATGAATGTGGAAAAAACTTTACCCAGTCCTCAAATCTGATTATTGTACATCAGAGAATTCATGCTGGAGAGAAATCCTACAAGTGTGAAAGATGTGACAAAGCCTTTACCCAGTTCTCACACCTGACTGTACATGAAAGCATTCATATTTGAGAAAAAATAAACAAATGCAAAAATAGGGAAAGCCTTTAGTAACTGCTCACTTCTTACTTTACATCCGAGTTCATACTTAATCAAGTTATTATAAAGATAAGGACTGTTGAAAGACCTTTCATGAAATACAAGTTTCCAGAGCACAAAAGGGTATTTCTTCTGGAAAAAAAAAAAAAATTAGAAATATGTTTTATACTAGATGGAAGCCTTACATCAGCTGCTTAAACTTTATTCAAATTCAGAGAATTTGTATTGGAGACAAACCCTTCAAATGTCATAAGCGTGGAATAACATTTGTTCAGAAACTATAGCTTAGAAAACACCAGGGTTCGTACCAAAAGATATTTTTCAAATGCAGTAAATGGGCAAAATAAGCAAAATCAAGTCTAAGTAAACATTAGGGAAAGAGAAAGGAACAGGGCACTGACATGCTCGGACATGGGCTGAATCAGTGTTGAGTCTGCAGAGTAATCTGGACTTGAAATAGATCATTCATTCACACTTACGTTTAATAGAAGGATGAGATTGATTTTTTGTAGAGTTTTAAGTACATTCAAGATACACTTTTTTGCATTGAAAAAATGTTAAATAGTTTGAAAAACCAATATTGATGTAATTCAACTCTCAGATCAATTGATGCTATGTCTTTATTTCTCGTGCTGATGTGAAAACACATGGTTAATGGTTGCTGCATCAGAGATATGAGAAGTTATTTGATATTAAGTGCGCATCGCTGATATACTCTTCCACGAAAGGCAAAAGATGCTGAAATGTAAGGTGTGTGAGTAAAATCTTGCTACAAAGGCTCTTTGTAGTTGTCTTATATACCTGTAAGTGATTCATGAGTTAAGTGTTTAATATTCTTCTGCACTGTAGGAAGAGAGAATCATTTTGAATTTTATAAATCTTTGGTTTTAGCAGCTTTTCATTATGGTAATATACCGCAAGTTTTGAAATGCTTTTTAAGATTCTATGTGAACTTAATTTGTTTTTAATTGAACACAATTGTGTTAAATGTGTTAGGTCTGGTGCTCATGGAATAAAGCGTTATCCTACCAAAAATCAATTCCATCTTATGCAACGGTGTCGATAACAGACGGCAACAATCTACTATCAGATGGCAGAGTGGAGTAACATCTTCAGTGATCTTCATTCCCAGTGACTTTCTAACTGCAAGTAACTGGAAGAATATGGTTCTCATAGTTTTTTATAGTTTTCTTTGTAACTTCAGAGTCATTATTGTTATAATAAAGATTATACAGAAGTATAAATAAATACATATATTTCTGAGAATTTAAAATTTTTTCCTGTAATTTTTCTTGGATGTACAACCCCTCTGCCCTGCAAAACGCATAGAGAGTTTAAGTTGTGATTTACATGGAGGTAAATATACAAATATATAACTGTAAAAATAAACGAGCCTGGGCATGGTGGCTCACAGCTGTAATCCCAGCACTTTGGGAGGCCAATATGGGAGGGTCGCTTCAGCTGGAAAGTTTGGGACCAGCCTGGGCACCATAGTGAGTGACACCTGTCTTTTTTATTAGCTGGGAGTGGTGGTGCACACTTTCAGCCCCAGCTACTCGGGAGGCTGAGGTGGAAGGACCATGCGAGCCTGGGAGATGAAGGCCGCAGTGAGCTATGTTCATGCCACCGCACTCCACCCAGGGCAGCAAAGTGTGCCCTTGTCTAAGAAAACAAGAACCAAACACAATAGAGATAAACTTTAGGGTTAAGAGAGTTACGGAGCACGTAATTGTGTAAGTGCGTGTCTACCTGTTTTGAAAGTGCACACAAAGAAAATAGCAAGATTGGATTCAAGCAGATCATTTTAATAGTCTTGATAATTTACTAGAAAACCACAAACCTCAAAGGTTTTGAAGGAAATCTCGATTCTCTCCTTTGTGTTGAATTCATTTCTGTATAATATTCTGGCTCCCGGTTCAGAATCTCCTCATGCAAATCCTCTGTCTTTACTTGCCTGTTATTCATGCTGGACCTACACGTAATGTTCCCATCCCATTGTTCATGCAGTCGTATTTCCATGACCTGCCCAGGGGTGAGAAGGAGAATTTCCATAAAACTTAGTGGTGGTCCCGTAGTAATTCTCAGATGTGAGTATCTTCACAATGAGTGTGTTAAGTTATATTTTATTTAACTAGCACATTTGATTTAATTCTTTCAATTAGACAACTTAATTTAAGCCCATTTTTCCTTAGATATTGTTCTTTTACTTTTTATAATTGATATGGTTGGCTTTATTTATTTTATTGGGCCAATTTGTTCAGGTAGACACTGGAGATGCTTCCTGAGTTACTGGGTTGTTTTGATATATAAATGAAGTAAACAAATATAGTGCTAGGTGCATGGCACACTTTGTAATTAGGAGTCAATAATTCTGTCAAATGTGTCCTGTGCAGATCGTTGATTTACCCAAAGCAGAAAGGGTCTTAAAGCCCTTCTGATTGTCCAAATATAAAGAAATCACAGGTTTCTATTTAGAATGGTTTCACCCTCACATTATAATACCTCTCCACTACACTCAGGAGAGGGCACCTTCGAGAGACCAGAGTATTTGTTCTAAGCTGCATGCACAGATTCTCAGAGAGGGATCTGGAAAAGTCTAGTGATGGGGAGCAACCACTGCATGGAGGCAGAATCGCCCCACAGGAATGCCTCCAATCAAAGAAGAGTCTCTTGATTCTTTTGAGTCTATGAAGGAGGAAATGTCTTGCTAATCATTGTTGGAATTTGTTTCCCTTTACCTGGCTGCATTTTTACAGATCAGTTAAACTTGTTTCCTACCTCATCTTTGAAGACTTGGATAAATTTTTCTCATTGCATTTTCTACCTCCACCCTTGCTCATGGCCATCAACTGTCAGAACCTAAGCTTTTCCTGGCCCATGGGACCTAATCTGGGTAGGAGCCCACTGCTGATAACCTGCATCCAGATAATTGTCTGTGACAAGAGTGCCCAGGACGGGGATGTTTTCCTGGTCAGTGACAAGATGGCCTTTGGTCTTTTGTGCATTTGATCCACATCTTTCACCACTGTGCCCAGAGCTCCTGCTCACTTTCAGAGGGAGGCTCCTCAGGGACAGCGCATCCCTCCCAGGAGCCAGGCTGCAGTCACCTCCACTGTGAGGCTGAAGACAAAAGTGCCACAGAACTCACAGGCTGCTTTCTAGAGAGGTTTCATTTGCACAAAACTGAGTCTTGGTATGTGGATTGGTCTGAATTGCATTTTGAATTTATTTTTTCCTCCAATACTTGTAAATCCAGTGTTTGTAAAATACTATGTGTGCCTAGTGTAGTGGGGGCCTACATTCCAGAAAGTTTGTGTTGCTTTCCTTGTGAATTTCCAAGGTTGCTCCTGAGTGCTTTATGCGCAATGCTCCAAAATATGAAGGCAAACTCTTGCTAGTGGTTACTTGGCATTGTGTTTTTAACTGACCTCAATTCTCACAGTTTTAATCATAATTACAAGAGGACTATGTGATGCAAATCTTTCTGGACTTGGAAAATCTGACATGAAGTGCCCGTTTCAGCAGTAGTGAACATTGATTTTCAAAAGTTAATGTTTCTAGAAACTTGGGCTAAACAACAAGCTGTGATTATTTTTGTTGGAATGTAACCTGGGTGTTATTACAGCAGCTGTCCACTCTCAGTTTTGTGTATAGATAAACATATATTTAGGTAGTATTTTCATCTATAATTTTAAGACTTTTTTCTTATATTTTTCTCATTTTTCCACACATTGTTGGCATATTTTTGGATCTATTCCAAAGAATGTAACACAAATTTCTAAATTTTTAAAAGACCTTGGCTTCCCGACCAGTGTGAGTTTGTATTTTCTTTTCTCCATTTTTAATTGAATTATAATTTCTAGGTAAAGTTCTATAATTATTTTAAAAATATATTTGCAATGTTTGTTCAGATCATTAAAAACTAATAGTTTATGTATCAAATTTCCTTACTACCGCCTAAATGATGTGAAGTCCTGTATATTAAATAGCCTCTTTGTAAAGAATCCAATTTGCTGCCTTTTACATATGGATACAGCAGTTAAAGCATCACCACATTCCAGATTGAAGATACTAAACACATTCCTCCCCCTTCAAAGTTTCCTCCTCCTCCGTTGGATTCCATCTGTCCTTCTCCCTCCATCCTACCGTCCTCCCCCTGCACTGCCATTTCATGTCATGGTGTCACACAGGAGAGGTATTCTTGCTGCTCTGAATTCTGTAAAGTCAGCAGAATCATGTTCACGTGGATTCATATTGTTTTAAATATTGTTTGCTTTTTGTTTTATTGCTGAGTAACATTTCTTTGCATGGACATATATGTGGCAGTGTGTCTATCCTCTCCCTTGGAAAGAGAGAGAAGCCTTGTTTTTCCCATTTGGTGTTTGTCGTGAGAGTGAAAACCCAGAAAGCAGCACCTCTGCGAGCTTTCCCTGTGTATACTTGCATTTTGCAACACCGAGACCAATTGACAGAAAAAACATCCAATTGATATTGTGTGCAAAATTGTTCAAACATATAGAACATAAATAATCATTATTTTGGAACTCTTGTTTAAAGGGAGAAAATTACTGACATGACACAAGCGATTTGGCAATGACCATCAACATTTAACTGTAAAAATGTTTAAATACAGCATTGATTTGTTAACATTTTAATGAACGTGACAACACATATTTACCCATCTTTCCACCCCGCTATCCATTCATCAGCCCATCTTATTTTAGATGTATTTCAACTGAATTGGAGACGTCAGCTTACTTCCTGCTGAATAGTTTAGCAAAGCTAACATTAACTAGAATTCAATATTTCTTTATAAAAATTTCTCCTCAGCGGGGTGCGGTGGCTCACGCCTGTAATCCTAGCACTTTGGGAGGCCAAGGTGAGTGGATCACCTGAGGTCAGGAGTTCAAGACCAGCCTGGCAATCATGGTGAAACCCCATCTTAGGAAAAAAAAAAAAAAGAGATACTTGGTTTTAAAGGGCAGACAATTAAATATTGAAATTAAAATGCATTCTCAGGCCGGGCGCGGTGGCTCACACCTGTAATCCCAGCACTTTGGGAGGCCGAGGCCGGTGGATCACGAGGTCAAGAGATCGAGACAATCCTGGCCAACATGGTGAAACCCCGTCTCTCCTAAAAATACAAAAAATTAGCTGGGCATGGTGGCGCGTGCCTGTAATCCCAGCTACTTGGGAGGCTGAGGCAGGAGAATTGCCTGAACCCAGGAGGTGGAGGTTGCAGTGAGCTGAGGTCACGCCACTGCACTCCAGCCTGGCGCCTGGTGACGGAGTGAGACTCTGTCTCAAAAAAAAAATTTCTCCTCAAGAATTACATAGAAGAGACGATATAAATCTGAAGTGTAACACTGCTAACTTGGAGAAGTACACACACCGGCATATCCCAACCCCTTTCAAGATCTACAATATTATGTCACCCCAGAAACTGAACTCTCCTTCTTCCCAGCCAATCCCTTTCTCATCAGAGGTAGAGTTTGCTTCTTCTGGAATTTGACATCTACAGATGCATGCCATGCTCCAGGTACTCTTTGGTGTCTGTCTGATCCTGCCCAACACAGCGTTTCTGAAATCGTTCCCATTGTTGCACGGATCTCTAACTCAGTCCTTTCCATTTTGGACTCTGCAAATGCTCAGTCCACCCTGTTGAAAACCTATCTCTGTTTAATTCACCATCTTGAAAGAAACACTTGAAATTAAGATATTTTCAAGAACATACAGTTCAATCCTGAGGAATCTATGTAGCAATGTTCTCAGAAGCCGTCTCAGCTTACTGAGGGGAAGTCTTTGTCTTCATTCACGTAAGAGTCTAATGGAATTAATATCAACAATCTTAGCTATTCATGCCATGTTCATGATCCCCACTTGGGTATTTTTATACTTATTTTTGAATGAAGTCATCTCTTTATTTCATTTTATTTTTTAATTATTATTATTTTTTTGAGACGGAGTTTCGGTGTTGTTACCCAGGCTGGAGTGCAATGGCGCGATCTCGGCTCACCGCAACCTCCGCCTCCTGGGTTCAGGCAGTTCTCCTGCCTCAGCCTCCTGAGTAGCTGGGACTACAGGCATGCGCCACCATGCCCAGCTAATTTTTGTATTTTTAGTAGAGACGGGGTTTCTCCATGTTGACCAGGATGGTCTCAATCTCTTGACCTCGTGATCCACCCACCTCAGCCTCTCAAAATGCTGGGATTATAGGCGTGAGCCACTGCACCCAGCTTGTCATCTCTTTATTATAGTTTTTTGACTTATGCTTTTTTTTTTTTTGAGATGGAGTCTTGCTCTGTCACCAGGCCGGAGTGCAGTGGCACGATCTTGGTTCATTGCCACCTCCGATTCTCTGGTTTAAGCAATTCTCCTGCCTCAGCCTCCTGAGTAGCTGAGGCTACAGGCACGTGCCACCACACCCAGCTAATTTGTGTGTTTTTAGTAGAGACGGAGTTTCACCATGTTGGCCAGGATGGTCTTGATCGCCTGACCTCGTGATTCACCTGCCTTGGCCTCCCAAAGTGCTGGGATTACAGGTGTGAGCCACCGCACTCAGCGACTTACGCTGATCTTTAAATGGCAGAGATTCATGTAATCTAAGAAAGAAGTGTGATTCACAGGGATTCTGGATTCTTTTATCATGTGACACTTAATAAATACTTCCAATGTTGTATGTCAATTTAAAAAGTAAGTAACTTTAAAACAATGATAATTACTTTATACCTAGCTTGTCCAACCCACAGGTGACAGGCCACATGCAGCCCAGGGCAGCTTTGAATGTGGCCCAATACAAATTTGTAAACTTTCTCAAAACATTGTGATTTTTTTTTGCAATTTTTTTTTTAAGTTATCAGCTATTTTTGATGTTAGCGTATTTTATGTGCAGCTCAAGACAATGCTCCTTCTTTTACAATGGCCCAGGGAAGCCAAAAGATTGGACATCCCTGCATTAGACCAAGAGAAAAGACACCCCACATTCACAATGCTTACAAACACTACCGGCCATGCAAGAACCATCAGACTGTTAACTTCCAATCCTTCTTGAAGCAGTGGGATCCCCTGGTGATAGCTGAGGGGTGTGGTTACCTCTTGGAGGAGGTTGAGGGTTTCTAAGGATGATTCCTTGTGACTGAAATATGGTAAATGTCATTGAGCCTCTCATTATTCCATCTATTATTATTCCAGGTCATCGATGTCCTGCCTGAAAGTTTGTATCCTGGGCCTGGCTTTTCTGAAATTCCCTGGATGCTTATAATTGCTGCTTCCCTGGGAATTTGTTCCCTTGCCATTTTGTTGTGGATAACTAGCCTTGGTGTGAGTATACTCTTATAGAGGTATACTTGTTACCATAAATACAAAATTCAAATACCATAAATACAAATACTATAAATACAAAACTTCCTATAGAGGTACACTTGTTACCATAAATATGAAATTATTTAGAACAATGCATGGTTCAGAACTTTATTGTGAATATTGAATTTTACAAAAAACAAATCAGAGAAATGATTTATTACCCTAAGAATAATGACAATATCTACCATTTACAGAATGAAAATTAAGTAGGTTCATGTTTGTTTAATAGGCTGTCAACAGCGCTTTTGGTCAAAACTACGTTTTTTACCTTTGTGCTGTTTTATCAGAAATGAAGAAAAGGTAAATGCTGGAGTCCTTTTCACTCACCTATCACAGGACGCTTTTATCTTTTCCCACAGCGCCCTCTCCTGGCCTGGCCTCTGCTCTGCAGGTTCTGGGTGCCTTTTCTGTCTGGCCTTTTTCAAAGCAAAATCTTCCCCATGAGCTTCCAGGCTTCTCTATTCCCAGCTGGTCATCTTTGTTGGCACCGTCAGAAGCCGTGAATGCTTAGGGGCCGAGGACTGAAGGGCTTCCACTGTTCTGTTTCAGAAATAACACGAGGCCATGCCACTGAGCTCCACTGCTGGAGGTCTCATGGCCCAGGGAATCCTGACTGATGCATTTGACTCCAAATATTGTGGGGTCCTGTTTCCAAAATATGTCGGGTTTTGTTTTGTGCTGTGATTTTATTTCTCTTCTTCTATAAGGTAGGTGATTAGCATTCAGAATATCTGCTGTAATCTCGGAAGTGAAAAAAAGTCAAAACTCATTAATCCAACATTAATTAGTATGTGCTGTGTGCCATTTTGAATGCTCTCGGACAAAGTCAGTGCCATAATTCATCATCGTCCCATCTGTGTTGTGCAGCGTTGCTCCCACTCCCACCCAGTGGCACCCTAGATCTCACATTCTAGGTATAAGAGGTTCCTCATTTGTAACAGAGTGTGCCCTGGCTGTGAGGTAGTGAAGAGTGAACATCATTCATTACCTACAAGGACAATTCCCAATGAAGACCTTCAACGATGCTCAGTGAAGCTAGTTCTCGTTGGCCTCTATAGTTTTGAAAGCTGCTGAGTCCTCTGATCACACATGATCGGACTTGTACACCTACAATCAAACACATTTTTAAAACATCCGATGTTTAGAATTCCCACCTCATTCTTCCGTGGAAAAAAATATTATTTTTTATGTCATAGTGCACTTAAAAGTTGTTATGACCTGGAAGTTAAAAGAAATATGATAGCTGTGCCAAACTAACATCTGTACGTAGGATTGTTCTGTCAGAAAACTGTCTCCCAATTCCCCTGCAGGTCTTCAGGAATCCAGATCTCCCCAGAGATCTTTGTGCCCACAGGTGGCACCTCCAGAGTGGAGAAGACCCTTTGTCAAGAAGTGAAGCAGAGAGGGGATGAGAGGTCCTGCAGGCAGATCTGGAATCGACTTCCACTCTGCCTCTTGCAAGCTGTGTGACCCAGGGTGAAAGTTCTCCTTCCTTTGGGAGCTTCCGTTTTCTTAGATTTGGAGCAGGGTGGTCACACTGACCTTGCAGAGTTTTGAGAATCAGCGACAGAACATGAAAAGCCTGGAGAACACTCTCTTAAGAATAGCTGTGACTTATCTTTGCATAGCGGCAGTATTGTAGCCAATGAGGTTTATCCGAGGTGCGATTATGGCTAATTTAAAACTTTTCCAATACCCCACCGTGATGACTTGCAGTATAATCGGCATGTGCAATATAATCGGCGTTGGCAATTTATGAAGCCTCTTCATAAACCATGAATTTGCAAACATTTAATTGCCCATTGAGTCATCCCTCCCACCCCCAGCTCCCAATCAAAGTTAGCACAACTAGGCGGATTCGCACCTGACACAAGAAAGACTATGTGACCGCCGGGCGCGGTGGCTCACCTTTGTGAGTGAGATCCCGCCACTACAAAAAATCAAAACTTAGCCAGACATGGTGGCATGCACCTGGAGTCCCAGCTACTCAGGAGGCCAAGGTGAGAGGATCACTTGAGCCCAGGAGATCTAGGGTGCAGTGAGCCGTGATGGCGCCGTGAGCCGTGATGGCGCCACTGCACTCCAGCCTAGGTAACAAGAGTGTGACCCTGTGTCCAGATAAATAAATAAATAATAAATACTACATGATCCTGGACAGGCAACTCTCTCTCTCTCTAAGCCTCAATGAGATCATTTATAAGATGGAATCATTACAGTACCTAGAGGATCAGTGTGACATTTAAATGTGACTGAAGGCCAGGCCCAGTGGCTCACCTTGTACGGTGGCCCATGCCTGTAATCTCAGCTACTCGGGAGGCTGAGGAAGGAGAATCACTCGAACCCAGGAGGCAGAGGTAGCAGTGAGGCAAGATTGAGCCACTGCATGCCAGCCTGGGCAACAGAGCAAGACTCCATTTCAAGCAATATATAAAAGTAAAAAAAAAATAAATAATAGTACAATAAATAATAAATACAATAAATAATAAAAAAATAAAAAGGAAAAAGCCTTGCCTGCCACTTTCAGTTGACAGAACAGAAGAAAGACACACATCTTCAGAATCAGGAAGCCGGACAAATTCCAAATTCCTGTAGTTCCAGCACTTTGGGAAGCCGCAGCAGGCAGATCACCTGAGGTCAGGAGTTTAAAACAGCCTGGCCAACATGGCAAAACCATGTCTCTATTAAAAATATAAAATTAGCTGGGCATAAAAATATAAAATTAATGGGTGCCTGTAATCCCAGCTTCTCAGGAGGCTGAGGCAGGAGAATCACTTGAACCCAGGAGGCAGAGGTTGCAGTGAGCTGAGATCATGCCACTGCACTCCAGCCTGGGTGACAGAGCGAGACTCTTGTCTCAAAAAATAATAATAATAATAAATGTGACAGCACGTGCACCAGCAAATGCTTTGCATCATGCCTAGCACATAGTAAGTGCTCAGTAAATTAAAAAATTAAGCAGTGTTAGCCTCCCTGGAAGTTACTTCTCCCCTGGCAGCCCTTACTGCTCACTGTCGTCACCAACCACCCTCTTCAGATTACCAGAAGCAACCTGGTGTCAGAGAAGAGGCGAAAACCCAGCATCTGAAGACTGAAATTGCATCCCAGCTCCACCAGCTGCCAGCTGTGTGTCCTTGGCCATTCAGCCTCTCTGTTCTTCAGCTTCCTATGTGAAGAATTGGGATCAGCATAGTAGCTGCCTCTTAGGCTTGTTGTGAGGATGAAATAAGAGCACAGAACGTGCACAATACATGTTCAAGTTATTATTACTCCTACTGTTATTACTGCCATACTGTCTTCCACAGCCGCCCTGGTTCCAATTCCTACAGATTCAACCTCCTAAAGCCTCTCACAGCCGTCTTCAGCCTCCATTTCCCAGGCCTGGACTTTCCTATCATTTCATGCCTCTATTAAGGGCTCCTTAAAACAGATTGTCAGGTTGGATGTGGTGGCCTGAACCTGTCATCCCAGCTACTCAGGAGGCTGAGACAGGAGAATGGCTTGAACCTGGGAGGCAGAGGTTACAGTGAGCAGAGATCATGGCCATTGCACTCCAGCCTGGGCAATGGTGCAAGACTCAGTCTCAAAAACAACAATGACGACAGCAGATCTCCAGTCCCCACCCCAGAGTTACTGATTCAGTGGCTCTGCAGCAGCCTGAGAATGTGCATTGTTAGCAAGTTCCCAGGCGATGACTGTTACATGTAAAGTTTCGGTGCCGCAGAAGTAGCACTCGAATACAAATTTCCTCAACAAGGCGATTTCCTTCTATAGAAGGACGCAGCTCACAGATGGAACAACGGCACGCACACACCTGGACAAGGAAGGAGAGAGGGTTCTTATTCCTGATGGAGGTCGCCTCTACTGCTGTGTTGGTCCCCTATCGGCTAGGCTTAGACTGCACAGTCTAGGCTAATTCTGATTGGCTATTTTAAAGAGAGCAGGGTTCCGTAGAAGCCTGAGTGGCGGGGTGGGTAGTTTGGCAGGAAGGATGGTTACAGGACAGGTCAGAGAAGGTAAGCAGGGGTGACTCAGGTCAAAACAGGTGACCAGGATGAGTTAGGATGGAGCAGGGGACCAGGGGAACAGATGTGATTAGAACTGGTGACCGGGATGAGTTAGGATGGAGCAGGGGACCAGGGGAATGGATGTGATTAGAACTGGTGACCGGGATGAGTTAGGATGGAGCAGGGGACCAGGGGAACGGATGTGATTAGAACTGGTGGAAACGGTTGTTTACGGAAACTACAGGGAAGTCAAACTTTAAAATGGAGGACAAAGAACCGAACATACTGACATGCTGATTCCTTGAAGAGAAATTTAGAGCTCATTGTACCCAACATGACCACGCCGTCAGTCCAAGAGTCACAGCTTGACAACCTCTGCTTCTGAGCTCTTCCCGGTTTCCCTCATGCAGAGAGGTCTTTTCTCATCTAACACTTCTCCAGGCTGGTGGCCTCAGGGCTGGGGGAATTTTACGGGTGGAGATCAGTCAAGGACTGTCAGAGCCTGGGATTGTGAAAAGGGGCTGCCTCTGGCTCCGGGGTTTGTTCTTCACCCTGGAATCTGCTGTTTTGCACCAGCCAAAGTCAAGGTGCTCCTAGGTCCTGAAAATCCTACCCCCTGGTTACACACACACACACACACACACACACACACACACACACACACGCCCCTCCAAAAGTCCCGTGCATACGCATGACACTGTCACAGTCCCCTCCAAGCACCCACACCCTTCCCCACGCAGGCCAGAGCTCACCCACCCTCAGGATTCATCCCTGACAGCCCTGCATCCCTTTCTTCACAGATGCTTCACTTACCCTCTTCTCTGCTCTGAAATTCCCTCAAAAGCCTTCACTAGTAAATTTTCTAAATCACAGTAGTTACCTCATTACTTTGATATTAATAGACTTTGCTCAGCAGCAAGGAGCCCAGGCCCTGTGTGTGGAGAGGGTTCCTGGAGGCAGCCCTGCGTGAGTGCTGGTCGGGCTGCAGCCTTGTGGCTCACCCTGGCCTGCCTGCCTCCCCAGCCAGCCTGGGCTCTGGAGTGCTCTTCCCAAGTCAGGGAAAGTCCTTGAACCACCCACTTCTGAGAAACGGTGAAAGAGAGAAGGAAGGAGGAAGAAAGGAAAGAAAGAAAGGGGCTAGGCACAGTGGCTCACTCCGTAATCCCAGCACTTTGGGAGGCCAATGTGGGAGGATCACTTAAGCTCAGTGTAAGGTCTGTTCTCGCTGAGGATAAAACGAAGAAACTGAGGCCAGCACGAAAATAATCCAATGCAAAGGAATTTATTTAGGCTCCCAGGTGAGGTTCTGCAGTCCGACAGGAGGGGCCGGAGAAGTCGCATGGACTCCGCTCAGACATGGGGTTTTATACGGAGTGAGGGAGTTGGATTGGTTGTGGGAGAGCAGGACTGCTATTGGGTAAGTTACAAGCCTTTACCTAGGACTTGGCTTGTTGTTGGTTGGAATTACTCGGCTGCTATTGGTTGTTAAGACTCAGCTGCTATTGGTTAGCAAGAGGCCAGGGTTACACCACCTTGTTTGCATACTGGGCTCTTTTTTTTTTTTTTTTTTGAGACGGAGTTTCGCTCTCGTTACCCAGGCTGGAGTGCAATGGCGCGATCTCGGCTCACCGCACCTCTGCCTCCTGGGTTCAGGCAATTCTCCTGCCTCAGCCTCCTGAGTAGCTGGGATTACAGGCATGCGCCACCATGCCCAGCTAATTTTTTGCATTAGTAGAGACGGGGTTTCACCATGTTGACCAGGATGGTCTCGATCTCTTGACCTCGTGATCCACCCGCCTCGGCCTCCCAAAGTGCTGGGATTACAGGCTTGAGCCACCGCGCCCGGCCATACTGGGCT
This sequence comes from Aotus nancymaae, assembly GCF_030222135.1. NCBI lineage: Eukaryota > Metazoa > Chordata > Mammalia > Primates > Aotidae > Aotus > Aotus nancymaae. Next base: position 7,318,099 of record NW_026988412.1, on the reverse strand, counting down.
CTTTTAAGGGAAGGTCAGGCTGTGCGAGCATGGGAAAAGGGAACAAGCCTGAGCATGTCTGAGCTTGCCTGAGCTCATCCGGGCTTGTCCGAGCTTTTGAAAAAAAGCTGGGGGTTGTGCGTCCGTGCTCCCGGCGAGGCAACTGGCCTTACACTCAGGACTTCGAGACCAGCCTGGGTAACAGTGAAATCCCGTCTCTACAAAAAATCTAAAATTAACTGGACCTAGTGGCGCACACCTGTAGTCTTAGCCACTCAGGAGGCTGAGGTGGGAGGATCTCTTGACCCTGGGAGGCAGAGGTTGCAGTAAGCTGAGACTGCATCACTGTACTCCAGAGTGGGTGACAGAAAGAGACCCTGTCTCAAAAAAAAAAAAAAAAAAAAAAGTTTGGGCATGGTGGCTCATACCTGCACACCTGTAATCCCTGCACTTTGGGAGACTGAGGCAGGCAGATCACTTGTGGTCAGGAGTTCAAGACCAGCCTGACCAACACGGCAAAACTCTGTCTCTACCAAAAATATAAAAGTTAGCCAAGCTAACTTTTATGGTGGTGGTGGATGCCTGTAATCTGAGTTACATGGGAGGCTGAGGCAGGAGAATAGCTTAAACCTAAGAGATAGAGGTTGTAGTGAGCCAAGATCAAGCCACTGCACTCCGGTCTGGGCAACAGAGAGAGACTCTATCTCAAAAGAAAGAGAGGCCGGGCATGGTGGTTCAAGCCTGTAATCCCAGCACTTTGGGAGGCCGAGGCGGGTGAGTCACAAGGTCAGGAGTTTTAGACTACCTGGCCAAGATGGTGAAATCCATCTCTGCTAAAAATACAGAAGAATAGCTGAGCACAGTGGCAGGAGCCTGTAATCCCAGCTACTCGAAAGACTGAGGCAGGAGAATTGCTTGAACCCAGAAGGCAGAGGCTGCAGTAAGCTGAGATTTCGCCACTGCACTCTAGTCTGGGCAACAGAGCAAGACTCCATCTCAGAAAAAAAAAAAAGAAAAAGAAAAAGAAAGAAAGAAGGAAGGAAGGAAGGCTGGGTGCAGTGGCTCACATCTGTAATCCCAGCACTTTGGGAGCCTGAGGCAGGTGGATCACAAGGTCAGGAGTTCGAGACCAGCCTGACTAATGTGGTGAAACCTAGTCTCTACTAAAAATACAAAAAATTAGCGGGGTGTGGTGGCGTGCACTTGTAGTCCCGGCTACTCACTACTCGGGAGGCTGAAGCATGAGAATTGCTTGAACCCGGGAGGTGGAGGTTGCAGTGGGCCAAGATCACACCACTGTACTCCAGCCTGGCAACAGAGCAAGACTCAGCCAAAAAAAAAGAGAGAGAGAAAGTGGGAGGGAGGGAGGGAGGAAGGAAGGAAGGAGGGAATCAAGGCAGGAATCGAGGATGATGAGGTTCAGGATGCACGCACTGAGTCCTTACTAAGTACCAGATGCCTTCCTTGTATTATCCTTCCTCATCCTCACGACTGTTCTCTATGATGAGGCCTCAGGGGGCCGCTGCTGGGGAAACTGAGAGCTTAGCTGATCTGCCCAAGGACTCACTCTCAGTAGCAGATCCGGATTAACGAAGGTAGGCCTGACTCCCAAGCCTAACCTCCTGACCATAAGGCTCTTCTGCAAGCGCCCTCCCCTCTAGGCCTCAGTTTCCTCATTCATCGCTGTCACAGAGGCTCTTGATGAGGGCTCACTGAGAGCCAGGCACAGTTTGCCACCTGGTCCATTGCACTTACTCGTATTACTGCATTTGAATCTGTGAACTGTTATAACCACAGGGCCACGCTGCCTTGGTTCCACCTGCCCATTCTCACGTTGATGGTAAGTGAGTTTCCAAGTCCAAGGCTCTCCGGGAACACTGCAGACTTCCTCCACAAACAGGATGGGGAAGAGAAGATCTCGGCAGAAAGGCACCCGGGGCAGGACAGGCCAGGGCTGAGAGCGATTGGGCAGCCAGAGACCAGACTAGCCAAGCTGGTCAGGGTCAGGGTGGGGGTGCAGAATACAGGATCCTTTGTCAGGGCAGAGGCTGCAAACTGTCCCATCCCCACCAACTAGCTCCAGCTCCAGCCCAGTGATGCCTGATGGGGGGTGGTTGCTGAGGGCTGCCCACCTGCTCTGCCTCCTGGGATGAGCCAACCCGAGACCTCCCAGGCCTATCTGGCTAACACATCCTCAGGCTCTGACCACCCCTGGGACTCCTCTTGACAGGCTGCAATTGGCCTGGAGTGTGGCCAGCCTGTCAGGGTCATAATCATAGCACCTACCTCACTGGATTATTTTGAAGATGACATGAGTTAATATTTGTAAAGCACTTAGATATAACAGTGCTTGCTACATTTTAAGTGCCATATAAGTGTTTGTTAAGGAAAATAATGAAATTAAGTATTTTGCGTTATGAAGGATCAGAATCTGGAGATGTGGAGTTAGGAGACGCACAGCCCTCACCACTGACCTCAGCACAAGCGGCTCTGGGGGGCAGCGGTCGCCCACAGTCCCTGCTGAGCGGCTCAGAGCAGCTGAGCGCAGCATCGGAAGCCCTCCCCTTCCTTCCTCTTACTGTCGGGCTCCAACCAGAAAGGTCGACATGTTGGCACACGTGTTTTATGGGTTTTAAAAATACCTTTTAGGGCTATTTACATGGTAAAGCCTTTTTAATAAAAGTGATATATGCACATTAGTAAGACATCAAAGACTTGTGGAAATGTCCAAAGAATAAAGCAACAAATCATTCAAAATTTTGCCACCTGGGAATAAACCATGTTAACCCTCAGAGAATCTCAGTCATCTCTATGTAGATTAAGGGGAGTGAGAGAGAGACTTTTACTTAAAAGGGACTCTAATTATATATGTTGATAGAATATAAAGAATAAGGTATTACTATACTTGACTTTTTTCTTGAATTTAACAGAAGAAAAAAAATCAAAACTAAAGAGGGCCAAGCACGGTGGGTCACGTCTGTCATCCCAGCACTTTGGGAGGCCGAGGCAGGCAGATCACCTGAGGTTGGGAGTTCGAGACCAACCTGGCCAACATGGTGAAACCCCATCTCTACTAAAAATACCAAAATTAGCCAGGTATGGTGGTGGGCCCCTGTAATCTCAGCTACCCGAGAGGCTGAGGCAGGAGAATTGCTTGAACCCAGGAAGCAGAGGTTGCAGTGAGCCAAGATTGCACCACAGCACAGCAGCCTGGGTGACAGAGGGAGACTCCATCTCAATCAATCAATTAATTAATAAAAAAAAGAGATTGCTGAGCAGCACATAATAAAAGCTCCTAAAGTTTTCCTGTACAGTTTAAGATATGTATAGCATTATCTTATATATGTATTAGAAATAATTTCAATCTCCTAATGAAAATAATTGAGGATTAAAATCAGATTTTTTAATAGAGATTTCAATTTAGGGCACTATTGACTCTTTTTCGTTGTTTTGTTTTTTGTTTTTTTGAGACAGGGTCTCACTCTGTCGGCCAGGCTGGAGTGCCGTGGCAGAATCTCAGCTCAATGCAACCACGGGTTCAAGCGATTCTCTTGGCTCAGCGTCCTGAGTAGCTGGAACTACAGGTGTGCAACACGACACAAGGCCTTTTTAATTTTTTTTCTGAGAGAGTGTCTCTCTCTGTCACCTAGGCCGTAGTGAAGTGGCATGATCTCGGCTCACTGCAACCTCCATCTCCCAGGTTCAAGCGACTCTTGTGCCTCAGCTCCTGAGTAGCCGGAACTACTGGCATGTGCCACTGTTCTCTACACAGGCACATCAGCGTGACAACTATGTGCCCCTCGTTGTTTGATTGAGTGGATGTAATCGTCATCCCCGTTTCTTACTACGCTTTTCCCATTCCATCCTTCATTCTGACACACACGTGGGTTGCTGGTTTCTCTGCAGAGCCTTTGTGTGCTTGGCTTTGCTGTGCTTCGTTTTTCCTCGGGCTCATGGTGCTGGTGCTCTATTCACAGGGCGCTGTTGCCTCTTAGGATGCTCGAGTGGCATCTTGGCTGGATATTCCTGGATCCCATGTTTTCTCCTCCCAGATTCTGTAAACACCATTACTCCATTACTTTCTGCTGTTTAAAGTTTCTGGGAGAAAAGAATAAGGCCAGCATGAGTTATTTTCCCCTTGTATCAGTGACTTAATTTATGCTGGAGTCTCATTAATTATAACACTTCTAGAAATATAATTTTAACACTTTTAGAAATAAATCATTTTTAACAGTGCGTGTGTTTTAAACCTAGTGAATGTGACAATTTCAGCAGTTTAACACTGAAATGTACCAAAAACTTCAAAACGGAATCACTCACGCACAGCTGATGGGAATGTAAAATGGGGCAGCCCCTCTGGAAAATAGTTTGGTAGTTTCTTTACAAATTGAACATGCAAACTCGCAACTACCACTCAACCCAGCAATTGCACTCCTGGGCATTTATCCCAGAGAAATGAAAATTTGTGTTTTCATCAAAACATCTACATGAATATTTAAGCCAGAATCAAAAGTATGTACCCTATGATTCCATTGATATGTCATTCTGTTTTTGAGACAGGGTCTCATTCTGTTGCCCAGGCTGGAGTGAAGTGGCACAATCTCCGCTCACTGCAACCTCCACCTCCCAGGTTCAAGGAAGTCTCCTGCCTCAGCCTCCTGAGTAGCTGGGGCTACAGGTGTGCACCACCACACCTGGCTAACTTTTGTATTTTTAGTAGAGATGGGATTTTGACATGTTGCTCAAAATCTAGGCTGGTCTTGAACTCCTGGCCTCAGGTGATCCATCCACCTCAGTCTTCCAAAGTGCTGGATCACAGGCATAAGTGAATGTGCCCAGCCATTTATGTGACATTCAGAAAGGGCAGAATTATAGAAACAAGTAAACAGATCAGTGTTTGCCCAGGCTGGGACTGATTATGGTGGTGGCTACATGACCAAATGAGTCCGTCAAAATGCATCCAATGTGTACTCAAATGAGTGAATTTTACTCTATCAACCTTATACCTTAATAAACCGGACTTTAAAAAGAAGAATCACCTAGCGCTTTGGGAGGCTGAGGTGGGAGGATTGCTGGAGGCCAAGAGTTGGAGGCCAGCGTGGGCAACAAAGCAAGACCCCATCTTTACAAAGGAGGAGGAAGAAGGAGGAGGAGGAGGAGGAGAAGAGGAAGAGAAGAAGAGGAGGAGGAGGGAGAAGAAAAGGAGAAAGGGTAGGAAGAGGGGGAGGGAGAGGAGGAGGAGTGAGGGGAAGGGGAGGGGAGGGGAGGGGAAGAGAAAGAGGTGGGGGAGGAGGAGGAGGAGGAAGAGAAAAAAAATTAGCCAGGCATGGTGGTGTGTGCCTGTAGTCCCAGCTACTTATGAGGCTAAGGCCAGGGGGAATCCCTTGAACCCAGGAGTTTTGAGGCTCCACTGAGCCATGATTGTACCACTGCACTCCAGTACTCCAGCATGGGTGATGTAGTGAGACACCATTTAAAAAAAAAAAAAAAAAAAAAAGGCCGGGCGCGTTGGCTCACGCCTGTAATTCCAGCACTTTGGGAGGTGGGTGGATCACGTGGTCAAGAGATCAAGACCATCCTGGCCAACATGGTGAAAACCCGTCTCTATTAAAAATGCAAAAATTAGCTGGACGTGGTGGCGCGCGCCTGTATTCCTAGCTATTCGAGAGGCTGAGGCAGGAGAATTTCTTGAACCCGGGAGGTGGAGGTTGTAGTGAGCCGAGATCGCACCACTGTACTCCAGCCTGGCGCCTGGCAACTGAGCAAGACTCTGTCTCAAAAAAAAAAAGAAGAAGAAGAAGGAAGTAAGGGCGGGGGGGAGGAGGGGGGAAAGTAATCGGAGGAGGGAGGGGAGAGGGGGAAAAAGGAGTCGGGGGGAGGGGGGAGGAGGAAACCTGGAGTTTTAATAAGAAAAATAAAATAAAATAAAATAATAAATAATAAATAAAACCTATAGTTTTAAATATTTTTCCCTGTCCTGACTTTATTATACCTGAATATTATTTCAGCCTGGCCTCGAGGATTCTGGGGAAAATTCACTGGTAATCTCATAAGAGAGCATGCTTATGAATGACATATTGCTTTTCACTTGCTGCTTTCAAGATTCTTTTCTCCTCTGTGACTTCTGAAACTGTGCTGATCGTGTTTTACATCTCTTCTTGCTTATACTATTGATGTGTTGAGCTTGTTTTTTTATCTCTGTTCTTACTTTGGAGAAGTTTTCAGTAATTATTTTCTTTCCTATGTTCAGTTTCTGAATCCATTTGTTATACTTTATATCTTTTTATTGGTATTGTCATTTTCCTGATTTTACTTAGTTTTCTGTTTTCCCATTTTTATTCATTGAGCATTATTCAAATGATAATGTTATTTTTTTCAGTTAATTTCTGCATCTCCATTGTTTTAGGGTTGATTTCTGAACTTTTTTTGATGTCTTTAATTGTGCCACGTGACCCTAATACTTTGAACAGGTAATCTTTGATTGAGATTCAAGCATTAACAAAAAGTCACCTGCCACAACTCTTTTAATGTGGCTTTCTCCTGGGGTAGTCTGAAACAAATTGGCCCAGATGCTAGAAGCCTCTTAAAGCCGGTTCTGAAGATGTGTTTGTGTGGAATTGTGTGCGTATTTTTTGGTGAAAGAGGGTTTCTCGGGTTTCTTCATAGTGGCCTGTGGTCACCTGATCCACCTGTTGCTGGTGGTGCTGCTGCAGCCTTCCTGCTGTGGTCACGGGGATTTCCTTTTGGTCTCAGAGACCCAACCTGTCATTCAGAGGACCCCCATTTCTTTCAGCACTCCATGTCATCGGGGGCAGAAACCAGACTTTGCCATAGCTTCAAAAGGACAAAAGTAAAAACACCTGTGTTAGTATTTTCTTTCTTTTTTGAAGGAGAAGCCAGGACTTGAGGGTTTACTCTTACAGGCATTCTGCCGTACTGCAGAGGAAAAGGGGCTGTGGGGGCGGAGTTATAATCAACATTTTTTTCTTCTTCTGATGTGGCTCTTAACATTGTGCTCACTTGGTGCGCTGCAAACTCTGAAGTGGTTCTTAGAGTTCAGATGCATTTTCTCACTACTCATTGTTACTTTACATATTACAAAAAAATTAGGGCCTGCAGTATTTTTTGTGCCATTTAGCTCATGTACTCAGTATTATTTTAAAAATTAGATTCATAAAGCATATTCATCTGTGTCTAGTAAGTGGGGAAAGTTTTATTTTTTTTTCAGCTATGTTGTCCTATTTTAACCAAGACCTTTTGTCAGAGCAGAACATACAAGATGCATTCCCACAATCAATACTGAGAGGCTATGGAAATGGTGACCTTGATAATTTCCACTGAAGGAGAGACTGGAAAAATGTAGATGAATGTAAGTTTCAGAAAGAAGATTATAATGCACTTAATCCAGTGTTCATCAACTACTCATAGCAAGATATTTCAATGTAGTAAATGTGTTAACATCTTTAATAATTCTTCAGATGTACATAGACATAAGTCATACTGGAGAGAAACCTTTCAAATGCAAAGAATGTGACAAATCCTTTCAAATGTTCTCATTCCTAACTGAACATCAGAAAATTCACACAGAAAAAAATTCCAAAAACGTAAAGAATATGGCAAAACCTTTCACCAGTGCTCACACTTTACTGAGCATGAGAACATCTGTACTAGAGAGAAACCTTACAAATGTAAAGAATGTGACAAGGTTTCTAAAACTTGCTCAGCCCTTACTAAAGATAGATTTTACACTGCAGGGGAACATTAGAAATGTGAAGAATTTGGCATTAGTATTTAATTCCAAATTATGGCATTATTTAATGCCATATACTAATGCGAAATTATCTCATGCCATTATACAAATGGCATTAGTATTTAATACAATTAGTATTTGTCAAAAGTATTTCAACAGTGCTCCCACCTTACTGATGGTAAGGACCATGGCACTGAGAAAAAACTCCACAAATGTGAAGAGTGTGGCAGTGTCTTTATCTCTTGCTCAAGGCTGTCTAATCATCGGATGATTATCGCTGGAGAGAAGCTCTCCAAGTGTAAAGAATGGTAGAAGCCCAAGTCTTTCCAAACATCAGAGAAATGAGATTGGAGAGAAACTTTTCAAATGTGAGGAATGTGACAGCATCTTCAGGTGGTTCTCAGACCTTACTAAACATAAGAGAATTCACACTGGTGAGAAACCAGACAAATGTGACGAATGTGGGAAAGCCGATACCCAGGCCTCACACCTCAGTGAAGATACGACGATTCACACTGGAGGGAAACCCTACCAATGTGAAGAATGTGGGAACGTCTTCAGAACTTGCTCAAGCCTTTCTAATCATCAGAGATTCTTTTTGTTTTATTTTTCAGAGTTAAGAAAACTTTCTCTTCTTTTAAGCTACGTGCAGCTTTTAACAATTGAGTGTACTCTAGTGAGCAAAATTTAAAACATAATTTCTTTCTCTCTACTTCATTTCTCCAAAATTTGGAAATTGCTTTTAAATATCCTTAATTTATGGCAATATAGTAATTTATATAAGCTTAATAAACTCAATTATAAAACATTATAAAAAGGTTCCAATTTTTTGAAACGTTTTTCAGAAGCTTTCCAAATTGGACAAAGGTTAGTCTGACTTTAAACTTACCCACAGAACTACTTAATCTACCTGTAAGTTTCACTGTTAGTCTAAAGAGGGACAGCTCTTTAGACCCCTAGGAAACATCTTTTCCCCAAAGAGTAAAAAATATATTTACATAATTGTCCCAAAAGCAGCCACGAACTAAGAAAGCATTCAACCTCAACATCTGTCTTTAATCTTACTCACTCTACTGAACTCCTAATATCACATTGGACTAATCTAATACTTGATAAAAGCAATAATAATAACATGAGTAACATGAAAATATTGTCCATCGCATAAGCTTCTTTTCTTTTATAACAGGGTGTAATTGGAGATACTGGTTAGTTTATCAAGGCTGTGACTGGAATAACATATATTCAGACTGCCCTGAGAAAATTAGGCTTTTAGAGCCACTAAAAACCCTTTGGGAAAATTGGCCTTATACCTTGTTATCTACAGGGTCCCAGCCTGTGGTAAGTAAAGAATGTCACTTTCTGACATACCTAGGATCCCCAAAGTTTTTTGGAGACCTCAAAAAGAGAGGAATTCATTCCATTTAAACAGGTATCTGCAGGCATAGATAAATCCTTGGCTGGACTCATGAGTTTAAAAAAGGCCTAATCTCAGATTCCTTATGGAAAAGTTTCCAGAGAAGCCAGGTTTTTTTTTTGTTTTGTTTTGTTTTTTTTCCTCTCAATTTATTTATTTATTTATTTATTTATTTATTTTTTATTGCATTTTAGGTTTTGGGGTACATGTGAAAAACATGCAAAGTTGTTGCATAGGTGCATTCATGGCAGTGTGATTTGCTGCCTCCCTCCCCCTCACCCATATCTGGCATTTCTCCCCATGCTATCCCTCCCCAACTCCCCACCCCCCCGCTGTCCCCCCTCCCCCCTAACAGACCCCCGTGTATAGTGCTCCCCTCCCTGTGTCCATGTGTTCTCCTTGTTCAACACCCTCCTATGAGTGAGAACATGTGGTGTTTGGTTTTGGGTTCTTGTGTCAGTTTGCTGAGAATGATGGTTTCCAGGTTCATCCATGTCCCTACAAAGGATGCGAACTCCTCATTTTTCATGGCTGCATAATATTCCATGGTGTATATGTGCCACATTTTTCCTGTCCAGTCTATCATCGATGGGCATTTGGGTTGTTTCCAGGTCTTTGCTATTGTAAACTGTGCTGCAATGAACATTCGTGTGCATGTGTCCTTATAGTAGAACGATTTATAATCCTTTGGATATATGCCCAGTAATGGGATTGCTGGGTCAAATGGAATTTCTATTTCTAGGTCCTTGAGGAATCGCCACACTGTTTTCCACAGTGGTTGAACTAATTTACACTCCCACCAACAGTGTAAAAGTGTTCCTATTTCTCCACATCCTCTCCAGCATCTATTTTCTCCAGATTTTTTAATGATCGCCATTCTAACTGGCGTGAGATGGTATCTCAATGTAGTTTTGATTTGCATTTCTCTAATGACCAGTGATGATGAGCATTTTTTCATATGTTTGTTGGCCTCTTGTATGTCTTCTTTTGTAAAGTATCTGTTCATATCCTTCGCCCATTTTTGAATGGGCTTGTTTGTTTTTTTCTTGTAAATCTTTTTTAGCTCGTTGTAAATTCTGGATATCAGCCCTTTGTCAGATGGGTAGGCTGCAAAAATTTTTTCCCATTCTGTTGGTTGCCGATTCACTCTATTGACTGTTTCTTTTGCCGTGCAGAAGCTGTGGAGTTTGATTAGGTCCCATTTGTCTATTTTGGCTTTTGTTGCCAATGCTTTTTGTGTTTTGGTCATAAAGTCCTTGCCTACGCCTATGTCCTGAATGGTTTTGCCTAGGTTTCCTTCTAGTGTTTTTATGGTGTTAGGCCTTATGCTTAAGTCTTTAATCCATCTGGAGTCAATTTTAGTGTAAGGTGTCAGGAAGGGGTCGAGTTTCTGCTTTCTGCATATGGTTAGCCAGTTTTCCCAACACCACTTATTGAACAGGGAATCCTTTCCCCATTGCTTGTTTTTATCAGGTTTGTCAAAGATCAGGTGGTTGTAGATATGTTGTGTCGCCTCCGACGCCTCTGTTCTGTTCCATTGGTCTATATCTCTGTTTTGGTACCAGTACCATGCTGTTTTGATTACTGTAGCCTTGTAGTAGAGTTTGAAGTCCGGTAGTGTGATGCCTCCTGCTTTGTTCTTTTTGCTTAGAATTGACTTGGCTATGCGGGCTCTCTTTTGGTTCCATATGAAGTTTAAGGTGGTTTTTTCCAGTTCTGTGAAGAAGGTCATTGGTAGCTTGATGGGGATAGCGTTGAATCTGTAAATTACTTTGGGCAGTATGGCCATTTTCACGATATTAATTCTTCCTAACCATGAACATGGAATGTTTCTTCATCTGTTTGTGTCCTCTCTTATTTCGTTGAGCAGTGGTTTGTAGTTCTCCTTGAAGAGGTCCTTTACGTTCCTTGTTAGTTGTATTCCTAGGTATTTTATTCTCTTTGTAGTAATTGTGAATGGCAGTTCGTTCTTGATTTGGCTCTCTTTAAGTCTATTATTGGTGTATAGGAATGCTTGTGATTTTTGCACATTGATTTTGTATCCTGAGACTTTGCTGAAGTTGCTTATCAGTTTCAGGAGATTTTGGGCTGAGATGATAGGGTCTTCTAGATATACAATCATGTCGTCTGCAAATAGAGACAATTTGACTTCCTCCTTTCCTAATTGAATACCCTTTATTTCTTTTTCTTGTCTGATTGCTCTGGCTAGAACTTCCAGTACTATATTGAACAGGAGTGGTGAGAGAGGGCATCCTTGTCTAGTACCAGATTTCAAAGGGAATGCTTCCAGTTTTTGCCCATTCAGTATGATATTGGCTGTTGGTTTGTCATAAATAGCTTTTATTATTTTGAGGTACATTCCATCGATACCTAGTTTATTGAGAGTTTTTAGCATAAAGGGCTGTTGAATTTTGTCGAAGGCCTTCTCTGCATCAATTGAGATAATCATGTGGTTTTTGTCTTTGGTTCTGTTTATGTGGTGAATTACATTTATAGACTTGCGTATATTGAACCAGCCTTGCATCCCTGGGATGAATCCTACTTGATCATGGTGGATAAGCTTTTTGATGTGCTGTTGCAATCGGCTTGCCAGTATTTTATTGAAGATTTTTGCATCTATGTTCATCATGGATATTGGCCTGTAATTTTCTTTTCTTGTTGAGTCTCTGCCGGGTTTTGGTATTAGGATGATGTTGGTCTCATAAAATGATTTGGGAAGGATTCCTTCTTTTTGGATTATTTGAAATAGTTTCAGTAGGAATGGTACCAGTTCCTCTTTGTATGTCTGGTAGAATTCGGCTGTGAACCCATCTGGACCTGGGCTTTTTTTGGGTGATAGGCTCTTAATTGCTGCCTCGACTTCAGACGTTATTGGTCTATTCAGGGTTTCGACTTCTTCCTGGTTTAGGCTTGGGAGGAGGCAACTGTCCAGGAATTTATCCATTTCTTCCAGGTTTTCTAGTTTATGTGCATAGAGTTGTTTGTAATAATCTCTGATGATGGTTTGAATTTCTCTGGCATCTGTGGTGATATCCCCTTTATCATTTTTTACTGCATCTATTTGGTTATTCTCTCTTTTCTTTTTTATTAGTCTGGCTAGTGGTCTGTCTATTTTGTTGATCTTTTCAAAAAACCAGCTCCTGGATTTATTGATTTTTTGAAGGGTTTTTCGTGTCTCTATCTCCTTCAATTCTGCTTTGATCTTAGTTATTTCTTGTCTTCTGCTAGGTTTTGAGTTTTTTTGATCTTGCTCCTCTAGCTCTTTCAATTTTGACGATAGAGTGTCAATTTTAGATCTCTCCTTTCTTCTTATGTGGGCACTTATTGCTATATATTTTCCTCTAGAGACTGCTTTAAATGTGTCCCAGAGATTCTGGTATGTGGTGTCTTCGTTCTCGTTGGTTTCGAAGAACATCTTTATTTCTGCCTTCATTTCAATGTTTATCCAGTCAACATTCAGGAGAAAGTTGTTCAATTTCCATGAGGCTGTGCGGTTCTGGGTTGGCTTCTGAATTCTGAGTTCTAACTTGATTGCACTGTGGTCTGAGAGACTGTTTGCTATGGTTTCCATTCTTTTGCATTTGCTGAGGAGTGATTTACTTCCAATTATGTGGTCAATTTTAGAGTAGGTGTGATGTGGTGCTGAGAAGAATGTATATTCTGTGGATTTGGGGTAGAGAGTTCTGCAAATGTCTATTAGGTTTGCTTGGTCCAGGTCTGAGTTCAAGTCCTGGATATCCTTGTTAATTTTCTGTCTCGTTGATCTGTCTAATATTGACAACGGGGTGTTGAAGTCTCCCACTATTATTGTGTGGGAGTCTAGGTCTCTTTGTAAGTCTTTAAGAACTTGCCTTATGTATCTAGGTGCTCCTGTATTAGGTGCATATATATTTAGGATCATTAGCTCTTCTTGTTGCATTGATCCTTTTACCATTATGTAATGTCCTTCTTTGTCTCTTTTGATCTTTGTTGCTTTAAAGTCTATTTTATCAGAGATGAGAATTGCAACTCCTGCTTTTTTTTGTTCTCCATTTGCTTGGTAAATCTTCCTCCATCCCTTTATTTTGAGCCTTTGTGTATCCTTGCTTGTGAGGTGGGTTTCCTGGATACAGCACACTGATGAGTTTTGGCTTTTTATCCAATTTGCCAATCTGTGTCTTTTGATTGGGGCATTTAGTCCGTTTACATTTAGGGTTAATATTGTTATGTGTGAATTTGATCCTGTCATTTTGATGCTAGCTGGCTGTTTTTCCCATTGGTTGATGCAGATTCTTCATTGTGTCGATGCTCTTTACCATTTCGTGCATTTTTGGAGTGGCTGGTACTGGTTGTTTTTTTCTATGTGTAGTGCCTCCTTCAGGAGCTCTTGTAAAGCTGGTCTGGTGGTGATGAAATCTCTGAGTGCTTGCTTGTTCTCAAAGGATTTTATTTTTCCTTCACTTATGAAGCTTAGTTTGGCTGGATATGAAATTCTGGGTTGAAAGTTCTTTTCTTTAAGGATGTTGAATATCGGCCCCCACTCCCTTCTGGCCTGTAGGGTTTCTGCTGAGAGATCTGCTGTAAGTCCGATGGGCTTCCCTTTGTGGGTAACCCGACCTTTCTCTCTGGCTGCCCTTAGTATTTTCTCCTTCATTTCAACCCTGGCGAATCTGATGATTATGTGCCTTGGGGTTGCTCTTCTAGAGGAATATCTTTGTGGTGTTCTCTGTATTTCCTGGACTTGAATATTGGCCTGCCTTGCTAGGTTGGGGAAGTTTTCCTGGATAATATCCTAAAGAGTATTTTCCAGCTTGGATGCATTCTCTTCGTCACATTCAGGTACACCTATCAAACGTAGATTAGGTCTTTTCACATAGTCCCATATTTCTTGTTGACTCTGTTCATTCCTTTTTACCCTGTTTTCTCTAATTTTGCCTTCTTGTTTTATTTCATTGAGTTGATCTTCGACCTCTGATATCCTTTCTTCTGCTTGGTCAATTCGGCTGTTGAAACTTGTGCATGCTTCACGAAGTTCTCGTGTTGTGTTTTTCAGCTCCATCAATTCGCTCATATTCCTCTCTAAGTTGTCCATTCTCGTTAACATTTCGTCAAGTCTTTTTTCAAGGTTCTTAGTTTCTTTGCATTGGGTTAGAATATGTTCTTTTAGCTCACAGAAGTTTCTTATTATCCACTTTCTGAAAGCTGATTCTGTCATTTCATCACACTCATTCTCCATCCAGTCTTGTTCCCTTGCTGGTGAGGAGTTGTGCTCCCTTGTAGGAGGAGAGGTATTCTGGTTTTGGGTGTTTTCATCCTTTTTGCGCTGGTTTCTTCCCATCTTTGTGGATTTATCCACCTATCGACTTTGTAGTTGCTGTCTTTCTGATTTTGGTAATTTTAAGTCTGCAGTAGCTGAACTCATAAACCCCCTTTTCTTCCCCCTAGGTGGTCTGTCCCAGGGAATTAGGGCGTTATGATTTTCCGCTGTTGCAATGGTTTTCCCTGCCCACAAGGTGGCAGCCTAGTCACACTCAGCCTGCAGAGGCTTCGTTGAGCTGCTGTGGGCAAATTGTCCTGGGAACTGCAGGGTGTTTCCCGGTGGGTGACGCCCCTCCTCCACAGAGCTGGACCGTCCAGTGTTCAGCCGTGTTTCCGGAGGCGTCCTCTTTGCTGGGGAATCTCTTGGGTTGAGTCCCTGCCTCAGCTCCCCTTGCTGGCCCAGAGGGGATCCGGTCTCGCTCACTCTGCACAAGGGGCCGCTGCTCCCTGCCTCGGGTGCAGGCAGAGCAGCCGCGCCAGTCCAACCAGCGGCACTGGCAACCCGTGGAGCCCACCTGTGAATCTCCTGGTCTGTGGGCAGTAAAAATCCGCTGCCCTGTGAGCCGCTGCATCAGCCAAAGCAGCGGCTCTGAGATTCGTGGCGCGCCCTTGCCCGGGAGTGTCCTGGCTTGAATCCCTGCTTCAGCTCCCCTTGCTGGCTCAGAGGTGATTCAGTCTCTCTCGCTCTGTACGTGGATCCGCCACCCCCCACCTCAGGGCGTAGGCCGAGGGGCACGCCGCTCCGCTCAAACCAGCGGCGCTGGTGACCCGTGCGCCTCCTCCTCCTGTTAATCCCCTGGTCTGTGGTCAGTAAAAATCTGTCTGGAAATGCGGCATCCACTCACCCTCTGCGCCTTGTTTCGGAGCTGCGATCCCGACTTCCTCCTAATCGGCCATCTTGAAAACCTCCCTCAGAAGCCAGTTTTTTAAAAAGAGAGCCTATATGGCAAATGATTATTTTTGCTGCACTTTATGTAAATAATCAAGCCAATAATAAGACTAAAACTTACTTTACAAATAAATTGGTTCCTAGGATTTTTGTCTTTAATAAAATTGGGGGAATTGGAGAGAGAACAATCATGTTTTAAAATAAACCCTAGTACACCTGTTATTGGATTCTAAGCTTGTGAAGTGTTTTTCAACTTTTATTATATTCTACAATTTGGACTGAATTCTAAAATTATTTCCTGACTACAAGTTTCCAAAATAATGTTTTCATTTTTTTCATCTTTCCTTTTCTTTTTCTGCCATTTTCCTGATTTTAAATACTGAAATGAAACAGCAGAAAAAAACACAGCAACCTATCTGTATATATAAACCATTTTTATACCTACTTACTGATATACGGACTTCAGAGTAATATGGCCTATATCAGTTTTCCAGGATTGTTCTCCCTTTTAAAAAACATTTGTTATTTCCTCTTCTTTCTTTTGCTTTCTTTCTTTGTCCTTCACCTATTTTTAATTTATTTTAATTTTAATGGGACTTCACAACTAGCTAAAAAGGAGTTTTCCTAACAACATGGGACCACTCATCTAGGAATAAGCCATCCCAGTCATGAGAGATCAGACAAAACCTGAGATCAGAGACTCATTTTCTTCCAAGATGTGTTTTCTGAAAGATTTTAAAAGAAAAAGTAGAGAGGTTGGTCCAATGGCAGTGGCTTATCAGAACTTATTAATATTAAGTGTCACTAAAGTTGATATATGACCCCCCACTGCTAAGTTTGACTGGCTTTTTAAAAAGTGCGGATGAAAAATGTGAAAAGAAAATAAATTTACTATGACAAGGGAAGATATTCAGCTGAAAGATGAGTCATGCAAGCAACAAACTTTCCTTTTGTTCCTAAGTAGATAGCTACAGATAAAAGGTTAAATATTTCCAGAGGTAGCTACTTTATGTTCATCTTATCTTATGTAATGTGTGGATTTAGTGAGCATGAGACCAATACATAATTGACTATTTCCCTGCCTGCTCCTTTTCTCTTGCAAAATGTGGATTACCATACCCTCCGTCTTTCCTCTCTAGTTTACTTTTCTCCTTTAAATATTGAAGCCCTCAAAGTCATCATGGAGAAAGGCACAGACTTGCCTCCCAGGCACATCCTTAACCTTGGCAAAATAAACTTCTTCTAAATTGATTGAGAGCTTTATCAGATACTTTTTGGTTTATAGTTTCATTTTCTAGGACCTGGAATTGTTTTTTATATTCTTAAATTTCTGTGACAGTATTGAACACCTAGTTTATGCAAGGATGTATATACTAAAAATTACCCAAGAGTGTTTCTGGTTCTGAGCTCTATATTTTTTTAATGACCTTTTTTTTTTTGAAACGGAGTTTTGCTCTTGCCCAAGCTGGTGTGCAGTGGCGTGATCTCAGCTAACTGCAACCTCCCCTTCCCAGGTTCAAGCAATTCTCCTGCCTCAGCCTCCCAAGTAGCTAGGATTACAGGTGCCCACCACCAATCCCAGCTAATTTTTGTATTTTTAGTAGAGACGGGGTTTCACCATGTTGTCCAGGCTGGTCTCAAACTCCTGACCTCCCTCACGTGATCCACCCACCTCAGACTCCCAGAGTGCTGGGATTATGGGCAAGAACCACTGCACCCTGCCAACATTTTTTTTTTAAAGGAAATGATACACTTTTAGTAGCTATAAATAACATAAACTTAGTCATCTAGGAGTAATGTTACTGAAAATAGCAGAGTAGGGAACTCTAAAATCCTGTCTCTCCACAAAAGCAATGAACAATCTGGCAAAAACTGTCAGAATAATTTTTTTTTTTTAATTCTGGGAATCTATTAAAAAACAACAATAACAAGAGGGGAATGCTTACTGATGAAAGACACTGCTGAATTTTGCTAAGAGTTCTGTGGCATTATAACTTAACCTGCTTACCATGCCCCATCATCAGTGCAGTAGCTGCTAAGACAACAGCTTACATTCCAGATGCAGGTTGCTGGTATCAGAGGGAGAAATATGGACTTATTCTTGAGGAATCATGGTAGTGCGTTTGATCTGTCTGGGTTCCCTGAAGGGTTTGCACAAGGGCTTGCTCTTCTTTTACCTGACTCAAATTTTCTCCAAGGCAGTAGTTTCTTGCTGGTGTTTGTTGAAAGTATGTAAAGGCAAATGTATTAGCCTCAGCCACCTGAGACAAAGGATGACAGTTGGAGCAAGTAATAAGCAGCAAGTCTGGAAAGAAAGAGATTAGGAATGGAGATACTTGGAGAAATGATGACTTTGTAAAGCTTCTGGATATATGAAGAAATCTAGAAGGTCACATACATACCCAGGTTGGACATATGCCCAGAGATACCTGAAAAGATTCTAATCTTTAACATCTGTCTAAATTTTAGGCTCCCCACAAGGAGGGAGTGAAGGTTAAGGTAGAGTTTTAAACAACCTGGCTAAGCATTGAAGGAGTTCCCCATGCAGAGCCAACCTGCAAAGACTGGGGGAGTATTTTATACTTTTGGCTCTCAGTATTTCAGGAAATCCTTTCAAATCACTAGCTGCCACTAAACTAAAAGAACAAAACTTCAGTGGTAAATCACAAGAAATATAGCTTTTACAAAAATGGTTTAGAGAATTGTGTAAAGCATTGAAATGTTAAACAACAACAAACTACAACAAGCAGCAACAACAAACTCTGGAGAGAGAGGACAATCTGATTTCCAAAGCTGTCATGTTATTCAAAATCTCTACTGCTCCCCAAAAAAGTTATGACACATGCAAAGAAGCAAGAAATTATTGCCCATTCATAGGAAAGTAAGACATGTATAGAAACAGTCCCTGAAGAAGCCCAGACACTGGACTTACCAAATACTTTAAATCAACTGTCTTAACATATATTCAGAGTTCAAAGGCAACCATGGACAAAGAACTAAAGGACCAGAAGAACAATGTGTCACCAAATAGAGAGTATCAGTAAAGCTATAGAAATTATAAGAAACAACCTAATGGAAATTCTGAAGCTGAAAAGTACAATTACTGCAATGAAAAATTAACTAGAGTGGACAGCAAAACAAAGAATAAGCAAACTTGAAGGAAGGTTAATTCAGATTATCTATTGTATGAGGCAAAAAGAAGAATGAAGAAAAATTAACAAAGATAAATAATTCCTGGAGATTCAATGTACAACATGGTAATGACAGTTAACAACATTGTATTGTACAGTGATAATTTGTTAAGAGGATAAATCTGAAATCTAATTACACACATGTACAATGGTAACTATGTAGCAGTACTAGATATGTTTATTAGTTTGGTTGTGGTGATCATTTCACAATGCACACATATCAAAACATCAAATTGTACACTGTAAATAAATAATTTTTATATGTCAATGATATCTCAATAAAGCTGTTTAAAAAAGAATGAGAGGCCGGGTGCGGTGGCTCACGCCTATAATCCCAGCACTTTGGGAGGCTGAGGTGGGTGGATCACGAGGTCAAGAGATCGAGACCATCCTGGTCAACAAGGTGAAACCCCGTCTCTACTAAAAATACAAAAATTAGCTGGGCACGGTGGCACGCACCTGTAGTCCCAGCTACTCGGGAGGCTGAGGCAGGAGAATTGCTTGAACCCAGGAGGCGGAGGTTGCAGTGAGCCGAGATCGCGCCATTGCACTCCAGCCTGGGTAACAAGAGCAAAACTCCGTCTAAAAAAAAAAAAAAGAGCCGATCCTTAGAGAAGTATGGGACAGCATCAAGCATACCAACATACATATAATGGGAGTCTCAGAAGGAGAAAAAGAAAGGGCCAGAAAATATGTTGAAGAAATAATGGTTAAAACTCTCCCAGTTTGATAAAAGACATGAATGTACACATTCAAGAAGCTAAGTGAACTATAGGCTGGTGCGAAAGTAATTGCAGTTTTGCCATTACTTTCCAATAATAAAAACCACAATTACTTTTGCACCAACCTAATACAGGTAGGGTAAATGCAAAGAGATTCACACTGAGATGCATTGTATTCAAATTGTCAAAAGTCACAAAGAGAATCTTGAAAGCAAGAAGAGAGAAGAGGCTCATCACTTACAAGAGATTCTTAATAAGATTAGCAGTTGGTTTTTCTGCAGACACTACGGATGCCAAAAAGACAGTAGAATAAATGTTTAAGGTACTGAAAGAGAAAAAAAAACCTAGCTGAGTGTATTGCCTCATGCCTGTAAACCAAACACTTTGCGGGGGCTGATGTCGGCAGATCACTTGAGCCAAGGCAACATGCCAGGCAACGTGGCAAGACTGCATTTCTACAAAAACTAGAAAAATTAGCCAGACATGGTGGCTACATATGCAAATATAAAGTATTGTATATTTGGCTTGTAACTCCTGGTTTTTTTTCTATATGATTTGAAAGACAAATGTGTAAATAATCGTTATAAACATGTTAATTGGCACACAATATATGAAGATGTGATTTGTGGCGATAACAATATAAGGAGGGGACAAAGCTGTATAGGAGCAGAATTTTTATGCACTATTGAAAGTAAGTTGGTATAAATTTAAACTAGACTGCTACAAATTTAAGATGACAATTGTAATTCCCAGAGTAACAAGGAAGAAAATAACTAAAAAGATAATAAGAAAAAGAAACGAGAAGACTGACATACTTTTTTTTTTTTTTGAGACAGAGTCTAACTCTGTTGGCCAGGCTGAAGTGCAGTGGCCATGATCTTGACTCACTGCAAACTACACCTCCTGGGTTCAAGGGATTCTCCTGCTTCAGCCTCCCAAGAAGCTGGGATTACAGGCATGTGCCACCACACTTGGCTAATTTTTGTACAAAATGATATACGTGACAACATCAATTAAACACAAACAAAGGCAGAATTGCAGGAATTGAGAAATGAAAAATATATAATCCATATAGAAAACAAATTCCAAAATAACAGAAGTGCTTTCTTATCAGTAATTATTTTAAGTGTAAATGTATTAAATTATTTAATTAAAAGGGAGAAATCAGTAGAATGGATTTTTAAAATATGAACCAATTATGTACTATCTACAAGAGACTCACTTTAGATCTAAAGGCACAAGAGGTTGACAATGAATAGAGAAGAAACATATATTACATGGAAATAGTCACCAAAACAGAGCTGGGAGACTATCCTAATATCTGACAAAATAAATTCAAGACAAAAATTGTTACAAGGGACAAAGAATGACATTGTATGTTTATATTATATGTTATGAAAAAGTCAATCCATCAAGAAGTTAGAATAATTATAAACATACATGTGTAACAGTGTAAGCCCCATAATATATACAAAACAAAAATTAACAAAATTAAAAAGAAAAACAGGCAGTTTTATAATAATAGTTGAAGACTTCATGCCCCATTTTCACTAATGAAGTATTGAGCTATAAAGAAACTAGATGGAAGATTAACAAGGAAATAGAGGGCTTAAGTTTCACTGTAAACCAACTAGACCTAACAGACATATGTAGAATATTTCGCCCAACAACAGCAGATTACACATGCTTCTCAATGCACATAAAATATTCTTCAAGGCATGTTAGGCTACAAAATAATCTTCGATAAGTATAAAAAGGCTGAAATAATACAAAGCATCTTCTCTGGCCACAATGAATGAAAGCAGAAATCAATAACAGAAGGAAAACTGGAAATTTCACAAATATGTGGAAATTAACACACTCATAAACAACCAGTGGATAAAAGAAGAAAACATAAGGGAAATTTAAAAATGCTTTGACTGGAGTTACTCCCTGCTGCTAAGGTTCCTACTACAGATGCAAGAAAAAACTTTTATGCTTTCTGTCTGATTACGGCAGCTAAGATTGAATGCAGCAATATAGAAATTACAAAAACATGGAGGGGGCAGATAATTTTTGCAACTCAGAAATAACCTTATACACAGCAAAGAACGTTTACTCAAAAAAGAAAAAGAAATCTAAAATTTGAGTTTATGTTAGAAGTGGAAAATTTTTTCCCTCACGCTCTTGCCTTCTGGTTGATTCTACTTTAGAAGCATAAATATCAAAACTATTTTAGATTAAAAGCAAATGAATGATTATATTTTTTTCTTTTGGAGACAGGGTCTCATTCTGTTGCCCATGCTGGAGTGCAATGGAGCAATCTCAGCTCACTGCAACCTCCACCTCCCAGGTTCAAGCCACTCTTATTCATGCATCAGCCTCATGACTAGCTGGGATTACAGGCATGGGCCACCACACCTAGCTAATTTTTGTAGTTTCAGTAGAGACAGGGTCTTGCCATGTTAGCCAGGCTTGTCTTAAACTCCTAGTCTCAATTGTTCTCCCTGCCTTGGCCTCCCAAAGTGCTGGGATTACAGGCATGAGCCACCACACCCAGTTACAAATGAATGATTCTTTAATAAAAATATAAATAAACAATAAATGCTTTGAGAATAATGAAACAAAAATATAATATACCAAAATGTATGGGATGCAGCAAAAATAATGCTCAAAAAATTTAGAGCTATAAATGCCTGCAAGAAAATGAGGAGTTCAAATTAATAATTTAAACTTTGATCTTGGGAAACTAAAAAAAGAAAAGCAAACTCAGCCTAGAGCAAGAAGGAAAAAAAGAAGAAAAATTTGAGTGGAAATTATAGAATAGACAATAGAAAACAATAGAGAAGTCAGTAAAGCCAAAAGTTCCTTCTTTGAAAAAAATTAAGAAAGTTGACAAATCTTCAGCTCAATTAACTAAGATAAAAAGAGAGGAGATGAAAATCAGAATTTTTTTTTTTTTTTTTTGAGATGGAGTATCACTCTATCACCCAGGCTGGAGTGAAGTGGCACAATCTTGGCTCACTGCAACCTCCATCTCCCAGGTTCAAGTGATTCTCCTACCTCAGAGTTTCAAGTAGCTGAGATTACAGGTACCCACCACCACACCCAGCTAATTTTTGTATTTTTTTTTTTTTTTAGTAGAGATGGGGTTTCACCATGTTTGCCAAGGTGGTCTCAAACTCCTGACCTCAGGTGATCCACCCACCTTGGCCTTCCAAAGAAATTAAAGTGGGGCCACTACTACAAACCTTACAGAAATAAAAAAGATTATAAGAGCATATTGTGAATAATTGTATGTCAGCAAATTAGGTAACAGATGACATGGACAAATTGCTAGACACATAGAAATGAACAAAACTTAATCATGAATAAATAGAAAATCTGCACAGACTTATAACTAGCAAGGAGATTGAGTCGCTAATGAAAAATCTTCCAATAAAGAAAACCTCAAAACCACATGGCTTCAATGGTGAATTCTACCAAACATTTAAAGAAAAATTAACAGAAATCCTTCTTAAACTCTTCCAAAAGGTAGAAAAGGAGGGAACAATACCTAACTCATTCTATGAGGCCAGTTAATTACCCTGATAGCAAACCTTGGCAAACATATCACAAGGAAAGAAAATAGAGGCCAATATCCCCTATGGATATAGATGAAAAAATCCTCAACAAAATACTAGTAAACCAAAGCTAGGAGCACATTAAAAGGATTATACATCACAGCCAAGTGAGTTCCTGGTTCAACATAAGAAAATCAATCAATGTAGTACACCACATTATTAAAATAAAGAGAATAAACTTCATTCCATTTATATGAAATCTTCAGAACAGAATAATCCATTGAGACAGAAATCAGATTAGTGGTTGCCAGGGCCAGGAGGAAAGGGGAAATTGGAAGTGACTGCTTAATGGGCCTAGGGCTGCTTTTGGCGGTGCAAAATGTTCTGGATCTAGATAACAATGATGGCTGCAGAACAGTGTCTTCTTTTGAAAAGTGTCTGACCATGTATCCCAGTAAAATTAATTTCGCTTGCTTCTCTGTTCTTTTAGAAGTATGGCTACTAGAAAATGTATGATTGTATATGTGGCTCAGATTATATTTCTATTGAACAGCACTCTCTGGACTCTAGAAGGTGCTCTGATTCAAGAGGATGTAAAGAAATTCTCTGAGTCAATAAGAAAAATAGAAGAAACCAAATGGGCAATGAGCACATGGGAACTCACCTCAGTGGAAAGGAAGGAATGGCAAGCCAGGCTACTGGAGCCCACTGGGGACATAGGACAAGGCCACAAAGCAGAGACAGCCCCTCCAGGAAGAGCAGCCAGGCCTTGGGAGGACATGGCCGTAGGACCAGATCCAGGGAGGACATGTGGCTTGAGTCACTAACTGCTGGCTCATCTGGCAGGTGTGGGCAGCAGCCAGGACCATGGCTTCACTGGGTCCCCCCGATCTCTGCCCTCAGCTGTCTTGCAGCCTGGGTCAGGCACCTATGCAGCTCCATGGCAGGCAGAGATGCAACACCCATATCCCCTTTCTAGGCAGGGCTTGCTGCCCCAGCTGTAGTGAGTGTGGCAGCAGATGGCCTCCAGCCATCAGCAACTTCAAAGAGCTGCCTTCCCTGAGTTCCCATAAACTAGTTAGGGACTTCACAACTGCAGCATTACCACCCAAAGATTAAAATAATGACCTGAAGAAAGGAATGAGTCAAAATTACACATTCCTGCAAGTGGTTTATTGAGAGCTGATGTGTCAACCAAAAAACAAACCATAATGATGGGAATATTGATGATTTCAACATATAAAAAATTTAAATAAGATCAATCTTCACATACTAATTAGAAGCACCTACAAGATGTATCAAGCAAAAAGATGAATAACAGTGTGCGGTTGGTTTGGTACCATTTGTTTTAACAGAGGCTAAAGAATACATATGTGCTACACACATGTTTAGATTCTATGTGTAGTCTTATGTACATGTGCTTATACCACATGTATGTGCATATCTAACTCTGCATGACCTCTGGAAACATAAGTCAACACTGGTGTCACTGGTGACTGAGGAGGGAAGTGGTGGCTGTGGGACAGGATGGGAGGGACACATCCCTACATAATACTTCATACCTTTTAGCTTTGAACCATGTGCAATTATTATCTACTGAAAAATAAGTTAAAAACTAAAAATCAAATACAAAGAAAAACTGCAGCAATAAACCATTAAAATACATACATTCATTTTATCACAGTCCACAGTATACTGGGAGCTGTCCATTTAGTACTGATGGCTTATACTGTCATATGATTAAAAATAATAATAATCTCATGAGTTCCTCTCAACCTCAATTTCTAATCTCAAATACACATTTCAGAAAGACACGACTGAAGAATAGCCAGAGCTGTACATATTCTTAAATGAAGCCCCGTGGAAATCTCAGGTCTAACAGTCATCCAGGCTGAGGCTCCTAGTTTGGGCAAGTTGGTCCTCAAGCCCTTGGCCAAACTTGGCAGCAAAGAGTGAGGTGATGAGGTCATCTCCAGTGTTCAGAGCCAGGTCGTACGCTGTCTGGCCTCTTGCATTCTTCTTTCGGATGCTTGCATTGCATCTGCAAAGGAAACGGAGAAATGGAGGTGCACTGACGGACTTGAGCATGTGACCCTAAGAGCTTGACCCATGGAGGCCAGTCTGAGCACCTCCTGGTCCCACCTCCACAAACCTGTCCCCAAGACATCACCATGACTTCAGCTCTCTGAAGTGGCTCTATCCCGAAACCTTTAAAGAGGCTCTGTGATTTCAAAATGTCCAATTGCTAATCCTGGCCATTGGTTCCCATTGCACTAAAGTCCTACAACCAAGTGTGTTTAATGGGGGCAACATTTTCATTGTGCTTTGAAAAGCCCTTAGTGCCCTGGGAGCTATGGTGGGATGGTGGTTCCCACAGACAGGAACAGCAGTTCAGGAACCAAGGCTCCTCTTAAAATCATCACAGGCTATTAGAGAGATCCCTGTGGCCCTCAAAAGTATCCATCAGAGGCAAGGGGACATACCCCAGTAAAGTGGCAATGCTCTCTCTTCCTCCAAGACCAAGCAGAGTTGCTTCGTGAAGAGCTGTATTTCTGAGCCTAATTAGAGGGGAAAAAAAGAATCCTGGATAAATCCTTAGTTAGCATCATCAGGAAACTGGAGAGACTGCATGTGACCCAAGGTCTTGGTTTTGCTCACTGACCTATTTAACTAACCTGGGAAAATCTCTTGAGTTCCCTCTCTGCCCTTCTTTGGAAGGAATACTGTCATGGAGAGTAAGCTTTGATGCTAGAGAGTGAAAAGGTTATAAACACATTCATTTTTTAATGCAAGAAACCCACAAGGATGTGGTTGGTAGTTGATTTAATAAGTTAATAAATACCATTTTTCTAAATGGCCTGCAAGAGTTTATGCAACAATTGGACGTAGCCTCAACTTTGGCTTGGATCTCCTGGGCACCATAGTGGCTTTTCAGGCTTCTATTTTTGTGTGGGGAAAATGACCTTGGCTCCAGTGAGGTGGGCTTATGTGACATGAAAATAAACGCCAATCTTAGAAACCAGGGGGCAGGCCTGAGAGGTCAGGCCTGAGAGGTCAGGCGGGGCATATTTTTCTGCAATGCCAGGTTTTCTCTCCATATTTCCTGGTCAGGTTTGACCTAGTAAGGGAGGAGTGGGCAACTGAAATGGAGGCTGGGGTGGTACCAGGACTCCTGAAAGGCTCCTATGCAGAGGTGGCAGGAGTGAAGGAGGCCAGGAGTCATGACTGAAAATAGAAATGAGATAGGCATTGAAGGTCTGAACTTTCTCTGCCCCTGCTCCTTTCTTCGACGCCGTCTCTTTTCCCCCAAACCTGCAGATATGCCTGCAGCCATGCATTTATCCCAGTGGAGAAAAAGGATAGTGGCTTCTTCTCTTGAAGAAGAAAAAGAGAGCCTTTGGTGAAAATCACAGGGAAGGCTTCCACTTTTTGGAACCCAGGGGTCCCAGTCTGGGAGTAGCTCCATTTACCCAGAAAGCTTCTTGGTTGACAAAGCCCTTCTCTTATATACAGAATTACCAGTCATCTAGCCCATCCTCTATTCTCAAATGTGAAAGGACAACAAAGGCTCATAGACATCTGAGAAACACCTGCAGAGCCAAAGAGAAAACCAAGACACACAAACACAAGGAATTTAAAACAAGACAAAAATCCAACTGGTATCTGCAGAATGATTCAAGACAATATTGCACAAAAATATGAGACTGTAAAAAACAATCAGAACAAAAGTAGCTCCTAGAAAGAATAAATATGATTATTGAAATAAAGATTACTCAATAGGAAGAATGGAAAACAAAGTTAGGAAAATCTCCCAAAAGATAGAAGAGAAAAAGATAGATGAAAATATGGAAAAACAAAGAAGAAACAGACAGGGAATTGATTGAAGCAGTCCACCATCCACCAACTATTAATCTATAATAGTTCTAGAAAGAGAATAGAAAAATGGAGGGGAGAAAATGCTAAAGAGATAATAGAATAAATTTTTCCTAACCTAAAGAAAGATATGACTTTTTAAATTGAAAAGGTCAACTAGGTGAATCAAAAACAGCACATCTAAAAATACCCTTGTGAAATCTCAGAACATCAAGGATAAATGCTTTCAGAAAGAACAAATAAACAGGTCACAAATGAAGAATTTGCCATAGAATGTTCATGGGCTATGCTGTATGCCAGTCTATTAGTCCATTTTCACACTGCTGATAAAGACATACCCAAGACTGGGCAATTTACAAAAGAAAGAGATTTAATTGGACTTAGTCTGGAAAAGACTCCATTTCCTCCTTATCTTTCATCCTTTCTTCCTCATGGATGGCAGAGAGCTTAACTGTGTCACTTCACCCCTGCGCTTCCTTGGGTCTTTATAAGGCATTTACCATTTGAACTGGGATATATTCACAGGGTTGCCACATCTCCTAAGTAGACTTAGGATCTTCTTTCTTCACTATTCTCCCCAAATTGAGAGAAGAGTGTTCATTCTATTTATTGCATGGGGTTTGCTGGTGGTTAGATTTTCTGTGCTGGCTGTTTCCTATGTAGCCACAGTTCAGTTTTGGAAAATGCTGAATGGTGACTCTGCCATGGAATTTGTATTTTAAAGATACAAACAACTCAGACTATTTACTCGAATCCAAGTGTCATGGTAAAATACGTTCTCTCCTTAAATTACCTAATAGAATAAATGTCCACAGTTGAAGTAGACTGATGCTTGCATCTTCCTTACCTGGCTACTGGGGCAGAGCCAGGGGATGGCATGTTTGGAATCACCAATGAAGTGAGGAAGGGCAGCTCTTGTCCAAAAGCAAACAGCATTTCTCTGGGCCTCTCACCTAGTAAGATCTTGAATCTGTGCTTCTGCAATCTGCTAGTAAGAGGCATGAGCTTTGGTGGAGGATGTGAATTTCTCCTAGCCATTCCCTTTTGCTGAATATGAGTTCATTCTGGTAGGTATGATACAAACATGGAACCAGGAAATTAGGAAAGAGTTTTCTGCCACCTGCCAAGCTACTTAACGGAAGTTATCTGGTGTAGAGACCACGGAGCCTCCACTAGCCAAACATGCTTGGATGGGAGAGAGGATTTTAATTCTTGTTTGCTAAGGAACAACTCTCTGAGCCTCTTTTATGGTAGAGCCAGATCTCTGGACGACTTATGCCTAAAAGCAATAGGATGCATGGAACTTTGTGGTCATGTTCCTGGGTCTCCAGAAGTCTAGCTATGGGGCAGAGGCTGGGTTGATCCAGGCCCAAACTCTTGAAACTAACAGATATAAACCAGACTTGGCAGAATTTGGCTCTCAGTGGGAAATGCTTCTTTCCTCTACTGGCATGCACTGGAAAGGAAGAAGAGATCCCCGTGCTCTATTTGAGAGAGGGCCAACCATTTAGCTTTTCTCCCCGCAACCATGTGAGCTACATACTGCTCACAGTCACTATGATCACGCAGTGGGAGTGACAAAGGCCATTACACACCATTAAGATAGACAGTTATAACCGCAGTGTCAGACTTTACAGACATGCAATGAGATCACATGTGTATAAATGCCAATTTGTAGAATGGTGATGAAGCAGTCATGGAAGCTGAGGAACAGGAAAATAAAAAAGCAATCTGTTCAATGCCCAGGGCACTTTCCTCCTCTTAGCTGGACACTTCATAAAGCCAAGACTCATGCTGCTTATACTTCAATTCAAAATGTGTGCAAGTAATTTTGAAATCAACCACAGACATACTTAAATGCTATTTAAAAAGCTTTTCTGAATTATAAAAATATAAATATGCCTTAGCACAAAACAAGGTAGCACCATTTTATTAATAATGATGATAATAAAACAGTATGGGATAAATGAAGAACTTGACACAGTAAACTCTAAGAAAACTTGAGAAAATAAATTCCAACTATTAAAGCTTTATACCAACATACCAAACATTCTGCTGTAAAACAAAACTAAAAAAAGGTAGAAACTATTAAAATACAGAAATTAGTAAAATGCATATGGAAAAATTAACAGGATTATATTTTGAACACTAACACCAGAGACAATTTTGAAACAGAGAATAATAGAAGAAAAGCTACTGCAATTTTGGCCTCTGCGGTGGCAAGAGGTACACAGCAGAATGTTCCAGTGATGCAGACCCTGATCTTGCCTTAGTAAGACTTCAGGAGGCAGGAGTGTTAGATGCCTGTGATGTCCGAAAAGACTTACTTCAACAATGTGGTCAGCAAGATAAGAGCAGTTAACATGAATGACCCATGCTCAAGGAAATTTTCACCCCACGTTTTCAAAGTAATTTGCAAAAGAACAATAGAAGCATAAGGTTGGAAGAGAAGGTTATGAGACAGAAGTGGACCAAGACTGGGATAGTAAGTAACAGGACTTGGCACCTTTCTGTCTCGTATCATTCATAGGTGGGAAAGCAAGGCTGCAGGAGACCCTGTGGTGACCTCAGATGTACCAGTCCCCTCCACAGTGGTGTTAAATCTGGAGACAACTGTATGACATTTTCTTTCTGCATTAACTTCATGAGGATATTTCCATGGGGAATATACTGAGGTCTGTCTTTCCTTGGTATTATCATGATTCATGATCAAAACATTGGTTAACACCCCAAGGGCTAAGGATTTACTGGCCCCACACAGCATAAGTTTATGAATTAACAAAATGTATCATCATTTATAAAAGCCACAAAATTAGGCAACCCAACAGTCCATTTTTAAAATTTCACTTTACCCAGCTATGGAAAAGAGAAGGTGTTAAGCCTCTTATTAAAGCTGATATAGGTTAAAATGGTTAAAGAGGCTACATAGACTTCTTCTGCCACAGTGGAGCTCCAAGCAGTTAGCCTGCTGCTATCTTAGCTCTCCTTTCAATGTGTTTCACTTACGGCCCCCACTGCTGGTCGATGTCTGCTCCTCTCTGCACGAGAACCGGAATCGCTTCATGGTGCTTATTCATAACAGCCACGGTTATGATGGGTCGATTGTCTTCATCACAGCAGTTGGGGTCTGCTCCCTGCAGCAAATGGAAAAGGACAAACTCACCACAAAACCCTGCACTCAACAGCATCCAGCTGCCATTGTATGAAGCATGACAGATGTCCTTCACAGAGCTGATGGAACTAAAGTGCTTTCAGATCAAAGGAGAGGAGAACCAGGAAACTCAAGACCTGACCAACAATGAACAGAGCTACAGAGTTGCCCAGGTGACAAAACTTCTGTTCCCAACATGGGTGGGGAGGGGAGGGCAGGCACCCTGACTCCCTTGCTTCTTTAGGAAACCCAGGATAAAGGTATTATGGGGTCACGGGCCAGAGATTCTATGAAGCTTCATGCATGCTCCTTGGTCTCCTCTGTGCTTGTGTGTCTATTTTCTCTGATATAAAAACTAGCAACAGGAAACAACTAATTAATGTAAAGCTTTTGACTAGCCATTCACTCCATCCCTGGTTTTTAATCAAAGGGCAGTGTAATTTTCACAGTACTGAACAAAACTTCCATCTGAAGGAGACAGAGGTGGAATGCCAGGCTAAACTCTTCAGGGAGACTTGCTCCTCTGGCGACACTTACTTCATCCAGCAGCTGTTCAATCACAGGGACTCTTCCTTCCCCTGTGGGTCCAACTTCCTTCAGCAGGAGTCTGTTTTCAGGCTGCAGGATTACAGAATGTGGTCATTTCCTCTGCCTCAAAATATTCACTCAAGGCAAACACTTTCTCTCCAACATTGAATTCTAAGTCACAAAGACAGGTGACTATGAGTGTGTGCATGTGTGAGTATGTGCATGTGAGAGTGTGTGTGGTCTTAATAGCCCACAACAGAAAAATCCACATCTAATGTCAATCTTGCTGCTCCAAAACCTTGCTTCAGGCAAGGTTACCACATGGACACTGTTTTATATCAAGGTCAAGGATGCCATGAGAAACCTCACGAAACACAGAAACTCCACACTAGTTTTACTATGACTAGCTCTAGGAAAAGCAATCAGATGCAAAATTTATTTTGCATACTATATAAAGTGTTCAAAGTCAGCCAAATTATGACAGTTCAGAAAATGTACTCCCCTGAGGAATGAATGAGCCAATAAATTGACTTCTTATTTAGAAAAAAAAGGCCAAGCATCGTGGCTCATGCCTGTAATCCCAGCACTTTGGGAGGCCGAGGCAGGCAGATCACTTGAGGTCAGGAGTTTGGTCAGACTAGCCTGGCCAACATGGTGAAACCCCGTCTCTACTAAAAATATAAAAATTAGCCAGGCATGGTAGAACATGCCTGTAATCCCAGCTGCTTGGGAGGCTGAGGCAGGAGAATTGCTTGAATCCAGGAGGCAGAGGTTGCAGTGAGCTGAGATCACCCAACTGCACTCTAGCCTGGGCAACACAGCAAGACTCTGTCTCAAAAAAACAAAAAAAGAAAGAAAGAAAAGTTCTCAGAAATTTAAAGAACTTATCTTTTTATATTTTTAAATGCCATACATTCATTTTTATATATAAAGAATTTCCAGTGCTGGAAGACTGAAGGAAGCTGTTTAGAAAGCAGGAGACATTGCTTTTAGTGTGTTTCTGCCTCTGGATCCTGGGCATGACTGTGGGGTGGTCATGGGACCACGATTTCCATTTGCAAAGTGGAAATAATACCTTCCCTGTCCTTGCTCCTGTGAAGCCATGGCAATGAGGACACTGGTCAAGGCCTCTGAGCCTTTCAGAAGATGATGCCTGGTCCAGGCAGTGCCGCCTCCTTTCTCACTGTCCCCATCTTACTGATGAATAGCTTGGAACCAAGTACTTTAATCAGTACACCCCCAGGAGGGGTCTTGGGAAGCAATTGTTTACACTGATTTCCATTCCTTATGGAAAAGCAAACTAGAATGCACTGGCATGTCAGCTTCAGGAGGTATGAGATCTTTATGTCTTTTCTTCAGGTTTTATTTTCAACACATAGAACAGTGCCTGGTACATGTGTACTCAAAAATAATCATTGAATGAGCAAACAAATGTTATAGCTTCTGATACTTATCCCCTAAATACAAATGAGAAAAAGTCGAGGAAGAAAAGGGATATACAATGGGAGATTCAGGTTACAGACAGAGTAACCTGAGTTACCAGAGTCTCCCAAATTGTAAGCTGCTCAGTTTATGGAACTCTATGCTTCTTTTATGCGCATTAACAATATTTCAAACTGGGAGAAGGTGGAGAGTACAAGGAATCCTAAACAATAAAAGTTAAAACAATTCTAAGGTTTTCTTTCCAAACTTACATGCAAAGCATGTGGTGGGAAAAAAATAACATAAAGAACAGAGTCCCTGCCTCCAGAGGAATCAGGATGCAAGCTGGGTGGCTGGTGCCTGCACTGATGAGGCCGTGTTGAGGGCCTGGCCTTGGAACCACACGTGGAGGGAAGCACCAGCATCATGCAAGTGTCCAGCTTGGGCCTGGGCCTGTGCCTTGGGGCTAATCACTTCTGTTCTTTGTATTGCAGTCAAATAGGACCAATTAAAAGGCAAGGTTGGGGACAGAGCAGGGGACATCCACTGCGCTTTTTTCCAAAGCTCCTTTTAGAATTATTCTTGGCATATATTTTTGAAACACAAAACTCTAAAAGATGTGGGAAAGTCTGAAAGGTTACTGACCTTGGTGAATTAGCAATTTTGAGAAATTCCAAGAATACTGAAAGTAGATGAACTCTGGTTCCTCCTCTCGCCATGTAATGTGCCTATTCCTCCTTCACCTTCTGCCATGACTAGAAACTCCCTGAGGTCCTCACCAGAAGCAGATGCTGGCTCTGCACTTTCTGTATAGCTTGCAGAACTGTGAGCTAATTAAATCTCCTTATAAACTACCCAGTCTTAGATATTTTTTAATAGAAATACAAGAACAGACTAAGGGAGCTCCACCAAGATGGCCGAATAGAAAGAGCTCTGGAGCACAGTTCCCAGTGAGAGTGATGCAGAGAGAGATTGCAGCATTTCCAACCGAGGTACCAGGTGCATCTCAATGGGACTGGTTGGACAGTGGGTGTAGCCCAAGGAGGGTGAGCTGAGGCAGGGTGGGGTGCTGCCTCACCTGGGAAGTCCAGCAGACTGGAGGACCCCCAACTCCTACCCAACAGAGGCCCTCGGAGGCTCTTCTGGCCACTCTGACACTCCGTTTCAGTTACCAGGCTTCTCACAGAGTCTTTACAGCCCACAGACCAGGAGATTTCCACAGGCCAACAAGCGCCACAGGTTTCCAGCACAGAAATCCACACAAATCTGGGTGGCTCTTTCAACTGGCATCTGGAACACCTGTGAGACAGAGCCACACATTCCCCTGAAAAAGAGGGGGCTGAAGGCAGAGAGCTAGTGGTCTGGCTTGGCTCTCTGCCTTCAGCCCCCTCTTTTTCAGGGGAATGTGAAAGATCCCACCCCCACAAAGATCAGCAATATGAAATGCACTGGCTTGAGAGTTTTGCAGCCAGCACAGCAGTTTGAGCTTGATCTGGGATGGTGGAGCTCTTTGTGGGGAAGGGCGTCCACCATTACCGACGCAGTCTGCCATTACCGAGGCAGTTCTAACCTTAACTGTGTAAACAAAACCACAAGGATGTTTACACAGGAGCTGGACAGGGCCTGCAGCACCTCAGCACAACTCTGCAGGCAGACTGTGACTAGACTCCTTCCTTGCTGGGCAGGGCATCTCTGAAAAAAGGCAGCAACATGTCAGGGACTTATAAATAAAGCCCCACCTTCCAGGAGAGAGCACCTGGGAAAAGAGGCAGTTGTGAGTTCCACTGCAGCAGACTTAAAAGTCCCTGCCCTGCAGCTCTGAATGGAACAGCACAGCACTTGAGCTCTGATAAGGGACAGACTGCCTCCTCAAGGGGCTCCCTGACCGCCATATATCCAAAGAAGCACCTCATACAGGAGAGCTGTGGCTGACATCTGGCTGACTTCTGGGATGAAGCTACCAGAGGAAGGAACAGGCAGCAATCCTTGCTGTTCTGTAGCCCCTGAGGGTGATTCCCAGGCAAGCAGGGTCCAGAGTGGACCTCCAGCGGTCCACAGCAGAGAGGCCTGACTGTTAGAAGGAAAACTAAAAAACAGAAAGAAATAGCTCCAACGTCAACAGAAAGGATGTCCACTCAGAGACCCCATCCAAAAGTCACCAACTTCAAAGACCAAAGGTAGATAAATCCACGAAGATGAGAAGAAACCAGCACAAAAAGGATGAAAACGCCCAAAACCAGAATGCCTCTCCTTCTCCAAGGGATCACAACTCCTCACTAGCAAGGGAACAAAACTGGATGGAGAATGAGTTTGACGAATTGACAGAAGGAAGCTTCATAAGGTAGGTAATAACAAAATTTTCTGAGCTAAAGGAACATGTTCTAACCCAATGCAAAGAAACTAAGAAGCTTGAAAAAAGGTTAGATGAAATGCTGAGAAGAACATAAACAACTTGATGGAGCTGAAAAATACAGTACGAGAACTTTGCGAAGCATACACAAGTTTCAATAGCTGAATCAATCAAGCAGAAGAAAGGATATCAGAGATTGAAGATCAACTCAATGAAATAAAATGAGAAAGCAAGATGAGAGAAAAAAGAGTGAAAAGACATAACAAAGCCTCCAACAAATACGGGATTATGTGAAAAGACCTAATCTACGTTTGATCAGTGTACCTGAATATGACGGGGAGAATGAAACCAAGCTGGAAAACATTCTTCAGGATATTATCCAGGAGAACTTCCCCAACCTAATAAGGCAGGCCAACATTCAAATCCAGGAAATAAAGAGAACATCACAAAGATATTCCTCAAGAAGAACAACCCGAAGGCACATAATTGTCAGATTCACCAGGGTTGAAATGAAGGAAAAAATGCTAAGGGCAGCCAGACAGAAAGGTCAAGTTACCCACAAAGGGAAGCCCATCAGACTCACAGCGGATCTCTCGGCAGAAATCCTCCAAGCCAGAGGAGAGTGGAGGCCAATATTCAACATCCTTAAAGAAAAAAACTTTCAACCCAGAATTTCATATCTAGCCAAACTAAGCTTCATAAGTGAAAGAGAAATAAAATCCTTTATGAACAAGCAATTGCTGAGAGATTTCATCACTACCAGGCTTGCCTTTCAAGAGCTCCTGAAGGAAGCACTAAACAAGGAAAGGAACAACCAGTACCAGTCACTGCAAAAATGTATCAAATGGTAAAGACCATTGACACAATGAAGAAACTGCATCAACTAACCGGCAAAACAACCAGCTAGCATCAAAAGGGCAGGATCAAATTCATACATAAAAATATTAACCTTAAATGTAAACAGGCTAAATGCCCCAATCAAAAGACACAGACTGGCAAATTGGATAAAAAGTCAAGACCCATCTGTGTGCTGTATCCAGGAAACCCATCTCATGTGCAAAGACACATATAGACACAAAATAAAGGGATGGAGGAAGATTTACCAAGAAAATGGAGAGCAAAAAAAAGGGGGTTGCAATCCTAGTCTCTGATAACAGACTTTAAACCAACAAAGATCAAAAGAGACAAAGAAGGCAATTACATAATGGTAAAAGGATAAATGCACAAGAAGAGCTAATGATCCTAAATATATATGCACCCAATACAGGAGCACCCAGATACATAAAGCAAGTTCTTAATAACCTACAAAGAGACTTAGACTCCCACACAATAATAGTGGGAGACTTTAACACTCCACTGTCAATATTAGACAGATCAATGAGACAGAAAATTAACAAGGATATCCAGGACTTGAACTCAGATCTGGACCAAGCAAACCTAATAGACACTTACAGAACTCTGCACCCCAAATCCACAGAATATACATTCTTCTGAGTATCACATCACACTTACTCTAAAATTGACCACATAATTGGAAGTAAATCACTCTTCAGCAAATGCAAAGGAACAGAAATCATAACAACCAGTCTCTCAGACCACAGTGCAATCAAATTAGAACTCAGGATTAAGAAACTTACTCAAAGCCACACAACTACATGGAAACTGAACAACCTGCTCCTGAATGACTACTGGATAAATAATGAAATAAAGGCAGAAATAAAGATGTTCTTCGAAACCAATGAGAACAAAGACACAACATACCAGAATCTCTGGGACACATTTAAAGCAATGTCCAGAGGGAAGTTTATAGCACTAAATGCCCATATGAGAAGCGAGGAAAGATCTAAAATCAACACCCTATTGTCAAAATTAAAAGAACTAGAGGAACAAGATCAAACAAATTCAGAAGCTAGCAGAAGACAAGAAATAACTAAGATCAGAACAGAAGTGAAGGAGATAGAGACACAAAAAACCCTTCAAAAAAATCAATAAATCCACGAGCTGTTTTTTTGAAAAGATCAACAAAATAGATAGACTGCTAGACAGACTAATAAAAAAGAAAAGAGGGAAGAATAGATGCAATAAAAAATGATAAAGGGGCTATCACCACCAATTCCACAGAAATACAAACTACTATCAGAGAATACTACAAACAACTCTATGCAGATAAACCAGTAAATCTAGAAGAAATGGATAAATTCCTGGACACTCACACCCTCCCAAGACTAAACCAGGAAGAAGTTGAATCCCTAAATAGACCAATAACAAGATCTGAAGTAGAGGTAGCAATTAATAGCCTACTACACAAAAAAAGTCCTGATCTAGACAGGTTCACAGCTGAATGCTACCAGACATACAAAGATGAACTGGAACCATTCCTTCTGAAATTATTTCAAACAATACAAAAAGAGGGAATCCTCCCGAACTCATTTTATGAGACCAACATCATCCTGATACCAAAACCTGCAGAAATACAACTAAAAAAAGAAAAGTTCAGGCCAAATTCCAAATTCCATTCCATCATTGATGCAAAAATCTTCAATAAAATACTGGCAAACTGAATGCAACAGCGTATCAAAAAGCTTATACATCACAATCAAGTAGGCTTCATCCTGGGGATACAAAGCTGGTTCAACATATGCAAATCTATAAACATAATCCATCACATAAACAGAACCAAAGACGAAAATGACATAATTATCTCACTAGATGCAGGGAAGGCCTTTGACAAATTCAGCAGTCCTTTATGCTAAAAACTTAATAAACTAGGCATCAATGGATTATATCTCAAAATAATAAAAGCTATTTAGGACAAACCTACAGCCAATATCATACTCAATGGACAAAAACTGGAAGCATTCGTTTGAAAACTGGCACTAGACAAGGGTGCCCTCTCTCACCACTCCTATTCAACATAGTATCGGAAGTTCTAGCCAGAGCAATCAGGCAAGAAAAAGAAATCAAGGAGCCAGGCACGGTGGCTCACACCTGTAATCCCAGCACTTTGGGAGGCTGAGGTGGGTGGATCACGAGGTCAAGAGATCGAGACCATCCTGGTCAACATGGAGAAACCCCGTCTCTACTAAAAATACAAAAAATTAGCTGGGCATGGTGGCACGCACATGTAATCCCAGCTACTCAGGAGGCTGAGGCAGGAGAATTGCCTGAACCCAGGAGGCAGAGGTTGCGGTGAGCCGAGATCGCGCCATTGCACTCCAGCCTGGGCAACAAGAGCGAAATTCCGTCTCGTCTCAAAAAAAAAAAAAAAAAAAAAAAAATCAAGGGTATTCAATTAGGAAAAGAGGAAGTCAAATTGTTTCTATTTGCAGATGACATGATTGTATATCTAGAAGACCCCATCATCTCATCCCCAAATCTCCTTAAGATGATAAGCAACTTCAGCAAAGTCTCAGGATACAAAATCAATGTGCAAAAATCACAAGCATTCCTATACACCAATAACAGACAGACAGCCAAATCATGAGTGAACTCTCATTCACAATGGCTATGAAGAGAATAAAATACCTAGGAATACAAAGGACGTGGAGGACCTCTTCAAGGAGATATACAAACCACTGCTCAAGGAAATAAGAGAGGAACAGATGGAAAAACATTCCATGCTCATGGTTAGGAAGAATCAATATCGTGAAAATGGCCATACTGCCCAAAGTAATTTACAAATTCAATGCTATCCCCATCAAACTACCATTGACCTTCTTCACAGAACTGGAAAAAACCACCTTAAACTTCATATGGAACCAAAAAAGAGCCCACATAGACAAGACAATCCTAAGCAAAAAGAACGAGGCTGGAGACATCATGCTAGCTAACTTCAAACAATACTACAAGGCTACATTAATCAAAACAGGATGGTACTGGTACCAAACAGGGATATAGACCAATGGAACAGAACAGAGGCCTTGGAAGTAACGCCACACATCTACAACCATCTGATCTTTGACAAACCGGACAAAAACAAGCAAAGGGGAAAGGATTCCCTGTTTAATAAATGGTGTTGGTATAACTGGCTAGTCATGTGCAGAAAGCTGAAAGTGGACCCATTCCTACACCTTATACAAAAATTAACTCAAGATGGATTAAAGAGTTAAACATAAGATCTAACACCATAAAAACCCTAGAAGAACCATTCAGGACATAGGCAAGGACTTCATGACTAAAACACCAAAATCAATGACAACAAAAGCCAAAATAGACAAATGGGATCTAATTAAACTTAAGAGCTTCTGCACAGCAAAAGAAACAATTAGAGTGAACCAGCAACCAACAGAATGGAAAAAAATTTTTGCAATCTACCCATCTGACAAGGGCTAATATATAGAATCTATAAATAACTAAAACAAATTTACAAGAAAAAAACAAACAACACCATCAAAAAGTGGGCAAAATATATGAACAGACACTTTTCAAAGGAAGACATTTATGTGGCCAACAAACATATGAAAAAATGCACATCATCACTGGTCATTAGAGAAATGCAAATCAAAACCACACTGAGATACCATCTCACACCAGTTAGAATGGCAATCATTAAAAAATCTGGAGACAACAGATGCTGGAGAGGATGTGGAGAAATAGAAACACTTTTCCACTGTTGGTGGGAAGGTAAATTAGTTCAACCATTGTGGAAGACAGTGAGATGATTCCTCAAGGACCTAGAAATAGAAATACCATTTGACCCAGCAATCCCATTACTGGGTATATATCCAAAGGATTATAAATCAATCTATTATAAAGACACATGCACATGTATGTTCACTGTGGCACTGTTTACAATAGCAAAGACTTGGAACCAACCCAAATGCCCATCAAAGATAGACTGGATAAAGAAAATGTGGCACATATACACCATGGAATACTATGCAGCCATAAAAAAGATGAGTTCATGTCCTTTTTAGGGACATGGATGAATCTGGAAACCATCATTCTCAGCAAACTGACACAAGAACAGAAAACCAAACAACACTGCATGTTCTCACTCATAAGAGGGTGCTGAACAATGAGAACACATGGACACAGGGAGGGGAGCATCACACACTGGGGTCTGTTGGGGGGTGGGGGGCTGGCAAGCAACAGCAGGGGGTGGGGAGGTTGGGGAGGGATAACATTAGGAGAAATACCTAATGTAGGTGACGGGGGGATGGAGGCAGCAAACCACCATGGCATGTGTATACCTAGGTAACAATCCTGCAAGATCTGCACATGAACTCCAGAACTTAAAGTAAAATAAAAAAGAAAGAAAGAAAGTAGATGAAATCTGACTGACAGGGAAACCAAACCAAAAGAAACAAAAATCCAGCTGAAGATGCCGAAGGCAGGAGTGTTTCTCTCCAGGAAAGTCCTGCAGAAGCTTAAATCAATCAATAAAGAGGTTATGCTGGGTGCAGCCTGGATGCATGAGTAGATTATTAAGGGCTCTATGGTGAATAGTTGAGACCTCTGGTGCCTTGCCCCTTCTCCCCCATGTAGGAAGGGCAGGAGGCTTATGCTCTTTGCCCCGATAACTATTTTGTAGAAAGTATATGATTTGCCCAACAAAGGCTTCTACTTGGCGCACTGGGGCCCAAAAAGGGAGAATTGGCAGAGCCTAGACCTCCACAACAGACATGAGGAGGGAGTAGAGAAAAAGGAAAAAAAGCTTCATCCCAAGCTGAAACCCAGGACAGCACTTCACACCACCAACACCCTCACCACCAGAGGAAGACCTTTTCCACCAGCAACATAGGGGATCTGAAGGCTTTCTCCTGATCCCTGCCCACACACCCCCGAGGGACATCTGTCCACAACACACCCATCCACTCACAAAGGGACTTCAGGGGACTTCCTCATGCTGGGCACCATGACAGCATCTGTGCTACCCAACTAGCCTTTATTTGTCAAATGACCAGACAACCAAGGATCATCACATATTTGAGGCAAACTAAAAACAAGAAAGAGAAAGATGGGCAGACATAACTGACCCCAGATGAAACAGATGATTCAGGAAACTGATGGGAACTTTGAAATAACTCTAATTCATAATCTTAAGATATTTTAAATGAGTCTACCTCTATAAAATAAAAGCTCTTATAAAAAAGGAACAGAAAATGAGAAATTATTCTTCCATTTTTAAAAAAGTCAAAATAAAACCTGAAAATCACAGGCTGAAGACAACAGCAATAAGGACCAAACAGGACACTTACTACAAGCTGCTCCTTCTTTTCTTGAAATGTTTTGGTCTTGAAATTCCTTATCCTTTTGACTTTTTCAATAGTATCTGAGGTGGTCTGGCAGTAGTCACTCACTGAAATGACAGAGTTGGAGAAAAAAATGATGCCCCTCCCCCAGTTCCCCACACAAAGAGCTATTTCTACTTCCATGTCCCTCAAAAGTCAGAGGATAAAATGGCTTTCATAGAAATTTCTATTTGATTAAACCTGGCAGGAGAGACTCCTGGAGCTACTCCCCTGTCCAGGCACCAGAGGAAGGGTGGGAAGGAGGGGAAAAAAGGGGACTTCAGTTTTTAGGTTCAAAAGTGCACCCCACAAATGAATTTCCCCACACCCTGTAAAGGACGTCAAAAGTCTCACTTCTGATTTCAGAGAAGCCAGAGAAATAAAATGACTGGAACATAATTGCAACATCTATGACTGGACTGTCAAATTCTTAGCGATTCTCTGCTATCCCTGCCAAGTCCATGTGTTCCCGGTCAGTTGTTTTAAAATTGCCAGAAGGGAACAACTCACCCCAGCTGGACCTGCTGCCGCACAGCCCCCCATCACCCTCAGCAGCACTGCTCAGAAGGTGGTCGCTGAAATTCACTGCCTTGTTCAGGTAAAGGTTCTGGTCAACGAAAACATTCAAACACCATGAATGATGAGGCTGCTTTGTCCCACTAGAGAGAAGGATCTCCCTGCTAACTTGCTCCTCCTTATTAAGGACAGCTCTACCTACCCGGACAGTTGAGCCTGAGACCTGAAAGTCCTTCCTGACTACTCCTCACCTTCCCAAGATGCTTTGTCCATTCTGCTGCTTACCCAGTGGCTCAGTCTGGCCCCTCCTCCTCTCCCTCACTGCATCCCTGGCCCCTCATCTCACATTGGGACCATCACAATAGCCTCTCAACAGGGGTCTGCCAGTCTCCCTGCCACATGGCTGTCCCGGTTCACCTTTATACCCTTTATAAGTGACTGTATTATTTCTCTGCTTCAAGTCCTTCAATGTCTTGTAATTAGGGTGTCATGATGGGAAGGTCTCAGGCTGCCAAGTGTGAATCCTGAGCCTGCCACTTACTGACTTAGTGCCCTTGGAAGAAGCAGGTTCCTTAACTTCTGTGAGCCTCAGTTTCCTCACCTGGAAAGTAGAAATATTATGATCTACCTCAATGGCATGTTGTGAAAGCAAAATGTGGTAAAATGGGTGTCTGTATAATGAGGCCAGACACAGAAGTCTGCGGCACCTGGACTGATCCCCCTGCACCCTCATGTGGCTGTCTGCTCCTGTCCCAAAGAACAGCCTGCTACTTCCTGAGCACTAGAACATGCAGGCTAAGAAAAGATTTATTAAACCTAAGGGCCAGGTGTGGTGGCTCAAGCCTGTAATCCCAGCACTTTGGGAGGCTGAGACAGGTGGATCACTTGAGGCCAGGAGTTCGAGACCAGCCTGGCCAATGTGGTGAAACCCCATCTCTACTAAAAATACAAAACTTAGCTGGGTGTGGTGGTGTGAGCTTGTAATCCCAGCTACACAGACAGCTGAGGAATGAGAGGTGCTTGAACCTAGGAGGTGGAGGTTGCAGTGAGCCGAGATTGTGCCACTGTACTCCAGTCTGGTTGACAGAGCAAGAATCTGTCTCAGAAAACAAAAAACAAAACAAAACCAAAAAAAAACACCACAACTGGGAACAGTTATTCCAATTCTACTTGAGAGATAGCACGTTGGAGGTGCTGCTGGTGGCCCACCCTGTTCCCACTAGCTGGCCAGGTTACTCACTCTAGCTGTTGTGCAGCTGCTAAGAGCTCACTGCTGGACCTCCTTCTCCAGCAAAGTGCCCTCAGTAGATGGATGCTGCCTTGCCCTAGAGGTTCTCCTCCCTCCCCTCCCTACCGCAGCTGGAGACAACTTTGTGGTGTAATTCATCCTCCAGAGGTCCCCTTGGATCAGGCTAAAGCTCAACTTTGCTTTTGTCTACCTGCTCATTCGGCCCCTTCCCCTGCCTTCTCTCACTCCCATTTCCCTGAAGTTCTTCTCTGACCTAAGCACTGCTCTAGCCACACAATGAAAAGCAGCAGTTAGTGCTTTATTTGGTTTCAAAGCACATTCATGTGCATTAGCCCATTGGATACTCCCAGCCTCCCCATAAGTTAGACAGGGTCCATGTTTCTATCCCAATTTCAACAACACCATTAGCACCTTGCCAGGGCCTAATAAATGTTAATTCTCCTCTTTTTCCTTGGCTTCTTAATTGATTGATCAATTATTCTGACTTCTTGTCCAATGAAACTGAAGCTGCTAATGTCAATCAATTAATGTTTGAAACACACTTACAGGCTCTGGGCAACACCCTAGTCACCATATAAAAGAGAAGATCAAGAACACATGGCCACAAAGTTTGGTTTATTTGATAGAAGAAAATACGTCAAAGGGCATATCAGCAAATATTTTCGTCAGTCTTTCCCCAAACCAACTGTATCACAGACATGCCATCAGACTTCAGTAAATATGAATAAGCCTGAGAACTACAGAAAAACTCCTGTTCTCACTATGTCTTTCTGTGCCTGTCTGAGGTTTAACTTCTTTATCTAATTCTACGAAATTGCTTGCCTCTAGTAGCATTTCATAATATTTGAAACATTTCCTTTCTATGGATTACACAGAAGCATTTCTATAAATTGTAAGTCCCAATTTACTAGATCAGTCAATTCTCGAATGAATAACTTCTGGAGGCTTACTCACCTTGTTTGAGACTTGAATATAATTCAGTCTGATGCTAACTTCACAACCATCTTCGTGCACAGTAGCAGAGGTAAGCTTTTAAAAGAGTTGTAGAGAGAATTTATAACTGTGAGTGTAGGACTCATTGCCTTAAGTACAGTGTAGAAATACATTTAACCAAATATTTAATTAACACAGAAGAAAGGAGGAAAAGAAAAACAGAGCAACAAAAACTAGATAAATAGAAAACAAAGAACAAAATGGCAGCTCCAAATCCAACCATATCTAAATTCTACTAATTATAAATAAGCTGAATACCCTAATTAAAGAGACTTAAAACTGAATAAAAGGCAAGATCCAAATGTATACATTCTTCAAGAGACGCACTTTAATCAAACCACATGATCAGACGTCATCACCTTGGAAAAGGAATTCTGGTAGGGGGTGGGGACAGGGCAATTAAGGGACAAGTATCACAGTTGAGCAGCTTTCTCTGGAAGTAGCAATAGGAATTTAGATTCAGCCAAGGGGCAAGACATGTTTTCAGGAAGGCTCAGTTAGTAAATACTTTAGGTCTTGTTGACCGTATGGTCTGTATCGTGAATACTTTACAGTCATAGCACAAAGCAGCCACATATAACAAGTAACGGAACGGGTGCATAAGATTTTATTTACAAAACTGGGCAGTGGGCCAGATTTGTCCCAGCTATCATAATTTGCAAATCTTTGGATTAGGCTGAAGAATTCATAAACTACCAAAATAGACTATCAAAGGAAATTGGGCAATAC
Organism: Aotus nancymaae; assembly: GCF_030222135.1. Lineage (NCBI taxonomy): Eukaryota > Metazoa > Chordata > Mammalia > Primates > Aotidae > Aotus > Aotus nancymaae. The sequence goes on along the minus strand of NW_026988412.1, from coordinate 7,274,270 downwards.
TTGAAAATGACATCATCTCGATATTGGCCTATTTGGCAGCAGAGGAGTAGACAATCTATTTCATAAAGTTCCTTCTAGTCCTGCGACAAACAGAGGAAAGGTCCTCTCATGGAGCTGTCTTTCTATAATGGCAATGTAGTATCAAAGAAAGGACATGGGGCTCTGAGAGGGTCTAACAGGGTCTGACAGGGTCTGACAGACCTGCTTCAAATCTTGAACCCCATGAGACCCAGCAGGGTAGTCTTGGGCAGGTCACCAAACCTCTCTGAGCTTCAACATTCCTGGGTGTCAAATAAGCCTTCTGATTACCTAGTGTGGTGTGAAAAACCACCCCAAATTTAGTGGCATTAAACCACCACCACTTTATTATGCTAAGGATTCAGAGAGGACATAGCAGAGATAGCTTGTCTTTGTTCCACATGTCTGAGGCCTCAGCTGGAAGACTCAACTGGCTAGAGGTGGTTGGATGTTTGGGGGCTGGAATTATCTAGAGTCTGGTCACTCATGTGGCTCCTGCGCAGGGATGACTCAAGAACTGGGTTCAGCTGGTGCACCTACATGTGGCCACTCCATGTGGCTTGGGCTTCTCATAGCAGGGTGGCTGAGCTCCAAGAAGGAGTGTTAGAGGTGAGTGTGCCAAGCAAGAGAAAGTCATATGACCTTACATGGCCAAGCCTTGGAAGTCTCATGGCATCACTTCCTCCATAGTCTATTAGTCAAACAGTCACAGACCCACCTAGATTCAATCTGCATCTGAGAGGGCACTGATTCTGCCATTTGAAGGGAAGACAGTCAAGGAATTTCTGGTTATTTATTAGAAAAAGTCATCACAAAGGTAATACTCCTACCTTGCAGGTTTGCTGTGAAGACTAGAATGATGAATACAATGCTGATGCTGGGTCTACTGTAAAATGGCAGCTTTTATGTTACTATTGCTATCTATTAACAGTATATGATTTAAGTCCACAATCTCGCTGTACTAAACTGTTCTGGGACTTTTCATTCTGACTATTAGAATTTCCAATGTGGCATCTAAGCATGAGATGTTCAGAATCTTATTGTCTTAGGTAAGGCGCCCCAGAGGCAGACTCTGAGACAATCTTCACGTGCAAGTGATTTATCAGAACAGAGCTCAAAACGCAGAAGAGTAAGAAACTATAGAAAGCAGAGCAGGAAAGAGAAAGGAACCAGGCAAGATGCAGTTTCAGCAAAGTCCATGGAGGGTTCCATCAGCCTGATCCTGTGGACACTTGTGGAGTGGAAATTTAATCTCACCCACCTTTCCCATCCTGGGTTCTGCAATCAAGGCCCGGAATTCAGGGTTGTTCTGCGCATAACACCTGAGGTGAGCAGAGATGTGATCCAGCTGTCTTCTCCAGTACCCTAAGAAGAGAAACCGAGCCATCTGGATCATTCTCCTGAGGCTAAGAAAGAAAAATGCTAGCATGGAACATATGTTCTCAGTGGGGTTAATTTCCTTTGTCAAACTTTGTGATGGACTTTCCTTACTGAACTTCGACTATGTCCTGGAACAAGTTCCATTTTTCCCCCTAGCTTCTTGTTACATGTGATTAATCATAGAATATCATAGAATCTCAAAAGAGGCTGGGCGCATTGGCTCACACCTATAATACTAACACTTTGGGAGGCCGAGGCAGGTGGATCACTTGAGGTCAAAAGTTCGAGACCAGCCTGGCCATCATGGTGAAACCCTGTCTCTACTAATAATACAAAAATTAGCTGGGCATGGTGGCATGCACCTGTAGTACCAGCTACTCAGAAGGCCGAGGAAGGAGAATCACCTGAACCCAGGAGGAGGAGGTTGCAATGATCCAAGATTGTACCACTGTACTGTAGCCTGGGTGACAGAACAACACATCGCAACAAAAAGAAAATTTCAAAAGAATATATTTTGATTGCCACACGTGTGGTCTTTTCTTTTTCTGTGATTCTATACCACCTATAATAACTTACCTAATGTTTTATTTTATTTTTTTTTATTTTGAGATGGGATTTCACTCTGTTGCCCAGGCCAGAGTGCAGTGGTGTGATCATGGCTTACCATAACCTTGACCTCTCCAGGCTCAGATGATCCTCCCACCTTAGCCACCCAAGTAGCTTGAAATTCAAGCATGCACCATAATGCCTGGCTAGGGTTTATATTTTTTAGAGATAGAGTTTCACCATGCTGCCCAGGCTGGTCACAAACTCCTGAGCTCAAGTGATCTTCCTGCCTCGGCCTTCCAAAGTGCTAGGATTATAAGTGTGAGCCACCACACCTAGCCCTTACACAATATTTTAAATGTACCGTTTGGGGCTTGCCAAATGTGTACACCCCAATCAATATATAAAACATTTCCATCACTCCAAAAAGTTCTCTTGGGCCCCCTTCCAGTCTGCATAGGGTTTAAGACACATTTGAATTAGTTGCCACCTTTTAAAACTTGAGAGATTTCACGCCTCTTTCTCATATGCAGGTGGAAAATGCAGGGGCACTGGGCTCACCTTCCCACACAGGCTGAACACCTGAGGCGAAAGAGAATCTGGCTGCTTTGGACAGGGCACAGGCTCTCCAGCTGGCCACAGCCCCTGCTGTGCCCTGTGGCCACTTGACTCTGTAAACCCACATTGGATCCCACCTACCAAATGAAGACACTAAGCTGAAAGCAATCAGAGTTTTTCCAAGGTCATGCAGCATGGTTCAGTGGAAAGAGCACATGATTTGGAGTTCAGACAAGCTGGCATTTAAATTCTAAATCTACCATTTATTAGCTTAGGGATGTTGAGCCAGACCCTTACATCTCCCTATGCCCTACTTTTCTTACCTAATAAAATGGAACTAATACCCCCTACCTCATATGTTATTGTGACATTAAAGAAAAGAACCTAAGTGTTCTTAGCTGGGTTTCCCTGAAAGCAGAACTGAGATAAAGACTTAGGAAAGGTGGTTTCTTTGGAAGGTGACCGTGGGACACGGAAGTGATGGAGTATAAAGAGCAGGACAGGGTAGGGAAGGAAGAAAGAATGTGTTAAAAACTGGCTAATACTGTGGGCAACTGGGGCCTGATCTTGCTGGAGATCCGAGGGCCCATGGAGAACATGCCTCACAGTTTTCTGCTGAAGGACAGAGAAGCTATAGAGGATCTGCTCCCCAGCTCCCTTGCCTATGTGTGAGAGTAGCCCAAGTAGTGTTAACTCCCAGTGCTTCTGAGTTGCACCTGTGCAGGGACAGGCAGCCTTCTCCTCTTCTGAAGTTGGAGGCAGCAAAATCGAGAGAGATAAAAGAATTTAAATAAAACAGATAAAACTATTTAAATAAAAGAGAGAGAATGGGGCACATTTGATGAGGCATACTAGCAATTATATAGGTGGAACCACTGACCACAGCTGCATTGAAAACAGGTTGAGATCTGGCGCGGGGCATCTGGAGAGTCTACAATGAGTAATCAAGATAACACTAGAGATCATACTGAGCCTAGTGCACTGTTTGACACAAAGTAGCCATTTATCCCACAAATATTTACTGGGCACCTACTATTTGTCATGTACTATTCTAGGGCTAGGATACACAGGAGTGAACAGAATTCTTACCCTCAAGGAGCTTACATTCTCAGCGAACACAGATAATATGAAAATAAATAAATATGTATGTAGGAGTATATTAAAAATGAGGTTCTGATGGAGAAGCTACAATACAATAGATGTATATTTCTAAAATCAAATCTCAACTTTCAAAAAAGCACTGAGAAAGAACCTTGTGAGGGAGTCCTTCGGAAAGGGTCTAAGACTGTGAGTCCCCATGGAGAGGTGAGGTCTGTTCCCTTCCAGGTCAGGCTGAATGAGGGAATTCCAAGGGATTGGCTTCTACTACAGGAAACTGAAAACCTGTTTCTATTAATCACTGCTACCAAACAAAACAACCCAGAACTTAGTGGTTTAACAAATCAACCACTTTACTGCTCATACTTCCGTGGGTCAAGAATATGGTCAGTGCTCTGCAGGGATGGTTCATCTCTGCTCCACATGGTGTCGGCTGAGCCATCTCAGATAGGGCTATGGGATCCAAGATTATCTCAGCCACAAGGCTGAGGCCTCAGCAAAGATGGCACAAACTACTGAGAGCTGTCTAGGATGATTCAGCCTTTGTCTGCACACATTCAAATGCCTGGAGTTTTTGGGGTAGGCTGCTGGCTCAGGTGCTCTGTTCTCCTTCATGTGGCATCTCTTCTCATTCAGTAATCTCTACTGAACCTTACACAGTGCTGGCTTCCTAGAAAGTAGGTGGAAGCTTTCAGCTCTTGTAGGGCCTAGACCCAGAACTATCACAGTGTCTCTTCTACTCTTCTTTATTGGTAAAAGCAAGTCACAAGGTCAATCCAGATTCCAAAGGAAGAGACACAGCCTCTTCCTCCTAAGGAGAAGAGAGATGTCGGGAGTGACTCTGGTCATCTCTGCAGATAATCTACCATAGGTCTGATACCACATTTATACCTGGAAGAGCTCAGTCAGACTGTGAGCTGGGTTTTGACTCCCACTAGGGACATCCAGAGGGCAAAGGAAGAGCTGGGAATGACCAACTTCTGGCATAGCAGCCTAGAGACTTGAGTAGACCTACTCCCCAGCAAAATTAAGAGTAGGTAGCTAGGAAGACATGAACAGGGCAGGAAAGGCTCCTCCCACCCCCAGAAATGTCAGTGACCATCAGGTGATGGTCAGACAGTTGTTAAACTGTTTCCCTAAAATAATAATTGGTTGTAGCTGGTGCCAGGGAACAGCGGTCCCCCAGTAGACAGAAAACACCAGAAGTTGGTGATCAGCAGCTTCCCGATGAGATCTCAGGAGTTGGACGAGTAGGCTCAGCCATGTGCACTAAGAAGCAAAATGGCAGAGTTTAATTGGTACGTGACTTTTCTCTAGAACACTCAATGGGTAAGGGAATGCCTCAAGTGAGCATGCACACTGTCAGGCCTCCAAGTCCAAGCCTGGACATTATAGCCTTGGTGATCTGCACGTACACCTCCTGATGGTCTCCAGGAACCAGAAAGTCTGAAGTAACCAGATGGCCACAAAGAGAAGTGAAACAACTGGCTCCTGCCTCAACCAGTAGCTCTCCTCCTGCAACATTTGACCATTGTTCCTGCTCAGCCTTGCAAAGCTTCCCCCCTAGATATTAGGTGTAAGGCCGGTGCCTCCTTGGGAGCCGAATGGACACGCCCTTCTTTCTCCGCGCCTAAAAACTACGTCATCATTCTGAGCACATTGCTCAGCATTTGCCCTCTCCACGCGGGCTCCCCCTTGCCCATTTCCGCATTCCAATCTCAGCCCTGCACCCGCCAGAAATTTTGAAAAGGCCCGCCAAGAACCTGCCCTATGGTAGCTTCCCCGTACGTCCTCAACCAGCCCCTCTTCCGTGCTCACTCCCTTCATACCCAATGGAAATGCCCCCGCTTTGTTCACCTCGCCCATCCCCAGTCTTTTAATACCCAATAGAACTACCTTGTCTTTGTTTCCCCCGTAGTCAATCAGCCACTTCTACTCCCTATAAAACCCCACGCCCCAAGAAGAGAAGCGCGACTTTTCCGGCCCCTCCTGTCGGACCATAGAACCTCGCCCAGGAGCTAATTAAATTTCTTTATTCCAATAACTGGCCTCAGTTGCCTCATTTAAATCTCAGTTGCTTCATTCAAACCTTACATTAGGTTTCTCAAGACTCCTATCCCTGTAACTATGTAATTTACCACATCCTCCCCTCTGCTTGCAACCAATATAACCCTCACCCTTATGACCATGCCTGTTTGTAACAGATGATCCTTACCCTTGTGACTATGCACCCTGTGATGCCCTTCCCTCTCCCTAAAATAGATTACAACTTTTAATTGACCATTTGCCTCAACCTATATAACCAGTCCCCTTTCCTACTCCCCTTGCCTACCTAACTCCTTTCTTGGACTTGGCCCGCTTGCACCCAAGTGCAAAGTAAAATGGCCTCGTTGCCCACACAAAGCATGCCTGGTGGTCTCTTTACAAGAGCGACGCGCCTAACACATACAACTTCAGTAAATATACAGTGCATGTGGCCCCTCCCAAGTACTGGTAAGCCACTGCGCATGGGGACAGCCCAGCAAGAAGAATCAGGGGAGAAATAATACAAACTCTGGAACCATGCCAATGTATAAGCCCCACGTCAAGGGCTGAACGGTGCACTTGAATTTCTTAAGTCCCCCACTTGGACTTCTTCAAAGTGTACTTTACTTCCTTTCACTCCTGCTCCAAAACTTTTCAATAAACTTTTACTCCTGCTCTAAAACTTGCCTTGGTCCCTCACTCTGCCTTATGCCTCTCAGTCAAATTCTTTCCTCCATGGAAGCAAGAAGTGAGGTTGCTGCAGACCCATACCCATATGAATTTGCCATTGCTAACAAAACTAATTTAAAAAAACAGCAAATCCCATCACAACTATTTTAAGTCTCTAGAAATGGTTCTAAAGGCATATAGAAAATAAACGTTTAATGAATATATACCAAAACTCAGAATCATGAGAGTCTGTGGTGTTTGAACCGTGGCCCACTCCCTTCCACTCCTTCTTAACTGAGCATGATGGAAACTCCACTCCATACAGGTACGGCCAAGAACACAGGGCTCCCTCTCCTCACATCTTCCAAGGAAGGTCAGGGACTTCAGTATTTCTCATCCTGTCCCAATTGCCCTTTGCACAGGCTAAGTTCCAGACAAATATGGTCAAGAGGCTGGGGCTCCCTTTCTCTGCCCAGATCTGGGACACTGGGAATGCTGGGGTCCAGACCACCTATTTCTGGCTCATTTGGCACAAGTCCAATGTTGAAAGAAGCAAGTCACGAAGAGCAAAGGCTACAGCTGCACCCTGCTCTGCTGGTTACCCAACCCCTAAAGCAATGGTGCCACATTGAAAAAAGTATGCCATTGTTGCCATCCAAAGCATGGGTTCAGAGGTTTTGCCCAGGGGAAGAGGCAGGTCAAAAACCGGAGTTCAGAATCTCTCCCCAAAGGAAAAGACTTCATTTGCAACAGAGTGTGGGAAAGTTCAAGCCTAAGGCTGCTTTCAAAACAATGGAGGTTGTGTTAAAAAGCAATGAAAAGACTAGAAGATTCACTAGAGATATGAGCTAAATAGGCCAGTCAGTTTACCTCAAAGGACCAGGGAACTCAACAGCTAAGAAGAACCCTTCTGAAATAAGAAAAATAGTCAAACACTGACCTAAAAAACTATCCCTGTAAAGCAAGCTTGTCCAACTCACAGCCCACGGGCCATATGTGGCCCAGGATGACTTTGAATGCAGCCCAACACAGATTCGTAAACTAACTTTCCTTCCTTCCCTCTCTCCTTCTTTCCTCCCTTCCCTCCTTCTTTCCTTCCTTCCACCTACCCTCCCTTCCTTCCTCACAGATTCATAAACTGATCTTCTGACCTACCTTCCTATCTTCCTTCCTTCCTTCCTGATGTATTCTCACTCTGTTGCCCAGGCAGGAGTGCAGTGGCACTATCTTGGCTCACTGCAACCTCTGCCTCCTGGGTTCAAATGATTCTCTTGCCTCAGCCTCCCAAGTAGCTGGGATTATAGGTACCTGCCACCATGCCTGGCTAATTTTTGTATTTCTAGTAGAGATGGGGTTTTGCCTTGTTGGCCAGGCTGGTCTTGAATTCCTGACCTCAGTGATCCACCCACCTTGGCCTCCCAAGGTGCTGGGATTACAGGTTTGAGCCACAGTGCCCACCACAGATTCGTAAACTTTCTTAGAACATTATGAGTTTTTGTTTTCTTTTTCTTTTTTTTTTTAATGTGTGACCCTAGACAATTTTTCCAGTGTGGCTCAGGGAAACCAAAAGATTAAACACCCCTGCTGTAAAGGATGCCAAATTTAATTAAACCTGTCTGTGAAGCAATTTATGCCCCAGGTCATGGTTGAAAACAATAGAGAAATCATCCAACAATAAGTAGAGCTTAATGGCTAGGTGTGGTCAGGAAAGAGACAAAGAGAGACCCCTCAAACCATCATCCTCTGGCAGTGACAGGGTGCATGTCAAGGTTACACTCTCCATGGAGTAACAACAGAAGCTCCACACTGTGGGGGTAAAATAGAGTTCACTAAAATGATCCAGTTAGTCACTAAACAAACAGACAAACAAATAACAATAACAAGCCTGGAAGATAGGTCAGTACCCAGAGTTGATACAATATATTATCTAACACATCCAGTTTCCAACAAAAAAATCTTGAGACATGCAAAGATACAGGAATCTCTGACCCAAACACAGGGAAAAAAAACATCCAACAGAAACTGCCTGTGACAGCAACTAGATGTTGATGAATTTAAGACTTCAAAGCAGCCATTATAAATATGCTCAAGGAACTAAAGGAAATCATGCTTAAAAGGAGTAAAAAAAGAGCTGGGAGTGGTGGAATGCACCTGTAGTCCCTGCAACTTGAGAGGCTGAGGCTAAAGGATCACTTGAGGCCAAGAGTTGGAGGCTGCAGTCAGTTATAATTGCACCACTGCACTCCAGCCTGGGTGACAGAGCAAGACTCTGCCTCTTAAAAAAAAAAAAAAAAAAGTAGAAGAAAAAATTATGATGCACTTCAGGAGGCTGAGGTGGGAGGACTGCTTGAGGCCAGGAGTTTGAGACCAGCCTGGGCAACATAGCGAGATCCCGTCTCTACAAAAAAAAAATTAAAAATTAGCCAAGCATGATGGCATACACCTCTAGTCCCAGTTACCTGGGGGGCTGATGTGGGAGCATTGCTCAAGCCCAGGTGTTTGAGATTGCAGTGAGCTATGATTTGTATCATTGCACTATAGCCTGGGTAACGAAGCAAGACTCTGCTTATAAAAAATAAAAATAAAAAAAGAAGGAAGAGGTATTCCTGAAAAAGAGAATATAAACATATCAAAGGAAAACCAAATAAGAATATGTAGCAGAAAAGTACAATAACTAAAATAGATAATTAACAAGAGGGGCTCAACTGTAAATGTGACCTAGCATAAAAAAGAATTAGCAAACTGAAAAATAGGTCAATAGATATTATACAATATAAAAAGAGAGAAAGGAATGAAAAAATGAACAGAGCCTAAGAGACCCATGGGAAGCTACTGAGCATGCCAACATTTACATAATGAGAATCTGAGAAGGAAAGGAGACAGAGAAATGGGGCAGAAAAAAATATTTGAAGAGATAATTGCCAAACGCTTCCTAAATTTGATAAAAGACGTGAATTTACACATCCAAGAAGCTCAATTCATCCCCGCTACTGGAAAATCAATTTTAACAACTATCTGCACACAGAAAAGCACCATCACATGAACCAAAAATCAGGTGAGCAATCACAGTACCTGGTTTTAACTTCATATTGTGGAACGAGGCATTGAGAAGGGCAGGAGAGACAGTCTTGAATCACTGATACCATCCTTCCCCGAGCCCCAGCAGCAGCTATACAGCATGGAAAGGGAATGTGTGCACTTTGGGGAGGGAGAGCACAGTGACTGGAAGACTTTAAACTGAACTCAGTACTGCCCTGTCACAGCTGAGAATAAATCCATGCTGGGCTCAGCCAGTGCCCACACATGGAGGGAGTATTTGGACCAACCATAGCCAGAGGGAAATCGCTCATCCTAGTGGTCTGAACTTGGCAAGCCTTGCCACTGCAGGCTGAGTTGCTCTGGGATCATAAGTAAATTTGAAAGGCAGTGTAGGACACAAAGACTAAAATTCCTAGGCAATTCCTAGTGCTAGACTAGAGTTAGAGGCAATAAACCAGGGTGGCACGTGACCTAGGGAGACACCAGCTGGCATGGTTTAAGGAGGGCTTGTAATATCCCTCCTCCAACTCCAGGCAGTGCAGCTCATTGCAACAAAAGCGACTCCTTTCTACTTAAAGAGAGGACAGTAAAGAGTGAAGAAGACTTTGTCTTTTATCTTGGATACCAGCTCAGCCACAGTAGCACAGGGCACCAGGCAGAGTTGTGAGGTCCCCCTTCTGGGCCCTAGTTCCCAGATGACATTTCTAGACATACCCTGGGCCAGAAGGGAACTCACTGCCTTGAAGGAAAGGCTCCAGTCCTGGCAGGATTCATCATCTGCTGACTAAAGGGCCCTTGGGCCCCAATAACCACCAGCAATACCCAGCGGGTATGCTGTGGGCCTTGGGCTCTGATATGTGCTAACTTCAGGGGAGACCCAGCACATTACAAGTTGTAGTGGCTAAGGTGAAAGACTCATTCTGTTTGGGAAAAGCACAGGGAAAAATAAAGAGGACTTCATCTTGCACCCTAGGTACCAGCTTAGACACAGGGGGGTAGAGTAACAAGCAGGCTCTTGGGGTCCCTGAGTCTAGGTCTAGGCCTTTAGACAGCATTTTTGGATCTTCCCTGGGCAAGAGGGGAGGCCTACTGACCTGAAGGGTGAGTCCCAGGCCTGGCAGCATTCGCCACAAGCTAGAGCCGTTGGACTTTAAGCGAACACTGGCGGTGGCCTGGCAGAACCCCCTGTGGACCTGTGGACCTGTGGACCAGTGGTGGTGGTGGCCACAGGGAGAGGAGAGGCTCCTCTGCCTGTGGAAAGGGGAGGGAAGAGCAAGAAAGACTTTTTGTATTACGATTTGAGTGCCAGCTTAGCTGCAGTATAATAAAACATCAAGTAAATTACTATGGTTTTTTAGCATATCCCAATAGCATCTCTGGACATGCTGAAGGCCTGGGAGAACTCACCACCTAGAAGAGAAGGACCTTAGGCAAGGACAAGTGCTATACTGGATTCAGGTATGACCCAACGCAGTCCCAATAGTGGTGGCCACAGGAGTGCTTGTATCACGATATCCCTAGTTCCAGGTGGCTCAGCACAGAGAGATTTTGTATGTCTGGGAAAATGTTAGTGAAAAGAACAAGAGTCTCTTCCTGGTAAACCAGATAATTCTTCTGTATCTTATCTAAGACCACCAAGGCAGTACCTCTACAGGTCTGCAAAAAATCACAGTGTTATGGGGCTTGTGATCCAAGTCTCTTCGAATAACTGGAGAGTCTTCCCAAGAAGGATAGGCACAAACAAGACTGGACTGTGAAGACCTCAATAAATACCTAACTTTTCAAGGCCCAGACACTGAAGAACATCTACAAGCATCATCACCATCCAGGAGAACATGACCTCACCAAATGAACTAAATAAGGCACCATGGACCAATCCCGGAGAAACAGAAATATATGACATTTCAGACAGAGAATTCAAAATAGCTATTTTGAGGAAACTCAAAGAAATTCAAGATAACACAGAGAAGGAATTCAGAATTCTATCAGAAAAATTTTAAGAGAGTTTGAAATAATTAAAAAGCATGAAATAGAAATTCTAGAATTGAAAAACAGAATTGGCATGTTGAAATATGCATCAGAGTCTCTTAATAGCAGAACTGATGAGGCAAAAGAAAGAATTAAAGTGACCTTGAAGACAGGCTATTCAAAAATACACAGTCAGAGGAGACAAAAGAAAACATAACACAAAACAATAAAGCATACCTTATAAGATCTAGAAAATAGGCTGAGCGCGGTGGCTCACTCCTGTAATCCCAGCACTTTGGGAGGCTACAGCGGGCAGATCATGAGGTTAGGAGATCGAGACCATCCTGGCCAACATGGTGAAACCCTGTCTCTACTCAAATTAAAAAAAAGAAATTAGCCGGGAGTGGTGGCACATGCCTGTAGTCCCAGCTACTTGGGAGGCTAAGGCAGTGGAGTCGCTGGAACCCAGGTGGTGGAAGTTGCAGTGAGCCGAGATCGTGGCACTGCACTCCAGCTGGGCAACAGAGCAAGATTCCATCTCAAAAAAAAAAAAGAAAATCTAGAAAATAGCCTCAAAAGGGCAAATCTAAGTGTTTTTGGTCTTAAAGAGGAGGTAGAGAAAGAGACAGGAGTAGAAAGTTTCTTCAAAGGGATACTATCAGGCCAGGCACAGTGGCTCACATCTATCTATAATCCCAGCACTTTGGTAGGCCAAAGTGGGTGGGTCATTTGAGGTCAGGAGTTCGAGACCAGCCTGGCCAACGTAGTGAAACTCCATCTCTACCAAAAATATAAAAATTAGCAAGGCAGGGTGGCTCATGCCTACTATCCCAGCTACTTGGGAGGCTGAGGCAAGAGAATCGCTTGAACCCATGAGGTGTAGGTTACAGTGAGCTGAGATCACACCATTGCACTCCAGCCTGGGCAACAGAGGAAGACCCCATCTCAAAAAAGCAAACCAAAAAAACCAAATGGATAGTATCAGAGAACTTCCCAAACCTAGAGAAAACTATCAACATTCAAGTACAATAAGGTTATAGAACACCAAGCAGATTTAACCCAAAGAAGACTACCCCAAGACATTCAATAATCAAACTCTCAAAGGTCAAGGATAAAGAAAGTATCTTAAGAGCAGCAACAGAAGAGAAATAACATACAATGGAGCTCCAATATGTTTGCACTAAGCTTTTCAGCAGAAATCTTATAGGCCAGGAGAGAGTGGCATGACATATTTAAAATGCTGAGAAAAAAAAGTTTTACCCTGGAATAGTGTATCTGGCAAAAATATCTTTTAAGCATAAAGGAGAAACAAAGATCTTCCCAAACAAAAGCTGAGGAATTTCATCAATACAGACTGTCCTACAAGAAATGCTAAAGGGAGTTATTCAATCTGAAAGAAAAGGATGTTAATGAGCAAGAAGAAATTATCCGAAGGTAACAGTAAGCACACAGAGAAACACAGAATAGTATAACACTGGCATTGTGTTGTGTGAACTTCTCTTGACTTAAATAGAAAGACTAAATTATGAAACAATCAAAAATAACTACAGCAACTTCTTAAGACAGTACAGTAAGACTAAAGAGAAAAAAAAGTTAAAAAGCAGGGGGATGAAATGTAGAGTTTTTATTAGTTTTCATTTTGCAAGTTTGTTTGTTTATGCAATCAGTGTTATTATTATGCATTGCATGGCTCTACCAAAATATCTCATGTATCCCATAAATATATATACCTAGTATGTACCCACAAAAATTTAAAAAATTAAAAATTGAAAAAAATTTTTAAAAGAAGATCTTAAAGAGATCCACAGCAGGACACATTATCAAACTGCTGAAAGAATATGACAAGAAGAGAATCTTGAAAGAAGCAAGAGAGAAGTGACTCCTAAGCTTCAAAGGATCCCCAATACAGCAGAACTCTCATCAGAAATAATGAAGGCCAGAAGACAGTAGATTAACATATTCAAAGTGTTCAAAGAAAATAACTGTAAAGCAAGAATCTTATAGCTAGTAGAGTTTAACAAAAACAGAGAATTCATTGCTAGCACACTCGCCTTATAAGAATTCTTAGGAAGTTCTTTAGGCTGAAAGCAAATGACCCTAGAGAGTAATATGAACCCCCCCTCATACACCCACTACCAGTAAAGGTAGTTATGTAATTATAGAAGATATTATAAATGCATATTTCTTTTCCTATGAATATAATGTTTGGCCTGTAACATATAGAAATAAAATATATTGACCAATAACAACACAAAGGAGGTAGGTAAGAGCAAAGCTTCACTGAGCTTAGGAAATGAATCCAAAGGACTAAATTAAGAGGACTATAAATGGGAAAAAGGAAGGCTAATATAACAAAGCCTCAAATATAAAATTGTTCTTTTTTCTTTAAGCATCTTTAAAAGGCATGTTATAAACTAATAATTACAACAGTGTTTCGAGAGTTTATAATATATATGTAAACATAAATATAATGTTATATTAGAAAATAATGCCACACACATATACACTATAGAATACTACTCAGCCATAAAAAAGGATGAGTTCATGTCCTTTGCAGGGACATGGATGAAGCTGGAAACCATCATTCTCAGCAAACTAACACAGGAACAGAAAACCAAACACCTCACGTTCTCACTCATAAGTGGATATTGAACAATGAGAACACATGAACACAGGGAGGGAAACATCATACACTGGGGCCTGTAGGGAGGTGGGGGGACTAGGGGAGGGGTAGCAGGGGGTGGAGGGGTTTGAGAGGGATAGCATTAGGAGAAATACCTAATGTAGATGATCGGGTGATAGATGCAGCAAACCACCATGGCACGTGTAGATCTATGTAACAAACCCTCATGTTCTGCACATATACCCCAGAACTTAAAATATAATAAATAAATTGTTTTAATGCCACAAAAATTGGGAAGAGGGAATTGAATTATAGGGTTAGTATTTCTATGTTTCATTGGACTTAAGTTAGTATAAACCTGAAGCATACTCTGGTAAGATGTATGAGGAAAACCCTACAGTACCACTAAGGAAATAACTCAAAATATGTAGTGAAAAAGTCATTAAAGAAATCAAAATGTTACACTGGAAAACATGCAAGGCATAAGAAGCAGGAAAGAAGCAATAGAGGAACAAAAAAGGCATTTAGAAACATTTGGAAGACAAAAAACAAATTGGATAAATCCACCTTTATCAATAATAACATTAAATGTGGATGGATGAAACAATCCAATAAAAAAAAAAAAAAAACAGGAATTGTCAGAATGGACAAAAAGCCCTGAGTCATGGTGCTGGACACAGTGGTTTATGCCTGTAATCCTAGCACTCTGGGAGGCTAAGGTGGGAGGCTTACTTGAGCCCAGGAGCTTGAGATAGGACTAGGCAACACAGTAAGACTCCATCTCTACAAAAACGTTTAAAAATTAGCCAGGTGTGGTGGCTTGTGCCTGTGCTCCCAGCTACTCAGGAGATTGAGGTGAGAGGATCACTTGAACCCAGGAGGTCAAGGCTGCGGAGTGCCACAATTGTGCCACCGTACTCAGCCTGGGCGACAAAGCGAGACTCTATATCGAAAAAGAAAGAAAGGAATGAAGGTACACCAAACTTACCAGACGCAGTGAAAGCAAAGCTCAAACAGAAATTTATAGCAGCAAATGCTCATATTAAGAAGAAAGATCTCAAAATCATCACCCTAATCTTTGGCCTTAAGAAACCAGAAAAAGAGCAAAATCAACTTAAATTAAGAAGAAAGAAGGAAATCAGGATTAGAGCAGAATTTAATGAAATACAGAATATAAAAATAATACAAAGTCTATAAAATCAAAAGTTGGTTCTGGGAAAAGATCAATGAAATTGACAAACCATTAGCAAGATTGACCAAAAAAAGTGACATCTCAAGTTACCAGAATTAGAAATAAGAGATGTTATTACCAATTTTACTGAAATAAAAAAGATTATAAAAGTATCACAAACAACTCTGTGCTAATAAATTAATCAGATGAAACAGATAAATATCTAGAAAAACACAAACTACCAAAACTGATTCAACTGAAAATCTGAATAGACCTATAAAAAGTAAAGAGTAATCAGAAGTGCCCACTAGACAAGCATCAGGTCCAGATAGATTCACAGGTAATTTACCAAAATTTAAATAATACTTAATACCAATTCTTCATAACCACTTCACAAAAAAAGAAGTACCGCTTGCCTCGGCAGCACATATACAAAAAAAAAGAGAAGTGTTTCTATAAGGCTACCATTATCCTGATACCAAAATCAGACAGACAGTAAAAGGAAAGAAGAAAACTGCAGACTAATATCTCTTATAAATATAAACACAAAAGTCTTCAGTAAAATACTAGCAAACTGTATTAGTCCATTTGTGCTGCTATAAACAAAATATCTGAGACTGGATAATTTATAAAGAACAGGAATTTATTTCTCACAGTTCTAGAGGCTAGAAGTCCAAAATAAAGGTCCCTGCAGATTAGGTATCTGGCGAGGGGCTGGTCTCTCTGCTTCTAAGATGGTGGCTTGTTGCTGTATCCTCCAAAGGAGGGTAACGCTGTGTCTTCACATGGAGTATGACAGGAGCCAAAGGACAAAAAGAGGCCTTAGCTCGTTCCCTCCAGTCCTTTCATAAGCTTTTTCATGAGGGCTCCATCCTCATGATCAATTTCCAAAAGGTCCCACTGCTTAATACCACCACAATGGAGATTAAGTTTCAAAGTGAATTTTGAAGCAGCTAGTTGGGAACCACAGGCATACACCATCACACCTGACTGCTTAGAAAAAAAAAAAAATGTAGAGACAGGGTCTCACTTTGTTGCCCAGACTGGTCTCAAACTCCTAGACTCGAGATCCTCCAGACTTGGCTTCCCAAATTGCTGGGATTGCAGGCATGAGTCACCACACCTGGCCCAAATTATACACTTACAAATAGTCAAATGGTGAATTTTATGTTATATAAATTTTACCACAATAAAAAAAGGGATAATGGCAGATAGCAATAGCACTGCACACTAATAACACGTCTACCATGACAAAAGAAACCCACGTGCGCCATGTGACTGAGGAGCTAGACAACAGGGCTGTGAGCGAAAACATCAGAATACTGAAGGTTTAAGGAAGAGCTAACAGGAAGAGCTTCTTTTTCATACAAAGAAAATTACTTGGAAAAAAAAGAAACTTACTTCTTACACATAAAAATAAATCTAAAAGGAAGAGAAAATGAAATGTCCTTTCAGAGAAAGAGTGAATTCCCTCCCAACCAGAAGAAAGGGCATCCTCCCCCTTACCTCTTCCTGGGCTGATGGCTGTGAGAAGGGGTCTGTGGTCACTCATTTTCTCCTGCCTCTGCTTTTGAGAGACTATTTCCAGTTCCTTTTTTGCTAGCAGCTTGCTGGATGGGTAGAACAGGCCAACAGTCTGTGTGCCTATGTCCCTCTTAGTCCCAGCATCAGATCTGGGCAAAGGAATATTCAGAGACTGCCAGGCACATCGGGGCTATAAGTGAGGCAGAAAACATTTTTTTAAATTAGAATATAATTTAATCAATCTTCCATTTTACTTATAGAAAACAATTCTAATAGGAATAAAATATATCTCAAAAAAACTGTACTGAGCTAAAAGGGTTTTCCAGCCTTTGCCTCATGTTCCTTGCTCCTGTCATACCCAGCAACTCCCAGCCTGATCCATGAGTAGCCATTTATTATCTAAAATTCAGCAAATCAAGGGATGTTTGCTGGCCTGCTTGATGCATGGAAGATATCTATCCTTTTCAGCTTTACAATGCAATAGAGCATAGACTTCACTACTCATACACACTCAGCTACTGGTCACCAACATTTACGCTAATATACTCTCCTGCATCTGAACCTGAGGACCTGAGAGGACTACCACGTAAGGTTGTGTGGGTTGTGCACTGCACACGGTCACTGCATTGAAAGTAGTATCATTCACAGGGTAAACATCATATATTTGCATATGTATTAGAATAATTTTTCTAGTAGAGAAACCAGTATATTACAAGCCATTTCCAATAGATGGCAGTCATGTGTCTTAAGAAAAGAACACCTTTGTTTCATTTGCACAAAGGAATAAGGGCTAGTGGCAGTCCAAGATTTAAATCTTTCAAACTGGGTCAAGAAGCCATGAATTCCCTAAAACTGTATACAAAGTGCTGAGTGTATCCTCTAATAATTATCAATCTTTAACTTCTTATAATGAAGAGATAAGAAGAAACATGGAAAGTCTTTATCCAGCTTAGAGAAATTCATAAAATTATAAAAATCTAACACAAAGCCAGTTTTAGAGCTTAAGTACTTCTGAAAATAACCTGGAGATTTTCCTCAAATTATGCCCAGTTGTTATAAATCACAAAAGTAATTTTATATACCTAAGTTTTCTAAAATATAAAAAAAGGGGAAGGAAAAGTTCTTAGAATGCTACGCAAGAAATTCAAGAGAAGTGCATTCTAAAGTGGCATTATGTCCATGGCCTTGCAAATGCAATGACACAGACCTCAATTTACTACACACAAATATGCCCATTTAGATCTTTGTTTTCTGAAGAAATCATTCGCGTGTTTCAAATCTAAATTGACTGCATTTATTTACACATCCAGTTGAAATTCCATGTGAAAGTTCTAAATATTTTGGGTCTCTTCCCTGGGTTGATTCGCAGGGTAGAGGACACACATTCAGAGTTACATCCTTTTTCCGGGTACCAGTTCTTACTACAGGGGAGGCCTCACCTCAGAAAAAGGGCGAGGTTCCTTAGCAGCTAGAGCCAGGCCTCTGTCCATGCTGAGCCTCACCCAGGACTTCACACAAATACCACAGGAGCCACAGAATCGGGCAGACAGGTGATTGCTGGCCCCACATTTAGGGCAAACAGAGCAGCCAGCAGGAATGCCAAGCTAGAGGATAGAAAATGTCTTTATGAATATTAGAGTTAAAATTTCCTCATGTAAATTATTCTCATACCATATAAAATAACATATGCCCACTCTCTCTGACCCAGCCATTCTACCTTCCAGAATTTATCCCACAGAGGGACAAGTAGAGAAGTAAGTGTACTCCAGGTCAACCCCTAAAGCACTGTGATTTTAAAAGAAATCACTGAAAACAACACAAATGTCCAGCAATAGGAATGGTCTAAATAGATCACAGTATATACACACAAACAATGGATTATGAAGCCACTGAAAAGAATGAGGAGGTTACTAACAAGATATGGTGCTAAGTGAAAATAATTGGATCAGTGTTCATGGCACCAATTTACTTATACATGCATTGAATAGCTGAAAGAACATCTCCAGAACTGGATATTAGCAATTGCTTCTGAGAGGAGAACTCTGGGACTTAGATGAGAAAGGAAACTAACCCTTCACTCTAAAACTTTTTTATTATTTGCATGCAATACTTAGATAAATGAATAAATACATAGTCTTGAGCATTTTATTATAAAGGCAGGCAGACAGAACTCATTTTAAAAATGCCAGTAGTCAATAAATGAGTGAAAAGGTTTAACCTCAAAGAAATACAAATCAAAACAGTCATGAGAGATGGCTCTCAACGTAAGATAATTATCTCTATCTCCAGATTCTTAGGTTATAGGTGCCAGCAGTGAAATCACAAGAAATGATTTCTGCAAGGCCATGGAACATTTGCCTGGCTCTTTCCAGGCCAGTGGCAAGGTGCTCAGTATACAGAACATCAGTTTTAAAATACCCACCATGTTGATTTGTAGTAACTTTGAAGGTCTCTTGATTAAAAAAAATAAAAAATAATAATAATAAATAAAATAAAATACCCACCATGGCGCCACACCAGCCACAGAAGGACGCCTCCCAGAGATTCCAGCGACCACATCTGGAGCAGGAAATGGTCCCCCCTTTCTGAGTGGGCGGAGGAGGGGCTTTATCCCCACTGCACAGTGACTGGTTAATGAAATGGCATTTAAAGGCAGATCAATACTATATTCTCTAATCCCCCTCCCAATTCAAAAAAGATAAAAAGCACTGAGATAATATAAGCCCTGGAAATACTGTCTCTCTTTTTTTTTTTGCCCAAAGGAGTACAGCTATGAAGGGTTTCACCAATGAACAAATTAGTACATAGAGCACACATTCCTTCATAGAGATCACAGAAAGTCAATGAAACTGGTGCCTCACACATCTTAATATTTTTCAATATCTTTAATATCAAGGATAGCAAGGCCTACAGTTGATTTAAGAGAACAATATTAATGAAGGAAGAAGACAGCTGAGCTACCTGAGGGGCCATAATTAAGGCTCAACTTCTATCCTTTGGAGTTCTGGTTTCCATAGAAAAACATGACTTGATTTCCCACTCTTGACACATGGGAAGAATTATTTTATATTAGGGATGGAGGCAGAATTGTTTCATGAGAATTCCTGGGACTACGTTAGGTAAACCTAGATTCGAATGTGTTCCTGTTACTTCTTCACTATTGCCTGGTAAAAGACTTGCTCACTTCCCAAATGGAGGTGACAGCACAGTGGCTGCTACCTGACCACCCACCATGTGCAGACTCCATTCCCATACTGCCCTGCACCCTCGCATCAGTCCCATGGCGGACCTGGGAGGTTAGTATCGTCACTGTCCCCATCTTACAGAGGGAGAGCAAGGGGACACAGCGAGGGTGAGACACATGATTAGAGCCATGTGACTCTAAAGCCTGGCTTCTCTCCCTGACTCCATACAACCTCTTCAATACAATAGCTTCCTCCCAGGTCTGTAGGGGTTTCAGACGATTACTGACAGTTAAGTGGATAGGAATGCTTAGCACAGGGCCAAGCTGCACCGGCCAGCTTCCTTCCCTTCCCACCCTGCTTTCCACTAGATCCTGATTTCTAGAGGAGAAAGCACTATAATTTCACTTTTATTCCCCCAATGAGGACAGTCCTGGTACCCTGGCACATGGGAGTCACTCAAACAGTTTTACTGAGTCGATGACTGATTTGATTGGTAACTGAATGCGTATATGCCACATATGCCCTGCACAATACTAAGAATGCACACACCAGGGAAAACATTTGCTAAGGGCACTTTTCCCTCAAAGTCACACATTTTAGTTCACTCTATTTGCCCAGCTGTATCCCGTTTTGCTTCAGGGCCAGCTCTGCTATCTAGAATAGAAACCTATCTAAGAGAGGCCACATCAGCCCCCAGCATCCACAGGAACCCAAGAACAGAGGCTTTCTCTGTGTGTGCTTGCCCTGATTTCTGTGTAGAGGGAAAGCCCTTCAGGTAAATCAAAGATAAATTCTCTACAAACTTTTGCTTCAGAACTTACATTTCAATTATCCTATTCTTAAAACAAGACTTTGGCATAAAGCTTGCTGACCTGAGTTTCTAAATACAAAGCCTTCAGACTTCTCATTGAAATGTACTGACTGTTTAAGTAGCTTTTAAATATAACATTGCTTTAAAGAAAGAAAAGTTATCTTTCTGATAATCTTACTGATCAAAAAACAAAAAACAAAAAAACAAAAAAAAAAAAGAGAAAAGAAAGAAAAGTTATCTTACCCCATCATATTAACGCTGCTAAACAAAGAAAAGACATAAAGCTATCAGAATGAACATGCATTGTTACTTCTATGGACTACAGAGATAAATATATCCTTGTGACATCTAAGCTCTGATATACCATACATATACAATTTTTAGAACGAATTCAATTTGGGGATTATTCTGAAAATAGTTTTGTTGATAGATGAGACCTAGAAACAATTATATCACTGACAGTTAAAGAAATTGATTTAAATGGTTTTATTATTTATATAAGAAGTACTGAATGCCTGAGGAAAGAATGAGAAAATCTTTTGCTGGCAATTTACTTAAATCTATCCATAAGAATATATCAAGATTTCCAGAAGTTCCATTGTTTTCTAGTTTTACGCTTTCCCTATCTCACTATTACTCTCTCTGGTGCCTTGGAAAAAATTACAGAGTGTCATTTTATGATTAGAGAGTGATATCAAGTCTGAAACCACATTAACAGACGACTCTCAACAACAGACAACCCTAAAATTACATCAGCTTTGATTTGAAAATAGATGTGTTTTCTGATTAATCACCTTATTAGTTTGTTTTTAGTCTCAGTTCTGAAAAAGAAACACATTGTATGCAACAGAAATCATCTTTAAAAAAAAAAACTACAGATTTTTCCTTCTGGCAATTATAATGTAAGACCATAACAAATGACTCCCACAGAGAAAAGAACTATAAAATCTGCTGATAATAGGCCAGGATCACTGGAGGTCAAGAGGTCGAGACCAGCCTGGTCAACATGGTGAAACCCTATCTCTAAAAATACAAACATTAGCCAGGCGTGGTGGTGAACGCCTGTAATCCCAGCTACTTGGGAGGCTGAGGCACGAGAATCTCTTGAACCCAGGTGGTGGAGGTTGCAGTGAACCAAGATCACGCCATTGCACTCCAGCCTGGGCAACAGAGCATGACTCTTATTTAAAAAAAAAAAAAAATCTGCTGATAATACATGAAGGCAGTGGAGAATGAACAGAAGCAGGTACACATGCAGCAAGAACACACAAGAAGGAGGGGAGTTACACAAAGTCAGTTCCCATCGTCACGGCTTTCACCCTGGAGCTAAGGGGCAGTCTACATAGCGCATGTGAAGTGGGGGGCACAAGGCAGTATTTCTAGCCAAGAGAACCAGAAAACTGAAGCTGGGGAATATTTGGCTGCTGAAGAGGTGGGGAGCTCCCAGAAAGAAAGAAGAGAAGGGATCTTCTCTGTGTATTCAGATCTCTTACCAACCCCTGAACAACATATGTGCAGAATGGGCTTGAAGCAGCTAAGCTAAAGACAAAATATCTGAATGGAGACCAAACTTTCTATCCCTCCTCCCCTCAGAGTTTTTTCTTGGTATTTAGTATGTCGAGGAATTTTAAACTGTACCCTAGCATTATGAATGCTTGGCTGTGGTACTTTCTGGATTCTGTTACTGTGAGGGTTTTGCTGTTGTTGGTTTGCTTTGCTTTAACAGGCAATAATACGTATGCTTGCTTTTGGGGAATGTGCTGCCTGGAAGGAATTAGAACCACTGCTTCACACAAAAAAAGAAAACCAACTGAGTTTGATCCTAAGATGAATCAGATGTTAGAGAAGCAAACCAGAAATTTAAAGCATAAGTACTGTCCACAATAAATAAAAAGAGGAAATATCAATAAAGAAATAGAAACATAAAAAACAGAAACAAGTGAGAATTCTGGAATAGAAAAAGATAATATTTTAAATAAAATATTTACTAGATGTACTTAATATCTAAAAGGATATGGTAAAGGAAAGTGTTAAGTGAACTGGAAGATAGATCAACAGAAATCATACAGTGTGAAAAGAAAAAAAGATTTTTAAAAAATGAACAGGCCCAGTGCAGTGGCTCATGCCTGTAATCCCAGCACTTTGAGAGGCCAAGGTAGGCAGCTTAACTGAGGTCAGGAATTCAAGATCAGCCTGGACAACATGGTGAAACCATGTTTCTACTGAAAATACAAAAATTAGCCGGGCTTGGTAGTGTACACCTGTAATTCCAGCTACTCGGGAGGCTGAGGCAGGAGAATCACTTGAACCCAGGAGGTGGAGGTTGCAGTGAGCTGAGACTGCACCACTGCACTCCAGCCTAGGCGACAGAGCAAGACTCCATCTAAAAAAAAAAAAAAAAAATTGGGAGGCCGAGGCGGGTGGATCACGAGGTCAAGAGATCGAGACCATCCTGGTCACCATGGTGAAACCCCGTCTCTACTAATACAAAAAATTAGCTGGGCACGGTGGCGCGTGCCTGTAATCCCAGCTACTCAGGAGGCTGAGGCAGGAGAATTGCCTGAACACAGGAGGCGGAGATTGCGGTGAGCCGAGATCGCGCCATTGCGCTCCAGCCTGGGTATCAAGAGCGAAACTCCGTCTCAAAAAAAAAAAAAAAAAAAAAAAAAAGGTCCTCAGGGACCTATTAGATAATATCAAACAATTCAACAGATGTGTATATGGACTTGAGATGGACAGTAGAAAATGAGTGGAGTAGAAAAATAAAGAAATCATGGCCAAACAATTCCCAAATCTGATGAAAGACAGAAATTTACAGCTACAAGATTCTAAATGAACACCAACATAACTTCACAGTAAGGTATATTATAGCCAAATTGCTAAAAACCATCACTAAAGAGCAAATCGTAATAAAAGCAGCAAGAGAAAAATGACACATCCCATATGTGAAAATGTCAATTTGATTTACACCTGACTTTTGAGCTGAAAGCATGGAGGCTAGAAAAGCATGGAACAGCTTTAAATTTCAGAATGAAAATTAACTGTCGGCCTAGAATTATATATATCCATCAAAAATACTCTTTGAGAATATCTTCATTGTGGTGGTGGTGAAAATGGCTGTATATAATTACCAACATTCACCAAACTGCACAATTAAACTAGGTGAATTTTATTGCATATAAATTATATCTCAAAAAACTGGAAGCAAGAGGAATTCCTTCAAATCAACTACTCTTAGACTGTCAGTGATTAGACGACGTTAAAAGGTACCTTGTCCAATTCAACCATTATGGGGTGAATTCTGTCTGTGCAGAAAATGACATGTTGAAGTCCTAACCTCCAGTACCCCAGAATGGGATCTTATTTGGAAAATGGTCTGTACAGAAGTAATCAAGTTAAAATGTGGTCCCTGGGGTGGATCCAAATCCAGTGTGACTGGTGTCCTTATGAAAAAGGGAAATCTGGACACAGAGGCACACACACACAGGCAGACACACAGGGACAGCTCCATGGGATGGCAAAGGCAGAGACTGGAGTGCTGCATCTAGAAGCCAAGGGAAGCTTGAGGCTACCAGAAGCTGGGAGAGAGAATGGAATAGTTCATTCCCTAGCACCTTCAGAGGGAGCATGGCCCTGCTAACACCTTGATTTTAGACTTCTGGTCTCCAGAGATGTCAGACAATAGATTTCTGTTGTTGTTAGCCACCTAGTTGATGGTGCTTAGGAAAAAACAAGTACACACCCATTTGATACTAATCATGTAGACTAGGGGTCCCCAATCCCCGGGCCATGGACCTGTACGGATCCGTGGCTTGTTAGGAACCAGGCCACACAGCAGGAGGTGAGTGCTCCACCTCCTGTCAGATCAGCAGCAGCATCCGATTCCCATGGGAGCGCAAACCCTATTGTGAACTGTGCATGAGGGATCTAGGTTGTGCGTTCCTTATGAGAATCTAACTTATGACTGATGATTTGAGGAGGAACAGTTTCATCCTGAATCCATTCCCCCACCAGGTCCATGAAAAAATTGTCTTCTACAAAATTGGTCCCTGGTGCCAAAAATGCTGGGGACCACTGCTGTAGACCATACTAACTGCATTGTCCAGTTTCATGAGGAATCTCTCTGAGATGAGAACAAACCCCACTAACAGTCAAAAACATATATAGCAACCCAAAAGAAGCAAGTTTTTTCTTCTAAGTTGGCTGGTAAATGACAGCTTTTTCGTGGTACAAGGCAAGCGTCACCAGTAATTTTAATTTTCATCAGAAACATTTTATAAACATAAAATAGATCATCTAAACTGAACTTATTCACTGTATTTAAAGTGCATATACTCCTATTCCTTCATTTCAATATTCAAAACAGGCTTGTAGGTAACCCAAGAAATAGGTGGTTACAATGTTCTCAATTTCAAAAAGCAGTGTGCATATAGAGTCAACGAAGACAGTGGACCATGGGGTGTGGGGGATGGTGGCGGCTGACAAAGACATACCTGTCTGTAAATGAAATGTGAATGAGTTCACTTCCTGCAGGCTAATGCCAGCCTCCCATGCAAAGTTATTAAACAAAATCATAAGAAATAATTGATTTTACTGAATCCTCTTGAAGTTAAGACTTTGCAAACAATTCTGTATTGATGAATATATAAAGTTCTCTCCACATATAGAAATCTTGCTTTCAGTTTACCATGAGAAGCTTTTCTTGGTCTCTCTCCCCAGTCCCCTCGGCAGATTCTGTTTCCCTATTACCATTAACATTGAATTTAGTAGCCACTAAATATAGGGTTGGCACATGCAGTCAACCTACCTCTTGTGATGAAGGCAGGGCCCCCTCACAGGTGACACAGTATCTCAGGTGAGCAGGATTTCCTGTACCACAGGCCTGGCAAATTACCTTCTCCTTCACAACAAAAAATAAGAAATACATGTTCCTCTGAGCAAACAACTGTGCAAAGAAATCATCAAGCAGTCTTTTCTGTCAGTCATTCAGCTACAGACCCTATTATCGCATCCAGACCCTGAATATTGGATTGGTTTAGGAGTTACTATAAATAGTGTAGGACAAATATCTGTAGTTTTTTTGTTTGTTTGTTTGTTTGTTTGTTTCATTTGTTTTTGTAGAGATGGGATTTGACTGTGTTGCCCAGTCTGGTCTCCAACTCCTGGCCTCAAATGATCTTCCTACTTCAGCTTCCTAAAGTACTGGAATTATAGGTATGAGACCCCACGCCCAGCCTGAATGTAGTTTTAGAAGAAACAAAATCCCAAACAAACAAACAAACACATTGAAAAGAGCATTCATTTGGTCTTCAGAAGGCAAGTTGGAAATTCTGCACTGGTTATGTGTAAGGTTGTGTGTGTGTGTGTGTGTTTCTCCAGTGTGAAAACCATGACACTGAGTAGATATTCCATTTCATGGCTTAAACAGTAAACAGAAAGACCCTAGACCAGCAAGGGATTATCTGTGTGTTTACAAGTAATCTGGTTCTTGAACTGGGATTTACCTTCAGGGGCTTCTTGTTAAATATGAATTTAGGTTTGCTCTGTAGTTTTTACTTAGAAATGGAAGAAGTGGAAAGACTGCCTAAGAAAGAGAGTGGGAAGTACAACTTTCTAAGGCAGGACCCTGGGGTTAAGTTGCAACACAGAGAAAAACAAAAGACAAAGAAATGATGGTAAAAATAGTCTAGCGTTCAGCTATCAGAGGTTTGCTAACAACTGTTTAGTTACTGGCCACTCTATTCTCTCAGGATACAATCTTTTTCAATTGTCAATGACCAGTGGTGCTCAAGTGTTCCTTTGTAGTCCAGCACTGTGGTCCCTAGGTGTCCTGAAACTAATAAATCAGTGTGTTCAGAAGCTGGTACAGGTAAAGTGGATGATAAAGAAAAAGAAAGCCCAACTCCCAGGGTTTTATTTCCAATACCACCAGGTAGCTCTATGAAGTCCTAGCCTTTCAAAGCCTGGTTAATTCCATTTTAGTGGAAGATTCCAAAGTTTTCCTAGGAACTGAGCCAACTCAGGAAACCACAGTTCCCAATCTAAACAACTCCTAAAGTGCAGAGGCCAACTGACTGCTGTTCAAAATGGCAGAGAATCACAGTCTTGCTCTCAATGGTTCCTGACATTCCCTGGGGCCAACATTCTTCAGAGCTATTTAAAGTTACCACGACATGATCTGCAATTGGCCAGCGTTTATCCACGAGATTTAGGGCTATGACTTTCCTGAAGATGTTGCCTCAGAAAAGATCTGGTGAAATACACTGAGAAATGAGACAAATTTCCTGTCTCCATGTTAAAAAATACTGAGATCAAATAAAAGTAGTCTTGCTGTGTGCTGCAGAAAACACTTTCTCTAGAAGAGAAAACTGGAGAACAACTAAAACTGCTTACTTTTCAAGTCCAGTGGCTTCCTTTAAGACCTCACCTTGCAGGGCTCATAATCCAAAACTGCATCTCATATATTTGCCCAATGCATACTCTGCCCAATCCCCGCCTTGCCTTACAAAACCCTTTGTTTTTAAATTTTTAATTAATCAACTTTTAACTTTATTTTTAGAGCAATTTAATGTTCACAGCAACATTGAGTGGAAATTACAGAAGATTCCCATACACCATGTCCCACCCCACAGACACAGCCCCCACAATATGGACATCTCACACCCAAGTGGTACCTTTGTCACCATCAGTGAACATACACTCACACATCATTATCACCCATGGCCCATCGCTTATATTACAGTCCAGCACTAACCCTTTAAACCCTTTCCCTGCCTTCCTTCTTCTGAGATACTACTATAAACTTGTCTAAGTGGTGGTCTACCTTACTGCATCCAGTCTATTAAACAGTTTTCTTGGTTGAAGGGTTTTTCTATGTTTTTTGTGGAGACTTTTGACACCATGCCATGGCTCACTTCTTTCTAGAGCAGTGACCATGACCCACAGTTAGAAATCATTTTATATCACAATCCACTACACTCACAAATTCACAGATGTCTGTGGGGGTGATGTGGAATTGAGGCCACCTTCAGAGGGCCTTAATGGGGATGCTAAACACCTCTGATGAGAACTTTTCAAAAGTCAATATCCTCATTTGCCATTTCATCCACAGCTTTTGTCACATATTGTCTAGTTGAATGGTTGTAAGCTATTTAACAGAGCCAGTTAGTCACTGGGATATAATGTTCCCTTTTAAAGTAGCTGGAAGAAGAGAACAATTTTCAAACTCCCAAGTGATAAGCTTTAACTGACACAATTAAAAAGGAAGAATATTGAAAACAAACTAGTAGATCATTGCAAACTTAATGTCAAAACTGACTAAGCTAAAATTCTGCTTGATGTAGAGTTGTGGTTACACTGGTTTTAACCCCAAATCACTGTGTGAGAGGCTGGGACTCACTGAAGGAGCCCGTGCCTCAGGCACATGAATCATCAGATCTTTTCAGGAGGATCCCAGACCTAAGCCTCACAGATTCTAAGAACCACAAAGATGACTGAAGTCCTGGAGGTATACTGCATGATGCTCGTAAAATTCCAAAGGAAATTGTAGTAGTTCCTCTTGATAAATGTCTTCAGTTAATGTTTTCTGGTGAACAGGGATGTTAAAACTAGTTTTCAACTTTAGAAAACGGCCAGTGGAGGCCAGACGTGGTGGTTCATGCCTGTAATCCCAGAACTTTGGGAGGCCAAGGTGGGAGGATCACGTGAGCCCAGGAGTTCCAGACCAGCCTGGGAAACAAGGCGAAACCCCATCTCTACAAAAAATAGAAAAATTCACCTGGCGTGGTAGCACATGCCTGTGATCTCAACTATTTGGGAGCCTGAGGTAGGAGGATCACTTGAGCCCAGGAGGTCAGGCTGCGGCAAGCCATGACTGTGCCACTGCACTCCAGCCTAGGCAACAGAGTGAGACCTTGTCTCAAAAAAAAAAAAAAGAAAATGGCCAATAGATACATTTGTTAAGTGAAATAAATAAGTTTCAAGGAAAAGTATACAACATGATTTCATTGTTTAAAAAACCAAACCAAACCAAATCTAAATATATGAATATGTATAAATATATTTCTGTGAATCTAGAAAAATACATAAAAGGACACCCTAAGCTGTTAACATTGGTTATTTCAGAGAAATAGAAATGGAGGTAGAGTGAAGAAATTATACACTTTTTGGTATATCTTTGGATTATTTGTTACCAAAAATTAGGTATTAACTATTTTAAAGAAGTAAATTATAAAATCTTCTCTTATGCTGAAATAGGTATCTTTGCCATAGGTCAAATACAGAAATTTCTGCTACTGTATCTTTTAATCCTGGCAGGAAAAAAAAAATCTGATAGAGCAAAATTCCTCAGCATTGATAGTGCCTTAAATACACACAAGACAAGACTGCAACTGCCGTGGAATCTGTCTTCATCACAGAAGGAAGAGAGCAGATGGTGCTTTTGCACTCAGTGGAGTGAGCTAGAGACCAATGCTGAAAGGGGAAGGGAGCTGTCAATGGCATGCTGTCACCTGCCGGGAGGTTAGGCTTGTTGGCTTCCCTGAGCAGTTCACACAAGTATTCCCACCAACCTCAGAGGTGGCTGTCTGGGTAAGAATGTTAACTCAAAACCTGTCACCCTTATGACATCTGGGAGAGGCACTGGAATGAAGATTGGCAGGCCAGGGTTTCCAAACAGATGTCCTTCTGTGAGTAGAAGCAGTAATAGAGATTGTCTGGCATAAAAAGGCATGCATTTCTCTCCAGGATCAGAGGTTATGATGATAAAAGTCTCTCTACAAATCAAGTCTGGTTAAAACCTGTCCCCACTTTCAACCTTCAGGGCCCACAGGGAAAAATCTGAGCTACTAAGTCTGGTAGAGAAGAGATAATCTCCCACAACCCACAGCACCCCAGCATTGCTACAGCCCAGCAAAACCAAACTCCTTGCAAAGTTTTGAGGCACATTTTCTAAATCTCATCTTTGAATTCATTGTTGGTTTCCTCATTATATGTCCTAACCTTGGCCCACCAATAAAGTAGAAGTAAGTTGTAAAATTATTCCTTTTATAACTTATCATAAGTTATAAAAATCTCTCTTATAAAAAGTACCCTGCAAGAAAGAAGCCACTCCTGGATTTAATGCTACTTATCACTGTAGAAGTCTTGTGTTTATTCTCAATATAGGATTTACAACAAATTGAAGGGGAAAATTACTTACATGGACCTTTGTGTCTCTCTGCCTTCCCATAAAATGGGAAAAATTCTAGATTTCAGATACTGAAGATGGTGTTACATATATTGAATTTAGATCACAACTAACATTTACCCCTATTCTTCCTGTTTTGAATAGTCCAAAGAGTTTGCAATGATATTATCTTCAAACATCCTGAATAAATGTATTAATAAGAATAGATTCTCCTGTGATTGACAGAACACCCAATATAACAGAGGCTTAAATAAGAGAAAAATAGATTTCTCTCTCCCATATATAAGAAGTCTAAAGACAGACTTCCAGGACTGTATGGTGGCTTCCTGCAGTATTTTTGTTTGTTTGTTTCTTTGTTTGAGACAGAGTTTTGCTCTTGTTGCCCAGGCTAGAGTGCAATGGTGCAATCTTGGCTCACCACAACCTCTGCCTCCCTGGTTAAAGCAATTCTCCTACGTCAGCCTCCTGAGTAGCTGGGATTATAGGTATGCATCACCACGCCCAACTAATTTTGTATTTTTAGTAGAGACAGGGTTTCTCCATGTTGGTCAGGCTGGTCTTGAACTCCTGACCTCAGGTGATCCACCCACCTCGGCCTCCCAAAGTGCTGGGATTACAGGTGTGAGCCACTGTGCCTGGCTTCTGCAGTAGCTTTTAAAACATCTTAGGATTGAAAATAGTCACTACACAAAAAGATCAGTAAATTTTCCTCTACCTGACTTTGGCCTGGCCAGTTTTTCAAAATCTCATTTCTGAAGGCTTACACAGCCTTGGACACTTGTGAACTCTTTATGCCAAAGAGAGCTTGAAAGTGGAAGGAACAGTGGACTTCTCTTTTCTCTGTGCACATTTTGCCCATATACAACCCACAAGACCATCTTAGAAGTGTTATGGGCTGTACATTAAGACCACGCATTTCCCTTACTGCTAAAAATTCTTGGTTTTCTTATCCCCCAAATTCCCACTATTAAATCTATTTTATCCTCTAGTGACCTTTACTTGGGATTAAAGAGGACATAAATGGGACTGTAAATTGAAGAATGGAGAAAATATTTAGTTGTATGTTTAATGATTTTATAAAAAAATTTTTCACAGTATGATATCATTTTTCTAACCAAGTTTTTTGGATGTAAGTGATGATACATAACTTTTTCTTCCACGTGACTAGTTCTAGTCATTCTTTTTCTCCATAATAAGAACCTATAATCAAATAAAGCAAACAAAAGTATGAAACCACTTTAAGGACAAGATTATAAATCAATACCAATTGCAATGTTGAAGTTTAAATATATGAAGTAAAAAATTGTCTACGTTAGCTGTAGTGCAATTAGTCCTCCAAATTCATGTTCACAGAATACAATCCTACATATCTCTCTTAATTTTTTTTTTTTGAGAGGGAGTCTCTGTTGCCCAGGCTGGAGTACAGTGGCACGATCTCAGCTCACCACAACCTCCGCCACCTGGGTTCAAGTGATTCTCCTGCCTCAGCCTCCAGAGTAGCTGGGATTATAGGCGCATGCCACCACACTCGGCTAATTTTTTTTGTATTTTTAGTAGAGACAGGGTTTCATCTTGTTGGCCAGACTGGTCTCAAACTCCTGACTTCAAGGTGATCCACCCACCTCAGCCTCCCAAAGTGCTGGGATTACAGGGGTGAGCCACCGCGCCTCGGCCATCTCTTTTAATAATTACATAGATCCCATTGGCAAGTTAAACTCTTGGACAGCATGTCTTACCAAAAATGAGAATGGACTTTGTTCTTATATATTAGCTTATCAATTGTTACCCCATCCTGGCTGGGCGTGGTGGCTCACGTCTGTAATCCAGCACTTTGGGAGGCTGAGGCAGGCAGATCACCTGAGGTCAGGAGTTTGAGACCAGCCTGGCCAAGATGATGAAACCCCGTCTCTACTAAAAATAGAAAACTTAGCCAGGCATGGTGTTGCATGCCTGTAGTCCCAGTTACTTGGGAGGTTGAGGCAGGAGAAACACTTGAATCCAGGAGGCAGAGGTTGCAGTGAGCTGAGATCATGCCACTGCACTCCAGCCTGGGTGATGGAGCAAGACTCTGTCTCAAAAAAAAAAAAAATTGTTACCCCATCCCACCAGCTGAAAAAGGACATATACCTGTTCAGACATTGCTTTCTATGTATTTCATTCATGTTTTTACAGAATCTCATTTTGTTACCTTCAAATGGAGGCTTGCCTGTGGCTGCAGCTGTAGAGCAAGAGGGGCCTCGCACACCACGCAGATGGGAGTGTTCATGGGTACCAAGCTTCTGCATTCTGCACATAAGCCCATCTGCACAAGGAAAAGGTCTGCTTCATCTTGCACGTAAAAACTGAAGGCATGAATAGATCTTAGAATGTAAGGTTTGGTCTACAGCTATACCACCCTGAACACTCCGGATCACATCTGATCTCAAAAGCCAGGCAGGTCGGGCTTGGTTAGTACTTGGATGGGAGAATGTAAGGTTTGATTTGTTTTTGTAAAACAATTTTTAAAATAATTACCTTTATAAAGATATGCTAATTACTCTGACTTGACCACTGCACATTGTATCAAATAACATCACATATCCCATAAATATGTACAATTGTTATGTGTCAATTAAAAAGTAAATAATAGAAAATAAAATAGCAATATTACATTTCTTATTATTCTATTCTTATTAAGAGTAAAAACATGTTCATTGTAGAAAAGAGAGATGTTAAAAAAAGAAAAATATCCATAGGAAATTAATTTATAGCATAATAGAATGAGGAGGTCTATAAATCCTCTTCCCTAGAAGGAATCACAGGCCTGGCGCGGTGGCTCACGTAATCACAGCACTTTGGGAGGCCAAGGTGGGAGGATCACCTGAGGTCAGGAGTTTGAGACGAGCCTGGCCAACATGGCAAAATCCCGGCTCTACTAAAAATACAAAAATTAGCCAGGCATGGTGGCAGGTGCCTGTAATCCCAGCTACTTGGGAGGCTGAAGTGGGAGAATTGCTTGAAGCCAGGAGCGGCAGGTTGCATTGAGTGGAGATCACATCACTGCACTCCAGTCTGGGTGACAAGACTGAGACTCTGTCTCAAAAAAAAAAAAAAGTAATCACACAGTCAGACAATGTTGTCAAAAAGCAAGCACTTCAGCAACCTGAAAGTCATCAAAAGGCAGACAACAAATTGAGAAGTTCCTGAAAATGACCGAACTGCAGAAAAGAACACTAAGCTCTGTGTGGTTGTTGCCTGGGCTGCCCGCTCCTCCCCTAGCTTTGTCAGTGCGGTGGCTCCACCCAGGCAGGGCAGGCTGTGAAAACTGGAAGTTTTGTGACTGCTGATGGGCAGCGTTCACTTGATTTGGAGTACTGTTAAGGTGACAATTTTGGTGGCAGGCAAACAAGGAAGACCAGTAGTCCCCTAGTCTGAGATAATGAGCCTGTTTGAGGTTAATTGATGCACTGACTGGCAAACTGGCCTAGGATTTAACATGCAGTTCCAGGAGGTAATTCAATGATAGGGGCTTCATAGCTCTCCATATAGCCTTAGTTGACTGGAGGTATGCACATGAGCAGTATAAACCAGATTAGGCCCAAGCCACCCACACAGCCCTGGCCAAGATAAAGAAACCTTGAGACCAGCCTGGCCAAGATGATGAAACTCCGTCTCTACTAAAAATACAAAATTAGCCAGGCATGGCAGTGCATGCCTGTAGTCCCAGCTACTCGGTAGGCTGAGGCAGTCAGATAATGCTGTCAAAAATCAACTACTTCAGCACCCTGAAAATCATCAACAGGCAGGTAACAAATTGAGAAGTTCCTGAAAATGACTGAGCTGCAGAAAAGAACACTATGCCCTGTGTGATTGTTTACTGGGCTTCCCAGGAACTGCACACACAGATGCAAGAGAGCTCGGCATAAAGTAAAAGCTGGGTCTGGAAAATAGCCTTAAGTTTGAAAGCTACCCAGCTTACACACAGATCCATCAGCAGGGAGTGGAGGCCTTCCTGGATGGAGCTACTTGAGCACAATCTCTGGCTAATTGAACACTAAGAGATGCTAGCCCAAAAGTAACATGAGGCTTAAATATAACAGCAAGAAAAAGCTGCTGCTCTACTATTTACTATAGCAGTCTTAGAACCAACCCAAATGCCCATCAATGATAGACTGGATAAAGAAAATGTGCATGTATATACCATGGAATACTATGCAGCCATTAAAAAAATAAGTTCATGTCCTTTGCAGAGACATGGATGAAGCTGGAAGCCATCATTCTCAACAAACTAACACAGGAACAGAAAGCCAAACACCTCATTTTCTCACTCATAAGTGGGAGTTGAACAATGAGAACACATGGGCACAGGGAGGGGAACATCACACACCAGGGCCTGTCAGGAGGTGGGGGACAAGGGGAGGGAGGGCATTAGGAAAAATACCTAATGCATGCGAGGCTTAAAACCTAGATGATGGTTGATGGATGCACCAAACCACCATGGCACACATATACCTATGTAACAAATCTGCATGTTCCACACATGTATCCCATAACTTAAAGTGTAATTGTTTTAAAAAGCTGCTGTTCTGTCTATGGAGTAGTCATTCTTTTGTTTCTTTACTTCTCTAATTAAGAAAAAAATTAAAAAATAAAAAGCCTGATACTAGTGGTCACACAGTGCAGGGGAGACAGACATTAAAGATTTAATCCAAGTAAACAAAATACAAATCAACAACCTTCAGGGAAAAAAAGTCAGACTCCAAAGTTGCTAGAATATGCTACCTGAAGTAGTCAAGAAAAAATTATGAGACATGCAAAAATTAAAGTGACCTACACTCAGAAGAAAAATAGTCAACGGTCCACAGAAAATATCTGAGTGCCTTTAGATGCTGGATTTAGTAGAAAAAGATTTCAAAGCAGTTATTTTTTTTAATGTTCAAAGAACTAAAGGAAACCATGTTTGATAAAAATTAAAGTGTGATGATAATGATCTGATAGGGAACCTCAATAGAGAGACAGAAATTTTTTTAAAAAAAATAATTAAATCAAAGCCTGGAGTTGAAAAGTAAAGTAAATTAAATTTTTTTAATTGCCGGAGGGACTCAACAGCAGATCAGACATCAGATGAAAGAATCAGTGAACTTGAACATAGAGCCCAACAACAGAAATTATCTAATCTGAAGAACAGAGAGAAAAAAGACCAAAGAAAATAAGCAGAACATCAAAAACCTATGGGGCAAAATCAAGCATAGCAACATATGCGTAAAGGAGAGAGAAAAAAGAGCAGAAAAAGAATTAAAGAAACAGTGGCCAACATTTCCCACATTGGGGGAAAACCAAAACTCAGCAGATCCAATAAGCTCAATCAATCCCAAGAAAGACAAACACAAAGAGACCACACTTAAACACATTATAATCAGACTGCTGAAGGTCAAAGACAAAGAGAAAATATTGAAAGTAGCAAGAGAAAAAACTACTTATGCATCAAAAACAAAGGGGGGCAGAAGGCAGTAGAATGAAAATTCAAAAGGCTGAAAGAGAAAATAATTGCTAAACCAGAAGTACATCTGCAGCAAACCATCCTTCAAAAATGAAGGCAAAATCAAGATTCTGACATACACAAAGACAGAGAGAAACGGCTAGCAGACATATCTCACAAGAAATACTGAAGGAACTTCTTCAAACTGAAAGGAAATGACACTAGATGATCACTTGAGTTCACAGGAAGAAGTGAGAAGACCAGATATAATAAATATGAGGGCAGATATAAATGACTCCATAGACATTTTATCTCTTCTTTAAATAACATGATTGTATAACACTGCATTTTTTAGTTTATAACATATATAGATGCAATATATATGGTAATTACATAAAAGATAAAGAAAGGAAGAGGATACTTAAGCAATGTTAAGAAAAAGAAAGAAAGGGGCGGGGCACAATGGCTCACACCTGTAATCCCAGCACTTTGGGAGGCTGGGTGGTGGGTAGGGGGGAATCACTTGAGGTCAGGAATTCAAGATCAACCATCCTGGCCAATATGATGAAACTCTGTCTCTACAAAAAATACAAAAATTAGTTGGGTGTGGTGGTGCATGCCTGTAATCCCAGCTACTCAGGAGGCTGAGACAGGAGAATCGCTTGAATCCAGGAGGTAGAGGTTGCAGTGAGCCGAGATTGTGCCACTGCACTCATTCCAGCCTGGGTAACAGAAGGAGATTCCGTCTCAAAAAAGAAAAGAAATAGAAACAAAGGGGAAAGGAGTGAAATTTCTATATTTTAGTAGAATTGAGTGAAATTATTCTAAAATGGACTGTGATACACCCCATCTTCCATGATGTGATTATTATGTATTGCATCCCTGCATCAAAACATCTCATGTACCCATAAATACATATACCTATTATGTACTCACAAAAATTAAAAAGCAAAATTAAATAAAATAGAATGTGATAAATTAAGGTCCATATTGTAGTCTCTAGTGCTTAAGATAACTTTAAAACTAGTAAAAAAAAAAAATCAACAGAAGTATTAAAATGGCACACTAAAAATAACAAAAAAAATAACACAAGACCCAACTACATGCTGTCTACTAGAAACACCTTAAATTCAAAGACACAAATGGATTGAAAGTAAAAGCATAGAAAAGGACTTACAATGCAAACAGTAACCATAAAAGAGCTAGAGTAGCTACATAAATATCAGAGAATAAAGGACTTTAAGACAAGAAGTATTAGCATAGACAAAGAGAGACATTTTGTGATAATAAAAGGGTCAATACGTCAGGAAGATACAGTAATTATAAGTGTATATGAACATACTAGTCTGTTCAGGCTGCAATAACAAAATACCATAAAGTGGGTGGCTTGTAAACAACAGAGATTTATTTCTCAGAGTTTTGGAGGCTGAGAAATCCAAGATCAGGGTGCCAGCAAATTTGGTATCTAGTGAGGGCTTGCCCTCTGCTTCACAGATGCACCTTTTAGCTGTGTCTTCATATAATGGAAGGGCAAACAAGCTCCTCTGGACCTCTCTTATAAGGGCACTAACCCCATTCATAAGGGGTTCATCATCATGACCTAATTACCTCCCAAAGACCCAACCTTCTAACACCATCACCTTGGGGATCAGGATTTCAACATATGAATTTTGGGGAAGACACAAAGATTCAATCGACAGCATGGACATAACAGCAAACACCCAAAATACCTGAAGCAACAACTACAGGTCAGAGTTGAGATTAAGACTCCATCTATCACCTGAGCACCTAAAGCCCCAGCTTTACTGGGGGACCACAGTGGTGTTTTTAATCTCCAAGAATTAGCATGAATTTAGAGCCAGTATCAGATTATTCCCCCAAAGACTGGGGCATTTTTTTTTTTTCCTTAATGCACAGTCACTCAATTGAAAGCAACAAATCCCCTTGGGGAAGCATTCAAGGAATATTTCTGATACGTAATTGCAAAGCTCCAGGGTCCTTCTCTAAGGAGACCCAGTCCTCCCCTTCAATCAAGAGACTCTGAATTTATGAACTGACTTATGTCTAGAAACTGGGTGAGAAATTTGGTTGCTCCAATGCAGTGGCTCAAGTCAGTTTTTAGCTACATGACCTAGCATTTTTCAATTATACAGACCAAGCAATATACTAGGAGACTGTCCATCTATCATTCCTAGGAATCCCACGATCAGACTCCTCTTACTGAAACATCATGGCTGTCCTTGTCTTTGGCAGTTAAGTGCTGCCACTTGACTTCTTCCACTCTGGGATCTCATTAGCTCCAATGAGATCAGGGAGCCCATCTAAATAGCAGCATCCCCCATGATCATATCTGGCCTATAAAGGAAAGCAGCCACCAAACTTTTTAAGAATGCAGCTGCTCCTCTTGTTAATGTATGCCTTGATATCTTAGTGATGGAAGTGTCTTCTGGGCCTTCTTGTGAAACATAGGTAAGACTCAGGGGTGCAAGACACACATATCAAACCCACTCCAACTTTCTATTTGCCTAAGTCTTTGTATTACCTGCTCCACATGATGCTGGGTGTTATGTACTAAACTGTGTCCCCCAGAATTCATTATATTGAAGCCTCAACTGCCAATGTGATTATATTTGGAGATAGGTCCTTTAAGGAGGTAACTTACATGAATTTATACCAATTTCATGTTACACTGTCTCTATTTAGAATCTAGTCACACACATATTCCCCAAGACTCTGCTACTATATATTAATAAAATATTCCTCTTTGTGTGTGTAAGTTATTTCCTCCTGGATTACAGAATGCACTTGTCCTCCTACAGCATGCTGGGTTGGGTCCCTAGAATGTGACAGGTGGTTGTGATGGGTCTAAACCACCCGCAACAACCTGTGAGGAGAATCAACATCCCCTTTCAAGCCACCTGCCCAGGTGAGATTATCACAAACATTTTAAGCAAATGAAGGCTGGTATCCTCAGACAGAAGGGCATCCTCAGACATAAGAGCAAACTACATCCATTGGCCAGGAGGCACAGAGTGACAAGGATACAAGACTGTCAGTTTCATCTGGGTCCCACCTGCCATCTCCATCTGAGTTTCAGGATCACATTCTTTCCCAATTAATGGCCTAACTTTCACATAAGAAATGTGGTGATCAGGTGAATGTAACTGACATTATAAGTTCCCAACATACACAATGTAATTTTTGTTTGATTTTCATCAATATAATCCTGAAGCTATAAGAAACAGATTATTTTGAGCTGTCATAGGAGATCTCTGGCTCCTGCACCATGACTTAAAGGTCTTGAGCTTGTCGTTTTCTTTCTGGGAATGCTCCCATGGACTCAGGAGAATACATCCTCCATATATTTTGTAGTCATAGTCATTGTCACTGTCATAGAGTCAAAAGCAGCAGCTACTTGGCCACTCAAGACACTTGCTTCAGTTGGCACTTCATCACAATCAGCCACAGGTGTCAGCATGATTAACTGTGATGTCCCCTCATGCTATGGATCACCAGTGTCCTGTTTCCCATTGGCAAGGAGCTCAGTACTACTCCCAAGCAAAGGAAAACACCAAACCACTTCCAAAATCCCCTGTTGACAGGTTTATATCCTGGGACCAATCCCACTACCAATTCTGCTTCAGTCAGAGTCCAATCAGGAGACAGAAACCACAAGTAATTTGAACAGGAAATGTTCATATAAATAATTATTAACTGGTAGCCAGGGCTTAACTACTAATGGGTAATATACAGAAATTCCAAACACGGGGAGGATCCCCTACCTCTATGGCTGAGACAAAGAGCCCAAGGAGGATCAAATTTGGAAGAGGCACTTACTTTGCCCCACACCTAAGGCTGAAATCAGACTTCATTGAATTGAGTGTGGCTGTTACCCACTGGATGGCAGAGAATTTCACTGAGGTGACACACATCAGAGCTGGCAAGGAAAAAGCAGCCCACTGGGATCCAATGGAACTCATTAGGAACTCCCCATCTAGGGAACAGGCAGAACATGTTGCGAAGTCAGATACAGAGATGCTGCTGAACTTGCTGGAAAGCTGCTACTGGGATGCCCAAGAGACTATCTGGGAAGCTGGCTGGGGTGCCAGTGGAACTCACTGAGAAGCATCCACAGACAACACTGAAATTCACAGAGTTCAGCACAAACAGGTGTCCTACAGGTTAGCTCACATCACAAGAGCAAAGAGAGAGGAGAGCACTCACCTCTGCATCTCTTTACTGAGACTCTCCAAGAGTCTTGGGTCTAGAAGTAGGATACTACCCCTTTGAATCCCAGAAGCCCAGCTCAGAGCAGGACACAGTAAGTACTCGATAAATGGTTGTTAGCTTAAATTACAAAGCTGTTATACATTAAAGCCTATTGTTGCACTAATAGAAATATAATTGGGGGACAATCTAGGTGTTTTAAAGTTCATCATGTTAAATATTTATAATCGCTGGTGGGAGTGTAAATTAGTTCAACGTTGTGGAAGACAGTGTGGCAATTCCTCAAGGACCTAGAAATAGAAATTCCATTTGACCCAGCAATCCCATTACTGGGTATCTATCCAAAGGATTATAAATCGCCCTACTATAAGGACACATGCACACGAATGTTCGTTGCAGCACAGTTTACAATAGCAAAGACCTGGAACCAACCCAAATGCCCATCGATGATAGACTGGACAGGGAAAATGTGGCACATATACACCATGGAATATTATGCAGCCATCAAAAACGATTGAGTTTGCGTCCTTTGTAGGGACGTGGATGAACCTGGAAACCATCATTCTCAGCAAACTGACACAAGAACACAAAATCAAACACCGCATGTTCTCACTCATAGGTGGGTATTGAACAATGAGAACACATGGACACAGGGAGGGGAGCACTATACACTGGGGTCTGTTGGGGGGAAATAGGGGAGGGACAGCGGGGGGTGGGGAGTTGGGGAGAGATAGCATGGGGAGAAATGCCA
Organism: Aotus nancymaae; assembly: GCF_030222135.1. Lineage (NCBI taxonomy): Eukaryota > Metazoa > Chordata > Mammalia > Primates > Aotidae > Aotus > Aotus nancymaae. Next base: position 7,234,032 of record NW_026988412.1, on the reverse strand, counting down.
TATATAGGTGAAGGGGAGGAAGGCAGCAAATCACACTGCCACATATGTACCTATGCAACAATCTTGCATGTTCTTCACATGTACCCCAAAACCTAAAACGCAATAAAAAAAAAATTCAAAAATTAAAAAAAAAAAAATTTATAATCGCTAATAACCTTTCCTCCTTGTAAAAACCAAGTTAGTTGTGAAAATCCCTTTCCAGGCAAGTAGAAAATAATTTTGGTATTGCATCAACTAATACAAACAGAGAAAAATCAAACCAATGGGACTTATTCATATCTTGTTTTCTGTATTGTCTTCTTTCACTAACACATTTAGTCTAGAATCTCTACAAGCTGCACACAATGAATTTGGCCCAATTTGGTGTTATAGTCTGTTTTTATTTAAAATCAACTCCCACACTTATTGCCTAAGATTCTGCCATTATATATTAGCAAAATCTTTAAGGAATTTAAAATGTATCACTGAAGTAAATTAAATCAACTTCTACAAAAATCTTGAGCAATATATTAGAAGAATATTAAAACAGATAGCCACTTAATGCCTGACCCCTTGCTTGAGGCATAACTCAAATCAAAACCTTGGACTTTGAACTCACTCAATTAGTGACTTTTTCTTAGTAACTATCTTTTTTCAGATGGTAATTTTTCACTCAGTATCACAAATTCCTTTATTTCATTTTGATCTCTTCATTTCCAGTCCAATAAAAATCCCCAAAATTTCAAGCACTCAAAAAATGAACACATTTTGGTAAAGGTTTTAATTTTTAGCAAGCCAAATATGTCTTTTAACTACCTCCAAAATTAGTAGTGACATAATATCAATTATTATCTACCCTTAATCAGCCAAAGCTATTAAATTTAAATACACAGATCAATCTATAGATTCTTTGGACAGAATAATACATCAAATGGATATATAGATATATAGAGACATAAAGTAATTGGTACTTCTCTTCATTAATTTCTAGAATATAATTCCTTATTACACCCAGGATATGAGCAGAGCTATCAAATGAATAGAAAACATTTACTTATCCATGCATGCCTCATTAAAACAGTAAGATTCCAATGTTTTTTGAGTCTGTGCTTCTGGCAGGCCACACAAAAGACACAGCATTGCAAATAAGTTTTTCCATGCTTAAGTAGGAGTGTGTAAGAGTTCAACCAGCCAAAAATTCTTCCATGAGTATTTATGTGTGTGGTTCATGCGTACCAAGCACTGTGTTACTGCTGCAAATAAAGATCAGATCAACCAATGAAAGATGTTTTTAAGAATTCTGCTGCTCACCTGAGCTCCTTCCGGGGGTGGGAGACGATAGCCAAATATGGGTGGGACAGGAGAGCCACATTCTTGACAGAAGCGAGCAAAGGGATCTGATGGGCGGGGGGCAAGGCAGTGGGCACACCTACAACAAAACAGGTTCCTGGTTGGCCATGTTCTGGTAGGTCAACGTTAAGAAGACTGGTAAAAATCCAAAAGCGTTCAAACAGTTTTAAACATAAAATAAAAGCAGACCACTCTCGATGGCTATGGAACAAGTTCAAGTTCCATCTTGAACTTCTCTAGATCACTTTATTAGAAATACTTCTCTAGGTCATTTTATTAGAAAGCGGCCTCACAGCTGAACGCTCTGGTGTCCTTTCCACATAGGCCAAGTCCATTTAACTTCCTGATCATGGCAAGAAGTTCATCAGCAGCCTTGACCCCACTTCTTGGTTGAGCTCTGTCTATCCTGTCACATTGGATTTGATGTGTATAAGGGTGAGCTCTGGGAATTCCAGTAATTTTTATATTATGCTTTTCTGACTTCCTACCACTGAGCCCAGTCTAAGGGACAGTTCTTGCTTGTACATTAAACCCATCCTTTTTCTTTGCCCACTTTAGCTTAGTGTCCTCAGGCCCTGCCCCACATCAAATTCAAGACAACAGCATCTGGCCCCATTTCTTAGGCAGCCAGACCAATCATTTAGCTCCTATTCACCTAAATGGGTTCTGGCTATCCACCAAAGTGAGAGCATTCTTGGAATTAGGCTTCCCTGTATGTACATTGCTACTGCCATGCCTTTCCAGACAAGTTGGGCTCCTGATCCTGTGACCTATCTATCTGGTCTGCTCCTTGGCAACTTGGAGGCTTAGATACTGTGCACTGGATTGCCTGGTTGCCCGCACTAGTCTCCACTGGAGACTGGAGTTGTGCTCACTTCCCATAGTCTTATCTTCTTTAGGCCTTCATTACTGCACCATGGCACCAAGGTTTCACATCTCCAGCATGGGCCCACCCACCAAGGCAACAACAGTTCCCTCTTTTCTATGCCCAAAACTCATAAAGTACAATCTGACTGTCTCATTCCTCTGATTTGAATTGAGGGCATAGAGCTGGGAATCTCAGAGGGTCAAGGTAACTGGAGCTTTTAGGAAAGAATACCAGAGAAGAGCTGCAGGGAGAGCCTCAGAGTTTTGCAGAGGGTCACCCTCAAGTCTTCATCTGGGTACCTGATGAGTGCATGTGATGGAAGAAACCACTCAAGGTCAGAAAGTAAATCCCAAAGGGGAACACAGAAAACAATATTCAGGATTCACACAGGGCTGGGAAGCTGATGCTTAAACCACCAAAGCGGAAAAAATTCTTGTTTACTGAGGTATCAGTAAGAATACCCTATATATACTCTAAATACCCTAATTAGAACATAGGCATTGTCAGATACAGTTTTTTAAAAAGCAAGACCTAACTACACGCTGCTCAAAAGAAACCAACTTTAAATAGAGACATAAATAGATTCAATAAAGAGTGGTATATACACACACACACCTCTAAAGAAAGCAGGAGTGGCAACATTAACATCAGAACAAGTAGGTTTCTGAGCAAAGAATATTAGCAGAGTTAAAGAAGTTTATTTCATAATGATAAAAGGGTCATCTCAGCAAGAGGACATAAGAATCCAAAATGTTTATGTTCTTAATAACAGAGTGTCAAAGTACATGAAGAAAAAACTGACAGAAATGGAAATGCAAGAATAAATAGGCAAATTCACAATTACAGTCAGAGATTTCAATATTACTCTCAATAATTGATTACATGACAAAGAGAAAATCAGTAAAGATAGAGAAGAATTAAACAATACCATCAACTAACTTAACCTAACTGATATTTATAGTACACTTAGTCTGGCAGAATACACATTCTTTTAAAGTGCACATAGAACATTTACCAATCAAATCATATATCTTTTCTGACCAAAAGTAAATAACTTTGACATAAACACCAAGCCAGGTGCACTGGCTTGTATCTGTAATCCCACAATTTGGAAGACTGAAGTGGAAGGATCACTCGAGGCCAGGAGGTCAAGGCCAGCCTGGGCAATTTGGTGAGAACCTCCTCTTTACAAAAAAAAAAAAAAAAAGTAAGGTTTTTTGTTTTGTTTTGTTTTGAGACAGAGTCTTGCTCTGTCACTTAGACTGGAGTACAGTGGCATGATCTTGGCTCACTCCAGTCTCCATCTCCTGGGTTCAAGTCATTATTGTGCCTCAGCCTCCCAAGTAGCTGAGATTACAGGCATCTGCCACCATGCCCAGCTAATTTTTTTTCTGTGTGTATATTTTTAGCAGAGACAGGGTTTCGCCATGTTGGCCAGGCTGTTCTCAAACTCCTGGCCTCAAGTGATCCTCCTATCTCAGTTTCCCAAAGTGCCAGAATTACAGGCATGAGCCACCACCCCAGCCAAAAAAATGTTTTTTAATTAGCCGGGTGTAGTTGCACACGCCTATAGTCCCAGCTACTTGGGAGGCTGAGGCAGGAGGATGCCTTGAACCCAGGAGTTTCAGGCTGCAGTGAGCTATGATTGGGCCTCTGCCCTTCAGCCTGGGTGACAGAGTAAGACCCTGTCTAAGAAAGAAAGAAACAGGAAAGGTGGAGAGGAAAGAAGGAAGGAAAGAAGGCCCAAAAGATAAAGGAAAATCCTCCAGTATTTGAAAATTTAATAAAACACTTCTAACTAACCCATTGCCCTCTGCACACAATAGCAATGATAATTAGAAACCGTTTGAACTGAACGAAAATGAAAATATAACATATCAAAATTTAGAGATGGCAAGTAAAGCAGTATTCAGGGGAAATGTACAGTTCTAAATACCTATGCTGGAAAAGAAGAGAGGCTTCGAATCAATAACTTTGTGTTCCCATTAAAGAAACTAAAAAAAGAACAAATGAAACCTAAAATTTACTCAAAAAATATTAATGAATATGAATGTACTTCTATCTATTAAAGAAATTTAATGTATAGTTAAAAATCTTCCTGAAAAAACATCTTCCTGAAGGAAAACTCCAGATCTAATCATTTCACTTGGGAATTCCTACTAAATATGTAAGGAAGAAATAATACCAATTTCACATAAACCTTTTTCAGAGTTGAAAGAGCGAGAATACTTCCCAACTTATTCTATGAAGCTAGAATTATACTGATGCTAAAACCAGACAAAGACATTAACAAGAAAAGAAAATCCCCCGACATCCTTTATGCAAATGCTGGCAAAAAAATTCTTTAAAACCTTTTAGCAAATCAAATTCAACATTATATAAAATAGATAAGACTTCAAGTGGATATATTTCAGGAATCTAAGGTTGATTTAACATTTGAAAACCAATCATTGTAATTCACCACATGAAAAGAAAAAAATTATCCTCTCAATAAATAGAAAAGATACCTTGGACGAAATCCAACATCTATTCATGATTTTAAAAAAGCAAACAGAGCCGGGCGCGGTGGCTCACGCCTGTAATCCCAGCACTTTGGGAGGCCAACGCGGGTAGATCACGAGGTCAAGAGATCGAGACCATCCTGGTCAACATGGTGAAACCCCGTCTCTACTAAAAATACAAAAAATTAGCTGGGCATGGTGGCGCGTGCCTGTAATCCCAGCTATTCTGGAGGCTGAGGCAGGAGAATTGCCTGAACCCAGGAGGCGGAGGTTGCGGTGAGCCGAGATCGCGCCATTGCACTCCAGCCTGGGTAACAAGAGTGAAACTCCGTCTCAAAAAAAAAAAAAAAAAAAAAAAAAAAGAAAAGAAAACATTTAGAAAATTAGAAACAGGTCAAAATTTCAACTTGGCTGGGTGTGGTGGCTCACGCTTATAATCCCAGCACTTTGGGAGACTAAGGTGGGCGGATCACCTGAGGTCAGAGTTCGAGACCAGCCTGGCCAATGTGGTGAAACCCCATCTCTACTGAAAAAAATACAAAAATTAGCCTGGTGTGGTGGCGCACGCCTGTAGTCCCAGCTGTTTGGGAAGGCTGAGGCAGGAAAATCACTTGAACCTGGGAGGTGGAGGTTGTAGGAAGCCAAGATTGCACTACTGCACTCCAGCCTGGGCAATAGAGCGAGACTCCATGTCAAAACAAAATTAAATTAAATTTAAAAAATCATTTTAAAGAAGAATGAGACAAAGGTGTCTGCTTTCACCATTTCCATTCAAAACTATTATATCTAAAATTACAGCCAAGGCAACAAGTCAAAAAAAAGAAAAGGGATCCATATTGGAAAGGAAAAAAGATAACTCTTCATTTGCAGGCTATGCAATGTCCTATGTAGATAATCCTATGGAATCCATAAAAAGCTAGTAGAATAAATGAATTTCATAAGACTCCAATATATAAGGCCACTAAGAAAAAATCAAGTGTATTTTATATTTTAGAAATGAATAATCAGAAATTGAAATGTTTTATTGTAGCAAAAAATATATCTATAATATAATATATAATACAGATTCTTCTCAACAATTTTTAATTGTACAGCACAGTATTGTTAACTACGTACACATTGTTATAAAGAGATCTCTGGAACTTTTTCACCTTGCATGAATGTAACTCTATACCCATTGAAAAACTGCCTGTTTCCTCCTCCCCTCAGCCCCTGGCAACCACCATTCTACTTTCTGTGAGTTTCATTACTTTAGATACTTCATTTACGTGGAATCATGCAGTATTTGTCTTTTTGTGAGACAGTGAAATTTTAAAAGCATTTACAGCAGGATACACTTGACAAAAGATGTGTAAAGCTTGTGAAAAGGTGAGGGTTAAAAAGCGAAAAATATGAACAAAAGATGTATAAAGCTTGTGAACTGAAAACTACAAACATTAATGAAAGAAATTAAAGAAGACCTAAATAAACAGTGAGATATAGCATTTTTATGCATTGTAAAGCTCAATATTGTTAATATGTGAATATTTCCTACATTGATACATAGATTCAATACAATCTCAATTAAAACCACAGCAGATATTCTGTAAAAATTGAAAAGCTGATATTTAAATTTGAAAATGTAAAGGACCTAGAATAACCAAAATACCTTCGATAGGAGCAAATAAGATGAGGAATTTACAATTTACTTGGTTTTAAGATTTATTATAAAGCTGCAATAATTGGCCAGGCGTGGTGGCTCACATCTGTAATTGCAGCACTTTGGGAGGCTGAGGTGGGCAGATTGCAAGTTTAGGAGTTCAAGACCAGTCTGGCCAACATAGTGAAATCCCATCTCTACTAAAAATACAAAAAATTAGCTGGGTGTGGTGGTGTGCACCTGTAATCACAGCTACTCAGGAGTCTGAGGCAGGAGAATCACGTGAACCCAGGAGTGAGCCGAGATCGCACCACTGCACTCCAGCACAGGCAAATGCGAGACTTCGTCTCAAAAAAAAAAAAAAAAAAAAAAAAGCTGCAATAATCAAGGCAGTGTGGTAGTGAAAAAAATATAGAGAAACAATGATGGAGAAGAATACAAAGTCCACAATTAGATCCATACAAATATCATCGATTAATGTTCAAATATTCTAAAAGTAATCAATGAGGAAAGATCATTTTTTCAAAAAATTATACTGGAATAATTGAATATCCATATGTAAAAATATGAACTTCAACCCTTATCTTATGCCACATGAAAAATTAACTAAAAATGGATCACATACCTAAGTATAAGAGATGAAACTAAAAAACTTCTAGAAGAGAACAAAGGAGGAAATCTTAGTGAATGGAATACATCTTGGGTTTGGGAAAGATTTCTGAATAATGATAAACTAAAAATAAAATGTAAAAGAAAAGCAAATAAATTGGACTTCATCAAAATTTAAAAAAAAACTGTAGCTCTTTGAAAACACTGTTAAGAAAATGAAAAGCCAAAGACTGGGAGAAAATATTTGCAAAAATGTACCCATATAACATCTGACAAAGGAGAACATGTATAACTCTATGTCAGGACAAACAGCTATCCTTTAAAAAAAAAAAAAAAACTCTATAAGAAGAAGATGTATGATGCATTTTTTAAAGGCAAAAAGTTTGAACAGATACTTCACCAAAGAAGATGCATGGATGGAAACAAGCACATGAAAAGAGGCTCAGCATCTTTAGTCACTAGTGGAATGCAAATAAAAACCACAATAAGATACTTTTCCAATCTCATTAGAATGCCCAAAATAAAAATAAAAGTTAGTAAGGATATAGAGAAACTGGAATTCTCATATATTGCTGGTGAGAATGTAAAATGGAACAATCATTTTGGAAAGCAGTTTGGCAGTTTCTTTAAAAAAGCATATACCTATCATATTCCTCTTCAAGGTATTTGCCCCAAAGGAAATGAAAACATGTGTATATATAATGACTTTGGGGTTTTTAAAAATTATTTTATTATATTGGTTAATTTTTATCAATTTATTTATTTGTTTAGAGACCAGGTTATGAGACTGGCTCACTTTTGTACATACAATGACTTTTGTACAAATGTTCACAGCAACTTTATCTGTAATAGCTTAAAATTGGAAATAAATTCCCATCAATAAGTGAATGGATAAACAAATTGTAGTATATTCATACAATGGACTATTCAGCAATAAAAATAAACCGATGTTTGTTACAAGAAACAACATGAATGATTCTCAAAATCGTTATGCTGAGTGAAAGAAGCCCAGGAGAAAATAGTACACACTGAATCACTTCATTGTCATATGGAATCACATGCAAGTTAAGCTACAGTGACAAGAAGCAGATCAATAATTGCCTGTGATGAAGAGGGGTGAGATGAAGGAGTTACCAAATAGGGTACAATGTAGGAAATTTTTGACAGGGATGAACTTACTCATTTTCTTGATTGTGATAGTGTCATGTTACATATATACAAACAGAGTCAAATGAACTTTAAATACACATGCAGTTTATTGTATGTCAATTATACTTTTTTTTTTTTGAGATGTAGTTTCATTCTTGTTGCCCAGGCTGGAGTGCAATAGTGCAATCTCAGCTCACTGTAACCGTTGTCTCCTGGGTTCAAGCGATTTTCCTGCCTCAGCCTCCCAAGTAGCTGGGATTGCTGGGATTGCCGGCATGCGCCACCAGGCCTGGCTAATTTTTGTATTTTTAGTAGAGACAGGGTTTCTCCATGTTGGTCAGACTGGTCTCAAACTCCCAACCTCAGGTGATCCACCTACCTCGGCCTCCCAAAATTACACTTTTTAATAGCTGTAAAAATTTAATTTAAAAAGTTGGAGGTGGGCAAAAATGTCCTATCTTTAAATTCTCTTTGACCACAATGTATCTTTGTAGGATTTAAGACAGAGTAAAGAGAATGTGATACTTACTTGAGAAAGTCTGTCTCCCTTTGAATTCTCATTATCTCCGTGCTTGTCAAACACTTCTGGCCACTTATGTGTGCAAAACCAGGGGACTAAAAGTAAGAATATAGGTATATATAGAGACATACATAGTCAAAATAACATGGTAAAGGCTATGGTATAGTAAAATTCCATTAAAAATCATTATGGATGAATACACATAGACATACAAAAAGGAATAATAGATACTGGAGACTAAAAGTGGGAAGGGTGGGCAAAGGTGAGGGTTGAAAAATTGCCTGTTGTGTGCAGTGTTCACTATTTGGGTGAAGGGTACCCTAGAAGCCCAAACCTCACCATTACACAACACGTGTAACAAACCTGCACTCCCTTAATCTATAAAAATAAAAAATTATAAAAATAAAAAATCATTACGAGGAGTAATGTAATTACTACTCTAGTATCTAACATTTATAAATTATTTAAAGTGCTATTCACAATCATATATGTATATTTCATTAAAAATTAGAGTTTACAATGAAAGATACCTGAGTTTACCACCAGACAGACCAGATTTTAGAATGTAAACCCCATCTCTACTAAAAATACAAAAAAATTTAGCCTGGTGTGGTGGTAGGTGCCTACAATCCCAGCTACTCAGAAGGCTGAAGCAGGAAAATCACTTGAACCCAGGAAGCAGAGGCTGCGGTAAACTGAATTGCATCACTGCACTCCAGCCTCAGTGAGAGTGAGACCTTGTCTCAAAAAAAAAAAAGGAAAAATAAATAAATAAATAAACTTTAGTATCCGTTTTTCTCAAAAATTGTATCTCCAGGAAACCAAAGGACTCACCTATAAAAACATGTGCATCAAGCATCTACAGTTATCCAGAAACATTTAACTCAATACATGTTTGATATAATCAACTTTGTATCAGGCACTGTGCTCGGTGCACAGAAAAGGTCAAAAATAAATACTACATGGTCCCTGCCCCATAAAAAGCTGAACTCGCAGACACACAGAATAACTGAAACACAATGTGTTCAGGAGGAGAACATCTTTGTGTTGACTCCCATGGGAATCTAAAGGACGGAATAATCACATTCATTTGCACCAAGAGAGAAGGGCTTCTCAAAGGCAGTAACATCTCAGGGCCTGGCAGAGTAAAGAAAAGTGTGTCAAGTGAACAGAAGGACAAAGGGAATTCCAAATAGAGGAGACCCACCGGCAAAAGCACAGTGGCAGGGAAGTGGCCTATCCTGAGACTCGGGTGCATTGTTGTGATCTAGAGGCCTGAGTGGTAGGAGAACAGGACAGAAAGGCTGGAGAAGGAACATGAAGGGGAGAAGCTAAAACTTAGAGGGTCTGATAATGGTCAAATATGCCTGGCATTTCACAGTCATTGTCTCCTTGACATGTCACAAAGACCCTAGGAGGTGGGTAATATTATTTGCATCTTATTTTATGTTTGTAACATTTCATTTTGATACACTGTACTTTCAAATTTCCAGAAAAGTGGCAAGGATAGTACAAGTAGCTCCTGTATATCCAGGTCAGCCAATTATTTATGTTAACATTTTGCCCCATTTGCCTTGATTTTCTCTCTCTGAATCACGTGAGAACAAGTAAGCTGCAGTCATGCTGTCCTTTTGCCCTAAATAATTGAGTGTGCATTTCTTTAGAACAAGGTTTTCCCCTTGTATCAGTGTATCAAAATCAGAAAAGGTAATAGTGATACAATACTATAATATTACCTCATTCACAGATCTTTCTTTAGACTTCATCAGTTGTGCCAATGATGTCCTTTACAGTTATGTATTTTTTCCTGATCCAGTACTATGTCACACTTGCATTTAGTTGCCATGTCCCTTTTATCACCTCTAATCTGGAACAGTTACTGTCTTAAGTTTATATATATATATAAAATTTTATTTTTACTTTAAAAAAAATTTAGAGTCAGAGTCTCTCTGTCACCCAGACTGGAGTGCAGTGTCACAATCATAGCTTACTGTAACTTTGAATTCCTGGGCTCAAACAATCCTCCCACCTCAGTATCCAGGGTAGCTAATACTACAGGTGTGTGCCACCACTCATGGCTAATTTATTTTTTGTTGAGACAGGGTCTCACTATATCACCCAGGGCTGGTCTCAAACTCCTGGCTTCAAGCAATCTTCCCACCTTGGTCTCCCAAAGCACTGGGATTTCAGGCATGAGCCACAGTTCCCAGCCAATCTTGACAGTTTTGAAGAGTAACAGACCAGTTAATTCATAGAATCTCCTTCAGTTTGCTTTTGTCTGCTGTTTCCTTGTGATTCATTTCCTCAGTCACTCATTTTGGCACCAATTCCAGGGAAATGATATTATATCCATCTCAGGGCATATCAAGAGGCTCATATAATCCTCACTTTTGAGATGAGGATGCTGAGGCTCAGAAAGGTTGAGTCACTTGCTCAAGTTCACGTTAATAGTATATGTACTGAACTCAAGCCTACCTGAGCCCCCTAGACTCCTACTCTACTGTAATGTCTATGTGCTCAGCTTAGGACTTCAGACTGTATCCTGTAGGCAATAGGGAGCAGTCAGAGGTTTTTCATTGCTTTTGTGCCACATCTAACATGGCCTTGTCTGGGTGTAGTGGCTCACATTTGTATTCCCAATACTTTGGGAGGCTGAGGCAGGAGGATTGCTTGAGGCCAGGAGTTCAAAAACAGTCTGGGTAATATAGGGAATCCCCGTCTCTACAAAAAGAAAAATAACTAAAAAGTAACATGACCTAGACCAGAAGTCTCAAAGTGGTAGTCTATTAGCCAAATCTGGCCTGCAATCAAGTTTTATTTGGCATTGGCTTCCATAGTGTTTCAAGATTTGAACTAATTGTCAAAACTTTAAATTATGTTATTACACATAAAGATGTAGGTTTCTGGTTTCTCATGCAAATTCATTTGATGTAGCAATAGTGAGCCTTCAGTCCTTCTTTACAATGGTTGGCTGGGGCTGGGTAGAGTGATTCCTTTAACTGGCTGGAGTATTTCACATTGTCAGAGAACCTGCAACTCTCATGTCCCTACAATACGGCCAGGTGTCAGCTGTCATTTATCCTCTACCCAGGCTGCATCATGCATTTACTCTGCTACCTGACCCCTTCAGGTTCCCTCAGGCCAGATGCTAAGCTCAGAAACATTTTGTCTCCCTGGGGTTGCTGAAATGTGGTAATACCCACCAGTGTCATTAATGCGGATATCTGCTAAAGTATGCTTCAGATGGGATTCAGCTGAAATACTGAGAAGACTCTCTCACCAATATGAAGAAAAAGAGTGGTAGAAAAGAGTTTTGTGATCTTCTCCTGGCCTTCCCGGCTTTCTGAACTCTAGTCAAATTCCCTAAACTTTGTCTTTGTCCTGCTGTTCCCAGTTTTGGGGATTCTAAATTTTGGAATCTTTAAATATTATTTTATCTTTCCCTTGTAATCAACAATTCAAACAACTAAGTGTGCAAGGTAATCCAAATATTCATTCACAAAGAAAATATTTCTAGGCACATTGCAAATAACTATGGCCACATGAGACTGCTTCTCTAAAATAGCTCCTGTGTTTTATCATAGACCATTCATTCTTCAAAATGATATGTTTTACCTCTGAAGCAGTATTTGGGTCATGTCAGTGTGCAATGCCCACAGGATTTGAGTGTGCTCTTCAGCCCATTTGATAACCAGAGAACCATTCTTTCCAGAAGACTGGGAGAGGCAATCTTCTATGAAGGGGTGGCTGCCCTTTGTTTAGTGGGCCTTGCAAGCAGGCCTTCCCAGGTTGGGTCCTCTGGCCTGGGCTTTGTGGTTCTCCAAAAAGTACAGTGAATGGGTAGATGGAAGAGCCTAGGGAGTCAGGCTGAGTTACACCTTGACATTAGAGTCTAGAAGTAAAGGAAAGAGCTTGACCTTGGGATAAGGATAATTGGTCTTCTAGGCCAGTGATTCTCAGTCTGGCTGATCAGCAAAGCCATCTGTGGACTCCATCCCAGGCTAATGGACTCAGACTAGGAGAATTACAGGGAGCATATCTGGGACTCGATACATATTTAAAATTTTCCCTGGGTGATTCTGATATGCAGCTGGGTTTGGAAACCACACTTTTTACCCTCTTTATACTTGATGGTAAATGTGAGCAGTCATGGAATCATGGGCACACAAGAAGCAGTTGTGGTTATACAGAAAATGTGATTCCAGGTACATTAAACTTGGGACTCAAATAGGAGGAAGAAAACAAGGGCTCCTGGGTTGCCCTTAGGTGCCAAAAGTCCAAATTGGATTTTATAAACATTGAAAAATCAAAGCACTATAATAGTAGTAGTAGGCAACTAGTATAAGAGCATCTTTCTTGTGTTATAGTAGTAAGATTGCACTGATATGCCTTTTATTAAGGTTACAAGTCACCTCTATCTTGTCAAATCCAATGGGAATTTCCAGTTGTCTGTCTTTATCTAATTAGAACCTTCAGTAACATATGACATAGATGGCCTTCTCCTTGAAATTCTTCCATCTCTTGGTTTCCATGGTAACATATTCTTTTGACTTTCTTTCTACTTTCAGGCTCGACCTCCTCTAAGTTGTGGACTTTCTTCATTTTCCTTCCCTTCATTTTCTGTACAGCCTTGACTAGTGATCTCATTCAAACCTAAGTAAGCTTCAAATACCATCAACATATTGAATATTTCCATATTTCCAAGTCCATATCTCCAGCCCTGACCTCTCCCCAGTATGAACTTGCACATCAAACAGTCTACTCAACACCTCGACGTGGATGTCTAATGTGCCCTTGGATACCTGCTCCTTCTCATCTTTTCCAGCTTTGTCAATGGCACCATTATCTCCAGATGCTCAGGACAAACCCTGAGAGGCATCCTTGGTTCCTCCTCTTCCCTCCCATCTATATGATCCCTCAGCCAAGCCCGCCTCCTATCCTGACCACCTCTACAATCTTGGTCCAAGCCACCATCATTTCTCACCTGGAACAAAAGCTTCCTAAATGAAGTTCTCCCTTTTCTCTTCTATGGTCTAATCTCCATACTGTAGCCAAACAGAAAACTTTTAAGTGTAAATAGGATCATGTCTTGCCTACCAAATAGATTCCCTTTACAATTAGAATAGAATCCAAACTTGTGACGGTCAGACTAATATGTGTGACTCTCAACCATAACTGACCATTAGAATCATTTAGGGTTTTGTTTCATTTTTTAAATGATGCTCAAACCCCACATCAGACCACATAAATCAGGATTTCTGAGGCTAACCCTTGGGGATTGGTTTGAAGCTCCTCAGGTGATTCTCATGTGCAGCCATGTTTGAGAACCACAGCTCTAGATGCTCTGGCCCCAGCCACCTCCTGCCTCACCTCCCACCTTGCTCATCAGGCCTGAGAATGTGCCTTTCAAGTAAGTTCCCACGTGATGCTGATGCTACAGGTCTTGGGATTGCCTCTGAGAACCACTGCTCTATCTCATTACCATTTTATCTTCTTCATGACTTTTACCACCATTTTAAATTTTCTGTTTATTTACTTATTTATTATCTGTCTGCCCCCAAGCCCAATAAAATGTAAACTCCATGAATAGAGGGACTCTTCTTGTCCAACAAGGTATTCCTGGCACTGAACAGTGCCTAGCAGATGGTCAAAAGAGTGGGAGGGGCAGTCTTAAAGTACTTCATGGGAAGCATTCAAAATATAGGAGGTATCTGAGTACCCTAAAGATTGTCCTTAGAAGTTACCTGGGACTGGCGGGTGGGTGGTCTAGAACCTGATCCTTCACTGTAAGCTGGGATTTCCAGTGGACTCTCTGAGAAGCGAAGATCTTTCAAAGTTTTAGGGTCAGTTCTTTCACCTACTTGGAGGTCTACAATGATATTAAAAACATAGTTCTTTGAGCATCTGCAATTATATATAATCATGCAAAGATGTCTTCATAGTAAGAGACCTTTTAATAAGGAACCAACCTCATCACTTTGCTTGCCTAGAAGTAACAATTAAATAAAGCGCTCCCGCCACACACTCAGTGTATTAGAAGTGAGAAAGAAAAAATAAGCCCAGACTGAGAAGATAATCCTCCCTGCTGCATTCTACAGTATTCCACATCAGGCTGAGAAAACAGACAGATCAATTCAGTTGCAAGGTTAGCAGGAAATAGTATATCTCCCAATAACAAACTGCAGCTGCAAAATGTTGTTAACAGCCCCCTCTTTCCATGAGTATTCTTTTTCACTGAGAAACCCTGTTCTCTAAAAGCACAGATTATCATAAATTTTGCTGTTTGAAATTCTCAATAAGAATGAAACATTCAACTCTTACCTGGGGGATCTAAGCCACTTTGACGTAGAGAAGCAGGCTCAATGTCCAACCCTGGTGCAGAGATAATCGTTTCTGAACATAGTATTCCCGGTGCATCAGTGTAGTTTCCAGCAACAGAACCCTGGGTCCCCTTCCCAGTCCATACTTGATGCTGATCCCTTCACACCCAGACTAGCTTCACTTTGGGCCTATCAAAACTCTGCTTTCATTTATATTTCACCCAAACTCCAACCTTCCCCCAAGCCCTACAACTCCAGCCTTTCCTCTGTTTGGTGAGATGCCCCCATAGCTCCCTGCAGTGGGTCAAGAAATCTGACTTGGTTGGACTGCTTGATCCTCCTCCATCATCTAAAGCTGTAAGCAAGGACAGCATTAAAATTCAAAGTACAGCATACTTTCCTGCCCCAGTGTTTCTTATTTCAACACCTCTGCAGGCAAGAAAACATGTGAACAAACATGCTCTTTGGTGGGTTCAGTATATAAAACCTTGCATTTGTTCTGTCACATTATACCTGGAAACTTTCTAAGGTTAACATTCCAGTTGCGTTGATTTTCAGAGTTTTTATGTTTCTTCTTTAGTTTTGATCCAACAAATCCATTTTTGAATTCCTAGGAATGAAGAAATTGCCTATCAATCACTAGACTATTCTCATGTGAGAATTAAAGCTGCATGATAGAGACAGGGTCCTGGTGTGCATTTCTTATTTGAAAGAGTTTACGGTCATTTTTTACAAAGTGAACCCTGTTTCACTTTATTCTAGAAACATGTAACTTTGTATCTGGGCAGGGCTGCTTGGTTAACAGCACTAGCAAGTCTGGATGTAGGCCTCACCAGGTGAAGCAGCCAAAACAGGTGGGGAGCAGCACATGCAGGCAGGATGTGACAATCCTGGGAGTCTGGGTAACAACAAAGGGACCACCAAGTCCAGAGGGCAAAGGCAGAGTAGGGTCAGACCAAAATCGGACTTCTGCACATCACCTGCCCACACACAGTCCTTAAACCCTCTTCTCTCTGGACTTTCTCCATTGACTTGGTCCCTCACATCCGATTCAAACCTAAGCACCTGCTGATATATGTGGGCTTAGCCCCTGTCCTGTGTAGATCCCCCCCTTGACCACATTTGGCCCCACCCATGCCTCCATCCACTGCTTTGGTCCCAAAACTTCCTCTCTAACCTCAGGTTCATGGTCAAGCTTAAGTGAAATTTCTGTAAACTTCCTCTGTCACTCCCGACAACATCCCTGTGACCAAGACCACTGGGCTGGCTGCCTTACTGCAGGCTAGTCCATCCTCTGGCCCAGCTCCTTGAATCTATCTCACTAATGTTCACACCCAGTGACTTAAGCTTCACACATCCTTCTCAGATGGATCTAGTTGAATCTTCACAGTGGGGAGGCTTTGCAGATATTTGGGAATGAAGGTTTCAACATAAAATAATTCTATGCCCACTGAGGACTTCTACTTACCCAATACATCTATTCAACAAATACACACTCGCCACCCTCTCCTGCCTGCCCGTGTGCAAGGCAATGAGTACAGCAACCATGCCACCTTGGAGCTTATAATGCATAAGCAAGATAGACAAGGAACAAAGTAATCACATGCTCAAAGCAGTTTATAAAAGAAGGCCTGGGTGCCAGGATAGCAGTGATAGGGCATAGCACACACAGTTCAGTTTGGGTGAAGTATATGTAGGGGGTTCACAGACAAAGCAGGAAAGGCCGATCAAGGGCAGAAACTGACGACTTGGATGGAAGGCTAAAGGTTTCTGCTTTCTTCAGTAGGTAAGAGAGAGCCACTAAAGACACTGAAGACACATTCCCAATGGTCAGCAGGAAGTCTCATCTTCAGGGTGGATAGGAGACTGACGAAAGGCTGGGAAATCAGTGAAGATGTTTTGCAGCGGTTGATACTGACTTGAATTATAAGGACCTGACAGTGAGCAGAGGTAAGGTAATAGAAGGCAAGATGTGCTCACTGAGAAAGAAGGAACCAAAAATACAGTGACAATCTGAATGGATTATAGTTTCACAACTTGCCTGCTTTGAAGAATCTTTGAGAACATTTTCAACATTGTCTTCAGGAGAGACTATATTTGGTGGTTCATAGTCTACCTGAAACACCTTTGTCACAATGCCACTCTGTCGGCAGTCTCTGAAAATTATCAAAAAAAAAAAAGTCTGTGTTACACAAAGATTCAAAAAAAGTAGCTAACACGTAAGATGATTTTATTAAAGTAAATTAGTCTAGCTACTAAATTTATTATATTTCAAATTGAAGAAATCAAATATAATTTCTATATTCTTTCCTTACCTCCTTCCTTTTGGGTTATTGACTGCTATGTAACAAACCACCCGAATGTAGTGCCTTAAAACATGAATCTGTGGATTCACTGGTCTCCACTGGGTAGGCCTCATTTGAGCTCAACTGGGCTGGATGTCCAAAACGACTTCTCTCAAATATGCAAAACCTGGGCTGGGGTAACTGGAACAGCTAGGGACTCGCCACTTACCACCCTCACTCAGTCTCTATCTCTCTGTCCCTCACATTCTCTCCCATGTGGTTAGCTTGGGCTTCCTCACAGTACAGAAGCCTCAGGTAGTCAGACTTCCTCCTTAGTATGTGGCTACCCCACCCACTCCCACCAGTGTCTTTGTCCCAAGAAACCAAATCAGAAACTATAATACTTCTTGTGATCTCAGAAGTCCTTGGCATCATTTCTGAAACATTCTATTAGTCAAAAGTAAGTCACAATGCCAGCAGAAAGGCTATAAAAGGGCATGAATAATGAGAGGTATGGTTCACTGGGGGCCATTTTTGAAGGCTATCTACCACATCAAATACTATCACGTTTTCCATTTATTCATAATATTTCACAATTCATCTTGGTCTCTGATGCAATAAGAGTTTCATGAGAAGACAATGTAGCAGTGCCCATGACTAAAAACTAGTGGTGATTTTCTTGGAGTACCAGTAGCTCACCTATACTCTATTTTTTAACAGCTTTATTGAGGCATAATTTACATGGCATAAAATTCATCTATTTTAAGTATCTGGTTCAATGGGATTCAGTCAATGAATATAATTGTGAGACTATCACCACAGTAGAAATGCTTAGGACATTTCCATCATCCAAAAGAATTCCCCTGTGCCTATGTGCAGTCACTCCTTGCTGCCACCTCCTATCCTAGGCAACCACCAATCTGCTTCCTATCTCTATAGTTTTGTCTTTTCTAGAAATTTAACATAAATGTAATCATACATATGTAGTCATCTTATGTGTCTGGATTTTTTATTTATCTCTGTTTTTTTTTTTTTGAGACAAAGTCTTGCTTTGTTGCCCAGGCTGGAGTGCAATGGCACGATCTTGGCTCACTGCAACCTCCGCCTCCCACGTTCAAGCAATTTTCCTGCCTCAGTCTCCCAAGTAGCTGGGATTACAGGTATGTGCCACAATGCCTGGCTAATTTTTTGTATTTTTAGTAGTGATGGGGTTTCACCATGTTGGCCAGCCTGGTCTCGAACTCCTGACCTTGGGTGATCCACCCGTCTCAGCCTCCCAAAGTGCTGGGATTACAGGTGTGAGCCACCGTGCCTGCCTTTTATCTATTTATTCTGAGGCTCATCCATGTGTTTGTAACTCGTTCACTGTTATTGTTGTGTAGTATTCCATTTCATGGATATACCACAATTTTTATGTCCTTTCCCCAGTTGATGGTCATTTGGATTATTTCTGGGTTTGGGCTATTATGGATAATGCTGCTGTGAACATTCACATATAAGTCTTTATCTGGACATGTTTTCATTTCTCTTCAATAGATACCAAGGAGTGGAATTGCTGGGTTGTATGGCAGGTATGTGTTTAATTTTTAGAAACTGCCCAACTGTGGCTGTTCCATTTTAAATTCCCAACAGCATTAGCTGAGGGTTTCAGTTTCTCTACATACTTGCTGACACTTGATATTGTCAGTCTTGTTGATGACCTGTACTCTTGATCATCTTCTCTGTAGGTATTTGCTTGATACTTATCCCTTGTCTATCAAAATACAGGCTTGGCTGTTGTAACACAGAATCAAAACAACAATGGCTTTAAGGCAGGGCATGGTGGCTCACTTCTGTAATCCTAGCACTTTGGAAGGCCAAGGCAGGTGGAGGCCAGGAGTTCAAGACCAGTCTGGACAACATAACAAACCCCATCTCTACCAAAAATACAAAAAACTAGCTGGGCTGTGGTGGTGCACACCTGTAATCCCAGCTACTCAGGAGGCTGAGGCTTGAACTCAGGAGCCAGAGGTGCAGTGACCCAAGATCATGCCACTACACTCCAGTCTGTGTGAACACAGCGAGACCCTGTGTCAAAAAGCAAACGAACAAACAAACAAACAAACAAAACAACAGAGGCTTAAACAAGACATAAGTAATAGGGGATAAGCAGTCTAGAGCTGATATAGGGGTGTCATGGTGACAAGAGCATGATATCAAGTTTCTACCTTGTTACTCCATCATTTCTACGACATTGCATTTATCCTCATAGCCCAACTTGACTAGCCAACCACATCCACATTCTAGCCAGTTGGAAGCAAAGCCCACTCTTTCTCTTTAAAGGTGCAATCTTAAAGTTGAACACATCACTTCTACATATATCCACTGGCTACAGCCTGGTGACACATCTTTAACAAGCTGCAACGGGGACTGGGAAATATCTTCTAGGTGACCATGTACCTGGCTAAAAATCATGGGCCCTATTATTATGGAAAGGAAAAACAGATATTGGGAGACATCCAGCAGCCTCTGCCCTGTCATCATTACCACACTTGGTATATTTATTTGATGTGTCTAACTCTCACCCCTCCTCACTTGCATTGAAAGCTCACCTTACCTATGTTATACTCTCTGTGTGATTATGGCTCACTGGTTACCTACAGCCAGTGTTTCTATTTGATCTGCCCAGTCTCTTAATACTTTTTATATTTTCAATTAGTTTCTTTCTTCGGCGTTCTTTTTCTGCTTTGCCCTTACTGATTTTCATACTGATCTTTAATTCATATTGTCTGTTTCATTAGCATTTCTTTAGCAACTGCTCAGATTTCTTACATATTCATCTTTTATATTTCTTATAATTTTTGAACCTTTAATAAGTATCCCTGGATCTTAGAGGGGTAGATATATCAATCTGTAAATCTGGTTTTGTTATTTTTTTAAAAAGAAGGATTAAAAAAAAAGGAATTTAGCCACCTCTGAGTCACTCCAGCCAGTGAACATGCAAGTGTCTTCTGATCACAGAAAGCTGAGTATGTTATTTCTAAATATTGTCACTCACCGACAGGTAGTGACTATTTAGATGAATTGTGTATTTCTGAGAATTTTTTTCTCCATCTTCTAGAAAGGTAGCTTAAAACTTCTATGCCATTTAATGTTAAACAGATTCATAAATATGGATACAGATGTAGATGATCTTTTAGATGAACCACTTGCTTAACTCATTCACCTTGGCATCCATCTCTGGATGTTCTGCATGTTCACTTTTGGCCCCAGGCCTGTCATCCAAGATCCAATTGTCCTTCCTGTCAGCACACTTCCCAGACATCACAAGCTTTTCCATACAAGGATCACTTGAATCCTGGATGGTCGCGAGGCTCCCTGAATGCACACTTACAATCCCACATGAGGTCACATCAGTAGACGCCTGGCTCTTATCCACCTGTTCCACCCCTCTAACATCCAGGTTGTTTTCTCCACCCCAGCAGACCCTTCCTTTGGGAACCAGCTAAGGCATTCACCTTTTGAGTTAAAAACTCAAAAATTTTTTATATAAATATTTTCCCTAAGCTGAGCACAGCTGAAACACTAACAGTACCTTTCAGAATAGACACTTAGTGGCAAAGAGTAGAATGGTGAGAGGCATAAAGAATGACCTTATTTTTTATTCATTTTTCAAAGCCTTATTAGCTCCTTCAAACTGTACAGTCAGTCATTAAATTGCTTCTTCATTTTAATACTACTTGCAGCTTCTAAGGAGGTCTGCATTACAGCATTTGACCACCAGAGTATTTAGCTTCTTAATTTTAGTAATTGAGATGACTTACCTTGATAGAAGTGGCTTGGCAAGTGAAAAAAGGCCACACATTCCAATATTTCAAAAGAATAATAACGTCCACATACTCCATTTGCAGAACCCACTTAAAAAGAATAATGATGTGCATAAAGGGATTGTTTCATTTTATTTGATTCTTTTAATTTTCAGATGCCAAATCAATCACGTTTGCTGTGGAACGTGTAGCTTTCCTCAAAAAGCCATGCAGTAACTCAGTCAGTGGGGGGTGGGGCTGGTGTCTTTTTAAACTACCTGGGCCAGCCAGGTACAGTATTTGGTTTGGGGCTTTAAAATCTTCCCAAAATGTGGCCAAACCTGCATTGCTGGAAAAATAATTCCTGTAACACAGCCACACAGACTTGCCAAGCATTTCAGTTATTTTTTTTCCTACAACACACGGTGAAGGTTTCCAAATTAAATAGTGTTTCTATATTTGAAAATGAGAAAAAGTCATTGAGTAAGAAAAAAAGGATAAAGAAAAAAGTATGGTAGCTAATGCCCAACAAGTTGAAATGACAGCAGCTTTGAAGGCCAATCAAGTCAATATAAAATGAAATCAAGAATGATGGCGGTGGTTGTAGGCTACATCCTGGGGAATAAAAGAGCCACTCCATAAACACGGCATTTTATTCTGAGCCAGATGGAGCTCTTTAGAGGCCCCCAGCCCTGGAAAGGATCTTCCTTCCTGAAACCTCAATGTGTAATTTAAAATAAAAACAGAATGAATATATGTAACACTTCATATATTTATGATCAGAAAATTGAGCTGTTTACTTATGATTTCTGCACTTTACAATGAAAGGCAAGTAAAATACAAATGTTACGTATGTACACTGAAATTAAAATAAAATTTCATTCGTGTCCTTCTAATGCAGCACTGATTCTGATAGAAAAAAATGAATAAAATTAGAACATAATGTTATTATATTATAAATTAATCACCATGCTCTTAACTTACTTTGACACCGCAATAGCTTTAACTTGTATTTTTCCATCAGGCAGAGTAATAGGTTTTATATACTTAAATGTGTTATTTTCACCATAACCAACTCTCTTTAGAAATTCAGGTTTGCTGCCATCCAGAGTATAATATATGTTGACATCTGGGGTGTCTGAAAAATCCAAAACAAGATAACTATAATTAACACCAAAGTAGCAAGTTCCTGAATAATGCCTATGGGTCAGTTTAATATTTAAGTGTGTGATTTAAGATTTAAAGTTGTGATTTAAGTTAAGATTTAAAGTTGCGATTTAAGATTGTGTTAATCTTCTTAAATAACTGACCTATAGGTTATTATATATACATAAGGGAATGAATAGTAATAACAATAATGCAGTTCTTCTCTGTACCAGCACTGTGCTTTACATGAATGAACTCATTTCATCTGTACAATCCTATGAGGTAGATTCTATTTTACACCCATTTTATAGATGAGGTAACTGAGTCCTAGAGAGATTAATAAAGTTGCTAAATAATAGAGGAGTTGTGGTTTGACTTGTGCTAGGTTGGATCCATAGCCTAGGTTCTTGAACCACTATGCTTTTTTGCCTCTCCAACAGGGTGCTGATAGAAACATGATTCAAGACTCAAAAGGTCAAAAGGTGTCTCCCCCGGCCAGCTGTCCACAGGCTATCAATGGTATCTTCAGTAACTTTCAAGAAATATTTTCTATCCATACAAGCATTTATGTACATATTATTTTCCCCCCTCTCTTTTGTCACAAATGATGGCATACTATAACCTGTTCCACACATTTCATTTTTCATTTAATAGTATGTCTTATATTGGTACATAAAGAGCTTCCTAGGAAATAAATTTCAATTTTTTTTTTAAAAAGAGCTTCCTCATTCTTTGTTATAGCTGCATCACATTCTCTTATATAGATGAACAATAATTTAACCAATTCCCTACAGATAGATCTTAAGGCTATCTTCTTTTTTCCTTTTCTTTGTTTCTTTTGCAGTTATAAGCACTGTAATAAATAATTTTGTAAACAATTACTTCTGTAAATATATGGGCAAGACAAATATGTAGAACTAGTACTGCTGAGTCAAAAGATATATGCATTTGTAATCTTTTTTTTTATTTATTTTTTTGGTTGAGACTGAGTATTGCTCTTGCTGCCCAGGCTGGAGTGCATTGGCACAATCTCAGCTCACTACAACCTCTACCTCCAGTGTTCAAGCGATTCTCTGGTCTCAGCCTCCTGAGTAGCTGGGATTATAGGCACCCACCACCACACCCAGTTAATTTTTGTATTTTTATTAGAGACGGGGTTTCGCCATGTTGACCAGGGTAGTCTCGAACTCCTAACCTCAGGTGATCTGCCCTCCTCGGCCTCCCAAAGTGCTGGGATTACAGGTGTGATGAACCGTGCCTGGCCAGCATTTGTAATCTTGATTAATATTTCCAAATTGACTGGGTGCAGTGGTGCGTCCTGTAATCCCAGCTACTCAGGAGGCTGAGGCAGGAGAATCACTTGAACCTGGGAGGCGGAGGTTGCAATGTGCCGAGATTGTGCTACTGCACTCCAGCCTGGCAACATAGCAAGACTCTATCTCAAAAATATACATACATATATATATATATATATTTCCAAACTGCCCTCTGTAGATGGTTAAACAATTTACACTGACACCAGGAATGCATGAAAGCACCTATTTGACCACAATCTTCCTCATATAGTGTGTTATCCTTTTTTTTTTTTAGTTTTCCTAAGAATTATGAGCACATATATTAAAATGTTTAATTTGGTTTGACAGTTTAAAAAACCATATCGGCTTTTAAGCTAAAGGAGAACACAGATAATAATACGTATTCTTAGTTGGCACTCTTGGTCTAAGCTGCACAGAGGTATACCATAAATGTAGAAAGTTTGTGTACATTTCAGTTATTAAAATATATAATTGGTTAAAAAAAGACAAAAATGAAAACAAATACATAATTGAAATTTCAAAGTCCTTTTTATACAAATATTTGTTCCTATGTTTTACCTATAAAACTTTCCTTCCTTATGTTAATTATATATGTGTATATGTATATGTATATGTGTGTATGTGTACATATACACACATATTTAAGAATTTGGGCCGGGTGCGATGGCTTTCACCTGTAATCCCAGCACTATGGGAGGCCAAGGTGGGCAGATCACCTGAGGTCAGTAGTTCCAGTAGTTCCAGCCTGGCCAACATGGTGACACCCCATCTCTATTAAAAATACAAAAATTAGCCGGGTGAGGTGGTAGGCACCTGTAATGTCAGCTACTGGGGAGCTTGAGGCAGAAGAATTGCTGGCACCTGGGAGGCAGAGGTTGCAATGAGCCAAGATTGTGCCATTGCACTCCGGCCTGGGCCAACAACAGCGAGACTCCATCTCAAAAAAAAAAAAAAAAAAAGGGTCGGGCGCGGTGGCTCACGCCTGTAATCCTAGCACTTTGGGAGGCCGAGGTGGGTGGATCACCTGAGGTCAGGAGTTCAAGACCAGCCTGGCCATCATTGTGAAACACCATCTTTAAAAGAAAAAAAAAAGAATTTGAAGAATAAATATTAGCAGGATATACATTCACTGCTTTCTTTCTTTTTTTTTTTTTGAGACAGAGTCTTGCTCTGTCACCCCGGCTGAAGTGCAGTAGTTCGATCTCAGCTCACTGCAACTTCTGCCTCCTGGCTTCAAGCGATTCTCCTGCTTCAGCCTCCTGAGTAGCTGGGATTACAGGCATTGGCCACCGCGCCTGACTAATTTTGTATTTTTAGTAGAGACAGGGTTTCACCATTTTGGTCAGGCTGGTCTTGAACTCCTGACCTCAGGTGATCCACCCGATTTGGCCTCCCAAAGTGCTGGGATTACAGGCGTGAGCCACCATGGCCAGCCCACACTGCTTTATTTCTGTAATTAGAGTTGAGATTTATTTTAGCATTACTACATGCCAAATCCTGTGCACCTCATACATACACGAACCTATTTAATCCTCACAATGGCTCTAAAAAGTAGACATTATTATCCCTGCCTTACAGTGAGGAAACTGAGACTCAAAAAGGCTAAGTAACATACCCAGGGTCACTAGAAGTTGCCAAGGCAGAGATTAAATCTCCAATTTATCTGACTAGAAAGCCTGTAGGTCAAATTTATCATACCAGCTAAATAATGAGCATACTGGAAAAGTTTGGGGAAATACCGGGACATTTTTTTTTTTTAGATGGAGTCTCGCTCTGTTGCCCAGGCTGGAGTGCACTGGTGCAATCTTGGCTCACTGCAACCTGTGTCGCCTGAGTTCACACAATTCTCCTGCCTCAGCCATCTGAGTTGCTGGGATTACAGGTGCCCACCACCACGTCTGGCTATTTTTTGTATTTTTAGTAGAGTCGGAGTTTTGCTATGTTGGCCAGGCTGGTCTTGAACTCCTGACCTCAGGCGATCTGCCTGCCTTGCCTGCCAAAGTGCTGGGATTACAGGTATGAACCACCACACTCAGCCAGCACCAGGACATCTTACCTTGGCTAAGGTAAGTCAGGATATTGCTGAAACTATACAAATAAAGGGTGGCCAAAGCGAACCGTTTTTATCTAAATGTATACCACTCTATAAATCATCAATGGACAGCACTGTTTCAAATTTTAGAAGTTTCACAAATTTCCCAAGAGCAGAGCAAAGAGTGAGAAAGTATGTGAAGAGATAAATCAGCAACCAGATAAACACAGAAATATAACAATGATATTTTAAACAATTTCGAACATATGCGATTCTTACCTGATTTCATTTCCAAAAGCGTATTGTTATCAATTTCATGGTTAGCTTTTCCAGGCTGAGGCACTCGTAGTGGTATGATCTGAGGGACACACACTGAACCAGCAGTCATTTTCTCTCCTTATATTAAAAAAAAAAAATTCCAATGTGAGCTTATAGCTGTACTACACAAAAGCTGTAGAGCAGCACTTAATTTAAATGCAGCAAAACTAGTAAAAATGAAAGAGCATACTGTTAATATGGCACGATAAATATTATTCCCTCTTTAATGGAAATAATTATTACATTTCGGCTGTATCTGCTGTTGAGGTCTTGTGTGGGGTTTCGATTATCTAAATACCTCACTTCTGAGAAAGGAGTGTAAATGAATGAGATGGGGGAAAGAAGTTACTTTAAAAGAGCAAATTAAATGAGTAAGGCAAAAGAGAGACTATCACTAATTCTCTGACTTGAGTTCCCTCTAAATCATTATCGCCTTTTCCTGCCTCTGGTGTGTGTCACCTCTCTTGGTTTCAGGGCAAGTCATCATAAAAGGGGAACAGAAGTAACTCTGTGTGTACCACAAAATGTTAGTTAGAACTAACTTTTTTGGGAAAGCTCTAGGTTCATAGCCTTGCCATTGTCACCATAGCAGTTCTAGAATTTGAAAGCTGCAAAGACACTTTAGAAGGACTGCAGAGTACTACTTCTCAATGAAAAGGAAGTTTGCAAGAAGATAAAACAGTGACCAACGGGCCGGGCGCGGTGGCTCAAGCCTGTAATCCCAGCACTTTGGGAGGCCGAGGCGGGTGGATCACGAGGTCAAGAGATCGAGACCATCTTGGTCAACATGGTGAAACCCCGTCTCTACTAATACAAAAAATTAGCTGGGCACGGTGGCGCGTGCCTGTAATCCCAGCTACTCAGGAGGCTGAGGCAGGAGAATTGCCTGAACCCAGGAGGCGGAGATTGCGGTGAGCCGAGATCGCGCCATTGCGCTCCAGCCTGGGTATCAAGAGCGAAACTCCGTCTCAAAAAAAAAAAAAAAAAACAAAAAAAAAACAGTGACCAACAAACACAAGCCTCCCATTCCATCTACTGTATTTATAAATCCTGGTATTTATAATTAACTATCAGTATGAAAGCCTTACTGGTCTTTTTGGAGATGAGGGTAGGGAGGAAGGTTGTCATATGTTTAATGCACAGTTTCAGGGGGAAAAATGCTCACCTTAACACAGCAACCATTTACATCTCTGTATTGCCTTTTCAAATTTCATTAAGAATCCATAGATTTTACTGTTCTAATATACATATTCATTCCATTTTTATAGTCTACTTCTTGCATTCTCCCTGTATTCTTTACAGTTTTCCATGTATTTATTTACCCATTTGTGGCTGAGCATTTAGGCTATTTCTAGTTTCTTTTTAGTTTTGACTGTTGCCGTTATAGTAATGCTGATCTGAACATCTCTGCAGTTTGAGCTTTGTCACAGACTGTATTCTCGAAAGCGGGATAACTAAATTTAAGGGATGAACTTAATGTCTTGTTGGATAGTTTCGGATCAAGGGCCAAGAATATAAACTACAGATACTGACAGCACCGCAATAGCTCCTACAGGAGTGTGGCTGACTTGAGACTTGCCCATAGTCGCATTTCCATTCAAGTGAAAGGCAGATAAAATAAAAAAGTTGAAAAATTAATTCTAAATAAAAATATGTAGGAGAGGGAGTAATTCGCGAGCGTCAACTAAGCAGCTGCCCTTAGGAAGTTGGGGTGGCCGGGGACCCCATGAGAAGGGAATCAAGAAAAGGGCGAATCCATCAGGCCCAATGGCAGTGTGCAGTCAACGGGATTCCCAGACCCCTCAATTCTCCCAATGTGGATCGCCCCGCCTTGCAACCCGGATCTGGAACCCCGTTTGGTCGTCCCCGCCCATCACGGGCTGCCAAGGACACCTACATCCTTTCCGCTGGAGTAAGGGAAACTCTTCTCCTCCTCTAACCGCCCTCCTCTTCCTCTAACCGATCGAGACCCCTAATGCATCTCTACCGCCCCCAACCCGGTCGCCGGCCTCTCACACCTTTTGCCTGCTCCTTAGCCGCCGCCCGGGTTACCACAGACGCTGCGAGCCGCGCCCCGCCCACTGGGAGCAGGGCAAATGATTAGCGGAAACGCAGCTTCTTAGCAACTAGCCCCGCCCCTGCCTCGCCGCAGGGAGACTGGTACCCGCCTGGAGCTCCTTTCCCAGAGCTTTCCAATAGGCATCTAAGAATATTCCTTCACAGAGTTGCAAAGTGCTAAAAGTTGGCTTCCCAACTCAGAATGAAGGAACCAGACTTGTGCGTCCTATGGGCATTGACATTCTGGAAAACAAGAATAAGAAGCTGTAGCGGCGCCTGTAAGTAGGCAGGAGCAGGCGCGGCTTGGCCACCTCCCACCGAAAGGCAAGGAAAGACCGGCTGCGACACGAGGAAGAAGGCCCCTCGCCCTCAGCCGAGCGCTTTCCTCTACTGATTCCCCGGGTTCCCCGGCTTGTTAGCTGGTTGCTCGGTGCGTCTTTCCCCGCAGGCGTCAGGAACTGCGCCCTCATGGCGGAGGTGAAGGTGAAAGTGCAGCCGCCCGACGCGGATCCGGTCGAAATAGAAAACAGGTAAACCAGGGAAGCTCCGGCTTGGGACTCTCGCTTTTTGGGAAGTTGTGATGATGCTCTTCCTTCCAACTTTGACGTAATCAGTGCTTTGAGAGGAGACCCTCAGCTTTCCTTCCCCGCAGAACACTTTTGAATGCATGTTCTGATCCAGGATCGCTCTTGTCAGTAAGGGAACGTCTATGACAAAACGTTTAGGCAGAGTTAGGGCGCAGTTGGTGATTACGAAGTAACATTAAGCCAGGTGTTTTCAGTGCTGTATTGAACTCAAGACTTTTAGGGTACCCAAAGCCTCTGCCACTTTTATATTCTTTACCGAGACACTACCACTCTTCGATTCTCACGTAGTTTTGAAAGACCCAACTTTCTCAAACTGTTAATAATAATACGTTTGTTGATCCTGTTGACTAGGTGAAAACATTGACTTATTTTTGTTTGGTAGGTATGATTCCAAAAACAGGCCCCCATTATGGTGAATTGTCATAACAAATTTTGGCTTCCCACCAGAAACATCTGCATTTGCTTCCTGCTTGCAGGTTTATGGCTTAACTTTGTCATGCTTATTATATGAGAAAATTGAAGTCTCAGCTTTAATATGTTTCCTGTGATTTCATTAGATTTTTGCTCTGATGTAAAGTTCATATTAGTGAGGAAAAGAAATATTATTCTTAAATAACAATAATACTGTAAACATGTATTTAGAAATAATCTTCAATTTCTAACATGCTTTAATCCAAAACCATCACAGAAACCCAGATTGTCTGCCAATTGTGAAAAAGGCACAATTTCAAACTATTCTGCTTGTATGTACCCCACTACCTCTTGAAGAGGTAACCATGAAGAGTAACATTAATACCTTTGTTTCTAGGATTATAGAATTATGTCACCAGTTCCCTCATGGAATCACAGACCAAGTAATTCAGAATGAAATGCCTCATATAGAAGCCCAGCAGCGAGCAGTAGCTATCAATAGGTTGTTGTCTATGGTAAGGTGAATCTAAGTAATTTTCATAATTACTGATATGCTGATTATCATTGGTTTTTATTATGTAGTTGTGATTGTTAATTTCATGTCAACTTGGCTAAGATACAGGATTCCTAGATACCTAGTTAAACATTTTATTGGAGTGTCTGTGAGGGTGTTTCTGGAAGAGATTAGCATTTTGAATTGGTGAACTGAGTAAAGTAGATGTGGGTCCATTGTGGATGAGCATCATCCAATCCATTCAGGGCCTAAATAGAACAAAGTGGCAGAGGAAGATTGAATTCACTCTTTGAATTCTATCTTGAGCTGGGCTATGGATCTCATGCCCTCAGCACTCCTGGTTCTCAGACCTTCAGACTCGGACTGGCATCTACACCATCAGCTCGCTGCTCTCAGGCCTTTGATCTCCAACACCAACTTTCCTGGGTCTCCAGTTTGCAAAGGGCAAATAATGGGATTCCTCAGCCTCCATAATCACAGAGCAAATACCTTATACTGACTCTTTCAAGAGAGAGATGTATCCTATTGGTTCTGTTTCTCTGGAGAACCCTAATACAGCAGTCATAAAACGAGAAAGTGTGTTAGGTTTGATTGATAAGACTCTAAGCCAGGAAACAGCTCAAACTGCCTGAATTGAAAAAAGAAGAAATAATTATGCATTATAAGACAAATGAAGTAAATGTATTATCTTATGACTGTTGTATTTATTAATTGCCACTGCCGTACATAGGTGTAGTCTGTTCTCACCTTCTGTTTGCTTTCTACTGCTAGTGTTGGGCCATTTCCTATGAAATATACCATCCCCTCCACCCACCACCTGCCCCCGATTTTTCTGAGTTGTCGCAGAGCCGAGTGATGAGGGTTTCATTCTCCACATTGTCACTCTGAGCATTTCATGAAGCAAGAATGAGTCCAGTTGAATGAAGAATGCTGGGCCCTGGGGAGGAAGTGCAGCCTTAGCCCCCAGTGGCATTACAGTGGAATTTATCAGTAAAGCCATTCTCCAACTGTCCAGAAACAAACAAACAAGACTGTCTAAAAACCCACCTAGTGGGACCCCATGCTCTAAATCTCTCCTTACTTCATCATCAAAACATCCTTTTCCTGAGAGCATTTCAGTTTGGCTTCAGTAGCAATTAGGTTAAAGAGTTACATGCCAAGGCCTCATCTGAATGACTGATTTTTTGTGTGTGTGTGTTTTTTTTGTTTTTGTTTTTTTCTTTTTAGTTCATGAATTTCTCCTCAGAAAGACTGATTTGTTTTTTAAGTCTGCTAGGCTTGTTGGATTTCCAAGGGCTCTGGATGTGGAGATTTGGGGTCAGGTGAATCTTTTCTTAAACCTTTCCTATCAGTTTTCTAGCTCAAGGGTTGCCAAACTTTTTCTACAAAGTGCCAGAGAGTATATGTTTTAGGCTTTGTGAGCCATATGGTTTCTGTCACAACTACTATCATTTTAGCAAGAAGTAGCCATGGTCGATGATACATAAACAAATGGCTATAGCCAGGTCCCAACAAAACTTTATAAAAACAAGCTGTGGGCTGGGCACTGTGACTCATGCCTGTAATGAGCTGGGAGGCTGAGGCGGGCAGATCACGAGGTCAGGAGTTCGAGACCAGCCTGGCCAACATGGTGAAACCCTGTCTCTACTAAAAATACAAAAAATTATCCTGGCATGGTGGTGCACACCTTTAATCCCAGCTATTCAGGAGGCTGAGACAGAAGAATTGCTTGAACCCAGGAAGTGGAGGTTGCAGTGAGCTCAGATCGCACCACTGCCACTCTAGCCTGGACAACAGAGCGAGACTCCATCTTTTAAAAAAAAAAAAAAAGCAAACAATCTGAACCTCACCAAACTAGGACAGTTAGTTGTCTTTTCTCACCCATGTCTTCTGATCTTTAGGAAAGTTGTGGCCGGGCATAGTGGCTCACGCCTGTAATCCCAGTACCTTGAGAGGCCGAGGCATGCACATCACGAGGTCAGGAGTTTGAGACCAGCCTAACCAACATGGTGAAACCCTATCTCTACTAAAAATACAAAAATTAGCTGGGTATGGTGGCACATGACTGTAATCCCAGCTACTTGGGAGGCTGAGGCAAGAGAATCTCTTGAACCCAGGAGGCAGATGTTGTGGTGAGCCAAAATTGCGCCATTGCATCCAGCCTGGGCAACAAGAGCGAAACTCCATCTCAAAAAAAAAGCTGTGGAGCAGATTGCTGACTGCTGTTCTAGCCCATGAACAAAGGAATGTTGCTGACTTTTAGTTATTTCATTATTTAATTGTGGTAAAGGTCTTCAGCTCTAGGAAGGATAGAGGAAGAGGTTTCTGGAGGTTGTGGCAGTGGAAAAATTTCTTTTTTTCTTCTGAGCGTCCTCTCAGCTTTTTCCTTATGACTGAAAATCATCTTCAGCACCTCTGTTTTACCACCTCTGCCACCACCAACCCACTGTGAGTGCTATGGCTATAGGCTGTATGTAGGTAGTAGTAGAGCTATCAAAGGATATTAAGAAAGAGAGTGATTAGTAATCATGAAGTGTTTCTGATTTTAGCTCTAAAAACAGTTCTTAAACTTGCTCTCCACACCCCCTTCATTTCTATTCCTGGTACTGCATCATGTTCAGGCTCATGGCTTTTACCTGGACAGTTAGAGTAGCATCTTACCTGGCTTCCATGACTCCATCTGTCTCAGAGACGCCAGCCTGATTTGGGATTACAGACATGAGCCACTGCACCTGGCCCCTGATCTGTCTTTAATGCAGGTCTGACCATGGCACTGTACCACCTACAATTTGTTTATACTGGAGATTCAAGTTCACACTCCTGGGTTTATGACACTGAGTCCCTGCGTTCCTCACCAGCCTCATCTCCACCACTCTACCTCAGAAGTTAGGTTTCAGGAGAAGCAGATTGTTTTTAGTTTCCTGCTGCATCATGCTGTTTCACGCCTCGGGACTCATGTTGTTCCCCTGCTTAGAAGGCTCTTCTTATTCTTCACGATGACAAACTCCTTGTTATTTTTTTAGGACTCAGCTCTGCCATTGTCTGCAGGAAGTCACTGAACCCCGCCAGGTTGTACCACAGCCTGTTTTCCGAGCACCCAACCTGGGAGTTCAGGGTGGCTTTACTTACCTCTATCTTAATGCCTCTATCTTGAAGTCAGCTGTGTGCTTCCCTTTTAGAATCTGTGATGTTCCCCCAAATACCTATTATAACAGCTGGTATACTACAAATATTCAGCAAATATTCATAAGCTGGATAAATGACCAAATAGAGCCTCTGGATTGGGCCTTGTTGTCCTAGTTGCCACTTTGTGGGGTCAGGGAACACAAGGAGTGTGTCACTGTTCGTTCAGTATGTAAATCCATTTCCAAGTCATGAGTGTCTGTTTTAAAACAAGGGAATGGGCTGGGCACGGTGGCTTTTGCCAGTAATCCTAGCACTTTGGGAGGCTGAGGCGGGCTGATCTGTTGAGGCCAGGAGTTTGAGACCAGCCTGGCCAACATGGCGTAACCCTGTCTCTACTAAAATACAAAAATCAGCCTAGCGTGGTGGCACACACCTTTAATCCCAGCTACGTGGGAGGCTGAGGCACGAGAATCGCATGAACACAAGAGGCAGAGGTTGCAGTGAGCCAAGATCGCACCATGGCATACCAGCCTGGTCGACAGAGCGAGACAGTCTCTAAATAAATAAATAAAGCAGGGGAATGGTTGTCCCTCTCAACTATAGTTTTCTAGAACTTCCAGAGCCTAATGGTGTAACTTTCTGGGTTCTCTTAAGTTCAAACCCAAGGAAATTCAGGAGCATGACAGATATTATTTTACTTTTGATTTGCTATATAAAAAAATACTACTCTAGTCCTTTTATTCATTGGCTGATATCAGTAAATGTCACTATTAACCTTTTTCGTTTTGTTTTTTGTTTTTTCAAGATAAGAGTCTCGCCCTGTCACCCAGGTTGGAGTGCAGTGGTGCGACCACAGCTCAGCCCGCCAAGTAGCTGGGATTATAGGCACGTTCCACTGCACCTGGCTACTTTTTGTATTTTTAGTAGAGACGGGGTTTCACCGGGTTAGCCAGGCTGGTCTCGAAGTCCTGACCTCAAATGATCCACCCACCTCAGCCTCCCAAAGTGCTGGGATTACAGGTGTGAGCCACCATGCCCAGCCATTAACTTTATAAATTTTATTTTTCACTCTGCAACAGAATATGCCTATTTAGCCTTTATTTCAACTTTTTATTTCTATAAATTATATTTTTATTATGTTTATTTTATATATGTAATTTGGACTTATTTGATTTTGAATATAGATTTTTATTCTTAGGCTGCATTTTAAAAATTCTTTATGCATTGATCATATAACCAAGCCAAGATCTAGCATACAGGAAATTGTTAGTATTAATATTTTGAAAAATTTTGAGATTAAAGAGCAGGTTTTGAAAAATTAAGAATGTTAAAGAATGCATCAACATTTGTCATTTGATTGAACATATCTCCAAAATAATTGACTCCTGTTTTCTACTGTCTTAAAAACTAGGGTCAGTTGGATCTCTTAAGGAGTAATACAGGCCTTTTATATAGAATAAAGGACTCTCAGAATGCTGGGTAAGTACCTGTTTTTCTAATTTTAAGAAAATTTTTATTATTGCAAAAGTAATGCATGTTTTGAGAATAAAGCTAATACAAAATTACATAAACCTGTCCTGTGTATGCCACCTATTGATATATTCCCAGAGGTATATATTTCCCAGAGGTAACTGCTTTTGATAATTTAGTATATAGCCTTTCTTCTAACTATAATAAAATACACATAGATGATTATATATTTATATATAATCTTTCTTTTTTTTTTAAACAAAAATGGAATCATGCTATCCATTCTGTTTTGCAACTTGTTTTTTTCACTTACTGTATCTTGGACATCTTTACATGTTGGTACACACAGCTCTGTCTCATTCTTTTTAAGGTAAGCCTCTTCTTTTGGTAAATATGTCACTGTGGTGACCCTGTCTGCTAATTTTGTTTAAGTAGTGATGTAGATTATTAGATTATCCTATAGTCTGTACCTTATTAATTTTACTTTATTCCCCTGCAGTAAAATGAAGGGATCAGATAACCAAGAAAAACTAGTATATCAAATCATAGAGGATGCAGGAAATAAAGGTAAGCATGTGAAGGATGAGGCAGAAAAAAAAACATTGTTTTTGGAACTAGATATAGGGACCCAGATCTCAGCTTCCCGGGGTAGAGCTCGGTGAACAGAGTATGTTGAGGAAGGGAATAGAACATACAAATATAACATGCATGTGCTTGAAGGACACCCAAGAGTAAGGCCACTGTTGCCTTGAAAGAGACAAGAACTAGAGGGGTGTGGCCAGAGATGGAAAAAGACTTCTGAATTCTGAGTCACATGAATGTTTTATCTATTCAAAATAGATAAAACTTAAGTTTTTTAAAAAGAAATCCTTACATTATAGCTATATGACCATGGACAAGTTACTTAAACTTTGTGAGCTTCAGTTTCTTCATCTTCTCTATAAACTGGATGCTGACACCTCTCGTTTTTACAAGGACCAAAAGGAAAGCTGGTGTGGTATAGCAATGTCTTAACAGATGTCCCTCAGCAGCTACAGTTCCCCTTCTACCCACTTGAAGGACTGTATCTGGATTGCAATCCTAAATTATTGTAATTTAGGATATTAGTATATAATAATTTAGGATATAATAATAGGATCTATTTGATTCATTGATATTAGCTTGAAAAATTGTGATATAATCGGAAATTATATAACTAATTCTTATATTTACTAAGATGTAAATTTTTCAACATTTTTTAAAATAGTTCTATGAGAAAGCCATTCTGCATATTTTTTAAATCTTCCTATCTCATTAGGCCGCTACACTGGGAAGAAAATAAAGCAAAATATTTACATACATTCCCTTTCCATACATAACACTTATTTCCGGGCCAGGTGTAGTGACTCATGCCTGTAATCCTAGCACTTTGGGAGGCTGAGGCGGGCGGATTGCCTGAGCTCAGTAGTTTGAGACGAGCTGGGGTAACACAGTGAGACCCTGTCTCTACAAAAAAAACAAAAACAAAACGCCACTTATTTGAAAAAGAAATAATTGCTTCTCATACAGGGCTTTTAGCAGCCATGAGAACCCTAGACTTCCTTTTCCCTCTCACAAATACAATGTTGTATAAATAATGGATTACATGCATGCAGACACTCATCTAAAGAGTGTTTTTGTCCTAGTTGAAGATGGTAGTTGACCTTGACCCAAATTTGTTTTTCACATTTACAATCTAAAACGAAAATATCAGAAAACACAGATTAGGGTACAGAAGATGATGGAAGGCAATGATATAAGTTAATTCAGTTGCAGCCATGATTTTTCCTTCCATTTCAAAAATGTCCTTTTCTTTTTCTTTTTTTTTTTTTTTTTTTTTGAGGCAGAGTCTTGCTCTGTTACCCAGGCTGGAGTGCAATGGCTTGATCTCAGCTCACTGCAACCTTTCCCTCCCAGATTCAAACAATTCTCATGCCTCAGCCTCCCGAGTAGCTGGGACTACAGGTGCATACAACCAGGCTGGGCTAATTTTTTTTGTATTTTTAGTAGAGATGAGGTTTCATCATGTTAGCCAGGCTGGTCTTGAACTCCCAGGTGATCCACCTGCCTCAACCTCTTAAAGTGCTGCTATTACAGGCATAAGCCACTGTGCCCAGCCCTTTTCATAAATTTTTAAAAAATGTGCCACACTGGGATTCCAAGAAATTTCTAGTTAGAAATTATAAATCATTATAATAAGTAGTCTTACAAAGCATTAGACTTATTTATCGTTTAGCATATTTTTGCTACTTTAGCCAAGGTTCTTACCTCTAAGTCATTTCATTTTTACTGCTAGCTTTATACTGCTAGCTTTGGAATGAGGTAGAAGTTAAGAGGAATAAAATTAAAAATCCATGAAAACCACTGGGCACAGTGGCACATACCTGTAGTCCCAGCTCCTGGGAGGCTGAGATGAGAGGATTGCTTGAGCTCAGGAGTTCTGGGCTGTAGTGTGCTATGCCGATCGGGTGTCCGCACTAAGTTCAGCATCAATATGGTGACCTCCCAGGAGTAGGGGACCACCAGGTTGCCTAAGGAGGGGTGAACTGGCTGAGGTTGGAAATGGAGCAGGTCAAAAAAACTCCCTGTTGATCAATAGTGGGATTGTGCCTGTGAATAGCCACTGCGCTCCAGCCTGGGCAACAGAGCAAGACCCTGTCTCTTAAAAAAAAAAAGAAAAATCCATGAAAACTATAGTTCAACTTATTTTACTTTACTTTCTCATAGGAATATGGAGCAGAGATATCCGCTATAAAAGTAACTTGCCATTAACAGAAATCAACAAAATTCTGAAGAATTTGGAAAGTAAAAAGCTTATCAAAGCTGTTAAGTCTGTAGCAGTGAGTAATCCTTTCCTCAAATATCCACTTACATATGTTGCTTCAAGTTTTTATTCTTGAAGTTATGTCATGATTTAGAACAGCTGGTCAAAAAAGACTTAAAAATTTAAGTCTGGATTAAAGTGGTTTGGAGATACTGCTTAGACTTGTCCCTACACAGTTCTTGATTTCTCACCCACTCAAAAATCTAAAACTATTTTACTGTCTTCAGTGAAGAATCTTTGGAACTGTGAACATTTTTCCCAGATTTTGTCATGTGTAAGATAATTTACTTTATCCTGACATATTAGCTTTCTCATTTAACAAAGTGTTTGCTGTGTGCTAGGCACTGTTCTGAGTGCTTGGGATACATTAATGAAGAAGTCATAGAAAGATCCCTGCCTTGGTGGAGTTTCTCTTCCAGTACACGTGTGTTTTTCCTCCTGCTCATCCTGCCCCACCTCTGTTCCAGAGCTGGCTTCCTGAGGGACATCTGCCCCTGACCTCACTGATGTACACATCAGAGGAATTGAGGTTACCCTAGAATAAAGTCTGCTTCAGTACACATTTCACAAGAATTAAAGCTATAGGCTGAGCACGGTGGCTCATGCCTGTAATCCCAGCATTTTGGGAGGCTGAGGGAGGCAGATTCCCTGAGGTCAGGAGTTCAAGACCAGCCTGGCCAACATGGTGAAACCCCGTCTCTACTAAAAATACAAAAATTAGCCAGGTGTGGTGGCAGGCGCCTGTAATTCCAGCTACTCGGAAGGCTGAGGCAAGAGAATCGCTTGAACCCCAGAGGCAAGTGCAGTGAGCTGAGATCGCACCACTGCACTCCATCCTGGCAGACAAGAGCAAGACTGAGTAATGAAAGAAAAAAGGATTAAAGCTATAATTCAAATTTTATCATTTCAAAGCTGTTAAGTCTGTGGCATTAAGTAGACCTTTCCTCAAATACCACTTAGATATGTTGCTTCAAGTTTTTACTTTTGAATAAAACAAGAATTATAAGAATTATAACATCAATTATAAGAATTAGATGCTCATTAATTATTTTCTTTATCAAGTGATATTTATGCCTTACCACTTCTCTCATTTAGAACAGCATTTCCCTTCTACATTGTTTAATGGCTAATTTCAAATATATACAAAGGTAGAAAAAATAATATAATGAATCCCCATGTATCCATCACCCTAGCCTCATTTTGCCAGTCTTCCTTCTACATCTTTATGTTTAAATAACAGCTTTGCTGAAATATAATTTATCATTCACACCACAGAATTCATCCTTTTTTTTTTTTTTTTTTTTGGAGACGGAGTTTCGCTCCACCCAGGCTGGAGTGCAATGGCATGATCTCGGCTCACCGCAACCTCCGCCTCCTGGGTTCAGGCAATTCTCCTGCCTCAGCCTCCTGAGTAGCTGGGATTACAGGCACGCGCCACCATGCCCAGCTATTTTTTTTTTTTGTAGAGACGGGGTTTCACCATGTTGACCAGGATGGTCTGGATCTCTTGACCTCGTTATCCACCCGCCTTGGCCTCCCAAAGTGCTGGGATTACAGGCATGAGCCACCGTGCCCTGCCAGAATTCATCCTTTTAAAGTGTAAAATCTTTGGATTTATAGTCCCTGGTTTTTACTGTAAGAGTTGTGCAACCATCACCGCTGTCCTAATTTTAGAACATTTTCATCACCCCAAAATGTGGGCACTAGTATTTGTTGCCCAGCCTCTCTTTCCACAGGCCCTAACAACCACTAATTTATTTTTTGCCTTTATAGATTTTTTCTATTCTGGACAGTTCCTATAAATGGAATAATAGAATATGTAGTCTTTTGGGTATGACTACTTTTACTTAGCATGATGTTTTCAAGGTTTATCCATATTGTACTTCATTTCTTTGGGTTTCACCATGTTGGCCAAGAAGGTCTCAATCTCTTGACCTCGTGATCTGCCCGCCTCGGCCTCCCAAAGTGCTGGGATTACAGGCATGAGACACCATGCCCGGCCACCTTCTTATTGCCAGTTAAAATTCCATTGTACAGATGTATATAACTTTTCGTTCATTCATCGTTGGTGAACTTCCGTGTCTTTTTAAGAGTTAAAATAATGTTAGATCTAAGTATAAAGTATAAAACTTAAAACTTTTTAAAGAAAACATAGAAAATCTACATGACCTTGGCTTTGTTAATGAATTGTTGGACTACAACTCTAACAGTAGTCTGTGAAAGAAAAAGTTGTTAAGTTGGAGTTTATCAAAATTTTTTGAAAACCTCTGCTTTGCAAGACACTGTTAAGAGAATGAAAAGACAAGTTACATACTAGAAGATATTTGCAAATTACATATTTGATAAAGGACTTGTCTCCAAAATATGCAAAGAACTCCTAAAATTCAACAATAAGAAAACAACACTTTGGGACACTGAGGCAGGTTGATCACCTGATGTCAGGAGTTCAAGACCAGCCTCACCAACATGGTGAAACCCTTTCTCTACTAAAAATGCAAAACTAGCCTGGCATGGTGGCACATGTCTATCCCAGCTACTTGGAAAGCTGAGGCAGGAGAATCACTTGAACCCAGGAGGCAGAGGTTGCAATGAGCCAAGATTGCACCATTGCACTCCAGCCTGGTCAACAAAAGTGAAACTCCATCTCAGAAAAAAAAAAAATGAGCAAAAGATCTGAACCTCACCAAAGAAGATAAACGGATGGCAGATAAGCATATGAAAAGATGCTTTACATTATTTTTTATTAGAGAACTGCAAATTAAAATACAATTTAGTGTAGTGAGATACCACTACACACCTATTAGAATAGCTAAAATCTAAAAATCGGTAATACCACATGCTGACAAGATATAGACCAATAGGAATACTTATACATTGCTAAGAATGCAACATGGTACAGCCCCTTTATAAAAAAGTTGGGTAGGTTTTTTTTGTTTTTGTTTTTTTGAGACAGAGTCTCCCTGTGTTGCCCAGGCTGGAGTGCAGTGGTGCAGTCTTGGCTCACTGCAACTTCCGTCTCCCTGGTTCAAGTGATTCTCCTGCCTCAGCCTCCGAAGTAACTAGGACTACAAGTGTGCACCACCACGCCCAGCTAATTTTTGTATTTTTAGTAGAGACGGGGTTTCACCATGTTGGCCAGGATGGTCTCGATCTCCTGACCTCGTGATCCTCCCACCTCGGCCTCCCAAAGTGCTGGGATTACAGGCATGAGCCACCAAACCAGGCAAAAGTTGGGTAGTTTTTTACAAAACTAAACAGAGTCTTAATGCTCTTAGGTATTTATCCAACTGATTTGAAAACTTAAGTCCACATAACCACATGAATATTTATAGCAGCTTTATTCATAATCAAAAACTGGAAGCAATCAAGGTGTCAGTAGGTGAATGGATAAACAAACCAGAATATTATTCTGTTATAAAAAGAAATAAGCTATCATGAAAAGATGAGTAAATCTTAAATGCATATTGCTAAGTAAAAGAAGCCAGTCCAAAAAGGCTGCATACTGTATAATTCCAACTCTATGACATACTGGAAAAAGCAAAACTATACAGACTAAAAAGATCAAGGGCGAGGGCTGGGATGGTAGGAAAAGTTGAATAGGTGAATCATGAGAAATATTTTTAGGGTAGTGAAATGATTCTGTATGACAGAACCAAATTTGGAAGCCTCCCCAAGCTTTGGTGTCCAAAGTTTTTATTAGGGTTTTGTTACACAGGCATGATTAATTGAATCTTTGGTCTTGTGAGTGAATTCAATCTCCAGCTCCTCTCCCCTCCCAAGAGATTGGACTGATGTCACATGGCCCAAAGCCCCAACCCTCTAATCATGTGGTTGGTCTTTCCAGCATGGACAACTCCTATCCTGAAACTATTATAGGATCTTTTCAGGAGTCACCTTGTTAGCATAAACCCAGGTGTGATCTAAGGGATTCACCATGAATAACAAGGCCTATTGGGAAATTCCAAAGATGTGGAAGTTACTTCCCAGGAAAAAGGGACAGAGTCTAGCCAATTTTTTTTTTTTTGAGACGTGGTCAGGCTCTGTCACCCAGGCTGGAGTGCAGTGGGATGATCACGGCTCACTGCAGTATCAACCTCCTGGCCTCAAGCCATCCTCCCACCATAGCCTCCCAAGTAGCTGGGACTACAGGCACATGCCACCATGCCCAGCTAATTTTTTTTTTTTTTTTTTTTGAGATGGAGTCTTGCTGTGTCGCCCAGGCTGGAGCACAGTGGCACAATCTTGGCTCATCACAACCTCCACCCCTTGGCTCGAAGCAATTCTCCTGCCTCAGCCTCCCGAGTAGCTGGGATTACAGGCATGTGCCACCATACTCAGCTAATTTTGTATTTTTAGTAAAGACAAGGTTTCTCCATGTTGGACAGGCTGGTCTTGAACTCCTGACCTTGTGATCTTCCGACCTCAGCCTGGGATTACAGGTGTGAGCCACTGCGCCCAGCCTAATTTTTGTATTTTTTTAGAGGCAGAGTTTTACCGTGTTACCCAGGCCTGTCTTGAAATCCTAGACTCAAACATCTGCCCACTTCAGCCTCCCAAGGTACTGGGATTACAGGCATGGGCCACCATGCCTGGATCAGATTCTTCATTTAACAACCCAGTGAAATTTGGGTTCCTCCTTGTTGGAGTGGGCAGTTGCAGATAAACAAGGGAAGTTAGAATGATCTATGTAGCAATGGATGAGACTTGAAAACATCAGTACTGACTCTTGTGTAATTTAATATAAATAATAAAGATGGTTATATTTAGAAATATTGAGTATAGATATGTATATATACAGGGGTTAATATGCATATATAAATCTTGTGCTCCTGACTGAGAAGGCCTAGAATTGATGGCATCTCGATGGCAGTGAACACGTCTAGTGCCCAAGTCTTGGTTTCTAATACTGTCCTGCAATAAAATGAACATATAGAAAATGCTCGTGACATCTTGTAGTGCTGGAAAGTACGAAAGTGCTAAAAATAGGCAGGGACGGTGGCTCACGACTGTAATCCCAGCACTTAGGGAGACCAAGGCAAACGGATAACCTGAGGTCAGGAGTTCAACACTAGCCTGGCTAACATGGTGAAACCCCGTCTCTACTAAAACTACAAAAATTAGCTGGGTGTGATGGTATGTGCCTGGAACCCCAGGTACTTGGGAGGCTGAGAAAGGAGAATCGCTCAAACCCCAGAGGTAGAGGTTGCAATGAGCTGAGATTGCACCACTGTACTCCAGCCTGGCCAACAGAGCAAGACCCTGTCTCAAAAAAAAAAAAAAGGTACTAAAATACACACACACACACACACACACACACACACACACACTCACTCACTGATGGGAGCATATCAAAAGGATACAGGAACCAAATGAAAAGCTTTCAATGCCCAAAGCTTCCAACGTGAGAATAACAGTGAAGTATTGGGATGTAACTCAAAGTATAAAATAAATACTCATGAGTCCATAGTCATAGAAATATGGTGTTTGAGAAATTGTCACAACTGAAAGAAGCCCGAGAGATGACACCTAAATGTAGTATGATGTCCTGAATGGAATCCTGGAGCATAAAAAGGACATTTGGACTAATGAAATCTAATAAAGATTCAGATTTGCCACACTCGGCAACCCTTTGCTGTTTTTAGTTAGTAATGGCCTTTAGTTAGTCATGATTTATCAATATTAGTTCATTAATTGTGACGAGTGTACCGCACTAATACAAGACGTTAAAAATAGGGGAAACCGCATGGAGTATATAGGAGCTCTCTGTACTATCTTTGCAGTAATTCTGTAAATGTTAAACTGTTTCAAAATACAGGTGTTTTATTTTCATTTTTGAAAATTGTTATCTTAACACATGAACTGTGCATGTTCTCTCCTAGGCCTCAAAAAAGAAGGTGTATATGCTCTATAACCTGCAGCCAGACCGGTCTGTGACTGGTGGAGCCTGGTACAGTGACCAGGATTTTGAATCTGAATTTGTAGAGGTGCTTAACCAACAGTGTTTTAAATTTCTACAATCCAAGGTGAGGTATGATTGAGGAAACATCACTGCAAACTTTCTTTTAAAAAGCTTTTCATAAAGGATTTTAATCTTATTTATCATATTTTATAGGAATTAAAACCCTGAAATTCATAATTTTTACTAAACAAAATATGTTCTGCTGTTGGTTTGACTCAGTATAAATTATATTCAGAAAACATCAGTATTCCTGCTTAGATTTCTTATATTTCAATCCTTATAGGCAGAAGCAGCACGAGAAAGCAAACAGAACCCAATGATACAAAGAAATAGTTCATTTGCCTCATCACATGAAGTGTGGAAATATATCTGTGAACTGGGAATTAGTAAGGTCAGAACTGAATTTCATCTTATTTTTTAAAACTTACTCTTCATCACAAATTATAATGTATTCCAAAATGTGTATTTGACCCAGACTGTTTTTCTGAGATGAGAGCTATGAACATTGTGCAGAATCCACTTTGGGAAAATACTGTCCTATACCTTAGGCAAAGGCAGTCACTGCCATTGGGCATTATCTGAACTGTTCTTGAGCTGGGACATAGAGCAGTAAAATGCAGGCCTGGCAGCATGTTTCCCACCCAAATTCAAAAGTCTGTTTTGAGAAGTTCTT
The DNA here is from genome assembly GCF_030222135.1 of Aotus nancymaae. Lineage (NCBI taxonomy): Eukaryota > Metazoa > Chordata > Mammalia > Primates > Aotidae > Aotus > Aotus nancymaae. The sequence continues at coordinate 7,190,575 of NW_026988412.1, read as the reverse complement.
GACTTTCTCAGGGACATTTCAGCATATGTGGCATTTTCTTAGAGATGTAAGTAGTAGCAGATTGTTTTGAAGACTTAATACATAAGGACACTGATGCTTTTTTTTTTTTCTTTTAAGATAGGGTCTCATTTTGTTGCCCGGGCTGGTTTTGAAGTACTGGACTCAAGGTGATCCTCCTGCAGTGGCCTCCCGAAGTGCTGGGATTATAGGCATGAGCCACTGTACCCTTTGAATTTTTTTTTTTAAGGACACCAATGCTTTCACAGTGAAGAAATCAAAGTGGCCATTTGGACATCTCATTTTAATTTCCGAGGCCTCAGGTTTCTCATTTATAAAAACTAGGAACTTGGACTATTTGATATCTAAAGTGCCTTTTTACTCAAGCATTTTATAATTCTCCACCAAATACTTGCTAAAGAAATGCTACTTTTTTATGAGACTTCTAGATTTTACTTAGAAAGTAAAGATATCAGAAAGTGTCAAACACAGCACGAGCTTGGAGTTCTGTCCCTAGCATTTCAGTGGTTTGTGCTAACTTGGACTATTGTCCCTCCTCTTTGTGCTTTTAATTACTGCAACCTAGCATAATGTTTGTCACATTTCACAACAGAATTGTGACCCTTTACTGTTTATTTATTTGAGACAGAGTTTTGCTCTTGTTGCCCAGGCTGGAGTGCAATGGTGCAATCTCCTCTCCCTGCAACCTCTGCCTCCCAGGTTCAAGGCATTCTTCTGCCTCAGCCTCCCAAGTAGCTGGGATTATAAGCGCCTGCCACCATGCCCAGCTAATTTTTGTATTTTTAGTAGAGATGGGGTTTTGCCATGTTGGTCAGGCTGGTCTCGAACTCCTGACCTCAGGTGATCTACCCACCTCAGCCTCCCAAAGTGCTGGGATTACAGGCATGAGCCACTACACCTGGCAACCCTTTACTGTTTTTAACACCCTCCAAGTGGATGTCTCCCTGTCCTATTTGTGTCCTTTCTAATGTATCCCTTTTTTAGGTAGAGTTATCCATGGAGGACATTGAAACCATCCTGAATACACTCATTTATGATGGGAAAGTGGAGATGACAATCATCGCTGCAAAAGAAGGCACAGTTGGCAGTGTAGACGGACACATGAAACTGTACAGGGCAGTCAATCCAATTATCCCACCCACGGGTTTGGTCCGGGCACCCTGTGGACTCTGCCCGGTGAGTTAAAGTGGCTTCACTTTACACTTGACTACCCCAGGGTACAAGTGCCACATTAAGAAACAGAGCAAGCACACCTGTTTTCTCAGACTCTTAACAGTTGACCAAGAGCTGTTCAAACTGCCATGAAACCTTGCTGAATAGACCTTTAATGAACAAATCATTGCTTTACATCGTTCCTTTTTTTTTTTTTTTTTTTGGAGACAGAGTCTCCCTCTATCCCCCAGACTGGAGTACAGTGGCATGATCTTGGCTCACTGCAACCTCCACCTCCTGGGTTCAAGCAGTTCTCCTACCTCAAGTCTCCCAAGTACCTGGGTTTACAGGCATCCGCCACTATGCCCAGCTCATGTTTGTATTTTTAGTGGAGACAGTGTTTCACCATGTTGGCCAGGCTGGTCTTGAACTCCTGACCTCAGGTGATCTGCCCACCTCAGCCTCCCAAAGTGATAGGATTACAGGCATGACCACCACACCTGGCCCCCTGCTTTACATTCTTTCTTGGAATAACCACATTAAGGATGTTTGCGTTTTCTGCTCTTGGCCTTGAAATGGACACTTTTTGATGAGGGCTAATCATTTCACCTTAATAGGGCAGAAAATGAGATTTTTTAAGAACCTACCTTGGGCCAGATATCCTTGATGATTTCCATGGGTGGTCTCATCAATCCTCCTTACATTCTTGAAGCTAGTGGTGTTATTTCTTGTTAAAAGTGAGGAAGCTTAGGTTTAGGAAGACCTAGGGGCATACAACTTAGAAGTAACCGGGATTCAAACCCAGAGATTATGTCTTTCCCCTGCAGCATGTCCCAACACTCCTCCTTTATTCATTCTCAGCTTTTATAAGTGCCAGCTCTATGCTCTAGGCACTAAGGATAGAGGGCAAGAGATACTGTCCCAGTCTTCATGGCATTTATAGTCATGAGCCTGTGTATGTTTTATGTCATTATACCAGACTCTGTCTATATGTCTAAGCTCTCTATGCCCTGGTTTCAATCCCTAGACAAAAGGCTAACATATTAGGAATTCTATTTTGTACCCTTCACAGAAAGGTAGCTAAACATAAAACATTTGGTTAATCAAAATTAAGTCATTCATATGTCTAGGTCTCCCTTCCTGTATTCCTCTGTTACCTGCTGATAGCCTTTTGCCCAGTGGACAGGAGAGCATGGTCATCTTAATGCCACAGTAAAAGGCCTCTCTACTAACTTCTCCTAACTTGATGATCACAAAGAGCAGGCCCTATTATAGTATGTTCTTAAATACAGGCCTAATCCCTTTCAATTTGAAAGTTTTCTTTTTAATTTTGCTTTAAATAAGTGGTTGGATCTCAGATATTTTAAAACTTTAGTTTGAATATAATTTTTTTCTTTTTTAAAGGTTTTTGATGACTGCCATGAAGGTGGTGAGATTTCACCATCTAACTGTATTTACATGACAGAGTGGCTCGAATTTTAATAGAGAGCTATGAACTTTACTGACGTTTTGCAAATGAAGTTACTTTGGGAGCAGATAATTTAATTCATGATGGAACATCAAATCTCCTTGAAAGCAAACTTCACAATAATGGATATAGACTTGCAGCTATGAAAACATATTTTTTTATTTATGAAGACTAAATTTATATTGGTAAAGTAGCCAGTAGAATATGAAAGAAATAAGGTTAGTAGTGAAATTCATTCTTCAAAAAATAAAACACTTTGAAACTCTGGAGGACCACATCTTTCAAGACTTCTGAGGGGTCAAGGAAAAAGATGCCAACATACCCATATTTACCAAGTACTATGATAATGGCTAGAGTATAAAAATGTCCTTTTAAAAGTTATTTATTAAGTTCTTCATTGGAAGTGTTTTTAATATCTGGTTCGCTACCACCATTTCTGTTTTCTACTTTCTCAGTGGTTTCATTGAAAAGAAATTAAAAGTGGTTAAAGGCAGGAATAGCAAAGGAGTTTATGCAAACTTGGGGTATGACTTGACTAGGGGAGAATAGATCATGCCTTTTCCACACATTATTAATTCCTTTTATATCAGAAATATTCTTTTAGGTTATGCTACCATACTTACTTCAAACCCAATGACTACTGTCAAGGATATATTTTCAGTACATAAATATTATCATTTTCATCCTAAAGAGAATATTTGCACTGTTCCTTCTTTCTTAAAGTCTCATGTTTCACTCTGTAACTCAAATGTATTCTTTGCTAGAATTTTCCCTAGATTCTTATTTAATGTCTGCAGTAGACGAATGTTTGTGTGCCCCCAAAATTCTAATGTTGATATCTCATTTTCAGTGTGATGGTATTTGGAGGTAGGGCTTTGGGAAGTAATAGGTCAGGAGAGTAACAGCCCACATGAATGGGATTAGTGCACGTATAAGAAGAGACCCAGAGAGCTCCATCACCCCTTCTGCAGTGAGAGAGAGAGAAGACAGCCATCTGTGAACCAGGAAGTGGGTTCTCACCGGAAAACAAATCTGTAAGCCCCTTGATCTTGGACTTCCCAGCCTCCAAAATTGTGAGAAATAAATTTCTATTGTTGATAAACAACCAGTCTACGGTATTCTGTTATAGCATTAACTAAAACTATTCCATGCCCTCCACTCACACTTTGAGAGGGGGTAACATTTTTCTTTTCTTACTCTGTTTTAGATTTATTTCCCTTCCTTATTCTGTTCTAAAAATCATGGTGTGATGTCTACACAGAAAGCCATTATAATTGTCCTCAGTTCTAATAGCACTTTCAGTTCCTATCATCAGCCACATAGGAAAACACTAGGTTATCTGATGTATTGTTGTACAGATGTTGGCTGTAGGGCTTTCAGAATTTCAGCTCTCATATTTTCATTTTGTAGCTCCACTTAGAAGTTTCTGTATCCAAGCTAAAAACATGGGACCCTGGAAAGGAATTAGGCTCCACTAGTACTGAGGATTGGGTTCTAACACCGGTTTGGAGATGTTCTAAGTGGACATCAGAAGAGTTATTTTAAGATAAATGGTATCAGTAAAATAAAATTCAGCTCAGTAACCAATTATTGTCCAATACATTTTGTAGCCAGCTCTATAGAATTAGCATTTGATGACACTAGCTCTTTGTAACAAAAATAATTTCAAGTATTGGATATATATACATATATAAGATAGATACATAGTCTTTCAGCCAGAACCGCCATCTTCCAGTAATTCACCAAAATGATCAACACAAAGGGATAGAGGAGAGGCACCCAATATATATTCCCTAGGCCTTTTAGAAAACATGGAGTTGTTCCTTTGGCCACCTATATGCGACTCTGTATGAAAGGTGATATTGTAGACGTCAAGGGAATGGGTACTGTTCAAAAAGGAATGCCCCACAAGTGTTACCATGGCAAAACTGGAAGTGTCTAAATGCTGTCGGCATTGTAAACAAACAAGGGCAAGATTCTTGCCAAGAGAATTAATGTGCATATTAAGCACTCTAAGAGCTGAGATGGCTTCCTGAAATGCATGAAGGAAAATGATCAGAAAAAGAAAAAGCCAAAGAGAAAGGTACCTGGGTTCACTGGGCGCAGTGGCTCACGCCTGTAATCCCAGCACTTTGGGAGGCCTAGGCAGGCGGATCACGAGATCAAGAGATCAAGACCATCCTGGCTAACATGGTTAAACCTCGGCTCTACTAAAAATACAAAAATCAGCTGGGCCTGGTGGCACGCACCTGTAGTTCCAGCTACTCGGGAGGCTGAGGCAGAAGAATCGCTTGAACCCGGGAGGCGGAGGTTGCAGTGAGCCGAGACTGCGCCACTGCACTCCAGCCTGGAGACAGCGAGACTCCGTCTAAAAAAAAACCAAAAAAACAAGTATCTGGGTTGAACTGAGGCATCAGCCTGCTCCACCCTGAAAAGCACACTTTGTGAGAACCAATGGGAAGGAGTCTGAGTTGCTGGAACCTCTTCCTTATGGATTCATGGCATAATAGGTGTTAAAAAAAAAATGACCTCTGGACTATAAAATAAATAAATATATATATATATATATTATATATAGCTTCATGCATTTCAGGAAGCTATCTCAGCTTTTAGAGTGCTTAATATGCACATTATATAATATATAGAACATGAATATATATTTTATATATATATAAAATATATGAAGGATCTGGGAACCTGAAACTACAGAGGGTTTCTCCACCCTCAGTGAGAGCTGGAATGGTTATGAACAATGTCTGTCCTTCCTGGGACTTGGCCTATCAAAAAAATACTAGTTTTATTTAGTAAGAAAAATGAACTTGGAAGAGAGCTAGAAATGGGAAGAAACCAGCTTATGTTTTAAATAAAGCCTTTGTCTTAGGTCTTTATAGCTAAAGATTGGTTTTTAGAGCTTAACATTCAATAGCTAAAACAAAAGTATTCCTTGCCTCACCAATAAAGAGAACCTTTAAACTTTTTCCCATGGCATGTTTTTAATTCTGAAAATTAACTGGAGACGAGACAATTTAAAAATACAGCACCTCTGATGAATAGTTAAATGGATCATTTATCCTAGGGATAAACTAAAACCAAAACAAACTGTGGGACTCTAGACTCCTGACAGCACCAAAAAATCAAATTACATGTGAAGTCTAATACCTACAGTTGGTTTCCACTCATTATTCAGTATTTTGCTCACCTGAGAATAGATACTCCCGAGTATGTAGATGCCCATGTATACTCAATGATGACCACAAAGAATCAAACAGAAATCATGACAGTCCATGACTCTATGGTTTTTAATGAATAGTTTGTCTGGATTTTCCCATGGAGCATCCCTAATCTTAGTTTGGCGATTTAGTAAATTTTATAGACCTACGATGGTGGTGGTGATCAGCTAAGCAAACTAGCCAAACAGAAGTAATTTCAAATTAAGTCACTTTCACTTTGAAACTATTACTCATTATTGGATGGTGGGTGAGGGGGAAATATAAAATATATGTCCTAGACTAGTACTGTCCAATAGAGCTTTCTATAATGATGGAAATAGCCTATATTGGCTGGTCAATAAGGTAACCAATAGCCACCAGTGGCTGTTGAGCACTTGAAATATGGCTAGTTTGGTTGAACTGAATTTCCAATTTTACAGCTAACTGTGGTTACTGGTTACTATATTTGGTAGCAAAGCTCAACAATCTTATAGGTCTATCTTAATTACTTTTATAGAAATGAAGATATCAGAATTATTTCTCAATTATATGTATTTGGTTTTCACTTCTGCAGAGGAAGAAGTCAACAAAATTTTGTGAACTAAATTGTGTAAGTTTGTTTTTTTAGGAAAGGACTTCACAAAGAACAAGGCAGAGAGTAAGTAATACCAATAACAAATTTCCAAAAAATTCAAGTGAAATCAAACTTTGACTATAGATTTGGTTGAATTAGTGCTAAACGGCCTCTTTAACAACATAATTATTCAACTGATATATATAATTTGCTTTTTAGTAGCCAAATACGTTGTTTTAAATCTTAATAATTTTTTATTATAAAATACAGGTTTAGTGTAACAAATTCAAATAATCTCTCAGGTGGAGAAAGTAAAATAAGGACGTCTACCACTCTGTACCTACTAAAATGCCCATTCCCCAAAGATGATTGCTGTTAAATGTTTAGAGTACCTTTGCTGATTTTTTTATCTAAGCACATTTAAAAACCAAGATTTTTTGTTCAAGTGATCGCTCTGAATGTCCTTTTGGCATGAAGTATACGAAATTATATTTCTGCAGCAAACTTAGGCTCTGCAACATCAAGTGTGGTTTCACTGGAAATTATCTGAAGTAACACTTAGAGATCATACTAGCCAAAAAATGTTGGGAAATGAAAAAGGGTATTCTTTTAATTATTATTATTTTTTTTTTAAGAGACAGGTTCTTGGCTCCATCACCCAGGATGTAGTACAGCAGCGAGATCATAACTCACTGAAGCCTCAAACTCCTGAGCTCAAGCAATCCTGCCTCAGCCTTCCAAGTAGCTAGGACTACAGGTGTGCACTACCACACCCAGCTAATTTTTTAATATTTTGTAGAGATGGGGTCTTGCTATGTTGCCCTGGCTGACCTCAAGCAATACAACCACCTCAGCCTCTCATAGTGCTGGCATTACAGGCGTGAGCCTCCACACCCAGCCAAAAAAGGGTTTTTTGAAAAAGTATGATCAGAAGAAAAATGGAATGTGCAAGAAAGAGATCTAAAGGGCCATGGAAGTTAAAAGGTTGAACTCTATAGAACAGAACATGAAGTATGGAAAGGTTCTTTTGAAAAACACTTGACTATGGAACAAAATCCAAATTGTCCCCATGATTTTGTTCTTTGACATTATGTTCATTTTGGTTATCTTAAGTCTTTTCTCAGACTTCACAGACAATTAAAAGCCCCTGGCTAAGTTATTGCTTATCACTATGGTCATGAATGGATGCTTGGATTTTATTTGTCTTGCAGTGTTTGTAAACTTTTTGATGTATACTGTTGTTGCCAACTAACATAATCCATATGTATATGGATTGTGTGTGTGTGTGTGTGTATTTATGTGTGTATGTGTGTGTGTGTGTATATATATATATATTCCCCCAATTTTTTTTTTTTTTAAAGATGGGGTTTCACCATGTTGGTCAAGCTGGTCTTGAACTCCCAACCTCAGGTGATCCGCCCGCCTTGGTTTCCAAAGTGTTTGGATTACAGGCGTGAGCCACCACGCCCGGCCCATATTCCCCAAATTTTAAAACCACAATTTGGAGATTTTTTTCCACATACACACACACAAAATCAGAAAACTGGCAACACTCTGCCCCAGTTCCACCTGGCAACAATTTAGACAGGCCATGAGCTCTCCACATGGCCTTGGTCCCACCACTCGTCTTAAACAAATCTAGTCAGTTGTATGTATATGTATGTATGTATATTGCTGGGCTTCTCCTTCCTGCCTGACTCTGGAAGACTCCTGTCTCAGTCTCTCTCAACATGTCTGAACGACTCAGGGGCAAGTGTCAAAGGTGAAGGCCCTAGTTTGGGTTTAAGGCCCTGGGCCAGCTTGAAACAGCAGCTAGTATTTTGAGCTCTAAGCTAAACTCTGGACTTTCAGTCATGTTTTCTTTCCCCAGTGAAATAAAAAAGTTTGATTTCAAAGAGGAAAAGAAAGCAATACCTGCAACATACATAAAACCTATTTAGTTTTACTCAGGAGTGGAAATCAGGAAACCTGGGTTCTGTTTCTGACTTACTTTGGATAGAAAAGGGTAGTTAAGCTGTCCTTATGTTTCTTATCATATGAGGAAAATACTGCTGTAGTTCACAGCAATTTGGGGAGTTTTAGAGTCTATGGAAAATGGAAATGCCATTTGTAACTTAGATTGAAATGTGTTTGCTTCTCAGGCACTTTTGGAACTTAACTGGATGTTTTATGTGTCTAGTAATCGGCTAATAGTAGATATTATTACTCTACCCCTATATTGGGATGCAAAATAGAAATCATCCAGTCTATGCTGGTACTTTCAGCAAAGACTTTACTACAGTAATCAGTTCATGAAATTCTGTGTTCTGAAAGTGGCCACGGTCAGTGAATTTGTGCAATTTGGTTTCCAACCTATCGGCCACTTCTTGTTGTTCCTTCCAGGGAAGGAACGGGTCATCAGTGGAGCCAAACTGTACAATGTAAGGGCAGTTGGCCTTGATCTTCTCCCATTGCCAGGGGCGGTTGAAGTATCCTATGGGGAAAAAAAAAATAACCTTTCAGTGCCCATGAATAATCTCCCTTCTAGATATTCTAAAATACCTACTGGAGACCCATATAGAGACACAAAGGAGTGCCTAAGTGTGAGTTAGAAGCACTTTGTTTTCAAATCTGTAGGGCTTGATACCAGTTACTTGTGAAGAGGTGGTATATGGTTCAAATAAAACCAGGCCTCTATGGTTCATTTCTAGACTTACAACTTGGGAAGAAATCGAAGTGCGAACTTATATCCCAAGATAGGTGGTAAATCTTTCTCATAATGCTATTAGAGTTTTTTAGCCTATCTGAAAGACAGCACTGTTTTTACAACCTGAACAGACAGCCCCATGTCTAGAGATAGGCTTTGTCAAATTACTACCTTCAGACTTACCACTTGCACGCTCATTTTCATCCCCCAAGTCTGATGTGTATGCAGACACTAAGACAATAGCATATACTCGATGTGTTTCTGCATACCTGAAGAAAGAAAAATGATGTCAGCTAATATATCATGTTACCCCTGATCACCAAAAAGTCAATAAACTACTTAAAAACTCATTTGAGGTAACCTGCAGAAAGCATGTGCTATCTGCTGTTGAGGTTGATGTGAAAAATAGCAAGGAAACTGCAGAACTACAAGCCCAGCCCAAGCTACTGGATGAGCTCCTACTCATTTCTTTTTTTTATTTTTTATTTTATTTTATTTTTGTTTTTTGAGATGGAGTCTTGCTCTGTCGCCCAGGCTGAAGTGCAGTGAGATGATCTTGGTTCACTGTAACCTCCACCTCCTGGGTTCAAGCGATTCTCCTGTCTTAGCCTCTTGAGCAGCTGGGATTACAGGCATGTATTTTTATTAGAGATGGGGTTTCGCCATGTTGGCCAGGCTGGTCTCAAACTCCTGACTGCAAAGGATCCATCCGCCTCGGCCTCCCAAAGTGCTGGGATTACAGGGGTGAGCCACCACGCCCGGGCTCCTACTCATTTTTCAAGGTAGTTCAAACTTCTGCAAACCTTTCCCAATAAATAAAAAATGTGCAATCCATCCACGTTTAGTATGCATCAGTGTCACTTGGTTGGTGAACATGCAGATTCCCAGGCTCAGCCCCAGAGCCTCTGATTCAGAAAGTTGAGAGTCAGGCCTTAGAACCTGCATTTTAAGGCATGACTCTAATGCAAGTGGGCTGTGAACTGTATTTTAAGAAATGCTGTACAATACCAGAAATGTACCTTTGTTACCACACACTCCACATTGCCTTGTATTATTCATTTGTGTTGTCTCATGTACATTTCTTTCAATAAACTGTCAGCTCCTAAAGGGCCGGCATGAGTCCTATTGATCTTTGTGTTCCTGGTGCCCATTACAGTGCCTGGCAAGTTTACACCCAGCTAACCCTTAGGTTGGTGCAAAAGTAACTGCAGTTTTTGCCATTAAAAGTAAGCAGGAGACAGACACAAAATAAGCAGGATGTCAGATGATGAAAAGTGCCTCAGATAATAAGACATAAAGAGGATAGGAGCCAGTAGAGTGAGGCTCTTTTAATGGCAAAAACCACAATTACAATATTTGCAGACGGCAGTCTCCCTCAGCAAGGACTGGGATAAGGAAAGACACATAGTAGTAATAGTTTCAAAAGGCCTTTGTGCCAAGAAAGAGTTAGGGTTGGTATTTTGTTCTTGGGCCTAAATTCTTTTCCCCATTTATTTTGAAAAATATCAAACCTACAGAAATGTTGAAAGAACAAGCACCTAGATTCATTAATTTTGTCACATTTCACTCATACTTTAGAAACTAGTTTTGTGCCAAGCTAATGGTTAACTGGGTGTAAACTTGCCAGGCACTGTAAAGGGCACCAGGAACACAAAGATCGATAGGACTCATGCCTGCCCTTAAGGAGCTGACAGTTTATTGAAAAAAATATACACAAATGAATAATACAAGGCAATGTGGAGTGTGTGGTAACAAAGGTACATTTCTGGTATTGTATAGTGTCTCTTAAAATATAGTTCACAGCAGGGCTTCAGGGAGTCTACATTCTATTGGCAAGAGACAGACAAATAAACTATCCTGTTTATTTTTCTGCTGTCCCCTCTGTGAAGCCCTACCTTCATGGAGTCTACATTCTACTGGCAGGAGACAGACAAGAAATAAATAGGATGTCAGATGGTGAAAAGTGCTGGCACTGAAACTGTACCACTCTGGCGCTGAAATCCCATTGCCTAGAAGAGAGCCTGGCATATGGTAGATTGTGCCTGCAGTGTTACCCACCTGCAAATCCCCAGTCCTACTTAGGATTCATGGGCACATCCCTACTGTTCTCATTAGAATATTACATCTCCCCTTTAGCCTTAAGGGAGGGCTTCATGGAGTCTACATTCTATTGGCAGGTGATTGACAAGAAATAAACAGGATGTCAGATGGTGAAAAGGGCTGGAGATAATAAGATATAAAGGGGACAGAGCCAGTAGAGTGAGGAAGCCGTTTCACATGGAGTGATTAGAGAAGGCCTCACCAAAAGGAGACATTTGAGCTGAGACCTCAAGGGGAATAGAAAGCCATGCAGATGTCTAGGGACAGAGTGTCCCAGGTAGAAGGATGAGAGCAGGCCAAGATGGGTGTGTACTTGGCATGTTCCAGGAACTGCAATGAGGTCAGTACACCTGGCTGGGAGAAGAGAAAGAGAGTCTGTAGAGAGAGAATCAGAGCTGATTGATGGGAAGTCACTGGGGTTTGCAGCCACTTATGCTTTAAAAGGATCACTGCACCCCAATAAGAGCAGATTTTTTTTTTCAATCCACTAGCAAAACCAGGAAGGAATTAGGACAGATCATGTTACCACTTTGGAGGTCAGCACTGTTTCCTCTGCAACAGAAATTTAAGAAAAATACACAAAGTATTTCTCAAGCAAACACCGCTGAAGTTCACGAAGGGGATAGCAGTTTAACAAAGATCGCACCTCATGGCCGCAATGGCCCCAGAACTGTGGCCAATGATGATGGTCTTCTCATCACAGTGCAGCTCTGTCTCCATGAATGGCAGCCAGATGCTCTCCCGTGCTGTAACTTAAGGTTCAGGGTAGAGAAAAAGTCTGTCATTTGATAGTGGCAGTCTCAATCCAATGTTGCCCCATCTTTCTAACAGACAACTATTCAGCAATTTACAACTTTTCAAACTGCAGGACCACAACAGGAGACAGGACTGTGTTAACAGAGCCGAAGACTTATATATTACTACTTGAAAGACCCAAGTCCACAGTTCTGGTAAATGGTTTTTCTTTCTTTTTTTTCCACCATGTTCTTGTAAGAAAATACTGAGGAATAAAATATAACTGAAACTTTACTGTAAACTTTCAAATTGTAAAAAGAAAAAAAAAAGCTCTTGGTCAGGTGCAGTGGCTCACATCTGTAATCCCAGCACTTTGGGAGGCCAAGGTGGACAATTTGAGGTCAGGAGTTCGAGACCAGCCTCACCAAATGGTGAAACCCTGTCTCTACTAAAAACACAAAAAAATTAGCCAGGCATGGTGGTGCACACCTCTAATCCCAGCTACTCAGGAGGTTGACGCAGGAGAATCACTTGAACCCCGGAGGTAGAGGCTGCAGTGTGTTGAGATAGCGCCACTGCACTCCAGCCTGGGGAACAGAGTGACACTGTGTCTCAAAAAAAAAAAAAAAAAAGTGAAAAAACTCTTGCAACATTCTCTCTAAAATTCACACACATTTATTCATTCTTTCCAAAAAGGAGATTCCTGAAGTCATAGGCATACACAGAACGCAAGCAGCAATATGACATTTGTAAACATTAGGATCTCAAATAGATGCTGTAAAGTTTTATACCTATGCCTCAAATACAATGCCCACAAATTCTGCCTGAAAATATGTGTAGACTTATAGAAGGGAAAATCAGGTTGGTACAAAGTTGAAAATTAAATTTTTCCAAGCCCACGTGCTTTCCTGATCCTTACTAGAATTTTCTATGGCTTTTGGTTTACACCCTCCTCCCCAAGCTGCATGTCTTATTCTTTCTTAGGCATCTTTGGTTTCTCCTCTACTATATTCTTGTTCTCTACCACAAAATATCAAAACCCAACAAGATGAGGCTGTTTAAAAACAAGTTTAAAACTTACTTGGGTCGGGCATGTTTTTAGCCAAACACTGGAAACCAGGTATCTATGATATGAGGGGGGAAAAAAAGCTATAATAAAGAGCTTAATTACAACTAGTACTTTGCCGATAAGAAATGAGGCACCTGATATGATCGTTATCAATTTAGTATTAACTTGTGTTATGAAATGAAGTAGGTTAAGTGACCATCCTTCTCATAAACTCCATCTATAGTTCTGTATCTACGGAGCTCCGCTCATCTCTATAGAGAGTACTATATCTGCATTGGTACTCTGTATTTGCCCCTACAGGCCTACATCTATAGAGAGGCATGAACAAATGTGTTCTAGACAGACTGACCTGAAGGCAAACAGACTGTGTGCCAGGGAATAGGTAAAACGTGGCACAAGAACGTGACACAGAAAGTTGGAGATAACATCCTCTCAGAAGCTCCAGCCCTGACCTTTGGGGTTGTAGCTCTGACCAGGATTTTCAGCCACAGCCCTGCAATCTATTCTGGAGACCGGCTCTAGAGAACGGCAACCTAGGGAGCCAACTTACCGCCTGGTTACAGAAGAGGGTTAAAAAATAAAAATCAAACGGCATAGGGCAGCCTACAGTAAGATACTATTTTTATAAAGCTCGCCAAGAAGCCAAACTGAACAGTCTTGTTTAAAAGGTATATTCATAGGTTGAAAAGTACTTTAATTTTAAAAAGAGAAGCAGATGAAAAAATTTCAGGATGGCAGGGGACTGAGATGGGTGGATATATGGGTCGTTTGGAAGATAATGTATAGGCAATATCCCAGATTTTAGTTTGGTAATTCATTACATTATGCCTAATAATGTAGGCGCATGTTATGTATATCCTTTGTATATATTAAGTATTGCATATTTAATTTTTTAAAATCTGAAGTGGGGAGCAGTGAAGATGTAAAATTATCTGGGAAGTCCCAAATCTGATCCAGCAGCTGATATGGGGGGCGGGGCTCGGTAGTTCAGCCGCTGCAGTTCAAAGAAAGGGGTTCCTTTGACCCCAACGGCTGAGCCCTCAGAGAAGTCTTCCACGCAGTTTTGCCAACCAAAATTCGACAACTGGCTCAGAGTTTAAGTGAGGGCAGCGGGGGACAGGAAGGAAAACACACAGGGCTTTGCTGGAGGGGATTAGACGCACGTTCAAACTTCAGTCCTGCGTTCTCTCCCGCCATCTCTCCCTGCAGGCTGACTTCTCCGAACAGCGAGGCGTTTGGTGCTTACCTTCTCCAGCTCCTTTTTCACCCAGCCATACCAGCCGTGCGTAGTCACATCCCCGCCTCCGTTCCCGGGAACAATCACTGCCTTGCTAGGAGAAGCCATGAGTGCAGCGAGGCCAGAGTCCCCTAGAGCAGGTCTAGCAGAGATGAGCCCAGCCTGCACCCGCCCGGAGCCTGCACCCGCCCAGAGCCTGCACCGAGGCATCCTGGGAATTGCAGTTCCGGAAACCCAGAGGCCTGGCCTCTGCTCTTCTTGGCCTGCCTTCAGCTGGCTGCGAGGGGCAGGGAAGAACGAAGCCTCTGAGCTTCCATCAGTTGTGAAGCAAAGCACCCTTTACTTGCCTCTTACTAGTGCTCTCATGTTTTCCCCTTATTTAAGACAGGTTGTGACATGCCTAGGATGTGTTATTTCTTTGCTAGACTTACTGATATTTCTATAGAAAAGTTTGTTTTTATTTTCAAGCATGCAGAAACCATTTATAACTTGGCAATGCCTGAAATCCATATTATTTTTCCTTCTGATTTTAACAGTTTTAGTAGTTGGTATCGGCCCTGGTTGTTGTTTTTCATTACTTTGTATGAAATTTCCTTGTATAAAGCTACTAACCCAAGTAAAACAAAAAAAAATTTAATTAATATCAGGAAAATACTTCATCAGATTATCATGTTAAACTAGCTGACACTGAAATTGTTTAAAATAGTTTATAACCAATGTTTGGTCCCATATTCCTGGGAAGACAATTAAAGCTTCATATACATTTGGTCGCCTGGTGGGCCATTTAAACATTTTGTAAAGGAATTTCATTCAATTGTTATTTGGATTCCAATTTTTCATTCTGGTTGTTAAAAGCTTTCCCATGCAAGAGGGCTGATGTTATAATAGTAGATTATTATGCTACAGTGTATTTTCTCCAGGTAAAGAAAGTTTTATATGGTTTGAATCTTCTAGAAACATTGGAGAAAGACTGTTCCTTGTCATCCACACTACAACAAAACTTTAGGACCTTGGACTTTGGGTTTATGGCCTCACAGCTGAGAAGGGTCCTTCCACACTTTTGGAACTGTTGCACCCACTGGAACTGTTGAGGTAAAGCTAACCAGGGAAATGTCTCCCAAGAAGAAAATGGCATCCTTGATGTGAACAGCTTTTCCAAAGTTCACAGATTAAGACTTCTACTATCATTTCTGGGCACGGTGGCTCATGCCTGTAATCCCAGCACTTTGGGAGGCTGAGGTGGGCGGATCACCTGAGGTCAGGAATTTGAGACCAGACTGACCAATATGGTGAAACCCCATCTTAAAAAAAAAAAAAAGACTTCTACTTCTACTATCATGAAACTCTTATCTTTGAATATTGTTTTTCTTGCTTACGCCTCTACAAACAATAAAAGTGGAAAAGGGGTCTGTTACGTGCACTTATGGGGTATACTTTTATTTGCGAAGGAGTTTGCAGGCAGCCTTGTACATGAATAACCTATACTTTGATAGATAAATGATCTCTCCAACTGGAATGACAAAAGCTCAGAGAACTGTGCAACCATGAGAACACCATAACCTATAAAGAATGTGCTGAGGCCAGAAACCCAAAATGACAGTAACTGAGAGAGGTGCTAAGGCCCTAAGTTTTGGTCACGCTCTCACCTAAGTGAGAACCTGATCAAAAAGGGGGAATTTTTTTCACAAGATTTTGGGAGGCCATTGTTTTGGACTAAACTCATGCACTAGACCCCACCAAACGAAACCAAACCAAACCAAAATGGAGTTGCTTGTGCTAAGACTTTAAGGAAACATATATTCTAGAACAGATCACGTTTTGTTTTCTCTTCAGCAAACCTCTATAACAAACATCTCTGATGGCATAGTTATCCACTCCCTAAAGTCCCCATTAAATCTTTTAATCAAATTCATTTCCTCTTGTCTGTAGACCATCAAGCCTCAGATGATGATGCAACAAAGGTTCCAGACAGTTCCAGGTGAAGACACCACCCCTGGCCATCAAGAAGCTACCTTGACCCCACTAGATAGAGCAGGGCAAATCCTGTGATCTCCAATAGGTAGGGACTATGCCCTAAGCCTGAATGAAGTAGTTAGAGATAAAAGACCATCAGTCCCTCTGCCTCCCATAAAGATTTATGGGGATCACATCTCTGGGGTTGGGGAGACAAAGCAGGAAAATAGGGTCTGGAGGCAGGGAACAGAAGACCAATTCACACTTGAGCTATGACAGGAAATAGCCTCTCCACAGGGCGTAGGCCAAGTAAATGACCTTGTACTTTTACTTCATCCTCTTTGTTTACATAAGGCGTACCCTAAGCA
Source organism: Aotus nancymaae (assembly GCF_030222135.1). Classification (NCBI taxonomy): domain Eukaryota; kingdom Metazoa; phylum Chordata; class Mammalia; order Primates; family Aotidae; genus Aotus; species Aotus nancymaae. The sequence goes on along the minus strand of NW_026988412.1, from coordinate 7,174,006 downwards.
GAGGGTATTTAAACTCCCAAAAAATCTATAAAGGGGAATTTGAGCCCCTGTGTTCAGGCCTGCTCACATACTGTGGAGTGTACTTTCATTTCCAATGAAACCCTTCATTCCTTCCTTTCTTTGTGCATTTTGTCCAGCTGTTTGTTCAAGATGCCAAGAACCTGGAAACCCTCCACCATTAACAAAGAGACATGAGGAAACTTTTTGGGGTGATATATATGTTTATTATCTCAATTGTGGTTATGGGTGTTAAAACTTAACAAATTATACATTTTAAATATGTACAGCCTATGGTACATCAATTATACCTCAAAATAGTAATCCCAGCACTTTGGGAGGCTGAAGTGGGAGGACTGCTTGAGCCCAGGAGTTCGAGACCAGCCTGGGCAACATGGCAAGACTCCATGTCTTTAACAATTTTGAAAATTAGCCAGGTATGGTGGTGTACACCCATAGTCCCAGCTACTCTGGAGGCTAAGGGAGGATGATCACTTGAGCATGGAAGGCTGCAGTGAGCTATGGTCATGCCACTGCACTCTAGCATGGGTGACACAGTGAGACTCTGTCTCAAAAAAAAAAAAAAAGAATAAAATTTCAAAATAAAACAAGCAGAGACATTTTTGTAACCAATTGGCTGTTTGCTTGGGTAGTTTTGAGTTTAAGAAGCAATGATACTCCCTAAACAGGAAATGGGGGCTGAAAAAGGATACAGCTTTCCTTAAGATTTAGTTAGCTCTTTTTTCTAGAAGGAGAAAAAAGGCAGTGACATTAACTCTCACCTTTCTTAGGTTGTTTGTGCCGATAATAATTGAGAAGATTATAATTACATACATCCGTTTTGTTTTCTTTCTACTTTTTATCTCTTGAACAAACAGTTTCTGAGCCTATCATTATCACAGAAGAAATAGCTTTGGTTTCAAAACTGAAAGCCAACATTTTTGTGAATTTTTAAAAATCTGAGGCCGGGCGTGGTAGCTCACGCCTGTAATCCAAGCACTTTGGAGGCCAAGGCAGGTGAATCACCTGAGGTCGGGAGTTCAAGACGAGCCTGACCAACATGGTGAAACCGTCTTACAAAAAAAAAAAAAAAATATATATATATATATATATATAATTTTTAAAAAATCTGAAAATGCACCTTTACATTGGGTACTTTATTTGCTAATATTGAAAAAGCTGTTCTCAAGAACTTGCTGAGACAGTTTCACTCTTTCTAAAGGGATCATCCAACCTCCACTAAGGCCCTCCTGCTGAATAATCTTCCTCTGCTCAGATTTTTCTTTTCAGGTCAAGATCTTTTCTTTGGGAAATTTGTCTGTAAGTCTTCAAACCACGGTTTAAACCTATTCTCCTCTCTTCTGTGGTTACTTTTTCTTTCTGCCACTGCTTTTGTTTACTTGTTTGATTTTTGGTTTTGCTACCTGAGGAGAAAGAAGGTCAATGGAAGCCTTCTTCAAAGTCTTGAAGAACACATGGGAGCTCCTGGGAAAGGAAATGGTTTGAAGAGGTTGTTCTTAGTAGAGAGGAAGGCATGCAAAAGGGCACCAAGACAACAAACAGCATATGTGGGCTGGGAAGGACAGTGAATCAGTGCTGGAGGATTGAGGTTTGTAGATCACTGAGGCCCGTGAGTGGCATAGGCACAGTGGCTTCTACTGTATCCTGTGAGTGATGGGAAAAACAGGTAGGGTTTTAAGAAAGAGAATGGTAGGTTCAGATGTGTGATTTAGAGAAATCTATCCAGCAACCAATGTGATTTTTGGTTCTGGCAAAAGCTGGGCAAAGCAATCATTTGAGAGACTGCTGAAGTAATCCAATCAGAAGATGAGTGCCTGAACGAAGCAAGCTGATGAAACTGAGAAATATTTAGAGTAACAAATTAACAAGACCAAGTGATTCAGTGTCACCTTCAAGATGGAGGGGTTAGAAATAAAGAGGAGCCAAGGATAACTCCCTATTTTCTAGACTCAGTAACTGGGAGAAGAATGGCATCTTCAAGTGAAACAAAGTACAAGAGGCAGAAGGTTCACTGGTAGCCAGGGGAATTATGGATTCAATTTAGGACATATTAAGATTGAGATGCTCAAGCATACCCAGTGACATCTGTAGGACATTTCTCCAGATGGCCTTGGACTGACCCAGTTCTCCTCACTTTCTTGCTTGTAGTGCTGAAGAATAACTGCAATGTGCTGGGACTGTAATTGCAATAAGGAGGAAATAGCCAGAACCCAAGCTCTGTTCTAGCCCCTCTAAAAAAAAGATGTCCTTCAATGCTTTAGCTCATGTCATGTACACAGGGTATAAAACTCAGGGTAGGCTACTTTACGGCTCTTCCTAGCTGGGGTACAAGTGGGCATGCACAGACGAGACTCGATTATACCACGCAGGTTTCCTGAGTCTTGAGAGACGAGCTCATCATGAATCCTAGGCTTCTGCTATCCCTTGCTGCTTCTAAGTAATAAATCCACTTCCTGTAACTTGTGTATGTGAGTGTTCTGGCTTACCAGACTCTAGCAGGTAGTAGAAGTACAGCCCAAGATGCAGTGAACTGAATTGGTAACCAGTGCACAGTGAACACACGTTGCAGAATCCAGCAGGTTGCTGAATATATAAATCTGATGTTAGGTAGAGAAGTCCGACCCAGAAATACAGACTTTAGGCCCAGCGTGGTGGCTCATGCCTGTAATCCCAGCACTTTGGGAGGCCAAGGTAGGCAGATCACCTGAGGTCAGGAGTTCGAGACCAGCCTGGCCAAGATGATGAAACCCCTGTCTCTACTAAAAACACAAAAATGAGCCAGGCATGGTGGCATGCACCTGTATTCCCAGTTACTTAGGAGACTGAGGCAGGAGACTCGCTTGAACCCAGGAGGCAGAGGTGGCAGTGACCCAAGATCTCGCCACTGCACTCCAGTCTGGGCGACAGAGCGAGACTCCATCTCAAAATAATAATGAATGAATGAATGAATGAATAAATAAGAGGATTTAGAGTCAGGCTATAGATGATAGTATGTCAGAAAAACTATGATAGGTTTCGAAATAGTCAAAAGAGGTTACTGGGTGAACTTTCTATGAAATGCTGTGTATTTTCAAAAGATTCTCTGGGTCATTTGCTTTTAGGAGAGGTGTACCTCTGCCTTTGAGTGTGCTATTTTACAACCCTGTAGAGCTAGAAATTAATTTGCAGAAGATAATAACGCAAATGTTCCCTGCCCATAACAATGTAAACTATTCCTGTCCACAGCAATGCAAATCGATTTTGTGTGGTAGAGAACATGACGCTATAAACCAAATTCTTCTTAGAACCAGTCTGAACATCCTTCCTGGCTGTAGAGATTAATTAAACTCAATGAATGAGTTAAGTAAGATCTTTGGTACACATTCATTTCGTATTTGCATGAAGGCCATAATTTTACCATTTCAAACACTTTATGAAGTTTTCACCAACATCCCAATGGACTCCCCAGACAGAACCAGGTAAACCACATTACTGAAGCAACACTCCACGGGGCTGATAAGCCCCAGCACATGTTTACCTGGCTCCAAGAGTGAATACCAAGTAGGAATAGTACTGCAGTGTTGCTTACTTTCTCTCTAGGTTTCTTTCTCCTTCCTATTGATTTTGGGTTTTGTTTCTGATTTGCCCACAGTTGGTGGATTTTTCCCCATTCATGGCAACAACAATTAGGAACTTGCGGGAAATCCCGTTGTTCCCTTTTCCCTGGCTGGCAGCGAGGAGGCCACACGATGCTTGGAGTTACTGTAAAAGACGTGAACTAGCAGGACTTCGTCCGAGCGAGCTCTGGCAGCCTTTCTCAAAAAGTCCGGGAAGCTGAAAGTCCGGGAATGGGTGGACACCGTCAAGCTGGCCAAGCACAAAGAGCTTGCTCCCTACGATGAGAACTGGTTCTATACACGAGCTGCTTCCACAACCCAACACCTGTCGGCTCCATGACCAAGATCTACGAGGGACTGGCCACAGCGACCGGACGCCCAGTCCAGCAAGCGCCTACGCGCCTCCACGCTCACCACCCGCCACGCCCCTCCGCCCAGCCCCTTCCACACGCAGACGCCGCCTTCCGGCAGCCTTAGTTTCCTCCAGCTGGTGCAGCTCCCTGTTCAGGGATACGTCATCATTTTCACATTCCTGTAGCTAAGGCCATCAGCCGGACTTCCCTCTGAGAGGAGCGGATGTCATATTGCATCAGGGCGAACCTCTGATGATCGCTGGCTGCGGCTAGGCAACGGTGCGGCAGTCGCTGGAGTTTTCTGAAGCAGAAACGTTTAGGGCTGAGGAAACGTGTTCCGAGGAACTGTGGTTTTGAAGTGCGAGACACAATTGTCTTGCCCTGTTCCAAGATGGTGGCTGGGCGCCTCTGAATCGCTCGCTTCCGCCCGCCCGTCGGAGAAGCGCTCTTTGATTGGCCAGTGGACAGCGGCGTGGCGTGACGCGCTGGGGCTGGCCAATCGGTTGAGAGCTGAGCTGGACTTGGCTGTCGGAGTCGGGGCCGTGCTGTTGGGGCTGTGGGTGAGGACGGCTCTAGTTAAGTGAGCGGCTCCGGCCAGGTGAGTGGGGCGCATAGGTGACGGAGGGCCGAGGGCGCAGGTATGAGTCTCTCTCTGCCAGCGGTGAGGTGGGCGGCTTCTGGAATGAGGCCTCTTCTCCACAGCTTGGGGTAGCGGGGGTAATCGATGGTCCAGTAATCCGCCGAGGGTCTCGCGCCAGGCCTGGATTAATTTCCGGCTCCAGGTTCCCCAGAATTGCGGGGTGCGCACAGCTGGAAGGACCCATCCCCAGTTTTATAGTTGCGAAACTAAAGACTCAGACTAGTGAAACGACTTTTGCTTCATGACAGCTGGAACTAGAACCCAGGTCCTTGGACTCCATTCAAGGATTAAACCCCACTAACTTTTGTGTACAGATGGTCACTGTGTCCTGAGAAGTTTTGAGCTGGCGAGGTAAGGGTGGTTCAGATTTGTTGGTGGATTCTCTTACTGTTATTTTTCCAGGCCTTTCATTCATTCACTAATTCATATTTTCAGTTATTTACCTCTTCAGATGCCTTCACCTTTGATAATTTGGTATGAGCCATGGACCCATCTCCCTAGAAAAAGGCGCACATTCTCCTCATGCCCACAACTTCAGAGGATTCGTTCACCTTCTGTAGTCCCCTTTGGATTATGTGCCCATGGCTAAGAATCTGTGACCTAGACGGATGAGGGAAACCGTCAGTGGGAAAAGGAGGGAGCAGGTCTTAGGCTGTACGTACCTGGAGACCATTAGATGGAGCCAGTACCTTTTTTTTTGTTCTTGAGATGGAGTCTCGCTCTGTCGCCCAGGCTGGAGTGCAGTTGCATGATCCGGCTCATTGCAACCTCTGCCTCCCGGTTCAAGCAGTTCTCCCTGCCTCAGCCTCCCGAGTAACTGGGATTGCAGGCGCCCGCCACCACGCCCAGCTAATTTTTGTATTTTTAGTAGAGATGGGGTTTTGCCATGTTGGCCAGGCTGGTCTGGAACTTCTGACCTTGTGATCCGCCTGCCTCGGCCTCCCAAAGTGCTAGGATTACAGATTTGAGCCACCACGCCTGGCCTTGACCACAATTTTTCAAGGCATGAGCATAAGCAACTGTGGCGAGGAAAGAGGTTCTGGTGAGACTCAGCATAATAGTAATTTTGGTAATACTAAGTAGAAATATTTTAGCTCAAAACTGGTTCCCATTGTGAATCAAACTTGCAGATCAGTATCCAGCTTTTTTCTCCAAAGTTAACAAAGTGCAGAAGGGAATGAGCACACCCCCACCACCGGAAAAACGAATCACTTGGATATAAAATTTAACAGCAAGAAAAGAAGGAGATTAGAGAGGAAGATAGTTGGATGCTGAAACAGGGTTCAAGAGTTACCCTTCATGGGGTTAAAATTGGCTTGACTGATAGGCTGTGAGATCTGTGAGGAGGTTTGAAGTAGTAGTTTTTAACTACATGTAGTTTGGAGATGATCAGGTGATTGTAAACCTCTTAATCCTTCGATTTATTTTTAAGTGCTTGAGAGGTAAGTTGAGAAAGGAGCAGTGTTCAATGATAACTGTACAGTTAACTGACTTTTGAGTATCAGAGGGAAGGGAAATATGTCATTGCACAGCAACAGGTTCTTTCAGAATATTTAAGAAACACTGTGTTAGATGGGCCGGGTGCAGTGGCTCACACCTGTAATCCCAGCACTTTGGGAGGCTGAGGCCGGTAGATCACCTGAAGTCAGGAGTTTAAGACCAGCCTGGCTAACGTGGTGAAACCCCATCTCTACTAAAAATACAAAAAATTAGCTGGGTGTGGTGCTGGGTACTCATAATCCCAGCTACTTGAAAGGCTGAGGCAGGAGAATCGCTTGAACCCAGGAGATGGAGGCTGCAGCAAGCCGAGATTGAATAAAAAAAAAAAAAGAAAGAAACACTGTGTTACATGACCCATCTTTTTTTTTCTTGACATTTAGTTCAGAATTTCACGTGCCATTAAGGTCATTAAAGTTTTATCTTCAGTTTCCTTCTAGACTATGGCGACTTACCTGGAGTTCATCCAGCAGAATGAAGAACAAGATGGTGTGCGCTTTAGTTGGAACGTGTGGCCTTCCAGCCGGCTGGAGGCCACAAGAATGGTTGTACCCCTGGCTTGTCTCCTTACTCCTTTGAAAGAACGTCCAGACCTACCTCCTGTACAATATGAACCTGTGCTTTGCAGCAGGCCAACTTGTAAAGCTGTTCTAAACCCACTTTGGTATGGATTCTTTTGAAACTGGTAAAAATGATAAATATAATATATAATGACTTTTATGTGATGCTCATAAAAGTCCTTAAATTTGGGCAAGTCATCAAATTTGTGATGAGTAGTAGATGGTGAGATTCTTAAGATTCTTGTGGTGAGTAGTAGGTGGTGAATATTTGTAGAAATCTCCCTGGCCTGGTAATTCCAGATAAAATTGGAATCTTAGAGGAATGAGGTAGAGGGAGAGGATTTGTAATTCACTTTTTTTTTTTTTTCTTGCTGAAAATCAGTTTGCTTTTGACTTAACTATAGACTTCTTTGATACCTCTTAAAGTAATTTCCCAAAAGAATTCAAAAACTTTAGACTGTCTTCTCATGCTTCCCTTATACATTGATGCTATATGGCAGGGAGACATAGTGGGCAGAAATTTCTTCTGCCCACTATGCCTACTTAACAGTTTGTTAAGTGTAATTTTTTTTGTGTGCTTGAGGTAGTGACCTAAGATACTTCTTTTAAATGTGGGCATTATTTGAAATAATTTTTAAACAAGTGGAGAGTGTCGTAAAATTTTTATATGAAGGAACATTTTTTACTTCATCCCCATTGCTTTTATGTAATATGCCCGTATATGAGTGCTGCTGCTCTGATTTTAAAATCATAGCCACTGGTTATTCATTTTCTAAATGTAGAAAGTGTGGGGAAAGTAACTGAACCATTATCTTGAACTATTAGGAAGTGAAATGTCCTTGCCCAACTTTTCGTTTTTATTTTGAGATGGAGTCTTGCTCTGTTGCTCCGGCTCTAGTGCAGCGGTGCAATCTCAGCTCACTGCAACCTCTGTCTCCTAGGTTCAAGCGATTCTTGCCTCAGCCTCCTAAGTAGCTGGGATTACAGGCACATGCCACCACACCCGGCTAATTTTTGTATTTTTAGTAGAGACGGGATTTCACCATGTTGATCAGGCTGGTCTTGAACTACTGACCTTGTGATCTGCCTGCCTTGGCCTCCCAAAGTGCTGGAAATACAGGCGTGAGCTACCACGCCCGGCTCCAACTTTTCTTCAAGTGAGCTAAGTTAGGTTAAAATCTGGAAACATTTTCCTGTGTGTGAAACATGCTTTTAGTGTTGGAATTTAGTAGTTTCACATAGCTGGACTATAAAGATGTTAGAAAAAAACCATGCAGAATGTGTTAAGATAAAAGGTAAAAGGAAAATAAAATAACTTATAATTTATATAAATTATGACATTTAAAAATTAGAAAACTGGAAAAGAGAAAAATAGATAATTCTTCACTGTGGCCGTTTGATGAAAATTTTGGTGTACTTAGCCAGAATTCTAAAATTAGCTGGGTGTGGTGGCGGACACCTGTAATCTCAGCTACTTTGGGAGGTTAAGGTAGGAAAATCACTTGAACCTGGGAGGCGGAGTTTGCAGTGAGCCTAGATCGCGCCATTGTACTTCAGCCTGGGTGACAAGAGTGAATAGTGAACGTTGTACGTACTCGTACTTATGCACACACATAGAAACACTTATTTGTGTGGTATACTGAACTTGAAATTTATAAATAAATGCTTTCTACCTTAAAAATAAAAGTGATACCTACTTTTATTTATCTTTATCTTTCTCACAGTCAGGTTGATTATCGAACAAAACTTTGGGCCTGTAATTTCTGTTTTCAAAGAAATCAGGTATGTGAATTACTTTTTAAAATATATGTTTTATTTTAGTTGTAGTATGAAAAAAATCAAGTTAGGTTGAATTTGTGTTTACGTTGGCAGTCAGCAGTTTCTGCTGAACTCAGGGTGATAGCTTTTGTTAAGCATGTTATTGAATTTGAACATTTGTGGCTTGTTGTGTTGAATGGTTTTCTTCTTTGAGTCCTTGTAATTTGCTTGGGGGTTGGGGGCCTGCATTGAATTCCTTTTCTTACGCATTTTCTGCAGGCAGTGAATCTGTTGCCCTAAGAAAGCAGCTGTTGTTCACATTTCTTTTGACTTCAGTATATTCTAATTGGATAGTGTATATTACTGAATTTTCGTTTTCTGATCTTTCTAACTTTTAGGATCCAAGTATCAGTGTTGAGCTTCTTTTGATTTAAAAATTTAAAAACTACCAAACTAGAAAGAGCTCACAAATCACAAGAGAGACTTCTCTATGAAAGTAACTGTGCTTCGCCAAGAGCAGTGACTCATGCCTGTAATCCCAGCACTTTGGGAGGCTGAGGCAGGTGGATCACATGATGTCTGGAGTTCAAGACCAGCCTGGTCAACATGGTGAAACCCCATCTCAACTAAAAATTTTTTTGTAAAAAAATTAGCTGGGTGTGGTGGCGGGCATCAGCTACTTCAGGAGGCTGAGGTAGGAAAATCGCTTGAATCCGGGAGGTGGAGGTTGCAGTGAACCGAGATCACACCATTGCACTCCAGCCTGGGTGATGAGCAAAACTCTGTTTCAAAAAAAAAAAAGTAACTGTGCCTGTATTGAAAATGTTCTAAAACTGGATTGTGATGATTGTTGCACAACTGTACATTGACTAAAAATCATTGACTTGTGCATTTAAAATTAGTGAATTTTATGTTATGTAAACTATACCTCAATAAAGTTGTTAGAAAAAAGTTAATTGTGTCCAGCATAGTGTATATTGTTCTAACAGATCTTAAACTCTTCACATGCATTTGTTTATATATTTGATCATAATTAAAATTACTCTCATTCTCAGATACAGCACATAAGTCTAGTGATGAAGAGAACAGTGTATAATTGATGACTGACTATAGGTTCAGAAAGTATAAGCAGATGTCATTCAAAATGTATCTTGATGAGAAATTCAGAAGTATATGCAAATCTTAAAAGCATTTCTGCTCCTTATTACATCGGGATTCATGTCTCTGTTTAATATAACTTATTATAAAAATTCTAAGGCAGGGTAGCATTGTGGCTAAAGAGCCAGGTTGGAGTGCAGTGGCGCAATCATGGCTCATTGCAGCCTTAGCTTCCTGGGCTCAAATGATCCTCCCACCTCAGCTTTTGACTAGCTGGGACTACAGGCGTGAGCCACTATGCCCAACTAATTTTTTTACTTCTTGTGGAGAGACAGGGTCTCATAGTGTTGCCCAAGCTGGTTTTGAGCTCCTGGGCTCAAGTGATCCTCTCATCTCAGCATCATTATCATTTTTATAGGTGGGAAATAAAAAGTGTAATGTAGATGTGCCAGCCCTAATAGAACTGTTTCCTTCTTTTCAGTTTCCTCCAGCTTATGGAGGAATATCTGAGGTGAACCAGCCTGCTGAATTGATGCCCCAATTTTCTACAATTGAGTACATGATACAGGTAATTTCTTTGTTGTGCATTTAATGAGCAATATTAAATATTGAGTTTCTCTTGAAATCTTTTGTCTTCCATGTCTCTTACCTGGGTAGGGGACTTAAAGCTGTGAGGGCAGCACAATCCTGACTGTTAGGTTTGATGTGTGTGTGTATCTGCTGGCATTGTTTTCAAGCCTTGATATCATAGAAGGCTACTAAAAAGGTATAACTGATTAAATTCCAAACCTGTCCTCTGTAGCCTTCTCAATCTTAGTAGATGGTACTCCATCATCTAGTATTTTAGCTTTAAAACCTTAGAGTCATCCTTGACTTCTCTCTTTCACATTCTATATCTAATCCACTGGAAACCAGAATCCATCCACTTCCCTCTCTCTACTACTAACTGCCCTGGACCAGCCACTGCTTCTTACTTGAATCTCCTAATTGTTCTCCCTGATGTTACCATTGCCTGTTTATATATTATTCTTCACCCAGCAGCCAGAGTAACTCTTTAAAAACATAAATTATGTACTTCTCTGTAAAGAAAATCTCAGTGGTGAAAATGGCTTTCCTTTACCCAGGGTAAATGACAGTTTTCAAAGCCTTGCATGTTACCACTCCATCCTTAGTGTCTGCTAGTGTCCTTGATCAGTCCAGTGGGCCTCCTTGACTCTCCTCAAATATGTGAACACTCCTGCCTGAGGACCTCTGCTGTAGCTTTTCGCTGAGGCTGGAGCTCTCCCCTGTATCTGTAATGTTCCTTCCCTCTCCTCCCTCAGGCTTTGCTCAACATTACTTTCTTTTTCTTTCTTTTTTTGAGACAGTCTTGCTCTGTCACCCAGGCTGGAGGACAGTGGCACGATCTTAGCTTACTGAAACTTCTGCTTCCTATGGTCAAGAAATTCACTTGCCTCAGCCTCCCGAGTAGCTGGGATTACAGGTACACCCCAACATGCCTGGCTAATTTCTGTATTTTTAGTAGAAACAGGGTTTTACCATGTTGGCCAGGCTGACGTTGAACTCCTGACTTGGTGATCTGCCCGCCTCGGCCTCCCAAAGTGCTGGGATTATAGGCGTGAGCCACCGCACCTGGCCCTCTTTTTCTTTTTTTTAAGATGGGGTCTTACTCTGTCATCCAGGCTGGTATGCAGTGGTGCAACTATAGCTTACTGCAGCCTCAAATTCCTGAGCTCAAGAGGTCTTCCTGCCTCCTCCTCCTGAGAGCTGGGATCATAGCCATGTGCCATCATGCCCAACTAATTTTTAATTTTTTTACTTTTTTTTTTTGTTAGAGATAGGGTCTCGCCCTGTTGCCAGGCTGGTCTTGAACTCCTGGGCTTAAGCAATCCTCCCACCTTAGCCTCCCAAAGTGCTGGGATTACAAGCATGAACCCGGCTCATATGCTGCTTTCTAGATGAGGCTGTCTGACCTCTCTGTTTAACAGTTGACTCTGCCCTCTGTCTCTCCTCCTGGCATTTGCATTCCCCTTAACCTCTCCATTACAGAAAGTTTGCTCCTCGAGACAGCAAGAAGTCTTTGTTCTTTCTGTTCACTGTGTGTCCCAGGATCTGAAACAATGTCTGGCATATAGGAAGTATTAAAAAAAATATTGAATACATTGTTGGATACAAATAGTTTCTATGTTTAGTTTGATTTAATAGCATCTGAATCATTTAATGAGTTAGAGCTTTGTGTAGATGTCCTTATTTCCTAAAACTAAATATTAGATAAAGATTTACAATTTTCTTTTTTTTTTTTTTGAGACGGAGTTTCGCTCTTGTTACCCAGGCTGGAGTGCAATGGCACAATCTTGGCTCACCGCAGCCTCCGCCTCCTGGGTTCAGGCAATTCTCCTGCCTCAGCCTCCTGAGTAGCTGGGATTACAGGCACACGCTACCCTGCCCAGCTAATTTTTTGTATTTTTAGTAGAGACGGGGTTTCACTATGTTGACCAGGATGGTCTCGATCTCTTGACCTCGTGATCCACCCGCCTCGGCCTCCCAAAGTGCTGGGATTACAGGCGTGAGCCACCGCACCCGGCTAAGATTTACGATTTTCGTACCTAATTTGCTTCAGAAAGTGCTGGTTAAGTCTATTTGTATATTGATCATTATGCTGTTTTTCTTTGCCCAAAGCGAGGTGCTCAGTCCCCTCTGATCTTTCTCTATGTGGTTGACACATGCCTGGAAGAAGATGACCTTCAAGCACTCAAAGAGTCCCTGCAGATGTCATTGAGTCTTCTTCCTCCAGATGCTCTGGTGGGTCTGATCACATTTGGAAGGATGGTACAGGTTCATGAGCTAAGCTGTGAAGGAATCTCCAAAAGTTATGTCTTCCGAGGGACCAAGGATTTAACTGCAAAGCAAATACAGGTTTGTACCTTACTTGTACAGGAGCAAGAACAAGGACTTTTTTCTTTCCTCTTTTTTTTTTTTTTTTTTTTTTTAAAGATACTGGAGTCTTGCTTTGTAGCCCAGGCTGGAGTTCAGTGGTGCGATCGTGGCTCACTGTAGTCTTGAATTCCTAGGCTCGAGCCATTGGCCCACCTCAGCCTCCTGAGTAGGTGGGACTATAGGCACGTGCCACCACATGCCTCACCCAGCTGAGGACATTTCTTAAGAATTAGTCATTCACTTTTAGTGTCATTGGCAATGAATCTTTTTGGCTTTTTTTTAAGGATATGTTGGGCCTGACCAAGCCAGCCATGCCCATGCAGCAAGCACGACCTGCGCAACCACAGGAGCACCCTTTCGTTTCAAGCAGGTGAGATCCCAACATGGAGTATTCCACATACTGTGGTGGACATGCAGATGATCCATGGGACTAAGGGAAGAAAAATATTAGAACTTTTATTTTCTTCTTAGGAGAAAAGATAAATGATTAAGCCTAATCAATAGTCAGAGTTTTATCAAAAAGGTTTTGAGACCACTGTGCTCAATTGCTGTGCTTAGACATTCCACATCTGATGTCCTTTTTGATGCTTAAGTAAAACTGGAAAACCTGAAAATACTTCTTTCATGTGTCCTCAAACATACTTAAGACCAGGTATTCACTTCATTCAGCCCGTTGAATGCCTAGGGCTGCCCTAGACTGGGCTAAAAGCTTGATAAAATACATTGCCTGATGTGCTGAAGACAACCTCTTAACTCTCAAGGCTCAAGAGAAGCACAGATTAGAATGATGAGAAATGATGAGGATTTCCATGTAAATGGACCTCACGTAGACTGAGCTTGTGTTAGGCACATTCTTAGGATTTCATTGCTGCCTAAAATTTAATTAAACTGAATTGCTTTTTTTTAAGACAATTTTTCTCTGTGTAACATATATAAATTTCTAAGTATTGGGCTTTATATTCCTCAATAAAACTGCTTTAAATTGTTTTGTGTTAGTAGAGAGATAGCTTTGAAGAAAAAAATTACCAATCATTTTCTACTTTGAGTAATTATCTTGAAGAGCAGTAACTGTGTGGCACCTAGTGTTGAGAACCAGAGTACTTTATTCAGTGTGAGTTGATGTGTCTCTTCAAAATCGTGCAGATTTCTGCAGCCCGTTCACAAGATTGATATGAACCTCACTGATCTTCTTGGGGAGCTACAGAGGGACCCATGGCCAGTAACTCAGGGGAAGAGACCTTTGCGATCCACTGGTGTTGCTTTGTCCATTGCTGTTGGCTTGCTGGAGGTAATTTGTAATTTACCAGGACCTCTCAAATCATACAGACTTGCTCTCAGAAAATATTTTTGTTGACCTTGTTTGAAAATCACTTGTGATCTAAGTCAACTGTCTGTGTTAACCTATCAGAAAGCATTTCTGGCATCATTGTTATTCACTTTGAGGGAGCCCCTCAAAATTTTGAAAATGCTAAAAGTTTTTGTGAAAACCTAAGACAACTAGAGCAGTGGGGAGTACTCAGAGTGAATTAACAAAAGCGTGCAAAACCATCAGGCTGTAAGAAAATAAGTGCTGCTGTTCTGCATTATCATCTGTATTATTCTTGCAGTATCACCACTTTTCAGAACAGCTGGAGAGAATGCATCTTTGGAGTATTTCTGTTGGAAATTGAACTATACTTGGAGGTGGGGCTGTATACTTCTAAAATGCTGCCATTTGCTGTTTAGGGCACTTTTCCAAACACAGGAGCCAGGATCATGCTGTTTACTGGAGGTCCCCCTACTCAAGGACCTGGCATGGTGGTTGGAGATGAATTAAAGATTCCTATTCGTTCTTGGCATGATATCGAAAAAGATAATGCACGTTTCATGAAAAAGGCAACCAAGGTAGGTACTCTGGGTATGGGCTGTAATTCTGAAAGCCCATTGCCAGGGCTGCTCTGGAGTGACAGCTACTTTGCCAGGGTCATGTGTCATGATCAGCAAGATACTCTTTCAGAGACAATTTTTCTGATCTTAGCTGCTGTTAAATTATTGCTCCTACTTTGAGACCTTAATTAGAGTGGGTCGCCTTAAAAGTACTCAAAGTGTTTTGAGATTGAAAACTATATTTTTATTTATTCAGATATTTTTGATAATGATTTCCAGGCTGGGCCCAATGGCTCATACCTCTAATCCCAACACTTTGGGAGGCTAAGGCGGTTGGATCACTTGAGGTCAGGAATTCAAGACCAGCCTAGCCAACATGGAGAAACCCCATCTTCACTAAAAACACAAAAATTAGACCAGGCATGGTGGCTCACGCCTGTAATGCCAGCACTTTGGGAGGCTAAAGCGGGTGGATCACTTGAGTTCAAGAGTTCAAGACCAGTATTGCCAACATGGCAAAACACCTGTCTGCACTAAAAATAAAAAAATTAGCTGGGCGTGGTGGCATGTGCCTGTAATTTCAGCTACTCGGGAGGCTGAAGCACAAGTATCCCTTGAACCTGGGAGGCAGAGGTTGCAGTAAGCCGAGACTGTGCCACTGCACTCTAGCCTGGGTGATGGAGTGAGACTCTATCTCAAAAAATAAATAAATAAAAATAAAAATACAAATACAAAAATTAGCTGGGCATAGTGGTACACACTTACAATCCCATTTACTTGGGAGACTAAGGCAGGAGGATTACTTGAACCCTAGAGGCAGAGATGGCGCCATTGCACTCTAGCCTGGGCAACAGAGAGAGACTCTATCTCTAAAAGAAAAGAAAATGATTTGCATATTTTTATATTTGATTACCTCCTTTGATATATTCAGGCATACCTTGAGAATAATGTCACTGTTTCCTAAAGATGACTTTCCTCTCTTCACAGCACTATGAGATGCTTGCTAGTCGAACAGCTGCAAATGGTCACTGCATTGATATTTATGCTTGTGCCCTTGATCAAACTGGACTTTTGGAGATGAAGTGTTGTGCAAATCTTACTGGGTATGTTGACAGCAAAAACCTGGGCAGAGTGAGAGTGTTATTTTAAGGAAAGAAAAATGAGTGATGGAGCCATAGAAATGGGCAAGGCCAACTTAGAAAAGCTTTCAGATAGCTCTGGGCTGTGGTTTCAGTGACTGGGGAAGGCCTGTGGGTTCCTTGGAGAAGGAAGCCATGATTCGTAAGAGGGCTGAAGAGTTCACTACAAACAAGTTGTTTCAGAGTAACTTCGTTTCTTTCTTAGAGTTGTTATACTTTTACAGAGACCAGGCCAGGAAAGCAAGCAAGTATGGACTATTTGGCCTTCATCAGGGCACTTCCTTTTGAGAAGTGGGGAAAACAGGGTCTGAATGCTGAAGCAACTAGGAGAAACTTGACCTGGCTAAGTGGCCATACTTTGTGGCTAACTCCAAGTTTACTCAGGCTAGAGGTTGTACTGACTCAGATCCTAAGTCAGTATTGTATTCACAGGCCAGAGTGTGGAGCAGTGGTTCTCAACATGTGGTGGTGTCTAGACCAGCAGCCTTAGGGGCTCCTGGGAACTGTGTATTCCTGGGCCTTACCCAGACCTCCTGAATTGGAAACTCTGGGAATACAGCTCTCTTGGAGATTCTGGGGCACATGAAAGTGTAGAAACCACTGATAAGCACTGGTCTGAAGCTGGCTACATATTGGAGTCACCAGGAGAACTTTAAAAACTGCACTTTCTTTGGGTCTTGTCCTCAGAGATTCTGATCTAATTATAATTAACTTGAGGTATAGCCTAGGCATCAGCATTTTAGAAGTTTCTCCCATGATTCTAGCATAGAGCTAAGTTTGAGAACCATGCACCACCTTGAGGCTCACTCCAGACCTGAATCAGAACCTGCATTTGAATAATATCCCAGGTGATTTGCATGTACAGAAGTGTGAGAAGCATCATAGAACTGTGTAATGGGCCTGAGATTCTGCATTTCTAACAAGCTCCCAGGTGATGCTGCTGGTCCCCAGTGAGTAAAGGGAATAGAAGGTGGAACCAGAATCGCTTGGAGCTGTCCTAGAGAGCAACAGATTAGTTAGGTGATAGAATTAGGGTCCTAAATGATACTGATACAACTATCTCAGTAATCCACATTTAATAATATGGACTTCTACTGGGGCCTTCCAGGAGTTCTGACTCAGAGTGTCCATAGAAAAGCTTTAGTATATTTGTGAACATCCCTTAGATTGTGTGCTAGAGTTTGTGTGACTTTGTTCTGTGAAGAGTTACCATCTGTTGCACACATGTGTTAGTATAGCTCAAGGTGAGCCAACAATGTGGGATGACTTCCAGCAGAAGCAAGGTGATCCTAGGCTGCACTATAGACGATTATCTTCAGAAAAGACCTTATTCTTGGTTTCCTTGGTGCTAGTCACACCTTATCCAAATTATGTTGTTTTCTGTTCTGAGCATTGCAATTTCAAGGGGCAATAGGAGATGAACTGGAGAAGTTCAAAGAAGAGCAGTTGTGGAGAGTCCTGGAAACTATTCATGTGAGGAGTGATTGAAGGAGCTGGAAAAGATTAAGCTGAATACAAATGGGGATGTGAGAACTCTATTCAACAGTTGAGGGACTTTCCTATGAAGGAATCTGATTTGTTCTGTATGTGACCAAAGAGTGGAACTAGAACCAAACCAGTGGGTGGAAGCTGCTGGCAAATGAAATTTCACTCAATATAAGAAGGGCCTCTATTAACAGAGCTGTTCAAACACAGAGTAGACAGCTTCTCAGGAAGGAAGCTCCTGATTCTGGAAGACTTCAAGCCTAGTCTGGATGTAACTTGGCAGGTATTTTATAGAGGGGTGGTTGAGAGTTAGGATTAGATTTGTGTGAATGTCACAGAAAACCCAAAATAAGCTTATTTCTCTGGAGGTAGGCAGCCTGGGGCTAGTATGTTGATTTCATGGTCATTAGGGGCTGAGGCTCCTACTAAGCTGCTGAACTACCATTCATATGCCATCTGTGGCTGGAGATAGTTGCTGGAGCTCTAACCATTTATAGCAGTGGGAAGGAGGAAAGGTCAGAGAAGGATTGCTCTTCCTGGAGGAACACAGTCCGTATATAAGGGACAGAGCAACAGGCAGAATGCACATGCCAACAGAGGCACATGGCCACAGGCAAGGCAGGCTGGGAAATGTCATCTTTGTTCCAGGAAACAAAGGAAGGGGTAGGTATTTGGTGCCAAATAGCTGACTCCTCACTGGGTGGTTCAGACACTCTGAGATGGCTGGACCAGGTGATCTTTCTTGTGTTCTTCCAAATTCTGAGGTCTTGTTTTATGAATGATGGTTGGATGCATAACTTGCATCAAGCTATGCTTCTCTGTCCAAATACATGAAATGATGACCTTTTACTTCAATAAGGAATTAATATTAATACTCATGAGTTGGAAAAAGAATGCTTGTAAAGTTAAGAATTCAGTGTTTTGAGGCAGTAAATTAACCTGAAAAGGATTTCCCACAGGCCTGGGTATTTTCCCATACCAAAGAAATGTAAGAGGAATTAGGGTTGTTCTTATGGCTTCTGTTTAATGCTTTAGAAGTAGTTTCTTTTCTAAGTATGAATTGAACTTGCTGTTTTTCTTTTTTTTTTTTTTTTTTTTTTTTTTGAGACGGAGTTTCGCTCTTGATACCCAGGCTGGAGTGCAATGGCGCGATCTCGGCTCACCGCAACCTCCGCCTCCTGGGTTCAGGCAATTCTCCTGCCTCAGCCTCCTGAGTAGCTGGGATTACAGACACGCGCCACCGTGCCCAGCTAATTTTTTGTATTAGTAGAGACGGGGTTTCACCATGTTGACCAGGATGGTCTCGATCTCTTGACCTCGTGATCCACCCGCCTCGGCCTCCCAAAGTGCTGGGATTACAGGCTTGAGCCACCGCGCCCGGCCACCTGTTTTTCATTTTCTAAATTTATTTTATTTTATTTTATTTTTATTTTTGAGAAGCAGTCTCGCTCTGTCACCCAGGCTAGAGTGCAGTGGTGCCATCTTGGCTCACTGCTACCTCCGCCTCCCGGGTGTAAGTGATTCTCCTGCCTCAACCTCCTGAGTAGCTGGGATTACAGCTACTAATTTGTGTATTTTTAGTAGAGAAGGGGTTTCATGATGTTGGGTAGGCTGGTCTTGAACGCTTGACCTCAAGTGATCTGCCTGCCTCAGCCTCCCAAAGTGCTAGGATTACAGGTGTGAGCCACTGTGCCCAGCCTGTTTTTTATATTTAAATTAATCAGTAGGACCTTTGGGGACCTGGTTTCTTTTTTCTTTAAATTATTTTTGTAAATACTGAGGGAGCATCTGAATGGGTTTCAGTCTTCCTAATATTCACTAGGTTTTTTTCTTTCTTCTTACCTAGAGGCTACATGGTAATGGGAGATTCTTTCAACACTTCTCTCTTCAAGCAGACATTCCAAAGAATTTTTACTAAAGATTTTAATGGAGATTTCCGAATGGCATTTGGTGCTACTTTGGATGTAAAGGTACAGTAGACTTTTTTTATTTTTCATTTTTTGTGTAGACTCACTGTATTGCCCAGGCTGGTCTAGAACTCCTAGCCTCAAGCAGTTTTCCTGCCTTATCATCCTGAAGTGCTGGGATTACAGGCATGAGCCACTATGGCTGGCCATACTGTTAAAACTTTAATGGAATTATAGTGTTCTTAGTTTTTCAATCAATATCCAGGCTTGTGGCAACTTCCAACTGCTGTACACGGGGATATAAAAGACAATTAAAAAGATCCCAACCAAATGACTATTACAAAGCATGTTATTCACTTTGTCCCTTTGCTTCTTGAGGATGACCTATGTATTTATTTATGTTCTAAATAAAGAGTTGCCTGGTTCCCCTGCAGGCTCTGTGCCACCCTGCTTCAGGGCAGTAGAAGGTAGAAGAGGAAGTAGGGTGGGTGTTGCGAGCAGCACCGTGGCCTGAGGTCGGGGCAGCCACACAGTGGTCTGTGCCCACCCAGCCATCAGCATGGCTCACCGCCTTGCACAGAGCCATGGTTATGTTTAATGCCTTCCTGAAGAATAGCCAGAGTGATCTAAAATAGCATTGTGAGGTAGTTTTTTTTTTTTCCATGTAGGGACTCATGGCCCTGATACAGCTGATTTTAAGTCATTGAGAAAACATTAAAAGAGGGTGTTAGGCTAGGCATGGTGGTGCACGCCTATAATCCCAGCACTTTGAGAGGCCAAGGTGGGGTAATTGTATGAGCTCTGGAATTACAGACTAGCCTGGGCAACATAGCAAGACCCTGTCTCTATGAATGATTAAAAAAAAAAATTTAACCACATGTGGTGGTACACACCTGTGGTTCCAGCTACTCAGGAGGCTGAGGTGGGAAAATCACATGTGCCCAGGAGTTTGAGGCTTCAGTGAGCTATGATCCTGCCACTGCACTCAGCCTGGGCAACAGAGAGAGACCCTGGTTGGCAGGGGCACTGTGGGGGCGTGTCATTAGAAGATATGATTGGAATTATTGCTTGGAGAATTGGAGATAATTATTAAATCATCTAGGTTAAACTTGAAACCATAATCTGAAATGTTTAAGGTTTCTTTTAAAAGATGAAGAATGGACTTTTGAAATGAATTCACATTTTAAAAATCTAAGTATGTTGGCCTTGTCATTATATTGGAGTTCATGAATTAATTATTTTTAAAGCAACATAAAACAGTATGTTCTCTGATTAGGAATATGCAAATAATTATGAATATATGTGAATGTGAATATATTCATACATGGGATTGGAAAAGAATTGTAGTATTGTTAGAATTGTTATCTACATGTACAGTTATTTCACTGTTTAAAAAGTGTGTTGTGAGAGTTGAAAATGCTCATATTCCATGTGTTTCTAAGGGCAGATTTTATTAAAGTTCTAATCACAGTGGCTGTGGAAAAGTTGTAGGAGAGCAGTTGTGATCCATGTGGGGTTTTCTCTTGGCAGAATAGTAGTGTTATATTTTTCCTCTAAGCTTTCATTGTGGCCATGATGAGAGCAGGGTGGATTGAAGTGATTTTTAACTTTACACTGTCACATATTTGTTTTAGACCTCTCGGGAACTGAAGATTGCAGGAGCCATCGGCCCATGCGTATCTCTGAATGTGAAGGGACCGTGTGTGTCAGAAAATGTAAGGAAAACAACTCCATCACCCTCACCTCCTGCCCTGGATTTAACCTATCAGAAGTGTCAGAGAGTGATGATCTCGCATATGTCACCTGTCAGATGTGTCTGCGGTGACAGGAGAAGGGATAATCCTCATTGATGGCTATACTCAGAGAGGTGATGTTACTCCATCTGTTTGTCTCAAGGGTTTGAGAGAAGGAAACCGAGGCTCAGAAAGGTTAAGTATCTTGCTCAGGGTCAGAACTGACATAAAAGAGCTAGAGTCCAAGTGTCCCTGACTGCATGGCCCATGGTTGCTGTGCCAAAGTCACAGCATGCTGTTCAGCACAAGGCAAACATTCAGCACAGTCCTTCTGGAGTAAGCCTATTGCTTATTGCCCTTAGAGGTGATACCTTTGTCTCAGTCAGTTAATAACAAGCCTTTTACAACAGAGACAACCGTGAGTTGGTGTGGAAGTGGGTGACACTACAGTGTGTGCAAACAGCTGTTTTCTCTAGTAATAGATTTTGAGTGTACATAAATAGTTTAGTTATCATTTGCAACGAGCGGCTTTGCTTATTGTCCACTTCCTCTGATTATACTTTACTTGTTAGGAGGCAAACCATTTGGTTTGGCAAGGCCTCTGTAGGGTGGTCCTGGGCTGGGAATACACAGTCGTGTCCTTCCCTCATTGTCGTCATCAGTGGGAGGGTAGACCCTAGAGCCAAATGTGTATCCAAGGTGCAGGTTTACACCCCACAGCTAGTCTGAGCAAAGGACTTACTTGCTCTGTGCTTTAGTATCTTTATCTGGCAAATAGGGATAATAACAGTACCTACTCTGCAGCATTGTTAGGAGGTTGAAATGAGTTGGTTCAGGTGAAGCAGTTAGTGCTTGACACACTGGAAGTGTGGGTCATCTTTCATGTTGTCAGCAGCAAACATTCCTGAGTAACCACATAGATTAAACTTTAGTTGAGCTTGGCAGAGGCAAGGCGATTTGAGAGCATATTCCTTCTGAGTGAGGCAAATTGCTGCTCTAAAGCCCATCTAATGAATCATTCATTCATTACCCCCAGAGTACTAAGGGGCCTGTACCCCTGTTTCCTGGCAGGGCTATGGAAGACTTCCTTGTTATAAAATATTTTCCATGGACTTAAAATCTGCCTACTGAAGGCTTCCTGAAGTAGTTTAAGAAGATATTTTTATGAATTAGTACAAACTAATTAGTTTGTCCAGTAGAATTCAACCATGAAAGTTTTGGTTGGGGAATGAGGATGCAAAGAATAGGAAAACACAATTTTTAGACATACTGAGAAGTTTAAAGAGGAGTATGATGAATTCCTGTATACCCACCATTTAGTCACTAATAGTTAACATTTCACCATGATTGTTCTTTTGTCTTGTTTGCCACATTTACTTTATCTGATTATCATTTATTTGCCAGATTTGATTTTTTGCCGACCTTTGCAAATAATTTGCAGATATCATGACAGTCCTTGAGTGCTTCAATGTGCATCTTCTAAAAATGAGGATGTTCTCCTACCACGATGTCATTATCAAACTTAAGAAAATAATAATTTCCTAATATCTAGTTGATATTTTTTCCCTAATTTCCCCTCAAATGCCCTTTGTAGCTGTTTTTCCCCCAACCGGCATTGCATTTGATACAGCCTTTGTAAAGTGAGAGTTAGGGTTAAAGTTGTGTTTAGATTCAGCCAAAGCCTTTTTGCCAAGCATTCTTCCTGGGCGATGTGTACTTCATCCTGTGTCATATCCAGAGGCACTATGTCTGCTGTCCCATGTTAGACACGCTGAGTTAGATCACGTGGTAATGGTGGTGACTGCCCCACTGCCTTTCTACCGTAAGGGAACACTTTCCCCCTTTGCCATTAGCAGGCAGTCTTTTGAATGAGATCATAGCATAATATGAAAATCTTGTTTGCCAACAGCCTAACGGTTTTTAACATCCATTGATCTTCACTCAAATCAGTTTATTTCTTTGAGGATTATAAAATGGTCATTTCCTAATTGTCTTTATGGTTCCTCCAATAGAGGCATCTAAAGAGTAAACGTTTAAGTAAGGAATTTGTGTATCACTGAGAAAATGTTATTTTGGAGCTCTGGAGCAACCGTCATGGGTTTGGTGCCTAGAATGGGGTTAGCAAGGCAAGAAGGGGAGGCATGAAAGCTCCTTTGACTTCTTTGCCTTTTTCATGAGCATAGCCCTTCACCTTCCAGCAGATAATAAACACCTGCTTCCTTTAGAAAAGGCCACACTACAAGGAAGGTGAATTCCTATGAATCCATCTATATCATTATCTAGCTTAGGAAGTACTGACAGAACAGAGTGCACCTACCCTGCTGTCCACCTTAGAGCTGCTGTGCTGCTGTGTGATTTCACTTCAAGAGTCTTTCTTTCTTTCTTTCTTTTTTTTTTTTTTTGAGATAGAGTCTCACTCAGTTGTCCAGGCTGGAGTGCAGTGGCTTGATCTTGGCTCACCGCAACCTTTGTCTCTCGAGTACAGGCGATTCTCCTGCCTCAGGCTCCTCCTGAGTAGCTGGGATTACAGGTGCACACCACCACGCCTGGCTAATTTTTGTGTTTTTAGTAGAGACGGGGTTTCATCATGTTGGTCAGGCTGATCTCAAACTCTTGACCTCAGGTGATTCATCTGTCTTGGCCTCCCAAAGTGCTGGGATTGCAGTCTGACTTGATTCTTTTCTGGTTTTGTTTATTAAATTCCTCTTCCCACCCCTAGGAGCTTGGTGTTGGTGGCACGAGTCAGTGGAAAATCTGTGGCCTAGATCCTACATCTACACTTGGCATCTATTTTGAAGTTGTCAATCAGGTGAGTTGGATTTCTTCATGTGTCTTCATGTCTTAGTGTCCTGTTTTCTGATTTATTTCTAACTAGAGGTCTCTGGTTACTTTATTCACAAACCGATATTCCTTGGGTATGATATTAGGCCTGATGATAGTCTGGCATGACCTTTTCCTGTTTATTCCTTCAGGGTTTAGTCGGAGTCAGGCAGCAAATTGCTGTTACCCCTTTATTGTTGAATTGATAAGGTTGTTAGAAGGGTAATGGATTTTACCAGCCATCATAATGTGGGTTAATTTTTGAGTGTATCAGTTCTTTTCCTAATATTTTATTATGAAAAATTCCAAACATACAGAAAAATTGAAAGAATTGTACAGTGAACACGGACTACCTAAGTGAACACGGACTACCTAGGTGAACCCATCACCTTGATTCTGTAATTACCATTTTACTGTACAGGCATACATTGGAAATATTGTAGGTTCAGTTCCAGACTACCACAGTAAAGTGAATATTACGATAAAGCAAGTCACATGAATATTTTGGTTTCCTATTGCATATAAAAGTTATGTTTGGACTATCACGTGTTAAGTGTTAAATAGCATTATGTCTTTGAAAACATTATGCATTCTTTAATTAAAAAAATACAGTTGACCCTTGAGTAGTGTTGGGGTGCCAACACTGCACAGTTAAAACTCCACATATAGCTAACTTCCCCAAAACTTAACTACTAATAGCCCACTGTTGACTGGAAACCTGACCGATAACAAACAGTTGATTAACACATATTTTGTAAGTAATACATATTATATCCTATATTACAATAAAGTAAGCTAGAGAAAAGAGAATGTTATTAAGAAAATCATAATCATAAGGAAGATAAAGACATCACAAGGTCTTCATACTCTCGTCTTAATGTTCAGTAGACTGAGAAGGAGGAGGAAGAGGAGGGCTTG
Organism: Aotus nancymaae; assembly: GCF_030222135.1. Lineage (NCBI taxonomy): Eukaryota > Metazoa > Chordata > Mammalia > Primates > Aotidae > Aotus > Aotus nancymaae. The sequence continues at coordinate 7,149,681 of NW_026988412.1, read as the reverse complement.
GTCTTGCCATCTTGGGTAGCAAAGGCAGAAGAAAATCCACATATAAGTGGACCTTTACAGTTCAAACCTGTATTGCTCAAGGGTCAACTGTACTGCTAAAAAATGTTAATGATGGCCGGGCGCGGTGGCTCACGCCTGTAATCCCAGCACTTTGGGAGGCCGAGACGGGTGGATCACGAGGTCAAGAGGTCGAAACCATCCTGGTCAACGTGGTGAAACCCCGTCTCTACTAAAAATACAAAAAATTAGCTGGGCATGGTGGGGCGTGCCTGTTATCCCAGCTACTCAGGAGGCTGAGGCAGGAGAATTGCCTGAACCCAGGAGGCGGAGGTTGCGGTGAGCCGAGATCGCGCCATTGCACTCCAGCCTGGGTAACAAGAGTGAAACTCCGTCTCAAAAAAAAAAAAAAAAAAATGTTAATGACATCTGATCCTTCAGTGAGTCATAATCTTTTGCTGGTGGAAGGTCTTAAACTGATGTTGTTGGCTGCTGATTGATCAGGCTGTTGGTTGCTGAAGGGTGAGTGGCTGTGGCAGTTTCTTTCCTTTTTCTTTCTTTTTAAATTAAGATGATGTCTCACTCTGTCACCCAGGCTGTGGCAGTGGCATGATCTTGGCTTACTGCAACCTCCACCTGCCAGGTTCAAGCCATTCTCACACCTCAGCCTCCTGAGTAGCTAGGATTACAGGCGCCTGCCACCATGCCCAGCTAATTTTTGTATTTTTAGTAGAGACAGGGTTTTGCCACATTGGCCAGCCTGGTCTTGAACTCCTGACCTCAAGTGATCCGCCTGCCTCAGCCTCCCAAAGTGTTGGGATTACAGCTGTGAGCCACTGCACCGAGCCTGGCAATTTCTTAAAATAAGGCAACAATGAAGTTTGCTGCATTGGTTGACTCTTCCTTTCAGGAAAGATTTCTCTATAGCATCCAGTGTTGTTTGATAGCTTTTTACCCACAGTAGAACTTCTTTCAAAAGTGGAATCAATTCTCTTAAGCCTTGCTACTGCTTTACTAGGTAAGTTTATGTAATACTGTAAATCTCGTCTTGTCATTTCAACAATGTCACAGCATCTTCATGAGGAGTAGATTCCATCTCAACAAACCACTTTCTTTGGTCATCCATAAGAAGCAATTCCTAATCCATTAAAGTTTTATGAAATTGTAGCAGTTCAGGATTCACTTCTTTATCTCTTTAATAAAAAAAAAATAGGCGGGCAATGGCTCACACCTGTAATCCCAGCACTTTGGAAAGCTGAGGCAGGCAGATCACAAGGTCGGAAAGTCAAGACCAGCCTGACCAACATGGTGAAACCTTGTCTCTACTAAAAATAGAAAAAAATTAGCCAGGTGTCATGGCACATGCCTGTAATCTCAGCTACTCAGGAGGCTGAGGCAGGAGAATTGCTTGAACCTGGGAGTTGGAGGTTGCAGTGAGCCGAGATCGCACCACTGCACTCCAGCCTGGGTGACGGAGTGAGGCTCCATAGAGATGGGGGTCTCTCGTTGTTGCCCAGACTGGTCTTGAACTCCAGGGCTCAAGCAGTCCTCCCACCTTAGCCTTCCAAAGTGCTGGGATTACAAACCGGCCAGGATCCACTTTTTTTTTTTTGATATGGAGTCTCCCTTTGTTGCTAAGGCTGGAGTGCAGTGGCTCGATCTCAGCTCACTGCGACCTCTGCCTCCCGGGGTTAAGCAAGTCTTCTGCCTCAGCCTCCCATGTAGCTGGGATTAAGGCAACTGCTACCACGCCCGACTAATTTTTGTATTTTTAGTAGGGACGGGCTTTTACTATGTTGGCCAGGCTGATCTTGAACTCCTGACCTCAGGTGATCCACCTGCCTCAGCCTCCCAAAGTGCTGGGATTACAGGCATGAGCCACTATATGCAGCCGAGGATCCATTTCTAATTCTAGTTATCTTGCTGCTTCCAACACTTCTTCAGTGACTTCCTCCCGTGAAGTCTCAAATCCCTCAAAATTATCCATGAACATTGGAGTAAATTTCAAAACTCCTGTGAAGGTTAATACTTTGACGTCTTCCCATGAATGATGAGTGGTTCAGTGACATCTAGAATGGAGAATCCTTTTCACATTTTTCATTTTCTTTGCCCAGATTCATCTGAGGAATCACTATGTATGGCAGCTATCATCTTATGAAATTTATTTCTTAAATAATAAGACTTGAAAGTCAAAATTTGTCCTTGATTCTTAGAATGCCGAATGAATGTTGTGTTAGGCATGAAAATAACATTTATCTCCTTTACATCTCCGTCAGAGCTCTTGAGTGACAAGGTGCATTGTCAGTGAGCAGTAATATTTTGGAAGGAGTCTTTTTTTTCCCTAGCAGCAGGTCTCAACAGTGGGCTTTAAGTATTCAGTAAGCCATGCTGTAAATGGATGTGCTGTCATCCAGGCTTTGTTGTTTCTTTTGTAGAGCACAGAAAGGGTAGATTGAGTATAATTCTTAAGAGTCCTAGGATACTGCAAATGGTAAATGAGCATTGGCTTCAAGTTAAAGTCACCAGCTGGCTGGGTGCAGTGGCTCACATCTGTAATCTCAGCACTTTGGGAGGCCAAGGTGGGTGAGTTGCTTGAGCTCAGGGGTTCAAGACCAGCCTGGGCAATGTGGTGAGACCTTATCTCTACCAAAAATACAAAAATTAGCCAGATGTGGTGGTGTGTACCTGTAGTCCCAACTACTTGGGAGGCTGAGGTGGGAGAATCTCCTGAGCCTGGGAGGCAGAGGTTGCAGCTAGCTGAGATCATGACACTGTACTCCAGCCTGGGTGACAGCAAGATACTATCTTAGAAAAACAAAATAAAGTCACCAGTTGCATTCGCTTCTAACAAGACAGTCAGCCTGCCCTTTGAAGCTTTAAAGCCAGGCATTGACTTCTCTCTAGCTATGAAAATTCTAGATGGCATCTTCTTCCAACAGAAGACTGTTTCCTTTACATGGAAAATCTGTTGTTTAGTGTAGCCGCCTTCATCTATCATCTTAACTAATGTGAATAACTTGCAGCAGTTTCTATATCAGCACATCCTGCTTCACCTTGTGCTATTATGTTATGGAGATGGCTTCTTTCCCTAAACCTCAGGAACCAACCTCTGCCAGCTTCCAGCTTTTCTCCCGCAGCTTCCTTACCCCTCTCCACCTTTATAAATTGAAGAGAGTTAGGACCTTGCTCTGGATTAGGCTCTGGCTCAAAGGAATGTTGTGGTAAAACGTTCTCCACATCAGCAATAAGGCTGTTTCACTTTCTTATCATTCACATGTTCACTGGAGTCATTTTTAATTTCCTTCAAGAACATTTCTTTGCATTCACAACTTGGCAGTTTTGGGGCAAGAGACCTAGCTTTCAGCTATCTTGGCTTTCAATGTGCCTTCCCTACTAAGATGAATGATTTTTAGCTTTTGATTTAAAGTGAGAGACTCTTCCTTTCACTTGAATACTTAGAGGCCATTGTAGGGTTATTAATTGGCCTCATTTCAATATTGTTATATCTCAGGAAACAGGGAGGCCTAAGGAGAGGGAGAGAGATAAGGGAAAGGTCGGTCACTGGAGCAATCAGAATATACATGACATTTATCAGTGTTTGCCATCTTATATGGGTGCATTTTGTAGCACCCCAAAACAATTAAATGGTAACATCAAAGCTCAGTGATCAGAGATCACCATAACAGATATATAATAATAATGAAAAAGTTTGAAATATTGTGAGAATTGCCAAACTGTGACACAGAGACATGAAATGAGCACATGATGTTGGAAAACTGGTGATGATAGACTTGCTTGATGCACAATTGCCACAAATCTTCAATTTTTAAAAAAATCTGTAAATAAATGAGGCATGCCTGTGTTTTTTGTGTTCTGTATTTAGTGATTCATCAATCCATTTTAGTTTTGATGCATTTCAAAACAAGTTGCAGTCATCCATGTATTTCATGCCTAAACACTTCAGCAGGTATATCATTAATTTAAGTTCAGTATTGAATGTAGTTCTTCGTCTTTTTTTGGAGAAAAAGGTTATATGCAGTGAAATGTGCAGATCCTAAGTGTGCCTTTCAAAATATGTCAAGAACCTTCCTGTCATTGCTGTGTCAGTCATTTTAGAAGAGTACTTTGGACTCTGACTGTGTTTGAGTCGTCCCTATAACAGACAAGGTTATGGCTTCTCACCCTGCAGCACAACGCCCCGATCCCCCAGGGAGGCAGAGGAGCCATCCAGTTTGTCACGCATTATCAGCACTCCAGCACCCAGAGACGCATCCGCGTGACCACCATTGCCCGAAAGTAAGCAGCCCCAGTTTCCTTTCTGTTGAGTAACTGACTGACATTTTTCCCTTGAAGAGATACTTTAACGTTTATTAGTTTGTCTTTTTGATTCCATTGAATGGTTCTCACTACACCTCATTGGCTTATTTGATCAGAGAAGGAGGCATTTTTGGCTAATGCAGTTGGGTCTATGAACATTTGCCTAGAGGAATCATCTTTCTGTAGGAAATATAGTTCATTAAAAATGATTTATTATTATCATTTGGAGACAGTTTTTCTCTGTGGCCCAAACTGGAGTACAGTGGCACAATCACAGCTTACTGTAGCCTCAACCTTGCATGCTCAAGTGATCGTCCCACTTCAGCCTCCCAAGTAGCTGGGACTACAGACACCTGCCACCAAAACTGGCTAATTTTTTTACTTTTTGTAGAGAGATGGGGATCTCACAATGTTGCTTAGGCTGGTCTCAAACTTTTAGGCTCAAGCAATCCTGCCACCTTGGCCTCCCAAGATGTTGGGATTTCAGGAATGAGCCAAAGCACCCAGTCTGTGTTTCTTTATCTGAATGGATGTCTGGCTTTCTGATCGCTCCTAAACATAAGCATGTCACTAACTCTGGAATTGTCAGTTGGGCAGATGCACAGACTCAGCTCAGGCACATAGAGGCAGCATTTGACCAGGAGGCTGCGGCAGTCTTGATGGCACGGCTTGGGGTGTTCCGAGCGGAGTCAGAGGAGGGACCCGATGTGCTCCGGTGGCTGGACCGACAACTCATCCGACTGGTAAACTGGGGACAGTGGCATTAGGTTCAGTCTTGGTTTCTGCTCTGCTTAATTATTATTATATAGTAAATCAGCAAGAATTTATCAGTTGCCTATCTTATGCCACACACTGGACATTCCATTAAAGACGTATTAAATGTGCATTTTCCCCACAGAGATTTACATTATAGTTGGGAAGAAACAACACACACAGAGCATTTGGAGAGTGATATAAATCTGTATGAATTGAGTTGACTTAGATGAGTCATTTTGTGAATGCTCTGGTCTTGTATTTTTCCTTTCCAGGCCTAGTGAGTTTAGGGAGATACCTTGTGTGGGTCTGGGTTTAATCAGATGAGAGGAAATGGGCCAGGTGCAGTGACTCATGCCTGTAGTTTCAGCACTTTGGGAGGCCAGGGTGGGTAGATCACCTGAGGTCAGGAGTTCAAAAGCAACCTGACCAACATAGAGAAACCCCATCTCTACTAAAAATACAAAAATTAGCTGGGCATGATGGCACATGCCTATAATCCCAGCTACCTGGGAGGCTGAGGCAGGAGAATCGCTTGAACCCAGGAGGCGGAGGTTGCTATGAGCCGAGGTTGTGCCATTGCACTCCAGCAACAAGAGTGATATGCTGTCTCAAAAAAAAAAAAAAAAGAAAAATCAGGTTAGAGGAGTCACACTGTAATGTAAATAGGGAAAGTCTTTTATAAAGAATTACTACTACAACAGGGGAGTAGAACAGTGAGGCACTGGCCAGAAGGAAGTATGGAGAAGTGGGCAGCCACTACTTCTGGGGCTGAGATAGAGCACCCAAGGAAGTGCTCCCTCTCCCCAGGGCTGATCCATACCTAGTTGGGAGGGCATGGCCATGGCTTGGTGAGTCTTTTGCAGAGAAGTTGCCATGGCGCTGTGCCAGGGGAACTTGCTAGAAATTCATGCTCTAGAATTTGAAGAAAATCCACCATTAGGGTGCCAGGGAAAGCTGTCTAGAGGAAAGTGCTCAGTGGAGGCATGCAGGGATGCTGCTTTCGCTGCTGGCTGTGAAGTTCTCCAGGAGTTTAGCACTAGGGAAGTCATGGTGCAGCAGGGCCTGGCACCCAGGAAGCTGCTGAGTGAGCACTCGGGTGCCCAAAGCTGACGCTCACCTCCAGCACTCTCTACTGGCAAAGCTTGTTATTGTGCCAACTGGCAAAGGAGAGGTACTGAAAGAGCCCATGTCCATTTCACAGCAGACAAAAGGGGTGCATTTGGAGCTACAAAGCAATAAATCAGTAATTAGCACACAATCAATAATCTTAACTTCCTAGAGTCACAGCATGTGTGTGTGATCAAAAGCATGGAAAGGACCAGTAAGGAAATCTATTTCATTTAGTTCAGCCTTCTATTTGCCCTTGGCATCTCATGCAACCATTTTTTCAGTAAGTGTCAACATTTCAAACACAATTTAGAAATTGCTCCTTTAGGATTTCAGAGGGAGGGTAGATAAGCAGAGGGCCCAGGTGGTTAACAAAGTCTTCCTGTGGAAATGATCCTTGAGTCAGGTTTTTATTAGAATAGATTAATTGGAGAGGAGAAGGCAAGGCTTGCTGAGTGGAGGCCTAGCAGGAATGAGCCCTCAGGAGGTAGCTGGGCCTTTTAGCTTATGCTGAGGCCTTTGGAGAAACCAGTGTCACAGGAGGCCAGGTTGTGTACTGGGGAACGAAGTCAGGGAAGGTACTCCTTGATTGGGGAGCTCCTTAACTTTAGGGAGCGAGGGAGACTTAGGTGTGATTGTTAAGCAGGGGTGTGACATCGGCATGATGCTTGTGTTTACATTTAACATCACCATGTGAGGCACATTGCAGGGAGAAAAGGCTATTGTTGTGAATGGAGGCTTTTTCAGGCTCAGTGGTACTGGGACCAGCGTAGTGGTAGTAGAGATGGAGGAAGCAGAAGGTTTGAAATCAGGATACACTGAAAGAATTGATAAAACTTGATGAAATGACTCTGTATGAAGTCAGAAACCAAAAAGTCAGCATTGAGTAACATTTCACATGAGGGTAACTTACTGTAAGAGTGGTGGTGAGGTAGAAGATGGGAAAGGAGAGCAACTTTAGGGTGGGAGAAGGTGAATTTCTTTTTCTAATGGAATAGTCTATTTTTTGATAATTGAATGTGAACCTGCAAAAGTGTGTCTCAGGAAAGCTTTCCCTTATTTAGGTAGATGTCCTGACTCGGGCTCAGGCTAGAGGTCAGCACTGGACACTGGAGGGTGGATTTGGATGACACCCATCTGGCTGTAGTGCTCATTTGTATCCAAAGCAGTGAGGATTGGAGTAGGGGGCCAAGAACTAACTCCCAAGGAGTCCGTTGGGGGAGAAGGAAAACAAAACCATTGAAGAAGGCAGAAAAGGGCTGGTTGGAGAGATGGTGAGAAATAGGAAAATGATTTAGTAGCAGCTGAAGGAGAAAGTGTCAAATGTTTGGGCAGTAACTTGGCCCATGCTGCTAGGAAGTTCAAGAAGATGAGAACTGTGGAAGGACACCAGATTTTGTGGTAAGAAAGTAATGTTAGACATGAGGTTTCTTTAGATGGTGAACAGCCTAATTCTTTAGTGGCCGGGGATTTGTGAGCAAAAATAAAGGCAGGAAGAGAATACATTGTGATTCAGAAGTCTGCCATTGGGAGAAATAAATTTGAGTTGTAGTTTGAGAGAACATCAAAGCGTAACTGTAATTGTTAGTTTTCATGGTGTTAGAGAGTTTTCGTATGGAATAGGTGCCTGGGAGAGCTCACCTACCTTCTCTGGTCAGGGCGGTCCTCAGGCCAGCATTGCCTGGGAGCTGATTAAGATGCAGAATCTTCAGCTCCTCCCGAGAGCTTGCATTTTTACAAGACCCCCTGGTCATTTGCCTGCTCACTGATGCTTGAGAAGTGCAAGTCTAAGACTTACAGTAAGTGGCAGAGTTCAGACTGGAATGTAGCTTAGTCCAAGTGTTTTTCCAGGTAATTCTAACTTAGATTTTTCTCTCTCTCTCTTTGTATTTGTTTGTTTGTTTTTTGGTATTTTCTTTCTGTAGTGTCAGAAGTTTGGACAGTATAATAAAGAAGACTCTGCTTCTTTTAGGTTATCTGACTCCTTTTCTCTATATCCTCAGGTAAGTAATATATGTTTCTAAAATAACTATTGAACAATAAATTTTGATAGAAATTAACTTCATTTTCAGGGTAAAGTGAGGGCTTTTTGATGTGTTGAGACTCAGTCTGTAGGTGACAGAGTTTGTTCAACCCAAGTCGAATGTGTGTCTAGGGAAGACAGCACCCTAAGCCCCACAGAAGATAAAGATGACTTGCAGAGGGGAGAAAACTCATGCATACATTTTCATGAACAGGCAAGATGGGATCATTGATATAAGGCCATAAAAAAATATCTCTGATGTGTAAAAGTTCTGGGGAAACAGCTACCTCAGCAACAAACCAAGAAAATGAGCACACATGGAGGTGAATATAGCAAAACAAAACAAAACAAAAAAACCCACAGTTAATATGACAAATATTTAATAATATGTCTGTGGTTATTAGGCACATTATAACCAGGAATCAGCAACAAGCAGCTCCTGAAAGTAATTGCACTCTTCGTGAACCAAGCCTTTAGAAGCCACCGGACAAGAGAGGAGGGGGAGAGGTAGACGAATTTTCATCTCCATTGTAATTGAGGAAATAGAGCGTAGCTCATGAGTGTCTATAAGGATTACAAGAGCTGAGGCCAATTGAGTATTAAATATTTAGCACAGTGCCAGTCACCTGCTCAGCATTAGAAGTGACCTAGCTCCATACCAGGTGCCTGGGACTCTGAGGTGCCTACGTGCAAGAGGTTAAAGCTGTATGGTGTTGTGGGAAGAGCCCCAGATCAGCCAGAGTCAGGGTGAGGTTCCAGAGCTGGCCCTACCTCTGCTGACCTTAGAGGAGGTCCCAAACCCCTGGAGAGTTTGGTTTTCCACCTCTAGCAGTGGAGAGTTTGTCTGCAGGAGTGGTTTGCAGTTGTTGTTTTTTTAAGCCATGGAATCCTTTCTTTGAGAGGAGCTGCCCTTAAACGCCAGCACATAAGGCAGATAGATTTGGTGTTTCTCTGGTTGTGCCCATGTACCACCCCCACACTGGGTCTCACCAGAGCCTTCACCCCTGGGCCCCTGAGGACTTGATGAAGACTCTATGAGCACAGCTTGAAAACCAGATGGAATGCTTTCTCAGATTCCTTCTGTCAAGGCATTCTAGGAGAGAGGCCAGCCAGAGCCCAGTCTCTAGAGCCATGTGGCCTGGTGTAGAGTCCAGCTGTGACACTCAGTAGTAGTGTGACCTTGGAGAAGTTATTTGCCCCTCTGTGCCTCCATTTCCTCACCTGTAAACTAGGGATGGTAAGAGAACCTACCTCATGGGCTTATTGGAAGGATTAAGTAGTTCTTGTCAAGTGCTTTGTGCCTTGCATGTAGGATGTATTGAATGTCAGCCTTGATGATTATTTAGGAACCTATGATTCAATATTTGGAGTCTCAGGAAGCTTTATACTTCACAAGGCAGCTCACTTTCATGTTCTGGCAACTCTAACTTGAGCTGAAAGAATGTTCCCCCCCACCCCTTCTTCTAATCCTCAAGGATGAGAACCTGTGGATGCAGTGTCATCCCTTGTCCCGTTCTCCCCTACATCTGCATCCCAGCTTGTGTCCTGAGCTCTCATCTGCTGTTCCCGTGCCTGGAGTCCCCTTCCCCCTGGCCCTGTGGCCTCCTCAGCCACATCTCTCAGGGTGTATCGTCAGCCCCCAGAGCTCTGGGAAGTCTCCTCCTGACCATCCACCCCCACCTCCCCAGTGCTATCCTGTACTCTGGTTCGTAGCTCCAAGTGTGCCTTTCTCACTGGGCCTGACTTCTCTGAGAGCAGATATTCTGTCTCCACTACCTGGCACAGTAGACTCTGGAAATAAACACAGACTCTGGAAATAAACGTTTCTTTGCCTTTCCTCTTAAATATGGAAGCTTTGACATACCCAGAGGCACTTAAAAAAATTAATTTTTATTGTGGTAAAACACACGTAACAAAGTTTACCATCTTAACCATTTTTAAGCCTACAGTTGATCAGTGTTACGTGCATTCACAGTATTGAGCACCTGATGTCTAGAATTTTTTCCTTTCCGGAGTTGAAACTCTGTGCTCATTAAGCAACAACTCCCAGTTTTTCTCTTTCCCCAGACCCTGGTACCACCTTAGTCTTTCTGTTCTGTGAACCCAGAGAGCCCTTTTCTGGGTTCTCCTATTTCAGAGGCCTGAGGTAGATTACTCTGTGGGGGTTTAAGAAGGTTACAACTATATGCATTTCTCTTTTGTTCTTTGTGAATGCAGTTCATGTTCCATCTGAGAAGATCTCCGTTTCTTCAGGTGTTCAACAACAGTCCTGATGAGTCGTCATATTACAGACACCATTTTGCCCGGCAGGACCTGACTCAGTCCCTCATCATGATCCAGCCCATTCTCTACTCTTACTCATTTCATGGGCCACCAGAAGTAAGGCTTTCCCCAAATGCTTTCCTGAGGATTAGAATCACCCAATAGATACTCTTTTTTTAAGCAAATTTACTTAGAAAGCAGAAATGTTAAAAAGAAAGAAAACTTTTGAGTTTTTATAATAATTTAACATTATTTCTATTAAAAAATACCTTTAGGAAAATGTCAAAGGACATATAAAGCTATTATTTGTGGAAGGCAGGAATAAATGTAAAAAACTCTAATAAATAACATGGATGCTTTTTTTCCCTTGTGCTCATATACTTACGTTAGCAATGCCAAGTCTTATATCTGAAGGAATTACTCCTAGATACAGAATAGGTTTTGTGCAAAACAAAACAAAAAAAAAAAGTGAAGAAACTATTATAATAGAGAATCAAATAACAATCCAAATGTTTAATATAGGAAAATAAACAAGTAACCTGAGAAATGCAGTTGATCCTCAATATTCATGGAGGATTGGTTCCAGGACCTCCCTTGGATACCAAAATTTTTAAGATACTCAAGTTACTAATATAAAATTACATAATGTTTGCATGTAACCTGGGCACATTCTCCCATATACTTTAAATCATCTCTAGATCAGTTATAATACCTAATTGTAATGTAAGTGCTGTGTAAATAATTGTCATACTGTATGGTTTAGGGAATAATGACAAGAAAACAGGTATGTGCATGTACAGCGCAGACACATATTTTTCTCAGATATTTTCAATCCAAGGTTGAATTTACAGATGTGGAACCCACCGATATGGAGGGCCAACAGTATTCACAAAATATATGTAACATAGTAAATTAGATAAGTCCCTATGTAAAAATGTTACATGAAAAAAAATCAGAATAGAAACTTTTCTAAATATTGCCTGCAAAAATAAAGAACTATATGGAAAAAAAACAAAATATCAATACTTGTTGTACTTGGGTACACATTTTAAAATTTTCTTTAGTGAGTACAAGCTACTTTTGTTATTGAAATAATTAGTAAATTAGCAGGCAGATGACCTGACGTCAGGAGTTTGAGACCAGCCTGCCCAACATGGTGAAACCCTGTCTCTACTAAAAATACAAACATTAGCTGGGTGTGGCACCAGTAATCCCGGCCACTCGGGAAGCTGAGGCTGGAGAATCACTTGAACCCAGGAGGCAGAGGCTGCAGTGAGCTGAAATTGTGCCAGTGCATTCCAGCCTGGGCAACAGGGCAAGACTCCCTCTCAAAAAAAAAAAAAAAAAAAAAAAAAAAGAATTACTGATATAAAAATTATATGTATATGTAAATATGACAAAAAATTATATAGTAATATATAAAATATAAATTATATGTATACACACACACACTCATACATATATATATATATATATATATATATATATATATATATATATATTTTTTTTTTTTTTGAGATGGGGTCTTATTCTGTCACCCAGGCTGGAGTGCAGTGATGCGATTTCTGCTTACTGCAACCTCCACCTCCCAGGTTCAAGTGATCCTCTTACTTCAGCCTCCTGAATAGCGGGGACCACAGGCACATGCCACCACAGCCCAGCTAATTTTTTGTGTTTTTGGTAGAGACCACATTTTGCCATGTTGCCCAGGCTGGTCTTTAACTCCTGGGCTTAAACGATCTGCCTGCCTTGGCTTCCTAAAGTGCTAGGTTTACAGGTGTGAGCTACTACACCCAACCATGATATATATTTTGTAGTAAACTTTAAAAATGTATACTAAATGCTGTTTTTCATATAGGTATCCATATTCTGTCTTATCTACAGAGAGCGTCTCTGATTTCTAAAATACATACAAAACAGAATATTCAGAATTATTTTTTGTTCCAAGATCAAAAGATATTATTAAGCTTGGTCAACATAGTGTGAGACCCTGTCTCTACAAAAAATAATTAGTTGGACATGGTGGCATACACCTGTAGCCTCAGCTACTCAAGAGACTGAGGTGGGAGGATCACTTGAGCCCAGGAGGTCAAAGCTGCAGTGAGCTAGAGTCATGTCACTTTATTCCAGCTTGGGCAACAGAGCAACACCCTGACTCTTAAAAAAAAAAAAAAAAAAAAAAGGTATCATTAATCTCCCTTCTTAATTGATGAGGAACTATTTGGAGCCGATTTTTCCTACAAAGTGGAGACTGAGTCGGGAGCAGAAAGTAGAAATGTGTCAGGAAGAAAAGGGTGAGCCACTGTGCTGGGCACCATTTGTAAATAGCCTTTGCTGTGGATACCAGGCATGGGGTCAGAGTCGGGTGGACATGGTTGCTGTGTGGGAAGCAGGGAAGACCAATGCTATCTTTCTCTCTCTTTTTCTTCAGCCAGTACTCCTGGACAGCAGCAGCATTCTAGCTGACAGAATTTTGCTGATGGATACTTTCTTCCAAATTGTCATTTATCTTGGTGAGGTAAGATGATATTATTAATTCATTTATTTTTGTTTTTAAATTGGAGAAAAGGCATACAAATTTATTCAGTGTGCACACAAGGAGTTACTGTCCTTAACTATGGTTTTTGTTTTCTTCTTATTTATTAATTTAGGTTTTTACTGACATTTGTTACAACAGTTTGGGCTTAGAAAGCACAGTGGCTTTTATTCTAGTGAATAAAATCTTTTCTTAGGTCCCTGGAGTTTTTGAATATTTATTAATTTCAATAATATTTGCTGTAAGTATGGGCCAAGTGCAATGGCTCATGCCTATAATCCCAGCACTTTGGGAGGCTGAGGTGGGCATATCACCCGCGGTCAGGAGTTCAAAACCAGCTTGACCAACATGGCAAAACCCTGTCTCTACTAAAAATACAAAAATTAGCTAGGCATGGTGGCATGTACCTGTAGTCCCAGCTACTCTGGAGGCTGAGGTGAGAGAATCATTTAAACTCGGGAGGTGAAGTTTGCAGTGAGCCAGGATCACGCCACCGCACTCCAGCTTGGTCAACAGAGCAAAATGCCATCTCAATAATAATAATAATAATAACAACAACAATAATACTACATGCTTTAAAAAAATTTCAGGTGGTTCTTTTAAATCACTGTAATTTATTACCTTCAAAGTTAGGCAAGACTAGTTTATTCTCCTCAGTAAATATTTTATACATACTACTGTTCTTTCAGAGTTAGCGTTTGGAGCTAAAGTTGTACTTTGATGAAATAACATGGCCCAGGGAACTTTACACTAGGTCTGTTGATCCCTAGGATGGCTGTGGATAGCCCTCAGTCCATTTCTTTCTCAGTGGGGTTCATGCCCTAAGAAAGGGAATGGCTCCTCTGAATTATTTGCGTGTTTATGGCAAAAAATCCTTCTATAGAGATGATGGTGATATTTATATTCAGTGATGCTTTTTCTTCTGTTGTATGTTCTCTACCTTCATTAAATTGGTCATAAATTTGGTTTCCTAGTGACCAACTATTAGAAATGATTTCTGATGTCATGAAAAGATATAAATTGTGTTTCAGGATTCCTTCATTAACTTAGGAAGTATTAGTTTTCTAAGACTCCTGGGTACTTTATAACTTTAAACTTTTTTCAGCATATTAGCACCCATTCTGCTAGCCACTTGCACACAGGTGCTAGGCCGTCAGTAATAGTCCTGGACTGAGGGCCGGATAACCAGCTGCTCTTCCCACTGGGTCCTTCGGTAGTGATACAGTCGGTCCTCTGTATCCACAGGTTTCATCTCTGCAGATTCAACCAACTGCAGGTTAAAAATAATTTTGAAATAATAATAAAAAATAATATAAATAAAATACACAGCGCAGGCTGGGTGTGGTGGCTCACGTCTGTAATCCCAGCACTTTGGGAGGCCGAGGCAGGCGGATCATCTGAGGTCAGGAGTTCGAGACCAGTCTGGCCAACATGGCAGAACCCTGTCTCTACTAAAAATACAAAAATTAGCCAGGCATGTTGGCGGGCACCTATAATCCCAGCTACTCGGGAGGCTGAGGCAGGAGAATCACTTGAACTCAGGAGGTAGAGGTTGCAGTGAGCTGAGATTGCACCACTGCACTCCAGTCTGGGTGACAGAGCAAGACTCCGTGTCAAAAAAACCAACCAACCAACCAAACAAACAAACAAAACAGCACAAGAACTATTTACATAGTCTTTACATTGTATAAGGTATTATAAGTAATCGATGATTTAAAGTATATGGGAAGATGTACATTGGCTATATGCAAATACTATGCCACTTTGTATTGAAGATCTATGGAATTTGGTATTAGGAGGAGTGGTCCTGGAAACAATCTTGTGGATACTGAGGGCTGACTGTATCCACAAGTCATTTAAAAAATGTTACAAGGAGACAGAATGAAAGAAAAGACTCGTTTGAGAGAGGCATAAATGCTGGGAACAATTAGATAAAGTAGTAATGGTGGGGGAAGAAAAGGGAAGAAATTAGGCTGGAAAATGAGGAGGAGTGTGGTCTTGGTGGGGAGAGGACTAAGGGCCATGCTGCTGTGTGAAGGAGGAGACCCTCATGGAGGCCACAGTGCTTTCTTTGCCTTAAGCTCACCCTGATTATCAACATTTCTTTTATAACCCCTGATCCTGTTTATTCCAATTATTGAACACATTCTTGTGCAAGTGAGGGGTTCTAAGGATAAAGACAGTGACATTGTTCTCACCCTCCCAAAGCCCTGAGTGTGCTGGATGCAAATGTTCTTATGAACTCTTGGGTCCCGGTAAGCTTACAGGCATTTCCCATAGGCCAACAGTCAGTCATAGCATTTAGTCCTGGAAAACGGTAACTGCCACTCTGAGAAGGAGTGAGCAGGCTACAGAAGGAGGCATCTGACGAGAATCCTCTGCCTGGAGCCAGGTTCATGGCTCTGTGAAGACACATTGCACACTTGCTATAGCCTCTTTCTCCATTTTTCCTCTCCATTGTCGTCTTGTTTTCCTAAGTAACATGTAAAAGCACTTCTCTTTATTTATAAGGTATGTGAATCAGTTAATGAATGTTTCTTGATTTCCTGTGTATACAAGATATTTCCTAGACCAGTTGCTGATGCGTATAAAAGAAGGAAGGGTGACAAAATGTGTAGTTTAGTCAGGGAGACAGTCTGCTTTCCATAGTTTAGCATATGGCTTCTCCTCACTGCCTGATCAACACACTTTGATTCTTACAGCTTTCGTCTCCCTTGCCAAGCATACCTTAATTCAGGGCCTAGTGGGAGCAGGGCATGGGGATGAGTCAGTTGCACCCAACTCTGTATCACTACTGCGCACTGGAGGAGGAGTGTAATATGTGTGCTGTTAGGAAAGGAGATGAGGGAATGGAGTCTGTGTGGGCAGCCAGCAAATCCCTTTCCCTACCAGGTGTGCGGAGATGAGAGGCTAGACTGAGTGATAACAGTGGAAGTGGAAAAGGAGGGAGGCTGTGGCTCCTTGGGATGAGTAATCCACAGGCTTTGTTAACTCATTGATATAGAAGAGAGGAGGCGTGAGTGATGCATGACATTCCTGGGGGAATGTGCAGGCGGAGGCGTCCTGGATGCACTCACTTGCTTACTCCTGCTTCACCTCCTGCTGGTAGCTCTGCTTTGCTCACCCTCTGAAGCTAGTCATTTTTGATATTAGAGTTCTTCACTGGAAACAAGCTCTGGGTGGCAATGGTAGAATGTCAGTGTCAGTGAAGGCTGTTGTTAACAGTTTCACAATAATTTTGGTTGGTTTATTTCTGTGTAGACCATAGCCCAGTGGCGTAAAGCTGGTTACCAGGACATGCCTGAGTACGAAAACTTCAAGCACCTTCTGCAGGCACCACTGGATGATGCTCAAGAAATTCTGCAAGCACGCTTCCCAATGCCACGTTACATTAACACGGAGCATGGAGGCAGTCAGGTGAGTGAGCTGAGCTCTAGCTCCAGTGGTTTGTTGTTTTATGATAGATTGTTATGGCTATATATCCAAACAGAGTGGTTTTTTATGTGATGACATAAGTTGACACACAGGTAATCTTCCAAATATGAGTTCTTTCTAAATGAGTGGTCAAAATATGCTTATATAAAAGGATTGCCAAAATAAAATACATATTTTATGTTTTAGGATACTTAAATGGAGAGCCAGTGGGCTTAAGCCAAAGAAATAAGTTACTGTGCAGTGAAACAATTCTAGTTTAACCAAAAAAAGTTGTAAAAACTTACCTTTTTTCTGTTACACTAATATTAATGTCACTTTTTAATCTTTAAACCTTTTTTTGTTGTATTGTTAAAGGCTCGATTCCTTTTGTCCAAAGTGAACCCATCTCAGACACACAATAACCTCTATGCTTGGGGACAGGTAAGAAATTGTCAGGTATTTGGGGAGGATGCCAAGCTAGTTTTTTAAAAAGTTGTTTTAAAATTCTACAAATTGGATCTGTTTTGGCCTGGAGACAGAATAACTGCATAACTTGGGTATTTTGCTGGGGAGTAAGGAGGAGGGAAACAAGTTGAATAACACAGCTGGGCCGGAGGTTGAGGGGGTCTCCCTGTGTGAGTCCCCTTCCACAATACACAGTGTAACATACCAGGTTCAGGCCAGGGGACAGAGCACTGTACTGTGGCCTCCATGAGGGTCTCCTCCTTCATACAGCAGCATGGCCCCTAGTCCTCTCCCCACAAAGACCGCAGGGCAACTTCTCATCGTCGGTTTTGCCTCCTTCTCACTTTCCAGCCTAATTCCTTCCCTTTTCTTCCCCCACCATTACTACTTTATCTAATTGTTCCCAGCATTTATGCCTCTCTCAAACGAGTCTTTTCTTTCATTCTGTCTCCTTATAACATTTTTTAAATTGAACTTTTATGAGATAATTGTAAATTTATATTGTTGTAAGAAATGATACAGAGAAAGATCAGCTGTATCTTTTTACCCATTTTCCCTTAGTGTTAACATCTTGCAAAAACTATCATACAGTATCACAACCGGGATATTGAGATTGGTACGGTCAACATGTGCAGCATTTCCATCACCACCAGGATCTCTCATGTGCCCTTTTATAGTCACACCAGCTTCCCTCCTGCCTCTACCCCCCAACTGCCAGTGCCTGGCAGTTGCTCACCTGTTTACCATTTCTATAATTTTGTCATCAAGAATATTATGTATAAAGTCACACAGTGTATAACCTTTTGGGGTGGCTTTTTTTCTCTCAGTAATCATCTGGAGATTCATCTCAGGTTGTTGCATGTATCAAAAGTTTGTTCCTTTTTATTTGCCAAGTAGTATTCCACAGTATAGATACATGTATTGCAGTTTGTTTAATCATTAACCACATTAAAGGATATCTGTGTTGTTCACAGTTTCTGGCTACTAGGAATAAAGCTGCTATAAACATTCATGTGCAGAAACTTTTTTATCTCTTTAAATCTTCATTTCTTTGAGATAAATACCCAGGAGTACATTTGCTGGGTTGTATGGTAATTATATGTTTAGTTTTTAAGAAACTGCCAAACTACTAGCAATGTGTGAGTGATCCAGTTTCTCTGCATCCTAGCCATCATTTGGGGTATCATTTTTATTTTAGCCATTCTGATAGGTACGTAGTGGTATATCATTGCAGTTTTAATTTACATTTTCCTAATGACTGATGGTGCTGATAATCTTTTTGTGTGCTACTTTGCTATCTGTATATCTTCTTCAGTGAAATCTCTGTGTCTTTGGTTTGTGGTCTAACTGGATTATTTGGATTTTTACTGTTTGAGAGTTCTTTATATATTCTACATACTACTTCTTTTTCAAATATGTGGTTTGTAAATATTTTCTCTCACTTGTAGTTTGTTAATTTTCTTTATAGGTTTGTCCTGTTTTGGTTTGCTCAGCTTTTTGCTTCTGTACGTTTATATCTCTTGCCAGAATAGGAAAGTTTTCAGTCATTATTTCTTTGAATGCCTTTTCACCGAAAGAAGTGCTCTCTTTTCTTTCTTTCTTGGCATCCAGTGACATGAATGTTAGATATTTTGCCGTATCCCAGGTACTACATTTCCATGTATTTTCTTTATTTTGTTCATTTGGGTAACTTCTGTTATTTTGTCTTCCAGTTTATTGATCCTTTTTTCTGTTCCTTTTCTGCATTGAACCTATGCACTGAGCTTTCTGTTGGTCGCTGTATTTTTCAGTTTAAAATTTCCTTTTGATTTTCCATGTCTTCCACTTCTTTCCGGGGACATTGTTTTTCTTTGCCGAGGCTTCCTATTTTTTCATTTGTTCAAGTGTGTTTGCAATTGCTCATGAAACATTTTTATCATGGCTGTTTCTAACAATTGTTGTCAACTCAGTGTTAACATGTTTCAATTGTCTTTCTTTTGAGGCAAAGTCTTGCTCTGTTGCCCAGGCTGGGAGTGCAGTGGTGCAATCTCAACTCACTGCAACCTCCACCTCCCGGGTTCAAATGATTCGCATGTCTCACCCTTCCAAGTAGCTTGGATTACAGGTGCTCACCACCACGCCCGGGCTAATTTTTGTATTTTTAGTAGAGACAAGGTTTCACCATGTTGACCAGGCTGGTCTTGAACTCGTGACCTCAAGTGATCTGCCCGCCTCAGCCTTCCAAAGTGTTGGGATTACAGGCATGAGCCATCACACCCGACCTGTCAATTGTCTTTTTAAATTCAGTTGGAGGGCTTAGTAATCACTTTGTATAAGTGATTTTTTGATTGTAAGTTGGACACTTGAGTATTTGTATGAGACCCTGGATCTTATTTAAAGCTGCTACTTTTCACTGTTTTTTTCTTACACTACTCTGACAGGGAAGGTGGTTGCAAGGGTGAGTGGGGCAGTGGTGGATTCCGTTACTGCCAGGTGGAGAAGCCCAGATTTCCCACTGGCCTCTGTTGACACCTGGGGGCACCTAGTGATTTCTCATTACTGCTTAGTGGGAATGGGAGTTCCAGCTCCCCCATAGCCTCCAATGACGCCACTGTGGAGATGGCCTTGTTACACTTGGGTGACAGTGAAAGTCCTGACCCTCCACCAGGCCTCTGATACCACCCCAGTCGGCAGGGGTGGGACATGTATTTTTGCCAGGTTAGGCTGGAAGTCCACGCTCCACAGATGGCCTCTACTGACACCACAAGGGTAGGGGAATTTTCTACTGGCCATTGGGGATGAACTTCCTGGCTCCATACTTAGCCTTCTCTGCCACCATCCCAGTGGGAGTGTTGGAGTGCCTTGTTACTGCCTTGTGAGGGTGGAAACTTTAGCTGCCCACCCAGCTTTTGCTGGTTCAGGTGGGTCAGGGCCATAGTTTTTTCTTTGATTTTTGCCTGGAGTAGAGTGGTTATTATCTAAGATTGTTCTGTCTTGCTAGGCTGCTTTAGTCCTTTGGCTAGAGAAAGTGGGTGCTTTTTGTTTTGTTTCGTTTTGTTTGAATCTGTGCTCAGTGACAATTTGCCAGCTTCCTCAACTCCAAATTCGGAGTGTATAAGGCAAAAAGGAAGCCCAAGGAACTCACTGCTGTGTTGTTCCTTGGGTCTCAGGTTCTTTAATTTGTCTTCTGTCTTCTCTTCGGCTTTCAAGGTCTTCTTATGTTTGGTTTATATAAAATGCCCAGGGTTTTTAGTTGTACTTAGTGGGAGGAATAGAGAAAAGTATGTATCTTCTACTCCTTTTTCCTTGAAATCCTCTGAAAACATTTTGATCGTGCTTATATTTTTCAAATTATAACAGCATGGCTTCATTTTAGAAAATAAAGAAAATTTAGATTACCTAGAATGATTATCTGAAGAGTTAACTATTTCTGGCATTTTTCTGCATAATATAAAGTGTGTCAATGTTTGTGTGTATATATATATATATATATTTTAATTTCTTTACAAAATTGGAATCTTACTATAAATTGAGGTTTCTATTCCATTTTTTCCCATAACATTAACACAATTATAAGCTTTTTCTGATATTTGAAACATCCATCCATTCAGTGGAGATACTGGTTCACTCGTTCGTGGGTATACCACTATCCAGCTTCTGTTGTAAGCAGAGCACTTAAGAGGAAGGGTGGGTGTGTGGGCCTCCGTGAGCTTACATTGTTGAGGAGCTAGACTCTGGGTACGTCATCAGGATTGTGGAAAAGAGGGTGAAGTAGAAGGCCCTATGCTTAAAACTAGCAGGTGCTGGCAGCCTGATTTCAGTGTATCAGGAAAGGGTTTTGTGAGGAAATTGTGCTTTAGTTGAAAGAAGTCATCAGTAAGGCAGAGGATGAGGTTATGGGAGTACTCGTAGCAGAGGGGACAACACCTGTGAACGTTCTGAGGGAAGGTACTTGACAGCTCATGAATTCTAAACAGCTTCTAAGATATCTGCCAACTAATCTTTATCATTACATTTCAGGAAACTGGAGCACCCATCCTAACTGATGACGTTAGCCTGCAGGTGTTCATGGACCATTTGAAGAAGCTGGCTGTCTCCAGTGCTTGTTAAGCTGAGGATGTGGCCAGGAAATTGAAGAGAACGGTGTCAGATCTTGTTCAAAATGTCTATAAAGTCTTAATAACATTCCTGTTACTTTTCTAGCAGATTTTAACAAATAATCAAGGAAATTTTGTATGTAACTCTTTAGATTATAATTTATTTGTATTCCCTGTCTTTGTCTCTTTTCTTGCACTATAAAATTATAAGGTCATAAATGTTTTGGTACTTGTAGATGTTTATGTGCTTTTTGTATCCTAACTCTTAGCATCTAAATAAAATCAGAGGTAAATGTATTTTGGCAACTTGTTTAAGTAAGAATCTTAATGATCATAAAGGAAATAAATCTAGATGCAGAAAACACTGGCTAAAATATTGCTAATGCAAATGTGGTTTCCTGAGGTCTCTGTGTGAGTGTGTATGTGCTTTAAGTGACTTCTTCACGAAGTGATTCCTGAACTTAATCCTCACAATTAAAGTAATATATATGCAGGATCAAAATGAAACAAATACCTTATACTAAAGAGCTTATAACAAATAAGAAGTTATCTCCATTTTCTAAACTCAGACCTACTTTTTGAAGATAACTGCTTTTAACCTCTCCTTACAAGATTTTTGTTGTTGATGTATTTTTTAGTCCATATCTCAATTCCCATTTTCAAAGAATCAAAATATTAAGACTTTTCTGTCTACCATCCAGTTATTATTTGTATATTATCAAGATTGGTAAAATTTATATTCTGGATCAGATACAGTGGCTCACACCTGTAATCTCAGTGCTTTGAGAGGCCAAGGCAGGAGACTCACTTGAGGCTGGAAGTTTGAGACCAGCCTGGGCAACATAGTGAGACTGTCTCTACAAAAAATTTTATAAGTTAGTGGGCCATGATGGTGCATGACTGTAGCCCTAGCTACTTGGGAGGCTAAGGCAGGAGGATCACTTGAGCCCAGGAGTACAAGGTCACAGTGAGCTATGATCATGCCACTGTACTCCAGCCTGGGTGGGAGAGCAAGACCCTGTTTCAGAAAAAAAAAAAAAAATTATATTCTGGCCTATTATATTTTTTGTCACTAAATTGACTGTGAAAGCTGAAAGCTCCTAAGAAGCATTTACACAGTCATGATGATGTAAATATTGTTCAAGTCCAAGCAAAGTAGGATGACATTTTTCTCCAGGGTGCTAGTGTCCCAATCGGTTCCTATGCCACTTGTAGGAAAACATCCCAAAGGACAAAATCAGAGTTGTTTTTGGCATTTCATCATGCTGTATGTTGGCTTGCTCCCTATTTGGATTATGATCTCAGATTTGCTATGGTTTTCCCCAGAATTTCTAAGTTTTGTATGCTTTTTGAAAGAAGAAATATTTTGTTCTCTGTTTACTAAGAAATTCTAGCTTATTCTACTGAATGAAGTCCTTTTTTTTATTAATATTCTTTGGAGGCCACTGATGTCCCCTTTTAATGGGGGCCAATCACTTTGACCTGCTACACAACTGTCATCCAGCAATTTCTTCTGTTGGGAATCTTGGGTTAGTTCCACTCTTCCCTTTATCCATAAAGCATTTTGCAATCTCAAATGACTTTTACTTGAGGAGTACTTGGGGAGAACTCACTGGATCTCAGCATATCTACAAATCTTATTCTGTCTTCATACTTTATGACTTTGCCAGGTAATATGGTTTGGATATTTGTCCCCTCCAAGTCTGTCATTGAAATGTAATCCCCAGGATTGGAGGTAGGGCCTGGTAGGAGGAGTTTGGGTCATACTGGTGGATCCTTCATGAACGGCTTGGTGCCATCCTCACAGAAATGAGTGAGTTCTTGTTCTGAGTTCAAACGAGGTATAGTTGTTTAAAGGAGTGTGGTGACTGGAGACTGTGGCTCATGCCTATAATCCCAGCACTTAGGGAG
Source organism: Aotus nancymaae (assembly GCF_030222135.1). Taxonomy (NCBI): domain Eukaryota; kingdom Metazoa; phylum Chordata; class Mammalia; order Primates; family Aotidae; genus Aotus; species Aotus nancymaae. The sequence goes on along the minus strand of NW_026988412.1, from coordinate 7,126,817 downwards.
GCTGAGGTGGGTGGATCATCTGAGGTTTGGAGCTTGAGACCAGCCTGGCCAACATGGTGAAACCCTGTCTCTACTAAATATATAAAAATTTGTATTCCCAGCTACTCAGGAGGCTAAGCACAAGAATGGCTTGAACCTGGGAAGCAACAGAATGGCTTGAACCCGGGAAGCAGAGGTTGCAGTGAGCTAAGATCATGACACGGCACTCCAGCATGGGTGACAGAGTGAGATTCTACCTCAAAAAAAAAAAAAAGTGTTAACCTCCCCCACCTCTTCCTCTCATTTTGCATTGTGATACATCAGCTACCTCTTTACCTTCTGCCATGACTGTAAACTTCCTGAGGCCTTCACCAGCAGCAGATGCTGGCACCTTGCTTCCTATACAGCCTACAGAACCATGAGCCATAAACATAGACTGTAAACCTCTTTTTAAAATAAATTCCCAAAAAATAAAAAATAAATTGCCCAGTCTCGGGTGTTCTGTTATAGAGATGCAAAAACAGACTAACCCATTGGGTTTAAAGGTATAGGCCCAAGATTATCTCAGAACTTTGGAGCCATTATTTCATTAATTCAACAAATAAGTATCCAGTACTTGTTGTCTATGGAGTAGTCTTCTAGGCATTGAGAATATTGCCAACGAAACAAAAAGTACTGTTTTCATAGAGCTTATGCATTAGTTAGGGAAGTCCACCTATAACCGTGTTAGAAGTAAATGATACAGTTGGCACGGTGGCTCATGCCTGTAATCCCAGCACTTTGAGAGGCCAAGGTGGGCAGATCACCTGAGGTCAGGAGTTTGAGACCAGCCTGGCCAAAATGGTGAAACCCTGTCTCTATTAAAAATACAAAAATTAGCCAGGTGTGGTGGCACACACCTGTAATCCCAGCTACTTGGGAAGCTGAGGCAGGGAGAATTGCTTGAACCCAGGAGGCAGAGGTTTCATTGAGATGGTGCCACTGCACTCCAGCCTAGGTGACAGAGTGAGACCCTGTCTCAAAAAAAAAAGTAAATGATACATTAGAAGGTAATGAGTGCTATGTAGGAAAATGAAGCTGGAAGCTCCTATTAATTGGATGTTGGACCAGCTGGATTGATTCCGATATTCTATCTTTTGAATTTGTATTCGAATACAGGTTATGGTATTTCTTTTTGTCTCTGCCCTACATTCTAGCAGAGTTTCCTATCTTAAAATGTTGAACACTTGCTGGGTGCGGTGGCTCACGCCTGTAATCTCAGCAGTATGGGAGGCTGAGGCAAATGGATTACCTGAGGAGTTCGAGGCAAACCTGACCAACATGGAGAAACCCCATCTCTACTAAAAATACAAAAAATTTTGCTGCACATGGTGGCGTATGCCTGTAATCTCAGGTTGTGGTGAGCAGAGATCATGCCGTTGCACTCCAGCCTGCGCAACAAGAGCAAAACTTCGTCTCAAAAAAAAAAAAAAAAAGTTGAACATTTACATTTAAATTCCAAGAGCTTTTATTTTCTGTGCATTTTCCAAGAATATGTTTAATTTCGGGTATAATTTTTAATACATCATATAAAAGAATACATAAAGCTGTCTGTACAGATTAAAGCCAAAACTTTCTTCTTGGGCTTTTCTGTTTCAAATTAACAGAAGAAAATGTGTGATAGACCCAACTCACTCTGGGTTGGGTACCAGTGACTTTTTCCACAGAGTGTGGGGAATGGTGGGGTGATAGTGCTGTGTGGAAAACAACCATCTTGAGAAGGGGCCACTGAGTCCTGTATGCCCAATGAGGACTATGAACTCTATCTTTTTATTAATTGTTAATTTTTGTGGGTATTGAACTCCATCTTGAAGGTAAGGTAAGCCACTGACTTATCTTAAGCAGGGGTTGAAATGGTAATTTAAGGTTTGAAACAGACGCCATAGGAGTGGCAGGAAGGATGAGAGGAGACTGTAATCCAGATGAGAAATGAGGCCTAAAGAGAGACAGGGTATTTAGAGAGACATGACAGACAGGATGTCAGGTGAGATGGTTCCAAGTTTCTGGCTTGGGTGACTTCTTGATCACTCTCTAAATTAGGGAAGAAAAAGGGAAGGTTTGTTTCCTATTGGGAATGGCATTGATAAATTCTGAACATTTTTTTAGTTTCACGAGCTTGTGGGATATGCAGCTGAGGATGCATAGCAGGTTGGCAGTAACATGAATTTGCTTTCAGAGAATCTGGAGTAGATTTGAGAGTTATTAACATATAAAATAGGTATCATGAGTAAGGCTGATGAGAAGTAAGGCTGAGAAAAGAGTAAGGATGAGAAGAGACACAAGCTTGAAACAATACCAATTTTTCTGATTTGTTTTTTACTATTGAGCTATAGTTCACATATAATAAACTGCACCCCATTTAAAGTGTACAACTGGATGAGTCTTCACAGTTGTGTACCCCCGTGAAACCACCACCAGCATCAACATACAGAACATTGCCATCACCTCTCAAAGTCTCCTCAGATGCCTTTTAGTCCTTCCCTTTTTCTCCACACCCTCACAGCAAACTACTGATCAGCTTTCTCCCACTATAGATTAATTTACTTCTAGAATTTTGTGACTGGTTTCTTTTTGTGTCTGGCTTGCTTTATTACTTAGCATAATCTATTTTGAGATTGTGTGGTTATATGTATCAGTACCTTTTTATTGCCAAGTGGTAACCCACGTTTTGTTTAGCCATTTACTTGATGGATAATGGGGTGGCTTCCATTTTTCCCTATTAAGAATAAAACTCTGTACATTCATGTACATGGCTGTGTGTGGACACAGGTTTTCATTTCTCATGGATAACTAGAAATGGAATGCCTGGGTTGTACGGGAGGCATATGTTCAACTTTTTAAAAACTAAATTTTGCATCTGGGCGCAGTGGCTCACGCCTGGAATCCCACCACTTTGGGAGGCCGAAGCGGGTGGATCATGAAGTCAGGAGTTCAAGACCAGCCTGGCCAAGATGGTGAAACTCTGTCTCTACTAAAAACACAAAACTTAGCTGGGCGTGGTGGCAGGCGCCTGTAATCCCAGCTACTCTGGAGGCTGAGGCAGATAATTGCTTGAACCTGGGAGGCAGAGGTTGCAGTGAGCCGAGATCGTACCACTGCACTCCAGCCTGGGCAACAGAGCGAGACTCTGTCTCAAAACAAAAACAAAAAACCTAAGTTTTGCAAAGAGATTGTAATATTTTATGCTCCCATCACTAAGAGTTCCAGTTGTTCCAAACAGCTCTTGGCATTCTCAATCTGATTTTGGCCATTCTAGCAGGTATGTAATGGTCTCTTTTTGTATTGTTTTAATGTGCATTTCTGTGATGGCTAATGATGCACCTGTGCTTATTGGTCATTTGTATATCTTCTTTTGTTCTATTCAAATTTGTTGCCTGGTTTTTAGTTGGGTTGTATTTTTATAACTGAGTTGTAAGGCATCCTCATATATTCTGGATCCAAGTCTTTTGTCAGATATATGTTATTTTGAATATTTTATTCTGTGGCTTGGTTTTTTCTCAACTGTGACCTTCAAAGAGCAAAAATTTTAATTTTTTTAAAAGAGCCCTATTAATTCCTTTTGCTTTATGCATATATATAAAAATTGAGATGGAGTCTCACTATGTTGGCCAGGCTGGCCTGGAACTTCTGGGCTCAAGCAATCCTCCATCCTCTGCCTCCCAAAGTGCTAGAGTTATAGGCGTGAGCCACCAGGCTTGGGATGCTTTTTGTCTAATAAATCTTTGCTTATTCCAAGATAGAAAACATATTCTCCTGTTTTTTTCAAGGCTTATATTAGTTTTAGTTTTTACATTTAAGTCAGTGATACATTCAGAGTTAATTTTTGTGGATACAGATTTCTGGGGCAGAAAATCAGTTTTTAAAGGGTGGGCAAGGTGAAAAAGAACGCTTAAGGATATGCAGGTGGGATCAGTGGTGGCAAATGTTTCTGAAACCAAGTTTGAGTATGACTGAAAAGTACTTAATGTCAATTTACCGAGCCTGCTCTGTGCCAAAGCACATCACACTTGCTCTTAGTTGCTCAGTCTATTGAGGGTAACTTGCTTTAAAGAAACGTATGAGTAAGTCAAAAGCTGGAGGTAGACGGAGTTGAAGATGCTTTGTGTTTGAGACATGGGCATGTTTGTATAAAGGATAAACGTTAATAATGAAGATGGGGGAGGACTTAGGTTGCCAATCCCTTAGGACTGAAGGGAAAGACCCCTGAGGCAAGAAAAAATAGGACTCAGAGCCTAGTGGAGGGATTAGCTTTGGATTGGAGGTATTTAAAGTTCACCCAGATTTCCAGAAAAGAAAATGGGGGAAAAGATGAGTTGTTGGGAGAGACAAGCGGTATCCTTGCAAATCTGAAAACTGGAAGAGGAAGGGGAAGTAGCCTTTTCAGATACCGCCTGGAGCCCGTGAAGGCATCACAATTTTGCAAGTGAGAAGCTTCTCTTCAGAGTTGTTATTTAGTCCTCGTCACGTGGTAAGAAGCGTTGCCCGCCCACAACTCTGCATCCGAAAGTCCGAACAACGGAGTGACTTTTCGGACCAAGCGCCGCAAGATGCATCGGAGCAGAGGAGGAAGCGGACGCGGAACACGAGCGGCTCCTCAATAGTTACCGCTGCAGCAACGGCAGCGACGCCCTCACCGGAAGTCCCGCCTCCACCCTGGGCCTGCGAGAATTGAGGCCCTGCGAGAATTGAGACCCTGCAAGAATTGAGGCCCTCGCCGGCGTACCCATGCCTCGAAACCCTTTCACGGCCTGGTATCGGCGGATGTCGGTAGTCTACGGGCTTGGCACCTGGTCTCTGTTGGGCTCACTGGTTTACGTAGGCCAGAAAATGATGAAGTCGTCAGGTAGGGCTCTCTGGCGGGGCCTGCCCTGGGACACACCGCCTTCGGTGGAGAGTTTTCCGGGGTCATGGAAACGACCTCCCTGTCTTTTAAACCCCCGATTTATTCTGCAAAACTAACTGAAACGGGTGCTTAACAGCCGTTTGTTATAATGGAATCTGCAAAGAACTAGACTCCGGAAACTATTAATACATTGTAAATAGCGTTACCTAAATCTTTTATGGGATAGGGCCGTCCCCATTCTCAGAATTGGAGGAATCTGTGTAAACTGCACGGTGGAATTTCAGAGACTCTGGCCGGTGATTTTTAGAGTGATGCTTCTGTTCTGTCCCTCATCGTATATCGCGAGCAGTTTCAGGACTTGTAGCAGTCAAGGCGTATTAAAATCTTGCCAGTTACTAGGCGCAAAAGGAGGAACGTCTCAGCTTTCAAAAATATGCTGGAAATCTGTAGAGGCGTTAAGTTGATTAGTGTGGTTGCTAGGGGCTGAGGAGTGGGTAAGATGGGAATGACTGCCAAAGGTGTGGGTTCCTTTTGTGGATGAAAATATTTTTAAATTGATTGTGGTGCTGGTTGCACAAATCTGAATATACTAAAAAACGTTGTATATTTTAAGTGGGTTAATCGTATGGTATGTTAAGTATATCTCAGTAAAGTTGTTGTGAAAACTGGGCTGAAGATTACATTTGGTGATGAAGCTGTCAGTGGTCTGAAAGTACATGTGTCCAGCATTAAGCGTTTAAAAACATTTTGGCTGGGTGCAGTGGCTTGCGCCTGTAATCCCATCACTTTGGGAGACTGAGGTGGGAGAGAGCTTGAGCCCAGGCGTTCAGGACCAGCCTGGGCAACATAGGGAGACCTCAATCTCTACCAAAAAAAAAAAAAAAAGAAAAGATATATATATATATATAATATTTTATATTTACTTTATATATAATATATGGTAAAAATATTTACTTCATGTATATAAAGTAAAAATATTTTAATGTCCATAATGTTTATGTTTTCTTTTGTTCTTTAATTTTTTTTTTTTTTTTTTTGAGACAGGGTCTTATCCTGTCACCCAGGCTGGAGTACAGTGGCATGATCTCGGCTCATTGCAACTCCCATCTGTGGGCTCAAGTGATTCTTCTGCCTCAGCTTCCCAAGTAGCTGGGATTACAGGCACGCACCACTAACGCCCGGCTAATTTTTTTTTTGAGATGGAGTCTAGCACTGTTGCCCAGGCTAGAGTGCAGTGACGCCATCTCAGCTCACTGCAACTTCCACCTCCCAAGCTTAAGCAGTCCTCCTGCCTCAGCCTCCCTAGTAGCTGGGATTACAGGCGCACACCATCACACCTGGCTAATTTTTGTATTTTTAGTAGAGATGGGGTTTCACCATGTTGGCCAGGCTGGTCTCGAACTTTTGACCTCAGGTGGTCCACCTGCCTCGGCCCCCCCAAAATGCTGGGATTACAGGCTTGAGCCACGATGCCTGCCTGCTGTCTTTCTTTCTTTTCCTTCCTTCCTTCCTTCCTTCTTCCTTTCCTTTCATTTTTCCTTTCCTTTCCTTTATTATTGGGGTTGAGGGGACTGGATTTAATTCTTATCTTAGTTAATTTCTAAGACTTTAATGACTGCTTTCTAAGTTAATAATTCAGGTGTTCATTATTTTTTCTCTTAAAGGTGATGAAGTAGACCAAAAGCATGGCTCAACAAGTGAAATGTTCAGTGAACCATCTGAAGCCCCAAAAGGATTTTATGTGGAAACAATTGTCACATATAAAGAAAATTTTGTTCCAATTACAGAAAAGATCCACAGCTATCGGAAATCGTGGACTAGTGGCCGTGGGACAGAACCATGATTGGCTGCTGAATTCTGAAAACCAGGACTTGGTTTAACATTTAAATTTGATAGATGTCTTGATTCCCATTTTGTATTTGTGAAAAGTGCATGTATTTAAATTTTCTATAAAACATAATCACTGATAATATGCACTAAATATTTTCTTGGAGGAAACTATTTGCATTTTGTTCCTCTATATTTACTTGAGTGAAAGATTGATATGAAATTTCACATAGAGCTTCCATAAGCTTGATTTCCTGAAACTGGTTAATGTAGCTTTGTATTTCTTTCACGTTGCTATTAGGCACAGCTTTAGTGGTCACTTTAAGGTTAGTTTCAGCAAATCTCCATATTCAGTTTGGGATTCACAGTAGCCCTTTGGGTACTATTGCGTACTGGGTAAGCATGTTATGAATTAGATTCTAACTCCTGAATTAAATAGACTGGACCTGTTCTTTAGGACCAGTGCACATAACCCTCATTCCTTCAGCAGATGCGGATTACCCACCAACTGTGGCCAGTGGTATTGTAATGCTAGGAATGCAGTCAGGACGACATGATTGATGCTGAACCAGTTTCCTCAGTGGTCTGTTGGTTGCAGGCAACGAACACAAGTGAGCTTAAATCAAAAGGGGGTGTCTATAAAAAATGTATATTAGTAGTTTGGAGTTAAAGCAGAGAGTATGTTGAGGTCTCCAGGGGCCTGACACTAGGACTGGAATGCAGGCAGCCACTTGCTGAGCCTGCCTGGGCTCTTGGCTTTGCTTTTCTTATTGCACACCAGCTGCTTTTCCCCCCTTTCTGGAGTAACAGAAGTATCCCAAGAAGATACTACCTCGCATGTGCAGTGCCAAAGTCTGACCAGCCTCTCTTCAACCCAGTGGTTGGCTTCTACCCTTGCGAGAGCCTCAGTTCAGTTTTTATGAGATCCCTGCCTACGGATTATAGAGTACTGCCTCAGTTATGAATAAAGTGGCATTTGTTTCTCATTTGGGTAGTGTTTTCTTGTTCATAGCTATCAGGACCCTGTGAGTAGAGATGTCTGGTAGGACAGGAATTGGGCATTTCTGGGTTCCTCTACTCTGACCTTCAAACTCTCGTCTTGATTTCTCATTGGCATCAGTTCCACCATATGGGTGGCCTGAGCAGTGCTGTGGTGCAGTCAGCCTTAGTGACAAGGATTCTAAAATCACAAGTAACAGCTCCAGTTGCTGGCAGGAGACAGTCAACTACCCGAGGGATATCAAGTCAAGTGTGGATTTGTGTCAGTTGGCTGTGTATTCCAGTGGACCATCTTGCTTGGCATCAAACTGATGAGAGAGAAGCAGCGTGTGACAGTAGACAGGGAAGGTGAGAAGCAAGTGAAGCAGAAGTTCAGGAGAGATGGGAACAGTAGCATGAACCTCTTGGAAGACATTTCCTAACATTAGAGACTTCCAGAAAAACAAAGGGCAATGGCTGAGGGGCTGTGGCACTTGGCAGGTGAGAGCTGTTAATAGAACACACCTAGGATAAACAGCTCTCACCTGGCAGTCAGTGTGCCCAGGATCCATACACTTGTGGGGCTCAAGGGGACAGGTTAGCTTTCCTTGGGAATTGGTTGGGTTTATTCTTAGACCTAACTTACTCTCTGATTTCAGCCCAGAGCTCTCCTGAACTCATGTCCATCTAGCATTGCTACTTGGATGTCTAGCTACCTCAGCTTGGTCCGTAATTTAAATTGCTGCCATCACCCACAAGCCTGCTCTTCCTTCCGTTCTCTTTCTCAGAGAGTATTCAGTTCCTCAAATCATTCTAGACTTCTCCCTCTTCCTGTTCATTCTCACTCCTCCAGCCAGGTCCCATCATTTCTACTGCAAATATTCCATTCCCACCTCCCCATTCCCTTTACCACTACCTTACTTAAGTCCTCCATTCTTTTGGCTTATGTAGCCTCTGCCTCCTACTCTCTCTTTGTCTCTACTTGGAGTCCCCTCCAATTGGTTTCTACGATATTAGCCAGCATGACTGTTTTGAAATTAATTTTTTTAATAAAGCCACAAATTCATTAAAAAATTAAATAGTGATAAAACCTTTGTAACCAAAAACAAACAAACAAACAAACGAAAAACAGTAACAGTTCCTGCTTTATTCCTCCTCACTTTCAACTATTAGGGTTTTTTTTTTTTTATTTACTTCCACATTTCTAAATAACAAGCTTTTACTAACATCTTTATCAGTCATATATGAGATTTATTAATCAGAATTTGATCCTTCTTTCCAACACCTTTCCAACTGTCTTCCCAATAAAACGATTGCATATTCTAGATGACTCAATAATTAATATTTACCCTGTTTTAACTATGCAAATATAGTTTGTTGACAAGCCAAGTAAGCTTTAATTGTTTCTCATGTAACTTTTATTTCTGGAGTTACCTGCATTCTTTTTTTAAATTTGCTTTGTTTCCTTGATGTTTCTCTTTACATCTCTGTGCATTGGTTACATACCCTCTAACCTCACAATATAACTTTCTACACAAACCTTTCTGATTTCTCTTTTTTGTCTAAATCTTGAAGCTCTTTGTCTTCTTGCTACCAGCTAGACTGATCACTCTAGCTCTGCTTCGCACACTTTTTTCTTTGCTATTTTCTTTGTCATCCTATAATGGATCTCTGTGTTCTCGATCCCGTGTTCCCAGAATTCTGAGAAAGGGTATATAATTTGTTGGCGATTTTTCGTGTCTGAATGTGTCTTTTTTTTTTTTTTTTTTTTGAGAGGGAGTTTTGCTCTGTCATTGAGGCTGGAGTGCAGTGGCGCGATCTTGGCTCACTGCAACTGCCGCATCCCAAGTTCCAGTGATTCTCATCCCTGAGCCTCCCGAGTAGCTGGAATTACAGGCTTGCACCATCACATCCGGCTAATTTTGTATTTTTAGTAGAAATGGGGTTTCACCATGTTGGCCAGGCTGGTCTGAAACTCCTGGCCTCAAGTGATCCTCCTGCCTCTGCCTCCCAAAGTGCTGGTATTACAGGCGTGAGCCACTGCACCTGGCCAGAATATGTCTTTATCGTATTCTCATCCTCAATTACTAGTTGGCCTGGGTAGAGAACCCCAGGTTTGATCATTACTCTCCCTCGGAATTTTGAAAGCATCAGTTTCCTTTATTCCAGCAATTCCAATATTTCAGGTGAGAAGTCCTAATCTTTGATTATTACCTGTTTTCTTCCCTCCAGAAAGTCTTAGGACCTCCTTTATCTCTAGGGTTCTGAAATTTTACAATGATGCACCTAGTGTGGCTTTAAAAATTTTTTTGTTAGGCTGATCACTCAGTGGGCTCTTAGTTTACGGAAACTCTTGTTTGGTTCTGGGGAATTTTCTTAGTTTTTAGGAATTCTGTTTGCTTTTTAATTTTTTTTCTCTGTGTCTGGAATTCCTAATAGACATTCCAGACTACTTTTTATTATTTTATAATTGTTCTCAACTACTGTTGATCTCTTTGTTTATTTTGTTCTACTTTTCAGCGAGAGAGTCATTCATTTACTTATACGTTTGTGGAGGAGGCAAAATTTTACCTATACATTTTAGGGTTTCTGGCTGGGCCTGAGAATTAAATTGACATAAAACAGATTAGCCAAAGTAAAGTATACAGATTATTACATGCACGTGGGAGCCCCCATAGAAAAATGGAGACCCAAAGAAATGGCAAAACCTAACTGCTTACATACTGAGTTGAATGAAGAGAGGCAATTATGGAAAAGTAACCGAAACCAGAGGAGGATAACAGTTATTTAAACAAGGTCTGTTTGTACAGAATTATTTCAACCTTAACTCTCCATCTCTGATGTCAAGAATGATTCTTTCCTCCTGGTACAGGGAGGGCATCTTCCGCATGGGGGTTTTATCTCTTATTTTCTTTTTTTTGAGATGGAGTCTCACTCTATTACCCAGGCTGGAGTGTAGTGGTGTGATCTCAGCTCACTGCAACCTCCGCCTCCTGAGTTCAAGCAATTGTCCTGTCTCAGCCTCCTGAGTAGCCCAGCTAATTTTTGTATTTTTAGTAGAGATGGGTTTTCACTATGTTGGCCAGGCTGGTCTCAAACTCCTGACCTCCGGTGATCCGCCTGCCTCGGCCTCCCAAGGCGCTGGGATTACAGGCGTGAGCCACCACACCCAGCCTATTTCTTGCTTTCACAAAGAAAAGAGGAGGTCAGAGCACCCTTTCTGTACCTGCTATTTTTCAAGTGTCTTTAGCTCAAATAAAATCCATGCCAAAGTGGCTCACACCTGTAATCCCAGCACTTTGGGAGGCCAAGATGGGCGGATCACTTGAGGTCAGGAGTTCAAGACCAGCCTGGCCAACATGGTGAAATCCCCTCTCTACTAAAAATACAAAAGTTAGCTGGGCAGTCTGGGCGACAGAGTGAGACTCCATCTCAAAAAAAAAGAAAAAAGAAAACAATTCATTGCTGGAGGAAAAGAATGTGCCCCTTTTGACCCTGCAGGAAGAGGACTTTGGAAGCCTGTGCCCATTTTCCTTTGGACTTTGCCCCGTGCACCTCTTTTCTTTGCTGATTTTGTTTCATATCCTTTTGCTGTTATAAACCACGGACATGATGATAACTATGTGCTGAACCCTGCGAGTCCTCCCAGCAAATCACTGAACCTGGGAGTGGTCTTGGGGACCCTGGACGTGCTGCCCAGGCAAAGGCCACCCCACTATGGAAGGATGAATATTATAAGTCCCACTCTATATCTGTGAAGTATAGAGGCTGAGGACTGTCAAGTATACTTTTCAAAAGTTAAAAACATGAGTCTAATACAAGAATGAGCAAATGTCAAATATTTATTCAACTCGTGAATGAGAAAACCAGCAGTATGGTAAAGCTGATTCAAAGAAGAAGAGAGGACCAGGGGTTATGTAGGCACTGGAGAATAAGATTAAGTTAGAATAAGATTTCTGGTTAATGTTCTAATGGGGATACAGCCCTAAACTTTGGGTCATTATTTTATTTTATTTTATTTTTAGACGGAGTCTTGCTATAGCCCAGGCTAGAGTGCAGTGGCATGATCTCGGCTCACCACAACCTCCGCCTTCCAGGTTCAAGCGATTCTCCTGCTTCCGCCTCCCGAGTAGCTGGGATTACAGGCGCCCACCACTACGCCTGGCTAATAGTTTTGCATTTTTAGTAGAGACGGGGTTTCACTATGTTGGCCAGGCTGGTCTCGAACTCCTGACCTCGTGATCCACCTGCCTCAGCCTCCCAAAATGTTGGGATTACAGGTGTGAGCCCCCACGCCTGACCTGGGTCATTAATTTTTAATGGACAGAAATCATTTTTATTTTTATCAGACAAAAGTTTACAAGTTAACCTGAAACGTCTCAAAATCCAAGCCTTTAATTAAAAGTAGGTGATGGTGCCTGGGCAACATAGTGAGACCCCCATCTCTACAAAAAATTAAAAAATTAATGTGGCGTAGTGGTGCGTACCTGTAGTCCCAGCTACTTAGGAGGCTGAGGTGAGAGATCGCTTGAGCCCTGGAGTTCAAGGCTATAGTGAACAATGATTGCACTGCATTCCAGCCTGGGTGATAGAGCAAGACCTTGCCTCAAAAAAAAAAAAAAAAATTTGGTCAGACGCACTGACTCATGCTTGTAATCCCAGCACTTTGGGAGGCCGAGGTGGGCTGATCACTTGAGGTCAGAAGTTTAAGACCAGCCTGGTCAACATGGCAAAACCATGTATCTACTAAAAATAGAAAAATTAGCCGGGTATGGTGGAGCAAACCTGTTGGGAGGCTGAGGCAGGAGGAGCGCTTGTATCCAGGAGCTGGAGGTTGCAGTGAGCTGAGATCACTCCTTGGATTTTGAGAATTTTCATGTTAACTTGTTAACTTTTGTCTGATAAAAATAAAAATGATTTCCGTCCATTAAAAAATAATGACCCAGGTTGGGCGTGGATCTCAGCTCCAGCCTGGGCAAAAAAAAAAAAGTGGATGATGGGTCAAACAAAGGTACCGTAGTTAATTAAATACATTAATTAAATAATAGTGATTAAATACACAAACACAGTGCCCCAAGATTACACTGAAAGAACTTACTACATCTTGCCTTAGATTCCAAGTTCCTGATAATTTCCCCTAACAGTATCCTGATGGAAGTTGGTCATTGGAGGTCCCAGGACTCGGTTGTTGTTCAGTGGCCAGGCCCGCCTCGTAGTTGCTGCATTGCCAATCACTGTAGGTGAATCAAGGTAACGTCCAAGGTGAGGAGGTATTTTGAGTGGATTCTCTGGAAAGGCATGTGTAGTTGGAGACTAGGCAGGCAGAATTCAGAGAGACTTTCTGGTGATTTCACATCAGAGGACCATCTGGCTATGCTTTTGGATTTTTCCATCTCAGATCCAGCATGCTTCAAAGCAAACATGAGAATCTCCTGGACTAATCCATTTTCAGAGAAGAAAATCGCTCCCCAGTTGTGTACTGATGAATTAGAAAAAAATGTTGAAATAGCTGATGTCAAAAAAGTGATAGAGTTAAGGTGCTCCTAGCAACAGAAACTCACCCAGATGGAATGAAAACCATGGTTTTTTAGGGTGCTGTGCTCCAGTGGGTTCTAGTATCCACAGCACTGGGCTTTCAACCCTCTGGGGGGCTCTGCTTTAACTACCTGAATTAGACATTTAAGATTTTTTTTTTTTTTTTTTTTGAGACGGAGTTTCGCTCTTGTTACCCAGGCTGGAGTGCAATGGCGCGATCTCGGCTCACCGCAACCTCCGCCTCCTGGGTTCAGGCAATTCTCCTGCCTCAGCCTCCTGAGTAGCTGGGATTACAGGCACGTGCCACCATGCCCAACTAATTTTTTGTATTAGTAGAGACAGGGTTTCACCATGTTGACCAGGATGGTCTCGATCTCTTGACCTCGTGATCCACCCGCCTCGGCCTCCCAAAGTGCTGGGTTTACAGGCTTGAGCCACCACGCCCGGCCTAGACTTTTAAGATTAACAATGGCTGGGCATGGTGGCTCATGCCTGTAATCCTAGCACTTTGGGAAGCCGAGGCGGGTGAATCATGAAGTCAGGAGTTCAAGACCAGCCTGTCTAAGATGGTGAAACACCCATCTCTACTGAAAAAATGCAAAAATTAGCAGGGCACGGTGGCAGGAGTCTGTAATCCCAGCTACTTGGGAGGCTGAGGCAGGAGAGTCACTTGAACCAGAGCGGCAGAGGTGGCAGTGAGCCGAGACTGAGCTACTTCACTCCAGCCTGGGTGACAAAGTGAGACTCTGTCTCAAAAAAATGATTAATGATATGACCTATCATCATTTCCAAAATCACAGATACGGCCCAATCGTATCTGTGTGGTTGTGAAATATACTTAGAATGTTTGCTGCAAGATAGTTTTTTGAGTGCTCCTGTGTTACATTTACTCCTCACTGCAATCTTGAGGAGAAGATGTTGTCCCCACTTTACAGATAAGAAGACTGAAGCTGAATCAGGCTACGTCACATTTCCTAAGGTCACATAGAAAGTGGCAGAGCTAGGACAGAAGCCACAGTTTTTCTGGCACCAAAGCCAAAGCTTTTGGCATCATATGAACTTCCTCTCATAAGGCAAAGAAAGGGAGTTATTGACTACATGCTTCGAAAAGAAACACTGAAGACGTTTTGCTTTTCTAAAATCCAAATGCCGGGAAGCTCCAGTTTCCAGGACGTTTCATGCTTTTGTGAGAGCCAGAGAACGAGTCAGAAACTACCACCAGGGCTCTGTTAAAAACAAAAGTGCAGTGAATTTAGGGTAAGTAGCAGTTTGGCCACACACTTTACCCACTGGCTTTATGTATTTGCTATGTAATGGAGTGCTGGTAGACGATTTGGGACACAGCAGCACCTTGTATCATCAAAGAAAGGTTGAATACGCAAAGGGAACTTTTAGTATTAAATATATTTTATTCTAGTGGCAAAGAAAAAATCTATATCCAGATGTTATTATTATTATTTTTGAGACGGAATCTCTCTCTGTTGCCCAAGCTGGAGTGCAGTGGTATGATCTTTTTTGGCTCACTGCAACCTCCGCCTTCTGAGATTCAAGCAATTCTCCTACCTCAGCCTCCCAAGTAGCTGGGATTACAGGTGTGCACCACCATGCCTCACTGATATTTGTATTTTTAGTACAGACAGGGTTTCACCATGTTGGCTAGGCTGGTCTCAAGTTCCTGACCTCAAGTGATCCATCCACCTTGGCCTCCCAAAGTGCTGGGATTACAGGCGTGAGCCACCGTGACTGGCTCAGATATTAGTATTAAACAGACAATGTCTCCCATAATATGACTAATTCAGAAGCAGGAACATAAACTAGGCACTTCATTTTCTTCACTCATTCTTTCATTTATTCATTCACATATTCATGTCACATCTATAGAGTACCTTCAATAGTCATCACTCTGTAGGAACAGGAAAATAATTATTAGATGCATAATTCATAGGGGCTGTGTAAATAGATAGGTCAGATTTATATTGGGTCAATAATATTTTCTATTTAACATGAGTTCGGCTAGCCGCAGTGGCTCATGCCTATAATCCGAGCACTTTGGGAAGCCAAGGCGGGTAGATCGCTCAAGCTCAGTAGTTCAGGGCCTTCCTGGACAAAATGGTGAGGCCCATCTCTACCAAAAATACAAAAAAATTAGCTGGTCATGGTGGTGCACGTCTGTTGTCCCAGCTGCTTGGGAGACTGAGGTGGGAGAATCTCTGAAGCCCAGAAGTCGGAGGCAGCAGTGAGCTGAAATCGTGCCACTGAACTCCAGCCTGGGCGACAGAGTGAAATCCAGTCTCAAAACAAAATAAAATGATTAGAAAAAGTTACTTCATTAGTATGGCAAATACTTCCACAGGAGTATTTACCCAAGTCTGAGGCCTCATTGAATCATGGCTCAGCTTCTTTCTCAGGGAGTAGAGCCCCGTTTCTAAGGGAGTCTGAGCAAGAGCGCTGAGTGCACTTGTGGGCATGCCCTTCCTTTCCTGATGCCCGTTTGCCCCGGGAGCCATCTCCGACCACTCAGATGAATGATGGACGGTAGAACAACAAAGTGGAAGGAATTCAGTTCTGTGGCCTGTGGAGTACCATCCTAGCCCAAAATTTTATGAGAGAATCAACTATGTGGTTTAAGCCATTGTTACTTGAGTCTCTGTTACAGTTTATGTTGCTATAAACACATTCCACCTCCTCATTAATTTATTTTTAAAAAGCCAAACTGGCTGGGTGCGGTGGCTCACACCTGTAATCCCAGCACTTTGGGAGGCCGAACCAGGTGGATCATCTGAGGTCAGGAGTTTAAGACCAACCTGGCCAACATGGTGAGACCCCCGTCTCTACTAAAAATACAAAAATTATCCAGGCGTGATGGTGCGAGCCTGTAATCCCAGCTACTCGGGAGGCTGAGGCAAGAGAATTGCTTGAACTCGGGAGGCAGAGGTTGCAGTGAGCCAAGATTGCGCCACTGCACTCCAGCCTGGTGCCTGGTAACAGAGCAAGACTCTGTCTCAAAAAAAAAAAAAAAAAAAGTACACTTTTTTAAAAGTGTACTGGAGCCACTTTAAATGGGGATTGGCCGGATGCCGTGGCTCACATCTGTAATCCCAGCATTTTAGGGGGCCACAGCAGGTGGATGACTTGAGGTCAGGAGTTCGAGAACAGCCTGGCCAACATAGTGAAATCTCATCTCTACTACAAATACAAAAATTAGCTGGGCGTGGTGGTGGCGCCTGCAATCCCAGCTACTCTGAGGCAGGAGAATTGCTTGAGCCTGGAAAGCGGAGGTTGCAGTGAGCCAGAACAAGCCACTGCACCCCAGCTTGGGTGACAGAGTGAGACTGTCTAAAAAGAAAAAATCCAAAAGAGGTGACTCATATGGTGGAGTATGGAGGGCTTGGGGGTTCATTGAACACCAGCTGATGAACTGCAGTTCAACTCTGGCATGAATCACCTGGAGTTAGAACAGATCCTGCAAGTTTAAGAGTACAGTTTCCAAAAAGGTTGCCCTTATTTCAGGTGCCAACCACACTTGGGTGTCCCCACGCCACTTGCACTTCAGACCAACTGGCTACACAGTCAAGAGTATCCACGACCCCCTCAAGGCTGATAATGCACTAGAATGACTCACAGAACTGAGGAAAGTGCTGTAATTATAATTTATAGTTTTATTATAAATAATACAAATTAGGACCAGCCAATTGAGGAGATACGTTAGGTAAGGTCTGTGAGTACCAAACACAGAGCCTCTGTGCTTTCTCCCTGTGGAATCGGGGCTGTCGCCCTCCCAGCACATCAACGTGTTCAACAATCAGGACGCTCCATGGAGCTTCAGTGTCCAGAGTTTTTCCTGGGATTTCATCATGTAAGCGTGACTGACTGAATCACTGGCCACAGGTTGAGCTAAATCTCTGTCTCCTACCCCTCCCACTGGTTGGGCTGGCTCAGAGCTTCAGTCGGGGTTGGTCTTTCCAGTGACCGGCTCCCAGTCTGAATTGTCTTGTTAGTAAACTCAGGAATAATCAAGGAGCTCATGAATAACAAAGACACTCCTATCTCTCAAGAAATTCCAAGAATTTTAGAAGCTCCATGCCAGAAACCCAGAATTAACAAAGACCAGACAAAGTCTTTATTGTACAATAGGGGTGAACATTTTGAATTCCTTTAAATACGTTAACTTTGTTTTTCTTTTTTGAGAAACAGTTTCAAAACTCTGTCACCCAGGCTGGAGTGCAGTGGGAGAGATCTCGACTCACTGCAACCTCCGCCTCTGGAGTTCAGGCAATAGTGTCCAAATAGCTGGGATTATGGGCACCCGCCACTACATCTGGCAAATTTTTGTATTTTTAATAGAGATGGGTTTTGCCATGTTGGCCAGACTGGTCTCAAACTCCTGACCTCAAGTGATCCACCTGCCTTGGTCTCCCAAAGTGCTGGAATTACAGGCATGAACCACCACCACTGGCCCAATTTTGCCTTTTTTTATTCCTATTCCTTCAGGAGTGCACAATGGAGTTTTCCTGGGGCTCCATGGCATATAATGGCTCCATTGCTTTGATATTAACGTGTAGGGGATTTATTATTGCTATTTTAAATGCATTAATAAATCCATGTTAATTATTTCTCTTAGTTAAAAACAGTAAACATTTTTAGATATAATCCACCTAAACAAAGTTATTTGTTGTGCTCAATAATTTTTAAGAATGTAAAGGGATCCTGTGATCAAAATATTGAGACCTGCTGATTTAATTTTTCAAAAACTCAAATTTTACCAGTTGTTCCAATAACAAACTTTTACTTTTCCTTATTTATTTATTTTGAGATGGAGTTTCATTCCTGTCACCCAGGCTGGAGTGCAGTGGTGTGATCTTGGCTCACTGCAAGCTCTGCCTCCTGGGTTCAAGCCATTCTCCTGCCTCAACCTCCTGAGTAGCTGGGATTACAGCCATGCACCACCATGCCTGGCTAATTCTGTATTTTTAGTAGAGACAGGGTTTCTCCATGTAGGTCAGGCTGATCTCTAACTCCTGACCTTGGGTGATCCACCGGCCTCGACCTCCTGAAGTGCTGGGATTACAGGCGTCAGCCACCCTGCCCAGTCTCCTTTTCCTTATTTTTCTGGCCAGGATACCACCCAGATTAAGTTAGTTTTCCTGCCTTTTTTTTTTTTTTTTAAACAGAGTCTTGCTCTGTCACCCAGGCTGGAGTGCAGTAGTGCAGTATCTGCTTACTGCAACCTTCACCTCCAGGGTTCAAGTGATTCTCCTGCTTCAGCTTCCTGAGTAGTTGGGATTACAGACATGAGCCACCACAACCAGCTAATTTTTGTATTTTTAGTAGAGATGGGTTTCACCATGTTGGTCAGGCTGGTCTCGAATGCCTGACCTCAAGTGATCTGCCCACTTTGGCCTCCCAAAGTGCTGGGATTACAGATAGTTTTCCTGTCATTTAAAAAGTCCCATCAATTCTCAGAATCCTACCTAGTTATTTTGTAGAATGTTCCTCAATTTATATTTGTCTTATGTTTTATTGTGATTGGATCCAGGTTATACATTATTTGGCAGAAATACTACACGATTGATATTGTGTCCTTCCCAGTGCAATATCAGGAGGCACATAATGTCTCGTTACTGGTTATGTTAACTTTGACAACTTTATTAAGGCAATTTAGTTTTCAGTATTTAACAAGCAAGCATACTAGTTTGTAGTCTTTTCTGGAAGAGTAAGGGCTCCTTCTCCATTTCAATGCCTTTTCTACACCCACCAATGCTATTAGTCACCTTCAAGGGGAAGACTGCTGAGATGGAATTATTTTTAGCAATGATAATAATTTGTTGGGGTAATAGTTGTGCAGCCCGTTGCCGCCATCTAAGCATTTTTACATGGTTTGGTTCATTTAAATCTAACAAACCAGTGAAAGGGCCAATTATTAGTATTTGTATTAAATAAGGAATTAGAATTCTAGAATCGCATACCTGTTTATTATCATGACATGGCTAAGTCGAATTAATAGATAGTTAAATGGCTATTTTAGGCATCAGATCCTTTTGTATGTGGTATCTGAGAAGTCACTGAGGCAGGAAGACAAGGGAAGAATTTGGGAGGATCTCCGTGCAGAGGATTGGGAAAGAGGAAAGAGGAATACAGTTAGAAATAGGATTCAGGCTGAATTCAAAGCCTTAGTGATGACGAGTTCTTAGGTTCGGGTATGTGGGAGAAAAAAACCAACGCGGAGACTACCCTCGGGGCAGAGCGGATTTTGGGCAGTGGGTAGGGGCTGGGCCCCGGATGGAGGGATCGAAGGGCTCTGGCGGGACCCAGATGTGGGTGGGGCAGGGCAGAGTATGGGGGCGGGGATTTTCAATGACGGGCGGGGTTACGGTTGGGCAGCAGGTGGGCGTGGCAGTCATGGGCGGAGCCAATCTGTGAGTGGGTGGGCTTATCGCTAGGCCGAGGGTGGGCGTGACCGACGTGGGGTGGGCCACAGCCGACCAAGTCGGACCCGGCCGTCGGGGGCGCTTCCGGGTGTCACCTCCAGAGGGCGCCGGCCGCGGAGCCGCCCTCAGAGTCGCGAGGCCGGACGCAGCGCGGCGCCGACCCACTCGCCCCAGCCGCCGCCATGAAGGCCGTGGTGCAGCGCGTCACCCGGGCCAGCGTCACAGGTCAGTCGGGCGGGGCTGGGCCCGGGAGGAGCCGCCCCTGACCCCCGCAACCGGCTGTCCTGCGTGGGGGTCCCCCTGCGCCATCCTCGGGGCTGCTGCGGCCCCTCCGCGAGCCTGGTTCCCGTCGCGAGCTCGGTCCCCGCAGCCATGAGTCCCCGGGGCCGGCTCCTGGGCAGCGCGGCGGCCAGAGAGCTCCTTGCACGTGCCCGGCCGGCCCCGGCGCGCCCCTGGCTTAGGGCTCTCGGCAGCGGATGCAGGACGAGCGCGCCTCATTCTCAGCACCTTTGTCCTGCGTGCCGGGTGGCGGAGCCTAGGAGCATCCCCGTAGTCCGCTCTTCAGGGAGTGTTGATGAACCACGCGTAGAGCATTTCCGGAGCAGTCACTCCTCCCTTTTCACTGCTGTTTTTTAAATGTTCCTTTTTTGCTCATTTTTACGTATTTCAATTTTTATGGGGCTTGACTCGGATGAAATGCACAGATGCGAAGTTGCTCCTTGGGCTGAGCTCTGACAGTTGCGTGCACGCACGTGACCGGAGCCCAGTCTGGATGGGGGCGCCCCCGCCAGGACACCCCTCGCCCTAGCTCGCTGAACCCTGTGCCAAGGGATCGGGATCTAAAGAACCGAGGATGAAACACTTCTCTTTTTCACTCATTTCTTGTGGACCAGCCCACCCTATCACTAGTCATCACTTGAGAACTCTAGTCTCGGTTGAGCATCAGAGGTTCAGATGATTAGTGTAGATAATGTAGTCGTTTTAAGGAGACTACGGTACAAAAGATATTTTTTAAAAAACATGGAAATGACAAGCTTTATATTGTCTTTAGTCTTTTTTGTCTTTATTGGCAGAATTATATTGTTTCAGTTCAAATAATTTCAGATATCCTGTCCTTGGAGCCATCTGCACCAAATATGTGTTCTTATGTCCACAGAAGTATGAATCTTAAAAACAAAACAGGCCGAGGGCGGTGGCTCACGCCTGTAATCCCAGCACTTTGGGAGGCTGAGGCGGGCAGATGACTTGAGGCCAGGAGTTTGAGACCTGCCTGGTCAACATGGTGAAACCCCATCTCTACTACAAATACAAAAATTTCCGGGATTGGTGGTGGGTGTCTGTAATCTCAGCTACTTGGGAGGCTGAGGCGGGAGAATCGCTTGAACCCGGGAGGTGGAGGTTGCAGTGAGCCGAGATTGTGCCACTAACCTCCAGCCTGGGCCAAAGGGCAAGACTCTGTCTCAAGAAACAAAACAAACAAAACCCCCCGAAACAAAAAAACAAAACAACAAAAACCCCTACAGAAATAACCAAACCCACCAAAACTGTATATTTAAATCTGAGAGTCTACTTTTCACCCTGCCTAATGATAGCTGTTCTGGTAACTTTGGTTTTGGCAATGGTCCTGGAATAATAGGGGAATAGAGTAGCACTGGGATTTCGGAATTTTAAAGGTTTTTTAAACTTTCGGTAAATATTTAAATTCATGAAAACTGGGAAGATTAATAGATGAAAGATGTTTTGCTTTATTGAGAAGAATCTTACAGTCTCCTGTACTTTTGGGAGGCCGAGGCCTGTGGTCATCACTGACAGATTTAAAATTTGATATTCTCTCTGCTGAACTCTCTATGCTGCTAATCTGGAATATTGAAAATGTGTATTCTGTGAGATGTGCTGAATAGAGTTCGGGTTATTTTGGTTCATTATTTGAATTATATGCTTTTAGTTAGAACTGCCAAACCTGCATATTTTACCTTATCTTTTTTAGATAAGGATGTTAATTATAGGAAAGTAAAGAATTTGGGAATTCTGGGTTGGGAAACCGTGGAATTCTGTGTTAGAGGGGCCTTCTACTTATGCAGGCCTTCTAGTTGTGTTGTAAGGGAAAGGGATTTTTCTCATTCCTTTAAAATGTGGCTGATCTCACTGAAATGTGGCTGTGTTTGAATGGCATTTTATTTTAGGGGTTCTAAAAGGTTAACTTATTGTTTTACAGTCAGGACAGCATAGACTATCAGGAGTCACACATTTTATTTTATTTTAAAGTAGTTGGCTGACTTAACCTTTATTTTTAAATTTATGTATTTATGGTTTATTTGTTTTAGAGATGGGATCTCGCTCTGTCACCCAGGCTGAAGTGCAGTGGCCCTATTATAGCATACTGCAACGTCAGACTCTTGGGCTTAAATGATCCTTTTTCCTCAGCCTCCTAAATTGCTAGACTATAGGCATGTGCCACCATTATGTTCAGCTTAGGAGTCATAGGTTTTACTTTGTGGTAGATTCAATTTATGTGATTGGTCAAATGCATTTTTTTTATATTAACCCTTTAATATCATTTGATGCCTAGTCCATCAGATTTCTCCAATTGACTAATTGGTTTTGTTTTTGTTTTGAGACAGAGTCTCGCTCTGTTGCCCAGGCTGGAGTACAGTGGCACTCTCTCGGCTCACTGCAGCCTCCGCCTCCTGGGTTCAAGTGATTCTCATGCCTCAGCGTCCTGAGTAGTTGGGTTTACAGGCTCACGCCGCTGTGCCTGGCTATTTTTTTTTTTTTTGTATTTGTAGTGGAGATGGGGTTTTTTGAGACCATGTTGACTAGGCTGGTCTCAAACTCCTGGCCTCAAGTGATCTGCCTGCTTCAGCTTCCCAAAGTGCTGGGATTACAGGTGTGAGCCACTGCACCCAGCTTTATCAAACACATTTTGATGCCTTAGGTTGGGTATTGTGATAATCTAAATTTTAAGTTTATTATGGCACATTTCAAACATATTAACAGATAGAATAGTGCAGTAACCCCCATGTCCCATCACTCAGTGTCAGCAGCTAAAATCTGATGTCTGTAAACGCAGTGTTGGAAGAGGATCTAAAATGTTTGGGTTTAAATAGGTTAATTTAAGAGATTGTGAATTCTTGAAGAAATCTCAGGGCTGATGCCACTAGTAGGTGGAGAAATTGACCAAACATCTCAGATCTTTTCCAGCCCTGTGATTTTTTGTTTAAAGTGGCGAGTCTCAGATTTTTTCCCTTGGTGATCCATTTGTTTATAATAAAAGATCCCTTTGAACCTCCTTGTCCTTCCATTTTTCCCTGGAGGAGGGACAAAACTGCTCCAAAATAAGACACCAGTCTCTGTGTCATATATGGACCTTGGTCCATAATTTGCTTCATGTTAAGATAATTCTAAAACTGTGAAAATTCTTTGATAGTGATTCTACTTTTGCGAATCTACTCTAAGCAGATAATCCTAATTGTAGAAAAGGCCTTAGGGCACAAAGATTTTCTCTGCATTATTTATTGAAGTGAAAATTTTGAAACAAGCTATATATTCAGCAAAATGGAATGGTTAATTTGTCTGCTAGATCAGATGAATCTATTCAGAGGTGTTTAGGAAAAGGTTACGACATGAAAAAATTCTTATGCAATATTATTACAAAAATTTATAGGCAACATTATGATAGTTGAAAACAAATAGGAATTAAAATATATGGATAGAGAAAATATTCAAAGGAAATCATTAAAATATTAAAGTGGGGGCCGGGCGCGGTGGCTCACGCCTGTAATCCCAGCACTTTGGGAGGCCGAGGCGGGTGGATCACGAGGTCAAGAGATCCAGACCATCCTGGTCAACATGGTGAAACCCCATCTCTACTAAAAAATACAAAAAATTAACTGGGCATGGTGGCGCGTGCCTGTAATCCCAGCTACTTGAGAGGCTGAGGCAGGAGAACTGCCTGAACCCAGGAGGCGGAGGTTGCAGTGAGCCGAGATGGCGCCATTGCACTCCAGCCTGGGTAACAAGAGTGAAACTCCGTCTCAAAAAAAAAAAAAAAAAAAAAGTTAAAGTGCTTACCTTTGAGTGTTCTTTTTTTCTTGTTTCTCATATTTTCTAAAATGTATAATCCTTACTTTAATGATGGATATAACTTCATGACCTTTATTTTTTAAAACATACTTTGGGAAAAATTTAGAAAGTATATCAGCATTGTAAAAAGTAATGTTGATATATTCAAAGAACAAATAAAGCCAAAGGCTTTTTCTAAAGCAATGCAAATGAGCAGACCAACCCCAATTGTTTACTGCTTATGTCAGGATAGATTATTTCTGTTTCAGCCTTTGAGGCAGTAGCTCAAAGGACAGTAAGTCACACACATATAGTTATTATAAGAAAAGCAGCGCAGAAGAAAATATTAAAAAATTTTTAGCATAAAAGTAAGAGAAATTAAGCTTTACTGATATTTCAGGAATGGGTTGATGTGCTCCCCTGGGGTCTGAATACCAGGTGGTCCCTTGTCATTATAACTGAAGAAAGAGGGAAGTTTCTCACCCCTTCTTTAACTAGCAGTATATTGCAACATGGCACAGTCTATGTTATGGTATTATATTTATAGCTCTTATCCAGCAGAAGCAGGCAAACACCAAGAAAATGGGTGAGTTGACCCTTCTATTCCTGATTAGAACAAGATGAAGTAGTAAAACATACATTATATATAGTCAGTATGTAGTCAAAAATGAAAAGAGTTACATAAATGCAGTGAGATGATAATAACTCAATGAGATGAACATAATCCAATAAGATTATCATCTCCAGTGAGATGAACACAATCCAATAAGATTGGCCAATGATTGGCCAAAAAAAAAAAGTAGAAGATTATCAAGAGCACCACTTGAAATACCAATTTAGTTGGGTATGATGGTGTGTATCCATAGTTCCAGCTACTTTGGAAGTGAATGCCAGGAGGATTTCTTGAGCCCAGGAGTTCTGGGCTGTAGTGCACTGTGCTGACCTGCTGTCATGCCAAAGTTCTGCATCAGTAGAGTGAGTTCCCAGGACCAGAGGACCACCAGGAGGGATGGGCCAGCCTAGGTTGGACATAGAGCAGGTCAGAACTCCTATGCTGATTAGTAGTGGGATTGCCCCTGTGAATAGCCACTGCACTCCAGCTTGGACAACATAGAGAGATCCTGCCTCTTAAGAGAAAAACAAGTAAGAAAAAATAAGGATTCTCTATCATAATGATGGATCCTTTTTTTTTTTTTTTGAGACGGAGATTCACTGTTGTCACTGAGGCTGGAGTTCAGTGATGCGATCTTGGCTTACTGCAGCCTTCACCTCCTGGGTTCAAGCAATTCTCCTGCCTCAGCCTCCTGGGTAGCTGGGATTACAGGCACACACCACTATGCCTGGTTAATTTATATTTTTAGTAGAGATGGGATTTTGCCATGTTGGCCAGGCTGGTCTCAAACTCCTGACTACATGTGATTGCCTGCCTTAGCCTCCCAAAGTGCTGGGATTACAGGCATAAGCCACCATGCCTGGCCCATAATGATGCTTCTTGCTACCATTTGAGTTACTGTCTAATGGTAGTAGGGCATGCATTTGGTTATAAATACATACGCAAACATTAGGAGTGTGTTCTTAGAGACTTTTTTTTTTTTAATGGACAAGGTGCATGATTGAAAAAGATTTGGAGATCATTGGGTTAGAATGTAACCACAGAACTAAAGTGGGAAATAATAGCAGTTTGATGAGTTGAAGCTTAACACATACATTGTGATTTTTATGTGTTATATATTTGTCTTCATGGTAGGTAGGAAAATCATTTGTTTTTATGACATGAACATTTTCCACTTTGTGCTTCCCGTATACTGTGTTACCATATTTGCTGATTTTCCACAAAAAGCGGGAATCTCCTTTCTAATATAGCTAAGCGGGCTTCTCTGGGGGAGGAAAACACAGTTCTGTTTTTACAGATGGGCAAACTTGACCATAGAAAGTTTTGGGTGTCTTTCTCAAGGTAACATAGATGAAATATGGCCCTAAGATCCTGCTTAATGGTTGTTCACTTTATAGCTCCCATTCATTCCAAAGATAAAATCAGAATGGTTGGGAATTATTATCATCTCACTGCATTTATGTAACTCTTTTCATTTTCAGCTATATACTGACTATATATAATGTATGATGTTTAAAACACTCCTATGGTTACTTAAAAGTGCTTCATGCCCTTGTTTGGTTCTGAGTTCTTCTCTCTCTTTTTGTTCCTTTCTAGTTGGAGGAGAGCAGATTAGTGCCATTGGAAGGGGCATATGTGTATTGCTGGGTATTTCCCTGGAGGATACACAGAAGGAACTGGAGCACATGTAAGATGCATTTCTGTCATCGCTATTTGAGTGGGCTATGTGGTGGTGGTGATGCTGGGAACTTCCACAGTATTTTGTGCCTGTGAAGTGAGCCCCTGTCACTTTTAACCACTGTCCCACTGGATGTAGTATGGTTATCTCCGTGTTCCAGAGAAGGAGACCGAGGAAGAGTGATCTGGGAGACCTCACCGTGAAGTCAGCCTTGGAGCAGGAGCACCGCCTATCCTCTGTCCGTTTGCTGCTATGGCCTCAGATCATGCCTCTTGTTCTTTTAATGCAAAAACCAAGCCTCTTTTCTTACGTTTGGTTTCTCTTTTTTCTTTTTTTGAGGCGGAGTTTCGCTCTTGTTACCCAGGCCGCAGTGCAATGGCGCGATCTCGGCTCACCGCAACCTCCGCCTCCTGGGTTCAGGCAATTCTCCTGCCTCAGCCTCCTGAGTAGCTGGGATTACAGGCATGCACCACCATGCTCAGCTAATTTTTTTTGTATTTTTTAGTAGAGACTGGGTTTCACCATGTTGACCAGGATGGTCTGGATCTCTTGACCTCGTGATCCACCTGCCTCGGCCTCCCAAAGTGCTGGGATTACAGGCGTGAGCCACTGCACCCGGCCGGTTTCTCTTTTTGCAATTGGGCAGTGTTATCTGGGCACTATGCATTTTTAGAATACCTACTAGCTCACTGTGAACATAAGGATCTAGAACTCAAGAGAGGTTAAATTCCTTGCCCCAGATCATGCACACACACTTAGCAAAAAACCTTAACCCCAGTTAGAGTCTGGGCTCCCAGACTTTGAAGCCAATGATCTTTTTACTAAGGTGGTGGCGGCAGTTGAGGAGCAGAGGTTGCCATTGCTGTTGTCTGCTGGCTCTCTGAGTTTACAGATGGGCAAACTCCACCATAGAAAGTTTTAGGTGTCTTAGCCAAGGCAACACAGATAAAATGTGGCCCTAAAATCCTGCTTAATGATTGTTCACTTTACAGCTCCCATTCATTCCAGACATAAAATCAGAATGCGCCCTTTGTGTACCCCCTCCCCTCCAGCACCATGGAGCACATTTACTTTAGTTGCTGGATCCATTTATTCCGTCCCTTGGTGCTCAGAGCCTGGGTATAACCCTTCCCAACTGTCTCGTTTGTATTAGATTGAAAATCAGACTCGAAACTGAATTCCTGCTAAGGTGTTGATGATGAATAACTATCATTCAATACTACTTCAGTGATGGTGATATTTTAGTAGCTGTCCCCTGGATACTCAAAGAAGCAGTAGAATAGTGTAATGGCTAAAAACAGGCTATGGGTTTGAATGTCTTTATGGCTCTGACATACTACAGAGCTAGTACTTAGCCTGGTGCTTAAGAGATGTGACTCAAAATAAGACAAATCTTGGCTGTAGAGAGGGGGTAATGAGTAGCACCTGCTCCTGAGGATGCCTATATTAAGAGTCAGTGAATTAGTAGTATTTGCAGAGTCTTTGAAACTGTCCTTGACTTCAACATCATCCAGAAGGTTGACTCTCAAATGGTGGGATTTCAGCTTTCATGCTGGTGGTTCTCTGCTGTGCTTGTCAAATCTAACCCTATAGATGTCACCTGGTCTACTTTCTTGCCATGGTGACTATCCTTCATCCACATGTATAGGGAAAGCCCCTTTGGGGCTTAAGGAGCATGTGGCATAGTTGTCAAGGTGTCTTTCTCCAGGTCTTTTTGCATATTTGCAATAACCATGATTTTTCTCTCTGTATTTGCTGAATTGTTCTTTTTTTTTCTTTTTGAGACAGAGTCTCACTCTGTCACCCAGGCTGGAGTCCAGTGGCATGATCTCAGCTTACTGCAACCTCTGCCTCTCTGGTTTGAGCGATTCTTATGGCTAAGCTTCCTGAGTAGCTAGGATTACAGACACCTGCCACCACACCTTGCTAACTTTTGTATTTTTAGTAGAGATGGGGTTTCTCTATGTTGGCCAGGCTGGTGTCAAACTCCTGATCTCAGGTGATCCACCTGGCTCGGCCTCTGAAAGTGTTGGGATTATAGGCATGAGCCACCCCGCTCAGCCAAATTGTTTATTTTGAGTAGCTCCAAGAAGGGGTATAAAAATAGATGTTATTTATCCTAATGTGACGAATTAGTCTATGAAAAATTAGAATTGGACCCATGTTTTGACATGTCCCTGACCTAAAGGAGCAGAGAATAGGTGGTTGTTGCCTTAGCCCTAGTTCCCAGCAGTAGCTGCTGTGAACTGGAGAGACTGGCAAAAAAGAAGCCAATCTCAAAACAACCCTGTGAGGTAGGACTGTTGTTATTCCATATTGCAGCTGAGGACATGAAGCACAGGGTGGATAAGTGACTTGCCTGAGGTCATGCCTCCTGTCAGGTTAGAGTCATTGTTATGTCCTTATTTGGCTGGAAGCTGGTGACATTTTGGGGGTATGGAGTGTGTCGGGGGCTTGTGATCTCTCAGGGAGATCTCACTGCTCTTTTTCCCTTTAGGGTCCGAAAGATTTTAAACCTGCGTGTGTTTGAGGATGAGAGCGGGAAGCATTGGTCGAAGAGTGTGATGGACAAACAGTACGAGGTTCTGTGTGTCAGCCAGTTTACCCTGCAGTGTGTCCTGAAGGGGAACAAGCCCGACTTCCACCTGGCAATGCCCACGGAGCAGGCAGAGGGCTTCTACAACAGCTTCCTGGAGCAGCTGCGTAAGACATACAGGCCGGAGCTTATCAAAGGTAAGCAGGAGAGCCACATCCAGGAAGGGGTCTCCGGGACACTCCTGGACAGACAGAAAAGAGAGCCTGTAATTGTAGCATCTCCTTTTCTGGAAAGTCATTGTTTGTGCTTATTACTTACTTAGAACCACAAAATAGCTGCCACTATTGCTGGTGTTGTACTTAACACATGTCCTCAGAATGCTCCTGCTGGCATTTGCCCTCCTCCCTTCTTCTGTTCACATTTTGAAACTGTTTGGGAACCCAGAGGTGTGGCTAATACAGTGGTGTTTCTTTGATTGTTTAACTTAGCTCTGTCCAATAGAAGTATAGTGCAAGCCCCAAATGTGAACCAAATATGTCATTTTAAGTTCTAGTAGCCATATTTAAAAAAGTGAAAAGAAATAGGCAAAATTAATTTTAAAAATATATTTTATTTATTTATTTATTTATTTTTTTGAGACGGAGTTTCGCTCTTGTTACCCAGGCTGGAGTGCAATGGCGCGATCTCGGCTCACCGCAACCTCCGCCTCCTGGGTTCAGGCAATTCTCCTACCTCAGCCTCCTGAGTAGCTGGGACTACAGGCGCGCGCCACCATGCCCGGCTAATTTTTTGTATTTTTAGTAGAGACGGGGTTTCACCACGTTGACCAGGATGGTCTGGATCTCTTGACCTCGTGATCCACCCGCCTCGGCCTCCCAAAGTGCTAGGATTACAGGCGTGAGTCACCGCGCCCGGCCAAAAATATATTTTATTTAACTAAATATATTCAAAATATGATTTTACTATATAATCGGTATAAACAATGATGAAATAGTTTACCTTCTCTTTTTTTCTAAATAAAGGCTTTATTTGATTAAAACAGTTTTAAGATCACAGTAAAATTGAGATGAGGGTACAGAGCTATTCCATATATCCCTGCCCCCACATGCATAGCCTTCCTCATTATCGACATCCCCCACTAGAGTGGTGCATTTGTTACAACTGATGAACCTAAGTTCATTGTTGGATTATAACAGCTATTCATGGCACATGATTATCACCCACAGTCCACTGCTTATACTAGAAAATGGAGAGACATTCCATGTTCATAGACAGGGAGATTCAATATAGTCAAGGTGTCAGTTCTTCCCAATTTGATCTATAGACTCAGTGCAATCCCAGTCTAAATCCAGCAAGTTTTTTTGCAGATAACAACAAACTGATTCTAAAGTTTATGTGGGGAGGCAAAAGACCCAGAATGGTCAACAGAATATTAAAAGAGAACAAAGTTAGAGGGCTGACACTGTATGACTTCAATACTTATAATAAAGCTATGATAATTAAGACAGTGTGGTATTGATGAAAGAAGAGAGAAATAGACCAATGGAACAGAACAGAGAGGTCAGAATTTGACCCTGATAAATACAATGAATTGATCTTTGACAAAGGAGCAAAGGCAATACAATGGAGCAAGGGGTCTTTTCCACAAATGATGCTGGAACAACTGGATATCCACGTACAAAAAAGTACATCTAGACAAAGACCACAGACCCTTCGCAAAAATTATCTGAAATGAATCATAGGCCTGAATGTAAAATGCAAACCTATAAAGCTTCTAGAAGATAAAAGGAAAAAAATCTAGATTATGCTGGGTGGGATGATGACTTTTAGATACAATACCAAAGGGACAATCTATGAAAATAAGAATTGATAAGCTGAGCTTTGTTAAAATTAAAATTTTTTTCCTCCATGAAAGACACTGTGAAGAGAATGAAAAGACAAGCCACAGATTGAGAAAAAATATTTACAAAAGACATATTCTATAAAGGACAAATATTTGCAAATTGAATATTCATAGAAGACATATTTCATAAAACATAAATATTTGCAAGTTGAATATTTGCAAAAGACATATTTGATAAAGGACTAGTATCCAAAATATAAAAATAACTCTTGAAACACAGTAAGAAGTGATTGGAAGCGGTGGCTCATGCCTGTAATCCCAGCACTCTGGGAGGCCGAGGCGGGTGGACCATGGGGTTAGGAGATTGAGACCATCATGGCTAACACGGTGAAACCCTGTTTCTACTAAAAATACAAAAAAACTAGGTGAGCGTGGTGGCACACGCCTGTAGTCCCAGCTACTCATGAGGCTGAGGCAGGAGAATCGCTTGAACCTGGGAGGTGAAGGTTGCAGTGAGCTGAGATTGTGCTACTGCACTCCAGCGTGGGTGACAGCAAGATTCTGCCACAAACAAGCAAACAAATAAAAAAACACAGTAAGAAAACAATCCATTTTTAAAAAATGGGCCAAAGACCTTAACAGATACTTCACCAAAGATGATCTACAGATAGCATATAAGCACATGAAAAGATGTTCCATATCATATATCATCAGGGAAATGCAAATTAAAATGAGATACCACTACATACCTATTAGAAGGGCCAAATTCCAAAACAATGACAACCCCAAATATTAGCGAGAACAAGGAGAAACAGGAACTCTTATTCGTTGCTGGTCGGAATGCAAAATAATGATCCAGCCACTTTGCAAGATAGTTTGGCAGCTTTTTTTTTTGTTTTTTGTTTTAATTTAATTTCCCACAATTACTTTTTCAGCTTCTTGCCAAACTAAACATACTCTTACTAAGTCTAGTAATTACACCTCTTGGTATTTGCACAAAAGAGCCAAAAACTTATATACATACAAAACCTGCTATAAACACAGATGTTTGTCTGGGCATGGTGGCTCACACTTGTAATCCTAGCACTTTGGGAGACTGAGGTGGGTGGATTACCTGAGGTCAGGAGTTTGAGACCAGCCTGGCCAACATGGCAAAATCCCATCTCTATTACAAATACAAAAATTAGCCTGGTGTGGTGGCACGCACCTGTAAACCCAGCTACTCAGGAGGCTGAGGCAGGAGAATTGCTTAAACTCGGGAGGCAGAGGTTGCAGTGAGCCAGGATCATGCCACTGCATTCCAGCCTGGGCAGCAGAGTGAGACTCCATCTAAAAAAATAGAGTAAAATAAATAAAAAATAAACACAGATATTTATGGCAGCTTTATTCATAACTGCCTAAACTTGGAAGCAATCAGGATATCCTTAAGTGAATAAATAAACAAACTGGGGAGGTGGGGTGGGGGGGAAGAAAGAACTTTAAATAAAAAATAAAAAGATAAAAAAGAAAGAAAAAAAAAAAGCAAACTGTGATACCTCCAGACAATAGAACATTATTCAGTGCTAATACAAAATGAGCCATTAAAAAGAAGAACTTTAAATGCATACTACTAAGTCAAAGAAGCCAATCAGAAAAGGTTACATACTACATTATTTCAACTACATAGCATTCTGAAAAAGGTAAAACTATGCAGGCAGTAAAAAGATCAGTGGTTTCCAGGAGTTAGGGAGGAGAGAGGGATGAATAGTCAGAAATTTGAGACCAACCTGGCCAACGTGGTGAAACCCGACAGGGTTTCTACTAAAAATACAAAAATTAGTTAGGTGTGGTAGCACACACCTGGATCTCAGCTACTCAGGAGGCTGAGGCGTGAGAATCGCTTGAACCCGGAAGGCAGAGGTTGCAGAGCTGCAATGCACCACTGCACTCCAGCCTGGACGACAGTTCAATACCTCTCATTAAGACAGATGCAAAATCCTCAACAAAATAGCAAATCAAATCCAACAATGTATAAAAAGAATTATCCACCATGATCAAGTGGGATTTATCCCAGGTATGCAAATCTGGTTCAACTTAAAAATCAATTGATAAATCAAGCTAAAGAAGAAAAATCATATCATCACATCCATAAACACAGAAAAAGCATTTGATGACATATTAAAATGGGGTTTCACTATGTTGCCAAGTCTGGTCTTGAACTCCTGGGCTCAAGCAATCCACCTGACTTGGCCAACCAAAGTGCTGAGATTACAGGCGTGAGCCACTAAGGCCAGCCTAATTAACTCTGTAGTGTTTCCAATGCTTTAACTTTCTTTCTCTGGATTAAGGAAACCCAGATTTTAAAAATTAGGCCTATTTTCAACCTTAATTAATAAAATTCATGAAAATTTTTTGAAGCTTTGTAGGAGAGCCCACATTGAGGATTGTCAGCTCATTCAATGTGCTCATATTTAGATGGATGTTATTCCTACTCCTCTTTGGCATTTGCTTTTATTTTAATTCTCTTCCTACTTGTGAAAAATGTCCATTTGCTATAAGAATACATGGATTCTAGATGAACAGGACATTCCCACCTTAATTCAAATCCCACTCTTACTTGGTTTCTGATAGAGCGGAATAGATTTGCCTCTTCAGGAAATAACCAAATTTAGCACTCCATTTATAAGTCTGGTCATGGATATCTCCGGTGGTTTTTCCTACCCTTTGTCACTGGGATTCTCCAAAGTGGCTTTGCTGCAAACATGTTTCTTCACAGAATGAGTAATTAAGTCAAGTCCTCTGAGTAATTATTTTTCTTGGTTGAGACAAGGATTAGATGCTGCCAGCATTGTTCTTCTCTGCTTGCAGGTGGTTGTGCAATCATTCCATTTCTGAGTAATCTCAGATGCATTTTAGAACACTCTGAAGTCCCTTGAAACATTGATGAAAGCAAGGAAAAGCATAAGTGAAGGCATTTTAAATGGGTGAATATTTATAGTTGTTAAGGAATGGTTGAATGAAAGCGAAACTGCTTTCATCTACATTTTTAAAGAGGAGTGTTTATTATTATTGGATGTTTGTATTCCTAAAAACACCTTTTATTTATTTATTTCTTCTTGAGAGAGAGGGTCTTGCTATGTTGCCTAGGCTAGGCTTGAACTTCTGGGCTCAAGTGATCCTCTCCCCTTAGCCTCCCACACCTGGCATACTCTTTGGAATAATGTACATTTTATCTAGGTAATTATTGCCTGAGACAATGTATCATAAACAATATAATTTTATAATGAATCAGAATTTAAGCTCATGGTATATAATACATCTGATCATTTTGATGAAAAATTGACATAAATTATACACAGTTTTTTTTTTAAGGATTTTAAAATTACAATTTAATGCATTTTGGAAAAGCAAATGTAAAATGACTTGGGCTTATAAAACCAGAATTTATAGCTGCACATGGTGGCTCATGCCTGTAATCCCAGCACTTAGGGAGGTTAAGACAGGTGGATTGCTTGAGCCCAGGAGTTCAAGACCAGCCTGGGCAACATGACAAATCCCCATCTCTATTAGAAAATGAAAAAAAAAAAATAGTACCACATGCAGGTTGTGTGCCTCTAGTCCCAGCTATTCAGGAGGCTGAGGTGTGTTGTCAGGCCCAAGGGCTCCTTCCATCTTTGTCAAGGGCTAACCTTGTCTCCTTTCATACAGCATATGCAGACAGTTTTAATCAAAATTTATTTCCAAATGTTTTGGACTTTCAGAAGTCCTACAATTATATCAACAGTGTGTCACTTTTTTTTTTTTGGCCATATCTCTTTTACAGCCTCCAATGAAACAAAATTCATAGAGCATGCGTTATGTATTTGCTGTCTTTTGGCTAATTTTGAGAATTTGTCTTCCAGCTCCAATATGAAATGCCTCTGTGAGCCTAAGGGATGTAGGAATTCAAATGAAATGATGAATACATTTTCTTTATTTTAGGATTTTTAAGGCCACTTCAGCAACTTTAAAATGTAAAGTTTAGATTTAACATTTTTTCACTCCCTTCTCCTTTCCTAAGTGAAAATTTATTTTACATTTATATTCGATTTGTTTCTCTTATTTGTTGTTAGTGACAGAGAGAAGATTGTTGTCCCCTTTGTTCCTTCTCTGTGTGCCTCACATCCCTGCTAGCAGCCACGCGGTTAGGGACATTTCCTCACCTGCCGCAGCTCTTCCCGCATGGTCCCTGCTGTGGGGCATGTGCCGACAGCAGGCCTGACTCTCTTCGCTTGGTGATCTAACCCCAAGCTCTTTCACTTGTTCCGTATACAGCGGAACCCTGGAGGGGATGCTAGATATGGTTGGGTCCTCACACGTTTATTATTATTGTTAGTTAATAATATGCCAAAATACCTCTGTTGAGGGCTTGTTATATTCTAGGCCCTGTGCAAAACAAATACTCTTTCATTCTTTATCTCGTTGAATCCTCACAACAATCCTAAGAGGTAGGTGTGAGTATTACCACCAGCAGGGTAACCTATGGAAGGTCACATAGCATGTAAGTGGCAGAGCCTGGAGTTGAACCAGCAGCTTTCTCTAGAACCTGAGCTTCACTGATATCATCGCTTAACTGTAACAGTCACATCTTCTGCGCTTGTTGGACTTTTCTGTTATCTTTCTTTCTTTCTTTCTTTCTTTCTTTTTCTGAGGCAGAGTCTTGCTCTGTCGCCCAGGATGGAGTACAGTGGAGCAATCTGGGCTCATTGCAACCTCCCCCTCCTGGGTTCAAACGATTCTCCTGCCTCAGCCTCCTGAGTAACTGGGAGTACAGGCGCGCTGCCACCACACCCAGCTGATTTTTCTATTTTTAGTAGAGACAGGGGTTTCACCAAGTTGGCCAGTCTGGTCTGGAACTCCTGACCTCAAGTGATCTGCCCGTCTTTGCCTCCCAAAGTGCTGGGATCACAGGTGTGAGCCACCGTGCCTTGCCCTTTTCTGTTATTTTTCTGTATTCATTGAGTCTACTGGAACTTTCCTGCCTTCTCCATCATGATCAAGGAAATCAGCTGTGGGGTTTTTGGGCCTCATGTGGGCCTAGGAAGGGGAGCAGTGTGCCCTGAGACCAGGGTGTCCTTCTCTCTGAGCAGTGATGTTCATCCAGGATTTTTATCCTGTTTCTGCTGGGGGAGATGTTATTGGTTCCATTCAAGTCAGTGACTTATCCATCAATAAGACACATTATCTGCCAGTGTGCTAGGCTCTGGGTGTACAGTGCCGAGTAAGAGTGGTGCAGTTCCTGCCCTAAAGGAGCTCATGGTCTAGAGAAGAGAGATACTGAACTGGTGTGGCTGTTTCTGCAGCAGTGTGGTAAACGTTCCTCAGAAACCTCCTGTTCTGCAAAACTGCAGCTAAAACTCTCAGGGCTTATGGGAAAAACGGAGTTAATAGCAGAACACTAGAGTCCCATGGCTGGGTTGGAAGGCAGTAGGCGCTTGTTTTTATTTTCATAAGATACAGTCAAGGGCTTCTGCTCCCAGTGCTGAGGGCTTTTCTGCTGAAGGCTGTCATTTTATTCCCACTGTTCTGGCTCTCCCTGCCAAAGAAAACCCACCTCTGCCCGGATACAGCCTCTGTGGTATATGCACTTTCATTTACCACTTGTATATGAGCGATTCTCCTTTCAGAAACGAGTGTTGTCAGAACCTTCTGAGGTGAGTGGTGTGATGCATGCTTTGCGGGAGTGTTAGGGATGAATAACAGGGTTAGGCATTAACGTAGTGGCTGCACATGCACTTGGGCTTGATTCTATCTGATGTGTGTTTAGGTCATTTGTTGAATCTTCATGACTCATCAAACCAATACCCATGCAGAATGTTGTTGATTTTTATGCTTGTACGTGGATATGTACTGTCGCCCCTTGTTAAATATTGACTGGCCACTGGGGAGCATATTATTTAAATTCGAATCACCTCTACTGTTTTTCTTTTATATTTTACCTGAAATGTGAAAGAATAGAGATGGTTTTGCCATGTTTCCCAGGCTGGTCTCAAACTCCTGTGCTCAAGTGACCCACTCGTCTTCGTCTCCCAAAGTGCTGGAATTACAGGACTGAGCCACTGCACCCAGCCTATTTTTCTTTAAAAATTCTCTGAGCCTCTTCTTTTGGTGTAATGACCCAGGGAACTGCACAGGCCAGCCTCAGAGCAGAGATCAGGTTTTCCCAGTGTACTCCTGCTCAAGCACTGAGCATCCCACATCCCTAGAAACCCCTAAGTCCTTGGCAAACTAGGATGGCTGGACACCCTAAGAAGCAGCCCTGTGGCAGTGCAGTTCTCAGGACAACCTGGGCCAGGTGATATCCTGAACGCATTGTGTAAAAATATACTCCTCTTTGCATAGGAGACAAGGTAGGGATACGATGAACATCAGGGCAGGAGGACTGGCTGTCTGCTTCAGCTAGAGAAATGACAGAGTTCATGGCCAGGTCCCCAGTAAAGCTGCTGGAGGGCCCAGCTCTAGGCAGGTGTGTGACTGGCCTGAGCAGGTTCAAGAGGTTCAGGGACAGACTTAGATGAAGGAGTAGAAGAGATCATACTGCTGAAAAACAACTGTTGGCAATCTGGCAACTTGGTCATCTGGTGCACTGGCTGACTTCTATGTTTGTTAGCAGCAAAGACAGCTGGAGAGGTATTTAAGCTGAGATGAGAAGGATGAGAGAAGCTGCAGGCTGTAGTATCAGAAGGTGTTTTTTTGTGGGCCCATTTAGAGGCACTTCCTGTGTCCCAGCAAGCTCCCTATGCTTGCACACCTTTTCCCTCCCTTCCTTGCTCCCTCCCTCCCTCCTTCCTTCCTCCCGCTCACTCTTTCTTCCACTCTCTGTCAATCCCTTCCTTCCTTCTAAAATGTCCGCAGTGTACCCTCTTCCCTTTTCTGCTCTCCTCCCCCCACTCCTCCCCACTTCTTTTCATCCTTGGCCTCCTCACATCGCTGGGTTCCTCCCAACCTGGTGGTCTCAGGGCAGCTGGCTTCATAACATGGTGTTGCCTTCCTCCACAGTGAGCACTGCAAGAGCAGGTGTTCCAAGACGGGAATAGATGTGCCGGTCCCTTCAGACCAGGCCTGGAAAGTGGCACAGCCTCACTTCTGTTGCATAATGTTGGTCAAAGCCGTCTCACAGCCTACCCAGATTCAAGGGGAGGGGATGCAGTCCTGCCCTGCAATGGCAGGAACATTAAAGAGTTTGCAGCCATCTCTAGTCTTCCACGTCTCATAACCCTGATGCTTTCAAAGGGTGGAACTTTCCTCTTTTCATGACTGTTTCTCAAATAATTGCTTTAGGGGAAAAACTCTAGTGCTTAGTCATGTCATATATTCCCCTCTACTGAGAATGAGCAAAAGCTTGAGGATACATTATTGGGTCCCTAGACTGACTGAGTAAGCACAGGAAACTGGGTCACTTGTGTCCTCTACAGCACCCCAGGGATCTCTAGCCTTCAAATGAATGCTGAAGGCCCCGTTTGGCAACAGGCATTGAATGCTTTCCAAGCTGAGTACTAAACATGCATTTATAGTTAGAAAAAAAAAAAGTTATACCAAAATGGAATAGTGGAGAAGAGTGACCTCTGCTCTCAAGTATCTGGTTACAGCTCTGAGATGTTTTTAATGGGCTCAGGAAAACATTCACCTGTCAGCTTTGTTCAGCAAATCAGAAGCTGCCACAGTATTCAAAAGGATTACCTATATATTTTATGCTGGGTTTGATTTGTTGTGGGCATCTAAGAGCTAGAGAAATGTGGACAGACATGTCAGGAGAGCAGCAGTTTATGACCGCTTCTGCTCCATGTGCTCTGTGGGGTGTCCGTGATGCCCGCACCTCTCTGCTTCATAATGCAAAGAAAAGGTGCCAGGAGCTGGAAGACCACAACTAGTTTTTGCTTTGCGCTTAGTACTTGATTTATATGGATTCGTTTAATTTTCTACTCTTTTTGCTATTTAAAGCATTTTAACAGCATGAGTGAACTTTCAGTGGAAGCCTGCTTTATATATTTTGGCAAAGACTGTGATGCCAAAGGCATTATTTTTCTTGTAAATTTAGGAAATTGCAACGTGGGATCGTGTCTTCATTGTTAATGAATGGTAGGGTTGGCAAACTGTGGTACAGGCTGATGCTCTTGTGTAAAAGTTTGACACAGATGTCCAACTGATTTTGGCCAAATAGGTTTATATTTTCTGTCATTCTTTCCTTTTCTTTCATTCTTTTGATGAATTTGCTTACTGACTTCCTTATTTATTCCTGCATGTCTCTTTTTTGGTCTTACACTTACGTCGTCTCCATAGCTACAATTTAGCATCCCTCCTCCCAAATGGCAAACTATATCCACTTTCATTTTAAAATCCTGTCTTTTCATGATTTCCTTGATTTGCTTAGTTGATTATCTATTGTGAACAGCAACCTGATCTTGCCAGTTCTCCCTTCCCCTACCTAAAATAGCTATGGCTACCTTAAAAGCAATGTCAGCCACCACAGTGGCTCATGCCTATAATCCCAGCACTTTGGGAGGTCGAAGTAGGAGAATCGCTTCAGCCCAGGAGTTCTAGATCAACCTGGGCAACATAGCAAGACCCCATCTCTACAAAAAAAAAAAAAGAAAGAAAAAATTATTTGAGTGTGGTGGTGCACACCTGTAGTCTCAGCTACCTTAGAGGCCAAGGCAGGAGGATCGCTTGAGCCCAGGAGTGCAAGGCAGTAGCAAGCTATGATCATGCCACTGCACTCTAGCCTGGGTGATAGAGTGGGACTCTGTCTCTAAAAAAACGTATTTTTTAAAAAGCACTGTCAGTAGTATGGTGGGGTATTGGACTCCTGCAATAATGGCAGCATGCCTATGCACAGTGGGTGCTTTGTTATTTTGTGTGATGAATGCCTCTGAGTCTCAGGAGATGGGGACTGGTCCATTTTGGTGACTTTGCCATCCTTTCTATTCTTTCCATTCTCTCTGGGCTCTTCCCCCTCCTGACCTTAGATTCTCCTTCCTTACTTTTATCTAATTTTTCTGAATTTTCTCCACACTTCTGGTCATGAATTGTAGGGTCAGCTCTTTTTCCTTGCCCAAGAGTCTATAACAGCAATTCAATTTGAAGAAATAAAGGCAGTTTTAAAAAGAAGATACAGGCATAAGTAGAAAGAAACTTCTGTTCACTGCTGTTAGAATCCAAGTAAGTGAGGTGACTTGGGATGAAAGCAAAAGTCTGAATCATTTAGCAGGAGGAATGGAAAGAGTTCAAAACCTTATTGATTCAGGGATTATGAATTCAGAAAAACAAATATATATATTCTAAATTAATTAATTAATTAACTAATTAATTTTAGAGTTGGGGGCCTTGCTCTGTTGCCCACTGGGGTGCAGTGGCATGATCATGGCTCACTGCGATCTTGAACTGGGCTCAAGCTATCCTCCCACCTCAGTGTTCCTGAGTAGCTGGACTATTGGCACGTGCCACTACACCGGACTCAAATTCAGAAATATTGCTAATTAGTTGGCTCTCTCTTTATAGTCTTCAACAAAGGGTTTATTGTGCAAATGAATACCATTAAGTGGTATAGCCTCGTAGTCATTCTTTCTCTTTTTGTGTCCTGAGTGAATCCTTTCAGTTTGCTAATTCTTTCTTTATGTTTAGTCTAGAGTTTAGCCTTTCATTTGAGTTCAATCATTTCTTTTTCATTTCTAGTATTTATTCTTCTTCCTTAATTTGTTAATATTATTTTTTATTGTGGTAAAATATACATGATATAATTTCTTTTTTGAGATGGGTTCTTGCTCTGTCACCAAGCTAGAGTGCAGTGGAGCGATCTCAGCTTACTGCAGCCTTAGCCTCCTGAGTTTAAAGGATTCTCATGCCTCAGTCTCCCAAGCAGCTGGGACTACAGGTGCCCCACCATGCCTGGCTAATTTTTGTCTTTTTTAGTAGAGATGGAGTTTCACCATGTTGGCCAAGCTGGTCTTGAACTCCTGACCTCAGGGGATCCGCCCTCCTTGGCCTCCCAAAGTGCTTCACTGCATCTGGCCTTTATTTTAATTTTTTTATGAGACAGGGTCTC
The DNA here is from genome assembly GCF_030222135.1 of Aotus nancymaae. Classification (NCBI taxonomy): domain Eukaryota; kingdom Metazoa; phylum Chordata; class Mammalia; order Primates; family Aotidae; genus Aotus; species Aotus nancymaae. The sequence continues at coordinate 7,086,396 of NW_026988412.1, read as the reverse complement.
CCTCTGTCACCCATGGTGGAGTGGAATGTTGCCATCTCAGCTCACTGCAACTTCTGCCTCCCAGGTTCAAGTGATTCACTTGCCTCAGCCTCTTGAGTAGCTGGGATTACAGGCATGCACCACATACCCAGCTAATTTTTGTATTTTTAGTAGAGATAGGGTTTCTCCATGTTGCCGAGGCTGGTCTTGAACTCTGACCTCAAGTGATTTTCCTGTTTCAGCCTCCCAAAGTGCTGGGATTACAGGGGTAAGCTACCATGTCCGGCCCCATTTAACCATTTTAAAGTGTAGAAACCATTTTAAAGTGTACATTTACAACACTGTACAATCATCAGCACCATCTAGTTCCAAATATTTTCATTACCCCAAAAGGAAACACCATACTCATTAAGCAGTCACTCCTCCTTCTCTCCTGCCCTTGCCCCTGGCAACCACTAATCTGCTTTCAGTCTCTATGGATTTGCCTATTCTGGATATTTCATATAAATGGAATTATACTGTGTGGCCTTCTGTGTCTAGCTTCTTTCACTTACATAATGTGTTCAAGGTTCATTCATGTATAGCACGTATCAGTACCTCATTCCTTTTTTATAAATAATTTCCATTAGATGAATATACCACATTTTGCTGTTGATGGACAGTTGGGTTGTTTTCACCCCCTGGCTATTGTTAGTAGTGCTCCTGTGAACATTTGTGTAAAAGTTTTTGTTTAAACACCTGTTTCCAATTCTTTTGGGTATATATTCAGAAGTGAATTTGCTGGATCACATGGTGTAACCTAGGGAGGAGGTTCCACAGTAGCTGAACATTTTACATGCCTGCCAGCAATGCATGAGGGTTCCAATTGTCTGCATCCTTGTCAACACTTATTATTTTCCACTGTTTAAAAAATTAATTAATTAAATAATTAATTTTTTATTATAGCCCTCTTCAGTGGGTTTGGAGTGGTACATCATTGTGGTTTTTAGCTTATGTTTTCCTAATGACTAATGATACTGAGCATCTGAGCATCTTTTATTGTGGTTGTTGGCCATTTGTATATCTCCTTTGGAGAAATGTCTACTCAAGCCCTTATTTTAAAATTGACTTGTCTTTTTGTTGTTGAGTTATATTGTCCTAAAATGAAGAAGCTGAAGCAAAATTAATAGAAGTAGAGAGATTATTTGGGCCGACCTGGAGGATTGCAACCCAGGAACATAGATTCAGGTTGCTATGAATGAATATACACTCTGATTAGCAGCAGTAACAAGTGGATTTTCTTTCTTTCTTTTTTTTTTTTTTGAGATAGAGTTTCACTCTTGTTGCCCAGGCTGGAGTGCAATGGTGCCATCTCGACTCACCGCAACCTCCGCCTCCTGGGTTCAAACGATTCTCCTGCCTCAGCCTCCAGAGTAGCTGGGATTACAGGCATGTAATCCCACCACACCTGGCTAATTTTGTATTTCTAGTAGAGACAGGGTTTCTTTATGTTGATCAGGCTGGTCTCAAACTCCCGACCTCAGGTGACCCACCCTCCTCGGCCTCCCAAAATGCTGGGATTACAGGTGTGAGCCACTGCTCCTGGCCACAAGTGGATTTTCAAAAAGAAACTAAGAGGCAGCTTCTAAATTATTTACCAAGAATTTACATTAAAACAACATAAGCTATTGATTGACTATACATTGTTTTTTGTATCACAGATTCTAGTAACATAAAGATAATGGTGAGGCAGTTATCAGCAACAAAATGCCCTTAAACAATTGACCTGGATATGGGGATGAGGTGGTGGGGTTAGAGGGTGAGGCTAAAGTGGCATGACTGAAGGTTTCTCTGGGCTTGATAAACTTTGCACACTTCACAGAGTTCAGACTGCTCTGAGCCATCTATCAGTTGTAGGAGTAATTTATATATTCTGGATAATAGACCTTTATCAGATTTGTGATTTGCAGACTTTTTCCTCTTACTCTATGGGTTATCTTTCCACTTTCTTGATAGTGTTCTTCAATGCTTGAAATTTTCTAATTTTAATGAAATCCAGTTTATCTCTTTTTTATTCATTTTGTGCTTATGTTTTTGGTGTTATGTCTAAGCAACCCTTGACAAATTTGAATGTCTTGAAAATTAACTCTATGTTTTCTTCTCAATGTTTAATAGTGTTGACTCTTACATTAAGGTCTCTGATCTATTTTAAGTTAATTTTCTTATATGATGTAAGATAAGGGTCTAGCTTCATTCTTTTACAAGTTGATATCCAGTTGTCCCATTACCATTTGTTGCAAAGACTGTTCTTTCACCCATTGAGTAGTCTTTGCACCTTTGTTAAAAATCAAGTGACCATATATGTGAGGGTTTACTTCTGGGCTCTCAGTTCTATTTCATTGTTCTATGTCTCTGTCCTTACACAGTACCATACTGTTTTGATTACTGTAACTTTGTAGTAAGTTTTGAAATTGGGAGATGTGAGTCTTCTAACTTTATTTTTCTAATTAATATTTGACTAGGTAGTATGATCAGGTAGTTCAAATATCAAAATGATATGAAAAGGTCTAAATTGGAAAGGTTTGCTCTCATTCTTATTTCTGTCCAGCCTGTTTCTCTTGCTCTCTAGAGGTAATCACTTTTATTCATTTTTTCTATCCATCTATCCATTTGCAAATGTGAGCAAATATGAATTTTTAAAAATATTTCCCTTTCTATACAAAAGGTAGGATGTGATATACTGTTTTATATCTTGGCTTCAAAAAAAATTCACAGTTTTTCCTAGAGATTCTTTTCATAGCAGTTCATAGAGACTTCTTTCTTTTTTTTTTTTCTTTTATTCTGAACAAATTAAATCTCTCTTTTTTAAACTGCTATATACTGTTCTATGGCAGAACCATAGCCTGGCTTATTTAATAGATCTTGTATTGTTGGACTCCTGGGTTATTTCTAACTTTTGTCTTTTAAAAACAACAGTGACATGATGAATACATTTGTACATATGCCGCTTCATATGCAGTTGGGAGAACCTGTTGGATAAATTCTCAGAAATGGGATAGATGGTGCCAGTTGGCCTTTTGTAGGCACTGCACTCTTCTGCAGTGTGAGACTGCCATATTTCTGCTAGCTCTGTTGGCAGAGTGTATTTTGAACTTCTAGAATTTCACCCATCTGATAGATGGCCCATTATAGTTTTAATGTATAGAGTGTGGTTGGACATTGGACATTTTTTCAGATGTTTGAATGACTTGTGTTTCCTTTTCTCTTAACTGTTTATGTGTTTTGTCCTTTTTTTTTTTTTTTTTTCTTTTTGAGACAGGGTCTGGCTCTCTGTCACCCAGGCTGGATTATAGTGGCATCATGATCATGGCTTACTGCAGCCTAGACCTCTCAGACTGAAGCAATCCTCCCACCTCAGCCTCCTGAGTAGCTGGAAACACAGGCATGCACTATCAGGCCCAGCTAATTCTGAGTAGCTGGGATTACAGGCACCTACCACCACGCCCAGCTAATTTTTGTATTTTTAGTGGAGATGGGATTTTACCATGTTGGCCAGGCTGGTCTGAAGCTCTTGACCTCAGGTATTCTGCCTGCCTCAGCCTCTCAAAGTGCTGGGATCATAGGCGTGAGCCACTGTGCCTGGCTGTTTTTATATTTTATAGAGATAGGGTCTCACTATGTTAGCCAGGCTGGTCTCAAGTTTCTTGGCTCAAGCCATCTTTCTACCTTAGCCTCCTGAAGTGCTGGGATTACAGGCATGAGCCACCTCCTCTGGCCTGTTCATTTGTCAGGTTCTTTATTTCTGTCAGTGTTTTATACATGCTGTGAGTTGCAGATATCTTTCTCTATTTTGTCATTTGCCCTTTGACCTTGCTTAAGGAACTGTTTGCTGGGTAGATAATTTTGATCCTTAAGCAGTAGATTGTCAGTTTTTTGTAATGTCTGCTAGTTTTTGAATCAAGTTTCACGTGATTCATGTGACATTTTCTACTCCAAAGTCACAAAGAAATTTGGCTATTTTTCCCTCTCCTGCTTTTATGCTTTCATTTTTTACTTTGAAATCTTTTATCTATTTGTAGTTTATCCCATATACATATAAAGCATGGATTGAACACTTTATATTCAGGTATTTACTAAATGGCTTCCCAAAACCATTTATTTAAAAAAATCGCTTTAGCTTTACTAATTTGAGTTTCTGGCTTTATCTTCTATTAAATTACTATATTTATTTATGAACTTTTAAATTTTATTTTTTATTATTTTTAATTTTTAAAAACTTTCATTCACTGAAAAAATTTTGTTTCTATCCTTTTTATCTGTCTGTCTTGTCTGTTTATATGCTAAAGACACAGTGTTTTAGCTATTGAGGATTTTTACTGTGCTTTCCTACTAGGTAAGGTCAGTTTCTCCCACATTGTTCTTTAGAGTTTTTCCTAGCTCTTCTTAAATGTTTATTTTTTTATATGAATTTTTAAATCAGCTTATGTACTTTGAGAAAGTAATCATGTTATTTTTACCTGGAGTGTGTTAAATTCATGAATTCGTCCATCCTCTGGGTCTGTGTTAGACACATTATGTTTGGCTGCCTGTTTACATATCCCCACTTGGGTATCTAAGAGACCTCCAAACTCAATATGTCTAACCCTGACCTCTTAATTTCACTTCCTGACCCCAAACCATGCCACTGTGGGCTTACCCATATCAGTTGGTGGCGATGCCAGCCTTCTAGTGGCTTAGGCAAAAAAACCTCTCAACGAACCAACTAAGATGCTAGATGGAATATGTTTCTTTAATTCTTACATATTTTATTCATTTTATTTTTATTTCTAAAAATTTTTCTACAGCTTTCTTAGGCTGACTTTTTTTTTTTTTTTTCGAGATAGGGTCTCATTCTGTCACCAGTGCTGGAGTACAGTGGCATGGTTATAGCTCACTGCAGCCGTGAGCTCCTGGGCTGAAGCAGTCCTCCTGCCTTAGCCTCCAAGTACCAGGGACTATGGGCGTGTACCACCACACTTAATTAAAAACAAATTTTTTTTTTTTAGAGGTGGGGTGTTGCCATGTTGCCCAGGCTGGTCTTGAACTCCTGGGCTTAAGTGATCCTTCTGCCTCTCAGCCTCCCAAATACCTGGGACTATAGGTGCATCCCACCATGCCTGGCTGTTAACTTTTACTTTGAAATAATTTAGGCTTACAGAAAAGTTAGATAAATAGTAAACTTCATCCAACTTCTATTGATAGCATCTTACACAGTATAGTTATCAAAATGAGGAAAGTAACACTGATAACATATTATGGACTACACTATAGACTCACTTGAATTTTGCTAGTTGTCCCACTAATGTCCTTTTTTCTGGTCCAGGATCCAGTCCAAAATTCCACACCACATTTAGTTGTTGCAGCTTCTTAGTCTCTCTCAATATGTGGTTATTCCCTTGTCTTTCCTTGTTTTTCATGACCTTGCCGCTTTTGAAGAGTCACTCATTTTGTCAGATTGTAGAATGTCCCTCACTGTGTGTCTACCTGATGTCTTCTCATTTTTAGATTGAAGTTAGGCATTTTTGGCTAGAATACTACAAAAGTGATCTTGTACCCTTCTCAGTGCATCCTGTTGGGGCATGTGATGTCGACATGTCTCATTATTTGCCAGATTGTTCTCTGTCAGGTTACAGTTTTCCACTTTGTAACTGGTAAATGTTTTGTGTGGAGATAATCTGAGACTATGCGAATATCCTGTTACTCAACCTACTCCCACTCACTAATTTTAGCCTCCATCCATGGTCTTTGTCTGTAACAGCTATTACTGAAGTACTTGCTTAATCAGTCCATCTTTTTTTTGAAATAAGCTTATTCCATACATATTTTGCATCAGAAATGTAAAAGTAAATTAGGACTTTAACAACAAAAATCTTCTGTATTTTTAATAATGGTTATATTCTTAAATGATCTGTGTATGCTAAAATGGCTGGGTGAATCGCATTATCTTGGTTAGCATTCAATTACTAGATCCAGGGCATCTTGGCTAATATTTACTTTTTTTAAAAAAAATTATTTATTTTACTTTAAGTTCTGGGATACATGTGCAAAACATGCAGATTTGTTACATAGGTATACATGTGTTATGGTGGTTTGCTGCACCTATCAACCTGTCAGGTTTTAAGTCCTGCATGCATTAGGTTTGTCCTAATGCTCTCCCTCCTCTTGCCCTCTACCCCTGAAAGGCCCCATTGTGTGATGTTTACCTCCCTGGGTCCATGTATTCTCATTGTTCAACTCCCACTTATGACATCTTTTTACATATATTGATTTACTGCTTAGGAGGTGAGGAAGATTGTTCAGGGTACCTCAGTTACTGGACTGCAGGAAAAAGAGGTCCCTCCGTAGTCTTAAAGAAGCAGTTTTCTCTTGCTTGCCAAATAAGAGTTTCAGTTTTAAACAGGAAGGGAATTTGCTTTTTTTTCCAGTTTTGTTTGTTTGTTTGTTTTTTGCTAAGTATTAACCTGGTAAATACATTTCCTAATCATGAGCCATGCTGATTAAACCTTCCCTGGCCACTGCATAGTGCTCCTCTAATATAGGCCTGCAAGAAATTTCCCAAGTATTAGTGTAGAACTTTTGCATCTGTATTCAAAGGAGAAATTTGTCCATGCTTTTAAAAAATATTCTTCTCTATTTTAAAATTTTAGAGTAAGGGTGATACTGGCCTTGCAGAATAGACTAGAAAACTTAAAATCTTTTCCTGTGGTCTGGACCGATTTAAATCACATAGGTGTTACTGTTTAATAGAACTTGTTAGTGATCTCTTTGGGCCAGCTTCCTTGGCTGTTGCTCTGGTCAGTTTCCCGACAGCCCTCAAGTTCCTCTGGGCAGAGAATTTTACCTGTCAGCTCTTTAATAGCTGGATTTTCCAGTTTATTGGAAGACAATTTTATATGTTTAAAATGATTCTGAAAGATCTCCATATCTAGAGTCACATTCATTTTCTCATGTGGTTTACTTGTATTTCCCCCCTGTTTCTCAATCAACGTTTTTAGTTTTTTTGTTTCATCATTTTGCTTTAATCTTCACTCTTTTCACTTCATCTTCACTTTAATGAATGTGTGATTTATTTGGTTTATTTTCCTGGTTCCTTATTTCATTTGGTTTTTAGTCTTATTTTTTAATAAATGCACTTACGGGCTGAAACTTCAGAGTCTGGGATGGCTCCTCCTCCTCACATCTGGTCCATCAGCAAATCCTGTTAGCCTCACCTGGGACATGCACACGGATGCTGAGAACAGAACGCCACTTCTGCACCCACCCTGGCCCAGGCTGTCTGCGTCTCTCATCTAAATCATTGTGACAGCCTCTTAATGGGCCTCCTGCCTCCAGCTAGGTCTCCTTTCAGGCTACACCCAACACAGCAGCCTGAGTGAGCCGCTTCCCCCATAGACGTTTATCCTATGTAGTACTATATCCTATGTTTATCCTATGGTACTATAATAGCATACTTTTAAGTTAGGAAAACTTACAGGGATCCCTTTGCCTTACTTCTCAACAATTACAAGAAGAACTATGCATGTGTGTTTGTGTGTATGTGTGTGTGTGTAGAGAGACAGAAAAAGAGCATGCACAATAGAGAGAGGGCACACCACTCCAGGGACTGTGGCTCTGTGGCTCTCGTCATGAGGGTGACAGGAGCTGATGGAGGTTGGTTCTGAGCAGATGCTCACTCTGGCCATGGGGGTGCCCTGTCAAAGACGGGAGCCTCACCAACTCAGATCAGTCTACCTTGGAGCCTCTGTTAGGCTGCTCCTGCTGGGTCTTTTGTCCTTGGAGGCTCTGACCTGGGTCAGAACCCTGCTGTGAAGCCCTTCAAAGGCCACTCTGCTCCTAAGGTGAAGACTTATTCCCTAGGCTGTTTCCCAAGCCATGTCCGGCCACACTGCCTAGCCCAGCACATCAGAGCTCCTGCAGTGAGGTTGCGTGACAATATACTGCAAATACATAAGAAACTCATAATAAAATGCCAACAACATGGAAATGTACTGGATTTGAATGCAGACCCTCTGCCATTATCACAGTCCCGGGGAGAAGTTACAGACCAAGATTAATTCTGTAATCAAATCCAAAAGCTTTGAAGACCAAAGGAAGATATGAAATCACATCCCATGACCTCATGAGCTCAGAAGCCACCTCCCCTGTGTTTTTTGTGGACGGGTGTCCATGCACGATTGAGTCTGGGTTCACGCAGCAGCCTTGTCCACGCTGTGTCAGAGATGTGTCATACAGATGTCCTTGTAAGTCCTTTGGGGGACTCAAACACTGCATCATCCCCACACAGCTTTCCTTGAGCCTCAGTTAGACAAACAGACAGCCTTCAACCCTACAGAGTTATCCCAGGCAGAGTAATATCAAGGACCACAGCAGAGCCCAGAAATGTCCAAGCAAAGTTTGATAATCAGGGAACTCCTTGCTTTGGATCTCCTATTACGCAAGAAGGCTACCTTAATTGTCTTGAATTCATAACCTCAGGATGTAGGCATAGTTGGGAATTTAACTTCCTAGCTAAAGGTTAATTTTGATCCTAGACATTTACCATTTTAATGTTGGTTTCTTCTCGTGGCTTTGGCACTCTTTAGTTTGGAATTGATGATGGCCCTGTTAGTGAAAGGTGCCCTTACTTTTCCATAATTAGGTATTGGGTCCCCCAGTACTTCTGCTGCAAAGTTCCAGGCTTGAGACAGTTGCTTCCAATAAATGAATACCCCCCTCAGATGTAGACACTACTTCTGGGCAGTTGCAGAGCCAAGCAGAGAACCTTGATGAGGGGAGCCCAAAGCTTGGGAAGAAGCCACAATAGCCCAGGTCTGCCTTTCCAGTTCCCTCCATGGCCTTGAGTGCGGCCTGGAGTCAGACCTAGGCTTAGCCCTCAAACAGTGAGAAAATCAACTGCCAGGGCCCAAGGGGCCTGTAATGTGCCCGTTTGCTGACAAAACAGATCTTTTCATCACCAAGTCACCTAGGACATATCATTCCCAGAGCTACTGGTCTCTGTCAACGCCCCCAGAGCCCTTGCCTCAGCTTTCCAGGCACCCTTGAGCCAGGCGTCTGCTGCTGTGTTGTCCCAGCGGTGGTTCACTGGCACTGGCCCAGCCTCTGGGGCACTGAGGATGCCAAAGAACACTCCTGTCTCTGTAGAAGCAGCTCTGTACTCGAGGACATAGCCACCATGGATGCTAGCGGCTTCCAGAGTCACACTCCCAAAGGCTGTAGGCACAATCCTGCACATCCAGATCAAGCTCCTCTAGCAGGTGGTGGCTCCAGCCTGGCCTCAGGCTTATTTTGAACCCCTCAATGCCACTCATATGCTTTATTTCTTGATGTCCCAGCCTGTAACACACTGTTGGGATTTCTATCAGTAACAGCCTCCTGCCTGCTCATGTTCTGAACAGATTGAAAGTGGAATGAAGAGGAAGCCTGGGGGTGAGAATGCCTCCGTGGTGGCAGATAATTGCCGTTAGGGGATGTGCTTAGATGGGCTGGCCTGATGGTCAGTGTCTAGTGCCATGTCCCATACTGGTCCCCAGAGGTCGGCTGAGCTCCAATCCAGTCATGGCCACACAGGGCAAGCTCTGGAGAGCAGAGAATATGGACTTGCTCCCAGCCAGGCCAAGAAGCAATGGTGCATGCCTTTTGTTCTCCCCATTTTTCTTTCATAGCATACTGTTTTGGCATAATATTTTTCTGTCCCATCCCTGCAATTTGCTCATATACTAGCATGGGCAATGGTAAGCATGACAATAGTAATAATAATAATAATGACTATGATTTCCTGTACACTCACTGTGCTGAGCTGTGTACTAACCTATGTGTACCCTTGTAACCATCCCAGGATAACTGTCCTGTTGTGCCAGAACAAACTGGGGCACAGAGAGGTGGTGCGAGCCTTCTTGGGCAGTGGCAAAAGTCAGTGAAACATTGTCCAAAGGGGCATGGACACCAGTTTTTACAGCTACACAGGGAATCTGCAGTGAGGCACTCTGGTTTGTGGCTGTCAGGGCCTTAGAAAGTTCTGCTGGAGTTGAGTTCATAGGTGGTTAGGCTGTAGCTGACAGTTTGCCTGCTTTAAACATACAGCACAAGTGTGTTTAACATGTGCTTAACCTGCAGCTCTGGGTAGAAAGAATGCTGGGACTTAATATTTAAGAACAACTTGATTATATCACCACAGGAGCCCAGATGTTGTTTTATAGATATGCTTGCGTGTGTGTATGTGTGTTTAATGTGTTTATTTTCCCTGGCTAGCATAATTCTTCCTGGGACCTTTACCCTTTGATCTGAACTGGAAAAAATGTTACCATTTTAAGATCTCTTAAAACATGTCTTTGGATTTATCATCTGTACAGATGGAAATTCACACAATCTATTCTTAACTGAAGAAAAACAGGAAAAGAAAATAAATTTCTTGCTACTTGGAATGATAAACAAGGTGAAGCATATGCTGTATATCCTGGCAATAGAAATTCAAGGTTGGGAATAATTCCTGTCCTCCTGAGCCTGCCTTCGGCCTCCCTAAGGAGTGCAGTGACTGAAATTTTCTACTAATTGTAGCCATAATTTTAGCATGCAATTAAACACATGATTTCCTTCCCAGCTGATGTTTTTTTGGTTAGTCTGACATGGATGAGACAAAAGCTCTGTTGATTTGAACGGCCACTGTGAGCTGATAGGAGGTCACAGAAAGTCATCATTATTTGAGCACCTTTGGCTACCCAGTAGGATCTAGATTAATCTTGCTTATAAACATGGCCAATGGCTTGGGTGCTTCTAATACAATTTCCAGTGTTACTGTCTGTAGGCCAAAGAAAGCTGTCTGTTGGCCTGCTCATTTTGCTGAGTCCTTCCAAAGGACCACTGGTAGGAAAGACTCAGAGGTGGAATTTGTGAGGTCATGGTGGCAGGAACAGAGACTCATGGTGGTCACCCAGGTTGCAGAAGAACCTCAGGGTGTGAGGCCTGTCTGTGTCCCAGCAAGCCCAAGAGCAGCGCCTTCCATGGAGGGAGATGGAGGGCTTTATTGCATACAATGCAAACATGGCCATTCAGAATGCTCTGTGTTTGCCTTCCCACAATGTACAGTCCCGGTAACCCACATTCTTTCCCACCCTTGGTGTTACCAGACCTTTTATTTCTAGCCAATTCTGTTGGGCATGCGGCAGCATCTGTGCTGTTTAGTCCTGCATTTCCATCCCTCCTTACAGGGCTGGCCAGCTTTTCCTGTATTGACTGGCTGATCCTCCTCCCAGTCAACCTCCTTCTCCAGTGTGATGCAGATTTTGTATCATGCTGATCTAGGTGTGTGATATGGTTTGGCTGTGCCCCCACCCAAATCTCACCTTGAATTGTAACTCTCACAATTCCCATGTTTTGTGGGAGGAACCTGGTAGGAGGTAATTGAATCATGAGGGTGGGTGTTTCCTGTGCTGTTCTCATGATAGTGAATAAGTCTCACAAGATCTGATGGTTTTGAAAATAGGAGATTCCCTGCACAAGCTCTCTCTCTTTTTGCCTGTTGCCATCCATGTAAGATCTGACTTGCTTCTCTTTGCTTTCTGCCGTGATTGTGAAGCCTTCCCAGCCATGAGGAAATGTAAGTCCATTAAACCTCTTTCTTTTGTAAGTTGCCCAGTCTTGGATATGTCTGTATTAGCAGCGTGAAAATGAAATAATACAGTGTGCTTTTGGATAGCGTAATCTGGGGTCTCCATCTTTGATAACTGTTTGGATTGCTTTTTCAGATGGCAAGTTTGGGGCCTACATGCAAGTGCACATTCAGAACGATGGGCCTGTGACCATAGAGCTGGAATCGCCGGCTCCTGGCACTGCCACCTCTGATCCAAAGCAGGTAAGCCTGGAATCTGGTGCCTGGCTCTGTCCGTTGGGTGCCTATAACATCTCTTTAGTCCCTGGAAGAGTCCTCGATCTGAGGAAATACATCGCTCATGTAACCTATTTATTTTAATACCTGCCTTCCCAAGAATCGTGTTTACTGTGTACTCCTGCGTACTGTGGTAAGTGGGTACAGCACTTCTCCCTTGCCTTCTCCTGCCTTTGAATTTCAGAGGACATGTCCTGTGCAGAGCCAGGTTCTTCCTCTGGGCTTCTCTTTCCCTATCCAGGTACCATGGCACCCACCCGTCCCTGGGTGGCAACAGAGCAATGGCCCTAGATTGGCTTGGTAACCCATTCCAAATGGTTGCCTGAAGTAGGTTTGGTCCCAGGTGTGGGTAGATGTAAATCCCCATTTTTCTAGAGCAATGTCTGACCTGGATTTGCTGCCAATTTGTAAGCTTTCAATAAAAAAAGTAATTAAAATAGAGAAAGGAAATGTGTAATAGTCCTTGGAACCCATATAGTCTCACAGATGCTTAGCACACTTGTAAAGCCTTAATTAATGCACTCACTGGATAGAGACACGTAGGGCCTGGCAGGCTGTGATGGGCAATGATGCAGTGGTAAGGGGGCAGTATGATAGAAACTTGGAGCTGGGCACCTGTTCAAAGCCAAGCTGGTTCAAAACCAACCTGTTCAAAGACAGGGTCTTGTTCTGTCACCCAGGCTGGAGTGCAGTGGGGCAATCATGGCTCGCTGGAGCCTGGACCTCCCAAGGCTCAAGTGATCCTCCTACTTTAGCCTCCTGAGTAGCTGGGACTATAGGGATCTGCCACCATGCTGGGCTCAAATTTGAATTTTTGTAGAGAGGAGGTTTCACTGTGTTGCCTAGGCTGGTCTTGAACTCCTAGGCTCAAGTGATCCACTAGGTAGGGCCTTGGCCTCCCAAAGTGCTGAGATCACAGGCAAGAGTCACCATGCCTGGCCAAAGCCAGATATTTTAAGTGGAACGTAATATTTCCTTTTTGTTTCTATATTATTTCATTCTTGTACTGATATAAAGAAATATCTGAGACTGGGTGATTTATAAAGAAAAGAGGTTTAATTGGCTCATCGTTCTGCAGGCTATATAGGAAGGATGGCTGCAGAGGCCTCAGGAAACTTACAATCGTGGTGGAAGGTGAAGGGGAAGCAGGCACATCTTCACATGGCCAAAGCTGAAGGAAGCGAGAGCAGAGGGAGTTGCTACACACTTTTGCACAACCAGATCTCATGAGAACTCACTGTCACACGAACAGCAAGGGGGAAGTCTACCCTCATGATCTAGTCACCTCCCACCAGGCCCCTCCTCCAATGCTGGGGATTCCAATTCGACATTAGATTTGGGTGGAGACACAAATCCAAACCATAGCAGTTTCTGACTCTCTTTGTATTGAGGGACATGGCTGATGCAGTAGGCTAGACTTCAGTAGTAGTAACTGAGGGTCCTGGAATTACTAATGCCATTAAAAAAAATCACAAATGAAAAGTCCACATGAAAATGTAAGCGTTTTATTTTGAAATAATTTGAGACTTACAGAAAAGTTGAAAAAAAGAGTTTCCATATACTTTTTTATCCAGTTGCCTCTAATTTCAATGTCTAACATGACCATAACACGATGACCAAGACTTTGAAATTAATGTTGATACAGTACTATTACATTAACTACATTACAAACCTTATTCAAAGTTCACTAGGTTTCTTAAATGTCCTTCTTCTGCTCCAGGATAATGCAGGATTCCATGCTGCATTTAATTGTCACTTCTGCTTAGTCTTCTCCAATCTGTGACTGTTCCTCAGCCTTATCTTTTGTGACATTGACACTTTTCAAGAGTACTAGTCTACTATTTTGTAGAATGTTTCTTACATTGGGTTTTCTATGATTATATTGAGGTAGTGCATGTTGATAGGAATAGGAAATAGCACAAAAGTGGCCTTGTGCCCTTCATAGTGCATCCTACCAGGAGGTATGTGGTATTGATTTGTCTTGTTACCAGTGATACCAGCCTTATCACTTGGTTAAGGTGAAGTTTACCAGATGTTTCCATGTTAGATGAAGTTCTAACGTCTCTCCTCTTGTCTGTCCCTGGCTCATTCAAAGCAGACAGCTCTCTTTCGGCTTTGCAGGAAAAGAAACTAGCAGATGGCATTGACCCTGCTTCTGCATCCCTTTCCTACCACTGTGGTAGCAGAGCTGCCCCTTCCTGGGCTCAGGCCAGCCTCTCCCCTGGGCCAAGACCACCTACATAATTTGAGAGGCCCACTGTAAAATGAAAATGTGGGGCCCCTTGTTCAAAAATTATTAAGAATTTCAAGATGGTGATAACAGGGCATAAAACCAAAGGTGGGGCCCCTCTGAAGACGGGGCCCTGTGTGACTGATGGGTTGCTTGGCTGTGGAGCTAGACCAACCTGGGCTTTGGAGCTCTCCCCTCCTACCTCCTCAGCAGCTTCACAGAAGCCCTCTGTCTTCTTGTCGGGTCAGTTTGCCTCTCACAGTCATCCATATTATCCCATTGGCTTTTAAATATGCCCAAATGTCTCCAGTTGAGAAATGCCTCCATTTCCTCCCTTCTGCTCTGCCTCAGTGTCCTCGGGTCTGTAAAGGCTCTTGCTGAGGGTACCAGTGACCTCACATTGCTTTATTTCATGTCCATTTTTCAGAACCCCTTTCTTGCCACTGCTGCACACTTGCCCCTGAAAATGGCTGGAGTCTTGTTTTCCAGAATGCCATTCTCTCTGGGTATTCCTCTTGCCTCTGGCTACTCCCTCTGGTTTTGTTTGATCTTTATTCCATAGTTTTGATTTATTATTCTGCTTTAACTCTATTTGGAGAAAAATTTTAGTCTTTTTTTCATTCTAAATATTTTTCTGGAAATGGTAGAATAATACATTTTGCCTTTAGAATCTTCAGCTTTCTTTCAACCAGTACCTCTTCTTTTTTAGGTCAAACGGTATAAAGATGCAGTTATTTCAGATGAGTAAGTCTCGAGATCTAATGTACACCACGAGGCCTGCAGTCAGTAGTATCGTATTGTGCACTAGGAATGTGCTAAGGGAGTAAATTTAGGAATTCTCAGCATGCACAGAATAAAGGACGGTAACTGTGTGAGATGCCAGACTGTAATTTACTTGACTGTAGTAATCACTTCACTGTGTGTGTAGATCAAAGCATCATGTTGTACATCTTATTCCATAAACTCCCCTCCCCAAATCAAAAAATCCTCAAGTAGGCATTTTTTTAAACTTCTAACGAGCCATGTTAACTTATAAGGATAAAAAAGACTTTTATTTCTGAATCCTTTAGGAGTTTTCTCTTCAAATACACGAATTGTCTTGCATCAATTTCATTTACATGGACCAGTTCCCTGACCCCTAGAAGCCTCAGACTCTGCACGTTGCATTGTGCTCTGCCCTCAGCTGTCCAGTAGGTGGCGGCGGATAGGCGCGGAAGGGGCCCGTGTTAGGTTGGTGCTGGCCGGTGCCTGGGGCCTCTCTCTGCCTTTTCTTCTCAATTAGAAGGAGCTTCCTTCCTCTTGGATCAAATAGCTAATTTGCTTGCTTTTGTGTTGATAGGAAGAGCACAGCCAAATTCTTTTTACTGATAGATAAACATGTGTTTCTATCAATTAAGCTTTTAATTCTCAGTGTTTTATTTTTCCATTATATTCCAATCAGTAATGAAAACTGCTACAATTACATTACAGAAAAATGGTTCTTTTGGCAAATTTCAACATTATAGGAAAATGATTGTTTTAGCAGGTTCTTTTAAAATATAAATAAGTTCTTTGAGCAAATGAACAATGTATGTGTGTGCATATGTATGTGTGCATATGTGTGTGTGTATGCGTGCGTGCATGTGTGTGCCCATGTGTATGTGCATGTGGGTGTGTCTGTGTGTGCATTTGTGTGTTAGGTAAGCATCCAGTGTCATTTTGGTATATGATGGTGTGCTAGGCACTGTGAGGAAGAGAAGGAACTGCTGCTGCCCAACCTGTGCAGCTGGGGATCGATTTTGGACAACATAAACCTGAAAGGTTAATGACAGTGAAAGGGGTGGACAGCATAAGACAACTTAGGAAAGGTCACAAGACCATGCAGTTCGCGCTCCTCCTTAGAACTCTTCAGTGCCTTCCAAGTGCATTTTGCTGAAACCTTGCACTCCTTCCTGTCATTTCCCCGGGCCTGAGTGACCAGGTGTCCGTGGCCCCCTATTGCTTGCTCTGTGGCTGTCTTTCCCTCTATCCCTATGCTTCACCTACTGCATCTGTTGCTGCCTCCTCTCCCTTGCTGAGAAGAAAGTCAAGCTCTTTCCTACCTCTGAGCTCTTGTCTCAATTCCAGGGTCTCCTCCTTCTCTGAGATTCTCTGACCCCTGCAGTTCCCAGGAAGCCCCATCAGCTACACTGCCCTGTTGGTATGATGGTTTATTTTACAGACTTCACACCATCTGCTATCATGGTCCACACCACTCGTAAAACTCAAGCTCCCTGAGTGTCATTCACTGCCCTGTCCCAGGAGGTGTGTGTGGGCGGGAGGGGTGGTGTTCGTTTAGCAGTGGTGCTCACAGCTGGCGGGCTGTGGTGTCTGTGAATGTCCTGAGTTCAGAAAAGGCCATTGCCACTGTTGTTGCTGCTCAGCCAGGTGGGCATCCCGGGGACTGGAGGTTTTAGCTGACTTTTAAGGATTTGGAAAGTAGAAGGGATTCCCAATTGTTGTTTTCAAATTTCTGCTTGAAATAGGGGTAGATTCTTATTTTCAAGAGTCTTAGAGCTCTACTTATGTGATGCAGCTACTGCTGGTGAAGACTGGGCTGGTAAAGGTAACCAGCAGTTTGCCTTTCTTAACTGGACTGCTGCTTGTTTGCAGAACTGGCTGCTGCAGCGTCTGCATGCTTTCCGTGCAGCATACCCATCACATTATAGGCTGTTGTGTGGGTTTCATGCTCTGTCCTGGCAGTGAGAAGTTGGAAGGACAGCATTACATTCTTGCTCCAAAGGATGTATTTCCAAAGGGAACAGGACATAGAAGCAGCAGCAGAACCAACCGACAGCTGTTTTTCCTGTTGCATTTTTTTACAGGAGAACACGATTCTGGTAGGCACATCCTGATTATCATTGCCTAGTGCGCAATTGCTGGTGCATGAGCTCTTCCGTTGGTGCCTAGATATTGGGAGATTTTAATACCCTGGCCTGACATTTCTATGGTAGAAGTTTATTTTTTCTTGTTTTAATCTTAAGTACCCTTTCCCTGAGTAGGGCTTGTTTTTCTGAGCCTCACCTGGATGGGGGAGCAGAAGGAGATTTTCCTGGTGAGGGGGAACATTTGGTAATTGAAGGACTCTTCCCTGGGGACTAGGGCCCACCTAGGTCATAGCATTGCCATTAATTATTTACATTCTCATTTATTTAGTGCCACTGAAGATATCATTAAATGGAAATGCTGAAAGGAGCTAAAAAAATGAACTTTCAAATATACATATTTGAGTTAACTGATGTGTTTATTGACAAATGAGTTGGCTAGCGAAACATGGTGCCTTTAATATTGCAGAGCTATTAATTTTATGCTCCTCTGAGTATCACCATTGCTTGTCCATAATTTTCTCTGTATAATTGTGTTATCAGCAAGCATTCATCCCTGTGCCTAGACCTTGGAATGTCAAGATTGAGACATTCATGGCTTCCGTAGGATCTGAAAGAAATATGTAGGGTAAGGGTGTGTGGGGGAAAATAATTCCACTAAGTTTCATTTATTTATACTTCCAGTGACAGGGGCAGCCTTTTCATTACCTGCTGTGGAATCCAGAGGTGAAATGAAGGACACAGGAGCACGCAGGTGGCTTGCTTCTACCAGGCGGACCCATCATAGGTGGACAGAGGGGGGCTCTCATTTGCTACATATTTCAGTTTGGGGGACAAATCAAATGAGAAGTATTCTGAATATAAGGAAGAATTATGTTGTTGCTAATAACTTTGCCTCTCTTCGTGGAATAACAGTTATTTAAATGCACTCCATTTCACTCTGTTTTTAGGCTTGAATTCTAGATTCTACCTCTCTAATTGTGGTTGGTTTCAGCTTCAGTGTTCACATGGCCTGAACCAAGCTCGAGTTGTTGACTTGCTGCAGGAATATGTTTTAAAGTTGGATTGCCAAGATGGTAGCCAGATCATGTCAATTACTCCAGTCATATTAGTTCATTTTGTCTTATTAATTTATTTAGCCAGATCCTGTCATTTACTCCAGTCATATTAGTTCATTTTGTCTTATTAATTTATTGAACAAATGTTGACTGAGAGTCCAGCTTTGTTTGTGCTGAAGTATCACCAAAACAGAAGTGGCAACTCAGCAAAGCTTCCTCATTACAGAGTTGTTGTTGCTGTTGTGCAGTCTTTGTCAGTGACACTGACTTCTGGGACCTAGGCTGCTGCGTGGAAGGCCTCTTACCAGGGCTAGGCTGCCATCTGGCTAGACTTCTCACCACACATGGAATCACACCTGGTTTTTTGATCCTTTCTGTCTGAACACCTGCTTTCTATGAATTATGAGATCAGCTCAACCATCTGGAGAGTGAGTTGGGTGTAGAGGTGGGTGGGCTACTGGCCTCACTGCTCTGCCTGGTCAGAATTTATCCTAAGTCCTTGTCAGTACCTGTGGGAATGCCTGCCTATTACATGAATATTTGGTACGGAAGGGTGGGAGCTTAGTAGATGTTTTTCTTCCTAGTGGAGAACTGCAAAAGATCACTTTTATCATTTAAATTTGTTTCCAAATAGATGGTTGTCCTAAGTCAGCTCATGTGGGCTTAAAAAGAAGACTTTATAAGGCTGGCGTGACTGTCTCTCTGTTGGGGACTCACTGATGAATTGATTAATCAATTGACTTTCACCTTACCATCTTAAATCCATAGCACAGGTTAAGGAAACTGCAAAAATTGGAAAGAGTTTTTTCTCTGCTATTGGAGTATGGTTGGTAAATTAAAAACTAGATCTGTTTCTCTTCTACCATTGACACGTAAGAAATTGCAAAAATTGGAAAGAGTTTTTTCTCTGCTATTGGAGTATGGCTGGTAAATTAAAAACTAGATCTGTTTCTCTTCTACCATTGACACGTAAGAAATTGCAAAAATTGGAAAGAGTTTTTTCTCTGCTATTGGAGTATGGCTGGTAAATTAAAAACTAGATCTGTTTCTCTTCTACCATTGACACGTAAGACATTTCTAATCTCCAACCAGAACAAAACATCTGTTTTGCTTTAAACCAATCTCTCTGGACACTAATGGGGCAGTGCCTTTAAGGTTTAAGGGCTTTATTTGTTTGTTCCTGTATATGTGTTTTGGGCAGATTCCTAGTTATTTTAATCTTATAATCTCATTTGTGTGTGTGTTAAAAAAACAAATTCTTTACTTTACTGACTTGACCTACCAAAGATTAACAGCATCCTTTTTATTCTCAAGGGAGAGAGGTAGAGTTTTTCCTTCCATGGATTTATACATTGTACATAGCAATAATTTAGTTATACAGACTCAATATTTTAATTGGGAATTCAATTGTAGAAAAGTATTCTTCTAGTCAGTGGTGGTTTGTAGAAAACCTTGCCCAAACATTTGCATTAGTAATGGAGAGAGAAGAATGATCTGGAAGTGATAGAAATCTAAAAAAATGCAGCTCTTGCTATAATTTTTTAAAGGTAGGTAAAACATTCATCTACACGGAGATATTTGCCAACATGCTACAGTATAGGTATAGTCTGTAGTGATTGATGAGGTAGTTACCTTTTTAAATGTTAGTCTCTAAGAGAAGGTTAGGATGGGCCAGTGAGGTGTGAACTGGATCAAGTAGACTCTTAGGGGTTCACAGACTGGTCTGAGCTTATCCCACAAGTTTTGTGTGTGTGTATGTATGCAAGTGCCTTTTGCTGGGAGGAAGGGGCCCAGGACTTTTGTCACATTCTCCGGAGGTCCTAAGAAGTGAGATGCTGGTGAACTGGGGGCTGTTGTGTGCAGAGATTATATATTCTTTCTCTACCAAAGTAGCCCAGGGCCTTGTGTTATACAGACGGCAGAATGAGGACCACTGGCATCAAGCCACCCAGGGTGCTTACTAAAATTCAGAGTCCTGGGCCCACCCAGGTTTTTTGAACCAGAGTTCCTGGTGTGTTTGGATATGGAGGGCAGAAGAGTAGCCCTTTTATGTTTCTCACCAGGTCTTTGTGTGCTCCAAAGCACACTGACATTTGAGAACTACTGGAACAGAGAGAATCAGGCCTTGCCACGATCATCTGCTCCAGGCATTGGTTTCTTCTGGACCACGCTGCCCTCCCTTTCCCACTCCCAAATGTCTAAAAATACTTTACAACCTATGCTACTGCAGCTGCCAGGAAGCAAGATGGCTAGGCTTGATTATTGAGGTCACATGTGAGACTGTTCTTATTCATCAACGAGCCCTCAGTCACCCAACACCCCCTCCCCCCGCCACACAGGCAGTGATGAAAATGTTCCCAGGACTTGGTGCCTTCTCAACACAATTACAGATGTGTGAAGGAAAAGCCGATGCAGCAACAACAGCTCAATATGTTAGTGATTGATGATTGGCCGCTCTACTGGGTGACATTGAGGCATGTGGCGGGGGAATAACTTGTTTCCTAAGAAAGAGGAGCCCAACATGTGGATTGCTCAATGGATGGGCAAGATTGTAGCGGTGTAGCCTCTTTAAGACTTGCAGTTCAAAAGTAATTTATAGTTTTCTTGGCTTTCTGATTGTCAGACATGGAATGCCTTACTCATCTGTCAAAGTGTTAATGGAACTAGAATAAAAACCCAGGATCATCGACAATTTAGCTTCTGCATGGAAATTATAATTTAATGAAATGCATGAATGTGGAAGGTTCGATGGGCAGTTGGCTGATCATTTACGTTTAAACACACATGGGAAATTGTTAAGGGCTCATATTTTATGGTGTATTATTACCTATTCAGTTCATGGTAAAAGCTTTTCACAGTGACTTGTAGACTAGTTTCCTGGAGATTATTTACTGTTTCATGAATAAGAATCACAATTCTTTTGTGTGTCTCTGCTCATCCATCTGAAATGAACTCCTTCCCTGTCTCTATCTGCTGGCATCATCCCCATCTTTTAAGGTCCATTTCAGATAGGTAACTCTTCACTCACGATGCTTACCTCAGTGTCCATCCAGGCGAGGTTTTCCTTCCTGCCTTTAACTCCCCACCACATGGTGTGGCGAGGATTTCATAGTAGTAATGCCCTTGAATAAAAGCTCATGTTCATTTGTTTGTTAGTTTGCTTGTTCATTTATCCACTTGTCCATCCACCCATATGTCCATCCATCTGCCTACCCATCTATCCATCCATGCATCCATCCATCCATTCATCTGTCCACTACCTATTCATCTTATACATTCATCCAGCAAATTGTTATTGGGTGCTTGCTCTGTGCTGACCCTGCATGTAGGTCCAGCACTGAACCAACGTTGTACCCTCATGAAGCTTCCATTCTAGTAGGGAAACAAACGAAAACAAGTATAATTTAAAATTCTGATGATATAAAGAAATCAAACAGGGTTAGGTGTAGAGAATGATCTTGGGTAGAGGTCCCCTTAGGCACAAGCACTAGGGAGGATGCTGAGATAAGAGGGAGCCAGTAAAGACTGAAGGACACATGTGCCAGACAGACGGGTCAGCAGATGCAGAGCTGTAGGGTGACTGGTGGAAGAAAAGCCAGTGTGACTGGAGCTTGGAGAGTGACAGGGAGAGGGGCAAGACCTGAGGCCAGAGCTTTGACCTGGGCTTGATGGAAGAAGGCCTCATGGGCCAAAGTAAGGAATTTAGCTTTTATTGTTAGTAAGCCAAAGACTTACTAGAATGTTGAGAGCACTGATGTGTGTTTGCAGAGATGGATGAGACTGGGTTTACTGTAGGCTCAGGATGGGGGGATGTGTGGCCTGCGACAAGGTGGCAGAGAGGACATTTAGGAGCTGGGGAAAGATTCTGGATACACTTTGGAAGCCCTCAACCACTCTTGTGTTCTGCCTTCCACAGTAGAGCTTTTCTATAAGTGACTTGTGTGGTTCTTTCATACTGTGGCTTGAGCATTAGGGGGTAATACTGTAAAGTCCAGCCTCCCACGGTTCACTGCAAGAATGACCCCATTCTTGCCTCCAAGGCCAGCATGATGGAGGGATTCCGTGGCACGAGTTTCTATGATGACATCAGACATTGGACATCAAGGAGTGGGATGCTCACCCCTGGTTCCTAGGGATCCTTGGGCATAGTCTGCACACAAAAGCCAGAACTTGTTTGATGGTTTCTTTTTTTTAAAAAAAGCAAGCAAGTTCAGGGAAGCAGCCTCCTTTTTCCAGGTCAACATGAAGCCAGATGTTTCACTCTTGCCCAGTTTTTTACCCAAATACAAAAACATTAATTATAAAAAG
This sequence comes from Aotus nancymaae, assembly GCF_030222135.1. Lineage (NCBI taxonomy): Eukaryota > Metazoa > Chordata > Mammalia > Primates > Aotidae > Aotus > Aotus nancymaae. The sequence continues at coordinate 7,064,079 of NW_026988412.1, read as the reverse complement.
ACACTGTAAAAAGCCTAAGAAACATGTATATTGAATTTGATTTATGTATACTATTGTAGCTAATATTTTCAGGGAAATTTCTAAATGTCAGTCATAGGAGCTTGTCAGAAAAAGAAAGATTTATTTTTGGAAAAATCTATTTCCTGGTGTTCATCGATCTTGGAAATTATGGAAAGTCATTGTCAGAAGGGAGGCAGTTGCTCCAGAGGCGGAGCAGAAGTCAGGACTGGAGGAGGCTGTGCTGCTGTGGGCTTCAGCGTGCCTCTTGCTGCTGGCTGGTCAAGAGTCTTGCAGCAGCCACTTTATACCTCACTAGCTCCACCATTGCAGTTATTTTTGTCAATATGAAACACAAAAGAATAGCATGTCTATGAATATTCTTCACATAAAATATATTCCTTTGACCATTTTCCATAAAATATGAAGTCAATTTCTTTTTCTATTTTTAATCATGAAAGTGAAGCCCGGAAGCCTCAATTTCTGTGTAATGGAAAGATCTAAGTTTGTGGCCTTGTTTCCATTTTCCATTTCTCCTGCTAAGTCAGGAAAACGATACTCACATAATATCCCCCAGGCAGTGGCTCTGTTCAGGAATTGCATTGCTGTTTGACTGCAGAGGGAGGGGCGGAGGCTATTATTAACCATTCGTGTCATTGGTGGGTCATGAAACCTTCAGGGGATAAGTACAAGTTCTATAAAATTCCATTTTGAAATCCAGACCAGATCTGGCCTTATACTCTGAGGACTTTTTTTTTTTTAAGTTTCATGTTGTCCCTTTGTCCCCTTCATTTTCTCTTGGGAAGAGTCTCTTATTATTATAATTACTATTTAAAAAAAATTCCAAGCAAGCAAGCAGTGTATTAACTGGAAAGTAACAATTTAGAAATATTATTTTTTTAAGTTAAATATGATTTATTTATTTAGTAAGTGCGTAATGTTATTCTTTATATATATATATATTTATTGCATTTTAGGTTCTGGGGTACATGTAAAGAACATGCAAGATTGTTGCATAGGTACATACATGGCAATGTGGTTTGCTGCCTCCATCCCCGTCACCTATATCTGGCATTTCTCCCAGAAATGTTATTTTTTAATAGTAAGCTTTTATAGTATTCCTAGGTAGAAAGGTATTTTTATAGAAACAGTTATTTTCCTATCTTTTTTCTCATGAGTTCATAAAATAGCATTTTATGTCAATTTTTATTATACCTAATACATAAAATCAGTATTCTTTTAAGAATGTAGAAGTTTAAGATACACTAAGAATATTTTCAACAATAACTCTCATTCTCAGAGGTAGCACTGTTGATAGTTCTATGTATTTACTTCCAGACTTAATAAAAATATGTTTACCTACATTTACACATGGTGTCTCTGGGTGCGTGTGTATCAGAAGAGTTTTTTAAATTGTGTTAAATTATATATAACCTAAAATTTTTAGGTATGCAGTTTCGTGGCATTAGTATATTTGTGTTGTTGTACAACCATTATTATCACCATCTATCTACAGAATTTTTTTTTTTGAGTTAGAGTCTTGCTCTGTTGCCCAGGCTGGAGTACAGTGGTGTGATCAGCTCTCTGCAACCTCCACCTCCCAGGTTTAAACAATTCTCCTGCCTCAGTCTCCTGAGTAGCTAGGACCACAGGAGCACGCCACCATGCCTGGCTAATTTTTGTACTTTTAGTAGAGATGAGGTTTCACCATGTTGGCCAGGCTGGTCTCGAACTCCTGACCTCGAGTGATCTGCCTGCCTCGGCCTCCCAAACTGCTGGGATTACAGGTGTGAGCCCTGCCTATCTACAGAATTCTTTTCATCTTACAAAACTGAAACTTTACCCTTAAATAGTAATTCCTGATTCTCTTCTTCCTTCAGCTGCTGGCAATGACCATTCTATAATACTTTCTGCCTTTTGAGTTTGATCACTCTGAGTATCATATGAATGGAATTATATGGTATTTGTCCTTTTGTGACTGCCTTAGATCACTTAGCATAATTTCTTCAAGGTTCATCCATGTTGAGCTTTATGTTCACAGCATGTGTCAGAGTTTTCTTTTTATGGTCATCGAAGATTCTCTCTCTCTCTTTTTTTTTTTTTGAGACGGAGTCTCGCTTCGTTGCCCAGGCTGGAGTGCAATGGTGTGGTCTTGGCTCACTGCAACCTCTACCTCCCGGGTTCAAGTGATTCTCGTGCCTCAGCCTCCCAAGTAGATGGGATTACAGGCACCCGCCACCATGCCTGGCTAATTTTTGTATTTTTAGTAGAGACAGGGTTTCACCATGTTGGTCAGGCTGGTCTTGAACTCCTGACCTTGTGACCCGCCCACCTTGGCCTCCCAAAGTGCTGGGATTACAGGCGTGAACCACTGCTTCTGGCCTAATTCACTTGTCTGTATATACCACATTTTGTCTATCCATTCATCCATCCATGCATGCTTAGATTGTTTCCACTTTTTAGTTATTGTGAATAGTGCTGCTGTTAACACTGGTGTACAAATATCTCTTCAAGACCCTGCTTTTAATTCTTTTGGGTAAATACCTAGGTACATGTTGTGGATCATATGGTAGTTCTTTGTTTAATTTTTTAAGGAACCACACTATATATTTTCCATAGTGTCTATACCATTTTACATTCCTACCAGCAATGAACAAGGGTTCTATTTCCCCATATCCTCACCAATGTTTGCTATCATGTGTGTGTATTTTCTGATACTGGTCATCCTAATAAGTGTGAAGTGTATCTCACTGTGGTTTTGATTTACATTTCTCTAATGATTAGTGATGTTGAGCATCTTTCCATGTGCTTATTGGTCATTGGTATATCTTTTTTTTTTTTTTTTTTTTTTGAGACAGAGTTTCACTCTTGTTGCCCAGGCTGGAGTGCAATGGCACGATCTTGCTTCACTGCAACCTCCGCCTCCTGGGTTCAAGTGATTCTCCTGCCTCAGCTTCCTGAGTACCTGGGATTACAGGCAAGCGACCATTTGTATATCTTCTTTGGAGGTCTGTCTATTTCAGTTCTTTGCCCAGTTTTGAATTGTTGTTGTTGTTTTTTTAAATTGTTGAATTGCAGGAGTTCTTTATGTATTCTGTATATTAATTTCTTATCAGACAGAAATTTCTTATTTTTCATTTCTCTGAAGATGAAATCTGCAAATATTTTCTCTCGCTCTGTGGATTGCCTTTTCATTGGTGGTGGTGTTTGTTTGTTTGTTTGTTTTAGACGGAGTTTTGCTCTTGTTGCCCGGGCTGGAGTGCAATGATGTGATTTCAGCTCATCACAACCTCTGCCTCCCGGTTCAAGCTATTCTTCTGCCTGAGCCTCCCATGTAGCTGGGATTACAGTCATGCACCACCATGCCTGGCTAGGTGGTATTTTTTGATGTACAAAAGTTTTTAATTCTGATAAAATCCAGTTTGTCTATTTTTTCTTTTGTTGCCTGTGCTTTTGATATTATATCCAAGAAATCATTGCCAAATCTAAATCATGAAGCTTTTTCTTTGTGTTTTCTTCTAAGAGTTTTATAGTTTTAGCTTTTACATTTAGATATTTGATCCATTTTGAGTTAGTTTTAGTATGTGGTATAAAGTTCGTGATATTTTTACTTGCAGACTGATTGGGAGAGCAGTATTAGGGACTTTATTTTCTGAAATCACTTGAGAGTAAGTTGTTGGCCTGATGCCTTCTCAACCCTGAACTCATTAGTATATCTCCTGCAAACAGGGACACTCTCTTGTAGAAGACCCGAAACAGCCATCAAAATCAGAAAATTAGCATTGACATTTTGCTAGCAGCCATCTTCAGACTCCATTCATAATTTACCAGTTATCTCGAGAAGTTTTTTTTTTTTTTTTTTTTTTTAATTATCATTAAGTTTATTTTCATTGTCTCAAGCTCTGCTGAACTCTGGATCCAGGCTATGTCAATAGGGTAGTGTGATGCCTCTTGTACCTATCTCTGCCTCCTACAGTCCTTTTTATTTATTTTATTTAATTTTTATAATAGAGACAGGCTCTTGCTATGTTGCTCAGGCTGGTTTCAATCTCCTGGGCTCAAGCAATCTTTCTGCCTCAGCCTCCTGAAGTGCTATTACAAGTGTGAGCCACCACATTTGGCCAAGTCCTTTACCCTCTTCAGAAGGCTTAGCTTGCAGTTTCAGCAGAAGGATAGAGTCCCAGGAAGACTGTGAGAGAGATTTGGAACCCAAGTTGATAATATCAAATACACTGAACTTGACTGTATCCACCATGTTCTGGCTCTAGAGAAATGAGAGTTACTAGTGAGGTTGGTGCCATTTTCTGTATCTTCTGTACCATGAAGTCCTTCAGAGATCCTGCCCCTGGTCTTCCTGTTCTAAGGCCACAACAGGTTCCCTTTTTCTCTGAAGATGAAATCTAGATCTTCGATTTTCAGAACAACATTTGGTCTCTTGACTCTGGAGCACCAATTTCTTTAGCAGGTTGTTCTCTGGAATCAATCCCAGGGTATGGGTTTTTCATAAATGCCTTGTTGAGAGTATGTAATTGAGAGGTGCTGTAGGTAGTATGACACTGTCTGGCTTCTCTACCACGTTGATCTTGTTTATGGTTCTGGCTTGATTCTAAAGTCTCAGGTCTGGTCTTTTCTGGAATCTGTGCCTAGTTCTTTGATTCTGAAACCAAATCTGGATTCTTGACTCTTCTGTATTGATTTTTAAGCAAGTTTTTGTTTGATAGCATAATCTATGTAAAGTTTTTGATTGAAGGTATTGATGAGAATTTTCAGTTGATCTTTTGTGAATTTGGTGTGACTGTACCTATGATTTGTTGCTTCCATCTTGTGTGAAGAGTTGTCTTCAGCCATGCTGGAAGTGAGTCCCAAGAAGGTCTTCATAGTGAAAGGATTCTGTCCAGAATCATGCCTTGTATTTGGTTGTCATGTGTTTTTAGCGTCTCTCATTCTAGATCAGTTTCTCAGTCTTTCCTTGACTTACATGACCTTGACTCTTTGGAAGAATACAGGCCCATTGTTTTGAAGCATGTCCCTTAATTTGGGTTTGATGATTCCTTAGGGTTAGAGTCAGGATGTGTGTGTGTGTGTGTGTGTGTGTGTGTGTGTGTACATGTACTTGTATGTGCACAGGTGTTTGACCTAAATGTTCCTGTACTGCCTATGTTTTTCTGAAACTTGCTTTCTTTCCCACCCTGCAAGGGCATTTGTGTGGTTACATATGCAGCTAGATCATTCATTTTAACTGCAAGGTGGGATTCTGTACTTTGAATATACTGCATTTTGTGTAGCTCTTTTCCTTTTGATGGATTTATGGAGTTGTTCACAATTTTTTGCTGTTACTAATGATGATGCAAAAATCCTTTTTTTGCATTTCCTTTTGTGGATCTAGATTTTCTAGGCAATAGAAATTGCTCCTTTGTAATGTTTGTTATTGTTTTTAAAACTTGAAGTATGTCCAACATACTAGAAGTACAGAGAATGGTATAACAACACCTCACTTTAGCACATGTTAATATGGGCTCCAGAATCTTTAAGTTGATAAAATTATCATTCCATTCAATAAATGGCTAAACTGGGACTTTTACTGGGACTTGTTCTAAGTTGGTATCTCACTGAGTGAAAATGATTGTTAACTTTAGCACATGTTAATATGGGCTCCAGAATCTTTAAGTTGATAAAATTATCATCTCATTCAATAAATGGCTAAACTGGGACTTTTACTGGGACTTATTCTAAGTTGGCATCTCACTGAGTGAAAATGATTGTTAACCATAAAATTGTCTCAAAACTATGTATCTTTTTTCAAGAAGGAGTTATTTTGGGAAAACCAGTCAGGTTTAAAAAACAGAACATGTATACCTCTCAGATGTGACCTGTGAATAAAATACCAGGTAGGCTCAGCCAACTTTACTTTTATGCTTCTTTCATGTCTTTCTTAATAGAATTTAATAAAATGAAACAGGAGGAGGAATCATCAAAGGTTAAGAATAATAGACCTGAAAGAATTGCTTGGAACCTGTGTAGATTCATTTCTCATTTTGGATCCTTTACTTGGCATCAGGTGAGATGAGACATCCATTCAGGAATTCATTCTGAGTCTATTTTGGTACCCAGGATAGATTTGAGATTAAATCAGTTCTATACTGAGGTGTGACATTAGGCAAATCAAGGGAAGGAGGAGGAAAGGAATCAGGTCAGAGCTCAGCTTACTTCACCCAACCATGGGACATGGGGCCTGGCGCAGTGGTACAAGTCTATAATCCCAACACTTTGGGAGCTCAAGGCAGGAGTAGCGCATGAGCCCAGGAGTTTGAGACCTGCCTGTGCAACATAGTGAACCCCATCTCTGTAAGTAATAATAAAAAAAATTAGCCAGATGTGGTGGTGCACGCATGTAGTCCAGCCAGTCAGAAGGCTGAGGTGAAAAATTGCTTGAACCCAGGAGGCTGAGGCCACAGTGAGCCATTATCATGTGTCTGCACTCCAGCTTGGGCAATATAGTGAGAACTTATCTCTAAGTCAATCAGTCAGTCAATTAATCAGTCAATCAACTGTGGGACATGGAATTCTACAAAGATAGATAGATGAGAGATACAGATAGAGATAAATTGAGGACTTTGAGAGGAGTGCAGTGTCAGGAGTTTTATTGAAACATCTCATTTTTCACCTGCAGAAATGGAAACAGGAGGAACTGGTCTCCTAATTTACATACCTGCAGGGAGAGATCTGTGTGTAACTCTAGAATGCAGTTCCCAGACAAGAAGCAGAGGCTTGTGCCCAGTTGTGTCATCCCACCAGTTCTGGAAAAATGAGATACACTTAGATACCAGCTCCTGCAAGCTTTGGAGATGTGGCCTCAATACCTAAAATGAAGTCTCTATGTGCCTGTTGGTGGGTGTTTTTGTTTTTAATATTTAATCACATCCCTAGGAGAATTCCCAGGTTTGCCTGTTAATAGTGGAATACTATACAAAGGAACCAAAGAGGTTTCTTAACATTTACACTACATTGGAATCCTATTCCTGGTTGAAATGGTGTTTCACACGAATGTGGCATTCGTTTTAATGTTCTGGTACCTGGGTTATGGGTAAGGATAAAAGGCCTGTGGCCTCCAGCCTGAAAAACAACAGCAACAACAGGAATCACAACTGGGAGTTAGTTTGGGGCTTTGGCAGGTTCATTTTTTATGCTGTTTGAAGCACTATATATTTAAAGGCAATAAAAATGAAATGTCAGTATTTTAGCATATGGCAGCGTGGACATGTTTCAGTCATCAGTTTAAGATTCTGAGCATAGCGTTGCTGCAGATAGTGGAGGCCTGTTGGTAGGCGTCTACCTCACATTTATGCCCAAGGCCCTGGGAGAGACCAAAGCAGAAGCAAGGCCTCACTGGACAGGTACAAGGCACTGGCAGGCATGGCACACATTCACTATGTCCTCTGTCTTCATGGCTGTCAAGGCCCGTGATGGGTTGGCAGCTGGCTTAGTTATGGCATTTGTTCTGTAGATGGCTGAAATGCCCATCATGGAAGAAGAATGTCATCATGGGTTTGCAAGGAAAGGGGCTCTCCATGTGCAGATGCCTGCTGCTGTGCACACACCTTCCCATGGAGCTTGTGGGCTGCATCTCAGTGTGGAAGACGAGGAGTCCCTGGGCTTCCTGTAGTCCTGAATCTACCATTCACCCCATTTGTCTCTCTATTAAAGGCTGGGGCAATACAAATGATGCTGAGTGTAGCTTTGTCCTTTATTTTTCCTCTTGAAAACCCCTGAGGAATTTAAAGGAAGGAAAAGAAGAGTAGCCTAAAGCAGGTCTGGGAGTTGGGTGCCTGGGAATTCTGGCAGGACTCCTACTAAGTAACCTTGGTCACATCACAGAACCTCTCGGATTTGGTGTCTTCACGTGTCAGGTTAGAGGGTTGGGCCAGGTGATCCTATGGGGCCTTTCTGGTGCTAGAAACCTGTGACTGTGGTGTTGACCGCTGGCCATTCATACATAGGTCTGCCTTCCTCATGTGCCTTCATTGGCTGTCTCTGTTGACAGTGTTTTTCCTTAGGCCTCATTCTCCAGAAGAAACCCACAACCCAACGTGGTTTTGAAATCTCCACTGGGGACCTTTAGGAACTTTGCAGGCATCAGTCTCTGTATGTTGATGGAAATCAGATGTCAAGAGAGGAGGGCATGCATGTTAATGAGCCATATGGACCCGATTGCATTTCAGGCTCATCAAACCTGACCTTCTGAGACGAACCACTTACATTTGGCTTTAACTTGAGCTCAGCAGAACAAAGTAAAGCTCTGACAATGGGGGAAAGGAATTCCAACTTTCTCTGCTCTTCTAATCAATCAACCTGAAAGTCTCAAAGGCCAAGTATTTCAGAAATAACAAATGCAAATAACTTAATTTGCATCGCGAATATATATTTTCCAAAATGTATTGGTGTTTTCATTGGCTTTGAGTGAGAGGCTTATTTCTATACTTAGCCCTTAACTTTACATGTAGAAATTGGGGCGGTTGCCTCCATTTGGTTTCTTTTTATAAGTATTTATTAACTACTTTTCATGTGCCAGATTGTGTGTGGTAGGTGCTAGAAAGAGCAATAAGGCATAGTTTCTTTCTTCAACAGCTTGTCCCATAGTGAGACAGAAGTCGCGTTGGGGCAGTTCTGAGAGGATGTTATTTGCCCAGTGCTGAATGAGTGAGTGGAATACATGGAAACTTGATGGGGGCTTGGTCATCAGAACAGGTGTCCCTGAGCACAGAACAGAGGTATCTCAAAGGGTGAGGAAGAGGCAGCTGGGTCTGAAAGCTTGGGGCAATGGTGGTGCCTGTCCAGATCAGGACATGGGCATGGAGGCTTGAGCCTCCTGGAGAATGAAGGCAGGTGAGTCTGATGGGGTGAGAAGGAAGAGGGTGGGGAGGATGATGAGGCTGGAGAGGCAGCCAGACAGTGGTGGTGCTGTATCCTGGGAAGGAACTTTACCTTGGTCCTTTGGCGGTGGGCAGTGGGCAGCCACTGAGGAGGGTCTGGCAGTGAGGAAAAGGTCAGAAGTACTTTTCAGCTGTGACCCTTTTGTAGCAGATAGATGGCAGATAGATTGGACTGGGTGAGGCAAAGGACACAGAAGACCCAGAAGGTGAGAACTGCTGTACTGGGCCAGGGTAGAGAGGAACAGAGCAGGGACAGATAGGCAGGGGCTGGGGAGAGTGGTGTCATCAACCTAGATGGGGCCCACATCAGGAGCAGGGCTTTGAAAAGATCTCTTCTGTTCTCTGAATCACTGTTGGGCCTTGCAGGACCAGTTGTTCTCTTTGTTCACCTGATCCCTTCTCTTTGGTGCTGATAATCTCCCTCAAATATCCAGTGGCCCTTGGTTGTTGGGTCATATTTACAGATAAAGGACCAGGTCACTGATGTAGGAAGCTGGTACAGTCTTCTCTGATACAATGGCAGGCCTTGCTGGGAGGCCAGCTGCAGGATCTGTGGCTGTTGGTGGACAGGTGTGCTTAGTACTTGATAGCTTTGACCTAAGCCACTGGTTCTCAACCTTGAATATGCATTTAGAATCATCTGAGTTGCTGAGAAAATTCCCAATGCATAGGCTGTAGCCCAAGCCAATGACACCAGATTCTCTAGGGGTGGGACCAGAGATGGTTGCGTCTGCAGCTGAGTTTGGGAGCAGCGATCTGGGATGTATAGTGAGGGAGCAGGAGAACAAGAGAGTGCCCAGTGCCTTGGTGGGGACCTTTTTCCTTGGCCACCCACAGGCTGAATTAGAGCATTTTCAGGGCTTGGTGCAAGATGATAAATGCCAGACTCCTTGTTCAAAAAGCAGTAGAAAAGTACTTTTAAAGGCACTAAAAGGCAAAGGATTTTCCTTTCTTTCATCTCTACACTTGTCGTGGTGCTTTTTATTTTCGATTTTAAGTCATTATAACCAAGGACAAATAAAAAATTTAAATTATTAGCATGAATTTTACCATTTATATTGTGCAATGCCAGTTTTAAATGCACATTTAACTTGTATGTGGAATGACTAGAGTTACACAATTTGTATTATATAGCTTCTACATCATATGAATTTCATTCGTACCAGAACAGAGGGAACTAACTTATTCCCTCATTTTGTCTCACACATGTCCTGCCACCACTGTCTTGTTCGGTTCACTGATGAGTCCGCAGGGACTGTCAGGAAGGGGGAACTGTGGGACGCCTTGTTTGCTTTCTGAGTCAGCATGTCCAGGGGAAGGGGTGGCTGACACAGGACAGGACTGAGCAAGAAAGATTCTGATGGACTTTCTCAGCCATTCATCTTTCTTAGAACACCATCGTACCTTCTGTGTTCAAGGCAAGTTCTGGGTTAGATGGAAAGTGTGAGCTCTTGGGGCTGTCAGCACCTTGTTACGCAGTCATAGAAGTAGCATGCTTACTGTACACATGAGTTGAGTATCGCTGAACCCCCATGCATTGTGGGCCCACCCAGTGCTGTGCTCAGGGCATCCCAGTGCTGTGCTCAGTGGACAGCAGGGAAAGGCATCAGACCCCCGTATTGTATGTATCACTTCTGCTTATGCCCACATGCTGCAGAAGTCCTGTTGGACTAAAATTGGGCTGGGTGCAGTGGCTCATGCCTGTAATTTCAGCACTTTGGGAGGTGGAGGCAGGTAGATTGCTTGAGCCCAGAAGTTTGAGACTAGACTGGGCAACATAGGGAGACATTGTCTTACAAAATTTAAACAAAACAATGTAAAAGAGCTTAGCCCACTGTTGTGGTGCATGCCTGTAGTCCCTGCTACTCAGGAGGCTGAGGTGGGAGGATTGCTTGGGCCCAGGAGGTCAAGGCTGCTGTGAGCCAAAATTGCACCACTGAACTCCAGCCTGGGTGACAAAGCAAGACCCTGTCTCAAAACAAAAACAAAAACAGAAACACAGAGATAAAATTGTTAACAGTTTCCACATGGCTATAACAGAGCATTAAACTAAATGCAAAACCATTTGAGTGTGGGGCCTTGTGTTCCTGCTCAGGTCACATGCCTGTGAAATGAGCCCTGTCACCCTGTCATGTTGCAGCCTATCACGGCCCTGTCCTCCTTGCCCCATCCAGGCCGTTTTTCTCCATGATGAAGTCTGCCCCCTCACTCTGGACTCCTGGCCTGCATGCTGATCACCCTACTTCATGCTGCAGCTGCCCTGCAGTGAACACCCATGCCCCACGCTGCTCCACTTCTGATTTCCTTTGTCAGAGTTATCTTTTAAAACATTGTCATTGTGTCTATTGGTTGTCTGCTTTTTACATTTATTGTCTCCTCTGCCAAAATGTAAGTTCCCCAAGGGCAGGGGTCTTAGACCAATTATGGGAAAGCAAGAGGCAGCTCAGAATTGACTATGTGCTATTTGTTGTGTGTGGTTGCAACGTGATAAAGCAGGCATTACGAGCTAAAGGCAGATGGAGGATTTCTCAGTAGGTAGTAATTGGGCAACCGGTTGCAATTACGGAAAATTAATCATTTTAGATCCTTACTTTATACCATACCTTAGAATAAATTTGAGTGGAATTAAAGAGATAAATGTAATTTAAAAAAATCTCACAGAGGGTACTGGCCTTCCTAAATATAAAAATGTGTTACACCACTCTAGTAATGCAACAGATGGTGCTGGGAGAGCAGGAGAGAAACCTATTAGCAGACTAGATGAAAGACCTGAAAGAGAACCTGATTATTTATGGGAAGTTGAGAATATAATAAAGGATGCCATTTCAGAGCAGTGGCAAGAGGTGGATTTTCAAAAAAGCTGTTACAACAGCTAGCTAGTTGTGTTTTTTTTATTTTGAGATGGAGTCTTTCTCTGTCATGCAGGCTGGAGTAAAGTGATGTGATCGGGGCTCACTTCAACCTCCACCTCCTGGGTTCAAGTGATTCTCCTGCCTCTACCTCCAGAGTAGCTGGGATTGCAGGCATGCACCACCACATCCAGCTAATTTTTGTATTTTTAGTAGAGACAGGGTTTTACTATGTTGGCCAGGCTGGCCTCAAAATCCCGACCTCAGGTGATCTGCCTGCCTCCCTTAAGAGGGTTTGTCTTAACCCTCTCATGACTGCCTCCTTGAGAGTTGTCTCCCGGCATTTTGCTCCTGGCCAGCATTAGAACTTTCGGGTCCCTGCATAGGCTGAGCCCTGCGCAGCCTGGGCCCCTCCCCAAAACAGCTCAGTGAAATTTTCAAGACTTTTCAAATCTCCCCAGGTAATTCCTGGGGAGTTTCCAAGCTTCCAAGCTGTAGCTAAGGTTGAGAACCACTAAGGTTGAGAACTAAAACCTGTGGTTTTAGTAGGTTCTGGCATCCTTTTGGGGCATAGTCCAAGATCTAGGCTAAGAACACTCCCCCAAAGGATTAGGGCATAAGACTTGCCAGATTCTTGTAGTTGAGCAGGGATGGAGGTACCTCTGGGATCTTTCAAATCAGCCCACTTATTTAAAGAGGACAGAATGCCTTCCTAGAGGATCAGAGGTAGGGTCTGTAGCCACTGGTTCCTGCCCCTATTGGCAGTTCAAGCAGGCCAGCAGGCTTCCGTGGCTTTTGAGGATGCCTCATGGCAAAAAGACCTGCAGTGCATGGTGAGGAGTACTGACTATCAGCTGAGCTGGAGCTGACATGGAACTGTCTGCAGTGGCTGGGGCTGACATCAAGGGCAGGCCCAGGGGAGAGCATGCAGGCACTGAGAAATGTCTGCATTTAGGTCTTTGCATATACTTATTATCTCATCCTTGAAATTAAGTGCACTTCTAGGCATTTGGGGAATTTCCAGTAAATATTAGCTGGAAAATAATAGCTATAAAGAATATTCTCTAAAGCAATAAAAGAAAAATGCCATTTTGGTTTTATTAAGTTTATAATCTATAGTCAGGTAGATTAGCTCCTAGGATTAAAAATCAGTCACAATCTTGGATAACATTTTTACTTTCTGGTGCCTGCCTTCTGTTCAGGAACTGGCAGGCTGAGTCTGCAGGAGCCCATCCAGCTTTTTGACCAAGCCAAGTGCAGCCTGGAGGGCCTCAGGGGATCAAAGGACCCTTCCAGGGACACACAGGAAACACTCCTAGCTCTACTTTTGAGCCGTGTGTCTCTTCCTGGGCTACCTCATCCTGGGTAGTCTTAGGGGGCTGGCACACATAAATGGACTCTACTAGCTTTGACATTTCCAACCCGCTGGAGCATTTGCGGCTCATTTCTGATGAAGCACTCTCAATTCCAGCTTGTAGACCTGCTTTGGATATCAGGAGTAGCACCTGAATTTCCATCAGTATGAAGCAGTAGAAAGAGAGACACAATAGGAAAAAATGCTATGTAGACTGCAAAACTCTATGCAGATATGGGGTGGGATTAAAAATAGTATGATAAATTGTCGATTTTTGCTGAATTTAGAAAAAAATGATGGATGCTGTCATATCTGTTTAGGGACTAAATGGCACTGGGGAATAGAAGAGAGAAGTGTTCAGGAGCAGGTGTTGGCTGACTTGCTTAAGAAATAGAAGTTTTGCCAGTGTGTCCCCATCTCTACAAAAAATTAGCTTGGCATTGTGGCATGTGCCTGCAGTCTGAGCTGCGTGGGAGGCTGAAGTAGGAGGATGAGCCTGGGAGGTCGAGGCTGCAGTGAGCCAAGATCGCACCACCAAACTCCAGCCTGGGTGACAGAGCGAGACCCTGTCTCAAAGGAAAAAAACCAAACAGATTCATAAATTAGCTGTCTTTGAACTTAAATATTAATCTAAAGTATGCTAATATATGAAAGTAGTAATGTTTGATTTTTGAGTATGAAATAAGAATACTCTAAAAAATTAAAGTAGCTTATGAAATTAAAATAATTTTATTTATTAATGGCTTATAATTACTGTGAGAGGTATATGAGCTAAACAGACAAATAGCATACTTGTTCAACACTTAGACAGTGGTTAATTCATAAGCTTCTAATCAGACTTCCCTCTTTGGTTAGTAGCTCTGGCATTCTTTCCAAAAGTTTATTTACTTTTTAAAAATGAAATGTTAGAAAACTGTTGTTTTAGAAATGTGTAACTCCAAAAGTAAACCTTGCTTTTGAAAAATGAAATTGTTATATGTGAAAGAGGATTATAATAACAGAGCATCATTGTTAATAAAAACACATTTGAGAACAAAGAGTTTTGAAGTTTCAAATTCATGCACATGACCCTCACAGCCATCATGAGAGGGGAGTGGTGTGGTGATGGCCTCAAATGACTTGTTCAAGGTCACGTGATGTGGCTAAGTGAGAGAGCTGGGCCCCAATAGAAGACAGTCTTTCAGGTTGCAGTGCTTCAGATTTTTTCTGACTGAATTTCCTTAAGTGTGATATCTTTCCAATTTATAATATGGTCTGTTTAAACAAATAAAGCTCCAGAATTTCTCAGACCAATGGGTGGCTGATATGGTTTGGCTATGTCTTCACCCAACTCTCATCTTGAATTTTATAATAGCTCCCATAATCTCCCCATGTTGTGGGAGAGACCCAGTGGGAGGTAATTGAATCATGGGGGAGGGTTTTCCCGTGCCATTCTCATGATAGTGAATAAGTCTCATGACATCTGTTGGTTTTATAAAGGGGAGTTCCCCTGCATACGCTGTCTTGCCTGCCGCCATCTAAGACGTGCCTTTGCTCCTCCTTCAACTTCTGCCATGATTATGAGGCCTCCCTAGCTATGTGAAACTGTGAGTCCATTAAACCTCTTTTTTAAAAATAAATTACCTGGTCTTGAATATTTCTTCATAGCAATATGAAAATGGACTAATGCAGTGGCACTGGGTCCTCCAGGAGTGAGCTGCTCTGGAAAGTATTCAAGTCCTCGCCAGTTGGTCTTCAGAGGCTAGCTCAGTTCAGTGTAGTTGCAGGGGTTTACAGGTCTATCTGTGGACTCTCTCCCCAAAGATGGGATGCTGTTAAGGAGAATCTCTTAGCACCTGCGTCCAAAGCCATCGTTCAGTGCTTACCGGCTTACACGTTCTGTTGTGTTTCTCCAGGCCAGAGCTCTGGGAGTCACACTGGCTCTCCAGAACTGGTATTTTTCGCTGTCAGAAACATTCTCTGTATTTTATGGGCTGGGGAAAATAATCTATTCAACCTGAGAAATCTCATTTAAAAAAAAAATCTGTTGAGTAAAAGGGTAAGTTGGTAAGGGAGGCTTTGGTTTTATACATATGCAAATAAAAGTCTCTCACATTGTTAAAAGAACACTCTTCTTTTTTTTTTTTTTTTAAAAAAAGCATTAATCAATATTAATAGTGCTTTTAAAGTGAGATTACATTATTATTTTAGAAAGTATTCATGATTCAGAAAATTAACAAATGCTTATGGATCATGCTTATGTATTTTATTTTAACCTGTAGTTTGGAATAAAGTTATTTCAAAGAGTGTTTTTGGTTATTAGAATGTTTAGCTACGTTATGATATAACATTTAAATTTAATTTCAGTAACAACAAAACAAGAACCCAGAATTTTAGGATCTGTAATACAGCCTAGGAAATGAGGTTTGGTGGAAATGCTTTCAATTTAGTATCTTTGTTTTTCAAACAAGGTTATGAACTCTCTTCAATTAATCTAGATACAGATAGCTTCGATTACTACTGAATTTATGTGAATGATTATAGTAGACTAATGAGTTTATCTGTTAGCAACCCATTCTGACCAGCGATGTACTAGGCCGATTGCTTTATCAGTGTGAGTTCGTTTTCTTGCTTCTTTTAGTGAGAGTGATAATTTCTGTTTATTGCAAGGGTAGGTCTGTTTTAATTATGGCATTTTTTTTTCTGAAATACTTATTTTTAAAACTTTGTATTATAGGAAACTTCAAACTCACATAAATAGAGGGGATAGTATAATGGGCCACCATGTACCTATCATCCTGTATTAGCAATTATCAGCCATCACAGAAAGTGCATGGACCTTCCTGTAGCATGGCAGGGCTGTAAGCTGCACAATTGAGAGCCTTGCTGAAGGGGAGCATTATAGGTGCAGCACACATCACATCAGGGGGAACACCTGGGAGTCCCCAGAGGGTAGTATTTCATTGAATAGCCATATTCTTTTCCTAATTGATGAGCATTTCATTTGTTTTCTTTTTTTTTCTTGAGACAGAGTTTCACTCTTGTTACCCAGGCTGGAGTGCAATGGCACGATCTTGGCTCACTGCAATCTCCGCCTCCCAGGTTCAAGTGATTCTTCTGCGTCAGCCTCCTGAGTAGCTGGGATTACAGGCATGTGCCACCACCATGCCCGGCTAATTTTTTGTATTTTTAGTAGAGACGGGTTTCACCATGTTGGCCAGGTTGGTCTCGAACTCTCGACCTCAGATGATCCACCCATCTAAGCCTCCAAGAGTGCTGGGATTATAGGTGTGAGCCACTGCACCTGGCCTCATTTCTTTTCTTTTCTTTTTCCTAACACAGGCAGCGTGGTAGTATTTTTCTATGTAAGTATTTGCTTACTTCTGTTTTCTTTGTAGGAAAATGGAGGAAACATCTAGAAATAAAGGAGGCTTGGATATTTTCTTTGTTCTCTGCAAAGATTTTATTTTGACTTGATAATTTTTAGCACTTTGGTTTTTTTCTTAGAAGTTCTAGATTAATTATTCTCTAAATGTAACTATTTTTATAGGGATTATCTTAAGAAATGCTAGTTGTCACAGCAGACAGATTCAGAAATCTCTATGGCTTATCACAATAAAAGTTAATCTCGCTAAAGTACTACATGGTTTGGCAGGAGTCTACTCCATCTGTTGACTCAGGAATCTAGGCTTTGTCTGGCTTGTGTCACCAGACTCCTGGTCGGGGAAAAGGGGTCTGGTGGGACCTCACTGACTCTTAGACATCATCTCTACTTATGTTCTCATTCACTTCCTGGGAGGCTGACTGGGAACATGCAGGAGTGCGTGGATGCTGGGGGAACACTGTCTACCTCGCTCCTTCAGTCGTCAGAGAAAGTGTCATTGTATATTTGATAGCTCTTGGCCCTGCGGCCCTCATATAGCTAACACCACACACCCACACACTTGAAGTTTTTGTTCACCAGAGAATAGGAGGTTTGAAATCAAGCTTAGACTCCACACATTTCTCAGTACCTTTCTTAGTCGTGACTATGGCAGAACAGCCTCTCCAAGTGCATCCTGGAAAACTGGCATCAGAGCCTTTCAGTAAATGGGCTTAGCGTCATTTAAATTTTAATGGCAATATTCTTTTTTGTTGTTACTTTAAATGAATTCCATTTTTTAAACTTTTAAACTTTGAAATAATTTGTCATACAAAAAAGTTGCAAAAATAGGATGCAGATCACCTTTATAGCTTTATTTAACTTTCCTCAATGGTTGTTTTTTTCATAACTATAATATAACGTAAACCAGGAAATTAACATTGATACAACACTAATCCACAGATGTTTGAATTTTGTCAAAGGCAATACTATTATAACTAAAGCAAAAGTCGTTCTCAGGTTCCAGTTTGTACATCCCATCACCTATGGGTGGTCTTTCTTTGGTCACAGGGACCCCTTACTCCACAAATGAGCAGGATGCACTGAGAATGCCTACTTTGCCCAGTAACAGGTAACGTAGCACTGGACCTTTTGTAGTTTATGCGTTACTATTTATGCATTACTACTCTGTTGGCAACATGCTGAAAAAAAAAAACAAGGGGAAAGGATGATAGCCCTTCTTATTTATTAGAAAGTAGACAAAGAACCTCTAGCAGTCTTAGAGACTTTGGAAATAAAAATGGCCTAGATCTCAGACCATCACTTTTTCACAATCTTTCCATTTCTCTTGGCCAGAGATAGCACCTCTAACCTTAGCTAACTGGGTTGCCCAAATGTGGGGTTGGCCAACAAAAGGAGCAGAGTGAGGGAGTCCAGATTACCCAGCAGAAAATCATTCTCACCACTGCCTTAATTCAAGCCAGCAAGCACTTATTGATTACCTACTGAGTGCTTGGAATCTTAGAAAGAAATACACATATGTCTATTAGTTATCTATCACTGTGTAACAAATTACCTCAAACTTAGTGGCTTAAAACAATAAACATATAGTATCTCATGCAGATTCTGTGAGTCAAGAATTCAGGAGAGGCTTTGCTGGGCAGCTGGCAGGGGGCTCAGTTCTTCCCCACATGTGCCTCCCCATAGGCCTGCTTGATGTAGCTTATGACATGGTGCTGGCTTCCCCCAGAGTGAGCAGTTCAAGGTGGAGTCTACAACGTCCTTCAGGGCCTCACCTTGCAAATCACACACACATTTCCACAATATTCTTTTGGTTACACAGTTCAGCCTCATTCAATATTAGAGGGAAGTACACAGGGCCTGAATACCAGGAGGCGAGGTATGTGGGGCGTGTCTTGGATGCTGGCTACCACAGTGGTAGAAAGAGAACTGACATGGCTCTGTGACACTAAATAGGTTTGCTTGTTAAACGTTATTTCTGTCTATAAAAAGTATTTATTAAGTCCCCTTTCCACGTAGATATCGGGGGAAGAACATTCTAGGCAGAGGGCATAATAGTCTGAGATGTGTGTGGTTTTTTTCCCCACCCCTGTGTGTTGTTGTTTTTTTAAAGATTTAACTATAGGTCTAAATACCAAGGTATAGTTAGTCTCTCTTCTATTTATACTTAATTCCTAATAATTAAAAGTTTGTCATGCTTTATGTCTTTGCCATAGATATTAATAGATGAAAAGGTAGATGAACTTTGATGTTCTTTACTGAGATGAAGTCATTGTGCTAGCCAGTTTCACTTCTCAATGTCCGTTAACAGTTTGTAATTCAAGTGCAACCCCATGTAAACACATAGGTAACTTGGTTAGTAAGATGAGGAAGAGGAAGATCTCTGACTTTACTTTTTCCTATTCTACTGGTTAAACATGACTGACATATTAATGTTTATCTGTTTCACACAACCAGTATTTATTAACACTCCCTATGTTAGCATCATAGGAGAAAGTTTTAGTACAAGCAGCCTTACCCACTTATGTGGGGGTGGGACACTGATAAGCAGTTGATGTGACTGTGTGGTGCAGATTGAGCCCTGCACTTAGAGAAGCAGCCCCCTGATGCTCCAGGCTTGGGTATGGCATCTGACAGCTTTGGATAGGTCACTTACCTCTCTGTAGAAAGGTGAGTACATTTGTGCACTCTATAGAAAGAGTGGCATCTTGCACATTTTAGGAAATGAAAATGAACTTCATTATTTGTAGTTCTAAGATAGCTAAATGAATTCTTAGAAAAAAGAAAAAGAAAAAACAGCCAGGTGTGGTGGCTTACGCCTGTAATCCCAGCACTTTGGGAGGCTGAGGTGAGTGGATCACGAGGTAAAGAGTTGGAGACCATCTTAGCCTACATGGTGAAACCCTGTCTCTACTACAAATACAAAAATTAGCTGGGTGTGGTGGCGCATACCTATAGTCCCAGCTACCAGGGAGGCTGAGGCAGGAGAATTGCTTGAACCCGGGAGGCAGAGGTTGCAGTGAGCTGAGATCACGCCACTGTACTCCATCCTGGCAACAGAGTGAGACTCTATTTCAAAAAAAAAAAAAAAAAAAAAAAAGGCATAAGCACAGAGAGCTCAAATGTGCATGGCTGCTTTCTTTTTTTACTGTTTGCCAGATGTTGGTTTTTTTTTTTAAATTATTTTCTCTCTGTGTATTTATTTTATTATACTTTAAGTTCTGGGATACATGTGCAGAACGTACAGGTTTGTTACACAGGTATACACGTGCCATGGTGGTTTGCTACACCCATCAACCCATCGTCTACATTAGGTATTTCTCCTAATGGTATCCCTCCCCTATCCCCCTGACTTCCCAACAGGCCCCAGTGTGTGAGATTCCCCTCCCTGTGTCCATGTGTTCTCATTGTTCAACTCCCACTTATGAGTGAGATCATGTGGTGCTTGGTTTTCTGTTTCTGTGTTAGTTTGCTGAGAATGATGGTTTCCAGCTTCAACCATGTCCCTGCAAAGGACATGAACTTGTCATTTTTTATGGCTGCATAATATTCTATGGTGTATATGTGCCACATTTTCTTTATCCAGTCTATCATTAATGGGCATTTGGGTTGGTTCCAAGTCTTTGCTATTGTGAACAATGCCACAATAAACATACGTGTGCATATGTCTTTATAACAGAATGATTTATAATCCTTTGGATATATATCTAGTAATGGGATTGCTGGATCAAATGGTATTTCTGGTTCTAAATCCTTGAGTAATCGCCACACTTCTTTCACAATGGTTGAACTAATTTACATTTCCACCAACAGTGTAAAAGCCTTCCTATTTCTCCACATCCTCTCCAACATCTGTTGTTTCCTGTCTTTTTAAAGATCAACATTCTAACTGGTACGAGATGGTATTTCATTGTGGTTTTGATTTGCATTTCTCTGATGACCGGTGATGATGAGCTTTTTTTCATATGTTTGTTGACCACATAAACGTCTTCTTTTAAGAAGTGTCTGTTCATATCCTTTGCCCAGTTTTTGTTTGTTATTTACCCAGTAGTCATTCAGGAGCAAGTTGTTCAGTTTCCATGTAGCTGTGCAGTTTTGAGTGAGTTTCTTAATCCTGAGTTCTAATTTGATTGCCCTGTGGTCTGAGAGCCTGTTTGTTATGATTTCTGTTCTTTTGCATTTGCTGAGGAGTGTTTTACTTCCAATTATGTGGTTGAACTTAGAATAAGTGTGATGTGGTGCTGAGAAGAATGTATAGTCTGTTGATCTGGGGTGGAGAGTTGTGTAGATGTCTATTAGGTCTGCTTGGTCCAGAGCTGAGTTCAAGTCCTGAATATCCTTGTTAATAGTGGGAGACTTTAACACCCCATTGTCAATATTAGACAGATAAATGAGACAGAAAATTACCATGGCTGCTTTCTTAAGAAGGATTTATCATTTCAAAACTAATACTTCTTGTATATTCCTTAAAAAAGTTTTTGAAAAGTGAAACAAATATCTTTTCTTTCTGGGATGTAGTCTGATGAACCCAAGCCTGAGTCAGGTGCTAATGAACTTGGTCAAAAGCAGCGCCTGGCAGCAGTTTGCATCTTTGGCTCTGTTGCTCCCACTGTGAGTTCCCACACTGACCTGGGGAGGGGAAGATGAGAGCTTTCCTATTCTCCTGGCTTTGCAGACTCTTTCCTCCTTCCCTTCATGAACCGCTACAAGTACATGTGCCCTTTTCATTATATTCATGATGTTTAATTATTCTTTTGTCATATCAACTTAAGCTTGAAATTGAGATTACTTGACCATATCTTTTAATGTCATGCTCAGGTTTAATTTTTTAAATGTTATCTTTTATAGGGTTTTTTATGGTTAATCAAAAAAAAATATTTTTAAAGAATCAGTTTATGTCCTTTGCAGGGACATGGATGAAGTTGGAAACTATCATCCTCAGCAAACTAACACAGGAACAGAAAACCAAACACTGCATGTTCACACTCATAAGTGGGAGTTGAACAGTGAGCACACATGGACACAGGGAAGATAACTTCACACACCGGGGCCTGTTGGAGGTTGTGGGGAGAGCATTAGGACAAATACCTAATGCATATGGGGCTTAAAACCTAGATGACAGGTTGATAGATGCAGCAAACCACCATGCCACATGTATACCTATGTAACAAAACTTCATGTTCAGCACATGTATCCAGAACTTAAAAAAAAAAAAGAAAAAAATATATTTTTACTGCTTATAATCCCAGAACTTTGGGAGGCCAAGGTGGGCAGATCACTTGAGGTCAGGAGAGGAGTTTGAGACCAGCCTGGCCAACATGATGAAACTTTATCTCTACTAAAAATATAAAAATTAGCCAAGTATGATGGTAAGTGCCTGTAATCACAGCTACTCAGGAGGCTGAGGTGGGAGAATTGCTTGAACCTGGGAGGTGGAGGTTGCAGTGAGCTGAGATTGAGCCACTGCACTCTGTCCTGGGTGCCAGAGTGAGACTCCTTCTCAAAAAAAAAAAAAAAGTATTTTTTATTTTTATTTTTTGAGATAGGGTCTTGTTCTGTTGCCCAGGCTGGAGTGTAGTGGTGTGATCATGGCTCACTGCAGTTTCAACCTCCCAGACTCAAGCTGTTCCCCCATTCTAGCTTCCTGAGTAGCTGGGACTACAAGTTCACACAACCATACTTGGCTAATTTTTGTATCTTTTTTGTAGAGATAGGATTTCATCATGTTGCCCAGGCTGGTCTTGAACTCCTGAGCTCAAGTGATCTGCCTGCGTTGGCCACCCAAAGTGCTGGGATTACAAGCATGAGCCATTGTGGCTGGCCTAAAAAAGAAATTTTTATTTAGCAAAGCAGAAACTGAAAGAAAAAGAAGGAAGAAAAAAGAAGGCTCTTTATTACAAAAAGTTGTATTTAGTATAAAGAGACTTTAAAATATACATTCTATCTGCTCATTTTAACAACTTTGAGAAAATTGTGAAGTACAAAATATTAAATGAATCCAGAGGATATATTTTGACTAAATAAAAATTAACCCCACATACCATGAACAAATTGAGAAGAAAATAGTTAGTCTAGGAGAAAGTATTTGTAATATTTTAAATTGAATTTTGTATTGAGGTTACTCTAGGGCCACATGCAATTGTAGGAAATAATACAGTGAGATGCTGTGTACCCCTCGCCCAGTTTCTCCTAACGTGGAAGCATCTTGCAGAAGTACAGATAATACCCTAACCAGGATGTTGACAGTGATTCGGTCTACCCACCTTTAGGCTGAGGTTCATTTTCTTTGCTTCTATGGATGTCTTGTTGATCTAGCACTGTCTTGCCTCCATTTTTATACCTTTGTCAAAAACTAGTTAGACTTACTTGTGTGTTTCTGGGCTCTCTGTTTTGTTCCATTCCTCTTTGTGCCTATCCCTTTGCCCTTATCACTCTAACGTAATCACTGTAGCTATATAGTAAGCCTTACCATTGGGTACAGTACTTCCTCCCACTTTATTCTCCTTTGTTAGACATGTTTTTTAGCAATGCTAGGACCTGTGCCTTTTTGTATAAATTTTAGAAAACGCTATCTGTGTCTACAAAAAATGATGCTGGGAATTGCATTAACCCTATACTCGATTTGCAGAGATTTAACTTTTTTACTGTGTTGAGTCTTCTGGTCTTTAAACATAGTATATCTCTCCATTTATGAAACTTTTTTTAAACAAAGTACCAATATTTGGAATTTATAAAGAGCACCTACAAATCAATAACAACGAAAAAAAAGGCTGAAGAGCCATAGGAGACTGAGAAAAGGCTGATAACAGATAATGCCCAGAAGAAATAAAAGCGGACATTAAGATTTGAAAAGCAGCCAGGCACAGTGGCTGATGCCTGTAATCCCAGTACTTTGGGAGACTGAGGTAGGAGGATTGCTTGAGGTCAAGAGTTTGAGACCAGCCTGGGCAACATAGTGAGAACCCGTCTCTACAAATAATTTTAAAATTACCCAGGCATGGTGGTACACATTTGTAGTCCTAGCTATGTAGAAGGCTGAGGTGGGAGGATCACTTGAGTCCAGGAGTTCAAGGCTGCAATGAGCTATGATTACACCGCTGCACTCCAGCCTGGGTGACAGAGCGAGACCCTGTTTCTTAAAAAAAAAAAAAAGTTGTGGAAAGATGTTCAATCTTCCTGATGATCCAGGAAATGTAAATTATAAGCTCCCATGTTTTGCGTTGTTAGTTTGGTAAAAATAAAAAATTGATAATACCAGCAATTGATAAGAATGCAGGAACTGGGCACTTCAATTCACTGCTGGTGGGAGCAGACTGGGGAAGTCCTTTTTTTGTTTGTTTTTGAGACAGAGTCTCTCTCTGTCGCTCAGGCTGGAGTGCAGTGGTGTGATCTCCATCTTGTCTCACTGCAACCTCCACCTCCCAGGTTCAAGCGATTCTTGTGACTCAGCCTCCCACATAGCTGGGATTACAGGTGCGTGCCACCACACCTGGCTAGTTTTTGTATTTTTAGTAGAGATGGGGTTTCACCATATTGGCCAGGCTGGTCTTGAACTCCTGACCTCAAGCGATCTGCCTGCCACAGCTTCCCAAAGTGCTGAGATTACAGGCATGAGCCATCATGCCCAGCTGGGGGGGTGGAGGGGAGTGTTTTTGGAAAGCAGTCAGCAAATGTTGACAAAATCAGAACCAGACCTAACCTGACTGAGCAATTCCCCTTCTGCAAGCTGCTCCAGAAGCACATGCACATGTGCACAAGGGTATTGGTAGAAGGATGCTCAATACAGCGTTCCAAACAACCAAAATGCTAATCAATAGAGGAAAGTTTACACAAGGATGTCTTGTCCATAGTGTACAATACTGTGCACCAGCTAAAAAGAATGCAGTTGACCTATATCCTATATGTACTGACATTTCCAAATAGATAATAGGAGAGAAGTCAAATATTCCCCCCTCCCTTTTTTTTTTTCGTTCCACTTTCCTTTTAAATAGATATAAAACAGCCATCTGGTCAGTTCTGGCCTTCTTGTCACATTGTTGATCTGACACAGCTGCTTCGGATAACTCATTGTGGCTCGGGAGGTGAAATTACTGATAAATTAACTTTCTTTTTATGGCTCTTATCTCGAAGTCATTTTCATTGCTTTTGTTGTGTAGTGGGAATGGGGAATGAAGATCCAGGGCCTGGGGAGGCTGGGGTCATGACTTGGGCGGGAACCATGTGTCTCTGGTTATGCCCAGTGGTCTTATCCTCTCAGTTCTCTGCCTCTTTGGTATCCTACTCAGGTCAGAAGGACAGTGTTAACCTCTCTGTTAACAATGACTTTTCCTTTGAAAAGGGCTTAATAGATTTGTCTCTTTCCCTTGATGTTTGATTTTGGGTTTGGTTTCACCCTCTTCTTGGTATAGTTTTCTTCCTACTTTCTGTCATCCTTTAGCAGCAGAGTTGGATGTACTTTAGTGATTGCACTTTGTCTACTTAATTTTCTTTTAAAGCAACATGGAAAATAGTTTTGTTTGCTTCAAAAAAGGAATCAGTTTATGTGTGTGTTTTAATCAAAAGATTTTTCTCATTATATGAGCCAAAAAGCACATTAGTTTCCAACCCCTATAAATGAAACCCAGAGTTGAAGAAAACAAGGGATTTGTGCCGAATTTTTAAGTGCAGATTGTGGGAGGGGCAGGAAAGAAGACGCTGCTCCTGGAAGCAGCCCTAGGCGGTACAAGGCATTTGTGATTTGCTTAGACCCCTGACTTCCAGCAGGTGTGAGAGAATTCTAAGTGGTTGTGGAAACCAAGGAAGGCTGGGTGGTAGGGATGCCAAAGGGATCCATGTAGTTTGCTTTTGAAAGGAAACCCGACCTCTTCTTTCATGAAATGCACCTAGCCCATCAGATGGCATTACTTTTCATTAAAGCAGCCATTCTGCACCACAATTACCTTGGGTGTTTTGTTCTCAGCAGCTGGTACTCGTCAGATCAGGGCCTGCTTTTCATCAGCAGCAGGTGTTCCACGAAGCAGCCAGAGACTGCAGAGTTCAAAGATAGCTCAGCTCCTCCTGGAAAGGAGACCACTGCTGTCTCAGCAGCCCTGAGGAGCCTTTCCAGAGCTGAAAATCGCTGATGGGCCAGGCAGAGAGGAGGTTATGGGGCTTGGGAACCAAATGACACTGCTCTGCTGACAGTTCCCCTCTTATCAGTTCACCTGAAAGAAGGATGGCACGTGAGAGGGTGTATGTTGCTTGAAGGCAAGATCCTCCCTGGCATATAGCAGGTGCTTTTTTTTTTTTTGAACATTTGTTGATCCAATGAAGGGATTTTTTTTTTGTTTGCCCTGCCACATGTTCAGGGGACCCTCAGTGACTGTGACATGGATTTGTCTACCTTATGAACTGACTGCCACCATCTGTGACTTGCTGCTTTTTACCTAAATGTATTTCTCAGGTTTCCACAGAAAGCCCTCAACCTGAGCGCCCTCTGCCTTTTCCACATGCCTCTGCCTCTGGGGCCGGGTCACTTTTTCTTCTCTCTCTGGCACCTGGCACATTACTTGACCTGCAGAAGGCACTCGTCAGATGCATAGAGAGTAAGTACTTACCTACCTCAGCTGGGAATGACTTGTGTATCCCAAATGAGAAGTGCTTACAGGTGCAAAAGTGCCCAGAGCAGTCGTTAAACCATCTGCACATGTGTATTGCTGATAAATTTAGACAGAGGCTGCCAATTCTTTTTCCATAAGAAAACAAGATGCACTGCTTTTTACATTGCTTCCTGAAGGTGATACAAATGTCTGTATTTGGTTCTTGTAATACTGTTGAACAGAACAACATGTTTGTCCGTGTTTATATATTTTTAGATACCAGATGTCTGTAGTACCAGTTTTTATTATCTATTTTTGATTTATGTTTTGAAACTTAAAAACACATTTTGGGCTAGTACTATAGTATGAGTGCTGAGTGCTACCTGATTGTAGGATACAGTTGGACAAGCTGTTTTGAATTTTAATTTTCTTGAGTTTCTGTTTATGGGATGTCAGTGTGTTACACACACACGACAAACAGTGAGGTCAGCTCCTAACAGCTCTAAAAAGGAGCAGGCAGTTATATTTCTGTGAAGATTTTGGCATGTAAGTGTAGCTGCTAAAGAATAGCAGCTGAATCCTGCCCTTGTTTAGGGGTGAGGGAGTGGGGAGCAGAACAGTGGGATGGTGGCACCATTTGAAGACCTCCGTTGTCAGTGAAGGTAGCTTGACCCACACCTGTGGCAAGGCCTCATCCTGTGAGAGCTCCTGGGGCCACCACCGCGAGTGGTGAGGGATAGAGGCTGAGCCCCCCAGTCATTACTGTGAGGTGTTTTCTTCTGCGTCTGGAGCCACAGTGGCATTGCTGAGTGAAATGAGGTACCAGGTTCTCATTTTTACGCAGCTCACAGTCCCCTCTGAACTGCTCACTGTTCTTTCTTGAGGAAACTAAACAGCTTCACTTGCCCTTTTCCAGACTTTTCTGCCTCTCAAGTTTTTGGAGCTGAATGTGAGGTCATTCAGAGGTTTTCTTTTCAGCTTTAATGCTATAGAATTGGACATTTTTGCAGTTGTGGCTGCCTCGCTTTCAGAAATTTGTTTCCTCTCATTCTGGCTAATGAGCATCTTTGAGGTGCAAGTCTCGCCCAGAAGAGGCATGTCTGAGAGGCGCAGCTCACCTTGGTGGCTTGGCTCCATCCTCAAAAGGCAGGGAGGGTACTTTATAGAGCATTTGTGTTCAAGCTTCCTTAGCAGGGACCCCTTTGTGGACTTGTAATTATATCTGGACTGTGATAGGAAACATCACGAGCTGCTGTTTGGCATGGGGACCAGTGGGGAGTGAGGTCAGTAGGAGTGTGTGGGAAGGGGCATCTCTGAGGCCACTCCTGAGGGGCCTTTGGCCACATGGTGTGGAAGCCACAGCTCTGGAGTCAGGGTTTGCCAGCAGGGTCCCCTCCTGCTGGTCGAGGGTTGGCCCTTGGTGCTGCCTGACACTCTCTCCTTGAGAGTCCCACCCCCTCCCTCAGGCCAGTGACTCCCTCCAGGCTATCGACCTGCATGAAACCAGAGGCCAGGTATTTCTGCCCAAAAGTCGGTCAGTCTTCGCATTCCTCAGCTGAGCTTCTCTTTCTCCTGTAATGTGCAGGATTCTGTCATCGGATCAGGCTCCCTCTTCCTTGGCTTTTGATTCCTTATCTGTAACCAGGGCTTACTCATTCACATCTTGGAGATAATGAAAACAACATGAGTGACCACCATGGACTGAGCCGACTGAGCGCTTGTTCTGCTGGGCCTGCCCTTAGTGCCTCACTCACCTGTCGCTCCTGCCTCTAAATATTAGGTGCAGATGACCCAGATTTTCCATTTTGTGTGTGTGTCACCACTGAACTTGAGGCCTTATCACTTCAAGCTGGAGTTATTCTAATTGCTCCTGGTGGGTCTGCATGCCAAGGGTTTCTGTACTGTGTCTTGCATACCGTAGCCTGCTTAACATTTCCTGAACACTTTGATCACGGCAGTTCCTTCCACAAGTCTTTGCTGGCTCCACTTCCTTTGAGGCTAAAGATCAAACTTCAGGCTGAGCCAAGTCTGTGTCTCCATTCCTATCTCCCACTGCTTCCCTGTAGGGATCGTCTACAATGGCACATTCTGTATTTTCTTGTCCCCAAGTCTGTGCTCTAACTCTGTCACCTACATGGCTGCAGAGTAGTTTCCTTCTTCCTGTCCTCTTCTCTCTAGCATGGATTTTGACTTTGGATGGCAGGCATGGTATGTCTCTGTGTGTGTATTGCTGATGTGTACAGCTGTTTGGTAACACTCTCATTGTCTTCAAATGTAAGTCATTTTGGCCAGGTGCAGTGGCTCAACCATATAATCCCACACTTTGGGAGGCCGAGTTGGGCTGATCACTTGAAGTCAGGAGTTTGAGACCAGCCTGGCCAACATGGTGGAACCCCATCTCTACTAAAAATACAAAAATTAGCTGGGTATGGTGGCACATGCCTGTAATCCCAGCTAATTTGGGAAGCCGAGGCAGGAGAATTGACTGAACCAGGAGGCAGAAGTTACAGTGAGCTGAGATCATGCCACTGCACTCCAGCCTGGGTGACAGAGCAAGACTGTCTCAAAAACAGACAAAAAAACAAATGTAAGTCATTTCCATTTGACTTCTCAAGAGCTCATCTCTTGTTCTGCAATTAAATTATGAACTCCTTAAGGCAAGAACCAGAACTTAAAACTCTCCCACAGCTCCCATTGCAGTGCACAGAGTAGGCAGTCAACAAATATATGCTTTCGATTAGAGTTCTAAAGAAAGTCATTTTCTCAGAATAAAGAAGCTTTGTGTCGCCAGAATGAGAACATGGGGTTGCTGTTTATCCTGCTCGCATCCAATCTTGTTGTTCTTCATTGGTTCATGAGAGGCTAAGAGCAAATCAAGCCAATGAACAAAGAAGCCGTGGAGTGAAACCTTCTGAGGTTTCTGTACATCCAGACAGTGAAAGCATTGTCATCATCATCAGTATCATCTAATAACAGAAAAACGTGAGTCTGGAGTGCTGGAGGCATTCATAGTGAATTATTTTGTGTCATTTCTTTTAGTGTTGTCCCATGGACCCACTCGGCAGATTCTTGGGTATGCTAGCCATGTGGCTGTGGATGACAACCTCATGGAAATGGAACTGAGCGCTGCCTTGTCACTTCTTAGTCAGTGCTCTTCCAAACAGTCCCCACTGTGCACATGCCCTGGAATTGTGGTCCGTGGCTCTGTTGCTTAGTAGCATAAAGGCAGGCAGATGGGGAGAGGCTGCCACTTCACATGACATTCTCATCTAAGGGGCCCCTTTCTCATTCTCTAGTATTTATTTTATCTTGAGACCTTGGTCTCATTACAGTTTAAATTTTGTTCTCTTACTTTAATGGCTTATTTAATGGAGAACATTTCAATGAAAAAATGTTTAAAACATTGTAGTTGTAAAGAGTCTGGGGTCATGTGGAGGTTTTAATTGATCCCTATGATGAATGAATATAACTCCCCAGTGCAGGGCCTCTTTTTCATTATTTTTCAAGGCCTTTATCCCTTCTCCATCAGTGCAGAACAGCTTAGTGTTTTTGGCCAATTGTACTCTGAGTTACTCTACTTTTAAAGCATTGACTTCATAACCAAGAGGCTGAAGCCAGAGTAAGCTGGATAAGTTACTTCTGTGCTATTTATTGCATAAAGCATTAAAAACAGCACTAGCATGGTCATCTGTTTTACTTTTCAGAGGCTCTGTCATCACTTTAATTGGTTGTTGTTAGAGCAGATGTTTTAAAAGGAATATTTTGGCATGACTATATTTGCTTAATTTCTGATGACTTGCAGGACATGTATATCTACATTTACAAAAACAAAACTGTGGGGCTGTGGGAGCAGAGCAGCCCCCTTGGCCCTCACCAGACCTGGGCCTGGAGAGAGAAGTAAGGTTGCTGGGGCAAGAGGTTTGAGGGCAGGAAACATAAACTTGGAAAGCTGGGGCCAACATGCAGAAACCTCTCCATTTACAGTCACCAGAACATTCAAGAGCAACCCAGATGTCAAACCACCTCAAAACACAGCTTTTAAAAAATGTATATATATTTGTACCATGAACTTTATTCCACAAAGAAAAAAGAAAGGTTTTGAAAATTAGATCTTGTCATCAGTTTTTAAAATTATGTTATAATAGATACATACAAAAGAATCTGTAGAATGCATATGTTAATATTCAGATTAGATAAAAATCCATCATTACTGCAAATGTGTCCTTCCCACCCTGTTGAGGCTAACACATGTGGGGATGTTATTCCCCTTGTACATATCAGGAGAGGGGATTCAGAGCAGTTAAGACACATGCAGGAGGCAGAGCTAGGATTTGAACCCAAGGCTGTTTGCCTCTAAAATCTGGAAATACAGCTTTTAAGAATGCAAAAGCTGGCTGGGTGCAGTGGCTCATACCTTTAATCTCAGAACTTTGGGAGGCCGAGGCGGGAGGATCACTTGAACTTAGGAGTTCAAGACCAGCCTGGGCAACATAGTGAGACTGCATCTGTACAAAAAGTTGAAAGATTAGCCAGGTGTGGTGGTGCACACCTGTGGTCTCAGCTATTCAGGAGGCTGAGGTGGGTGGATCACTTGAGCCTGGGAGGTCAAGCCTGCAGTGAGCAGTGACTGCACTACTGCACTCCAGCCCAAGTGACAGAGTGAGACCCTGTCACAAAAAAAAGAATGTAAAAGCTAAGTTATCATTGTTACAAGGTAAAGAAAATTAAAAAGAAAATAGCCTGTTTAGAGAGAGCTTACGAGCCAATTAAGTCCTTTGCAACTTTAGTAGCTTTGTAAAGGAGTTAGCTGACTTCAGACTTGGATGTGATGCTTGTTTCACACGCCATAGCCAAATAAATCTAGTGAGTTTGAATAGTTGTTTTTAGCTTTTTGAACTTGGATATTCACTAAAAAGCTTATCAATACTAATTTTCAAGAAAAAAGATTTGTTTCCCTGTTTGGATCAAAATATATTTCCCAAATTGGTACTTTACAGCAGTTTGCAAAATGATATCCTGACTCAGCATTTTGAAGAAGTTTAGCTTCAGATAAAGTCTCTAAGAATGAAAGGATTATTTCATGGGTCTTACTTTCTTTTATACTATTCGAGTTATCTTCTCTCCCCTTTTCAGAGTTCGGATAGATAGGGGAACTTCATTGGTTAAACCTAAAGCAGTTATCTAACAAGTCAACATCCTCATTCTAAGTGATCCTGCTGAACTCAGTAGAGTCTTGCAAACTTCCTTTTGTTAATTAATACATTAGCTGATTTGGGGCTGTACCATTATGGTTGTACAGAAAATGTTTGTTAAGCCAGACAGGTGTTATTCAGTTCATAATTAGGCTTCCTAGATATAGAAGTCTCTGGGCTTCTGAGCCAAAAAGTGAGCGAGCCCTGTCATCCAGCTGGGTTCTGCTTCATTCTGTGCATGGCGGTACTGAGCACGGTGGTGGCTGGGTGCATTACAAGTGCTCAGTAACTGTTTATCGAATTAATGAATTGCAGAGTTAAGTGACCAGATGTCATTCATACATAGGGAGTGGCTTATTGATGGAGTGCCATCTGGTTTCCACAGTCTTATTATTATCTGTGGCTGTTAATTGATAGCCTAGCTGTTTAATCTGTCCAGTATGTTCAGGTCCCAAGTTGAAATTTTGAGCTTCTTGGATGTCAGTGTAACTTTTTGTTTTCATTTGATGTCTTAAACCATTTGAGATTAATTAATGTTTTTTCCTCCTATGTTGTACCCACCTAAACACCTTACAGTTAATAAAATGTTTAACCTTTTCTGGTATGAAAATTTCTACAAGTCAAAACACATAGTAGAATGTATCTATGAATCATATTTTCTTCTGTGACTGTTACTCATTTTTACATGGTATTAGGAGAGAGAATGAGAGGGACTTAATTCTTCCCAGATTCCTACACTTATGTAATGTAAAAGGAATGGTCTAGAGTGACGAAAATTTATCTTGTCAAGTTTGTTTTTTGGCCTTTTTAGAATGGTGTCTGTCCCAGTTGACTAGAAAAATAAAAGTACAGTTTCTTTGAAATGCTGTAACTCATTATCTTCAAAAGCACTTAGACTCTTTAAAGCCTGTTTATGTCTAAAATGACACTGAAAACTACTTACAGGAGAGGGGAAATGGTATTTCTAGTTTGGGCTCAGGGGAATAAGCACAGAGGTCTTTTTGCTAGTCCTCAGAGGGGTAGTTGTGTGGCTGAACATCCCACAAAACCACCCTGGCAACATTGATCTGATTAGTTTTCTCTATAAAAATGATTGTACCCATTGTAGAGAAAAATGTTTCTCTAAAAAATGAAATAAAACACTATGTTAAGATTTTTTTTATTTAGAACTATTTTAAATCTTTATTGTATTTTTCTATTTTGTTACAAACCATTTTAGAATTGCCTTTTCTTAAATATTCAAACCAAATTTCTCAGGATTACCCTTTTTTTCCTGTAATTACTTGCTAACTTTCTGTATTTCCATGTGGATTTATATCTCCTACTTTGGTGATTTTTTTCCAATTTACTAACTTGATTTGATATTAATATACACAGAAACTGTTGCAAGTGAAACATTCTGAGCAATAATAATTTTATTGACTTGGAAGCCTGGCTGTCTTGATTTCCAGTGTTTGCCTGCAGTGTTTAAAGTAACTGACAACTCTGAGATTATTACCAAACGTTTATGATTTTTTAAAAAACGAGGGGGAGTGGAGAGGGGAATGGAAAAAATGCTGTTTAAATTACAGACCACTTGTAGCAGTTCCATAGGGAGGTAGTTAACCCAAGTCACTTAAAATATGGTCATAATATTGAGAGTTAAATAATTTTACTTGGAGACGACTTCAAGAACAAATATCAAAAGGTCCAAATGAACTTAAAGGTACGTCAGAGGGATTATGGCAGCATGCACAGTTTCAAGACTTACTTTGTGGAGGGTCATTTGTTCCATGGGTTTACTTCCAATGTGGGGCCACGTACATGTGACCTCATGACTCCAGATTGATTTCTAACTCCTCTGTGGACAAGGCCAGATGCTGTCTCCTGTGGGGGAGCTGATGCCTCTCCTCTGCTGCCCCAGTTAGTGCTCACCAAGCAGTTTTGGAAGTCAGCTGGCCTCCTGTGTTTCACAGAGGAGCCCTAGATCGTGGTGATAGAAATCTGCCCCACCTCTGCCCCTGGCACACCCTGGGCAGAGTAGTGTGGGTGCCTGTGCGGATACTTCTCAGCACTGCAGTTGCGCTGGTGGAGACCCCAGTCCCAGCTTCTGGGAAGAGAATTCTGGGTGTGTCACATTGGTCTTTAAGTAAGGCCATCTCTGTTAGTTATCTAGTGTTGCATAGCAGGTTACTCCAAACTTAGCAATATACATTTTTAAGCAATATACAACAATAAACATTTTTTAGTTTCTGTGGGTCAGGAATTTGGACCATTGAGCCTGGATGTTTCCGGCCAGGGGTGTCTCATGAGATTCGGTCAAGCTGTCGACTGGGGCTGCAGTCTACTGTAATTTGGACAGGCAGGAGCACCTGCTTCCAAACTGGCCCACTACAGAGGCTGGCAAGCTAATGCTGGCTGTTGGCAGGAGGCCTCAGCGTTTTGTCACATGGACTTTTCTGCAGGGCTGCTCGAATATTCTCACAACATGGTGACTGGCTTCCCTCAGAGCCCTAGCCTTGGAAGTCCCATACTGTCATTTCTGCAGCATCCTGTTGGTTATATAGGTCAGCTCTATCTGACTGCACAGGGTCATGAATGCCAGGAGGCAAGAATCACTGGGGACCATCTTGAAGTCTGGCTGACACACAGTGGCAAACATACCTTCCACTTGCTGAATCCATGTTGTTGTCATCCCTTCATATGGTTCGAGAGGAACAAGGTGCTCAGGGAGTGTGGGTGCTGCATCTTGAGTTATATTCTGGGGAGCTTGCAGAGGTGGCTGCCCGGGCATAATAGAGGAAAGCTGTATCCTTGCTGAATGCCTGGGGGTAGCATTTTCTTCAAACTTTGTGCTCTTTAAATCAATGATGATACTTAATCTTGTTTTTACAAAGAAGAAAATAAGATCACCTTTAATTCTACCCTTCACAGTACCAAAATGCTTTTAGTCTTTTTTCTATGTAGTCCTTTTTTTCCGATGGCTACATAGAGCATATCTGCCCTTCTATACCTATGTGTATATTTATAAAATGGGATCACAATGCACTGATTTATAACCTGTTTTTCACTCCTAATATTGTGAATACTGGTATGTTTTTGCATATCTTGAAATAATC
Source organism: Aotus nancymaae (assembly GCF_030222135.1). Classification (NCBI taxonomy): domain Eukaryota; kingdom Metazoa; phylum Chordata; class Mammalia; order Primates; family Aotidae; genus Aotus; species Aotus nancymaae. The sequence continues at coordinate 7,029,720 of NW_026988412.1, read as the reverse complement.
TTTTCTGACCTCAATTTTGATGGCAGTCTACTATTCTGCCATAAGATATATCATAGTTTATTTAGCGAAATCCCTGTTTTTGGATTTTGGAGTTATGCCCTAGCTTTTCCTCTTAGGAGCAGTGATTTGGTGAACTGTACTGTGTGCTGAATCTTATTGTGTAGCCCAGGTTGATGCTTGGTATAAGTTCCCAGACCTCTAATGCTGGGGCAGAGAATGCAGACATGTCCAAGATTTCGAAACTGTTTATCAAGAGCCCCTCTGTGATGTTTGTACGTTGTACCTTTAAGTTTGCAGGTGCCCCTTCCCCACCTTGGAGTCAGCACACCATTGTGAATTTTTGCCAATTTGGTACAATAAAAAAATGAGGTGATAGAGCAACTTTATCTGGAGTATGACTTGTTTTTTAAAAAAGTCAGCCATTCCTAATTGTCTAAAGAAATTGGGTCGGGGGTGAGTGGAGAGTAGCACGTGCAGATTGAATTGCAACTGCCAGGCAACTCAAGCAGAAACCCAAGCAGCCTCCCCTGTGAGAAGCTGTTTTCTCCACCCTGTGGGGTAGCCAATAAATTGGAAAATTGACTGTTGTGGGTTTGAAGCTTCATTTCTCTCTACCCACCTGAAATCTCAAGGTTCTGCTGAGCAGCAAAACAGACCAGAGCAGAAAGCAAAGGCCCAGGGATTTCTCATCTCTCACACAACCGATTTATCTTGAAAGCCTTGGAGACCAGAGATGTCCTGCCTGTCTTCACCAACTGCTGCTGCTTGTAGCATCACATTTTGGTCCTATCTGTTCTCAGCTCTGCCGCTGGTTAACTTACGGCTCAGTGACAGGCAGACCTTTGGATCCCAGTCTAGTGTCTCATACTTAGGTGTGCATTGGATGAATTCTTGTTGGCCCATTGAGTAATGGCATATCAAGCCCCACAGTGGGCAGGAAAGGGAAGGAGAAAGGAACTCACATTTACCCAGCCCCTAGCTCCTACTTGCCAAGTAGTTCTCTTGTTTTTATTCTTACTGCGTCCCACCCCGCAGAAGAAAATAAACAGGTATTTCCTATACATTATTTTATTCAGGTGACAAAGTAATTAATCATTTATAAATAACATACAGCTGAAAACCTTCTCTTACATGTGAACTTTATGAGCAAGTAAATATTTTCTTATTTGAGGCTTTTGTTTTCTCTGCCTGAATTCAAGAGCTTTACAACCCTTAACAGCCCAAGTGTGTTTGAAATGGTTTGAGTTTTCACTGTTGTTTCTACAGACCTAAAGAAAACACACACAAGTTTTTCCATTGAGTGGATAATAACATGTCACTTTTTTTTTTTATGGACTGGAGCTGTGACTGTTGAACTTGTTGCTGAAGAATCTGTGTTCTCTTGTGTAGCTCTGAGTTATGTAGGGAACGTTTTATTGATGAGATGCTCGTAGTTTATGTTGCTGAATTTTTTTCCTTCTCCCAGAGTTGTTTTCTCTTATTTAAGAATACTGGACACAGAGAATTGGGGAGAGGTGATCGAAACTGGCTCACATGCTTCTAATGCCCACCCTGTGCTGAGCAGAATGCTTCGCTCTGATGTTGGACATGGTGGAAATCTGCTACATGGAATGCTTTCCATAAGGCTTGGGTGTTCAGCAAACACTGATTAATGAAGATGTTTACTTTCCAGAGTGTTTAGAACCTTCCACCGATACAGTTTTATTAAATTCCCCTCACATCTCAAAGGAGAACTGCTTCAGTTTACTGATAGGGAGGACACAGGACAGAGTGGCCAGGTCAGATGAGAACTAGGTCCCGAATTCCCTCTAATTTTTCTCTCTTTCCTGGGACTTTACCAACTTTTATCCAAATACATCTGCAAAGACAAAGTTCAGGACTATCTACATAGTCTTAAGCAGTAATTTGAGAAATGGAGTTGCTGCTTTTTAAAAATTAAACCTCAAATCTCCTTAGTGGATACACAAGTGTGATCTTCTTAAATGTGCTTGGTGAGAGGAAAGAGGAGAGCTCACTTCTACAACACTGCACACCTTGATTCTTTGGTCTCTTATGGGTTAAATTAGAAATGCAGGTTTCCCTGAGATTTTTGAGACCATGGGAGAGCCCAATTTAGTTAGAATATAAAAAAAAGGCTTAGAAGAGAATTTGAAACCTAGAGGTTCACTAAATCCAGCAGGGTCAGGTAGGTCAGCAAACAAGAGAAATTAGTGAAACTGCTTGTGTACTGGAGTGACCTAAATGTGGATAGCTTCAGATTGATCAGCACCTTGAGAGCTCCTGGGGCCATGGGGCCAGCTCGCAGCCCTCTGTCTACAGGTGTACCAGCTCAGTCCCCCAGGTAGGAGGAAATAGAGCTGATTTTATGAGGCCTCTGGGTGAGGGGTGGACTGTTAACACCTCCACTGGTAATTCAACTTTACTGTCCAGAAATTGTTCTTTATCTGAGCTTGCATCTTTCTAGGTTAACCCACTGCCTACTTTAACCTCACATCTCACTGGACATGTAGTATCTCTTGAGTTTGGACACTTGTCATTTTCTGGAAACTCATAATATTTTGAAACTTGATTGCAGGTGAGACCATATTGTAACTGTGATCTATTCTAAAATAAAAAGATTTTAAAAGTATATCAGAAATACACTTTTAGGATATAAAATGAACATTAGCTAAATGTTTGATGTTGAGATGAAGTTTACCCTCTGGGAAAGTAACTTTTTACCTTTTGGGTCCCGCATTCGTTTTCTCTACCTCCCCATTTCTCTTCTGCCCCTTGTCACCACCCCTTCTCCTTCCCTGTCCCTTCCTCCTGCATTGCTGGCACTACTTTCTTTTTGTGCCTCCCATGCTCATTCCACATTCCTTGATAGAGAGTTGATTTTCTTCTCAGTATGTCTTAGGCTTAGAATCAGTATACCCTTCCGGACACAGGCCTTCTCCTCACTCTTCTGGGCCTTGGCTTTCTAGGAGAGCCCTTCTCCATGTTGTCTGGTTATCCGTGAGACGGCTTATGGAGTGGCTGCTCTTTGACATTTCTGTAGTATTCAGAGTTAAACCCAGAGTGAGCCACATCCTTAACCAGGTCCATGAGTGAGCCAGCGACTTATTTCTGGTTTTCTCAAGACCTTACTTTTGACTTCTGAAAGCGTTTCTTGATTTACATTTTCTTTGATTGCATCTGAAAAGGCCCGTTGGCCTGACAACCGTTGCTATGGGAATGATACTGGTGGTTAGTGCTGTTGGGCAGTCACCATTATCAAAAGGATCAGGTGCCTATTTATTCACAGTGGGGAACGAGGTTCCTTCATAAAGCACATGAACTTTGTTCTCTTCCCACGTTATTATAGTCTGAGGTCTACATGGCATGCATCCAAACTGTGGTAGTGATTTTAATTTGCCACTAGTGTCTTTAATTTTCCAAAGAGTCTGGGAACTTGAGATACTTTTTTTGGAGAACAGATATTAAAAGTGAGATTTCAAATAATTACCCTTTCTGGTATGATTTATATGTAACACTGATTTGCCTGATTGTCAGGAGGAAGAATAAACTGTTGTTGAGAACTGACCTAATCAAACTGGCCATGTTCAACTCCTAGGTTCTTTTTGGTAGGTAATTATCACTGCTATATGTTTGAGGTGGGTGAGGGCTGGTTATTTCCCTTACTTCCAGATGTGATGGAAATAAGTAAACAAATTCTGCTCTACAAGATTTACTAAAGAGACATGTATTAATAAGTAAGCCCCAAATAGTCCCACCTGTTCTGTTAGCTTGCTGAAGCCTCTGTGCTCATGGCATATGCCACATCTTCTAGACACAGGAACAGGAGCTGTTACATGTAGGGTCTCCATTAGACCCTCAGAAGTCTCTGATCCAGGATCAATATATGTATCATTGCTCAGGAATATAACTTTAGATGCAACGCCTTCCCTAAGTGTTGTAGAGGCTATAGACCTAGGTAGATTTATATACCTTGTTTATGGGAGGGGAGTGTGCTTCAAATATCGTAGCCAATCTACATTTCACAGACCATTAATTTCACTGGTGAGAACTCATTTCTAACACCTATTATGCAGATTAACAAATCACTAATTTTATTCAAGGTCTCACTCTGTTGCCCAGGCTGTAGTGCAGTGGCACAGTCATGGCTCACTGCATCCTCGACCTGTCAGGCTCAAGCAATCCTCCCTCCTGAACCTGCTGAGTAGCTGGGACTGCAGGTGTGCACCACCATGCCTGGCTAATGTTTTGTTTTTTATTTTGTAGAGATATTCTTTATCACAGTGACTTTTTGTTATTGTTGACTATGTTTTTTGTCTCACTATGTTGCCTGGACTGGTCTTGAACTCCTAGGGTCAAGTGATGCTCCCATTTGGGCCTCCCAATGTGTTGGAATTACAGGTGTGAGCCATCGCACCTGGACTGAACACCCATTCTGACCTTCATTTTGTCATAGCACAGCTCCATGCCGTGGTCTCAGTAACTGAAGCCCCTGGTATTGCTGCCTCTGGAGTGTGGCTCCTGATTCCAACGTGGGCACTCACAGCACTTCTGTGGTGTGCGGGCCAAGGCCGCTGTGTCTCTGCTGCAGGGAGACGGCAAAACAACCACACAGCTACTTTCTTACTGTTGTCTGAGACAAGGTGACCTTGAATAGGCCTCACTTCAGGAGGTTAAAAGTACAAAGTAAAGCCAGTTCAGCGTGGATGATGGGTTAAACTTTGGTGGTGGCATCTTAAAATGGTTCCCTGAATGAGTGTTTATGTGTATCACAAGGACAATTTTGTGAACCATAAAAATCTTCCAGCTGTTATTGCATCCCCAGGAACCACCATAGAGGAACTTCTGTTTTGATTGTGTATCAATAGGTTATTTGGTTCAGAATAGTTTTTAGCCAGTCCTTTTCTGTAAGTCAACAAATAACCACTTGCAAAAAATAAGTGTCCTCTGCTCTTTATCCCAGTGATTTGTTGTTGTTGTTTATTTCTAGGCCAGGTGAGTGGTTCGGAGTTATTTATCTGAGTTAGCCAGGGATTAAGTGGTCCTGAGTACTGAGCCACACACCCTTATGCAGGAGACTCCTGACTGGGGATGGGAAGCTGTCATCTCTAGGATCAGATGCCAGCTGGGCACGCTGAGCTGTCTATCCATTTGGGACACTTTATAAGCAATCGGATTTATTTACAATCTGGTTTGCAGACAAGGTGTACAATTATTTTAAGCATTATAATGTGAAAATCAGGTGAGGCCCCACAGACACTTTTTATGACAAGAACCATCTACTTGAGCCATCACTAATTTGTCTGGATTGCAAATATTGGTCAGGTTTATCTCATGGGAAATTCCATGGGATCCACCAAGTGTTTTTTTGGAGGAAGGTGTTTTACTGGAAAGTTTTTCAATGTGAAAATGAATTATCATTATCTAGAGAAGAACAAGGATAGGAATTAGAATGGGCTTTTTGTCAGAAAGTGTATAAGCAAGAAGAGAGAAGAAGAAAATGTTTCCAGTGTTGAGAGAAAAACCCTGCCAATTTAGAGCTCTAAATCCAGGGAAGTTCTCCTTTAAAAGTGGAGCAGAAATAAAACTTCCTCAGACAAACCAAAACTGAGGGGATTCATAGCCGGTAGACTGTCCTGCAAGAAATGTTAAAAGATGTTCTTCTGGTAGAAGGAAAATAATATATTAATAGGTTAGAAATTTGGATCTACATAAAGAGCAGAAGAGCATCAGGGAAAGATAAAGTAAAATAAAGTCTTTATTTTTCTTATTCTTACTTGACCCCAAAGTTAACTGTTTAAACCAGTCATAGTGATGATGCCCTGGTGATGGCAGCATAAGGATGAGGGAGATGAGGGGCAGCAATGCCACCAGCCGTGGGAGGGAGGAACTGGGAGTGCTGTTCTGTGGTGCCTGCCCACAGGTATTTACAGTACAGTGTTATTTGAAGGTGGGCTTAGATGAGTTACAAATGTGTATTGTAAACTCTGGGCAATCACTGTGATTTTAAAAAGAAGTATAATTGATCCACTGAGAGAGGGAACCCATATTTGTGAAGGTATGTAGCCAGCTCCTCATGTGCTCATCTCCTCCCATTTTAGGCAACAGACATTTCAGTTGCCTCTTCCAATTCTCCATCAGGCCACTACTCTGAGGGTGACATACATGATGTGTGACCATGTGATGAGAGATTTCTTTGCCCATTGTTGGACATTGTGCTGTAAAGTGTGTTTCTTGCTTTGAAGAAATGTAACATGCTGTCCCAGATGGGCACAGTATCTATTGTTTTAGTCCACTAATAGTGTTTTGAGCATATCCCACCCTGTATGAAAAACCCAGTCCAGAGTAAATGTATGTTCCTGTTACTACCCATGTATAGCCTCCTGAGCATACAAGCAGTGGTCTCATGTCTGTCATCCATTGGCAGCTGTGTGTGGAACCTTCCTCCCAAAGCTGTCTGTGGTCTGTTTCTTGCTGGTAGACAGGATAATCCTTGACATTTTGTGCCTTAGAGCATGCAAGAGGAAAATGTTGACAGTCAACTAATCTCTACCTTGCTATAGCTCCCCTGTCTATTCATTTTTTGGACACAGATGGCTGGCCTAAGTGAGCATACCCAGTGTCTTCTTGTTGGTTTTAGTTACCTTCTGTCCTGGAAGAGGGTTCTTATGGGCATCAACATGTTTGTTAAGCCTCTTAAATTAACATAGTGGTTTTCATAGGTTCATAACCCATGTGGGCATACCTTCAATAACCCCGTGTTCTGTCTGACCATGTGGGAAGCCATGGCTACTGTCCATGAGTCTCTATATGCTCAAACTTCAGGACTCATATTGTTGCCTATTTTTTTTTTTTTTTTCATTGTGAGGAAAACAGTTTACAGGTTAGGACACTGAGCTGATTTGCTCTTAACTTTCTTTAATTAGAGTTTTCCCATCAGTCTGTTGTGGTGTAATGGATTTCCGAACAGAATGCTGCCCATCTGTCTTGGAGTGCTATTTGTAAACCAGGCAGCTTTTTGTTGGTCAGTTGTGGGTCATTCATAGGGCACTGTCCATGTGACGGTAGGGTCTGGCAGCTTTTCAGGTGGTTCCAAAGTTGGCCCTAGGTGAAAAGAGACTACTGTTCATGGAGACAGTGAGTAATTCCTTGAGTTCCTCTGTTAGCATATTTCTGTGTAACCATTTCCAATTTGTTATGTCACTCTTCTGGGAACTGCCTTTCTTACTAGAGTGTTTCTCTGATAATATTATCTAAGACATTATGGGTATTTCAGATTTCAAGATTATTTTATATCTTTCAGTCACTGGGGCAATTTTCATTAGTACCCAATAGCAAGTCAGTAATCATCTCTCAAGTGGCATATACCATACCACTATGTCTAGAAATGTTGAGGTCTAAGATTCCGGTGCTTGCTGCTGGGTGGTAGTCATGAGCTGTGCTGTAAGTGTCAGTCTGTGTAAGTGCAGGTTGAAGGCACTTCCAAAGTCATATCTGACTGTGGATCATAAGGCCCAACAGGCTTTGACTGAGCCACTGCTTTTTGCAATTCAAAGATAGCCTGATGCTGTTTATGCTCCTATTCAACTGTGACCTTCTTTGGGGTAGTTTTATGATTAGGAACTAGCAGTATTCCCAGAGGTGGGATACACATGCTCCAGAATTCAAGCAAGCTGACTGGGCACCATGCTTCTTGCTTGGTTCCAAGGACAGGTGACGGCAGCAGGTTCCTGCTCCCTTTCTGCCTGCAGCCTTCCTAGCCTATTTCCTTGAAGCCCAGATCTCTTGTAACTGCTTTTTTCCCCCCTCTACTTAGTTAGGTAGCCTGGAGGGGACAGGAGTAGGAGGAATTCCCTTTTCAAAGCTCAGATGAGGCTCTGCAAAGCCTGGAGGGTAGGCCTTTCCCTGGACAGTGGACCTTTGTTTTGGAGAAGTGGCTATGTGTATTTCTCAAGGGTTGTTCTTCCCTCCTACTGGAGCCACACGAGAGTCTTCTCAGCTCTTCACTGTGAGAACCTGGTCCAGTTCCTGTCTGGAAAGGTCCACCAAAATATATGGATCTCCCCGCTCTTGCCTCCCCACCCCACCCATGCATGACAGGCTCCCAGGAGTTTCTCACTCTCACCTCTAGCACTTGACCAAATGATATTTTTTTTTTTTTTTTTTTTTTTTTTGAGACGGAGTTTCGCTCTTGTTACTCAGGCTAGAGTGCAATGGCGTGATCTCGGCTCACCGCAACCTCCGCCTCCTGGGTTCAGGCAATTCTCCTGCCTCAGCCTCCTGAGTAGCTGGGATTACAGGCACGCACCACTATGCCCAGTTAATTTTTTGTATTTTTAGTAGAGACGGGGTTTCACCATGTTGACCATGGTCTCAATCTCTTGACCTCGTGATCCACCGGCCTCGGCCTCCCAAAGTGCTGGGATTACAGGCGTGAGCCACCACGCCCGGCCCGACATTTTTTTTTTTTTGAGATGGAGTGTTGCTCTGTCACCCACACTGGAGTGCAGTGGCGCGATCTCAGTTCACTGCAACCTCCACCTCCCAGGTTCAAGCGATTCTTGTGCCTCAGCCTCTCGAGGCACAGGATTATATATCGAGTAGCTGGGATTATAGGCGTGTGCCACCATGCCCAGCTAATTTTTATATTTTCAGTGGAGACGGGGTTTCATCATGTTGGCCAGGCTGATCTCAAACTCCTGAATTCAAGTTATCCACCTGCCTCAGCTCCCAAAGTGCTAGGATTACAGGTGTGAGCCATCATGCCCAGCCTCAAATTACCATTTAAATGTTCCTTTCAATTTATGGCTCCAGAAACTTCTGCCACAGCTAAGCAGATCTCAACTGTCACTCTGGATTTGCTTGTCTCTCCAGATTTCAAGGTGGTGATTTGCCCTATGGTCTTAGTTTATTGATGGGTTCAAGAAAAGTTTTTTTTTTTCATCCCTAGTCATTTCCCAAAGAAAAGTCTTTAATTTTCAGTTTGTCCAGCCTTTTCTTGTTACAAGAATGACAGTGACAACTCCCCAAATCTCCACATGTTGCAGCTAAAGTTGGAAGTTTCTCAAATTTTGTTTTAAGTGACTGTGCCTGAGAGTTCAGCCCCACAGAGGGACAGATAATTTTCTTTCTTTCTTTTTTTTTAATTAGTGATAAGGTTTCACTGTTATCCAAGCTGGAGTGCAATGGGATGATCATAGCTCACTGTAAACTCAAATTGGGCTGAAGCAGTCCTCCCACCTCAGCCTCCTGAGTAGCTGGGCCTATAAGTGCATGCCACTACTCTCTGGCTAAATTTAAAAAAACTTCTTTTGAAGAAATGGAGTCTCACTATATTGTCCAGGCCAGTCCCAAACTGCTGCCTCAAGCCATCCTCCCAATTATTGGGATTACAGATGTGAGCCATTGTACCCAGCCACAAACAATTTTGATAGGAGGCTTCTGGAAGGTAAGAGGAAGACTAGAAGGCCCCAGAGATCAGCTCATAAGACTCAGCCAGCCATTTAGGGTATGTTGAAGGAAACATGCAGCAAGGGATCAAGGTGCTGGAAAGAGAGAGAATCTGCCCCGGCATGTATAAAGCCAGACCTGTTTTCCTTCTTACAAATAGCTGCCAGTTGGGTGCACATGACGGGTGTATGTGAGAGTGCTTTCTGCCGTGGATCTGTGGCCATGGGTAGCTGTGTGAATGTGCAGGGGCAGAGGCGCTGGGAAAGGAGAAGGTGTGGCAGACATCCTGGGGGAGGCAGGGATGACTGAGCCCTGCACCTTGCTCCAGCTTCGGTGGCTCCATGGCAGATACTTGGGTGACATATCTCTCTTTCTCATATGTGCATTCAGATTTTGTTGTTGCTGCATTACAAATTCATAGGGCTAAAAACTGAATCAGCACATTGCATGCTCTGTGGTTTGCTTTGGCTCTCTTTTCTCAAAGCTAAATATCTGAGTAGGAACTTACGCTTTGATCTTGTGATTTGACATCCCAAATGCACATTCTCTGATGCAGCCCAGAGTGTGTTGTAGTAACACTGACCAGAGGGAATAGAAGGGAGAAAGCCAGGCAGATAAGTTCTCCTCTTCTTTTTCTCCTTCCGTGTACACTGAGTCATGGTTTTTCTTTTTGCTTGCCCAGAGAACATTCTGTGTGCTGCACCAACTTCAGTGTCATTTGCGGGCTCATTGTAAAATGGGAGCCTGTAGGGCCTTTGTATTGTGTCCTAGTCTTTCTTACCTCCCTTTCTAGTGGCCTCACTTTTGTCGTCCTGGGTCTGCACCTGTTAAGTAAAGTGTCAGCCTCAGGTTCTGTTTCCTGGAGGATCCAGACTGAGACACACATTATAGAAACCAATAACATATGTATTTCTCCTACATTGAGATGTAGAATATCTACCATAGTTTATGTCCTGTTTTGATTTTAAGAGACTTTATAAACATTTTTCCATTTGAAATATTCTTCTGTAGCATGATTATAAATGGCTGCAGAGTATTCCATAATGTGAATGTATCAGCTTTTGAAAATCAATCTGTTGTTGGGCATTTAGGCAGTGTGTGCCCTTGCACATCTATTTTTGCGTATGTATCACCGGTAATTTCTGCAGGATAAATTCCTAGAAGTGGAATTCCAGTTGTATTCTGCATTTTATATAGCGTTATATATGGCCAGTTAGCCTTCCAAAAAGCTTATAAGTTACCTTCCCAGCAGCAATGTATAAAAGTACTTTTTTTCCTGGATTCTTGCAATATGCTTTAAAAATCCATGTCAACTTAGTAGGTGACAGGTGATCTAGCTGTAATTTATATGTCCTTTCTTATATGTGAGGTTGACCTTTTAAAAATACATTTATTAGCTATATGATGTGTGTGTATGTGTGTGTGTGTGTGTGCGCGCGCGCATGTGTGAATTGCCTGTCCCTGTCCTTTGCTGGTTTTTATCTTTTTAATGGAAGTGTTCTTTTTCTTATTGATGTGTGTGCCCTCTGTTGTTCGCCAGGTTCTTCCTTGTAGCTGACCATGTCTCGGGGAAGAGATTTTATCAGAAGTCACGCCACCACAATGCAGACTCACTTAGGCCTTCTACAAATATTTATTTAGCATCTGCTTTGTGCTAGGCACTGTGTAGACACTTGGGATATAGCAGTGAACATAAAAAGATACATACAGAGCTGAGATTCTGGTCTGTTGGGGATTGTGCAGAGCTATAGGAAACAGTGCAAAAGCAGACAGGTGTGTCAGGTGGTGATGAAAGCGATAGAGAAAAGTCAGGCAGAGGAGAAGGACAGGGCTTCCAGTGGGCTCCATTTATTTATTTTTTTTTTTGGAGACGGAGTCTCACTCTGTCATCACCCAGGCTGGAATGCAGTGGCACAATCTTGGCTCACTGCAACCTCCATCTCCTGGGTTCAAGGGATTCTCCAGCCTCAGCCTCCTGAGTAGCTGGAATTACAGGTGCATGCCACCACGCACAGCTAATTTTTGTATTTTTTTTTCTTAGTAGAGATGGGATTTTACCATGTTGGTCAGGTTGGTCTTGAACTCCTGACCTCAGGTGATCTGCCCGCCTCAGCTTCCCAAAGTGCTGGGATTACAGGTGTGAGCCACTGCACCCGGCTGGGCTGCATTTTTAAGGAACCATTTGAATCAACACCTGTGGGAAGGAGGAATCATGTGGAGGTCTAAGGAAGGGCATTCTAGGTGAAGGTAATATCCAGGTTGGGTCCCAGAGAGGGCCAGTGCTGGGTGAGTTTGAGGAACTGTGATGGCACACAGGGCGTAAGGGTGGCACCGTTGCTAGAGGGAGGTGAGGGGGTGTCAGGGACAGGGAGCCAGGGCCTCAAATCTGAGCAGCTTTACAAATAACAAGTTAAGAGGGATTAGAACTTGTACAGGAGTGTAATTTGCTGAAGTACCTTCTGATAGAGGAGAAATCTCTTTTACACTGATAGCCCAAATCAGATTTAGTGAACTATAGGAAGAAAAAGGAGGCGTTTATAGTGTATTATGTTTGTAAAACATAAATATAGGGAAGAAAAAGGAGTCATAGTGTATTATGTTTGTAAAACATAAATATAGAGTTTTCTTTTTTTTTCTTTTTCTTTTTTTATTGAGATAAGGTCTTATGCTGTCACCTAGGCTAGAGTGCAGTGGCATAAGCTTGGCTCACTGCAGCCTTAATCTCCCAGGCTCAAGTAATTCTCCTACCTCGGCCTCTGGAGGAGCTGGGACTGTAGGCATGCCCAACTTTTATTTTTTGGAGAGATGGGGGTCTCACTATGTTGCCCAGGCTGCTCTTGAACTCCTGGGCTCAAGTGATCCTCCCACCTTAGCCTCCCAAAAGTGTTGGGATTACAGGCACGAGCCACTGTGCCTGGCTAATACAGGATGTTGAATGATGAGCTGCACAGTCTTTGGACAGTAACAGTAACAAAGAAGACAGTTTTGTAGAATTGGAGAAAATGTGTTTGCACTTGGACTGTTTGGACTTGTTCCTTCTTAATCTTTAAGCAAAGTATCATCACATCCCACTTTGGAGGCGGTTCAGTTAGTTGATTCTCCCTTCACCATTCACCAAAAGAGCAGTGTGATGCCAGGGGCTAGATTCAAAGAGCAAAATGGAATATCTCTTTATCTCTTTTCATTAGTAAAACCCATGCATGGGCCATCTATATTTGAAGCTAAAGTTATGTCAGTATAAAATATAATTCCTTGGTTCTCAAAAGATGTTTATTTATTCAATAATCAATTTCTTCACCTATCAAATATTATCAGTTACCTACTTTGCCATGCACTAGGCATTTGGGATACCATAATGAACAAAACTGACACAGACCCTCTCCTTCCTGAGTGTTTGGACTTGTGGGGGTCAGGCAGACATTTTTGAAATAACTCTACAAATAAGTATGTAATTATAACCTGTGATAAGTGCTATGACATGTAAGTACAAGGTGTCATAGGAATGTGAACCTAGACTCATCTAGCTTATGGGAACTCTTCCCTGAGGAATAGAAAGAGCTAAAGAAAAGAGCTAAAGAAAAGGGCATAATGAGGCAAAGTGGGGTGGGAAGAGCACTCCAGGGAGAAGGAGCAGCACATGCAATGGTCCTGAGACAGGGTGACCCTGGGGAATTCCTACATAGTGTCAGGGGACTACAGTGTTAACACTTACTATTTGAGCATAAACTATTACTTTTGGGTATCTGGAAGGTCCCTTACTGGGAACAACCTGTCTTGCTATACTAGATGGCCAAATGTTATTTTTGTCATCTGCTCTCATTTTATCTTCTGGTGTTTGGTTTTTAGCTATGAAGCATTCACAGAAATGATCTGAGCCAAGATTTTGGGTAACCCGTGTACCCAGGAGAAAATGCCTGAAGAGCACTGAGTAGGAAGCAGGAAGTCCTTGCCCTGATCCTCATTCCCTAGGATGGGCAGCAGGAAGTGGGGAAGTATGTATTAGCAAGTGGAGCTAGCAGCAGCCAGGAAGGCATGACCCAATGAGAAATGAAAAATTCAGAACCCTCTGAAAGCATTGCAGACTATGATGGGCATTGAAATTAGAAACATTGTGTGCATTTCTAATACTTGTGCTAGGAAAAAGACTGTAGCTGTATTCATGTTTAATGCATTGCCCATAATAGAGAGCTGAACAGCTCTCCGTGGCCCTGTTTTTCTATTCGTTTCCAGAAGAAAGAAGCTGGTTCTATTTTAGGCTTGTATTTGGGAAGTGGGCTTTACCAGAATGGGATCCCATCTGAGGCCAGAGGTGCCTTTTCCCTCCCATGTGAACAGGTACAGTTGAGAGGTCAAGAATGGTGTGCTCTGCCCTCCACTGCCTACCCCCTTTGTATGTGTGTTATGTGAAACTTTAAGGGGGTATATGGAGTTTGGTGATTTACAGTTCTTTACCAGTTTACTCTCTAGATTTTCATAGAATCACCTATAGACTTTCTTTAGGTTACCTCTGTTAGGGTACCCTAACAGAGAGGGAATGAAATACACACTGGTTTCCTTGTTGTTTTCATTTTTAGCATTCATTTGAGCAGGGATGCAACTGCGGCTTTAGTTTGCCCCTAGATTAAAGTTGTCCTCTCTCTCATTAGGCAGGTTTATTTGGACAGTGGCATATGGAGAGGGCCAACGGGGGCAGGAAGGATGTTGGTATTTTATCACTAACATTGTTTAAAATTATAGTGCATGTGGACAATAAAACCCATAATGATATCTAGACCAGCACTGTCCAATAGAATATTTTGCAGTGTTGCAAATATTTTACATCTCACTGTCCAGTACATTAGACACTAGCCACTTGTGACTAATGAGCTCTCTAAATGCAGTTAGTGACACTGAGGAACTTAAAATTTAATTAAAATTTTTTTTGTAAGTTGAAGTTTAAGCCAGGTATGGTGGCCTATGCCTGCAGTCAGTCCTAGCTACTTGGGAGGCTGGGGCAGGAGGATCACTTGAATCTGGGAGTTCAAGGCTACAGTGAGCTCAGATTGTGCCGCTGTACTCCAGCCTGGCTGACAGAGCAAGACACTGTCTGGCAAAAAAACAAAAAAACAAAAAAAAATTAGCGGCTGGGTATGGTGGCTCACACCTTAATCCCAGCACACTTTGGGAGGCTGAGGCAGGAGGATTACTTGAGGCCAAGAGTTTAAGACCAGCCTGGGCAACATAGCAAGACCTTATCTCTATGAAAAATAAAAACCAGCCAGGCGTGATGGTGTGTCTCTGTACTCCCAGCTACTCAGGAAGCTGAGGTGGGAGGATCACTTGAGCCCCAAGAGCTCAAGACTGTAATGAGCTATGATCACACCACTGTACTCCAGTGGGTGACAGAACAAAATGCTGTCTGTCTCTCTTAAAAAAAAAATTACCCATTTAAAACACTGAATTATTTGTTTTTTTTTTTCTTCTTGTTGATTTGTTTAAATTCCTTATAGATTTTGGATTTTAGGCCTTTGTCAGATGCATAGTTTGCAAATGTTTTCTCCCATTCTATAGGTTGTCTATTTACTCTGTGGATAATTTCTTTCACTGTGCAGAAGCTCTTTAGTTTAATTACGCTTCACTTGTTAATTTTTGTTTTTACTGCAATTGTTTTTGGGGACCTAGCCAAAATCTCTGCCAAAACTTATGTCGAGAGGGTATTTTCTAGGTTTTCTTTCAGTGTTTTTATACTTTGAGGTCTTACATTTAAATCTTAGTCCATCTTGAGTTAATTTTTGCATATGGTGAAAGGTAGGGGTCCAGTTTCATTCTTCTACATATAGTGAGTCAGTTATCCCAGCATCATTTATTGAATAGGGAGTCCTTTCTCTATTGCTTATTTTTGTCACCTTTGTAGAAGATCAGATGGTTGTAGGTGTGCATCCTTATTTGTGGGTATTCTGTATTCTGTTACATTAGTCTGTGTGTCTGCTTTTGTATCAATATCATGCTGTTTTGGTTACTGTAGCCTTATAGTATAGTTTAATGTCAGGTAATGTGATGCCTCTGGCTTTGTTCTTTTTGCTTAGGATTGCTTTTTCTACTTGGGCTTTTTTTTGGTTTCCTATGAATTTTAGGATAGTTTTTTCTATTTCTGTAAAAAATGATGTTGGTATTTTGATAGAAATGGCACTGAATCTATAAATTGCTTTGGGTAGAATTTTAAAATGGGCAAAGGACATGAACAGGCACTGCTCAAAATAAGTCATATACATGGCCAACAAACATGGGAAAATGCTTGTCATCACTAATTATCAGGGATATGCAAATCAAAACCACAGATACCATCTCACACCAGTCAGAATGGCAATTTTTAAAAAGTTAAAAATTAATAGATGCTGGCAAAGCTGTAGAGAAAAGGGAATGCTTATACCTTGTTCGTGGGAATGTAAATTAGTACAGCCACTGTGGAAAGCAGTTTGGAGATTTCTCAAATAACTTAGAACTATTAATATCATTCAACCCAGCAATCCCATTACTGAGCATATACCCAAGTGAAAATAGATTGTTCTACTAAAAAGACACATGCACTTATATGTTCATCACAGCACTATTCACACTAGCAGAGACATGAAATCAACTTAGGTGCCCATCAACAGTGGAGTAGATAAAGAAAATATGATACATATACCCCATGGAATACTCTGCAGCCATAAAAAGAACAAAATCAGCCGGGCACGGTGGCTCACACCTGTAATCCCAGCACTTTGGGAGGCAGAGGCAGGTGGATCACGAGGTCAAGAGATTGAGACCATCCTGGCCAACATGGTGAAAC
Source organism: Aotus nancymaae (assembly GCF_030222135.1). Lineage (NCBI taxonomy): Eukaryota > Metazoa > Chordata > Mammalia > Primates > Aotidae > Aotus > Aotus nancymaae. The sequence goes on along the minus strand of NW_026988412.1, from coordinate 7,013,462 downwards.
CCTGTCTCTTCTAAAACTACAAAAATTAGCCAGTTGTGGTGGTGGGCGCCTGTAATCCCAGCTACTTCAGAGGCTAAGTCAGGAGAATCACTTGAACCTTGGGAGGTGGAGGTTGCAGTGGATTGCACCACTGCACTCCAGCCTGGTGACAGAGTGAGTCTCTGTGTCAAAAAAAAAAAAAATCATGTCCTTTGCAGCAACATGGATGCAGCTACAGGCCATTATCCTAAGTGATTTAATGCAGGATCAGAAAACCAAATACTGCTTCTCACTTAGAAGTGGGAGCTAAACACTGAGCTAAACACTGAGGAAGTCAAGATGGGAAGAGCAGACACTGGAGACTACTAGAGCCGGAAAGGAGAGAAGGGGACATGGCCTGAAAAACTACCTATTGGGTACTGTGCTCCTGACCTGGGTGATGAGACATCTGTACTGAAACCTCAGTACCACACAATATACCCAGGTGACAAACCTACACATGTACTCTCTGAATCCAAAATAAAAGTAAAAAAGAAAAATTTAAATGGCCACATGTGGCTAGTGGCTACCATATTGGACAGTGCAGGGCTAGACAATGTCCCACCTTGTTGCCTGTGTCTGGGGTGCATACATTACTCTCACTCCCCAGCCTGGCCCCTACTACTTGGAGAGTCTCACACCTGGTCAACATAAAAGCCAGTTTTCAGGCTGCCACTTAGCTTTTGGTGTCTGTGCCATGAAAAGTGGCAAGAGAGCAAAGAGGTTGTGCCTATGTAAAAAGAAAAAAAAATTAGCACCTTACTTACAACTTAGGGCACAGCAAAGCGTGTATCAAAGAATATGCTTTTATTGTCTACTGATTATCAACGATGTGAGAGACATACCCCAAACTGTGTTCTTCTCCATAGTTTATTCTTCAGTTTAGTGTATACATTGGCCATTGCAAGGACTTAATGGAGATTTCCTTCTTTCATGTGTAGTTAAATATTAACATGATACCTAAGACAAGGAATTTGATGTTTGCTGATTTGATGCCTTGTTTGTAAGTGATGGAGGTAATGAAATGGTTTCTAACTTCTTGGAGAAAAGTCTCTGGCATGCAACATCTCCATTTATATTTGCCACAAGTTCTCTGTATCTCTGCTTCCTTTGGCTGTTTGCCAGGGGAAATGCCATTTATCTGAAGGTTTGGGGCAGGCTAGCAGGAGAAGAGGTCATTTTACTCTGCCTTTATGACAAGGTTAACTGGTTTCACTAGGGCTAGAACAAGCCGCCATGAATGGACCTGCTCACTGAGGGTAGACAAATGCCTGCTAGCCATGGCACTGATTCAGTTGTTGCTGAGGTCAGTAGCTGAAAGGGATGTACTGAAGGCAGAGTCAGCTGGGCTGGAGTCAGGAGGAGCCCCACTGACTGCCTGGAAGGAGAGCTGAGGCTCTGAACCTTGGCTCCTAGCACTTGGCACCATAGGCCTATAAGTTATATTTACTTTTTATGAAATCACCCCTGACAAATCTTTTTGCCAAACAGGATAGAGCTACATGTGAATTAACGCTCTTACTAAAATACATCAATTATCTTTTATTTTGCTATCTGCTACTTGTATATCTGGGCATTTTCTAGAAATAGGACTTGGATATTAACTCATCTTTTCTGCTTTTAGTTGGCACCTGAGTAACCATGACTCACATTTTTTGATAACCAGTGAATTTGGTAACAAAATTCTTCTTTTTTTTTTTTTTTTGTTTTTTTTGAGACGGAGTCTTGCTCTGTTTATCAGGCTGGAGTGCATTGGCGTGATCTCACCTCACTGCAACCTCCACCTCCTGGGTTCATGTGATTCTCCTGCCTCAGCCTCCTGGGTAGCTGGGATTACAGTCATGTGTCACCATGCCTGGCTAATTTTTTTGTATTTTTAGTAGAGATGGGATTTCACCATGTTATCCAGGCTGGTCTTGAACTCCTGACCTCCAGTGATCCACCTGCCTTGGCTTCCCAAAGTGCTGAGATTACAGACATGAGCCACCGTCCTGGCCAACAAAATTATTCATTGCTTTTCTTTTTGACCTTGTATTATTCTTTATTGTGGTGGTTGGTGGTTGGCGGTGGATGGGAAGAGAAGGAACATTTGTCTATATGACTCATTTATGTAAATGAGGAGAAGTTAGTCAGTGAATAACATTGTTGTTTTCTACCAGTTTTGGTTGTAACACAAAAATTGTAGGCTGGGCGCAGTGGCTCATACCTATAATCCCAGCACTTTGGGAGGCTGAGGCTGGCGGATCACCTGAGGTCAGGATTTCAAGGCCAACCTGACCAACATGGTGGAAACCCTGTCTCTGCTGAAAATACAAAAATTAGCTGGGCATGGTGGCACGCGCCTGTAATCCCAGCTACTCGAGAAGCTGAGAAATGAGAATAGCTTGAACCTGGGAGGTGGAGGTTGCAGTAAGCCGAGATCACGCCACTGCACTCCAGCCTGGGTGACAAGAGCGAGACTCTGTCTCAAAAAAAAAAAAAATTATCTTCATTATGGATCACATTTATTAGACAGTTATTTGGTTTCTCCCTTTGCTTCTTAAGCAAAACACCTTGAAAGCAGCAACCTTATCCCCATTGTGATTCTGGTGTCGGTGAGGTGTTCTCACACAGAGTGGGCACATGCAGGGACCAAAAACCCATCAGTAAACAAGGAGCATGTTAGAAATTAGGAGTTAAATCTGTGCTGAACAACATACTAGTGACCAACCACGTGTAGCCATGAAAATTAAATTCAATAAAAAAGTTTTCTAGCTGCACTAGCCACATTTCAAGTGCTCAGTAGCCTCGTGTGTCTAGAGGCTACTATATTGTGCAGCACGGATGCAGGAAGTTTCCATCGCATTGAAGATTCTACCTGACAGCATTGTGGTCGACCTTTCTGGAATGAGCTTGTTTAGTCTGCAGATATTGCTGAGTATCTTCTCAGACCCTGTTCTGACCACAGGGATGCTGTGAGGAGCAAGAAAGGCCAGGCTTGGCAGTCATAGAGACACCGTCTGAGTGAGGAATAAGGTGTGAGAAGCAAACCCAGAAATGCTTACATCATAAATGTCAGTACTGCAGTGCTCACGGCTCCCTGGGGATACAGGAGTAACATCCTATTTCCTCTCCTCAGCAGGGAAGAGAGATAATTAAGCACCATATTTTACAAAAGGGGAGACTGATGAGTGCAGATAAATTGAGCCCACCCGTGCCTTGCAGTTGGTCCGTTTGCCTCTCTAAGCCGCATCTTCTTATACTGGATAGTGGGGTGTTTAGCACCTGCTCTTCAGAGCGTTGGCAAGGGCTCTAAGGAAAATGTGTGAAACCTTCTGCTTAGCACTCAGCATTAAATGCACTGAGGCCATCATTACACTAACCTTTCATACCATAAAACTGGTTTAGAAGCTAACAAGCAACCTCAGCTGGAGACCGGGAAGGGGAGGCCTTTACTGGGAAAGGGAGCAGCTGGGTTAGGGAGCAGCAGGCCTCCAGAGTGTGTGAGAAACAATTGTATTTCCCTGAGAGGGACACGCCTCAGAGAGATCCTTGTAAATGGAACTTTGCAGACTCCTACTTTTTAAATTTACAGGTCAAAAATTTGCATTTATTTGTAGACATCTAGAAAAAAATCACAAGTGTATATATCACTTTATATAGATCTTATTAATAATTTTATTTGGACAAGATAACTTATGCCACAGCAATCTTACACAGCATAATTAAAGACTGCAGCACCCCCAAGAGTGGTCTCAGGTACGTACAGTATGTGAAGAAAAGGTTGCAACTCAGAGCCACCATGATTAAGTTAAAAACCCCTGACACATAGTATATGCACCAGTAGATTTCCTTCAGGTCATGACCAGCATGAAAAATATCAGGGCACAGATACCCAGCACATGTTCTGCAAAGGTGTCCTGCAATATGGGCGACAGAGCAAGACTCACCAAAAAAAAAAAAAAAAAAAAAAAAAAAAAATCAGATCCTGCTTCAGTGTTAGCATCAAGCCCTTAGAAGAAATTTAAAAAGTCACTTTTCCCATATACAGACATCAGCAATGATTCACACATAGAGCTGGTGGGCTGGGTAGCTGGCCACAGAACCCAACCAGTCCTTGCCTGGGAGAAAGCAAGATGGATACTGAAGTTCTCTCTCACATTCAGGCACACATCTGCTTCTGGTTTGTAAGAATTTTATTTACTGGTTGGTAAATAAAATCAGGAGAAAGCAATGCAGGTCTCTGGGAATCTCATACCTTCCATAAGGAAAATGCTCTGCCTATGCCAGTTCATTCCCTCCCTTCCTCCCTCCCTCTTCCTCTTCTTCCTTCTTCTTTTTCCTTCTCCTTTTCTTTTCCTTCTTTCTTACCTTTCCTTTCTTTCCCCTCCCTCCCTCCCTTCCTTCCTTCCCACCTTCCTGCCCTCCTTCCTTTTGTTTCTTTCTCATCCCTCCCTCCCTCCTTCCTTTCATCACACCCTCCTTCCCTCCTTCCCTCTTTCTCTTTCTTCCTCCCTTTTCTTCTCCTCTGACAGGGTCTTGTTCTGTTGCCCAGGCTGGAGTGCAATAAATAGTACAGTCATAGCTCACTTCAGCCTCAACCCCCGAGGATCAAGGGATCTTCCTGCCTCGGCCTCTCAAGTGGCTGGGACTACAGGTGTGTGCTACTACACCTGGCTATTTTATTTTTAATTTTGTTTTGGTAGAGATGGGGGTCTCACTATGTCACCCAAGCTGGCCACAGATTCCTGGGCTCAAGAAATCCATCTGCCTCGGCCTCTCAAAGCTTTGGTATTATAGGCGTTTGCCACTGTGCTTGGCCCAAGTTTTAGTCAGTGAGGAAGATGGGAGGATTTAAGGCTTTGGTGACAATTATAATAGTCTTGAGAAATTATTTTCCCTTCAAGTCAAGATGTTTTGCAGGCTCCTATCTGACCATATTTTAATGGGTATTGTTGTCATATCTGCACCCAGGCTCCATTGTCTTCTGTAAAGAGCACATCTCTCCTCCTGAATCTTCCCTAGAATTTTCCAGGAGTGAGGCAAGTGTGGGCCTCCTATGTCCCCTTCCTGCCTGTGTGCATTTCCCCTCCTCTCAGACACATGTCTTTGAGCAAGTCAGGGTGCCTATCTCAGAGTCCCGTTGTAGGTGAAAATGGTGACAAGCAGGGCCTTGCCAGGACCAGGAAAGATGACATCTGTGGTTTCCACGCCTTTCTCCATCTCAGGGGGTTTGGCCTCCCCAAGCCCTTCAGGTCAGGGACCCTCCTAGACTGGAGGTCCTGCCGTCATGATGGATGCACAGGTTAGGGAAGAAATTCATGGGCATGACTGACACACCACAGCAGAGTCTAGAAAAGGTCACTGTGCTCACAGGTGAACTGTAGTTTTCACTGCTTCCACTTAAAAGAAAATCTGAGAAACTGGGGAAAAATCTTATACTCAAGATTGGGCAAATCTCTTAAAAATTATTTAAAGCAACATTACAAAAACATTGAATACAATTTAAAAAGAAAACCAATGTGCTTAATATGACTATTTTAAATTCTTTTTTTCTTCATAGTGTTTTGCAAATATTCACATATCCTTCTTATTGGTGTAATCGTCATGAACTTTTTCACTTAAAGCTTTACCATTTTCAGTGAGGGTGACTAAAGTTTATAGAAGTTTAAAGTAATAGAGAGGTAGAGTATCCCTTATCCAAAATGCTTGGGGTTAGAAGGGTTTTGGAGTTTTTCAGATTTTGGAATATTTGCATTATACTTATTGGTTGAGTATCCCTAGTAAAAACATTCAAAATCCAGAATTCTCTAGTGAAATTCCCTTTGAGTACAACCTTTCAAGATCATATCTATTCTCAAAAAGTTTTGGATTTTGGAACATTTTGGATTTCAGATTTTTGGAGTGTGGATACTCAACTGTTATATCGTTTTTATGTTTGCATGCTATTTATTAAATCAGTCTATCATAACTTGGTATCTCTTGGACATCTAGATTAATTTTTACACTTATAAGTAATATGCAAGTAATCATCTTTATTCTGATAATATTTTTCTTTGACTAAAGCTAAATTCCAAGAAATGGGTCTGAATACTTTTGTATGAGCAAATCAGTGAAACTTTAGCCAGTTGTACATTTTTACTATTCTGATAAGCTTTTCTATGCTGATAGATATGTTTTTAACGGTAATTACATAATTCAGTTCTGTATTATTAATTTGAAATGATCTTAAATTTTTATCACAGGAAATATTAAACACACGTACAATGAGCTAAACAGTCTGCCCAACCCCCATGTGTCCAGCATCAGTGGATACTCAGGATGGCATTTTTGATTTTGTCAACCCTTTAACATCCTCTATTACTTTGAAGTAAATCTCAGTGTTATCATTTAATGTATACATATTCAGTGATTTATTTTTTCAACCTCTACATTTACATCCAAAGTTCTTACCTTGCCTTTCTAGCTGCATAACTCACATGCATTAAGCATCCCCTGTGGACAGTGGGGAACTATTGACTGTTTCCGAGCAGAGGAAGGATAAAGTGGTGAGAACTGTACTTTGTAGAATGAACTTGTTAGCTCTCTGCAGGATGCTTGATGTGGAAACACCTGGAAGTGAGAAGCTGGCCATCCACGTCAGCCCTCCAGCTGTGATGCTGCTGCTCAGCTCATTCCCATTCCCTCCTCCCACTCCCTGCCTGAGTGTATCTCCTTACCCTCTTATGAATAGTTGGTGACTGAGCCCTGCCATGGCTGAAAGTCACAGTCAAATAGAATTCTCAGTTAAAAGTTCCTTAAACAATAATAATATTTGATTTTCTTTCATAAGTTCTGAGGCCCAGGGCCAGTGACTCCAGGACTGGTTACTTTGGCAGCTCCAAACTGCTGGGATTCTGTTGTCCTCTCCGTCCTCCTCACCTGCTCTTGGTTACAAAATGGCTGCCACAGCAGTGCCCTTATACCTTCCATGTCTGTGTCCAAGGCAGGCTGGAGGGTTGGTGTTTCCTTTCCTTTGCCAGGTAGAGGGATCTTTCCCAACAGTGTCTAGCATACTCTCTCTCATCCTCTGGGCAGAGCTGGGTTACTGTCTAGCAGGTCAGCAGGGAGTTTGGGAAAGTGGACTTGTGGCATTTTCGCCCTCTGGAGTGGAGTTGCAGCAGGAGAAGAAGGCTGTTAGGTCAAGAGAGCCTGCCATAGGGTTTTACATGTGGAAAAAGACTGAGTCTCAAAAAGTTTTCTCCAAAATCACAGGCAGGCATGCAGAATGAGGCCTCAAACCCAGGTCTCCCAACCTGAGGCAGTGTTCTTTTCCCACTGTCCCCTTGAATCTCTGTGTGGGAGGCTTTGGTGGACCAAATAGAGGCCTGGAAATGGGTCAGCAGTGGGAACCAAGAAGGCCAGCGAAGTGGGAGATGTGGAGAAGGAGCCCGAGGTGACAGCAAGCTTCGAGCAGGCTAATGGGGACATGGGGAGGGGCAGCTTTGGGGTTTCACATGATGCCAACAGGACAGTTATGAGGACCTGCCTGGCAAGATATGGAAGTCTGGCCTTCAAGTTTGTGTCACATCTCCCGTGTTGAGGCAAGTCATCTGTTAGAGGTGGTCCTTAAGGAGAATGGAGCCCAGCTTGTGTGGGGCTGTTGTAGAGGTAGAAGAGAAGCCAGGGAAGTGCCTCAATGTGGAAGCCTGGTGGGAGCTGTAAGAGGCTGAGGAGGCGAGCATTTGGAAAGTGCCGTTGGGCTTGCTGGCCATGCAGTCGAGAGTGATCCTGTGTGTGTGTACACATATGTATCTTAAATTTACTTTGATATAATTCCAGACTTAATAAAGTTGCAAAAATAGACCAGAAGAGTTCTCATATTCCTTTACCCAGCTTCCCCAAATGTTAATGTTAATGATCTCACATATCTGTAGTAGTGATCAAAACCAGCACGTTACCATTGGTAACATAGTATTAATTAATAACAAATCTGCAGGCCTCATTCGAATATTGCCATTGTCCCACTGGGTCCAGATCCAATCTAGAATCCCATGTTCATTTAGGTGTGTTTCAGCCTCTTCCAATCTTTTCTGAAGACATAGGCCAGTTATTTTGTAGAATGCCCCTCAGTTTGGGAATTTGATGTCCTCGGTGTGCCATGTCGGGGCACATGGTATTGATGTGTCTCATGACTACTGATGCTGACCTTGATCACTCATTTTGTCAAGATGGTGTCAGTCAGGTTTCTCTGCTGCAAAGTTACTATTTGTTTATTTCTAAAGAGAACGTTTCTTAAATTGACTTCTTAAAACACAGGTTCTTTTTAGTGGCTCATCATTTGACCATCTTCAGTAGCCTCTGTTGATGTTTTTAAAAATCAAAGGGACATGCATTTGGTTAGAAAATTCAAACAGGGCAGAATTACTAAAAAATAAAATTATCCTTCTGGTATATCCTCCAGAAAATTTTCCTGTACAAATAGTGGTGATCTTTTTTTTTTAATTTTAAAAATTTCAATAGTTTTTGGGATAGGAGTGTTTTTTTCTTGTTATGTGGATGAATTACATAGTGGTGAGTTCTGAGATTTTAGTGCACCCATCATTGAGTAGTGTACATCGTACACAATATGTACTCATATATTTCACATCTTCTACACCCACAGTGACCTTTTTGACATGGCATCAGTGGCATGATGGAGGTGGCAGTCAGGGCCTCAGTGGACTGAAATTTGAATGGAGGGTGGCTGGGGAAGTGAAGACTTGGACTAAGGTTCTGGGAGCTTGAGGGTAAAGGCTCAGAGGAAGGGGGACCCCAGGAGAAGGGAAGGCTTTTCATATGACAGGGTTGTGTGGAGACTGTCTGTAAAATTACTTTATGTACAAAGGACTACAGATGAAGGGTGGCATCAAAGTAGTGCCTGACTCTATGAGGTGAAAAAGCGACTGCTGTTTTCCTTAGTGTTTTTGGAATATTTTTCACAATGGTCAGTACCTACTAAAGCACATGCTAACTGATTTTTCATTTATTACAAAATGACAGGGTGCCGCTTATCTCATTAGAGATAGTGAACCCCAGAGAGTCGTTGTTTATGGGGGCATTGGTAGGGTTCTGTTCCCATGTATTCAGGCCAGAGATTCGGTACTTCTGCCTGGTGCTTTGCACAAGAACACAGCGTTGTCTGTGGGTGGGCATTCTGGGCCAGAGAGACATAGGTAGCTGGAGGACCGTTAGAGAGAAAACACGTTGCCTAACAGACTTGGTTTAATGAACTCCTGATGAAGGAGCTGTACTAATGAGCACCCTGATAAGGAAGGCATATAGCAAATGTCTTTTAAAAAGTATACAGATGGTCTTCTCTAAGTAGGTTAGTTCCTAATGATTCATTATGTCTTTTGCTAGACCCTGGCCATATTTTTTGAACTTGTTAGGTCTTTTCAACAAAGAATTTTTGCGTTATGCCTTTCCTCCCTCATGTGCAATCTTGTAGGCAGGTAGGAACAACAGAATGGGGGTGGCGTGGAGGGTGGGGACGTCCCAGAGACCTTGGTTCTGTTGCACTAAGTGAGCTCAATACACCTAGGGAGTCTGTCTGGCCTTTCAGTGTCCAGGAGAGCAGTAGGATGGAACCACAGGGGACACAGGTCTGACACACAGGTCGTTACTTAGGAATGAGCACTGGACTTGCCCCAGTGCCTGGGATGCAGTAGGCTTTCAGTAAATGCTAACTCACACAAAAATGTTCTGCATGCTTTCTTTAGCTTCTCCTTTTAAAGAATCACCTAATAATGCTTTAAGTCTTTCAAATTGCCGATTTGTCCTTCTGTCAGATAAAATGCATGAAGTAAGTTATGATTCTGAATAGGAACAGAACTCATTCCTGGTTGATTTAAAGTCTCATTTAGAGATTTTCATTTTGCTTAAAGCTAATATACAGTGTGATGCCCGAGGTCTGTTTTAAAATCTTGCTATGTAACATTATCATTATTGACAGGAAAAATTTGTCTACAATCATTTTAATCTGTTGCATAATAAGTATTTAGAGAGTCTCTTAATTCATTTCCATTTTAGACTAAGTGTCTATTTGTACATTCTTCAAAATGGACCAAAGATGAGAGGCAGAGACAGTGAAAGGGAAGATCCTTTTATTGGCCCCGTGGGCTAAGACAGAGGAAAGGATTGATAATCTTTTCAAAGCAAGAAATATTTTGGTTTTCATTCTAATGTTCCTGAGTAATCCACAACTGTGTATGGTACTCCCGCCCCCTTTCCTTCCATCTCTGTAATGAACTCTTTCTTAATTTTAAGTTTCCTGACAATTGAACCCTTCAGTTGGGTGCTATTAGCTATATCCTTGTTTTAAATTTCCCTTTCTCTCACTTTCCAGACTGGGCATTGTTGAGTCCAGAATGAATTGGGGAAGTTGACTGATTAAGCAAGGGCTATAGAATAAAGATCTAGGTTAGAGGCAGGCTAGAAAAGCCAGGCTGGAGTACATACTGGAGACCACAGAGACATTGATCTACTGCGGGTCACATTTACCTCCTCAGTAATCTCAGGTGTTGTGGCCGCCAGCACTGGTGACCAGGAGCAGGTTGGTCTTCAATGTCTCTGTGTCAGTGCCTGAGGCAGGGATACTGAAAAGAACATGCCTGCCACATAGGATGGGAATCTGGTCACAAAGATATCCCTAGTTCTGTTGGAGTAGAAATCACATCTGGGATAAGGCAAAAAAGGGAACTGTCTACAAAAATTTTTAAAGAATTGGCAAACTAATGTTTTTCTTAGCAGATGTGCCTTTGTCATATTCCTAAGGCTTTCCTCCCGTCAGTCTTGCTTCTCCTTCCTTGAGACCAGTTTCTTTCTCCCCGGGGCCTCTGACTGGGCCGCTGCCAGGACCTGCCCTCTGGACTGCTGCTGCCTAGCAGGAATCCGTAGCTTCCTTTCACTATCCTGCTGGGTGGGTCAGCTTTCTGGATCCTTACCCGCTTCATCTTTCTCGGGTTTCTTTTTTATTTGTGCCAAAGTCTATTTTCAGTCATTTTTTTCCCTAGAAGAATGTTCAGAATGTAAATTTTCTGCCTTTTTAAAAATAACTCTAAGGCCAGGTGTGGTGGCTCACACCTGTAATCCTAGTACTTTGGGAGGCTGAGGCGGGTGGATCATGAGTTCAAGAGATCGAGACCATCCTGGCCAACATAATGAAACACCGTCTCTACTAAAATACAAAAATTAGCTGGGCATGGTGGCGCGTGCCTGTAGTCCCAGCTACTCGGGAGGCTGAGGCAAGAGAACTGCTTGAACCCGGGAGGTGGAGGTTGCAGTGAGCTGAGATCGTGCCACTGCACTCCAGCCTGGCACCTGGCAAAAAAGCGAGACTCTGTCTCAAAAAAAAAAAACCAAAAAACAAAACTAAAAATGTCTCTGTGGTCCTTACACTTAACTGCTAGTTTGTATGGATGTAGAATTAGGTTCAAAATTCTTTTCTTCAGAATTCCGAAGGCCATGGTTTTGCTTCTGGTGTTTCTATGAGGACCATTTACTGACTGTATTCTCACCCTTGGATGGGAGCTTTTCTTTTTTCTTTCTGGGTCCTGTAGAGACTAGTCTTGGTCTTGGTGTCCTCAAATTTCATGAAGATGTGTCCCATTTTCATCCTTTCTGGTAATCTAGGTTTCTTAAATCTAAATTCTCTTGCCTTATCTTTAGCTTGAGGAAGCTCTCTTCTATTATTACCATTTTCAATATTTTCTCACCGTTTATTTTTCTCTTCTCTCTTTCTGGAAAGCCTGGAGACCAGTTGATAATCTTCCCAGGCTGTCATTTCTCTTAAACTTTCTCAATATTTTCCTTTTTTTTTTAAACCCATGGGACAGTTATTAAATTCGAAATTATTAATCTCCCAACCTTTCTACTAGATTTTTTATTTTGGTAATCATATTTTTAATATCCATGAACTCATTTTTTATCCTAATTTCTGTTTTTTCATAGCAGCCAGGTTTTTTTTTTGTTTCTGTTCTCTTATTTTGTCTTTAGGGGTATTATGTTTTCTTGATGCTCTCTGAAGATACATACTAACTGGACTTTTAAAATACTCATTTCTGTTAGCTGAAGTAGTTTTTTTGCTTGGAGTCAGTTCTGTTTACTTTATTCAGTTTTTTTCTTTTGAGCTATAGATGTGCCCTAAAATATCTGGATGTCTTTGGCTGTCTGTTCATGTTTAGCACCCTGGCCAGGGTAGATTATCGCAAGTAGTGGGTAGCTTTACAGGCAGGTCATTTGGTCTCTAGTGAGCCTCTCTCCTGAACAGGAGGGCAGCTGGGCACTCAGTGTATGTGCTTACTTGGGCAGGAAGCTTAGACAAATGGCACAGGAACTCCAGTGGACTCAGGTGCAAAAGGATGTGTGCAAGAGTTGAAGAGAAGATGCCTAACCAAGGGCAGATATGAGAGGGTAACCTAATCCTGTAAAATAAGCAGAGACAGAAATTCTAAGAACAGAATTTTTGTTGTTGTCACTCTTGATTTTGAAAGTTATCTCTAGAGCAGTGGTTCTCTCAAATTTAATTGATTTGTACTAGCCACATTTCTCATGCTTCACAGCGATTTGTGACTTCTGTATTGGACAGTGCAAAGATAGGATATTTCCATCACAGATAATTCAATTGGACAGAGCTGATCTAGACAGTATTGGTGCTGTTTTAAGGAACTTGAAGATTAGGAGTGCTGTTATGTTTATAAACATAAAGTTTTGTATTTCAGGATATCAGGGATAAGGAGAGTTTGAAACAAATTAACAATTGGTAATTTTGAAATTTAACAGATTAATCTGAGTACAGTTCATAATGTGCCCTCTGACACAGAAACCACTTGCACCCCCACAACTCCCACCTCTGCCTGTACCCTTTCTCACAGTAGATTCATAATTAATGTGAGAAGAGGGTTGAAACTCAAGCCGGCAGACAGTAAGAGCAGCTTTAGGTGTTATTCAAAAAGGTCCCCAGGAAGCTATCCCCAGGTCCAGCTACCATGGTAACTGGTAGTAGTGGGCGAGTGCCTTCACTCCGGTGCCTTCCCCCCAAAGGATAGTGAAGAATCTGAGCCCTTTCGTAACATGATGGTGAGCTCAGATGCTGAGGCCTCAGTGGGAAGGAAGAGCTGGACACAAGTGATTCCCCTGTCTTGGTGGTCAGCCTGAGTTAGGAGATCTGCTTTGTGTGAGAATGACTGAATGAAATGTGTAGATGGGAGAGGGAAAATGCCAAAGGTCAGAAACATTGCTGAAATCTTGAATATGTTCTAAAAATGGAAGACTTTGCTCTTGTAGCCCAATGTGTTCTAAGCTCATTTGCTGTTTTTTAAGCCTGTGTCCTGCTAATGCAAAGCCATTTGAACCCTTCTTATGCAGTCCATTTTCTCTTTGGCTGTGTTATTGGAGCCATGACTGATCAAGCCTTTAGCTAGAACTTCACTGGAAAAGGCGATTGGTTTAGTGCATGTGACTTTCCTTAGTTCTCTTTTCCCTCAGATTTGGATAAATAGGATAAGTGATAAGTAAACAGCTATCAGCAGTTGTGTGGTTTGTTGTTAAAGATTCAGCAGTTGTTGGTTCAGAGTGGGGAATCATGGAGTCATTACTGACCAGTGAGTTTGGAATGCTTTTGCTATTTCAGGGTCTACATCAAGGCAGTTATGTTTGTAGAGTTAGGAATTGCAGGCCACACCCTGTGTTCACGGTACCAGATTTGCCTCCCCTCATTGAGGTTTGTTTGGGGGCATTGCTCTTCATTGGCACTTGGAAAGACCTTTTTATGAAGAGCGTCAATAAAATTAGAAGGCATAAATAAATAAAATATCATCTCTTTGCTGTTGCTTTAGATTTTCTTCTTGTGGTAATGTCTTTCAGAATAGAATCATCTTTTGATCGCTAGTAAACAGGTAACCTGTCAGGTGGGTAGGGCTGCTCCTGAGTGTGGGCAGGGTTTCAAGTTGAATTTGGAAGAGAAAAAGGTATATTGGGCCTTCTTTATGGGTGGAGAACCCACTGCCTCTAAAAAACAAGAGTTGTTGCTTTGTCAGTGATGTAGAAAGTTGCCTCTGAGGAGCTGGATTAATAGTGAATCTCTTGGAAAAATAGCACAGAAAATGACCTTTTACTTGTGTTCTCTGAGGCAACTCAAGTGGAATTTATTTCTAGGCAGAAAAACATTTTGTGTGAATTATATCCAAGGAAGCAGTGTAACTTAGTGCTCAGTAATTAGCCCTGTCCCGGTATTTAAGCTTCTGAAGGAAAGTGCTGCTGTTGTAATTGAGTTCTTTTTAATCCTGTTAGCAGTGCATTTACATATTCTAATTGAATGTTTCAGAATTCAGCAGGTGAAGCCTTTCTGAGTGTTGGCATTATCCATCAGGTGTGCCCCTGGAGACCCATGTGCTGAGGGGGCTGAATAGCAGCGTGAGCCTCAGCTTCAGCAGTGGTGTGGCCGCTGCTTTTGGGTGGCCCAAATGTCTCTCACTGTTCCCCTGTAACTTGCCACTTTTCACCTGGATGTTCATCACCTGTAAGCAGTTAACATCTTTACGAGCAAGATGCAGAGTTCAGATGACTCCCAATTCCTTAGCTCCCTTGGACATTATCAGGATTTCAGTTATAGTCAGAAAGAAAGTTTCCATGGATAAATAAAGCACTTGATCATTAATTCGGGGAAAAGCAGAGACGTTTGGTCTCACTTAAAGGTTTTTTCCATTTAAACAACCTCCTTAGGTGGTTAAAGCCACACACAGTTGTTGCTTAAGTAAAACCCTGGATGAGCTGCAGTTGACAAGATTGTACCTTAAGTGCTCTGTGTCTGAGACTCACCCTGCGTGCTCACTCATATATGCACCTGATCTTACCAAATATACCAAACTGTGTGTGTGTCTTGGAAGCGTGCCAGCTTCTCTGGTCATAGGGTGCTGTGCAGTACAGCAGGACCAGGACTCTAAAGGGAGCGAGCGCTGATCACTTGGAAGGGTGAATGGCTCTTTTCAAGGTGGACTGATGGCTGTCTGTTCACAAGAAAGACTCCTCAGGCATAATGTGTTATAGGCTCATTGTCTCCTATTGAGGGTGGGTCTTAGGGCTGGGTTCTTTTCTCTCTGGACAAGTGAGCTTTACCACAGAAACTCTTATAGTGCATGATACACACACACACACACACACACACACACACACACACACACACATCCTTATGCTGCCTTCTTTCCTCCTCAGATCAGCTGAAGAGAAGAGGGGACCTGTCCCCTGGTATCTCTCTTACAGGCCTGCAGGTTTCCCAGGACCAAGGTCTCCTTGTGAGTGTATCTGGTGAGTGCAGTGTGAGGGGCACCTTTCCAGAACCAGTCAGTGTGACCGACTCTCCATGAGTGGGTGGGGCTTTGGGCCCATGCAGTAGGGGGTGATCAGGAGCCTGAGGAGACAGGGTCATTTCCCTGCCTCTTGAAATGTGCCTGGTCCCAATGAGATGTTCTGTGGGTATACAGTACACACTGGATCGAAGATGTAGTATATAAAGAAGGTGAAACAGCTAATTATAACATGTGTGTATGCGTCTCTGTGTGTGTGTGTGTGTGTGTGTGTGTGTGTGTGTATATATACATATATATATATATGTATATATATACATTTTTTTTTTTTTTTGGACAAAGTCTCACTCTGTCACCCAGGCTGGAGTGCAATGGCGCCATCTCAGCTCACTGCAACCTCCACCTCCCCAGTTCAAGTGATTCTTGTGCTTCAGCCTGCTGAGTAGCTGGGATTACAGGCATGCACCACCATACCTGACTAATTTTTGTATTTTTTTGTTTGTTCATTTGTTTGTTTGAGACAGAGTTTTGCTCTTGTTACCCAGGCTGGAGTGCAATGGCACAATCTCAGCTCACCCCAACCTCTGCCTCCTGGGTTCAAGCAGTTCTCCTGCCTCAGCCTCCCGAGTAGCTGGTACTACAGGCGCGCGCCACCATGCCCAGCTAATTTTTGTATTTTTAGTAGAAGCAGGGTTTCGTCATGTTAGCCAGGCTGGTCTCAAATTCTTGACCTCAAGTGATCCACCTGCCTTGGCCTCCCAAAGTGCTGGAATTACAGGCATGAGCCACCATATCTGGCCGTCTTTTTACTTTCTTAATATATCTAATAGAAAATTTAAAATTCCCTAAGGGGCTCTTATTTGTGGCTTGGGTTGTATTTCTATTGGATCGTGTTGGTCTAAGGCCTGTGGGCTTTAAAAACTTATCAAGGGCAATAAAGAAAGTATTTCGTGACACAAAGCCCTATTTGCTGGCCTCTAGGCTTCAATAAAGGGTTATTTTCTCTAGGGAGTTTTGACAAGAAAATTATAATGAAAGTAAGGAAGTGCTGAGAGTATGTGTGTTTGTTTGCATATAGATTATACAAATATAGATACATGTGAGTTGCCTAGGACCTCAAGAGGAAAATGACTCAAATCTTGTAAACTGTGAACGTTTCTTCTCTACCTTTCTTTCTTCATATATTAGAATGTATTATTGGAAAACCATATGAGAATTAATTGATGTAGTAAAGTGTTTTGATCTTAAGAGAGCAAGAAAATGCATTTATTGTTGAAACAAACACTTTGTTTAAACAAAAATGGTTTTTCTAGATAGGGAGGAGATTCTACTGATGACTGGCTTATCAGTTACTCATTTAAAGCAAAGTGGAATGTGCTTCAGGAATTTTCCTCAAGTGATATTATTTGTTCATTTAAAAAGTGATTCTTAAAAGCCATCTATGACAAACCCACAGCCAACATAATACTGAATGGGGAAAGTTGAAAGCATTCCTTCTGAGAACTGGAACAAGTCAAGGATGCCCACTCTCACTGCTCCTCTTCAACACAGTACTAGAAGTCCTAGCCAGAGCAATCAGACAAGAGGAATAAAGGGCATCCACATCGATAAAGAGGAAGTCAAACCACGGCTGTTTGCTGATGATGTGCTTGTTTACCTAGAAAATTCTAAAGATTCCTCCAGAAAGATCCTAGAACTGATAAAATAATTCAGCAAAGTTTCCAGATACAAAATTAATGTACACAAATCAGTAGCTCTTCTATACACCAACAGTGACCAAGCAGAGAATCAAATCAAGAACCCAGGCTCTTTTACAATAGCTGCAAACAACAAAACAAACAAACAAAAAACAGGAATATACCTAACCAAGGAGATGGAAGACCTCTACAAGGAAAACTATAAAACAGTGCTGAAGGAACATAGACAACACAAACAAATGGGAACACATCTCATGCTCATGGATGGGTAGAATCAATATTGTGAAAATTACAATACTGTCAAAAGCCAACTGCAAATTCAGTGCAATTCCCATCAAAATACCACAATACCACCATCATTCTTCACAGAGTTAGAAAAAAAAAGTCTAAAATTCACATGGAACCAAAAAAGAGCCTGCATACCCAAAGCAAGACTAAGCAAAAAGAACAAATCTGGAGGCATCACATTACCTGATTTCAAACTATACTGTAAGGCCATAGTCACCAAAATGGCATGGCAGTCATATAAAAATAGGCATAGAGACCAATGGAACAGAATAGAGAATCCAGAAATGAACCCAAATACTTATAGCCACTGATCTTCGACAAAACAAACAAAAACATAAAGTGGGGAAATTACACCTTTTTCAACAAATGGTTCTGGGATAATTGGCAAGCCACATGTAGGAGAATGAAACTGGATCCTCATCTCTCACCTTATACAAAAATCAACTAAAGATGGATAAAGGACTTAAATCTAAGACTGAAACTATAAAAATTCTAGAAGATAACATTGGAAAAACTCCTCTAAATCTTGACTTAGGCAAGGATTTCATGACCAAGAACCCAAAAGCAAATGCAATAAAAACAAAGGTAAATAGCTGGGACTTAATTGAACTAAAGAGCTTTTACATGGCAAAAGGAACAGTCAGCAAGAGTAAACAGACAACCCACAGAGTGGGAGAAAGTCTTCACAATCTGTATATCTGACAAAGGACTAATATCCAGAATATACCATGAACTCAAACAAATCAGCAAGAAAAAAGCAAACAATCCCATCAAAAAGTGGGCTACGGACATGAATAGATAATTCTCAAGATATACGAATGGCCAACAAATGTATGAAAAAATGCTCAACATCACTAATGATCAGGGAAATGCAAATCAAAACCACAGTGGGATGCCACCTTACTCCTGCAAGAACATAATCAAAAAATAAAAAAAATAGTAGATGTTGGCATGGATGTGGTGAAAAGGGAACATTTCTTTACCGCTGGTGGGAATGTAAAGTAGTACAACCACTATGGAAAACAGTGTGGATATTTCTTTCTTTTTTTTTTTTGAGACGGAGTTTCACTCTTGTTACCCAGGCTGGAGTGCAATGGCGCGATCTCGGCTCACCGCAACCTCCGCCTCCTGGGTTCAGGCAATTCTCCTGCCTCAGCCTCCTGAGTAGCTGGGATTACAGGCACGTGCCACCATGCCCAGCTAATTTTTTGTATTTTTTTTTAGTAGAGACGAGGTTTCACCATGTTGACCAGGATGGTCTCGATCTCTTGACCTTGTGATCCACCCGCCTCGGCCTCCCAATGGACATTTCTTAAAGAACTAAAAGTAGAACTGCCATTTGATTCAGCAGTCCCACTACTGGGTATCTACCCTGAGGAAAATAAGTCATCATATGAAAAAGATACTTGCACACACGTTTATAGCGGCACAATTCACAATTGCAAAAATGTGGCACCAGCCCAAATGCCCATTAATCAAGTGGATAAAGAAACTGTGATATATATATATATCTCCATCATATATATATATATATGATGGAATACTACTCAATCATAAAAAGCAGTGAATTAATGGCATTTGCAGTGACTTGGATGAGATTGGAGACTATTATTCTAAGTGAAGTAACTCAGGAATGGAATGTCAAACATCGTATGTTCTGCTTCATTATTGGGAGCTAAGCTATGAGGATGCAGAGGTCTAAGAATGACACAATGGACTTGGGAGACTGAGGGGGAAAGTGTGGGAAGGGAATAAGGGATAAAAGACTACAAATTGGGTGCAGTGTATACTGCTTGGGTGATGCGTGCACCAAAATCTCACAAATCATTGAAGATCTTACTCATGTAACCAAACACCATCTGTTCCCCAGCAACCTATGAAAAATTTTAAAAAATGATTCCTAATGGCTTTGCTTTGTTTTAATGGGTGATTTTATGCTATGATTAGGGTAAATTGAATGCATCTTTTCCTACCTAGAGGGAGAAAGGTCAGGAAGGAAAAACTATTTTTCTATTAGTGGCCAAATTGTAATTTTTAAAAAGTTAAACTCAGTTCTCATGCAGCTATATAGCGAGCAGATACCAGAGATTGATTTAACTTGCTAATGGAACCAGCAGATGGCAGTGGGTTCAGAGGAGGCCTAAACATGAGTGAAGGGGACAATAGATATAAACTTTGATTGTCCTGGGCAAACCAGAACATGTGGTCCCCCTAGTTATGAAGATCACTTTGGGTTATTCATCCTGAAACCAAAAATTTTGATAGAACTGAGAGGTTAGGTATCATGTCTTATCCTGATAAAATATTCTATTAAAACTATGTAAATTCAGTTTTATGAAATAAATCTATACCAAAATCATTTCATTAAAAATGGGGTTTTTGAGAAAATAAAAAGTGACATTATATTTTCAGAATCTTTCAAACATATTCTGATAATTTTTTTTATGGACAGTGCTTGAAGGTGTGACTGTGTTTTTGTTAATTCACATATGAAATATGCCACTTGTTTAAAATTATCTCAGAGATTAATCTCATTCAAATCTTTAATCAGTCAGTTTATTATTCATAAGTCTGGTGTTTCTAATAAAATTCTATCACATGAAACAGAATTGTGTTTAATAAGATAATAAGCTTTACAAAATGTTTAAGTCAACACTTTAATTATTTTAAATTGTATCAGCTTTAGAAATAACTGTATAATTAAGACTTGCTGTAGCTTAGAATACTCTTAGGAAAGATTCACTGTACTGCTTCTCAGTCAACAGCCCTTACATGCAGGTGACTGACAGTGGCCAGTGTAACCAATGTTATTGGACAGTGACATGCCTCTGAGCCTGGATGACAGTGCCACCAGAGCCACATGCCTCCTGTGTAGAGCCAGGAAGGGGCTCTGTGTGTTCAGTCATGGGCCCATTTACTCTGTGTTCTCTTTTTTGATCGTTTGAACGTTAAGAAGTTTGGACAGACAGTTTTGCCTTGATGAATACTCTTGTATTCCTATAATGATTCTTGAGTTTTTCGTTAAGTTACTTGAAATCAACTTTGGTTACTTTGGGTCTGGATCTTGTGATTTATTAGGTGAGTCTGGAGGAGTGCTCATTAGGACTAATGCTTCCCACTGCCGCAGCGAGTCCTTCCTGAGCTCCGTGGAGTGGTGGGAGCAGGTGCTATTCTCAGCCCTGTGTGAGCTTAGGTGTTGTAAGCACTTATCTTTTCCTGGTCTTGTGTAGTTTCTTTACCTGCTCAGTACTCAGCTGGATGCTCCAGGGGCCTTCTGCACAGCTCCACGGTTCTCCCTCTGTGCAGCTCTCTCCTCTTCAGTACTATGTTCTGAGTGCTTTAGCTGAGTGGTCTCCGGGATTCTTCACTCCATCTCCTTTACTCAGGAAGTCCTCCAGCCTCTGCCTTGGTTTCCCTCTCGTGCTGTGACCTGTGGACTCTCCCTAGGCTGTCAGATGGGGAGCTGCTATGGGGCTTACCTGGCTTGTTGTTTCCTGGCCCTTGTCACCTGAGGTCCTGTGTCTTAACAACTGTTGTTTCTTAGGCTTGTCTTTTTTATAAAACTTCAGTGTGATAGTGCGAGGATAACTTTGGTTCCGTTGATCCATCTTGGACAGAAGCAGAAGTGTCAGGACAGTGTTTTTAAAACACTGTGATCTGGTGTAACTTTTTTTTCTTGTGAACTGTTCTTGCTCATAGTCCTCTTTCTAGGTCAAGGGCAGTATCTGGATTGCCCCGAAGTCCTTCCTTCTTCATTGTGCTTGTTGAGGTAGAAACCTTCTTTAAGAAACAGCCAGACCAGGCGTGGTAGCTCATGCCTGTAGTCCAGCACTTTGGGAGGCTGGAGAGGGCAGATCACTTGAGGTCAGGAGTTCGAGACCAGCCAACATGGCGAAACCTCGTCTCTACTAAAAATACAAATATTAGCTGGGAGATGGGGGCGGGGAGCACGTGTGCCTGTAATCCCAGCAATTTGGAAGGCCAAGGCAGGAGAATTGCTTGAACCTGGGAGGCAGAAGTGATTACAATGAGCCAAGATGGCACTACTGCACTCCAGCCTGGGTGACAGAGTGAGACTCTGTCTCAAAAAAAAAAAAAAAAAAAAAATCAAACTTCTTCCACAAATCTTTCTTCATCAACTCCATTCTGCATGGGCTTTTCTTTAGAGTACTTAGAGATGCTAGGGTTCAGTGGCATACTGTTACAGTGTTTCATTTTTGTTTTATGGTGATTAAGTCTTGGCTTTCCAAACTCCTTGAGCCAGGGGTTCTTGTTTGTATTTTTTTGTGCTCTCCACAGGAATACGCACAGGAATAAGCTCATAAATATTAGCAATTGTGTTTTGAAATTCTTGCCTTTTTGACCAGAGGACACATAGGATGTCATTTTCATAAGTACTTTGTCCGTGTGTATTGTGGGGGGCTGAGGGGGAAGCAAGGATGAAGTAGTGACTCTGATCCTGTGATCAGATGTCAGCAAGACTGCCCTTGCCCTCTCAATGGTCCCTCTTTCACTTGTGTTTTAACTGGTCATTCATTTACCTTAAGATTGGATCATCAGTCAGCAAAGAGCTTGACCTGAGATCCCATGTGAAAATGAAACCTTAACAACAGAGACACATACCATAAATTAAGGTCATTCCCTCCCACAGGCTTTTTAATAAAGTAGCAATGGGCCCACTGTGTCTGCAAAGGTCCCCATTGGAAATAAAACCCCCAAATGCACACATTTGAGATCCACAAGCTTACCAGATACATCTCTACCGTGGCTTGCTCTAAGCATAAAACAGTCATGACCTTAACATGGTTCACATGGAACGCATTTTACCAGTAGCTGTGTGGACACTGGAATCTTTTCTTCCTTCAGCCCACCAAATCCTTTTGTGTACAGATTCCCCTCCTCACCATGCCAAATAAGGTACCAGTTTCAGCAGAGGCATCTGGCAAGGCTCTTGTGGTTTGACTGTCACCAGATCTCTCTGTAATGGGATTACCATTTTAACCTGTTCTCTTTTCCTGCCTTGCCCTGGGTTTCCACTTCCCCAGCCTTCCTTTTGTTCCTTTGGCCTTGGCCAGAAGGGGCTGCTAGAGAGCTGTTCCCGGGACTCCCCACAACCTCTGCTGCCCCTCCCATGGCCTCCTGCCGAGGCTGGCCCTCCGGGCATCTTTTGCAGAGGTCACTCTTTGAAAGATGCCTTTTTTGTGCTCCTTTTCCAACTGTTCTTTCTTTCTAGTGTGTCTCCTCTTGGCATTTCAGGAGCTGTTTCATGTAGTGTCTGACTTTATAGGTGTGCACCTAATGACTTTAAAAGGCTTTATTTTTAGATTGCTGTTTTCTTCCCCAAACCTTTTTGCTCCTTCAGAAATGTCCTTTTGTTAAAAATCTTCCCAGGGTTTCTATGCATGCTTGAGCACTTGACTCTCCAGCTTGATTGGATGAGCTGGCCCAGCAGTGTATCCTGCTTCCTTTAGAAATACTCCCCCCTGGAAGGGACCTGACAGGATGGTAGTGGCTGTGGGTGTCTATGTTGGTTGAACTGCTCAGTGTTTCTGGTCCAGAGACTGGAGCAGGTCCCTGGTGCAGAGAAAAGGATTTGGAGATTCTCAGCCTGGCTTCACATTCCCATCTTCATCTTCTGACCATACCCTCTGTTCCTCCTTCATCAACCCTTAGGATGTTTTTTTCTGCATTGGTTCTCCCTGGACATTCTTTTACTTACCTTGGTTCTTCATTCATGTACTTTCTCTAGACTAAGGTTTCTCTCTGCTCGTGTAGTTATCCCCATTCTCGAAGGCTGCACTGAACACCATTCTGTGTCTTTGGTAGCAAGTGATATTCTCTCCTCAAGGGCAGGTTATACCCTTGCTTTGCTCTCCTGTTGTGACAAAACATGGTTGTGGATAGAGCAGGTCCTTCTTAGATGTTCCATTGCCTTAATGCAGGTGAGCTGCCCAGAGCCCAGCATGGTCTGGGTTCTCAACCAGAGCCTGGTCTAACCTGAGAAGCCCTGACCTCCAGCCTGCACTCCACTGTCCCCTGGAGATGTGACCTGGAAGACCCGGAGCTCTGCAAGCTTTAGCTCACCATCTGTCAGATGGGGGTGACTGTGAGGCCTGCCCACCCTTCCCCATCATTGTTAGGGTCAAAGGAAAGGCAGGATGAGAAAGGGGGGTCTATTAGGTAAAAACAGATTAAATTATTTTGCCCAGTCATTTAACCTCTTAGGACCTGGTTTTCTAACCTGTGAAACAAGAAAGCTGTACTAGGTATATATTTTTGGACCAAATAACCTTTTTGGTTTTCCCGTTTCCAGCCACTTGTATGTTTGTTTATTTCCTCTGATCTGGAGTACTGTTTCATCAGGCTTCATGTTCTCATGCGTGGCCGTGAGAGTTGTGTTCAAGCTGTTTTTATTAACATAGATCCCCACATTCTGTGCTGATGATTTCTTGTTATGGGGATAATTCTCTTTTACCTCAAGTTCCTTTCTCCTTGGAGCTAGTTTTAGAACTTTTCATTGACTCTACTTTTCACAGGTACAGGAGACTAGTTAGGATAAGTGGTTTTTCCCTTTGTTCATTTCCGCAGCCCCCGTGCAGGTAGGCTTTTGATGAAGCACAGATCCCGGGTGGTGGAATTGATGGACACTGCCTCCTTCAGTGCTGCTCGGAACTAGGGTCAAGGCCAGCGGCTCATCAGCCGTCCTCTAGGTGGAACACAATGAGGCTGTCCTGTAGGGGCACTCAGACCCCTTCTCTTGGTATGTTTCTTACTAGGACCAGGTAGGAAGATTAGTTTTGATGAGTCATCCAAGTCCTGGAGAAGCTTTCCTATTTCAACTAGAAGATTTCTTTCAATAGGTTATACCTTTAGTACCCCCAAGGGGAGACTGGGTGCCAATGCTCCTACCCCTCAGCCAAACCCCTGTGTTTGGTGATATGACATTGGTGATATGAACGAATGTCTATTGTCCAGGGCTTTTAAGAAGTCTCTGGTTCCAGTGCCCAGGCCTTTCTTAGATCCCAGGCTGCGCAGGCCTTCTTGTCCCCACTTGCATCTCAGTGACAGTCTGAGGACCAACCCTGACTTTGGACACCAGGCTGGGCCAGCTGGAACTCTGCCTTTGCTGCATCTGCCATTGGTCCACCCCTGAGTGGTGTCATCCCTCAGTCCTGAGTAGTGACCTAACTCCTGTCATACACTGTCCTCTCCCCCACCCCGTTCCCCCAGAGTCAGAACACAGCAAGCCCTGTCCTTGAACTTGTACTCCAGGGACCTTGTGAAAGGGTGCCTGCTCCCCCAGATCACTTCCTTGACTGGGGCCCCTGTTGTTGATGGTCCGCTGCGGGCTGAGTCAGCCTCCCCACTCACCCTAGCAGCTGAGGAGCTCTTCTGCATATGTGCTTCATCTTCAGATGTGGCCCTTCAAAGGTTCCCTTCTAGGCTCCCTGTCCTACCTTGGTTGCTAAGCCGTGTCTGGCTGTGTATAGGGCTATAGCATTCACAGTCAGAGAAGCATCAGACGAGATCGGGTGCATTCAGGGTGGAATGGCCATTGACTGAGAAACATCAGAGGAGGAGGCTAAATTAAACCAAGTCACAAAGTAAAGCAGACAAGCAGTATTTCTATTTTGGTGGGGTAAAAGATGGAAACCATTGTTTAAAATGAAACTCTGGGATTTTCTATGGATGTAATCTATAAAATGATGACTAACCAGAAGTTGGCAATGCTGGTTTTACTTGCACCACTAGTGACAAATTCTTTGGACTCTAATGGAAATATTTCCCATAGGCTCTCTTTAGAGAGAGCCTCATGTATCAGGTCATCATTCATTGGCTTCATGTTCTGGGTAAACAACAGGTTCATGTCCCACACTGCTTTATCTCAGGAGGATTCTGGTGCTGAGTCTGCAGCATGCAGATATTCTGGGTGTATCTGGAGTCTGCTGTTGGCACTGACTCTTGTTTGGGCTTAGCTTATATCATGTTCGAAACACAACTTGAGTCTGAAGTTGGACCCACTTACCGTACTGTTAAGAGTTTGTGCTAAGGAAAGGCCAATCCTGCTGTGCTCTTGGTTTGCTAGATGTTTCAAACTACTTTTCAGGCATTTGGATTCGTCAACAACCAGCATGTTCCAATGGTACCTTCTTCATCTATTTTAGAACCACGTGTGTTTTCCAGCAAATGTAACCCATGTGGTTCGTTTCACTCACTTCCTCCAAATATTGGTTCAGAATCTGAACCCTTTGATATCCCAGAAGCATTTGGATTCTTTCCTTAAAAAGAAAAGGCTTAACATTTCCCTGCTTCCCAGAAAGGGGAAATAATGTTTTAAGACTGAGGAAGGAACTCGAGTTCCACAGTGTGTCTGGATTCAGGTTTGTGGCACATGGGGTCTGACTGATAGGGGCAGCAGCATCGTGTCACACTGGCCCCTCCTCACTGGTGTCTGACTCTCACCAGGAGACACATACCACCACGCAGGTAGCTGCTGGGTCTCACGGGAGGCCCACGGACTTATCCAGGGTCTGCTTTCTAACTCCTAGAAGGAGTAAATCTAAACTGACTGAGGCATTTAGGGCTTTCTTTTTTCTTTATTGTTTATTCTGAAAGGTTTTTAGAAGGGATATGTCACAGTCTTTTAAAAATAGTAAGATAGGCCAACCTATGGTGTTGTCAATTTCAATTTAGGTAAAAGACTACACTTGACTCAAACAATGTGGGGGTCAGGTGTGCCAACTCCCCACAAAGTGGAAAATCCAAGTAAAACTTTTGACTCCCCAAAAACTTACCTACTGCTAGTCTACTGTTGACCAGAGAAGCCTTACTGGTAACATAAATAGTTGATTAACGCATATTTTGTATTTTGCAAAAAGGGCAAGGTTTTTGTATTTTCTTGCATAGCTGCAGCAATGGCTTCATGAATTTTCTTTTCTTTTTTTCACAATGGTTCTTATGTTGGATTCATTTATCTTGAAATGGTGGGGGACCATAGCTGCAGACCTCAATCTGAGGTACTTGATCAAGCAATCAAGCAATTCAGCATTTCCTTGGAATGTCATGACTTTTCTCTGCTTCTTGGGAGCACCTCCAGTGTCACTAGTGGATGGTATGGGTCTCATGGTATTATTCAGGGTTCAAGGTATTGCATTAAACATGGTGAAAAATACACAAGAACCAAGAGAGATAATTTTTTACTGCAATCTGTAATTTATACTGGAGAGATGACTGCTCACAGGAGATGATTAATGTCACATGGTGTTTCGAGTGGATACTTGCAACAGTTGAATTCACCACAGTAGTAACAGGAAGTGGCTACGAAATGATTACAGTGGTACGATATGTACCACAGGTAGTTTGATGCAGCTACTATGATTTAATACTGCATCTTTACATGTGTTTACATTTTTCTTGACTGCAAATGGTGCCATGTACCGTCTGTGTATAAATTTTTGGTACATTCTAACTTTTTATAATAGGTTTATGTATATGCTATGGCAGTAAGTGACAAAAATAGACTAGTATCTATGTATAGTTTATATATAGTAAATTCATGACATACCTAACTTTTTCTCAATTTTTCCATGTTTCTAGGCTACACAGTTTGCAAATTTCCAAATTGTCTCATATCTCCAAAGCATTTTCCAGCAATTTATTGAAAAAATTATGCGTAGTGGACTCTCACAGTTCAAACCTGTGTTATTCAAGGGTCAACTGTGGTTCATCTTCTGTAATGGAACCAGTTTATTTTCTTTTGGGTTTTTGATTGCAAGAGTTCTTGTTACTTTAATCTTTTGGACTATCCCCTCAGAAAACTTAGAGCATAAGCTAAATGTAATCAGCTGGAACTTTTAATTAACCAGCCATTGCATGTTGATTAAAAACTCAGTCTACAGAGGGTGCCAGTGGACATGGAGAAGTTAGTTGGCATTTTCCTTTGAACTGGAAAAAAATATGATATTTGATAGCCCAGGATTAAAGATTTAGAAGGTAAAAAGACTTAGGAAAGTGTAGCCAAAAGATGGGCTCTGTCTGGGATCAAAAGGAAACAGGTTTGGGGGCCTCTTGGGAAACAGCCAAAGAAAACCAAATGTTTTTAGGTTCAGTTTAAGATTAGAGTTAGGTTGTTCTTAACCAGTCTTTACCAGTTTATCCCCTCAATCTTGGGTTTATTTCTTTAAAAATATTCAGGAAGAACAATGAGCTCTGAAGGTTCCATTAATATTACTTTATTAAAGATATTTATTTTAGATAAAAGTTGGAGATTCATGTTTATTAATTAGTGAAGTAAAGTTAATTGGAGAATTCTTTTATATTTCTGAAAAAAAGCACTAGGACTGTGTGACCATAGGGTGGTGTTACCTCCAGATGGCAGCAACCCTCAAGGGTCAGTGTGGCAACCAGAGGCAGCCATCGCAGCAAGTGCTGGCAGTTGGTGGGGCCGTGTAGGATGGTAGAGCCTGGGATTCCAGAGGGAGGACATACAGGAAAATAAGGGGGAGACATATTTATATTTTTAAAAATTAGAACTATGGAGCAAAGAGCTGCCTTTAGGGCAACAGTCATCTGTGTAATACGTTTATATTATTGCCAATAAGTAATATTGATAATGTGTGCTATGCAATGCTATATATATTATATTAGATTGAACTATATGAATTTGCTGCTTTTTGCCCATTGTTATTACAAATACTTCAGTTTTGTATGGTTCTATTTAGTATAATGTTATCCATATAAATACACACACACACACCCCTCTAGGTTCATAACATTCTCAAAAAGAGATTGGCTTGTAGTTCAAGATAAAGATACCAGCTCATAATTAGGTCTCTCTAAGTTAAGGAGAACTTATTTTATATCCCCTTTGGCCCACATAAGAATCCAGAGTTAGGCAGGACAGGAGAGTTGTAGCTCTGTTCTCTGCCTTGGCTGGAGGCTGGACCAAAAGCCTAACTTGCCACACCCTCTGCCCTGAGTAGATTGCTGCAAGCCTTTGTCCTTCCTTGGGGGAGCATGGTCTCCCTGATTTGTATAGATGCTCCTAGACTTAGGATGAGGATTTATTTCGATAAAGCCATCATTAATTTAAATATCAGAAGTCGAAACTGTATTTTTGACTTAGTATGTTTTCAACTTACAATGGGTTTATCAGGATATAACGTCGTCCTAAGTCAAGGAGTGCACTGAATGCTTATCACTTTCACACCATCTTAAAGTTGAAAAATCTCCTAAGTTTGGGGTTGTCTACGTTTTGTGTATATTTCTATATATATGTATGTTTGTATGTGTGTATATACATAGATAGATAGATATATAGATTGTTCATGTATTTCTCCACATTTCCCCCTACCCTAATCTATTTTCTAAAAGCATATTAGGCATAGTTCCTCTTATTAGTGCAGATTTAAAGGCCTGGCCTAGGCCAGTTTTTGTCAGTGATTCCTTAAAATATGCCATCTGGGGAATTAACCACATCTCTCATCAGTTGGAGTGGCTGGAATGGCTGGAACCTTTACATGAAGTGGGAATAGTAGAATATCACATTATGACAAACTTAGTAATTTTGAGAACTGAAGTTGTGGAAACAGGTGTTGTTTGTGGTTACCAGAGCATAGTCTGTGGATTCAGCTCTTTCCCCAGATGAAGAGTTCCTGGAGACTGCAAGGGGTGAGTCAAGCCTCCGAGTGGTACTGCTGCCACACATGGTGCAACAGGGACAGCTGCCACTTCCCCACTGAGTGCCCCTCCCACCTCCCTTGGTGACAGCAGTCCAGTCTCTAGTGGTTGCTGTGACTTAAGACACTTACTTTTATGTAATTCTGTGGCAAGGCATTTTTAGTCGTTTTGTCATAATAATTTATTTTGTCAGAGTGGGGACATTTTATGCAATTGAAATCTGTTGACATTCTAGAAATCTGGTCCTTGAGTCTGATGTAGTTATCAACATTTATCAAAATAGAGCCACATTTATTCAGTTAAAAGCCTGAGGCAGTAAGGGGTGCAGTTTTTAAGATTCCTTATAGAACAACAGATGATTTTTCTTCAGAGTTTGGATATGAGTCTCACTGATATAAAAGGAGTATTTGGATGTGTTTCTTATGTGTAAGTAACATCAGAGTTTCTTCTGGGATTTGCATGAAGACCACGACTGGCTTGTAAGTGCTAGGTCTAGTGGAGTATATGCTACACTCAGGCTATACCTGTCTTTCAAGACTCCACTGTGACTTTGAAAAAGTGTACCACTTAGTTGGGAGGAAAATGACCGACTGGTTTTCTATTGACTGTTAAGAACATTTCATAACAACATAAATGCAGATCAGGCATAAAATATACTTAATACTACCTAGGTAACCTCATTTGCATCTACCTGCAGAAAATCTTTTCAAAAGTAGGCCTCCTTCCTTAGAGAAGATAAACTT
This sequence comes from Aotus nancymaae, assembly GCF_030222135.1. Taxonomy (NCBI): domain Eukaryota; kingdom Metazoa; phylum Chordata; class Mammalia; order Primates; family Aotidae; genus Aotus; species Aotus nancymaae. The sequence goes on along the minus strand of NW_026988412.1, from coordinate 6,983,735 downwards.
AGCCTTTGCCCCCTGGATACTTTTGTAAGATTTTCAGGAAATATTTTTCTAACTTATTCTGCTTTAATCTTTTTTCTTCTAATGCACCTCTGTTGCCTTTGTCGTGTTTTAATCAGCAGATTCTTATTTCTACTCCCAGTAGGTTACTTTAAAAGTTTCTTGGCCAAGCACCTTGGTTCACACCTGTAATCCTAGCACTATGGGAGGCTGAAGCATGTGGATTGCTTGAGCCCAGGAGTATTTGAGACCAGCCTGGGCCACATGGCAAAATCCCCCTACAGAAAAATACAAAAATTAGCTGGGTGTGGCAATGTGCGCCTGTAGTCTCAGCTACTCGAGAGGCTGAGGTGGGAGGATCACCTGAGCCTGGGGGTGTCGAAGCTACAGTGAACTGAGATCAAGCCACTGCACTCCAGCCTGGGTGACTGAGTGAGATCCTGTCTCAAAAAAAAAAAAAAAAGTTTTTTGACATGTAAAGTATGATTCAATTATGATTTCCTGGGCCAGATTTTGTTTCTAAAGACACATTAATTTAGATATTATATCCAGCAACCTTGTTAAACACAGTAATATTTTATAATCTGTGACCTGCAGATTCCTTTGGACTTCCCATGTAGATGGTCATGCCATCTGAGAATAATGACAGCTTTGCCTCTGGCATGACAACCCCTATACCTGTTATTTCCTTTTCTTGTCTTACTGCACTGTCAAGTACTTTAGTATAATGCTAACAGAAGTGGCATGAGCAGACTGTCCTAATTTTAGAGACAATGCTTCTGTTGTTTCACCATCCACATGGTGACTGCTATAAGTTTATTTTGTTTCAATAAATTCTTTTTTACCAGGTTTGATCAAGTTTTTTTCTGTTTCTCATTTCTTGAGGGCATTTAGCATGTATGGATTTTGAGTGATGCTCATTTGTTCAGGCAGCCACATGGTCCTCCTCCCTCTTCAGCTGCTAATGTGGTGAAGTAGATTAATTTTCTAATGCTGAACTATCTTTGCATTTCTTGGCAAAATCGGATTTGGTCATAGTATATCACCATTTTGCCAGATTTTAGTTTGCTAATTGTTTAGGAGTTTTGTATCTATGTAGAAGTGGGCTTAGTTTATCACTTTCATTTTTTGTTCTATTACTATCTAGTTTTGTAATTGAATTAATATTACCCTCATAAAATTAATGAGTTGGGAGGAACTCTTTTTTCTTTTGCTTGGAAGAACACATCTGATTAGAAGTATCTGTTCTTTCAATGTTGGTAGTCTGTGTCCATAAAACCGTCTGGGGCTGGTCGTTTTCTTGTGGGAAGTTTTTTTCCCTCCCACTTTCAAAGCCAGACTTGTTTCCTATTTTAAGTTTTATTTTAGAAATGTTTACAGACTGTGAAGGTGTTTTGAAGTGGTTGTGGAGACACAGATAGGAAGCTGTGTGGGCTGGGTAGTCAGTGGCATTCTTCCTTCAGCCTCAGCCCTGGGCTCTGTCCTGGAAGAGAACAGGTGGCCAGGTCACACCTGGGTCTGTGCAGTGTGGGAGACGAGAGGCACCAGTCTCTTCAGGCCACTCCCTGGAATTAAGTCAGGGCAACCCTGGGGCTCCTTGAGGACCTTGGCAGTGTTTTCCTCTGACCCACATGGGTTAGCCAGGCTCTGGATGCCAATCAGCCTGTGCTATGGGCCAGACTCCTTAGACTCATTGGATTTCCTGGCCCTTTGAGTGCACATGCTGTCTAAATTCAGACCTCATCCCCTGCTGTCCTGTCCCTATGCTCTTTCCTTTGGCATGGCTGTGTGTTCTCACAGCTCCAATAGATATAATTGGCACATAGTCTGTGGGCATGGGGTTCCTGGAAGTTGGGCCCTGCCATCTGGTGGTACCTGGCACTCTGCATTGTGCAGAATCCTAACATGCCCAGAGCACTTGACTAGAAGCCAGTGTTGAAAAGGCAGAGATAGCACAGCAAGGGCCAAGTAGAGCATGACATACGGAATTGGACATCTGCACTTTAAGTAAAGGAGACTAAGATGATTGTGGAAGCAGGAGGGGAAAGATTTTATGTTCACATTTATTAAGTTACTGCATCACGTTTGATAGCTTTTCTTGAGTTGATGCCTGGTTGATGGAGATTAACCATCTGAATCTTATGCTGGGTTCATTTGGCTTAGATGGAATATATTTTTTATTGACTCATTCACCATTTGCATCAATTTTATGACTAGAGTGTGAACTATCCAGCTGTATTATTGGGGACTGTGCTTGTTCATCATGGGCACACTCAGTTTCTCTGCTGAGTGAAGTAAGAGTCATCATAGCAGGTAGGTGGACTTGCTGGGGCTGGGAATGGACTGTCTTCAGTGTAGAAGTGTCAGGTAAATGGCAGGCTGCTGATTTGGAGCATGCCCCAAATGTATCTATCAGTTTCTCTCAAAATCTGAAAATGCTGTCTTATTTTTCTGGACCTAAGACACATAGAAAGTCAGTACCATAAGAGAGGGAAAAAAGACAAAAAGAAGTCAAAACATATAGAAACAACATCTAAATAAATAGAGAAGATTTCATTATTCAGTTAATGAAATGAATTTTTGTGTGTGTCTGGCTGGTGGAAAAAGTCACATCACTTTAGAATGGAGTTTGTCAGCCTCACCACTCTTGCCATTCTGGGGCAGATTATTCTTTATTGTAAGGGGCTCTCCTGTGGGTTGCTGGATGTTCAGCAGTGTCCCTGGCCTCTGCCCACTCCCAATACCTCTTCCTCCCCGTGCTCCCTTTCTTGGGGGACAGACATCTACCACACTGCTCTTCCCTGTTATGGTAATGAATGCCATGCATTGTACTTTTGCTCACAGTTCAGCCACAGGAGATGGGTTCACAGTGTCTTTCTAAGGTGCTGATTACTTGTAGGGGCCAGAAGGGACTCTCCTTGGAGCTGACTTTATCTTTCCCAGAGAAGGGAAGTAGAATGCTGGAGACATTTGAAGAGTATCATCTTTGCATTCCAGGCACCTGTTGGCCTTGGCTGGCTGGGTGCTGGGACCTGTGGCCAGAGGGAACAAGCAGAGTGACAGTGCGGCCCTTGGCAGGTGCTGTGGTGAGGTAGTGGCTGTAAGACCTGGGACTTGGCAGGTGCTGTGGTTAGGTAGCGGCTCTAAGACCTGGGACTTGGTGGTGTGCCAAGAGGCCTGGGCAGGGCCCATGGTGGAGCCACATGACAGACTGTGGATTCCTCCACGGCTTCTGGGGGTGAGGTGTTGTGTAGTGGTAATCTGGAGGGCGGCCTCAGCCCAGCCCTGAGAGAAGGCCAGTGTGAGGTAGCCAGAAGCCCCAGGCATGAACATAGGCCTGGACAGGAAGCAGGATGATGTGATGGGGCTGGAGAGGGTTTGGAATTCCTGGAGGGTAAAATGCAAGGTGAGGGAAAGTGGGCAACGAGACTGGCAAGGCCATTTGAGGTTGGATCTGAGAGGACTTCCTGTAACATGCTGAGGATGCTCCTCAGCCCTGAAGGGGAGGGTGGCCCTAGAAGGGATCTGGGTAGGGAGAGACATTATTCTGTAGTGAGTTTTAGTGAAATATTCACATGCCACAGTCCACATATGTGAAGTGCACAGTTCGTGACCTGTGGTTCATTCACAGAGTTGAGAAGCCATCACCACAAAAAGACCTGCTGTCACGCTCCCATTCCCCCAATCCTCCCCAGCCCTGAGCTGTAGATTTCCCAATTTTGGGCATGCCATGTAAAGGAGGGCACATGTGACCTTTGTGCGTGGCTTCTTTCACAGAGCGGAGCGTCTTCGGTGTTTGTCCATGTCGTGGCATGTGTCAGCACTTCAGTCCTTCTTATTTCCATGTAATCTTCCATCATGTGGATATAGTACACTTCATTCATCCACCCATCCATGGATGGGTATTTGTGTGTTTTCCACCTGTTGATTCCTATGTGTAATCCTGCTGGGGAATGACGTTTCTAGGCCCTGGAGTGGGTGCTGATGATCTCACCCTGGAGCTGAGGGCAGGACAGATCTGAAGGGGATGAGATGGGGGAAGGAGCATCAGAAAGTAGCTCAGTAGCCTCTGAGAATGTTTTTCAGACTTCTTTAGGTGTGGAAACTTTTTTCCCAAAATCTCATGCAGAACCCAAGTGTGTAAAGCAGATGAAAATACCTGCCAGTGACACTGTTGTGGAGGGCCTGGAGTCCCACCCCATTGCCTCCCCTTCCTGGGGCTGGCAGATGGCTTTGTGTTTGAAAATGGCCAGCAGTTGGCTGTATTGGTCAAAAAGGGTTTCCCTTGGGCAGTGTGGCTGGCCAGAGGAGGCCAGGAGCAGATGAGGATGAAATGGAGAGTTTCAGAGAACCAAAAGCATAAGAGCTGATGGCTAAGAGAGTGGAATATCGGTTTTGAACTTTCTAGAGGAGAGCAGTTCTGGGTGATGAGGAGTGGGACTGGAGCGAGCAGGCCTGAGAACTGAAGGAGCTGATAGGGCCTTGGTTAGAAATAGTGTCACCTGGGGTGACAGCAAAGGCTGGGCCAGAGACTTAGTGACAAGGGGATCTGTGGAGGTCAGCGAAGGAGGCCGAAGGGGATGTGGCCCCAGCTGATGAACTCCAAAAGGAGCTTCCTGGGATGGGGAGGGATATGATCTAGACAGCAGGGAAGGAGGGAAGCAGGAGGAGGCAGGCCTTGTTGTAGGTGGAGGGCATAGGATAGTAGGAGCTCCTCACTGGGCACTTCAGGGAAGCAGTGTCCCTGTGGGAGAGGTGGCCTAGGGTGAAGCACAGGGGAGGCTGATGGAGAAGATGGTTTGTTCACTGTGGAAATCGGGTTCCAGGGAGCTTCGGTGAGAAAGGGCCGTAGGAAAGGCAGCTGTGACAGGAACTTGTGAATGTTTGGGAGAGGGAAAGGGAGGGGCACGGGTAGGACCCTGGAGGTGTTTGTATTCGGCCCTTTCACGGACTTGGAGCCTGTCAGCCCCTCCTGGCCTTCCTGCCTCCTTGGCTGGCCTCGTCTACCTGCTAGATACTGGGGTCCCCTCAGCTGGCAGGAGGGCCCTGCCTGGGGAATGGGCTAGCTAAAAGGTCCTCTGGAGTGTGGAGAAGAGGGCGGGGCCATCACTCTGAATTTGGCTTCTGGTCAGTGGAGCAGCCAGGCCTGGCTGGGGGATGGGAGTCAGTCCATCTTGCCACTTGAAGAATTCTGATTGAAAACGACGCTCTCTATGAAACATCAGTTTAAGATAAGCCCTCTAGCCCAGCACTTCCTAAAGTTCAAAGTGCACAGGAGTCCCGTGGGGATCTGTCAGAATGCAGATTGTGGTTCTGCAGGTCTGAGTGGGGCCTGGGAGTCTACATTCTGACAGTTCCCTGGAGATCTGCCATTGTTGTTCCCGGGATCAGCCTCACTTCCAAACAGGTCGTTGCTCCTCAGTCCTATTTCGGTGTCTGGATGTGGGAATCTGTAAGTAGGAAAAGTGGAATAACCAAAGGGATCTGACCCTAAGGTTGTCAGATCTTTTTGAGGCCTGATTTGCGTAGGAAACTCACAACAGCACCTGTTGAGATTGGCGGCAGGGCTTTCTCAGAGCACAGAGCAGTGCTCATGTGGCAGGAAAAGCCCCTGCCCAGGTACCCTGGGTCTATCTGGTGACAGGTATATTTTTGAGGCAGGAGAATCAAAACAGTAAGATGCATCCATTCTCCAATTTCATTGTTAGCAAACATCCTCCCAGGAGTGACAATTCCTGACAGCATCCTGAAACTGAATTGAGGCTAATGACAAAGGTACCTGGGAGCTGGGTACAGCAGCTTTTCTTTGTACCAAAACTATGCCCCTGACTGATGCTTACTTGCTTGCTCGATTGATTAAGACAGGGTCTCACTCTGTTGCCCAGGCTAGAGTGTAGTGGTGCAGTCACAGCTTACGCAGCCTTGACCTCCTGGACTCAAACCATCCTCTTGCCTCAGCCCCCCAAGTGGCTGGGAATACAGGCATGTGCCACCAGATGAATTTTTGTATTTTTTGTAGAGATGAGGTTTTGCAATGTTGCCCAGTATTCTTGAACTCCTGGGCTCAAGTGATCCTTCTGCCTCATGGCCAAGGCTTTTATAGATACATTTTCTTCTACAGAAATAGAGTTCACGAGAGTTTTGTCATGGTTTGCTAACATTTCTTTTTAGAAGTAAGTGGCAATGATAATACATGTTTGATTTCTTTTCTTTGTAGGCTAGTGGTAGATCTGAAACTGAACAGGCTCAACCATGGCCCTGGGGTATTTAGAGCTGAGGTTTCAGTTAAATTTGAAGAAGTGTCATAATCATACTTTTGAAGAGCACTTCATTTTCTCTGACAGGCTGCATACTGGAGAATTGTACGTTTGTGATCAATAATTTTTTTTTCTCTTCAGATATTCTATGGGGAGGCAAGTCAAATATTGGAGACCTTTGGGCAAAGCCATGACTAAAAATGAAGTGTTACCACTTCTGTGCTTTAAAAAATTTAACATGTAATATTTGATAACTGAAAAAGAGTATCTGTAATAGACAGGTGTCAAAAGCATAACTACAATGCGAACAACCTAGGTGCTGCCTCCCACCATAAGAAGCAGCGTGACTTCCACACCCAGGGCCTTCCTGCCTCCTCCCTGAATAGCCCGTCCCTGCCGCCCCTGCCCGGGGATGATCACTGTCCTGCCCCTTATGCTCATCAGCCCCCTTCTTCCTTCTCTTTCTGAGTGGCTTCTAGTGCACATGTGTGTCCCTAGGCAGGTGGCCTGGCCTTCGTGCTCGAGCCCCTCCTCCAGTCTGTGCTTTGGGCTGTGTCTTTTCTTCCAGGCGTGGCCTGTGTGCGCCATTTCTACCTGCTCCACCACCAAACAGTCCCTCAGAGCTGACTGTTGTACTGTTCCCCAAAATATATGGTTTTTAATGATGAAGAAATGGGAATTGTGGTTTTTGATTACTGCAGCCATTTATTTTCCATATCAACACTTCAAATGGTAAATCAATCTGTACAGAGTATGTCATACTTTAAAGAACTCTCTTTTTATGGGCATTTAAGTTGTTCCACAGTTTTACTATTGTAAAAACCAATGCAGTGAACATCCTTTTGCATGTATCTTTGCACTTAATGGCCAGTTATTTTCCACAAGAAAAATCCCAAGGGGTGTGAGGGCTGGGTCATAACAAGCATATACTTAGTGCTTTAAAATATGCATTGCCAAATTGCATTCCCAAGGTCCAAATTTATACTCCTTATTACCAACATAAAATGTTCCTTCCTTCAAACACTTGCAAAGGCTGAGTACTGTAATTGTTTAATCCTTATCAATTTCATGAATCATAAATTATATCTTATTGTTTGTATTTGTATCAACTTAATTGCTAATGAAGCTGGGTTCTTCTTTTCCATAAGCTCATTAGGTGTTTGCATTTATTCACAATTTTTAAATTGATTGTGAATCGGGGTTTAGATCCAGATAAGCTTGATTACCTTCTTGTTTGCATTTTATATATTCTCATTCAAGAATTAGTTTTGGCAATTGTAACTCATTTTACTGGTTACATTATTTAACATAATTTCCTTTATTATTCTCAAGAGGCTGGAGTTCTTTTATGAGTCATTTATTCCTTTATTTTTTAAGGATGGGAATGATGTTACACTTTCTGAATACTTTCATGTTTTGGAATGTCTTGGTTGACATAGAATATTTGGGTCATCATCTTTTACTCTCAGACTCTGCGGACATTGTCCCGTCCCGGTGTTTGGTTGACTGAGTTCCTTCCTTCTATGTCCACTCCTCTCCTTGTCACGCAGTCTTTTATTCACCCAATACATATTTCGTCAGTGCTTTACCATCCTGACTCTCCACTGGCATTTAGTGGTGTGGAAGGGAAAGTGAATGCCCTTGGTGTGGATCTCCTTTCTTAAATTTCCCCGAGGGTCAATCCGTCCCTTACATACTGAGCCTTTTGTTAGCCCATGGGATGAAGGATTGTAGCCCTTATGTAATATCTTTGCCGATTGTCTTTTCTGCATCTGCTCTGCTCCGTCCTTTTACGGGTTCTGCCCTACGGATAACTGGATTCCTCTGTTGAATTTCCAAGTTTTTGCTTTCTGCTTTTCATCTTTTCCTCTGGGTATCAGAAAAATGACATGAACTGATTTTTCTGAAACATTAGTTTTGTTTTCTGTAGTACTGGATCTGTTGTTAACTACATCCGCTGTGTGTGCTTTTTTTTCTCAAATCAATTTTAAGTTGTTTATTAAAGTATTATGAACATAATTCAATATCACAGAATACCTGAAGGCATACAATGAAAAATAACACTCTCTGCCTGTTCTCTGCCCTCAATCCTTGTCCTCTTACTCACAAGCAACCACCTCGAACATATTTTAAGCAATTTATGTATTTTTTCTCTATCCCTAAATAATGAACTTTTGCTATTTCTTGATTTATTAAAATTTGACATTATTTTTTCATGCTTCTATATAGATGAGGATTCAGCACTCTTTACTCCCTACTACGTTCCCTCTCTCCATCATTGTTATGTCATTATTTTTAATTGATTCAATAAGCATTATTTATTGTCTGGACTCCGTAACTGTTAGGCACCACAAAGCCGCCTCGTATCCTATAATCTTTGTTGCTGTTGTTCAACCTTTTGCTTTTCTGGGAGTGTGTTCTCTCTCTTTTCTCCCTGAAGCCTGGTGGAAAGTACTTTATTTACTCCTTCTACTCCCAGGCCTTCACTCCAGTGCCCGTCTGTGGAGCCCACTCTCTGGAAGCCTCACTAGCTCCCGTGTGGGCCACTTGCTCTTCTGGCTGCTGAGCGCACGTCTTGCCCAAACTTGGCCTCCGCCTCTCTCCTAGGTCATGTCTGCTGCTCTTCTGGGTTCCATGTCTTCCTCTCTTGTTTTATTATTATTTTGTACAATAATTCTTCACTGTTCCAAATCTGCTTGCTTGGCATTTATACAAGTTATAGACCAAGTGGGAGAGGAAGAAAGTGTTCTCTTTTTCTTAAGACTCTAGTAAACTGAAGAAACATTTTGAATCATTTAAAGAACACTGTTAGTTTAAAATGTTCATGAACAGTTTTCTGTTACCAATTATGCATTGGAATACCAACACTGAAATTGCTTAAGTGACTCCTTAAACTCTGTTACAGTTCATGATTATTAACTAGACATGTGCCAACAGGGTAATAGATGTTGACTAAAGTCTAAAGTGGATGTAAAATCAATTGGTGCTGATTACTTTTGCCTTCTATAGCTTACAACCTACAAAATGGTAAAGGTACACAGGCCAGGAGCACATGGGGGCATGGCTGGTGCATCTCCTTCAGTGGAAAGGGAGACGGTTACTTCTGTCCTCTCTTTCACATTTTATCATTAGCCCCATGAAGGAAAATCCCTGCACCCAGGTGTGGTGAAGCGAAGGCGACTTTAGCACTGGGAGTGTTGGAAGTGCAGTCGACACCTTGTTTCCCGGTAGGGTTAGGGAATGGACAGCAATGTAATACAAAATCCTGGCTACTAGAATATATCATTTGTCACACATATGGAGTGCTGGTTTTCAAAGAATTAGCATATATAATAAAAATGTGACAAGGTTATACTCAAACTTGCTTGATCATTCCTTCCCATTGCAGCCTCTTTTAGTGCCTTGCAAGGCAGGGAGTAATCCTGAACATCCGCCATGGCCTTCCAGTGTGCAGACACGTAAACCAACCATGTAGGCATCTGGTTAAGAGAGGGCCAGATAACAAGTTACACATAACGAATTCTCATGTTAAGATTTGATTCATTTCAAAGCATTTAAAATGCTTGTGGTTTAGGTCCCCAAGTAAAAGGATTTAGGTGTACAGGTGGTTTGTTTAGGAGGCCCTCCCATGAGGGAAGTGAGAACTAGGAAGGGAGCCAGGGGAGGAAAGCTAAAAAGGGCACATTAACCATCCCCAGGTGTCCTCGGGGGGACTGTGTGGGACATATCTCAGTTGGCTTAGTGGGTGGGAGGAGGGTGGGGTTCTTAGCACCCCGTGTCTCATTTCTTAGGGACCAAGGACCACTTCTAGAGTCGTTAACTTCTGGACACTTCTGGCCTGCCCTATACTCCCACCTTGTGCCTGCATGTCGCCAGATGGTGTCCTTAAGCAGAAAGGGGCAGGTGCTCAAGATAGGAGGCTGTGGGCTTGCAGGCCAGTTGTCCATGGAGGCTACAGGTGACCTCTGGACTGGGGACACAGTGGGCTCTGGCAGTGTCTGCTGTGGGGAGATAACAAACAGGATTTGAGGGCAGCTACTCTGATAGGGAAACAATCTTAGGCTGACCTCTAACCTCTCCCATCCTACTAAGACCTGAAACAAGCAACCACTAGGCCCTGAAGGCTGGAGCTTTTCCACCATGTCCCCTTGCAGGGAAGGACTAACCAAAGAGACTTAGCTAAGTCAGAGTAATAAGAATAATTGAAAGGCAACTGAACTGTCCTTCTTATTATTTTTGCATACTTAAGAGGGTTCTTACAAACAATGGGGAATTAGAAAATAAAATTAGCTTGCACGATTTCAGATGGGGACACATGCCTGCTTGCTTGATTAAAAAAAATTTTTTTTTTCACAAGAACCTCAAGCAGAGTTAATAATGTATGAAAATTAGGTACCATGTGTGCACTTTGCTTCATAATGTTTTTATTAAGCAGCCAGTTGATTTAAAATTAACGCAATGCAACCACTGACATAATGGCACTTTACACAGTGTGTTATGGAAACATCGTCTCTTAATGTTCTGTTGGGTTTTCCATTACACAAGGACATTTTTTTAAAAAAAGCTTTCAGAATTATCACATACTACGAACTTATATCAAGCTGCAGTTTGAGAAAACAAATTATTCACATATAAATTCCAATTGCATTTTAAACATGTCTTTATCAGCTAGAAATAATCTATGGACGTACGTCTCTACAGATCTTTTAAAATGCCACAGTAGATTCACACTCACTCCTATCCTCAGATTTTCATTAATAAATATCATTTGCTGACTGGAGGTTGCCTCCTCCTTCTTTCCCCGTCCCACCCTCTGCCACCAAGCCTGTAAGTAGCAGGAAGAAACAGTGAGAAGCCAAAGGTCACAGACTTGTGGGATTTTAGTTCAAGAGATGTCCCAATTCTGAAGATAAAAATGAGTCTATACGAAGTTGACACATGGTCATTGGACTGGCCAATGGAGGTGTCCTCTTCCAGAGCTTGAGTGCAAGTCTCGATCGTTCTCATGATAATCCATAATAGTTCCTGAAGGTGTCTCATCTCATTACAAAGGGCAGTGGGCTTCTCAGGCTGCTGTGCCCCTTTCTGGGCTTTATTGCATCTGGACAGTAGTGGTGGAAAGTTGCCTTCCCAAAGTTTCTGTGGCCTAGCAGAGCACATTGAGGCATGGTGAAATTCAGAGAAACAGCCTAAACCCAAGGAGGTACTTTGTTGATTGAATTTTTCTGTGTTCTACAGCATGCTTTGCTCTTACATTGTCTTGAAATTCTTCGTTATTCAACTAGGCAAATACCAAATGACAGCTGGTTGTGTTTATCTCCAGGGTGACAGAATGATCACACAGCATGGTTTAAGTGACTTGACAAAAATCAGAACATTTCTGGTGGTAGTTGATGGACACTTAGAAAGGACAGTGAGCATTGTGGAGAGAAATTTCTAAAGCTATTCAAATGAATTAATCAGCTAATGGATGGGAGCATTTACCCTTTTGCCTTTAATTCATGTCTTGACTTCTTCAGGGCCTGGCTGTGCATGTCCTCTCTGTGCAGCATCCTCTGGTTCCAGCCATTCTTCCTGACATCAGTAGGGCCACAGGAGTGGCAAGCATGCTGAGTAATCTACCTTGTGGTATTTTTAAAAGTAATTACAGAGGAGATATTTGATCTTTATGACTTGTACTATAAGACTTTGCAAAGGTTTGGTTGGAATAGAACTGTTTCATCTACACTATGATCTATAAAAATCATAGTAACTGACTTCCTGGGGTTTGAGTTTTTCTTTTGTTATTTTCTTCACTCTCTAATTAGATTTTGCTCATATGCAGGACAGAGTAGTCTGGCAGGAAATAACCAACATTAAAGTAACTCAGATAGGGCCATACCCAGCATTGCCCAGCAAGAATGGAAACGGGATGTGCTGTTCTGGACCTGTGGCAATTACCAGAAGCCCCTGTGCAGGTGTTTGCTCCACAAGGAACCATGTTGACAGAAGGCTTGGCCAGGAGTCCTGAGACCTGGTGTTCCTCCCAGCCTGACTGCTGCCTGGGGGTGGCTTTGGCGGGCTATCATTTAACTGACCTACCTCTATTGTGTTCAAAAGCAATCTGCAAATTATAATATCTGTTGTTGATTTCTTGGAATGCCAAAGGGGAAAAATTGGTTGTCACAATCTAAGGGGTCATTTATATCCTCTGTTTAAAGAGCTTAAGATTTCAAGTTATGTGCATGGGTCCTTTGAGGATGAAGGTGCTCTTTTTGTAAATTGTAGACTTGAGACAAAGAATAAGTCTTGAGGTGAGTTGGGTTTTGTGGGACTTATCACAAAAATAAACCAGGACTTCTATGAGAAGCTCTAATTTTTCACCATCTTTCCTCAAAATCATGTTGGAAGCAAGTTTAAGACACCATCACCATCTCACTCTAGAGCATGGGTGTCCAACTCTTTGAATGCAAGGACGTTTTGCTTATCTGTGATGGCACAAAAATTATGCACAGACTCTTTTTTTTTTTAATAGTTCATCAGCTATCATTAGTGTTAGTGTATTTTATGTGTGGCCCAAGACAATTCTTCTTCCAGTGTGACCCAGGAAAGCCAAAATGTTGGACATCCATGTTCTAGAGCAATCCTTCCCATCAGGGATTCCTGGGCACCTGTGTTCTGAAAGGACTTGCCCATAAATCGGTTTTCTAGAACTAAATTTTCTTCATAGCTAAATCCAGTGCTTAATGGCCTGGTAGACTTGAGTGCTCCTGAGAAAGACATGGGGGTGATGGCAACAGCAGACACCTTGTTCCTGTGGGCTGGGTTTAAATTCTTCCAGCTTAGGTGAGTGCTGCTGGTTGCAGGCAGAACACCTTGTCTGATCTTCCCCTGGAGTGTGTGGAATCTTCAGGCGGCCTAGAGTCCAACTGGACACAAAGTGCTCAGCTCTCCAATTTATTCACCAAGATACTCCCTCTGGCTCATTAGTGTCCATGGGAGCCTGAACTTTCTTATTTCATGTTCTGTGTCATCATCACCCTGGATCATCTCACAGTGTGAAGGGATCTGTCTTTAAAGGTGCTTCAGGGGTGATGCTATGTGTGTTTAGAAGCAGAGGCAGATTGTGATTCCCTGTTGATTTGATGCTTTGCACGTCTCAGGGCGTGCACCCACCCATTCTCCTTGCACTTCCCAGGGCATATCATCTGCAGAAAAACAGACCTTGACTGGCCACCGAAGGGCCTCTGTTTTTTCTCTTCCCAGTGGCCTGCTGCCTGCTTAAGAGACAGATACCTCCTCAACTGCCATTGCCAATACGCATGTCTCATCCTGAGTGCTGGTGAAGAGCTATTCAGTCACTCAGCTGGTGTAAAAGCTTGAGCCTCTATTCCCTCTGAGGCTATCTCCTGGCCTGCTCTTGCAAACAAAGCCTGTCCTATCAATTCATTTCTTCAGTCATTCATCTGTGGCCTGCATGTGCCACAGCACATGAGCCATATCCCTGTGTCCACCTCAGTTAATAGGGGGCTCAGGCTCCTGCCCCATGGCTGTGCCCCAGCCAGGCCCTTGCCGTGCCTGTCCTGTCCCAAGTCTTTGATGATCATTTTCACTGGCGTTGCCTCTACTCCCCTGCCACTCCCGACAAGAATGCTTCAGTTCTGCCTGGGGTGCCCCTCACTTGGCCCTTCCTTCTTCTCACCCCACTCTCACCTGGGCCTCTGTTTTTCCATCTCTGCCTGTGTGACTCTTGACATCCTTGTCTTCAGTTATCTCTATGTGTTGTTTTCTGCTCACACTACTCTGCCATGTGCTGTCTACCACGGTGTGCCTGGAAATGAGGAGTAAACACCTGGGTGATGCCAGTCCCTAGAGCACCCCTGGCTTCTCACCCCCAACCAGGACCTGACTCCCACTCCCAGCACAGTTTTCATTGGCCCTCCCCAAACTTGGGGGTTTGCCTTCCCTGGAGACTTCCCATATTTTGGCCACCCTGTGGCCCTACTAGGATGCGTGGATGCTGACTGCATTCTTAGGCCATCACCTGAGGGCTTGGTCCTGAGTGTCCATGTCCCATTTGCAGGGCTTTCCCTGCCCTGGGCTGCCTTGCTTCGGCAGGCGGGGCTGGGTCAGACTCCACTACCCTGCCCTCGTCTGCCTTTCCCACTGCCACCGACAAGCACACAGGGCCCTTTCCTGAGGCCGAGTGCCAGGGACATCAGAGAGCTAACACTAGGCTCGTGTCACAGCTGAGGCTTCCCCACTCTGCTCTTAGCCAGCCTTGTTGCCGATCAAGTTAAACTGTTGCTGGTAATTGTATTTGATCCTCTGACTTCTTCAGCCATCAGAGCAGAAAAGGATGGATGAACTCAGTCCTTCAGCAGCTTGTTGCTAAACCACCAAGGAGCCAGATGAAGGCTAGGCCTAGTTTCTCTTCAATTTGGCAAATGGAGATGGCTCTGAGGTCCCTGTGTGCTTTCTACCCATGAAGACAAGTACACGGCTACAGAGGGAGACAGCTTGGCCTGCTGTATGCCCTGGGCAGAATGGTGGGGGCTTGAAGCAACCCCAGGTTCCTCTACTTTACCCTAATTATACATCAAGTGCTTAGAGCAGGCCTGGCTCCTCGTGAGTGGGGATTGCCAATTATTTTTCCAGTGGACAGAGCCTCAGGAAGGCAGGGCTCTGCTTGGTTTTCTGCGGTGTCCTTGGCACCTAGAATAGGTGTAGTCAGTGCCCTAACAGTTACCTGCTAAGTGAAGTTAATAGATTAAGCAAGAGAGGCCGTGGGGCTCCCTGAGAAGAATGTGTGGTTTGGTGTCTAGAGGCCTGGGTGTGGTACCCCTCAGCCACTAGCAGGCTGCAAAACCCTAAGTCACACAACCTTGCTGGGCATCGCTGATTTGTTTATGTCCATGGGCATGTGGTGAAAGATTTTGCTTTCAACTTCAAGTGCCACAAACCTACATGAGGGTGACTTATAATCTGAGGGTGGCTTAAACAATAAGGAGCTTGGTTGCCTTCCGTAATGGGAAAGCTGGTTAATCCAGCTCAACCCTACTGGGGCTCTCCAGGGACTTCTATGCACCTCTGGGTGTCCCCTCGTTTTGAGAGCTGCACCATTGCGAAGCTCCTTTTCTTCCCCTGTCTGTGGCCAAGGATAGGAAAGAAGGCAGTGTCTCCTTGAACCTGTGCTTATTAGAGAGGGAAGCCTTTTTCTGAAGACTCCCTGCAGTCCCCTCAGGTCCTATTGGCTATGGTTTGTGTCACATGGCATGTGACAGGAGGCCCAGACATTGCCACCTCTGAAGTAGGAGGCTCCAGCTAGCAGGGAGGGAGGAAGGGGCTGGGAAGATAAGTAGCTGCGGTGCCGGCAACTGGCAGTGGAACACTGATGATCATTCGACTGCTATCAGGTTGTTAAGAGTAAACAAGATCACATAGGTGGAAATGCTAAGTGGGGATCCCTGATAGGTGACACATATGCACCCCATCAACACTATGGTCCAGATACATGTTTAAAAAGAAAGTGCGAATGCTCTTAGGTGGAGCTTGTCCTCTGCAGTGTGGCCTCAGGCTCCGCTGTGCACTATTGTCTTATTCTTGGCCACTTCACTCATTTTGCTTCCTGGCTGATCTCTCAACGCATTTAAGTTTGCAGGCCATCATAAGATTAGTGTTCAACTAGGCCATTCTGATGTCGTGCAATTAGAGCTTGAGCATCTTAAAGAGAAAATCCCGTATGTTTTCAGTGGATTTAATCATGAGTTTGGGGAGTCTGGATCTGTACATTCCATTCCCCCCTCTTTTGGTGCCCGAGTTCCCAAGCTTCATGTGAGAGGTGCAGGCCAACCACAGGACCATCACCTGGCTCCTGGTGGTGTCTGTGTGTCCAGGGCTGCTTTCAGAAGGTTGGGTTTCTCTTAGCACTAAAGCCAGCATGATTTGGACAATCTCTCCCTTACAATGTGGGCTCTCTCACCAGTTGATTAAAGACAAGCAAACAAACAAAAAACCAGAAGTACTCTATTTCAGTGTTTGTAGATCATATGTTCACAGACCTGTAGTCGTTTATATTCTCCTTGACATGCATCTCCTCTTAATTTGAAAGCTGTTGACATTCTGCTTGAGCCCATATGCAGTACCAATTTCTTTTCTTCTTCTTTTCTAATTTGTTTCCTTAAAAAAGAAAATCCAGCTGCTTTCTTGCCTTGAGATGTAAATTCCACATTTCGGCTGCATTGGATTCCAAGTTTTCTGAGAAAAGGCTTAAATTTATTAGGTTAGTTCACAATGTTCTCACAGAGAACTTGAGTTTGCGGCGTGGAGCCATATGTGGTTGGATTGTTTTAAGATAAATACTGTAAGAGAGTCAGCATTACATGGCTGGCAGAAATGTGGGCTGTGCCTGTCACTTAAATAGTTATCACATGTGATTTAAAAGCTGGCTCTCAGTGGGAGGGGACAGGGTTGAAGGGAAAGGTCAGATGGACGTTTCTGCATCTGTGGTGTCTGTGCCTCTGCCTCAGCGGAGTCTAACGACACTAGGAGGAGCCGAGAAACCTCCAGAAGCCTGTGCTTATTGGGGTTAGTCCTCACTATCGTCTCTGGATCTGGTTCTCAATAGCATAAAAGCGTACAAAGTGAAGAACAGGCTGGGTCACAAAGAGGCCTTTGCATGACATTACATCTTTGTTTAGTTTTGTAATTGTTGATATTCACATTTTATTTTATTTTATTTTTTATCTCTGAAGATGAGAAAACTGAGAGGGCATCTTGCTTTTTTTTTTTTTTTTCTTTTTGAGATGGAGTCTTGCTCTGTCAACTAGACTGGAGTGCAGTGGCACGATCTCGGCTCACTGCAACTTCTGCTGCCCACCGGGTTCAAGCGATTCTCCTGCCTCAGCCTCCTGAGTAGCTGGGACTACAAACATGCACCATAATGCTCAGCTAATTTTTGTATTTTTTTGTAGAGACAGAGTTTCACCATGTTGGCCAGGATGGTCTCATCTCCTGACTTTGTGATCTGCCCACCTCGACCTCCCAAAGTGCTGGGATTACAGGCATGAGCAACTGTACCCAGCTTGCTTTTTAAAAGTTGTACTTTCTCAGCATCTAACTTGGACCCGTTCATGAGTATTTATATATTTGTGTATATGTGTATGCATCTACACATACGTGAGACACACTAGTATGAACACATGGATGCAAATATAAAATGTAAATTGCTAGCAGCAGAAGGCAGCTTATCACGGTTTACTGCAGAACACCAATTCCCAGATATTTGGATTTTATGAATCAGGAATATAGAAAACAAAAAGAAATTGGGGAGACTAGCATGGATTGCTAACTTAATGATTTCCAAAATGGCTTAATTTCTAAAACTATAGTAAAATACACATAAAACTCACCATCTTAACCATTTTAAGCATACAGCTTAGTAGTAATAGGTATATCCATGCTGTAAAAATCCAAAACCAGTTTGCAAGAAAGGGAATGAGGCAGAAGGAGTCCTGTACACTGTCCCTATCATTTCATCAAAGAAAGAGCCTTTTAACACTAGAAGAGAGACAAAAGGAAAGAAGGCTGTCATTTTAGATGCAGGAAATTCCTCCTAACCTGTGGCAGAATAGCAAAGAGAAAAATATTTGTCCATGGAAAAGTAATACTACAGAGAACTATATAGCAAGTAGCTCTGTGTGGCCATTTCCCAGATTTAAAAAATGCTAGCTTTTTATCATCTTTGCTCCAGATCATTCATTCCTGCTTAAAGTGCTGCTACATGAACTGTTACCAGGCCATGGCGAGACAAAGAACAAAAATAAGAGGGCATCTTACTTTTTAAAACTAAAATTGTAACTTCAGCATCTGACTTGGGCCTGTTCATAAGTATTTATGTATGTGTGCATATGTGTGTGTACACTCACTGTCACCCAGGCTGGAATGCAGTGGTGTGATCTCGGCTCACTGAAACCTTCATTTTGTGCCAGAATGAAGTCAGCTATACCACTGAGCTCACAGTTGAGAAGAAATCTCTCACAAGACTTTGCTGATGAAGGAAGCTGTGTGTTGATTACATTCTGACATGAGTATCTTACTGTCACTGGTCCAGGTGTCATGTGCAGTTTGTGGACTGCACAGATCAGTAACTCCGCTCTAGATCTAGTTTTGTTCTTACAAAGTTGACAATTATAGTTGAAGCCTATGTATATTCATTTCACTAAGATCCCATTCTCCTCTTTTCCCTCCAAGTTAACTAGTTTATTGAAGTTGGTGTGTATTCTTTTAGGCTATACTGTATTTGCATGAGCTTACTAGCAATATAGAGTATTATTTTGTGTCAGTGGAATCCTACCATATATAGCCTTCTGAAGCTAAATTTGTTTTGCAAACATGATTTTCAAGATTTTCCTATTTTTTTAATTAAAAGAAATTTTTTTTGAGACAGAGTCTTCCTCTGTCACCCAGGCTGGAGTACAGTGGCATGATCTGGACTCACTGTAACCTCCACTTTCTGGGCTCCAGCGATCCTCCTGCCTCAGCCTCCTGTGTAGCTGGGACTACAAGCATGTGCCACCACACCTGGCTAACTTTTGTATTATTATTTGTAGAGACAGGGTCTCCCTATGTTGCCCAGGCTGGTCTCAAACTCCTGAGCTCAAGCAGTTGCTCACCTTGACCTCCCTAAGTGTCACTATTACAGGCATGAGCCACTGCCCCTGGCCAAGACTTACCTATTTTGATATATGTAGATCTGCTGTGTAGTATTGCTTTAGGAACCAGACCACATTACATGTATCTGTTCTTGTAATGATGATGGACATTTGGGTTGTTTCTGGGTTTTTGCAAATAGAAATGATACTACAGTGCATGTTCTTAGAAGCCCCCACTGTGCACACAAGTGGAAATTTATCCAGGGGAGTTTTCTAGGAGGAGAGTTGCCGAGTCAAAAGTGAAGTGATGTCTTCATTCACAAAATCTAATTAGCGTATAAACCAAACCTAGCTGTATTCTACAGTTTTTCAGGTAAATGAGGAGTGGGAAAGAATACTGTAAGTCAGGGGTCCCAAACCCCCAGGCCACAGACCATTACTAATCCGTGGCCTGTTAGGAACTAGGCCGCACAGCAGGAGGTGAGCAGCCTGTGAGTGAGCACTACCGCCTGAGCTCCGCCTCCTGTTACATCAGCGTGGCATTAGATTCTCACAGTAGCGGGAACCCCATTGTGAACTGTGCATGCGAGGGATCTAGGTTGCACGTTCCTTATGAGAATCTAATGCCTGATGCTTTGAGGTGGAACAGTTTCATCCTGAAACCATCCCCTCTTCCTGTCCTCCCATCTCATGGAAAAATTGTCTTCCATGAAATCATCCCTGGTGCCAAAAAGGTTGGGAACCATTGCTGTAAGTCAATTATTAATAAATTTGATTTTCTGGACCACACTGAGAGCTACAGGTTGGTTGTTCATCTCTCGAAGGGTTAGCTCAAAGTCTGCCCATAGTGGAAGAAATGATCTGGCAGATTGAGGGAAGTGACTCTTCTTTGGATGTGGGGCAGGGACCAGCAGGGAGAAGCCAGCCCTTCAATAAGTTTCCTTCTTTTTATGTAAACTAGAAAAAGGTCACAGACTTGATCTGAGGGGAATAAAACTGGGATTGCTGTCTCTTGTGTTTTTTGGCCTAAGAAAATCCTGTGGGCCAAAACATGGCCAGTCTTCTCTGCTGGGTTTTTCAGCAGGCCTCCCTGGAGTGGTCAGGCTGCTGCTCAGTGTTAGATGATGGAAGCTTCTTTCAGCCATCTAGCTGATGGTTTCTTTGAAGAGCTATTTAGGGAAGAAGTGGGCCCAGGTTTTATTCAAGTGAGATGTCAGGGACGTGTCCCCTGCTGGCCGGGTGGGGAACCTGAGAACGCTCTGGTGGCCAGGGTCCTGAGTGTCACCACCATGCAGCCTGCTGGGAGCACTCAGCACCTTGGCTGCAGGTGAGTCAGGCTTCAGTCTCAAACCAGCTGATAACTGAGACAGTGTTCAGTGTGCTTAATGCACTTTGTTTCACAGCCTTTTCTGTAATCTTCGGCAAAGAGTGAAGTGTTTTGAACATTCTTGAGAAAACAAGTGGCTTGGTGTGGTGGCTCACACCTGTAATCACAACACTTTGGGAGGCCGAGGTGGGTGGATCGATTGAAACCAGGTGTTCAAGAACAGTTGGGCAACATGGTGAAACTCTGTCTCTACAGAAAAATTGGCATGTATCTGTAGTCCCAGCTACTTGGGAAGCTGAGGTGGGAGGATCACTTGAACCCAGGAGGTTGAAGCTTCAGTGAACCATGATTGTACCGCTGTACTTCAGCCTGGGCAGCAGGGCGGGTGAGACCCTATCTCAAAAAAAAAAAAAGAGAGAGAGAAAAAAGAAAACAACAAGTAGAAGACAACTCAGTGAGATAAAAACTGTCAAAGAAAAAAGTAAGAGATGAAAAACTTTCATGTATGGAGCTCTTCTAAGGTTGTTGAAGAAGGCTGTGGTTTGACCATTCCCTCATACCGTGTGCCAAGTTGAATTATGGTTGGAGAATAGTCTGAGAGTGATTACTCCTATGACTAATGATCTGTTTCAGTGATTTAGGTGCTTGTTGGAGAAACATTGTGTGTATAATTTGGAATATCTGAACCACTGTGTTATGCCAGGTTATCAGAAAAAACCTTTTCGATGGTTCCCACCTGGGAAGTCACTGGTATGTGGGATATGCAGGCATGTGTTTGTGTTTGTAAAATATTATTTTTATTTTTATTTAATCAGCTGTCAAAGCTTGAAAAACAGCAGCAGAGGAAAGAAAAGACCAGAGCTAAGGGGCCTTCTGAATCAAGCAAGGAAAGAAACACTCCCCGAAAAGAAGACCGCAGTGCCAGCAGCGGCGCTGAGGGTGATGTGTCCTCTGAACGGGAGCCATAGCTCAGGAGGCAGAATTCAGGTAGGAGTTTCCCTGCATGGCTTCATCTTCCCACATTTTGGGGAAGCAGCAATGAATAGGAGGGAATAGCTGCTGAGGCCGAATTCATTCATTTCACAGACATTTATCCATAGCTTCCTTAAAGCCACTGCCTTCCAGGATGGAGACAAAAGTTAGTGTGTTTGTGCTTTTCATGCTGCTGATAAAGACATACCTGAGACTGGTTAATTTATAAAGATAAAGAAGTTTAATGGACTCACAGTTCCACATGGCTGGGGAGGCCTCACAATCATGGTTGAAGGTGAAAGGCACGTTTTACATGGTGGCAGGCAAGATAATATGAGTCAAGCGAAAAGGGTTTCCCCTTATAAAGCCATCAGATCCTGTGAGACTTGCTCACTACCACGAGAACAGTATGTGGGAAACTGTACGCATGATTCAGTTACCTCCCACCCAGACCCTCATCTTGAATTGTAGCTCCCATTCAGTTACCTCCCACCCGGACCCTCATCTTGAATTGTAGCTCCCATTCAGTTACCTCCCACCCGGACCCTCATCTTGAATTGTAGCTCCCATTCAGTTACATCCCACCCGGACCCTCATCTTGAATTATAGCTCCCATAATTCCCATGTATGTATTCCTACGTGGGAATGATAGGAGCTACAATTCAAGATGAGATTTGGGTGGCGACACAGCCAAATCATATCAGTTAGCAAATAAGATTGTAGTTTATTCATTGAGATGCATGAGGATGGTGTATCCACAGGTCTGGGGTGCTCACCTGGTGTTAGAAACTGTGTGTGCCACCTTCCCTAGGTGCCTGTTCTAGTTCGCAGCTGCTGCTGTGATTGCCTGTGCAGAGCACTTGTGGATGCGGAGTCCCGACACTGATGCACGGAGTCTGCCCATGCTCCTACATCTCCCTGCCTGATCTCAGCCGCTCCAGCGAAGAGCACTGCCATCTCAGCGGCCTCCTCTCATTGCTGCCTGCCTCACATTCCACCATCCTTCACAGTGCCCCATGTGGCTCTGCTGGTTTACTTTTCCTAAAATGACATTTTATTCTTGTGGCTCACTGTAATATTGTGGCTCACTGTAGCACAGAGTCCACCTCCTTGTCTGAACATCAGAGGCCTTGAAAATGTGATGCCACCATCTGATGACACTAGTTCCTCCCCTCAGGGAATCTGTTTATTTTTCCAGGCACTGGACCAAATACTGGGTGCAGATTTGAGGTCCTGTGACCCAGGACCTGTCACAGGGAGGTCACAGGCTGAGGGAGAAGCATAGGAACAGTTACGCTGCAGCACAGTGCATGCGGCAGGAGTGTGAACAGGTGTGGGGTAGAGACGGGAGGTCAAGGGAGGCCCCTCAGAGGCTTGGAACCAGACCTGGAAGGACAGGTGGCAGTGGGGAGGAAGATGAGGGGCAGGGACAGGGGAGGGCTACCTAAGCTGAGAGAAGAGCAGTGCAAATGCTGTCTGGGGGCTGGGGAACAAGGGCAGGAGAGTTTGGGAATGGAGGAATTGCAGAATGGCAGGAACATTGAGTGCCAAGTGGCATGAGAGGGCAGGGGACATCTCTGAAATTAGAGAAATAGGAGGTCTGGATTGTATAGGGTCTGGTATGCAACTCTGAGGAACTTGGATTTTACAGGTTTTAAGTGTACAAGTGACATCATCAGATACAAAGTTTAAAAAGAGCACTCTAGCAGCCTTGAGGAGTGAGACTGGAAGCAGATAGGCCCCATTAGGAGGTGATTGCAGAAGTCTAGGGAAGAAATTATAGTGGGCATAGAGGGGAAAGAGTGGGATTGAAAGATGTAAAGGAAATAGAATCATTTCAACTTGGTGACTGGTTAGATTGGAAGAGGAGACATCCAGAATGATGAGGGAGGAAGATGGTGGTTGCTGACGGTACCTATTTTGGGCATGTTATGTTTAAGGTGCTCGTTGGCAGTCAAAGGTGATGCCAGTGGTCTGCCACGTCTGTGGCTTTTAGAGCTGGGGATCCAGGTTTTGGACGTACAGTATGGAGCCTTTAGCTCACACACTATGATTAAAACCAAGTCAGCAGAAAAGATTTATCCAGGGGACACCACACTGTGATAGAAGAACATCCAGAAGGTGGTTTTCAGCCTTCTCTCTCCCTTCTGAAAGAGAGTGAGTGTTGGAAGTATACTTGTGAAATGGCTTTTAGGATCCACAATACCAGGAACTGAGATATATTAGGCCAGGTGTGGTGGCTCACACCTGTAATCCTAGCACTTTGGGAGGCTGACAGAGGAGGATCACTTAAGACCAAGAGTTTGAAACCAGCCTAGGCAGCATGGTGAGGCCCCCATCTCTACCAAAAAAACCCCAAAACAAAAATTAGCTGAGTGTGGTGGCATATGCCTATCGTCCTAGCTACTTAGAAGGCTGAATTGGGAGAGTCACTTGAGTCCGTGAGTTGGAGGTTGCAGTGAGCCATGATTGCAGCACTGCACTCCAGCCTGAGTGATAGAGACCCTGTCTCTTAAAAACAAAAATTTTAAAAAAGATATATTAGTAATACTTGGGCACAGTGGCACCAGCTCCCAAATGGATACACAGGTGAGAGGAACAGAATGGAGTGCTCAGGAAGGGTGGATCGTTGGTTCATAGGTGGCTTTACGGGAGGGGGCTGGACAGTGAGTCCTGTTGTCCCCTTGACTATTCCCTCATCACTGCGTTTTCCTCCCAGTGTTGTGCAGGGAGAAAACAGCACTGTGGTTACCAACCTTGGCTTATGTATCTTATATATGCACGGGACACTGAAGCGTGCCTTGGAGGGAAGGGACGTCATAAAACTTCCACTCCCATCCCTCCAGAACTTCATGATGATTTGCCTCTGTGAGTGGTCAGTTTGGTCAGTTTTGGCATCACAGATGTTGATGGTGCTTCTGATTTATAATCTGTCCAGAAATCTTTAAGCCAAAGAGGTGAAATAGGCTAAGTGAAGACAGGGCACAAAGTGGCCCTTTAAGATACTTTTTCAGTTGTGCTAATTAAGTGGATCGAGCAGTAATTCAGAAACTTATCTCCATCCTTCTAATTTCTTAGTGGCAGTGAATAAGTTCTGTGGTTTTTCTTCTATTGGAAGAAAACTCATCTCTCTCAGCAGTGTTTTGTGGAAGGCAGGCAGGTAGAAGTCATGGTGCCTGGAACTGGCCCCAGCAGCCTGGGCTGGGCGGGGCAGGTGTGTTCCCTCTCCACCATGTTTCTGTGTTTTCTCAGGCTACCCTACTAGCTCACAGCAGAGCATGATGGAGAGAGTATCCCAGCACTGCTCCTGTCCCTTGAATGAGGTTCAGGGACTGACATTGGTTAGGCCAAGTTTTAGTAGTTACTTGGTCCAAAAGCAAAACTCAGATTGGACACTCCTGGGGCTCAGAGCAGCTTCCCAGCCTTAATGTGAAGCCATGGCCCCATGTCTCTCCTTCCAGTTCTGTTGAAGACTGTACTTAATAGCCTTTGCTGCAGTGAACTGGGACCTTAACAACAGGTTCAAAACAACTTGAATGTTCAGACTCCCATCATGAACTTAATGAATGAGAGAGGGAGAAACACATAAGCCCCTGTCTCCTAGCACCCAGACCCAGATTATCTAGCTAAACACACTGGCATGTGTACACACACATGCACACACACTTACACAAGTACAAATTCACGTGTGCCTTGGAGGTCTGTATTTTCAAAACAGCTTTAAAAATTCTAATACCACCTAGCTGATTCCTTCCTGAGTTACGTTATTAACCTAAAACGTTTTATAAATTAAATGTCTTGATTTTTGCTTTATATCTGATCAGTGCTTTGAGAATCTTTGGTTTAATCTATTAAGGTTATTGGGTTTTGTTACTTTTAAAATTTGTGCAAAACATAACAATTTAAAGACTTCCATTTGCTTTAGATTTGGCCTCAGCGTAATTCCTGTAGAGAATACGTCGTGGATGTTGGTGTTCTGTGGCCCCTGGGTAGCCTGGGAGTAATTTTGCTAATTCTGTGGGCAAGAAAAACACCTGAGGGTCCCATGGGCAGAGGAGGGGACAGTAACTGTGTGTGTCACAGAATGTACAGGAGAACATGCTCATAGAAGGAAAACTGAGCACGTAAAAAGAAGGGCAGGAGGTGGGCGTGAACATTTCACATTTTTTCCCAACATCTAAGTTTACAAGGGGAATTCTCATGGACTCGTAGGTATGAGTCTTGCTTCTCTCATGTTAAGGACATTTAAAAACTCATCATTTATTTCCTTCTCGGGTTAGTGCAGATTGGATAACGGAGAACTTGGGGTCAGTGGTGCTATTGTCAATCACCCAGAGCCAGCCGCAGAGGGGAGGCAGCGGGGAGAGCAGATCCCACGGGCAGTGTTTGGAAAGGAGGAGGCAGGTGTGTTTTTCCTTCCTCTTCCCTGTAAGTCAAGTTCGCTGCAGCCTTGCCATCATGGGTCCCTCTGGAAGAGGCAGGCAGAAGGGGAAGAAGAGGGTGATGGAGGGAAGTTCCTGGCTGGCCTCAGCCCTCAGGTTAAGAGACTCAGTGGGAAGGAGCAGAGGGACAGAGGAGGGGAAGCTGGAGCTTCCCCCCCCCGCCCGCCGTGTGTTCTGGCTCTGTGCTCTAGGCTGAGATCCTTGGAGTAGGGGAATGGGGGTTGGATTGCAGAAAACCTGGAAGCCGTGTGGCGGGGATTCTGGAGGGAGAGCAGTGTAGGTGGCTCCAGGGCTCCAGGAGGCAGCTGCAGCCCAGTGAGGTGGCAAAACACGGTCAGGCCTTGAGGCCTGTGAGAGTGCCGCCCAGCATTGCTGTGGGGTGGGGCAGGCTCCAGAGGGTGTTCTCTGCCCAGTGGAGAATGTGGAGGAAAGCTGTGTTGGGTCTGTTGGGCTGACTGTAGGTCCTGGACAGAAGTGGTGAGGTGAGCCTGCTGCAGAGGCCGTGAGGGGGCAGCTTCATCAGGAGGTTGGGGGTTGTGGCCTCAGCTCTTCATGGCACTGACAGTCCCTCCAGGTCTCAGCTGTGACCACCATCTGGCCTCCTGGATGAGACTTGCAGGGGCCTGTCATTAATAAGACCTGAGACTGAGAGAGACGTGCTGGTGAGAACTGAGATGAGGCCAGGTCAGCCAGAGAGGGCCTTGGGTCCCTGAGCAAGAGACACCAAACTTCAAGTAGCCCACTGTACCTCAGTGGTGCAGTGCCAGGGCCCAGGTGCTGAGCCACACCGGCCACCCTGCCACAGAGGACTCTGACGACCCAGAGTGCTGTTGACACCAAAGTGAGACGGAGCCTCTGTGTGCTCAGGAACCCCCCTGCTGCTACTCAGCGCATGGAGGCTCATGAACAAGTTTAGATTCGCCCATGAAAAGACAGAGGCTGCCGGGCGCGGTGGCTCACGCCTGTAATCCCAGCACTTTGGGAGGCCAAGGCGGGTGGATCACGAGGTCAAGAGATCCAGACCATCCTGGTCAACATGGTGAAACCCCGTCTCTACTAATACAAAAAATTAGCTGGGCATGGTGGCGCATGCCTGTAATCCCAGCTACTCGGGAGGCTGAGGCAGGAGAATTGCCTGATCCCAGGAGGCGGAGGTTGCGGTGAGCCGAGATCGCGCCATTGCACTCCAGCCTGGGTAACAAGAGGCTGTGTTTTGTTTATACCATTGTATATGGTACTGTCTGGGTTTGGGACAAAGCACACAAGAAGAATCATTTATTGATGGTTTACCATAGGCTTCCAGTTGCACTTCTTTATATCAGAGTCAGCAGTGACAGTATCAGGCATGAACAGATGTCCAGGCAGGGAGGAGTCCTTCGGAGCCACCCATAACTAGCCGAGGACCAGAGCGGGGCTGGGTGCTCCTGCTTCCAAGAATTTAGCCATGTTTATGGATTTGAAGACCCTAAACAGGACCAGAGCCAAGTGACAACTGGTATTCCAATGATATATTTGGTTTTTTTGTTGTTGTCACTGCTGATGAAATTTGTCATTCCAGTAGGCCACAAAATCAGCACCAAATATTCAGATATCTATGAGAGGTGACTTAAATAGTGACAGACAGAAGGTGACCCTGGCATTTGTTTTGTTCCCCAGAATAACAGCAGCCACCTCACTATCAAGGGAGGAGCACTTTTCATTTGCTTTTTTTTAAAAACGGAAAGAGCACTAGGGAATCTGGCAGGCCCTAAGGGGAGCAACTTTGAGTTTCCAAGGCATGAGAGAGAAAGAAAAGGCAAAAGAAAATGGAAAGAGAAGCTGCATAATCTTGGGCATATTTTTCTTTGAAAATGATTCAAAACCCTTCACGGTTCAGAAGACATTCCCAGGGCGTCGACGTTTCTCTATTGCATTGCAAATGCTGCTTCTTATTTTACCAAGTGGACATTAAACTACTAAAATTAACTGTGTTTTTGTCCTCTGTCTCAATCCTTCAGGCTCTCTCACCTTGCTGGGAGGATTCGAGATTTTCTATGAGGATGCAGGTCTATTATTTCTCCCTTTCTGGCCACCGCTAAAGGCACTAGGGCCACCTCTCACTAAAAGAATGTGGTTTCTGATTTGATTGCAGCGTCAAGTATCGCCTCATTTGCATATTGACTTAGCTGCTGCAATTAGGGTGTGAGAGGAGCATGCTCCTGACCAGCACCCCACATTTCTGTCCTCAAATGGCAACACACTTGAAACCAAACAAGGAAAGTGTTTTGGAAACTGCCATCTGTTGGCTTTTTCAATGTGACCTTTGTCTGAATAGCAAGATGTGTCCCAGCTGAGCACACTTCCTCCTAATGAGCTAGAGTAGCCAAGTGTGTGTGTGTGTGTGTGTGTGTGTGTGTATGTGTGTGTGTTTTCTGCTGAAAGGGTATTCAGTCCCTTTTCACTGTTCTTTTCGCCATATAAGGTAGGACTCTTCTCATTCTCACAGCTTCACTTTGCTTCTCTATATAAACATCTGTACCACATTCTCAAGTCCATGTGCTGATATTTCATGGTATAAAACTAGCTGTGTCTCGGGGGTAGTGTTTTTATCTTTTTTTTTTTGACTTAAAACAATTTTTTTTAGTGGTTGCTCTGGAGTTTACAATTACATTTTTAACTAGTCTAAGTCTACCTTCAAATGACACTCTACTACTTCACCTGTAACAGGCACCTTATAACAACAGCATATTCCCAGCGACATTGCTGTCATTCATTTTACTTTACATATGTGATTATCACCCAATACATTCTCACTATCATTACGTTAAATAGTCTTTTTTTTTTTGAGATGGAGTCTCACTCTGTCACCCAGGCTGGAGTGCGGTATGCAATCTCCACTCACTGCAACCTCTGCCTCCTGGGTTCAAGCAATTCTCATGCCTCAGCCTCCTGAGTAGCTGAGATTAAAGGTATGGACCACCATGCCTGGCCAAGTTTTGTATTTTTTGTAGAGACGGGGTTTCACCATGTTGGTGAGGCTGCTTTTAAACTGGTGACCTCAAGTGATCCACACACCTCAGCCTCCCACAGTGCTGGGATTATAGGAGTGAGCCACCATGCCCGGCCTTTCCTTCGTTTTTGAAGGATAATTTTGCTGGTATAGGCTTCTAGACTGGTAGTTTTTTTGTTTGTTTTTGTTTTTTTTAATTTGCCTTTTTTAAAAACAGAAAGAGCCCTAGAAGCCTCACAGCCCTAGAGGAGCAGCTTTGAGTTTCCAAGGCATGAGAGAGAGGAAGGAAATATTTAAATATTTTCAATATTTAAATTTTTATTCCTCTCTCTCCTTGTTTGCAGTTTCTTATGAAAAGTCCCCTGTAATTCTCATTCTTATTGCTCTGTAGGGAAGGTGGGTTTTCCTCATCTTGCCCCCAGCCCCCAGCTTCTTCAAAAATTTTTCTTTGTTTTTTTGCAGTTTGGATATGACATACCTTGGTGTGGTTCTTGCTTGGTGTTTTCTGAACTTCTTGGATCTGTGATTTGATGTCTGTTATTAAGTTTGGAAAGTTCTTGGCCATTAATACTTCAATACCTCTAGCTTCTTTCATAATTTCCTCTCTGTTCTCTCTTCTCCTTTAGGCATTCCAAATATATATATATGTATATATCATATATATATGTTTTATGTATATATATAAATATATATGTAACATATATACATGTGTTAAATCTTCTGTAATAGCTCTACAATCTTGGATAGTCTGTTCTTTTTTTCTCATTCTTTTTCTCTTTGTTTTTTGGTTGGGAAAGTTTGTAATGACCTATCTTCAAGTTCACTGATTCTTCCTTGACTGTGTCCAGTTTGTTCATGAGCCTATCAAAGGCATTCTTCATTTCTGTTACAGTGTTTCTGATTTCTATTATTTCTTTTTGTTTCTTTCTTGGAGTTTCCATCTCTCTGCTTACATTACCTATCTGTTCTTGCATATCGTTTACTTTTTTCATTAGAGTTCTTAACATATTAATCATAGTTTTAGAAAGTTGCCTGTCTGGTAATTCCAACATCTGTGTCATAGCTGAATCTCATTCTGAGGATCTTTTTGGGTCTTCGGACCTTGAATCTGTAAATGTATGCCTTTCAATACATTTTGGAAATTTTAAGTAATGTCTCTTAAAATATTTTTGTCTGCCCCATTCTTCCTCTTCTTACCTGGAGGTTATTTTTCCCAAACCTTAAGTGCCATTCTGGTTTTTTGTTATTCATGAGGTTGGTTTGCTTCCTCACTGATGCAGAGTAGGCATATTATGTTACTTTACCAGCAGTGGAGCTGGATTTTTGCCGTGCCCAAGCTTCCACATCCATTACCTTATTTATTAGAAAATAAATTGGCAAGAAACTGGCCATGATTAGTGATTCTGTCTCTTGCTAAGGTGCAGAGCTAGGCTTACAAATGGAGTGTGCCATCTAATACAGTAAGTACTAGCTGCATGTGGATATTTAGTTGTAAATTAAAATTAAATAAAATTTAAAATTCACTTTCTCAGTCACAGTAGCCATATTTCAAGTGTTCACTAGCTACATACAGCTAGTGGCTGTTATTCTATCATTGCAGAAAATTCAACTAAACAGCACCAACTTACAGGGATCAAGTTATGATTTTGATACTATCATCTGAACCACTTTAAGTTCTGTAAGACTGACACTGACTGGGTGCAGTGGCTCATGACTGTAATCCCAGCACTTTGGGAGGCCAACGTGGGCGGATCACCTGAGGTCAGGAGTTCAAGACCAGCCATGGCCAACATGGCAAAACCCCATCTCTACTAAAAATACAAAAATTAGCTGGATGTGGTGGTGGGCACCTGTAATCCCAGTTACTCAAGAGGCTGAGACAGGAGAATCACTTGAACCTGGGAGGTGGAGGTTGTGGTGGCGCCACTGCACTCGAGCCTGGGCAACAGAGTAAGACTCTGTCTCAAAAAAAAAAAAGACTGACATCTTTATATATGAATATGAACAATATACATGAGAAATTATAGATTAGAGAATAAGTTAAAGCCAAAAAATAAAAGCAAATTGCTGTCAGAGTTCGTTCCTACTGCTTTCAGGTAACATCAGTTTTTTTTCCCATGCTTGTTTTATAGCATTGCATTAAGCTTTCCATTCATAATTAGAAAATAATTCTTTGCGTCTTCTCATCTGTGAAGTCAGGACCATCAGCTCGCAAACAAAGGAAGAGATTCTCTGCTTTGACAGTTCAGTGGTGGGAGCTTGCTGGAGTCTAACAGTGCTAGAAGGTCAGAATGAAGCCTGCATTGATAACTTCCCAGCAGCTCATGTTTTTCCATAAAACAGCCTTCCTTTTCTAGGTAAATGAATTCCAATGTGATTACCAGCTAAGACCTGAAAGAAAAGGTTAAAAAAAAAATTCTTAGTTGTTTTAGCAGTGACTTGGAGAACAGGTCTGTGGCATGTGTGTGTTCTAAGTCTAGAACTTGCATCCTGTGGTTGCTTAAATGGCCTGAAGCCAGAAGCAGGTCAGCTGGAAGTCAGCGTCCTTGTGGGATTCAGTGTTTACATGGGCTTTGAAGGGACTCATTTCTTCTGCTCCTGGGCTGGCCTCCCTGGAGATGTTCTTCACTGTCCCTTGTGGTTGATGGCAGTAAAAGGGAACTACTTCAACAGGTGGAGGAAACTGGTGGTTCCCCTAGCTTCTTTCATAAGACTATGAAATTGTGGTGCTAAGTTACCAGGCACCTCTTACTACTGCCTGTCAGGTGTCCTGAGCCCCCGGGTCATGTCTGTCTTCAGTAGCTCATGTGACACACATGCATTTGGAAATAGACATCATCCCTTAAATAGCTCTTAGAGGGAGGCATATTACCCCTTATCCATGGTTTCTGAATTTCAAACCTCAATGGACCACCCTTTTCTGGAGAACCACGTGTTCAGCTTGGACAGGACTTCTGCTCAGAGCTTCTAATTTGACAGATGGACCTCACAGATAGCTCACTCCCACCTTCCACATTCAGGCTTCCAGCTGTGTGAGCTGCATGGTCTCCAGCTACTCTTGGTTGGTGGCCAGCAACCTGGCTCCTGGGTTATTCTATAGTTCAAGAAAATAGGAAGAGACGTTTTTAGGAAGCAAGACTGGAAATAGAGAGCAACGTCTATTGGCCAATCCGTGTACTGTGGTGGGCAGTGGCTTTCAGCTGGAACAGTGTCCACTGCTGGCTAAAAATCTCTTGCATGCAGTTTGCAAATCACTGATGATACTAACATTGATCTTATGAGTAGGCCTGCCCATTAGTGTTCCTGGTAGTAGTACCATTAGTTCTAAAGACATACCTAATGGTTAGTCCTTCAGGTTAGATGATTTATAAAGTTCCTTTGCCTAGGAAGTTTACCTAAAAACTTTGAGAGCCTATTGGCCAAAACCTCTCAGGATCCCTTCCAGTTCTATGTTTCTCTAGTTGGGAATAGAAATTCCTAAACCATCTTCCTCATATAAAATTTCTTTTGAAAGCCATTTTTATTACAAAGTTAATGTTCATTCACAGAAAATATAAAAAATGCCAAACTGTCCAAAGAAGAACATAAAAATCACCTGCCATTCTATCATTCTATGATAATTATTATTAACATAGTGCTTTGGAATAGTTTTTCTAAACAGATAATTTTACATCTATTTCTCTAATTTTGCAAAGTTGGAGACGTACTGTATATATACAGCGTCACCTGCTTTTTATCATTTAACAGAATATCTTGAACATTTTTCTAGGTCATTCTTTTACTGTAAGCTTTATAATTTTCATCTGCACATCAAACATTTGAAGGCTAAATTTATTATCTCAGTGCATTAAAAATGTAGAATATTATAAAATATTTAATTGAAGTAAATATAAAAGAAAAATACATTCAACCAGGATCCCAAAGCTCATCTTAAGTTCAAAAACAAAGATTTTAATCTGTGCCAAGAAGATAGAGTTTCTCAAAGATCAATGTGGGGAACAATTCCAGAATTTCAGTTATCGGTATTGAGGGTGGAGAAAGAAGTATGAATAGTCTCCAGGTCCTTAATTTGGGTTAACATCATCAATACAGTATGAGAACAAATGGGTTGTTTCTATTAACTAAAAACTGAAAGTAATATGGGCCCCAGGAATGATGTCTGTTCTCCACCTGCTGGTGGTCTTTTAGAAAGCTCTTAGGAAGGTGAGCAGGACTCTTACAGGTGGGTTTGGGAGTAAGGGGGTAGACTTGGAGATAATTTCAATCCTTTTTATGGTGGCAGGTAGAGCCGCAGAGCATGGGCTAGCTGTCAGCTTGTCTTTCTCATGTGTGCACAGGGACTTCACTATCCAGCTAGGCAGAGCAGTGAGGGCTGTTAGTCTATGGAAGCATCTGCTTATGATACGACCCTTTCTTAGGAAGGTGGCCTACACTGAGCTTATCAGGAAGCACATCCATGGAGGTGGCACTGCCATGGCATACTGACTGATTTGCTTTTACTGAAGTCCATCCAATTAGAATCCAGATCTGAGGGAATAGAAACTGGCCTTTTAGGTTTTAGATTTAACATTTGGATGACAAATGACATGTCACAGATCTTGGCAATATTAGCTGGTTTTTGTTAAAGCTTTAGAATTACAAAAGGAAACCTGAGACATGGCCATTTGTATCAAAGAGCCAAGCATCCTTTGAGTAGTATTTAAAATATCCCAAGACTAGCATTTAGTTTATTCCCTGTCCCTGCCCTTCCTTAAGCTCCCCATCCCTCTACCTCCCTCATTGTTAAAGGATTTGGAAATGAAGCTTTTATATCTGTTTTCAAGGAATGTGTCCATTTCATCTATGCTGTCTAATTTGTGAGCATGAAGTTGCTCATGATATATTCTTCTTATCTTTTTAATGTCTGTAGTGTCTGTACTGATGTTGCCTGTTTGATTCCTGATATTGATAATTTGTGTCTTCTCAATTTTCTGAGTAAGTCTGGCCAGAGACTTACCTATTTTATTGATCTTTTTATTTTTTTTTTTTCTCTTGCCTTTTTCTGTTTGAAATTTCATCAGTTTCTGCTCCCTATTATTCTCTTGCTTCTGCTTGTTTTGGGTTACTTTGCTTTTATTCTTTAATTTCTTAAGTTAGAAACCCAGATTATTGATTTGATAACATTTTTCTTTTCTAATATAAGCATTCATTGCTGTGAATTTTCCTCTAAGCCCTGCCTTAGGTGAATATCACAAATTATGATACGTTGTGTTTCAGGTGACTTCTCTTTGATGCAAAAGCCATTTGGAAGTATGTTCAGATATTTGACTTGGTGTCTTTTGCTCTAAGAATGGAGTTGTAATGAACTGGAGACTCTGGGGAGAAGGTATTTGCGTCTATACATGGCAGCATGGCAGGTTTTTCAGTGAAGTGATACACTGATGCTGGTGTCACCGTATGAGCTTGAAAGCGTATCTTCAGCTGTTTTGTTACTCTTATTTGCCTATGCTAAAAGAATCTGAAGGCAAATATTGGAATCCTTTTTATTAAAATGTCTTCTCTTTGGCCTTTTTAGTGTGTTATCATTGGGCAGAACTGGATCCTGAAAAATTCAAGATGCTAAGCACCTACACTACTTTAAGAATTTGGAACTGAAACATGAAGAGGAAGACAGAAATAAGAAGTCGGTAACCTGAATAGCTCTGCAAAAAAACACCAAAGGACCGTTTTACCATTTCTGTTGTTGCTGTGATGAAACGAGGCAGAGGGCACTGCTGGTGGGTTGGGGGAGGGGCGCACGTGGTAGAAGGCGTGCACTCGTGCCTCCCCCACAAAAAGGCTCTGTTGGTTTCTGCCACATCTTGGCTTGCTTTTGGAACGGGCTGGCCCAGCATCATTTGTCATCAAGTCCACCGTGGTGTATTCTGCGTGTCCATGGCAGGGGGTTCTCCAACACACTCACACTGTCCATGTTCTTTCTACTGCTGATTCATAAGCCAGGGTCCGTGTTGAGATGTCAAGAGAGCAATCATCAGTGCTAATGTATTGTGTGAGACCTTTGCATCTTGTAAATTTTCTCTTTTTTCTAAAAATAATAAAATCCTAAATCTCAACAAACCACTATTTATTATCAAACAAATTCTGCTGTGTTTCTGCATAACGATGATGTCCATAGAAATGCAATGCATCTGACCTCTGTGTGTAGCTGCACTTCTTTTCAAATAACCCTCTTGCAAGAGGCCTTCTCTGACTGGCCCACACAGGCTCCTGAGTCCAGGTGGGAACCTGTCCATCCAGTTTACAATTGATGACATTGTACTTGGAAATGAGATGTCAGGAAAAGGGAGTGTGGGTTGGAAGGGAGTCCAGTTTCAGAATGGCCACACTGTTCGGACTGAGACCAAGTGTGGAGCCACATCTGGTGTATCCACCTTTGGAAGGTGGAGAAAGACTTCAGCATGGCAGGCGGTGCAGATATCCTTTATCCAGTAGTTAATGTGGTTGTCCATGTATCCAAGTCACCACACTCAGCACTCTGAGAAAGAACCACTTTCTACCAAAGTAATTTCTCTGCTGTTTGAATTATCTAAGCAGGGGTTAGAGTGAATTCAAATTCATGTTAAAGCTGCTTGAACCTACACGTCGATAAACTCAGTGGTAGAGTTTGGCTTGCTGGGCAG
The DNA here is from genome assembly GCF_030222135.1 of Aotus nancymaae. Lineage (NCBI taxonomy): Eukaryota > Metazoa > Chordata > Mammalia > Primates > Aotidae > Aotus > Aotus nancymaae. The sequence goes on along the minus strand of NW_026988412.1, from coordinate 6,948,460 downwards.
CTGTCATGTTTCCCCACCACAGCATTTTATTGCCACCAATTAATGCTTACTAACAGTTGCAGCCTGTCCTTGTAGTAAGGGGTAACGAGGATTGCATAGAGATAAGAGCTAAGGATCATGACATTTGAACAGTGGTAAAATTCTAAAGGCCTTCGTTGGTCACAGCCCAGTTCCTGGCTCTCACTCTAAAGGGACAGAGACAAACCAGAGAGTGAGCATCATGTGGTCAAGTTGCTGAAGGATCTGAAACCGTAAAGGAAGAGCTGAAGGGGCTGGGGCTGGTTCATCTGGGAGGGGAACTCTAAATGTTTGAAAGATATGGAAGAGAAGTTGGGTCAGGAACAAAAATAGGAGCAATGGGTGTAAGCTGAATTAACGTAGATCCTGGCATTCTAACAACATGATTCAAAAGTGGAAGGTGATGTTGGGAGCTTTTGGTGTTTGAGCAGAAGTTCTGAGCCTATGTGTGTAAGGGGGATCTTTGATTAATGAAAAAGTCTTCCTCACAGTATGCAGGAACATGGTAAAAGTCAGAAAACGTTTACTACTTTTGTAAACATTTTGGATTGAAGGGAGCTTTCCATCATCCTGAAAATCACTTTCAACTCCTGGGATCAGAGAAATAGCAGTGAATGCGCCAGTCTGTCCTAAGAGGGTCGCATCTCACCACAGGGCCAGGTTATAGAGAGAAAAATGAAAACTCGAGAAGAAACCCCTTAATATCTGCAGCTGCCTCAAAAAAGTGATTAATTTCCAGCCTCACCTACTCTCCCGGAGGTCCTTTCCTAGTCGCTGTGGAACTAATGTCTAAAATTAGATTTTGGGTGGACTTCTTGCGGAGTATAAAACTCTCAGTCTTTACATCCCTCCCAACATCTCTGCCTCCTGCTTTCTGCTTATTTATAAAGCATACTGTTTATTGTCCATTAAAACATCATTTGAATGAGGACAGGAGAGGAGAATCGTACCATGTATGGCTTTTCTGAGAAGCCTTGGCAGATCACAGGCCCAGGACTTTAAACACAGCGCCGTGCCGATAACACTGCGTAGCAGGACTCATTTAGTCTTGCCTTTCGTGGTTTACTTTATAGGAGACCAAGCTCTTGTGGCTACACAAAACATAGACCAAATAAAGACATCTTTGGGGGCTGGACATCCATAGCAGCACCTCGTGGTTGGTGGCCCCAGGGAGGGCATTTTCTCTACCAAGCAGTGTCCTGGCTCAAATGGGTGCCAGCTGGCATATATATGGAAAATTTGGCATTTCACTGATTTGATCGTAAGGAACAAGTAGTTCCACAAACACCCTATTTCCTTTGATACGGTATCATGTGTGTCCAAAGCTAGAGAGGCAATCTTTTAGGTCTCTGGTTTGTCAGATTTTCTGCCGTTTTTCTGCCAGGCACTTTAAGAATTCTTAATTTGTGATTCATTGTTGATTCAGGTTTTTAAAAAATAGAGTTAAAGAACCTCATCTAAGAAAACATGGAGTAATATCAAAAGTAGAGCCACCCACTGGCTGCATCAGAAAAGAAGAGGGAAAGCCCTGTTTTGAGGGGAGTCTCTTCTGCAGACGATGTTTTCATTCTCTGCTAGGGTACAGACACCAACATATTAAATTTTTGGAAGTCCTGGGAAACAAAACCTTAAGTTCCCATTGGGAAAGTATCTATTAATGATGGTATTTTAGGTTTGTTAAATCTAAATTACTATGGTAGTTTTGATAATGTGCTTACTATTTGTAGGGGCCTTAAGGATAACTTGTTTTTGAATATTCCCTGAGGGTGGATCAGTTAAAGACTCCATCATTGAGCAGGAAACACATTAGGGGTGGTATGTGGAAGACGCTGCCGCTGACAGCCCCCTGCGGAAGAGAGATGGGCTTGGACCCAGGCCGGGGTCTAAAAAGATGGCCTCCCAAGGAAGCAGAGTTCAGTAGGAAGAGTTGGCCAGACGACAGACAGTAGGGGCATAGAGGAGGGTGGAGCAACAGGTGGAGCTGCCACAAGGTGTTGTGGGAGGAGGAGGGCGTTTTGACATCTGCTCGCAGGTCGGCAGGATAGGACTTGGGGAGAGAGGAGCACGTGGAGGAACAAGGACAGAAACTAGACCTCACAGGTGAGCAGGGCCTGGACCGCAGAGGTCTCGTAAGTCGTGATAATCCATTTAGGCTCCATCATGCCCCACTTGTCATCTCCAGGCTGATTTGTTCTAGTTCCTCAGCAGTTTCTTATGTGATGTGACTGTAGAGCGACCTGGAGAACGGGATGCAGCTCTGCCAGTGTGGTGTGATCTAGGGCCACGATGTGGGCAGTGGTGTCGTGGTCTCGACAGGCCTTGGGGTTGCACAGACTTGGGATCAAATCCTGGCCTTGCTGTTGACCTGCTGCACGGCCTCAGGACAGTTTATTCAATTATTCAGCCTTCTATGCTTCTGTTCCCTCATCTGTCAGAAGGGGGCAGCGCTTGCCACTTGGAACGTGGTCGTAAGGGTTAAATGAGGAGTCTCAAACTCAGCACAGTGTGAACAGTCCCCGTTCTCCCCGTGCCTGTGGCTGCGTCACATCTCTGGCTCCCCCTGAGCCTGCGTCTGCAGGTCACAGAACCCCCAGGTTTATTCCACGTAACTGCTGTCCTCCACCAGTGAAGAACCAAAAGATGAACTTGATCGTGTGCCTGTTGGGCTTGCCCTGCGGTCTGGTCTATTGAACTATTTCCAGTGTCACGTCTGTGACTCTTCTCAGCTTTGAGTCAACCTTGGACACATTTCCTCTGTCTTTAAGTCTTGGCTAAACACAGTTCACAAGATAGAGCTGGCGCTCCATTTGGAATCCTCTTTCAGATCAATAGGTACATTACTTAAATTCCCATCCAGCCTGCATTCTTCCTTCCCACATTGCCCATTCTTGCTGAAATCAAGCCATATTATTTTTACAGTATTTTAATGATTAATCCAATGATCCTGTCAAAAAATATTAGTACAGCACAATGCGTTATTTGTGAATTCATTCTGGCTTCCAGTGATCACTGTGTTCTTTTCCACAGGCTCATGAGCCATCTGTTTAATCATCTATTCTAGAATGATTTTAAGAACCCACATTTAACTGGGCTGTCTGCAGTGTCTGGGATCCATCTTGTTGAAACTGGGATTTTTTAAATGTTCAGTTTTCTGTCCCCTCTCTTCAGAATATTTTAAAATGTTGTCAATGGCAACTATCCTATGTGCACATCTTCAAGTTCTCTTAGAGCTTCTGAAACCTTGGTTCATTCAGAGTCCCTTGTAAGGCTGTCTCCTCACCTACTTGGGTTTCAAGTCCCCTTTTATGATGTTTATTTTGCCTTTTTTGAGTTTGAAACGTTTGCTTCAAACTCAAAAGCATTTGATTGAAGAGCAAAGACCTTGGGCATAATCGCGATGTCCCCTAACTCTGGCAACTAGTTGGCTCCAGAGTGGTGTCAATTTCCTTACACAGGCCAGGCTGCTTCAGATGTCCCTCTCTCCCCAAGATGATGATCATCCATCTTAGCAAACTCAACACTCTGAAAATCACTCTATATTAACAAGAATAATAAACTGTATTTTGGCATTTTGGGGTCAATAATATGGAAGAGAGTAAAAATACGGAGAAACATCTCTGGATATCCAGGAATGTAGGATTACAAACTACTATGATAAAAGACTTAAAAGATTACTTTAAAGCTTCTTATTTGAAAACAATTTTAAACCTGCATACAAGTTTCAAGAGTTGTACAAAATATATCCTATGTGTTTTATTCAGATTTGCCTGTTGCTAACATTTTCCTCCATTTATTATTTCTTCCCACCCCCTTTGCATATATACATTTTTTCCTGAATCCATTCAAAGATAAATTACATTCATACTTGAGAGTAACTTACATATCGCATGGTTCCTCACTCCTAAATACCTCAATATGTATTTCCTAAGATTGGGGACCTCCTTTTACATAACCACTACATGGTCATCAACTTCAGGAAGTTTTATGTTCTTTAATTTATTGTCTGTCTTTCAATTTGTTGTTTGACTTAATAATGTCATCTGTAGCATTTTTATCTTTTAGTACAGGATCTAAGCAGGGATCAGGCTGCCCTTTTGTAGCTTTCTTTTCCTTCAGATTAGCCCGTAAGCATACCAGTTCCCCACCCTGGGCGATAGTTTCATCTGTTAGATGCGGAAGTCAGAGTAGCTGGCATCTGAGTTCTGTAGTGCTGAGCATAGTTCTTTATATGACAGAGGCTCCTTGGGTGTTTAACTGAACTCCTTTTCTTCAGAGGAACTGGGAGTAGCTTTCTTTTTGGGAGAGCATAAGTCTCACCTCCCTCTCAAACACAACTGTTGTCTTTGGAAACAAATGTAAAGCTGTGTCCTGGTCTCTAAAAGATCTCAAAGCTAAACATTTAAAATAACAATAGTGACAATGTGTTTGGTGATGTTAGCACATGGATAAGAGAAATGAATGACAGCAATGTCACAAGGCATGGGAGGGAGGAATTGAGAATACTCTGTTATAAAGTATCTGCATTCCATGTGAAGTGATGTAGTGTTATTTTAAGGTAATCTTAGATTAGTTTAAAATGTATATTCTAAAATCTATGGTGACAACTATATGTTTTCTAAAAAAATCCCCACTTTAAATGTAAAGATTCTGATAGATTGAAAGTAAAGGAATGGAGAAAGATATACCATGCTAACACTAATAAAAAAATTGGAGTACCTATATGAATAGCAGACATCACAACAAAAAAGTTATCATGGGTAAAGAGAAACACTACATAATGATAAATGGGTCACTTCTCCAAGAAGATACAGCAACGTATGTGCCTAAAGAAAGAATGTCAAAATATGTGAGGCAAAACCTGATAGAACTAAAAAAAGAAAAAAAAAATGGAAAAATCCACTATTTTAGTTAAAGACTTCAACATCTTTTTGGTATTAATTGATAGATCAAAGAGACAGAAAATCAATAAAGATAGAGTTGACCTAAATGAGACTATAAATAAACTTGATCTAATTAAAATTTATAGAATTCTCCATCTACCAACATTTTTCTCAAGATTGCTTGGAACATTCACCAACATAGACCACATTCTGGGTCATGAAACTCACCTTAACAAATTAAACATATATATAGCAATCACAAAAAAAAATCAGTTCTCACACCTCAATGGAATCAAGCTAAAAACGATAATAGAAAAATATTTGGAAAATCATCAAACATTTGAGATTTCTCAACATGTTTCTAAATAATTCGCAGGTCAAAACACTCTTGATAAAAGTTTTACAATAGGCTGGATGTGGTGGCTAACACATGTAATTCCAGCACTTTGGGAGATCAAAGTGGGTCAAGTTGATCACAAGGTCAAGAGATCGAGGCCATCTTGGCCAACATGGTGAAACTCTGTCTCTACTAAAAATACAAAAATTAGCTGGGTGTGGTGCTGGATGCCTATAGTCTCAGCTACTCAGGAGGCTGAGGCAGAATCGCTTGAACCCAGGATGTGGAGGTTGCAGGGAGCTGAGATTGTGCCACTGCATTCCAGCCTGGTGAAGAGCAAGACTTCATCTCAAAAAAAAATTTTTTTTTTACAATATTTGGAACTAAATGAAAATAAAAACAGAACTTATCAAAATTTGTGAAATGAAAGTAGTGCTTAGAGAGGAATTTATAGCATTAAATACATGTATTAGAAAATAAGAAAGAGCTAAAATTGACAACCTAAGCTTCCGTCTTAGGAAACTAAACAAGGAAGGACAACTTAAACCCAAAGCAAGTAGAGGAAAAGATATTAAAAATATATTCAGTTCTTTCCAAAATGGGTACAAGAAAGAGGTAGTAGCTTCACTGGTTGGAGGAAATAACTGTGATAGTAATAATAATAACAGTAATAATAACAGTGACTAAAGTAATGATGTTGTTGATGATAATGGGTAGTATTTCCATAGTGACTCTTTTTTTTAACTCTTTTAAATTGTACTTTAGATTCTGGGGTACATGTGCAGATCATGCAAGATCGTTGCATAGGTACATTCATGGCAAGATGGTTTGCTGCCTCCATCCCCCATCACCTATACCTGGCATTTCTCCCCATGTTATCCCTCCCCACCCCACCCCACTGTCCCTCCCCTAGCCCCCCACAACGGACCCCAGTGTGTGATGCTCCCCTGTCTGTGACCACATGTTCTAATTGTTCAACACCCACCTATGCGGCATTTGATTTTCTGTTCTTGTGTCAGTTTGCTGAGAATGATGGTTTCCAGGTTCATCCATATCCCTGCAAAGGACATGAACTCATCATTTTTATGGCTGCATAGTATTTCATGGTGTATATGTGCCATATTTTCTTTGTCCAGTCTATCAATCATTGATGGGCATTTGGGTTAGTTCCAGGTCTTTGCTATTGTAAACAGTGCCGTGATGAACATACATGTGCATGTGTCTTTGTAATAGAACAATTTATAATCCTTTGGGTATATACCCAGTAATGGGATTGCTGGATCAAATGGAATTTCTATTTCTAAATCCTTGAGGGAGCACCACACTGTCTTCCACAATGGTTGAACTAATTTATACTCCCACCAACAGTGTAAAAGTGTTCCTATCTCTTTTTTTTTTGAGATGGAGTTTCACTCTTGTTACCCAGGCTGGAGTGCAATGGCACGATCTCGGCTCACTGCAACCTCCGCCTCCTGGATTCAGGCAATTCTTCTGCCTCAGCCTCCTGAATAGCTGGGATTACAGGCCCGTGCCACCGTGCCCAGCTAATTTTTTGTATTTTTAGTAGAGACGGGGTTTCACCATGTTGACCAGGATTGTCTTGATCTCATAACCTCGTGATCCACCCACCTTGGCCTCCCAAAGTGCTGGGATTACAGGTGTGAGCCACCGCACCCGGCCAAGTGTTCCTATTTCTCCACATCCTCTCCAGCATCTGTTGTCTCCAGATCTTTTAATGATTGCCATTCTAACTGGCGTGAGATGGTATCTCAATGTGGTTTTGTTTTGCATTTCTCTAACAACCAGTGATGATGAGCATTTTTTCATATGTTTGTTGACTTCATATATGTCTTCTTTTGAAAAGTGTCTGTTCATATCCTTCACCCACTTTTGAATGGGCTTGTTTGTTTTTTTATTGTAAATCTGTTTTAGTTCTTTGTAGATTCTGGATATTAGCCCTTTGTCAGATGGGTAGATTGCAAAACTTTTTTCCCATTCTGTTGGTTGCTGGTTCAATCTAATGATTGTTTCTTTTGCTATACAGAAGCTCTGGAGTCTAATTAGATCCCATTTGTCTATTTTGGCTTTTGTTGCCATTGCTTTTGGTGTTTTAGTCATGAAGTCCTTGCCTATGCCTATGTCCTGAATGGTTTTGTCTAGATTTTCTTCTAGGGTTTTTATAGTACTAGGTCTTATGTTTAAGTCCTTAATCCATCTGGAGTTAATTTTAGTGTAAGGTGTCAGCAAAGGGTCCAGTTTCTGCTTTCTGCATGTGGCTAGCCAACTTTCCCAACACCATTTATTAAACAGGGGATCCTTTCCCCATTGCTTGTTTTTGTCAGGTTTGTCAAATATCAGATTGTTGTAGATGTGTGTCATTGCCTCCGAGGCCTCTGTTCTGTTCCATTGGTCTATGTCTCTGTTTTGGTACCAGTACCATGCTGTTTTGATTACTGTTGCCTTGTAGTATAATTAGAAGTCCGGCAGCGTGATGCCTCCAGCTTTGTTCTTTTTACTTAGGATTGTCTTGGCTATGTGGACTCTTTTTTAGTTCCATATGAAGTTTAAAGTGTTTTTTTCCAGTTCTGTGAAGAAGGTCATTGGTAGTTTGATAGGGATAGTGTTGAATCTATAAATTACTTTGGGCAGTTTGGCCATTTTAACAATATTGATACTTCCTAACCATGAGCATGGACTGTTTCTCCATCTGTTTGTGTCCTCTCTTACTTCCTTGAGCAGTGGTTTGTAGTTCTCCTTGAAGAGGTCCTTTACATGCTATGTTAGTTGTATTCCTAGGTATTTTATTCTCTTTGTAGCAATTGTGAATGGGAGTTTGCTCTTGATTTGGCTCTCTGTCTATTATTTATGTATAGTAATGCTTGTGATTTCTGCACATTGATTTTGTATCCTGAGACTGCTGAAGTTGCTTATAAGTTTCAGGAGATTTTGGGCTAAGACAATGGGGTCTTCTAAATATAAAATCATGTCATCTGCAAATAGAGACAATTTGACTTCCTCCTTTCCTAATTGATACCCTTTATTTCTTTTTCTTACCTGATTGCTCTGGCTAAAACTTCGAATACCTTATTGACTAGGAGTGGTGAGGAGGGCATCCTTGTCTAGTGCCAGATTTCAAAGGGAATGCTTCCAGTTTTTGCTCATTCAGTATGATATTGGCTATGGGTTTGTCATAAATAGCTTTTATTATTTTTGTGATAGATTCCATTGATACCTAGTTAATTGAGAGTTTTTAGCATAAAGGGCTGTTGAATTTTGTTGAAGGCCTTCTCTGCATCTATTGAGATAATCATGTGGTTTTTGTCTTTGGTTGTATTTATGTGATGGATTATGTTCATAGACTTGCATATGTTGAACCAGCCTTGCATCCCGGGATGAAGCCTACTTGATCGTGATGGATAAGCTTGTTGATGTACTGTTGCAATCGGTTTGCAAGTATTTTATTGAAGATTTTTGCATCTATGTTCATCATGGATATTGGCCTGAAGTTTTCTTTTTTGGTTGAGTCTCTGCTGGGGTTTGGTGTCAGGATGATGTTGGACTCCTAAAATGAGTTGGGGAGGATTCCCTCTTTTCGTATTGTTTGGAATAGTTTCAGAAGGAGTGGTACAAGCTCCTCTTTGTATGTCTGGTGGAATTCGGCTGTGATCCCATCTGGACCAGAACTGTTTTTGGTTGGTAGGCTCTTAATTGCTGCCTCAACTTCAGACCTTGTTATTGGTCTAATCAGGGTTTCAACTTCTTCCTGATTTAGGCTTGGGAGGGTGCAAGTGTCCAGGAATTTATCCATTTCTTCCAGGTTTACTGGTTTATGTGCATAGAGTTGCTTGTAGTAATCTCTGATAGTAGTTTGTATTTCTGTGGAATCAGTGGTGATATTCCCTTTATCGTTTTTTATTGCATCTATTTGATTATTCTCTCTTTTCTTTTTTATTAATCTGGCTAGTGTTCTGTCTATTTTGTTGATCTTTCCAAAAAACCAGCTCCTGGATTTATTGATTTTTTGAAGGGTTTTTTTGTGTCTCTATCTCCTTCAGTTCTGCTCTGATCTTAGTTATTTCTTGTCTTCTGCTAGGTTTTGAGTTTTTTTGCTCTTGCTCCTCTAGCTCTTTCAGTTTTGAGGGTAGGGTGTCAATTTAGATCTTTCCTTGCTTCTCATGTGGGCATTTATTGCTATAAATTTCCCTCTAGACACTGCTTTGAATGTGTCCCAGAGATTCTGGTATGTTGTGTCCTCATTCTCTCTGGTTTCAAAGAACATCTTCATTTCTGCCTTCATTTCATTGTTTATCCAGTTGACATTCAGGAGCAGTTGTTCAGTTTGCATGAAGTTGTGCGGTTCTGAGTTAGTTTCTTAATCCTGAGATCTAATTTGATTGTACTGTGGTCTGAGAGACTGTTTGTTATGATTTCGGTTCTTTTGCATTTGCTGAGGAGTGATTTACTTCCAATTATGTGGTCAATTTTAGAGTAAGTGCAATGTGGTGCTGAGGAGAATGTATCTTCTGTGAATTTGGAGTGGAGAGTTCTGTACATGTCTATTAGGTCCGCTTGTTCCAGTTCTGCATTCAAGTCTTGTATATCCTTGTTGATTTTCTGTCTGGTTGATCTGTCTAATATTGACAGTGGAGTGTTAGAGTCTCCCACTATTATTGTGCTGGAGTCTAAGTCTCTTTGTAGGTTATTAAAAACTTGCTTTATGTATCTGGGTGCTCCTGTATTGGGTGCGTATAAATTTAGGATCGTTAGCTTTTCTTGTTTTATTGATCCTTTTACCATTATGTAATGCCCTTCTTTGTCTCTTTTTATCTTTGTTGGTTTAAAGTCCATTTTATCAGAGACTAGGATTGCAACCCTGCTTTTTTTTTTTTTTGCTCTCCATTTGCTTAGTAATCTTCTTCCATACCTTTATTTTGAGTCTATGTGTGTCTTTGCATGTGAGATGGGTCTCCTGAATACAGCACACTGATGGGTCTTTTCTTTTTACCCAGTTTGCCAGTCTGTGTCTTTTGATTGGGGCATGTAGGCCATTTACATTTAACGTTAATATTGTTATGTGTGAATTTGATCCTGCCATTTTGTTACTGGTTGTTTGTTTTGCCCGTTGGTTGACACAGTTTCCTCATTGTGTTGTTGGTCTTTACCATTTGGTTTGTTTTTGCAGTGGCTAGTACTGGATGTTCCTTTCCGTATTTAGTGCATCCTTCAGGAGCTCTTGTAAGGCAGGTCTGGTGGCGATGAAATCTCTCAGTAATTGCTTGTCTGTGAAGGATTTTATTTCTCCTTCACTTATGAAGCTTACTTTGGCTGGATATGAAATTCTGGGTTGAAAGTTCTTTTCTTTAAGGATGTTAAATATTGGTCCCCACTCTCTTCTGGCTTGTAGGGTTTCTGCTGAGAGATCCACTGTGAATCTGATGGGCTTTCCTTTGTGGGTGACCTGACCTTTTTCTCTGGCTGCCCTTAGCATTTTTTCCTTCATTTCAACCCTGGTGAATCTGATGATTATGTGCCTTGGGGTTGCTCTTCTTGAGGAGTATCTGTGGTGTTCTTTGTATTTCCTGTATTTGAATGTTGGCCTGCCTTGCTAGGTTGGGGAAGTTCTCCTAGATAATATCCTGAAGGTGTTTTCCAGCTTGGATTCATTTTCCCTGTCCTCTTCAGGTACACCGATCAAGCGTAGATTCGGTCTTTTCACATGATCCCATATTTCTTGGAGGCTTTGTTCATTTCTTTTCACTCTTTTTTCTCTTTTCTTGCCTTCTCTTTTTATTTCATTGAGTTAATCTTCAATCTCTGATATCCTTTCTTCTGCTTGATCGGTTTGGCTGTTGAAACTTGTGTATGCTTCATGAAGTACTCGGGCTGTGTTTTTTAGCTCCATCGAGTTGTTTATATTCTTCTATAGGCTGGTTATTCTAGTTAGCATGTCATTTAATCTTTTTTCAAGGTTCTTAGTTTCTTTGCATTTGTTAGAACATGTTCTTTTAGTTCAGAGAAGTTTGTTATTACCCATCTTCTGAAGCCTGCTTCTGTCAGTTCATCAAAATCATTTTCTGACCTGTTTTGTTCCCTTGCTGGTGAGGCATTGTGATCTCTCTGGGGAGGAGAGGCTTTCTGGACTTTGATGTTTTCATCCTTTTTGTGCTGGTTTCTTCCCACCTTTGTGGATTTATCTATCTTTGATCTTTGAAGTTGGTGATTTCAGGTGGGATCTCTGAGTGGATGTCCTTTCTGTTAAAGTTGGGGTTATTTCTCCTGTATGAGGCTTTTTTTTTTTTTTTAACACAGGTGCCAGTGTGCCACTTGAGAGAGTCTGTCAAAAAAAAAAAAAGAGAGAGTCTGTCCATTGTCTCCCTGTGGAGGCGCTGCGGGGCTGCCTCGTTCTCAGCCAGGCTGTTGTTTATTCTTCACCTGGTTTCCGCTTATGCCAATGGGATTAGCTCCGCCTTCCCAATGGTGAGCTTCTTTCCCTCTGCTGCTCCCGGATGGAGCTCCGTCTGATGTGTTAACTGCAAAACTCTCCCAGGAGAGGGCTTCCACTTGCCGGATCTTGTGGGGGTGGGACCTGTCTGGCTCTATCCCCTCCCTGCTCCATTTTACAGATACGACACTGAGGCACAAAGCTATTTAGTAACTTGCCCAAAGGCACACAACGACTAAGGGGAGGAGCCAGTGTTTGAATGAGGCAGTCTGGCTCCAGAAGAGGCAGAACCACTGAATTCCTATTCTGTCTCTGTCTTTTCCAGGAGAGCACTGATTGATCTTTTAGAACCATTTATGTAAACTAGGAACATGTAAAGGAAAGAAGGGGGTCTGAGATGCCATTATGGGGTGTGCAAGAAATGCACATGCTCTTGTGACCCTTGAGAAACTGTTAATAATGATTGAGAAACTATAGAAGATAGGGATGCTGTCAGGAAGTTTTCTGGCAGATAAATCCTCTGCAAGAATCCACTGAGAATGCTACAGGGCTCTGCTCCAGACGGCACACTTATCAACATCTTGGAAGAAGTCAAGCTCCTTGAGTGGGCTGATGCTGTAGAATTGAAAGGAGAGTCCCCAGTGATGGCACAATCCAGAGCACACACCATACACCTCAGGCTTTCTTATTATAAGAAGAAAAGTAAGCCACTAATTTGTCTAAGCCATAGGTTGGTAAACTATAACCCATAGACTGGCTACCTGATTTTGTAAAAAAAGATTTATCAGAACATAGCCACATTACTTTGTTTATATATTGTCTGTGGCTGCTTTTCCACTATAGTGGCAAAGTTGAGTGGTTGTAACAGAGACAATGTGGTCCATGAGCCTAAAATATTTACTATCTCATCCAGCCCCTTGAGAAAAAGTTTACAGTCCTTTATCTAAGCAATTGTGCATTTTTTTTTTTTTTTTTGAGACGGAGTTTCACTCTTGTTACCCAGGCTGGAGTGCATGGCGCAATCTCGGCTCACCGCAACCTCCGCCTCCTGGGTTCAGGCAATTCTCCTGCCTCAGCCTCCCGAGTAGCTGGGATTACAGGCACGCACCACCGTGCCCAGCTAATTTTTTGTATTTTTAGTAGAGACGGGGTTTCACCATGTTGGCCAGGATGGTCTTGATCTCTTGACCTCGTGATCCACCCGCCTCGGCCTCCCAAAGTGCTGGGATTACAGGCTTGAGCCACCGCGCCCGGCCAATTGTGTATTTTTTAATTCTGTTTTTTCCTATTTGCAGATAAATGCCACACCTAAGTGATAAATGTTCAAATCCACAGGACTTTTGTTCTTGAAAACCAGGTGACTCAATAACGTGGACACTCACAGAAGATATTGTCAGAAATGTCATCTGGCTTTCCTAATTCTGCACTGACCTAAGGTTTGGTTCATCGACAGCAACAGCCGGAAAACAGAATCTACTTTAGCCATTTAAAGAGACTAATGAAAGAACTTCTTACAGAGGTAAGAGAGGGTCAAGAGAACAAACACAGGATATTGAGGCACTCAGAGATCTGAAATAATGGGAAACCATTTCTCCCACAGGGGAGGGAAAGGAAAGGGAAAGTGGTGTCACCAGAGCCCACTGGGTGCCCCTGATCTAAACCAGCCTTGATCCCCACTTATAGGCGTGGATCAATTAATAATTATGGCTCAAGCTACTCTTAACTGCTCTTTAAACTCCAAATAATTTTTTGGCAGTGATGGTAATGGTGTGATTGAGAGCCATTAAAGAACTATGGGCGGCCGGGTGCGGTGGCTCATGCCTGTAATCCCAGCACTTTGAGAAGCCGAGGCGGGCGGATCATGAGGTCAAGAGATCGAGACCATCCTGATCAACATGGTGAAACCCCGTCTCTACTAAAAATACAAAAATTAGCTGGGCGTGGTGGCGCAGCCTGTAGTCCCAGCTACTCGGGAGGCTGAGGTAGAAGAATTGCTTGAACCCAGGAGGCGGAGGTTGTGGTGAGCTGAGATCGCGCTATTGCACTCCAGCCTGGAGTGAAACTCCGTCTCAAAAAAAAAAAAAAAAAAAGAACTATGGGCTGGCCATTTATATCATCTTTTTCTCCTGCCCAACATTTGAGATCCATTGCAAGTCTGAGAGGAGAAACTTTGAAAACCACATAACTGCATCCTGTTGGGGTAGGGCAGAAAGAAGAGCCGAGGACTGGATTTGCCCCACATTGTGAATAAGGTGTGGTAATTTTCCATTTCCTAAAGGAGATGGGGCTGCTATCAGGCTGTATAAACTGTGAGGCCAGGAACAAGAAAGGACAATATTCAGTGGAGGATGAAAGGAACTGGGAATGGATTTGAGGAAAAAATAAGATCTGTCAATAGTTCACAAGAAGTCTTAGAGGTTCTTAGGGAAATTTTATTGCAGGAGCAAAGGGAAGGAAGGGTAGAAAGAGAATGAACGAATATAACACAGGCCATGACTAGCAAGTAAGTGAGGAAGAGATATAGAGACCCTCAGTAAGGTCTCATGGGTTATGGGGCTGGGGCATTGCTGCTGGTTTTGGGGAAGCAAAACAGAAATTTCAAGGCTGACTGTGATACCAACATGGACATTTGACATATGCTAGGTGCTGCAAGGCAGGAGTCTGGTTATAAATCGATCTCAACAAGATCATGTTTTTGCCATGGAGCATCCCCAAGAGACAGACTTGACCTCCCTCATGTTGACATAAGCCCTTGTAACAGGGTGGTCAGCTCTTGTTCTCATGTCTGATAACATTCTGAGAATAAATTCAGACCCAGTTGTTTCTGGGGGTTGCATGCCTAACTGGCTATTGCAACTTGGCGCTTAAGTTGATCTTGGGCTTTTGCATTTTTTATGTCATCCACCCTTACAGCCCTGTGGAGTGGTCAGGAAAGGTATTATCATGCCCATCTTTTGGATGAGGGAACTGGAATTGGGGAAATCAAGTGACTTCCTCAAGCCAGGCAGCATCCGGGGCCAGGGTTGGAATCCAAACCTTATGCCTCCTGGTACTGCCAGGGCTTCCGGCCTCTGCCCTACTGTTTCCCACACTGGCCAGGAGCTCTAGTGTGCTGTGGGCTGGCTAGCCTCCTCTCCCAGTGGCAGATGTGAGAAAATGGTTTGAAGCAAGAAAATAGGGTCTGGATGCAGGGAACATAAGGCCAATTCACACTTCATCTATAAAAGAAAACATCCTCTCCACAGGGCATATGCTGTAAATGATTTTATAATTTTACTTCATCCTCTTCATTTGCATAGGGTATACCTCAAGTAGAGGGTATTTAAACTCACAAAAACTCAGTAACAGGGCTTTTGAGCCCCTATCCTCCATCGGCTCCCATGTGGTAGAGGGTACTTTCATTTTCAGTAAAACCCTTCGTTTCTTCCTTGCTTTGTGTTTTGTTCAATGCTTTGTCCAAGAAGCCAAGAACCTGGACACCCTCCACCGTTAGCATATTTTGGCAAGCCAGTCTGGAGAAAGAGGTAAGCCCAAAGTTTGGGATTCATTTTTCTTCCTTTTCTTTCTGCTCCATATAGGGCCTCTCTCTCTCTCTCTCTCTCTCTCTCTCTCTCTCTTTCTCCTCTCTCTCTCTCTCCTCTGTCTCTCTCTCTCTCTCTTCCTTTCCAGCTTGGGACCCTTGGTGGGCAGTGCCTAAACATGGAAGTAACTGCAGGTTTCTGGCTGTAGCCAGTTAAACTAAGGAGTTTCCATCTGGAGAAACCTAATTGCCACCCCCTGGTTCGCTTAAGGAATCTGGGTCTTTTTGTTCCTTTTTTTCCTTCTGTTTCTTTTTCAGTCTTACAGTGGCTGTTTCCTAGTATAGCCTTGGAAGTTGAGGGCAATTGCCTGGGGTTACTCCTTGATATTGACTGAAGGCCTAGGAACAAATGGGAAGAATCTCCCTGCCCTGAGGAAGGACTTTTTAAAAATATCATGGGTGGGGCTGGCAAGATGGCCAAATAGGAACAGCTCCAATCTGCAATTCCCAGTGAGATCAACAGAGAAGGTGAGTGATTTATGCATTTCTAACTGAGGTACCTGGCTTATCTCATTGAGACTGGTTAGACAGTGGGTGCAGCCCACTGTACACCTGTACACCTGTATGCAAATAAACTAGAAAATCTAGAAGAAATGGATAAATTCCTGGACACATACACCCTCCCAAGAGTAAACCAGGAAGAAGTCAAATCCCTGAATAGACCAGTAACAAGCTCTGAAATTAAGGCGGTAATTAATAGCCTACCAACCACAAAAAGCTCAGGATCAGACAGAGTAATAGCTGAATTCTACCAGAGATACAAAGAGGAGCTGGTACCATTCCTTCTGATACTATTCCAAACAACAGAAAAAGAGGGACCCCTCCCTAACTCATTTTATGAGGCCAGCATCATCTTGATACCAAAACCTGGCAGAGACACAACAAAAAAAAAATTTCAGGCCAATATCCCTGAAGAACGTTGATGCAAAAATCCTGGCAAACCAAATACAGCAGCACATCAAAAATCTTGTTCACCACGATCAAGTTGGCTTCATACTTGGGATGAAGGCTGATTTAACATATGCAAATCAATAAACGTAATCCATCACATAAAGAGACCAATGACAAAAATCACATGATTATCTCAATAGATGTAGAAAAGGCCTTTGATAAAATTCAACAGCCTTCATCCTAAAAACTCTCAATAAACTAGGTATTGATGGAGTGTATCTCAAAATAATAAGAGTTATTTATGACAAACTCACAGCCAATGTCATACTGAATGGGCAAAAGCTGGAAGCATTCCCTTTGAAAACCAGCACAAGACAATGATGTCCTCTCTCACCACTCCTATTTAACATAGTATTGAAAATTCTGACAAGGGCAATCAGGCAAGAGAAAGAAATAAAGGGTATTCAAATAGGAAAACAGGGAATGAAATTGTCTCTCTTTGTAGATGACATGATTGTATATTTAGCAAACTCCATTGTCACAGCCCAAAATCTCCTTAAACTGATAAACAACTTTAGCAAAGTCTCAGGATGCAAAATCAATGTGTAAAAATCACAAGCATTCCTATACATCAGTAATAGACAAACAAAGAGCCAAATCATGAGTGATCTCCCATTCACAATTGCAACAAAGAAAATAAAACACATAGGGATACAACTTACAAGTGGACAAAGGATATGAACAGACACTTCTCAACAGAAGATATTTATGCAGCCAACAACATATGAAAAAAAGCTCATCATCACTGGTCATTAGATAAATGCAAATCAAAACCACAATAAGATACCATCTCATGCCAGGTGGAATGTTGATCATTAAAAAGTCAAGAAACAACAGATGCTGGAGAGGATGTGGAGAAATAGGAACACTTTTATACTTTTGGTGGGAGTGTAAATTAGTTAAACCATTGTAGAAGATAGTGTGGCAATTCCTCAAGGATCTAGAACCTGAAATAACATTTGACTTAGCAATCCCATTACTGGATATATACCCAAAGTATTATAAATTATTCTACTGAAAGACACATGCACTCATAAGTTTATTACAGCTCTATTCACAATAGTAAAGACTTGGAACCAACCCAAATGCCCATCGATGATAGACTGGATAAAGAAAACGTGGCACATATACACCATGGAATAGTATGCAATCACAAAAAAAAATGACTTTATGTTCGTTGCAGGGACAAGGATGAAGCTGGAAACCTTCATTCTCAGCAAACTAACACAGGAACAGAAAACCAAACACCGCATGTTCTCACTCATAAGTGGGAGTTGAACAATGAGAACACATGGACACAGGGAGGGGAACATTATACACTGAGGCCTTTCAGGAGTGGGGGCAAGGGGAGGGAATGCATTAGGAGAATACCTAATGTAGATGATGGGTTGGTGGGTGTGGGCAAACCACCATGGCACGTGTATACCTATGTAACAAATCTGCATATTGTACACATGTATCCCAGAACTTAAGGTATAATAAAAATAAATAAATAAATAAAATCAAAAAATATTTTCCACCCATAGTCCCTGATCCCTATGTTTGACGCAGCTGGAGTAAGCTTGCACATGTTTCAGGCAACTTAAACCTTCTTTTCATATGCTAACTTTTTCCCTTATTGTACTCAACTAGCTAAGTAACAAAAGGCTCACCTGGCATCCAGTTCTCATTATAGTTCATGGCTATTCTTATAGACCTCATAGTATGCTTTGGAGGGGAAACCTGCATGTGACGTGCCCACCTAAAGCCAGAGACGTCTTTAAGATTGGACCCAAGAGGAGGACGCTCCATGGGTTCTGTGGACCTCAAACTCTCAAAAGAAGATGTTCTTGGCAGAGATTCTGAGGTCTAGTATTAAGTCCTCCTTAGAATTTTCTCTTGCAGTTGCAATGCTGCTTTGCCCCAAATTTGTTTAAAATTTGGTTTATTGTCTAATGGGAATGTGGGATGGCATTGCACGTATCCAGGCTTTTGTGCTGCTGTTTTAAGCAGAGGGACTGGTTAACCGTGATGCCACCCTTTTGTACTGTTTTGTCCCACTGCTTTTTGGAATCTGGGGAGGTTAGCCTTTAAAAATCAAACTGTCATGGCAACTGCTTTACCCAGAATTTTGGTTCACAGCCTTCCTTGGATTGTCTACTGCGGCAAAGTAAAACCGGCAAGCTTATATTGCTATCTCCTGACTAAGGTTCCAAGCTATTGGATCTTCATTTATGTGTGAGTATACATGTCTAGATGTGTTTATTTGTATGTACACTTATTGTTATATGCGTGTCTACCAAACTGAATTATAAGTAAAAGAGCACTTATAAATGAAGTAAATACGTCTAAGCAATTTTCAAGTTCACGTGACTGAAGGTATAAATTTACTAAACAAGCTAGATTTAAAATTATTGGTGGAATAAAAATAGAAATGCCTTCAGAATTGTCAACATACATTTTGTCTGAATTTCTTGTCTTTGCTAGGTATTTTAAAATGTCAGTGTTAATTCAAGCTGAGAGCTGCTTAGGGCCAGTCTGCTTCCCATTCTATCCAAATCTAACTGAGATAAATGCATATCTGATTGCTTCCTTTGGAAAGGCTAATCAGAAACTCAAAAGAATGCAACCTTTTGTCTCCCAGCTGTGATCTGATAGCTCCCAAGCCTCCTCACTTGGAGTTGTCCTGCCTTTCAGGACCAAACCAATATTTATTTCACATATGTTAGTTGATGTCACATGTCTTCTTTGTTAAAAGTAACATTTAAGTACAGTGAATGGAATAGATGTTTTAGGTGACCTTTTGGTGAAAATTAAAATCTTAAAGTTATTTTTAACTCTCATTCAATATCTGGGTCATTTCCAATTAAGAAACGTTGTAATATGGGGAAATATATTTCTCAAATTGTGGAATTATTCTCATCTATAAATACCCATATCTAATAATTCAGGATTTCTTGCTTTTTAGGATTTCACTAAAGCTTTAGGTTGCTAAGGATAAAAATTTTAGTTAACATGTAATTCTGTATACACGATGTGTCAGAAAGGGTTATTAGTGAAAAAAAAGAATAATTTTGTCTAATTCAGAAGTTATCTAATAATTAGTTCAAATTACAGATTTGAAAAGGTTATTTAGGAAACAATGTAGTAAGGAGTCATTAAGTAGGGGAGAAAGAGTGGAAAAGTTTAAATAGTAAAATATTCATTAAAACCTGATAGAGAATTGGAGACATTTGGCTAATTAACATTTTCACAGTGAAAGCTCTTAGTCTTGATTAAGTAGAATGAGAAGTATTGTAAAAAATGCTGTGGCAGTTTGGCAATTCTTTTCTAATATGGTTAAGCATGAAGCTGAACTTATCATAAAACCAAATTTCACAAACATGCTTGCATTGCTCCACAGTTTGTTTACCCTTTCGTGTGGATAGTGCTGAAGTCCTTATTGGTCATGTGCCTAAAGTGAGATTTGTAATTGCCCAGAATGTATACTATATTAGTGAACTTAAGGATATTGAATTTTGTATCAGGAATAAAATATTCATTATGTGGGTTTTTTGGGGCCCAAGGAACACTGCAGCTTCCAGGGTAAATTGAGTGTGAAAATTTAGGGTGAGGTTTTTGTTTATTTGTTTTTGTTTCTAGTTTTCATTGTTTGCTGTTTATTCTCTGGCTTTGCTTGTGTATCCATATACATAAAACCATAATTTCGTTTTTAGTTCCTAGTGGAAGACTTTTATTTAGTTCTGTGCTCCTATGCATTTCCAGCAAGTCATCATCTGTTCAATCTATCTGGAATTCCTAAGCTACCTTTTTGGGCCTGCAGGAACTAATGGAGCACACCAGCTTTTTATTCTCAAACTATCTTTTTGGATTTTAGGCATCATGATACTTTGAGTGTGTTGAGTATACTCCTCTTACATATAGAATTTGAGTCATAGTTCTTTCTCTGCCTAGTTTCTCCAAAATTTGTGAACTATCTATGAATATTCTTAATTCATGGCAATGTGTTTGTTTGCACACAGTCAAGCAGAGTCACCAGTGCCGCTCAGGGAGAGAGAACCCAGAAAGCTGATATGCCTGCAAAAGAGTAAGAGTTTCCTACCAGTCAGTCTCTGGCCTCTTTTTCTCTGTGCAAACTGGTTAAATATAAAGTAAAAGTCACTGTATATCTTCTCTGTAAAGTTTTTAATTAATTAGTTTAATAATAATAAGAGCTTAAGTCAAATATTTTGTCAGAAAAGTGAAAAATATAAGGCTTTTTAGTCCATGCAACTTTAGAAATCTTTGGGAAATAAAAACGGGTTTCAAGTTTATTGTAAAATGCAATTGTCTTCAAAATGTAAACATGTGGTCTAAATTAAGTTCCAGTTTTAGGTTTGCTAAATGCTTTAAGGTCATAAGCTGCTTCTTTGACTTTTAAAAATTGTTTAACTTGCCTGCTTTCCAGCTAGGTAAGGCCTGTGACGTGTGGAGTTGGCCATGACCTACCTAAATGCTGGAAACAGTCAAACCTTATCAGAACATAACTTACCAGATTTTACATTAAAGTTAAAATTGTTAAGAGTCTCCATTTTAACATGCAATTAAGACTACTGGAATATGTTTACATGCATAGTGTATAAAAACAGTAAAATATGTTTTTTTTTTTTGAAGAAGGTTATATGAAGTCATGGAAATGTAAACTTTTGCTGAGGGTTAAAGGATTGTTTTACGTTAGATAAGGAAAGCTGAAGGTTCAAAACAGCGGTGAAAAAATTGTGGAAATTAATCTTGCAGAAGAGGTTCTCTGTGTGAACATGTTGACTAAATTCAAAAGGGTTATAAGGTTTTTGCTTCTTTAAAGTTTCTGAGTCATCATTTTGGCAAAATAAATAACTTGTGGTAATCTGCAATTCCCAAAATCAAACTTCAGTTTCAAAATCATCTTCCCTGGCATCTGACTCTGCAAATACTTCAGAGGGCCCCTGAAGTATCCAGAAAAGAGAGGTAAACAGAATCATTTGACATGTTTAGGTACATGGGATTGCCAAATGATGCTCAATCTTTTTTAGGTTATACTTTTGTAAGTAATACTAATATATATCTGAAATTTTATAGGATTTCCAAATTTCTAATGTCTAAGTATATGTTAACAATCACAATTATAGTTAGTATATTAAGTTATTAAAAACCACAGAAATAACCAAAGGGCATATGCTGTTTATGACTTTGTAACTTTACTTCATCCTCTTCATTTACATAGGGCGTACCCCAAGTAGAGGGTGTTTAAACTCACAAAACCTCTGTAACAAGGCCTTTGAGACCTTATGCTCAGGCCTGCTCCCACACGTGGAGCATATTTTCATTTTCATTAAAACCTTTCTGTCCTTCCTTGCTTTGTTTGTGCGTTGTGTCCAATTCTTTGTCCAAGATGCCAAGAACTTGGACACCATCCACCATTAACATATTGACTGCTTCTTGCAGCTGGAGTTCATTTCCACTCCAGTTCT
Organism: Aotus nancymaae; assembly: GCF_030222135.1. Taxonomy (NCBI): domain Eukaryota; kingdom Metazoa; phylum Chordata; class Mammalia; order Primates; family Aotidae; genus Aotus; species Aotus nancymaae. Next base: position 6,926,784 of record NW_026988412.1, on the reverse strand, counting down.
GCATTCTGCACATGCATATACACACCCCAGCCCTGCACATGATGCTGCTGTCACTGCTGCCAGTGTCTCATAACTGCTGTGTCCTATGCTCCATTTCTTTCCTCATTAATTGATGGTCTAATTTAGTGGCTTAAAATACAGCCATTAATTATTTCTCACATTTCTGTGAGTTTGCCAGTCTTGGTAGTTTTTCTGCTGGTCTCATCTGGGTACACACACATGACTGTTGTCATCTTATGATTAGGCTGGGCTGAAGAGTCCAAGATGCCTTCACTCACACATCTGGCTGTTGGCAGAACATCTCAGTTCTTTTCTAAATGGCCGCTAATCCTCCAGGAGGCCAGCATGGGCTTCCTCACAGCATGGCGGTCTCACGGTTCCAAGGAATTGAAGTTGAAAGCTACAAAGACTCATGAAACCACATACATCACTTCCATGATATTTTATTCATTAAAATAATTCACGAAGCCAGCCCATATACAAGGAGGTATAGAAATAAACTTCAAGGGTAAAATCTTGATGGGAGGGAGAGCAATGCCACATTGTAAAGGGGCATGGACTCATCGGGGCCATTATTATAACGATCTACCATTCTGCATGATCTGGTGAACAAGCATTAACCAAAACATGCCCTAATAGGAAAAAAGCAAGCCTCTCTCAGCTGTAACACTGGCATGTCAGCTAGTGTTCTTTGGTGGCAAACAACAGAAACAGACTATAGCTGACTTAAACAGACCAGCTATTCATGATAAGGGCATCAGAAAGCTCCCAGGCTTGGTGGAGGAGTTTTGCAATGAGACCTCAAGAGCATCAGGAACAGGGCAGCTCTGGGGGTGGGAGGCGGTCTCTGAAGTAGGGATTAATGGACAGCCATTTGAGGGGACTACCACAGGAACCACTTTATTTTGGCTTTTTTTTTTTTTGTGGGTCTTTGTGTCATTTGGCTCAAGATTCAGATTTCTTGGGGAGCACTGGCCTGACTTGAGACATGATCCCAGGGCTTAGGTGGGTGAGTGGGCAGGAAGCTTGATCGATAGGACCATGTGGAGTGGGGAGAAGGGAGCACCCAAAGAAGAAGAGAGGCACTGTGGCAAAAAGTGGAGGAGGTGCCAGGCAGGCAACAATGCTCACTGTCCCCTGATGTCCAACCAGTTCCTGTGGGAGCTCACTTGGCTATCTGGGGCCTGATAGTGATTTAGGAGTAATCGCCTAAATTTAACTCAGTGCCTCTGCTTTCACCGAGTGAATGAAAATGATCATTAAACAACTTTTTTTCCCTCCTACATGCAAAATGTAAATTTAGGTTAATTTTGTCATACTGGACCTTTTTTTTTCTCCTCATTAAACATTGTTTTCATGGGTCCTAAATCTGGTGACAGATTTTTGGTCAAGTTGATTCTGATTAATAAGTACTGATTTTAAAAACTAGTGACTTCAGAAAACTGTCAAACATACAAAAACGAATGGTCCACAAAACATTCTCCTTTCCTTCTGGAGGTTTTATGATGCATTTATTGTTAACCAGTCTTTTACTATTAACCTTAAATGTCCAGTTGAAAGAAACAGTTCTGAGACTGTTTTTCCACCCACCACTGATTAAGACTGCGGTGGCAGGTATTAGGGTTAATATTCATTTGGACTTCTGAGCTTTCTGGGCAGACTTGGTGGCCTTGCCGTCTCCTACAGCCCTTTTGTCCACTGCTTTAATGACGTCCACAGCAACTGTCTGTCTCACATCATCAACAACAAAGGGACCCAGAGGAGGATGGTTAGAGAAACTCTCTACACACAGAACCATATCAACAATGGCAGCATCACCCAATTTGAAGAATTTGGGTTTGTCTTCCACCTTCTTACCAGAATGGTGATCAATCTTCTCCAGAAGCTCAGCAAACTTGCAAGCAATGTGAGGCATGTGACAATTCAGCATAGGGGCATAACCAGTACTGATTTGGCCTTGATGGTTCAGCCCCAAATGTTCCTGTGATCACCTGAGTGGGGAAGCCAGCTGCTTCCATTGATAGGTCATTTTTGCTCTCACCAACCAGGTTGCCACAATATGTATCTTTGATAGACATGTTCTTGACATTGAAGCCCGCAATGTCTCCAGGAAGGACTTCATGCAAAGCTTCATGGTATATTTCAACAGACTTCAGTTGTGATGTTGACTTGAGTAAAGGTGCAGTGACCATGCTAGGCTTGAGAGCACCAGTCTCCATTTGGCCCATAGGGGCAGTATCGATACCACCAATATTGTGGACATCCCTGAGGGGCAGACTCAAGGGCTTATTAGTTGGATAAGTTGGTGGTAGAATGCAATCCAGAGCTTCCTGCAGTATGGTTACACAGGCATGGCTGTCTTTACGGGTGACTTTTCATCCCTTGAGCCAAGAAATGTGAGCACCTGGGTGCAGCCTTCTGTCACAATTCCAACTAATAATTGGCACAAATGCTTCTGTGTCTGGGCTGTAGCCAATTTCTTAATGTAGGTGCTGACTTCCTTAATAAATTTCTCATATCTCTTCTGGCTTTAAGGTAGCTCAGTGGAGTCAATTTTCTTAACACCAACAGTTAATTGTTTCACACCCAGTGTGAGCCAGAATGCTCATGGGTCTGCCCATTCTTGGAGACACCAGGTTCAGACTCACCAATGGAAGCAACAGTCAGGACAGGATAGACAGCCCAAATGTTCCTGTGATCATGTTTTTGGTAAAAATCCATGTCATGGGGCATTAATGATGATCCCACAATACTTGCAAGTCTCCAGTTCCCACAGGGAGAGGTGAATGGTGATACAACACTCACTTTCAGCACTCACTTTATCCAAGACCCAGGCTTACTTGAAGGAACCCTTTCCCATCTCAGCAGCCACCTTCTCGAATTCTCTAAATACCTCTTTTGTCTATCTGCTTGAACTAGAGTCTGTTGTCTGCAACTAACAACCCTGTCTGATATCCACATTCACACATGCTCCCGCTGCTGAGCTGTAAAGGTTGAACAATAGGCTCTCTGGGGAAGAAATGCCCTGTGCCACTTTGCACTCCCACCAGCAGTGTAGGAGAGTTCAGGCTGCTTTGTGCTCTTGCCAGCATCTGGTTTGTCAGCATGTTATTGATGTTGGTAAAAGAATCGATGTAATTAAAAAAAAAAGTTCCAATGTCATAGTGTGACTTTGGGTGTGGGGCAAAATATTAACACACCTTTCTATTTCTCTATCACTATTTTTACTATTAAAAAAACTTGCACAGGAGTAAAGCACACTTATTTCAGCCTAACTCCTCCCATTTGTTGACCCACATAGTCACACATGGAGAATTTGGGAAAGTCTACCCCTTGAAATATTGTTTCATTGAAACCAGAGAAATAGCTCCAAATGTATAGAAACGACCTCTCTAATTGTTCCTGTCCTCTCTGCAAGGGTGTGAGTGCATGGTGGGCAAAGCTGCCCTGCCATTGGCCCAGGGTAAATTGCTTCATCTCCCTGGGTTGTCCTATGGATGCGAAGGAGACTACAAATAAAGTGAATCAGGTATAGAAATTCAACGTCAGCACCAGTCTGTAATTTAGTTGTTATTTTCACGTTGGATTAGGAAGCACATTCAAAGACAAGAGGCATATAGTTAGCAGCTAATTAACAGCCTTGATGGAATTCTTAACAATTCAGAATATTGCGCTGATTTGAAGCCATTGCCGGCTCCCTCTGTTAATAAACTGATTTCCCCCATCTCTGACTCCCAGAGTCTGCTGTAGAGCTAGATAAGGATTTCAGCCTGTCTGCCCACCAAGACCCAAACCTTGCTGGGGCTGGGATCTGACCTCAGGACCCCTGTCTTCACTTTTTCATCTACAGGGAATTTTTCTTGTCTTTCTTACCTTCCAAGGCAGTGTTCTCAGTACATGATCCCTGACATCCAGAGAAATCCTTGTTATCAGTTTCAAGGTCTTTTAGTAAGGGACTGGGCCCAATTTGTGCTCACTGGTATGTGAGAAGAAGGCAGAGAGCAAGGTGGGTGGAGGGGCGGCAGCAGAGCAGTGGTGAGCTCACTCATTCCAAAGAACTAAATAATGATTCTGGATAATCCACTGTTTGTCAGTATTGCCTTTTCTCCCCTCCTTGTGCAGGTGGCTTGGGACTGTACTAGATCCGGTGGTGGGAGCAGGACAGACACCTGCTGAACTGCTCAGGTCGAAATGTGTCATCTTCTCTGCCTCTTTAAAAGTAAACCTAGGAATTGCATTCACTCTATTGTGGTCCATTTTAGAGGCTTCTAGAAATAGGAATTTGATTGCCAGACTTCAGTGGAAGTAATTCCTTTCCCTAACAATAAGGAAGAAATTAAAACAGCATGCAATGGGGCTGGCGAAGTGTGTCCTTGTAAAATACCAGACTTGGCTTATTGTTTGGTTTTAACTAATATGCCAAACTATAGGTGTGGATATAACTTACTCCTGAATTCCATCATGGCTGTTTTATTGGATGTTTTCTTGTTTGTGTGTCTGAATTCTGAAGTGACAGAGACTCAATTTTCCTTTGATTCTCCTCCCCACCAAAGGTTTGACCGAGTGTGTCAGTTAGCTTCTGCTATGTAAGGAGCCACTCCAAAAGTCAGTCACTTAGAATGATATGCATTTTTAAAAGTGGACTTAATTTTTTAGAGAAGTTTTAAGTTCATGGAAAAATAGTGCAGGAAGTAAAAAGAGCTCGTATACACCCTCTACTCCCACACATATGCAGCCTCCCTAACAACATCCAAAACCAAAGTGATACATTTGTTATGATTGATAAACCTACATTGATACACCAAGATCAATCAAAATCTACAGTTTACCAAAAGGTTCCCTCTTAGTGTCCTATATTCTATATGGCCGGGGTAAATGTACAATGACTTGTATTCACCATTACAGTATCATGTAGATTGGTTCACTGCCTAAAAATCCTCTGCTCTGCCTATTCATCCTTCCTTCATCCTGACCCTTGATAACCACTGATCATTTTACTGTCCCCCAATTTTTGCCTTTTCCAGAATATCATATATTTGGAATCCTACAGTATGTAGCCTTTTCAGACTGGCTTCTTTCACTTAGTAATATGCAGTTAAAGTTCTTCCATGGCTTGATAGCTCACTTTTTTAAAGCATTGAATATTTGATTATCTGGATGTACCATGATTTATTTACCTACTGAAGGATATCTTGGTTGCTTCCAGTTTTGGCAATTATGCATAAAGCTGTATTAGTCCATTTTCATGCTGCCGATAAAGACATACTCAAGACTGGGCAATTTACAAAAGAAAGGTTTAATTGGACTTACAGTTCCACTTGGATGGGGAGACCTCATGATCACGGAGGAAAGCAAGAGGAGCAAGTCACATCTTACGTGAATGATGGCAGGCAAAATAAAAGAGCTTGTGCAGAGAAACTCCCATTTTTAAAAACCATCAAATCTCATGAAACCCATTCAGTATCACAAGAAAGGAGGGGGAAAGACCCACCCCATGATTCAATCATCTACCACTGGGTCCCTCCCACGTGTGAGAATTATGGGAGTGACAAGATGAGATTTGGGTGGGACACAGAACCAGACCATCTCATTTCACCTCTGGCCCCCCCCAAATCTCTTCACATTTCAAAACCAGTCATGCCTTCCCAACAGTCTCCCAAAGTTTCAACTCATTTCGTCATTCACTCAGAAGTCCACAGTCCAATGTCTCATCTGAGACAAGGCAAGTCCCTTCTACCTATGAGCCTGTAAAATCAAAAGCAGATTAGTTACTTCCTAGATTCTGTAGGGGTACAGGCGTTGGGTAAATACAGCTATTCCAAATGGGAGAAATTGGCCAAAACCAAGAGGCTACAGGTCCCATGCAAATCCAAACTCCAGCAGGGCAGTCAAATCTTAAAGTTCCAGAATGATCTCCTTTTACTCCATGTCTCACATCCAGGTCACACTGATTTAAGAGATGGGTTCCCATGGTCTTGGGCCACTTTGCCCTGTGGCTTTGCAGGCTACAGCCTCCCTCCCGGTGGTATTGCCTGTCTGCAGTTTTTCCAAGTGCATGGTGCAAACTGTTGGTGGATCTACCATTCTGGAATCTGGGGGACGGTGGCCCTCTTCTCACAGTTCCACTAGGAAGTGCCACAGTGAGGACTCTGTGAGGGGGGTCCCACCCCACATTTCCCTTCTGCACTGCCTTAGCATTGGTTTTTCATAAGTGGCCCACCCTGTAGCAGACTTTTTGAGTGGACATCCAGGCATTTCCATACATCCTCTAAAACATAGGTGGAGGTTCTAAGTCCTCAATTCTTGACTTCTGTGCACTCACAGGCTCAACATCATGTGGAACCTGCCAAGGCTTGTGCCTTGCACCCTCTGAAGCCATGGCTGGAGTGGCTGAGAGGCAGGGCACCAAGTTCCTAGGCTGCACACAGAATAGGGACTCTGGGCCCAGCCCAGGAAACCATTTTTCCCTTCTAGGCTTCTGGGGCTTTGATGGGAGTGGCTGCTGTGAAGACCTCTGACATGCCCTGGAGACATTTTCCTGATTGCTTTGGGGATTAACATTTGGCTCCTCGTTATTAGGCAAATTTCTGAAGCTGACTTGAATTTCTCCTCAGAAAATGGGATTTTCTTTTCTATTGCATTGCCAGACTGCTAATTTTCCAAACTCTGATGCTCTGTTTCCCTTCTGAAACTGAAGAATGCCTTTAACAGCACCCAAGTCACCTCTTGAATGCTTTGCTGCTTAGAAATTTCTTCTGCCAGATACCCAAAATAATCTCTCTCAAGTTCAAAGTTCCACAAATCTCTAGGGCAGGGGTAAAATGCTGCCAGTCTTTTTGTGAAAACGTAACAAGAATCACCTTTACTCCAGTTCCCAAGAAGTTCTTCATCTCCATCTGAGACTACCTCAGCCTGGTCCCTATTGTTCATATCACTACCAGCATTTTTTTTTAATTTAATTTAATTTAATTTAATTTTTTTATTGCGTTTTAGGTTTTGGGGTACATGTGAAAAACATGCAAGGTTGTTGCATAGGTGCATACGTGGCAGTGTGATTTGCTGCCTCCCTCCCCTTCACCTATATCTGGCATTTCTCCCCATGCTATCCCTGCCCAACTCCCCACCCCCCCACTGTCCCCCCTCCCCCCCAACAGACCCCGGTGTATAGTGCTCCCCTCCCTGTGTCCATGTGTTCTCCTTGTTCAACACCCGCCTATGAGTGAGAACATGTGGTGTTTGATTTTGTGTTCTTGTGTCAGTTTGCTGAGAATGATGGTTTCCAGGTTCATCCATGTCCCTACAAAGGACGTGAACTCCTCGTTTTTAATGGCTGCATAATATTCCATGATGTATATGTGCCACATTTTTCCTGTCCAGTCTATCATCGATGGGCATTTGGGTTGGTTCCAGGTCTTTGCTATTGTAAATGGTGCTGCAATGAACATTCGTGTGCATGTGTCCTTATAGTAGAACAATTTATAATCCTTTGGATATATGCCCAGTAATGGGATTGCTGGGTCAAATGGAATTTCTATTTCTAGGTCCTTGAGGAATCGCCACACTGTTTTCCACAGTGGTTGAACTAATTTACACTCCCACCAACAGTGTAAAAGTGTTCCTATTTTTCCACATCCTCTCCAGCATCTGTTTTCTCCAGATTTTTTAATGATCGCCATTCTAACTGGCGTGAGATGGTATCTCAATGTAGTTTTGATTTGCATTTCTCTAATGACCAGTGATGATGAGCATTTTTTCATATGTTTGTTGGCCTCATGTATGTCTTCTTTTGGAAAGTATCTGTTCATATCCTTTGCCCATTTTTGAATGGGCTTGTTTGTTTTTTTCTTGTAAATCTTTTTTAGCTCGTAAATTCTGGATATCAGCCCTTTGTCAGACGGGTAGGCTGCAAAAATTTTTTCCCATTCTGTTGGTTGCCGATTCACTCTATTGACTGTTTCTTTTGCTGTGCAGAAGCTGTGGAGTTTGATTAGGTCCCATTTGTCTATTTTGGCTTTTGTTGCCAATGCTTTTGGTGTTTTGGTCATAAAGTCCTTGCCTATGCCTATGTCCTGAATGGTTTTGCCTAGGTTTCCTTCTAGTGTTTTTATGGTGTTAGGTCTTATGCTTAAGTCTTTAATCCATCTGGAGTCAATTTTAGTGTAAGGTGTCGGGAAGGGGTCGAGTTTCTGCTTTCTGCATGTGGCTAGCCAGTTTTCCCAACACCACTTATTGAACAGGGAATCCTTTCCCCATTGCTTGTTTTTTTCAGGTTTGTCAAAGATCGGGTGGTTGTAGATATGTTGTGTCGCCTCCGACGCCTCTGTTCTGTTCCATTGGTCTATATCTCTGTTTTGGTACCAGTACCATGCTGTTTTGATTACTGTAGCCTTGTAGTAGAGATTGATGTCTGGTAGTGTGATGCCTCCCGCTTTGTTCTTTTTGCTTAGAATTGACTTGGCTATGCGGGCTCTCTTTTGGTTCCATATGAAGTTTAAGGTGGTTTTTTCCAGTTCTGTGAGGAAGGTCATTGGTAGCTTGATGGGGATAGCATTGAATCTGTAAATTACTTTGGGCAGTATGGCCATTTTCACGATATTAACTCTTCCTAACCATGAACATGGAATGTTTCTCCATCTGTTTGTGTCCTCTCTTATTTCATTGAGCAGTGATTTGTAGTTCTCCTTGAAGAGGTCCTTTACGTTCCTTGTTAGTTGTATTCCTAGGTATTTTATTCTCTTTGTAGCAATTGTGAATGGCAGTTCGTTCTTGATTTGGCTCTCTTTAAGTCTGTTATTGGTGTATAGGAATGCTTGTGATTTTTGCACATTGATTTTGTATCCTGAGACTTTGCTGAAGTTGCTTATCAGTTTCAGGAGATTTTGGGCTGAGGTGATAGGGTCTTCTAGATATACAATCATGTCGTCTGCAAATAGAGACAATTTGACTTCCTCCTTTCCTAATTGAATACCCTTTATTTCTTTTTCTTGCCTGATTGCTCTGGCTAGAACTTCCAGTACTATATTGAATAGGAGTGGTGAGAGAGGGCATCCTTGTCTAGTGCCAGATTTCAAAGGGAATGCTTCCAGTTTTTGCCCATTCAGTATGATATTAGCTGTCGGTTTGTCATAAATAGCTTTTTCTATTTTGAGATACGTTCCGTCGATACCTAGTTTATTGAGAGTTTTTAGCATAAAGGGCTGTTGAATTTTGTCGAAGGCCTTCTCTGCATCAATTGAGATAATCATGTGGTTTTTGTTTTTGGTTCTGTTTATGTGGTGAATTACATTTATAGACTTGCGTATATTGAACCAGCCTTGCATCCCCGGGATGAATCCTACTTGATCATGGTGGATAAGCTTTTTGATGTGCTGTTGTAATCGGCTTGCCAGTATTTTATTGAAGATTTTTGCATCTATGTTCATCATGGATATTGGCCTGTAGTTTTCTTTTTTTGTTGAGTCCCTGCTGGATTTTGGTATTAGGATGATGTTGGTCTCATAAAATGATTTGGGAAGGATTCCCTCTTTTTGGATTATTTGGAATAGTTTCAGTAGGAATGGTACCAGTTCCTCCTTGTATGTCCACTATCAGCATTTTTGTCAAAGCCATTCAACAAGTCTCCAGGGAGTTCCAAACTTTCCCACATTTTCATGTCTTCTTCTGAGCTCTCCAAACTGTTCCAACCTCTGCCTGTCACCCTATTCCAAAACTGCTTCCACATTTTTGGGTATATTTTCAGCAATGCCCCACTATACTGGTACCAATTTACTGTATTAGTCCATATTTATGTTGCTGATAAAGGCATACCCAAGATTGGGCAATTTATAAAAGAAAGAGGTTTGATTGGACTTACAGTTCCACATGGCTGGGGAGACCTCACAATCATGGTGGAAGGCAAAGAGGAGCAAGTCACATCTTGTGTGGATGGCAGCAGGCAAAATAAATGAGCTTGTGCAGAGAAACTCCTGTTTTTTAAAACCATCAGATCTCGTGAGACCCACTGACTCTCATAAGAACAGCACAGAGAAGACCCATCCCTATGATTCAATAATCTTCCACCAGGTTCCTCCCACAACATGTGGGAATTATGGGTGCTACAAGATGAGATTTGGGTGGGGACACAGAGCCAACCCCTATCAAAAGCTGCTATAAATAACCGTATGCAGGTTTTTGTATGTACATAAGTTTTCAACTTTTTTGGGTAAGTGCTAAGGAGCAAAATTTCTGGATCATATAATAATAGTATATTTAGTGTTGTCAGAAATGGCCAAACTATTTTCCAAAGTAGCTGCACGATTTTGCATTTCCATCTTCAGTGAATGAGAGTTCCTGTTGCTCCACATCCTCACCAGCATTTGTTGTCAGGGTCTTAGATTTCTGCCATTCTAATAGATGTGTAGTGGTGACACTCATTTTTTACTTTTTAAGATTCTGCGGGTTGTTCAGGTGACCCTTCTCATCTGAACTTCTCAGATGGGATGCCATGGTCTTGGATGACCCATAACATTAGAGATTACTTAATGGGTACAATGTATGTTATTTGAGTGATGGGTACACCGACAACCCTGACTTCACCACTGTGCAGTCTATGCATGTAACAAAATTACACTTGTACCCTATAACTGTATACAAATGCAAATTAAAATAGATAAATAAAAACAGCTTCTTTAGTTACACAGGGAAATATTATGGCAAGGAGATTAATTCTGCTTTTTCTAATTATTCAGTTGGTCTTGTTCCAAGGGGGCAGTCATCATCCCCTCAAATCCTAGCTGTAGGAGCTCACAACCTCTGGTCTTAATGTTCTATAAAATAAAAGCAATACATTTATTCTTCCCTACATTTCTTAACATTAAAAAGAAGTTTTTGAGGTTTAAGGGGTGACAATTACTTGTACCTCTTTGTTTTCCATCTTTATAATCAGTTGAGAAACAGATAAAGCAATGGGAATTAAAGATCAAAATGATACCTCTGTTGCTGACAGCAATGGGTCAGAGAATGTGGCTTGGGGTGCAGCTACACAGGGCTCCTGCTTCTTCCCATAAAGACAGACTTGGGATGCCCCAGGAGAGAGGAGCCTGGGTCTACAGAGCAGGTCCACTGGCCTGGCCAGACAAAAGGAAAATTGTTGCTTCTCAACTTCCAGATCATGACAGTCAAGACAGAGGGATCAGGGAAGGGCTCAGGAACAGGGAGAAAAGGAGTCACCAAGCTGTGTGTAAGTATGTCTCCTCCCTCCTCACCAATCAGCTACAGCCCTGCCATCTCCAGGGGATGAGTGAGGAGTGAGAGGATGAAAAGTTAGGTGGAAGCTTTTCCCCAATACTGTCTATTTTGACTTTTGGGGCAATTTTTCTATAGGCATATTGTGTTAACTTCCTGTTGAAGCAAAATATGTACATAGAGGAGAGCACTCAACATAAGCAGACAACTCAATGCATCTTCACAAACGAAAGACACTTGTGTAACCAGCACTCAGATCAAGAATTGGGGCATTACCAGCCCCTTAGAAGTTGTATGGGTTCTTTTTGTGTCTGACTTCTTTTGCTCAAAATGACGATTGTGAGGTTCACCCATGTTGTGTGTAGATGTGAACTGTTAATTCTCATTGCTATATAGGATTCCACTCTGTGAATACATTGCAATACCCATTTTACTGTTGATGGGTAAACTGCATCAACAGTAGAGTGGAATACTCTGTGAATACATCTAGAAACCATGTCTAGTTTCTAGATTTGACTGATTAAAGCATTCTAATATGTGTCTTTTGTGAAAATGTACGGGTATTTCTGTTAGTCATATCCCTAAAAATATCCCTTAAAACCCAGAGATTCCACTTATGGAGACATATCCACCTAACATGCTTAGCAATTTTAGATACTAAAAACTGTTTTCCAAAGTGGATCCGTGTGGCACTCTCACTGGCAGCATTATGGGAAGTCCAGATGCCCACCTCCGTGCCTCTCAATATTTTGAAAAGGGCAGAAGTCCTTGTTTTATAGATAAAGTAAAATACCAAGACAGAGAAAATAACTTTCCCTATAATTGAAAAGGGAAGAATTTTCCAAAGAATTTTTAAAAAATAACTTAAAAAATGCCTCAATCCATCTTATTTTTTGATACTGTTCAAAATAAGTTGCAGACAATTATTAACAGACAGGCTCTTTTTAGGTGCAATACCTCCTTAAAAGCAGAAGAGTGATTTATGATCTAACTTTAGAAACTTGAGATGCTCTCAAAATCTCATCCAGCTCTGTGGAGGAAGGATTCTGCAGACAAGATGTTCCCTTTACAGAAATTGTGATAAAGCACCAATTAGTGACTATAGCAAAGAAGTGGGAGTGTTTAACCTTTTGGGTGCACCAACAATGTGCTCCTTAATTTGAAAATAGGGTACAAAGTGTTAGCAAGTGAAAAAGAGTAATCGTTCATCACTCAATTTGACATATCTCCTTTGCAGCAGAGACAGGAGAAGGGATCCTCTCTGCTACATTTATTCTGGCTTTTGTCTAACTTCCCTGAGAAAGGACCAGCTGCTGTAATGAGGGGTAGCAGACACTGAAAATATCTGGAGATCAGGAGAAAACACGCTGACAGCTTTCCCCTTGAGAAGCCTACCTTCCTTCTGAGCTCCTTAGAGCATTTTATATGCATTACCCAGCAGCAAGTCTTATTATTGTTTTTTTGCAAATGGTAGAAAAGTGATGCAGGGAGGCCGAGCTGAAAAAGCTCACTCGAGGATACCAGGGAAGCCAAATCAGCTCAAAATAGAAACTGAGAGTTCTGGGAAACTCAGCCTGAGAGGGTCCTTTCATCTCTGGACCCTTCTGTATCTTTTTATACAATAAGCCTTTCCTGGAAAGTTTTTCCCCTTATGACAGGCCTGCCAACTCTCCCTCCAGGATGTTGTAAAAAGGTGACATTTAACTGAGGAAAATTGAAACTCTAATTGACTTCTCCTAAAGCAGAAAAATAAGTGGCCTGTATTCCTTCTCTTGGCCAGATGTTTGTAATTGTCCCCTTGGGATTCTACCTTGGGGGATGCTGAAAGAGGCAAAATAAAATAGTCCATTTGAATTGGTTTACTTACACACACAAGAATTGTTTTCACTTCATGGTGGAAGATGTGGAGAGCCCATCCAAGAAAAGAGTAGTTTCAGGAAGAGGATTCTAGCTCATGTTGCTAGCTGCTGGCCCCAGAATCTCTTGGAGTGATAAATAAGGAGCTTGGGGTGAACCCTCCGTTTTTAGAGGCCTCTGCTTATTTGGATCAGTTGTGTTTCTTGCTTTGGATAATGGAATTGTAGCAGAGATGATGTGAGCAAAGTCTTGAAATGTGCTTGTGTAGGATGTCTTGCCCTCTTGTGTTGCAGTCATCATTATGAGAAGAACATGCCCCAGGGAGCCCGTGGGTCCAAGGAGGATGCACCAGCTGAGCCCAGCCTGCACTGGCCAATCCTTAGCCACTCTGAAAACACGTAAGCAAGAATTTGTTTACTGTTGTGAGCCACTGAGTTTTATGGTGTTCTGTTATGCAGCACATTACATCGTAGTGGACAGATACAGGGCTATTAAGAGTAGAATAGGTAGAGGAAGATTCTTAGTGCACTGTGGACAATGCTTGCAAAAGTGCTTGGCTTAGGGTAGTCACATAGCAAGCACCTAGTAACTATGAGAGAAATGGAGCTCAACAGCTTGATTGTATATCCTATAATTTAAAGAGTAGAGTGAATCACATTAAATGTTCTGAATGTCTGGACTGCCTGTTGATATCTTCCTATTAATTGACAGTAACTTTTCTCTCTTTTTAGTATCCTTTTGCCATGACTTCCTTACTGTCTCTTCCCCAATCAGTGTTTTGGTATCTATCTATGACTATCTACTATGACATCCATCTATCTATGACTCAGTCCTGGGCTCAACTATATACCACACAGATTCTACAATTGATATTTTGCTGTATTTGTTTTTTGTACATATCTATCTTTGTATACATCCATTGATCCATCTTATTTTTTGATGCTTTTCAAATAAGTGGCAGACACCAGTACTCTTCACCCCTGTGGTGAATTTTGGCAGGTGCATACACTCATTATCCCTGAAAGTGTCCTCAGGCCCCCTCCCAGTCAAGTCTACCCCCAAACTCCAAGGTGAACACTATTCTGATTTTTTTCCCCACCATAGATTAGTTTTGCCTGTTTTAGAATTTCGTATAAATGAAATTGTACACAGTGTAATCTTTGTGTCCAGCTTCTTCCATTAGCAAATATTTTTTTCAAGCATCTATGTTGTTATAAGGGTCTTTTTTTTGTTTTTGAGACGGAATCTTGCTCTATCGCCAGGCTGGAGTGCAGTGGCACAATCTCAGCTTACTGCAACCTCCGCCTCTAGGGTTCAAGCAATTCTCCTGCCTCAGCCTCCTGAGTAGTTGGGATTACAAGGGGTTCTCATTTTAAAATGAATAATTTGACAAGATCTTTGCAAACTGATCTTTACCTTAAAAATCTGGACTTCTATGTTGTGTATATATAGTAACCACCTTTAAATAGTGTAAATACGGTAACCACTTGGACTAAGCTTCTGAAACAGGCATCTCTCTCACTTGTCTGTCAGACCTTATTTTTTGTTTTCATGCTCTTCACATCCCCCCACCTTGTTTATCATTGATAAACATTTCAGAACTGCAGAGGGAATTTATCATATTTGTCTCATGGGCACAGCACTTTTGATTTACTGTGTTCAGTAGGATGTAGGGGCTGACTAAGCTCTTAGGATTAACTGCATCTGACTTTCCCTCAAAAGGTCATCAGCAGTATATCCTTCGTAGGCCTCACAATAGTGTGTCCACACTTCGCGTTAGTGGGAGTGACTGAAAGGCTGGGCGAGTTGTCCTCCGTCAGCTCTGGTTGGGCGATCAGAGTCCATAGCAGTGTGGGAAAACATGAAAGAAAATAAGTGAAAGTGACATATTCCTCCAGAATAGCTAAAGGTCAGTGCTCGCCCCATTCAACCACTGTATTCCCTAGACTTAGCATGAGGCGGTTGTTTCTAAAAATCAAAGCCACACTTAGCGTGGTAATGTGGTTTTGTACCATGGCAACCTAGCTAAGCTGGAACTACGTTTCCCAGAATTCCCTTGCCTGTAGGTTTCCGGGATTAGCACCGGCCTCGTGACCTGAGTGTTGCGGGAGGCGGAAGTGACGCAGCGTTGTCGTCTTGTAGGCTTGAAAGGTAGGTGTGCGACACTAGGGACTATCGCAGCTCAGGGAATTGTTCCCGTCTGCTGGCTCACCTTGTGGGCGTGGAGCCCCTTTAACTTTCCTAACTCCCGGGCGGCCCGCGGGCCTGCGGCAGTTTCAGCTCTCAGGACTTCACCTTCAGCTTCTTCCATGCTGGGCCAGGCTGCTTATCCTGCCACGCTTAGGCCCCGCACGAGACACGGAAGCAACAGCTGTCCCTGCGTGTTCAATTCGCTCCCTCCCGCAAATGTAGAAGCTCAAATTCCTATAGCAAATCCCATATTCTATGTCATTCTTAATGCGTCCCCCTGTCTGGTTGAATCTAGAGAGGATACAATCAGTGATGCACATTTACCAGAGAGAGGATGTGCAGCGTTTACTGCTGATTTCTCTCTTTTCTTCCCTACCACCTCAGTTTGGTTCCAGGATCCACACTCCACCATAGTCAGGAGATTCAGGGAAAGCTGGCAGGGTTCAGCTTTCAAGCTGACCCTTGGTGAACCATGGCCAATCCTGCTGAGAGGCATGAAAGCCAATCCCAGCTAATGAGATGGGGGAGATCACTGAACAACTTGTGGAAAACAGACCCTCTGGGCAAAGAGACACGTGTGAGGAAAAAGTGGCTTTTTTTATGTTGCTCTGGATGCTTCCCAAAAATACTGCTGCCACCTTGCCACCCTGACAGACACTGACCTTAGGGTGACATGCAGCAGGAAGGAAGGACGGATCTGGGGTCTTTGAAGACTCATTGAGCTGCTCAAGGAACCAACCCTGAAGTAGCCAGCTGGTTCCTGTTTAGGCCTGTGCGGACTGAAAAGAATCAGAATAAACAAAAGATAACTTTATTTCTAAGAGGTTACAACTTGCAGGCAGGAAGCAGTCCTCTGCCTGAGGCCATAAAGCAGACTTTGAAGGGGAAAAGGTGAGGCGGGTATTTACACTAGGTGGGGAGGTAGGATATACATATTCTCTAGGATGCAGGAGAAGCCTATGAAAATTTGTGGAGGAAACTTGTTAGACACCTGCACTGGGCTTACATGTGAAAAATGTCAGACAGAGACGACCTATGTTCACTTTGGGGTGAAGATTTAACATTTACATGTATTATAATTAGGCTATGAATGCAAAAAGGCGAAACATAGGGTACAAGTTCATGATCTGTGCAATCTCAGGAGACCATTCTGATCCAGCTTGTAGCCGGCAGTCATCCATCAAGAAGGGGCTCTTTGTAGCCCAGAGTAGCTGTCGGATGGGAACCATAAAACCAAGAGGAGGGCATCAGCGGTCAGATAAAGAGAAGTTGTCTTTTGACCTTTTGTTCTCTTCAAGTCAGCTTTTGATAAGATCTAGTAATAATTAGTAAGAGGATGGGGGTGGCAGCAAGTGGGACATGTCTGTTCTCTGTCCTGTCACAGCTGGGAGGTAAGAACTTTAGAGTCTTTCAGCCATAGAGGGTCCTGTCAGTCCATTGAAGGAGTCAGTCCATTTAAGTCCTCCCCTGGGATTTTGTCAGTTTTAGCATTGATCCTGTGTCCTGGGAAACCCCTCAATAATGATCATACCAGAACCTCTTTTATGGGAAATAATAATTCCCTTAACTGCTTGAGACATTTGAGTTGTGGCTCCTTTTGGTACTTGTAATTGAAAGCATCCTGAATGTTCTGGGACAGTGAAAGAATGTGCCTTTGTTTCTGACAGCAATTATAAAAGCAATGACTTGTTTATATTCTAAAAAATGTTTTGAGTAACGCCGACATCATTGGAAAAGTGCATCACTTAGAAAATGTATCTGTGTGTCAATTTTGTTTGTTCAAAGTCAGTTTGATTAATTTATGGGAAGATAAACCTTGTACATTTTACTTAATTTAAAAACATGTTGCCAAATTGAGCATACCTGTGATATATTCAAAGAAAAATGTACTTTTTCAATTTTAGATATTCCTATGTCTTTGGGCCTTTGTTTACTTTTGTCCTAAAATAGGAGTGCTTTTATATGGGCCAGATGCCTGCAGTGATGCCATCTGGGAAGGAAGGAAGGGCATGATCTTTGTTCTACATGTTTAAAAGTCTCAAATGAGTTACTGGAATTTAAAAAATATATTAGCACATGAGTTTGGTACAGTCCAGTGAATTTTGTTTTGAAAGAAAGAAAGGTTTCCAGGGCTTGACACTGTCCTGTGGGTGTGGTTGATTAATTGTATTATTGGTCCCAACTCTTTACACCTACCCTTGCCATGTAGCCTGGTAATGGCCTCTCACTATGACACTAGGATTTCCCATGTGAGGTTCTTTGGCCAATGGGTGCAAGCAAAGGCTTGAAGAGGACTGTGTAGTTGGAATTGTTGGCTCATGTCTCTGCTTTCATGGTGACAGTGTGCCTCCATTAGCCTGTGGGAGAATTAGTGTCACATGGCCCAGGCACCATTATTGCCACAGCTGATGATAAGTCAGACAACTGCCAGATGTTAGTGAGCCCAGAGGAGACCAGAAGAATCACTCAGCTGAACCCAGCCTAGATTGCTGATACGTTGACTCATGAGCTAAGTAAATGCTTATTGTTTTAAGCCACTAAGTTCTGGGGAAGTTTGTGTAGCATTATTCTGGTAATTCATAACTAAGACATCTTTTAACCATTAGGAAGGGCTGTAAGAGTTAAATATGTTGGCTTTATAGGCAGTTGTACCTTACACGGTTTAACTCAGAAGTTACTCAGTATCACCCACTTACGCATGTGTATGTTCTATTCAAAGTTTAATGCAGTGGCATTTTAAGTGTATATATGTGTGTCTTTAGGCCTTTAGCCTTGCCCCAAAATGGGAGTGGCCTCACATGCATCATGTCCCACCAGTGGGAGCTGGTTTCTGTTCCACATGTGTAATAGTTATTGGGGGTTTTAGGAATGGGTTTTTATATGTTTGGTGTGATTGAGTGATTAAGGACTACATCCACCAGATTTTATGTAACTGCCTTACAGTAGTTTATGACCATATTAGGGTTGTTTCCTATAGTGCTGATGGGAAATCATATATGACCAAAGTTAATTATAATTAAATAAAATTAATAATTCCATTTATCATTTGCACTGGCCATGTGTTAAGTGCTCATTAGCCATATTCAGCTATTGGCCACTGCTTTGGACAGCACAGATACAGAATACTTCCGTTACCTCAGAAAATTCTGTTGGACAGTGTTGATCTCAATGCTATGTTCACATTTTTTATTTACAGAATCTTTTCTGCAAACTGCTAGTTTCTGCTGACTAGTTGCTTATGACAGATCCTCACTCTGGACCTCCCAGGAAAAATATTGTTTCCTAGTTTATTATATAAAACTCAAGCTAGCCTGTTTTGACACCTACACCATTGAATGTTTTCTTAGTTCACAGGTCACAGAGCTAGCCATTAAAGTGGCATTTTTATTTTACAAAAGGAGTATCCACTCTGTCAGGGCAGAGTGAGGCTGTGGGAGGGAGCAGTGGCCCCTGAGAAAACCTCCAGCCTGAGTTGTAAAAACCCCAGCAAAACCTGAGGGGAGGAAAGGAGAAGAAACCAAGGCACAGAAAAGGAATTTTGGGCAAAATCAGGACATGCCCAGGTATCACTGGGCAAAGTTCCCCTGTGTTTGTCCTCCTGACCTCCACTCCACTTTAGCTAGGATTTACTAGAGGGGACAGCCTGTCTCCACTTTCTGGTTTCCTCAAAGGATTTTCCTCCAGTTTCTCTCCAAACTCACTCAGATGGGTGGTGACTTTTTTGGATGATGAATCTAGGGAGTATGAACTGAGCTCCTCCATGTCTGGAATTTTCCCTGGGTGGGCCCCTCACTACCAGCTTCACGTTCAGAGGCCTCTTAGGAGGGTGACTGTTGGGTGGGTGGGTACTCTACCTTGTATTGTGGCGTTTAGTTGCAGGCCCACTGGGCCCTTATGTTGAGTCTTTTCTTTCAACAATGCTTCTGTCAGGGATCAAGGCAAAATTTTGGTTTCCATCTATTTTTGGGGGTCTTTTTTTCTTGATTTATTTGGAGTTCAAGTGGGGAGGAAAGTTACTGTTTGTTGCATGTTCCCGCAGACCTCAAAGTGTTGGTTAAATGTTTTCTGAGGCTGCTACATGCTTGACTTGTGCTGCATTTGTCCCCAGTTTAGCTTGTATCTGACATTCGTAGTCTGAAGTGTATCCAGTTCTATGTTGCTTGTGGATTCTGCTGCATGGTTGTGGAAGAACTTGATAAAGGCTGATGGCATTTAACAGGTTTGAAGGAAGGACACAGTTTGGGTAAAGATAGAGGGCAGGATGCAAAAAACCTAGATGCAGGAAGCTCGAGGAGTGTTCAAGAGGGGAGTGTGGAACCACCTGGGCTGAACTGAAAGGCTCCTGCAGGCACATGATAAGAGAAAGGTCTGGAGAGATCAGGATCATTAGCTGGTGATATTCCTCTTCACCTCAAAATCATTCAGCATCTTTGTTCATTGCCCTTTCTAGGCATTTTAAGATCGCAATGTGAACAGGAGTCCTCCACACTTTTTTGGGGTCTGCCATCCTATCCCCTGCCAACTCCTCCAGCATCTTGTTCCCCTTTGTGTCCCATTTTATGAGAAGGGATAACCTTACTGAGCATTTATCTGTGTTGGATAGTTTCTGTGAATTATTTTATCTTTAGAACAACAACCTGTGACACAAGTAATATGATCCTCTCTTTGTAAATGGAGCATGAGAGGCACCAAGTGGATAGGCAGCCCGTCCAAAGTCACACTGCTGGGGTTCAAACCAAGGCCAGAGCGAAGCCCTTAACTGAACTACAGCTTCTTCCTATTTCTCTTGTAATTTTTTTCCTGTTTTACCCTCCCCTTCTGCATATAAACAAGTTCACATGTCCCCTCTCCTAAGAAACAGCAACTTCTTTTACCTGTCCCATCTCCTCAAGCTTTCCTCTGCCTCTCTCCTTCCTGTTCCTGCCAAAGCCCTTGAGGGGTCTGCTTAGGGGCACTTCTTCCCCACCATCACTTCTACATTGCTTCTGGAAGGTGTGGCGTTCAGTAATGGCTCTCTCTTTATTCCCACTTTTGCAATTGTCCTGTAGATTTGACTGTTTTGACCATTTGTCTTCCTTCTATCCTTCTTTCCTCTTGGCTTTCTTTAAACTCAGACTTTCAGAACCTTCTCTCTGTCTGATCATTCTACCTGTTCCCAAAGCCTCCCTTGCTCCTCCTCCTTCCCTATCAATGTCTCGCCCAGGGCTTTTAATGCATCAGGGAGTGAAGTCCTGATGGCACTTTGCCCTTCCTCCCAGTTGGTCCTGATTCATATTAGTTTCCACACTGAGGGACCAACTTCCCAGGCCTCACCTCAGATGGCCTTCAGTGGTTCCCAACTGTTCGAAGAATTAATCTGAATTTTTTAGATTGTTCTTCATGGTCCTGGTGCTCAATAAAAATGAATCAATGAATGTGATCCAAACTTACCTGTCTAATTCAGTTTCCAGCTATTTCTCTTTATGCACCCTTATGCTTCAGCCTAACATAACTATTGCTGTTCTCTGTGGACATCCCAAGGCTTTGTTTTCTCAGTAACTGTTCTCATTTGGGCCCCTCCATCTGGCATATCATGGTCTATAGATCCTTAAAGGCTGAGCACAGATGTCCTCCAGGAAACGTCTTTTGGTTCACCTCTCTCTTCCTGAACTCTCTTGCATTGTGTGTATTTTGTATCTGTTACCTATTGCTGCTAACAAATTACCCCCATTCTCATCAGCTTAAATGTCAAATGTTTATTATCTCAGAGTTTCCATGAATCATACATTTTGGATAGGCTTAGCTTGGTGACTCTGTATTAGGGTCTTGATTTAGGTTGCAATTGAGAGGTTGGCTGCAGTCATCTGAAGGTTTGACTGGGGCTGGAGGATTGTCTTCCAAGATGACTCCCTCCATGACTGTTGGCAGGAGGCCTCAGCTCCTCACTGCAGGGAAGTCTCCAAGGAGGTTCTGCTTGGGAGTCCTTAAATACGGCTTTTGGTTTCACCTAGAGTGAGTGATTCAAGAAGAAGCAAATAGGAAGCCACAGTGCTTTTTATGTCCTAATCTTGGGTGTTATATACCCTTACTTCTGCCATAGTCTATTTGTTAGAAATAAATCACTAAGTACAGCCTACCCTCAAGGAAGAAGAATTAGGCTCTACCTTTTGAAGGTAGAAGTATGGAAGAATTTGTGAACATATTTTAAAGCCACCATATGTATTCCTCTCATGGCACTTATAATAGCTTGCCTTCTATCTTAGATGTTTATGTGTGTTTTTCTCAAGTCTGCTAGCTATAAACTGCTTCTTAGACATATTTACTTTTCTTTGTATATTCTTTTTTATTGTGATGAAATATATGTAAGGTAAAATATGCCATTTAAGTCACTTTTAAGTGTATAGTTCATTGGCATGCTTCTTAGATATATTTACTTTGTATATTCTTTTTTATTGTGATGAAATATACATAAGATAAAATATGCCATATAAACCATTTTTAAGTGTACAGTTCATTGGCATGCTTCTTAGACATATTTACTTTTCTTTGTATATTCTTTTTTATTGTGATGAAATACACGTAAGATAAAATACACCATTTAAGCCATTTTTAAGGGTACAGTTCATTGGCATCAAGTACATCCACATTGTTCTGCAGCTGTCACCACAGTCCATCTCCAGAATGTTTTCATCTACCCAGACTAAAATTGTCTACCTGTCAAACAACAACTCCATAGTCTCTACTCCCTGCACCCCCCACTTTCTATGAATTTATTTTCTCCAAGTACCTCACATAAGTAGAGTCATACAGGATATGTCCTTTGTGAATAGCTTATTTCATGTAGTGTAATGTCTTCAAGGTTCATCCATGTTGTCATATGTATCAAAATTTCATTCTGTTTTAAGGCTGAAAAATTCTATTGTACCTAATGTAGATGACAGGTTGATGGGTGCAGCAAACCACCATGGCACATGTATACCTATGTAACAAACCTGCACGTTCTGCACTTGTATCCCAGAACTTAAAACATTCCATTGTATGTATAGACCACATTTTGTTTATCAAGTCTTATGTTGATAAACTCTTGGGTTGTTTCCACCTTTTGGCCATTGCGAGAAATGCTGCTATGAACATGGGTGTACAAGTATTGGCGTCTGCTTACAGTTCTTTTGGGTTTATGCCCAGAAGTAGAATTGCTGGATCATGTAGAAATTCTGTGTTTAATTTTTAAAGAAGCTATTACACTGTTTCCCATAACAGCTGCACCATTTTACATTCCCACCACTAGTGCAATTTCTCTGCATCTTTGCCAATACTTGTTTCCTTTTTCCTTTTTTTTTTTTTTTTTTTTGACGGAGTCTTGGTCTGTTGCCCAGGCTTGAGTGCAGTGTTGCCATCATAGCTCACTGTAGCCTTGACCTCCCAGGCTCAAGCAATCCCACCTCAGCGTCCCCAGTAGTGGGGACTACAGGAGTCAGCCACCATGCCCAACTAATTAAAAAAATTTTTTTTTTTTGTAGACAGGGTCTCCTTGTGTTGCCCAAGTTGGTCTCAAACTCCTGGGTTCAAGTGGTCTATCCACCTCAGCCTCCCAAAGTGTTGGGATTACAGGCATGAGCCACAGTGCCTGGCGCCTTCTGTCTTTGTTTGTATTCACAGCCCAGTGATTTCCACACAGTAGGTGCTTAGTAAATATTTGTTGGATGAATGCATATGAAGGCAAACTTCATATTGTTCAAATTATTGTGGAATTTCTGGTGAAATATAGTGAAGAAAAGATCTCGGGAATTCTGGAACATTTCCTCTGTACACCTGACTTTTGGAAAGTGGTCCCAGGGGTCAGGGAGGTTATGACTAGGAGCTCTTGGAGTGGGAACCCTTGCCTGCCTGAAGCAAGCAGCACCTTTGTTTTCAAAGCTGGCTAATTGTTACCAGGTGGAGGTGCAGATTCTTCCAGTGTAAGAGAAGCCAGAAATCTGGATCTTAAAATGTGACATCTCTCTCTTTTTATATGTCAGTAGCTAGGGAAGATTGCATTTTCAGTCCCAGTTTTGTTCCCTTCGCTGCCTCTCACCCTGTTATGGCTTCATCATGGGCAGAGAGAGTGTCCCAAATCTTTGACTTTGGACCTGGCTCTGAGCTTTGCTTTTGCCACTGGTGTGTGGGCAGAATGGCTGTGAGCCAGTGCTGGGCCTTAAGAGGTCATGTGTGTTTCCACTGCTGCTCTTATGCTGCTGTCATCATCATGGGAAGAACACACCTGACTGGCCCAGAGAACAGACGAGTGACACATGTGTCCCAGAAGAGCTGCCTAGCCAATCTCAGCCCAGGTCTCTGTTTCTGACAGATGTGTGAGAAATAAACAGTGAATGTTATATGCTGCTGAAATTTTTTGGTGGATTGTTTTGCTTTATAATGTAGTAAGAGTTAACCTATATAAGAAGTAACTAAAAAGCTAAAATTAATGCATCATAATGCAATAATAGCAATTGGTACTCATATGGAAACTAATTAAAAAAATAAAAATCCATTATTCTAGATTTGGCTGCGACCACTGCTTTAGAAAGAGCTCAGACCAGTAGCAATGCAAATCTGCCCACACATCTTTGTGTTTTTCAAGTCAGGTTTATTGAGGTATACTTTACATATTTAATTAAATCTTTCCTAGTGAGTTTTGACAAACATAAAACAGTTGTATAATCACTGCCACAATCAGGACAGAGTAAAGTCCTGTCACCACCCTCCCTTTAAGAAACCTCAACAAAATTCTGTGCCCCACTCTCTACCTTCAATCCCTGCAAATCACTGGTTTTGTTTCTGTAATTTGCCATTTTTAGACTGTCATAAAATGGAATCATATAGTGTGTTGGAGGATCTGGCTTCTCTCACTCAGCATAATATATCTTAGATTAATCTATGTCGTTGAGTGAATCAGCTGCTCATTCCTGTTTATTGCCATGTAGTATTCCATTCCGTGATTACACCACACTTTGTTGATACAGTTTCCTGTTGAAGAACAGAAGATGAAGAACATAAGATTTGGGGCCAGGCACGGTGGCTCACGCCTGTAATCCCAACACTTTGGGAGGCTGAGGCAGGTGGATCACCCGAGGTCAGGAGTTCGAGATCAGCCTGGCCAACATGGTGAATCCCTGTCTCTACTAAAAATACAAAAAATTAGCCAGGCGTGGTGGCACACACCTGTAATCCCAGATTCGGGGGAGGCTGAGGCAGGAGAATCACCCGGAAGTGGAAGTTGCAGTGAGTCCAGATTGTGCCACTGCATTCCAGCCTGGGCGACAGAGTGAGACCCTGTCTCAAAAAAAAAAAAAAAAAAATTGGATCATCTCCAGTGTTTTGCTTTAATGAGTAATGCTGAGAACACTCATTACATGTCTTTCTGTAGACGTATATTTCTCTTGCATAAATAGCTGGGAGTGGAAATAAGGGATTGTATGGTAAGTCCATATTTAATTATGTAACAATTCCAAGAAGCTGGCTTCAGAAGCAGCGTCATTTTGCACTCTTGTTAAAAGAGCACAAGGGTTCCAGTTGCTCCATCTCCTCACCAGCACCTGCCATTGCCAGTCTTTCTAATTTTAGCCATTTTAAGTGTGAAGAGGAGTCTTATCATAGTTTTAATTCGGATTTCCCTCATAACTAATGATGTTGAGCACCTTTCCATGTGCTTCTTGGCCAGTTGCATTGGGATTCCTCTAATGATAGAAATACTCACCTGTAAGAGAGAAACTCATGAAGGGGGTGGAAACCTCTTTGTTTAAAGATACATTTTATATCTTAATACATAATAACAGTTCAACATTATTCTGGAATAATGTTTGTTGTTGAACAAACATTATTTCAGAAGGAGCAAGTGTAACAAAAATTATGTTTTTGAAATGTCCAAACCCGTAAACTCTTGGGTTCAAAGTTGTTAGCTATGTGTCTTTGGACAAGCTACCCAGCCTCTCAATTTCCTCATTCCTAAAGTGAGAACAATGTTAGTAACTGCCCCAGAATATTATGAGGTTTAAAGGGCTTTACTACAGTGCTTGGAGGATTGTTATTGCTCAGCAAATGTTAACAACAATAATATCAATAATTGGCTCAGTGGTTACATACTTCAGTATTTTTAAAAACCAATAAAACAGTGTAAGCTTATGTCCACACAAAATTTTGCACACAAGTGCTTATAGCAGCTTTTAAAATAACTGACATAAGCTGGAAGTTACCAAGATGTTATTCAGTAGGTGAATAAATTGTGATGTATCCATATATTATTTAGTGATGAAAAGAAATGAGCTATCAAGTTATGAAAAGACATGGAGAAACCTTAAATGCATATTGCTAAGTGAAAGAAGCCACTCTGAAAAGGCTACATTCTGTATGATTCTGCTATATGACCTTCTGGAAAGGGCAAAACTTCAGACAGTGAAAAGATGAGTGATTGCCAGAGGTTAGGGAGGAAGGACGGATGAATAGACAGAGCTCAGAGGATTTTTTAGGGCAGTGAAGCGATCCTATATGATAACATAGTGTGGATACATGACATTATGCATTCGGCAAAGCTCATGTAATGTACTTCACTAAGTGTGAATCTTAATGTGAACTATGCACCTTAATTAGAAATAATATATCAATATGGGCTCATCAGTTGTAACAACTGTACCACACTGATGCAAGATATTAAAAATAGGGGAAACTAAGGAGGGGAGCCAGAGAGATGAAATTCTTTCAGAACTTTCTGTACTTCTCAATTTTTCTATAAACATAAAACTGTTCTAAAGAATAAAGTCTATTAATAAAAAAGCAAATGAAGAAAGAAAGAAAAATTTTTACTTGGAAATAATTATTTTTTATATATATATATAATTGCACTTTAGGTTCTCGAGTACATGTGCAGAACATGCAGGATTGTTGCATAGGTACATACATGGCAGTGTGGTTTGCTGCCTCCATCCCCCCATCACCCATATCTGGCATTTCTCCCCATGTTGTCCCTCCCCAACCTCCCTACCCCGCTGTCCCTCACCTAGTCCCTGCCAACAGACCCCAGTGTGTGATGCTCCCCTCCCTGTGTCCATGTGTTCTCATTGTTCAATAGCCACCTATGAATGAGAACATGCACTGTTTGATTTTCTGTTCTTGTGTCAGTTTGCTGAGAATGATGGTTTCCAGATTCATCCACGTCCCTGCAAAGGACACGAACTCTTTGTTTTTTAATGCTGCATAGTATTCCATGCTGTATATATGCCACATTTTCCTTGTCCGGTCTATCATCGATGGGCATTTGGGTTGGTTCCAGGTCTTTGCTATTGTAAACAGTGCTGCAATGAACATACGTGTGCATGTATCTTTATAATAGAACGATTTATAATCCTTTGGATATATACCCAATAATGGGATTGCTGGGTCAAATGGAATTTCTATTTCTAGATTCTTGAGGAATTGCCACACTGTCTTCCACAATGGTTGAACTAATTTATACTCCCACCAACAGTGTAAGTGTTCCTATTTCTCCACATCCTCTCCAGCATCTGTTGTCTCCAGATTTTTTAATGATTGCCGTTCTAATTGGTGTAAGGTGGTATCTCAATATGGTTTTGGTTTGCATTTCTCTAATGACCAGTGATGATGAGTATTTTTTCATGTTTGTTGGCTGATGCCATATGTCTTCTTTTGAAAAGTGTCTTCTTTTGAAAAGTGTCTGTTCATGTCCTTTGCCTACTTTTGAATGGATTTGTTTGTTTTTTTTTTTCTTGTAGATCTGTTTTAGTTCTTTGTAGATTCTGGATATCAGCCCTTTGTCAGATGGGTAGACTGCAAAAACTTTTCCCCATTCTGTTGGTTGCCGGTTCACTCTAATGATTGTTTCTTTTGCGGTACAGAAGCTCTGGAGTTTAATTAGGTCCCATTTGTCTATTTTGCCTTTTGTTGCCAGTGCTTTTGGTGTTTTAGTCATGAAGTCCTTGCCTATGCCTATGTCCTGAATGGTTTTGCCTAGGTTTTCTGGTAGGGTTTTTATAGTGTTAGATCTTATGTTTAAGTCTTTAATCCATCTGGAGTTAATTTTAGTGTGTGTCAGGAAGGGGTCCAGTTTCTGCTTTCTGCACATGGCTAGCCAGTTTTCCCAACACCATTTATTAAACAGGGAATCCTTTCCCCATTGCTTGTTTTTGTCAGGTTTGTTAAAGATAAGATGGTTTTAGATGTGTGTTGTTGCCTCTGAGGCCTCTGTTCTGTTCCATTGGTCTATATCTATGTTTTGATACCAGTACCATGCTGTTTTGATTATTGTAGCCTTGTAGTATAGTTAGAATTCAGGTAGCATGATGCCTCCAGCTTTGTTCTTTTTGCTTAGGATTATCTTGGCTATGTGGGCTCTCTTTTGGTTCCATATGAAGTTTAAGGTGGTTTTTTCCAGTTCTGTGAAGAGGGTCATAGGTAGCTTGATGGGGATAGCATTGAATCTGTAAATTACTTTGGGCAGTATGGCCATTTTCATGATAATGATTCTTCCTAACCATGAGCATGGAATGTTTTTCTATCTGTTTGTGTCCTCTCTTATGTCGTTGAGCAGTGGTTTGTAGTTCTCCTTGAAGAGGTCCTTTACATCCTTTGTTAGTTGTATTCCTAGGTATTTTATTCTCTTTGTAGCAATTGTGAATGGCAGTTTGTTCTTCACTTGGCTCTCTGTCTGTTATTGATGTATAGTAATGCTTATGATTTTTGCACATTGATTTTATATCCTGAGACTTAGCTGAAGTTGTTTATCATCTTAAGGAGATTTGGGGCTGAGATGATGGGGTCTTCTAGATATACAATCATGTCTTCTGCAAATAGAGACAATTTGAATTCCTCCTTTCCTAACTGAATACCTTTTATTTTTTTTCTTGCCTGATTGCTCTGGCTAGAACTTCCAATACTATATTGACTAGGAGTGATGAGAGAGGGCATCCTTGTCTAGTGCCAGATTTCAAAGGGAATGCTTCCAGTTTTTGCCCATTCAGTATGATATTGGCTGTGGGTTTGTCATAAATAGCTTTTATTATTTTGAGATACGTTCCGTCAATACCTAGTTTATTGAGAGTTTTTATCATAAAGTGCTGTTGAATTTTGTTGAAGGCCTTCACTGCATCTATTGAGATAATCATGTGGTTTTTTTCTTTGGTTCTGTTTATGTGGTGGGTTAAATTTATAGACTTGTCTATGTTGAACCAGCCTTGCATCCCTGGGATGAAGCCTACTTGATCATGATGGATAAGCTTGTTGATGTGCTGTTGCAATCAGTTTGCCAGTATTTTATTGAAGATTTCTGCATCTATGTTCATCATGGATATTGGCCTGAAGTTTTCTTTTTTTGTTGAGTCTCTGCTGGATTTTGGTATCAGGATGATGTTGGTCTCATAAAATGATTTGGGAAGGATTCCCTCTTTTTGTATTGTTTGGAATAGTTTCAGAATGAGTGGTACAAGCTCCTCTTTGTATGTCTGGTAGAATTTGGCTGTGAACCCATCTGGACCTGGGCTTTTTTGGTTGGTTGGCTCTTAATTGCTGCCTCAACTTCAGAGCTTGTTATTGTTCTATTCAGGGTTTCGACTTCTTCCTGATTTAGGCTTGGGAGTGTGCAAGTGTCCAGGAATTTATCCATTTCTTCCAGGTTTACTGGTTTGTGTGCATAGAGTTGTTTGTGGTAATCTCTGATGGTAGTTACTATTTCTGTGGAATCAGTGGTGATATTCCCTTTATCGTTTTTTATTGCATCTATTTGATTATTCTCTCTTTTCTTTTTTATTAATCTGGCTAGTGTTCTGTCTATTTTGTTGATCTTCCCAAAAAACCAGCTCCTGGATTTATTGATTTTTTGAAGGGTTTTTTTTGTGTCTCTATCTCCTTCAGTTCTGCTCTGATCTTAGTTATTTCTTGTCTTCTGCTAGGTTTTGAGTTTTTTTGCTCTTGCTCCTCTAGCTCTTTCAATTTTAATGATAGGGTGTCGATTTTAGATCTTTCCTTGCTTCTCATGTGGGCATTTATTGCTATAAATTTCCCTCTTGATACTGCTTTCTGTGTTTCCCAGAAATTCTGGTACATCGTGTATTCGTTCTCATTGGTTTTGAAGAACATCTTTTTTCTACCTTCATTTCATTGTTTATCCAGTCAACATTCAAGATCCAGTTGCTCAGTTTCCATGACGTTGTGTGGTTCTGAGTTAGTTTCTTAATCGTGAGTTCTAATTTGATTGCCTCGCGGTCTGAGACACTGTTATGATTTCGGTTCTTTTGCATTTGCTGAGGAGTGGTTTACTTCCAATTATGTGGTCAATTTTAGAGTAGGTGTGATGTGGTGCTGAGAAGAATATATATTCTGTGGATTTGGAGTGGAGAGTTCTATAGGTGTCTATTAGGTTTTCTTGGTCCAGATCTGAGTTCAAGTCCTGGATATGCTTGTTAATTTTCTGTCTTGTTGATTTGTCTAATATTGACAGTGGTGTTAAAGTCTCCCACTATTATTGCATGGGAGTCTAAGTCTCTTCGTGGGTCATTAAGAACTTGCTTTATGTATCTGGGTGCTCCTGTATTGGGTGCATATATATTTAGGATTATTAGCTTTTCTTGTTGCATTGTTCCCTTTACCATTATGTAATGCCCTTCTTTGTCTCTTTTGATCTTTGTTGGTTTAAAGTCTATTTTATCAGAGACTAGGATTGCAACTCCTGCTTTTTTTGCTCTCCATTTACTTGGTAAATCTTCCTCCATCCCTTTATTTTGAGCCTATGTGTGTCCTTGCTTGTGAGATGGGTTTCCTGGATATGACACACAGATGGGTTTTGACTTTTTATCCAATTTGCCAGTCTGTGTCTTTTGATTGGATCATTTAGCACATTTACATTTAAGGTTAATATTGTTATGTGTGAATTTGATCCTGCCATTTTGATACTAGCTGGTAGTTTTGCCCATTAGTTGATGCGTTTTCTTCATTGCATTGATGCTCTTCATCATTTAGTACATTTTTGGAGTGGCTGGTACTGGTTGTTCCTTTCTATGTTTAGTGCTTCTTTCAGGAGCTCTTGTAAGGCAGGCCTGGTGGTGATGAAATCTCTCAGCAATTGCTTGTTTGTAAAGGATTTTATTTCTCCTTAACTTATGAAGCTTAGTTTGGCTGGATATGAGATTCTACGTTGAAAGTTCTTTTCTTTAAGGATATTGAATATTGGCCCTAAAACTCTTCTGGCTTGGAGTTTCTGTCAACAGATCCACTGTGAGTCTGATGGGCTTCCCTTTGGGGTTATCCTGACCTTTCTCTCTGGCTGCCCTGAGCATTTTTTTCCTTCATTTCAACCCTGGTGAATCTGATGATTATGTGCCTTGGGATTTGCTCTTCTTGAGGAATATCTTTGTGGTGTTCTCTGTATTTCCTGGACTTGAATGTTGGCCTGCCTTGCTAGGTTGGGGAAGTTCTCCTGGATAATATCCTTAAGAGTGTTTTCCAGCTTAGATTCATTCTCTCCATCACATTCAGGTACACCTATCTAACGTAGATTAGGTGTTTTCACCTAATCCCATATTTCTTGGAGGCTTTGTTCATTTCTTTTCACTCTTTTTTCTCTAATCTTGCCTTCTCGTTTTATTTCATTGAGTTGATCTTCAATCCCTGATATCATTTCTTCTGCTTGGTTGATTTGGCTATTGAAACTTGTGTATGCTTTATGAAGTTCTCGTATTGTGTTTTTCAGGTCCATTAAGTCATTTATATTCTTCTCTAAGCTTTTTATTCTCGTTAGCATTTCATCAAACTCTTTTTCAAGGTTCTTAGTTTCTTTGCATTGGGTTAGAACATATTGTTTTAGCTCAGAGAAGTTTGTTATTACCCACCTTCTGAAGCTTCTTTCTGTCAATTCATCAGACTCATTCTCTATCCAGCTTTGTTCCCTTGCTGGTGAGGAGTTTTGATCCCTTGGAGGAGGAGAGGCATTCTGGTTTTGGGTGTTTTCATCATTTTTGCACTGGTTTCTTCCCATCTTTGTGGATTTATCTACCTATGGTCTTTGTAATTGGTGACTTTCAGATGGGGTCTCTGAGTGGACGTCCTTTTTGTTGATGTTGAAATTATTTCTTTCTGTTTTTTAGTTTTCCTTCTAACAGTCAGGCCTCTCTGCTGTAGGATGTCTACTCCAGACCCTGCTTGCCTGGGGATCACCTGCGGTGGCTGCAGAACAGTAAGGGTTGCTGCCGGTTTCTTCTTCTGTTATCTTCGTCCCAGAAGGATACCCACCAGATGTCAGCCTGAGCTCTCCTTTATGAGGTATCTCTTTGGATATATGGGAGTCGGGGAGCTGCTTGAGGAGACAGTCTGTCACTTATAGGAGCTCAAGTGCTGAGACGTGAGCTCTGTTTTTCCATTCAGAGCTGCTGGGCAGGTACGTTTAGGTCTGCTGCAGCGGAACTCATAACTGCCTTTTTTCCCAGGTGCCCTGTCCTGGGAAGGTGGCGCTTTATTTATAAGTTCCTGACGTGTTGCTGCCTTTTTACAGAGATGCCCTGCTCAGCAAGGAGGTAGCCTAGTCACAGTCTGCCAGCAGAGGCGTTGCTGAGCTGCCATGGGCTCTGCCCAGCTGCTGTGTGAACTTCCTTGTGGTTTTGTTTACAGAGGTACAGTTAGAACTGCCTCGGTAATGGCGGTCTGCCTCAGTAATTGTGGACCGTCTCTATAATGGTGGACTGCCTCAGTAATGGTGGACTGCCTCGGTAGTGGCAGGCTGCCTCGGAAGTGGTGGACCGCCATCTCTGTAATGGCGGACTGCCTCTGTAGTGGCGGACTGCCTTGGTAGTGGTGGATGCCCTTCCCCTGACAGAGCTAGACCGTCCCGAGTCCAGCCGTGCTTGCTGCGAAATTCTCAGTCCAGAGCATTTCAGATTGCTGGTCTTTGTAGGGGTGGGACCTGTTGAGCCAGATCACCTGGCTCCCTGTTTCAGCTCCCTTTTTATCAATTGAATGGGCGGCTGTGTCTCCCAGGCGTTCCAGACACCAGTTGAAATGGCCACCCAGATTTGTGTAAGTTTTTGTGTGGAGACCTGCTGTGCTGGCTGAAACAGCTGGGCTGGAAACTCATGACACTTTTCAGCCTGGGAATCTCCTGGTCTGTGGGCAGTAATAACTCGTTTGGAAATGCAGTGATCACTCACCCTCTGTGTTGTTCTCGCTGGGAACTGCACTCCAGAGCTGTTCCTGTTCGGCCATCTGGGATCTTCTCCTACTTGGAAATATTTAAATTAAATGTTTCTTCTTAGTTTGTATCACATTATTCCCAAAGTGATTGTATGTGTTGTAAACTAAAGACAAATTATGAGATAGTTTTTATTTTCAAACCAGTAAGATTGCAACAGGTATGTGGATAATCATATTTATCTATATCATCTATAACTATATCTATCATCTATCTATGTCTAATCTCTCTATCTTCATGTTGTAGTTCAGTACGTCCCACATTTTAATGAGCAGAGGAATCATTGGACATCTTGTTAAAATGTGGACACAAATTAAGCAGGTCTGGGTGGGGTCTGAGATTCTGTATTTCTAATGAGCTCCCAGGGATGCCACTGATGCTGATCCACAAACATTGTAAGTAGCAAGTGTGTAGACAAAAGCAACTGAGTGTGTGGAGGAGCCTGACTCAGGGAGGGAATGTTATGTCAACATCTCAGCCAAGCCCTGGCACTGAATGTGTCTGTGTGTCTGCTGTATGGAAAGATTGCAGGCTGTAATTTGAGGAAGAATTGTCTGTTTACTTACTGAAGACTTTGCCCATAAGGACTGGTTTGCAAGCCTAACTATTACTTTTTTTGTACTTTACATCAGTCAGTTAGTGTCACAGTAATGCTGAGTAACAAACCACTCCAAAGCTCAGAGGATTAAAATGAGCAGAATTTATTCTCATGGGTCTACATGGTAATTTCCTGCTTGGCTGATCTAGGTCAGCTCCACATGTGTCTCATCTTCCCTGAACCAGCAGCTCCCCAGGGCATAACCTTGTCATGGCCATGGCAGAAGCAGAAGCATGAAAGCCCAAATGTGCAAGCATATTTCAAGCCTCTGCTCATGTCATGTCTGATAACATCCCACTGGCCAAAGTGAACCCCATGGACACAGCCACCCTCACAGGGGTGGGGAAGTTTGTTCCACTTATAGTGAAGCTGTGGAAAACTTATGGATGAGTATCCTGTTACAGGTGTGATGGATTCAGACCCATAATTTGATCTATTCACAGTCTTTGTATCAACAGAGTAAGACATGAAACTCTACTTAGATAAGAGCCTCACCCACAGTAATACATGCCATTCCCTGGAGCCATATCAAATATAAAAAAAAATTGTTCACCACTGCCTTTGAATGGGTTTCCTGTTGCTGCTGTTACTGTCTTAGAACTTAAAGGTATGTGGGCTGTATACATAATGCATACATATAGAATGATGCTGTAGTTGGGATGTGTGTTTCCTCCACATCTCATGTTGAAATCTGATACCCGGTGTTAGAGGTGGGGCCTAATGAGAGGTGGTTGAGTCATGGAGATGGATCTTCATGAAGAGAGGATAACCTCATGAAGAGACTAATGCCTTCCCTTTTGGGGGTTGAGGTGAGTGAGTTATTGCTCTGTTATTTCTCGAGAAAGCTGGTAGTTACAAACACCCTGGCACCTTCCCTGACTTTGCTTCACCATGTGATCTCTGCACACACTGGTCCCCTTTGCCTTCTGCCATGAATGGAAGGAGCCAGAGGCCCTCACCAGAAGCAGATGCTTCTTGTACAGCCTGCAGAATCATAAGCCAAATAAACCTCTTTTCTTCATAAATTACCCAGCCTCAGATGTTCCTTTATAGCAACACAAACAGACTAAGCCAAATGGTGGAACAACCAACCAACCAACCAACCAAGTGCTGCAAATCTGCCGCAACCAGATTCTTGGGTCTGAATGGCAGCCAAAGGGATCTTCCTCAACGGGGCTGAGGAAGATTGTGTCCACTTGGAAGGTGCATGTTTTCAAGATGCCAGTGCCAACGCTGTGGCAGTGAAGATAGGAGAAGCAGGCTGCCATGGTGCAGATAAGAAGCCAGCAGTATTTGTTGAGAATTTAAATGATGAAACTGACTAGACGTGGTCTCTACTTTTATTATTTCTATTGGATGATGATTCTAAACAATGTTGTTGGGAAGTACTCCCTCGAGTCTTGGCATGTTTTGGATTTCTTATGTATGAGCTGTGGAACTGCGTTCCCCTCTGACACACTGAGGCAGGAGAATGACAGCCCTGTTGGGGACTTGCCTGAATAATTTAGATGGGACGACGCTGCCCTTGAAGAAAAAGAGATGGGGGTGGTGGGACACATTTCTCTGTTGGTTGCTTATAGTGAACTTACTGGGAATTCCTGCCCTCCTCATTTTAAAATCTCTGTGCTGATATCCATACCTGGTGACCTCATGGCAGGAACTTGGTTTTGGAAGACACTGGGCTTTGTTTAACTGCTCAATGTTGACAACACCAGCTCATCTATCATTGCAAATGTACTTCAAAGCCTTTTTCATTCTTCTACATTATTCCCAGAAAGAACAAGTTTTCCAGCAACTCCATATAATAGATCTTCACTTACATAAAAGATCAGTTTGGTGTAGAAAAGGATACAGGCTCCAACTTGATGAAACTCCCTATGGCCAAATCTGGGAAAATTTAGCAAGAAGATAAACAATGATAATAATAGATTATGACCCACAGAATAAACACATAACTACAAGTCCATGCTGAGATAAATAAATAAATGAACAAGTAAAGAAATGGGAGAGAAGAGGCCACTTTTCCTTAGAGCAGAATTTTAATTATGAAATCACAAGGGAGTAAGGAGCACGGAAAACCACTGCTGGGCCTACGTCACACTGATTGCTGCAGGGATGGGCCATGGATGGATGCAACAGGAGTGGGCCCAAGGATGATGCACACACAACAGGGCATTTGCAACGTCTCAAGTCACCTCCCCCGAAATATACTAATTACAGAGGGGAAAACAGCAACTCTGCAGTGCAGAACCCTGGGGAACCACTTTAACCAAGTGATCAAGGACAGAAATGGGATATAACATCATGGACCCCTGCTGTGGTGCAGTGGGAAGAGCACAAGGTCACCTCTGTGGTATTCCTGTCCCAAATGCATAACCTCCACCTAACTATGAGAAAGCATCAGGCAGTCCCCAAATGAGGGATATTTTCAGGAATAACTGGCCAGTATTCAAATGTCAAGGTAATGATAGACAAAGACCAAAGAGCTGTCCCAGACTGCAAGGCACTAGGGAGGCATGAAATCAAATGAATATGGTCTCATATGGTCTGCAGATTAGTTAGTAATCATGAACCAATGTGAATTTCTCAGATTAGATCACTGTACTGTGGTCATATAAGATGTTAGTATTTGGGAAAGCTGGGAGCAGGTTAAACAGGTGCTATTTTTGCAAACTTTTTATAAGACTAAAATTATTTCAAAATAAAAGATAAAGAAGTAAACAGATGGACTTTGGAGTCATTCTGCCTCTCTTTAAATCTGGCTACACTACTTACTAACTGTGACACCGAGCAAGTCACTTCATTTCTACCCTCAATTTCCTCATCTGTAAAATGGGGATAAATAGAGTACCTATCTGGGAGGCCGAGGCAGATGTATCACTTTAGCCCAGGAGTTTGAGACCAGCCTGGGCAGCATGGTAAAACCTGGTCTCTACAAAAAAATACAAAAATTAGCCAGGTGTGATGCAAGTCTGTAGTCCCAGCTACTTGGTAGGCTGAGGTGGGAGGATCAACTGAGCCCAGGAGGCAGAGGCTGCAGTGAGCAGAGATCATGCCACTGTACTCCAGCCTGGGTGACAGAGTGAGACCTATTCTCAGCAAACTGACACAAGAACAGAAAACCAAACACCACATGTTCTCACTCAAAAGTGGGTGTTGAACAATGAGAACTCATGGCCACAGGGAGGGGAACATCACACACCAGGGCCTGTTGGGGGGTGGGGGGATTGTGGAGGGATAACATTAGGAGAAATACCTAATGTAGATGATGGGGGGATGGATGCAGCAGACCACCATGGCATGTGTATATGTATGTAACAATCCTGCATGACCTGCACATGTACCCCAGAACTTAAAGTATAATAAATAAAAAAGAATAGCAGAAAAAAAGTACCTATCATAGAGGGTTGTAATGAGGGTTAAATGTGTTAATACATTTGTAGTACTTAGAACTCTGTGCCTTGACCCAGAGTAAGGGCTGTAATACTATGTGCAATTATTAGATGAGACCAGCAGCATCTTCTGATCTTAGGGACATGTACTCTCTCTCTCTCTCTGTGTCTTACTATGGTCTGGAAAATTTCTGATGCAGGCCCTGTAGCTGATTCCTTCTCCAATCAGTTACTCTGGCCTAAAAGCATTTCCCTTTCTACCAGCAGCCAGATAAAGCCAAATTCAGGCCAGGATCTCTGATTTACATGTTAGTCACTTTTAGAGGAACAAGAATAACTGCTCTTTCATTTAGGGTTGCCACCGAGGAGATGCCTGCATTGGAAAGACAGAGCTCATGTCACTAAAGAAGCTTCTGGGGCCAGTTTCCCTTATCCCCATGGCAGGGTGCAGACTTTTGGGCTTGCAGGACCAACATCCCTCATTGGTTTGGGAGAGGTGTGTGTGTGTGGATCTGCCTCACAATGGCCTGTCTGGGCCCTTACCTCATGTCACACATTGGCATTTGTTTGGCCAATAAGACTGTAGCACACACACCAGCTTCAGTCCCCACTTGGACTCACCTTTGATGTCACAATCTGAACTGTGGGTATTAATCTGGTTACAGCTGCTCACAGGCAAGGTCCAGGGGACTAGCACAGGGAGATGTGGAAGAGAAGTAACCATCAATCCAAGATCAAAGCAGAGGATGGACCTCCGGCGGGCCAGTTCAAGGTCCTGGGTTCAGTTCTAGAACCTGCCATGCCACCTCTAGAGCTGTCAGAACTCCAGAGCTTCCAGGTGTGTGAGGACATTAGGCTTCACATCAAGGAAGTGGGAGCTCCCTTGGTCAAGAAAGTCAATGCCGTTTTTCAGCTGGATATCACCAAAGATGGGAAGACAGTTCTGCAGTGGACCATCGATCTGAAGAATGGTTCTGGGGACATGTATCCGGGACCCGCCAGGCTCCCAGCAGACACTGTCTTCACAATCCCGGAGCCTGTCTTTATGGAGATGGTTTTGGGCAAACTGAACCCGCAGAAGGCTTTCCTTACTGGCAAGTTCAAAGTGAGTGGCAAGGTTCTGCTTAGCCAGAAGCTGGACAGGGTTTTCAAAGACTGGGCTAAATTTTAAGCATGCAAAAATACCAAAGAAGAACTTCTCTTCGATGATAATGTCCGGTGGAAATCATGCTTAATCTGAAGATTAAAGTAAAAAGTATCCAGTATTTTTACTCAAATTCTTCCTATTTGAGTTTAATTGATTTTTCTGCTGATGGCTAAATTTGCAGGGAGGGTTCTGAAGCAGTAAAAAGTATTGTAGTGAATCAATTAAAATATTTTTCTTTTTCTTTTTTTTAGCTCCATTTATGCCCTAATATGCCAGGGTGAGAGCCGCGTGTAGAGAAATGGGTGATTATGATCATTGGAATTAAATACTCCATTGATTGTGTTCTTGAGACATTTTTCCTTTTTTAAAAAAGTTTGGTGTTTTGGGGAAAGAAGTGGTATCCATCATTGTGCAGGCATGCATTCCACATGGTAACTTTGTTCCATGAGAAAACTTTACTATGAGATTGGGGGCACTAAGGGAATTGGGCACCACAGGTCTGTGGGCGGAACCCAGGCAATAGAAGGGATGGTGCTCTTGGTGTATTATAACTTCTGATGGTTTCAATTCCAGGAAACTTGAAGGGCTTGGGAGGTGTTCTAGGCCAGTGGTTTTTAACTGAAGCATGCATCAGAATCACCTGGAAGGTTGGTTAAAGTCTGGATTTCTGGGCTCCATCTCAGAGCTTCTACTTAGGAGATCTGGGCTGGGGAGAATGCATGTTTCTAACAAGTTCCCAGGTGATGCTGATGGCACCATCATTAGAGAAATCTTGCTCTGCTTCACTTCATGCCAGAGCTTTCAGTATTGACTATAACTGTTCTAGACCAATGAGATGCTGCCATTAGTTAAAGGATCTTCCAGAGACAGATTCCACAGCCCTCTGTGAGCCGTTTCTAAAGTATCCATGCTGTCAGGAGCTTGTGCATTAAACATTTTACAAAACCAGAGGGCAACCTGGGAGATTTCCCTTCCAGAAGCTCTCTTCAAGTGTTGTCTGGGAGGATAGGATGAAGTCAGATGCAGCTGATGCAACCTCCTTGTGGGTGTGTGTGTGTGTGTGTGTTCTTGGTTCACATGTGGTTTCTGTGCACCTTTAACTTGTGGGCTAAATATACACAGTGTGAACACTCTGAAACGTAGAGGAAAGTTTTATCACAACTGCCATGCTCAAACGTGTCTACCAGATGATCCCACCATTCTGTTCTTGGGTATTTTGTCAAGAGAAAAGAAAGCATAAGCGCAGGCATAAAATACGCACTCACATGCATGTGAATGTTCATGGCAGCTGTGTCGAGAATAGTCCTAAAGCGGAAACAAGCCACGTGTTCATCCACAGGTGAATGGGTGAACAACTTGTGCTGTGTCATACCATGGAATATTACTCAGCCATAAAAAGGAAGAAATGATTGGCATACCCACAAACAACAATGTGGATAAATGGCAAAATAATTATGCTGAGTGAAAGAAACCAGAGAAGACTGACCACATACCATACAGTTCTATTTGTATTAAATACTAGAAAATATAAACTGTAGTGACAGAAAAAAAAATCAGTGGTTGCTAAGAGATAGGAGCATGGGGAATGGGGAAGGATGGGGGGATTATGACAGATGTCATGAGGAAACTTGGGGGTGATGGGTATATTCATTATCTTAATTGTGGTGATGTTTTCCCAGGTCAAAGCATCACCTTGTGCACTGTGTTTACTATGTGTCATATAAGCTAATTAGGTTGTTTTTAAGAACCTGCCGCCCTCCCTTCAAAATAAGGCTTTTGTATGGCTGTGTTCCTGAAGAGGAAGGATTGGCAACTCTCTCCTTCTGTCAGCGAGGTGAGCCCTCTCACCTCATCTAGGTCTAGTGTTCCAGTTCCTGACTGATTTGGATGGCTGTTCAGAGACCTTCCTTCATTTCATATTAGAAAAAGTGAGAACTTGTTGTTTATAAAATATCATCCTCCCTGTGGGAAAGGAAGAGACCATTTGTCCTGAGAGTGCTCTACTCCACGGTTAGACATTGCTAGTGGGCTGGGCATGGACTTAGTGCACATCCTGGCTGCTTATCTCCCCTGCGTCGTTAAAGGGGTGATCTACATCTTGTTCCCGCCATGCCCCTTGCCCAGGGCAGCTGTGGATGTCTCAGCTTGGCTTCTGAGGAGGTCTCAGGAAACTTCCAATTATGGCAGAGGGTAAAGGGGGAGTAGCACTTCACATGGCCGGAGAAGGAGCGAGGGTTGAGCTGCGGAGGTTCCACACACTTTAAAACAGCCAGATCTTGTGAGCACTCCCTCACAAGAACAGCACCAAGGGGATGGTGCTAAGCCATGCATGAAGGAGCCACTCCCATGATCCAATTGCCTCCCACCAAGGCCCCACCTCCAACACTGGGGATTCCACTTTGACGTGAGATTTGGTGAGGACACAGAACCAGACTGTATCAGTGTCTTTAGGAGAGGAAGAGATCAGAACGCTGGTGCTCTCTCTCTCTCATCCTGCCCCCCACCCCTTTCTTACTCTGTCTGCCACATGATGATGTAGCAAGTAGTGGCCATCTGACTAATACAGGGCTAATACTTATATATACTCATTCAGGTATATACGTATATATATATATATATATATATATATATCCTGTTAGTTCTGTCCCTCTAAGAGAACCCTAATACAGGGCTGCTTCTGGGACAGGGGTTTTTGATTCACTGGCTTCTTTAGTCTGCCTCTCCTGCAAGCAGAGTGGGCTCCAGGCGCTTGAGAAAAAGCCCTACAGCAGTTGGAAGTCAGGTGCAGTAGATGCTGATGATGAGGTCCAGAGAAGGATCAGAGCAAGTGCTGAGTTCTGGCTACCTCCAGCAGCACTTGCATTTGAAGGGGCCCCAGGACACGGCAGTTAGAACTCGAACTGTGGAAGCAGACTGCCTGGGGCTGGATCTTGCCCCATTGGGCAAGTTGCTTTTATTTACTTTGTTATTTTATTTTATTTTGAGATGGAGTCTTGCTCTGTCTCCCAGACTGGAGTGCAGTGGCAATCTCGACTCACTGCCACCTCCTCCTGCCTCAGCCTCCTAAAGGACTACAGGTGTGCACCACCATGCCAGGCTAATCTTTGTACTTTTAGTAGAGATGAGGTTTTGCCATGTTGACAAGGCTGGGCTTGAACTCTTGACCTCAGGTGATCCATCTGCCTTGGTCTCCCAAAGTGCTGATGTGAGCCACCACACCTGGCTTTTTACTTATTTTTTAAAATGCATTTTAAAAATTGAAGAATAACATACACAGGAAGAAGTCTACACATTCTAAGTGTGCAGCTCAACAAACCTTCCCAAATGAAACACACCCATGTAACCAACACAACATCTGGCTCAAGAAATAGGGCATGACTGGCACCCCAGGAATCCTCACTCACACGCCGTTCTAGTTACTGTT
Organism: Aotus nancymaae; assembly: GCF_030222135.1. NCBI lineage: Eukaryota > Metazoa > Chordata > Mammalia > Primates > Aotidae > Aotus > Aotus nancymaae. Next base: position 6,885,750 of record NW_026988412.1, on the reverse strand, counting down.
GCCTCCAGGATAACCACTATTTTGACTCTAACACCGTCGACTTTAGTTTTGCCTATTTTTGTGCTTTATATAAATGAGACCACGCAATGCACACTCTGCTGTGTCTGGCGCCTTCCACTCAGAATTCTGTGTCTGAGATTCATCCACACTGTTGTGCACAGTTCCTGTTCGTTTGTTTTATTGCTGAGTGGTGTTCCATTGTATTTGATTGTTTCCAGTTAGGGGTGATTTTACATAGCGTTGCTGTGAGCCCTCTTGTATACCTGTGGGAACAGAAGTCTCATTTTGTCACTTAATACTAGTTAGTATCATATCAAAGTTTGCAGTGACAGCTAGTGTGCTGTCTTGCACACAGTTGGCACTTTATAAATGTTTGTGGTGTGAATCAAGAGGTAGGGCAAGTCCAGAGGTAGAGAAACAGCCCTTGCTGGGATTTGGCATCTGGTTCACTGGGCCTCTGACCTGCTCCATGATCCTGAACTTTGGGCCCCACTTGCTAGGTTTCAGAGGGAAACTGACAGCCAGACACAGGGCAGAGGAGACAGGAAGGAAGTCTCACAGGTATGCCATGAACACGCACAGCCCAGTGCCAGTGCTTAACCATGTCGGGAACCACCTCTAAATGACAGCTGGGAATCCTCATTGACTTTTCTTTGAAGGAAAAAAGAAGTTCTTCCAGACCTGTAACTAGGCTAATCACAAGAAACATCTGTGACCTCCTAAAAATATCTGCTTGGTGCCATTTTGTGGAACATAATATTTATATTGCCCAGCAGTGTAATTAAATTGATGTTTAGCTAACTCTTGGAAACAGCTGGAGGCTCCCAAAGCCCAGGATGAGATCTGCAGGCGGCCCTGCAACGGGCTGGAAAGGGGCCCTGGGAGGTGTCCCCGCAGGCTCTTGGTGGGGGGTCCTGGAGTGGCCACAGAGAAGGGGGGTGGGGGAGTGTGGGGCATTAGGAACCGAGGAACATGCTGTGTCGAGGGACTGCGTGGCTCACTCAGGGGCAGTTGGATTATAGTTGTTTCTATGCTTTTGTCCAGCAGCCTCTGGAACGTCATTTCCTGCTGAGGACCGTTTTTTTTTCCTTAAAGAACTAATCAGAAAGTGCCCCGTTTCAAAAGCGCCTTTGCTTTTGTTTTGTAGCCTGAGGAGGTGAAGTGGGCTAATGGTGGGTTTTTCTGCAGGTTTCTGTGCTTGTTCCTGGAGAACTGCTCATATCGTTGGGGATCTCGGCCGGCAGGGAGCAGAGCCCGTACTTTCTCTTACTCCTCCTCATCGATAAAGAAAACAGCAAAGCTGAAGTGAGATTTTTCTTTTTTGTAAAAAATTAAATTAGATTCAGATGTGCAGGTTTGTTACCTGGGCATTTTGCATGATGCTGAGGCTTGGGGACGACTGATCCCATCCCCAGGTTCTAAGCACAGTTTTTAGGTGAAGGGGTTCCATAGATTTTCAGCTGGGCCAGTTTCTCACTGGAGCCCTTTGAGGCTTGCAAAGCAGGACTGGAGCCTAATGTGGGCAAGGCCCAATGTAGGGTCCCTCTGAAGCCTTGTGATGCCACCATAATTCTCAGCAAACTGACACAAGAACAGAAAACCAAACACCGCATGTTCTCACTCATAAGTGGGTGTTGAACAATGAGAACACATGGACACAGGGACGGGAGCATCACGTACTGGGGCTTGTCAGGGAGTGGGGTGGCTAGGGTAGGGATAGCAGAGGGTGGGGGGTAGGGGAGGGGTAGGATTAGGAGAAATACCTAATGTAGATGATGCTGTGATGGATACATCAAACCATCATGGCACGTGTATACCTATTTCTTTTTATGACACTTTAAATTCTGGGGTACATGTGCAGAATAAAAAAAAATCAGGCCTTTACAGGGGTACCTCCAAAACATGGTTAGGGGTGGGATTCACAAGGGCCTCCAGGGAGCTTGAGAAGTCTGGAGTCGGAAAGGAAGTCCAGGGACAGTACCTCCCCCTTTAACCATCCCCTTTTTTTGGAATTCTGCTCTTTGCATGAGGAAAAGGGAAAACCCATTGATGTTTTGAGTCCATAAGCATTCATTTATTCGTTAATTCTATGATAATTGCCAAGCAACTATTACCTAATCTACCTTCCTGGCCCTGTGTTGAGAGTGAGGGGTGAGCAAAATGGACACCTCCTGATATGGTCTGGCTGTGTCCCCACCCAAATCTCATCTTGAGTTGTAGTTCCCATAATCCCCACATGTGGTGGGAGGGACCTCGTGGGAGGTAACTGAATCATGGGGGTGGGTTCCCTAATGCTATTCTCATGATAGTAAGTTCTCATGAGATCTGATGGCTTTATAAGGGGTGTCTCCCTTCACTCAGCTCTCATTCTTCTCCTTCCTGCTGCCATGTGAAGAAGAACGTGTTTGCTCTCCCTTCTGCCGTGATTTTGTTTCCTGAGGCTTGCCAGCCCTGCAGTGCTGTGAGTCAATTAAAGCTCTTTCCTTTTTAAATTACCCAGTCTTGGGCAGTTCTTTCTGGCAGCGTGAGAATGGACTAATACACCTCCCATCCTCAGGGAACTCCCAGTGTGGTGCCTGGCTACACACACAGTGAAGGCTCAAGAGGGAAAGCTGAGGGCCTCTTCATAGACTTGCTAGGGGCTTAGGACAGACTTCCTGAGGAACAAGATCAGAGGAATGAGTGGGAGGTCCCTGAGACAGAGCAGAGACGAGACCATTCCAGGCAGAGGAAACAGTGTGTGCAAATGCCCTGTGGCTCACAGAGGACCATGAGTTCCAGGAACAGAGCAAGACCAGTGAAGATGGAGAAAGTGGGTCAGTGGCGGAGGGCTGGAGACTGGGGCCAGGCTTTGTAGACTGAAGCCAGAACTCTGATGGTCATCCTTACATAATCTGAGACCTGGAACCACCTGCTATGGTGTGGACCCCATGCCACCTCTATTTTATTCTGGAAAAGAAGGTTGGGGTGGGCGATGGCACCCTTAAGGCTGGAGTTGCCAGAAAGATCTAGGTTTCCCCCTCATCTTGAAATGTGTAACCCCAAACTCCTCTAAGCCGTGATGGTGACCATCAAGATGGAGGTGGCTCTGTGACACCAATGAAGGGACAGTGAGCAAAGACCTAAACCCAAACCCTGCTCCATGAAATTGAGGGCTTCATCTCAGTGTCTGTCCAGGCCATAGCCTAATAGGTCCTTAAACAGACTCAAAGGGAGAAACGGTCCAGGGAAGAAGGAAAGCCACCATTTGTATTTCCTAGTGGTGCCAGCTTTTATTCCAAGTCTAGAGTTATACCAAGGCTGTACACATGTGGACAGGGGATGGTGTGCTTGGGTGGGCTGGTGGTGTGGCACCATGGGAAGTGGTTTTGGAGGATCAGAGAATGTGGTGCCCAGATCCACAACACCATCCTTACCTCTCCAATGGGCTCTTGTGGGGACCCCCCACCCAAACGTAGGGATGACTCCAGATGGTCTCTGTTTCCCTTGGATATTTGTAATCCTAAAATAAGTTAGTATTTAAAGTTAATGAAGAAAGGGAAGATTAGCTTAGCGATAATAGTAAGAGGTGGTGTTTTGGGCAATTTGTCTATGTTCTTGGCATTGCATTCAGGGCTTAACATGTATTATCTTATTTCTTGTTACCTCTACTTCTGAAATTAGCTTAATTTCCACTGGGAAGGTGAACCTGCTGAGGTTTTGGCTTTAGAAAGGTGGTGATGCCCTCACACCAATTAGAATGGCAATCGTTAAAAAATCAGGAGACAACAAATGCTGGAGAGGTTGTGGAGAAATAAAAACGCTTTTACACTATTGGAGGGAGTGTAAATTAATTCAACCATTGTGGAAGACAGTGTGGCGATTCCTCAAGGATATAGAACTAGAAATTTCATTTGGCCCAGCAATCCCATTACTGGGTATATACCCAAAGGATTGTAAATTATTCTATTATAAAGATACATGCACATGTATGTTTATTGCGGCACTGTTCACAATAGCAAAGACTTGGAACCAACCCAAATGCCTGTAAGTGATAGACTGGACAAGGAAAATGTGGCACATATACCCCATGAAATACTATGCAGCCGTAAAAAAGGATGAGTTCATGTCCTTTGCAGGGACATGGATGAAACTGGAAACCATCATTCTCAGCAAACTGACACAAGAACAGAAAACCAAATACCACCTGTTCTCACTCATAAGTGAGTGTTGAACAATGAGAACACATGGACACAGGGAGGGGAACATCACACACAGGGGCCTGGGGTGTGGGGGGCTAGGGGAGAAATAGCAGGGGTTGGGGGATTGGGGAGGGACAGCATTAGGAGAAAAACCTAATGTAGTTGACGGGGTAATGCATGCAGCAAACCACCACCATGGCACGTGTATACCTATGTAAGAAACCTGCGCAATCTGCACATGTACCACAGAACTTAAAGTATAATAAATAAATTAAAAAAAAAAAAGTGGTGGTGCTTTCCCCTACTTCCAACCTATGTGATTAAAAATTTAAAAAATAAAACTATGCCAAACCATAAATCAAGTGCAAGATAGACTAACCAAGTTCTGGGTATTTCTCCACAATGACTAGCTTGATGTGTATTTTGAGACATGATTATACATAATTTTGGTTATTTTTATGTAAATTTGATTATGTGATTCTGAAATAGTTTAATATAAAATAAAAATAAAGTCTCACTTTATGACCAAAATATGAAATAGAGTATCAAGAGATTAAAGAGAGTTGGGAATCTCATAATTTCAAAGGCGTTAAGATAGACTGGTTTGTGAGCTTTTTGACACTTATCCAAGATGGGACTGCTCTCAGCTGGTAAGAGGGAAACCCACCATGCTTTGTGTTATTACTGTGGAAAGGTTGGTCTTGATTTAAGTGAGCTGGGATTTACATGCGGTCTTTAGGAAAGTATCTCTCTAACAAATGCAACTGCCATATAGCAAATTATGCTGGGAAAAAAGTCCCTCAGTGCCTTTGAATTGTGTGTGGACACAGTAGGTACTTTCTCTGCCTACTGGGTCACTTAGGGGAAGAGAAGTTAAGTGACTTGCATAAGAGCACAAGGTCACAACAGTGGAGCTGAGATTTGGAAATGCGTCTGCTTGGTTCCAGATGTCTTGTTGAGAGAGATTTAGTGTTCGTGACCTCCTCTTTAAATTGTTAAAAAAAAAAAAATCAAAGAGCTAGACAGGGCTTTGAAACTCATTTAATCTAGGGCATGTGTTTTAGAGATGAATGAACTGACATCCAGAGAAGAAAAACTGAATGACGCAAGGCCATAGTTGCTATGCCCTGATGGCTGGCTTCACCAGTTTTCCGGGGAAGTTCTTGAAAGAGGCATGAGGTCTATTCCAAACTGGCCTATTCCAAGCCTGCTGTGTGGTCACCAGGAGACTACTTGCCCTCTCTTGGTTCAAGCCTCGCCTCTCAGGGAATCCGCTGAGTAGGACTAGGTGTCCTCTCACATTCCTTTAAGCTGGAAAGCTCTCTACCTCTGATTCCAGCCTCTTCTCATTGATTGAGTTACTTCTCATTGTCTCTTAGGGAGAAAATTGGGGTGATGGTAGGTGGAGGCCCCATAAGAAATGGGGTGGTATAAGTGAACCAACAATACAGAGGCAATAATTTTTCCAAGGGAAATTTATTTAGTAAAGAGAAAATAAAATTTCTTTCCTTTTTTATTTTAAAGAAATAGCCAGTATCAGACCTCCAGACAACTGACCAGTGTACGATGAATTTCCATTTTTCTTTATTACAAAGAATTCTGAGATGCTCTCCCATTTTCATGCCCACATAACACATAAAGCTCAACACACACTTGCACACCCATGCACCTCAAACACCCCCTGGGGATTAAGCATCACAATGAGCTGCATTAATGAATTGTTCAAGGCAGACAGCCCTGGGCAGTACTTGGTGATGGTTTTGGTGGGAGTCCCTTTGGAGAAGTCCATTTTTGGGGTACATAGGCACAGAACCTTGGAAAACTTTCTGAGATGTGAGTGACCAGCTTGGCCAATATCTAAAATTGTCTCCTGTTTATATTTTCTTCATCCTGAACAACTCTGTCGCATATGATTAGTTATAAGGTTTCTCTCCCAAATATTTTCTCTGAAGTTGGATTCCAATGTCTTTTTTGAGTGGCAGTGTCCAAATTACTTAGAGCCACAAAAACATTGAGTCACAAACTATCTCAAAACTCTGTGACTTAGGACAGCACTGATTTATACTTACGGACCTGCAGTCTGACTGAGGATCTGCTAATTCAGGCTGGTGGGTCTGGGCCTTTCTGGACCAGTGGCATGGTCCGGGCAGTGGCATGGTATGGGCACGTTTTCCCCATGGCGATGGCAGAGGGGACACACGTAATTGAGCTGACATCCCTCAGGGCCAGAGCAAGTGACGTGGCCAAACTCAGAAGTAGGAAGTAGGGCAGTGAAGTGCACCTCAGAAGTGGGGGAAGAGAGTGGAAATGTTAAGACAGTCATCATGGTCAACAGCCACTGTAACAAACTTACCAGTTGTGGTGGTTTTAAACGTTTGCAAATTCTTTGTTACTCCTGCCATCAAGAGGTGGGATCCAGGTCCCTCCCTCTGAGCTGGGGTGGGCCCTTGTGGCTGCCTCGATGAACACAAGGTGGCAGAAGTAATGCTGCATGACTTTCTAGGCTTATGCTGGTTTCTTGTAGACTTCTTCCCCTCGTAAGAAGTTCTGACACCCCGAGATCCCCATGTTAGGAAACCAGACAGAGATGCTTGGGGATACCTGGATTCCCAGTGAGGAATCTTTGGAGAGGGCCGCAGACACTGCATGTCTCTGCAAACACATGGGAGTCCCTGACCAAGGACTACCCAGCGGAACCCAGCTAACCCCCAGATCCATGAGCAAATCATTGTTCTGGTTTTAAGCCACTGTTTTGGGGTGGCTAATTATGCAGTATTAGATAACTGGAAAATCAAGGCTACAATTTGTAGCAAGGAATGGTGCATAGGGGTGAATTGCAGCTCCAGACGGTTGTGCACTCCACCTGGTTGTGACCTTGGATAAGTGCTCTGATGCCCGTAAATCTCAGCTTTTTCATCTATAAAAATGGGGGTTGCGTTCCCTGCCTCCTATGATTGCTGCCAAATTAAACATCTAGCACAGGGCCTGGATGATGATAGGCGCTCAGTCAATATTGATGGAATAAATATCTGCTTACACTCAGTGGGGCTCAGAGCGTGAATTCTGGCTGGGTAGAGTTTGGAGGCCAAAGAAATGGGCAGATGGGATGACTGAAACAGTGCTGTAGTCCATCCTAGGCCACAAATCATGGCCATTAGAGGTCACTGAGTGTGTGCATGGGTGTGTGCTTTCAAATCTTCTTTTAATAAGGTAGTGGAGACCGTTTGCAATCTTTTTGTTTGTTTGTTTGCTTGAGATGGAATCTTGCTCTGTTGCCCAGGCTGTAGTGCAGTGGTGCGATCTTGGTTCACTGCAACCTCCGCCTTCCAGGTTCAAGCAATTCTCTTACCTCAACCTCCCAAGTAGCTGGGATTACAAGCACCCACCACCATGCTAATTTTTGTAGTTTTAGAGACAGGGTTTCGCCATGTTGGCCAGGCTGGTCTCGAACTCCTGGCCTCAGGTGATCCACCCGCCTCAGCCTCCCAAAGTGCTGGGATTACAGGCATGAGCCACCCTGCCTGTCCCCTTTTGCAGTCTTGATTGATGTGTGTGAACTCCATTTCCTGGAGCTCTCAGGGGAAACACTTTTTGTGTGCAGATCCCTATTTCATGAAGTTGCAGGGACACAGAGTATGTAATTTGTTTGGGGCATTGCTATGAGCAGAGTGGTAAAAGTGTAAGCTGATGAATTAATGTAGTCTCCTTCCTCAGATCCTGGAGTCAGCCTGCTTGGGTTTCTTCCCAATATCTGCAACCCAAAGGGAAGGATCTTCCTTTTTTTTTTTTTTTTTTTTTTTGCCCCATATGAGCCACAGGAAGAATCTTCCTTTTTAACAAACTTTTTCTTGACAAATACCACCCATAATGCAGAAGGTGCATGCATCCTGTGTTCAACTTGATGAAGTTTAATAAACTACAGGCACCTGTATTTTCATAAACCAACTTCCAGATCCAGAAACAGAATCCCTTCCAGCACCCCAGTGTCCCTTCTCCCCTTTCTAGTCCCTACTTAGTCTCCCCACCCAGGGAAACCACAATCCCAACTTAAAAATAACATCATTTAGTTTCCCCAGTTTTTGCTCTTCCTATAAACAAAATCATGCACTCTGATTTTGTGTCTGGATTCCTCGGCTCCACGCTGTCTCTGTAACCCAAAGGGAAGGATATTTCCCAAAGGAAAGATCTTTCCCAAAGGAAGGATGCGTTTCTTGCACATATTTTGGCTCATTCATACTCTTAGTCGTATCATATTTTATTTTATGAATATACCACAATTTACTTATCTGTTCTACTGTTGATAGGTAGTTTCCAGATTTGCGTCCCATCCACCTATCTCCCCAGCATGAGGCTTATCTAACTTACCTCCCCAGTATGTGGCTTAAACACCTGGAACATTTGCTTGGAACATGAAGGAAGGAAGGCAGGTTCTTTATAAATTCAAATCCAACCCGTCCGGTTGCCCACACTGTGGTGAGTGTCCTCACTGGCTGCTCTAGCCTTCCGCCCAATGGCCAGACTTCGAGTGGAGGGTGAGAGAACCCTTTCCCTTGTCTGCTCCAATAGCCAATGTGTGAAATCCCACCCTGGGAGGGCCCTTCTTTTCCCGTTGTTAAAATGCAACACTCCCTCCACCTGCAAGGCATGTTCTCTAAAGTTAGCCTTCTGTGTCACTTGTCCTCCAAAGAGAAGAAAAGAACAAGACTTCCTGACAACCGTTCTGGGTCAGGAATGCAGCAGCACCTGATGTTTGAGGGAAGAGGTTTTTCATTCAAGAGGGGAGGAAGAGGAACGTGCCCCAAAGCAAGGTGGGGACTTTGACTACAAACTCTGGGGCTCAGCCTTCTGCCTGTCACTGGCTCGCTTTTTCAGGCACTGTGATTGACCCAGGAGATTAGATTTGAGACCTTTAACTCAACCTAATCCCAAATGCATCTTTATTTTCCGCCTCACTAAGGAAGAACTAAGATTGCAATGGAAAACTATGGCATCCTGCTTTCTTTAGAATTTCATTTTTAACTTATTTGAAAGGGGTTTTCACATTTAATTAGATAAGGATTTTTAATAAAAAGAAAAATACAAGCAAAATAAAATTAGTTAATACGTTCTAAGTTTCTTAACATTGACCTGATTTTTCCGATTGACTTTTGACTTACAAATTGTAATTGCCTGTGGTCTCTCCACTCCTCTGGAAATGTCATCCTGAGTGCCATGAAGAGCCTTTGTAATATGGTAATTCTGTTCTTTAATTTTATCTTTAACTGACAGATAATGACTGCATATATTTATGGGGTATAATGTGATGTTTTGATATGTGTTTACATTGTAGAATGATAAAATCAAGTTAATCAATAGATCTATCACCTCACATACTTATCAATTTTTGTGATAAGGATATTTAAAACCCAATCTTTAAGCAATTTTGAAATATACAATGCTGTGATTAATTATAGTCATCATGCTGTGCAATAGATCACTAAAGCTTTGACCCTCTGCCTGGTTAAACATTGAACTTTTTGATCAACATCTCTCCTTTCTTCATCTACCCCCATTCCTGAACCTCTGATAACCACCATCCTACTCACTCCTATGAGTTTGCCTTTTATCATCCATGCATGAACTAAAGCATTGGCCCTGGGTTCTGAAGCTGGTTTTGCCGCCTGCTTCTGATTCCTGCTTTGGGGAGGGCTCTTGAAGGCGTGTTTTCCCTCCTCACCCCGCCCCGGACCGATTACGAGAGGCCTCAGGATTTCCATGCATATGGCAGATACCACTCTGCAAGGTTTGATGCTGGTGCTTTTGATATTCATGCATGTAACAGGCAAGGGCAACTATATGACATGACTACTTTCTAGAGGAAGTGGTTGTAAGGAAGCTTCGATACTAAGGTGCATTCCAACTTGAGAACTGCTAAGATACAGAAAAAAGTATAAGTTAGAATCGATGCAAAATCACAGCCTCATTCCTGCCTGCTGGTCAGCTCCACCATCCCCCAGAATCATGGCCTCCCAGCAGGCTGCGACCTTGTCATGAGTTGTAACCTGTGTCTGAAAACTCGATTTATCTTCATCTTTCTGGAAAGACTGTATGTAAACTGATTACATTGCTCTACTCCCCACTTCCCTCCAAACTAAACCAAGTAACACAACTCAGTGGCTTTTCTGGAGCAAAAACAGAGAGAGTGATATTAGTGTTCAGACCCAGGAGTGCTGTGGGTATGTTCATTATCTAGGCATGAAATGGCTCAGCATCAAAGCAGCCCTGGAGAGGTTCAATGTCCAGACTCTCTTCTGCTTCCACTCCTGATCTCCGTCACACTTACCTCTTTGCAGGGCGTGCTGTCGGTCTGGACTGGCAGGAAATGAGCCTGGGAGAGGAGACCAAGCAAAGGCTTAATTTTCTGCTCCGTTTTCCCCAGTTTGCCTGAGGATCATCTTTAGTGCTGGCAGATGGGAGGCTTTGTTCTTCATTGCTCCTCCATTAAAGTGCTGCCCCTGAGATCCCTAGAAAGAGTTTGTTTTATTTGTTTTTTGGCCAGAGGTGCATTCAGAAAAAGGCCCAAGCAACTCCACAGAGGAACTTTATTCTTTATTTTTAGTGGCTCAGGAGCCTGGAGATGCAATATTAATCTTTTTTCCACTTCAGAGCTTGCTGAGAAAGGGTTTGGGGGCTTGAAAGGGGATGGGTTACTTTTCTTTTGGTTCAGCACGATCACAGCCACAGACTCTGTGAGGGGACTCTGTTCTACATGAGGTTTTGAATAGATTACTTTTCTCAGCCAGCTTCCTGGGGAGAGACTCACTTTCATTGAGAAGATGCCCTGAGCTTTGTAGAATAAAACAATGCTTCAGGCCCAATGAAAGAGACACTGTTCTGCAGAGGCCAGGGAAGGCTTTTCTTGATGTTCTTTCTGGAGAGAGGCAAAGTGGAAGAGAGAAAGGAGAGGGAGGCTGGGGACTGGCAGGAAGCCCCATGTGGGAGCTCAGATCATTAATCTTAATTCTCCCACACCCCTGCCGTGGCCCCAAACATGGGGGAAGAGGGTGAGGTGTTTTACTCTGCCCTTTGACTTTAGCTTTGGCTGTGTGACTTGTTTTGGTCAGTGGGATATTAGCAGATATCACATGGGTAGAGGCTTGAAAGGCTCTTGGGTGGGATTTTGTCCTGTTGCACTCCTGACTTTTACCATAGCAAGAACATGCCTTGCGTATTTGCAGGACTAGGGGTAAGAAGAAACACATGGCAGAACAGATGTAGGCCCAACATAGAGCTTGTGCCAAGTCCATCCAAGTCCAGACTATTAGCCAAACCCCAGCCAACCCACAGATGTGTGATCAGAGAATATTCTTATTGTTGTGTAATACTGTGCTTTGAGATTATTCGTTATGCAGCGCATTGTGGCAATACCTGACCAATACAGAACTCTTTCTTTACCTTCTCAAATCATTAATAAAGTCAATAAATTCACGAAATGCTTGTGATAAATGATGTTTTAAAAATGGGAACCAGAGAGGGATTGTGTGTGAATTGTAAGGTCGTATTGAAGGAGAGGGAAGTGTTTGGAAGAAAGTTCCAGACGGAGAGAGGCTGTAGGGACAGCTTCAGAGCCTCATAAGGCCATGGAAATTGGCACCGGGCCAAGTTTTACTGGCTCTCTGAGAGACATAGACCATCCAGCAGATAGCCAGCTTAAATAAGAGAATACAAGACAGACACCAAGAATACAGGTCCATTAGTCAAAGTTTTCCGGAGAAACAAAACCAATAAGATTTGTTTGTGTGTATGCATGTGCGTGTTTATATTTTTGTATATATATTTTTATTTATGTTTTAAAAGAATTAGCTCACATGATTATGGAGGCTGACAAGTCCAAATTCTGCAGGGTGGACTGGCAAACTGGAGACCCAGGGAAGAGTCATTGCTGCAGTTTGAGCCTGAAGGTAGTCTGCCATGGAGCCAGGAAGAGCCAATGCCGTAGACCAGGTCGGAAGGCCTTCTCATGGCTGATTGCTTCTTGCTCAAAAGAGGTCAGTATTTTATTCTCTTCAGGTCTTCAACTGATTGGATGAGGCTCACATTATGCAGGATGATGCTTTAAAGTTCACCAATTTAAATGCTCATCTCGTTCAAAACCACCCTCACAGAAACATCAAAATAATGTGTGAGCACCTGTCTGGGCACTGTGACTCAGCCAATTTGACACATGAAATTAACCATCATGGTTGGCTTTAATGTTTGTCTAGCTCTGCAAAAAGAAACCCATTTGCTCTATGTTAGCAAGTGATAAGTTACCAAGGAGAGAGCCAGCATCCAACTCAAATCATATCCCAGAGGAAGTGACTCGTGGCTGTTGCTGAGAAAATTTTCTGTTGGGCCTGCTGAATCCACCGAGCTTTCTCAAAACATCATTGCTACCATTCTTTAAAAAGTCTTTTATTGGGTTATAGCATACACAAGCAGAGTGCCACAAGTCCTAACGTGCAGCCTGATGAATTTTCACAAAGTGAACTAGCACTGGGTCGAAAACAGAACTTTATGAATACCCCCAAACCCCTCTCACGCTCCCTTCTAGTCTCTACCCTCTTCCTAAGGGCAACCATTACCTGGCCTTCTAAAACCACCGATTAGTTTTGCCTACTGTGTACATTATGGCAGGTGTATTTTCCAAAGACAGCTGCACTAATATATCCCATCCTTCCTTTCCTGACAATGTGTTGCTGACATTCCTCCATCTCTGTTTCCTCCCTTTGAGTATGGGTGGACCTGGGACTATGGCAGAAGTAATAGCATGTGACCTCTGGGGCTTAGTTATAAAAGGAACGACTCCTTGATCCTTTTGGGATGATCACCCTTGGAATCCAGCCATATGTGAAGCCAAGTTGATGTGTTCCAACCACAGCTCCAGTTGAGGTTTCAGCTGATAGCCAGCATTGGCTACCACCCATGGGAGGAGAAGCTTTCGGATGATTCCAGCCCCCTGAATTCCCATCTTCCCACATACCCCAGAATGCAGCTGTCCTCTATCAAGCCTTGCCCAACTGCAGACTTATAAAAAATGTTGCTGTTTAAAGTCACCAACTTTTCAGCTCATTTGTTGCACAGCAAGAGATAACTAGGATATACTTTATACAAATGGTGTCATATAGTAGGTATACTGTACTTACAGTCCACGTTATGTCTGTGGGAGTCTCCATGTTGTGGCTGTAATCATAGACGGTTTTTTCTTATTTGCTTTATAGTATGTAATTATACGAATAAAATACAATTTATATATTAACTGTGCTACTGACAGACATCATTTATTTCTATTAATAAAAGTCAAACATTCTAGTACATGTCTTCTGGTAAATGTCAGTACATGTTTCTGTTGGGCATGTACCTAGAATTGAAATTGCTCTGCCTTAGAATCTGTCTGTGGTCCATTTCAGTAGTTATTGCCAAAGAGTTTGCTAATATTCTTTTTGAACAAAATGTCGAAAGCCATGTCATAGGCTTGTTTATGGAATGATGCTCTGAAGTTTGATCCTGTGAGGGAGGGAGGTCAGATCAGAGGTGCTCTAGTCATCTCTAGAAAAGACACTAGGTCAGCATTTGGATTTATTCACTCTGTAATCCCAGAGCCAAGTAGACTTGCAAAGCATACGAACTTTAACAGCAATGTGTAGACTGGGAGCCTCCTGGTGTTACATGACTGTGGAGTAGCCCTTTCTTATATTCCTCTTTCTGACTTCCCTTTAACAAATTTGTGAAAACACACACAGAGTCAAATTTTGGCCTTGCCTTTGGAAACAATCATTGCCACAGTCCAAGGAAGTTTCCAGTAGATGTTCCATGATTAAGAACATTCATGAACCACACACCACACACCACAGGCCTTACCCTCTAAATCAGATTAGTCTGGAAAGACCCTGATGAAGTCAAAGGATAAGGCTAAATTGCCCTTTTATATGCCTTGGTTTGTATTTTAAATGGAAATTAAACCCAACAGCCACAGAACCTGCAATGCAGAACTGAAGAGATGACGTGACGAACCATGACTGAAATCATGGCAAAGACAGCTGTAGCTCTGTTGCTGCCCATCCAACAGCAATTATGAAGACGCCATTGATAATGGCCTTGATTTCAGGCTGAGGAAACATGAAAAAAATGTGCTCCTCAGAATGGCTACAACACAGCATTTGAATATCACGCCCAGCACAGTCTCACTCCTTTTGCCTATGTACTTGGATTGTACATGCCGAATTGTACATCCGTCAGCTCAGATAATTAAAGATAACTTAAATGTGATTCCTGATTCTGTTAATGGTTTGAAATAAGTATTATAGCTTCTCCATGGCCCTATGTCTGAATTGGTCAAATGTTCAGGATGGACACATCCCAAAAGGAAACATTTCTTGTACCTGTGACTGTGGTGTTGAGGAACATTTGGAGTGCTCCTGGTAGGAACTGTTCCCTTGGAAATGAGACCTTAGATATCATCCTTAGGGTTAACAATGTCTGGGAAGCTACTGAGTGGTCTGCGATGTGGACAAAGGAGAGAGTGGGACAGGGAAGTGAGAGACAGAAAGGCTGAGAAGAGAGAAGCAATGAGACAGCAGCAGCAGGAAGGCAGGAAGACGTGGAAGTGGGGAGAAAGCTGCAGCTGATAGAGATTGATCAAGTTCTCGGTGGGCCTCTCTGGGATGCTCCCATGTGCTTTGGCTATACAGCACAAAATAATGCACTGGAAGGGTTCTTGTGAGCTTCTTCTATAAAACGGGATGATGTTGATGATGGTGATGGTGGTGATCTACGTCTACCTCCTTGTGTTACATGAAGATTGTGGAGATGATACATTTGAGGTCTTTACCTCAGCACCCAGACGGTAAGTGCTTAAGAAATGGAGGGAATGTTAAAATTCTACACAGATGGTAATCTAGATTGTAAATAATGAACCTTGTCTGATAAAAACCTGGAAAATATCCCGGCTATTTTTTTGTTCTTAGCACACATCAGTGATCAGTTATCAAAACAGATTATCATCAGGTAAATGTAGTTGAAGCAAATACGGTGACATGTAAGATACTTTGAAATCCTGCAGAGTCCCAAGAATCTGCTGCCACCACACTTTGCCACAGGCAGTAGAGCCTTTTGAGCAGGAGTTTATGTACTGCCTGGGTTCAAATCCCAGCTCTGCCATTCACCAGCTTTACGCCATGGGTGAGTTGCCTAACCTCTCTGAGCCTTAGTTTCTCATCTGTGAAAAGGAAATAATGATAGTGTCCATTACATAGGATTGTTGTGAAAACTTAATATGGTTATGCAGGCAAAAACTTAAATAGATTTGGGCACACAGCACTCAATATGGTAGTTCTTCTTATCCATGGTTTTAGTTACAAATTACAAAAACAGGTAAGTACAGTACAATAAGATATTTTAAGAAGGAGACAGAGACCACATTCGTACAATTTCTATTACAATATGTTGTTATAATTATTCTATTTTATTAGTTATTGTTGTTAATTTCTTACTGTGACTAATTTATTAATTAAATTTTATCATAGTATGAATTTATAGGAAAACACATAGTATATATAGGGTTTGGTACTGTCCATGGCTTCAGGTATCTACTGGGGGTCTTGGAACCTATCCTCTCTGGATAAGCGGGTGGTAATTGTACTTAGCAACTATAATACTCATACTGGAGGGGTGGAGCGGATTCAAAATCATAGGGAACTCTGGTTATATGAAAACCATTGATTCCAGGTAAGACCGAAGGGGATGGGATGCAGATTCTAGGTGAATCCTGCCTGCCCTGCAAAGTGAGCTCACATTGTGCATGCCTGTGTCAGGATGACACAGGGGACACGTGGCTCATCTTGGAGGAGCACCAATGAGCACTGCATGTGGTTGGCAGGCAGTGGGAGGCAGGACCTTGTACTAGAATTCAGTCAACAGAAGGCAGCAGCTTCTGGAAGGATTGCATCGGCAAAGGTGAATCTGTTCTGATTTTGTAAAGGCTGCGTTAGCTTAGGAGAACACTGCATAATTACTTTATTGCCTTAGCTCTTCTGTCAGTAGAACACTTATGGTTCCTTTGAAGGGTGGCTGCTCCCTTCTGGTGCCCCTGCAGCCCCCTTCCCACCTACGCACTTGAGCGACCTTCCGGTTGTGAGGAAGGGGGAAAGAGATTTCTCCTGCAATTGAAAGAACCTGGACATCTGTGGGCATGGGATGAGCTGTGACTCAGGAGTCACCATGACAGATACCCTGTCCATGTGAGGTCTCAAGGGTGAGGTGAAGGGAGCAGGTGGGACTGGCCTGATGCATCCAGTGTGTACACGGCTGCCTGGGGACTACACAGAGGTTGTGCTGTTCAGGTTTCCAGCACCAGCACCACCTTCTTTCTGATTTGGAGAATACTCCACCTTATAAATCTTGGTGGAAGACAGGGCCTACTCCCTAAATATTGGCCAATAGTGCTTGATGCTAACGTTCTCACCGTCCTGTGCATGCAGGGTGCAGGTGTGATATGGTTACGCCTTGTGTCCCCACCCAAAGCTTGTCTTGAGTTGTAATCCCTATAATCCCCACGTGTCAAGGGAGAGACCAGGTGGAGGTAATTAAATCTTGGGGGGTGGTTCTCCCATGTTGTTCTCATGATAGTGAGTGAGTTCCCACCAGATCTGATGGTTCTATAAGGAGCTTTTGCCTCTTCTCTTAGCACTTATCCTTCCTGTGGCCTTGTTTCATCTTCATCTTCTGCCATAATTGTAAGTTTCCTGAGGCCTCCCCAGCCATGCTGAACTGTGAGTCAATTAAACCTCTTTCCTTTATAAATTACCCAGTCTCGGGTAGCTCTTTATAGCAGTGTGAAAATGGACTAATACAAGGTGTGTGCCATAGACTTGGCCAGCTCAGAGTCACCACTCCTCTCTTGAGACTTTGGCCTAGGATCTAGTGCAGGGGAGAAGCAGAGGCTAAGCAGAGTATGTCTGGGAAGGGTGATGGCAGCAGTGATGGGGATGGTCCTGTTTAATAGCAGTGTCCACCATGACTGGTACCGCTGTCCAGTGCTGGTCAGCAGCAGTGGCACTCTGCTGTCTACTACTCGCTCTCTCCCTATCCATTCCTCACCTTTCCTCTTTCTTATTGGTGTCCTGAGAGTCTGAGCTTTATGGACCATGTCACAGGGCTTCTTAGCTTCAGGTTTCCTTTGGGGTTTGGCCATTAGGTAGCATCAGAGGAAAGGAGAAGAAAGAGTTTTCACTCCTTTCTGTTAGCCTGGGGCCAAGTTTGTGGAAGTGGCTGTGTTTTTCCGTGACCGTATCTCCTGTCTGGTCCCTGCCCACCACCCTCACTTGACCCCTCAAGGCTCTAGCACTCACAGAGTTCCAGTTCAGACCCAGATATGTTAATGATTTCTGAGAATTAAAATAAAATCCTAAGCCCTGCAACTGACTGAATGGACTCCCTCTTGGCAAAGGGGACCCCAGAGAAACATAAAAACTGAGTTCCTGGCCATGACAGAATGGGAAGTCATATACACCTTTTTACCCCCTTCCTTTTGCAGTTTAGGCCCAACAACTACCAGCATTAATGTTAAAATAGAGATCATACCACTGACAGTACAGGCTATCTGTGGCAATAAGATACCAAAAGCAGACCTAAGGCTGTGCCAGGCAAGGGTTAAGTCATCCAAGTAAAGAACTACACTAAAATAATCAACTGTGTTCTAACTGCCACAAGGGTTTTCTTTTTCTCTATCAGCTAAACAAGTACTGGTCTTGAGATAAGCAATATGGAAACAGTTGCAGCTCACCCACCACCAGGTGCTGACCCCCACCTGCTGTTTCCACAAGTCATAACTATAGCTTTGCTTGGACAAGAGGCTGACTTCTGTAACTTTCTCCTGATTAAAGACCATTGACCATGGACTGGCCTTGGCTGGTTTTACAGAAGCTGTACACTCAATTGCCTTGCTATCCTTGCTTCACCTTTTGACCTATAGGGCCTAATTGTAGTACATTTAATGTTAAGTCTCCACCTCAAGGTGAACACGGGTCATATGTAACATACGTGTTTATTCAGTATGCATGTGTTAAGATTCCCCCCTCATGAATACTCATGATCATCCTATAACCTGTTGAATATTTATACTTGGCCAACCCATTCAGTAAAAATTCCTGTCTTACCCTTCCTCCTTCAAAGTGCCTGCTAAATGTCTTTGTGGGAGACTATGCTTCCCAGCCTGTCAGGATGGCCACCTCCTAGGCTGTAACCCTTTATAAGGCAGGAGAATCACTTGAACCCAGGAGTTCAAGGCTCCAGTGATCTATGATCATACTGCTGCACTCCAGCTTGGGCGACAGAGCAGAATCTCATCTCAAAAGAAAAAGGAAGAAGAAAGAAAAAAAGAGAGAAAGGAAAAAAGAGAGATAGAAAGAGAGAAAGAGAGAAAGAAAAAAAGGAAGGAAGGAAGGAAATAAGGAAACAAAGAAAGGAAAGAAGGAAGGATCTTTTCCAAATTTTGAGGTCTTGTGATTAGCCATTCCTAGTCTTTGGGTGCATCTGCATCCCCTCTTTTTGATTTTTTGATCCTTTCCATATTATTTATTATTATTATTATTATTATTATTGAGACAGGGTCTCACCTTGTTACCCAGGCTGGAGTGCAGAGGTGTGATCTCTGCTCAGTGCAGCTTTGATCTCCTAGACTCAAGTGATCCTCCCACCTAGGCCTCCCAAGTAGCTGGGACTTCAGGTGCCCGCCACCAGACCTGGCTAATTTTGTTTATTTTTGTAGAGATGAGGTCTCACTATGCTGCCCAGGCTAGTTTGAACACCTAGGTTCAAGTGATCCACTTCAGCCTCCCAAAGTGCTGAGACTTACAGGTGTGAGCCACTGTGCTTGCCAATCCTGTCCATTTTAATAAATTTCTTTCTAAAACTACCCAAGGTCAGTTTCTGTTTTTGCTGAGCCCCTAGAAGCCGCCTCTGCCAAGACTTGGGTTTTGCAATGTTGCTGCTTCTTATGTTGTTGGTATAGAGAGTGACGTGTCATGATGAAGGAATTTCTTGAATTTTGGAGGGGATAGACCTTGGGTATTCTTTGACCCAAATTGCTTTATAAAGGATCTCTTGAGTCTGTCTTCATAGCTACGGGACAGTAGATGACTGGGCAAAGAATCTTTGTGGCTGGTTGCAGGAGGTTGCAAAAATGGCCACATTGCTCATTCCTTGCTGTATGCATCTCTTTTGCAATGTGACTTTGCAGCTCCTCCAATCCAGATGGGAGTCTGTTTGTATGCCCCCTTGAATCTGGCTTGTTTACTTGCTTTACCAGTAGAATGTAGTAGAAGAGAAGGTAGGCCAGTTCTGGGAATGTGCCTCAAGAGGGCTTGCATGTTTCTGCTTGTTTTTTTTTTAAACCCCTGCCTCTATTATGAAAATAATCCAGGGTAACCTGCTGGGGGACCAGGAATCTAATGCTCCAGAGCCAACTAGTCCCAGTTGAGGCCCATACATGTGAGAAAGCCCAGACAAGACCAGCAAAGCCAATTTGCAGCTGCAGACGTATGGGGACAGCCAGCTGAGACAAGTAGAATCGCCAGCTGAGCCCAGCCTAAAGTTCTGACTCATAGAATTGCAAGCTAAAGAAATTGTCTTAAATAAATTTGTTACAGAGCTATACACAACTGTTATTCCATCTGTTGGGTGGCCCAGGTTATAACCTCCATTTCCTGGCAACTCAGAGATATCTTCCAAGGGCATGTGGGTGGGTGGGCATTTTGGTCATGCCAGGCTGTTCACACTTCGCTATTGCTAGCCTCATTTCTCAAGGGAAGGAACAAAGAAAAACTCCTTCGTTATTGAACCCGATAAGGGAAAGAGGAAAGAAGCAAGCAGTTACTTCTGCCTTTGGTGCCAATCTCTAGCTGAGAGCCGGAATTTGTGGTTTGCCACATACCACTCCACTCAGCACCGCTTCCTCTGTCCTGACTCCCCTGTTTTTCTGTGGAAGCAGATGCTCCCCTGCTTCTGGTACGTCTGTATTTCAAAGCTAATCCTGTTTCACAAAAACAGACTTCATAAGTAAAGAATTCCCGTGTCTTGACTGTTCAGCTGGCTTCTGAGCCATCCAGGAAGCAGTGGGAACCTGCCTGCATGCTGCTCTAAATGGGAAATTAGCAAACACAATATGATAAAATTGCCCCGAATTGGAAGGATTAATGTAAGGATGTGAGATGGACGGGAGCAAAAACTGTAATCAGGAACAATGGCGGGCGATGAATGGAGGGAAATGAGAACTCCCCGGCGGCACCCAGAGCCCCGTCTCATGTACCTTCCCACTCCATTCCTCTCCTCCAGCCTGGAAGCTGATTTTGTTTGCCAACCCTTGCCACTGGCTTCCTTGCACCATGTCCCCTCCACAGAGTGGGGTGAGCATATCTGTGTCCTGCATGCTGGGCTGCCCAGACTTGCGTGTTTCTCAATAAAAAGACAGTGCAAATGCAGGCTGACCCCTCACTGGCCTCACCTCCTCTCCTGTGGACTTGACTGCTCTTGGATTCCGTGTTCTGGATCTACGGGGTATGCTTAGTGTGAATTCAAGGGCAGGGGAATAACGTAGGTTAGTGTTTCTCAGCCCTTATCATCTATTAAACTGGTGACCTGCAAACTTGTTTTTAACCTTAACCCCAAGAGAGGGAGGCGGGAGTCTACAACAAGAAAGCCGTGGAATTGGAGGCCAGGCTGAGAGGAGTTATCTTTTCAGTGAGTTTCTGTTTTTGGGGAGCCCTGAACTGAATGACTTTTCAAAGATGGAATTAGATTCCCAAGAGGCAATTACTGATAGTAATTTTGAGGGGAGGCCTAGAAACCTGGAGATTTGTCTAACTGACTTTGGGATGACTGACTATGCTCACGTGACTCAAATGAGCAATCGAGGGGCTCCTAAACACGTAAGGCTTTCGACATATACTCAAAGTGTTCTCCAGAAAGGTTGACTTGACATCTAGGCGTGTGTGAGAGTGCTCATTGACCCATCTCTTCATCAGCACCAGGAGCTGTCATGGAAATGGTAGGTGAAAATATGCCATATTGATTTGTGTTGCTACATTACCAGAGATTAGAGAGAATAAATATGCTTAATTTGATGTTTTTATTTCTTCTTTTGTAAATTGCTGAAATTGTCTTTTTTTCTTTTGAAGTTTTAAAAATTGATTTTTGAAAGTTCAATATGTATTAGTTATTATTTTTATACTTCAGGCTACACCTAATTGGCATTGCCACATTTCCTAGTCCAATATCATAGGAAACTCTAGTTAGTTGAATTACATCGAATTATTAAGTTTATCAAGCAATTGTCTTTCGTATGTGGTACACTTTTTTTTTTATCTAGATTGAATTTGACTTTTAGGTTTGAGTGGATAGGTGTGTTTTTGCCATTCAGAAAACTTAAATTTGCTCTAATGAGATTGATCTTTTCTTTCAAATTTTCCTCCTTTTAGTGCATAGAAAAAGCATCTCCACCCCAGATTATATGGGTCTCTACTCAGTTTATTGTCATTTTAGCTCTTATATTTAACTCATTCAGACATCTGAAATTTATTTTGGGGTTCACTCTAGGGTAGAGACCTAACTTATTTTTAGAAAATCGTATTTAGATGCTTTGATGGGGCCACAGTCCAAACCTTCTGAGTAGACATCAGGAAAAGGTTGTCCCACGCACCACTGGCATCTTGAATCAAATTAAACTCTGTGAGGCACAGAGGCAGAGCATCCCCTGGGTTGGGGGCTGGGTGGATATCCAGATATTAATGGACAACATGTTGCCTTTTCAGACCATTCCCCCAGACCAAGACCTGGGGAAAAGCTCCAGGAAGGATGATCATACATTTATCATCCATCCAGGACACTTTTGAGAGTGAAAAGGACATTATTCATAATTACACATGGACTACAGGCACATAATGGGGTTTTCCCCAGGCCAACTGGAATATTTTGTTTTCCCACCCTACAGAAGACTGACTCTCCCTCCTCTAAGGACTGAGGATTGACATCTCTCTGTGCAGTGAAGGCTGCCTCTTGGCAGCTCATATTACTAGAGACCAACTTCTAGGTGAGAAAAAGTTGACTAGCTAGATCCTTGGACAAATAATATGTCTTTTTTCCAGAGAGGGAATAGTAACAGGAGAGAAGTGAAGAGAAATAAACATATTTTCATTAGGATGTGCATTATTCCTGAGAGAAAAGGGGGCTGAAAACATGTTGCCTTTGGAAGGGATGCTGGTTGGGCATCAGTTACATAGGAGATTGATGGAAGTTTTGATGAACAATTTGTATATCCATGGATCTCTGCTAGTTCTGAGAACAGTAATTAATTTCCTGGGACAAGAATAACTTCATTTTCTAGGAAAAGGATGGTCTGAATGGTTTTCTTAGAAACATGATAGTCACAAAGATCTTCCTGCCTCTCATCTCTCCCCTTTTCAGTGCCAGAGCACAGCAGCCACAAGTGCAGATATTGGATTGGCTATTCCAGGAAATTCAAACAATATCATAGTCTGTTGCTGGCCTGCAGGATTGGGGAGCAACATGCCTGTTTGACTTGTTCTGCAGAAAGTTTGCTATCAATTGCATGGATGTGTCACTGTGTTCCCAGTACTTCATGAGGGGAAGAAGGGGTGGCAATGACTTATCACCATGATTGGGATATAGATAAAAACAGAATCATGCCCTAGGAACAGGTTCCTGCTTTGAAAGCAAACCACTTCATCAGGAGATCGTTAAAGACACCTTTCTGTCCCAAATCATCACAGCCTTAGTGACTAAAAGGAACACCTTGTAGACCTCCTTTATAGGCCCTATGATTACATCTGAATCCACCCAGATAATCCAAGATAATCTCCCCATCTGTGTTAATTCATTCTTGCATTGTTATAAAGAAGTACCTAAGACTGGGTAATTTATAAAGAAAAGAGGTTTAATTGGCTCATAGTTCTGCAGGCTGTACAGGAAGGATGGTGCTGGCATCTTCCCAGCTTCTAGGGAGGCCTCAGGGAGCTTTCAATCATGGCAGAAGGCAGAGTGGGGCAGGCACATCACATAGGGAGAGTGAGAACAAGAGAGAGAGTGGAGGAGGTGCTGCACTCTTTTAAAAAACCAGATCTCATGAGAACTCATTATAATGAAAACAGCACTGAACCATGAGGGATCCACCCCCATGACCCAAACACCTCCTACCAAGCTCCAGTTCCAACACTGGGGATTATAATTCAACAGGAGATTGAGAGGGGACAACATCCAAACATATCACCATCTCAGGGCCCTTAACTTAATCACATCTGCAAAGTCCTTTTGCCATGGAAGGTAACATTCACAGGTTCCAGAGATTAAAACATGGACATATTAGGAGTTCATTATTCCACCTACCACAGGGTCACTTGATCAGCCCTTTGGAAAATGAATTCTACGTTTCACCAAGGCCAATGGCTCCACAGAGAACACCTCTGTCAGGACAGTGGTGATATCTTTGATTTTGACAGCAAATCCCCCAAACAGTGCTCCTCACCAGCTTCTAAAATACCAAGCACTTTCAAATGCCAGAAGACATATTGATGGAAGTGGAGGCCATGTACACGGCAGATGGCATCATGTGGTGACATGCTTGAAAGAATGTTTCCAGAAGCAAACTCCAAAATATCACACCAGCTACAGATCATGGGGAGGCAGTGGAAAAATGAAACACAGTGTCATAGAAGGGAAACAGATGGAGGCCCACAGAGCTAAGGAGGACGAGGGCTGAGGGAGACTTGCTGCTTCTTGCAAGACACAAACAGTGGGGTTTTCAGAGGTCCTGTTTGTTTTTTTCCCCTAGCTTTAGAGCACTACAGTATCTTCTTGCATTTCACCACTTGCTCCACTGTCTGTAAATATGTAGGAGGTTTTGTGTAAGCTATATTGAGAGAATTTCACAGTGGCCTCTGTTTAGTCTACAGTTAGCAGAATGGTGGAAGACAGCAAGCTGACTCCTTCTACACCACCGATGCTTGCAGGCTCAGGGGATGGCCAAGGAGGAGGGACAGGGCAGATGCCTTCCTTAGTGGAGAAAACCCAGAAGGCCTGATATTTCAGAATGGGACACAGAAATTCCAAACCCTGCCTGGACAGAAAACATAAGAAATGTGGTTTGGATAGGAAGTAAGTCTCCAAGATTTAAACATTAAGGCTGAATTTGGTGCACGAATGAATGAAATACCAGAAAAAGTGGCCCCCAACCCCATACATGGGTCCTTTTGATCATGCAGGTGAATCCATAGTCATTAATCAATATATGACGTGAGGAAGAGATTTAAAAGCCCCGAACATTTGTAGACCATTTGTAAAATGAGGGCTTTACCTAAATCAATGGTTTTCAGATATTTTGGGTGTGAGGACCTCCTTGAAGACGTCCACACTAGTAGTTGTATTTTTTTAATTGAAAGAATATATACATGTAATGTAATTGGGAGATCCTATAAAAAAACCATGGCCTCCTACTTGTATTCCACCAAAAGCGGTATCTAAGACAAATACTTGAGTGGTGGGAGTTTATTTGGGAGGTGATTCCAAGGCAGTCTAAATGAAGGAGTGGGAAAGTGAGATTGGAAAGAGAAGAAGCCAGAA
Organism: Aotus nancymaae; assembly: GCF_030222135.1. Taxonomy (NCBI): domain Eukaryota; kingdom Metazoa; phylum Chordata; class Mammalia; order Primates; family Aotidae; genus Aotus; species Aotus nancymaae. The sequence continues at coordinate 6,860,920 of NW_026988412.1, read as the reverse complement.
AAGTGTGCACTAATGATCAGGGTGGCTGATCACTAGAACTGCTTCTCAAAGGGTGATTCGAAGATCAGCAACATGGGCATCATCTGGGAACTTGTCAGAAATGCAAAATCTTGAGTCTCCACTCCAGGAGCTCTGTCACGAGCTTCCCCAATCAATGTCATGTAAGCCTTCTGGGTGATTCTGATACACACTAAAGTTTGAGAACTGCTGGTATAGAACATGCCACAGAATTGTCCCACTGAGCTGCTGAGGAATGAGGAAGCTAGAGTAATAATCCGCCAACTCTCCTCCCTCGTGGGTTGAGGTTGCTTGGGAACATGGATTCCTCAGCACACTGCGCTGCCATGTGCACCACCTAAGCAAGGTCCCCTGGTGTTAGAGTAAGCTCTCAGGCAGAGACGCTGAAAGGAGCAGGTGCTTTAGTGGGGATACCACTGGGGTACACAGGAATTCTCCATCACAGCTGCAGGTGAGTCCAAGATGTTAGCTGAGGTGCTCGGATGGGAAAGCAACAGAATCTGCTACAAATGCTAAGAATTTGGAGGCATTGAGGCATATTTGCAAGTAGAGATGCATATAGCATGTGCCTACATACACTCAATAAACATACGGTTAGGGCTAAGGTAGTTGTGGAGGGGATACTTAGGATCTTTGCATATTTAAATCAGTACAGAGTTTATATAGTTTGGATATTGTCCTCTCCAAATCTCATGTTGTAATATGATCCCCAGTGTTGGAGGAGGGGTCAGATGGGATATGATTGGATCATGGCAGGAGATACCTCATGAATGGCTTAGCATCATCCCCTTGTTAATAAGTGAGTTCTTGGTCAGTTAGTTCACACAAGATCTGTTTGTTTAAAGGTCTAAGACCTTCCCCCTAACTCTTGCTCCCATTCTCACCAGGTGAAATGCCTGCTCCTGCTTCACCTTCTGCCATGCTTAAAAACTCCCTGAGGCCTCACCAGAAGCTGAGTGTATGCCAGTGCCATCCTTGTATGGCCGGCAGAACTGTGAGCCAATTAAACCTCTTTTCTTTATAAATTACCCAGCCTTAGGTATTTCTTCATAGTGATGCAAAAATGATCTAACACAAGGGTAGTGTTTTTACATCCATGGATTTACCAGTCATGTGGTATGTAATAACATAATTTTGCCTTGTCACCCATACTGTAACTTTCGTGGAGAGACATAAAATCGGTTTTCCTGTGAAAAGTGATTCAAGAAAGAAAGTCATCAGTTCAGGTAAGTCATGTAGGTGGAGAGAAGGCAAAAATTCTTAGCTAAAAGAAAAATGTTATCAGGGAAACAACAGACAATGGACCCCTTTATGAGGAATCTGGGGTGCTGTGTGGCATGAAGTTGTTGGATTGTGGCTTTTCCAAATGTCAAGGTCTACTGGGCTGTGTCCTTAATAGTTTTTATTGATCATCCCAATATAGCTCAGGAAAGGGGTTGGCAAGAACTAGGTGAGGTCCCAGCTCAGAGAGCTAGGGTAAAATGCACATCTCTTGCTGGAATAGAACTGAAGTGCTGTCTTAGTCTGTTTGTGTTGCTGTAAAGAGATACCTGAGGCCTGGCACTTTATAAAGAAAAGAGGTTTATTTGGCTCACAGTTCCGCAGGCTGTACCAGAAGCATGGCGCCAGCATATGCTTCTGGTGAGGGCCTCAGGCTGCTTCCACTCATGGTGGAAGGCAGAATGGAGCCAACTTGTGCAGAGATCATCTGGTAAGAGGAGCCAAGAGAGCAGGGGGGTGTCAAGCTCTTTTCAGCAACCAGCTCTCTTGGGAACTAACAGAGTGAGACTTCATTTATTACCCCAAAGAGGGCAACAAGCCATTCATAATGGGTTCACCCCCATGACCCAGACACCTCTCATTAGGCCCTCACCTCTGACACTGGGCATCAAGTTTCAACATGAGGTTTAGAGGGTCAAATCCCACATGATAGCAAGTGTCATGTGAAAAACTGAGGCAAAAGCCCAGTTGTCTTGTCTGAGCTTGTGGCGAAAATCAGGTGAAGGTTGCTGGACATTAAGATGAAGGGTTGCTCCTGGTTGGACACATTCCAGGCCTGTAATACCATGACAAATTGCCGCTTTTACCTGCTGGGTGGTAGGAATGGGAGTTTTCCAAGGCTGGGCGGCAGTGGAGGTGACCTATGCAGTGTTCTTGTTGGCTCCCATCATATTCGCTTGCTCCACCTCTCACTTCTGCTTCAGTAGCAGGTTGTGCTTTCTCAGAAGCAAATGCAGGGTAAGAATTAGGAGTGCAAAAGGTTTACTGAGAAAGGAAAAGGAGGAATCGGGATTGGGCAGGGGGAGCTGTCAGTCCCTGATACAGACCTCACAAAATCTGTACTCATCGAGACTGTGCAAGAGAGGAGTCCTGTGTTGGATGGAGAGGTCTCAGCCCTTCTTTATATTGCTGTCTTGTTCTCATTGGTGGGGCACTGCCCTGAAAAGAACCTGAACTTGGCTTGATGATCAAGGTGGATCCTGAGGAGTTGACAGCTGGAGGATGTCAGCAGAAACAGCAACATAATTTACAGGGCCCAGGGAAAAATGAAAAAAGGGGGTATCTGGTTAAAAAATATTAAGGATGTCAATCAAGATGATGCCAGACCATTGAGTCAAGTAGGGGGCCCTGCTAACTATGGGACCCAATGAAACTGCATGAGTCTCACCTATGACCCAGCCCTGGCTGCCAGCTGACCATGGATTGCACCTCACAGCATGTCCTGTTTTGAAGGGGATCTTAGCATGGTCCTCCCACGTCTTGTGAAGGTCAGGATGACCTGAACAATTTCCTGAAGTTGCAGGAAACAGCTCAACCTGTCTCTGGGTGCCACTTATAGCTGTGGGGCTGTGATACTACCTGGTGAGCCTGCAACCAGTGGAGGGACAATGCGGAGGTGTGTTCTACAGAGTTCTCAGAGGGTTCCCGCGAGAATGAGCTGCAGTTGTCCACAGCGATGATCAACTTAGCAAAATGCAGTTTTTTGGCTTGTCCTTCTTCCCTGTCCTGCTCTCTCCAGTCCTTCACCCTGGCTTTTCAGAACCACCTCTGAGATAAGCCACCTGTACTTAAGTCCTTATCTCTAGCTCTGCTTTCAGGAAAACTCACACAAAAACACATGCTCTTGTTCAGAACTAACTCAGGAATTGGTGTCTCTGGCAGAACATGGCTAAAGCAGGAAGAAGCAGATGTTCATAAAGTAAGTGATGTGTTCTCAAACTCCTAAAGGAAGAGACTGACAGAAGTAACTTGATTAACAGCCAGCCAACACTCATTGCCAGGAGAAACGGGGTTGTTATTTGTTTTGGCCACAGCAGGGATCCCATCCACCTTTTCAGTTAGAGACCCACATTGTCATGGCCAGTCATCCTTCAGACCAGGGGGAGTCCTTGGACTGGGGATTTATTGCAAGTGTATTGACTGTCCATTCCATGTAATGAGAGAGTAATATTCTCTTCAGAGAATGGCTCTTGGCATGAGTTCTTTCCAATAAAGACCCGAGTTGATGTGACTTCTACATTTAACTTGGGGAATGAAGGAGGGAACTTTCCATAGGTCTGTAAAAGTTAGGGCTGCCCTCGTTAACTTCTGTCTTCAACTGTGTGTAAATGTTGATCATTCAAGCAGGGTGAGTGCCAACTCTTCATAAGAATGTAGGTCAGGGAGAATGGGGTTTGCGCTAAAAGAAATGAGAAAGTTATTGTTGTAAGTTAATTTTGGAAACTGTAGTGGGCTTTGTGATGATGAGATGTATAGATCTACCTTATGCAAATTGAACCTCCCAGCTTGTGAGACTGGTGCGGGTAGACATCTGTCAACTGTTACATCTGTCAGCCCATTTAGGGTCTGGCTGGCTCAGGGTTATGCCTCTTTCCAGGGGCAGCCTGCATCCAATGACCAGTTGATGTGTGGTAAGAAGGCATAATCCCTCCATGCTCAGGAGTCAGCTCTGAAGAGCCGCTTGAGCACCAGAGTTCACAGGGGGTTGGCTGAGGCCTTTGTTGAGACTACATTGCAGCTGAGCTTTTCTTCTCTGCCCAGTCCTGCTTCCTTCTCTTCCCTTCCACAAGCATTGATCCCAATAACCTTCCAAAGAAGCCTCTTGCAAGCTAATCTTCATTGCAGAGACTGATTTTCAGGAAGCTCAACCTGAAATGGTGACATCATCTATGACACTGTGTATTAATAGCAACTTTCAGCTGGGTAGGCTCTTTGCTGTGTCTTGACAAATTGGGTTTGTGCCAGGCTCAGTTTTCTGTTCAACAGTCCTTCTTTAGTGACAGTTTCAGGAGCATCTGATGTTTAGAGTGCTGCTGTTCTTAAGTTTTCAGGGACATGCTTCCCAGTGACATCTCTGTTCAGCAGGCGAGAGTTTTGTTTTCTTTTAAGTTGAGATATAATTCATGAACAGTTCAGTGAGCTTTGGCAAATTTGTATGCCTGTATAACCAACACCCTCATTATGAGAGAAAACCTCTCTCTTACCCCACAAATTTTGTTGGTGCCCCTTTTCCAGTCAATACCTTCATCCCAGCCCCTTTCCAGGGGCAGAACTTATGCTGATTTCTATCATCATGGCTTTGTATGGCCTCTTCTAGAATTTCATGTGATGAAATCATATGGTATTGTACTCTTTTGTTTCTAGTTTCTTTCACTTGGCATAGTGATTTTGAGATTCATCCTAGTTTTTGTGTATTATTTGTTCTGTCTTCTCATTGCTGAGGAGTATTCCATCATTGGAATGTAACAAAGTTTATCTGTTTTCCTATTGATGGACATTTGGGGTGTTTCTAGCTTTTGCTAGAACGTGTGTGTAGACTTAGGAAGAAATATTTTTGTGTGGTCATTAAGAAATGTTTTTATTTCTTTTAGGTAACAAGGAGTGGAATTGGTGGGTCGTCAGTAAATGCATTTTTAACTTGATAAGAAACTGCTGAACAATTTTCCAAAGTGGCTGTATTTATTCACCTTTCCCAGGCTGAGAGATTGGCTATTTAATTGTCTCTTGATTCATAGACTCAGCAAACATTAGAACAAGTGGTGATCCTGGAGCCTCTCACGTTTTTCTACCAAGTGCCCCTGATGTCAGAAGAGGAGATAAGCATAGCTTGGGAATGGACAGTGTAACCTGATGCAGCCAGCCAAGCATCAGTGTCTCATGGCTTATACTAAAGGTTTATGGACACTTGAGTTCTACTCCATGGTGTAGATACACTATGTACTTAAAAGTATTAACTATGGAGTTGGAGCTCCCATAAAGATTCTACAACTTCATCCCATGGCTTTGAGCCCTGTTATCCACCCTCCACCAACTGCCCACACAGCCCTTCTGCTCTGAGGTGTACCTCTGATGCATAGATGTAGTAACCCACTTTGTTTTACTGATTGACACTCAGATGCAGAGAAGTGAAGTAGCTTTTCTAAGGTCACAAGCTATCTCATGAGAAAGCCAATTACTAGAACCTAATTTGCTTTCTTTCTTTCTTTTTTTCTTCTCTATTTTAGAGACAAGGTCTTGCTCTGTCACCGAGATGGGTGCAGTGGTGCAATCATAGCTCACTACAGCCTCGAACTCCTTGGTTCAAGTGATTCTCCCACTTCAGCCTTGTAAGTAGCTGGGACTACAGGTGTACACCACCATGCTCAGCCAATGTTTACATTTTCTGTAAAGATGGGGTCTTACTATGCTGCCCAGGCTGGCCTCAAACTCTTGGCCTCAAGCAATCTCCCTCCCCAGCTCCCTGAAATCTGGGATTACAAGTGTGAGCCACCACAGCCAGCTGAGAACCTGATTTTCTTAACCAGTAGCTAAGAAAAAGGAAAAAGGAAACTATACAGAGCAGCATCCCCAGCTTCTTGATTCTCAGGTGGGGACAGTGAAAGATTTGGCCCGTGCCCTTTCCTTTGCCAAGGGGAGTTTTGTATTGTTTTAGACTTCAACCTTGCCCCTTGCTAAAGAAGCAATTACCACTAGTTCCTCAGAAGAAAGAAGGGGTCTTTAGTTTTCCAGGCAAATGAAATTCCACCTTTCACTTTAAGCAGCCTTGGGATGCAATTTAACACAAAATTCACATGGATTAAACTGTTAATATACTAAAGGGGATGCCAGCAAGTGGCAATAGCGATTAGAAACACAAGCATCAAACTGCAGGAAACTGCCCAGAAATAGCAGCCTCCTCCAACCCCCTGATGGGGACATTAGCATGTAAGGGGGAAAGATGACAGTGATGCAGGGAGGCATTTGGCTCTGTGTTCTGTCTATTGGCAGAGAAAGCATCTTTTCTCATTTTATGCAAGAAGTTAGCAAAGGGCTAGCCACACCCCACCTTAGATGGATTCACAGCACGGCAGCTGCAACCCACAGGGCCCTGTTGTGAAGGGCTGTGAGCCGGCCTGCAGGTGTTCACCCCAGACACCAACCTTGGCTGACAGAGTGTGCATAGGGTTGGTGCCATGCCATGACTGTTTCCTCACCAAGACATGGTGGAAAGAAACAGAGATCTGAATTCTGTTTATTAATCCACTATGAACTAGCTATGTGACTTTGGGCAAGTTACTGCATCTCATGGAACTGTTTCTTCATCTGTAAAAGAAAGAGTTGATTGTTTGTTCATTCATTTATTCATTCATTCATTCTCTTCTGAGCTCTGTTAACCATTAAGCACTTCATGGCTGGCACAATGATGAACTCCTGGGATACAAATGAGTCAGATGGGACTCCTACCACAGTAGCTTGGGGAAGATGGCATCAATGCCCTAGTTCTCTATCCCACCCTGTATCTAGCCTACCCTCTGTGGATTTGATTTTTCAGCATCTCCTACTAAAGAGGTGGAGTCTATTTCCCCAATCCTTGACTTGGGGTTAGACTATGTGACTTGCTTGGGGTCATAAAATAAGGTGGAAGTAACTGTGCCAATTCTGATCCTATGCCTTAAGAGACCTTGGCATATTTTCTGCTTGTGTCTCTGCTACTGCCATGAAAAGTGCATGCCCAGGCTAGCCCACTGGTTCCAGCAGGAGGATGAGAGACACATGGAGCAGAGACATGCCAGTTGAGGCTAACCTATATCAGCTGACCCCACTCAACTCACAGACACTTAAGCAAGTTAAGTCCCGATTAGCAGAGCCACTCAGCCCTGATTAGCCAATTCTTGGCTCACCTGTTTGTTATGTGGCATTACCGTAGTCATAGTTAGCTGTAGAGAGTGCCCAGTCAATCAGACATTTCCATACAGGGAGATGAATACTCTGATAGAGGTAAGCAAGGGGTGGTGGGGAGGTGGAGGTGAGCAATTTAAGTACAGAGAAAGTCACTTAGCCCAATCTGGGGGTTGGGGAAGGGTCAAGAAAAAGACAAAGCTGTCACTAAGTCCCGATGATGAGAAGTTAGTCAGATGAGGTGGAGGAAAGGGGTGTTGGGCTAGACTAAAAAGCAAGAACTAGTGACTATTTTTAGAATTCACCGTTGTGTTTTGTTTGAGCTTCACAGTGTTTTAGAATTGTTAAATTAGTTGCCAACATTTAAAAATGGGAAGATTTCATATTAAAATCAATATTTTTCTAGAAAAACTGAAAAATTAGTGACACTGGGACTGCTTCATTGGAGGGGAGTAGTAGATTCCTCTTTAGATGGGATGCATCCTCTCTGGTCCCCTGGTCATCCCACTTCGCTCATTTATGAGACTTTCCATCCTGAAGACATCTGAGCCTTCAGATCCTGGTCTGGACCATCTTCATTTTCCCTGCTGCTTCCATTCTGAGCATTCTTTTGACTCTGTCCAGCCAAAGTTACCCCATCTATTGTGCTTCTTCCCATGGCTGTATGTTTTAATTTCCAAGATTTTGGATCAGTCTTTTCATATGCATCTCTTCTTTTCTTGTATCATTTTAAATTAAAATTTTAATTTTCAGGTAACTGTAGATTCACATGCAGTTATAAGAAATAATAGAGAGATCCCATGTAACCTTTATCTTAGTTCTCCTTAATGATAACATTTTGCAAAATTATAGTACAATATTACAACCAGGATATGTACATTGATATAACCCTTCTTGTTTATTTTCCCCTAGTTTTACCTGTGTGCGTTTGTGTGTGTGTGTACACGTGTCTGTGTGTTTAGTTGTATACGTTCTTATTACATGTCTAGGCTTGTGTATTCACCACCACAGATACAGTACAGAACATTTCCATTACCACGAAGATCCTTTGTGTTGCCGTTGTCTAGTTACACCCATTTTCCTTATGCTGCGCCTCTCCACTCCATCCTGACTCTGGCAGCCACTAATCTGTTTTCCATTTCTATAATAGAATTAGGTAATATGTAACCTTGGGATTGACTTTTTTCAATCAGCATAATTCCCTGGAGATTCATCCAAGCTGATGTGTGTATCAATAACGTGGAGTAATATGTCATAGTATGAATGGACCACAGTTTATTTAACCATTTACCTGTTGAAAGACATCTGGGCTGTTTCCAGGTTTTGGCTATTATGAATAAGGCTGCTATAAACATTTCTGTGCAGATTTTTATATAAAGAAAAATCTTTTATTTCTTTAGGATAAGTGCCTGAGAGTGCACTTCTTGGGTCATGTGGTAATTGTGTCTTTAGTTTATTTTATATGTTTTTAATTGTAGTAAGATATACCACATAAATTTGCCATTACCATTTTGATTATTTAAGTATACATTTCAATTGAATTAAGTACATTCACATGGTTGTGCAACCAATGCCAACATCTATTAATATCTCCAGAACATTTTTCATCTTGCAAAACTGAAACTCTACCCATTAACCAGTAACTCCCTATTTCTTCCGACCCCCAGCCTCTAGCAACCACCATTTTTACTTTCTGTCTCTACAAATTTGACTTCTCTAAGTACCTAATAGAAATGAAACCATACAGCATTTGTCCTTTCGTGATTGGCTTATTTCAGTTAACACAGTGTCTTCAAGCTTCATCCAAGCTGTAGCATATATCAGAATTCCCTTCCTTTTTTATCCTTTTTTACAACTTATTACCTATTTATGTACTGATGGACATTTGGGTTGTTTCCACCTTTTGGCTATTGTGAATAATGCTGCTTTGCATATGGTTGTACAAATACCTGTTTGAGTTTCTGCTTTCAATTCTTTGGAGGGATATATCCAGAAGTAGAATTGCTGGATCATATGGTGATTCTATTTTTAAATTTTTGGCAAATTCTATTTTTTAAAACTTTTTGTTTTGGTTGCACCATTTTACATTTCTACCGGCACTGCACAATTTCTCTACATCCTCACCAACACATGCTATTTTTGTTTTGTTTCTCAATAATGGCCATTCTAATACATGTAAAGTGGTATCTTATTGTGATGTTGAGCGCCATGAATACTGTACTTAACCGTTAGTACAGTGTATCTTCTTTGGAGAAATGTCTATTCAAATCCATTCTCATTTTGTAATTGAGTTTTGTTGTTGAGTTTTAGGAGTTCTCTATATGTTTTGGACATTGATCTTTTATTAGGTAAGTAACTTGCAAATATTTTCTTCTATTCTCTTGGATGACTTTTTATCCTGTCGGTTGTGTCCTTTGGTGTAGAAACATTTAACATTTTGTTACAGTTCAGTATGTCTGTTTTTTCTTTGGTTGCCTGTGCCTTCAGTTTCACATCCAGGAAATCATTGTCAAATCCAGTGTCATGAAGCTTTTCCTTATGTTTTCTTCAATGAGTTTCATAGTTTTAGGTCTAAGTCTTTGATCCATTTTGAGTTAATTTTTCTTTATAGTGTAAGGTAAGTGTTCAATTTTGGTCTTTTGCATATGGATATCCAGCTTGCCCAACACCATTTGTTAAAAAGATTGTCCTTTCCTCACAGGTGGTCTTGTAACTTTTGTTGCAAATTATTTGTCCATATATATGATGGTTTATTTCTAAACCATCTGTACTATTTCACCGCTCTTTATGTTTGTTTTTATGCCAGAAACACAGTTTTGATTATTGTAGCTTTGAAGTAAATTTTTACACCAAGAATTGTGTGTCTTTCAATCTTTCCTTTCCTTCTTTTTTAATATCATTTTGGCTAGTCATATGGTCCCTTGCAATTCTATATGAATTTTAGGGTTTATTTATTTTTACATAAAAACACTATTGACATTGACAGGATTGCATTGAGTATGTAGATCATGTTGGGTAGTATTAACACCTTAGCAATGTTAAGTCATCCAATACAAGAACATAGATTGTTTTTCCATTTATTTATGTCTTTTCTATGAGCCATAGAATAAATTATCCATGAGATAATTTATGTCTTTTCTATGAGACATAGAATTAAAGTTACCTATGAGACAATTTTAGTTCTTTCTTTCTAATTTGGTTGCCTTTTCTTTTTCTTTCTTTCTTTTCTTTTTCTTAATTGATCTGGTTAGGGCTTTAAGTACTATGTTGAATAGAAATAGCATAGGTGGACATCCTTCTCTTGTTCCTGATCTAAGAGGAATAGCTTTTAGTCTTTTACCATTAAATATAATAGCTGTGGATTTTTCATATATGACTTTTATCATGTTGAGGTGGTTTTCTTCTATTTCTAGTTTGTTGAGTGTGTTTGAATCATCAAAGGGTATTACATTTTATTAAAAGCTTTTTCTGCATTAATTGAAATGATCATGTGTTTTTCCCTTCATTTTGTTGATGTTGTGTTGTATTAGTTGGGATTCTCCAGAAAAACAGAATTGATAAGATATCTCTAAATATAGAAGAAGATTTATTTTAAGAAACTGGCTTATATGATTATGGAGGCAGATAAGTCCAAAATCTACAGGGTGGACTTAGAAGTTAGAGACCCAGAGAAGAACCAGTACTACAGTTCAACTCTGCAGGCTGTCAGGCTCAGGACTCAGGAAAGAACAAATATTGTAGTTCAAGTCTGAAGGCTGTCTGCTACAGAATTTCCTCTTACTTGGGGGAGGTTTATTTTTTATTCTATTCAGGCCTTCAATTAGTTGGGTAAAACTCATCCACATTATGAAGGGCAATCTGCTTTATTAAAAGTCTATCAATTTAAATGTTGATCTCATCTAAAAACATCCTCACAGAAATATTCAGAATAATGCTTGCCCACATACCTGGGCAGCATGATTCAGCCAAGTAGACACATAACATTAACCATTACAAGTGTATTAATTACATTGATAGATTTTCATATGTTGAACCATCCTTGCATTCTAGGACTACCTCTCATGTTGTCATAGTGTATTATCCTTTTAATATGCTGCTGAGTTTGGTTTGCTAGTATTTTATTGAGGGTTTTTGTATTAATGTTCATAAGGGATAATACCCTATAGTTTTCTTATAGTATCTTTGTTTAGTTTTGGTATCAAGACAATGCTGGCCTCATAAAATGTGTTAGGATGGTTTCTCTTCTTCAGTTGTTTGGAAGAGCTTGAGAAGGATTAATGTTAATTCTTTTTAAATGGTAAAATTCACCAGTAAAGCCATCTGCTACAGCTGTTTTCTTTGTTGGTTACTTATTCAATCTCCTTACTAGTTATGAGTCTACTCAAATTTTCTATTTCTTAATGATTCAGTTTTGGTGGATTTTGCATTTCTATGTATTTGTCTATTTTATTTATATTATTCATTTTTTCAAATGTTCATTGTATTCTCTTATAATCCTGTAGAATTGGTAGTAATGTCTTCAGTTTCATTCCTTATTTTAGCTATTTGAATCTTCTTTCTTTTCTTGTGGTCAGTCTAGCTAGTGGTTTGTCAATTTTGCTAGTTTTTTTAAGAAGAATCAACTTTTGATTTTGTTAATTTTCTCTATTTTCTATTATTTATTTTAGTTATCTTTTATTTTAATCATTTCATTCCTTCTACTAGCTTTGGGTTTAGTTTTTTCTTTTTTGCTAGTTAATGTGTAAGGTTAAGTTGTTTATTTGAGATCTTTTTATTTCTTATTTCTTTTGCTTAAAGCTGTTACAACTCTTATTTATTCTGTTTGAATGTGTTTATAGCTATAAATTTCCCCTTTGGCACAGCTTTTGTGGTATCTTATAAGTTTGTGTTTTCATTCATCTCTAAATATTTTATAATTACCCTTGTGATTTCTTCTTTGATCACTGGGTTGCTTAACTATATTGTTTAATTTTCACCCATTTGTGATTCTTTTTGATTTCTAACTTCATTCTACGGTGGTTGAAAAAGATAGGTTGCATAATATCTTAGTCATGTAAGATCGATTGAAGCTTAATTTATGGTCTAACATATCCTGGAGAATGTCCCATGTGCTCTTGAGAACAATGTGTAGTCTCACTGGGGTATTTTGGGGGTTGAGGGGCTAAGGGGGGGACAGCGGGGGACAGGGAGGTTGAGGAGGGATAACACTGGGAGAAATACCTGATGTAGGTGATGGGGGGATGGAGACAGCAAACCACCATGGCATGTGTGTACCTATGCAACAATCCTGCAAGATCTGCACATGTACCCCAGAACTTAAAGTACAATTTAAAAAAAAAAAGAAAAGAGAACAATGTGTATTCTATTATTGTTGGAGAGAGTGTCTGCATATGAATGTCTGTTAGATTTAGCTAATTTATTGTGCTGTTCAAGACCCCTATTTCCTTATTTATCTTTTGTCTGATTGTTCCACATATTGAGAATGGGATATTGAAATCTCCAACTATTATTGTAGAATTACGTATTTCTCCCTTCAATTCTTAAATTTTGGCTTCAGAAATTTTGATAGTCTGTTAGATGCATAAATGTTTATAATTGTTGTATCTTCTTGCTATATTGAACATTTTATTAAGATATAATGTCCTTTTTTGTACATTATAAACTTTTTCTACTTAAAGTTTATTTTGCAGGATATTGATATAGCTGGCCTTCCTCTCTTTCGATTATTATTTGCATGGAATTTATTTTCTCATTCTTTTACTTTTACTTTCAAATTTTGGTGATAAAGGAGTCTCTTGAAGGCTGCATATAGTTGGATGTTGTTGTTGTTTTTAAATCTATTCTGCCAAATCAGAATTTGTAGGTTTTAATCTATTTATATTTAAATTACTCATAAGGAGAAACTTACTTCTGTTATTTTGTTATTTGTTTTGTATATGACTTATAACTTTTTGTTCCTCATTTGCTGAATTTGTCTTTTCTGCATTTAGTTGATTTTTTATAGTGACATTTTTGGGTTCATTCTCATTTTCTTCTGTATATTCTATAGCTGCTTTCTCTGTGGCTACCGTGGAGATTACATTTAACATCCTAAAGTTATAACACTCTAATTTTCACTTACAGAAGCTTCAAAAGCCTGCTAGTGCTATTTCTTTGCAGCTCTATTCATACCTCCTTTGAGTTATTGATGTCACAAAGTTAGATCTTTATGTATTGTGTCTCCAAACATAAACTAATTATTTTTTTTTTTGAGACGGAGTTTCGCTCGTTACCCAGGCTGGAGTGCAATGGCGCGATCTCGGCTCACCGCAACCTCCGCCTCCTGGGTTCAGGCAATTCTCCTGCCTCAGCCTCCTGAGTAGCTGGGATTACAGGCACGCGCCACCATGCCCAGCTAGTTTTTTTTTTGTATTAGTAGAGATGGGGTTTCACCATGTTGACCAGGATGGTCTCGATCTCTTGACCTCGTGATCCACCCGCCTCGGCCTCCCAAAGTGCTGGGATTACAGGCTTGAGCCACCGCGCCCGGCCAACTAATTATTTTTTAATGTATTGCTCTCTTAAATCACACAGAAAACAAAAAGTAGAGTTGCTAGCTAAAATTATAATTTAGAGTTGCTTTTATAATTGTTCATACTTTTACCTTTAGCAGAGATATTTATTTCTTTGAACAGCTATGAGTTACTTTCCAGTGGTTTTGTTTCAGTCTAAAGGATTCCCTTCAGCATTTCTTTCATGGTAGGTCTGTGGTGAAGAATCATTTCAGCTTTTGCTTATCTGGCAATGTCTTAATTTTTCCATCATTTTTGAAGACAGTTTTGCCAGATATAAAATTCTTGATTGATGGGGTTTTTTTCCTTCAACATTTTGAATTTATCAATCCACTGTCTTCTGTCCTACAAAGTTTCTGTAGGAAATCTGTTACTAATCTTATTGGGACCTCTTGTAGATATGAATTATTTCTCTCTTGTGGCTTTCAAGATATTATTTTTGCCTCTGGCTTTTGAAAATTTTATTATATTATCTTAGTGTGTGTTGTTTTGAGTTTATCCTGCTTGGAATTTGTTGAGCTTCTTGGATGTCTTTATTCATGCCTTTCATAAAATTTGGGAGACTTTTAGCCAATATTTCCTTAAATAATCTTTCTTCCCCTTCCTCTCTCTCTTATCCTTTTGGTACTCTCACAGTGTATCTGTTGGTCAGCTTGATGGTGTTCTACAGGTCCCTTAGAGTCTGTTCACTTTTTTTCAGTTTTTCATTTCTATTCCTCAGACTCAATAACTTTAATTGTCCTATCTTGAAGTTTGCTGATTTCTTATGCCTGCCAAATATGCTTTGAATAATTGTAGTAAAATTTTCATTTTCGTTATTGTACCTTTCAGCTCCAGAATTTATTTTTGGTTCCTCTTTGTTTTTTATCCTAATGTTTTATGTTTTCTATCTATAATATGCCTATTATACTGTCTTTATATTTCTGTTTGTTCATACATCATTTTCTTCATGTAATAATTTGTCTATGTCTTCTTTTATGTCTTTGAGAATCTTTAAAACAGTTATTCTAAAGGTTTTGTCTAATAAATTTGCCAGCTGTTCTTTCTTGGGGAGTTTCTGTCGATTTTTTTTTTCACTTGAATGGGCCATACTTTCCTCTTTCTTTGTATGGTTTTTGATTTTTGACATTTGAATCTTATAATGTGGTAACTCTGAAAATCAGATTATTCCCTTTCCACATGGTTTTCTTTTTTCTTTTTTTAAAATTGTTGTACTGCACTAAGAGTTTAAATGGACTGAAATTAATTGCAACTTTCCATTCAAGCTTTCACCTGGAAGTTGCAAGCCTTCAAATTGACTCCAGAATTTCAAAATAGTTACATTAGACAGATCTTGCCAGTGTAATTTTTGTCTTGGTGGGGAGATAGATTCCTGTACTTTCTATGTTCTCAATCTTCCTGTTGTCATTCTGTATATTTAGTTTTATAAGAAATTTTCAACTGGATTTCCAGTATGGATATGTCATTTCACATTCCTGTGAGCGATGAATGAACAATCTCATTTCTTCCCATTATTACCAGCATTTGGTTTTTGTCACTATTTTTTATTTTAGGCATTCTGATAGGTGTGTAGTGATGTATCTCTGTAGTTTCAATTAGCATTTCCTGATGGCTAATGATGCTGAAAATCTTTTCATGTTTTTTTTTTTCTTTTTCTTTTTACCATTTGTATTTCCTCTTTGGCAAATTCTGTTCTTAAGGCAGCAGATGTCTTGATTAAGCTCCTGGAATCAAGCTTCATTAAAGTCCTTTTACATTTCTTGGCCCTAAATGCCATAATCTCGGGCAGCAGCAGTCTACTTATTTTATTTTTATTTTTGCCAGTCTTCATGGAAGCCTCATCCTAGCTCTTGGCTGCAAGCAGTGGCTCTGGCTTGTTCTCTTGTCTCAAAATGGAACACCTTTGTTCCAGTTACTCTAGCTGAAAAGAACCAAACTGGCGTGTTCCTGGGAAAATCCACACAGAAAATACATACTTCCTTTGTGTTCACTCAGGGCTTTCTGATTGTTCATTCCACAGCACCTGTTTCTTGGTTTTCCAGAACATGGATATCAACTCAACTTCATGCATATGTGTTTTCTGAAGTTTCTCTGCCTAAAAGCCCTTTGGGTGACAGATGACTGGATGGAGGATGCTATGCTAGTGGGTGGGAGTTAGGTTGGGCCATGCTGGTGGACACTGTAGCTACCCTGTTCATATCCTGTAAGCCCATACCAGAGGTCATCTGCAGGCCATTCTTGTACACATCATGGCTTCTTGCAGCTCTTTGCCTTGGGGATTCTGGTGGTAGGCATGTGCTCTGTCCATGAACAGGGCAGCATTAAAGTGTTGCAGAGTTAATGCCTCAGAGACAACTCTCAACCAAAGAGGAACAAGAGTTGGTGGATTAATGCCCCTGCTTCCTCCCACCTCAATTATACGATATTAAGACTTGTTTTGTACAGACTTTCATCACAGCTTCCCACCAAGATTGAAGATTCTGTCTTGTTTACTTATAAAGGCTCAATGTCTCTAAATAATAATGGATTTTATTTTGAAATAATTCTAGCCTTACAGAAAACTTTTTTTTTTAAATTATACTTTAAGTTCTGGGGGACATGTGCAGATCTTGCAGGATTGTTACATAGGTGTACACATGCCATGGTTTTTTGCTGCCTCCATCTCCCTGTCACCTACATTAGGGATTTCTCCTAATGTTACCCCTTCTCAACCTCCCCACCCCCTGCTATCGCTCCCCTACCTCCCCACACCCCTACAGACCCCAGTGTGTGATGTTCCCCTCCCTGTGTCTATGTGTTCTCATTGTTCAACACCCACTTATGAGTGAGAACATGTGGTCTTTGGTTTTCTGTTCTTGTGTC
The DNA here is from genome assembly GCF_030222135.1 of Aotus nancymaae. Classification (NCBI taxonomy): domain Eukaryota; kingdom Metazoa; phylum Chordata; class Mammalia; order Primates; family Aotidae; genus Aotus; species Aotus nancymaae. The sequence continues at coordinate 6,844,331 of NW_026988412.1, read as the reverse complement.
AGTTTGCTGAGAATGATGGTTTCCAGATTCATCCATGTCCCTGCAAAGGATATGAACTCATCCTTTTTTATGGCTGCATAGTGTTCCATGGTATATATGTGCCATATTTTCTCTATCCAGTCTATCCTTGATGGGCATTTGGGTTGGTTCCAAATCTTTGCTATTGTAAACAGTGCCACACTGAACATACGTGTGCATGTGTCTTTATAATAGAACGATTTATAATCCTTCGGATATATACCCAGTAATGGGATTTCTGGGTCAAATGGTATTTCTATTTCTAGATCCTTGAAGAATTGCCACACTGTTTTCCACAATGGTTGAACTAATTTACACTCCCACCAACAGTGTAAAAGTGTTCCTATTTCTCCACATCCTTTCTAGCATCTGTTGTCTCCAGATTTTTTAATGATTGCCATTGTAACTGGTGTGAGATGGTATCTCAATGTGATTTTAATTTGCATTTCTCTAATGACCAGTGATGATGAATATTTTTTCATATGTTTGTTGGCTGCATAAATGTCTTCTTTTCAAAAGTGCCGGTTCATATCCTTCACCCACTTTTTGATGGGGTTTTTCTTTTCTTGTAAATCTGTTTTAGTTATTTGTAGATTCTGGATATTAGCACTTTGTCAGATGGGTAGCTTGCAATATTTTTTTCTCATTCTGTTGGTTGCCAGTTCACTCTAATGATTGTCTTTCTTGCTGTGGAGAAGCTCTTTAGTTTAATTAGATCTCATTTGTCTATTTTAACTTTTGTCGCCATTGCTTTTTGTGTTTTAGCATGAAGTCCTTGCCTATCCCTGTGTCCTTAATGGTATTGCTTAAGTTTTCTGCTAGGGTTTTTGTGGTGTTAGGACTTATGTTTAAATCTTTAATTGATCTGGAGTTAATTTTTGTGTAAGGTGTAAGGAATGGGTCCAGTTTCAGCTTTCTGCACACATGGTTAACCAGTTTTCCCAACACCATTTATTAAACAGGGAATCCTTTCCCCATTGCTTGTTTTTGTCAGGTTTGTGAAAGATCAGATGGTTGTAGGTGAGTGGCATTACTTCTGAGGCCTCTGTTCTTTTCCCTTGGTCTATATCTATGGTTTAGTATCAATACCATGATGTTTTGATTACTGTAGCTTTATAGTATAGTTTGAAGTCAGGTAGCCTGATACCTCCAGCTTTGTTCTTTTGCCTAAGATTGTCTTGTCTATGTAGGCTCTTTTTTGGTTCCATATGATATTTAAGGTGATTTTTTCCAGGTCAATGGTAGCTTGAAATGGGGGTAATTTTGAATCTATAAATTACCTTGGGCAGTATGGCCATTTTCATGATATTGATTCTTCCTAACCATGAGCGTGGAATGTTTTTCCATCTGTTTGTTTCCTCTCTTATTTCCTTGAGAGTGGTTTGTAGGTCTCCTTGAAGAGGTCCTTCACATCTTTTGTTAGGTGTATTCCTAGGTATTTTATTCTCTTTATAGCAATTGTGAATGGGAGTTCACTCATGATTTGGCTCTCTGTTTGTCTGTTATTGGTGTTTAGGAATGCTTATGATTTTTGCACATTAATTTTGTATCCTGAGACTGCTGAAGTTGCTTATCAGTTTCAGGAGCTTTTGGGCTGAGACAATGGGGTCTTCTAAATATACAATCATGTTGTCTGCAAATAGAGACAATTCAACTTCCTCTTTTTCTAATTAAATACTCTTTATTTCTTTTTCTTACCTGATTGCTCTGGCTAGAACTTCCAATACTATGTTGAATAGCAATGTTGAGAGAGGGCACCCTTTTCTATTGCCAGTTTTCAAAGGGAATGCTTCCAGTTTTTGCCCATTGAGTATGATATTGGCTGTGGGTTTGTTGTAGATAGCTTTTATCATTTTGAGAAATGTTTCATTGATACCTAGTTTATTGAGAGTTTTTAGAAAAAAGGGCTGTTGAATTTTGTTACAGGTCTTCTCTGCATCTACTGAGATAATCATGTGGTTTTTGTCTTTAGTTCTGTTTATGTGATGGTTTACATTTATAGATTTGCATATGTTGAACCAGCCTTGCATCCCCAGGATGAAGCCTACTTGATCATGATGGATAAGCTTTTTGATGTGCTGTTGCATTCAGTTTACCAGTATTTTATTGAAGATTTTTGCATCGATGTTTATCATGGATATTAGCCAGAAAATTTCTTTTTTTGTTGTGTCTCTGACAGGTTTTGGTATCAGGATGATGTTGGTCTCATAAAATGAGTTAGGAAGGATTCCCTCTTTTTGTATTGTTTGTAATAGTTTCAGAAGGAATGGTACCAGTTCCTCTACATCTGGTAGAATTTGGCTGTGAACCCATCTGGACCTGGACTTTTTTTGGTTGGTAGGCTATTGATTGCTGCCTCAACTTCAGACCTTGTTATTAGTCTATTCAGGGATTCAGCTTTTCCTGGTTTAGTCTTGGGAGGGTGTAAGTTTCCAGGAACTTATCCATTTTTTCTAGATTTACTGGTTTATGTGCATAGAGTTGTTTGGAGTAATATCTGATGGTAATTTGCATTTCTGTGGAATTGGTGGTGATAGCCCCTTTATCATTTTTTATTGCATCTATTCAATTGTTGTCTCTTTTCTTTTTTATTTGTCTGGCTAGTGGTCTAATCTATTTTGTTGATCTTTTCAAAAATCCAGCTCCTGGATTTATTACTTTTTTTGAAGGGTTTTTTTGTGTCTCTATCTCCTTCAGTTCTGCTCTGATCTTAGTTATTTCTTGTCTTCTGCTAGCTTTTGAATTTGCTAAAAATATGGAATGCTCCACAAATTTGCATGTATCCTTGTGCCGGGACCATGCTAATCTTCTGTCTATCATTCCAATTTTAGTATATGTGCTGCTGAGGTGAGCACGACTTAGAGAAAACTTTTGAGAGCAGTACTATGAAATTCTTTCACTCTTTTCCCAGATACCTCAAACGTGAACATTTATCATGCTTGCTTTATTATTCTTTCTATCTATCTAACTTCCTCTGTCTCTTTTCTCCATGCCCCAAGCTTCAGTGTCTTAAAAGACAAGGACATCCTCTTGCATAACCACAGTACTATCTTCAAAATCAGGAAATTAACATTAATACAATACTGTTAGTTAATCTACAGACCTTCTTCAAATTGTACTAAGTGTCAATAGAATCTTTTATAACAAAACAAAAACATTCCCTGATTCAGGATTTCATCCAGGGTTATGAATTACATTTAGTTACCATTTCTTTCTTCTCCTTAAATCTGGAACTTATTCTTCAGTCTTTCTTTAATTTTCTTGACATTGATATATTTGAAGAGTATAAGAGTTATTTTGTATAATGTCACTTAATTTAGTTTTATCTGATATCCCTTTTGATTAGATTTAGTTGATATGCTTTTGGCAGGAATACCCCAGAAATGTGCATACATCTTTCTCAGTATATCATATCAGGAAGGAAATGATGCCTACTTGTTCCATAATTGGTGTTGTTAAGATCAATTGATTTTTTCAAAGTGAAAAACTTAAGAGGAAATCATCAAGTAGGAGGTCTGTTCTTAAAAGTGAGGATTCCTGTGACTGGTGGAATCAGATTTCCCTTTAGACATTCTTCATTCCTATGCCCCATTTACATTATTTGTGACTTGAGGGAAGGATTATGCATGCAAGAGGTGATGGTTACACCCATAGGTCAGGCCTAAGCTCTGACCCTAGGAATTGTATATGCTGAGGATTCTGCTCTTCTGCCCAGCTCCTTGGATTCAGAGGAAGTTGGGAAATGGGGAGATGGCATAAGGACAGTAATGTCCCTCCAGCATAGTCTGTTTTATCCAGCTCTGGTTGAGACATAGGTTAGCAAACCCAGTGGAATTTATGCCTGTCTATGCAGGTTTTACCTTCTGTGGCTATAGACTAGGCATTCCAGCTTCCATGTTGTGTGTTTGTGGTTTACAAATGCAGTGCTGCCCGTAACCACTCTTAGAAGAATATCATGTGAAGTTGTAAAAATCACTTAAACCCTTAAATCCTAGTTTCTTCATCTGTAAAATGGTGGTCCTAATACTTTCTAGTGTAATTATGATAATTAAATGATATAATTAGTATAGAATACAGCAAGCACCTAGAATACATAAATGTTCAATAAATATTATCTATTAATGTTAGTGGTAGTAACTAAAGAGAAGTCTGCACTGTAAGTTAAGGAATCTAAGTTTGAATTTCAACTTAACTTCTCCCTGGCTTAGTGAATTTAGCCAATCATCTGATCTCTGAGCCTTGGTTTTCTTGTCTGCGAATTGAGGGTAATAATATTATTCATAGCTACCCCCCCCCCCCCGCCAAATTGTTGGAAGGAAGGAGTGATCTAACGGGTAAAAACCATTTGCACAGTGGAAGAATTTTGTAAATACGAGTGGATGCTTACATTCCATCTCTATACCATGCTGGGCTACACATCCATGAAAATTGTCTGGGTTTAGCTAGTAGTAATGGGGCTGGAAATGACCATTGGTTCTAAGAACCACCAAGGAAACCACTACATTTTGTCCTTTGTCCCTCCCATAGATCCTGACTGTCTTTTAAGTTTGGCCCCAGAATGACCCCTGGAATGCCTTTGGTGGTCCCTATCCACTTGGTGGCTGGATAGCCTGCTTGCTGTGGTGTTGTGCCTCTATAGTCTCATTGCCCATGTGGGAGGCTGCTAGGCCAGGTGGGTCCCCTAGGCCCTGCAGAGCTCCACCATTGACACTGTAGGTCATTCCGTTGACCATGAGGTGGGGAAGGGTCCTCTCATCTGTGTAGTTGATATTGTTAGGCTTCATCACAATTTCTTACAGATCCGTTGTACCAGTTGTTCTCAACCTTGGCTGCACATTGGCTATCACCTGGTGTGTTAAGAGTTCATACATATATTTATAATTCTCTTTCTGTGGAATTACACACACACACACACACACACACACACTCACAAATATATGAGAGACAGAGGTTAATTTATTTAAAGAAGTGGTTCATGTGGCTGTGGTGGCTAACAAGTCCAAACTCTTATAAAACATGCCAATAGACTGGAAGTTCACATGAACTGATGTAGTCTTGAGTCCCAGATTTACAGAGCAGGCTACCACGCTGAAAACTCAGGGAGAATTTCCATGTTGCAATCTTGAGACAAAATTCTTTCTTTCTTTCTTTGGAAACCTCAGTCTTTCTCTTTAAGGCCTTTAACTCAGATGAAACTCACTCACATTGTGGAGGGTACTTGCCTTATTCCTTGTTTACTGGTTCAAAGGTTAATTACATCTAAAAAATACTTTCACAGCAAGCAACATTTAAATTGGTGTCTGACCAAACAACTGCGCACTATAGAATGGCCAAGTTGGCCACATAAAATTGGCCATTACATCTGATTCTTTAAAAAATACCAGACTGGAACCCAGATGAGTCATTTTGGGATTTTCCAGCTTTCTGTTACTGATTTCTAGTTTAATTCCATTTTGGTCTGAGAGCAGACACGTATAATTTATATCCTTTTAAATTTGTTAGGGTGTATTTTATGACTCAGAATGTTGTCTATGTTTAATTTTCTATGTGAATGTGAGAAGAATGTATATTTTGCCTTTTTTTGGATGAAATAGTCTATAAATGTCCATTATATCCTGTTGATTGATGGTGTTTTTTTTTTTTTCTTTTTGAGACGGAGTTTTGCTCTTGTTACCCAGGCTGGAGTGCAATGGCGCGATCTCGGCTCACCGCAACCTCCGCCTCCTGGGTTCAGGCAATTCTCCTGCCTCAGCCTCCCGAGTAGCTGGGACTACAGGCACGCGCCACCATGCCCAGCTAATTTTTTGTATTTTTAGTAGAGACGGGGTTTCACCATGTTGACCAGGATGGTCTCGATCTCTTGACCTCGTGATCCACCCGCCTCGGCCTCCCTTGATGGTGTTCTTAAGATCGATTATGTTCTTATGATTTTCTGCCTGCCAAATCTATTCATTTTTGATAGAGGGATGATATGGCTTGGCTGTTTTGTCCCCACTAAATCTCATATTGAAATGTGACTTCCAGTGTTAGAGGTGGACATGGTAGGAGGTGTTAGAATCATGGGGGTGGATCCTTCACAAATAGCTTGATGCCATCCCATGGTAATTAGTGAGTTTTTGCTCTGGTAGTTCGTGTGAGAGCTGGTAGTTTAAAGAAGTCTGGCACTTTTTCCTTGCTCTATTGTTTCCTTGCTTGCTCTCTTGCTTCCTCTTGTTTGCTCCCCCTTAACCTTCTAAACCGTAATTGTAAGTTTCCTGAGGCCCTTACCAGAATGAGATGCTGGCACCATGCTTCCTGTACATCCTGCAGAACGCTGAGCCAATTAAACCTCTTTTCTTTATAAATTATCTAGTCTTAAGTATTTACTTATGGCAATGCAAAGAGACTAACACAGAAAATTGGTGCTAAAGAATGGAGCGTTGCTATAAAGATACTTGAAACTGTGGATTGGCTTTGGGACTGGGTAATGGGCAAAGGGTGGAAGAGTTTAGAGGGCTCAGTCACAGGGGTGAAGGGTCGGAAGAGCTTATAGGTTGGAAGGGTTTAGAGGGCTCAGAAGAAGACAGGAAGATGAGGGAAACTTTAGAACTTCTTAGAGAATTGTTAATTGGTTGTGACCAAAATACTGATAGTGATATAGACAGTAAAGGCCAGGCTGATGAAGTCTCAAATGGAAATGAGGTAGTTATTGAGAATTAAAGTAAAGGTCACCTATGTTGCACCCTCGCAAAGAACTTGGCTGCATTGTATCCATGTCCTGGGGGTCAGTGGAAGTTTGAACTTAAAAGTGATGATCTAGGGTATCTGGCAGAAGAAGTTTTTAAGCAGCAATGCATTTCAGAAGTGTTCTGATTGCAGTGAGTCATGGTAGCACCATTTCACTCCAACCTGGGTGACAGAATGAGACCTTGTTTCAAAAAAAAAAAGAAGTAGTGGCCTGGTTGTATCTAACAACCTATGATCAGATATGGGAGCAAATGAATGACGTCGAAACTTATAACTAAAAGGAAAGCATAGTGTATTCATTTGGAAAATTCACAACCTGGCCACATGGTAGAGAAGGAAAGAGCATTTTCAAGAGAGGAATACAAGCAGGCTGTGGCTGCAAAACAACCACTTACTAGAGAGATTTACGTGACTGAAAGGGAGTCAGGTGCTAATATCCAAGACAATGGAAAAAAGATCTCAAAGTCATTTCTGAAATCTTCAGGGTAACCCCTACCATCACGGAACCTGAGGTCTAGGAGGAAAGAATGGTTCTGAGACCAGGCCCAGGTGCCACTGTCCTGTGCTACCAGTCACAATAGAAGACTACTGTCCTGATCCCTGCTGCTTCAGCTCCAGTCATAGCTCAAAGGGCCCCAGGTTTACCTGGGGCTGCTGCTTTGAAGAGTGCAAACCATAAGCCATGGTGGCTTCCATGTGGTGTTATGCCTGCAGGGGCACAGAATGCTACCAAGCCTCCTTCACTTTTGCTTCATTACCAAGCAAAAGTGAAGGAGGTTTGGTAGCATTTACTTAGATTTCAGAGGATATATGGAAAAACTTACATACCCAGGCAGAAGCCTGATGCAGGGGTGGAGCCCTTGCAGAGAACCTCTACTAGGTCAGGGCTGAGGGCAAATGTAGGGTTGGAGCTTCCACACAGAATCCCCACCAGGGAATTGTATAGTGGAGCTATGGGAAGGGGGCCACCATCCTCTAGGCTAAAGAATGGCCTTGCCCCCTGTGCCTGGAAAAGACACAGGAGCTCAACTCCAATCCATGACAGCAGTCATGGGGCTGCACCCTGTAAAACCACCGGGGTGAATCTGCCTTGGGAGCACACCACTTGCACTGTGTGCCCTAGATGTGAAACATGGAGTCAAAGATTATGCTGGAGCTTTAAAATTTAGTGTCTGTCTTGCTGAGTTTTGAATTTGTGTGGGGCCTATTGCTCCTTGCTTTTGCTTGATTCTCCCTTTTGAAATTGGAACGTTTACTCAATTCCTGTACAACCATTGTATCTTGGAAGTAAATAGTTTGTTTATCTTAAAGGCCTATAGGTGGAAGGAGCTCTTCTTGAGTCTCAGATGAGACTTTGGACTTTGGAACTCTTGAGTTGATGCTGGAATGAATTGAGACTTTTGGGGACTACTTGAAGGGGATGACTGTATTTTGTAATGAGAGAAGGACATGAGATTTGGTGGGGGTTGGGGGAAGTGGCTGAATCATATACTTTGGATGTTTTTCCCCTCCAAATCTCATGTAGAGATGTAATCTCCAATGTTGGAGGTGGGGCCAGGTGGGTGGGAGGTGTTTAAGTCATGGGGGTGGATTTCTCATGAATGACTTGTTGCCCTCCTCGAGGTAATAAGTGAGTTATCATTGAGTTCATATGAGATCTCGTTGTTTAAAAGAGAGTGACACTTCCCCCGATATTTCTTCCTCTCTTGCCATGTGGTATTCCAGCTCCTTCTTCATCTTCTGCCATGATGTGCTACCTGAGGCTCTCACCAGAAACAGATGCCAGCACCATGCTTCCTGTATAGCCTGCAGAAACTTACATTAAAATAAACCTATTTTCTTTATAAATTACCCAGTCTCACATATTTCTTTATAGTAGTCCAAATAGATTAACACAAAGGGTGTTTAATTTCCAATTATAATAGCGAATGCATCTATTTCTCTTTACGGTTCTGTCCAGTTTTGCCTCGTGTACTTTGATGCTCTGTTGTTAGGTGCATATATGTTAAACAATGTTATATCCTCTTGGAGGATTGGCTGCTTTATCATTACAAAATGCTGCTCTTTATCTCTGATAAGTTTTCCTGGTCTAAGATTTACTTTGTCTGAAATTAATGATCCACTCTAGCTATCTTTGATTAGGGTTATCATAATATTTCTTTCTCTATCCCTTTAACTTAAATTAATTTTTAAAATATATATCTTTTTTATTTTTCTATAAGTTATTAGGGTACAGGTGGTATTTGGTTATGTAAGTTCTTTAGTAGTGATTTGTGAGATTTTGGTATGCCATCACCAGAGCAGTATACACTGCACCATATTTGTAGTCTTTTATCCCTTGCCACCCTCCCATCACCTTTACCCCCAAGCGCCCCAAGTCCCTTGTGTCATTCTTTTTTTTTTAATTATACTTTAAGTTCTGGGATACATGTGCAGAATGTGCAGGTTTGTTACATAGATATACATGTGTCATGGTGGTTTGCTGCACCCATCAACTCATCATCTACATTAGATATTTCTTCTAATGCTATCCTTCCCTTAGCCCCCTGCCCCCTACCAGGCCCTGGTGTGTGATGTTCCCCTCCCTATGTCCATGTGTTCTCATTGTTTAACTCCCATTTATGAGCAAGAAAATGCACTGTTTGGTTTTCTGTTCCTGTATTAGTTTGCTGAAAAAGATGGTTTCCAACTTCATCCATGTCCCTGCAAAGGACATGAACTCATCCTTTTTTATGGCTGCAGAATATTCCATGATATATATGTGCCACATTTTCTTTATCCAGTCTATCATTGATGAACATTTGGGTTGGTTCCAAGTCTTTGCTCTTGTGAATAGCACTGCAATATACATATGTGTGCATGTGTTTTTTATAGTAGAATGATTGATAATCCTTTGGGTATATACCCAGTAATGGGATTGCTGGGTCAAATGGTATTTCTGGTTCTAGATACTTGAGGAATCACCTGGTTCTAGATACTTGAGGAATCACCACACTGTCTTCCACAATGGTTGAACTAATTTATACTCCCACCAACAGTGTAAAAGTGTTCCTATTTCTCCACATCCTCTCCAGTATCCATTGTTTCCTGACTTTTAATGATCACCATTCTAACTGGCATGAGATAGTCTCTCATTGTGGTTTTGATTTGCATTTCTCTAATGATCAATGATGAGGAGCTTATTTTCATATGTTTGTTGGCTGAATAAATGTCTTCTTTTGAGAAATGTCTGTTCATATCTTTTGCCCACTTTTGGATGGGACTATTTGTTTTTTTCTTGTAAATTTGTTTAAGTTCTTTGTAGATTCTGGATATTAGCCCTTTGTCAGATGGATAGATTGCAAAAATTTTCTCCCATTCTGTAGGTTGCCTATTCACTCTGATGATAGTTTCTTTTGCTGTGCAGAAGCTCTTTAGTTTAATTAGATCTCATTTGTATATTTTGGCTTTTGTTGTCATTGCTTTTGATGTTTTAGTCATGAAGTCTTTGCCCATGCCTATGTCCTGAATGGTATTGCCTAGGTTTTCTTCTAGGGTTTTTATGGGTTTAGGTCTTACATTTAAGTCTTTAATCCATCTTGAGTTAATTTTTGTATAAAGTGTAAGAAAGGGTCCAGTTTCAGTTTTCTGCATATGGCTAGCCAGTTTTCCCAACGCTATTTGTTAAATAGAGAATCCTTTCCCCATTGCTTGTTTTTATCAGTTTTGTCAAAGATCAGATGGCTGTAGATGTGTAGCGTTATTTCTGAGGCCTGTGTTCTGTTCCATTTATCTATATATTTGTTTTGGTACCAGTACCATGCTGTTTTGGTTACTGTAGCCTTGTAGTATAGTTTGAAGTCAGGTAATGTGATGACTCCAGCTTTGTTCTTTTTGCTTAAGAATGTCTTCTCTATATGAGCTCTTTTTTAATTCCCTGTGAAATTTAAAGTAGTTTTTTCTAATTTCTTGAAGAAAGTCAATTAGGTAGCTTGATGGGGATAGCACTGAATCTATAAATTACTTTGGGGAGTAAGGCCATTTTCCCGATGTTGATTCTTCCTAACCATGAGCATGGAATGTTTTTCCGTTTGTTTATGTCTTCTCTTATTTCCTGGAGCAGTGATTTTTAGTTCTCCTTGAAGAGTTCCTTCACATCCTTGTAGGTTGTATTCCTAGGTGTTTTATTCTCTTTGTAGCAATTGTGAATGGGAGTTCACTCATGATTTGGTTCTCTGTCTATTATTGGTATAGGAATGCTTGTGATTTTTGCACATTGATTTTGTATCCTGAGACTTTGCTGAAGTTGTTTATCAGCTTAAGGAGATTTTGGGCTGAGACAATCATGTCATCTGCAAACAGAGACAATTTGACTTCCTCTCTTCCTATTTGAATACCCTTTATTTCTTTCTTTTGCCTGATTGCCCTGGCCAGAATTTCCAATACAATATTGAATAGGAGTGATGAGTGAGGGCATTCTTGTCCTGTGCTGGTTTTCAAAGGGAATGCTTCCAGCTTTGGCCCATTCAGTATGATATTGGCTGTAAGTTTGTCATAAATAGCTCTTATTATTTTGAGATACATTCCACCAACACATAGTTTATTGAGAGTTTTTATCATGAAGGTGTGTTGAATTTTGTCAAAGGCCTTTTCTGCATCTATTGAGTTAATCATGTGGTTTTTGTCATTGGTTCTGTTTACATGATTGATTACTTTTATTGATTTGCATATATTGAACCATTCTTGCATCCCAGGGATGAAGCCGACTGGATCGTGGTGGATAAGTGCTTTGATGTGCTGGTGGATTCTGTTTGCCGGTATTTTAGTGAGGATATTCGCATTGAAGTTTATCAGGAATATTGGCCTGAAATTTTCTTTTCTTTGTTGTGTCTCTGCCAGGTTTTGGTATCAGGATGATTCTGGCCTCATAAAATAAGTTAGGGAGGAGTCCCTCTTTTTCTATTTTGGGATAGTTTCAGAAGGAATGGCACCAACTCCTCTTTGTACCTCTGGTAGAATTTGGCTGTGAATCTGTCTGGTCCTGGACTTTTTTTAGTTCATAGGCTATTAATTACTGCCTCAAGTTTAGAACTGGTTATTGGTCTATTCAGGAATTCGATGTTTTTCTGATTTAGTCTTGGGAGGATGTATGTGTTCAGAAATTTATTCAGTCTTCCAGATTTTCTAGTTTATTTGTGTAGAGGTATTTGTAGTATTCTCTGATGGTAGTTTGTATTTCTATGGGATCAGTGGTGATATCCCCTTTATCATCTTTTATGGTGTCTATTTGATTCCTCTCTCTTTTCTTCTTTATTAGTCTGGCTAGTGATCTTTCTGTTTTGTTAATCTGTTCAAAAACCAGCTCCTGGATTCACTGATTTTTTTTGAAAGGTTTTTCATGTCTCTATCTTCTTCAGTTCTGACCTGATCTTAATTATTTCTTGTCTTCTGCTAGCTTTTGGATTTGTTTGCTCTTGCTTCTCTAGTTCTTTTAATTGTGATGTTAGGGTATTGATTTGAGATCTTTCTAGCTTTCCGATGGGGGCATTTAGTGGTATAAATTTCTCTCTTAACACTGCTTTAGTTGTGTCTCAGAGATTCTGGCACATTGTGTCTTTGTTCTTATAGGTTTCACAGAACTTCTTTATTTCTGCCTTAATTTTGTTATATCCCCAGTAGTCATTCAGAAGCAGGTTCTTCATTTTCCATGTAGTTGTGTGGTTTTGGGTGAGTTTCTTAATCCTGAGTTCTAATTTTATTGCCCCGTGGATATGATTTCTGTTCTTTTGCATTTACTAAGGAGTGTTTTACTTCCAAATATGTGGCCAATTTAGGAATAAGTGCCATGTGGTGCTGAGAAGAATGTATATTTTATTGATTTGAGGAAAAGAGTTCTGTAGATGTCTACTAGGTCTGTTTGGTTCAGAGCTGAGTTCAAATCCTGAACATTCTTATTAATTTTCTGTATCATTGATTTTTCTAATCTTGACAGTGGGATGTTAAAATCTCCCATTATTATTGTTTGGGAGTCTAAGTCTCTTTGCAGTTTTCTAAAAACTTGCTTTATGAATCTGGGTGCTCTTGTATTAGATGCATATATATTTAGGATAGTTAGTTCTTTTTGTTGCATTGGTCTCTTTATGATTATGTAATGCCCTTCTTTGTATTTTTTGATCTTTGTTGATTTAATATTGTTTTGTCAGAGACTAGGATTGCAACCCCGGCTTTTTTCCCCCCCATTTATTTGGTAAATATTTCTCAATTTCTTTATTTTGTTCCTATGTGTGTCTGCATGTGAGATGGTCTCCTGAATACAGCACACTGATAGATCTTGACTCTTTATCCAATTTGCCAGTTTATGTCTTTTAATTAGAGTATTTAGCCTGATTACATTTAAGGTTAATATTGTTATGTGTGAAGTTAATTCTGTCATTATGATGCTAGCTGGTTATTTTGCCTGTTAATTGATGCAGTTTCTTCATAGTGTCAATGGTCTTTACAATTTGGTATGTTTTTGCAGTGGCTGGTACTAGTTTTTCCTTTTCATATTTATTGCTTCCTTAAGTAGCTCTTGTAAGGCAGACCTGGTGGTGACAAAATCTCTCAGCATTTGCTTGTTCATAAAGGATTTTATTTCTCCTTCACTTATGAAGCTTAGTTTGGCTGGACATGAAATTCTGGGTTCAAAATTCTTTTCTTTAAGAAGGTTGAATATTGTCCCCCACTCTCTTCTGGCTTGCAGGGTTTCTGCAGAAAGATCTGCTGTTAGTCGAATGGGCTTTCCTTTGTGTGTAACACGATTTTTCTCTCTGGCTGCCCTTAACATTTTTTTCTTCATTTCAACCTTGGTGAATCTGATGATTATGTGTCTTGGGATTGCTCTTCTCAAGGAGTATCTTTGTGATGTTCTCTGTATTTTCTGAATTTGGATGTTGGCCTGTCTTGCTAGATTGGGGAAGATCTCCTGTATCATATCCTGAAGAATGTTTTCCAACTTGGTTCTTTCTCCCAATCACTTTTAGGTACACTGATCAAACATAGGTTTCACATAGTCACATATTTCTAGGAGACTTTGTTCATTCCTTTTCATTCTTTTCTCTCTAGTCTTATCTTCATGCTTTATTTCATGAAGTTGATCTTCAATCTCTGATATCCTTTCTTTTGCTTGATGGATTCGGCTATTGATATTTGTGTATTCTTCATGAAGTTCTCGTGCTGTGTTTTCAGCTCCATCAGGTCGTTTATGTTCTCTGAACTGGTTATTCTAGTTAGCAATTCTTCTAATCTTTTTTCAACGTTCATAGCTTCCTTACATTGGATTAGAACATGCTCCTTTAGCTCAGAGGAATTTGTTATTACTCACCTTCTGAAGACTACTTCTGTCAGTTTGTCAAACTGATTCTTTGTCCAGTTTTGTTTCCTTGCTGGAGAGGAGTTGTGATCCTTTGGAGAAGAGGTATTCTGGTTTTTGGAATTTTCAACATTTTTTCACTATTTTTTCCTCATCTTCATGGATTTATCTACCTTTGGTCTTTGATGTTGGTGACCTTTGGATGGGGTTTTTGTGTGATGTCCTTTTTGTTGATGCTATTTCTTTTTGTTTGCTAGTTTTCCTTCTAACAGTCAGACCCCTCTTCTGCAGGTCTGCTGGAGTTTGCTGGAGGTCCACTCCAGATCCTGTTTGCCTAGGTTCTACCAGAAGAGGCTGCAGAACAGTAAAGATTGCTGCCTGTTTCTTACTCTGGAAGCTTAGTCCCAGAGGGGCAGCCACCAGATGCCAGTTGGAACTCTCCTGTATGAGGTGTCTGTTGACCCCTGCTGGGAGGTATCTCCCAGTCAGGAGGCAGCGGGGTCAGGGATCCACTTGAGGAAGCAGTCTGTCCCTTAGCAGAGCTTGAGCACCGTGCTGGGGATCCACTGCTCTCTTGTGAGCTGGCAGACAGGAACGTTTAATTCTACTGAGGCTGCACCTACAGCCGCCCCTTCCCCCAGGTGCTCTGTCGAGGGAGATGGGAGTTTTATCTATAAGCCCCTGACTGGGGCTGCTGCCTTTCTTTCAGAAATGCCCTGCCCAGAGAGGAGGAATCTAGAGAGGCAGTCTGGCTACAGCAGCTTTGCTAACCTGCGGTGGGCTCCACTCAGTTCAAACTCCTGGGAGCTTTGTTTACACTGTGAGGGGAAAACCACCTACTTAAGCCTCAGTAATGGTGGATGCTCCTCCCTCCACTAAGCTCCAGCGTCGCAGGTTGACTTCAGACTGCTGTGCTGGCAGTGAGAATTTCAAGCCAGTGGATCTTAGGTTGCTGTACTCCATGGGGGTGGGATCCACTGAGCTAGTCCACTTGGCTCCCTCACTTCAGCTCCCTTCCATGGGAATGAATGGTTCTGTCTTGCTGGCTTTCCAGGCACAACTTGGGGTATGAAAAAACCTCCTTCAGCTAGCTTGGTGTCTGCCCCAACAGCCACCCAGTTTTGTGCTTGAAACCCAGGGCCCTGGTGGTGTAGGCACCTGAGGGAATCTTCTGGTTTGCGGGTTGCAAAGACCATGGGAAAAGCATAGTATCTGGGTCAGAATGCACCATTCCTCATAGCACAGTCCCTCATGTCTTTCCTTGGCTACGGGAGGGAGTTCACCTATCCCTTGTACTTCCTGGGTGAGATGATGCCCCACCCTGCTTCAGCTTGCCCTCTATGGGCTGTGCCCACTGTCTAACCAGTCTTAATCAGATAAGCAGGGTACCTCAGTTGGAAATGCAGACATCACCCACCTTGGGTGGGTGTTTGGTTTTCCATTCCTGAGTTACTTCACATAATAGTCTCCAGTCTCACCCAGGTTGCTGCAAATGCCATTAATTCATTTTTCTTTATGGCTGAGTAGTATTCCATTATATAAATATACCACAGTTTCTATCCACTCATTGATTGATGGGCATTTGGGTTGGTTCTATGATTTTGCAATTGCAAATTGTGCTGCTGTAAATGTGCATGTGCAAGTATCTTTTTCATATAATGACTTCTTTTTCTCTGGGTATATATGCAGTAGTGAGATTGCTGGATCAAATGGTAATTCTACTTTTAATTCTTTAAGAAACCTCCACACTGTTTTCCACAGTGGTTATACTAGTTTACATTCCCACCAGCAGTGTATAAGTGTACCCTGTACACTGCATCCACACTGACATCTACTGTTTTTTGATTTTTTGATTATGGCCATTCTTGCAGGAGTAAGGCGATATCACATTGTGGTTTTGATTTTCATTTCCCTGATCATCAGTGATGTTGAACATATTTTCATATGTTTGTTGACCATTTGTATATCTTCTTTCAGGAATTGTCTATTTATGTCCTTAGCCCATTTTTGATGGAATTGATTTTTCTTTTTTATTACTGATTTGTTTGAGTTTATTGTAGATTCTGGATATTAGTTCTTTGTCAGATGTATAGATTGTGAAGATTTTCTCCCACTCTGTGTCCCCACCTTTCTCATGGATCCAAGAAGAGTTATTAATTTTTCAGTTTGTTCATCTTTTCTCCCTCAGCTTTATTGAATCACACTTAAGAAATAAAAGTGGTGTATATTTAAGGAATACAAGGTAATGTAAAATAATTAGTATAATCAAGTTAATTAGTATATTCATGACCTAGTATTGATTTATTTTTATGGTGAGAACACTTATCAACTCTCTGAGAAAATTTCAAGTATAGAATATAGTAATATTTAACTATAGATACCATACTATACATCAGATATACAACCCAGTGCACAAGCCAGATATTCTAGAGCTCATTCATCTTGTATATCTGTACCTTTGTAAACTTTGACCAACATCTCCCCACTCTCCCCACCTTCAAACCCCCTCAACCATTCTTCTCCTCTCTGCTTTTACGTTAAACTTTTGTAGATACCTCATTAGTGAGATCATGTGGTGTTTGTCTTTCTGTGCCTGGCTTATTTCACTTAGCATAATAGCTTCCAGGTTCATCCATGTTGTAATAAATGACAGTATTTTCTTTTTATAAAAGGCTGAATAATGTTCCGTTGTTTATGTGTGTTTGTGTGTGTGTAGCTCACACTTTCTTTATCCATTTATCCATCAATGGACACTTAAGTTGTTTTCATGTCTTGGCTATTGTGAATAATGCTGCAATGAACATGGTTTGCAGATATATGGTCCTGACTTTATTTCCTTTGGATATATACTGAGAAGTGAGATTAACTAGATCATATGGAAATTTTATTTTTAATTTTTTGAGGAATCATCATATTATTTTCCATAACAGTTGTATGAATTTACATTCCCACTGACAGTGTACAAGGGTTTCTTTTTCTCCGTATCTTCACCAACACTTATTTTTGTCCTTTTGATAAAAGATGTTCTAACAGGTGTGACATGATATATTCATTGTGGCTTTGTTTTGCATTTTCCTGATAATTAGTGATGTTGACCAGTTTCTCATACATCTGTTGGGCATTTGTATGTCTTCTTTTGAGAAATGTCTACTCAGGTCTTTAGCTCATTTTAAAATCAGGTTATTTGTTTTTTGCAATTGAGTTTTTTGAGTTCTTTATATATTTTGAATATTAGGCCATTATCATATATGTGATTTGCAAATATTTTCTCCCATCCTGTAGATTGCCTTTTACGTTGTTATTATTTCCTTTGTAGTGCAGAAGCTTTTAAGTTTGATGCACTCTTGTCTATTTGCAATTTTTTGCCTTTGCTTTTGTTGTCATATCAAAAAAATTATTACCCAGACTAGTGTCAGGAAGATTTTCCCTCATGTTTTTTTCCAGTGGTTTTAGACTTCAGGTTTTACAGTTAAGTCTTTATTAATTTTGAGTTGAGTTTTATATATGGTGTGAGAGAAGGGTCTAATTTCATTCTTCTGCATATGGATATATAGTTTTCCCAACACCATTTATTGAAGAGACCATCCTATCCCCATAGTTATTGGCATTCTTATCAAAGATCATTTGACCATAGATGCATGAATTTATTTCTAGTCTCTCTATTCTGTTCCATTGGTCTATATGTCTGAGTTTATCCCAGTCCATGCTGTTTTGATTACTTTAGCTTTGTAATATATTTTGAAATCAGTAAGTGAAATGTCTATGGCTTTGTTTTTGCTCAAGATTGTTTTGGCTATCCCAGACAGAAAAATCAATGAGAAAACAGAAGAACTAAGCAACATTTTAGACTAAATGAACCTAACAGACACACCTTTCTACCCAGCAGAAGATGCACATTCTCCTTAAGCACACATGGAACATTCTTTAGAATAGGTCACATGTTACATCACAAAACAAGTCAACTAATTTAAGAAGATTAAAATTATTCCAACTGTCTTTTCTAATCACAGTGGAATGAAACTAGAAATCAATGACAGTAAGGAAATAGAAAAAATCACAAATACATGAAACTAAACAGCACATTCTTGAACAAACATTGGGTCAAAGAGGAAATCAAAGGGGAATTTTAAAAGTATCTTGAGAGAAACAAAAATGAAAACACAACATACCAAAGCTTATGAGATGCAGCAAAAACAGTGCTAAAGCAATACATGCATTAAAAAGGAAAGATTTCAAACAACCTAACTGTACACTGCGGGGAACTAGAAAAAGGACAAACTAAGCCCAAAGTTAGAAAAACAAAGGACATCATAAAGAGTTGTCCAGCCTTTCACTTGTTGTTAGGTTGATGACTTCCAGCTTCTTACATGCTGAACTGGAAACCAGAAGTCTGATATGGGTCATTTTTAGTTTTATTTATTTATTTATTTATTTTTGAGACAGGGTCTTGCTCTGTTGCCCAGGTTGGAGTGCAGTGGCACTATCATAGCTCACTGCAGCTTTGACCTCCCAGGCTCAAGTGATCCTTCCACCTCAGCCTCCAGAATAGCTGGGACTACAGGTGTGCACCACCACACCAGGCTAATTTTTTAAATTTTTTGTGGGGGTCTCACTATGCTGTCTAGGGTAGTCTTGAACTCTTAGGTTCAAGCAATCCTCCTGCCTTTTCCTTCTGAAGTGTTGGGATTACGTGCTTGACCTTAATTATTTTTAAAGCTGCCTCAGTCTTTAAAGATTGAGAACCACCACTGTACCTGAGCCAGAATTTTTTTTTTTTTTTTTTTTTTTGAGACGGAGTTTCGCTCTTGTTACCCAGGCTGGAGTGCAATGGCACGATCTCAGCTCACCGCAACCTCCGCCTCCTGGGTTCAGGCAATTCTCCTGCCTCAGCCTCCTGAGTAGCTGGGATTACAGGCACACGCCACCATGCCCAGCTAATTTTTTGTATTTTTAGTAGAGACGGGGTTTCACCATGTTGACCGGGATGGTCTCGATCTCTTGACCTCGTGATCCACCCACCTTGGCCTCCCAAAGTGCTGGGATTACAGGCGTGAGCCACCGCGCCCAGCCCCTGAGCCAGAATTTTAATGCTGTGGGAACTCAGAGGTAATCTTCCTCATGTGGACTTGGGATCTTCCTGCAGGTCAAGAGGTGGCTGCAGTTTAACTAACTGGCTAGCCAGGGGACTAGTGTGATAGAAAAGCAAAACAACCCCTTTAAGAGCATTGCAAAATAGTAACTAACTGTTATCAGCCTTTAGCCAACTTTGACCCTACACAATTTGCCCTTTTGACTTAACTTTGAAATATTCTGTCTATAAAAGCATGGCTCTGGCACACAAAGTTATTTCACATTTCATTTGGTCCCAATCATGATTCTACTGGGTGAAGACTCATGTAAAACTCACTTTGCAACTGGGAAAACTGAGACTCAGGTGAGTGAATAAACTTCACTAATTGCTGAGTGGCATCATGCACAAAGCAAGGTCCTACTACTACAGTGCACTAAAGTACTTGTATCTCCAACTTTTGTGGGATTTTCCACAACTTCTAGTACAGAACTGGGCATGCAGTGGATATTTATTATAATTTCTAAAAAGCATTTTATAAAACATGGCAAGTATTTGTAAAATGTCTTATGGTTTACAAAGAACATTCATGTCCACTCTTTTTCTATTAAAATGCTTGCTAAGGTTATGGATAAATGAATGGACACATATAGTTTTAAAATAGATTTTGGGTGTTTGCACCAGTGTCCTTTCAAACTCCCTAAATATTCAGGGGACCAATTTTTTGGTTTTTGCTCATGAATGGCCTGCATCTCCAGTCCATTTAAAAATCATACCTTGGTTCCTCACTCCCACATCCATCCTAGTTTCTAGCATCCAACCTCATCTCGTGGAGTGATAAGGCCACTCAGAAAACACTTGGTTTTAATATTGCTTTTGCCACTGACTACCAAGGGGAACTTTAGTAAGTCATTTCTCTGGGTTTCAATATCTGTGCATGAAAAAGGAGAAAGCTGGACTAGACTGGTGCGCAAACACGAGGCAAACGCATACATCTCTCCTCATTGTGCACAAGCCAGACATTGCTAATTGGTCATGCAATGTCCTTCCCACTGTATTTGGATACAGTCTTAGACTCTTTCTGAATCCAGAATTCCAGGCAGCCATTACAAATTAGCCAGGATTAGCACTCAAGATGAAACTGATTAGACATCTTGGCACTAGATGACATTCAAGTTTCCTTCCAACTCTGCTATTCTATGGTTTTCTGGTTTTAAAAGCTGGGTTGCATGGATCTCATCCTTCAGCCTGTTATATGAGGCCGATCCCAAAGTTGGAACTGGCAGCATAACTTGGAATGCCCAGAGCATCAATGGGGCTCAGAAATTTCTCTAAAAATTTCTTAGTTGTTCTTAATTTTGGCTGTACATTAGAGTCACATTGGCAGTCTTTTTTCAAAAGTTGAGGTAAACCTATTTCATGCATATGATAAAGGGGAACATTTTAATCTCAGGTGTACAGTTTGATGGATTTTTACATATATAATATCTGCATAACCACTACCTTAATCAAGATATAGAATATTTCCAGCACTCAAGGAGGAAAGCTTATGTCCCTTCCTATTGACATTTAGAGGTAACCATTGTTCTGTTTTCTGTCACCACAGATGAATTTCACCTGATCTTCAATTCGGTATAACACGTGTGGTCTTTTGTGTCTGGCATCTTTTGCTCAACCTAATGTTTTTGAGATTCATGTGGGTTTTCCAGGGCATTGATAGTTCTTTTATATTGCTACTTAGTATTTCATTGTTTGAATATGTTACAATTTACCCATTCTCCTGTTGATGGATGACTGAGTTACTTCCAGGTTTGGACTATTAACAGTAAAGCTTCTCTGATCATTCTTACACTTATCATTTTGTGGATCTATGTACTCACTTCTCTAAGAGTGAAATTGCTGGGTCTGAGGGTGCATATACAGTCAATCCTCATTATTCATGAATACTGTATTTGTGAATTTGCCTATCTGCTAAAATATATTTGTAGCCTCAAAAATCAATACTCATGGCACTTTCACAGTCATTGATGGACATGTGCAGAGAGGTGATAAATTTGAGTCAAATGATACGCACATTCCCAGTAAGCCTGAACATGACAAGGCTCTGCCTTCTTGTTCCAGTCCTCATACTGTAAACTGCTGTGTTTACAGTGCTAGTGCCCTGTATTTTATGTTTTTGTGTGTTTTTGAAGGACGATTTCACTGTTTTAAATGCTGGCACTAAGTGATGTGTTGAAGTGCTGTGTAGTGTTCCTGAACACAAGAAGGCTGGGATTGTGCCTTCTGGAGAAAACACGTGGGTTAGATAAACTTTGTTCCAGGGATGAGATCAGTATTAATGTATCAACAGTATATATTAAGTAAGAGGTCTTTAAATAGAAACACACATAAAACAAGGTTAAGTATTGATTGGCTGAGCAAAGTTTTTTTTTTTTTTGAGACAGTGTCTCATTCTGTTGCTGCTGGAGTGCAGTGCCAAAATCACTACTCACTGCAGCCTCAGCCTCCCAAGTAGCTAGGACTACAGGCATACATCACTGCATCTAACTAATCTTCTAAAAGAATTATGGGAGAGATGGGGGTCTCTGTGTTGCCCAGGCTGGTCTTGAACTCCTGGACTCAAGCAATTCTCCTACCTCTTCCTTCCAAAATACTGGGATTATAGCCATGAGCCACCGCGCCTGGCTAGCTGACCAAAATCTTGTGATTAAGGGCTGGCAGGCATCTAATCCTGCAGTTCCGCTAGGAGCAATGGTTCAGTATTCACCAATTCAGTGTTCACTGTGACTTTATAGAACAAATAGCACTGCAAATAATAATTGACTATATGTTCAACTTTAATGCCTTATAGTTCACTAACATGATTGTATAATCTAGGGAGCTTTAAAAGCTGCCTTTGGTCAGGCTATGCCTAGACCAATTACATTAGCATTTCTGGTAGGGGACCCCCAGGAAGGAGTCTTCAAGCTGCTCAAGTGGACCCACTCTATAGCCAGTGTTGACCATCATAGATGGAAATACAGGGAGAGAAGACAGAGCAATCACAACAGAGTGCAGCCTGTCCATAAAGCTGTCACTCAGTAAATAATTGTCAATTTTACTTAAGTAGGTTCCCTTTGGTTTATTTTTTATTCAGCCTTTTACTGTCTTCTCTTTATGGATGGTTCATGCACATAAAAACATACAATGGAAAAAGCAATCTCTAGCCTGGAAAATAAATGACAAGAACTACCCTCGTACCAAGGTGGAACTCTTACTCACAGACCTGGTCTTGATTATAAAGAGCAAACAGTGCCTTGGCAAACAGAAAGAATCACCTACCAGGCATATGAGCATTTATCATCACCTATGATTCTGAACAAAGGGAGGGAGGAAAAGTCTGTGTAGTAATCAAAAAGACACTGCAATGGAAAACAAAGGTGACGATTGACTGTTAGATGCAAAGGAACAGCTCCTTGTCATCAGGAAATCAGTATCTTTTACTCGCAAAACTAGCAGGACCAATTTCTATGGTAGTCAGCATAAATCTAGCCAAGACAATAAAATTTTCACCGTCCCAAGATGGTTGGCTCTGTTGCTGAAATTATTACAATCACTCAGTTTAAGGCGTGAAGTTTTAAGAACCACTTCTCCTTTACCAAGACAGACAGAGCTGTCAAAGCCTTCCACCTTACCTGGTTTGCAGGCACCATATGAAGGTACTTAGGTATTTACCTCCAGGATGGAAAACTCCAACCTTTAGTACTCAGAATTGAATTGAAAATTGCTGAAGGGGTGTCTGAGTTGGCCAATGGTTCTTGAAGTGTGGTTTCTGGACAAGCAGCATCAGCATTAACTGGGAACCTGTTAGAAATGGGGATGCTTGCCGGTAAGGTTGTCAGACAAAATACAGGATGCTCAGTGAAACTTGAGCTTCAGATAAGCAATAATGACATTTTTTTTTTGTATAAGTACGTTCTATGCAATACTTGGGACTAAGTACTAAAAATAATGTTGTTCAACTGAAATTCAAACTTCACTGGGAATCCTGTATTTTTATTTGTAAATCTGGTAACCCTACACTCTACACCCCAGACCTACAGAATCAGAAACTCCTAGGGGTGCAGCTCAGTAAGACGTGGTTCAATGAGCCTTCCAGGTGATTCTGATGTGAGCTGAAGCTTAAGACCCAGTGCTCTAGTTTTAGTTCCCATCTTACTGTTGATGATAACTCATTATCTTGTTCCCTTTGTAATTCACATTGGTCAGAGTCCCAATTTTAAAGTGTCACAAATTGATTTCGCCAGATACAGGTGCGTGCTTCAGGGCTCACATCCCCTGGTTTCTGAATGTGCCCTTTGCAGTTCACTGCCACTGTATGGGACCTCTCACCAGACAGACTGTGAGGCTGTCCGTCTATGACCCATGGCAGCCATGGGTATCATCTCCTTTGCCTCCATTACAGCCACACCACAGTAGCTGTTTGGTTTTCTTACCTCTAAAAGTCCACCAAAGGCTTGTGCCACCTGGATAACACGACGGTGAATTAAACAATGCTATCCCAGGCCTCTTTCCACAGCAGGAAATGCCGCTTGACTATAGGAACCCATTAATGCAGAGCATCTGAGTAGGCTATGTCCTGAGCAAAATAATTAGGGTCCGCATAATGGTGATAACAGTAATAATAATCATTCATGGAGCACTTGCTATATACAAAGCATTGTACAAATATGTCCTATGCAGTATTTGTAACTATCATTTAATCTTCATGATAACTTTGTGAATTCAGAACTATTTTCATCCTTTTAAGGCAAGGAAGTTAAGACTTGGCAAGGGCATGTAAGTTGTTCATAATCTCACAACTGTTTAAGAGGAGATAGCAAAGCTAAGACATGAACTCCTGTTTGTCCAAGCCCACAGCTGATGCTCTAAACCATAATGCCTATTTATTTCTTTTGGGAAGAAAGTTTTGTGAGAACCAGTGCCAGGGTAGAAAAGCTGATCTGTAACTGATGAACTGCTGGGAGCTCAGTGTGGATAAGTCTGAGAACTAAAAACTCCAGGGTGATCTAGACATGGGAGGCCTTCTTACTTTTGTAAATTTTACTTCCTGGAACTGTAAAGTCCTGGAAAAGATTCTTACAGTGAAGATTAGAGAAAAAAAAAATCTTTTGAGTTCTGGCACGGGGAATCATTTTGAAGTATGCCAGATTATTCACTTCTTCCCAACAAGACCTGCCCTCAAGAGGAACTATATCAGCAGAGCCTAACCTATGGGGGTTTCATGAGAGGTGAATTGACCTAGGGAAGAGAAATGCCCCACCCCAGCTCTCTCTAGCCATCCTGTACCACCTTGGGAGTGGGAAAAAACCTGAGAAGCCTTTGTAAAATTTATAGTCAATGATTATAGTTTATATATAAGTGAAATAAATGACAGCAATGATATAAAGGACTGGAGGGAGGGATTAGGGATATTTTATTATTATAACATACTCACACTACTTGTGAAGCAGCATAGCGTTATTTGAAAATGGACTTGGATTAGCTGTAAATGTATATTGCAAACTCGAGCAACCACTAAAACAGGTTTAAAAAGTATAATTGTTGTGCTAATAAAAAAGAAAATGAAATAAAATGCTCAACTAGTGCCACAAAAGGCAGAAAACGTGTAGAAAACAAAATGTGTAGAAACCAAGAACAAAGGGAATCAATAGAAAACAACAAATATGACAGATATTAATCCAACTATTTCAATAATAATTTAAAATGTTAATGGTCTAAATACACCAATTAAAAGACAGAGATTATCAGAGCGGATCCAAAAACAAAAGTCAACTATATGTCATATTTAAGAAACCCACTTTAAATATAAAGATGCACATAGGTAAAAAGTAAAGTGATGGGGAAAGAAATATGAAACACCAATCAAAAGAAAGATGGAGTAGATATATTAACTTCAGAGAAAGTAGACGATAGATCAAGAAAAGTTATCAGGATAAAGAGGAGCATTACATAATGATAAAGAGGTCAGTTTTCCAAAAAGTCATAGCAATCCTTAATCTGCGTGCTCCTAACAACAGAGCATCAAAATATGTGAGGCTAAAACTGATAGGACTGTAAAGAAGAATAGATTAATCCACTGTTATAATGGGTGACTTTAATATTTCTCTATCAGAAATGGACAGACACAGCAGGCAGAAAATCAGTAAGGACAATGTTGAACTCAACAGTACCATCAATCAAGTGGATATAATCGACATCTATGGACTACTTCATCCGACAACAGCAGAACACACATTCTTCTCAAGCTCACATAAAATATTCAGCAAGATAGGCCACATTCTGACCCTAAAACACACATTAACAAATTTAAAATTATAGAAATAATACAGTTTAAGCTCTCAGACAGCAATGTAATTAAATTGGAAAGCAACAACAGAAAGATAGCTAGAAAATCCCCAAATAGTTGGAGATTAAATATCATGTGTTTAAGTAACTTATTAGTCGAAAAGAAATCTCAAGAGAAATTTAAAAATTATTTGAACTGAAAAAAATGAAAGCACAGCTTGTCAAGATCTGTGGGATATAGTGAAGGCAATACTCACAAAAATTCATAGCATTGCATGACTGTATTAGAATAGAAAAAAGGTCTAAAATCAACAATCTAAGCTTCCTCATCCGGAAACTAGAAAAGGAGAGCAAATTAAGTGCAAAGTAAGACCATTTTTGGTCTTATAAAAATAATAAAAATTAAAGTGGAAATCAATGAAATTGAAAAGAAAATCAATAGAGAAAATCACTGAAAACAAAAGGTAGTTCTTGGAAAAGATTAAAATTGATTATCCTCTAGTTAGGCTAACTAAGGAAAAAGGAGAGAACAAATTATTAATATCAGAAATAAAAGCAAGACATCTCTACAGAACCCATGGACATTGAAAGAGTAATAAAAATTACTATGAACCATTTCTATATTCACAAATTCAACAACCTGGATAAAATGAACCAATTCCTTGAAAGGTGTAGTCTGCTAAGAGTCACATAAAAATCAACAATCAGAATAAGCCTTTGTCTATTAAAGACATTGTATCAATAATTAATAACCTCTGCAAAGAGAAAGTACCAGGTCCAGATGGATTCATCAGCAAATTCTACCAAACCTTTAAGGAAGAAATTAGACCAATTTTTCCCTCTCTTCCAGAAGATAAAAGGAAAGGGAATACTTCCTAACTAATTCTATGATGCCAGTATTACCCTAATAACTAAACAAAATAAAGATATTACCAGAAAACTAAAGACCAGTATTGCTCATGAATATATAACAGAAGGAAAAATCCTTGAAAAATATTAGTAAATTAAATCCAGCAATGTATAAAAAGACTTATGCACCATGACCAAGTGGGATTTATTCTAGGTATGCAAGGCTGGTTCAACAGGTGAAAATTAATTAATATAAAGCATCACATCAATAGAAGAAGAAAACCACATGATCATATCAATAGATACAGAAAAACATTTGACAAACTCTAACACCCATTCATGATTAAATAAAACCTCTCAGCAAATAAGAATAAAGAAGAATTTCCTTAACTTGAAAAATAATATCTACAAAACCCTACAGCTAACATCATATTTAATGGTGAGGAAATGAAAAGCTTCTCTGTTAAGATTAGGAACAAGGCAAGGACGATTTCTCTTACCACTCCTTTCAACATCATACTGGAAGTCCCAGGTAAGGCCATAAGGCAAGAAAAGGAGAAAAAGAAAAGGTACATATTGGGAAGGAATCAAAAAAAGGTCTTTGCTAACTGATGAATGGTTATCTGGAATCTATGAAAAATTCTCCTGGAACTAATGTCATAGCAAGATAGTAGGATACAAGGTTTATATATAGTCAGTCACTTTCCTATATGACAGCAATAAACAAGTGAAATTTGAAATAAAAAATACTTTACTATTTACATTAGCACACCCCAAAACAAAGTACTTAGCTATAAATCTAACAAAATATGTATGAGACATAAATGAGGAAGACTACAAAACTGATGAAACAAAGAATGAAAGAAATGCAGAGAAATGCCATGTTGATATGGGAAGATTCAATATGTCAGTTCCTTCCAATTGGATCTATAGAGTCTATGTAATCTCAATAAAAATCCTAGCAAGTTATTTTGTGGATATCAACAAACTCATTCTAAAATTTATGTGGAGAGATAAAAGACTCAGAATAGCCAACAGAATAGTGAAGGAGAAAAAGCAAGTCAGGAAACTGATACTACCTGCCTTTAAGATTTACTGTAAAGCTATAGTAACAAAGACAGTGAGGCATTGGTGAAAGAATAGACAAATATGCTAATGGAATAGAATAGAGAGCCCAGAAATAGACCCACATACATATAGTAAGTTACTGTTTGACCAAGAAGTAACGATAGTCATTACAGCGAATGATACTGGAATAACTGGACATCCACATGTGCCTTCCCCTGCCCCACCCCCACCAATAAAAAAAATCTAGACACAGACCTTGCAACCTCAACAAGAACGAACTCAAATGGGATCACTGTACTAAATATAAAATGCAAAACTTTAAAAGTACTAGAATACAACATGGGAGAAAATCTAGATGACCGTGGGGTATGGTCGTGACTTTTTATATATAACACCAAAAGCATAATTCATGAAAAAAAAAACTGATATGCTGGACTTCATTAACATCAAAATTTCTACTCTGTGAGAGACATTGTTAAGAGAATGAGAAACAAGCCACAAACTAGGAGAAAATATTTGCAAAAGATATATCTGATAAAGGATCGTTATTCAAAACCTACAAAAAGCTTTCAAAACTCAGCAAGAAAATGAATAACCTGATGGAAAAACAGGCAAAAGACCTGAACAGACAGCTCACCCAAAATATATATACATATTACACATAAACATCTAAAAAGGTGCTTGATATTGTAAGTTAGTAGGGAATTGCCAATTAAAACAATGACTTACCCCTAAACGTCTGTTAGAATGGCGAAGACACAAAATACTGGCAAGACCAAATCCTGGCTGGGATGTGGAGCAATAGGAACACTCATTTATTACTGATGGAAATGCAAAATGTTACAGCCACTTTGGAAGACAATTTGTCAGTTTCTTACAAATAATCTTACCATACAATCTAGCAATTATGTCTTGGTATTTACCCAAATGAGCTGAAAACTTATGTTCACACAACAACCTGCATATGAAGGTTTATAATAGCCTTATTTTTAACTGCAAAACCTTGGAAGCAACCAAGATGTCTTTCAGCAGGTGAATGAATAAATAAGCTGTGGTACATCCAGATAGTGGGGTATTATTCAGTGCCAAGAAGCTATCAAGCCATGAAAAGACATGGAGGAACTTTAAGTGCATGTTACTATGTGAAATAAACCCTGAAAGCACACATACGATATTGATTTTTCAACTATATGACTGATATGGTTTGGCTGTGTCCCCACCCAAATTTCATCTTGACTTGTAGCTCCCATAATCCCCATGTGTTGTGGGAGGGAGCTGGTGGGAGGTAATTTAACCATGGGGGTAGATTTTCCTATGCTCTTCTTGTGATAGTGAATAAGTCTCATGGGATCTGATGGTTTTATAAAGGGGAGTTCCCCTGCACCTGCTCTCTTGCCTGCCACCATGTAAGACATACCCTTGCTCCTCCTTCACCTTCCACCGTGATTGTGAGGCCTCCCCAGCCATGTGGAACTGTGAGTCAATTAAACTTCTTTCTTATGTAAATTACCCAGTGTTGGGTATGTCTTTATTAACAGCATGAGAATGGACTAATACAATAACACTTTGAAAAAAGCAAATCTATCAGTGATTTCCTAGAGTTAGGGGGTGAGCAGGATGGGTAGACAGAGCACAGAGGAATTTTAGGGCAGTGAGATTCTTCTGCATGATACCGTAGTGGTGGATACATGTCATTATACATTTGTCCAAACACAAATGTACAACACTAAGAGTGAACCCTGATGTAAACTTTGGATTTTGGGTGATTATGATGTGTCAACATGGGTTGGTTCACGGACTGTAACACATTCACCAATTTGGTGAAGAATTCAGGGAGGCTGTGCATGTGTAGGGGCAGTGGATACATGGGAACTCTGTACTTCCTACTCACTCTTGCTGTGAATCTAAAGCTGCTCTAACAAATAGTCTATTAAACACACACACACATACACACACAAAATTAGCCAAGATGAACTTGAACACTGCAGTAACAGTGTTTTACCCAGCCCTTGGAGTGTTGAAGGCTGGTATCCATGCTTGATACTTTCAACATTGAAATACAAAATCTGAAAGATTTTTATACCCAAAAATATGAGGACAATGGCATGTATTTTCCTTTATGCCTTATTCTTTCCAAAGAAAGATAGGATAGAAAAATGAAATGAGGAATCACCTAGTATTATTGATATTAGATTAGGATATTAGAAGGGGAGTTATCAGATTGTATGGTTTATCAATTTTTGTGGACAGGTGAGACTAGGGTCAGAACTTATATATCTGAGCTGTGTCATTTATCTTAGTTTTGGTTTCTCCCAGAAGCTGAGCCTGAGACAAGGATTCAAGTTCAAGGACTTTATTTGGGAAATGAGAGGAATTCCAGTAGGGGAGTCAGGAAGTACTGCAAAAAAGGGAAGTGTGTTCTCAGCTCAGCCACTGCTGTGGCAATTGGAACTTGAGTTTGCTGGGGAAACTGTAAGCCAGTCTGAAAAAGGCTGGAAGAGTGAGTTATTGTATTAATATTTTGAAGGATCTCAAAGTCAAATAAAATATAGGAATGAAACTCTAAAATTAAAATGTTTTATTTTGGAGGAAAGAATTGCAATTTGGGACATACATGCAGACTGACTGGTCTTTGGTATGTCCAAAGGACAAAGAGAAGATTAGAGGTTTTGTAAAAAGAAGAAATGTTATGTATTTCTCTTTGAGAAATTTCATTGGCACTAGTAAGGTTTTGAGGAGCTGGCAAGTTCTGATAGGTAAGTGACTGTGGTGGGCAAATTAGTCTTAGTTGCAGTAGGTCATTTCAGCAGCCATTAGATAAAATTGGTTTCAGGTTACAGCATGCAGTGAACGCTGCCAGGCTTGCAGAGAATTACATTTTCGGAGTAATGTTTTATGCCCTGAGTACCTTTTCCCCAGCCTCTAGATTCTGTTTTAGTTGGGTATGACAAGAATGATCCAATTTGTATGATCAGCTTTCACAAGGACAGGAGAGCTGGGATAAAAGGAAAAGTTACCCTTTAACACTTGTCTGAGTTGGGGGTTGAGATTCTTACCTGGTTCAGGCGTGTTTGTGGAGATAGAAATGGCATAATGATTGTATGAAAGAAGGAATGATTAATTCGCTTTGTCTGGAGTGTGGCGGGGTAGGTCATAGAAAGCTTCACAAAGCAGATGATATTGAAGAGGGGTCATGGTGAAAGTTTTAGGGTCAAGAGATGAAGGGTCTTCCAAACAGAGTAAGTAGCACGTAGAAAGGTATGGACGCGGGAAACAGCATAGTGAGTCTAGGGGACGGTACCCCATCTGGTCCTCTGGTCACCTGGTCTTCTAGTGCTATGGAAGCCTTGGGCTTGAGAGGGGGCAGGGAGTCTGGGGGAGGGAGGGATGGAGGGATGGAGGGATGGACCACAGCCAGTCACAGAGTGTCTTATTTGTCTGGATTTTGTTTTATAAGTAAGGGGGTGGCATGAAAGTGTTTAAAATGGCCGGGCGCGGTGGCTCAAGCCTGTAATCCCAGCACTTTGGGAGGCCGAGGCGGGTGGATCACGAGGTCAAGAGATCGAGACCATCCTGGTCGACATGGTGAAACCCCGTCTCTACTAATACAAAAAATTAGCTGGGCACGGTGGCGCGTGCCTGTAATCCCAGCTACTCAGGAGGCTGAGGCAGGAGAATTGCCTGAACCCAGGAGGCGGAGGTTGCGGTGAGCCGAGATCGCGCCATTGCACTCCAGCCTGGGTATCAAGAGCGAAACTCCGTCTCAAAAAAAAAAAAAAAAAAGAAAAAAAAGAAAGTGTTTAAAATAAGGTCAGATCTGCATTTTAAGAAGACCATTTTGGCCAGTGTGGACGGTGACTTGGAAGGGCCAAGGTGGGGTGGTGGTTGGGGTAGAGCGTGCAGGGGGGACCTGGAGGCGGAGAGGCTGGCAGAAGACTCTGGGAAGAGCTGAGGGTGATAGGGGAGCGCTGGGAGGAAAGAATACAGGATTCATGGGATAAAGGAGCTCCAGAGAGGGAGGAGTTGAGATGGTGTTAATTCCTATTTCAACAACAGTAGCAATGCTGTGAGGTGGTTATTAACTTTTCTTTTAACTTTTAAATTTTGATGCAGTTTTAGATTTTCAGAAAAGGTGTGGTATTTTCTTTTTCTGTTTGAAAATAAGTTGCAGATGTGATATCTACTGTAGACTGAATGTGTCCCCAAATCCATGTGTTTAAATGGTAACCCCCACTGTGATGATATTAGGAAGTGGGGCCGTTGGTAAGTGATTAGGTTGGAGAGTGGAACCCTCATTAATGTGATTAGTGGCCTTATAAAATAGGCCTAAGAGAGCGCCCCTGCCCTTTCCACCATTCAAAGACACAGCCAGCAAGAAGGCACTGTCTACAAACCAGCAAGAGAGCCCTCACCTGACATCAACTCTACTGGTGCCTTTATCTTGACTCTCAGCCTCCTGCGCTGTAAAAAACAAATTTCTGTTTTTCATAGGCCACCCAGTCTATAATACTTTGTTATAGAAGCCCAAATAGACTGAAACAGTACCCCTTTGCACTTTTACTTACTGTTTTTCCCTAAAACAAA
This sequence comes from Aotus nancymaae, assembly GCF_030222135.1. Classification (NCBI taxonomy): domain Eukaryota; kingdom Metazoa; phylum Chordata; class Mammalia; order Primates; family Aotidae; genus Aotus; species Aotus nancymaae. The sequence continues at coordinate 6,812,361 of NW_026988412.1, read as the reverse complement.
AATTATATAACACTTGCACAATTATGAAAATCAGGAAATTAAATATTTATAAAATATATTATATAAACTATAGACATGATTTGGATGTTAGTCCCTCATAGCAAGAATAAATAAACAAATAAATAAATAAACCAAGAAATGAAACAAAAAAATCCTGGCTGCCGCATCGAGTTCAGTTGTCATGTTTCTTTGGCTTCCTGTAATCAGGGCAGTACCTAGACTTTCTTTGTCTTTCGTCTCGTGTGTATATACCTATATACTTTTTAATATTTTTATTGTATGTATATATACTTTTTCATATATATATACTTTTTGACGTATTTGATGTGCACAGGCCCATTGTGTTGCAGAATGTCTCTCCACTTGCGTTTGTTTCATGTCTCCCATGACTAGACTCAGGTGATTGTTTTTGGCAGAAACACACAGAGGTGTGTTGTGGTCTTCTCAGGGCACATGAGGAAATACGGGGTGCTGACGTGCCCATGATGAGGGAGATAGCTTTGATCACGTGGTTAAAGTGATATCTACCAATTTCTTTTGGTTTAAAGTTGCGATTTTTCCCTTTGTCATTTGTAAGGGCCTTGTGGGGAGATACTTTGAGACCAGGCAAATAACCCATTATTCCTCAAACTTCCACCTTGGGGTGCTTACTCTTAACCCACATTTCACAGAAGAGGAAATTGATGCTCAGATAGGTGGAGCAACTTGCTGGGCTCACGAGGTCAGCAAGCAAAACTCAAGTTAAAATTTTCTGACTCTAGGTCATGCCTCTTCACCTCTTGAGCTCTCTTCCTGGGTTAATGTCAGTTTCTAAGCCATCCTTTCTGTGGCAGACCTACCATGCCTCACCCACATTCCCTCAGCCCTTACATTTGAACCTTGCTTCTAAGTGCAGCATCCAAGGACTCAGCATAGTCACAGTACCAGCTCTGCCACCTGGCACCCATCAGAGGTGGCACCCCCTGGGAGTGGCCCTGGACCAGTCAGTGACCCTCCCATACCATTCAGGAGTTGCTTACAGATTCCTTGGCAACCTTGCTCACTGGGTGGGCAGCTCTGAGGTGTGTGCTGTACATTGTTTCCCAGAGGATCCCAGCAGGAGGAAGCTGCAGTGCCCACCGCAGGGACCTGCTTGAGTGATGTACTCTCATCAGCTTCCTTCACATCCCCATATCACCTGGTATCACCTCCTAACTAAAGAACATGAATCCTTTTCTTGGATTTGCCTCTAGGGAAATATAAACTAAGGCTCTTTGTGAAGTTTTGTGTTTCCTCTCCATTCTCGTCCCTCCTGTGAGCCCCCTGTTAGTGTCTCTCAAATATCATAGACCCCAAAATAAGCACGGCCCAGAGGTGGAGTTTGAGCAGGCTAGGATGGAGCCTACTGAGTTCTCAGGAGGGCACGTGAAGGGTAACCAGAGGAATGTATACCCTTGCTCAGCTCCAGTGAGCTGGTCTGAGGCTGGATCTGATTGTATAGTCAGAGACATGGTTGAGAACATGCATGTGCCAGAACTGGGGGCCTGAGCTCACTGCAGCCAGCAGTGGCCCTTCCCTCTCCCTTTAGGAACAAGTAATAAGAGAAGTGTGAAATATCAATTTGGCTTGAAGCTACAATATTGGGGTGCACCCATCCTTTGAGCTAGCGTCTTAGGAGGGGCTTCCTTGAGGCAGGCCTTATGATGACAATCTGTGTTCATGTGTTTTACTAAAGCAGGACTCTGGAGTAAAATTGTAAAGGCAGTAGAGCAGGCAGGGGACTGTGGCAGCAAGCAAGGGAGTAATTTCAGGTGATACTGGGGGCAGTGCTGGAGTGTGAATTGCACCAAGAGTTTGCTCCACCTCAAGGCCAGGGAGTGGGGCTTTCACACCTTGCACCGGGGAGGGCAGGCACATCAACTCCAAGACACTTCTTGCTTTCTTTGTTTTGGGTAGTGGTTCAAGTATTGCAAGGGCATTGAAGTGGATTGCAGGTATGAGTGATAGAAGTGAAGGCTGAGTGTGGCGGCTCATGCCTCTAATTCCAACACTTTGGGAGGCTGAGGTGGGAGGGTTGCTTGAGGCCAGGAGTTCAAGACCAGCCTGGGCAACATAGAAAGATCTCATCTCTACAAAAAATACAGAATTAGTTCGGCATTGTGGTGTGCACCTGTGGTCCCAGCTACTTAGGAGCTGAGGTGGGAGGATGGTTTGAGCCCAGGAAATTGAGATGGCAGTGAGCTGAGATCACACCATTGCTCTCCAGCTTGGGCAACAGAGCAAGAACCTGACTCAAAAAATATATAAATAAAAGAGACGTGAAGTGCAGAGAAAAGGGCTGGGCACCCAGAACTGGTTGGGCTGCTGTGACAAAATATCACAGACTGGGTGCTTTGAGCAACAGATATTTTTTCTCACCATTCTGGAGACTGGAAATCCAATATCAAGGTGTCACTGGGTTGGTTTCTGGTGAGGGTTCTCTCCTTGGCTTGCAGATGGCCACCTTCCCAAATAGTGTTCACATTTGGCCTTTCTTCTGTGCCTGCACACCCCTGGTGTCTCTTTCTGTTCCTATGAGGACACCAGTCAGGTTGGATTAGAGTCCCACCCTACAGGCCTTTTTTCTTTCTTTTTGCCTTTACTTGAGAATCTGACACCTTTATTTAACCTTAATTACCTCTTTAAAGGAGCTGTTTTCAAATACAGCCATATAGGGGGTTAGAGCTTCAACCTATGAATTTGGGGGGACACATTCAGTCCATGACAAATGGTGAGAAAGATCTGAGGTCATCTGGGTGGAGGCCCAACATTATCTATGCACTCACTTTAAGCTGAGCCCTCACAAAACCTTCTTAGTGACCACTTCACATTGTGGGCTCTTAGAAAGCGTTCTGTTACCTAAATCCTCAGCCCTAGAGCTGTCTCCAGTCTACACCTATGCAGCTGGCCATAGCCATGCTCTCGGTCTTTACCCATCTTTAGGGATGGAGCACTCCCCTAGTGCTGAAAAGGTCTCTGAAAGCTGAATCCATGGCTTCATTTTGCATATGGAAGAAAATAAGCCTGGGGCAGACCAAATGCCTCCCTGGAAGTTGGTGTCCTCATGGTAGAGTTGGGCTCACTGTCCAGACTTCCAGACTGAGCAGGGGAGAAAGACCTAACTTTCATTGGATGCTGCTTCTTTTTATATGCAAAGGAATGTGTAGCTGTTTTCCCCCATCAGATTTGCATATTCTCTTCTGGCTGCCAGGGGTGCAACCTTTTTCTCAGGGTTAATGGTATTTACATCAGTCTGAGACACCAACTGGCGCTTAAGACCCAGACTTTGCAATTAAGCCGTTCCATAAGCAAAGAGGAGCTTATGAAGCTTTGTGACAGGTTGAATATTTATAAGCAGGCTTATCTTAATTAAGATTGCTGAATGGCCAAGCTGGAATGTGTTTTCTTCTTTCACACAATGTCTTTCAGCTGGGAGGTCACTGGCAGTCAGGTTTTTGGGGTGGTGGGTGGGAGAAGATTTGGCGATTGGATGAGTCACCTGCAGAAGATGGGAGAGGGCCAGCAGCTCAGTCACAGCCACCCTGAAGAACTTCTCTTGAGCAATCTGTTTACTTACCCAGCCAGCTCACGCTCAGCCTGGGGTTCAGCACTAGCTATCCTCTTGAAATAAGCAATGTGTGTGATAAGCAATATAAGCATCTAGCTATGGTTTATGGTAGACTCTGTCTGATGGGGACGGAGTTATGTCATCTCAGCAGAGTCATCTTTTCTCCCTTGATCCAGGTGGCCAAAGCAAATGGCCTGTGCGAATTCCTTAGGCAGGGAGACCAACTGGTCCTTGTTTGCCTGGGATGATTCTGGTTTTAAAACTCAAAATTCTATATCCTAGAAGTTCCCTCAGTCTTGTAGGTGACTCTATTTTTAGGCCAAGAAGAGAAATCTCATTGGAATGAAGGTCCATTACACCTTGGCAGACTCTTTTTTAAAAAATTTAACTGACAAATAATAATTGTATATATTTATGAGGTACAATGTGGTGTTTTGATATGTGTATACTTATGAAATGATTTAATCAAGCTAATTAATCTATCGATCACCTCATCTACTTATTTTTTTCTAAGAATATTTAAAATCTACTGTTTTAGTAATTTTGAAATATACAGTACTGTATTTGTACATTTTCACACTGCTGTAAAGATACTATCTGAGCCTGGGTAGTTTATAAAGGAAAAAGGTTTAATTGACTCACGGTTCCACATGGCTGGGGATGCCTCAGGAAACTTATAATTATGGTGGAAAGAAAAAAGGAAACAAACTTGAAGCTTTTTACATGGCGGCAGGAGAGAGAGTGCTAGCAAGATCGGGGAAAACTGCCTTATGAAACGATCAAATCTCTTGATAGCTCCCTCACTATTGAGAGAACAGCATGGGGAAACCGCCCCCTGAATCCAATCAGTTCCTACCAGGTCTCTCCCTAAACACCTGGGGATTACAAGTCAAGGTAGATTTGGGTGGGGACACAAAGCCTAATTATGTCAAGTACATCGTTATTAATTGTGCTCACCATGCTGTCTCTTCTTTACAGTTCAGTGGGAAGCCTAGGCGTTTGGTTTCCAGGATGTGACCACCTCTACCTCTCCACAGCCATTTTCTCCATAGACTCACCTGCAGCCCAAGGGATATTCCATTCCCTATCTTTCCTTCCATAATAGTTCCGAGGACGGCTGAGGTGATGGCAGAAGACTAAGGGGAAAGTAAAGGTGTTGGTGACCCAGTCCTTCCTGTCTTAGGGGCTAGGTTGGCTAGATCCCTAGACTGAGAAGCCAGGCTGAGTGTGACCTGTGGAGACCCAGAAGGTTAAGAGGACTGGATATTGCCTTGCAGGGAATGGCAAGCCATGAAATATTTTGGAATGAGTGGTGCATACAAAACATTGCCCCAGAAAGCATGTTCCTTCAGGAGTTGATAGAGTGCGCAGCACCCTGCAGACTGGAGTTTATGGACATCCCAGTGACAAAGGGCGTGACTCAGGTGGCTGTGGAACAGCGAGTGGCCCTAACCTGAGTGAGTCCCTGCAGTGTCCGAGAAATTATGTTGAGCTATAACCACCCAAGAGAAGAGACAAGGGTAGATACGTCACCAAGAAGACTCAGAAAACCCAACTGTCCAAGCTCACTAAGGGGAAACAGCAGTGTTGCAGATGTTTGGTGCCTTGTCCATCCGCACCCAGCACTTGCCCTTCAGTGTACTGCACGTACCTCCATCTCTCCATCCAAGGCATGCTTGGTCAAAGCTGGGCAGGCTGGAAAGTAGGGCCCCAGTGATGATGTTGTTTGATGGATAAATATCCCCACTTCCTCATCACTGTCCCAAGGTGGGGACAGCTCTGAGCTGTGTTTTACACTGTCTCCCACAGTGCCCAACATGATTGATCTCAGTGGCCCACAGTGGTAACCCAGCCAACCCCAGGCTTTAGCTGCCCTCCCTTCCTGGCCTCATATCTGCCTCCTCTAGTGGTGTTTTCTGGGATCACCTCCCAAATAAGCTACTTGTATTCAAATTCTTATTTCAGGGTCTGTTTCTGGAGGATCCCAATCTAAGACAGATTAAAACCAGGTGCTCTGCTATTCTGCATCTCCTTTAATATTAGACAAATCTGAATCACTGCTCTTTGAACTATGAGCTTCAGTTCTTTGCCATTTTGGGGGAGGAGCTCTCTGGGTCTGCTTGTCCAGATGTATACGGGTCTGATGACTTGCTGTATGATGTCTCACAAGTCCTCTGCCCGTTCTGGGCACTGTCTTAGGGGCTAGGTTGGCTAGATCCCTAGACTGAGAAGCCAGACTGAGGGTCACTGCTTTCCTTTGAGTGTTGTGGTGTCTTCAGGTTTCTGTAAATCAGGACATTCAGGGACATGCTGTGAGAATCAGCTTTGCACTGTTTGGTAGCTTCGTTGATGGAAGAGGGTGCTTTGATGGAAGATTGCTGTGTGGCAATTGGAGGCAAGGCCAGATTTAGGGATGGAGGGTAGGTGGCAGCAAAGTCCTGGTCATCTCAGCTGGAACTCATTCTTTCCTCAAAGTGTTGGAGATGAATTTCAGTCTCTCCACTCCAGAGTTTGAAAGTCTTTTTCTAGTCCTGACTTGTTTTTCCAACAAACTGACATCCCTGCCCTTGGACCCAGCACCCCCCATAATCATTGTTTTTGTAACCGTTCACAAAGGTAAGTTTGAAAATGTAAAGCGCAGAGGGGTGATTCCAATAAAAGCAAATTGAAGACGACTTTTATATCTTAGAAATCCACTCATCTGCACATCTGAGACTAACAATTGTTAGTGCACGTGCTTTGTTACCTCTCTTTGTCTCTTTTTACCCCTTTTTCTGAGCCTGATTCAACTATGGCTCTTCAGAGAGTCTATGAGACTGAAATGGTTTCTAAAAACTGGTCCCAAAGTAGGCAATGTAGCCCAAGCCAGAGGAGCTATCAAACACTAAATGGGCATCAGGGAAGTCAGTCAAGATGTAAATATGGATTTTGAAGATCAAAATAATTCTAAGTAACCAGAAGTATTAGTTTTGTCACCATTCAGGTAGCATAGTCGAAGGCTGAAAGACCCATAGGGGGCACTTTTCTTAGGCAAATTTAGTGCCGATAATGTTCTGAAGCCTCTTTGTAAGGTCATAGTCGAGTTCAAAGTTCATCTTGAGTGCTTAGAATGGACCTTTGTGACTACAGACATCATGAAATATTCTCTATTTCTTTTTTTATTCCCTTTGGAACTATGCCTATTGAAAAGGTGATTTTGAGGACAAATTTACAGCAGCAACATAAATAACATTCCATCTGTAATTAGCTTTCACGACGGGTCCAGGGAGTCCTGACAGCCTTGTGCATCCTAGAGATCCTAGAGGAATCAGAGAAGGTGTCAATCACTAACTGTTCTTGGTAACATGCAGAGGGGATGAAGATACTTTCCTTAGGGTGGTGGGAAGCTTTGATGAAGGTGTGAAGAGACTGATCTGGAAGAGGAAGGGAGTTGGATAAAGGCACCAGAACGAGCATACTTGCGAACCATACTCCCTTCTGCATTAGGTCTCTAGAAGTTACAAAAACGACATAAAACATATCCATTACAGCTGTAGAAGATTGGATCTTACTTTTCTTGGATGTGAAATTATGCAAGCTAGAAGTGAGAGGAAATGAGGTTGAAAGTGGAGTTAACTAATCAAAACACATGCAGTTGAGTTTCTTTTTTTTTTTTTTTTTTTTTAAGGCAGAAGTAGTTCAGGGGTGCTGCACAAGAGCCCCAGGACAGCTCCCAACTTGAGGCTGTGGATGCAGAGGGTGAGGAGGCTGCCTGAGGTCATCTGTCCTGGGGATTGATGATGTGTCTCTGGAGCAGCCTGGTGGGTTGCCACCTGCCCGTGTCAAGCAGCAGCAGACAGAGGCATTTTCTGCCAGGTGTGAGCAGAAACCATGAGTACTTAGGAAAGAGAGGCAGGTACCAGGTAGCTGCTGATAGTAGGGGTTGAGACTACTGACATCTAAGATAACATATTGATACAAAGTGTCTACCAAACACCGTAGCGTTCTCCCAAAACTAGGAAAGAGATCGCACAATCATAACTACCATTCGACATTATACTAAAGGCCAGTACAATAAGAGACATAAAAATGAGATATTCAAAGATGATATAAGAATTCAGAAAATCTAAGAAAATCAAGGGACAAATTATTAGAATTTAGATTTCTACAAAGGAGTCTAATATAAAACCAACATTAAAAAGTCAAAAGACTTAAACATCAGCAATAATAAATTAGACAATGTAATACAAAATAGGATTTCAGGACCACAAAACCGTAAAATACCTAACAAATATAATGACAAATGTGAAAGATCTACATAAAAAATTATGAAACTTTATTAAATGTCACCAATAGAAATCTGAGTAAGTGAAAACCTATACTGTGTTTCTATATCATATATTTCTCAATTCTCACTAAATTAATCCATAAAATACCAGTGGAATTTTAAGAAAGCATATAGTAAGCAGAGTAAGTCAGCCAATTTCTTTTTAAGAACAGCATGACAGGGCTTTTGCCTTATAAGATATAAAGTATATCATGAGGCTACATACAACAAATTAACAGCCAGATGCATAAGTTGTAACTAAAAAGTATCAGAAGAAAATATAGGAATTAGTAATCTTGGGATAGGGAAGTTTTCTTAAGCAAGGCACAAAATGCAGAAGCCACAATTGATAGATTTTGACAGATTACATCAAAATGAAAACTTCTTTAGGTGGTATAAAACCACAAATTAAGCAACTTAAATAACCAGAAAATATTTGCAACATATGGGAGTTAAAGGATTATAAAAATGAGTGTGACTGGATCACAAAATTATCATACATTCGAAAGCACAGATAAAGCATCTTCTACTTTATTCATCTATATTTGATTTCATCTCCTCTATCAGGCCTCCATAATTTTGTCCACTCTAATAAACGTAATGTGAACCAATGTATCCAAAAGTTTGTTTAGGCAATACTGGTTTGGATGAAATGCCCAGACTTCCTCCCTAAGATGCAGGGGGTGTGGGAATGAGGCTGTGGTTCGTGTGGCCTTGAAATGGTAAGGACAGTGGAGGACTCGTTTCTTGTCTTCTGGATTTCCTCTCATGTCCACTTCAGTTTGTGGATTAGTGACTGCCCAGGTGCAACTGGTCTCATGCCTGGCTGCTTCATTTCTGAAGGCACTTGGGACTGAGGTTCACCTTGATGTCTTTGGTTCTGGTTGCTTTGCTAGCTTGGCCAATGCCTATGGCCCTTTTGTCAGAAGCATTCAAACCAGAGCGACTCCATCTTGAGTGAGGGCTAGGAAAATGAGGCTGGGAGTTATTGGGCTGCATTCTCAAAATTTAGGTATTCCTAGTCTCTAGATGTTTATGGTTAAGGGAACAGATTGATAACATTTACTAAACAGACCCAGACTTGGGAGTGCCTAATATCCCAGTAACTCGAGAACAAAAGCAGTCTTAATTTCACTTCAAAGATAATACCATTGATTCTTGCAAAATATAGTAATTAAGAAAATTGATCCTTTATCACTCACCCTTGTAGCAGAGCACATCTCCCATGATCTTTTTTTTAATCCTTCATAAATGAGTATTGTACCTAGGGTGGATGCATTTCTCCTCTTACTTTCAGAAACACCCCACTCTGTCTGTGGAGCAGCCATGCTTTATTCCTGCACTTTCTTAATAAACTTGCTTTCACTTTACTCTAAGGACTCGCCCTGAATTCTGTCTTGTGTGAGATCCAAGAACCCCCTCTTCGGGTCTGGATCAAGACCCCTTTCCGGTAACATTTTCTGGCTGACCCAGCCCCACTACGGCCCTCGCTATAACCTTGCCTCAGGTCTACGTGTGTCTCCCAGGCCCTGTGGCCTGTCCTGCAGCCCTCACTTGGGAGCTGCTTTCCTTCATCTCATGGGCTCTTTGGTGTGCTCCTGTCTAGCCACCCGGGTACCTCTGTACCTGCTCAGGGCTGCAAGGAACTCTGGGTTCCCTTAGAGCCTCATGTAGGGAGTGCCAGATAAAATACAGGATGCCCAGTTAAATTAGAATTTCAGATAAATAGCAAATAATATTTTAGTATAAGTGTGTTCCAAATATTACAGGTCTCAAGTATTATATTAGTTTATTAGTTATACTAAAAGAAACATTACTTGTTTTTCTAAAGTTCTCATCTCACTGGGCATCCTATATTTTTATTTGTGAAATCTGTCAGCACTAGCCACATGGGAACCAGTGACTGCTTCCTTCTTTTGCCCAGCCACCTGGCACACTGGGTTGACGTGGTTGTGGCCACTTCAATTAGGCTTGGGCTGAGCATGAGACTGCCTCCTTCCTCTGTCTGGATAGAAAATGAGGTTGAGGTTCTGCTGCTTTTTGCTTTTTCCTCAATTTATCTCCTCTATGCCTTCAATCCAGAGCCATTAAACTAACACATTCTCTTTACACAGGCTGCGGGGGCTTCCCCGTTTTCCTCTCTGCATGGACTTTTCTTAGGTCCTTTAGGCTCTTGCTATGTTCAAGGAGGGAGATAAAGGAATTTAGAAAATCCCTTCTCTTTCCACAAAGCCTGGATTTAGAGCCCATTATCTTGTTGTGAATTCAAACCCTATTTGAATGTCAGTAGCTGAATATTAATTCTTGGTATCACTGCTGTAGATAATTCTAAAATCCCTCCTTGGTCCTCAGTGGCAAGGGTAGTCAAATTCCTTAGGCTGATTAGGGGAAAGGCTGCTAGGGTATAATTTCCTAGAAGCTGGAAAGATGACTTTTATACAAATATAAAGTGAACAGGTGTCAAAGATTTTATTTAGCTCATTAATTATTGAAGGAGTGAGTCAGTTGTTAGAAGAGATTCAAATCAGAATTTGAGTTACAAAGAATTATATTCTCTTTGGGACAAAATTCATTTGCATCGTTAAGGACAGGAACCATTTACATTGCTACCAGTTGTCTTCACTTTAACTGCTGCCTCTACAGACATGTAAAATAGACTAATAATGGAAAGTCAATCAAAAGGCACAGGCCTCTCTAGAATCAGATCATCCCAGAAGGTGCCCTAGGCAATGCCCAATACTACTGAAAGAAAACTCAGGGATCTCTCTTGCCCATTTCCACATCTTGAAGAATTTTTTCCTGACAAAGTATAATCTCAAAAAAAAATTTTTTTTTAACCTGTTCCAATACTAAAAGATAATAAATTCAAAGAAGAGGAAGTATAAATGGCTGACAAATATAAGATTAATGCTCAACCTCACCAGCCTATTCATGGGAAACATATTAAAACAGCATAAGAGTTTTTAATCAGTTAATATCCAGGGTGGAAAGACAAAGACGTCAGGCATTGCTGTTGGAAGTATAAATTGGTTACATGTTTTTGGAGCACGATTTGGAAGTGTCTGTTGAAATTTTAAATGTGGACACTTATATGCAATTTCACTTATAGATATATCCTCTAGAGAAATAGTAACAAACAAGCACGTGCATAATGGTGAAAGCATTGCTAATTCATTTACCAAATATTTATTAAGCACCTACTCTGTGTCAAGCTCAGAGATGCTTGGGACACATGAGTAAACAAACCAGCCAAAGCTCCTGCTTTGCTGGAATGTGTATTCTTATGGGTGCAGATAGCCAAAAATACATAATGAATATGTAAATTCCCTAGTTTTTTGGAAGATAATAAATGTGGAAAAAAAGAGTTAGTAGATTAGGGTAAGGAAGAATTTGGAGTGCTGAGAATTGGGGTGGGAGTGGGGGACGGGTTTGGGTATTAAATATGGTGGTCAGGGTAGACCTCGTTGAGAAGGTGAAATTTGAATGAAGACTTGAAAGGGGTGTGGGAGTGAGTCATGCAGGTGCTTGAGGGAAGAGCAAAGGCAAGAGCCTGGAGGTGGGAGCATGCTTGGCATCTTGGAGAAAAATCAAGGAAGCCAGTGTATGTGGATCCAGGAGAGGGTAGCAGGAAATGAAGTTGGTATGAGTAACAGGACACCTAACTTGAGGGGCCTCCCTGGACTTTTAAGGACTTCTGAAGTCTCTGTTAATGAAATGGGGGAGTTTGTAAGGTTTTGAGCAGGGAAGTTACACATCTTGAGGAAAGAGACCCAAGCATTTAGGATCACCTCCCCCCTTGACTTCCACACTGCATTTTAATAGAAGAAAAGGCTGGCCGACCAGAGCCTCCTTAATCGCCTTCCTATAGAGAGCAGGCGTAGTATGGGGGAATCTTTCTGGAAGGCATTGTTTTTACTTAAACAAGATCAAACCCCACCCCACTCCTACTCCATCCACCAAGACCCTGTCACATGTAATTTCTAAAACTGTAAACCCAAGACCCTTTCACATGTAATTTCTAAAACTGTAAACCCAAGACCCTTTCATATGTAATTACTAAAACTGTAAACACAAGACCCTGTCACATGTAATTTCTAAAACTGTAAACCCAAGACCCTTTCACATAATTTCTAAGGCTGTAAACCCAAGACCCTTTCACATGTAATATCTAGAGTTAAAAGCCTATATAAAGGCAGAGCTTCGCTTTGTTAGGTGAGCTTGGCTGTTAAATAACTATGTCGCCTTGCTCCCGGCAGAAATAAATCACCTCTTCCTTCCTAGTTTGGTATCCGAGAGGTCTGTTTTTTGCGGCCGCTCCTACTTCAGTCTGAATGTCATGTTCCCTGAATCCCCCAAGCCTATGGTGTAGATAATACATATATGGTAGGAGCAGGAGGGTGGACGTGGGACCAGTCTAGGGGTGTTGCTCCTGGCCTGGACTAGCCTAGTCTGGCAGCAGTCGAGGAGTTAAAGGTGGTCAGCTTTTGCAAGTATCTGCGTGTGTTTTAAATAAATTTCATTGTGTATATACAACATGATGTTACGGGCTACATACACATAGTGGAATAATTACTATAGTAAAGCAAGTTAACGTAGTCACTGTTAACATATCACGTAGTTACTTACCCATACTTTTTTCCCGTGACAAGGAGAGCTTAAATCTACTCATTTAGCAGGAATCTCGAATTCAGTAAAGTTTTATTACCTTATAAACCAAAAATAAATTTTAAACCCTCCAATCAACTGAATGGACCCTCCTCTCAGCCAAGGGCTTTCTAAAGTAAACCTGAATCACTAGTTCACACAATGATGGGAATGGTTGGTCAGACATACCTCATTGTAACTTCCTTACTTTGGAATTCAGGCGGAGCTGACCAGCACTAACATTAAACTAGAGACCTTAAGACTCACAAAACAGATTCTTTGTAGCAATGAGATAGCAACATGAGATAGCAGGCTCTGAAAGAAATAGAAATATCCCAAAATATATTTCTTTGGGATTAGGGTTTTATAACCTACTTTAAATAAAAGTTGGAGAATTCTTTTATGGCCTGCTTCAGGGGAGAACAGTGAGAGAAGGCTAGAGAACCTTCCTGCTTCTTCTGTTTTTCCAAATGCCAAGGAACTACCACGTCAGGGTATAGCATTAGATAGTGGTATTAGTATTTGGGCTTCCCCAGGGAAGCACCAATTTTGACTCATGACAGAATGGAGAGCCCATAAATAATCCCCAAAGAAGCTAGCCTTGAACTATTAAGACACAAAAGATGAACTCGGTGTTGTGAGACGCCTCTGCAGTTAATTTATTGGTCTGGTTCTGGTTAGTAGTGTGGCCTTGAGCAAATCACGTGCATTTCTGGGCTTCACTTTCCTTATCAGTGGGTAAATGAATGAGTGGAATTGGTCCATTTGTAAGCCTCCATGAGTTTATAAAATAGGAGCTGTTGAGAAGGGAGATCTGTGCTCTACCCTCATCTAAGGCAGCCTTACCCCCTTTCACCTGGGCAACTGTATGTTCCTTTGCAGTCCTTCAAGATGGGGACTGGACCTTGCCATCTCTCTGCTCCTCCGATCTTTCTGGCAGAGTTCCTCCTGTTAACTCATCTTCTAACCTCAGGCTCCTAAGAAAGTAGAAACTAGCAATGACCAGGATGGGCAATGGTAGCTGAAGATTTAGAGCTTGGGGTAGGGTGAACCTGAGGGGGAAATACATTGTAATGAGTTTGTGTGGGCAGCAAGATGATCCATGTGATGACAGGTAGAACTTAATGGAGATGCTTCCTCCTCCCTCCCCTTCCGTCCCCTTCCCCTCAAGCCTGGCTCCCCACCAGAATTGTGCTATTTAATTATCTTTGCTGATAAAGATAAATGGCAATCATTTAGCTTCTGAATGAGTACAAAGAGAAATTTCGTGTGAGTCATCCAGGGTCGTCTTCCAAACCTCACTGGAAACTAAGCTGTGTTTTTTATGACTTCTGTGCTTTGCAGAGACTCTAATTTCCCTCATTGGTGACTATTACAGGGCTTTATATAGAACAGTAAAACAACGTGGCACATTAACCTTTGTGAATGACACAGTCAGAAGGTGCCTTCGTCAGCAATGGACTCTGATGTAAACATAGGGAAGTGAGACACAGCTTTGGTACAGATTGCTTTGTATAACTTACCCCCTGTGGCCTGGGTGACACTTTTAAGAGTCATAGACAATGCCAGCTTTGTCCCTCCCTGTTGGAGGTGGGAAAGCTGCAGTCACAAATGGCCAGTTTAGAGCTGGATGTGGACATCTCACCAGTTCTCATGGCCTCCTCTGCTGCCACCCTGCTCTGAGCCACCACTGTCTCTCCCCTGGACGATCACAATGGCTTTGTGACTGGTTCTCCCTGTTTCTGCCCCCATGGTGTGTTTTCAAATCAGTAACCAGAGGAATCTTTTAAAAACGTTGTTGTTATTTACCGCTTATCTCTCCCCAGTGAAAACGTACTTCCCGATGATGGAAATTTTCGTCTTTGTTCCCTACTTTTAGGACTGTATCCTTTAGGTCAGGGCTTCTCCAACCCTAACGTGCCCAGGAATCACCTGGGGGTCCTTTTAAAATGTAGATTCTAATTGGTAGCTTTGGGGTGAGAACTAAGAATTTGTATCTCTAACAAGCTCTCAGGTGATACTTGTTATTAAACCAGACTGGGGTCTGCCTGCCCAGTGCAGCAAAACCAAACATTGACATCGGGATTGCAATGAGAGAAAATGAGGCATGTATGGCAGGGCACTAAAAAGGAGAATGGGGCTGCTAAAGCTTAAGACTCAAACTCCCTGATGGCTTACAGAAAAGAGTTTCTAAAGGTGGGGAGGCAGAAGTCACAGGCAAAGTCATGAATCAACACATGGAGGCTACACATTGGTTTGACCTAAAAAGGCAGGACATCTTGAAGCAGGGGCCCAAAGGTCATAGGTGAATTCAGAGATTTTCTGATTTGCAATTGGTTAAGGAGGCGGAAATTTGTCAAAAAGTTTAGGATCAGCGAAAAGAATGTTAGCTCTGGCTCATGGTTGTGACCTCCTCCAGGCCTCTCAGAAAAAAAATTTACAACAAAGGACAGGAGTGAGAGTTTCCAGACCTCACTTTCTCCTTATCTGAGGTCTGCATGCCAGTGGATCTGTTTGGTGTAGGTCCAGGTTTCTGAAAAACAACTCAGGGACATACTGATATGGCTTGGACCTGTGTGCCCGCCCAAATCTTATACTGAAATATAATCCCCAGTGCTGGAGGTGAAGCCTGGTGGGAGGTGATTGGATCATGGGGGTGGTTTCTCATGGTTTAAACCATCTGCACTTGGTGCTATTATAATGATGGTGAGTTCTCGTGAGGTTTGGTTGTTTAAAAGTGCGTGGCACCTCCCCTCCTCTCTCTTTTCCTCCTTCTCTGGCCACATGAAGTGCCAGCACCCACTTTGCCTTCTGTTATGATTTTCTGAGGCCTTGCCAGAAGCTGAGCAGATGCCAGCATCATCCTTCCTATACAGTCTGCAGAACCATGAGCCAATTAAACATCTTTTCTTTATAAATCACTCAGTCTCAGATATTTTCTTATAGCAATATAAGAATGGGCTAATACAGAAAATTGGTAATGAGAAGTGAGGACATTGTTATAAAGATGCCTGAAAATGTGGAAGCAGCTTTGAAACTGGGTAACCAGCAGAGGTTGGAACAGTTTGGAGGGCTCAGAAGAAGACAGGAAGGTGAGAGAAAGTTTGGAACTTTCTAGTTGCGACCACGACGTGGATAGTGATACGGACAGTGAAGTCTAGGATGAGGAGGACTCAGGTAGAAATGAGAAACTCATGATCGAAGCAACCATTGCAAAATTATAACTGAGAAAATTATCACAGTAAAATAGGTCTCATCTAACCAACTCCATCTCGCTTCTAACCTCCAAGCTGTCCTTGTTTACTCCTGGGCATAGGCCGAACTAACTATGGGAGGAATTTATCGTTTACCTTCGAAGCAAAGATAATAACAGCCTTTCCCAAAACAAATCCCCTTCCTGCCTGGGGACTAGACTGTCTTTGTAGGACTAACAAATTAGCTACAAGATTAGAAATTGTGATTTAAGAGTCATCCAGCTGGAGTCTGCAAGATTCTGACCTTCACCAAATTGATCCTGCAGATAATATCACTATTGTAAAACCTATGATAAGTGCTTTAGATATTGATAGATCAGCTGACACCACCCAGATTGATAAACTGGCTCATCTGATCTTGTGGCCCCCACCCAGGAACTGACTCAGCACAAAAGGACAGCTTTGATTCCCTGTGATTCATCTCCAGCCCAGCCAATGAGCACTCCCAACTCACTGGCCCTTATGTACCACATTATCCTTAAAAACTTTGATCCCCAAATTCTCAGGGAGACTGATTTGAGTAATCATAAAACTCTGTTCTTGCACAGAGCTGGTTCTTCATGAATAACTCTTTCTACATTGCAATTCCCTGTCTAGATAAATCAGCTCCGTCTAGGCAGTGGGCAAGACATCCACCGGGCAGTTACATTGGGAACTAGATAAAGGTCACTTTTGCTATGCATTAGCAAAGAGCCTGGCTGTATTGTGCCCCTGCTTTAGGGATCTGGGGGACTTGAACTTTAGAGTGATGATTTAAGGTATCTGGTGGAAGAAATTTCTAAGCAGCAAAGCATTCAAGATGTGGCCTGGCTGCTTTTAACAACCTATGCTTATATGTGTGAACAAATGAATAACCTGAAACTGGAACTAATATTTTAAAGAGAGACAGTATAAAAGTATGGAAAATTTGCAGCCTGACTGTGTGGTAGGAAAAAAAAGCTCATTTTCAGGGTAAAACTTCAAGCAGGTTGCAGCAATTTGCATGAGTAAAGAGGAGCCAACTGCTGATATCTCAGACAATGGGGAAAAGGCCTTGAAGGCATTTCAGAGATCTTCATGGCAGCCCCTCCTATCATAGGCCTAGAGGTCTAAGAGAGAAGAATGATTTTCTGGGCCAGGTCCAGGGTCCTGATGTCCCTATGTAGCCTTGGGACACTGTTTCCTGAGTCCTAGCTGCACCATCTCTGGCCATGGCTAAAAAAGACCCAGGTACAGCATGGGTCATTGCTTCAGAGGGTGCAAACCATAAGCCTTGGTGGCTTCCATGTGGTGTTAGGCCTGTGAGTGCACAGAATGCAAGAGTTGAGGCTTGAGAGTCTCCACCTGGATTTCAGAGGGTGTATGGAAAAGCCTGGATGTCCAGGCAGAAGCCTGCTGCAGGGGCAGAGCCCTCACAGAGAACCTCTACAAGGGAAATGTGGAAAGGAAATGTGGGATTGGTGCCCCCTCACATAATCTCCACTGGGGCACTGCCTAGTGGAGCTGCTGGTGACAGCCACCATCCTCCAGACTCTAGAATGGTAGATCCACCAGCAGCTTGCATTGTGCACCTGTAAAGGCTGCATTATCCTTCTGTACAGCCTGTGGAACCATGAGGCAATTAAACATCTTTTCTTTACAAATTACCCCTTCTCAGATATTTCTTTATAGCAGTGTGAGAACAGAATAATACACACTTGTTAGAATGTTATCTTTAGTTTCTATAGGGAACCAAAATATCTAGTGACTCTAACTTCCTTGGCTATTGTTTCAAGCTATTAATACCTTGTTGCATATCAAGTTGCTCTCAGGGCTAACCAGGTGCCTGGAATTTCCCTTGAAGGAACTCACAATTTTCTTTTATTTCCATGCTTGGATGGCCCTTAGGCCTTTAAGAGGAGTCTGTGCTGTGTCTCACACTGATGTGGGACAGCAAGGCTGAAGACCATGTCTGGAGGCAGGACCACCAATTGTTTTCTTTTTTCTTTTTTTTTGAGATGGAGTCTTGCTGTGTCACTTGGGCTGAAGTGTAGTGGCATGATCTTGGCTCACTGTAACCTCTACTTCCCAGGTTCAAGCAATTCTCCTGCCTCAGCTTCCCAAGTAGCTGGAATTACAGGCATGAGCCAGCATACTTGCTAATTTTTGTATTTTTTTTTTTTTTTTTTGAGATGGAGTTTTGCTCATTACCCAGGATGGAGTGCAATGGCGCGATCTTGGCTCATCGCAACCTCTGTCTCCTGGGTTCAGGCAATTCTCCTGCCTCAGCCTTCTCAGTAGCTGGGATTACAGGCATGCACCACCGTGCCCAGCTAATTTTTTGTATTTTTAGTAGAGACGGGGTTTCACCATGTTGACCAGGATGGTCTCAATCTCTTGACCTAGTGATCCACCCACCTCAGCCTCCCAAAGTGCTGGGATTACAGGTGTGAGCCACCGTGCCTGGCCCAATTTTTGTATTTTTAAAAGAGATGAGGTTTCACCATGTTGGCCAGGCTAGTCTTGAACTCCTGACCTCAAGTCATCTGCTGACCTCGGCTTCCTGAAATGCTGGGATTACAGGTATGAGACACTCTGCCTGGCCCCACCAGTTGTTTTCTTTCCAAAGTCAAGTTCAAAAACACAGGGCTGAGATGATGGTATCAGTCACATGAGAGAGCTTTAAATTATAGATTCCTGGGTGTCTAACTCAGAGTTTGTGATTTAGTAGGTCAGAAGGGGGCCATGGGAATCTTTTTTTTTTTTTTACTCACCAGGTGATTTGAATGTGCAGCTGGGATGGGTTACCAACGATACAGAAAAATAAAAAATTTCTTACATATGCAAATCTGATTCTAGTTGTTGCCAAATTGTCATCTAGTGAATACAAAATGAAAATTGGCATCACAAATGAAAATAAAAAAATTCTCCTTTTTCTTGTTGGCACCATTTTGTTGGCCTCCAAAAATTTAATGATTTCAACAGAGAAAAAGGGAAATGTGTATAATCATTTCAGAATATCCCTATTCATCACTTTAAAATTATATTTAGTATTATGAAAATAGCAGAAGCATATAGAAAACAATTCAAACAGTAAAAAAGTATGCAATGAAAAGTGAGCTTTTCTTCCATCTTGGACTTCCAGTCTCATTCTTTGGAGGAAATTTTTCTTAACAGTGTCTTATCAATATTTCCATAAAATTTCTAGGTACACACACCCGCAAACCCCTGCACCCACACCCCAATTTTTCTTTTTTTCAAAAGCAGTGGAAATGTGACCAAACTGTTTGTACCAGCCTTTTTCTTATTACTGCCTGTCTTGGTTTGCCGTGTACGGAAGAGTGTATTTTTACCCTGAGATCTACCATTTCCCAAGCCCCTGCCACTCCTCCCATTGAGAGATGAGATTTATGGCTATTTCCTTTGAATCTGAGTGGGGTTTGGACTATGTTGGAAGTGATACTATGTGACTATTGAGGCTAAATCATGAAAAGTAATACAACTACCACCTGGTCCTCTTGGCATTCTCGCTCAAGAACCCAGCTGCCATGCTGTGAGGATGTAGAGAGACCAAATGGAGAAGCCATGTTTAGATTTTCTAGCCAACAGACCTAGCTGAAGTCCCAGCCAACAGTCAGCATCAACCTTGGGAAATGTGAGACAAGCTTGAGATGATTTCAGCCTCCAGCCTTCAGGCCACTCCACCATGGAGCACAGATGAGCTGCAAAGGAACTGGAGACAGAAAGTCCTGATCTCATTTAAGGGCTCACAGCAGGAGTTACAGGGGGATGGTATAACCTATGTGTCATTCATGGGTGATCCTGAGCCAATCACTATGTATTAGTTTAGCGTAGCCTAGGCAACACTGCAAGAGCAAACAAATCTACATCTTCCAGCTTCACAACATACATGTTTATTTCTTACTCTCATTGCAGTCCAGTGAGAGTCAGGTGGCTCTCTTTCCTATCATAACTTAGAGATCCAGTTTCCTTCTATGTGGTGGCTCTTCTATCTTTAAGAGCTTCCTTGGAATCCTTTATTGTATTCTCTTCATTTGGCTGGCCTAAAGAGGGCATGGAAAATCACATGGGAAATTGTATGGCTTGGCCTTATATGAGCTACATCACTTCTGCCCACAATCCAGTGTGGCAGACACAAACATATGGCCCCCTCCTAGCTGCAAGGAATTCTGGAAAATGTAGTCTTTTTGAGCACCAAGGTAGAGGACACAAGAGTGGTGGGTGTCTGGCCAGTTTCTGAGAATAATAATGATGCCAACCTCTCCAGGTTGCTGTGAAGATCAAACTATAAGAAGTTGTCTTACCTCTGATGAAGTTGAAGGAACTATACACATTTTAGGTATTAGGGTGTTTCCCATCAGAGAAAGATACCTGAGACACTTTTCCTCAACAGTCCAGGGGCCGCATAAATGATGGACAATGATAAGCCACTTCTCCTTCCCTGGCTATCCTAAATGTAACCACTGGCAACCAGTGCCCTAATGCCAATGCCAACAATGCTTCTCCCCCCACTGGTGAGAGAGTAACATGTTACAAAAGCAGCCCACCCACATGCTATTCAGGCTCAGAGAAAAGACTCTCAGGAACACAGTTGGCCCCTCACCAGGCAACGTTCAAGTGGGACATTAAGCAGAGACACACTTGTTCTTTTTCTCTCCAGCTTTGTACCACACCAGTGGCTACCTAGGCTCTCTTTCCCCCAGCAGCACATACATTTCAGATGAATGAGAGAGCAAGAGAAAAATTACCTTAAAGGACCTGGAAGCAAACAATGGCAACTCTCTTAGAACCTGGTGGTTCACAGCCTTTCTTATCCATTTCCTCAGTAAAAATGCTTACATTCTGGGAGATCTTAATCTTCTCACTGGTGAAATGGGTGTGATCATTGTATCTGAGCTGCTGAGCATACACAGTTGTGGAGAGGATCAGGTAAGGAAATGCTTACAAAGGGCTCTGTAAAGTTTATAAACTGCCCTAAACAGAGGTGAGCAGTGCTGTTTCTCTTACTAAAGGCTGAGGAGCAACAGAGTGTGACCTTGTTGTGCAACTCTAAAAACTCACAGTCATTTTTCTGACTTTTTTTTTTTTTTTTTTACAATTTTTAATTCTTTTGGCTACATAATAGTTGTGTGTATTTATGGGATACATGCAATTTTTTGGTACAAGCATATGATGTGTAATGACCAAATCAGGGCAATTGGAATTGTAGGGGTCATTGCCGAGTTTAAAATGAGGAAACTGAGACCAGCACAAGAAGATCCAGTGCGAATTCATTCGGCTCCCAGGCGAGGTTCTGTGGTCCAACAGGAGGGGCCAGAGAAGTTGCACGGACTCCTCTCAGACGTGGGGTTTTATAGGGAGTGGAGGCATTCCGATTGGCTGTGGGAGAGCAGGATGTGGGCAGGGCAAGCTGCCATTGGCAGGTAAGTGGGATGCACAATGCTATTGGGCAGATTTACAAGGCTTCTTTTGCATTTTGGCAGGGTTTTCCAACGGCTGACTAGGTGCTGAGTGCAAAGCCTAGTGCCGAGTGCAGAAGTGGGCGTGGGGTGATGACGTAGTTTCTAGGTGCAGAGAGGGATGGGCGTGGCCGAGCTCTCGGAGGGAGATGGGGGTGTGTCCAAGCTCCCGGCAAGGCAACCGGCCTTACAGGAATAGCCATCACCCCAAACATCTATCCGTTCTTCATTTTAAGAATATTCTGATTCCACTCTTTCAGGTATTTTGAAATATACAATAAATTACTGTTAACTACAGTTTCCCTATTATGCTGCTGAACACTAGATCTCATTCATTCTAACTGTATTTGTTTGTTTGTTCGTTTCTGAGACAGGGTCTCAGTCTGTTGCCCGGGCTGGAGTGTAACGGCTCAATCATGATTCACTGCAGTCTCAAACTTTTGTGCTCAAGGGATCCTCCCACCTTAGCTTTTCCAAGTTGCTGGAACTACAGACATGCCCCACCACTCTTGGCTAATTTTTCTTTCTTTTTTCTTTCTGAGCCTAACATACTTCTTTTTGGAGTCTTGCTCTGTCACCCAGTCTGGAGTGCAGTGGCGTGATCTTGGCTCACTGCAACTTCCACTTCCAGGGTTCAAGTCACTCTCCTGCCTTAGCCTCCAAAGTAGCTGGGTGGTGCATGTCACCATGTCTGGCTCATTTTTGTATTTTTGGTAGAGACCAGGTTTCACCATATTGGCCAGGTTGGTCTCAAACTCCTGGCCTCAAGTAATCTGCCTGTCTTGGCCTCCCAAAGTGCTGGGAGGATTACATGTGTGAGTCACTGTGGCTGGACAGCTGAACCCACTTCTAAATCTAACCCACCTCCTTATTCCTTACTGGTGGTGGGGGGTGTTCACAGCATGGTCACCATATCTGTTATTTCATTCTGGGTTCCAAGCTTTCAGCTGCATTTTTTTTTTCCAGAGAGGAGTCTCTCTCTGTTGCCCAAGTTGCTCTTGAACCCCTGGGGGTCAAGCAATCCTCCTGCCTCCACCTCCCAAAATGCTGGAATTACAGGCATGAGCCACCAAACTTGGCCATAACCATCCCTACTATCCCTCTTCCCACTACCTTTTCTCTGATTATAAAATTTCTGTATAAATCTCAGAAAATATAAGAAACAATAATCATAACTTCTGCTTACTGAATAATGTCTATTCAGTCTATTTGCCCTCGTGGACGTGTGGTATGGTTCTGCCCTCCTACTTGGATAGCAGACAGCTGAGCAGGCCTGTGAGATTCCAGGTTGTGAAGCTGCTTGCTTTATCTGCCTATTTCCAAAGAAAGTAGCTCATCAGTTTCACTACGTGTGTCAAGAAGGGCCTTAAAAGCATCCTTTTCTTTTGACCCTGTACATTTTCTCCTAAGAAACTTCCCTAAACACACAATTCTTAGCGCAGCGCAGATTTATGGCCAAATATTCAAAGATGGCTGCTTCAGAGGTATTTATAAAAGTGGGAAATTAAAAATGTAAATCCCTGCCATTAAAGTAATTGGTAAGTAAATCATGGAACATTCATCCAGTGACATGTTATATGACCTCTAAGGATCATAGAGGCTTATGTTATACTTGTAATGACATAGAAAATTGTTTGTTACATAAAGGTTCGTAGGATAGGCAATGCTACATACAGTTTTATATCAACTGTGCTCAAAATGTGTAGAATGATGGCAGGAAAGAAATAGGCCAAAATGAACTGTATTGGTTTTGGGTGGTAGAATTATCAGAGACTTGTTTTTCTGTGTGTTTCTCCCTCTGCTTTTCCATACTTTTAAATGCTTCTACATGGAGCAAGATTTTAAAAAAATGGTTAATATAAAGTTAAAAACCCCCAATTCCCAATCTCAAACTGACATTCCCTATCTTAACTCCCTTTGTCTCACTTACTTAATTTCATTTGCTTTTCCTTACAAATGCATAGATTTCCATTGGTGCTCTCAGAACTAGGTGAAATTCAATTCAAATACATAAAAACTGCAGCCACCCACTCGCTAAGCCTTCATGTGTGAAAGAATTTTCAAAGGACCTGAGACGTAAGTGGTTCTCATATTAAATTCCCACCTTCAGTCACAGTTTAGAGAGCCCAGGTGAATGTTTTCTGTAATACTAATCATTTCTTTTGCAAACAAGTGTAAGAGAAAAAGAACATTTATTATGGATCCAATTATAACTGAAGTCTGTTAGAAATGAACTGCTGCAAAGAATCAGATCAATGTAGAGAGTACAAGTTTCCTGAAGATGCAAATGGCTTAGGTTTCATTTAGAACTTGACAATTGCTGTTAAGGCTCAGAGGAGTCTTGTGTGAGTGCAGACTGAATATTCCTTCAAGGAGCTTGCTTGGAGGATAGTCAATGAAAACAACCTATAGCCAGGATTTCTAAAACTCATCAGAAGAGGAATGCCCATAGGGGGACATGTTTTCAGGATCATCTTGTCTGTCTGTGCTGGCTACCCCCAAAGCCATCTTGAAGTTAAATAACATGTGAAGTGACTGCTGAGCAAAAGCCAGCGAAGTGTGATATGTATTAAATCTCATTCAGTGTATCCATTTGTGCCAGAAACAAAGGCAAGGGTAGTATTTTTTCTAAGTCTCAACATTTTATGAGGTCTTGCAGAATGCTTGACAACTGGGACCCTACAAATATTTACTCTACATCAGGAGACAAGTCAAGTGTAGACTTCCTTTATTAGAAATTGTCTAAAACTCAAAATAAAATGTTGGTTTTGCTTGGGGTGTGGACTCAGTGAATGCTCTTGGTATTTGCTGACCCTAAGAATCTCAGAGACATCCACATTCAAAATAAATCTCCAGACTGAGCACTTTATTGCTTTCTGATCTTTTCCGATTAATAGCTGATGTCAATCCTTATACCATGTGGGGCTGGTGTTTATCACGTGACCTTGAACTGTTCTGGGAACAGAAGTGTTTTCTAAGTAGGATGTTATATATGAAATAGCCTAGCTTTGAGACTCAATCACTTTTTACTTGCTTTGGTAAGACTACCATTTCCTTGCCTCTCTCCTCTGTACTCACAAGAGGTTTACCAGCTCCTCTTACCTTCCTGGGCTCATTCTCAAATTCCCCTTCCTGCCTCTCTAACTAGTTCTGGTTAAGGTACTGACTTTCTTGTTCCAAGCCCAGACCTGTGTATGTGAGTTATTATGGCAGGTTCTGCCAATGTCTCCTGTCATGAATTTCCTGCTATGGTGACCTGGTGTATACCCTGAATACTCTGAAAACTGGAAACCCACTCTGCTCCTTCAGGATACCTGCCAGATATTTAAGCCCGGCCCTGAAACCCGAGGGTAGGCATTTCACGTGCCAACCACTTCTAAGTCTAACCCACCTCCTATTCCCTTCTGGTGGGAAGCTGCACAGAATGATCACCACATCTGTTCTTTCATTCTGGGTCCCCAGAATGAAATGGCTGCATTTATGAAATTCAGCATATTATTGACCTACCCTGAGGACAGCTGAAGGGAGATACTCCTCCTTAAGAAGAAGCCTTTTAGAGGATTCAGCTCCACTCCTCAGATCCAAGAGATGACGTTGACTAACTCAGGTGGCTGCTACCCAGAAGCTGGTGCAAGTCGAAAAGTGGACCTTCTGGGGAAGCTTCCAATGACACCAGCTTGTGTTCACTCTATTTGAGTGAGACTGAAACAAGAAGGGATAGATCTCCTTGCATGAAAGGAAGGTCATTTAGGAAAGTAAACAAAATTACAAGGGTAGTCTTACAGCCTCTGATGCTGGGGATGGTATGCCAAATATCCTCACCAATATCATGAGATTGTATAGTCAACTGTGAACTTGTCCACCTTCCTAAATAGTAACACAAAATACAGATTATCTAAGGTGACTCCTTCTTGTGTGGGGTAGCTGGATCATATGGCCCGGATCATATGTCCCAGATCATGTTCTCCCAAAACTAACCTTTCTGGAGGTTTCTCACCTACGTTCTGGCCCAAATGGGTATATAGCCCTTCCTCTTAATAGTGTACTTGAGAAAAGACTGACTTTCCTCAAGGCTTCTGGATTACAAAATGGAAATACACACCAAAAGGGAACCATAAATTAGAAAATCTGACTGTAAGGTACAGTCGTTTTTAATTTTTTTTCACATTTTTAATTCTTGGCTTGGAATGTTTGACAGAGGGTGGTGCGCTCTACTTAGGCCCTGACCTCCTGCTCTGTTGGACCCTGGATAGAGGTTGGGAATTCCGTGGATGAATTTTGCCAAGGTCCATAGATTCCCCTGAGGTTATAATCGAATGCCTTTATGCCTGTTTATTTTTTGGGAATAGAGTTCTTAGCTTTCATGAGATTCTCAAAAATGCTTTTGTGTTTCCCAAATACAAAGATATTACAGGCAATTAGTTATACGTATTTAGTTATATGCGTCTTAGTCCCTATAACTGAATCCCATGTACCTGGTCATCTCAATTTATCCAAAGACAAGAAAGTGAAAGCAAGAAAGTAAGAGTCAGGGGATGGAAACTCTCTCCAGCTTCCTTCCTTGGTGATTTACTCCAAGAATAATTATTTCTTTCAAGGTGGGCCAACCTGCACTGATAATCAACTCAAAACACAACTCTAATAGGAATAGCATCCCAGCATTTTGGATCATATTTTATTATAGGGCCAACTTTTACCCACTCTGGAAAATATTCCATATAAATCAAAATTCTTCATTTCATGCTCTAAAACAGGGAACAATTTTCTTTAAAGCCTGCACATATTTTCTTCCTGGACCTCAAATGAATTCAGTTGTCAGAATGTTAAGCAAATTTTGTCTCAGTAGACACTCAGTGGGGAGAACTTTTAATCTGTTGTATGTTCTCAGGAGGTTAGATCAATTAATATTGTAGAAACAATACCACACGTAGTCTCAGGGATAGCTGTGAATATAAAATGAGACATTACCTTAATTTCCCCCAATGGATGACTTATTTCCTTTGCCAGCAAATATGGCTCATGGGTAATTGGCAAAATCGCACAGATGAATCTCAAAAGAATCCATGTTGGGTTATTAGGGGGTGAGTGGCAACAACCAACTTGATTGTTCCAGCATGATTGATCAGATGTTGATATTAACTCATGGGGTCATTGCAAACTAAAATGACAGTTTTGGTGTCCTTTGGAAAGAATGCTACCCTTGGAATGGAGAAGTCAGAGTTCTGGTGCTGCACTGGGCACCAACCGGGTGTGTAAACATAGATAAGCCACCTGGTCTGGCTGGATTCCTGTCTGGGTTCTCACCTGTACAAAGAGTCTCCCTAAAAGCAGCGTTAACTTCCGTGAATCCATTGGCTGTACAAATTTGAGTGACTCTGAAAAAGTCCTGGAGAGAACAAATGGCCTTAAATGTTGGCAAAAAAGTCAGGGACAGACCAATTGTACTATGAGTTGGGGGTGTACTAATATAGGTCTCAAACAATGGTTGATTTAAAAAATGGTTGGAATCCTGGGCAAGATGGCCCAATAGGAACAGCTCCGGTCTGCAGCTCCCAGCGAGATCAACGCAGAAAATGGGTGATTTCTGCATTTCCAACTGAGGTTGGAAATTGCAACACTATTCACAAAGGCAAAGACTTGGAACCAGCCCAAATGACCATCAATGATAAACTTGATAATGAAAATGTGGCACATATACACTATGAATACTATGCAGCTATAAAGATGTGAATTTATGTCCTTTGCAGGGACATCGATGAAGCTGGAAACCATTATTCTCAGGAAGCTAACACAGGAACAGAAAACCAAACACCACATGTTGTCACTCATAAGTGAGAGTTCAACAATGAGAACACATGGACACAGGGAGGGGGACATCACACACCGAGGCTTGTTGGGGGGTGGGGTGCTAGGGGAGGGATAGCATTAAGAGAAATACCTAATGTAGATGACGGGTTGATGGGTGCAACAAACCACCATGGCACGAGTATACCTATGTAACAAACTTGCACATTCTGCACATGTATCCCAGAACTTAAAGTATAATAAAAAAAATTGGGACAATGATGATCTTAATTCACTATCTGAGATGTTCAAATGGGCATTTCTGAATATATCAAATGATTGTATGATTTCCCACATATCTTTGTCTCTATCAGGCAAGCAACTTGAGTTGATCCCCGGAACAAGAAAGAAGCAGAAACACATTTATTAATTAGCATCACAATTTTACTTCCACCCTCATCTCTTTGCCCCAGGGCATTCTCTCCTTCACTCATGGCGATGATCTGAAGTAACAGGTGTACACTGGACAACTATGAAGTAAATTTTAGGCTTATATTTCCTGGGAGGATTCGGAGTCACTCAACTCCTGCCCTCAGAGACAAGGCACAAGGTCCTAAGTTAGGGAAATACCATTTTCTAAATAGCTCTAGATTGGGGCCCGTGTGGTAGACGTGGAGTGATCTTCATTTGCAGATGTTGGTCAGCAGTTTAAGCAACCGCCACCAAGTCTTGCCAGTTATGTGCATGTTCCTCCCAACTCTAACTTGATAATTTATTGTTTGCAAAACCTGAAGCAACCCGGGCCTAGTGGTGATTTAGCAAAAGCTG
The DNA here is from genome assembly GCF_030222135.1 of Aotus nancymaae. Taxonomy (NCBI): domain Eukaryota; kingdom Metazoa; phylum Chordata; class Mammalia; order Primates; family Aotidae; genus Aotus; species Aotus nancymaae. Next base: position 6,784,521 of record NW_026988412.1, on the reverse strand, counting down.
AGTGTCTTCACTTGAAATATCTACCAGCAAACTCGTTTTTGAGCTCCAGAAATATTTTTGATGAATAAAATTTACAGTGATCCCATTCAAACTGTGAGCCAACAGAAAGCACCATTTATAAATATTTCCCAATGGGATGAAGGAGAGCAGAGTACAGAACAATAAGAAGACATCCAACTGAAAATCAATGCAGCCATCTTATCCCTCATGTATTGAAAATTTTGCTTAGATCCAACCAGTGACCCGAGAAATTCTTGGCTAGAAAGGTGATACATCAAATGTTTCTGAGTAAAATAATTTTCAGCAAATATTATTGGCAAGCATAAGCATTGTACTAAGCAGGACACAACTGCAAACCAGATACAGATATTCTGTCACAAACCAGCTTAAGGGGGAGATGAGTTCATGAGTAACCAAAACGTGTAGTGCTGTGGGAAGGAATATTTGAGAGGGAGGAAAGAGCCAGAGCCATGGAACCATGGTGGGAAATGCCAGATGTGCACAGGAAACTGTAAGGTTAGCTTGGTTGGAAACCGGGTTGAAAGAATAGACTGGAGTCAGAAGCAGTTCATGATGCTTTTGTTACCAGAGGCTGGAATGACATTAACCTTTTAAAAGCTAACATGTTGGCCTATCATATAGAGCTTTTGGGCTGTTGGAGGCCTCTGGTAGTCAGGAGGTCCCCAGGAGGCCATATCCTAACTGGATTGTCTTTCAATAGTTTTGAGATACTTATTGAACACCTGTGCAAAAGTATTCTACAAGGCCTTACAAGAGATGTTAAAAAGAATCACTTTTGAGGATCTTGAAGTGTAGAAACAATTATAAGTATCTTAACAGAGGTCCAAGGAAAGACAAAATAGATGAAGAGGCATTTGATGAATGTCAATATCTGTTTCTTTGATAATAAAACTCTTTGAACTAGAAAGAGAAGGATGGGTTTTTAATTTGATAAAGGATAATTATGGGGGGCATTCACTGTTTTGGATCATTCTATATATTTTAAAACTGTTTTATATCTTTTTATTTCAATAGGTTTCTGGGGAACAGGTGGTGTTTAGTTGCATGAATAAGTTCTTTAGTGGTGAGAAAAAGTTCTGAGACTTTGGCACACCCATCACCCAAGCAGTGTACACTGTATCCAATGTGCAGTCTTTTATCCCTTGCCATCCCCCTTTCCCCCAAGTCCCCAAAGTCCTATATTCCTTTGCCTTTGTGTCCTCATAGTTTAACTCCCACACGAGTGAGAACATGCAATGTTTGCTTTTCCATTCCTGAGTTACGTCACTTAGAATAATAGTCTCCAATCCGTCCAGGTTACTGTGAATGCTATTATTTCATTACTTTTTATGGCTGAGTAGTATTCCATGGGGTGTGTGTGTGTGTGTGTGTGTGTGTGTGTGTATCACATTTTCCTCATCTACTCAATTGATGGGCATTTGGGCTGGTTCCATATTTTTTGCAATTGCAAATTGTGCTGCTATAAACATGTGTATGCAAGTTTTTGTTTGTTTGTTTGTTTAATGACTTCTTTTCCTCTGGGTAGATACCTGGTAGTGGGATTGCTGGATCAAATGGTACGTCTACTTTTAGTTCTTTAAGGAAAATTCACAATGTTTTCTGTAATGGTTGTACTAGTTTACATTCCCACCAACAGTTTCAAAGTGTTCCCTTTTCAATGCATCCACATCAACATCTATTATTTTTTGATTTTTTAAATTATTTTTTATTCTTGCAGGAGTGATGTGGTATTGCATTGTGCTTTGATTTGCATTTCCCTAATAATAAGTGATATTGAACATTTTTCCATATGCTTTTTGGACATTTGTGTATCTTCTTTTGAGAACTATTTGTTCATGTCCTTAGCCCACTTTTTGATGGGATTGTTTGGTTTTTACTTGCTGATTTGTTTGAGTTTTTTGTAGATTCTGGATATTAGTCCTTTGTCAGATGTATAGATTGTAAAGAGTTTTCTCCCTTACTGTGAATTGTCTGTTAACTTTGCAGATTATTTCTTTTGCTGTGCAGAAAGTTTTTAGTTTAATTAAGTCCCATCCATTTATTTTTGTTTTTGTTGCATTTGCTTTTGGGTTCTTGGTATGAAGTCTTTGCGTAGGCCAATGTCTAAAATGGTTTTTCAGATGTTATCTTCTAGAACATTTATGGTTTCAGATCTTAGGTGTAACTCTTTGATTCATCTTGAGTTGATTTTTGTATAAGGTGAGAGATGAGCATCCAGTTTCATTCCTCTACATGTGGCTTGCCAATTATCCCAGCACCATTTGTGGAATAGGGTGTCCTTTCCCTACTTTATGTTTTTGTTTGCTTTGTCAAATATCAGTTGGCTGTAAGTATTTGACTTTTAAGTATTTGACTTTATTTGTCTATTGTGTTCCGTTGATCTATGTGCCTATTTTTACACCAATACAATGCTGTTTTGGTGACTGTGGCCTTATGGTATAGTTTGAAGTCAGGCAATTTGATGCCTCCAGATTTTTGCTTAGTCTTGCTTTGGCTATGTGGGCTTCTTTCTGGTTCCATAATAATTTTAAGATTTTTTTTTTTTTTAGTTCTGTGAAGAATGATGGTAATTTTTGATGGAAATTGCATTGAATTTGTAGATTGCTTTTGCGGTATAGTCATTTTCACAATATTGATTCTATCCATCCATGAAGATGGGATGTGTTTCCATTTGTTTGTGTCATCTATGATTTTTTTTCAGCAGTTTTGTAGTTTTCCTTGTAGAGGTCCTTCACAACCTTAGTTAGGTATATTCCTAAGTATTTCATTTTTTTATGTAGCTATTGTGAAAGGGGTTAAGTTCTTCATTCAATTTTCAGTTTGGTCACTGTTGATGTATAACAGAGCTACTGATTTGTGTGCATTAATTTTGTATCCTGGAACTTTGCTGAATTCATTTCCAGTTCTAAAAGCTTTTTGGATGAGTCTGTAGGGTTTTCTAGATATACGATTACATAATCTGCAAACAGTGACAGTTTGACTTCCTCTTTACTGATTTCTTTCTCTTGTCTGATTGCTCTGGCTATGACTTCCAGTACTATGTTGAGTACAAGAGGTGAAAGTGGGTATCCATGTCTTGTTCCACTTCTTGGGAGAAATGCTTTTAACTTTTCCCCATTCAGGATAATGTTGGCTGTGAGTTTGTCATGGATGGCTTTTATTACCTTAAGGTGTGTCCTTTCTATGCCAATTTTGGTAAGGGTTTTAATCATAAATGGATGCTGAATTTTGTCAAATGATTCTTCTGTGTCTATTGAGATGATTAGGTGATTTCTGTTTTTAATTCTGTTTATGTGGTGCATCACATTTATTGACTTATGTATGTTAAACCATCCCTGCATCCCTGGTATGAAGCCCACTTGATAATGGCAGATTATCTTTTTTTATATACTGTTGGACTCAGTTTGCTAGCATTTTGTTGAGGATTTTTACATCTAAGTTTACCAGTGATATTGGTCTGCAGGTATCTTTCTTTTAATTGTGTCCTTCCCTGGTTTTGGTATTAGGGTGATACTGGCTTCATAGAATAATTTAGGAAGGATTGCTTTTCTCTGTATCTTTTGGAATAATGTCAGTAGGATTGGTATGAATTCTTTGAATGTCTGGTAGAATTCAGCTGTGAATATATCTGGTCCTGGACTTTTTTTTCTTGGCAATTTTTAAAATTACTCTTTTAGTCCTGCTGCTTGTTATTGGTCTGTTCAGAGATTCCATATCTTCCTGGTTTAATCTAGGATGGTTGCATATTTCCAGGAAATTCCCCATCTCCTCTAGGTTTTCTAGTTAATGTGCATAAAGGTGTTCATAGTAGCCTTGAATAATCTTTTGTATTTCTGTGGTATCAGTTATAACATCTCTTGTTTCACTTCTGATTGAGCTTATTTGGATCTTCTCTCTTCTTTTCTTGGTTAACCTCGCTAGTGGCCTATCAATTTTTTGAAATATTTTCAAAGAACCACCTTCTTGTTTTATTTATCTTTTGTATTTTTTTTGGTCTTAATTTCATTTAGGTCTGCTCTGATCTTTGTTATTTCTTTTCTTCTTTTGGGTTTGGGTTGTTCTTGTTTCTCCAGTTCTGTGAGATGTGACCTTAGATTGCCTCTTTGTGCTCTTCCAGACTTTTTGATGTAGGCATTTAAAGCTATGAACTTTCCTCTTAGCACTACTTTTGCCATATCCCAGAGGTTTTGATAGGTTGTGTCATTATTATCATTCAGTTCAAATAATTTTTAAATTTCCATTTTGATTTCATTGTTGACCCAAAAATCATTCAGGAACAGGTTAATTTCCATGTATTTGCATTGTTTTGAGGGCTATTTTTGGAGTTGACTTTCAATTTTATTCCACTGTGGTCTGAGAGAGTACTTGATGTAATTTCAATTTTTCTTAAATTTACTGATACTTGTTTGGTGGCCTATCATATGGTCTACCCTGGAGAATGTTCCGTATGCTGGTAAATAAAATGTATGTTCTGCAGTTTTTGGGTAGAATGTTCTGTACAAATATCTGTTATGTCCATTTGTTGTAGGGTATCGTTTAAGTTCATTGTTTCTTTTTTGACTTTCTGTCTTGATGACCTGTCTAGTGCTGTCAGTGGAGTTTTAAAGTGCCCCACTATTATTGTGTTGCTCTCTATCTTATTTACTAAGTCTAGTAGAAATTGTTTTATAAATTTGGGAGCTCCAGTGTTAGGTGCATATATATTTAGAATTGTGATATTTTCCTGTTGGACTAGTCTTTTTTTTTTTATCATTATATAATGTTCCTCTTTGTCTTTTTAAACTGCTGTTGCTTTAATGTGTGTTTTGTTTGATACAAAAATAGCTACTCCTGCTCCCTTTTGGTGTTCATTTGCATAGAATATCTTTTTCCACCCCTTTACCTTAAGTTTATGTGAGTTGTCATGTGTTAGGAGAGTCTCCTGAAGCCAGCAAGAGCTTGGTTGGTGAATTCTTATTCATTCTGCATCTTTTAAGGGGAGGATTTAGGCCATTTACATTCAATGTTAGAATTGAGATGTGAAGTATCATTCTATTCATTGTGCTATTTGTTGCCTGAATATCTTTTTTATTTCCATTGTGTTATTGTTATATAGGTGAGATTTATGCTTTAAGAAGATGCTGTTTTGGTGTATTTTGAGGATTTGTTTCAAGATTTAGAGGTCCTTTTAGTAGTTCTTGTAGGGCTGGCTTGGTAGTGGCAAATTCTCTCAGCATTTGTTTGTCTGGAAAGACTGTATCTTTCTTTCATTTATGAAGCTTAGTTTCACAGGATACAAAATTCTTGGCTGATAATAGTTTTCTTTAAGGAGACTAAAAATAGGACACCAATCCCTTCTAGTTTATAGGGTTTCTGCTGAGAAATATGCTGTAAATCTGATAGGATTCTCCTTTTTTTTAAAAAAATTATACTTTTAAGTTCTGGGACATATGTGCAGAAGGTGCAGGTTTGTTAAATAGGTATACATGTGCCATGTGGTTTTCTGCACTCATCAACCCATCATCTACATTACGTATTTCTCCTAATGCTATCCCTCCCCTTGCCCCCAACCCCTCCACAGGCCCTGCTGTGTGATGTTTCCTTCTCTGTGCCCATATGCTCTCACTGTTCAACTCCCACATATGAGTGAGAACATGTAGTGTTTGGTTTTCCGTTCTTGTGTTAGTTTGTTGAGAATGATGGTTTCCAGCTTCATTCATGTCCCTGCAAAGGACATGAACTCACTTTTTTATGGCTGCATAGTATTCCATGGTGTATATGTGCCACATATTCTTTAGCCAGTCTATCGTTGATGGGCATTTGGGTTGGTTCTATGTCTTTGCTATTGTGAATAGTGCTGCAATAAACATATGTATGCATGTGTCTTTATAGTAGAATGATTTATAATCCTTTGGGTATATACCCAGTAATGAGATTGCTGGGTCAGATGATATTTCTGGTTCTAGATCCTTGAGGAATCATCACACTGTCTTCCACAATGGTTGAACTAATTTATGCTCCCACCAACAGTGTAAAAGTGTTCCTATTTCTCTACATCCTCTCTGTCATCTGGTGTTTTCTGACTTTTATTTTATTTTATTTTTTTTGAGATGGAGTCTCACTCTGTTGCCCAGGCTGGAGTGTAATGGCATGATCTCGGCTCACTGCAACCTCTGCCTCCCAGGTTCAGCAATTCTCCTGCCTCAGCCTCTTGAGTAGCTGGGGCTACAGGCACCCATCACCATGCCCAGCTAATTTTTGTATTTTTAGTAGAAATGGGGTTTACCATGTTGGCCATGATGGTCTCAGTCTCTTGACCTTGTGATCCACCTGCCTCAGCCTCACAAAGTGCTCGGATTATAGGCATGAGCCACCACACCCAGCCATTTCCTGACTTTTTAATGACTACTATTCTAACTGGCATGAGATGGTATCTCATTGTGGTTTTGATTTGCATTTCTCTAATGACCAGTGATGATGAGTTTTTTTTCATGTTTGTGGGCTGCATAAATGTCTTCTTTTGAGGAGTATCTGTTCATATCCTTCTCCTAGTTTTTGATGAGGTTGTTTGTTTTTTTTCTTGTAAATTAATTTAAGTTCTTTTTAGATTCTGGATACTAGCCCTTTGTCAGATGAATAGATTGCAAAAATTTTCTCCCATTTTGTAGGTTGCCTGTTCACTCTGATTATATTTTCTTTTGCTGTGCAGAAACTCTTTAGTTTAATTAGATTCTACTTGTCGATTTTGGCTTTTCTTGCCATTGCTTTTGGTGTTTTAGTCATGAAGGCTTTGCCCAAGCCTATGTCTTGAATGGTATTGCCTAGGTTTTCTTCTAGGGTTTTTATGGTCTTAGGTCTTACATTTAAGTCTTTAATTCATGTTGAGTTAATTTTTGTATAATGTGTAAAAAAGGGGTCCAGTTTCAGTTTTCTGCATATGGCTAGCCAGTTTTCCCAACCATTTATTAAATAGGGAATTCTTTCCACATTGCATTTTATTCAGGTTTGTCAAAGATCCAATGAGTGTAGATGTGTGGTGTTATTTATGAGGCCTCTGTTCTGATCCATTGGTCTATATGTCTGTTTTGGTACCAGTACCATGCTGTTTTGATTACTGTAGACTTGTAGTATAGTTTGAAGTTGGGTAACGTGATGCCCCCAGCTTTGTTCTTTTTGCTTAGGATTGTCTTGGCTACATGGGCTATTTTTTAGTTCCATATGAAATTTAAAGTAATTTTTTTCTAATTCTGTGAAGAAAGTCAATGGTAGCTTGATGGGAATAGCATTGAATCTATCAATTACTTTGGGCAGTATGGTCATTTTCACAATATTGATTCTTCCTATCCATAAACACGGAATGTTTCTCCATTTGTTTGTGTCCTCTTTTATTTCCTTGAGCAGTGGTTTGTAGTTCTACTTGAAGAGGTCTTTCATATCCTTTGTTAGCTGTATTCCTAGGTATTTTATTCTCTTTGTAGTAATTGTGAATGGGAGTTCACTCATGATTTGGCTCTCTTTTTGTCTGTTATTGGTGTATAGAAGTGCTTGTGATTTTTACACATTGATTTTGTATCCTGAGACTTTGTTGAAGTTGCTCATCAGCTTAAAAAGTTTTTGGGTTGAAATGATGGGGTTTTCTAAATATACAATCATGTCATCTGCAAACAGAGACAATTTGACTTCCTCTCTTCCTGTTCGAATACCCTTTATTTCTTTCTCTTGCCTGATTGTCTTGGCCAGAACTTGCAATACTATGTTGAATAGGAGTGGTGAGAGAGGGCATCTTTGTTTTGTGCTGGTTTTCTAAGGGAATGCTCCCAGTTTTTGCCCATTCAGTATGTATTCAGTATTGGCTGTGGGTTTGTCATAAATAGCTCTTATTATTCCATCAATACCTAGTTTATTGAGAGTTCCACCAATACCTAGTTTATTGAGAGTTTTTAGCATGAAGGATGTTGAATTTTATTGAAGGCCTTTTCTGCATCTATTGAGATAATCGTGTGATTTTTGCCATTGTTTCTGTTTATGTGATGGATTACGTTTATTGATTTGCATATATTGAACCAGCCTTGCATCCCAGGGATGAAGCCGTCTTGATCATGGTGCATAAGCTTTTTAATGTACTGCTGGATTCAGTTCGCCAGTATTTTATTGAGGATTTTCACATCGATGTTCATCAGGGATATTGGCCTGAAACTCTTCTTTTTTGTTGTGTTTCTGCCAGGTTTTGGTATCAGAATGATGCTGGCCTCATAAAATGAGTTAGAGAGGTGTCCCTCTTTTTCTATTGTTTGGAATAGTTTTAGAAGGAATGGTACCAGCTCCTCTTTGTACCTCTGGTAGAATTCAGCTGTGAATCTGGTCCTGGACTTTTTGTTTGGTTGGTAGGCTATTAATTGCTGTCTTAACTTTGGAACTTGATGTTAGCCTATTCAGGGGTTCTACTTCTTCCTGGTTTAGACTTGGGAGGGTGTATGTGTCCAGGAATTTATCCATTTCTTCTAGATTTTCTAGTTTATTTGCATAGAGGTGTTGATAGTATTCTCTGATGGTAGTCTGTATTTCTGTGGGATCAGTGGTGATATTTCCTTTATCATTTTTTATTGCATCTATTTGATTCTTCTCTGTTTTCTTCTTTATTAGTCTGGCTAGTGGTCTATTTTGTTCTTCTTTTCAAAATATCAGCTCCTGGATTAATTGTTTTTTTTTTTGAAGGGTTTTTCGTGTCTCTGTCTCTTTCAGTTTTGCTCTGATCTTAGTTATTTCTTGTCTTCTGCTGGCTTTTGAGTTTGTTTGCTCTTGCTTCTCTAGTTCTTTTAATTGTGATGTTAGAGTGTCAATTTTAGATATTTTCTGCTTTATTCTGTGAGCATTTATTGCTATAAATTTCCCTCTAAACACTGCCTTAGCTGTGTCCCAACGATTATGGTATGTTGTGTCTTCATTCTCATTTGTTTCAAAGAACTTATGTATTTTTCCCTTCATTTCATTATTTAACCAGTAGTCATTCAGGAGCAGGTTGTTCAGTTTCCATTTAGCTATGTGGTTTTGAGTGAGTTTCTTAATCCTGGGTTCTAATTTGATTGCACTGTGGTTGGAGAGACTGTGCATTTGCTAAGGAGTGTTTTACTTTAAATTATGTGGTTAATTTTAGAATAAGTGTGATGTGATGCTGAGAAGAATGTATATTCTGTTGATTTGGGGTGGAGAGTTCTGTAGATGTCTGTTAGGTCTGCCTGGTCCAGAGCTGAGTTCAAGTCCTAAATATCCTTGCTAATTTTCTGTCTTATTGATTTGTCTAATATTGACAGTGGGGTGTTAAAATCTCCCACTAGCATTGTGTGGGAGTCTATGTCTTTTCATAGGTCTCTATGAACTTGCTTTATGATTCTGGATGCTCCTGTATTGGGTACATATATATTTAGGATAGTTAGCTCTTCTTGTTGCATTGATCCCTTTATGATTATATAATGGCCCTCTTTGTCTTTTTTGATCTCTGTTGGTTTAAAGTCTGTTTCTATCAGAGACAAAAATTACAACTCCTGCTTTTTTTTTTTTTTTTGCTTTCCATTTGCTTGGTAAGTATCCCTCCATCCCTTTATTTTGAGCCTATGTTTGTCTTTTCATGTGAGATTGGTCTCCATAATACGGTACACCAATGGATCTTGACTCTTTATCCAATTTGTCAGTCTGTGTCTTTTAATTGGGGCATTTCACCCATTTACATTTAAGGTTAATATTGTTATGTGTGAATTTCATCCTGTATTATGATGCTAGCTGGTTATTTTGCCCATTAGTTGATGCAGTTTATTTAATAGTGTCGATGGTCTTTACATTTTAGTATGCTTTTGCAGTGGCTGGTACCAGTTTTTCCTTTCCATATCTAGTGCTTCCTTTAGTAGCTCTTGTGAGGCACGCCTGGTGGTGATGAAATCTCTCATCATTTGCTTGTCTGTGAAGGATTTTATTTCTCCTTTGCTTATAAAGTTTAGTTTGGCTGGATATGAAATTCTGGGTTGAAAATTTTTTTCTTTAAGAATGTTGAATTATAGACCCAACTGTCTTCTGGCTTGGAGGGTTTTTGCAGAGAGATTTGCTGTTAGTCTGATGGGCTTCTCTTTGTGGGTAACCCAGCCTTTCTCCCTAACATATTTTCCTTCATTTCAACCTTGGGGAATCTGACAATTATGTGTCTTGGGCTTGCTCCTCTTGAGGAGTATCTTTATGGTGTTCTCTCTGTTTCCTCAATTTGAATGTTGGCCTGTCTTGCTAGGTTGGGGAAGTTCTTCTGGATAATATCTTGAAGTGTGTTTTCCAACTTGGTTTTATTCTCCCCATCACTTTAGGTACACCAATTAAATGTATGATTAGACTTTTCATATAGTCCCATGTTTGTTGGAGGCTTTGTTCTTTCCTTTTCATTCTTTTTTCTCTAAACTTGTCTTTAAGCTTTATTTGATTAAGTTGATCTTCAATCTCCAATATCCTTTCTTCCACATGATTGATTTGGCTAATGATACTTGTGTATGCTTCACAAAGTTCTGGTGCTGTATTTTTCAGCTCCATCAGGTCACTTACTTTCTTCTCTAAACTGGTCATTCTAATAAGCAGTTTCTGTAACTTTTTATTAAGGTTCTTAGCTTTTTTGCATTGGGTTAGAACATGCTCCTTTAGCTCAGAGGAGTTTGTTATTATTACTCACCTTCTGAAACCCACTTCTACTTCTGTCAGTTTGTCAAACTTATTCTCCATCCAGTTTTATTTCCTTGCTGGCAAGGAGTTGTAATTTTTTTGAGGAAAAGAGACATTCTGGTTTTTGAAAATTTCAGCCTTTTTCTGCTGGTTTTTTCTCATCTTCATGGATTTATCTACCTTTGGTCTTTGACGTTGGTGATCTTCAGATGGGGTTTTTGCAAAAGGGGTCCTTTTTATTGATGTTGATTCTATTGCTTTCTGTTGGTTAGTTTTTCTTCTAACAGGCTTCTCTTATGCAGTTCTGCTTGAGTTTGCTGGAAGTCCACTCCAGATCCTGCTTGCCTGGGTATCACCAGTGGAGGCTGCTGATCAGCAAAGATTACTGCCTGTTCCTTTCTCTGGAAGCTTCATATCAGAGGGCTCTCACCAGATGCCAGCTGGAGCTCTCCTGTATGAGGTGTCTGTCAACCCCTGCTGGGAGTTGTCTCCCAGTCAGGAGGCAGGGGGTTCAGGGATCCACTTGAGGAGGCAGTCTCTCCTGTAGCAGAGCTCGAGCACTATGCTGGGAGATTAGTTGCTCTGTTCAGAGCTGGCAGGCAGGAATATGTAAGTCTGCTGCTGTAGCTGCACCCACAGTCGTTCCTTCCCTCATGTTTTCTGTCCCAGGGAGATGGAAATTTTATCTATAAGCCCTTGACTGGGGATTCTGCCTTTCTTTCAGAGATGACCTGCCCAGAGAGGAAGAATCTAGAGAGGCAGTCTAGCTACAGCATCTTTGCCACACTGTGATGGATTCTGCACCCAATTTGAACTTCCCACAGCTTTGTTTACACTGTGAGGAGAAGACCTCCTACTCAAGCCTCAGTAATGGTGGATGCCCCTCACCCCACCAAATTCGTGTCCCAGGTTGACCTCAGACTGCTGTGCTGGCAGCAAGAATTTCAAGTCAGTGGATATTAGCTTGTTGGGCTTTGTGAAGGTGGGATCCACTGAACAAGACCACTAAGCTCCCTGGCTTCAGTCACCTTTCCATGGGAGTGAATGGTTCTGTCTCTCTGGTGTTCCAGGTGCCACTGGGGTATGAAAAAAACTCCTGCAAGTAGCTTGGTGTCTGCCCAAATGGCCACCCAGGTTTGCGCTTGAAACCCAGAACATTGGTTGTGTAGGCACCCAAGGGAATTTCCTGGTCTATGGGTTGTGAAGTGTAGTATTGGGCAGGATAGCATCATCCTTCACAGCACAGTCCCTCAAGGCTTCTTTTGGGTAGGGGAGGGAGTTTCCCCAAACCATTGCACTTCCTGGGTGAGGTGATGCCCCACCCTGCTTTTCTTGCCCTCCGTGGGCTGCACCCACTGCCTAATCAGTCCCAACGAGATGAACCAGGTACCTACTTTGGAAGTGGAAAAATCACCTGCCTTCTGCCTTGGTCTCACTGGAAGCTGCCGACCGGGGCTGTTTCTATTCGGCCATCTTGCCCCCTTCCTGATAGGTTTTCTTTTATGGGTTACCTGATGCCTTCATCTCACAGCTTTAATATTCTTTCCTTCATCTTGACTTTAGCTATAATTATGTGTTTAGATGGTGATCTTTTGTGATGAATCTCCCAGTATTCTTTGAGTTTCTTGTATTTATATATTTAGATCTCTAGCAAGGCTAGGGAAGTTTTCCTTGATTATTCCCTCAAATATATTTTCCAAAGTTTTAGATTTCTCCTTTTCCTTGGGAACACCAATTATTCTTAGGTTTTGATATTTAGTCCAAACTTCTTGCAGGCGTCATGTATTTAAAAAAAATTTTTTTTTTGATGGATTGGATTAATTTAAAAGCCTTTGTCTTTGAGCTCTAAAGTTTTTTCTTCTGCTTTTTCAATTCTATTGCTGAGACTTTCCAGTGCATTTTGCATTTATCTAAGTGTGTCATTGATTTCCAGGAGTTGTGAATTTTTTTTTGTTTATGCTATTTCACTGAAGAATTTTCCTTTTATGTCCTGTATCATGTTTTTGATTTCTTTAAGTTGGACTTCACCTTTCTCTGGTGACTCCTAGATTAGCTTAAAATTGACCTTCTGAATTCTTTTTCTGGCAATTCAGAAATTTGGTCTTGGTTTGGATCCATTGCTGGTGAGCTTATATGATCTTTTGGAGGGTTAAAGAACCTTGTTTTGTCATATTACTAGAACTGTTTTTCTGGTTCCTTCTTATTTGGGTAGACTATGTCAGAGAGAAGACTTGGAACTCAAGGGCTGCTGTTCAGATATTTTTGTCTCATGGGTTTCTCCCTTGATGTCATGTTCTCCTCCCCCACCCAGGAATGGGGCTTCCTGAGAGCCAAACTGTAGTGATTAGTTTTGCTCTTCTGGATCACGCCACCCAGTGGAGCTACCAGGCACCAGGCTGGTACTGGAGAGTGTCTGCAAAGAGTCCTGTGGTGTGATCCATCTTCAGATCTTGTGACCATGGATACCAGCACCTGCTCCAGTGGAGGCAGCAGGGGAGTGATGCAGACTCTGTGAGGGTCCTTGGTTGTATTTTTGTTTACTGTGCTGGTTTTGTGTTGGCCGTCCTCCAGCCAGAAGGTGGCACTTTCAAGAGCACATCAGCTGCAGTCCTATAGGGAGGATGCAAACTTGCCCTAGGGACACCTGATTAAGTATTCAGGATTCTCATGTGGTGGGCAGGGCAGGGCCATAGAGCTTCCAAGAGATTATGACCTTTTTCTTCAGCTACCAGGGTGGGTAGAGAAAGACCACCAAGTGGAAGGAGGGTTAGGCATGTCTGAGCTCAGCCTCTCCTTGGGCGTGGCTTGCTGTGGCTGCTGTGGGGAATGGGGGTGTGGTTCCTAGTCCAGTGGAGTTATATTCCCAGGGGGATTATGGCTGCCTCTGCTGAGTCTTACAGGTTGCTGGAGAAGTAGGGGAAAGCTGCCAGTCACTAGCTTTACCTCACTCTTATACATCTGGCAGTCCTAAAGGCCAGTCTCACTCCCACTGTTCCCTGCCAACAGCACCAAATCTATTTCCAGGCAGCCAGTGGCCAGGGCTGAGAACATGTCCCTGACTACGAGCCTCTCTCTTGAGAAAGCAAACAGACTCACAGGTTTTTGGCATCTCAGGGAGCCTGCAGCAGTGATCCAGTTTCTTCAAAGGGTCTGTGGATTCTCTTGGCTTTCCTAGTATGTTCCTTTGGTAGTTCTTAGGAGCAAAAGTTCACAGTGTGAGTCTCCACATTCTGCTCTGTTTGTCTGATTGGGAGCTGCAAGCTAGTCCTGCCTCCAATCCACCAACTTCCCAGGGTAGCCTCTCTATCTATTTTTACATTGACTGAAGGCGAGCAGCATGACATATTCAACTTGGCCATCATGATTTGTTCAGGAATGGGCATGTGACTGTGCACGGGGCCAGTGTGGCACAAGGATATTTCTTCTGGCTCCCGGGAAAAGAGTTCCTGGAGGGATGTTCTCCTTCTGTTGTATGTGAACTAGAAAACACACAGCATTGAGAGGCCTCTGGCCCCACGGGACCAGGAGGAAAAGCAGTCTTAGACACAGGCTGAGGAGAGAGATGGTTGGCTGCATCAGGCTTTGCTTGGACTTGCTGTGGGACTTAAATTTCACGTTATAAGCCAGTTTGCATTTAGTTTTCTGTTACTGAAAACAGCTGAAAGATTGCTAACTGATTAAAACATTGACCTTAAACTAACTCCCCATTTAATGGAGAAACAGAGACATTTTCATTAAGGTCAGAAATAAGAAAAAATTGCTGTGGCTCTTTCTATAACTGAATGTTGTTCTATACGTTCTAGCCTTAGCTAGAACTCACATTGCGAACTCAGCCTCAGCTAGGACAGATAAAAGCGTAATTTTTGGAAACGAAGACTTACAGATGAGATTGTCATTATTTACAAATCATTCAATTTTCTGTTTGACAAATAATCAGCTGAAAACTACAAGAGAGTTCAAGAATGTGGCTAGAAATAAAATATAGGAAAAAAATCTATAATTTTTCTGTGTATCAGTAATAATTGGTTATAAAATATGATGAAAAATGAGGTCATTCATAATTAAAATAAATAATATATGGGATCCATGTTTTAAAATAACAGCATTTGACAAAGGGTAAACATTTCAGAAACACATTTAAATAATCCACAATATAAGTGGGAGTGCTGGTCCCCTCCGAACACTAATATCAATAGTAACAAAAATGGTATTATCATTTTTGGAACTCTGTAGGGAAATGAATACTAAATGCTGTAACAGCCTAAAATCTCTTTCTTTCCTTGCCTTTATTTGTCAAGAAATTTATACCATGGAAATTACTAGAGATCTCTTCAAAGACTTATTTCCAAGGATATGCACTGAAGTATTTTTTATAAATCCAGGAAATAATTGAAATGTAGCACAAAATGGATTAGGTAAATAAATTTTGTTCTATACATACACAATGGAATAGTTTGCAGTTATTGAAAAGATGCTTGTTACAAGGATATTTGTTGGTTTGGAAGGACTTATATAATATGATAAATCAAAAAGCAGTTTTGTCATTGGTAGGTACAGAGTGACCTCATTTTAAAGCAGATGTGATGTGACAATGGGCAGGTTTGGGAGAAAGACCAGACTAGGTGTCCTAGGGGGTGTCAGCTGGCATAGAGGTCGTGTGTCTACAGTGTGAGTCTTCGGAAGGTGGCAGTCCTGAGAGGAAGTACATAGAGGCAGAACCAGGGAAAAGGCAAGCGACACATATATGCGTAATTCTCCCCTATGGCTCCACATGTCCGTAGTGAAACACACTTCCCAGGGTTGGATTTCTTGTGGAAGGTGCATGGGACTGAGTTTTGCACTATCACTATGGACAGAGGAGTGTGTTAGTTAGTTATTGCTGTGTAAAAAATTATCCCCAAAGCTAGTAGATATTATCTCAATTATTTATGATCTCACACAGTTTCTGAGGGTTAGGAGTCTGGGATTGACTTAGCTGGATGGTGTTGGTTCAGATCTCACATGTCAGGCTTGACTGGGGTGGGAAGGTCTGCTTCCAAGTGACTTTTTCATTCCTCACCACGTGGGTCTCTCCATTGGGCTGCTCACAGCATGATGTCCACCACAGCAAGGAATCGGAGAGAGAGGGAGAGGGATTGAGTACCCAGGACAAAAGTCACAGTCTTTACAAGCTACTTTCAGAAGTGACATACCGTTCCTCTGCCATACGCTACTAGATGCATAGATTAACACTCACACAATGTGGACGGGCACTGTACAAGGGTGTGAATGCTGGGACGCCATTAGGGGACATCTTAGAGACTGTGGGAAGAGAAGAGAGAGTGGAGTTAGGGTGGAGGGTGAGCCCTGATGACACAGGGGCAGACGGTGGGGCAATCACAGGTAATAATGTTGGATTCATCAAGTAGTAAAATAAGAGTTTGGAGCTAAGTTTATCTACATCTCCAAGGATCTTATAGGCTTAAGTTGCCATATGGAGTATGCACAGGATTGGACTGAAACCTTTTGCTGTCTATTAGGGAAAAATTGGGGGATCAAAGAGAACCTGCTTGAGAATGGTGCCATTCAACACAAATAGCCCAAGCAGAGGGACTTGCCGTTAACATGAAGGGTCTTTACAGTGAAACGTAGGCCTGGAAGAAAGACAACTGCAGCTTTTATATAAAAAAGTCCACAGATATTATTAATTTACAAGTGGAAGGGGCCAAGTTATGCTATAGGAGGAACATGTGTAAATGTAGCTGTCAATACCCAAGCCCTGCTAGCAAGTTCTCAAACCAGCAAATAATTCTGCTTTTGGCAGTTGAGATGTACTCATTTCAGGTAGAGAAACACTGAATCAAATTCAGGGACAGTGGTTTCCTCCCACCTTTTCATCCCACCCCAGTGAACCCACCCACAGAATCAGACCTACCCCACGTTCCTGCGAAAGAAGCAGAAGTGGCAAAGTCTGTAGGTACAAGAGGAGAGGGGTGGGACTTTACTGCCCTCTGGAGAGGGGTCCTTGGTAAAAGGGACCCAACAGCAGGTGGAGGAGGTCTTGAGGGAGGTCTGTGAGAAGAGCACAAGGAAAGTTGGAGGATAGAGAGTTAGGAAGTCAGGATGTGCCCTCGTGGGACTTTTCCCAGAGTCCTTTTTGTGACACAGGAGTCCAGGTAGCTAGGTCGCTGAGTAAAGGTGTGTCTCCTAATCTGCCTACCTGCAAAAAGGAAATGTAGATGTCTATGAAAATTCTGTGCCTGGTTTGTGGCAGACAGAAGAGGTTGTGCTAGGGAGAAGACAGCCCAAATGCTGATAACCTGATACGCAGTAACCATCCTCTGTGAGTGCCTGGGTGAAGGACAACCAACCGTGGACAACTCACAGTCCAAGCTGCACAGAGCTGCTTCCTCTGACCTGTACTTGAACCCTCCACACCCACCACCTCCCGCAAAGCACAAAGGGATAGTAAAGAATCCTACGGCTCTGTTCCTATACACACACATACACCAGGTGCACACACATACACACTGATGTGCACACGTATATGCAGAGACGTGGTATACATGACAACATAGGAGTCGTTTAATTTTATATGACTCACATAAAATCCAGCCCCTTTAATGGCTCAGTCTCAGTCCTGTGTCACATTCAAAGAAACACAGTCTAGTAAGCAAAGGTGATTAAATAGCACATGCTATTATAATCTTTGCAAATATCTTCCAAAGAACATTAAAGGGGACATAATTCTTAGCTGAGAGGAATTTTTTAAAATCTCCTCTGCTCCTCTTTTGCTGTTTCATGTACTGCAATTGCTTTCCAACCTCCTGTTCTCTGTCATGCCAGTCCTCTGCTCTTATCTTTTCTTTCTCTTTCTTTCCTCCCAGTCCTCCTGGACTGTTTCTCTATAATTCTTCTTCCAGATCTCCAGGGATTAAGGAAGGGAGAGGTCACATCTGCTTGTGGACAATGAGGAAACTGTCCCTAGAAAGGCTGGCATTGGAGATGCCCTTTGACTAATCAGCGATAGAGAAAAGAGGGAGGACATAAGGAGAGAGAAGAGATGGAGAGCTGTGAGTTACCTTAGAATCCCAGACTCACAAGCTCCTGGGCGAGAAGGGCCATTAGGGCCGGGCATGGCCATGGAGCAGTTTAACAAAGCTGCAAAGATGCATGATGCAGTCGGTCCATACCCTCTAGTAGCTCATGCAAGGCGACATTGACTGCAGTGGAGTGAAGGCAGTCTAGAGGTTCGCACTGGGAGATTTCAGGAGACAGAAAAAGGGCCGGTGGGAGTTAAAGAAGGCTGCCTGGGAGAGGGTGAGGCCACAGGTAAGCTGGATGTATGACATTACTGAGGGAACCCAGGGCTAACAGGCTCTTCTGGGCAGAGGGAATGATCTGAGGAAAGGTAGGAAAAAGGAGGTGGTTAAGGAATGTATTATTTGAGCATAAAATATGAAGAAAGGAGTGATGGAAGATAGGCCCGGAGAAACAAACTTATACAGAAAGTCTTGCTGGTCATGCTTGGGAGTTCAGAATGTGCCCTGTAGGGAATCTCAGGGGGGTTTCAGCAGAGAAAGACCCAGGTAGACTTGCCCTGTCCACACAGTTACCCAGAGACACGTGGGAGTGCACTGAGCAAGGGGAGAGGAGGAGAGAAATGTAGGACGGAAAGAAGAGGAAGTTTGGGAGGCAGAGAGTTAGTTAGGGCTTGGCCGTAGCAGGTGAGAAGGCAGGAAAAGCCAAGGGTGATTCTCAGGTTTGGAGTTAGGAGACAAGCAGACGGTGGGGTCTGCAATGCAGGTAGGATTCGGCTGAGGTTTGTGGGGAACATGGGTTTGGCATTGGGCAGATTGACCGAGGGTCTGGGCAGCATCCACGTGCAAGTCCACAGGGCAGGAGTGTGTAGAATGGGGAGGGGGTGTAGAATGGGGACAGGAACCTGGGACACCCGGAGTCTTGGGGTGAGTGGTGGGAGAGGCACCCGCTGTGGGGCCCAGGCAAGGGGCAGCGGGTAGAGCCCTGGGCCAGGGAAGGACAGTGAACAAGGGGCTGGTGGAGAAGTGTGTGGAGGAGCTTCAGTGCCAAACCACAGGGGTCAGAGCCTGGACTGTCAGTCTGGCCATGGTGGGAAGATGGCTGGAGGGAAATGGTGTGGGGGTGGCTATTATGGTCTGAACACAGGGACTAGAGAAGGGCCCCAGGTGGACACCATTTGAGGTAGGGGCCCACAGTTCTAGAACCACAGTGTCTGGGTTCAGTTCCTAGCTCTGCCACTTGATGGCTGTGTAACCTTGGCAAATCACTTAACTTTTCTGTGCCTCAGTTTCCTCATCTGCAAAAGGAGTATGTACCTCAAGGGCTGTGATGAGGAAACAATGAATTGACAAATGTCAGTTATGACTTGATACATGGTAAGTATTGTGTCAAAAGTGCTATTATTCTGTTACATATGGTATTTTATTGCAGAGTATATGTATAGTATCAAAATATATGTTACATACATATGGTACATATACTGTAGTGTGTATATATTAGTCAGTTTGGGCTGCTATAACGAAATATGATAGACTGGTAGGCTTAAACAACAGACATTTCTCTCTCACAGAACAGGGCAGTCCAAGATCAAGGTTTGGACGATCAGGTGTCTGGTGAGGGCTTGATGCCTGGTGTGCACACAGCTACCTTCTTCTTGTATCTTACTTGGCAGAGAGAGAGAGAGAGAGAGAGAGAAAGGAAGAGAAAGAGAGAGAGCGAGAGAGAGAGAGAGAGAAAGGAAGAGAAAGAGAGAGAGAGAGAGAGAGGGAGGCTTTTGTCTCTTATCCCACCACGAGGGCTCTCCCCTCATGACATAATTGCCTCCGAAGTCTCGCCTTCTAATACCATCACATTGGAGGTTAGGATTCCAACGTTATGAATTTGGGAGGAGACATAAACATTCAGTCTATAACAACATATAACACGTGCTGTCTACTTCTATTATATATGTTACATATGCTATTATTATAGTAAATACTGCAGACATACATTAGAATATTAACAGATATTTGTAATCTTTATATCTAAATATGTGATATATGGTTTAAAATAATATATGATCTATAATATAGTAAATAGTATATATAATATAGTAGTAATATGTATTATATGTAAAACACTATATGATTGCATGTACTGCTAGTGTAGATTCTGGATATATGATTACTATAAAAGCAATCATTATCATTATCTTTATTAGTAGAATGCCTTCTATGCCACCGATGCTGAGGTTAATAGAGAGGTAGTGAGAATAACATAGAACTGAGTCTTGATACTAGAACTAGAAATAGATTTGATTGTGTGTGTGTTTGCGTGTCTGCGTGCGCACACACATGTGCACATCGGTAGGTAATAAATCTGGCTTTGAGCACGAAATCACAGAAAGAACTAATAGGAATACTGCAGGCCATCTGATCCAATCGCTCATTTTGTTGATGAGGAAAGTGATGTCAGTGCTTCATCGAGCAACCTAAGGTCCCGCTATTGCTGGCAGGTCTCCTGTCTCCTCCCTTCTTGAATTTGGGCATAATCCAGTGACGATGGTTAGCAAAGAGATGAGGGGGTGGTCCTCGGGGAGGCTCCTCCACTGGAAGACTCGGCTGTTCTTCCTTTACTTGTCTAGTGCCGTGCTTCTCTCCTGCCCTTCCCTGCTTCTCTCTGCTTTCACTTCCCACCTTGACATTTAAAGCCTCTGTTCTCTGAGTGACAGTGATGCTAATGTTTGTCTTTTGCAGGACTCCTTTTGATGCTAGGCTCAGAGAACATTCAAGATAGTAACAGATTAGTGCTTCTGAAACCCAATTTAAGGCAAGAAGGAGTGGGTGCCTGTTTTGTCCTGAAGCCGGAACCAGGTGAGTCACTGTGCTCCCTGTGGTCAATTTCCTGAGAGATTATCATCTTGAGGAGGACAGATGAATTACCTTCCAAGGAGGCATCCAACATTCAGGGCTGTTTTTCCAGCCCCACGGAGTCCCAGGGATTGTCTGAGTTCTCTATTGAAGACCCTTATTGAGGAGCAAAACTTTTTCTCTGTGGATTTCCCACATCATCTTGGCTTGAGAGAAAATATAGTAATTTTAGGCAGTTTGTGATTCTAGAGGTATCATGAAAGACATTTCCAAATACATTTTGGGATGTTGCTGCATAAATCTAACCCCTGCCTTCCCTTTGACCCCACCCCAGGATCACTGGGAGGCAAGGCTGTATTGCAGCTGTGTGTCGTCGCAGCATCTCAACCTCCTCTCCCACATCCAGTTCTTCTCCAGTATCCAAGGCTTCCATGCTGTCTGGTGTGACCTGAGGACGGGTGTGACCACTCCCCTTGTCCTCTCCGAGCGTGCCCCTGCTGTGTCCTGTCCATCCTCTGCCCCTGATTGGCATTGACCCCTTGTACCTCAGCCTCAGTGCAAGGACATTGAGCCAGGAGCGGCAGATGGGGGAGCCGAT
The DNA here is from genome assembly GCF_030222135.1 of Aotus nancymaae. NCBI lineage: Eukaryota > Metazoa > Chordata > Mammalia > Primates > Aotidae > Aotus > Aotus nancymaae. Next base: position 6,763,362 of record NW_026988412.1, on the reverse strand, counting down.
GTGAGGATGGGGAGAATGAGGCCTGGCATGGTCTTTTGTCCAGCGACTCTCCCCTGGGTGACCACCCCTGAAGTGGACGTCATTTCTGATCTAAGTGGAAGAGTAAGACATAAAGGACAACTGAAGTGAGGGTGCAGGAGGCTGTGCCCCTCAGACAGTGGTGTTTGTAGCAGAAGCTCTTCTCTGTAAGGGGAAGGTGGATGCACCAGGATCTTGACTGTATTTTCCAGCTGAGTCTTCCTGATTTGGAAACGTTTTAAAACCTTAGAATTTTTAGAGCATGGGTTTGGCATGATGGAGCCCACATGTAACTTACATAAAAGTAATAAACGGTTCATTTAAACTACAGTTACACACAACTCAATGTAACACTGGGTTTTAAAAAGTCCCAGAAAATGATATACCCTATGGAATACTTTTAATAAAAGCAACTAAAGTGAAACAACATTTTTTTTTAAAAAAAATGTTTTAAGACTATATGAAAAATAAAAGGAAAATGTTAACCCAGGTGTGGTGGCGTGGCCTGTAGTCCCAGCTACTTGGGAGGCTGAGGCAGGAGGGTGGCTTGAGTCCAGGAGTTTGAGGCTAGCCTGGGCAACACAGCAACAGCTTGTCTTTTTTTTTTTTAAAAAAAAAAGGAAGAAAGAAAAAAGAGGAAAGAAAAGAGAGGCAAAAAAGGAAACGTTAAACCTTTGGTTAAGTCAGTTTTAGAGAGGTGGGGGAGAGTGTGGAAGAGAAGTATATGTGTAGATATAAATTATTTCTAGTATTTAGGGTTTTGTGCTCATAATGTATTCACAGATGTTTATAATATTAGATTATTAAAATAATGTAAATTATTGTAATACAAATGAAATTGTATGGGCCAGTTACAAAAATGAGTTGTTGATCTAGTTAGCATTTATTCATATGCCCAATAGTGTTCTAAGCACTTTATATATACCATCGACTCACTGAATCCTCAAAACAGTCCTATAAGGTGGGATTATTGTTACTTCTATTTTCATGAGGAAATGGAGGCACAGAGAGGTCAAGTAACTAGTGCAATACCACACAGCTGAGTGGGAATTCTAACCTAGGCTGCACATCTCCAGAGTTCTGCTCTCTTAACCACAAGTGTTGTGAATGATGTACTTCTGTGAACCCAAGGTTCATAAAGAAAGAGGAACAAGTTACCTGAAGAAACTAGTTACCTGAAGAAACAAGAAGCAGGTGGAGTGTGCAGTAAGGAGGGATGTGTGGCCTTAGTCTGGGAGAAAAGCAGGTGGTTTTGTCTAGACTGTGTTGGCTGGTTGCCCTCTTCCCTCCCAGGCAAAATACTTGCGCCTTAGCAAGACCTTACTGTGTTGATTCTAATAGTGGGGATTTTGGGGGACACAGCAGACTGATGGAGACCATCTATTGGCTGTGTGAGTCTTCGAGCTCTCTTCTTATCATATTGGTGATCTGGCTGCTGGCTACATGGAGTTAGTGCCCCTTTTGGTTTTGCCTCAAGATTTATCATCTATTAAGCAAATATTGTCTTCTTAAATTAAATTGTAATGTCTCTTGCAACAGGAGTCAATATTTGTCTGGTAGCGTATCTGGTGACTAAGTGCAGTGAGGTGGCTAGTCTATCCAACAACAAGACCTAGCACGGAAGTCTCCTTTTCCTTTAAGGAAGAGATTCTCAGAGAGTAATTTCCAGAACAGTAGGACTAACATCCTTTCGGAAATTTTTGGAAATGCAAATTCCTGGGCCTTGCCTGAGTCCTACTGAATCCAAAGATATGGGGGTGAGAGCCAATCCCACCAGTGGTATACTGGCAAATGTTTAACAAGTGGCTCTTTGAAAAAAATGCACGTAAAATTTATGTACGTAAATTTTGCTGATACGTTGAATGTGTAGCACATAATTTACAAATAATAAAATATTCTGTATTCTTCACTATGAATGTTATGTAGCCAATTGGCTTTCACAGAATGCTTTCATTGTTTTTTGTCAAACTCTTGTATCAGAGACAACATATGGTTGCAATTGATGAATGAATGTAGTTCCAACATGAATGTTGATATTTTTTATATTAAGAAGTAGGATGAAAGTGAAACGAAATGAAGACGTATGTCACAATGTCACTTGTTTTATCAGTGATGTAAGCAATTTCTTTGCTGAATCAGATAATAGTTTTCAAATGTTGGAAGACTATTTTCTCAACTTGTTTTTTCTATTCACAATATAATAGCTACAGGCTAATATTTTGAAAGTTAATCTATATTTTTACAATTTTCCAACACTTTCTTAAGTCTAGACCTTCAACAAAATAATAAATCAAGCCCATTTGCTCATTTCTGTGGTGTCAATATTTCTATCATGGCCAGTTTTAAGCCCCAGCATGACACCACTGAACCAGGAGTTAGAAAGAGATGTGTGGCCCCACGTCATTATGTGCTATGTCCATCGTACAGATGCAGTAAATGTAAATGTCCTCCACAGATAATAGACATATGTAGTACAGTAATTAGGAAGTTGCTTCTAATACAATTTGGTTTTCACATAATTTCTTAATCTACACATTTTTATAATTTACTTTTTATTGATAGCTTGTGTTTCACAACTGGCTTGCAGAGTTCCTGAAAATGTAACAACGTCTCGCATGAGCTGGTGTGAATTGCTCTAGGACAACACCGGGCCTACCAATCTGTGTTTTAACAAGCCTTCCACGTGATTCTGATGATGCTAAATTTTGTGAACCACTGCTTAAGCAGATGTTGAAGACTAGAAATGCGTGTAACTATTCTTTTTTTTTTTTTTTTTTGAGATAAAATCTCGCTCTATTGCCAGGCTGGAGTGCAGTGGCGCGATCCTGGCTCACTGCAACTTCCGTTTTCCGGTTTCAAGCAATTGTCCTGCCTCAACCTCCCGAGTAGCTGGAATCACAGGCGCGCACCACCATGCCCGGCTAATTTTTTGTACTTTAGTAGAGACGGGGTTTCGCCATGTTGGCCAGGATGGTCTCGATCTCTTGATTTTGTGATCCGCCCGCCTCAGCCTCCCAAAGTGCTGGGATTACAGGCATGAGCCACCGCGCCCCGCCAGCATGTAGCTATTCTTAACCTAGTACTACATGCTCTCTGTCTGGCCAACCAAATGCTATATTCAAATGTTTAAGCAAGTTTAGATTGGGGACAGTGGGGAAAGAAGGAAGTACATCTAAAGGAGAACAGAGGAATGAGAAAAGGTTTTAGTTTTAGATCTTTGATTTTTTTCTTTTGGATTTGGCCTGCTTTGGTAAACTGTTCATAGATATTCAAATAAACCTTAGACTAAATTATAGCTCAGTTTATTCTCTTGGAACAAAATGGCAGCCAATGCAACTGCTCAAATGGCATATCTTCTGAAGTCTAAAAAAAGCTAGTTAATTCATTCAATAAATACTTACTAAGTACCTACGATGTGCTAAGCACTATGTCGGGTATTAGTCATGCAGCATCGAACAAGGTAGATAAGGATTCTGATCTCAAGGTTTTAGAAGGAAGAAATAGAAAAACCCAAGTACGTGCCTTAGGTAAGCAAGATAATTCCTTGAGAAGGAAGTTATATGGTGGAGGGTGTTGGGTGGAAAGGGACTGCTTTCTGGCTGGGGGATTAAAGAGGGCCTTGTTGAGGAGGTGTCAAAAAGGTGGATGGTGAATCCAGCCACGTAACTACCTTGGCAAAGAGCGTCCAGGCAGAGGAGACACCAATTGCAAAGATAATGAGTTGGCAACAGATTTGATGTGTTGAAGGCCTGCCTGGTAAGAGGGCTGATGTGGCTGGAACAATGTGAATAAAGCAAGAATGAGAGAAGATGTGTTGAAAGGCAGGTGAGCAGGGGATAGATCAAGTTTTAGGCCATGCAAATGTTTTGGATTTCATTCTGACTGATGGGAATCCTTTGGAGGCTTACAGCAGGGAGTGATTGCTCTAATTTCTGCTTTAAAAAGGTCACTGCTGTATAGAGAATGGGCTATAACAAGCAAGACTGGAAGCAGAAAAATGCACTGGGAAAATGTTCGAAGAGTCCCAAGGACCAGATAACATGGCTTGGAATGGAAGTGACCAGATTTGGGAGGTACTGTGGAGGAATAGCAGATTGTCTTGGCTGAGAGAGTGTGGCAGATTCTAAGAACTAAAGAGACCACTGACCCTACCATCTTTAAGCAAAGTGGACCAGAATCCTTTATACTTATGTCTGCTTATGTCTTAGCACACTGGTTGATCTACCTGTTTCAGAATCGTGTATACAGGAAGTACTAGATAAGAGGTGGCCCATTAATTGGATGGGTGACTGAAGAGGTAACACTCGAGATAGTCTAAGAAGACCGAGCATAATCCTCTGACTGCAGCCCCATGAGCTTAGGTAGATAAGGGCCAAGCATGAGTAAGAATGGAGATCACCCCATTACCTCCTCATTCCTGTGTGTAGGTGTGAGCAGCAATTAGTGGTGTGTGTTTGTGGCATCCTCACTCTGCTTGAATTGGGTGATGAAACCTGTGGCAGGGGTCAGGGAACATTCACCTTTCCCATGCCATCTCCCCAGGCTTGGTGTGTGCATTTGCCAGGAGTGGGCTTCGAAAATAACCTCCCAAGGACTCTGGCCTGCAGGTGGCTTAGCCTGTGGATAACTGATACTGTCTTCTGATGCATACGGAATAGGAGCTGCCACAGGGAGACTCACGGGGATTTCCAGTCCGATGCTGAGGTTGTTACTGTGGTCTATATTTTGTGAATTATTCAACATATGATTTTTTTCAGTGATTTAAAAGAAAACATGAACACACTAGCATCTCATTTATCCAGTATTCTTTGAGAATACAACATTCCATGTAAATGCATTTTTCACATATGCCTCTAAATGTCAAACCATGAAACATTTTGAGCACTTGGGAGAGAATGCTTTCTATAGCAAGTGAGACCCTGAAGCAGAGGATCGTATGGTTTAAACCTTCCTTGAAGCCTCCTGTTCATCACTGTGACTGTCATTTACTACTTTACGCTATAATGCAATGACACAAGGACTCCAAGTGCCGTGAATCAGACTATTGTGCAAATTCCTCATTCCCTCTTTTTCTCTTTGGAGAACTAGGCCCCCCTTAGAGTGTTTTACATCCAAGTTATGACACCTAGTTATGACACCCAGGGGCAGAGTGCAAGCAAGCCAGGGCCACCTTCCATAGCACTGTTTCTTGTTAGAAAATTGGTGCTTTTAAGAAGATGGTTCTTCCATGAGAGGCTTTGCCTAGTTGTCATCCAGTTAGTTATCCGGCCTGCGTTTACTGGAAGCAGAAGTCTAGAGTTTCCAGAAGCTATATCTCTGTTCTTCTGCTCATCTGAGTCATGTGCACTGAATGTGACTCCTCCACACATGCGTATTACTTATCAATACAAAAACTTACTATTGCTCCTCACTCATAAAAAGCATCCTTACCATCTAGGAGGCCAAAAGAATGAAAAGGAGTCAGAATGAGAAGGGCAAGATGCCTCCTGGATCATCCAAGCAGAAACCAAAGGAAGAAATTTGACTGTAGCAGACCAGGGTCTCCTCAGTATGCAAAATATCATCAATGAGACCTCGGTCACCAGTCCCCACTGTGGGGGCCGTGCCGTGAGTGATCGTGAATAGGTGGATGCCGATGGGCAGCTCTGGGGCAAACAGGCACAGCTGTACTGTGTTGAACGTTCTCTTAGGACCCGTTTGTGTGTTAAGATGGACCTGGCTCTTGGGAAGGTTACATCATAGAATCTTCTAGAGGTCTTGCTACCTTGCTGTGATGTGTAATGGCTCCCTTGCTCCAGAATTTGTGACAACAAGCATTTGATGCAGTCATTTACATTAAAAAATAAGTGGTGTCTTTCTTCCAGTCCCTGGATCCTGGCAATCAGAGGGCTGTTTCTAGCGTACTGTGATGGACACGCTTATCTTCCGCAGCAGTTCTGCCTCAACGGTAAAATTGCAGGCAGCACACAGACAAGTTTCTGCCGACAGGCCAGACACCAGAAGTGCAGGTGGGAAGGTTCAGGGCTGCCTTTTAAACCCAAACAGAAGAGAGATGAACCAAGAAAGTGTCTGCAGTTTGCCTGCTGTGTTTTTCCTTCCTTTGGCGAAATATGTAATTATTTTGTATCTACTTAGACACACATGCAGGTAATCTTTCTTTTTTTAAAAGAAAGGTCAAAGATGGTCTGTGTCACATCAAACTGAAACAGCTTTGACCCCTTCCTCTGTATTTCTATGGTAATTGGCTCCATGAGCTACAGATACAGCAGACGTGGACTGAATAGGATGAGACCATCTGTGCCAGGTCCAGTCACGCTTTTCCCAAATGCGGGAAGGAGCAGGACTGTCTTCGGCTAGTGGCTTTGATTTGAAGAGAAATCCATGGTCTCAAGACTGTCTTTTGTTCCTTGTTTTTCACTTAGACCCAAGGGACAGGCACTCCACCTGAACTGCAGCGGAGGCTCTTGGCTAGGCCTGTGTCGTGTAAACTGTCCATGAACCTTTACTACCATTACTGCCATAGTTTATGGTGCACCTCATTGTAAGTAAGACCCTGTTGTTAGGCTGGGCTTGAGATGTGTGACATCCATGGCACCATCCTTCAAGGGGCTTACAGTTTGTTTAGACAAACAAGAGTGATGCCTGAAAAAAAAAAAGACAAAACCAAAATCAGACAATATAACCACCCACCCACCCACCCACCCAACCAAAACCAGACAGCATAACCTCCTACCCACCCACCCACCCAACCAAAACCAGACAACATAACCACCCACCCACCCACCCAACCAAAACCAGAAAACATAACCACCCACCCACCCACCCACCCAACCAAAACCAGAAAACATAACCACCCACCCACCCACCCAACCAACCAAAACCAGACAACATAACCACCCACCCACCCACCCACCCAACCAAAACCAGACAACATAACCACCCACCCACGCAACCAAAACCAGACAACATAACCACCCACCCACCCACCCACCCAACCAAAACCAGACAACATAACCACCTGCCCACCCAACCAAAACCAGACAACATAACCACCCACCCACCCAACCAAAACCAGAAAACATAACCACCCACCCACCCAACCAACCAACCAAAACCAGACAACATAACCACCCGCCCACCCAACCAAAACCAGACAACATAACCACCCACCCACCCACCCACCAAACCAAAACCAGACAACATAACCACCCACCCACCCAACCAAAACCAGACAACATAACCACCCACCCACCCACCCACCCAACCAAAACCAGACAACATAACCACCCACCCACCCTCCCACCCAACCAAAACCAGACAACATAACCACCCACCCACCCAACCAACCAAAACCAGACAACATAACCACCCACCCACCCAACCAAAACCAGACAACATAACCACACACCCACCCACCCACCCAACCAAAACCAGACAACATAACCACCCACCCACCCATCCACCCAACCAAAACCAGACAACATAACCACCTACCCACCCATCCACCCAACCAAAATAAAAACCAAGAAAGCAGGGAAAAAAACCCAAACCCAAACCAGCCACCATTCCTTCCCGCCTCTCTCCTACAATGTAAGCAGGTAATTTTGTTACATGGAAGGTTTCTGCGGGGAGAGGGCTGATGATTTGTGGATTTCTTGAGCTGGAGATTATTAGAGCTTCATGCCCTATTAACATGTCTAGAAGAGCTCTCTGTTTTCTAGGTGCAGGGACACAGTCTACAAATCACAGCCATCAAGGAAATGCTTTACAAAGAGCTTTCTGAATGCTGCGTTACATTTGTGGTAAGGAAAAATGCCTGCATTTAACTTCTGCCTCCCAATCTTCAGCTGACAGAAACCAGGAAACTGCTCAATTTCAGGTGTTTACTTCAAAATACCCCATCTTAGCCAAGTGTCTGTGAATGCAAGGCTCTGCCATCATGCCTTATGAGACAGAGTTTTGCTCTGTCGTTCAGTCTGGAGTGCAGTGGTGTGATCTCGGCTCACTGCAACCTCTGCCTTCCGGGTTCAAGCAATTCTCCTACCTCAGCCTCCCAAATAGCTGGGTTTATAGGTGTGTGCCACCATACCTGTCCGAGACCAAGTTTCTAAATTTATAAAATGATATACCTTTGAACAATTAGATCTTGTCTTTTGACTTTCTGTTCACCTTGCCATTTGTTTTTAGCTTGAATGTCATACCCATTTAATCAATCTAACTTAGGACGCGGGTATCCAAAGTGAGGCATGGCCTCAGGGACTTCATAATGGCATTTGGTAGTGCTGGGCTAATGTGTTTTTCTACTAAGTTGGTAAAACCCAGGATTCAGAATCTCCTGATTGTTCTCATGAACCCTTGTCTAAGCCATCCCCATCTTGGACTCCAGCCATTTCCTCTTTGAACCCAACAGCACTGCCTCCCCAAACCCTAGGACTGTCACAGTCTTCCCCAAGTTAAACATTTTAATATCTCCCTATTACTATGTTTTGAAAGAAACTTTTTATTTTATAATGGTTTTAAATTTACAGGGAAAATGCAAAGGTCGAACAGGGTTTCCATATACTACAGACCCAGTTTTCCTTTAGTAATATTTAATATAGTGTGAGGCGTTTGTTATAATAATGGACCAATACTTATACATTCCTATTAATTGAAGTCTACGCTTTATTCGGATTTTCTTAGTTTTAACCTCAAGTCCCTGTTCTGTTCCAGGATCCCACCAGGATACTGTGACTGCTAATACATTGAATTTAGCAGTCGCATCAGCTTGTCTCAGCTGAGATAGTTTCTCAGACTTTTCTTGTTTTTGACAACCTTGGCAGTATTTTGTAGGATGCCCCTCTAGTGAGGTTTGTCCAATTTTTACCCCTCATGATTAGACTGGAGTGATGTGTTTTTTGGAGGAAGACCACAAAGGTCAAGTGACATTTTCTTCACCCTCAAATCAAGGGTCTCCACTATCAAAATTACCTACCACTTCTGACATCAACCTTCATCACCTGGCTGAAGTAGTCTTTGTCAGCTGTCTCCACTGTGGTTACTCCTTTTTCTCCTTTATCCTCTTTGGAAGGAATTTATCATCTGCAGCACCCAGTAAAGGAGGGGCAAATTTTGCTTCATCTCCTTGAGTGTGGAGTATCTACACAAATTATTAGGAATTCCTCTGCACAGAGATCTGTCTCTTCTCTCCTTATTTTGAGTGTTCAAACATTTGTTTGTGTTACTAAGGACTCATAGAGATTTATTTTATACTTTGTATTTCTTTTTGAGACAGAGTTTTGATCTGTTTCTCAGGCTGGGGTGAAGTGGTGTGATCATGGCTCACTGCAGGCTTGACCTCCTGGACTGAGGCAATTCTCCCACCTCAGCTTCCCACATAGCTGGAACTACAGGGACATACCACCACACCCAGCTAATTTTTAATTTTTTAAAAATAAAGACAGGGTCTCTCTGTGTTGCCCAGGCTGGTCTTGAATTCCCGGACTCAAGTGATCTTCCCACCTCGGCATCCCAAAGTCCTGGGATTACAGGCATGAGTCACTGGTAGCACCCTGCCTATTTTATACTTTTAGTTATAATTCAATACCAGTTTACTTTGCTGTTTAAATTGTTCCAGCTTTGGCCAGCTTTGGAGCTCTTTCAATTGGCTCTTATGTCTCTTTGATATAAGCCTACTGTTGTGAAGGTTTTTTCAACATTTCTTCCTTCTGGTGGTACAAGGTACTCCAGGCTAGTTTCCTCTTGTATCTTTCTTGCCCCAGTCCCTTTTTTTTCCAAGGTTCCTTGGTTTTCTCTTTGTTTCTAAAGCTACTTAGGCAAACACCTATTTTTTCCAACTTCTTCATTGAGATTATTGCATACATTTTTAATACAGTTAGATTGTTTTATCACATTTTGCATTCCATCCTGGGATCTCCTGAAATCCTAAGTGATTCTTTTTTTTTACATTACATACATTAAGGTTCATTCATTGTGCTGTAAATTTCTACGGGTTTTGGGAAATGCACTGTGCCATGTATTCACCATTACAATATTTTAGTTGGCTGAATGAACTCTCCAAAAATGTACACGTACTAATCTCTGGAACCTATGAATATATTACTTTACATGGGAAAAGGAAATTTTCTGATGTGATGGATTTCACTTTTCAGATGCGTGAAGGATTTTGAGATGGAGAAATTATCCTTGATTATCTGAGTGAACCCAATGTAATTACAAGAAAGAGACAGAGTTAGTAGTTAGAGACATAATGGAAGCAAGAGGTTGGAGTGCTGTGAGGAAAGGGCTATCATCCAAGGAACGAGGACAGCCTTTAGAAGCTAAAAGGCAAGGAGATGCATTCTCTCTGAAGCCTCTGGAAGGATTGTGGCTCTGCTGACATACTGATTTTAGACTTCTATGTACAAGAAATACAAGAGAGCAAATGTATGTTGTTTCAAGCCACTAACTTTGTGGCAATTTACTGCAGATTTTGGTACCTGAAAATGGAGTGCTACTGTAACAAATACTTAAAAACATGGAAGTGGCTTTGGAGTTGGCTAATGGGTAAAAGCTGGAAGAATTTTGAGGGCCATGATAGAAAAAGCCTAGATTTCTTAGACAGACTGTTGGTAGAAATGAGCATGTTAAAGTTTCACCCTGTGTGGGGGTTGTCAGGCACCCTATACAGGAGTGTTCCTACTGGCATCAGGTTGGTGTCCCTCAAGGTCAGAGGAAGGAGCAGGTGCCCATCTTTGCTATTCTCTAGCTTCCTTGAGTGACATCTCTAGGCATGGAGTGAACCAGATGAATAGGGCCTGAAGCAGACCCTCAGCAAACTGCAGCAGCCCTACAGAAGAGGGACCTGATCATTGAAAGAAAAACAAACAAACAGAAAGCAACAACAGAATCAGCAAAAATGTCGCCACAAAACCACTCATGAAGATGAGAAAGAAGCAATGAAAAAACACTGAAAACCCAAAGGCTAGAGTACCTCTTCTCCTCCAAATGATTGCAACACCTTTCCAGCAAGGGCACAGAACAGAACAGAGGATGAGATGGATGAATTGACAGAAGTAGGCTTTAGAAGGTGGGTAATCACAAACTCTGCTGAGCTAAAGGATCATGTTCTAACCCAATGCAAAGAAGCTAAGAGCCTTGATAAAAGTTACAGGAGCTGCTAACTAGAATAATCAGTTTCGAGAGGAACATAAAAAACCTGGTGGAGCTGAAAAACACAGCATGAGAACTTTGTGAAGCATACACGAGTATCAATAGCTAAATCAATCAAATGAAAGAAAGAATATCAGGGTTTGAATACCATCTTGCTGAAATAAGGCAGGCAGACAATATTAGAGAAAAAGAATGAAAAGGAACAAACAAAGCCTCCGAGAAATATGGGACTATGTAAAAGGACCAAACCTATGATTGATTGGGGTACCTGAAAGAGACAGAGAGACTAGAACTAAGTTGGAAAACACACTTCAGGATATTATCCAGGAGAACTTCCCCAACCTAGCAAGACAAGCCAACAGTTAAATTTAGGAAATACAGAGAACACCACTAAGATACTCCACAGGAAGATGAACCCCAAGACATAATCGGCAGATTCTCCAAGGTTAAAATGAAAAAAAAAAAAAAAAATGTTAAGGGCAGCCAGAGAGAAAGGCAAGGTCATCTACAAAGGAATTCCCATCAGACTAACAATGAATCTCTCATCAGAAACCCTACAAGCCAGAATACAGTGGGGGCCAATATTCAACATTCTTAAAGAAAAGAATTTTCAACACAGAATTTCATATTTAAACTAAGGAGAAACAAAATGCTTCTCAGACAAGTGAATCCTGAGAAATTTCATCACCACCAGGCCTGCCTTGTAAGAGCTCCTGAAGGAAGCACTAAATATGGAAAGTATAAACCAGTACCAGCCACTGCAAAAACACACCAAAATATAAAAACCAATGAAGCTATGAAGAAACTGCATAAACTATTGTGCCAAATAGGCAGATAGCATCATGATGACAGGATCAGATTCACGCATAAGAATATTAGCCTTAAGTGTAAATGGGCTAAATGCCCCAATTAAAAGACACAGACTGGTAAATTTGATAAAGAGTTAAGACCCATCAGTGTGCTGTGTTCAGGAGACCCATTTTACATGCAAAGACACACGCAGGTTCAAAATAAAGGGATGGGGGAAAATTTACCAAAAAAATGAAAAGTAAAAAACAAACAAAAGCAGAAACAGGGGTTGCAATCCTAGTCTCTGACAAAACAGACTTTAAACCAAAAAAGATAAAAAAAGACAAAGAAGGGCATTACATAATGGTAAAGGGAGCAATGCAATAAGAAGAGCTAACTATTCTAAATATATATGCACCCAATACAGGAGCACCCAGATTCATACAATAAGTTCTTAGAGACCTACAAAGAGACTTATACACAAACACAATAATAGTGGGAAGCTTTAGTGCCCCACTGTCAATATTAGATCAATGAGACAGAAAATAAACAAGGATATTCAGGACTAGAACTCAGCTCTGGATCAAGTGGACTCAATAGACATCCACAGAACTCTCCACCCCAAATCAACAGAATATACATTCTTCTAAATGCCACATGGCATTTATTCTAAAATCAACCACATAATTGGAAGTAAAACACTTCTCAGCAAATGCAAAATAACTAATATCATAACAGTCTCTTAGGCTACAGTACAATCAAGTTACAACTGAGGATTAAGAAACTCACTCAAGGCCGGGTGGGGTGGCTCACGCCTGTAATTCCAGCATGTTGGAAGGCTGAGGCAGGTGGATCACCTGAGGTCAGGAGTTCGAGACCAGCCTGGGCAACCTGGTGAAACCCCATTTCTACTAAAAATATAAAAATTAGCTAGGTGTGGTGGCGGCCACCTGTAATACCAGCTACTCAGGAGGCTGAGGCAGGAGAATTGCTTGAACCTGGGAGGTGGAGGTTGCAGTGAGCTGAGATTGCGCTGTTGCACTCCAGCCTGGGTGACAAGAGTGAAACTCCATCTCAAAAAAAAAAAAAAGAAAAAGAAAAAAAAAAGAAATTCACTTAAAACCACACAACTACATGGAAATTGAACAACCTGCTCCTGAATGACTTCTGGGTAAATAATGAAATTAAGGTAGAAATCAAGAAAATCAAGAAGTTCTTTGAAACCAATGAGAACAAAGAGATAATGTACCAGAATCTCTGGGACACAACTAAAACAGTGTTAAAAGAGAAATTTATAGCACTAAGGCCCACGTCAGAAAGCTAGAAAGATCTGAAATTGACACCCAAACATCACAATTAAAAAACTAGAGAAGCAAGAGCAAACAAATCCAAAAGCTAGCAGAAGACAAGAGATAACTAAGATCAGAGTAGAACTGAAGGAGATAGAGACACGAAAAACCCTCCAAAAAAATCAATGAATCCAGGAGCTGGTTTTTTGAAAAAAAATAAAATAAAATAGATAGACCACTAGCTAGACTAATAAAGAGGAAAAGAGAGAAGAATCAAATAGATATCATAGAAAATGATAAGGGGGATATCACCACTGATCCCACAGAAATATAAACTACTATCAGTGAATACTATAAACACCTCTATGAAAATAAACTAGAAAATCTAGAAGAAATGGATAAGGAAACATATAGCCTCCTAAGACTAAATGAGGAAGAATTAGAATCCTGGAATAGGCTAACATCAAGTTCTGAAATTGAGGCAGTATTAATAGCCTATCAACCAAAAAAAGTCCAGGACCAGGCAAATTTACAGCTGAATTCTACTAGAAGGAACTTTGGAATAGTTCCTTTTGTAAACATTCCAAACAATTGAAAAAGAGGGACTCCTCCGTAACTCATTTTATGAGGCCAGCATCATCCTGATAACAAAACCTGGCAGTGACACAACAAAAAAAGAAAACTTCAGGCCAATATCTCTGATGAACATCAATGTGAAAATCCTCAATAAAATACCAGCAAACCGAATCCAGCAGCACATCAAAAAGCTTATCCACCACGATCAAGTCTGCTTTCATCCCTGGGATTCAAGACTGGTTCAACATATGCAAAGTAATCATCACATAAACAAAATCAATGACAAAAACCACATGATTATCTCAATAGATGAAGAGAGGGCCTTTGATAAAATTCAACAATCCTTCATGTTAAAAACTCTCAATAAACTAGGTATTGATGGAACATATCTCAAAATAATGAAACTGAGTCTTGCTCTGTCATCCAGACTAGAGTGCAGTGGTCTAATCATAGCTCACTGCAGCCTCGACCTTCTGGGCTCCAGTGATCCTCCTGCCTCAGTCCAAGTATGTTGTTTCTTTTTTAAAGCAGCAGTCATACCCAGCTACTTTTTCTGGTCTCCTTTCAGCTAAGTATGACCATGTGAATAAGTTTTGGCTAATAAGAAATAAGCAGTAACTGTGAAATAGGACTTCTAGAATATTTCCTTGAAGTGAGAGAAAGACTGACTATGCGTCTCTGGCATTTCATTTCTTCCTTTTTCCTGTGCCTGGAATGTAGCTAGAATGGCTGGAGATTCTACAGCCACCTTGGCCCATTTGGATAAGCTGTATGAAGAGGGAAGTCATATGATAAGAAAGGAGGAACAGAGAGAGCTAAGGAAGCTAGGTTCTCAGTGGCTTTATACCACGACTTTATACCTGCTGTAGACTGCCAACCTCTGGGATCAGGATCTGTAATAGTTCTCAATTGCTATGTGACAAATCATTACACATCTAGCAGTTTAGGACAACACATATTTATTGTGTCACAGTCTCTGTGGGTCAGGAGTCTGGGTCTTCTGCTTTGGGTCTTTCAGCCTGAAATCAAGGTGGCTGGGACTGCCTTCTCGCCTAAGGCTTGCGATCCTCTTCCAAGCTCACTGGTTCTTAGCGTAACTTATTTCCTTGTGGTTGTAACTAGCAAGCTGCAGAGTCAGGATTTGAACCCTGGCAGTCTGGAGTTGATGCCTATCCTAAAATCAACTTTATTGTGCACACAAATCACCTGAGAAACTTTTTAAAATACAGATTCAAATTACCATATTTTACAGGGCAGGTCTAGTTGCTTTGTAAGATTTGCCTTAAGCCCAGTTAAGCCCCAAATGAATTTTCAGCTAATTCTTGAACTTACTTGCCTATCTCCAGTGACCAGATAGGTTCCCTCTAGAACTCCTTATTAACTTCATTCAAAGCTGAGCTTTGCTTGACTTCCTGACCTCACCCACCTGATTACCATACTGCCTGGGTGCTGAGCTAGAAGCCACAGGGATGGTCCTGCCTGTTTTCTCTCCTACTTCTATAGATTCTCATTCCTGTTATCTTTCCTCCTGCCACTACTCTGTTCTGATATTCATCACCTCCTGTGTGGACCCGTGTAATGATCTTCGTCATGAATCTTTCTGTGTTTCCTGGTTTGTAGTTTGGATTATTGGTCCCAAGTATTCACATCTCTGTAAGAGAATTATTCATCCATCCTCTTGCCGTGACTTTATGATGAACGGCCCCTTGGCCTGGGGCTTGGTAATGTGACTTGCTTTGTCGGATTGGAATATTCACAAGTGTGATTGGAGCAGGGGCTTGAAGTGTGCTTGCACAGTTGGGCTTGCCCTCTTGCACTGCTGCAAGCAGGAAGATGCCATGGATGCTTTTGGTGCAAGAAGCATGAGAGACGTGTGAAGCAGACCTGCACCCCACTTGTTGTGTGGAGCCGAGCCTACCCAATATCAGCCCAGGTTAGCCAGACTTAGCCCAAATGCCAGTGCAAGAAAGAAAACTAAATGCTTATCATTGTATGCCGCTGGGATTTTGACGTGTTTATTACTCAGCAAAAGCTGACTAATATACAGCCCTAATTTATCTCTTCACTGCCAAAGTCACCAATGTGAAACAGATCTATCCTGTTACTGGTACACAATGTCTGATTTATTCCACAGGATAAACTCCCAAATGTTAACCCTGCCATGTAAGCCCACCTTACTCAACCTCAGTCTATCGTTCCTGTCCCATTCTGTCATGACTCCGACTCATTTGACATTCAGAATAGTTGAAGGGCTGAAGCAGGCTTTGGTGTTTGACCAATCTAAACCTTTGGCTTCTCTTTCTCTCGGACTGGACTCTCATCTCATATCTGCTTCCTGCCTTGTCAATTCCTGTTCATTCTTCAAAGCCTGCTCAAATGCCACCACTCCGTGAAGCCTTGCTTTGGTCTCCCAGAAGCGGCCCCTTGATGTCCCCATAATAATGCTGTTAGAATACGCATTTCATGGTACTGTAGCAGATTGTATCTATGACCTGGCCTAGCCCCATAGCTTCAGGGAAGTGATTCTGCTTTATTCATGCATATGTTCCTTACATCTGTGGCCAGCTCATGTCCTGGCACACAACAGGTGTGTGAGGACATGAGCTGGCCACAGATGTAAAACAGGTGGCATGTAAAACATGCTCAAAACAGGTGAAATGAGTAATTTGAAGGAGCGTCATTTGGCAGCCTGCCCTTCTAGGCAATGCAGTGAGCTTGTGGAGAGCAGATTAATTCAGAAGTCACATTGCAAGCAGTATTGCTGTGGCTCTCAGAGTAACTT
The DNA here is from genome assembly GCF_030222135.1 of Aotus nancymaae. Taxonomy (NCBI): domain Eukaryota; kingdom Metazoa; phylum Chordata; class Mammalia; order Primates; family Aotidae; genus Aotus; species Aotus nancymaae. Next base: position 6,746,757 of record NW_026988412.1, on the reverse strand, counting down.
TGCCAGGAAAGGAGATAGGTGTGTCAAAGACTTACCTGCTCTTCTCCAGGGCAGGTGGTGAGTGGCACAGTGGCATAGTGGGAGCATGGGACTGAAAGTCAAGATCCAGCCTGCAGCCCTGGCACTGTCCCCAACTTACCCTTAACTCTTTGAGCTTCACATTCTTTGTACAATGAAGGACATGGATTTGAGTCTGACCAGCTTCTGTTGACTCTGATGTCCAGTTGTTGCTTTCTGTAGAAGTTTGGAAGTGAGAGAGGTCTCGCCAGAATTTTCCAGGTCCACAGGAGAAGTGAAAAGCCACAAGGAAAGGGTGCCTCTCGATGCGATTAGGGGAACCTGCCCCTCACTATGGGTAAGGGACTTAGCTTTCACCAACCTCTCCCATACAATTGCTCTTGTCGTCTATTTGCTGGGCAGAAATGACACGCAAATTTAATGGCTTAAGACAGTAATTTGTTTTATTAGTTCTCATGCTTTTGTAGATTGGATGGGCTTATCTGGGTAGGTTTCACTCAGAGTCTCCTATGTGGCTGTGGGGTTGGAGTTATTGGGGCACCTGACTGGGCTGGGTCCCTGGTGCCTCATCTACACAGCTGGCAGTAATAAGGACTGTTGGCTGGAGCTGTCACCAGAGCACTGGCGTGTGGCCTCTGTGTGTGGCTTGGGCCACTCACCATGCGGTGGCTGTATTCTGAGTGGGAATGTCCTAAGAGTAAGAGTTCCCAGTGACCCAGGCAGAAGCTGGGTCCACACATCTTGCAAAACTTCTGATGACCTAGCCTCAGAATTCTCAGAACAATTTTGCCACATTGTTTTGGACAAGCAAGTCACTAAGGCTCGCCCAGATTTAAGGGTGGGGACCCAGACTTGCCCTCCTGATGGGAGAATGTTGAAGAATTTGCAGCCTATATTTCCTTGCCTTAGCATGGAAGTGTGCTAAGAATCTTGGAATTTGGAAATAAGACTAAAAAGGGCCAGATGAATAGATAATATTTTGGGGTGCTTTGAGGTCTATCTTCAAAGATAGACCTTCACCTTTGAGACTAGCGAAGAGGCTCTCTTATCCCATCTTGAATCAAAGCATCTCTTTGAGGTTCAGCTTCAGATGCTATTAAAAGAATTCCATGGCTTCTAAGGGTGATGTCATGACTAGGGTTAGAAGTGTGTCCCACAACCTTAACAAACTAATGTATGCTCAGTGAGTTGCTCCCTGAGTGCCTGAAGGCCAGCGTAAGTGCCTACAGCAGAAGACACAGATACAGGCCTGGCCTGGCCTTATGGGAACTACTTCCTTAGTAGGCAGAGGTCTGGGGACTCCTTCTCCCTATTGGGAACTTTGCTAAATTTCTCACTGGACTATACATCCCTCAGCATTTTGTTAACTCAGTTTTCTACTTGGAAATTGTGTGTACAGACACAACCTCTTGCACTTGTCACATTTCTATCCTCTGCTGCATCATGAACTGTAAGAGGAGTTGCTAACAGGAAGCACTTTTTACAAAAGCCCAAGTCTCATCCTCCTGGGCTGTTTGCTGTCATTCTACCTGGAATCTGTCTTAATTTGTGTTTCCCTCCAAAATCTTGTTGCAGGTGGGCTTGGGGTTTTCCTCATTTCTGTGTCCTGCTTGGTGCCTTATTTGCACACAAGATGCTCTCCATAAAGTTTTGACCTGAGTCAAAGGAGTTAAAGAGCTCCACACATTCCCACTGACAGTTTCCTTGGGAATCCCTCCAGGAGCCTCTGAATGGGTCTAACTTAACTGCTTTGAGGATGTTTTGCTCCAAAAATGGAGAGGGATGTCTTTTCTCTTTTGATGGATTGGTGGCCGAGTTGGAGGGTGGAGAGGTGACTCACTGCAGAGGTCAGGGTGGACATGGAGGCGAGGAGGCCTTGGCTGGCCATGCTGCTTGGAGAACTGCTCCAAGGCTGGGCTTGTCACACTCCTCGCCTGCTTTTAGTCATCGGGGTCATTAGGCTCTGTGGCACATGGCCCCAATTCTCTCCTCATAGAAGCATAGAAAGATTGGCTGAGGACAGTCCAGGTCCAAAATGTCACAAATTTGTCATGATTTTCTTTCCCTTTTTAGGCCCTACACTGTGTATGTATATTTATAGGTGCTTGATGAAGGCCTGGGAATTAGATAACTCAGGGACGGTTGGCTGCCCAACCACATGTTCTTGGCTCCTCTGGAGTTAGTGGAAAAAATGCAAAAGCAATAACTGGTCCCTGTGAAGACAGTCTTCACTTTGCCTCTTCCCTCTCCCTGGGTGAGTGGTTGGTTCATCTCTCTCTCTCTCAATCTCTCTCTCTCTCTCTTTCTCTCTCTTGAGACAGTTTCACTCTATCACCCAGGCTGGAGTGCAGTGATGCTATCACAGCTCACTGCAGCCTCCACCCTCTGGGTTCAAAGGATTCTCCCACCTCAACCTCCTGAGTAACTGGGACTTGAGGCATGCACCACCATGCCTGGCTAATTTTTGTACTTTTAGTAGAGATGGGGTTTCATTATGTTGGCCAAGCCAGTCTTGAACTTCTGGTCTCAGGTGATCTGTCCGCCTTGGCCTCACAAAGTGTTGGGATTACAGGTGTGGACCACCATGCCCATCTGGTTGGCTCATCTCTTAAGGATGACCAAGTTGAATGATTCTTCCTAGTGTGTGTAGCTGTTCCATGATGGGGGCTCAGGAGCAACAGGAATGACTCTTTCTGAGTTGACAAAGCCAGACAGTTCTGAGATCCTGAGCCTTCAGTAATGGAATCTGTCTTAGTTGGAGTTTCCTTCCAAAAGTAGAACCTGAGAATAGAGAGTTGGGTGCAAGAAGTTTTCTGGGAGGTGAACCCAGGGGTCAGGCGGGAAGAACAGGCAGAATGAGACAGAGAAGAAAACAGAATCAAGTTGCGAATGTGTTGCTTTGAGCAGCAGGACTTAATTTTGCTCAGACCTCTGAGAAGCAGGATGAGAGGCTGGGAGACTTATCCATGGGCCTGACTCCTTCACTGGTTGTGGTAGTCCCTGGGATGTTGGCCTCCCTCCCATGTGGCTGCTCTGCTGCTGGACCTGAAAGGGTCTGCTGCGCTGTAGAAGCAGACGCCTGGGGAGTGAGAGCAGAAGAACAAGGGGCATGTGCATGTGCTTGAGGTGAAAGGCTATCAATGCTGGGTGAGTCTGAGCTCCTAAGGAAATGTCCACCACGCTGGCTGGAATCAGAGGTGGGCTGAGCAGACAAGATGTAGGGCATGTTTTACTTTCAGGTGGTGACAACCTCTGATGATGTCTTCAACCATAAGGAGGCATGGGTCCTTAGGACTTACTCTATGAAAGGGAACAGTAGCAATGGTTTAGGCACTGGGCTTGACTAGTTCTGCAATGTTTAGGACAGAATTGTTACCACACAGAAGACCCATCACTATTGTTTCCTCCTGGCTCTTCTTTGACCAACTTAAGGTAGTTTTTCATCTAACAACAAAATGTCACCCATGGTCCCATCTTTGGGTTAAGACATATTCCAGGTCATGCCTACTCCCTTTTTCCTCCCTCTCTACTTCCTTCCATCATACACACACTCACTTTCTCTCTCTTGTCTTTCTCTTTCTCTTTCATTTGTCCTCCCTCTGTCCTTCTGTTTCTTTAATTTCCCTCTCCTTCCTTCCTCCCTCTTTCTTTTTCTCCCTTTATTTCAACAAAATACTTTATTATTTAATTTCCAAAGACTTAAAGATTTTCGAGGTTTCTTTGTTATAAATTTCTAGTTTAATCCCATTGGATAGAGGATGTATTTTGTATGTAGAGTACATATTTTATATGAATTGAATGATTTTGCATTTGCTGTGATTTGTTTATGGCCCAGAATATGGTCGTTTTTGGTGAATGTTTCATTTGTACTTGAAAATAATGTGTATTCTTTTGTTGTTGATAGTGGAGGTTCTATGAAGTTAAATTAGGTTAACTTGGCTCAAAGTGTTGTACAGCTCTCCCGTATCCCTAACTGCTTTTCTGTTTACTTGTTCTATTGATTACTGAGAGGGGAGTGATAGTTTCCCCAACTATGATTGTGGATTTGTCTATTTGCCACTCTCTTTTACGAGCTTTTGTTTGATATATTTTGAAGTTATGCTGTGAGGCACCTACACACTTAGTATTGTTAAATCTTCTTGGTGAATTGTTCTCTGTATCATTATGTAGTGATACTCTTTATCCCTGGTAATTGTTCTTGTTCTGAAGTCCAGGAGGTCTTATTCCTTGTCTGATGCTGATACAGCCTTCTAGCTTTGTTTTGTTAGTGTTTGTATGGTGTATCTTTTCTCCTGCTTTTATTGGTGATCTATCTTGTCTTTATATTAATGTGGACTTCCTGTTGCAAGCATGTCAGTTTGACAATCTCTATATTTTACTTGGGATGTTTTAGACAAATTTAATATAATTACTGGTATAGTTGATTTAAATGTATCCTCTTTCTAATTATTTTCTATCTGTCCCATTTGTTCTTTGCTTTGTTTTGACTTTTTCCTTTTCTTGCCTTCTTTTGGATGTACTGGGTATTTTTTTATGATGCTAGTGTATTTCCACTATTGGCTTATTTTGCATATCTATTTTCATACAGTGGTTGCTCTGGTTTTTACAATGTACATCTTTATTTTATCACAATCTACCTTCAAAAAATATTACAGCACTACAAATACAGTATAAGAATGTTAAAACAGTATATTTCCATGTTCTTTCTCATCCTCTGTGTTATGTCGCCATATATTTTACCAATACGTATCTTATAAACCTCAAAATATATTATTACTATTTTTGATTTACATAGCCAATGATCTTTAACATTACTGAAAATAACAATGTGCTTTATATTTACCCTCATTTTTGCCATTATTTACTCTTCAGTTTTAAAAGTAGATTCAAATTTCCACCTGGTAACATATTTCCTCTGCCCGAGGAACTTTCTTTAACATTTCCACTAGTGAAGATCTAATTATAGTAAATTATTTCAAATTTCTTGTATCTGAAAAAGTCTTCATTTTGCCTTCAATCTGATTTGACAGTTATTTTCTTTTAGTATTTTAAAGACATCACTACACTGTCTTTCTGCTCACCTGGCTTTTGATGAATACTCTGCCACAATTATTCTCTTTATTCCTCTTTACATAATGTTCATTTTTTACCTAACTGCCTTCAAAGTTTTATTTTTGGATTTCAGCAGTTTGACTATGCTGTGCTTGTTTGTGTGTGTGTGTGTGTGTGTGTGTGTGTGTGTATGTGCGTTCGTGTGTGTATGTATGTTTAACTTCATCCTGGTTGGGGTAAACAGAGCCTCTTGCATCTGTAGTTTATAGTCTTTCATTAATTTCAGAAAATTCTTGGCTATTATCTTGTCAATGTATTTCTTCTGTCTCATTCTCTTTTTTCGTCTTAAGACTTAAATTACATTTATGTAAGACTGCTTGATATTGTACTGCAGATTTTGTATACTTTGATTTATTTTTTTTTCTTTTGTGTTTCAGTATGTATAGTTTTTATTGACCTATCTCAAACTCACTGGATCCTTGCTTAGTTGGGTATAGTCTGCTAATAAGACCATACAGGGAATTTATCTCTGAAATTATGTCTAGCATTTACATCTGACTCTTGTTTTTGACTCTGCTGAAATTCTCTATCTATCTGCTCATGCATGGTGTTAACTTTTTCCATTAGATTTTTAACATCTTAATCATAGTTACTTTAAGTCCATGTCTGGTAGTTCTAACATGTAAGCTATCTCTAAGTCTGGTTCTGTTGACTCTCTACAATGTGTTATTACTTTTTGCTTTTTTGTGTCTTGAAATTTTTGATTGCATGCTGGACATTGATTATAGAAAAATAGTAGAGACTGAGATAAATAGCATTTACCCATGAAATGAGCATGCCTCTTCTGTCAGGCTGTCAGCATGGATGGTTGAATCAATCTAGTCAGCAATTAAGCTGCATTTTGATTTTGTTGTTGCTATCACTTCCTTCAGTACATCACAGGCTTCATATACCTCTATCAGTGGACTTTTTTTGTTTGGAGATTGAGGGGCTAGAGGGGTTGTTTCAGTGTTCCTACTTTACACACAGCTCTTAACAGCAGTACTTGTTGTTAACAGCCAATTTCTCCAAGGTTTTGATCCTCCCCAGTAATAGTCTCTGTTGCTTTTTACTTGGTATTCATGATGGGTACTAGGGGTAGAAAGCATCTCACTTTTCCTTGTCTAGCCAAGATTTAGGTAGGGATTCTCTACCTGAGTCTTGAGGATAGAATTTTATCAGCATATCCTGTCCCTGGCATGGAAACCAAACTTTGTTTTGTCTCTGTGTTGTGTCTTGGTTGGGAAAGAGTTTCCTGCCCCTCATCATCCAGCAGTAGCAAACCTCTGCTTTGTCTTGGTGCAGGATTCTGAGCTCAAGAGCATTTCCTTCCTCTAATCTAACACCTTAAAGCTGTTGCTTCATCTGAAGGTGGGGTCTGGGAAGAGGGCAGGTTGTATACTTGTATTTCAGTGGCACCACCTGCACACCTACACCACTCTGGGGATGTTGTTCCAGTCTCTTTTCTCATGAGCTCCTGGTGAGGGCCCATGGCAAAGAATGTGTGAGTGACTGTGAACCCTCCTGGTGTCCGGGATCCCAGTAATTGCAAACTGATATGCTGGCCCCGACTTGACCTTTCAAATTCATTAATATTTTAGCTGATATCTTCTTGTCTATTTCTGTGGTGGGTGCTTCTTCTTCCTGTGCTCTGACAAAGGTGAAACACTCTATGTGTCCCATCTCTCCTCAGAAGGGCTTTTCACCCTTTAGAATTTAGTTCATTTGGGTTACCTTGTGACTTCAACACTAATGGGCTCAAAAAGTCTGATTTTATAGATTTCCTGGCTTTTCCTCATTGGTGTTATAGGGAGAAGTATTCTCTGTGGCTTTCCAGATCCTAAGTGGAAGTGGGGCCATGCTTAACTGAATGTCTATGATATGCAGGAAACTGGTACAGGCCCTCGTGGTTGAGTTTGCACCGTGACTTGTCCCTTTCGACTAATCCCCATCAGTTGGACAAGTCTTTGGCCACCTTTTTCGTTTGTGGAGAAGCCACCACCTAGATTTATCGTTCAACTGTAAGCACCACAGTCTTGGGGAAAACAAGGTACCACTCCACTTCTGGGCCTGACATTCTAGGATACTGCCACCCCCTGACCTTAAACCATCAGTACTTGCTTGGGAGAGACAGTGGACACATCTAATTTGCCATGTAAGGGCAGTGTGGCAGAGGGGAGAAGATCAGTTATGTTGTCAGAATAATCAACTCCATGAGGTCATGAAGCAGGTCAGATGTACCTATTAGCTTGTGACTGATTCCACTTCTCCAGTTTAAGCAAGTCTCCTGAATCCTGGGTCACAGTTTTCTTGTCTGTAACATTAGTGGTTGGACTAAATTCTCTTGGAATGGATGGCCCTCAGGCCATGGTGTGCCAGTAGTTCCTGTGTTGTGGCTTCTATCTGCACATATGCATTTTCTCACTCAGGAAGCAATGAAAGGGCAACTGCTGTTATGTGGAGTTAGGATAAATGTTCTATGTTAAGAGCAGTGCTCAGGTTTGGGAAGAAGGAAACGCCTGCTGAGCTTCTGTGGTTTTCAAACGGGTTTCTAGCCCTGGCACCATTTCATTCAGGGACAAGCCCAGACTTCACATAGCTTATTTCCTGGGCTTCCCTTCAAATGTCTGTTTGACGAAAAGATTTTGTGAAACAAAAAATCCACTCCGAAATCAGGTCAGTGGTTGCCTGGGGGCAGGGAGTAGGAGTGTGGGCTTTAAGGAGATATTTGGGGTCGTGGTTGTTCTGCATCTTGAATATAGTGGTTGTTACAGGATTATGTGTCTTTGTCAAACTCATTGAACTATATATTGTAATGAGTTAAGTGTGTTTTATGTAAATCATACTTAAATTGATTTGAGAATTGAAAGCTACTGTTTTGGACCAGTGTTTCTCAAACTTTTAAATATCCATGCTCCTTTAGATTAGACTAAAAACCTCACACTGTTCTTTAGTTACTTAGAATTTTGAAATGAATTAATTGTAGTGGGAAAGATTAAATCAAAATGATGGGAATTTTAGAGTATGCTTTGTTGATTCAGATATAAGAATAATAAAGCAGGTACCCAGTTCTGAATTATTCAGAATTTTTATTTGTACTTTTTAATCTTTTGTATGAAGGGATGTTTTCAAGTCTCTGGGAAGTTTCAGATAACTTTGATAACTAAAGTATCATTTTTGATAACTACATAGTGATATTAATCATAAACATTTATTGATGCCTACTCTGAGGCAGGCACAGTTTTAAACAGTTTATAGAAATCAATTCAGTTGATCTTATACTGGTAACAGATAGACTATTGTTATAATCTCCACTTGACAGATAAGAAACAGAGTTCCAGAGTGGTCATGCAGTTTGCCTAGAGTCACTCAGTTGGTGAATAGTGGCACTGGGATTTGAACTCGGATAGTATAGATATAGGATCTTTACTTTTAACTTCTACTGTACTACTCCACACTTAAAATTACACAAGGGACCTGTTTGTCTGAACTCTCAGGAGTTCCTCTGTAGAATCTTCACGCAACTTTTAGTTTATTTATTTCTTTATATTTTACTTTAAGTTCTGGGATACATGTGCTGAACGTGCAGGTTTGTTACATAGGTATACACATGCCATGGTGGTTTGCTGCACCTATCAACCTGTCATCTAGGTTTTAAGCCCCACATGCATTAGGCGTTTGTCCTAATGCTGTCCCTCTCCTTGTCCCCCAACCCCGCGACAGGCCCCAGTGTGTGATGTTCCCCTCCCTGTATTTGCACTTTTTAAACTTTCATTTTGTTTCTTATTTTGAATTTTTCCTTTTAAGTTTATGCAATCAGTTTCAGAGTATACAGCTCATCTGCAATTTGCTTTTTCCTAATCAACATTTTTGAGATCTACTTATCATGACATGTGCCTAGGTCTCGGTAAGTTTTTAAACCTTTTACTGTTGTGTAGATTTCCATCCTACTAATATATCACAACTTAGTTTTCAACTTCCCTTTTTTGTTATTGTTGTTGGGTACCGTGTGGCTATGACCTTCCTTACACGTGCCGCATGGTTTCTCTAGGTTAAAACTACAACTGAAATTCCTGCTTTATGGAGCTAGAATATGCTTTTCCAACTACACACGTACATCCCAATTCTCAGCCGCAGATTCTGATATTCATATCTTCTCCTTCTGTTACTTTGACTCCACTGAGAGTCACAGATGTGGACTGTGAATGTTGTCCTGTGAATGTGGACTGTGGACTGTGGACTGTGACTGTGGACTGTGACTGTGGGTTGGTCAATTCTTTAAGAAAGCATTAAGAATGTTAAACATTAAGAGCCAAAAAGTAAATATCCCAGGCCTTGCTGGACAAGAGTTAAAATAGAGGAAATTATGAGTCGAGAATATTTAAAATGTGAAAATAGGCTGGGTGCTGGGGCTCATGCCTGTAATCCCAGCGCTTTAGGAGGCTGAGGTGGGAGGATTGCTTGAGTCCAGGAGTATAAGACCAGCCTGGGGGACATAGTGAGACCTCCATCTCATTAAAAGAAAAAAAAAATTTTAAACTAAACTAAAATAAAAAATGTGAAAATCATCCTTAGCTTGCCGGCTGTGAAAAAGCAGTAACCGGGTGTATTTGGCTAATGCACTGTAGTTTACTGACCCGTGTCCTCCATGGTCTTCTAGTTCTAATATGAACTTATTAAGAGATAAATTAGTGCATGTGTTGATACACACACAGGGTTTTTGAGCAGAGCAAGAACTTAGGTTATTGGCATACACACTTCTGGTTGTGGCCAGCCCAAGGGAAATGGTGTCCTATTTCCTAGAAGGCTGCTGTTGCTCTTCGTTCTCAGAGGCAGCAAGGCCTGAGACCCGTCTCATTTCTCACCCCCAGTGCCCCCTGCCTCTCTGCCCCCTCCACAGATGCAGTGCCCCTTCCTTGCTGAGTGGACACACAGCATTGATGCTCTGTCTCCAGTGGGCGTCTGCAGGTGCTGAACTCAAAGACCCGTCTTCCTCAGCACCCTATGACACTCTCTCACAAGGACCGTGAAGTCTGTGTTGGACAGGGTCTCTGCAGTGGGCTCAAGGACAAAACGCTGTGAGGTGTTTGGAGGTACAGTGGAAGGGAAAGCCACAGAAATGGGCAATTTTGAAAATATGAAATCAGGGAGTGTCAAAGTGTTCGGCCTCTTTCCAAAGATGGGGTCAGAATGGGATATAGGCAAGGCCGATAGGGTGGAAATACCCACCTGACTTGTTCCCTGAGCTAACTAGAGGAAGTAGGATTAATGGAATAAATGACCAGTTTAAAGAGGCTCAGATAGAAGCAGTTGTTTGTAAAACCCTTGTCCTAGGCAGAATTTGGCATGGTCATTTCCTGTCCTTCCAATAGCATTGCATTCAGATTCACTGTGGTCATTGATGTCCAGTCTATTTTTTACTGTTTCTGTGTAAGGCATCTCTATAATTTCTTCCTCCAACGACTTTGAAGGTACCCTCTAGGAGGTGCCTGCCCTGGGGACTCTGTAAGTTCCTGTAATATAAGGCCCATCATCTGCAGGGAGTGGGAGGGATTACAAGAAGAGGCAAAGAGTGATCCCTGCCACCCGTGTGTGTGTGTGTGTGTGTGTGTGTGCACGCACGTGTTGGAGAGAATAGAGAAAATTTCCCTTTTCACAAATGTCAAACTTGCATAGAAAATACTCTTGCAAATCTCAGTGCCCACTTAAATTCTGTCAATTCCACCCAATGTGGATGAGTCCAGTGCTACCACTGTCCTCTCCCACCACCCTGCCTGCTTCTTGCTGCCCGTCTCTCCAGATTAGGACAGCCCTCTTTGTATTTCCCTCCGACAAACACACTCCCTACTCCTATCCCAGCCCCATTCATTCAACAGAGATCAGAGAAAACATGACAACAAAGAGACACAATTGACTGAAATTCTTCAAGACCCAGGACCCACCTGAGTCCCTTCCAGGCCCCACACCTGCGGAATGGGGCTTATGCCATGGCTCTGTGAGGCAGTCCCGTGAAAAGATGAGCTGGAACTCTTAGAGATGGTGGACCAGGGGAGGCCCCTGGCCTTCTTTTTTGAATCTCTCTACACATGCCATCCGTCTTTGCAGCGATGACTGCATAGGGCCGGAGGTGGTTAGCTAGCAGAGCTGGCAATCAGGTGGAGGTTTCCCACTGCTGGTTTTGTAATCTATTGACTCAAGCATTCTGCCTTTTACCTAGAGCAAACAACTCAGCAATGAAATCCCATGATCCCCTGGAGCTTGGGTTTGCTGCAGCCCACACATGGAGGGCTAAATTAAGCCATTTGCACCTTGACTGACGTCTTCTAAATGGTTCTGTGGATAATGGTGTTTATCCCCTGTAGAGATGGGGCAACACAGAGGGAAGAACTCAAAGGCAGGATCCTGTGAGTAAACAAAGCTCACCAGTGAACTAACCATCCCCAAGTTTAAGTATTTAAGTTCTAGCTTCAGTGGAGAGGAGGCTGAGTCATTAAATGTTGTCAGGCTCCTGTGTTTATTCCCATCTCGGTAACTGTAAAGTTTGTTCTCGCCGAGCTTAAAACGAAGAAACTGAGGCCAGCATAAGAAGATCCAATGCGAAGGAATTTATTCAGGCTCCCAGGGAGGTTCTGCGGTCTGACAGGAGGGGCTAGAGAAGTCACGTGGTCTCCTCTCAGACATGGGGTTTTATAGGGAGTGAAATAGCTCGATTGGTTTGGGAGAGCAGGGTGTGGGCAAAGCAGAACTACCATTGGGTATGGTTACAGGGCTTTGTTTGCATATAGGACTTGGCTGCTATTGGCTAGTAAGACTCGACTGCTATTGGCTATTAAGACTCAACTGCTATTGGTCAATAAGACTTGACTGCTATTGGTTAGCAAGAGGCTAGGGTTACAAGACCTTGTTTGCATACTGGGCTCTTTAAGGGAAGGCCAGGCTGTACGAGTATGGGAGAAGGGAACATGCCCGAGCATGTCTGAGCTTGCTCGAGCTCATCCGGGCTTGTCTGAGCTTTTGGAAAAAGGGTGGGGGGTTTGCGTCCAAGCTCCCGGCGAGGCAACTGGCCTTACAGTAACACAGGGTTCACTGGAGAGTGTTTTATCCCCCTCTGGCCTTTGTAAACGCTGCTCCCTGAGCCAGGAGCCTGCTTCTCTCTCCCGCTCTTCCTGGCTGACTTCAGTCACGGGTTTGGTGTCATCTCTAGTCACCCCTCCCATGCTTCTGCAGCACCTTGTACTCTCCTTACCATAGAACTGACCAGAGTGGGTTGTAATTGCCCATGAACTTATCTAAGTCTTTCATGAGATCAGAAGTAGTTGCTGCCTTGCTGTTCTCACAGCCTGGACCAGGCTGAATGGAGCTGAGCTGGCTCTGAAATGACCAAAGGCACAAGACTCACAGAGCAGATCCCCAGAGCTCAAGAGTCAGAAAAACAAGAGTCCTCTTCAGGCCAGTGGTGCAGTGAAGGTGCAGTGAGGAGAGGAGGCAGGCAGGAGCTGTGGGTGTGGGGACCAGGCCTTGGAGTAAAATTCCTGGTGGCTGGAGCTCTAGATGACAGCTGTGAACTGTGCCGGGGTGCCCAGGATTCACTCTGGGACTGCTGGCTAAGGATCAGGAGGGGCAGACAGGGGTTTCATGGTGCTAGGATGGGCCAAAGGCTCAACACTGGGCATGAAGAGTCCTAAGTTGGTTTTAGAAACCCACCCCGAGGGGTTCCTGGCCTCCACAGCACTGGTTCAGAGAGCGTAGCAAACTCAGGAGTGGCTCCGACATGGAAGCCCCAACAGTCAGGCAAGTGAGGTGCTGCACGCCAGGCGAGTTCAGGAGCCAGGCCCTGGAGGTGGGAGATGATATCAGTAGAAGGGTTTCAGGGTCCAAGTGGAGCCAGAGAGGAAAAAAGCAAAAGCTTTTATTAGGCTGGGTTTCCCAGAAGCAGACCCTGTGGCAAGGACGCCAGGGCAAGTCCTCTGGGAGGTGAAGGAAACGGTGGGAGAGTGAGGCAGTGACACAGGGAAGGGAAGGCCACTGAGGTGTGTTATGGAATGAGTGACTGCTGTGGGTAGCTGGGGCACTGTCCTGCTGGGAGGTCAGGAAGTCAGGGTGGAACAGGATTGTCCCACCTGAGGAGCGAGGGAGCTGGGGCATTTACCCACCGCTTCTCATCAGCCACCGGCTGAGAGCTGGTCTCCAAGGACATTGATTTCTTCTCCCTTTAGAGTGACTTTAGCACCAGAGGAAACCCTCAGACAGAGATGGGGGTGCTGGCAGTGGGAGGGTGGGCCGGTGTGCACTGGATTCATCAGGCCTGAGGGCTAAGCTGCTACAAGCATCAATGTAAACACTCATCCCTGGAGTATCAGACCCGAGGGCTGGTTTTGAGCATCCACGTGTCATTGTGTGGCTATGAGCGCTCGCTGAGCAGGCTGCTGACACCCCTTCACCCCCTGGCTCTGCATGTGGCTGCTTCTGCAGGCAGCGGCTGCTGGGACTCCCCCTGGACTGAGTTGCTTGTGCAAAGAGACCCTATCTGGCTCCTCTGTGTACCCCTGTCCCCTGGACCTGCTGTGTAGAAGACCCTTTGGAACTACTGGTTGAACAGAACTAAAATCCAGTTTGGGAGGATCAGAGAGGAGAGGGAACCAGCTTCTCACTTGAAGGCCCTGAGGCTACCATCAGTGACCTGTATCCCAGGTGGGAATGCTCACCGCACCTGAGCCCGGGTGAAGAGCTGCAGCAGCCACAACATTAACATCAGCTGGTGTCCACGGAGGGCTTTCTGCCTGCCAGGCATGAAGCTCTAATGTTCACTTACATTCTCATTCCGTCTCCATTACCCTCCGAGCTAGGTCCTGGAAGCACCCCCACTGTACAGATGAGGACGACTTTCACCCAAGGGCTCAGTTTCTCTTGAGCCTCTTCTTTGAAACCAGCTGCACATAGGACACTTACCTCTTCCTTGCCTGGTACTGTGAACGCACAGCCTTTCCCAAACCCAGGCTGGTCATGCTGGGGAGAACTCTGAGCAGGATCCTCGCACTATGTGAGGGCAGAAGTGGACGGGACTCCAGCTCTCACTGAGCTCAGGACTCATTTCACAGCCAGAAGATGCCTTCTGCAAGGTCACAGAGCTTGGCCTAGCAGACCGCCCCATGGACTCCAAGGGCAGAGCTGCAGTTATTCCTCCACACTCCCTCTCCTGTGGATCAAAGGCAGTTTCTTAAATAATTGGGCTTATGTAGCCCATTTTCTGGGCTGTATTTTCTCAGATGAATAACTTTTTTTTTTTTTTTTTGGTGGGTAAGTGGATGACTTATGGGATTGTCATGCAACGTTTAGTCTAGAAGAAAAGACCAATTTTTGGCTAGAGTCTTGTGGCTATTAAGAAGAGCTTTGTGATCAGAGCAAGGGCTGAACCTTGGGAAAAAACACTGAAGGAAACTGAGGCAGCCCTGCCCTCAAGTGTCCTCAGCTGCCCAGTGCTGAGGTGGGTCTGATCTAAGGACAGGGCTGAGCAATGCCCTTAGGAGGCCTTCTCTGCCTCTTTCCCTGGGTTCAAAAACCCCACGTCCTTATTCCAACACCAGGGCATTGTCCAAGAGAATGATTTTAACTGTTGCTGAAAAGGCATGTTTATTCCTGGGAGGTTTGGATGAGTTTCATTTCCAGTTGTGAAAAGTGAGAGCAATGTTTTTCCGACTGGGTCACCATCACTCTTCTGCCAGGCCTCCCTTTCCCTCCCACGTGCTCTTCTCTGCTGCTGGCCTGGGAGGGCCCAGGGTCAACCTTCTCCTTCAAGGCCCTGGAATACTGTATCTCTGTCCTGACCAACTCATCCACCCTCAGGCCCAGGTTCCCAAGAAACAGAAAACCTGAGTTTTCCATTTCTATATCTTCTATTTGTCTACATCTGATGTGAAACTAGGCTGTGGTTACTTATTATGACTGTTCCCCAATATCACCTGTCTCTAGAATTAACCTAGAAAATGCCATACTTTTCCATCAGATCCAGGATGGGCTCCAACGTTGCCAGAAGACTCCATTCTCTGTGGGAACTGAGAGTGAGTGGGTCTCTGGCAGAAGGCCCCCTTGAGGCCTCCTTCTCCGTGCCCCACTCCCTCATCATGTTCACATAGTGACACTACAGGAAAGGTAGTGGGAGGTGGTGATGATGGTGGTAAACCCAACATGGGGTCCCAGACCAGACTGCACCATCGCCTGTGCCTGGAGCGCTTAGAGAAATGATCAAACCTTGGGTCTTACATCAGTTAGCTTTTCCTACATAACAAACTGTTGCAAAACTTGATGGCTTAATTTGCCACGAAAGTAGATTTTAGCTGCTCTTCCCACCCACCTTCTCCACCAAAGAAAAGGATGTGAGAAGATGAATCTGTTAATTTGCTTGACTGTGGGAATCATTTCGCTTTGTAGATACACGTCAAAACATCATGTTGTACATCTTAGATATATAAAACTAGAAGAAAACACTTAATAGCTGAAAACACCAGCCGTTTATTTAGCTCACAATTCTGTGGGTTGATTGCAGGAGGTCAAAGCCTGTCATTTGGACAAGCCCAGAGTCACGTGGGATGGGACCACCCAGGGCCATGAATATGGAGCGGTGTGGACACATTGGAGCACGGCTGCCGTCATTCACCGGGTCTCTACTCCAGACTAACTGACCAGACTCTGGGGACGCCGTGACTCTAGCTTTAGCCCGTTTCCTGGGTGATTCTCACACAGCTGTACCACAGAAAGTCAACTGGGGCTCACCGCAAACAGTGACTGGTCAGGATTCCCACTTACTGTAACAGCACCACGAGTTAGAACTCAAAAAATCACAAGTAATGTAGGTCTAAAGTTTCTGGTGTGGGGCGACCCGGACTGCTCAGCCCAGGAAAACCAGGCAGTGCACAGTGGAAGGAACTCAATTTCAGTTTTGTCACATGCTGACCAGGCCCAGTCTTGTGTCCGAATGGCATGCAGCTGTAAGCCGGCATCCCTGGTTGGCTCAGCTCTATGGCAACTCCTTCGCAGACTATAAGAAAGGCCAGTGGTCCCAGAATGAGGGTCCACATCACTCCACGCAGACCCTCATTTTCATCCCAGCTGCCCCAACTGTCTGGTCAATGCAGGGAGAGGCGCTCAGCGGTCCCCGCTTCCTTTTATCTTTGACTCCAGTTCAGCCTCCTGCTGAAATCTTCCCTGACCCCCTCCACTTGCCTGCTTTATCTTCCCTCCTGACCACGGTCTGATGGAGGGTTTCTCTATGTATTTCTTCACTGCCCCACTCTCTCCCACAGGAACATAAGCTCCGTGGATGGACTCCTTCCTGTCTGTTCTGTCCACCTCGGGATCCTCAAGGCCTAATGCACAGTGGGCCCTTAGGAATATTTCCTCCATGAATGGAGCTCCCTCACTGGCATGTTTCTTTTTCTTTTCCTTCTTTCTTTCTTTTTTTTTTTTTTTTGTGTGACACGGAGTCTTGTTCTGTTGCCCGGGCTGGAGTGCAATGGCACGATCTTGGCTCACTGCAACCTCTGCTTCCCGGGTTCAACTGATTCTCCTGCCTCAGCCTCCTGAATAGCTGGGATTACAGGCGGCGCTACCACACCTGGCTAATTTTTTGTATTTTTAGTAGAGATGGGGTTTCACTATGTTGACCAGGCTGGTCTCGAACTCGTAATCTGCCTGCCTCGGCCTCCCAAAGTGCTTGGATTACAGGCATGTAATCCACTGCGCCTGGCCACACTGGCATTTTTTATTGTGGTTGTTTCTTTTTGCTGGCCAGCCTGGCTTGCACCCCACTCTCAGCCCCCTGTGCATGCTTTGTGGATGGAAGCTGTGTTGATGGAATGGAGCTTCCTCTCATGAAGCATGAAGGCACATCTTCCCCAAGTCCATTTGCATTGCAAGAATTTTCTTTTGAGGCATCTCAGAGAGATAAAATCTCCCAGCTCCCTCAGAGCCAGGCCTCACCTGGAGGCAGAAGTGGGAGGGAGGGGTGTGGGGCCTGAGTGTCGGAAGGCGTTTGGAGGCCTTGGCTTCTGGTGTTCCTCCCGTCCCAGGTCTAGAACATAGACCGCTTAAGACTATAAGGTCCGTAGCTGTAATCTGTGCCAGAGGACCAGAGATGGGGAGGCTGTGTGAGTGTCCAGTACGGGACTTGCAGCTCAGGGAATCACAGGACCCCTCACCTGGGGCATTTGAATTTGCGCTCCCGGGTCCTACAGGTGAGGAAATAGAGCTGCAGAGATGTTAGAAATCTGCTCAGGGCCGCAGAGCCAGTGTGAGAGCCCACTTTCTACCTCCCACCTCCCACCCTGTCCCATCACACCATTCTGTAAGACAGAGTTTCTTTACCAAACCCAATTATATTTATATTTTATTTTGAAATTAAAATTTTAACTTAAAGTTATTATTATTCTTTTAAAATAGGGACCAAATCTCACTGTGTTGCCCAGGCTGGTCTTGAACTCCTGAGCTCAAGCAATCCTTCTGTCTTGGCCTCCCAAAGTGCTGCGATTAACTTGAGGACTCCTGAAGCAAAGAATATATGTGGATCCTAAAACACTTTTAGCAAAAGAGGAAAGGATTTTAAGTTTTATAAAGACAAAAACTGCCAGGAGGCCTGGGGTTAAATGGTTCAAGAGCGAACCAAAGCCCTCCAGATAGACTTGATAAATCAGTTTAAAATACGAGGGACCAGGACAGCAACATGGCAGGACTTGGTCTCCCCAGTCAGAGAGGAAATGAAACCCCGTGGGAGCCATCTGAGCCCACGTGTGGCATTTGGGGGCGATGTTTCCGCAGCACATACTTGGTACTGTCATTTCTCAGACACCATCATCTAACTGCTTGTTTTCCATCTTGCTGGAAGCAGCCGTGAGCAGCCCAGGCTGTTTTTGATCACGGTTTATAGGCTGGAGATATGGAGCTTTTCCAAGGGCCAAATGTTTCAGGCAGACACACCATGTTCCTCTTCAGAAACTCGGGACTTCTTGGATGAGAACATCTCACATAAAACATGAAAATTCAGCAGTTTCAAGTATCAGAGAAATTGCAGATCTGGGTCCTTTTCCAATATGCCTCAGAGCATGTCCAGACGGCTTGCTGGAAAAGGCATGTTGCTTTCGGATACCAGGAGGGTGGCCTGCAGAGGTCTCCCCTAGTCCAGTCCAGGCAGCACTGCTGGTGTCACCCCACTACCCTAGGGCTGCTCCTCTGAAAGGGCTCAGCTCCACACAACACTTCTTCAGAGGAGAATCTCTGGGCTTCATTTGTGGGGCAGTGGGTTTCCCCTGAACCTCCCTCCCAGGGGCCTAGCGGAGGGGAGGCTGATTCACCCCTGCCAGAGCATCCCACATTGTAACTGAATCTGTGCATTGGGGCCCATATTGCACAAGGACAGTGTCTGCTCAACTCGCCTTCCCCTGCATCCTTGGCTTTAATGTCAACAGCCAGTGCCTGAAGCCAAAGGGCTACTGATTCTCCCGTAGAATCAGTGGAAGGGCATAAAGGGGCCATTCACAGGCACCTCTCAGAGTTGTCAACCATCCCAGAGACAGCTACCAAGAGGCAAGCCTGGGGATAAGAGGCCTATGGGAATGAGCAAAGGAGAGACCTGGGCATGAGTGAAAGCCCAGCCCTATGCCTGAGAATTTGGGAGCCACACAAATGTTGGAAATGTTTCCCTACTAAGGGAAGTCTACCGGGTTGTCTGAAGACCAAGATGGGAATCCTGCTGCCAGAAGGATTCATTGACAACTTCCAAAACAACTGACTGAGCCCAGCGATAATTAGTAGGGAATTACAGGCACCCTCCAGTTTAATGGGGTCATTATTCGTTTTTGTCCTCAAAAGTATATGTCCATGTGGAGACCAAAGCAACTCCATCTTGAATGCTAATCTGCCATGTTGATTTCTAATGAACCTCTGTTCTGGGAATGCCTCTAAGATTTCTACTTTATCTACTAGCACTATAAATCCTAGCTTCAGGTCAAGTCAAACTTGACCATAGGCAGGTTCACATAGCATTCCTTAGGCAGGTTCACATAGCGTTCTTGCCTTTCCCTGGTGGGGAAGGTAGGGCTTGGCTTCAATTGTCCTACAGATTTCTTCCCTATAGCATACAAGCTCTGGATCTGGGGGTGATGGCACAGGGATCCACCATCTTATCTCACCGTCCCCCGAGACAGACATGGCTTCTGTTCATAAGTCCCTGTTAAATATTTCTTTCGGAGAAATTGCTTATGTTAGCCTCTTTCTTCAGCCTCTCAGCTTCCTTGAACTTTTTCGGGGAGGGTCTGCATAGAACAGTCTAGCCCAGAGCTCAGTCCTGAAATTCACATCTGTCTATCCAGCTGCCTATTTGGCATCCCCACTCAGATGCCCGGCAGGCATCTCCTATTTCGCATGTCCAAAGCAAGCTCCTGACCCTTCCCCATCCACACCTCCTCTTCCTGCTCTTTCCCATCTCAGTTAATAGCAAGTCTACCCTTCTGGGAGTGCAGGCAAAACATTTTCCAGGCACCCTTGATGCTTCCCTTTGTTCACACTGTACATGCTCCTGGTGGCCTGACCTTCAAAATATGCTGGAACTGCCCATTTCTTACAGCCTCCATAGTTCCCATCCTGATCCGGAACACTGTTACCTGCTGTCTGCAGTATTGTGGCAGTCTCCCATCTGGTCACCCCTTACCATCCTTCCTCAACACAGTGGCTGGAGGAATTTTCTTAAAAACAGTTTGGATTGTGCTGCTCTGCTGCAAACCATGCAATGGCTTCATGTTGTAGTCAGAGTAAAATCTAAAGTTCTGATTGGCCTAGAAGGCCCTGCAAACTCTGGGCTGCCACTTCTCTCTGACCTCATTTCCCAACCTGCTTCCCATGTTCCTTCCTCAGGACCTTTGTGCTTACTGCATACCTCTCGTCGAGCTAGCCATCATTGGAAGCATCTTTGCAAAATTATCATAGTAAGAGAAATCTGATGGAGTTGACTGCCTCTTGCTTCTAACCTCCAGGCTGTCCTTGATCACTCCTGGGCATAGGCCAAGCTAACTTTGGGAGAAAATTAATTTATAGTTTAATTTTAAAACGAGGATGCTTGGGCAGGCATGGTGGCTCATGCCTCTAATTCCAGCACTTTGGGAAACTGAGATGTGAGGATGACTTGAGCCCAGGAGTTGAGACCAGCCTGAGAAACATAGGGGAATCCTGTCTCTACATAAAAAAGAAAAGAAAAAGGAAAAAAAATTAGCTGGGAGTGGTGGCATGCTCCTGTAGTTCCAGCTTTTCGGGAGACTGAGGTGGGGAGTTGCCTGAGCCTGGCAGGTTGAAACTGAGGTTGAGGTGAGCAGTGATTGTGCCACTGCACTTCAACCTGGGTGACAAAGCTAGACCCTGTCCAAAAAAAAAAAAAAAAAAAGGATGCTAATAGCTCTTCCCAAAACTAAACTGCCTTTGTAAAATGAATGATAGGCCACAAGGTTAGTATTTTGAGAGGAATGCCTGAGTTCTCTAAGATATAAGCTTAGTTAACTGACAACCAGCCATTGTTTCGGAGGTCACAAGTCTTGCAACTTCCCAGATTGCTCCTGTAGATAACATCACTACTGTAGAACCTAAGATTGGTCTCTTAAGATGTTTTTTGGACTTTTGCATTCCTGATGACTGGCTGGCTCCACCCAGACCAATGACTTATGATTCAATAAGTCCTGTGACCTCCTACCTGGGGGGTGAATCAGCGCACAAGGAACAATTCCCACACTCCTATGATTTCATCCCCAACCAATCAACATTCCCCATTCCCTAGCCCCCTCCCCACCAAAGTGTCCTTGAAAACCCCCAACTTCCAAGCCTTCCAGACTAATGTCATTGATAACTTCATCTCCTGCTCACCAATTCAACTTTTGTTTTTGAGAAAGGGTCTCTCTTTCTCGTCCGTGTTGGAGTGCAGTGCTGTGATCATGCTGGTGCTGGGAAGATGTGAGCAGCCAGAGCTGGGACAGCAGGGCTCTACAGGAATTCCTCTCTGCTCTTGGTAGTCTCTCCATGGGGTTTCTTTAGTGTGGTGACTTTAGGCTGCCAGACTTCTTACACAGTAGCACGGAGCTCCAAAGTTGTGTGTCCTGAGTGGGAGAGAGCCCGGTGGAAGCTGTGATTATTTATGATTTAGCCTAGGAAATTATACATTACCACTTCTGGCACATTCTGTTGGAAGGAGTTATAAAGCTTCACCCATATTTGGCTATATTTGGTAAATATAATCTGCCACATGGATCTTTGCTTTGGAGTCTGGTGTTGTGATGTTCTTCACAGCCCAAAGCATCTAGTCTACAGTGAAAATACCCATGCAGACCCAAAGAGGCGTTGGCTGAAGCTGATGTGGGAGGGGATTGTGGCTGGGCTTAAGCTGGGACCCACTCTCTTCTGCCAGGAGGTTGGGCAATTTTCCAGGCCAAGTGTCTGCATGAGTGATACACATGCCTTGCTGATGATGTTGTTGAAGAAAGAGGAAGATTTTTGGTAGCAAAAGAGGAGAGATGAAATGGAGGGAGGGATGGCAAGGGGTGGTTCCCTGTTCAGCCTCTGGGACTGCTTGGAATTTCCAGTGGGAGAGCCAGAGACAAAAGGCAACAGAGCTTGTTTTCACAAGATGCTTTTGAGATGCTGAGCACAGGCAGCCATGCTTCAGGGTCCAGGCAACGAAGTGCAGCACAGAATGGGGAGCAAGGAATCCTGTTCTGTTCCAGCACCTTGGGAACCAGGGTTTGGGCAGCTCTGGGAGGAGGGATTTACAAGGGTGTGCTCATGGAGGGCACTGACACTGATGGCCAAGGACCATGACAAGGGCCTGCAGCACAACATGGGAGCATTTGTGCCTTTACATCTGTAAAACACCACCTGGGAACATTCCAAATAGTGGGAGGAGATGAGGGAGGACCTGTGTCCCTGTATTTCCAGGTGCAGGCTTGGAGCTGGGACAGGTATATGTCCTCATTGTGTTCATAGTCAGAGGTGGTTGGGGAGGGTAATAGAAGGTTGAAGATACAGTCATAGTCATGGCCATTTTTGGTAAATTGCAGTGGCAGTCATGTCTGTGTGTGTGTGGCTAAAAAGTGAAAGACAAAAGTTGAGTGGGTGAGTGGGTGAGACTGACATTTGTTCCAAGTACCTGAGTCATTCTGAAGCAGGTGGCCCACCACACGGCCTTGCTGATAAAAAAAAGACCACTCTTCCATGGCATGTCTGCTGCACTGAGAACCTTGTCATTTCTGTGGCTGGGATTTGACTCTCAGTCGGAGAAGAGGAGTTGGGAGTTTTTAGCTGAAAAGAGGCCATATGGCTTCAGTGTTTCAATAAGGAAGGTGTCTCCTGGAGATGTCCTGTAGCAGTCCTGGATCTTTCCAGAAGGTGCTTACCATTTCATGGCATGAATTTTTAACAACAGTCACAGGAAATTTGTGATTTCTTCAGGGAAAATTATGAGACTTCTAAACGCTACTGTGTCCAATATATTTTTATCATTCAAAAAAATTTTTTTCTCTTTTAACAAAATGCATGTTTACTTTTGAAAAATCAAAGAAAAATTTGAATAAGCAGATAAGATACAATCCCTTTACATCTTAACACTCAGATATATCCAATATTGATAGTATATATAGGACATAAAATAATGAATCATAAGTGCTTGTATTTCTCCCCTCCTTTTCTTAGAAGGGATGTCTTTATTATTCTGGGTAGGGAGATTGGTGGAAAAGGAATCTCGACAAGCTGAGAGACCCAAAGTTGATCTATACAGGAAAGGGCATGAAGATACCAGAAGGAGGAAGAATAGGGAAAGAGAGGAATTTGGAAGAGAAGAGGGGAGGGAGTGCAGGGAGAGAGAAGAGGAGGAGGAAGAGGAGCGAGTAGTGAGGAAGAAAGGCAGAAAAGCTGGGAGTTCTGGGGGATGGGAGAGATCAAAAAGAGAATGAGAGGATATCCAAATAGCTGTAGTATTGAGTAGAATTGTAAGGAAAGTATGGCAAAATATAATTATTAAAGAAATATTTGTTATCATACACCATCAGAAAACTTATTAACGTACGTTACTCTTCAGCCTGGCTTGATGATTGGAGTTGTATTAAAGCCTAAAGATGACCCTGTTTTATTTGGGGTATTTATACCCATCTATATGATGTAATATTATTTAAAAAAATCAAAGATCTTATTCTGTGTATTATGACCTGCCATTTTCACTTAACAACATGCATAGAACATGGCCTTCAATGACCACATAACATTCCAGTGGATGAAAGACTGTACTATAACTTATTTAATTCATTCCTCATTGGTGATTAAGATTATTCTTTTTTTCTTCATTCCTTTTTTGGTACGATTCTAAGCAATATACCAATGATGAATAACCTTATAAAAACTCTCCATGCACATGTATGATGATTTATGTATAGAATGACTTCCTTTGGATACATTTCTTAAAGTGGATTTACTGAGCCAAAGAGATTATAAAATATCATAGCTTTTAATACTCATTGCTGGACTGTCTTACAGAAAACTTAACCATTCTCTCATTGTGAATGTAGTTCCTCACCATCTTCCTTTGTTTTATATGTTTTATAACAATATCATGAGAGTATGTCAGCCGGAATGTAAGCTCTGGGAAGGCAGCAGTTCTCTCTGACTTTATATAGCATGAACGGGAGCTCAATAAATACCTTTGAATGCGTGAATGATTGACATGCTGGGTGGCTGGCTGGCTGGAATGGGAGTACTTAAGGGCAGGGTTTCTGTTTATTCGAAGCCCTCTAACGTCTGGCACGCTCTCAAGCACACAGTAGGTATCTAATGCTAATACTCTCAGGAAGTTGATTTTGATTCAGCTATATTGCCATCTGGGAGTCAGCAATACTTTTTAATCTAAGAATATGGATGGTTGACTTAAAAATATCTGAACCCAGAAGAAGTCTATTACCCCAAGAATGGGTTATATTTCCTAGAGGATTGGATACCAATATTTACTATAGCATCCATGCTAATGACCTCTGCTGATAAGTTTCTCTTGAAGTGGGCCCAACCTGAGTAAATCTTTGCTGTCTTCAGATAACCGATCAAGGAAACTTTTGGACATTGCTTTACAATTCTGTGTTGTGGAGACTGAAGGAGAGACTGGATGGGAGGCAACTAACACAGACCTAGCACAGAGTTGCCCCTCAAAAATGGTGGCTGTTACTGTAAGTCCATCCCTTGTCAGTGTTGCCTGGCCTCATCCATTCAAGAATAAAGTAAGGCTTCGTGTGGTGGCTTATGCCTATAATCCCAAGATTTGGGAGGCCAAGACCAGAGGATCACTTAAGGCCAAAAGTTTGAGACCAATCTGGGCAACAGAGGGAGACCCCGTCCCTACAAAAAATAGAAAACTTGGCTGGATGTGGTGGTGGTGCACGCTTGTAGTCCTAGCTGCTTGGGAAGCTGAGGTTGGAGGATCTCTTGAGCCCAGGAATTCAAGGCTACTGTGAACATGACTGTGTTACAGTAGGTAGCTAGTCAGGCATGAGCAGGACAGGAGAGGGCTCCCCCAACACTAGGAATGTCAGGTGACCATCAGGTGATGGTCAGGCGGTTGTTACATTGTCTCTCTAAAATAATAATTGGTCTCAACCAGCACCAGGGAAAGGCAGTCTCCCAATAGAGAGAAAAACCTAAAACTGGTGATCAGCAGCTTCTGGGTAAGATCTCAGAAGCTAGGCAAGTGAGCTTATGCATACACACTAACAGGCAAAATGGCGGAGTTTAACTAGCAGATGACCTTTCTCTAGACACACTCGACTGTTAAGGGAACACCTTAAGTGCACGCAAACTTCAGTAACCACACTGCACATGAGGCCCCTCCCAAGTGCTGGAAGGCTGCTGTGCATGCTGATAGCTCACCACAAGGGAAGACTCAGGGGAGAAGCAAGGCAAGACCCGGATGAAACCCCAAGTCGAAAGGTCAAACCGTGCACTTGACCTCTCATGTCACCCCTTGGCCCTCTTCCAAGGTACTTTACTTTTTTTCATTCCTTCCCTAAAACTTTTTAATAAACTTTCGCTCCTGCTCTAAAATTTGCCTTGGCCTTAGCCCCTCAGTCGAATTCTTTCTTTCGAGGAGGCAAGAATTGAGGTTGCTGCAGACCTGTAGGGATTCACCACCAGTGACAATTGCACCACCACACTCCAGCCTGGGTGACCGAGCAAGACAATTCCTGTCTCCAAATGAAGTAAATGAAATAAAAATAATGAAATGGCAAATAACTCACACATTTTGTTAGTTTTTGAGTTTATTCCTCCCTACACTGCTGTGAGTTAGGTGTGTCTTTTCCATTTTATGATTCAGGAAGCGGGTTTGGAGAGGAAAGGTGACATTTCTGCCATCTCACAATGGTTAGCGGTCCGTTTGACTCAGGGAATGTGTGCAGCATCAGTTTGGCCACTGTGCAAATTCCACCTTGAGCATAGCTGCCCTTTTGACCAGTCAGTGGAGATGAAGCGCAGAGCCGCCTCTGTCTCTCGGGCACTGCCGGTTGCCTGGTGCTTGTTATGTCCTTGATGAAGGTGGAAGCCATTTTCATCCCAGCCGCCTTTCTGACATCTGGGCAGGCAGAGCTAACTGTGTTTAAGAAGCTCCGCTGAGGTCAGACAGACAGGCTGTGATGGCTCAGGTCAGACACTGTCTGTAAAAAAGAAGCTGACGCCTAAGAATTCTCTCGCCAACATGAGGAGAAAGTCCTATGTAGCACAGTAGTCAAGGTTCGGTGCATCAGGTTGAAAGTGAAATGCTTATGTTGAAAATGAAACCGATTGGGAAAGGCCAAGGTTTTTTTACTTTGGTGGATTCAAGGCGTGGACATGGCACTTTATTTGGCCTGGGTTTACGCAATTTTTAGTCAACTCCTGAGCTCAAGGAATACAGTGAGTTCCTCTGGCTGGGCACAAGCACTTGTTCTTCCCTTTCAAGCCCCTTCGCTTGATCCTCTTTCTGCGTTTTCCCAGCTTTGCCAACAGCAATGGAAAAAGTGAATTTGCTCAAGTTGATTGCTTTTCCTTTTGGATGGGGGAGTTTTTGTTCTTGGGATCTTCGTTGTGAACCAGACCTTGAAGTCTAAATAGCAGCTGTCTATGCCCCGGTATGAGGGATAAAAGCTGGTGTTTGGGGAAAAGGCTTTTCTTTTTATTTTCTCAACACTTGACTCTCCATTACTCTGAATGGGAATTCTGTCTGGTGTCACCGAGTTCCCTAGCGGAAGGTTAGCTGGACAGGGCAGAGCAGGCTGGGGAGGAGAGGCAGACGTGTACGTGTGCGGGCACACACATCACAGACATGGCAGAGAGCGGTTTCCTTTTCATAACTCTTCAAACTTGATCTGTGTGTGCATCTAAACAGATGCCTGGAAGACGACATCTGTGTGGCAGACAGTGTGCTTGCAGCCTTCTCAAGGGCATGACAGGGGGCCTGATTCTTGACCCGTCGTGTGACTTCAAGTGAATCATTTAAGCACATGGAACTTCATTTCTTAAGTGCAAAGTGAAGGCCAGTGCTATCCTAGGTAATGCTAGTAGAAATAAAAGGGCCCAGCACGTAGTGACACATAATAAACTCCCAATTTCATCTTAATTCCTTCAACATTAATTTTCATTCAGATGCTCTGGATTACTTAACATAGATGCCATTTAGGCAGCTGATTGTAAGGACAGTTGCTACAATTTGTGCTGGGTTGAACTGATGCCACTTCTAAGGCATTCGAGGTCATCTTCTTCGGAAGTCTGAGAGACAAATCTCAGACAGTGTTCATTCTTTTCCAGATGGAAAATGGAAAAATGTGGTCAAGGATCCAAATGTTTGGTCTATAAAACATTCAAAACATTCGGACATTTGGTGTTGGGAGAGTAAGGTGCCATCTAAGCGTGTGAGTGTCATAAAGTCAACTGGTCCTGCCATTGGGATCTTTGGTCTTAATCCAGTAACCCAGGAGAAATAACCCTGGCTTTGTGGTTTAACTCATTTGTTTCCCTCTTCTTTAGGAAAATTTGAATTTTTATCCTCACTCCAGGAGGTTAAAAAAAAGATTGCTTTGAAATTAGTTGATTTGCAGGGACTGGATAAGATTCTTAGAAATTATATATATATGTAAAAGATGATTTTATAAGGATTCAGATTTGGATGTTGCCTCCTTATTTCAACCAGACTTGTTCCAAAGGAAATTCTGGATTTACCTTAAAGGAAAAAGATAATAAATTACTTGTTTTCAAGATTTGTTTTTTTTTTTTAAAGCTAGATCCTGTTTAGTTCTTTCATCTACATGTTAACCCAAAAAATGTTTTTCATCTTCCTTAGAATATGGGCTTATTTTCAATGCTGTTTGCAAATGGATGCCATAATGTTAACTATTTCCCTTAAAAAATCAAAGTCTTGCCACCAATGCTTCCTGCACCCATGGAGGAAGAAAGGGTATTGGGCATCTGAGATCCACATGTCTAGGGTGGGTTGCTTACATCAATGGCCTCATTTGACTCCTGGCTCAGCCATGTGGCTTGATTTGGCCAGAGGGATGTTAGCACATGCGATGTGTGACATATAAGCTTGAACAATGCTTCTGTGTTGGGGCTTGCTCTCCTGCTGCTCTTGTAATAACCAGGAGGGGAGGACTGACCAAGACCAGCAGAAGGCCCATTGACTCACAAACTCAGGAGCAATGAAAAATAGCTATTGTTGTCAGCTCCTGAATTTTAGGGTGTTTCGTTACAGAGCATGACTGTGGCCATTGACAACTGATACATTGCTGTATACACTGCCCTGTGCTCTAAAATCAAGTAGACCTGCTTCCCTCTAGCTTCATAACATACTGCAGGAGCATGCTGCCTCATCTCTTTGAGCATCACTTTCCTCACCTGAAATATGAAGAAAACAATTCCTATCAGGCAGGATGGTTGAGCAAGTGAATATTAATTATCACTGGACAATTAATAAATAGCCTCCTTAATAGGGAGGCTACTATTGCCCTGCCTTCGTCTTTATGGGTAGCAAATGGAGAGAGTGAGGCAGCTGATGGCTTCTTGCACCACTGTGGATTTTATAGACCCTTTTGTTCAAAGTCCTTGGGTTTCAGAGACTCAGTTATAACCCACTCAGAGGGAAAGTCCTGACGTGTCCTGCTTGGAAAACATCACAAATTTTACTGCCAGGAAATAACCTTTGAATTTGAATTTTGGCCTTAGTTTTCATTTTTGATATTGAAGTGAGGATAAAGTAGAGACCAAAGAAACTTAGAGACATTTCCAGACTGAGTCAGTCTCTTTAATCCTGAACTTTCGG
This sequence comes from Aotus nancymaae, assembly GCF_030222135.1. Classification (NCBI taxonomy): domain Eukaryota; kingdom Metazoa; phylum Chordata; class Mammalia; order Primates; family Aotidae; genus Aotus; species Aotus nancymaae. Next base: position 6,718,298 of record NW_026988412.1, on the reverse strand, counting down.
ATACCCAGGCAGGACCAGTGGATTGTCTCTTAAGCAAATACTTGTGAGTCAGGAATGGAGAATAACATCGTTTAGGAAGATAAATTCCACTATTAAAGCCTAAATAGGTTTGTTTAAATAGATGCAAGGAATTGATCATCTGGGGCTCAATGCTTGGTTGATGGAATTGTGGAATTGTCCTTTTGAGTTGGGTCTGTGTTTGCATTCCAGACTAAGTGATAAGAGAGCTGACCATGAGAAATACAGTTATGTTTCTACTACATTCCACTATGCTTCCATGCTATGAGGCCTCTTCATTCTAGAAATCTTGTTCAACAGAAGTCTCAACTCTTCAACTTCCTACAGAATTCAACCAGTGTCAGAGCATGGCTGAACACAAACACTTATTAAAAGGCTGTTGGATGAATAAACGAGTGTATGAATGAATGAATTCATCCTTGCCACGAGATGGTAGTCTTTGTAAACAGAGGAGACCATTGATTAAGCATGGTAAGACTCTTAGGATGGGCACACAGAAAGGCACTTTAGGAAGCACTTTGTTTAATTCTCTCATTGAGGAGGAAATAGTCTTGGACAGATGAAACAGCTTGTCCTGGGTCACCCAGACGATAATGGGAAGACTTAGAGAGGAGCCCAAGGCAGGAATCCAGCTCTCCCATCTGCTGTGCCAGGATTTCTCCTGTTCTGGCCTGTTGGTTCCTCACCCGAGATTCCCTTCTTATATGCAAGGTTATAATGTGTAGCCAGAAGGTATGCAGGGCTGGTTTCACACGCCTAGCATTTTAACTTTAATGTGTGTACTGTTTCCTTTGGGCAGTTCTTTATCAGAATTTTCCTAAAGTATATTTCATGTATATACATACACACATGCACACACACATGTGTGTATAGTATTTACATATATATTGTTTGTGTTGTATATTATATGTGTATATGTATATAATATATATATTAGATATACACATACATGCATATATTATACATAATAATATATGTAACATATATAAATATATTGCATATGTACATACTAGACACATATATGTATATATTACATATAATTAAGATATGTATATATTTATATAATATCCAATCATTGTACAAGATACCTTTCTGCAGTCATCAAGCTATACCCATGACACTGTGGCTCCATTGTTTCCATAGCAACTAAGGTACTGCAAAGTGGGACGCCCAGAGAGGAACTTGGTAGAGGATTAAAAAACTCTACCAAATGGGGATGGTTCATGGCTACAGAAAAATAGAAAGAATAAACAATACCTAGTATTTGCTAGCACAACAGGGTGGCTATAGAAAAAAATAATTCAATCGTACATTTTAAAATAACTAAAAGAATATAATTGGATCGTTTGTAATACAAAGGATAAATGCTTGAGGTGATAGATAAAAACAAAATAATGACCTATCCTGCAAAAACGACACCATCTGTGAGCATCAGTAAAATGTGCCATTGGACGGGGTGAAGGAGTGGTTCATAATCTTTTAAACTGATGCCTGCTCAGGAAATCTCTGCCTATCTGACTCAAGGCTTTGCTATTTACAGCAGTCAAAACTCTGGCATTCCTAGGCATTGCATCCTGTCTACTGATGGTGCAGAGGTGTTGAGAAGCTGTTCGCTACCTGTTCCTGACAGAGGCATTGAACTATTGAGGTTTCCAATTTTTGATTTGTGTGGAGACTTCAAGGACTACAGGAGGTTCCAGCTTTCCACCACTGGTGCTTGCTTGCTGAATCAGCCTTGCAAAGTAGCACCTGCCCACAAGCCTGGTGCTTGGTAGAGAGCCGGCTAGACTAGCAGATTAATGAGATAGTTTAATGGCTTTAAGGAGCTGGGCTTCTGACCCAACCACAACTTCTTTCTTCCTTTTCCCGCTTTGTTTTGATTATTCTATTATTTGGTCTCCTTTCTTTTTCACTTTTGTTTCCCCCTTCCCTTGTATTTTCTTTGCCATGCATGCTTCTAGCACTCACCTTCCTACAATCCCTTGCTTTTGTCTGGGTTGCCCACGTGATTATTCTCCCTGGTATTTTATTGTTGCAAGCACTAGTTTCTCCTCCCTCCCATATTACGGACTCCTGAAGGACAGCAGCTCTGCTTCCTCCCAGCTCCTAGCACTGGGAGTAAGCTGTGCCTAATTAATGAGCCTAGATCAGTGGTCTTCCTGTTTTAACATGCACTGGAATCTCCTGGGTTGCTGGGCTCCATGCCCAAGAAGTTCTGATTTGGTAAGTCTAGGCAGAGATGAAGACTGAGAATTTGAATTTCTTATATGTTCCCAGGTGATGCTGATGCTGCTGGCCAGGGGTCACACTTTGAGAACCAGGATCCTAAGTCCAGCATGAACCCTTGATCAAATGACATCTTGTTTTATTTTTCTAGCGTTTCTCGCTCTCTTTCCTTTTTTTTCTTTAGTAGAATTGGCATCGTGCTACACACACAGTTTTGTATTCTGTTGGTTTAACCTCTCATACCCATGGGAACATTTCCCTGTGGTGAATATTCTCTAAGTCCAGGTGCAGACCAGCTCTGAAAAGCTCAATCTCACTTGAGGGCAGTGTTAATGGAAAAAAAGGTTTTGCTTTCTCTGAAAAAAAGTGGAAGAATTTATGATAAGTGGGTCCAAGAGTTGTAGCTGAAAAAGCCACACTTGCCTTATCCTGGTGACACTCAGCTGAGCTCAGGACAAGGCACAGCCCCGCCTGATTACTGGAATGTGCTCCAGCTGAATGCCTTGCTGTGGATGAGCTTAGCTACCCATGAGGACAGCCAGGGCCCCAGATGCAGCCTGCAGACACCCATCAAGGAAGTGCTTTCTGCAGTCCGGATGGGCAGGGTCAGCCTGGATGCTCCAGCCCCCGTTCTTGGAGCCTGGAGGAGCTAGAGGGCAGCCTCCATGCCGAAGTCCATGCAGAAGTACAGAGACGTGGGTGTAAATAAAGGAACTCCTCCTTGGATTTCAAAGTACATCCACAGGGATGGGTGTTCCTGCATGAAGAAAGTCCCGGAAGAGCTTCACTCCATTTTCTGTGTGGTTTTTGATAATAAGCATATGATTTTTAAGGAGATGTCCTGCCTTTGAAAGAGAGCCTCAGATGTGGCATCCCCAAGGACACTGATGGGTCCATATGTGCTCATTTCTGATTTCAGCCATTCCGAGCGGGACAGTCCATCCAAGCAGCAAGAGTGTAAGTGCAACCCAGATGTGTGTGCGTGCGTGTCTGCACATATGTGTGGGGTGTTAATATTAGCGGGGCAACTCTCTTTCGAGGAGGTCCAGAGCTAGTGATAAATGCCCAGCTGCCCTTCCTTCACGCAGACACTTTGGGGGCACTATGTACACTTCCCAGTGGAGTTGAACCCCTGTTGTTCAGCAGAGATCTCAGTAATGCACCCCTTCAGGGGACTACCTCTTCTCCCCTGTCTTTTTTTGCAATCACTCTCCTAAAGAAATTACCTGTACACAAGTCCTTATCTCGAAAGGCCTTACTTTTGGGAGAGCCCAATCTGAGAGCAGTGACATGATTTGTTTTGTCTCTTCTGGGTGACCATAGGATGACAAACCGCCATGACCCTCCATTCTATGGAGCCATCATCACATCTCCAGACTTATCCTTGAACCACACAAAAAGCACAGATTGGGAGAAGAGGGCACAAGACGTTAGGACAATGGTTTGAGCTGGGTTTTGTGGGAGCCTAGAGGTCTATGCTGGGGTTGAAGAGCTGCTGTAGGCATTGGAGAGGAGAATGGACAAGGCAGGTCCCTGGCATCAATCATAGCAGCTCTTTATTATCTATTTGTGGTGTGGGATTCCTAAGAAAGAAGCTTAAAAATACACGATTTTGCTGCTAAGAAATGTCCTAGAGCCTCTGGGTTAGGGCTTAATGCATGTCTTAACAGGAGTGAACACTTTTAAATGAAGGGATGTAAGTAGCACCCTCTTCCTCCACTATCTGTTCTGTGTTTGTACCTTTCTTGGCAGGAGGCGGTGGGCTGTGCCATCCTGGGGGCACAGATGGGAAGTTGAGGCCCTTAGCTTCAGGGTGTTCTCCCATGTCCTCTGATGAAGCTGGAGAGAAGGCTCTGCCCCCCACAATGGTCATGCTCCATGCCCATCATCCCTGTTGGGTGGGGCCAAGACGGAATTACATGATGCTCTCTGTAGCATTTTTGTTCATCTGAAACCAGATTAGAACTCCCATCAGGGGCAATAAAGAAAGGGGGCTAGAAGTCACCAAAATGCACCATGCTGTCTCAATTAGGATTTAGGAAAAGTCTAAATCCATAAGGCAGAAAAGGGTTGACACTTTGCCATGGTGGATTGTTACTGTTGTTTTTGCTTATTTTGAAATGCCCATAGTATGCCTAAAAATATACACATGGACACATGAACAATATGAATGAATTTGAAAATCACTGGCCAGTGACCTCTTTGTGAGTTACATTTAAAAGCGCAAACTTTCTAGGTGCAAAGTTCCTCCAGGGTGATGGTTCTCAGAGATGAGTGGGGAGGTATTGAGCTGGCTGCCTGGACTCTATCTCTGTGGAGGCTAATTCAGTATGTCTGGGGTGGGTCTTGGGATCTGGATATCTTTTACATGCTCCTTAGGTTATTCTGACATGCAGCCAGGTTTGGGAATCATCACCGTGTTAGGGTGTGTGGGCCTTGTTTGCAGGTCATTCACACCAAGAGCCCCTGTGGCCAATTCTGACATCTTGAAAGCTGTGGGACAAGCAGCTGTGGTGCCCCCGCAACTCCCGGGGCTTGGAGACACAGCAGCCCTTGTACTAGCGATGCAGATAAAAGCCAGTGTTCTCTGATAGGAACTTCTGGCGATGGGGACAGAAGAGCAGGTTAATATGCAGATTGGAGTAAATAGCTGCCAGGGACCTTGCCTGCAGTTCTTTCATACAAACCTGAATGTACCAAGTTTTCTCAGGGGATCAATCAAGGTAACCCACCTTTCTTCTGGAAAGCCATGTATCACGGATGTGTGTACACTAGTTCTATTTTATTCTGAAGAAAGTAGAAACGTAGAGTGAGGAAGGCTTTGCTCCCAGGGTTTTGGGAATTGGGAAGGGGGAATTGGGAATGGAGAGTGAAAGGAAGGAGAAATCTGTGATGAGAGGAAAGAGGGATGTGGAAGAATGAAAGGGAGAGAGAAATGGAAAAAGACAGAAAGAGAAGTGGCATAGGACTGGAAAAGTGAGAGGCAGAGGGCACCTGTGGCTTGCTCAAGATTCTGTATCCAGATGGGATAGTTTCCTTCAACCTGTGGGGTAGATGCAGCTCCAAAGATGCCACTGATGAGCTGGACTGCTGTGGAAACTGCTTTGAACCTTGTTGCCACATACAATACCTAGATGTCAAAATGGGAGGAGAGGTGTGGGGCACCTGCGTGTCAGGGAAAAGGGCTGAAGTCAAACCATGGTAAAGCCAGAGTCAGACTCACTCCTGGTACCTGGATGAATGCAGGGGATGGCAACTCTGTAGACAAAATGGATCCACAGCTAACGTCTCATTTTCTGGATTCAGCAGTTTGCATGAATCTGCCTTTCGGGAATCTGCCTGTCTCTTGGCATTTGGTTCATTTCAGGTTAAAATATGTTTTGCTTGGGATTAGCCTTAGTGCCCAGATTCATCTTTTTAGCACTCCCTTGCTTCTGATCTTGACCCTCTTCATGGTCCCCCTGCCCAGCTGTGGCATACCTCTGGTCTACCTGGATCACCAAAGGCTCTGGAGCATCATTGTTCTGCGTTCGTTCTTTTATTCATTCATTCACCGAATACCTATATATTAAGTATTTACATAGCCCTGTTGAGCCAGACACTGTGGTACTACTGAGGATGCATTGCTGCTCTTTTGGGGCTTATGTTCTGATATGTCAGGTCTTAACCCAGTCTTCACATTACAGTCTCTTCAAAGTACCCCTGCCCAGGTCTTGTCTCTAACTTATTGCATTAGGATTCCTGAGCTGGAGATCCAGCTGATTCTGAGGCTCCTCCAGGCTTAACTTTTTCTTTATTTTAAAATTATTTTTAAAAATCAGCTTTCTCAGGTTAAATTCTCCAGGCTCTAGAGCCACTGAGAAAGGATACTCTTTAAGCATTGCTATTATTTAGATCTTCAGAACCTCACCCTAGCCCCTCGATGGGGGGCATGAAAAGCATCTGACTTTCTGTCTTTGCTCTGCGTAGCATTTCCTTCCTGGCTCACTTGCTGCTGGACAGCTCCTCCCTCCATAGCCCCAGACCCACTGCTCATGCCAGCCCCGGCTTTAACTTTTTAACCTCCAGTAACACCATTTTCTGTCTTTGTCCTCCCAGCTCTGCAGGTGGAGTGGCCTCCAGCTGTCACTAATCTTTATGTGGCTTCTCAGCTGTTCCAGCACCTGTGTAACCAATCTTCTTTCATGAATTCCCTGTTTGAAATGTCTGAGGTGACTTGTTTTCCTGACGCGATCCTGACTGACATAAATGTGAAACATAATGAAAGCCCTCTGGAAAGTGACACTTCCCCTTCTCTTGTGAGATGGTGCCTATGGGGTACAGGTAGGCAGAGACCAAGCTTGCTGGGAAAAGAATGTTCACATCCTGCATCTGAAGCATCCAGAACAGAACTTCTAATAGGTGGGCCATGGCCTGCCTGCATCCAACTCACCTGGGAAGCAATTCCTGGCTGTCACTGCAAAGCGGCTGAATCAGATTCTCTGGCTGGGGTCAGAAACTGTCAATTTAAAGAAGTTCCTCCAGAGGTTGATATGCCTCTTGATGCATGCAGCCAGGCTTCTATAGAAAGCTGCCACTGACAGGACACACAGGTTCTTGTCAGGCACACTTCTTACAGGTCTAGTTTCAGTTCCACCCCTAACTCGTGGAAAAGGGAGTGTCCTGTCACTATACAGGGCAGTTATTTGAGGGATAACTGATCTGTGTTTGGCAAAACACAAACTTAACATGCGACTCTCTCAAAAATCACAGTGTTTTTGGAATCAGGGGAGTGGTTTGTTGTATAAAGCAGTGTGACCTGCCAGAGAGCAAAAGGCATGAGTCCTTAACCCTTTCAGGCCTGCATTCAGATCTAAGCTCAGGAAACTCTGGCTGGATCCTCAACCTCTAGAAATCCTCAGTTCTTTGATGGTAGCACCTCCTTGTATGGTGGGGGTGAAGCATAAATGAAATAACAGCTCTCACACCCTCAGAACCTCTTAGGCACTCACCTTAGGCATTGATTGGTTCCCGTCCTCTCTTTATCCCTTCCACCCCCAAGTTGAAAGATGAGTCCAGCAGAGGAGACTGAAGGTCAAGAACTATTTGGGTTTCCACTCGGCTTGGTCATTTCTCTTTCCTGTCATGGTAAACCATGGAAGTTGCTTGCTCCAGATATCTCCTTTCTGTAAGCTCCAGTAACACATAATAGTCATCATTATTTTTCTCCTTATGTATTTACTGCTTTTTTAGCTAAGCTCTTTTGAGGATGGGGACTGCATTACCTCACAGTTTGTAAGGATCTTTCTGGGCACATTGTAGGTGTTCAATACATATAATTTATTTCAATTATTCTTCCAGTGATAACTCTAACCTCTCAAACAGGATTGAATATGAAAGGTATATGCCCCTAGAAATGGAGTAAGTTCTCACCGGTCCTGTGCCTGCCATTGGAATAGCTGTCGTCGGATCATGGCGTGGTACTGCAGAATGCCACTGAACTTGCCTGGCTCCTCATCAGGCACAGGGACTGATACAATACTATCCACTTGACCTTCTACAGAGAAAAAAGACCCTTTACCAAAACTACCTTGTAAAACATTTAGCTAATCATCAAATAACTGCATATCCTGTGATTTCTCTTCCCAGTTTCTTTTCTGTCCAGTGCTTGTTATTTTAAATGACATCATTGCACCCTTTTCTTCATTTACATTCTACTCGCGTATCCAAATAGTTCTTCCTATTTCATGACTCTTAATTTCTTATTAGAATCCTCACCTGAACTCACTTATCTTTCAGGGTGGGAGGCTTTCCTCTCTCCTTTTAGCTTCATGAATCATTTACTAAGATTCTGCTTGCTGTGGAATAACTGCTTAATTTATCAATACAGTAGCAGTCTTTCGTATTCTTCCAACAGAACTGCAGAATTTGCAGTTCTGAAAGCTATAGCCATTCTCCACTGGGAGGTTGTTTACCTTTCTTAACGTTGAGAAAATGGAGCTGGAGAGAGAATTTTAAAATGAGTGTGACAATGGTTTCCTCACAGTGCTCTCGGGACAGCTTTGTGTGGGTTCATGAGACACAATTGCAGTGATTTTCCAAAGCGTGATGTAAGATTATGATTACCAGGAAAAACCCTCAGCCCTTCTAAGTACAGCCTTCCAAGTTCTGGGGCGTGAGAAGGTGTATGTGTATTATATGTGTGTGTGAGAGGAGGGTAAAGTGTGAGGGCAGAAGTCTATGTTTGCCCACAGGGGCATCTGGGGTCCTTTTCTCATGCAGCCATCCTTAGAGTTCTGAAGTCTGAGCCTCTAAACTTGCTTCTTCCCTGGGACATTATTTCCAAGCAGAGATACAGTATCTGCTCCCCATGCATAAAAGCACAAACATCGTTTGAGCGGTGCCAAACAGACAGCCTTGGCTCCGAAATCCTTCCTGCTGAAAACTACTAATGGGGATAAGAATATCTGATGCCATTTGGTGGCTGGCCTAGGGGTTTTATATGCATTATACCCAAGCCTTCCTTACCATCCTATCCTGGTTACCCATTGCTGTGTAATAAGCCATTCTAAGACTTAGTGGCTAAAATGATTATTGTCTTATAGTCTCACAATTTGTGGGTCAGAAATTCAGACCAGGCTCGGCTTGTGATTCTTTTGCATCATACCCATCACTCCAAGTCATCTGGTCCCACTCAGCTGGTGGGATGGTCTTCTGTGGAGGACTCACGTGGCTTTGTCACACACTTGGTTCCTTGGCAGGAATGGCTGGAAGGCTGGGGACAGCTGGACAGTCACCCAGAGAACCTACACGTGGCCTCTCCAACATGTGGCCTGGGGGAAGTCAGACTTCTTCCCCAGGGGCTCTGGACTCCCAGAAAGAATGTTCCAAGAGCTGCAGAAGAAAACTGCAAGTCCTCTGACATTGTCCTGAAATTCCCAGAATATGTCTCCGGCACATTCTTTTGGTCAAGCAAGTCACTAAAAGAAGTCTTGATACCAGGAGATGGGAATTAGGTCCCACCTCCCAACAGAAGGAATAAAATGAGAAGGAAAGAATATGTGGCCACCATCCTCTACCTCAGTCTGCTTTACGTTCTCTTCCCTGTATCATGTATCACTCAACTTACTGTAAATTTACTTATTTATCAGGGTTACTGCTTATGGTTAATCTGTTCATACTTAAATATAAGCTTCATGAGGGCAAGGATCAGTGTCTGTATTCTTCACTAATGTATCTTAAACATCTAGAAATAGCATCTGGCAGTGTGGCGATTCCTCAAAGATTTAGAAGCAGAAATACCATTTGACCCAGCAATCCCTTTACTGGGTATATGCCCAAAGAAATAGAAATCATTCTGTTATAAAGATACATGCACGCATATGTTCATTGCAGCACTATTCACAATAGCAAGACATGGAATCAACTCAAATGCCCATCAGTGACAGACTGGATAAAGAAAATGTGGTACACATACACCACGGAACACTATGCAGCCATAAAAAGGAATGAGATGATGTCCTTTGCAGGAATGTGGGTGGAACTGGAAGCCATTATCCTCAGCAAACTAATGCAGGAGCAGAAAACCAAACACCGCATGTTCTTGCTTATAAGTGAGAGCTGATTGATGAGAACACATGCACATGTGGGGAAACGGCACACACTGAGACTTGTCATGGGGGGTTGCGGGGAGAGCATCAGGAAGAATAGCTAATGCAGGCTGGGTTTAATATCTAGGTGATGGGATGGTCTGTGCAGCAAACCACCGTGGCACACATTTACCTACGTCACAAACCTGCACATCCTGCACGGGTACTCTACCCCAGAATTTAAAATTAAAATTAAAGGAGAAAAAAAGAACATGGTAGGTGATCAATAAATAAGTCAACGCTGAATGAATTTTGTTAATCCTCTCACTACCCTTTGAGAAAGCTTATTATCTCCATTTTACAGATAAGAAAATAAGGCACAGAGAGGTTAAATCACGTGTTCAAAGTCACATAGCTGGTGAGTGGCACAGCCAGAATTTGAGCTCAGGTCTCTCTGATGTACTTCTATAGATCGGAAACTAATAATAAATTCAGCACAGGAGAGAACAGCAAAAAACTGTAACTGTGGCCTCTTGTCGGCCCAGGGTTCATGTTTCTCCCTTGACATGACTTATGACTTCTCTCACACACTGGCTTTGCCTTTTTTTTTCCTGGAAAGAGACTGGGAGAAAGCAAATGTGGGACTGCTGGATTGCTGTGGAAAATTGAGTGGGGGTGAGCTTGTTGCTTCTCTCACAGTGCTGCTGGCACTAATAGTCAATATAGGACTCTTGGAAGTAAGAAAGTTTCTTCGTTTGATTGTGAAATCAAGCCAGGCCAAATGGGGATCAGCAGCAAAGCAGCTTTCTGCATTCCTGTTGAATAATTTTATATGCTTTCCTCCTGGCTATATTTAGAAGCAATTCATGGTCTCTGTGTTTGCTAAGGAGATGACACAGCCCAGGGGACGATGTCTCTGAAGCCACCCCATGCAGGCAGAGCCTGACGTCTGCAGTCACACCTTTCCTGCCCACCCCTGCCCCCTCTTCCCCCATTGCAAATGTCAAGCTTCCCAGCATGTCCAAGGAGAAGCTAACCTCCCTGGACACTTACTTTGTTACCTCTGGAGTCACTTTAGTGAAATGACTTTGTATTACCTTGAGATCTTTTTCCTTTAAATATGAGTATTTGGGTGCATGTGACTTCCTTCAGGAGGGAGGGTCAGCATTCTGGCAGCTGGAGAAGTTCTCTGCAGTTTGTTGTCTGTTTCTCCTTCTCTCTAGCTCTGGGAGACCCCTCCCTCACTGGATTCTTTACTCCAGTGTGGCAGCCCTCTGTATGGTCTGGCCTGGAAATGGTGTTGCCGGTTGGTGATGCTGGAACCTTGGGAGAACAGGTTTGGCAGAGCAGAGCTGGGTGATTCCAGGTGGATGATGGAAACCATGGTCCAGTGGGGTTGTGCCATAGCTGGGCTAGCAAAGACAGCTCATGGAAGGTAGAAGAAAGATATTTTAAGCTGGAGGACGGGATCCAGAAAACCAATGATTGGAGGCACAATTAGGTTAGGAGCTAGAAGAAGCTAACCATAGGGTCAGGGATTAGAACGGATCTGAGGTCCCAGGACCAGGCTGCTTCATTCGTGAACTCATTCCCCCGGCAATATTTACTGAATGTGTAAAGTGTGCCCACACTGTGCTAACTCTGAGAATATAGGGAGGAGCCAAACAGTCATGCTCTTGCCTTCGTGGTGGTAAAATCTAGCAGCAGAGGCCACTGGGAAACAGGCTGACAGATATCTGTACAATTGCATGTGTGATGTGCATGAGAGAGAGATGGAGGGGCATCTCAGGGGAGGCCTTCTGTCCTGGGGAGAACTAAGAGGCGTGGGGGAACAGCGTTCTTGCAGAGGAAAAGGCACGGGAGATGGCTGTGATGGTGATAAGCGTTTGGCATGTTTAAGAAACTGAGCCAAGGCTTTGGGGAGAGGTGAATATTGTAGGTAAGAGTGGGGGCTCCTGGCAGAGTGGCACCTTAGGTTTTAAGGGTCCAGTAGTTCATAATCCAATAACATTTTAAATATGTTGTGCAGTTTCTGATTATCTATGGAGAAAACACTTCTATGCTCACCCTTCCGTACTTCTGGAAGCCTCTTCCAGGAAGTCCCTCTGGATTTCCCTGCTAAAATGAGCCATTCCAGAATTCCACACTGAATGCTGCACACGCATAGCACCACTAATCCGTTCTGCCCTTGAAGAAAGGGCTGGGTGTTTCTTCATCTTTGCATTCTCAATGCCCAGGATAGGGCCAGGCACATCATATGTGTGCAGTAAGTAAGTATGAATGAAGGGTGTTTCGGGGATTATGGCTACATTACAAAATTTAGCAGCCTAAGACAACCATTTTATCATGCTCACAGATCCCGGAGCTCAGGGATTCAGACAGCGCCTAGCAAGAGTGGCATGTGTCTGCTTTGTGATAGTTGGGACCTTTGCTGAAAGGAAGAATCCATGTCTAGGTGAGACTCAGTGGGTGGGAACTGGAATTACCTGGAGAGTCTTCCCTCACCCATGTGGCTGTTGATGTTGGCTGTTGGCTGGGACCTTGGCTAGGGCTGTGTTCTTCTGTTTCCATGCTGCTGATAAAGACACAACCAAGACTGGGTAATTTGTAAAGAAAGAAGGGTTTAATGGAGTCATGGTTGCACATGGCTGGGGAGGCCTCACAATCATGGTGGGAAGTCAAAGGCACATCTTACATGGTGGCAGACAAGAGAGAATGAGAGCCAAGCGAAAGGGGAAACCCCTTACAAAATCATCAGCTCTCATGAGACTTACTATCACAAGAACAATATGGGGGAAACCTCCCACATGATTCAATTATCTCCCAGCAGGTCCCTCCCACAACACTTGGGAGTTATGGGAGCTACAATGCAAGATGAGATTTGGGTGGGGACACAGCTAAACCACAGCAGGCTGTCAACATCTACGCATGGCCTCCCCATGAGGTCTGGGCTTCCTCACAATATGAAGGTCTTGGGGTAGTTGGGCTCAGGGCCTGAGGCGACAGCTCAGGGGGCCTTTGCAGCACTTGATAACGGAAGCTGCATGGGCTTTTTGGACCCTACCTTAGAAGTCACCTGATGTCACCAGCACATGTTCTCCTCACTATGAGCAGGTCACAAGCCCACACAGATATAGACTCCACCTCTCAATGAAGGAGTGGGGTTTCCACTGTGCTAGCATCCCTGGCAGGTGAATTGAAATAGATTAATTCAGCTGTATCTAAACTGTGTTCTGTGGAGTGACATTAGGACCCTTCCTGGAGGAGCATGCGAGGCTCATCAGGCCAGCAGGAGGAAAGGAGGCCCAGGTGTCCCCATGAGGACTTGTGAGCACTAGTGGACAGGGTGCACTTCAGGCTTTGTCTGCCTTCAAGCAAGGGAAGAAGCCTGGTGTGGGGTGCAGTGGAGGAACAGAAAGCCTCTCAGAGTGACGAGATTGCACGATGGGGACAGGGAAGGACAGCGCTGAGACATCAGCTGGGTATCCTGCTGCGACCTCAGGGGTGGGGGCTGGAGGCAGATGCCTGTGTGCCTCCTGCATTGCTCCGCTGGGGAGGGGCAGGTGAGGCCTCTGCACTCAGTCCTGGAAGCCGCTCAGTTCATAGCTTTGGACAAATGCAGTAACCTCGTTGTGTCTGAGTCCATCAGAGAGAGGCGGCATTGAGAAGAGGAGCTGGGAAGGGCTGGGACTGCTAAGCCTGGCTTCCCGGGCTCCGTATTGGCCCTGACTCCCAGTCAGAGTTCCAGGGGTGGAGGTTGGTCTGACTGCAGGGACAGACATTTCCTGCGATGAACCTGTATTTATGAACTAATGGGCTGGGTCTGCAGTTGAGTTCAGAGCCTGAAACCTGGCTGCATTTTTCTGTCATCATGATTCCTGCCAGCCCACTTAAAAAAAATTAGAACAAAATTCACCATTAACCATCATGGTCATCAAAGCCTAGAACATTTTCCTCACTCCATAAAGAAACACTGTACCCATTAACACTCCCCACACCTCCTGGCCTTCAGCCCTGGCCACCTGCTGGCTCTTCGGGCCTGCCTATTCTCAGCACTTCCTGTAGGTGGAATCGTACAATATGTGTCAGCCAGTTTTTTGCTCCTGATGTGGGTGTGACAGCCCTCTCAGGGCAGGGGTGGTCTGGCTGCAGGTCCCCTTGCTGTATCCATGTCCCTCTGAGAGATGGGACAGCCCTTGACTAATTGCGGGGGCACAGAGCTGGGGAGGATGGCACTCCCCTCCTCCCCATCTCAGGTGGCCGATTCTCAGGCGCAGTGCACACAGGTCCTCCAAAGAGCCCACCAGGTAGGATCTCGCTGGCTCGCAGCATGACCAGCTCAATAAAGCCTCTGTGGGTTGACTTTCTTCCCTCTCATCCCTGCCAATCCTGTTCCATGAGATCACCAGCCTTGCCTACCCAAACCACAGCACGAAAATTAGCAAAAACTACTGCTTGTGTGCAAGTCCTATTTCAGATCCTGCTTTTTACTGGGGATGGGGCAAATTAAGCCAGTGCCCAAGAGAGAAAAACACCCGGAAAAGGACTTTGCAGCCTTTGTAAGTGGCTGTTCGGGCCTCCATGGATGTGGAACGGGCCCTGCCGTCAGAGTCTGGTTTACACCCACTCTGCCTCTCGAGTGATTTTCCCCAGCACTTAGCTCCTCTGTGCCTCAGTCCGCCTTCTGTAAAACGGGGATAATGACCTGCTCTACCCTGCAAGGATGCTGGGAAGATGAAATAGTTCATGTATGACAAGGGCTGTGCACAGGTCCTGGGAAGCAGCAAATGCTGTTGTAATTACTGGGGCCCTTTAGCTCAAAAATTCTACTGAGTGCAAGGGATCTCCAGCCTAGCCTTACTTCAGCACCCCGGAACACAGCACTCCAGACCTGTACTGTCCAGTCAGGAGCTACTGGCCATGTGCGGCCCTTTAAATGTCGATTGCTTACATTTAAATAAAATAAGAAATTCAGTTCCTGGGTAGCAGTGGCACATTCCAAGTGCTCCATGGCCCTACAAGGCTGGCGGCTCCCTCACTGCACAACACAGGTGCCAGGCATTTATTTCCATCATCGAAGCAAGTTCTTTTGGACGATGCTGCTCCCACTGCTTGGAGCTGTTCATTCTTCTAGAAATATTTATTTTCTTTTCCTTCCTCCATGCCTTTGTTCATGGTCTTCCTTTCACCTGAGTTGCCCGTCCACTCCTGAAATCTCACCAGTCCTCCTGAAGGGGGCGCCCCCTGGGCCCTGACCAGCATGGGCCCTGCACCTCCTGTCCCACAGCCCTACCCCGTCCGGTGGCTGGCTGCAGCCTCTGTTCCACACCATGTGACTAGGAGCAGTCCCACGACACGTCTTCCCACATCATGTTGGCCAAAGCAAATCATGGTGGTGGAGGAGGGGGAGTTCATTCTGTCTTTAGTGGGAGGGACTGCAAAGTTACAAGACTAAGGGCATGGGTTCAGGGAGGGTGAAACATTGGAGCCTGTAACGGAATCCACCGCTGATGAGGAAGTTTAGGATTCTGCTCGCAGCCCCTTTCCGCCTTCTCAGCTACAGGCTTAGCTGCTGGTCCTCTGGCGTCCAGAGGCTCCCCATCTGCACCTGAAGCTTCTCTCACTAGGACAGCATCCTATGCTCGTAATGGGCTCTTCCTGCCTCCCCCTGACACTATGCTGCCTGAGAATATCACCACCCAGTCTCAGCTTCAAGGAAAGGGCTGCCTAAAGTACAAATCCCTGAGAATTAACTCTGTGAATCCGTCTGAGGTATTAGATGGCAGGCTAAACCAGGACCCTGTTTACTCAGATCAGGGAGTCTTTAATGACATTATTTTAGGCAGCATGACAGCTCTTTGGGGGCTCTGTCTATCCTATCTGTGTACTGATAAACAGGAGCTGGGGCTAAGAATGGTTCCTACCTGAATTCTGTGCATGACGTGTGCTGTCTGGAAGGAGCCCTATTAGGGGTGTGGTGTAGGAGCCAGGAGACCTGGGGTGGGAGCCAGTTCCTCATGGGTCACCTTTACAAAAGTTTCTTCCCATCTCTGGGCCTGTTTTCTCATGTGCTGAACGGGTGCAGAGTAGGTGGTTAGGCTGATGGTTCCCATGCCTCTGATGGCTTTGAGATGCTGTGGTCCTGAGTCCTCACTCTGCCCCTGAATGAGGCCAGCAGTTGATCTCGCTGGGATGTGTCCTGCTTTCTGGTCCCTGTGTCTTCAAACCTTTCCAACCTCTGACCCTTGTTCTCTGCCAATAATATAAAAAAAAAAAAAAACCTGACTCCCGGCCTCCCACAAAGGGGGAGTCTGCTTTTTAGGGTATGCTTTTTCCAGAAGGTCTATTCGTAGAGACCTCGATGTGGATTGAGCCGTGCCTGGACATTATAGCCCCACCTGGCATCCTGCTGATTTTTGCTGGGGTGGGAGAAGGTCCTTCTAGAACATCAATGCCATGTTGCAAACTCAGGTCAAACTAAATCAAATTCTAATGATGTTCCCAGGGCAAATTCAGGATAACCCCAAAGATACGGGACTTTGATAATGAAGCAGGCCCCGATACTGGCTCCCAGGGCTTATACCCACCTCTGCTACACCCACGTGAGTATCAGAACAATGTGCCCTTTAATTTTGTACAGACAAACCCTAGGATTTTCGTTCCCAGGAATCACATTGATTAGCATTTATCCAGAATAATTTGCTGTTGGTTTGAAGTTCATGTTTGGAGACAAGAATATTTCTGAAAAAGGCCCAGAAATAGCTGGAGAAAATAATCTGTTTGTTTGCTCTCCTGCAACAATAGAAGCGGGTGGAATGATTCATGGCTCCTGAAGGGAGACCGCTCCGCTCCCTGTGGGATTCTGCCTGGGCAGCACCTCTCCAAAAGCACTTGCCAGGGTCAGGGTGTCTATGAAAGGTTGGAAACTAGATGGAAGAAGTGTTGCAGAGGGAATTTGGGAGGAAAGGTCTTGGAGGTGCTGAAGGCTGCAGGTTTACTGGCCAGGCAGGTAGACACCATGGTGTGGGGGCGGTTGATGGATTTCAGACACAGACTGCTGCCTGGGAGGTGGGGAGGGAGGGAGGGAGAGAGGGAAGGAGGGAGGGAGGAATGCCTGCCCTAATGGACCTGCTGGAACTAGGGGTCTCGCAAATAAGCCAGCCTCTCATCTGCTACTCACATCCCCCACTTGCATTTTATAGCCTGTGCCTAAAACATTTGCTGTGTGTCAGGTACTGTGTGAGAATCTAAGTATCTTACATGAATACGACCCTTGAGGCCACTAAGGTCAATGTGACAGTTAATTCTACATGATACAATGAATGTAATGGTTATACTGACAGAGATTTTCCAACATGCTGATGCGTGTTCTTTTCTCCTCACTGTTACCTTAAAAGATAAGAATTTTTCTCATTTTATAGAGAAGGAAACAGTTTTGGAGAAATTAAATAATTTGCTTTAGGTTATGACTAAGTCAAGAGGGGTTCTGGCAGAATAATCTGTGAGACCAGCACAGTCCAATAGAAGTAAATTGAACCACATAAGAATTCATAAATTTTCTAGTAACTACATTAAAACAGTGAAAAACAAGTGAAATTAATTTCAATAAAGTATTTTACTTAACCCCTTATATCCAAAATATTATCACTGAAACATGTAAATCAATATCAATGTAAGTATCATTAGTGAGTTCTTTTGCATTCTTTTTTATGTAAAGTTGAAA
This sequence comes from Aotus nancymaae, assembly GCF_030222135.1. Classification (NCBI taxonomy): domain Eukaryota; kingdom Metazoa; phylum Chordata; class Mammalia; order Primates; family Aotidae; genus Aotus; species Aotus nancymaae. The sequence continues at coordinate 6,700,763 of NW_026988412.1, read as the reverse complement.
TGTGGTGCATTTTACGTTCAGCACATCTCAACCGGGACTAGTCCATTTCAAGCGTGCAGCTGCCCCACACCTGAAGTGTGGCATCCATACTGGACAGGACAGTTGTAGAGGCAAGCACTGGGATTTTATGGAAACCAGACGGGGGATGCAGCCAAGTCCCTGTGTCAGGGGACGTCAAGGGCAAGGTGCCACCTGAGCTGGACCTAGGAACACAAATGCCACACCACTAGGTGCAAAAACCAGGGGGCGCCCATCTCTACCCAGTAGTGCCAGGGGTGGCTCTAGGGGTTAGCCAGGCAAAGGAGGGAGGTGAGCCGGTCAGCAAGACAGACTCCTTCAGCACTGTTGCCTGTTGAGAGAACTGCAAACATTTGCCATGAGGATGAGGTGGCGGGTTAGACAGGGAGGAGGGGAGAGCAAGGTTATGGCAGGTCTCTCGAGCGCCTAAGGGGGCTGAGTTTCATTCTGCTGCTGATGCTGCCTGGTGACATCATCACAGGGGTGCTCTTCAGCAGAGGACTTAGAGCAGGAAGACAGGAAGGAAACTCTCAGGAGCTGCGGAGAAATGTTTAGGGGCTGGCCTGGGGCAGGGGATGGAAGGGGAGAGAGAGAGTCAGTCTACCAGCTCCCCACTTTCAAGGTTTGTGATTTTTCTGCAGAAATCCGCAGCCGCTCTAGGTCAGAAGTAGATGGTCAGGAATTTGGAGCATCCCAACCTCTGTTTCACAAACAGAGAGACATTGATTTAAGACCGAGAGGCAGTTAGAATCACCTTCACTCTCCCTATGGCCTGTGCTATCTCCAAACCACCCTATCTTTAACCTCCCCAGGCAGGCCCAGCACAAACCATCTGCCTCCTTCTGTCCCCTGATCTCTTCATCATTCTCATAGTTCTAAGCAGTGTGTTTATTTCTTTCCATTTTTATTTCTCCTGATGGCTCTCTGTTGTACTGGAAACACCTGTCTGCAGGATCAACCCAGCTGAGAGATCACCCGGAGGCCTCTTCTCCAGAACCCCTGTGGTGAAAGAGAAGGCAATTCACAGAGCACAGGCTACAGCTCCGACACTGGCCGGAACCACTGAAACCGCCATCATTTAGCGACAGCTGTGGTACTCCCCTGGCGTTGCAGGGGCCTGGACATCTGCAAGTCTCACCAACTCCCAGGGGTGCCTTTACTTCCAGTCTGTGAGCCACACTTTAAGTAGTGATTGGCCTGAGTGGGGCTGGGGTAGGGTGTTTCAGTCTTAGCTGCTCACTAGAGAAGCTGTTGGAGAGACTGTAATTTCTGATGCCTGGGCTGCACTCCAGACCTGTGAAAGCACAACCTCTGGGTGTGGGAGCTGGGGGCCAGTCCAACCATCACGGGGAGAAAGGCCCTGGAGGAGCAGATGCTGTGTCAAAAGAGGCCACAGGGAGGAGACCTGAGGCTCACATGAGCCACCCCAGCTGGGGGCTCGAACATATGAGTGAGACCATCTTGATCCTCTAGCCCCTGGCCAGCTGCCCCAGCCAACACTCTGGAGCAGAAGTGAGCTGTCCCCGCCCAGCCCTGCCTGAATCCCTGACTCACAGCAGCACCAGCTGTAATGTTTAGGCTGAATGGTTGCTGTTCATAAGCCAGGAGGCTTGGGGAGATTCCTTATGCAGCAATAGCTAGCTGAAACAACCCACAGGACTTTAACTGCCTCGAGAGTAGGACCTGTGTCGGTGCCCCTTTGCAGCCCCTTTGCAACCCCTACACTTCAGTGGGAATTTGGAGAAGGCTGGAGAAATGCTAAATGCCAAGGATAGTCCAAAGTGAAAAGTGCAGTGCTGTCCAGGCCAATGGAAGGCAGGAAGTGGAGGGTCATTGTTTGGGAATATGTTCAGTAAAGACCAAAGCGAAATGGACAGGGCTCCTCTCCTTTCCCAGATGAGCATCTGGCTTTGTGTTGGCCTCGCTGACCCTGCCTGCCATCTCTCCCTTCCACTTCCTGCCCTCCCCATGGCTCCAGTTTCCAGGCACAGCCCAAGTACTCAGAGCAGTGGTCAGTGAGGGGCAAATGGCTTAAGGGCACTCCCAGCCAGGTGCTGGGAACACAGCCCGACTTCCCATGGACGTCTCTATGGTGATTCAGGTTTCTGTAATTCTGTGACTCATCTGTCATTGCCAAAGATGCAGGATGGAGCCTGGAACTTCAAGGCAGCCTGGGAAGAGAGCTGGTCAGGGAGAGGAGTGTCCTGGGATCCCCAGCCAGATTTTGCAGTCACAGGAGCCTTTAGGGGCAGCAGCTCCTGGCCAGTCAGGCCTGACCCCTTTTTGGGACATGGGTATGGTTTGGGGATGCGGGGCTTGGCGCTGGGGAGAGGTATGGCCGTGGCTACTTTAGTTCCTCTCAGGGGATCCTGTCATGGCCCCTCTGTCAAGCCCCAGCACCTGCTGTGGCCTTCAGAACCATCTCTCCTTAGCTACAGAGGAAGAGTGCCCTGGGGCTGGACTTCGGGTGGGGAGGGGTGAGCCTGCCTTCGCACGAGTGGTCACTGTTCATGCTTTTCTAGTGGACTCATACCCCATTTCAGAGAATGGCAGCCACTCCCCATGCTTGGCTCATGCTGGGTCCTGGGCTGCTTTTGGGGTGCATGTGTGAAGTTGTCTTGGGGACACGGAGGCTCCATGGTGGGACCCCTCAAAGTGGTTCATGAGCTCCTTGTTACCAGTTGGTGACAGGATGAGCATTTAGAAACATTCGTGGAGCTTCAACAGAGCTGCAGCATCCACACCTATGATCCTGTATTTTTTTTTTTTTTGAGACAGTTTCACTGTTGTTGCCCAGGCTGGAGTGCAATGGCATGACCTTGGCCCATTGCAACCTCCGCCTCCCAGGTTCAAGCAATTCTCTTGCCTCAGCCTCCCAAGTAGCTGGGATTACAGGCACCTGCCACCATGCCTGGCTAATTTTTAGTTTTCTTAGTTTTTTTTTTTTTTTTTTAAGTAGAAATGGGGTTTTACCATGTTGGCTAGGCTGGTCTCGAACTCCTGACCACAGGTGATTCACCTGCCTCAGCCTCCCAAAGTGCTGGGATTACAGGTGTGAGCCACCACGACTGGCTGATCCTGTATTTTACAGAAGAATTAGTCCACAATGGATTGGAAAAAAATAAAATGGGTCCATCACTACAGAGAAGGAACATTGAGCTAGAAATCACATGCTTTGCTGGACATAGCAAGAGAACCACTCCCAGGAAGCCCCCACCAGCTGCACACCCTGATTTTATATTTAACAGAACAGCAAAGAAGGAATTAAAGGTCCCTAATATTCCAGCCAGGTCCAGTACACAGCCATCTCTTCCTTCTCTGAGCTTCTTCTATTCCAATGGCTTTCACCCTGTGATCCTAGGACCAGCAGCATCAGCCAGATGTGGGGGTAGATTAGAAATGCACAATCTCAGGTCCCTCCCAGACCCATGGATGCAGGTACTCTGGGGATGGCACCAGCCACCTGTGACTTAACAAGCCCCCAGGGAATTCTGATGCTCACTTACGCTTGAGAACTCGGTGCTCTTGTCTCTAAAATGTCGTTATAGGTACTTTTATTCTTTACTTCTTTTAAACTGGTCACTCTTTTCTCTACAACTACTTTCTGAGCTCCTTGAATAAAGGGACCCAGAATTCTACATCTGCATCTTCCGCAAATCCTAGCCCAGGCTGAGATAGGGGCTGAATAAACTTACTACTGATATATCCCACCCCTTAAAGTTTCATCACAAGTACTGTACCCATTATACAGCTGGGAAAACCAGCGAGCAGAAGGAACACCATAAAACTGATTTTAGGGCCAGACAATGGAAGAATTGGGATGAAAATTTTCTTCCCATCCTTTTCTCATTGTCATCAAGTAGAGAGTTCATTCGCTCCCAAGTTTCCTTTTCACTAATCCCACTACCCCCCATCCCTTCCCAAACTCAGAGCTTGCTGCTCTTGACCTTTTGTAGGGCCTGCCAGGTCTTTTGAGTTTAAAAATAAAAATTTAAAGAGTTACCAAATGGAATCTGTGAGCTCTGTGTGGCAGTTTGGGCAGAGAAACCTGATATCTGTGACCATCACTGCCCACCGCAGACAAAACACAGTCAGCTCTGGGGCACTCCTCATATGACAAGACACTCCAGGCATCTGTTCCAAAAAGACGCGCTCAAGGTCACTGAGTGGTGTTGGCACAGTCCCCCTCCTAGGGCTTCAGAAGTGAGACCCCACCTTCCCTACGTGCCCAGGATTCTGATGGAGGAACTAGGAGGTGGCCTGCGGTGCCCCTTTGCTCCTCTGTTTCTGCTCTGGGTCTTGGAGCTCTGTCCTGCTGCTGGCCTGCTGAAGTGAGGGTGGAAGGTGGCAGAATTCCTGCTCTTACCAAAGGACAGGTTGCAATACCTTGTTAAATTAGGAGATGCACGGAACAGACTCGTGGAAACAGTGGGTTTCTACAGTGAGTGCGCTGAGGAGCCCAACACCACACTGGGGCTTGACCCCACATTCTTGCCTCTCCTCTGTGGCTTTGGCCCTGGGCACACCACTGCTACTCCGAAAGCCAGGCCACTCCTCCTGCCCGAAACCCTCTGTAGTGCTCCGAGAGAGCTGGCCGCCTCCTGAGCTGCAGGACTGAGTCCCGTGGCAAACTCAGGCCTCAGGCAGGGCAGCCTTCACTTCCTCCTCCCCTCCACCTGCTGTCCTTGCTATTAAAACAGGGTGCACTGTGGCTCCAGCAACTTCTGTTGAGGATGCAGCGCCCGAAAGCAAGCATGCCGCACACTCCCTTCTTTCCCCTTGCTCTGCGTATTGTGAGGAATGAACGTGGGGATGTTAAACATTTCATGGCACTTCTGATTTGGAAGAGCAAATCAGCCCCTTCCTTGACACCCGCTCCTAGGAGAAAAGGTGACTCCTAAATCGGTCCCCAGCTCCCTTACTCCCTGCCATGCCTCTGCTCAGGTGCTTAGTTCCCTGCTAGCCTCAGGTCCCCAGCATGCCAGCCCCTCGCCCTCGGGGCTCCTTGTGGCAATCCCATTCCTTCACCCTCTGTAGTTCTTGTGCTCATCTTTCCATGCCTGGATTCTTTGTCTCATATGGGTCTGAGTTCAAATGTCATCTCCCCAGGGAGGGTCCCTGTGACCACATATAATGTCACCTGACCGAGTCTGGCTGATTCCTTCCTGGGTCCCAGCAACCTCACCTGTGGCTGGCACCCTGTGACCATGGGTGGAACAAATGTTGAGTTTGGAGACAAAAGGCTTGGGAGACCCAGCCCTGACTGGTGCAGATACAATGCCCTGTGCTAGCCACCATTCTTTGTGCCCCATGGTATGGGTGCTCTTTGAGTAGGTGAGCTTTAGCTTCCAGAGGCCCCTCCAGGCGTGCAGTAGACTTTTTTCTGCCACCATCCTCAGACTGGCTCGATGCAATCAACACATCATGCCGCCTTTTGAATTCCTTAGAAAACCAGCAAACTCCAAATCGGGAAAGGGATGATAAACCCGGTTTGTCATGAGCTACGCGATCTTGGAAGGGGCATTCGATGTCTCCTTCATTTTTCACATCTGTAAGCTGGTCTACTCGTTTCCTGGGGCGGCTGCAATAAATGCCCACAAACTTGGTGACTGTAAACAAACCTTTTTTTCTCAGTTCTGGAGTTCAGAAGCCCAAAATTCACTTCACAGAGCCAAGGGGCTCAGTGTGAGGGACCACACTCCCTCCAAGGGCTCTAGAGGAGAATCTGTTCTTTGCGTCTTCCAGCTCTTGATGGCTGCTAGTGTTCCCTGACTTTGACCTGTGCCACTCCAATCTCTGCCGCCATCTACACGTCACCTTCTCGGTGTGTGTCTGTTTCAAAACTCCTTCTGTCTCTTCAAATGAAGATTACATTTAGGATCCACCAGGATAAGCCAGAATAAGTAACTCCTCTCAATAGCCTTCACTTAATCACAATTTTCTATGTAATATCCACATATTACAAGGATCTAGAATGGGACATATCTTTGGGGCCACCATTCCCACTATTTAGCTCACTCCAGTTGGGAAGCATAATGTCTGCCTGGTATTTTATGTGTGCCACCACTGAAACACAAATGTCACAAGGGAAATTGTGAAAATTGTTGACAAGATCCAAGGAGGTTTGCAATAGGATGCTGAGTGGAAATAGAACAATTTCCTTTCAATCTTTGTTCTTAGTGACTTCTAGAAGAATGCAAAAGGCAACATAAAAGTGAGTTCTGGCTGGGTGCAGTAGCCCACACCTGTAATCCCAGTGCTCAGGGAGGCCATGGGAGGAGGATTGCTTGAGGTCAGGAGTTCAAAACCAGCCTGGTCAACATAGCAAGACCCCGTCTCTCCAAAGTTAAAAAAAAAAATAAAAATTGATGGAGTGTGGTGGTACATGTTGTAGTCCCAGCTACTTGGGAGGCTGAGGTGGAGAGTTGCTTGAACCCAGAAGTTTGACTATGATCTCCCCACTGTACTCCAGCCTGGGTGACAGAAAGAGACCCTGTTTCAAAAACAAAAACAAAAAGTGAGTGATTGGACTGCCAGCTAGGCATGCATGTGTGCTACCACTGAAATATGGATGGCACAGCCCAAATTTGTCCTGGCCTTGGTCCCCTGGATGGTGCTGGTCCGGCAGCCTCTGTTGGGCCACAGGCACGCTTTCATGGCAGCTGCTTGAACTGATGAATGTTTTGCTGAGAAATCAGTTAGACATGAGTAAACCAATCCAAGGACTGTAGCTGTCTGGAAGTTTTGCAAGCTCAGCAAAGATGAGCAAAATTGCTTTGTGTGCAGAATGTCATTCCCTCTCTGGAAGGAAATCACAGTATCTTTCCATCAGGAGAATCTGATGTCCAAGTTAACAGCACACGATATGCAGAGGCGAAGGCTGTGAGAGGGAGGTCAGTGGAAAGAATATTGAAGATGATTGTGGGGCACTTCCTGGTTCTAATTGGAGTCACCTGGGGAGCTTCAGAGCCCTCTCACTTGGGCCCCAACCCCACAGCTTCTGATGTAGTCAGATGCAGAAGAGATTTTAAAGCAAGCTGGGTGATTCTAATGTGCCGGCCATGTTGAGGATCACTGGGCTAGGTTCTGGTTAGGACAGGTTATAACTCCATCCAGGTTTGAGGGTCTTAGGTTTGAGGGTTTCCCCATTGGAGGGGAAGAGGACCTCTTGGAATCTTAGTCTTGGCAAATTGGGAGTTTCCTTGGCAGCTCTGAAGATACAGATGTAGATACACCCAGTTCTCCAGGCGATTTGCATATAAACAGCTTTCCAGCGTTATCTGGATTTGGAAGGCTGACTAGATAATCTTGAGGACACCCTTGGGCTTTGCCTGTACCACCTACTCAGGTGCTGGCACATCTCACCTACCTCACCCATCAGTGCTGCTCAGACTTTAAAGTGCACAATAATTGCCCAGGGTTGTGGTCAAGTGCAGATTCGGACTTGCCGGCTCTGGAGTGGAGCCTGAGGTTCTGCACTGTTCACAAGCTCCTAGTGATGCTGTTGGTCCCCAGACCCATTTTACGCAGTGAGGAGCCCAAAATGTGGTCCATGTGGGCAGCCCAGCAGCATCAGGCTCTGCTCAGAAGCCTCGTGCTGCTCAATGGGCCCCTTCTAGCTGGGATTCCAGTGGCTCCTGGAGGCATCAGAGGCACCTGTTTTCCCACTTCCCGATTAGTCCCTGATGGTACGCTGCTTGGTGCTGTTTCTGCTTTTCTCCCTGTGGTATCTTGACTCCCTGGAGCAATGGCTTTCACACTTGGGTTCATATTAGAATCACCTGAGGAGCTTTCAAAAATGCTGATGCCTGGACCTCAACCCATAGAGTCGGATGTAATTGTCTGTGGTGTCATCTGGGTATTGGGACTGTTAGAGATTCCCAGGTAATTCTAGTTCAACTGGCCTCTAGCCAGGAGTCTCAAAGTGTGCCTCAGACCACCAGCAACGTGGCATCTGGGAATTTGTTGGAAATGCAGCTTCTCAGTCCTCCAGGCTTCCTAAATCAGGAACTGAGGGCTGGAGCCCAGAAGCCTGTGAGCCCACATGTGCTCTATATGATTCTGACCCCCCTTGAGTTTGAGAACCGCTTTCCTAGGGCACCGATACAGTATAATGCTTGTCTGTAACCTCCTGACCACCACTGAGCTGTGTGGGAGGTGAGGAACAGCTGTGATTTCCTGGGACCCCTGAGTAAAACCAGGTGCTCCTGGGGAGGCCCCTGGGACCCTGAAAAGCTCTGAACCTCGCAGTGACTCAGGGTCCTTCTCAAGCCCCACATGTGGGGACCGGCTGCTCTGGCAGCTTCCACGGGCCACCTTCCAGCCCCAGACACATCACATCAGCTATTTAAAGCTCAACTGAATAATATTTTCCATCATGTGGCACAGACTTTACTTCGGAGTGCTTCGGGGCTGCCAAGGGTCATGTTTCTCAGCTTATCTAGGACTGTCTGGGAGCTGAGTCCATGGGAGAGATCTCTTGTCTGTTTCTTCCCCTCCCAGTTGAGGCCTAATGGGGTGCGGGGGTGGGGAAGAGAGAGGGGAAATAGCCTTGAGTGTCCCCTGCCCTCACAGCAAAGTCTCCTTGGGAACATGTAACCTTCATCATCCCTTATGCCATGTGACAAGGTGGCTTCCAGAGAGGGCAGACCAGTGGCCCAAGCTCGCATAGCTCACGCAGGAGAGCTCCACATCTCAAATAAAAATCTCTGGGTATATTGAGCTCATTGTCCCCCACACTGTGTTTGAGGGGAGGCCTCTTGACAGTCCTCCCTTCCAGGCTACCAGTCTGCCACCTGCGGGGATTTATTCCAGACTCAAGGTGAAGAGACACACATTGCCAGGCGACAGGAGGCCCCCTGCTGCTCCCTAAGATGCCAGGAGCTGTGTTTGCAAAATGCGTTTTGAGATGTGGGGATATGACACCCAGCAGCACCACCTGGGCTGCCCAGACTCCTGGCAGTGGGCGGCAGACAGGTCCTTTCCCCAGGTCCAGGTCTCTGCCATGGGCTTCCCCAGGCCCAGTCTGTTCAGACACATGGGCAGATGGCTTGCTTTCCAGCCACCCCTACAGAGGGGCCATCTGGTCACGTGCTCGCTGCCTCCAAGTTATACTTAGGACACTGGCTCTGAGGTGTGCTCATAGTTACAGCACCTGTGGGGCATGGAGTTGAGCTTCCACGTAGTCGGTAGTCAACAGAGGCCTTGGCCAGTGACCCCGGGGCCCTGGGCTACCCTGGATGGAAGCAGGGCAGCTGGGCTTTCACACTCCTATGTCCAATAGGTGGAGGCTTCTCCTGCTGAGGGTGAAGACAGGGTTTGGGAGTGTCACGTACGGAAATGCATGTCCTGGTCTGATGGGTGTCTGGAAGGGCATGTGGCACCTATCACGGTCACATGCCAACTAGCCAAGGCCGGTCCAGGCTGGCTGAGAGTGTGGTTTGGCTGAGTGACTGTGTCGCAGTAAAGCAGCAGAGCCAGCGTGGCCCATAAGATCAAGGCAGAAAGTACCTAGGTTTGAATCCCCCTCAGAGCTTACTAGCTGTGGGAGCTTGGGAAGCTACATGATCACTCTGTGACTCAGTTTCCTCAACTGTAAAATGGAAATACGACTAGCACATATTTTGTTGTGAGAACTAAGTGAATCGTCATACACAAAGAATTTAACTCAGCGGTTGGCAAAGTGCCTAATAAGCAGTGTTTTGTTCCTGGACAAGGGCTCAGTGCACTGAGAAACTTCCTCGAATATAGAGGGGATTGAATCTGCGTTATTGGACCATGGGGTGGCTGCTTGCATTGAAAGATCAACAGGGTGTGCCCCTTCCTGGCACATATTCACCCAGAAATGCAGAAAGAATAAGCCAGTCAACACTCAGGTTTTGAGTTTCTAATAAACTTTGAAGCCCAAGAAGAGTTCGGAAATCCTAGGGCAAGAGAGCCCCAACAGGCAGCCTAGGTCGGGGCTCCTCCACTGTACCTGCAAGACCCTGGCACAGGCAAGGAGGCTCTGGGAAAGTTTTGATGCGACCCTCTCAGTCTCCTGGAGATTTCCTGGGCCCTGAGATGCATGCAGATTTCATGATGTCTGCACAGGGGAGGACACGGAAGATGTGGGTCATCAACTCAAGCCTGACGGGAGTGTGGCAATGCTGAGAACCAGGCAGGGGGCACACAGCTCAGCAGACACCTATGTGGACAGGTGCCAAGCATGGTGTGGAGAGTTCCTGCAGATGCCTGCATCCCATGTGTGCCCACCTCCCCACTCCCCCAGCCACCGATTTTATCAGCTCCCTCGGGAGAAGGAAGGCAAAAGGAAAATCCAGATTAAATCCAAGATGACACAGGTTATCCTGCCATTGAAATAGGTTAAACCACTTTGTCCCCATCAGGAGGAATCGGAGGTACAAAACAGTGATTAAGCTGTGTTGTTGAAGAAAGCAAATTACATTGGTGCCCCCTGCACTTTGAACCTGAATGTGTCATTAGAGAAATGTAAATCAGAACCACAATGAGATACCATCTCATGCCAGTTAGAATGGTAATCATTTAAAAGTCTGGAAACAACAGATACTGGTGAAGATATGGAGAAATAGGAACACTTTTACACTGTTGGTGGGAGTGTAAATTAGTTCAACCATTGTGGGAGACAGTGTGGTGATTCCTCAAGGATCTAGAAGCAGAAATACCATTTGACTCAGCAATCCCATTACTGGGTATATACCCAAAGAATTATGAATCATTCTATTCTAAAGATACGTGCACAGGTGTGTTTATTGCAGCACTATTTACAATAGCAAAAACTTGGAACCAACCCAAATGCCTATTAAGAATAGACTGGATAAAGAAAATGTGGCACATATACACCATGGAATACTATGCAGCCATAAAAAAGAATGAGTTGCAGGGACATGGATGAAGCTGGAAACCATCATCCTCAGCAAACTAACACAAGAACAGAAATCCAAAGACTGCATGTTCTCACTCATAAGTGGGAGTTGAACAATGAGAACACATGGACATTGGGAGGGGAACATCACACACTGGGGCCTGTCAGGGAGTGGGGGGAAAGTGGAAGGAGAGCATTAGGCAAATACTTAATGCATGTGGAGCTTAAAACCTAGATGAGAGGTTGATAGGTGCAGCAAACCACATGTATACCTCTGTAGCAAACCTGGACATTCAGCACATGTATCCCAGAACTCAAAGTGAAATTTAAAAAAAAAAAAAAAAGAAAAAATATATTCTTCCAATCTCTGCCTTTTAATTGGAGAGTTTAATCCATTTACATTTAAAGTAATTAATAAGGAAGGACTTATGCCATTATGCTACTTTGTTTTTTCCTCTAGTCCTCCATTATTGCCTTCTTTTTGGTTTGAGTTTTCGTAGTATACCAATTTTGATTTACCTTTAACTTATTTTTCTGTATATTTTAAAAGAGACCTTCTTGTTGATTACTATGGGGAGTAAAGCTGATACCTAAACTAATTTGAATCAATACCAATTTAGCTTCAATAGTATACAAATCCTCTGCTCATACAGTGTTTTTCTTTCTTTTTTATGTTGTTATTGTCACAAATTACATATTTATACATTGCCCATTAATATAAATTTATAATTATTATTTTCCAAAAGTATGTAATACAACAGTGCACCCCAAAACAGTAGAAAACTTATATTTACCTACGTGGTTAAATTTACCAGTGCTCTTTATTTCTTTGTATAGCTTTAATTTACCATCTAGTGTGTTTTCATTTCAGCCTGAAGAACTGCCTTTAGCATTTCTTGTTAGACAAAGACAGCACCTTGAAAGCAGTAAGAGAGAAGCAACTCATCACATACTAAAAAATTCTCAATAAGATTAGCTGCAAATTTCTTATCAAAAACCATGGGTACCATAAGACAGTGAAATGACATATTCAAAGTGATGAAAGAAAACTACTGTCAACAGTAGTTCTTTCCATATCTTTCAAAGCTGAAGGAGAAATTAAAACATTCCCAGATAAGCAAAATCTGAAAGAATTATACAATTGGTGTGATACTAAAGTTGGAGCCCTTGCTGATCACTGGGTGTTTTTTTTTTTTTAATCTTAAAAAGATATATCTATATAAAACATTAGTAATAGGAACAGGATAAAGATGATGAAAAAATACAATTAAATATTCTGCTCAATCACAATGGCAAGAGAGAAACAGTCAACCAATATTTGCTAAATTAATAACAGTGCCCACTGGTACAGCCTTCTTGGAAAAGAATTTGGAAAATGAAAACCCAAGAAATATTAAAGCATTTATACATACTTGGGAATTTATGCTAAGGAAATAATTCTACGAAGATAGTCAGATAATTAAAATGTCATTATGGCTGGGTGCTATGGCTCACACCCGTAATCCTAGCACTTTGGGAAGCCACGGTGGGCAGATTGCTTGATCTTAAGAGTTCGAGACCAGTCTGGACAACCTGGTGAAACCCTCTCCCTACAAAAAGTATAAAAATTAACCAGGCATGGTGGTGTGCAGCTGTAGTCCCAGCTACCTGTGGGGACTGAGGCAGGAGGATCACTTCAACCTGGGAGGTCAAAGCTTCAGTGAGCCAAGATCATGCCACTGCACTCCAGCCTGGGTGACAAAATGACACCCTGTCTCATTTAAAGAAAAAAAGGTTATTATTAAAGGATTATCTCTAATAAAACTAGAGAACATTTAATTAAATATGATACATAAATACTATGTTATGCAATATGGTACTTTAATTTAAAATAAATATTATACATATATAGGGGCAAACAAAAATATTTACAGTATAATGATGGATCAGTTGTCTTGCTGTGTAATTTTGACACTTAGATAGACCAAAAAGAACGCTTTTTGCTCATGCAACAAAAAGGATGCAACCCAAATGAAAGGGACAGGAAAGAAAGCTTTAACAGACTATTTATTAAAGCCCATCATGATATGAAAATGAAAACACTATATTTGTACTCCACCTAGCATGTTAAACAAACCCAACTCTAACAGTAACATATATGTATCTTTTATATTACCACATTGTTCCATCCTCATTCATTTTAGTAGATTGTTTTTAGCAGTGTTTTGAACTTTCTAAGTATGCAAGCACACAATCTTCAAATGAAGTTAATTTTGCCCGTTTATATTTAATGTTCGTCTTTTTTCTTTTTAATCTCTTTCTTCGAGTTCTATAATATTAATCTTGACTGATTTCTCTTATGGCAGAAAATGCTTCCCAAACAATGTTGTGATAACAATAGTGATATAATACAACCCTTTTCTATTACAGAATCTTTAATGTAATTCATGATGTGAACAATGTAAAGAAGGAAAAAATACTATTATAGCAAATAACATTTAGGAAACGCTAAAAAGGCATTTTATAAAATTTCATATTCAATTTTTATGGAAGTTCTAATCATAATTGAAATAGGGAGGTACAAAAAATGAAAGAAAATACTTTCTCCAAAACTACCAAGAAATACTATTTTGTATATCACTACAAAATATATAGTCACTTAAAAATAACTGTGTATGGTGACATAGTATCTAGGTCCCATAATTTAATAAATTTAATTCATGAGTCATTGTGCTGAATTGAATATCCTTGTGAATTCTCATTACTTTTTTTAAGCTTTTTTTGTCACCATGTCTATGAACTTTTTGCTTAACTCTAAGCCATAAATATTTTCTTCTAACAGTTTCATGTTTTTACATGTACATTTGTAATTCTGATCCATTTTGAGTTATTTTTTAATAAAGTGTGTGCTTAGGAGGGTTGTTTTGCAAATGGATGCCAAATTGTCATTTTTTGAAAAGACTACTCTTCATCCAATACATTTATTTTATGCCTTTCTTAAAAGTCAATTGGTCTTGGGAGGCCGAGGCAGGCAGATAACGAGGTCAGGAGATCAAGACAATCCTGACTAACAGGGTGAAACCCCATCTCTACTAAAAATACAAAAAAATTAGCCAGGTGTTGTGGCATGCACCTGTAGTCCCAGCTACTCGGGAGACTGAGGCAGGAGAATCACTTGAACCCGGGAGGCAGAGGTTGCAGTGAGCTGAGATTGCACCACTGCACTCCAGCCTGGGTGACAGAGTGAGACTCCATCTCGAAAAGAAAAGAAAGAAAAGAAAAGAAAAGAAAAGGAAAGAAAAGAAAAGAAAAGGAAAGAAAGAAAAGAAAAGAAAAGAAATCAGTTGGTTATTTTTGTGTGGATCTATTTTTGGACTCTCATTTTGGTCCACTGTCTTAATTACTATAGCTTTATTAAGCGTGTCTTAAAATCAAGTAGTGTGATTTCTCTAACTTTACATTTAAAACGTCATCTTGGCTATTCTAATTCCTTTGCCATTCTGTGTATATATATTTTGGAATCAGCTTGACTGTATCTATGAAAACTTCTGTTGGAATTATGATTTACATTTCCTAAATTCTGTAAGACATCAACTTATCAAAAAAATGTATTCATCTGGGAATTGAGCCATTTACATTTGTGGAATAAACTCTCCCAGTCATAGTATATTATCCTTTTAATATAGTGATGGATTCAGTTTGCCAGTGCTTCATTTATATTTTGCATCTATAGTCATAAATAAAGTTGACCTAGAGTAGTGGGTTTTATTTCATTTGTTTGTTCTTTCATATTTTAAAAAATAAATCCTATATAAAGTTTTTCTAGTATGGTTACATAGCCTTCATTGAACATATTTGAAAAGTTTTTCATCTTTTTCTATGCTCTGAAATAGTTTATAATATAGGAATTATCTATGTTTTTCTATAGACTTTCTGAGTCTCTGCATGTCTAAAAATATCTTTTGCTATGACAGATGATTGATATTGTGGCTGGGTATATAGGATTCTTAGAATACTGTCCCCATTCAATCATTTTTAAATGTTTTTCCAATCTTAGCTCTAGTATTGCACACAAGTTGTCTGATGGTAGCCCATTCTTTTTCCATTGTAAGTAATCTATCATTTCTTTCTATAAGCATGTAATATATTCTTTCCATAATTGGAGTTCAAAAATTTTATCAGGACATGTTACTGGACATCTAGATTTTTATAATTAATTTTAGTCGGGACTCAATTGTGTTTTGTAACTTGAAAACTCAAACCTTTTTTTTCTAAGACAAATTTTCTCTTATAATTTCCTTATTTATTACTTCTCCATCTGTTCTCTTTTCCCTTTCTAGTGAACTTTTATTAGTCACATTCAGATATCCTGGATTTGTTCTTCAAGTTTCTTTTCTTAATTCCTCATGAATTCTACATCATTTATAAAATCCTTCTTCCAGTTGAGCTTCCAAAACAGTCATTTGGTCCTCAGCAAAGAATAGTCTCTTCTCAGTCTATCAAACTTAATTTTAATTTAACTTTAACTTTAATTTCAAAAATAAGTATTCCAGTTCTAGAAAATCTTTTGTTCTGTGCTAAATTGAATGCTCATTGGGAATTCTCATTTTTTTGTTTAAGTTCATCTGTGTCTTCCATTAGCTTTATTTAAACAGTTGTCATTTGCCCTCCTTTTTAATTTAGTGTTCTCCCTCGGGTTGCTGAAGTTCCTTAATCTGGCAGTCCTTAACACTGGCCACACGTGAGAGTCCCTCTAGGGAGGTTTTAAAAGTCCCAATACTCAGAACACAGTGAAATCAATTAATAAAGAATTTCTGATGGTGGAACAAAGGCATCAGTAGCTTTTAAAGCTCCCCAGGTGATTCCAATGAATCAGCCAAGAATAAGCATTACTTTCTTAAGTGAGCCACATTTTATCTATCTTCTCAGGGGTGTACATTCCCTTAGAATTTTTACAGGTTATTGCTTTGGTATCAACTGGCAGATGGTGTAAGGTACAAACGTTTTAGGTCTCATTAGGTGGTGGGGTAAAACCTGGAAAACTGAGTTCACTTTGCTGAAGTATGGGAGAAGCCTCTCTGTCATTAGGTCTTTTTGGGACAAGTGACAGTACCCCCTCATCCACAGAAACTGGTGTCAATGCACTTCAGTATGCAGCAGCTTTCCAGGTTCACAAAAGTCTGTGGACTAGGCAGGACTTCTAAGGACCACATGCAAAACAAGGAGCAGGGCAGGCAAGAGCTTTCTCTTCAAAGGTGATCGTTGGTTGTGCCTTGCTAGTTCCAGATGGAGATAAACAGCCGTGCATGTAAACACCTGTATTTCCAGAATCATCCTAACGTTCCCCCTGATAATTAAAACTTTATTACCATTTAGATTTTTATGATCAGATGATTGGCGTGAATGTAAAATGCCCACAGCCTCCAATTGGGTGCATCAGGAACCTCATGTATATCCATGCAACAACATGGTTGAATCTCAAATGCATCATGATGAGTGAAAGAAACCAGATGCATGAGGCTGTACACCCTATGATTCCATGTATATGCCGTTCTGGAAAAGACAAAGCAGAGGGACAGAACACAGATCAGTGGTGACCAGGGGCGAAGAGTCAGGGGAGGGTATTGGCTACAGAGGAGCACTGGAGGTAATTGGGTGTGATAGAATTCTTCTATATCTTGACTGTGGTGTGGTGGTTACATCATTATATGCATCTGCCAAAACTCATAAAACTGAGCATTAAAAATGGTGTGCTGTTGGCAAAGGAAACTATTTTCAGAGTGAACAGACAACTTACAGAATGGGAGAATGTTTTTGCAATCTATCCATCTGACGAAGAGCTAGTATTCAGAATCTACAAAGAACTTAAACAAATTTACAAGAAAAAAAAAAACCCATCAAAAAGTGGGCAGAGGATATGAACAGACACTTCTCACTTGGCTGTAGAGCCACTGAGTTTACAGACCTGAGAGGTGGGTACTTAGAAGAAGATATTTTGAGAAGATGGAAGTGAGTTCCCCGAAGATCCGTGGTCCATAACACCTCATCCATGTTTATAGCTGCAATCGACAAGAATGCTTGTCCTATTTGTTTTCCTTGCTTGACAATATAATTTCAGAGACTGGTGAAAGATGTTTTCAGCACTAGAATCAATACTTCTGATTACAGCTGCTTTTGTGCTCATCACTCCCCAGTGGAAACATTGCTGGGGAAGATGGGAAGATATATGGAAGCTCCATATCTCCTGATACTTTAGCTCTCAAGAATCTGTCTGTTCTAATCAATTGCTGCATTTATTTTGAAGAATTTTTAAGGCAGGGGTATGGAGTAAGAGGAGAGAAGTGATAACTTTGAGGCACTTGCCCTAAAGCTGCTGTACCTGAACAAATAAGGAGCCATGCACCCACTTCTGATTCAGAATTGCATTTCTTTTCCTACAGATCCCAAGCCAAGGGTCTCTTGTAAAAGCTCTTAGTGTTGTTGGGAAATGCCCCCATATTTTTCTTAATCTATTCAGCAAACTGACACAAGAACAGAAAATCAAACACCGCATGTTCTCACTCATGGATGTTGAACAATGAGAACGCACAGACACAGGGAGGGGAGCGTCACACACTGGGGTCTGTTAGGGGGAAATAGGGGAGGGATGGCGGGGTGGGGAGTGGGGAGAGATAGCATGGGGAGAAAAGCCAGATATAGGTGATGGGGAGGAAGGCAGCAAATCACACTGCCATGTGTATACCTATGTAACAATCTTGCATGTTCTTCACATGTACCCCAAAACCTAAAATGCAATAAAAAAAAAATTCAGCAGTGAAAAAAAAAAAGATGGAAGATAGACCACCTGCATTGGGAGAAGGGACCTTTACCTCCCATTATGGCCAAACCCCACTGAAATGTCCATTTCAGGCCATGCCCTCAGGTGAGCAAGAAATGCCGCTTTCTCTGCTTGACTTTAACAGAATTGATTTCTCTTTGCATTTGTCTGAGTGGTGGAGACTTTCTCTCTTTCATTTCAGGGTTTCTCCTCTTATAACGTCCCAGTTGCATTAAGTTCTGGAAAACTTCAGAGAGCCAAAGTGTTCAGGGATTGAGGGGTGAGAGATGCCCATCTTTTTCTCAGTCTCATTTTTCTGCCATAGACCTCATTTCATCTGACCCTCAGTCATTCATGCTAGCAGTTTCCTCCCATATGTCCAGTTCCATTATTTGTTTATTTATTTTTGAGACAGGGTCTTGCTCTGACACTCAGGCTGCAGTGCAGTGACATCATCATAACTCACTGCAGCCTTGACCTCCTGGGCTCGATCAATCCTTCCACCTCAACCTCCCAAGTAGCTGGGACCACAGGTGGGCACCAACCATCCTGGCTAATTCTTAAAATTCATTTGTAGAGACGAGGTCTCACTATGTTCCCCAGGCTGGTCTCTAACTCCTGGGCTTAAGCCTTGGCCTTCCAAAGTGCTGGGATTATAGGCATGAGCCACCACTCCCAGCCTAATTACATCATTATATCCTTCTTCAACCAAACTGCTGGGTCTCTCTCTCTGTCACACAGAACATTTTTGTTCTTTCCATCATTGTGCAAAAGATCTCTTAGCTTGTCTTGGCCCATCTGCTTAGAGATCACTCATGGCATTTCTTCTGCCTTAGGCCCTAGAGGCATGGAACAAGTCTTTTTGGTTCCTGGGGCAATCAGAAAGTGAGGCGTGAGGCTCTTAGTTCCCTGGAGTTCCAGTTACTACCCCGAGTTTCTACTTTATTGGAGTTGGAGATGGGTGGGATTGGGGTACAAGACCCTTTCTCACGGCAGCCGTGACAGTCTAGGTTACTAGATACTACACAAACATATAGATTAGGTTGAATCGTATGAAATTGCCAATTCTGTTCGTTAAGGCTGTTTCAATAGCAGGAATTTTTTACATGGTGAGCTCTGCATACCAAATTATGATATACATTCCTCAATCTGTTCCTCAGCTTTGTAAAGGGCTTTTGTTGTTTTGAGATAGGATCTTGCTCTGTCACCCAGGCTAGAGTAATGCAGTGGCTCAATCACAGCTCACTGCAGCCTCATCCTCCCAGGCTCAAGTGATCCTTTCACCTCTTAGCTTCCTGAGTAGCTCAGACCACAGACCTGTGCTACCACTCCTGCCTAATTTTTGCTTTTTGTTTTCCTTGCAGTGATGGAGTTTTGCCATGTTGCCCAGCCTGCTCTTGAACTCCTGAGCTCTAGCGATCTACCAGCCTCGGCCTCCCGAAGTGCTAGGATCATAGGTATGAGCAACCGTGCCCAGCTGCAAAGGTTTTTGTTAGAATTTTTCCAGCAGACTTTATTCTTCCTTAGTAACTTTCAGTTGTTTTTGCAAACTCATCAGAAGGTTTTTTGCTTGCATATTTTGAACAAAATAACCCCCTGACACTCTTCATTTTTGTCTAACAGGCTAGAAAAGGTCCCACATTTTTAAAGTGTGAACAGAGCAGCATTTTTATAGGTAACACACATGATTTTTGGGGAAAAAAATCCATGTCACATATCTAAACATCTTTTTCAAAAATGTTCTCTTTATAATACACATTTCTTTGAAAAACAGCTTCTTTTTACTCTTTGTTTAAATGTCATACTTACCTTGAGTGGACAGTGAGGCACTTCTTTTAAAAAGAAAATATTTGTTAGATAGCAAAGCAGTTACAGCCACTTGTCATCCCAGAAGAGGTCAGCAAATTTGAAACACTTGTCTTTTTCTAAAAGAAAACACGTCTTTAAGTCTGACAAATCTTTTAAGTACTTTGCTGTGAGATAACATGCAAATCTTCATATCCCAAAAAGGTTTAAGTCCCCTTCTATTATGAAGTGTTATAAAAGTTCTACTTGATCTTAAAGGTCCTAATTTTAGAAATTTTCCAACATCATGGATACCCTGTAGTCTTTGGTATACTTATGACTGCAAGGTATTTGCTGCAGAGTTTGCCTATGCATGAGGCAGTGTGACATGTGGCATGTGTCACGCCATCCTAGCAGCCTTACTCCCAAATTCCTTTTTAATCTTTTAAGAATTTGCATTTATTAAGGAAATCAGTTGTTAAGATAGTGTCTTTCTTTGCACATTTTTACAATAGTGATCTCCTAAAATACTTCTTTGTGGATTATTGGAACCAATCTGGCAAATCCCATAAACTAAAACTTGTTAGAAACATCTGTACTTGATCTGTTTACAGTCTCCTACACTGAATGCTTGCTTGAGTGCTTATTTCCTCTGGCATTTTCTGTGAGTATTCCAATGGTGTTTGCTGCTGAAGAGATGTGTTTTCATTTGTTACCATATTATTTTCTGTGGATTCTTTTAGTCGTCTTTTATTGTTGAGGAAAGACAAGTGTTTTTTTCAAAGGTAAGGTGGCTTTCTGTCCACCAACAAATCATTGTTTTTGAAATTTTGTAAAGTAGAGACATTAAACATCACTGAAAAAAAATCAATGTTTGCCTTTTTGTTTTTGATGCTCTTAGAAAAATTGTCTTGCTGAACATGAAGGTTTTATCTAGCTGTTCTCAACTGAATTATGACCCACAGAAAGTGATTTGAATATTTTTTCTGTATTTCTCTGAGGAAGATGTATGGCTAGCTAGTACCATTCTAGATGCACAGGGAGAAGCTAATCTCTTACAGTGGATTTTAGGTCCTTAGGACTCAATTTCCTGGAATTTCAGTTGAGAAAATTACTATTATTAGTCCATTTTCATATTGCTATAAAGAACTGCCTGAAACTGGGTAATTTATAAAGGAAAGAGAGGTTCGATGGACTCACAGTTCAATATGGCTGGGGAGGCCTCAGGAAACTTAAATCATGGTGAAGGCAAAGGGGTAGCAGGCACCTTCTTCACCAGGCGGCAGGGCAGGACGGAGTGGTGAAAGCAGGGGAAATACCAGATGCTTATAAAACCATCAGATCTCCGGAGACTCACTCGTTATCATAAGAACAGCATGGGGGAAACCGCTCCCTTGATCCAGTTGCCTCCACCTGGGCCCATCCTTGACATGTGGTGATTATGGGGATTACAATTCAAGGTGAGATTTGGGTGGGGGCACAGAGGCAAACCATATGAAGAAATATTTAAGATTTTTAAAAATCACTAGCAGTTCCTTTGCATCATTGAACTGTCTTCCCCAGGATCCCAGGGGACGTGACTAGTACACGGATCCTTTGGCGATGCTGTGTCATTCCACAGATTAACTCTCAGAAGGCTAAGGTTGTTTTCATTTAAAATATAAATATGCGTTTAAATATTTGTTAAACATTTTCTTTCTGTACCCTCAAAGAAGTGGGGGTACCTGCCCTATCCCCTGGAGTGTGGACCGCTCATCCCAGGGATCATGAGTTTAGGGGCACAAAGTATCACTGTTCTTTATATTTATTTATTATGTATTTGCTTATTTGTTTATGGAGTAATCATGCCAGTAGAACTTCCGTATTGAGAACTGAGAAATGTGAAAGAGGGATGAAAATAAAGTCCAGTTTCTATAATAGAAAAAGGCTGGATGCACATGGGATCCTGGGAGTCTGTAGAAGATTGTTTTCTTTGTTATGCAGCACTACTGCAGCAGTACCCTACGTATCCTGCAGACAAAGCCCTAGGAAGCTGTAGCTTCTGCACCTTGGGTTACAGAATGTAAGTTACACAGAGTAGAACCAAACTTGCCCTGTAGCGAGAAACCAAGCTCTGCTGAATCCAACAGAGCTACAGCTGACCTGCAGATCCATGAGTAGTATTGCAGCAAAAAAATGGTACATGACAAACTTTTGCACATAAACCTATGAGTGTGCTCAGCATTGAGTCCAGCATCAGGGACCTTTGCACTCTCCAGTCCTAAGTTCTATGAAGTGTTCTTCACACAGAAACACTCACATGCACATGCATTCTCTCAGCAGGTCTGCTCAGAATTACTTGGCTATGACTTTGTTCTCAAAATATGTTGGTATTTGGCAGCTATGTCAACTATCAGCCAGTCCCTAAATACATCTTATTGTTTCTCGTCATTTATGTCTTTGGGATGAAAAATACATCGGCCTACTCGGTAACAACAGAGTCACTAAATGCATTAAAGAAATAAAGGGTTTCATGCAGGATTGTTTGGGTAAGCTCCAATCCTATATGGCTGGGAGAGCCATGATCTGAAGGCCACAGTTAAAGGTTGGGAGAAACAGTCACCTACAACTCACGAGCTGGAAAGACTGGAACTCATGGGAGTGTCTGAGAAGCTGCTGTGCCTGGCTGCCAGAGTGGGAGTGCCCAGTGAGGTTTGCTAAACCACATGCTCCACAAAATTGCCGTGTGAGGCAACATGACCTCCCATGAGCTTTCCCACACCACAGCCTTCTCATTGGTAATAAGATTCGTTTCAAACCTGGAGACTCTCAGGGAAGGGAGTGCTAGGAAGTAGCTCCAGGTCTCGGGTGGGACTCCTGGAGGTGTCATGCTGACAACAGGTGATTCAGCAGAAGGACAGACATTTGTGTGTGTTTACCAATCTAAGGCTTTACATACCTGAGTCTATTTCATTCCTGCAACGACACTGAGGAATAAGAGCTCCTCCAGGTACACAGCTGCTAAGTGGACAAGACAGGGCTGGAGTTCTAAAGCCCATGGCCTGGTCATGACATCTTAAAGCTGCCTGCTTAGTTCCTTCCTGACCACGTGGTATTGTTGGGAGTTATCCATCTGTTTCCTCCTCTAGACTTCAGGTTCCTTGGAGATGGGATCTCTCTTATCTATCTTTGTTTCTTCAGTTAAGTAGAAGTTTTGTACTCCTTAGTATGGCATCTGCATATGGAAAAAATTCAATATTGCTTCTTTTTTAAAATTTTTTCCTTATTGTACTTTAGGTTCTGGGGTACATGTGCAGATCATGCAGGATTGTTGCATAGGTACATTCATGGCAAGGTCGTTTGTTGCCACCATCCCCCATCACCTATACCTGACATTTCTCCCCATGTTATCCCTCCCCCACCCTCCCTCCCACTATCCCTCCCGTAGCCCCCCACAACGGACCCCAGTGTGTGATGCTCCCCTCTTTGTGTACAAGTGTTCTTATTGTTCAACACTTGCCTATGAGTGAGAACATGTGGTGTTTGATTTTCTGTTCTTGTATCAGTTTGCTGAGAATGATGGTTTCCAGGTTCATCCATGTTCCTACAAAGGACACAAACTCATCATTTTTTATGGCTGCATAGTATTCCATGGTGTATATGTGCCACATTTTCTTTGTCCAGTCTATCATCAATGGGCATTTGGGTTGGTTCCAGGTCTTTGCTATTGTAAACAGTGCCACGATGAACATGCATGAGCATGTGTCTTTATAAAAGAATGATTTATAGTCCTTTGGATATATACCCAGTAATGAGATTGCTGGGTCAAATAGAATTTCTATTTCTAGATCCTTGAGGAATCGCCACACTGTCTTCCACAATGGTTGAACTAATTTACACTCCCACCAACAGTGTAAAAGTGATCCCACTTTTCCACATCCTCTCCAGCATCTGTTGTCTCCAGATTTTTAAATGATTGCCATCCTAACTGGCGTGAGTGGCATCTCAATGTGGTTTTTGTAAGGCCGGTGCCTCCTTGGGAGCCGAATGGACATGCCCTTCTCTCTCCGTGCCTAAAAACTACATCATCATACTGAGCACATTGCTCAGCATTTGCCCTCTCCACGCAGGCTCCCCTTGCCCATGTCCGCATTCCAATCTCAGTCCTGCACCTGCCATAAATTTTGAAAAGGCCTGCCAAGAGCCTGCCCTATGGTAGCTCCCCCGTACATCCTCGGCCAGCCCCTCGTCCGTGCTCAATCCCTTCATACCCAATGGAAATGCCCCCGCTTTGTTCACCTCGCCCGTCCCCAGTCTTTTAACACCCAATAGAACTACCTTGTCTTTGTTTCCCCCACAGTCAATCAGCCACTTCTACTCCCTATAAAACCCCACGCCCCAAGAAGAGAAGCGCGACTTCTCTGGCCCCTTCCTGGACCATAGAACCTCGCCCGGGAGCCGAATAAATTGGCTTTTAATTTCCTCACTCTGGTCTCTGTTTCCTCATTGAACTCGGCGGAAAGTCTAACAGTTTTGATTTGCATTTCTCTAATGACCAGTGATGATGATGATTTTATCAAATGTTTGTTGGTCTCATATATGTCTTCTTTTGAAAAGTGTCTGTTCATATCCTTCGCCCACTTTTGGGGGGGTTTGTTTGTTTGTTTCTTGTAAATCTGTTTCAGTTCTTTGTAGATTCTGGATATTAGCCCTTTGTCAGATGGGTAGATTGCAAAAATTTTTTCCCATTCTGTTGGTTGCTGGTTCACTCTCATGATTATTTCTTTTTCTATATAGGAGCTCTGGAGTTTAATTAGGTCCCATCTGTCTATTTTGGCTTTTGTTGACATTGCTTTTGGTGGTTTAGTCATGAAGTCCTTGCCTATGCCTATGTCCTGAATAGTTTTGCCTAGGTTTTCTTCTAGGGTTTCTTTGGCGTTAGGTTTTATGTTTAAGTCCTTAATCCATCTGGAGTTAATTTTAGTGTAAGGTGTCAGGAAGGGGTCCAGTTTCTGCTTTCTGCACATTGCTAGCCAATTTTCCCAACACCATTTATTAAACAGGGGATACTTTCTCCATTGCTTGTCTTTGCCAGGTTTGTCAAAGATCAGATGGTTGTAGATGTGTGGTATTGCTCCAGAGGCCTCTGTTCTGTTCCATTGGTCTATGTCTCTGTTTTGCTACCAGTACTATGCTGTTTTGATTACTGTTGCCTTGGAGTATAGCTTGAAGTCTGGCAGCATGATGCTGCCAGCTTTGTTCTTTTTGCTAAGGATTGTCTTGGCTATGTGGGCTCGTTTTTGGTTCAACATGAAGTTTAAAGTGGTATTTTCCAGTTTTGTGAAGAAGGTCATTGGTAATTTGATGGGGATAGCATTAAATCTGCAAATTACTTTGGGTAGTATGGCCGTTTTCACAATATTGATTCTTCCTAACCATGAGCGTGGAATGTTTTTCCGTCTGTTTGTGTCTTCTCTTATTTCCTTGAGCAGTGGTTTGTAGTTCTCCTTGAAGAGGTCCTTTACCTCCTTTGTTAATTGTATTCCTAGGTATTTTATTCTCTTTGTAGCAATTGTGAATGGGAGTTCACTTTTGATTTGGCTCTCTGTTTGTCTGTTATTGATGTCTAGTAATGCTTGTGATTTCTGCACATTGATTTTGTATCCTGAGACTTTGCTGAAGTTGCTTATCAGTTTCAGGAGATTTTGAGCTGAGACAATGGGGTCTTCTAAATATACAATCATGTCATCTGCAAATAGAGACAGTTTGACTTCCTCCTTTCCTAATTGAATACCCTTTATTTCTTTTTCTTGCCTGATTGCTCTGGCTAAAACTTCCAATACCATATTGACTAGGAGTGGTGAGGAGGGCATCCTTGTCTAGTGTCAGATTTCAAAGGGAATGCTTCCAGTTTTTGCCCATTCAGTATGATATTGGCTGTGGGTTTGTCATAAATAGCTTTTATTATTTTGTGATAGATTCCATTGATACCTAGTTAATTGAGAGTTTTTAGTATAAAGGGCTGTTGAATTTTGTCGAAGGCCTTCTCTGCATCTATTGAGATAATCATGTGTTTTTTGTCTTTGGTTGTATTTATGTGATGGATTACATTCATAGACTTGCATATGTTGAACCAGCCTTGCATCCCTGGGATGAAGCCTACTCTATCATGACGGATAAGCTTGTTGATGTGCTGTTGCAATTGGTTTGCCAGTATTTTATTGAAGATTTTTGCATCTATGTTCATCATGGATATTAGCCTGAAGTTTTCTTTTTTTGTTTAGTCTCTGCTGGGTTTTGGTATCAGGATGATGTTGGTCTCATAAAGTTAGTTGGGGAGGATTTCCTCTTTTTGTATTATTTGGAATAGTTT
The DNA here is from genome assembly GCF_030222135.1 of Aotus nancymaae. NCBI lineage: Eukaryota > Metazoa > Chordata > Mammalia > Primates > Aotidae > Aotus > Aotus nancymaae. The sequence continues at coordinate 6,674,927 of NW_026988412.1, read as the reverse complement.
CAGAAGGAATGGTACCAGCTCCTCTTTGTATGTCTGGTAGAATTCAGCTGTGAACCCATCTGGACCTGGACTTTTTTTGGTTGGTAGGCTGTTAATTGCTGCCTCAACTTCAGCCCTTGTTATTGGTCTATTCAGGGTTTCAACTTCTTCCTGTAGGGTGCAAGTGTCCATGAATTTATCCATTTCTTCCAGTTTTACTGGTTTATGTGCACAGAGTTGTTTGTAGTAATCTCTGATGGTAGTTTGTATTTTTGTGGGATTGGTGGTGATATCCCCTTTATTATTTTTTATTGCATCGATTTGATTCTTCTCTCTTTTTAATTTGGCTAGTGGTCTGTTTATTTTGTTGATCTTTTCAAAAAACCAGTTCCTGGATTTATTGATTTTTTTTGAAGGGTTTTATGTGTCTCTATCTCCTTCAGTTCTGCTCTGATCTTAGTTATTTCTTGTCTTCTGCTAGCTTTTGAGTTTTTTTGATCTTGTTCCTCTAGCCCTTTCAATTTTGATGATAGGGTGTCAATTTTAGATCTTTCTTCATTTCTCATGTGGGCATTTATTGCTATAATTTTCCTACTAGACACTACTTTAAATGTGTCCCAGAGATTCCGGTATGTTGTGTCCTTGTTCTTGTTGTTTTGAAGAACATCTTTATTTCTGCCTTCATTTCATTGTTTATCCAGTCAACATTCAGGAGCAAGTTGTTCAGTTTCCATGAAGTTGTGCGGTTTTGAGTTAGTTTCTTAATCCCGAGATCTAATTTGATTGCACTGCGGTTTGAGAGACTGTTACGATTTCCGTTTTTTTGCATTTGCTGAGGATTGATTTACTTCCAATTATGTGGTCAATTTTAGAGTAAGTGTGATGTGGTACTGAGAAGAATGTATATTCTGTGGCTGTGAGGTGGAGAGTTCTGTAGATGTCTATTAGGTCTGCTTGTTCCAATTCTGTGTACAAGTCCTGTATATCCTTGTTGATTTTCTGTCTCATTGATCTGTCTAATGTTAACAGTGGAGTGTTAAAGTCTCCTACTATTTTTGTGTGGGAATCTAAGTCTCTTTGTAGGTCATTAAGAACTTGCTTTATGTATCTAGGTGCTCCTGTATTGGGTGCATATATATTTAGGATAGTTAGCTCTTCTTGGTTATTGATCCTTTCACCATCACATAGTGTCCTTCTTTGTCTCTTCTGACCTTTGTTGGTTTAAAGTCCATTTTATCAGAGACTAAAATTGCAACCCCTGCTTTTTTTGCTCTCTCTTTGCTTGGTAGATCTTCTTACATCCCTTTATTTTGAGTCTATGTGTGTCTTTGCATGTGAGATGGGTCTCCTGAATACAGCACACCAATGGGTTTTGACTTTTTACCCAGTTTGCCAGTTTGTGTCTTTTGATTGTGGCATTTAGGCCATTTACATTTAATGTTAATATTGTTATTTGTGAATTTGATCCTGCCATTTTGTTACTGGTTGTTTTTTTTGCCCATTGGTCAACAGTTTCCTCATTGCGTCATTGGTCTTTACCATTTGGTTCATTTTTGCAGTGGCTGGTACTGGATGTTTTTTTCTGTGTTTAGTGCTTCCTTCAGGAGCTCTTGTAGGGGAGGTCTGGTGGCATCTCTCAGTAATTGCTTGTCTGTAAAGGATTTTATTTCTCCTTCACTTATGAAGCTTACTTTGGCTGGATATGAGATTCTGGGTTGAACGTTCTTTTCTTTAAGGACATTGAATATTGGTCCCCACTCTCTTCTGGCTTGTAGGGTTTCTGCTGAGAGATCCACTGTGAATCTGATGGGCTTTCCTTTGTGGGTGACCTGAACTTTTTCTCTGGCTGCCCTTAACATTTTTTCCTTCATTTCAACCTTTGTGAATCTGACGATTATGTGCCTTGGGGTTGCTCTTCTTGAGGAGTATCTCTGTGATGTTCTTTGTATTTCCTGCATTTGAATGTTGGCCTGCTTCACTAGGTTGGGGAAGTTCTCCTGGATAATATTTTGAAGAGTGTTTTCCAGCTTGGATTCATTTTCCCTGTCCTCTTCAGGTACACCTGTCAAGCATAGGTTAGGTGTCTTCACATAATCCCATATTTCTTGGATGCTTTGTTCATTTCTTTTCACTCTTTTTTCTCTTTTCTTGCCTTCTCTTTTTATTTTGTTGAGTTGATCTTTGATCTCTGATATCCTTTTTTCTGCTTGATTGATTCAGCTATTGAAACTTGTATATGCTTCACGAAGTTCTCGTGCTGTGTTTTTTCAGCTCCATCAAGTCGTTTATGTTCTTCTCTAGGCTGGTTATTCTAGTTAGCATTTCATCTAATCTTTTTTCAAGGTTCTTAGATTCTTTGTGCTGGATTAAAACATGTTCTTTTAGCTCAGAGAAGTTTGTTATTACCCATCTTCTGAAGCCTGCTTCTGTCAGTTCGTCAAAATCGTTTTCTGACCTGCTTTGTTGCCATGCTGGTGAGTCATTGTGGTCTCTTTGGGAAGGAGAGGCTTTCCAGACTTTGATGTATTTGTCCTTTTTGCACTGGTTTCTTCCCATCTTCTCTGAGTTGACGTCCTTTCTCTTAAAGTTGGGGTTATTTATCCTGTATGAGGCTTTTTTTTTTTTTTTAATGCAGGTGTCAGTGTGCCACTTGAGACAGTCTGTCCATTGTCTGCCTGTGGAGGTGCTGCCGGGCTGCCTTTGTCTCAGCTCAGGCTGCTGTTTATTCTTCGCCTGGTTTCTGTACTGCTGGGGTTAGCCTCACCTTCCCAATGGCAGGCTCTTTTGCTCTGCCCAGCCCGCTGATCCTGGGTGGAGGATGTGTTAACTGTGAAACTCTCCCAGGAGAGAGACTCCGGTTGCTGGGGAGCGGCCTGTCTGGTCATATCCCCCTCCCCGCTTTTAACTCTGTCTTCTGTGGGACGGGCAGTTCCTTTTCCCAAGCTTTCTCGGTATTAGTCCAAATCTCTGCCCTGATCTACACTAATAAGGCACCGGTCTGGCGGGAGCTGCTGGCCTGGGCTGTTGCCTGGGTCTGCGACCCTGGGTGGTTCTCAGCAAGGTAGCGTTTCCTTGGTGTGTGTGCTGCCGAAGTCTCAGAGTGAATTGCTATATCTGATGCAGAGAACCGAGGAGATGATGCCTCCCTCCCATCCTCCATGCCTGGTACACTTTCCAAGGCGAGGCATGCCCCGCCTTGCCTCAGTTGGATGCCTTTGGGCTGCTTTCGCTGCCTATTTTGGGGGTTAATCCCGCTGTTCAACCAGTCCCTTTAAAACAAAACTGGTACCTCGCTTGGAGACGCGGATATTGCTCTGGTTCTGTCTCAGTTGGTGGTAGCTGCACTCTGGAGAAGCTTCCTTTCGGCCGGCCGTCTTCCCCTGAATCCTCCCCCGCCTTTTCTTTTTTTAGATAAGGTCTCACTGTCGCCTAGGCTGGATGGAGTACAGTGGTGCAATCATAGTTCACTGCCGCCTCAAACTCCTGGGCTCAAGGGATCCTCCCACTTCAGCATCCTGAGTAGCTGGGCCTATAGGTGTGTGCCATCCTGCCCAGCTAAATTAATTTTTTTTTTTTTTTTGAGACGGAGTTTCGCTCTTGTTACCCAGGCTGGAGTGCAATGGCGCGATCTTGGCTCACTGCAACCTCCGCCTCCTGGGTTCAGGCAATTCTCCTGCCTCAGCCTCCTGAGTAGGTGGGATTACAGGCACGCGCCACCATGCCAGCTAATTTTTTGTATTTTTAGTAGAGACAAGGTTTCACCATGTTGACCAGGATGGTCTCGATCTCTTGACCTCGTGATCCACCCTCCTTGGCCTCCCAAAGTGCTGGGATTACAGGCGTGAGCCACCGGGCCCAGCCCATTAATTTTTTTTTTTTTTTAGAGGTGAGGTCTCACTGTGTTGCCCAGGCTGGTTTTGAACTCCTGACTCAAGTGATCTTCCCACTTCAGCCTCCCAAAGTGCCAGAATTATGGGTGTGAGGCACTGCACTCAGCCATAATTCAATAATTGTTTTTTAAATTAAAGTGTTTAGATCTAGGAGCAAAGAGCCAAGAAGATGCTCACCAAATCGTACTCACCAATAAGTAAGCGTCTTTCTCCTTGTTACTTAGATTATATGTATTTTGAAACAGGAAATCTCACCGTCCTTCTCAAAGTCTTTTCCTTGAGCGGATGTTATCTGCTTTGTCTCCTTGACTCCAGGCAGGGCTCCATTCCAACCAGATGGAAGACAATCTTTTATTTAATTTACCTTCTAATTATTTAGTTAATTTAAAGATTTTTTGGCTCTCTCTTGAAATTGGTCAGGAATATGAATAAAAGGGAGGGAGGCCAGACCTTGTTGTGGCAGTTCATTCTTATACAGCATAGACCTTCCCAGTGACCGGATGAAATGTTTGCATTTCAGAACAGCATCTGTTAGCTTGGTTGCTGGAATTTGCTTTCCCTCTCAACCCCAGCCAGTCTGTGTCTCTCAGCTTCTAAAAATATAATCTTATTTTTGCTCTCTTTTCAACTTGAAATGGACATAGAATGCAGACATCTCATGCCATTTACACCCAGAAGGCTGTCAGCAGCGGCGCTCAGGGAGTGAGCGTGTTTAATCTGGAGGAGGAAATAGAAAGTATATGCACCTGGCAAACTGAGATGTTTGACGTTTGCTCTGGCTCTACCGCCCCCACGTGTGGCAGCAGCTACTGAGAATCCACTGTGAATCCCCATGACTGTTAAGTCCCATTGATCAGAACGATCACTAATGTTTTCCTGCTCTGTAGACACTGGGCTGAGCCAGGCCACCCGGTCATCATTAGCTGGGCTTCTGGTCCAGCCCTGTTTGCTGACTCTACCAGGGGTAACTGTTCCATGACAAGTTTACAGAAGGGAGAAATCAAAAGTACAATCTTACTCTTCACTGGTCTCTTCCATTCTCTGCTGGCCTCATGTGACCTTCCGAACATGGCACAGTCATCACCAGCTCCCATTGGTCCCTGGGGTGATTTGGCAGCGGTTACATTGGCACAGTCATTGGAAAAACATTTCTGTAAATCGTATCACTGGTACATCTGGGCTTCTTCCTGAAGCACATGTCAGGAGGAATTGTTGGCAACTCTGAGGGCAGGGGTGCATCTGCCTTGGGCTCCAGGGGTGGTGTGGCTTGCTGGAGTGGGACGTGTCCAGCCCAGCAGGGTCAGACATTTCGGTATTCCACCCCATGCACCGCACCCTGCTCAGAATGCAGGCCCATGCAGCAAAAACTTGTGCAGATGCTTTTGTCTCATGGCCCTCTAGAGAGGCCAAAGCTTGTGTTACTGTCAGTCACATCCTCTGATGACCTAAAAGAGGGAGAGAGATCATTTTCACAGGGCCAATTCTACTAGTTCTCTTTTTCTCTTCTCCCTTCTCCTTTCCCTCTTCCTCTTTATTCCCCATGACATATGTACTCAAAACTAAAAAGTCCATGGACTCTGGTGTACTTCTGGTGGGAATATGATTAGTAAGATCACTTCGATACCCAGTTACATCTGATGAAGCCAAATATATGTATACAGTATGACTCAGCAATCTCACGCCTAGAAATAAACCCAATAAAAATGCATGTAATTGTGCATCAAAAGGCATACACTAGAATGGTCTTAGCAGCATTATTCATAGTAACCCCAAACTGGAAATAATACAAATGTTCATCAACAGCAGAATTGGTGAACAATTTGTGCTAGACTTACTACAGCAATGAGAATGAAAAAAATGCAACTACTTGCAGCAACATGAATGAACCTCACAAGTATAATGTCGAATATAAGAATCCAGGCACAAAAGAATGCATATTTTTGTACCTGACTCCATTACATGAAGTTCAAGACTAAGAAACATTAATGTATGGTGTTGGAAGGCAGGCTGAGGGAGATAGTTAGGGCATGAGGAGGTTTTTGGGGTACAGGGTGGTGGCAGTGTCTTACTTCTGGTTCTGGGGGCTGGTTGCGTGTATGTTCATTTCATGTAAATTCATATGCATTTGTGCAATTGCCTGTAAATATGTCATACTTCAATAATATTAAAAATATGAAAAATAAAAATTTAAAGCCCATATGGCAGAGCATATGCCTCTGCATTTTTTTGCACGTCGGCAGTGAGCTGACAGAGGGGCTGTTAAAAAGCACCTTACGTGGCTCACGCGTGTAATCCCAGCACTTTGGGAGGCCAAGGCGGGTGGATCACGAGGTCAAGAGATTGAGACCATCCTGGTCAACATGGTGAAACCCCGTCTCTACTAAAAATACAAAATTAGCTGGGCATGGTGGCGCGTGCCTGTAATCCCAGCTAGTCAGGAGGCTGAGGGAGGAGAATTGCCTGAACCCAGGAGGCGGAGGTAGCGGTAAGCCGAGATCGCGCCATTGCACTCCAGCCTGGGTAACAAGAGCGAAACTCCGTCTCAAAAAAAAAAAAAAAAAAAGCACCTTACTTACTCACCATGCTTGGCAGGATCCTCTACCTAGTGAGTCCCACCCCATTCCCCAGACCCCAATCCCAAAGCAAAATCCTATACTTCCCCCTTCTCTCTAATCCCACCACCAGCCCCTTCTCCCACTTTCCCTGCTTCCCAGCATCCCCAAGGCTTGATCCATGGCTCTAACTGCTGTGTCCTGCAGTGTGGGGCCTTCACAGGGCTAGCCTTATGTTCCAGCAGCCCGTGGTGCATACTGAGGGACTCAAAGCAAGACTGCCTTCTTTCCGTTTCTCTGCGGTATCTGCAACCTCCATATTGCTTAGTTCTTTCAGATGATGACATTAAATATTTCTACTTAAATGTTAAAATGGAAGTAGCATGCTAATACTATCTTCAAATCTGCCCATCAGTCCAACTCTGAATTTGGGTTCCCTGTGAGCGAGAGAACGTTCCACCAATATCTGCTTGAAAGTGGCCATTGGACTTTTGACTTTCAAAGTTTGAAGAATGGTCTGAACGTTTTGTTTTCCTTTTGTGTTTAATAATTGTATATTGTCCTTTCTTGACATAAAGTTGTGACTATCAGAGATATTTTTAATTCAGTGGTTTTTCAAACTGCTTTTGTTATCTGCTAAAGCCCTTCTTTTAACACTGTCTAAATGAGAATAGACGGTTATGAGCGATTAGAGCAAAGTTGTTGGGCAGTGTGGGAGGGGACTTCTAAGGTTCTTTCAGCTCCTCCTCAGTGTCCCCACACAGATCACTATGGGTACTCACAGGGCCTCAGGTTGGAGCATCAGGTAACCCGAAAATCTCTTTATTTTACAGTCTCCACGCCAGGTCACCCTGGCCACACTCCAGAGCCAGGCAGATACTCTCCCTCAAAAACCAGGGCTCTTTTCTCTCTGTCCCAGAAGGAATTCTGGCTTTCTGTCTCACCTCAACGTTTGCAATTAGCACCCCCTTCTCCGCTTCCTCATGAGATTCCCCCTCACATTGTGCACGTTTTGATTCGGGTGTGTGCCTGCATTTGGAGGACTCGAAGTCCCACTTCTTAGACATTCCTAATCCCTGATTTAGACCTGCAGGTTTGTGCTAGCGGAAGTTGCTGGAAAATGAGTCTGGGTCCTGGGCTTTCCCCAAGGAATCTGAGACTTGACTTCCAGGGTAAGAGAGCATGGAGTGGGTTCTGCACAGAGATGACCAAAGGGCCAACTGAGCTTGGAATCTGGGAGAGTCCTTCAGTGGGGCATTTGCTGAGTTAGTTGCATAGGAGGTTGGTGAATTTGGTGGACACAATCAATCACTGAACACACTATCTAACGCTTTAGAGTGATGTGTATATGTGTATGTGGCATTTGAATTGCCAAAGCCATGCCAGTCAAAGACTCTAGGAACACACTTGTCCAGCAAGGTCAGGTTCATTCAACTTTCTGCAGAAGAGGAAGGCACACACCAGAGGAACTGGGTATCTCAGAAACAGGACACTGAGATGGGGCTTCTGATAGGGTGTGGTCTTGTTGAGTGAGGAGGGTTTGGGGAAGTGGAGGCTAATTCTGGGTTGGGTCTTACTAGAAAGTAGAAACAATTATGTTGTTGAGTGTCTTCGTAATTGTTATCTAGGAAGCTGGAGGATTAAAACGGGGCTAAAAGTTATCGCTCGGTAAAGAAACAGAAGCTAATTATTAGTTAATTTTGTGGTTGCAGTGTGCCCTTGTCTCTAATTAGGTTTAGACATAATTATAGAGGGGTCTTGTTTCATTCTGGTCAATGAATGTCCTCGTCTGAATATTTATTTTCTGGGAAGTTGTTTAAACTCAGTAGGCAGCACTACAGGCTGCTTGCTGTTTGAGGTCAGCTGGCATGGCCATTTGTTAACCACACACACTCACATTTATATTACGTTGATACCCATATTCGTATTTGTGCAATGTGGACATATTATTAAATGATATAGTATATTTGTAAGTGCGCAGCATGTGTGTCTGGCATATACAATTTGGGGAGACAATCTCACATCGAGTTTACTAGCATGAGCTTTAGAATCGGACAGACCAGGGGTTCTAATCCCTTAAGTAGATTTCTTCATCTAAGTTTCAATTTTCTCATCCATAAAATGAGGATGGTAATACTGATGATATATGTCTACCATGAGAATTGAATAGATGTGTGCATGCAAAATGATAAGCACAATGAGCACACATGTGGGTTAATCCCTCAGGTCCCCATAGCCATCCTGAGGTAGGGACTACGGTGACGTGGCTGGGATTTGTGGTAGAGCACTCTGATGCCTGAGTCTGGCTCTGACAGTTGTACTTTGCTTCCTGGTACTTGGCAGATACTCCATAGATGCTCACTGAATGTCAGTGCACTTGGGGAGACTGCATATATGAGTATTCATCAAATCCAATTGCAACTTATCAGCAGGAAGAAATCAGCCCTTCCACTGTTGGTGTCAGTGAGATGTGCAGAACAAGCAAGCCTGACTTATTGACAGACAGTGGAGAACACTGGGGCCTACAACTGAGGCAAGAATGCTGCTTATCCACCTGCCCTGACTCTGTCTCTCCTCAGAGAGACTGCTCCCAGGGAGAGGGAGTCACATGACCCAAACTGGCCAATCAGAGTCCCTTTCCAGGGAACTCAGCTTTGGTTGGTCTCTGTTGGGCATTGATTGGGGCTGCCATGAGGGATGAAGCTGGACTCTTCCCACCACGGGCTGAGAAGAGAAGAGACCTGTACTCAGTGGCAGAGGATGCAGACGAGCAGAGACAGGGAGAGATGTGAAGCTACTAGCCTCTGGAAGAGTTTTGGCCAAAGAGTTAGGGAGAAATTTGTCTCTTTCATTCTCAAATAAGGTGAAAGAAGGTGGTGATTGACTGTTACTTAGAACCCATGAGCAAACAAGGATGATTTCTAGACTAGAAAGGACAAGACAGGAGATCTGTTGACCAGAGTTCTCAAAGTATGGTCTTCAGACCAGCAGCTAGAGCATCACCTGGGAGCTTGTCAGACATGCAAACTTTGGCTTTGTTGGCTTTGGGTCTCACTGGAGACCTGAAGAATCAGAAACTCTGGGAGCACAGTCCAGGAATCTGAGTTATAACAGCACTGTGTGGGTTCTGATGCCGCTCAAAGTTGAGAACCACTGCTGTGAGATGACAGGGTCTCCCTTAACACGTGTGGAGGTGGTACTCCATGTATGTGCCTCGCTTTGGAGCATAGTTCACAGTTAAGTCTTGTTAGTCCGTCGTCTTGCTCTGAGGATGAAAAGCCATGACAGGTGGCTATGAGAAGCTTCAGGCCTCAACAGGGCACTGCCCTGTGGGTTCCCAACCACACCTGGGTTCTTTGTGGGTTTTCCAATCCAATCCCAGATCCTAAGAGACCTGAAAATACCTGGGAGCTGCCCTTTTTGCTTAAGTTAACTGGGGAGGCTTTATGTCTTCCCAGCCAACTATGTCTAACAAAGGTAGTGGACAAGGCTGAAGGTGCCTGTGGAAAATGGTCTTAGCTTTGAATTGATGCAAAAAGTTTTACAAAGTACTTCTGTGTCAGCCCTGGGGTTTCTGGAATTAGAAAGCAGGCACAGAAAGAAATGGAGTTTACTGGCTAGCTGGGAAACCAAAGTGGCTTTCTTGTTGGCTTTGGGAAGTTATGGATTACTGGTAGAAATAACCCTGTTTTCACTTTTCTCTGCCAAGTTTCCCAGTGTCTTGGGCTTATTTAGGTTCCTTATGGGATTCTCAAGGCCACCTCAGACTCGCCACCTTATGGAAAGGTTGGAGGACCTTTCCAACCCACTGGTCCTCTTCCCTCCTCTAGAAGCTTCAGGCTGAGCAGCCACACACCCAGCATCACTGTTTTGCTGCCTAAAGCTCCTTCTTTTGGTTAACCAAGCACAATGCACCAAAAAGCCTTATTTTGCAGCAAAACAAATTAGTAATATTTTAGCTAATTTAAGTTTAAAAAGGCATTTGTTTAATCCATTTTATGAAAACAAAAGTGTCACCATTTATATTAACACCAAAAAAAGTTCTTAGTTAAGGTATAAAGTGAATAAAATGTACACAAGATCTATAAATATCTATACAATACAGAAAACTACAAAACTGTTGAAAGAAATCAAAGAAGATCTAATATTGATAATGGGAGGATGTTCTGTGTTCATGTATTACGAGATTCAATATTGTTAAAAGATGTGTGCTTTCTCAGCCTAATCTACAGATTTAATGCAATTCCAGTGAAAATCCCAACAAGGTATTTTGTGGGTGTTGACAAATTGATTCTAAAGTTTACATGGAAAAGCAATAGAACCAGTACAGCCAACACAATAATAAACAAGAACAAAGCTGGAGGACTGACATTACCCAACTTCAAGGCTTGCTATAGTAATCAAGACAGAAATAATCAAGACAGTGTGGTATTGGTAAAGGAATAGATACATAAATCAATGGAACAGAATAGAAATCCCAGAAATAGACCCACACAAATATACTCAAATATTTGACAATGGAGCAGGAGCAATTCAGTGGAGCAAAGATAGTGTTTTTCACAAATGATGCTGGAACGATTGAATTTCCAGAAGCAAAAAAAAAAAAACAGTCTGGACACAGACCCTAAACCTTTCATAAAAATTAACTCAAAATGGATCATAGACCTCAATGTAAAGCACAAACATACAGACATGTAGGACAAACCATAGGAGAAATCAAAGTGACTTTGGGTGGGGTGATGAGTTTTTAGACAAAGCACTAAAAGCATGAATCCATGAAAGAAAACACTTTTAAGTTTGACTTTATTAAAATCAAAAACTTTTGCACTGCAGAAGACATTGCTAAGAGAATGAAAAGGCAAGTCACAGACTGGGAGAAAATATTTGCCAGACAAATATTTGATAAAGGACTTATATTATGATAAAGAACTTATATAAGATAAAGGACTTATGATAAAGGACTTATATTAAGATAAAGGACTTATATTAATATATTAATATACTTACATTAATATATTAATATATTACATATTATATGTTACTATATTATTTATATATTATATATTAATATACTTAATATACTTAGGATAAAGGACTTATATAAGATAAAGGACTATTATGATAAAGGACTTATATTTATATATGATAAAGGACTTATGATAAATGACTTATACTTATATAACTTGTATCCAAATATAAAAAGAACTCTTAAAACTCAACAACGGGGCCGGGCGCGGTGGCTCACGCCTGTAATCCCAGCACTTTGGGAGGTCGAGGCGGGTGGATCACGAGGTCAAGAGATCGAGACCATCCCGGTCAACATGGTGAAACCCCGTCTCTACTAAAAATACAAAAAATTAGCTGGGCATGGTGGCGCGTGCCTGTAATCCCAGCTACTCAGGAGGCTGAGGCAGGAGAATTGCCTGAACCCAGGAGGCGGAGGTTGCGGTGAGCCGAGATCGTGCCATTGCACTCCAGCCTGGGTAACGAGCGAAACTCCGTCTCAAAAAAAAAAAAAACTCAACAACGACAACAAAAATTCATGTGGGCCCATCTGGAGAATGGGATTTTTGTCCAATTTAAATGAGCAAAAGATCTGAATAGATCCCTCACCAAAGAAGAGGTACAGATGGCAAATAAGCATATGAAAAAGTGTTCGACATCATATGCCATTAGGGAATTGCTAATTAAAATAATAGTGAAATACCACTATATACATATTAGAATAGCCAAAGTTTAGAGATCTGACAATACTAAATGTGAGTGATGATGTGGAGCAAAAACTCTCAGGGGATCAGGGTACGATGGCAGATTGGAGGCAGGACTAGCTTGCAGCTTCTGCTCGGATTAACAGAGCAGCACATGGAGACTCACATCATGAACTTTTGCTCTAAGAACTGCCACAGGAACATACCAGGAAAGCCAAGAGAATCCACAGATGCTTTGAAGGCACTGGATCATTGCTGCAGGCTCCTTGAGATGTTGAAAAACTGCTGAGTCTGCTTGCTTTCTCAGCAGGAAGACTCACTGTCTGAGACAAGTTCTCAGCCCCAGTCACTGGCTGCTTGGAAATAGACTCAGTGCTGTTGCAAGGGGCACAGCGGGAGTGAGACCAGCCTTTAGGACTGCTGACTGCTGGGTGAGGCCAGTGACTGCTGGCTTTCTCCTACTTCCCTGGTGACCTGCATGACTCAGCAGAGGCAGCCATAATCACCCTGGGAATATAACTCCATTGGACTAAGAACCTACCCCCATCCCCCACAGCAAGACACACCCAAGGAGAGGCTGAACTCAGATACACCTAATCCTACCCCCACGTGGTGGTCTTTTTTTACCTGCCCTGGTAGCCAAAGACAAAGGTCAGAATCTCTTAGGAGCTCTATGGCCCTGCTCACTGCCTGAGAATCCTGAATGCTTAACCAGGTGTCCCTAGGGCAAGTTTGCATCCTCCTTATAGGACCAAAGCTGCCGTGCACTTGAAAGCACCACCTCCTGTCTGGAGGCCAATCAACACAAAACCAGCACACTAAAAAATACAACCAAGGACCATCACAGAGTCCACTTCACTCCCCTGCTACCACCACCAGAGCAGGTGCTGGTATCCATGGCTGAAATACCTGAAAATGGATCACATCACAGGAGTCTTTACAGATACTCTGCAGTACCAGCCCAGAGCCTGGTAGCTACAGTGGGTGGTTAGACCCAGAAGAGCAAAAACAATCACTACAGTTCAGCTCCCAGGAAGCCCCACTCCTAGGGAAAGGAGACGATACCACATCAAGGGAACACCCCATGGAGCAAAATAATCTGAACAGCAGCCCTTGAATCCCAGATCTTCCCTGTGACAAAGTCTACCCAAATGAGAGGGAACCAGAAAAACAATTCTGGTAATATGACAAAGCAAGGTTCTTTAACAATCCAAAAGATCAAACCAGCTCACCAGCAATGGATTCAAACCAAGACAAAAATCTCTGAATTGCCAGAAAAATAATTCAGAATATCAATTATTAAGCTAATCCAGGAGTGGATTCAAACCAAGACAAAAGTCTCTGAATTGCCAGAAAAATAATTCAGAATATCAATTATTAAGCTAATCCAGGAGTCACCAAAGAAAGGTAAAAGTCCAACTTAAAGAAATCAAAAACATGATACAGGATATTTAAAAACCTCTTCGCTGAAATAGAGAGCATCAGTAAAAAGCAATCACAACTTCTGGAACTCAAGGACACACTTAGAGAAATGCAAAATGCACTGGAAAGTCTCAGCAAAAGGACCAAACAAACAGAAGAAAGAACTTCAGAGCTCAAAGACAAGGCTTTTAAATTAACCCAATCCAACAAAGACAAAGAAAAAAGCATTAAAAAAATGAACAAAGCCTCCAAGAAGTTTGGGACTATGGTAAATGTCCAAACCTAAGAATAATTGTTGTTTCTGAGAAATAAGAGAAATCTAAAAGTTTGGAAAACATATTTGGGGGAATAATCAAGGAAAACTTCCCCACCCTTGGTAGAGATCTAGACATCCAAATACAAGAAGCTCAAAGGACACCTGGGAAATTCATCACAAAACTATAATCACCTAGGCACATAGTCATCAGGGTACCTAAAGTCAAGATGAAGAAAAGAATTTTAAGAGCTGTGAGGCAAAAGCATCAGGTATCCCATAAAGGAAAACCTATCAGATTAACGGCAGATTTCTCAGCAGAACCCTACAAGCTAGAAGGGATTGGGGTTCTATTTTTAGCCTCCTTAAACAAAACAATTAGCCAAGAATTTTGTATCCAGCAAAAATAAGCTTCAGAAATGAAAAAAAGGTACAGTCTTCTCCAGACAAGCAAACGCTAAGAGAACTCACCACTACCAAGCCAGCACTACAAGAACTGTTAAATGGAGCTCTAAGTCTTGAAACAAAGCCTTCAAATACACGAAAATAGAACTTCCTTAAAGCATAAATCCCAAGGACCTATATAACAATAACACAATGAAAAAAACACAAGATATTCAGGCAACAAATAACACAATGAATAGGATGATACCTCACATCTCAATACTAACATTGAATATAAGTGGCATAATTGCTCCATTTAAAAGATATAGAAAGGCAGAGTGGATAAGATTTTACTAATCAAGTATCTCCTATCTTCAGGAGACTCACCTAACACATAAGGAACCGTGTAAACTTAAGGTAAAAGGGTAGAAAAAGATATTCAATGCAAATGGACACCAAAAGTGAGCAGGAACAGCTGTTCTTACATCAGACAAAACAAACTTTAAAGCAACAACAGTTAAAAAAGACAAAGAGGGACATTATATAAGGATAAAAGTACTACTTCAACAGGAAAATATCGCAATTCTAAATACATATGCACCTAACACTGGAGCTCCCAAATCTATAAAACAATTACTAGTAGACCTAAGAAATGAGATCAATGGCAACACAATAGTAGTAGGGAACTTTAATACTCCACTAACAGCACTAGACAGGTCATCAAGACAGAAAGTCAAAAAAGAAACAATGAACTTAAAGTATACCCTACAACAAATGGACTTAAGAGATATTTACAGAACATTCTACTCAACAACTGCAGAATATACATTATATTAATCAGCATATGGAACATTCTCCAAGGTAGACCACATGATAAGCCACAAAACAAGTCTCAGTAAATTTAAGAAAATGGAAATTACATTAAGTACTGTCTCAGACCACAGTGGAATAAATTTGGAAATCAACTCCGAAAGGAGCCCTCAAAACAATGCAAATACATGGAAATTAAATAACCTGCTCCTGAATGATTGTTGGGTCAACAGTGAAATCCAGATGAAAATTTAAAAGTTCTTTGAATGGAATGATAATAATAACACAACCTATCAAAACCTCTGGGATACAGCAAAAGCAGTGCTAAGAGGAAAATTCATAGCATTAAGTGCCTACATCAAAAAGTTGAGAAAAGCACAAATATTGGGTGTGACAATCTAAGTCACACCTCATGAAACTAGAGAAACAAGAACAACCAAAGCCCAAACCCAAAAGAAGAAAAGAAATAACAGAAATCAGAGCAGAACTAAATGAAATTGAAACAAAAAATACAAAAGATAAATGAGACAAAAAGCTGGTTCTTTGAAAAGATAAAAAGAATTGATAGACCAAAATTGAGATTAACCAAGAAAAGAAGAGAGAAGATCCAAATAAACTCAATTAGAAATGAAACAAGATGTATTACAACTGATACCACAGAAATACAAAAGATTATTTAAGGCTATTATGAACAACTTTATACACATAAACCAGAAAACCTAGAGGAGACAGATAAATTCCTGGAAATATGCATATAAATCAATGGAACAGAAAAGAAAACCAGCAATAAAGCCAAATATTTATGGCCAACTGATCTTTGACAAAGCAAACAAAAACATAAAGTGAGGAAAAGACACCCTATTCAACAAGTGGTGCTGGGATAATTGGCAAGCCAAATGTAGAAGATAAAACTGGATCCTCACCTCTCACCTTTAAATGTAAGCCCTGAAACCATAAAGATTCCAGAAGATAACATATGAAAACCCTTCTAGTCATTGGCTTAGGCAAAGACTTCATGACCAAAAACCCAAAAGCAAATGCAATAAAAAAACATAAATAGATGGGACTTAAACTAAAAAGCTTCTGCACAGCAAAAGAAATAATCAGCAGAGGTAACAGACAACCCACAGAATGGAAGAAAATCTTCACAATCTATACATCTGACAGAGTACTAATATCCAGAATCTACAAAGAACTCAAACAAATGAGCAAGGAAAAAAACAATCCCATCAAAAAGTGGCCTAAGGACATGAATAGAAAATTTTCAAAAGAAGATATGTAAATGGTCAACAATCATATGGAAGAATGCTCAACATCACTAATTATCAGGGAAATTCAAATTAAAACACCTTACTCCTACAAGAATAGCCATAATAAAAAATCAAAATATAATAGATGTTGATGTTGATGTGATAAAAAGAGAACACTTTTACACTGTTGGTGGGAATGTGAACCAGTACAACCACTATGGAAAACAGCGTGGAGATTCCTTAAAGAACTAAAAGTAGATCTACTCTTTGATCCAGCAATCCCACTATTGGGTATGTACCCAGAGGAAAAAAGGTCATCATACAAAAAAGATACATGCATGTTTATAGCAGCATCATTTGCAATTGCAAAAACATGGAACCAGCTCAAATGCCTGTCAATCAATGCGTGGAAAAAGAAAATGTATATGTATACCATGGAATAATACTGAGCCATATAAAGGAACAAAATAATGGCATTTGCAGAAACCTGGATATAATTAGATTCTAAGGGAAGTAACTCAGGAATAGAACACCAAACATCATATGTTCTCAGTCATATATGGGAGCTAAGATATGAGGACACAAAGGCATAAGAATGACACGTTGGACTTTGGGGATTTGGGAGAAAGGATGGAGGATGGTGAGGGATAAAAAGGTTACACATTGGGTATAGTGTACACAGCTTGGGTGATGGGTGAACGAAAATCTTAAAAATCACCACTAAAGAACTTATTTTTGTAGCCAAACACCACCTGTTCCCCCAAAACCTATTGAAATTAAAAAATAAAAAATAAATCTCTCATTCATTGCTGGAGGATATGCAAAATGTTACAGCTACTTTAAAGACGGTTTGTCAGGTTTTTACAAAGCTAAACATAGTCTTACCATATAATTTTGAAATTATGCTACTTAGTATTTACCCAAATGAGCTGAAAACTTGTGTCCACACAAAAACCTGCCTATGAATGATGACAGCAACTTTATGCATAATTGCCCTAAATTGGAAGCAACACAGATGTCCTTCAATAGGTGTGTGGATAAACAAACTAGTACACCCATACAATGGATTGTTATTCAAGCTGTGAAAAAATGATGGAGAATCTTTTAATGTGTAGCACTAAGTGAGAGAAGCCAGTCTCAAAGCCTCTGATTCCAACTATACGATTATGACGATTTGGAAAAGACACAACTATGGAAACATAGTGATTTTCAGGATTTCAGGGAGAGAGAAAAGGGATAAATATGTAAAGTGCAGGGAATTTTTAGGGCAGAGAAACTATTCTGTATAATAATGTAATGACAGATACATTACACTGACATTATCCATTTGTTTAAACCCATAGAACATTACAGCACAGAGAGTGAACCTTAATGTATACAGATTTTTCAAAAAATTTGGGTATCAAGTCTCTCTGGATTCCCTTGGTGGAGTGTTCAACCCGCTCAGGACATTCACTAGATGTTTCTTAGGGCAGCTGCCTCTGCTTTGACCCACCCTTCTGGGAGCGGTAAGTCTCTCTCAGACTTACTAAGCCTGTCATTGAGCATCATCTTGCTGCCTGAGGTTATTAACAGTTTAGTTTTAGCTATATTTTCTAGTCCAGTTATCCATTCTGGGGTAGCTGGGCCATTTCTGGATCCTAGCACGTAAGCCTTCTCATATTGAGTAGGATGGAAAGGATGCAGAGAAGTATCACTGGATTGTATAAAGGTAGGAACTGGAACTTGGAGGCCACTGGGATTGTGACTTTTATTACACCAATAGCCCAGTGAGATGACCTATAGTTGTATCAATGTAGACATGCTGGGAGCACTGGTCAGTGAACCCTTGCCTTTGTACTGTACATATGACGTGTGATGGAAACCTGGTACCGTGCCATCAATCATTTAGCTGCAAGTACCTAAAAGTGGAAGGCCTTAACACATGTGTTGCCTGCAACAGATGTCTTCAGCACAAACTTAATCTCCCCTGCAGCTTTGGCATGTGTGTGGAAAAAAAGTTTGGTGGTTGTCGGGGGACAAACCACCAAACTTTTTTGTCTCCCACAGGACAAAAGAGAAGGAGGGCAGAGGTTCATCAGACAGAAATGGAACACTCCTTGTTTAATCAAGGCAAGACTCAAGAAGAGAATAGGAAAAAAGTGCTTGAGGAGGTTTTACAACCTGTATTTATTAAATATTTGTAAATCAGGGTCTTTTGGGAATTAGGAAGAGAGTCAATCAAGATGATACAGTTCGGCTGTGTCCCTACCCAAATCTAACCTTACATTGTCGCTCCCATAATTCCCACGTTGGGGAGGGACCACAGGGAGAATTGAATCACAGGGGTAGTTTCCCCATACTGCCCATACTGTTCTCATGGTAGTGAATAAGTCTCAGGAGATCTGATGGTTTGATAAGGGGAAACCCCTTTTGCTTGGCTCTGATTCTTTCTCTTGCCTACCATCATGTAAGAACTCTGAGTCCATTAAGCCACATGGAACAATGAGTCCATTAAACCTCTTTTTCTTTATAAATTACCCAGTCTTGGGTATGTCTTTATCAGCAGTGTGAAAACGGACTAATACAGTAAATTGGTATCAGATAGTGAGGCACTGCTTTAAAGATACCAAAAAATGTGGAAGTGGCTTTGGAAGTGGGTAACAGGCAGAGGTTGGAACAATTTGGAGGACTCAGAAGAAGTCAGGAAAATGAGGGAATGTTTGGAACTTCCTAGAGACTTGTTGAGTGACTTTGACCAAAATGCTGATAGTGATATGGACAATAAAATCCAGGCTGAGGTGGTCTCAGATGGAGATGAGGAACTTGTTGGGAACTGGAGCAAAGGTTAATCTTGCTATGTTTTAGCAAAGAGACTGGCGGCATTTTGCCCCTGCCCTAAAGATTTGTGGAACTATGAACTTGAGGGAGATGATTTAGGGTGTCTGGTGGAAGAAATTTCTAAACAGCAAAGCATTCAAGAGATGTTTTGGGTACTGTTAAGAGCATTCAGTTTTAAAAGAAAAATAGAGCATTAAAGTTTGGAAAATTTGCAGTCTGATGATATGATAGAAAATAAAAACCCATTTTCTGAGGAGAAATTCAAGCCTGCTGCAGAAATTTGCATACGTAATGAGGAGCCAAATGTTAATTCTGAGTACAATGGGTAAAATGTCTCCAGGGCATGTCAGAGACCTTCAAAGCGGCCTCTCCCATCACAGGCCCTGAGGCCTAGGAGAAAAACAATGGTTTTATGGGCCTGGCCCACCAGGGCCTCATGCTGCATGCAGCCTAGGGATTTGGTGCCCTGCATCCCACCCACTCCAGTCATGGCTAAAAGGGGCCAAGGTATAGCTTGGGCCATGGCTTCAGAGGGTGCAAGCCCCAAACTTTGGCAGCTTCCACATGGTATTGAACCTGTGGGTGCACGGAAGTCAAGAATTGAGGTTTGGGAACCATTGCCTAGATTTCAGAAAATGTATGAAAATGACTGGATGCCCAAACAGAAGTTTTCTGCAGAGGCAGAGCCCTCAGGAGGAAACTCTGCTAGGGCAGTGTGGAAGGAAAATGTGAGGTCAAAGCCCCCACACTGATGCCTCACTGGGGCACTGCCCAGTGGAGTTGTGAGAAGAGGGTCTCCAGACCCCAAAATGGTAGATCCACCAACAGCTTGCACCATGTACCTGGAAAAGCCAAGACACTTGACACCAGCCCGTGAAAGCAGCCAGGAGGGAGGCTGTACCCTGCAAAACCACAGGGGCAGAGCTACACAAGGCCATGGGAGCCCACCTCTTGTATCAGCATGACCTGTATGTGATACCTGGAGTCAAAGAAGATCATCTTGGAACTTTAATATTTGACCATCCTGTTGAATTTTGGACTTGCAAGGGGCCTATAGCCCCTTCATTTTGGCCAGTTTCTCCCATTTGGAATAAGTGCATTTATCCAATGCCTGTACCCCCATTGTATCTAGGAAGTAACTAACATATTTTTGATTTTATAGGCTGATAGGCAGAAGACACTTGCCTTGTCTCAGATGAGACTTTGGACTGTAGACTTTTGAGTTAATGCTGAAATGAGTTAAGACTTTGGGGGGCTGTTGGGAAGGAATGATTGGTTTTGAAATGTGAAGACATGAGAGTTGGGAGGGGCCAGGGATAGAATAATATGGTTTGGCTGTGTCCCCACCCAAATCTCATCTTGAATTATAGTTCCCATAACTCCCACATGTTATAGGAGGACACTGGTGGGAGATAATTGAGTCATGGGGGTGGTTTTCCCCATACTGTTCTCACGATAGTGAATAAGTCTCAGGAGATCTGATGTTTTACAAGGGGAAACCTCTTTTGCTTGGTTCTGATTCTCTCTGTTGCCTGCCACCATGTAAGACATGCCTTTTGCCTTCCACCACAATGTGAGGCATCCCCAGCCATGTGTAATTGTGAATCTATTAAACCTCTTTTCCTTTATAAATTACCCAGTCTCAGGTATGTCTTTATCAGCAATGTGAAAATGGACTAATACACAGCTATCTTAAGAACTAGAGAGCATGCCTCTCATAGTTGCTGGGTATGCATCCACTAACTCATGGATTAGCTCAAGGACTTGGTATTCATCCACTAACTCAGGGGTCCCCAAACAGCAGGCATAGACCAGTATCAGTTTGTGGCCTGTTAGGAACTGGGCCACAGAGCAAGAGGTGAGCAGCAGGTGAATGAGCATTACTGCCTGAACTCCGTCTCCTGTCAGATCAGCAATAACATTAGATTCTCATAGGATTTCAAACCCTATTGTGAACTGCACATACAAAGGATTTAAGTTGTGCACTCCTTATGAGAATCTAACTAAAGTCTGACCATCCCCCTTCCCTCACTCCTGGTCTGTGGAAAAATTATCTTCTATGAAACTGGTCTCTGGTGTCAAAAAGGTTGGGGATGGCTGCACTAACTCATTTTCCTCACTGAGTAATGGTCTCAGCTGGGGTATCAGCTCCAACACTTCCTGCTTGCTTGCTATTGTCTGAATTCATGTGTTCCCCCCAAATTCATGTGTTGGAATTTTTTTCCTCAATGCAACAGTGTTGGAAGATGGGGCCAAGTGTGAGGTGTTTAGGTCCTGAGGGTTCCTCCCTCATGAATAGGTTAATGCCTCTACATAAAGGGCTTGCTGGAGTGGATTTGCTCTCTTCTGCTGTTCTGCCATGTGAGAATGTAGCAAGAAGGCCCTCACCAGATGCCAGCACCTTAATCTTGGAAACTTCCCAGCCTCTGGAACTGTGAGGAAACAAATTCCTGTTCTTTATAAATTACCCAGTCTGTGGTATTTTGTTATAGCAGCACAAAATAGACTAAGACGCTGCTGAAGCCCAGTCTGTTCCTGTGACTAGACAGAGCTCTCAGGCTGGTAACCCTGAGGCCTTCCCTGAGTGCAGGTTACCTGCAGGCAGGCTGAGGGACATGGGTGGCAGCAACAGTGGCCACTGCTTTAGAATGTTTGTCTTGAACAGAGTGAGAAGTGCAGAGAACGTGAGTTAAGCTGAACCATTCCTGTGGCATGTCTTCAAACAGATTATCCAAGCATCCTTATTGAGGCCTTTGTTGTTTAGCCATTCCTTCAGGTTAGTGAGGTCTCCATGCCTCTTTTAAAAACATACTTTTTTTCCTAAATTACTTAAAATTAATTGGTTGCTTTACACTTTCAGAGTGAACTGACACACTGTTCTAGCCAACCCTAGCTCAGGAGGGATGAGACAGAAGAGTTGGGAAGAGCTTTTCCTCTTCCACCTCTTTCTGTGCTTTCTCACCTCACTGATTCTGCAGCTCCTAGAACCTTGCATGGCTGGGACTTAGCTGAAGGAGGTCACATCCTGGTGTAAGGAAGGAGGTCCTCTGAGGGGATGTGCCGTTGGCACCATGTTGCTGGTTCCCATGCACTGGATGGGCTTGTTCACTCTCTTGGATGTTCTGACACAGAGCTTCAGACATGGCAGGGTCAGGATTTCTGGGATTTTCCAAAAGGACTAAGATTTCATAAAATACCTCTTCTAAAGTTGTTTTTAATGGAGTTCTCATGATGGATTTTGTGCAGAACTGGAAAAGCAGGAGTTGGTCAGTCTCACAGAGTTGAATTAGGAAGTTCCTGAGGTACAAATGTGAAGGGGAGAAATTTTGTCCATAGCATCTTTTTTTCTCTTTTCTGGGAGCAGTTGCACTAGGTGACATCTAAGGTGTTGATTCTCAAAGGCTGGTTCAAAGAGGGGTGTCTGTCCATGATGACATTATCATTCATTATCTTAGTTTGGGCTGCTGGAACAAAAATACCATAGACTGGGTGGCTTAAACAAAAGAAATTTGTTTCTCACACTTCTGGAGGCTAGAAGCCAGAGCTCAGGGTACCAGCATGGTGGGATTCTGGACAGGGCTTTCTTTCTGGTTTGCAGGTGGCTGTGTTTTCATATGAGAGAGAGAGAGGAAGCAAGCTCTTTCCCATCTGTTCTTACAAGGGCACTAATCTCATCACACAGTCTTGACCCTCATGACATAGCTACCTCTCAAAGGTCCCATCTCCAAATACCATCACATTGGGCGTTAAGGTTTCCAACACATGAATTTGAAGCGGAAACAAACATTCAGTTCATGGTACTGGTCCTTAGTAATGAGAATAAAAAGGAGGATGCAGTGAGTCTTACATACAAGAAAATATATTAATTATTTTAATGAAATAATTATCTTAATAAGTATTTTGTAAAAAATTAATTCACAACTCTATTTTTACAATTTACTTTTAATTTACTGATAACATCAGTTACTCAAACTAGGATGACTTAAGGACAGTTTAATAAAGAGACTCTTTACAAAGGCATGCCGGGGTGAGAAAAGCACAAGAGATAGCACAGTACCTTGGGATTAGAAAGCAGGGCCCTGGGCTGGGTGCGGTGGCTCACGCCTGTAATCCCAGCACTTTGGGAGGCTGAGGCGGGTGGATCACGAGGTCAAGAGATCGAGACTATCCCAGTCAACATGGTGAAACCCCATCTCTACTAAAAAATACAAAAAATTAGCTGGGCACGGTGGCGCGTGCCTGTAGTCCCAGCTACTCAGGAGGCTGAGGCAGGAGAATTGCCTGAATCCAGGAGACGGAGGTTGCTGCGGTGAGCCGAGATCACGCCATTGCCCTTCAGCCTGGGTAACGAGAGTGAAACTCCGTCTCAAAAAAAAAAAAGAAAGCAAGGCCCTGTTATCAACACTTGGCCTGAGTGGTAAAGGGAAGGGTAGTTTCTAGAGATTGAAAGGAGAGAGTCTTGTGGAGAGAGCCACCCTAAGAGAAGCCCTTGATTATCCATAGAAAAACATCACCAGCCTGAAGAGACCTTGCAGGGAGGGAGCCTAGGAGTAATTACTCCAACTCCTGCCTCTCATCCCTCTAAGCTATTGCCGAGTAGCCCTGCTGGCCAAATGCAGCAAGAAGCCAGAGGGCAAGGGAGCTGCTGAATGTGGTCCACACAGGTTGACCTCCTGGGGAGAGGTCATGGAGGAGAAGTGGTATGGACTGAGTGTGTCCCCACAAAATTTGTATGTTGAGATTCTCACCCCCATGTGATGGCATTAGAAGATTGGGCCTCTGGGAAGTAATTAGGTCATGAGGGTCGAGCTGTTAGGAATGGGATTAGAGCCTTTATTAGAGGGACCCCAAAGGCCGGGCATGGTGGCTCACTCCTATAATCCCAGCACAGGATTACAGGCAGGCCGCCTGGGAGGCTGAGGCAGACGGATCACGAGGTCAAGAGACTGAGACCATCCTGGCCAACATGGTGAAACCCTGTCTCTACTAAAAATACAAAAATTAACTGGGTGTGGTGGCACGTACCTGTAGTCCCAGCTACTCGGGAGGCTGAGGCAGGAGAATCACTTGAACCTGGGAGAATCACTTGCAGTGAGCCAAGATCGCGCCACTGCACTCCAGCCAGGCAACAGAGCAAGACTCCGTCTTAAAAAAACAAAAAAGAAGGACCCCAGAGAGCTGTCTTACCCTCTTTCTGCCACATGCAAACAACGAGAAGTTGCTGTCTATGAACCAGGCAAAGGGCCCTTGCCAGACGCCGAATCTGCCAGTGCCTTGATCTTGGACCTCTCAGCCTCCAGAAGTGAGAAATGAATGTTGTTTCAGCCACTCACGCTATGGCATTTTTGTTGTTGCTGCAGCAACTAAGACAAGAAAAGTCTAGAAGGCATCAGACAGACGGCATCTGCAGAGTCATTTCTTTTGCCTTCCCAACATCCCTTCTCCTTATCTGGGAAAAAACTTACAGAATATACAAAGCCTCATCAGCAACTACATCATGAGACGATACCAGTTAGGTTACATTCCCAGGAAAAATCTGAAACGTTAGCCACTCCTGGTGTGTCAATACTGCATTTCTGGGGTAATCATTCATCCTTTGAGTGTTTCTAAAGGAGCCCAAGAACATGGTAACAGGAAGTAAAAGTTATTCAAGTAGGATATTAGAAGGAACAGTAGAGGCATCATTCTTGGACTTTTGCTTACTGGCTATGGTAGAGAGAGCACTACATTCGGATGCTGGTTGAAAGCGTGTTGTTTAGGCAACATTCCAATCATATGGAGTGTTGGCTCCCAGCTGGTGCCATTCCTGAGCCTTCAGCAGGTCATTCCAGCACACATCAAGCCAGCCTCTGGGTGATGGAGCACGTGGAAAGTCTAGTGAATTCTATGTGTGTGGACCCGTTGCCATAGCCTCTTTGCAGTAAAACGTTTTCTGAGCAGAAGCAACATTGTGTGGGAAACCACGGCAATGGATTGTGCATTTTCTAAGTTCAAGAACAGTGGCTCTGGCAGACATGCTGCTGGCAGGGAGGGCACATCCCTAACTGCAATATGTGTGGGTCGCTGTGAAGACAAAGCGCTGTTCCTGGCATGATGGAAAGGGCCAGTGTATTCAATTTATCACCAGATAGCCAGCTGCTGCCATATTTATTATAGCACTGGCAGAAACCGAGCAGAAGCCAGAGGGTAAAGAAGCTGGTAGATGCCGCCCACACATGCCAACCTTCTGGTGGGGGGCCGAATGGGGCCGAATGGAGAGAGGTGGAGAGCTGCACACTGCTTCAGGAATCCCCACATTTAGGGCTACTGCTCTGAGACCTCCACACATTTATGATGTTTTTGAACTTTCAGGCCCTTGTGATGCCTCTTCTCTGTCTGGCAAAACAGAATCCTTTTGAGGATCTCTTCCATCTTGGCTGGGATGTAGGGAGCCCCTTGCTCTTTCTGGAAGAGTTTGCCTTTTAACTTTACAACTTAAAATGTGACTGCCTGAAGTCTGGCTTATTCCTCTGCAGCCACAAAGTTGAATCCTTGAGAGCAGGGAGTGTTACTTGATTTGACATCTTGACTCTTGAAAACCACACACACTTGGGGTTATGGGTTGCAGAGACATTTGGGGGAAGCCTGATTTGCAGCAATTCTCAGCTAATTTTCATAAAATAAACAAAGGAGAAAAACTCTAGGGTCAGAAAATACTGGGGTTAAGTCAAGGCTTTGCTTTGAGAGGTTGTAAAAGGAATAACTTTGGGAAAGTTGCAAATGCTTGAGGAGATTCAACTTTCCTCTTCTGTAAGCTAGGAACCAGACTGACTATCACCCAGGGCGTTAAGGCAGTTAGGTATGTTTGTGCAGGAACGACGAGGTTCCAGGGAGTGGTAATAATGTTTCAAGAGGATTTGGTCCCACACACTGCCTGGGATCCACCAGGCTTCTAGTGATCTCTGCATCACCCCCTGCCCCTTCATGAATCCACAAGTCAGTAGTCATGTATTTTGCTAGGGAGTCTCAAGTTCTGAGCCTCAAAGAGGAAGTTGAGCATTACAAAAATAGAGGTGTTATATAGATAAAGCTGTAGCTTTTTACCGGTAGAACCTACCACATTAATCTGTGAAGATGTGGTTCATTATTCTCAGGATGTAATTAGTCTTAACGACCTGGCAAGCACTTGTGAGCAATGATTCTTAATAAAGCTTTCAGGGCTGGGGTGAAAACCACCCACTGCTTGTGTCTATTCACCTCACTCCCAAGCTCAGCCATGCATATTCAGTCTGTACACGCGCTTCCTAAATCCATTTTAAGGGGAATTGTTTAGTGATTTACTATCATAGGCATCCTGGCTTATAGCTAAGAGATGGGCTTGCCCCTTTCAGCAAGAAAAATAGGCGAAGGTGAAGGTCAAAGGCAAAGAACTGGTGTTCCTCAGGAATAAAGACTGGTGGCTTGAGCTGAGCCGTCTTTATGCATCACCCACAGAGTTTAATAATGTACCAAGAGGATTGGTTTTGTGTCCCATTCAAGGGGTACATGACTGCAAACTGGCTTTTTCATGAACTTCTTTCCAACTGGCATAGCCTCGTGGAGAGCCATTTATTCTGAATATTTATAATACTTATAGTAGATTAATAATTGCTATATTCCTGTTCAATAGCCATCCTTGACTTCCTTCCTTGCTGGCAGAAGGATACCTCCTACTTGGAAACGGACTGGATTCTAGCTTTCCCAGACACTCTTTCAGCTAAGACATGAGCATGTGACCAATCTTGACCAAAAGAACCAGAGGGGAAGTCAGCTAAGGGCTCATGGAAAGAGTTTTCTTCTATATTTAAAGAGTAACACAGAGGAGCGACATCCTGTGCCTGTGTTTGGACAGTAGAGATGAGAATGCAATGTCAGCAATCTAGTGAGCACGAGAGCAAAGCTGAGAGCATCACAGAGAAACCACATCAGTTTAGTTAGTGAACTATGGGCCCTGACGCTGCCCACGTCTGAACTTCCTGTTTTATGAGATAATCAGTGCCCTTTATTGCAGATACTTTCAGGTGATGGTTGCAGACACAGTTGTTTACCTATGCAAACATAGTCCTCCATATTCCTTGCTAAAGCAATCCCAATTCAATTAACCTGGGAGGAGCTCCTCTACCCTTGAGGGAGATGGGCTCAGTCTTTATGCTACTGGCAGGGGTTGGGGGCTGAATCTAAACCATCCTGGACACAGGGATATAAAGGGAAGTCTTTGGAAGACCCTGGCAAAGACTCTTCTGCCTTAATAAGAGAGAATTTTGTGAACGTATAGGTTCTGCCCCACTCTTCCCCTTTGAAAACAGGGTATGAGGACAAGTTGCTGAGGACGTGGCTGCTTTCTTAGGATCAGAAGAAGATGAAAAGACAGCTATAGAGGAGGCGTCTTTCTTTGAGCTGATCCTGAAACACTTATTGTAGGGTTTTCAATAAAAGCCATGTAGTAGTAGTTAATTTCTAGCCATGGCTGGGCATTTTCCTGCTAAAGGGATTTTGAAGTGTTCAAGCTTAGACCCAGGGCCCTGGTAGGGGTTGGCAGGGGTAGATTTTAAGAGTGATGCCGATTTGTTTTCCAGTCTTAAAAAAAAGGGGGCTGCATGTCATGTCTTTAGAGAGCAAAGGGGAATTGGACTGGACCAAAATATCCAGTTAAGTGAGGAACTGGTCCTTTGATTAAGGGCTTTGTAAGGCTCTGAATCCCCAGGCAGCCTGGGACTGTGATCTGGCCATAAGATGTGGCACAGGGGAGGGGACATGTCCCAGATGGGAAAATCTAGGGCTGTGGACCTTCCCTTCTGGAGTGGCCAGGCCAGGAATACAGGGGCTGCAGCACAGATGGGGCTGGGACCTGGACTCCTAGTGACCTGGGGCTGCGGCACGAGTGATGGGAGAGGGGAGGCAGCTGTTACTCCTCCAAAAGGCTGGATACAGCTACTTTTGGAAAGTAGAAGCGGGAAAAATAGGGGTTAATTTCAGTAGCTTGCTGGTGAAGGGAGTCAGCAACTGTTTTATTACCCAGGTCCACAGCCCTGGCTTGTCCCGCCAGACTGATGTGACTTGGGAAAATGATAGATCCTACTGCTTACCCCCATCTCATCAGCTATTAGGTTGGTGCAAAATTACTGCGGTTTTTGTAATAGTTTTTAAGCACCTTGAAAGCACCAATGGTTGGTTACATTTCTCTGATGTCCCCGTGTGCAAGCATCAAATAGTTTATTTTTAAATTTAATTCAATTAATATATGTTGAGATCACGCTGTGCCCCAGGCACCATGACAGACACTGGGATATAGCAATGAACGTTTGCCTAAAGGAGGCTTGTGTGAGTTGATGTAAGCTACCCCATAACCCTTGGGGCTATACCCAATGGGGGCTTCAACACTGATCTGTGTCAACCACTAGAAGGCAGAAGAAGAGGCCGTTTTCCTGAGCCTGTACCATCCGCAGAGGGATGGCACGGGGAGTGAGACCGGGCCCTGGAGACCTGAGACCTAAGAGGAAGGCAGGATGGGAAGAGTGCTCCTTGTGATTATTTCTGAGTGGTGTTCTTGGGGGTGGATTTTTTTTTTCTTCCCAAGGCATTCTGCAAATTGGAAAATCACTCAGTCATGCTAATTGTGACAGCGTGAGACCTCTGTCAAATTACTACAGTGCCTGTGCTCTGGGGAACATTGCCTTTTGAGCTGTAAAATATCTTCTTTTACAATAATGAACATCTTTTAGCAGCATAAGAATGCAGCAGGGGGTTCCCAAGAATATGGAATAGGCAGTTTCTCATGGGTCGGCTGCCCTACCCTCAACTTGATCTAATTATCAAATGACTGAATTTTCCTTAGATGGTGGAGATGATGAGGAAAATCTACTTCCTATATGAGCCAGATCTTCAGATTGTGATAGTTTGTTTGTCCTTGGGCAATTGTGGTTGAGTAACTAATTGAACAGCTTTGGGTGTTGAGAAATAGCCATATGCTTTTAGCTCCTGAATTTTCTCATCCTTTTACATTTATTAACTTCTGAGCATAGTTATTCTGTAATAATAAGAAAATTCTGAGTCTTTGTTTTCTGTGTTGAGAAGGGATTTCTCTCTGCAGTGGTGTGAGCCCAAGCTTACCACCGGGGACTGACTGGCAGACATTCCTGGAGCACCTGCATGATGTGGGGGACTTGGCATTTGAGTCAGCAGGAAGTGGAGATCTGAGGCTTCTCAGGATGAGCTTCAAAGAGTCAGAGAAAATGTTAAACGTCTTGTGGTCTTATTTTTGTGAGACCTCACAACTAAGGTGACTCTTTAAACTTCTCATGGGATTACTGGCATGAATGACTTGCTACATTATTTTGGAATTATATCCTAGATATTTTAGAAAAAATGTCCAAGCAATGTACATAATTGAAAGCTGCTTATTTCCAAGCATTCATTGTTCAGTCACCAAGTGCTGGCCATTGTTTAGATCCTGGGATAAGCGGAATGTTTGTTACTTAAGAATGTGGAGTTAGACTACTGATTGTGGTCTGTGTAGGGTGCAGGGCAATGGGAATATTTGAGTAAAACTTTAAGTTTATTTCTGCAGTCAGAAATGTGTTCCTCCATTGGAAATCATTTCATATTTTTAGAGGAAGTGAGAGAGATGTGGAAAATGTAGATAGAAAATTTTAGTATGATTGCTCAAAAAATCCTCCTAGAAGACCGCACCACTGCACTCCAGCCTGGCACCTGGCGACAAAGCGACACTCTGTCTCAGAAATAAAAATGAAAATAAAAATTCGAGGAGATCCAAGATGGCCGCTTAGGAGGAACTCGGGAATGCAGCTCCGAGAGAAAGCACAGAGGGTGAGTGGACGCCGTATTTCCAGACTGATTTTTACTGCCCACAGACCAGGAGATTCACACGCAGAGAAGCCACACGGGTCGCCAGCGCTGCTGGCGCCGCTGGCTTGAACGGCGCAGCCGCTGGGCCGGCACCCTGAGGCAACGACTCACTGTATAAAGTGAGAGAGTCTGAGTCCCCTATAAGCCAGCAAGGGGAGCTGAAACGGGGAGCCAGGCCAGCGCCACGAATCTCAGAGCCGCGGCTTTAGCCAACGCAGCGGCTCCGGAGGCAGATCAGATGAGACGGTGTCCCCTCTTACCCAGCAAGAAGACCTGAAACACAACTGAAACCGGGACGGTCCAGCTCTGTGGAGGAGGGGCGTTCTCCATAGGCACCCTGCTGTTCCCAGGGCAATCTAACAAGGCAATCCGCCACTACAGAGACTCCGTCACTACAGGGGCGGGCCAACATCGCGGAAGCAGTTCTAACTACACCCAGAAGTTCACACGGAAGCTGGGTGGAGCCCACAGCAGCTTAGCGAAGCCTCTGCAACCTGAGTGAGACTAGGCTGCCACCTTGTGGGCAGGGAAAACAGCAACCGCACAGGGGAACATCATAAAACAGTAACTCCCTGGGACAGAACACCTCGGGGGAAGAGCAGGGGGTTTATGAGTTCTGCCACAGCAGACTTAAAATTACCAAAATCAGAAAGACAACAACTACAAAGTCAACAGGTGGATAAATCCACAAAGATGGGAAGAAACCAGCGCAAAAAGGATGAAAACACCCAAAACCAGAACACTTCTCCTCCTACAAGGGATCACAACTCCTCACCAGCAAGGGAACAAGACTGGACGGAGAATGAGTGTGATGAAATGACAGAATCAGCTTTCAGAAAGTGGATAATAAGAAACTTCCGTGAGCTAAAAGAACATGTTCTAACCCAATGCAAAGAAACTAAGAACCTTGAAAAAAGACTTGACGAAATGCTAACAAGAATGGACAACTTAGAGAGGAATATGAGCGAATTGATGGAGCTGAAAAACACAACACGAGAACTTCGTGAAGCATGCACAAGTTTCAACAGCCGAATTGACCAAGCAGAAGAAAGGATATCAGAGGTCGAAGATCAACTCAATGAAATAAAACGAGAAGGCAAGATTAGAGAAAACAGGGTAAAAAGGAATGAACAAAGTCAACAAGAAATATGGGACTATGTGAAAAGACCTAATCTACGTTTGATAGGTGTACCTGAATGTGACGAAGAGAATGCATCCAAGCTGGAAAATACTCTTCAGGATATTATCCAGGAAAACTTCCCCAACCTAACAAGGCAGGCTGAGATTCAAGTCCAGGAAATACAGAGAACACCACAAAGATACTCCTCTAGAAGAGCAACCCCAAGACACATAATCATCAGATTCACCAGGGTTGAAATGAAGGAGAAAATACTAAGGGCAGCCAGAGAGAAAGGTCGGGTTACCCACAAAGGGAAGCCCATCAGACTCACTGCAGATCTCTCAGCAGAAACCCTACAGGCCAGAAGAGAGTGGGGGCCGATATTCAACATCCTTAAGGAAAAGAACTTTCAACCCAGAATTTCGTATCCAGCCAAACTAAGCTTCATAAGTGAAGGAAAAATAAAATCCTTTGTGAACAAGCAAGAACTCAGAGAGTTCATCACCACCAGACCAGCTCTACAAGAGCTCCTGAAGGAGACACTACACATAGAAAAGAACAACCAGTACCAGCCACTCCAAAAACACACGAAAAGGTAAAGAGCATCAACACAATGAAGAATCTGCATCAACCAAAGGGCAAAACAGCCACCTAGCACCAAAATGACAGGATTGAATTCACACATAACAATATTAACCCTAAATGTAAACGGACTAAATGCCCCAATCAAAAGACACAGACTGGCAAATTGGATAAAAAGCCAAAACCCATCAGTGTGCTGTATCCAGGAAACCCATCTCGCATGCAAGGATACACAAAGGCTCAAAATAAAGGGATGGAGGAAGATTTACCAAGCAAATGGAGAGCAAAAAAAAGCAGGAGTTGCAATTCTCATCTCTGATAAAATAGACTTTAAAGCAACAAAGATCAAAAGAGACAAAGAAGGACATTACATAATGGTAAAAGGATCAATGCAGCAAGAAGAGCTAACGATCCTAAATATATATGCACCTAATACAGGAGCACCCAGATACATAAGGCAAGTTCTTAAAGACTTACAAAGGGACTTAGACTCCCACACAATAATAGTGGGAGACTTCAACACACCACTGTCAATATTAGACAGATCAACGAGACAGAAAATTAACAAGGATATCCAGGACTTGAACTCAGACCTGGAACAAGCAAACCTAATAGACATTTACAGAACTCTCCACCCAAAATCCACAGAATATACATTCTTCTCAGCACCACACCACACCTACTCTAAAATTGACCACATAATTGGAAGTAAATCACTCCTCAGCAAATGCAAAAGAATGGAAACCATAACAAACAGTCTCTCAGACCACAGTGCAATCAAGTTAGAACTCAGAATTCAGAAACCAACCCAGAACCGCACAGCCTCATGGAAAATGAACAACTTTCTCCTGAATGTTGACTGGATAAACAATGAAATGAAGGCAGAAATAAAGACGTTCTTCGAAACCAACGAGAATGAAGACACCACATACCAGAATCTCTGGGACACATTTAAAGCAGTCTCTAGAGGAAAATATATAGCAATAAGTGCCCACATGAGAAGAAAGGAGAGATCTAAAATTGACACCCTATCGTCAAAATTGAAAGAGCTAGAGGAGCAAGATCAAAAAAACTCAAAACCTAGCAGAAGACAAGAAATAACTAAGATCAAAGCAGAATTGAAGGAGATAGAGACACGAAAAACCCTTCAAAAAATCAATAAATCCAGGAGCTGGTTTTTTGAAAAGATCAACAAAATAGACAGACCACTAGCCAGACTAATAAAAAAGAAAAGAGAGAATAACCAAATAGATGCAATAAAAAATGACAAAGGGGATATCACCACAGATTCCACAGAAATTCAAACCATCATCAGAGATTATTACAAACAACTCTATGCACATAAATTAGAAAACCTGGAGGAAATGGATAAATTCCTGGACAGCTGCCTCCTGCCAAGCCTAAACCAGGAAGAAGTCGAAACCCTGAATAGACCAATAACAAGGTCTGAAGTCGAGGCAGCAATTAAGAGCCTACCACCCAAAAAAAGCCCAGGTCCAGATGGGTTCACAGCCGAATTCTACCAGACATACAAAGAGGAACTGATACCATTCCTACTGAAACTATTCCAAATAATCCAAAAAGAGGGAATCCTTCCCAAATCATTTTATGAGACCAACATCATCCTAATACCAAAACCTGGCAGAGACTCAACAAGAAAAGAAAACTACAGGCCAATATCCATGATGAACATAGATGCAAAAATCTTCAATAAAATAATGGCAAGCCGATTACAACAGCACATCAAAAAGCTTATCCACCATGATCAAGTAGGATTCATCCCGGGGATGCAAGGCTGGTTCAATATACACAAGTCTATAAATGTAATTCACCACATAAACAGAACCAAAGACAAAAACCACATGATTATCTCAATTGATGCAGAGAAGGCCTTCGACAAAATTCAACAGCCCTTTATGCTAAAAACCCTCAATAAACTAGGTATCGATGGAACGTATCTCAAAATAATAAAAGCTATTTACGACAAACCGACAGCCAATATCATACTGAATGGGCAAAAACTGGAAGCATTCCCTTTGAAATCTGGCACTAGACAAGGATGCCCTCTCTCACCACTCCTATTCAATATAGTACTGGAAGTTCTAGCCAGAGCAATCAGGCAAGAAAAAGAAATAAAGGGTATTCAATTAGGAAAGGAGGAAGTCAAATTGTCTCTATTTGCAGACGACATGATTGTATATCTAGAAGACCCCCTCATCTCAGCCCAAAAGCTCCTGAAACTGATAAGCAACTTCAGCAAAGTCTCAGGATACAAAATCAATGTGCAAAAATCACAAGCGTTCCTATACACCAATAACAGACTTAAAGAGAGCCAAATCAAGAACGAACTGCCATTCACAATTGCTACAAAGAGAATAAAATACCTAGGAATACAACTAACAAGGAATGTAAAGGACCTCTTCAAGGAGAACTACAAATCACTGCTCAACGAAATAAGAGAGGACACAAACAGATGGAGAAACATTCCATGTTCATGGTTAGGAAGAATTAATATCGTGAAAATGGCCATACTGCCCAAAGTAATATACAGATTCAATGCTATCCCCATCAAGCTACCAATGACCTTCTTCACAGAACTGGAAAAAACCA
Organism: Aotus nancymaae; assembly: GCF_030222135.1. NCBI lineage: Eukaryota > Metazoa > Chordata > Mammalia > Primates > Aotidae > Aotus > Aotus nancymaae. The sequence goes on along the minus strand of NW_026988412.1, from coordinate 6,640,663 downwards.
CCTTAAACTTCATATGGAACCAAAAGTGAGCCCGCATAGCCAAGTCAATTCTAAGCAAAAAGAACAAAGCAGGAGGCATCACACTACCAGACATCAATCTCTACTACAAGGCTACAGTAATCAAAACAGCATGGTACTGGTACCAAAACAGAGATATAGACCAATGGAACAGAACAGAGGCATCGGAGGCAACACAACATATCTACAACCACCTGATCTTTGACAAACCTGATAAAAACAAGCAATGGGGAAAGGATTCCCTGTTCAATAAGTGGTGTTGGGAAAACTGGCTAGCCATATGCAGAAAGCAGAAAATGGACCCCTTCCTGACACCTTACACTAAAATTGACTCCAGATGGATTAAAGACTTAAACATAAGACCTAACACCATAAAAACACTAGAAGGAAACCTAGGCAAAACCATTCAGGACATAGGCGTAGGCAAGGACTTCATGACCAAAACACCAAAAGCATTGGCAACAAAAGCCAAAATAGACAAATGGGACCTAATCAAACTCCACAGCTTCTGCCCAGCAAAAGAAACAGTCAATAGAGTGAATCGGCAACCAACAGAATGGGAAAAAATTTTTGCAGCCTACCCATCTGACAAAGGGCTGATATCCAGAATTTACAACGAGCTAAAAAAGATTTACAAGAAAAAAACAAACAAGCCCATTCAAAAGTGGGCGAAGGACATGAACAGATACTTTACAAAAGAAGACATACATGAGGCCAACAAGCATATGAAAAAATGCTCATCATCACTGGCCATTAGAGAAATGCAAATCAAAACTACATTGAGATACCATCTCACACCAGTTAGAATGGCAATCATTAAAAAATCTGGAGACAACAGATGCTGGAGAGGATGTGGAGAAATAGGAACACTTTTACACTGTTGGTGGGAGTGTAAATTAGTTCAACCATTGTGGAAAACAGTGTGGCGATTCCTCAAGGACCTAGAAATAGAAATTCCATTTGACCCAGCAATCCCATTACTGGGCATATATCCAAAGGATTATAAATCGTTCTACTTTAAGGACACATGCACACGAATGTTCATTGCAGCACAGTTTACAATAGCAAAGACCTGGAACCAACCCAAATACCCATCGATGATAGACTGGACAGGAAAAATGTGGCACATATACACCATGGAATATTAAGCAGCCATTAAAAACGAGGAGTTCACGTCCTTTGTAGGGACATGGATGAACCTGGAAACCATCATTCTCAGCAAACTGACACAAGAACACAAAATCAAACACCACATGTTCTCACTCATAGGCGGGTGTTGAACAAGGAGAACACATGGACACAGGGAGGGGAGCACTATACATGGGGATCTGTTGTGGGGGAGTGGGGGGGGACAGCGGGGGGGTGGGGAATTGGGGAGGGATAGCATGGGGAGAAATGCCAGATATGGGTGAAGGGGAGGAAGGCAGCACATCACACTGCCACGTATGCACCTAAGCAACAACCTTGCATGTTTTTCACATGTACCCCAAAACCTAAAATGCAATAAAAAAAAAAAAAAATAAAATAAAATAAAATAAAAAAAAAAAAAAAAAAAAAAGAAAATAAAAATTCTCCCAGAAAGCCATTTCAAGTAGAAGATGATGTTATATGGTCAGGTTGGGGCAAGAAAAATGAAATACACCAAGATTCTGAAGAGAGCAGAACAGGAAAGACGAGCTGTGATTCTTTGCAGCAATAGGAGGTGCTAGAAGTGTCCTGTTGTGGTCACTTTGTCCTTTGTGTTAACTCCACCTCCCCCTGCACCTCCTGTCCCCTCCCACAGTTGCTCAGCTCAGAAGCCCTCAGATGGGACTCAGTGTCTGCCAGCAGCTCTGCCCTCACTGCTGAGTGGCACCTTGCAGCACTGGCTGGCTCCTGAGCAGCTTCCTCCTGTCAGCTGTTGGCAAATGCTGCCCTTTGAGCAGGACTCACCTTCCTGCAGTGTGGAAACCGGGGGTGATGTCACCAACTGCTGGACTGTGACAACTGGCATGACCAAGACTATAGACAGTATCTCCTGCCCTGTCCTGCTCTGCCCTTCAAGCCTGAGCATTTCCTCCATTCTCCATTGTCCAAGGTCAAAGGAAGGGCTGGTTGACTCTCGGCAGTGGGATTCTTTGCCTGCCTGGGTACCATCCCAGCCCAGCATCCTTCTAGGAGGTTGGAAACAGGCCCCGGTGAGCCTGGTGCCATGTCTTCATGGGAGTTGCTTATGTGGTACACCAAGCCCAGGTATAAGAGTGGGACCAGAAATGTCAACTGTTTTCTCGGTCCAGGATTTCTCCTTTGCAATATCTGAAGGATTGTTTTATTTTATTCTTTACTTTTTCTATTGAGATGTAACATGCATAAAATGCCTAAAATGCAATTAGGAGTGTACGGTCCTTCCATGCCTGTATAACGAGCACCCAGATCAAGATTTGGAACCCTGCTAGTATTCCAGAAGGTTCCCTAGTTTCTTCTCTCAGTCAGTAATTCCACAGGCAACTACCATTCTGACCTCTATATTCATCAGTTAGTTTTTCCTGTTTTTGTCATCATATGAATGGAATCATGATATACTCCGTTGTGTCTGGCTTCTGTGCTACTATGAACACTCTTGTATATCCTTTTGTACGTGAACTCTCTCTTGGGTGCATACTGAGAGTAGAATCACTGGGCTGTAGGTTCAAAGAATTTATTTTGATTATGTTAACTTAAGCATGTTTGAGCTGGCACAACCAATAACACAGGTATAAATAAAAACAGCTATAAATAAAATATAAGTGAGTGTCCCAGGTTTCAACCAGCTGCACATCCAAATGGAAGCGAATGCATGTCAAGGAAAGGTGACCGCTACAGGAAAGGTGACCGCTACTGATTGCCTGGCTTTGACTTTTTGCTCTGCCACTTCCCTGCTCTGCCACTGGGGAAGGCCACATCAGCCCACTATGCCTCAGTTTCCTCATCTATACAATGCTGATACTATGGCAGTACCCATTTCCTAGCAGCAGGGGTGCCTATTTGACACTCAGCCATTATTTCAACACATCCTCCTCTGTAGGACAAAAAGATTCAATATGAACTGTGTAGCAATAAAAAATAATAACAAATTATTTATTCAATAGTCTTAAAGCAATTAATTTAAAAAGAAGAATTAAAATGCAATTTTAAAGATATCATTCAACTTTGGTGAAACACTTTATATATGAATTAAAATTTTCACTTATGAAACAAAATAAGTATGCTTGTCCTTTGCATTTGGTTTTGCTGTTTTAAATCTTAAACATAAAATCTCCAAGTGGTCACATGGGATCGAAGTGACTCAAATTCTGTCTTGGTCTTCACAATCACTGTGCTGTCCATATCTAAAATCTTTTGTTTATGCGCAGGCATTGGAGACACACACTGAGCTTTAAGGCCCAAGCACGAAGGATTCCGAATAATTATGAACTTACTCCCGGAGTGAACCTGTCTCACTAATTCCACATGTATCTGAGGCCAACTCTGTTATTGGGAATTCTCTAAATTAACTTCCATGTAGAATATAATGTTTATTAATGGGGAAGTAATGAGAATGTACCAATTTAAAGCTTACTTGTGTATTGCCAAAATGACGTAGCAACTACAATAGTTATTTTTAACATAGTCCAATGTTTGAGTATTTTCTCACTGATGTTTAAAGTCTCTGGTCCCCGGTAATAATTTGAGAAGATGAACTCCTCATTCGTCTTCTTACCGACAATGCATTGCTGACTTTCTGCACTCGGGGTGGCGTGCTCCACTTCCCTCTTCCTGCCACTCTCCTGCTCCTTCAGGTTGCTCTGGAGTCATTCACAAGTATTTGCTGAGCGCAACCATGTGTAGGGCAGCACTCCCGACAGTGAGGCTGGGGAAGGGAACAAAGCAGACTGCTTGACCTCATGGAACTTCGGTTCTAGGGAGAGGAGCAGAGAAAATAACAAATAATTGTGTCCTATGTCAGGGAGCAACAGGTGCTCTGGAGAATAGTAATACAGGTTAGGGAGGACAGGGAGGCGGAGGCAACAATGCCATATGGATGGTCAGGAAAGGCCTCCCTGAAAAAACGACCTGCCAGCAGAGACCTGGAGGAAGTGGAGGAGTGAGCCACGCAGACCTCCAGGTAAACAGAGGCCCAGGCTGAGGGTGCAGGGAGGGCCGATGCCCCGAGGAGAGGCTGGTGTGACTGGACCAAGGTGAGAGCAGAGAGGAGGAGGAGAGGGCCTCAGGGACAGGGGTGTGCCAGGAGGGCAAGGCCTTGCTGGCACAGTGGGGATGCTGAATGCTACCCCAAGGATGATGTGGACTCACTGGGGGCTCCATTTTGAGCAGAGGAAGGACAAGCTCTGAAATGTCTTAGTGGAATCACTCTGGCCGCTGAGTCAAAGATAGATTTATGGTAGGATGGAGAGCAGGCAAGGGTAGCTACGGGAGAGGGCAACATGTCAGCAACCCAAGTGAGAGAAGGAGGTGGCTCAGACCAGGCACTAATCAGGGAGGTGGGAGAAGTGGTAAGATTCAGGGAGAGTCAACTGAGCTGCTGGAGTGTGTGTGTGTGTGTGTGTGTGTGTGTGTGTGTGAGAGAGAGAGAGAGAGAGAGAGAGAGAGAAAGAGAGAGAGAGCGAGAGAGAGAATGACAGAGACAGACAGAATGAATAGTTAAGGATGACCACCTGTAAGAGCTTTGGCCTGGCATCTGGGGAGTACTGGAGAGGAGCAGGTTTAGAAAGAAATCACAAGCTCAGTTTGGTGCACCTGGTTTGAAGTGCCTATTTGCATCCCAGCAGGGAGAGATCTGGGTTGGAGGTAAGAATTCAGCAGTTATCACTGTGTACATTGTATTCAGGGCCCTCAACTCAGCTGAGTTCATCTTGGAAGTGATGGGAAAAATGAGGAGCCTGGGGTCTGAGGGAATGTGTAATGGACTGAGTGTTCGTATACAGCAAAAGTCCTATAGTGAAATCCTAACCCCTGATGGGATTAGGAGAGACGTCTCTTTGGAGGTGATTAAGTCACCAGAGTGGGGCCCTCATGAATAGGGCAAGTACCCTTAGGAAAGACACCCAAGTGAGCTCTCTAGCTCTTTCTGCCATGTGAGGATACACGAAGTCAGGAGGCTCAGCCTGCAAGAGGACCTGCACCAGAGCCCAGCCAACCCGGCACCCGGGCCTCGGACCGCCAGCCTCCAGAACAGAGAAATACATTTCTGTTGTTTAAGTCCGCACTCTATGGCACTTTGTTAAAGCAGCCTAAGCCGACTAAGACAAGGAGACTACCCATTAGAGAATTAGGAAGGTGGGGAGAAACTCATCGATGCAGGCAGCTTAGAAGGAACAGCCAGGAGACCATGCTGTCCTGGAAGCCAGGGAAAGAAGGTTCCTCAGGGGAGGAAGGTGCGATCTCTGTGCCGTATGCACTGATGGGCTGGGAAGGATAGAGTGGGGAACTGGCCAAGGGACTCCTGAAGATGAAAGGTGTTCATGTACCCAGAGCAGGGCCTGGCCCCAGGAGCACTCAATGCAATAATCACCACCATCACCAGTATCGGTTGATACATTTTATTGTTCTTAATATTAACTTTATAACTATTAATATGAAAATATTACTTCTTATTTACCAGCCCTGGGATATCAGAAGGCTGCTGGCTGTCATGCAGCTGATTTAAAGTCTTTCTACGTTTCAAGCAGGAGAGAAGAATTTTGATTTTTTTCTTTGTGGTGATTATTTCCAGTTTCGTGTTGCACCCTGTCACTACCCCACTCCACTCCGAGTGCAGCTGCTGGTGTTGAAAGAACTTGTTTTCTGCCTTTCTAGGATGTTGTTGTTTAACCCTTTGATGTCCCGTCATGCAAAGGCATCGTGTGAGCACATTCTCGCGCTTTTAGTTTTGTGACGAATGCAGTGGTGACGCACTCACCTTGGTAAACTGCCAAGTGCTCTCGTCTTTTTGCTTTTTTTCTCAGCCACATCCTCTCAGCTCTGATTTTTCCTGCTACATGAGTAAGTTCATTTATTTGAGGATATTGACTAAGCTGGAGAATAACAGGGAGGAGAAAGTTTAGTCCCGTATGTAACCCTGACAAAAAATACCCAGGTGTCAGTGACATGCATCACACGAATACTCCAGGGGCAATGCCCCTCTGAGGGTCTAAGTCCCTTGTTTACATTGGTAGAAGTTGCTCCTGATGCCTCACACCCTCAGGGCCAGAGAATGGACAGCCGGTGGCCGCTTATTTCCACCTGTCTGGAGCAGTAGGCAGAAGCATGGCACGAAGGTGCGATCCGACATTGCTGCTGTTTTGTTTTGAATACTACACACTTCCCTGCTTGGCTCTGCCTGTTCTCTCTAGCCGGTGTTCTAGCCACCGCCTGTGCTTGGCAGCATCTCCATTAGTGCACTCTGAGGACAAAGAAGACAGATAAAGCTCATACTCACCTGGAGTCCTGGGACAGCCTGGAGGAAGGTGTGACACCTGGACTCCTGAATACAATCCTCGGAGATGAACCATAGGCTTCGTGGCTAATTAAAAGTTGGCTGTGGTAGAACTTAGTTATTTGAGACAGAGGGACAGAAACATTGACTAATTTGAACCCAGTGTTGCAACAAAGAGAAGCTTTATGTTGTTTATCTGTTCACGTGTGCCTCCTGCACATAAAATGAACCTTTGAAATGCCTGGACCTCTCACTAAATGCGACTTAATATCCAAATACCTGATAGACATCCCAACTTGGATGTTAAATAATCATCTCAAAGCAGACATGCTTGTCTTATTATGTTCAGGCTTCTATAACAAAATACCATAGACTGGGTGTCTTATAAGGAACAGAAATTTATTTCACATAGTTCTGGAGACTGGGAAGTCCAGGATTAAGGTGCCAGCAAATTTGGTGTCTGGTGAGGGGCCCCTTCCTGGTTTACAGCTGGTGCCTCATTGCTTTGTCTTTAGAGGGCCGAGAGAGCTCTCCAGGGCCTCTTTTATGAGGGCACTGATCTCATTCATGAGAGCTCCAGCCTCATAACCTAATCACATCTGAAAGACCTTACTTCCAAGTACTATCACATGGGGGATTATATTTCAACAGATGAATTTTGAGGCCAGGCGTGGTGGCTCACGCCTGTAATCCAAGCACTTTGGAGGCCAAGACGAGCGGATCACCTGAGGTCGGGAGTTCAAGACCAGCCTGACCAACATGGTGAAACCCTGCCTTTAAAAAAAAAATTAATTAATTAATTAAAAAAAAAAGAATTGTGAAGGGAATGTAAACATTTAGTCAATAACAATATCTGAAACCAAACTTGTGATCTCCCCTACGCCCAAAATTCTCTTTTTGCAGCAACCCCGGGCTCAGTAAATGGCAATGCCATCCTTTCATTGGCTTATACGCCAAAACTTGGAGTCAAATTTTGACTCCTTTATCATTTTTATGCCCCACAAAATAAATCCATAATCCAATCATTTCTCAAGACCTCCACTTACTGCTGGGTCTGGGCTGCCTTTCTCTCTCATCTGGAACTTTTGGAGGAATGATGACTGCTCTCCTAACTTCCACCCTTGTGCCTGCCCCTCACCGCACACCATAGTCTATTCTCAGAAGCAGGAGTGATTCCTCCCAATGTAACAGGTCATATCCATTCCTGCTCAAACCTCTCTGGTAACTCCCATCTCACTTAGACAGCATCCAAAGTCCTCAGACTGGCCTCAAGGCCCTGCACCATCTGACCCTCTTACTCCCCACCTCTATTTCTTCCCCTTTCCCCTTGTCAACCCTGCTCTGGCTGCCCTGACCCCTTTAGTATTCCTGGAGAATGTCAAGCACAGCCAGCCTTGGGGCCTCTGCTCCTGCCACTCCTTGCTGGAGGAACTCCTCCCCACTACTCACGTGGCTCACTCCCTCTCTTCCAGTGCCATCTTCTCAGTAAGGACTTCCCTTACTATCCAGTGTGAAATCCAGCCTCCAGCCCTCTTCTCCTCATCACCTGCACTCCTGTCATCTCCTTGCTTTGTTTTCCTCTATCGGGCTTACGCTCACTCATCTGACATTCTGTAGCATAGAGCAAAATGATTAACAGCAGAGGTCCCCAACCACCGGGCCACGGACCAGTACCAGTCATGGCCTGTTAGGAAACAGGGCACACAGCAGGAGGTGAGAGGTGGGCAAGCAAGCAAACCTTCATCTGTATTTGCACCACTCCCCATTGCTTGCATTACCACCTGAGCTCCACCTCCTGACAGATAAGCAGCAGCATTAGATTCTCATAGGAACACAAACCCTATTGTGAGCTGCACATGTGAGGAATCTAGGTTGTGTTCTCCTTATGAGAATCTAATGCCTGATCTGAGATGGAGCTGAGGCAGTGGTGCTAGAGCCGTGGAGTGGCTGCAGATACAGATTAACATTAGCAGAGGGGTTTGACCGCACAGAGCTCATAACAAATGAATTGTTTGCAGATTCATATCAAAACCCTATCAGTGAGTGCAAGTGACAATTAAGCTGCATCTGGTGGCAGGCTTTATAATGACAGGTGAGTTGACATACTTCAGTTGTACAGTTGCATCTGGGGCTTTAAGTCAGAATTTGATGTTTATTTCAGTCTGCCTGTGGCCTGACCATTATTTTACTCACCACTTCCATCTGCACCTCTTTCCTGCACTGTGCACTTGTCTCAGTGATGATTTTGGTAAGCCCAAAGCTAACCCTAGCCAAAGTGAGTAAAAAATGAACATCTTTAGAGAGCTTCTTTGTAAAGGGGGAAAGACCCAATGATGAGACAGAAGAAGACTCTTAGACTGCCAACAAAAAGAAAGCTGCATTTGAAAGAAAATATTGAGACCTACTTAAATTACAGGCTCAATGCAACAGGTGATTCACATTCTCCATGCTCACTTTGTATAATATGTGGCAACCAGCTGTCCAACGACGCCATGAGACCTTCAAAACTGCTTCACATAGAGACCAAGCACCCTGCATTAAAAGACAAGTCTTTGGAGTTAAAAAAAATTCAAACTTGAAGAACAGAAGCAATTATTGAAGGCCACCACTTCATCCGCTGTGTCTGCACTGAGAACACCATTCTCAGTGGCCAACCACATTGCTAAAGCTGAGAAGCCCTTTACTATTGGTGAAGAGTTGAGCCTGCCTGCTGCTAAGGACATGTGTTGTGAACTTTTAGGAGACGCTGCAGTTCAAAAAGTGGCATGTGTCCCTCTTTCAGCTAGCACCATAACTAGAAGAATTGATGAAGATATTGAGGCACAATTGTTAGAGAGGATTAAGGAGTCACCATGGTATGCAATCCAGGTTGATGAGTCTACCAATGTTCACAACAAGGCAACAATGCTTGCTGTTATGCAATAGATTTTTCAGGAGGTTGTGCATGAGGATATGTTATGTGCACTTTTGTTGCCAACCAACACCACAGCTGCAAAACTATCCAAGTCTTTAAATGATGACATATGAGGAAAACTGAATTGGTCATTTTGTGTTGATATATGCACAAACAAAGCAGCTGCCGTGACTGGATGGCTTTCTGGTTTCAGTACTAGAGTCAAAGAGGTTGCTTCTAAAAGTGAGTCTATGCACTGTATCATCCGTAGAGAAATGCTCGCTAACCAAAAAATGTCCCCTGAACTTAATAATGTCTTCAGGAGGTGATTAAAATGATCAACCACATTAAAATACACACCTTTAACTCAGATGTGCTCACACAGCTCTGTGAGGAGCTGGACACAGAGCACATACATGTTCTTTCATACCTAGAAGTGAGATGGCTTTTTAAAGGTACATCACTGGCCAGAGTTTTTGAGTTACAGGAGCTGCTCCAGAGATTCCTTTTACAAAAACGGTCACCACTGGCAGCACATTTCACTGACACAGAGTGGGTCACAAAACTTAGTGGTATGATGTATTCCACCTGCTCAAAGAAGTCAATCTGTTACTTCAGAGGAGAACGAGAATGGCAGGTGTGTTCCAGTCAGCAAAGTGGCTGCCTTCAAAGCCAAACTGGAATGATGGGGGTGACGAATGAACATTGGGATTTCTGATGTGTTGAGAGTGAACCACGGCTTCCTTCTCCCAGCTGGTGCATGATCACCTATCTCAGCTTCCAAAAGAGCTTGAGCATTTCTTTCCAACAACAAAGGACCCCCAAACTGAGAAGGAATGGATCCATGACCCATTTGTGAATAAGCCAGGGGAATCAATTTTGTCCATATTGGAAGAAGATCAACTGCTTGTGATTGCAAATGATGGTGGCCTTAAAAGTATGTTTGAGAAAACTTCAAATCGCCTTACGTTCTTGATGAAAGTCAAGGCAGAATATCCTGAGATGGCCACAAAAGCACTGAAAAGCCTACTTCCATTTCCAGCATCCTATCTTTGTGAAGCAGGATTTTCTGCAGTGACTGCAACCAAAATGAGATTACGGAGTAGACTGGACATAAGCAACACACTTCGGGTGTCATGTCTCCATAACCTCCCAGATGGGACTGTCTAGTTGCAGGAAACAAGCTCAGGAATTCCACTGATTCTACATTATGTTGAGTTATATAATTACTTCATTATATATTACAGTGTAACAATAGTAGAAATAAAGTGCACAATAAATGTAATGTACTTGAGTCATCCTGAAACCTGAAATCATACCCCACCTCCCTAGTCCATGGAAAAATTGTCTTCCTCAAAACTGGTCCCTGGTGCCAAAAAGGTTGAGGACCACTGATGATTAACAGCATGGACCCTGGAGGTAAACCAGTGCAGTGGTTGAGTGACCTTGGGAAAGTTGCTTAAAGTTCTGTGCCTCAATTTCCTCATCTGTAAAATGGAGATACTAGTAGTGTCTGCTTCATAGTGAATTAATAGATATAAATAGTGTTATGTCAGTATTCAGTAATATTATTATTATCTGCATGGCCTATTCCTACTCATTAGAGTGTAAAATACCATGAAGGCAGATAATTTTGTCTGTTTTGTTCATGACTGAATTCTTAATACCTAAAATAATACCTGTTACTTAGTAGGTGTTCAATTAATATGTGAGGAATAAATGAATGATGAAAAATAAGAAGTAGGCAACCCTCCTCTGTTACTTTGAAAATAAAAGTCTACTTTAAGGATGTGTTTTTCATGCTTTTAAAAACTCCAAGTAATAGAGTAGAACATTCTAATTGAAAATCAAAACAATTCAGAAAAATGAACAATATGTGTATGTTTATTGCAGCACCAGTGACAATAGCAAAGACTTGGAACCAACCCAAATATCTATCAATGATAGACTGGATAAAGAAAACGTGGCACATATACACCATAGGATACTATGCAGCCATAAAAAAAGGGTGAGTTCATGTTCTTTGCAGGGACTTGGATGAAGCTGGAAACCATCATTCTCAGCAAACTAACACAGGAACAGAAAACCAAACACAGTATGTTCTCACTCATCAGTGGGAGCTGAGCAATGAGAACACATGGACACAGGGAGGGAAACATCACACATGGGGCCTGTTGGGGGTGGGGATAGGGGAGAGATAGCATTAGGAGAAATACCTAACGTAGACGGCAGGTTGATGGGTGCCGCAAACCACCATGGCACGTGTATACCTCTGTAACAAACCTGCAGGTTCTGCACATGTACCCCAGAACTTAAAGTTCAATTTTAAAAATTATAGCTGGGCATGGTAATGTACAGCTGTGGTCGAGCTACTTGGAGGCTGAGGTGAGAGGATCGTTTGAGCACAGGAGGTCGAGGCTGCAGTGAACTATGCTTGCACGGCTGCACTCCAACCCGGGCAACAGATAAAAATTATTTTTATGCTCTCCCCATGCTTTTTCTAGAGATACGTTTTGTTAAGTTTGGTATCAGTTTTGAGACTTTTTATTTAATTACGTGTGTCACAAATGAATTTTGTTCCATTTTAGATTTAATGGTACACTATAAGACTTTTAGTCTTTATGCAGTCAAATATTTCAGTTATTTCCTTCACAACACTGGGGACTTGTGTCTTGCATAAGAAGACCCTTACAGCTTTTATATTCTCATTTTTAATATGTTTTTGAAATTGAGAGCTTTTGGAGTTTTTCTCTTTATCTTAAAGTTTAGAAATTTATCAACATAGGCCTGTGTGTGATTTTACAGTTAGCTTTACTAGTTTTTTTTAAATCTCAAGATGCATGACTTTCTTCAGAACAGATAAATTCACATATCTTTGATTATCTCTGCCTTTCCCTTTTTCCTGATCCTTCCTTTTGGATAGCCTATCAGAGCAATGTTATTCCTCCTCCATGTGTCCTACAAGTTCCTTAATGTTTCTCTTGTAACTTCCGTCTTGCCTGACATTTCTTTATTTTGGTTGGAGAGTGTCTGATAAAGATAGTCAGGAAATAGAAACATTGGTTTGCAGCATGGGCTATCTGCTCACATGCAATGTCTTTTGCGGGATGAGTATGCAGTTATTGAAGCAAATGGTCATCTCTTCGTCACACATAAACCTTCTATCAGCTGGGGCCTCCTGACCCTTCAAACATATATAAAATTGCCTTGTATCTCAAATCCAAGTTTGTGACTTGCTGAAGTCACAAACCTACCCTGAGATGTCTGTGAGTACCAGACATGCTCAGTGCTGACGGCCTCCCTGGTCTGGGGTCAATTGCTTTGTTGCATAAAGTATTTTTCCTCTATGTGTTTTTTCACAGATAAGAAAATCTCTAGTTCAGTTTAAAAGTTATCTTCAAGCAAAATACTGTGAGGTGTCACTAAAGATCTGGAAAGAGATTGTCTAATGGATCACATAAGAATCAACTTGATCCTTCATCTGTTAATCCCTTTGCTTCTAAGTCTTTTTTAATTTTTTTTTTTTTTTTGAAACGGAGTCTTGCTCTTGTTTCTGGCTATAGTGCAATGGTGCGATCTCAGCTAACTGCAACCTCCGCCTCCCAGGTTCAAGCAATTTTGCTGCCTCAGCCTCCCGGGTAGCTGGGATCACAGGTACCTGCCACCATGCCCGGCTAATTGTTTATATTTTTAGGAGAGATGGGATTTCACCATGTTGGCCAGGCTCCGGGCTGGTCTTGAACTCCTGATCTCAGGTGATCCACCAGACTCTGCCTCCCAAAGTGCTGGGATTACAGGCATGAGCCACAGCATCCGGCCTGTTTTTTATCCTTACTGTATTTTCCAATTGTAAGGCTGATTGCCTCGCCAGGAGCTCGGATGCACACCCCCCTGCCTTTTTTCTGAAAGCTCGGACATGCTCGGGTTGTTCCCTTTTCCCTTTTTCACACAGCCTGGCTTTCCCTTAAAGAACCCAGTATGCAAGCAGGGTCTTGTGACTCTAGTCAATAAGCAGCCAAGTCTTTCTAGCCAATAGCAGCTGAGTAATTCTAACCAATAGCAGCCGAGTAATTCTAACCAATAGCAGCCAAGTCCTGTATGCAAACAAAGGCTTGTAACCTGACCCAATAGTAGTCCTGCTCTCCCACAGCCAATCGAGCTCTTCCACTCCCTATAAAATCCCATGTCTGAGAGGAGTCTGTGCTACTTCTCTGGCCCATCCTGTCGGACCACAGAACCTCGCCCGGGAGCCTGAATAAATTCCTTCACATTGGATCTTCTTGTGTTGGCCTCAGTTTCTTCCTTTTAAACTCGGCAAGAACCCAAGAACAAACCTCACACCAATGAATTTTTACTTTCGTGATCAGAAAAAAAAGACATTTAAAAAACAGGAAAAAAGCAGCAAAATCCCTGATCATCATTTTGAACCTATCCTCTCTTCTTATGGCACGCAGAGCATTCCACTGTGAATTAGCATTGAGCCTCAGTCCAGATTCCTCTTCAGTGCTGGGTTTGGGCTCCTTAATGGTGGAGCCCACGTCTTGGTTCTTTCTGACCCCTGCCTTGTACATACTTGGAATCTGATGCACACTTGTTGAGTTGAGCTGCAGTGCGCTGCCCAGGTCTGACGTGAAGGGCCACAGCAGGAATAGAAATGGAGAACAAAAAAGAGCTAAGTCGTTCTAAAGAAGATGTGCAGACAGGACGTGGAGTGTTCTGCTTGACCTCTTTGTGCCTCCCTTTATTCATTCGTGACATGGAAACAATAATGGCACCTTTTTATGGCACTGAAGTCAAGATTACTTGAGTTAACTGTAAGTGAGCTGTAACTGTCATTTGTTCTGAGTATTCGATGATCTCTCTCAAATGCTGCTTCCCCCTGTCAGTCCCACTGTGGGGGACTATGCTCTGTAACTGTATAACTGAGGCTGTGTTTGGCCTCTCAGTTCTCCCCACATTCTACCTTTTATCTGCTTCCTTGCAAACTTCTTTACCATCTGGGATCACAAATCTTCTGAAGTTAAGAATTTATTAAACTTTATATTTCTGGCTGAGCATGGTGGCTCATGCCTGTAATTCCAGGACTTTGAGAGTCTGAGGCAGGTGGCTCATGAGGTCAGGAGATTGAGACCAGCCTGGCCAACATGGCGAAACCCCCATCTCTATTAAAGATACAAAAAATTAGCCGGGCATGGTGACATGCACCTGTGATCCCAGCTACTCAGAAGGCTGAGGGAGGAAAATCGCTTGAACCTGGGAGGCTGAAGTTTGCAGTGAGCCGAGATCATGCCATTGCACTCCAGCCTGGGAGACAGGGCAAGACTCTGTCTCAAAAAAAAAAAAAAAAAGGCTTTATATTTCCTTCAATACATTTCACCTGGCAGGTACTAAATAAAACATATTTAATTAACTTTAAAATAATGTGTTTGTTACTCTTCCCAGGTGCCCTGACTCATTTTTCTTTTTAAATCATGGTGTTTACTCCAATTTAAATGTCCTTCACTCCTTTTGGAGCCAATTCCTAGAGAAAGGCATCCTTGGCTTTATCCTGCCTTTGGGAAAGAAGCCGAGGATGCTTTTCTCTAGGAACTGGAAAGACAGGGCTTTGGGAATGGAAGGAGATACCATGGGTCCCAGCCCATGGCAGTGCAGTAGTAAAGACACACTCCAACTCACATCCCCTGTCAGGGTCTCCTCACTGCTGTGCCCCAGAAACGAATCTTCAAAGTTGACAGGAAGGGGCGCACTTTGCATTTCCCATTTCCAGTGGTGTGTGGGTGGATAACCCTTGTGTGTGCTCAGCTCCTGGGCACCCTGCAATGTTCCAGTGGATGATTATTTATTTATCATTACATTCACCCACAGTTTCAGGCGGCTCAGGCACTCTTGCCCCAGTTCCTTGGCAGGTAGGGGACTGAAGCCAGTTTTTGAATTATTCATAGTTCTAGAGTTCTATTCATGTTACTCTTAGAGTAAGAGTGAGGAAGATGCCCACACTGCATCTCAGAGCCAAGGGAATCAGCGGCCATCCCTTAGGGACCAGCGCTCAACCCTGGTGAACATAAACCACCATTTGGGAGGTGTTCTGAATCACAGGGCTGGCCCCAAATTCAAATTCTGTCTATGGAAGCCACTTGCTAGTTAATGAGTTAACTCCGTCAACTCACTTGGTCTGAAGGGTGTCTGATGGCAAAGGGAGAAGCCAATGTGCTGCCACCTGGACCTAGGTTCTTCCCCGGGGCGGGGTGGGGGGGGGCAGGTGACAATTCATGTGGAAATGACTGCTGGCATTTTTCAGGTGTCAATGCTAAGTTGCAGCCCTGAGGTAGGAGCCTCAGGAGAAAGCTTCCTGTTTAATCTGCAAGTAAGGCTTTCGCTGTTTGATGGGGGCTGGCCCTTGGTAATGGTACTGGAGCATGTGACTTCTGGCTTAGGACTCACAGGCTGCCTTTGCCTGTCCCTCTTCAAAAGAGGGGGGATGCTAGCAGCAGGGCTCAGAAGTGATTTTTTAAATTAAAAACATTATTTATATGTCCTCCAGAACGATCCATTCCCTTCAGGAGGAGACACAATGCTCCCTGTTTTGCTGGTGAGGCAGAGGAAATAAAACCACATTATGTGTAATATCCCTGAAGTCAAATTACGTTATTTACCTCCGCATGTTAATGTGACGTACGTAATTATCTGTGCTTAGAACAGAAAATGGAAGAGAGGGTTCAATGAACAGCCACCTGTGCATTGTGAGAAATGTTGTTCCAACAGAAACAAAAGTTGAGGGGGAGGATTTAGGGAGGAGGGAAAAGAAGGTGGTACTGGAACTGCCTTGGGAGAGGAAGGAGAGAGGGGGAGTTGCTATTGTGTGGGCGAGACTTCAAAGGCATGGCCCGGCGCATGGGGTCTCCCTTATCCAACACATTGGTGATGGGACGGCGTTGAACAATTGCATCATCATTTCCCCCTCCGAACTAGCACTGGTTTTCCAAGTGATCTATCAAGGATAAGGATAGAACAGCTTAACACCGTGAGACAAAGTCAGTGAGCATCCAGCATCCTATGGCAAAGAATTGAGGTTAACTCTGTGGAAGGCACCACCATGGCCTTGATGACTGGCTTAAGTTCAGCTGGGCTGGGCTGTGCCCATTGCAGCACAGATGCAGCGCTTTACCCACACATCTTCCGTCCTGATGGGCTTTCATTCCCAGCAGCCAGCACCTGTGCCTCTCTTGTGGTAGGGTACTCCCAGTGGTTAAAGGCACAAAGAGATTCAGAAGGCCCTGGGGATTTAACTCCTCCGGGGCTTTCTTGGCCAACAACTGATGGGTGTAGGGGTGTAGACAGTCCAGCTCTGTTACCTTGCTGTACCCCTGCCCTAAAATACTCTTCAAGTGCATAACTGATCATACTTTTTTTTAAGTTGGAGTTTCGCTCTTGATGCCCAGGCTGGAGTGCAATGTCACGATCTCAGCTCACTGCAACCTCCACCTCCCAGGTTCAAGTGATTCTCCTGCCTCAGCCTCCTGAATAATTGGGATTACAGGCACCCACCACCACGCCCAGCTGATTTATTTTGTATTTTTTTTAGTAGAGACAAGGTATCACTATGTTAGTCAGACAGGTCTCGAACTCCTGACCTCAGGAGATCTACCAGCCTCGGCCTCCCAAAGTGCTGGGATTGTAGGCATGAGCCACCTAGCCATAACTGACCATAATCCTGATGTTTATCTCTGCGTGGTAGAATTGCTGGCTGTGGGGGGTCATGGATTTCTCACAATCCTTAATATGACCGAGTTCATGATTCCACTTTTGCCTGCACACTGGTACCCCTGGGGGTCTTCAGAGAATACTAATGTGGAGCCCCACCTCCAGAGACTCTGGTTTAAATGGTCTAGGGGTTGGCCAGAGGCTTGGAATTTTCAGATTTTAAAGGGAACTCATGGCCTACTATTAAGAAGTGGGACTTGGCCAGGTGCAATGGCTCATGCCTGTAATCCCAGCACTTTGGGAGGCTGAGGTGCGCAGACCAGTTGAGGTCAGGAGTTTGAGACCAGCCTGACCAACATGGTGAAACCCCTTCTCTACTGGAAATACAAACATTAGCTGGGGATGGTGGCGCATGCTTGTAATTCCAGCTGCTCGGGAGGCTGAAGAGGGAGAATCGCTTGAACTGGGAGAGAACTTGCAGTGAGCCAAGATCATGCCATTGAGACAGTGAGTCTCCATCTCAAAAGAAAGAAGTGGAACTTGCTATGTTAACTGGTTTTGAGGGCAGCTTTTAATTTTAGGTGGGGAGAGACTTCAGGCAGCTTGGGGTCCCATTACCACTTTGTTAATGGTTTTCGAGTCCCTCATGACCCTTGTAGTCAAAGTTGTCCTGGAAGAAATGACTCAGGCCTGAGTTTCTAGGAGGACCTACCACGTCCCCCCTAACCCCTCTCCCACCAGATCAACTTCTGGAATCTTGAGAGTATCCATTCTCTTCTGGCTGGCCACACAGAGGACAGGACTTATAGAAAAGAAGCTCCCAATGACCCAGTTTTCAGAAGAGACTCTGCCCTAGCTCCAAGCAGTTAAAAGAGTGATGGTGACTCAGAGTATTAGCAACCAGGGGACCTATTAAACCCCTTATTTTGAGGTTTCCGCCGCAAAATAAGGCAATGGTCGTGTGTATATATTCCCAGAAGAAGAAACCTAGTTGCTCTAAGTTTTGACAGTGTATAAATGACTGATCTTTAACTCTGGTTTGAGTATGGATTTTAAAAATAATATTGCCTTAAGACATTGTCATCAGGACAGTGCCGTCAGAGAACTATGAATTTTTGCTGTTCTACCCTCGTTTCATACTTCATCCCATTTCTTGAAAGCAGGCCCTGAGAACAGAAGATCTAAAATTCTAACAAAGCCCAGAGATTAGGCTCGTTTCTCTCTGATTGGAAGCTGATAATGCCGCCTGCTTCAAGTAAGACAGACAGAGAGGGAGAGATGGGGATATGGTCTCTTAAAGGCAAACCCAGCTAATGCTTGATGAAGCTCCATCCCCAGTCATCTTAAGATGCTGCTGTGGGTTGCAGACTGTAGTTTTCACACTTGTCTTGCTTCCCAGCTTTGCAGTTACCAGCTGGTTGGCATAGCCCACTTGGGGCCTACCTACAATGCCCAGCCTCTCAAGACCCAGCTGCTGGGCATGATTCTAACTGCTGAAGTGGGCATGTAGCAGCTCATGAGAAGCAACTGTTAAATATTCAGGAAATCGTGAGCTCGTTGTTAAACACAGCCATTATTATTCATTAAATGATATAAAGTTAGTTATAATTAAATACACTGTATTATAAATAAATACATAAATAGTATGACTCATCACTTCATTATTATTTTACTACATTTTCCTGTTTCTATGATTATTTATTGTCCTTTGCCTCTATAGAGTGGAAATACTACGCAGTATACGGTATGCTACTACACACGCCCTCCCAGCTGTGACATCACTTTTGCATCTTGAAATTCACCATGGGGGGAGTATTTATACATGAATATAGGAAGTGCTACAAATCAAGGTATTTTTGTCTTCTCGGGGTGCTGGTTGTTAAACTCTGAGTTGGGATGATTAATTGCTCCAAGTGTACAATTGGGAAATGCCCATGACTGGGGTCAGTATGACAGACACAGTGGCCTGGCCTTATGGGCAGTCAGAGGCTACAGAAGTGGGTAGCAGGTATGTCTAAGCCTGGCATCAGATCAGAAACCAGGCAGTCAGAAAGTGCACAGAGGGTCGAGGTCAAAGCAAAAAAAAAAAAAAAAAGTTGAAAAACCAGTCAGGAGGACAGCCAGTCAAAAGTGCTCACTCTGGGGAGACATCTAGCCAAGACAACCGTGGCGGATGCGACGCTGCGGGCACCCCTCCCATGTCTGCCCAATACCCACTGTCCCACAGGTGCTGGCCCATCCTGTGATGAGTACCTGCAGCCCTCACCCAGAAGTGCCAGGATGTTGGTGTCCTTGGTATCAGCTGGTGATGGGCAGGAGTTGGAGGATAAACACCCTCGCTTTGGTGCTGTATCTGAGATAAATTCCACCATCTTCCAAGGGTTCCCTGGCTGTATATTTAGAGAAACAGCACTTCAAAAATAGCTGATATACCCAGCAAGAGAGAGACCCATTGTCCACTCCTGTAATCTGTTCTCTAGCCCGCCTTCCATTGGTTTTCTTCTTCTCGTACTTCCCTACTTACCTGTTGGCGTTGCCTGGGTTTACACCTCTAATAAAGCATTTGCACTCAAATCCTTGTCTTAGTAAGAGCGGGAAAAGTCTTACCTGCTCCTGCTGAGGCCAGGGTCCCTCCTGGCATGGCTGGCTAGGAGGCGCAGGGCAGATCTGCTGATGTGCCTGGGACAATGGTTTGGAGAGGAAGCGTGAGCAGAGCCGGCCACGGAGCCACCCTGAGGCAAACCTCCTTGTCCTTGTCCTGTGCTCTGGGAAAAACCTCGCTCACATGCCCTGCAGGTGACATTTCACGTGGTAAGTGGGGGAGGCGCCCATCCTCAGATCCTGGCCCATTGCAAACTTGCAGTTCACCAGGAGGGAAAGGCACCACTCCACTCCCTTGTTGGCTTAATCTGGAATCACTCCCCGACTTGAGAGCCCTGCACAGTTACTTGATTCTTTGGCTGTTTGAGCAGTTCACGGTGCTGCTTGTACTGGCTGTATATGTAGAGAAACAGCACTTCCAAAATATCTGATTGTTCTCTTTATCTCCTACAGCGGCATCAGGTTTTCATAAATTAAGGATCTATTAATTGCCACAAGATTTCAACTGTCAAACATAGAAAATGGATAAATGCAGGTCCAGAGATACTATGCCTTCATATTCTTATATACACACATGTGTGTGTATATGTACATGTATAGTATATAATATATAGTATAATGTAGTATAGCATAATATATAGTACACTATAGTATATAATATATAGTATAATATATAATACTATGCTATATATACATTGTTTATATATACTATTATATAGTATATTATATATACACTTGTGTGTGTTTATATGTGTATATGTGTGTGTATATATTTTTAAAGTTTGATCGAAAGGACAAGTGATAAATAGTGTGTCTCAGAGGACTGTTGCCTTTGCCATAAACAGATGTCTGCTTCTCCCATGGAGTTGTGCCGAGCTCAGTTCCACATCTGCAGAATCCAAGCTGACTTGCTGAGCAATGGCCTGGTGGGAATGTGCGTAGTGACTCAGCAAAATGTCCTAGTGCATGATTATTTTATGATTCTTCTTTTCATGATCTGCAGTGTTTTTGTGCGGTGTTCTTGCACACATTGTTTTTGGATATATTGGGATATACATAAATTTAGCATCATTACCACTGATAGTAGTAGCAATAATGGCGTTTAGGTACCCAGAGCCAGGCTGAAGTAAAACTGTTATTGGCAAATTGTCCAAACTCATATAAGTCAGGGGTTAGTCCTCAAATCAGAAATTATTCTAAGTCTTTCAGTGAAAGAAGATTTAGAACAGGGAATTAGTGGCACATGTGATAGAGGCCAAGAGACCACACAGCCTGTGAGGCAGCCTGGAGGTAAGTGAGACCCCATCCTCGGGCTATAGGAGAGAGGAGGAGAAGGTCAGTACCCAGAAGCTAGGACTGCCTATGGGTGGTGGGACCATGAAGAAGATGCAGGGAGGGCAGGAGGGAGAGAGACAGAGACAGAGACAGAGACAGAGACAGAGACAGAGACAGACAGAGAGAGAAGAGGGAGGGAGGAGAAAATGAGTGGAGAGACGGCACATTACCTTGTCTTCATTCTCTCTTCTGACCTTCCACCAGGGCTATCACTGGCAAAATCTATCTGAGAAACTATTCCCAGCAATACAGGGTGGGTCAGGGCAAGGGCAGAAGATGGGTACGGCAGAAATTTGGCAGTTAATCAGCATGAGCTGCTTTCTTTACACATGGACACAACCACAAATACCTATCTTTTCTTTGCTCCCCCCCAACTTCCAGTCTTTCCGCTTCTGCAATTTTCTCTTTCATTTCAGTTTGCTTTACCCTGTGAAGGCTTGTAGTCTTCTCCACTCCTCTTGTCAGTCAGGAAGGTTACTCTGATAATCCTCGCACACTAAGGTGGTAGATGCATCCCGTGCTTGATTTTGGGGGCGGGTGGTCCTTGGCCACAAATAAATCAGAAACCCACAGAAAAAGAATTTATTAGAGGAAGTGGATGTTCCCATAAGCTACACACAGACAAGAGAGCAAGGCTTGGGGCGCCTCCCCAAGGAGGACACCCAAGTGGCACCACAGCCCCACTGCCATGCATACATGCTTCTGCAGGAGTGCCAGCTCTGGACTCCACCCCTAGATGTCCACTGCTGACTCTCCTGGAAATGGACGTATTTCCACTTCCCTGGCCTCTTTGTGTTGCCTTAAGCTAGTGCCTTTCAACTTGGGGTGATTTAACACCCAAGAGGACGTTGGAAAGTGTATGGAGGCATTTTGGGGGCATGCTAGACACTGACGTGATGAAACACCCTATATCGCACATAGTAGCCCCACTACAAGGAATTAAGCAGCTCCAAATGTCATTAGTGCCACAGCTCTAATTAGTGCCCTAGTGCCATTAGCTCAGCATTAAGAAACACCGAGCTAAGCAAAGCAGATGACACAAGGTCCGCCCACTTATCCACAGACCATAACTACAGAGTTATCCCACTGGGCAAATCAGAGGTGTGTTCCTCACTAGGGGAGTGTTTTCAGAAGCACAAAAGTCATTTATAGACCAATCACCACGCCCCATTCTTTATCCTTTCCCAATAAAAGGCACATAAGTTCTTAATGTCCAGTTTCTTTGACAAAGCCAGAAGCAAAATCTGGATATAAAATCCCATTGAGTGTGGAGCTGTTGGTCACTGTGGGGAGCTGGTCAGGGCCACCCCACTGGACAGCTCTATGGAGGTGTCACCAGTATTGTGCTTTGGTGACACAGGTGCTGTCACCTGGGTCTTAAACAGCTCAAACTTCAGGTTGCCATCTGCAAACTTGGCCCCTAAATCTCAGCCTTGGAGATCTTTTCATGAAACTCTAATTCAAATTTTAATAACACACCTAGATTTTTAAAAATAACAGTGCCAAGCATGTGGCCTATCTGACACACAGCAGGTGCTCAGTAACTACTTGAATGAATAAATGAATGAGTGATTGAGTGAGTGAATAAAGCCCAGAGATAAAAGGTGACTTTCCCCGCCTCACACAGTGAAATAGCAAAGTGGTCCTGCTCTCCCTCCTCCTGTTCTCTGGTGGTACTTAATTTGGGGTTGATATTCTTTCTGCACTGACCTCTCTTGTCAGCAGTGAGTATCTGTAAGAGGTGATTTATCTGTCCTGTTAGATTATACACTCCTCAAGGACAGGTGTGTGCTGTAGCACCACTTAGGGAACTTAGCCAAGAGCCTTGCACACAGTAGGAAGTTAACAACGTGTGATAAACGTGTGTTCTCTCTAACGCTGCATGTTCTGGGTCTTCGAGTTGGTGTATAGGGCTTTTTGCAGCTTCCTTCATTGTGTTGCTGTAAGTTGTCAAGTTTTGCTCTTATTGGTGCTTGCTTAATCTGTGGCTTTCTAATTTGTGTCTTCAAAGTTGGCGTAGGCAAGGAATCAAAACCAAAATTGAGTATGTACACACAAACACCATACACACACACAGAGTTGATGCTTATTATTCAAAGTACTTATGTTCTATAAAGTCATTGCAAACACTGAATTAGTTAATGCTAGACCACTGTCCTGGAGCAAATACAGGGTTAAATTCCTGCAAACCTCTGATTTCAACACAGAGCAATCCAGAGCCAGGGGCAAGGGATGGAGTAGGGAGCCAGGGTCTGAGTCCTGACCACTTGGTCCAACCCTGTACTATCCTTAGATATTCTAAATTTGTAAGCCAGCAAACCAAACCAGTTGGAGTCGCCTTTTTGCCATTTTCATGTGAACGAGTTCTAACTAACTTATTTGTTCAATAAAAAATGTCTTTTATTATATTCTAGAAATGAAATACAACCAATGCCACCTTATTTCCAATGACAGAAAATTCTTTATTTAGTGAGGCACTTTACAGGATACAGCTTTTGTAAAAATACTTCCCTGACACACAGACATACAGAAACATTCATTAAACACCAATGCTGGTGGGCTTTGGAGATTACAAATGCATATGGCAGCTACACCTTCAGTGTCTTCATAGTTTAAACTCTTTTCAACTTTAAATAAAGTATTCCTTGTAATGGGGGAAAAATAACTTTCTTCTTAGCTTTTTTTTTTTTTTAACTTACTTTTGTTATAATAATACTGTGTAAAAAACAACTAAAAAGTCTCAGTGGCATGCAAGAGCATGCATGTGGGCTGGGTGGCTTGGAGGGTCTCAGCTGGGCTCACTCTCCGGTCTAGGGTTGGCTGGGGTTTGGCTGATCTAGACTGTGTACGATTGGGTGGCTCAGCTTATTGCTCATATGTGCAGGTTGACTGAGATGGGGTGGCATCAGGCTGTGATGCTGGAGTGTCTGTTCCCTATATTCTCATACTGCTTATACCAGTAGGCTAACCAGGCATGTTCTTCTCATAGTCATAGCGGAGCTGTAGCAAGACAAAAGGAAATATGTGAGGTCTTCTGAGGCAAAGACTAATTTCCACCTCATTCTGTTGGCTAAAGCAAGTCACATGGACCAGCCCAAAGTCAAAGGGCTAGGGAAATGATTGCCTCTTTCTGTGAAAGATTGCAAAGTCATGTAGTAAAGGACACGAATACAGAGAGGGATGAAGAATTGGGGTCAATAATCCAATCTTCTACATCATGCATTGGCCTTAGGTCCACCTTCTAGAAATCCACTCTAGCTAAACACGAGAGGCAATCACTATCTTAAAGATTACTTCTACTTCTGTTTTGGGTTGCTCAGCTGGACTTGGGGATCTCACCATGGCTTTCTCCCCTCTGGACCTCACTTTCCTCAAATGGGGTGCATGGTACGGGCCATCTGTCTATGGAAGGGCCCAGAAAGCTGGAGTTGGTACCTAAATGTTGTGCTCTATTCATGAGCTCTCTGGAGGCAAGGCTCTGTATCATTCCAAGTTGCACTCTGCAAATTGCTAAGTTCCAGGGAAACCAATATTAATGGCAATACATTAGGAATGAGGTTATCTTGAATTTGTGTACCTGTTCCCAAAACTACCCTGAGAAACTGTTTGCATCAGGCTAATTTTGTTCATTCCTTTTGTAGGAACATGTTCTGGTAATAGAATTCAACAAGCTATGATATTTCCTTTAATGCCTTAATGCCTTGCTAGAGAAAGATTGATTTTCTCCATGCAAAGTACAATACATCCCTTCTATTAAACAAATTAAACTACTTAGGTCAAAAAGGCTACAAAAAGGAGCAGTGGTGTGCTGATAAATGTTTAACAATCATCTCTCTGGAAGAAAATGTCTTGATTTGTAGTATTTGACAATTTCCATGGTTATAAACATTGCCATCATGGCAGACTTTAAGCTGCTGATGTGATGATGTCTCCAAATGAAGATTCAGAAGAAGTGCACCTGTATGAGCCTGCTTTATCCCCTGCTGCCCATGCTGCTGTCCTGTTGAGAAGGATTTACTTGCTGGGTATTCCTAGGGGAGAGGACATGGCATTTATGTGCTATGTAGAGTTTCTTAGAAGTTCAAGTCAGCACCAGATCAATCAGGATGAATCCAAAGTGCTGATGGAAAGGACTTTCTCTGGGACGGCGCTGTTTAAAAGTAATAATAACACTAGCTACCTTTCCCCTCTATGGTCACTCCACACCAGGCCCTTTTTTCAGTATTTAACGTGCATTAACGTAATTACATTTTACCAACACTCTGAGATTAGGCTCTATTGGCATGAATAGTTAAATAGCGAGCTTTGGGCTACTCTATACCTAGTTAAATAATGAGACCGAGATTTGAACCCAGATGTTTTGGCCCAAAGCCCATGACTTCAAAGTCATGAAGCTATCCTGAT
Organism: Aotus nancymaae; assembly: GCF_030222135.1. Classification (NCBI taxonomy): domain Eukaryota; kingdom Metazoa; phylum Chordata; class Mammalia; order Primates; family Aotidae; genus Aotus; species Aotus nancymaae. The sequence goes on along the minus strand of NW_026988412.1, from coordinate 6,615,278 downwards.
ACCCACTCAGAACCAGGGGAGTTCAAAATTGGGATCACTATCCCTACTTGTTCCCATATGAACGGCTTCCCCCAACAGTTTGCTCTTATCCACATGCTCCATTTGGCAAATGAATCCTCTGCAAGATGCAGCAACGAGCATCCCCATCCCCACAGCTGAGTGTGTCCCGCCTACCTGGGTGATGACACATACCTGAGGCCCCAGTCAGAGGCTCCATCCAGCGATGGGCAAGCCCGGCTTTTACTGGTTAAGAGCTGTTTTTAAAAATCTTCAGGAACTTCACAAGCCATTATTAAAAATTAAATTGTAAGAACTTACAACTAAATCTATCATATTAAAAATAAAGGACATAAATACTCATCACTCACTACTTCCTAATCATTCTACTGTAGTCTGTGCTCTTGGAGTTATTTATGTCTATGGCACCTGTATGGTGGAAATATCTATGTGATGGTGGCCACTGAGCTTCTTTTCCCATCTCCATCACATCAGAAGTTTCAAATCATCCATGGTGGGACTATTTATACCATGAAAATCAGCAAATGCTGTAAAACAGGTATTGATTTATTGTTTTGTTGATTAGCTAGACATAAGAAAATGCCAATAAGGCATATTAAACTTAGAAGTCTAACATGTCTGTATTTGTTACATGGCAAATAGCACAAAGCTTAAACATATTCCCAATATTTTAAAACTATTATTCAAGTGAGCAAAGAAATCCCTCACTGATGAACACATGATATGCCAATATACAGCTTTGTGTCACTTTTGTCTCACTCGTTAATGTAAACAAAATTATCAATCAACATTCATAAGAGAGGTACACTCATTTGCCAATTACAATCACCAGTTGGCTACAACAGTCAGAGAAAAAAATCAATGGAAGCAACTTTCACTCTCAGCCAAGATGGACTAGATTTCCCCTGCCACCTGAAACAACTACAAAAATGGATAGAATATGAAAAATGCTTCTCAAGGCATTGGACACCAAGAAATGCTGTTAATAGATACAGCGAGATCCATTCTTACCCCAGCTTACTGCCTGAGGAAAGTTTCAAGGTAGCAAAACAGAGGAAGGAGTCACTCTGAAGCATTAGGGATGGCTGGAAAGTTGGGAGACAGCCAGAGAGTCCGGTAGACTCCCAGAGTTGAAGAGCTGAGGCTGGAAGTCTACAGAGATCAAAGTGGTCATAGCATCACAGCAGAGTATCAGCGAAGAGACAGCAGCTCAGACAGAACACTTGAGAGCTCTTCAGAAGTCCCCCATATTCAGCTGAGTAGTCATCAGCATGATAGCTGTGCATTACCTGCTCTTTACCCACCTCCATCAGGTTAAAGCCTGCAGGGTTATGCATAAATGTTACAGGTAAGATTTATGCATCAGTAGGCACCCCTTTAAATTAATTCACGTGGACAATGAAAGAGCAAGACTTGATTTATTCACAGCACATCTGGGGTGAAGCATTATTAAGGTGGGGAGATAGAATGGCATGCAATGCTTTGCAATGTACCAACAGCTAATGGAACTCTGCAAGTGGCTATATACATACAGATGCGGATGTCAGCCTGAGTCAGGCAGCTGGAGCTCAAGTTGCTACGTCCTCAGGATTCAGAGTCATGGGCAAGCTGGAGGGAATTATTATTTCTTCATGGTATAATTTTTTAAAAGCATTTACTGAGATGTGTGATGATGAAGTTAGTGTGCTATTACCAGGCTGGGTGGTGGGGTGGACAGGAATGGACACCACCACTCGGGTTGGAAACACAGAATCCCAGTGCGGCAGCGTGGGCATGAGAGGGAGAAAGCTGGCTTTTTTCATTTAGCAAGAGTATCACTCTGGGTGCCTGGCTGTACTAGCAGCCAGTACAATAATGCCTCTAAATGCCAGTCATCAAACTTGTGTATAGAGCCACAGAAGTACACTGGGTGGGCCTGGGTGTTCCAATGCGGAGAAAATCCTCATCCTACTGGTACTGCTACTAAAACTACCTTTCACTTGGGACTAACTACGTGTCAACTGTGCTACATGCCTTTACACACATCATCTCACTTAACAGGGATTGGAGGTTTCCTCGGATTAAAATGCGGACTCAGAGATCAAGTTATTTCCCAAGGCCTCCCAAGACTTCCCAGAGACATTTGGTTTTCTCCAAAGCTTGCTTGCATTTTAACCTTTCATATTATAAAATGGTTCTTAAGGAACCATACTATAAAACATTATTGTTCAGATTGCCCATGTCTTTTTAATTTTTAAATTTTAGATGTAAATAAATGCAAAATAATTTTTACAATAAGAAGAATGACAAATGCATGAGATCCTCTATGCACCACCCAGATTCAGAATTGGAATATTATCATTTCCTCTGCAGCCCCTGTGGGCCTCCACTCCCTGCTGTGATCCCCGGGATCTACTTCCACCCAGAGTTAACCACTGTTTCGGACGTTGTGTTTATTGTGATCTTGCTTTTATTTATAGGTTGTTTACATATGTATGTGTCCCTCATTAGCATGTTCAGTCCTGTTCAGTTCGGTGCCGATGCATCCTAACCATACCCCTGGATGGCTGATTGCAATAGGCAGAATATCGTCTATGAGGCTGTGCTGTGTACAGAGGAGACACATGCTAACTTTCACATTGGATTCCTACTTGACATATGCTTCGGGTCTTACTTTTCCCCTCAGCATTGGTTTTGAGAGTCTCCCATTTTGTTCAAGTGGCCGCAGTTGGTTCATTTGTGTGGCTGTGTGGTTGTCTGCTGTTGACGATGCCATCTACAACCTAATGACTGGATGCTGCTTGTCCGGTCTTTCTTTCTTGATCTTTTTTTTGCATTTTTTCCTGTATTGCTTTTCTTCATCTTTTAAAAAATTCCTTCAATTGCTTCAGAAGTTTTGCACTCTATTTTCTTCCCATTTTAGTGCACATTACAGAAATGTTGGTTAACATACTTAATGATCTTTAAAACGTCTGAAATTAATCAGTATCCTTACTTCATCTGGAGCAACACTAGACTTCAAACATGTTAACTCTGCTTATCCCATTCTCTCTTAGATGCACTTAATTTCTAGTATTTTAATTCAGTCTTGATTTTTAGTTCTCCAAAACTGGAGATTTGAAAAAAATCATTATTTCATGCAGTGTTTGATTTGATTTACCCAACATTTTCATCACATTTGTCCACTATTCCTTTGTATATTCCAGACCTTTGTTCTGGAATCTTCTGCCTAAAACATACCTCAAGGGTTTCTTTTTATTTATTTATTTTTTATTGTACTTTAGGTTCTGGGGTACAATCCTGATCACACAGGATTGCTGGATAGGTACATACTTGGCCAGGTGGTTTGCTTCCTGCATCCCTCTGCCGCCTGCAACTGGCATTTCTTTCCATGTTATCCCTCCCAGCCTCCCTTCCCCCTGCTGTCCGTCCCTCAGCCCCGCCAACAGACCACAGTGTGTAATGCTCCTCTCCTTGTGTTCATGTGTTCTCATTGTTCAACACTCACCTATAAGTGAGAACATGTGGTGTTTGGTTTTCTGGTCTCGTGTCAGTTTGCTGAGAATGATGGTTTCCAGATTAATCCATGTACCTACAAAGGACATGAACTTGTCGTTTTTTATGGCTGCATAGTATTCCATGGTGTATTTGTGCCACATTTTTTTCATCTAGTCTGTCATTGATGGGCATTTGGGTTGGTTCCAAGTTTTTGCTATTGTAAACAGTGCTGCAATGAACATACGTGTGCATGTGTCTTTATTGTAGAACAATTTATAATCCTTTGGGTATATACTCAGTTTAGTGAATGTTTACTAGTGTGTCTGTGGTCCTGGGAATGTCTTTATTCGGATTTTATTCTTGAACTATTGCTTCACTATACACACAATTTTAGGTAGACGTTTATTTTTTTCTAGGCATATGGAAAAGTATTTTTTTTAATCATTTACTTGATGATGTGAAGTTAAACTTCAGTTTACAGGTGATTTGTCTTTTCTTCCTGAATGATTTATTTTCTTCTCTATGTCTTGGATGGTTCTGCAACTTCGCCATCATGAGTGATTTTCTTGTTATTAATTTCTGCTTGGAATTTATTCTCCCTTCTTGGTTTTCTTCGTGGATTCTGGAAATGTTCAGTTACATCTTCTCTGTCCTCCCCCGGCGGGGCTGAGGCTGAGCTCTTGTGGCTGACACTAAGCTCGAGCACTTGCTTTGGGCACGGAATTGAGGAGTAGGCAAAACACTCAGTAATTAAGATAAATCATATTTTAATACAGTATTTTAAATATTTTTTAAAACAAAAGTCTAATGCAAAGAAACTTGTGGCCAATAAAATATCAAAATTTTCAACAAAGAGAGGATCTGGCGGTGCCATGTTGAGATTATTTAGAGCCTGAGGCAAAAGGAAAATCTGCACTGCTATGATTTTTTTCTAGAACATTAAAGTAGTTGAGAAATATAAAAAATTGAAAGTAGGTGTATTAAAACTTGACATTTTAAGTTTAAATGTTTCATTTAAACTTAAATGAAATCAGAATTTCATTTCATCCAAATCAGAATTTATTATGAGTTTACTTTTCTAGTTCTAACGGAAGCAAACACATCAAAAATGTTTGTATTAAGACCACTAACCATTAAAAAATACATAGAAATCTGTATATGGGTGCAGATTTTTCTTTTGTAAATTGTATTTTCTGTACTCAGTGTTATTTTCCACTGCAGAATATTATATTTTTAAATAGTTGTAATGATGGTGATGATGATGAAACATAGTTAGATCTGTCTAAAACTCTTCTGCTGGTTACAGGCAGAGTTAGGCCTAGAATTCTGATCTTTCCTTCTGAGCAGTGCTTTTTCCAATTATATCCCACTTACTGAAACCAATATTCTCATCTTATGACCAAAATTTCTATAAGAGGTGAAGCCACATCAGGACCCTTAGGCCAGGCAAATGTTGGAGAAGTGACATGCCCACCAGAGTGAATGAGCTATTTCTGGGTGTTTAACTGCTGAGTAGGGATATGACATGTAGGCACTGTGTTTATGTCAGGTCACTGGTTCTCAGACCTATCAAGGGGCATGGCACTAGGAAATTGTACCAGTCTTCGTGGTTTGCTATAACATGTTGAGATATTACTTTATCCTTTGGTGCTGAATCCAATACCATCTTATATTAGATTCAAGTTTAAATAAACGTGACATATATCATACGTTTAAGAAACATTTCTAAGAGAAAACCCTAAAATTGAGACAGTCTTACTCATTAACTTACCCTTTTTTCTATGAGTCCTATTATTTTGTTTTAGTAGCCAAATGCCTAGTCTAACAGTTCCCTGGAGGCCTATCTTAAAATTGACTGCCAGGTATCTCCTTCAGTGTAACTCTTTGATGAGAAGCAAAGCAGCTTTGCTGGCTGCTTGAGTGGAAATTTGATCCCCAAGGCTTACGTTCCCATAAAAATCTTTTGTGTGGTCTCAGAATAGCAACTCTCTATTATGTCTCAGCTGCCAAATGTATTGGTGTGCCTGTGGGGGGGTGATAGTCAACTTTGTACAGATTATCTTCAATACCCCCGATTTAAAACTTTAAGGATGCTTGTACAAAATGGCCAACTATTAGCCTTCTTGGCAATTGGTTCTGTGGGAATATTCCTCCCGTGCTAGGAAGTCATGTGAAGCATGGCTTACACGAAATCCTCAGCTATAGCTTTTGTGGTTACTGATGTATTCACCACAGATGACTAGAAACTGCTTGAGTTACGAAGTGGCCCACCATTTTACTACCGACTCGGAAAGAAAGCTCCACCAACCCCCAGAACAAGGATAATACTTTATGTTTTCTTTTTTCTGTGAGATTAATGGTTTCTGAGATACTTTGTATGCATTAGGAATTCAGAAGCCAGTTGGGATGGAGAGAGGAAGGTGTTGCTACACAGAAGGAAAATCAGACAGTGGTAAAACACCGTTTCTGGACACAGGGCCAAGTTTCAGAGAAACTATTGTGAGTCTTGGTCAAGTTCACCTCTCCTGTTGCTTCTGGATCTTCCAAATAAGCTCCCGCCGTCTAAGATTTTATGTTGTTGGCTACAAATAAGCAAATGAACTTCCCTTCAACTTCTTTGCCTTACTAAGAAAAGAAACACAAACTTTAGGTAGCTTTGCTTTAGAGAATTTCTAGACTGCTATCTCTTGAAAAGTTAACCTGTAGCTCCTAGTGGGAAGGAAGTTGGGCAAATTTACTGGTGATATGTGCTCTAAATGGTGATAATTCGTATCCAGGTCTCCTCAGTTAGTTCTTCAAGCAAGATGATAGGTCGCCAGGGATGTTGTTCACCCTGACGTTGAAAACAGGTCCACTTTGGATTTCTTAGTCTGCCTTACCTAGTGCTTGCCAGATATAGAGCCGCGCTGCCTAATTAAAATATTACATTGAAAAAAGCCTAGATGTGTCTTTTCTGATACTGTGGTCGCTAGCCACATATAGCTATTTAAATTTAAGTATAATTCGACATTCAGTTCCTGAGTAGGATTAGCCACTTTTCAAGTCTTCAGCAGTCACCTGTGGCCAGTGCCTGCCATATTGGACAGTGCAGATATGGAGCATTCCATCATAACATAAAGTTCAATTGAGCAGTGCTTGTCTCTGGAGCACATGGTATTTCTACTGGTTTCATGCAGTGGAAACAATATTTCTGAAGTTCTGATTTTCTGGCCTCGGGCTCTTACAAAGTTATTATTTATCCTCATTTAATACAATTATGATAATAACTTTATATGTTATATGTTCTTTTACTAAGTAATTATTATATCTTTTATTCCTTCTAGGTCTGACACCCAAAATTTTCTGAAGATCTGCTGTGACTTTGGCATTTTTACTTCTTTGGTGAAAATCATAACTTTAGCATCTCTGAGATTTTTTTTTAATGGAATGTATCCTACAGCTAGTTTAGATAATGTTGGATGACTCTCCAAGTCCCTGTGTTTGGGTTTTATAAATAACCTCAGTGAGTCCTGCCAGTTGGCAGAGGAACATCTAGGGCTGGCACTAGGTGCCAAGCAGGTGCCGTGGTCCTCAGCTGTGTTGGTTGTGAGGTGATGGGGAAAGGAGCGCTGTTGCCTGGGCGCCTCTTTGGTGATACAGATAGCTGAGTTCATGCCTGCTTTCCCGGAGTCATTAGACTGCTCTTATTATATAGATTGATTAAAATAAGGGGCAGAGACTTCTGAAAATTATCTGGTGGTAGTTTTGAAAAAGGGCTACAGAATTAATTGGCACTCCTCCGATTGAGAGTTGGGGATCTATGTTTCCTGCCCTTGCATCTTGGTAGGCTCCTGTGTGAGTTTTCTTTCTATTGCTATGAAACAAATTACCGTCAACTCAACAGCTTAAAACAATACCCATTTGTTAGGTCTTAGGTCTGTAACTCTGAAGTCCAGCACTGCCTGGCTAGATTTTCTGCTCAGGGTATTACAAGGCTAAAATCAAGATGTTGGTCGGAATGTATTCTTGTCTGAAGGCTCTGGGGAGAAATCTGCTTTCAAGATCCTTCAGGCTTTCGTAGGATTCAGTTCCTTGTGGTTGCCTGGACTAGGGTTTCTGTCTCCTTACTGGCTGTGAGCTGGGGCCCTCTTTCAGTTACCAAAGACCACAGCATTCCTTTTTTCATGTGGCTTCATCCATCTTCGAGCCAGCAGTTGTGCATTGAACCTCCCTTGTTCTTCAAATTTCCATGACTACCTCTTCTTCCATTAGCCAGAGAAGGCGCTCTGCTTTGAAGGACTCATATGATTAGATCATGCCCACCTGGACAATCTTCTGATCTTAGGGTCACTTGTGCTATAGAACGGCACATTATCATGGATACTCACAGGTTCTATGGATTAGAGTGGAGAGCCTTGGGGTGGCACTTTAGAAACTATGCCACAGCTCGTGACAGTTTAACTGATAGAATATGGTAGGAATGACTCTGTAGATTCTGAGGCTGGGTCACAACAGGTGACACATCTTTGTGCACTGGAACACTACTGCTTGGAGCCGTGCTATGCCGTAGAAGAAGTCAACTACTCTGAGGCCACCATGCTGTGAGGAAGCCCAGATGCACATAGCAGCCACAGACAGGAACTCTGGTTGTCAGTCCTACACTCTGAGTTAGCCTTGACCAGGCTTCAGACCTGAGAGTGAACTGGCCTTAGATGATTCTAGCCCTGGCTGTGGGGTCACTCCTAGTCTGCAAGTCTTTCAGTTGAAGGCCCATTCCCACTGTGCCTTCCCTGTTCAAATTCCCAACCCATGAACTGGAGAATATAATAATATGATTGTCTAGGCCTCTACATTTGGGGGTAATCTGTTATGCAGCAGTAGTAACTGGGACAAATCTGAAGGTAAAAAAGAGTGAACATTTTTTCACTGATTATTTTTTGAAGGTCTCAGGTGGAGGTGGGATGGTGAGGCCTGCTAACCACCCCTGCCCCCAAGGAGTTCTAATAGGTGATAAAAAACATGAAGAATCAAATTAATTCTAAAAATATGTATTGTTTATACTTATCCTATGCAAAACACTAGGCTGAATGCTGGGGACATGGGTGCCGAGTAAGGGGATAACATCCCTCCTTTCATGGAGCTTAGAGGCTAAAGAGAGTGAATTCCAAACACAGACATATGAAAAATAATTTTAGATAAAGATAACTCTTACGGGGAAAATAAAACAGGGTATTGAGTTGGAGCCCAGTGGTGGAGGAGAGGCCACTCCTGACTGGTCCCAAGTGAGTCCTGTCTAAAGAGGTAGCAGCTGAAATCTGAATTGCAGTCAGTTCTGCTCTCATGCTTGTTTTGAAAATGTGAATTTGTTCCAAGGAGATTGCTATGTTAGGAAACAAGTTTTGCATTTGCTTATGCATGATTTCATCTGTAAAAACACTAGGTAAACAGAAAACTGCACCCAGCTGAACTGCACAAAAGGCACACACAGGGCCTCAAACATCTACCCGTGACCTCAGCTCACCACGAGTGTTACGAGACACCCCTACGCCTCTAGTGACACAGCCTTTGCCTAACTTCAGATCACCTCCTCCTGTTGCATTCATAATATTTCACAAGCTGCAACCCCTCAGATGTCCACTTCCACAAGCAAGCTGAAGACCTTTTTCAGGGCCAAGTGACACATTTATTGTCATATATATTTCTTTTCCATTCACCTGGATAAAATTCTGCTACCATTTTTATTAGGTTCCTGTCTATTTTTTTTGTTTTTAATGTGTCACATATGTTTTTGAATGCTGGGCCCCTACCCTCATTTTCCTTATGAGTCCTATCATTTTTATTGCATGATTCTCCATATCATGGTGATTTTTAGAAACACATAGCAGTGGACCGTTCAAGATCTTGTGAACCATCCCAAGCAATCAATTAATCATGCATTAGACTTTGTTTCCCGTCCCAGCTTTGCCACTGTGAACATATTCTCATACCATCCCAGAGGCAGAAATTCTATGTCGCCACCCAAGTTCACCTTGAATTGTAATAAGGTGAGATTATTACCTTGAAATGATCCCTACGTGTCATGGGCCAGGTGTAGATGATTGAGTCATGGGGGCAGTTTCCCCCATACTGTTCTCATTATAGTGAATGAGTTCTCACGAGATATGACGATCTGGTATTTCCCCTGCTGGTACCTTCTCTCTTCACTGCTGTGATGTAAGACATGCCTTCCGCCTTCCATTTTCCTTTTCCAACTTCTGCCTTTTACCTTCCATGATTGTGAGTCCTCTACAGCCATGTGGAGCTGTGAGTCTATTAAACCTCTTTTTTTTTTTTTTTATTTTACTTTAGGTTCTGGGGTACATATGCAGGGCATGCAGGGTTGTTGCATAGGTACATACTATATCTGGCATTTCTCCCTATGTTATCCCTTCCCACCCTCCCCACCCCCTGCTGTCCCTACCCTAGCCTCCCCTCAACTGCCCCCAGTGTGTGATGCTCCTCTTCCTGAGTCCACGTGTTCTCATTGTTCAACACCCGCCTACGAGTGAGAACATGCGTAAACCTTTTTTTCTTTTCAATCTTGGGTATGTCTTTATAAGCACTATGAAAACGGACTAAAACAATGTGTCTGAGGAACTGTGTGGCCACCTGAACATGACAGAGGTCCCAGAAGGAGGGAGGAGAGAAAGCCATGAAAGCTAGGTCACCTGGGGCCTGATAGTAAGGAGTTTGAATGGAATACAGTAGAGGGAGTAAAATATAGCATTGCCTCATTAACGGTGGAGTTGGACTACAAAGGAGCAACAGAGGGGAAGGAGAGGATGTGGTTCTCTTGTACGCTGCCTGCTATGGTTTGGTGAGCAAAGTGCCCAGAGAAGCTTGAGGATGCAAAATGGGTTTCCTCCAACAACTTAACTCATCTTGTTTCACGTTGCACCAGGGTCTAGCACAGCACTGAGGAAGGCTAGGAGAAATGTGAGGTTCATCCTGGAAGGTACCTTCACCATTCCCTCATTTCCTCTCACCCTGGAGGGGAATGTTGTGTTGTGTTGTGTTGTATTGTGTTGTGTTGTGGAGTGTTATAGTGTTGTAGGAGAATATGTTCACAGTGGCAAAGCAGGGACTGGAAACAAAGTCTAATGTGTGATTGATTGATTGGCAGTAGATGAAAGCACGTGTTTTCAATCTCTTGGGGAGCATATGCCTTACATTCTTAGATGCTTAACAATACTCACATGGAAGGGATTTAAAGAACTCGTCTTTTTTCCTACCAATTGTGTTCACAAGCATCATGAACTTCTTTGCCTGCACAATGGAAACTTTTTATTGTGACATTATTGCTGCCCAGAAATTTTTGAGCCATTGACTTTCTAATGCTTCCAGGGACAAAGTGTTACTGCCCTCTCTGACCTCCCTTTGATTCCTCAGCAATTCCGGGAGGCTTTTTCTTGGTATCAAGATGAGGTTTTAACAGGGCTGATGTGTAAGTAGTGAGGGAACTCCAGTTGACCTGCACGTGATGTTAGAGAAACAACACTACAGGGAAGGAAACTGAGGCAAGGGGGAGGGGTACACTGTAACACAGTAGAGCTCCAGGTCTCTCTATATGGCTCAGACTTAATGTATTATACCCCTATTCTCTTTCGTTAAGACAGAGTCTCACTGTGTCACCCAGGCTGGAGCACAGTGGCACTGTCTCAGCTCACGGCAACCTCTGCCTCTGGGGTTCAAGCGCTCCTCCTGCTTCAGCCTCCCGAGTGGCTGAGACTACAGGCATGCGCCACCACACCCAGCTAATTTTTGTGTTTTTAGTAGTGACAGGGTTTCACCATGTTGGCCAGGCTGGTCTCAAACTCCTGACCTCAAGTGATCCACCTGCCTCAGCCTCCCAAAGTGCTGTGATTACAGGCGTGAGTCACCACACCCCCCCATACCCTTATTCTTTTCTCCCACCACCTCACTTCCTCTCCTACTCCTTACCTAACTGCAAAGAGGCCAGTGCCCTCCAGGCCTTAGCTAGTGGTCCAGGAGAGCTGGTGGTGGTACTAAGGGTGCTCCCTTGGGCATTTCATTTCCTCATGTTCTGTGGCCACTCTTTAGGGATTATCTGATGACATGAAAGCGCTCCTGGTCTTTCTTAAGGCTTTCCTCCTTGAGTGTCAATTACCCTCCCTCTTCAGAAAGGAACTTGATATGGGAATTCGCCAGGATCTTCCCTCAGACTTGCCAGGCTTACTCCCCCATCTTCCATCGTTTTCCTCTCACCACCGTCATCGAATATTCCTCTGATTGTTCTGGCATATACCAAGCCTTCCTCTCCTATCTATATGTTTCTGTAGCTTTTACATGTCTATAGCTTGTACAGAATCTATACATTTCAGTAGCCTTTAATTGGACTGACCAGTCGGGAATCTCTTATTTGTAAAGTATATACTGACAGAGGAGTTCATGTTAGGAAAACCAAATGAAGGTGGTGTATGGAAAATTTACTCAAGAATAGAGAGAGGTCTAGAATGACTGAATAACTAGGTTTCTGGTTAGAATGGATTGATCAGTTCCAAGAATGGAGCTGGCCTCTGCTGGATCTCCAGCTAGCACCATCATTCTTGTTGTCACTGTCTATCTCCTTCTTTGCTTCTCTCTGTTATTTTAATCCAGGCTTTCTTTCCAAACGTGCATCCTCTGGGCTTTTTCTTCATTTAGTGTGCAAAATGGCCCCAAATGGCTCTCCTGTCCTCCACTCTCTATGCTCACTGGCACCCAGAGCTGACCCAAACCTTTTCTTTCTGCCTCTTAGTTCTAATTCCTGGGTTATGAAGACTTTGGTGGACCCATTCACCCTTTTGAACCATGGCACATGAACCACGGGTCTAGCCAACTAAGGGGTGAACTCTCCTTGGGCCTCCTGTCCACCACAGCCCAACCAACTGTGACCGAAAAGTTGAGATTGGGTTGGACCCGGCATAGTGACTCATGCCTGTATTCTGAGCACTTTGAGAGACTGAGGTGGGCAGATCTCTTGAGCTCAGGACCAGCAACCAGCAGATAGAGAAAGAAACATATATATATACACACACATACATTATTAGATATACATACATACATATATACATACATTATTTTATATATTATATATAATTATATATATAATTTTCTATGTATATAAAATAAAAAATAGGTAGTATATTTATAGTCCAAAAATATATAGAGAGTTCAAAAACCTCTTTCTAGAAGCAGAAGTATTTTTCCTGCTCTAAAGATCTATGAATTTATAAAAGCAATGCAGAATTATACCCATTTAATGGAGATATAAAAAGAGGTCCAGTTGATGATCTTATTGTAACAATTAAGGATTTATATTTTTAGAAATGAGGTAAGGTGACATCCTTTGATGCCCGTTCATCTGGGGTGCATGAACGGAGGCCTCATTAAAGGCATGCTGGCAGGACAAATTAAAAATTGGCATCTTTAAAGCAACTTATGTTCATTTCCAGAGTTTAATACTTAATTGTCCTTGTGGTGCTTCAGGTGTTTGAATCTTGTCTCCTCCATAAGATGGGCCTCTGTTGGCCCATCTGCCAAACAGTTTCTATTTGACCATCTTCTCCAACAATTTCCTGTTGGGAAGATCAAAAGAACCAACGTCTGTGATGGTGCTTTAAAAATTAAATGTTAGCTTGAGTGTCCAGCGATGTGCAATTGATTCAATAATGACATAACTGTGCAAGGGAACGCTATTTCACCATTAAAATGAAGTTGCAGCAGAATATTTATGTGGCAAGATAGTTAAGACATTGCTAAATGGAAAAAGTGAATTCCAAGCGGTATACACATTATGATTCTGTTTTGGAGCACACAAACACATATTCCTTCTTGTATTTGGGAAGATGTTACCAAAATATCAGCAGCAATACAACCTGGGTGGCAAGGTTGTTGATGATATAAATGTTATCCTGTTTTTTGAGCTATAACTTCTACATTTTCTGCAATATGCATTTATCACTTTTAAAACAAGAAAAATAAATAAATTTTACCAGAAAAAAAAACCCTAAAATATAATGCAAGGCTGTAATTTCCTTTTTTTTAGATCCCACTGCACTAAGCATATATAAAGGTTCAAGAAATAATTTTTGGCTCCCTTAAATCCTGTGTGAAAAGGATGTGTGTAAATGCACAGGTGTCCTTGACTGCATATGTGACCATGGAAAGACGTGATTACCTGTCTCATTATATTAAGTGGCTTTCTTAGGTTGAACTCTCTTTATTTGAGAAGTGATCCCAGGAAACACCAATCTGAGAGCAGGGAAATGAGACAGAGAGTGGAAGAAAGCTGCTACTAGGTCACCGGGGCTTCATCCCGCTGGGACCTCTGTGAGAAAGAGAAACACACTGCAGTTATTCTCCCTGAGGAGCGAGGGAGCTGGGGGTGTTTCTCTACCACTCCCATCTGCCATTGGTTTGAGGATGATCCCAAAGGGTGTCAACTCTCTGACATTTCCAGCCTCCATGCCCAGGCTGAGCAGGCTCCAGGGACCTGAGAAGCTTTTTACCTTGGCAAAAACACACAGCACTTGCCATTGGAAGGCACCGGGTTGACACACACAAGTGTGATGAGTGTAGAGGGGATATGGGCCAGATACCAACAACACCCACTGCCGCGGTGTTCTGCTTTTCTTGTTAAGCACCGCCCACCAATCTTACCAGTGATTCTGTCCTGGTAGGGTTGGGACTGTGGCGGGAAGGGAGCAGGATGGTAGGGATGTAGTAGGTCCATAAGGGAAATCCTGTGACTGGGCTTGGTGTCATCCTGTTTCTCATCAAATGCCCGAGCGTTCATTTAGAAGGCTGACCCTGCCTTGTTGCTCTGGGAGTGTTTAAAACAAAAGTTGTGAAATCCAGGTTTCAACATTAACCCAGTATGGCCAGAGGAATTGAAGAATGTACCATGAAAACATGGTATCAGAACTCAGAGATGTTTATTTATGAGTTTGGCAAGGTTTTAATTTTTTTTTTTTTTATGATGCGTTGGAGTTCTTCTGCATACAAGGCAAAATTCCATCAACCCGACAAGCCTATAAAATCCCTCACAAATCGTTTTATGATGTGTTTGAAATACCTCAGGCTGAGTTATTTGTTGACAATTTGTACTTTATTTTTGACACCTCGGCTGGGGATTATCTTCCCCAAAATAGAATTGCTAACTTCTTGGAGACCTGTGACCACTATTTGCTAGAAACATCCGTCTACCAGGCACATAAATATTCATTTATTGGTGTCAAGCAGGTAGCAACAGAGTTCTGGACCTTAGTTGCTGTAGAACGAACAAAGACTTTAAGAACTAGAATCACAAATTGTCTATTTTATGGTTGAAGAAATTGAGGCCCAAGGTCACCCAGTCAACTTGATGTGGAGCTGGAGCGAAACTCCACCATCTCGTCTCATGAAGCAGCCTAGCACAAGGTTGATTGGCAGCCCGTTCTGGTTGGCTGATGAAGGACACGTGTTCTGTAATTCAGCAGTTCATTCTAAGTGCCAGATCAGACTCCCCGTGGTGGGATTTGATAGACTCTCCCTCTTATCGGCCACTGAGTGCTTGGCAGTAATTTCACCCTTTATGGCTTTCCTGGGCCTTTTAGTTTCTTAGATTCTAGATTGGTCAGGACTGTGTGCTTCAGAAAAGACTGACCAATTATCTAAGAATATTGCCAATCAGCTGGAACGAATTGTCATGGGATCCTAATATAATATTTTGGAGTGTCAGGCACAGAGAGAATTGATGGCTGGGAGCCGGCACACTTAAGTTCTCTGACCTGGTCCTCTTCCCATCCTCGTGGAGGCAATTCTGAGGAAAAATTAAATAAAGTATGTGAGCAAACCACCCTATGGTGTGGTTAGGTCATTAGGGATTAAATGCTCAGAGGGAAAAAGGAAAGTTGGCCTCTTTGAGGATTCAAAAAAAACATCAGCTGAAGTCAAAGTACAACATGCTAGGACTGCCTGCTGGCTGGTGGAGGAAGGCATGGCTTTCCCATGGGGCAAGGGCAAGACAGGCAGATCATTACAGCGTGTGCTTTGGCAGTGCATGTGCAAACAGGGCTGAGAACTTGTAGGTTATAAAGCCAAGGAATAACTTTTCTCTGCCTCCATGCATTTAGTAGTAAAATTGGAATAATTTTCATTTCCTTTTTATTTTTTGGAAAGATTAATTAGGATAAAATAGAAAAAGCAGTAGATATTATCTATGTATCTGTCATCTATCTATCTTATCTACCTATCCATCCCATCTACCATCTATCCATCCTATATCTATCTATCCATCCCATCTATATCATCCATCTATCTATCTATCTATCTATCTATCTATCTATCTATCTATCTATCTAATCTATCTATCTATCTGAGACAGAGTGGAAGAAATTATCTATCTATCTCATCTATTATCTATCTATCTCATCTGTCATCTATCTATCCATCCTATCTATCTATCTATCTATCTATCTATCTATCTATCTATCTATCTATCTATCTATGTATCATCACCATCAATTATAACAACAGATTCATGACCAATAAACATAGCTGCCTGTTCATCTCCTTCCCGAAGCTTTGTGGTTTTATCTTCACATCTGCCTCTATGCTCTGGCTTTGGAAGAAATTTTGAGCCCAGTTATTGCTTACCTTCCTTCAATGACTCTACACCGATGTAAACATGGGGCTCAATCCTTTTATGTCAGTTTCCAACACTCATACAAGGTTTTTGGATGCAGGCGTTACTGAAGGTTCTTAGAGGTTTAACAGGTCCATGCTACAGCAGCACCGTGGCAGATTCACTTTATTCCTGTTCAACTGCCGCTCCCCCTTTTCTGTTAGTTACAGAACCCTGTGGTGGCCACAGGCTTAGTTAAAAATAGTCACTCCTGCAGACTTTCTTGTAGCTAGGAGTGTGACATGATTTTTTTCTAACAGGGTAAGCCTTTGCTTTCCTAATGCAGACATTATCTCCTTTCTCCTTTGCTATTTTGTCTTATTCCTGTCTGGAAGGTAAATGTGATACTTGGAGAAACAGCAGCCACCTTGTGACCACTGTGAAAAAAGGCACATGCCGAGGAGGACAGACTCTTTGTTCTTGATGACATTATAAAACAGACAGCTCATGCCTGAATTTCCAACTTTGAATTTATTGTCAGGTGAGAGAAAAAACAAAAACAAAATGCTCTATCTGTTTAGGCCTAAGTCAAATGTTGCCCTACCATGAAAACAGACAAATGATAACAAACACTGAAGACTCAATTTCACGTTTTGTTACATGAGTCCCTGGCTATTCCTCCTGTTGTGGGGTCCAGCTTCCAACTCCTTCCATCACCTTCTGTGACCAGCCCTTCCCGACCTATCACTCAAACATTTCCTCACTCTTTGTTATCCAGATAAATTTGGCTTTTTTTTTTTTTTTGCATTTTATCTCTTTAAAATTTTTTTATTTTTTAATATATGTGCAGGTTATAGATAAATGCAAGTTTACCTATACAAGACAGAGCTCTATACAAGATAGAACATTTTGTTTTTGTTTTTTCTCTCACCTGACAAAAATCCGAAGTCTGTAAACTTGTGCTTACCTATACAACCAACCTGCACATACATAAAAAATAAAAATTGGGGTTTTTATTTCCGGATTATTTCATCACTCACTTTTTACATCTTAATTCGCAGTTTTACGGTAAAGAAGCCATTCTGTCATGAACTAGGGCACTTAATTTAGAAGAGATAATTGATTTAAATTCAGTATTATTTTACATTATATAAATTATATTAATATAATAATATATAATATATAAATATAAACTAGTAAGATAATTTTTTGCACATATATTTTAAATGTTTAAATAAACTTAAATTTTAAATAAACTTGCTCCCTGATTGGCTCTTCAGTGTGTGTGGAAGGAAAGGCAATTTGGATTCAAAGAAAGGAAGTAGGGAGACGTTCCAGTTCTTAGCTTTGATAAATTATAAAGTGAATCAAAAGAGTGTTCTTAAAAGAAAAAGAAAAACCAATATTTTCTTAAGCAGAGTTTAATAATTGTTGTGTTTTAAAACAGAAACACATTCAGGGGTCTATACAAATTTAGACATTACTTAACTCAGCCTTCACTTTGCATATAATAAATTATAGAGTTATCAATGTATTGGATTCTTTTAAAGTAAAGATTCGCAGTTCTATAAATTCTTTATGGATTATATATCCACTTCTCCCAATCCTACACTTCAAAAAGTCCAGTCTAATTTCTGGACACAGGCATGGTAGGAGACACCTCCAGTTTCAGGATTAGAGGATTCCTGGGAGTATTGAGGAATGTGGGGTTGGGGGGGCCCTGCTCCCTCCACGGGACGAGCTTTAGCTCCATTTGCTGATGAGTCCTCGTCACAGGTGTGGTGATGTGGAAGGCAGGCTCTGTGTGACTCCTCAGGCTGATGGCCTCACAGCCCTTGCCTTTTAGTGTTAGTGATGATAGTTGACTTTTCCTGAGCACCTACTCTGTGCCAGGCACTGTGATCTCAGGGACTCTGCACAAGGCCTCCCTGCCTCCCCCCACCACACACACACACACACACACAGAAAGCACCATCTGTGCTGGGGACTCGGATCCCGGAAAGGGTGAGTTCTCTCATCCAGGCCACAGAGCCCGTCATGGGTAGAGGGGCCCCAACCCAGTCCATCTGATTTCAAAGCCTCTTAATTGCCATGGTGTGTGATTTATCTGTTTCACTTTGTCTCGATCCGTTGGGGCTGCTATAACAAAATGCCATAGACTGGGTGGCTCATAAACAACAGAAATTTCTTTCTCACAGTTCTGGAGGCTGGGAAGTCCAAGATCAAGGTGCTGCCAGATTCAATTCCTGATGAAACTTGTAGACAGCCTTCTTCTCACTGAGTCCCCACATGGGAGAGGCAGGGGAGCTCTATTCTATCTCCACTTATAAAGGCACTGATTCCATCATGAAGATGCCATCCCCTTAGCCTAATTACCTCCTAAACACCCATCTTCTAATACGATCACACTGGGGACTAGTGATTCAACTGTGAATTTTGGGAGGACAAAAACACTCAGTCCATAACAACTTTTATTTATTGATGATCATTTTATTTTGGAATACTGTATTTTCTCTAGCTCTATCAAGGCAAATAAAATTATATTTATTTAAGCTGTACAACATGATGTTTTAATATACATGTTAGTAATACAATTACCACATCAAGTTAATTAACCTATCTATTGACTTACATAGTTACCATTTTGTTTTGTGTTAAGAACATTTAGAATCTACTCTCTTAGCAAATTTTAAGTGTACAGGACAGTATCATTATCTGTAGCCCGCATGCTGTACATTAAAACTCCAGAACTTATTCATCCTGCACAACTGAAACTTTGTGCCCTTTGAACAACATCTCCTCATTTCCCTGTTCCCCAGGCCGTGGCAAACACCATTCCACTCTGCTTCCAGGAGCTAGACTTTTTTTCGATTCCACATGTAAGTGAGATCATGCAGTATTCATCATGCAGTATTCGTCTTTCTGTGCCTGGCTTATTTCAATTAAAATAATAGCCTCCAAGTTGAACCATGTTGTTATAAATGACAGGATTTCCTTCTTTTGAAAGCTGAATAATATTTCACTGTGCATATATATATGTGCCTGTGTGTGTGTGTGTATATATATATACACATTATATATACACATACATGTTTTATATATATATACACACATATATATACACACACATTATATATATATATACACACACATTATATATGTATAATGAGTGTGTGTATATATATAATGTGTGTGTATATATATAATGTATGTATGTGAATATATTTACAGATATATATACACACATTATATATACACACACGTTTTATATATTTTATGTATATACACACACATTGTTTATATGTATCATATATACACACACATTATATATATATTATATATATATAGCATATATAATGTGTGTATATACAATATATAATATACATTATATATTATGTATAATATATATTATATATGTGATATATATTGTATATATAATGTGTGTGTATATATATAATGTGCGTATATATAATGTGTGTATATAATGTGTGTGTATATATAAGGTATGTATATATACACACACATTATTTATATATATACACACATTATTTATATATATACACACACATTATATATTTATATAGAATATATAATATATATAGAAACAATATATAATATATATTTTTTGAAACAATATATATTTATATATTATATATAAAAATATATTTTATATATAAATATAATATATAATATATTATATATATTTATTAAATAATATATATATAATGTGTGTGTATATATAAATGTGTGTGTATATTTATATATATATAATGGGTGTGTGTATATATAATATGTGTGTGTATATATATGTGTGTATATACATATATAAAACGTGTGTGTATATATATAATATATATACACACATTATATATGTATATACACACATATATACACGCATTATATATGTATATACACACATATATACACACATTATATATACACACACACATATGTGTGTGTGTATATATATATGCAAAATGTGTGTGTATATATGTATATATACAATGTGTGTATATATATGTAAAATGTGTGTGTATATATATAATATATATAATATATAATGTGTGTGTATATATACATAAGGTATATTCACACACACATATTATATATATTTGCACAATGAAATATGAGGTAAAAGAAAATGTAAGGGATATTCACACACATTTAAAAGAAAATGTAAGGGATATTCGCACACATTTAAAAGAAAATGTAAGGGATATTCACACACATTTAAAAGAAAATGTAAGGGATATTCACACACACATTATATATATATATACATATATAATCTCTTTCATTGATTTCTGCTCTTATTTTCATTATTTGCTTCCTTCTTCTAACTTTGGGCTTAGTTTGTTCTGCTATTTCTAGTTTCTTGTGGTGTAAAATTTGGTTGTTTATTTGAGATCTTTTTTACTTAAGGTAGATGTTTATTGCCATAAAATTCCCACTTAGAACTACTTTTGCTATATCCCATAAATTTTGGTAAGATGTATTTTTATTTTCATTTGTCTCAAGATATTTCTTTGTTTTCTTTTTGATTTATTCTTTTGCTCATTGACGGTTCAGGAGAGTTTTCAGGAGTGAAGTTGCAGGGTTCACAGGAGCTGGCCCAGTGCTGGGGTCCATGGAAGCTGGGTCCTCAGGAGATGGCCTGGAGTCTGGGTCTGTCAGGGCTGGATTCACTGAGGAAGGCCTGGTGCCGGGGTCCGTGGTGAAGTTGGGTGCTCACCACTTCGCTGAGCTCAGTGAGGGTATCTCTCTCACACTGGGCAGGCTTGGAGGAGGTCTTGCTTATTTAATGTGAAATTGTCCTTCCTTCCCTCTTCAATGTGTCTTTTCCTATCTCTGTGCACTAGCCAGGTGCTGTAATCTTTTACCTGAATTTATTAGCTCTAGTGAAGATTGTTTTGTGTGTGCAAGTGGTGTTTCAAATTGATTTTCTATGAAGGGATGAGCTTTGAAATCTCCCATTCTGCCATCTTGCTTTGAAACAATTTTAAATGTGCAGAAATGCAATGGAGATGAGTTCCCATATGTCCCTCACTATCCAGCTTACACCTTTTTTAGCATTTTACGTTGCCATTATTTCCCTTTTTAAAATTTCTTTGGATTTTAGATTTTGCATTTATGGGCTATAAAAAAAATTCCCTGCTTTTCTTTATTTCTTTAACTGTAACCTGCCTTATCCCCTTCTTTTGTAGATAATCAGAACTTGAACTAGGGAGAACTGATCTTTAAGAGAAGATGAATTCACTCTGGCCTGGGGACAGCGAAGGGAGATGAGACACCCTGCTGAGCCAGACAGCCAGCCTCCTGCCGGCACTGCCAGTATCCTCACCAGCTGGGCACCAGCTGACCTGGCACACAGACGTCTCTGCCATCAGGAAGACCTGTGGGGAGTTTTCCACTGTGAATGCCAACAAGAGTCTGCCTTTCTTTAACAAGTCTGTTTGCTTTAGACTATTTGTACCAGCTTTTCAGTTGAAGACAAAGACATGTGGTCATGAGCGCTAAAGTAAAACCACTTTGTTTCTGTGCTGTTTATTTAAGATGGCAAAGTATATTAAGGGCATGGAGATGCTTGATCTTCTGCTGATGGAAACATTTATATGACCCTGAGTGGCGTGCCCAACCCTTTGTTCAACAAACTCAGAGAGAAGGTAGAGAACTAGACGCGAGCACATCTCCCTGGCTGCAGATACAGCTCACATGATGTAAGTAGAGAGAGGCCAGTGGTACTGTTTCACCAAAGTGTCTAATTCTTCCCCATCCCCACTCCCTTGCCATATGTCAGTTACCCTCCCATGTGTCAGTTACCCTTCCCAGATAGGGCTCTGCCTTTTCACCAAGTTGAATTTCATACATTCACACTGGAGTCTTGGGGTGGACCAGGATGGTGGTGAGCACTGGCAGAGTTGCTTTGGTTCAGGTGCAGATTGAATCCATCCTATAGCCAGAAAAGTAATTCACTTCCTTGTGCCTTGACCTGGCATCCAGCTTCCCCACCCCAGTGGATCCCCCAAACCTTGTGTGTCCATGCTAATCCAAGTGGGGTGGAGGAAAGGAGTGTTACAAAGTCTGCTGGCCCACGCAGGGCCTGGGAGTGGGAATCCTTACAGGAAGGGCTATGGAAAGGGCATATACAAGCTTGAGATTCTTAAAAATGTGTATGTTTAAGGCACAAAAACACTTTCAAAGAAAAAGCAAATCTTAGGCTTATCTGTAGGGTATTATAGGACTGTACATAGAGCAATGAATCTCAGAGGTCATTCATTTAGGAACAGTAAGACATTTGGGAGGTTATCCAATGTATTTTCCCTTTCCCAATCACACTGAAATGCTTCTGGAGAGATTTAAAAGTCTTATTGTTTTAAAATACTGCCAATGAGTGGATCCCACTCCCTCTCCCCAACCCACTTTGTGGTATTTAGCAGTTCACCCAAGAGCGGCTAAAGCTTTCATTGAGCTAAAGAACAGAACTCAGTCTTACAGGGGATGTGGTCAATTCTCATGATTCGTAGCATATAGTAGACTTTAACCAGCGTCTTCCTCTTTCTTCTGAAAATAAAACTTGTCCATTGAACAAGTAGCACTGACAACCCCAGGGAATCCTCCTACCTTGATTCCCACAGTGCTGCTTGTGTACTGAAGCAGGTGTAAGGTTTAACCTCGAGATCAGCTTCCAAGACGGTCACCAGGGAAGATTTCACCCGGTTGCACTAATTTTAAACTAGGCTACCAGATAATGAACATGTGTGTGGGGTGTGTGCGTGTGTGTGCAGGAGTGCACATATGGTGCCTGCCTCCAAATGATGTTTGTTTCTGTCAAGTCATATGCAGAGGCAGCAAGACTATTTTGTGCTTTGCAGGGACATCCTGGCTTGGGATTATATGTACTCAATATTGGCATTCAGTTGTGGTCGCTAGGTCTTTCAGGTTTGGGGGCTTCTTGTTTAGTTGATTTTCCTTTTCTCCTACTCTCCTTCTATCTCCCTCTCCCTCTTGCTCTCCCTCCCTCCCTCCCTCTCTGTTGCTCCTTAAGGGTTTCAGGTCAGCCTCTGAAAAACAATTATGCTGACCATCACTTACAGAGACTCTGCCACATGCTAGGAGCTTTACATCCATAGTTGGAATCTTCACAACAGACCAACAGAGTAGGCGTTGGTGGCAGGGGATATTTGAGGAGACGCTGCTGTCAGTACTTCACCATGGCCCCTAGGATTTTATCACCATTTTTGTGCATACTCAGCATGCATTTGCCTCTAACAGCCAGCCCCCATGTCTCTGCTGGAGGATGGACTTCAGGCCTCTGGGACACACTCTGCCTGCACTTGGAGACCTAGAAGTCCTTGGAGAATGTGTTTTATTTTGAAATCAAACTAACAAGAAATGGGTAGATTTGACAGGAAGGCAATTCAGTGAGAAACCAAGTTTGGAAGAGTTTTGTATTTCTTTCTTTCTCCCTAGGCTTTTAAGGCATTGAGATTATATATATATAATATGCATATATATATAATCTCAAATTATATTGTGTATATAATTTGCTGTTGTTGTGATGAAGTCTCCCTCTGTCGCCCAGGCCGGTGTGCAGTGGCACGATCTCGGCTCACTGCAAGCTCCGCCTCCTGGGTTCAAGTGATTCTCCTGCCTCAGCCTCCTATGTAATTTACATTGAACGCAATCTGCAGGCCTTGAGCTTTGCCTAATATATATACCTATGTAACTCCCACCCCTACCAAGATAACGAACATTTGCATCACCAGAAAACCTTTCTTTGGACCTCTTCCCAATTAATTCCGACCCCTCCAAGACCACAGTCAACCACTTTCTGATTTATATGGACATCATTTAATTTTCTCTGTTTTAGAACTTTATGAAACTAGAATCATAATTTTGTACTCTTGTTTATACTTTTCCTTCAACGTTATGTTGCATGGAGTAATAATTCCATCATTCTTCTTGTTGCATAATATTCTGTCCTATGAATACAGTTTGTTTATCCATTGCTCTGTTTTTTTTTTTTTGAGACGGAGTTTCGCTCTTGTTACCCAGGCTGGAGTGCAATGGCGTGATCTCGGCTCACCGCAACCTCCGCCTCCTGGGTTCAGGCAATTCTCCTGCCTCAGCCTCCCGAGTAGCTGGGATTACAGGCACGCGCCACCATGCCCAGCTAATTTTTTGTATTTTTAGTAGAGACAGGGTTTCACCATGTTGACCAGGATGGTCTCGATCTCTTGACCTCGTGATCCACCCGCCTCGGCCTCCCAAAGTGCTGGGATTACAGGCGTGAGCCACCGCGCCCAGCCCTATAGAGAATCTTGAAGATACAATTGCTTCCAATCCATGGATGATTCTGATCTTTCCACAGCCCTTTCTGTATACCCCAGGCATCCCATCAATTCATTTCACTTATAAATAGTTCAGTGTGTATCTGTGGTGTTTGAGGGCACACGATACACACAAGACCACTCTCACTTCTGACACCTACTGCAAAATTAGGAAGGGGGCTCCACAAAGAACTCACTGATAACTATTATGCTAATGGTTATGGTTTATTACAGGCAAAGAATACAGATTAAATTCAACCAAGGGAAGGAGCATCTAGGGTGTGGCCTACAGTGTTTCAACCACAGAGCTTCTGTTGTCTTCTCCCCATGGAGTCATGGGCAGCACTACTTTTCTGGTATTGGTGCGTGTTATGGACTGAAAGTTTGTTCCCCTTGTCAATCCATATGGTGAAGCCCTAACCTTCAATATGACGATATTAGGAGGTAAGGCCATTGGGAGAAAATTAAGTTAGGTGAGGTCATGAGGGTGAAGCCTCAATGATCTTAGTGTCTTCATAAGAAGAGGAAGAGACCAGAAACACTTTCTCTCCACAATGTAAAACTCAGCAAGAAGGCAACTGTCTGCAAGTCAGGAAGACAGCCCTCCCAGAACCAGATGATGCTGGCACCCTGATATCAAACGTCCAGCCTCAAGAACCATGAGAAATAAATTTCTATTGTATAAGTGACCCAATCTGATATTTTATACGGAAGCCCAAGCACAATAATGCAATGTGTAACAATATGCACAGAGTATTGACAACCTAAGAAACTCACCTGAGCTTTGGTGTCCACCTTCTTTACTGGGGATCCATGATCAACTGCCCATGTGGCTGACCTCAGACTCAGCCCCTCCAGAGATCAAATTGATATTACAGAACTCAAGGCCACCACCATAAATCACAATTTTAGACTTCCTGGTGTGGCCAGCCCTAACCTAGAACTAAGACCCTCCTATTAGGCATGACGTTCCAAGGGTTTAGATTATCTCCCAGAAGTTTGGGGCAAAAGCCAGACCTTCTCTTAAGGCAAAGTTAGATTCTTTACAATACAATATCTCTGAATAAATAGAACTGTTTTAATAAGCATAACTACTATACAATTATCACAACTAAAATATTTACAATAATCTCTTAATGTCATCAAATATCTAGTCAGTGTTCAAATTTCCACTCATTTCCTAAGTGTCATAAGGTTCACCATTTCTCTGTTTGTGTGTTTGTTTGTTTGTTTGTTTGAATTGGAATCCAAATAAGCTCTGCATGTTAATTGATATAAATTTAGAGTATCTTATTTTATAAGATCCCTCTCATACTTTTTCCTTGCCATTTATTTTGTTAAATAAACTGGCTGTTTAATTTGTAGGATTTTCCACAATCTGGATTTCACTGATTCCCTCCCCAACGTGTGTATTAACATGTTCCTCTGTTCCCTGTATTTCTTTGTGAACTGGCACCTGGTTCTAAAGACTCAGCCAGACTGATGCTTAATTGTTTTAGGCAGTACTACCTCATCTGTGGTGGTATCCACTCTCTTGGGGAAGCCCTGCTACCTGGAATCTCTATTTATGCGATTTTGGGAGCCACTGATGTTCATTGCTTAGATATGTAAGTTCACTAGGGGTTGAGGAATGAACTGGATACAATTAATCCTGAGCTGGGCGTGTGATCACACAGACCTCTCCACTCCTTCCCATCTCCACATTTTCCATCTTACAACTCAGGTGTAGGAGGAGCCTATGTTTCCGTCTGTGAAAATGTTCCATTACCAATTTGTTGGGGACAATGATACTCAGTTTTATTTTCTCATGTCATGGGTGATGTTTTCTACCTCTGCAGGTCCACAGGTTCTCTCCACTGCTGCTAAGATGGACTCCACTTCGTAGCTCTTAGTGTGGTGGGGCAGAGGATCACAGACCCCGGTCTTTGTTGGAGGCTCCAACAGTTGAAATTTCTTTACCCACTACTTCTCCCTTTACATGATTTCCCCAGAGAAACCCACAGTGGGTCATGCTGCAGTTGTGTAACTTTATGAACTGAAGGGTTGGAAAGAAGCTATAATAGGGCAGTTAGGGAGAACAGAGGGGGCTTCTTCCCTCCCTCACCCTATACTAGGGCCTTGCAGACCCAGTCTTTAGGCAAGGCTACACGTATGGCTGCTCCTCTCCCAACCTCCCTTCCACCTTGCGGTCCCACCAGTCAAACCACACAGTCCTAATGTCACATCTCCTTCTCTTGGGAGATTTCAGCTCCTCTCTCCTTGCTAACATCCCCAACCTTACTGGGATAGGGCTCATTTGGGCCACAGTGGCCTTCTCTCATTCCTGTGAGAGCTGTACTCCCAGCCTCAGTGAGGTTTCAGCCCCACTACAGGAAGAGTTCTATCTCCCCACACTGCAGTTTATAGCTAAGAAACCTAAGAGGGAGAGAAGTTAAGTAACTTGCCCGAGGTTGCACAGCTGGAAAAAACTGGAGTCAGAATTTAAACTCAGGTGTGCCTCATCCCAAAGTCTACACTTTTCCCATCCCATATCTTATGTTATAAGCTATTAATACCTGGAGTTAAGAAGAAGGAAATTTCAGGTCAAAAGTCTTTGAGAACAGGTGCGGTGGCTCATGCCTGTAATTCTAGTACTTTGGGAGGCCGAGGCGGGTAAAGTGCTTGAGGCCAGGAGTTTGAGATCAGCATGGCCGACATAGAAACACCCCATCAGCACTAAAAGCATACAAAAATTAGCTGGGCATACTGGCACACGCCTGTGGTCCCGTCTACTCTGGGGCTGAGACACGGGAGTTGCTTGAACCTGGGAGGTGGAGGTTGCAGTAAGCCGAGATTGCACCACTGCACTTCAGCCTGGGTGACAGAGTGAGACCCTGTCTCAAAAAGAAAATCTTTGACTAGATGCTTTTTATGTATAATTACAGTAAAAGGCAGGAAGGCTCAGGGCACAGGGGCCCATGTGGGAGAAAATATAAATGACTGAACTCGGTGCCACAGGGGGATGCTTCTCAGGGTGAATGGTGGGAGAGGGCAGTGATGCCCAGCAGGGTAACCCTGGGAACATTCTACAGATGCACACATGGCTAGAGAGAGAAAGGGAGGGTGAATGTTTTATTCAGTTTTAGTCTTGTGAAAAATACATTTAAAAAATTGTAGTCTAGGAGAATGAAACACGAATCAGCTGGAAATTCAGAATTATTGTGGGGTGGTAGACCTTTCCTGTGCCACCTAGTGACAAAATGAAAGAAGGCATAGTTGAACAATAGACTGATTTAATTGTACTCACAAAATGCTGACCTTTGGAACTATCAGATTCTCTGGGCTTTGGGAATACCTCAAAAATATCCTCAAACACTTCGTGTACTCCTCTGCAGGCCCTCTTGTTTACCCTTTCCCTGACGTGGAGATGAGCCATCACTCTGGGAACATGACTGGCCTGACCACCACTGGGCTCTGTGCCTGCAACCATGAGGGCAGCATGGGAGGGTCCTCTGAGGAGAGGGTGAGCAGGTGGAGACAGCCCAGCTGCTGGGGACTGCAGCACCACCTGCAGTGGCTGCACAGGTGCAGCCCCTGTAGCGCTGCCTGGTCAAAGCCTGTGGTGAATGTGTTAGGTGTCAGTGTGTGTTTGTGGGGGAATGCTAAGAAATGTTATGTTTATTACAGTAAAATTATTGAGAGGAATCAATAATTCTTTCTGTAGTAAAATAGGGTGTTCTGTTCAAAATTTATTGTCATATTTATGCTTTTGGTAGAATAATAATTTGAAAGCATAAGATAAACAATGTTTTTTTAGAATTTATATTTCTTGTACGTTACACAGCAGCCATTTTGCAAAAATTGTCAGGTAAGGGGAAGGTGGAGATGCCCTCTCAAGAAAGAGGCTTTGATGAAAAGAAAGTCCTGGATGACAGGAAGTAGAAATAAAAGTTCCAGGGAACTGCGGAGAGGAGGAGTGGTAATGGGGAAGATGGTGAGCTTATCCTCTCCAACCTGGGTCAGGGGAAACGTAGAGGCAGAGGGACACTGGCTGTATTAGTCTGTTCTCATGCTGCTATGAAGAAATACCCAAGACTTGATAATTTATAAAGGAAAGAGGCTTAATTGACTTGCAGTTCCACATTGCTGGGGACACCTCAGGAAACTTACAATCATGGCAGAAGGCAAAAGAGGAATAGGCACCTTCTTTACAGTGGCAAGATGGAGGGATTACAAGCAGGGGAAATGCCAGACTCTTATAAAACCATCATATCTCATGAGACTCACTCACTGTCATGAGAACAGCATGGGGGAAACCACCCCCATGATTCAATCATCTCCACCTGGTTCCACCCTTGCCACGTGGGTATAGGGATTACAATTCAAGGTGAGATTTGGGTGGGCACACAGAGCTAAACCATGTCCTTCCACTCCTGGCCCATCCCAAATCTTATGACCTCACATTTCAAAACACAATCAAGTCTACCCAACAGTCCCCCAAAGTCTTAACTACTTCCAGCATTAACCCAAAAGTCCAAGTCCAAAGTCTCATCTGAGACAAGGCAAGTCCTTTGCACCTGTGAGCCTGTAAAATTGAAAGCAAGTTAGTTACTTCCTAGATACAATGGGGGTACAGGCATTGGGTAAGTACACTTATTCCAAATGAGAGATATTGACCAAAATAAAAGGGTTACAGGCCCCATGCAAGTCCAAAATGCAATAGGGCAGTCATTACACCTTAAACTTCCAAAATGATCTCCTTTGACTCAATGTCTCACATCCAAGAAGATTTCTGCATGACAGTGTTGGGATGGGAGGCCAAGTCAAAGGAGAGGATTCCAGGCTCTGATGGGGCCAAGAATCTGGAACACAAGTTTTCCAGGCACAATTGCATCTTCTGAGAAAACAGGCACCTTGAGAACAGACGGATGAGGGCCTCTGCAAGGAGGCCAGAGGAGCCACAGCTGTGCAAGTCCTACAGGCAGCCTGACTTTCACAGTTAATATTTTAGAATTTTTAAGGTATATAGTGTATAAATAATTTTTAAAACTATTTGCTGTTAGGCAATACCTTTTTTTTCGTATTTTTTTTTTTATGAGTCATTTTGAAACTCCAAGAGGCTTGGGGGCCATGAGAACCTCAGATTACCTTAGGAAATAATCAGTTAATATTAAAACTCCCTCCAAAAGAGAGATGAGCTCACAGCCTGAAATTTTAGTCCAGCATTTTTATTTACCAGGAGACACAGGGCATGAGACTTTTTTACAGGTATTTAAATTACAGTGTTTCTCTGTTGATTCCTGAATGCAATAAAAAGCAGAAAGATAATCACCAAGAAAAACATTAGAATTGTGTATAAAAGGCTCTCAAGATCAGAGAGATCTACTGGCAAATACCAACAGTGCTTTTTTCACGCACTGAGGTTGCCTTGAGTTGTGGGCCGTCAAGACCCAGGTTTCAAGCTACTCAGAGAGGGACACAATGACTCTTGAGACTTTGGGTCTCTTCCTCTTTGAAGAGAAGGCTAGACTATGTGGGTTATGTGAAAAGCAGTTGCATCTTCTCAGCTGGAGACATAGAGGTATTGAGTTGATACAGGGAGTGTGTGCAGGAGATGTATATGGGCGCTGAGTAGCTGGAGAGGTGAACGTGCCAGGACCGTGTTGTCTCTCCACCTCCCACTCATTCTTCTGTACTCTTCCTCATGGACTGGGGCTGGGACTCATGTCTGCTCTGCCAGCTGTTCTGCAGGTCTCCATCAGTAGGGGCACAGAGGAAGACCACAAGGAGGGAAAAAGGGTCTGCTCTTTCTCATTTGCTTCTTGTTCCTGTCTGCAGTTTCCCCACCTTGTTTCTCCACACCAGCGGTGACTGTCTCTACAGCAGCAGCTGAATCTAGTTTGCCGTTTTCCCAACAGTAACGAACCCAGCTTTTTCATGCTCCCTTCCAGACACCAGCACCAGCTGGCCTGTGCAGCCTCCTCAGATGTCTTTATCCAGCCCCACAGGGCCACGCCTCTGAGCTCAGAGGCACCAACACAAGCTGCCTGATGTCCCCTCCTTAGTGGTGATACTGATAGTTTTACCTACGTGGGACCCTTCCTGTAAGCATCTATGTTTTATTAATTCTACCCTTCTCGGTGCTCCTCCAGTCCTAGGAGGGAGCACTGCTTCCCGCTGTTGCTGCGGCCATGATGACTTCCTGTTTTCTTTTTGCGTTTCCACTGCTCCAATCCCTAGGTAACAATTCTTTATGCTAAGTTCTCTTTGTGATAAGAACTGTCTCCTGACTGGGTCATAACTGATAAGATGAGCATCCAGAGGTAAAGGAGGGATGAGCAATGTGGCATTGCTTGCACTTAACACTCCTATGTGAGTCCACACCTAGTGACATCTGGCTCTAGTGTTATGTCCATCGTTAGGGACTCTGACAGGTGTTCCCTGCCTTGCTTCCCATCTGCTGCCAATCTTAAGGAGCCAGCTCATTTCTTCCTTTTGGGAATGCCCTCTAGCCTCTGCTCAGCATTCAGGCACGGCTGACCACATGGCCCCAGAAGGGGAAGACGTTCTTCTGCTTATCCCAGTGTAAGGCCTGTTTTCCCAGGCAATATATTGCATCCACTGTAGATGTCTTCCCAGTGGCTTAGATAAAACACTCTCTCTACTTGGAGTGTGTTTGCTGTCTGCCTCTCACAGGTCAATTCTTCTAGAACAAAGGATACCAGCATCTGAACACATTGGGTTATCCAGTCTTTGAAATACCCAGGGATAGAAAGACTACCCAGAATGTGTTGGGCTGCCAGCTCAGTTAATTTTCAATATTTTCCTCAGCATGAGGTACAAACCAGCCTCCATCACTACGTTCAACCTCTTGTCTGCTCACAGAATTTACACATAACTCCTTAAGTACAAGAAATAACATGGGCAGTTTAAATCCATAATAAGAATATACACATTTTCCCAATTAAGCAACAAATCCTATAGGCATAACTGTGGTAGAACACATGACTTTATGTTCCCCCAAAAAAATCCCAATGCCTCACTCCCAACAACATGATTCCCCCAAAGAACACTGGGTGTGGCCTTGATTTATATGTGCCCAACTGCCCAACCTAAAGGGCCATTATGTTGATTTCCTCCTAAGAGTAAAATAGATACTACTTTTTTTGAGTTGGAGAATGACTGAGACCTTTAAGTCACTTTTTATGGTCATCAGAAGAAGAAAAGTGTTATTCTTACTTAGCTTAGGAAAAAGGCAGAATCCCTTTAGGGGAACAGGTATCCTGCAATTTAGTTAAGTAATCATAATGGGTGCTTATACTGGGTTGAATATTATCCCTCCCCAAATTCATGTCCATTCAGAACCTCAAAATGTGACTTTATTTGGAAATAGGGTCGTTGCAGATAAAATTTGTTACTATGAGGTCATTTTGGATTAGGGTGGGTGTTGCTCCAACAACTGATGACCTTATGAGAAGAGAAGACAGAGACACACAGGAAGAACACCATGCGATGATTGGAGTGATGTGTCTACAGACCAAGGAATGCCACGGATCACCGTGGCAACCCACAGAAGCTAGAAGAGGAAGGAAGAATCCTTCCCCCATAAGCCAGAGGGAGCGTGGCCTTGCCAATAACTTGATATTGGATTTCTAGCCTTCAGGGCTGTAAGAAAATAAATTTCTCTTGTTACATGCCACCAGTTTCTGATGATCTGTTGCAGAAGCCCTATGAAACTAACAAGGTGCATTTGATTTTGAAAGATGAGAAACCCTTGAGAATAGTCAAATGAGTAAAGTTTTTTTTTTTTAATTACAGCTATGGATAATAGTCTATGGCACAGTAGAAATTTTTAAGGTTTCTTTGGCAGCTGATTCAGTGAGGAAGGTGAGAGAGAATTCGGGCAGAGGAGAATTTGTAGAAGCTAGTGACAATCCCAGGAAAATTCTTGGAATTCCCACTACACATGGTTTAGGATCTGGGCCATTTTATTAGGACAGTAAAGGGCAGTGTGACTCCAGAAAAATGCAGGGCTTGAGACCATCTCATTACACGTGTTTAGGAAATTTTACTTCCCCCTGGAGAACTCAAGGAAATTAAAACACCATTATAAAAGTAATGCTTTTTTGTTAATGAGGTAAAAGAGGGAGAGGAGGAGTTGGATTTTTTAAAAGCGTAGTACAGTCTTTTGCCGGTGAACAGAATCAAGTGTATACTATAGAAAGAAAACTGAAAAAGCAGAGTTACAAACTCGATGTATTTTGGGACCACGTACTACACAACCATGTCCAGAGGCGGAAATGTGTGGTCAAACCGCCTCCATTCCTTCTGTTTGGCTCAATGTGCTTTCTGTGGGACAGGAGAAGCTACTAGACAAGTGAACCAAAAATACAGGGCATGACTCACTCATTCTCCATCTCTTTTTCTGTGCACTTCTCAGATATTCCACCAGAGAGCCTGTGCTCTATTCCAGACGGGTGGGATAACACCCCTTTCCCGAAAGATGTCCACAACATAATCCCTAGAGACTGTGAATATCACCTTACATAACTAAAGAGGCTGTGCTGCTGTGATTAAGGTTGATAACCTTGATGTGGGTAAATTATCTTCTATACCAGTGGGCCCAATCTAATCACACAAATTCTTGAAAGCGGGGGACCTTGTCTAATTGTGGTCAGAGAGACGCAGCATTGCTGGCTTTGAAGTTCCAGAGGAAGGGCCGTGAGCTAACAAATGCAGGCAGTCTCTAGAAGGTAGAAAAGGAAAGAAAATGAATTCTCCTCTAGTCTCCAGAAAGAAGTGTAGCCCTCCAACATCTTGATTTTAGCTCAGTGGGACCCATGTCAAAATAATGACCTACAAAACTGTAAGATAATAAGTTTGTGTTATTTAGCCACTAAGTTCATGGTCATTTGTAACAGCAGCAATAGGAAACCAGTAAAGACCTAGTAGTATCCCTGTATTTGGCACCCTTTCGTCATTTCAGGGACTGGGATGGTTATGCAAGTTGAACTGCTATGTGCCAGACATTGTACTACATACGGTGTCTCAGCCCTCAGCCCTCAGAAGGGGGCTAGGATTATACCTCCCACTAACAAATACTGCAAACACTTGGAGGGTGGGGACAGTGTTGGTCTTAACCCTGCTGGCCTCCGTGGCCTAATCCAGTACCTAAAACATGGTAGATTCTCAGTAAAGATTTATCAAATGAAAAAAAGGATGTTCAAGGAGGTTATACAACTTTCTCAGGATGAGGGGACAATATGGATCTAAATCAACACCTATCCATTTAAATGAAGGTCATATACTTTCCACTACAAGGTATAAGCCACAAAATTATAGTACATTCATATAAAAGCTAGAGTACATACATTTATTCCGTTTCCAGTGTCCCAGATTCTTTATATACATTGTTTCATTTGGATCTAATAATGAAGACATTAATTATATGTATTAGATGGATTAGGAAACCAAAACTCAGCGAGGTTAAGAAATTCTCTCAAGTTTTATGAGTAGTGGTAGCAGAAATTATTTCCAGTCCCAAGTCTGTAAAGGTATTATTTAGTTTCATTTTCCTGGGTTTATGAGTTGTTCTATGAAAGCAGAATCTATTATTCTCTTTGAATATTCTAACTACTCACAATAATCGTGATCTTTTTGAAGGCAAAAACCGTATCTATTCATTTTCTTTTATTTTCAGAGGCAGCTGATTTTATGTAGCATATCACACACTCAGATTCTATTGACCTATGGCAGAGAATGTACTCCGTTTGACACAGATATCAGAGATACTCTTTTACTAAATAGTGCTATTTAAAAATTATGGCACAACTTGAGGTATTTTTTTCCAAAGAGTCACTCTCCCAAGACACATTTTGGTTGCTTGTCATACAGAAGACACCATATTGAGCACAGAACAAAATCCACCCACATGCAGTATTGTCTCGTGGTTAGATGCATGGGATTTAGTCAGACATGACTGGGGTTGGGTCCCTGGACCACCATTCACTAGCTGTGGGACTTTAGCAAATTATACTAGTTTCTTGAACCTCAGTTCTTCATCTATGACAATAGTTCTTACCTAATAGGTTTTGCTTTTTTGTTTTTTACCTATTTATTTTTATTTGGTTTTGCTCTTTTTTAGTAAGGATTAAGTGGAATAAATCTGAGAAGTTTTTAGCATAGTGTCTAGCTACTGCAATTATTAGTTCAAAATGGATGTATATTTAATGTGCTTATTAGTGCAGTGTTTAGTATGTAATAAGCACCAAAAACTATTATATAATACTATTAATAAGATAGGGTCACTGTCATTATGGAGCTTTAATCCAGATAAAAGATAAGATGGATTTGCAGATTTAAAAGCCTCAGAGTGAGATACTTTTGGTTTCCAGTCTGGCATGTAAGGAGCTTGTAAGTCATCACTCCTGTCCTCACTGCATGGCAAAACCTGAACAGGCTGAACATAAACACTCTTCAATTCCATCAGAGATTTGAGACCTTAGGGCAAATCCTTGCCCCTCAAACTGGAGAGACAGATATGCAGAAACAGAGAATCACAACTTACTGGACGAAAATTCAGGAATAGAAAACTCCACAGGAACCAGTACTAGAGTAGGAAAACCTGAACGTAATTGATGAATTGCTGGAGGCTCAGTGTGGACAGGGCTAGAATTTAAAACTCCAGGTCTTAGGGAGGCCCCCAGGCTTCACTGAGTTTTATTTTAAGGAACCCTGCTAGTTCCTCACAGGGAAGATTAGAGAAAAATTCCCTGTGTTTCTACCAGAGTACTATGTTCTTCTTAACAAGCACCTGTTCTCAAGAGGAATTATTTTACCAGAGCTGAACTAACTGGGGTTTTACCAGAACCTAAGTAATCTTGTAGAAGGAAAATACTCAGTTCTAGCCCCCTCTAGTCTTCCTGTATCACGCAAAGGCGGGAAAAGCTGAGGAGCATTTGTGAAAATGCAGGTTCTTCCCAACTTTATCGATGGATTCAATGCAATTCCAATAAAAACATCAGTAAATTATTTTGTGGGTATCAGAAAAACTGATTCTAAAGTTTATATGAAAAGACAAAAGACCCACAATACCCAACACAGTATTAAAGGAGAAAAATCATGTTGAAAGACTGACACTACCAGACTTCAACACTAAATATAAAGCCACAGTAATGAAGACAGTTTGGTATTGAAAAAAGAACAGACAAATAGATCATTGGAACGTACTAGAAAGCCCAGAGAAAGACCTACACAGAGACAGTCAATTGTTTTATGCAGGAGTAAAGGGAATTCTTTGGAGAATAAATAGTCTTTTCAACAACTATTGCTGGAACAATTAGATGTTCACATCCAAACAAATAAAAATAGGCATTGACCTTATACTTTTTACAAAACTTAACTCAAAATGGATCATTAATTTAAATGTAAAATATAAAACTACATACTCCCAGGTAATATATAAAAAAATCTAAGTGACTTTGGGTTTGGTGATGACGTTTTGGATACTACATCAGAAGAATAATCCATGAAAAAAATTGATAAGTTGGATTTCACTACAATTAAGAAAAACAACTGCTCTGTTAAGAGGCTGAGAGGACAAGTGAGATTGGGGAAAAATCTTTGTAAAACACTTATCTGTTAAAGGACTGGTATTCAAAGTATAGGAAAAAACCTCTTAAAACTCACAAATAAGAAAATGAATAAGCCAACTAAGAAACTGGAAAATGTCTGACTAAATACCTCACTCAGTAAGATATATTGGATTGCAAATATACATGAAAATATGCTCAACATCGTATTTCAGTAAAGAATTGCAAATTAAAATGACAATGAGATATTACTACATATGTCTTAGAGTAGCTAACATTCAAAACGTTGATAACACCAAGTGCTGGCAAGGATGTGGGGCAACAGGAACTCTTATTAATTGCTGGTAGAAACAAAAAATGGTACTGGCATTTTGGAAGATAGTTTTCAGTTTCTTACAAAATTAAACATAGTCTTATTATACAACCCAGCAGTTACACTCTTTGATATTTAACCAGGTTGTTGAAAAAACATGTCCAGAAAAATGTGCACATGAATTTTATAGCTGCTTTAATCATAATTTCCAAAACTGGAAGCAACTGGAGTGCTCACTTCAATAGGCGAATGTTAAACAAACTGGGTTCCATCTAGACAATGGACTATTATTTGGTCCAACAAAAAGCCATGACAAGACATGGAGAAACCTTAAATGCATATTACAAAAGAAAGCAATCAATCCCAAAAGGCTACATACTGTATGATCCTTATGGCAGTCCTGACCTGTGAGATTGGTATTAAGGTTATTATTGGCTCCATTTTATAGATGACTAAACTGAGGCTCAGCGTGGTTAAGCCCAGAAGTCACACATTAATGGCTGAGCTAGGGTTCAAACCCACATGTGCTGATTCCAAGTCCCAGTTCTTTTTAACTGGGCCAAATCTATATTCATTTCATTCTGTGGTTGGGCCTTCACTACTGCCCAAGCTTCCTGTATTTTCTCCTATTGACTCTCTATTTCTTGCTCATCAGGATTCTAAGATTTCCATTTTCCTCAAATGCCACCTACATTATCAGATAAACTTAGGATCCTTCTGGCCATCTGGAGAATGACAAAATCACAGGAGAGCTGTCCACACCTGTTGGGATCTGGGACCTTGGAGGAAACATTACTTCTGGAAAAAATCCACCTGGGCAAATGACAGACCAGGAATGGGAGAAGTGCCCTGGCCTCTCCTGCTTCTGCCTGCCTTCTGCCAATGTCTCCTGCTGGCCATGCTGGCCTGGAATCCAGCTGGCAAGGAAGCTGAGACACGTGGCTGGCCAGAGAACAATGGAGCTTCCCTTTTCCCTTTCCCAGCTCTAGCTCTCCATGAGAATTTGGATATACTTGTCTTACATTTTCTAGTTTAAAAATTCAAAAAAATTACCTGAAGATTATTCCAAAAAATTATCTAAAGAAAACTTAGCCCAAACTTGTAGGGAAATTTTGAGTTATCTGCCAAGGTAGCCCTTACATCATATTCTGGAAACTTCCCTCTTCTGTTTCTCCTGTCTCCACCCCGATCTGCATGTTTTATTATCCTGCTCTGGTCCTGTCTTCCAATATAGATGACTGCTTCAACACTGGACACATGACCAAAAGGTCAATTTTGGGCCAAGAGAACTTCACTTTCTTTCCAGGTCACTAGAGATATCACCTGCATACTCAGCATTCTGAGTAGAAGTGACCTTTGCAAAAACCATGAAATAAATCACACATACCAAAGGATGTATATGATGAGTGTGTTCATTTTAAAGAACAATACTTATGTTATAAAAGCCAAATATCTGTGCTGGAATCCTTGGAATCTGTCATGTACCTCCCTCAGGTGTACCTCCCCATCTCCTGCCCTAAGTGACAATCATTTCCTTGCTTTGCTTTTATAGTTTTGCCATATACATGTGTTTTTCTAAACAATATATGAGTTGCTTTTGAACTTTATATACATGGAATCATGTCTTAGGCATTGTATTAGTCCATTTTCACACTGCTGTTAAAAACATACCTGAGACCTGATAATTTATAAAGACAAAGAAATTTAATGGATTCACAGTTCCATGTGGCTGGGGAGGCCTCACAATAGTGGCAAAAGGCAAAAGGCAAAAGGCATGTTTTACATGGTGGCAGACAAGAGGGAATGGCAGCCAAGTGAAAGGGGAAACCCCTTGTAACCAGCAGATTTCATGAGACTTATTCACTACTATAAGAACAGTATGGGGGAAACTGCCCCCATGATTCAGTGATCTCCCACAGGTCTCTCCCACCACACATGGGAATTATGGGAGCTACAATTCAAGATGAGATTTGGGTGGGGACACTGCCAAAACACATCAGGTATATTTCTTTTTTTTTTCTTTTTGAGATGAAGTTTCACTCTTGTTGCTCAGGCTGGAGTGAGATGGCACGATCTCAGCTCACTACAACCTCTACCTCTTGGGTTCAAGCAATTCTCCTACCTCAGCCTACTGAGTAGCTGGGAATGCAGGCATGCGCCACCATGCTGGGCTAATTGTGTATTTTTAGTGGAGATGGGGTTTCTCCATGTTGGTCAGGCTGATCTTGAACTCCTGACCTCAGATGATCCACCTGCCTCAGTCTCCCAAAATGCTGGGATTACAGGTGTGAGCCACAGTGCCCAGTCACATATCAGGCATCTTTCTAAAAGTTATTTTCTTTTTCCATCCACCATTATCTTTTTGAAATTCAAAAATATTTATGTTTTTAACTGTATTGTTTTTCACTTCTTCCTGCTGCATTGTGGAATATACTGAATTTATTGATTCAGCCTACTTTCAGTAGACAGCAAGGTTATTTCCAGATTTTTTTGATACCACAGTGATGCTATGGAAACATTTTGCACCTTTTACTTGGTGCACACCATTGTTTTTCTAGGGCCAATAACGCAAATATATTAGGGTAGAAATGCTTAATCATTTTGCATGCGCACGCACACACAAACACACACACACAGAGTCATGCATCATTTAATCCCAGGGATGTGTTCTGAGAAATGCATGCATCCTTAGGTGATTTCATCGTTGTGCAAATATTGTAGAGTGTACTTACACAAACTGAGATTGGATAGCGTACTGCACACCTTGGCTATATGGTATAGCCTATTGCTCCTTGGCTACAACCTGCACAGCATGTTACTGTATTGAATACTCTAGGCAACTGTAACACGATGGGAAGTATTTGTGTATTTAAACAGAAAAGGTACAGTAAAATACTGTAAAAAAAGCTAAAAATTGGCACATGTGTATAGGAAACTTACCATGAATGTAGCTTACAGGACTGAAAGTGGCTCTGGGTGAGTCAGTGATGAGCGGTGAGTGACTGTGAAGGCCTCGGACATTACTGCACACTACCGTAGACTTTATAAACACTGTATACTCAGTCTACAGTAAATTGTTTAAAAATGTTTCTTTCTTCAATATTAAGTTAACCTTAG
The DNA here is from genome assembly GCF_030222135.1 of Aotus nancymaae. Taxonomy (NCBI): domain Eukaryota; kingdom Metazoa; phylum Chordata; class Mammalia; order Primates; family Aotidae; genus Aotus; species Aotus nancymaae. Next base: position 6,575,828 of record NW_026988412.1, on the reverse strand, counting down.
CTGATTGTAACATTTTTACTTTATAAACTTTTACATTTTTGAAACTTATTAACTCCTGTCATAACACTTAGCTTAAAACACCAACACACTGTACACCTATACAAAATATTTTACTTATATCTTTATTCTATAAACTTCTTCCTATTAAATTCTTTTTTCAACTTTTTAAACATTTTTTGTTAAAAATCAAGACACACACACACACATTAGCCTAAGCCTACACAGGGTCAGAATCATCACTATCACTGCCTTCTGCCTCCACATCTTGTCCCACTGCAAGGTCTTTCGGGGGAAACCACAGGCGTGCAGCTGTCATCTCCTGTGAAAACAATGCCTTCGTTTATGATACCTCCCAAAGGAGCCGTCTCAGGATGTTTTACAGATAACTTTTAAAGATAAGTAGAAGTAAACCCTAAACAAATGATAGAAATTATAGTACAGTAAATATATAAATTAGTAACAGTAATTTATTATCATTATCAAATATGTACTGTACATACAATAATTATATGTGCTAGACTTTTATATGACTGGCAGCAAAGTAAGTTTGTATACACCAGCATCCCCACAAACACATGAATAATGCATTCCTCTATGACATTATGAAGGCTATAACATCACTAGGCAATAAGCATTTTTCAGCTTCAGTATAATTTTATGGGACCACCATTATGTATGTGGCCCATCACTAACTGAAATGTCATTATGTACCACGTGACTGTACATGGGGAAAGGGAGACAGAGTCAGGTTTTCTGCTTAAAGGCAAATTATTTTCCAAAATAGTTTTAACCCAATTATACACCATAATTAGGTACGAGCATTTCCATTTCTCTAAATCCTCACTGCCACCCAATATCATCAGACCCTTTATGTTTTTCATTTGCATTTCTCTGGTTACTAATGAACTTGAGGATGTTTGTGTGGGTGTATTGGTCATCTGCTTTTACTTCTTATCTTAATCAGTTTGGGCTTTTATAACAATCTATCATAGATTGGGTGCTTATAAACAAAAGTAATTTATTTCTCAAAGTCTGAGATCAGGTGCCAATGTGGTCAGGTTCTGGTGAGGGCCTTCTTCCACGATGCAGACTGCTGACTTCCAGTTGTACTCTCACATGGCAGAAGGCAGATGAGAGTGCTCTCTAGGGGCGCTTTTACAACAACATTAATCCCATGAATGAAGGCTCCACCTTTGTGATCTAATTATCTCCCAAAGGCTTCACCTCTTAATACCATCACCTTCTGGGTTAGGATTTCAATGCAGAAATTTTAGGGGAAGATAAACATTCAGTCCATTGCACTCCTCTTTGAAGCGTCTCTTCACGTTTATGTATTTTTCTATTAATGCTATTTGCTTTTTTCTTATGGATTTATAAAAGGTATTTATATACCTTTGGTTCAAATTCTTTACATTGTACATGTAAGGCAGGTGTCTCTTAACTTGTGGCCTGCCTTTTTGTTTACTGAAATAGTTTATTGAGCAGAAATTCTCAGTTTTCATATTACTGAACCAAGCTGTCTTTTCCCGATTTTCCCTGTTTGTGTTTGTTTAAATCATTTTTGTTCCATAGAAGTTGTTTTGGTGCCCAAGATCACATTCCATCAGCGAAAGGTCTGATTCAGTATTATTTGTGTTGGAAAGTTCTGTAGAAACATGGATTCCCTTCAGTAATTTCATTAATAGAGTTTCTACTGTAGATTTAACCTTGTTCCAAAAATAAATCCACCTTAGTGATATTATATATATTATTTTCATGCCTGGATTCAGTGTCTAATCTTCTATTTAGCACTTTGTGCATTTCTGGTCATGTTGAAGTTGTTTCTAATCTCACCTTCCCTGTCCCTGTCCGGCTTTTCTATCAGTTATGCTTCTTTGGAGCTCTGAAAGAGTTTGTACAGTAGAATTGTCTATTCCTCGAATGCACAGATGAATCCAACTGTTAAACTGTCTGGGCCTGATATTTTCAGAACATTTTAAATTAATGATTAAACTTTATTAGTTTTCTTTTTTAACAGCGTTCAGACGTTTCTATTTCTTTGTTGAGTCAGCTTCTGTAAATTATCTATTACTAAGAATGTATTCATTTCATGGGTTATAATATCCTCTCATTCCTCTTAATGTTTACGGCATTCCTAGTGAGGTGCTGTTTTCTTTCCTGACATTAGAATTAGTCACAGGTGCCTTCCACATTTCTCCCTCCCTCCTTCCCCACCTCTCTCTCTACTTCCCTCTCTTTCATTCTTATTTATCTAATTTTCTTTAGCTCCACCAATATTAATCAGCATCTCTTTGCTCTTCTCAGACAATACAATGACCCAAAAATTTTTTAACCTCATTTTCCCCACCATGTGCCTCTTCAAATTCCTATTTTCTCTCATTCTGTGGTTTTTCAGTTTTTTGATACTGTCCTTTGATGCACAACAGTTTTTAATCTTGACAAAGTCCAATTTATCTATTTTTCTTTTGTTGCCTATGTTTTTGGTGATATGTATGAGAAACCATGACGAATCCAGTGTCCCATGTTTTCTTTTAAGAGCTTTTGTGGTTTTAGTTATTATATTTCTATTATTGATCTATTTTGAGTTATTTCCTGTATGTGGTATGAGGGATAGGTCCATCTTTATTCTTTTACATGTAGATATCCAATTTTCCCAGCACCATTTGTTGAAAAGACAATTCTTTACCCATTGAATAGACATGTCACTCTTGCCAAAAATTGATTGGCCATGCAAGTATGGATTTATTTCTGAACTTTCAATTTTATTCCATTGGTCTATATGTCTATCCTCATGCTAGGATCATATTGTTTTGATTACTACAAGTTTGTAGTAAGTTTGAAATCAAGAAGTATAAGTTCTCCCAATTTAAAAATTATTTTCTAAAGACTTTTACTATTAGGGGACTCTTGCAATTCTGTATGAATTTGAGAATTGGCTTTTCCATTTCTGAAGAAAGAGCTGTTGGAATTTTGACAGAATTTATGTTAAATATTTAGGTAACTTTGGATACCATTGATATCTTAACAATATTAAGTTTTCTTATTCACAAATGCAGGATGTTGTTCCATTTATTTAGATCTTAATTTATTTCAATAATATTTTAAAAGTTTTCAATTATTTCACTTCCTTGGGTAAATTTATTCCTGGGATTTTTAATTTTTTTAGATGCTACTATAATTGGAATTTTATTTTTGGATTGTTTATTACAGACATATATAAACATAAGTTATTTTGTGTGTTTATCTTGTATCATGCAATTTTGATGCATTTATTAGCTCTAGCAGCTTTTTTATTTTGCAGATTCTCTGGTATTTTCTCTATATAGGATCATCCCATTTGCTAATAGATATAGCTTGACCTCTTCCTTTTTAATTTGGGTGCCTTTTTTTTCTTTTTCTTTTTAAATTTCTTTGGAAAAAAACTCCAAAACAATGTTGAAAAGAAGTAGTGATTCCTTCTTGGTACTAAGGATACCAATAAGTTGGCATTTTTTGTTTTGTTCCTGATCTTAGGAGGAAATATTTCAGTCTTTCACCATTGAGTGTGAAGCTGTAAGATTTTCATAAATCCTCTTCGTCATGTTGAGAAAGTTCCATTTTATTTTGAGTTTCTGAGTGTCTTTATCTTAGGTCATTGGATTTGCATAAATGCCTTATCTACATCAACTGACATGATAATATGTTTTTTCTTCATTCTATGAATATAATATATTATATTGGTTGATTTTTATAAATTGAACCACCTCTGAATTCCTTAGATAAATCCCATATGGTCATAGAGTGTTATCTTTTTGATATACTGTTAGATTCAGTTTTCTAGTATTTTGTTGAGAATTTTTCTGCATCTATATTCGTAAGATATGTAGTACCATATGTAATTTTTTGTGATGTCTTTTTTTTGGTTTTGTAATGTTACCTTCATAGAATGAATAAGAAATGTTACTTCCTCCATTTTTAAAGAAGAGAATGAGAAAAATTGGTGTTAATTCTTGTTTAAATATTTGATATAATTTACTAGTTGTGAAGCTATCTGGTCCTAGACTTTTCTTTGTTGGGATGTTTTATTATTATTATTACTGATTCAATCTCTTTGCTTGTTAGATTTTCTATTTCTTCTTGAGTCACTTTAGGTGATTTGTATGATTCTAGGAATGTTCCATTTCAACTAGGTTATCTAGCTTGTTGGTTCACAATAGCTTGCAATATTCTTTTAAGACTCTTTGTATCTTGCAAGGTTGGTAGTAATAACCTCACCATAATCTCTCCTTTCAGTTATCTATGACTTCTCTCTTTTTATGTCTGTCAGCTCATTCAGAAGTTTGTCAGCTCTTTTCATCCTTTCAAGAAACTACTTTTAGTTTTATTGATTCTCTCTATTGCTTTTTATTCTTTATTTTATTTATCTTTAACCTTCATTATTTCTCCTAGCTTTGGGTTTAGTTTGTGTTTTTGTATATAATTCATCAAAGTGCAAGGTTAGCTTATTGATTTGAGATTTGTCTTCCTTTACAATGTATGCATTCACAGCTGTAAATTTTCCTATGAGCATTTTCTTCACTGCATTCCATAAATTATAGCATGTTGTGCTTCCATTTCATTAATCTCTAAGTATGTTCTAGATTTATTTGTGTATTATTTTTCTTTGTCTAAATGTTCATTTAAGGGTGCTGTTTAATTTTCACATATTTGTGAGTTTTCTTGTTTTCAATTCACTATTTCTAACTCTAATCCATTGTGTTCATAGAAGCTGCTTTGTATTATTTTAATCTTTTATATTTTTTAAGATTATTTTTGAGGTCTTACATTTTCTCTCCTGGAGAATCCTCTATGTGTACTTGAAAAGAATGTGTATTCTGCTATAGTTTGGTGGAGTGCTTTATGTATATCTGTCATGTCTAGTTGCTTTTTAGTGTTGTTCAAGTTCTCTTTTTTTTTCAGTCATCTGTCTAGATGTTCTATCTGGTATTAGAAATGAAGTTTTGAAGTTTCTAACTTTCATATGTGAGTGTTTCACATTTTCTGTGTTTGGGTTATGCCATTCCCCTACTATGTGTCTAAGTTAAGTTTCTTTTTATTTATCATGTTTGGGATTTAATGGGCTACCTGAACTTCTTTTTTTCCCCTCTGTGCTTCAGTCTGTGTAATTTCCGATGGAGCTGAAAAACACAACAAGAGAACTTCACGAAGTGTACACAAGTTTCAATAGCCAAATCAACAAAGCAGAAGAAAGAATATCAGAAATTGAAGAAGAACACAATGAAATAAAATGAGAAGGCAAGATTAGAGAAAAAAGAGTGAAAAGAAATGAACAAAGCCTCCAAGAAATATGGGATTATGTGAAAAGACCAAATCTATGTTTGATAGGTATACCTGAATGTGACGGAAAGAATGAATCCAAGCTGGAAAACACTCTTCAGGATATTAACCAGGAGAACTTACCCAACGTAGCAAGGCAGGCCAACATTCAAGTCCAGGAAATACAGAGAACAACACAAAGATATTCCTCAAGAAGAGCAATCCCAAGGCACACAGTTGTCAGATTCACCAGGGTTGAAATGTAGGAAAAAATGCTAAGGGCAGCCACAGAGAAAGGTCGGGTTACCCACAAAGGGAAGCCCATCAGACTCACAGCAGATCTCTTGGCAGAAACTCTACAAGCCAGAAGAGATTGGGGGCCAATATTCAACATCCTTAAGGAAAAGAACTTTCAACCTAGAATTTCATATCCAGCCAAACCAAGCTTCATAAGCGAAGGAGAAATAAAATCCTTTATGAACAAGTAATTGCTGAGAGATTTTGTCACCACCAGGCCTGCCTTACAAGAGCTCCTGAAAGAAGCACTAACCATAGAAAGGAACAACCAGCACCAGTCACTGCAAAAACATACCAAATGGTAAAGAGCATCAACACAATGAAGAAACTGTATCAACTAATGGGCAAAACAGCCAGCTAGTATCAAAATGGTAGAATCAAATTCACAAATAACAATATTAACCTTAAATGTAAATGGGGTAAATGCCCCAATCCAAAGACACAGACTGGCAAATTGGATAAAAAGTCAAAACCCATCGGTGTGCTGTATCCAGGAAACCCATCTCATGTCCAAGGACACACATAGGCTCAAAATAAAGGAATGGAGGAAGACTTACCAAGCAAATGGAGAGCAAAAAAAAGCAGGAGCTGCAATCCTAGTCTCTGATAAAATAGATTTTAAACCAACAAAGATCAAAAGAGACAAAGAAGCACATTACATAATGGTAAAAGGATCAATACAACAAGAAGAGCTAAGGATCCTAAATATATGTGCACCCAATACAGGAGCACCTAGATACATAATGCAAGTCCTTAATGACCTACGAAGAGACTTAGACTCCCACACAATAATAGTGGGAGACTTTAACACTCCACTGTCAATATCTGACAGATCAGTGAGACAGAAAATTAACAAGGATATCCTGGACTTGAACTCAGATCTGGACCAAGCAAACCTAATAGACATCTATAGAACTCTCCACCCCAAATCCACAGAATATACATTCTTCTCAGAACCACATTGCACCTACTCTAAAACTGCCCACCTAATTGGAAGTAAATCACTCCTCAGCAAATGCAAAAGAACGGAAATCATAACAAACAGTCTCTCAGACCACAGTGAAATCAAATTAGAACTCAGGATTAAGAAACTAACTCAGAAATGCACAACTTCATGGAAACTGAACTGGCTCTTGAATGTGGACTGGATAAACAATGAAATGAAGGCATAAATAAAGATGTTCTTAAAACCAACAAGAACAAAGACACCACATACCAGAATTTCTGGGACACATTCAAAGCAGTGTCTAGAGGAAAATTTATAGCAATATATGTGCACATGAGAAGCAAGGAAAGATCTAAAATTGACACCCTGTCATCAAAATTGAAAGAGCTAGAAGATCAAGATTAAAAAAACTCAAAAGCTAGCAGAAGACAAGAAATAACTAAGACTAGAGCAGAACTGAAGGAGACAGAGACACGAAAAACCCTTCAAAAAATCAATAAATCCAGGAGCTGGTTTTTTGAAAAGATCAACAAAACAGACAGGCTACTAGCCACATTAATAAAAAAGAAAAAGAGAAGAATCAAATAGATGCAATAAAAAACAATAAAGAGGATATCACCACCAATTCCACAGATATGCAAACTACCATCAGAGATTACTACAAACAACTCTATGCACAGAATCCAGTAAACCTGGAAGAAATGGATAAATTCCTGGACACTTGCACTCTCCCAAGTCTAAACCAGGAAGAAGTTGAATCCCTGAATAGACCAATAACAAGGGCTGAAGTTGAGGCAGCAATTAATAGCCTACCAACCAAAAACTGCCCAGGTCCAGATGGGTTCACAGCCAAATTCTACCAGACATACAAAGAGGAGCTGGTACCACTCCTTCTGAAACTATTCCAAACAATACAAAAGGAGGGAATCCTTCCCAAATCATCCTGATGAGATACAATACAAAAGGAGGGAATCCTTCCTAAATCATCCTTGTGAGACCAACATCATCCTGATACCAAAACCCTGCAGAGACTCAACAAAAAAAGAAAACTTCAGGCTAATATCCATGATGAATATAGATGAAAAAATCTTCAATAAAATACTGGCAAACCAATTACAACAGCACATCAAAATGTTTATCCATCACAATCAAGTAGGCTTCATCCGGGGATGCAAGACTGGTTCAACATTCACAAGTCTATAAAAGTAATCCACCACATAAACAGAACCAAAGACAAAAACCCACATGATTATCTCAATAGATGCAGAGAAGGCCTTCGACAAAATTCAACGAATTTTAGAATAAAAACTCTCAATAAACTAGGTATAGATGGAACATATCTCAAAATAATAAACGCTATATACAACAAACCCACAGTCAATATGATACTGAATGGGCAAAAACTGGAAGCATTCCCTTTGAAATCTGGCACTAGACAAGGATGCCCTCTCTCACCACTCCTAGTCAATATAGTATTGGAAGTTCTAGCCAGAGCAATCAGGCAAGAAAAAGAAAGAAAGCGTATTCAATTGGGAAAGGAGGAAGTCAAATTGTCTCTATTTGCAGACGACATGACTGTATATTTAGAAGACCCGATCGTCTCAGCCCAAAATCTCCTGAAACGATAAGCAACTTCAGCAAAGTCTCAGGATACAAAATCAATGTGTAGAAATTGCAAGCATTCCTATACAGCAATAACAGACTAAAAGAGAGCCAAATGAAGAGTGAACTGCCATTCACAATTGCTACAAGGAGAATAAAATACCTAGGAATACAACTAACAAGGAACGTAAAGGACCTCTTCAAGGAGAACTACAAACCACTGCTCAACGAAATAAGAGAGGACACAAACAGGTGGAGAAACATTCCATGCTCATGGTTAGGAAGAATCAATATTGTGAAAATGGCCATACTACCCAAAGTAATTTACAGATTCAATGCTATCCCCATCACACTACCTATGACCCTCTTCACAGAATTGGAAAGAAACCACCTTAAACTTCATATGGAACCAAAAGAGAGCCTGCATAGCCAAGACAATCCTAAGCAAAAAGAACAAACCTGGAGGGATCATGCTACCTGACTTCAAACTCTACTACAAGGCTACAGTCATCAAAACAGTTAGGTACTGGTACCAAAACAGAGATATAGACCAATGGAACAGAACAGAGGCCTTGGAGGCAATGCCACACATCTACAACCATCTGATCTTTGACAAGCCTCTCAAAAACAAGCAATGGGGAAATGGTTCCCTGTTTAATAAATGGTGTTGGGAAAACTGGCTAGCCATGTGCAGACAGCTGAAATTGGACCCCTTCCTGACACCTTAAACTAAAACTAACTCCAGATGGATTAAAGACCTAACACTATAAAAACCCTAGGAGAAAACCTAGGCAAAACCATTCAGGACATAGGCATACTGCCCAAAGTAATTTACAGATTCAATGCTATCCCCATCAAGCTACCTACGACCCTCTTCACAGAACTGGAAAAAAAATACCTTAAACTTCATATGGAACCAAAAGAGAGCCTGCATAGCCAAGGCAATCCTAAGCAAAAAGAACAAAGCTGGAGGCATCATGCTACCTGACTTCAAACTATACTACAAGGCTACAGTAATCAAAACAGCTTGGTACTGGTAGCAAAACAAAGTCATGGGATCAAACAAACATTAAGGCTGGTATTACCTCTAAAACACCCAGTTTTATCAGAAAAGAAATGCCTTATCATTAAGCCCATGGGATTTAGATTTTCCATTAATTCAAAAATACAGACAGAAGACTTCTGGTTTTAGTTCCAACATATGAAGAGTCTTTAAAAGGTAATTAAGTTAAAATGAGTCAGTAGGGTGAATTCTTATCCAGTTGAATTGGAACCCTTACAAGAAAAGGAAATTAGGACACAGATATTGACTTAGAGAAGACTGGGTGAAGACACAGGGAGATGACTTTCATCCATAAGCCAAGGAGAGAGACTTAAGAAGAAACCAACCCTGTTCACATACTGATTTCAGACTAAGCCTCCAGAATTGTGGAAAAATAAATGTCTGTTTTTTAAGCCACTTGGTGTTTTGTTGTGGCAGCCCTGGCAAACTAGAACAGCACAAATCAGTCCACAGTTTCAGGGTCTCAGTTTTTACTGGTCTTGTTAAATAGGGTATTCACATTCCTGTGAAAGCAGTAGCCAGTTTATTTGTGAGTGCAGTAGATTGTTTGGTTTCAATCTCTATCTGTACTTAAATCCTTATCATGGCTTCATCATGGGCAGAGTGTCCTTTCCTGCCCCTTGATTTTGGCCATGGCCATGCAACTTGCTTTCACCAGTGGCCTGTGGGCATGATTAACATGGTGCCAATTTCAAACATAAACCTTAAGAGGCTTTCTGTGTTTCCATGTTTCCTCTTGCACCCCTTTCATTTCTATGAGAAGAACACGACCCACATAGCTTCAGATCCAAGGAGAATGAGAAACATGTGAGCAGAGGGTCCCTAGCTTAAAGTAGAGCCACCTAGTTCACCCCAGCCCAAATCAGCCACCCCTACCTAACCTGCAGACCTGTGTGTGAGCCCAGATGACATCAGCAGAGCTGCCTCTAGACAATCTATGGACACATGAGGAATACATATGGTTAAATGGCACCAGGATTCTGTAGTGATCACCCAAAATTATGTGGCAATAGTTAATTAGTACAATGAAAATGTGGCCTTAGATTGTTTAATCAAGATGGAAGCCATTTTTTTTTTCAGTATTGCAAAAGAATTGTTCTTTCCCCCTGAAGGAGCAATTACCCTGGAAGTTTTGGGCAGCTGTCTTGTTCCTGTGTTGTAGATACAGAGAAATGAGAGCAATCTGTGTTCCTACTAATGTGGAGTCATGGGATCAAACAAATATTAAGGCTGGAATTACCTCTAAAATGCCCAGTTATATCAGAAAAGAAATGCCTTATCATTAAGCCCATGGGATTTAGATTTTCCATTAATTCAAAAATACAGACAGAAGACTTCTGGTTTTAGTTCCAACATATGAAGAGTTTAGACATGATCACTCTTGTCCTTACAATAAGAAAAATGCTGAAGAAACTTCAAACAAACACATTTTCTTGGCTCCATCAATGATTCAAGATCAGAGGCAAACTGCCACCCCAAACTCTGGAGAGATGGGTAAGTACACAGAATCTGCTCACCTGGGGCAGATGTTGCTGGAGCCACAAATGGGTAGGAACCCTTACACAGCACTTGTGATGAACATCTGGAGGCTGAGTATAGACTAGTTTGAGAGTGAGAGACTCTTGTGGTCTGCAGCCTTAGGGAGACCCCCACACTTTCATGGATTTACATCTGAGATCCCAAACAGGTTCTATACAGAAGAATGGAGAAAGATCTCCTTGTGGCTTTAGCAGGAGGAGGCAAAAGTAACCATTGTGAACTCAGAGAGTTGTCCATAGCAAATGCTTATGTTCCAAAAAGAAGGATTTTATCAGAACCTAATGGAAGGGGGACAGCTAAGAAGCACTTGTGAAGCTTATCGTCCGAGGACACAGACCTGTTAAAAGATAATTATACAGTTATGGAATACTTTCTTTCCCTCATACCTTACTACTACATCAATAGTGTTTTAGTATAATAACACTGGATTACAGCTGAAAGAGCTGCAAGGTACAGACTTTATTTAAGAAGCCCAAAGGCAATAGGGAAAACAAAAACTAAAACATTAGACAAATTTCAAGCCTCTGACACCTGCAGGTATGGCAAACATTAGACACAACCCAACTCCCGGATAGATTAATATGACTTCACACTAAGGTGTTTACCTCCATTCTTATTACTCAATACATCATGTCTGGCTTTCAATAAAAAATTACAAGCCATGCTATAAAGGAAGAAAAAACACAGTCTGAAGAGAAAAAAGAAGCATTGCAATCAAGCTCAGATATGACACAGATTTTGAAATGATTAAACAGGGAAATTAAAATACAGGTATATATTACACCTGTATTTTAGTTCTAGACCCCTGAAACAAAGCAAATATTACAGTAAAGATAATCAAAATTTTTTTTTGTTTCCCACTGCATATAAAATTTATGTTTACACTATACTATGATCTAATAAGTGTGGAATGGCATTATTTCTAAAAACTTGCACATAGATTAATTTTAAAATATTGTTAAAATATGCTAACAATAATCTGAGCCTTCAGTGAGTCAGAATCTTCTTTCTGGTGGAGGACTCTGCATCAGTGTTGATTACTGTTGACTGATAAAGATGGTGCTTGCTGAAGGTTGGAGTGGTTATGGCAATTTCTTAAAATAAGACAACAATGAAGTTTGTTGCATCAAGTGCCTCCTTTTTTAATGAAAGATTTCTCTGTAGCATGCAATGTGGTTTGATAGCATTTTGAAAGAATAATACTTCTTTCAAAACTGGTGTCAATTCTCTCAAATCCTGCTACTACTTTATCAACTAAGTTCATGTAATAGCTGAAATTCTTTGTTATCATTTCAAAAATATTCACATCATCTTCACCAGAAGTGGATTCCATCTTAAGAAACCACTTTCTTTGCTCATCCTTAAGAAGCAACTCCTCATCCATTAAAGTTTTATCATGAGATTAGAGCAATTCAGACACATCAGGCTCCACTTATAATTCTATTTTTTCTTGCTATTTCTACTACATCTGCAGTTCCTTCATCAAAATCTTGAACCTCTCAAAGTCATCCATGTGGGTTGTAATCAACTTCTTTCAGACTTGTGTTAATGTTGAGATTTGGACCTCCTCCCATGAATTATGAATATTCTTAATGGTATCTATAATGCTGACTTATTTGCAGAAGATTTCCAGTTTGCTTTGCCCAGATTTATCAGAGGAATCTATGGCAGCTACAGCTGTATAAAATGGAGTTCTCAAATAATAAGACTTAAAAGTTGAAATTACTTCTTGGTCCATGGGCTGCAGATTAGATGCTGTTTAGCAGTCATGAATACAGCATCAATCTCCTTGTACATCTCCATTAGAGTTCTTGGTGGCCAGGTGCATTGTCAATGAGCAGTAGTATTTAGAAAAGTGGTTTCTTCTAAGCAGTAGGTCTCAACAGTGGGCTTAAAACTGTGCTGTGAACAGATGTGTAGTTATCCAGTCTTTGTTGTTCCATTTGTAGAGCACAGGCAGAGTAGATTTAGCATAATTTTTAACGGTGTAGAATTTTCAGAATGATAAGTAAGAACTGGCTTCAAGTTAAAGTCAACAGCTGCATTATCCCCTAACAAGAGAGTCAGCCTGCCCTGTGAAGCTCTAAAGCCAGGAATTGACTTCTTTCTAGCTTTGAGAGTCCTAGATGGTATCTTCTAATAGAAGACTGTTTCATCTACATTAACTATCTGTTGTTTAGTGTAGCCACCTCCACCAATAATTAGCTAGATATTCTGGACAACTTGCTGCAGCTTCCACACTGGCACGTGATACTTCACCATACACTTCTACGTTATAGAGATGGCTCCTTTCTTTAAACCTCAGGAACCAATCCCTACTAGCTTCCAACTTTTCTTCTGCAGCTTACTCACCTCTCTTAGCCTTCATAAAATTTCAGAGCATTAGGGCCTTGCTCTGCATTATGCTTTGGCTTAAGGGAATGTTGTGGCTGGTTTGATCTTCTATCCAGATCATTAAAACTTTCCCCATATCAGCAATAAGTCTGTTTTTCTTTCTTTTTATTTGTGTGTTCACTGGAGTAGTACTTTTAATTTTTTTCAAGAATTTTTCCTTTGCATTCACAACTTGGTTAAGTGTTTGGTGCAAGAGGTCTAGCTTTCAGCCTGTCTTGGCCTTCAACAGGTCTTCTTCACTAAGCTTCATCATTTTTAGCTATGGATTTAAACTGAGAGATGGGTGACTCACTCTTTTACTTGAACACTTATCATCATAGAGTTATTAATTGGCCCCATTTCAATATCGCTCTGTCTCAGGGAATAGGGAGGCCCGAGGAGAGGGAGAGAGACAAGTGAACTACAGGTCAGTGCAGCAGTCAGAACACAGCATTTATTGATTAAATTTGTCATCTTGTATGTGCACAGTTCGTGGTGTCCCAAAACAATTACAGTAGTACCATCAAAGATGACTTGTCACAGATCATCATAACAGATATAATAATAATAATGAAAAAGTTTGAAATACCGCAAGAATTATCAAAATGGGAATACAGAGACACAAAGTGAGACTATGCTGTTGGAAATATGGCACCAACAGTCTTGCCTGATGCAGGGTTGCTACAAACTTTCAACTTGTAAAAAAATACAGTATCTTCAAAGCACAATAAATTGAAGCACAATAAAATGAGGTATGCCTATAAACATGATTAGCTAGATTCAGCCATTCCACAGTGTCTACATATTTTGCAACAGCATGTTGTACATGATAAATATGCACAATTTTTATTTATCAACTTAAAAAAATCACATCGTATGCCATAAATACATACAGTTTTTTTGGTCAATTATACCTCAATAAGGCTGGGCAAAAAGAAAAAAAATAGCCATGATTAATATGCTAAGGGCTGTATTGGAAAAGGTAGACAACATGCAAGGACACACAGGTAATGTCAGCAGAGAGAAGAAAACTCTAAGAAATAAACAAAAAGAAATTCTACTAATCAAAAGCATTGTAACAGAAATGAAGTTTATAATGAAGCCTTAGATGGGCTCATCAGTTGAGCAAAGAGAGATTGAGGCTATGCCAATAGAAAGTTCCCAAACAGGGCTGGGAGCGGTGGCTCATGCCTGTAATCCTAGTACTTTGGGAGACTGATATGGGTGGATAATGAGGTCAGGATATCGAGACCATCCTGGCCAACATGGTGAAACCACGTTTCTACTAAAACACAAAAAATTAGCTGGGCATGGTGGTGCACACCTGTAGTCCCAGATACTCAGGAGGCTGAGGCAGGAGAATTGCTTGAACCCAGGAGGCAGAGCTTGCAGTGAGCTGAGATTGTACCACTGCAGTCCAGCCTGGTGATAGACCAAGACTCCATCTAAAAAAAAGAGTTTACAAAGAGAAGTAGTACAAACAGATACACACAAAACAAGAATTAAAAAGGAGAATAAAATATTCTAAAACTATGGGGAAATTTCAAAAGGTATAACGTACACATAACTGGAATATCAGAAGCAGAAAAATATGGAGCAGAAAAGATATTTGAAGTAACAATGTCAGATAATTTTCCCAAATTAATGACAGACACAAAACCACAGATCCAGGAAACTTAAAACACATCAAGATAAATATAATAAATAGATAAACACCTAGGCACATTATATCAAACTACAAAAAACAAATAAAAAACTTTTTTTTTTTTGAGACAGAGTCTTGCTCTGTTGCCCAGGCTGAAGTGCAGTGGCACGATCTTGGCTCACTGCAACCTCTGCCTCCCAAGTTCAAGCAATACTCCTGTCTCAGCCTCCTGAGTAGCTGGGATTACAGGCTTGTGCCACAATACCTGGCTAATTTTTGTATTTTTAGTAGAGACAGCATTTCACCATGTTGGCCAGGTTGGTCTCGAACTCCTGATCTCAGGTGATCTGCACACCTCAGCCTCCCAAAGTGCTCAGATTGTAATCTCAACCCAATGACAAACTCTTAAAAGACAGAGGAGAAAAAAAAAAAAGTATCTATAGAAGAACAAGGATAAGAATTTCAAAGGACTTCTCATCAGAATCCGTGTAAGCAAGCCCAGAGCGAATTGAAATATGTAAACACTAAAAAAGAAAAATATGGAATTTTATATTTAGTGAAATTATCCTAACAAAAGGAGAAATAAAGAATTTTCTCAGTAAAATAGAAACTGAGGAAATTCATTGCTAGCACACCTGCCCAGCAAGAAATGCTAAAAAACATCCTTCATGGAGAAAAACAATTATATAGGTCAGAAGCTTGGATCTACATAAAGAAAGGAAGAACATTTGAAAAGAAATAAATGGAGGTAAAATAAAAATGGTTATTTTTATTCTTTTAATCAAAAAGATAACTTTGTTTAAAGTCACAGTAGTATTTTATGAGGTATAACAATGTACTCATTGTCATTATAGCATATCGCTAAATGCAGTAAATGACAACAATGTCGTAAGGGATGGAAGGGAAGAATGAGAATTCTCTGTTGTTATAAGGTAGCTACATTGCATGTGATGTGGTATCGTGCTATTTGAAAGTAGAGTCAGATAAGTTGTAAATGTATATTAGAATTCTAGGCCAACCAGTAAGAAATGTTTAAAAGGAAGTATAGGTTGTACGCTAAGAGAGGAGAAAAAATGAAATTATACAAAATGCTCAATTAAAACTAGAAAAGGCAGAAAAA
Organism: Aotus nancymaae; assembly: GCF_030222135.1. Lineage (NCBI taxonomy): Eukaryota > Metazoa > Chordata > Mammalia > Primates > Aotidae > Aotus > Aotus nancymaae. The sequence goes on along the minus strand of NW_026988412.1, from coordinate 6,559,948 downwards.
AAGAAAAGGAAAAAAGAGGAAGTGCAATTAATAGAAAACAGTTAGAAATACGATAGTGAAGAAGGAAGTGGGACTCAACCCAGCAGGTGGGGCTTGGACACTGGGCCAAACTGAGGACTGAAACAGGGATGTGGGAGAAGCAGCTTTCCACAAGACACACTCACCATGTGCTGTGTCAGCTTACCATTGCCATAGCAACACCCAGAAGTGACTACCCCTTTCCATAGCAACAGCCTGACAACTCAGAAGTTACCACTGTTTTTCTAGAAATGTCTGCATAATCAATCTTTTAATTTGCATATAAGTATGAGTGGGTACAACTATGACTACAGAACTGCTTCTGGGTGACTTCTCTGGGCACACTGCCTGGGGGTAGTCCTGCTCTGTAAGGAGCAGCCCCTCTGATGCTGCTATACATGGCTGCTTCAATAAAAGTTGCTATCTAACACCACTGGTTCACCCTTGAATTCTTCCTTGTGGTAAGCAAAGAACCCTCCTGTGCTGAACCCCAACTTTGGGGCTTGCTTGCCCCACATCAATAGATACTAATCTAATTATCTCAATAATTAACACATGCAAATTGTCTAAATTCACCAATTAAAAGACAAGAATTGTCAGAGTGGATTAAAAAACAAGACCCAAATTACAGTGTCTACCAGAAACCATCTATAAATATAAAGATCCAGGTAGGTTAAAAGTAAAGGGATAGAAAAGGTATACTATGCTAACACTAATCAAGAAAACTGAAGTGACTAAATTAATTTCAGACAAAGCTGACTTCAGAATTAAAAAACTATCAGAGACCAAAAGGGTATTACAAAATGATTAGGGAGTGAATTCTCTAAGAAGGCATAACAATCCTAACTGCATATGCAACTAATAACAGAGCATCCAAATACATGAAGCAAAAACTAATAAAACCACAAGGAGAAACAGTAAAAAATCACATTATTATTGGTGAATTCAACACCTGCTTTCAGTTTATGACTGATGAAACAGGCAGAAAATCAGTAAGGATATAGTTGATTTGAGCAGCACTATCTGTCAACTTGACATTTATAGACTACTCCATCCATCAACAGCAGAATACACGTTCTTCTCAAGTTCACATGATACTTTCACTAAGATTGACCACATTCTGGATTATAAAATACACCTTAATGAATTTAAAAGAATATAAATTATGTAAAGCATGTTCTCAAACCACAATGGAATTAAACTAGAAATCAATACAGAAAGAGAGAGAGAAAATTCTGAAATATTTGGGTATTAAAAACACACTTTAAAATAAACATGGGTCAAAGAAGAGGTCTCAAGGGAAATGTACAAATATTTTGAACTAAATGAAAAAGAAAACACAACTTATTAAATACATACTCCTCACCAACACACCTGTCAAGTCACACTGCCAGAGAATTGCTTGTGCTATTCTGGGAATAAGGGCACTTCTTCAGTGAAGCTATTACCTAAGGATCTGCTTCAATTGCTAAAATGACTAGCTCCACTCCGAGGCATCTGGGGCATTCAGATGGACTTCATTAGGTCTGAGGGGCAGGCACACTGTGATTGAAAGTTTCAGAGAATTAGCTCTTGGAGAGTGAAAGAACTCATCCATTTAGCTCATCGTGTACAGAATGTTCAAATGCTGTCTGGTTTTGATTATAGACACCTCAACAAAGCTGCAAAAGTTTTCAGATCATAAATTAAAGTTATTCAAAAAATAACATTTGCATTTCCAAACAAGATCCGAGTCTCTGGTCTGTTAGTGATCACTTAGGCATTTTGAGTTTAATTGCGTTTAACAGGAAGTGACGGCACCAAATTTAGGGATGCATCAAAGTTTAGCTTTGGCCTCAATATTGTACTCTGATCTGCTATTTGGCTTTGCCTGACCTCAGTCTTTAGAAGTCCAGATAACCTAATTTGCCTATTTCACCACTGTATTTTGCAACAGCCCTATATTGTATTTCATGAGTAATCAAGTGATTGCATAGGCAACATATCCAATCAGAAACAATGCCAATAACAAAAATAAAACATGACCTTGATATTTCAATATCTGAAAATTTATCTCCAAATTTATCTCCCTCCTTGTCCATGGGGGATTGGTTCCAGGCCACCTCCCTATCCCCATGGAGTCCCTTACATAAAATAGCATAGTGCTTGCATGTAACTCATACACAGCCCTTGTAAATTTTACATTATCTCGATTACTTATAATACCTAATACAATGCCCACACATCACTTCATTAGCATGGATTCAATGTAGTACTCAGTGCACAGCAAGTTCAAGTTTTGCTTTATGAAATTTTTCTTCTGAATATTTTTGATCCACAGTTGGGTGAATCCATGAATGCAGAACCAGTGGATACAAAAGGCCAACTGAAGAGGCAAGCATTCTAGGGATAACATGGAGTAACAAGTCTACAAAATGTTGAAAGTATATTAAGGTATAGATATAAAATTATTGTGAGAGTAAAGTGTTGTGCTAATTAATAATGATTGTGAATCATTAAATTTATGTATAAAAGTAAATAGTATTTTCAAACATTTTAACAGGAAAAAGAGATAGACAATTTTTATAATATAAATTTTGAAACTGAGAGCATTACCTGAATAACTTTAATAAGACCAACTATTTCATCCTTTCTGAACAAACAAATATTTATCCAAATTTGAATGATAATTATACTAGACTGCCTAATCTATGTAACAGAATACCACTGACTGGATGGCTTAAACAATGGAAATTTATTTTCTCACAATTCTAGAGGCTGGAAGTCCAAGATCAAGGATCCAGTGTGGTTGGTTTCTGGTGAAGCCTCTTACTGACTCGCAGGCAGCCTATTAGATTAGGGTCCTACCTCAGGACCACATTAAACCCCAATTACCTTCTGTTTCCAAATATAGTCATACTGGGAGTTTGGGCTTCAACATACGAATTTTGGGGGAGGGATACAATTCAATCCATAGCAATAACTTAAGGAAAAACAGTAATAATAGTACCATTATTTGGTATACCCGCTTCTATAGCATTAAATAGAATAACATTTAGGAACTATATTAATTTTAATTTTTTAATACCATTTAATATTTAAATATTTTAAGAAAACATCTTATGTAGGATTTTTTCATATCTTACGAAGCAGGACAAATTAAATTCAGGACCTCAACTTTGCTACTTCAAGATTCCATGGAGAAGAAGAAAAATCCTAAAATTCCGTGATAAAACATCTTCAATCCAAATACAATGAAAAAGAATGAAGCAAAAAAGATATGAAAACTATGTAAAAATAAACATTTTGTTCTTACTAGTATAAATTCAAAATGATAGATTTCAAAATGTTTTAATAAGAAAATTACAGTGTTAACAGGCACTTGGGTTTTAAATAATGTTACATCAAAATAAGAGCTTTAGATTGCAAACATCTCAGTGGTTTTAAAGAAAGGTATGAGTCCTATGTGAAAACTTTCCTCTACAAATGTTACAAGGCTATTTTACTGAATTATACAATGCTATACTCTAAAAGGGTAATAATCTTATTTAATGTGCTGTTTCTGTATCTTGAGTCAGGCCTTTGGACATGGAAAACAAGAGGTCTTTTTTACCTTTGATAGCATGGTGGATGGCTTACTAATAATGTTTGGGTTTCTCCTAGCTAATAAGACATGAATCTGCTGAATAAACATTCTTGGCATGGAAATTCAGTAAAGGAAAGACACATGCAACCAACAATGGAACAGACATTGTGAAGCCCAGGAATGAATGAGGAGCTCAGAAGCATGCCATGTTTTGTGCTATCTTCCCATCATGTGTTCAAAATAAAGCAGAAGGCAATGAAAGAAAATTACTGGCCAGAAGTAGATAAATTGTAAGTCATGCTTTTCATTCTTCTTCACCCATAGACAGACTATGCAAGACACAGGAGATTCTGGACCTGTCTTGTCAGGCACTTGCACCAGACATGCACACAAGATACACAGCAGCTGTTACAGGTTTAAAGGGCTGCATGGACAAATAAATAAATAAGTAAATAAAAATATTTAACACTACACTGTGCAGTATGCAAAACTTAGAGAAGGAATCACTAACAACAATGGTTACTTTCAGAGAAAATAGATCTTTGCTGGAAACTACTGAAAAGTTACCAAAATGCAACATCTTGAAAGTATTTTTTAAAAAATGTTATCTGTCATAGAGGTCTTCATATTAATTTAGTTCAAATAACATACTGAAATGGAAGATGCTGATGGAAAGTCAGAGATAATTTTATTATCCTGAAAGTTAATTATATCACTGTTACTATGTTTCTACATTTGTGCTAAAGACAAAATTTTCTCAAGTAATTGTGTGATACATCAAGTCCACATAAAATAATACTGCTAGCTGTACATGTATCTTTATTTATATTGAGATATAGACATCACCTTAATTCTGTCTCTGAAAATATTCAAACAATATCTTCTTAAAGCAGAAAAAGTATCATGTTTTAGATTCTTTCAGTACAATTTTGATCACCATTGATGAAATCTTTAAGTTCAAGAATTAAAAGGAGAAAGAAAACTTAATCATTTGATGTTAATGTCACCTATGCTGGTAGATCCAGCCAAATATTTTTTTACCCATCAATTAACAGTGAAGATCAATTTAATATCATTAATGCACAGTATGGTAAGTCAATGTACTATGGTAGGTGATATTCTGCCACGGTGTTATCAAACATTTAAAATGTGACCGCTCAAAATTCTAATTAATAAAATTATAATGAGAGTAGAATTTATTTTTGATAATATTTTAGATTTATTTTGGTATCCCAGAAGTTCATTCTAAATGATGTGATAATTTTTTTTTTCTGTCTTGGTTTCAGCTAAATACTGACTTAGCATCCAGCCATACTGCATTTGGCCAGATGTGTTATTTGATGCCCCTCCATTTCATACACATTGAGAGTGTGAAACGTTAAGTAAGGAGGTATAGGGGGCCATGATTTCCTGTGTGTTTAGTATTAACATTCTTGGAGACATGAGTTTGACTAAGATAAGAGAGCAAGAAACATGATATAAATACAGTTGATAATATAGCTTGAGCATCTCTAATAAAAAAAATCCAAAATCCAAAATTCAAAACTTTTTGAGCACTGACCACGATGCCACAAGTGGAAAATCTCATACCTGATGTTGTGTACGGAAATTTTTTTTCATGGAAAGTTACTAACAATATTGTATAAGATTACCTTCTGGCTATGTGAATATGAGGTACGTGAAGCATAAGTGAGTTTCATATTTAGATTTCGGTTCTAGCCCTAAGATATCTAATTATGCAACTATTCAAAAAATCTAGAAATATCCAAAATCCAAGGCACTTCTGGTCCCAATCATTTCAGATAAGGGATACTCAAACTGTAATAGCTAATATTTACTGAGTACTTATTATGTGGCAGAAACCATTTAAGGTGCTTTTCATACATCAGTCTTTTTTTCTCACAGCAATCCTACGAAATAGGCCAAACAACTTTCCCAAGGTCACACAATTAGCAAATGGCTAAACTGGCAATATATATTTTTTCATAAAAATTTTCACTTGAGATATAATTTATATACCTTAAAATTCACCTTAGTAAAGTGTACAATTAATTCAGTGATTTCTGGTATACTAATGAAGATATGCTGGCATCACAACTATCTAGTTCTAGAATCTATTATCACCCCCAAAAAGAAACCTCACACTTAGTAGCACTCTTTCCTCATTTCCCTCTCTCCCAAGACCCTGCCAACTACATATCTACTTTTTTGTCTGCATGGATTGTTTTATTCCAAAAATTTTTTTATACGTTGGATCACACAATATGTGGTCTTTTGTGTCTGGTTTCTTTCACTTAGCATAATGTTTGCAAGGTTTTTCCATGTTGCAGCATGTATAAAAGTAACTTCATTTCTTTTTATACATTTTATTTATCCATTCACAAGCTATTGTACAATTAGGCTATTTCTACTTTTTGGACTTTTTGGCAATTATAAGTAGGCTACTACAAACCTTTTTGGCAATTATAAATAGGCTACTACAAACCTTCAGGTATAAGTTTATATATACCTAGCAATAGAATTTCTGGAGATTATATATATATATACATGTATATACATATATAAACTGCAAAGCTGTTTTCCACAGCAACCACACTGTTTAATATCTAACATTCCCACCAACAACGTAAGACTAATTTTTCCATATCTTCGCCAACACTTGTTGTTGTCTGTGTTTTGATTTTAGCTATCATAGTGGATGTAAAGTGGTAGGTCATTGTGGTTGTGATTTGCACCTTCCTAATGGTTAACAATGTGGTCTTATATTTATTCCAAGCCAACATGAGGAAAAAAAAAAATGTGGTGTTATTGGTCTTTAGTATACTTTTTTTGGAGTAATGTCTACTCAAAATTTTGCCCATTTTAAAATTGGATTGTCTTTTTAGTGTAGAATTACAAGTTCCTTTTATACTATAAACACTAGTCTCTTATCAGCTACATGATTTACATATATTTTTCTCATTATGTAGAATGTATTTTATTTTATTAATAGTGTCCTCTGAAGCACAGTTATTTTTTATTTTTATGAAGTCCAATTAATCAATATTTTATTGCTTGTGTTTTTTGTTATATCTAAAAACCCATTGGCTAATATATGGTCACAACAACTTATGACTATGATTTCTTCTAAGAGTTTTATCATTTTTGCTCATACATTTAGCTCTTGGATTCATTTTGACTTAATTATTATATGTTCTGTGAGGTTTGGCTCCAAATTCATTCTTTTTCAGGTAGATACGTAGTTGTTCCAATACCATTTGTTGCAAAGGCTATATTTCCCCAGTTAATTTATTTAGCGCCCTTGTCAAAAACTAAATCATCATAAAAGTATGAATTTACTTCCGGACTTTCAATTATATTGTATTGTTCTATGTGTCTGCCATTACATTCATACCACACAGTATTGATACCTGGAGTTTTGTAGTAAGTTTTGAAACTGGGAAGTGTGAACTCTCTAACTTCATTCTTTTTTAGAGTTTGTTCTTACTATTTTTATCTCTTTCATTGTCATATCATTTTTTTTAAAGAAGACTTTATACTTTTGGAGCAGTTATATTCACAGTAAAATTGGGCAAAGATACAGGGAGTTCCCACATATCCCCTGTTTCCAGCCACACATAACCTCCTCCACCCAAATTTTACAGCAGAGAGGTACATTCATTACATTCAAGGGATCTACATTGGCACATTATTATCACCCAAAGTACACAGTATATATGAGGTTTCACTCTTGGTATTATTGGTTTTATGGGTTTTGACAAGTGTAAAATGATAAATATTCACTATTATAATATCAAACAAAATAGTTTATCTGCCCTAAAAATACTTTGTGTTGCACATATTCATTCCTATCTCCCCAGAACAGAACTGGAAGCACACAGAATATAGCTTGTTCGAAATGCTCAACACCACTAATGATCAGGGAAATGCAAATCAAAACCACAATGTGATACCATCCTACTCCAGTAGGAATGGCCATAATTTAAATAATAATAATACTAGATGTTGGCATGGATGTAGTGAAAAGAATACTTTTGCACTTTTGGTGGAATGTAGACTAGTACAACCACTATGGAAAACAGTAGGGAGATTTCTTAAATAACTAAAAGTAGAGCTACCATTTGATCCAGTGATCCCACTACTAGGTATCTACCCAGAGGGAAAGCAGTCATTATATGAAAAAGACAGTTGAACAAACAGGTTTATAGCAACGCAAGTCACAGCTGCAAAAATATAATGCCAGAAGAGAGGATCCAAGATGGCCGAATAGGAACAGCTCTGGAGTGCAGTTCCCAGAAAGAAGGTGAGTGATCACTGCATTTACAAATGAGTTTTCACTGCCCACAGACCAGGAGATTCTGGGCTGAAAAGCACCATGAGTTTCCAGCATGGCTGTTTCAGCTGGCGCAGCAGGTCTCTGCACAAAAACTCACACAGATGTGGGCAGCCATTTCAACTGGCACCTGGAATGCCTGGGAGACAGAGCCACCCATTCAACTGAAAAAAAGGGGGCTAAAACAAGGAACCAGGTGATCTGGTTTGGTGGGTCCCACACCAACAAAGACCAGCAATCTGAAACGCTCTGGATTGAGAGTTTTGCAGCAAGGGCAGCTGGACTGGGGACAGTCCAGCTCTGTGGGGGGAAGGATATCTGCCATTACCAAGGCAGTCCGTCATTACCCAGGCAGTTCTAACTATACCTCTGTAAACAAAACCACAAGGAAGTTCACACAGCAGCTGGGTAGAGCCCATGGCAGCTCAGTAACACCTCTGCTGGCAGACTGTGACTAGGCTACCTCCTTGCTGGGCAGGGCATCTCTGAAAAAAGGCAGCAGCATGTCAGGAACTTATAAATAAAGTCCCACCTTCCCAGCACAGAGCACCTGGGGAAAAAAGGCGGTTATGAGTTCCGCTGCAGCAGACTTAAGCGTACCTGCCCAGCAGCTCTGAATGGAACAACAAAGCTCCCAGCATGGCACTTGAGCTCCTATAAGGGACAGACTGTCTCCTCAAGCAGGTCCCTGACACCCATATATCCAAAGAGACATCTCACTAAGGAGAGCTCAGGCTGACATCTGGTGGGTATCCTTCTGGGACAAAGATAACAGAAGAAGAAACTGGCAGCAACTCTTACTGTTCTGCAGCTGCCACAGGTGATCCTAGGCAAGCAGAGTCTGGAGTGGACATCCAGCAGTCCTACAGCAGAGGGGCCTGACTGTTAGAAGGAAAACTAAAAAAACAGAAAGGAATAACTTCAACATCAACAAAAAGGATGTCCACTCAGAGACCTCACCTGAAAGTCACCAACTACAAAGACCATAGGTAGATAAATCCACAAAGATGGGAAGAAACCAGTGCAAAAAGGATGAAAACACCTGAAAACAAGAGTTCAAGTCCAGGATATCCTTGTTAATTTTCTGTCTTGCTGATCTGTCTAGTTTTGACAGTGGGATGTTAAGGTCTCCCACTATTACTGTGTGGTAGTCTAAGTCTCTTTGTAGGTTGTTAGGTACTTGCTTTATGTATCTGGGTGTGCCTGTATTGGGTGCATATATATTTAGAATAGTTAGCTCTTCTTGTTGCATTTATCCCTTTACCATTATGTAATGCCCTTCTTTGTCTCTTTTGATCTTTATTGGTTTAAAGTCTGTTTTATCAGAAACTAGGATTATGACCCCTGATTTTTTTTTTTCTCTCCGTTTGCTTGGTAAATCTTTCTCCATCTCTTTATTTTAAGCCTATGTGTGTCCTTGCATGTGAGATGGGTTTCCTGAATCTGCACATGGGTTTCCCTATCAACACACTGATAGGGCTTGACTTTTTATATAATTTTAAGCCTATGTGTGTCCTTGCATGTGAGATGGGTTTCCTGAATCAACTGATGGGTTTCCCTATCAGCACACTGATAGGGCTTGACTTTTTATCCAATTTGCCAGTCTGTGTCTTCTGATTAGGGCATTTAGCCCATTTACATTTAAAGTTAATACTGTTTTGTGTGAATTTGATCCTGCCATTTTGATGCTAGCTGGTAGTTTTGCCCTCTAGTTGATGCAGTTTCTTCATGGTGTCAATGGTCTTCACGGTTTGGTGTTTTTGTGATGGCTGGTACTGGTTGTTCCTTTCCATGTTTAGTGCTTCTTTCAGGACCTCTTGTAGGGCAGGTCTGGTGGTGATGCAATCTCTCATCAGTTGTTTGTCCATACAGGATTTTATTTCTCCTTTACTTCTGAAGCTTAGTTTGGCTGGATATGAAATTCTGGTTTGAAAATTATTTTCTTTTAGGATGTTGAATATTGGCCTCCACTCTCTTCTGGCGTATAGGGTTTCTGCTGGGAGATATATAGTGAGTCTGATGGACTTCCTTTTGTGGGTAACCCAACCTTTCTCTCTGGCTGCCCTTAGCATTTTTTCCTTCGTTTCAACACTGGTGAATCTGATGATTATGTGCCTTGGGGTTGCTCTTCTCCAGGAATATCTTTTTGGTGTTCTCTGTATTTCCTTTAGTTGAATGTTGGCCTTATGAGACCAACATCATCCTGATACTGAAACCTGGCAGAGATACAACTAAAAAAGAAAATTAAAGGCCAATATCCATGAGGAACATAGATGCAAAAATATGAAACAAAGTACTAGCAAACTGAATCCAACAGCATATCAAAAAGCTTATCCATCACGATCAAATTGGCTTCTTCCCAGGGATGCGAGGCTGATTCAACATCTGCAAATTAATAAACATAATCCATCACATAAACCAACCAAAGACAAAAACCACATGATTATCTCAATAGATGTAGAGAAGGCCTTCAACAAAATTCAACAGTCCTTTATGCTAAAAACTCTCAATAAACTAAGTATTGATGGATGGTATCTCAAATTAATAAGAGCTATATATTACAAACTCACATCCAATATCATACTAAATGGGAAAAAACTGGAAGCATTCCCTTTGAAAAATGGCACAAGACAAGAATGCCCTCTCTCACCACTCCTATTCAACATAGTATTGGGAGTTCTGACTAGGGCCATCAGGCAAGAGAAAGAAATAAAGGATATTCAAATAGGAAGAAAGGACATTATATTGTCCCTGCTTGCATATGACATGACTGTATATCTAGAAGATCCCACCATCTCAGCCCAAAATCTCCTTAAGCTGATAAGCAACTTCAGCAAAGTCTCAGAATAAAAAATCAATGTGAAAAAATCACAAGCATTCCTATACACCAATAACAGACACAGAGCCAAACCATGAGTGAACTCCCATTCACAATTGTTACAAACAGAATAAAATACCTAGGAATACAACTTACAAGGGCTGTGAAGGACCTCTTCAAGGAGAACTACAAATCTCTGCTAAAGGAAATAAGAGAGGACAAAAACAGACAGAAAAACATTCCATGCTCATGGTTAGGAAGAATCAATATAGTGAAAATGGCCATACTGCCCAAAGTAATTTATAGATTCAATGATATTCCCATCAAGCTATCAATGACTTCTTCACAGAATTGGAAAAAAAAACACCTTAAACTTCATTTGAAACCAGAAAGAGCCCAAATGGCCAAGATAATTCTAAGGAAAAAAACAAACAAACAAAAAAAAAAAAACTTGAAGCATCACTCTACCTGACTTCAAACTATATTACAAGGCTGCTGTAATCAAAACAGCATGGTACTAGTACCAAAACAGAGATAGAGACCAATGGAACAGAATAGAGGCCTCAAAAAGAACACCACACAACTACAACCATCTGATCTTTGACAAACCTGACAAAAACAAGCAATAGGGAAAGGATTCCCTATTTAATAAATGGTGTTGGGAAAACTGGCTAGCCATATGCAGAAAGCTAAAACTGTATCCCTTCCTTTCACCTCACACAAAAATTAACTCCAGTTGGATTAAAGATTTAAACATGAGGCCTAACACCATAAAAACTCTAGAAGAAAACCTAGGCAATACCATTCAGGACATAAGCATGGGCAAGAACTTCATGACTAAAATACCAAAAGCAATGGCAACAAAAGCCAAAACAGATAAATGAGCTCTAATTAAACTTAAGAGCTTCTGCACAGCAGAAGAAGCTATCAGTAGAGTGAACCAGCAACTGACAGAACGGAAAAAATTTCTGCAACCTACACATCTGACAAAGGGCTAATATCCAGAATCTACAAAGAACTTAAACAAATTTACAAGGAAAAAACAACCCCATAAAAAAGTGGGCAAAGGATATGAACGGACACTTTTCAAAAGAAGATGTTTATGCAGCCAACTAACATATTTTTTAAAAATCTCATCACCACTGATCATTAGAGAAATGCAAATCAAAACCACATTGAGATACCACCTCACACCAGTTAGAATGGTGATCATTAAAAAATTAGGAGACAACAGATGCTGGAGAGGATGTGGAGAAAGATGAATGCTTTTACACTGTTGGTGGGAGTATAAATTAATTCAATCATTTGTGGAAGACAGTGTGGCAATTCCTCAAGCATCTAGAACTAGAAATTCCATTTGACCCAGCAATCCCATTACTTGGTATATACCCAAAGTATTATAAATCATTTTATTATAAAGACACATGCACATATATATTTATTGCAGCACTGTTCACAATAGCAAAGACTTGGAACCAACCCAAATGCCCATCAATGATAGACTGGATAAAGAAAATGTGGCACATATACACCATGGAATATTATGTAGCCATAAAAAGGATGAATTCATGTCCTTTGCAAGGACATGGATGAAACTGGAAACCATCATTCTCAGCAAACTGACACAAGCACAGAAAACGAAACACTGCATGTTCTCACTCATAAGTTGATGTTGAAAAATGAGAACACATGGACACAGGGAGTGGAAAATCACACACTGGGGCCTGGGGGCTGGGGACTAGGGGAGGAATAGCAGGGGGTGGGGGGATTGGGGTAGGATAGCATTAGGAGAAATACCTACTGTAGATGACAGGGCGATGGATGCAGCAAACCACCACCATGGCAAGTGTATACCTATGTAACAAACCTGCACGATCTGCACGTGTACCCCAGAACTTAAAGTATAATAAATAAATAAATAAATTAATTAATTAATGAAATAGAGATGTAGATCTTACCTTCATTGTTACAACAGCCTAAGTTCAGTCAGCCCAGGAAAAAAGTTTATTTATGCCCCTTCTTGTCTTAATATGACAGAGAAGAATGGCTGTGTTCACGGGGGTCTCATTAACCGGTGGGCCACAAATTTCATGGCAGGGAGATTTGTAATAATAAGGCCTTATATTGCCCCTACTCAATAAAAAAAGTTACATCTTAAATATTAACCACACGTGTTGAAACCACTTGTGATAGAATGCTTAATGAATTCTACCATATAATAAACACTGATGCTTAGAAATGTAACTGAATAAAGATCTTCGTTTTAAAAAAAAAAAATTCGTGAGAGGTGTAAGTTAATCTTTGTGCAAGGTCTGTCTAGATTTATTTATCTAAAAGTAGATGTCCAGTTATTCTAGCACTATTTGTTGAAAAGACTATTCTTTCTCCATGGGATTGCTCTTGCTTCTTTGTCAAAGATCAATTGACTATATTTACGTAGGTCTATTCCGGGCCCTCTATTCCATTCCATTGAGCTACTTGTTTATTCTTTTGCCAACTCTTTGCCAAGACTTTTATTGTTCTAAAGTCATAAATGGTCAGTCCCCTTACTTTGTTGTTCTTTAATATTATTTTGGTTATTCTGGGTCTTTTCCTTTTCCAAAAAACTTTATGCCATTATTTTGTTTCTTTTTATGACTGGGTAGTATTCCACGGTGTGTGTGTGTGTGTGTGTGTGTGTGTGTGTGTGTGTGTGTGTGTGTGTGTGTATACACATATATATATGCTTTTATATATATATATATGTGCTTGTGTGTGTATATATATGTTAAAGCATATATAAGAAAGTGTATACAAGCATAGGTATATAAAATGTAGAGAGGGTTGCTATTATTTTGAAAAAATTATTTTCTATTATATCAACTAAGAATAAGAAAGTTAAAATTTTCATTTTCACCTGAACTAATTCTTCTTCGTTGCTTTTCCTTTCTTTATGTAGATCCAAGCTTCTGATCTATGTCATTTTCCTTCTTTTATACAGGATTTCAACATTTCTTGCAAGGCAGGTCTACTTGCAACAAATTCCTACAGTTTTTGTTTGCCTGAGACAGTCTTTACTTCTCTTTCAAGTTTAAAAGATAATTCCATAGGGTGCAGAAGTCTAGTTGGATTTTTTTATGAACACTTTTAATATTTTCCTCCATTCTCTTCTTGCTTGCATGGTTTCTGAGGAGAAGTCTGATGTAATTCTTATCTTTGCTCCTGTATAGGTATCTCCCCACTTGCCATTGTTGTTGTTTTTTTTTCGATATTTGTTTCTGAATATATTCTAGGTGTAGTTTTTTTTGGCACTTAACCTGGGTAGTGTTCTTTGATCTTGCTGGATCTGTGGTTTGGTGTCTGACATAATTTTGGGGAAATTTCCAGTCATTATTTTCTCCTCAAGTATTTTTGTATTCCTCTTTTTCTGAAATTGTCATTTCAAGCTTGTTACACTTTTTTTCTTAGCTGTTCCACAGTTCTTGGATATTCATGAGAAGTTTTTTGGTTACTAACTTAATCTCTTGTTATAGGTATATTAAGATATGATCTTTCTTCTTAAGTCAGTTTTGGTAATTTGTGCCTTTCATGAATTTGCCCATTTCATCTATGTTATATAATATATTGTATATAATTTTTATAATATTAACTTATAATCCTTATTTTTATAATTACTAGAATTCCTAATTTGAGTCTTCTGTCTTATTTTCTGGGCCAGTCTTGCTAAAGACTTGTTAATTTTGTTGATCTTTTCAAAAACTCAACTTTTGGTCTCATTGATTTTTTCCCCTTATTCTCTATTTCACTATATTTACTCCAATCTTTATTCCTTCTCCATTTTGCTAGCTTTTGGTGTACTTTGCTCTTCTTTTTTGTAGCTTAATAAAGTGGAAGATTAGGTTATTTGATTTTTAAAAAAATATAGGTAGTTATAGATGTCATTTTTCTCAAAGCACTGCTTTTTTTTTTGGTTCTGTGGGAACAAAGTGCCTGAAATTTACCTCAATACATAGCATACATAGCAGAATGTGGGTTTGGTTTCATAGCAGCAATAATTGGTTGGGAAAACCTTTGCAGCTTTCTATGAAGGCAAGTCAAACATCCAAGATCAGGGTGTTTGGTCAGGTCAAACATGCATGGTCAGGTTCTGGTGAGGACCTTTTCTAGGTTGCAGACTGCTGTTTTCTTTTTGTATCCTCACATAGCAGAAAGAGGAGGAGAGATCTCTGGGGTCTCTTTTACAAGGGTTCTAATCTCATTCATGAGGGCTCCATCCTCAAGATTTTCTTACCTCCCAAAGGCTCCACCTCCTAATACTACCAGTAGGGAGTTAGGATTTCAACATAATAACTTGGGAGAACACAAACATTCAGTTCCTTGCAGATATTCCTGAATTTATGTCATCACTCTCTTACTTTTAGGAATTTAGATTGTTTTCTACCTCTGCAGTAAATAATACTATAGTAGTGAGCATTTAAAAAATATAAGCCTGTGTCATTTTTTTCTAAATATTTCCTTAGGGTTTATAAATGACTGAGTCAAAGATTGCAGGTATTTTTAGGTTCTGAATATACTTTAGTGAACTGCTTTCCTGAGAGATTGTACTACTTCACACTCATACCAATTTTCTCACTATACTCTTGTCACCATATAACCTTTTTTCCTTTTAATCTTATCAGCTTGGTAAAAAATTACATCTCATTGTTTTATTTTTGTTTGATTCAATAATGGAACTTTTAAAAAGAAAATGATAGCATGTATCTAATGGATAGTGTGTTCACATATTGACAATTTGTAAATATTATTAACAAAGATGTGTCTGACTCCTTTGTCTAACATTTAGACTAAGATAATATGGCCAAATCTGTAGGTCGTAGTCATGTGAATTCTGGGAATGCAATGTGTGTGTGTATATGTGTTCTGGGGTACATGTGCAGAACATGCAGTTTTGTTACATAGGCATATATGTGCCATGGTGGTTTGCGGCATCCACCACTCCATCATCTACATTAGTTATTTCTCCTAATGGTATCCCTTCCTAGACCCCCAACCCCTGCTATCCCTCCATTAGCCCTCCACTCCCCAACAGGCCCCAGTGTGTGATGTTCTCTTCTCTGTGTCCACGTGTCCTCATTGTTCAACTCCCACTTATGAGTGAGAACATGCGATGTTTGGTTTTCTGTTCTTGGGTCAATTTGCTGAGAATGATGGTTTCCATCTTCATCTGTGTCCCTGCAAAGGATATGAATTCATCCTTTTTTATGGCTGCATAGTATTCCATGGTGTATATGTGCTACATTTTCTTTATTCAGTCTATCATTAATGGACATTTGGGCTGGTTCCAAGTCTTCGCTATTGCAAACAGTGCTGCAATAAACATACATGTGTGGGGATCACTCCAGTGTAGAGACCCCTAACTGTCTCCGCCATAAAGGAGTTTGAGCCCAGACACCTTTCTCCCCTCTGAAAGCAGTCGAACTAAGGGAAAGAAGGAGCTGAAAGGAGTTTGATATTGTAAAAGTCTATTTCTGGTTCACTGACCTAACACTATGGCTGGGTGAAGGCTGTGTGGTTTTACTAGACATTGTGTTTCTTGAAGTTCCTGTACTGGGCTAGTTTTATCACTTTGTTTGCCAAGTATTCACTGAAGCTTGTGACTATTCGCATGCCATTTGAAATTGTTGTCCTCAAGATTTATTGCTTGCTTTGACTGTTGTAAAATGTTATCTTATTCCTGTAAGTAGAAAAGGTCATCTGTTTGTTTTATGATTTTTTGGATCAATCTTTCTGTACTAGTTTTATCTTGATCCCTAGGCTTGCAATGTTCTGTTCCCCTTTGTTGTAATGATTTGACATCAGCCATTGTGGGCTGAGACCCTGTGCATGAAATAAACTGCTGACTGGGGCATTGCCTTGTCAGTCCTCCAGACCCCAGCTATCTGTCATTCTTTTCTTCCGCGCACTCTCTCTTCCAGGTACTTGGACCCTCTTGCAGGTCAAGAGACCACCAGCAGATGTGCTGTTCTCACAGACCACAACATACATGTGCATGTGTCTTTATACTAAAATGATTTATAATCCTTTGGGTATATACCAAGTAATGGGATTGCTGGGTCAAATGGTATTTCTAGTTCTAGATGCTTGAGGAATCACCACACTGTCTTCCACAATAGTTGAATTAATTTACACTCTCACTAACTGTAAAAGCATTAATCTTTCTCCACATCCTCTCCAGCATCTGCTGTCTCCCGATTTTTTAATGATTGCCATTCTAACTGGCATGAGATGGTATATCAATGTGGTTTTGATTTGCATTTCTCTAATAACCAGGGATGATAAGCTTTTTTTCATATGTTTCTTAGCTGCATAAATGTATCCTTTTGAGAAATGTCTGTTCATATGCTTTGTTCACTTTTTCATGGGGTTGTTTGTTTGTTTTCTTGCAGATTTGTTTAAGTTCTTTTAGATTCTGGATATTAGCCCTTAGATGGATAGATAGCAAAAAGTTTCTCCCATTCTGTAGGTTTCCTGATCACCTAATAATAGTGTCTTTTGCTGTGCAGAAGCTCTTTAGTTTAATTACACCCCATTTGTCTATTTTGGCTTTTATTGCCATTGCTTTTGGTGTTTTAGTCATGAAGACCTTGCCCATGCCTATGTCCTGAATGGTGTGGCCTAGGTTTTCTTCTAGGGTTTTTATGGTATTAGATCTTATGTTTAAATCTTTAATCCATCTGGAGTTAATTTTTGTGCAAGGGGTAAGGAAGGGATCCAGTTTCAGCTTTCTGCATATGGCTAGCCAGTTTTCCCAATACCATGTATTTAATAGGGAATTCATTCCCTATTCCTTGTTTTTGTCAGGTTTGTCAAAGATCAGATGGTTGTAGATGTGTAGCATTACTTCTGAGGCCTCTGTTCTGTTCCATTACTCTATATCTCTGTTTTGGTACCAGTACCCTGTTGTTTTGATTACTGTAGCCTTGTAGTAGTATAGTTTGAAGTCAGGTAGTGTGATGCCTTAAGCTTAGTGTGTGTTTGTTTGTTTTTTAATTATTATTATTATTTGCTTAGGATTGTCTTGGTTATGCAGGCTCTTTTTTTTGGTTCCATATGAAGTTTAAGGTGTTTTTTTCCAATTCTGTGAAGAAAATCAATGTTAGCTTGATGGGGATAGCATTTAATCTATAAATTACTTTGGCAGTATGGCCAGTTTCACTATATTGATTCTTCCTAACCATGAACATGAAATGCTTCTCCACTTGTTTGTGTCCTCTCTTATTTCCTTGAGCAGTGGTTTGTAGTTCTCCTTGAAGAGGTCCTTCACACCCCTCGTTAGTTGTATTCCTAGGTATTTTATTCTCTTTGTAGCAGTTGTGAATGGGAGTTCACTTATGGTTTGGCTCTCTGTTTGTCTGTTATTGGTGTATAGGAATGCTTGTGATTTTTTCACATTGCTTTTGTATTCTGAGACTTTGCTGAAGTTGCTTATCAACTTAAGAAGATTTCAGAATGAGATGATGGGGGTCTTCCAGACATACAATCAAGTAGTCTGCAAATAGAGACAATTTGACTTCCTATTTTCCAGACTGAATATCTTTTATTTCTTTTTCTTGCCTGATTGCCCTCGCCAGAACTTCCAATACTGTGTTGAATAGGAGTGGTGAGACAGGGCATCCTTGTCTTGTGCTGGTTTTCTTTTTTTCTTTTTTTTAATTGATTATATTTTCAAGAGCAGTTTTAGGTTCACAGCAAAATTGAGTGAAAGATACAGAGGTTTTCCATATACCCCTTCCCCAACACATGCATGGTATGCCACATTATTACTACTTGACCAGAGTGGTACATTCATTACAATTGATGAATGTACATTGACACGCTGTTATCACCTAAAGTTTACCTTAGGGTTTACTCTTGGTGTTTTACATTCTATGGGTTTGAACAAATATATCCACCATTATAGTACCATACAGAGCAATTTCACTGCCCTAAAAATTCTCTGTGTTTATTTAGATCTCTCCTGCCCCACTAATTTCTGCCATTGTTTTATGCTTTCTTTAAGAAAATCTCCTTTACAGTTCTGTTATGGGGCTAACAATATGCAACATAACTAGCTTGAAAAAATACATATTTTTTAAAACAGAGAAATACACATTTATTTGGTCTCATAAGTCTTATGGCCTTAAAAATAACAAATCAATATATCAGAGTTAAAAGCCAGATTTCAGGACCTTTTCATTTTTGCTTTGGACTAGATAGTGATACACTTAAGAATTTTCATTGTCATAAACGGAAAGTATTAAAAGTAGAACATTATGCCTTAAAGCAAAGTCAATACAGTTGATAGAATGTTTCACCATTTTCCCTCAAAAGCACCATTAAAACTTCAACACTTATAAATTACAGAACTTCAAACTGATCATTTTGTTCAAATCTTTAATTTATAGGAGCCTGAGGCCTGGGGGAGAGATGGCATTGTGAAGCTGACCTTTCTATTCCTGGAAGAATTGAGACCAGAGCCCAGGTCTCTTATAAAAGAAAGAGTGGACTACCACGATGGAAAAGGAGAGAAGGGGGAGCTTATGAGTTAGGAGGAAAATATTGGTAAAATGCTTGCTGGAGGGAGATTTGCCTCTTACCTGTGATATCTCTGGCTTTGGTGTCTTTCATGCTCCCATCAGGGATCCAATGCTTCCCACATGCTTGATTTTTCTCATGAGAAGAAAGGCAGCTTTTACAAATCATACACACTTTCATTCATGTGCGACTTCCACTGTGCTGGTTTTCAAAGGGAATGCTTCTAGTTTTTGCCTATTCATTATGATATTGGATGTGGGTTTGTCATAAATAGCTCTTATTATTTTGAGATATGTACCATCAGTACCTAGTTTATTGAGAGTTTTTAGCATAAAGGGCTATTGAATTTTGTTGAAGGCCTTCTCTGCATCTATTGAGATAATCATGTGGTTTTTGTCTTTGGTTCTGTTTATATGATGAATTATGTTTACTGATTCGAATATGTTGAACCAGCCTTGCATGTCAGGGATTAGGCCAACTTGATTGTGATAAATAAGCTTTTGGATGTGATGTTGGATTCAGCTTGCTAGTATTTTATTGAATATTTTGCACTGATGTTCCTCGTGGATATTGGCCTGAAATTTTCTTTTTTAGTTGTATCTGTGCTGGGTTTTGGTATCAGAGTGATGTTAGCCTCATAAAATGTATTAGGGAGAATTCCCTCTTTTTCTATTGTTTGGAATAGTTTCAGAAGGAATGGTACTAACTCCTCTTTGTACTTCTGGTAGAATTTGGCTGTGAATCTGTCTGGTCCTGGACTTTCTTGGTTGGTAGGCTATTAATTGCTGCCTCAATTTCAGACCTTGTTATTGGTCTACTCAGGGATTTGACTTCCTGGTTTAGTCTTGGGAGGAAGTAAACGTCCTGGTATTTATCCATTTCTTCTAGAATTTCTGGTTTATTTGCATAGAGCTGTTTATAGTATTCTCTGATGTAGTTTGTATTTCTGTGGGATCAGTGGTGATATCCCCTTTATCATTTTTTATTGCATCTATTTGATTTTTCTGTCTTTTCTTCTTTATTAGTCTGGCTAAAAGTCTATCTATTTCATTGATATTTTTTAAAAAACCAGCTCCTACATTCATTGATTTTTTGAAGGACATACCACCCTGAATGCACCTGATCTCATCTGATATTTCTTTAAATATTATTCCAGTTATTTCTCTGTTCTCCATTTGGGACTCCTATGATGCGTATGTTGGTAGATTTGATGGTGTCTCACAGATATGAACCTCTATTCATTTTTATTCATCCTCTTTTCTTTTTCAGACAACACAGTCTCAGTTAATCTGTCTTTAAATTTGCTGATGCTTTCTTCTGCCTTCTCAGATCTGCTGCTGCTACAAACCTCCAGTGAATTTTTTATTTCAGTTATTCCACTCATCAACTTCAGAATTTTTTTTTGTCGTATTTTTAAAGCAGTTTGTATCTCTTTATTGAAAGTTTCTATTTTGCAAGACTTTTAAAGACATGACTTTTAAAATAGTTGATTTAAAATCTTTGTCTAGACTACACATTGTGTACACTGCTCAGGTGGTGGGTACACCAAAATCTCAGAACACACCACTTAAAAACATATTCATGTAACCAAACACTACCTCTTCCCCAAAAACCTACTGAAATAAAAGTAATAAATAAATAAAGTTAAAGTATTTGCCTAGTGTGTCCAGTATCTGGGCTTCCTCAGTGACAGTGTATATTGATTTCTGGTTGCTGTTGTTGTTATTATTGGTCATACTTTCTTGTTTCTTTACATGTGTAAAATTTTTTTGTTGACAACTGAACATCTCCAGTAACATAACATGATGTCTGAAAATCATATTCTTCTTACTAATTAGGGTTTGCTGTTGTTATTAATATAACCTGGGCCAGGCATAGTGGCTCATGCCTATAATCCCAGCACTTTGGGAGGCTGAGACAGGACTATTGCCTGAGGCCAGGAGTTCAAGACCAGCCTAGCAATATTCTATCTCTACAAAGAACAAAAAAAGGAAACACAACCTGTAGAGGGGCCCTTCTGTTTTTCTTTCCCTCTTCCTCATTGTTCACTGTTTGAGTACTGCTTTCTTTTCTAGTTGTCATTCAATGCTACAGAAAAATGGCAAGTAACTTTTTACATGACGGGAATATCACAGTAATCATTGTTGCAGTTAAGATTCATCAATGCATGTTAAAATTAGTGGGTAACATTTTGAAGACAAGCAAAACTTGCATAGCTTCAAAGTACCTTTCCCAAAATGTTATCTCCATGTTATCTAGGTTAGCACCAGTAATAAGACATATTGACATCAGAAATTCCATGGTAAGAGGCACTGAGAAGGACATGGCATAATTCCATTGCCATGATGCATAATCTCATTCAGGTAAGGAGAACATAGTAGACACATCTAAATTGAGGGGCATTTTGTGAAATAAATCATCCATACTCAAAGATGTCAAAGTCATGAAAGTAAGGAAAGACTGGAGAAAAAAATATGGAACTTGAATAAGGTCTCTGGTTTAGTTAGTAGTATTGTTACTATGCTAATTTTGTAGCTCTTATTATCTTACCATACATACTCAAAGTGATTACATTAGGATGAGATCCATAAAGGGCCTCTTGGGATTCTCTGTACTATTTTTTATAATTTCTGTCCTAAGACTAAAATCAGCTTAAAATAAAAAAGTTAAACAAAAATTGTTGTACCCAAGGTGGGAGGATCACTTGAGGTCAGGAGTTCCAGACCAGCCTGATCAACATAGTAAGATCCCATCTCTACTAAAGATACAAAAATTAGCCAGATGTGGTAGTGTGTGCCTGTAGTCTCAGCTACTCGGGAGACTGAGGCAGGAGAATAGCTTGAACCCAGGAGGCAGAGGTCGCAGTGAGCCGAGACTGTGCCACTGCACTCCAGCCTGGGTAACAGAATGAGACTCCATCTTAAAAAAAAATTGTTGTACCCAATTTTTAGCATCTCAAAGAACTAATTTTTATTCCTTTAATAATTTTCGTCATTTTACCATAAAACTTGATATTTTTGGATGTGGTATTTTAATGAGAACATGACTAATGCAGACTATGGATAGAAACACTTTGAAAAAATAAAAATGACTTTACCAAGTATTCTCACATTCTCAGGATACTTTTCCAGAGTTTAAGTTATACCCTGCTGTGTGTTTAAAATGCATCATGCACTGGTGTTGTTGTTGAACTAACATAGTTTACCATGATGTGGTATTTAACGTGGAAATTTTTCTTTTCAATATTATATGGAATATAGTGTCTTGCTATTCACAGCTAAATGTTTGATGCTGTAGCTGGAATTCTTATTCCTTGGAGACATTAGAAGCTATTGCTTATAGATTACTTTAAATGCTTAAACGTTGGGAATTTGGTTCTGCTGGTTTTCCATATTTAAGAGGTGTTTAAAAGCAAATGAAACAGGGAAAGTTGAAAAAATGAAAAGGTCTGTGCAATCTTGAGTGCTGTAACATATAGTTAGCTATAAATATGGGTAGTTATGAACTTCTAGCCATCTAATCTACGAGGAAGTATCAACCAAATCTATGCTTTTCAATCTGTGGGTTTTGTTAAAATGAAAGTTCTAATGCAGTGGTCTTAGGAGCCTACCTTTCTAATCAACTCCCAGGTCATGCCACTATTTCCTACTGTCTGCTGGTCCAGGGACAACATTTGGAGTACCAAAAACTTAAATGACTGGAAAGAAAATGCTACACATGAGTCCTGTCTATTCCTGGCATAAACTTTCAAAGAAAGGGACTTAATTTTTAAAAAGTGAAATATTTAAGTACCTAAAGAACTCTTTAATTGCCAGTGAAACAAACTCGGGAGTCAGGAAGTGCTGCATGCGACGCACCAGTCATCTTAATGTCACATGTCACCTGAATGGAAATGTGTAAAGAAAAGAGGCTGTGAAGTCACAGATTAAGCTGAACCAGTCAAGGGCAAGTAGGGAACACCTCTCGGGCACACAGAAATCCCCTAGGAGGAAATTTACCGCTGCCACCAGGGGGCGCACCGCCACAGCGATCCGAGGAAGAGCATCTGGACCCAATCATTCTGCAGTTCTGCGGCTGGAAACCAGCGCGATGAACTGATATAAGGAGACGGACACAGCACCGTATAATGTGGGACCATCCCATAGGCCTCAGGTCTCTCTGGGGATGGCGACTTGGTGATGGGTCATGTGTTTACCACTCAGGTGTTTGCATGGACAGCTGAGCTGGGCCTGAAGTGGATTCCACAGTCAATTTGAGGCCTTGGGCAAGGGGGGTTGGCTCTGATTATCCCCATCAGAATAGCACAGGGCTGTCTAAAGTACAAAGAACCAACTAACTGTGGCATCTCTTTCCTCTGAAGGTTTTGTACAAAATGCATGACTGCCACAAAATACCCTTCTCTGGAAGGACTGCCATCATGTTTTACCGTTGAGGAAACTGGGGCACGGGGGAGGAATGGACTACACTTTAGACCTGTGGCCAAATCAGAATCAGAAGTCCAGCTTCCTGCTCCAGTCAACCACAGCGGACCACCTGAGTGGGCTGCGCTCCCCCTGCCATCTCAGGGCTCCTCCAAATGAGCCTCGGGGCACAGAGCTGCCAGCCAAGGTGGGGAGGAGCGACTCCTTGGAAGGCAGGCCTGGAGGCCCACCCTGGCCTCCTGCTCAACCCTGCCAAAGTCAAACCATGTCAATTTATTTAATTTAAGTCAACTTGTCTTAAGTGCTTACAGATGAACAGATTCTTTTAATATTTCTTAATTTTTTAAATTAAGAAAATAGGGCATACTGATGGAAGAAAAATAATTTTAAAGGTATAGAAGGGTGTAAAACAAAAAGTGAAAGTCCCTCTTCATTCACTGATCCCAACCCAAATCCTGTAATCCCATATCCCAAAGTAATCAGTGTGAGTGTGTGTGTGTGTGTGTGTGTGTGTGTGTATGAGACAGAGAGAGAGAGACAGAGAGAGAGAGAGAGACAGACAGAGAGAGAAAGAGAGAGATGATTTTGCTTAACTTTACAAAAATGCATTATAAAATTCATACTGTAGCTTTATTTATTCACTTAAGATGTACTATATATCATGGTCTATCAGGATGGAGTTTTGAAATTTAAAAATGCTAAAACATTTTATGGATCTATTGTCTTGATTAAAACCATGGGATTCCCAAGTCTAATATTTGTATGTTAACAAAAATAAGCCTTCAGGGCTCTCCCCATGCTCCTCTGCCACACTCGGCACCTTATCTGCCCGAGCTTACAAGGGCAAAATTAAATTAGTGGCATGTATGTGTTTTCTGAATGATCCTGACAGAATGAACAACTTGCTCAAATTGTGAATACTTAATGTTTGTCCTCTGTGGATTAAAAATTTTAATCTCTTTATTATTTATGTGGGTCTGAATTATTTCTTACAGGAGTCTTTAAGAAACATAGTACTCATATGAAAAAGGAAATATACAGACATGGCTACAGGCTGTGTTTGCATACTCTTTTTTCTTCCAAACACCCAAAACAAGTCAATTTAAAACATCGACAAATAGGAGCTGGGTGGTATATTTTTCCTTTTTAGATTTGCCCTCCAGAATTTACCAAAAATACATGCCAAGCTGTCCCTTTCTCTGAAAACAGCAGGTGTCAAACTTTAACATGAAAGGATTCCTGGGACCTTGTAATAGTGCAGATTGTTGGGTCTCCTGAGTCCCACATCCTCAGGATAGGATTGGGAAAGGCACATTACTAACAAGCTCCTTCGTACTTCTCCCAGTAGAAAGGAATTTGACTGACAGGATCCTCCATGAGTTTGCCATGGCCTGGGTGTGAATCTTTCCTGATGGACCCTATTCTACTTTCCTCTCATTTAGAAGAAAAAGGGATGAAAAGAGTGCACAGGAAATGGGTTGTACTGACTTTTGCCATTAATAGCTGCCACAAAGCTGAATGTACATTGCAGGAATTCTTCTGTGCTCTCTTTAACAGCTTGGCCCCCTGAGGTTTGCCAGTGGACCTGCTGGCCTGCAGTTTCCCTTGGGCTCCTCCTTATGCAGTGTAGCTGGTTTGAGAAGCAGCCGATGACTGTTTCAATCTCAGCTGAAGTGCCTTATAAAACTAGCCAATTTGGGAGGTCATTTATCTCTGATCCAGATGCAGTGGTTTGATTATTCTTGGCTTACACTAAACTTGGAAGGGAACCGAAGCATTCGGTAAAAACAACCTATACCTTCACAGGGTGAAAAAGAACAAATTACAGCTATGCACACCCCAATGGACAGACACCACAAAAACAAAGATGGGCAGAAGTAGCCTCCCTTCATCTGAGGTTCAAGGACAGGCAACAACGATCTAGGGTACAGGGTTGGGAAGAGGCTCTATTTCTGGGGAATCATTGCCTGGTGAGGGGTTGGCACAAGGGAGACGTCCAGGAGAGCAGGAAATGTTCCACATCTTGATCTGGAACCTATAAGGATGTATACGCATACACAGAGTCATTGAATTAATACTTAAGCTGTGTGCATTTTGCCTCACGTATGCAATAGCTCAACATTTTTTTTTTTTTTTGAGACGGAGTCTTGCTCTGTCGCCTAGGCTGGAGTGCAGTGGTGCAATCCGGGCTCACTGCAACCTCCGCCTTCCAGGTTCAAGCGAACCTCCTGCCTCAGCCTCCCAAGTAGCTAAGATTACAGGTTCGTGCCACCCATGCCTGGCCAATTTTTGTATTCTTAGTAGAGATGGGGTTTTACCATATTGGCCAGGCTGGTCTCGAACTCCTGACCTCAGGTAATCCACCTGCCTTGGCCTCCCAAAGTGCTGGGATTACAGGCATGAGCCACCGTGCCCAGTCAATAAATTTTTTTAAAGGCAATTGTGAATCTGACAATGGTTCTCCAGGAAAAAAAAAAAAGTCTATAATCATATTCATGTGATGAGTTAAAAACCAAACAAATCCACAAAGTTGGGCAAAAAGAAAATTCAAAATTGAAAACTCTTATAAAATAAGCAGTCTTCTTGAACTCCAGTCATTAACTGAACACGGAACATAATGTGAGCCCACCTTGCAGACACAATGCTCTCAAATAAGTAAATTTTTTTGTCCTTCAAAATATAGCTGGCTCAGAAAGTGTCTGAAGAGCAGTTTCCTGGCTTTTTGATAAAGGCGGTGGACAAGAATGGGGGTGAGAAGAAATAAGTTATTAGGTTTTCTTTAGTAAGGGAGGGGTTTTGTGCAAGTCTATGTATCTGTGCAGGTGCAGGGGGATTTGTCTGGAGCTGATCAGTGCTATCGGCGCAACGGCTTCCTGGGCTACATTTGAGTGAGGCAATGACAGGGAGCCTGGCCCTTCAAGTCCCTAGGCAAGAGGAGGATGGTACAAGGCCTGTTCCAGGCATACTTCGTGGGGGAATTTATCCCTTTTATTCCCCCATCTGCTAACATTTGGTCTCACTGTGTTTAAAGGGGTGTCTTTCCCCTCTGAACTTGGACCAGGTCTCCTTGTGTTATGGAACAACCATGGCGAGGAAGCTGATGTCTCCTTACCAAGAAAGTGGCTTTTCTGATTTTCTCCTCCTCTCTTCTAAATTAGTGGCCTGTCTGCCACACCTGGGAATGTTTGGTGTTATGGAGACATAACCTTGCTTTGTCCTGGAAACTGCTCTGTGAGGTCTGGCTGGAGAGCTGGAAGTATCACAGGAGAGCACTGAGCTGCACCTAGTCTGGGCACAGACGAGGCCCCACTCACTGGCTGGTGGAAGATCTGACCTGGGCTGAGAGTTAGCGAATACAGTCGTGGGAGGCTAACGACTTTGTCCTAAAGACAGAAATATGAGGAAGATGAACCACTTTCATTCACCACATCAGGTCCAAATTCTCTGCACGGACCTGAAAACGGAATGTTTATGGGAGGTAAAAACACAGGGAGTAGAGAGTGACCCTAGCACCCAGCCCAGGGTGGGGAGGTGCTCTGTAAATACACCTGTCTTATTTCTGAAAGGGTGAAGACCCCCACGCACCTGGGACTCATGCCTCTTCTTCCAGACAAGAAATGCTCTTGGACTAAGGTATCAGAGGCTGGAATTTTTTCCATAAGGCTGCACAAAATGTGAGATCAAATGCAAGCAGATTAAGAAATAAAGAGCAAAAGCTACCTCAGGATTGACGAAGATGCTGATAGGGAAAGATAGTAAGCACATTCTTCATTTCAACTCTTGCTTGTTTCACAGTTGTTTCTCGGGGGAGTTTCCATAGGCTAGAAGGGGCAGGTAGGAAAAAAAAAAGACTGTTTTCCTTGGAGAGGAGCCCCTGAGGCCTGTCTCCCTTGGCCATCACCTGGTGGGCTGAGGAACCTACCAGGTCTCAGCTGCTGTCAGCCTGGGGACCAGGATCCCCACCTTCCTTCCCCGGGTGGTGCCTGGCTGCTCAAGGGATCACTCTCTGTGCTTTACTTTCACAAATCTCTTCACTCTAAAATCTGTCCAAATGAAAAGAAAGCCAAGAAGCATTTCTATGTGCCACAGGAGTGCTCTCTCTCCTCCCCCATGCCCCATGCCCCCCCAACACACATACACTCCTGGTGCTGAGATAATTTCCAAGAAATTGCCAGTTCCTGGTTATTCTCCTTCCTCCTGGCTCCCTTCCTAACTCCCCCTCCATCACCAGATTACACAATTTCTTGAGCCTATGGTATTTTCCCCTGGAGCTAGTGTTCATTCCCTAACTCAATTAGTTCCAGATTCCCTCTCACCTTATATTTTCCCTTGTTTTCACTAGAAAACACTATTTGAGTGTCTTTCCTGGTTAGGTGAATTTTTCTCAGCTCCTAAACTTTCTTTTCCGTGTCTCCAAAAGCTTGAAGGAGGTAACACAACTAGAGAATTCTCCTCACACGTTCCAGCACGGATATTAAAGAATATTAAAAAATATCCAACTAAGAAGGATGTAAAAACTCATATTTTTACATCCTTCTTAGTATCTGGAGCCAAAGCAAAGGGACAACCACTCAGGCACTGTGGGGGAGGTACTCTAAGTGTCTGGAAGATGCCAAGCTGAGAACAGGAGTAATAAGTGATACACCCAGGAAGGAAAAGTCTCAGGTCTTCCTGGGTGAGATGGCCTTTCTTTCTATGGAAAGGAGGCCACCTAGGACCACTTACTCTGCCCTTTGCTGTGACCTTGCTGTTCCCAGGTGCTGTCAGGGATTGTCTGGGAGGAGGTGGTGGGTGGGTACAAGGTCAGCCACAGATGGGGACACGTTTGAACTCTGCGGGCCCTTGCGGACCTAGGCTGGGGAACCCTGTTCAGAGGTTCCCTGCTTCCTTCCCACTTTCTTAGGGTATTGGGATAGATTCCCTGATCTAAATGGATTCCATGGAGTCACCCAGACAGACACCTGGCTTCAGGTGATCCCTTTCCGAACAAGGGCTTTTGTTTTTAGCCCCACCACAATGGCATCTCCTCCTCAGCCCAGCCAGCAGCCCCTGGGAAGCATCTGGGAAGAGTCTGGGGAAGCCTAACGCGGAAGAGTAGGCTGTGCCTGGGATGGCCAGGGGTCCTCTCCAAATGGATACTTTCTGCAATGACGCCTTCAGCAAGGAGGGGCAGGAGACCTGGAATGCAGGAAATGGGAAGACGAGGACTCTAACTTCGTCGGAGGTAGGGTAGACTGGTGTTACCTGCGGAAGTCCAGGAGCCTCTTCAGGCCGCTTCTCCAGGGACAGTGCCAGCTGTCCCCATTTCCATCAGCCACAGTGTTGGGCTTGGTCCAGCAGGAACAGAAAGCGAAGTGTGAGCCCAGGCCAGAGGGGGGAGCCCGGACACCCTTGTGGAACCAACAGCCTTTGGGGAGGCCTGTTCCAAATCGCGAGCAGGGCGCACAGGGGGATCCCCGCAAGGGGGCAGAGGGAAACCCGGGAGGCCCGCGAGAGGAGGCGAGGCCAGCGGCCGGGCGCGGGCAGCCAAGAGCACTCGCGGCGCGCTGACTCCAGGCAGCAAATAGAGAGGGGGTTGAAGAATCCCTCGGTTTTTCCAAAGTTTCCAGCGAATCCTTCTTGATGAAGACCAGCCTCTGGGAGGCAGCGTGTGTGCTTCCCGAGAGGGGGCCCCCCCTGCGCCGTCCCCCTTCCCCTGGCACAGAAGGGTTGAAGGACTGCACACAGGGTTCCCTTCCTAGCCCAGTCGCCTCCCCGCGGGTCCCCTCCCCGCCGGCCCCCTCCCCGCCGTGCCTGTCAGGGCCGGGCTGTGTCCCAGCCACTGCCCTTGCCCGCGCGCCCCCCTGCCGCCGACCCTGGCCCGACCATCCTCGCCGCTGCAGGCTGCGGGGAGCTGCACTAACTCATGCTCCCAGCTCGCTCGGTGCTCCCTGCGCGCTCCGGTCCGGCCCCGGCCCCGGCCCCGGTCCCCAGAGCGCGGACCATGGAGTAGGCGGGCGGCCCCGCGACGCGCTCCTGCAGCCGGCGGGGCCAGAGCCAGCCCAGGGTGGCCTCGCCAGCCGGCAGAGTTGACCAGCGGCGGGCCCTCCTCTCGCCGGTCCTCCCCCGCTCCTCCTCCTCTGCCCCCGCCGCCCCCGCCTTCCCCGCCTCACGGCCGCCCCCACCGCCCCCGCCGCGCCGCCGCCCCAGGCCGAGCGCGGGCGCGGAGCGTGGGAGCCATGGCGCGTGAGGAGGAGCGGGACCCCGAGCGCCGGGAGGCGGCGGCGCGGGCGAGCGGCGAGGAGGAGGAGGAGGGAGGGGAGGAGGGACTGGGCGATAGCGACGACGAGGGCGACGACGAGGAGACGGGCAGCGGCGAGGAGGAGGAAGAGGAGGCGGAGGCGGCGGCCGGGTGGGAGCGCAGCGAGGACGCGCGGCTGCTGTGCGCAGGGCTGCCTCCTACCGCCGTCCCCGCCGCGGCCGCCCGCTACAGGAGCGGCCTCCGCCCGCCGAGGCCTCCGCCCGGCCGCCTCAGGATGCGGCCGCCCGGCGACGAGGACCGCGCGCGTCGCCGCCGCCGCCGCCGCCGCCGGAGGGACCTTCTGCTGAGCCAGCTCTGCTTCCTGGCCTCGGTGGCGCTGCTGCTCTGGTCGCTGTCGAGCCTGCGAGAGCAGAAGGGTGAGTGCACACTGCCTACCCCGAGTGGGCGCTGCGGCTGGGCGTCTCGGGGCTCGCGGGGCTGCTGCGGGCGGGCCCGGCGGAGCCCCAGGGTAAGCGGGCTGGGTTGGCCGGCGGGGGTTCCGGGCAGGAGGACTCGCCCTGCCTCACACAGAGGCGTGGGAGGAGGGGACCCTGAGCGCCAGCAGCCGGCACGCCTGGGCGCCTGGCCGCCCTAGGAACCTTTACCTGAGCGTCTCGCCTCTCGCCTGCGCTGCTGACTCGCGAGCTGGAGGGACTGCTGTGGCGGTGGTGGGGAGTCTTACCCTCCGTCAGCCCCCAAGGCCGGGGACAAAGTTGTGCTGGTAGCCCCGGCACCTGTGCAGGTGACCACCTGGACACCCCTCGGCTTGCTGAAGGATTCTAGGGGGCTGCTTAACACACACTTGTCCATGTGTTCTCCATCCAGAGCGGGCGGGACGGCCCGAGTAGAGAGCTCTTCACCCCGCTTTTAGAACAGGTGCCGGGAACTTCGGGGAGGAAAAAGTGTTGGCCCTCCAGCTAAGGGCTAGGAGGGGACTTGTTCTCTTAAAATGACCACTCACTG
The DNA here is from genome assembly GCF_030222135.1 of Aotus nancymaae. Taxonomy (NCBI): domain Eukaryota; kingdom Metazoa; phylum Chordata; class Mammalia; order Primates; family Aotidae; genus Aotus; species Aotus nancymaae. The sequence goes on along the minus strand of NW_026988412.1, from coordinate 6,528,997 downwards.
GGAAGACAGGGACTTGTTCCCCAGCGGTCCCTTTTGCGGAGCTGCTGCTGTGGAAGGAAAGGTTTGAAGCGGAACATGCATCACGCTGCCCGCTCCTCTCCCGGCGCTCTGCGCGGGGTCTGCCCTTTAACCCACAACTTTTGTCTTGTCTTTGTCCTCCGCCTTTGTCGAGCTGAAATCGATCTTGGGTGCTCAGAACAGTTATCTGCTGAGACAGTTTGGACCCTGGGATGCAGCTGTCTAAAAAGCAAAGGGAAGACATGGGAGAATAACTGTTGTAAAATGGTTTTATATCCTGGCTGTGAAAGTGGCACGATTCGTGGGAAAACAGCCATGTAAAGGGTTGTGAGGAAAAAAAACAACAGTTGCAAGTATGTGCTGTGTTAAGATCGACGTAGCTCCTAATGCAAGGTGTTATGAGGTGCAGAATAAAGACATTTTGATAGTGACTGTAAACAACTTTCAAAGGTGCCATGGATTTTAAAAGGGGTCTCCCCCAACTTGGCTGATCTCCTGCTTGGTGGGGAAGCTGACCAGGCGTCAGTCTTCGTTCAGGTCTTAGCAGACCGCTTGACAGACTTCATCATATATGGTAATAGCAGAGTCCCTGTTGGTCTTCAGTGAAGCTGTTGGAGACTCCACGGCTCTCTCCATTGCTCTCCTGGATCTCAGATCCCGTAGCCTTGTGTTCTGACATCAAGAAGAGGGCCGTGCCGGTGGGAGGGAAGCAGAATGTCTTCCATTGCAGATTCACATCTGCCAGACATCAGTGTACCCAGAGTCTCACTAAGAGGGTTTTTGCGAATTCTCTTATTTTCCTTTTTTTTTTTTTTTTTTTATTCTGAATGAAAAACCAGTTTATAGTTCATGCCACCTTTGGAAAGGACTATTCCAAGTCGATTACACGCCGGCCATTTTTTTTCTGGTATGTTGGGGCTCTATGAGAGAGACATAGAGTTCCCACCACTTTCCAGGATATAAAAAACGTTTTTCTGGATGAAGGATGTGACCCATACAGTTAAGTCAATCAACGAGAGGGGGTGTCTGGGTCCGGGAAAGCTGAGATTTCGGGGACGGAAGGGAGAGGGGGTCAGACACTCTGCAAACTTGAAACCTAGGGACCAGAATGTCATTTTGAAATGGTTTCCCTGGCAGTGACATTTCTGTTTAGGTGTCACTGACTCAGATTTAGGTCCATAGCACAGCCCTTTCCCCATCCCTCCTTCTGTCCCTTTCTCCTTTCTGCCTTTCATATTCTTTTTTCCTCTCACTTCCTTTTCCTCCCTTCTCATCTCTGTTGGTCTTAGGACCCCCCTCCCCAACAGTAACTGAAGATCTAACAGGCAAAAGCCAACAGTGTTAAAAAGAGTGCCAGCCAGCCTCCCTGTGTTGCACCCAAATAACATTGAGTTGAAATGGTCGCCAATCACTTTTTCTTCCATTAGGTATTGATGATTTTTCAGTATGTGATACACAGTCATATTTTGCAGCAAGACACAGGTTTTTCAAGATAATTTTTGACGCATTCATTAATGTGTGTGAATCTGCAAATTATGCTTGGGGAATTGTCGTTTAGCATACCTAAGCATTTGAATGGTGACTTTTACACCGGAAACATGGAACACACACTACCCAGTGGTCCTTTTGGTATGGATACTGAAGTTTGGAATGGAGCATTGTTTTGAAGACCTTGTGGCTTAGAGAGGCTGAGTGATTAGCTTAAAGTCACACAGCAATCGAAGAGGAGAGGAAAATACCAACCTGAGGTGACCCAGTTCTTTGTTCCCAACTCTGTACCCTGGTATTCAAGCCACCATTTGGGTGTAGCTTTGTAATATTTATATAATCCCACAGGGGGTACCTTCATAATGATCAAAGGTAATATTTTCATTTAGTCACCTTGAAAACCATGCAATGATTGTTAAATGTAACTTCTCAGAAACTTGTTTTCCAACACATATTGACCTTTCCCTCCCTCCCTCCATTGGCCCTTCCTCCTTCCTTCCTTCTTCCTTCCTTTCTTCCTTCCTTTCTTCTTTCCTTTCTTCCTTCCTTCGTTCCTTTCTTCCTTCATTCCTTCCTTTCTTCCTTCCTTCGTTCCTTCCTTCTCCCTTCCTTTCTCTCTTCCTTCCTTCTTAAAAGGACAGTTATTTTAACCAAAGCAAAATAGGGATGTGTGATAATTATATTATATAATGTTGCATAACATTTCTAATCATTTGGAATCTGAGACCCCTTTCTTGACATCTAACAAAACTCAGATTTGGCTATGTACTGAAAAATTTTGGTTATATGCTGAAAACATTTTCCGTATTTTCAGTATTTGGTTATATGCAGTAACAGTCTACATTGATTCTTTTCTGCGGAGATGTAACGTGAGGGCTGCTTAATTTAGGTCAGGAAAAATTAGTACCGGAATCCAGAAAAATGTTAATTCTAACAACAACAAAAGCAATAATAATAACTGGAATTTGGTGGGCTCTTCAGTGCCAGGCAGTGCGCTGTGCCCACCTTATAGGTATTGCTTTATTTAATCTGCAGATACTTTTTTCAGAGGCGTGAGCCTTCAGTGGTGGAGAGCAGTGAGCTCTAGTTGCCCTATTTAGTTGTTATGGATGAAGATCTCATTTTTGATCTCTGTTTGCAAAGCCAATTAAAATAAGGTGTTAGATTTGCTAAGGAGAATTTTCTTTCCTTTTTGCAATGAGAATGGATTACTTTTGTATATTTTGAGTAGTTTAAAAGTGTTAAATTTTTCTTTGATGTAAACTACCTGGCCATTTTTTTTTTCCAGAAGTAGTGTGGACAAAACCCAGGGATTCTAAATCAGAAATAATTCTAGACTTTTTCTCTAGAAGGTTATCAGAATAGTAAATAGTAATTAAGAAAAAATATACACCAGCCTGGGCAACATAGTGAGGCTCCATCTCTAAAAAAAATTTTTTTAAATTAGTTGGGTGTGGTGATGCATTCCTGTAATCCCAGCTACTCAGGGTCTGAGGTGGCAGGATTACTTGAGCCCAGAAGATTGAGGCTGCAGTGGGCTATCATTGTGCCACTGTATTCTAGCCTGGCCAACAGAGTAAGACCCTGTCTCAGAAAAAGAAAAAAAAGAAAAAAAATATACACACATACATATACAGACACATATGTACATATACATATGTTCATGTATATACATATATATACACTTTGAGATACTTTCTATACCAGTTGCCGTTGCTGTATTACAAGTCAGCCCAAAACTTAGTGGTGTAAAACACATTTAATTTTTTTGCTCATGGATACTTTGGGTCAGGAATTTGGACGGGGGTCGTGGGGCTGGCTTGTCTCTGTTTGATTATATCTGGGACCTCAGCTGGAAAGATTGCAAGGCTAGGTGGCTTGACAGCTGGATCTGGAGTCATCTGAAGCAACACCTCTCCCATGCCTGGGGTCGACGTGGCTGTTCGCTGGACCCTCAGAGCTGGGCTGCCAACCAGAACACCCACACGTGGCCTCTCCATGCGATCTCTTCACGTGGCTCACTTTGAACTCCCTTAGAGTATGACATCTGGGTTGCAAGGGCAGGTATCCCAAAAGGACAAGGTGAAAGTGCATGGCATGTTTATATCCTAGCCTCAGAAGTCAGTCACAGAATGTCATTTTCGCTATTTTCTGTTGGTCAAAGCAGTTAGATGTCAGCCCACGTTGAAGGAGAAGGGCATAGATGCCAGCAGTCATTCAGTGGAGGAGTGTAGGGTCACGTTATAAGTGCTTCTGCTGTGGGAGATACTGCTGGGGCTGCCTGTGGAAAAACCCAAGGATCCGAAGGGATTGTAACTTAGTAGTGATTTTAGACATTTCCCAAGGTGGCTAAGGTGAATACCACATATATGCGTACATACAAACATATATAGACAGACATACTCACAGACATACGTATGTTTGTATATTATCTTTGAAATATCTTTCACTCATGAAAATATGGTTGCTTATCTTAGCTGGTGTGTGTCTAGAAGTGATATTTGAAAAAGGAGGTTGCAGTGGGTATTTGAACTGCAAATTTAAATTGCAGAGCTGAGAGCCCGGCTTTGCCTTTGTGGCTGCCCATTCCTCCAACGGCGATGACCACAGCTTTTTTGATCCTTCTTATGGCCCAGCCTGAGGCCTGCTGGACTCTCCAGCTTTGTTTTCCTTTGCTTTGTCCATGCATCCCCACTCTGGCTTTTCCTCTGCTCCTCAAAGAGCCTATGATTCTTCTGACCTTAGATCCCTGGCACATGCTAATCTCACTGTCTGAACTGCTTTGTCCACCATGGCTAGTGAATTCCTCACCACCTGGCTCGAGATCTTCCTGAATAGACCAAATCCCTCCATTTCTCTCTCTGAATACACCATGTGTTCCCTTCATGGCAATTACCGCAGTTGGTAATTACGTGTTTATTTGGTCATGATTTGCCTGATATCTCCTTTTCCCAGATTCTAAGCTCCAGGAGGTCAGGGACCCTATGACCTTTCCTTACCTGTGTACCCTAGTCACTGGCCCCATAGCAGGAACTCAGAGATATATAAATATCTTAACTATAGAGGCAAGTATAAAAGATATTTGTTAAATAAAGAAGCTCTTTTGATCGCTGAACTACAGTGTCTATGATAAAAACTAGTCATCGTGTGTTCGGAGCACATTAACTGACACAGATTTTATTGTCATGATTCATTAGGTTGGTGCGAAAGTAATTGCAGGTTTTTTTTTTTGAGATGGAATATTGCTGTTGTTGCCCAGGCTGGAGTACAATGGTGTGATCTAGGCTCACTGCAACCTCTGGCCTCCTGGGTTCAAGCGATTCTTCTGCCTCAGACTCCCAAGTATCTGGGATTACAGGGATGCACCACCACACCCAGCTAATTTTGTATTTTTAGCAGAGAGAGGATTTCTAATTTCCAGACTAGTATGTGTAGTCAAGGGCCATCACTAGCTCTGAGATCTATAGGAAGCTGGCACTGGGGTCAGAACGAAGTTTCTGTATTTATTTTTATTTTTTTGAGATGGAGTCTTGCCCTGTCGCCAGACTGGAGTGCAATGGTGTGATCTCAGCTCACTGCAACCTCCACCCTCCCAAGTTCAAGCGATTCTCCTGCCTCAGCCTCCCGAGTAGCTGGGATTACAGGCACACACCACCATGCCTGGCTGATTTTTTGTATCTTTAGTAGAGATGGGGTTTCACCATATTGGCCAGGCTGGTCTTGAACTCCTGACCTCAGGTCATCCACCCACCTCGGCCTCTCAAAGTGCTGGGATTACAGGCATGAGCCACCGTGCTCGGCCATAATTGCAGGTTTTGCCATTGACAATATAATTCTGCTATCAGTCCAGCAGATTCAATATCATTACCCATTTCTCCTGGGATAGCACTGAGCTGAAGAAAGATGGAGTGCAGTGCCTGGTATCTGTTATGTGACAGGATTTGAACCCAAGTCCACCCACGTCAGGGCTGTGTGCTACTGCATTTTCCAGCCTCTGCGGAGGAGGACATGAATAGAAGATGGGGAATCACCCTGCCTTTTTCAGTTAACTGGGGAGTAAGGAGTAACAGAAGGTTGGTTTCATAGAAGCAGTATTTTAGAAACACATTGCTTTTCAACCTTTTCTATTTTTTGCATAAACATATATAGATATGTCTCTTTCCTCTTGGCTTTTCTTAGCTTCTCATCAACCCAGATTTTTCTCAAAGATTTCCTCTACTTGCAAGCCTTGAATCCTTGTGGGAAGCTTTTTTTTTTTTTTTTCACCCTGGAGGGTTGGCCAAGCTAAAAGAATTACAAAACTAGCTATTTGCTGAGAATTCCAAGGCCTGGTAGAACTTGGCTGATATGACAGAATTTTGGCAATTTTCTTTTTCTATAGGGAGGTTTCTTTTCCTTGAGCAAAAGAACTTTTGGGAGGAATAATAGTACACAGACTTTCATAATGGGGAAACTGAGGTATGGGATGATTAGAGAATGTTCCCAAAGTTACAAAGCAAATGTGCTGTGCTGTTAGGAAGGTAATTTGGATTTTTTTTTCTGGCCTATTTTTGCCTTCTTTTTCTCTAGAACTTGTTTGGAAATTATTTATATTTATTGTTTCCAATGGTTTCACAAATGGGATTATCCTGTAGGATTTGAGGACGTGAAGTATTAAGGACCTAAGTGGAAGAGGGTTTTCTATGAGCCAAGTGGTGATGGGCTCTAGGTTTCCTACGATTCCCCCTGCTGTTCTCTTCTTGTTCCGCTTCCAACCTGGAGAGGCAATGCTCCTTGCTGTTGCTACGCCATCACTTACTGGTTTCCCAGCAAGGAGCACACCGTCCCTTACTGGTTTCCCAACCCTACTCTTACCCCTGTAGACTGTTCCTTCATGAAACTCTCTCAGTGGGATCCTTTGAGGGAGCACCTGACCAGATCCCAATGATGTAAGACATTACACCATTTGTTTATTCAACAAATGACAGACTCTTTGCTGGGGTGGCAGCATTGTCTGTGAGGGACACCCTGATGTCCATCCTCATGGTACTCAAGCTTGAGTGAGAAGAGAGGTGTTGAACAAGTAATTTAAATGAATTATGAGAGATTGGGATGAGAAATACGGCATGGCATGGAGGAGGCTGTGGTGATCAGGAGAAGCTGGAACCTGAAAAATAAAAGGAATAAGATTGAGGAAGAATATTAAAAATAATGAAGTACCGTTTCTCAATATCAGATTGGTAGATTAAAGTAAATTAAAACATGGGCTCACATCAAGGGTTTGTACAGTTGCCAGAGACACAGCTGCTCTGGTTCACTTCAGAGGAGGATGTCAGTTGGCACTCCAGACACTATGCGGGACCGCCATCAGGGGACCTGGTTATAGGTTATAGGAATAGAGCCCAAATGAAGCCTTGGCCATGTAATGTGATTGATATGTAGACAGGGTGGTGGGTGGGATTAGAATGGCTGTACGTAGCTATTCAAGACTTGGGTAGAAACTAATTTTAGCTGAATCCATCCGTGGACCATACACCATTTTGGTCATGACCTTTTCATGTTTAGATGCTTAGGTGAGAGCTCCAGGGAACAAGGAAAGACCTACGTCATTCCTGGAGCTGTCCAAACCAATAAACATCACTTATTTAAATCATGAAATCTAGTAATCATTTTTGGCTTGTCAATAGCTATTTATTTTTAGGAGAGAGTGAACAAATAAAGGCAGCTCATCTGTGACCTAGTTTGGGGACATTTGCAACTTTTACATTTGCAATATTTGCAACAAATATTTCTCTTCCTTTCTCCCTTTGCGTTTCTGCATTGTTTGATCTCAGCAAAAGTCATTTTCACTTTAGTGAGCCAGTCTGCCCTGGAATTTGAACCCGTGGAGGACATAGTAAGGACCAGGTTTCTTGAATAGGACTTTGATGATAGAACAAAAAGGGTGGGAGTGGGGATTGGTGATATCAGAAAGTCCAATAACGCCATGTTTAAGACAGAACATGAAATACTCATTTTTGAAGATCTTGACTTTAAGAGCATCTAGGTCTCTCACAGACAGACAGAGCTAACAGTTGAAAGTCAAGATGATAAGCAGTTGTGGCTGCAGACACAGGTGTTGGAATAGTATGCATGAGGGTAAACACTGCATCTGTGGTTAGCTCCATGGTTCTCAGTCTTCTCTGTACATTGTAATCACTTAGGGAACTTTAATAAGTACTCATGTCTAAGTCCCACCTCCCTGAAATTCTACTGTCGTGCTCCCAGTTGTGGCCTGGGCATTGGGCTTTTATAAAGAAAGTGATACAGTTGGTGCCAATGTATCTCAGCAGCTGAAGCTAAGAACCAGAGGGTTGAAGGTCAGTATTTACCTTATCAAAAGCACATTTTGCTGTTCATCATTGAGCTATGAAATACACTGTGCTTAATTTTCCTGTCATGAATGTGAATGAATATGTGTTTGTCTGCTTCATTTTCTAAGCCTTCACCACTAATTTAAACTTAAACTCCTCTCTAGTTGCCTAGATTTTTCTTTTTAGAGACAGGATATTGCTCTGTTGCCCAGGCTGGAGTGTAGTAGCATGAACATAGCTCACTGCAGCCTCGAACTCCTAGGCTCAAGCAATCCTCCTGCCTCAGCCTCCTGAGCTGCTGGGATTACAGGTGCGAGCCCCCACACCTGACTCTTCAATCTCCTCGCAATATGTGCAGGGACACTAAGTATTCCAGCAAGTCTTTGAAGGAAGTCTTTAGCTGATTCATCTGGCCTACTCTGGTCTGGACAGGTCACTTGTACAGTTTGCTGCCAGCTCTCATCTTGCCATCGACCTTCAGCTTCATCCTGCATATTTCTTTCAGCTTTCCCTTAGGATGACAGCCCTGCTCCCTGGAACCCAGGTATGCGTCTGTCTCGGCTTATTCCTGAATTTGCAGTGTACATTTTTGGGGGGTCATACACTCCAAATGCCTCCTACAGTAGAGAGTGTGGAAAGTAAAGATTCAAGACTATATGTGTTTTAAAATGTGTTCCTTCTACCTCTACACTTAGAAGATAGTTAGGCTGGATTTAGAATTTAGGTTGGAACTCATTTGCCTTGGAATTTTGAAGGCATTGCTTGAATGTCTTCTAGTTTCCATTGTTGCCTCTGAGAAGTCTGATGCTGTTCTGGTTTTTAATCATTTTGGAAGCCTGTATCCCCCCTCAAGAGCACGTATATTCTTTTGTTTGCTCCTAAAGAACTGTCTTATCCTAATCCTCAGTCATGTCACAATTATATGACTGGCCTGGGTCTATTTTCATTCACGTTCTTGGATCTCTCACCAGATTCTCGTAAACCAGCAGCTTGTGTTCTTGAGGTCTGGGAACTTCCCTTTTGTAATCTCCTCCATCCTAAGTACTCCCTTTTCTTTCTGGATCGTCTATTATGTGGATGTTTGACTTCCTGGATTGCTATTCTGATTTTCTTATCTCTTCTCTCCAATTTGTCTCATCCCTTTGCTCTAATTTCTATAGATTTCTTTAACCATATCTTCCAACTCTTATACGGAGTGTTTAATTTCTGCTGTCATATTTTTAATTTCCAAGAGCTCTTCTTCCTGTAGAGGTTATTTTTAGTAGCATCCTGTTCCGCTTCTTTGGTGCAATATCATCTCCCGTCTCCCTAAGTAGATTCATAGTAGTATTGAGGTTATCTTTTCCCCATATGGGCTCTGTTTCTTCACGTTGCTGCTGTTCCTTTGTTATGTCTTGTTTTTCATATTACATATGCTTTCTTCAGATGTCAAGGGGTCTTTGGCAACTACTCATATTTAGGTGGTGCCGTTGAAAAGATGACCAGAAATTGTGCAAAGGAGGGTCTTGCTGATTGTATCTCTGTAAGGCTATCTTACTGGGCCATTTAATTGGGCAATGCTTCATATCTCAAGTTTTAGATCTTTATCAGTGGGTGGTCAGTTTTCCCAGAGAAAGATAACTCAGTATCCTGTCTTGAGGGAAAATACCTGATTACTTTTGAGAATCCAATAGTAGAGGAATCTGGGAATGGGGAAGATATGTTCAGCAGAAAGAATCCCCTGGAGTCAAGATACATTCATCCCTCACTACTGTGAGTAAGAAAGCACTAAATAATTTATTTAGATATATAGTAGGACCATCCCAAATTATTTAACCCTTCCTTCCTTCCCTCCTTCCTTCCCTCCTTCCTTCCTTCCTTCCTTCCTTCCTTCTTTCCTCCCTCCCTCCCTCCCTCCCTCCCTTCCTTCCTTCCTTCCTTCCTCTCTTTCTCTTTTAACTACTGTGCACATGAAGCTGGTAAGAGCTACTGTCTCCTGGTAGGACTAACGGTCGGAAGTAGACAGAAGGCTTCATCTTCCCCATACCCCCTTTTTTTATTGAAAATTTTTTAGAGAATTTCAGATTGACAAACAGTCATAAGAAGTAATATAGAGACATCTCTTGTACACTTTCTCATTTCCTTTAATGGTAACATTTTGCAAAACTATAGTATATTGTAAGCAGGGTAATAACATTGATACAGTCCACTAAATTTATCCAGATTTCTCCAGTGCTATTTGTATGGTAGTCCCCTCGTATCCATGGGGGTTATGTTTCAAGACCCCCCAATGGATGGCTGAAACCATGGATAGCACTGAATGCTACATACACTATGTTTTTTTCTATAGCTTTATAATTATGGTAAAGTTTAATTTAGAAATTAGGCACCGTAAGAGATTAACAATAACTAACAACAAAATAGAACAATTATAATGTACGGTAAGAAAGGTTATGTGAATGCAGTCTCTACTTCAACATATCTTCTTGTACTGTGCTCACCCTTCCAGTGATGATGTGAGATGATACAGGGCCTACGTGAGGAAATAAGGTCAGGTACATGTCATAGGCCTTGTGACACAGCATTAGGCTACTGTCCACCTTGAACCCAGGCACTGCCACACTGTGACAGTTGATCTGATAACCAAGCTGGCTACTGAGTGACTAAGTGACTGCAGTGTGGATTAGCTGGACAAAGGGATGATTCATGTCCCAGGCAGGACAGAGCAGGACAGCTTGAGATTTTATCACATTACTCAGAACTATGGCAATTTAAAACTCAGGTATTGTTTACTTCTGGATTTTTTCATTTAATATTTTTGGGCCATGTTTGACTTCAGGTAACTGAAACAGCAGAAAATGAAACTGAGGATAAATGAGGACTACTGTACTCACACGTTATGTGTGTTCGTGTGTGTGTTTTTGTGTATGTGTGGGTGTATTGAGTTATACACAGTTTTATCACCTGTGTAGGTTTGTGTATTTATTATCATAGGATACTGTACACATCCAACACCACAGGGATCCCTCATGCTGCACACTCATGTGTCTTTTAGTACAGAAGGAGCAGTCAAGTAATTTATGTCACCTATTCTCAAAAAAGTTCAATTAAAAATTATAACATTAAGAATTAAGGAAATTCTACCCCCAGTAATTTTGGACTCTACACAAAAGGTTGCTTGCAGTTTGGGGCAGGTCAGTCTATATTAGTAAAATTGAACCATGATGAGTTTTTTTTTCATTGATGCAGTTTTATTACTGTCAGGTATAGCAACCTGAGCTACGTGCTGGATAAAGGCCATGCATGGCTTGTTAACGGTTTCTTTGATGAATAGTTTTTCTGTCATTTGAACAGTATTTCTGAATGAATGCTCCATGAATATAGTTTATTCGAGTAGTTTGCTCATTCAAGCAGTTTAGCCGTGGCTCCTGCAATATTACTTTCACTATTATCTGTTTCATAGAGTATTAGAGATGGAGAAACTCTTGGGGACCATTGACTCTTGACATCCGATTTTACTTTTGAGAAAACTAATGTCAAAGGAAATTGGAATTGGGGCCAGAACCCAGGCTTTCTAATTCCTTGCTTACTAAATTCTTTTTTTAAAAAGGCCAGAACATTAAGGTTACAAAAAGTACTTAATGCAAAGTAACTATTGGTTTTTTTTTTTTCAAATTCTGAGATGCTTCTGAAGTGCTAGAACCTTTCTGAGAATTTTTTGGCATTTAGTGTAGCTAGTACGTGGGAAAAAATAGGAATTTTCAGGGTGAGCCACTTCTTGTGACAAAAAAGAGATTTGTTTAATCAGAAACACTGGTCGTTGGAATGCTCCTAGGTTGCTTTAGGAGAGAGTTTGCATCGTTGGTTCACCACTTTCTACCTGGATTGTAACCTCGTATAACCAATAGGATGATTGAAACATTTTGAGAATGAGTCGCCATTAATTCATTTTGTCAGGAGTCTTTGAACTTACAGGTTTTCAACTTTTTTCATCCTTCTTTTTGGAATTCTGGGTTGTGATTTAAAGATTACCTCCAAAGAAATAAAATTTATCTAGGGCCTTAAGAATCCAGGTTTTGTAAACCTGATGTTAAGGACCTCTTGAATGGCATTTCACAGTTTGGTTGTTTGAAATCACAGGTGGTTGTTGGGCCATGTGTAGAAAGTTGTACCTACTTTCAGTAAATCTGGGAAGGAGGACAGGTCATTCCCAGTATTTTCCAAACATTGTGGAATATTTCTTTCCTTACATATGTTAAATTGATATCATACTACATATAATGTCTCGGATCCTGCTTTTAAAATTTTAAAAATAAAAACCTAAAATTGACTGACATTCAGGGTGCAGAACACTATATCACCCCTAAAAACTCCCTCCAGCTACCCATTTGTATTCACACCCTTCTTCCATCTCTGAACCCTCATCTGTTCTCTTTTACTATCATTTTGTCTTTTTGAGAATGTCATAAATGGAATTCTACATTTGTAGTCTTTTGAGAAAGGCTTCTTTCACTCAGTACAATGCTTCTCAGCTTCATCTAAGTTGTTTTGCACATCAGTAGTTCATTCCTTTTTATGGCTGAGTAGTATTCCATTATACAGATGTACAGTAGTCAATCCATTTAATGTTGAAGAACATTTGGGTTGTTTTTAGTTTTGTTAATTTATGAACAGAGTTGCTATAAACACTCAGATGCAGGGTTTGTAATTCCTTTCACTTGACTTACTGCAATAGCTAGGACTTTTAGTACAATATTGAGTTTCAATGGACATCCTTGTCTTGTCCCTGATCATAGGGCAAAAACATTTAGTCTTTCCCTGTTAAGTATGCTATTTGCTGTAGGTTTTTCATAGATTGCCTTTGTCAAAATGAGTAAGTTCCCATCTCATCTTAGGTTTCTGAGAGTTTTTTCCAAGGGTGGATATTGGTTTGTCAGATATTTTTCATGTATCAGTTGATATGCTGAGGTGGTTTTACTTTTTCAGACAGTTAATATGGTGGATTGCATGGATTGATTTTAAATACAGAATCAACCTTGCATACCCTGTTAAGCCCCACTTGATCATGGTGTGTTTTTCATTTTGTATTTCTTGGATTTGATTGATCCTATTCTGTTGAGGACTTTTGTGTCTAGGATCACACAAGATATGGACCTGTAATTTTCTTCATTTGTACTATCACTGTCTGGTTTTGTGACCAGGGTAATACTGGCCCCATAAAATGAATTAGGAGATGCTTCTTCCTGTTTTCTGGAAGAAATCGTGTACAATTGGTGGATCATGCATTTTAACTTATCATGGGCATTCCTCCATGAAATTAATCTTAAATACTAGTTTTAATGTGTGCATGATAGTAATAATAATCACAGTATTTTTCTTAGTGTTACAGCAAGTAATGTTTATTGAGCATTTAGTGTGGCTGAGGACTGGTCTAAGTGCTTTACCTGTACTGACTCCTTTAATCTCCACAATAACCCTATCGAGTAGATACCATTATTATCTCCAACTTACATGCAAAGAAAAATAAGACACAAAGAGTTTAAGCAACTTGCTCAAGGTCACAGTTTCTGTGTGGTCAAGCAGGATTTGGGTCCAGGAAGTCTGACTCCACATCCTGTAGTCTTAACTATTACATTGTATCCTTTGATTATATCATAACTTATTTATTTATTCAGGCTTCCATTTGAGATCCATATTTTGAGATATTCCATGCCTTCACTGTGATGATTATTCTTGTCAGAAGACTTTGACAATCTATGCCAATTTCTTTAGGTTGGATTTCTAAAGGTGGTATTTCAGCGTCAAAGAGCACGCCCGTTGTAAAGGCTAACACGTACTACCGTGTGACTTTCCCAGAATTGGAACTAATTTGAAATCTCAACAGCAGCGTTTGAGAATGCTCAATATGATGTTCTCTTGCCAGAATTATTTTTATATATTTTTAATATATTTTTAATTCAATTTGATTGTAGAAAGATGGTGTCCCGTTGGTTTAGTTTGTCTTCCTTCTTTACCAGATTGAACATTTTACAAACGTTTATTGAACTTCTGTGTTTCTTTTCTTGTGAGAAAGGTTTGCTCATGTACAGTCTTCATTTTTTCCTAATGGGATAATAATGTTTTTTCTTAATGTTTTGTAAGAGCTTTTATATATTTTATTTTACTTTGCCCTATTTCAAAAGTCTTGTGGGTTTTTTTTTGTTTTCTTTTGTGTGTTTTTTTTTTTTTGCACAGAGAAGATTGTCATGTTATCTGACTCACACTGTGTCTCTTTCCCTTGTATTTTTTCATTGTCCTATTCTTAGGTTCAGACCCTCAGGCATGTATTTATTCCATATAACTATGTCTCCCACCCCTATCTTGATGGTTTACTTTTTAAATAGTTTAGCTCTTTACTTCATTTAGAATTTATTTTAGCATAAGATTAAAATTTGATTTAAACAGATTAACATATCTGATGGTTAATTCCAGCATTATTTATTGACTACTGTTTCCTCTACCTACACATTTGTGGTATCACCTTTATTCCATGTCTATTCTCTTATGTACCAGAGGCAAAGATTTTATGATATTTATTTTTTTATATTTACTCATTAATTAATTGTTGTAGCTTATTAGCAAGTTAATTATCTAGTGGGTCAAGACCTCTTTTCTCTTGTTTTGAAGCAAAATACGTTACTATCACTTATCTTTCCAGTTGAACTTATAATCCTTTACATTTTCTCCAAATCCTTCCAGGTTTTGGTAAATCTATAAATAATTTATGAGAAAAGGGCATTTTATAATGTTGATTCTTTTTATTCATAGTGTGCTTCATTTGATAAAGGCTTTTAAAAAATTTGTCAAGATTCATGATTATTTCTCTATTTCTTTCTTACATCTATTGGCAAAGGTTCCTCTGGTATTTTTTATTTATTGTTGCTCTTGTTTCATTCCTTAAGTTTTTAAATATGTTACTTCTTTACATTTCATTCTGAAAAATATGAAATTATGCAATATTGAAAAGAAATTTGTTGTGTGAACCAATATCCTTAGATTCATTCTGTAGCTGAGGAGTTTTTTACTGTTGGAAGCCCATGTGCTGTCCATTGGGTTATGGATCCTCTTGGCTATTAGTGACACTGGTTACTCTTCATAACGCTGTGGAAGTTTCCTTTTATTTGTGGCTTTCTGCATTAGAAAAAAATCAGCCATGGTTATTGAATGTGATCAAATGCCTTATTAACACTTATTAACGTGTTTAATATAACACATTATATATAGAGAAAAATATTCTTACTAAAACACTTCTGAAAGTAAATATTACAAAGCCGTGATAAATATTTTTAATATGACGTTGGATTTCATTTGTTTGCATTTTTTGTGAAATTTTTGCTTATATATTTATGAAAGAAATAGACATATAACTCCTTTGCCAGGTTTTGGTCAGGATCACACTAACTTTACAAAATGAATTAATAATTTCTGTGTTCCGGAATATTTTATCAAGCGTGGAAATTGTATGTTGAAAATTTGAAAAAAGCACTTAGAGTACTGCTTGGCCTATAGCCTTCTGCGAAGATAATTTTGAACAAACTTTAATTTCTTTCACTGATACTTTTCTGTGTGGTTAATTTATGTTCTCCTAGAGAAGCGTCCGTTTCATTAAGATTTTAGAAATGAACAAAATTATGCAGTACTTTATTTTTGTTTTCATTTGTTCTGCAATTGTGATTATGTAACCTTTTCTCAGTACTAACTTACATGTTTCCTTTCCTCCCGTGATAAAATCTGACTGTGTTTGGTGTATTTTATCAATTTGTGAAGATTTGTATCTTGCATTTCTTCATTAATTTTTCTTTTTTCCCTTTCCCTGAGTCAATAAAGCTTTAATATTTATTCAAAATCTCCTCTTAATTCCTGTGTTTTATTTTCAATATCTTGAATTAAATGCTTTATTTCCTTTTTATTATTTCTTGCTTTATAATACTTTTGATGTTTAGTGTAGCTTTAGACTCACACTATAAGTTTTCAAATGTCGTGCAGTCATTATTGGTACTTTTCAAATAGTTTTGTAATTGTAGTTTTTATTTTTTTTTGCAATTAATTATGTGAGAGACTCAGTTTTAATTTCTAAGTTGTCAGAGTGCATAGATAGATAGATAGATATAGATATGTTTATTTATTTAAATACCAAGTTCTAATTTTATTTCATTTTGCCCAGAGAATATGACCTTTAATTGTGGCTTCTTATTGGTTTTGGTTTTCCTTGGAACATGAATTGTTTGTAACTTGGATAGTTATTTGGCTGCGTCTTCATCTTTTTGTCTTTTCCTCTTCGTTCTGTAAGAGACTACATATTTTCCCCCTTGGCGATTTGATTTTCAGCACTATTGGGTCTGCTGTCTGCTGCCTCTTATTCCCATTTATGTTTTGTGTTTGCATTCCTGGTTTTTCAACCATTTTATGTCTTGTCATCTTCATCTTAGCTGACTGTTCTTGTAATCTTAGTCTTTCTTTTTATTTAGTGATTTATCTTTCTTACATACCATGTTTCTTTGATATCAAGATTTAAAAAATAGATTCTAAAATTTACATCTTCTTCTTGTAATAGATTTTTTTTTTTTTTTTAGAAAAATGGTATTTTACTTTGGATGTTGCAGAGAACTTTCAAAGTTGTCTTGAGTTATCCACCTTTGAAAGAGAAGATCCAGGGCCAGGGGTGTGCCTGTGAACAGACCCTCCTGTCCCTCCAGCACCCTCTCCACTGTCACCCGGCCACAAAGGTCAGGTTTCTGTTAACATCACTTACACTGAGGGACTGGTTGATGTGCATGGTTCCTGGTCAACCTTCCAGTGTTTATGTTGACTTTTCTAGGGCAACTCAGCTTGCCCAAGAGGGGATCTCCTGCTCCTGCTGCCCCATAGTTAGAAGTGGAGCCTTATTCATTATAATTTTGGTCAGTGATAGTTCTGGTTCTTACATCTAGAGACAGTGCATGAAAATGTGCCCCCTGGTTTGATCCCTCCTGTGGTTCTTGCCATCGCCCCTCTTTTCTGCTAATCTGCAGAAGGCCTTATACCAGCCTCCTTCTGCTTCTTTGCCTGGCTGAGTTGCATTTCCAGGAACTGGAGTCTCTGAATGGATTGGTATAGAAAGACATATTGATGAGGTGGCGGGGCCTTGACAAGAGTTCCTTTCAGCAACAAATGTCTCATGTTTCTGAGATGGGTTCACACCTGGGGACCTATGTGCCCTTCCATGGTCCACCTGTCGCAATCCATTCTTGTGTGTTAGGCACTCATCCACACGCAGCTTCTTTTATGCATCTCTGTGTTTCCTTCAGTGGAAATGCGGGAAAGGGTGGATTATGTGCCATTGGCTAATTACCTGTATCCCAGAATGCCTGTTCAGATTTTAGCTTGAAGTTTTTAGTTTATTACAAAGAAAAAGAAATTGAGATTCAGGAACAACTAAAGCTATCTGATATTAACTACTCTGTCTTTGCATTTTTCAGGCTCACACCTGTTTCTGTGATTTACCCTACATAATTATCTCTGCAGAACCATGGATTAGATATTATTATTCTTATTTAAATTAAAGTAACTAGCCCAAAGTCAAAAACAGGGTAGTTTTGAACTTATACTTTCAGAAAAAACACTCATATACTGTTTTCTCTGTGCTAAACATCTCTGAGGAAAGACATTTCTGGACATTTTTGCCAGGAAGTTGGACAAGAAGTTACCCCGGTGTGGTTGGCAGAGTGGTGCTCCCGAGAGATGTTTATGTCCATGTCCCTGGAATCTGTGGGTTTGTTATGTTACATGGCAAGGAGGAGTTCAATTTGCTGACAGAATTCAGGTTGCAAGTTAGCCAACCTTGAGATAGTGAGAAGATCCTAGATTATCAGTGTGGGCTCTGTGCAATCACATGGTCCTTATATGTGAAAGAGGGAGGCAGGAGAGTCAGCCAGAGAAGGTGATGTGCCAACAGAAGCTGAGGTCAGAGTGATGTCATTACTGGCTTGAAGATGGAAGAGGCCACAAGCCAAGGAATGGGGGATGCCTCTAGGAGCTGGACAAGGCAAGGAGACAGATTCTTCCCAAGAGACTCCAGTGGGAATGCAGCCCTGCTGACATGTTAAATTTAGCCCAGCAAGACTGCTTTAGGATTCTGACATCCAGAACTGTATGGAGCTGTTGAAATCCACTAAGTCTGTAGTAATTTATTACAGCAGCAATAGAAAACCCACACAATCCATGTATCAAATATTGGCCATGGTCTTACACTCTGCAGAGCAGGAATAGGAAGTCCTGGGGTGATTGACTGTGTGTGCACACTTACTACACAGAAATTTACATGAACATGTACCATGTCATCACTTGATTATGTATTTATTAGCTCATTTTGTTATTGTCACCATCCCCTAGCTAGAATGTCAGCTCCCTAAGAGCAGGAACTTGGTCTGGTACATTTATGGCTGTATGCCCAGTGCCTCATATGGAGGAGAGGCTAAAGTATTTATTGGACGATTACTTTTTTCCCTGGTGGCATTGTACCAACTAAATGGAAGTTAACTTACATCTTGTAGTGGAATACTGCAGATTATAAGTAATAATAGAAATAGAAGAAATTGAGTTAAAATTATGTTACCCTTGACAATCAAAATATTTATTTTCAGTGTTCTAGTGTTTGGTCATATGTATAAATATTATTCAAGTAGGTAGTAAATATTCCTATTTAAGAGTCAAACATGCAACATACAACGTTGCATTTATTTTGTCATCACCACCTTTCTTATTTTAGTCATAAAAATATTTATAAAAGAACAACTAAAGCTATTTAATATTAACTACTCTGTCTTTGCATTTTCAGGCTGTTTCTGTGGTTCACCCCACATAATTATCTCTGCAGAACCATGGATTAGGTATTATTATCCTCATTTAAATTAAAGTAACTATTTTTATTTTATTCATAAAAAAAAATTTATAAAATAAAGAGAGGTGGTCATCACAAAATAAATGCAACGTTGTATGTTGCATTTTTGACTTTTAAATAGGATGTTTCATGTAGCACTTTTGTGACAATGTATTTGAAATAAAGGTCACTGAATTTTTTAATAATTATCATCTCACAGTCTGGTTGGCATTCCATTCACTGTATAGGTCATACTTATTTGTTGTTGGTTATATAAAATGTAGTAGTTTATTTGAGATATTTGAATACTGTTAAATGAACACCTTTGTGCATGAGTCTGCTGTCAATCATATTAATTCTCCAGGCATCACTGTAGTAGTCCGGTAGCCTGCACTAGCTGGGAGAGCCACTGATGAGGACTCTGGGGTTAGAGAACTTTTGCATATTTATAGAGAACTCTGTTGGCTAAGCTACCTGCCTTTAGGTTTGTTGCATGTTTTTATAATTTTTGTCTATTTAGAGGGAATTCTCCGCCTGGCATCAGATGTCCTCACCTTACTTCTTCAACCTCAGCTTGTGCTTCTTCTATTTAAACTCATTCCTCATCAGAAATCCCCAGAATGTCTATGACAAGGGTAGGCAAAAGCACAGTATGAACGGGACAGTGATGGCAAAGGAGGAGCTACTAACTTGGAAAATGAATCAAGAGTGTTGTTAGTATCAGACTAAATTATCTCCCTTAACTGCGTCACATCATGACCTTTTTAAACAGGCATCTTGTTTTTCTTATCTCCTCTTCTTGACAGTTGCTTCGGTTTTCCTACACACTGACTGTTCTTCTGATAACAAAGTGAGAAGGAAAAACAAAATTTTAACCGTCAACTGAGTTGCGCAAGAGCAATGAGCAGTCCAGGGTGGGGAGGGGATCTCCCCAGGCTCCCCGTGGTTGTACAAGCCAACAGTGTTAACCGAATTGCACACAGCAGCTCCAAGCCTGGGAGGAGAAGGATGTCCACTCCAGGCAGATCAGGACAGTTGTTTTGCCTAAGATAGCAAGAACATCATCCTTTGCATCTTAAGCCAAGGAAACCATACATGGACACATCTTGTCTTGCATGGGAAGGGATACTCCCGCAGGCTTCTGGGGTACCATAAGTGTCCCGTGATGGCTCCTTCACCTTGGGGTTTGTTTTCCAAAGTTTTCTAAGTCTACTGGGAAGTAGAGTAGGAAGGAGAGGAGGAGGAAGGGAGACAAGAAATATACTTGCCTGGGCATGCTCTTTTCTGGTTAATGTTCTGAGTGTTAGTACACAGTGAGGGTTTATTTTAGAAGACACCAGGAATGAAATCTTTTATGTTGATATTGTGCAGGACCGATCTGTATTTTCTGCTATGAAAGACAGAATAACTTCCCGATGCTCCTGCATCTTTGTAGTTCCTATCATGAAATCATTCAGGGATAGGAAACTTGGCTTTTCACAAGGGTGAAGGGCATTGCCTAGAATAGGAGTGCTGGACAGTGAGATTGGAGACATGAGTTCTAGTCTCACTTCTCCTATTAACCTTCTGCATGTTCTTTTCTGTTCTCAGTTTCCTTATCTATAGAATGGGAGCATTTATGCTAAATTGTCTTGATATTGATAACACTAATTCTAATTTAATCATTGATTTTAGATTTCTAACCTCCTGAAAGATGTTGGAAATCTGCTTCCTTCTAAAGGCTAATTTACAGCCAGAGTAATATGGTTTTGCTCTGACCATGCTCTGAATCATTATTCATTCTTATTTCATGAGAATTACTTTTGTAAATGTTATTTTCTGTTGGCTTCACAGAGCCATTGAGATTGCATAGCTCAGATTTCTTCGGCATGTTATAAACTTTGCTCATAGTATAAACCCATGTTTTTCAAAGTGAGAGCCTTGAAGCAGCAGCATCAGCATTGCCTGGGTCCCTGTGAGCTTGTTAAAATGCAGAGTCATGGGCCCTGCCCCAACCTGCTGAATGGGAACCTCTAAGAATGAGACCCAGGAAAGTTTGCTTAACGAAGTTTACATGTACTGCCTATAAAAGAGAAGTTTGAGAAGCACTGCTGTGAAACAGGGCAGCCAGCAGGTGCTGTGATTTTGCCCTCTGCACGTGGTCACACGCTGAAGCATGTGTTTCACTCCTTGCATGACTGCACTTCAGGTGAAATGCCAAGATTGAGACCCTTCTGTGTTAGTGAAGCACAAGTTACTTTACTGAGAGTCTAGCAACACAGAGAGAGGGACATGCAGACCTTCTTGGGGTAGAAAGGAGGATGAGTTTCCTTTCCTTATGAGATGGGATCCAACTTCCTTACTAGTCCAGACTTAACTCCTGAGTCTCCCATGGATGGTGGCTCTGCTGACTTCAGAGGGAGCTGCAGGTGCACAGGGGCATCATGATGTCATTGGCATGCTCCAAAGAAATGAGACCATGAACAGAAGGTATTTCTAAAGAGTCTGGGAAGAGGAACAGCACCTATGATATGGCTAGCATTTCTGTTGCATAGTATTTATTATTTTGATGGCTGGCCCTGGGCTTTGATTTCCAGCCCTTTGGTCACAGACACTCCTTATAATCATCTACTCCCAGGAATAGGTGTCATGAAGTCTCTGTTCCTCCAGCCTTTGGTGGCACTGGCCTGGAATGCGGTGTGACTGTGTAGAAGCTGTTGGCATTGCTTCCACGTTGTAAACTCACTCACACTGAGTTAAATGCTGCTGAGCAGTTAACGCTCCCACTTCGATTATTTTTCACCCAAGGATGCTTGACTCATTTCTTACATCCTCTATTATCCTTTAAATCTCAACAGTGCTCTATTGGGGCCATTTAATGTGATGGCACAAGGCATGCCCTGCATAGGACATTTGCTAATGTTTGAGAGGGACTGAGACCCTGGTCTGGAGCTGTAGCTGCTTGGAGCAAGAGCTGCCTTTTTCAAATGTCCATGAAGGTGTTACCCACTCATCTTTCCTGCCTACCTGGTGCTGGACTAAGGTGGAGTGGGGTGGTGCTCTCTCTAGTTTGTACAAAGGACTAGCCATGGTTCTGGGTCCCTGCATGGTGCATGGAGAAACTTTTATTTTCACTCAGGTGCTCTGTCTTGATCTAAACCAAAACTCATGGACTTACCTCCTACACTAGGGTCCCTTCCCATTTGCACACCTGGGTTGGATACCTGAGCTTCCTGGATTTCTGTGTCTTCATCAGAGCAGAGTGTGGGATGTTGGGTCTCTGTACTAGCTCCTTCACAGTGTCTCTCCCATGGCCCCTCATCTGGGCTGTCACCTGATCTGCCCTTGAGTCCAGATTCTTGACACCGTGCACTTGCACCTTCTGGCTCCTTACCTGTCTGGTCTTCTAGACCCCAACCCCTTCCTCTTGGCTGTTCCAGCACATCACATGGACTGGGCTTCCTGCATTAGCTTTGAGATGCTGACAGGTGTATCCCCTGCAGAACATCAATTCGTATGTCCCAGTTTCTCTGTTACATACAAGGTGCAACTGAGCCCTGTAGCCTGCACCTGCACCTGGAGCCTCCAGATTTCTGCTCCAACCTACCTCGAAGATACAGAGCCAGTGCATAGCTTCAGGGTCAAGGTGTAAATGGATCATAAATGTATTTAATAGCATGAACATTTCGTGACAAACCCAGTGAAGAAATAGTTTCACTTTTTCTTTGAACACTTGTGGAGTGCTCACGTATGAGTCAAATTTCAAGGCCTAATTTGACTCCATTGTCCTTGACCTCTTCTGTCTCATGGTGAACTTTACTTTTTTTGAATTTATTCATAATTTAATTTGATATAGTTCAACCAATTTTATTAGGGGGCAACTCTCTGTTAGAATATGGGTCTAAATAAGACACAGTCCTTGCTTAGAAAGCACTTCGAGTCTTGTATGGAGAACTGGCATGTGCAATCAAAAGACTCTCACACCACATGTGAAGTGCCCTTGAAGAGCAGTGTGGGTGTGTGCAGGGGTGTCGATAGTGAGTGTTATAGGTTTTGCAAGAGAGCTCAGGGGGAAGCCAGCAGTGCCTTCCTGGAGAAGCTTGGAGTCTCCATCCCACCCAGGGGGTTGATAGACTGGTCCATATATCATGGTATGCTTCTATCTTCCACTCTACACTAGTTTTAGAGAAAAAATAAACAGGCTGGGCATGGTGCCTCATGCCTATGATCATAGCACTTTTGGAGGCTGGAGTGGGAGGATTGCTTGAGGCCAGGAGCTTGAGACCAGCCTTGGCAACATAGCAAGACCCCAACTCTCCAAAAAAAAAAAATTATATATATATATTTTTATCTCTCTTTATATGTATATATAGACAAAAATTGGTGGGGCATGGTGGTGCATGCCTGTATTCTCAGCTACTGGGGAGGCTGAAGAGGGAGGATCATTTGAGCTCAGGCATTTGAGGCTGCAATTAACTACAACTGCGCCACTTCACTCCAGCCTGGGTGACAAAGTGAGACCCTGTCTCAAAAACAAAACAAAACAAAACAAACAAGCTTAACATGAGCAAGAGCACATTGAAAGGTCAACAGCTGTGACAGAGAGCCGCAGACAGAGAGGGATGCAATTGTGGAGATGAAGAGAGGCTGTGTCCCTTGGGGACTGTGGCTCATGTTTATAAACCTCGCTCTTTATTTTTTGGTAGACTTTCCCTCTTCTTTTCTGGGCTGTTATTCTCCGCGGAACTACCTAAGCTCTGGACACTTCCAAGCCTTGCAATAAACTTTAAAATGTGATTTTCATTTCATTATATAGCACTTGTCCTGAAATGATGATGCTGAGAAATTATGGCAACACAACAAGCATTTGATTAGCTCTGTTTCATTAGGATTCTTCACCTTTTGAGTATCAGGAGCTGCTGATACTCATCCATTTTCCTTTCCTTCTGAAATTCCTTCTACAGTAGAAAGAGAAGACGGGAGGAATCTCAATGCCTGGTGCTCCTGGGCCTGCAGGCAGGGGTCAGTGTGTGGTGTGAATGGTGGGGTCATGCATCTGGATTTGGTTAGCCAGCTGGCCATCTGGTCTTCCCCTGCCTCAGCTGCCTGTCTTTACCAGCTTTCCCATCTGTAAGTCATCCTGAAAAGGGATTTCATGAGAATTACCTTCTGAGAAGGCCTGGTGTGGTGTCCCTTTCAAGTCACGGGAATCTGTGCTTTCCGGGTTCAGAATCTGTTCCTGACATGTGCTAGCTCAGCTTGGGTCCAGTCTCTCTGAGACAACCAAACACCAGCAGGGCCAGGCTGGAATCTGGGCTCTAAGCTGATCCTTCTCATGCTCTCCATGCATAGGACTGTCTCTGCTCCTGCGTCTTGTCATTGAATGAGACAACAGCATGGGCGTTGACCTGTGACTAAATTCAGCTGGGTTGAGATTCGCTCTTGGTGAGAGGGAGATTGAGCAGGAGAGATGTGCAACTCTCATGAGGGCCTCTTGGCTTGGACTCCTTCTCACCAAATCGCAGCCTGCTCCCACTTTCCTCGTAGCCTCCACCTCGCTGTCTGATTTAAGCCTGGGTCTGAGTTTCGCGTCTGTCGGTTTTACTTTCAGTCAATTTTACGGGTGCCTGAGCGGCTGTAACATTTTACTGCTGCCTTTTCTATTTTCAACCCAAATAGGAAGTGACAAAAATGGTTTCAGTGCAGAGAGAATGTGATTCATTTTGTTACTTTATTTAAAACTTTTTTTTAAAGTTCAATATATGTACAGAAAAGGGTATCTATCCTGAGTATACAGCTTGATGAATTTTCACTAACTAGACAGCAGCCACCAGATGAAGAAACAGAGCAGGGTCTGCACCCTGAAACCTGCACATGGTCTTTCCTAGTCACCCCTAGCAAGAGTGACCACTGCCCCAGCTTCTAACAGCGGAGAGCAGCTCTGTCTGTTCTTGTGCTGTTTGTCATCTGTGTGTGTGTTCTCTTGCTGAATGCTATGCTTGTGAGATTCATCCACGTCGTCACGCCTAGTTGTGGATTATTCATCATCATTGTCATTCACTGTTCTATTGTGAGAATTGGTGGACATTTGTGTGATTTCCAGTGTTCATCTGTAATGAGCTGTGCTGCTCAGAATGTTCTTGTTCATGCCTTTCCGCCATCCCTTGCATGCATTTCGATTTGGCACATACTCCAGAGTGGAATGGCAGGATCTGAGGGGATGCTTATGTTCAGCTGCAGTAGATTCCAATAAACAGTTTTCCAACGTGGATGTACCTATTTAAAGTGTGATTTGGATTTTAAAGCAAAGTGGATGCTTGGGTTTGAACTTCACAGTCACATTTATTGGATTGAAAGGGCTCCTTGGCAACCCACAGCCAAGAGACCGAGAGAGTCCTAACTATGGGGAGGGAGCAGTCGCCAGCGCCCTGGTGTCCAGGGCCCCACCCTGGTCTGATGTCGGGTTCCTGCAGCATGTAAACATACACAAGACACACAGAAGACACACATTCTGCCCTCTGGAGGCTGATTGTTTCAACACTGACGACAATGATCATCAGTATTACTATTGATCTTCCTCCCCCTCCTCTCCTTCTCCCTCCCTTCTCTTCTCTACTTGACCCAAAAAGGAGTTTTATTCCCATCCCTCACCTAGCACATGCACGGGCGTACGCACGCGCATACGCACACGTGCACACGCACGCGCTCGCACGCACACACACACGCCCCCGCCAAATTCATGGGAAGACCCACTCCTGAGGTTGGGAGGCAGTCGGAAATCACACAGTGTGGGGAAAAGTGTTAATTGCACCGGAGGAAGTGTGATGATACAATCACTAGAGCTCTTTGAGAAAAGCTTATTTTTTTAAGAAAACAACACAGAGTAAGAATGAGTCTTTCCAAAATCACTGTATCTGGGGCCAGGCCTGGAGACAGCTGTCTCCCTCTCCTATGCTCTCTGTGCGGTGTTTGAGATGCTAAGCCCATATGAAGCACAACAGGAAAAACAGCCCCAGTACCCTCGGATAAAAGCAACAGGTGATGCATTTTCTAAATAGCGCATTGCCTTTCTAGCACACCTCCTGCAACTGGACATCCCACTGCCAGCAACCTCTCCAGGCACCCCTGAGGCTGTCTCCCTCTGGCTGGCTGGGAGATGGGAACACGGCTCGCTCCTCACCTGAGGACCTGCATGAGCAGCTGGACACAAGAGGCACCGGGAGCTGTTGGAGAATAGGGTGCTTCCTTGGGACACCTGTTAGCCCACCAGAGGATGATGACCCCAGGGTGGCTGACCCTTCCTTCCTCTATTCAGTTAAGCTGAGGGTGGCAGAGGAGCTTGGACATGCATCAGTTGTGTGTCTGCAGGGCCTGAGAGGTGTGGCATGTTAGCAGGTAGCTAATTTGATCCACACAACCCTGTCACATTGTTCTCACCCTGCCCGTGGGCAGAGGGCTCTGGGTCTGGCCAAGATCACCTGGCTTGGAGTGTAGGGGACAGGATCTGAAAGTCCATCTCCCTTCTCCCACCTAGCTGCTGTCTCCAGCCCTCCGTGGGGAACAGTGGTGTCTGCTTCACCCTATTTGGAGACTTCCTGGAAGTGAAGACCACACTGATAGTGACTGTTTCCACGTGGGTTCCCATGCCTAGGAATGTCTGCAAAACCCCAGCTCCCAGCCAGACTCTGAGGGTCCTAGCTGCCAGCCTGAGGGATCCCAAAAGTCCTTCTCGATGGCTTTGCCTCTGGGAAGTTGGGGAGTGGAGGCATGGATGAAGAAGCTGCCTGGACACAACCTGGGGCCCCTGTGAGCAGCCTTGGCACTAATCCAGGGCTGGGAAGCTGCCCCTCAGTTCTTTGGCCCTCCTTGGACTGCGTGGGGCCCCATGGTCTGTGGTGTGGGAGAAGCACAGTCTGCCATTGTCCTGAGTCTCTTCTATCTTCCTTTAGGCTGCCCAACCCCAAGGGCCTAACAGAGATGACCTGTTTAACCAGGTGTGAACATGGTGGTTTTGGTGCCTCCTTCTGTTAGTTTCTTCCAAATGGCCTATGTCTTGGAAAATTCTGTTGACCGTTAAAGCTTTATTAATAAAGCATTTGTTTTTTCCTTTTCCCCCTGAAAATCATCATAGACCCGTATGACTGCCAGTGGGGGCTTCGGGTCACACTTCAACAACTGCTGTGACTACCAGAGTTTATCTAATTGTGCCTGAAACTAGAGGCTTGTGACGTTCTTCTTATCCATTGCAGCCTCAGTGGAGTACATCTGAGGTTCCTGATGCTTTGAAATAACATGCAGACCCTCAGTACCACACAGTCCTAATTCTAGAAGGAGAGGTAGCTCTGGATGTGACTTTGCATCATAAAAGCAGTTTCCTCCTTCCAGGAGTTTCCAAATTCTAGGTTACAGGGAACTCCAGGGATAGTGAAACTCTCTTCAGAGTGGACCAAACTGTATGTGCAGACAGGCTCAGGAAGCCAGAGAAGCCGGAGAAGATGCTGCTGCAATAGCTCCTCTTTCTTGTGAAAGTGGAAATGAAAAAGGAATCTCAAACCTCCTTCTTTGGGCCGCCCACTGTCTCTGGTTGTCAGAGACTGATTCTTGGGCAGGTGAGTAATTGAGGGAGGGAAGGACAATAGGGTGGAGATGAAGGTCAGGCTGGAATGTTGTCTCTGCTTGGGTCTGGCTGATCCCAGAGGGTGCTCTGGAGCACAACATCACACAGCTGATTTTATCTTGGGGCAAAGGGAACACTGTTTGTAGATCCAGTAGGCCACTCACCAGCCCCTGGCTGCCTCTGGCACGGGGCAGGTGAAATGTGTGACTCTTGAGTGACGCAGCTTCTCTGTACATGAAGGCAGCTGAGAGCAGGGAGCAGCCAGAGCTCACAGCAGCAGGGTGCATGGCCGGCGAGGGTATCTGCAGGCACCAGCAGCAAGTGCCACGCCTGCTATCTGTGAGCCTGGCTGGCCACCGGCTACCACCTCTCTCAGCCTGTCCCTGTGAAGAGGGTCGGTCTAGATTTGGATGCTACTTTTTAAACAAGTCTCTGTAGCCCTGCAGGGATCTTGGAGTAGATTGAGGGAAAGCAAACCAACCATGTCCAAGAAGACCATGCCAGTGGGCAAAGTAGAGCTGTGGAGATGTGGCTGTCAGGGTAGGGCACGGACGGGGGCATCCAGAGTTGTGAGGAGGCGTGCCTGTCTCACGCTTGTCCAAGATTCTTTCTGGATGGCATTTCTGCTCAGCCATGTGTTCCTGCTTCATCCTTGTGCTTTCAGGCCCCAGGGTTTGTGCAGACACTACTCGGGGCTCTACTCTCAGGCCAGGGATGCTTTTCTCAGGATGGCCTGGCCCTTTTCAGGTCACTCCATTTCTCCATTCTTGAGGTGGGCCTATTGATTAGGAAAATCTCACCCAGCCTCACTCCGACTGGGGTAGCCCTGCCAGGTCTGAATTCTTTTCAAAAATTGAAAAGTACTTGTAAGTACATTAACTGTGCACACCCATGGGCGTTTCCCAAAGCCAGCATTGATGAGGAGATAAGAATGATTTATAACTAGCACTTCAGTCTGCGTCAGTGGTGCTTGTGGACAGATAACAGAGTCTTCAGCTCGATTTCTTCTTGGCTGATTTGGAGATGCTCCTTCCAGGCTGGTGGCTCTGAATTCAAGAGCTCTGGCACACTCAGCTCTCATTGAGGGCAATTGTGATGAATAGTGAATCAGCTTCCCCTGACAATGGGGGTCATTTTACTGCAAAATGGCTGCCCTTTGTGTCTCTGGGAAAAGGGTGCTGAGAAATGAATGTTGTGGGCTGTAGAAATGCTGAATAATAAGTGAACTTGATCCCATCGGGCAGTGAGTCTGAATGGTTCCCTTTGATTGACCCAGTTATACCTTCAAGCTCCCAGGACTGGTGCTTTGGAAAAAGTGACTGACTTCAGCACATCTCTCTGTGCCCTGATGCTATCAGGTCTCCATCATGGACTCTCATCTCAATAGAGTGTTAGGCTTTGAGAATAATAACTCAGAATTTCCTGGAAAAGGCGGAGGAGGTGGGTTGAGGGGTGGGATTGTGAATGGGCATACTGGAGGCCCAGCTCCAAGAGGAAGATTAATTTACAACTCAGAGGGAGGGGCCTTGGCTTAAGCTAGAGCCAGACTGCATGGGCCCTGATGGGAATAAATAGAAACCCCAGGTTTTGTAGGTGTTTCACTTACCCATTCATTGAGTCAATGGGCAGGTGTGGGATTAGGTCAGTTTTGCTTGTATTGCATTTGAGATTTCCCATATAGATTGAAGTTTGGATGATAGAGGTTTGGGTTGTGGGAAGAACCAATTCTTTACTCTTTTCCCAAGACTGTACTGAAAGCAGCTGGGATTGCAGCTGACATTTTTGACACATGGCTGTAATCTGAAAGTACAGGGAAGTTGTCAATTGTCTCTAAATTCACAGGGCAAGTTCGCATCCTTAGTTAAGTAATCATTTTAAGAAATGGTTAGTCAGGACCTTCCTACAGATACAAAATAAGCATGTGTTGAAGATTTTCTTTAACTTATTATGCATGAGGAAACTGGTAAGATGTTATAGACATTTCAAAGGAGAATCCAATGAATGGACATGAATATAGATCAGGAGTATTGAAACAAATATGCAAATGGAGGCAAAGTTGGTTTCTTTCACAGTAGGAGAGAGAAGTCAATTGAACCTACTAGACAAAATTTGCATGTATAGATAATAATTATTTTGTGTCTCTATAAATTTACAGAGTTGTAAAAGAGCTCAAATGCAATGAAAAATAAGAGTAATCTGGAAAGGTGTGCTGTAAACAGTGCATAATTTTCTATTGAACCACAACTTTTTTCCTTTACTCTGCTTAGTAAAGTTCAGTATTTTTATCATTAAACTTGCTCAGAAAGTGCTTGTCTTTTTAAAATATGTAAGCAATTGTAAAAGTTTCTTTTTTCATTTTGGGGTGTTTTGTGTCTGTTTTTATGATATTAAAGCTAGGGCTCTCCAAATAACTCTAAGAGTTACGGAAATTATCCCACGTTTCCTGAGACCTATATTAATGAGTAGAAAGTATGATTTATAAGATTTATGTATACGATTTGTAAGATACTGGGGATATGAATAACATTGGAATAATGAATCTGTGAACCAGAATAAAATAGCTCAAACAACATAGAAGATTCCAAAGCACAACTGTTATGAGGTGGGCTATGGGAAGTGAGGAAATAGGACACATTCAGAATTCTAGGTAATTCCAGATAGTTCCAGAAATTCCAGAACACAACTTCCCCAAAATAACTGCAAATTTCTTCATGCATTATTTTTGAATCTCTGAGAACTTTTAGAGTAATTTAGTGGAAGTTAACATTTTTTCCTAGTTCAGAAGGACCCCACAGGCTAGATGCCTCTATCTTGTCTGTCTTTCTAAAGTTTATCCTGAAAAAATATATAGGAAAACATGGAAAGCAGTAGGTAATTTATGGCAGGATTGAACTTGCCTAGCTTCTTCTGGTGTGTTGCAGAAATAGTTCTTCCTGAACTTTCTGCAGTCTTTGACATTGTGGACTCAACTCTCTTGTTGGAAACCTATCTCTCATTTCCTTAACCCTCTACAGTCCCTGTTTCTCTTTGGCTAAGGCTGTTCCCTGTGTCTCTTTTTCTGGCCCCTTCTTTCCTTCCCTTGGTTCTGAGGATGCAGCCCCAGGCACCGCACTCCTCTCTCCCTAGAGCCTTCCCTAAGAACTGCATCCACATGTGGAAGATCAGCCCCCATCTTGATTCAGATGACTGATCATTCTGCTCCGGAGCATGATTCCAGTATTTCCCATGGCCATTGGAGGTTCCACATGAATGTTCTTACACTTGATACTCAGAGTGGCTGAAATGTAGATGATCAGATATCTTCCGATGATATATAGCTCCCTTTCTAACGTATTCTCTCATCCATTACCAAACACTGTCAATTCTTTTTTCTCAATCTCTCTCCTATCCGACCTTTCCTCTCGTTCCATTGTGAGGCTATAATCCAGCCTTTATCCCTTTATCAGGGGATCATCCTAATAGCTTCTGCATTCATCTTAATTCAGTAAGCATTCCTTTAGTGCCTTATGAGTAGATACCATGATTCAGGTGCTTGCCTGCCTGGTAGGGCTACAATGCTGAGAGGCTGCTGGGAAGACACACACCCATTAGATACTCACACTGTTAAGCATCTAATCATAAACTGCACTAAATGCTAGAAAGAAGGCGTAGTGAGAACATGCAGTGGGGAACTGGACATTAACCTCTAGGGCCAGACACGGCATCTGAGGAATGAGGAGGCATGAATGACATACATCAAGGCGAGGTGGAGGGGAGAATTTACCAGGCAGAGTCCCAGCATCTGCGAAGTCTGTGGGGTAGTTGGAGGCATGGCACATCAGAGAGACTGAGCACGAAGGTCTGTTGCTAGAGAGAGGTGAGGAGGGGCAGAGCGACCCTAGAGGAGGTGGGGAGGGAGAAGGCAGCAGCAGGCAGGCAATGTGAAGTTGCAATAGGAATTCAGGTGTCTATCCTCAGGGCAGAGGCGAGTCTTTGAAGGGGTTTAAGCAGGAAAGGAATGACACGATCAGGTAAACCTTTTCTAAAGGTCACTGCTACTGCTTTGTGATGTCCAATAGACAAGATAACCTGAAAATCCTCCTGATCCAAAACAACAGGAAATGCTGGATAACATCACAGCAGAGCTGAACTTAGAAGCAAGTGAGAGATATCCTTGGAGCTGTAAATAAAGAGGAAGCTGAATACCCAAGAGCATGCTGTCACTCACCCTGCCTCTCCCCTGGTGGCATTTGTTCATCTCAGTAAACCAGAAATGTCCCTTTTGATGCCTGCATAAGGACAGAAGACAGGGTGTAAGTGGGTTGGGAAATTGGATCTGTGACCCTGACACGAAAGAGAGGCCATTTGATTAGTAAACAAGGCTGTATGGTAAATCTGCTTCCCACAAAATAAAATGCTAGAAAGGTTGTCTCTTTTGACGGGCTGTAGGTGGGCCTGGGGGAGTCTTCAAAAATATTTTACCGTGGACCTGCCCCAAATGGGTTTGGAGTCTTTTGCACTACTTTTATGGTCCTGGAAACCTCATGCCAAGAAATTAACATATTATAATAATGGGTTTCACACTGGTCATCACCACAGGGTTCCTAGAAGAAGAATGGAGATTTTCTCTGAAATTCTCAGTAGAAATAAACTCTAAAGAACTTCAAATGATATTCATATATATATATATATATATATATGTATAAAAGATACTTTAGGTATTTCAGACTGTATAAAGCAATAATGACCATGTAAGCATGATCAATTTGAGTTAGTGATCAGAATTATGACATTTCAAGTCCTTGTATTTTTGAAGAAGAGAGTCAATATAGAGTGCAGTTTAATTTTGTTAAATGAAATGTGTATGTTAAAATGTATGGAAAATTACTAAGATAATACATTCACAACATAAAGGCACAAAAGGTTGAAAATAAAAGAATGGAAAAATATGCAGTAGGCAAACACTAATCAAAAGACACCGTTGGATTAGATTGGATATTACTATCCAATAAAGTCGATTTAAGAGCAAAAAATTATTATCTGAGACAATTTTAATGCTAATGGTAATTTTAATGGTAAACGGTACGGTTTGCTGGGAAGATAAAACAATTTCAAACTTCTAAACATTTAAATAACATAGTCTCAACATGTTAAAAAAAACTTCAGCAGAAACTGAAGATACAAGAAGAAACAAGAAATTTTTAATAATGACAAATGTGTAATCAGATTGAGAGATTTTAACACAGTTTTTCTGGTAACTGAAAGATCAAGTAATAAAAAAATCATTAAGGAGTAGAAGACTTGAACAACAGTTCGATTTCATGGACATATATAGAATTTTACTCTTAACAATATAGCATAATATTTTTCAAAATATGTAAGAAATAAAACATGTATAAGAAGTCACCTTGTACCTGGCCATAACACATGTTTCAAAATTATCATTGAATCAGCATCACACCAATTAAATTATTTGACTACAGAGAGATAGTTATAGCCTTATGTTGCATACTATTATATCATTTTAGGCTTTATTATGTCACAATAAAGGAAGACTAAAAGTACATACGCTAATTTCTCAGTGTGATAAGTTAGAAGAAAGAATAATAAACCTTAACAAATTAGAAGAAAGGAAATAATATAGATAAGGCAATGAAATAGAAAACAGCTGTTATCAGTAGAATGGTCAAAACTGAAGTTTCGTTTATTGTGAAGAACGGTAAAATACAGACAGACTCTGACAAGCTTTATTGGCAAAAATGAATAGTGTTAGGCAAGAGAGGGAGGATATGGGTACAGCTATAGCAGAGATGAAAAAGATAAAATGACTCTTACCAACATATTAGGCCACTCAGATGAGATTTTCATTTTTTGCTAGAAAGATATAACAACGTGACTGAAGAAGAAATCAAAAATATGAAAATATGTATAACACTAAAAATTTTGGTCTATAGTTTAAAATGTTTATTTAAAACTATAATGTAATTTGTCTCATGAACAGATAAAGAAAAAAGAATAGGATTATTTCAGCAGACGCAGAAAAACATTTTTCAAATCTGAGCCTATTTTTTGTCTCTCTCTCCATCTCCATCTCCTATCTCTACCTTCATCTATCTATCTCTTTCTATCTCTATCTCTGTTTCTCTGTCACTGTGTCTCTATATCCTGTCTGCAAAGGAGCGCTAGTAGAGAGTAAAGAGTATTTGTCAAAACCTAAAAGTAAATATGATTACAGATTAAGAAATAATAAAAGCATTTCCTTTAAAATCAAGAATAGGCAAGAGTGATCATTATCCCTTTTAATCAATATTTTATCTGTGGTTATAATCAATCAGTGTAATAAGTCAAAAAAGGAAGATAAAAACATTTCAACAAAAGAAATACATGTGTTTATAAATATGCTTTTTAAATAAGAGGATATAAAATTGATTATTAAACTTAGAAACAAAAATCAGTTCCATACCTGCATGTCAGTCATGAATAGAAACGTAGGTAGCATTTGGAAAGCAAGGCCAATGACCCCACTAGGCTCTCTGCTGGCTCAGCGGGGCATTGCCTGGTGAGTGAGCCTTCCTCTTTAGGTACAGGAACAACTGTGTGTGCAACCTTTGCCCATCCTCCTACTTACCCTCACCAAAGCTACCTGTGTAGTTGCTTTGCATAATTTTTTTTTTTTTTGACTAAAAGAAAACTATGGAGAAAAAAATTTTAAATCCAACTTCTAAGATGTCTTCAGCGCTTTTCAGTGATCTATGACTTTCTCAGAAAACTCTTTAGGAGGGAAGGGTATAATCCTGAGATAATAATGTTGTGGATAAAAATATGAGGCTCATAGCCACTGAAATGCTCATTTCTAGAGGCAGAAGACAGTTCCCAGTTCTCTCTAGTTTGGTCGCCAACAATCGCGTGTAGCTGATGGAGCAACTTGAAATGTGGAATTGAGATGTGCCGTAGGTATAAATGCTCATCAGATTTTGAAGACTTAGTACAAAAGAATGTGACTGTTTCCTTATTAATTTTATATTAAGAACATGTTGCATTGACAATATAATATTTTTGATATATGGGGTTAATTAAAAGTTACTACACTTAATTTCTCTTAGAAAACTAAAATGTGAACACTAGAAAATTTAAAGTTACACAGGTGGGTTTTTTTAATAGAGATTTTATTTCTACTTGATGGCACTGTTGTGGGTCCCCGAATTCCTAATTATGTGGTTTGGGTTAGTGCTGAATTTTGTCTCAGCCTCAGTTTTCTCCTTTGTCACTAAGTGTGACACGTGTGTCCTCTGCCATAGATGGTTGAGGGTATTCCGTGAAGAAACCCATTCTTTAAAGGACAACTTGCTAAATGGTAAAGCTTTATGAAACCTACACAGGGTGATTCTGTTTCTTATTGTTTCAGTCCATTTTTGTCCCAGAGCATGACACAGTCCCAGAAATAGAAAAAAAAAGGGGGGGCTTGGAGAAAATCGACCACGTTACTGGCATGTTGCCTCTTTCTTGGAGCGAGGCCTCAGAACCAACCTCTAGGCAAAGTTTTGCCATTTGTCTTCCTTACCAGCTTCTACTTTCAAAGAGAATTCTGTGTGTCCTGCATCCTGTTCATCATGCCGCGGAAGTACAGAATTGTAGAAATTACCATGTCAGCTCAACCTGTGCAATGTGATCTAAATAATTAATAAGAAAAATTATTTTGTGAACTTTAACATTTTTTGTCAAATCATTAAAAACTCTCAGTGTTGGTTATAAAATATAGTACAATGGAAAATAGTCAAACTAATGTTTAGTCGATACATTTAACAGAACGTTAGAAATATAGACATGGAGAAGAGGGAACCCTAGTACGCTTTTGGTGGAAACATAAATTAATACAGCCATTATGGAAAACAGCATGGAGGTTCCTCAAAAACTAAAAGTAGAGTTACTGTGTGATCCAGCAACTCCACTTCTACCCAGAAGATACATCCAAAGATATCGAAAGACCTGTTTTTCCCTCTTCTCCATCAAACTAGGCATGTTTTAAATGGGAAATGGGAAGGAGGCTGTGGCAGCAGCCTGTCAGTGGCCCCAGGGCAGGTTTTCCAGAACATGATGCTGTTAGGACCAGATTGATATCCACACTCCCATGTCTGTTGCAGCAATGTTCACGATAGCCCAGTTACAGCAGCAACCAAAGCATCTATCGACAGATGAATGAATAAAGAGGAGGTGGTGTATATACACAATGGAGTACTGTTCGGACTTGAAAGATGATGTCATTTGTGACAACGTGGATGAACCTAGAGGATATTGTGCTAAATGAAATTAGCCAGGCACAGAAAGACAATACCACATGATCTCTTATGTACAATCTAAAATAACCAGGCACATAGAAGCAGAGAACAGAATAATGGTTTCCAGAGGCTGGGGAAAGGAGGTAATAGGCAGATGTTGGTCAGAGGATACAAAGCTTCAGTTGGACAGGAGGAATAAATGAAAAGTATTTGAGATAATGGATATGTGCATTAGCTTGATCCAATCATTCCATATTGTGTAGGTACATCACAGCATCACTTTGTGTCTCACAAATAGATCCAATTATAACTTGTCAATGTCCCGTTAAAAAGCCATTATAATTTTGAGAACCAAAGTGTTTTCTTTGTGTAACCAACTTACCAAGAGTAGTTTGAACAGTGCTTATGATGCGGAGTATCTTTGCTAAGCCCTGGCAAGTTTCCGTACCCCTTTCTAAGTTTGGCTCAGCTTCCGACATCTTATCTTTTGTGCGCTCAGTGTCATGAAATATCTTCAAGCATTTCTGTAAGACTTCATCCGTTTCCTCAAGACCCTTTCTTTATTTGTGTTAAGTTTGCCTTCACTAATTCCTGTGGCTGCAAATCTAGAGTGTCCATACCTCAGGATTGTCAGCGTCCCCACACTCAGCTGCTGCTTCTCTGACTCCATTTATGTTCCATTCACATTTAATTTCTAGCATGAACGTGTTTCATTTCTTTGCTTCACTTTCATCTCATCTTGTAGGCCAATTGTTTCTTTTGGTCCTCTATCTTGTAAAATGGGTTTTTCACTGGGAGACAGGAAGACAACACAACTTCACGATTTGCTATCTGTTGGTGGACTGAGTAACTGACGCACAGTGACCCCTGGTGACTCACTTTGAAAAACATCAGCGTGTTAGTCACAGATCATGGTGCACATGTTAATTGCATGGTGATTTGTGGACTGAAGCATTAGGGGCAAAATTTACACTTTCAGCAATTACTCACAGTTAATACACCATGCTAACTGAAACTTGGACAGTGTTATTGGGGCACTAAATGAATGTCTATCAGAACTGTGCCAAGTGAAGACTGCCTATGCTCAGCATGTTCAGAAGGTTGTTCCTTGGAGGAGTGTTTGTCTCTTGCCTGATCTGAAAGACCACCTTTCCTATTTGCAGTCCTAACATGCTGTCTTCTGAGCATTCCAAGTGTACAGAAGAGATGTGCAGGGGTGAGCGGTCATTCAGTCATTCAGCAGCCATGTGTGTAGTATCCATGCCATGCTGAGCTCAGTGCTGGGTGCTGGCATATTTGCTGGCAATTTCCAGTGCCTTAAATTGCTGTCATTTTTGGCTTTTGGCAGCTAACTTTCCAGCATATTTTCCAAACCACTGCTCATACAATTTGCACAAGGTTTTAAAGTTACTTCTCACTTGCACAAATTTCCACTATCTGGATTGCTGGGATACACATACTGTCAGGAGCATCGGGTTCTTCTGGTTGGGATACAGTCCCCGTCCTGGCATGCCAAATGGGACAGTCCCTTTTCTAAACAGAACAATCAACTAATGGACACAGTCTAAACTTGCATAGTTGCTAGTTAATTATTCAAAGCATGTTTCATTTAAAGCCTGTGCCTTTTCTCAGCATCTTCTTTCTTCAGTGTTTTCAATTGACCTGAGAATTACCATACTCTGAAGGATGTGTTATAGTTTATTTAGAATCAGATGTCTTTGCCTGGAGCATTAAATTCCACTGAAAAACTACTTCAACCAGAAGAGAGGTATGGCCAGAGAGAGAGGTTCATGATCTTAGAGCTTTTTAAAAAATTTTTAATCCTTTTGAGATTCTTTGCCATTAAATATATTAAGTAGTTTTGGCAAATAATGTATTTGCTTAAGAAATCCAAAACGCTTTTTATAAGGGAGCTCCCTGGCTCCCTGTGGTGAAGGGAACCAAACGTTTATGGAGCTGGGAGTGTGCCAGGGGCTTTCACATACCATCATCCGCAATCCTCATAGGATTATAGGATGGAAATTGTTAGCTGCATTTTTATAGTTGAGGAAACTGAGGCCTAGACAGGTAAATTAAGATGCCCAAGATCTTACTTCTGTTTGATGTTAGCACTGAATTTTGACTTTTTAGTTTGTCCAATCCAAAATCATTATACTTTTTCATATATAAATGATTGTAAATGCCTGGCATACCGACCACCACTCTTCTATCCTGGTACCATCACAGACATCACTAATTGATAACCTATGTATTCACCGTGCCTTTGTCATACTGCTGCCCATGACTGCTGCTCAGAATGGAAAACCCCGCTCACCTTCTAAATGGAAGGTAATGTGAGCAAAGAGATTTTAGGGTAGCACTCATGCTGGTGGGCAGCTTTTAGGCCAGTGTGGCTACTCAGTGCTGTTGGATCGGAGGTGCCCCTCCCTCATACTGGCATTTTCTTATGCCCTCTCTTTCTGAACTAGGGATAGTAAGAGAGCACTAAACCATTCCCTGTGGAAGAAGCCACAGACAGGGAAGAAAAGTAAGAACTTATGAATTTAAATCATTTCTGTTTCACCAGTGTCTTGATTTAGGTTCCCCTAGAAGCACACATTCAGACAAGGACTTGGGTGCAAGGAGGTGACCTAAGAAGTACAGGAGAGAGAATGAGGTAATGAGACAGAGTGAGGAGAAGGGCTGATAGAGGTGCATTCTTAAGCAGAACACTGCAGGGAACAACGAGGGTCCAGCCCTAGCAGGAGTCTCAGAGAGACTGTGGAACAGGCCTCAGAACTGTCCCATGAGAGGGGCAAGAAAGCCAGGGTATTGAGCCACCTAATTTAATCCTCTGCAGGTTGAGGGTTGCTCACATGCCTCCCCTCTCTAAGAATTAAATCTTATCTACCTCTCAGTGTATCTGTGCTGGTGCTGCAGAAAGCCCTTCAGGAGGAGCTAGGAGATGCTAGACCTGCAGTTGAGGGGCTGTCGGCAGGGCACTGCACCAGGGCAGCAGGAGTCCCCAAGGGGGCATGAAGGGGGCCGCTCTAGTATCTGTGTGCTCTCTAGCTGGCTCTGTCGGGTAACTTTCTCCGATGGTGAGCAGACAGTTAAGTTGATCCCACTGCCCTAACTTTAGAAAGTCGCTGAGATTCTGTATATTCTGAATGCCACCTAATGGGATGTATAGACCACAGTTGGCCTTTCTTTGTGGCCAGGCTACATTCTCAGTGGTTGCAACCCAGCAGCATGGATTTGAAATTTATGGTGGTGGTTGATTCCACCAAAGACAACACAGGGTGTTGTGTGTAGCTCCTAATAAATTCCTTGTTATCTTTTACAACCATCGCGGGCAAACATTGTTCCTCTTGACAGAGTGGGCCATGTTAGCCAGAGCAAATGTTACCCCAGACAACTGTGAATTGAAGATGAAAGAGGTGTTGGAGCCAAAATAACTAGGTTGGAAATGGAGTCAAACAGTCTTTCAGCAGCAAAAGGGGCAGATAGGAGGCAGGGTGAACTCAGACAACCTTTGTACTGGAGAGATCTCTTGCTTTGTGAGGGTTTAAGCAGTCGCTAGTAGCAAAATCTTTGCCACCAAGACTTGGAGTAAGAAGGAAAATCATGGTGGTGACAGAGTAACAATATACTTGCGGTCATAAGCGCTAATTAACCCAGACAGCTGATTTAATCATTGCTGTCATCTGTTGCAATCAGCTAGCTGGCAGAGGGGTTCAGTTTCATCTTTTCCAATAAGCGAATATTCAAAGCTGTTCTCTTTCCTCTCTTTTTCAGCTTAAAAAAAAAAGCCTAAAATTGGAATGGCAGGGGGAGGGGGCGCACGTTCCAGAAACCTCTTGCAATGGCCCTTGAGTCGTCTTGGTACATTCATTTGTATGTGACTTTGTCTCACTGGATTGTGTAAACTAGGCAGAGAACAACTCTGCAGATCTTACTCAACAACTCCCATGATACAAACTTCTTGGGATTCTCCAGTGGAGCCTCCGGTATGGGGGAGGGGTCAGCATGTTTAGAATGAATGTGTCAATAACCCTGTGCTAAATTCTAAAGAGACACACAGAAGGGGTGGTGCTTGATTTCACAATCTCATGGTAGAGCTTTGTGTGCATTTAGATTTATATAATTATGCAACGGGTGCTTTGCATGTTGGTGTAAAGCAAGGTCATGTGGCAACTTGTGGAGCAATTCTTGGACGCTTAGGCTTCCCACGGGGTTAGGCAATCGTGCTGCTCCTAAGTGCCCCTAGGCAACAGGCAGAATGGTATCATTTATAAAAGGCATCCAGCTTTGGGTCCGGCAGTCTCATCTGCCGTTTCCTACAGGAGTAGGTAGAGGAGGGGACAGACCTAAAGCCTCGCATCTCTTTGTTGGGATGTCCCAGGGCCCTAGCACATCCTGGAAATTTCAACCAGGGAATGCAAATGACCTTTCATGCTTGCAGGAGTCTGTCATTTTCAGGGCATTTCACCTGAAAGGGAGGCATGAAATTGTTTTAGACTCCCGGGTCTGATGAAGGTGTGCACAGCACAGGCTCATGTTGCCCTTGCCAGGCGTTATGCTGGCACAGCCCCTGTTCCCCTCGGGGTCTGAGCTCTACTGAGAAGTCACGTCAGAATCCTCTAGACTTCCCGAACCCTTGCCATGTGGTATTTGCTTCTGGCATTGGCTTCTCGGATTGTTTTCTGGTTGTCAACTTTGAGTCATCAGCATCTTTGCCTGTAGGTTGAACATCTGTACACCCTCCGTGCCTTCCGAGGTCTTGGCATGGGGTTGACCAGTGAGGAGCTGTGTGAAGTCACCCCGCTGTTACCTGCATCCTCCAAGCTTTCCCACAGGCTCTTCTCATGTTGCATGCAAACCTGTTGCGGGCCCAACCCAGTCTGGCAGGAAAAGGAGATAAGGGAAGTGCATGGAATGGTCCTGTCCTTAAAGAGCTTCTGGAAGAGATGGAGAAAGGAGGCATTCACATGTGAGATGAAAACACCAAAGCAAGACCTGACAAGCTTCATAAGCCTGATAAGCCAGGTCACACCATCCTCTTCCACGGCCCAGTCCAGTGTGCATGTTCTGTGTCTAAATCAGAGGACCCAGTGGAAGACAGTAGGCGGTGGTGGAGACTGTGGTGAGTACAAATGAGGTTTTCCTGTCCAACATGGGGTAGACATTCCCCTCAGGGCTCTCACGGCATGAACTCTGGCCCATGTTGCCAGGTCTTCTAGTTTTTAAGAGAAACTGGAAATCTGGCTTTTTAGATGAAATGAGGGATCTTTTATAACATTGTATGAACAAACTAAGCAAGCCTGTGCCCATCTTCATCCAGACTCTAGCCTCTGGCCTGTGCCATCCGAGTGTGCTCCCACAGAGTCACATTGCCCAGGCAGCCTGATGTCTGTCTACTCCCAGCTGGACACCAGAGTCTGGCTGCATTTATGAAGTCACCTCACATGCTCCAGGGGTTCCCTCACAGGTCACGGGCTCCACTGAATGCTCAGTGAGTAGAGGCTGGGAAGGAGAGCTCATCTGTGGGGAAACAGCCTCCCCGTGTTCATTATGTTGCTTGCCACCTCAAGCGAAGATTTCTGAGGCTGCATTTCAGGCATAGATTTCTGAAGCTGCACTCAGGTTGGATGGGCATGTTTTGGGGACAAAAACAGTGAGTCCAAGTGTTGTAGAGTCTGCCATTCCTCAGCAACAGACTCAGCAGCTTTCCTTCCAATTTAATAAATCCAGACCCTTGTGGCTTGTATAACACGCGTGATGACAAGTAATGATAACTCATAAGCAAAAGGAAGAAAACTTTTTTTGTCTTTCTGACTCATGTCTCTAGTGTGGGAAATCTGGTCAGGGTGGTCACAAATGTTCCCTGGAGCTGGAAGGTGAAATTCCAGAGGACACACAGCATGGGCTGGAAGGTCTTTTGGTTCCACTGAGGAAGAGGAGACTTCACAGGGAAGGGTTTCCTGGAGTTCCAGGTTTCTCAAGGGCAGCATGGTGGTCAGGGACATGCATCCTGGAGCCAGATTGCCTGGGTTCAAATGCTAGCTGCGTCGCTTACTAGCTCTGTGACCTTGAAAAAGTTACATAAACTCTCTGTGCTATACTTCTTTCATCTTTAAAAGCAGGTAATAATAAAACCTCCCACATACAGTTGTTAAGACTAAAGGTACTTCTAGTACTATATGCAAAAGGAAGCATGCATCTGCCCTGCCCTTTCCCAGAAGTAGTAAATGCTTTTGATTCACTGGGTGGGGATCCATGTGGCAATATTATTTATAAGATGTAGAAGTTCATTGACTCATTGACTCTCATTACCCAACAGACCTCACCTACCCAGGCATGTTTGTACCTCATCTTCAGGGCTACCCTGCAGCGCAGGAGATGTATGTATTGTTCCTCTGCCAAAGGACCCCAGGAAAGTTGAGTGGTTTATCACAGGGATCCATCAGTTTAACCCTTGCTGCCTGTCAATGGTGGCACTATTAAGAATTCCCTCCCCTGGGCCGGGCGCGGTGGCTCACGCCTGTAATCCCAGCACTTAGGGAGGCCGAGGCGGGTGGATCACGAGGTCAAGAGATCGAGACCATCCTGGTCAACATGGTGAAATCCCGTCTTTACTAAAAATACAAAAAATTAGCTGGGCATGGTGGTGCGTGCCTGTAATCCCAGCTACTCAGGAGGCTGAGGCAGGAGAATTGCCTGAACCCAGGAGGCGGAGGTTGCGGTGAGCCAAGGTCGCGCCATTGCACTCCAGCCTGGGTAACAAGAGCGAAACTCCGTCTCAAAAAAAAAAAAAAAAAAAAAAAAACCTCCCTCCCCTATAGGATGGATAGGTGCTCTCTTTACGATGATTGTGGCTGGGTTGCCCAACCCTTGTCCTACTGGGCCTGTGCCCTGGTTGAAAATCAAATATGATTAAGATTTGGAGTGTTGTTGAGAGAGAAGCATGGACTCCTGTGGATGTCTGTTTAGCCAGATGGAGTTCCATCTTTGTCCTCTCCAGGTGGCCCAAAGCAGTTGGGTCCACGATGCTTCCTCCTCACCCACTCTTTGGGCCACCTGGAGAGGACAAAGATGGAACTTTCTGGATGGGCCCAGAAATGCTTGGGTTCAAGCTCAGATGGAGTTATTGACTGGCATGTGACCTTAGGCAAGTCATTGTCCTACCAGTGCCAATACTTAGTTTCTTAAAAAGAGGTGGACTAGGTCTGTGCTGTCCAATACGGAAGCCATGAGCCATACATGGCAACTGAGCACTTGCAATGTTGCTTGCCAGATGAGATGTGCTGTGAGTATAAAATGCACGGTGGCTTTTGAGGGCTTAGTACAAAAAAAGAATGAAAAATACCTCATTGGTAATTTTTTTATTGGCCAAGTGCAGTGGTTCATGCCTGTGATCCTAGCACTTTAAGAGGCCAAGAAGGGAGGATTACTTGAGGCCAGAAGTTTGAGACATCCTTGGCAACATAGACCCCTGTCTCTACAAAAAAATAAAAATAATAATTAGCTGGGCATGGTGGCATGTGCCTGTAGCTTTAGCTACTTGGGAGGCTGTGGCTGGAAGATTGCTTGAGCCCAGCAGTTCCAGGCTGCAGTGAGCTATGATGGCGGTACTGCACTCCAGCCTGGGTGATAGAACGAGACCTTGTCTCTAAAAATAATAATTTTTCATCCACACAATGGGATATTATTTAGCAATTAAAAAGAATGGAGCACTGATGTGTGCTACAACATGGAAGAATCTTGAAAACATGATGCTGAATTCACAAGCGGTTCATCAAAGACCACATATTGTCCAATTCCATTCATATGACATGTCCAGAACAGGCAGCTCTGTAGAGACAGAAGGCAGTTTCATGGTTGCCTGGGGCTGGGCAATAGGGTAACAGGGAGTGGCTGCTAATGGGTGCAAAGTGTCTTTCTGGGGTGATGAAAATATTCTAAAATTAGATGATGGTGATGGTTACACAACTCTGTAATTATATGAAAAACCGGCCGGGAGCAGTGGCTCATGCCTATAATCCCAGCACTTTGGGAGACTGAGGCTGGTGGATTATGAGGCCAGGAGTTCGAGACCAGCCTGGCCAACATGGTGAAACCCTGTCTCAACTAAAAATACAAAAATTAGCTGGGTGCAGTGGCGCGTGCCTGTAGTCCCAGCTACTTGGGAGGCTGAGGCAAAAGAATTGCTTGAATCTGGGAGCTGGAGGTTGCAGTGAGCCAAGATTGTGCCACTGCACTCTAGCCTGGGCAACAGAGCAAGATTCTCTGTCTCTGTCTCTGTCTCTGTCTCTCTCTCTCTATCTATCTAACTATACACATATATATATGAAATACCATTTAATTGTACACTTTACATGAGTAAATTTTGGTGCAGTTGCTCACGCTTGTAATCCTGGCACTTTGGGAAGCTGAGGTGGGCAAATTATTTGAGGCCAGGAGTTCAAGACCAGTCTGGGCAGCATAGTAAAACCCCATTTCTACGAAAAATACAAAAATTAGCCAGGTATGGTGGTACGTGCCTGCAGCCCCAGCTGCTTAGGAAGCTGAGGCATAAGAATCTCTTGAACCCGGGAAGTTGAGGTTGTAGTGAGCCGAGATCGTGCCACTGAACTCTAGCCTGGGTGATAAAGTGAGATGTTGTCTCAAAAAAAAAAAAAAAAAAAAAGAATTTTATGGTACTTAAACTTTATCTTGATAAAGCTGATAAAATAATTTTTATAATTATTACATGTTGAAATGATAATATTTTGGATATATCAGGTTAGGTAGAATATATTATTGAAATTAATGTCACCTGTTTGGTTTTACTTTTTAATATGTCTGCTAGGAAATCTGGAATTGCCTGCATGGCTCTCATTATATTTCTGTTGGATTGCTGCACCGAGCCCTCTCTAAGGACCTTCCTAGTTCCAAAATTATATTCTTCCACAAAACGATCCCTAGGTTTGGACTTCTGATGACTCATCTGGTATCATGGCTATGACCCAACTTGAAAATAGTTCATTTGGGTCTTTTTAGAAACCAT
The DNA here is from genome assembly GCF_030222135.1 of Aotus nancymaae. NCBI lineage: Eukaryota > Metazoa > Chordata > Mammalia > Primates > Aotidae > Aotus > Aotus nancymaae. The sequence goes on along the minus strand of NW_026988412.1, from coordinate 6,484,404 downwards.
TTGCAAAAATAGGTTTTTAAAGAGAAATCCTGAAAGGAGGCACAGAGTCACGTAAGGTGAGCCTGCTAGCTGGGACTGTCACTTTCTCCTGCCTCTGTGAGCTGTGAGTGGCCCGGAGCCATCTGTAACTGTGGATGAGTTGTTTCAAAAAGTTTATAGTCTGAACCTAAAAAGCAGTTTCCTTAATCAATCCTCCTCTTGGATAGTTAACTCCACCAAGACTGGCCCAGGAGAATGAGCAGTAAATTCCCAGTTGGGGTCAGCCAAGAACAGGTGACTGGATTCCTTACATTGTTATGGTCCAGTGGGAGACTGGGGGGTGACTTTGAATCCCAGGAATGCTCAATGTCAAACACAAATCTCAGCCCCAGTTGTACCTCCAAGGAGGGCTGAGTATGATGTCGGGAAGCATCTTTTTACCTAGTTCTCCTGCAGGAATTAATTAAGAATGCCTGTTCTGTTTCCTACCTTTTTCTGGGTGCGGTAGGGAAATTCAGAAGTCTAACTTATATCTCTTTTCAGAGCAGCTTGACTCCTGCAAGAACCAGAGTGTATTCGTGTCCATAAAAACCAAATCCAACCAAAACACCCTCCAAACTCCTGGATATAGTGTGTATTTCCATTGGGAGTTTGAGTCTTTCCTGTTTACTCCTTCTACTGCTTCTTTTCACTTTTATATTTTTAAAGATAGGGTCTCCCTCTGCTGTCCAGGCTAAAATGCAGTGGGGAGATCATAGCTCACCGCAGTCTCAGACTCCTGCGCCCAAGCCATCCTCTCACCTCAGTCTCCTGAGTAGCTGGGACTACAGGCACACGTGCCGCTGTGCGCAGCTCACTTGCTACTTAAAAGCTAGTAAGAGTCTGAGGCCTGGAGCTGTGAGCCCTTACCCACTTGTGTATTCCACAGCACCTGCACTTGTGTAGTTTCCTACACAAGTTTAGAAATGCTGTTCCTACACTGGTTTACCTCCCTTTTCACCTGTTTTCATTTAAACAACGGATACAAGCACCATAGTCCTGGGGAGGCCCAGCTGTAAGCTCCTGAAGGCTGGCACCTTTGCTGCCTCTGCCCTCACGGCTCTTCCTCCCCGCTCCCCCCCCAACCCTGCCCCCATGAGCTCCTTTTCCCCATTTCAGACTCTGGGCAAAGGCATGGGGAAGGGACTCTGAACATTTTTCTAGAAAACTGGGCAAAAGCAAACTTCTTTGGATACTGGGCATCTTTTAAGATGATAATCAGAGAGGCAGGGGAATAGCAATGGCAAGTATAATGATGGAGCAGATATAAGAGTGGACACTTGCCTGTGGCTTTTCCACTAAGCACCGGCTTTTCAGAGACCTCGAGAACAAGCAGCAGACAGAGAGCTTGATCAAGCACAAGATAAGGCCAGTGTCTTCAGGAATCAGAGTGGTTTGTGAGACACTTAAGCAAATTGCATTCAGGCCGTATCTCCTTCTGGCAATAATTCACCAGAGAAATGAGCCATTTCACTAGAAGATTTCCATTTTAATATTAGCACAGGGACAAGCCTTGTTTCACAATTAAATTAGAGCCAGGTAACTTTTCTAGTAATAGTGATATCTCAAGGAAGGATTGAAAACAGAGCTGCTCAGAGATAATTTGCCTCTGAGCCAAGTTATTTCATGGATCTCCCAGGAGGACATCTTGCTGGTATGGCTTTGCTTCTGAGGGGAAGCCCTTCAAGCCCCTCTGATGAGAAGATAAGTCACAGTACAGCTCTGGAGGAGGAAATGAAACGAGGGTGCAGCTTGAGAGATGCCGAGGTGCTGGGATGCTGGGACTCCACCATGCAGATGTCTCAGGAGCGAAGGATCCAGCATGCAGGAGCCTTCCTTCTGGAATGGGCTGCTTCCACACACCTGACACCCCCAGGATGTTGTCTTGTCAACAATGGATGTTTGTCATGTGCTTGGCCACTGTGTTGGCACCATGTCACTCTGGTGGTGACAGTTCAGGCCCAGAGGCCTTTAATCATAGTAGAAACAGTTTCAGAAGTGGAGCACTGCTGAGTGGCAGCGACACATGAAGATTGGTGACCAGACAAGGTGGTGTGACCACACAGTGACCACACGGCAGCCGGGCCACACCTGGAGGGGTTCGTGGAACACATGGAGCTTGGCCACAGCCTTTGCTGTTCCACTGATCTTTCTTCTTATCACCCTCAGATACTGTAAGAGGGGTGTTATCAATATTAATGTACCACTGAGACATTGGAAACATTGATTATCCTCTAACATAGTATATGAAAATGTTCAACCATACAGAAACATCAAAAGAATTAGACAGTGAATATTCAGTTCCCCATCACCAGGATTTCACCGTTAATATTTCACTCTATTTATAGCTTTTTTCCCCTTTGCTATGGGAAAATCTCTTTTTGATGTTCCTGCTGTGTTTTCCTTTTAACAAAGTTAGGTCTCCCCCTCCCATGTCTCAGATGGAAACACTGAGGGGTAGAACATGCCAATAAATAGCATGTTAGTGAAGCCAAGGAAAAACATCTACATGCCCTGAGATTGAGGCAGCAAAAGATGAAGGGAAGATCTCTGGAGTGGGAGCTGGAAGGTGGACACCAGGCCTGGCTCTGCTGCTGCACAGCCTGTGAACCTGAGATTATCACCTTCATCATTGTCATTTTTTCTTTTTCTCTTTTGTCCCATTATATTCAAGATCACCTGTATTCTGCCAGGCTGACATTGGACTAATTGTTGCCTGCAGTCTAGTCCTATGCAGAGAGGACAGGTAGCCTGTGACCTTTGGCAAGTTGCTGGACTCGATTCTGAGCTATTGATTTCTTATTTTGGAAGTGAGGAAAACGACACCCAGCTCACAAAGCTGTTGTAGGTTAAGTAAGGTGTTGAGATGCAAAAAAAGGGACTCAAAACCATGCCTGGCATGAAGTCAGCATACCCAGGATGGCAAATATTATGACTCCTAGTACACAAATTCCCTTGCCAGTTTCCAGCACATAATCTCCCTGAGGGTAAACACTGCTGAAGTTAGAGCTGTGTTGTTTTTAGAAGTAATAATAGCAAAAGCAGCATTGTAAAGTAAAACTGAACTGAAAACAAAAGAACTTGAGATACGGTTTCTCAGTTCACAACATGTGCATCCTCTGCATGAATCTGTGAAGAGCTGCTGCACTTGTCCCTATAGAAGAGCGCATTTTGGTTTATTGCTTCCCAAAAAAGATTGAGGCTATAAGACTGCTGTCCTCCTCTGCCACCCTTCGCAGAAGACCTGTGAGGCATCATTGCCATAGGCATCATTCACAGTACGAGATGTGGTTACTGGTGCTCTGCCTTCCCAAGTTAGGTAACCCCCTCCAGCATGGACAGACATGCTCCTCTTACTCAGTGACTTCCTGTTTATCATCTGGCAGTAGACAGCCTGTCATTGGAGAAGACGGGATCAGCCAGAGTCACAGATTCAATGTGTTTCTAATTGGAAACCGAATCAGGGTGGCCTTGGAAGCAGGAGATGGCAAATGAAGACTTTCTACAGCCCCTCAGAAGCCCCAGTGCCTCCACATGAGGCTCAACCCTTGCTTCAAGCTGCCTTGCAAATCAGATAGCACCATTCACAGTGCCTTTCCTGGCTTCACTCAACCTCTCAGAGGCAAAGAATCCCCTTGGAAAGATGGAAATTTATTCCAGAGACTCGTCATTCCGGTCTGTCCTCCGTCTCTACTGCAGTTTAGAGCTGAGGGGCGCTAGAGCTGGCTGAAAGACCACCCTGATGGAGATATGGTGAGAACACGGGTGTGTGCGCCCACTCACTCTACAGATGAGCATAATGTGACTTGATTTACAGATCCTCCAGAAAGGGGACAGGGACTTTGTGGTGAACATTTGTTTTCCCAGTTTTATATTTTACTTTACTTTTAGAGACAAAGTTTCACTTTGTCATCCAGGCTGGAGTGCAATGGTGTGGTGTGATCATGGCTCACTGCAGCCTTGAACTCCTGGGCTCAAGCGGCCTCCCACCTCAGCCTCCTGAGTAGCTGGGACTACTACTACAGGTGTGCACCACCATGCCCAGCTAATTTTTTTTTTTTAACTTTTTGTAAAAGTGTTATTTTGGTGTATTGCCCAGGCTGGTCTTGAACTCCTAGTCTCAAGCGATCCTTCCACCTCAGCCACCCAGAGTGCTGGGATTACAGGTATGAAGCACTATGTTCAGCCTCACTGCCCTTCATAAAAATCTTTCTGTCCAAGGAGGTGGTATATGGAACAGTCCACCCTGTGTAGAGCCAGCTTCCAGGAAGAAGTTTATGCATTCTTAAGTCTACATAGGTCAGAAAGTTGCAGAGCAGCAATTTAAACCGAAGTCTGGTGTTTCTCACGACAATGTTTATATCTTCTTAACAAAAGGCGTAATCTGACATATAAGTCATGAGGCTTCACATTGTCAAAAATAGAAAACAATGCAAAATGCTTGCTGCATTGGGAGATTTATCAGCAGCTGTTTCTGCAGGGAGTGTGGGTGTCAAGGCAGGTGGGATCAGTGGGACATGATGTCATCAAGGACCCAGTGTTGTTTTCTCCTTTCCCGCCCTTCCTTATGTTAGCGTAATTCCCAATACTGGCAGAATGGCTGTAGCAGTTGTAAGCATTGCTTCTATACACAGAAAGAGAGAGAATAGGACATCAGCAGCTCTCTCTGAAGAGTGAGAGGCCTTTCTTCTCAGAAGCCACCAGCAAACCTCCCCTCCGATCCCACTGGCAGGAATGGGGCCACTTACCTATTCCTGAACCAGCCCTTTTGGCCAGGGAGATGCCATATGCTGATTCCCCCAATTATGTTACAATGATGATGGCCCATCCCTGGAGCTAAGGTGAGGTCAGGCCACGCCTTCTCCCCTTTCTCCACAACTTTCTGCTGCTACTCAGTGGGGACTGGTGGAAGGGATCTTGAGAAACGGACAATGTGCATGTTATCTGTGATGGGGACATTTACTAATCTCACCCACTTTACAATAACTACTGCTTTTGCTAGTACGATTGTTTCTAAATGTAATACAGCTTTAACGTCAGCAGTATGTACCCTCTGTGAGATTGTGTGCTGGGCACTGACAAAGCTGTGTGTGTCTTTATAGTCACAATATTTGCCTGAGCCACTTGCCCTTTCAGCACCCACTCATCCTTCTGCAATGGAGTGACCGTATGAGATTCCAGAAGAGACGGACATGCCCCTTTGTTCCTAGAATCCCTTGTTCCATCTCACCCACCCAAGCCTTTATGTGTGTGTGTGTGTGTGTTCTTCTGTTGACCCCCGTGCCTTTGTTCCTACTTCCTTCACTTTTAGAAACAGTGGAAAAGGATTTTCTTTCTGGCTTCCCATCAGAGGACTTGCTGACCTTGGCTGGTAGTGTCTGTGATGAACAGGGTAGCTCACAGCATTGAGAAGGGAACAGTCTCATGTGGCTTTGGAGAGAGAATGTGGGCTGAAGAGAAGGAAACAGAAAGCCACACAAGGAGCAAAACTGTGGAGAGCAGGACAGGACCCCTCAGCTATGGGCACACAGCTGAACCTACATGCGGAATTGGTTGTTTTCAAGGGGGAAGTTATTGGAAGTCTGCAGTTAGATACCAGTGCTTCTTGTCAGGAGTCTGAAAAATAAACAAAGCCTGATTATTTAGGCAAATCCCTAATCAATTAGAAATATAGGGGTTCACTAGGTATGCGAATGAGAGAGGCATTGCTCTCTGGCTGAAATATGCAAAACAGCCTCCTGTTTCCCAGGAGCAGGTGGTGGCCAGGCAAGCCCTGCTTGCATCAGCCCATCCTGGCCTGGCTGAGCCACATCCTCTCTCCTTTCCCTGTCTTCCCTTACCTATCAGTGGATCTCAGACTCTGGACTGAAACTGAGATAGTATGGATCTATCTTTTTCCATTCAAGCTTGCTATTCTCCTATTGCTGGTTTCAGTTTCCAACTTGGAAAGTTGCAAGCAATGGGCCAAAGAGTAGGACAAAGAAGAATAAAGTGGCTTTGTGTTTAAACGAAAGCTTCACTGCCTGTGCTCCCCTCCGTTCTGTCTTTCTCATTGTGAGGCACCAAGAGGATATTTTAGTTCTGGTGTCAAGTTTCAATGGTGAAAGGAGAAGAGAGAAACATTATCAGAAAATCTACAGGCCAGGGGCGGTGGTGGCTCAGACTTGTAATCCCAGCGACTTGGGAGGTTGAGACAGGAGTTTGAGACTAGCCTGTGCAACATAGTGAAACCCCATCTCTAAAAAAAATTTGGTTTTGGTGTGGTGGTGCACGTCTGTAGCTAGCTAGCTATATTTCCACCACTACACTCCAGCCTGAGCGACAAAGCAAGACCCTGTCTCTTAAAAAAAAAAAAAAAGAAAAGAAAGAAAAAAGAAATTCTACATTTCTATGGCTCTGGACCAAACACATCTTCCCACTTGTTTTAAGAGACATTGTTTCCAAGATGAGTTCAAGGTTACCTTCAGGGCTGACATCACTTGGTATCCCTCAAGACAGCCCCTTGGCTCTCCTCTGGTCCCAGCCTTAGGTGCCGTGGGCAGTTCAGTGTAAGCTCAGACTCTCGTTGCAATACAGCATTGCCCTAAGCATGGGCCGTGTGTCCCTCTGCTTCCTGGCTCAGGGCCTTCCTGACAGGTGGGAGCCAGCTTGACCCATTCAAAAGTGCAGGTTGCCCAGCATTTCGGGAAGCCAAGATGTGCGAATTGCCTGAGCTCAGGAGTTTGCGACCAGCCTGGGCAACAGAGTAAAACCCCATCTCTACTAAAATACAAACAAAATTAGCCAGGCATGGTGGCATGCACCTGTAGTCTAAGGTACTTGGGAGGCTGAGGCAGGAGACTTGCTCGAACCCAGGAGGCAGAGGTTGCAGTGAGCCGAGATTGTGCCACTGCACTCCAGCCTGGGCGACAGAGCGAGACTGTGTCTCAAAAACAAAAACAAAACAAACAAAAGTGCAGCCTGGAGTCTGGGGAGTTGGTGCTCCTGGAGCAAACTTCACCTAGTGAGGAAGGGAAGCCATAGCCTCATTCTTCAGATGGACAGTTTTGGGAAGATTTCAGAATGTATATCTGAACTTCCAGAGGGATCCTGCTCTTGTTACCAGTGGCAGCAATCTCTGTAATGTGTTTTTATAGATCCTTTTCCCCCCTCTCTCTCTTGCTTTCCACTTTCTTTCACTTTTTCCTGGGATTCTTTCCAGAATAAACTACTTGCACCCAAGTCTTTGTCTCAGACTCGGCTTTTGGAAAACCCAAACCAGGATACCTTTCAACGTTGCAAACACTATATTGCAATGTAAAGCATTACTGCACTATTACAATGACAGCTGAGGCTTTTGTTTGTGTGGCTGAGCCAGCCTCTGCTGTCAGTTGGCCCAGAGGCTAGCCAGGTATTTTGGGGGACTGGATGTCAACTACCTTGTTTCACCGTCAGTGGCCAGCCTTCTCCCCTTGTAGCTTGTACTGAACCTTTTATGTCCCATAGCCATCTTAATTCACAATTTCCCCAAGGCTCTTAGAGCTTTATTACTCTGATTCATAGAAGCCAGTTGAGAGGTTCTATGTTCATGGCGTGGGGAGGGACATTCATGCAAAGAAAATAGCTCTCTGCTCAGCAGTGCATTATGATGGACAGAGGATGAAGGCAGGAAGCGCTGGGAAAGAACATTGCTAAGGTTCTGTCTGGGATTTGAACAGACTTTACATGGGATGGGATTTTTTTAAAAAGTAGAAGCATGTATCAGCTATGAGTCTTTCAGTTGCTGCTAGAAAAAAGCCAACCCAATTTGGCTCAGGCTAAAAAAGGAATTCATTGCAACATGGAATCGAAAAGTTTATGATTAGTCTGGCTCCAGGTATCAGGGGCTGAAATGTGATGACATCAGGAGCTTGCCTGTCTCTGTCCTTCGGTCTGGCTATACGCACCTTTATGTGCTGTCTGTGGACTCTCAGCATCCAGGCTCTCTTACTTCCAGGTTCAAGGTCACTGGGACAGAGCAGGTGAGTCTCTTTCTAGGAGCCCTGCTTTGATTGGCTTGCCTCAGTTACAGGCATCTCTCATAACCAATCATTATGGCCTACAGGATGTGAGACTTTGGCCTTTAGTTCAGGCAGTATCTGTGCTGGTGGTACAGTGGGTGGATGGCGCTTCCTCCCAGAACAGGTAGACTGGGGGTGAGGGAGGGGGTCTCTCTTAAAATGAAAATCTGAGGTTGATTCTAACTAAGGGAGAGGGGATGCTGGGAGAGGGAAGTGCAGGCACCGAACTTCCAGTGTAGTTAATACTTTAAATTTCCCAGTGGAGTTGTATTGAATCTCTCCTACTGGAGCCAATAAGAAAAAAAAAAGCGATGTCGTCAGGAAGCTAATAGTCTAATGGGGGAAATAAGAATCATACGTGGATAACTGCAGTGAATAATTGTTTGGAGACAAATTTCTTATTACTCTGTGAGCAGATGAAATGTGTTTTCTCATTGTTCACATGGTACCTCCTCTTTCTTCTCCTCACCCCCAAGAGTCCTGATACTTGGTACCTTTGAAGGAAGGTGTTCTAGTCAGGACTGTGGAGAAGAAATCACTGCATTTCTCTTCCTCTGCCTGATTCCCTGGTGATATTGGTACTCTAGGCATGAATTAAGAAAAGCCCAGAATTGAGGAAAGACTAGTTTCCTGCCCTGTTCTATAATGGCAGAGACAAGACAGCCTGAGAGAAAACAGCAGACAATTTTATACTCACACTCACAAATAAATTGAACTGTTTGTCCAATCACAAAGCATAGAAATGCCAGTGATTTTGAGGAGCCAAGTGATGTAGACTTGTCCAGTTCTACTCAGTTGGAAACAAAAAAGTGAGCTTTAAAGAAAACTGAACAAACACATTTGGCTGGTTTGCAGGGGTCAAATACATTAGATGTATGAAAAATACAGGTGTTCAGAGTATATCAACAGAGCCTGAGGCAAGGCATGTGTACAGTTGGAATGAACTGCCATCTGAAGCTGTGATCTTCATACTGTCCTTAGGAAAATTTTTTTTTAGAAATTATGTTTAGGAAATACTAGAATATATATTATGTATTCATCTGTGTAGTGAGATATTATTTTTAAGCCTTGTACCTACCTTTGTATTTGTAAATTTTTATATTTAAAAGAGACATCTCCATATTACATAAGCTTCAGGTGCCATAAAACCTGGATCTGCCCCAGATTTTTATATACAGTGAAAGATAAATTTAATAGTAATAAAATAGTCATGAAATAAATCATCTGAACATAATAATTATTATATTTTAACAGAACAAAAATGCTGATTTTTCTAAACTATGATAATATTAATGTTGTTATATTTATGAGTAGTATCTTATTGAGAAAACATGTTAGAATATACTTAACCATTTTAAAAAATATTAGTTTCATACTTTGAGATACAGCCAACAGCAGGTCTGCTTATTTTAATTTGAGGTTCAGTTTATTTTAAGTTTGAAGTTTAATGGCTGTCCTACTTATAATAGGTAATCCCCAAGATATATAGATCCAAATGGAAGAAAAGCATCATGGGCTATAACTACTAAATCAAGATATTAAATTTTCGATTTCATTCATCAATTACCCAAATAATTTTGTTAACATCTTCTCATCTTTTCTGATTTCAGTAGATTAATCTTGCAACTTTTCAGAAGGTGTTGCATTTACACATTTCTAATAAATGGATTTATAAAAAACATTTTTCAAATAAAAGACATTGCATTTTAATTACAATTTTATTTTCCAATAAAAGTCATTGACACTCTTTGTTTTGGAATTTTTAAATCAGGTTATGTAATTTTGATTTCAAATTTTTAAGTGGAGCATATAAATGTTTTTAGAATGTACTGACTTTTATCATTTTCTTGATACGATTTGTCATACGAAGACAAAAAATGTCTTGATATTCGTTTTCAAAATGCTCTCTCCAAATTTCTTTAGAAAAGCATCTGCTCTTTCACTGGTTGTTACAAACTCATCTTGAGGGATTTGGAGTGGGGGCAGACATAAGGGGCAGTGTGTGTTCTGAAAATATCTGCTAGGTGCACACTTAGCTGGTGGCCATGTCTTCCCAGAAAAGGTTAGCATATTTATAGCACTTGTCTTTTTATGAGAGAGAAATGCATAATTCATTTGTAAGTTCAACAACTTTTAAAAAATTTTTTGCCAAAAGACAATGAACACATGTTTGGTATAAAGTAGATTTCATGATCATGTCCCCATCTCATTTCAAAATATTTTAAAGATTTTAATAATTCAAATAATATTGGCAAATCTGCTCAACTGAGCCCATGGAAAGTGCGTCATGCTGCAATACTAGGAAAGGAAGAGATCTAGGCAGGGCCCCAGGTCCATCCTGTGCTTTTCCTTCAGGTCCTTCACCTGCTGTGGGCAGTAGGTGCCTTCCTATTACATTAATTATGGGATATGCTGACAAGTGCACTCATGTGGGTGCCACTGTCAATTCATATTTTAAATATTAAATGAATTTGTATTTCTTACTTTTAGAGTGGAATGTGATATAAAGGTTCTAATATTTTCTTCCTACTCTCCAATAAGTCATGTAGCTCATCCCCTAGTAGTGCACAATTCTGAAGGTGGGGATCCTACCAGCTTTTGAACAGATGATTCTATCCTAGATTTAATAAAAAAGACTTTTAAAGTCCAAGCTCAAGGGACCTTAGAGGTCAGCTCATTCATGCTTTTGAATGTTCCCATGTGATAATTGGGATAAAGTAATTCAACTTCTCCAACAGCTTAAAGTTGATAATAGATCTGAGACTAGAAATCCAGATTGCCAAATCACCAAGATGACAAATTTCTGCTACCATAAGTCCAGGTATCTTCCCATGGGGCATCATGTGATTTCCAGGTCAATTTGAGTTGTGTTTACTTTAAATCCTGGTTGGGGGATGCTTTTATGCCATCACTATGCAAGATCACTACACAAGGTCCTATCATTCTTTTGAGTAAAAGGGCTTAAGACTGGTTTTCAGGTTAATGATCCTTTCCATTTTTTTCTACCAGTAAGCCTAGCTGGCTTTCTTCTTCCCAGGCAGAGAAGGAGGCCAGAAGAAAAGAAAAGTCAGACGAACTCCATCTTGTTTGTCTCATCAGAATATTTAGTCACCTCGATCTAAAGGTCATTGCACTTTCGTTTGTCTCCTTTTGCCACAGCAGTCTTACGACAGACTGGGTTCTGCCTTGGTTCATGGCCTTGGAACAGGGGCCTTGGATTATGAGAAAAGGCCAGTTCTTAGATTAGTCACTAGCCACATGTGTCTATTTAAATTTAGATTTGAATTAAATAAAATTAAAAGTTCAGCTCCCAGTTGTATAGTCTTATTTAAAGTGAATAATAGCCACAGGTGGCTGGTAGCTACCATATTGGACAGTGCAAGTATAGGGCATTGCCATCTCTGCACAGAACTCTATTGGACGGCACAGACCTAGATTGATCATCACGGTATTTGGGAGTTTTTGCCTTTCAATGTGGAAAATTATCGTGCGGAAGATTTCAGGAGCTCAGAGGGGATAGGTAACCACCCACCTACCAGATATATCTCTACTAATTTCCCAGTATTCCCTGGCATGTTAGATCTCAGGCCAGGTGGTCAAAGAGTAGCCCAAGAGTGATAACAAGTAGCATTTAACTGGCAATTTCTATCTGAAAGGTGATTTCAATTTCTGGGCCAGAGATCTACATTATATCCGTTAAATTGTGGGTGTGCCTGTTGCCATCTGCCCCCCTCTTTGCTCCTTCTTTTCCCCTTCTTTCCAGGTTTATCACCCTTTGAAAGCTGAAAGCTGTCTTCATTGTGAGACTCATCACACAAACACCTATATAGGTTGAGTTGAATTGACTTCCTGCACTTGAGTGTCATTCAGTATAATGGGAGTGGATGGATGGGGTATTGGCTGACACAGATGCCCTCTGCCACCTGAGAAACCTGTGGTTAATTTCACTCTCTATCATTAGGTGAGGTGGGCACACCATTATCATATTTGCTCCTGAGTCCTGTATAATAATAGTTAATACCCAGCAGGCTCCTGCTTTCAGCGGGGGTTAACTGTCGTTCTACAGAGTTATTGCATGAAGAAAAGAACATCCTGCATGCATATCATCCTCTTTTTCCTGCTGGACAGAACACACAACTGGCCAGAACATCATCTTCTTCACTACTATTCCTGTGATTTCACTTTCAACAGCACCCATTTCACTGGGGCCTCTCTGTCCAGCCTGATTGGGAGTCCCTGGAATTGCTTGGAGCTACTACACGATGCATTGCTCCTGAACTTGCATTTTCCTTTCTGAAACACAGCGCAGTTGGGGTACACATTTGCATATGCTTGTAGTGACTCAGACCCTTTCATGTATGTGTACAACTCACTTAAAAATGTGTAATTGAGTTTAGCTGCTTTCAGCAGCTTGAACCAGCAGCACTGGCATCCACCAGGAACTCTTGAGAAACACAGAATCTCGGTGCCCACCCCAACCTCCTTACTCAAAGTGTACATTTTAACAAAGTTCCTAGATTATATGCATGCATGTTCTTTAGAGTTTGAGACATATCTTAGTTCAGGCTGCAATAACAGAATACCATAGGTTTGGCAGCTTAAACAACAGTACTTTATCCCTCACAGTTCTGGAGCCTGGAAGCCTGAGGTCAGGACTCCAGCATGGTCAGGTTCTGGTGAGGGCCCTCTTCTGAATTGCATACTGATGTATTCTTGTATCCTCACATGGTGGAAAAAGGGCTACAGAGCTCACCTGGGACCCCTTAGCAAGGGTGCTAATCCCATTCTTGGGATTTAGTGGTTATATTCTGGTCTTATAACCCAATTACCTCCCAAATTGGAATTTAGGATTTCAACATATGAATTTGACACCAACATTCCATACTTCGTAAGAAGAAACTCCGTGTTGGACATTGTATGTGTGTGAGAGAGATAGGGATAGCGGGGGAGGGGTAGGAGAAGGGGTGATAGGAGGGAGGGAGGGAGGGAGAGAGAGAGAGAGACTAGAAGAGAGGGGAGAGAGTGGAAGGGTTTTCATTAGGTGGGGCCAGCCAACATCCCTGGGCTTTGAGCCACTATAGACTATGAAACTGGGGAAAGACATCAATAGGCAAAGGGCGGCAGGAGAGCTTTTGAAGAGGAACAGGGGCCAAAGGAAGGGGAGCCTGAGGAGCGAGTCTTGCCTTGGGGCTGAGCTTGGGCCCCTGAAACATCTGAAGACCATCACAAGAACAGCAGCCTCTAAGCAGAGGAGAACTCCTGGGCTCAGCCCTACAGGTCATTAGAGGAATCACATTTACTTGGAGTTCAATGAAGAAAAATGGGGCTGTTCTGAAATAGAGAGCTCTAAAACCAGGCTGCTGGGACTTGATTTTGTGAAGCTTTTGGAAGCAATTTCAAAATGGGACTGTCAGCATCAGTAATGATCAGGGAAATGCAAATTAAACTCATCATGTGATACAACCTTACTCCTGCAAGAATGGCCATAATTAAAAAATAGATGTTTGTATGGATGTGATGAAAGGGAACACTTTAACACTGCTGGTGGGAATGTGAACTAGTACAACCACTGTGGAAAACAGTGTGGAGATTCCTTAAAGAACTAAAAGTAGATCTACCGTTTGATCCAGCAATTCCACTACTGGGTATCTACCTAGAGGAAAAGAAGTCATTATATGAGAAAGACACTTGCACGCTCATGTTTAGAGCTGCACAGTTTGCAGTTGCAAAAATATGGAATCAGGCTAAATGCCCATCAACCAATGAGTGGATAAAGAAAATATGGCATATATACACCATAGAATACCACGCAGCCATGAAAAGGAATGAAATAACGGCATTTGCAGCAACCTGGGTGGAGCTGGAGATCATTATTTTAAGTGAAGTAACTCAGGAATGGAAAACCAAACCTCGTACGTTCCCACTCTTAAGTGAGAGCTAAGCTGTGCGGACACAAAGCATAAGAATGACTCTGGGGACCTGGGGGAAAGGGTGGGAGGGGGATGAGAGATAAAATACTACGTGTTGGGTACAGTGGATACTGCTTGGGTGATGGGTGCACCAAAATCTCAGAAATCAACACTAACAAACTTATCCATGTAACCAAAAACCTCCTATTCCCCAAAAACTGTTGAAATAAAAATTTTATAAAGGAGGACTGTTGGCAGATATGGGAGAAAGCATATTGAGGTGGCCACACCCCATGTGGATGCTGAAGCATCTTCAGCAGGGGCTTATGTGGTCTCAATGAGGGGCCCTTCTGGTCCTGGGGATGGTGAAGACTGCACATGGGGCTTTAGAGATGGAGAGACCAAGCTGTGCACTGTGCCAGGAACTTTGAAGGCATGCAACAATGTCTGTGAGTGGATCTGGGATAAAATAGGTAAGCACAGGCTGTCAGGGCTCCTCCAGAATTGCTAGGCATGTGAGTCACCTTGTGAAAATGCAGGCTCTGATGCAGCATCCTGCATTTCTCACAAGCTCGCAGGTGATGCTGATGCCACTGGTCTAGGTACCACACTTTGAGAAACAAGGTTGTCATGCAGCCAGTTTCGTCCAGCAACTCAGAAAACCTGAATTCTGGCTCAAGTTTGCCACTAAAATTCTTGGGCCTATCATTTTAACTTAGCCCCCAGGTCAAGGGGCATGGCCCTGAGGAATGGGACCCATGGATCTGGGGTCTTTTCTGTACACTGTGCTTCTCTCCTGCCGTGGTGGTTCAATGAGGACCCAGGTGGTGGCTCTAATGAAATGATATGGCATGATGGCGACAGCACCCAGGCTGAGTTGGGATGGGGGAGACACAGCTAAGAGAAAATCACAACGAAAAGGCTGGGTTCCCCTGGAACTCACTTGAGCAAGTGGGGGTCAGGGATGGGTGACAGAGTAAAGACAGACAGGTTTTTGTGAAGGGAGCCCTGGAGAGTCCAGGAAGCCTTCCTAGAGGAAGGGCTTCCCTCTGGAAGCAGTGGGGGAATGTGTGGGCTTCCCCATCTTTGTGCCAGCCTCACAACCAACTTGCCTTGATCTGCCCAACAATCACAGCAGAACCGCCTTTGGGGCCAGTTTGGACTCTTGGCTCAGGGCTTTGGTCTAGATGCTTTAAGCCATCTCTTATTTCCAGGGCCACCCTTGCCAGGGGCTCAGCTAGTCTCCTCTCCTCATACCTAACCTAGGCCAGTGTGGGTAAGCCTGTGTAGGGGTCAGTGTCACATGGGACAGGAAGGCAAAGGGATTTTGGTGAGAAGTAGGTAGATAGCTGTGCCTTCCTTTGCCCTCCCATAGGAGAGTTGCACTGGGACTGGTGATGGGGCCATTCTCCCAGGGCACAGGACACAGGTGAACCCCAGTCTCACAGCAGAGCCCTGGAGTCCCAGCTGATGGCTTAGCTGCCCCTCTCCCTTTCTCCATCAGGGCTCCTGCTTTCTCTGTGCTGCCAGCCCAGCCACTGGGGATGGGAACCGTTTCCCTGTACCTTGCAGCTCCCTGCCAGACACTTGCAGGCTCTGCAACCTCCCTTTGCTGATCCTGCTGGGAGGGCTGCCCCTCAGGGTTGGGGAGCAGCAACTCAGACTCCACCTCGCCCAGGGATCTGCTGCAGATCTTGTGAGATGCGGATTCCAACTCTGGTCCAGCCCCAGGAGGTGCAGATGCTGCCGCTCCTCTGACTGGAGAACAGGGACTCCAGAGAAGTGCCCTGCCTCTCCTCTTCCCCTCCAGGTTAAAGGGAGGCCTGTCCTATTGGAGGGACTGAAAATGTTCAACTTTCAACCTGGGTTTCCTTTTGGAGTGGAGGTGTAACTCCTTGACACTGGCAAGAAATTTACATCCAGTGTGAGAGTCGATGCCTGTGATTGCCTTCACTGAGTTGGTGACATTAGAGGGAGACCTTGACCTAGCCCAAGGGGTTGTTCTCAGTATCTCCTTGCCCACTGGATAGGCTGTGTAAACAGCTCGTGAAAGAGAATTTAAACAGAATCCATGGCCTCCTGTGGCTTGGAGATCTTCTCCCAGCCACCTTCTCTTCCCTTCTCTGACTTTCTGGAAGTTTTGAAGCAATCGAGGGGAATGAATGTATGGCCCTTTTAGCCTCCAGCTTCCTTCTCTCCTGCTGGGTTAGGAAAGCTTCATTTGGAGGGCTTCAGCCTCTCCGCAATTGGTGCTCCTTTCCAAGGACCATGAACAACAGCACAGGGAAGCTGTTGCTTCAGCTGGAAAACCCATGAGAAAAATCCATCTGCATGAAGCCAGGTCCTCCAGTGCTCCCCTCTTTACCCACAGAGGGTGAGGACGCCAGGCTCATCCTACTGAGACTTTAGGGGGAGGGGCCAGAAAGGGTCATTTGGAGAACAGTGCTGCTCACTTGAGTCTGCAGAAGGTGTCCGCTGGCTGCAAGCTTATGCAAACCTGACCTCCAAGCCCGGGGTGAAGACCTGGGGTGTACAGAGTGGAGGCAGCTGTGTAAACTGTAGGGTGGGGTATTTATAGCCTTAGTGAGGAGCACCAAACCAGCCTAGAGAGCCTGAGCTAGTGCTGCCGCCCTTGGCTGTGTTTCTTGCGCTGTTAACCGAGTTTTCCAGACATTCTTTCTACAATGTTGCATTCGGCTTTACAAAACTTAGTTTCTATTCTCTGGTTTCTCTTCAGACCATATCAGTCTTTCACCTTTTACATGTCAGTTTCTACATCTGCAAATGGGAGACTGTTGCTAAGGCTCTCTGAGTGTTTCAGCTTGATGATTTTCTACATCTCAGTTTCAAAAAAAAAAAAAAAAGCGGTATTCCAGTTCACAGGGAGGAGAGAGTTAATACGGACCCTCAAGGAACCTGCTGTGCCCTAAGGCCACTTCCCTGGGCTCCCGGAGCTCTCAGACAGGTGAGAAACACATACCTGAGCTTTGCAGTCAGCTCTGGCCTGGAGCCCTGGCTTGGCTGCTTCACCCCATCAGCAGCCGCAGAGCAGCTGTCAGCATCCCCTGTAAGAGGATGAAGTAGATGGTACAGGAAGGGTGCTTGGCGCATAGCAAGGGGCATAAAAGATAAGTTTGCCGATGATACGGTAAACTCCCCCATCTGCTGCCACCCAGCTATCTAAGGAGTGAATCCTCTCATCAGAAAGCAGGCAGCCCCACCTCTCCACCAGGCCTGGGGCTAGTGTTTGGGAGGGGTTGCAAACCCTATGGGACAAGGTTCACATAGGAGACAATGCATTAGTGTTAGAGTGAAGGCTGCGGGTCAAGGCTGTTTGTCAGGGGGCGTGCAAGGAGATCCATTCTTGGTGTCAGAAACCCTTGGGCTCTCTAAGCCCCGGTTGTGGAGATTAGGGCGGTAGGGTAGGGGGAGGGAGGAGAGAGCACAAGAGGGTGAGCACACAGCTCTGTAATGGAAACTTGGCACCCAGCCTCACTTTGTGTCCTTCCTTAGTGCATGTAGCTTGCTTCTCCCGCTGAGAGCTGGGTTTCCTCCCCTTCCAGCCAGCATCCTGTGCTATCCCCACGGCCTACTCCTGTCCCTTCTTCTCAGAGCCTGCAGTCCTGCAGGATGCCCCACCCGTGACGTGACATGTGAGCCTGCTGCCTCCTCTTCATCCCCCATCACTCCTCTGACTAATTAGGCCAACATGCAACTTCCAGGGCCTGGCAGATGAGGAGCCAAGAATGCCGTGGACAAGGGCCAAGTGTTTTTGTTGACATTGCTCAAGTGTAGCTTTGCGGAGCGGCCTCTTTGCTGTAGCAGAAGAAAAGTCCAAGGAAGCCGGGGAGGTGAGCAAGGGGAGAGCAGGGAGCACAGCCAGTGTGGACGCCTCTCCATATCCCCTTCACCTTCCCACCCTCCACGACTTCCCAAATGCCCACCCACTGCCCCTCCTTCCTAAGTGCAGGAAGATAGTCCTCCATGTCAGAATTCGTGGGACCAGCTTGGCCTCTGGGAAATCACACCGAGCAGAGTGTTGTGCACACAGTGGGGCTTTGGAAGTCTCATTCCTTCATTTGTGAAGTTTTCATGGGTGATGCTCCTGCCTCACTGCTGTTCCTAATTCAGCCATGTGTCACTTAACAGTAGGGACGTGTTCTGAGAAACGCATTGTTAGGTGATTTTGTTCTTGTACCAACATCATAGAGTGTATTTTACATAAAACTGGATGGTATAGCTTATTGCTCCTTGGCTACAAACCTGTACAGCATGTGACTGTACTGAATCCAGTAGGCAATTGTAAGTATTTATGTATCTAAACATATCTAATGCAGCAAAAAATATGGTGTTAAAATCTTACGGGCCTGATACTGTAGGCAGTGGTAAGTATTTATGTATCTAAACATATCTAAATACAGCAAAAAATATGGTGTTAAAATCTTACGGGGCTGACTGTAGTGGCTCATGCATGTAATAGTCCCAGGACTTTGGGAGGTCGAGGTGGGAGGATCACTTGAGGGCAGGAGTTTGAAACCAGCCTGGGCAACATAGTGAGACTCTGTCGCTACAAAAAACAATAGGAGTAGTTAGATGTGGTGGCATGCACTTGTAGTCCTAGATAGTGGGGAGGCTGAGGCAGGAGGATCATGTGAGCCTTGGAGTTTGAGGCCACAGTGCACCATGGCACTCTACCTGGGCGACAGAGCTAGACCATGCCTCTAATTAAAAAAGATGTCAGGACCACTGTCATATATGCCTCTGACCTTGACAGAAATGTCATTTTGTGGTGCTTGACTGTAATTTCTGGGGAAACAACCATCTTTGAATTAAGTCCAGTGAGACTTATTTACCACTTCACTGCTAACCTATTATAAGGTACAGGCTGCATTATTGAGCTACTTTCCTATAGCTGAATAATGAAACCAGGATGGATTTCATCCATCCTGGGATCTACGAAGACTTTGTCCTTTAGGGTTACTAGATCTGGCTTCAAATCCTCATTCTGCTACTTGCTCACTGTGTGACCTTGGACAAGATATTTAACCTCTCTGTCCATCAATTTCCTTATCTGCAAAATGGACCTGGTATTTCCATGTAGGGCTTTCGTCCATGAAGATGAAACATGGTGAAGAATGGAAAGGTTTCTGCACGTAACAGACATTTAGTGAATGGAAGCCACGCGAACTAAGAAATGATAGGTGATGTAGCCATGGATTGGCTCTAATCTTAGGCAAATCGCTTATCCTCTGACTTACGTACTCTACAGGTGAGTTGACCCCAGAAGCAACTGCCTCTTCCTAGCTCAGCAGGAGTTTTATGAGGACAAATGAACTGTGCTTATAATATTGTCAAACTTGGTTCTCTGTGGGAAGGAAACGAACGCAGTGCATTGCTTCATCATTCTTTTCTCAGACTCTGGTCTCTGTGTTATTGTATCAGCTGTCAGTGGTCAAATACATTTTCTATTGAGATAAAAGTTTGTAGGTTTTAAAATTCAGAGGTGCTGCCTTAAGAGTCTAATTCCTGAAGATATTGAATCATTATGTTTAAAAATCCTCTAATTTTCTGCTACAATAGCTGGCTTTATTTTTACATCTCTTAATTGGTATCAGCTTTTCTCTCAGAATTACAGAACCGTGGAAACTTGGCACATGAAGGAACTTTGGAAGTCATTGGAAGGGTTACTCCTGCTTCTTTGTAAATCTTTGAGGTCTTCCTAAACATTAAGATTACAGTACCACAAAGCATTTCTCTTCTTTCCAGATATTAAGAACAGTGGAATGGCCATGCTGCTAGCCACAGCATGACTCTTTTCTTAAGGTACTGTGTGGATGGGCAGATGCCATGGTGCCAGACCCATTTTACTCAGTTCTGACCTCTTCAATGCCAGCTGGCACAGTGCAGCTTCTAGCACCTGCCCCTCATTGCCCAGGGCCTTTTTCTGGACATCACCTTGGACATCCATGTAGCAGATTGGAAATGCTGGGGGTTTAATGTCCTCTTTCATCAGTTTCAACCAGTGTAGACCAGGAGTAGGTGGATGAATACCCAGGCTTCCTCACTGCTTAGGTGTCTCAGATACATATCTACACTGGCCCCCAGAGCTTTCTAGAGAGATCAGTTTCTAGTTATTCATGTTGGCAGCTGACTTAAAATTCACCCTCTATTAGCGTTTCCTGTCCTACTCCGCTCTTCTACTCATTCTTCCTGGGATCACCTCCCATAAAAACCACCTGCTCTCAAACCCTCCTCGCAGGGGCTGCTTCTGGGGAAACCCAGCCCGAGACAGAGGGGTTGCTGTTCTCCACACTTTCTGATTATTTGTGATAATATGGGAGTTTAAGGCTACTAACCTTACCATTTCTTCATGAGGTTTTGAAAATTTTTGTCTCTGCTCATCACTATTCTTAATCATATGAAGCAACCATTCAGGTTATCCAAACTACACAAACGCCTTTCTTTAACCTTGAATTATCTTTGATATTGTTCTCATAATTTGGGCTAAGCTGATACATGTGGCCACCATGTAGAATTTTGTATTTCAAGAGTCTGATATTATTGTTTCTTTTCATTAGACTCCTCATCCTTCCTCCATTTTTTGGGGGAAAAAAAAAACCCTGTGGGGCTTTCCTGGACAAGATGGTTAAGCTATAATTTGATATCTTGCTAAATTTACATCTGGTAGCAGGGTCTGTGTTTGAGGAATACCTCAGTTCATGAGCTACTGATATTATATGCATCATGTTAGCTTAGGTGAGGTGCCCACAAGCATTGTGATTTCCAGACTCTTCCATGAGTCTCACTTTCTCCTCCTATAAAGGGGGAATAATTATTTAATGTGTACTTACTGAGCACCTACCCTGAGCCAGCAGTGATCAGATGTTGATGCCCTCCAGCTCTTCAGCACTTCAGACACCTTGTTGGTATGGCTGGGTGCACCGTGTGGCCTTGTGTAAAGGCCACTGGGCCCACAGGTTAGGCCCATATCTTGTGTTTCGATCTATTTCCTGCCCGCGGCGACTCTGGGCACTCAAGAGGCAGCATTGCCTCAGGTCCCTTCTTCTTCAGTGCCAAGCCCCTGGAAAGAGCCACTGCAGCAGCTTGGCTTGCGGTCTGTGTCTCCCTGTGGCCCCATGATGCCAGGCTCCACCTGTCGTGTCTCTGCCTTCGTCTTACCTGATCTGTCCATGGTGGTCAAGGTTGTTGGCTACTTCTTCCTTCAGGAAATTCTTTCTGCGCACCTTCCTTGACACTTGCCTTCCTTGCTCTTTACCTTCCTTTCATGATCCCTTCCTGAATCCTTTTGCTCTGTCTCCTCTCTGAAGGATATTGCATTCTTCCATTTCTCCCCAGTGCCCCCTCTTCCCCACCGGGAGACCTTATCCGTAATGTGCCTTCCACCCTTCCACTCACATTTGCACAGGTGGCATACCTCCCTGTCTGTGCTCTGCAGGCTCTTCACACTCAGCATGCCCCAAACAGAATGCACTGCACTGCCCCTTTCAGTGTACTCCTTAGCTTGCATTCTTTCTTCTGGCACCTCTATCCCCACAGTCACTGTAGCCCTGAGCCCTGTTACCTGCACTCTCAACCTACTCTTTCCTAGTTCATGCCTGCATCTCTTGTTCATTGGAAACTTGCTGTGTGTCACTCACGGGCCTATGCTTTGGGGATGGCAAATTATGTCTTCACTTGAAAACCCCCAGAAGCAGATCCTGACTCCTGACGCATATTCAGCGGTGGGTGGTCTATTTGGGGGCTGGTTTCAGGAGATACTGGCAGGGGCTAGACCTCAGTGGGCTGGAGCCAGCTCTTACTGACTCAGTGGAGCTGATTGTGTCCATCTCTTCCGAACTCCATTTTCAATGATGTAATGTTGGTAGTGTGGTATTGGCTACAATGGAAATACTGACACCATGGAAATTAGCCAATGGCTATAAATCTGGACTTTTTCCCCCCTTCACGAGTTGGTTGTTAAACATTTCTCAGCACATCATTGGGAGCAGGGAATTGAGACAGGGAAGGAGGAGCAGCTGATCAAGTGTGCTTTATCCAGAGAGTTATACAGTAGACAACTGGAGCTTGATCCCACTGGGAAGAATCTAGAATCCAGTTAAAAACACACACCTCAAAGTCATCCCACTGGCGCTGCAAGGAATCCCTCAGGCAGCTAGAGGCAGGGTGGCTCAGGGGTGCAGGCAGGGCTGAGCAAGTGTTGGCTGATGAGGGCACTGGGAGCACAGCGTCGGCAGAGGCTGGAACCGAGCTGTGAGTGATGTGTGGTTATTCTTTGTCTCCCCAGAGCTTGACCTCATGGACCTCATAGGGGAAGACAGAAAGTGGATGATGGGGAGGAAGCTGATGCAGGTGAACGACACTCTGACTTCCGAAGATGCCGGTCTCCGGAGCAGCAAGAACTGCACCGAACCAGGTAACAGTGCTGGCTACTCATGGGCAGTGGCCGTCATTTTCTCTGGTTATGGCTGAGGAAGAGCCAGCCTCCTGTGTGTTTTCTTAGAATTTTAATCCAGAGAGCCTGTAAGGATGTTTAGGACGGGAGTCTAAGAAACTTACAGGTGACATCCTAAGGGACTATTGAGGTGTGTTTCGACCTCTGTAGGAGCTGGTGCTGGGGGCAAGTCAGAGACATCGATGCTTCTGATGCGGCACTGAGATCAGATGTGGCGGCTGGTGCTGCCAAGTGAGAAACTGAGGCAGGAGCAGGATGGGTGAGGATGTTCTGTGGTCACCTTTGCTTTGATCACTGGGGTCCTCTCTGGCTGGGTTTTAATCAGGAGCCTTGTTTCTATCACAGTAGAGACACAGGGATTGAGCCAGATCCTCACGCGCAATGTTGATCTTGAAAGAGGTGAATTTTCATTACTGGTTGTTAGATTTGATATCTGTTGTGGCATTCCTCAGGAAGATATATGGAACATTTATCACTAATGTTGGAACTGAAAAAGAAAACAAACACAAAGCAGATCAAAGGGAGTGAGGAGTGGTGAGGACCCAGCCCACCAAACCTCAGCCCCTCTGGATGAATGAGGTCCCTGAAGGTGTAGACCTGGAGTTGGCAAACTTGTTCTGGAATGGGCCAGACCATAAACACTGTAGGCTTTGCAGGCCACGTATCGCATCTGAAGTGTGTTCTTAAAAGACTTTATTATAATGTTTTATCAATTGAAAAATCATTCTTAGCTCACAGGTCTGTGACCATATTTTGCTGTCCTGACTTGGATCCCGAAGGTCTCTGGGGTCTTCCTTCCTTGCCTGGTGGGGACTTGACCTCATGTCTGCCGCTGTCAAGGGCCCAGGAGCTCAAGGACATGCTCATCCTACATCCAAAGGCCTGTCTCATATCTAGTGTCACGTGGAAGGATATAAACAATCTTCACTGCGGCCCAAAGAACTACAGACCGTTGAGTACAGAAGGCATGTCAGGGAATTGCGGGTCTACAGTCTGTTGGGAAGATGGGTGGAAGTGCCCTTCCCCCACGGTACTTAGGCTCTTAACAATCAGCTTTCAAGCAAAGCTGAAAAGAATTAAAAATAGGTTATCTGCCACATCCCCACCACCAAAAAATCCCCTATGTAGTCTATGCTCCTCAAGCTGGAGAATCCAAGGGTTACTGTGGTGTTGTTCCATGCTCACAAGGAACATTTTTCACTTGAAAGTGAAGCAGCACGTGGGCAGTTACATGAGCTAGAAATGAAAATAAGCACGAAGGGTCCGAGCTCCCCACTGAGGGGCTGAGCCACATATATTCTAAGAAATAGAGATTTCCAAGGACTGTCCTGAAAAGGCATGGCAGTGACGGCACAGGTTCTGTGCCAAGAACAGATCTGGCTCTGTAGTCAAATAGTTTTCACCATTTTTCTCCAACTAGTAAGTTGATGAATATTGATCAGCTAATAGTATTAGAAAGCCAAGTTGTCACTTCTGGTGTGGGAGAGAATGGAGTCAGACAGAACATGGTGACCAGCTCTGAGCATTAGGTTCAGCCACATGCAGAACCAGCAAGGAGAGGGAGATTCCATTCCCTGTTGCTGGGGGTGTGTTTTGGGGGCAGGTGGTTGGTCTCTCTTTGAGTAGCATCATTCACTGTCTTGGGAAATGCCTTTCTCAGAGTGACAGATGTAGAAGCATAAAGTGCATTAAAAGTCATTCCAGAAGAGGAAATGACTCAGCCTCACAGATGGAAAAGAAAATATCTAGGTAGATAAAAAGAACACAAACTCAGGACCTGCCTGTGTTGGCGGGGCACCCAGGGAAAGGGAGGAGAGGAAAGGCTTTGGGAGAAATATGGGAGGAAGCAAAAGTGAGCTGAGTCATGCTGCGTTCAGCAGGTCCAAAGGGAATATGGAGCCAGGTGGGACAATCTTGATTTCCTCACCTGCAGACCAAAAGGACTGGGCTTGGTTTCTGGGGCCCTTGATTCAAAACCAAATTCCACAGGAAAGATGATCATGCCTGAAACAGGAGAAGTTCTCTTCAAATCCTAACACACAAGGGCTGGCTCGGAGCCTATGTACTTCATGAAGCTTGCTTGGACCCCTCAGACTGCAGCATTCTTTACTGACTGCTGCTGGTATAAAATGTCTCCATATGTGCTGTCCAATATGGACATTCAATGGCAATTTCAATTCGAATGATTTCAAATCAACTAAAATAAAATATTCAGATTCTCCATTGCACCAACTACATGTCAGATACTCAATAGTAGGATCACAGATGACAGCACAGGTCCCAAAACATTTCCACCGTCACAGAAGGGGCTATTGGACAGGCTGGTCAGATCTTGCAGTTGTCTTTGAACATATGAATGTATCTCCTGTCTTTCCAGCCCAATTGCAAATATATCAAGGGAGTAGAGCAACTTTGTAAATCTGAGAGCCTTATCTCTAACCTGGGTCTTAGAGTCACACTCACCTGAAGCTGTGGACCTTGGCCAAATAACCAGGTTCTCTGAGTCTCTGCGTGCTTCTCTGTGAAGTTGACATCATCGTTCTCACCTTTCATGACTGCTGTGAGAATTGGGAATAAAGTAATACAGTGTGCACAGCTTAGTGCCCTGGGTTTGATGGCCCCATAGTAGGAGTGTATTTGTGAATTTCCCACCCTCTGTCCTGGGGCATAATTATGGGTAGGGCACAGTGCAAGATTCCTAGAGCAACATTCTACAGCTACTCCCTGCAAGAGAGAGTCTGTCAACAGGCCACACCACAGGTAGCTCAGGTCTGAATAGCCCTTCAGCTGGACAGGGAAGCTTCAGTGCCATCTTCCCATGTAGGCAAGCCCTGAGGACCTCAGGCATGGCAATGAGTGCCATCACCTCTGCTGCATCAAGCATTTCTAACAACAGGATCAGAACATTGCCTCAAACACACTGAGCCCTGGTTACCTCCATGCCGTTACCAGAATGCTGTCAAAGTGGCTTCTCAATCTGGACCGGACAAATATTTTATGAAAAAAGTTGAGAGATAAAGCGCCCATTTAGAAGCATCCTGATTTAGAAGCATCATTTTAATAAGATTCATCTTCTCTACCTTATTATTGGGTGAAAGGATTGAGCAGGAGTGAGCTAAAGGCAAGTTCATTCTAGAACATTGTTCAAATTCTCTTAAAGGGGCCTGGGCACAAGGAATATTACTTGTGCTGGTTAAATATAGTGCTGTCTGCCCTCGAAAATCTTAAATAGACGGCTAGGAAGTGAGCTCTGTGGTTCCGGCAAATCTTAAATAGAGGGCTAGGAAGTGAGCTCTGTGGTTCTGGCCTCTCTCCCTTCCTATTTGTGATGATGTCAGTGGCAGTAGTATAATTAACAGAGCCTATGGAGCAGGCTTCCCTCTGTGCTTGGAGGAGTGAGGATTTATACAGGGACTTGAGCGTTCGAGGGTACAGTATGCATCCTGGTTGTCTGAGTTAGGGTGGCAAGGTCACAGGCAGGAGTTAATTTAGCATTTGTCGTAAAGTATGCCCAGCTGCCACTTGTGATGTCATAGGGCTTCTCAGACTGTGCTGTCAGAAGCCCTGGCTTTAGATGCCATTAGAATAAGGCTGTAGATTCAGAGACTGGAGATGGAATTACATCTATTCTGGTTATAGTCGCTGTTGGGGCATGGGGCTGGTTTGCCTCTCAGATGACCATTTCCTCACCTATAAAATAGATCTTCAACTATGTTTATCCCTTCCCTTGCACAAATCCACTTATTCCTAGAAATTTTAAGAATAGAAATTCAAGAAAACTTCTTCCCAAAGACACTCTCCCATTTCCCTTAGTGATTGCTGTGTCTGCAGAATTCCATGCCATACCTCAAGCCTTCCTCTACTCTACTCTCTCTCCCCTCCTCCCCTTCCCTCTCCCATGCCTTCTCCCCTTCTCTCTGTCTGAAAACCAGGATCCCAGAGTGCCTAGTTTTGGTGTCAGAGGAAGCCCAGAGTGCTGTCTTCCTATGACGGTTGCTACTTTAAGGATATATTGGTTTATACATTTTCTGCTTTTAAAAAATGGCGCTGGTCACGGTGACCCATGCCTGTAATCCCAGCACTTTGGGAGGCCAAGGCGGGTGTATCACTTGAGGCCAAGAGTTAGAGACCAGCCTGGGCAACATGGTGAAACCCCATCTCTATAAAATATACAAAAATTAGCCGGGCGTGGTGTCCCAAGCTGGTGGTCGCAGCTACTTGGGGGGCTGAGTTGGAAGGACCGATTGAGCCTGGGAGATGGAGTTGCAGTGAGCTGAGATCATGTCACTGCACTCCAGTCTGGGTGACAGAATGAGACCCTATCTCAAAAAAAAAAATTTTTTCCTTCACCCCTTGAAGACCTAGTTTTGGTGGAAATTTGTGATTTTTTTTTTTTTTTTTTTACCCATAACTGCATGAACAATACTGACCTCCGGGCTCCAATTTTTCTTTGTGATTTTTCCAGCTCTCTGTGAATTTTTAAGGTTGTTTTCTTAGCCTGACACTGCCGATTTCATCTGAAGCCTGGAAACATTTTTTTTTTCTTTTGGCAAGTAACACTTGAAACTGTTTACTCAGATGACCTATTAAGAGAAATTTAACTTTGAATAAATTTGATCCATGGAAAATTAAGTTAGCTACATGTAATATTGAGGATGGTAGACAACTGTAGCAGAAATGAATTCTTTGTAGTATTTATTTGTACACTTTGCGGAATTTTATTTATATACTTTTCAGTCTGTCTCCAAAAAAATTTATCATCTTTTTGTTTCTGAGTCTTTGATATTTTAAGGAGATGAGCTTTCCCTCAGAGTGCTTTTTTCAGATGGACTTTGAAATAAAGAAAATACTTAAAATGATGGCCTTTGGCGTGGGCTTCACTGTGAGATTGCTGGATTTCCTTTGATAATGGATCATCCCAATCTGTCTGGCTTACCTGAGCCTAAGACCTCTGAAGGTGAAGAGGACACTCGGCCTCTGTTTCAAGACCAAGGTCAGGCTGACAGGGCACTGCCCTAAGGGGATGGCCAGGAGTGCCTACACGTCAGGTGTTGGCTGGAATGACCAGAAGCCACATATTCTAACTGTTAAATGTAAACTGCAGTAGAGTAGGGAAACTGGAAGTCCATATGAGAGAAGCAACAGGAGGGTAGGTTCAAGTGGTGCATGTGGTCCATAAACAGAACCGGAGCCCAGGCACAGACCAGCAAGCAGAAAACATGGGTTCAGGGTACTGGCCATGAACAGTGTCAGGATCCAACTGTTCGGGGTTTAAACCGTAACATCAGGGCGGGCTGGTTTAAAATTACAGGCTGGACATGACCAGTCTACAAAGCATGATAGGGCCAACATTCTCATCTTTTACATGAAAAAACTAAGAACCAGAGGGGATAAACAACCTACCCAAGGTCACAGGGCTTTTTAGAAGCGAAGTAGGGCTACCCAACACCCGTGCAGTGCTCAATACCTCTTAATAATTGAATATAAAATCTGAGGTCTGCACATTCTAGAGCAGCACTGTCCAATAGGAAGGTGATGCAAGCTACGAGTGTAATTTTAGATTTTCTATTACATTACATTACATTACATTACAAAAGCACAAGGAAACAGGTGCAATTAATTTTAATAATATATTTTGTTCAACCAAATGTTTCCAAAATATTAGAAATGACAAATTGCTATTAGGTTAGTACGGTTATTGCTGGGTTTGAACCCAAGAAAAGAACTAAATTTAAAGACTTAAAATTCATCTATGCATTATTTCACTAGCTCAAATAACTTTAACTTCTTTCTGAAGTTGTAATTCTCAAAATGATTCAAATCATGGCTGCTGACATTCTTAAGTGGAACAGATTTGAAACTAATGTGATCTGCTTTTTAATTTGTTTCAAACCGAGTTGAGTAGTTGCAACACAGACCACAGAGCTGACCACTGAATTAGTTAGATAGGGTAATAGTAGCTGCTGTGACAGAGAAGTCCTACAGATTTGTGGGTTTACACGAGAGAAGTTTCTTTCTTTCTCATGGAATGTTCTAGTCTATAGTTGCACCTGTTGCAAGAAGAGGTCCATGGACTCTGGATCCCTCTATCTTTAGGCTTTCCCCTCCTCAACTTGACTTCCAAGGTTGCTGTGCTTCTTTGGATTAAGGGGAAAAGGCATGGAGGGATGTGGGGTAGTGGGGTTTTATGGACTAGATGCTCACTGCTGCTCACATTGCATTGGCAGAGCTCAGTCACATGACAGCTTCTAACCTCAAGGGAGGCTGGGTCATGTACATTAGTGGAATGTAGAAAGAAGAGAAAACAGGTTTGGTGAACTGCTAACTAGTCTCTGTCACATTCATTTCTTCCAAGCTTGTTTCTTTTTGAAAAAGCAAATTTCCCAATTTTTCTTTTTGCTTATCTTATTTCAAAAGCCAAACACCACCATGATAGAAAAATCATAACCCAAATTTATGTCTTCCAAGCCTGGCTACAGCTCTTGGCTTAACTTCATAATTCTTCCCTCGTCAAGTGAAACAATTTGATTCTCTTTTTACCTTGGAAGGGTCATCAGTGAGGTAGAAATTGTCCCCGTGGTGCCATTTGCAAATTGCATCTTTTCTTTGGTAATAAAAGAACCCTGGGAAAAATAATGAATGCTTTTGTATAGATGAAGTCATTGGGCAACTGTGTGGAAAGAACTCAGGTTCTGGAGTAAATCCTAAATCCCAATTCCATCACTTTCGACCCACGTGATGCCAAGTGGCTTCCTAAATTCTTTGGACCTCATTTCCACCCTCTGTAAATGTAAATTAAGATGCCTTCTTCCCAGGCTTGTGGTAATCATTCAGTGAAGTAAGCTTTGCAGAGCAGCTGGGCCTTCAGTCATACTATGTGCTTAATAAATTGTAGCCACATTATCTTTGCTACCAGAAATACAAGATAGACTGATGGGAGATCATTTATAGGGGCTTTACCACTCTGCAATAACACTAGAACTTTGTAGGATTAACATTGTTTTAATGATGAATAGATTATTTAGTGTCATTCAGCAATAATACCACATTCTTACAGGTTAGTCTGCATGTTGGAGACATCAGTAGTATTAACTACGAGGCTTCTGACTAATAAGTTTCTGGCCTAAGAGTCCACTATGTAAACAAACAGAATGAAATAGGGAGTGGAGGATTTTCTACTTTATACTAATGAAGAGTTTAAAAGTCTCAGGCTGTAGGAGAAAGGGCCAGACACTATTTGTTTTTTCTAGCTTTTACATCCCTTTAGGGCATTTTGATTGAGGCATTTTTTAAAACACTGTAAAAGCAGCCCAGGCAGCCTAATCCGGGGAGTAGTGTCTGGAATCTTTCTGAAACACAGGTAAAGGATGGTGAGCTCTGCTCTTAGATGCAGAGATTTTGTGGATCTATTTGTAAGGTACTTTAGACGTTTCAAAGAATTTTCACATTCATTAACTCATTAGAACATGTTTGGCCCTTGGAACAAATACCTCAAGGTCAGGAAACACTATATTATGATGCCCAGTTGATAGTCTGAGAGCAAAGCAAGTTGGGCTAAAGAATTGAGAATTCAGAGTCATGAATGCAAAAACAAGCCTAGGGATTATTGTTTCTAGTGGCTTCTAAACCTTTTTCCTCTAAGCCAGGGCTCGGCAAACAAGAGCCCTTGGCTACAGTGGGCCTGTCGATTGCCTTTGTGAGCAAAGTTTTATTGGAATACAGCCACACACAGCCATTTATGTGTTGTCTATGGCAGCTTTTGCTCTATGCAGGCTGAGTTGAGTAGTTGCAACACAGACTGCAGGGCTTGAAAAGCCTAAAATATTTTTTCTTGGTCCTTTACAGAAATGCTTGCTGCCGTCCCTGGTTCCAGGCTCTTTGACGGATGCCTCATGTGCTCTGCAGGGGAGGTTGAGGCAGAAATGACATTTCCAAGGACCTCTCTACTCTCCCCGATCCTTCCCCAGATACTTCCTGTGCCATATTGCATATTTTTAATATCACCCCTGGGCTGGGGGTTCTGTGATTCATTACTGTCGCCTCCTCCCGCCCCAATCCACTGACATACAATCAAAAAGCTCCAACATTTTTCCACCCATACGTTAGGCATCTGTTAAAATTTTATCTGAAGCGTAAAAGTTTGCACCCTAAGAGAGCTTGAAACCACGGGTCTGGAATACCCCCTTGTTCCACAGCATCTGGGTGTCCAGACCACATGTCTAGTACTCATTATACCTTGAAATTGCTTTCCTCTTGGGTTCCAAAGTGAAGCAGCCACTTGGGACTGTCTGCCTGTAGTCCCAACTTGCTCTGCCCGAGGGCAGTTTTCGAAGGGCTCATCTCACAGGCATCTCTGGAGCAGTGAACAATGCACTAAACTGTGTGTAGAGGCCATGAGTGTTGCAGTGGGGTTCTGGGAACACCCACCCTGGGGCAATGGAGAGCCTACAAGGGAAGCCACCTCCTGGCCCCAGTGCACCCTTTGGCTGCACTGTGGCTTATGACAATGATAAGCCACATACTGCTGCTTCCTCCTGGTCTAGGAGCACGTATGGCCATGGCCATGTCTCCAGCCCTTTGGCGTTCACTCCCACTACCTGGCTCCCCACTCCAAGCTTTGGTTGTGTGATCAGCCTTAGGTCACATAATCTGGGTTACCAGGTGGGCTCTATTCTGCCCCCATCTAAGTTCTCTCTGATGTCTTAGGACCAGCAGCAGCAGCAGCCCCTGGGTGCCTGTTACAGATGCTCATCCCTGGGCTGCACCTGAGCCCTATTAGATTGGAATCTCTGGGAGGCAGGCCCAGCCACCTGAGTTTTACAATCCCTCTAGTGTGAGGACCCCTGGCTTAGCTCATTGGAGGCATCTGTGGAGATTTTACACCCAGGTCCACCCCAGGCCAAAAAATCCGAGTCTCTGGGACTGGGGAGTAGGTATCAGAGGTTTTTAAGCTTCCAGGGGGTTATGGGCTGAGTGTTTGTCCCCACCAGTATTCATTTATTGAAATTCTAACTCTCAAGATGATAGTGTTAGAAGGTGGAGCTTCTGGAAGGCGATTAGGTCATGAGAACAGTGCCCTCAGGAATGGGATGTAGTGTTCTTATAAAAGAGGCCTGAGAGAAACCCCTCACTTCGTCCACCATGTGAGGCTAGAGTGAGAAGGTGTCATCTATAAACCATAATGTAGGCCCTCCACCAGACACCAAACCTGCCAGCATCTTGATCTTGGACCTCCCAGCCTTCAGAGCTGTGAGAAATAAATTTCTGTTGTTTATAAGCCACCCAGTCTGTGGTGTTCTTTTACAGCAGCCTGAATGGCAGGTGAGAATGGCAGCCTGAGACCCATCTCTGTGCATGGGCATTCTCTGTCAAGCTGGCTGAGGGAAGAATAGCTTGGCTTGCAAGCCCTAGGACCTTCAACAAGCTGGCAAACAGATGAATAAAAGGAGAGCACCAGCCACGTGCAAGACACCAAACATGTCTTCCTGCAGGGTCCACGTGTGTTCACCGCTCCTCCCAATCCCTGTGAACATTCTGTTTCTTACTCCATCTTGGAGATCACGGGTTTTGTTTCTAAGCTTTCTTGCCCTGGGAAATACCAGGGTGTGTTTCACCCTAGCTACATTTTAAAATCACTGTGTATTGAAGTGGAGAAGGAATGTTCCTGCCTTGTCCTATTTGTGGGTCTAATCTCGCCTTCTGGTCCTCAGTTACATCAGCGCTCACCATTCCCACCCACTCAGAAGCCAGGGCTGGCCAAGGTGCAGGGCGAGGTGCCTATGAGGCTGAGGGCAGGGCCTTGGGGAGCATCTCCTGGATGCTCTCTGACACTCTCAGGCCTGGGTGGACTCTGGTGCTTCAGGGTGGAATGAGGCCCAGGGAGGCCCAGGTAGGCCTGGTCTCTCTCCTCCAAGGCTCTCTAGGCCTGACACATTTCTCAGAAGGCTCCATGAACAATGGCAGTGGCTTGGCTGAGGACTGTGAAGGTCAGGGATGGTCTGAGCTACTCCAGGAGTGCTCTTTGGACAGAGGCGCGGAGTATAGGCTATTCCTGGTTAGAGGGCCACGGCCATCCCATAGTTTGTGTACCCTGAGGTAGGCCCCACTGAGGCCCAGGACTACGTTCACATTCCACCTTGGAAGGTAAGTTTAAACAGGTACATGTCTAGGCTATCCTATGGGTGCTGAAATTTCTATAATAGAACAATAAAATCCCTGAATTAAAGATTAGCAGCCTTTTTTAGAAGCTGACTCAGAACAAAATGAATTTGGGCCCAGCACAGCGGTTCATCCATCCCTGTCAAAACCTTTGTGCCAGGAGCTCAGCCTGGCTTTCCAGCCCTGGACCTGCAGGAGACCTCAGGGCTCACTCAGTGTCCATGTTGTTGGGATCAGGGACACTGGTATGAAAAAAAAGTAAAGAAAAAGTCAACAAGCTGCAGACCCCTGGGACAGGCCACTCTGGAAGGAGCAAAGGACTGGTTCCAAAGAGCAGGATGGACTCAGTGAAACTTCTGTGACTTCAACTGATAAATGGGTACTCACAGTACCCACCCTGTCTTGGGGTCATGAGGTAACCTTTTGGATAGATAAGGAGAGGCCACATTTTGTAATTGTAGGTACTTCTGAGCAGAGTGAGGGATGTAGGGCCTGGGCTCTACAGGCATGGGGAGAACCCATGGGCTTTGGGACCCTGGACCAGCTGCGTAATCTCTCAAAGCCTTGATTTCCTTCCCTGAGAAGTGGGGATCATTCATGGGACAAACAGGGTCAGTGGAATAAAGCATGTCAAGTCTTTAACACACAGCTAGTGCTTGGCCCCTGGGTGGATGCCCATTTCCCAAGCACCCACTTTGTACCAGTCCTGAGGGGTCCTGCAGGTAGAGTCTAGTTTGTTACACTTAAGAGACTGTGGTTATTATTCATGCTGCTGATTCTTTTCTCTGATTTTTTGGGCATGGGAGTTTTCTACTATAGGAGTCAGGTAAAATGAATCTGACAGGCACTAATACTATAAAAACCCAGGGGGAAAGTAAAAATAGTCTTAGTTGTCAAAGCATAGGAGCCAGTCACATGAACAGCCTGTCAGTATCAAGATGAGCCTCCCCGTGGAGCTTTTCCTGGGGAATGGGAATTCCACTTCTGCTGAAATCTTGTTGACTTGCCCCAGGCAAATCCACAGAAAAATCAAGGATGATGGAGATTTGGGTCTTTAGGCCGAGTGTGCAGACTGGGTGTGTAGAATGGATAGCAGTGGTCGCAGGGGTGAGGTTGAGGGGCAGAAGCAGGTGGGAAAGGAGGGCTTGATCTGCACTTAACTCTGACCTTTTTGTCCTAGTCTGCTTGGGCTGCTAAAACAAAATGTCATAGACTGAATGTCGTCTAAACAACAGAAATTCATTGCTTACAGTTCTGGAGGCTAGAAGTCCAAGGTCAAGGCACTGGTAGATTCATTGTCTGGTGAGGACGTGTTTCCTGGTTCATAGACAGTGCCTTCCCACTCTATTCTCACACCAAGGAAGGGGCGAGGGAGCTCTTGGGAGTCTTTTTTATAGATTTAGGAATCCCATTCCTAATCACCTTCCCAAAGGTCCTGCCCCCTGTCGTGGGGGTTAGGAATTTAACATGAGAATCTGGGGGAAACATAAGCATGAAGACCATAGCACCCTTGCATCCATAGGACCATTGAGGTGGGAGGCTGCCCTTTGGACAGTGTCTTTCCACATTCCAGCAACACAGTTTCCCCACTGCCTGCTCCATTTTAATCACAAATACTAGGCCAATTTATTAAATTGGATTGTTTAATACTGAAATTAAAGGAAGGAAAGTTGTAATGCAGCTGCACCTCCCCTCTATCAACCATTTTTACCCAGTCGCCCTGGACATTGGCCTCTTTGTGGAATCATTTCACGTTCGTGGCTCAGAAAAGGATGTTTCCTGCCTGGGTGCAGTGGCTCACGCCTGAAATCCCAGCACTTTGGGAGGCCGAGGCGGGTAGATCAACTGAGGTCAGGAGTTCAAGACCAGCCTGGCCAACATGGTGAAACCTTGTCTCAAATAAAAATATAAAAATTAGCCGGGCATGGTGGTAGGCACCTGTAATCCCAGCTACCCAGGAAGCTGAGGCATGAGAATTGCTTGAACCCAGGAGGCAGAGGTTGCAGTGAGCTGAGATGCCGTCACTGCAGTCTAGCCTGGGCAACAAAAATGACAACTTTGTCTCAAAAAAGAAAAAAAATGAATGTTTCCTTTAAGGATGCCCAAGCAAAATTACTCGGTGCCTGGTGGCTCTGCTTAGTGGTTCTCAGAGAAACAGAGTCCTCAGTAATTCCCATTATAAATATAGAATTATTGTCCCATCAATGCCACAATTTAATATGCTGTTTATTTAAAATTTTGCTTTCTCTGTCTCCTCATTCAGTCTCAAGAGTCTTGCCTTTAGGTCCAGTGGTCCCTTGATATCCATGGGGTATTGGTTCTAGGACTCCTCCTCACTTCGGATATCAGAATGCACGGATCCTATGTCCCTGATATAAAATGGCATAGCATTTGCATATAACCTATGCATATCCTCCATATACTTTAAATCTTCTCTAGGTTGCTTATAATACCTAATACGATGCCTACACATCGCTTCATTTACGTGGATTCAGTGTAGTACTTGGCATGTGGCAAATTTAAGTTTTACTTTTTGGAACTTTGTGGAATTTTTTTCCTGTATTTTTAATGAAAAACTTTAGCATTTATTCATAAAATCTATAAATGGAAATCAAACCATTTTTATTGATTACGCTAGTCAAAATTACTTTTCATCAATAAACACATTTTCATTTAAAAAAATTAATTGCATTTTATTTTAAGTTCCGGGATACATGTGCAGGATATGTGGGTTTGTGCCATGGTGGTTTGCTGCACCTATCAACCCATCACCTAGGAATTAAACCCCACATGTACTAGCTATTTATCCAGATGCTCTTTCTTCCCATTCCTCCCCCACAGGCCCTGGTATGTGTTGTTTCCTTCCCTGTGTCCATGTGTTCTCATTGCTCAGTTCCCACTTATAAGTGAGAATATGCAGTGTTCCGTTTTCTGTTCTTGTGCTAATTTGCTGAGGATAATGGCTTCCAGCTCCATCCATGTCCCTGCAAAGGACATCATCTCATTCCTTTTTATGGCTACATAGTATTCCATGGTATATATGTACCACATTTTCTTTATCCAGTCTGTCACTGGTGAGCATTTGGATTGATTCTGTGTCTTTGCTACTGTGAATAGTGTTACAATGTGTGCATGTGTCTTTATAATAGAATGATTTATATTCCTTTGAGTATATACTGGTAATGGGATTGTGGGGTCAAATGGTATTTCTGGTTTTAGGTCTTTGAGGAATTGCCACACCGTCTTCCACAATGGTTGAGCTAATTTACATTCCCACCAACAGTGTAAAACTGTTCCTATTTCTCCACAGCCTTGCCAGCATCTATTTTAGCAATAGATGGCTGTTGTTTCTTAACTTTTTAATAATCACCATTCTGACTGGCTTGAGATTGTATCACTGTGGTTTTGATTTGCATTTCTCTAATGATCAGTGATGTTGAGCTTTTGTTTATATGTTTGTGGGCTGCCCAAATATCTTCTTTTGAGAAGTGTCTGTTTATGTCCCTTGCCCAATTTTTAAAGTTTTTTTTTCTTGTAAAATTTTTCAAGTTCCTTGTAGATTCTGGATATTAGAATCATTTCCTGAGACTTTGCTGAAGTTGCTTGTCAGCTTAAGAAGTTTTTGGGCTGAGACCATGGGGTTTTCTAGATATAGGATCATGTCATCTGCAAACAGAGACAGTTTAACTTCCTCTCCTCCTATTTGAATACTCTTTATTTCTTTCTCTTTGCCTTGGCCATAACTACCAATACTGTGTTTAATAGGGGTGGTGAGACAGGGCATCCTTGTCTTGTGCCAGTTTTTTTGTTTTTTTTTTTGAGTCGGAGTTTCACTGTTGTTACCCAGGCTGGAGTGCAATGGCGCGATCTCGGCTCACCGCAACCTCCGCCTCCTGGGTTCAGGCAATTCTTCTGCCTCAGCCTCCTGAGTAGCTGGGATTACAGGCACGCGCCACCATGCCCAGCTAATTTTTGTATCTTTAGTAGAGACGAGGTTTCACCATGTTGACCAGGATGGTCTCGATCTCTTGACCTCGTGATCCACCCACCTCGGCCTCCCAAAGTTGTGCCAGTTTTTAAGGGGAATGCTTCCAGCTTTTGTTCATTTAGTATGATATTGTCTGTGAGTTTGTCATAAATGGCTCTTATTATTTTAAGGTATGTTCAATCAATACCTAGTTTATTAAGAGTTTTTAATACGAAGGGATGTTGAATTTTATTGCAGGTCTTTTCTGTGTTTATTGATATAATCATGTAGTTTTTGACTTTAGTTTTGTTTATATGATAAATTATACTTACTGATTTGCATAGGTTGAACCAGCCCTGCATTCCAGGGATGAAGCTGACTTGATCATGGTAGATAAACTTTTTGATGTGCTGCTGCATTCATTTTCCAGTATTTTTATTGAGGATTTTTGCATCAAAGTTCATCAGGGATATTGTTTTTTGTTTTATCTCTGCCAGGCTTTGGTATCGGGATGATGCTGGCCTCAGAAGGAGTTAGGGAGAAGTCCCTCCTTTTCATTTGTTTGTAATAGTTTCAGAAGAAATGGCACCAGCTCCTCTTTATATCTCTGGTAGAATTCATCTATAAATCCTTCTGGTCTTGGGCTTTCTTTTGTTGTTAGGCTCCTATTTTGGTTGGTATTATATTACTGTCTCAATTTCAGAACTTGTTATTGGTCCATTCAGGGATTCAACTTATTCCTGGTTCAATCTTGGAATGTTGTATGTGTCCAAGAATTTATCCATTTCTTCTAGATTTTATACTTTATTTGCATAGAGGTGTTTATAGTATTCTCTGACAGTTGTTTGTATTCCTGTGGAATCAGTAGTGATATCCCTGTTATCATTTTTTATTGTGTCTATTTGATTATTCTCTCTTTTCTTCTTTCTTAGTCTAGCTAGTGGTCTATTTTATTTTATTTTATTTTATTTTATTTTACTTTTTCAAAAACCAGCTCCTGAAGTCATTGATTTTCTTGTGTCTCTGTCTCCTTCAGTTCCACTCTGATCTTGGTTATATCTTGTCTTCTGCTAGCTTTGGGGTTTGTTTGCTCTTGGTTCTCTAGTTCTCTTAGTTATGATGTTAGGGTGTTGATTTGAGATCTTTCCAACTTTTTGATGTGGGCATTTAGTGCTATTTATTTCCCTCTTAACACTGATTTAGCTAAGGAATCAATTCAACAAGAAGAGCTAACTATCCTAAATATATAGGCACCCAATACAGGAGCACGCAGATTCATAAAACAAATTCTAAGAGACCTATAAAGAGACTTAGATTCCCACACAATAATAGTGGGAGACATTAATACTCCACTGTCAATATTAGACAGACCATTGAGACAGAAAATTAACAAGGATATTCAGGACCTGAATTCAGCTCTGGATCAAGTGGACCTGATAGATATCTACAGAACTCTTCAACTAAAAACATCAGATTATACAGTCTTCTTGGAACCACAGGGCACTTACTTTAAAATTGATCACATAATTAGAAGTAAAACACTTCTTAGAAAATGCAAGAGAACTGAAAATATAACAGTCTCTCAGACCATGGTGCAATCAAAATTTCCAAATAGTTTTTTATCCACAATTGGTTGAATTCACGGATGCAGAACCCATGGATACAGCTAGCCAATTGTATTTTTTTTTCTCCAGCATTTTATTATGAACATTTGCAAACATACAGAAAAATAAAATAAATGTTATAGTGAATGCGTATAGACCCAGCACCAAGTTCTATTCTATAATTTATATTTTACTATACTGGCTTTTATCACATGTTTATCCCTCTTTCCAACCCTGTGGCCATCCATCAATCCATGCTATTTTAGTAGACTTCAAAGTAATTTCAGAAGTCAACCCATTCTCTCTCACACACGATGTTAGGTCATGTGTATCGTTAGCTAAAGTTTATCACTTGTTACCCTTCTACTTTGGGTTCCATTTATATGCATGATGTATACAAGTTTTGAGTGTGCATTCATGAGTTCTGACATATAGTAAACCTTTGACATATACCAGCCTCTGTCAACGTATAGGACATACCATCATCCCAGGAGGTTCTGTCTTGTTCCTTCTCAGGAAACTCCAGCTCAGCACTCCCCATCACCATAGATTAGTTTGTGCCTGTTCTAGAACTTAACGTGCATGAATCCCACAACATGCGCTTTTGGATGTAAGGCTTCTTAGCACTCTGTTTTTGAGATTCATCCATGTATTTGTGTGTAGGTACATTCTGGACTCTACACATACACACCCACATATACACACATGTAGATAAACATCTATACATATTGATGACATATATACCATGACAGATTTTCCAGGTAAATATTAATTTGTTGCACGTATTTCTCTTCAGGAAATACCTTGTAGATGTTAGTCATTTTTCTTAGATACTTATTTAGGTCAACTTTTAAAGAGACTTTTGTGACCTTTGGAAAGTTAGAGCTTTGGTTGACCACAGAAAGTAACTTAACAAGGGCAAGTTATCCCTAATGTCTCTCTCACTTCCCTCCAAAACAGAACCATGAACTGGACTCAGAAATCTTGTGCTAGGAAGGGAAGGGAAGAAGGAATTGAGGAGGTGGTATCCCTAGTCCTTGGGTCTTAAAAACATTCACACCTTTCAGGTGTAACACTGTACATTCAGTTATGACAGTAAGTGGGAGGAGAGAAGCTAAGAAGATGGGGGAATTGTCTGATTTGTTGAGTAAACAGACATTTTATTCTGTGGTGGAAGCTACTTCCAGTGGCTAGTGGCCTCCTCATTACAAACACAGCATCAGAGAGAGAAAATAATTTTTTCTTCAAGTACCTTTATTGGAAAATGGATTCCTGGAATAGATGCTGGAATACGAGGTCTCCTGCATGAACACGGGAGTTGCGTGTGTCAGGGTCTTTGGAAGAAATATGATCCTCATTTTTTTCCAACAAACTGTCCCAGCAGAACCCTCCATTGGCATGGATCCTCATTTGTTTCTTTGTGAGCCTTTTTTATTTGTTGATTCCTGACATACAAGTTGATTTGGGGTGAGTAACTAAAGATGTGTAAATGACATGTACAGCAGTGGCACACCCTTGGTGATCATTAATATATTGCGCTACCCGTCAAGTGCCCTGCTAAGTTCTTATTCCCCAGAAGCAGATTCTAAGACAAGGATTTGGGAGTGTATAGTTTATTTAGGAGTTGATCCCAGGAAACAACAGTAGAGTATGGGGAAGTGAGACCCAGAAGGAAAGATGAAGCTCAAAACAGTTCAAAAAAAAAAAAAGGAACTGAAAAGATAATTCTGCCTAAGCTCCTTCTGCAAGAAAATAGAAGCTTTACTCACAAAAATTCTCTTCCCCAGGGCAGATCTTTTTATTTTGCAAATCAACGAAATAGTTTGCATCATTCCCAATTACCACTGGGAACAACTCAGTTTAATCTGACTGGGATCTCCCGGGATGCAATGTAGAACACATACCTCAGAGTTCTCCCTTCAAGTGGTGAGGGAGCTGGGGTATTTATACACCACTTCCATCAGTCATGAGTTAGGGGCTGCTCCCAAAGGTGTCAATGCCTTGGCATGTCCAGCCTGCCTCTCACACAGGTAAAGCAGTGCTCATGGCTGAAGACAGCCTTCAGGTAAAAGAGTGCATGTGCTACCAGTTGGAAGTTGGGTCACTGTGGGTGAGGGGAGAGGAGCCAGTGCTGACAGTCATTGCTAAGCTTCCACGACCCCCAACTAAGTGATTTCAATGTTGTTGAATGGGGTAGAAAGCTCATTCTGACCCAGAAGACCACATAACAGTTTTCCCCTTTGTGTGTGTGCATGTGTGTGTGTGTGTGCATCTTGCTAAGACTCAGCACTTAACCTCAGCCCATTATTTTTCACTGCCTAATAACGTGTTTGTACAAGTGCTGACAGCTGGCCAAGCCATCCTGCCACAGCAGTGGGCTCAGCTGAATGGGTGATCTAAGGAGGCATTTCAGGCCTAGGTCTACGAGAGGAAAAACATTTTTTTTTCATTATTCATCTTTTACCACCTCTGTCCATACGGTCAGACTTCTGGGGACTCCAGGGAAGCTCAAAACAGGTCAAAAAAAATTTTTTAAGAGAGCCAATAAGAAAATTTTACCTAAACTCCTTCTACAAGAAAATAGAGGCTTTACTCACAAAGGTTCCCTTCACCGGGGCTGATCTTTTTATTCTGTGATACAAAAGTAAAAGAGTTATTTCTATAAGTGTTGCTGGGGCCTGGGACCTGGAACTTATGCAAACATAGGGTGGAGACTCCATGTGAGCCCTGAGTAGATGTTAGGAGATGTGGTGTCAGCACAGAAGTATAGCCTGTTCCAGAGGCTTTGACCTGTGTGTTATTTTAGCGGCATAAATAACTTTCCTGGCTTTCCTGGCTTTCCTGGCTTCAGAATCCAAAGAAAATGGATCTGTATCTACAGGCAACTGGTTAATTCCTCACTGGGCTCTACCTTGTGTGAAATGGAATTCGCATTTCACACAGAATCTTTCAAAGTGACTCAATATGTTTAAAGCTGAGAACCCTGTGGCCCTGGTATTCAGGTCTTCTATGATTTCTTGTTTCCAGAGCCTCCTCCATGTGGGCACATCCAACTCAGTGATGCTCCTTAGCCCAAAGCCAGGAACAATGAGAGGTAATTCCTGCCTTGGGAAGTGATGTGTGGATTCCTCAAAGATGATGACGTACAGTTTCTAGAGGAAGGGTTGTACCTGTGGTCTTTTAAAACATGCCCACAAGTGCTTTGATATTTCTCTTGATGTAAAATGACTCTGATTCCCCTTTGCTTGAATATGGCTGGCCTCTGGACCCCCGTCAAACTGATAGATTATAGCAGAAGTCATGTGCCTTCCAAAGCTGGGACATAAAGACAATTCAGCTTCTACTCAGCTCTCTCCCTTGGAACCCGGCAGCATTAACAACCAGAGGTGCGAGTGAAGACACTTCCTAGGTGACCCTATCCTCAGTCACCACCTGACTGCAGCCACTTGAGAATTTCTGAGTGAGAGCTGTCTGTCTGAGGCTAGCCATACCCAGAACCAGGAGATGTAATTACAAGAAAAGATTGCTGCTGTTTTGTGCTTCTAGTGTGGGCTGTTTTGTTACACAGCCGCAGTGACTGATACATACATACACTTGTTGTCACATGGCTAAAGAACCTCTGGGGCTCATAAAGGATCTTCACTGTCCATCACTCACTTCCTTCCTTTGGTGCAATTACTGACTGGCTTCTTGACTCTCAGGAAATCAGTGTCTGGAGAGAAGAGACAAGGAGAGATGTCTCCTTCTGATTCCTGGAGTCTTCAGCTTGCTGCCAAGTTTTGTGACCTAGAGGCAGGCAGGAGGCTTCCAGCTGTTTCACCCTCAACAGGTTGGGGATTGAGGGACTGTTCATTGTCTGGCTGTGAGCCGTGGGGTCAGCAGCTGCTGTCTTTCTTCCTCCAGATGTGTTCCCCACAGCAGTGGTGGCAGCTGCGGGGAACGGTTCTCCATATTGTTCTCATGTGCTGGGTTTCTGGCGGACACAGCACACCTAACTTGCTTTCAGGCTGTGACCTCCACATGGACCCTCTGACCTTA
Source organism: Aotus nancymaae (assembly GCF_030222135.1). NCBI lineage: Eukaryota > Metazoa > Chordata > Mammalia > Primates > Aotidae > Aotus > Aotus nancymaae. The sequence continues at coordinate 6,442,198 of NW_026988412.1, read as the reverse complement.
GGAAGTGGTCAGTTGCAGGGTGCATGGCAGTTGGCCCCAGGGTCCTTTCTAATGCTTCGGTCCTGTGGAAGGCAGGTCCCTGTATGCCCAAACATGAGCCTTTTCTCTCACTTCCTGTCCTGTTGAGCCTAGGATTAAATCTGCCATTTCTTCACGGGTTCCTGGGGAGAAATGTGAAAGTGCATGTGAGAAGCTTTGAAAATCTGCAAAGATGTTGCAAAAATGGCAGCTACTGTTATGGGATTAGTGAGCAATTACTGGGTCAGGCTGGAGCAGGACACGTATGCAGCTCTTTCAGCTCCTCTTAAGACCATGAGTTAGAGTCATATACTCTCAACACTCAGAGACTAAAAAAGCATGCAGCCCAGCAATTGATAGAATGCTTGAATTTCCTTTGCAGCTAACCATGAAGTGCTCTTCTATCATGTCCTTGGTTATCCTCAGTGATGGGGGGCTCACTCAACACCTCCTTTTAGAGGTCTTTTATTTGATGGGCAACTGGAATTATTAACATTTTCTTCCTTGTGGCGAGCCAAACTCATTTTCCTTTTAGTTATCTTGAGTTCTATAAAATAAATCTTATTTCTTTTCCTCATGGTATACTTTTGAAGTCAGCTATTAAGTTCTTCCTTGTTCAGTCTTCTCTCTCTTTAGTTTTTTAGCCACCCACTTATGGTTTGATGATCCCCCTCACAGTCTCCATTCTAGTTACCTTCTGGGTCAAATGTTTATCTCCTCCTCAGCTCTTAAAAATCAGCCTCCTGTTACTATGTTTAAATAACATGTGAAAAAATTGGAACTCATTCAGCCCATGCTTAACTGTTGGATATAATTATTTCAGATGCAAACCCAGCATTCTAGGAGTTAAAGCCCTACGTTCTCTCAAGGGACAAAGTAAAGGAACCGGGCATTTGTTGAGTACCTCCTTGGAGCAGGGCTGGACTAAGGGCTCTAGCTGCAGAATCACCTGAAGTCTAGTAACATGCTTATGAGTCAGTCATTCCAGAAACACCCAGAAAGGGCGGGGCATACAGGAGTTAAAACTCAGCTACACCTAAGTGCTCCTTCTGAACACCTTCCTACACTGAACTTCAGGGAAGACTCTCAAGGTAATGGACTATATTCCCACAAGTAGTGGTCTTTGCCCTGCATGTGTTAAGCCCCGTGTGGGCAGGGGCTGGGCTCTTTTGCTCACTATTAGATTACCAGGCTATAGAGAGTACTTGATACTATGCGTAATGGTAATGGAGTTAAATCTTTGGCAAATGAATGAACGATTCATTGAATGAATCCGTGTAACTTCTCTGTGACAATTTTTTAGTATTTTATCTTGAAACAATAAAAATAAATACAGAAAACTTTAAAGGGAAATATTACAAACTCCAGTGTATTTATTTGCCAAATTAATAAATGCTAACATTTTTATGTTTGCTTCTAATCATTTTCCATTTATAAGAAATAAAACATTTCACATCAAGTTGACATCCTTTTTATTTGCCTTGTCAGGTCTTCCACTCCAGAAGCAACCATCACCTTTATTTGTGGGGTGTCTGGCCTGTGTTTAATATCTTTACCTCATGTATAAGTATGCATAAGCTCTAAATAATTGTATGTGTTTTCAAATTTAAGTCAATGTCGTTTTACTGTATGAATATTTGTGTTCATTCCACTCATGTATTTTTGAGATCTGTGTGTACACGCGTTCATTTAACTGCTGTCTGGTATTCCATCTTATCACTTGATTGCCATTTATTTATCCATCACCAGTAATCAATATGTGGGTTGTTTTCAGTTCCTTGTTGTGGGTAATTAATATTATCCTCACCCTAAGTTTCAAGCAAGGAAACTTAGAATCATCAGTTAAATGACCCATTTAAGGTGTCAGTTTTAATAGGTTATAGAACATGATAATGAACTCATGCCTTCTGTCTCCGGCCAGTAGTCTTTGTTTTTTTTAACTTTTATTTAGGTTGAGGGGTATATGCATGAGTCTGTAACATAGGTAAACTGCAGATCATGGGGGTTTGGTGTACAGATTATATCATCACCCAGGTAATAAGCATAGGACCCAATGGGTATATTTTCTGATCCTTCTTCTCCTCCCACTCTCCACTCTCCACTCTCAAGTAGGCCCCAGTGTCTGTTGTTTCTCTTAGTATCCATGTGTTCTCATTGTGTAGCTCTCACTCATAAATCCCAATATTCAGTATTTGATTTTCTGTCCCTTTGTTAGTTTGCTTTGGATAATGGCCTCCAGCTCCACCCATGTTGCTGCTGAGAACATGATCTTGTTCTTTTCTTATGGCTGCATACTATTCCATAGTGTGTATGTACCACATTTTCTTTATCCAGTCTACCGTTGCTAGGCATTTAGGTTGATTCCATGTCTTTGCTATTGTGAATAGTGTTGTGATGAACATATAAGTACATGTATCTTTATGGTAGAATGATTTATGTTCCTTTTGGTATATACCCAGTAATGGGATTGCTGCATCAAATGGTATTTCTGTTAAGTTCTTTGAGGAATCACCATACTACTTTCCACCAATGGTCTTTCTCACTGTATCAGTTGTCTCCCTTCAGAAAAGAGAATGAATTGAAGGAAATGTTGGACTGCTTTATCTTCTAAAACCTCCAGGAAGGAAAATGATCATTTTTAGAGGAGAGCGTAAATGTTTTATACAAAAGGAAGTCACCATCATGTGTTCCAAGGATGAGAAAAAAACTCATGCATGGTAGAAGTGTTACCCCTGATGCTAGGTCTTGTCTTCATATCTCCCATTTTTGTTGTCACTATTCGGCGTGAACAGCATTGCCACCAAGTCACCCTACCTTATGGCTGCTGAACATTCACCCATGGCTTCTGAGCAATAGACAGATTAAGTGTTACAACCACCTTGAGGTTGGCCTGCATTTCACAAAAACAGGAGGCCGTAGGTGACCTTATCTCCCAGCTTCGAGGATCCAAAACTACAAAATCCCATCATTTCTGTCCTTGGTTAACATCCTTTGATTTCAACAGAATATAATACCCCCATAGGGCAAGTTTAAACCACTTAATGTAAAAAGAACCTGATCATATCTTCCCTAGTTTCTCTTTAAAATGTAAGGCTTCAACTAACAATCAAGTTTTACAAATGTACTAAAAGAGGTCTAATTTGTGCTACAATAAAAAGTCTTATTTTCGTTTTTCTGGGGATGGGATGGCATCATGGTCTTTAAGCCACCTGGCTCTGTTCCTTGCTATCGAGAGGCTCAGGGGCAATTTGCGTAACTTCCTGTAGTTTCCTCATTTTTCCAAGCAGATGTTGTTGATACCTGCCTCACTGCCAGGAGAAGTTTACCAGAAAGCCTGAGCCTGAGAGTCCTTACTTGCAATGGCCCTTCCAAGACATTCCATCTCATTTCCCATTCGTAATTTGGTAGGCTTTTTAATAAAGAGGGTCCCCTGAGTTGATAGGCTCTGCCTCCTAAGCCCTGGCTTCACCTCTTTGTACATTGGGTTGTCGTAAGAAGGCTGCACCTCTCCCTGTGCCTATGGTATCATTCATGCTCAATAATTGTTAGCTGTAGTTAGGTTATATTTTTTCCCTTCTTAAAAGAACATGGATATGAAAATTTCTCAACTAAAAGCCAATGGCAAAAGCGTATGAGAAAATGCTAATTACCAACAAAAGCAGAGGAAAAAAATGTTCCTAGAAAAGATGAAATTGTAGAAGAGAGAAAAGGAATCATGAAAAGTCTATTCTTGAATGTCCTCTGTGTGGATTCTTAAATAATCTACACCCTGAAAACTTGAACCAGGCTATTTTGGCCCGGTCCGAACTTTAAGACCTGATGAGCTATATTTTTCTTTCCTTTTTGAATGCAAAGTGACAGTTGTGCTTCTAAATTTAACTTTTCCTGTTGGCTGCTTGGACTTTTTGCTCACATTGGGCCCACGTGGGATGTGAGCAGCTCCCCATGGAGGATCAACTCTGCCATGGGCTGTCACATCCCTGGGGAAAGATGGTCCCAAGGGCTCTGAGGGATAAGTGGCTCTTGGATGTCGCCGTTCTTTCTGTGCAGTGATATTTTTTCCTAGAGTTAGTTTCCCTGGCATTCTGTTACTCAGCTTCCCCAGGAGTCCCCAGCATTGTCTCTTTCTTGAGGGAATGTGGAAGGATAGTTGTTTCCTGTATAATTCTGAAAGCCATGTATGGGATCTCCTTTTAGCTTCTCACCTTTTTGAATGCCTTCTCAGCATTCTCCATGCCCTGGAGAACCAGACTATTTGTAATTGAGACACCTGAACCACCAAGAGGGTAAGGGATTTGGCTAAAGGTGCATCACATGCTATGAGTGAATGCCATGCCCTGATGGAGGGTGGAGGTGGAGTGCTGCTTCTGCTTGGACCTCCATTCTTGCCTTGCTTGAGTGTTTATACTTGGGATGTTTACATTAGGTATGGCTTGTGGGGTTAAGAACTATCTTATGATACATAGACCAATGAAACAAGATAGAGAACCTGGAAATAAAGCCACACACCTACAACCATCTGGTCTTCAAGGAAGTCTACGTTAGCAAGCGATGGGGAAAGGACTCCTTATGCAATAAATGGTGCTGGGATAAGTGGATAGCCACATGCAGAAGAATGAAACTAGACCCCATTCTTTCACCATATACAAAAATTAACCAAGACCTCAAACTATAGAAGTCCTAGAAGAAAACATAGGAGAAATATCATTCTGGATGTTGATGCTGGCAAAGAATTTCTGACTAAGTTCTTAAAAGCAATGGCAATGAAAAAAAAAAATTGACAAGTGGGATCTAATTAAACTAAAGAGCTTTTGCTCAGCAAAAGTAAACTATCAACAAAGCAAACAGAAAACCTACGGAATGGGAGAAAATATTTGCAAACTGTGCATCTGGCAGAGGTCTAACATCTAGACTCTGTAAGGAACTTAATTCAACCAGCACAAACAAATAACCCATTAAAAATGGGTAAAGGACGTAAACAGACACTTCTCAAAAGAAGACATACATGTGGCCAACAAATATATTAAAAAGTGTTCAACATCACTAATGATTAGAGAAATGCAAACCAAAACTACAATGAGATATCATCTCACATCACTCAGAATGGTTATTATTAAAAAGACAGAAAAGAACAGATGTTGGCAAAGTTGTAGAGATAGCAGAATGCTTATATATTGTTTGTGGGAATGTAAATTAGTTCAGCCACTGTAGAAAGTAATTTGGAGACTTCTCAAAGAACTTAAAACAGAACTACCTTTTAATACAGCAGTCTCACTACTGGGTATATATTCAAAAGACATAGGTACTCATTTCTTCATTGCAACACTATTCACAGTAGTAAAGACATGAAATCAACCTAGGTGTCCATCAATGGTGGACTGGATAAAGAACTGTGGTACATATATGCCATGGAGTATTACACAGCCATAAAAAAGAATGAAATTATGTTCTTTGCAGCAATATGAATGGAGCTGAAGGTCATGAACCTAAGGGAATTAATGCAAGAACAGAAAAACAAAAAATGCTACATGTTCTCACTTGTAAGGGAGAACATTGGGTAAACATGGACATAAAGACGGGAACAGTAGACACTGCAGACTACTAGAGGGGGAAAGCGGGGAAGGGATGAGGGTCGAAAAACTGCCTATCAGGTACTCTGTTCACTGCCTGGATGACGGTTTCATTCATACACCAAACCTCAGCAACACACAAACCACCATGGCACGTGTATACCTATGTAACAAACCTGCACATTAAGCACATGTATCCCAGAACTTAAAGTAAAATAAAAGTAAAAATAAAGAAACGTTTTGCCAACGAAAAAAAAGTATCTTATTTGTAAAGCCCTTTATACAGGAATACACATGTCAGGGAAACCGAGAAGTCTACCTGGGGACCAACCCTGATCTGTGGTAACCAAGCAGACAGCAGTTTCCCTAACCTAACTCAGCACAGGAATCTTTACATTTTTCTTGTGCCTGATATTCATGGAAACAAAGAATTTTTTAAAGTGAAATGTTATCTTTATTAACCATACTTGACCTCATGTCTACATGACACATGACACAGAGGTCCCCTCCACCAGAATACAAAGAGGGCCCTTAGGAAACAGATGTGGGAGAGTGAACCAGTGTCTCATTGCTGGGTATATATTCAAAAGACATAGGTACTCATATCTTCATTGCAACACTATTCACAGTAGTAAAGACATGAAATCGACCTAGGTGTCCATCAATGGTGGACTGCATAAAGAACTGTGGTACATATATGCCATGGAGTATTACACAGCCATAAAAAAGAATGAAATTATGTTCTTTGCAGCAATATAAATGGAGCTGAAGGTCATGAACCTAAGGGAATTAACGCAAGTTAATTCAGTTCATTAGATTAACTAACATATATTAAGGGCCTAACCAGGTGATTAGCATGTTCTCTTGCCTTCTGCTACTCAATGTGGTCCAGAGACCAGCCTGGAAGCATCAATGCCTCTTGGAAACTTGTTTTTTTCCCTTCAACCTGGCCTTTGTTTAAACTAAGGAGGTAATCATATTTATCGTATTTTACTTCAGTGCTATGAGGTTTTCTAATGGACTCACAAAGCAGTGTTTTGAAAGGAGTAGGTCTCTAGTGGTATATTGACCAACTTTGATGTTACCAACTTCTTGACTTTTAGTTTCTTCAACTCTACAGCTGTAAAGGTTGCTCAAAGGGACCTTGCAAAAGGAAAGCTTCTAGCTTGACGGGGAGTGGCTTCATTTTGAAATTGCAAAAGACTGAAGTGACTTTCATTTTCTTACGCATTTTGTTTGGAGGGCTCAGAAATTAAATGTGTGAGTCTGCCTTTGCGGTCCTCAGGACACCAGCTGAGGGGAGGGGACATTCGTGATGTCTTCCGAAAGCTGGTGTTGGAGAGCTGAATCACGCCAAGTTCTCCATTTATTTGCTGTGAATTTGTCTGAGGGCTTATCAGGATAGATTCTATACTTGATGCACTCCGCAAACCTTTATTGAACAATTTTTTATTAAAGTGTCTGAAATCAGCTGTGTCATTTGCAACTTGGGATGGAGAAATACTAAATGGGGTTGCAGGAGGGGCTTTATTTCATTGTTAAGGAGCCTGTATTATGACTTAAGTACCTCATTTATCTGTCATCGTTGGGAAATCGTTTCTGCCTAAGCGGCTGCTGCTGAGGGTGCAGTTCCTTGCACATCTAGGAACTCGACAAATGTCTGTGGAATGTGGTTGAATGAACTAAATGAAACATCTCTGCAAATGCCAGGCCATTTTGAAAAGTGATAAGCATTTGATTGATATCTTTCTAAAGTAAATTAAATACGTTTTGTATGTGAATCACAGTGCACAGAACGTGGATTGGACATTCTCGTGATAAATTGAAGCCACGGTTTTGTAGAGGACATACGTTATTTTACCATCTTGTAATTCAGACCAGGGACTCCTTTGTCATTGGCACTGTGTCCACTGTCACTTCTACTACTTCCTAGGTTTGTCCACCTTTAAAATGTTCATACCCTCTGATCTTCTAAAGTTTCATTCTGATAGCAGATCTATGGGAAGAACATAAAGTTTGGTGTCAGGCAGATCAGACTTGAAATCAGTTCCTCTCATTTTCTTGCTGCAGATGTTGATCAGCTTTCCTAACGTTGCTGAATATGGGCTTCCTGATCTGTCAGATGAAGGATCTGTGCTTGACCTGATGATATTATATATAGTAAGGGCCTAACCATGTGGTTAGCATGTTCTCTTACCTTCTGCTACTCAATGTGGTGCAGGGACCAGCATGGCAGTATCAATGCCTCTTGGAAGCTTGTTAGAAATCTAGAATCTCACACCCCACCCAGACCTACCAGACCTATGGAATCAGAATCTGCATATTAACTAGCTCCCTGGGTGGTTCCTATGTACACTGAATTTTGGAAAACGCAGGCCTAGAGCTTCTATTTTTTCTCCTCTTTGGGAGAGAGAACAGGATGTTCCCAAATAACTTTACTTCATCAAGACTTCAGTTTTCTGGAAGGGTGAGGGGTTCTAAGCATCATGAGAAGTGGCCTTTAAAAAGACAGTTGCAACTTTTTGTGAGCTTCCTTTCTGTGTGGTACGTTAATTTGAGATGGCCCTTTATTGTTCGTTTCTTACCCATCCACATACCAACACAGAATCATCATTTAGGGAATGTGAAGGCCAGGGTCTCCTCTTTACACCCTGGGATAGCTGGGCTTCCAGTCTGTCCTCCATGCTTGCATACCCCACAAGTGACACTGGATCATTGGGACAGGTCAGGACGGCAGAGCATTACACTCTCCATGCTATCAGTGTCCAACCAACCTGAGTCCTCATCCTGCACAGCAAAAAGAGTCCAGCAGGCACAGTGGGCCTGAGCAGAGTCTGGCTTGCCATTGGAGGCAGCCCTGGGAGATGGTGCCTGGCCTGTTCATGGAGTTCATGCCATCATCTGGCTACCTCATCTAGGTGTCATAACACCTAATATCTGATTTTCCATTTTCTTGAACAGTTAGAACATTGCTTTCATATTGTCCCTTCTAACATGTTTCTGCTACATTCTAAACCCTTGCTATCCAGAGTGTGGCCTCAGGCCCAAAGTCATCAGCATGGTTGGGAGGGAGCTTGTTGGCCACAAAGAAGCTCAGCCCCTGCCAGGAAAATGCACTGAGTCTGACCGTGAATTTCAAAAGTTCCCAGGTGGTCATGTGCACAGAAGACTTGGAGAAGTGCTGAGCTAGTGTATGTTCAGTAAATATTAATTTTCCCTTCCTTTGTTAAACTTGGTGTATGAAATAAAAATCAATAAGGCTCTGCATGAGAGCTTGAGAAGTGAGGAGCTCAATGTCAGGGCAGGAATTCCATGAAGACTGTCTCTTCTCTAGCCCAGGCCAGTTCTCTGGAAGGTCAGGGTTGCTTCAAGACTGACCTGTGGCTACCGGGGGAGGAAACTGACTGCTGCAGCCACTGTTCTTCGTGGTAGATGTCTGAAGCCCATGAAGCTTTGCCGCGACAGCCATTGTCCATGCTGCAGCCATTCAGGGCAGCGAGCATATAAACAGAGCCTGACGCTGCATTCAGCTTCCGGTTACATCACCTCACTTTGGATTCATACTTTCCAGATGTTGTGTACAGACATGCTCCTTTCTTGCACTACCTGTTTCTTTAGCCACATTCAACTTTTTGGGGAAAGATCACAAAATAAGTTCCAAGGACAGCCAGGGTGCTTTAAATATGAAATAATGCCTTTTTTTAAGCTTATAAAAAATTGTGTTTATTTGCTTTCCTGGAGTCTTTCTGAAAACTTTTCTTTTTCTTTCCCTTTATGTAATCTTTCTTCCTTCCTTTTTTCCTTTCTCTCCCTCCCTCCCTTCCTCCCTTCCTTCACTCCTTCCTGTCTTTCTCTAATGGAGAAGCAGAGTTTTGGAGCTTGGGTTTTGGTTACTCATGTGTGTAGAGACTTGAGCTCAGATCTGTGAGGAATTTGGGCATAAACCTGAACCCCATGTTCAAGGGCTCAAGGCTTCAAGAGAACTCCAGGCTTGCAGGCAACAGCTTTTGGCCAGCAGGACCCACTGGTGGGTTCTCTGCATGCGGTGGATCATTCCGGGGCCACACACAGGACATCAGGATGAGGTCACTCAACAGACCCACGCTCCTTGAGCTTTCATGCTGGTGCAGGCATTCCGCTGGTGATGGGAAGGTTTGGAGATACAGTTCCAGCCCTCAGGGACCACATGCTGAAGGTAGCAGGGAGAGAAATCCAGCTACATCCACTCAGAGTGATCGATGCTCTACTACAGGTGTGCACGTTGGCCCCCACGGAGTGTCAGGATGGATGGGAAGGTGTGGGGTAAAGGAAGTCTTCTGGGAGGAGGCAGTAGTTGAGTCAACAAGTGTCTCCAAAGGAAAACAGTTAAATTAGATTTCACCAGGGAGGATGATGGTACTCATTTGAAGAGGTGAAAGCCATGAAATCAAGATAGCCTGTTAGCAATGACAGTATGCAGCTCTCTTCTTTCACCTGTGGCCAGCAGGGAATTCATCTGCCGCACTTACTTTCCACGCTCATTAAGTCCATCTTCCCTAAGGGTGGCAAGGAGGAAATAGGAATGCAGCCTCCTGTTGGGATGGAGGCCCACTGAGGAACTTGGCTGCCAGTACTTCGTGTGCAGCAGGAGGATTTCCTTCCCATGCGCCCTTCTTCTTTCCTCTGTTGTGGGTTATGAATAACTATGCATCCATTCGCTGCTCTTGTTCTGCTTCGTGTTTCAAACACAGGAAGTGAGGCTTTACTTAAGAGCAATAAACTCAAAGGTAGATCAGTGCCCGAATGGAAAATCGCCATGTGAACCAAAATGGCACTTGATTAATTTGTTAAGATGAAAACATTTTTTTAAGTGGCAGTGGGTGTCCTTCAGTGAGATTCCCAGCATTGGAAGAGCTCTTCAAGGGTGTAAGACCCAGGGTTCCATTTTCCCTTTAGTGAAGGGCTTCATTGTTGCATGTAGGAAAAGTCTCGTAGGTGTGTCAGGCTTCATCAGTAGGGAGTCCAAGGTACAGGGGATGATGTTTCAGGAAACTGGTCAAAGCTCTAGGAATTTGGAAGTCAGAACACTGTAAATATATGTAGCTTTTATATTTATGTACTTGATTTTTTTTAAACTTGAAGAATCATTTAAGAATGCATTCTTATCCTAGAAAACCCAAACAGTGCTAAACTATACAGGGTAAAAAGTTAAAATCATTCTCCACTTACAGTTTACCTCCTCCAGCAACAATGCACAAGAGTAACTGACCATTGTGAACATGGAGGCCAAGAGGGTGGGATTCTTTGTGGCCTCTTTCTATTCATTCACAAAGATGTATATAGGTTATTAATACACCAGTGAGATACACGTTACACTTTATTTTGGGACTTACTAAACTGTTGCCTTGATGTTTTGTTTGTCTCCCGTATATACACCTTTTGTCTGGACTTTATGTTGACAAGTGTGATGGAGAAGGGCCTTGGGGTTATGAGTTTCATCCCAGAACTTAAATGAAACCAGGGATTTCTCATGTGCTTCTGAGGGTACTCAAAGCTCAGAGCTCCTCTGGCCTGGCGTGCTTTATGTGGCAGTAGCCAGGGTATTAGTGGCAATGGTGATGCTGGTACAGCCTGGCCACTTGCGTTTCCCTGGCCATTGTATCACAGAGTTCTCCTGTTTACTTTGTAGCAGTGTCAGGACCAACAAGATGGGGGAAAACAGAAATGTTTTTCAGTGTTTTCATGTATTCTTTCTTTTCTCTTGCTTTTCTTTTTTTCTTTTTTTGAGATGAAGTCTTGCTTTGTCATGCAGGCTGGAGTGCAATGGCATGACCTCGGCTCACTACAACCTCTGCCTCCTGGGTTCAAGCGATTCTTCCGCCTCAGCCTCTCGAGTAGCTGGGATTGCAGGCACCTACCAGCATACCCAGCTAATTTTTGTATTTTTGTAGAGACAGGGTTTCACCATGTTGGCCAGGCTTGTCTTGAACTCCTGACCTCAGGTGATCCACCAGCCTTGGCCTCCCAAAGTTGTGGGATTACAGGTGTGAGCCACTATGCCCGGCCTCTCTTGCTTTTTTATGACCTCTTCTTCCTGGGGAGATGAAATAAAGTCATGTTATTGCAGAGCGCCCCTCCACCCAGAGGTGGAATTAAATCAAAGCCTTCCAAGGAAAAGCAGTGGGGTATCTGGTTCCTCCCCTGTTTGCTCTGGGCTCTGTACCTGAGTGGCACTGAGTAAGATCAACGAACCTGAGCTAGGGTGGAACCCAGCCCCATTCTGGGTCAGTGACCCATTTCAGCTCTGAGGTCTGAACTTGCCTCTCCTGCCACTCCTAGGTCTTTCTTTTCTTAGTTTACTTAGCAAGTCAGATTTTGAGATTTAACTCAGAATCCAAGGCATTAAACCGAGCTCAGCTATAATAATCTGGCTGCTGATTCCACGTGGACACGTAACAGCTCCTGCTGTCAGAGCAGGTCCTGGGGATCACAGAGATATGGGGCGAGTTTCTCTTGTGCTTGAACTTTTTCTTCTGCCCTTTTCAAACTAGTAACAGGGAGGCGCCACACTGACAAGCTTAATCCCTCTGGGGCTTTAGAAACTTGTTGTGCTACCCCACTTCTACCCAACAAGGAGGTGATACATTTTAAAGGATGGGCAGAGGGAAAGGGAGATGCCAGACACATGAGCTGAACTGTAGAACTTCAGGTCTTAGGGTATGGGAAGGAAAATTCATGCTGTAAGCATCCCCTGATGAAATTCACAAACTGGTCACTCTGGTCATTTATCCAGCTCATGCTTACAGAACCCAGGAACTGTTGATAAACAACAAAAGCTTTCACCTTTGAACATTTTCTGTGTCCAACTTTGTCTGTGGTTTTCCTGCAAGGTCCCAGGCCTACAGACAGGTGTTCTTCCATGGGCCAGTATTTTTTGAGGAAGGTTGGAGTAAAGATGCACTTGATACCCAGTTCTGTTCTAAATCCCCTTTTTGATTTTTTTGAGGCAGGGTCTCACTCTGCCACCCAGGGTGGAGTGTAGTGGAGCAATCTTGGTTCACTGCAACCTTGACTTCCCCTGGCGCAAGTGATCCTTCCACCTCAGCCTCCTGAGTAACTGGGGCTACAGGCATGCTCCGCCATGCCCAGCTAACTTTTTGTGTTTTTTATAGAGATGGGGTTTCACCATGTTACCCAGGCTGTTCTCATATTCCTGGGCTCTAGCAATCTGCCCACCTCAGCCTCCCAACATTCTGGGATTATAGGCATGAGCCACTGCTCCCTGCCTTTAAATCCTCTTTACTGGAGTTCTAGACCCTTGAGCCTTTTCACTCAAGACTGCAGTTTTCCTTGTCTGCAGGATGAAGGAAGCTGCTGCAGAAGATTCTCTGCCGTGGGGCAGCCTGTAACTCCTGCCATGCCGGTACGCTGCCCATCCGTACTCATAATCTTCCAGAAGAAGTGTCAGCAAAGCTTGTCATAACACATCTTGGCGGTTACCAGGCCTTGGCCTGTTGGTGTGTCTGGACATGAGTTACCGACTGTTGGCAGGAAGTCTGACCTTTCAGATTTGTGATTTACACATGGTGTCTGCCATGCACAGAATTGCAGTATCATCCTGCCATCTGACATCATTAACTGCATATTCTGGCATTTGGTCGTAGGCCACATGTAAAAGTGCTGGAGAAGAACTGCTTTGATTTTCTAGATGGTAGGGCCCGTGTGCTGGCAGTCAGGTCACTTGCTTCTGGGGCACCCGCATTCTGTCCCATCTGCTCTGTTTTTGCAATTTTTGCAAAGAAAGGGTCCTTGGTGTTGCTGTGCTCAGACTCATCTATCCTCGCACCCACACCTATCTCTACAGTTCATGCAGGGAAGGTCGGATTCCTTGTGCTGGGCAAACCTGTTTTTCCCTCTTCTCCATCAAACTAGGCACGTTTTAATTGGGAGGGAAGGAGGCTGCAGTAGCAGCTTGGCAGTGGCCCCAGGGCAGGTTTTTCAGAGCAAGATGCTGTTCAGATCACTGGGGCTGGGGTGTCAGAGACCCCATCCAAGTGCAAAGGAGGAGGTGTAAGGTTGGGGGATTTTCCATCCAGCACCAAATAGGGATGGAATGGAGTGTTCTGAAAAGAGGCAAGATTTGTGCTGTAATCCTGGGGTCATGGTCTTAGAAAGTCTTAGAAAGCTAAGTGAATTATATGGCTGGGGACAGATCCCTCAACCTCACTGGGCTATGGATTCTTTCTACAAAATGCTGATGTCACTACCTCCTGGTTGTGGTCATAGAGATTGCGCAGAAGGATACACTGCTGTACTCAGGTCATCACCAAGACTGCATGTGCTGGTGACTTTCATGATCTGTCGGTGTGGATCCAATGGCTCTTCTGGTAGGAGGGTCTCCACCCTGCTGGAGGATTACAGCACTGTAACCAGAGTTCACGGTTCTTTTCTTCACTCATGTACATAAATATAGGTGCTCCTCAATTTACAATGGGATTATGTGCCAATAAGCCCATGCTCGACTGAAAATATCATAAGTTGAAAATGCATTTTATACACCTAACCTAGCGAGCATCATCACTTAGCCTAGCCTACCTTAAACATGCTCAGGACACTTGCTTACAGCTGGGCAGAATCATCTAACACAGAGCTTTTTATTACAAAGTGTTGAACATCTCACGGATCTATTGAGTACAGTATGCTGCAGAGCGCACTGGTGATCGCGTGGCTGGGAGCAGCAGCATCGTCAAAGTCTATTGAACCATGTATTGCTAGCTTGGGAAGAGATCAAAATTCAAAATTTGAAGTACAGTTTCTACTGACTGTGCATTGCTTTTTACCATCATAAAGTGGAGAAATCCCGAGATGAACCATCGACACTAGGGACTACCTGCACTAAGAAAGATCTAGTTAAGGGGGGTTTCAGCAAAGACAAGGCCGCGGTTCCTTCCTCTTGGTGCTTCTGTGGAGCTAGTGTGAGAGGGGTGAGATAGAGGCTCAGAAGCACACCCAGGGGGTGTAGGCAGGTCTCCAGGATTATAAAAAGCGAAGGCAGGCAGCGTGTCTGCAGTCACTGGAGCCAGTGGGCTGAAAACCATCAGAGTTTACTCCACCAGGTAGGGGAGTGGTGGGGGGAGAGCAAGTATGATGGTCCCTTTGACAGGACAGGGTTTCCCTGTTTAATCTGAGCGATGACTCATAAATCAGTTAAATAAAAGAAATCCAATCTTGAAAATGTCTAGCAGTTCAAAAGTTCTGGGATTCAGCAAAGACAATGGGAGCCATAAATCATCCAGATGCCATGTCATGCCGACTGGCCTTGAAGAGAAGCAGAGAGAATCAAGGCGAGGTTGGCCCTAGGGGCTGTGGAGAGGTCACCTGACCTGAAGTGGACTTTTTGCTCAGGAGAAAATGAGAATGATCTCAAAGTCTTTGCTGAGGAGGCAGACTTCTTTAAGTGTTCCCAATGAACTCTCTTTGCAAAATTTAAAAAAAATAGAGTCTCGTGATTTCTTTTGTTTTAAAAATTTCCAACCATTGTGGAAGACAGTTTGGCGATTCCTCAAGGACCTAGAAATAGAAATTCCATTTGACCCAGCAATCCCATTACTGGGTATATATCCAAAGGATTATAAATTGTTCTATTATAAAGACACATGCACACATATGTTCATTGAGGCACTGTTTACAATAGCAAAGACCTGGAACCAACCCACATGCCCATCAATGATAGTCTGGACAAGGAAAATTGTGGCACATATACACCATGGAATACTACACAGCCATAAAAAATGATGAGTTCGTGTCCTTTGTAGGAACATGGATGAATCTGGAAACCATCATTCTCAGCAAACTGACACAAGAACAGAAAATCAAACACCACATGTTCTCACTCATAGGCGGGTGTTGAACAATGAGAACACGTGGACACGGAGGGAAAAATCACACACTGGCATCTGTTGTGGGGACTAGGGGAGTGACAGTGTGGGACAGGGAGGTTGGGGAGGGATAACATGGGGAGAAATGCCAGATAGAGGTGACAGGGGGATGGAGACAGCAAACCACATTGCCATGTATGTACCTTTGCAACAATCCTGCATGATCTGCACATGTACCCAGAACCTAAAGTACAATTAAAAATATATATTTAAAAAAATTTCCAACTTTTATTTTAAGTTCAGGGGTACATGTGCAGGATGTGCAGATTTGTTACATAGGTCAACGTGTGCCATGGTGGTTTGCTGCACAGATCATCCTATCACCCACGTATTGAGCCCAGCATCCATTAGCTATTTTTCCTGGTGCTCCCCCTCCTCTCACCCACCCCAGAAATAAGACCACACACCTACAACCATCTGATCTTTGACAAACCTGACAAAAATAAGCAATGGGGAAAGGTTTCCCTATTTAATAAATGGTGCTGAGAGAATTGGCTAGCCATATGCAGAAAATTGAAACGACTCGTTCCTTACACCATATACAAAAATCAACCAAGATGGATTGAAAACTTAAATGCAAAACCCAAAACTATAAAAACTAGAAGAAAACACAGGCAGTACCGTTCAGGACATAGGCACAGGCAAAGATTTCATGACAAAAACACCAAAAGCAATTGCAAGGAAAGCCACAATGGAGTCTCCTTGATTTCTAAGTGAGCTACGAGGTGGCTGGGCAGACACACACATTCAAGGTCTTAGAATCATCTCATTTCTGTTTCTCCTCAATTGCCAAATGTTGCTTTCATTTCCACTCTGCTCTGCAAGATGACTCCCCTGTGACCTGCTGCATTCACAGAAAAGAGGCAAAAGGAAAGAGAGCACTTCAGGACAAAGCAGCCACAGCCAGGCCCATGGGCCATGCCTTCTCAGGCCACGCCTCACTCCTGTGACCCCAAAGGATAAAACAGCTTCCCATCCCCGCCAGGACAACTGTTTAGAAAGCTGACAAGGAAGAGCTGTTCCTCCTTTGAGTTGCCGTAGACAGGTACACTCACCTTTGGGGAGGGGTCTCTTTTGTTCTCCCCTTCACCAGCTCACCCCTTCTTGCCAGGGAAATAGAATTGCTTGTCTGGATGGGTAAGCATGCCTTGTATTTACAGGACACCTCTCTCTGGAGGAGTGTAAGCCTTTACATAAAGGTGCCCTCAGGCACCCCAGCTGGTGTAGCAATAGCTGCATTCTCAGTCTTTCAGGAAGCAGACACCACCGGCCTGCCCATGGCTCCTTGCTCTTACCACATTGGTGCACACTGGCCACATTCCACCTGCTCACACCTGCATTCCTTTGCCCAAAGGCTTTCTTTGGAGGCCAGAGTCCACACTGCTTTGTGCATGGCAGGCTGGAAATGTCAGAGACTTAACAACCTCTGGAGCAGCTCTCAACCAATGGCTGATGGGAGGTGGTGTATAAATACCCCAGCTCCCTCATCCCTACAGTGTGGTGCAAGTCTGCTCTGTCTCCTAGGGTTGCTCGGTAGGATTATGCTCCACTTGCCTCTAGCTGTAACCTGCTGAACAACACAAGCTTTATGGGCAGCCTTTCCTCTCTCTCTCTTCTTTCTTCCTCTATCTTCACCTCCCAAATACATTATTCTCAGCATCTGTTCAGTGGGATTGAAAGCCAAGACATTTACTTGCATCCTTTTGTAGGTGGGCGATGGTAGACCTAGGGAAGAATTAATTAGTCATAATGAGGAGAGTGAGAGACAAGACCCAAGAAAGACCAGAGCCAGGGGAAACACTAGCACCTCTGCATGGGGAGGCTGTGCTTCTTCCTCATCCCTAGTACTGACGTTCATGACTTTTCCAGAAAAGCTCAGTTAGCTCTCCTCATGCTGATTTCCTGATACTCAGCTGCTCTTACTACCAGGTATGAAATCAAGAGTGGGAGAGACACCACATGTGCTCCTTTGCCACGAAGAGGGCCTCTTGTGATCCCCAGTCCTAGTTTCTTGCTCGTCTCACAGGTAGAAGGATAGGTGTGGGGAGGGACTGCTGCTGTGCACCTGAGACACTTAGCTTTAGTGGGAAAAGACAATACAAGGACACAGGGGACGCTCTTCAGGGCTGGAAGAGAGGCTGATGGGGGTGGGGGAGTCACGGCCCCAGAACCCCTGCCGCATCACTTGCAGGGTTACAGCCTGCCTGCGAGGGGAGATACATATTCTGTCGTGTCCCACGCTGAATGGCTCCTTCAGTCTAAATGTTACTTTTTTTTCTCCTTTTGAGACAGTATCTTTTCTTCCACACAGTTCTTCCCCTTGCTCCCAGCATTTTTCAGCCCTCAGAAGGAAGTTCAAGAAGGATCCTGGTCTTGGGATTGTGAGCCGTCCCTTGCGCCATGTTTTAGAGCCTCTACTTCTTTTTGCCTGCCAGTGAGTTCCCTGCACTGCTGTTCTTTGGCTCTTCCTGCTCTGGTTTTCAAAAGTGAGGCTCTGTTTCCTTTAGGGAAGTGGAAATAGAAGATCAAAGTGAATCTAAAGGAACTATGGACTCTGTGTCCCATGAGCATGTCATGGGAGACACTGGTAGGAGCTGGCTGGGCTTAATTTTTCTTCCGTAAATATGTGTGTGTGTGTGTGTTTGTTGTTTAAAAACTGTATCTGAACTGCCTTATACATAAATCAGTGCCTCAGGCCTATTGTGGTTCACAGGCCCTGCACCTGAAACTCAGATGTGGCTCCAATGTAGAGTGGCGTGGCACCTACCTCAGCAACTCGCTGCTGATCACTCTCCCTCATTTACAGGCAGCCCTGCCTCATGGTGAGCTCCTCTTGGGTCCTTGTTGGCTACATTTAACTGGTACTTCCTGTGGGTGTGGCTTCAAGACATGCTAGGGATGCAGAAATGAGTAAGATAGACTCCTTGGCCTGGAAGCACCAGAGTCTAGGAGGCAGAGTCCTATTTAAAATACTCAACAATGACAGAGTACCTGGCCCTAGGTTGGATGTAGTGAGATTTCAGCTCTTGGGGTTAATGGGTCATGGGGGGTTGGTGATGAGGGGTCCTGGTGGAGGAGGCAGCAGGAAAGCACAGGAGGGGACACTGGAGGCATTTGGAGGGCAGTTATTTACCAGCACAGAGCATCTTGGTATTTTAACAGCTGGTACACCTGTACATGTGTACCCCAGCTGGCCTGTGCCCATTTGACCATGGGGTCATGGGACACACACCCAAGGAATCAGTGCACTGAGTTTGTTAAAGGGTGGCTGGCTCCCTGCCAAGGACGGGGAGGTCACCAGAGCTTCCTCCGAAAATTCCCAGGGCAGTTCTTCTGGACCTGCCCTACTTCTCGGCAGCTGCAGCACGGATTGGGAAAGCTGGGTCCCTGAAGTTTGCTCACCTCTAATTACATTTGCTTAAATCTGTTGGCAGGTCAAGGCTGTGCCTGGAGCCCAACGTGTTTAAATAAAAGCTGAGCTGAAGACGTGCCAATGTCCCTTGTCCTGCTCTGTAGCTGTTTCGTGGCTGTGTTTTCTGTCGGGCGCAGATGGGCCAGGCTTTGTTATTTGGAGACGTTGTGTGCATGTGTTTTTGTTTCACTCAAAATATGGTAATTTACTAACATCATAAAGGTCGAGTTATGAAATTAACATGAGAGGATGCCTGAATGGAAATTAAAAGCTTATTTCCACCTCATTTAAGAGACCGATGCGAAATTGCTATTCTGGAGCTCTTGCGTTTGGACATCTGCTCATTTTTCTGGGACAGATCTTGTCCCTTGCTTTGTTCATGTGATGGTCGTTCTGCTTGGAGTGTGCTGACCTCATCGATACAGTTCATGTCTGGCTTCATGTCCACATCCTACGCAGGGGCTTTATCACATTTGCCTGGTCTCTCTATTATGCATTATGGACACACGCATGCGTGTTACATTACGTTGGACATATTTTATTACTATTCAATTGTCTCTCGGTATCTTCAGGGGATTGGTTCCAGGACCTCTCACAGTTACCAAATTCGGAGGGACGGTGCCCAAATCCCTGATATAATCCTCCCATATACTTTAAGTCATCTCCAGATTAATTATAATACCTATTACAATGTAAATCTATGCAAGTCGTTGTTTTACTGCATTGTTTAGGGAATAATTATGAGAAAAAAGTCTGTACATGTTCAGTAAAGATGCAGTTTTTAAAATATTTTCAATCTGAAGTTGGTTGACTCTGTAGATGTGGAATGCATGAATACAGAAGGCCAACTATAAACAGAATGTATGTACATGTACACACATATATATGTATTGAATATATGGATGTATATGCATACATATATACATATGCATGTATTGTGTGTATATACTGTTAGCTGTCTGTATCCACAGTGAATTTGGAATCCACAGATACAGAGGACTGACTCTGTGTGTGCACATATATGTATTTATATATATAATTTATATGTGAAATCATTTATTTGTGAAATCATTTGAAAGTAATCTACAGACAGATGTCATGACCCTTTGGCTCTAAATACTTCAGCCTGATCTAGAAACAAAGGCATTATATTCCTATTCATAACCACAGTGTTGTTATCAAACTCAAGACATTGGAACAGTAACCTTAAGAACTTTAAAGACAATACACATGAGGTTTTTGTCACATTAAGGACTTGCGTGGTGGAGGCGTGCACAACTCATATGGACTAGGTGTTTCCCAAGTCACTGGCACAGACTGAGCACTACACTTAGCATGTAGGAGGCAACAGATAGAGGAAAAACATGAATCAGTGAAGACACTGAAAACATGTGAAGGAAAGAAAAGGCAATTTAGAGAAACTCAATGCCACATGACTTCAATCTTGGAATATCTTAGAAAATTAAAAGCCACTTCTATTTCTAGACTGTCAGATCATCCAGAAGTCAATACAAATCATCTTAAGATTATCTCATGTCTTAGGTCTCTAAGACATTTGTTACATTTAAATGGGCTTAAAATAATTAAAAGCATATGTTAAGCCACAGTGGATAGAAGATACTATAAAGTTTTGTATAGTTACCTTCCAAGATGTTGAATAAATACAGTTCCATTTTCTGGTCACAAATAATGTTAATAATATCTAATAATTGTCCCCAAAAGTCTTCTATAGTTTCATTTTTTTTTAATCTAGAATCTAGTCAAGGTTCCCATGTTGCATTTTAGAAAATCTCCTGCCATTTTCTTTTTCTTCCAGCTACTGACATTTGGATGCATCCAGGCCTGTTGCTTGCAGAATGCCCCATGCTCTGAACTTGTCTGGTTACCTCTCCCTGATTAGATGCAGGATGAACATCTTTGACGTCAGGGGTGTGGTGCCCTTCCCAGTGCATCACATCAGGAGCCACAGGATGTCAGTCTCTCTCGTATTTGTTAACTCTGACTGCTTGGTCATGGAGTGTCCACCGGGTTGATGCTTTGTCTGTGTAAGGTGCTCCTGCTTCTCAACACCCTCTCCCCCTGTGGCTTTAGGATACCTTGGATCGTCCTCACCTAGATTCTTTATTATAGCAGGGTATGCAAACTGGTGATTTTCCTATTCAATCATTTCTACATTAGCTGGTATTCCTATTCAATCCTTTCCTATTCAATCATTTCTACATTAGCTGGTATTCCTATTCAATCATTTCTCCTACATTAGCTGGAAATTCCTCTCTAAAAATGCCCCTCCCCTTTTAGTATCATTATGGATTCACAGATTGAGCCTTCATTCGTTTCTTCCCTTTTCAATCCACTTTCTTTTTGGTTCTCATATTATTCCAGTTTTAACCATAAGAGCCCCTTTAATCTGACATGGTCCTAACAGACTTTCCAAACTCACCTTGTTCTTTCCTGTGGGGACATTTTTGACTTCCAAAGGTAGAATTTCCCTCTAGCCTGTTCTGTGAAATCTAGTTAGGTTATGGCCATCTATCTTGTAAGTATCAAGCACTGGTCTTAAACACATGGCACTCCCTCATGTTCACTCTGCACACACAGGAGATGCAACTTGCACACCAGACCTTGGCCTGCAGCTGCAAGCTCCTGGAATGCAGCAAACCCAGGTCCTGTGGTTAAGCCCTTCTCTGAGCTTGTGAGGATGAACTCTCCTTATCAGCTGGATCTAGACACAAAGACAGTGGGGCTGGAAGGAACCCATTTTGGATGAAGAAATTTTCCTTTAAGAAGACATATATCCTTCTTTTTCTTCAAGCTATTAGAGCATTGAGAATAGAGCTTTATAATTATAAGCAGAATGACCTGGAGCAAAGTTTAACTATACATGTACTAGCGGAGGTTAGAGTGCAAGCAGGGTCATGCTACATAAACTTTTGGATGGTCCTGCCTGAAAATGTTCCAGATTTATCCTAGGACACAGAGGTTTCAACTAGAGTGGTTGTTTCTGGCAAAATTGATCATTTCTTTTATATTTAAGAGATTTTAAAATATAAGGGTACCTCAAGAACCAGTGGAATAAGGCCCTCACATCCAGACAGCTGTCCACCCAGCACGTCCCTAGTCTGCTGTTAGGATATCCTCACTGTCAGTTTTCCCCCTGTGAACCCAACATCCAGTGGGTTCACCAGGAGGTTAATATGGGAGGCTGAGACCTAAGGGGCACTTTAGCTACCATTTATACATTTTAGGGAACTTGCCATCAGAGAGGTGCGGAAAACCACACTGACCCAGAAGGAAAACTGAAAGCTGGTACTTCATTTGCTGAAGTGGCAGAAGAATTAGCTTTAGCTGGAAAATTATTCCTTTCCACTACTCAGTTTTAAGAATTTTTTTTTTTGTAGCTCTGCAAACCATTTAATTGATGTCATTATCATCAGCAGCATCATTAGCATTTCAAAAAAGTCTTCTAAATTAAGAGTATTTGCTTTCTAGTCTGTCATAGATAAGAAGAATACCTGGCTGGCAAGGTCATTGATTGGTAAATGAGATCACACACAGGGAGCTCCCGTCACAGTGCCCAGTGCAGGACGAGAGCCCAGAAAACGCTGCTGGTGATGACTGAACAAGCATGGTGGCTACCATGATCTGGCCTGGGAACACTTCAGAATGAAAAATGCCCTTCCCACATCATTAAATAATTCTTGTTTCAGTCATGTGAAATCTCCTGGTTGTTCACTGTGGTGGATGATAAGTCACAAGTGAAGGTCGGGGGGCAAATTTGACGGTTCTTTTGCCTCATTAGAGAAGGGGAAATTAGCCAGAATGCTGCTTTCCTTGGTGCTAAAACTTCACCCAGATCGGTTTGCAGCCATTTTTGATTTGAATATTTTTCTTACCTGCAGTGAGATTGGGTCACACACGTATTATTGTGTCTAAATTATACACCCTTTGGCATTTATTGCAAGGCACTGCTCTAATGGATGAGTGGGAAGTTCTGCTTTTAAGAAAGTATTTTCACAGGTTGGCACTAAGTGGTGTCACAATCCCACTTCCCCCAGGGTTGTCCTGGTCTTGGGGTTCACTGTGCTCTCTGGCCATGGCCACGCTTCTCCCCACTTCTCCTGACTCCGCGCCATGAGGGTTTGATGTTTTTACCCATCTTATAATCAGAGGAAATCCAGTTGTTGCTTTATTAACAAGGCTTCCTTAGGCTATGTCTATAGAATACCAATTATACGACTGGAAATTGGGATAAGTCAATTATCTTATTTTTTTCCAAAGAGTTTAACACAATCTGAGATTTGGATTTATATTGTGACACATGCCATCCTGAGAAATGTCTCAGATTTTTGTTCAGTGAGTTAATCCTCCTGGTATCTTCACTTTTCAATTGTCACTCTGGCAGTTGACATTCAAGAAGCACGGCTCTGCTGTTATGGCAGCTTTGGAAGGTGAATGGATGGTAGAGCCTTTTTTTTTTTTTTTTTTTGAGATGACACCATCTCATTCTTACTCATGCTTGTCATTCTCTTGCACTCCTAAAATAATACCTTAGGTAGCTTTTAGGTCAGAGTGGGGTCACCTCCTTAGAAGAGAAGGAACTCAGTCCAGATACAGTGGCTTATGCCAGTAACCCCAATACTTTGGGAGGCTGAGGCAGGAGGATCCCTTGAGCCCAGGAGTTTAAGGCTGCAGTGTGCTGTAATGGCACCACTGTACTCCAACCTGGGTAATGACAGGGTGAGACCTTGCCTCAAAAAACAAACAAACAAAAAGGAATCCAGACCACAGCTTTGAATACTGCCTTGGATGAACAGCCCCTCCTGTTCTTAGAGGTGATGATAGTTTCTTCCAGTGCCCTACTCCTTCCTGACCACCTCCATGGGAGAGAAGGCAGCTACCGGGACCCTAGGAATGTCCAGATTGAGTGTTTCTTATCTGAAGTATGTGGGACCAGAAATGTTTAGGATTTGGGGCCTTTTTTTTTTGGATTTTGGAATATTTGCAAATACACACACACACACATACACACACACACACACACAGAGAGAGAGAGAGAGAGAGAGAGAGAGAGACCCAAATCTAAATGTGAAATTATTGTGTTTCATGTACACCTTATACACATAGCCTGAGGGTAATTTTATACAATATTTTAAAGAATCTCATAAACGAAACAACATTTTGACTGCAACCTGTCACATGAGGTCAGGTGTAGTGTTTTCCACTGGTGCCTTCATGTTGGTGCTTAGAAAGTTTTGATTCTGGAGCATTAGGGTATTGTATTTTCGGATTAGAGATGTTGAATCTGTATTTCTCTCTGAGTGTGGTGTTCCGCCTGGCACATGAATTCTTCCTTGGGCATCCAGGGTCTGTAAGCAACAGATGGCATATGCAAAGAGGATAATGGGGGAAGGCTTCATGAAGGGACCCCGTTACCAAGATGTGGGCAGGACAAAGGGCCAAGAGCAGATGGTGAGGCACACAGAAGAGCCACAGTGAGGGGCCATCACCACCCTCTGCCCGAGGGAGCAAAGGAGGTCGGGGATGAGCTGTGGACGCTGAGGACTTGTTGGGGACTATGGGCTGAGAGAGAAGGATGAGAATAAGAACTTGACGACTGTCTTCTTTCACTCTTTAACTTCTTGCCATTGGCCAAATCCACCTGGAAGCCAGAAGGGAAGGGAGCAAGGTCTGGCCTCCTGGGGCACAAACTAGGGGCAGGGATTGTGTAGAGCTGGATCAGAGCAAAAAGGAGAATTTCTAGCACATTAACCTTCCTTCCTTCTTTCCTTCCCTCCCTCCTTCCCTCCCTCCCTCCCTTCCCTCCTTCCCTCCCTCCCTCCCTCCCTCCCTTCCTTCCTTCCTTTTTCCTTTTTCTTTTTTCTTTTTCTTTTTCCTTTGTGTTTCCCTTGATCTCCCAGGCTGGAGTGCAGTGATGCGATCATAACTTACTGCAGCCTCGAACTTCCAGGTTCAAGAGATTCTCTTGCTTCAGTCTCCAGAGTAGCTGGGACTACAGGCACGTGCCACCACACCAGCTAATGTTTGTACTTTTTTTTTTTTTTTTGTAGCAACAGGGTCTCACTGTATTGCCTAGGCTTCCCTCAAGCTCCTGGTCTCAAGTGATTCTCCTGCCTCAGCCTCCCAAAATATGTTTTCCTTTTTAAACTAGAGAACAAAGTTTATTTCCTTTGTTTTACAGAAATGGATTATTTGGAAATCCAGGAAAAGTAAATCTTGCCAGTAATTAGGTCCTGTTTAGAAACTCATTAGCAGGAGACTTTGCTTTAGGAAAGAGTTGCAGCCTTCCCATTTTATGAAAGTTTACTGTTCTCTACATTTATTATAACTTTTTATTTCTTCAATTAAAAAAAAATCTTACTAATATTTAGCTACAAAGTATTGGTTCATTTTGTCCTGTTCTGTTTCATACACCAGGACGATAATTTCTGAAGCTCTTTCCTCTGGTGATTACTGGAGCGGATGATTATTGGAAATGCCTTGAGCTTCTCTAGCTACTGAGAAGGTCACTGTCGACTCCCGTGTCTGTGTCCCCACTCCATGGCTGGGCAGGGAGAGTGATGGAGCAGCAGGCAGCCACAACTGCTTTGTTCCCAAATGTCAAGGCACAGGGTCATCAGGAAAAAAACCTTATTTTATCCCCCCATGCAAGGTCCTCCCAGGTAGAGATGCCAATGGCTGGAACATATGAGCAAAAAAATGACCTGCTAACTGCACATACTCTTTCCAAAATTAACAAGAGAAGTGGCAGTGAATGCTCTACCCAGAAGCCCCCTGAAATCTCAGCATGCAACTTTACACATTACAACCCTTCTGACTTCAGTAAAGGTCCACACATCTTTCCCTCAAGTGGGGCTGACTCCAGGACATGTGGTTCTGCCCTGATGACTGTCTGTTCCATTTGCATGTGGTCTTTGTCATCATATCATTGTTAGATGTTACTGATATGAGCCTGTCTGCTCCCAGCCTTGTGACACCTGCGGCTTTCTTGGTTTCCCCGACTTTCATGGTCTGATGCATGGGTACAGTCTTTCTTGTTTTGTCTATGTTTCCACAAGATTGTCTAGAAACACATTCATTCATTCAATGTGTATTTATTGGACACCCACTGTGTGTCACTCTATGTGTTCTGAGACATAAGGACAAGGAACAGAGAAGGTAAAGTCCCTACATGCATGGAGTTTCCACTGGGGTGGCTGGGCTGACAGTGAAGACAAAAACAAACATGAATAAATGTAAAGTATGCTTGAAAGGGACACAGAAAAAAATGAACAAGGTGAGAGGGACGATGAGTCGGGGGACTGTGAAGGCTTGGAATTTTAAGCCAAGGTTGAGGTCTTTGTAAAGGTGACACTTGAGCAATCTCTGAAGGAGGGAGAGAGGGAGCCATGGAGGGTTCTGAGGAAGAGCATCCAGGCAGAGGGGCAGCAAAGGCGAGGGGTGGAAGCATGGTTGGTGTGTCCAGGGGATGGCACAGAGGGTAAGTATGGCTGGATAGGAATGAGGGAGGGGGAGAAGAGTGGGAGAGATGTCAAAGGTAGTGGGGGAGCCAGGTCTCTTAGGGCCTTGGAGGCTGGTGGAGGTCTTCTGCATTCACTTTGGAGTGGAGAGTCACCTCTTGCTCCCCATGACCAGGCTTATGTCATTAAAGGATCAACCAGAATTTTGGATTGATAATAAAATATAGTGGGCAAGGGTGAAAGGTGAAAGACTCAAGAGTATTAAAATAATTGTGACTCAGTTCAGAGCTGTAACAGGGGAGTGCTGAGGAGGCATCTGATTCTGGACATGGTTTGAATTGGTGACAACACCCTGAAGGAGTGGGTGTGGGTGAGAGAGAGTAATAGAAGACTCTGGAATTCTTGGCCTGAGCAGTTGGAGGAGGAGGTGAGGGGCCAGTGGAGTGAGCTTCATTGGAGACTGGGTGTCCTGTGTTGGAAGCGCTCATTTTGAGATGTGTTCTTGGTGTCCCAGTTGAGATCATGAGTAGGATGATAATGAGAGTGTGTGCATCTGAAGTTTAGGCTGCAGGTCAAGGCTGGAGATACCAAGGAAGGACTGGTAGGCAGAGAGAATCTTGTACTGATAGCCATGAGGTGAAGGGGATTCACCACAGGAGCAAGCATGGGCAGAGAGGGGACCAAGGGCCTCTGTTAGGAGCATGCAGAGGAGGCCGGGAGGGGCAGCCATCAAGGTGGGAGGAGGACCAGGAGAGGTGGCCTGGAAGCTGGGCACCGGGGAGGCAGGAGTGAGCGGTAGGTTGCAGGCTGTGGACGCATCAGGCAACCCCACGGCCATTAGTGACATGGGCAGGAAGGGTTGTGATGCTGGTAGGAACGATATTCTGATTGTAGTGGGTTCAAAAGAGGACGGGAGGGGAAGGATTGGAAGCAAAGCAGACTGATAACTCCAGTTTTGCTACAAAAAGGTGTAGTGAAATAGTATAGTAGTTCATAGGAAAAATGGGAATAAGATTTTTTTTCTACTGGTTAGCAAAAAAAAAAGCTTGTTTTTATGCTAATGAAATGGTCTTTGTTTACCTGAATTTATTGGCTTTACAGAGTCTTTTTTCTTTCCATATTAACTGACCTTAATCCATTTATTGCACTCCTTCGTTCCATGAGTGTACCTTTCCTCCCAACAGTACAACCAGTCATTATTCCTACAGGAAACACAGTAAGATGTTCTCGAGTCCAGTTTTAGTTCATCTATTCCTTGGGCACTTATAAATCATTTCATATGCTCAAGAAATAAGTTTGTCACATTACTTTGGTCATTATGATTGATTGATTGTTGTATTCTGTCTTAAAGCTATGAAGGCTATTTTGTATGCAGTATTATTGAATTTGTTGCCTAGCTTACAGGGCAGTGAGATATATTGTGGATTTATTCTTGTGGGAGCAGATAAGATCGCTCCTTCTGAGTCTTCTGCCCCAGAAATCATTCTTTCCCCTTTATAGCTGAGTGACTCAGGTGAGTTAGTTTGTGGCTGAGAACATGTTCCTTGATTCTGAGTTTGCTGTTTTCTTCATCTCATCTACTTAATGCACAGTGAATGTTAGACTTTTACCTGTGCTATTTGAAGGTCAAAACTTAGACCATAGTAGCATGTGAGGACCCTCTGTGTTCTGACATACGTGAAATTGTCCTTGTTTCAGGTTAGAAGCCTGGCATGTTACTGGACACCCCTCAAGCTGGTTGGAAGTAGTGTTTTAATCATCTGCAGTCTCTACACATGATTTTAACTTAGAAAGGCTCCTTAACACACATCACAGACCATTTTACACCATGTTTATTGCAGCGAGAGTCTGGGGCTAACCAGATGACACACTCATCTTCTGAAACAAAACTGTGCCTTAGGATGGAACCATCTTAGTTGTTTGCAGGGATGCGGTGCTGTTGTCTCCTGGCCAGAGGTTTCCCTGGGCAGGGCTGGGCTGAGGAGGGTCTCCAGACTCTGGGTCTGGACCTGCTCAGACTTTTAGTGGCTGGTTTCTCTTTGTCCCAGAGGAGGTGGTCAGGGACAGTGAAGAACTGTGGCTGAGCCAGTTAAATGGTCCCCAGCTGTCCAGAGCCTTGACGTGGGAGAAAGCTTATTTCTCCATTAAAGAGAAAAAGGAGCATCTTTGAAGTAACCAGGATTTTATGAATGTACTTAAAAATTACCCCCTTTTGTACAGAAGCCATCTTGAAGGGGCTCTCACTGGCCAAATGTGGGATATTTAAGGAGAGGAAATAAAATATCAATCTTGAAAAATAAGAATCCATGATTTCATCTTTATAATAAATAGATAAAGAAGTGGAGAAGCAAATGTGGGATGAGGGTTCTTGCTTTCAGTAGAACACTGACTACCAACTGCTAAATGTGGAGAAGGTGCTGGGTTGGAAACTCATAATTTTGTAGCTATCACTGTAAAGTTGGTCTGATAAAAGTCATGAGTAGATGCAAAATCCACGGGAAAATTTTGATGAGGAAGAGGATATTTGCATGATATTCAAATGCCTCTCATAAGTGTATAGTGGAGAAATATGACAGTACCTTGACTGAAACTTCCTTGTTAAAGTTAACATCACCAAGGAGACCAGATGGTCATGGTGCCCTCCACATGTGATGCACCTTCCCTTCTGCAGGATTCTGGCACGGAATGCATGACTTGAGTCTAGTTATGAGGAAGCACCAGAAAAACCCCCTACAAGGAACATTCCATTGAAACAAGGGACTGTGTTCTTCAAAAATGCTGAAGATGTGCAAGACAGGAAGGCTGAGGAACAGCTTCAGATTAGAGGAAGCCCGAAGGTGGGGTAGCTAATAACCATAACTGGACCAGATCCTGTACTGGAGGGAGAAGTGCTTTAGTGGACTTTAGTGGACAGAATTGGACTTCTGTCCATTGAAAATGGACAGAAGGTTAGATAAAATAATTGTATCAGTGATAAACTTATTGGAATTGATGCAGTGGTTATGTTAGAGAATTTCTTTATTCCTGGGAAATAAGTGTTGAAGTATTTAAGAGTGAGGAGCCACGATGCTTGCAACCTACTCTAGAACAGTTCAGAAAAATGATACAGATAGATGGATGGATGAGTGGTGGATGGACAGGTAGGTAGGTAAGTAGATATATTAGAATAGATAATATTGATTGATAGATGGATAGGATGGATGGATGAAAGCATAGACAGATGACAGAGAGATAGATAATAGAGATAGAATGCTAACAAAAATGAGTACAATACTGACAATAGGTGAATCAGGGTAAAAGGTTTATTGGAGTTCCTTGTACCATTGTTGCAATTTTTCCATAAGTTTGATATTACTTCTCTACAAAAAATAGAATAAATAAATAAGGCCCCCTTTTTTATTGACTGATTGATGGCTTCCTGCAGGATTGAGTGGGCATTGATCCATCCCAGGCCCCATCTTTCATGCTGTGAGCCACACATACAAGACCTTGATTCCCATGAAGCTTCCATTCTAGCGGGAGGTGACAGAATTAAGGAATAAATAAAGAACGATTAGAAAGCATCGGATTGTGATCAGTGTTGCAGAAAAGGGGAATGAAGAATAGGTCGTGATGGGATTGATGGGAGGGGTCCTTTAGATGAGGAGCCATGGGAAAAGAAATCTGATTGAGGGAAGGAGTCGTTCCTATAATCAGCCAAGGAAGAACATTCCGAGCAGAGAGACCAGCTGCTGCAAAGGCCCCCAAGCAGGAGGGAGATGGAGGCTCTTAAGGAACAGAGAAGTACATTGCAGCTGCGGATTAGGAAGAGAGGGAGAAGAATTGGAGCATCTTGCAGGGCCAGACCATCTAAGGTCTTGTCTGCCATGGTAAGGAGTTTGGATTTTACTCTAAGTAGCAGAGGGAGTCCATGGAAGGTTGGAAGAATGGAAGTGACATGAATGAATTTACATCTCCACATACCACTCTGATTACTGTGTGGAGCTTGAATTGTAGTGGGACACTGAGCAGGAAGAGAAGTCAGTGGGCCACCACAGTGGCCTGTCTGGGGACACAGCCACCCCTCCACAGGCAGCAGGGTAGCTCCCTGAGCCCTCTTGCCTGTTTCTCCTCGCCAGCTCTCACCCTCATGGGGTTGCTGTCTTTAGGAGTACAGAACGATTCCAGCACACCATCTCTTTTTATTTCTTTTATATCAACACATGTCTTCAGTGCAGTCACTCAATGCCTTTCAGCAACTCTAAAAATTGACCAGGTTTCTTTTTCCAACATTACTTTGACACATGCCAAGAACGACAAAAATGCATCTCTCTCCAACTGACTTCTTTCTGCTGTTGGGCTGCCTTCCATCTTGAGCACTGATGAAGAAAAAATAGAAATCCAGAATACAACTGAGAAGACCCAGTTCCACAGGGAGCAGATCACCTTGAGGTTTCAAAGGGATATTTGGGGGTGTCCCACGGCTCCCTAAAATAGGAGGGGCGGCAGGAAAGCCCTGGTCCCATGGACACTCCGACACTACATGGGACACTCTGAGGCCACAGAGGCTGTAGCTTTTCTTGCCTGTTGGTGGATTCTCTCCTCTGCCTCTACCCTGTGCCACCAGCCAACCCTCCTCAAGAATTTGGAATTCTGAAGTCTAGGGAGCCGGGACAACTTAGGGAGGATGCTCTAAATAGCTTTCTGATTTTCCTCCTCCCAGGGTCACATGAACAGAGGTTTTTCTTTAGCAGGCTGAAGGGGCCATGGCTGGGTTCTTGTGGCTAATAGAGGGCTTGCCAGAAGCCTGGAGGGCCAGGGAAGTGTCTTTCAAAGCTGTGAGTGATGCTTTAAAGAGGGGCAGCAGTTGTAAACCCTTTACACTTCAAGACACGTGTCTGTCTGTCAGTTTATCCGTCATCTGTCTGGGGAATGAGGGGATGTGTAGTGGAACAGTGGGTATCCCTGGAAAGATATTTATCCCTGACATGAGCAGTGTGGTCAGACATTCGGTTGGTTATGAAGAGTGGTGCCCTCTTATCGGTCCCCTGGATTTAATGTTTATCTGCTCTAATGCAGCTGTCCACTACAACTAGGGTGCTCAAACTAGGGACTGAGAAGCAGATTCTGGTGGGAGTTTAAGTGGCCCCAACAGATGCAGGGGTCTCAGGGGGAGGTGAGAGATTTCGTCTGTTGCAAAGAGCGGTGTGGGAAGAGGAGGGAATAGTTTCACCAAAGTGGGTTGTGGTATCAGTAAGAATCAGAGAACTAGGGAGAAGTGGAATTTTTACGAAGAATACATTTTTGTGTGGGAATTTATATTTCGTTGAGCAAACAAAATGTTATTGGTGAGTTCAGTCTTGCTAGCTGTGTGTGTGTGTGTGTGTGTGTGTGTGTGCGCGCACGCACGCACACATGCAGTATAACTGATGATTTTACTGCCCTGGGGATTAGGTGAACTGATGACTGAACATGGTAATTCTGAAAAACCGAGGGGAAGGAGCAACATTAGTATAACTATTGCATATTCTGTTGCCTAGCCGCAGTGACAGTAAATCGTCCTCCACTGCACATGGGTTGAGCTTTGATTTTTGGATGTAGTCATAAGGTTCTTAAGCAGGAATAATGTGTGAGATCGAACTGCCTGTTTCCATTTATGGTAAAAGAAGACAAGAAAAGACATGGCAGCACATACTGTGGATATACTTTTTTTAAAAAGGTGGAATTGTACATTTTCAATGGGTAAAATGTATGACAGATGAATTGTATCAGAAAAAAAGCTGTGATGAAAAAAAGACAGCCAAGAGAAATAGACAAGTGTGACTATGAAGAAATCAAATTGTAAAAGTCACACAGGAAACAAAAGATATAAATGGGTGGTCGTTGTCTCCATGGTATGGTCCACTTATCCTAATGACTCGTATTGACCAAAGGTTATGAGAGCCGGACAGTGGGAATAGCTTTCGGAGCCTGGGATGTATTCCCTTCAGTATTCTCAATGGGGTCAATTGTTGTTGTCAGAGAATGGCTTGATTTTGGAGACAGCTAAAATAATTCAAAAGTAGTTTTGGTGATTAAGTGAAATGATCAAACTGAGAAATATCAAAATGGTAAACAAAACAAAAATAAAGAGTGCTATGAAGCATACAAAAGTATATAAAGTATATCAACACAGTAAAAAAATAATTCTGAAAAGTAAGGCAACAGACTTAATTTTTCCCTGAGTTCTCATCTACTGATTCCATAAGTGATCGTCTTTTTCACTGGTAAAGTTAGCTAGTTTTCAAACACCAAGATTCATGCCGCGATCAATGTGATGATCTCACAAATTTGTGAACTACCAGTGTAGTTTGTTGTCTTAAGTGGGTTTTTGTAGAAGCTAACCCAAGTCAAGCCAATGAAGGAAATTTCAGCAAGCAGGTGATTGCTGTGGGTAGCTGGGACTCACTGTAACTTGGGAACTCCGGGAGCCTCTGTAGGACATGCCTCAGAGCTCTGTAAGCCAGGGAACGTGGGTGCTGGGGGCTTCTCTTCTGATTCCCACCTGCCACTCACAGAGCCCTGCTTCTAGGGGCATTTGTTAGCAGTGCTGGCTTGGCCCACTCTGCGTGTCGGCTGAATGTACCCTCCCAGCCAGAAACTAAGCATGCAGACAGAGGGTTAGCGTGTCAGTGGTGAACAGCCTCTGCTGTGCCATATGCAGGGGATTAGGCGCAGAGCACTGCAGCACCTGCTACTTTAGTCTGAGTCAGAACTTTCTTTGATGATGGACATATTCTTTTTCTGTACTGTACAGTAATATGGCTTGAAATAGGACTGGAATATAGCTGAAGAACTGAATTTTTAATATTATGTAATTTTAGTTTAATTTTAAGTAGCTACATATGGTTATTGGCTACCATCATGGATAGTGCAAGTCTAAATAGAAAATGAATCCTTCAAAGTCTCATAGTCTCAGAGTTAGGAATTAAGAGGGCTAGAATGAAGTGAGTGGCATCCAAGGATATATTTCCACTGTGCCTTAAATCTTGTCTTTTCTACGTTAGCTGGATGGGTTTCCAGCTTCTCTTAGCCCACAGATAGGACTTTGTGTGCCCAGCTAAAGATAATTGCTAATTAATGAAGTTCAACAGGGTTTTCGAGGACCACTGTAGGAAATTGCTGTGGCCCTGCATCCTAGCTCTGCACACAGAGAAGAGCAATTGCTGGAGCCTTAATTGATAAGGAATCCATTCGCATAGGACTGCCCAAGTGCTTGATTTAGCCCA
Source organism: Aotus nancymaae (assembly GCF_030222135.1). Taxonomy (NCBI): domain Eukaryota; kingdom Metazoa; phylum Chordata; class Mammalia; order Primates; family Aotidae; genus Aotus; species Aotus nancymaae. The sequence continues at coordinate 6,408,556 of NW_026988412.1, read as the reverse complement.
GGTAAAGGCTGCTCAGGTAAATATTCTTGCAAGTGGGTTACTGGAATTATGCATCTAGTTTGATGCCCATATTTGAAGATAGTAGTGGTTAGGCAATTTTGCCTAGTCCTTGCCAGCTTCAGTATATTGACCAACTCTTGACTGGCGAAATGATTGAAGCCGGCAATCAGATCACTGGGTCAAGGGTATTGAGAAGATCATTCACATCTGTTTCTGAAAACCAGCCTGAATTATTAATAATTTATTTTAAATTGAGTCAGCATCAATTTATTTGTATTGAAAATGGGTAATGATGATGTAGAACATACATAACTAGTGTGCAGGATGTTTGATTCATTTCATGCCATCTTTCTCCCCTCGTTTGCCCAAGACTGACGTTGGTAATCAATCACAGTGCTCTTTACTGTAGAGCCACGATATAGCCCCTGGGTCTTTCTTAACACAGCATCCCTGGCACATGATTGCAAGTCCATCAAGATGAATATGTTCAGTAAGAAACAATTAGTCATTTCTGTCATAACTTACAGAAAACAATGAGTGACTCAGATATCACTTAGAAGTAAGAGACTTTAATAGACTACTTGTTGTTTCTTAAATCCAGGGAGTGAGGGCACCAGCATTACTGTGCATTTCCTCTCTTCTCTCTCTGTCCCTTAGGCCAGGGCTCGGGAAACTACCCCTGTTTTTGTAAATGAAGGTTTACTGGACACAGCTGCGCTTGTTGGTTTGTGTATTATCTGTCGCTGTTTTTGTGGTAGAACAGTGCATTCAAGACTGTTAGACCTGCCAAGGCTAAAAGAGTTACTATCTTGCCCTTTATAGAACAAGTTTTCTGACTCCTGCCCTGGACATTTTGTTTTTTTGAGATGAAGTCTCACTCTGTCACCCAGGCTGGAGTGCAGTGGTGACTTCTCAGCTGACTACAACCTCTGCCTCCTGGGTTCAAGCGATTCTCATGACTCAACCTCCTGAGTAGCTGAGATTACAGGTGCCTGCCACCAGAGCCAGCTAATTTTTATATTTTTAGTAGAGTCTGTGTTTCACCATGTTGGCCAGATTGGTCTTGAACTCTTGACCTCAAGTGATTCACCCACCTTGGCTTCCAAAAGTGCTGGGATTACATGCATGAGCCACCATGCTCACCCCACCCCTCACCCTGAACTCTTATTTTGACTTTTATACAGGGAGAAAAGCACTCCTTCCTGTTGGCACAGAGAGCTATGTTAGATTCACTATGTTTGTCCTCTCCTAGACTTGGTAAAACCAGTAGGACTTGCTACTCACAAAACTTCCTCTTTGTAAAATGTATACGAACTTGCTATGTATCCATGATAGAAACTTTTAAATCTCAGCACATCATAATTAATTGATTACAGAGACAGAACTTCTCAAGCATACTCTGTAAGCATGTGAGCTTGGGGTAAGTTGGCCTTGGGTTCATGTTAGCCTCTCTGAGTCTGTTTCTTCATCTTTCATATGAGAATATTAAATCTCAATTCTTGTGTGTGGCTGCTGAGATAATGTTGCTGGGAGGATTAAATTACAAAGGGACTAAAAGTGTTTTTCCTGGTACCTCATACATATTAAAAGTCCACACATGGTAGTTCTTGAAGTAGCATGTTTTAGTAAATAAGATGATGAACTTATTATGAGCTCAAAACAAGCTTATATCTGCCATGTGTCTTGGAGAAAGATTCTCCATTTATGTCTTGGAAACTCTATTGTAGCAGTTAGCTACAGCTGTGTGACAAACCACCCTAAAACATGGTTTTTTTTTTTTAACACTAAGCATTTACTGTGGCTCATAAGTCCTTAGGTCAGCTGGGCAGCTATGTTGCTCTCGGCCGGGCTCAGCTGATCTTTGCTGAGCTTGTTCACGCATCTGTGATTATCTGGTGGTTAGCTTGGGGCTGGCTGGATTAAGATGGCCTTGCATGTCTTGCGGTTTGCTGGGTTTTGGCTGGCACTTGCCTCTCATCACTCAGTAACCAGCTGAGACTTGTTCAGAGGGTGGTGGCAGGGGCATGGAAGTTCATGAGGCCTCTTGATGGTGAGGCTGAAAAATGGCACAGCGTCACTTCCTTCGATTATCTTGCCCAAATCAAGTCGCAGAGATGGCCCAGATTCAGGGATAGAGGCACCACAGGATCGGGGGGCGAAATCCAATTGCAAAGGGCATGGATACAGGAATGAATGAAGAATTGGGGAAAAATGTAATTATCTATCACATCGGCCCCTTCACCAAGATGATAAGAAATAAATATAGAAATCACAGACACTGTATGCCTTTTAATCATAAGAAATATTAAAGTCAAGTATCCACGTATTTTTAGCTACAGCTTTTGAGTCTCGTAAAGAAGACAATGAACGTACAGTCTTTACCTTTAATAGAAAGAAGCTATGAAATAAAGCTTTTTATTAGGAGGTTTTGCATGACAAACCCAAGCTCTCCCCTGCCCTGTCACTTTTGCACTGGCTTTGGTCAGCAGAGCCCCTGACATGGCAGGATGTCATTTGGGTCCTGTCCCCCGGGATTTGTCTCTAGTGTGACAGGGTCAGCAAACTTCGGGGCCTAGTGGCTGATTGCATATCAATTTCTTCCTCTGACATTCTCACAAGTTCCACAGCCCTTGGATTTGTTTATGAAGGAGCCCTCAAGTCCTTCACTTCTTGGATGTGCAGAGCTCCCTGAGGCTGTATCTGCAGATTGCCGCTGAGGCCACTTGAGAAGTGAGAACCGTGTCTGTTCAGCACATTGTCTTGCCCATATGATCTCAATGCCTGTTCTATTTCAGCCAGTTGTTTGGATGAACTGTTGAGCTGTATGAGACATTTAAGAACTTGGCTCTGGGCCGGGCACAGTGGCTCACGCCTGTAATCACTTTGGGAGGCTGAGGCAGGCAGATCATGAGGTCAAGAGATCGAGACCATCCTGGCCAACATGGTGAAACCCCATCTCTACTAAAAATACAAAAATTAGCCAGGTGTGGTAGTGCACACCTATGGTCCCAGCTTTTCAGGAGGCCAAGGCAGGAGAATTGCTTGAACCTGGGAGGTGGTGGTTGCAGTGAACCAAGATCATGCCACTGCCCTCCAGCCTGGTGACAGAGTGAGGCTTCGTCTCAAAAAAAAAAAAAAAAAAAAAAAAAAAAAAAAAAAAGTTGGCTCTGGAGTCAAGTGGAGCATGAGAAAACCTGGCTCCTTCACATGCAGGTGTGACCTTGGGCAAGATGCCAACCTCAAGGAACTTCAGGTTTTACAACAATAAAATGGGAGTAATAACAGTAGTTATAACGTGGGGCTATGAAGATTGCCTGGGCTTGAGAAGTGCCTTACCTGTTTGTGTGGAATAAGCACTCACTCAGTGATAGCAATTAGTTTATCATGATTATTTGTATGACTCTGACCTCACCATATATGACCAGTATTGTCTCTTCAAAGAAGTCTCCATCACCTTTTTTAGGCTTGGAAGGCTCAGTTTTAGCATATCCATGGGTTGCCACAGAGATGTCATTTTTGATTCACACAAGGATGTTCCACATTTCCAAAGGGATAGCTGCTCCTCAGCAAAGGGACACCGCCAAGCTTCGGAAGAGCTGTGAACTTGCTGAGTCGTGGAGAAGCATTCTTGGACACACAGCTCCTAACAAGCCTGACTCTGTTTGTGATTAATTTGAATGCTTCCAGAGCTTCCTCTTCTGCCCTCCCTGTTGTAATTCCATGGGGAGTTCATTGGGCCGGAGCTGCAGTTCAGATAATTACGTTTAGTCCTCATTCTTACTATGTGGGTTACGTTTGAGTGGAGGGCAGTTATTTTTTGCCTCCAGGTGTCTGGGTTTTTTTTCCCTTGTGCAGCATCTGTGGGTGTTTGTACCACAGAAAGAAGCACGTAAATAAATGCACTCGGTGAAGAATTCCTAAGCATATTAATTCCTAAGCTATCACTCAGTCTATATAACCATTTATAAGAAAGAAAAATGTCATTTCATTTATTTAGCTGTTCAAGAATTCTAATATTTCTCATTTTATAAGGAAAAGTAGAAGAAACAGCTTAGGAAAACGAAACCCAAAGTATGACAGTGTTAGAAGAAACAGAAATAGTTAAGTAAATGTTGGAGTTGCATTTCACGTTGCCTCCCATGTGGTGTTTTAGAGAGATCCCACCCTGATCTACCTGCTGGGTAGAAGTGTGTTCTTAACCCAGAGCTTCAAAGTTTGCCAAGACTTGGGGACTGAGGGCCAGAAACCAACCAGGAGATGGGGTACCAGGGTAAGCTGGAGACAACCCTCGTCAGATGCGTGTGGACACCGCTCCGAGCCAGTAACATTTTATTAAGCATGTTTGATAAATCAGGCTTAACCAACAGCACATTGGGTAGAGGGAAGAGGGGAGGAAGGCTAGGAATTCTAGAAGGAAACTGAGTGAGTTCCATATAACCTGCAAAAGAGTTCCTTGTGGTAGTTTGCGAAACAAGAGACATTTGATGAAGTGACATTCTAACCAGGACCATGCACCTCGGCAGCCTGTCTTCTGTCTCACACTTGGAGCATGTGGGAGACCCAAGGGGTAGGCTTGTTTCTTCAGGTTTTGGATGGTGCTATGGATTGAGTTGTGTCCCTTACAAAAAGATACATTGGCGTCTTAGTCCTAACCCTCAGTAACTCACAATATGACCTTATTTGGAGATAGGATTTTTACAGAGGTAATGAAGTTAAAATGAGTTTATTAGTGTCATACTAATTCAACGCATGCCAGATGTCCTGATAAAAAGGGGACATTTGCACACAGACATGCACAGAGGGAGAACTCCATGTGAAGGATAAAGACAGATGTTGGGAGGCTGTGTCTGCAAGACAAGGAACACCAAAGCTTAGCAGCAAACCATCAGAAGCTGGAGAGAGGCATGAAAAAAATTCTCCCTTACAGCCTCGGAAAGGGTCAGCTCTGCCGACATCTTCATCTAGGACTTCTAGCCTCCAGAACTGTCAGATTTCCATGATTTAAGCCACTCAGTCTGTGGTAGCTTTTGACAGCCCCCCTAGCCACCGAATACAGATGGTGTGGTAAAGGCACAGGTATTCTCACTGCATCACCCCACTTTCCCGTTTCCATTATCCCCACAGCCTATGCAGGGAGGAAGAGTCGGGTGGAGAAAGGCCAGTGACAGGGTTTGGGGACCAGGCATTGCCAGGTCCTCCAACAAGAGGCTGGGAACCACTTGGCAACTTAGGTTCCTGTATTTCAAATAAACATCCAGAAATAACATGACGGGGTCAGATTTCTGCCTCTTATCTTGGCATCTAGTTTTTCTGTTTGTAACAAAAATGGTAATATGAAAAGTACAGTTGTATGATGTGATTTGTTGAGGGAGCGACACAGTTGCACAGAGTAATTTATGTGCAGAACACATGTAATCCCCACCACCACGGAATTAAGGGGGTCTCATCAGGCCCCTTTTGTGAAGCAGCTGACTTGTGCAGGAGGCAGTGACTTGTACAAGGTGAATGATAGAATCAGAGTTCAAGTTCAGGACTCTTGACTTGCTTGCATGTAAGCTCTTCCCTTCTACCTGTAGGATGAGTGCACCAAGGCCTGGCTTGGATGGCACAGAGAGTTCTGAAGGTACAAATGCCTGAACCACCCCCAGAAGGCATGTGCTAATTAGTCTGGGATGTGGTCTGGTATGGGAGTTTTGGGGTCTTCCAGGTTGAGACCCACCACAGAAGGCAAACCAGCAAAGGATTTTAGGTTAACAGCAGCCTGGAGAGATTAGCTTATTCAGAAGTTCTCAGAGGCTTGTGACAATCCGTGGTGAAGTTGTTCCTAAACTGCAGATTCCTGGGCTCTGCCCAGGTATACCAGATCAGAATATCCAGGAGTGGAGTCCAGGAACCTGTATTTTACAAAAGGCTCGAAGATCATCTGAGGATCATGTAGGTTTGGGAACTGGACCTAGTCCATCCACTGTGCTTGTGGGGTGTGTTCTGGAGGGATTCTAGGCAGGAAAGCACTCTGTTGTCTTCACTTAAAGCCTGTGCTGTAACACCCTACCCAGGAAATATGGTCATCTGCTTACTTCAGAGATTCAAGGGGTAAATATATTGTCACACTAGGAAGGACTCAGGACTCAAAGACAGAGTAAACACTTCTTCATTCAGCAACTAGGTACAACTCCCAGCCACCCAAGAACCCTAATTTGGAATTGAACAGAGACTTGCAGAAGTCCTCCAAATCGTAGCAGTTTCCCATTCCACAGACCCACAGAATACAGCCTTTTTGATATCATCTGTCGAGTTCTTCATTTTGCAAATGAAGAAATTGAAGCCAGTGAAGGTATGGCCATCTAATCTCTGTGATGGGCAGATCTAGGATGCCCTCTGCAATGGGCAGCTCCTAGAGCCAGCTGCTGGGTCCTTGTCATTGTCTCTCTGTGTTTCTGACCCGGGACTCATCTGGCTGCAATTCACTGGCCACAAGTGTAGGTACAATATCTACTATTGGAGTATTTTTGAAGAGTAAATGAGATAGTGAGCATTAAAAACACTTAACACGTTACAAAATATTAGTTGTAGTTATTGTTGAAATGTCAGTTTGCATTAGGTTGATATGGAAACTTAGTTGGGGTACTTTGATTTGTACCTGTAAGAAAAGTCATGTAACAATTTTGTTTGTGAATCTGGTTGCCTTTTGCCAGCCTTTAAAAATTTTCCTAATGTAATGCCCTATACAGTGAATTAAGCTGATTAGCTCTCTGTTCTCCTGGAGCTTAAAGCCAAGACCAGAAAATGTTGGCAGTGACAAAGATGACTGGGCCATTGGCCAGAGTGAGTCCATTAAGGAATCCATCTTTATGTCTTGCCCAAGCACTGTGGGAAGTTGGAGCAGAGCCATGGGACCTGTACTCCGCCAGTGCTCCAAAAATCAGGTCCTAGGCTTTCATCATGGCAAATTTCTGCCTAGTTGGCCATGTTAATCTTTGGACAGATCAGACAAAACTCAATTTAAGATCATATTCAATTATGTAGCAATCATACACTGAAATATAGGGAACTCATTATAAATTAGATTGTTGAATATTGAATGACATGGGAAGGTATTTATGACAACTGTTTTAGGTGCAAAAAGCAAGTTGCAACATAGAAATGTATGTACCAAATGTTGAGAATGAGTTTCTAGTAGCAGAAGGAAGGACTTTTTATTTTTATCTTTGTATCTCTTGGCATTTTTTAAAGAAATGCTAATTCTGGTAATCCCAGCACTTTGGGAGGCCAAGGCGGGTGGATCACGAGGTCAAGAGATCGAGACCATCCTGGTCAACATGGTGAAACCCCATCTCTACTAAAAATACAAAAAATTAGCTGGGCATGGTGACGCGCGCCTGTAATCCCAGCTACTCAGGAGGCTGAGGCAGGAGAATTGCCTGAACCCAGGAGGCGGAGGTTGCGGTGAGCCAAGATCGTGCCACTGCACTCCAGCCTGGGTAACAAGAGCGAAACTCCGCCTCAAAAAAAAAAAAAAGAAAGAAATGCTAATTCTGTGAGCTGAAGGTGGCCCTACGGAAGAGATAACGTTGGAGATGGGTCTTGACGGATGTGTAAGGGTTTGAAAAGGCAGAACCATCAACCAGAGGAAGGAGTAGCATTTGTGGAGGCATGGAGTAGTGAAAGCCCATCATTTGTTCTGGAACTGGCTGGCTATTCCAGCTGGATCACATGCAGATGGTTGACTGGTTATCAGGTCAGTGTGACACTGAGATCCAGAGCAGTGTGCTTGACCCACACAACCTAAGTTTGAGTCTTGGTTTTCCCATTCCAGTTGTCTGACCTTGGGCAAGTCAGTTCACCTCACCTACTCTCTGTGTTTTCATCTGTAATATGTGGATAACAATAGGACCTAGGTATGGGGGGAGGTTAAATGAGTTAACACATGTGAAGTAATTAGAACCCTCATCTGGATCATAATGAGTGCTTAGTAAATGCCAACAGTGGTATAGTCTATCATATCTCATCATTATGGCAGATATTGTTTTGTGCCCAGTAGAAATGTACAGCCTTACTTCTCTGAGAGTTGAAAGAGAAAAAAAATGATGAGCTGGTGAATTAAAAGTAATACTTCACGGAGGACAGGGGCTCTGTGAGGTTGTTTGGAATTGTACAGACAGAAGGAAGACTGGAGAGCATTGCCATGGAAGGGTGGGACCAAGTGAGAGCAATTCTGCTGAGCTCAAGAGTTAAAGCCAGTTTTAGTTGAAACAGAAGGAGGGACTGGAAAGTGTTGGGAAATAATGTTGGATGCATTCAATGAAGTCAGATTATGGAGGGCCTTATGGACCAGTTGGTGGGTGTCTCACTCATGAAAAGGAAAAGGGGATTAGGACATCATTTTTACAGGTGATGTATGCTTGGTGGAAATGTTTACGCATAAAGAGCCTGGCCTTGACATGTTTCCTAAAGCCACTGGGTGATATTTCCTGTGGACCTCACCCGTAGCCAGTACTGATCTGGAAGTATTTCAGACCTCCATCTTACCACAACCGTAGTAATAGGCACTGGTTTCTGCACCTAGAAAGAACCATGGTAGACTTTTCTTCTCAACATTGGTTTCTGGTTTGGGGAAAGCAGATAAGTATCTGCGAACACCTCCTCCTTCAGTGAATAAAGAGAACAATGGTGGATGAGGAAGAGAGCAGTGAATATGCTGAGGCCACAACAAAGTGTATTGGTAATTCATTTTTAAAAATACGTTTGCCTTCTTACCTTCCTTAATTTTTTACTACCGCATTGTTTTTTTTTTTTTTTAAGAAAGTGTTAAAAAATAAAATTTCTTTTCTTTTTTTTTATTTTTCTCTTTTTTTATTGCATTTTAGGTTTGGGGGTACATGTGAAGAACATGCAAGATTGTTGCATGGGTACACACATGGCAGTGTGATTTGCTGCCTTCCTCCCCATCACCTATATCTGGCATTTCTCCCCATGCTATCTCTCCCCAACTCCCCACCCCCCACTGTCCCTCCCCTGTTTCCTCCGACAGACCCCAGTGTGTGATGCTCCCCTCCCTGTGTCCACGTGTTCTCATTGTTCAACACCCACCTATGAGTGAGAACATGCGATGTTTGATTTTCTGTTCTTGTGTCAGTTTGCTGAGAATGATGGTTTCCAGGTTCATCCATGTCCCTACAAAGGACATGAACTCATTGTTTTTTATGGCTGCATAATATTCCATGGTGTATATGTGCCACATTTTCCCTGTCCAGTCTATCATCAATGTGCATTTGGGTTGGTTCCAGGTCTTTGCTATTGTAAACAGTGCTGCAGTGAACATTCGTATGCATGTGTCCTTATAGTAGAATGATTTATAATCCTTTGGATATATACCCAGTGATGGGATTGCTGGGTCAAATGGAATTTCTATTTCTAGGTCCTTGAAGAATCGCCACACTGTCTTCCCCATTATTTTTGAAGTTTAATAATATGGTTGAGATATAGGACTAGCTGGGTTTCTAGTAGATATGATACTGTCTCTCTGAGCAGTAATTGCAAGCATTCTGAATCCTAACCTTTACACTTGTAAATAGGTGAAATCGTAACTGCATATGGCTGCATATGTAAATAGGTGAAATCGTACATGGCTTAGTCTTGGGCTGGGGTTCCCAAAGAAAAGACTCTGAGACTAGCATTTAAATTCAGTAGTTTATTTAGTAGGTAGTCCCAAAAGGCACTGGTAGGGGAGTGGGAAGTGAGACAGGCAAGGGCAGGAAGTCAAAAAAGATGTGATAATAATTAAGTGACTTCTGCGGACAATGGGAGTCCATTGGGAGGCAAGGAGGACTGGGACCCTCAGTGACGTGGCAGGCAGGGAGGACTGGGACTCTGCAAACAGTATACCACAGGTTTGTCTCCCAAAATAGGTGAGAATACTGTGGAGTATTTATTCACCAACTCCTGTCTGCTATTGATTGAGGGTTGCTTCTGGAGAAATTAACTCCCTGGCACCATTGGCTTCTCCACATAATGGGTGGAGCCTAATCTGTGGCCAGAGAAAGCTCCCAGCAAGGAAGATTGAATGCCAAAGGAAAATGGGTAGAGCATCTGCTACCCCACATCACATGGAGGGCTTAACAGTGAAAGTAATGGTGAGAAACTAGATATTTTCCCCCTGAGATCAGAAATAAGACAAGGATGTCCATTCTCACCATTCTTATTTGACATCATACTGGAAGCCCTAGACAATACGGTCAGACCAGGAAATGAAAGAAAAGACACACTGATTTGGGAGAAAGAAACAAACTGGTTTTGTTCACAGATGACATGATTGCCTGTAGAACATCTCAAAGAATCGATAGAATCTCCTGGAACTAATAAGTGATCATAACAAGGTTGCAGGATACAAAGACACAAGACAACTCTTTTCCTATATGCCAGGAATGGAGAATTGGAAGAATATAATTCTAAAAAAATATATACAAGATCGATATAAAAAAACTGCAAAACTCTGATGAAAGAAATCAGAAAAGAACTAAATGGATATTTCGTGTTTTTGAGTAGACGGCTCAAAGTTCTTCTCAACTTGTTCTGTATTTTCAATGCAGTTGTAATAAAAATCTCAGCAATTTATGTTGTGTATATGCACGAAGTGATTCTAAAGTTTACATTGAAAGGCAATAGTCCCAGAATAACCAAACTAATACTGAAGAAGAACAAAATCAGAGGACTGACACTATGAGACTTCAACACTCACTGTAAAACTACAGTAATTAAGACAATGTGGTATTGGTAAAAGAAGGACTAATATCCAGAATCTACAAAGAACTCAAACAAACAAGCAAGAAAGAAAAAACAAAAAATTCCATCAAAAAGTGGTCTAAGGACATGAATAGACAGTTCTCAAAAGAAGATATCCAAATGGCCAACAAACATTTGGAAAAATGCTCAACATCACTAATGATCAGGGAAATGCAAATCAAAACCACAGTGCACTACCACGTCACTCCTGCAAGAATGACCGTAGTAGAAAATCAAAGAATAGTGGATGTTGGTTTGGATGTGGTGAAAAGGGAACACTTTGACACTGTTGGTGGGAAGGTAAACTAGTACAACTGCTATGGAAAACAGTGTGGAGATCCCTTAAAGAGCTAAAAGTAGATCTACCATATTATCCAGCAATCCCACTACTAGGTGTCTACACAGAGGAAGTCATTATAGGAAAAAGATACTTGCACATGCATGTTTATAGCAGCACAATTTGCAGTTGCAAAAATATGGACCCAGCCCAAATGCCCATCAATCAATGTGTGGATAAAGAAAATGGGAGATATATATATATATATATATACACACATATATATATATAATGTGATACACACACACATATATATATATATATAAATGTGATATATATATCTCTCTTACATTTTCTTTATCCACTCATTGATGGGCATTACACTATACAAATACATATGTGTGTGTGTGTGTGTGTATAGTGTATATATGCCATATATATCATGTACCATGGAATAGTACTCAGCCATAACAAGGAATTAAATAATGGCATAATGGCATTTGCTGAAACCTGTATGGAATTAGAGACTATTATTGTAAGTGAAGTAACTCAGGAATGGAAAACCAAACATTGTTATGTTCTCACTCATATGTGGGAGTTAAGCTATCAGGATGCAAAGCCATAATAATGATACACTGGACTTTGGGAACTCAGGGGCAAGGATGGGGATTGTCTAGTGATAAAAGACTACACATTGGGTATGGTGTGCACTGCTCGAGTGATGGGTGCACCAAAATCTCAGAAATCACCAGTAAAGAACTTATGTAACCGAACGCCACCTGATCCCTGAAGCCTATTGAAATAAAAAAATTAATAAAAAAAGAAAAAATAAAAGTATAATTATATAAAGATCACTGTTTAAACACACATACAAAAAAAGAGTAGACAAATAGGTTAATGGAACAGAATAGACAGCCCCAAATTTGGAAGCAACTAAGATGGACTTCAATAGATGTATAAATAGACTATGGTACAGATACACAGTGGAATGTCATTCAGTGATATGGAGAAATGAGCCATCAAGCAACAAAAAGACATTTAGGAATTTTTAATACATATTGCTCAGCAAAAGAAGCCAATTTGAAAGGGTTATATACTGTATGATTCCAACTGTGTGACATTTTGGAAACGGTAGACCTGTGAAGACAGTAGGAGGAAAAGTAGCTGCTTGGGGCTCCGGGGGAGGGAGGAAGGAGGGATAACTATTTGGAGTGTGGAGGATTTTTAAGGTGGCAAAAGTATTATCTTATGATACTGTAATGATGGATACATGACATTACATATTTGTCAAAACTCATAAAATGTAGAACATCAAAAGTGGACTAAGCAATATTGATACATTATTATTAACTGAGGTGCACAGGTAACGGGAGCTACATTTGTAACGAGTTGCTGTTCACCTCAGTTAATAATAATGTATCGATATTGGTTAATCAATTACTACAAATGTATCTCACCAATGCAAGATGTTAATAATAGGGGAAACTGGGGCTGGGGAAGCATTTGGGAACTCTGTACATTCTGTTCAATTTTTCCCAAAACCACTCTAAACTTTTTAAGACCTTATTTTAAAGTCTATTGACAAATGGAAAACAAAAAAAATATGTAGATGGAATTTTTAAAATCAGTATCTGTGAATATTAACTTACAAAATAAATTAGAACAGAATCTGTGATTTTCTTTTAAAAAAAAAAAAAGAGTTCCGTTTGAAAGACAAAAGGGTGACATTATAGAAATGGAAAACACTGTGTTTGAGGTCGTATGTGGTGTAGTGGAAGGCCACAGTTCAGGGGTCAGTCACTCTGTTTGAGTCCCCTCTGGCCTGTTTCTGAGAAATACTGAGGCTTCAAATAAGTTGCAACTAAGCTTCAGAGTTCACATCTGCAAAGTGAGGATGGGGAGACCTACTTGATGGGGTTGTTGTGAAGGTGGAGAGAGAGGAAGTCTGTCAAAGCAATTAGACAACCCCCAAGCATGTGGAGCTCAGAGCTCAGTGCCTCAACTGCTTCCAAACCTTTCCTGGTGCTGACCTGAATGTTTCTCTCCAATTCAATCAACAGTTGCGCCATTTTTGGCTGGTGTTCTGTGGCTGGGCTGCCAGCCGAAGACAGGCAGTTCCCCAAGCAGGTCACAACAAGATGGCAATTGACCTTGCTCTCCCAGGACATCTGTTCGGGTTCCGCTAGAAGCCAAGGGCTCCCCGATGTGGGGTTTCGGTTTCACACTGCGGCACTCTGAACATTCTTTATGGGCTGGCAAAAGGCGTTTCACACTTCAAATGGGCCCCAGGAGCATGCTTTGCTTTCTTCAGGGAGAATTGAGAATTCTCAGATGATTGGAAGGTTCTGTACTCTCATTTTAGCACCTCCGATAGAGTCCCCGACATGTGGCAAACCCAGTCATATAGCTGGAGGTCCATTGTCAGTTGGTAACAGGCAGTGAACTGTCACTGAATCACAGTCCAGGTATATGGCATTTCCGTCATCACAGAAGGTTCTGTTGGACAGAGCATCTAAAGCATCTTCGGCCTCTCTCCCTAGCCACCCTGTTTATCTCCTTGCATTCCTCCTTGCTATTTGTGCTGGCCCCACCCCATTTCAGCCCCCAATCCTGACAGAGCAAGAGAGTTGTCTTTTAGCGACTCTAGCATCATGTTGTATCTCCACCCTCTCAAATTGCAGAGCTACTCCTCTGCTTGGTACTGAAGACCTCACCGGTGCCCTGACCGGTGACCACCTGTGTCACCTTACGGGCTCCATCCTTCAAGATATGCCCAGGAGTGCATGGGGTGTGCACACAGACTGCTTGCTGTTTCTTGAGTAAGCTTGTCAGTCTGTACTAGGTCTGTTTTATAATCCACTCTTCATCTGCCCTGGTCAAACTCTTCTCCATTTGTATCATGCTTCTTATATATCACCAAAGACCATTTCTCCCTCAGTAAATACCCGTACACTTTAGGTTTCCCTTCCACCTGAAACCCAGCGCATCCTGTTTCATATGCAGTTTGTCTGTCTGCAACCCCTAGCCTGGCTTCTGGGGCCTTCCTTTGTGTAGGCTAGCCCAGTGCCTTGCCAAGCAATACATACTTGGTAAATTGTAAGATTCTTCTTTCAAGACACCATTTCCAAATTTGTTCTCGAAGGCATTCTTTCCTAAACTCCCATGGGAACAAGCCAGCATACTTGTTGACTCCGTATTGAGAGACTACAGAATTGCTCCCTCAAGAAATCCTCTCTCCTTGCATCAGTATCCTGTCTCTGTGCCTCTAGACTAACATCCAGCCACACTGGCCAAGTGTCCCCTCTGAGAGACTAGGAGGATTGGGCTGTGTATCAGACACTTACCACAACTAGTTTGTATCTCTTGGCCTTACTACTTAAATATGTATTACCCAAGCCTCCCATTGCCTGAACCTGAATCTCTTTGCCTGAGGCTTTTGGGAGATTCTCCAGTCCGTAAGAGAACCGCACCATCTGCCCCTTGAGGCAGACCAGATATTCCAGGAGAATGAAGACCCCTGGGAAAAGTCCACAACTGAGAACTGCTGAGTCAATGTGTAAATATCCCAGTGCCCTTGCCTATTCAGTGGGATGGCTTTGAGGTGCATGCTTTGTGTGGTTTTCTAGAGGCCCCCAGCAGGATGAAGCTTCAGCTGCCCACAGCAGTAACTGGCTTGATAAATTACTTTCCTGACTCTTGCTGGCTCCCCTCTTCCCTATCCCCTTCTCCTCACAAGAAACTACTTGCCATATATCTTTGTCTTAAGTTCTACTTCTGGGGAACTCAAGTTTAGATTGAATGACTCTCAAGCAATCCTCCTTTCCAACTCACTGGCTGCTCTGGCTTTTGTGATCCTTTGATTCGCTCTGGTTGGTGTTTTGCCTACACAGGTTACCACTGCGTGGCATATGTTCCTAAGCTTCAGCTGAAGTTATTATCCCACTCATTCACAAGACTAATCCTTGTATATGGTGTGTCCAGCCAGGAACCCAGCTGGTTGAGGAGCAAACCTCCAGAGCACGGGCACCGTTGGAGGCCTCTGGGAGTTCTGGAGAAGATGATGCAGAGAAGCTCTTGGCTGCGGCAGCTCTACCTAAGCCAGGGATCACTGAGAGTTACCCAGTCTGCAGTTTATAAGGACTGAGTTCATAGCTAGGGAGTTTATATATGAATAATGGGAAATAACTTTTTTATGTGATATTTAATTTTGTTCTGTAGTTGGTAAAAACAGCACTTTATTAAAATATAATTTATTAGATGAGATCTAAGTTACCTTGAAAAATTACTTTTACACATTTATTTCTGTCTGAATTTGCTCCTGCTTTTCTTAATTCCAACTCTCCTGTCCTTTTTTTTCATTCTTCTCCTTCCTTCTCTTTCTGCCTCTCTTTTTATGATGATGATTTGTGCTATTAAATTTAGAAAATATTAAGGTATTTTCTTTTTGGAATATGTATACACATGATGTCATTTACTGGTTGAGCTTTTGAAACTATTGGAAGCTTCTAAACAAAAAGACACATGTTATTGTCTCCTTGCCACTGCACCTTGCAGACATCAATAGTCAATTGTAGCATCATTCTCAATCTTGAGCTCCAGGGCACCATAGAAGTTGATGGGTATTAGCATAGGAGAGGAAACCTCTTTGATCTAATGGAATGATTAGATTAGGTAGACCAATGTAGGCAGACACTTGATATTCTTTTCCTTTCATTTGTCCTTTGTTAGGAGAAGGAGGCTGAATGATTACTTCAGAAGAAGGGAGGTTCTTGGACGACTTCTTGAGTTCCATGGGTTGTGAGTCTGTCTTGGGTACAGACTGTGCTGTTTCTCATCCGTGTTAGAGAACTCCAGGAAGGAGTCGAACCACAAACTGGATTTTCCAATCACCTCTGTCCAGGCCCCAATGGCAGTTTAATTCTCAATATGGACAGATGGGATACTTGCCTTTTCTCTCTTCCTGTGGACTTTGTACATACTAATGGCACTGGCTTTCCCCATGGTCCAGCCCGCATTATTGATATTACCTGTCCTTGGATGCTTTGATGTTTGGCTGTCTTTGTGATGGTGGCCAATGGCCACAACTGGCCTCCATAGGGCCTCATGGGAGCCTGTTAGAGAGGAGATAGTTCCCTATATCAACACCTCATCTCAGTCCCCCCCAGAACCTTGGCCTTGTCACTGCTGCAGTCTGAAGGTCTTATTTGCCTTCAGACTGTTGGCTTTCCTCATACACCCAAATGCAGGGATCATCTCCCACTTCTGCATAGTTTTGCAAAGCTGAAGCTCATTGTTGCTGTTTGCTCTCTATCTCACCTCCACATCATCAGCTGACAGTATAGTCGCCCACCTGTGGACTTAGCTGCTTTTCTCTAGGTCTGGATGTGTGAAGAAATGAGAGCTCTTCCTTTTGACTTTGTGATCGTCCCCCTCCCCAGCTTCTCCTTCCCTCTTGTCCTTATGTCCTGGCCTGCGAGTCAACTTGGAGAGCTTTTCCAATTTTGCTGTGGAAACTAAACTAAGTGGTTAAGCTTCCCATGGGTCCTCGGATGTGTGACAGCAGTGTTAGCAACATTTTCCTCTCCCAGCCTCGCTCTGGACTCCTTTCCTGGGGTATCTGTCAGTGTGTTTTATTGACACTTAGATGGGAGGTTTGGCTTGGTCAGTTCTCTTCTGAACACTCCCCAAGACTTCATGCATTTTACCTCAGTTTCCACCCAGTGGTTGGTTTGAAGCAAGCTGAACACAGTAATATCCAGAGACTCCACGAGTTTAATCAAACACAGAATGCATGGAAAATGCCTTCATCTGCAATGCTTTCACACTCCAGTTGTTAGCGAACACAGCTTCAAAAAAAAGTTATCCTTTGTGCCATTAATTCATTGTGAAGGAAATGGTGCCCATCAAGTTCCTGGGTGTCATAGGTGAGACTCCTAGAAGCAGAGGCTGAGGTGAGGACTCCTGAACCTGTGTTTTATTGAGAGAGAGCTCTCAGGGGATACCTATGAAGGAGGGAGAGAAGCAGGATAGGGCAGGGGAGGGGCTGCAAAGGGAGGATGAGGGGGGTAGCGGGGCAGCTCAGCCTTGGCCTGAGCCATTGTTGGTGGGAGGGGCAGAGAAAGGGTAGTTCTGTGGCTTAAATCACACCCAAAGTTGCCCTTCTTGAGTCAAGGGCCTTAGCATTTGTACTTAAAGTGGCCAGTTGTTGAAAGCCACTGGGGCAGAGGACCCCTCCTTCTGTGAGGCCCTATCCAGTGGGCCCTATTGATGAAGGGTGGTTCTGCAGAGTCCCAGCTTTAGCCGTGCACTCACAGCAGCTGGGACTGTGGTACCAACTGCTAAGAGAGACCTGGGCCAGCACCAAGGGCAGCAACTATCCAAGCCTTCTTTGCTCAGGACAAAGGAAACTAACATTATTAAAGGCTGCTGTGAGAAGGTGCAGTGTAGAGAGCTTCGACACCCATCTGCTCATTTGATGCTTGAAACAACCCATAAACATGTTATTACTTTTCCTGATTTTCAAATGAAGACTCTGAGCCTCAGGGATTCAGGAACTTCTTAAGGTCCAAATCGTAAACAGAAGAGTGGGAATTTGAACCCAGATCCCTCTTTCTTGGTTTCTCTCCCCAAAGCCAAAGTCTGCATTGAACCTTAAGATTAAATTGCTGCCTGGAGCAGAGACACTAATTTCAACATGTGAAGTCTCAGCTGTTGGTGGGGAAGAGACATTGTGTAGGAATTTCCTGTACAATCATCTTTTAAAGTCTTTAAGGTCATCACTCAGGCCTCTTTGCTTTTACTGCCATGTGTCATGTACAAACATTTTGTCAATGATGGACCACTTATGCAGTGGTAGTCCCATAAGATTATAATGGAGTTGAGAAAACTTTATTGCCTGGTGACATCACAGCTGTTGTAGTGCCATAGCATAATGCATTATCTTTCTATGTTTAGATACACTTAGATACACAAAATACTTGCCATTGTGTTCCAGTTGCCTGGAGTATCCAGTGCAGTGCCATGCTATACAGGTTTGTAGCCTAGGAGCAATAGGCTATGCTTCATAGCCTAGGTGTGTAGTAGGCTATACTCTCTAGGTTTGTATAATAACACTCTATGATGTTCAACAACCATGAAGTCATCAAAAGATGCATTTTTCAGAACATACCTTCATCATTAAGTGATGCATGACTGTATTTATACAGTTGTAAATTTAGAAGTCAAAACAAACTTCATCAGCTTCCCAAACAAGCCCACAGGAGATTCAAATCACCAGTTTGGAAGGTAGGTCATCTACAGGCAGAGGGAAGCTGAAGACTTGATATGAAAGGAGAGACAGTTTAATCATAGCTATTTTAAAAAAATAGTAGTCTTGGACCATTCAGTTAGAGAAAGCTGCTGCTTTACACTCTTTAGTAGGTCCCAAATATGTCATCAGATTACATCCTAGAATTAACTGGAATCTGTTTGCTCATCTTTTTTCAATAGACTTTTACTGAGTAACTTCAATGTGTCAGAAATTGTGCTATATATGCAAGAACTATTAAGATATGATCCTTGTCCATAAAGAGCTTGCATCTTAAAAACTGCCTGAATACAGGGAGGCTGGAGAGGAAGCAAGGGACAGAGCAAGCACCTCCCCTGAGCAGGGTTCTTTATCACATTAGCCAGGCTAATAAAAAGGTATGACCTGATATGCTCATAAAAGGGTGTTCAACATCATTAGTCATTGGGAAATGAAAATTAAAACTGCCATGAAATAGTTCTGCACTAGAGTGGCTCAAGTCTAAAAGCCAACAATACCAAGTCTTGTCAAGGATGTGGAGACTCTGGACTCTAATATATGGTTGATGGAAATGTAAGATGGTGCAGCTACCTTGGAAAACAGTTCGGAGTTTCTTATAAGATATATGACCAGCCATTCCACCCGTAGGTGTTTACCCAGAAGAAATGAAAATATGTGGTCACCAAAAAGATGTACAACAAATGCTTATAGCAATTTTATTCATAATAGCTCCAAACTAGAAAACTCCAGATGTCCTCCGACTGGTGAATGGGTCAACAGCTAGAGGCACATCCATACAATGTAAAGCTACTCAGCAGTTTAAAACAATGCACCACTGAAACCCACAGCCGCATGAAGGGACCTCACAGAAATCATGCTATTCTTGAGCTGAAGCTGCAAGGTAAAAATAAAATTTAATTTAAAAAATTAGAAAGAATTAATTTGAAAACAAAAAATAAACATTTTTAAAACGTGCCAAATGAAAGAAACCAGATACAAAAGAATACATGCTTTGTGATTCTAGTTGTATAAAAGTCTAGGAAAGGGCCAGGCATGGTGGCTCAAGCCTGTAATCCCAGCACTTTGGGAGGCCGAGGCGGGTGGATCACGAGGTCAAGAGATCGAGACCATCCCTGTCAACATGGTGAAACCTCGTGTCTACTAAAAATACAAAAAATTAGCTGGGCACGGTGGTGTGTGCCTGTAATCCCAGCTACTCAGGAGGCTGAGGCAGGAGAATTGCCTGAACCCAGGAGGCGGAGGTTGCAGTGAGCCAAGATCGCGCCATTGCACTCCAGTCTGGGTAACAAGAGCGAAACTCTGTCTCAAAAAAAAAAAAAAAAAAAAGTCTAGGAAATGCAAACAAGGCAATGGGAGCAGAAAGCAGCTCCGTGATGGTGTGGGGGTCAGGTGCAGGGGATGGGGGGCCGGGCTACAGAGGAACATGGGTCGGACTACAGAGGAGCATAGTGGCAGAATCTTACACTGTAAGTGGCTGCAGTTTATTGTATATAAATTATACCTCAATAAAGTTTATTTTTCGAAAAGCACCTAGAAGCATGCCTAACACATGCAAATGGTAAATAAATGGTGGACTTCATAAGAAGTGTGTGTGTGTGTGTGTGTGTGTGTGTGTGTGTATGACTCAATAAGCTCATGAATGAGGTTCAACATCATTAGTCATTAGGAAATGAAAAAACCAAAACTACATGAGATCGTGTGATGGTACTACACTAGAGTGGCTTAAGTTTAAAAGCTGACAATACCAAGTCTTGTCAAGGATGTGGAGCAACCAGGCTCTAATATATGGTTGATAGAAATGTAAGATTGTCCAGCCACCTTGGAAAACCGTTTGGAGTTTTCCCACTGCATACCAAGTTCTTGCCAGCCTCTCCCCTCAGATAAAGTCACTTCTCCTTCTTTGGGCAGCAGCAAGGTACAGAAACTCCAAGCTCTTCCCTGTGGAGCAAAACTGCCAACTCCAGCTCACCTTCTTGGTGGGCTCTTAGAGTCAGAGAAAGCTGCTTCCTGCCGGAAGCAATCGTGTTCTCTGTTTTATCTTGGCTTCCTTATGACCCCAGTCAGACTTCCAAGGTCTGTATGCCACTCCTCAGGCTGGGCTGAGTCAGGAAACCAGCCGGCTCTTCATGCCTGTCCTCTACGTGGCATCATCAGAAAGGAGGAAGCTACATGTGGTTCCAATCACTGCATTACACACTCAGTCTTTATGCCCTTCATTCTGTTTTATTTGGAGGCCCCCTTGGAGACTTTATCCACTAGCTCAGTTCTTGTGTTAAATTCATGTCTGAGTTCAGAACACTTCACATGATAGCCCCTGATTACAATACAATAAAATGAAACAGAAAGAAGACAGGATAAGAAGGATGACACATTAAAAAATAAGTGATCTTAATTCCTGGGCTCGGCATTCTCCATCTGCTAAGATAAACAAGTGCAACTTCTTTGCCTCCTTGCATTGTGATTTGATTCTTATCTCTGGCCTCTCCACCTGGAGCTGTAGGGACCCCCAGGGACCTTTGTTAGCCACTGACCTCACCTCTGGACCCTTCAGGAGTCCCCATCCCCTCTGGAATGTGCAGGGATTTCTAAGTCTATGACATTCTGGTGAAGAATTTTGTTTTAAAAACATAGCATATGGGTACAGAAAATAAAAAAATTTAAAAAAAAGAAAAAAAACCATAGCATAAAGTAGAACAACAGCAGGTATTTCCATCCTATAGTGAATAAGCAACCTGGTGATGAAGGAATATATATGTATATATATACTTCTTTATCCACATATTTGTAAGAAGATCTGGTGGTGGACCTAAAAACTCCTGTCAGTTTGAATTGTTGATGAGCATAAATGCTATTTCGAGATGCCTGCTGCATTGTAATGGGCTGTAAGATACCTAACTGCCGTTGGTGATAAAGTCATAGAAATTGCTAACACTGTGTGGTGTGCTGCCTACATTCATATTAGAAGGAAATGCTACATTTGGGTTAGAAGTTAGTAGAAAAAAAAAGTATATATATATTGCCCAGTTCACTTTAGAGACCCTCTAAATTCTCCCCATAGTCACCTAGGGAGTCTATAGACCCCAGATTAAGAACCCCTGGGGTTAGGACCAAACTCTCTCACCTGCCGGGTATTTTGGGCGAGATGGAATGCCAGCAGCATACGCTGCCTCCTCAATTATTTTTAAAAAGTGATAAAACCTATCAGATACAACATGCAAGGAGTAACATAATGAATATCCGTATACTCATCATTCACCTAAGACATAAACTATATGCAAATATATTTTGAAATCCCCTGCAGACTTGTCACTGCTCACAGTTCCAATCTGTTCCTTTCTCCCAAGGGCAATCACTATCTAGAATCGTCTTCTGTGATTCCTGTATGTATCCTTATGCTTTCTGCACAAATGTACTTACCCGTGAACAACACAAGTATCAGCTGCATGTTTTTAAACTCGGAGTGAATGAGATCATGCTATGTGTATTCTCCTGCAATGTGCTTTTTGCTCTTGACGTTATTTTTGTGAGGTTAATCTGTGCCGATGTATGGGACCTCAGCTCACTTATTCTCAATGTTGCATGGTGTCCTATTGTGTGGCTCTACCACAGGTAAGCTAGCTATTCCGCTGTTGATCGACGTTTGGATTGTTTCCAGTTCTTCAGAATGACAGTGCTACACAGAACATTCTTGTGGGTGTCTCCTGGTGGGATGAATTTGTCCACCAGTGGAATGGCTGGGGAAGAAGGATGTGCATCCGTGGTATCTAGAGGTTCTACCAAACTGCTCTCCAGCATGGTTCTTCCGATAGAGTTGTACTCTGACTAGCAGGGGATGTGAATTCCTACTGCTCTACATGGTCATTACCACTTGGTATTGTTGGACTTTGTATTAATAATAATAATTATAATTTCTGCAGTCTGATGATGTGAGATGGTATCTCAATGTGGTCTTAATTTAGATTCCCTGGTTACTGGTTTTAATAATACAAATGGTGCCCCCAAAGAGAGAAGGTCTTGAAACCTGTGAATATTACTTTGGTAAATTATTTAGCAGGTGTGG
The DNA here is from genome assembly GCF_030222135.1 of Aotus nancymaae. Lineage (NCBI taxonomy): Eukaryota > Metazoa > Chordata > Mammalia > Primates > Aotidae > Aotus > Aotus nancymaae. Next base: position 6,386,131 of record NW_026988412.1, on the reverse strand, counting down.
TTAGGTTAAGGATCTTGATATGAAGAGATTATCTTGGATTATCTGGGTGGGCCCTAAATGTGATCACAAGCATCCTTACAAGAGAGGCAGCGTGAGATTAGACACACAGAGAAGAAGATGACATGAAGGTCTAGGCAGAGATTGGGGTGATGCTGTCACAAGCCAAAGGATGCTGGCAGCCCCCAGAAGCTGAGAAAGACAAGGAACAGATTCCTTCTTAGAGCTTCTGGTGGGAGCACAGCCCTGCTGACACCTTCATTATGGACTTCTGGTCTCGAGAACTGTGAGAGCCTAAATTTCTGTTGTTTTAAAAGGCACAGGTTGGGGTAATTTTTTCCATTAGGCCTAGGAAGCAAATTCATGGATCAAGTTTGGCTTCTGTTCACAAGTCTATTGGGCATAGGGTTAGGGTTATTCATCAACGTTGCCTATTTTTTCTTATTAACTGTAAGAGAACTTGCTGCATTTGGATATTAATTCTTTCTTGGTATTATGTTTTGTCCATGCCTTGTCTTTTCTGTTTTTGATGGTGGTTTTTTATATACAGATGTTTTAAAGTTTAATGTAGTCAAATGTGTCATTTCTTCTCCTTGTTGATTTGTGTCATGTCTTGATTGAAAAGTCATTACTGTCCGGAAATTGGACATACATAAATATACTGTTATTGTCTGCTAAGTATCTCCTGCTGTGTTGGGGCATGGGCAGCCCCTGCCTCTTGGGTGAGACCCCAGCTGGGAAGGGGCTGCCTCACCCTTCAGATAATGGGCAAAGACATGCAGATATTCCAGGGAGCCTGCCAGAGCACGCTGGACTGGGAGCAGGTGTTGGCTCTTGCAAACTTTGATTTTGTCCAGTGGCCATGCAATGATTTTGATGTTGAGTTTTTTGTAGATATCTACTTTCCTTTTGCTAACCTGTGCTTTTCAATCATCACTTACCATTTGCAACTTTTCAGTTCAGCTACCACCACCGTAGGTCCAATGAAGGCTAATGTGCCCCTCCAGCTCAGCTACGGCTTGTCTGGGCTGTTTTCCCTCCTACTCCAAGCATGTCATCATTTTCGTGTAGCTTATTCTCTGCAGCCCCTAAAATCCCAATCATGACAGTTTTGTTTAATATTTTCCTGTCAAAAATCCAGATTAGAGGCCATGACCTGGGGTACCTTTGGGCTGAAGCAGGTGATGCAAGAGCAAGGAGGTGGGTGAGTAACCTCAGGGATGGCTGCGGAGGGCAGGCCCCCGAGGTCTCAGTTTGGACTCACGTGTCCACCCGCGCCACACCTGGGCCCTGAGCCCCTTGCTGGTTGGCCTGCTATGGACTGCCACCATGGAAACTTTGGTCTCATGTTGGGAAAAAGGAGACTAGAGCCTCTAGCAGAGGAAATGACTCCTCTTGATACATTTTGCAACCCTGACCAAGTCATTAACTGCCCTGCATCTTTCTTGAGCTTTCAGATGGGATTACAGATGAATGTATTTTGAAGGCCCCTTCCAGCTCCTAAAGAGTGTCCAGTGATGCTTAAGAAATCTGAAGGTGTCCAGTTTCACAGACTTACTTCTTCCTTTTAAAAAAATAGTGTAAAGTATACATAACATAAAATTTACTATGTTACTCATTTTAAGATGTACAATTTAGTAGTATTTAGTACATTCACATTGCTGTACAATCATCGCCTCTATCTACTTACAGAACTTTCACCACCCCAAAGGACATCCTGTATCCATTAACAGTCGCGCCACTTCCCCAACCCCCAGGTGCCTGGCAATCAACAATCTGTGTTCTGTCTCTATGGAGTAGTCTAGATTGGGTATTTCATATAAATGGAATCACGCAATTTATGGTCTTTTGTGTCTGGCTTATTTGGCTTAGTAAGGTTCATCCAATTTGTAGCATGTATCAGTACTTCATCTTTATAACTGAATAATAGTCCAACATATCACATTTTGTTGATCTGTGTATTTATTGGTGGATATTTGGGCGTTTCCACCTTATGCCTATGGTAAATAGTGCTGCTGTGAACATTTGTGTACTGGTTTTGGTTTGAACATCTGAATTTACTTCTTTTAGGTGTATTCCCAGGAGTGGAACTGTGGGGCAATATGGTAATCTTACGTTTGATTTGCTGAGGAACTGCCAAACTGTTTTCCACGACAGCTGCACCATTTGTGCTTTTCTTGATACATTGTTTCCCCATTTAAAAAAAAAAAATCTTGTTCTTTCCAATTTCCCATGTTTAAGATTCCTCTGTTCTGAAAAGCATCCTTCATTTATTCCCACCCCGAGATTCCAGGAGACATTTTCTATGAATGACCTGTGAAGCTTTTCAGTACCTTCTCTCCCCACTGAGGAGCCATACTGGGGGCTGTCCCAAAAGAGAGCTGCCAAACCCTGTCACCCATGTCATCTGGGTGCAGAGGGTGAGAAGCAGCCCCTCCAGTGTGATGGGAGGTGGGTAAAGTCAGGGGAAATGAGAACGTCCCCAAGCTGGGAAGGATGTTGATAGAGATTGAGGTGCCTCCATAGATTTCTATCCTCCCAGTGACCCCTGCTCTTTGAGGGGCAGGTCCCCAGCTGGCAGCCCCCAGAAACTGAGAAAGGCAAGGAACAGATTCCTGTTGTGTTCCCAGTGCCTCAGCCACCCTTACACATTGTAGATAGTTACCCGACAGCCTACACAGAGGAATGTGTCTCTTAGCAGGGATGGGTGTCCTGGCTCTGCTTTCTAACAGTTTGGAGACAGGAGTGGTCCTTTGGGGATGGCTTAGTTTGGGTTCAGAAACAAAGTTTTGGGTCCAGAATTGTTTGGAAGGTAATCCCAGGAAACACCCATAGGGAGTGTTACCACTGAGGACAGCTTGGACTCAGTTTTAATGACTCCCCTCTGGGAGACAGTGTAGAACCCTCAGTGTTGAGGCACTAATAGGTGAGGAAGGTGGGGTGTTTATCCCCAAATCTCATCCTACCTTGGTTGAGGGTCACTCCTGTGGTTTGTCACTCCAGTCTGCACGTGTAGAGGCTAAGCACACTCCTAGGGCCAGGGAACATCCTTAGGCAGAAAGATGCAGGAAGCCATAGGCATGGGTGGAAGCTGGGGAGACCCCCAACAGTGCTAACACCGTGCTAACGAGAAAGAGGAGTGGAAGAAGAATTTGACGGTTATTGCCAAGAAATGATCAGTATCTATATCTTGGATTTGACTGATACCATCTTATGTTTGAAGTCATACATGAATGAGAAGGTCTTAACATCTCAACATGTGAATGAGTCAGCTGATCCTGTTGATGTCTATACATGTCAACATGCAAAAATCTCAACAGCCAAATCTTTGAATGCCTCAACATCTGTGCCTGGGAATATCTCAAAACTTTAAAATGCAAATGACCTTGGTTGAGGGTCATTCTCAACATGAGAATGTCTCTACATTTTACCACGTGGATGTCACATCAACAGCTGAATCTGTGACTGTCTCGACATTTCAGCATGTGAATACATCAACATTTCAACATGCAGATGCCACCTGTGAATAATATGTCAACTTCTGAACATGAAAATATCTCAACATGGAAATTTTATGACACCTGAATCCATGGATACCTCAAAGCTTCAATATGCAAATGTCTTGGTATCTTAACATCTGGCTATTACAACATCTCTGAACCTGTGAATGTCTGCACATAACAACATGCAAATGGCTTGATGTCTCAACATGTGATTGTCAACATCTCAACAATGTCTTGACATCACAGCATATGTGACAACACCACAACTCCAAAAGGTTGAGTGAGCCATCATCTTTCTTCTTCTTTTTTTTTTCTTTTGAGATGGAGTCTCGCTCTGTCACCAGGCTGGAATGCAATCGTGCAATCTCAGCTCACTGCAGCCTTCACCTCCTGGGGTCAAGCGATTCTCCTGCCTCAGCCTCCCTAGTAGCTGAGATTACAGGCACCCACCACCACGCCCGGTTAATTTTTGTATTTTTTTAGTAAAGATGGGGTTTCACCATGTTGGCCAGGATGGTCTCGAACTCCCGACCTCATGATTCACCTGCCTCGGCCTTTCAAAGAGCTGGAATTACAGGTGTAAGCCACTGCACCAGGCCACCATTATCTTTCTTCTAAATCCAGTTCTTCAAACCCTATTGAAATACTAGCACACAGAAATTTTAACTCTTGTAGACATTCTGTTCTTTTGCAGGTCAGCACTGCATCTCATATGTGGAGAGATAACTGCTAAAGCTTTGCAACAATCCAATACTGCACCACATTTATATGGAAATGAGGCTGCTGGATATCTCAGATGCTTCCAGATCCTTCTTGGGAAAAGGCCACCCTGAGACCCATGCACTTTCCTGATAGTGGCTTCAGAATCCCTCTCACAATCCCTCCCGGATAGCTGCAGATAAAATGAGGCTACAGATTAGAAACAGAATCTCTGACACTTGTAAAGAGACAGTTGGCTGCAAAGGGAGGAAAAGGAAAAGCTGCAGAAAGTAGGATCCCAAGGGATCGAAAGTGAGATTGACTAGGACGAGCCCCAGGGAACTTCCTGGGACACAGCAATACTCTTTATTTTGATAGGGATTTGGGTTACACAGGTGTATCCATTGTCAAAGTTCAATGAATGTCACTTGTGCCTTTTATTGTAGGTTTTAAATTGCATCTCAGCAGAAAAATACTGCAAACAAAGATATGATATGCTTGCTAAAGTATCCAGGGAAAAGTTGACATTGGCAATATATTTTGAAATGTATTTCAAAAAAGATAGATTGGTGAGTGGATACTTAAATGTAGATGTGAAAAAAACAAGTATTTCACAATATTATCATAGAATCTAGGTGGTGGGTAACATTTTTCAACTTTTATGCATATTTTAAAGTTTTCTTAATGAAATATTTCAGAAGAAAAAGCAGGCTGGGAAAACTAACAAGTCCGTCCTTTGGGGGCTGCTCTACCCACATCATAGACTCTCAGAATGCCTCTTAATCATGTCTCATTTTCATGCCTGATACTCGTTAATGGGCTGAGTTATTTTTAGAAATCTTAAATTCTGGTTCATGTGTAGTTAAGACAGCAAAAACTAAGGTAATTACTTCTGGAAATTTTCCATTAAAAATATCTGCATTTAAAAAAAAAGTGGATTCTTAATTAGGGGTAAGCCTTAGATACTTGGAAAATCCCACTTAAGTGAAATCTCACATTCTCTGACAACACAGATGCAGGAGATGTTATTTTAATTAGCATTTCTAGTTAGTGAGTTATCCTGTCACCCTTACCTTGATCCTGACTTTATCATTTCCAGGGCATTTTTACATGTATCACCTCAGAGTTTCTGAGAAAGGGCTTCTGAGTTGGAGCTGCCCGCGTTTGAATCGCAGTATGACACACTTGCTGGGCGTGTGACCGTGAAGTGTATCACTTCAGAGTTTCTGAGAAAGGACTTCTGAGTTGGAGCTGCCTGCGTTTGCACCGCAGTGTGACACACTTGCTGGGCATGTGACCGTGAAGACACCTCTTGATTTGTTTGAGCTCAGTGCTTTTTTGTGACAGTGGAAATGGTAGTATCTAAAATACAGGCTTCATATAGGAAATAAATAATTCAGACAAAGCACATTAAAGGGCCTGATCAGTTGTAGTTCTTAATGAGGTGGCGTTCTCGGCTTCAGTTACTTTAATGCAGTCACCGTGACGTTTCAGTGAAGGAAGAGAATGAAGATTGTTTTATCATTTCTCAGAGGAGATGGATGGTGTTTGGAGAAGTTCACTTACCTGCAGACCACCAACCATATGGGTCTCCCAAAGTAGATGGAGGACTTGAACCCACATCTCTGCATCCACTGCTGTTTTCACTTCAGCCAGACTCCCCGCACCCCCGAGTCTGATGGGACAGTTATGAAAACAGAATGAGGGGTATAAAGATGAACTGAGCTGGAATCTCCATAGGTCTCGGGGCAAAAATAAAGTTGCCTCATGCTGTTGGGTGTCACGGAGAGTTTTGTTGAAAATTATTAATGTCCATGATTGAACAATGAAAATATAGCTGAAATCACTCAGCAAACTTCTATGCCCTTTTCAAATGTGGTTAAGTATTTGGGCTTCCCATGTGTCACTGGGGAAGCTTGGATTAGGACTACAACTGCCAAAAATTTGAAATCACACTGTAGGAACTGATAGATGTTTTCCTGGCCTGTGAGCTCCCCAGGTGGAGGGGCTCCATGTTTGCACATCCTGCTGCTCTTCAGTCCGTCCCCCGAGGCCCCTCACTTCCCACCTGACATCAAGCACTGGTGAGGAACATTAGGACACAGGTTGAACGCACAAGCATGGATCAGTAGGGCAACAATGGCCTTTTGAAGGGCCCTGGGCCCTTTTCTTCCCCTTCTTTGGTCAAAGCTGTGGAGTTCCCACACACAGCAAGGAAGAATAGCTGTATTACTTGCCAGACCATTCTCCCAGGACCTCAACTCTGCCTCAACCTGGTCATTGGACAGCTTTATGCCAGATATCTAAGTTCTAATGAAGACTTGCCCATCTTCTTAAGTTCATTATCCAGAATTGGCCACCAGCCTTGTTTTAGAAGAAAACACACGTCCATTGGAAAATCATGTCAGCTGTTTGAGTGCTCTACCAATGCTAAAAGGGAGAGCCCTGGAGCCCAGCATGTGTCTGGCTGGGGATGCCCATTCAGGGTGCTCTATGGCAAGATAGAGACCATGAGGGGAACAAAATACACTCACACCAACCCCGGGAGAGACGCTGTGGCCAAAGAACACACACCCGCATGTGGCTTATTGTTTCAAGAGCATGCTAGAGAACTACAACAGACTGTTTGGAGCCTTAACAATCGCTTATTTTGTATTGGATGTTTTAGAAAAGCAAAGGATTTTTTTTCTTTGTATGTTACACGTATGCCAGGAAAAATAGTTCCTGCAGAATGAAAACAACATGAGGGTCAGTTTGCAACTTGAGAAGGCCTGTTGGGTCCAGTTGCAAAGATGCCGTTTTCTCTGAAGCAACGAGACTAAGTATCTGGGGGAGACAGACTTGGTCAGGCAGATGGGCTTGATGTCAGATGGTTGCCTGTCTTTAGGGAGGGCCCAGTTAGGTCTTCGGTGGGAGCTGTGGGTATAGTAATGACCTCGCCCCGGGCCAGTAGGAACGTGGGCTCTTGAAAAGCTGGTTTCTAGAACCTAATGGGGAACAGAGCTGAGCTGTTCCACAGCCTAGGGTGGTTTTATCATTTCCAAGAGATGGCTGGTGTTTGGAGAAGTTCAGTTACCTGCAGATCACCAACTGCGTGGGTCTCCCAAAGTAGATGGAGGACTCGAACCCATGTCTCTGCATCCTCTGCTCCTTCCACTTCAGCCACCCTTCCCCCTCCCCCGAGTCTGATGGAACAGTCATGAAAGCAGAATGAGGGGTACAAAGATGAACTGAACTGGAATCTCCATTGGTCACAGTGCAAAAACAAGATTGCCCTGAGATCAACGGAGATTCCAGTTCAGGTGTAAGGTGTTCACACACGACTCTAGCTTCCTCAGGAGGAGTTAACTATTTTTTTTCTTGAGACAGGGTCTCTCACCTAGGCTGGAGGGCAGTAGTGCAGTCACGGTTCATTGTGGCTCCAAACTCCTGGGCTCAGGTGATCCTCCTACCTCAACCTCCCGAGTTGCTGGGACAACAGGTGCCTATCATCATGCCCAGCTAATTTCTGTATGTTTTGTAGAGATGGGTTTTTGCCATGTTGGCCAGGCTGGTCTCAAACTCCTGGGCTCAAGCTATCCTCCTTCCTTGGCCTTCTAAAGTGCTGAGATTACAGGCATGAGCCACCACACCTGGCCAAGAGCTGTTAACTTTCAAGTCTTACCTTGCCTCAACATCCCCAGGACTGGGCTGGGAAACCCACCCAGACCTCAGGTTTTCTCTGGGCAGTGACATCATCTTCAGGGCCAAGAAACCAGGCCTTACTAGGAGAGCAGGCATGGAGGAGCAGCAGGAGAAATGAAGGGAAGAAAGTAGCCAGAAAAACCTAAGTAAGTTCACCCAGGGCTACATTGGGTGGCCTTTATGTGGACCACAGAGAGGGGCTCCCAGAACCTTGTGCACATCCTCTGTTGAGAATGAGGCCCTCCCCGTGGCTCCTCCATGGAGCCATGCAGCTGTTCCAGGCTGACAGATGCTCTCCCATGAGGCCTTGCACTTTGTACCAATATACAAGGAGAAGGATGTTCCCCTACTGGCCCCATCAGCTCGACTTTTCCTCAAGCCCATTTCTGGGGTTGACAGAAATTCTTAAAGCAGAATTTCTCAAAGAGAGTTTCCAGGACCAACAGTGTCAGCTTCCCTTGGGAGAAGCATGTGAGAAATGCATATTCTCAGGCCTCACCCCATACCCACTGAACCAGGAACTCTGGAGGTGTGACCCAGGATCTGAGTTTTCCCAAACCCTCCAGGTGAGCCTGGTTTTAGATGCACAGCTGTGGAGGAACCACGATAGCTCCTGCAGAAAACAGACAGGAGTGGAGATTCCATTGCGGTGCGTTTCTTTAATCTCTTTCACATTCTACACTCTTTCTGTTGGCTTTAGCAGAGTTTCTATATTGGAATGCATTAGGAATATTTGAGGCGGTGATCTGGCTGATATAGGGCACCAGGGGATTGTCTTTGGAAGTTGCTATACATAAAATCACGTGGTTATTGCTTAAATTGTATGTCGTACAGCAATAAAAAATGATAAAGTTTTTTAAATGATGCCTTTGTTCACACTTTACATAAGAGTGAGTAAAAGTCAATGGTTCATTTCAATGGCTATGAGTTGTCTGTGGAGAGTAGAGCTACCTCCAGCCTGACTGCCCCCAGCCCCTCTCTGAGGCTTTGTAATTAACATATCCAATTGCAGAAGTCTCCTACTTTCTGGTTCAGGACACTGCCCCCTGAAAATAAAGCCTCCCCCCGACCGCCACGACCCTTTTATTTGATTTCTGATTTTTCCCTGACATGTGGGTCCATTATTATCTGTTTTTTTTTTCCTCTGCCTCCAGGCAAGGACTATATTTAAGCCAATTCAAACTTTGCAAGTCTTAAAAATAACTCTCCCTTTGCTAACCCCTTCCAGGTTTGGCAGGGTCTTCCCTGGAACAGGAAATCCATCTCTTTCTACCTGCCCAACCCTCATGATTAACTTGCCCCATGATGTTTTCTTACTTTTTCAAGCTATTATGATACAGTTTGACAAGGTCATTGTTTTTGGTGATGGTGGTAGGAGAGGGTGGGGGTGGGCCCTCCTTTTCCTTCCATTGCCAAGAGTCCTGATTTTTAATGGTGAAGATTAACTTCTGTAAAGGCAAAACAAGCATTATGGCCCCTCATGACTATTCACACCTTAAATGAGTTCATTTTTATCTAATTGTTCCTAAAAGTTATCCTAGCCTTCTGGAAGTGAAAGCTACTATGACTATTTTTAAAAAGGACATTTAAATGCCATTGATAATTATCTCTAGTGTGAATTACTTCCATACTGAAAGGAGGCCTCCGGAGAGTTTTCTTTTTTTGTAGTTCATCTATGTAATGGGGTTTTGAGTACATTTGTGAGTTCTGATCTCTCTTCTCCCACTGTTTCCCATCTATCCCTAATGACCAGCCCTTACCCTAACATGTTTTTCTGTCCCCCCAAACCACTGCAGTAATCAAACTCTCCGTCCCCTGAAGGGGCCTCCCACAACCATGCATCTCTCTTCATGGGAGCCTGAGTAGTGATGAGTGGGAATCTTTGATCACAGAGGGATCTTTGGTAAAATCAAATTTACTTTATTAAAAGTTAAGAGAAAAAATAGGGGTTAGCAGTTGGGCCTCATATTGAGAGGAATTTTTTTTTAATTTATTTATTATACTTTAAGTTCTGGGGTACAGATTGTGCAGATTGTGCAGGTTTCTTACATAGGTATACAGGTGCCATAGTGGTGGTTTGCTGCATCCATTGCCCCGTCATCTACATTAGGTATTTCTCCTAATGCTATCCCTCCCCAATCCCCCCACCCTCTGCTATTTATCCCCTAGTCCCCCCACTCCCCAGGCCCTGGTGGGTGATGTTCCCCTCCCTGTGTCCGTGTATTCTCATTGTTTAACACCCACTTATGAGTGAGAACATGCAGTGTTTGGTTTCCTGTTCTTGTGTCAGTTTGCTGAGAATGATGCTTTCCAGTTTCATCCATGTCCCTGCAAAGGACATGAATTCATCTTTTTTATGGCTGCATAGTATTCCATGGTGTATATGTGCCACATTTTCTTTATCCAGTCTATCATTGATGGGCACTTGGGTTGGTTCCAAGTCTTTGCTATTGTAAACAGTGCCACAATAAACATACATGTGCATGTGTCTTTATAACAGAATATTTTATAATCCTTTGTGTATATACTCAGTAATGGGATTGCTGGGTCAAATAATATTTCTATTTCTAGAACCTCGAGGAATAGCCATACTGAGGGGAATGTTTTAACTTACTGAGAAATGAAGCGTGCAAAATATTTGAAAGGTAAAATATCAGTAAAAGAAGAAGAGAAGAAAAAGGGTCAAATGATCTCCCATTCCCACCTCCCCACCCCTAGATGTACATACCCTGCACCTGACCACCATTCACAGGTACACATGGAGACAGCATTCTGGGAAGTCCTTAAGTGGCTCAACCCTAAGCTCTTTCTACTTTGAAACAGATGCACCAATTGGCATGCCTGATATCCAAAAGAACCTCCTGTGATGGCGGAAGTATTCTCTGTCCTGTGGGGACAACAGCCACTTGCCAATGTGTGTACTGAGCATTTGGCATGTGGCTAGTTTGATGGAAGAACTTAATTTCGAATTTTTGTTAATTTTATTTTAATTCACATTTACATTTAAATGGCCACATGTAGCTACTGTCTCCCAATTGGACAGCATGGAGGTGGATGGAAGGAAGTGGAGTTTCCTGAGCAATGTCCACTCTTCCTCAGCTACCAGAAAATTCCTCTGGATAGTGGTCACAGAAGCAGATTGGCTCCCCAGAGAGGAGTTCCTCACCAGTTTTAAGTCTGGAAGCTAAGGGAGGAAAAGACAATTGCTTGGCAGAGAAACAAAGATAACCGAGGCTTGAAATTTTCACTGAGGTGAAACAGAGCCTTCATGATTAACAAACAGGCTTGGGATGAAAGCAGACAGCTAAAAAAAGAAAAGAAGCTCTGTCTTTTTTTCCCCTGCCTGCTTAGGGATGAATCCCAGAAAACTTTGAGCGTTCAAGGGCTCTCCTTGCCTAGGAAAGATGTGGAGTCACAGTTGTCTTTTTTTTTTTTTTTTTTTTTGAGACGGAGTTTCGCTCTTGTTACCCAGGCTGGAGTGCAATGGCACGATCTCGGCTCACCGCAACCTCCGCCTCCTGGGTTCAGGCAATTCTCCTGCCTCAGCCTCCTGAGTAGCTGGGATTACAGGCACGCACTACCATGCCCAGCTAATTTTTTGTATTTTTAGTAGAGACGGGGTTTCACTGTGTTGACCAGGATGGTCTCAATCTCTTGACCTCGTGATCCACCCGCCTCGGCCTCCCAAAGTGATGCACAGTTGTCTTAATTAGAGGACCAGGTTCTCAGACTAGCTGTGGCTCCCTGCCTTCTGTTTACTATCTACCAAGCCACATCTTACTTGGGAAGACAGAAGGTGGGAATGAGCATTAGTTCATTTCTTTCTTGTTATGCAGGTTCATGAGAGGGTCTGGTGGGGAGGCTCATGAAACACCCTAGACAAAGTTTAGAAGATCGCAGATAGCCCTGGGCCCAGTTCCACTTGGCATTGGTGCATTGGCCATCATCAATGTGTTTGTCTGAGAAAACTAGTTCTGTTTTGGAATGTTCTTTAGTGATGATCAACCAGCAGTTATCACTGGATGTCTGCTGAGTAACAGGCTCCATGTTTTATGCTATAAGATTCAAAAGAAGCATGATGTATTAGCATAGAGCATACTATATAGAGCTGGAAAGATAAAATATACTCTTTTGGAATAAATGGTAGTAAAAGCAGTTATTGAAGTGTTAATTTTTAAGTAAAGAATAGGGCTGTGAGGGTGTGTGTGAATGTGTGTGAGTGTGTGTGTGTGTGTATGTGCATGATGCATGATTAGTTCACATGTTGGTGGCAGTCAGTGGGACATAACTTAGAGGGATGTTGGGCTGTTTTTAGCCTTAGAACCATCATGGCTGGATGGCTGGTGTCTCTACTGAAGACAGGCCAGTAATTGGAAATGAATAGCACTGGCACTTTAAGGCAGTAAAGTACACCCAGAGAAAAAAGTAGCAAACCAGTATCTCAAGACTGCCCTGGGACCCTCATGCCCCTACTGGCCTGGTCAGTTCCATTTCACTCCCCTTGATGATGGTGTCACATCATGGTCCTCATTAGCACATCTGGGCCCTGCATCTCCGCCAGCAGCACTGTCCAGCCTGGCTTGGCTTCAGAGCCTGGTGTGTGCCCTCTATTCATACTGCTGGCTGGCACCTCCAGCAGCAGGCCACTGCATTCAACTGAGGACTGGCCCTTGGTTCTCCTTCCTGGGTGCTCAGGGGACACCACCCCCATTCCATCTGCAGTCCCTGGTACATCTGTTTCACCTCTCTTCCTGGGGCAGGGAGCCATGACAACCATTGGCCTCAGTACTCAGCAGTGTAGCCAAATGACGCATTATTTAGACAAGCATTTAACAAACATTACATCTATTCTGAAACCAAAATGGGGTCTATGGTATCTCAGCATCCGGGAGAATTTTCCAGTTCTGACATATCAAAAGGACGCAGGAGCCAGCTTGAAGAAGATCCCACTGACCAAAGCTGGGACAATTTGAACATCAAAATAAACAATGACAATAACAGGTTATAATTTGTAGAGTAAAATCAGAATCTGTGAGTCCACATGTTGAAGGAAGAAAGGAAGGAAGGAAGGAAGGAAGGAAGGAAGGAAAATTTCTTCCTTTGAGTAGGAGACATGATGGAATTAGAAAAATTACCATTTGACAATCATCATTGTGGTAATTGTTTCAAGCAAAAATTCTAAACTAACACTAAAATTAGTGGATAAATGCTTGATAAAGAGATGTTTACATAGTTTCAAAGCATATCTCCATAGGATACTTATTAATTACAAAGGAAAATGTAGTAACTTGGCAGTAGAGAAGCCTGGCTGCCTCCCATAACCGATTGCTTACAGTTAGTGTCACCAGCGAAGGGACCTGCATTCTGCCTCCTGTTGAAGGACAGCACCGTGGCCTGGGAAAGACACACCGTTACTTCTGGGGTTGTCCTGTCAAAAATACATAGCCTGACTATAATTTTGAGAACTCATCAGGCAAACCCAAATTGAGGGGCATTCTACAAAATAACTGGCCTGTACGCTTCCAGAATGTCACGGGCATGAAAGATAAGGCAAGACAGAGGAACTATCCTGGATTGTGGGAGACAAAGGAGATAGGATGGGTAAGTGCAACGTGGGACTCTTTGTTGATTCCTGAACCACAAGTTTTTTACTTTTCTCATAAAGACATTAATGAGTAATATGAATAAAGTCTAATATAGATTATAGTAGTGTTATCCTTATGAATTTCCATTTTTTTAATAATTTCACAGTGATTATGCAACAGAATATCCTTGTTCACAGGGACATGATATCTGAATTGGGGCCTCAAAGGAACTGTCCAGAATGATGGAAATACTCTGTGTCTTTTTAAAAAATTTTTTTGTAGACTTGAGAGTTTCACTGTTTCACAAACTGATCTCTAAACTCTGGGCTCAAACAGTCCTCCCACCTCAGCCTTTCAAAGTGCTGAGGTTACAAGTGTAAGCCACTGCACCTGACCAAAATGTTCTGTATCTTGATTGGGTTGTGAGTTACAAGGGGATTCACATTTGTCCAAACTCATTAAACTGTCCTGTAAATCTAAGCTTTTTCCCATGTATAAATTGTGCCTCAAAGAAAAGGTAAATAGAACAAATTAAATTCTTCAAAAAGATAATTCCAAAATCACTGTGTACAAAGCCATGGAAGTGGGTGTAAATCTGTCCACAATGGCTACTTGGAAATTCCAAAGCATCCCTGATCTAAGCACATTGTTTTTTTGATGATTCACTACTTTCTGCTCATCCATCATTTCCTTCATAGCATTTCACACCATGTGGAACATAAATGTTTGTCTGTTGTTTGGTAACTGATGTGGTTGACTGTATGATACATTTCATCTTATTTGAGACCTGACAGACCTAGAACAACATACATGTTTCCAGGGAGGAGCAGGTGACCCAGGTCAGAATTTTCAGGCATTCACAACCTTCATGGGAATGTTTTCTGCCATAAGAAATGTTCCTGCCATCTAACGCATGAAAGTAGCAAGTCTCATGGCCCTATGGCTTGAAGCCAGACAGTCCGTCCATTGGAATATCCATTTAATGAATACCAGCCAGCTCCCTGCCTTGTTTTGAAAAGGTTGGAGAATGTATTTGTTGCTTTTAAAATCACTCTCCTGTACCAGGAAGCTTCTAGACACTGTAATCCCTCTGCCTCCAAATCAGATAGAGTAAAAATTTCCTGCCAACCTATCCCAGCAGGAGGAATAGGAGGTTTGAGCACATTGTCAGATCTTTCAACTGAGGACTAGAGTTCAGGCCAAGGAAATGGGTTGAGGACTTCGTCAGAGCAGCTCTCACAGTATCGTGGCTCTGGTTGCTCAAGGAAAGAAACGCAACTCTCTGGTTAGGCTGGCACTGGGCTATCAGCAGCCTGGTGGGTCCCGGTGGTGGTTTTCATCCTTTAGCACATGCTTAGGTCAGATGGGCAATATTTTGACCCTTATTGGCAGACGATGAACTGGAGAATTGGAGATTTTAACTCACTAGAACCTGGGCTTTCTTCCCTCCTTTCCAGGGCTCTTGCCTGTCTTGGTGTGGGTCTTCCCAGAAGCAGCTCCTGAGCAAGGATTTGGGTGCAGGCTATCTCTCTGGGAGGTGAATGAGGACAAGAGCTCTGGGGGCAACTGGGCTGAGGTTTGTCTTGCAGGAGATTCTGGAAAACAGTGTACAACAGGCACCTCAGCGTTTCCTCCCTGACTGGGGAGGGAGCGGTGGCACATATAGGCCAACCGGGAGGTGTGGGAGGATGCTGATTCCGGGCACTTTTGTCCATTGCTCATTTCAGCAAAGAGATACTAATGTTTGTGTGTGACAGTTGAGATGGCAGGCACTGGGAGGGTAAAGGCCTAGGAGGTCTGGGGAGCCCCCAGCAGTGTCTGCTCCGTCGCTGATTAGGTGTAGGTCTTATGGTGTGGAACAGCTGGGAGCACTGCAAAAAAAATGAGCAAAGCATTATGCACAAGACCCAAAGCCTGGCCTTGGACTAGGATCACACTGCCTGAGAACTGGTATCTGGGAAGACACAGTTAGTTCTCTAGCTAGTTCCTGAAAAGGGGGCTTGGGTTCCCCAGGTCCCTACCATTGGCAATAATCCCCCACATGTGGAGACAGCATCCCCACACTCTCCACACGGGGGAAAGCTTTTGGCTGTCCATGTTTTTAGTAGTGTATTTTCCCACCTTTGTGGGGTAGAACCCCAGACACAGTTCTAATCCCACATCTGGACCCCTGGCCAAGTGAAGCTGAGCAAAGTTCTTAGACTCCCTGTGTTCTGTAGTGGGAAGGTCTATGGAAACCTACCCCAGAGTCTGAGGAAGCTGATAGGCTGAAGAAACAGGCTGTCATACGGATATGGATCCATATCTCAGTTGGGTATGGCAGCCTTTTCTTCAGCCCATCAGCTTCCTCAGACTTCTCTGTAGAAGCCTTGTCTGCATCTCAGGTGGCAGTGAAGCAAGATGGTAGAACCCATGCCATCACTCCCCAGACCAGACCCAGGGCTTCTATATCATAGGGAAAGGGTATACATGCTTTGGAAGGGATGTGTAGGACAATTGCTTAAGGGCAGGATTTATGGTAAGAACATGCTCTTACACAAATAACAGTAAATAAACTGGAAACCTTAGAACTGTGGTTACTCAGAAGTCAACATGGTGGATTTTCTTCCAAGATACAGTTGCTTTAGCTTCATACCTTGTATCTAGAATTCCTCATGTGCTATATCTGTATTTGCTTGGAAACTTCTAACGCAGGGAAAGAAGCAGAAGTTGAGGGAAGGCAGGAATGAATATAAAGAAATCATAAAGGAAGCATTTCAGGACATGTGAAGCCCCATGAGGTGCAAGAGAAAGACAGGAACATCCACAGCCCACTGATGCTCTCACTCAGCGTCAGGCTCAGCCACACCCACTTCCTGAGGGTGAGGGATGCTCTTGCAGGACAAAGTGCAAACTGAAAAACAAGGAAAAAATGGTTCATGTGGGAATAAAGGCCGTGACCTTGGCCTTATTAGCACTATCTGGGAGCAGTCTCAGTGTGTTCTTCAATTGTTTCTTTTTAAATGGTGAAACAGAAAAAGGAACAAGTCAACAAACAGACTAACCAAATCCTGGAGAAGCTTCCTATCGTTTACTAGGAATCAAATCCTGCTGGAGCGAGAAAACTGAGATTCCTTTGTCTCAGCCCCAATGATCATCTTACTTATTAAGAGTGACAGAGCAGGAAGGAAGGGTCCCCAGGGAAAACCAGAAAACACAAGAAAATGCTGGGCTTTCCTTCCCGAAGCTCAGCACCACTGAGCAAAGCACACAGGAACAACCAGCACATTTCATCTTTCTCTGTGGCAGCCAGAATAACAGATTTAATCAGGTGGCATCAGAAGGCAAATATTTGGACCTGTCTATGGAAAGTTCTTCTGATCCACAATTTCCTGTGGTGGCCCCAGGGCTGGATGGGACCAAAAGGGAAATGAATTGCACAGAAAGACACATGCCTGACTTCATTACCCAAAGAGAAATAAAGAAAGAAATTCTTTAACTTTGTGATTTTTTTGGCCCATTTTTATTAAAGAGATATCCTGGCAATGTGCCCTGGCCAGGGGCCTGCAGGTGGGATCCTGTGCCTGCCTCACCTTGTCTGTTCACACGGAAGCTTTTAGGTCTGGTTTTTGTTTGTTGCTGGTGTTTAGCTCCTGAGAGGTGATCTGATTTCTGCAGTGTAATTTGTCCTTCAGCAGACCCCAAGGGAAATAAAGCCCTCTCTCAGAGGCTCCTCCTTGTCCTGGCCAGCACCAGCCCCATGGTCACCTCCTCTGCAAAGGCAGAGCCCTGGAATGGGCCGAGCTCAGGTTTGGAAACTCCTATGGTCAGGGAGACCTGGTGAAACATTCGAGAAGCCACCCCTTTTCTCTACCTTTTGGTGGTCAAAGCAACTCAGCAGGCAGATCTTTGCCATCTCCATGCTTTTTCCAAGGATGTTTTCATCTGAGATGATGTTCCTAATTCTTGAGGGACCTGAGCCCATGGAGGATCTGATTATAGTGGCTATTCATTCTGACTTAGAATTTGCAGATTTTTGAGGTCAGTCAGGCCCGCCCTATAGATTCCTAGTCCATGGGTTCCAGGTTAAGGAGATTTTGTCCAGACTGATGTAGGTGAAGGGATAAATTTAGTGGAGGAGGAGCTTCAGCTGCTGCTAGCCATCATTTTCCTGGAGTGGGTGGGCTTCTGAATTTGGCGGCATCTGCTGAGGGCATGACCTGTTTTTAAGTCAAGATAAAATGAAGCTGAGATCAGTGGTGGGAGTAGGGTGGGCAGGGAGGCGTGTGTGTCTGTCTATGAACCCTAGATCCCTGGTAGGGTTAATCACAGCTTCTTTCAGGTTCTTGAATGGGTTGAATAACTGGATGAGGGATTCCTTATCCATGTAGTTGTCACTTGTCCACTAACGTCAGTTTTTCACAGCAGCATTTTGTAATGTAGTATAGGTACTTTAATGCCAAATGCCTTTGCTTGAGTTTCAGTAATGAAATAGCCTCAGATGAAGTGTAGAGGAATGGTTCATCCTGTGGTCTGAGGGCAAAGCAAGGAATCTCCATCATGCTTCAAAAATAAGAAAGTTTCCCAGTTCCTCTGCTTACCTGACCCTTAGATATAACCCAGATATCACCACCCTCTCAGTGACAGGGTGGGTGGGCTGTCACTCCTCCACATGCTCAAGTTGCCATTTCTTTCTGGTCTTGCATGAGTAACCATAACCCTGTTAAAATGACAAATGTTTTCCCCGAGCTGGAACACCAGTGAAGCAGGCTGGATTTGTATCCCTGAAAATTAGGCAGAGTGCCTACCCACTAAGCGCTCAGACCAGCAGAATCCTGACTATTGAATGAGCCTCTCCTTTGCTGCTCAGTTATAAGACTTGGGGAGACAAAGCCTGCACACCTTTCCTGTCTCTTCCGGAGTTCTGGGCACTGGTAGGCTCTCACCCATCCCTGTGAGTTCACGATTTTACAGCCCTTTGTAATCTGCACTGTCCTTTCACAGTATTACCCGACTTAATTCTCATCGCAAGCCAGTGGGTAGGCATGATGGTGGTGTTTTCTCAATGCAAAGCTCAGGTATGGGTCACAGAAGTTAAAGGATATGCCTGAGTCACAGCTGTGATCAGCAGGAAAACATGGATTTGTAGGCTCTCATGGCCCTGATCATATCCTTCACCCATTCTTATCAGGGCACCTGCATTCTTTTGTCAAAGAGCTTTCTCTGGCCACTTAAATGTGGCTTGCCAGCCTTTGTGGTAGACCAGAGCAATGAATGCCTTCTGGAGCCACCCATAGTTAATGACAGATGGGAGTTGGTGTATAAATACCCCAGCTCCCTTACCCTTGGGCAAGGTAACACTGAGTCCGTGTTTTTATTTTTTCCCAGAGTTCCTGCTGGTAGGAAGCCCCAGGGATAACTCATGCAACCACTCATGCCTCACTGGCTGGTGTCTCCTCCCAGTATCACCACCTCCCAGACAGCCGTGCTTCACCTCACAGATCAATCACTTGTACTGAAACCCTTGCCTCAGGGTTTGCTTCTGGGAGAACCTACACTGTACCCCAGATTCCTGGGCACTAAATCCTGGCTTTTCTCATCTTCCCCCTGCACATAAAGGTTCACCAGGCTCCTTAGGGAGAAGGCAGGCTTTGTCCCGGGGCTCAGAACACCCTGTCTCAATACTGTGGTGTGTAACGTATAGTTAAAGTTGGTGGGTTTTCTTTCTTTCTTTCACTCTGGGAAACTGACTAGCCCTCCCTTGTACACTCCCTCATGAGTTGCACAGATCAGCATTGTGTTTCTTATCATAAAGAGAACTTGGCTGAAACGGAGGTGGGGCAGGCAGACACCCAGGAGGAAACGCCAGTGTCGGAGTTGCTGGCCTGAGAAGATAGATTGGGCCCAGATAGGTTAAAGGTTCATGGAGTGACTGCATTTCTTCTGCACATTGGCTTATGTTATGTGAGAGGAGGAAGTGGCATATCAAACTCCACGACAGATGTTGTAAATCTTGGAAAGTATGCTGCGACCATTTCTTCACTGTGGCTTGGAAATGAAGCCATGTGTCAAACCAGGGGCCAGGCGCCCAGGCCTCACTCACCTGGGCTGTGCCTCTGGCCAGTGGCTGAGGTGAGCTCCCCAGGCATCCATGCTGGAGTATGTTTCTACTTTATTAACACCCTCGAAAATCAGAGAAGCTGAGGAGACCACATCAAAATTTCCTGAGAAATTTCTCTCCTGCACTAACCTCTCCTGCAAAGGTGAACTAGAATTTGCCACATGAGTGAGGGGACCTTTTTTAAATGAGGCAAGAGCTCCACTATTCCCGCAGCTGCTTAGAAGTTTCTCTTCTGTCTTGAGAGAGATTGTAATAAAGAGAAGTCGAGGACAGCCTGGCTTTGTTTTTTGAAACTACTTATCAAAGCGAGATCATCCTAACTCACTATGCAAGGTATGTGTGCAACTGTGTGAGTGTGTGTTTTTGTGTGGGAGTACACATTGAAAGAAAATATGTAAGGATGAAGGAAAGAAGAAAATAGGGCTGCTTCATGGAACACATCGTGTACCCCAATTAATGCTTCCCATACTTTTATTATTTTGTTTGTAACATTATTTGCTATTAATGAAACTGCCAACTGGGAATAATGTTTTAGGTGCTAGGCGCCACATTCAACAAGAAACCAAAGAGTGAAAGGACAAATGGAGGGCCGTCTGTGTTCAAGACGGCTGTCCGCTGGTCGCCCTGGTGAGGAACAGTGACGTGAAGGATAAGAGAAGGATTAATGGAAACTGTTGAGCAAAGTGAGGCTTCTCAGTCATCTCCAGATTGCCTTGTGCGCTGCTGTATCTGTGTGTCCTACCGTAGCGTGGATACTTGTGGCAGGCCGTCGTTCTAGCCCTGCTGGGAGACAGATTCCAATCCGTTATTTCACTCTCCAGCATGAGCCAGCCAAGGGAAAAGGATATTCCCAGAACCAGAGTGTTCCAAGTTTTCTGAAAGGTCATTGCAACTTTTTCTTTTTGGTAGCTCCCAGCAAAGCAGAAACACTTGGAAGTCAACCCTGTCCCTTTAACGCTGCTGTGAGCTGACTCCATTTGTCTGAGATAAAACTTCCCTCTTGGTCCAGTAGCATTCATGGCTGAGTTGGCCACGAGACAGAGGACCCTGTGTTTCTAATTATTTCTGGATGAAAAGTCCTGCAGGCCAGTGGAGATTCGGGGCAAGGATGGCCAGGTGGAGCCGTCACCAGCGTGCAGTGTATTGTAGAAATGGAGAGATAATTAAATTAAAAGTGCCAGGTGCAGGCATTGAAAAAATAACCCTGGGTGTTAATTATGCAGTTCAGCGTTAGCGGAGGAAATGCCACCGGCCTGTCCATCACGTGGCAGTTGAAAAGCTTGGGAAAGACACATTCACGATTTCTAGAGAATTTGCCAGGGCAGCCTGCTTGGGATTCTGGTGAAGCAGAGATTATTTATTAGTTGAAGTGTGTACATTTTCCCTTTTTCCACTCAGCCAAGGTGAACATTTGGTGGGTATTCGGTGTGTGGGGGATTAACTTTGATCCATGTGAAAATTTGAATGTTTGAGGATGTTGCTTCTAATTTAAGCACTAAGGAATATTTCTTCTCTTTCTTATTTGAAGTGAATTTGATTTTAGAGGTCAGAGGCAATGTGCCCCTGTCATGAAGATGGAGGGGTAAATGGTGGTATGTTCAGGCAATGCAGTACAGCACAATAATCAAAAGAAGTGGAACCCAGTAGCGTGCAATAGCAGCATGACTGCGTTACAGGCACAGTGGAATGAATGAAAGAAGCCAGACCTCAAGACCCATTCCGCATGAATTTATTTTGGTGACGTTCTGGAATAAGTTAAACTAAGCTATGGAGGTGGATGTCAGGTCTGTGGCTGCACTGGGGAACTTTATAGGATAATGGGAGTGTTTCTTTTTTTCTTTTTGGGCTGAAGGGCACATGAATGTAGATATTTTTCAAAATCCATTGAATGCACACTTAAAATCTGTGCATATTCTTGCATGGAAATTATCCCTCAATGAAAGGAATGTGAAAAGACCTTCTGTGTTTTGTCCTTCCATGGATTTTGAGCCCTGGTCTGTTCGTCTCAAAGGATGATCAGGATGAATGTGTTTGTGGTTCTTCCTGACCACCCAGTCTTTTGCTGTCCACAGATCTGTTCAGAAAAGGCTTTCATTCCAAGGAAGCAGAATTGAAAATAGGATGGCACTACAGGTGGCCAAATCTGCCCAATCCTGTTTTTGTAAGTAAAGTTGTACAGCCACATGGCCAGTGATTTATGTGTGTGTCTTCTGTGGCTGCTTTCATGCCACAGTGACAGCTGAGGAGCTTCTACGGAGACTGATGTACCACCCAAAGTATTTACTCTCTACCCCTTTACAGAAAAGGTTTGCTGACCCTTGGTCTAAATAATCATTTCTTTTTGGAACTTATCCCTTCAGATCTGTGTAGGTGGAGATTTTGGATGGAGAGTGCTGTCTGGGAGCGAGAACCCTCTAGAGACAGGCACAGAGGTTGGGCGTGGTCACAATTTGGATAAGCTGTCGTTCATTCCCGTGGAGTTCACTGGGCATGCGTGCTGTCACAGATTTGCAACAGAGCACAGAGCTTGGCCTATGTAGAGGTTTTTGTTGTTTCTTTTAAGTTATCCAGGCCACTGTAAAGAGAAGAGGAATAAATAAGACCTGGAAGCTATCAGTGGCCAAAGCAAGACCCCTGTTTTAAACCCAAAGCCACTGGCTGCAAATTATCCCTGCATGGAAAAAAAGACTAAGTTAACTGATTTTGATAAAAGTCAATGTGATCTGGTTGAATTGGGTCAACATGGTTGGCAATGTTTATTAAGTCAATGAAGAAACAAATTGAACTGATGTAACAATTCAGTTTTGAATTTGGGGCTAAATGAGCCATTTTGTTGAGGATACTCTGTGCTATTGTTTTCTTTGGTAAGGTTTAAGCCTCCCTTCTCTCCTTTACCTTCTACCCGAGATGAATGCATGTGACCAAGCAGGAAATCTTCAGAGGATTTGCTAACGAGACACACAGGTCCCAAAGCTCAGTCTTTCTTCATTTTGCAGGTATTTATTTTCTTAATCTGTCTGCTTTTTCATTCCACAGTTACTGGAATTAAAGAGTTAGATCTTGGGGAAGAACGATCAATAGCTTTAATGAAAGGGGACAAATGCAATTGGTATCACCTAAGACTTGAGAAGTTGGCCCTCTACTCTCTTAAAAAAAAAAAAGATGCAGTGGGCTAATTATGGACCCCAAGAGTTCACCTAATTGGGGAGTTTTTAAAAGTCAAGGCGATGCCTCAGTATTATATTGTACCATTCCTTAATGACCCTGGGTTACAGTGGCTGTGAGCAGATGAGGAATAATTGTTGGAAATGGAAAATTACTGTTTAACCAAGAGGATTTCTGAAACAAGCAGATGAATCATGAGTGGTAAAAATGTGCTCTACGGAATATGAGGATTGCCAATTTCATCATATGTCCTGGGCATCCTGGGTGAGAACTCACTCATTTACTCACATATGTTCAGAGCCTCCCATAAGTCCGGCACTATACTAGGAGCTGGGGTACCCTTGTGAGAACCACCCATGTGTTTCTGACTTCAGGGAGCTTCACTCTGGAGTGGGGTGTTGGGGGTGGAGAATAATTGGAGTTAAGGCTGGAAAGCCAAGATGGCAGCCATGTGGGGTCAGGGTTTTGCTGAGTTTGTTATTTAAGCCTGTGGTCAGTGGAATGCCATTTTCTACTGTTTTAGGAATGAGGGGGTTTGGTAAACTCGAGTCTCGCCATATTTGTAGTGAATCTGAGATGGGACATGTTGGTATTTGTGCTGCCAGTGATCCTGGGGAAGACCTCTGCATGGGCCATGGGGGCCTGTGCTCACAGGTGAACACCCCCAGCTATCTCTGTTAACCGGAAGTCAGTCAGGGATTGGCAGAATTAAGCCAGTGGCTGCTTCCACTGCATAATAGTGTCAAAAATGATTAAATCTCTATACAAGCCCCCCCTCCTCCCTCCAGGCCACTGTATCTGACAACAGCAGCAACAACAACAGTGACAATCACCACACCGTTGTCTGATTTCCCCCCTTACAGCTTGCTTCATCTATGGATTTGGGACTGAAGGAGAATATGATTGTCCATACTTTCATAAAGCGCCAAGTGTTTGTTCTATATGTGTTCGTATAGAATTGCTAAAATAAACCTATGGCCCAGACATAGGCTGGCTAGCATTGTGTATGCATTCATTCATTTATTAACTCATATTTATGAAGTGCATTGCTATGTGGCAAATACCCTACTTGGTGCTTGGGAATAAATAGTGAACAAACGCGAACCCAGTTCCTGCCTACAGGGAACTTACAACCTAAAAATGGAGGCAGGTGCCAGATGTGGTGGCTCACGCCTGTAATCCCAGCACTTTGGGAGGCCGAGGCAGGTGGATCAGGAGGTCAGGAGATCAAGAGATCGAGACCATCCTGGCCAACATGGTGAAACCCCGTCTCTACTAAAAATACAAAAATTAGCTGGGCATGGTGGTGTGAGCCTGTAGTCCCAGCTACTCAGGAGGCTGAGGCAGGAGAATTGCTTGAGCCCAGGAGGCGGAGGTTTCAGTGAGCCGACACCACGCCACTGCACTCCAGCCTGGCTCCTGGTGACAGCGAGACTCTGTCTCAAAAAAAAAAAAAAATGGAGGCAGGTAATCATCAAACAATATTCAAATATATGCTTGCAAGTTTAGAAAAGGATTATAAGTGATGCAATATGATGAGATGGCACAACAGGTCTGGAGGTCAGGAGAGGTGTGGCAGAGAAGAAAGTGACACTGGGTCTGGAATCTACAGGAAGCCATTGACCAGCTGAAGGTTGGGGAAAGGACTGGTGGTGCGAAGGAAGGCACATTAGACGAATTGAGAGAAGACTGCAGAGAAGCAGAAAGGGAGCGTTTGGTGTGAGACGGGGCTGGAGACACTGCAGAGACCCGGCAATACTAGTCCTTGTGGGTTGTGTTAAGGAGGCCAGGCCTGATTTCAAGAACAGCAGGAGGCTGCTGCAGTGCTTTAATCAAGGTGGATTTACATTTGGAAGATGCACGTTCGTATTTACATTTTGGAAAGATCTCTCTGGCTGCTGTGCTGCTGTGGACGGGGAAGATTCAATCTCCGATGATGGCTTTCTACTGACTTGTTTTCCTTCTTTTACTTCTCTTCTGGGTTTGGGGGCTCTTGGCTAGCCTCTGAGCAAAAGCATTGGTCACAGGGTATTTATTAAAGGAAGCATGATGGATTATTCTGAGGACATTCTTTGAAATCTGGAGTGAGAGGGAATACCATATGCCAGCAGCAGTGGGCAAATGGGAGTTACAGTGCTAAGAGGTAAACTGATGTCTGAAATGATTCTATCTACCAACCTTGGCCATGAGAGTGAAGTTCCTATTTCGTAAATGGGAATATAAACCTGGTTTATCCATTGACATAATGTGTAAGAGGTTTTCCATGGCAGCAAATCTTAAATGATAGAGCCTTGGGGAATGATTTCTGACCTTTTATAATAATTAGCCAGGTTGGGGCAGTGGCTCATGCCTGTAATCCCAGCACTTTGGGAGGCCAAGGTGGATGGATCACGAGGTTAGGAGTTCAAGACCAGCCTGGCCAATATGGTGAAACCTCACCTCTATTAAAAATACAAAAATTAGCCAGGCGTGGTGGCATGCGCCTGTAGTCCCAGCTACTCGGGAGGCTGAGGCAGAAGAATCGCTTGAACCTGGGAGGCGGAGTTTGCCGTGAGCCAAGATCGCGCCACTGCACTCCAGCCTGGGCAACAGAGTGAGATCCGGTCTCAAATAACAATAATAATAATAGCCAGGCCAGGATACATAGGCAAAACACCTGGCAACCAACAGCC
Organism: Aotus nancymaae; assembly: GCF_030222135.1. Lineage (NCBI taxonomy): Eukaryota > Metazoa > Chordata > Mammalia > Primates > Aotidae > Aotus > Aotus nancymaae. The sequence continues at coordinate 6,360,726 of NW_026988412.1, read as the reverse complement.
TAAGTGTCAAGGGGCAAAGGATGGAAAGACAAGTATGAAAGTGCTTAACTCAGTGTCCTGCCTAGATGGTAGCTATTAGCATAATGACTGTTACTAATACACACATCACTGTTTACCAACAGAAATGTCCTGCATTGCTCTCTCATCTTTTAAAATATTTATGTATTTATTCATTCATTCAAATCATTGTTTCAGTGAATGGGTTTATTGAGCGCCTACTATACTATGCATTGTTTTGGGAGGTGGGGACTCAACAGTGTGCAAAAACTAAGTTCCAGCCACCATGGAGCTTACATTCTGGATGGGAGAGGAGAATAAACAAATAAAATTAAATAAATGAATGCATTGTCCGGCAGATGGTGATAGGAACTGAGAAGAGAGACACAAAGCAGGACAAAGAGAAGGAGAATGATGGATAAGATGGTCTGGGAGGGCCTCTTTGAGGAGACACTGCGCGCCAAGCTCTGAATAGAGGGAGTGAACTACGCAGATCACTGGAAAGATGGAACAGCAGGTGCAAAGGCCCCACAGCAGCAGGTGCTTGCAGGATTTGAGAAGGAGTGCCCTCCACTGTGTGCCCAGAGCTTCTGTTATTCTATAACTACTAATGCTTAATAACAGGAGTGGCCCCTCCTTCAGGTGGAGAAGATGAGTAGCTCTGATAGAGTAGCATCCACTTTTCATTTTCTTCCTTTGTTCCTTAACGCTCTTATGCCCACCTCCCAACTACAGTTTCAGCACAGTTTAGGTGGGCAGCTGTTTATGTACTAGGTAAAGTTTCCCGGAATAAATGTCTTGAGATTTTAAGTAAGGCATAGTATTATCGTGTGTCTTTTCTGACAAGTTTCAAGATTGACAAAAATCTGCATTTGTCTAGCAACACAGTGACTGGAGGGGCAGGCGTTCTGTTAAACGTGGAACAGAAATAAGCAGTGGGAGTTGATGTGCTGAAGTAGCAATCGAAGGAAATACAACTTTGGATGAAGTGGAACCACTCAAATGGCATTTGAAATGTCTGCTCTGCATTCGATAGATGATGTTCTCTGCCATCGGCATCCTTTCTGATATTTATGCAGACGTTTGCCACATGTCAGTTCTCAGCTGGGGACCAGGAAGCATTCTTCAGGATGTCAGCGTCTTGATAAACATGTCACCAATTTGTGTGATTCACTACATGTGAATAAATGCTATGAATTTGGCTGATCAATTCATATGCCAGGACCTACCAATGTGGGGGAAAATGCCACTTCTTATCTGTGGGTGGAAATGAAAAAACCAGCGTGATAGTGCACAATGCATGATCTGAGTGCGTGAAAAGTTTTAAGGACTCAATTACTGTTGATGATGATAATATGAGTAATTGAAGCCATATCAGAATTAGTCTAATTTACTGCAGTGGGAGGAAGAAAAAAAATATTTATTTTTATACTCATGAGAATCATGGTGATTGAAATTAAGCAACTTCCTCATCTTTTTAAAAGAGAACCTAGAGAGGCTGTTATCTTTGTTGCAGGGGCCTGGCGGCTGGCAGACATGCAATATGAATTTACTTGTCCCTCCTGATTTGGGGGCTGCTCAGGCCCTGGGTGTAATGAGTATCTGTCTCTCTGCTTGGCTCCTGTCTCTCCAGCCTTTCCAGGCAACACCAAAATCTCCAGAGGGCATTAAGACTGGATAACCAAACTGCACAAACGTGAGGGGAGAGAACAAGGTTTAATTACAGCTTCCCTTCATTGCCTGTCTTCTCCCACCCTGAAATTAATCTGTAAACAAACATAGCATATTGGGGTTTGAAGAGAATTCAAGCAGGAGGTTGTTTGGTTGCAGCCAGGACAGATGATGGGGCTGCAGTTTGATCCGAGATATTCCCTCAAGTCTGGCTACCCCATGTCTCTATGGCAAAGCCTGCAAAATTGTGAGCATTCAGTTCTGTGCAATTGCCCCTGACTTGGCTGACAAAACATATTTTTCCATCCACTTCTGACAGAGGCTTCTGTTTAAATAGAGAGAAGAAGAGAGATGATCTCTTTTAAAAGTGATTCCAGTCTGATTCTCGAAGTGCAAGTGGTAAAGTCACCAAGCCTAATTGGAATGAATTGATTTATCCTCCTTGGCAGCTCTGATCAGTACCCTCCCAAGAGACTGGACTATAAAGGGGAGGTAATCACGATGATATACATATTTCTTCAGATGCTGCATGGCTAATCCAGTCCATTTTCCATAGATACTATCACTTAAGACAGCTGCTATTCTATCGCTGGTCTTGGATTTTTTTTATTTAATCCCATACTTCAAGAACAGAAATCTGTTGGGGTTTTGAATGCGGAAGAATTGCCAGCAAAGATAGGGTAAGCAAACTCTTTCCTTTAATATTTTTCTACAGAAGTTAAGTCTTTTTTTCCACTATCCCCAGGCAAAAACTGAATGACCATTTATCCTGTGAGATGTCCTGAAGCTACATATAACATACACGTAATAATCATCTCCGTGCCCGTGCTGACGTTCTGTGTTCATCCATCAGACCCATGGAGCCTTGGTTTGTCCTTCTGCCTGGCCTGCTTGACCCTGAGAGGACTGAGGAATGTGGGGTTGGGGGCTCAGCCTCTTAATTGCCACAGTGTGTGACTTATGAGTTCCACTTTTGTCTTGGTCAGCTGGGGCTGCTATAACAAAATGCCGTAGACTGGGTGGCTCATAAACAACAGAAATTTCTTTCTCACGGTTCTGGAGGCTGGGAAGTCCAGGATCAAGGTGCTGACAGATTCAGTTCCTGATGAGGCTTGTAAACAGCCTTCTTCTCACTGAGTCCCCACATGGGAGAGGCAGGGAAGCTCTCTTCTCTCTCCGCTTATAAAGGCACTGATTCCATCATGAAGATGCCATCCCCTTAGCCTAACTACCTCCCAAACACTCATCTCCTAGCACCATCACATTGGGCATTAGTTATTCAACTGTGAATTTGGGGAGGACACAAACATTCTGTCCATAGCAACTTATATTTTTATCTTTTGCTATTCTTTTCATTTTGAAATAATTTTATTTCTCCAGCTTTATCAAGGTATAACTGGCAAATAAAATTGTGTATATATATAAATATATATATATATATATATATATTTTTTTTTTTTTGAGACAGAGTCTCACTCTATTGCCAGTCTGGAGTGTAGTGTTGTGATCCCAGCTCAAGACAGAGTCTCACTCTATTGCCAGTCTGGAGTGCAGTGTTGTGATCCCAGCTCACTGCAACTTCCATTTTCAGGTTTCAAGCAATTCTCCTGCCTTAGCCTCCCGAGTAGCTGGGACTACAGGCACGCACCACCATGCCCGGCTAATTTTTTGTACTTTTAGTGGAGATGGGGTTTCACCATGTTGGCCAGGATGGTCTCGATCTCTTGACCTTTTGACCCACCTGCCTCAGCCTCCCAAAGTACTGGGATTATAGGCATGAGCCACCACACCCGGCCAAAATTGTATATGTTTAAGGTGTACAATATGACTTTTTAACTTACATAAACATTGTGAAATAATTACCACAGTCAAGATAATTAACATATTCATTGCCTCACATAGTTAGCATTTTGGTTTTGGGTTAATATTTAAGAGCTACTCTCTTATCAAATTTCAATTATACAATGCAATATTATTAACTATAGTCATCATGCTGTACATAAAATCTCCAGAATGTATTCATCCTGCATAACTGAAACTTTGTGCTCTCAGAACAACATCTCAACATCTCCTCCACCTCCCAGCCCCTGGCAAACACCATTCTACTCTCTGCTTCCAGGAGCTTGACTTTTTAAGATTCCACATATGAGTCATATCATTTGGATTTGTCTTTCTGAGCTTGGCTTATTTCACCTAACATAATGCCCACCCATATTCAAGCAAACAGGAATTTCCTTTTTGTTGTAAGGCTGAATAGTATTCCATTGTGTATATATGCCACCTTTTCTTTATCTATTCATCTGTAGGTAGATGGACACTTACATTGATTCAGAATCTTGGCTACTGTGAATACTGCTGCAGTGAATATATTGGAATGCAGATATCTCTTCAACATACTGATTTCATTTCCTCTGGATACATACTCCAAAGTGGGATGTGGGAATCATAAAGCAGTTTTCATTTTAATTCTTTGAAGAATCATCATACTGTCTTCCATAATGACTGTACTAATTACACTGCCACCAAAGGTGTACAAGAGTTTCTTTTTCTCCACATCCTTGCCAACAGTGGTTTTCTTTTGTCTTTTTATGAATAATCATCCTAACAGGTGTGAGGTATTATCTCACTGTGATTTTAATTTGCATTTCCCTGATGATTAGGCATTTTTCTTGTATACCTGCTGGCCATTTTTATCTGGTCCCCTGATCATTTTTTAATCAGGTTATTGGCTTTCTTGCTATGAAGTTGTTTGAGTACCTTATGCGTTCTAGACATTAATACCTCATCAGATGTATGGCTTGCAAATATTTTTTCTCATTTCTTAGGTTTCCTCTTCACTCTTGATTGCTTCCTTTACTGGGCAGAAGGTTCTTAGTTTTGATGCAATCCCATTTGTCTGTATTTACTATTGTTGCCTCTAATTTGGGGGTCATGTCCAAAAATACAAAATCATTGTCCACACTTATGTCAAGAAGCTTTTACTCGATGCTTTCTTCTGGTAGTTTTAGAACAGTTTCAGACCTTATGGTAAGTTTTTAATTAATTCAGAATTGATTTTTATATATGGTATGAGATAATAGTCCAACTTTATTATTAAGCGTGTTTCCCTAACACCCCTTATTAAAGAGACTGTTCTTTCTCTGTTGTGTGTTCTTGGTACTTTGTTGAAGACCAATCAACTGTAAATGCTTGGATTTATTTCTAGGCTTTCTGTTCTGTTCCACTGACCTGTATGGTTGTTTTTATGCCAGTACCATGCTCTTTTGCTTAGTAGAGTTTTGGATATATTTTGAAGTCAGGTGATGCCTCTGGCTTTGTTCTTTTTGCTCTAGATTGCTTTGGCTATTTGAGGTCTTTTGTGGTTTCATATGAATTTTAGAATTGGCTTTTTTTTTTTTTTCTGAGACAGGGTCTCATTATGTCACCCAGGTTGGAGTGCAGTGTTGCAGTCATAGCTCACTGCAGCCTCAACCTCTTGGGCTCAAACAATCCTCTTACCTCAGCCTTCCAAGTAGCTGGGACTAGAGGCACACACTACCATGCCAGGCTAATTTAAAAACTTATTTTTGTAGAGACAAAGTCTCAAACTCTGTTGCCCAGGCTGGTCTCAAACTCCTGAGCTCAAGCTATCTTTCTGCCTCAGCCTTCCAAAGTGTTGGAATTACAGGCATGAGACACCACCGGCCTATTTTTCTATTTCTGTGAAAAATACCATTGGAATTTTGATAGGGATTACATTGAATCTGTAGATTGCTTTGGGTAGTGTGGACATTTTAAGAGTATTCATGCTTCCAATGCATGAACACAGGATCTCGCTCCACTTATTTGTGTATTTTTCATTTTTTCAGCGATGCTTCATACATTTTAGGTGTACAGATTTTTTCTCTCTTAGGTTAAATTTATTCCAAGTATTTTGGTTTGATGCTATTGTAAATATTATAGGATTCTTTTCTTGATTTCTTTTTCGGAAGTTTGTTGTTAGTGTACAGAAACACTGCTGATGTTTTGTATGCTGATTTTGTATTCTGAAACTTTACTGAATTTATTTATTAGTTCTAATAGGGTTTGTTGGTGTGGTGTTTAGAGTTTTCTGTATCTAAAATCACGGCATCTGCAGACAGAGACAATTTAACTTCCTCTGTTTCAATTTGTATGCCTTTTTATTTCTTACAGAGTTTCTCTGGCTAGAACTCCAAGTACTATATTGAATAGAAGTAGTGAGAGTGGGCATCCTTGCCTTGTACCAACTCATAGAGTATAAGCTTTCCATTTTTTCTCATTGATTGTAGGTTAGCTGTGGGTTTCTCATAAGTAGTCTTTGTTATGTTGAGGAAATTTTGCTCTTTACCTAATTTTCTGGGAGTTTTTATTATGAAAGGATGTCTAACTTTATCAAATGCTTTTTGGCATCTATTGAGATGATCATGTGGTTTTTATTATTCATTCTATTAATGTGGCTTGTTGTGTTAATTGATTTGCATATGTTTATCCAACTTTGTATATCAGGGATAAATCCCACTTGGTCATATTACATAATCTTTTTGTTGTGTTGAGGAATTCAGCTTGATAGTATTTTATTGATAATTTTTGCATCTATGTTCAGCAGCGATGTTAGCCTGTAGTACTCTTTCTAGTAATGTCTTTGCCTTTGGAAGAATTTAAGAAGGATTGGTATTCATTCTTTAAATGTTTGTTAAGATTAACCCATGAAGCTACCTGAATCTGGGCTTTTCTTATTGGTAATTTTTTTGATTACTGATTCAATCTCCTTATTCGTTATTGACCTGTTGAGATGTTCTATTTCTTCATAATTTAGTGTTGGTAGATTGTATGTTTCTAGGAATTTATCCCTTTTTTTTCTGGATTATCTAATTTGTTGTTATATAATTCACTGTAGTCTCTTATGAACCTTAGTATTTCTGTAGAATCTATTGTAATGTTTCCTCTTTCATTTATAACTTTGTTTATTTGAATCTTCCCTCTTTTTTCTTACTTTAGTTATGGTTTGTCAATTTTGTTTATCTTTTTGAAAAACCAGGCTTTAATTTTATTTATCTTTTTATTGCTGTGTTCTCTATTTCATTTATTTCTGCTCTTATTTTACTCTTCCTTTCTTCTGCTGACTTTGGGCTTCATGCTTTTTTTTCTATTTTCTTGGTGTCTAAAGTCAGTCTATTTGAGATATTTCTTTCTGCTTATGTAGGCATTTATCACTATAAACATCCCTCTTAAAACTGCTTTTACTGCATCACATAATTTTTGGTATGTTGTGTTTCCATTTTCATTTGTCTTAAGATACTTTTAAATTTTCTTTTTGGTTTCTTCTTTGACCAATTGGTTGTTGAGAAGTGTGCTGTTTAATTCCACATATTTGTGAATTTTCCAATTTTTTTCCTGTTTTGAATTTCTGGTTTCATACCATTGTGGTTGGAAAAGACACTTGATATGATTTCAGTTTTCTTGAATTTGTTAAGACTTGTTTTTTGGCCTAATATGATCTATCCTAGGGAACATTTCTTGTCTACTTTAAAGAATATGTATTCTGCTGCTATTGGATGGAATGTTCTGTATATGTCTGTCAGGGTCATTTGGTTTATAGTATTATTCAAGTCTGCTGTTTCATTATTGATTTTCAGTGTGGATAATCTATCCTTTGTTGAAAGTTGACTATTGAAGTTCTACTATTGTTTTTGATTTTTAAAAATTTTTCTTTTTTGTGAGTTCATAGTGAAATATGTATTTATGGGGTACATGAGATGTTTTGATATAGGCATGCAATGCATAATCTTATCTTGGAGAATGGGGTGTCCATCCCCTTAAGCATTTATCCTTTGTATTACTCTTAATCCAATTACACTTAGTTATTTTAAAATGTATAATTGTGGGCCGGGCGCAGTGGCTCACGCCTATAATCCCAACACTTTGGGAGGCCGAGGCGGGTGGATCACAAGGTCAAGAGATCGAGACCATCCTAGTCAACATGGTGAAACCCCGTCTCTACTAAAAATACAAAAATTTAGCTGGGCATGGTGTCATGTGCCTGTAATCCCAGCTACTCAGGAGGCTGAGGCAGGAGAATTGCCTGAACCCAGGAGGTGGAGGTTGCAGTGAGCCAAGATTGCGCCATTGCACTCCAGCCTGGGTAACAAGAGCGAAACTCCATCTCAAAAAAAAAAAAAAAAAGTACAATTGTTATTATTGACTGTAGTCACCCTGTTGTACTATAAAATAGTAGGTCTTCTTCATTTTTTTCTAACAATCCCTACATTATATTGCTTTCTATTTCTCTCTTCTGTTAATATTTGCTTCATATATTTAGGTGTTCTAGTGTTGGATGCAAATGTACTTAAAATTGCTGTATCTTCTTGATGAATTTACCCCCTTTATCATTATATAATGACCTTGTCTTTTGTGACAGTTTTTAACTTAAATTCTATTTTGTCTGTTATAAATATAGTTATTCTCCCTTGCTTGTTTTTAGTTCCTATTTGCATAGAATTTCTTTTTCCATCCTTTCACTTTCAGCCTATGTGTGTTCTTAAAACTAAAGTAAATCTTTCCTAGTTAGCATATGGTCAGATCTTGTTGCTTTTTTTTTTTTTATCCATTCAGCCACTCTGTGTCTTTTAATTGAATAATTTAAGCCATTTATATCTAAAGTACTATCATTTCAAAATTGTTTTGTGACTCTTTTTTAGTTCCTTTGTTCAGTTCTTCTAATTTTGCTGTCATCCTTTGTGACTTGATTATTTTTGCAGTGATATGCTTTCTTTTCCCTTTATCTTTTGTGATTTTTCTTTATTGCTACCACAAAGCTTACATAAAACATCTTATGGTTATTACAGTCTATTTTAATCTGATAACAGCTTACCATTCATTACATGTAAAAACTCTACATTCTAACTTCTCTTCCCCCCAAACTTTGTGTTATTAATGTCATAATTTATATCTTTTATATATTCTTATTAAATTATTGTACATATAGCTGTTTTTAACACTTTTATCTTTTAACTGTTATACTGGAGCTAAAAGTGATTTATACACCACTAGTACAGTATTAGAATACTCTCAATTTGACTATATTCTTACTTTTAAATTGAGTTTTATACTTTCATATGCTTTCATGTTGTTAGTGTCCTTATGTTTCAACTTAAAGAACTCCCTTTAGCATTTCTTATAATGTAAATCTAGTGGTGATGAACTCCCATACCTTTTGTCTGTCAGGGAAAGTCCTTATCTCTCTTTAATTTCTGAAGGACAGTCTTGCTGGGTATAATAATCTTGGTTGGCAGGTTTTTTCTTGCAATACTTTGATTATATCACTGCACTCTATCCTGGCCTGCAAAGTTTCTGCTGAGAAATTTCGTGATAGTCTAACAGACATTGCCTTGTAAGTGGCAATTTTCTTTACTCTTACTGATATCAAAATTATTACTATTTGTCTTGACTTTTGAGAATTTTATTGTAATTATGTCTTGATGAAGATCTCTTTATTTTTAATATATTTAGGGCTATTTTGAATTTATATATCTGAATATTAATTTCCCTTTCCAGATTTGAGAGATTTTCTGTCATTATTTGTTTAATATGCATTTAGCCCCTTTCTTCTTCTCTGTTCCGTCTGGAACTTTCATATTGGTATGCTTGATTGTGTTCCATAATTCCCATAGCCTTTCTTCACTCTTTAATTTTTGTTGTTGTTGTCCTGACTAGATAATCTCAAATGATCTGTCTTAAAGCTCACTGATTCTTTCTTCTGTTTGAGTTTGCTGTGAAAAAACTTTCAGTTCAGTCATTGAGTTCTTTAGCTCCAGAATTTTTGTTGGTTTCTTTTTATGATTTCTAGCTCTTCATTGAACTTATCGTTTTGTGTATTTATTAGTTTCTTGATTTTTATTTAGTTTTCTGTTATCTCTTTCCACTCACTGAGCTTCTTTAAGATGATTATTTTGAATTATTTGCCAAGCAGTTTATAAATTTCTGTATTTTAAGGTCAGTTAATGTTTTTCATTTTGTTTCCATGTTGGTGTCGTGTTTCCCTGATTATTTGCAATCCTTGTGGCCATGTGTTGGTATCTGCCCATTGGGAGACATAGACATCTATTCTAGTCATTACATGCTGGGTTTGGTAGGAAAAGCCCTTCACCAGTCAGCTGATCCAGAGATTCTCAATGGACCATCTGGTGTCGTCCATGGGTGGGCATGCCACCTAAGTCCTTGGTAGGCTTGCCTGGTGCCTCATTCATCAGTTCAGCAGTCCTGGTCCCTGGCTCCACAGGGGCTGGCTTAGAGGCTAGGTCCGTGTGACTGGCCAGTAGTATAGGACTATGAGGAATGTCCTGGCCCTCAGGCAGGCCTAAAAGCTGGGTCCACAAAGGTCTACCCAGTGTGAGGTTCTACAGGGGCAGAATTAAATGCTGAGTTTGCTTGACCATGGAGCTGTGGGGAATGACCTGTTGCTTGGAGTCACAGGGACTGGCTGGACCTGGAGCCTGTATTTGCTGAATTTCCTATGTCAGATGTAATTGCTAAATTTCCAACATGAGAATTTCCAGCATAGGGCTGGCAGGGAGGCTGCATCTGCAGGTATTGGCCTGGTGCCTGAGGCCAGAGGGACTGGCAGTGAGCCTGGGGAGGCCTGTAGACTGGGTCTGCAGGTGCAGACTTGTAGCTTGGGGCTGCAGGCGCCAGTCTTGCACTGGGTGGTCCTGAATTCTGAGGCCACAGGGGCTCTCCTGGCAGTGTGGCGGGTCTGAGGGCTGAGTCTTTGGGAGCCAGACTATAGCCTTGAGCTTTAGAGGCTGGCCTGGCACCAAGGTGGGCTTGAAGCCCAGGGTTGCAAGGCCACCCTGGTGCTAGGGGAGGTCTGAGATCAGGGGCTGTGGGTCCATTCTGGAGCCAGAACATCTCGTCATCACTGCTCACCTGGCATTTAACCCAAGCTGTCTTGTTCTGGTGTTTAACTAATTCAAGGAAGCCTTTTTACCCCTAACTCCACTAACGCCCTTGGCTCCTTAGATTAGGACCCAAGAGAATTCTCTTCTTTTTATACTTCCCAAGGTCCCTAGCCAAGCTCTGGGCCATAGTGAACCACCTGTAGCTTCTTGATGACTGATTGAGAGACTGAGTAACTATGGATGCGTGAATGTGTCTCACAGTCCCTGAGTGTGAGTCTAGATGTGTGTCACTGAGGAATGTAGAGGAGTGTCTGGCCTCAAGGGCAGGCTTTTCAGATCTCCAGGGTGAAGCATCCTATAGCCCAGTTTTTCTTGAGTACACAAATACAAAATCTAAACCAGTGGATCTCAAACTGGTATTCCACATCCAGTAGGCCATATCACTTAGGAACTTGGGAACTTATTAAGAATGCAGATTCTCAGGACCTACCTAGACATCCTGAATTGGAACCTCTGGAGTGAGACCATTCAGTGTGTGCTATAACCAGCCTCCAGGAAATTTGGAGGCATTCTCAAGTGCAAGAACCACTGGCCCAGAACATTGCATTTTTAGCTATGCTGCCAGAGGAAGCACAGTCTTTGGGGGTCTTCAGTCTTTGGGAGGGTCTTGGCTGACCCTAAGAGAGTTTACATAGCTTTGATATCTGGAAAAATCTCACAGAAAATGCAGAGGTCTTTCCTTAGCTAAAAAGATTCACTCCTCTGGCCTCTTGAGGCCTATGCCTATAAAGAAACATTCTGGGGACTTGGCTTCTGTCCCTGCTACATTAACCTTGTATCAGCTGGCAGGTAGCAAGCAGTATCTTGTGCCTGGAGAAGGGAACGAATGTTCTGGGTATTGGTGACCCTTCATTTATTACCAATTTTCCTTTCAGAAATCTAACTTCATGAGGCCAGTGATAGAGTCTTGCTGTTTGCCTCTATGTTTCAGGGGCACACAGTAGGTATACAATTAAAGTTTATTGATTTAAAAAGGAAAGGTCCTTGGAGCGTAGATGTTTAGAGGTCAGGTAAGGAAGTAAGATTTATATCTTAACGGTTTCCTGAGCCTAAGTTGTAATTCTAAGAGGCAAACAAACAACAGTTACATCTGAAGGTCCCTCTTATCATCTGTGGGTACAGGTGGGCAGAAGGGTGGTTACGGAGGGACATAATTCATTCCAATGCCTCAGTCTGCCTCAAATACCCCAAAGCACATGGATTCCAGCATGCTCTATTAGCATTTCTTGGGAGTGGAGAATATAGGACCCTCTCTCAGTGTTTAAAGTTTTAGAGAAGACTTACGGAGTGATGAGAACTGTTCCAGCTTAGCTCCCAGGGCTGGGCCTGGATATTTGCAGCTTGACTGTGAGCTTTCCTGTGGCTTCTTCAGCTGTTTGTGGGAGGGTACTGACCAAGCAAGATTTCTCTCAATAAGAACTAGAACCAAATACAAGAATGAGGATGTGCCCTGGCTCCCATGGTAATTATATTATAAGATTATTTTATGTACCATTGAGATTGATCATCAAACAACAAACAAAACAGAAAACAACAAGTGTTGATAAGTCTGTGGAGAAGTTGGAACCTTCTTGTACTCTTGGTGGGAATGTAAAATGGTGCAGCCACAGTGGAAAACAGTATGGTGATTCCTCAAAAATTTAAAAATAGATTTGCCATATGATCCAGCAATTCCACTTCTAGGTATATGCCCAAAGAATTGAAGCAGTGACTCAAGCATATATCTGTACCCACATGTTCACAGCAGCATTATTTTCAGCTGTCAAAATGTGGAAGCAACCTAAATGTCTAATGGTGGATGAAGGAATAAGCAAAATGCGGCATATACATACAACATTATTTAACCTTGAAAAGAAAGACAATCTTGATGCATGTTACAATATGGATGAAATGAATCAGTTATAAAAAGACAAATACTATATGGTTTCACTTATGTGAGGTATCAAATGCCGGCTGACTCACAAAAACAGGAAGTCACGTGGTGGTTGCCAGGTACAGTGGGGAGAGATAGGGAGAGCTCCTTTGTAATGGTCATAGAGTTTTAGTTTTGCAAGATGAAAAGTTCTGGAGATAGGTTGCACAAAAATGTGTGTATACTTAACTTAGAAATGGTTAAAATGATAAATTTTATGTCATATGCCTTTTACCACAATTTTTTAAAGTCACTTATAATACACATGATGTCAACATCAGAACTGACCAATGTTAACATTCTGGTGTATAACTCTATCCGGTTTGTAGATTTTTCTCTCCTATGTGTATGTGTTTGCAAACGTGTCTGTGCATACACACATACCAACATAAAATTTGCTCTGTTGGCCTAACAGTGCTGTAGGCAAGTAGAGACCTACAAATTAGACAAGGAGGTTCCTGCTCACATGAGCAAAGAGGTACTCAAATAATTACAATAAAACCTAGTTGTGCCCTAGTAACTAAATGCTGAAAATGTTGGAACACTGTGGGAGCCAGAGTGGGATGACCTTCAAAGAAGGAGGCATCCAAGTTGGGTTTTAAAGTATGAGTAGGAATTTTGTAGGCAGAAAAAGAGGATCATAGCACTCCAGGAAGGGGAATTGCATGTGAAAAGGCATGGGGTTGTAAAAGGTTGTGTGTGTTTGGGGAATAATGAAGAGTTCATGCCTGCATTTGGAGAATTGGAGTGGGGTAGGTAGTGGCAGGTCACGAACCTGGAGGAGATGGTTTGGGGCTACTTGGGGCTTTGGTCCTCTACCTCTGAGCCAACAGGACCTTCCCCAATCCTTGAGGTGGTATGTTTGATTGATTTTAATAATGAGAATGATATTTTGGCTGCAACCTGATACAAAAATGATCACCAGGAATTACTTGTCATTGTAGAAGTTGTATGGTAACCCTTGAAAAGATGACCATTTATGGCTCTGCAAAAGGAAATTACCAATATTCTGATTCCCAGAGGTTTAAACTTTGAATGGGTATATGAGTTGGCTTGCAAAGGGTGATGTGCTCTTGCTGCTGCCTTTCAAATTGGTGCATTTTAACATAGACCAAGCAATGAGTATGCAAGCCTTATTAATCTTCACTGTTTACAATAGCAGCAAAGCAAGACATAATAAACTTTTAAATTTTCTAATAGCTAAATTAAATAAAGTAAAAGTAAACAGGTGAACTTGACTTGAATACCGTATTTTATTTTACCCATTTTAGTATTGAGATAATATCATCAACATGAAGTCAATGTACAAATTATTAATGAGTTATTTGAATTATATTTTTAAACTAATTCTTCAAAATCTGGTGTATATCTTACACTTATAGCACATCTCAGTTCAGGCTATTCACATTTTGAATGCTCAACAGCCACATTGTCAGTGGCTATCCTACTGAATAGAGCAGATCTAGAACATGTAGTGGTTTAAATGCAATACATGATATCCAGGCATTGTTCAAAGCCTTTGTTTGGAATAAAACATGATCAGTATCAGCACTGTTTTAAGACTTTGCTCACAGAGCAGATCAAATTACTTCTCTGGCATTTAGGAAGGTTTAAGCTGATGGAGTATAATTTTCACTGACACTTTCATTTGCCAGGATCATATAGTGTCTAAAAAATATGCAGTCACGTCAAATCATGGTAATTAGTGCCAGAAAAAAAAAAATGTGTTAAAGCATGCATGCAGACTCTAACACCTCCACTTGCCAACCTCGCGTGTGAATGTTCTTTTGCATTTTCATCTCAGTCAACAGAACTGAATTCTTCTTCAGGATATATACACATGGCCTGTGTTAGTAGAGGTGGGATTGAATTTAGAACAGAACTTGGCCTGACAGTAAATGAGAAAGTGATCTTTAACATCGCTAAATATTGGAGGTAGCAAACACATGAGCATACACTAGACACTTTGGTAAATTTGTTTGTATATGCATGTGCATTTCAACCCAACTCAGTAGAATTCATTCTTTCAGTCTCAATTTAAGCACATCACACCCACTTTTCAAATTTTCCCTTATTCCACGTCTTGCATATTTTTAAGATACAGATGTGAAACTCGTAAATCATACATTCTTTTTGTCATTAGCAAAATTTCTTCCACAATCCATATTTTTTCTCCTCTCAAGATACACATGATTTGTTTTACATCATAACCAATTAGGTTCTTGCCAAAGGTATGAAATAATTTTTGAGATGGTGTTATCTTGAAGCCTAGCCCTCCAATCAAGATAAGAAACTAGTTGGAAATCACAACAGTTGGAAAGAAAACAAGATTCGAGCCCAAGAGCTGAGCAGTGTTTTCAAACTTTGAAGGGAAACAGAATCCTAAAAACAATTTATTATAGATAGCAGACATTTATTGTCTTCAAAAGCTGAAATGGTTTTTCCATATCTCTTATTTCATTTTGCCTTAAAAATGTTAGCCTTTTCAAAACGTGGTTATAAAGGAAAAGGTTATGCTTATTATTTATTTATTTATTTATTTTGAGTGGTAATTAAACAGATAAAGAGAACAAGTTAAAGATTCTAAAGTTTGAGGCTGTTAAAGTAACCAGAATCTGCATCTATTAAATAAGTTGGAAGCTTCCAGGAAATAACATAATTTGGAGCTATTGTTACGATGTTGAAAGGGCTGTTGGTTTTTGATGCAGTTGTGTGAGAGCCTGAAGGAGGAGGAGCTCTAGGGCAACAGGAAGTGAGATTCCAGCAGGCAGCGAGAGACTCACAGAAAATGAGAAACCTGCTACTGGAGCAAGGGAGAGGCTCACTTATGGAGAAAACCAGCACCATTTTCTTAAAACACTGCTCTACAGGAATATAACCTACCTTATTAGATTATGGGTGTTTTCTACTTCTTTTTTCTAACTTGGCTTCTTTCTCTTAAATTATTACTTTTTACTTATTTCGGGAATTAGAGCCTTGTCTCTTCTACTGGTAATCATTTCCTTTTGGCTTATCATTTTATTTGTGTGACTCCTCATTGATATACCTTTACTACTTAACTTAAAGCCTCTGTAACTTCTTTCTTCTTCTTTAAAAAAGACTGTTGGGATTTTGATTGGGATTATGTGGAATCTATAGATCAAACTGGGGAGAATCGATATCTTAGTAATAATGAGTCTTCCATCACATGAATATGGTATATCTCTCCATTTACTTTGGTGTTCAGTTTTTCTCAGCAATATTTTATAATTTTCATTGTACAGATGTTATGTATCTTTTGTCAGATTTATACCAGATTTATCCCATTTCTGATGTTAAAAAGTGTGTTACTTTTTAAATTTTTGATATTTTGTTTTAATTTCAACTTTTAATTGTTCGTTGTTAGCATTTAAAAATACAATAGATTTTTGCATGTTGATTTTGTATCTTGCAACATTGTGAAACTCACATATTTGTTCCAATAGCTTTTAATCTACAACATTTCATTTTTCACATACAGGGTCATAACATCTGCAAATAAAGACAGTTTTACTTTTGTCTTTCCAATGTAAGGAAAGACATTTTATTTATTTTTCTTGCCTTATTGCACTGGCTGGAATTTATGTAATTTTGAACAGAAGTGAGGAGAGTAAATAGCCTTGTTTTGCCCCATATCTGGGAAAATGCATTTAATCTTTCACTATTAATTATTCTGTTTTAGGCTTCAGAATAATTCTGGCTTCATAAAATAAGCTATGTGGGAGCTAGACAAGTTTTGTGTGGGATTGGTATTGTTTATTTCTTAGTTGGTAGAACTTACCAGTGAAGCCATCTGGGCCCAGAGTTTTAATTGCATTAAGGTTTTTAACTATAAATTCAATTTCTTTAGTAAATGAGAGCTATTCAAATTATCTGTTTCTTTGGTAGTTTGTTAAGGAATTTGTTCATTTCATCCAAGTTGTCAAATTTATTGACATAAGGTTGTTTAAATATCTACTTAGTATCCTTTACATATATAGAGAGAGTCTGTGCTGATGTCACCTCCCTCATTCCTGATCTGTCTGAATAGTTATCATTTTTTTATAACCATCCCAAGAATCAGCTTTTAGTTTCATTGGTTTTCTTAATTGTTGTTTTCTCTGTTTATTTGTATTTTATTGATCCCACTCTGATCTTTATTATTTTCTATCTTCCACTTACTTTGAGTTTTATTTGCTCTTCTTTTCCTAGTTTCTTAGGGTGGAAGCTGAGATTATTGATTTGAAACCTTTCTTCTTTTTCAGAATAGATAAGGTTTATATATTTCCCCTTACTTGATGACATCTGGCAAAGTTTGATATGGTATGTTTTTATTTTCATTCAGTTTAAAAATATTTATAATTTCTCTTAGAATTCTTCTTTGACATACTGATTTTTTAGAAATATATTATTTTATTTCCAAATATTTGAGAGATTTTTCAATTATCCCTTTGTGATTGATTTCTAGTACAATTCCACTATGGACAGGGAACAAACTTTGCATGACCTGAATCCTTTTAAGTTATTATAATTGAGACTAATTTTATGGCCTAGAATACGGTTTGTTTTGACAACTATTCTGTGTGCACCTGAAAAGAACATGCTTTCTGCTGTTGTCAGATAGAGTGTTTCATAAATGTCAATTTGATCAAGTTGGTTGGTAGAGTTGTTTAAATCTACTTTCAGCTTACTGGCTTTCTGTCTACTTGTTATATTAGTGATTGAGAGAAAGGTATTAAAATATCTTTTTGTTCTCTTTTATTTTGGATAGTTTCTATTAGTATATCTCTGATGTCACTAATCTTTTATTAAATGAAATATCTAATCTGCTGTTAATCCTGTCCAGCATGTTTTTTTCAGATAGTGTGGTTTTCATCTAGAGATGCTCAATTTAAATCTTTTTTATATCTTCCATGTCTCTACATAACTTTTGGAACATTGGAAAGACAATTGTAACAACTTTTCTAAAGTCTTTGCTCTAATTCTGTCATCTGTGTCAGTTCTTGGTTAGTTTTGATTGATTGATTTATCTCCTCATTATAGGTTCCGTTTTTCTGCTGCTTTGTACAGTTACTCATTTTTGATTGGATATACAGATATTGTGGATTTTACCTTGTTAGGTGCTAGATATTTTTGTATTCTTATAAATATTATTGAGTTTTGTTCTGAGATTCAGTTAAATGACTTGGACACAGTTTGATTCTTTTGGATCTTACTTTTTTGACTTGTTGGGCAAGATCACAGCAGTGCTCACTAGGGCTAACTATTACCCACTTCGGAGGCAAGACCCTTCTGTGTACTGTACCCACTGCCCCAAGAATCTTTCCATTTTCCAGTCTTGCTGTTGAGAACAGGCACTATGCCTAGCCCTGTGTGAGTGCTGGGTGCTGTGACCTCTAAACTCTTTGAGTGATTCCTTTTCTGGTAAGCTCTTCACCCGTACATGCTGATCAGTGCTCAGCTGAACTCTCCTGTGGGACCCTCTGCAACCGTTTAGAATTCTCTGTCTGAGTAGGTCTCTTCTCCCCGGTGCCCTGCCCTGAGGACTCTAGCTGTCTTGGTCTCCTTAGACTCTCAACTCCATCTCCTCAGTTCAGCCTCCTTCTGTGTTTCTCTCCCCATGCTGTAGAAACTTAGAATCTCTTTCAAGGCAGTAATCTGAGGCATTTCTAGGGCTCATGCCATTCATTTCCCATCTTTTGGGAATCACTGCCCTTTTATGCCTGATATCTATTGTCTTGAAAACTGTTTTATATATTTTGCTTATGTTTTGGATTGTTTAATGTGGAGGGTAAATCCACTCCATTACTCCATCTTGATCAGAAGCTTGATCAGGGACAAATGTTTAAATCCCAGTTCCTCAATTTTCTCCATTTTCTCCCATGTTTCATAGGACTTTTGTGGAGTGTGTGAGCTGCTCAACATAAAGTGCTTAGAGCATGCCTGGCATATGGTAAGCTCCCCTCCATTTCAGGAGGGAAAATGACTGAGGTCCAAAAGAGACAATGGTCTCAATTGCTCTTTCTGAGAGTGTCAAAAGAATCATGAGATGGCTCCTAGAATGTTAGGCAAACCTCTGAGGTCAGACATTTGTCTGAGCACAAATCCACAGAAGTGGGATGGTGCTGCCAGTCATGACACCAGCCTCTCTCATCTCTCAAGGGTATTCTAGGAGAGTAAGAATGGCACATGAAGCAAACTTCCCTGAGTGGCAGAGGAACTGATGAAAGACTTGTAGATGGAAACGCTTGCTGCATCTGATAGTCTGCTGTCAGTCTTGGGGATGATACGAGGCATCCACTCAGATATGTATTAGAAAGTAGTTCAGAGCCTCAAATAATCAACAAACATTTCCAGAACTTTGGGGATCATCTACTTTGGACCCATCATTGGGCTGATAAGAATACTGAACAATGGAAAGATTAAGTGACTTTAGAATCTCAAAGGATTTCCCAGTAGAGATTGATTAGGAACCTGTTTGGCAGGTGGAGCAGCTACTGTCAGGACCCTGCCTGGAGCTCCTCACCCTTACCACATCAAGTTCTAACTTAACTTCTTTATCCAAGGGCTTTCTTTGACTCACAAAGCAGTTTTGCCTGTCCAGTGGAACTGTGACAGTGTAGGGAAATAATGCCCTTGTCCAAAAATCACTCTCAAAACCACAACTGTGGGAATTGGTGTATAAGTACCCCAGCTTTCTGCCTCAGGGGCACATGCTTTACAGTGCTTCCTGAAATTCACCTGTGGGATTAAACTCCAATTGTCTACAGTGGTAGCTGGTTTTATAACACACCTTTTATTGACAGTCTTCACTTCACTGTCTCGTTTCTCTACTTCCTATTGGTGTTTCTTGGGCTCACGTCCTAAAATCATTGCTTGCCCTTGAATCCTTGTCTTGTTTTCTGCTTCTGGGAAGAATCCAACATAAGGCAGGGGCTACATGGGGACAATTTACAAGTTTCAGGAAAGGAAGAAACAAGTAAGGCAAAAATCCCTTTTTAATGTAATGTTATGAAAGAGGAAAGAAAGAATTACTGCTCTGAAGTTCTAATCTAAAGATTAGGCAGAAGCCTTGGAGGAAATGATCACAAAATAATCAAATCCATGATGATCTCAGTAGGAATAAGCCAGAAAATGAAGAGAGTTCAGTTTATGAAAGCAGATTTGCTTAGATTTTCTCTCCAGCCCTTTTCCCCCAACCATTACAGGAATGTGAGTGAAGGATGAATGCAGCTATTGGAGCTATTATTTAGCAGCCTAAAGTTTGCTTCGGAAACAAACTAATCACGGTCTCAAAAGGACAGAAATGAAGAGAAACCAACCAAAGCCTCACTGCAGACTCCATGTAGTTAGGGCACATTGGAAATGAGGCCATGTCCTCAAAGACAAATAGAATGAAACAGCCCAGCAATAAGCAGGCCAACATTGAAAGAAGTTGTTGCCAGCAAAGGGCATAAAAATAATGAAAACAAACAGAACATTTAAAACCTATTGGGCAGAAGGAAAGGACCAGAGAAGTTGTTTTTTTTGACAGATAAAAGCTTTAAAAATCTTTCTCACTTCTGTCCTTTCAGAAAAGATCAGCAGTGAACATTTGGTTGCAGCAAGTTCTGATTATAACATTAGGAAAGAAGGCAAACTCTAGATTGGGAGTGATGTACTTCAAGATGACCCAGAAATATGGGATGTGTTGAGCTTAGCAGGGCCCATACAGTGCTCTCTGGAAGGACTTTCTGCATGGGTGGGCATGGTCTGTCCCTATGGTGTCCAGGACAGTGGCCATTAGCCACACATGGCTCCTGAGCACTGGAAATGTGACTACTGTACCCAAAGAACTGAATTTCTAAATTTTATTAACTTTTAATCACTGTAATTTTAATTAACCACATATGGCTGAGGGCTTCCATATTAGACATCCAAGGCCTGGAATATATTCCCCTGGGTAATGTGAGGTGTCATGGATGAGCTGCTGGCTTCCCATTTTGAGACATCACATAGGACAGAGAATGAGCCAGAGAACTGGGGAAGGGCCAGCATCATTGCTTGACTTTTCTAAGAGAAATGTGACCGCTGGAAACTACAGGTTTGTCCAACATCTTAAGGTACATGGGATTTCACCCCCACAGTAACAAACTGTTATGCATCATCTTCATGCCTGTTAAACTTGTCACTCATTTATTCCTTCAAGAAATAGGGAACACTTATCCTATTGCAGAGAATGAAGTTTTGCCTGATTCTAGGATCCCAAATAAAAGTAAATGAAGATTTTTTAAAAAAGAAATAGATATTGAGTAATACATATGAGGTCAACCCTGGGAGCCACGTGGTGAACAAACAGACCCCATCTCTGCCTTCATCTCATGGACATGTTCCCCTAGCAAAAGGAACAGACCTCTGACCAATAATCACATTGAAGTATTTCATCACAGTCTAACTATAAAAGGTGCTATCAATAAAGAGGACAAAGTACTGTGGGAACAAATAACAGGGACTTCGGACATATCTGAAGACAGCAGGGATGGCTCTCCTGGGAAAGTAGCATTTAAGTAAGAGTTAGTCCAGCAGAGATACTGCAGCAGGTGGGTGGAAAAGGGCATTCCAGGTAGAGGGAACAGCATGTGGACTGGCCCTGTAGAAGGAAGGACTTTGACATATTCCAGGAATCATAAGAATGCAAAGTAGAATGGACTTAAGGAATTTGAAATATCATCAGATGGTGGAGCCTTCCAGGGCAATAGAGCCCGGGGGTTTTCCCAACCGTTTATAATTAGCAAAGGAATCCTTTAGTCAAACAAAATAAAATGGATAACCCTCATGATAAAACAGGTGAAAGCAGCGGTGCTCAGGTCTCTTGTGTGTTCCTGCATGGAAGTGCCGCTGCTAAGTGTTGGGACTTGATGAAGGTCACATATCTTGATAAGAGCAAGGGGGAACCGGCATTGTGGTCACCTAGCCTCACTGCCAAAGGATATTTCTGCTTTACTGCAAAGCAGTAATTCTGAACCTGCTATCAGGGATTTCTTGCCACCCCTTCAGAATTCAGTTTCACTCTGCAAATAGTTTTGAGCACCTACTCTGCGTGCCAGGTACTCTCCTGGTAGCTGGGAATATTTCGGTTAACAAAACAGACCGTGGCATCTCGTGGAGCTAAATTTTTGTGAGCTTATATTTAGAAAATGAAATATAGAGCTGGATAAGCCAACAGTCTTTTTAGTTGCAGAAATCCTTAGGTTCTTATGACAGCACTGTGGACGAATAAAAATTCCCTTACCCACTTGCCATGGGGGTGTAGGTAAAAGTGGAAAAGCAAATGGGCAGTGAAAGCCACAGCACAAACTTTGTAATTCGGGCTTGCAAAGGAATTACCAGGAGTCCCCTGGAGTCTAAAGAGGCTAGTTTTGCCCCAGTTCTTTCCCTGGCCTTCCATCAGCCTTTCTCTTTCTGTATTTGTTGAGACACACCTCGCTGGTGATTTGGGCATGAGTTTTAATTCAGTTCCATGCATTCTTCAATGTGACACAGCATGGTTGCTGATGGGGCCCAGAGGTCAGGCTGGACACTCCTGTGGGCAAGTCAGGTGTGATCTGTTCAGAGTAGAGTGCAAGCATGTCCCCTTGCAACTGCATGCTACATGCAGCTCCTCACAAGAGCTTGGCCATGGCTGAAGGACTGAAGGGCTCTTCCCCAGGAGGCTGGCTCTTTCTGTAATTAAGTGGCAGTTCTTTCCCCTGGTGGCTAAGCAAGATGGTCTTGCACTCCTGGTTTCTTTCAAGCCTATTAGGGTTGAAATGGTTCTATTTTGAAGAGCCCAGTCAGTTTTTTTCCCACTCTCTCTCAGGGTACTTAGGACAGAAAGAGTAGACAGTATGACACACCCCAAAGCCATCCTTTCCCAGTGACCACTAGCCAGTGCCCCAGGAGGTCCTGTGTCCACAGGGTGGGTTCCTCCTAAACATGACTTTCTCTGAAAGACAGAAATCACGTCTTTTTCACCCCACCCCCATCCCAATCCCCAGCTTCTCTGGAATCTTAATTCCAAGATGTAGCGCATTTTTCTATAGTCTCTAGTCCCCAGGGCTCCAGGGGGCATGGGCCCACTCCTAGCACCCACTCAAGTACAGTGGCTTGAGTGAGAGCTTAGTTGGCGTGGCTGAAACCAGGCTTTGAGATTCCCATGTTGGTGCTTCTTCCAGCAGGCTCTTTGAGAAAACCAGGAACCACTAGCACGTCAGTCTCAAGTCTGTCTTCCCATTCCTTCTGGAAAATAAAAGTTACTGCTAGGAAAAAAGATTAATGTTTGAGAAAACAAAATGTTGGTGTGCCTTCTGTCAGCAGCATTCTAGCTGCCTCAAATTTCTTTTTATTTTGAGTCAGGGAATAAACAACCAAACCGTCCTCAGTACCCTGGCCACATGTATGGAAGCCAAAGGCAGAATAGCAACTTGGGTTAGATCACAAGGGAGAAGCAGAATTTCAGCCACATCTATCTTCACAATCACTGTTCCTCTACATTTTCACCGAAAACCATCCTGACTTAAATAACCTGATTCCCAGTAGTGCATTTGGTTTCAGTGCTATTTCCTACCGGTTTAAAACAAAATCACAAGCCTTGAAGAATTTGAAGAATTTAAATTTTATTTTTACCAAGGAATATTATTGAAATGTATAGCTTCCTGGGCTGATGGTCACACACTGGACAGTATAAAATGAGGATGTTTTATTTTGAAGGGGTATAGAGGGAACTTTGGGTAAAATAATGAAATGCTTCTAACACATGGATTTGGAAATGTATTTGTGTTTATTCAGTGAATGATTTTCTCTCCTGAAGGATTGTGTTAATAAATACTCTGCCAGCAAATGGAATTTCTAACAAGAAATTCTGAAAATGTGATTTTGAATTGCCTCATGGAACTGGCCAGTCTTGAGCCTGCCCTTGCTTCTTATTTAATTGCTTTTGAAAGTCCTTAGAATGCAGTCTAAGAGGCTTAACTGCCTTCAATAATATTGTAGTAGCTCAATCCGAAGTGCTTAGTATATTAGAACATCTAGTGCTCTTAAAGATGGGGTGTGTGTGTGTGTGTGTGTGTGTGAGAGAGAGAGAGAGAGAGAGAGAGAGAGACAAAGAGACAGAGACAAAGACACAGACAGAGACAAAGAGACAGAGAGAGAGAAAGCATATCTGAATGTTGGTACGAAATCATACCCTATTGGAAAGATTCAATTTTCTGAAATTCTACATAAGAATTTTTGTACTTATATATGAAGTCAATTATGAAATTATAGAGAATTGGCAAAGTTTATTTAGAATTTGAGGGACTCGGAGTGCAATTTTACAGCTTTTCTGCCTCTTTTTTTCTTTAATGTCCATGCAGAGACTAACATAATTGACTTTTAGATCTTTATCCAGAGAGTCAGTCCAATTCAATACAAAATGTTTATTGCCAGTCCACTCTGAACAAACAGGATGTGATTTCTACCTTAAAGGAATTTATAGTCTAGCTGGGGCTCAAGACACATGTTGACACATTTACTGCAATACAGAGTGATGAATGCAGTGAGAAGAGTGGGGTGAGCTACAGGAGCCTGGCAGAAAGAGTGAAAGGCAGCACAGAGGGGGAAATCATTAGGTTTGGGGGCCTGGGGGTGAGGTAGGAATCACAGCATGCTCCATGCCCATGATAGCCAGTTCAGTACCCCAACCGGAATGAGATGGTGCCATGACCTTGCCATCCCAAAGCATGCTGAGGTTATTTGTTTGCTTTTTCTATTGTAAGTTAGAGAAATATTGCACCCCATTTATGAGGTCGTGAGTTTCAAAGACACAAGTACAAGCCCTGGTGAAGGGAGGGGTCCAGTAAGAGATGGCAGTTGACAGACATGTGGTGCTCCCAGGTCTCCATGACTAGCACAGACACACATCACTTACCAGTCGTGACTCTTTTCTGTTGATCTCTGACAACTTGGTGAACCAGGCAGTTTCTACCAATCCATGAGGCTGGGATCCAGAGGATATAGATTGACAATTGCCAGAGGATCTGTTTCTGGAAACTGAGTAAGAAGGTGGAGGCTTGTTGGATGTATTGATCCAGGGACAATGGAAGCATCCAAGGACTGGAGCGCCTCCTTGTCAGAGATTCCATGGGCAGAGAGGTTGACCATTCTGGGAGTGCATTTGGCAGCAGCAGCACTGAGAGGCTGCCCAAGAAGGTCCAAGGCAAAGAAATAGTTGTGGGGTCTTTTGTGATGATCAATTGAAGTGATAGTGGTAGGAGACCTTTGGACAGCTGGAAATGCCTTTCAGATGGAAAGCGTTCGCCATCTTTAGTTTTTATGTGTCCTAGTGCCGTGTCCTCATTCCTGTCTTCCTCCCGGGAGTTGAGAACAGGGCAGGTTGTGCTCTGATGGCTGCAGCTCCTGCTGCTTCCGGCGTAAAGGGGCACCTGGCAGAACAGAGCTGCCTTTCATGTTGGACACAGAGGAGGGAAAATAACAACAAAGTTTTCCTGGCTTTAGAAGAGAACTGCAGGAAAGATGTGACAGAGAAAGCTTTTCGTGGAGAATAAATGAATCACGGAAGTGTCTATTTTAGGAATCTACTCTTGATTAACCTCAGACAGAAAGAAAAGAAGGGAAAACAACTAGCCAAGAACAACAATAGTAATAATAGTTGTCTTTTAAACATGCCTTTCTTTTCCACGTTATACAGTTACCCTTTCTCTACCATATTGATGGCTGAATCTTTTATATTTTAGAAAGGACATAATGACAATGGTCAGTTTCTATCATGGTGTCTGTACACGAACCATGAAACCACCATGAAAGAATTTGGCAGAAGGTGTTACTGAAATAGGAGTAAGTTCTTCTACTTCTTTCTGCATTAGTGGTGGTTGGGACACACCAAGGATGAAAGCTGCTAACAGTTCTAAAGAAAACGTGTGGCTTTATGGGAGTAAACCTGTAAAACTGGTTCTTTCTTTGAACATTCTTTCTGTAACACTTAAAAAAATACCCACTGTTTTCAAAACACTTCTAAGAATAGAAAAGAAGTCTTCCCATACCTCAATAAAGTGTGGGAATAAAATGTTGAGTACAAATGCCTTTGAACTCAGAAACTGGAAAAATTGTAATATTTTACTTTTGTCTGATTGTGAAACACATGCATGTTCATTGGAGAAAAATAGTCAAACACTAAAATATCAAGTAAAAAAATGTTATGGACAATTTAAAAATCCTCTGGGAATAAAGGACATCCATATAATGTGGCAAATAACGTATAAAGCATTTCACCAGGGAAATGAGATTTACCTTCATATTTTCATTCATTCATTTGTTCATTCCAGAAACATTTATTGAGCTCCTGCTGTATGCTTTCACTGTTCTGGGTGCAAGAGACACAGGGAAGCACACGAGAAACTGGGTTTGGCTAAAGGGAGAAGACAATCCAGAAACATGTCAGAGCACCAGATATTTTCAGGGAGTGTTTCATGAAGAGTTCAGTGTTCTTGGGTCATGTTATTCAGTGCGATTGGTGGGGAGGGAGGCTTAGAGCTTCTTTAGCCATAGATCCAGGAGGCCTCTCTGAGAAGGTGACTCACAGGCTGGGACTGAAATATCAAGGAGACACCCTATGAAGACCAGGGAGAAGGAGGAGACCTTCCCAGGAAGAGGCCAGCAGGAGCAGAGGCCCAGCGGGAGACCTCTGTGCAAGGGCGAGGGGAGGTGGAAACAGCGGCAGGGATAGTGGGTTCAGGAAGCAAAACGTGAGTGCAGATGTTGACATTGAAACATCTAGAGGCAGGATGTTTCCTATCAGGTCAAGATCGGGGTGTGCAGCTTTTGGACAGTATGCATGCCCTGAGAAGGAGGAGGACGTTCTGTGCCTGATTAGACAAGTGAACTAGAAAAGGTTCTGAGCACTTTTGTGGGTGAACCACTGAATCAGAAATACTGCAGCACAATCATGCTCAAATGTCTCATTTGAGAAGAAGTAGGGGAGATACATTTTTTATATGACTGTAACAAGCAAGGAAAAGTAACTCAATTCATAGTCAAGCTAGGAAAATGATGCAGTAAATTATGATAGACGCAGTATAAAATATTATGTGACTACTTAAAATTATGGTTGTGAAGAATTTTAATAACATAGGCAAATACTAACACCACTATGTTAAATTTTAAAAGATATAAAGCTATACATAATATCACAGTTATGTTTTATATATATATATACACACACACACACATTCCTGTTATATATATATGATATATATATTCAAAAAATATCTTGGCATAGAGTGGTCCAAAATGTTATTAGTGGAAGTCTTTGGGTGGTAGGATTATGGTTATCTTTAATTTTTATGTTTGTTTATCCTTTTTTGCATCTTTCAAATTTTTAATGATACATGCATCACATCTAAAATCTGAAAAATAAAGTATGGCAAGAGTTTTTGGAATGCCAGAATTCAGATGAAATTTATCGCAGAGTTATTCAATTACAAAACAAGGAACTGCAGTGAGAATAGAGGCATTAGCTAGAAAAACGTTGA
Organism: Aotus nancymaae; assembly: GCF_030222135.1. Taxonomy (NCBI): domain Eukaryota; kingdom Metazoa; phylum Chordata; class Mammalia; order Primates; family Aotidae; genus Aotus; species Aotus nancymaae. Next base: position 6,333,646 of record NW_026988412.1, on the reverse strand, counting down.
AAGGAACCATGTAACAAAGCAAGTTCCTCCCAAGAAGCAGGAGATTTTATCAAATACCTCATTAGAGGCCTAGGAAAAATACCTATAAAGAAGCAAGAGATGTGGCACCCAGAGGGGGAACAATAAACTATCATCTTAACAAAAAGGCGCTAGACAGTGTCCTTGAGGAAGAAAACCCAGTGTGTGGTCACAGCCTCCAAAAAATAGAAGAGAAAGAGAAGAAAAAAGGAGTGGCCTCATTGTCATGCATCTCAGGACACACTTAGAGGAGAAACAGAAGGTGCTGTGCTCTGGCCTGGGTTGCTAGGTGAGACTCAGGCTATCTCACTACAAGAAACGAGGTCAGAGGAAGAGAACACTGAGGGACAGTAAGTAGGTATCAGATTATGAGATGACAAAATGGCAGAACTGAAGGAAATATGCCTCTTCATCCCTGGTTGGGTTGAAAAATAAGCGTGGTTCTATCGGGGAGGCCTCTGGATTCCAAAAACCTGAAACCACATCCAATTTTGGTTTTGGTCATAGCCCCAGCACCAAGAACATTGCCTGGCACGTAATAGGTGCTCAGTAAACCCTGAAAATAAGTGAATAAAGGAATCCAATGAACAATGATTTGACAGTGTCTCAACTGGTGACACTGCTAACATCTTCATTCACAAATTCACTCATTTTCTCTATAAACATGTACTGAACATTTTTCTGTGAAAGAAACCATCTTTAAAATAAAAACTGGTTTACAACAAATTTGATGTGCTCAGTGGGCTCACAATCAGTTGTGACAGGGAGCTGTGGTGGGAGATGTTTTTGGAAATGTCCCCGTCTTTTGAGTTTGAGTCTAGAGAGAAGCCACATAACGCCACTCTGCTTTCCTCGGTGGGTGCCTAAGAATGGCCACACATTTATGATTTGGTTCCTGAGTCCCTGCATTCCAGGTAAGGTTCCCCTCTGCCATTTCGGGCACTGATGGTCCATGCTCTGGCTGCTGTGGGGGCTGCCTGCTTGGTCCCGGGGTCATCACAGTCTAAGTGGTGCAATCTGTGACCCCTAAGCACACTTTCATATCAGGGCTCCCACAATACTCCTTCCTTAGGTGTTGAATCTCCCCATGTTCCCAAATAGGAGTCACCCACCTTGGGCCTGAATTGGTCTTTTTTCAAATTCCTGCTTCAAAAAGAAAGTGTTGGGTTTTTCTTTAGGAGGACAATGACATGGACTTTATTTTTTCTAACACAAGTCTTCAGAATCCTGTGTTAGTTGGCAGGACAATAAAGTCAGTATTTGGGAACTGTCAAGAAATGTTTGGACTTTGCCTTGGACATCACTGAGCAGATTGATGATTCTTCCTTCCAAGTCTAGGACCTGGATCTTTTAAGTGCATCCAGCAGTAAGAAGAAAGTTGAATTTCCCAGGAAGCTGAAAACTCTGGCTGTTGGAACAATCTTGCTGTAATGTACAAGTGAGTCAAGTAAGCTTGAGCGATTTGAGGGAAACAAATATGGAGCAACAGGGTATCACGTGCAGGAGGGTCTCGCTGTCTTCCCCTCAAAGCTTTGGCCACCTTTCAGTCAGTTTGAATAATTGTAGGTTATGCTTTTGAAGAGCAGAAACCCACATGTTCCACTTGAGCAACCTCTGACGCAGTCGATCTCCAGTAGGACATTATAGCTTTGGGCATGAGGACACTGAATTTCCCTTGACACTTCCAAAATAGTTGAGGATTTTTTCTTACATATTTGGTGAACTTCATTTGTGTTCAACTTAGGACTGTCAGCATGTCAGAAATTCACAATGTGAGCTAAAGGAATCCTCCCTGATAGTCCCCAATGCCAGCCCATATTTGTTCTTCACTGTATTTTTAACTGTGAGTACATGGGGTCAGGATCACAGCCTCTTCTGCAGCAAGTTAGGGGAAGTTCTTGAAAATATGAAATTACCATATTATTAAGTATACCACTAGGCAAATTCCAAACTCCAATAATTCTAGGAATTCAGTGCATTTGGCCTGAAAATTTATCCCTTATTATTTTTTCTTCAAGTCCATCCAGTGCATCTTTGTTTCAAGCACAATATAAAATTGAGCTTTAATAATTATTCAGGCAGTAGTGACCTAGTAGTGACCAGACAAAGTAAGATGGGCTTGGTTGGGATGGCAACACAGAACTGGAAATTCATGGGAAAAACCTTTTGATAGGATAAAAATGGGAAAGTCATGAAGAAGATTGTGACCGTTCAGGTTCCCCTGTGAGTGAAATGTCAAACTGAAGAGGAAAAGAAAAAGGAGGAGGACAAAGAGAAGAGGAGAAGGAACAAGAGGAAGAGAAGAGGAGAAGGAGGGAGAAGAAGAAAAGAAAAGGAAGAGGAGACGAGGAAGCAGGAGAAGGAGAAAAAGGAAGAGGAGAAGGAGGGGGGCAGGAGGAAGAGAAAGGAGGGTAGAAAGAGGAAGAGAAGGAGGAGCAAGAAGAGAAGAAGCAGGAGGAAGAGGAGGAGGAGCACCCAAAGTCAGCAGCATGCCCTGATGAAATTCTTTCAAGATCTCCCACAGCATAGTATAGCGTGCATATTTCGGATGCCATTGCAACTTAATATCTTTTAAGAAAAGAGACAATGGGTTGTTTTCTCATAGCCTGAATCCCTTGGATTTCTTCATATGTACAGTAAACAGCTAAATAGCTTGCATTCAGCCCCTAAACTCCCTGTAACCAGCCAGTAAATATTATTTGGGGGGCCTGTTTCTCTTCGACATATCGCTGTTGAACACAACACAATGTTTTGGGGATAAATATAAAAGATAGCCCGAAGTGAGAAGAGTGGTTTCAATGGGGAAGAACTTCCCAACAGATGCTTGCTATATCAGAAGGCATCATCTTGGCATGAATGTTCTAATTAGGGAGTTCCGGTGGCCAACTGGGACTCAATGGTACCAGACATTGGGATCCCTGGTCTCTAGGACAGTGGAAAAGAGCAGAGGAATTGGAGAAAATGCAGAAGAGCTAAAAAAATGTTCTAACTTCTCTTCAAGCAAGGATTACTCTTTCAGGTGGGCCCTTTGAGCTGCCCAGCTCTTTAAAGGAGCCTGTCTGAAGATGCCTCACGCTGGATGTTCTAGCTGCATTGATTGCCTCCCCTGGTTGCTTGTTTGGTTTCTATCAAGAACACCCAGTAATCACCTTTCACTTTCCCCTCAACCTCACCTTTGCAGCAGACTGATGATTACATTTTGATTTGCAACTTCTTTGTCTGAAATAGGTAAGCAGAAGGAAAAACAATGTCTCTATGACACTCTACCATAGTTCCCTAGGACGGGAATATTTTAGGCAAGCTCTTTGCTAGAATGGCTTAATGTAAATGTATTGAAAGAAAGCATGATGGAATGAATCAATAGATTTGACTTGATAACATTTTAAAATTTCGTTTTATATTGTTATCTCATGAGCAAAATCAACAGACAAGCATCAAGCTGGGAAATGTTCGAAACAAGCATGCTGGAGCAAAAAGATTAATATTCCTAATATATGAAGAGTTCATACAGATCAATCAGAAAAACATTAAGGCCCAGAATAGATACCTAGGCAAACAACAAACAAATCTCTGAAGAGGAAATGCAAATGGCAAATCAGCGTATGATAAAATGTCCAGCCTCCTTGGTTTTGAACAAAATGCAAATTGAAATAGCAGAAGGACATCATTTCCTTTATCAAATTAACAAGGATTCTAAAATGATGGTCCAAGAAAGGGGGCAGTGAAGTAGAATGTCATGTGCCATTCAGGAGAGGCACAGATTTTCTGGAAAATAACTAGCTGATTACATATCAAGAGCCTTAAAATAGGTGTATACGCTTTGACCCAGGAATTCAGCTTACAGAAATGTATCTTGAGGTGGTCATCAGAAATATGGGAACTCATTTATATATAAAGATATTAATAACAGACATTTGGTTTATTTAAATATTAATTATCAAAGAGCCAAAGTGCACCAAATCATGAGAATGACTCAATGAATATGGCTTATCCATTCCATGGAATATAGAGTTACTAAACACGTTATGTGTGTAAAGAGTTTTTTGTGGCATGGAAAACCTTTTAATATGTAACAGTAGAACAAAATAGGAAAATATCACTACATATAATTTTATATATTTTTAAAACTGTAAAGAGACTGGAAGAAAATACTCTAAATCCTCACATCAGTTATCTCAGGACAGTGCAATTACAAGGAACTATTATTTTCTTTTTAAACATTTTTTTCTCCAGGTTTTCCAGAAAGGGTATATTTACCTTTTAAAATGGAAGAGAGAATAGCCTTCTCTCAGAAGAGACCTCGGTCAAGGTCAATGACCTCATAGTTTAGTGTTATCTTAGAGCATGAACTCAATCTGTGGACAAATAACCTGTAAATTGCATAATGCATCGTGTCACGTTTCCCTTTCTGTGTCAGCTGTCAAAAACGTAAGGCCAAAGACAACCAAAATAAATAATTATCTTGACTCTGTATTGAGTTTTCCCAACCTCTTTTTACATCACTTCGTGTATTTTATACTTATTTTTATAGCCTTATAATATGTATCTTTAGTTAGAAACCACTTCAAATTCTTTATATTTTAAAAGTACGTGGCTACGTCATTATCATACCTACAAATGTGTATATTAAGCTTTAGAGTCAGTAAAAAGCATTGACGATATTTAGTTTTGATGTGTTGTCCAACACAAGGGTCTTAAGTGGCATAAGGATCCTGGTGGTGTTGGGAGTGGACGTGCTTATGGATACCCAGGTGTGTGCAGGCCATGGACACACACACACCTGCTCATCTTTCATATGGATTATAGAATATAAGCCTCAGGGCTGCACCCTTTTGTGCCTGGATGTTATTCCAGAACTGTGCAGGCTCCTGTGTCTTGATTGTACAGTGCACAGTGTGACCTGAATGACAGACGCCACCTCACCAAAGTAAGGCAGAACTTCATCACAAACCCTCAAGTCCAGTCTCATGCATGTCTATGGAAAAGTTGACGTGGAAACAACTGCTTCCAGCCATACTATTCATTTTTCCTAAAGAAAGCCTAGGTAAGTATTCTAAGTTCCACTGTTAAAAAAAAAAAGTGACATAAAACAACCTTTGAAAACTAACTCTGGGCTCACTAGGATGTATGCCTTTAGTGTGTGCAAGTTTTTGTGTATCCGTTATACCTCAATAAAACTTTAAAAAGAAAGAAAAACTCAGTCTAGGTCCCTACTCAGGGATTTCGGCTTTCTCTTAGGCTGAGGTATTGTTAAAACTTTGCAGGCATTTCAGAGAATTTGTTCTGTCAGGTGAATTATCTCAACCTATCAAATTCCAATTACAGGAGGAGAAAACTAAGGTAAAAGATAAACCTAAAGTTATAATTTTAGACTTCCAAATAATGTCTTAAATTCAAAGGAAAACCCACGAAGGCTCTCTTGTGTTTGAGAGACCTTTTTCTCTAGATGTGGAAGGTGGTAGGCACGTCATGGTGGCTAAGCGAAGGTCAGGGCATCAGGCAGGCCTGGCTTTGAATTATATCTCTCCTGCTTATTAGCTCTGTGAGATTGGCAGTGATATTTAACTCTACCGAGCCTCAGTTTTCTCATTTGTAAATAAACCCAGTAATGACAGTTAATATGTTACACATTTACTGAATGCTTTACACGCATTGACTCATCCCATCCCCAGCCACCTCACCAAGGTGGGTGCTCCATGGACTACCATGGCAAATGGGGAAACCAAGGCACAAAACAAAACACAACAACAAAAACAACACAGTCATTTGCTAAAGCTTATAAGTGGCAGTGCCCAGATTCCAACTTAGGAAACTTGACCCTTGAGCCTGCATTCATAACCTTCCTGGCTGGTAACATTTGCATCAAAGGATCACCTAAGGATCAGGGAAAATGATGCTATCCTCAGCTCTAGACAGTGGCATCCTGGGGAAGTCACCCTTAGGGTAGGAAATGTTGCAACACCCCTTCAGTGACTTGAATAATGTTCCAAGACAAGTGCTTGAGAATGAGAAACAAACGCCAGTGCTGAAGGAATTCAGGGAAGCGGATGATGTGACTCTGAGGACAGAGCACTCCCACAGAGTCAAGAGCCTACTGCGTGACCCAGCTCAGCCACTAACACCCTGGAAAAGTTCTAGGACTTTAGAATCTTATCTGTAAAATTATAGGTCACAGTGGGCTCAATGATTACTGAGGTCCCTTTTTGCTTTGAGACCCTAAGAACTAACATAGCTGAGGCTGTGTTACCTCCCTGATCCTCCAGTCAAATAAGATTCTGAAATTCTGCCTTAGACACCTGACTTTGAGCCTTTTTAAAGACCTCCATATCATCCCATTTCAGGTTCTAGTTTGTGACCTCATCTTACATAATCTTACATACATAAGCCCTTTACTGAGTTTTCAAGCCTCTAGTATATTATCTTTGGGAAGACAACTCCAGCCTTGTAGTAGATTTTTATTTTATGGCTCACCAGCTAACTAAAATCCTTTCCATAAACTGTCCTCTGCTGAACCCAGGTCGAGGGCTTCTTTTGCTTATAATAAAGACCTTTGACTAATGAGGGTCCTTCTCCCTCACAGACAAGGACACTAGTGAGGAGAATGGTCTGCCTAAGGACACTTGCAAGCTGGTGCCCTGTCCTGCTGGTCCCAATCAGTGCTCTTTGCTTGACACTTCCGTGTTTGGAGTAAATTGATATAGTACAAGAGAGATTCAAGGAAAAGATGGAATTTTAACAATTCACTAAAGAAAGCCTGTAACGTAAATAGGAGAGTTGAGTCGGAATTTCAGGTTTGGAACCAAGAACCTTCAATCATTCCCTTACTTGGTCATTTCATTAAGACTGAGTGTCTACCACTTCCTGGGCTCTGTGATAAGTACCTGAAATATGGATATAAGGAGTATTTTAAGGAGCTTCATGTCTATGGGGAAGACATGCAGATGCAATAACATGCCACCAGTGCTATAGCAAATCTCACATAAGGTACTGTGGGAGCACAGAGGGAGCTATTACCCTTGAACTAACAGGAGCAATCTTGTAGAACTTCTTGAAGCAGGTGGCACTTCAATTTAATTTTTTAAGAATAAACAGGAATTAGACAAATGAAAGGAGATGGGAAAGACAAGTTAGAAGGGAGAGGCCACATACACAAAGGCCTGTGGAGGAGAAATGTGAGGTATTTGAGGAACAGCAAGTAATTTGAGGTGTATCAAACCAGTGAGGTAGGTAGAAAAAAAACAGACCCATGAACAACCTTTAACATTAAAAAATTTAATTTTACCCTAAAGACAGTAAGGAATGGCCAATAGGAAGTAACATGATCAGATTTGCAGCAATGTAGAAAATAGATTAGAGATAACTATTGGTTAAACATAATGCATTATATGTGTATTTATCTTTGTTCCCTCCAAAAACTCATGGAAATGATAATAACATAAATAAAAAGGCATTAATCTACAAGTACAGGCAGAATGGAAGAATAGTGGGCAGATGAGAGATGTCAATTCAGTTCTACAAGATGTCAAGTGGACGGAAAGGTGATACCTCATCAGTGAACTAGAGACAGTGGGATCCCTTCTTCTGCAGGATAGGAAAGGTGAGACGCCGACTAGAAGCAAGCTGATTCACATTGAGGAACTTTTAAAGGCTTAGAAATCAAGGTGCCAGGTATCCATAAATGTACAGACTCGGGGAAGGGCTGAAAACAGAAGAATAAGTTGTTTCTTTATTAGGAACAATTATGTAAACTTCTAGATATGCTCTCTTCCCATACCACACAGTCAGGAAACGAGCCTCCACCCCAAACCTAGCAGAACTCTGAAGGCAGATTTTCTGAGTTGAACTAGAAACATTCTGACTCAGGCATCAGCCAAGGTGAGGGTGCTGGATGAGGCATCACATTACAATGGTGGGAGTAAGTGAAACGCTACATGATGAATGGTGAGACCCCTGCTTGGCACCCAGAAATGAAAGCCAGACCTGTGCTCTCTAGGCAGGGAGTTGTAGGAGTGGAGGAGTCCTTCTGGGAGGAACCCCTCTGCTCAAAAGAAAGGCCTACACAATGTTGACATTGGAGGTCCCCTGAGAAATTGCTAGATCCCTGCCTGCTCACTCTGCAGTGAAACCCAGAAGGAGACAATCTCATCCTTCACAGAAATAGAGCTTTCAATCAGCACTTAGCTCCCCACTCAAATATGAAAAAACAACAAGGGATCATTAGACACTTGAAAGAGAATGGCAGAAACCAAACTGGAAGAGCAGGACAAAAGGGAATTTGAAACAAACAGAGACAGTTTCAGCACATACGAAACATCAAGAAAATGATAAGTGATAGCCCCAGGTCTAAGAGAAGTTACTGCACCCATGGAACAAGAACAGCATGCTATATAAAGAGAACATTCAGAGAACACAGTAAAGCCCTTGGAAATAAAAATATGTAACAGCAAAAACAAAAATTCCAGAAAAATAGTGGCAACATAAAGTTGAGGAAATCTCCCAGAAAATAGAATAAAACTATGATGGATGGAATAAAGTAGGGGAAAAAATTAGAAAATTAGAGGACTGGTCTATGAAATCTAAAACCCAGATAAATAAAAGTTACAGAAACAAAACAAAACAAAAAACAATCAATGGAAGAGGAGATGAATTTAACAAAGAAAAAATACAAGAAAATATCCAATTCACATATATGAGTTGACTACTTTGAAAGGGCCCATCACCGTGAATTTTAAAAGACCCTAATCTCTAAATATAATTTCTCTTTAAAAGAATGAGGTTCTTGGAGACATGGATAATTCTAAGTCTGGGGAAGGAAATGCACAAGATGGAACATTATATCAAACCAAACAGCAAAACGGTCATGGAAGTAAGTCTGTTTCGGGTCATGTCAGTAGGACTCAGGAGCCAATCTGGAAAGATGCCCATTGGCCAGAGGTGTAATGATTGAGCATCACTTAGAATAATGACTGCAATGCATCAGATACATTTCAAATCATGAGTCTATAATGACGCCTAACAAAAGAAGTCATTGGCCACCTCTGGAAGATGCTAGAAAACTAACTCATTATTTTGAAAGCTGGTAAATGACAAGGAAGAATCAAGCATTTATTTTGCCTTTCACATAAAACTGTAGTTCAAGTAACAAAACAGTTGATGAGAGCAAGTTTCTCTTTATACAAGTATTTCAACTTATAAACAAAGAAAGAATGAAAACAAATGTGAACTTCACCACGTTGCATCCCCCTGTGAAATAAAGGATCTGGGCCAAGATCACTGATTATTGCTAACACCAAAAGGAGTGACAAGCAGACATTTGTGCTTCCTGGTGGAAGTACACACCACCACCTGTGAGGCCCTATTGCCAAACTCCCTCTCCTGCTGGCACAGATGCGGCTGTAAAAAGCTAGTTTCTCTTTTTTTTTTTTTTTCTGGGCATTTAAGCCAGAGGAGGATATGTTTTGCAGAGGCTCAGTTTACACTGATTGCAGGGACTGGGGACCTGGTATAAAGGTTTTTGCAAGTGATGGATTTAGTACTTAATGACCAATACAGTACCTGGAAGCAAAAGTTCCTGAACCTCTGCCCAGAAGGAACCTTGGAGGTTTAACCCAGCTGTCCATCTGTCATGTGGACCATCTCTGCAGTCCCCCAGGCAGATCCTGGGGAGAAGGATGTGAAGGGGCTGGAAAAAGGGGGTGCAGCCTCCTGGGTAGGATCTTTGCAGCAACTGCCCTTTCCCGCCTGTCCCATGGGAGACAGCGCTGGAAGCTGCACAGCAACTCCTTTCACTTCCCAGGTCTCACCATGTCTTCGACAGCCAAGTGTTGAGTTTTGAGTTTCTTCAACAGCTGAGCCTGAACAAGGGCTTCATTTTAGGAGGAGAGGACAGGAAGCAAGGTAAGGGAGTGAGACAGGAGAGCCGATATTGTCACAGGACTTTTTCCTTAGTTCAGCTAAAGATGGGGATCCTTATCACATGGCCATGAAAATTTAGGCTCACAGATTATTTGAAGAGTAAGAAAAATGGGATTTATTGAGCAAAAAGAAAAAAAAAGGTGAGGGGAGGGAGAAACAGAGACTCTTAGTCAAGCCCAAGGGCTTCCCACCTCACAGCTTGAATTCCTGGTTCCACACAAGAAGAGGAGGGGCCGGCCTCCTCCCTTCTGCAAACAGGCTAACTTCCTCCGGAGGCTCCACCCCAGTAACGCAGACCGGTTAGAGTTTTGCCATGGACCACTTCCCACCTGGCTGTCTCAGTATAAGATGCATCATGGAGTGAGTTACCACTGCTGGCAGCTGGAGCTTGGTCCTACTGGGAACTTCTAGGAGATTGTGAGGAACACGCATCGGAGTTGTTCCATCCAGGTACAAAGAAGTGGGAGTCTCTTTCCCCCAATGCTTGAGGGTCACTCCTGGGATGCTTACTCTCTGGCACTTCTGATGGACCCTACTGAGTGTGCTCTCTGGCCAGAGAACACATGCAGGCTGGATAGAGCTGTCTGCAGGTAATCTGAGGAAATCTAAGTCTCCCACACACCGCCAGCAAATGGCAGAGCTCAGAGCAGAACCAGACTATCCTGGCCATAGTGCTATGCTTGTAATCACTGCACTGAAAAATGGGGGTTTTAAAAATAAAGCTGAGATCTGGAACTTGGAGAGGGAAGGAAGGCTGATACTGGCTAGACATGCCTACGTCAAGCAGGTAGTGACACGGACATTGCGTGTTGGGATAGCAAGCAGTTATGGGACTAGGGCTGCACGTCTCTGGTTCTGTCATGCTGTATCCCAGATAGAACTGAGAACATTTGTGATCAGTGGGCTGTCAGGAACCTAGTTTCTGACCTGGGCTGTCCTGCTCTCAACATCTTCTGTGGCTTTGTTGAAAATGCTGACAGCAGTTCTCAACCCTGGCTGCACGTTAAGGTCACCTGGAGAACTTTAAAAATTACTGATGCCTCTCTTCCTTCCCCAGAGTAAGGTAAGTAATTGGTTTGCAGTGAGTCCTGGCAGGGGGAGCTTTAAAAATCTCACCAGGTGTTTCCACTGAGCAACCACAGCTTACAAGAAAGTTCTAAAACTTAAGCAGGAAGTCTCTATTGCAAGAGAGTATTATTTTAGCAATCAGGAAGGAATTTCTCACCTCTTTACAAAACCCCGCCCACTGAGTTGGGGGAAGAATGAGACCCCATAGAGGAATGTGTGAGCCTTTTTGTCTGCAGGCTTCTGATGGAATAAGGGAGTTACACATAAGTGTAATTGATTAGTAATTGATAAAGTTAGGAAGTCCCTCATCAGTGTCATCTCCTGGACATAAAACTTTGCTAATCAGTGATGCAGCTTTAACTCCCAAGTTTCAGTTTCCACATTTATAAAATGAGCATATTCTTGTGCCCTGAGCAATCTCGTAAGACTGGGTACCTGGCATGCACAGGGCAGACACACAGGCGGCTCTTGCCCCATGTCCAGCTGGCCTGGCCAAGAGTGGTTCAGTGTTCTGGCCACACCACGATGATTTAGCAGAACAGGGAATGTTCAATTTTCTCACCCCTGTTGGTCATCCAGATGTCATGGGAGGGAGACATTTGAGGGGCCAAGCTCAGGAGGGGCCATCTCCCTTCCTCTGGCTTTTCCTGCTTGCCCGCTGAGCCCCAACCACAGAAACAACCCTAGCAGCAGGATGAGTGCAAAGTGATAAGGGCCTTTGCTCAGTCTGAAAAAGATGGCTGTGGTAATTAGGACAAAAGAAAATGTAGCTGGGTCATTTAAAAACTTCACAGGATGCTCTCCCTCCCAAAGAATGAGCTAGGCAGGAGCCCCCGGGAGGTGTTTTTAATGGGGCTAAACAGCAGGAGGGTTTGCAGAATTGTTTTCTCTGCTCCCAGGGTTTCTGTTTCTGTTTAGGTATAGGCACTGAACTTATTGGTTTTCCAGAGCCCCATTTGTTGTTATTAATAACACAGCATCACCCAGTGCTTGAACAAAGGCAGGCAGCAAAGAGGCAGGAATCCTGCTATTTAGAGAGGGCTGTGTGTTTAGAGACATCCCTGCCCAGCCCCCACAGTAGATCAGTTCTGTGGACATTGGGGGTACCAGGTCCTGACAGTGCACTAAGAATTTGAAGCCAGTTCTGCCTGGGGAGCTTACTGTTTAGTGCAGGATGCCAGGTTTGTCAGCAATCAGCAGTTCATGTCCCACAACAGAGTTCATGATATGATAAAGGTAGGCACTCAAGCCTAGAGGGGTAGGAGAGGGGTGTGCAGAAAAGGCATTTGTCCCACAGAGTCTTGTCTGAGATACATTTAAAGGAAATGAAGTTATAGCATGAAAAGGAAGGAATCCCTTAATGGTGGGAAGAACCTCGTGAGCCATAGCAGAGCAGAGAAGAAAGGCATGGTGTGATCTAGAAAGAGCAGGCAAGTGGGGGTGGCTGGTGCAAGGGAAGTCAGGGGTGACAAGGCATAAAGTTGAGGGATTGAGCAGAAACCAAATACCCAAGACCATTTCCTGGATCCAGGAGCATAGACTTGACTCCAGCTCCTTCTAGTTTTTCATTTTTAAACTTACAAATCTACAGAAAAGTTTCAAGAATAGTACCATAAATACCTGTACACCCTACACATGGATTACCAACTTGTTAACAAGTGCCACATCAGTTTTCTCTTTCTCTCTGTATATTTTTGCCAAAACTTTGAAAATAGGTTATAGACATGATAACTAAATACTTGAGCATGGGGCTGGGTGCGGCGGCTCAAGCCATTAATCCCAGCACTTTGGGAGGCTGAGGCAGGTGGATCATTTGAGGTCAGGAGTTCAAGACCAGCCTGGGCAACATGGTGAAATCCCATCTCTACTAAAAATACAAAAATTAGCCATGTGGTAGTGGTGTTTGCCTGTAATCCCAGCTACTTGGGAGGCTGAAGCAGGAGAATCACTTGAGCCTGGGAGGTAGAGGTTGTGGTGAGCCAAGATTGTGCCACAGCACTCCAGTCTGGGTAATAGAGTGAGACCCTTTCTCACAGATAAAAAAAAAAAAACTTGAGCATGGGTCTCTAGGAGCAAAGGACATTACCTTACATAAGCACAAAGTCATTGTTACACCATGGAATTAAACATTGATAATATATTGAATGTATTATCTGGCATTCATTCTATAGTTAAATTTTCTGAATTACCCCACAAATGAACATTAAAGGTCTTCTGTTCTTTATGGAGAGTCTGATCAAGGAAGACATAAGAATACTAATGGCCAATACCCACAAAACACACCCAATAATAAAAATTATTAATTACTGGGGACATTGCCTCCTTTGTCTCTTTTAATGAACAGCCCCCAGGCTCTTTGTTATTGTTGTTGCTTTGTTTTTCTTGACATTATCATCTGTTAGGAGTGCAGGCCCGTCACTTTGTAGAATGTCCCTCAGGGTGGGGTTCGTGCAATTGTTCACTCATGATTAGATTAAGGCCGGACGTTTTCGTCAAAAGTACCACTTGGGAGAGGTGGTGGTCTTCCCATTGCATCAGTTCCAGAGGCTCACGGTGCCAGCTTGTCCCAGTATTGCTGTCCTAAGTTGTCCACTTGGTGTCTCTACACTTTTTCCATCTTAAAGATATATCTTATTCTTCCTATTAAGGGTGATTTTACAGTTTTATCTTTCATTCTCTCTTTGTAGCTCAGTATTCTTCTCTGAAGAAAAACTCCCACCACACCCTACTTTAAATCATCACTGTAGACTCCTGGGATTCATTTTTTATTCAATGCATTATAATTCATTAGTGTCATTCATTATGCATGTTGGTGCTCAAATTGTCCCAGATTGGGGCAGTGGTTGCTCCTTCAAGCCAGCTCGTGTGCCTTTGATGGGTCCTTACTCAATTCTGCGCACTTCCAGGCTTCCTGCCTAACTTTGTGCTTTCTTGCCCTGAACTTTAAATTATCACTTCTCCAGGGAGCCCTAGTTCCTTTTACCGAGGAATAATCACTAGAGGCCTGTGTGCTGACGGTGCTTCATTGCTAAAGAAATGTCGCTGCTTCTAGGCCCTTCGAGTGGAAAGCGCTTAGAAATATATATTTTTCCAAACTTACTAGTTTATGTCAATAAAATCAATTCATCATGAGATTCTTCCTCACTTCTCCCCACTCCATATCCCTACATTGGTTCTCAAATATATGAATACATTTACTTATTTGTGCTCTATATTATACTATGCACAAAGTTGTTTCCAGATTACTATATAGGTAACACCACCACCAACAAACTTACCAGGAAAAATGTAAGATTTCTTTGAACTATTTTCCTCCTTAGAACGTATCCCACTATGGGCATACACTCAGAAGACTGTATTTAAAATTACTTAAATATATTGTTTGTGGTTAGATTCAATTGTTTGCATAAAACTTTAGGGTTATTTATCTTTGAATTTATTTTTTGGAAATGCAAAATGCTTACACTTCAAAAGTCAACACTATACAAAATTATTTATCTAGCCAGTCTCTTAGGGATAAGCACTGGGGTTGTTTCCAATACTTGGCTATCACAAATGATGCCATGGTCAATTATTTTGATTCATGGATGTATCTTCCAGGTAAACTCCTGAAAATGAGATTGCTGCATTGAAGGACAAATGTGTGTCATTTTGTGAGAAGTTGCCACATTCCACTCACTACAGGCTATGCCATTTGAGTTTGTATTGGTTCTGTTGGAGAATGGATTTGAGAGGAAATGGGGTTGGACTAGGAGCATGGGTCAGGAGGCTACTGAGGCTGTCCAGGTGGATGATGATGAATACCTGAACCGCAACAGTGGGATTGCGGAGTGAGAGGAGAGACGAGGTTAAAGGCATGGCCCTTGATTGGACGTGGGCAGCAAGGGCATAAAAAGAACAGAGGACAAAGAATAAAAAGATTCCCAGGTGATTGGATGAAGGGGAAGCAGGCAGTTTGGTGTCCACACTAGGATAGGAAATACGAGGGTGAAGAAGACATGCCTGTGTGTGTGTATGTGTGTATATGTGTGTGTGTGTGTATGCCTGTGTTTGTGTGTATGCATGTGTGTGTCTGTGCATATGTATGCATATGTATGCACATGTGTAGGTGAGTGTGCATGCACATGCAGGAATGAATGCCATCTAAACACGTGGAGTTTGGGAAGCAGATGCCCAGGAAGCCTGGAACACCAGCTGAGGTGGGGCTGGTAGCAATGACCCAACGGCGTGAAGAAGGGAACAAAAGCCCTGATGGTGGATGAGATCGGTACACACACCGCAGTGTCCCCAGACTCAGGACACACAGGGAAAACTGTGCATCTGCTTTACTTTTCTCAGTTGAGCAAGTGAACTCATTGCTTTAAATTTCAAGGTATTTCATCTGAAGAGGCATCTGGAGGCTGAAGAAAAATATATTGAGTATATCATGTAAAAATGTAAATAACTACTGTTTAGAAAGATATAGATTTTATGTCTCTTGGCTTTTCAAATACCTTATGTGCTTAGTGTTCAACTGGGGGCTGGGGGAAGAGGTAGGTGGATGCAGCCTTGGCCCCCAAAACAAGGCGTGAAGACGCTCCCTATGAAACAAGCTGCTGTCGGGAACCCAGAGCCCATTCCCACTGCGGTGCCTCCGCCTGTTACAGGCCCACCCTCCAACGTGTCCTCCTCACAGGCCTGTCCTGGGCTGACCCAGGGAGGATAAAGATCTCTCCTGTAAAAAAGTATTTGCTGGAGGCTGGGAGGAGGGACTCAAGGCAGTGGGAACAAGTGGGACATGCAGAGGCTGTCTGGAAAGGGACTTTTATCTCCCATCAGGGAACAGGCTCTTCATTTCCAGAGGGTAGTTTATGTTTGGCTCTGTGTATTCATGCGCAACGTTAATATCAATGGATTAATCCACATTTTTAGAAGCTTATCAATAATTCTGCTTTCTGCACACATATAACAAAACAGCACGTCTGCAGTAACACATCGGGGATCTTGCATTGCCGTGCTCCTCATGTTTGAATTACTCAGATAATTGGAAAATTTCCTCAAACACCAATTTAACAATGATAAAACACAACTTCTTACAGTGCAGTCTTTTGAAAATACATTCTTGCCACCTTGCTGCTCGTGTCTAGTGCTCTTCGTCAGCCGTCTCTGCGTGCAGTAGCACCAGCGCGAGCCCGGCCTCGTTGTGGGTATTGCAGTTACTGTTTTCTTCCTTCATAGGTGGCTGTCAGCATCTATCTACTTCTGCTACTTTCTGGTTTGCCTCAACCAGCTCATTTCACACCAATAAAATTCAGTCCCTGTGCTACTTGTTTGCTGACCTAAACATTCAGCGAGCTTGGACACAGCACTCAATCCACACCGTGTTGATACTGTGTGTTAAGTAGGAGTCATTAGATTCTGAGTGACTTCCCAAAAATAACTGTCTGACTGGGGTTCAGGGCACCTCGGCAAGGGCTGAGAAATCCTCAGGTGAGAACAAGGATGTGGAGGAAGTTCCACGTTTGCATGGTGCAGTCTAACCACTGGCACTAGCAACAAACATTCTCTTCCTCCAAATGATAAAACTGTCAGAGCCACTGACCAAAGTAAGCTACAGTTTAATTGCTCCTGTGAGTCCTCTCCTTTCAGTGGGCGGGGATGGCATGGACCATCCATAATCTTCACCGGGAAGCAGAAGAGAAGCAGCCCTAGGTTGCAGTTCTGAGTTGTTAGCCACTCCAGATTCCGTCACTTGCTTGCCATGTGGTGTTGGGTAAGTTGTAGTTTCCTTATCTACACCTTCCTTTTCTCTAAAATTGTAGCTACTTAACCTGCCCTGCCCAGGAGGTGGGTGTGAGGAGGCTTTATACAAGCAATGCAGTCTACAAACATAAATATCTTTATCGGTATCAATATCCTTATGTGCGTGTTGGGGATATGGCAAATGTGAAATAGACAAATTGTGAATTGTGGTTTTGTCAGCTACAGCAAGCGTGGGATGCCTTCTTTCCATCTTCAGGTTCTTCCCTTCCCCTCCAGTGTTTCCCCCTAGGAATTTAAAACAGAAATATAATGCTATTTTTTAGAAGTCTGAATAATTCCCCCCCATACACTATTAGCAGCCAGAAACTTTTTCTCTGAAGGTTATTAACTGCAAAAGAGGTATGAACTGTGTTTAACAAAAGCAAGCAGCTCAGCTCTCCTCACTGTTCACTCAGCTATCCTCCACTGTTCTCACCTGAACCTCTGTTATCATTCAGAAGAGAATTGATGTATTGGGTTGACCCAGAGGGAGCTGCTCATATCTGATCACTTCTGGCAGGTCATTTTTGTACGCTCAACATAATTATTTCTGAGAAAAGGGAATAACACTCTTGGTTCGGGGTTATCCAGGCAACATTGCAGTATAATGCTGAAACTCTCATTTTTATGGTGCAAACTCTGGAAAGAAACCTATGGAAAGTGTGTGAGTGAACGCAGAGTTATACACACACTATCTCTAATAATTTGTGTCCACCCCTCATTCAGGAGATACTGTTCTTTCTTGACTCAAGCTTAGCTCGGGAAAGACACGTTTTCATGTGGAAGATGATGGGAGCTGGACTTGAATTTACTGTGTCGTTTTAATAAACTGTTTCATCTACTTGACAATGAGGTTTCTCCAGGATTGTCTTCGAAGTCCTGATGATCTGCTAAATAAATAGTGTTCTGGGCCGGCGGACTCTGTATATGGTCATCCGAGAGGGCCATAAATCTGTGCTCTTAGTGGAGCGGCAGTTCAGTTGTTCCATTTTTATTTCTGACTGGCCCATAAAAAGCATCCTCAGTGTTGCTGATTACGCTCTCGTCATTTGATTTGGAGTTATGTCACCCTAAAGCAGGGAGAATTTCCTCACAATAAATCTCTCATTTTAAATCCCGAGCTTCAGTAGGAAAGCCTGTCTGCACAGCTGAGAAAAAAGGGGAGGGCGTGGGCTATGACTTAACAGGGTGAAGGGTGAGGAGGCAGCCAACCTAGGGACTACACGAAGGCATCTATGGGGAAGCCGCTGGGAGGCTGAGTCCCAAGGGAGAGAGAGGGAAGGAAGGAGGAAGGGAGTTGGTTTGATCTTTCTTCCCACCCTAATCATATGTCTTTCTTTGAGCTAAGATTTGGCTTTTGCTGGGGTAAAGCCCACCTTTAGGGTTTGACTCCTTGGAGCCATCATTTCTGCTGGCACTGATCTTACAGACAGAGCCAAAGGCATCATTGTTCTTCTGTTTTCTGGGCTCACTGAACACAAACAAGGGTTAAAGCAGAGAAGATCAATAATCAAAAGAGAGTTTTCCCTTGGCTCACCACTCAGACAGGTGCAGACTCCAGCTTGACCAAGGGTCCTGATATCAAAAGAAAGAAAATAAAGGAAGGAGGGGAGTTGGGTGAGAAGGAGAAAAGAAACAGGGAGAAGGAAAAGGAGGGAAAAGACCAGGGAGGGAAGGAGAGCAAGGGAGAAGGAAAGGCCATTCTCCCAGTTTTTTTCGTATGGAAATTAAAAACAGAACCTGGACCATAGAATTTCTGTAGTCTTCAGGGAAAGCGCTAATGGGGAAAATAGTGCATAGAAACACAGCTGATCCACACTAGCAGCCCTTCTCCCCTGAGATGCTCCTGCCCCAGCCTGTGACCACATGCTCACACACACATACACATTTGTATATATGCACACTCAGTCAAATTCACACATGCATACAGGCCCATGGGCAAGCACAGCTAGGTAGGCTCACACACTTGCATGTATGCACACACATACACAGGCACTTACACTCACAGGCACACATGCACATGCACAAATAGGTATACATTCACCTAGGGACATATTCACACACACATGCAGGCACAGTCGCATCCTACTCCATCCTGCCTGTTTTGAATCTTGGCCTTTGAGGTTGTTGATGACTCTGATCAGTGGTGGAGTCTGCACAGGATCATGTCCTCCATCCTCTGCCTGCCCCCAGGACCCCAGCCCAGGCAGGTATCTCTTTTGGGGGAAAAGGAGCACCCAGGCTTTGGATTCAGGGCAGTAGAGCGGCCATTATACAACTAGGAAAGATGCTAACTGGCTGGTTGGCCAGTGGGAAGGGAGTATTGATGAGCAGTACAGTGAGAACTTCAGTTCTGCCTTCAACCTAGCCCCACGTGACATCCCAAGCTCATCCCTAGGGCAAGCCTGGGTCCTCCGAGAAACAGATGCTAAGACAGAATGAAGGATGCAAGGGTTTTCTTAGGGAAATGCCTATAAAGAGGGCAAGGGAGCTGGAGGAGGGTTGGGAGGGGTGGTGGACCCCTGCGCCTCTGACCCAAGTGAAGGAAGCAGAGAAGGAAGCAAGGTTGCGTGAAAGCGTCCACGTGTGGACAGCTGTGCAGTGTGGACAAGGTTTGGCAAGACCAGCAGAGCATCACTGAGTCCTTGGTGTTTCTGCTGTGCTGTCACTGGATGGGAGCAGCACCCCCATGGGGCCATGGGTCTCGGTCACTCTTTGGTCCATGGTGCGGTGCCTGTCACTGGCCACATAAGCAGCCAGAGCCTCCCCTCCCAGCTGCCTTCCAAACCACTACTAAGCAAACGGAGGAGGGAGATTGAAAATTTAGCCTGGAGTCAGAAGCAGTAGCCCCACTAAACTCTTTATTGAGTTGAAACAAAAAATCAACAATTCACTCAAGAAATAGATTCACTTAAAAAAAAAGGTAAATTCATTCAAGTAATAATTTGTCAACCAGGTGTTTTCTCTGAGTGAATTCGAGGAGTTCTCTCTCTACGTACAACTGGGCAACACAGAGACATGGCTGTTGTCAGCACCAAGAAATGTCAGGGTTTTAAGCTGACACAGGGAGCATTTAGTTTGAAAATAAGAAAGACCTTCTGGATGGTGAGGGGAGCTTAAAACACTGCAAAGGGTTACAGAATTATTTTATTTTAGAATCCTTAAGAATCAGGTTTAAATCCTATCGTTTTAAGGGTAAGTTGAGTGACTGTATTCAAGAGAAGATGCTTTGAAGTCCTAGCTTTGCAAACTACCTGAATCCTCTCAGCATCTGGTTGAGGTCATCAAAAGCACCCATGAGGTGACAGCGGGAGAGATATTTGCTTTCAGGCCAACAAAATACGCAGAATATCGATGCAAACACAGTGCTTAGCAAAAGCCAACCCCCAAGGGTGGGTATCCTAGAGGAGCGGACAATTGGCTACCATCTTTTTTACAGAATCGAACAGATATATATATAATCAATAATAATCCTAATAAACAATGGAAATTTTCAGTTAAAATTTTAAAAGTTGCATCAATCATAGAAGACAAGAAAAAAATGCCTGAATAATTCGAAAGTATTACGTTGCTCTTTTTCTGTGACCATCTTTCAGTTCGCCTATTGAGCTTTCTCTCACCGTCCACAATAATTCACCTAAAGGCAGATGACCCCATGGAGAATTTCAAGCTGAAGTCTGAGTCTACCACTCTGCCTATCTAAAGCCCCAAGACATTCGTAAGTGGGGAGGGGGGCGGTGGAAAAGACAACAAAAGTCAGCAGCTGAAGAAAGCCTTCAGTCAGGAGCTTGGGGTCTCTCTTGTCACCTGGGTGAGACTCAGGTAATATTGCACTGCAGAGACTGGCTCAGCTGTGTTGCCTCATCTAATAAGGGGAATGCTTTGCCTGCTCGTTGTAGCCAGATGTATTATTTAGCACGTGTTTACCGAAGCGTCTTAAAATACTTAGTGCTGTAAATTGTGAAAAGTAGAAATTCATGTGAATGCTTCGAGTTTTTTTGATGAACTTTCAGTGGATGGTGGTGGTTGTAATTGTCTGCTTCTTCTTCATGCCTAATGTTCCATTATTGGAACGCTAAGCATGTGGCAGTTATTTATATCCTACTGTTCAAGGTCATCGCCAGTGTCTGATTGTAAAAATTTAAAAAATTGCAACCTCAGGCGTAAATGGGCCAAATAACATTAGAAGGACTATATTTCATTATTCAGGTAGTTCCACTTAAGATATAGATGTTTTATCTTGTGCAAATAGCTCTCTAGGAAGTTCTCCTCACTCAGGATTTAATGGAGTATGCCCTTTCTCTGCAATGTATCATCCAAAGCATTTCAGGTTATATGTGGGGCAGTATCACCCTGTTATTTATTAATAGACTAATGATAGATGACCAAATCCTCGTACATAAAACATTTATATTTTATTTCTGGAGTTTGGGGATTGAAACTGGGTCAAATCACAGAGAGCTCTTACACAAACTAATGAGCTTACAAAATCCAGATCCTCAGAAATCATGCAGTGGTTTTGATGAATGTTCCGCAGGGAAAACCCACCAAGATTTTTTGTTTGAATCAGGCAGTGACTAAACTCAGGTCACTTTAGGTAAGTTTTCTCCAAGATGCAGATTATCAAACTTGCATCTGCATCTCTATGATTCTTTTGCTTCCTTTTTAAATCACAGTTGTTGGTTTTCCTCTTTGAAAAGCAAGGTAAGGATGAGGCCACCAAAATTCTTCTGCTGCCTTGTGGTAGGCCATGGAATTTGTTAAGAGTGACTCAGTAGAGACTCTCACTTTGAAAAAATACAAAGTATTAATAGAAAATTTGAAGTATGGTAAGGCCAATAAATCAGGAGACAACTGCCACTGAAGAAATAGTTTGTAGCAATCCCAGCAATTTCAAAAGATGAATACATAGCTCAAACGGGAAGTAGGACTCATTACTGTCTCATTTTAATGTCTCTCTGGGCCCAATGGTTTAAAAGGACTCACATTCCTCAGATAAAGCTTCTTTTTTCTCACTACGTTTTTGGCACGTGGCCCTGGGGTGACCTGAACAGTGGGTAGTGGTCCCAAAGTGGAGAGTGAGAATCTAATAAAGGAGATGGTTGGGGTGTGGGCTCTGGATTAACTGGTTTGTATTTGAAAAGCACATTCTTAGGTATGTTTTTCCCTATCTCTAGGAGCTGGTTAACCTTGGGAAGGGCAGTTTCTCAGGGTTAGCAAGATGCAGTATCAGAACATCAGAATACAGGAAATGAAAGACATGATTAATACACATCACTGAGCTGAAATGCCAGTGGTTTATCAAACAAGATAAGTAAAGATTTACCATTACATTTGTGCTCACAGAGACCCTCATATGTGGGAAATTTTCATGGGCAGTAAAACCAAGGAACGACTGAACTGTATTCTCCCATGGAAATTCCTAAACCTGGCATCCACCAGCCCCTTTTGATCACTCCGCAGTGAGGGCTTGGGAAAACTCTCTAGAGAGAAGCAGGCAGCTGAACAAGGTACGAGAGAGAAGGAGCATCATTTTGAGTCTGAGTGCATGGTGGGAACAAATGAGAAAACATTCTTCAAGTGACCTCAGCTCAACAAAGTTTACGCCACAGGAAGAACTTTTCAATTCTGGAAAAGATGGAAAACTTAATAGAACCCTGGTCTGCATTGTTAGCATTGGTGCATTGGTGACAAATGATCGTTTGATTTTTTGGAGAATTTGTTATTTTTGCTCAGAAAGAAACAAATAATACCTACAGTGAGGCATGCTATCTACCATTCTCCTTTTATCTCTACATCTCTCTAATAGCCAGCACAGCTGCCTCTGGGTGGTTGTTTGTTCTTGGCTAATTACAGAGTAAAGGGATTTTACAGTCTTACAGATGGGAACTTACAGATAGAATGCTTTTCTTTTTTTTCTAGAAAGAAATGGAGCTCATTTAATGCCTAATTAGGGAGAGTCACGTGCGCAGGGTAAGGGGAATGGTGACTGCTAACCTGAAGGGAAGGAACTCTTTCCTTTTTGCTGGCATCATACAGGGTTTCTGTCTCTTACTTTTGTAAGCCACTTAACAACTGAGAGTTATCTTGGCAACAGCCAAGGACTATCTTTCCTTAGTGTTGCTGCTAGCTTGAGGTGCTCTGCATGTCTTTGGACAGATACTTGTTGATCAACTGTTCCAATTACTCCAGCTTTGGATTTTACCAAAATTATTAAAAGATACTGCCCTCTCTATTTTGAGACAGTGTACAATGGAGAGAGAACAGGCTTCCAAGTAAGGCAAGGCCAGGTTTAAATCCTGGCAGAGCCAACTACCAGCTGCACAAATTTGGAAAACTTAACTTCCCTGAACTTGAGTTTTCTCCTCTGTAAAATGAGCATAATGGCCAGGCGCAGTGGCTCACACCTGTAATCCCAGCACTTTGGGAGGCCGAGGCGGGTGGATCATGAGGTCAACAGACAGAGATCATCCTGGCCAACATGGTGAAACCCCACCTCTACTAAAAATACAAAAATTAGCTGGGTCTGGTGGCAGGCACCTGTAGGCCCAGCTACTCGGGAGGCTGAGGCAGTAGAATCTCTTGAACCCAGGAGGCTGAGGTTGCAGTGAGCCAAGATCATGCCACTGCACTCTAGTCTGGCAACAGAGCAAGACTCCGTCTGAAAAAAAAAAAAAAAAGAGCGTAACAGCATCTACTCCATAGCTTCATGGAGGTGGTTAAATGCTACTGCCCATGAAATAACCTACCATCTTGTAGACTTACCTTTAGTATATGTTTTACATTTATACACCAAACAACATACAAAAGATTTAGTAAAACAGACATTCACTGTCACCACTTTTAGTCTATACACAGCATTAAGTACAGTTTCAAGGAGAAACGTTTTGGAAGGAGATTCATCTGCCCACTAAAATGTTAGGAATCCGGAATGATCTACTTGGCTAGATGATGTGCTCACAGTTGGGTACTGGACAGTGGGGGGTATCCCAGGGCAATCTCGTGGTCACCTTTAAAGCTTTTCTCCCAGGCAAAGAGTGACCCAGCTGGAGTACTCACCCTTGGCAAGCACTGACCTGTGGACTCAGAATCCAAACGTGACTGTAGTTTTCTCATCTGTCTAGTGAGAGTCCGTGACAGTTTTCCTTATCTTTAAAGTCTCTTCCAGTTGGAACAGTCATATAACAGCTCGTGGTTATAGGAGAAACACAGAACAGAGAAAAGTGTTTCCTGCTGACTTGCCTACACCTGTAGTGGATGCCCAGACTGATTCCAGGAATGAATGATATAATGATGCAGACATTCATTTTCTTGTCTCTTGGGTCTGCAGCTTAATCACCTGAAACTCTCTGTACCAAGTGACCTGCTGGCATGTCCTTTCTACAAGTGCTGACGTGTGCTTGGTAAGGGGACTGGTTTAAGCTCTTCCTCAGTTCAAATGTAAATAATAGCTAACAGTTGTTGAGTATTTACCATGTGTCAGATGTTGTTTCCAGTTAACTTGGCACATATCAACTGATTCAGTCCTCACACCCTGAGCCAAGGACCACTGTTTTTATAGCCTATGCTAATATAAAAGTACTTATATTTTCCTAGGTGGGGAAACTGGGGCCCTGGGAAATTCTGTGCCTAGCCCCAGAGTTACAGGGCTAGGGAGAGAAAGCAGCAGAGATTGGTTTGTGCTGAGCCACTAAGGGAATTTCTAATTGATCTGTACTTTTTCAAAGGTCGGGCAGTACTCTCCTCTGACTTCCTTTTAAAAAACCGTGCAAAAGGGCCCAAGTGGAATTTCAGCTTATGATCTTGGCGTTATTTAGCATCATGCTCAGATTCATGTCTCTTGGACTTCACAGGTGGATGTGAGAAAGAACTCCTGCTCTACCTGCTGAAAAGGGCCAGTGTGCTCAGGTAGATTTACAGACCCTAGTACTTACAGGGGCCTCTCCGGGGGATATCTTCCCCACCCCAACCCTAGTTTCTGGCTGGATGCTCCCAGGAGCTCTGTGGCCAGTAGACAGCAGTAGAGCAAAGGAGCCCAGGAGGGCTTCTGGCTGCCTCTCTCATCGAATCAGTCTTGTTCTCTTCTACTGCTTTCCCGGTGTGTATTCACATATCTGCTTTCACAGGTAGCCAGGTCCAGGGTCACCACCACACCAGCACCCAATCTTTACATCTCAGCCTGCAGAAAGAAAGGGACCCTCTCCCTATCTCTACTTAGGAAAACCCCAAAGAAGGGCTCTGATTGGCTACAATTGGCACCTGTGCCCTTCCCTGGACCAATCACAATGGCCAGGAAGGTGAGGGATCATTTTTGGTTCAGCACAGGCCATGTCTCCACCTTTGACCAATTTCTGCAGTCAGGGAATTGGGGTCACTTCAGACTATAGCAGCCCCTGACGAGAGAGCTAGAAGGCGGTGAGGGCTAGGTGTACCCATCAAAAGAGAGATCAAGTTCCAAAAGACAGAACATATAAATGAATGAACACAATAACACAGTGAGTCATGAATATAGGAAAATAGTTATCAGAGGGTTCCTCAGAGTAAGACAAGCTGAGAGCATAGCACTCCGCCCACATGAATGGGAAGTTTTGCCACTGGGCTGTGGGTCAGCTACAGAAGGAAGAGGATGTGTGGTCAAGGGGATGTGTGAGGGGTGATCAGTTTGCTCAGAGAAGGGGTTGACTCATTTACCCAGCTCTGCCTGTCTTTCTTCAGCTCCTCAGACTAGCTGGGCCTTCTCACACAGGGCTTTTGTACATGCTGGTTTCTTTTATGTAACACAGCTCAGTCTTTTGCATCCTTCAGGATCTGGTGTAAATATTGTCTCCTCAGAGATACCTTTTCTGAGCTCCTGATCTAAGCCACGTTTCTCTTTATTCTTGTCTTTTATATAACCCTCTTTTATTCAGAGCACATAGAGTAAATTTTAGTCATTTATTTACTTGTTTATTTACTCATATAGTTAGTTATTGACCTGTCTGTCTTCCCAATGGACTGTGCCTGTTTGACTCCCTTCCATCTCTTCAGGGCTTATCCAGTGCCTGGCAATCACTAGGTACTCAGTAAATGTCGGAGGAACAATGAAATGGCCTTGTGTGAATGACAATTTTAGGGGACATCAAAAGCAATCGGACTATGTCAATGTAGGGAGGGTGGGGGGAGAAGATTCAGAAGAGGAAAGACATGGGAGTCACTGATGCGGTTTGGCTGTGTCCCCGCCCAAGTCTCACTTTGAATTGCAATCCCCATAATCCCCACGTGTCAAGGGTGGGACCAGGAGGAGGTAGGTGTATTATGGGGGCAGTTTGCGCCATGCTGTTCTCGTGATAATGAGGGAGTCTCACAAGGTCCCATGGTGTTTTGTTTTGTTTTTGAGATGGAGTCTCGCTCTTATTGCCCAGAATGGAGTGTAATGGCATGATCTCGGCTCAGCGAAACCTCTGCCTCCTGGGTTCAGCAATTCTCCTGCCTCAGCCTCCTGAGTATCTGGAATTTTAGGCATGTACCACCATGCCCAGCTATTGTTTTTGTATTTTTAGCAGAGACGGGGTTTCTCCATGTTGGTCAGGCTGATCAACTTCCAGCCTCTGGTAATCTGCCTGCCTTGGCCTCCTGAAGTGCTGGGATTACAGGCGTGAACCACCATGCCTGGCTGATCCGACGGTTTTATAAGCATCTGCCATTTTCCCTGCTGGCACTCATTCTCTCTCCTGTGACCTGGTGCCTTCCACCATGATTATAAGTTTTCTGAGGCTTCCCTAGCAATGAAGAACTGTGACTCAGTGAAACCTCTTTTATAAATTACCCAGTCTTGGGTGTTTCCTTATAGAAACGTGAGAATGGACTAATACAGTCAGAATTAGTAGAAGTCAGAAGACAGAGCGAGAAGTACTGGGGCCAACACCATGCCCTCAAGAATCCCATGAGGAGGTGGGAAGAAGGTTGGGGCTTCCCACTCTGTGTGAGGTGACCGATTGACCCAAACGGCCGGGAGAGGATAATGCCTGTAGGCATCTGGGTTTCCACAGCCTGCCGCTGCCCTGCAGTTCTCTATAGCAAACCCATATACCTGAGGGGAGATAGTTTTCTCTTTTTTATTTTTATTTTTTTTGAGACGGAGTCTTGCTCTGTCACCAGGCTGGAGTACATTGGCG
Organism: Aotus nancymaae; assembly: GCF_030222135.1. Classification (NCBI taxonomy): domain Eukaryota; kingdom Metazoa; phylum Chordata; class Mammalia; order Primates; family Aotidae; genus Aotus; species Aotus nancymaae. Next base: position 6,306,710 of record NW_026988412.1, on the reverse strand, counting down.
CAATCTCAGCACACTGCAACCTCCACCTCCTGGGTTCACGTGATTCTTCCGCCTCATCCTCCCGAGTAGCTGGGACCACAGGTGTGTGCCACCACGCTTGGCTAATTTTTTTGTATTTTTAGTAGAGACGGGGTTTCATCATGTTGGCCAGGATGGTCTTGATTTCTTGACCTTGTGATCCACCAGCCTCAGACTCCCAAAGTGCTGGGATTACAGGCGTGAGCCACTGCACCCGGTCAGGAGATGGTTTTCAAGACAACTGGTAGGGATGCCAGGGAGCTCCTGTGCCCCTCAAGTGCATCCTGATCCTGTCTCCGTCATCTTCCACCCTGTTCTCCCTGCTATTTGGGGCACAGCGATTGGCCATGCTTCCTTCTCCCAGCAAAATTCCAGAAAATTCCCACCACCATTTTGCCACAAGATGGTGAAGGGACAAGGTCATAGTAGGGCCTGCTGTATCTTCGGAACAGAACTCTGCACATGAGTCTAACTGACCAGTGAGCCAACAGAACGCCATGGCTTTCCCTAAAAGGCTCTGACATTAGTGCCCAAGCACTCTCAGTGCCTCAAGGTTGAACCCAGGGCCCCTGTGTTTTTGAAAACATGAAATGATAATTGAGGAAATGAAGTGAATCAAGTTTTGGGAGTCCTCAGTGTCTGGGCACCAGGTACTCAGCTGTGAAAGGAAAACGCTGACCTTAGAGCACACAACAGTCATCTGACAGAGTTAGAATGAAGGGACTTTTTACCACTTCAAGGCAGTAAATTGAACTTGGAAAAGGGCACCTTCATTTCAGGGAGGCCTGATTTGTACAACCACTATTTCTGAGTGATATAAAGATGGTCTTGGAGATCTTCAATGTCCAGCTCCTGACCCATCACCTGCTTAGAGGGTGGTCGATAGTGTAGACGGCAAGCTGCTTGCTGGACTCTGTACAGGACATCCCTACATGGTAGGTCATGTGGACAGCAGCTGCTCATTGGCCTCTGCACCTGGCACCTGCATACGGTAGGTAGTGTAGACACCAAGCCACTCATTGGTCTCTGCACCCAGCACCCCTACATGGCAGGCCGTGTGAACAGCTAGGTGCTCACTGGGCTCAGCACCTGGCACCCCCACATAGTAGGTAGTGTAGACACAGAGCCACACATTGGTCTCTGCACCCAGCAGCCCCACAGGGTAGGTGTGGACACCAAGCTGCTCATTGGCCTCTGCATCCTGCCTCCCCACATGGTAGGTAGTGTGGACAACAATCTGCTCACTGGCCTCTGCACCTGGCACCCCGGCATGGCAGGTAGTATAGACACTAAGCCACTCATTGGTCTCTGCACCTGGCACCCTCACAGGGTAGGGAGTGTAGACAGTAAGCTGCTTTTGGCTTCTGCATCCTGCCTCTCCACAGAGTGATTTGCAGTCCCCATCTTGTGGCTGCCCAAGGCATGATGAGCACATGGTGAGACAAGTGTGTAACCAGGGTGAAGATGGCTTTGGCTGTGGCTTTCTGGGCTGCAGAGTGGCCTCCCAGGAAATAAGGCTGATTGCCTCCAGGTTGGCACCCCTCCCAAGTGTACAGATGTTCCCATTCCACTTCTGTGCATGTCTCCACTGCATGTCCTCCTTGTCCCCCCACCAGCCTGCTTCCCCCGTTAGCACTCTGTGGCAGCTGTCCTGTTGGTGACCCCAGACCACAATGAAGCACGGAATGCCACTGAGCAGCCATCCCAGGTCTGAGGATCAGGCCTCGCTCATCTTGAGAAACATTCCTTTACTTTCAAAACCTTGTAGGAACATGGCACCAAATTTTTGTCTTTGTATTTTTGCTTGGTTTGAAAACATTTTTTTCTTCTGTAGAAAACAAACACACATGCAAACAAAAATTATGTATTGGGACATGAGCCTGCCCTTTCTTGCCAAAAAATGAAACAAACCACAGATAGATTTGGCTGTTCTTATCTCAGAAGTATATTTGTGAAACACTTGTGAATGATTTATATCCCATATAACGCCATACAAATTTTGTTGGCACATGTGGGTAACTTCTTAGCACCCCACAGAAATAATTATTAATAATAGCCTGATTCACCAAAAACAAACCAAAACTCATTTCCTTCCAAGCAAGAGATTTCCAAATCTCTTGCTTTTTTCCTTTTCATTTATCCATAAATTACGTCTGTATAAAGTGAGAGCAACTGATGATTTGGATCTTGTGGGCAAGTTCAGAAGTCTCCAAATGAAAAATGATAGACTGCCTCACTGATCTGAGTGTTTGATTTGGCAGTGACACGGTCTCTCTGTGTAGACATTGATAACTCTTGCGGAGGATCAGAAGGGGAGAAAGAGGTTGAATTCAGTCATAAACTGGGAATGCCATCAGTTTTGCATGTGGCCAGCTTTGGGTGGGAGGGGGATGTTAGTGGCTGGGTTTCTGATGGGATGTCGAGATTTTACTTCTACACAAGAAATGCATATTCCTATGGATTTGTTATACCTCACTTTTTCAAATATGGGAAAAAAGAATCAACCGTAACCTTAACAATTGGTTTTTGCTGAAGTATAGCAATGTGGAAATCCTTGAGCACTGAAAACAGACATCTTTCTATAATTTGCATTTTCTTATCTGGGTAAATTTAACTTATTTCACAGCTCAGAGATAGCCAATGTAAATTTGAGATCGGCACCACAGCTTATACTTCACTTTAATCCTGCTAGTCCCATCAGACCGTGCATCACTCACCTTATCTGCCAAGCACCTGGTTGTCAAGTTACGTGTTGTGTGGTGTTCAGGTAGGAAAGCTTTGTTTGTAATCTCAGAAGGAGCTGGCAAGACAGGTGGGGAGATAGCATGGAGCAAGTGTCCAAAGATCTGTTTTGTCTCTGACTGTAGTAAGTGCCTTAAAAGTTGAATGCTGTAGAGATATGCAGAAAAGTAATCCCCAGAGCCTCCAGTGTTTCCTAGAGAGGGGCAAACTACCTTTGACCTATAAACCTGGCTTCCAAACCATGAGGTTAGAAAGAGGATGGAGACAATGGCCATTTCCTTATTTTTCTAACCAGAAGAGATTTCGTTACTTGGAAAAATCTAGAAATAGTTCCTGGAGGAAAAGCCTCACTGGGTTTTTTTGTTTGTTTGTTTTTTAAAGAATGAATTTATTTAGTAGCATGAATGACTTTAGTAGAATTTCAGCTACTAGAGGTAAGTCTAGCTCCAAGAAAGTGTGACAGCAGAGGAAGAAGGAGAACAGTGAGGGTGGCCAGGGCTCTGTCAGGCTTCTGGAGGGATGGATGAAAGATGAACTTCAGGCCCTGGGTGAAGGGCACTGGGTGCGGGCTCAGCACGGGGCCAACAGCAGCCTTAGGGTGCATTTGGATGCTGAGGGACTGTGTTTTCTTCACATGTGAGTGACAGGGTTTTAGATGGATGGGTTAAAAGCAAAGCCATGTGTTCTCTGAATGGGAAGCAGGCTGGATTCTGAGAGTTCACAATCATTGGGGTTTCACGTCGCATACCTGCAGCCACATTTCAGACAAGACTGTGGACCCACTTCTTAATGAGGCAGCTTTTGAAACCACAGCCTTCCTGCAGTCTCACCAAGCTGAAGATGGGCTGACTTCTATAGGGGACCTTCCCTTCCCTGCACAGTAGGAGCCCATTTCTAATTCACATTCTGGCCCTGACAAGCTCTGTGACCTTGGTTACGTTATCTCATCTTTCCAGGATCCCTTCTAGGGGATGGAAGTAATGATAGTTGACCCCTTACAGCCACACCCAGGGCTAGCACAGTCTGCTCTGGACCCACCAGGCGAGCACCCTGTGCATCTGAAAGCAAAGGAAGAAAGCGCAGTTAGGGCCACAGTTAGCATGGACTCAATGCACAGTCCCCAGTCTGCTAATCAGATCATCACTTCTCACATCTCCAGGGAACAGAAATATATATAATGTTTATTGGAGATACGTGAGGTTAATAGACTTTATGTTTTAGAGTTACAGAAAAGTGAGTGGAAAGTACAAAAGTCCCCATATCCCCATCACTTACCCTATCTACCCTCACTTCCCCTGTTAACATCTTACATTAGTGTGGTACATTTATTGCTATTGATGGACAAATAATGATGCATTATTATTAACTCAACTTTATAGTTTATATTAGGGTTTATTCTTGGTGGATAGTTCTGTGGGGTTTGCCAAATGTGTAATGTCCTATATCCACCATTACTGTATCCTACAAAATCATTTCATTACCCTAAAAATCCTCAGTGCTCTGCCCATCCATCCATTCCTCCCACCAACCCCTGGAAACCACTGATCTTTTTTCTGTCTCATAGTTTATTTCTTCCAGAATGTCACATATTTGACATTATCCAGTATGTAGCATTTCAGATTGGCTTCTTTCACTTAGTAATATGTTTAAATATGTGTTTAAACTTCCTCTATATCATCTCGAGGCTTCATAGCTCATTTCTTTTCATTGCTGAATATTATTCCATTGTCTGAATGTACCATAGTTTGTTTATTCATTCACCTACTGAAGAACATCTTGGTTGCTTCCAATTTTTGTCAATTAAGAATAAGGTTGCTATGAATATTTATGTGTAGGTTGTTGTGTGGATATAAGTTTTCAGCTCATTTAGGTAAATATCAAGGAACACAACTGCCTGATCAATCATATGGTAAAAGTATGCCTAGTTTTGTAATAGTCTTCTAAGTTATCTTCCAATATGGCTGTACCATTTTTCATTCCCACCAGTAATGAATAAGAATTCCTGTTATTCCACATCTTCGCCAGCATTTGGTGGTGTCAGTCTTTTGGTTTTTGGCCACTCCAATAGGTTCATAGCTGTAGGTCATTGTTTTTTTTATAAACTTGCATTTTCCTAATGACATATGATTTGGAACATCTTTTCATATGCTAACTTTTCATCTGTATATCTTCTTTGTCAATGTGTCTGTTCAGATCTTTTGCTCAGTTTTTAATTGGGTTGTTTGCTTATTGTTGAATTTAATGAATTCTTTGTATAGATTGCTTACGAATTCTTTATCAAATAGATGTTTTGCAAATATATTCTCCCAGTCTGTGGCTTGTCTTTTCATTCTCTGAGCAGTGTCTTTCACAAAACAGTTAATTTTAATGAAATTCAATTTATCTATTTTTTATTTCTTTTATCTTGTATGTTGCATCTGAAAAATCATCACCAAACCCAAGGTCACCTATATTTCTCTTGTTATCTTCTAGAGGTTTTATAGTTTTGCATTTTACATTTGGTCTGTGATCCATTTTGAGTTAATTTTTGGGAAAGGTATAATGTCAGTGTCTATGTTTATTTTCTTTTGCATATGGATGTCTAACTTTCCCAGCACCATTTATTGAAAACTCTTTTCTCTATTGCATTGCCTTTGATACCTTGTCAGAGATCTATTGACTATGTCTATTGTGTTTCATTAATCTGTCTTTTCTTTCAGAAATATCACATTACCTTGAGTGCTATAACTTTGTAAGAAGAGATGGAGTCAGGTAGTTTTAATCCTCAGACATTATTTTTCTCCAGTAGTATGTTGGTTATTCTGGGTTTTTGCCTTGCTATATAAACTCTGGAATCAGTTTGTTCATATCCACAAAATTACTTGCTGTGATTTTGATTTTAGATTGCAATGAACCCATAGAGCAAGTCAGGAAAAACTGATATCTTAACAATATTGAGTCTTCCTATCCATGAAGATGGAATGCCTCTCCTTTTTTTTTCAGTTCTTTTTGATTTCTTTTATCAGAGCTTTACATTTTTTATATAGATCTTATACATGGTTCATTAGATTCGTACTTAATTTTTTGTTATTCGTTGCTAATATGAATGAATTATGTTTTTACTTTCAAATTTCAATTGCTTATTGCTGATATGTAGGAAAGCATTTAACTTTCATAAATTAACCTTGTATCCTACAACCTTGTGGTAATTAGTTTCAGGAGATTTTTTGGTTGATTCTTTGGAATTTTCTACGTAGACAATTTTGAAACCCGTGGGAGGAAAAAGACAGTTTTATTTTTTCCTTTCCAATCTCCATGCCTTTCATTTACTTTTCTTGTTCGATTACGTTGGATAGGACTTTTATTATGATGCTAAATAGGAGTAGTGAGAGGAAACATCACTGCCTTATTCCTGATCTAAGAGGAATAATAACTGGTTTCTCACCTTTACTTTTACTGTTAAACCCTCCCCATAATTGGGGAGTGCTCTACCCATAATTGCCTTGGCATTCACTCTTCCTTGTTTAATGCCTTTCTCTGGCCATGGATAAGGCCCAGCCTATAATGTGAAGAAAGCCAGGAGTGGTTGAGAGTTAATAAAGCATCTTGTTTCTCACCATTAATGTTACTGAAGGCTTTTGATAGGTGTTTTTTACCAGGTTACCTGTATTCTTAGTTTTCTGAGAGTTTTTTAAGATCATAAATCAGTGTTAGATTTTGTTAAATGTTTTTTCTGCATCTATTGATAAGTTCATATGATTTTTCTTCTTTAACCTGTGAATGTGATGAATTACATTAATTTATTTCAAATGTCAATCTCACCTTGCATAACTAGAACAAATATGACCTGGTCATGGCATATAATTTTTTATATACTTTGTTGGATTTGATTTGCTGATATTTTGTTGAGGATTTTTTTGCATCTATGTTCATGAGAGATATTAGTCTGTAGTTTTCCTTTCATGTAATTCATCTGGTTCGGTATTGAAGTAATGTTGGCTTTATAGAATGAGTTAGGAAGTATTCCCTCTGCTTCATCTTCTGGAAGACATTGTGGATAATTGACATAATTTCTTCTTTAAAGGCTTGGTATAATTTACTAGTGAACTTACCCGGCCTGATTTTCTTTTAGTAAATTATTAATTGCTAATTAGATTTTTTAATGATGTAGGCCTATTTGAATTATATATTTCTCCTTATTTGAATTTGATAGATTCTGTCTTTCAAAGAATTGGCCCATATTATCTAGGTTATCAAATTTCTGCACATAGGGTTGTCATAATATTCCTTTATTATCCCTTTAATGTCAATGAGATAAGTAGTGATGGTCCCTCTTTCATTTCTGATGTTAGTAATTTGTGTCTTTTATTTTTCTTTTTACCTGGCTAGAGTTTGATCAATTTTATTGACCTTTTAGAGGAAACACCTTTTTGTTTTGGTGATTTTTATCTATTGTTTTCTTCTTTTTAGTTTCATTGATTTCTGCTCTAATTTTTGTTATTTCTTTTCTTCTGCTTACTTTGGATCTAACAGCTATTTTTTTTTTTCATTTTGTTACTTTCCTAAGGTAGATGCTTAGGTTGTTGATTTTAGATATCTTTTTTCTAATACATGCATTCTCTCCAAGCACTACTTTCTGTGTCCCACACGTTTTGATACATTTTACTTTTATTTTTATTTTATTGTATTTGAGACAGTTTTAAAAATACAAAGATAAGTTAACACACTCTGTATAACCACCAACTAGAACTGACCTTTTTCATGACCTTGTATCTGCTTTGTCTCTTTATAAGAAAAGCCAGTACAGCACTACACATAATACGGATCTTGTCTTCTCACCATCGTTAGCCTGCATCATTCCTCACCCCTTATTTCTAAATATAGCCACTGACTTGAAGTTAGCATGTTTCTTTTCAACCCAATTACTTCTACTGATTTGGATGACAACTCGATGACTCTTACACCAACAATGTGGACCTCAGGAAACTGGAAAGGATGGCAGTACAATAAAAGATAGTAGCAGCAGAATTCATAGATATCTAGTCCAGAATGCATGGATGTGCATTTATGAACAATGTATCTGTCTTAGTTTGGAATCTCTTAGAAGCAGACCCAGGGTCAAGGATTTGAAGGCAAATCATTTATTTGGAAGTGCAGATCAGGGAACTGGAATGTAAGACAAGGAAGGGAAGAACTCTGAGAAAAAGTATGTTATCAAGGAAGATATCACTTGATGACTGGAGCTTAATCCCTGTAGGAACTCTGGGAGGCAGTGGAGAGCACAAATGGGGAAGTGGGATACTCATCCACCACATCCATCAGCCGTTAGTTAAGAGCAGCCCCCAGGTGCATTGAACCCCTGGTATTTCTGAATGTAGACAGTCTTAAGTCGTCTCTGAGAGCCAGAAATTGCCCTTGAGAAGAGAGGTGTAAGTCCCCACATGCAGAAATCAGGCAGATGGGTGCTGACATGGTCAAGGTGAGGAGATGTGGGCAATTTGCCCAGACCTCTTATTAAAAATTTCTTTTCTTAGGTTTAGCTTACTCAGTAGCTACATAAAAAGAATAAAAAGTAAGAACACTACGCTTACTGATTATATGCTGTGTACTGGGTCCCAGCATCTCAGTCTATCCTTACAGTAACCCTTTGGGACACTGTTGTTACCTTTATCTTCATTGTCCAAAGGAGGCCCATAGTGGTTCAGTGCTCACCAGAGGCCAGTGCCAGCACCAGAACTCTGACTCATCTGCCCAGGACCCCAAGTTGCTGCTCAGAGAGTGTGACTTCAGTAACTCTTAAGAACATTCAGGAAGGAAAAAGCTGTAGTGACAAAGCTTATTTTGAGTCAACTTTTAGAGGGCAATGTATAATGAGTTCTGTGAGCCTTTTAATTAAACATGGAAAAGCGTGAGAGGTGGAAAGCAAGCTGCTTAAACGGGAAAGCTAATATTTACAGATTTAAAAACCGTGTAAAAGTCTGAAAATCCAGGTCTCTCATTAGGTGTAATATAATTATTGAATTTATGTTTCCTAGCAATAAGGAAAAAGATGTTAATTCTCCATCCATGGATTGCATTTAAGCAGGTCTTGGATATGGCCGCTGGCTGAAGCCTGTTGTCAAGGGATTTATCTTTGGGCTTTTTAATGGAAGCAAGCATTCAGGGAAATTGTCCTATAAAGAATAGAGTTACTCTTATTCTCTGCATTCAGGTGACTTGGATGAGATGTTTGAGGAGTGCATGTCAGAAGGGGAAAGTGCTCTTTATGTGACCTTGACTCATTCTTCCAGAATGTCTGCCTACATGGAAAACACTAGGCTAAAAACAAAGAGACTTCAGCTTTGCCACTACTAGCCGGCTGTGGGACTCTGGACAAGTCCATAGATGTCTCAAGATTTAGAGTGACTTTTGACTTTTGGTGAGGTCCTGTTCAGCTCTGTTAATTGTACATGGCAAGCAAGTGAACATGTAAGCAATGGAGCCTTTGCCAAAAGGCTTTCACATATACCTGCAGTGCTCATTGTCAGCTGCAGCCCACTTCTGCCACCAGCTTATCCCATTTTGTGGCATTAAATGGCTTTCCCCTTGGCATTAGGCCTGGCGCTTCACTGTGGTCCTCAGCATCTCTCATATGACATGGATGAGGGCACTAAAAGCACACACATCCATGTTATGGATCCCACAAAGCTGGAGAAATGAGCAGAAAGTACCTTGTTGAATCACTTAAGAAAGCCCTGGCTGGTGTAATAGGTAGGGCCCCACATTTCAGTGGTTTAACACCAAAGAAGTTTATTTCTCACTCTTGCAAAGTCTGATGCTGTATTCAGCAGGCAGCCTTCCATGCAGTGACTCAGGAACCCAGGAGCCTACAATTTTCTGCTCATTATCTGCTGGGACTTCAGGCATTCCCTCCCACCTAGAAGATGGAGAAAGAGGATGGAGGATCACAAAGGAGACTTGAAAGGGCCAGGCTAAGAAGTGGTGCATATCATTTCTGCCCATGTATTACTGGCCAGAGCTCAATGTGCCCTAGATGTAGAGAGTATGGGTTTTGGTAGGATCATAGCTGACTCTGCCTTAATTGTATGAGAGCAGAAATGGGGTTCACAGAGGTCTGGCAGACTGTATGAGGGGACACATGTTAAAAGAAAAAATTTGGTGGAAAAAATTTGAAATCAGGCTCTGGGATTGATGAAAGCCTTTTTGCAGAAGCATTGGACAAGGAGGATGTGGCTTAAGAATATCACACCTGTCAGTGGCTATGAACTTGGGTTTGCATTTAATGTACTGAAGGAGTAGCTAATGTTTGCCAAGTGCTTTCTATGTGACTGGCATGTCCTGGGCATTTTCTTCTATTTAGATTCATCATCTCGTTTAATTTTTACACCCACCCTCCTAGGCAAGTATTCTCATCATCTGCATTTCACAGATAAAGAATCTGAGGCTCAAGGAGACCAAGTGAATTTGCTCAAGGTCATAGGGCTGATGTGGGGCAGATGATATTCAAACCTATCTTGGGTTTGTCCAGGTCCTGTGTCTTTCTAAAGGATGATTGTCTGAACCAGGGAAGAGTTAGCTCATTCTGCTCCCTTCTCTGCTAGATGGACATCCTTTGGGCCAGTGTGGTCAGTTCTCTTCTGGCAAATGGGGAAGGAAGCAGGCTTAGTGGTGAGGGATGGGCATGGTGTCAAATTCCTATCCTGGAGGTAAAGAAGGGTGCCTGGTGTTGTTTTCTCTGGAGAATGGGCATTTTAGGTGACTAGTCCGTCTACTAGAAAAAAGGGAAGTCTGAATGGACAGGTTTTTAGAGCCCCAAACAGTAGGACTAGGGCCTGAACAGGTGCAGTTTTGGGGGGCAAAGTTTTGTTCAATAGAAGAAGTGCTTTTTTTGCCTTAAAAAATGGACACACACACACACACACACACAAATAAAGAAATAGAGACAGGAAGTGGCAGGTTTGCCATCCGTGGAAGTATTTAGGTTATGCTGGGCACTATTTTCTGGCAATGGTGTTGAGAGAACCCAAGCACCTCTTGGTGGTTTGTGATGAAGGTTGTTCCTCTATGAAGCTATACCAGGATGCCCCATAGGTAGATGGTCCACTTGCTTTTTTGCACACCACTATGCTCTTGAAAGAGCCCCATTGCTGCACTGGGGACACCTAATGAACTTAGTTTCTGTGGTAGACTTAATCCACCTTCACGTATCCAGTGGTTATCAGAGTGGGTACATAGTGAAGGCTGTAATTAATGAATGAATGCATAGCATACATGCATGAATGAATGTAGGGTTGGGAGGGAGGGACACATGACTTCTTAGCTCCCTTCTGACTCTGAAATTTCATAGCTTCATGAACAAAACGAGCTCGCTCCTTCCAGCACTTACCAGTGGATTTAGCTTTTTCCGGCCTTAGCTGGTTCTAGGTTCTGGGGGAAGCCCACAGTTCCAGTCATCCCTTTCTCCCAAAATGCAGGATCCAGGGTTTTCACTGCCCTTCCTGTACATGCCAGGATGGCTAGACCTGGCCTCCAAACCCTCAACCGTAGTTCAGAGCCAGACACATTGCTGGGCCCCATGCTCTGTGATTATTTTAGCATTACTGAGAACATTGTTGATATTATGAATAGTTATTGTGTATCAGGTACTTATATACACAAGTCACAAGAGGTTACTTTGCATACTCTTTTAATTCCAGTAACCAACTGTAAGATAGTCTCTATAATTCACATTTTCCAGTGTGCAAACAAAACCTTGGCTTTCAGAGAAGGTCAATGGCTGATTCTAAATTCAAACCTCATCCGCCTAACTTCAACACTGTGCTTTCCTAGGGGTTACACGATTTCTCTGAACCCTCGAGTCACAGCGTCCAACAGTTGTCATTTGTCCTTTTCTCCCCAGAAGTAGTCTTGAGTGGTTTCCCTTGTCAACATTGTATCCCAGTATGTGAGGCCGTGGTGAACAGGATAAGGCTTGCAGTCATGGCTGGAGGTATGAGTTCAGGCTACCTTTGCATCAAACTTGGGCCACACCATTCAGTAGCATACTATCCTGAAGTCCCCATTGTCCCCTTGGTACACTGTGGATGACACTTGTGCCAGTCTTCCCGGAAAGTGGTCAAAGAGTCAATGAGACAAACGTGCAAAACCACTTAGCACAGTCCCGGCCCCTACTCAACGCTCCATAAATTATTAGGATTTGAGAGAAAGCAGAAAGCTGTAAAGTCATTTTCTCTTCTCCTACTAATAAAGGAGAGAAAACAACACTTTGTGGGCAGGGAAAGCACAACTGAACAGCAGCCACTCAGCCCCTCCTGGGTGTGCCCCGTGGGATGGACACATGTAGGGACCTGCCTCTTTTGTTCAGGAGTCATTTATTAGTGAAGTAGGCAAGAAAAAGAAGTGAGTGGGCAGGGAGAGGGAGGTGGGAAATGGGAAGGACCCATCAAGAGACAACATCCAGGGCATCTGTGACGCTAGAACTGGGTGAAATGCCTTTTAGAGTCATGTCTCTGCAGAGGTGGCTGCAGGCAGAGTTCTCCACCACCCCCAATCCTTGGTGGCTGAGGGCCAGCTTCCCTGAATTTCCAGGGACTGAGCATCTTTGCTAGGCTTTGGAGAGAGCTCAGAGACAGAAAAGCTGAGAGCTGCTGCTGCTGGCACTGACAGTGGGATTCTGCCCCGGACATGGGATGTGCCTCACAGCCACAGTGAAATAAAGAGCCCAGGGCTACTGGCCTTCCTGCCCCACATGGGGCCCAGGCTCTGGGGCCGAAGACACGCATTTCCAGGAAGATCAACCTGACGAGTCCTGGGCTGGGGCCCTAATTAGGAATTTGGAAAGTGCCTTGACCTGTGGCAGGAAAATAAAAGTTCTCAGGTCTTGCCAGACACAGTGCCCGGCCCAGTGGGATGTCTGGGCCCATGGCTCTTGAGTTGGGGTCCTCCATCTTTTTCTCTCTTTGAGTTTGAACATCCCACTGATTCACAAGGGCCTGGAACATGAGATGAATGAGAACTTCTTCCTGGGCAGTTGTGTTTGCAAGCCTTGGACTTAAACCACATGTCTTGGATCTTTGGGGAAAGAAGAGGAATAGTTGCTCCAGTAAGTTCTCTGATAGGAGCCTCATCTTACCCACTGCTCTGTATCTAGGGGTCCAACCCCCAGCCCTTGAAGGGCTGCCAATAGAGTGTTCATTCCAGATACACTAATCTTGAAACATGGTAGAAAGGAGCATTAAGTAGAAAATACAGGGAAATTAAATACCTTTCTTTTTTAATGACCTTTGCACTCATTCATTCATTCATTCATTCGTTCAATATTCTCACTTTTTTTTCCCCTCAAGAAACAGAGCTATGGGGTCCAAACCATGAGGCATTGACAGCCTGGGGAGAGAGAAGCAGAAGATGTGTATCACTTTGGAAAGGGTCGACACAAAACATCAACCATAGGTGCCAAGTGAGAGCATGGTGCTTCAGAGGAGTCAGGTCTCTACAAGTTAGTGTGGTCATAGCATACTCCTTTTCTTTGGTTCATGAGAAGTTAGGTGAGAAAGCTTCAGACAACCTGATGGCAGTCCTCTCCACAAACAGTAAACTGGACTTGCTTCCAACATTCAGGCAGTAGCCAACCAGCAACTTTCAGACTCCAGACAGCTCTCATGTAGGACGGGGTTGCATCCCTTGTTACATTTTCTTTCTGTTTTCACTGCCAGTGAGATTAGTGGGGAGGAGGAGGCGGCAGAGGGGAGGGAGGTTGGAGGGGTGTGGACAGAGGAAGCCTTCCCTCTGTGCAATGTCACTTGTCATGTTCTCATCACACAATTGTCATTTTTGCACCTGTCCAGTCCCCCTCACCATATGCTAATTTCCTGAGGATAGGGACCATCTTTCTAGAGACATCACCAGTGACTAGCTTATGGAGTACTTTTGTGCAGACTTAAAAAGCTGCCCCCTTATGATGATCACAGCCTTGTGGGCACTGGCTTAGTGAGTAGATGATACCTTGATTCAAATTGGTAAAACAATGAGCCGGGTGTGGTGGCTCACACCTGTAATCCCAGCATTTTGGGAGGCCAAGGAGGGTGGATCACTTAAGGTCAGGAGTTCAAGACTAGCCTGGCCAACATGGTGGAACCCTGTATCTACTAAAAATACAAAAATTAGCTGGGCATGGTGCCGCGCACCTGTAGTCCCAGCTCCTTAGGAGGCTGAGGCTGGAGAATAACTTGAACCAGGGAAGTGGAGGTTTGCAGTGGGCTGAGATCACGCCACTGCACTCCAGCATTCCAGCTTGGGTGACAGAGAGAGATGCCGTTTCAAAGAAAAAAAAGAAGAAAACAAATTTATATGATGATTTTTGGGGTTTTGTTAATGTTCCATTACTTAACCCGGCTTCTGAGTACATGGGTGTGTTCAGTTTGTGAAAATTTATGGAACTTACGATTTATGTTCTTTTCTTGTATGTATGTAATACTTCAGTGAAATTTACAAAAAGATCAAAGGTAAAAGAAAACACGTATTTTAAAATGCTCCTTCCTCCAGCTTGTCTTGGCCAGAGGAGCTAGTGGCAGGATTTCAGCACCCAGTTGCCTCTTCAACCAAAGGTCCTTGTGCATTGCACTTCCTACACAACTGTGCACGACTGTCCTCACCTGAATCAACATCTTATGTCTCTGTGGTTGGGGGTTTCTGTATCAGTTCTTGGCCCCGGCAGGCTTTCTTATCAGTGGCTGTCCACTTGGTCCATTCGTCATCATTTTGAGCCTCTGTAGCCATTTGAGCAGGGCCAGCGCTTTATTTCCTTCACTGCTGATGATAAGTCTGCTGTGCGGCACAGTGCAGAGGTGACTTGTGCCAACTCGAGAGTTTTGTTACTTGAACTAATCCCCTGCTTTTGCAAGAGTGAATGAAAGGTTGGCTGGCAGCTCCCTGTTGTGGAGATATTTTGAATGTTGGCTGCAAAGGCAGGTAGGACTAGAAGATTCTCAAGGTCATCAGAAAGGTCACATTTTCAGCTGCTGATAAATAACTTTCAAGTGGTTTCTCACGGACTCCATCCCTTTCTGGTGCTGTGTTCCTCTCCCCTCTTCTCTGCACGCCTGCCTCGGGAGTACACCACACAGTCATGTCATGCGGCTGGCATCTCAGATCCCAGGACATCCAAAGGGAATCAACTTGGTCTCTGTTTTTTTCCCCTAGCAGTGCTAGAAATGAGCTTTCAGCCCCAATAAAGTGAAAGAAGGAAATGTTTACCAAAAGCCTCCCTCCCCATCCCGTTGGCTTTCCTTGACTTGCTTCAGTCTGTCCACATGTTATAAGACAGGATTCTCTCTGTGGCTATTTTCAGAAGCTCAGACCACATCTCATTACAGCGCGAGAACATATTTCAAAAGAAGCCCAGCTCCTCTCCTGGGAAGCGTTGCGTGTGATAGATGAGGCGCTTAAGGCTTATCCCACAAGTGCAGTAGTGCTTTTTCAGCCACAGACCAACATTTGAGAAGCCAAGAGGAAGACATGGTGTACTTTTTAAAGAACAGGGCTAGAATTTTCCAAGGGGGAGAGGTTAGGTTCACATCAAAATCTACTGTCTGGCCATCAGGCTCCCAGCAGTATTTCTGTCCTAATTGTTAGAACTTGTTAGTGGCAAATTTAAAAAAATGAACAGTAGGTGGCCAATGTGAAATCCTATGGGGTGTGTGTGTGTGTGTGTGTGTGTGTGTGTGTGTGTCTGGGGGAGGTAAGGTGGTGGGGAGGAGGGTCCTTAGAGAAAGGAAGGGAGAATGTGAGAGTGATGGAATACACTGGGACCCTTAACTGGGAAAGACTGAGGCATGTGGTAGAATTGGAAATAGTCAGAGGGAAGAAGCTCACCCTCCTATAAGAGGCCTGTGAGGACATCATGTTCCACCCTTCACAGAGCATCATACAGGGTTCCTGGGTGAATCATTCTAGGCCAGAGAGGTAAGTGTGCTACAGATGGGATACAGCTGGTATATTAGCAACTGGTTGAAAACAGTTCAGAAAGGTGATTTATGGTTGGGAGCAGTGGCTCAAAGTGCTGTAATATCAGCATTTTGGGTGACAAAGGCAGGAGGACCACTTGAGACCAGGAGTTTAATCCCAGCCTGGGCAACATAACAAGACCCCGTCTCTACAAAAATAAAAATAAAAATAAATAAATAAATAAATAAAACTATTAGCCTGGTGTGCTGGGAGCAGTGGCTCACACCTGTAATCCAGCACTTTAGGAGGCCAAGGAGGGTGGATCACTTGAGGTCAGGAGTTCGAGACCAGCCTGACCAAGATGCTGAAATACCATCTCTACTAAAAATACAAAAATTAGCTGGGCATGGTGGCGCATGCCTGTAATCCCAGCTACTTGGGAGTCTGAGGCAGAGAATTGCTTGAACCCAGGAGGTGGAGGTTGCAGTGAGCCGAGATCGTGCCACTGCACTCCAGCCTGGGCAACAGGGCAAGACCCCGCCTCAAAAAAAAAAAAAAATAGCCAGGTGTGATGGCACATGCCATCACATTTTTACTCAGGTGACTGAGGCAGGAGGATCACTTGAGCCCAGGAGTTTGAAACTACAGTAAGCTATGATCATGCCACTGCCTCCAGCCCAGGTGGCAGAGTGAGACCCTGTCCCTCAAAAAAAGTGTGATTTATGGCTTTGGTGAGGGCATTTTCTATAATGACATGTCTGAACTTGACCCCAACAACACCCTGATCTGGCTCTTTGATGAGGAAAATGTGTTGGTGGAGACAAGGAACATACTGTTAACCACCACCAGAGTCTCTTGGGAGCCTGACCAGGCTCTGGGGGTCCTTGACTTCTGGTCTCCAGAGAAAATTTGCCAACTTTCCAAAGACACACGAGGAGTGGGGCAGGGGTGGCCGATGAAGCCTGGAGACAGATGGTCAGGGTTGAGATTCTGCTTGAGGCACATTTGCAAAAGTTTGCTTTAGATACTCCCCATGTCCTTCAGTTGCCACAGGCTCTGCTCCAACCTGTGTGCCCACCCCCTTTCATTTCTGCAGGACCCTAGCATGGTCTCACCCCACTGGAGCCAGCTCCCTCTCCCCAGATCACTTGCAGAGCCTGCCTACTGTGAGAACAATGAGGACATCAAAACACAGAGGCACTGGAGAGGGCTTTGGGGGCCTAGGGTGTTCTCAGGCTGCCCAGGCTGCCTTAAAAAAGACTAAAAATACACACAAAGTCTTCATTTCCTGCAAGCGTTTGAGCTAAACAGCGCCAACACCGCTGACAGAGCCATTTTCCACTTTACAAGCTGCTATCCTCAGATGCTAATGAATTATTCCTTGAAGGCTGACTAGCCAAGAGATATTCCCATCTCAGAGTTCAGGAGGCAGACATGTTGGGGGTTAAGAAGCATGCTCAGAGCCAGTGATTTAGAGGCAGCTCTGATGTAATTGAATATTTATGGCCCATGGTATGGGGAGAGGCTCGGCAGCTGGCCTTGCTTGCTTCCTGACCATCTAAGGAGTCAAACTGTCATCAAACTAGCAAGGGGAAGACCCATCAATGTTGTGCTCCCCAACGTATAAACCTCTGATCCATAATGAATTTAAGGTTCGTTGAGGGCATCGTTTGCACTGATAATTTATTTCTTGATTTTTGATAGGTTTTCTTCAGGCTGGTAATTCAGGACAATGAAATAGATATTTGGTCTTGATTTTATTGTAGGATTTGCAGAATCTGTTATACTATCATTTTAGGACAGACTGTGCCGTGGGTGGTATACAGCTGGTATGTTAGCAACTGGATGAAAACCACTTCAAAAATGTGATTCATGGCCTGGGGTTGGGGGGACTCTCTATAATGCCACGTCTGAACTTGATTCTAACAAGTTTGACATTTTTACAAATGATAGAGAATTAGAAAAGTCAAGCCATAAAGAACTTCAGTGACTATAAAAGGCATAATTATCACATTTGCAAAAGATCCATGGGTTGTAGGAGTAACCACAAAGTGTAATGAAGAACCTGGATTCCAGGCTATCTGTACAACCTGCAGATGAATGAGATGAAATTTAATCAGGTTAAATGCAAAGTCCCACATGTAAGGTCCCAGAACCAACAATGTGAGTACAGAATGGATGAACTCTGCCTTGAGAGCAGTTCCTCTAGAAATTGCTCGTATTTTCTAGTTTTCATCAATGTTAGTATGATCAGATGTGGCTGAGAATATACTTTTATAGAAATTAAGTGTAGGTGATAGTGTCACTCTCAGAACTCCCTCCCCGCCCCTTCCCTCCCTGTCTCTTGTTCTACGCCTCTTTTTATCAGCGAGGCAGACTTTTAGTTCCCCCCAAGACCTGAGCCTCATATTTTATGCCCGCTCCCAAGCTAAACATTTGAAGGTAGAATGGAGTCACCATTATTGGTTAATGAACACCATGCTGGGAGGAGGATAACAGATCCTGTGAGCAAAAGCAGGACCCTGTTAGAAAGCTGGAAGGAGACAGATGAATCTTCTACAGAAAGTGAACAGTCTTTGTTTTCTTTTTCCATAGACCCTCATATAGTGTTGCGTCATTGGTTGGTTGATTGTTCTTATGACGTTCATTTCTTATCATCACTGTTAGGTAGCCAGAGAAACCTAATGGGTGGATGAATAAGATGTGAAGTTGTGGAAGATGTTATCAGTGCTCCTCCCATGTTGCCTCAGGCTACCCCAGAGGTCACCTGTAGATACCTTGCCTAAATGTACATAAACAGATTATTGCCTCTCTCTCTCTCTCTCTCTCTCTCTCTCATGGTATTCTCTGACCATGGAAGTATGCTCAGCATAAGCATAGAGCGAGCCAAGAATGTCTGGAAACCAATGCCCTAGGAGCAATCTTCAATCAGTAAGAGATAAGAATATAGTAGGTAAACCCCAGTCTCTTCACCTCTTCACGGAGCAATGAAAAGGTAATTCAACATCCTCTCTCAGAGCATCCCCAGGGGAATCAAGCCCCAGCTGAGGCAGGTAACACACTCATGAATGTATGGGCCACCTTTTGGGCTCTGTCTCATTTCTCACTCCATCACTGGTGCTTCCTGAGATCACCCCCCTAATTTCAGAGTCACCTTCTGGGGGAACCCAAATGAAGATGGAGGCTAAATAATTAGAACTACATGTTTGAGAGGTTAAAATTATAAGTATCACTATAATATGTAATTGGTTCCTTAAGTAACATTTATTAGGCACCTATTGTATACAAGGAACTATATCCTATGTTGGATATTTCTACATAGATGAATGAGCTATGAGTTTATAATGTACTGGGGAAGGTAAAGTAACTATAACTCACCCAGGAAGTCCTGTATGCTGCCAGGCAGTGAAGTCTCCACAAGTCCTGTATTTGCCCTTTATTATTCATCTGTATCTGAACACTTTTCTTAAAGTTGAAGGAAGGATCCTTTAGAAAAAGATATTTGGGTCCCATAATTAGGGTACCCTTTAGAGGAATGCTTATGGCAAGAGAAAGACCTTGTATCATTCCCTCCAGGAGGAGACATACAACCTGATATTTGGCTGTGTCTCCACTAAAATCTCATCTTGAATTTTACTCCCATAATTCCCACGTGTTGCAGGAGGGACCTGGGGAGAGATAATTAAATCATGGGGGCAGTTTTCCACATACTGTTTTGTTGTAGTGAATTATTCTCATGAGACCTGATGGTTTTATCAGGGGTTTCTGCTTTTGCATCTTCCTGATTCTCTCTTTGCCTGCTGCCATCCATGTAAGACAGGACTTGCTCCTCTTTGCCTTCCACCATGATTGTGAGGCTTCCCCAGCCACATGGAACTGTGAGTCCAATTAAACCTCTTCATTTGTAAATTGCCCAGTCTCAGGTATGTCTTTATCAGCAGCACAAAAATGAACTAATACACAACCCATTCTTTAAATCCTACCACATTGCCATGAGATGGCCAGCATGTCAGTGACCAGGGTGTCACCACACTGCCCCTCTGCAACTAGCAGTGGCTCAGACATCCGCTGTCAACTCATGGATCCCAAACCCTCGTCACTGGACAAGACAGGCTGACAGGGCAAGGAAGTGACTGTGGGTGGCGACTTCCAGCCTTGGGGCAGCTTTGACCTGGGAGTCAGTGCAACACACCAGTCACCAGCCTGGGCTTCTTATATTCCCCAGTACTCAATCTGGCAGGCACAGTGTGTTCACAGAGATAAAAGATGATACTGTGACTTTGTCCAGAACCTCTGTTAATGTCGTGGAAGCTTAAATATTAGAGCCTGAGCTTTCTCTTGGGATTAATATAAGAGGAGGCGTGTGCCAGACATGGCTCCTCCATGAGCTATCTGATGCTATAAAAAGAAAAACTGCAAAGGGCATCCAGCTAAATGTCTGGACCCAAGAAAAAAAATGAATAATATAGTACTTACTGACCTGTGGCCTGGGATGTAAAGGGAAACCCTAATGGCATAATCCCAATCCATCAACTGTGGAGTCTCACATTTTATTTCCAGACTTTCTAGTCACGGTGAGGGAAAGTGTGGAGGAGGACAGGGTCTTGCTTTCAGCTCTACATCCCATTTGCTGTGTAACCTGGGGCAAATCATGTTACCGCCCTGAGCTATAACTTTAAAATGAAGGAATTAGGTTAGGTCATTTTCAAGCAACATTTTCTTTTTGCGTGATACAAATTCAGCCTAAAACAAAAATTATTTATGGTCTGCTTAATTTTCACTCAAAATGAAAATGCTTTATTGAATTCTGTAAAAGAAAATATGTATTTTTACAATTTAGATGGTTTACTCTACTGAATAGAAAAATGCCAATGAAAAAGTCAACACTGCTTTTTAGCCTCCGAAATGTTCATTGTACAGTGGTGGAAGCTTTCTAATGTTCTGCCTTAAAAATGGATTTCTGAGCTATCTTGTGAAACCAAGCGAATCCTGTACAGCCTGACAGCCACAGATCACTCATGGGACCAAGGCCCCAACCTCGAGTTCCATTTGAGGACTCACATTCCCTGGGTCTGTGGTCCTAGCCTGCTGTGAATCCCATCTGGAAGAGGTTGAGGGAGTCAGATGAGAGAACTGAGCAGTCCCCAGAGAAAGAACCACACGTGGCTTCTGCACAAATTACCTCTAGCCTGTGGTAATCGAGAGTGGCAGCTCCAGCTATGAGGTTCAGAGGTGGCAAAGCCTTGGGATTAGGTGGCCCCAGGTGAATCACAGAGCATCTGGAGGACCGTGGATGAATTCCTTCCCCAGCTTTTTCCTCCAGAAATTTCAGGTTAAACTTACTCTACAGTTTCATAAGGACTCTTTCATCCATGACTTCTGCAAGCCTAGGTTGGCAGGGCAGGGTGGGAGCTACAGTGTTTTGTAAGCTGGAAGTTCTGCTTGAGAATGTGTTCTGGAATTATTCTATATCCTGCAAAAAAGGTGGCTTCAAGCTTCCCTGTCACATGCACACACACACATACACACACACACACACACACATGCATGCATGCATATATGCTCATGTGCATATGTGTGTGTCTGTATCCTTTTTATTGTTCGTTTCACTTGAATAATGTCAGAGGCAGGCTTTGCACCCAAGCCTTTAAGGATAGGTATGTAAACATTATTTTTTAGCAGGCTGTGTTTTTAAAAGTTTCAACAGACCTGGTTTTTTAAATTGTCATAAATACGAAATTTGCCGTCTTAACCAATTTTAAGTACACAGTTCAGCTGCATTGAGTACATTCACATTGTCTGTGCAGCCGTCACTATCAGCTATCTTCAAAACTCTTGTCATTTTGCAAAACTGAAACTCATTAAACAACGTTAAACAATAATTTTCCATTTCTCCCTCCTCCCTAGCCCCTGGCAATCACCATTCCATTTTCTGTGTGTATGAATTTGACTACTCTAGGTAACTGATGTAAATGGAATCATACTGTGTTAGTCTTTTTGTGACTGGGTTTAAGTTTTATCCATGTTGTAGCATGTCTCAGCAGGTTCTTCCTTTCTAAGGAAGAATATTCCATTTTATATATATCCCACACTTTCTTTATCCCAGACTGTATTTTTCACAGCTGACTGAACAGTCTCTCTTTTTTTGTTGTTAATATATATCCTATGGCCATCCACTTTTTAAATAAGAATTATATTTAATTCTGTGGAAGCCGCAGAAAAAGTCAGTGATTTTTTTTTTACTGTGTGAGCATTGTCAAGTCCCTTACTTTGATGGGCTTAAGAACCGTAACCTGTAAACCTTGAGAACTTAGGACTGGTTAACACACTTGCCTTGGCCCATTGGAGTGTTTAAGATGGTAGTGTTATAGTCAGATTTGCTTGCAACTCACTTCTTCCCTCTAACATGAGCCCTGGGATCACTGAAATATTCTGAGATTTTGGAGGACTTGAGTCTCAGCACCTACCTGTGGGGACTGCAAGGTTGATATGTGTGATACGTTCTTCTTGGTTGACTTGAATTGGTTGCTATACATGGTTACTGAGTTGCTTTCAATGGAAAATATAAATATTCAGATATATTTAAAAGAGATATTTAGCGTAACCGTAAACATCTTGGCCAGTCTTGTTATATTCACCAGTGTCTTCTGGCCTCCATTTAGAGCTTCCCTAACATTTCACCTGTCTTCATTTGCCTCCACCCGCTTTGCAATCTAAGCCTCCATCAGATAAAGCCATGCAGTATATGTAGATTTCCCGTGGTCTCTTGACTTCCCTTGTTAGTAACTGGCTCATTAGCATTCTTCGCGTTCCGGTTTTGGAAGGAACGGTAACTTGGGCATGTGCCTGACACATTTTGCTTTCAAGTTCTGGATGCCTTTGAGACATCATATAAATGTTTATTGATTTTCATTGCACAGACTGTATTGACATAATGCAATATTAAATAGAATCTTCATACTATGGAACCTGAGAGGGTGATTGTTCCTCCTTCCAAATATTTGCTAAATATTTCATAAATGGTCAATAAATACTTCTTTTAATATTATCAGTGTGATGTCTCTCTGGAAGCTGAATGTCGGTTTGTGATGTGCAGGTAGCCTGAGAGAGACTCGAGGAAACCCTTGGGGAATCTTCCTTCCGCTGGTATCACTGGATCACCTCCCACCCCTGTTTGGACCAAGGCTGAGATGGCAAATGGCAGATGAGCCTGGGGTTTCTGCCCTTTCTTGCCTCTGCTACCTGTCAAACATCAATTGTGCTGCTGTAAATCACCTAGGGATCTTGTCACTCTGCAGATTATGATGCAGTAGGTCTGGAGCTAAACCCAAAGCCCTGCATTTCTAACAAGCTCCTAGGGGCTGCTGATGCTGCTGGTCCATGGAAAGCAAGATAGAAAAGAAGTGGGCCAGGATGAGGGTGAGGCAAAGGATGCACCTAGGCCACGAAATTTAGGGAAGCATCTGCTCTCAGAGTCATCCAGCTCCTCTTAGGGAGGTTCGCCCTCTTGGTTGGTGCAGGTGCGGACAGGCACCTGAGAGTGGGCAACTTCTTAAATTTTTTGCACCAGGTACCTCAGCCACCTCTCACGAGTTCTGGCTCTGAAAGAAAGTTTTTGGTCCAGGGACTTGAAGTCTGTTGTGTTGTTTGACCTAAGTTACCCTAGAGACCAGTGCAGTAGAAACCTCTGGCTGTTTGGCCAAAGAAGCCTGTCTTTCCTGCTCCCTGAGCCATCTGTAGGCAGAGACCTGGCTCATGTAAACAACCCCAAAGACTAGCCTGATGTGGGCAGGATTCTCTGACAGCTGGGTCCCTGTGGCTGCCCAGATAGTGCAACGTCTTAAAAAGAGGATTTCTAGCATGATTTCTTCTGTGTGCTCTGTGGCAATGTGTATGATGTCCTGTGGCAGCAAGCAGAGAGGATGCAGTGAGTTAGCACTGGGGCCATGACTTGAACCCAGTCAGTCCCCGGACTCGCTGTGTATTAATCACTCTACTCAACTGTTTGATTTGGATGGCTTTCCCTCCAGGGTGTTTATGGTGGATAATCACGTTCTCTTCAGCATGTGAGCTGTGTGGAAGGAGAGGCTGCAAAGCCTCCTACTGCAGGCCTTCCCTGGTTCTGTACCTACTTTCTCTCTCCTCTTAGCAAGTCTGTTTATATCTAGTAAAATTAGGCTACAGGAAAAACAAAGAAAGAGTGGTTAGCCGACAATTGACCAGGCCTCCTCCAGGTGTGGACTTTCTGGGAGGGTCCCTGTGAGTGAGGGGAAGGGTTTTAACTTTCTTGGTAGAGTCATGTCCTAGAGAAGACCAGACTGGTTGTTTTAAAGCTAAGGTTTTTCCAGCCATCGGAGGGCTTGGGGGACACCTTCCCATAGCATATTGGAGTCTGCAGTTCCCGAAAGAGATCCAGGTGAGGCTGAGGAACTTCCACACCTGGGGAACACCCCTGGCCATCTGCCTTTTCAGATGCTACTTCTCAGCTCACTCTGTGTTTCTTGGCTTTAAAAAACCAAACAAGTCTCCAGGGAGGAGCTTAAGATGCCAAGCCTGAATTCACTCTATGTTCTCTAGATGGTCTTGGGTAAATCCCTGTCCTCCACTTTAAGTCTGGATTCTGTCCCAAGAAAGATTTGATTCTTATTTCCTCTACCGGAAGAAAAATGGAAAAAGAAAAAGAAAAATATATATACACACAAATATACATACACATATATACATACATATACATGTACACACATATACATGTATGTTCACACATATTATATACAGTCTACATCGTATGCATGCACTGAGCACTTGTTATTGACAGATACTGTCTACATACTTTCTTTTCTTTTCTTTTTTTCTTTTGAAACAGTCTTGCTCTGTCACCCAGGCTTAAGTGCAGTGGCACAATCTCAGCTCACGGCAACCTCCACTTCCTAGATTCAAGTGATTCTTCCACCTCAGCCTCCCAAGTAACTGGGATAACAGGTGCACACCACCACACCTGGCTAATTTTTGTGTTTTTAGTAGAAACAGAGTTTCACCATGTTAGCCAGGCTGGTCTCAAACTCCCGACCTCCAAACATCCGCCCACCTCGGCCTCCCTAAGTGCTGGAATTACAGGAGTGAACCTTCGCGCCTGACCTCCAAGTACTTTATCTACTTGTTTTGTTTATGCCTAGAAGCAATCTTAAGGGAAAGCACAAGCGTTTTTCTCCGTTTAGAAGAGGTTAAGTAAAGTACCACAGGTTAAACAAATATTCAATGGCCAGTCAAGGATTCGAATTCAGGCATTCCGACTCCAGTGTCTTAAATCACTTTTTTTTCTTTCCAACTTTCATTTTAGGTTCAGGGGGTACGTGTGCAGGCTTGTTACATGGGTAAGTGCATGTTGGAGGGGTATCTCGTGTCTGAAATCTGAACCGCTAAAGCAGTAGTTCTCAAACTGCAGCGCCCCTCAGAGCCCCCTGGAGGGACGTGAAACCCCGATGACTGGGCTGCTGTCCTCAGAGCTTCTGATTCAGTGGGTATGGGGAGGCAGAAGGGGGTGGCTTTCTAACAGGCTCCCAGAGGCTTCTGGGACACTGCATGGGACAGGAGCAGGGCATACACTTGAGAACCACTGCCCTGGACACAGCCTACCCTGGGGAGAAGGCCCCAAAACTCAGTGAGTAACTTAACAGACATGGTGTGACCTGAGTCCCTGCTGGGATGAGCCTGGGAGCGGTGTCCCTTTGCCTCTGGTCACATGTGCTTCTGCACTCCTGGCTTGGTGATCATCGGGAAGTCCGTGTGGAGTGGAGCTTCTGGGCTTCCAACCAGCCAGAGAGAGGCCCAGGACACCGCTGAGGCTTCTCATTGCCATCACCATGAAGTCAGTGAAACCAGAGCTGGGAGGTGGCGAGTGCAGATTGAAATGCATTAGTCTGTAGGGGACACCACAGACCTCAGCCCTGCCTTCCACATCCCTAGCAACGTTTTCCCACTTAGAAAAGATGGGGCTGGACTATCTATCCCTGGCAGTTTGGAATTTTAATTTAAATGTATCAAATTTTCCCAGGTCATGGTTTGAGATTTTAAGTGTCTGTCCCACCCTGCCTTAAGAAAAGGTGTCTTATCCACCTCCCATTTCTTCATTGCCCAGGGTCTGGTCCTGCCCCATCCTTCCAGTTTCCCAAGGACTGCCATGTAAATTTCTTTGTTCAGTTAGCAACATATTATGAACCTCTTTTTTTGTGTATAAAAAGAAATATTCCATAGCTTTCAGTAATAGTGTGACATTTACCAGTGTGGACCCTTCATCTTTATTTACCTAGACTTCTGTTATGAGACACTTGAGTGAATCTTGTTTTCTCTGTATCATAAACACACTGCATCCTTGTGCATTCATCTTTCCTTACAACAGATTCCTGGAAGTGTATTCACTGGGTCCAGTGATGCCACTATTTCCTTAGTGAGGTACTCAAGGGCACAGGTGCCCACCAGTCTCTAGATCCGTTAACATTTCAGTCTTGGTGAAATAATGTCGCAGGTTCCCAGAATCCCGCTACTGAAGCACTGACCCCTCACCACTGTGTTTTTCTGTTAGCAAGTATCAAGGCACAGGAAAGCTTTCAACGTCTTTTCCATGACTTGTCCGAGACAGGTCCCTGAGTGAATGCAAAGCATGAATTCAAGGTTGTCCCAGGATGGGAATAGAATTGGGGCATGGGCCATTGGTCAGTCACAGTGGGAACCGTGTTGGGCTAGCCAGGACACGAGGGCAGAGAGTCCATCCTTACAGCCCTGACTGCCCTGCTGAAGAGGTAGGGTATGGACACAAGAGCCCTCTCCCAGGCCACACGTGCAGATTGAGAAATTCAGGGGAAAACCTGACTTGCGGAGGTGGCTGGAAAATGGGATCAGGGCTAAGAAAGCAGGGATGTGAATCAGGGATCGGGGATGTGAAGGGCTCCCGCTGGCTAGACTGAGGCCTCTTGGGGAGGGTTCAGCACAGGCTACTCTCCTTGTCACCTATAGGGCTCTCCCAAGATTGCTGGGGGACAGCCCTGGTAGTGGGTGGGAGGTGTTCCTGGTGCTTTTTCTGACTACTCTTAAAACCCTGTTGAAAATAAAAGGCCTTTCATACAGAGCAGCCCAGCACTGAACACTCACCCTTGACTTGGGAAACACCGAGAATGAAATAGCAGTGCACCGCCACGTAGGCCATTGGGAAGTTAATGGTTTTTATCCACCTGTGAAAAGGTCAGTAGATCCTGGAGAAAGGTGTCACGAAAGACTCTTCATTACAGGGGCTGTTGGGTCCTGCCCAGCCTTCTGGCCAACCCTGGCTGCCAGAAATAGGCTTTCCTGTGTTCTCTTAGGGCTGGACCAGTGTCTGGCTCGGCTGCTTCTGCCACACAGCTCTGGCTTTTTGACTTCCTGGCTCTGGCTCATGACTTCCTTACCTTCCTCCATGACTGCCCCTCAGGAGTCCTGAGGCTCTCAGTTCAAGAGCACAGGTGCACATACTAATGCATTCACACTACACACATGCATGTGCACATGTGCAAACACATGCACACATGCACACACACACACAAAGCCCGTGGTAGGGGTTGTAGATTCGAGCCAATAGTGCATGCTCACAAATCCAGTACGGAAGAGAGAGCTAAGAGTCAGTCGGTAAAGGAATGATCACATAAAACTCTCTCTGACCAGATGGTGAACTCTTCATATTCTCACTCATTTGCTCTCAGTGATTTTTCTCTTCCTGGGCCTGGCGTCTGGGGGCTGTTTGTTAGTACTTAATATTGTTGAAATTAACAACATTCATAGCACAATCTACATACAGAGTACATTTGTCTCAGCAATTTAAAGCTTCCTTTGTAGCAAGCCTTT
This sequence comes from Aotus nancymaae, assembly GCF_030222135.1. Taxonomy (NCBI): domain Eukaryota; kingdom Metazoa; phylum Chordata; class Mammalia; order Primates; family Aotidae; genus Aotus; species Aotus nancymaae. The sequence continues at coordinate 6,279,158 of NW_026988412.1, read as the reverse complement.
AAGTATATTGAGGTCAAGAGGAAAAAGGAGTGAGTATGCCCATTATACAGGTTAAGAAACTGAGGTCTGTAAATGCACCATGATTCCCCCTTTCCTCAGAGTATGATCATGGGTATGCTTAGGCATTTGATTTTCCTTTATGTCTCCAGCCCCAGTCAATATTGTCCAGCATCAGTTGGCAGGATACTGCAGATCTAGAGCAGTGCTGTCCAGTGGGTCTTTCTGCAGTGATAAAAGCACGCTGTGCCTGTACCATACAGTATGGTAGTACTTGCCACATGTGTGGCTGTGGAGCACTCGAAATGTGGCTGGTGCAATTGAAGGCTTTATGTTTAAATTTTACTTAAATTTAATTAATTTAAATTTAGATAGCCACATGTGGCCAGTGGCTACCAAATTGGACAGAGCACAGGCAGAGAGCATGAGAAGGAAAGAGTCATTACCAGGGCAGATTTCACAGAGCGATAGCCAGCTCTCCTCGGCTCCTTTACGGTGGAGATGCTATCAGGTTGGGAGGGTGGAGAGCTGGGAACTCCTGGGAGGCCTGGAGGTCTGAGGGCATCGCTGACAGCCAAGGAAGTGGACACAGTGCCCAGTCCTCTGAGAGAAACATCCCATTTGGAAGAGTCTCCCCAGGGGGGTTGGGGAATGGTGTTTTTTTTTTAAATCAAAACCCAGAAACACAAGAGACTTGTTACTACTGCTCTTTCACATGGTTTGCTAGAATGCACATTTGTTTGCTGCAATCCAGCAAATGAACAAGGAAATTTATTGAAGATGCTTCCTGCAAAAACTAGAGTTGATGATGTGCCATTGTCTTACTGATTCTATAGAACAGGGTCCATGTGATCAACTCATGCATGAGTCCGGGGTTTCCAGGAAAACAGGATATCTTATCTCTGCAGACCAACTGTGGTCTCTCTTAGCAGATGAAATTGATGTGGCTCAGCAGGTTCCCCTTTGTCATAGGTGTCAGAAAATGTACAGGCAAAGGCGCTGCCCAATTGTACTCAGCGGTTCCTCTCTGCGATGTAATAGAATCTCACCTTGCTTCCTCTGGGCTCGTGCTTCTACCACTGGAAGCACATTAGAATCACTGGAGAGCCTTCCAAATAACACAGCGAAACCCAGGCTTCGTCCCAGGATCATTAAACCAGAATCTCTGGATGCAGCCTGAGAAATGACATCTTTTAATGCTCTCCAGGAGCTTCTCCTGTGTGTCCAGGGTGAGCCACTCCTCTTTGGTAGCCTTTCTTCTTCTCCCCCACCAGCTGTCTAATTTCGTATTTGATTTCCTTGTGAACTGCCCAAGGTCCATTTAAAGTAGACTGGGATAAACCTTAAATAAAATTCTATATTGTGTTTATTAGACAAAGTACAAATGTATTTTAACATATACAAAAGTTTGGCTTTTCTTGAATATGATAGACTAAATAATAAATCTGAATAGGATTCCTGTAAACTGTCAAGTAATGTCATTATTTCAGGTTGGTTTCTCCTGTATCTATTCTCTGCAATAGCCCTTTTAGCCACACTGTCTGGTTGCCACAGGAAAGGATGTTGCAGACCTCTCCTGAGTGGTGATTAAGTGAAATGCACCAAAGAAACGAGGACAGTTAGCAACTAAGATGCCTGAAGCAACACTGGAAAGGGAGTCGGGTCTGAGCTACCTCTTTTTGCAGCTGATATGCAGTGGAAGTGGCTTGTGGGTGTTTCATGTTTGGATTGGAGAGCAAAGCATAATCCCAGCGTTAAGGGAAGCCTCTTATGCTTCTGGAATAGTGCCCTGATCATACTTCCCTGAAAAGGTAATGAAATATGTGCATTTGCTGATTAGGAACAAATGTCAAAGCGTCCACCATGATGGAAGTGTCTGATTTCCATGGCTCTGATAAGTCGCCGCAGGATCTCATGAATCTTTAATGGCTGGCCTATATTTAGGGGCTTTCAGTTTCTGAGGGTGATAAAAGGTCCGCAGAGATGCTATTCTCCTAGCACGCTGGCTTCTGCCAGGACTGGTGCCTATTTAAAGCACATCTCGTCTTTCGAATGTACAGAGATTCTGCTGACAAGAAACTTTCTGGGGCCTGAAATTAGATGAAAAGACCTTCCACTCAGAAAGTGTTTATTAATTTATTTAAAAATATGATCTGGATTATCCACTACATGTCAGGACTTATTCTGGGCAGAGTGAGGAATAAGACAGGGGCCCTGACCCCTGAGCTTGCATTCTAGTTGAGGGATACAGGCCCTAGGTAAAAAACAAGTAATCAAGGTAATGACAGTCCAGGGTAATTGCTATGAAAAGAGTAAGCAGGGTGTTCGGACTTGGTTTAAGGACAGCAGTGGCATGAGCTTATTTGCATTTTGAAAGATCACTCTGGCTGTTGGATGGGAAAATGGATTGTAGGGGGACAAAAGCGAAAGCCAGGACACCATTAAGAGGCCACTGAGTGGTCCAGGGAAGAGACGGTGGTGGTGACAGAGGTGGAGAGGAGAGAGCAGATGTACAGCATACATTTGAGAGTGAAAGAGAACACGCCGGTGATTGGGACAGAATAGCAGAAAGAAAAGAAGCAAGAAAAACTCCAAACGTGTGGCTTAAGCACTTGGTGGATTGTGATAACATTTCCTGAGACAGAGAAGACTGGGCTGTAGGTATAAGGAACAGGTGTAGGGGAAATTTCAAGTGTGCAGTCATCTAAATTATCTAAGTAGGGCTGTTATCTCAGTGTAGATATGCCTAGAGTCTGGCTAGAGGTCAAGCCCGGAGATACTCATTTTGGAGACATAAGCTTGTAAGTGATGCTGAAAGCTAGAGCCGACATGGAAAGACAACTCAGTTAGAAAATGAGCCCTTTAAAGCCGGGCACAGTGGCTCATGCCTGTAATCCCAGCACTTTGGGAGGCCTAGGTGGGTGGATCACCTGAGGTCAGGAGTTTGAGACCAGCTTGGCCAATAGGTGAAACCTCATCTCCACTAAAAAGACAAAAATTAGCCAGGAGTGGTGGGGAGTGCCTGTAATCCCAGCTACTTGGGAAACTGAGGCACGAGAATCGCTTGAACCCGGGAGGTGGAAGTTGCAGTGAGCCGAGAATATACCACTGTACTCCAGCCTGGGTGACCGAGCAGGACTTTGTCTCAAAAAATAAAAATAAATAAATAAAATGAGCCCTGGGATTCTTCACCCTGTAGCATCCAGGAGCAGAGGTAACCAAGATGGGGCGGCCAGTGAGGTACGTCCTAGAAACCAGCAGGAGAGAGAGTTTCCATAGGAAAGGGTGGTCACCAGGGAACAGGAGGTTGGAGAAACGTCACTGAGATGTCAGGCATCATGGAGCGGACAAGAACAGACTTAGAGGGAAGTTTTAGAGTGGAAAATGGATTGGGTGAGTCGAAGAGTGACTGTAATGAGAAAGTGGAGTTACACGTTTTCAGTTTTGTCTTTGAAAACTGAGCACAGAGATAAGATGGCAGCTAGACAGTGGATGCTGAACGAGAAAGGGGTCTGTTTGCAAGATAAGAGGTAGTTTTGAATAGAGATTCTGTAGCATATTCGTTGGCTGAGGGAAATGATGGAATAGAAAGGGAGATGTCGATTTGGCAAAGTTGGGGGAGCTGTTGGAGTAAAGCGGTCAAAAATCCAAGGGGAGACAGGCCTCAGGATTCGAGTTCACCAATCCACTTTCTAAAGCAGCAGGGACATTTCCATTTTAACAGCAAGCAAGAGAGCGTGTGGGTAGAGAGACCAGGGGGCTGGGAGATTTGGTGAAGATGAGCATCTCATCACTCCTGTTTTCTTCCAAACATAAGGCAAAATGTTGAGCCGATGGAGACATCACATTCAAGGAGAGAGAGGAAAGTATGAAGCAGTCCCCCTAAGAGCAGGGAGCAAACGTGCTGAGAAAATGTGATCTGATTGCCCAGCTCCACTGGTGCCCCTCTGAGCTAATGTGGCCTGTTTAGGGTGAGGTCAGCTAGCTCAGGCTTGATGTCTTCTCTGGCCACGTAAATTGCTAAGGATGTTAAACCCAATATCTACCCAGAGTAAGTGGTTGTTGGGTTTAACTGTGGCCTGAAGTTTAGCCAGCTGAGTATACTAAAGATGAGAGGGACAAGGAGTTGAGTGTATTTGAAGAGAAGAAACTGGAAGGATAGACAATGGGATCTCATGGGCACCCAGTGCAGTAAACGTAGGAAGGGAATGGTGGATACTGAAAAAGAGATTGGAGCCCTGGAGGTTCTCGAGCGAATGGCCTGAACAGATGAGGGGTTTCAGAGAGCTGGATGCTTAACACCAGTGTGTCTAATGTCATGACATCATTCATGATAACAAGGGGCAATGCTTAGGTGAGATAGAGAGCATGATCATTAGAAAAAATGAGGCCACGGCTCTGGATGGTCATCTCCATGGATAGCGGTGTCACCATAATTATGACAGGATCAGGACGAAGGAGCAGAGACCAAGCCTGGGGATGAAGAATGTGCACGGGGCAGGCAGGACATGAGGAGGACTGGGAAGCATGGTGTAGGAACTGGATGACAGAAACTTCAAAGGATCTGGGACTTGAAGAAGGAGAGGGAGATGGTTTGGCAGCAGCAATGGGGAGTTTTGATGGAAATTAAAATTATCTGTATTGCTTGAGTTTTCTCACCTTTGGGGCTTGGAGACAGTGTTTTAGTGTTGTGGAAGCTTCATGGAGAGCAACATGTCCCCACATTGCCCTGGCCAACCTGCCATACTGGAGAAATTCCAGCCCGCCCGCAGTGCCGAGCAGGGAGCACTCCATATTGCCGCATCCACTGCTTGGTAGCCCAGAGTCAGTGTCGCATGGTGCCTTCATCTGAGGACATCCAGTTGACATCAGTGGCCTGAGGACCAGTCCAGCTCTGCCAGTACTTTCCTGTGCAACTTTGGACCTGTGACTCCATCTCAGCTTACCGATTTGCAAAACGAAAGTCAATGTACTTTTTGGCTTCCTAAATCCATTCTTATGCTAGTCTTCCGTGATGTTTCATGTCTGTACCTGGCCTGAGGTCTCTCTCCATTAAGCCCTGAGAAAAACTAGCAAGCATACCATCACCTTATGAAAACTGACAAAGGAAACGGCTGCGGTCACAAGCCCATTCAAGCATGTCGCCTTGCCAACCTCAACTCTTCAAGCCTAAAATTATTCCCCATGCAAGAGTGTTCGTGCTAACATAGGGGTTCTGCCCACATAGACCTCCTCCCTGCAAACTAAGAGGTGCTCTAGGGCCAGCCAGGGACCCTTGCTTGAGAGCCGCTGGCAAGTTTGGGTCATTCCCACAGTTTTAGGACTGTACACAATGGGTAAAAAGGCCCCGCCACCCATGTTCCTGATTAATTCCTTGACCAGTTCAGCTCTACCTGTCTTGTCGGCCAGTTAGGGATTCACACTAGAAACCAAAGTTCTACCCACAAAGGTTGGTGCAAATATCCTTTCTTTTCCATCTGCTGTAGAACTACCAAGTGTGTCTGATTCCAAAAGGTGAAGCAGCCTCAAATATGGCTCAGAGGTGACAATACCCAAATTAGAGACAGGAAGCTGCACAGGGTTCCGAGCAGGACTATTATATCAGTGACTGCACGTGTCGGATTTTAGGGCCAACTTTTTCCTCTGAAAAGGGAGAAGGCTGAAACTGGGAGGCCAGGCTGCCCTGCCCAAGGGTCAGGAGAGTGTCCTTCTCTCTCCTGAGTATGGTTTGCTCAGACCTTAAGATATGGATGACATCAGAGTCTGGGGAACGGTCACTCAGATGCATAGCATTAAGTTTGTACACTGAACTTCTCTCCCTCCTTTGCACATACACTCACGTGGATGTGCACACATGTGTATACACGCACGTGCACACAGAGACGTGACTACTGTTGGCTGATGCTGACATCGACAATGCAAAATGCCAGAAATTAGACACAGATGAAGACTTTGACCCGCTCATTTCTTTGTTGTCTGTGCATAACACCGGACTTGGCACCAAGTAGATCACATACACGTGCATGTTAGTCCATTCCTCTATTCCCCACGCACATGTTAGTGATGTGAAACTCACATAGGCCCAGATATGTAGGGAGGTGCCCTCTAGCCGAGGTGGAAAACACACACACAGCTGTAACGCAAGTGGGGTAAGTGACATAAGAGAGGTATCAGCAAAACACCGTGGGGGTTCAAAGCAGGATAGATTTCTCCTAGAAGAAGGCATCAGAAGGGCCTCAGAGAGAGATGGTGTGAGGTTGAGCATCTAAGATTCAAGCCAGCAGAGACCAGGAAAGGACAAGATCCCAGCAGAGGGGGTGTCAGGGGACTTGGAGAGCATGTCTGGAGTTCTCAGCTGGCTATGTGCTATTCTGATGCTTCTGGGTAGAGATGTCACGAGGGCTTGAAGCAGCAGCAGAGTAAGAGGGGAGCCCCCGTGCTGGAGCTGTGAGTGCTGACTGAGTGGAAAGGCCCCTTGAGTGTTTGGCGTTGCTGCACAGCCCTCGTGCATGGGAGATCCCCAGATTTGCCCAGTCTTCACTCTAAACTGCTGTTTTGGTTGCTCCATGAATATAGTCCTGAAGGATTCACAGAAACTGCCTCAGATTTCAACCTTAATGCATATACTATTAAGATCAATGTGGCACCAATTTCTTTCTTAGGATTCATTGCTGATGCATTTCTCTTTTTGTACTGGGAGCTGGAAAGCCAGGTGCCATCTCTGTTAATATTTCTAGATGTTGACTGCATGTGTGTCCAAGGTAGTTGCGGCAGGGGTGTCCAGAGAAAATGGCCGGGTGGGTGAAGTCCCTATTTCTGTGGTATAAATACCCCTATAATGGCCAATGTCAAGACAAGGACATTTAACAACTAGCTCATAACATCCCTGCGTGTTTATACTTGGCCCTTAGAAGCTGGTTCAGGATGGCTCACCCCATCACTGGGTCAGGGAAGAGTGGGAATGAAGAAAGGAAAGTGTGCAGTAGATCCTTTCCTCCATAGCCTGATATCCCCTGCAGCATTTTAGTTGCTTTTTTAATTAAAAAGAAAAAGTTTTAACTGAATGGATGCAGCCAATTTCTCTCTCTATATCCAACTTTCCAACTGTTCCTTTAAAAAAGACCAACATTTGAAAATCGAAAATATGAAAGTAATAGTCTGCAAATCTCTGCATGACAGAGAGATTATTGCTTTACAAAGGAATTTGCCATGTAGTTCTTTAAATCTCAAGTTATCCTGGGGTTTTAAAATTATTCCATTTTGCAAATGTACTGTTTCTTTTAAAATTCCTCTTGTATAGAGCAGAAGTTCTTAATTTGAGGTCCGGGGATCCCTGGAAGGATCCACTGGGGTGGGAGTTTAGGAACGTGGTGAATGCTGTGAAGTGTTGCACATGTGCTTTTGCTATGCAAATGGTGGGTAGCTTTCAACATATTTTTAAATAGATTCCTCACTTAAAAGGTAATGGCCTATGTCATCTGCCTGGGGCCCTGCGTTATGCTCATAAAAAATGCATGGGTGGTCAGCTCTGGGGGTCCAGTGAGGCGTTTTGAAACTGAAGACACATCTGAGGTTGGTGCAGATTTAGTCCATGTAACGGCCTTCTTTACATTCCAGAGAAATTGGGCTTGCCCTGGGATGGCAGGTAGGATGTGGGCTTTGCTAACAAGCCTCTGCCACAGATTTTTGATGATTATAATGCTAATGATGAGGACACCTCTGCTTCAATATGCTGGGAAGGAAACCAAGTGTGTTACTTCCCTTCTCCAGCCGTGACACTCTGCCTCATTTCCATTTATGGATCTCTGGAGTCATACCCATTTCCTTCACCAGTCCTTCCTGGGGACTCTGAATGGTTTATCTCAATTTCCAGGTTAACTGGGGGAGCCAAGGCCTCCTACACTAGCTTCCCTAGGAACTGCAGGATCTTCTGTTGGATGAAGGGGACTGTGGATGTCTCCGCTACTGTGCATGAAATACAGGGGTGCACTATGGTGAGTAGATAGGAAGAGAGCTCACCACCCCATTTTCAATCATCCATGTTCACACCCTCGGGCATGCAGACTTCCTGGGCCCCTAGCAGGGTTCCCCTGTGGCTGCACATGTCTGTTCAGGGCCAGCATCAGCAGTAGTGGAAGCTGTTTGTAAGAACGAGGCTGGGAAGGGAACAAGGGTCTTTAGCCCATTGTACAGCACACTCGCTGGCCACTGGGCACTGTGGTTGCTACCTGGCGTTCAGGGACCGCTGATCAAGACTGGATCAGACATGTAGAGGACACTATGCATCTGATACCAGAGTTAGTATTTCTGGCCTCTTTCCAAGAACCCTAGCTTTGCCACTTTCAAAGCCAAAGACCTTGCTCCTGAGACTCGGAGGCCTAGAGTTCTTGTTATATGTTTGCTATAGTTATCCATTCAGCGGAACATGAAGCCTTGTATCCTTGTATCTGTGTGGCTCTTCAGGATTTTAAAGCATGCATTCTTCAGAACTCTGTTAAACAAGATAGATATTATTTATTTACATTATAAAGGTAAGAAAACAGAGGCTTGGGGTTTATGGAATTGGCTAAGATCGGAACTCTACATTTCTAACTCACAATCTACCACACTGCCGGCCCAGGAGAGATAATAACAATGATGAAATAGCAGTAGTGGTGGTGGTGGTGGTGGTAATAACAACAGCAATGGCAGGTGACCCTCTCGGAGCACTTACTGGAACTATGTTAAGCCCTTTCTGTGAATTACTTTTTTTTCATCCTACGACAATCTGTGACATACGTTAAATACTGTTATTCCCATTTCTAAGGTCATGTAGCTGGGGAACTGGGGAGCCAGGATCTGAACCCAAGAAGCTGAATTCCAGCCTCTGAGCTCTCTCTGGCTTCATGAACCACCTCCTAGTATAGTCTGTGTAGTTCATGCCAGACTCTCTTAGGGGCAATGCTGTCCACAGAGGGTCTGGCCACTGCTTTGTAGAGGTTGATGAAGGGCTCCAGTAAGTGCCCCTCTAAATGGGGCACTTGAAGGTGGAATCAGCCTGGCCCGGGTCTTTGCCCTAGTGACCTCTCACTGTCATTTACAATCCGATCAGTGCTTAATTCTGTGGTTTGGTCTGCAGAGACTTCTAATTAAAAGATGGGTTTTCTAATGAATTTTATTAATTCAGCAATCTGTCTGGATGCTGAATTGTCATTTTTGCTAATAGAGAAAATGGTTTGGTTTATTTTCCAGAACAGTGAAAGTCACTCAACTTAATTAAACTGTCGGGGGAGATTTTCTACTTGTCTTACTCAACATGGGCCCCGGAGGGAGCTCGCTTCGTAAAGCCTGTCAGCCGCAGTGGCAATTCCAGTCTAGCTTTTCTTTTGAAGTCAGGACAGATTTGGTGTCAGCCACTTCTAAAATTTCCGGTCTGGTCTCCAGCAGCACTGGCCTGAAGCAAGGCACAGCAGGACAGTGTGCATGTTACATGACTTAAGGTGATCAAGAAGGCCCTGTGTCCCCCAGGCTTCCCCCACTGCTCTGTGCCTGGTATCCAGGGAATGGTGGAGAGAGGCTTTTAATTCCCCACATAAGAAGACTGCACAACCCAGATTTTAAAATCTGATAGAGAGCCCCCGAAAAGAAAATTATTAAAAATTCAGAACTGTTAAGGAAACTACTAACTACGTTTGGCAGTACATTAAAAGGATCATCTCTCATGGGCAGTTAGGGGTTTATCCTAGTGATACCAAGGCTGATTAATGGTAGAATATCTACCAGTGCCATCCATCATGGAGATGGGTCTCCATGGAGAAAAACACTATTTGAAAGAAAAATGTTTTAGGAACATTTTTATTTTTTCTGTGTTTTATGTATTTAGGGAGGGCAACATGGTGTTTTGATATATCTATATATGAGGGAATGATTAAATCAAGCTAATTAACATATTCATCACCTCACGTTGGAAGTTGTGTGTGTGTGTGAGTGTGTGTGTGTGTGTGTGTGGTGAGAACATTTAAAATCCACTCTCTGAACAATTTTCAAGTGTACAGCACCTCACTGCTACCATGCTCTCCAACAGATCTTTAGAACATATTCATCTTAACTGAAACTTTAAACCCTCTGACCAGCATCACCCTAACCATTTCTTTCTCCCCCAGTGCTTGATAACCACGGTTCTATTCTCTGCTTCTTTGAGTTCAACTTTTGGAACCATATTTGATATTGAAGGAAAGGGTATCTTCTGATATGAAAAAGGCTCTCTGACACTAGCAGTTAACAACAGAGGTGACCAGGAAATACACACGCTCCATAAAAATCACATCCAAGGCAGAGAATGGTCACCATTCCCGTTTCTGTTTAACTTTTTGAAGGTCCTAATGGATGGCTGTTGTTAGAAACATAACTGCCGTTATTTACAGATAATATGATATACCTAGAAAATCATGAGAATCTAGTGACAATCTCTTAAAATTAATAAGAAAGTTTAAGTGATCGAGTACAAGATAAATATGCAGAAACCAATAGTTCTTTCAATTACTGATGTGACCAGCTAGAAGATACACTAGCTAATGTTTATTTGGATTATAACAGCAAAAATAGAAGTAATAAAATAACTAGGAATTGACTAATCTTGCAAACCTTTATAAAGAAAACTATTTTAATTAGTACATGTTCTTGGGTGAAAGATGGAAACTTATTTTAAATCATTTCTTCAGTTAAATTTAAAAATCCCAAATATTTATTTTTAGATTTACCTAAAGACCTGAAAATATTTTGATGGAGAGCAACAAAGAAACATTTTCTTCCTACTGTATACTGAAATGTGTATTGTGTTTTATTAAAAGTAAGGCATTAAACCAGACCAATGAGTGGTGTGAAGGAGATAGCCCAGAACTGACATTAGGACTTAAGCCTAATCTATAACAAAGGAAATAGCCTTGGTCAAGTCAGACAGAAGGACAGTTTAGCAAAGCTTATGGGGAAATTGTCAAATGACTTGGGTAAACTCACATTGTATATAACGTCCTCCTTGATCTCCCATGCCTCTGTCAGACCCAGGAGATCCATTCCCAGTCCAGAAAGCTTGAGTCCTCTGCCTGCCCAGCCTCTTCTTTGCTGGTCTTGCAGCTGGTTATATAAATGCACCCAGAGATTCATTTTGATGAGCAATTGGTATCAATCTGAGATGCTGGTGGTTAAAAAAATAAGTCTGAGCTTGCCTCAGGTGCAAATCTTGGACTTGAAGGAAAACAGAGGTAGGGGCAGCTCTGATGTTCTTACTGCTTAGCAAATGACTTTATATTTTCTCTGCTGTGCAATATTAAATGTAGGCCTCAATGTAAAATGTAAAACCGTAAAATTCCTGGAAGATAACATAGGAGAAAATTAGGTGACTTTGGGTTTGGTGATAACTGTTTAGATCAACACCAAAAACATGATCCATGAAGGAAAAATTGATTAATTTGGCTTTCATTGAAATTTGAAACCTCTGCTCTGTGAAAGACACCATGGAGAGAATAAAAAGACAAGCCACAGATTAGGAGAAAAATCTTTGCAAACGACATATCTGAGAAAGGACTAGCATTCAAAATATGTAAAACTATGCAACATATTGTTGGAGAGAGTTAGGTAAATGCTTGAAGATAGTTGCTTCAGAAAGGAGGGAAACCCAGTTGAAAGTATGTGGCCTTCCATAGCAAAGATGTCAGTGTCCATAATTGTGGGAACCCAGACAGGGCTCCTCTCCCAAAGCACCAAAAATTCCAGAGGCGTCCACCAGAGGAGGAACGAAAGCAGTGCCTGCTTGCTGCTTAATCCTTTCTTACTGTGGCTCTGTTGCCGTCTTGTCTCTTTGGGGCACTATAAGGGCATTTTAGCAACTTAGACAGAAATAATAATGCAAGGAAGGTAAGGGCTGATTTTTTTTCCTGTGGGTAAACCCTGAGGCTGTCCTCTGGGCTGGGGTGGGATAAAGGTGAGACAAGGATTCTTGCCAAGCCATAGAGAGGACTGTGGTCCTCACTGCAGACAGCTGAGCTGACACAGGACTGTTACTCAGGCAGAAGCAAGCAGAAGAGACTGGGAAAGGAAGTACTCCTTTATAATGGATTCAGCAGGTGGATCTCCTAGGACCTGTCAGATGGCTATGAGGTGAGGAATAGTGGAGGCACTGCCGAAGCGAGCAGGGGATGGGCCTCCAAATTTGGAAACTGGCTGGACCCTGGTCTGGGTCAAGCCTGAGGAGGCCAGAAGATTCCAGATCCTCTGTTCTGAGCTTGTATGGATGCTGCTGACATTTACAGAAATAACGAATGCAGGAGAAAGAGGCAGGTGTTTGCAGCTGGTGGAAACTGCAGGGAGTAGATCAGCAATTTACTTGGAGGCAAGCTAAGTCCAAAAAAGGTGAGATCTTAATAGCAGGTGAAGTCATCACTCAGAATTTGTCTTCCACAGTGTATGTGTGTGGAAGGAACTCAACAGAAAGATCAGTGGTTCATCTAGAGTTCAGCATCACAGATGCCACAGTTCTCGGATGGGGAGAGAGTTTTTGGATTTTGGTTTAACTCTGGTTCCTCCTGGCAGTACTAGCCTTGCCTGGCATGAGGGTGCTGTATGCCATGTACCTAAAGATAATGTGTCAGTGACATCCCAATTAAGGCAAATGGCTGATTATGGTCATGCTTCTCTGACAGTTTCTCCCATTTGCCAACCTTACACATGAATGCAGTATACACTCTACCTACTGCCTCTACTCTGTGTGATATAAAACCATTAAGACTTGATCCAAAAAAGAAATAAAAGGACTACTATTAGGTTTTGCAGGTATTGGGAGTGAATGAAAGCATGTGGTTCTCATTTTCACAAAGGATAGTTTATACTGGAGGATAGGAAACTCTATAGAATACCCAGGTCCCTGGACATCTATTACCCCTTTGGAAAGCTATCAGGAATCCCAACCATGCTGCTAGCAAGAAGTCCTCAGTCATTCACGTTGATTGCCATCTGTCACCTTGGTTATTTGCAGGGATTTCATTTAGTGATCTGAATCAAGAGATTGTCCATCAAAGTCAATAGCCAGAAGATGACCTTGTGTCCCTGGTTCTGGTCCTGTCTCAGCCTTCCTGAAATTGATAACTGGCATCCCCCTCCCACTACTCCCTGGGAGAAATGAAGTGCAGGCTCAGGGCCTTATTGATTTCCCATAACAACTGATGGATATTTAGGGCTGTATTTTTATTTCAGAAGTGGCCATCTGACCCGATCAGGTCTGTAAATGAGCTGATAAAATGTTTTCTGCTGTTATTCTCTGCATGATCTTTTATGCTATGGTTTTTTCTTATATTTGACATGGAGTATATCCTCGGGGTTTAGGTACATCCCCTTCTTTTGAGGGGGGAGCTTTTCTGAAGTGTAACCTCAAAGATAGTTTTTAAAAGGGGAACGAAAGAACCACAGTCCCCAATCCATTGTGGTTTGACTAGTCCAGCTTACAAAGCTACAGTGTGCCCGTGTGTGGTTGCGTCCCCAGCAACCAACAGTGCTTCTCAATTCCTTTTGGGGAAAGGGTGAACATTTCCACCAGCAGGAGTCTGGGCCCATGGCCACACTCAGACAGTGAGTCACTCGAGAGCTTTTATGCTCTAAAAGAACCCTGCATGCCCTTCTGTGTCCAACAGATAAGTCCAAGCTCACCAGGCCATTCAAACTCTGCCCATCTTATTCATGTTATATGACGAGGAACTGCAAACCAAGTGCACTTTGAGGACAGGAGTTGTTTCAGGTTCATCTGTATCCCCAAAACAAAGCCCAGTGTCTGGCAGTCACCCCAGTGTCAATCAACTCCTGTTGACTAAACAAACCAATAGAGATGGTCTTGCTTGTCAGTGGCAGGTCTCCTTCAAAAGCAAAGCATTGTTCATGCACGGGCTGTGGGACTTTCTCTTTCCTCCTCCACAGAAAGCTGCTCTGCTGTCCCTTAGCATGTTGCAGGTCTCTGAGGATGGTGTGGCATCCTCCCAGGTTCTGACAGGCCCATGCCATGCTCCAGGACTGACTACCCCTGAGTTGAAAGATCCGTGGATCCAGAGAGTCATAGAGTACCGGTTGGCCTAGTCTTTCATGACTCACACACCTCCACATGCTTACTTCCTGCCGGTGTCCACTTAGTTTCAGCACCGTCACCAAGAACATCTGCCCATGGTCAAGCCACAGGTCAGTTACTCATTGCCCATCTTCCACTTTACCCATTTAGCACACAGCTCTTCTTGGCTTTGTAATTGTTCCACATGTATATTTACGAGAGAAGGTTGCATCTCTAGACTAGCTTTCCTGCCATCTCCTTTAAGTTTTTCATACAAATCTTCTATTCTCCCTTCTTATAGATACAGAATGAGAACCATCCTCTTTTCTCATGCTGGCTTGGAATGGCTTCCCCAAGGAGCAGACCGCTGAGTGAAGTGTCAGTGGTTTATTTGGGAGGTGATCCCATGAGGTTTGATGTGTGAGTGGGGAAGAGAGACAAGAGAAGGAAGGGAATAAGATTAGCTGTGTGAATGAGCAGATTGCTTTTGTGGACAACCAAAGCTCTCTACAGCTGGAGAGTTCTAGGAGACAGTAGGGGAGGGGAAGACGAAAGGCTGCGGGTTTTATCCTCTAGCTCCCATCATTGGCTGCAGCTGCATCAGGGGCATTAACCCCTAGCTCTGGTCTGTCCCATTGTCCCACATGTTGGATGAGGAAAGGATCTAGACACTTAGGTGAGGACCATGAATGCTCAAGGCATGTGGTTGGGACACTGATAGCCCCAGCTACACTCAGGTTTTGAGGACCTTGAAACAAAATTTTAAAGGGCTTTGGCCTCAATACTCATTCATTCCAGGGATTTGAACAAGCTGTTCAAACTCAGCAAGACTCAAACCTTCCCTCTATCAAAAGGGACAGTTATGATGCATATTTCATATAGTGGTTGCAAAATCCAGGAAATGCATATAAAGTGCTTAGCAGTGGCCTGGCTAAAAAAGCACAAAGACATTAGATTCATTAGCAGTGTTCTAATCATACTCATTTTCTGCTACCTCTTTTGGACTGAAATGTGTTCAATACGGTGTGATGAGGTGTCTGCTATATGCAGCAGAAAGTTGCAATTCCTAGGAGACAGGGTGCTTGGGTGTCTGGTCTTAAGATGAGTGAGCTAAGAGAAGTCATTTCATCTCTCTGGGGCTGTTTTCTCCTTTGGACTAGAGAGGCTCTAAGCATTGATGATTCTGTGAAATGGTCACTCATACATATAAATATCATATTCTGCATTGCTTTCTTGGCTTCCCAAACCCACTCCACCCAGGTGAGCCATCCTGCCTTTGGAACTGTTACATCATTAGACACATAGCTGCCTGAATTGAGGGTTAAAAAGTTGCGTCCAATTTGAGGTGCACTATTGCAGAAACCAGTTGGGGTCTTGCCCACCATGTTGTCCACCTGACAAGTGGTGGCATCCTCTGCCCTAGACTTGGTTCTGTGCCTTTGTCTGGAAGCTAACCCATTCAGCCCCTGGGACCCTGCTCACAGAGGACACCAGAACATTCTGCAGACTCTGCGTGCCCTATTCTCATGGTTGGAAGAGCAACTCTGTGTGCTGATCCTGCAGAAGGGGAAGTTTCCCAAAGAGTAGTTGACTTATCTGAGTTCCCTTGGCCAGTGGACTCAATCTAAGAGCTGGGTTCGTTGTTCATGAAAATTTGAGTCCTGGGACACTGATACTTACTGGTTTTATTGTCCTCCTGGAAAGCTGAAACAGCAGAACTGAGTTCAGTAAGACAAGAAAAATCCAATTGAATTCAACAAATACATATTGACTACCCTATTTAATACAAAACCTCTGAAAATACTTTGAGTTCTTGACAGGAACACTATTAATGCTAACTTTTCTCACTGCCCGCTGCATGCTTGGACTTATAAAATTTGTTGTGTCTGCACATGCATGAAAGCAGTGGTCATTATGGAGCACCTTCAGGGCATTGGAACAGGAACTCGGGAACCAAATACTAGTGAGAAACAACCTCTGCCCACGATGAGTTTCCAATCTAGAGGAAAAACAGACAGTATAGGCAACACTGTCAAGAGAAGGTGCTACATTGCTATGTCCTGACTGTCAGTGTGCCCAAAGTATGTTGAAGAAGGTATAAAGTCATGGTAATATTAACTATTGAGTAGTGACTACGTGCTGGACACCTGTTTTAGCACTTTACATGCACTAGTCCTTAGCTTTCCACAGCTTTATGGAGTGTATGAAGCCACAGCCACCATCACAGATGAGAAAGTTGAGGCAGAGCTGGCCCAAGGTTGTCCAGCTGGTAAATGGTAGAGTCACAGTGGAAATTCAGGAGGCTGGCTTTAGACCTGACAGAAATTCCAACCCATGAATAGGAGAAGAATCTGATAGAGATTCAGAAAAATTCACAGTGACTCTGACTTTTCAGTTGGGTGCCTGGAGAAACGGTGGTCCCAGAAGTCCACTGAAAGGTCTAGTGGGTTTCCAAGCTGGGAGAGAGCAAAGTGAGTCTGATTTGGAATAAGCAGTTTGATGTTGGTGGGACAGCTAGGGAGCGTGCCCAGGGGGATACCCTGGAGAAGTCAGGAAAGCCAGGTCAGCATTTCGTTCCATCCACAGAAAGCCCAGGGAGTGCTCCCTGAGTGACTTTCCTGCAGAGGACCCTGTTCTATTGAATGAGTGCAAGGGTTTCCCCTCTTTGGTCTCTTCCCTTAGGGTTCTCCTTTGAGCTCTAGCCCCATAATCTCAAGTTCTAGACCTAGCAGACACCTCCTCCTGGAAAAGCCATAGGCTTTTCAAATGCCACATGTCCAAACTGACCTCTAGACCCATCCCCCAGAACCGGTCTTCCTCTCAGATTCCCAGTCTCTGCACACACCTCCTCCACTGTAGAGCCAAGCACTTCTTCCTCTCACCTGGACTCTGCCATAGCCCACGTCGCTTCATTTGCCTCCAATACTGCTACACATGACAGCCAGAATGATCCTTCAAGAAATTCAAACTGGTTGTGCACCTCCCTTTTGGAAATGAAAATGACTTCCCATTGCTCTAAGGGTGAAGACCAACATTTCAACCTGACCCTCCCAGCCCACCTGGCCTGCATTGTCTGACACCTGCCTCTGCACCTCACTTCTCACCCTCATTCCTAGTTCTCCTTCTTCAACCTTCATTCTCCTTCTTCAACTGTGTCAACACCATGTTGTCCTCCCTCCCCCAGCCTTCTCTGGGCCTTTCCTCTTCCTGGAAGACTGGTCCTCCACATCTCCCTACTTTACTCCAAATCTGCTTGACCCTCTGCTACCTAGGCCGGGGGAATCACAGCCCTCCTTGTACAGATCTTAGACTCTCTGGAGGCGTCTTCCTGGTGCTTATCAAATTGAAACTTTGTATTCATTAGAGAAACTAAATCACCACTTGCTTTCCCACTGCATGGTAATCTCTCTGTGTCCCCAGCGTCTAGCCATTGGCAGGCATATAACAGGTGCTCAAGAAATTTTATCTGAATGAATGAGTGAATGATGCAATGAATGGAACAAGCCCAAGATAGGCTCATTTCCTTTTCCACTGGAGGACTGTTCTTGTTTCTGTGAGGACAGAACCTATACCTTGCTGAAATATTCTGGACCCTTCTGCTGAGATTTTCCTTCAACTCCTCACTTGGTACGATCTCAGAGAAGAAATCTTGAAGACAGTTTGAGGACACCACAAGCACATGGTGCAGCCAATAGGAGTCTCTGCACCTGTATGCGCTGAATTCAACTGCAGCATTTATGATTCAATGTGAAGACCAGCTTAGCAGATGGGAAGGTGGTGAGTCACAGAAATGGGCCATGGTGTTGCTGTGGTCTTTCCCTCTCAGCGCATGGTGTAGTCACATGTCAACACACTTTCTGTCTCTACTGCAGAGATCTAGACTTGACAGCAATAAGTAAACTACTAAGGATTTGCTTGTAATTAATGGCCGCTAAGACCAGGCACATCAGAGCCAATGATCAGTCCTGATTCATTGATCAAACTGTCCCACTGATCATGGACTCCAGAAGGCAGCTGCACCTGGTCACCAATAATTTTCCTCCTACCGACCCTATCCCTGGGTAGGTTGATATTTAACAAACAATAGCTTCTTGGCAGATTTTTTACTGAGCTTGGCTTTCCAAAACAAGTGGGATCCCTTTTGGGAAAAGGGACCAAAGAAAGTGATTTGCAATTGAAATAAATGGAAAATAAATTTTGAAAGCAGCCAGCC
The DNA here is from genome assembly GCF_030222135.1 of Aotus nancymaae. NCBI lineage: Eukaryota > Metazoa > Chordata > Mammalia > Primates > Aotidae > Aotus > Aotus nancymaae. The sequence goes on along the minus strand of NW_026988412.1, from coordinate 6,260,883 downwards.
TAGGACACTGGACCCGGAATTTGGCTATCACATTTCAGTGATTGTGAGTTTGTGGAGTAATTGTGTGTGTGTATGTGTTAACTAAACCTAAATTTGGGATTTAGAACATTTGGCAAGATCTTAAGGGTAAGTGGCATTTTTACCAGCTGTGTCAGCTATTTTTCTTGCCCTGAGGTTTACTAATGTTTCAGATGCCCAATGGAGATGCCTCCTTTGCTGTGGATACCAGAGTCAGGGCAACCATGAGCAGGAGAAAAGCTGCTGGAGCTACATGGCCAGGAGGCTCAGCTAAGTGTCCTGAGGACTAAGCATGTGTGGCAATGACATGCTAATAGCCCAGCTTCTTGCAACTGTGGGGACAGGTTGGGTCCATACTACTGGTTTCTGGCTCTCTTCTTGGGTCACACTGGAAGTCAGAATCCCAGAGTACCAAAGGGAGCGGAGGGACCTAGGAAAAAATTCTGTGATGGGCTTGAGTATCCAAGAAAGAGCCTTCCAGGAACTGAGGTCTGACTGGTGTTTAAGGGTTAGCTGGAGATAAAATGGCATTAAAACCTAATGAAAAAATTCAAAATAGAATTACCGAGCAATTCCACTTTGAGGTATATATCCAAAAGAATCTATATATCCAAAAGCAGGGTCTTGAGGAGATATTTGCACACGTATGTGAATGGCAGCATTAGTCACAATAGCCAAAAGCTGGGCTCAAATGTCCACTGACAAATAAATAGATAAATAAAACATGGTTAGGGTTGAGTATTCCTTTTCCCAAATGCTTAGGCAAGAAGTGTTTGAATTTTGGATTTTTTTCAAATTTTGGAACATTTGCATATGTATAATGAGATATCTTGGGGATGGGTCTCAATTCTGAACACAAAATTCATTTACGTTTTATATGCACCTTATGCACGTAGCCTAAAGGTTATTTTATACAAATTTTTAATAACTGCGAGCATGAAACAAAGTTTTGATTGCATTTTGACTGTGACCTGTCACATGAGGTCAGGTATGAGATTTTCCACTTGTGGCATTATGTTGGCACACAAAAAAATTTAGATTTGGAAGCATTTCAGATTTTAGATTTTTGGATTAGGGATGCTCAACTTGTATATCTGTACAAGGAATATTACTCAGCTTTAAAAAGGAAGGAAATTCTGATGTATGTTACAAAAAGGATGAGCCTTAAAGACATTATGCTAAGTGAAATAAACCAGTCACAAAAAGGCAAATCCTATATGAGTCTACATGGCTGAGGTCTCTAGAGTAGTCAAGGGCAAAGGGACAGAAAGTAGTGTAGGGTTGTCACGGGCTGGGAGAGGTGGGAATGGGGAGTTGTTGTTCAATGGGTTAAGAGTTTCAGTTTTCCAAGATAAAGATGTTCTGCCTAACTGGCTGCACAAACAACGTGAATATGCTTAACACTACTGAGCTGTTCATTTAAAAAGGGTTATGATGAAAAATTTTATGTTGCGTACATTTTTTCCACAATTAAAAGAAAAACATTAAAAACTAACTTTAAAAAATAAGTATGTATTTTTTCAGGAGACTGAAAGATAGTCTCCTTGGTTATAAGCAAAAGTACAAATTAGAGCTACCCTGGACAGCATTTTTCCTGGACCGTAGTGGCAGAGGATCAAAAAGTTACATAATTAAATATGTTGGCAATAGCATAGGGCTCAGGCACTCACTCTCATGCATGGGTGTAAAATTGCTATAAGCCCTTTGGATAGTATTTTATTTCTGTCAACTTTTTTTAATGTGCAGCACTTTTACCCATCAATTTCCCTTCTAAGAATTTATCTTCTAAATATTGGTGTCCAGATACACAAAGAAGTGTGCATAGGATGATGCTGTAGCCCAGTTTGCCAACACTGGCAGAGGCTTCAGTGTCTGTTACGGGGACCCAGGTAAGGGAGTCATTTCTTGACACCCAGTCAGTGAATGAGGCAGCTGGACTGATGAGTCCACACGGAGAGATTTCCAAGATACGTTAAGTGAAAATTGCAGTACATCCACTGTGTGTAATTAGCTACCATTTGTGTAAAACAAAGGAGGCTGTATTTATGCCTAAGTGCACAATTCTCATAGGAAAACACCTGATAGGGCCTCCAGGGGCTGAATATCTTGGTTGTATCTGGGCCAGGAGTTGGGCGACTGGGGACTTCATTCCTTCTTATCCCTTTGACAGCTACTTTTTGAAAGCATGTATTGCTTATTTGTAATAAATATATGCATATGTAATACATCTGTCCAAACACACATATACTTTTGTGTACACGTGATGATGAAGGTCCAAGCCATGCTGGCCTCGTAGTTCCTTGCAGGACCTCTGCATCATAGCTCCTAAGGACCAAACCACCAAGATTCACCCACTCCCAAAGCACACATGCTCCAAGGATCTTACTCACAGTGCTAGAATCTCAACAGAAAGAACGTGCCCCCTCTGGGAGAAAGATCCCACTCCAGGCAGCAGGAACAATGACCCACTGCCTGTCATTCTGTTTTCCTGAAAACCTGGCTGCCTTCCATTTCTGAGGTTAGCCCAGGTGGTCCATCGAGGGTCTTGGAGGAGGCCATCAGTGGGCACTGTTACCTGCAAGGGGTCTGGTGTAGGCGGGTGCAGGGTCAGCTGCAGTTGCAGGTGTGGGAGGTGAGTGGGCTGGAGGGTAGGTGGAGGGAATTTCAGCTTCATCTCATGGCCCTGCCTCAGGTTCACTCACCAGCATGCATGCCCCTACCATGTCCCTAGGCTTAGCAAGTCCTTGCTGACCCAAGGAAGGAGATACTCCCTTCTAGACCATGGCACTAAGTAGGGAAACAGAATTTATGATTGTGAAATAATTATTAACAGACTTCATAATTATAAAATAATTATTATCATAGTAAATTCTGTTCCTAAATTGTAAGAACAGAAAAACTGATCAGTGTTTGCCAAGCCTTAGGAGTTGACTAACTGGGGGGTCATGGAACTGCTGTGTGTCTTGATGGTGATGGTGGTTGAATGAAGAAATGAGAGCCTTTGTCAAAACTCCTAGAACTATAATTTTATTGAATGGAAGTTTTTTAAAAAGTAAATGAAAATTTCCAAATGAAAGTATCTGCCTGCTGGTGAGATAAGTAAGGAAAATAACTGTTACCACGTGAGTAGTATCAGCTGAGGGTCACAACCCATCATTTGGGGGCCATGGCCCCACACCCAACCCACAAATTCAACTTCAGGAACAAAAGTTGGTGGTTCTCATTTATCTCCTCTCCCCATACCCAGCTCCATCAACAGCACTGACCTCCACTTCACAAGGGTTATTCTTGTCTCCTGTTTTATCCTTGTATGCCTCGTCAACCCAGTGGCTTAACCACGGAGACTATAAGTATCTAAGAAAAGAAGTGATGAGGTCTGTCTCATGTTGTGGCTGAAGTGGAAGGAAGTGGATTCCACTTATCCTCTGCCAGGCACCCAGGCCCTGCAGAATCAGTAAAGTCGTGCTACTGTATAGGAAGCCTGGGAATTGAATACCTCAGATGCTGCTCTCATGGGCTTGGACACAACCATGGTCAAGTTCTGCCTTTGCCATGGAGCCCTGCTTCTCTGGAGGATAGTTAGAGGTACAGACACTGGGGCCTGTCAAACCTGGGATTGAGTTCTGGCTGCAAGTCATTGAACACAGTTATTTAAATGCCCTAAACCTCAGCATGTTTGTCTACAGAGTGGAGATAATCGTATCTTCTTCATAGGAGAGTTTGGAAGATGTGGAGCATCAGCTGTACCCTTATGAATCTTCTTTAGTGTCTCCCATCGAGCCGAGTGCTCGAAACACAGGAGATGCCAGATCAATGTCTCTTGAATTGAATTAAATTCCCTGTAATATGATGAGAAAGGACTCACAGGCTGGAGACCCCATGCATTGGGAGTCCTTGCTTCCTTCCAGGAGCGCAAAGAGACGTCTGTGTTTTCTTACCACCGTCATTCTCTTTCTTTTTCCCTTCATAGTTCATTGTCTTCACATTTGCCATTCCATTTTCCTCCCTGTACCTTAACTAAATCTGATTACCTTTTCTTATACCAGAGTCAGTGCTTCTGAATAATAATGACAACAACAGCACTATGCAGATTTCCATAGCAAAATGCCTTTTACCTGATTTGGTAGGAAACCAGGGCTCCGAGGAGGCATGTGACACATCTGTGGTCCCCAAGCTAATACATATTTGGTGGACCCAAAGCTCTCTGGAGAACTGAATCCCAGCTTATTGCACAATAATATCAATATAATATCTAGATGATATCATGAAATTTCATCTTGACTCAATCACAGCCACAACATCTAGTCAGTCCCTGTGAGCTGAGGTGAAGACAAAGGTCTATATGCCACACTCACAGCGCAGTGAATTTACAGAGCAAACCATAGCTACTAGATTCTAGAAATATTTGCTGATCCCCAAGATACCGATGCCTCTTGGAGGTCATGAAGCTTTATTCCAAGCCTTCTTAGAACAGTGCTTCTTTATGATTAGCTGGTGCTTCCATTTTATTGTGAAAATTCCTACAGAGTTTTGTTTTGTTTGTTTTGTCCTGATGAACCAATATATGTGGGTTTTATTCGTCTTCAATTTGGGGCCAAATTGAAAGATGTGTCAATGAACATCTCTGCGTGTTGATGCCGCCACATTCCAAACAGACCCTTATCGACCTTCTTCCCCAGAAGATTGATGGGACTGGTAAGGAGGGACTTTCATACCAAACAAGAGGAAAATTGGCATGCCCTGGGTGGCATGACTGTTGTTACTGACTCTGGCATTTCACCCCACCCCCACGGCAGCTGTAATCGTGGGACCTCCGGCAGTGTTCATTCCCCTAGCAGTGCTAGGCAGAGGCCAGAGGACAGGTGCTTTGGAGCAGGGACTTGGCCCTCTCTTCCCAGCTCTGCTTGCTCTCTGCACACCTCTGAGGACTGCACCTCCTCCTGCCTGACTTAAATACTTCATAACCTGGGCTGACAAGTTAGGATGGGGATCCTTCATACTGAAAATAAAACAAAAACAGGGCAGTGCTTTGTTAGAGAGCCTCATGTGTGAGGTTCTGCTTTCCTTCAGACCGAGATCTAGGAATTGCCTTCTATAAAGAAATGAGAATGAAAGCCCAGCTCCACCCAGCCTAACAACCTTCTGGAGGATAAAACATGCTGGGACTCCTGACCCTCCATTACTGTTTCCACCAGGAGATGCTTCAGTTGGAAAACTGGCTAAACTACATTTCAGCCTAGTTAACAGTGGGCACAAGCACAGGCTGAGCATCCCTTATCTGAAATACGTGGGACCAGAAATGTTCAGATTTTTTTGGATTTTGGAATATTTGCATATACATAATGAGGTATCTTGGGGATGGTACCCAATCTAAATATAAAATTTATTTGTGTTTTATATACACCTTATACACATGCCCTGAGTGTAATTTTATACAATAGTTTAATAATTTTGTTCATGAAACAAAGTTAGTGTACATTGAACCATCAGCAAGCAAAAGTGTCATTATCTCAGTCATCGATGTGGCATATGTCAGTGCTCGAAAGTCAGATTTTGGAGCAGTTGGGATTTGGGATTTTTGGATTAGGGGTGTTCAACCTGTAGCTTATTTAAGTTGTATTTACTGAGATCAGTCACAGAGCAGAAACCTGCATACTTCCTCATTGCTTTTTTCCTTTAATTCACTCAGGAAAGGAAAGCTGCCCTTGGAATTTCTGGGGAAGTTGCCTAGCCTAATACAATCTATACATTCAGAACTCCTACTGCCTATAACTTCTCAAGAGAAAAGGGCATCGTCGTCCCGTGATAATATGGAGAATTACTAGACTCTCAATCCCCATCACAGGGACTAATAAACATGCAGGTCCCCTTGTAAGTATGATTGACTCATTGGCTATATGAGATTTTTGTATTCTCAGTGTATATGGGTGTTCATGTTTTAGAATCCCGAGTTAAGATCACAGGTTTTAATGACAAGCATCTCATTTTATTGTGTGTTATTTTATTTTAATTAACATTGCAGGATAAAGCAGCACATGACTCAAAAATATAAACACCATGGCAGCATATTTGAAGTGGGCTTTGTTTATAGTTGATGAATTCTTTGTTCTTGGTTCATAATTTACATTTGCCAAATGCCTGCAATTTGATAAATACTATTCTAAAAGTTTTCATATTTCTCTCTTTTATGGATTTGTTTCCAAATTTTCTTTTTTAAATGAGCTCAAGGGCCTTTGGGATGTTCTAGTATGTGACCAGCCAGGAACCACGATTTGGGGGCACAGAGGGGCTGATCCGGGGAATTTTAGCTGTTGTTGAGAGCTTCCTAGTGGCCCTGAGGATCTGTGGGTCCTGAATTGTCTTTGGAACATCGAAGACAAGTTATGTATGTTCAGAAAAAAGTGAGCACTGAGTGTATAGTATAGTACGTGGATTTTTTAATTGATGGCTCATATGTTAACATATGGTGGGTGCATCTCCCTCTGGAATGTGCCATCCTTTACTGTTCTGAATAATGGAGTTGAATGTTGCCCCATTTTCTTTCTGAATCCAGCACTAGATTTGGAGGCTCTGGGTAGGAGGAAGTAGAAACTGTCTTTGGGAATGCGGAAAGCTTGTGTCCTTTGTGTATGTGGTTGGGGGATCCCGAATTGCTCACCTGTCTCTATGTTTGTAAACTTCCAGATACTCCCCAGCATTCCACAGATCTCCCTCCTCACTCATTGTTGGCCAGATTGGCCATCAGAACTGTTGCCAGTTCATTTAAATTGTCCTTTTCATCCAAGGCCACATGTCCTCCCATCTGTCACTCTGGACAGCAATGGGATGGAAACCAATCTTGAGGTGAGCCCAGGGATAACACCTCTCTAATACAGGGCCCATGGCCCTTAGGGAATTGAGAAAATGGCTTCTGGTTAACTTTCCCAAAACAGAAACTCTCTCAGGCTCATGAGAAATCTGGCAGTTGAAAAATGTCTCCTGCCATACACTCCATCCACAAAGTCAAGACAGAGGCAGGTCGGCACCCAAGAGTCCCACTGGTCTCCTTTGGTACCGAATCCCCTGACTTTCTGGAGAGAGGGATGCTCAGGAGCCTCCCAAGTTACCATGTGCATCATTAACAACCTTAAACAGCAGCTTTAGGTGCAGTGGTATTTGAACCACTGAAAAATCCTGACCTGGATGTCTGCTAAAAGACAATTGATGATACAGTTATTGATGAACGCAGTTATTATTCATCATTAACTGTATCAATACAGTAATTGATGCAGTTAGAGCTATTATTCTATTATTAAGATTGGGATGTTAGGGTGAAGATTTTGCCACAGACACTCTAGTGTTAAAAATAAACACCACTCCTCAGTTTGGTTGTTCCACACCTCAGACCCACCTTCCTGATGTATGTGCTCTTGGTATACACACAGAAAATCCTGAGCAACTGTCTAGGGGACAAATGGGGACTTAGATTCCCCATTCTTGATCTTTGTCACCCCTTGAAGGTTTTAAAAATATGCATTTGTAGCCCTTGCATGGAATGAATGACTGGCTTGCAGCAAACGGTTATTTCTCCCTGCTTCTCCCTCAGAGCAATCTGTACCACTGCCACTTTTTAAACTCTGATTGTTTCTGTTTCTTCTCAGCGAGCAGAAAGTAGTTTATTCATATTTTAAGATACAAAACATTCACAAAACTCAACTTTGCCTTTTCCTCCTTTCCCATGCATTTATCACCTAGTTATGGCAACAGCCATTTGAAGCATGTGACCTTGCCCTTTCATTCCTTGGCGGGGAGGGGTCCTCACTGCCATCCTTGCATTTGGATGCCAGGGATAGCAGCACCAACCTTCTTTCCCCAGGTCCCTCTCCTGAGCTCGTAGGAGTTGTTCAGAGAGGGAAATGGCTGTGCACCCCTCCCTGTCCTCTGTGTGTGCTTCTCATTCCGGTTCCTCCTGGCCATTGTGTCTCCTGCACACTGAGTCCCCCTTCCTTGCTAGCTGTCTAGTCTGTAACTAACCTCTTCAAAGATGGTTCTTTCCACATGCTTGGTTCCCCAGCACCAATCTGTGTTGTCTGCTGTGTTCCTAAGTTGGTGGAACAGAAGTGTTATCTGTCTTCCATGCCCCTTAGCACGATGACTTCAGGGCAGAAGTGATCAACTCTTTTCCTTGATGGACAAACGTTTTCGGTGCTTCCAGTCAACCTGGCTTAGGCCTCTCCAGGCCCTGTCATCTCAGGCACTGAGTGGTACTGCCATCACATTCTTACACCCCCCCACACACACACTCCTCCTCTACCCTCTTGCTCCTGTGTCAGACACCCTTGCCTCTCCTCTGTTCCTAACGAGGGTGGTCTCCCCAGAAGTGCTTTCAAGAGGAAGACTTGTGCGCAGGTCACCAATGACATGCTGGTAAAGGAGTGGGAGGGGAAAGAGGATGAGGAACCAAATCGAAGGTGTCACCCCAGTCAAAACCCTGCCCAGGAAGGCTTCATCTTAATCCCACAGATACTCTCAGTGTGAATTCTACCTCCAGGATGTTTCAATTCTGGGCAAGGGAGCTGGGCTTGCAAACACCTTCCTCCATCAGTGATGAGTTAAGGGACTTAGGTAGGGGTGCAGTGTCATTATTGCCCAGGCTCTTCCAGAAGTGCTCGAGGGCCCCCCTCTTCAAAGAGAAGGCACAGGTGCTGGCTGTTATAAGCTGGAGGCACACTGAAGTGGGGTGCAGGTGAAAACTAGTGGCATGGGCAGATACCCAGGTCATTCACTATGTACTAGATCTGAAAGTTATTCACCTTTTGATAGGAAACTTTGCAAATATTTCAAGCAGAGCCTTCTAGCCTTGACAAGGTCGTGCATATTCTTCTTTATCCTCTAGGCCAGATGCTTGCTTTAGAGTAATCAGGACAACATTGTGGTTAAAAGCCTGGGCTATGGATGGAGTCAAAGAAAACTGGGTTTTAGATTTGGCTCTGCCACTTATGAGTCATGTGGCCTTGGGCAGATTATTTTCCTTTCTGAATCAAATCTCCACATCTGTGTAATGGTGACAATTCCACTTAGCTGCCAGTGTGTTTGAAGGACCATTTGAGACAATGTATGCCTAGCCTGGCACCAGTATCCAGCCCACTGCACCTGCTCAGTCCGTGGGAGTTCTTACAGTCATTCATTTTTCCCATTCTTGAAAGCAGAGGGTTCTGGGACATTAATACTGTGGTAGGATCCCACTCACTATGGACCTTTGACTCTTTACTCCTGAGGCCAGGAATTGGTGCTTTAGTTTCCTGCATCTCATATTTACATGTTCACCATATCCACATACTCCCTGGAGAATTATTATTTCCTTTATGCTTTCCTTAAACTCACTTTTAAAACTATATTTCTTTTTAAGCTAATTTTATTGTATCTGTTTCATAAGTAAGTATGGATTTTTTATAATAACATTAAAATGATCATTATGTAACTATTAACATTTACAACATTTGTTCTCGTATGGCCTATCCTCATCTACGCATCTCTGGAAGCACACCAAGCGCCTTCCAGGCATCCTGTGTGTACTTCTTGTACTTTAAGAGCTATCCAGCCATAGTGATGGGATTTCAACCGCCCTAGGGGTTTAGACGCAGTTCAGAGTATGGTATTTCTAATCTTTCCAATAACGTTTTATATGTCTGATGGCTGATATCTGACTCTGGGCATGGAATTATTTCTGGATCCTGAGGTTGCTTGCAAGGCTGGTGTGTAGCTCTCTGAATTAAATGGTTGCCCTGGCCTCGTTGCCATGGTGACAGGAATCGGCGCAAGCCGAGCAGGTGACCAGCTGGATGGGGAAGCATCACAGGTGTGGGTCATTTCTTTGTTAGTTATCTCAATGACTGTCATTTCCATCCCCTTGATTTGGTCATGTGAGCAGTCACCATCTCAGATCTTATCTCTGACACAGCCGGTGGGAGGGCCTGAAGACCTTGGAAGTTGGTCTAGAATGCATACCTTGGAAGATACACACAGTGCAGTGATGTATTTTTAAAAAGAGTAAGAAAGATAAGCAAACTGGGTGAACATTGTCTGTTTACTTACTGACGAACACAGCACCTGTTACAGAGTTGGTACTCCACAATTTTAATTAAGTGAATGGTATGAACAAACCAAGTACTAACACTGTACTATCTAATAGTCATATGTTTGTTCCTCCAACCAGCATTTATTGACTATTTTCTGCATTCTTAGGACCAGACTCAGGATAAAAGGGTAGAGTAGCCTGAAAATGTGAAGCACTCACTGGATGACAGTGGGTGGGTAAGAGGAGAGAATCTGGGTGCTTTCTTAGGGAAAGAGGATGGATCATAAAATGGGAACACTGGAGCTGGAGGGTAAGAATCTTAGTTGGGGGGTCAGTTAGGCTAACAGCAAGTCGGGGACACACTTCTCAAGCCAACCGCCAGCTCATCCCCTGTCCTGAGAGAATGGCTCAGCCCTCCACACCCCTGAAACACGACAATGAGGCAGACTTTCTAGGGTTGTGATGCAGATGGTCCACTAGGCTGCTTGCTTCTTTGGCTCCTCACAGGCCTGGTTTGAAGGGAAATGCTCTCTCTCGGGTGTGCTTGCTGGACACTGTATCTCTTGGCTCCAAGTTCCTTGGCCTCACTTGCCGCATTCCAAGTCAAAATAGCTCGTGCTTCTTCCAGGAGGCTCCCCAGGGCCTGGAGTGCATAGATCTGCATGGAGGGAGAGAGGGTCTGTGGCTGGAGATCCTCCTTTTGAAGGGTATCTCTCTGTGCAGGTCAGCCTTGGCCACCAGGCCCCCATGTGCTCAGCAGAGATGCTGCCTCTGTTATCTGAATACTTAGACCCTGGGTTTGCCCATCTGTAGTCCATACCCACCCAAATCAGTCATGCTTTTGGAAAAGAGAGTTTTAGTCCTTGTGATGAAGGAGAGCAAAATCTCTCTCCAGAATTGAAAGTGCTTCAACAGATAAGTAGTCCTGCAGTAAACTGGCTCCATCTAGCAGAGCTACAAAATTAGTGTGGAGAAGCTTTGCAAACACAAATCTTTGGGGCATCTCAATGAGGATGCCTGGTTCTGTCCAGACTCATTGCCTTCCATGTGATGAAATCATCTGGGAAATCAACTTATTAAAGCATAAAACCCTTCCAGAATCCCTCTTCAAGCTTCAAAGGGAGATCTGGAGGAATGAAATCCTAGCCAGTTTTAACTGTTGCGAGGATGTTTGGGGTAGGAGTTTGGGGGTGCACATTGTTTTTTGATGTCTAACCCAAATTTGGTTCTGTGCTGTAGGTCAGTATCCAAGATGCATAGCCTGGACTAGGGTTTTCCTGGGCCTGCAGTTTGAGACAGAAAGAGCTAGACCCATTCATCCACCTCTGGGCTGCAGTGACTTAGAGGCAAAGCTTGCTCTGGCCATCCCTAAAAGGCCAGAGGACTCACCTCTGATGCATTTTACATTTATTTGTAAATAAAATAAATACTACTTATCTGTTAAAGGGTTGCCCCATTCCCTTGGAGACTTAGAACAAAAGCCAACTGAAGAGGTTGTCTCAGGTTGGGTCCCCGAGACAGAGATTCTTGTGCAAGTCTTTTATTGTTAGAGAGATCTCCAGAGAAGGGAAGCGAGAGAAACAGGATCGGGCAGGAAAGGAGGCAGCAAAGGAGTGGTCTCAGCTGCAGGCCAGCCTCAGGCGGATCCCAGGAAACCATAGAGTAGGAAGGGCACCACAGAGCTGTCCTGCCTTGAGGCAGGAGCTGGCCTTTGTACCCTAGTGTCTACCACCCCTTTTGGAGTGAGGACTTAATCTTCCGGGCATTTCTGGGTGAGGTCACATGCACTGACCAAGTGCAACTCTGGATAACTTACTCTTAGCCTTTATCAGGAGGTGGATGCACCGGCCACAGAGAGGCTTTCTGCGTGAGCACCAACAGCACCTACCAGGCATAGGCATGCGGTTGTTTTCCTGTATTTCACATGGGACTGGAAGTACAAGTTCTTGTCACCTTTACAAGGAGACATCATTCATCTGTCTATGAGAACTCACTTTCCTTTCCAACCCTTTGCTTCTCAGCTTTTAGACATGCTTTGTAAAAGTGGGGGAAGGAGTGGATACATAAGCGAATGTAGCTGGTCAGTCATGAACGCCTCACTCTGTAGAGCGTCGCCAGCTGTGGATGTAGCCACTCAGCTATTCATCCAGGCTTGTTAAAATATGAGGGCATAAAAAGAGCTGATTTCATTCATTTTATGGCAGCATAGCTTCCCCCAGGAAAGGCAAGGCTGGCCAAAATGTGTGTGGTCCATACCTTTGGGTGGATGATATTTGCAAGACGTGACTCCCTCGGCTGTGCCCAGTCTTGCCCTGACCATTCACTTTACTTCTTGCCTTTTTTCTAGAACTTCCCTTTCTGTTTTTTGGAAATGGTCACAAAAAAATTACAATCTTTTCCATTCTCAAACCTAACTTCTTCCATACCATGTGGTTCTAATATCCACATGGGTATTAGAACTCCACAACACTCCAGATTTGGGGCTGGGCATTCTGTTGTCACCTGAGTCTGTGCCTGCTTCCAACACACCAAGACATAGCCACCCAGTGGATTCTGTTTGGCTCTTCGGATCTGAGCTTCCTGGTAAAAATAAGATTAAAAAAAAATACGACAGAAGAACATAGATATGTCTGGAACGTGTTCAAGACCGGTGAAAACACTGAGAAGATGCTCTCCCTGCTGCCTCTCAGTGCAGACAAATCAGACCTGCCCCCAGGACACCCCTGGCTCCCTTTGGCTGGCACAGGGAATGGAAACTTTGGCCACGGGTGGTTGTTTCTGCAGCTTCTCCACTCCCAGCCTCACCCATTTCTCACTGATGATTTCCCAGAGCAAGTCTAGTATAGCATCAATCCATCCTCAACACCAGCCAGCTGGTCTCCAGGCAGCAAGGTCCCATAGGCATGCTGGAGTCTCAACAGGAAAAGTGCTTTCCCACTTTTCCACTGAGCAAAAACAAACACTTTCAGGAGTTGATGGGCTGTGGAGTGATGTGTGTGGTTCATTCAGGACTCTATCACATTAAAGGAGCATATGAAGCCATATCCATAGCTCAAGGGTGTGGGGAACAAGATGCTGTCCATTGCCCACCCTCCAGCCTGCACTCATGTGGTTGGATTCTCAATCTCTACAGCGATTTATTGCAGGATTCCTTTGGAATGATCAAGGGAATGTTTGTGGAAGAAGCAGCATTTGTGTGGTTCCTGAGTTAGCCTGGGTTGCCAGAAGCTGAGCCTGGCATGAGCATTCCTGTGAAAGCTGTGTTGGAAGTTTTCCCTGGAAAAACTGGTCAGAGAGCACACAGTGTGACCAGGGAAGGTAGGAGGTCCAGAAGGCCACAGGATCAAGCAGAGTCCCACAGAGGGGAACTTCAGCACAACACATCCCTGGGTGCTGGCCTCTGGGTGTGGAAACACTCTGGGAGCTGGAGTTAGCAAAATGGTAAAAGCTTTCCAGGGAGGCGGACAGAGCCCTGATTGCCAGTTTCAGTTCCATTCTTGCAACTTTCAGAGGAGTTAACAGGAGCAATAACAGCACTGTTCTTCCCCAGTGTCTAAACTTCTTTCTGTTGTAAGTTGGGCTCTTTTGCAAACCCCAATACCAACTCTTTCTGCCTTCCCTTTGTGGGTTCCAACACATCAAGCAGCCAGTGGGGTACCAGCAGCCCATGGTCATAAAATGTGCACACGATAAAAAAGGGTCCTGGGGCACGGAAAGAGTCCCTACAAAAGGTGCCAGCATGCTTCCGTCAGGATGCAGGGGAATCTGAGTCAGCTCCTAGCTCATTCTTAGCCTATGACAAATGTCAAGACACAAGTAGACATTTCTGGCACTTAAATAAGGCAAGAACTCTGAACTAGTCCCTTTTTTGGGTAGATAGGGCTAGGACTGTTTCATGTTAATAGGAAGCCCTGGTTGGAGAAAGACACTTACCGCAAGGCCTGCAGTGAGGAGCAGAATCCCAGACCCTGTGTCCTCCAGGGTCGTGTTTCTCCAGCCTGAGGCTTAGTAAAAGGCTAACTAGGAAATTGGCCAATTTTAGTCTTGGGTCCCATTCTGGATTCTAATGTACTGTGAAATTTAATGCAATTCCACATAGTCTTTCAGATGCTGGGTACGGTCATTTCTTTTAGAAAAAAACAAAGGGTTTGCATAAGCATATTTTTTTTCCCTTTGAGACTGGGGAGAAATGTGAAATAAACCATGTCTAATGTTAATCTGAAGAGGCTGCTGTGGTGTAGAAGGAAGGACACTTGCCTCAGAAGATCAGGTAGATCTTCCTACTTTGTGAACTGGGCCTCAGCTCTGTGAAGCACAGAGCTACTGAGCATGCAATGGGAACAATGGTGTTCACACATTAAAAGCGTCTACTGTTTCCACTGGAGAACTTGGCTGTTTGTTTAAGGAGAGACGTATTAAAGCAGAGGTCCCCAATCCCCAGGCCATGGACCATTACCAATCCCTGGCCTGTTAGGAACTGGGCTGCACAGCAGGAGGTGAGTGGTGGATGAGCAAGCAAAGCTTCATCTGTATTTAGAGCCACTCGCCATGGCTCACATTATCACCTGAGCTCTGCCTGCTGTAGATCAGTGGTGGCTTTAGATGCTCATAGGTGCATGAACTCTGTTGTGAACTGCACATGTGAGGGATCTAGATTGCACACTCCTTATGAAATTCTAATGCCTGATGATCTGTCACTGTCTCCCATCACCCTCAGATGGGACTGTCTAGTTGCAGGAAAACAAGTTCAGGGCTCCCACTGATTCTACATGAAGGTGAGTTGTATAATTATTTTATTATATATTACAATGTGACAACAATAGAAATCAAGTACACAATAAATGTAATGCACATGAATCATCCCAAAACCACCCCTCCCCACCATTCCGTGAAAAAATTGTCTTCCACAAAACTGGTCCCTGATGCCAAAAAGGTTGGGGACAGCTGCATTAAAGAGCCACCACCTCATTCAAAATCTGGATGGTTGGCTCTGCCCCTCCCCTATCCCTGCACCTTGTCTCTGCTTCTCTGTCTACCTGAACTTTCTCCTGCAGTCCTTCTCTAAGGCTCCACTCAAGCCTGACTCGCTTCATGCAGCCTTCACGCACTGTGCCAGCTGACACTGGCACCTTCTTTCCTCACCTCACTTTTCACTCACTGTCTGATCCATATTAATAGCTATCAATTGTTATCAATATGGTTATAGCTATGGTTATCAGTTTAGGTACAGATAAATAGTGGCAGATTGCATCTTCCCAAATGACCACAGCAAGAACTCCAGGACAATATACTCTTCCAGAATCTTGTCCTCCCCCACCAAAAATGAAGAGGTAGGGTCCACTTCCCTCTGTTTAAGACTGATGACATATTTTTAACTGCTGTGACCAACAGAAGGCAGTGGAAATGCTCTGCATGACTTCCTGTGCCAAATAATAAAAGGCCATATGACTTCCTCCTGGCACTCTCTTGATTTGCCCACCTGCGGCTCTGAGCCACTTCTCACTATGTGAGAAGTCCCCAGGCTGAGAAGACCACATGGCAAGACCACAGACTTGGAGAGGCCAGGGAGCGCCAGCTGTTCCAGTTCTCAGGTGTTGGAGTTCCCACTGCTCAGAGGCCAGACAGGAAGTGAGTGTTTGAGCCTTCATGTTTCCAGTTTCAGCCACCATATGATTGCAATTGTGTGAGCAGCCAAGTAGGGACCACCTACCTGAGGGTGGTCAGCCCCTACAAATGTGAGACATAACAGTAAAATGTCACGGTTGTCTTAAGCTACTATGTTTGGGATGGTTATTGTGCAAATACATATACATACACACTGTCTTAGGTCTGGCAGCCTAAGAAAATACCCTACTGGGTGTTTTGTAAACACAATAATTTATTTCACATAGTTCTGGAAGCTAGAAGTCAGATCTGGGTGCCAGCATGGTTAGGTTCTGGCAATAGCCTTCTTCTGGGTGACAGACCTCTGACTTCTTGTATTCTCACGTGACAGAGAACAGAGGGGAAACAAACTCTCTCATGACTCTTCTAGAGACAAGGTCTCGCTCCGTCACCCAGGCTGGAGTGCAAGGTTCTGTGGTCTCACCTTAGCCTCCTAAGTACCTGGGAATACAGTTGCACGCCACCATGCCAAGCTAATTTTTCATGGCTCATAAGGACACTAATCTCATATGTGAGGGCTCCACCCTCGTGACCTAATTACCTCTCAAAGACCCCATTGCAGTGGGGATTAGGATTTCAACATATGAATCTGGGGAGGAGGACCTTCAGTCCATTACACATATTCACTTACATACTTACATATGCATATGTGTGTACATATGCACACACATACATGCATACTCATATTTGCTTACATGTACATACATGAATGTGTACATACATGCATGCATGCATTCATGTTTAGGGATATAGCTTGATTTCTTCAATCATCCTCCAGTTTGTGCATTTGTGTGTGTGTGTGTGTGTGTGTGTGTGTGCTGGAAGCTGGCTTCCCATCTGGGCTATAAACTCCTGAAATCAAAACTGTGCTGAGTACTCCCTGTTACCCTCTACCAACTGAAGAATGACGTGGTGGCTGCTGCAACTCTGCCCTGAACCCTTGAGTTATATTGAAGGGGAAATGTGTAGTACACACCTGTGTCCCTGAAAAGCCTATTCATGTTGCAACTAGGATCATAAACCAGTCACTTTGGTCTTTGAATCTTTCTCAAAGGAAACTGTATCCTTGGAAAGAACCACTTACCTGAAATTGTTGAGAATAAGCCACTCGATTTGCTTCTGTGTCGTCGACTCAGTGAAAGGAAATGCCTCTCTCACCAGTCTCCCAACTGTGGATGCTCGGCCGCCGCCTCGGAAGCTGTTAGGCAGGGCCTCCTCTCCTCATTCAGGATCCCACGGGATTTGCCGCTTCCATCTTCAGATTCAAAAGCTGCTCTTTTTCTTCTCTCCTCATCTTAGCGTTACCTAGGAGATCAGAGATTTTTATGAGTTAGGTTTGACAGTCTGACCATATTTATGTGAGCTACGCAAGAAAAGTTAAATATTGGAGTCTCTCATCGAATACAATATTATTTGGATAAAAAATCATCTCAAACATTGAAAGGGTCATTTTCTAAAAGAATTTATTTTAATAGGTTTTCCTCCATAAATCTATATGAAATGCCCTGAAATTCAAAGTAATATAATATATGAGAAAATATCAAAGGGAATAATGATATTAAATTCCTCTCCATCCTTGAAAATTCTGCTCAGTTATTTTATCCCACCCACTACATGAATTCAAACATTGCTATATGAACTCAAACAGCCCCAGTGAGGTCCAACACAGCTTCTTCAAGTACATGGTAAACCACTCCTCGGCTGGGAAGGCTGGAGAGGAGGTACTAGTATCTTTGGTCAGCCTTTGACTCAAGTGGGCCTGAAAGTTGTCCTAGCTCATGACTGCCAATGTCTACATTTGCATCAGGCTTCTGTAACATCGTGACCAAGTGTTATTATGCCACAGAGTGGACGTTGCTACCACTACCTCTTGCATTGTTTTGTCTTGTAATAATTCTGTTACTTTACAGATTTCTTTTAATCTGTTTTCAACTCCAGCCAACCCTACAATGATACATAAGTACATGGAAAGACAAAGATGACAATTTCTCTGCCAATGACACAAACTGATAGGTTCTGAGGCAGGGAGCAAGAAGTAATTGACTTATAATGGGGGATAAGACGGCATTCTAGCAAAAGAACGAAGTGAAACCTTTTCCCCCTACTTCACGTCCACTTTTCCTCTTTACTTGGAAAGTAAGTTATGGCATTTATCATTTTGGTCTTAACTAACTCAACAACTAAGCCAAATTTCCACTTTCCTCCATAAAAAAATTAAACGTTAATACTCAGGTACTTTATGTATTGGCCGCGCTTGATCAAAACTTTTCTTTGCCGCCCACTTTTCTTTCCTCTTTATAAAGCTTCACACGTCTCTCTAGACCTGAAAAACACTTATTAAACACCTCCCTTGCTGTTGACATGGATTTCAATTTGGCAACTTCACGTGGGACATCAAAATCTGACACACGAAACATCTAAGCGATCCCCCAGATGGTAAAGGGAAGTACAACGTGATTTCACCTTCTTGGCTGCAACTGGTTTCCAATATCATTTTGCCTCTGAACACACGTTCTTGCCTCTGAGCCTTGGGGCATCACCTGTGAGAGACATTAGAACTGCCACAGATGCTTGTTTGGGATGACTTGACCTTGAAATATTTATAGTTGAGAGTTCTGGAAGGCTGCAGCGTCTCTTCCTGTTGTCTCCTACTATTCTGATTGCTCCTTCTGTTTGATTTTTGGTTTATCCATGTAAGTTGGCGTGCAATTAGGTCACCTCCCAGGCTTTCCATCCTAGCTTGTCAGCCACCCCGGCAACCTTTAGTTTCCCCAGGCTGTTATTTACCACCAGGCCACGCCGTGACTCCAGGCAGTATAAGTTCCATGGAGGACTTAATGTGGCTAAGGGCAAGTTGGGGAATCTTTAATGTGAATTTGGTTTGCTGTAAATTTTCTGCAGCCCCTTATGATGCAGAATATATTCCAGAGGAAAGTGAAGAAAGCAAGCAGAGACTGGAGGGGATATTAACCTCAAAAGAAACCCACACTAGCAGAGGGCCATAGCAGTTAGTTTTTCTCCGCTGAAACCTCCCCTAGGTATGCAGCATATGGGGGATAGAGCTCAAGCAGAAACAGCAGTCTTATTGGGTTGAGACATCAGAGATTAGAGCTTGGATCCCAGAGCAGCTGAGAATTGGAGGAAATGTCAGAAAGAAAGGAGTCAAAAGAGGGGGAGCCCTGTAATATGTGTATAAATTTCCCTCAGGTCCATGACTGACCTCTGAACCTCTCCTGCTTAGGAATGACTCCACGCAGCTCAGGAAAGACAAGAGCTGGAAGGCTGGAAGCAGATATGTCAGCTGCTGCCTGGCACTGGGGAGACGAACTGAGAAGTGCAAGTCTCTAAAGTTTAAGGGGCTTGATACACAGGTCAGATGTTCCACTGAAAGCCTGCAGGGACCATATCTCAGGGCTAAGGGCACACTCAAAATAGGCCTAAAATTACCACAAAGAATGACCCTCCAGTAATTCAATCAAAGCTTAAAACCTAAAACCACCTCTGGTTTTGTGGCTAGTAATTACAATCCTCCAATAAATTCAACTTCCTATTAGAACAAAACTCAGCACTCTTCAGAGGAAGATGACAGAATCCAGAATTTCCTCAGCCATCCTCCGTGAAGTCAAATGTATAATTTTAAAAGTTACTAGAAGACCAGGCCCAGTAGCTTAAGCTTGTAATCTCAGCACTTTGGGAGGCCGAGGTGGGAGGATAGCTTGAGGCCAGGAGTTTGAGACCAGCCTAGGTGACATAGCAAGACCCTGTCTCTACCAAAAAAAAAAATTATGCATATATAAATGTATATATATGTGTGTATATATATGTATATATGTGGATATGTATATGTGTGTGTGTGTATATATACATGTGTATATATATATAGCTGGGCATGTTGACCCACGCCTGTAGTCCCAACTAGTTGGGAGGCTAAGGTGGGAGGATTGCTTAAGCTAAGGAGTTGGAGGCTGCAGTGAGGCATGATAGTGCCACTGTACTCCAGCCTTGGCAACAGATTGAGACACTGTCTCAGAAAAATAAAAAATATATACATAATATATTACATGTATTATATACACTACTAGATACACATCAAGTAGATTGTAAATTCTCTTGTTTTGATCTTGCTTGCTCCAAACTGTGACGAGTCTTCTTCTGCTATCTATAAGGCAGCACAGTGCCCTTCCTAAGATACCTCTCATGTCATCAGTTCCTGCTCTTGATCTATAACCCAAAATCCTAACTGGATACCAAGGCACATTGTTGAAGGAAAAGGTATTCAGATGTTTCATTGAGAGCTGTAACGTGCCATCACCAGAGCCCTATGACAGTTCAAGGAAATGGAGAAAAGTGAACAGAAGAATTACTTTTTGGTTTGGATTAACTATACTCTTTTCTTAATTTCTATTCATATTCAGAGGCAGATGTTGTCCCAGAGATGGAGCCTTGATACTGGGAATGTAAACTTTGGAATCACAAACTTAGTTATCTAAAAAAAAATTACTGAGTTCAAATCTACCTTTAAAAGAGGTTTTCAGGTGCAAGTTGCGGATTCATTAGTGCTTTGACCTAAAATTATAGGTAAATAGTCAAAAAGTATTGAATATATGGTAACATAAAAGGAAAAATGATTTCCTGCAGTTAACATCTGCATTTTCCCCTTAAGGAGGGGGGCAGAAGTGACCAAGTCCAAAACTGAGAAGTAAGCACAGCTTGTATTTTTTCCAACTGAGCTAATCAATATTTTGTCTGCCTATTTATATGTCTTCCTACAACAGCTATGCATATTCTTAGATATTTATTTTATTATTATAAACTAGAATTCAAGCTAAAGATTAAAGATGTCTCAATATAATCCCCTGAAGATACCAAGTACATTGAAGTAGATGGATTAGTAATAATTCTCCTGCTTTTAAATGGATTATATTGTAAAATAGGTGCAGATCAAACAAAATGATGTCAAGAATCACTATTACCGGGACTGAGGAGTACCAGTTATTCTTTCTTTTTAGGACTTGCTTAGTAAAGCTCAATATAGGGAAATGACAAGTGCACAGGTCCCTGTTCCCATTCCCCTAACCGTGGTAGACATTTTTAATAGATGGAGATCCTTTACCACACTGAGCCCATCCAAGACTCATCCTAACAGTCAATCATTAGCAGTCAAGCAACGAACAGGAAATGAGACCAATTTTCTATCCTTAAAATTGGCAGCCATGGAATAACAACATCAGAAGGAAAGAAAAAGAGCAGGTTTTGAGAGGGGAAGCAGAGGGAAACTTTTATGCTTTTCGTGAAATTCTGTTATTATCTTCCCATCTAGAGACCAATAGAACCATAAAGGTTACTTCTAGCCCTGAAATTTGATGAGTTAACATTAAAAAATGTCACTGACTTTGAAACCTCCAGCCATTTAGCATGTACACTTCACCTTATATAAAATAAATGCTTAAAGATTAAAAACTTCCCATGTAGATTCCTGTAGGGAACTGCTACATTCAGAAAGCACTATTTCAAGTGGATTTTTTTCTAGAAAAGTTTTTCATGCAATCTCATCCTTTCTGAGGGTGTTGAAGAGGAATGGGCATTCCTTGTCACCACCATGGGTCCTCTTGAGGAACTATTTAGTGGGTTCCTGTATACATCAGCCTGTAGGTCTGGATCAATAGCAGACCTAAGAACATGAGAGATGCAGCAGGTCATCCATTCAATTATTCTGTCTCTGACGTTGGCATCAAGGGACACTTATAGAAACAAAGGAGTCCAAGAAGAGCATCAAGTTCTGAACACCATAGGGCATTTACCATAAATATTTCACTTTCTTTAATGAGAATTTATTAGTGACACAGCCTTGATAATCATGTGAGCAGCAAATGCATGCTGTAGGCTCTTGCTCTTGCAAAGAGACCTCCTCTCTGCTGCCATGTTTGTGGCCTGAGAACACTACATTATTCATGAGATGGCTGTATTTTCTACAGTAGCTGCTGGCTCAAAGACATGAATAGCACTGATGTCATGGTTTTTTATTATTGGTAAAGAAATACGTTTCTAGTTTGTCAGATTACATTTCAGGGCTCTGCTAGGCCAATACTCTATGTAACTAATGATTTGGCGTTCTTTGGTTCCAAAGAATGTCTGTTCCCTTCCAGGAGAAAAGTTTGTTTAAAGTCATCTGCCAATATGGACATGAGAAAAAGAGCTCTAAAGTGGGAATCAAGGGGCTTCTCATGGTGTTGGATCAACTTCAGCATCATGAACAAGAAGCAAAGGCCATTTCCCAATCTGCGTTCAGGAGTGAGGTAGTTCCATAATGCTATCTAGATTGCAAGTCCACTGCAAATTGTCCATACAGACTATTGCCGTGGTTTAGGGAAACATTTGCCTGCATGTGGATAAGTTCTTTTCCGGAAAAATGAACCTTTGTCAAAGTAAAGAGAGAGAAAAGTGCAAAATTCCTAACTTTCCTTGTCTAAATATGGGTTTTCCAGAAGGCGTCCCAGAAACAGACTCAGGCACAAGTTGTTAGTTTCTGATATGATCCCAAGTATGGGAGTTGGGAAGTGAGACAGTGAGACAATGACAGACAGGCAACCAATCAAAGGCATGTTACAAAGCCAGTTACCACTGTGAGCAACCAGAACTTAATTCTGCTGGGAACTCTAACAGTGTAAAACATACCTCATTATCTCACTCAGGTGGTGAGGGAGCTGGGGTATTTATACACCTGCCTTTCATCAGACTTTGACAGCTTCCCCTGAGAAAAAGAGTGGTATTAATTCTCCAGCATATCCAGCCTTCAGTATCTGGGCAGGGGACCCTTTCTCAGCTCTGGAGAAAGCCTTCAGGTAAAGAGATGCAGGTGCTTAGTATAAAAGAAGTAGGGCCTCAGGACACTGGGGCTGGTATTGATATCTTGGGAAATGCCCCTATCTATATTTCTCCATCTTCATTATTTAATAAATTAAAGACAAAAAAAGCTCTTATTGGAGAGTTACTTGCCCAATTTTAGGTATTGCATATTTCATAAGCATCATCACCATCAATCCTCATAGTAATGATGTAAATGGGTATCTCCCATTTTGTACATTAACAATTAAGACTCAAGTAGGCTAAAGAATTTTCCCAAGGACACAGAGCTTGTGAGCGGTAAAGGAGGGCTTCAAATCCAGGTCTTCAGGCTCTTGTAAAACGCTGGTTTCCTGTGGTAAGCAAATGTCACCACATAAGCATTTGGCTGATCCAACTTTTCTTAGCAAATCTGATGGGCAATACCATTTTGATTGACAGTTTGATGATCCCTCTAGGCCATCTGTTCCCATGGCTTGCAGTTGCATCCTCCTTCACAAAGATGCTTCTCATAACTTTGTATCCATTCACACATCAATCCATTTGAAGCTGAACTTTGTTTCTGGCTTTTGAAGAGAAAGACTTATGCCCTTAAAAAAAACAGGAAAAAACAGGGTAATTTGGTTTTTCTAGGACAGCAGAATCAATATAAAGTTGAACCCTAGTTTGATCTCAGCTCTTCTGCTACTGTCTCTGTTAACCTAGGCCGATTACTTGCCCTCTTTGTGCCTCAGCTTACCTGTCTGTAAATTGGGATACTGCCTTCTATCATATAGAAGCAATGAAAAAGTGATGAATATATTTGCAACACTCGATAAAGTTTATTTACATCCTTAAATTCAGAATACTCAAGGTATTGGGATGATTTCAAAGAGAGTTCCCTTGCTCCCAACCTATCCTCAACTGGTAACTCCTCAGTGACAAGGAC
This sequence comes from Aotus nancymaae, assembly GCF_030222135.1. Classification (NCBI taxonomy): domain Eukaryota; kingdom Metazoa; phylum Chordata; class Mammalia; order Primates; family Aotidae; genus Aotus; species Aotus nancymaae. The sequence continues at coordinate 6,237,373 of NW_026988412.1, read as the reverse complement.
TCTGTACCCTTAACTAGTGTTGAGTATAGTATCCAGCAGATGGTAAGGGCTGAAAGTAAATGGTGGTGTTTTGGCACAATATTGATTTAATGAATTTTCCAATGTTACTAAGATATGGTCTTTAGAACCAGACAAAAATTCAAAAGATGATCTAAGAACAGACTGGTTCCCTGGTACACCCAGCACCTCCTGTTGCCAGATGCCTTCTCTCATGCCTGCCTAAGGTTTACTTGACCTTGTTGAATGTGAGCATGCACTGAAATGTCTCTAAAACACTTCCAGAGACTAAGTATTTAGAAAATTAAGTTAAGCATATATGTACTTTCACACAGATTCTTTTGTGAATAATTTTGTTCAGTGGCCTTTAGTTATGACAAATGTGTTAATTGCCTCAAGCAACACTCATTAAGTGATTTTTGTGCCAGGCATTTTGCTAGACACCAGGGCTACAGAGAAGAATAAATATCCTGCAATTTTAACCTCCCTCCCCCAGTCTATTGGAGAAGAAAGAAAACAACCAAAAATTGCTGCAAGGCAAGATTTTATGTGCTAAAGGCTACAGAGATGCCAAGGACCAAGAACCATATGTATTTCTCAGAAGGAGCTAGGATATGCTGGGTAACAGACAGCCCCCAAATATCAGTGGCCACAAAAAACAACAATGTTATTTTTACTCATGCTACATGTTCAAAATGTGTATATTGGGGCAGGGTTGCGGGGGACTCTGCTATCAGTCACTCAGGGACCCAGGCTGATGGGGATGCCCAATGCTTCCTGATGTGTTTTTCAAGAAATGATAAGACAAGAAAATGCAAAATGGGGAGCCAGACACTGGTTTGAAAGCCACATGCAATCCATGTGATTTCGCTTACATTTCAGTAATCACAGCAAGCTGCATCGCCTCACCTAACTTTGAAGAGGGTGTAGACATACTCCTCCTAGGTCTCCGGAACAATGAGAGGCGGGATATTTGTGAACAGACCTCATGGCCACCAGAGTTGGTATCAAGTAGTTAGGAGGTTGACTGAGCTGTCCCTCCCAACACCATTTCTCAGCCAGTAATTCTGTCTTGCATTTATACAAAACCCCTTCCTGAGAGAAAGGCCCGCTGCATTTGATCACACTTGATATTTGTTGTCCTCTTTTATGGATCCCAGCCTGGTGGGTGCTGATGACAGAGAGGAACGACAGGGCCCCTGTCCTCAGGGAGCTGAGCTCACGGTACCACTGAGTCCACAGCACACACGGGCAAGCAAACACCGTCAGTGTGGTTGGAAAATAATTTGATGAGCACTGGGACAGTGCGACGAGGCCACAGAAAGAGAGGCGGGGAAGGCTTTGTGAGCGGCAGAGGAGGTACCACACCTGAAAAACAAAGTCTTTACAATGCCCAGGAAAAGTGGGAGCAACAGGCTTTACTAAGACAGATTAAAGCATCTGAAACAGAAGCTTGAAGCCACCCATCACTGCAGGGAGAAGCTGGGTAGCATCCAGACCTCCATTTTTTCAGTGCAATTCTTGAGAGACTGGTCCATCAAGCTGCGTTGGGTATTTTGTCATGAGAAGGTCACTGGCATGGCAGACTGGTGTTCTGATGGCTGCAGCAGCCCACGTTCCTTTTGCTTAGACGTATTAAGGGAACCAGGCTTTTTAGGATGTGTTGATTTTCATTTTGGGCTGCTCCATTTGATCAACATGTGATGAGTATGTCTAAAGATGGAATGAGTGTTCCTGCTGCATTTTTTTCAAACAAAGGAGAAAAGTCTCTCTACCCCTTCAAACCTCCATTTAGACTCATCAAACTCGGACCTCATGAAAGCAGCCAGGAGAGAGACGCAGGGACACTGATTGCCGTTGCCTTGGTAAGGGGAAACCACTCCACTCAGGTCTCTGTGGTTTCCATGGGAACAGTACTGCTTGCTTTTGCAGGCCCCCAGGGCTTGTGGGATGCACTGAAAGGAAAATTGAGGGATGAAAGAGAGGAGTAGAAAGAGACTTTGAGGACCTTGAAGGTATTTGGGGAATGACTCTCAGCTGGATGAGGCTGCTCTGTTCTCCCTGCATAGGTAGCTGCTCCCAACAGGCCACGTGGGCCATGTGGCCCCAGCAGGCTGAGTACCGGAAGCATCTGCCTAGAGGCACACACATTTATGCAGCTCTCATGGACTGACCACCATCCAGGGAAACAGATGCCAATGCAAGGCAGGAAGGAGCTGGCAATATGTGGATTGCAACGTAAGACCAGAGAAGAATGTGCCCTCCTCCCACACCAGGCCAGCATGTAATGGTTGTTATAATTTAGAATAATGATATGTGGCTCCAGGAAGCATTCACATTCACTATCTACACTCTTCATAACAACCCTGCAGGGATGACATTAACACACCCATCTACAGATGAAGGAAAAAGGGCCTGTGTGACACAGAGGAGACCTGGACCTGAGCCTGATTCCCCACTATGGGATCTTACACAAAATCTAACTGACCACCCAAGGAAAATGTTAGTTCCCAAACACAGCAGGCATCCTAGCTCAAGCCATAACAAATGCGCTGAATACTTTTGGATTTGGTGCGAGGATACACACCCGGAGAGGGTGGCATCAGCACCAGCCATCATCTGGGAGGCGCTAGAGCCCCCACATCGTCTTACCCCTTGTTCTACAAGTGAAGAAACTGGGGCCAAGAAGCACTTGGCAGAAGCCTTTCAGTGCAGTGCGCCACACAGTCTGCATACACTCTTTTCTTGGACAGTTGCAGCTATTCAGAAAACCGCATTCCCCCCACACACCTGCAAGGCACCAGTAGTGTGTTGCCAGGTGGATAGCTGGTGCAGTTGCCAGGAGGCAAGCACAGCCGCTGTCATAGCTCTTTTCTTGAACCACTGGGTCAACTGGGCAGAATGGATTTACTCCATCCATGTCCAAGGTCTGTTCTGAGAGTTCTTCATCCCATTGAGACTTATCGGGCATCCACTCTGTGCCCTGCAGTGTACTATGTGTTTGAACCAGAGGGAATGGGAAGGAGGAACCTCAGAGGCCATTTTTCAGATGATCAAAAGGCAAATTGAGGCCCAGAGAGATGAAGTGACAGGTGGCCAAAGGCCACACTTTGGGCATGTCAGCATTGAGCCCCAAATTTCCAGATTTCCAGATTTAAGATTTCCAGATTTCCAGATTAAGGACACTTTTCTTGACTTCAGGCTGATCCCTTTTTTAGGAAGATTAAACACTGCGATACCAAATCGCTTTAGAACCACAACAAGGCAACACTGAGTGAAATAACAATGTTATTAGTAGGCTGTGTATACAGCGCACATAGGAGCTGACAGAGATCAATGGCGAGCCTTACAGCCTCCCTAAACAGAGCTGCTGCCCCGGTGAGTCTCTAGGACAGGATTCTTCCTGATTTACATTCTATGCTACAGGGTCATCTGGCAATGAATGCCCTTTGCAAATCAATCAAAGAAGCTTCTAACATGATGAAATTGGATATGCAATATAAGAATATGTTACAATCCTAAGTCTTAACATTGGGGTCCTACCATGCTAGATTCAGAATGCAAGTCTTAATAATAGTTTATCCTGATTTTACACTTGTGCAGGGGACTGCCTTCTGCCACCTCCGACTCATGCCCCACTACTGTGTGCTGAAGCTAACTATGAATATATAAGTTATGGTCTCTCCTTTCCTGCACATAAGACACCTTACATCTCCTCTTTAGTTCTTATGCAAAGGAAGCTTGGGAGATGCTGTAGACCAAATGTTTGTCCCCACTTCCCAGATTGATATGTTGAAGCCCTAACCCCCAAAGTGATGGTAATTGGATATGGGATCTTTGGGAGGTAATTAGGGTCAGATAAAGGTATAAGAGTGGACCCTGATGATGGGATTAGTGTCCAAATAAGAGGAGGAATAGACCAGAGCTTACTCATGCTCTGACATGCAGATACTGCAAGAAGGCGGCCTCTGCAAGCCAGATGACAGCCCTCACCAGAAGCCAACCTTGCTGGCACCTTTATCTCAGACTTCCCAGAGTTGTGAGAGATAAATGTCTGTTGTTTAAGTCCCCAAGTCTACAGTATTCTGTTCTATCAGGCTAAGGCAGACAGGGCTTTGCTATGCCCAGACGTATGGATGGTTTCTTGATATATCACCTGCGACTCTTTCTAGGGCCTCCTCTGGCCCCAGGAGCATGCTTGGCTTGGCAGGTGCAGGGCTGAGCAGAAGTGTTGAAGGGTCAGTGCCTTTGGAGCAGCCCTTAACAGTGACAGGCAGCCATCAGTGCACAGAGCCCCTGACCCTGCTGATGACCCTGCAGTAGGCAACTCTGAGACCTGCTTCCCTCCATCTCCCAGCAAACTTGAGGTCACTGTGCCAGCCTCTTCCCCTCCCTGCCTCATCTCTCCACCCTGCTCCCAGTGCTTCCTGGGATCATCTCCCAAACAAAGAGCTGTCATTCAAATCTTTCTCCCAGGGTCCGCTCTTGAGGGCTCCAGCCTAAGGCATGGACATTTGGGACCTATGAGGGAAGACTCACCTCTTGCAGGGCAGGAGAAGAGGGCTTAGCTCAATTTTTAGATGAAATCTCTTCTTGTGGCTTTCTTTTTCAAAATATAATGCATACATAAAAGGGGAAATAAAATACATGTAGTATGCTTTGCAAGTTGTGCATGACTCCTTTGAAACCATTGTTGGAATTTCATCATCTTCCTCATACGTGTTTTCTGAGAGGAGCTGTAACGAAAAAGTGGTCAGAGTGGGTGGATGTCAAGTGAGATTTACTAAGTGAGTATTTAACCTGGTCACTCTTTCCACATTGCTGTTGAACACCAAGTAAGTTTTATTGTTCTTGAAGAAAGTTGATTCGAAAGCATTAGACTGATTCTCCTCTGTCTTCCCCACCCTGACCCTGAAACTCCCAACTTCAAGCCACATTCAACTGGGTGAGGAGGCCCACAGTGCCAGCTGCTCCATTCACAGACTCCGACACTGACTGTGCCAGATTGGAGGCTGTCACTGCCCCATGGACAATTTTCACACACGTCCTCATAGCCAGCCGTGACTACTGACAGGGGGAGGCACTTTTGATAAAGGAGCTCCCAGCTGGGCATGGATCAGAGAGCAGGCCAAGATCAGGTCACTGGTAAGCTGCCAACTCCCTGGAGGCAGGGAAAGGAGGGTTCCTGAGCCTCCAAGGAAGGAGGACTCTGAACAAGCTCCTGCGGTTTCTCCTTGACTCACCCCTGTGCAGCCAGGACTTTGGGCAGCTTCTTAGTGGACTGTCCTGAGCTAGCGCAGGACCTTTTGGGTCCTGCCCCATCCATGGCCCAGTCTCCAGTGTGTCTTCCCCAGGGATCCCGCTGGGGTCACCTTGTGGGCTGGCATGGAGACCCCTGACCAGACACCTTCTCCACCAAAGAGCCATTCCCAGTGGGATCCATGTATCCACAGTTGCTTCATTCAGCCAGTTGCTGCTTGTCTTGTGAATGCCTGGATTCAGAACCCAGGCCTGTCACTTACTGACGTGGTGCCCTTGGTGGAACAGATGCAGTCCCTGGCTCTCTGTGGCTTCGTGCATGGGGCGGCAGTGAGGCAGGAGAACGGAGTTGGCTGGGGAGAACCCAGTGTAGACACGGATGATGCTCACGGGGTGACTTTCGCGCCCTTCTGTGCTCCCTTGGTCCCTTATTACTGATTATGCAGGAAGCTTGTGGAGCAGGAAGTAAAGAGGTAACTGGATGCCACATACCTGTATCCCCCTCTACCCCTCACGCAGTTTCTGTGTGTGATTCCTTTGCTTGGCACCGCCCCAGGGCAAACCACTGTGGTGTTTTCCGTGGGTGATGGCTGTTGTGATTAATCAATTAACTCAGCATCCCATCTCTAGCTTCCACCTCTGGGACTGGGAGGACAATAGGAGAGGTGACCTTTCAACCCAGGACTGGCCGATGCCAAAACACCCTGTGGCAGCTACACTGAAAAGTGCAAAGAAAAAAAAAGCCTACCGCTTCCCTCCAGGAGTGCGGCCGCTGAATGTAGGTCAGGTCAAATCCTCTTTTGGGAGGAGGTCACAAGAAGGAAGAGATCAGAGGGAAGAACAGAATTGCAGATCCATGCAGGAGAGGGATGGGATGTGCAAGGAGCATCCCCAGCCCTGGGTGTGCTGCGTGTGCAACTCTGCCGCCACTTTCCAGTCGTGGAGCCCAAGCATGCTGCCTCGTCTGTCTTCCCCTTGGGTTCCTCATCTACAGAATTGGAATAATAGCTTGTTTAGGATAAGATGGGATCACAGGGTCAAAGTGCAAGGCACAGGGCTTGCCAGGAGCAGGTGCTCAATAAACGCTAGCTGCTGTCATCCCTCTGCCCCTCACATTAATTTCCAGATCGTGGCTTCATTTTGGTGCCCAAGGGAAATGCCCGGCTTCTCCCAGTTTATTTATTCATTGTTCAGAGGAGCTCCATGCTGCCTGTTTAGAGCAGCTCCGGCTTAGAAAAATCCTAGCATAATCATGACATTCCTATCTTTTCTTGTCTCCTTTTTTTATGTTTAAAGGACCATACAAAACTAGAGAGTGTGATTAGCTAGACATACAGGTGAGCCTTGCTTTAAAAAAAAAAGCTTTATTGAGATATTACTGACATATAAAAATTATATATGCTTAAGGTATACAACCTGATCTTTTGATATACATATACATTGTGAAATATTAACCACATTTCACCTCATTAACATATCCATTACCTCTACATAGTTACCTTGTGTGTGTGTTGAGAAGATTTAGATCCACCCTCTTAGCAAGTTTCAAGTGTGTAATATGGTATTTTTAACTCTCCCCCACCTGCTGTACATTGGAAAGTGAGCTTTGCTTTATGTGTTCCCTCTGGCCCAAACACCTCACGTGGCTCCAACCCAAGACCTGTGCAGTGCCCTAAGCCAGTGCTGCCTTGGATGCAAAGAGCAGAGCCTTTTCAAGCAGTGACCGATGGCTTGTGTCTTGCACAAATCCTCTGGGCAAGCCAGGGGTCCCCAGCAGAATTGGGCCTGGGTGTCTCAGGGGTCATCCGCTCACTCCTTAGCACCACTGCCTTTGACTCTTCCCCCCTTCCTGGCTTCACTGCCATCCTCATGCACAGTGCATCCTGGAGTCACCTCCCAAATAAATCACATACCTCCACATCTTTGTTGGAGGGTCTGATGTGGGGAGAATCCAAAACAAGACAAGTGGCAAGCAAGTATCATCTAGCACATCCTCCCCATCAAGTGGTGACAGTTTCTCTAAGAACTTGCTATAGAAAGACTTAGAGACATCATCAAGCTTGGAGAAGAATCTTCTTTCAGCAACTGGTAATGCCTGCCCATGTGGGGCTGTGGGTGGGAGTGGTGTGTGTTGCTTCCGGCAGCGTGTGGTGGGCACATCCTCCAGCAAAGGAGCTGTGGATTCCTATTGGAGGGACCACAGGAGGCTTCATAAAGGAGAGGAGGCGTGAGAACCTGGCCCAGCAGGTTGATTGGATTTTATGAGAGGAAGGGACAAGAGGTTTGGTTAGTAGTGGAGGACCTGCTTGGGACCGTCAGTTCACAGACTCCAGCTTTCATCTCATGTCAGAGAGGTTTGGGAACATTGAGAAGGCATGAACATCCCTGTGGCCGGCATTCCAGTTCAGCCACAAATGGAGGTCAACTTAGAAAGGGGAGCAGAGGGAGGGAGCAGGGAGAGGGTTGTTCTAATAGCCCACGGGGCCCACACCCTAAGCCAGCTCAGGCAAAGTGGAAAAGGAGCAAAATGAAGACCCACTTAAAGCAGGGGCCTCAAATCTGTCTGAGCCACGCACTCCTTTGGTGATCCACTGAAGGCTACATGCAGAAAAGCGGTTTTCAATGCATACATGCAGCAAAGTACAGAAGGTTATACATGGAAACTGACTGTGTGGAAATGAAGCTATTAAAATATTAGAAAACAGATTTGCATTGTAGCAGTTCATGTGCCTCCTCATGATACTCTGTCACAGGTGGTGACCTAACAACCCCCGTAAGATTGAAGCAGCGAGAGCCGCACAAGCACGATGGTATGACATATCATGAAGATACCTACGAGGGCTGAGCCCCAGGTTCTCTAGCACGACTATGGTTTGTTGCCTACCTTCTTATCTGAAGGAAACACTAAATTCTGGTTAGTTTTGTGAACTTAAAGGTGTAGGGTTTTTTCTCATCCAAGTTCATGGACCATATTAAACCAAGACTCTACAAAAGGGCTGGTGATGCTGTCCCAGACCTACAGCACTGAAAATGTGGTCATCTGTACTGAGATGGTTTTCTTTCTCTGTTCTGTAGCCCTGCACGAATTCCCCAATGACATCTTCACCAACGAGGATAGAAGACAAGGCGCGGTGGTCCTCCATGTGCTCTGTGTAAGTACCCCTCTGTGCCCCTGCCTGGAGGGTCCGTAGGACAGGCTGAGGGGTGTGGGGTCAGACAGCTGAGGTGCCCCCAGCATAGTCTCTCGACCTTCCTGTTCACATGCCTGGTGGGGGTCCTCCAAGCCCTGTAGGGAGCCATCACCAAATGGAGATGAAAGACCACAGGTTTCGAAGCTGGAGCCATCTGTTATGCATTTTCCCTTCATATTAGTGCCCAGAGTGTGGGCTCTAAACAACTCCACTCTCCAAGACTTGACTCTATCCTCTGCTCAAACACCACCCTCTTGGGAAGCCTTTCCTAACCGGCCTTTCTGAAATGCCACCGTAGTTCCTCTTACCCTGCTTTGTTTTCCTCCATGCTGCCTGTCATCGTATAGTTACTTGCTTATCGACTTTTCACCCTCACTCACACGTAAGCCCCATAAGAACAGGGACTTGGTTTTGTATATGGCTTCATTACCAGACCCCTTCTTGGCACATGGTAGGGACAGAGCATTTGCTCACTGAGTGGATTGCATGTAATGGCAACTGGCACCGTGTCTGAGACATAGAAGACGATCAAGAAAAGCTTATTCTCTTCCCATCCTGCCTCTTACTGTCCACCACTGTCTCAGCATCTTCTGCCACAGAGCCTCTGGCTCTAAAGTCTGTATTTCCCTTGGAGGGGTTTGTGGAAGGGCATGCATGTGAAGTTGTCTAAGGAGTGGACAGCTGTCCAACCAGAAATCCCTGGGCCAAATTCTGGACTAGGTACATTAATGCTTCCCCATCTCTGTGCATTCCCTCTCCCCTAGAATACTCTCAATTCTGTTCTAGTTATTTATTGCTGGGGAATGAACTCCCCACACTTAGTGGCATGCCCAATCACCAGGTTGTTTTGCTCTTGGGTTGCCTGTGTCGAGTGCTTAGAAGGGGCCAGGTAGGAATGCTTCTCAATGGAATCCAGGGCCTCAGATGGAGTGACTCCAATGGCCATGTCTGGGCCACTGGTCCTAAAGGGTTGTTTCTCTCTTTGATGCCTGGTATGTGGGATGGAATGGCTGAAGGACTGGTCCAGCTGTGGCTGTTGACAGGAGCACCTACAGTGACCTCTACAATGTGGCACCCTCAGGCAGCCCGACTTCCATGTGGCAGCCCAGAGAGCTCAGAGAAAGAGGATGACTTAGCCTTGATGTCCCACAGTGTCATTTCCACCGTTGCAGTCACAGCCCACTGTCATTCAACGGAGGGGTCAGAGACCTTACTTTCAACCCACAGCTGGAGCAGGTCGGCAGGCACAGCCTGGGCTCTGCAGTCAGAGAAGACATGGGCTTGAAGCCCACTTCTGCTGGCCTTGCTTTGTGTGTCACTTCCAGGAAGACACTTGACCTCTCAAGATCCACAGGCCACCTCGATCTTGACTCCCTTTCTGGGTAAAATCAAACAACTCTTAAACTGGTTTCCCACTCCCAAAAAAGGGAGCATGAAAAGTCTCTTTCTATAAGGACATTCTCTAAAAATATCAAATGAGTAAGGAGAACTTTTGCAACCCCCCTAGCTCTCCCTGCTTTTTAGAGGAGTTGCGTGCATTAAGCCATTAATATGGATGTCACCTTCGGCACCAAAGAGGCTACCCTGTCGCAAGGCTGAGAAGCCCCAGGCACGGAGTTGGATCCAGAATTCCCTGGTAGCCATTGGCATCCTGATGCTTTGACATCTGAGATATGAGATTTCTGCTCTGGACCCAAACACTGAGTGCTTTCATCCTCCCGAAGAGATGCTGTTGCCTGCAGCTGCATGGCCTTTTCTCTGAGTCATCAGCTGGAGGCGTAGCAGGTACATTTTTCTTGCTCTTCATGAGCCCAGGATACCCAGGAAGGTTTCTATTGCCTGTGGTAGTGCATTTCCAGGCTGGCATAAAGGCAACTTGGACACAAATATATATTATCCTCCTTAAACACTTTCCTAAGAAGGGGCATGAGCCTACAAGTTAGCACTTTGGAATCATTTGTATCCAGTGCCACTTGTTAGCCCCCATCCTGGGCCCTACGCTTAGAATATACAGGGCAAGGAGTTCACGGACCAAGGTCAGTGCCCACCCCCTCAAGATTATGTTGCAAGCACACAGAAGCCCAGAATTCTTTACCCAAATAGCCCTGAGCCTGTTGCCACGGTCTGTGCTGGTCTCCTCCCTGGCTTCACCTTTTGGAGGGAAGAGACCCAAGTGTGGTTAACTTCCATACACAACATACATGCCTGTAGTCCAACGTGAAGTCAGGTAGGCAGAGCAGCAGGGCAGAGAACAAGATGTCAGGGTGGACCTGCTGGTGCCATTCCCAAGGCCAAAGACCAAATCTTGTTATCCTACCCACTAGAATATAAGCCCCCACCACCAGAATGTATGCCCCAATAAAGAAGCCCCTTTGTACTGTGTCCAGCCGTTGAATGTCTAAAGTTGCACAGTCACTTTTTGTTCGGGGCAGGAGTAAATTATTCCTTCTATCCCCTTCGCTTTCCATGTTGTGCAGCACATTTAGGATGCTCAGAAATTGTTAAACATACATCACTGGATGTAAGAAGAACTGCTGCAAGGCTAACACCTGGCATTTGAGTGGCCGGCAGGAAACAGATGAATGCATAGGTCAAAGCTGCAGGAAGAGAAACACAGACTTCCTGCACTTGGACATCTACAAAGCATTTCGTGAGCCCCTGCAGAGTAGTGCCGGGCTGAGTCCTTCTAGATGCTCAGGACATGGCCTCACTCTGAAGGAACCTGCTGCCTTGTGAAGAGACCCACTTATGGTCAGCACCTGCCATGCATTAAATGCTGACGAGGGTCTGTACAGCCTGCTGTGCTGTGGGAGCTTAGAGAAGGCACCATCAGCATCAGGAAGGCAGGATGCTGCTGTTCTTGAAGAGAGGGTAGGCAGATTCCAAAGACGCATGAAGAATGGGGACTCTGCACAGTAATGGGAAGCCTCATGGTCAATGACACAGACAAGTGAGAGTCAGGGAGTCTAGAGAAAGCAGAAATCAAGGGTGTAGGTGGTGGAGAGTGAGAGAGTATGAGCCTCAGGAGACTGGCAGGACCTCACATGGGAGGCACCACAGGTGATTTAGCTGCTGCCTTGGAAGTGATGGGAGATTCCTGATCTAGTCATCCCTCCACCATCCCTCCTTGCCTAGGATTAGTGCTGCATTTGCTTAGGCTTGGCCAGAGGTGACCCAGAGTCATCTGCCCTCCAGTCAGTTGAGAAGAGCCCAGGCAGGACACAGAAAAAGGCTCAGGGCCATTTGGGCAGGCAATCCCAGAGTCCCAGGGACCCTGGAGAATATCCAAGAGTAGGTGTGGAGGGCAGAACGTCCCCAGGAGGCTGTCTCTAGACCCCTGAAGAGCTGAGTCTGCCTTATCCAGGCAGGGGAGTGATGGCCTTCTGCTGGAGGGCCTCATCGGGGTGTCCTGCCAACCCAGGCTGCCCCCAAGAGAGGGCCATAAGGCCATCATTTCCTGGGGTTCACTGCTCCTAGTCATGTATCTGGACCAGAGGGCCCAGTCCTTGCTGCTCCAGTTTGATCTGAAACCTGATCACACTCAGCATTGGCACCTACACTCAACCTGCCCCTTTCCATTTGGGCCCCATGAGTTTGCTTTGCTCCTAAGACTCGCAGCCTTCAGCTTCAGTTTGGGCAGAGGTCTGGAGACACAGATGGTTCTGACTCCTTGATACAGTCTTTGAAACTACAAAACTTGCATTCTTTTTTTTTTCTTTCTTGTAGACACTTCCCTGTTTTGTGTGTGCTTTGTAGGATCGAACAGCCATTTCTGGTTCAACTTTCTGAACATCACAGCTTTTATGCTCCCTTGGATCTTTCTGATTTTGTGTATTTCAGAAATCCCAAGCCTGAGAGTGCACTTTTAAAAAAGGTTTCTGTTCCTTCTGGCTGTTTGTCATGTATGGTTTCCTTACTAGTGGGAAATTCATGATCTTGACAATTTTTTCAACAAAAGATAACCCCAAGAAAACACTTGTCTTAGAACTTGCTTTATATCTGATCTAGTATAATATTGAAACACTAAAAGCAGGATTTCCTGTCTGTGAGGAAATTTGCACCCTGTGGATTCATTGAGCCTGCCCCAAATAAAGGAAAAAGGCTGTGAATAATTTGCTAGAATTTTAGTTTGTTTGTGATTTACAAAGATCTTGTGAAATTTTGCTCATTATCCCCATGACACAGATAGCTGAATCTTGGAGATTATAAGCCAAGCTACACATTTCTTTTCCAGTAAGAGGCTTTAAATAATCAATATTTGGAATTCTTTCTCAAAGTTGGTGTGGGTGACTGTCTATCTTCAAACTCCACAGCAGGCATAAATACTCTCTGCACACCTTGTCAGCTTTCAAAAGTATTCTTCCTAATCTTTGAGCCTTGCTTTCCAATTTTTAATGTAATTCCTGTCTTCTGGCAGGCAGATATTTCTGTATGCTTGTGTGTATGAGAGTAGAGGGTGTCACACGTTGGGAAATGATTCTCTATCTCATACCAAGGCAAACTCTCGTTAAGCGAGTCTCCTTGGTAGGAGGGCTGCTACTTAGTCCAGCAACCCAGACCTGTCAATAGATGTGTTGGGAAAAACATATCAAGGAGAATATTTCTGATGTGTGTCTTCGTTTTCTAAACCCTAAGTATGCCCCGAGATGTTTCACAGGAAACTTGGGAATTCAGGCAGAGGAGATGTTTTCCTCCCCTGAACTGTTGGGGTTGCTGCCATCTGGGCCTTCTCAGGCTGCTCAGAGCAGCAAAGAGGATGTTCTGGCCACGTGGGAGGTCCCGGCCATCTGCCTGAGGCCCTTCTATCCAGCGGTAGGGACTCCCTTGTGTATATCTCCATCTTTACACTCCTGCGTCCAGTGCCCATTACGGGCTCCTGAGTATTAAAGGAGATAGACTCTCTACAGCGCGGGTCATTCAGGATGTCCAAGCAGGATTCTTGTGCTAAGCTGAGCCATCAAGCCAGGGCTTCCTGCAAGTGGAGGGTCTCCGATAATGAGGAAGAGGACCATTAACACCACTCTTTTTGTGTTCCCATGGTGAGGGTGTCCAGGGCACGCTCCCAAGGTTGGGGGTCTCCCCTGCCCTCCCTCAACAGCTGTTCATGCTTCTTTCTTCCCCACCTGGACCCAGGGAGTTTTATCTGGTCTGGGAATTGGGAAATCTCACTTATGAGCTTAAATCCAAATTCTCTCTTATTCCCAGATCAGCTTTTAAACTTAAGAATGTGCTTTCTGTCTCATGATCCCGTTACGACCTCCTTGTTCCCCAAAACTGCAGAGGAAGCTGGTTAGCATTGGAAGGCGGCCTTTGGTATAGAAGCGATGAAAGTGATTGGAGTACTGGGGAAGGAGAAAGGCTCTTCACATCTTATCCTTTCTCTGGTTTTGTGGCTTTCAGGTCCATTCTCTATTTCTGGATTTTGTGGCATTCCTAGCTTAGCAAAGAGTATTACTAGCCTAGAAAGCATGACCTGGACCACGCTTTCCTTCCCTCCTTGCCTCCCTCCCTCCCCACACAATCCTTATTGTCTCCGAAGAAGCGTGTCTCTGCTTCCACTCTGGCCCTGGCTTCTAGCTGGTGTCGTCTTTTGTGTACCTGCCCTGCTTCTTCGTTACCTCCCTGCACTGGTTGGTGTCCTAATTCACAGTCCCCAGAAGTCTCTAATTATTGGCCCAACTCATACTTTTCCTGCCTGGCTGTAGGGTGACCATTTCCTATGGGTTGACTCACCCTGTGTCAGGTCTTAACCAGTCAGTGTGACTGAATCACACAGGTACCCTTAGGAGGCTTGGAGGGAGAGGAGTCTCAGCTCCACAACCCCACCCTCTCCTCCTCAGCAAAAGTGAAGACTGATGTGGATGTGTTCTCGAAGGAGCCTGAGGCTGGGACACCTCCTGGGAGAGCCCAGGTTCCAAGTAGAAAGGGGAAAGGGGCCCCTTCCTCCTAGCTGACTGCTCCCCTTTCAGGCCTAGGGAGGAGAAAAGGAGGAAACTCTTCTTTCTGGAAGGAGCCTTACCAAATGGATGCTATTTCCTGGGGTCTGAGGTTGTTCCAGTTATTTCTGCTGTTTAATTTTAATATCTGAAAGAATTATTTCCCTGGATGTACTCCCTCAGGCCAAGATTGCTTTTGTTCAGAGCCAAAGAATAAACTAATGTTGCAGTAGCCAGTTCTTAGGGGCAGAAGACCAGAGTCCCAGCAGGAGGTGCAGAAAGCCCCTTCCCTAGCCCCCACCGCCTCCAGTATTTTGTATATTTAAGCTCCTGTCCACCTCACTCCTAGGGCTGATTTTTTGTTTGTTTTTGTCTTTCAAGGATGTCTTTGTGCTTTTCGGGCTCTGAGGCTCAACTTTCCTTTTGTAGGCCATCACTGTCTAACAGAGCTTCCCCAGCTGTCTAATCTTCTATATCTCTGGTTTCTAACATGGTAGCCACTGGCCACGGGAGCTATTGAGCACATAAAATGAGGCTAGTATGAATGAGGGGCTTTTTTTTTAAATTAGTGTAAATGCAGATAGCCACATGTGGCTAGCGATCACCCTGGAAGGCCTAGCGATGAAATCTAATTCAGCATCTTCCCTTCCTCTTTTATATTGTCAACTTGAAATCAAGAAGCAGAGGTGGCTGGAGAAAAGGTTGACAGCAAAGAGGCACTGCTGCTTTACTCAGTTCTCAAGGGCTGGCCTGACTTTAGCCATCCCAACAAGCAGGATGTGTAGAAGGCACTGCCAGGCCACCGGGCTTGCCAAAACAAGGCTGAGATGAGATGTTCTGGTAAGGAGGAAGGACAGTCAAATTAAGAGTCAAAAAAACATGCATATGACCAACAAGCTTCCTGCTTTGGAACAAGTCCCAGAACTTCTCCCGACCTCAGTATTCACATCAATCAGGTGGGAATGCAGGATAGGTGCTCAGTCAGTGTTAGGGTGTTGGATCTTCACTGTCTCTTCCCCGACAAACACCACCAAAGGCAGCTCAGCTGTGCTTGCCGACCCCATCACAAAGCACCTCCTGTCACAGGGCCAGATCCATTCAGACACAGGCGACTTCCTTGTGAGCAACAGGACGGGTGGCACAGGAGGCCCCTCTGCAACCGGCGTTGCCGCCATGCCCAGAGCGCCAGGAGAGGCTGCTCCTGCAGGGTTTTTTTTTAATTTCTGTTTTAACTGAAAAACAATAATCATATATATTTATGGGGTATAATGTGGTGTTGTAATTACATTGTAGAAAAAGCAAATCAGGCTAATTAATATATTTATCACCTCACATTCTTATTTATTTGTGATGAAAACATTTAAAATCTACTCTTTTAGCAATTTTGAAATACATGTTGTTATTAACTATAAAATAGGAAAGGGAGAAGGGAAATTGTCTACTGACAACAGCATCTTATATGTAGAAAACCCTTAAAATAATGCTGCCAAAAGACTGTTAGAACTGATTAACAAATTTGGTATAAAGTTGTAGGCTACAAAATCAAAATAAAAATATCAGTAGCATTTCTATACACTAACAACAAACTATCTTCAAAAGAAATTAAGAAAACAAACTCATTTACAGTGTCATTAAAAATGAAATAGGAGTACATTTAGACCAGCGGGTGTTGAAATTTAAGGGGACCTACATGATCTGGTCAGAAAGGTCCCAGCAACAATTCACTCGCAGGCAGATGTGTTTAGTTAAGGGATTTTACTCTGGAAGAGAAAAATGATTAGAATAGCTTGTGGAATTTGCTGTTTACTCTTGGAAAAGTGCTGAGCATGTCCTTAATTTGTCAGTGTCAACACAAAGCTGAAACTGGTGTCCAGAGAGGATTAGCACAGAGAGAGTAAATTATGTTTCCATACATCTGTGATTTAAATCACTGCCTCACCCCCTTGATCATGAGACTTAATTCAGAAGGCCCGGTCTAATCATTCAGCCCCACAGGCCCCTCAGCTTGCTGGTGGGCTGTTACCATAGGACCTGAGCTGGATATAAAGCATGACGGTTTAGAGCATGCCTTTGCAGTAAAACCCACCTGAGTTGTAGTCCTGAATTTTACAATTTAGCTGGTTGCCATGGGCAAGCTGTTCTGCCTTCCTGAGCCTCAGTTTCCTCATCTGTCACTGGAGATAAACACAGCACCCACCTCATCAGGCTGCCTTGAGGAACACAAGCTCCCACTGGATAGTATTTATTTCACTTTCCTCCTGAAAGTGAAAGCAGGTGGGTGAAGCTCTTGGCAGAGTGTCTGGCACTGAGAAGACCATACCCTACTGTCTCCCTGCTTAGTTCTTGCTATCTCTGCATGCCCAAGGAACTTCCAAGCTCCAGTCCCTGCAACTTGGCATTTTCTTGCCCCGTACATCCCATTCTACCTGAATACTGGACAGCTAAGACGTGCCAGGAAATCAGCATCCCCCAGAAGAAGGCCTGACATAGAGAGGGGATTGGTGATGGACTATACCTGTTTCCTCTTGCTTCAGTTGGACTAACGGAAACACATGTTCTAGCCTGCCTCCCAGAGTACCCCCAAAGGAATAAGCCCTCACTACCTGCCCCAGTGCCCTCCTTGGTAACACACCTGTATTAGCTGTTCTTCCTGCCCTGACTCACTTCCATGCTCCTCTCCAGGAACTTCCTGGGATCCCAACTAAGTGACATGCACTGGAATTGAGTTCTGCTTTTGAGGCACAGCCTCCATCGATCTTACCTACCATTATGATTATGCAAAGCCCGTGAGGACTGCAGAACATACCGAATCCCGAGGCTCCAGTCCCTCCTCAGCATCCACAGCAAAAGCTCCGGCTGCAGTTGGTCTGCAACCGCTTTGGTTAATGTCTTGAGCCTGGGCAAGATCGAAAGAAGTTTGGGGAATGAGTTTTGAAGTAGACAGTTTCCAGTTTGATTTTATGACTGCTCCAAATGGTGGGAGAAGAGAGACAATTTTGTGTTTTAGCTCACCCCCGCCCTTCTGTAGAGAGCTTATGCACATTGCTTAGATACCAAATGTTTACATGTGCAGATTAGATACATGCAGCCTGCTGTATGCTCCTCTTCATCTTATTTGTTTATTGCTTGGTCCGCCTGTTCCCCACTTCATGTCTTTCATTTTTATTTATTTATTTTTATAGTAAATAAGCTTTATTCATTTGTTCTTCTTGGCTGACATTGCAGCAGTACAGATGTGCATAAAATCGTTATGTATTGACTATATCTACAATTTACAGGAGTATTTTTTTCCTCTGAAAAACATAAGTACAAAAGCTAAGTAAATAATGAGGTACTGCTGTTTGGAATGATCATATGTCATAGTTTAAAGAACTCGTTTTTAGCAAATATTCAGCAAGTCAATCTGGATACAATGGTCAAGCAAATGCTCGAATTTATCAGGACACACTTCACGTATCTTAAATGTTGGTGCTCAGTGGTTTTGTCTCTTTGCCAATAGTTTTCTGACAATTTTGTACCCAGGAAAATCTCTGAACAAGACCTCCTGCTTATCATGACTTGAGACTTCAGAATAAATACCATCCAGTGGGAGCTTTGTTTTTATTCATCCTTCCCCTTTCTCTTCCCAGCCAGCCTCCCTCATATAGTAGAGACTCCAGATAGGGGTTTCAAGCTTAACAAGAATCCTGATCTCACAGCAGAGAAGCTTCCCTATCCCAGGAACCTGGATATGCAGCATGTTCTGCAGTCAGTGTCCCGAGGAGTCACTTCCTCTTTAGGACCCGCACCAGAAGAGCTTCGGGAGCCAAGGTAGCTGTCTTAGGCTGACTCCCCTGGAAGCCGACCCTCAGACAAGGAGGCCAGGGCAGGGACATCGCTCAGAGGATGGTCCCAGGAAGCCCACTATGGGGAGTGAGACAGAGAAGGAAGGCAGCTTCCAGGGTCTGTGGGAGAGCCACTGTGGAGAAGGAGGCTGGAGCTTCATCCCACCAGGGAACTGGCAGGTCATGCAGAACATCCACAGATGATGATCCCAACTGGGGCAGGGGAGGAGGGGCATTTATCCACCAGCTCCTGTCCATCATCAGTCAAGGGCTGCTTGGGGATCCCAAACTCATAGCATTTCCAGTTGGCCCCACCAAAGCCCTCACACAAACGGACGTCATGGGATTGGCATACTCTGGACGAAGTGCCCGAAGACGAGGACGGGCACCCACAGTACCTGCGACAACACACACCAGGTCCCATCCGGCCTGGCTGCCCAAAGAGGGGTAGACTTGCACCTGTGCCCACCCCTGGGCTTCAGCTGAAGCTCCCTGCCTGCAGGCTCCCTCTGAGTCTTCTCCCCAGCCCCGCATCCCACAGGCGCAGCTGTGCGGTGAGGATTCAGAGGCCGCATGAGGGTCCTCTGAGAGTCTCCTGAGGCAGGTGGCTCTGGCAGATTGTCCTGGAGTTTCCGTAGTTCTTCTGAATCAACTTGGAGGTAGGGGAATGCAAGAGGATGCCCTGCCTCTCATCCAGCTACCCAGCTTCCACACTCCACCTGGAGGAATGGTCGCACCCTCTGCAGGTGTGCCCTGTCACCCCCCGCCCCTCTCCCGGACAGCTTTTCTTTCTATTCAGCCTGCATGTTTCCTTTCCTACCCGCTAAGCCAGGAAAAGCAAGCATCTTGACTGGTCCCAAAGCATACTTGTTCACTTCAGTGCATTCCCTCCAGTGCTGGCTCTGATTTTAGACTTGACAAGTCCTATTGGACCTTCCACCACTTCCCAAGATTAGTGTGGACGTCACAAGTGCAAGCCCTGGCTATGCCACATACTGCTGTGTGACCTCTAATATTCTGGGCCTCAATGTCTCCATCTGTGTGTGGGGGTGAGGCTAGCACCTACCTCATGGAGATAAAGAAGATAAAGCGTGTAACATTTTTATCCAGTGGCCCACTCGCAATAGGCACAAGGAAATGTTAACTCTCATATTATTTTCATCGCGTCTGTGCTGGATCAGGCTGTGGTCACTTTTTGTCCAGAAAATGACCATCTAATTGACCTTCCTGGATTCAGTCTGTTCTCTTCCAATCAAAATTTAGCTCAACCAACACCAGGTCAACCTCTTGAGAGCAACATCCAAGTCACACTTTGCTCAGAACCATCCTCTCTCCATCTCCCCCACTATCAGAGGGTCCACTCGGCGTAGTGGGGAAAGTGGGTTTTTAGAGTTAGACTTCCTGGGTTTAAACCCCAGCCTTGCCGGTTTTTAGGTATATACTACCTAAAGAGTACAAGTTATTTTTCTTCTCTGTATCTTGGTTTTTCTATAAAATGAGGATAATGATAATATCTACTTCATAGGGCTCTCTGTGTGAGAATTAATCAATCCGTGCCAAATGCTTTGAGCACAGCGGGGCATCTAGTGAGGGCACAGTAATTATTGGCCATTGTCGTTACTGTTATTTCAGTATCCCCATAATCCATGTGATGACTATTTTTGCAGTCTTGCTTCTCTCTTCTGTTATAAACCGCATGCATCACGGTCTAGCAAAAATCAGTTATTCACCACCCACCAAGAAATCCCAGGGCCGTCCTGCCCCCACTTCCTGCCTAAGCCCCAAAACATTTGGTATCCCTGAAATCCAACTACAAAGTCCAGCTAGAAGTCATTGCCTCCTTTAAGCTTTCTTTTACTTCCTATAAGGAAGAGCGGGACTTTACACTAGCGCAGATCTCACTGTACTTCCCTTTGTTGCTCTCCTGCAACACGTCCTTCCTCTCTTCCCAGAATAATTTTGGAGACCTGGGACCATGCCTTAGTCATCTTTATGTCCCCATCATGCCCAGCATGCCGCCTTGCTTGGAAGAAGTGCTCATTGAATGTGTAGGGTGTGAGTAAAGGAATGAATGAAGTGTGCTTATGGTCTCGGCAGCTGAGTATAGGGTCTGCCCCCTAAGCTGATAAGTGAGTGATTTACCTGTGCTTTCATAAGGCTCTGGGAGTTTCATCAGTCCTAAGTATAACAAGATGAACTTTGGAGGCCAGACCTTCTTTAAGAGACATGGACTAAGTTAAATACTGAGGAAACCCCTGCTTATGAGGCAGGAGAGAGCAAGCTGAAGTAAGAACACACAGGTCTCTTATACCAGTGGCACGCCATGTCTCTCTCCAAGATGTCCAGATAGCTTGGGCATCGCAAAGATCCAGGGACGGCAAAGACCCTCCCCTGCAAAGACATGTGCATTCCACAATTTAACAGTGACTCAGAGCCCTTTCTGAACATTTGCACAAAGACATAGCATCGAAACAAAAGTCACCATTGCTGAGGATCACAATGTTCTCCAACTTTTATTGAGTTAAATTCTTTCCCTGAAGGAGTGACCTCTCTCCACTGAGATATTATTTCAGCAACCAAATTCAGTGTCCCAGATATGAAAGGTACCCAAACATATCACCAACTGAGGGTGGGCGGAGGTGAGGTTTGTAAATGCGGCTTTGGTTTTGAACCCCATTCGGCCCGAGAGGCAACTACGAGAAAGTAAGCGGTCCTGCTTGTCCCCGACTCCAAGATTCCAGTAAGGGCCCAGGAGTCCAAGCTCTAAAGACCCCTTTGTTTCCCTGATATTCTAGATCCTTTTTGGTCCTCTTTAAAGGCTCCTGAAAATTTTCCCAAGCCGGTCCCATATCTGGTGTTTCTTTGTTCTCACAATTTAAAGAAACTCAAGAGCCCCAAAGATAACTTGCCCTCTCAGTTTGCAACACTTATTGAGGAATTTGGAACCAGATCCCAACGTGCTGGTTCAAAGGACATTTGTAATAAATGGTTAGTCATCAACCCTCCCACTCACCATAAGCTGGGGACACAGGTTGGTGCCCATTTTCCCATTTCCTTATCTTCAGTGCCCTTAACCCATCCTTATTTCCTAAGATGCTTCACTATTTCTCCCAAGAATCCCAAAAGCTATTTGCAAATAGATTTTCTGATAACATGTCCTTTTACTTGGAAATTGCCAAGCTCGTAGGCAAATTAGATCCACACGTGGCCCTCATTATTGGGACTTTGGTTTGAATGCTTTTCACTAATTCTCATGATGCACCCTGAGAACACTGAAAGATTCCCTGCTGCTTGCCCATGAGTGGATTCCAAGGGTGGTCATGAAACCTGCCTTCTCAGCTGTTTCATTAGCACTCTGATTGCTACTGTTTCATGCACCAAGGTAGAAACCTGAGGATTTATTTTTTTCCCTTACTGAACGTTACAACTGTCTTTTCTTCTGTACTGTGGACCACAGGAATTTCGCAGAGGGGTATTTTTTAGCAGTTAGCATAATGCTTTTTAGCATCAGAAGCTTTCATGGGACCAGCAGTTTGACTGGTTGTGGGCCTCTCATTCACTCCTGGACACAGTCCCACATTCATTTGACTTCATGCCTTTGGTTTTTCAGAGTTAATTTGGGGCAAGACCCATTACTCTCCTTTATAGAGGGCCAGCCCTGGAGGATAATTGTATCCCCATGCTCGGATCTCAATGCACACATTACACACACACAATGTATATTTAATGGTACTCTAACCCTATTGTAAAATACAGTAGACACTAATTTTTAACTTATTAGGCACAGCTACTTAAAGTGTGATTCTGAATAAATAAACGTACATTTGTATGCACATGAGTTATACATGTATAGATGTGTGTGTATGTGTATGTGTGTATAGATGTGTGTATGTGTGTATAGATGTGTGTGTATATGTATGTATGTATAGATTATGTATGTGTGTGTATAGATATGTGTGTATGCGTGTGTGTGTATAGATGTGTGTATGAGTGTATAGATGTGTGTGTATAGATGTGTGTGTATGTGTGTATAGATGTGTGCATGTGTATGTGTATGTGTGTGTGTTTCCTATGGCAACCCGTACAACACTTTTTGGGTTTACATAGAGTCTGAATGTAGTTTGAAATGGAGCTGTGGGGGCCAGGCGCGGTGGCTCACGCCTGTAATCCCAGCACTTTAGGAGGTCGAGGCGGGTGGATCACGAGGTCAAGAGATCGAGGCCGTCCTGGCCAACATGGTGAAACCCCGTCTCTCCTAAAAATACAAAAAATTAGCTGGGCATGGTGGCGCGTGCCTGTAATCCCAGCTACTCAGGAGGCTGAGGCAGGAGAATTGCCTGAACCCAGGAGGCGGAGGTTGCGGTGAGCCGAGATCGCGCCATTGCACTCCAGCCTGGGTAACAAGAGCGAAACTCCGTGTCAAAAAAAAAAAAAAAAAAATGGAGCTGTGAGGTTTTAAAAGACAAAATTCTTTCATTCTCCCTGCAAACCTGTTTGTCTCTTAGCTTTGCCATGTCGATAATTGTCACTGCCATGCATTGAGCTGCACATGCTGGAATCCTAGAAATGAACCTTGATCTCACTCTCTGTAACCCCACCCATCAGCAAACTCTGGCCACTTTCAACCTGGGTCTCCATCCCATCTCCTTCTCTCCATCTCCACCTCTCCATCTCCACAGACATGGCCCTTGATCAGGCCACTGCCCATAGCAAGAGCTC
The DNA here is from genome assembly GCF_030222135.1 of Aotus nancymaae. Taxonomy (NCBI): domain Eukaryota; kingdom Metazoa; phylum Chordata; class Mammalia; order Primates; family Aotidae; genus Aotus; species Aotus nancymaae. The sequence goes on along the minus strand of NW_026988412.1, from coordinate 6,214,447 downwards.
ACTGATGGGCCTCACCCTCATGTCCACATTCTATGCGATGCTTTAGAAACATACATGAAGATCAAGACTGCAAGATCTGGCCCTGCCCACCTCTCCAAGTTCATCCCCTCCTCTCCCCACCCTCATGGCACTTGGGCCCCAGACCTTCCTCCTATTCATCAGACATACCAGGCTCATCCCGTCCTGGTACCTGGCTGGGTACCGCCCCTTTCTTTGATCCCACTCTGACCTTACATCCTGCTGCCTATGCAGCTTGTTATTCACGTCCAGTTCTTGCTTGCGTGTGAACCCTCACTAACAGCCTGCCACCTGAAAATTTGATTCCACTCTTTACTCTGCTGGCAAATGAATCTGGCCTTTCTGTACCAAAAATGGCAAGAAGTGAATCTTCTTGTCTCCCTTCCTATGGTAGATAGACGAGTCAGCTCAGAGAGGAATTTGTTCAAACTAGAAAGGGCTCAGCATGACTAAAGACATGACTGACTATGTCATTCCTTCTAAAACCAGCTGGCCTTCATTTTTAAAAAATGTTGGAAAGGAAGTAAAAAGCTCCTCTGTGAATGTATTCATATGTACTTGATTCAGTGATGGCGTTGGCATGGAGACACAGCATGAAAGGGGAAGGGAAGGGGTGTCCTGCACTGTAAGACATAGGCAGAGACTTCTGTTGTTTTCTATTGTGATCCTTCTAATAACATGACATAGAGAAATTGTACTCACTGGGCAGCAGCAGAATCACTGTGCTACTCTGAGTGTCTTGAAATCAACTGAGTGCCAAAGCCCTCTGTCTCTTTGCCTTTTGGGGTAAGGTGGTGATGGAACTGGTTCAGTGGTTAAAGGAGGGAGAGCCTGGAAGGATGAGCATGTCAATAGAACAACTTGTTGATTTCCATGACAGCTCAATGGTGGCGGGTCATTCTGTCCCAGAGCCACCACTGACCAGCTCTATGACCTTGAATATGTCACTTGCCCTTCAGGGTTTTGGCTTCTTCATCTTTAGAATGAGGAAAAGATTCTTAAGGCCCAGCCTAAAGGTTCTCAAGGTCCAATATCTACAATGTATATAGTAAAAGAGGAAAGAGCTCCTGGATGAGCTGAAGCATCCATCCCTGACAGCAAGGACATTGTCAGATTCCCCAGAATCTGTGGTTACTGCTGATGAGCCTGAAGTTCCAGGAAACACAACAGAAGACTTGATATTGCCTGATGAAAAGTTCCCAGACAGCAACTGCGAGCTTGAGCGCTGGGGTATAACCAGGGACTCCAAGGGGGAAAGCTCAGTACCTGCCTGTCCTGAGTAAACAGGCATGCCTCCATGCCCCTGGCCTAGAGAGAGTCACATGACCAGTGTGGGCAGAACAAAGGCCCACAGCTGCTCCACAGAAGGAGCAAGACTCCATCACGAATAAGAGCTATCGTCCCCAAAATAATAATATTAAAGATAAGGGCAAGACGCTAGCCAGCGCCTGGCTCAGGTTGTCTGTGGTTCAGCCTATCCGTGTGCTGTAGTCATGCCAGTTCTGAACCTGTCCACACGCATCAGGAGAAAGGCCCCCTGATGTTTATTGCTTCTCTGCTGTAAGACCAGCCACCTGGTTAACAGGCCACTGGTCACCCATTTTATTTTTCAGTCACAAATGGACCCAGAAGTGGTTAATGAGTGCATCAGAAGTTTTTCTAGAAGTTCCAAAAAACAAACAAACAAAAAACGGTCAATCAAGTAATGAGGAATTCTTCTGTCCTACTAAGATGCTTACAAGGAAGAGTGGGAGAAAAGAAACATGGCACGTGGAAATATGTCAAGTACAAATACAGCAGTTCAGTTATTTTTTTGCTCCTGGGCCATTAAGAGGAGGAGAACTGGCATTGGCTTGGGCCCACCATGTGGCAAAGTGTCTAGGGTCCTCCCCATACTCTCTGGAGTGTGGATTAAAATCCATCCAAGAATGTACAATCCTCCCTATTTTATAAATGAGTAAAGTAAGGCTGGGGGAAGGAATTAGTCCAGGGAAACAAACTGTTTATATTGTGGTTAGCCAGTGTATGTGTAAATACCTCAGGTTCAATCATATGAAGAAATACTACGAAGAGCTTTGTAAATGAGTGATGCAGAATGGAGACAGGGAGGGATAAATAAGACATGGCCCCCCACCTCTGAGGAGCCTGGTATTTTTCAAGGTATGAACTAGGAAACGTTAGACCACAACGAAAGGTGGAAGCAGCTTTCCAAGCCCCCACATGGAGATCAGAGTGTCCTGACACGTGGCTGTTCCCACACCCATTTTACAGATGGATAATTAAGGCTCAGAGAGGTTAAATGAGTTGCCCCCCGTGACAGAAGTATTGTCTCCTCCATTTTAGAGGTGAAGAAACTGAGGCACAGAGAGATTAAACAACTTGCCTAGGGCATGCAGCTCACGAATGGTGGAACTGGGGTTTGACTCCATGCCAAGGGGCCCCAGTGTTCCAGTGATAGGGATGGCAGCCCATTTCCCGTGACAGTGGCTTACTAGGAAATCCAGGCTTGAGCAGTGGACATGTTGTTTGATCAGTTTTCTCAGCTTTTGATCTAGATGATAGATCTGAGAACTACGTTCCTTGATTCCTATACACAGCCAGGGGATCCTGGGGGCCGTGGGTAGGGATAGGGACTGTGGCTCTGCTCTCAGGGCCCAATCAGCCAGCCTCAAGTCAAGCTCAAAGCAGGGCTGGCTACTTGTGGACAGGCCCCACGCCCTCCATGTCCAGACCCCTGAGTGGCTGAGTCTGCCCTCACTGCTCCCTCATCCACAAGGGGCATTGCAGCCCCAGAACTATCCCAGCCTCTAATGCCCAAGCCCACTGTGCTTCATGGAGTCAGCACCACACTGGGGACCCATCTTGGAGATGAGCCCCGCTGCCTGTCCTGGAGGAGAATTCCTGGGGTAGCTGTGGCAGAGCCTCCTACCACGCCATTCACCTGGATTCATCTTTTGGAAAAGGGCAGACAACAGAGGACCAAAACCAAGCATCTGTTTTGCTGCCTTTGACAAGTACTCCTGAGTGTCTGCAGAATGGGGGTCTCAGTGGCAGGTGACATGTTCACAGCCGGAAGACTCCGCTTATGGAGCCCTTGCACCAGACACTGTGCTAGGTGTTCCACACATCGCCTTATTCCACCCTCGCAACCCTCCGAGATAGGCACTATAGGGACCTGAAGGTCACAGAAGTAGGGTAACTTGCCACAGCTGAAAGGTAGGTGGTATAAAGAAGTCAGCACAGACTATTGAGAGAGCACATTGGCAGTCCCCTGATTGGGACGTTATTCAAGATATTTAATAACTGGAGTCAATAGAGACGCTGATCAAGAAGACAGATATCAGCTGTCAACAGCCAGTTCAGCCAAGCCAACACATATTAGCTGAATTTCAGAACTGCCTGATCCTTCTTGGACACAGCATGAGCTACCTTTCTGGGTATCTACTGCTGCATTACAAAACACCAAGTATTCAGTGGCTTAAAACAATTTGTTATCAATCCTGGGCCTATTGGTTGACTGCGCTCAGCTGGGCGGCTCCTGCTTGAGGTTCCTCGTGCACTTGCAGTCTGACGACAGCTGGAGCTAAAGCCACATGAATGCTCTAGGGCATGAACATCCATGATGGCCCCATTCACACAGCTACTGTCTCTATGCTGCTCCAAGTGGCTTCTCTCTCTAACAGAGGAGGCTGAATGGTTTACACAGGAGCTTGGATCTCCAAGAGGCAGAAAACCGGGGCTGCCGGGTACTTTGTGGCTACCTGCAGAAGAGCAGGTGGGATGGAGTGATAATGCCATGGCCACCTTTGAAAACCGTCTGCCACAGAAACCTTGGAAGAAGAGGTAATACCTATGTGGAGCCACGTGAAGCGGGCAGGGAAGGGCATTCCAGGCAGCGAGACACTGTATGCAGAGGCAGAGGGGAGAGAGAACACGGAGCACCTGTGCATTTATAAGGCACTCACTGAGGCTGGCGTGGCTGGCTCAAGATGCGAAATGCCAAGAGTTTGTGCGGGAGAGAGACCTAGATCTTTGAGAATCTCCAGTGCCTAAGGAGTTTAGATTTATCCCAGCAGCATTGAAAGCCATTAAGGGGATTTGATCAAGCAAGGAATTGACCCAACCGTATCTGTATCTTGGAAGGATTTTGCTGGCTATAAGATGGAGTAGATGAAGGCAGGTAGACCAGCTGCCTTCCTCACCTGTCCTGCACTTCAAAAGAAGAGCTACCAGGATAAAGCCTTGTTGTAGCTTTGGCCTCAGCCCTGTCCTGGATCTTCGTTCTCGTCTGAGCAATGAGGCTGCATAAAAGAACAGAAGCCCTGGGGCAGTGGTGTTTGCAGGGTTCAGTTGACTCTCTCCGTTAGGCTCATTTGTCTGAGATTCCGGAAGCTTTTGAATAGCACTTGTGATAATTACAGAATCCCCACATATATTGATGAGAAACAGCTACATAAATAGCAAAGCTTGGTATTTATGAAGTGCCAGTTTTCTGTAAATATAGAATGCTGGCAGTTACTGCTATGTGGCTTGTCTACTCTCTGGAGCCAGCACTGGTTTTATTACAGCCTTTTCCAGGGAGGGTTTTATATCCTGCCTACCTGTGGCCAGTCTGTTGGCCTCACAGGTACAATTGCAGGAAGCAACAGGCAGTCTGAGACCAAGAGGTAATCGCCAGTCTCTTTTGGTGTAGAGAGTCCTGTTGGACACCCAAAAAGTTTTTTTTTTCTTTTTGAGATGGAGTCTCCCTTGTCACCCAGGCTGGAGCAGTGGCGTGATCTCAGCTCACTGTAACCTCCGCCACCCAGGTTCACCCTCTTGAGTAGCTGGGACTACAGGCATGCACCACCACAGTAGGGTTTTTTTTTTTTTTTTAAGTAGAGATGGGATTTCACCACGTTGGCCAGGCTGGTCTGAAACTCCTGACCTCATGATCCACCTGCCTCGGCCTCCCGAAGTGCTGAGATTACAGGCATGAGCCACTGTTCCCAGCCCCAAAAAGTATTTTGACTACTCCTACGTCTGTGTGTAGAGACTCTTGAACTGTCTTAGTGAGTTGAGGCTCCTAAGCAGGTGTACAAGGCACAGATTGGAAACAAAGGCTCATTTATAGCTCTAGACCAGCATTTCCCAAATTGTTTTCTCAGGACACTAGTAAAGAAAGATACTCACAGATATTGTATAGAAAATAAGGATCTCTTAATCAAGTGTTTAAGAAATGCTAACTTACTATGTATTTTATAAATGCATGGTTTCTCACAAACTTTAAATATGCTAAGTTGGACCATGACTCTGCACAAAGAAAGTATAATAGCTGGATTTTCAAAATTGACCATAGAACTCTTTTTAACAGATTATTTTACAGGAGTTTGAAAGGAATTCTACTTTGAGTAATGATGACTAACCATCCTCAGGGCTCATTAATTGATCTCGGCTCAGCTCTCAAAGGAGTGGTATTGTATCAGTTAGCTTTTGCTGTGCAACAAATGATGGTACATTTTAGAAGCTTCAACCAATAGCTATTTATTAAACTCATGATTTCATTGGTCGGTAATTTGGGCAGGACTCAACTGGGTGGTTCTCCTGGCTTTCTCATGTTTCTGTAGTCAGCTGTCAGCAGATAGACCAGCTTGACTTTGGACAATTAGTTGGCTGTCAGCTTGGGCCATGAGAGTAACTGAGTCACATGCTCTGTCATTCTTCACCAGGTTAGCCAGGTTTATGCACATGGCAGACAAACAGGGTTCCAAGAGATCAGTTAGAAGCTTCAGGGCATACTGAGGTCTAGGCTTAAAACTGACACAACCTCCCCTCCAGTACATTCTATTGGTTGAAGCAATTTTAAAAGCCAGCTGCTATGATTTTCAAGCCAAAGAGAAATTAGCTTGAGAAATAGAGGCTTCTAAATTTTTATATAAGACAGTCTTAGGGGAGGTGATTTGCTTCAGAGTAGAACTGGGGTTATTTTTGAAGTTGTACTTGCATAACAAACAAAAAGAGTCTTGGTCCTGGATTGCATGTTTGTTTAAGATGCTGGGAGGGTGTCTTAGTCCATTTTGTGATGTTATAACAGAATATCACAGACTAGAAAATTTATAAACAGTAGAAATTTATTACTCATGGTTCTGGAGTCTGGGAAGTCCAAGATCAAGAGGCTGGCATCTGGCAAGGTCCTTCTTGCTGTGTCATTCCATGGCAGAAGAGCACAGAGAGCAAAGGGAGAGAGAAGATAGGGAGGCTGAACTTGTTTGTTTTAAGGAACGCACCCTCACAATAATGGCATTTGTCACCTCTTAAAGGTCCTACCTCTTAATTTGTCACATTGAGGATCAAGTGTTCAACACATGAATTTTGGGGGATGCACTCAAATCATAGCAGGGAGAGGTGCTGCTGATGGAAATTAAGCAGGGTTACAACCGCCCCTCAATTCACCCCTCAGTGTTCTCACTGGAAATGAGTCTAAATTTTTCTCTCTCAATAAATGATATATCCAAAGCCCACAAACTGAAGATGACTAGGAACACCTTTGTAGTCATACACAGTACAAAGTTTTTAGCATGCAGCAGCAAGGTTAGACCTGCCCAGAGGAACTTTGGGAATGTTTCTGTAAGGGGAATGTTGGTTTTGGGATGCATGACTCTGAGGACAAATGATAGAGGGGGGCAGGTCTGGGTTCGATGCAGATAAAAAGTGGGGGTGGTTTGGTAATTGGATATCTCCATAGTGTCTGTCCAAGATGCAGTCAGTACGTGTTAAGCCATGGTGTGGTTGCCATTGGTAAGGAGGTGGCAACAGCCACCCAAAAGCAAGATGTTGGCTATTTCAGGGTTGGGGTTCAGCCTCTTCTATGTCCTGCTAGACACATTTCTCAGGATCCACTGGCCTGTGTAGAAACTTCAGAATTCTCTTGGAAGAAGTGTGATTTGATGGTCAGTGAGCAGATTATTGTTTCATCACAAACCAGGATGGAAGTTGATCAGCAAGAGACTTTACCATAGATAGAGATAGAGACATCCAACAAAGGATACAATACCCAGAATATATACTTTATAAAACTGTTAAAAATCAATGAGAAAAGGACAGACAACCCCATTTAAGGAAAAAAAGCAAAAAGACTTGAACTTCATAGATGAGAATGTCTAAATGGCCAGTAAACATGAAGAGTTGTTTGATTTCATTACTCATTAGGGAAATTCAGATTAAAATCACAACGTAGTACTGCTATACACCCACCAACATGGCTAAAGAAAGACGCACAAAACCGAGTGCTGACAAAGATGTAAATAAAGCAACTGGAACTCTCATCTGCTTCTGTAGGAACATAAATTGATGCAGTCAGTCTGTAAAACGGCTTGGCACTAGGTAGTAGAGCTGAACATATACGAGCTCCATGACCCAGCACCGCCACTGCCCTGAATCAACAGAAATGCACATATACATGCAACCCAAGGAACTAGAATGTCCACGGCAGCCCTGTTCATGCCAAACACTGGAAACTACCCCCCGTCCCTCAGTAACAGAAAGGATAAATAAACTGTGCTGTGTTCAAACAACGGAATGCTATGCAACAAGAGCCATCATCTACCGTGATCGACAGCTGCATACAACAACATGGTTGAATCCCATGAACATAATATTGAGCCAGACATAAATAACTATGGGCTCTATGATCCCACTTATATTAAGGTTAAAAAAAAATTATGGGCTGTATGATCCCACTTATATTAAGGTTAAAACAACAACAACAACAACAACAACAAAAAAAAAAAACAGGCAAAGCTAGTCCGTGGTGATAGAAGTCAGGATGGTAGAGACTGTGGGGACGTGTGAAAGCTTCTGGGGTGCTAGTCACATTCTGTTGCTTCTTGGGCTGATTACAGATTACATAGTCACATTCACTGTGCAAAAATTCATTCAAGCTGTTCAATTCTAATATGTCCACTCCAATTAGAAGGAAACATAACATCAGAATCATGTGCTGCTGGTGACATGGCAGCTCTGGCCACACTGAAGCGCATTCTTCCTCCTGCCCTCCCCACCTCTGGGCAGCAGCTCAGGGTGAAAGCCCATGCTGGATTTTAGCTGGGTTCAGGGTTCCTTCACACCCTCCAAGTCAGCAGGAGCACAGCTATGAGCCTCGTGGCCTTATGTGGAGCCGTGAGCTTAGTCCCTGGAGCCAGCCTGCTTGCAAGTCTGCTGTCTATTCTCCCTGCAGTAGACATCCATCCTGGTAACACTGAGACACAGTGAGCACCATATTTATTTTGCTGTTATTTACTGCTCCATTTTACAGATTGAACAAACTAAGGTTCAGACTGTACAGATGACTTTAAAGGAAGAAGAGGGTGGTCCCTTTCCTCCCCATCATAAGGGTCACAGCTGACACTCCTGTAACAAATGGCAGCTTAACAAGAGAAAAACATAACAAATTTATTTAATTAATCAAGCTTCATATGACACAGGAAACTTCAGAAATGACGACCCAAAGACCCAGGGAAAATTGCCTGTTTTGACACCTACATTTGATGAAAGATGGACAGCCATATAAAAATGTGATTGGACAAAAAGGGTGTAATCTAATGGCAAGAGATTAACGGGGAAACCCAGCTTGCCTGTCTGTTCAGCCTTTTAGCCTCTCTGACTGGCATTCTTTCTCCCAGGGTAGGTGGCAGGACCCCTCTGGAATGAGCGTCTTCAAGGGACATGGGAGAAGGGAGAAAGTGACCTTTCTTGGTTGTATGGCTTGTTTTTGGGAGAGACCTGTTTTGGAGAAGAGGAATTCTGGTTTCTATGATTCACTTTGGGGGAGAAGAGGGATGGGAGACAGGACGGAAGAATGTCAGAGAGAATTTGCTTCTGAGCCCCTTCCAGCATCCTTCGACGTACTCAGCAAGCCAAGGTGCCACACTTCTGGGTATGATGTTCTGAGTCCCAGCATGACCGATCCTAGGCCATGCAGTAAAACATGTTAATTGCAGAGCTGCAACTGGGACCAGCATCTCCCTGACTCCAGAACTCCTCTTCGAAGGATTCAGCCCTTTGGTCAGGAGGGGGAGAACAAGGAACTCAGGGAGTGGTGCTCCTTGCGAGAGGCCTGCTCTCTGTGCCATGGCTGGAACAGCCAGAAGCCCCCGGAAGCCCTCCACACAAGGGCCCTGCCTGAGCACCCACTTTTAAAATGCAAACTAATTCTTCAGTCTGCCTTGAAAATGCAAAAGCTGTTCTTTTACACAAAGATGAAACCAGCAGGCTCTCAGAGGCCAGTAACACCCACTCCCCCGCATCATAAGTTCCAAACAGTGTGTGAGGGACAGAGCCAGCGCCACAGTGAGGTGTAAACGTCACACACGCTATTCGTGGGCGGTTAGTACTGAGTGAGGCCCGGGGGAGCCCATTTCCTGGCTTTCTGCTTCTACGTTTTAGTCAGTGCTGCATTCATGGGTAAGTGTGCATTTGATTTGCTTTATTTCCAAAATTATTTCCAGCAATGGAAAGGGAAGTTGAGAGGAAAAATCCAAAATGTCTCCCATCTTACTTCCCTTTATAGAGCAGCCGTAGCCCACTAATTGCGTCGCCAAAGATCCATTGCAAATGTCAGTGAAAAGAAAATCTGTTTTGATAACAACATCACTTTACATGTATTTGAAATGTCTAAATGTTGGAGCAATTTTGATACTGATAATCAGCCCCCATCCCTCCCCTACTTTCTGTAGATAACCCTGTACAACCATCCTTAGTGGGAATGTCAGATGAAGACTTGAAAGGCAACTGCTTTAAGAAAACCCCATACACACAGCTAGTGTGTTCTTCTGATTTAGAAGAAGCTTTTTACTCTAGTCTACCTTTGTAGTGGACATATTTAGCTTTAACCTTACAGCAAGATGTACCTTTCAGGATAAAACTCGTGGAAACCTTTCAGGCAGAAAAGAATGGCTGTGCGGAAGTCTTAATAGTAACAGTAATAACAAGGATGATGGCAGCAGCTGTGCCGGGGACGTGTCTCCGGAAGATGCTGGAGCTATCCTAACATTCCTCCATCTCCATTCACTGTGATCTGCCCATCCCTGAAGCCTGGCTTCCTTCTCTTCCCTGTTTTCCCACTTTTAGGAAAGCCTGTGTCCAGGAGCAGCCTCCTTTTTGTTGCCTCCTCCAAGCTGTCTGTATTAGCACACGTGCGTCCATTTACACGCACTATTAAATGCTGTCCCTGGGTTAGAACAGGTGCTGAAGGAAGGGGATTGGTGTAGTCTACGGATGTGGGGCACCCCCGCACCTTCTGCCCCCATTCACTTGGAATCCCAGATCCCTAGCATCTCGGAATCGGAAGGGTCTCAGGATTCATAGTCTCACTTTTTATCAAAGCCATTGCTAGAGAACGTAGTTGTCATTTCCAGAATGCTCCTATTAAAATATAAAAATCTTGCCTGAAATTGTAAAAACTTCCGTACTGTGTTGAAAATAGCCAGGGAAATGTGTTTCCCAGTTGGCATTTTAGTTAGCCACCCTTGCGGGGTCGGGAGGTGCTTGTAGCTGTGGGTCCATCTCTCCTCTCACATGCTCTCCAGGTGTGCACGTCCTCACCTGTAATTAATTAGTCAGTACACATGTGGTGCTCCTACTGTGTGCAGACTACCAGCCAGCCTGTGAATAAGGGGAGCAAGGAACAGGGAGAGGAAAAAGCCGCAGCTCCTTCGTTTCCAGGTTTTCCAAACAAATGCAATACCAAATGAGAATCCAAGCTATCTCACTCCACAGAGCATTATCAACTCAAATGACTGGGGGACCTGCAGCCAGGCCGGAAGGTGGCATTGAGAGGGGAGAGATAGCAGGCGGGAACAGTGTTCAGAGGCAATGCCCAGAGGAGGAAACACACTTGAGTTGGATGTAGAATGTTGAGGACAAGGTGAAAATTGCAGTTCAATCTATGCAGTCCAGTCTTCACTTAGAGAATGTGAAGTTGGGAGCTTGTGCATGCATAGGTTTACTAGGCAGTAAAATTGTATACGTGAGTAATTATTGTGTTTGGGATTGAAATAAGGTGCTGGTCATCATTTTGCAATCTCTGTCTCTGGACTTCCTCTTCTTTAGAATACAAACCGCAGGGCAGGGCTGCTGCATCAGGGTAATACATTGACTGGAAAGCAGGCCCAGGACTTCCAGGTAAAATCACCTGTGTTTTGTTTTGAAGTTGCGAAGGTTTATTTTCTTCCTGCTGTGTTGTTGTTGCTAATTACTGCAAGGTGAACATTAGAGTATTGGTTGAATCTGGGTCTGGGGGCTGATAGTCACCCCAGAATGAAAGCTGCCTCCCGAAATGAGAGAGAAATATTTCAGTATATAGATGCCAGCTGGCACATCTTTGCTACTATAATTCCATAAGTATTCAGCCACGACTCAGGCTGTGCATAAGGAAAAATAAAAGGAATGTACCCAAGAGATTAAGTGTTGGTGGGGTGCTATGGAGAGGGAGGGATGGAAAAGCCCCCTTAGGTCATAACCCTGTGAGAGAGAAGGAAGAGCCTCTTTCAGAGGACGACCATATACCAGACATGTTTGGACATTTGTTATAATGCCTGGAATTTCAGGTGGACCTAATTCTCCTTAACAGAGTGACCTAGGGGGGTTACTACTGTCCCACAGCTTCAGTTTTAGCATCTGTACAATGGGGATAATGAGACCAACCATGCAGCCTTTTAAAGGATTGCATTAAGATATGTATTTTAAGCACTTAGGAGGAGGCCGGAGACATAGTAAGTGCTCAGTACACATGGGATTTTTATTATAATTATCATGATCTTGTTTATTCTTCAAGTGAGCCAGGGTGGTTCATCTCACTCTCCCTATTATACAGGAGAGTAAAAAAGAGCTTTATAAAGATCAAAAGTACCATTAGATGAAATCGCTTCTTCAAGGTTGTACATCCAGTGAGTGACAGTACCAGGAAGTGGCCACATGCATGTCTAATCCTCACGTGGGTGTTACTGCCCCTGGAAATGAGCCTATGGCAAGGAAAGGAAAAAACAGATACCAGCAGCTTTTTGCAGAAGCAGAGACTTTGGTTTTGAAACGGTGTGTCACAGACAATGTTGGCAAAGCCAAGGATGCCAGACTGTAAATTTGAGCCTCTGGAAGGCCCAAACCATGTAGCATTTATTCAGTGAGTATTTACCAACATCCTATGATGTGCGAAGGTGGTGCTACTGTTGATGATACCAAAGTGAGTGAAACTCCAACACTGAAGCCAAATGCAGCTGCCAGACCAGGGAGGCAGGCTGATAGGCGGTGTTGCCTGAGAGGTCTCCGGCAGCAGCAGAGGGAGGGAGTGGTCCACCCCCACCGGGTCGGAGGGAAGTCTTCACACAGACCACAGAGGAAGCACGGCATCTTGGGTTCTAGGATGAAAACAGTCGCCATGCTTTGTGCGTAGCCAACCCCCAGTAAACACTGGTTGAATTGCTAAATAAACTAGGTTTCCTAAAGGTGGTGGTACCTTTATTTGCAAAAAGGATAGCAAAACTCTGAACATCAGAATTCAGTCCTGCCTTGGGTACAATTTTTGGCTGTAAAGAATGAGGTTTATCTTAACAGACATTACATAATGTATACCATTAAATGAGTGCTGCCCTCTTTGGAATAAAATCCTGAGTGACTACACATGTATTCCTGTGATTTTGCCATTATTCCAAACAGTTTTGGAACTCTTCTTTGTCAGGTAAAGAGTTTTGATGTTTACAGGTCCCACCAGAAAGCCAAACTCATTTTGTTACTGTAGTCATACTTCATTTCTAACCAAAACTATGATTTCCCAGCCTGACTGTCCACTTGATTCACATATTTTACCTCCACAGGGTTTTTAGACCACTTTCCAAATTCAAAACACCCTCTAAGGACCTAGTTTACCACATTTGAAGTTGTTAGAAAGGATAAGCCCCAGGCTCTAAAAGCAATTCCAAAGAACGAGAGCAACACTACAGAAATCCTTCTTCAAGGACCCCGAGAGATGCCTAGTGTACATGTGACCCTGTAGAAACCCTTGGAAATTGAGAATATTCCAGCAATCCAGGTGCGACACAGCAATAGAATCAACAGGGAGCTCAAAACAAAAAATAAAATAAGCATAAAAGGAACATGTGAAATTCTAGTGCTTGTGTACAGATATGGGAGAGGAAGCCTGCCTGAGTGATACCATTTTTGCACCAGAGTAAAATTCACAGGGGTAAATGGAATTTCTATTTCTTGAGGAATTGCCACACTTCCACAATGGTTGAACTAATTTACACTCCCACCAACAGTGTAAAAGTGTTCCTGTTTCTCCACATCCTCTCCAGCATCTGTTGTCTCCAGATTTTTTAATGATCGCCATTCTAGCTGGCGTGAGATGATATCTCAATGTGTTTTTGATTTGCATTTCTCTAATGACAAGTGATGATGAGCGTTTTTGCATATGTTTCTTGGCCTTATATATGTCTTCTTTTGGAAAGTGTCTGTTCATGTCCTTCGCCCACTTTTGAATGCATTTGTTTTTTTCTTGTAAATCTGCTTTAGTTCTTTGTAGATTCTGGATATTAGCCTTTGTCAGATGGGTAGATTGCAAAAAATTTTTCCCATCCTGTTGCTTGCCAGTTCACTTTGATGATTGTTTCTTTTGCTGTACAGAAGCTCTGGAGTTTAATTAGATCCCATTTGTCTATTTTGGCTTTTGTTGCCAACACTTTTGGTGTTTCAGTCATGAAGTCCTTGCCTTTACCTATGTCCTGAATGGTTTTGCCTGGTTTTCTTCTAGGGTTTTCATGGTGTTGGGTCTTATGTTTAAGTCTTTATTCCATCAATCCCATTACTGGGTATACATCCAAAGGATTATAAATCATTCTATTATAAAGACACATGCACATGTATATTCCTTGCAGCACTGTTTACAATAGCAAAGACTTGAAACCAACCCAAATGCCCATTGATGATAGACTGGACAAGGAAAATGTGGCACATATATACCATGGAATACTATGCCGTAACAAACGATGAGTTTGTGTCCTCATCGTTTGTTATGGCATAGTATTCCATGGTGCATATGGAATATGGATGAATCTAGAAACCATCATTCTCAGCAAACTGACACAAGAACAGAAAATCAAACACCACATGTTCTCACTTATAGGCAGGTGTTGAACAATAAGAACACATGGACACAGGGGAAGGGAGCATCATACACTGGGGTCTGTTGGGGGGGACTAGAGGAGGACAGTGGGGGATAAGGAGGTTCGGGAGGGATAACATGGGGAGAAATGCCAGATATAGGTGACGGGGGCATGGAGGCAGCAAACCACAATGCCGTGTATGTACCTATGCAACAATCCTGCATGAACTGCACATGTACCCCAGAATCTAAAGTACAATAAAAAATACATTTTTTGTTTAAAAAAAGGAGACATAATGACTAAATTTTAAAAAAAAATCACTGGGTTAAAGATTGTGGGAGGGGAGATTATTAATCATGACACCTACTCCTCCTCTTTGGGGCATTTCTTAGCAAAGGACAATAAGAAAATTAGAAATTTGACATGCATCTGATAAAAGTCAGTGCAAAATTACAATAAAAACTGGATTTATACACTCAAGACTGAGATTCAAGTGATTCCTCTTTCTCTCTCTGCGTTGAATCCAAGACGGCAGTTGGCAAAATGGACCTGACAACATGGATGAGACAGAAAGAAAAGGAGCAGATAGGAACGCAAGGCAGTTTGATTGAAGCAACCGCAAACAATAGTAAAGCATGGCCACCATGAACTTGAACTCTGACCTCAGATTAGCTTCCTTATGGGGGCCAATAAGGGGAAGGAGCTGGGTGACAGAAGAGTGGAAAGGAAACACAGTCTCCTCCTAGCCCCAGATCCAAGGATTAAGGAAGACTAAGGCTGTATGTGCATATTCATAACTTTTTTAAAAGACGTAGCAGAAGATAGATCACACGGGGTTTAAAAACAACGCAGCTCTATTGTTTTGTTTCCAGTGTTTATAGTAGGCTCCAAGAGGTTAGAAGGAGAAGTGGGAAATAAACATGGGAAATGCATGAAGTGGCTCTTAACTCAAGATGCTCACAATGTAGGTGGGGAGGCAGCACGTAATTACATGCAATTAGCCAACTCTGCAAGAGCAGATATGAGTTGGTGAGCCGTCCAGATAGCAAGTGTGGACAAACGCAGCTCAGGAGGAGAGGAATTCCTGTTTCCATATGAATCTCCGAATGCTCAGCTTCTGCAGGACTCCTCTTCAGAGGTGCTCCCCCTGGAGTCAGCTGGCCTGGTGTCCACACTTGGTCCGAGCTGCTCCCTGTATGCAGATTGGATTTAATTAAGATCAGATTAAATGGCTGCTTTTTTTCTGACTCTTGCTGCCCTGGGAAGAGAGTGATGTTAACAGGTCCTGAGACAGGCATGGGGACATGAGGTGTCTGGACCCCTGCGTTGCCGCCCCCTCACCCCCGTCTTCTGGCCTAATCACGACACCACCTGCCCCCCAATGGAGTGTATCCTGCAGTATTTTCCCAGGACTGGGACAAAATGCAGTGACTTGTTTGGAGGCACGTATCTTTTCAGGTTCCCAGAGGAGTCAAAGAACTGTGTACGTTTCGTTTTTGCTTTTCCTCATGTAAATGGATTGATTGGAAGAGTGCTTTTTTTTTACTTCGGATGTAAACACCATTCCTTATAATAACCCGTAAAACAGGTCATCGATCGACCTGAGCCTTCTTAGCGCTCTCTCCCCCAGGATGCGGCTGAGAGGAGCATCTTGAGGCTGCAATGAGTCTTTATCCTCCCTCCTTCTACCCCTGAGCTTGTGTGGGAACCGGAGCCAAAAGATGAGAGAAAGCTTTGCAGTGACTGCCAGAATCCAGGCCACATTCCTTGTGACACCACATGACACTAAACCCTTTCATTCCTTCTGCCATCTTTTAAAGTAATAGATTACAAACCAAATCTCATCAATGTCCAAAACAGAGCTGCGTGCCAGAAGTGGACTGGAAGGACCGGAGCCCTGCTCCCTGAACTCCATTACCCTCAGGCCTGTCCCACTCTTCTCCTCCCCGCAAGGCAGCTGCATAGAATGTTGGTAACTAGACAGCATAGTTTGAAAATCCTGCCTCCCTTTTTTGGGGAGAAAGGGAAGGTGGGGGCAGACTAGCAGTTTTTAGGGTCCTTTCCAATTTGGAGTTTCTCTGATTCCCTATGGCATAGTCACATAGCACCCTCAAGCCATCTGCTCATGGAAGTAAATCCGTGCCTTGCCTTCCCAACCTGGTTTTGGCCTAGATCACCGCAGTCACCCTGCCTCCAGGAGGGGTAGCTCTGATGCATTCACCCTCCAGAGTCTGCCCTGGGGTCAGGCTGAGGCAGCATCCCCCGCTCCTTTCCTTTCCACCCACCCACTGCGTGGCCACAGCGTGCTCCAGCAACTCTGACTTGCTTCCATTTCTTCAGATGACTGATGTCTTTTACTGCTCCTCCCTGAGGACTTAGCTGAGAAGTTCCCCTCTCTGAAGGTGTTTATGACCACGCCCCCAGGTCAGATCCTGTGTCCTGTCTGGTGAGCTCTTCTCCCTCTGCACCATTCCTGTGGTAGCTATTAATCACCACGTGTAATTGTACATTTTTGTGGGATTATTTGATTAGCACTTTTCTTCCTCTTAGTGTTAATCTCCATGAGGGTAGGGACCCTGTCAATTCCACTCATCATTCCATCCATAGGGCCTAATTCAGTGCCTGACACACCATGGATGTCCCATAAGCATTCAGCTGAGTGAAAAAGGCCAGGTTTCAAGTTCTACATGCTGTATGATTTTAGTGATATGAAATTTCTAGAAAAGGCAAACTAATGAGACAGAATGCTAATTATTGGTGGCCTGAAGATGGGGATAGGAGTAAGGGCTCGCTGCAAATGGACATGGGGAAATATTTTGGGGTGATGAAAGTGTTCTAAAACTGGACTGTGGCGATAGTTGCATAATTTCATAAACTTGCTAAAAATGATAACCGTACACCTACAATGGGTGGATTTTATGGTATATAAATTATACCTCAATAAAGCTATTCAGAAATGAGAGGAAATGAAATGAAGCCAGATCTCACAGGTGACTGCATTCACTCAGGTGTCGTCACATTTCCCTCTATCCTTTGTCCAGCAAAGAGATGTGCACTCTCAGCAGAAGCTGAGTGAATGGCCAGGCCAAAATAAACTGCCTCTCCCACCCTCCCCTTTCCCTGAGCCCAGCTCAGATGCAGATGCTGAAACTGCAGTTCCTTTGATGGTATTCCAGAGCCAGGGCAAGAGAAAGATTCATGATGTCTAATAACCCTCATCTCTGTAGCTCTGTCCTCTCTCTAATTAGAGAGATCTCCTTTGGGCACATCTCAGAAATCAGGACATCTTTGCAGCTATCACAGCAGAGATTAGTAAAATAACCAAGTATTGGGAACTGTGGTACAGTCCAGGATTTTTTCCCCAGATCAAAAATGCCCAGCCAAGTTTTGTAATGTTTAGAGTTCTTCTTTTGACTGCATTCTTTTCGGCCCTGAATTAACATGGTCTTCTCAGTCATTGTGCAGAATAGTTCAGGCTCAGTACATGAAGAACGTAGGCCTGGCATGAAAAGGGGCTGATTTACAAGCAAGGCTGACGTTCCATGCTTCTAGGCTCTGATTGGGCCAGCATCGGTCCTGAGTCGTTGGTGTCCATGCCTTACCTGGTATTATGTGTTTGCATGGCCCCTCTGCTTACAAGTAGCACACTTGTCACAAATCAGAAGACCTGTCCTCCAGTGTAAGTTTTTGTTTTCCCATATGCTAACACGGGAAGTTAACGGCCCTGGAAAATCTGTCATTAATTAGAAATTTTCACTATCGCAGTTTTTTTAACTTAACAATGAGATGTGACATTTGACTCTAAATAGGTCTGTGTACTAGTATAGTAGGCTAATTGCAGTAACAAATAAACCCTATGTTTTCTGTTGCTATGGAACAAATTACCACAAACTCAGAAGCTTAAAAGAGCATCCATTTATTATCTCAGATGTCAGACAGCATGATTGGGTTCTCTGCTCAGAGTCTCACAAGGCTAACGCTAAGGTGTCAGCCATCAAAGGAGACTATCTGTCAAGGCAAATGCCTCTTACCCTTTGAATCTATTTCAGCAGAGAGGGTCCAGCCTCTTTTGAGGGCTCCCCTGACTAGGTTGGACCAACCAAGAATAATCTTCTTCTTTTAAGGCTGACTGATGAGAGACCTTGATTGAATTTGCGATATCTGTTTTCAGCAGCACCTATATTCACATTTGAATGACCCCAAGGTTCACGTACATCAGAGGTTATCTTAGAGCTCTGCCTACCACAGATGCCTAAATGCATTACGGCACAAACATAATAAGGGATTATTTCTTCCTCACACAAATATTCCAAGGTAGTTGCAGGTCAGGGCTGTGGGGTTAGCTCTTTCTATAGTCAACCAAGGGCATAGACTGGTGGAGGCCCTGCTGTTTTCAACAAGTGGCTTTCAAGATCTTTCTGAACCTTAGCAGCCAGCCAGCAGGAGTACAACACAAAGGCACATGAGACAGAAGGTCTTTATGGACCAAGCCTGAGAGTGGTGCCTGTCACTTTGTCTGCTCACAGTGGATTAAACAGAACTCAGTCACATGATGGCATCTAACTGCAAGGGATGCTAGGACATGCCGTCTTTAGCTGGGTAGCCACTTCTCAATGATGGTTTTACACGTGACTAAAAGAGCACCAGTTTTTGGTAGACAGCTTGACATACCTCTGCCATGACTGAATTTTGGGGAAACAATCCAGAAGGAATGTATGCAAATAAGGCATATTATCCTCCAAGATTAAAAGCTGATATTGTCGAATAAATATCTCAGATCTGACCAAAAGACAGATCATTTTTAAAATGTCAACATATATATTACCCATAATTTAATTGCTCAATGTATTTACTAGATTCAACCACAAAAACCTTTGACTTGGCCAGGTGTGGTGGCTCATGCCTGTAATCCAAGCACTCTGGGAGGCAAAGGCAGGCAGATCACTTGAGGTCAGGAGTTCAAGACCAGCTTGGCTAACATGGTGAAACCTTGTGCTTACTAAAAATACAAAAATTAGCCAGGTATGATGATGGGTGCCTGTAATCCTAGCTACTCAGAAGACAGGCATGAGAACTGCTTGAATCTGGGAGGTGGAGGTTGCAGTGAGCCAAGATCATGCCATTGCACTAACTCTGTCTCAAAAACAAAACAAAACAAACAAGAAAGCTTTTGACTCTTGAAAACACTGTCCACTTCCAATTGATGAGGGGTTGGATGATTGAGATTATCCCAAAGAATATGATCTAGGTCATCAAAATCTGGGTTCCGAATGTTCTGAACAATAGAAAACGTGAGAAAAACTACATTACCTTCCAAAACGATTACTTTAAATTGTGACATTTATTTGAAAATAAAAGTTCCAGATGTTTTCTTTAAAGTATCTTATGTTGTTTAAGTCACACTTCATCATTATCAGTCTTTCCTATCAGAGAAAAGTGTGTCTGGGAGATATACAAATAAAAGCTTTGTGTTGCCAAGATAACATTTGCCAAATTTGGTCTTAAAAAATGTTCTGAAAGTCACTTTCTGTATGCTGTTGTAGATGCAACTCAAAAATTACAGAAATTTTCTTTTTTTCACACTCTTGAATTTTCTACTTTATGTATTTCTTTTTGGCTTTTTAAAAGGCAACAGATTTAAAAAAAAATTAGAGGAAAAACATTTGTTCTAATGTGTCACTTGAGAATCCCAGACAATACATGGTATCATTGAGCTGAAGTGTGGTATAGCCTATAGAATTTAGCACTTCTCACAAAGAAAGGAGAGACCCAGTGAGAGAGGCAGACAGTAGTGTTAAGAGACTTTCCTTAGTTCATGGGGTGAGGCCAATGAACATCCAGAAATGGAAAAGAATTGTTCTACCTTCTTGACTTATGTGTAGCAACTAAATCACAATTAGAGAAAGATATCTGTGTGTGTGCATGCGTGTGCATATGTGTGTGTGAAGGTGTGCATGTGTACAAGGAAATGGAAAATGCATCTCTACCTGACGTCATAATGAAACTAGGTTTTCAGCCAATATATTTTGCTTTTGCCTTTGCATATCTGTCGCCTGTTAGACCCTTATATTGTACCTGTGTATAAAGGAAACCTCTAAGTCTAGTTGAGAGACAAAGAGCCTTGAAGGCTGTGATCCATTAAGGAACCATATTGAAAAAAATGTACAGCCAGGCAGTAATTAAGAGCAAATGAGGTCAGAGGTGAGCACAGTAAGTAAATTAGACTCAAGTGGGCAGTGAGATCTGAGAGCAAACGAGAGTGGTGAGGAAAGAGGATGAGAACGTAAGTCACATGGACTCTGCATCTTTAGAGTGCTGTTTGACCACAGGGAATAGAAAACCCAACTAATAGTGACTTAACTCCGAGGTGCCTGTTTTTCTCAAGGGAATGGACTCAGAGGAGCCACTTCCCTGCCTTGCCTTTGCAGTTTCATTAACGCATCGAGCTCCTTCCATCTTTCCAATTAACAGAGCTTCTCTTTGGTCCTCATGGTTTCAAAACAGAAGTGAAAGGATTGTGGGAGTCAGGACCTCACATGGAATAAACCAGGAAGGCAGGAGGTGGAGATGAGGATGGAATGCATGAATTTGAAATTGAGGAAGGGGCAGTAGGTATTCATAATGGTAAGGTCTAGTATGGTATGATTATGGAGGTGAGTGAGGTTGGGTGGACAACAACACCCTTGAAGAATTCAGGAAACAGAGAAGCAGAGTATTAACAAGATCATCTACAGGTACATTGAAACTTCCAAATGTTAAAGCAGAAGTGGTATTATTTTAAATGAATTATGACTCTTTCCTCCCCATCCAACATCCATTTAACCTTCCATTGTCTTCATGATGGGTGTACAAAAACAAATGCCTTGCGGAGTTGCTATAACATGTCGTGAGTCGCCTGTTTTTCTTCATGTGCGGTTTCCTTCTAGCCTGTTCTAGAGACCACATATTGCCCTGTGTTGGAGGGAGTGCCACTCTTTAGCCTGGGACACCATGCTCCTCGGCTCCTGCCAACTGACACACTCCAGCGGAAGGCTCTTCCTTTTCTTCCCCCTCCACATGGGACGTGCTCTCAGCTGTCTTTCCAATGAGTCTTAGAATCGAATACAAAAAGCTGCTTCGTCGCTTTCATCCTCCTTCCCTCTGCTGCCCAGAGGACCAGACAGGCTGCTCTCAGTTGTCAGATCCATTATTGGGGCTCAAGATACATCACAGTCTCTTAAAAGCCAAAACAGTTTTTTTAAAAAGAAAGAAAACACAAAACTTGTCTTTTGCTGACTGTATGTACAGCTACTCACTTCACCACTGCTGCTCTTTTATTTGCCTGGAAGCTATTTTCTCAGTTTAGTTACCTCCCACCTAAAAGAGTTTAGTTTCCAAGATCTACCTTTAGGGAGACTGTTTTACTCCCTTTGAATCTTTCATTGTTGGTAAATTCCTAGAAGTATTTCTGTCCCTTTAAAAAATGTAAAAATTGCATGGGGTCCTCTGGTTCTCAGGCTTCAGAACTGGGCAGGTGAGCTGGTTCTTCCAAGCCTCTCCCTCCAGCAGAGGCAAATTGCTCTGAACAGCTCTCCTCCCACGTTCTCAAATCGCCAAGGACAGCCCAGCCTCCCTCCTGTCTGTGCAAGCAAAACTCCTCCCTCTCACCTTGCTGTCTACACAGCCTCCCACCAACTGAGGGAGACACCAGCAAATGCATTCTGCTGACTCTGACTTTACTCCAGGTTTGAATTGTCCAGATCTTTAGAATGTAATTGCTCCTGTGTGGCCATCTACTTAGAAGTTCGGAAAAGCAAAATGAATCTTCCTATTTCCCCCCAAGTTATGACATTTCTTGCCATTATTCTGTTGACAACAGAAACCATTCCTTTACTGTTTACCAGCTGGATCTCTGGGCTCCAGCAAAGAAGCTGAATCTAATTTCATTATGAAACAGCATCTGATTTCAGCTGATCCCATTCACTTTTTACTTTGAGGTTAAACACTTCAAATGATTCTTTTTGCCTTCTTTCTGGCCCCTCTTGAAATTCCCCATTTGGTTTTTCTTAGCTGCCTGTAATCTCATGGACACAGAGTCTTCCGGCCTGTAATCTCACGGACAGAATCTCCCTCTTCTGACTCCTCCAGTGTCAGTTTCTATGACAAGTATGGACAGGATTAGGTGACAGCCTACATCTGTGTCATCTTGCTTCATCAGAAGAAAGGGGAGGGGGCCAAGGTCTATAGATCACAACTAGCAGGAATTTGTCCTGTACAGTGCGGGCGTGTAATTCTCAAGGCTTGCAAGGGCCCCAGACTGGGTTGCCTTCCCTCCCTCCCTTTCTCCCTTCCTCCCTCCCTCCCTTTCTCCCTTCCTCCCTCCCTCCCTTTCTCCCTTCCTCCCTCCCTCCCTTTCTTCCTCCCTCCCTTTCTTCCTCCCTCCCTTCCTTCCTTCCTTTCCTCCTTCTTTCTTTTTCTTCCTCTCTTTCTTTCTTTCTTTCTTTCTTTCTTAGTTTCCTTTTCTTTCTTTCTTCCTCTTTCTTTCTTTCTGACATGGAGTCTCACTCTGTCACCCAGGCTAGAGTGCAATGGCTCAATCTCAGCTCACTGCAACTTCCACGTCCCAGGTACAAACAATTCTCCTGCCTCAGCCTCCCACCCCCTGAGTAGCTGGGATTACAGGTGGATGCCACCATGCCCAGCTAATTTTTGTATTTTTAGTGGAGATGGGGTTTCACCATGTTGGCCAGGCTGATCTTGAACTCCTGAGACCAAGCGATCTGCCCACCTCAGCTTCCCAAAGTGCTGGGTTTACAGGCGTGAGCTACCGCACCTGGTCTCTTTCTTTTTTCCTTTCTTTCTTTCTTCCTTCCTTCCTCCTTTGTTCCCTCCCTCCCTCCCTCCTTCCTTCCTTCCTTCCTTCCTTCCCTCCCTCCTTCCTTTCATTTTTCCCTCCCTCCTGTCTTTCTAAAGTTATTCTGGAAAATCATAAGCAGCTTACAGAACACAGGGCAACCTGTGCACCTTTGTGTGCAGCTGTATGTCCATGTGTACACCTCTGTGTGCACATCTCTAGGTGTGTGCACACCTGTGTGTATGCCTCTGTATGTGTGTGCACCTTTGTGTGTGCATATTTGTGTGTGTGATAAATTTAAGTGATGCCCAGTATTGACAGGGCACTTAAAAGCCATGAGGAAATGGTACACAGACCAGTTTCTGTAATGGGACTTGCTGCATTGCAAGGAAGTAAGGTGACTTTCATGGGGAGTGGGATACACTCAACTCAGAAAATGAGAAATCTCATGTATCGAAGGGTAGCATGGCCTCTCTATAACACAACTGTGTATCCTTCGAGAGGTCATAGTTCAAATTGGAATAATCCTTCCTTCTCCCTCAGAATGTGTCTTTCATATAATGAAAGACCTAGCATGGTATTAAGTAAATAATAACAGAATGACTGGCGAGGTGTGTAAAACTAATGCTGACAAAAGCACTTGGTGGCACTGATGCTGTCCAAGTCAGCCGAGTGGAATGACAACCCCAAGCCTTGTAAATGGCATTATGAAGTTGAAGGTGACTCTGAAGACGGAGGGCAAGAGGGCAAGCATTGGAGCATACAGGGGTGCCTTGGAATGTTTCCAGAAATGTGCCCCAGGGGAAACAGAAAATATTTGACTGCAAAAAAAGAGGGAGCATACAAAGACCCAGGCAAGCCTGTGCATTTTTGGGGTGAAGTTGTGGATAACTCATGTTGGCAGAGTAGACAATCTGAGAAGCAGGAGGGCACCAGACAGGGATTGTGAAAAGGAAGAAGACTCAGAAAAGGCAGAAAGTGACTCTAAGGCACTGAGTGTAAAGCAGCAGGAATGAATCCAATGACAACAACGCAGGCTAAGAAGAAATAACCCAGAGACGGGAAATTGAGCATCCTCTGTCCAGTACGGTGGCCAGCAGCCATGGGTGGCTCAGGCACATGTGACACTCAGTTTGAACTGAGAATTGCTCTAAATGCAGAATACACGAGACGGCAAACAGGAGGAAAACGAAGGTAAAATGCCACATTAATATATTTTGTGGATTCCATGTTAATTATAATCTTTGGATACATTCAGTTAAATAAAACATTATTGACATTAATTTTATGGGTTTTTTTTTTACATTTTTGAACTAAACATTTTACTTCAGAAGGAGACATTTTTTTCATTGCATATGTAGCTCACGTGATATTTCTCTGATGGCCTTGCTCCCGAAGTGCTTCTAACGGAGTTTGCGCAGAGAAGAGAACAGGTGGAGCAGAGATAATATTGTGATGGTAGAAATTACACTGGGCTTAGAGTTCACTTCCTGGGTACAGGTCATTGAGCATTACATAATTTCAGAAAACCTCAGTTTCCTCATCTGTAAAATATGGTGCTTGCTAATATTTGTTTGATGGAGTTGTTGTTAAGCCTAAATATGAAACCATGCAAAGCCTCTAATGGGATACCTTGCATGTAGCAGGAGGTCCTCAAAGGGTAGTTCCTTTCTTCCCTTCCTTTCCCTCACCCAGAGTAATACATCGGGGGCTCCAGAGGCAGCAGGCAGAGCTGAAATAACCTTAGTGAGTTCTGAATGTGTCAGCTTTCTAAATGCAGTGGATTGCTGGACATGGGGCAAGTGAAAGGAGAATAGAAAGCCCAGTGGAGAAGTCAGTTTAGCAAGGACTGCAGCCATCATGCAATGACCGAGCCACACACCAATTTGAATGGGGGGGTAGAATTAGCAACAGAGAACAAGTCTTGATGGGTAGCAGGACGGTGTCCTGTCCAGTTTTGCTAAAATCTGCTGTCAGATACATTGTATTAAGCAGATAGGTTTCCTATTAAGTAAAGAAGTAAGATTTTCTGATTCTTTGTGGTTTTGTAAGGCCAACTCTGAGTTAGCCATAGCCTCAGCAACTTGCAGCAATAATGCATCTTCAAATAAAGTTTAGCAACCCTGAGAAAGATGCTAAAACTCATGCTTATTGTTGAGCTAAGAGACTCACAAAGAGAAGAACTTAGGTACTTGCTACTCGTAACTAAGCCACCCACCGGGGGACACCAGATAACAGTGAATGTTCCAGGATCCTGAGGAGGCTCAGTGGTGGCAGCAAAAGTAGTTTTTTCAGAGGTTCCTGGTCATGATTTGACACTCCTTAAAGAAAGGAAACTGAGGCCAAGGAATCCTGATGAATGAGAAATTCATCCAGTTCCAATCAACTGGATTAATACTTCAAGAATGGCCATATCTCTTCTGCTATAAGCCTCGACAATGGGAAAGAAAAACAGATGCATGGCTAGCCTAGAATGGTAGATAATCACCAAATTACTCCAGGAAGTATTACAAAAACCACTGGTCTACAGAGACTTAAAGAGATCTGCTTCTGCTGTAATGGCAGTGATTTGTTCCTTCCCCACTGAGAAAATTGAGTCTCTCTTCTTGGGGCCTCAGTTTCTTGATTTGAAGATCATGAACAGAGAACAGGGCATCATAAAACCTGTTTCCTTATTTCATGCATTCAAAAGAGGCCCCATCTTTGTGCATGACTGGAGAATATTGTAAATTACTCTGAGTTTTGAAGGACCCCTCCTCTGTATGACAAATACACCGTACCAAAGGTTTCAATAACCCAAATCACGTGCATGCTGGTAGTCACAAAGATGTACAAAAAGACATGAAATGTGTCTCAGTCAATTCAGGCTATGATAATTAACAAAATAGCTTAGACTGATGCCTTATAAACAACAGATATTTATTTCTCACAGTTGTGAAAGCTGGTAATTCCAAGATGAAGGTGTCAGTATATTTGGTGTCTGGTAAGGACTTTCTGGTTCAAAAATGACACTTTTTCACTGTGTCCTCTCATGGTGGAAGGGGCCAAGGCAGCTCTTTGGAGCCTCTTTTAGAAGGACATTAATCCCGTTCATGAGGGGTCTTCCCTCATGACCTAATCACTTCCCAAAGGCCCCACCTCCCAGTACCTTTCTATTGGTGACTGGTTTCAACATATAAATTTGAGGGGGACACACACGTTCAGACCATAGCACCACAGGCATCCAAAGTTGCCTGTTACTCATCTTCTTCCCTACGTGCCTTAGGCATAAGGAAAATCTAAAAATAAAATTCTTCTCTTGCTAGCTGAATATTCTAGTGGGAAAATTAGTCATGGTGTTAATAATCAGTTTGTCTTATTAAATCGTCCTCTCTCCCACCCCTATCATCCAAATTAGTACAGAATTTAGAGTCAGCTGAATAATTTCACCATTCAGTTAAGTCATTTAATAAGTGTGGGTTTTCTTCTAGCAAACCCTAAATCATTATGTTGAATTGAGAAAAAGATGTTGTTTTCAGCTGGAGTGTAAAAATGTCGCTATAGTGGCCAGTGTATGAAAAAAAAAGAAAAGACAATTTTAGCTTGGTGGCTCACAACTCAGATTTAAGTCACTGCTACAAAACGCTTGTCACACCTAGTTGGGACGTCTTTGCCCTAGATTCTCAAGTGATTGGTTTCATGTAATTCTTCCACTAAGTGGTATTTTCTCTCTTAATGCACAGACAGGATGGTGTCACATTCTTGTTGACCTCAAAACCCAAAGTAAGAGAGAAAAGCTGTCTAGCTAGGAAACAATGCCAGGTAGTCATGAGCTCTGCAGATGGCTTGTGGAAGCTGAATATTCCTCACACTTCTCAAAACAAAACCCATCTAAAAAAAAAAAAGTATTCATTTCATTTCCACTGGCCTAAAATGTAGGGTCTTCTCTATGGTCTGACTGTTCCTCAGGCCTCTGCTATGTGCTGTCAGTGAGATGCCCGAGGTTCTCTGGGCTTGTCCGCAGCCCCATCCCTTTGGAGGGCCTTCCTGATGGGGTTCAGGTTCCTGCAGGATTAGAAGTCTGCGGCTCATGCACTCAGCAGGGCTAGCTGTGTTGTTTACTCCTCCTGTCATCTTGGTTCTTTTGTCCTATAGTGACACCTTGACTCCTGTGACTTTTATCAGCCAGATAAAGAGGTCTTTTTATCCAAACACTTGTGAGATCCTCTCCCAATCATCAGTATACTGAGTCCTGCCCCAGCATGTTGTGCAGTGGTGTGCTGGAGATGGCCTGGGCTGGCCTGTAAGAGTCCATTGTGCACAACGCTCTCAACTTTGACATCACAGGGGGAGCCTCAAATAAACCATGCTGGTAGTACTTACACCATGAACATTGTCAAATGCTACAAATCAAGGTTTGGTCCCCAGTGTCAGTTACTAAACATTTGCAGGCTCACCCCGTGTCCATCTATTGACACATCACTCCCTCAAACTCAGTAGCTGTCTCCAAAACCACTCCAAGTGTGGGGAATATTCAGCTCCCATAAGCCATCTCCAGACCTCGTGATTGCCTGGTGTTTTCTCGTTAGACTTCTTTTCTCTATTACTTTGGGTTTTGAGGTCA
Organism: Aotus nancymaae; assembly: GCF_030222135.1. Taxonomy (NCBI): domain Eukaryota; kingdom Metazoa; phylum Chordata; class Mammalia; order Primates; family Aotidae; genus Aotus; species Aotus nancymaae. The sequence goes on along the minus strand of NW_026988412.1, from coordinate 6,186,858 downwards.
GTAAGAATGCAGCACAGTTCTGTCTGTGCATTAAGACAAAAAAATACCACTTAGTGGAAGAATGATACAAAACTGATCACTTGAGAATTTTGGGCAAATGTGTCCCAATCAGGTGTGACAAACCCGTTGTAGCAGTGACTTAAATCTGTGTTGTTTGAGAGCCCAAGCTGAAACTGTTCACTTCCATTTTTCTCAAGGCAAGTTTCTGAAATTTAGACCTAAATGGAATGTTTTGAAATATAAAGTCATTGAAAATTTCAAATAGTTGTTAGCAATAATATCCACCCTTTTTAATGAAGTCGTAACAGAATAAATATATTTATGTGTGTATGTGTGTGCGTGTATGGGTGTGTGGGTGGGTGGATGGATGGGTGGATGGATGGACGATGTTAAAATAGAACTAAATGGGTTGAAGCATGACCTGCAATAGAAGATGGTGGAGGGAAACGAGGATGGAGCTTCCCTCCTTTACTGTGTCCTCATTTCAGGGCCCTTGAAGAAACATCAGGCTCTCTGAGTCACAGTTTGAGAAACAAGGGGTTACTAAATTTTTAAATCAGCTTTATTGACATATAATTTTATACAAAGAAAATACCATTTTTAGAAACTTTTTATTTTATTTTATTTTATTTATTTTGAGACAGAGTCTTGCTCTGTCACCCAGACTGGGGTGCAGTGGTATAAGAAACTTTTTATTTTGAAATAAGTTTAGATATACAGAAAAGCTGCAAAATAGCACAGTGAATTCTCTTTACCCTTCGCCCCGCTTCTCCTAATGTTAACATCTTACGTAATCACAGTACAATTATCAAGATCACAAAGTTGACATCTACAGACTTTTTTAAACTTCACCAGTTTTCCCATCACGCTGTTTGTCGGGTTCAACTCAAGATCCCACAGTGCATTTGATTGTTGTCTCTTTAGTAGCCTCCTCTCCGTGTCAGATCCTTGGTCTTTTCTTATTTTTAGGACCTTCAACATTTTGAAGAGCTTGGGCCAGTTTAGGTTTGTCATCTGTTTTCTGGTGATTTGGTTGAAGTTATAGATTTTCAGAGAAATACCACACTGATGCTGTGCAACTGTCAGCACATTGTATCAGGGGCACGTAGTGTTGATATGCCTCATTGCTAATAATGTCAACCTTCACCACTTAGTATAATGCTTCTGAAATCTATCCATATAGTTATAAGTATGTGCTGTGTGTAAAGAGGCAGTTTAGTCCCTTTTTATTAACAAGAAGAATTCTATCATATGGATGTACTAAAGTTCATTCATCCATTCACCAATTGATAAACATCTGAGTTGCTTCTGATTTGGGGGTATAATGAATAAAGCTGCTGTGAACATTTATGTACAACAGTTACTGTCTACAGATTTTTCACTTTTCTTGGGTAAATACCTGGGAGTGGTATGTAAGTATAGGTTGAATTTTATAAGAAGCTACCAAACTGTTTTCCAACATGGCTTTACTTTGTCACATTCCCACCAGCAGTATCTGAGGTTCCAGTTGCTCTGTGCTCTTGCTAACACTTGATATTGTCGGTTTTCTTTAGTAATTCTAGTGAGTGCATAGTTGTATCTCACTGTGGCTTCTATTTGTTTCCCTAATGATGAATAATATGAGCATCTTTTCATCACCTTCTTGTTCATTAACTTTTTTGATAAAGTGTTTGCTCAAATTTTTTGTTCACTTTTAATTGGGTTATTTCTTTTGTTTTTATATTGTAAGTATTCTTTAATATATTGAATACATGTACTTCAGAAGATACACAGTTTGTGATTATTTTCTCCCCGTCTATGGCCTGCATTTTCATTTTCTTGGCAGCATCTTTTGAAGAGCAAAGTTTTTTTATTGTTAACTTTTGTTTGTTTGGTTTCATTTGATGTGGCTCATTTTATCAATCTTTTTTCTTTCCTAGTTTTTCCTTTTCCTTTTGTGTGTTCTATCTAATAAATCATTGTGTAACCCAAGGGTTACAAAGATTTTCTCCTATATTTTCTTGTAGAGGACTTTCAAGTGGCAACAGCTCCTGGTGTATTTATTTTCCTTTTAGTTCCTCTACTTATTCCCTTAACGCTAACTCTGGTAACAAATTCTCTTCCACCAATTAAGTGCACTGAGAATCCCTAATCCTTTGGCCAGTGAAGAAATCCTTGTAATAATTATGACACATTTTGATTCTTTTGTCATCATAAATATTCATGTGTTGGCTTCTGTGAGCACTTGCTACTGACACTCATAGTTTCTGTGCTCTCAAAAGCAAACCATAGATGAAGACTTGAAGACAACAGTGTGCTCATAAATATTCAACAACTAGTTCTCCTAAAATAAAAAAAAAATAAGTAAAAACCCTGACATGTAGCATTTGCAAATTTCCATGGTGTAAATACTCACATGGCCAATTTTCAATTACTAGTGTTACATCAACTGATTGACAACAGTCCTGAAATTTTAATAATTGTCTCTCGTGATGGTTCATGAGATTCAAGCCTACTCCAGCATAGCCTCAGGTGCAGGTAGTTTATTTGAGGTGATCCCCAGAAGTTAGAAGTGAGGAAGTGAGAGAAATGAGACAGAAAATGTGAAGCCAACAAAGGGGGGATTAAAAAGCTGAAAACACTGAGGACAACTGGGGCTCTATCCCGCAAAGGAGTCTCAGAGGAACTGTGCAGACCACAATTCAAAATTGCCCCAAGGAGGGCGGAGAAGACCACGTAACTGAGGTACCGATTCCTACTCCTGTCTCTGTGTTGTTGGTCATTGTTCTTGGGTTGTTAAAACCCGGGCACTTTCAGGCTGCTCTGCACATGGGCTGAGAAAAGTTCTCTAGCACTAGGAGAAACTGCAGGCAGAAAAGTAGAAAGTCACAGGTGAGGTGTGGGTAAGAAGCTGTCGTGGGTACAAAGCTGCCAGTGTATCTTAAGTTGTCCATTGTCAAAAGGGGCAGAAGGGTACATCTGCTCCATGTCACAGACATGTTTTAGACACTGGATTACTGCTAGTCCACAACACCTCCCATTAGATCCACAGTCAGAGCTGCAATTCCCTATCTGGTACAAAGTTGATGATAAAACATAACTAACAAGAGGAACCTCAGTGTTTATTAAATAATCCTTTCTTTATTGGCTGACGTCAGTGGATTCAGATTCCCCACCTGACCAGATCCTAGTGACACTGGCATTCCCTATAGGAGCATGACTTTCATTGTCTGTTCAATTAGCACATTTTGTATCTTTGAAGAAGGAGTAATTCTTTGTCAGTTCTTAAAATATATGTAAGTGTAATTAATAGAATCCAATCAAATAGTTTCTCCATCCAGGCCACTTAATAATTAGAATTATATGTATGTGTGGGGTGAGGAGGAGGGTTGTCTCACAAATTGATAGGCAAGTCAGATTCAAATATTTTCTTATCTCCAGACTGTCTCACTGTGGTAGCATCTTGAGCTCCAGTAAGCTGTCTACATTCCGGGGGTATTTCCACTGACCTTTCCTTGTTTGGACATCTGACCTAATGTTTCTGTGGTTATGGAGATCAGAGAGAATCTTAACATGACAAATAACAACATATTTTCTTAAATGCAAAATCCCAGTCTTTCTTGGGGCAAAAAGAAATTGGCTATGACTCTGTCTTCTCCGCTGGGGAAATGTCCCACAGATGTGGAACAGATGGGCCTAGATTTAAACACCATCTGCTTTTCAGTTGTAATTAACATCGGATCCAGGGGCAGATTGGATTTTACCATTGCGTTGGTCATCCCTGATGACCGCTGGGGAATCCTAAATCATGTGTTTGTTAGAATGTGACATCTGGGTTGAGTTTCTTTGGATTGGCAAAAGCTCTTAGGAGTCAAAGGAAGAAAAAGAAACCAACCTTTTCAGCAAACCAGTCCTATGTGTCCGTTTCTATGGAAGTGGCCGTCACAGATGCAGTCGAAGAATAAGCCTGCTGACCTTTCCTGGTGATTTTTGTAAAGAAGAACGTATGCATGCTTCCCTAAGTCCACATCTAGTCAGTTGGTCCCACTTTTTGAACCAGTTGATTAAAATAACAATGACCCCCAGCAACAATAAAAGTATCTAGCACTTAATGAATGCTTGAAACATTCCTGCTATTGTGCTAAGAATTTTGCATGCATTACCTAGTTTCAAAGCAACCATATGAGATTGGTACTATTATTTTTCCCCTTTTACACACAAAGGAAACTGAAGCCTTAGTGAGGTTAAAATACCTCGAATCACACGGCTGAAATGTGGACCCAGGCTGTCGGATTCCTCCTTCGTAATCAGTGTCGTTACCATCTTCACCGACTTATTTACATCTGGGAAGAGCAAGGGTAACTGGCTAGCAAGTTTCTTCCATTCATGTTTTGTAAGGTGCAGAAGAGAAACACAAAAACTCAAAGCTACCACTGCCCTCCGGTCTTTTTATAACCTCCAGGGAATTTACTTCTCTTGTGCTTCAGTGTGCCTTACCCCGCTGTGCCTTTATATGATCTCCTGGATTCCCATTTGCAACTCTGCTTCTTGCCTTTTCTAAGCCCTGGGGAAGGTAACTGGAAGCATGATTAAATTTTCACTCTGCTTCGCAGCCGTGGCCCCTAACATTGGTGTCAGCATATGCAAACTGCAAGTGTAGCTCCTCCTCATTAACAATGAGAACATCTCACATGTTGTCTGAGAACATCTTTCTCTTGAGCCCTGATTACTCTCTAAGCGCAAACTAGGTGAACAGATTGCAAGAAGGACATGCCTACCTAGACCAGGAGTCATTTGTACTGATGTCCAGGTACCAAGGTTTCCCTGGAAACCCCTGAATTTCAAGCTAGCCTTCATCAGCCAGAGATGAAGGAGCCCATGTGCCCAACTGAGCTAACTGTCTAACAGACGTTTTGAACTTCCTAGTTAAAAGTCCATAGTAATCATCTCGTAATTATTTTAATGGGTTGTCATTGAAGTGTGAAGTTGAAAGTGCTGTAATAAGAAGCTTCAGTCTGGCTTCGTTAGCTGTACTAAATCATAAGCAATAGAACCGAAGGTCAGAGTTTAAACCCCACACAAGTCTGTTGGCTTTGTTCATTTACACACAGCCTCAGATTGCACCCTACCCGCTGCCTACCCACTGCCTTCCAGCTTGTTAGTTCTTTGCACCTAGCTCAAGAAGGATCAGGCTAGAAACTCTAGGATGACCTAGTTGGCTCATCACCACTAATGAGAAATCATATTCTACTCCAGCAACACATCCTATGGGATTAGGTCAGTTCTGGCAATAGGATACAGGATAGAGAGGCAGTTAAGGAAGTGGTCCCAACCTGGGACTCTTACCGTGGCTTTCAGCTGGGTGCACAAAGTTAGATTGTAGGGTGGCTCCCTGAGTACTTTCTCAGGGTGCCAATCTTCCAGGGACACTCAAACATCATTATAATAAACTGGAAAGATGGTGCTGCTTAACTTGGATTTCCACATGACAGAAGTCATTACACAACTGAAGACAAATGAATCCATACAACTGAAGACAAAACCCATCCCCTCCATCTTTGAGATGAAGTCTTGCTCTTTTGCCAGACTGAAATGCAGTGGCACGATCTTGGCTCACTGCAACCTCTGCCTCCCGGGTTCTAGTGATTCCCCTGTCTTAGCTTCCAGAGTAGCTGGGACTAGAGGCGCGCACCACTCCACCCAGCTAATTTTTTTTATATTTTTTAGTAGAGACGGGGTTTCACCATGTTGACCAGGATGGTCTCGATCTCCTGACCTCATGATCCGCCCACCTTGGCCTCCCAAAGTACTGGGATAATAGGCATGAGCCACTGCGCCCAGCCCTGAAGGGTATTTTTTTTTAACTCTGCTATTGCCAGCCTAAATATACATACTACATATATTTTATAGGTGCTCACGTTGTCCTAGCTGGTTGAGATTTTAAAATTGAACAGTGTATAGTAGCTACCCATGTTAAATAAAACGTGTTCACTATCTAAATTGTAAATATTAAAACTTTGAATTTACCCACAAGAAGTGGCCTGCTTGAGAAAAATGCAAAAGAAATTTGAGAGAGAATAACGGTGAAAAGAAAATGGGAGACATTTTGCAGACTTGTTTTCAGAATATTGACTATGCTTGGGCCACGGTAAATGAATTAGTAAGAGGCTTTATTTCTATACACATTTTTATTAATAGAAGATTAGTTTCCTCCTCCCTCCTCCACAGAATAAATGTTGAGTAAATATTTAAAGAACACGGGCTTGAAGAGGCGCCAGATCACGAGCCTGCTGGGGTGCCATGTCTGAGCCCTGTTGTGTTTTGGAAGTCCTGGTTGCTCGTCCTTGGTTGGCCCAGTTCCACTGTCTGATGTTAACTGGTAGCAGCAGCGTCCCTCAGCTCCCAAGTCTGTGCTTGCAGAGGGAACAAGAAAGTGACAGAAAGGCAAGAATGCAAACATCTTGATAACTTTAACCCGTCTTGTATCTTTCAAAAGCACAATGCTGGACAATAACCGTACCTCTAAGTCTGGCATGAAAATTCCTACCTTATTGTGATAACCCTCAGAAAGGCTTATGTTACTAATAAGAACCTTTAGGCAAGAAGTAGGTTTTTCACCAACCTTGAAGTGAAGAGTTCTATTATCTTGTGGACAGTTGAATGAATTTTGAAACTGCAAAGGCCTCTAAAAGATTTAAGTAATCTAATATTTACAGTACATACCTAGATAGAAGTCATCGTCCTCACTTCTCAAGTAAGCCTGAAGAGGAGGAACCCAGTGTCGGCAAACGGGACCTCTAGCCAGCCGGTCTTTTCCTGGGATTAGCAGAACTCTTACAGAATATGCCACTGGGGTTTAGAAAAGCAGTGGGGAGGGAGTATCATGGAGAAATGGGAGAGGATGAAAGGGAAGAAAAAATCCGATGAACCAGTAGAGGTCACGGGCATTCTGAGCCTCCTCTTGTGTTGCTAAAAGCAATCAGGATTAGAGCCGTGGCTTCTGGCTTAGACTGGAGTCACACAAACAGTCACACCATCATCACCAGCATCTTTGTCATCGTCACCACCATCTCCTTCTCATCACCATCACCATCATCATCATCATTGTCCCCACCATCATCACGTCACAATCACTATCATCACCATCTTCATCACCACTACGATCAAAACCTCATTCATTATCACCATCGCATAAGGTTCATCTAGTGGAGTAGCAATGATGCCTGTTCAAGACAGACAGACCTTATGCATCCAAATAGCGTGATCCTTCCCAGATGGAACTTGACCTGTTCCTCCAGTCTCATCTGTTTCTGTTCCCTCACTCACAATCTACACACTAGGAACTGTGAATAGTTTGTAGTTTTCAAGGTAAACCACATGAATTTTTGACACCATGCTTTTACCCATTCTGTTCCCTTGCCACTTCCTTCCTTCCTACTTTGCTTGGCTAATGCCTGTTCATCTTCTCAGTTGTTATGTAAGTATCAGCTCTTCCAGATAATCCTACTATATTATCCTCTCACTCTCAGCTCATTGCAACTTTTGCCTCCCAGGTTCAATCAATTATCCTGCTTCAGCCTTTTGAGTAGCTGGAATTATAGGCATGTGCCATCACACCTGGCTAATTTTTTTGTTTTAGTAGAGACGGGGTTTCACCCTGTTGGCCAAGCTAGTCTTGAACTCGAACTCCTGACCTCAGGTGATCCACTGGGATTACAGTCATGTGCCGCCACACCCGGCCTCCATCCTCTCACTCTCTAAAACCTAAGTTAGGTGTCCCTCCTCTGTGCTTATGTGGAATCTAGTGAGTAACTCTAGATTTAGCTTTAATTTCAAAGGCTCCACTTACTTATGTAGCAGACATGTGGGGGCTCCATCAGATCCACATGAATTCCCTTTCCTTGTTTGTGTGCCTATCCAGGAGCTCTGTGTGCTTTGCTACTAATGCTTCACCCCTGCAACCTTCCATGAACTACCTTAGGCTACTGGAGCCACTTCACCAGGATGCACTGAGAGTGGGAAGCACCTGGGAATTTGCATTCTCTGGGGCAGTCAATAGCCAATGACTGATTGGTATAGTAGTAGGAAAGCCCAGCTCCTTTGCCTCCAGGTAAGACAAATTCTGTGGTGCAATCCACATTCTGTACAGGGTGAGGCTAAGGCTGAGGTGTCACCTGGCATCACATCCCTCACTGGCCACTGCTTCTCCCTTGTCTCGCTTTTGCCACTACCTTGTTGGTCCCCTATTGTTTATGGATTCTTATCTGAGGGTCTCCTTCCGAGCAACCCAACACAAGCCTTTTTCCTTGTATTGATTCCTATCACTTGAATGCCAATTTCCCTCTCACACTAAATGGCACCTTTAAATGAATGAATGGGATGGTGACCAGACAGGTAGGGAATTCTACATCTTCATTGCCTGGAGTCTGCTGAGAGTGGAGGCTGTGTGATTCAGATCAGGGGCTTTGAAGTCATGCGGCACTAAATTTGGATGAATGCTGACTCTGTAAATCAGGTATCTTTCTTATTTCCTCCAAACGTCAGTTTACTCATCTGTGCATCAGAGATTCAGTAGGCCACTCTTCTGTATGTTGGTTATTGGGAAAGTGAAATGAGCTCATGCATATCAAGCACTGAGCCCAGGGCTTGGCCCATTGAAAGAGCTCATTCATTCATTCATTCATTTATTCATTCAAATTCCAAAAAGAGTGCCAGGTACTGTTCTGTAACTAAGGATACAGAAGTGAACTAAACTGTCCCAAGATCATTCAAGCAACAGTCAGGAGGCCAGTGGGCCTGGCACAGAGGCAGTAGCAAGGGAGAAGAAGCTGAGATCAGAGTGGCTACTTAGTGTCCACTACTCAAAATCAAGAGATTGTATCTAGAAGCCTAGCTTTGCAGCTTTTCTTGAAGAATCAGAAGCTTTGACCACACCAAGTTCATATTCTCTTGGAACAATTGAGTCAAAGATGGGCCTCCACTGTTCAGTGAGCAGTGGGCCCTACCTCATTCATTTCTACATTCTCATACCCTGCCGTTTCCTGTGGACAGTTGAGGTCATGGCCCAGGCAGCAGCCTCTGACAACACCAGGGACTCCCAAACTGCTCATTGCTCACTGCCTCCACCCTGTGCCCGTCATTCTTTCCCTCAACTACAGAATGGGGATAAAGAACTTCATCATCGATGCCTGTTCTTGTGCACATCAAATGAAGACTTCTGCTGGGTAATAATACTTTGAAAAAGAAGGAAACCCATACAGATGCAGGAGGAATTAACATTCCTTATTCTACAAAAGAGGACCTTCCTTGGAAAAGAATTAATGGACTCAAACCAGGAAGGTATCTTCCTCTAGAACCACGCTTCACAGAGTGTGTGTGTGCTTGCCAGGGGAGGGTTACCAGGAAAACCAGGAAACAGCTCTGCTTCTCCATCATACTTGGCAGCAGGGCTTCAGGGGGATGGCAGTGAGAGGGGATTTCACTTTTTCAAAAATGAACTTTTTTAAAGACATAAAAACACAGCCAACAAGCACATGAAAAATGCTCAACATCACTAATTATTAGAGAAATGCAAATTAAAACCACAATTAGATACCATCTCATACCAGATAGAATGGCTATTATTAAAAAGTCAAAAAATAATAGTTACTGACAAGGTTGAGGAGAAAAGAGAATGCTTATACATTGCTGCTGGGAATGTAAATTAGTTCAGCCACTGTGGAAAGCCATTTGGAGGTTTCTCAAGAACTTAAAACAGAACTTACCATTGGCCCTAGCAATCCTATTACTGGGTATATACCCAGCATATAAATATAGAATATTTTATAAGTCATCCAAAAGAATATAAATTGTCCTACCATAAAGACATTGCAGGCACCACTATTCACAAAAGCAAAGACATGGAACCAAATTAATTGCTCATCAACAGTAGACAGGGTTTTTTTTAATGTGGTATGCATACACAATGGAATTCTATACAGCCATAAAAAGAATGAGGGTTATGTCCTTTGCAGCAATATGGATGGAGCTGGAGCAAAAAAATGAACAGAAAGCCAAATACTGCATATTCTCACTTGTAAGCGGGAGGTAAACATTGAGTACACATGGACACAAAACAGGGAACAACAGATACTGGGGCCTACTTGAGAGTAGGGGGTGGGAGGAAGATGAAGACCGAAAAACTACCTATCAGGTACTATGCTTATTATCTTGGTGACTAAATGGTCTATACACCAAACTCCCATAACATGCAATTTACCCATGTAACAAACCTGCATATCTATCTCCGAAACCTGACAATTGAAAAGAAAAAAATAAACTTTTTAACCAAATCCAAAACTATGTCTCAATCATCTTCTCTTTGCAGCAGAAAAATAGGTATATGGACCATCACACCTGCATTAGAATGGCTGAAAAAATACATTGGAATACATCAAAAATTAAAACATTTGTTTATTAAAGGACACAGTTAACAGAGTGAAAGGGCAACTCACAGAATGGGAAAAAATATTTGCAAATCGTATCTCTGATAAGGGGTTAATATCCAGAATATATTAAGACCCCTTACAAGTCAACAACCAAAAAACAAATAATTCGATTTCAAAATGGGCAAAGGACTTGAATAGACCCTTCTGCAAAAAAGATATATATAAATAGCCAATAAACACATAAAAAGATGCTCAACATCACTAATCATTAGGGAAATGCAAATGAAAACCAAAATGAGATACCACTTTACACCCATTAGGATGACTACTATCAAAATATCAGAAAATAACTGGTGTTGGCAGGAATGCGGAGAAATTGGAACCCATTTACACTATAGTTAGGAATGTAAAATGGTGCAGCTGCTGTGGAAAATAGTATGGCAATTTCTCAAATAATTAAAAACAGAATTACACATGATTAAGCAATTCCATTTCTGGGTTTATACCCGAAAGAATTGAAATCAAGGACTCAAAGAATATTGCATCATTCACAACAGCTAAAAGGTGGAAACAGATCATCCATAGACAGATAAATGGATAAGCGAATTTGGTATAGACATAAAATAGAATATTATTCAGCCTTAAAAAGGAGGGAAATTCTAACACATACCACAACAGGGATGAACCTTGAATATATTATGTTAAGTGAAATAAGCCTGTCCCCAAAGAGCAAATATCATATGATTTTACTTGTACGAAGTACCTAACACAGTCAAATTCATAGAAAGGAGAATGATGGTTACCAGAGACTAAGGAGAAGGGTAAATGGGGAGTTATTGTTTAATAAGGAAAGAGTTTCAATTTGGGAAAATGCAAAAAGCTCTGAAGATGGATGGCGATGATGGTTTCATGGTATGAATGCACACTGAACTGTACATTTAAAAATTATTAAATGGTAAATTATGTTATGCCTATTTTACCACTATAAGAATACTTTAAAACATTTAATCCAAACTAATAGATATGTGGAAATATATACAATATTTGTATATGTTGATACATACAATATATACTATGTATATATGAACAGTGACTGAAATAGAGGGAGAAATAGATACAGAGAGGCTTTTTTAAGACCCAGCCCCTCCCAGAGATATTGGCCCTTCCCATTCCCCAACCAAGTTTGCTTTCCTGTATCTTATTTAAGAATACCAATAAATAGGCTGACTTAGAAATGAACATGGTTCGCAAACTCCAGGAAGCAATGCAGCTCGGGAACCCAAGAAAAGGGGGATCGGGGAACCCCTGCGGGAGGTCAGCCCTGTCCAGCCATAAAGGGCCTGCCCTTCCCTGGCCAGCCCCCAGCATTTCTGGGCGGCACAAATCCACAGGGGATGTAAAGTGCAAGATACCATGTCGGTGTTCTTCTGCTTCCTGCTCTTGACGCACTACTTGTATTTTTATGTTCCTGTGTCCTGATGCTTTGCATGTATTTGTTCTGTACCATGATTTCACCGTCTATGTACTTACTGAGAGCCTTAGTAAATCAGCAGTGAGGGCAAGGAAGTGATAAAGGCCTGACATCTTTATGCTGAGTTAGACTTAAGGACCTGTTCCTTCCACTCCTGTGGCCCTCCTCTCCCACCTGTGCCTCCTGTCTCCTTTCCATCCCTTCCCAAGCTTCCTGTGTGGTTGTTCTTGCTCCAGCCCCTCTCCCATTCATCATTCTTATCTGCCCTGCCCTGGACAAGGAGACCAGCCTCTAAGGACCTTATCCTCAGGGCTCCCACACCTCTGGCTTTCACTTCAACTGATGGGAAACTGTGACACAAGCGGGGAAGGCGGAAAGAGTGAGAGGCCAGAGCACTTCTTTTTTGTTCCCTCCTGGCTCTCCAGAGTCTGGCAGCAGCTGTTTCACTCCACTCCTGTGATAATCTAAGTGCTATTAACCCCTTTCCCTACACTCACCAGGCTGCAGCAACCCCATGTCCTCTTTCACCTTCAGGTCAAAGGTTCCCGTTGTTGCTAGGCTCTGGGGGTCTCCACCATCTTTGCTGATTCCCCTAACCCTGACTGCACGGCTGCAAATAAGCCCTTCATTACATTCTCTTTAGTTAGAAAAGAGTTCTCTTTGGTCAAATTCTTTTGAGTTGGCTGCTGCTTTCTGCCCACACCCTACAGGTACACTAGACCTCCCCACTATTCTGGATGTATTTGTCTGTTCTCACACTGCTATAAAGACCTACCTGTGAACTGCTGTAAAGACCTACCTGTGACTGGGCAATTTATAAAGAAAGGAGATTTAATTGGCTCACAGTTCTGTGGTTTGTACAGGCTTCTGCTTCAGGGGAGACCTCAGGAAACTTATAATCATGGCAGAAGGTGAAGGGGAAGCAGGCACATCTTCACATGGCCAGCAGGAGAGAAAGCAGGGGGAGGTGCTACACACTTAAACAAGCAGATATTGGGAGAACTCTATCAGAAGAACAGCAAGGGAGATTCAATCACCTCCCACCAGGTCCCTGCTCCAGCACTCAGGATCACACTTCAACATGAGATTTGGGTGGGGACACAGAGCCAAGCCATGTCACTGACCCCCTTCTCAAGGGGTTTTATGGAAACAGACCAGGAAATGTACAAGGATGTCCCCCAGTGTATTCCCATGCACCACCTGGTGCTGGTTAGAAATTGAGGTTCCTGGGTTCCAACCCAGACTGCTAAATAGATCTTCTGGAGTGATGCTAGGGATTTCCATTTTATCTGGATCTTCTGGTGACTCTTGGACACATGAAGTGATATAGTAGCATAGGATACTTTGTTAATGCATTGGATAGAAGGTCTAGCATTAAACCTCATAGCTACTTATTTTTGAAGTAGTGATGAACCCAAATGATACTTTGAGGTCTCTGCAACACCAGTAATGTGATATGAGAGATCTGCTATTTCTGCTGGGGACATATTCCCAGGTCTTGCCAGTATTACTGTGGCATATTGCCTGCATTCATAGTGGAAGGAAGTGCTGAATTCCGATTAGAGGTTAGTGAGGACAAAGATGTAATTTGTCCCCATCCAAATTAGCAAATTCACAGATTCTTTCTGAGTGCTCTCTAGAAGGTTGAGGGGCTTATGGACCCCAGGGTAAGAGCCTCAGTCTTAACAGAGGCCTCCATAGAAGGGAATTTGAGGCCTGGTGGAGATTACAGCTGCAACGTTCCTCAAATAGAAAGCAGGCTCTCCTCTTCCTGGAATGTCTGTGGTGTGGTGTGCTGGTCAGGATTTGAATCCAGTGAGTCACCTGGGTTCAAATCCTGCCTCTGCCACTTACTAGTCATGTGGCCTGAGCTGCTGGACTTGTGTGTGCCCCAGGTTCCCACCTGTGAGGCTGGATGAGGCCCATTGTCCCCTGCTGCTGGTGGGAAGGTAAATGGAGAAGGTATGTGCCAAGCTCACAGTAAATCCCTATAGGGAGCACATCAGCATCAGCCCAGCTGCACAAACCATGTTCCAAGAGCCTTCCTTCAGTGGATTTTGAGGGGAAGCAGCAATGGTCACCCAAGAAACTGACAACCAAAAGAAATAAATGACTTCCTTAGTAACACAGGAGTCAATATCTCAGCAATTGGACACTGTGAAAAAGGCATCGTCAATGAGGAAGAGGGAGCTAGAGGAAAGAAAGAAGGAGAACAAAGAGGGGAAACTGAAAGGTTCTTTTCCTGATGCAACATTTCTCCAGAGATGGCAAATCTCTCATTCCCAAGGCTCCAAAACAGGGACCCCAGTATGGTGACCTTTAAGAACACTAAATGGCCAAGGACACATCTGGGCACCTTTAAACTCCTTTAAAGTAAAATAATTGAAGGATTTATGTTAATCATTCAGGTACATTCACATATGCTCATTTCCCTTTGAATTTGAGTCGCTGCAAGGTAACCATTTCAGCTGGTAATGGTTCCCAAAGACCTTCCCAACGCCGAATGACTGAAACAATCATAGGGTGGGACTTAGGAGAAGGTCCCATACACCTTAGGAAGGCAGTTGTTTCTGGGAGTGGCCCATTTTGATTTCAAATTGTATTTCATTCCTTTCACAGTCTTTTTTAACTCACTTTCCTCTTGTTTTAATGTGGGCTCTCTCAGAAGCAGACCCTGAGACAAGGATTTAAATGAAAGTGATATTGGAAAAGAGGAAGAAAACATCAGTAGGAGAGTAAGAAGTGAGACAGGAAAGTGAAAGTTGCTAATACAAGGTTCGTGACCTGTGCCAGGTGCAGCAACTCAGGCCTGTAATCCCAGCAACTCAGAAGGCTGAGGGAAGGGATCGCTTAAGCCCAGAAGTCCAAGACTAGCCTGGGCAACATGAGGAGGATTCCCTCAATAAAAGGTTTTGTTAAAAAAAAAATTAGCAAGGCACAATGGCATCCCTGTAGCCCCAGCTACACAGGAGGCTGAAGTGGGAGGATGCCTTGAGCCCACGAGTTTAAGGATACAGCGAGTTATGATCATGCCACTGCACTCCAGCCTGAGCAACAGAGCTCGACCCCATCTCCAAAAAAAGAAAAAAGAGCAGGTGCATAACCAAGCCAGCGGTGCAACACAGTATTCTGGGCACCTGAAGCTTAATTCAGCTGGGAAACTAGAGACAACGTAGAGGTAGCCCACTCTGGGTTAACTGATACGCCAGCTCTCATCAGTTGAGGGCTCCCATGGATGTTAATTTTGAAGCATTTCTTGACTTCATCGTGTGGTTAAATCAGAAGTCTTCAAACAAATTGAGGCAGATTCTGGTGTTTGAAAGTCAACGTAGCTCTCTAAATTAACAAGGCCTGAAGAACATGGTAAAGGGAAGGGGAGCCAGCAGCCTTCTGCTACATTCCTCTTCCCTACAAAGCCCCACCCCAAATCTTCTTGTTCGGAACCTGAACTGCGAGACTGAGCATTTCTCTCTAGTCAGTAGAATCAATGAACGGTTCCAGAACAACGATATTCACACTGGCAGCAGCACCCTACAGCAGACCCATGGTCAGTTCCACCTTGGCCTCATGGGGCTGTTAGATACAGAGCCTGTAATAGTAGAGGGAAATGATTTTTTAAAAAAATAACTTTTCTATTCCAAGCTTAATTATATGTGATCACTTGAAACTATGAAAAAGAGGAGAAAAAGGAGTATTTTATTATCATTATTATTATTATTCCTGCCGTGCTCCCTGGGAGACTAAAGATTTAGGACAGTTTCCACCAAGGCCACAGTTCTGTAGAGCTTCCCTAAGAATTGCTTCTCCAGAACACCTTCACTGAAATTAAAGACAGAGAGACAGGCGTGCAGATGATGTAGTAAAAAGAAATTGCCTATGAGAACTGCTGACTGTCGATGCCGCATGAAACAGCAGGGTTAAAGTCCTGCCGTTCAAATACATTTGCCCTCAGCGTTCAGAAGCCCTTATGTAGATCGACATTCCAGCTAGAGCATGCTCACCTCTATAAGTCACGGGTCGTGATGATTTCCTGTTATCTCAGGTGTTATTCGGTTTAACCACTGTAGCCAAAGTTCTTTAGTTTTATTAGTCTCCATCAACCTTTGAAATTACCTGATGAGAGAGTATTTATTTCTCAGACTCCTGGGTCAATAGCCAATTCCTCTGTCTTCTCAATTTGCACCACCTCTACCCACCATAATATCTTCCGTGGTCCACATCAGTTAGGGAAGCACATGGCTTGCAGAACAGATCCCGTGGCTAACAGTGAGTGACACAAGTAAGAAAGTCCTTTTCTCGTATAGTTAGAAACACAGAAGGAGCTGATTTCAGGCATTAGTCCAGATGACACCTGCTGGCCCCAGCATGTTGGGGTGCATCCTCAGGTTTTTTATCTCATAGTCATAAATGGCTGCTGTCATTCCAGACATCGCATCCAATTTGCAGGCCAGAAGACAGGGTGACTTTAGCTGGATCTGTGCTTTCTTCTCATTGGCCAAAACTGTGTCACATGGCCATGAGTAGATCCAAGAAGGCCAGAATTCTTACTCAGAACAACACTGAAGTTGTGTTTGCAAAATAAAAGGTTTAATGACTAATGAATAGGCCACCAACAGTGTCTGCCACATTACAGAACTCCATCTTAAGATCGTCACACTGAGTTAAGGTGATCCTCTTACCTTGGGTACTTCCAACTGGACCTCAGGCCATTCTTCTTTGTTCAAGGACAGTAACTTACTAAGTCTTAGACGCTTCCCACCAAGCAGTGCATCTGGCTTTGAGTTGGTGTTCCGCACATTGTTGTTGAATTAATAAATAAATAACCCTTCAAATCTTAAGGCATGCCTGCCTCAGAACAGAATCATTTTCCTTGGTGGCCTCTGAATAGTGTAGGCTTTAAACATATAAATATTATTTCAGCTGAAAGGAGCTATCCCAGAAGTTCCACTTTGTCATTTTGTCTCTTAGGAATTTTTCAAGTCTGCTTCTTGGAAGTTACTCATTTTTTTTTTCCACTGTGGCTCTTTTTATTATACAGGCTGTATCTGTTACCTGTACATCAAAGGACACTATCACCATACTGATTGCCACAATAATGCTGTGTAACAAATGGCTTCACAACTTCAGTGACATACAATCAGCAATTCATTGGCTCATGGGTTTTTTGGGTTCAGCTGAACTATGGAACTTGGGCTGGGCTGGGCCTGTCTCAGCTGGGCTCCCTTATGTATGTCTTGGGTTAGCTGATCTCTGACAGCCCTAGCTGGGACGACTGAGGTGACCTGTCTCTACCCTGCAAGTCTCTTTTCCTCCAGCAGGCTAGCTTGGGCAGGTTCTCATAGCATCATATTGTTACCATAACAATGGCAGTGCATGAGGGGCTGTGCTATATCTACTCCCCTTTGCTCTTTGCTTCTCATTTACTTCTTACCAGTCTTGTAAGCACTAGACAGCATGCTGTGACAAGGCTCATGTTGAAAGTTAAGCAAGGTGAGAAGAGTCACACAAAGTCACAGAGCTTGGAAGTGTCAAGTCTACGACCTGATGGAAGATCCCACACCTGCGCCCTGGGCTTCCTCCAAGGCTCCAGGCTGTGTTGCTTTTAGCAGCTGCTTGTGTCCTGCCCTTGCTACTGGGGCATTTCCCTTGCTAGATTACACCAGGCCAGGTGTGGTGGCTCACACCTGCAATCCCAGCACTTTGGGAGGCCCAAGTGGGTGGATTACTTGAACTCAGGAGTTCAAGACCAACCTGGGCAACATGGTGAAACTCTGTCTCTAAAAAAAAAAAAAAAACAAAAAAAAAAGTTGAGCATGGTGGCACGCACCTGTAGTTCCAGCTACTCAAGCGGCTGGAGTAGGAAGATTGCTTGAGTCCAGTGGATCAAGGCTGCAGTGAGCCATGAGTGCAGTGCACCACTGCACCTCCAGCCTGGGTGACAGAGCGAGACCCTGTCTCAAAAAACACACAAACCAACAACAACAACAACAACAAAGGCAACAACAGCTACTCCATGAACACCCTCCTTGGGATCCATCACTTCATATAGAGAGAGCCCATGCTTGGGTGGGTGGATGTTAATATGTGAGAACACAGCTGCTGCCCTCAGTAGAAGGGAGGCCAGATACATGAACATAAAAAAAAGGGAGGCCAGAGACACAAACATAAAACACGGCTCATGGTCTAGGCTACACACCATCAATACCAAAGCAAAAATTCCCATTCCGAGGGTCTGCCTGAGAAGAGAAGCCTTGTGGTCATGAGACTAAAGCTGAAATTCCAAAAGACCCCCATCTTCTTTAGATGCCCATCGTTCATCATTTCCAGAAGGCGCCCCACATTCACTTGTACTGGCTGCTGTAGCCAAGCCACGGGCTTGATTCCAGGGTGAGTTTCAGTGTACTCGGGCTGCTTCAGCATGTTGGGCCAGCCCATGCATTTTTGGGAGTTCAAATCTGTCTCATGTTTTGTAGTGCACCTTGTCGAAATAATAATATTAATAAAGAACTTCAGTGGCTCTGACAGGCAGCCTCAAAAAGTGGATGGATGGGATTCTAAAAACATCCCTCCCTGTCTGCAGTTGGAGAAGGCAGCTGACTAGTAGATGAGCTGAAAATCAGAAAAAGTGGAGATGGGGTGGGGAACCAGAAATGATCTTTATACAGGGAGATAGCTGGGCTCCATGGGAAGGCTTGGAGGGAGTCCTGGGGTCAAATTTAAGCCCTGCCATCTGCTAGCCATGTGCACTTGGGCAAGTTCCCACACTCTCTGAGTTGTCTGGGAAATGGGTCAGTAACTCCCTGTCTCATACAAGATTTGGAAGAACTGAGAAGGTCCAGGTAACATACCTGGAGCATGCCTGGAATTCCTAGCTCAACACACGATGGCAAATGCGATTATTATTACTATCATCAATGATATTAATATATCCTTTGAAAATATAAGAATGGTCAAAGTAATCTAAAAATGCCTTACTAACTCTTTTAAAAATATTTGCGCCAGTTGTATTGATAGTACCATCAACGTCACACTCCCAATAGGTTTTCTGCATCTTAAAATTTGACTTTGAACCCTTTGTTTTGTTCCTTTGCTCTCTTTGATTGTGCTGCAGGAACCTGTCTTCCAGTGGGTAACAGGAGGGAGAGTTAGAGCAGACTGTTTTGTACCCAGAGTGGCAGGCCCGCCCTCAGGTGCCAGGAAGGGCTCTGCAGCTGGCAAGGGCTCATCGCCTTGCAGGCCTCTCTGGCTGCCCAGAGGTGCGGTGTCAAAGGGCATCTGGTTAATAGTGAGCATCCCAACCTCATGCTGCCCAGCTCATGAGAACTAACACAACTTTCGATACGCATCACCCTCGAAGGTCCCAAGTCCTTGGCAGATCTCATTTCTCATCCCCTCCAAGCATGGATATTATCTGTGTATTAGACAGAGTTTCTTGCCACAAACCAGATCAATACATACTATCAGAACGCATTCTTGGTGAGATGGTTTATGGACTTCTAGGCAGTGTTGGCTGTTTCAGTGAGTTGAATATGTCAGCTATGGACAGCTTATTTAGATCTTGATTAATCTGCAGATGTGCAATTCTGCATCCCAATTACCGATGTGAGTGTCCTTTCAAAGCTAATCTTAAAATCTGCATATCACTGGATCAGCCAAGACATACAGCAAAAAAGGGTTTGATTCCACTGCAATTTGGGAATGTATTTTCTGATTTATTCCCAGGCTACAAAATACAGCAAGAATTATTTTTAACTGACGTTTTTTAAAGCCCATCGGCAAATAATTTTGTGAAGATTATGAATAGATCAATTAATGAGTTATTTTTGAGATTTTTCTCCATGCCAGGCATCCCAGGCCCCTCAGAGATTAGAGAAGTATAAAACAGAGTTCTTACCTCTAAAACTCCCATCACCTACAAAAGTTACACAAGAAATACTAATTCAGAGTGAAAATGTTACAAAATATAGATAGGGATTATAAAATGCAGATAGAGTCACACCAACTGAGAGAGAAATATAGCTACTATTTTGATTAATGGCCTTACAAACTCTTATATGCAAATATATAATGTGTGTATATACACATATACATAGATTATTTAGTAAAAAAGATATTGTAATGCTGGTTTTCATTTAGCAATGTATTGTGAATGCCTTTCCTTGTCACTTCGTATTGGATTTACACAATCCCTTTTAAGGGCATCTTATTGAGTGATAAACTATAGTTTATATAACCCGTTCCCCAAGGTATATTTTGTTAGGTTTGATAACTTATTATAGTCAGAAATTTTGGAATGAAAATACTAATGCATATGGCTTTGTGCATTCATCTGATATTGCTACAGGATCTAGCGTTAAGGTACACTTTAGACTCTTATGATCTCATGGAAGAGACAAAATGTATATGTGAAAAGCAAACCAGCTCATACAAAGCAGGGACCCCGGGGCTACATTAGTGCAAATGCAGAGAGTCAAAGGCAGGAGAGATCATTTCATGCTTGGGCTACCACAGAAGGCTTCATGAAGGACAGTTGCAAGTGACAGAAATTTAAAACTGCTTAAGTGTAAAAGACCTATTATTGGCTCATGAAATTGGAAAGTCTACTTTGATTTTAGACTGGAGCTGGGGCCAGTCACATGGTGTCATTGGGACCTCTGTGTGTGTGTGCATGTGTGTGTGCACATGCATGCATGTTTATGTGGGTATGCGTGTGTTTGTGTGCACATGCCTGTCCCATCTCTTGGATCGGCTTCTCAGTGTGGGAGCAACATTCTTCACAGGCAAGCTTTCTCTATGTGACAGCTACCTCTAGCAACTCCAGATGTGGGGTATGTTTATATTCATAAAAAGAGGGTGTCCCCAGTTTACAATAGCAAAGACCTGGAACCAACCCAAATGACCATCGATGATAGACTGGACAGGAAAAATGTGGCACATATACACCATGGAATATTATGCAGCCATCAAAAACGATGAGTTCACGTCCTTTGTAGGGACATGGATAAACCTGGAAACCATAATTCTCAGCCAACTGACACAAGAACACAAAATCAAACATCGCATGTTCTCACTCATAGACGGGTATTGAACAATGGGAACACATGGACACAGGGAGAGGAGCACTATACACTGGGGTCTGTTGGGGGGAGTTGGGGGGACAGTGGGGGGTGGGGAGTTGGGGAGAGATAGCATGGGGAGAAATGCCACATGTAGGTGAAGGGGAGGAAGGCAGCAAATCACACTGCCATGTATGCACCTATGCAACAACCTTGCATGTTTTTCACATGTACCCCAAAACCTAAAATGCAATATAATAAATAAATAAATAAATAAATAATAAAAAAAATTAAAAAAGAGGGTGTCTCTCCCTCAGCTCCTCCATTTATCTCTGCTTGGCCCCTTACAGACCTATCGCCGATTCTCCACTGTGTGACAGGGCATAGGTGTCCTACAGCTATCCTGGGTCATGTGTCTGTGCCCTGTGTGAGGAGGAAGGGATGTAGGACTCCCATCCTGAGGAGCACTTCTCAAAAGGAAAAGATAGTGGGAGGTCAGTAAATGAAAGCAATGTCACTGCTGAGGACGCTGGAACTTGAACCACACCTATTAGATGCTTTGAGAAGCGAGTAACTGAGACATTCTAAATCAAACTGACCTCAACAATGCTCATAGTATGTTATGAAGTCAAGAGGTGGGGTGGGCACTTGACCCAGGACTCGGTGATGTTATCAAGGGCTTAGTTTTTTTCTGACTCAGGGTCAACTTCCTCTCAAGTCAGATTCCTTCAATGTGATGCCAATGGCAATAAGGGCTCACAGCTTCCTTGTCCATTACCAGAAATAGAGGGTGAGAAATGGCTCCCTTTGGCAAGGACTAAAAGCCCTTCTTGCTCCCTAATTGGGCCAGCCTAGCTCACGTGCTCACCTCTGAACCAATAGCCACAGCTAAGGAATTCTACATCCCGACTGGCCAATCAGCATCCACTCCTAGAGAAAAGGATAGGGTCACCTTCCACATGGGGCATGGTGGGTATTTGGACAAAACTGGGGTCTCCTTAGGAAAGAGTGGGAGAAGGATGCTGAGCAGTCAATCGACACTGGAATCCTAGTAAGATTTTATTAGAGAAGAAACATGGGGTTGGACACAGTGGAGAGGCAATTTCTGGACAGAAGGTAGAATTCCAGGGGATACCCTGGTCATAGCTGACCAAGATGCAGAAGCAAGTTTGCAAAGCTGTCCTGCAGGGATCGGGTGAGTAAGCAGGTTCAGTTGGAAGTGTTCGTCTATTTACTCCCTCATTTCACATACCTTTATGGAGCACCGACTATATACCAGGCCCTGTGCTGACTGCTAGGGTTATGGCAGTAATTATATGAAATCAATTATATGACATATCCTCATGAACTTCTGGTGGAGGAGACAGACAATAGATGAATTAATTTAACATGTAATATATCAGGAAAACCCAAACAGATAAATGAAATAGAGAGAAGTGGGAGTGGGGGAGAGAGGCTGCCATTTGAGCAGGAGCCTGAAGGGTGTGATGGAGTGAGCCAGTGGGCTGTCTGGGGGGAGAGTGTTCTGGGCAGAGGGAAGAACAAATGCAAAGGCCCTGAGACAGGAATCTGTGACATGTTTTGTGGAAAAGGAGGTGGGCAAAAGGAGAGTGGCAGACGATAACGTCAGAGAGGAATCTGGGACCGGGTCACAGAGCGGTGTTGTGGGCATTGCAAAGATTTGGTATTTAAGATGGTGAATTCATGACAACAGAAGACATTATCGAAGCAGACAGTGGCTGGACCCTTACCTTTCTGACTCTGCCTCACTCTAAATTTAACCCCTTTTATCTCCTCTCTTCCAGGCCATCTACATGTTCTATGCGCTGGCCATTGTATGTGATGACTTCTTCGTCCCTTCCTTGGAAAAGATCTGTGAGGTACGTGCCTCATTTCTCAGTATGTGTGAGCCAGACCGGGGACAGGACCTGTGCCCTGTACTGTTCCCGCCTCCTCACCAAGGTCCTCGGGAGCCCCCGCATGCCAGCTGCGGTGGGAACACCAGGCATCAGCATGTTTGAGAGTGATGGGCAATATGAGCACAAAAGTGCCATCAGTCCACTGAGCATTTCATGACAGCAATCAATAATCAGACTTAAACCCACAGGACCAACCTCCCCAACTCCATTTAGACCTAACTGATGGTGCTATTTGCATTTTCCTTCCCCGCTTTCTTTTCCTTTTAAACTCACTATTCCTTTCTGTTACCTCCTCCACCTCTCTCTCCTGCGTTTCCTTCTGCCTCCATAACTCTCCTTTGATGATTCGTGGGGTCCTCACAGGATTAAAAACCTCCAACCGCATACCTCTGCCACGCTTCCTCTCTCTGTATATGTACAGAAATGCTCCAAGCGGAAGCGCTGAGATGAAAGAATTGGCCACAGAGATCAGAAAAGTGTCCCTGTCAGAAATCATCACTGTGAATGCCAGGCTGAACAGCAAGTTAAACCCCTTTCATCAGAAAGTATTCAGCAGATCTAGAACTCTTTCATTCTCTTGCCTCTTTTATCTCTTTGTCTGTTTGCAAATGTAGTTTCCTTTATCTGAAAGCTTTCCATTTGATTGATTTATTTATTTATAAATTCAGAATCCTCCTTTCCAGAAGTCATCTCCCCCAGACACATCTCCTGTCCAGAACTTGGTTTCTTTATGCTAATAGTTCTCCAACCTGGTTGTGTCTTCCCTTTCCTTCTCTCTCCCCCAAGTACCTGACCCAGTAGGTCTTGGGAGAGTGGGAGGGGAAGAACTTGCATTTCTAATAAGTTTTCGGGCAATGCTGAGGATGCTGCGTGGTCCAGGAACCACAAACATAGAGAACCACATACCCTAAGCAGTTTCTTCTGCATCCTGGAAGTTAGTGTTTGATACTTAAATAAATAAAAAGCGTCCCACAATAACAATATTTAGAGAGGCCACAGGAGGGGTTCCTTCCATGGTGGCACAGAATAAATGAGGGTGCATCTGAAATGCACAGTGGGCAGGTGCGGAAGCCCTTTGTCTGAGGAATTCCACCGGGGAGTGAGGCCACCTGACGTTGAAGGGGAGGAGGTGTTCCTCACCTGTAACTGGAGTCCTTTGTGATCTCTGAAATACCACCATTCGGTTGTTTACTCTTCATGCAGAGCAAAACAACTCTCTCTCTCTTTCCCATGCAACTTTTTTGGTATGAATATCAAAATTACGTTCTGGAAATGTCAGTACACTTGTCAGCACGTGTTCTACTCAGTTGAGGAAATCCACAGAACCTGTGAATACCCGCGCCCTTGTAGGGGGAGGCAATGGAAGAGCCTGAAAATGGCAGAAAAAGAGGGCAGAGGTGACTCTTTTTTTTCTTTTGAGATGGATTCTTGCTCTGTTGCCCAGGCTGGAGTGCAGTGGCACTATCTCAGCTCACTGCAACCTCTGCCTCCTGGGTTCAAGCAATTCTCCTGCCTCAGCTTCCCAAGTAGCTGGGACTACAGGTGCCCACCACCATGCCCAGCTAATGTTTTGTATTTTTGTAGAGACGGGGTTTCACCATGTTGCCCAGGTAGGTCGCGAACTCCTGAGCTCAGGCAATCTGTCCGCCTTGACCTCCCAAAGTGCTAGGATTACAGGTGTGAGCCACCACGCCCAGCCAGGGGCCAGTCTTTTAACAAAAAAATTATAAAAGAAGGAAAAGGAAAGAAATGTTTAATGAGTGGGTACTATTTTACTATATCCCTGATATGGTTCAGTCGCTAAGCAATGTGGTGTGACTATGTCTACTTGTCTTTAATCATCTCAAGAATTCCGCCAGGTGACTAATATTATCCCCTCTTTACAAACAAGGAAACCAGAGCTTAGCGATGTTGAGCAACTTGCCCTGGGTCAAGGGATAGAGTCACTATTTGAGCCCAAATCAGCCTAAGTTCCAAGTCTTCAGACTTTTTGCTACTCCACTATCCAGAGACCAGCCTGGACCAGGTCATGGTGTCGTTAGAACTGGCTGCACTGCCCCGAACCCCAGCCATACCGGAGGAGTGGGCACAGAAGAGCAACCACCCTTGCCCGGGCTCTCCCTGCTCCCACCCGGAGTCTGGTCTTATAAGCAAGATTCGTATAAAAAGACAGGGTGCCCTGTGCCTGTCTCCTATAAAGACAATGTTGGCTCCATGGGCCTTAAACAACCTTAATTGCTGGGGAAACGTTATGTCTGTGAATAGTGGGTGGGCTGAGGTCAGAGTTTACATATATTTAGAGATCCTGACATGTTTACATCTTCTAAGAGACGTGGGATCAATTCTCCCTGGAGTTACACTTTCTCAAGGATGAGAGGATCATGGCATGGGTCCACCGGCAGCGGCCTCCTGGGCTTCTCCACCCCAGACTCTGTTTACTGCCTGTGCTTTCCCTAATCACGTTTTAGTGATTTGATATTGTGTATTTCACGGTTGCTTGTAGACTAAAACTGGGAGTGGGGCAGAAAAACAGAAGGATGCTGTTTCCAGCTTTTGTGAAAGATGAGTGAGGAGAGAAATCCACACTGTTCAACAAATCACTGCTTGGAGGTCAGGGCAGATTCTCACTCAGCCTCAAATACTTGAAAGTTCAACGCAGAAAAAGTGTGGGGTTCGGGAAAAGGAAAAGAAAATGGGAGAAAGAGAAGGAGATAAAGGCGATGATCCAGGAGCTGAAACCAGGGTCCGGCCCTGGTGCTTGCAAAGCATCTGCTCCAAGCGAGCCCTTCCCCCTATCTGGACCTCACTTTCTCCTTGTGTGAAATCATAGCCCCTAGATTTTCAACAGCCAAGAGATAGCATTGCAGGACATGCAGAGAGGGTCTCCAGAGTTTAGAGAAGTCCTATAGGCCACGGTAGACAGACTCGGCTGCACTGAGGGCAGGAAAGGAGAGAGGCATTCCAAGAAGAGGAGTAACGTGAACCAAAGCTCAGAGAGGGGACGGACCTTTCATCCCCAAAGACCATGAGGCAGCAGCCCTGGGCCAAGCAGAGGATCTTCTAGGGAAGATGAGGTTGGATGGGGAGGGTGGGAGGATTTGGGACCCATGTGGAGGCTTCCTGGACAGCAGTGGGACGTTTGAGCAGCGGAGGATGTGACAATAGGTCTGGAACACTCCTTACCCCTCTGACATTAGCACTAAGCTGGCTCTGCCTGGATCAAACTCTGTGCCAGGGGCTGGGAGAGACTAGTTCACACACAGCATGTCCCATGCCATCCCAGCGCTCTTAGCTGCAGAGCAGCTCCAGGGTAATATCCACAGGGGGCTGGAGGAAGTGGCGGGGAATTAGCAAGTGCAGAAGTGCAGAGAGAGAGTGGGGGAAGGAGAGATTGATGCTGCGAAGGATAGAGTTGGGAAGAGATCAGGAAAGGGCTTGTGCCAGGGGCAGGATTAGAGCAGCCCTTAGAGGGAAGGTGTCAGTGGCCAAGTATTTCGAGGTAGCGCATTTGGTTCTTACCAAAGTCTGAGCCACAGAACCGAGACAGGGAGAACAGGGACCTGCACAGCATGCGGGGAGCCCTGCCTGCCAGGCTGGGCTTTAGGAATCATTCAAAGCTCTGGAGGGAGCCGGGGAGGGCTTTTGAGGGCTCTGTCATGGTAGATAGGAGTCCAGAGGCAAGAAGACCAGAGTCCTGTGAGATGTTGCCAGGGCTGTGAGTGGGGGATGATGGAGGGGTGTAAGAAGATACTGAGGAAGAAACAAACTGGCTGGCAGAAGGAGCGAGGGGAACTGGACGTGAACCCAAGGTCTGCACACACAACTAACACCCCAGCAGGACAGAACCACAGCAACGCACGGCTCCCACCTCCTGGCGGGTCTTGGCAAACCACACGGGGAGCTGCATGCTGTGGGTCAGGCTACCTCGCTCACAGACTCTTAGCTCCGTGGAACAGGACTGCTTGGGGACCTCTCACAGCCACACCTTGTAACTTTGCGGTATCCGCGCCTCCATCTTAGGGTCTGCTCAGCATCCCATGTGAAGCTTAGCTGTCCAGCTGACAGCGAAGGGACCCAGGATCCTAGATCAAAATCCTCAATTAGGGCTCCTCCTGCAGTCAACTGTGGGTCAGTCAGTGGAGGCCAGTGACCTACACCAGGGCCACACTGCCCCTCTATGGCTGAGCAAGGAAGTGCAGCTGTTGGTGCCACTGGAAAGAGGAAGATGTCACTCAAGTTTGGCATCTCTTAACTGGACTGCCAGGAGGGAACTGGCTACTCAGTGGCAACTGGCAGCATTTCTGGGTCATGACTGAATGCAGAAACGCAAAACCTGCTAACCAGCCTCTAATGTATAATTGCCTTGTCTTCTTCCAAATCACCTTTTGGTTTAACAAACAGGGTAACCTGGCTGATGCCTCAAGCCCCCACTCCCACTCTCCTATCCCAGGGTTTCCAGATTGCCTCAAGGAAGAGGAGTGGATTTCAGGAGCGTGATTCCCACACCCACACCCCCACATGCCTCCATAACCTCCTAAAGACTCACAAACTGGTTATCACGAGCCTCATTTAGCCTGAGATCATCATAGTATTGCAAAAATCAGGAAGTTCTGCATAAAAGTCTGGATTATCGGCATCTCTTAAAAATCAGAAAATCTGCCACACTGAGGGAACTGGGTAATGCTGCCCATAGAAAAGAGGTGAATGCCTCCAACATGCCTCACACCTACCGCCTGCTGTGGCCTCCCATGGCCCACTCCACTCCCGGTGTCATCTGCACAGACCATGGGGGAATTGGGTTGAAGACCCCTAGATCTTCCAAAGAGGCTTTAGCTCGTAAGGACATGCAGTTCCCTCCCCAATCCTGCCCCTTGAGGAGAACATTGAGAGGAGCTTTGGGTCAGCAGAGGTACAGCAGTGGCTGGGCTCTGTGAGAAGGAGAAGGAGGCTGAGGGGTACTAGGCACGAGCCCCAGGTCCCATCGGTCCTGCTCTCACTGAAGCCCCAGCCTTTGCTTCGCAGGACTTGGATTCTTGGGTGTCATGGTCACCTCTCCTCCCAGGTGGAATCCCAACTCACCTGTGCTTTGTCTTTGCTCCTCTGTAGCGCCTGCACCTCAGTGAAGATGTGGCTGGGGCCACATTCATGGCGGCGGGCAGTTCGGCCCCAGAGCTGTTCACATCGGTCATAGGTAGGTGACAGCCTGAGGGACATCTCAGCCCTTCACTGTCTGAAGGAAAAGGGCTCTGGGAACAGATGGCTCCAGACCAAGATTGTCTGCCATTCACAGGCAATGATAAGTCAGGGGCCTCAATGAGTACAGCATCAGCCTCCCATCTGCTGTTGTTTTATTTAAGTGATGCTTTTACTGTTCATGAACTTGTCCCAGCCCCTGAGCCCACCACGCTCCTGTGCAGCAGTGATCCCTCTGTGGATTAGAAAGCTCTCTCCACCCCTCAGCTGTTTCCTGTAGATTCTGAGAACAATGTAATGCTTATGAGAGGTCCCCCACACCCACCTTGGAGTGCAACAGGGCCACAACAGCCAGGCTGATGTGGGGTCTGTGTTTCAGGGGTCTTCATCACCAAAGGCGACGTGGGAGTTGGCACCATCGTGGGCTCAGCGGTATTCAACATCCTGTGCATCATTGGTGTCTGCGGGCTCTTTGCTGGGCAGGTAAGACTGGCGGCTTCTTTGTGATGGCAAAATGTGACATCTGGGAAAAAGGAGGCATGGAGTTTAGGCAGGGACTGCCTTGCTGGAACACAACTTGCATCTGGGCCCAGTGGTTTGGGCAGCAGTGATTTGGGACCTCACATCCCAGGAGGCTGGCCCAGCTGGAAGTGGAAACTGGTAATCCACCAGTACTTGGTCTCCATGTTAATGGAATGCAGAATGCTCAGGTCCACATAAACAATTAACCAACCTGAAAGATGTGGGTTACAATCTGAAGGGTGCCATACTCATTTTGGTGTTACTGATCTGAACTAGAATGGTTTAATTCAATTTTAGGTATGATTTTCTCCCAGTGGAAATAGAATACATGAGAATCTGCCACACGAAATGCGCGGTCATCATGGTTTAGGACACAGCCTAACCTTTTTTGACCTTGTTAGAGCATTTCATTTCTCTGTTTGTTATAGCGTGCCTTTGGGGTCATTCATGAAGGGCTTTGCAAGCCTGCAGCTTACCTATGGAGATGATGCCACTTCCAGGGAGTGTCCTGGGGTCTGTGTCCTTTACGAATGCCGGTGTATGCTTTGGAAAGTCTGGGGTAGGTGCTCGGGAGCCACTGCATGGGTGGCCACGGGCAGCAGAGCCTGCAGGACACTACAGCAGTGCCTGGATGCTTGTTTGTTTGCAGGGTTTGTAACTGTTTTGCAAACTCTGATATCCTAATTTTTTTCTAAGAAATTTTACTCAGAAACAACACAACCCTGAGATCTCTGCCCAAATGCTCACAACTTTGTGTATCTTCTAGTACAAGCCACTTCTGAAAGGTCACGGAGGCTACTCCACTTAGAATGTCAAGGAACCTGTAGATCCTAATCACTCCATCAGCAGCCTTGATATGAACAGTGCACTGTTCTACTAGAAGCAGCTGATTGGGTCAGGAGGCTAAGGAGAGCCCCAGGGCAGCCTTCTCCACATGCTTCGCCAGGCCCTTCATCTCACAGCAGTGGCAAGGGGCACCCCATGCTGCCCATTCCGCTGACGCAGACTCGAGGGTCTCCATGCAGGATACCCCTGGTGCACCATTGCATTCTCCACTGCCCATTTTAACTCCCATCATCTTCATGCCCATTGATTTGTCTGGATTGCCTGGTGTGTCAGTCGCTTTCAGGTGACATGCAGAAGGGCATCTGGATCTCATCAGGAGTCAGCTCCAGGGCCTACAGGTGGATGGGTTCCTTCTATCAGGAGAAGGGACTCCCAGTACATGGTGACTGAGCACTGCTCAGCTCCATAGACTAAATACTTTCCCTCTTCTCATCCTTTCTGTCAATGAGCTCATGTCTTAGATTTTGTGAACCCACAATATGTGCTTTTTAAATCTCCCATAAATGCAGTTCGTATTTTGTTTAAATGAGTCTCTGCCTTTGCCTTTGGTGCTATTGGCATTTCCCTGGCTCTCCTTTGCCTTGGACACCTGCTCGCGGCCCTCCAGAGATGAACAGTCGCACCCAGCAGAAGAGTCTGTTGCTGTGAGCACTCCCCTAATTAGCATTGTCACCATCAGCAGTATGGTTATTAGTCTGGCTGTTATTAGTGTTGTCATTAGTTCATTAGTCATTTGTACCTGAAGCTTGATTCAAAAGCAAGCCCAAAGGGAGAGAGATAATGTAGAGAAATGAAACAAATGACTGGGGAGCATCTAGTCGGTGCCTCACAACTAATTACTTATGAAATGGCTTGGATGCATGTGTGGCTCATCACTCATTAGCAACGCGGTTCATCCCAGCTTGGCTGGAACACCTGCATCAAAGGCAGAGGGCTCCCTGAACTCCAGTAATGCTGGTGTCTGTCCCTTGACTCCCTCCAGAAGGTTTTTGCTGGCTCAGCTTACAACCCCACATAACCTTGGACAGAAGCAACAACCATGACTGCTGGGAGAAGCAGTCCACACGGTGACTCTGGATGCCAACCTTTCCTTCTGCCTCTCCTGTCCTGGGCCCACTTGGATATTTTCAAGGCCATCCAGCTCAGGGATTCTTCAAGTCTTTGCAGAGGAAGCAAAATTAGGTTTTAGAAAGAACATGGGCTGGAGAATCAGACGGGTCTAGGTTTGAATCCTGATTCTGCCATTTTCTTGCTGTGGGACCTTGGAGAAGTTACTTATGTTCTTAAAGCCTCATTTTTCTCATCTGTAGAGTGGGTACAAGCACGTCTACTTCCTAGTGTTGCCATCAGGAAGAACCATAGCATTTCAGCATTACTAGCACCTGCTCTACATGGTAAGTCAGTCTCAGTTAGACACCATTATCAATGCTCAGAATACACACCCCTGGGTTCTCACCTCCAGATTCCACCTACGTCACTGTGATAATTTGACCAACCGGTTGATGGAGATTATCTAACAGTCAAGGGTGTCCATCTCTTGATTAACAGACACAGGATACTCAGTGGGAAGGGAAGGGATAGTCAGGGAGAAGGTCTTCTAAATGGAAATCAAAATAAGGAGATGTTCATAGAAGAACAATCTCAAAGGACTGGTACTTACTTCTGTGCTGTCTATCAGTGGGAGGAAGAAAAGAAGAAACGGCAGCTTCCCAGCCTCATGTAAGGAGAAGCCCTCCCAGGCGGTGGAGTTGGGGCAGTGGAATGTTACGGCAAAGGCTGGATATTGGGAATTGAAGCGATTAATAAATCCAATCATGGGTCTCACTTAACGTTTTATTTATGTTGATCTGCACTTTCATTTGGCTGAGAGAATTACCAGCGAGTACCCGTGGGCCTCCCTCTACGAGTTTCAGCATGGAGGGCTGCACATGACCAAGTCTGTTATCCATCTGAAATTAAAGTAATTAAGCTATAGGGTTTGAGTTCCTGTCTCAATTAGGGTTTTGATGAATTCAGTGTAATTAAATGTGTGCTGTATTTGCAGTTTGCAAACAGAGCCCTCGCTTCGGTGTTCGCCTAAGGTGCTTTGGGGAGTTTTATGGGACAAAAAGGAAATTGCTTCTTAGAAAGTGGCTTATAGAGAGGTTCTTGGCATCACTGCAAGACATTTACAAGGCTGTGGTCCTACAAGTTTCCTTTATTTATAAACAAAGAATAATAACAACAAAGAGAAAACACTGAGCTCTTGATGCAACATACTAATGTAACTTGCACATTGTGTTGAAAGGACTTCATGCCAATTTTGTAAAACAATGTACTTACAAATTTAAATCTGCTGTTCAGAGCATGTTAAGATTTAAATGCATAACCACAAACAGAAATTATGCCGCTTAACTGCATCCCAGGTTAGGACTTTCACGTTCAGGTTATTACAGGTCGGCAGATGGCTCCAGTTTATAATGGAGAGCTCCAGCATCAGCTCTACCGGCATCCTCAGAATGTGCCTGATGTTCTTTGGCAAGGCCCATCTCAACCTGGCTGGGTTTGCCTTTCTTCAGATAATGCTGGCTGGATTAAACAAACCCTAGCAGCACCCAGAGGCTGCACCTCTGAATTGAAGTCCGCCTGCATTTGGGTTTCCCCAGGAGACTCTAAGCAAGGACTCAAGTGCAAACAGTTGATTTGAAAGGTGATCCCAGGACGTGCTAGCGGGACAGTGGGGAAGGAAGGCAGGGAAGAGAAAGCAGCAGAGGAAGTGTGTTAGCAAGCCAGGTATCACCGTGGGCAACTGAGATTTAACTCTTCTGTGGGAACTGGAAGACGGTTTAACGGAAGAGCCGCCAAGTTATCTCATGTAAGGAGGCAGGGGGGCTGGAGTATTTATTTATCCACCAACTTCCATCATTCATTGGTGAAAGACTGCTCTTAAGGGACATTAATTCCCCACCATTCCAGCTTGCTAGTCTCAGGCAGAGGGGACTTTGGGGCCCAGGGGAAATCCCCAGGCAAAGAGATCTAGGGGCAACAGTTGAAAGGACCTGAAAAGGTAAATGTGGGGAAATATGAGTGAACCCATAATGCATTTGCTACGAACTCAAGACAGAGGCTTTAAAACAATTCACTTGCTGGGTCTCATCTTCATCTCCCTTAGATGAAACACAAGCTTTACTACTAGGCAGACTGTAAAGAGTGCAGGGCCAAGACATCTTGCATTTAAAGAATTTCCTCTCATGTTAAAAATAACAGCTACTGTTTATTAAGCTTCTCCAACATTCAGGCACCACACTCGATTCTATATAAATATTTGCAGAAATACACCCGCTGAGTTTTAAGATAGTATCATCCTTCTTCACAGGCAAGGAAATAAACAGATACTGGGGGATTCAGTATCCCCCAGATGGCAAAGGGTCTATCATGCGGTGGTTAAGACTGAAGTTGAGCTCACATCAGTTGGTTATAAAATCCAGGGTAGATGATGTGTTGGGTTTTGTCTCTTTCCAAATATGGAATCTGTGATTTTAAAATCTGCAGATGTTAGCATTACATTCTTGTGCTTAGCCTTGGATTTCATGTGTTCCTGGGAAGTTTGGGGTGTAGGATCTGGGGTCAATGCAAATAAAACAGGCACGTCAGCAAAATGATGGTAGCCCATGATTAACAATGACAGTATTAGGTAGGTGTCATTACTTGCAATGGCAAAAACCACAATTACTTTTGCACCAACCTAGTATTATACTTAGCTCAAACAGTGTGCAGCTAGAAGCTTCTCTTATACTCAGATGGCATCTCCCACAGCTGGGCTTTTGCTTCCACCACAGATGGAGGACTCAGGCTGATAAACACAACGGGAGACCCACAGACTGCCCCAGCTTACCCCATATACCTTGATTCCGAGCTTGTTTCCCAGACAAAACCCTACACTTTATCTACCCTGTTCCAATCCTAAGACACATCCAGATTCCCCAAGAAGCTGGGGATGGAGGACAGGGGAGGCTGAAAACCACACATCAGCAGTTTTGCCAAACCTAAAAATAGGGGCTGGAAACCTAACAGCCACTCCAGGGAGGGAGATGAAACTGCAAGGAAGAAAACGAGTGATCTGTCAAGAAACCAAGGGGACAGGTGCAGGAGAAGGCCTCACCCAGGAGGCAGGGTGCTGCATTACAGGATCCTGTGAGTACCAGAGAGCAGAATGTGTGGTGCAGGAGTGGACCAAGGCCAAGGTCAGGTCCGGCTGGGGCAGCCACTGAATTCCATCACACCCAGTAAAACTGGGTTTCTCCCAGCATCTTCTGCAAGCTGTGGCATCAGGAGGCAGGTCCCTGTTAGAAGCAGAGCCCCGGCCCTAGCCTCATGCCAACTGAATCAGAAGAGCAGCTCACCTGCTTCAGCTCCATCTGCAGGCTCAGCTCTACCCACGTCCTAGACCAAGCTTGGCCCTGGATGAAAGGCACCCTCCAGCAGTTGGTCCAGGCAGGGTAGACAGGCTTCCTAAGGCCCCAGTCCTATGACTGACCGTCTGCCTGAGACTCTCCCACACTGTCGCCTCATAATTTCTTTTCCCTGGCCATCCCCACCCCCACCCTCTCAAGGCCAGGTCCTGACAGGGCTCCGCACCTCATCTCCCCCGACAGATGCTGTTGGTTCCAGACCCAGAGTTCTACTAAGGCCACCTGCCGGCTATGTGCTGCTGTTTTCATCGCCTCTAAATCTTCATACCAGATCTCTGTGTTAGTTTTGACTTTGGCTCACAAAACTTATTCCTTACTTGTTCTGCTCCTTTGCTATGATCTCCTGAAATCAGATTCATTCTCAGATCCACATCTCGACTAATTCAGAGGCTTTCAGTTTCAGGTAACAGCAACAACAAAAATTCAAACTCTAACTGACTTCTTAAATGAAGGAAATTTATTGGTGTCTCTGAAAAATGCAAAGGAGAGTGGACATCAGGTATGGCTTGATCAGGACCTTCAGCCCCATTGTTGTGATTCGTCTATCTCTAATCTCCTCTGTTTCCTTCCTCAGACTAGTTTTTTTTTTTTTTTTTTTTTTTTTTTTTAATGGCATAAAAGAGCTGTAGCATTTTCAGGTCTCATATACACATACCACATTGCCAGGAAAGAGAAAGAGAATGTCTCCTTGGTCACAACACCTCGTTCCCCACCTCCACGTAGCATCATCAGACAAAACTCCGACTGGGCCAGCTCAGGTCACCTGAGCATCCCTGAACCAATCACTGTGGCAAAGGAACTAGTTACTCAATCTGTTTAGGTTAATCAAGAATCACGCACCATTTCTCCCCTCCCAATAGAGCTAAGAATCTAATCACTTCCACCCCACATACACAGGTTTTGGTTTATTATAAAAAGCAGAGGTAAATGACTTCAGGACAAAGCCTGTGCAATATCACGTGCTGCCTCGATGTCTGCTTTCCCTGCGATGGTGTAACACAAAGGACGAAATGCACACAGGTTCACTCTAGTCTTGGTGTGGACATATGCTCTCACTTCTTTCAGGTAAATAACCCAGGAGTGGGATTACTGGGCTGTGTGCTAAGTATGTTTGTAAGAAACCACCACCAAACAGCTTTGCAAAATGGCCAAACCATTTGTATTTTCACCACCTACATGTGGGATTCCAGGTGCCCCACGTCATCACCAGAACTTAGTATTGTCACTATTGTTTCATTTTGTTTTAATATTAGCCATTCTAGTGAGCACAAATGGTACCTCACTGTGGTCTGAATTTGCATTTCCCTGACGAGTCGTGATGTTGGACATCTTTTAACAGGCGTCTTTGCCACCCTCTTTGGTGAAAGGCGTGTTGAAATCTTTGCCTATTTGTTGATCAGGGGTTTTGTCCTCTTCTTATTCTATTGTCCTGGCAGTCTCTAAATCATCACACTCGACCAAGCACTCCTCTGAGTCCTTCTGTCAAATTTATTTCCAAGGCCGAATCAAAAGTGGGTAGAGCCATTAGAAATGATTTACACTGATTGTAACAATGTTATATTAACTCTGTTGCTTGGATTTGGGTTTGCAAGAGAGGTACTCATAACCAGCACTCTGCAATGGGGTAAAGAAAATGAAGCAATCACTTCCCTTTAGTATGATACACTGGGGTGCATCTGAGATGCATCATTCCAGAAATGGGAAGAGAAAAGCAGGAGCCTCTGGTGCCCAGAGGTGAGCACTCCTTCCATGCAATTTTCACGATGCTCCTTGAAAATGAGTAATTTTCATGTTTCTCTTGAAACTCACTTTCAAGGAGCACCGTGAAAATTACTGGAAGGAATGTTCACCTCCTGAAACTCACTGCCTATATCCTTGGCAAAGACTTTTTTTTTGAGCTGGAGTCTCACTCTGTTGACCAGGCTGGAGTGCAGTGGCGCAATCTCGGCTCACTGCAACCTCCGCCTCCTGGGTTCAAGTAATTCTCCTGCCTCAGCCTCCTGAGTAGCTGGGATTACAGGTGCCTGCCCCCATGTATTTTTAGTAGAGACATGCATAGACTATATAATAATCAAATCTGGGTATTTAGAGTGTCTGTCACCTTAAGTATTTATCATTTCTACATGTTGGGAACATTTCAAGTCCTGTCTTCTAGCTATTTTGAAATAAACAATACATTGTTGTTGTTCATTGTAGTCACCCTTCTCTGCCATCAAATATTACAACTTATTCTTTTTACCCAATTGTATGTTTGTATCCATTAACCAACCTCTCTTCATCTCCCCTCACCCCACACTCTTCCCAGTTGCTGGCATCCATCATTCTACTTTATACCTTCCTGAGATTAAGTTTTTTGGCTCCTGCATGTGAATGAGAACATGCGATATTTATCTTTCTGGGCCTGGCTTACTATCACTGAACATGATGACTTCTAGTTCCAACCATGTTGCTGCAGACGACAGGATTTCATTCTTTGTTATGGCCAAATAGTATTGCCTTGCATGTATATGCCACATTTTTACACATTCATCCATCAGCAGACACTTAGGTTGACTCCATACCTTTGCTATTGTGAACAGAGCTGCAACAAACATGGGAGCGAAGCATATCCCTTCAATATTGAGTTTGCAATCTTAAAATGGAGATGTGAAAGACACAACCAAAGTAAAGTTTGGGGGGTGTTTTTGGGATTCGTCTAATATGACCGAACACTTTTCTGGTCACATTCTTTTTATTCTAGGCCAATCTATTTTTGTGTGTGTGTGAAGTAAGACATCTGTGGCCTCCTGATGCAGCTGCTCTTTCCTGCAGGGGAAATCTAACTCTGCATTTGAATGGAAACCTGGAGCCTGGACCTGAGCCTGAATCTCCAAGTGAGAAAGAAACAAATGCCATTAACCTTTCCAGATGGTGTGCAGACCATCTAGGGCAATGGGCGGGCTCATGTACCACATGTCTGGCTTTGACTGGCAAAGTGAGATTGCGTTGAGGTTGACCGGGGCTCTCCCTCCGCTGACCCAACCAAGGGGGTGACTTACCTTGTGCGTGACAGGGAGGATGAGTTCCTTCTTCCCTTCCTACAGTGGATATGCATGAACTGCGATTCTCTGGGAGACGAGAAAGAATAAAGCACGCTGGCCTCAGTGTGCTTCATCTACTTGTGACTTTTTCCTCACAATGGAATTGTGGCTGCACTTGGGGCATGGAAAATTAGAATTAGGACACTTGGTGAGGTACCAGCAGCTGGGAGACTCAAGGCATGGGTACAGCTGTTAGACGGCATTAAACCCCTGCCCTTCGTCATTTTAAGATCTTGGTCATTATACAGTAAACTTTACTTTTTCCACTCTCTTGCTCTGTCTTTGATTACTGCAACATGCAACTTCTAAGCACGTGTGTCCCTGACTCCCTACAGCATCTTTGTGCTTGACTCTTTTCTTAAAATAAATAAAAATTTAAATATATATATATACACACACATACATACACACATACTCCAGTTTACTATTTTTATTTTTAATTAAAAACAGTTTTCATATGAATAGCTAATCGTTACTAGGAACTCAGTTGAGTCGATGTGAAATCCTATGCATGAACTCATTTAGCCTTTGTATCAACCCCATGGTGTAGGCTGTGCTTTCTTCATTGTACAGATGAGAAAAACCAGAGAGGGAGGTTGAGAAGCGTACCCCAGGCCACACATCCAGGAATAGCAGAGCTGGGACACAGAACAAAGAGATTTGGTTCCAGAATTTGTTGATTTCTGTGGGGCACACATGAGTCAGTGGAGCAAAACAGGGCAGAGGGACTCCCGTCCTGGGGGTCCTAGAAGAACACGACTCCCAAATGGAGGAGGAGGCCGCCCTAGACTGTCCTGCAGTCCCTCCTGCGCATCTGGAGGACTGTGTGTGTGATGTGTCCTTGGGTCTGTTTTTGGTTTAGAACACCTGATAGTGCTGAGCCCGGCTACCCAGGTGTTCGTCTCTGAGTGGAAAACAAGATGCTGCCTCCTGTCAGACACTGAGACTCTATTCCGAGCTACGTTTATGCATGCCCTCATTATGGAATTTTGCAGGGATTGAAATGTGTGTGGCACTAAATGGAATTTGAGGTCTTGCAGATACCATTTCCTGACACCATTATGCTCTGGGGCTGGGACGCTCTGCAGCACGAAGCACAGGAAGACTCAGCCTCCCTCATCCTGATGCGTTTGTTCAGCCCATTCTGTTCCTGGCATCTACTCTTTTTGGGAAGACTTGATTGTTTCAGGGATGCGGAGGAAAGCTTGAGAGGGGAGCAGCCAGGAGGTTCTTCTGTGACCCACGGAGTCAAAGCTCAGGCATGTCCTTCGTAAATGCGTGCTTTTCTTTTTGGAAACATGTTGGCTTCGGTGTCCTTGGAGGGCCTGACTTGGCTTATGCTACCTGTGTAGGTCCAGGGGCCAGGTTGAAGGCCTGTGGGGCTCTTTCTGAGGGAAGGCCTCAGTGCGTTTGGTACAGAGTTGAGAACCAGGTCAGGGTGGAAAACGTGGCTTTCACCCAAGCGGGGGTTGATCTTCCAGCTCTCCCAGCTTCCCTTCGGCCCCAGCTCTAGCTCCAGACCCTGCCAGCTTGGCCTAGACAAACCCCATGAGGAGGCGCCATTCCTCCCTGGACTCATAAATTCTGCCCAGCAATTAAGCCCAGAACACCTACTATGAGTCATCATACTCATATGAAGGGTTCCGGAGGGCCTCTGAGAGCCCTTTCAAATGCCATCAAAAAAGTCAGCTCTGCAATTTCATATAAACAAACAAGAATATCATGATCAAATATCTCTCCTTAATTTCTATGACAATAAAAGAAGTTTGCACATCTGTCATGTCACATAAATAAAAATGGATTTTAATGAAATGCTACTCTACAAGTTTGAACTGAAGCAAAATGTTTAAAATGTGCAGCTCCAATTCTGGCCCTAGGCAGAGAGAGTAATTGTAAATATTAGTCATATTGTATTATAATACACAAGCACTGAGCTAAGTGGGGTTTTGTGTGCGTGTGCTTTCTTATGAGTCCTGTCACACAGGCTGGAGTGCCGTGGCATAATCATAGCTCACTGCAGCCTCAAACTCCTGGGCTCCTGTGATCCTCCCACCTCAGCCTCCTGAATAGCTAGGACTACATACTTGGCTAATTTTTAAAATGTTTGTGTAGTGATGGGGTCTCCCTATGTTGCTTAGGCTAGTCTCGAACTCCTGGCCTCAAGTGATCCTCCTGCTTCTGCTCCCAAAGTACTGAGATTTCAGTTATGAGTCACTGAGCCTGGCCAAGGCTAAGTTTATATGGTTCTGGAGGCTAACTGCCCACTTTCAAATCTTGGCCTCCCCTCGTCTTGAGTACATGAACTTCAGAAGTTACTTAACCTTGTTGTGCCTAAGTTTTCTCATCTACTAAATGGGAGTAATAATAATATCTACCTAATAGGGTTGTTGTGGTGTTCATATATGTTTATATATGTCAAACACCCGGAAGACCCATTCACCTTCTCCTCTAGCTGTGCCGCCAGCCAAACCCTGGTTTGGGCTGTTGCCCAGCACGGAAGCTTGTCTGGTGGTTGCAGCGGCGGCGGGGGTGGGGGATCTCAACCCACTTTTTTCATGGGGCCCTCTTGCCCAGAGGCTCCAGGTCTGTTTTCAGCCTCTGCAGCTGCGCTCTCAGAAGTCTCCCGTTTCTTTGGCGCCCCAGTCTCCTGGTCTGTCCTAGCCGGCAAGAGCTCAAG
Source organism: Aotus nancymaae (assembly GCF_030222135.1). Lineage (NCBI taxonomy): Eukaryota > Metazoa > Chordata > Mammalia > Primates > Aotidae > Aotus > Aotus nancymaae. The sequence continues at coordinate 6,147,237 of NW_026988412.1, read as the reverse complement.
GAGTTGGAATTCCCTTTATATGGGGATCCACACTTGGAAAAGGATAGAAAAAGCAACACACCCACAACCTGTGTATCTGCATCTTCCAGCCTTCACTCATGGAGATCACAGACCCAGGGTGAACCCGTGCTTCCCCCGTCTGACTCCTGCCCTGTTGACAAAACCGGGGAAGTCACCAATGCCATTCTGGTTGTTGCATAGAGAACTGAGGTTAGATGTAGCCCTTTCTCAGAATAGTGCTGACACTTGATTCACGTAAGGGCTTCTGGGACTTCAGAAAGTTCCCGGCCATGCTACAAGCTGGTTGTGTGGGTCTGAGAGTCCTGCAAGCCCATCTCTTCAGTCTCTCCATGCATAGCCTCTTGGCTGGCTCTGTTCGGCAGTGCTGGTGTTTCCGGAAAAGAGGGGTATAAGTTAATGTTTGAGACTCCTGTTACTAAGAATAATTGAAATAGTAATAGGAGTAATAGTAGCATTAATTTAAAGTTATTATTATTATCGGCCAGGCGTGGTGGCTCACGCGTGTAATGCCAGCACTTCGGGAGGCCAAGGCAGGTGGATCACCTGAGGTCAAAAGTTCGAGACCAGCCTGGGCAAAGTGGTGAAACCTTGTCTCTACTAAAAATACAAAAATTAGCTGGGTATGGTTGGCAGGCCGGGTTGGTTGGTACAGGCTGGTAGCCTATAATCCCAGCTACTCAGGAGGCTGAGGCAGGAGAATCGCTTGAACCCGGGAGATGGAAGTTGCAATGAGCCGAGATTGCACTGCTGTACTCCAGCCTGGGCAACAAGAGCAAAACTCTGTCTCTAACAAAATAAATAAGTTATTATTATTATTATTATTCCCAACATGTATTGATGGCTCCTGGGCACTACTCTGTGTTCTTTACATACATTATTTTATTTAATCCTCTCTAGAGTCCCCTGCAAAAAGTACTCTCATCGTCCTTGTTTTACAGATGAAAAATCAGAGATGTAGCTCATCAATCTTGGTGCCAATGGATGGCTCGGGAGAGCTTTTGCCCACCTAGTCCACACACAAGCCCCCCTTTTATCTTGCTATAAAGGTATGACTTCAGAAAAAACCATCTACCTTCTCCCTTACCCAGAGAGATGCGTGGACCTCTTTGAAACTTTGAAACAACAGCTTTCAGTTTCACCCTGGTAGGAAATGTCCAATCCAAACTTCCAACCCAGGTCTAGCCAACTCTAGAATCCAAGCTGTACCACACTGTATACTATTATATATTTTCCAAAAGATATATATTATATATCTATCAAAAAAGTCCCCATGCTAAGCATGGCTTGGCTTGAGAACTCCCTCTTCACAAGCATCAAGATCTAAAGGGGTCTCTTATCACATACATGAAATCCCTGCTTATGGCTCTGTGCATAGGAGGCCTTTCCAAACCAGATGGCAAAGGCACAGGAGTCCCTGGCTCTCTCTTGGCAGTAATGAGTCAGCAGGCAGGTGTGTGGGGAGTTGAAAGCCAGCCACATGTCCTGCAAGCACACCCCTCTCTGCTACCACTGGAGGCATCAGCCAGCCGAGGTGAGCTTATCACACCTGCAGCGTGGTTCAGCTGAGCAAGATTGCTTAGGAAGAGCCTGGCACTTGCATGGTGCATGTGGAGCTGAGTTCTAGTAAAACAGGTCAGGGTTTCAGTCTCTCTGGAATTGTCGCCCTCTTTAAAGTCCTGAAATCACACAGCATGGTGCTAGTCATGGAACCAAAGTTCATCTACCAAAGCTCCAAGTGAGATTTAAAAGCAAACAAATCCTTACATGTAATTGAGTCTCTGGCCCTGATTTGACCGGAGTTGGACCTGACTCAGAAATTCCCTGGTGCTGGCTTAACTTTTGTGGGGATTTTGGTCTGGGTAGTCCTGGCCACACCACAGCAGCTACCCACTGAACAGATGCAGCTGTGGGGTCAGGCAGCTCAGCAGGGGGTGATGGCACATGCTGAATTTTGGCATCTTCCACTGTGTGTACCCTTATTTCTCTCCTTTTCCAAAGAAAAGAGCTCCGTGTGGAACGGGGGCTGGCGATGGCTATATCTGAGGTTGTTTGCCTGCTCTTAGTGCTCACGTATCAAGTGGGCCCATCAGAGATGGAATCAATGGACTCCATAAATAGCCCGGAATGACTTCCTATTTGTGATCAAATCCCTCCTGAGTCTGAACACCTGTTTGCCCAGCAGGCTGGCTGTTGTCAAACCATTTGGCAGTTGTTTGAAAGCAGGAAGTCTTTTCTCCATCAGAAGAAGGAAGAGGTTTCCCGTAACTATCAGAGTCTGGGTACACATTTTCCCTTCAGTTCTTTTTTATTGTTATTCCTTAAATTCATTGTTCATTTTGGAACTAAGTGTGCTGGCTATTGCTGGCCTTGGAGCCACAGTATGCACATATGAAAAAAAAAGGCTATGTGTTCCAGGGGTGCCACCTGCAGCTGCCCTGGTGTCCTGGTGCACACCGAGCTGGTGCATATGAGAGCCACTGAGCAATAGTAGCCTCTGCTACCCCTGGGTCTGCACTGAGCCCCATCACTCACATGTATCTGTAAGGACTTCGAAAGAAAGCTCAAGGCTCCCATGCTATTACATCATGAAGGGCAGCACAGGTGTCTGCAGTTCCCAGACAACAGTGCGGTCCAGTCACTTACTCCATCGGAGAGTATCTTCTGAGTGACAGCTCTAGGGCTTGGGGATATGATGGTGATCAAGATAGGAAAGACCCATGCTCTTGAAGTGCTTCTGTGCTAGCAGAGGGAAAGGAGATGATCAGTAAGAAAAAATAAAATCAGCAAGGTAATCTCAGGTAGGAGTGTGAAGAGAGTAAAACAGGGTGACGTCACGGCCTAGTGGAAGTGAGAGGCTGGCATGGGCCACCACAGATGGAAAGGGAACAAAGGCCTCTCTGAGGAGGGAATCGGGCTGAGACCCTAGTGGTATGAAGGTGGAGCCATGTGAAGACCTAGAACATTCCAGGAAGAGTGAACTCCCACTCCAAAGCCATAAGGCAGGAATGGAAGGACTCGGTTAGGGGAGCAGAAAAAAGACCCCTGCTGCTGGAGAGCAGGGTCCTGGGAGAAGCCAGGGGCTAGGCATGGCTGGGCGGAGGGTCTTGGGTCCTTGGTAAGCAGTTTAGCTGCAACTAGGACAATGATTAGGAACTGGCAGTCCTTGAGAGCAGTGAGAAATCACAGAGTGGAAAGGAGTCAGAACCCCAGGTGTTAACCTAGAAGGTGCGCGTAATTCTAAACCAGCTTATTGTCATGGAGCAAGCATCGATAACACGACCCAAGTGTGGGCCTCCACCAGAGCCCTGGATGCCTTTGGGTGTTAGCTCAAATCCCCCCACCCAACCACTGCAGGCTCTGAGGAATTTCCACCATCACCCTCTGCCTACCCTCCTCTCTCTGGAGCTCTGCATCCTCACTTCAAAGCGCCCCACAGTCCCTCAGCTTTGTTCCATTCCCGAGAGATTATGCAGGTGGTCAGGCTTAACTGCCTTCTCCTCATTATCTTGTTCTAAATCTCATCCTTTTTCCGCAGGCTGTCAGCATTCCCCTCTTACTGGGTGACCATTTTGATTAGCGGGTCCCAGGCTTTAGCATTCGCCACCCTCACTCCTGACCATCTCCCTTCTGTCCCATTTTAGTATTGGAACACTCGGTCTGACCATGGTTCATGCTGTTTTAAAGTACAAGAGTTAAATTAGGAAAACAACATGGCCTCATCTCAATCCTTGAGTGGTCCTAGATTTGGGGAACTCCCAGAGAGCGTGGGATGGTCAAATATCAAGCAAAGAGATTATTTTCACCATTTGTATTAAGTGTTGGATTGATCAGATTTAATGAAAGCTCCATCCTCACGCAGTTTAACCACAGCTGTCTAATATCTAAAGCTTTTACACTGTGTTTATTTCCAGTTCTTTCTCTTGTGATTTTTTTTTTAATCACTTATATTCACTGGCTAAATAGTCTATTTCCAATTAGGACTTCTAGTAAGGTTTCTCGGCAAAAGAGGTTTTTCTTTTCTTTATAAAATGCATCCTTGGTATTAGAATGTAGTAGCAACATAGGAGTCTCTGAAGCTGAAGTCAACTGATTCTTAGATTCTTAGAATTTATATTGACTGCTATCAAGAGATGAATGTCAACCCCACAACCTTGCCATGCCAATTATCCTGTATTTGTTCATCCAGAGCCATAACACGTGCTGTCTTTTTAATTCAGCATAGGCATTCTTACACGTACCCATGGAGTCTCTTTAGTGACCTGATTTTTCAACATCTTCCCCAGAAAGTCACAACCACTGCATTTTTAAACTTCAGTTTTCCCCATGAATCAACCCATCGAACTTGCCAAACCAAAAGAAAACTAATAAAATTTAATAGCATTGAAAAGAAAAACAAAGTCTACCTATCAGACTGCTTTTTTTTCCTGACTCCTCCACTCCAGAGGTCTGGGGAGACTGGAAGGGAAGAGGCTGCACCTATCTTGTCCTCTCTGCTCTGAATGACTGCACCCACTTCTGAAGCCAATTCTGACACCCAGCCCTGAATTCCTAGTCTGGGAACAGTCATTCTAACGGCCTGGAAACATCCTCAGCTTAGGCCTCATGATATCCCCCAGCTGGACTTGCTATTTGGCCAGCGTGAGCAGCAGAGCAAAAGAAAGTTGGGCGAACTAGCCAGTTTCCCAGTCTTCCTCTCCATCAGGGCCTGCAGCAGCACACCCTAAACTGTGCTCAATAGATTCCTCTCCCTGAAAATGACCTGGGGTGCAGGTGAGGCCAACATCCCTACCTGCCTGTTCCACATGAACATGCCACTAACCAATGCACGTAGCCTTGTCTTGTTCTAATTACTGCTTCCTGAGAGCTGGGGGCTTCCAATGTGGGGAAGGATGACATATCATTTAAATGAGCTCCTTTTATGGCAGGAATGATTCTGGTTGACATTGGCTCAGGCAGTGCCCATAGAAATAATAGCAGTTGGTATTGATTTTGTTTTTTCTTTTATAGCTCAGGGCGTTTAAAAATGTTTGATGCTGAAATGCAAAAACACAAAATTTTTGCAGGGGATTTTAAGCTCCAGTAAAGCTCTAAAACCTCTCACTAAATTTGAATCTGGATGACTGCTTTGCAAATGATATTCATCTGACTTAATGAGTGAATTTTTAAACTCAAGGAAGTAACCTCTTCTTTGCGCATAAATATAAATAGGAAGCATTTGTGCATCCCTTACATGTAGGAGGGAGATCAGAAAAGCAGGGACTTACAGGACTGAGGATGCAGAGGAAGAAGGCCAGGGAAGGTCATGAACTAGAGAAGAGTGCCCATGGCATAGAAGGATGTCAGAAACCAGGAGGTGCAATAATCCTTCATTTTGCAGGTGAATGAACTGGTGGTCTGAACAGGGTGTGGCCTGTGAAAGTCCACACAGTGAAGAACTGTCAGACTAGGACTTGGACCCCACAGTTCTGCTTTGGTCACTCCAGTGTATATGTGGACAGTGTGCGACCAAGCCGTGCCTCGCACCTGGTACACCTGTCAACCCTTGCCCCTCCGCAGCCCCTCAGGCCCCTTTGTGAATTAAGAGAATGTAAGCATAGAAGAGAGGTGGACGTGTGAATGGGTTCAGACGGTTATCTTCAAGGAAGCCACCAGAAATATGAGTCAACTCACAGATATGTTTGAGAACCCGTAACGTGGGACTTGCCTCCTTCTCCTGCCCTGATCCCCAGTTGAAACTGATTCTTCAGACTCCCCATAGATCTTTTTCCTGGACACCAACCTAGTGAGCTTTCTCTCTGGATCCTCTCCACCCGCTCTACTCTACGAAATCCTTTCTTCCTCCTGAAACCCTTCTTTTCTCACCCTGAGTGGTATAGCATTCCTTCCCCCACTTAGCTGCTCTTGGCCACACCTCCTTCAAAAGGGATGGTCTCATCTGATCTCATGACATCAGTTCCCTCCTCTGGCACCCCGCTCCTCATCCTTGGTCTTGACTTTTCTCCCATCCTTAGGACTTAGTTTGCCTGGGTCTTCTGAGGCAGCCTCCAACTGAGGGTCTAAACTATGAACTAAATTTCTTGCTCATTAATGTACCATTCCACCCGAGTTCTTCAGGCAGGTACGTTGGGTGCACGCTTGTGGTTTCTGTCACTCACCCTTTAAGCCTCAGCCTCATGGCTGACCCTCCACATCCAGACTGCTGTCAAATCTAATCAATTCTTCCAAGGTAGAATTTCTCTTCCTGCCCCTTACTTTCCAAGTCCACTGCACCATCCAGTCCAGACCTCCACTCTCGGCCAACTGGACTACCAAAGTCCCCTCACCCCTGTCTCTCTGTCCTTTGTCCTCTGTTCCATCAAATTCATTTTCAGACTGGTCAGGCTTCCTAAGCCTCCACTCTGACTTTGCCTCTTGCCTGCAAGTCCCCCTTTGATGGTCACATCCCAGTAGCCCTTTCCCGTTTCTGGCTGGTTTTCCCCTGTCCACATCTACAGCAGAACTGAACTCCTTGTTGTGTCTTACCTTCATTTTTCTTACCTTTGTGCTCGTGATTGTGTTGTTCTTCCTAACCGGAATGCCCCTTTCCATCTCTGTTCACTTCAACCCATCTCCCAAATTTAAAAGTGCAAGTCATTTTTGTCCTTCAGAGCTGTAGTCTGTGTCACCTCCTGCAAGAAGCCTTCCCTGATTTCTCCAGGTGGACATAATCTTCTCTTCTTTGAACTACATGTAGCAATCTTTCAGTTTTATCTTGTTACTGGTGTGGGCCAATGATAATCTTTAATAGACTCCTAAACTTGTCGGTCTGAAGTGATTGTTCTGGTATTTGCTTTCTTTGGTGATCATGATATGGAATAAGAGTGCACAGAAAAATACATACACAAGTGACTGTTAATTGGCAGCATAAGATTTAAATATACATTAAAGGCAACAAGAAATGTGAAGTTACAGGTTGGTAAATGATTAACTGCCAAATGGATCGTACAGACTTCGAGATCCAAATCAATGCATCATTCTACAGCGTGAGTTAGTCAGTCCTTTGATATCTGTGCCCTTCGCTGGTGTCTTCTCATTTAGGACACACAGTTCTTTGAGAAGCATAACTAAGTAAATAACTTTTCTTTGCAGATTAGCAATACTTGCTCCATTTTTCATGTATGCTTTGATTGTTTCTATAGAATGACTGTGTCGCAATAAGACTTTTAAAAAGAATAACAATATGTTTCCTAAGTTTTCATAAAGGAGTGTAATGTATATTGGAGGCAGGGGTTCCCATTGATCTAAGTTCAGCATTCATTATCTGAGTCACAGCTGTTGGCAGGTTGCATAGGAAAGCAAACTTGTCAAGACACACAACATTCGCCAATGAACTGACCACTTTAAAAACCTAGGCCCCCTCCTCCTACTTCTTTTTCTGCTTAACAGTGGCATCTCTTCCCATTCATTACATCAGCCAGTTTTTGGCCATTTGTTGGAAGTTGTAACAGTCCCATAAAAATACAAACTAACTGCAAACTGAAACTGAAAACCTGGCAGAGATGGAAGGTTTCATGAAGCGGATGTGCTGAAGGATGGCTCCATCCCACGCACAAAGGTAATGAAGGAGGCTCCTGCAATGGAGGAAGGAAGAAGTCAAGGATGATGACCCAGGTTCTATATCCCCCCAAAAGAAAATGATTCTAATATTAAGGGATTAGGATGGAGATTTGGAAAACTTGATGAAACTCTTGAATAGTTTCCCTCAAACTCTCTTTATGACCATGTAGGAAAATGAAATATGAAGGAGGGGGTTATTATCTTATGTTCTTCTACCATTTTATGGGGAAATTACACCAAGGAACAATTAACTTGGTGGCAGGGCATGGTCACTCTTAGAACCTAATATTTTTTTCAGTTATTATTTTATTTCTGTCCTACGACAATGGGAAAAATCTTAATTTTTCATTTATTTATTTTTATTTGTTTATTTTTAATTTATTCTTAATTTTGCTTTAAGTTCAGGATACATGTGCAGAATGTGCGGGTTTGTTACACAGGTACACATGTGCCATGGTGGTTTGCTGCACCCATCAACCCGTCATCTAGGTTCTAAGCCCCACATGCATCAGGTGTTTTTCCTAATACTCTTCCTCCCCTTTCCCCCACCTCCGACAGGCTCTGTGCCTGTTGCTCCCCTTCCTGTGTCCGTGTGTTCTCATCAGAACCTACATTTTTAAGGAAACATTAGGTTCACAGGTTTTACTTTTCAAGATGAAATTTCAGTGCAGCCATTTTTTACTTATGCAACGTATTCCCATTTCAAGTAGTCTACTTGACCATGTCTTTCCTTTACCAGCTATCCCCATATTTATTAAGTGTAAATAAGGGGAGAAGTTTCTTCCTCCGAAAAAGGACTTTGAGACCAAAAAGAGTTTGGTTTGGGGCTGCGTGCCTGTGAGTCAGGTGGAAGTGATGGCAGTCACTGGAACTTTGCAGTGTTTGCCAACAAATTGAACAAGCTTTCATTCATCTTAGGCTTAACCACAAATCCTCCATTTCTACTCACTGAGTCAATACATCTTGAATCACAGACCAGGAAACTCAGGTGGAAAACTGAATGTTGTTTTCTTTATGAGCTAGCTACAGTCCATCATCCCAATTCCAGTGAAATAAAGTTTTTCATACAAGTTGGTACTTTTTTCTTATTTTTCTTTCCTGCTTTTTTTCCTTCCTCAGCTTTCTTCTTCTCCTTTTCTTTCCACTTCCTTCTTATCATTCTCTTCATCCTCCCCTTCTTTTATTATTCTTTTTGGTTTTCATTTTGTCTTGTACCACATTGTTGTTTCTGTTACATAGGGAAACACTGGGATCTCCTAGGTGCAATTTCTCTTCTCCAAAGTATACAGCATTAATATAAAACAAACCCAAGAGATGAGGTGGCCCACTGCACTTTGGTCTAGAGACAGATCATGGGGCTGGGCTGGGGCCCCATAAATGCACAACCCCAAGCCACATCCTTAGGCAGCTGCCTGCCCTGCCTCTTGGGGGATAGCCATGGAGAGGATTGACAAGAGTGTAGGGATATCGAATCTTAGAGTGTTTTTCCCACATCCAGTTTTGTATTTCCCAGAAATAGACCCTCAGACAACGATTCTGGAGCAGTTAATTTATTTGGAATAGGATCCTAGGAAACACTGAGTGAGGAGTGGAAGAGAAAGACAAAGGAGAGAATGAAGGCAACCAAAGGTGTGTTATCAAGCAGGTCACTGCCCTGGACACCAAGGTGCGACCCCATGGGGGGACCCTGGAAGATGGTGAGGGACAAATTCTTCAAAGTGACCCCCTGAGGGGTCAGAGAGCTGGGGCATTTGTATACCAGCTCCCATGAGTCAGAGCTGCCCCTTGAGGGTATCACTCCTAAGCATATCCAGCCTGCCCATGTGAGAGCAGAGCATACTCAGGTCACCAGAGAACCCTTGGACAATGCTGTGGGCACCGGAAGCTGGAAGTCCAGCTCTCATGCATGGAAAGGACAGGTATGAGATACAGGCAGGAGCCAGCTGTGTCTGCCACACACCACGTCACAGAAACACACTGCAGAGGGCACAGCGTCCACTCTTCTACAGTCAGGTAGGAAGAAGCTAGCTTCACAGATGCTAAATTCTCTTTTCAACAAGGATGGCAGGAAAGGGTCCTAGAACGCCAGGACAGACCTAGATCCAAGTGACTCCTTCCCAGAAAAGAAGCCCATGAGGAAGTTCTCATCAATGCGCTCAATGCTGCAAATTCAATAGGCAGGCAGACTGAACTTACAGTAGAAGATGGATCTCATTCAGTCCGTCTCCACTGCAAGACTCCTCACTTCTCTGCCTTTTTCTATCACTCAGTGATAGATTTGAAGGTCAAATCTGTCACTGGAGTGGTTCTTGAGACAGAGAAGAAAAGAAGTGGCTGTAACCCATTGAGAGATTCTTTGAATACAGGAATCAGTCTGATAGCTCAACCAGGATTCTTGATCCCTACTCAGGACTCTGTAAACAGAGAAGCCCATACATACATGATTGTCTCCATCTTCATCCACAAAGCCACTGGACAAATGGATGGAAATGGGAAAATATACGTGGCTGCAGCAGAGCCTTTGGCTAAGTCCAGAACCTTTCAAAAGCCTTTTTGGACTTTCAGGATTTGGGATGACTTGTTCCTTCATCTGCCCTTCCACTAACCAGACCATCTTCCAGAATAGAAACAATAAGATTGCAGAATAATCTCGGGGTTCCAAGAGGGGGCTCTTGGCCCCACACCAATCGGGCTGTGTTCTTTAGCTTCACAATTGCTGCCCTCAGCACGAAGTCCCTGCATGGCTGAGTCTAACACTGACCCTCGGCCTCTTCCTCCTTCACATAAAGCAGCCTTTGGGGCCCTTGTTCGCTCCTTCTGGAAACATTGCTCCCTGCGACCTCCAGGCTCCCCGTTGCCTGGCTGTCCTCTTACCCACCTCTTACCTCCCCTGCCCACCTTGGTTGCTTTTTTTCTCATCCCCACAGTCGTGTTCTGTCTTCTGACAGTGTTCCTTCTCTCTTCACATTCACTTTCAGGCTTGCAGTTTTTAATACCATTCATGTGCTGATGAGCCCAGCCTCCCGTCCCTAGTTGTCTACTTGACATTCTCAAATATGTCCAGACCTGCACTCCTGGCCCTTCCCCCAGATCAAATCTTCTAAGTAAATAGTGTCTCCATCTTTCCAGCAGTTCCAACAAACCTTAGAGCCATCTTTGGTTGACTCTATGCCCCATATCCCATGTCAAAGCTAACAGGAAATTCTGTGGCTTTACCTTCAAAATACATCCAGATGCAAAGTTACTGCTAGATGGGAAGAAGGAGCTCTGGTGCTCTGTAGCACTGCAGAGTGAATATGTTGACAGTGATTTAGTGTAAACTTTCAAGAAGCTAGAAGAGAGGATTTTGAAAGAGCGTAACACAAAGAAATGATCAATGTTCAAGGTGATGGATCTGCTGCGTACCCTGATGTGATCATTAAACATTGTATACATGTGTCAAAATATCACTCTGTATTCTACAAATAGGCACAACTATTTAATATCACATGTCAATGAAAAGGAAACGGAAAAAAATAAACAACTCTCAAGAACCCTTGAGAAAAGTGTGTGTGTGCATGTAAAATACATTTTTTAAAAAATACGTCTAGAATATGACCACTGTGATGACTCCCTCTGCTGTCACCTGGCTGAGCTGCCACCATCCCCCTCCTCGGAATGACTGCAGGAGGTCCCTCAGGGTTCTCCCTGTTTCTTTCCTCATCTCCTGGTGGGTGCTCTGTGCCCCACCAAGCGGTCAGAATCCTGTTGGAAGGTCTAAGTAGAGGCACTCCACCTACACCCTTCACCAGGGCTCTATCACACTCGGAGTAAAAGGCAAACTCCAGGGCCCTGAAGCCCTGTTAGCCCTCGGACCTCCTCACCTATAGCCCACCCCTTCCTCAGGCCCCTCCAGTCTCCCTGGCCACCTTGCAGTTTCCCATGTGGTCCTGCCTTGGCACCTGCTCTGCCTTTGTTCAGGGATCCGTGCCCCAGACTGCCACATGTTCACTCCTTCATGCCTTTCCAAATGTCACCATCTTGGTAAGGTCTTTTGTGATTACCCTACTCACATGTTCACGCGCGTTCCCACCCAGAACTCTCAGTTCCCCTTCTCTGTCTTATTCTCCTTCATCCTATATATAATTTACAATCTATTTATGTATTATATACCTTCTTCCAATGGGATATGAGTGTTAAGGGGCAGACAGCTTTGTCAATTTTGTTTCTTGCTGTATCCTCAATATCTAAACAGTGCTTAAGATCCATTTGGTGGTGGACTGATGGTTAAACAGACATCATAATCAAATGCCTATCCATCCCCAAAGGCTTATCATTCAGGGACACAGAGCTTACCATTTTACAAGGCACTTCTAATTTTTTTAAAGAGTTCTTTTTTAAAGAGTTCATTTTTAGAGTATTGTGCTGAATTCTCCCTGGAATTTATGGCAATTGGCTCTGTAACTGCATTCTCTGCCAAAACAGAATACACCTATTCCCTGTTTTGGTCAAACAGTCTCAGATCAACTCCGGGCTTCACTTCTACCTGCGATGAAAACTGTTCTCTGCCTCTTAGCCTCAAGACACCTGTTCCTCCTTGGGATGTTCACACGTGGCCAATGTCTCCATTACGGAGTGGGGTCCAGACCTGGATAATATTAGTCTCTAAAAGTGTAATGACCAAAGCTGAGCATGGAGAGATGCCCACCTCTTCCCCATCACATGAAAAACCTTTTCACCCAGGTGAAGGCTGTCTTGGTTTGCGTAGCTGTTGATGCTCACCCTTGACTCATGGGCACATTTGAGCAGCTCGTTCTTGCTCTCCATGTATTTTTCTGATGCACCACCCTGTTCTATATTAAGATGTGAGATTCTTTGCATTCGTCCTGCTTACACCACCCTTGTTTGTCCTGGCGCAGGCTGTTGACATCTTTTTAAATCTTGATTCTCTTATGCAGGGGCTGGCTCTACCTCCCAGTTGTGTATATCCACGGATCTGATGAGCAGTTTCAACAGTGTGATGAGGGTGAGCCAGTTTGCATCTGGAATCTTTAAAAGATTGCAGTTGAGAGTGTGATTAAGAGCTTGAGATTTACAGCCAAACTGTTCATCTTTACCATTTGTTATCTGTAGGGCACTCAGCAAATTAATTAAATTCTCCATGCCTCAGTTTCTTCAACTTTAAGATGGATTAATAATAGCTTTACCTCATGGAGTAATTGCATTAATTAAATGAGTTGATACACTTAGAGTATTTAGAACAGCACCGGGTGTATGGGAACCACTCAGTAAAAATGGTCTGTTATTATGCTTGTAGACATGAATGTCCAAATATCTTTCTCCTAGAATGTGCTTCCTGGAGAGGGGCCCAAGCCCTTCCTCTCCTGGAAGCTATCTCTTGGTGCCACAGGCCTATCGACTCTCCTTCCTCCAGACATTAGTTTTTACCGCAGAACCTGGCAAAGATCCATTCTGATCCCATTCCGCCCTTCTTGCCCACTTAGTGCGTGTTATTCTGGTCCACCGAGATGGACTGTGGGCACTGGAAGAGCAAGTGGCATTGCACAGCAGGTTCTTATTAACCAACGATGCAGCCCAAATTGTAGAGTTCGGAAAGTGCAGTCTGTGACACCAAGGCCTCTGTGGAAGCCACGTGGATTCAAATTAAAATGCCACTGACTCTACAGCTGCTGTGACTTTGCCTCTTTTCCTAGGTAGATCTCTGACCTGGATCATTCTGCTAAGAACACTAAGACTGGTAATGAATAATGAGGCTGGATTAGAAGGAAGATCAATGATCCACTGGGTTAGCATTTAACAACCCAAATTGAAATTTGCTGGTGGGGAGTGTGTGTGTGTGTGTGTGTGTTTGTGTGTGTGTTCACATGCGCTGTGATTAGTGAATCTCTTCTGTTTGCTCATCACCCAAACCATAATCTTTCTGTTAAAGCCATAATCTTTTAAGCTTTAATTTTACAGACTATGTGGTCTTTAGCTTCATCCTTAAACAGACCTCTAAGGGATAAAGCATCTTAACTACCAAATGGTTTAATTCCTTCTCCAGTTGGTTTTATTGTTATTTGGTTTAGATTTTCTTATGTTTTTGGTGGGGAAAGGGGGAAGTCCTTTAAAAAAATTCTATCATGGAAGGATCAAATCAGAGTCCAGAAGTTGTAAATGAATTAGTTAAATGCAGTCACCATTAGGTTCTCTGAAAGCAGACACTAAGACAGAGTTTTGAGTGCAAGATGTTTTTAATCAATGCCTATGTTAGTCCGTTCTCAAATTGCTTTAAAGAAATACCTGAGACTTGGTAATTTATAAAGAAAATAGCTTTAATTGGCTCACATTCTGCAGACTGTACAGGAAGCATAATTCTGTCATCTGCTCAGTTTCTGGGGAGGCCTCAGGAAGCTTACAGTCATGACAGGAGGTGAAGGGACATCAGGCACATCACATGGCCAGAGCAAGAGCAAGAGAGAGCAAGGCAGGAGGTGCTACCCACTTTCAAACAACCAGATATCTCAAGAACTCACTCATAATCATGAGAACAGCACCCAGGGGATGGTGCTAAACCATTCATGAGAAATCCACCCAGCACCAGAACAAAGCAGGTGGAAGAAGAGATAGCTTTGTTTGCTGAGTCTTCTGGCTCTCTTTCTTCTTCCCATACTGGACTCTTACTTCGGCTCCTCCTATCCTTGGACATCAGACTCCAGGTTCTTTGGCCTTTGGACTCTGGGCTTGCACAGGTGGCTTCCTGGGGCCTCCTGGGCCTTTGGCCACAGGTGGAAGGCTACACTGTTGTCTTCCCTGCTTTTGAGACTTTTGGACTCAGCCTGAGCCCCTACTGCTTCTTTTCTCCAGCTTGCAGACAGCCTATGGTAGGACTTCGCCTTGTGATTACCTGAGCCAATTCTCCCTAATAAACGCTTTCTATATGTACATAGATCCTATTGGTATTGTTCCTCTGAGATCCCTGACTAATACAATGCCTGTGAAGGGAAGGGAGAGGAAGATGAAGCCAGGCAGTGATGCAGGCTCACCAGAGCCCCAGCAAAGCTGGCAAAGAGTTCTGGAACAAATATGGTTCACGCTGGGCCCAAACTGCCAGGAATGTATACTACTGCCTCTGTCAGTGGATGTGGGCCTTCCAGGAAGGGTATGACCTGGGCGAGGTGGCTCTCTGCTGCTGAGACTGGCCCAGCCCAGTGGAGCCAACAGCTTGAAGCTGCCTGATGGCCACATACTTGCAGCCGGGCAGCACATCCTTTCTTGTAGGGAGTTTGTGTGTCACCTCTCCATGCCTGCCACGTGTGCTTTACAGCCCTCTAAACAGAGTCATTCAGGACCTCTGCCCACTCACACTCAGGCAGGGGACACCATGTTAGGGAAGGTGGGGTGAGTGCTTGACAATGTTATAACAAATGCTGTGACCTCCCAGTTCTCCGGCCCACTGTCCACCTGAGATGACTGACTTAGATCTGCCCACCAAAATTGGAGCCACCCAAACAATAGGCACTTGGACTCTGAATGAAAAGTTTCTGTGGTCAAAATCACCCACAAGAAAATGGATTCCAGGAAGTGTCTAATTATCTGGAGGACACTGGAAGATCTAAGAGCCATTCAGGAGTTTTGAACAGCAATGATGAGCCACCCCCTTAAGGATATCAGTATACCTCCCACCTCTCATTCCCCCTAAAGATGTCTTCAGCCAAGAGCCAGAACCTGCTTCTGTCCAAGGTGCTACTTGGGCAGCTGAGAATGCCCTTTAGGGCCTGTTTGATGAATGGGAAGAAGGAAAGAAAATGGGAGGAAGGAAAGAAGCAAACCATTTCCTGCAGAAGCCCTGAGTTCCCCACTGGCAGGAGGTCCATGGGCCAAACACCTACACTTTCTTTCATCCATTCAATGTTTGTTGAGTGCCTGTTTGTAGTGAGCCAAATAGATGAAGCCCCTGCCCTCATAGGCTTGACATTCGGTGGAATATATGGTGCATCAGTCAAATAGAAGTGACGCCAGCTTTGAAAGCAAACAATCTTATGAGTCAAAGCTCAAAATGAATCTGACTTCATAGGGCTTCTCTTGAGCAGGTCCTTTGAATTAATTTTCCCTGGACTCTGGAGTCTGATGAGGTATGACAGCAAGGCCATGGAGCCTGCCTGGTGGGTTGCAAGCCAGTGAATCTGTGCCCACCCACCGCTGCTGGTAGTTAGGAGGATAAGGATAGCATGCCCTAAAGCACCTCTGTCTGTCACCAGGAAGTTTTAGGCAAGAAATTTCCAGGACCGTGGCAGCTACAGACGTGCATCCAGGCCCTTCTTCCCACTGCCTCTAGCACCAGCCAACGAGGAAGGGAGCAGCACCCTGGGACTCAAAGCAGCCAGGCTCTGAGGTGTCCAGTGGAGCTAACCTTGGTGGGGTGGTCTCTCCTTCTCACAAAGGCTCAGGAGACACTGTCCATGACTTTTGTTTCAGGGGAGATCTGGGGAGGCAAATGGTGGTGAAACCTCTGCTGTTGCAAACGAAGACTGCCTGCAGGGGGGCAGCTTGGGCTCCCTCTCTGAAATCTGGAGTCAGGGACTGTCCCCAGGGGGGAGTTTGCTGCCCACAATCTCTATCTCAAACCACATACTCCCAGATCCCACCTCTAGCCCATAAGCTTTCTGCCTGTCACAGCAACAATTATAAAAAGAGGGATTTAATAAAAAGAATGGTGGTGTCCCAGCAGGAATTTCTGGTCTGCGGTTAGAGGAGGCGGCATGTTACATAATGAAAAGACTGAAGGGCCCTGGGACTTTCTTTTTGATCTCCAACTTCCAAGCCAGATCCCAGGGAGTTTTAAAACTCCTCTCATCTTACTTTAAATTATCTCATTTCAGGTTTTGTTTTCTTGTCTTTTTTTTTTTCCCCTTCTTTTTCAATTGACTTCTCCTTCTAGCATTTCCATGGAGAATCTACCTGGAAATTTGCAGGAAAGGAGAGCCAGTCCACCCTAAGACATGTTTAGTACTAGTGGTGGGGAAAGATGAGGAAGAAGGTCACTAGTGGGGACCCCGCTTTCCAGCCCCACCAGTGGGATGGGTAAGAACACAGACCAGAGTCAGGCTGTCTACACCCAGGTTCTAACTTCCCTGCTTTGTTAGTCTACTTGGACTGCCATAGCAAAACGCAGCAGACTGGGTGGCTTACACAACAGAAATTTATTTTCTTCCACTTCCAGAGGCTGGAAGTCTGAGATCCAGGTGTCAGGAGGGTTGTTTTCTTCCAGCTGTCCTCGCCTTGCAGGTGCTGTCTTCCCTGTCCCCGTGTCTTCACAGGCTCTTCCTTCTGTGCACATCTGAATCCTAATTTCTTCCTCTTATTTATTCATGTATTTATGTATTTATTTATTTATTTCGGAGTTTGGCTCTTGTTACCAAGATTGGAGTGCAATGGTGCAATCCCGGCTCACTGCAACCTCCGCCTCCTAAGTTCAAGCGATTTTCCTGCCCCAGCCTCACAAGTAGCTGGGATTACAGGCATGTGCCACCACACCCTGCTAATTTTTTGTATTTTTGATAGAGATGGGGTTTCTTCATGTTGGTCAGGCTGGTCTCAAAGTCCCGACCTCAGGTGATCTGCCCACCTCAGCCTCCCAAAGTGCTGGGATATTAGGCATGAGCCACCACACCCGGTCAATTTACTCTTATAAGGACACAAATCATATGGGATTAGGGCTTACCCCTGTGACCTCATTTTAACTTTAATTACCTCTTTAAAGGCCCTAGCTCCAAATACGATTGCCTTCTGGGATTCTAGGGGGTAAAGACTTCAGCATATGAATTTTGGGGAGACAGAACTCAGCCCATGACAACCATGTACTGACAAGGTGATCTTAAGCAAGTACTTTTTTAAGCCTCTTGTGCCTCTGTTTCCACATAGGAAAAAGGGGTACAGTGACAGTGTCTACCTAGATGGGTTATTGTAAAGATTAAGTGAGTTAATAGCTCGTGAGTTAGATATGAGTTAAAACAGTGTTGGGAACTGTTATTTCAGAGGAAAGCTGAGCAAATTCTCATGGTCTTTCATTCTAACGATCCATGGGGTCGAGGCATGCCCAACTTTGTCCTCAGATTCCGAAAGCATGTGCAGCCAGTTAATTCTTACTGTTGGAAAGTGCTGAATTGTTCAGATTCCCACAAGCCAAACTGTAAAACCACAGCAGGGTGAACCGCCAGGGCAGCCCGGAGCTCCAGCCAGCTACTCCACTAAGCTCCCCCAGCACCCCGCATCCCACCCTGCCCAATTACAGAGGCTTAAAATATGACAGCAAATTATTTTATTCTCCTCCCACCAAAAAAGTGACATCTAATTACCTTTTCCTTGATAAGGAGCTGGCTCAGCAATCCCCTTATAACAAATATGACACAGAGTGACCCTGCCTGGCTTCCAGACTAGGTCAGAAAAAGCAATATTGCTTTCCCCTTGGTTTGCTCTCTCTCTCTGTCTCTCTCACATTCTTGGGACACTGATCTTCGGAGCCCATAGCCACCATGAAGCAAACCCAGCTACCTGAAGGCACCATCTATGGCTGAAGAGACCATACATGGAGAGAGATTCTCAGGGAGCCTCAGATGCTCTCGCCCCAACTGTTTGAATGTTTCCAGCTGAGAAGCCAGACTGAGAATATGTAGTATGCATATGATTTCAGCCTGCAATCCCCAAGCCACCCCAATCGATGCCAACTAGAGCAGAGATGAGCTTTCCCATGGATCAATAGGATCCGTGATTGTAAGAACGGTTTTATGCTACCACATTTTGGAGTAACTTTTTAAGCAACTGGCATTACTAGAGCGTAGATACATAGATACAGACAAGGCATTGTGGGGTGCTTCTCAAGGCCTCTAAACAAGGAAGTGGCTCAGCCCCTCCCGTTGGTGCATTGAGTTGTAGATCTATGATAATGAGCTCTACATCCGTTTTTATTAGTATGTGTTGTGTGTATGTCATTAAAAACTTCCAAAAGGAACCTTTGTTTGTTGATGAATGAGTTTCTAGAGTCTTAAAAGAAGACCAAGTCTGGTTGTGAGATGGCAGTGCAGCTAAAAAGTGCAATACAGCTTAAACTATGACAAGGGCTGAGGGGAAAGTTTATCAAGAAAGAGGGCTGGGCGATATCTATGGTTTTGGGATACTTTATTCTGCAGGAAAAAAAAAAATCCCCTCTGATTCGCCAAAAGGGCCACAAGACCCCCCGCCATGGCCCACCAGCCCTCTTTTGCATTTTCAGAGTAACTGGACCACTTTTTTCCTTGGCTGACCCACTCCGCAGTCTCCAGTGTTAATTTAGGAGCTGGACATCTCATCAGTCTCTCTAGCCTGAGGGTCTCCCAGCACAAAGAGGCTATAATCCTGCAAATCCTCCCATGACACCTTTACTAGTTAAGCAGATCTTTTTATCAGGGCAGCTTCCAGCATGTTAGAAATAAGATTAAACGATTATTCTCTTCCCTTTGGGATAAAAGAAATGATGATTGGGGAGTCTTAAGTGTTGTGTGTTGTCAATCTTTTTGGGGGGGAAAAACTTGAAGAGCTAACGATTGCACGCAAGCATCTCAAATTCAAGGCTCTTTCAAAGCCAGTATATTCTGCAGTGCTCTGCAAGGAGAAACATTACAGAGGGTGAGAGATTAGGGGTTATTGAGAGAAAAAAGCTGGAAGAGGAAGAAATGACGTTGCCAGACCCTCAGCAGTTTGACACTAAAGCTTGACAACAAAGCAGAAGTTTACCAGGGAGCAGGCAGCTGGAATATTCGAGCCAGTTGTCCTAGCTGTCACTGGGACACTAGCACATTCTTGGGGAAATCCGGATAAGGCCCCACCTGCTGGGACACAATCAGGTCTTCTGTCTTGTGTTTACAGAGCAGCTGGATGCCTAATTCTTGTGTTGCTTACCTGAGAAATGGAATTTGAGCTTCTGTCCTGGGGGAGAGATGAGAAAGGAAAGAATATTTGTGGGGCTGGAGGAAGCAACAGCTCTGGCCTCCTTTGGAGTCTGCCTTGCAAAGACAGAGAGGGGCTTACCAGCCGTCATTACATCTACCAGAGAAAATGTTTGCAAAGCCCAGATGTTTTTCAAGGGAACCTTAGTTTTCTGCAGACTGAAAATAGTACTGACTCTGAAAAGGTTTCTTACTAGAAAAGTAAAACTCTCCAAGCTGCCAGATTCTTTTTGGAACGGGTTTGATGTGAAAGGTGCGTTTAGGAGCATCTATTCTCTTTTTAGTGGCCAATGAGGAGTTCAATTTCTAGACTCAGAGCCCTCACCATTTGCAGGTAACGAAAGGAGGCAAATACCGTAATTTCCAGGAAACACAAAAGTAAACCACTGGACTTTCTGTTCTTATGGATTCTTCTTGATTGACGTCGCCTCATGTGTGCCTTCCTCTTTGTGCCGTAGTCATGCAGGATGCTTCAGTGGATCTCCAGAGACTGCCATTATCAAACCAACGACTCCAAGCAGGCTCATGTCTCCCTACATCTCTTAGCTCCTTGACGGTTCCCCGACTCACCCCTCACCATTACCCCTTAGCCCTTAGATCTCACGCCCCTGTGTAGATTCGTGGGAATGTTGTTGGTTGGTTGGTTTAGTTATTTTTAACTAAAGATATTTAATATTGTTCGCCTCGGCACCCTGTTGACCCTCTTGGTCAGAGTGTGTTGCTTCTGGTCCCCTAGGGAATTTCCAAATGCATTCAGTAGATGTTCTTTTTTAGTGGCATTCATGTCCCTTAGGTATGTCCCTGGGATCTTTTTACTTCTAGACTAATGCTTCTCCCATTTTACCATGCACATGGATCACTGGGGATATGGTTAAAATGCAGATTCTAATTTGCAAAGGCTGGGATGGGACCTGAGATTCTGCATGGTTCCAGGTATGGCAGCTCCTGGGTGCTGCTGCTGCTGCCATACCCAGAACCACACAAAAGAACAGCCTGAGGACCTAGAAATAGAAATTCCATTTGACCCAGCAATTCCATTACTGGGTATATACACAAAGGATTATAAATCATTCTATCACAAAGACACATACGTTCATTGCAATGCTGTTTACGATAGCAAAGACCTGGAACCAGCCCAAATGCCCATCAATGATAGACTGGACAAAAAAAATGTGGCACATATACACCATAGAATACTATGCAGCCATAAAAAAGGATGGGTTTGTGTCCTTTGCAGAGACATGGATGAACCTAGAAACCATCATTCTCAGCAAACTGACACAAGAACAGAAAACCAAACACCGCATGTTTTCACTCATAGGCGGATGATGAACAATGAGAACACTTGGGCACAGGGAAGGGAACAACACTCACAGGGCTAAGTAGGGGGATGGAGGGGAGGGGAGGGAGGACAGCGGAGGGGGTGGGGAGGAGGGGGAGTGATAACACCGGAAGAAATGCCTGACGTAGGCAATGGTGGCGGGGGGCGGGGAGACAGCAAACCACCATGGCATGTGTGTGCCTATGCAACAGTCCTGCAGGATGCAGGTGCACATGTACCCCAGAGCCCAAATACAATAATAAAAAAAAAAAGAACAGCCTATTGGACATATCCAGTCTTCTGCTCTTTCCATCTTCTCTGGAACCACTGGCTCCACCCACTTTCCTTCAAAAACGCTCCTCTTAGCTGGTATATTTATGAAGGATCATTACCAGGAGGCATTAAAGCCCAGAAATGCCAAATCTCTTGGTTGCCAATGCAGATCCGCCATGCTCATCAGCTCCTGCCCACTCCACTTTAAACATGGATTGAGCTCCTCCCCTATGGCAACATCAGGCAAGATGCAGGGAGATGATGGGTTCTGAGGAGCTGTCCTCAGGGAGGACATGCACTTGCAGGGTTAGGGACCCAGAAAGCAAACCAGATGACAGAGCAAGAGGTAAAGGACTTCAGTGCACAATTGCACTAAACCAGTGATACAAACCTCTAGGAACTTGAAAGGAGACTGGGGATAGAACAATCAAGAGAGGCTTGATGCAGAAAAGGAAACTGAGCTGAGTTCTAAGATGTGTTGAGAAGGAAGCAATACGAAGAACTCAGGCTCACTGGAGGAATGCGCATGGGGCTATTAAGGGCTAACCTGCAGAGAGCTCAAAGTCTATGAAAACGGAGAAAACTAAGACATTATGGCTGGATCATGTCCAGAGTGTCCTTTAGTGAGCTTGTAAAAGTGCTTACTGACAGTTCTCTGCTTGTCATCAAACCAGAGCTATAATTCACACCCTTTGTGGCTGGGTTTTTTATCAGAAAGAGCTGAAAAAGTAAAACTCTGTTTCAGGAAGCATGGTTCAACCCATTTTCACTCTCATTCTTGGAGTCTGTGTTGACTTTCGAGAAGGTCATTCACAACACACCATGCTTTGGGCTGAACTGGGAAATAGAGTATCTGAAAGCAAACTTAACCTTCCAACCATGCTAAGTTATTTTCCAACCCTGGAGCATACAGGTGAGTTGAGATGAGCTCAGGTGTGTATTAGCCCTTTGGGTTGCTATAGAAGAAATACCCCCCGAGGCTGGGTAATTTACAAAGAAAATAAGCTTGTTTGGCTCTCAGTTCTGTGGGCTATACAAGAAGCATGGCACCAGCATCTGCTTCTGGTGAGGACTTCAAGGAACGTCCACTCATGGAGGGAGGAGAAGGAGGAGCAGGCATATCCCATGGCGAGAGAGGTAGCAAGAGAGAAGGAAGGAAGATGCCAGGCTCTTTAAACAGCCAGCTCTCATGTGAGCTAATAAAGTGAGATTCACTCATTATTGGTGGCGGCACCATGCCATTCACAAGAGATCTGCCCCCATGACCCAAACACCTCCTCGCTCTTTGTCCCACCTCTAACACTGGAGATCAAATTTCAGCGTGAGATTCAGAGGAGACAAATATCCAAACCAAACAGTGTTTGGTGTTTTTTGCTTTTTGTTTGGTTTTATTTTTTAAACAAGAGAAGCTGTCAAGTAATCAAATACAGTGACTTGAATTCAGGGTCTTGAATTGCACGAGTGGCTCCCATGGGCTCTGGACATTGAAAAAGCCAGCACCACAGGCCCACGTTTCTATTGTCCATTTATCAAGATGGCAGCAAGTCCAGCTCCATAAATACTTTCTCAAAATGAGTGGCTCTTGGCAGTTGAGAACTTTGTGTGCTGACCGCCAGCAGCAAACATGCTCAGCTCTGAAACAGGCACTGCAAAAGACCATCAAGCCTGTGACTAGTTTGCAGAGGCTTAGCTTTCCAATACCTTTAGATTTTACATTAGTAATGTCTATTAGAGATTCAGAATGTATTGGTGTTGGCCAGCACAATGCCCTCTAGAAATCTGCTGTCCAGAAAGGTAGACACTAGCTGCATATGGCCACTCACACTTAAATTAATTATTTTTTAATTAAAAATTAATTTCCTCGGTCACACCAGTTATATTTCTAGTGCTCAATGGCCACATGTGTTTAGTGGCTACCATATTGGACAGCGTACATTATAGACTATTTTCATTATCACAGGAAGTTCTGTTGAGCAGCTGCTCTAGAAACTGATCTCCTAAATTGTCTTAATATCCAGTGGTGGATGGAGAATGGGCCTGCCAGGGTATGATGAAAATATCTATAGAAGAGCAAATATGTGTCCCTAGGAAGAAAGACCACACCAGTACGATGCCAGGTAGACTAAGCTTCTTACCTACAGCACAAACACTTAATGGCCAGCCACATCCCTGTGACTCAGGAAGAAGAGGGGGAGTTGAAGAGCATGCTTTCTTCTCCACAAAAGCCTCTTTTTCCTGAACTAGCCTGACAACTCCTCCTCTTATCACAAGCCAGGGCACAGCCCTTTCTCAAAAGAGCCAAGGCCTCCAGAAATCTTTTCAGGTGTCACTTCCTATTATACTTTGCTTCAAGAACTTACTTGCTTTGCCTGGGCACCTCTAAGCTATTGTTTTCAAGTATTTTACCTGTCACCTGCATTTCTTCCCAGTCCCTTCTCTCTGGTGTTTTGATTGGACTCCCTGCTTGGTTTGATCTTGCCTTGGCCTATAAAGGTCATTTTTCCAGTCACTCAGTGACAGCCCTTCAGGCAAGTATCCGGAAACCAGCATTCTAGAACTCAGGCCTAGAATAGTGCCTGAGACACCCACTTATCTGGGAAGGAGATACAGACATAGTGGCAGTATCAAAATAAAGTTGCATGTATGAGACAGCTATTGCTGTGTAACAAAAGGCATGTAAATCTCAGTTGCACACAAGAACAAACATTTATTTCTTACATATCTTTTATTCTGGAGCCCAGGACCAAATAGCAGCAGCTACTCAGGGGGAAGTCTTCTCATGGTGATGGCAAAAACACAAAAAGAAAGGTGAAATATTCCAGGCCTCTTAATTCTTGGCTCAAAGCTGGCAAGCTATCACTTCCACTCTTATTCAGTCTACAAAGTAAGTCACATTGGCATGCTCAGAATTAAGGGGCTAGGAATCACTTTCGACATTTTACAGGAAAAATTACAAAGTTAGCTGAAATAGGGTGTGAGTTCACACTAAGCGTGACCACTTATCCAGATCTTGGGAAGAGGAAGTGAGCAAGCAGTCAACCATACAGCTCACACTCACTGAGTTCTGTGAGTGTGGATGAGTTCTATGTAGTATTGCTTTTCTATTGCTATGTCACAGACTATCCCAAGATTTATTGACTTAAAAGAACAAATTTCATATAGGTCATAATTTTTTGGGTCAGCAATTTAAGCTCAACCCAGTGGGATGTTCCTTATGATCCAGGCTGCTCCTGGCTGGGTTTGGTTCATTGTTTCAGTCTGGGAAGGCTGCACCTTACATTCTCCAGCAGGCTCTCCCAGGCTTGTTCACATAGGAGTGGCGAAGTTCCTGTCATGAGAGTGGATGTTCAAGCCCTCTTAAAAACCTAGGCTTGGAACTGAAATCCCAATACTTCTGCCACATCCTATGAATTAAAGCAAGATACCAGATTCAATAGAGGGAGGTGATTATCACCTAATCACCAAAAAAAATAGATTCCACCTCTTGATGCAATGAGCAACAAAGAGTCTTGGCTTCTTGTTTTGCAATCTACTAGATGAATCCAGGATATATATTCCATTACTGGAAATAACATTATAAGACTTGGTCCCCATCCAAAATTTACCACATAGAGGCAACCTGAGAAGTGACACATATTAAGCGCAGATAGCGTTCAAAAGATATATTTCCTTCCTCAGTTACTCCCTAAACAGTGGGACATCTTTGCATGCCCTGTCTTGATGAGACAATGTCAAAAGTATGTTGAAGTTACATAATATACTTTGATAGCAGCTGGTTATTACCAACCCAATATCACACCAGCAATTCACTGGGGAAATTCACTGGGTCTGAATTTACTAAGAAAATCCCCATGTATGTCCATCGTCAGTATTACCACCTGTCAGTTCTTTCTAAGGGATGGAGTTGCAGCTGCTAATAACAGCTGCCAATAACAGCTGCAAGCATAACCCTAAATCCAAGTTTCTATAGTTTCATTCTTTCTGGGAGCCAAAATGACTGCAGGCATATATTTTGTCATTTATTCCTACTGAGGTACATTTATTCAGAAACAGTTGGCCACAAGTGAATGCAAGTAGTAACTCCAGGAATATATATATATATATATATGTTTTTCTGAAGTCCCAGTTTCCCGTTTCTTCCCACCAAGAGTATTAATGTGACACTTTCTCTTACTTCAGGCATCGTAAATCTGTTTGTCTGATTTATATTTCTTTTGGATTGTTTTTCTCCACCTTTATTGAATTCTATTTTTCTTCCTGTTTATCTAGGGGCATAGTTTATTCATTTTTCCTGAGTTTAGCCCACCTGACCATGCCTTATAGGCTGTCTATGAATTTGTTTTAGTAATAATTATTATATTTTAATATCATTTGCATTCACAAAACATTAATTTTCAACTTATAGTAGTCACTAAGTCTAATCAAAATCCATCAGAATTCAGAAAGAAAGGAAACCACATTACAAGCTCTACAGTGAGACCTGACATGATTCTGTTCATCCTCATATCAGTCCAAAAGGAAGTGCATTATTACTTCCTGTTTCAGCTGAGAAATCTGAGGCTCAGAACAGGGAAGTACCTTTTCTATGTTCCAGGATAGGCATGAAGCAGAGCAAGAATAGTCTTCATGTCACTTTACCTGATGATGAAGCTGTGATGTAAGTTGCATATAGAGAAAGAAATTCCAATATTTTTCTCAAAGACGCTTATTTTTCACATTGTTATAGAAGGTAACAAAAGAGGTGTTGAGTTGAACATAATAAAATCCACCTTAAGGGTAACTACGCAACTTATTTCAAGAGTAGGTGAGTATTTCTTGGTTCTATTCTCCTGGGTTCTAAGTAGTTCTTCCCGGGAAAACATAAGAGAGATTAAGTTTAAGAAATTAGTGCTTCCTTGTAAATCTATCATCCTTAATACTGGCACTCTGTTTATACCACAGCCCAAAAAATATAAAATAACTGTGGTGGTCTTGCTCCGTCTCATAAGCATCCTAATCACCAAGTGCCACAAGGAAGAATGAGCAGTGTAGATGTGGAGGAAAAACATTTGTTTTCATAATCTTAGTCCCCTAGTTCTACTGAGAAGGCCTTGGGTATTTTGATTACAGGCAATATGTCTATTTGATTATTCCTCATCCCTTTTAAAATGAATATGGACTGTCATGTAGAGCCAGTTGAATACTGTGAAAAGATCACAGTGAAAAGTCGTAAGGGAGACCTTGGCCAAGAACCTGGATTCCTGCTTCTTATTGAGGACTTCCTACAAGGTTACACAAGCTAGTAGAAGATGGCTGACCTACTGGCGATCTGCAGACTGATCAGAGTGAAGCCCCTTAGAGCATATCAGACTCTCTTGTTATCTGCAAAGCAGGAACAAGTCATTTCAGTGAGCTGTTGGCATGCAACAGGCACTTAGGAAAGATCCATGAAATGGAAATATCCATTTGGGATCCATTCTATTCAAATATGTGCCTACCATCAGGATGCATGTACCTATCTGTGCTCTTTCTTAGAAGTGCTGCAACTGCACATGAGCCATTCTTCCCAACCACCATCTCCTTCATTTTAACTGGTAAAAATATTATTATTCCATTATGTTGAAATTCTCCATTTTCTTAACTGTCTCATAATCTCCATAGTGTTTCCACATGTAAGTTGTGAGCTTTTTTAAGGAAGACAGAATTCCTTTAATTTGCTCCAGCACTGATTAACCTAACATGATTCTTGGCCATTCTACATGGAAGTCTACTTACACCTTCCATGGACACAAAGGATCCCTGACTCTTGTATTTACTGGGCTGATGGACTGAGAATGGGGGAAAAAAAGGCACAGAATGAAAACAAGTAAATATTCTGAGGGTCAGGGAGATTATGATAACATAAATAAAGGAACAACAAGCTGTAAGAAGAAAAGAAAAGAATAAGTCATGCCTGATCAACATTATTTTAATTGTTCCACTATGTTAGTTAATGGAGGGAAGAACATCATGGTGCCCACCCTTGAGAAAGATGCTCAGTTGAGTGATTTGTGAAACATTTAGCTATCACATTTACTGAACAAGGATAAACACAGCATAATAATAAGTGACAAAGATTCTATAAGGAGATATATATTAGCACTGGTGGGAGCAAATCTGAAGTAACTTTGAGGAAAATTGTAATCAGCCACTGAGAAGAAAACCTTAAGAAAATACCAGAGGGAGATCCAAGATGGCCGGTTAGGAGCAGCTGAGGATTGTAGCTCCCAGTGAAAGCGCAGAGGGTGAGTGGACGCCGCATTTCCAGACGGATTTTTATTGCCCACAGACCAGGAGATTCCCTGGCGGAGGAGCCCCACGGGTCACCAGCGCAGCTGTTTTGTCCGGCGTGGCTGTTTTGCCGGCACCACAGCGCAGCGGTTCCCAGTGCAGAGTAAACAGAACTGGGTCCCCTCTTAGCCAGCAAGGGGAGCTCCAGGGAGCTCCGGGAACCTCCGGGAAGGCAGAGTTGCTCATTCCTCTGATTAAACAAAAAAGGGGGGACTGAAACAGGGAGCCAGGCCAGGAGATTCCCAGGCAAAAAAGTGCCACAAATCTCAGAGCCGCTGTTTCAGCCGGCACAGTGGGTCGCCGCACGGGAAATCACACAGATCCCGGAGCCTTTTCAACAGGCGACCAGAACACCTGGGAGAGAGCCGACCGTTCAACTAAAAAACAAAAGGCTGTGAGACAGGGAGCCAGGTGATCAGGCCCGGCTGGTCCCACCCCCACAAAAACAAAAACAAAAAAACAGCAATTGGAAACGCTCTGGGTTGAGAGTTTCACAGCAAGCACAGCTGAACCTGGGACAGTCCAGCTCTGTGGGAGAGGGGCATCCACCACTACAGAGGCAGTCTGCCATTGCCAAGGCAACCCGCCATTACAGAGAGAGTCCATCATTACAGAGGCAGGCCACCATTGCCGAGGCAGTCCTAACTACACCCATATAAACAGGACTGCAGGGAAGTTCACACAGCAGCTGGGCAGAGCCCACAGCAGCTCAGCGAAGCTCCTGCAGGCAGACAGTGACTAGGCTGTCTCCTTGCCGGGCAGGGCAGCCCTGAAAAAAAAAAAAAAAAAGGCAGCAGCACAGCGGAAACTCATAAATAAAGCCCTAACTTCCCGGGACAGAACACCTGGGAAAAAAAAGGGGTTTATGAGTTCTGCTGCTGCAGACTTAAACGTACCTGCCCAGCAGCTCTGAATGAACAACAGAGCTCACAGCTCAGCACTTGAGTGACTATAAAGGACAGACTGTCTCCTCAGGCAGCTCCCTGGCCCCCATATATCCAAAGAGTCTCCTCATAAAGGAGAGCTCAGACTGACATTTGGCAGGTATCCTTCTGGGACAAAGCAGAAGAAGAAACTGGTGGCAACCTTTACTGTTCTGCAGCTGCTGCAGGTGATCCTCAGGCAAGCAGGGCCTGGAGTGGACCTCAGCAGTCCTACAGCAGAGGGGCCAGACTGTTAGAAGGAAAACTAAGAAACAGAAATAACTTCATCATCAACAAACAGGACGGCCACTCAAAGACCCAATCAGAAAGTCAGCAACTACAAAGATGACAGGTGGATAAATCCACAAAGATAGGAATAAACCAGCACAAAAAGGATGAAAACAGCCGAAACCAGAACACCTCTCCTCCTATAAGGGATCACAACTCCTCACCAGCAAGGGAACAAGACTGGATGGAGAATGAGTGTGATGAAATGACAGAATCAGGCTTCAGAAGGTGGGTAATAAGAAACTT
Source organism: Aotus nancymaae (assembly GCF_030222135.1). NCBI lineage: Eukaryota > Metazoa > Chordata > Mammalia > Primates > Aotidae > Aotus > Aotus nancymaae. The sequence continues at coordinate 6,118,297 of NW_026988412.1, read as the reverse complement.
CCGAGAGCTAAAAGAACATGTTCTAACCCAATGCAAAGAAACTAAGAACCTTGAAAAAAGATTTGACGAAATGCTAACGAGAATGGACAACTTAGAGACGAATATAAGTGAATTGATGGAGCCGAAAAACACAACATGAGAACTTCGCGAAGCATGCAGAAGTTTCAACAGGCGAACTGACCAAGCAGAAGAAAGGATATCAGAGGTTGAAGATCAACTCAATGAAATAAAACGAGAAGGCAAGATTAGAGAAAAAAGGATAAAAAGGAATGAACAAAGTCAACAAGAAATGTGGGACTATGTGAAAAGACCTAATCTACGTTTGATAGGTGTACCTGAATGTGACGAAGAGAATGAATCCAAGCTGGAAAATACTCTTCAGGATATTATCCACGAAAACTTCCCCAACCTAGCAAGGCAAGCCAACATTCAAGTTCAGGAAATACAGAGAACACCACGAAGATATTCCTCAGGAAGAGTAATCCCAAGGCACATAATCATCAGATTCACCAGGCTTGAAATGAAGGAGAAAATGCTAAGGGCAGCCAGAGAGAAAGGTCGGGTTACTCACAAAGGGAAGCCCATCAGACTCACAGCAGATCTCTCAGCAGAAACCCTACAAGCCAGAAGAGAGTAGGGGCCAATATTCAACATCCTTAAAGAAAAGAACTTTCAACCCAGAATTTCATATCCAGCCAAACTAAGCTTCATAGGTGAAGGAAAAATAAAATCCTTTATGAACAAGCAAGTACTCAGAGATTTCATCACCACCAGGCTTGCTTTACAAGAGCTCCTGAAAGAGGCACTACACATAAAAAAGAACAACCAGTACCAGCCACTCCAAAAACATACTAAATGGTAAAGAGCATCAACACAATGAAGAATCTGCATCAACTAATGGGCAAAACAGCCAGCTAACATCAAAATAGCAGTATCACATTCACAGATAACAATATTAACCCTAAATGTAAATGGACTAAATGCCCCAATCAAAAGACACAGACTGGCAAATTGGATAAAAAGCCAAAACCCATCAGTGTGCTGTATCCAGGAAACCCATCTCACATGCAAGGATACACAAAGGCTCAAAATAAAGGGATGGAGGAAGATTTACCAAGCAAACGGAGAGCAAAAAAAAGCAGGAGTTGCAATTCTCATCTCTGATAAAATAGACTTTAAAGCAACAAAGATCAAAAGAGACAAAGAAGGACATTACATAATGGTAAAAGGATCAATGCAACAAGAAGAGCTAACGATCCTAAATATATATGCACCTAATACAGGAGCACCCAGATACATAAGGCAAGTTCTTAATGACTTACAAAGAGACTTAGACTCCCACACAATAATAGTGGGAGACTTTAACACCCCATTGTCAATATTAGACAGATCAACGAGACAGAAAATTAACAAGGATATCCAGGACTTGAACTCAGACCTGGACCAAGCAAAACTAATAGACGTTTACAGAACTCTCCACCCCAAATCCACAGAATATACATTCTTCTCAGCACCACATCACACCTACTCTAAAATTGACCACATAATTGGAAGTAAATCACTCCTCAGCAAATGCAAAAGAACGGAAATCATAACCAACAGTCTCTCAGACTACCGTGCAATCAAGTTAGAACTCAGAATTCAGAAACCAACCCAGAACCGTACAGCTTCATGGAAACTGAACAACTTTCTCTTGAATGTTGACTGGATAAACAATGAAATGAAGGCAGAAATAAAGATGTTCTTCGAAACCAACAAGAATGAAGATACCACATACCAGAATCTCTGGGACACATTTAAAGCAGTCTCTAGAGGAAAATATATAGCAATAAGTGCCCACATGAGAAGCAAGGAGAGATCTAAAATTGACACTCTATCGTCAAAATTGAAAGAGCTAGAGGAGCAAGATCAAAAAACTCAAAACCTAGCAGAAGACAAGAAATAACTAAGATCAGAGCAGAACTGAAGGAGATGGAGACACAAAACACCCTTCAAAAAATCAATAAATCCAGGAGTTGGTTTTTTGAAAAGATCAACAAAATAGACAGACCACTAGCCAGATTAATAAAAAAGAAAAGAGAGAATAAGCAAATAGAAGCAATAAAAAATGAGAAAGGGGATATCACCACAGATTCCACAGAAATTTCAAACCACCATCAGAGATTATTACAAATAACTCTATGCACATAAACTAGAAACCCTGGAAGAAATGGATAAATTCCTGGAAACTTGCCTCCTCCCAAGCCTAAACCAGGAAGAAGTTGAAACCCTGAATAGACCAATAACAAGGTCTGAAGTTGAGGCAGCAATTAAGAGCCTACCACCCAAAAAGAGCCCAGGTCCAGATGGGTTCACAGCCAAATTCTACCAGACATACAATAAGAGGAGCTGGTACCATTCCTTATGAAACTATTCCAAATAATTCATAAAGAGGGAATCCTTCCCAAATCATTTTATGAGACCAACATCATCCTTATACCAAAACCCAGCAGAGACTCAACAAGAAAAGAAAACTACAGGCCAATATCCATGATGAACATAGATGCAAAAATCTTCAATAAAGTACTGGCAAGCCGATTGCAACAGCACATCAAAAAGCATATCCACCACGATCAAGTAGGATTCATCCTGGAGATGCAAGGCTAGTTCAACATACGCAAGTCTATAAATGTAATTCACCACTTAAACAGAACCAAAGACAAAAACGACATGATTATCTCAATTGATGCAGAGAAGGCCTTTGACAAAATTCAACAGCCCTTTATGCTAAAAACCCTCAATAAACTTGGTAGTGACAGAACATATCTCAAAACAATAAAAACTATTTACGACAAACCAGCAGCCAATATCATACTGAATGGGCAAAAACTGGAAGCATTCCCTTTGAAATCTGGCACTAGACAAGGATGCCCTCTCTCACCACTCCTATTCAATATAGTGCTGGAAGTTCTAGCCAGAGCAATCAGGCAAGAAAAAGAAATAAAGGGTATTCAAATAGGAAAGGAGGAAGTCAAATTGTCTCTATTTGCAGATGACATGATTGTGTATCTAGAAGACCCCATTGTCTCAGCCCAAAATCTCCTGAAACTGATAAGCAACTTCAGCAAAGTCTCAGGCTACAAAATCAATGTGCAAAAATCACAAGCATTCCTATACACCAAAACAGACTTAAAGAGAGCCAAATCAAGAACGAACTGCCATTCACAATTGCTACAAAGAGAATAAAATGCCTAGGAATACAACTAAGAAGGAATGTAAAGGACCTCTTCAAGGAGAACTACAAACCACTGCTCCATGAAATAAGAGAGGACACAAACAGATGGAGAAACATTTCATGTTCATGGTTAGGAAGAATCAATATCATAAAAATGGTCATACTGCCCAAAGTAATTTACAGATTCAACGCAATCCCCATCAAGCTACCAATGAACTTCTTCACAGAACTGGAAAAAACCACCTTAAACTTCATATGGAACCAAAAGAGAGCCTGCATAGCCAAGTCAATTCTAAGCAAAATGAACAAAGCGGGAGGCATCACACTACCGGACTTCAAACTATACTACAAGGCTACAGTAATCAAAACAGCATGGTACTGGTACCAAAACAGAGATATAGACCAATGGAACAGAACAGAGGCCTCGGAGGCAACACAATTTATCTACAACCATCCAGTCTTTGACAAACCTGACAAAAACAAGCAATGGGGAAATGATTCCCTGTTTAATAAGTGGTGTTGGGAAAACTGGCTAGCCATATGCAGAAAGCAGAAACTGGACCCCTTCCCGACACCTTACACTAAAATTAACTCCAGATGGATTAAGGACTTAAACATAAGACCTAACACCATAAAAACCATAGAAGAAAATCTAGGCAAAACCATTCAGGACATAGGCATAGGCAAGGACTTCATGACCAAAACACCAAAAGCATTGGCAACAAAAGCCTAAATAGACAAATGGGACCTAATCAAACTCCACAGCTTCTGCACGGCAAAAGAAATAGTCATTAGAGTGAATTGATAACCAACAGAATGGGAAAACAATTTTGCAGCTTACCCATCTGACAAAGGGCTGATATCCAGAATTTACAATGAACTAAAACAGATTTACAAGAAAAAAACAAACAAGCCATTCAAAAGTGGGCGAAGGATATGAACAGATACTTTACAAAAGAAGACATACATGAGGCCAACAAACATATGAAACAATGCTCATCATCACTGGTCATTAGAGAAATGCAAATCAAAACTACATTGAGATACCATCTCACGCCAGTTAGAATGGCGATCATTAAAAAATCTGGAGACAACAGATGCTGGAGAGGATGTGGAGAAATAGGAACACTCTTACACTGTTGGTGGGAGTGTAAATTAGTTCAACCATTGTGGAAGACAGTGTGGCGATTCCTCAAGGACCTAGAAATAGAAATTCCATTTGACCCGGCAATCCCATTACTGGGTATATATCCAAAGGATTATAAATCGTTCTACTATAAAGACACATGCACACGAATGTTCATAGCAGCACAGTTTACAATAGCAAAGACCTGGAACCAACCCAAATGCCCATCAATGATAGACTGGACAGGGAAAATGCGGCACATATACACCATGGAATATTATGCAGCCATCAAGAACGATGAGTTCGCGTCCTTTGTAGGGACATGGATGAACCTGGAAGCCATCATTCTCAGCAAACTGACACAGGAACACAAAATCAAACACCGCATGTTCTCACTCATGGGCGGGTGTTGAACAATGGGAACACATGGACACAGGAAGGGGAGCACTACACACTGGGGTCTATTGGGGGAAATAAGGGAGGGACAGCGGGGGGTGGGAGGTTGGGGAGGGATAGCATGTGGAGAAATGCCACATATAGGTGAAGGGGAGGAAGGCAGCAAATCACACTGCCACGTGTGCACCTATGCAACAATCTTGCATGTTCTTCATATGTACCCCAAAACCTAAAATGCAATAAAAAAAAAAGAAAAGAAAATACCATCAGTCAGGCACAGTGGCTCACGCCTGAAATCCCAGCACTTTGGGAGGTGGAGGCAGGTGGATCACAAGGTCAAGAGATTGAGACCATCCTGGCCAACATTATGAAACCCCGTCTCTACTAAAAATACCAAAAAAAAAAAAAAAAAAAAAATTAGCTGGGCATGGTGGTGCATGCCTGTAGTCCCAGCTACTCAGAAGATAGAGGCAGGAGAATCACTTGAAACCAGAGGCAGAGGTTGCAGTGAGCCAAGATTGCACCATTGCACTCCAGCCTGGCAACAGAGCAAGACTCCATTAAAAAAAAAGTAGCCTCAACCTGCAGAAGTGAGAGCACTCATATCATTGATGAGTAGAAAGAGCATCAGTGATTTCAGCAAGATAGTGGAACAGTAAGCACCAGGTCATTCCCCCATGAAGTCACTAACTTAACAACAATGTATGGACCGCAGTGCCTTTGTGAGAACATCAGAAACCAGTTAACACATTACAGAACCCCAGGTGAATAAAACGCACCAAGAAGAGACACATTGGAGGAGGGAAGAAAGTTTGTTGGACTTATCTACTATATTCCATCCTCCAAACTCATGGCTTCTCCTTCGGGAGGGAAAGAAAAGATAGAACATGCACCTGATGCTTGGATTTTGGGGATGCTTCTCAGGGGGCTAGTTTCTTCCTTGCCTAACTCAGAATGCTGGTGGGGAAAACAATGGCACGCTTTGGATACCTGGGGGCCACTGAGAACTAAGGCAGCACTTCAACTTGTCACACTACCAGAGAAATTAAAGCATCACAGACAGACACCAGAGGGAGCTACTGAGTAGAAACAGGGACACCTCTTCAGCAGGGAAATCATACCCATAGGCCCAGAGATGATGCAACCCCAGGGAAGATTTGAGAGGCTGCAGAATCTCTAGTGGAGCTAATTGGGAAATAAGTCCCCTGTCTGAAGACAGTCCATAGAGACTGGGAGAGGTGACTGTTTTTTCAAATGTCCAAGTATTAAAGTATCATAAGACATACAAAAAAAAAAAAAAACCCAGGAAAATATGGCCCAATAAAAGGAACAACATAAATTAATAAATCTCCAGTAACTGACCAAAAAGAAATAAAGATTTATGAATTACCTGAAAAAGAATGAAGAGTAACTATCATAAAAATGCCCAGTGAGCTAAAAACACACACAAATACACACACACACACACACACACACACACAGAGACAACTAAATGAAATCAGGAAAACAACATACAAACAAAATGAAAGCATCAGCAAAAAGAAACTAGAAAAAAAAAACTAAACAAAATTCTAGTGCTAAAGAACAATAACTTCATTGAAAATTTCACCAAAAGGGATCAACAGCATACTGTATCAAGCAAAAGAAAGAATCAGTAAACTTCAAGACAAGTTATTCAAAATTATCAAGTCATACGGGAAAAAAATTAAAATAAATGAAGAAAAGTGAAGAGCTAGTAAGAGACGTGTAGGATACATCAAGTGGAGCAATGTACACTTTATGAGAGCTCAGAAGTAGAAGACAGAAAGGACAGAGAGCCTATTTGAAGAAATCATAACCAATATTTCCCAAAATTTGAGGAAGGAAATAGACATACAAATTCAAGGAGCTCATATAACTCCAAATATAATTAATCCAAAGAGAGCTTGCCATCAAACACACTGTCGTCAAACTGTCAAAAGTAAAGACATGAGTCTTGAAAGCAGCAAGAGAAAAGTGACTTGTCTCATACAAGAGAACATTCATAAGATTATCAATGGATTTCTCAGAAGAAACCTTGTAGGCAAGAATGGAGCGGGATGATATATTCAAAGTGCTAAAACAAAGAACTGCCAACCAAGAACACTGTGCAGAAAACTGCCGTTCAATAATCATTAAGACATTAAGACTTTCTCAGATAAATAAAAGCTGAGAGGGTTTATCACCACTAGGCCTGCCCTGTAAGAAATAATAAAGAGAGTTTGTCAAATTGAAACAAAAGGATTTTAGAAAGCCACACAAAAGTATACAAAAATATAAATCTCTCTAGTAAAGGTAAATACATACACAAATATAGAGTCCCATAGTATTGCAATGTTGGTGTAAAATCACTTAATTCTGGTATGTAATTTAAAAGACATAGGTATAAACAATAACTATAAAGTATTGATGAGTAGAGAGAAATCATCTTAGAGGCTTAGGGCACAAGAGATCCTGTGAAAAGCCACTATGGTTTGTTCTCATAGGAGATTCCATTTTGAGTAAAGTTGTCCAGATGGAGATGAGGGAGACAGTCAAAGGTTAAAGCATTATACAAAGTTGGAAAATAAGATTAAGACAGCTAGTAACTTTGAAGACTTCTGTTCAATAATCACTTTAATAACAGTAAGTTTGGGGACAAGAAGAAGCCACCCAAATTTTACTCATGAGATCCCTCTGTGTTTGATTTGAATGACAAAAATGACTTGAGATATATGACATGAATTTGCCACGTCTGTTTCTATAATCTTCAGGTCATCTGCCACTTACACTGACCAGGTAACTCTAGCTTTGTTTTGAAGGAAATTCTGATGGTGAAATTAAATAAGAAGTTAGGATTAAGGAGACCATTTGAGAAAGAAAAGGATCCAAATTCTAGTTCTAGAATGGAATCCCAGACATAATGTAGAACTGATTATTCTTTGGCTAAAAGGTATCCTTTCCTACAGCAGGATTGCAGTCATTCTTTTCCAATTGACTCAGCAATATGTAACCTCATTTTATTATTTAACTTTATTTTCGTAGCTCTGACATAAGCCAAACTCCATTAATCCAAAAGGATTTGAAAAGTGTCTATACTGGAAAACAGTACAGCGGAAAAGGACTGACTCTGTACCTACAGCAAGCCAGGATGAAAACATACCCTACAATCAGATCAGCAAGGAGGGATGGGTTTCAATGGATGGTGCTCTGGAAACAGCCTTTTGAAATTTAGGTCCTGGCCCTTGAACTAATTGTATGGGTGGAACATGTTGGCTGCTTCAGAATAAAAACCAATTATATGAACAACTGCCCTCATTATGTAGGACGTAATCACCATGACCATGTCAATATGTGTGTGAAATATGGATTTTAAATATTTTATTATAAAAGTATTATGTGGTGGGCACAGTGGCTCATGATCTGTAATCACAGCACTTTGGGAGGCTAAGGTGGACAGATCGCTTGAGCCCAGAGTTCGAGACCACTCTGGGCAACATGGCGAAATTGACCCTCTACCAAAAAATAAAAACACAAAAATTAGCCAGGCATGGTGGTGGACATCTTCAGACCCAGCTACTCAGGAGACTGATGTGGGAGGATGGCTTAAGCCATTGAGATGGAGGTTGCAGTAAGCTGAGATCACACCACTAGGCTCCAGCCTGGGTGACAGAGCCAGACCCTGTCTCAAAAATAAAAATAAAAAGATACTGTGAATGTTTCACAAAGTAATGTAAAGACACATCTATCATGGAATGTCTAAAATAAAGCCATTTATTAATACATCAACTCTTTTATTAAATACATCAACTTTTTTTTAAAGTATAGATGCTCCTTGACTTATCATGAGATTACATTCCAATAAACTATTGTAAGTTAAAAATAGTATAAGTTAAAAATGCATTTTTTACACCTACCATATCGGTTGTTTACCCTCATGGTCACGTGACTGACTGGGAGCTGCGGCTGGCTGCCGCTGCCCAGCATCATGAGGGCATCGTACTGCATGTTGCTCACCCAGGCAAAGATCGAAATTCAAATTCTGAAGTATGCTTTCCACTTTCTCACCCTAGTAAAGTCAAAATATCTTACACCATCATAAGTTGGGGATTATCTCTGTATCTGTGTGTATGAGTGTGTATGTGGGCGGGGGGACCACAATTTATTTTTAAATTTTTCTAAAATGTGGGCTTCAGATTCTGAGAAATGTGAGTCTGGCTCTAACTCCGCTGTCCTCAACTGTGGGACCTAGGGCAAGTCTTTCTGTTGTCCTAAGCCTCCATTTCCTTCTCTAGAGAATGGAAGTAACCACATACGCCTACGCAGGATTGTTGGAAGAGTTAGATTTGTCATGCTCGTTAAAGACACTCACTCCCCATGCACAGCCTCAAGTGCAGGGTTTGGGGGGCACTGGCTGCCCTAAGGAAAGCAAGCCTTTCTTCTCTCAGGAAAAGAATTGCAATCCCTCCTTTAGAACACTTGCTGTGCGTGGAGTGGGTGGAGTCAGCAGTACTTGGTCCCTGGCATGTGAAGTTCCACAGCAGGATAGGTGTATTAGCTTCCTGTCGCCTCTATCACAAATTACCACCAACTTAGTGGCTTAAAACAGCCCAAATGGACTCTCTTACGGTTCCAGATGTTAGAAATCTAAAATCAAGGTGTTGGTAAGACTGTATTCCTTCTGGAAGCTTTTGGAGAGAATCCATTTCGTTGCTTTTCTCAGCTTCTAGCGGCCACCTACCTTCCTTGACTTGTGGCCTCTTCTTTGCATCACTCCACTCTCTTGCTTCCATCGTCACGTCTCTCACTCATCCTTCTGATCCTCCTGCTTCTCTCTTATAAGGAGCCTTGTGATTACATAAGGCTCACCCAGATAATCCAGGCTGACCTTCCTATCCCAACATCCTCCGTCACTTCTGTGGTCTCTCTTACAATGTGAGCTAATGTATCATCAGATTCCAGGGATTTGGATATGGACATCTTTGCAGGCCCATTATTCAACTGGTCATACCAGCCACTCTGTTTTTATAGGAGACCGTCAAACAGATTCTTTACATCACCACTGAGATCAGCACAAGGGAAAAGAACAACTCTGCTGCAGGATGGGTGTCCCTGATAACGGCGCTGGCATGCTGAAAGTCTCTAAGCACCCCGTCCTGGAGAGCATTTTAAACAATGCTAGGCCTGGTCCTCCAACTCTTAGGGCTGTTTGGATTTGAAAACTGGACCATGTGGACTTTGCCTCCTGTGCAGAGGTTTACCTTCACACTGGGTTGTAAGCTCCTTCAAGATACGGACAACCTTCCATTTTATTTTTACTACTTGAGAAAAATAGGGTTTTTTTGTTTGTTTTTTGTTTTTTTTGAGACAGAGTCTCGCTCCGTTGCCAGGCTGGAGTGCAGTGGCATGATCTCGGCTCACTGCAACCTCTGCCTCCGGGTTCAAGCAATTCTCCTGCCTCAGCCTCCCGAGTAGCTGGGACTACAAGCGCACGCCACCATTCCCAGCTAATTTTTTGTATTTTTAGTAGAGACGGGGTTTCACCATGTTGGCCATGATGCTCTCGATCTCTTGACCTTGTGATCCACCTGCCTCGGCCTCCCAAAGTGCTGGGATTACAGGCGTGAGCCACTGCGCCTGGCCGAGAAAAATAGTTTTTTTAATGAAATGCGTGTAAGCATGGACTTCTGAGTCATTCAGCTGGCTCCATTTCTGGGCATATGCAGATTTATCAATTTACCATGATCCCTGGCTTTCCACATCTGTAAAATACAGACAACCTTATGTAGCATGTTCTTAGCCAGAGCTGACATAATAAAATACCACAAACTGGGTGGTTTAAATAGTGAAAATTTGTTTTTTCACATTTCTAAAAGCTAGAAGTTCAAGCTCAATGTATTGGCAGGGTTTATTTCTTCCGAAGCTTCCTTTTTGCCTTGTAGGTGGCTTGGCTGTCTTCTCCCTGTGTCTTCACATGGTCTTCACCTTGTACATATGTCCAAATTCATTCTTAATAAGTCATTTTGGATTAGGGTCCACCTAATGACCTCATTTTATTGTTATTATTTTTAATTGTACTTTAGGTGGTGGGGTACATGTGCAGATCCTGCAGGGTTGTTGCATAGGTACATACACGGCAATGTGGTTTGCTGCCTCCATCCCCCCATTACCCATATCTGGCATTTCTCCCTATGTTGTCCCTCCCCAACCTCCCCACCCACTCTGTCCCTCCCCTAGCCCCCCCAGCAGACCCCAGCGTGTGATAATCCCCTCCCTTTGTCCAACAGACCCCAGTGTGTGATGCTCCCCTTCCTGTGCCCATGTGTTCTCATTGTTCAACAGCCGCCTATGAGTGAGAACATGCGGTGTTTGATTTTCTGTTCTTGTGTCAGTTTGCTAAGAATGATAGTTTCCAGATTCATCCATGTTCCTACAAAGGACACAGACTCATCATTTTTTATGGCTGCATACTATTCCATGGTGTATATGTGCCACATTTTCCTTGTCCAGATTATCATTGATGGGCATTTGGGTTGGTTCCAGGAATGACCTCATTTTAAGTTAATTCCCTCTTTAAAGACTCTATCTCCAAATACAATCACATTCTAAGGTACTGAGGGTTAGAATTACAACTTATGAATTGGGCTGGGGGAAGACACAATGTCCCCCACAACAAGCACCTGTCTCAAGGAGTTGTGTGAGAATTAAATTAACTAAAGCATGCAGAGAAAAGTCCCAAGAATGATACCCGGCATTCATAAATATTCAATAAAATGCTGCTGCTGTTATTGTTTGTGAAGGAAGTTGTCCAACACTCCCTCCCACCTCTTTCTATATCTGCCATAAAACAGTTCACATGTTTATAAGAAAAAAAAATCGTGTGCCTCGTTTCTTTTCAAGTTCCCTCCTCAGCATTTATTTTTATAGGCATGGCCATTCCTACATACCGAGGCATCATCAGTCAAAGGGGAAGCGTTTTCAGCTTGTGCTCCATGGTGTGGTGTTTATGTGCTATTTAAAGGGAAGCTGCCTGTCTCTTTGACATGCTTATTATCAAAGCATGCCTGAGTCAACTTTTCCAGGCAGTGATGCTGACTTTGATTTTCACAGACCACTTTTGATACGGTTAGCTCATTCTCTCCCACGCCTGGGAGCTAGCATCTTCCCATTTACAGATGCTGGTTGCCCAGCTGCCACCAGAAATTCTGCTGGGGAGACGCTAGTCCATTTAAGTAGGAAACAAAGGGCTTTAAAATGTATAAATCCAAAGCACTCCTACAGTGTTAATCAAAAGGCTTGCCCCAAAACGTTCATATCAGCCTTAATAATAATACCTCAAAACCAGTAACATCCCAAATATCTATCAATAGAGAAATAGATGAACAAATCTAATACTGCTCAACAATTTAAAAACAGCAAATTACTGATACACACAACTTAGATGAAGCTCAAAAGTATGCTGAGTGAAAGAAGCAAGCACGGAAGTATATAGTATGATTCCACTTATATGAATTTCCAGAACAGAGAAAACTGATCTAAAGTGATAGAAATCCAATCTATGGTTAGTTGGTTGGGAATAGATGAGGTGATTGACTGGAAGCAACTGGGGGACAGTTTTCTGTGCGGTAGAAATGTTCTATGTCTTGACTGGGATGGTGGTTACAGGGGCATAAAACATCTTATATGGATATATTTTATTGCTTATAAATGATACTGCAAAAATTTTATTTAAAAACCAATCAACAAATAAAACACCAATCAACCAAGAAGAAAAGTAATCTAATCATCTTCTCAGTGTGTGTATTTAAGAAAAAGACATTTGACTACATTTTTCATATTTGTGCATGCCACATCATAGACACAGCCTATTTCTAACTCACTGATGGCTGTGAAATGTACCCAACTTGAGCAGAGGATCTATCCCTTTCTGCGAAGAATCTCACCACTGGTTCTCAGAATGGACATTCACCTCCCCTGTCTAGACTCTCACTGAAATAACAGCCTGATACACAAAGGGGAAGGATGAGTCCATGGTTGCCCAGATGCCAAGAACGCATAACAAGAGTAGTCTAGAAATTGTAATGAATTTCCAGCGAACAGAAATAAGATTGGTTGTATTGATCCAGAGTATGGAAATCCTTAAACCAAAACACACACAGGAAAAAGCTGAAGTGGGGATGAGGGACATGAATCCTAGAGGGACTCTCTGAGCTTAAAACACCGAATCAGAAGATCTGGTGTGTGAGTAGGTTGATGGAGAAGGAATAATCAGGGTAATTAAGTAATTAAATGAATCTTTCTGCATCAGGTATCTGTTGCTGTGAAAGTAGCAACCACAAACTTAGTGATATAAAACAACCACCACATAATTCTTCTCAGTGACTCTGTGGTCCAGGAATTTGGACAGATCATACCAGGGATGGCTTGCGTCTGTTCCACTGTACATATTGGAACAGCTGGAGGTGACATGAATGGCTGGGACTGGAATCATCTGGAAGATTCTTTACTCACATGTTTGTCGCCTGGATTGGGGTGACTTGAAGACTGGGTTCATCTAGGACTATCATCTGAGCACCTTCATGTGTTCACTCTATATGGCCTGGGCCTCCTTACATCATGGCAGCCTCAGGTTATCAGATTACTTTCATGGCAGCTTAGGGCTCTGAGAGTGAATGTTCCAGAAAATAAGAAAGATCTCCCAAAGCCTTTTATGACCTAGCCTCAAGAGTGACATAACACCACTTCTGTCATGCTCTGTTGGTCAAAAACCCACAAGTCCACCCTTATTCAAGAAGAGGAGACATAAATCCCCAACTCTTGAAAAGAGGAGTGTCAAAGAATGTTTGACCATATTTGAAAACCTCCATCCATCAAGCAAATGATCAATTGGTCCTTGCTCATCACTATCAACAGACTAATGGCTTTCCCAAGACAGGACCAGAAAGATGCTCTTTTAAGGCAAATGAAGATATGTCTAGGGAGGTTTGTGACTGAGAGAGAAAAAAAAGGGGGTATCTTTGAACTTTCACAATGTTCAGAATTGCAGGGGTCTGACCAGGAGCCAAGCACACTTAAGTATTACATTCCCTCTTTATTTTGGCTTTTGAGCCTACAACACTGCCCACATGCCCTACAGTGAAGCTTGCCAGTCTGCACATCCTATTTACCTTCACAGAGCCAGCAATCAGCCTTCCTGTTTGGAGGAATTTGGGCAAATAGGCCTATACACCTGCAAAGAACACTCATGCCAGCTGCCACGTCACTCATCCTGGCCACTAATCCATATGCATGAGGCTGCTTCCTCAGGCTCCCAGGCATCTAAGGATCCTTCCCAAAAGAAGGACCAATATGGGTAAACAGAGCAGCTGTCTACCAAGTAACCGAAGATAATTCCAGTAATAGAAATCAACTTCTTAAAAGTTTTAATTAGTATCCTCAGAGAACTTCACAAGGATATTGAAGCCATAAAACGAGACAAGCTGCTATTAAAAAAAAAAAAAAAAAAGGAAGAAAAAGAAGAAGATGGCAGAAGGAGAAGGAGTAAGCAGTTAAACAGAAATTGTTGGCTCACGCCTGTAATCCTAACACTTCGGGAGGCTGAGGCGGGTGGATCACCTGAGGTCAGGAGTTCGAGACCAGCCCAGCCAACATGGCTAAACCCTATCTCTACTAAAAGTATGCAAAAATTAGCCGGACATGGCGGCATATGCCTATCATCCCAGCTTCTTGGGAGGCTGAAGCAGGTGAATTGCTCGACCCTAGGAGGCAAAGGTTGCAATGAGCTGAGATTGCTCCACTGCACTCCAGCCTGGGTGACAGAGCGAGACTCGTTCTCAAAAATAAAAAAATTTGTACTTAAAAGTTTTCAGTGTGACTTCCAAAATGTAAAATATCATGAAATGGATGAAAATAGTGGAATTGGTATGGCAATGACCAAAATAGAGACTTGAGAGACACATGGAATATTTTTTTTAAAGATTATGTTTCAGATAATATGTTCTGTTTTACCTTAACATAAGAACATAATCTTTTGAATAGGGAGTAGGCCAGCACATTGAATCCATGCAAAAAAATTATGTTCCTGGCACACTATTTGGCTCCACAGTGAGCAATATTCACTTACTAGTAGTAATAATATAACTGTTATCTATTGTTTACTCCACGTTTAAAGTCAATCCTTAGATAAGACATAGGTGACTGAAAGAGGATGACAGACTAGAGTGTAAATGCTTCTAATGTTAACACTGTAGATCAAGAGCGGGAGATGGAGTGAGGAGGTGGCTGGAAGATAAGAATCTGAACGTTTTTGTTCTACCTAATATAGAAGCAAGAGAACTCCTGAAAGCTAATGGTATGTGACACAGAGGGGAACGCTTCAGAGATAGTAGCCATAATAATTATAACTATCAAAGAGATTAGGATATAAGAGAATGTAGGGCATAATATAAATTAGCCAGGGGTGGGGACCCACCCAGCCCAGGTGGCCTTGGCGGCTCCCTCTCCCCTCCAAAAAAAAATAAATAAATAAAAATAAAAATAAACAATAAATAATAAATTAGCTAAACCTTCATTTTTCTTTTTTTTTAAATTTTATTTACATGTGCAGAATGTGCATGTTTGTTACATAGATGTACGTATGCTGTGGTGGTTTGCTGCACCTATTGACTCGTCCTGTAAGTTCCTTCCCCTCATCCCCCAACCCCCAACAGGCCCTGGTGCGTGTCGTTCTCCTCCCTGTGTCCACGTGTTCTCATTGTTCAACTCCCACTTATGACTGAGAGCATGCAGTGTTTGGTTTCCTGTTCCTGAGTTAGTCTGCTGAGGATGATGGCTCATTTTTCATAGTGGGACCCCATAGACTACACTAAAAGGAGATAAATCTAAAAAGGCCTATTATGATTCTTTTATTTGGCATCATATAAATAAGAACTAAAGGACCAAAAATGAAAATAAATAAAAGTGTATACTGCTGGGACATAGGATGAGATGGGGAACAGTTGTTTTTTATTATCAACCCTTAAGTATCATTTAATTTTGTAATATATGCAATTTAATTTTATTTAATATGAGGATAAAGTCCATAAAATAACCACTTGGGGAACTCACTTTCAAATACCCAAGAAAGGAGGAGTGGGGGGAGGGAGAGGAGAAGCAACGAGAATAGCCGTCACTTATCATATGGACTGTAGCCAGGCAGTGTTCTAATCCTGTTACATATGTCAGTGCATTTGATCCTCAAAAAGGCCTTGAGGGGGTGCTATTATTATCCCTGTTCTGAAGATGAGGAAACTGAGACGCAGCGACGTAATTAATAGCTTTCTCAAGGCCAGACAAGTAGTAGCAGTCATGCAGGCACAAGTGTGTCATTTTTTTATCTTTCCTAACAAACATCAACAGAAAACAAGATACAGAAGTAGAAGCAAATTATTAGGGGTTAGTTTAGTGACACCTGAAATAAGGAAAAGCAGAAATTTTAAGAATGCTGACCCCTGGTGAGGAAGACTGGGGTGAGGCAAGGAAGGGGCCAGAGATTTTTTACTTTTATTTTATACTCAGTTGTCCTGCTCAATTTTTTAAAATCACAATCATCAAAATCATTTTTTAAATAAAAGTATTTTTTGTCACACCTGTAATCCTGGCACTTTACATGCCTTTATTCTTGGGAGGCCAAGAATAAAGGATCACTTGAGGTCAGGAGTTCAAGACCAGCCTGGCCAACATGGTGAAAACCCATCTCTACTAAAAAAATGCAAAAATTAAACGGACATGGTGGTGGGTGCCTGTAATCCCAGTTACTTGGGAGGCTGAGGCAGGAGAATCACTTGAACCCAGGAGGCAGAGGTTGCGGTGAGCTGAGATGACATCACTGCACTCCAGCCTGGGTGACACAGCAAGAATCCATTTCAAAGCATAGATAATTTTTTTTATTTTTATGTCATACCAAACATACAAATATCACTGAACTTTTAATTTAAAATCATATAGAAATAGGAAGAAATTGATGAAAGCTCAGTTTATGGCCCTTTCTTTTGTCTCCTAAGATTGGAGATATAATTTGTATGTGTGCATGATTTTTGCAACCAAATGCACCCTTAGGAAATTTGACTTAAATATTTTACTATTTTAAGTGTCTGTTTCATTTGAAAGAAAACATATTTAAGTTTTCTTGCTAGTACTTCTATTCAGCTTTAAAAGTCCGATGATTAGATTCTACCAGTCTTATGCATAAGGTACAAAGTGAGACTATCTGACCTTCAAGGCCAGGCCGTAAAAGACTATATACAGCTTCTGCCTATTCTCCTGGGACACTTGCATTTGGAACCTGGCTCCCATTTAAGTTGTCTGACTACCCTGAGGCTGCCCTGCTGTAAGGAAGCCCTGAACGCAAACTCGGCCCATATACCCATCTGAGATCCCAGCCGCTCATCATTCTGGCAAACAAACCTTCAGATGATTTCAGTCCCAAGCCTCTGAGTCTTCCCAGCTATAGAATTAAACCCAGCAATTCCACACATACTGTTTTATGCTGATGGGACTCTCAAAGTAAATTTTTATTATAAATATAGAAGGGATATTAAAACAGATCTGCTTTATAAGCAGAGTGCTGGATAGCAGCGCTGCTGGTGTGTGGACTTGGAGATAATCCTAAAGCATATACAAAATGCACTGTGACTTCTCGAAATCTCATACACATAGATGGGGCTTTCTTCACTGTTGTGTGGGACTGGGGCGTGCTAGGATGTTTCTCTTTTTTTTTTTTTTACTGTCTCACATCTATTAGCCTCACAGGGTGTAGCAGGAGGGAGCAGTGGTCTCGATCCCTGCGGCATGTTAGAATTACTTGGGGGTATTTTAAAAATCCCAATGGCTAGGCCTCAGCACAGCTCAGCTAACTCAGAATCTTTGGGGGTGGGACCCAGGCATAAGTATTTCATAAAACTTCTAGGTGATTTCGATGTACAGCCAAACTTGAAAACCAGGGTCTCCCTGAAAGAGTTTGAGTCAGAAGGTTTGGGGTAGGTGGGGCTGGGAATCTGTACTTATCAAACAGACCTGGGTCTTTCTTACAGTGACGTAAGTTAGGGTCTTACCTCAGCAAGGGACTAACCATGTGTGCTCTGCAGTAATCCAGACCTGGCTCAAAATGTAGCCCTATCACTTTTAAACTATGAACCTCACTAAGCCTCAGTTTTCTTATCTGTGAAATGGGAATATTAAAAGATTGCGAGAAAAAAAAAGACATGTAAAGTTCTGAGTACAGTGTTTGACATGTAAGAACCAGTTGTTCAATGTTGGCTCTTACAGGGAAAGGCTCCAGCGCAGGCCATAACCTCCTGGAAAACAAGAGGTTCCTGACAGCCCCAAATCATTCAGAGAGGCCTTTTCTTCCCTCAGAATGAGAATAAGTTGGTATAGCCAAAGCCACCGTTTGCAAATGTTCTCTGTTCCTTGTGTATATATGCACAGTAATCCTTTCATTCCAAAATCTCAGGATCTTCTCATATGTTTTTGCATGGATTCTTACCCATTGCTGAGTGTCTGGTGTGGGTAAATATTGTCATTCCAGGTGAAAAACTGAAATGAGGAAGTGCATAGACAGCACTCTTGATCACACAGTACGTGAAGGGTGAAGGTGAAGAGAAGCTCAGGCTTCCGGGCCCCATACACACTCTAAAACGTGGAGGAAAATTAGAGAAGGAGGCGAGGCTGCAGATGGACCCTTGGCTCAGCCTTCTCTGCACAACATAAGCACGTATTTTATCACTATACTTCCCAGGCTGCAAACTGATTACATTTCTGATCCCATGAACAGCTATGGTACTAACTACACTCTGCTTAGATGGTCTTCATTTGCAAGCTGGAAATCCACATAAATACTTCGATAACATAACCTTCCACTATGTTTTT
The DNA here is from genome assembly GCF_030222135.1 of Aotus nancymaae. Lineage (NCBI taxonomy): Eukaryota > Metazoa > Chordata > Mammalia > Primates > Aotidae > Aotus > Aotus nancymaae. The sequence continues at coordinate 6,099,656 of NW_026988412.1, read as the reverse complement.
GGCTAAAAAATATTCAGTTCCTTAAGAAAGGGTTCTTTTTTGGCTGGTTGACTTATTGGCTGCCTTTGTCACCTAATTCCCTCAGTTCTCTGCTTTATTATCCAACACAGATCAAATCTAGATGTGTTATTGATATGGTACTTTGTTTTAATTCTCAGTTTCTTTAATGCAGGGGGAGAATATCTTCCAAACACACATTAAAGAAATGTCCTTGGGCTGGGTGCGGTGGCTCACGCCTGTAATCCCAGCACTTTGGGAGGCCGAGGCGGGTGGATCATGAGATCAAGAGATCGAGACCATCCTCATCAACATGGTGAAACCCCGTCTCTACTAAAAATACAAAAAATTAGCTGGGCATGGTGGCGCATGCCTGTAATCCCAGCTACTCAGGAGGCTGAGGCAGGAGAATTGCCTGAACCCAGGAGGCGGAGGTTGCGGTGAGCCGAGATCGCGCCATTGCACTCCAGCCTGGGTAACAAGAGCAAAACTCCGTCTCAAAAAAAAAAAGAAAAAGAAAAAGAAACGTCCTTGTGTTCAGTTTGCCCTGGCTGCAGAATTGATTCATGAATGTCACCTGCTTTCCCTATCCTGAGTCACAGAAATTACTTAAAATAGATCGTCTGAAGATCAACTGGGGCCAGATGAGCCACACGGTGATAGAATCAGTATCCTTTAGTATAAAAATATCACTGTTCACCCCTAAGAGAAGAAGGTGGCTGGCATCTGCACCTGAGGGGGACAGGTGCTTCCTTTCCAACCTACAGCTCACACCAAATAAGCAGAAGGGTTTTATTTGGGGGGTTGGGAGGAGTCACCCACATTTTTTGAACACATGCTCCATTTTAAGCCACATTAACTCCTGATATTGTGAAAGTCCCCTTCATTGCCAAACACCGGTAGAAATCTTAATTTTAAAAGCACAATCAACTTTTCTTCTTCATTGTTAATTGATGAAACCAGAAAACACTGGATCCTTCCAGATACGAACCAGAAACTTCTAAATCCATGTCTCATCTTGTGAACTGAAAAATAGCTGGCTCTCCTGTTTTTCTATCCTCTTTGTTTTTAGCATTTTAATTTTTAGAGAGACAAGAGAGAAATGGAGCATCTGTCCCCTGTGATTCTGTTACTGGCTCTCCTAACACCATGAAAAATATCAGCTTCTGCATTCTGATAATACTATAGACACCAAATGCTAGTGTAATAATGTATGTAATTTTAGGCAGAGGCTTACTTTCAAAAGCTTAAACTCAAATACACACTCTTAACTATCTGATTTCTGAACTCACCTGGTATGTACTCACTTCCATTTTCGTCAGCACTTCAAATGTAATGCTGAGCAAACTCCACGCTATTTTGAAGACCAAGTCTTATGATGGCGTGTTCAGATCAGGACACCAAAAAGATTCCTCAAGCCGGAGAGTGCCCTTAGGTTTTGTAATTCATAAAATGAGGAAATATTTGCTCCCTACATATATCTAGCTACTAATCTGACAGGTATACATTCAAAAATAAATTCAGCACCACTCTGGTTTAGAGTTCTTTGTACTGTCTTTTGAGCAGAAGGAACAGGAGAGCGTGTGAGGAGCAGGAATTTTCTAACATGGTTCTATCCATTGTACAAAAAGATGATTTCCCTCAGCATCTTACACAGGGTTGGTGCTCAAAATAGAAGTTATGAAGCCCCATACAAGTGGTGCTTCTAACTTGCTGCTTCAGCCCACTCACAGAGTCGCAAGGTGCCCCAAGGGTCCCAGATGGGTCTCTGTGCCCTTACCAGTTTGTTTCCCACGGGCCTAACTTCCAACAGCCAAAACCTGCATTTCTTTGTCTGGGGGATCCTCCTGGTCACAAAAGCCCATATTTTCTGCTCTTGGGGTAGGAAGTGCCAGGGAATTTACACTCCTAGGGGCAGCTCTCAACCAATGACCAATAGGAGTGGGTGGATCAATACCTCAGCTCCCTCTCTTCTTAGAGGCATGTTCCATCCACATGGTCTCCCAGAGGTCCTCATTAGGATGGAACCGTAGTTGCCCATGGCCATGAGTTGGTTAATATCTTCTTTCCACCACCTGCCTCACTTCCCCACTCTCCTAACAATTCTCCTAGAATTGCCTCTCCAGATAAACTATTTGCACTCAAATCTGGGTCTATTTCTGGGTAAGTCCAAGCTAATATATTTGGTTAAATTAAATTACCCTAAATGCCCTACATTTATTCAACAAATTTGTGTCAAGTACCTAGTACTGCCAAACGCTGTGCTGGGTGCTGGCACGTCAATGCCTGGCAGTGAATGCAGATGTCCTTACACCTGGTACCCAGAGTGGGCGAAGGGAGCCAGGGGCACCCACAGGCAATAGCCCGTGGACTTGCTGGCCTCAAGTCCAGCATTTTCTTCCCTACAGCAGAGCTGACTCCCTGTGAATTCTGATGTGTGTGGGAACACTCTGAACTACCAAATTTTGAAGGCCTAGCAGGCAATAACTTACACTTAACATGAAAACAACTGCACATAATTTTGTGGATGATTGAGAAGGCATGTCTGAGTCCTGAGGCATCTCCAGGTCATTATGAGCATCCATGGTTATGTTCAGCAAGATCAACGAAGCACTCAAGAGATTATTCTATGTCTGCACTGCCCTGATGTGGCCTTGTTTTATTTAAATCTGTCTCAGCTAGAAGCTTGTTTATTTGTCATTTGTTTTTCTCACACAAAACTGGAACTCAAAATGAATTTTCTTTTAAAAAATTAAATGACAAATGTGTATTTATTTTATGTTCCTGGTTGGGAAGATTAATAAGCAGCAGTTCACTGTATTTTGGAAAAGCGTGTTATTGTCTTTTTTCATGGCCCAATTATTACAGTCCATTTTCAGTAGTGAACTTCAGTGATTTGTCCCAGCACAGAAGTTTTTAAAAAGTGTACTTGGGTGATGAACAGACAGTAGCAGTGAGACTTCTTGTGGGAGGAAAAACCCCCATATGGCCTGTCTGAACTTCAGCACCACCTGGTGTCCTCAGATGGTTTCAGGGACACTCCAGAGCTCTGTCCTCACTGCAGGTCAGGTGGCTGTATTTCCTGAGATGCGAATTGGCTATAGAAATTGTGTCAGCTCAAAAGCTTGGAATAAAACTCATGTTATGATTTCTCAAATCCCTTTTCCATGAAATTTGTGTGAAATAACAACATTTCTCACAGACACTAACAGTTTTATGTTTTAGGTTGTGTGACTATTATGTTGTTTTGTTTGCTGCAACAGTCTTTTTTGAAGCAAGTACTCACAAATTGAGAGTATTTGTGCCTTTTAAAATGTGCCTGCAATATCAGGCTTTATTGTTCATCAAGAAAAGTTATGGTAAATATTATATTATATTACAGATACACAATCTGTCTTCATATATACTATATGTATATTATCATATATAAATAGCTGTATATAGATTCGCAATGCATATCTGTACACAGAAAATATATGGTTTTATCATAAACAATTACTTTTAACCTCCTAGAGGGAGCCAGAATTCCAGAAGAGAATGTGTTGTTTTGAAAGTGTGAATTTTTTTTACATTATGCCACTCTGAAACTAAATGAAGTTATAAGAAGGAAACTGAAGCTGCTTATTCAATAGAGAATGTGTGAAATGCATTCCATAAATAGAAAGAGAAATAACAAGATGAAATTCCAGCTGGGTGGGATTCCTAGAGCTATGGGGGAGGGGGGAAATAGAGCCTCTGGCTGAATTCCTGGGGGAGTGGACAGGCTTCTGTAGTCAGCACCAGCTATGTTATTGATCAGTGAGGCAAGGACAGAATTACTCACTGTTGGTTTTTCCCCTGGGACCACTCTTCTGGTCTCTTTGCCAGAGTGACTTGTCTTTCTTTTCCGCAATTATTTTGCAAAGGGCTACAGAAGGTGATCTGTCTTCTCAACGTGCTGTGGCTTGGGGGACACGTGCCAACAGATGCAAAGAGTCTCCCATTTGATGCAGAGATGCTAACATGTCCCCCTCTGCCAGAAAATGTGTTCAGGGCTGAGTCACATGGCTTCTGGTCTTCGTCTAGAGATAAGTGATCCTTCACTGAGTGGCAAAGGGAACCATGTGGAGCCCAGAAGACCAGGGTATTCATGCTTGTGAAACAGTGAAACACTCAGCCACCAACGAGCTGTGGTGGTGGTTTACTTTTGTATATTAAATTGGCCAAATAGACGGGTAGTTTCTGTGTTTATTTAACTGATTCTTTCCCTCCTAGAATATATCTGCATCTGCAATATATCCCTTCCATATCTACATCCCTATCTATAGTTTTTATAGTAACTCCTCTTTGCTTTGATCACTTACCTCGATTCTCTTGAAAGCAGTTCATTTTAAAATTTAGCTGTGGTCACTGGTTTTTTTGTCTCTCAGCCTTCAACTGTTCTCCTTTTTGGCCACAATTTCTATTATACCTGTTCTAATGGCTACAGCGAGGGGTAAAGGAAAATCCCCATGGGAGGCAATCGTAAGTGGGTGTCTGTTTTTCACCTTTCCCTGTAGTGAAGCATTGTAGTATAGTGTCTGGGAACAGGGACCCAAGGCCCAGGATTCCTAGATTCAAATCCCACACTCTTCCCACTGCTAGTATTACCAACCTGGCTTAGTACTCAATTTCATCAAGTTCAGGTTTCTGCGAAATGAGGGTAAGCCAAATCGTATTGGGTCTCTGCAAGGATTGAATGACAGAATACTTCTAAACCCTCTTCTTTGCAGGAAGGGTCAGATAAATATTGCTTTCGTGGTGAATGGTGGCGTCAGAAGGGTAAATCAGAGGTTGCCATGAGTTCATAATCACAGCTCTTACTGTAAATAACATAGAATTATGAATTATTTGGGTGTATGCCTTTCTAAATTCCTTCTAGAGTGTGGAAAGAATTCTTTGGTTTGATGGCTTCTTACATGTGCTACAGTTTGTCACTTCTATAGAAAAAATGATTTTGCTAAGGGTAGGCTCTGAATCTGGGCTGAAATTCGATTACAATCCAGATATTGAAAATTGTTCTATTTATAAAAAAGAGAAAGGATATCACTATCCACCCACATTTGACATCTAGACCTCATGAAAGATATATGTCTTGCAGAAGTAAAACTGAGTGTATAATTCATGATATATTTTCCTATTTTTATTAAAGTAATATAGGCACAGAGCTTGAAGAGGCAACCCGTTCTAGAGAACTTACTATGGAAAACAGCCATCTCCCAGTCCCACCATCGCCATTTCTCCACTCTTCTGAGGCAACCACTTTCCATTAGTTTGCCTGTTCCTGATATCTGCTCAGTATCGCCAAATAACCTGCTGATAGATGGCAGCTACTTGACTTTTCCAGTTGCAGGCATTCTCCATTGACTTCCCAGTATAGAAGAGGAGGGTTTGGGTCTCTTTTAATCCACCCATCTCACTACTCAGCGCTCATATTCCCCCAAAGAGATACAAGTTTGGTTAGACAATATTCTGCTTAGTTTATGATTACTATGTGACCACTCTTCATAGTTGATCCGTTAATACATAATAGTTCATCTTCTTTTGGGCACAGTTCTATGTTTACCTTGTGGCTTATAATTGTCTTTTTTATTGTTTGTTTCCTTAGTTTTCTATGTTCTATTCTTAGACCTCTCGGATCTTCTTTCCATAGGTTCAAATTTATCAACTGTTCCATCAATTTTGTCCTTCTGGCAACATTTTTTCTTTTTTTTTTTATTGCATTTTAGGTTTTGGGGTACATGTGAAAAACATGCAAGGTTGTTGCATAGGTGCATACGTGGCAGTGTGATTTGCTGCCTTCCTCCCCTTCACCTATATGTGGCATTTCTCCACATGCTACCTCTCCCCGACTCCCCACCCCCTGCTGTTCCCCCCACTCCCCACCAACAGACCCCAGTGTATAGTGCTCCCCTCCCTGTGTCCATGTGTTCCCATTGTTCAATACCCGTCTATGAGTGAGAACACGTGATGTTTGATTTTGTGTTCTTGTGTCAGTTTGCTGAGAATGATGGTTTCCAGGTTCGTCCATGTCCCTACAAAGGACGCAAACTCATCATTTTTGATGGCTGCATAATATTCCATGGTATATGTGCCATATTTTCCCTGTCCAGTCTATCATTGATGGGCATTTGGGTTGGTTCCAGGTCTTTGCTATTGTAAACTGTGCTGCAGTGAACATTCGTGTGCATGTGTCCTTATAGTAGAACGATTTATAATCCTTTGGATATATACCCATTAATGGGATTGCTGGGTCAAATGGAATTTCTATTTCTAGGTCCTTGAGGAATCGCCACACTGTCTTCTACAATGGTTGAACTAATTTACACTCCCACCAACAGTGTAAGAGTGTTCCTATTTCTCCACATCCTCTCCAGCATCTGTTGTCTCCAGATTTTTTAATGATCACCATTCTAACTGGCGTGAGATGGTATCTCAATGTAGTTTTGATTTGCATTTCTCTAATGACCAGTGATTATGAGCATTTTTTCATATGCTTGTTGGCCTCATGTATGTCTTCTTTTGTAAAGTATCTGTTCATATCCTTCGCCCATTTTTGAATGGACTTGTTTGTTTTTTTCTTGTAAATCTGTTTTAGTTCTTTGTAAATTCTGGATATCAGCCCTTTGTCAGATGGGTAGGCTGCAAAAATTTTTTCCCATTCTGTTGGTTGCCGATTCACTCTATTGACTGTTTCTTTCGCCGTGCAGAAGCTGTGGAGTTTGATTAGGTCCCATTTGTCTATTTGGCTTTTTTCTGGCAACATTTTTTCTGCAGTCTTCTGAGCCACTTCAATCTGGCTAGGTTGTTCTCTAAGCCTGCTGCAAAAGTTTCATTTTGGAATCTCCTTTTGCCATCCTTCTAACTTCCCCCTTTACTGTCATTCTATAAATCCCATTTAATTATCATCATAGATTCTGGTTACTTGGCATTATGTCTTATTGTAACATAATTATCTGTAACAATTGCTTTACTCCCTTATTTTGGTGAGTACATTCTCCAGGAGCTTTTTCAGGAAAAGCACATAGAAGGCAAATTTTTTGAGACCACTAAAATTTTACTTTTATTCTTTTCTCATTTTTAATTAATAATTTTATTGAGCATAGAATTGCAATTGTTTTTCTTTCTAATTTTGAAAGCATTACTCCATTTTCTTCCAGCTCTCCATGTCTTTGTTGAGTACAAAATGTCATTCTTGTTTTGACTTTTTATATATAAACATGTTTTCCTCTGTCTGGTAGTTTCTAGGGTCTGTTCTTTGTTCCAGTGTTCTGAAGATTTATGATTATCTGCCTTGATGTACATCTTTTTTTGTTTATTGTGCACTCAATCGGATAGACTCAGAGGACCCTTTTGCTATGAAAATGCATGTCTTAACTTCTGGAATTGTTTCTGAATTGTTTATTTGATCATTTCCTCCTCCTGTCTTCTCTGTTTTCTGGACCTTCAATTCTTCAAATGCTGGATCTCTTGTTTTCTATTAAGGTAAAGAATGAGCATTAACTGGTCTGTATGAGGTAAGGGAGGAAGTTTGGAGATTAAATTCTTAAACAGTCTTTTGATTGTTCTGTTTTCAGACTTATCTTTATTCTAACTTCTAGAACATTCCCAATTATTCTTCTGCTTTCCAGCTTCCAAAATTTTGTTGTTCTGGTCATCTCTTCTATTCCTTTTGCATTGTAGGTTTATGTCCTGTTTGAAAGAAACCCTTTAATATTATTATCTTGTTTGGTATAACAAGAACGGTAATGGTGCGTGTTCAATCTGCTGTCGTTAACTAAAAGCCCGAGTTATTTGTTAAAGAAATTCAGAATTGATATTTGCCACATGTTTTAAGCCCATTTGTCTGATTATAATAAAGTGAATAAATACAACCTCTTATGACCTGGTGGAAAATGAACAACTTAGTCCAGTTTAATCTATTGTATAGATGGTGAGTGATGACCACAGATTCTAAAAGTTTACGGTATTAAGAGAGAATGATAAAAGGGTAAAGAATGCTTTCTATTTATTCTAACATGATTTTTGTAATGTAAGTCCTCTTCTTGACAACCCTGCCACATGTGACTTAGATCTGCAAATACTTCACCTAATAAGGCAAAATTAGCAACAGGAAATAACTAAGTGTCCATATAAGAAGTGGGGAATGCATTAATGGAAAGAGACTGGCCTCGTTATTCATTTATGGTCCTATTTAAGTCATGTCTTTTATGTTATTTGAATCCAGAAAGCCCTCTCCAGTTTGGCTGGTCTGATCTTTATGGACTTGCAGAGCAGTCAGGGATGGTAGAGGCTCAGGAATCGCATGTCCCTGGGGTCCCTTTTCCCACTGTGTTTGGTGTAGCACATGCCTGTCATTGGCCTGGTTGAGTGTGCTGACTTGTGCTGTGACTTTTTTCCCTTACTCGGCCAAAGGCAAAGGTAGCCAGGCAAACACCCTATGGCCATGAGGTAGCCGATACTCTTCTAGGGAAGGGACAACCCTTGGGACAAGGCGTGTGGACTCTCCCAGACTTATTTGTAGGGTCTGCCAAAGTGGACCTACACTGTCAACAGAGAAAAATACTAAATATCCCTAAAGAAGAAATGGTGAAGAACATCCCAGGGAGAAATAATTCTTTCTCCAAAACAGAAACCTCAACCTGATATCCACAGCTCTCTCCTCTCTCCTCAAACTCCCCCCACCACTTCCAGCCCTGGCTCCTCTGCCCTCCTTTGGACCTAGCAGCCCCCTCCTCTTGCAGGGAAGCCTGCTTTAGCCTCCAGCAATGTGCCTGTCAGTCTGTCTCAGCAGAGCCACCATATTTTTAAGGGACATCTCCAAATGCTAAGAAGAACATTTTCTCCAGGATCAGTATGCACATCAATCCTTCAAAGACTTTGACTAAACCAGGGGTCAGATGCCAGGAAGGCCAGGCATGTAACAGAGATGAGGGAAGAAGGTCAGGCAGAGACAGGCTTGTCCACACCCCTTCTGAAGGGCAGCAGCTGTCCCGCACAGGTGGCTCACTCCACGGGGCAGGACAGGCTGTAGCAGACTCTAGAGTCATGACAAAGACACGGGTTAGGATTGCGCCTCCTGTCCCCTTGACATTAGAGATGTCAAGTCAAGCCTGCTACTTGGGGACGTGAGACTCCTCTGATGGGCAACTTTGCATTAAGGATTCCCTGGGCCTCACTGAACCTTCCTCAGACTGCTTGGCAGCTGGGAAAATGCACCCAACCATCCCTGCCTGCTTCACAGGGGTCAGACCCACATCACAGTTGGACAGGCTGCACGCCCAGCTCCCCTGGAACCCTGTTTTCTATCACCAGCTGTTTCCCTCTAACAAAATTGCCACAGGTTTAATTCTGTCTTCATGTCTGTCTCTCAAAGATCCAGATTAATATGCCTAAAGACCTTGAGTAAATTCCTATTGATTGGCAGATTGATTGGGTGCAGGACAGAAGGCCTAGACAGGAAGCTGGCCAAGCCTGCAGGAGTCCTGCCTTCTCATTTGTGCAGTCTATATCCTGTTTGACTTTGTTTCCCTTGTCCTGTAGGTTGTGGCTCTTTCCTCCTGGTGCCTGCTGAGGGATTCGATTTACTACACGCTATCCGTGATCGCGCTCATCGTGGTGAGTCACTCTGGCCATTTCAGCTCCCATCGGTGCTCTTCTAAGCACCAGGGGTGGTGTGCGGCTCCTCTGCGTGGAGTTCACTCGAGGTCACCAGTGGCGAGTGTGTGATGCGTGTCTTTGCATGGAAGCAGATTTCTTTCTTTCAGCTACTTTGATCACCGAGAACACCAGCCTGACCAATGGGTGGTTGGAACCAGCATTTGGACTTGGGTTATCTGGGTCTGTGAGTGTCCATTGCTGTTCTCCTGAGACCCTCCTGACCATGGCTCTTCTGTCACTTCATTGGCATCCCTAGCTTTGGACCTCACTTCTCCCCTTTCTCATTCTGTACGCTCTGCCAGGACACACTCTGCCCTCCCACAGAGCCCACTACCATGGCCAGCTTTGTTGGAACACCTGCACTGTATACTTAGCAGTGACACCTCCCTGAGGTCCTGTGGCGGATGAAGAACTCTCTACTAGTCATGCCCCAACTCAACATGTCCCTAAATAGACTTCTTTTTTTTTTTTTTGAGAAGGAGTCTCACTATGTCACCCAGGCTGGAGTACAGTGGTGCAATATTGGCTCACAGCAACCTCTGCCTCCAGGATCCAAGAGATTCTCTTGCCTCAGCCTCCTGAGTGCCTGGGACTACAGATGCACACCACCACGCCCAACTAATTTTTGTATTTTAGTAGAGATGGGGTTTCACTACATTGGCCAGGCTGGTCTCAAACTCCTGACCTCAAGTGATCTGCCCACCTGAGCCTCCCAAAGTGCTGGGGTTACAGGCGTGAACCACCGTGCCCGGCCCCTAAAGAGACTTGATGTTTTCCCCAGGACTTGCTTTACTATATATTTAATTCCCCATTCCTGTCTTAGCCACAAACTGGGAATGATTCCCTCAACTCCCACCAGACCCATCTGGCTTCATTGTACTGTGGATTTCAGCTTACAACAATCTCATCAGTGCATTCCCCCAGAGCCCACTTCAGCTGAGGCTGTCTGCATCTCAGGCGTGGACTGCCACAGCAGCTGCTGCAGTTCATTGCGGGTCAGTGTCTCCATGCAGCGCAGCTCCACCACTTACTCCCTGCTCCTCTCCACCCCCTGCCAGTCCTCACGGCCATCCGAGTGGTGTCTCCACAAAGAACACCTGCAAATGCTTCTCCCTTGTTCAACTGCTCAGTGGTTCTGTGTCATCTGTGGGGAAAATCCCATACTCTTCAGTGTGGCAAGCTGAAGGGTGAAAAATTGGACAGAACATTGAAATGGCAGTCGGGAGATCTGACCCTTGGTTCTGCTTGCCCCTTTACCATCATGGTTAATTTTATGTGTCAATTTGACTGGGCTAAGTGTTGCCCAGATGGCTGGTGAAAGTATTCCTGGCTGTCTGTGGAAGTGCTTTTCAGAAGAGATCAGCGTTTGAATCCTACAAGATCGTCCTCTTGATGGTGGGTGAGCATCATTCAATTCACTGAGGGCCTGAATAAAACAAAAAGGCAGAAGAAGGGTGAATTTGCTCTTCCTGCTTGAGCTGCACCATGAGTCTTCTCCTGTCCTCAGACATCAGTACTCCAGGTTCTTGGGTCTTGGATTCAGACCAGGACCCACAGCATTGGCTCCCCTGGTTCTCAGGCCTTCAGGCTTAGACTTGCACCACACCACAGGCTTTGGAGATGGAAGATCATAGGACATCTCAGCCTTCATGATGCTGTGAGCCAATCCCTCATAGCAGATCTCCTCATATATATGTATGTCTTTTGTTGGTTCGGTGTCTCTGAAGAACCCTGACTAACACAGCCCTCATCGGCTCTCATGACCTTGGAGAAATCAATCTCTCTAGGTCTCAGTTTTCTTACCTACACGATGGGGATAGATCAACTAAAGCGTCTACTCACCAGTTGGACAAAGCTCTTACCAGTAGATTATTTTATTGTAAATCTTTATGCAAATAAAATGAACATGAGGCTTGATGTAAGACTTTCCCTGAGCAGCCAGACAGGTACTTCAGTGACCAGCAGTTTCTGACATTGAAAATGTTGGGTTTACAAAGCATCACATGGTTTGCCAGGAGGTCAATGTTCCCTTAACACATTCCCTCAACCTTGTCCTCCAGAGTCCCCAGATTCAAACAGGAAGGGAATTGAACCAACCATGCTCCCCTAGTTCCAGGGGCCCTTTATTATTGGGAGGGCTGGAACCCACCCCACAGAGCAGAGAGGTTCAGAACGACATGCTGGAGCTAAGACATGCTTCATCTTTTAAATTTCTGGTTGGTAGATTTAAGGACATATGTGAATTCTATGTCCTTATTCTCAGTTATTACCTGTGAAAAAGGTATGATCATTTGGAACCCGAGGACTCTTCCCAGACTTCTCCAGTATCCCTTTCCGTGAGCTTCATCCCTCCATGTACAAATCCACACTGACTGTGTGCACTTTGCTCTTCTGCCATTACCGGATGTTGAGATGATTTTTGAAAAAAAAGTTTCAGAATACATGGTTAGAGAGCAGTGTCAATGAACACAGCCCTCTACCTTGCTGAATTCCAGAAGGAGATGACTGCTTATGAAGACAAGGTGATGGAATGGAACAGAGCACGCTCAGATCTCCTGGGAGCACAGACAACCACACACTCCCAACGGCAGTTCTGCTGGTGTTAGCTTCTTCCCCGTTCTCCACATAGACACTTCCTGGACTATGTGTGAATTCACTTGTCTTCTGTTCATTGTATCTGGATATGTCCGAGATAAAATGAATGTAATTGTTGCTAATGATGTGTGAAGCACTTAAGAGGTTTTGCTTCTTTGGGCTTTGAGTAACTCCCTCACCCAAGCCTGGTCTTTGGGCAAAGCAATTATCTGCTCTCAGGGTGCAGCTTATAAACCCCAGAAGTGAGCTAGCTGAATGTGCAGGCTGCCAGGGCAACTCTGTATTTCATTCAGACAGCAACAAACCACACAAGCAATGCCGTTACCTGAAGATGTGGACTGTATTATTTACAGACCAGTTGTCAAGGCTAGAGTTTTGTGATTTGAGAAAAATTACATCTCTCCACTGTTAAGAAGAATTGGAAAAGATGAAGTTTGAGTTCTTAAGGCTGGGTCTTGGTTCTTTTTACTTTAACTGGTGTTCCTCCAACTTCAGTCTGCACTGGAAACACCCAGCATGCCTGTTTAAAACACAGAACCCAGAGACTGTAGTTCCACAGGCTATTGAGTAGGACCTGGGAAATTGCATTTTAACCAACATTTTCCCTCACCTGCAGGTGATTCTGATGCCGGTAGCACCACACTGCATTTTGAGAAACACAACTTTAAATATGGCTGGAAACTATTTCCTTGGGGTATTCATCCATTGCATAGAAATGATAATTTCTAGAGTCAGTTTTGAGATTCCCAAAGGAAAGGAATCATGCCGCCTAAGTAACTTTAGTTGTCTGGATTTCTGACTATTGCTAGTCTGAGTAGACTCTCACCTCTTGTTAAATGGTGGCCAAACTCCCAGGGTCATTTTTACATGAGATTTGAAACTGTCCATGAGGTGTAAAACAGAGTTTCACACCCAAACGTGCCGCCTCTCACAGCGTCTCCACGTCCATATTCCACGCCCCAGCCAGAGGCTGCAGCTCACACACACTGTCTTTTTTCTTATTCCCCTCTTTCTGCTTCCCCTAACATCATGGTTACAAAATCATTTTTCATTTTTCTTCCAGTTTCCCTTAGATAATACTCTGCAGTGAGCACTTGAAATTCCGTTGTTTAAAAGCCCTTCCTTCTACCCCCACCAAATAATTACCAACCTTCCCAAACAATGAATTAAACTATTTGGGTTTTTCCAAAGCAGTCTCCCTATTATACAGCTCTGAAATGTTCAGAAGGCAGAACTGTCGATGTCCTGAGGTTGTGCAATAAGGAGCTCGTTCACCCAGAAGGCAAGTCAGGATTCAGCGGGACCAGATGTCGTTCTGTGTACATGCCCACCAAGGGGTTCTTCAGACCTCAGCAGAGGAGCCCTGAAGACAAACCGTGGGCCCTGGAGACCCACAGAGAGGCACGGTGACTTCTCCAGAGACGCTGATGGCTGCTGAGGGGCCGAGGGTTCAGAGGAGGGTCAGGAAAGTGCTAATAGAGTCATTATGACCTGGATTCAAAACGGCTGAAATGCTAGCTAATGTGAGCAGGACATGCCGGGGCCGAGAAGCAAAACCACAGGAGCAGGAAGCGCACGTGCATTCTGAAACCAACAGAGCTCAGAACAGTTCACTCGGACGGAGACAAGGGGCAATGCACTTCCCTATTCGGACATTTCACCTAAACTTTCTTCTGTGCTATTTTCTACTTTGTTTGCTTGAAGGAGAAGCAAAAGAAATGAATTTAGTCATTGTCTAAAGCAATAATAAAGTGTGGGCTTCTTGGTGCCCTTCCCCCACCACAGTCAACATTCCCTGAGCCCTGGTGACGCTCCATACTTTGAAACATCTGGCCAGCGTGGAGAGGCCAGACAGTGGCTCTGAAAGCATTGAGGGGGCTCCCCCAATGCCTTCAGTCTCTTTTTGCAAGACAGACCTCACCTTTTAGGTCCTGGAAGAGTTCTAGGTTCTTTGGAGCCCTTCCTTGTGCCCATCCACCCAACAGCCGAGTGCAAATCATCGTAGATTTGTCCCTGCTTCTCCTCTGCCCCCAGTGAGCACTTCAACTATGGGCATGTCCGGCCTCCCAGTCCTGTCTTTTCTCCAAATTCCAACAGGCTGACAGTTTTTTTTGTATTGAAATGTACTGTAATTTACATAATCAGGTAATTTGCATAAATGCAAATGATTCATTACAACGGCAGTCTAGCAGCTGCTCTAAAAGAAATACTTTATTTTTACCCTTCTTCTCTGCCGGAGGACGGGGCCTGTGAGCATGGAGGAGGGCAGCCCCCGGGCGAAGCGGATAGGCCTATGGGACGGGTTCCAGGTAACATGGACCAGGTCGAAACTCCAGATTCACAAGTGCGGCCTGTCTGCTGATAGGCCAGGTGAGCCCTTGGCAGTAGTTTGGGAGTTCTCAGGGCAGCCTGAGCACTGGCACAGCAGTGAGGTTCCTTCACGTCAACACCTCTCCTTCCTTCCCCGGGACATTCCTTGTCATGTCCCCAGGTGGCTGGATGGAGCCCAGGGAGATATGAAAGAGCTCAGCTGAGTCATGTGCCACAGGGGCCCAGCACTTCCAGCAGAATTTACGTGTGATAGAAGTGGTCTGCAATCTTGTGCTGTCCAATAAGGTAGCCATTAGTCACGCGTGGCTGCTGACAGAAGACTAGTGAAACCAAGGAACTATACTTTTTATGTTATTAATTTTAATTCTTAACAAGCATATCCTCAACAGGGGACTGTATTGGGTCTACCGATATGACTTTTTAGTTTAATACTCGTGACTCTGCAAGCAAGCCGTTTTGTGAGTCCCACCTTAGAGATGGCGACACCATGGTTCCGGTGGTTAAATAATTCACCCAAGGTCAGGGAGCGGTGATACTTCGAGTTTGCCAGAGCAGGTGTCTGAGATGGTGCAGTTCTACTGCCCCAATACAGAATTTGGACTTTTCCCCCAATAAAATTCTCCTCTTACAGTTTTTAAAATCATCCTTACCCCACCACCCCCCTCCCCCATCAGAGATGTGTGTCACCTTCACTTACTTTGAGGTCTAGTTTTTAGTCAGAAGGGAACAGCTTCAGACACCCCCCGGCTAGAATTTTTTCATTAAAATAACTAATCCGAAATAATCTGGAAATAATTGTATGTTGCCCTTTTTGTGAGAGAAAAGACATCTTCAGAGGTCTTGTGGAAAGCTGCCCTTCACCTGCAGCTGGCTGGCCTCGAAGGCCCTGACCCCTCAGATCCATCACCCTTCCCTCCTGGACCCGTTTTTCATAGGAATTAACCTCTTCTCTCTCCAATTTAGAAAGCTTGGAGTTCTTATGTTTTATTTCAGTAGCTTTTGGGGTACACGTGGTTTTTGTTTACATGGATGAATTATATAGTGGTGAGTGTGAGATTTTAGCATGCCCTTCACCCGAGCAGTGTACATTATACCCAATATGTAGTTTTTTAACCCTTGCCCGCCCTCCTACCCTCCTCCTTCTGAGTCTCTGAAGTCCATGATACCACTCTGTATGCCACTGCATACACACAGCTTAGCTCCCACTTATAAATGAGAACATACGTATTTGGTTTTCCAGTCCTGAGTTGCTTCACTTAGAATAATGACTTCTAGCTCCATTCAAGTTGCTGCAAAAGACATTATTTAGTTTCTTTTTATGGCTGATTAGTATTCCATGGTATGTTATATACCACATTTTCCTTATCTACTCATCAGCTGATGAGCACCCAGGCTGGTTTCACATCTCGGAAACTGTGAATTGTGCTGTGACAAACATACTCACGCAGGGGTCTTTTTGATAGAATTATTTCTTTTCTCCTGGGTAGACACCCAGTAGTGGGATTACTGGATCGAATGGTAGGTCTACTTTCAGTTCTTTAAGAAATTGCCATACTGGAAAACTTGAGGTCCTTCAGGCCACTGTGCCCTCATTACATTTCAGCTCTCTCTCTCTGGAAAAGTCGGAGTAACTATGGTAGCTAGAAGATCCTCACCGGGAATGACTATGACAGAATTTTAAGATCCTTAAACAAATCGACTATGATCTTACAAAGGTCACCTGTTTTGCAATCCCTGCTGTTGACCGGAGGAAGGAAGGGCCTGCTTTAATGACACTGGGTAAACTAGGAGGCCGGTTACACTCTCGTTTGCTGCTTGAACAGGGAAGAACATCCGCTGGCCTGGAGACCCCAGAGAGGAGCCTCTCATCTTTTACAAGGAAAACAACTTGGAAACTTCAGCTCTGTGTTTGGTTCTGGTTTTCCCTGCCCAGCAAACAGTCCTTTTGGCCTAACACCCCTCATCTCCTATATCCTCAGTTCCTAGCCCTTTTTCTTCCTGTAACCTGCCCTTATGTATTTATACAACATGATCAGCTCTGCTAAAGCCCTGCCTCTAGGTCATTTATTTTCCTGCCCTCCCGCATCCACAACCTTCATCAGTCAAGCCAGCCTACAAGATGTCCTGAAGCAGGAATTCCTGCTTGACTTTAAATATAACCGATATTGATGCCTAACAGCCAGCTTTCCAATGTATTCCATCAGTTTCCTCTCCTCGGATGAAATCACTGTGGCCTTAGCTAAGCCGTCTGCAGCCCCACCCCGAGAGCTGAAGAAGTGAGAGCTGCACCCACTCAAGGGAGTTCCCGCGATGTGGAGTGGGAAAAGTCTACAGAGGGGCTGGTGTTTTTACAGCAAGGAAGGAAGGAGTTTCAGATTTCAGTCTCTTGGAAGACAATGACGATGTTGATTTTCTCCTGTGATTTTCACTGCTTAAATTTCTCATGGTGCCAGTGATTATAATACACGCTATCAAGTTGTAGCTTCAGCAGTGCGGCCTCTCTTGCTTCGTGGTTATAATTTACAGTAAGCAAACCCAGGGGCTGACATGGCGTTGTTGAGACAGCCGCCTGCCTCCCAGTTCAGCCAGCCTCTTCTCGCCCGCATACACTAGGGGCTCCTAGCTCTTCCTCCCCTGCTCCTCCATGCTGAGCCCTCCATTCCCTTGGCAGTTCTCTGGGTTGTTCTGATATCCAGGGATTCGTGGGCCTGATGTAAGCCCGTCTTGCTTGGAAGAATTCTGGAGCAGACACCAGGAATGAAAAGCCGGTTTCCATGGTACCCAGCCGTTTCTCTGAAGCCTGGAGGAAATGAGTGCTTTTTTCAAATTCATTCCTGTTTAACATTTAGCTCAGCAACAGAACACGTGGAAACCTTAGGGCGAAGCCAAGGGTAGCTTTGGATGAACTGCATGTGGGTCAGAGGTCAGGGCCCCCGGACCAGCTGGTGCTCAGCGGATCTGAGACCCAGCTATCAGTATCAGCCTTGGTGGTCTCTGGGCTATCACAGTGCCTGGCCCCCAAACAGAACCAACAGGGCACAGAGAGAAGAGCTGCTTACCCAAGGCCTGCTTTCACAAGTCTAATGGAGAAGAAGCTGAGGCAGTTCCAAAGCCCACAACAGGAGGTCCCTCCAGTGCAACTCATCACGAGGACTGAGTGTTGACCCCAGGACAGAGCACCGTGCAGGACCTGCCCCTGGAACACCAGCTTGCCCCCTGACAGCAGCGGCTGAAGCCACCTTCAGTAGGCTGCCTGCCTTGAGGTGCTTCCTTTCCTTCCAGGAGATTTAATGGTGCTGCGAAAATGGACTTGAACTGACTTCATTTCAACTTCACTACCTTGGCAGGCTGGACACGGACGGAGGACTGGAACGTGAGCACCACTTAGTGGCCATTGGGAGGAACTGTGGGTGCAACTTGTTCTGGCTAGAAAAATGATTTCAAGTTTTCTTCTACACCAGTAATACTGATCTAAGGGGTGGGGGATGTTGCTTTGATTTATTTTACTCACAGCTAGTAGAGCATAAACTGCAGAGGGTTATGCGACACGTGTATTAAGTGTATTGAATAACATGAAATCTTTAAGGAATAACAAGTTCATTTCCCAACCTTCAGCAAACACAAGTGAAAGGAACCTCATCCTTGTCGTTTTAAGAGTTTTCCGAGGGAGTGATTCAAATGCTCCATCAAGATGGTCCAGCAGGGTACCCTCCCGATGGAACGTGCTGGAAACAGTGCCAGTCCTCCTTTTCAGTCTTCCGAAGAGGCTGTGGCCAGCTGCTTGTTCTCCAGATAACAGCACTGAATGCTCACGGGCAGTTCACAGCTCATCTCCACCTCCTTTCTCACAATGAGCAAAAAGCCCTGCCTCTGTTTAGAGTTTTTTTAGAGACAGGGTCTTGCTATCTCACCAAGGCTGGAATGCAGTGGCCAGATCATAGCTCATTGCAGCCTTGAACTCCTGAGCTCAAGTGATTCTCCCCGCTTGATGTCCCAAGGTGCTAGGATTACAGGCATGAGCCACTGTGCCAAGCCAATTTAGATTTTTCTCAGAGACCTGATTTCTAGTTCCTTTTGTTCATTTCATTGTTCTGTCCTGTGTCCTCTCATTCCTCCACACAGTCCTCTTGAAGGAGAGGGATAAACCTAAATGATGTTTGCTGTCAGCCACAGGGTAGAGAAGCCCTGGCTTTGTGGAGGCCTCCTCCTCCTCTTCCTCCTCTTCCTCCTCCTCTTCCTTCTCCTCTTCTTCCTCCTCTTCCTCCTCCTCTCCTCCTCTTCCTCCTCTTCCTCCTCCTCTCCTCCTCTTCCTCCTCTTCCTCCTCCTCTTCCTCCTCCTCCTCCTCTTCCTCCTCCTCCTCTTCCTCCTCCTCTTCCTCCTCTTCCTCCTCTTCTTCCTCCTCCTCTTCCTCCTCCTCTCCTCGTCCTCCTCCTCCTCTTCCTCCTCCTCCTCTTCTTCCTCCTCTTCCTCCTCCTCTCCTCGTCCTCCTCCTCCTCTTCCTCTTCCTCCTCTTCCTCCTCCTCCTCTTCCTCCTCCTCCTCTTCCTCCTCCTCCTCTTCCTCCTCCTCTTCCTCCTCCTCTCCCTCCTCCTCTTCCTCCTCCTCCTCTTCCTCCTCCTCCTCTTTTTCCTCCTCTTCCTCCTCCTCTCCCCCTCTTCCTCCTCCTCTTCCTCCTCCTCCTCTTCCTCCTCTTCCTCTTCCTCTCCTCGTCCTCCTCCTCCTCTTCCTCCTCCTCCTCTTCTTCCTCCTCTTCCTCCTCCTCTCCCCCTCTTCCTCCTCCTCTTCCTCCTCCTCCTCTTCCTCCTCCTCTCTTCCTCCTCTTCCTCCTCTTCCTCCTTCTCATCTACCCTTATGCATTCTGAGTGATGGGGCATCTTCACACCAGGCAGAGATCAAAGAAACTATATCAGTTATTCAAATGTTTCCAGATCTCCACATTAGTTAGTACCTGTAGTGGGATCACATGCATTTCTCTTTCTCAGCCTGCCTTCCTGAACCATATCCCCAACCCCAACTCCCCAAGCCACAACCATCCTCTTGACTTCAGAGTCGTGAAGCTCTGGCCCTAATTGCATATTTTGTCCAATCTCATCCTATTTTCCCACTGTTTTTCTGATTATTGTGCTCCTATTTGGGGTCCCTTATTCAATTAAGCCCAATCTCACTTTTTCTCTGCTATGATCATTGAAACGATCAGTAGTTAAAGTCCTATTAATCTCAGGGCTGACTGCTAGCAGGCAGAAAGAGTACTTTCTTCCAGGCTGAGCGATCTCCCAGCTTTTCCTTTGCAGAACCTGTGCCCCACCTGTGGGGAGGATCACACAGAATAAGGGCTTTCTGAAAGCTGCTTTCATATTCTATGGTATTGCCTGCCTTCCCTGACAGAAGAAAATTAAATTGGCCTGGTCTAATAAACTCTTTCTCAATATCTTCTGTTCTCTTAAGTGGCCACAAATTGATTGTTCCAGCCTGCTCTCAGGACTAATATTGAATTGACTTCAATTAATAGAAAATGTTTTCTATCTTAAATAATTTGGTCTGCTCCATGATGTTTTGACAGCAATCTTTTTTTTTTTTTAAAGCAAGTTATGCAAAAGAGCTGTGGATGCCATCTAGGGGATGGGTTCCACGCCATTCAGTCTGGATTATGAGATTATTGCCTTTATTTTTTTAATTCGCTGCCCATTCTAGTTTGACATTGTCATGCCAATGTCAACTTGTTGAATCTGATAACAAAAATGAAAGTAAGAAAAATGATGAAGCCTTCCAATGGTTTGTTAGGGAGAATGAATTACAAATGAGCCCAGCTCCTTCCTCCCCATCCTCGTTTTGACCTTCGAGATAATTGGAAAGAGTTACTCTTATGTGCTTTGTGACTGATGCCCTGAGGTGTTCTCTGCATCTCCACCCAGCTGCTGGTTACTGCCCTGCCTGGGGGCTGATGCCATGCCCACTTCGTTAGCTGAGTTTCCATCTCCAAACTGTGATGACACTTGACACCCAGATTGTCCTGCAAGTGTCTGCTTCAGTCTGCGGAGGGCCGCTGCCTCTAGAGGAAAAGCCACTGCAAGACGACTATACTCAAAGCAGTCATACTTCATGAGTGCGGGAAGAGCTACAAACCTTGTCTGTGGCTTCCGGCTTCGATAAAATATAGGTGTACTCATTTGCTTTCGGCAACATGTCATCAGCCGTGGGTGTCATGAAAAGACACCAAATTTAGAGCTGGGGCTGAGTTCTAGAGCCAATTCTGCCGCAAACGGAGCAACTCCAGAAAAATTACTTACGTTCTCTGTGACTCAGTTTCCCTGTATAATCAGGGATTACACTAGGTTCCCCCACGCCCACCCCCACCTGCAAGGTGGGAAATGATTTGAGACAGTATATAGACCAGGACTTAAGTAGATTAAATCCTGCCGTGTATTCTCTTTCAAGTTTTAACTGATGAGTAAACCTCAGTGGGGCGCTTGTGTGTCTGACTGCCTCTGTGGGGCTGCCTCTGGCCCCTCATAATTTTTCTTAACGAAAGGCCAGGCCCATGCCCAGGGCTTGGGCAGCCAACAGTGTCCAGCTGGGGTTTGCAAACACCATTTGTTGTTACTGCGCTTACTTTTCAGGGTGATGGCAAGGGGCACTGATCCCCCACTTCCGGTTGCGATGTGAAGTTTCCTTTGGAAATAAATTCTTTTAAGGAAACAAAAAAATAAGTCAATTAAAAGAAAAAATTAAGCCCATAGAAGTCCAAGCACTTGCATAAAAACGGAAGCTTCACAGACATGCAGAAATCTTACAGAGACTGATATTTGAAAGTATCTGCCGAGCTCCTACCTCCCCTTGCAGATCTAAGATTCTACAATGGGTCTTGCTTTACAAAGCAGGTTAGTCACATTTTCCTGTCACTCTGACGTCGTACAGAAATTACAGGAAGAAGAGAATTACCTGAGGCTGCTCCTTTCCACACATGCCCACCCTGTTCTGCCAACTGGCCAAAGGCAAAACCTTAAAGCACCCTTGTGTGTGTGTGTGTGTGTGTGTGTGTGTGTGTGTGTGTGTGTGTGTGTGTGTATGTCTCTAACCTTCTATTCTTTTTATTTTTTCACAGTTCATTTATGATGAAAAAGTTTCCTGGTGAGTACCTCTTTTCCCTGCTTCTCCTTTCCCCGTGTTATGTTGCAGAGCTAAATATATCGGAGACCAGAGTTAGGATTCAAGAAAGAAAGGAAAATGTCACGGCAGCTTAGAACAAGGAGAATTTCCCGGGAACCCTCTGCGCATCCCAGGGGAGAAATTAAATTTATTTTCACAGATTTTATTTTACACAGATTTATTTTATTTTATCTTGTGCTAGAATGGTGGGGTTCCGTATGAGACCCTAGTATCTAAATTTCTTTATCATCCTGTGTCCAGACATCATGGCCTAGCTGTGTCTTTCTAGAGTCAGCCATCTGCTAGGGCATAGTTATGATTTCACTGATCTTTTAAAATTGTGTCCGAACCAAGCTCCGTGTTCCCAATGCTGTGCTTATCTTATGAATTAGGACACGGGTGCTTCTGTGAACAGTAACCCATTAAACTTCCTCCTGACTTTTAAAAGATCTCAGAGCTCTGAAAATTGGTGGTGTTGGGATTTTTTATTTTGATAGAAACTGTCGCTCCCATTAAATATTTGGGAAGACATTTGCATTTGGGTCAACTGTTCAAATCTTCGTTTTTGAGATGGGTTCTGAGCAAGTCGAATATGTTTGAAATAGAAATAGCAATTGAGTGTATTGTGCATTCTCATTACATGTTTTCCAAATATTTGATCTACAGAGGTAAGCAATGTGAAATAACATCTTAAGAATAGCCATAACTCAGTAGGCATAAAATTTCCATGGTATTATTGAAAGCTAGGAATGAGCTGGAAAAAGTAGAGTCCACCAGGCTTCACTTTCAGCAAAATGGCTTCTAACTCTTTGTGGGAGTGGGCATCTCCGTGTCTGAGGACATCTCTGATTTTCAGAATTAGGGGGCTGTGAAGGACCCATCACATTGATGATAAATGTTACATGCTACCTCAGGGTATTAAGATACTTTTGCTAACTCTCTCTCCTCTGTGCAAGAAGGAAGAAGAAGAGACAGCTAGGAGAAAATAAGAAGGAAGTCTTCTTTAAGTAATAATGATTAATAGGCTGAAAGGAGTTGACATGCCTAGGTGCATCCCAGATCAGAGAGCCTCCTTGTTATATCATCCTGGAGGTGGCCACTAAATAGAGTTGGGAGCATCTTTCCCCCACGTCCTTGGGGATAAAGTGCAGCACAACAAAACTTCCAGAAGCCGATGGCATAGTTAGCACCACCACTGCTTCGCCTTAGCAAACAGTAGGTGCTTCAGCATTGCTCAGTGTTGCTAGTCTTCGCTAATGGCACTCCCAAACAGACAAACAAGCTGTGATCACAGTTGATCTCAGAAACGTGTGTGCTGCTGTTGAGCAGAAACATGTTAGGAAAGGCTGCCCAGCGTGGTTTGCTCTCAGCCTTGGAGGGAGCCGTCTTTTCTACTACCTCTGTGGCACTGATGCATGAAAGCCACAGCAAGAAGAAAGCAGGCTTTACCGTCGGCCCCTTTCACTCTGTATCCTCAAAACATCACACAATATTTCAGATGGTTTGGAGCAAGAAAAGGAGACTCTATTTCATTTTCATTCCTAAGGCTTTTCCCGTGGTGTTAGGTAACCCATCCTAGGGTAGGTGCCCAAGCCTGCAGCAGAAGGGTCTAGATTCTGGAAGGTACAAGCCATCAGAGCCCTTGCCCTGAGCACCAAGCGTCCCTCACATCTGGTTATGAGTAAGAGGCTAGGAGGGTCAGGGATAAATGAATTGCAAATCCCCAGGTGTGTCTGGATCTATCTGGGGGGTGTTGGAATCATAAGTCATGCACGGCTGTGGCTTCCAGGGAAGAACTGGCCTGGGGGGCCTTGGTGGCACCAGAGCAACATTCTTCCCAGAGCACCAGCTTGTCGTGTAACTGTTGTTATTACACACACAGGCTGATGAAGAGCATTTTGCACATGAGTGAGGCTGAGAAACTAAAGTCTATGCCACTGGCCCTTATCTACGTTGGGACTTCTGGGGATTTCAACTTCTCATTTAACGGATAAAAAATATATGGGAGTTTAAGATTTTTTTTTTACTGTACACTTCTTTTATCTTCTTACCAAGCCAATCATGAGCATTTATTTTGCTTAAATGGCGTGTCTAGGCGCTGATTTCTCTCTTTAAAATCAGAGTCTTCAGTCTGTGCAATTAAAGCACAGTAACATTTTGAAAATACCTTCAACAGAGAGTTCCATTCCTTGTTATAGAACATTCCAGCAGGGCCTGGAGATTTCAAGGCAGGTAACCAGTTCACCCCTCCCCCAAATCCTCAAAAGGAAACAGATTTCAATTGTGTTTATTTTGAAACTACAGTACTCTTTAGGAGGAAGTGAGCTTTGTCGAATACAAATACACCAGGACAAAGTACCCCTGTTTTACAGTTCAGATTCTTTCACCATTCCTGACTCAGCATTCTCCAGGAAGTCACACTGGGTCAAAAAATGGCAGCTGACAGTCAGTCAGGAATGATTTTAGTAGCAGGTACTAGAGGAACCAGCTACAGCGTATTGAATACGTATTGGTGTATTTTTCTTCCGTGTCAGTGTCCCGGATGTAAGACATGGCTCTGCATTTCCCCTGGCCTTTGCCTAATGGCCCCAAGATGGCTGCTGCAGTCCCAGCCACCAGCTTCATATGGAAGGCAGGAAGGAGGAAGAAGGGGCTCTGTTGTTCTCTTTGGCACACTTCCACCTTGCATCTCTTTGGTTGCAGCAGGGTTGGCTTTGACCTCTGAATGGCCAGGGAAATTAGAAAGACCAAGCATGATTCATCCTCAGGGCCTAGGGGCGAGGCACACCCTCTTTGAGATCAGAGGGGCTCCAATTGCTGTCTTGACCTAGTGGGTGGGGTTGTCTTAGCAGAGAAGAGGCAGGGAAATAGTGGTGAGTGCTTTTCAGTTAGGCATCCACGCACTAAAAGACACTTGAAATAGGAAGCGTCGGCCAGGCGCGGTGGTTCACACCTGTAATTCCAGCACTTTCAGAGGCCGAGGCAGGTGGATCACTTGAGGTTAGGAGTTTGAGACCAGCCTGGCAACGTGGAGATACCCCATCTCTACTAAAAATACAAAAATTAGCCAGGCATGGTGATGCATGCCTGTAGTCTCAGCTACTCGGGAGGCTGAGGCTGGAGAATAGCTTGAACCCAGGAGGTGGAGGTTGCTGTGAACCAAGATCGGTCCACTGAATTCCACCCTGGCCGATAGAGGGAGACTACTTCCCCGCGCCCCCCCTCCAAAAAAAAGGAAGTGTCAGAGGCCCACCTATTAGGATATGTGTTCGACCCACAGAGCAAGACCCATGATGTTGTCCGAAGGAATTTGGAATGTGTCTTCAGGGAATCTGAAGGCCCAACAAGAAAACTAAAGAACACAGGGTGAAGGTTTGGTTTCTTCTTTTGAGTCCAAAGTTGTGACTTTAAGAGAGAAAGGAAACCCTGGCATTGCAACCTGGAAACTCTCTTCCTGGTGGGGCTCGCGAACAGATTTTGCTGTTCTGGGCTGTGTTCGGGGAACCAGAGCCAATGGTGCACCCAGGTGAGGAGAGGAACAGCCCTCACATGTGAGAAGGAACCGTCTTTGGTGAGAATCAGGGATCTGTTGAAAATGACTCAAAATGGAAGCTTGGGGAGGGAAGAAACAAACCCAGATCAGCCACAGAACGGGATCCTCAGAGGACAGTGGGTGAGATGTGCTCAGGAAGGGAAGGGGAGAAGGTGCCCAGCGTCCTAGGGGAAAGGGCGAGAGAGGGGACCAAGGAAGGCCGAGTGACTTCCAAGGTCTGGATGCTTCCTCAGCACCTCCTCTACGCCAGGGAAACATGTCATACGAAACCAGAGCTGGCCCGACCTGGAGCTCTCTCAGGCCAGAAGGATGCAGACCTTGACCTGTTACTGTGGGGCCACATGGAGAGGCCCACCACACTGGGAGAGGGAGCCGGGGAAAGGGGGCCTGAAGAGCGTTAGGCCAAGACTTGATGATCCAAACTCAATCAGGTCAAAAATGCACAGAGAGCAGCATGGGGCGGCACAGAGGCCTCCGAGAGCTTACTGGGTTCACTGGGGAGGAAGGCTGGTGAGCCCTGAGTCTGAAGGCCAACACAGCAAACTTGGAATGTCAACAAAAGCAGGGAATCTTGTCCTGTGGGCGTTCCTGCAAAAATGGCCAAAGAGAACCTGGTTCGAATATTGCAACGGAACGGGTTTTGATGAGTAAAACATCACAAAGATCTAAAAGATTTAGAAAGAGCATACATACACCTGTTTAGAAAGTGCTGGACTTCATTCAACCTGACAACAATATTTCATTAAAGTTAGTTCATTTTCTGGTGACTTCTCACTGAATCTATTAAAACGCATCTGAGCAGTAACGTGACATCCCTTCAGATCCTGGGAGTCTGTTCCTTCTAAATGAATGGCTGTGAATAAATCTCACTCTTTTCCATGAAGTGTATGCTGCACATACATTGATTTTAATGAGATAAGAACCCTGTTCAGGCCACCAGAGGCGTTTTGCAACTGAAAATTGATGTTTGGAGGCAGTGTCACCTGCACAGGTGAGCTGAGGGATGCTTTGTGCTGGTGAGAGGAGGGGAGTAGGCAAGACCTGGGGGTGCCTGCATGGGGAGATATCAGCTGTTGGCGTTTTAAATCTCTGGAAAATGAGACACCAGATACCAGGGCAGGTGGCAGGTGTAAGGAGTGGTGTCAAGTGACTGCTAGAAACAGGTGTTAGTTAGATAATAAATGAGTAATGAATATATAAACAAGACCATCACAGGCTGCTCAGAGGTGTAAACAACATAAATAGGGTCATGTGAGAGAAAGGCAGGCAGGAGGAGGCAGGGAGGACTCCTTGGAGGAGGTGATATTTAAAAGCTGGTATCTGCAGGATAAAAGGCGCTGGCCAAGGAGTGAAGGGAAAGGCATTCCTGGCCAAAGGAACAGTCAGCGCAAAGGCTCTGGGAGGGGAAAAGAGATTGCTGTGTGTAAAGGAGAAGCCAGTGAGGCAGGGCACAGATAGGACACAGGACGACTTGGAGACAGAAGAAAAGGCCACATTTAGCAAGGAAAAAGGAAGCTTCATTTTCTTCTTAAGCATTTTGGGAAGTAAGTGAAGATCTTAAGAAGTGCGGTGACATGCTCCCATCGTATCAAAGAAACCAGTTCAGAGGCTGAAGTGAAAATGACCTGGGTGGGGTGGGCAGTAGAGAGGAAACAAGTCGATGATTCGTGAAATACTTGGGACACAGAGTCCGACGGATATGGGAGTGAGGAAAAGGGAGTGCTCCATATTGATTTCCAGATTCGGGGCTTGGCTGGGCAGGGAGGGGCACGCTTGACTGAAATGACAAAGCCCAAGTTATTGCTGTGGCTGTTGTTTAAGGAGGCTAGGAAGTAAGAATGAAGAAGTCAGACTGCCAGGTGCAGAGGCCAAATATATGAATCTGGAGCTGGAGAGAGGTGTGGCGTGGATGTGTAAATTGGGGGTCATTATCATGTATGTGGTGTTTAGAGCAATAGGTCAGGATGAGGTCACCTAGGGAGAAAACATAGGCAATAAAGATGGCCCAACAATGAGAGGATGAACTGAGGGAGTGGAGGAGGCAAAGGAGATGGAGGAGAAGCTGGGGGCGGGAAGGAAGCCGGGGGTGTGGCCTCACAGAAGTCAGAAGAGAGAGTTTTAGAAAGCGGGGCAGATGATTTCCTTTCAGATGCCGCCAAGAAATAGAACAGGAGGACGGACAACCACCCGCGCATCCTTGTATTGGTGTGGATGGAAGTCACTGGTGCCCTTGACAGGCGATTCAGGAGATCGGTGGGTGTGGAAGGAAGCTAGAGAAATTTGCCAGCTGAATGAGAGGCATGGAAATGCAGCGTGCACAGCCCTTTAAGAAGCTTTGCCATGACAGAAGCTGAGAAATGTGGCAGAAGTTGGAAGGGTTTGGATACCCTAATTTCCTCTCTCAATAGTGCATCCTGCGCACTTTCTATAATAAATACATACATCTTTGCATATTTTTTTGGAGGGGAGAGGGAGGAAAGGGTTTTACTCTGTCACTCAGGCTGCAGTGCAGTCGTGTGATCATAGTTCACTGCAGCCTCCATCTCCTGGGCTTAAGCAATGCTCCCACCTCAAGTAGCTGAGACTCCAGGGGCACTCCACCACACCTGGCCAATTTTTAAATTTTTTTCTGGAGACAGGATCTTGTTACGTTGCTCAGGCTGTTCTGGAACTCCGGGACTTAAGTGATCCTTTCCCCTCGGCCTCCCAAAGTGCTGGGATTACAGGAGCGGGTCTCCATGAACAGCCTGCATAATCGTTCTTAATGGATACGTGAACTTAACTTATTCATGTACTCAACACCCCATTTTATAAGCATCTGGATTCTTTCCAGCTTTTCACTTTTTTATAAACGCCACTGCGAGAAACACCCTTGTGTATTTATCCTTTTCACATTTGACCAAATATTTCTCTAGGATCAGCTTCTAGACATGGAATTTGAAAAGAGAAAAGGAAGGATGGGCATAACCTGGAGTTTCCTCATCCAGCCATTCTCCAGGAACCTACCATCGAAGCCAAAATTACTCCCTCAATGAGCTGATTTAATTCTGCAGCTAAAGCAAAACTGGAAAACAAGTCCCTGGTTTTTAGTTGGAAGCCACTAAGATAAAGAAAACAGAAGTATGGGCTGGGCATGGTGGCTCACACCTGTAATCCCAGCACTTTCAGAGGCTGAGGTGGGGGGATCACAAGGTCAAGAGATCAAGACCATCCTGGCCAACATGGTGAAACCCTGTCTCTACTAAAAATACACAAATTAGCTGGGCGTGGTGGCGCACACCTGTAGTCCCAGCTACTTGGGAGGCTGAGGCAGGAGAATCACTTGAACCTGGGAGGCCGAGGTTGCAGTGAGCCGAGATTGCACCACTGCACTCCAGCCTGGCCGACAGAGCGAGACTCCATCTTAAAAAATAATAATAATAATAATAAAGAAAACAGAAGTATTTAGACTATCAGAAGCTCAAGGCGCATTCCAGTGGGTTTCTTTCTTCCTTCCTGTGGAATGTTTTCCCACTTATTCCTTCTTTTGGCTAGTACCTTCCCTGCCCAGGTTTCGTCTATCTGCTGCCTCTCTCTCCCCCTCCACCCTTTATCCCTGGCTCCTATATATCCAACAATCCCTCAGGCACTCCCATCAATTCCTCTCATTTTAGTTTCCCCATGTAAATATATCTGAATAGTTTCAGTGAATGATTAAGCTGAGGCCAGATGTATACATATTGACCTATATTCAGCAACATGTGTGAAAGGTTTGCTGCTTTCAAAGAGCTCTTTTAGGTAACAAATAACAGAAGGAAGGAGCATTTTCCCTTGAGGTGAAGAGCGAAGAGAAAGATGGTTGACAGCCTTATGCAGCATAGAGAATGTCTCTAGACCAGGAAATGTCCGTCACCTGGCGCCATCTGCCTTCTCCCTGCTATCTTGACCGTTTGCATCAAATGTGTCTTTAAAAAGAAGGCTGGTGAGTTTCACAGCTGTCTGTGACTCTTTAACTGTTCTTGGTTTACATGCAGGTGGGAGTCTTTAGTCCTTGTGCTGATGTATCTTATCTACATTGTCATCATGAAGTAAGTAAAATGCCTTCTTCATTTCTTTTGCAAAACTGTTTCTTGCATTCCATGTTAGGTAGTGATGTGGGAAGAGGATTGGGGCAGGTATCTGGTTTTTCAGTGCCTATCATCACCGTCACTTGGCTCCCTGGCAGTCTGTTGTGAGTCACTATAATTTTGATTAGTACCAATTGTAGTGACCCTTGCAACACATATTCGATGATAGACTCAAAGCTTCGATATTTCACTTGAGAACTCTCTAGAACCCCTAATCCCTCTTCAGGATCTGGCAGCCTAGCTCTGGGAGGTTTCTTCACTCTTTCTTTTCCTTTTTTTTTTTTTTTTTGAGATGAAGTTTCGCTCTGTCGACCAGGGTGCAGTGCAATGGCGTGATCTCGGCTCACTGCAACCTCCGCCTCCCGGGTTCAAGCAATTCTCTGCCTCAGCCTCCCAAGTAGCTGGGATTACAGGCGCCTGCCACCACACCTGGCTAATTTTTATATTTTTTAGTAGAGACATGGTTTCACCATCTTGGCCAGGCTGATCTTGAACTCCTGACCTCATGATCCACCTGCCTCGGCCTCATGATCCACCTGCCTCGGCCTCCTAAAGTGCTGAGATTACAGGCATGAGCCACCACACCCAGCCTCTTCACTCTCTTTCTTAAAACAAAGGAGATAAAACTCAATACATTACACTGCTATAGAGGGTGAGGGAAGATGCAAGGCTGTCTGCTTCCAGTCTACTCAATACGGCAGCCACCATGAGCCAGCCAGCCAGTGGTCTGTGTGGACCCAATATCTAGGGCTTGCTTGTGAAAGGAATTCTTAGGGTAGGACCTTTATCAAACACGGAATTATTGTGAGGTAACCGATGAAGCGTTAGTTAAAAGACAGCTAAAGTCATGGATCAAATAGCTGCGGACTTCCATTATTCATATGGATGTCCGCAGATATTTGATCCATGATTTTAGCTGTCTTTTATATTCATGGTATTAGTCATCCACTGCTGCACAACAAACCATCCCAAAACTTAGTGGCTTAAAAGCACAAACATATATTATCTCACACATTATCTAAGAGTTAGGAATCCAGGAGCAGCTTAACTGCAAGGTTCTAGCTCAGAGTCTCTCATGAGGTTCCAAGTAAGAAGTCAGCCAGAGCTGCCATCATGTACCTGACTGATGTGGAAGAACCTGCCTTCAAGCGGTGCTGGTTCTTGATTGACGGGCTCAGTTTCTTACCACGTGGGCTCCTCCTTAGAGCGGCTTGAGTGTCTTCCTCCAGAGCAAGTGATTCAAGAGAGAAAGCAAGAAGGGCCCTTCAACACCTTTTATAATATCCCAGAAGCCACACACCATTACTCCTACCATATTCTGTTTATTAGAAGCGAGTCACTAAGTCCAGTACAAACTCAAAGGGCTTGCATCACCTAGTGAAGGGAAGAGTGTCAGAGAACGGTTGATATAGTTTAAAACCACCATGTTGTATATTCTTTTCCCTCCTGGAGTTGGGGTAGCTTATTTATATCAGCAATGTGCTGGGCACGGTGGCTCTTGCCTATAATCTCAGCACTTTGGGAGGCCAAGGTGAACGGATCACTTGAGGACAGGAGTTCGTGACCAGCCTGGCCAACATGGTGAAACCCCATCTCTACTAAAAATACAAAAATTAGCCAGGCGTGGTGGCATGTGCCTGTAATCCCAGTTACTGGGGAGAAGGCAGGAGAACCACTGGAACCCCAGAGGCGGAGGTTGCAGTGAGCTGAGATCACACCACTGCACTCCAGCCTGGGTGACAGAGCAAGACTCCATCTCAAAAAAAAAAAAAAAAGAATTATACGGCCAATGTTCCCATGCTCTAAGTTAAATGTAAGCACCATGGTTGTGAGCCTGCTGGTTCATCGTTTTGCCAGGCACCACTGGGATGAGGAGCTTATAAATAATGCAGAGATGTTCTGTTCTATAGTTGCCCACACCTGTGGGAGCTGCTTCTTTTTCTCTAAATTAGTTCGTGTTTCTCCAGCATATGTAGCTGTAGGAGCGACTTCCTTCTCTAGGGGCAAGAAAGTAGAAATCCATCAACAATAGCCAGTTTGGACATATCAGGTAACAGTCTGGAATTGACACGTTAAGGTTTCTTATTGTTGAGGCCTGACAAAAGTTAATTCTGGTAACCAGTGACTGGGAGACTTGTTGGGAGAAATCAGCGTGTGCATTGGCAAACATCACAGGAGCAATGAAGGCAGGAGCTGGCTTGGCCAAAGCCCAGGGTGGGCTGTAAGCAGTCTGCTGCCAGTCTACTCAATATGGTGGCCAACATGTGCGAGGGGAGCCATCCAGTGGTTACTGTAGACCCCACACCTGGGGCTTAGTGAAGAAGGGCACGCCTAGAATAGGACGTTACTCATACATATCCTGGTACCGTAAGGTAACTAATGAAGAAACCAGAAGTCACACGCTGTAGAACTAATCATTTAAAAATACTGATAGATGAGCTCTCATGAAAACCAGAGCTGACCCAAAGCCTTTCCAAAGTTTCCAGCCCCCAGAGGAAAAGCCTTTAAGATCAGAGCACCCATCTTATGCCTCTTTGCCTCAAAGAGTCATGTGGAGGAGCCCAGGAGGGAAAAGAACGTGTGACATGGTGGTTTTAATATATATATATGTGCCTCTTTGCCTCGAAGAGCAAAACTATATTATAGAGTTAGTGCCAAAGTGGGGAAGCCTCAAACAGTGCACACATTTTCCTTTGCTATTGACTATTGGATTGTTTCAACTTCTTAAAAAAACTTTTTGAGGCTCTAATTTAGTTCCCAAAAGTGTATCAGTCTATTCCGGGAGAATCACCGTATAGTGTCTGCTCTGTGTCCAGCATTAATCCTGGGTCTTAAATCTTAATTTTCATGAAAGTATGTTTCAAAATGAATTCACTAGGAGCTTCACAGAATTAAGTATTCTTCAAAAAACAGATGAGAGCTGAGGAATTTTGCTGGCATGCAACCTATGGCCACTGCTCACCTTTTCCAAGCCACCCTGAAGCCCACGAGTCGCTGGCAGGACACGTGGACAGTAAGATAGCACAGTGAACACACCCTCTCCTCCTCCCCAAACCATACCAAATGTGGAAGCTAACGAGGTGTGTTTCTGCTGATGCCTCACTTTTACCAACATTCCAGCTGTTCAAACCAGCAGGATACAAATAAAACCGGGAATGGAAGCTACTGTGCTCGTGAAATTTTCTGCATAAATTCTGGTCCTAAGTTCTAAATTGAAATCTCTCCTCTTTAGCCATCCCCCTCTGCAATCAGAGGCTTTAATCATCGGGTTTTATCAAATCTGATTTATAAAATTGCATGCTTCACAATAAAATAGCTTCAGGGTGCAAGCACAAAATTTAAAACCTTCAATTAAAAATATAAAACAGCAACAGCAGTTAAAAACAACAGCATATATTAGAATTGTCAGCTGCCTCCTAGGTGGAGAGTTCTTAAATGACTTTAAACATTCTGTCTGAAGGTCAAAAAAGCAATTTCAGATTGTCCAGGTAGGCAGAAACCTTCAGGGAGCATGAAGCATGCCTGGCCTTGGCAAGGATTGATTTCTGTACGTCCCAGGTCACTGCTCTGGGATTTGTTCCCCAGATGGGGTATATATGCTGGTGGTTAAGGAAGGACCAGTGCCTCACATTCAGCTTTGACGGTAGATCCCCGGCCACTGACAGCCGTGGGAACTCAGCCAAGTAATTCAGCCATCCTGAATCTCAGTTCCCTCTTCTGCAAAACAAGATTAATAATAGTTTCTACTATTACTGTATATATTCCATGAGAATGGAATGCGACAGCTTAGTTAAGCTTAGTTTAACCTGGTATCCAGTTTTGACAAAGCCCTCGTGTATAGTAGTAGTATCCTGTTCTCTAAACGCTGATGAATGTATAACACGTGGGTTTGCTTTTGTACTTTGAAAGCAAAACCTGATCAATGAGCACTGTGGTGCATGCCTGTGATCCCAGCTACTCAGGAGCCCAGAGTTAGAGGATTGCTTGAGGCCAGGAATTTTTGACTAACCTGGGCAACATAGCAAGAACCTGTTTCAAAAAAAAACAAAAAAGCAAACCTTTATGCAAGTCAGTATTTCTTTCAGGGAAATGGATTCTAAGTCAAGATGACAGAAACACTGCCGCTTTCCCTGTTACGCCGTGGGGCAAGGTATCCTTGTTGAATCTAGAAAGTGGGAGGTCTTTTCACTAAGGGGAGTTTTGAATATATGCAAGAGTCAACAGTATTAACAACCCCATGCGCTTGTTACCAGCCCCAGAAACCATCAACCCACAGTTGCTCCGTCTACATCACGTTCGCTTCCCTTTCCTCCTATAATTTTGAAGTCCCTGACATCATACTAGTTCATCCATAAAAATTCCAGGATACATCTGGACTTCTCTAGACATAACTGGATACTCTTTTAGGATTCTAAAAGGACTCTTTTCTTTAACATAACATCAACATTATCAACATACCTAAAATTAATACTAATTCCTTAATGTCAAAAAATACTCAGTATTCAAATTTTCAGTGGCCTCACAAATGTCATTCTTATTGTTTTCTTTTGGTTTCATAAATATCATAAATATTTTTAAAATGAGAATTCAAATAAATTCCACCCATTAGAACTGTTGGCCCATAACTGGCTGCTTCTCTTTTGGATCTCTCTGCATCTGTAAACTCCCCCTCTGTACTGTGTATATGCATATGTGTCTCTGGGTGTGCCTGTGTCTATGTGTGTGTCTCTTTGTGTGTACACATGTGTGTGTGCGTGTCTGTGTGTACATGTGTCTGTGTGTGTGCCCCGTGTGTGTGTCTGTGTGTGTGCATGGTGTCTGTTTCTGTGTCTGTGTGTGTGTGTCTGTGTGTGCATGTGTCTGTGTGCATGTGTCTGTGTGCACAGGTGTCTGTGTCTGTGTGCATGTGTCTGTGTGTGCATGTGTCTGTGTGTGCATGTGTCTGTGCATGTGTCTGTATATGTGTCTGTATGCATGTGTCTGTGTGCGTGTGTCTGCATGTGCATGTGTGTATCTGTGTGTCTGCATATGGATGTGTCTGTGTATGTGTGTATCTGTGTGCGTCTGTGTGTGAATGTGTGTATGTGTACGTGTGCATGTGTTTCTGTGTGTATGTCTGCCTGTATGTGTGTGTGTGTGTGCATTTTCCTTGCACTTCGTTCTGTAATGAAGTTTAGCTGTTTGCTCTGCAGAGTTGGCCACGGTTGGAAAATGTTGATTACATCCCATGATGTGCCACAGTCTGTTCCCTTGGCCTCTGTGTGTGTGTGTGTGTGTGTGTGTGTGTATGTGCATGTCTGGGTGTCTGTGTGTGTGTGTGCTGTGTGTCTGTGTGTGTGTCTGTATGTGTCTGTGTGTGTGTGCCTGCATGTGTCTGTGTCTCCATCTGTGTGTCTCTGTGTGTCTGTGTGTCTGTGTGAGTGTATGTGCATGTGTGTGTGTGTGTGTGTATGTGTGCATTTTCCTTGGACTTTGTTCTTTGATGAAGTTTGGCTGTTTGCTCTGCAGAGTTGCCCATGGCTGGAGAGTGTTGATTACATCCCATACTGTGGCGCAGTCTGTTCCCTTGGCCTTTGTGTTTCCTATATGTCTGTAATTGATCTGATTAGGGCTAGACTATGCTCCAAGTGGTGGTGAGTTTCATCATCAGGAGGCACGGTGATGTCTGCCTTTCTCTCTCTGTAGCGTCGGCAGCCATCAATGCTCAGTATCTGGATCCATTATTTCATTTGGGTTGCAAAATAGCGGTGTTCTAATTCTATGCCTCATGTCTTATGAATTACAGACGGCACCCATCACATTTGACTAGTTTTCTGTTCTCTCTCATGCAATGTGATAACCACACGTTCCTAGAGAGTACAGGAAAGAACTGATGGATGAGAAGTTCCAGCCACAGAGGGCTTCTTCATCTCTCTGAGGTCTTGTGGCCAGCCACCCCAGAGCTGCACTCACTGAAGAATCAGGCACAAAGAGATAGCTGGGAGGGAATCCAGGGAGCTTCATATCTGTAGGAGCAAAAGAGATAAGGAAGGGAAAGAGAAACACAGGTTAAGTAGCTTTCCAGCTGGCAACTTAGAGTGACCATGCCTAGCTGCCATTTCTATGGGAGGTTGGAGGTCGAGCTGAAGATCCCCAGTGGGCTGTCCCATGGCCAGTAAACGATGGAGGCCTTTAGTGGGGAAAGGCAGTAGCAGCCTTCTGTGCCCTGGAAACTGTGCCTGGCTGACTTTGCCCATGAGTTTTTATAAATTTTCTAGACTTCTTCTATGGGAATCTTCTCATACTAAAGCTAGGGAGATTGGAACATTTGCTTGCAAAAAAAAAAAAAAAACCCTCGGAACTTGTACAAACTTCTTCCCTTCCCACCCAAGGCTGCTGGGGCATGTAAGGAACACTGCACAATGTATTCACTTGATCATTCCGAAGAATCATAGCCTAGAATTTTTTCATAAAGCCAAGGGCCCACTGGATCTGGAATGTAGGCATGATAGTCACAGAAATTTGCAAAATCCCAACCTGTGACCTCAGGAAACCAAAGACACACAGAGACCTAGACGGCCATCCAGCCTGTAGCACGTAGACCGTGACACACAGCCACTGCTCCTGGGGAGTGGCATGGATGAGGCAGCTTCTCCTTCTCCCAAAAGGCTAATCCCTGCTTACGAAGGCCCTGGAGATGTGGCCCAGAGGAGGTAGACCTTGATCATCCCACTGAATCTTAGCACACTCCTTCCATGTGCAGACTGAGAGAGGAGCTCAATCCCAGAGAGGCCTCCACTGGCATGAAAGAGGTTGTAAAGTAAGCAACGTGCCCGTGTGCCCTGGTTTATTTCTGTAATGGTGTTTTTTTTTCACTTACTATTTGTTTGTAAGTTGGGAAAAATGGGAAAGGTTGTATATTCTGAGAGGGAATGGGTTGACAAAATTAGAATAATAATAACTTGAGTCCCAGGGACTGTACCTGCAGACTGGGAGAGCTCCCAGGAGCACTCGGTGGGTGTTGGGAAATGGGAGAATGGCAAACACTGATGGACTCTGCCCGCTTTTTGCTTTGCTCAGATATAACGCTTGCATACATCAGTGCTTTGAGAGGAGGACAAAAGGTGCTGGGAACATGGTCAACGGATTGGCCAACAATGCTGAAATTGATGACAGCAGCAACTGCGACGCAACTGTGGTGCTACTTAAGAAAGGTAACCAGGGAGCACTTTGGGGGCCAAGGCAGGAGAATCACTTGAGGCCAGGAGTTCAAGACCAGCCTGGCCAACACGGCAAAACCCCATCTCTACTAAAAGTACGACAAAATTAGCCAGGTGTAGTGGCCTAAGCCTGTAATACCAGCTGCATGGGAGGCCGAGGCACAAGAATTGCTTGAACTCAGGAGGCGGAGGTTGCAGTGAGCTGAGATCGCTCTACTGCACTCCAGTCAGGACGACAGAGCCAGACCCTGTCTCAAAAAAAAAAAAAAGAAAGTAAAGAGAAGGTAACCAAGGAGATATGGGTCCAAGAAGAAAGTGCTAGAATATGAGCCCATCTGCCCACTCTCATAGCCACACATGGCATGTCCCAGCTAGTCTTGAGAGGACACTGCCTGCCCCAAGAGAGCAGAAGTTTCCAGTTCTCCAACCCTCCCTTTCACTACAATGTCACAGAACGGTCTCATACCTGGTAAGCCCCTTGGAGCTCAGGAAGCCCCCTGGAAACCCTCAGGCAACACATTTGCTGGGAGTGCTGCAGAGAACAGGATGACAAAGGAGAGGAGACCCCAGGTTCTGAGATACTGTTTCTGTCCCATTTTGGCCATGTGGGTGAAGCAGGTTATGTAACCTCTTGAGCCTCAATTTTCTCTTCTGAAATATGAGAATCATTTTTGCAATAAGCAAGGCAGATAAATATGTATAAGAGTTTAGTGCAATGCTCTGTAAGTGACAGGTGTTATTAGTATATTACTAGATCCAAATTCACTTTCAGCCTACATTAATTCAGTTTTCAAGCTGCAAACAGAAAGAGGAAAGTACCTTCATCTTCTAAGTAATTCTTATATTCAGTCGAGTCTTACAAAACAGCTGAAATACTAAGGGAAATAGTATGGTGCTCTCAGATAAAAATATTTTTTCTTAAAGGAACTCAGAAAATTATCATTTAATTTTGCCTAGAATGTGTTTTTTTATTTAACTTTTTAAACTTTTCTCTTGAAATATGGGAGTTTATTTTTTCTTGGTCCCATATGGTTGCTTTGCAGGAAGGAAAAAAAATAGTTATTTTCAAATACATCTATGGCTTATTTTCAAATATATCTCTGACATCACTGCATCATTATTAAATTTTCAAAAATAAGTGTTTGATATATTTTTTCTGAAGAATTATACATATGTTTAACAAATGTCTTAAGTGATTTTAGTACCATTTCACATGAGGATTTTATTCAGTTTTTTCTCTTCTGGGTAGTTTCTAACCATAAAAGGAATATGCCAAAGAGAACTACCTAGCATTAGCCAGTGTTTCCAGAGATCATTTCATGGTTTAGTGGCTTGGAAAACAGGAGCTAGTACTAAGAGAGACTGCAGCCGGGTACCCTTGTGCTGTGCGCACATGCTGCTCATTCGTAGAGACGGAGCTGGGCCCTTCATGCAGCTTTTTGTTTAAGCCTCCCAGCGAATTATCACACAGGATTTGTCCCAAGCACCCTTCTAACTTCGGTTCTCTGTAATGTGAAAAATTCACCCACCGCTGGTCAGCTCTGCTCATAGACTGGGCTGAGGGAATGTGTACATTTCACCACCATGTGCTCCAGTGCAGAATTGCACTAACATCAATTCAGTAGCGTTTAACAGCTCAGTATGAATATTGCTGACATTTGAAGGGCATAAAGGGTTACTGAAAGTTCTTGGAGTCTTCTCTGTGCCCCAGATCTGAGTGATGGGAAAAGGATGCTTTGAGGGCCAGGAGGAATTCTATTATGGAATCATTAATTCTTACCATGTCAATGAATGGTGCTTAAATTGTTTCAAGTCCTTTCAAAAGACTGATCATTAAAACCCATGCAAAGGAGATTTTGACTCTTGTTCAAAATTTGCTCACTGCAACCCTTCCTGGATGGGTGGAAGGATGGATGGATGGATGGAAGGATGAATGGATGGAAGGAATAAGGAAAGAGGGGATGGATGGGTAGATAGGTGAGTTGGATAGATGGAAAGAAAACTGGATGGGTGGGAAGAAGGAAGGAATAAAGAAGAGTGGATGAGTGGATGGATGGATGAGTGGATGGGAGGAACAAAGGAAGGAAGAGAGGGAGGGAGGAAGAGAAAGGAAGGGAAGGAAGAATAAATGAATGCCTCCTTCCTGCTCCTGGCCTCAATGTTATTTTACCTTATGTTTTTCATTTCCTTAGCAAATTTCCACCGCAAAGCATCAGTGATCATGGTGGACGAGCTGCTGTCGGCCTACCCACACCAGCTTTCCTTCTCTGAGGCTGGCCTTCGAATCATGATCACCAGCCACTTTCCCCCCAAGACCCGGCTCTCCATGGCCAGTCGCATGTTGATCAATGAGGTACCTGGGAAAGCACTGTCCACTGACCACTGGACAGGGGTGGGAAACTCTGGGAAAGAGAGAACGTTTCTTGTTTGAAAGAAGCAGCACCTAACTCAAAGCTTAACACCGCAGCATCCCCCAACCATTTTCCAATCTTAGTTCCCTGGGCCAGCTGTGTACCTCGCCCTTGCTCTTCCCTCCATGTGTTGAGACATGGACTGATTCCTATTTATATAGAAAACTCCCCTGTTCCTTCTCCCTTTTACCCACATTTTTCTTCTCTTCTTCCATTTGAATAAAGCCCCATGATGTGAACTTGCACAGAAACTGTTGCTAAATAAAGGTTACCTTAGTTTAAAGTAATCCAGAATCCCTGACCTGAACTTCGCTGTGCATTCCTTTTCTCGAGAGCAGCCTTATTGATACACTAGTCCAAACACAGCTGTGTAGATTTCTCACGTAGGGACCCAGGGACTCCTGCAGTCTGAGGAAGAAAGATGATACCATAGTGCACAGAGTGTCAAGGAACTGCACATCCCAGACGTAGGAATTTTTCTCTAAAGGAATTTGCAAGATGGGTCATAAAATACTAATTTTTTTCCTCCCTGCTAGAAGTTGTCTGGAGTTGGTTATCACATTGAGAGACCCCTTAAAACTTGAGTCCAGGGTCTTCTGGAAGCATCTCGTCAACTGCCAGGAAAAGATTCCCAACAGCTCATGTTCTGAGTGTAAGGTGTTTGCAATCCCTCTGACTGTGGTAAGAGTGTGCCTTTCCCTTTCCAGAGACAAAGACTGATAAACAGCAGGGCTTATACGAATGGGGAATCCGACGTGGCCATCAAAATCCCAATTAAGCACACCGTGGAGAATGGGACAGGGCCCAGCAGCGCCCCAGACAGGGGCGTGAACGGGACACGGAGGGACGATGTTGTGGCTGAGGCTGGCAACGAAACAGAGAATGAGAATGAGGACAATGAGAATGACGAGGAGGAAGAGGAGGACGAGGATGATGATGAAGGACCGTACACGCCATTCGACCCCCCCTGTAAGAGGTTCTATGTCTGGGCTGGGGTTGGAAGCTATTTTGAGCCACTGAGTCTTAGATGATCTTTTTACCATTCAATTTTTAAAAATCTGTATGAACATGAGAATATTTGAACTGCAAAGTATGTGATATTTTGTTATGCAGCAATATAAGATTAATCTAAGGGTTTGCAAGGGAGGAAAGGAGTGTTTTGTCATTTAGTCCTTAAGATATTTTTGTCTTGGTTGATGGGAAAGGTTGCCAAGAAATACGTCCGACGGTGGTAAAATAGATAACGAACCATTTTTTTCTATAATCTACAAACAAGTGATATATAATATCAAGTCTCCAATGGGCAGAACTCTGTTGTAGGAGATTCAAAGATGGCCAAGACAGAGGTCCGTGATCGTTGGTTGAAATGTGAGCTCTTTAACCAACTGTGTTTTGTGGAAGTTTTACTGAAATGCCAAGAATTTGATCTGAGTCCTGCTTATCAGGGCACAGAAAGCCAGTCACTGAGACAACAAATATTGCCAGGGAAGAAGGGTTTAATCAGGTGCTGCAGCCAAGGAGGTAGGAGATCAGTCTCAAATCCATCCGAGCAGGGAAGGAATGTAGCTACCTTCAGGCAAACAGGAATTTTGAGAGGTAAGGAAGAGGAGTTGCTCCGCCGGAAGTAGGCAGTCAATCCATCAGGCATCATGATGAAGGAGAAATCTGACTCCTGATTGTCCAGACACCACGATCTGGTGAGTTTCAGATCCTTGCTGCCATCTGGGAGGCCTAACGGTCCATTTCCTGAGAAAAGAGCCCAGATAATACAAATGTAAGTTTCTCAAGTTTTAAAGCTGAAAGAAAATAGTTTCTATACAAGTTCAAAAAAACTATAAACATCAGTTCTATGGGATGATTGGGCTGGTTTCAGGAGACGGTCGTATCTTACTTAGCGGTTCTGCAAGAACTTTTGGTATGAAGGCGGAAATGCCCATGACCCACGTGGGCAAGGCAGTTCGGTGCGCAAAAGGAGAGGCACGTCACTCACCTCCACCCATCCCATTGCAGCTGGCCAGGAGAACTGCCTTGCCAAGGCCAGCCCTGGTGACGCCAAGGCCTGAAGAAGCTTTCAGGACCTCGGCCAGGGCAGTGTCCTCCTCTCCCAACTGCTACCTCCAACAAGAACTTGGTTATTCCAGAAACTGTGTCACCCCACCCCACCTGTTATCAGAGCAGGTGGACCAAGCCCAAAGAATTCTGCCTATTTGCTGGACCTTCCAGAAGCTTCTGTTTCAGGGAAGAGTACACTAGTCAAATTCACATTGACTGTCAAGTGCGTGAGGCTAAGTATACATGTGCAGAACCTCTTCGGGATGTTGCAACGTGCAGGATTATCTGAGGAAACGTTGTTTGATCCACTTGAAAGCCCATTGAATGATAGAACATGGTGGAAAGTGTCAGAATCCTGTGTTAATTTCAGATGCAGGGTCTGGCTGTGCTCCGAGGGAGCTTCTTTCTGTGTTCAGTGGACAACAAGTAAAACTTGAACCAGAGCTGCCCCTGTGCCCAGTCAGGGCACTTAAGATGTCAACCTCATGAAGGACTTACCAAATGAATAGAAAATATTCATCCAGATTCCTATACCCCCAGGTCCCTCACCTCCCACCCAAAGGTAAATCATCACTTGTTAGTATATTCATAGAAAAAATGTACACCCGTTCTTTATCCATTTTGCCACCATTGGATATATTTCTTAGCAACCTTTCCCATCAACTAAGACAAAATCATCTTAAGGATTAAATGCCAAAACACTCCTTTCCTCCTCCTTGCAAACTCTTCCATTCATCTCCTATTGCTGCATGACAAAACACCACCACGTTTTGCAGCTCAAAACAATACCAACCTGATTAGCTTACAGTTCTGTAAGTCAGAAGTCCAGCTGGGTTCTCAGTCTCACAGGCCGTAATGAAGACGTAGCCAGGGTACATTCCTCTGCAGAGGCCCTGGGAGAATTCATTACCAGGCACCGGTTCCTTGTGGCTGTACGGCTCCTTGACGGCTGTCAACTGGGGACGTCCCACTCTTCCTAAAAGCCATGGAGCCCCTCCACCTTCACCTGGATGTGTGGAGCCCTTCGCACTATTGTTCCTAATCTGTCTGGCTCCCCTTTTGCTTTTGAGGACTTTTGCAACTAGATCAGGCAGCTGTACAATCTCTCTAAAAGGTAAACTGTGCTATACAATGCAGCAGAGCCACGAGGCTGATAGCTCACGACACTCACAGATCCTGAGAATCTTAGGAGCGCATGTCTAGAATTCCACCTACTCAACCCCTGTTCTCAGAGTCCACTATTGGCTGGCCATAACCAAGCTCCAGTAATGCTTATTTTGCTAAACTCTTTCACTAATTAAAGAAATGGTCGAGCCAGTGGAAGGTCTGCAAGTGGCCAAGTTCTATGTTAGCATCTTGGGAGCCCAGAATCCCCAAGTGCACCCCTTCAGGGGACAATGAAAGATGCTTGTGTGAGACGAGACCAAGTCTGGCCCTGTGCCTGGGCCTCATTAGCGATTGGGACCGACTGCCCCCTTCATATCCCTGGTTCCTTATTTCTCTCCTGGATGAGACCTAACCGTGGGTTTCAAGGTCTTTGAAACTCCTGCTCGCCACCCTCTGCCTCGCTGTCTTCAGGTTGTAGATGACGGAGCCCTCAGATCTTCCAGCCACACCTTCTGGGCTTCTGTGTGTTCAGAGACATGGCTGCTGGCATCTCACCCCCAAGAGATGTTGCACCTGAGGCTCAGGAACCCCACATCCCCTCCCGTGTCCTTCCTGAAGCACAGGCAGAAGAGAGGAGATGATATTGTGCATGGTTGAAGCATCCCGTGGGATCTCCATGTCCTTCAAGGGCCACCAGCTGCCAAGATAGGAAGCAGAATTCCAAGTCCGTCTCTACCAGCCCTTCTCACCTGGGCTTCCTTAATGAAATGCACGTTCTGATTCAGGAAGTTTGGGGTGAGACCCAAGTCTGCATTGCTAATCAAGTACCCCTGACACACTGATGCTGCTGGTCTGTGTGCCACACTTGGAGCAGCAAGGGGTAGAGAGAGACCTAGAGGCACTCGGCGATCTTCCAGTTCTTGTAAGGTGCAGAGCCAGGGCCTGTCTTTGAAAACAGTGGGCTCCCCCAATTACGACTGTCTCTTCCCCTCCACAAGCTGCTAAGAAATCCCAGGCCCGGAATCAGGAACTCTATTTTAAGGCAAGGGGTTGAATGCCCAGCAGGGCCCCTTCCTGGGGCAGGCAGGCCTCAGCTTAGGGGTGAGAAGCCTGAGGGGTGCTTCTGGCCAGCAGAGGGCTTCGAGGAGCCAGGGAGTCAGTCCCAGGAGCCCCAAGATGGGTTCCTATCAAGTTCCTATGGCCTGAAAAAGGTCCGTCCACATGATGAGGACATATTTCCCTCTCATAGTCATCCCGCAAGGCGTGAGTTCCCTGTGCTTCCGGCACCCAGCTGCAGTGTTTTCATCTCTCAGGACTTGACTATAGTGGGTATGATTATCAAGAAAGTAATTATTTAGGAGTACGTGAATACTGTTTGTGACTTTGTATATGTGCCTATATGTACAGTGTGCAATTTATGATTGATAAGGCATATTTATTACCATGCACATGTATACTGTATACACTCAACATATTGTATACATGTATAATATATGCACAGATATTAACATATTTATGTTTCTATATGTATATACCATATTACAGGTTGCATATACATAATATACATATACATATATACATAATATACATATATACATAATATACATAAATACACCAAAATATAAGTATGTTTTTCCAAAGCAAAATCATATTTTTTCTATAGTTTTTTTTTTTTTGAGACAAAGTCTCACTCTGTCACCCAAGCTGGATCTGTCACCCAAGCTGGAGTGCAGTGGCGCAATCTCGGCTCACTACAACCTCTACCTCCTGGGTTCAAGTGATTCTTTTGCCTCAGCCTCCCAAGTAGCTGGGACTACAGGCACATGCCACCATGCCCAGCTAATTTTTGTATTTTTAGTAGAGACGGGGTTTCACTGTGTTGACCAGGCTGGTCTTGAACTCCTGACCTCATGATCCACCCGCCTCGGCCTCCCAAAGTGCTAGGATTACAGGCGTAAGCCACTGCGCCTCGTCAACAAATGTATATATTTAGGTCTAGGTCTAAAATACTGTACAATAACTTTTTCTCTCTCCGATAGAATTCAGCTTTCTTAAAAGCTGACTGAGGAATATAATTTAGAAACAAGTTTTTTTGCTTGTTAAAGCCAAGTCCAACTCAAAGGGATACTATCATGCTTTGGGCCCGGTTCAGGCCCCTGACTTCAGCTCCCAGTTGCTGGCTGACTTTTGTGAAATCGGGTAATCACCAGCACATCAGGTCCATGGGCAGGGAATTTTTTTCCCTAAATTCATTGGTGTACCCCCAGCACCTGCAGCAGTGCCTGGCACAAAATGGCATAAAGGGCATTCAACAACTGTTTATTAAATGAATAAGTGACGAATAAACCTATCCCCCTTGCTGCTCTATTTGGACCCAATGGTAATAGAGCAGAAGATGGAAAAATGTCCAGAAATGCTATTGACTCAAAGAGGAAAGGAAACCACTTTAACCCCTTTATTTAGAAATGGA
Organism: Aotus nancymaae; assembly: GCF_030222135.1. NCBI lineage: Eukaryota > Metazoa > Chordata > Mammalia > Primates > Aotidae > Aotus > Aotus nancymaae. Next base: position 6,055,011 of record NW_026988412.1, on the reverse strand, counting down.
AAGTAAGGGCTTGGTGCAGTGGCTCATGCCTGTAATCCCAGCACTTTGGCAGGTCAAAGGGGGTGCAGATCACCTGAGGTCAGGAGTTCAAGACCAGCCTGGCCAACATGATGAAACCCCATCTCTACTGAAAATACAAAAATTAGCCGGGTATGGTGGCACACGCCTGTAATCCCAGCTGCTCGGGAGGCTGAGGCAGGAGAATCACTTGAACCTGGGAGGCAGAGGTTGCAGTGAGCCACTGCACTCCAGCCTGGGCAACAGAATGAGACTTTGTCTCAAAGAAAGAAAAAAGAAATGGAAATTAAGACAAGCTAAAATCTTGGTGATCTTTATTTGACTGCCTTTGTTCCTCAAAATCATTTTTTTAAAACACTTGATATTTATACCTTCTATTTGTTATATTTGCTGCATTATCTTTAAATAGATGATTCAGATAATGCTCATTGAATTTCTACTTTTAAGATTATTGTTGTTACAAAGGGGCAATAAGTTAATTAAGCAAATATATCGTTGAAAATGATGTTTTCCAGATGTAACGCCCTCCCAGTGTCCAGTCAGAGAGGTTGAAAACAGCTGATAAAAACTCAAAAGACATTGGCGCCAACTTGTACCTCTTGTAACTTTGTCTAATCAATATCATCTTCCAGCTCTTGCACTCATAAGTTCAGACTTCATTTTTTCTTCCCTCTTTTCTTATTTTCTGAAGAATGTAAAAGAGCCAAATTGAGATCGTCTCTCTTCCTCTTCATGTGTTTCTTTGTAATCTTTGATTGGTTATGTATTTTAAACTAAACGAAGTCTCTATCTCCGTGTGAGGGCGTCAGCCGTATGGAACACCCTTAAGATGATTCTAGGAGTTACACATGGGTAAATGCCTTATCAGCACATTGCAGGATTTAGGAATGTGCAGAATTCCAGGATGTATTTGGGATCCAGATTGCTGGCCATACCCTGGATTCTGCAGCATTTGGAAGCCCCTCTCCAAACAACCGTCAGCCAGTCTTCCTGCTTTACACAGCAAGCGCAGTCCCTATGTTGTCACCATTCACTGACCACCTCCAAATCTGACAGCTAACAAGATTCATAGCAGCTAATAGGAAAATGCTTCTCCTTTCTTAGTATTTTTTGTTTGCCTGCTTTACTCTGTGCTTGCAAATTGGATAGCCTTAGATTCTCAAAAGCAAGTAGTTTTCTTGGGTCTGTCCGATTAGTTTGTTCACAACATGATTACTACTACTGTTATTGATATTTACTGAACACGTGGTACACACCCTGCACTATCCCTGCCTTTCAAAAGCAGGTGGTAAACAAGTGAGAAGACGCCTGTTTCTCGTAGACTTTATTCTAGTTTGAGGGAGACTGAAGGTAAATTAGGAAACAAACAACCCTGACGGTTTAAGGCAGGAAATATTTGCCACGAAGCAAATAAAAATGGGTACGAGAAAAGCAGGAGTGAGATGATGAGAGTTACGTTTAGATGTATTCGAGGGCTCAGTGACATTTGAATGGTGAAGTGGCCTGTAAGACACACCAGGTTCTGCCATGAGAAGATCCAGGCAGAAGGCCTGCAAGGGCAAAGGCCTTGAGGCAGGAAAAGGCTTGGAGTGTCTGAGGACAGAAGGCAAGACAAGACCAGGGAGCATGTGAGCAGGTAGAGTGGCAGGTGGGACAAAATCAGGCAGCGCCTTACAGGCCATGGTGGGAAAACCTGGTTTTACTCTAAGGGCAGTGAAGGCCAATGGAAGGTTCTAGAACAACTGGCTTTTGGAGGCTCTTTCCTCTAGCTACCGGTGGCAAACAGATGGAGGTAGGATAGGCATAGGAGCAGTAGTCCCCCTAGGGAGCGAGGTTGTCATCAGCTGGGCCTTGGGTGAACCTGACCCCAGCAGAGGCCATGGGGATGAGGGGATGGGAATGCCCTGTCAGGTTGCCGGGATTGGCTGTGGGGGATAAAGGAAAGGGAAGAAGCAAGAATGACTCCCAGGATTTTGACTGGAAAAACTTATGAGCTCATGTTGCCCTAGCCCTCTTCCCAATATCATCTCATTTAATTCTCCCAACAACTCTGAGCTCAGTGCTGCTGCATCCACATTTTCACAGAGGAAGAAGCTGAGGCATAGAGAATTTAAATAACTGAGTCTGTCAACGCATAAGCCACAGAGCAGGGACCAGAGTCCAGCACCATCTGATAAGAAACCCCCCTGCCTCCCATGGACACTGTGCCTTGGCCATTTAAGAGAGGCCGGAGGGGCCAGAAATAGTGTCAGATGATTTTTCTATGTAGTTTTAAGAACTATTTGAAGATTGGTGGGATATATGAAACAAATACTACATACTGGTACAAACGTATAAAATACATTTTATTAAACATTTAATTACCGTTCAAATGTTATAAAAAATCCTTCTTAACTCTGGTGGGAATACAAAATGGTTCCATCATTTTGGAAAACTGGCAGTTTCTTATGAAGTTAAATGAACACCCACCCTATGACTCAGCAATGCTCCTGGGTCTCTGTCCAAGAGAGCTGAAACATGCCCACAAAAAGACCTGTAAAACTATGATCATATCACCTGGCTCGTAATACCCTCAAACCATTCACAAATAAGTGCCACCCACGGCCATGTGGATAACAAATCAGCACATTCACAGGATGGAATACTACACAGCAATGAAAAGGAAGGCATCACCACACATGAATGAACCTCACGCACATTATATTGAATAAAAGAAGGTAGGCACTAAAGCATCCTATATGGTTTTATTTATTTGAAGTTGGAGAACAGTTAAAAACAGTTATCCATGGTGGTAGAAGGTGAGGGGTTGACTAGAAAGAGGCACAGGAAACGTTCTGGAAGGTAGAGACACTGTGCATCTGGATTGCATTGAGGAATACATGGAAATACATATGCACGGTTTTTTCTAGAGATGAATGAGCAGTTAATCAGGATAGTGATAATACAGGCCTAAGAAGAGCCTTTAAATCCTCTTGGAAGATTCCGGGGCGCTGACAGACGATGCTGGGAAATGCCACCAGGTGGCGCTGCGTCCGCTGACGCTTTATTACCGGGAGAAAATTTAGTTACCAAGCCACGTGGAAAACAGAAGCCCCGCTGGTGGTCTTCCTAGCTCCCCCGCCCCCATTTCGACCCCCCGACGCCTACACACACTCCACCTCTTTTTTTGTCCTGAGTAGCCTCCTCTCTTTTCCCACCTGGTCATCTGCCAAACCATCCACCAAGCCTGGTATTACTAAGAAGTGATTCACCCTGTCATTTTGGAGACCTAACTAGCAGGTGGGCAGTGGCTAATTTTTTTAAAATTCTGTTTGGTGTTGTATGTCAGGTTTCGTTGGTGATGGAAAGCCATTTGAGTGTTTTAGGAAAAGAGCAATATAATAAAGTTTAATTCTGGGGAAAGCAGTACAGAGGCTTGACAGAGCAGAGAAATAAAGCTAACTGGGGTTCTTTATTTTTTTCTTTTTATTTATTTTGGGCTTTTTCATTTTCCCAGCGGGCAAACTGGAAACAGTAAAATGGGCATTCACGTGGCCACTGAGTTTCGTCTTATACTTCACTGTACCCAACTGCAACAAGCCGCGCTGGGAGAAATGGTTCATGGTGACGTTTGCTTCCTCCACGCTGTGGATCGCAGCCTTCTCCTACATGATGGTGTGGATGGTGAGTGCAGTCGGGACCCTATGGCACTGTTAAATCTCTGTAGAGGAGAAAGAGGGGAATACGAGTCAGGGTTTCAGTCCATCACTGTACCAGTCGGCTGTTGCTACAATAAGCTGCACAACGAACCACTCCTAAACTCGGTAGTTTACAATGGCAGGCATCTATTCTCCTGCTCACAGGTCTTCAGATTGACTGTGGATTGATTAATCTTAGCTGGGACCTTCTATGCAGCTCTGTTTCAGGCTTCAGGGTGGCCATTTTGATTCGGGCAGAGGTGGGGTCCATGTCTACTCCATGTGTCTGCTCATTTTCTCTGGACCAGAGGCTACCTGGGGTATGCTCTTCTCACAGTGCATCATTAGAATGTAAGACAGCACGTGGAAACACGAGATGCCTCCAGGTCTTCACCTGACACTGACTTACCATCACGTCCACCCACATTTTACTGGCCAAGCCCCACATCAGTGGCATGGGGGAAGTGTACCCTACCTGCTCCAGTGGGAAGAACAGTCATGTCACAGGACAAAGGACGTGGAGGAAAGGCACAAAGAATTGGGAAATGATGGTCAATCCCTATCTGAGTCTTAGTTTCTTCAATCAGACAATGAGGCGTTGCATTAGATGATCACTCAAGGGTCCCTTCTGAGGCTAAAATAATGAGTCGGTGATTGACATTGGTTGATTGACATTGACTGACAGCTGATTGACATTGATTCAGTAGCTTTGACATTAACAAAGCCATTTTAGGAAACCCAGCCTTCCAGACTGCATTACCCATTTATGGCTATACTTTTTAACTGGGGAGCAAATCTAAATCATTAGAATTGGACAGAAATTAGAAGGCATGGCCAAATGGTGCAAATTCAATTAGTCTTGCCTTGAGTGTTAGAGAGAATGCAATATAAATGCTGGAGAATTAAACTCAAGAGCTAAAAAAAGAAGGTTCTGCACAAAAGAGGACCTGAAAAAGATATTTTTGTAGGACCAAAAATACCCAGAACAATTTTGTTACGTGGCTAGCAAATTTGTAAGCCTGACACAACTAATTCATAATCATCTCTTCCATGAATATCACAAACATCTTTTTTTAAACCCAAGTTTTACAGCCAGGGAGTTTTCCCGCATTCTACATTCACTGATGTTTTTATTTGACATATACACCAAGTGCCACCTCCTATCTGGGTTTGGGGGACAGTGTTGGCTGTTCCTGACCTCAAGGTGCTACGTGATTTTCTGTGCAGTCCCCTAACTGACCTGACTCATCTGAGGTTCAACCTCCTGTTTGCTTACTTTCCCTCCAGTGGAGGTTCTAAGTCCCCGTCAATGGCCAGTAGTAAGGGAGAAAACCATGAGAAGCTGGAGACCTAGTCCCAGGCCCCTGAGCAGTCTGCTCCCCTGACCTCCAGACCCCGCCACAAACATGATAATGAAAATGATGAGCTGCAGAGTCCTACAGGGACTGAGCTGAGGGTTACAAAGGAGAAACAAGGTTTGGCCAGGATGCCGGTAGCTCCATTTGCTCCGGAGCAACAATATAGAAACAGCGTGTGTTTCTGCAGCTTCCTTTCCTCCGTGGAGACTGGAAGTCAGAAAGCCCTGCGGCCACCCCAGGTTAAATTCTGTTCAGTTCTGCCCAGTATGGAACAGAAATGAGCTGCAGTCTCTGGTTTGAAAGGAGGCAAGGCAGGCATCTCCATGGATTTCACTCACATCCCCCAAGTCTTTGAACAGGGAAGGAGCGATTGTGGCCCTTGGAGTGAAGTCAGGGTTCCGGGTGTAGGTGTCTCTTTGAAGGGCTGGCCCAGAAGGAACTGTGAGAAGAGTGTGCTCCTTACAACATGCGGTTTGCATTTTCTGTAATTTTTGGAAAGTCCGGGAGATCAAGTGGCATCCTAAAATGGCCGAATAGTTTCTACTCAAGCAAGTAACCTTCTCCTTGGGCCCACATGCTGGGAACGTGTCTCTTTTTCCACTCACCTCTTTTTTTGCCACTAGCTCCCTCATCATCTGTCTCATCAACTGCTTTTTTTTTTAAGCATTCTTACATTTGCCTTTTCTAAATTTGCATAAACTTAAACAGTCTAAGTGCAATTTGTTACATGGATATATTGCGTAATGGAAGTGACGAAGTCCTGACTTCAGTGTATCCATGACCCAGATAATGTGCTTCATACCCATTGAGTAATTTCTCATCATGCACCCCACTTCATTCCATGCTGAATTTAAACTGGGGCGGCCTCTGGGCTTTCTGACTCAGTCTCCAGGTGAAAGTGAGACACAGAAACACAACATTTCTGCCCCTGACCTTTCCGAGGCTCCGCTGTCTATCATTCCACACCCCACGTCCAAGTGTACACGTTACGAGCACCCACTTATGAGTGAGAACGTGTACAGTTTGACTTTCTGTGTCTGAGCTGTTTCACTTAAAATAATAGTCCCCAGTTCCATCCGTGTTGCTGCAAAGACGTAATTTCATTCTTTTTGTGGCTGAATAGTGTTCCATGAAGCTATTATGGTGAAGAAGATGTTGACAAGGACAGCGAATTGCTGCCAAGCTTCAAGAAATAGAGGAAAGGAAATGCTAGTTACAGCTTTTCCTGTTCTTTTTTTTAAATTTTATTTATTTATTTATTTATTTTTAGACTGGGTCTCACTCTGCTGCCCAGGCTGGAGTACAGTGGTGCTATCTCAGCCCATCGTAGGCTGAACCTCCTTGGCTCAAGCATCCTCCTGCCTTAGACTCTCAAGGAGCTGGGACCACAGGCATGACCAGCTAATTTTAATTTTTGTAGAGACAAGGTCTCATATGTTGTCCAGCCTCGTCTCGAACTTTTGAACTTAAGCAATCCTCTCACCTTGGCCTCCCAAAGTGGTAGGATTATAGGCACGAGCCACTGCGCCCAGCCTTAGAGTTATGCCTTTTCCGACAAGTATGGCTACTGTCAAATCCAGCCCCTTCGCAATTCTAAATTCCCATTACACATACCCCCTAATATGGATGCTGAAATTCCAAGCAAAGCATCCATCCATTCTGGGAGTTCAGTATTTGAATTCTGTTTCCTGTCTCTCAAACTACCCGCCTCACCTGAAAGGAGCAACTGAAAAGGCCAGTGTTCTGTCGGAAAGCATGGGCCCTGTAACAGCACTGTCCCCTGACCTGCAGCCCTGGCTGGCACCCGTGTAGTGTTCATCGCTTTGTACTGATACAGAAAGCAGACATTGCACCCCACAGAGGCAGCCCAGACTGTAGCCTGTTGTGAGTCTCCATGAGAGGAACCATGGGCAGGTGGGGCTCGAGGTAACCCTCAGCTCACCATCTCTTCCTGCTCCTTCTAGGTCACAATCATCGGTTACACCCTGGGGATTCCCGATGTCATCATGGGGATCACCTTCCTGGCTGCCGGGACCAGCGTGCCTGACTGCATGGCCAGCCTCATTGTGGCTAGACAAGGTGAGACTTCCACTGGCAATGGGAAGGAGGGAGGGAGGAAGGGAGGGAAGGAGGGAGAGAGGGAAGGAAAACAGGAGGGAGAAGAGAAAAGAGAGAGGGAGAAGAGAAGGAAGGAGGGAGGGAGGGAGTGAAGGAAAGAGGGAGGGAAGGAAGGAAGGGAGGAAGGAAAGAAGGAAGGGAAGGAAGGAAGGAAGGAAGGAAAAGAAGAAAGGGAGGAAGGAAAGGAAGGAAAGAAGAGAGGAAGGAAGGAAGGAAAAGAAGGAAGGAAGGAAAGAAGGGAGGAAGGAAGGAAAAGAAGGAAGGAAGAGAAAGAAGGAAGGAAGGAAGGACCTCTCTACCTGAGGGATCCACCTGGCAATTAACAGGATTTGAAAGGAGGGAGGGTGATGCCATGTTGGTTGAAAGTTTTCCTGGGATCAGAAGAACAGAGAAATGATCCAGAAGGTCCTACCCTTGAGGAAAGCAGAGACATTTCCTAGGTAGCACCCACAGTCCCTTCTGGAGGCCGTATTATCATCCTTCCATTATGAAAAGTAGTAGGAAATAAACTAATAGCTAACCTTTACTGAGTAAAGCATCGTAGATGCACGTACCTTATTTGATTTAAACAACAGCTCTGTGAGGTAAGCACAATTATATCCCCATTGTGCGGATAAGAAAACTGAGGCTTAGAGAGGACAGACCCCATCGCTAAGGCTGACCCACCTGCAGTGCCCGCTCAGTGACAGTGGCCAGAGGTCAGTTTTCAGAGTGTGACAGATCCTTCCCAGACGCCCCAGATGTCCAGGCCCCTCCGCAGCACGCATTCTGACACATCTGCCTGATTCATGCTGAAGGTCATTTGTTTCAAACAAATGTGTGGCAGAGCTACAAAACTGATCTCACGGTCCTCACAGAGCTCTACTCATGTCTGCACTCCTGGTCGGTTACTCCAAAGAAGGCCTGGAGACGGTGCAGGAAGTTGGAAGATGACCCAGTGTGCAGGTGTGAGCTTGGGAGTCACTTTCTAGAATGGTTGACCCTATTCCTTTCCACAAGCGTATCTCAGAATCTCTAGAATCCTTCAAACTGTCTGTATTAGAGCATCTGACATTGCTGTAAAGAAATACCTGAGGCTGAGTAATTTATCAGAAAAGAGGTCTAACTGGCTGACGGTTCTGCAGGCTGTGCAGGAAGCGTGGCAGCCTCCGCTCGGCTTCCAGGGAGGTGAACGGGGAGCAGGCATGTCTTACATGGCAGGAGCAAGGAGCGGGGAGGTGCTGCACACGTTTAAACAACCAGATCTCACGAGATCTCACTCACTATCCCAAAGCCAGTACCAATGGGGGATGGTGCTACACCATTCATGAGAAACCACCCCCAGAATCCAATCACCTCCCGCCAAGCCCCACCCCCAACACTGGGAACTACAATCCTGCGTTAGATTTCGTGGGGACACAGATGCAAAGCATATCACTGTATTTGGTTTTCTGAATCACTTATTCAATCAGTGACCATATCTGAAGTAAAGGTCAACCATTCAATAGAATGTGTGTTTCTGTGTTTTGCAATTGGTGTCATCCTTTCACATAGGTGATGGCCTGGAAAAGAAGCACCTATGGGAGCTCGCAAAACTACCCTCTGGCTGTGAGATTGAAGGTTTGGGAGAGTCCCGTGTGGGGTCCCTGCACTCTCCTGGGTTCCCTGCCCTCACCTGAGTGACCTCTTGTCCCTGCAGGGATGGGGGACATGGCCGTGTCCAACTCCATTGGGAGCAACGTGTTTGACATCCTGATCGGCCTCGGTCTCCCCTGGGCTCTGCAGACCCTGGCTGTGGATTACGGATCCTACGTAAGTGGTTTTCTCCAGGACTTCTGAAATCCAGGGCTACGTGGACTCTGTTTTAACAGCCTTGGCCACAGGGTTTTTGTCTCGGGGCAAAAGAGGCTTAGAAATCGTAATACCAAGGGGAAAACAAATTCTCCTTATCAAAGGCCTTCCTAAGTCAGGCTTGCAGGGACATTCAGGACTTTAGAACAGGGGTCAGCAAACTTTTTCTGTCAAGGGGCAAATCCTAAATATTTTAGGCTTTGTGGGCCAGAGGATGCTTATACAGCTCTTCAGCTCTGCTGCTGTAGCAGAAAAACAGCCATAGACAACAAATAACTGAATAGACGTAGCTGTTTCGATACAACTTTGCTAATAGAAACTGAAATTTGAATTTTATATCATTTTATATGGCATGATATATTTACACTTCTTTTGATTTTTGTTCCAACCATTTAAATATGTAAGAAACAATCTTTACTCATGGACTATGCAGAAACAATTGGTGGGCCAAATGTGACACATAGGCCCTAAGTTGCCAACCCCTGCTCTAGTGAACTTGAACTTGCTTCACCTTATTACAGGCTAAGTGATTCATGTCAGAGAGACACTGGAGAGATGCCATCCAGGTTGGCCACTGAAAGGGTGTCACCCACTGGGGGGTCACAGAATTCCAAATAACTCTTCTAAGTGCTGCAACCCAGAGGGTGAGACTTTTGCAATCAGGCTCTTGTGAATTGACTCACCTCAGCCAAATTCACAAGAGTTTGATGTCTAGGATAGAATGTCAACAGGTGGTAGTAACAGATGGTAAGATATACAAGGGCTGTGCAGAAAGCATATGCTTACTTTGGATGATATGTTCTCTATATTCCTGGAGAAATGTCTTATGTGGGAGTTATTTTGGGGCATCCTATGACCATCCTGTAATTCAGTGATTCATCAGGAGTACTCACAGATTCCATTCATGGCTAAGGTTTATTATAGCACAGGATATGAAATAAAAGCAGCTGGAAAGTAAAATGCATCAGGAGAAGCCCAGAGGGGTCACCTGCAGGCCTCCAGTTCCTTCCCTAACAGGTCAAACAGGACATGCTTTCTCCCTAGCAGTGAATATGCATGAGATGTCTCTGTCCAGGGAAGTCCACTGGAGGCTGAAGCTTTTGGGGAGGGCTAGTCAGGTAGGCACATTCCTGCTGCATGAACAGGCATGATGCCTGAATCTCAGAACCCAGCATAGATACCAGGCAGACATTATAAAGTTTGCTAAATGATCCTGACAAGTTGGTACAGCGTGGCCTATTGCTTCTGGTGTACAAACCAATGTCATCAATTGCAACATCCAAAGGGTCACATTCTCAGTGATTGGCCAAAGGTCAATCATGGTTCTGTACTCTCCTGGAGGCATGCAAGGATTAAATAACCAGACCTGCTGAGTCAACAACTTTCGCACAGAAAGTCAAGTCATTGTTTCATTTTTTAGAATAAGCGTTGCTAGCTGCTACATTACCAACAACCCCAAAATTCCACTGGAGTACCCCAACCAGGGTTTGTTTTTTTCACTCAAATTCCACTGCAGATGTTCCCATCCTGGCAGCTCCCATGGGCTCTTCCAAGCAGAAACTCAGGGTTTGTGGCATAGTCTGTCTGGTGATTCTACTATGTTGAAGTCCGTCTCCCATAGCTACACAGAAAGCAGAGCAGGCAAGGGCGTGGAATATTGTGTAGATCATTTTCTGATGAGGCCTGGAAGTAGTATCTGTTCCAAGTGTCCCCGTTCCCTGTCCACGTAACTTACGTGTACCCACCTGGATGCAAGAAGGATCCAGGCAATTAGTTTAGTGTTGTGCCTAGAAGAAGAGGCGCAGATGGCAGTCAACACTCGGAGTCTACACAGTCATACTGTCTGCTTGAGAGGAGAAGCCAAACGAGAAGGATTTGCTGGATAACCTTTTCCTGGGCTGTTGAGTTGCCATTATCTGACGCATCTGCCCAAACAATGGGGTTTATCTCCCAACCAGAGCAACAGGTTGAGCTGCCCCTTCTACCCAAGTTGTGCTGGGCATATTGACCAATCCTGGCTCTTTGAGCTCCTTTTTCAGGACCACATGTGGACCATCTCCCTTTAGTTAACACATCTTTCCTGTACTCAATCTGAGAGCAAATTATCAATTGTTTAAACTCTCTCATTGAAGTTGTCCTGTTGTCACTTTGATTCAGTTTTGCCAGTGCTAAAATAATCTCTTGTGGTTTTTCTCCAGTTGGATTATCTGAACCTTTATTCTTTTTTTCTAATAAAAATAATTCTTATACTTTATAGAAAGTTACAGAAGATTCTGGAGAGGTGCCTACCCAATGGAAATTTTTGTATTAGTGGAAATGTTCTGTAGTTGTATTATCTAATGTCATAGCCACCAGCCACCTGTGACTTAATAGTACTTGATATGTGGCTGGTGCAACTGAGGAACTGAGTTTTTAGATTTTGATTTAATTTTAATTATTTTATTTTATTTTTGAGGTGGAGTTTCGCTCTGTCACCTGGAGTGCAATGGCATGATCTCCGCTCACTGCAACTTCCACCTCGCAGGTTCAAGTGATTCTCCTGCCTCAGCCACCCAAGTAGCTGGGATTACAGACACCTGCCACCACACCCAGCTAATTTTTGTATTTTTAGTAGAGACAGGGTTTCACCTTGTTGGCCAGGCTAATCTTGAACTCCTGACCTCAGGCGATCTGCTTGCTTCGGCCTCCCAAAGTGCTGGGATTACAGGCATGAGCCACCGTGTCTGGCCAATTAGTTTAAATTCATATAGCCACGTGTGGCTTGCAGTTGACTGTTGGACACTGCAGCCCTAGAAGATTAAATGAAAATCACCCAGAGTCTAATCCATAGGTAACTATTGTTACCATTTCAGCACGTTTTTCTTTCTCTAGGTTGCTTTATATAGCTAAGATCATCCTACATAGACAATTTTATACATCGCCTTTTATACTTCCTATTGTATCAAACTTCTTTTTTTAAAATCCCATTGGAAACATCATCTGGGGTCTGATGAACTCATTGGTAGTCCATCTGGTTTATTCCTCAGCTTGTTTAAATTTCCCATTTACCTCTTATCAAAGCTATGAGGAAACAAAAAGCAGACCTATCTGAATTTCCACTGTTTTTTGTCCCTCTGTTGAGGACTAGAAGATAGTGGCCAAAAAATCAGCACCAAAAAGAAGAAAAAAAAAATACCTGGGCTCTAAACAACCTGAAAAATTCATCCCTGAATAGCATATTTTCACCAGGATGACTCTCCAGTGAGGGAGGGACAAGCAGGAGCAGAGAATGAGAAACTTTCAATGTCCTTCAGATCTATGATGTTATTTTTTATTTTATTTGGATTACAGGGAACAATCATAGAAGGTGAAATTAAAAACTTTCAAAACAAAACTAAAACTCACCCCAGAAGCAAACCAGTTTCTCTTACCAACTTTGAAATCTTCTTAAGTAGACGTGGATATCAGACCTGAAATTCCAACTCGATTCGGCACACCATAAATCATTCCCCTAATGATCTCCCCTCCTTTCCTCTCCTCCCGACGTTCTCCCAACACTCTTTAGAGAACAAAATATTAAACATCATTCTTCTATCAGTAATTCCCAGAGCTATGAAAGGATACTGTTTCCAGATCTCAATGTCTACTGACATGGTGACATCATGAAAACAAAAATTCAGGCTTTAGTGCATGTTTGGCCCAAATTCATGTTTTTCATCTGAAGATGACATAATTGGGTCACTCTGGTCATTCTGCTGGAATTGTACAAGAGCCACATTAAGACTTGAAATTGAAGATCTCCTTTATCCTTGAAGTCAAGGGAAAAATGCAGAAGAAATCACTCTGGCTTATTATAATCAATAGCCATGTCACACAAGAGTCCTCTTGGGGGAAACTTGGTTAGGAAGACCCTGGAGAAGAGTGTGTCATGTTGTGTTTCCATCCAAATGCTGCTGTCTCTGTAATCAGTGCAAAAAACAAACAAACAAAAATATCATTTTATTCCAGGGATGCAAACGTTCAATGTAGACCACTCTTTTGAAAGTAGAAATTCAGCAATATAATCAATAAACAGTTTATGAACCCCAGGGAAATCAAGGAGATTACATTTGATATATAGTGTGAGGTAGGGATTCAATTTCATTATTTGGCACATAGATATATAGTTGTTTCAGCACCCTCTGTTGAAAACGAGATTTCATTTTGAGCTTTAAAAATTCAGTGAAAAAATTTCTGGCTAGCTTATTTTTTAGTAATAATCACAACCTAGGAACCACTAGAAAGCCATGATTTGGTTAAAGCTGTGAATGTTGCATTTCATAAGTAATGCTAACTTCCACTATTTGGAAAAGTTTTTATCCTGAGTCAAGACTAAAATGTAAATGAACAAGAAACAGGGACAGATCAACCTGGCAAACTGAATCAGGGGAGTGAGAGTCATAAATAAGCCCCAGATCCTAGTGGCATGCTTTAATGATCTGCTTTCTCCTTAGTCTACTCAAGTAGTTTGCTCCCCTTCCTTGAGAGAGGGCATTCAGTGAGGGAAGAATCCCCAGGAACAGAAGAACCCCAAATGCTCCCCACATCCTAAATCCTCTAATCCTTCTGAGCTCTGCCCAAATACAGCCTCACACTGCACATAATCTCTTTTCCATGTCCCTGTTGTCCCACCCACTTTCCTCCTTGATCCACAGTTATTTACCACATCTCTCTCTCCTGAGAGTCTGAGTCTAAGATCTCATCCACTTCATGTCTGCCATCCACACTGCACCGATTTCCATCTTACACATAGCAGGACATTTTATTTGTTTAAATAGAGAATAAATTTTATTTTTTCAATTGCACCAGCAAGCAATCTCTTTGTACATCAGTTGCTCCTGAGATCTTTGCCATGTGTCAGCCCAGTTAAATAATTTATATTAATGATGGTGATCCTGAGTCATTCAAGCAAAAGTTAAGTTATATCTCATATCCTCTAGAATAAGCATCAAGTATATGATCTATTTCACAGTGAAATATTTCATCAAAAACAGTTAAGAAACTAGCCTATAGAGAGGTAGGCTTTAATTTTCCAGAAACATTTGTTTGTACAGACTATGCCTCTTTAACTAATAATCTTAAACCAAAATAGTAACAGTATTTGGCCCAACCAAACTATGCCTTTTGGTTTGCTTGGAAGCTGGGAGTCCCAGAAAATGGCTCTCTGAACCTAGACTACCTTACAGAGTGGGTTACAAGGGCCCCCACCAGGAGCTTCTTTCTTTCTCTAACTTTCAGGTGTCACTATAGATATTGAACTGGGATTTTCCAAACCTGGACCAGGTGTCACATCTGGGTTCAGCAGTTCTCATCAAAGTGCTTACTTTTACTCCTTGGTCTGAGTCTCCACTAGACATGTGACCTCCCTGAGGGCAGCAGGAAGCGTGCTCATCTTATGCATTCATTATTTCCTCTGTGCCTTACACAGTGCCTGGCACTTGGAACATGCTCCACAAATATTTGTTGGATGGGTGGATGGACGGATGGATGGAGAGATGGATGGATGGATGGATGGTTAGAGGGATGGGTGGAGAGATGGATGAATTGATGGATAGATGGAGAGATGGATGGGTGGATGGATGGATGGATGGATGGATGGATGGTTAGAGAGATGGATGGATGGATGGATGGAGAGATGGATGGATGGATGGATGAATGGATGGATGGATGGAGAGATGGAGGGATGGATGAATGGATGGATGGATGGATGGATAGATGGAGAGATGGATGGGTGGATGGATGGATGGATGGATAGATGGAGAGATGGATGGATGGGTGGATGGATGGATGGATGGATGGATGGATGGATGGATCCTAACTTTCAGCATCACTTCCCCTGGAGAGGAACATGTGTGAGCAGAGAAGAATAAAGCAGTAGGGTAACTTGAGAAGAGAGCAGACAGGCAAGCACAGGAGCAATAAAATAGCTAGCATTCACTGAGCACCTACTCTGCACCAGGCACTGTAGGGACATCGTATTCACATGGTCTCATCTAATCCTTTCAACGCCTATATAAGGAAAGGATTATTCTTTCAACCAGGGCTTATGCATTCACTATATTCCAGGAACTTGGCAAGGCAATAGGATTCAGAAATGAACAAGGTAAACTAGACCTTCCCTCTTAGAGTATACATTGAGTGGGAGAGGATAGACAGTACCTACATGAACAAATGCATGAATGCACTAACTTCAGAGGACAGAAGAATTATGAAGATTATAAGATGAAGTGATGTTTTAGAGTGAGGTGCAGGTGTCACTGGGTATTTATTGGACAGAAGATTAAGTTCTGTTTGGAGTCAGGAACGACAAGGGCCTGCCATAGGAAGAGAGGGGTGTGTGGAGAGCAGGGCAGCATTCTGAGAAGGAACTGTACTTGCAAAGGCATCGAGGCAGGATGTGTCCTAGAACAGGAGGCAGGCTGGGCAGGGGTAGTGTGGAGTGAGGTGGGCAGGGATCATATTGAGCCACCAAGACTGGGCACAGGTCCCAGGTTTCATCCTAAATGCAATATAGTTCTTACCTCAATTCTGCAGATTCCTAATCTGCAGGTGGATTCCTATCCAAGGTGCAGAGGTTAAATCACACAGTTAGAAAGAGGCAGAGAGGAGTGCTTTCCTCAAAGCACTGACAGCTATTGCCAAAGCAAATCATGCCACAGCAGCCACCCATGCATGACTCTGGGCTCAGAGGAGAAATTTCAGACCAGATCCATCCCTGAGTTGAATCTCTGCTGAAAGACAGGGCAGGGTCTGCTTATTAGTGCTTAGGTGGCCTCTTCAACTTTATATAAAGAGGGGGAGAGCTAGAAGAGGAACCAATCCTGATCCCCAGTTTTCTATTCTAAAAGTACCAACAGGCATCATGGGGGCTGCACTCAGTGCTACCCTGGGCCACTGTAGAAGTAACTGACACTTCTACAGGGAGTTTCTGTCTGACGGTTGGAGGAACCACTCTGGATCCTTTCTTCAGTCCCTGGTTCCTCCCTGGCTCTCTTCGGGTGCCTTCAAGTGGCCAATTCCTCAGCCACATTGAGCAGGGTGGGGGACATCACCGTGGAGCTCATGCTGAAATGCAGACATTATTTGGAAAAATAACCCACGTTTGTTGAAAAGCAACTCTAGGGCTTATTTGCGGGGAGCATTTTGAGCTACCCTCTTCACCACCAGCTTTTCCCAGGAGAGGCTTTATTTCCAAAAAGACAGTCGAGGGCCTCCTTTCATGTAGCATGGTAGTGACCCCATGACGTCTTTCTGCATCTCTGACATCAGAACCAAGCAGCCACTGTGGGTCGAATGGCCTCTCCTAACCTCACAAGAGACCTGCCAAAATTCTGAAGCAATTTTTCCATCTCATCTAGATGGGATTTCCAAGTCATAATTACTGGATAATTATCATCCAGACAGCTGTTTTGTGCATGACATTAGGTTTAAGCATTTGGCAGGGAAGGATGAATGCAGTTCTACAGATTTTGACATTTCTTAGCACTTTGTGGCTTGCTCAGAAGGCAGCTAGTTACCTAAGTGCCCAAAATAAGAAATATTTATAAAAGTCAAAGTTTGGCAAACGAGCACTTCTTGTTCCATTTTGGTGATGAACGTCTGTTCCACAATCTTTAAGTGAACTGAGGAAGTCACCATGTAGGCTCCAGGAAGTCAGGCAAAACTCATATTTCTGAGATAGGGCTTAGAAATGTAAAATAAATCTGAGACATGATGGAGGGAGGGTGTCTGTCTCTCTCTTTCCAAGCAAGAGACCACCTGAATCCAGAAACAACAGACAAAGGAGCCGCCCAGAAATACTCTCACCCCACACTGCCTGCCTGGTTTATTCTTTCTTTGACCAAGTGTTAATTGAGCACCTACTGTGTGCTATGCTGGTAACCACTGGTGATGCTACAGTAAGCAGACAGACAGGCAGAGGCCTATGCTCCTGGATCTGCAGCTATGGAAGGAGAGAATTGGAGGACTGGACAAGCAATTCCAGACAAAGATGTGATGCCTGCTTTCCTAAGGGCTGCTTGTACAGAGGTTTAGGCGGTACGTGGCAGCAATTGGGGGATCTGGAATGCTGGGGAGGAAATGACACTTATTCTGAGAATCCGAGATCATCACGACAAGCAGGTGGAGAGAGGTGAGAAAATTTTTTCCAAACAAAAATAACAGCTTGTAGAACACCAAACTATGGGAAAATTTGGGCTGCTTTTGTGGCTGGGGAGAGTATGGGATGGGTGGGGAGTTGGGGAGCTAAGAACAAAGTGGCAGGAATGAAGCTAGAGACAGAGAGAAGATGCATGGTAAAGGCCATGGTAATGGAAAGAATGAAGGTACATGAAAAAGAGTGTGCCCTTTAGATAGGAGATTCTGACAATTCCATAGAGAAAGCATTGGAGCCTGATGAGACTGATGGCAGCAAGATCAGCTATGAGGCATTTGCAGGAGAGAGAAAACAGGGTGATTGGATTAGGAGAGTTGTATCTGTTAGCTATGGTTACCATAATGCCGAGTAACAAAAGGCCTGCATCCATTAGCGTATATTTCTCAGTCGTATCTTTGTGGCCGACAAACGGTGGCTGATCTGGGCTTGGCTGCAGGCTTCATATGAGTCTACTCCATGTGTCTCTCATTCTCTTTGGACCACTGGCTTCTCGAGACACAGTCTTCTCATGATGTGTCTCAAAGAAGACACATCATGTCTTGCTCTTCTCAAAGCAAGAGCACAAGAAGACACCCAGCTTTGGAAACACAGTCTCAGACTTAGGCTTATATCAGGTCAGCTAACGTTGGCCAAAGCCTATCACACAGCCAAGCCCCAAATCAGGAAGCAGAAAAATGTATCCACCTGCCATGAGGCTATGGAAAGTGTGTGGACATAAAACCTATGATGTGGGGAGGAAGTGAGACCAGCAGTTCACTCTGCCTCCGCAGTAGTCGTAAAACTGGAGATCAGTGGAAAGCCAAGCAAGGGACTACAGAAAGAAAATCAGGATCCGGCAATTAGTTTAACTTTAGCCCCTAAACAGCTGTTCATGAGGAGGTAAGTCGGGAGAGGCAAGGATTTTGTAAGCTATTGCAAAATTTTCGGGTGTTATTATGACTGCCACTGAGGATTTTAGCAAGGCAATGATTCCCTTCACATTTTAAGATTATATCTGATGCCGTTTTTAAATGCATAGAAGAAGGCAAGAGTGGAAGAGAGGGGACAGGTCAGGGCCCAGATGACAAAAAGAGACTTTTTAAGGAAGAATCGATAAGATTTTCTAACAGATGTATGGAGAGGATGAAAAGGAGAAAAATTGTAAGAATGTGGTTCTTTGCCTGAGCAACTAAGTGGACTGTGGTGCCATTCATGGAGATGGGGAGACAAGCTGAGAGATGAGGAACATGTTCAAGATGAAATACCAAATGTTCCATTTAGGACAGTTAAAGTTTGATAAGGGTCATCCTAATGGAGATGTCAAGGAGGTAGTGGAAAAGATGGGTCTGGATTTCAGTGGCAAGGTCTTGGTTGCAGGTATGAACTTGGCAGTCAAGGGCATTAACCACAATAACAAAGTAAGAAGGTGAGTGTGGATAGAGGGGAAGGCCCAGAACACGTCCCGATGCTGGATGAGGGAAGAAACAAACGTTCATCGAAGGAGACTGAGGAAGGGCCAGCCAGAGATGGGGAGAATCAGAGCCAGAAGAAAGTTAAAAGGAGGTTGGAGCAGCCAAGTCCAAGGTCTTTCTTCTGAGGCCACTGTGTTCAGCCAACCATTACCTCCTCCAAAAAGCCCACCCCCAGCCAAACGTAGTGCCTGTATGACACCGTGAGGTGTGTTCCCTGTGTGTGCCTTCCCCTTAACTCTCCGAGGGCAGGAGCTGTATCTTATCCAACTTGTGCTCTTTCCCACCGAGCCGAGGGCTTCCGTGGGATGAATCAGTGAACCCATCAGTTCTTGATGTCTCCCATGTCTTTCATTCTCACCTTGTATGGCAACCGTTCCCAGATAAGGCCCCCAGCTCCTGGACACTGCTCCCTCTGCTAGAACTAATCTTCCCTGTTCCGCAAATTCCTTTCCTTACCCCCAGGGACAGTAGGTGCTGGAGCCAACTCATACAGGCACCAAAGAAGCGATCATGTGCAGCTCTTTCTAGCTCTCTCCGGCAATGCCACATTGGTAGTTTGAAATCAGCCATGATGGCAGTATTCACACTACAGAAACAGGACCGTGTCAGAAGGCCGCTGCTAAGGTCACATTGGTAGTTTGAAATCAGCCATGACGGCAGTATTCACACTACAGAAACAGGACCATGTCAGAAGGCTGCTGCTAAGGTCACATTGGTAGTTTGAAATCAGCCATGATGGCAGTATTCACACTACAGAGACAGGACCATGTCAGAAGGCTGCTGCTAAGGTCACATTGGTAGTTTGAAATCAGCCATGACGGCAGTATTCACACTACAGAAACAGGACCATGTCAGAAGGCCGCTGCTAAGGTCACATTGGTAGTTTGAAATCAGCCATGATGGCAGTATTCACACTACAGAGACAGGACCATGTCAGAAGGCTGCTGCTAAGGTCACATTGGTAGTTTGAAATCAGCCATGATGGCAGTATTCACACTACAGAGACAGGACCATGTCAGAAGGCCGCTGCTAAGGTCACATTGGTAGTTTGAAATCAGCCATGATGGCAGTATTCACACTACAGAAACAGGACCATGTCAGAAGGCTGCTGCTAAGGTCACATTGGTAGTTTGAAATCAGCCATGACGGCAGTATTCACACTACAGAGACAGGACCATGTCAGAAGGTCACTGCTAAGGTCACATTGGTAGTTTGAAATCAGCCATGATGGCAGTATTCACACTACAGAAACAGGACCGTGTCAGAAGGCCGCTGCTAAGGTCACATTGGTAGTTTGAAATCAGCCATGATGGCAGTATTCACACTACAGAAACAGGACCATGTCAGAAGGCCGCTGCTAAGGTCACATTGGTAGTTTGAAATCAGCCATGATGGCAGTATTCACACTACAGAAACAGGACCATGTCAGAAGGCTGCTTCTAAGGTCACATTGGTAGTTTGAAATCAGCCATGATGGCAGTATTCACACTACAGAAACAGGACCGTGTCAGAAAGCTGCTGCTAAGGTCACATTGGTAGTTTGAAATCAGCCATGATGGCAGTATTCACACTACAGAGACAGGACCATGTCAGAAGGCCACTGCTAAGGTCACCTACAAACTACCCCACAGGACCTGGATAGGTAACTTGGGGATAGCGTGGTGACATCTTAATGAATGAAGCCTCTCAAGGTTATTCAAATAGAGCTCCTGGGAGCAAAAGTAACACCACCCAATCTCCTTAATCTCGATCATTGAGTTTCAGGCCCTGTGTCAGGAAAATCAGGTGATGCGTGGAGGAAGGAAGGGTCCTTCCAGATCCTACTGTGGAAGGGCTTACCTGGAAAGTGGAATCAGTCTCCGTTCATCATGGTATAGGTCCTCCAGAAACTATTCACTTCTAAGATGAGGATCCAAGGTGAAGAGCTTACTCAGGGGGAGCAGTATGAGAGTGGAGAGGGAGAAGGAGGCTAGGCACCCACAGTGGCTGTGCCAGCAATGGGCAGCAAGGGCTGACTCCCACGGCGAGAGCTCTGGGAAACGGAGGACAGCCTCTGTCTCAGAATGACTCCGTCCAAGGGGCAGGAGAGCTGGAAGGTTGATGCACCCACTCCTCAGAGTCATTGGCGGAGAACAGCTTCTGGGATTGTTCATTTCTTGGCGCTTCGGTGGTTCAGGAGAAAGTCCTAAGGCACAGAGGCAGGAATGGCAGTTGGGAGGCAGCTGACACCCACCAAAATGGCACCTCGGGTAGGTGGGGGGACATGGATGAGTGCCGATGGCAACTGCTAGAGGGGCATCTGGGATTCTTACAGTTCATTCAGGACTCTTACAAACATGGTAGGCAGACACAGTGAAACCCCGTCTCTTCTAAAAATTAGCCGGATGTGGTGGCACACACCTATAGTCCCAGCTACTGGGAGGCTGGAGCAGGAGAATCACTTGAACCCAGGAGGCAGAGGCCACAGTGAGTTGAGATCATGCCACTGTACTCCAGCCTCGGCAACACAGCAAGACTCCATCTCAAAAAAAAAAAAAAAAATTTACTAGGCAGGAAAGGTCCAGATGCACTTTGAGGGCTTTCAGGGGTAAAGAGAGGCCTTTCCCTGGCTTTCTGCTGTGCCTGGAAGAGTACAACAAAATTGAGAATTTAGGGTCCAAAGCCCAACTCTGAATGCCGCCCAGATCCCTCACCAGCTTCACCAACTTGACTAAGTGGTTTAACCTCTCTGAGTCTCAGTTGTCTCATCTTTCAAATGGGGAGAACAAAATCCACTCTGCATACTTCATGAGTATGCACTATGGTACTAAATCACTTAAGGGCTTAAGGATGCAACTGTCGTTAAATTGCTTCTTTTCTGTGGGCTTGGTCCCTATCTTACCTCATTTAATTGTTCAAAGAGATTCCCACCCAGTGATATGATACAATGTCAAGCCGTAGCTGGGAACATCCATTTAGAAACTACTCCCAAACAAGTGCAAAACTACCCAAATAAGAAAATGTGAAATGACATGCAACGTGTGCTCCAAGTTAGAAATAAATTAGCAAAACTCCAGGGGCTTCTTCTTTTTCCTAAAAGAATTTGTTGGTTGGGTCGAGGTGACCCCAAACCATAGATTTTAAGCTGTAGTATGGGGGAAATCAGAATCTTTTAGGATGGGGGTGTTGGCTCTCCAAAGGTAGGGTTCAGAGAACTGTGTTATGAACAGCAGGTATGCATGAAACTTGGTATGAATGAGTCTTCGTGTGTGCATCCTTGCTAAAAAATGTACATGCACTGTGGGCTAAATTCCTATTGACTTTGGAAATAGCCACCCTCCCGTTTCCTCTGCAACAGCTGCCAAGAGGGAATTGGAGAATGAAAATACATGCTTCTTAAGGCAAGAAATGAACACAGCGTTAAATGTCAGGACTGAACAATCTGAACTGTGCCTCCCATGCTCTCAAATCAGCATTGCCTTGAAGATTCTCTCCCTTGTCACTTAATGTTCCCTGCGCATGTGAGGCAGGGAGGAGGGAGAGGATCTAGTTCAACACTGTGCAGGCCTTTCCCAAGGTCATTCAGGGATGAGAAGGTTTGGTGATATTGTTTGCCTTAACATGCCCCAAGAAAATAGCTTTGCTGCCCTCAGGGAGAGTTACTGGGATGATGAAAATGTTTTATATTTTTGTTGAAGTGTGGGTTACATGAGTATATGCTTCTGTCAAAACTCATCCAATAGTGAGAACACTTAAGATCTGTGCATTTTACTCTATGCAAATTATGCCTCAATTAAAAAACAATTTGGTGCCCTCTTGCTTTGTTATTTGCAGAGATCAGCTTAAAGC
The DNA here is from genome assembly GCF_030222135.1 of Aotus nancymaae. NCBI lineage: Eukaryota > Metazoa > Chordata > Mammalia > Primates > Aotidae > Aotus > Aotus nancymaae. The sequence continues at coordinate 6,032,558 of NW_026988412.1, read as the reverse complement.
CAACCCTCACCATGATCTGTCTCCCCATCGACTCCACTCTTGCCCTTTGCTATGCAGCCTCACTGCCTCCCACTGTGCACACGTGCATATACACACAGGCAAATGCACACACACATGCATGCACACAGGCAAACGCACACAGGCAAACACACACACACACAAGCTCACATGCAAACAACATGCACACACACACACACGCTCAGAATCACCAACTGATGTTCTTTTTTTTTTTTTTGAGATGAAGTCTCGCTCTGTTGCCCAGGCTGAAGTGCAGTGGTGCAGTCTCAGCTCAATGCAACCTCCACCTCCCGGGTTCAAGTGATTCTCCTGCCTCAGCCTCCCAAGTAGCTGGGACTACAGGTGTGCACCACTATGCCCAGCTAATTTTTACATTTTTAGTAGAGAGAGGGTTTCACCATGTTGGCCAGGATGGTCTTCATCTCTTGACCTAGTGATCCACCTGCCTTGGCCTCTGAAAGTGCTGGGATTATAGGCGTGAGCCACCGCGCCCGGCCACAGGTGCTCATTTTTGTTTGTTTGTTTGTGATAGGGTTTTGCTCTGTTGCCCAGGCTGGAATGCAGTGGTGGGATCACAGCTTACTGCAGCCTCGACCTCCCCAACTCAAGCGATCTTCCCTCCTCAGCCCTTCAAGTAGCTGGGACTACAAGCACACACCAACAGACCTGGCTAATTTTTTTTTTCATTTTTTGTAGAGATAGGGTCTCACTATGTTTCCCAGGCTGGTCTTTAACTCCTGGACTCAGGCAGTCCTCCCACATCAGTTTCCCAAAGTGCTGGAATTGCAGGCATAAGCCACCATGCCTGGCCCAGACGCTCATTTAAACATACAGTATGTGGAGTGGGAGAGCTGCAGGGGTGGGGGAATTTGGTGTTGGAGTGAGGAGAAAGTGCCCCCAGAGCGTTTGGACCTGCTGGTCCGGTAAGAACGTGCCCCAAGCACAAGCAGGACGACGTCGGCACCAGATGGACAATAGTGAGCTTGGAAGAGGCAAAAGGACTCAGGGCAGGATGGGCAGAGTAGAGGTGGGAAGGCAGTGAGACCACCCACCTAGCTAGACCGAAAGTCTCAAAAGGGGGCGCAGGAGTGTGCTAAGGTGCCGACTACAGAGAAGACATGCTAGGACGTGAGACAGTGACGTGGGGTCCTTAGCAGAGCTCCTGGCCCTCCTCATCTCTTCCTTAATGGCAACCCTGTCAGGAAGGAGGAGGCCTACAGGCCTCTTTTCATTTTGTTTTTGAATTACAAAAGTAATACACATTAACAGCCCAAACCTGGAAGCGTCCCAGATGTCCATCAACAGGAGCATAATTAAACACACTACAGCATATTTACACTGCTGTAAAAATAAATGAGCTGTTGATGCAATGAAAACACTGAGGGAGTCTTTAAAAATGTTGCGGACATAAAAGAGTACACACTGCAGAATTCCTCTTCTGTGAAGCTCTAGGACGGCCCGAACCGCCCTATGGTGGAGAAACAGGGCAGTGCCTTCCTTGGGCGAGACTGGCAGGAGGGCACCAGAGAACTTTCTGGAATGACAAAAGTGTTCTGTGCCATGGTAGGGTTTGGGTTACATGGATGCGTGCATTTCTCAGAACGTATTGAATGGTAAAATTTTGTTGTGTGAATTTTACCGCATAAAAATGGCATCTAAGACTAAAAGACCCATGAACTATGAATGAACTCTACTTAATGAGATACAGGCAGGAGTGCTGGTCTCTGCAGTTTACTTTGAAGTTCACACAAACACACATGCACAGGCCCGGCTCTTAAAAAAATAAGATGGGCCAGGCGTAGTGGCTCACGCCTATAATCCCAGCACTTTGGGAGGCCGAGGCAGGCAGATCACGAGGTCAGGAGATAGAGACCATCCTGGCCAACATGGTGAAACCCCGTCTCTACTAAAAATACAAAAATCAGCTGGGCGTGGTGGCGCATGCCATTAATCCCAACTACTCAAAAAGCCAAGGGAGGAGAATCACTTGAACCAGGGAGTCGAGGCTGCAGTGAGCTGAGATCACGCCACAGCACTCCAGCCTGGCGACAGAGCGAGATGCTGTGTCTAAATAAATAAATAAATAAGATGGTATAATTCTTTCAACTCTTCTGAATGCTTGAAAACTTTCGTAGCAGCTCGCTGGGTTTAAAAAAACTACATATACTCATAATAAATTAAATAAAGTGGGGAAGGGAGATAGAGAACATTGGACAGAGACCGCATTGCTTCTGGACTACTATCCAGGTAGTGGCACGCGGCATTTCTCTGCCTCCAGCCTCACTCTGACCGGTCCCTGCTGCCCCGCAGAACACTGGCTCCTTATAACACGTATTCAAAATGAGACCTCTTGGACTTGTGTTATTCATTCCTCAATTACATTTTAATCACGTGGTCTGTGCCCAGGCCTATGCCAGGTGGAGGGTAAAGTCAGACATGTCCTACCCTTGCGGTGTCTGTAATCTAGTAAGCTATTGATCCGTGATAGGTTTAGAAAAGAAGCTGCCTTGGGTGCCAGGAAGTGGACCCAGACTCCAATTATTGAGGATGTATTACACACCAGACTCTGTTCAAGAGTTTTAACATGGATTACTTCAGTTCAGCCTCATAAGCACTGACAAAGCACGAACTGTGTTATTCCCATTTTACACTTTAAAAAACTGAGGCTTAGGGAAGTTCAGTTACCCGTCCTGATGACACAGCAAGTGAGTGACCAAGCGGAGATTCAAAACCCAGGAAGTTGGATCTGGAGTCCATGCCTTAAACCAGAGGGAGGCAAACATTTTCTATAAGGGGCCAGGCAGGAAATATTTTAAGCACTGTGGATCATACTGTGTCTGTCGAAACCACTCAGCTCAACTGCTGTCGTGTGGAAATAGCCATTGATGATATATAAATGAATGAGCTGAGTTCCAAATTTTATTTACAAAGACAGATTGGAGCTGGATGCAGTGGCTCATACCTATAATCCCAACACACTGGGAGGCCGATGCTGGAGGATTGCTTGAAGCCAGGAGTTTGAGACCAGCCTGGGCAACATAGCAAGACCCTATCTTTAAAAAAAAAAAAGTAGCTAGACAGCTACTTGGGAGACTGAGGCAGGAGGATCACTTGGGCACAGGATTCAGAGCTGCGGTGCTGCGGTGAGCTATGATCTTACCTCTGCACTCCAGCCTGGGCAACAGAATGAGACCCTGTCTCTAAAAAAAAAAAAAAAAAAAAAAAAAAAAGCAATGACTCCTGCCCCAAACCATCCATAGCAGCAGCAGCTAGGACACGTTTGAGCTGGACCAGAAGGCAGCTTCGGGAGCCCTCATTCCTGCCTGTCACATCCTTGTGGAAGTACAAAGGTCAGGCAGCAAGGGGTAAATACAGGCTTTGAGAGCCCAGGTCTCTAACAATGAAAACACAAAAATACACCCCTGGGTGCATGCAGCAGTTCATGACCAAAGGAGGGCTATAGAGAAAAAGGTGAGAAGTTAAAAACACACAGAAACCCTGCAAAATACTTAGTTGCCTTTCGCCTCTGGAACCAGATTTAGAATTTCAGCTACACTGTTCTTTGAGATTTCATGTGAACATAGGAAGGTAAAGTTCAAAAGCTTTGGTTTAACAGGATTCGTTTTGAAAACGTTTGGCCAAAGAGAATTTTCCTGCTAGGAGCTTTGCCATTTCTGGTTCTTGGTTTCTTAAGGGCATGAAATCACTTTACTAAGTTCTTGTTTCTGACAAGGATTTGACCCCAGAGCTCAGAGGACAAGCGGGGCTGGAAATGCATTGCCCTCTTAGAATGTATCTGTGTACACAGTGTTGAAAGAGCTCAAAGGATTCTTGAGTGTTTATCCACAATTTCACATCTACCCAAGGGTGACTGAGGATAGCTCCAAGAGCCTCTTCTCTCTTAGAGAGTCCACCTGCCTTCAACATTGGCCAGTACACAGGGGATGATCAGAGTATGGACAGAATATTTAGGGGAAGAAAATCTCCTTCAATACAACACGTTTGTGATGCAGTCCTGCATGCTGGCCTCTTTACACTAACCCAGCTGATGAGAGTAGGAAAATCTATCCACTGTCAGGTTGAGTGTGTGCATGAAGCCACCAGCTGGACTGTGATGGGGCCGATCTGCCGTTTTTCCACACTGAATTAGCCAGGTTAACCCGTTGCTCTAGTGTCACAGGGATACAACTTGAGTCTTTCTTTATTCTCAGGAAGGCATTTGGTGGCGGGAGACTCTGTTCCAGCTGGGGACTAGCAGATGATTGACTCACCAGGATTGCAAGTCACTGGAGAAAGAGTCCCGCTCAATCCCTCTGTGACAGGACATCACTAAGTCACATGTCACTGGATCTTCACAGAAAGGGTTGGCTGTTTAGGGCATACGATGTCCTGTCACCAGAAAATAAACCTGACACACCCACCTAAGGAGACACCTTCCCATATGCACGCTCCAGTGGTGAACTGGTGCAGTCATGGCCCCGTCAGAAGGGCCCAGAACCACTCCTACTCAATAATCACCGCTTAGTCGCCTAAATGCACAAATCAACCAGCCTCATTTTCCCTTCCCATGGACACAGAGAAGCTTTTCACTCCCTGCGGAACAGTGTACATTGGTTGGGGTCTGTAGTCCTCAAACCTGAATGCACACAAGCATTTCCAAGCGAACATGTGAAAAATGAATGTCAGGGTCCCTTCCCCAGAACACTTGGAGACTAGAAAAAGCAGATCTGGGCTTTATACTTTCTCTAAATCAGTGGTTCTTAAACGTTCCTGTGCTTCAGAATCGCCTGAAGTTAGAGCACAGATGCATGGGCCCTGCCCCAGGGCTTCTGATTCAGGAGTTCTGGGTGGGGCCTGAAATCCTGCATTTGTAACAAGCTCCGAGTGCTGCTGCCTCTGCTGGCCCCAGAACCACCCTCTGGGAACCACTGCTCTAAGGTATCTCTTCTCTTTCTGGGCGGCCGTCCTGACTTGGTCAAAGACAGAAGCAGTGTCTTCTCTCTACACCATGAGAGAAACCCTTTGGCCTTTGTCTGCCGAGTCAGCACCTGCTCTCTACCTGCCCTGCTTGATATTATAGTCACAATCACATGTGGCTCTTTAAATGTAAATTTGGTTAAAGATGAGATTAAAACTTTTTTTTTTCAATTGCATGAGCCACATTTTATATGCCCAACAGCCACATGTACCCAATGGCTACTATGTTGGAGAGTACAGATTTAGAACCTTTCCGTCACTGCACAAAGTTCTGCTGGTCAGTGCTATTCTACAGAAACTCCAAGGCTGGGCGCAGTGGCTCATGCTTGTAATCACAGCACTTTGGGAGGCCGAGATGGGAGGATCACTTGTCTCCAGGAGTTCAAGACCAACTTGGGCAACATAGTGAGACCTAGTCTCTACAAAAAATCAAAAATTAGCCAGGCGTGATGGTGTGTGCCTGCAGTCCTCAGGAAGCTGAGGCGGGAGGATCACTTGGGGCTGGGAGCTTGAGGCTGTAGTGAGCTGAGATCATACCACCACACCACAGCCTGGGCAACAGAGTGAAACCTTGTCTCAAAAAAAAAGGAGGAACTCCAAATACATTTCTCTCTTTCTCTTCATTGGCTGTTATCCTCATTCTGTGAAAAACAAACCTCAGAAAATCCCTTTGCTAATACCAGAAATGGAATTTTAACTTTTTCCTCTTTTTTGTTTGCCCACAACAGCAACCCTCATCCACTTCTTCCCATCAAGTTTGGGGAAAGAGACATTTTAGTGCAAAAGGGATGAAACGTTTATTGATATTTTTCCATTGCCCATGTCATGAAATCCATCCTACAAGCAGTATGTGTTTGAGAAAGCAAAAGCTCCCTGGAGGTAAAGGAGCACGTGGATGGGAATGTGTTGTGGGCCACAAGAATCTCACGGCCCCGGATGGAGAGTTCAGGTGGCCATGGGGTACTCCAGCTGGAGCCCTGCTGTTGAGGGTGAGGCCAGGATGGGACTGAGAGTGGACAAGACAAAGACAAGCTCTGGGTTTCCAGGAAGTATCAGTTTCGGGGCTGGCTGCTGAAGCCTTCTGTTGCTTTTTCATTCTAGAGGGGAGATGTGGAATCACTGCTACTCAAAGGTGGGTGGGCAGAGGCCTTTTCCAAAGCCTGACTCTGCTTAGGAAGCCTCGTTTTTTAGAAGCCTAACTCTAGCCCTCTTTGACAGATCCGGCTGAACAGCAGGGGGCTGATCTACTCCGTGGGCTTGCTCCTGGCCTCCGTCTTTGTCACGGTAGGTTGGCAGCTCTCTCCTCGTGCCTGCGTTTGCCTGCTCTTTCCTCCGTTTGGGTTGCTTGGATACCCCTGGCCTCCTGGTGACTGGAGACAAGCAACGGCTATGTCCCATCTCCTGGCTGTTTCTTCTGGAAGTGAGTCCTAGTGACCCACTGGAACACCTCCCTTTCTGAAAGAAGCCAGTCTTCCTCCCAAAGGCATGGCCCTGTCTTTCGTAGCACACAAACCGTTTTCCCAAATGCAAAGAGAAGATCCTACTTTGTCTACAATATTAGTCATGGAAAGGTAGATTCCAATTCATTGATTGTTCCAGGATCCCACACGAATCCATGGATTTGACTAATACTTGGAAACTAAAAACCGATTTTATTGACAGTGCATTCTGAGCCCATTCCACTGTCTCAGCCATTACCCCAACTGACATGTTTGATGGGAACAAGTTGACACCAAGGCATGGACTCACCCACATGAAACATCCACTAACATACAAATACACTGTTGAATTTCCATATTCATAGGCATTGAGACACAATATATTTTTTCCTTAATTTTTCAAGGAAATCGTCACTGAGTTACACCTGGCATGTTGTTAGCATAAATATGCCAGAGAATGGGAATTCCCAAGGACAGGCAGGAAGCAAGACAAGTAGTTTACAGTATCAGGGTGTGACTCGAATGTCAGCGTTTCACCAAAACAAATACTGCCTCATGCAAAAGTGAGAATCGACATCGTTCATGCTCTCATGGTTTAGGAGGTCCTGCAGTCCCGCCATGACTTGGAGTGGTGATGCTGGTAACAGCCACACACCGTGCTTAATGTTTTGTGTGTATATTTTCCCATTTGGAGCTCATCACACCCCCCACGAGGTGTCTTTAATATCAGCCCTATTATACAGATGAGCGACTGAAGCCTAGAGAAGCTAACTGACTCGTTTTCACTGACACCGCGTGAATGAAGGAACAAGCCAGCGGACACCAAGCGTGCGTGCGGATAGCTACCGTGCGTGGTTTTAGGCCGTGCTATAGTTACACCATCTACAGGAGACCCGGCTAACCACCAACTGGGCTGTCAAAATGAGGTTGCCAAAATGCTGAAGGTTTGGGGGAGGAAAAGCAATTTCAAACGTGTTAAGTTTGCAGTGCCTGTTTGACATCCAAGGGAAGAGGTGAAGAAAGCCGTTGGAAATGTGAGTCTGAGTTCACAAGAGATGTTCAGTCTGGGGACACCGTAGTGTAGATGGTATTTAAAGCCCTGCAGCTGGGAGAGCTCACCAAGGGAATGAGTGCGCACAAAAGAAGAGAAGAGGCCCAATATCTGAGTTTTGGGGCAGCCTGACACTTACAGGTCAGGACATTGAGGACAATACACCAAAATAAGCTGAGAAGGAACAGTTTGGAGATGCAGGAAGAAAACCAGGAGAATGCGGCGTCCTGGAAGCCACCTGCCGAAGGGCTTTCTGGGTGGAGGGAGCTATGGGCTGAGTCAGGGAGAGGAGCCCTGAGCATTGGTGGTTGCAGTTAGCAATGCAAAGCCATTGGTGCTCATGAGAGGGTAGCACTGTGCAGTGGGGTGGAGTAAGCTAATAGAGAATGAAAGGAGAGAGGCTGCAGACTGCGAGTGGGCATTCACAACTCTTCCATGTTCTCTGGCTGTGAAGAAAGGAGAGAAATGGAAATTCAGAAAAAAAAATTATTTTAAGATGAGTGAGATAACGGAATCTTCGTATGCCAATTAGAATAATCCAGGGATGCAGCTGTGGCATGTAGCTAGAAGAGAAGGGAGTTGCTGGAACAAGGTCCTTAAGCAGGATGGAAGATGGGATCGGGGGCGTGCAGGGTGGAGTTGACCTCACTGCCAGGAGAGAAGGCAGGAAGGTGGGGTTGGGAGCTCTGTGCTGTGGGAATGAGTGAGGGTGGGGAAACAAGTGTTGGAGGTTGGAAGAGGGGGAGAGGTGTGAAGTAGCCACGTGGACAAGGGAGAGACGAGGGACTAGGGAAGGATGAGATGCCTGCTGAAAAGCATTAATGCCCCCACTTAACATCAGCAGTCTTGCATATAAAGTAAGACCCATCGGCACGGCTGGCTGATTTCCTTCCAGACCCAATGGTCAGCCACGTGGATACGGCGTGAACCAGATTGGAACTTGGCTTGAACTGAAGGACTGTGGCTTAGCCAACCAAGGACAGCCGAGCAAGAGAGAGTCCAGGGAATCAGGGTGGATGCCCCAGAGTGACTCCAGAGAGTGCAGGTGGAACTGAAGCGAAGGAAGGGGAGAAGGAAAGGGGTAATGTGGGTGAAGGCTGGAGAAGTGGTGATGGTGTCAATGAAGTATGGGCTGTGGGGGTTTGCAGAGTTGTGGGAGCTGAGGAATTGGGTGGAGTAAGCTAGAAAGGAAGAGATTTGGGTCAGAAAGTGGGATGTGTGACACTAAGATAACACAGATGCTTGTATCACTTCCAGTAACAACAGCTAGGCCCCAGTGCCACCAGCAGACCTTTCTGCCGTGAAATGGCCTGCACCTGGGTTGGACAGTACCGCCGACTGTGGCTGGCCGTAGTACTTGAAATGTGGAGCTGTGTTTTAATTTTATTTTACTTAAATTTGGGTAGCATGTGGGCCGGTGGGTGTAAGTGGTGAGGCTGGTTGGAGGATGAGAACTTGAGGGGGCAGAGTGTTGGAAAGACCCTCTCCCTCTCCGGGGGCATTGAACTCACTGAGAAGGTCAGCAGGAGTGCAGTGGAGAGTGGCAGGAGCAGGCAGAAATCTTCAAGGACGGGCAGTGGCCGGGCTTACACCGTTGACTGCAACAGGAGGAACCAGGAGGGACCGTGGGAAGACCCGAGATTCCAGGCTCAGTGTTTTCAGAGAGGAAAGAAGGAAAATGGTCTGGAAGCACCGTGAGGAGCCATGGGGAGGGAGCAACTTCCTCACCTCCAGGCACAGCAATGGGAAGAGATGTGGCTGAAGTGTCCCCAGGCGAGCAGGAATCTGCTTAGAGCAAAAAGGCCCAGAACAGGTGAAGAGCCCGCAGGGACGTGGGGTTGCAGCTCCGTGGAAGAGGATTGGCTGCTGGGATGTGCTTGTGAGTCCTGCCATTTGTTTTAGTTACTTTTCCACAACCAGCAGCTTCTAGCTTCTTTTATTCCTGATGTTTATGTTCTCAGCTTCCACAATCTGAGACGAGAGTTGGATTTTGCAGGCTCAGAGAATATAAGCACCCTACCCGAGGCCTACAGTCAGCAGCCCTTCCCCCGGTCCCCTGGCTTCCCCCACCCACCCCCCAGAGGCTGCTGCCTCCTCCTGGCACCCTCTGAACCTGTTCTGTACCCTGCAGGTGTTCGGTGTCCATCTGAACAAGTGGCAGCTGGACAAGAAGCTGGGCTGTGGGTGCCTCCTCCTGTACGGCGTGTTCCTGTGCTTCTCCATCATGACTGAGTTCAACGTGTTCACCTTCGTGAACCTGCCCATGTGCGGGGACCACTAGCCGCCGGGCGCCTGCAGAGGCTCAGCTTCTCCTTTTCTGTGCAATACGAGACAAGGCAGCAACCCGAGTCACGCGGGCCCCCAGGGCCACGGCGTTCGTCTCTCCCGTGCTGTCCTCAGGCCTCCGCTCCTGTTTTGGTGGCCCAGGCTCTCCCCTGCCCCGTCCTCACTCCCCCACGTCCTTGGGTCACACCCACCCACCCTTTCCCGCCTCCTCCATGTGAAGACATCCAACATCCACGTGACTCTTCCAGCTCCATTTTTGAACAGTGACTGAGATTCTAGAAAAACTGGCTGCTAACTGGCCCGAGCCGGGCAACACTGATTCCAGCCCCTCCTCCTTTTTTAAGTTATTTGATGGAAGACTCACCTAATTTATGACCTGAGACTGTTGAAGAAATAGAGAGGAGGGGTCCGTTGATTACAGGGAGTGTTTGGGATTTTGTTCGGTTCGGAGGTGATGCCTAGGTGACTGGGTTTCGGGGGATTGTTTTCTTTTGGGGGTCTTCCCCTTTTACTCCTTTTCTTCCAGAGATCAAGAGCTTCTCTTGCATCTTCTTCCACTGGGCTTGGGATTAACCAGCGACCCAAGAGCTGCACCTGCCGTGTTGTCTGGGCTTGCATCCCAGACGTGTTGGAGTATGTATGGATTTAGCGCTTTTTAGAGGAGCCACTGGGCAGGGCCACCAAGAACAAATGCATGACATTTTATAGCCAAGGATGCCTCGCTCAAGTCTTGTGGGCGTCCGCTGGGGGCGGGGGGACACAAGGTTTTGGAGGAAGAAGACAGCTTCCCTCATGTCCATCATCACCATCTCTTTCTCACTAGGTTCTTTCTAGTTTTCAAGCAATAGTTCTAGCCTGCCTGAGGCCTTGGACAAGGGGGCCCCGGTTAAACTACCCATCCGTGAGGTGCCAGGCAATCGACGACAAAAGCTTCCCCGACTGGCGAGTCCCCGAGATGTGCTCTTGTTGCTTGGCATTTGGGGTGACGGGAGTGACCCAGAGGCCACCACTGCTTTTCGTGCAGGAGTTACAGACACTGGTTTCTTGGAAAATGGAGAGAAGCGCACTTTGCACAGACGTCGTCAGTTAAGTCCCAGTTTGCCGCTCGGTATTGAGTACACTGGACCCTGACCGCTGGCTCTTGGGCAAACGTCCAAGCCAGCCCAGCTGCACCCCTCCCTTCCTGGAGGGATGGCCAGGGAAAGAGAAAACAGAACTGACACCTTTGAAACCACAGAATGTGTTACATGCAGACTCGCTCAAGGGCATAAGTTATTATGAACGTTCTTGCCAACCACTGCTCAACAGCCCTGCTAGATTTTTGTATGATGCTGGATTATTATGCAGACTAATTCCACCCAGTCGAGACACACCCATGCTTGTTCACTTGTATTTATTGAAACTGTGGATTCTTGCCCGTGCTGTCCCTCGTATTTACTTTAAGCACTGATCACTTATCATTCATTCGGTATGGTTTTCCCTGTCCCTTGTACACATTCTGGTATGAATTTGTAAAAATAACCTGCTACAAATTGGTTGAATGTTTCCGTCTGTGGTACAAACCAGCATTAGCGGATGGGGCACGTACCCAACTGAGGAACAAAAGGAGAAATCACCAATTTGGGCTCTCAGAGCTAAGACACACTTACTGATTCTGTTGCACATTTTGCACTGGTTTATGGCGATTGTTTTCTTGGACGGATAGTGTAAAATAAACTTCTCTGTTCTCTATCCTTCCCTGAGCAGAGTGAATTACTTTCTCCCCTGGAAGGCTGTGCATTTTCCATTGAGGAGAATATATGGGAGGTAAAATGATCGTAGTCACTATGTGGCCAGGTATTTGCCTCACCTGGAGAGCTGGTGTGTGTGTGGCAGATTCCGAGAATGAATTGGAAAGCTGCGGGTCCCCTCTAAATCTTGAAGGGACTTTAGGCCTGTCATCCTATCATAGAATTCTAGAACTCTACCTGTCCTAGGACACATTAGTTAGGAATTCATTCTTTCCATTGAGCATGAGAGAAGGAGCTTCACAGTACTGACGATGACATTCTGGAGTGGGCAAGTTCTCCATTCTGTCTGATTTTGGTAGTTCTTAATTGTGAAAATTAAGACTTCCCCAAAGCTGATTCCTTAAAAGAGAGAATAACATAGTTGTAATAAGCCATGTTCTGATCCTGGGTGATGCACAAGAAATAGTTGCCCAGATCTAAATTAGTAAACACAGAACTGTTTCCACCGGAAATGCCACACAATTCATTTATAAGAGTCAGAAGAAAAATAGCCTCTAATCCACAGAACCAACTTCATTTAACTACTGAAAAATATATATTCCCAGGGTGGGGGGAATGCTAGGTACTTAGCGTGGTTTTGAGTGTTTCCATCTTCAAATGTTTTATTACTATATTTGTGTATTTTACAAATATACCCTGGACACAGGGCAGGGTATTTTCATTATGCTGATTAGTGCATACAAAGCGTTAGATACTTTTACATTAAGTATCTTGTTAGACTAGTCTTCATTAGTTTTACTTTTAATCTTAAGCAAAGACATTTAGTCAGTGGTTTTTTTTAAAAAAAAAAAAAACATTTTTCATGAAATCTTTAGAAACTGTAGTTCATGGCTGAATTTCTCGAAGTGAGAATTCTGGGACAATGAGAGTTTTCATGTTTCCATGCATGATGATTGCCAACTCAAGAACTATGGGGCTTTCCTTTCTGAAATGAGAATTAGCCTATTTCTGCTTAGCTCTAAGCCATGCGCAACTGTCTTGGGTCGTGAGTTGAGAATGGGGTTTGAAGTGAGCCAGCTGTTCGGTGATGCCGGACAGCCGATACTGCTCTTTTCACTGTTTCTGCTGAACTGGGACTTAAGATGGGGCTGGGATGGGTTTGAGGAAAGAATTTTTGTCAATATCCCCAAACCTGATCATGTCTACTAGAGACACCGTCACAGCAATTTTCTGAGCAGGCTGAACTCCCCAGGCTGCAGCCTCATGCACAAGTGGGACGTCTCCCACGCCTTGGCCAAGGGAATATAGGCACTGGGGCTCACACTTCCTCCTGAGTGTGTCCTAGCTGGCACCAGCTGGCACCTGGGGAAGGCCCCCTGTTCCTAGAGATTCTGCTCCTACCCTTGCTGAGAGTCATGGCCAGGAGGAGTCATTGAGGCCCTCAAGTGGCCTCAGATACACTGAGAGGTCACTATGAGGGGATATTTCCAGGCACAATGGAAAGACAGCTTCTGCCCCTTCTTCTACAGAAAACTGCTCGTCCGGACCGGGCGCGGTGGCTCACGCCTGTAATCCCAGCACTTTGGGAGGCCGAGGCGGGTGGATCACGAGGTCAAGAGGTCGAGACCATCCTGGTCAACACGGTGAAACCCCGTCTCTACTAATACAAAAAATTAGCTGGGCATGGTGGCGCGTGCCTGTAATCCCAGCTACTCAGGAGGCTGAGGCAGGAGAATTGCCTGAACCCAGGAGGCGGAGGTTGCGGTGAGCCGAGATCGCGCCATTGCACTCCAGCCTGGGTAACAAGAGCGAAACTCCGTCTCAAAAAGAAAAAAAAAAAAAAAAAGAAAACTGCTGGTCCTACCTTTTTAGTAATAGTGCACTTTTGTAGGTACGTGTTTTGTATTCACCTCCAAAAGATACCTGGCATGAAGGGTAAATGGATGTAAGCCGTTTATGTTTTCCTAGTTCTTTTGCTGGAGACTTACAGTTTACAGTTGTAGATTTGCACGCTAGGGATTTGAGACTGTATAATTCGAGTGGCAAATTTGAATTCATTTTAAGCACTTCAGCATCAAAGAAAAGCCTGAATGTTTAGAAAAAGGTAAGAAGTGATAACATTATAAAATCCACACTGTTTTCAATTGTGATATATAAAAATAAGAATATCCAACTTACAATAAATGTAACCAAATAGTGTCCTAGAATTTTACCTAATTGTTCTTAAAAATATTCAGATCATTGGGAAAAATTAGAAATGAGAAATTGGTAATGATGATGGGGTTTTTCCAAGATTTATTTATTTTCACCTTTTTAAAATAGAATAATTATCCCATGAATGGAATAATTATCCAATTATTCTGACCCATTTCCATCAACTATTTTGAAATAGATGAGACATTTTCATGTTGGATTTTGTAAAGTCTCGTACTCATTAATGAATCGCATTTATTTTGTTATTTTCTGCAATGGCTGCCCATACACACACTGTGTGCACACACATACACACACACATCATCTATCTGATACCAAAACTCTGTATGAAGACAAGCCAGTGGATCTTTGAAATTTTTTCAAAAAAGTTCTTCCAACTGCCTATTTTTATGCAAGAATAATAAGGGTGGATTCAGCAAACTTTTCTCTGATAAATAAAAGGCTACACGCTCATTGTCTCGTCATCCAGAGACGTAGGCCCTGCTGAGACGCTGAAAAGTGAGGAGCTAGGGCTGTGGAGAGCAGAGGAGATGAACAATGTCCATGAGATGCATGATGTCAGGTCCCAGAACTGATTTCACAGTGAACTTTATGCCTGCTTTCAAAGCACAGGGGAGAGTAATAAAACTCCACCAAAATCTTTCGGATGGCTTACTGTTGCACTCAGGCCATTTATTTATTTAATACCGTGTACCCAGTAGTCTCATTAATTTAAGAAATTCTTGCTAAATCTTAATGTAGCAAACATTCTTGCCACGTTACAGAGATTTAAACACAGTGAGTAGCCATAGTTAATACTTATTTTGGTCTTGCTCTTTGTTTTTGCAATAAGAAGGAGGGAAGGGAAGATTTAAAATTATAATTTTGGCTTACACAGATGCCACAAGGATTTTTCAACTTGAATTAATTTACATAAACATATGCATGTATACATAAATTACGTTTCTTCTTTATATAACTTCCAACTTACCCTATTTATCAAAAGCTGAATTTGGTGATGTCACATCTTTTGGTTTGCTGGGGCAATCAATTCAGTAACTAATTCCAGAAAACTGCACACAAAACTTGGAATGAAATGTGATGACCAGAATCCTTGCAATTGCTTTTTCAGTGCTTCTGAGCCAAGCTTATAAGTCATTGCTTCAAAGAGATATGCTCGTGTGTGAAGGTGCTTTCAGTATAAAACTAATATTTTTTAACTCTTGCAGAAAAAAATATTTTCCATTCAGTTTCATATCTTTCTTTTTGATATACGAAGTCAGATGCTTCATCCCTCTCCCATGATTAATGGAGGATGATTCATTTTTTTAAATACTACAAACTAAAGCTGTACTCTGTTTGGTCATCATTGCTTTAACCACCAATAAGTCTGAATGCAAACACCTAGTGCTTTTTTCTTAGGAGAATGGATTTTGTCTGCTGGATACAGATTTCTGATACACCAGCTCCAGCTTATCTAAACATGTATTGTCATGGCAGGTAGAACTGTTTCTTACAGTTGCTTAAATATTCAATCCAACTTCACATGTGAAAAACATGTTTACCTGCATTTATTCATCGTATTATCTAAATCAGTGTTTTCCAAACTGATGCTTATGTCAGAATTATCTGGAGACTTCTGGGCCTCACCCAAGAGTTTCTAACTCAGTAGACACAGGGAAAAGCCCAAGAATTGTCCTTTCTCGCCAACACCCACACATTACCACTGTTGGGTCTAGAACTGACTTTGAGAAATTTGAGGAATTTTCCCCCAAAGAAAATCAGAGTCACAAATGATAACATCTGCACAATGTGTTAGTAAAGTATCATGCTAGCAGCTTCTAAGGAGTCCTCCGTACATTTTTCAGTGTAAACTATGAACCACGCCTGAGATGGCCTGGCCTGACCAGGAATAAACAGCAGTGATATCTGCATTGGAAGACCTATCCACACACATCAGGCATGCAAGTCACCCTTGACCAGGGGTCCCTTGACATGTCTCAGGTTTTGTTTTTACTTCATTTCTATTTTTTATTTTTATGGGCACAGAGTAGAAGTATATATTTATAAGGTACCTGAGATATTTGATACAGGCCCATCAGGGTAAATGGGTATCTATCACCTCATGCATTTACCCTATGTGTTACAAACAATTCAGTCATACTCTTAGTTATTTAAAATGTACAAGTAAATTATTATTGACTATAGTCACCCCGTTATCCTAGCAAATACTAGGTCTTTTCGTTCTTTCTATTTTTTTGTACCCACTAACTATCCCTACTTCCCCCCGATTTCCTTTTTTTTTTTTTTCGGTATTTACCTAGCAGTGGGATAGCTGGTAGCTTTATTTTTAGTTTTTTGAGGAACCTCCAAACTGTCCTCCATAGTGGTTGTATTAGTACTAATTTACATTCCCACCACATCCTGGCCTGCATTTGTTATCGTCTGTCTTTGGATAAAAGCCACTTTAAGTGGGGTGAGATGATCTCTCATTGTAGTTTTGATTTGCATTTCCTGTTGGTCAGTGATGTTGAGCACTTTTTCGTATGCCTGTTTAGAGGCCTGATTTTTAAATTGGTAAGTGTGGGTTATACACAGGCACAGTGTCAAATAGCCCTTGTCCTCGGTATATTTTCAACCCAGCAAAAGGAATCTCTGTGGTGGCAGATGGCCAGCTGCCAAGAAAAGATCGTAAGTGATCCCTAACAAAACAGAAGACACTTCGAAGGCGTGTCGGGTGTATATGGACCTGTGACAGCTCAGATACTCGCACGGACATGGTCCATCATCTGGACCGTGTCATTATTGCAGTTCAAATGCCAGTTCAGCTGAAAGGCCTATGCTGTCTTTGCTGTAATAGGTGTTGTTTCTAAACAGGTCTTTCTACACTCCCTGTCCATTTCTCTGAATGCAGTTACATGAGCATAAGGCAAAAACCAGGAAACTTTGCTTTTAAATTTTTATAAAATGTATTTTCTTTTCTTTTCTTTTTTTTCCTTCTTTTTCTTTTCTTTTTTTTTTTGAGACAGAGTCTCACTCTGTCACCCAGGCTGGAGTGCAGTGGCGTGATTCAGCTCACTGCAACCTCCACCTCCCCGGTTCAAGCAATTCTCCTGCCTCAGCCTCCTGAATAGCTGGGATTACAGGCATGTACCACCAAGCCCAACTAATTTTTATATTTTTAGTAGAGATGAGATTTCACCATGTTGGCCAAGCTGGTCTTGGACTCCTGACCTCGTGATTCGCCCACCTCAGCCTCCCAAAGTGCTGGAATTACAGGCATGAGCCACTGTGCCCAGCCAAAATATATTTTCTTACTGGATGTATCTAGCACAGAGAGTTCAAAATCTCAGGAGCAACCCTTAATGTGTCCCTTACATCCACAGGTAGTCATCACTTGGAGAGTCAAATCCAACCAAAGATGAAATTCCTCACCTGTAACTATTTGCATGATTTTCATGGGCCTGCCCGGCCCAGGCACTATTCTTTTCCCGGTGACTGGAGCATTAATGGGGATACTGATGGGTGTACAAAATGCGTTAACATAAAAATGTTTTCTTTTCCCTTCTTGCCTTTCATAAATGCGGCAGGTTTCAATATGCGGACCCTGAAGCAAAGAAAGATCAAAATGAAGCTCAGTGCTCCTTCAACAGCATCTCTTCTCACGCGAGAATGTCACAGTGACGATGCCTCAGTTTCTTAGTCTCTATTAGAAATTTTAAATTATTATTATTTTTAAAGCTTCAGTCCAGTTTCTCAGAGACTTCACCTGAAAGTGGAGGCCCTGAAAAAGCCGTGAGGAGCAGAAAACGAGTATTTTGAGAAGCTCAGAAAATGTTTCCTGGTCCTCCTCACACCGTGGCAGTGCAGGCCATGGCACTGGGTTCAGGCGGAAAGCAGTGATTCCTCACGTTGGGTCCACATTAGAACCACCTAGGATGCGTTTTAGAATACCAAGGCCCCCACCCCCATCCCGATTTGGATTCTCTGGCATCTGACACACCCCAGGACCTCAGAGCTTGTTTGGGACTCCCAGGTATTTCGGACATATATCCACGGTTCGGAACCACTGGCTTAAGAAAGAATAATCACTCCATTTGGGATTTTTCTTTCTTTCTTTCTTTTTTTTTTTTTGAGACAGAGTCTCCCTCTGTCCAGGCTGAAGTGCAGTGGCATGATCTCGGCTCACTGCAACCTCCAACTCCCGGGTTCAAGCAATTCTCCTGCAGCTGGGATTGCAGGCACGCGCCACCATGCCCAGCCAATTTTTGTATTTTAATAGAGATGAGGTTTCGCAGTGTTGGTCAAGCTGGTCTCGAACTCCTGACCTTGTGATAAGGCCTCAATCTCCCAGAGCGCTGGGATTATAGGCCTGAGCCACCACGCCCGGCCCATTTGGGATCTTTCATTCTGCAGATTCCAAAAGGAACTCCCGATGTCTGTCCTGCAGGTCTTTGTTACTCAGTGTGAGTGGGCCTCAAACCAGCAGCTTTGATGAGAGAAATGATTTTTGGAGTTTCTGGAGAACAGCACTGTCCGGCAGGACTTCCTGTGATGATGGAAACGTTTATTACCTCCGCTGCTCGGTACAGTAGCCACTAGACACCTGTTGCTGTTGAGCACGTGCAATGTGGCTCATGCAACTGAGGAACAAAATATTTAACCTTGTTTATCTTTAAACCTGCATTTAAAGAACTGTATGTGATTAGGGGCTCCAGTATCGAGCAGAGCAGACAGAGTGTACTGAGGGGCCGACTTGGCCAACAAAGGCCCTGGAGTTTCTTTTACAGTGTAGACAGAACATCACTTCTGCCTTTCGCAAAGGTGGTGAGGCCGGCTGCCCTGGAACAGAAGGGATGCCTCAGAGGAGCGGTTCTCAAAGGACAGTCTGGAGCCAACAGCATGAGCAACAGCATCACGGGGGAGCTTGCTAGAAATGCAGACTCTCAGGCCCCATCCAGACCTCCTGAATCAGACCCTGCATTTTAGGACAATCCCCAGGTGATCTGTGTGAATAGTCAAGACTGAGATGACCTGCCAGTAGCTCTCTGCTCTGCTCTTCAGAAGACAAGAAGCCGGTTTCACAGAGCCTTGTGCAGGAGGTCACTCTATATTAAGTCATGGGGATCCATGTGTATTACCAGACTTGCTAGATGTGGACAGGCAAGAGTTATGGAGAGCAATACATTTGAAATTGGGAATAGATTGATACAGTTTAAAGGGCAAAAGGGTCTTCTTTTAGTTCCAATAAGCCTTTGTTTAGGTGGGGCAGAGGAGAAACTAGAGAATTCAATTGCAAGACAAAGATCTAACTCAAGATGTTTCCCACTTGATTTTCAAATTCATTCCAGTTGTTTCTTTTGTTGGGGCTCACATCAGATGTCTTGCTAGTATAGAAAGTTCCTGAGCTGTACTGACAAACAAAACAGGCCTGTAGCCCCGTGACACTGTGCTTTACTTGCAAGATAGATTTCTCTCTGGGAGCTAAGGGAGAGGGGACAGAAAAAGCAAAAAAACCTCAAGCCGGAAACTCAACACATTTAGAAAACGGGGCAGAAAATAGGACAAGGAAGAAATTGGTTTATGTAACAGCAATTTTTTGTAATAAGTGTGGGGACAGGTCCCATCGGGATGGCATTAGGCTGTTAATTGTGAAACGATCATTGGAACCCAGCTGGATAGCGGCAAGGTTTGACTCCAGGAGCAAACATAGCCAGGAAGTGGAGGAGCAGATGACTCAGCCCACAGGGCACCAGAGGCGGGATAATGTCTTCACCCAGGGGAGCAGCAATAGTCATCTGTTGTGTAGGCATTACCAAGTTCAATTGTGTGAGCAAGAATGGAAATCTGTTCTTCTGCAGCTTGTGAAAGAAATTAATCGCGGCTCTCTGCATGCTACATTTGGATATTTAGCTGAGACAGTCCCTAAATTTGCCTTCAGGTTAAATTCTCCTTTCCTTGGGACCTCCCTTACCTTCACTCCACCCCAACTCTCTCTTGCCCATTTTGTACCCCTAATCCAAACAGAAAACGAAACAACTGGGAATGGGTTCCAAATGCCTCTTTCACATCTGCTCAGGCCATCATTACAGAATTTCATTTGCAAAAAAAAAAAAATACAAGATGAAAACAAATGAGGCATTTTATTCTGGCATTTCATTTTATTCTACACACAGATAAGGACAGGGCAGTAGGGAGTTTTGGTCTGTGGCCTCCTCCCAGGACTAACAAGGGCCTGACACAAGAAAACACACCCTTGGTGCTTTTATTAATAAATATTGGGTACAGTTGCTCACCCCTTGGAATTGCAGCTCTTTGGGAGGCCAAAGTCAGAAGATTATTTGAGGCCAGACGTTGGAGACCAGCCTCGGCAACACGGCAAGACCCCGTCGCTACAGAAAATTTAAAAATTAGCCAGTCATGGTGGCATGCACCTGTAGTGTAGTTCTGGCTACTTGGGAGGCTCAGGCAGAAGGATCAGGAGTTCGAGGTTGCAGTAAGCTATGATCGCACCACTGCATTCCAGCTTGCATGACAGTGTGAGACCCTATCTCTAAAAAAAGAAATTAAAAATAAATAAATACCTCTTATAGTCCATCACCAAAACAAGGATACAGATAAAAAGTCCAAAACTGTGTGAAAGTACAATATTCAAAAATCTTTCCAAGATTGCTCTTGTGGAAAAATTAAAAATGAGTATAGGTTTAAGATTTCTTAGTTCATTAACACAGTAGTCAGTAAGATGGTCAATGTTGGGATGTGTAGGTATGTACAGGTATGTACAAAGACTGTGAAGAGTGCTAGACTTGAGACTAATTAATGAGTTCCAATGCAACCACACTCATAACCTGTCGCAATATTCATTACCTGATAGAAGTGATTTGCCTTTCCCAGACAAGATACACATGTCGAAGTGTAACTTCATAAAGTCTGAGTCCTTGATCAACAGTGAGTCAGAGGTGCACTCCCCTAGTTCACACAACAATCCCTGGGTGTGTCTGCCGAGCAAGGCTCCAGTACGCCATTGATAGGAGACACTAACCTTAACCCTCTCTTGTCCTTATTTCCAAGTGCTGGGTAATTATGTCCCACTGGTTTCAACTGAAATCATTCATCAAACATGCATGTTCACAAGTGCTTTAGCTAAGCAGGCCTGAAATTTCTCTAGTTTCCTGGAAATTTCATTAAAAGCCTTTGTCCTTCCTGAAATGTCCCCTTTTGAAGTCCTGTACTTCAAAGTATCAGTCTTATACTGTATACTTATACACAGAATAAGATATTAATCCAAAGAAACTTAATGCAAGCAGCTAAATTCCTTTCATCTAAACATGCTTTTCTTCTCTCTCCCTGGTGCTACGTTTCACTTAAAGCTGCAGGAAAGCATAGCAGGAAAAATGAGCTGAGTGTGTTCTGCAAACAGGTCAGGATGAAGCAGGAATGTTGTCCTGTGCTGAACTGAAAGTTTTCCGTTTCATTTATTGGTAGAATTCAAAGTTCTCTGATGTTTCTCTAAGTGTCATACATACATGAAACTGTAAAATTGAAAAAAAAAAATCCACATGCTATATGTCCATTTCTGTTCTTTAGGACTCTACAGTTTAAAACAGCAAGAAATTAAAGAATTTTGGAAGCAAAAGTTATCTTCAAATATTGTATTTCCTCTTAATGAGATTTTTTTACCTTTAAATCAGATGCAGCAAGAAACAAACCTTGGTTATTCTTTTTAAAGAGATATAAACTGATTTGTTTCATGCTTATATGAATCTGATTTCTCTATATTTGTTTTGCCATTTATCATAGAGGAGTATTTGCCTTTATGACTCTTTTTCCTTTTGCATGCACTAATTAATAGTTTAGGAGAGGTGAAAGCATTTATTTTTCCATTTTTCAGTAATCTCAGTATTTATAGACTGGTGTTTGTGTATTTAAAAAAGTTGTGGCTATTGTGAGCTTAAGAAAATTTTACAACATTGTTGCTGAAAGAATAATAAGATGTATGACATTTTAGTGTTTAATTATCTTTTAGTTTACTTTGATAATTATTCTGGGTTGAATTGTCCCTCCCCACCGCACACACAAAAAATATGTTAAGGCCCAGTGCGGTGTCTCATGTCTGTAATCCCAGCACTTTGGGAGGCCGAGGCAGGTGAATCACAAGGTCAGGAGATTAAGACCATCCTAGCTAACACAGTGAAACCCTATCTCTACTAAAAACACAAAAAATTAACCGGGTGTGATGGCACGCGCCTGCAGTCTCAGCTACTCGGGAGGCTGAGGCAGGAAAATCGCTTGAATCTGGGAGGTTGCAGTGAGCCGAGATTGCACCATAGCACTCCAGCCTGGGCAACAAAGCAAGACTCCGTCTCAAAAAAAAAATATATATATATATATATATATTTACATATTTACAGTAAAGTCCTATCCTTCAGAACCTGTGAATGTGACCTTCTTTGGAAATAGGGACTTTGCAAATATGATCAAGTTAAGATGAGGTCATAGGGGATTGGAGTGAGCCCTAATCCAACGATTGATGCCCCTTCAAGAAGAGGGAAACGTCGGCCATGCACAGTGGCTCACCCCTGTAATCCCAGCACTTTGGGAGGCCAAGGCGGGTGGATCACCTGAGGTCAGGAGTTTGAGACTAGCCTGGCCAACATGGTGAAACCCCATCTCTACTAAAAATACAAAAATTAGCCAGGTGTGGTGCCGCATGCCTGTAATCCCAGCTAATCAGGAGGCTGAGGCAGGAGAATTGCATGAACCTGGGAGGCAGAGGTTGCAGTGTGCCGAGATAGCGCCATTGCACTCCAGCCTGGGTGACAAGAGTGAAACTCTGTCTCAAAATAAAGAAATAAATAAATAAGAGGGATATGTGATCACAGACACAGAGAGAACACCAGGTGACCTCAGAGGCCGAGAGTGGAATGATGCTACCACAAGCTGAGGAATGCCAAAGCTATCAGGCACCACCGGAAGGTAGGAGAAGGTGGAACAGGTTCTCCCCGGGAGCCTCCAAGAAGAAAACAGCCCGGACTGATTTTGGACTTCTGGCCTCCGGAGCTGAAAGTGAAAATGGCTCTGTTGTTTTAAGCCATCAGGTTTGCGGTAATTGGTGACAGCAGCCCCGGGAAATGAGCACTGAGGTGAATCAGATCCTACATTGAAACCATCCCAATTTGATGGATACACCAAGTCTTTGTAATTTGAGCTTAACTACTTACAAGAAAGAGTTGTGACTATCGATAAAGGTGAGAAAATTTTGCATCCTGTTTAGGCCCTCTGTGTCTATTTCCAGGGTGATGCCATGGTATAAACAGGACAAACAACTCTCTGGTTTTGCTACCACTGAAACAGCATTTCTCTGGGAGATCCATCCTAGGCAGCACCTCGAGATGCCAGGGCCACAAAGCTGCTGCCCAGCATTATATACACATACGCCCTCCACCCCCCAGGACGGGATCAGATCCCTCTGTGATTCTGCCAAAGGCTGAGGCTGGCCATGAGTTTGTGAGATGAGGCTGAGACAAGGCGGCAGGGACAGGACACTGTCTAGTGGGGATGGGATGCACAAGAGAGATGAAGGCTTCTGCAGTTTCTGTTCCCAGAGCTCTTTCGTAGGAGAACTAAGGGCACAGACCAGAAGGCAGACAGAGAGGGGAGTAGGCTCTTTCTAGGAAACATCAGCTCCAACACAGACTCAGCTCCTTTGGAAGGAGATGGAGCCGGGGTGAGATGGGACAGTCACGGTCCCAGTCTTTGGACATCTGGTAGGTGAGTAGGGATGCAAAGCATGTGGGAGCTGGGGCAGACACTCTGCTGAGTGGGCATCAAATGTTCCCCGCAGTGGGCATCTGGCCTGAGAGAGCCATTGTTCTCAGGATTCATTTGCCCAAAGAGCCACAGTTTTTGGAGACCAGCAGGTCTAACACACTTGTGTTTGATCCACCCATATAAGACAGCCATGGAGAAAACTAAGTATCAGTCAATTCCATTTCTCCCATCATGGCCCCAGTCCACACCCTGGGAGGCATCCTACTGGTGGTTATCATTCTTTATTCACTCTGCAGAGATGCCCTTTTCTCCTCCAGCCTTTCCTCATTGGTCCATGTAGGTTTCTTCGGCCACCCAGAGGGTATGGCAATTCTATGGCTCTGTCTTAGTAGGCCTGTGTGCCTCAATACCCCTCATCCATAATTCTTCTGACCCCACACCATGCTAAGTGAAACAGAGCTCCACAGTCTTCCCATGTCGCTGGTCCCCAGCCTGGAAAGGAGACAGAGATGCCCTGCTAGTCTTAGCTCCTCATTCTCTGTAGGGAATCTACAATTCCTCCTGATCACAATCAGGACTTAACCAGGAAAAAGGGCACTCATGCCTTTCTTCCAGCAGGCTTAAACTTACACAGTGTCCGCTCAAAACCATCTTATGTTGATTTTTTTTTATTATTTAACATTCAAATAAGTAACATCATCTTTAAGTTTAGGATGCAACTCAAGTGCCAACTACAAACTGCACTGAAATAGAAGAACTCAAATGCTTGCCTGGACCAGCCTCAGGTGCTATCCAGAAGTTCTGGACATGCAGAGTTTAGGCAATAAGCTGCCCATATAATTTCCACTCTGCATAACCATAAGCACAGGAATAATGGAAATTGCCCAGAAGATACTGGAATATTCTTTTCTATTCAATTAAAAAGTGATGTCACAGTTTGCTTAAGGGCAGAGCACATGGAAGTCTCCCTGATGTCACTTCTTCAGGTCACTGACAGAACCACAGTTTCCCCAGGAGGTCGTTCAAGGATCTCTGAGTCCTTCAGTCTTCTGGGGTCATCCTTTCCTTTAATATCCGAATAAAATGTCTGAAGAAGTAGTGACCAAAATGTAGACTAATCACATGCATTTGCCTCCCTCCTCTCCCCAAATCCCTTTAGAATGAAAGTCAAGAGCTGCAAGAGGAATTAAATCTACAACAATAATGGGATCTGGATGAGGTTCATCAAGAACTTGAAACTGTGGTAAATAAAATGGAAACACAAGCAGATATGAAGATACTCTTGGATAAAACAAGGCAATGAATGAAAGATCAAGTCCAGACAGATTCCTGTGAATTTTACAACTTGGGGGGATTTAAAAAAAAAAAAAAGTCTTCAGAGGAAAAAAAAATCAGATCAGCTATAAGGAGAAGGAGATTCAGACTAACATTGATTAGATCTCTTTCATCAACACCAGACAGTGAAGCACAGTGGAGAAACGCCTTCAAATTAAGAGGGAAAAAATATTTTGAACTAAAATGTCATTGTTAGCCAAAATGTCCACCGAGCATGAATAATATATATTCTCAGATATACACAGCCTCTAAAAGCCTTTTCTGCAATAAAAGGAGAGAGAAAACAAAATAAAAGAAGTAGACTTGAGATTCTAGAAAACAGATTTACCCCCTGAAGTACAGAGGGAAAAAAATGCCTTGGGATTAGAGCTCCCAGCAGGTCTAGACAACAGCCACTGTAGACTGAAGCAGAAATGCAGGAGTCTCTGGAAATAATTCTTCAGAGAGAAAGTGAATCCCCTAGTTAGTGTGATTAAACAGCTGGATATTTCTGAAGATGTATAATGATAAATGTCCTGTGTTGACAATATAAACATAAGGAAGGAAGGGAGAGAGGGAGGGAGGGAGCGAAGGAGGGAGGGAGAGAGGGAGGAAGGAAGGAAGGAAGGAATGGAGGGAGGGAGGGAAGGAAGGAATGGAGGGAGGGAGGGAAGAAAGGAAGGAAGGGAGGGAGAGAGGGGAAGTGAAGGAAGAAGGGAAGGGAAGGAAGGAGGGAAGGAAGGAGAAGTGAAGGAAAGAGGGAAGGGAAGGAGAGAAGGGAAGGAGGGAAGGGAAGGGGGAAGGGGAGGGGAGTGAAGGAGAGGAGGGAGGGAAGGAAGAACTTTGGCAGAGGTACTTTTTAAGAAAATGATAGTTAAAACATGAAGCAAGCTGAAATATAGGTATGGTTGTGATTTTGAGAAATTGAATGAAGGCAAGCAAAAAAATGTATTTGACCTCAATGCTAGAAGCATTTCGCTTAAAATGTTACAGGAATAGTGATGTACGATTCACAGAGCAAAAAATGAATTTTAGCCCACTACAAGGCTTTACAATGTACACCAGTTATAACGATATTAATATGATGGCTTATTGAACACCTGTAAACAAGGTCTAGAAAACAATCAGCCTGTAAACAAGGTCTAGAAAAACAGAATTGGGATTGTAGGGCAGAATGTGCCTGTAAAAGTCTATCTGTAGCTGATGGGATAGGAAGAAAGAGTTCTATCAATTAAGGTAGTTAGAAAACATTTGTCCTCCATACATTTTCTCCCTCCTGTATCCTTTAAGTTGTATTTTTTGTTGTTCAACAGCTATGCACAATCCCACCTCCACCCATTAGGCCTTGCTGAGTCATCTCCTGAATTTCAGCCTCTTCCTCCAGCCTGGCCAAGCCTACCCTCAGGCTCCAGCTGAAGGCCAACTTCCCTGTGCTCCCTCCTTTGGCAACCCCGTCTACAGTGATCTCATTGCTGAAACCAAAAGGATGCTTCAGGACTGCTTCACAAACTCAAACTGACATACCAGATGGAGAATCTGAATAATGTGCTCTCAATACTGCTCATAAAAATCAAAACACATGAAGAATTTAGTATCAAAGGAAAATTTCAACTGCTTGTTTGGAAAACTTTTCTAAAAGCGGGGAATCTGATCTGTGCTTGAATTAATATTCTCGATGATTTCTACTTTCAGAGCAAAAGCAACCCAGAGCCTTATTTTCTGACCACCATTTCATTAATAACATTTAAACCTGAACACCTGCCTCTTTCTTTATTGAGCAGAGCAGAAAAATGAGACTCGTCTCTGTGAACGCTTTGTTACATGGATGTGGAGCCAGGGTGTGCTAGCGTCACCTAGAGAGCTTTTAAATGTCCTGACCGCCAGAGCACACGCTGGACCAATTTTATCAAAATCTCCACAGGGGAGGCCCAGGCACCAGGGTTTTTCTCGAGCGTCTCAGGTGATTCCAGTGATCCAGAAGTGCTTTAAAGGCTACAGCTTTTCAAATAGTGACACTTCCAGAACCTTAGATACATATTCGAATCACCTGGGTAGCTACAGAATTTCTTATGCCTGGGTCCCATTTTAGAAGCTCTCATTAGAGTGTGACCTGGGAATTAGGATTTTAAGACTCCCTAGGTGACTGTAATAGCCAGCATTGAGCCCACTGCTCCAAAATAGAACAGAGCACTAAGGGGGAAAGGCTCTGCAACAGAGTTGAAGGACCCCACATTTAAGGAGACAGAAGAGACATGGAAAGCCGTGGAGGCAAACAATGACATTTTTGGAAACGCAAGTTTTTCACTTAGAGTATTAGAGAGCTAGAGAACCAGGGAGTGAATTAGGAGATTAGTTCCTGCTAACTGGGTAGAGGGGTCCATGTAGGGCACTGAGAGAAGAGTTTGAAAGGAATCTTCTAACTTCTGCTTCTGCACAGAAATCAGCCGCAGCCACCGAGTTGCAGGTGTTAGAGAGGCTTCGGGGCAGCAAACAACCCTCTGTGCTCAAGGACCATTGAAAAGAGGCTCCCAGGGACCAGCAGCCCTTGGGCTTTCCTTCTCCGAGCCCCCAGGCAGAGCCAGCACAGCGTTGGTGGAACTGGCTTCTTTTTAGTGCTCCTTCTTCTACAAGTTTACAGGTGAAACCCCAAGCACCGATGTCATCTGGTGGAAAACCGATGAATGGGAGTGGCCAACAGCTGTTCTCCAGGATCCGGGCTCTCCTTGTGGGGTTCATTCTCTCTCCTCTCCTGTTAGGCATTATCCTAGGTAGTAGGCAAAACGACCGATGATCTCCAGCCCCCGAGTTACATTCCAAAGAATCCTCCCTCTTCAGTGAGGGCAGGACTTGTGACTTGCTTCTAGCCAACAGAATGTGGCAACAGTGATGGGATGTCACTCCTGCGATTACATAATGGCCTGTCATAAAACGCCATCTTCACAGAATGCATACGAGTGAGAGACGCTCTTCTGCTGGCCCTGAAGAAGCGCCCAGGGACATAGCCAAAGGGTAGAGGACTGCAGGACTCCTAAGGAGCTGACAGCATCCAGACCATCTGGGAAAATGGAACTCTAACCAGCAACTGCAGCAGCTAGCCCAGGAAACCAACCAATGACCTGCAGGAGCCAGCCCAGGAAGCCAGCCTGCTATTTACAAGTCAATTTTCTAGGAAGTCAGACCACCAAATCTAACAACTGCTCCAAGCAGCCAAACAATAACCCCTGTGACAATCAGTCTCACAGGGCCAGGACTCGATTAGTAACAGCTTCCCTCATTTTATTGCTAATTTCCAACTAAGGACCAGCCAGAGAGAACGAAATATGCACTTCTACCCAACCACAGAGGACAGCCTTCTTCCAGTTAGCCCACCTACAGATTCCTCATCACAACAGCCTCTATCAAGGCACACCTGAAGCCTTCCCTTTCTTCCTGGATAAAGTTTGCCAACTCCTCTGCCTGGGAGTCAGAATTAGTAGCATCTTGGACGATAGTTGAAGCAGGAGCAGGCATGAACAAACCACTCAAACACCGAACAGGGAAGGAAGTGGTGATTTTATTCAGCCAGGAGCTGCGGCAGGCAGGGCAGGCAGACAAAGAAAACCCTGGCCCTTTTAAACGTTTACAGTCTAAGAGGTGCACCTGTGAGAGGGTCCAGAGCGTGGGGGATGCAACTAGGTGGGGGATCTGAGCCGCTGAGCAAGAATAATGCTTTCCAGGGAAAGCTTCTCCATACCATGTCCGTGAACTATAGATAGGGTTGTGGTTAGCAGTCGGGGGTTTAATCCTTAACCTGGCCAGGAGCGCCAACCAGCCCTTACACTGACCTCCTCTGGCTGACTTTTAACTTATCCTTTTGAAATGCAATGCAGAAGGCCAAAGGGGAAGTGTCCTTGGAAGCCTAAGAGAAAGAGGTCTCCTTCCTCAGAGTGACTTTGACGAAAACCCTTTCAGCCTAGCGTTGGGACGGAATGGAGCGGGCTGAAGAGCAAATGGTAGATGAGGAAGCCAAGACAGATGACAGACACGAGTAGCACAATCTAAGAATTATAGGCGATCTAGACCAGCAGTGAGCGAACTTTTTGTAAAGGGCCAAATAGTATATTTTAACTTTTGTGAGCCAGATTATTTTATTTTATGTTATTGAGATTGAATTGCTCTGTCGCCCAGGCTGGAGTGCAGTGGCACGATATCGGCTCACTGCAACCTCCAACTCCCAGGTTCAAGCGATTTTCTTGCTTCAGCCTCTCGAGTAGCTGGGACTACAGGCGCATGCCACCACGTCTGGCTAATTTTTTGTATTTTTAATAGGGACAGGTTTTGCCATGTTGGCCAGGCTGGTCTTGAACTCCTGACCTCAAGTGATCCGCCTGCCTCGGCCTCCCAAAGTGCTGAGATTACAGGCATAAGCCACTGCACCCAGCCCCAGGTGATTTTTTAAATGTAGGTTTAATTATTATTCATGTATGGTGAAGCCAACAGATCCTTGAATGAGATGCTTGCCATTAAAAAGATAATTTGGTACAGTTCCCAAGAGGAGGTGGTGGGCCAGATTTTTCATGCAGGCTGTAGCTGCTGACCCATCTCTAGATGAAGGAATCATTACAATTAGAGCAAATGTAGTAATCAAAGTTTTCCCTAAAGAAAATTTTTTAGATCTGAAAAAGAAATGCTTAGATAAATCAAAAAGTTTAACTCTGTTGTACTCAAATCAATAAATAGCTTGAAGTCGGAAAATAAAACAAATTCTTAAAGGATGTAAAATCAGTGTCTATAATAATTCGGATGGCGGAAAGCTGTCTAGGACTCTCTGCCTCCCTGGTGTCTTATCATTCAGCAGCCTTTCCCAAGATTCTTTACATGATTTTGGACCCCATGATGACAAAAACTGGGGTAGCCAGAGTTTTAAAGTCCCAAAGCAAAAAAATCACACAGCATCATTTTTGCCACATTCTCTTGGTCAAAGCAATTCAGAAAATGAGACTAGATTCAAATAGAAGGGAAATGAACCAACCTCTTCACAAGAAAAGTGATAGATGTGCATACACTAGGATGGGAAAAACTGTCAGGGGCCATTTTTGCAGATAATCTACCACAGAAAACAAGAATTCCATGTACATTTGTGTGTAGAGAGATAAGAAAAATTTTTTCAGAAACACATAGGCTTAGAAAACTTCTGATCTTTAGGTTCTTCTTGAAAAAAGTATTTTGTTGTATTCTTTCTATTCTGATGACAAGGTATATCATTAAGAAAGGCAAAGACCTCACGCCTGTACTTTGGGAGGCTGAGGCGGGTGGATCATGAGATCAAGAGATCAAGACCATCCTGGTCAACATGGTGAAACCCCGTCTCTACTAAAAATACAAAAAATTAGCTGGGCATGGTGGCACGTGCCTGTAATCCCAGCTACTCAGGAGGCTGAGGCAGGAGAATTGCCTGAACCCAGGAGGCGGAGGTTGCGGTGAGCCGAGATCGCGCCATTGCACTCCAGCCTGGGTAACAAGAGCAAAACTCCGTCTCAAAAAAAAAAGAAAGGCAAAGACAAGATATGGAAGACAGGAGAGTAGATATTGAAACAAGTTTAAACAAATAATTAAATCTAAGTAATTGTTATAAATAGAATTGAAATCTGTAGATACAACATAATTCTTGAAAGACAAGTCATACAGTCTAAAAATAATGATTCACTAATTCAAATATCTGTTTTAAAGTTCAAAGTGTATAAACAAATACTAGAGAAAGGAGATGGAGGCTGGGCATAGGCTATGAGCAGGGAACTGGGGAGCATGATGAATTCCATGTTGACATGGGCAGAGCCATGTATTTTTTATCCTGGTAGTTAAAGTAGGCAGCTTTCAAATGAATTAAAGATAACCGGAACTCTATTTTCCACCCCTAAAACTGCTCCCATCCCAATAACTGGACACAGGATTCAGTAGAAAGCCTAAATGTATATGCAGTCTCTCTTTCCCTTCCCTCTATCAGACTTCCGCAATATGCCCTGAAGCCTTATCCTCTGAAACATTTGTCGGAAAGGTTTAGTGTATGTTGTCTTGGTCTATGTTTTTTTTTTGTTGTTGTTGCTATAACAGAATACCTGAGATTGGGTAATTTATAATGAGCAGAAATTTATTTCTTATATCTCTGGAGGCTTAGAAGTTCAAGACCAAGGGGCTGGGATCTGGCATGGGCCTCATTGCTGTATCATCACATGTCAGAAGGTAGAAGGGCAAAAGGGAACAAGATGGGGCAAACTCGCCTTTTATAAAGGCCTCAATGCCACCCAGAGCCCTCATGGCCCAATCACCTCTTAAAGGTCTCACCTTTAATACGGTTGCAGTAGCCATCGAATGTCAACATGAGTTTTGGAGGAGACAAACATTCACACCATAACAAGGTGTAAACACATATCCACATGCCTGTACACAGGCATTCACACATTTTTTTAAGGACACTACCTCATTATAACTTATTTTACACATACTCAAAGGAGACAATATTTTTCCAGTTTATGTAAGCAAATACTTGCTACTTGAAGTCACCCTACAAGTTTAGTAAATTTATTGATGGCTAAATTCAACAAAAATGTAATCCAAATTGTATTCAAATGTACTGCAGGAGGGATATGTAAAATAGCTTGCCCAGTGGGTCCTACCTTCAAAGCTTACCTTGAATTCACTCACTCTCTTTTGCCTCTAACCCTCTACCTAATTAATCCACCATCCCTTGCCTGAGGACTGAAAGTCCACCTCTTTTGTCTCCTCTGTCATTCATTGCTCATCTCCTCCTAGCTGTCCCTTCTCCCCACAGCCTTCTTTGTGGCCTTTTAAGAAATATAAAGCAGATGGAGCCATTCTCCGCTGAAACCCTCCTCGAGCACTCTCCCTAAGGCTCCAGCTCCAGCCCCAGTGGGCTTCCTCAGATTCCTTGTCACCCACCTTAAGGTCTTGCCTCTGGCTGTTCCTTCAACCTAGACTGGAATATTTCTCAGGTACTCATCTGTCTGCATCCTGCTTGTCATCCTTCTCAGCTTAAGCATAACCTTCTCAGGGAGGTCTTCTCTGATAGCCCAAATTAAGTAAGTCCTCCAGCCACTCTTCCTCACACTATTCTGTTTGTTTTTTTTATGGTATGCATCATGCCCTGCATATCTGCTTATTTAATTGTTCACGTGTTTCTTGTCTGCCCCTGTTAGATGATAAGTACATTGAAGGAAAGATTTGATCTGTTTCGTCACATACCCACAGTACCAAGGACAGTGTCTGTCACCCCATAGATAATCAAAAGTTCTATATTGAAAAAAAGAAATGAGGCTGGGCGCGGTGGCTCACATCTATAATCTCAGCACTTTGGGAGGCCGAGGCGGGTGTATCACGAGGTCAAGAGATCAAGATTATCCTGGACAACACAGTGAAACCCCATCTCCACTAAAAATACAAAAATTAGCTGGGTGTGGTGGCGTGTGTCTGTACTCCCAGCTACTCGGGAGGCTGAGGCAGGAGAATTGCTTGAACCAGGGAGGCAGAGGTTGCAGTGAGCGGAGATTGTGCCACTGCATTCCAGCCTGGCGACAGAGCGAGACTCAGTCTCAAAAAAAAAAAAAAGAAAGAAAGAAAAGAAATGAAAGAACCATCATTATGGTTAAAACAACAAATATACTTTCCAAATGACTAGAGAATATATAAAGAAATAAAGCACAGTCAGTTTAACCAAGAAACACAGAACTTAGGAAATGGCAGGGTTTCATAAAACCCTAAAAGCATGAAACAAGATGGCAGAAATTAAACCAAATTCATGAGTTGGGTTTAAAAACCAAATCCAATCATGATACATGTTGCTTTAAATGGACTCCTCCAAAATACAATGATACAGAGAGACTTAAAACAAAGGATGGACAAAAATTTACTACATGGATGCAAAGACAAAGAAAGCAGGGATCATGATATGAATTTCAGTCAAAGAATAAATCAAGGGAAACACATTGAATTGGGCAAAGGAGTTTTATTGTACCAATAACTATGCAGTCCATGGTGATGGGACAGTACACATACATATTTATGTACTGTGTGACACAGCATGAAAATGCTGGAATAACAACAGTTGAAAGTCAAAGAAAAATGTCAGAATTCCAATTGAAATGGAAGATGCTAATACACCCATCCTAAATCCATTTTCTTCATGATGAGTAGGGAAGAAGACAGAATATAATCTAGAAGACTGTCTGGAAGATGAAATAATAAATGACATAGAGACTTAGAAAAAATATACAAGACAAACGAACATTTAACTAATTATTGTTCATGTTCACTGATAAATAATTTTTTAACAACTACTATATGCTCAGCCTAGAACTAGATTATGGGGCTTGCTTAATCTGTCTTCTATTCAGATAAATATGGAAATATTTTCTCAAAATTGATCATGTATTAGATCACAAAGAAAGACCCAATTAATTTTTTAAAAAAGCAGAAATTCAACAAGCTCCTCCTTCACCATCATGCAATGTACTTAACGAGCAACAAGGAACTTTCAACACTTGGAAATTTTTAAGTGATTTACATACTAAAGTCAAAGAGGATAACAAAATCTTAAGTGATTTTATATAAGATTGCCTTCACACTTGTGTTTCCAATTCTTTACACCACAGCAACTCCATCTTGAATACAGGATGAGTAAAATAAGGCTGAGACCTACTGAGTGGCATTCCTAGGAGATTAAGGCATTCTTAGTCACAGGATGAGACAGGAGGTTAGCAGAAGATACAGGTCACAAAGACCATACTGATAAAACAGCATGTGGTAAGGAAGCCAGCCAGATCCCACCAAAACTAAGATGGGGATGAAAGTGACCTCCGGTCATCCTCATGGCTCATTATACGCTAATTATAATGCATTGGTATGCTAAAAGACACTCCTACCAGTGCCATTAAAGTTTACAGATGCCACGGCGACTTCTGGAAGTTACCCCATAGGATCTAAAAAGAGGAGGAACCCTCAGTTCCAGGAAAATTCACCAATAATCCACCCCTTGTTTAGCATGCAATCAAGAAGTAAATACCTATAAGCAGCTGAGTAGACCACACGGCTGCTAATAAGCTTGCTTTCACTTTACTCTGGATTCGCCTCCAATTCTTTCTTGTGTGAGAGCCAAGAGCCCTTTCTTGGGACCTGGATTGGGATCCCTTTCCGGTTTTTCTTCAGATTAACTAAGGATTCACACAATATTTTAAATGTTTAAAGACTTCATAAACATGCAACTTGATAAATTAAGGGCCCATCAGGCACAGTGGCTCACACGGGTAATCCCAACAGTGTAGGAGGTCAAGGCAGGTGGATCACTCCAGCCCAGGATTCTGAGACCAGACTGGGCAATATGGTAAGACGCTGTCTCTACAAAAAATACAAAAATTAGTCAGACACAGAGGTATTCACTTGTAGTCCCAGCTACTTGCGAGGCTGAGGTAAGAAGATCGCTTGAGCCCACGTGGTGGACATTGCAATGAGCCAAAATTGTGCCACTGAGGTGCGTGACTGAGGGAGACTGTTTCCAAAATAAAAAAAAAAATGTTAAGGGCTCAATAATCCCACACCCCAGGAATAATCACTGACTCCTTTCTTTCAGATTCCAAAACAAAGATATAAGTCGAACAGTAGAAAGATTGTATCCTTTTCAATGTCCCTTCCTTTTTAGAACCTCCCCTCTCTAGTGAACCCTATCTTTGGAGGGGGAGATGCATAACCACTGTTTAGATAATTTCTAATCCGTGGAAATAGTTAACTATCTGCTGATATTCTCTGTCTTCCACGTGGCTGTGCTATGGGGCTTGAGCAGGGTGACATCTCCCAGAATCTGCACGCACCAATACATAAATGAGAATTGCCATAACGATTATGATGATTATTTTATAGCTCAGACCCTGGTGTAAAAAAAAAAAAAATGCTCTTTTCAAGTCATTTTATGCACACATGACACTCACCTCTACCTGCCCTGCTCAACAGAGGGGAGAAACAAATTGCTGAGTTGCCAGCTCTGGGCAATGCCTCCAGAACCAACGCTGCTTGGTTTACTTTAATGGGGAAATAACTTCATTAGAAATGGCATTTTCTTGGCTAGCTGGTCCCCAAGCCTGCAAAAGTGCCCCAAGAGCACTTGCGCTCTCTGCAGCTGCCTGAAGCGGCCACTCTAGTCTCTTGGGACCCTGGGATGAGAGGTCAAATCTGCTAAAAATGAGGTAAGTCCTTGTGTCCTCACGGTTTTTTTTGGTGAGCGTCTCCGTTTTAAAGTGCAGCCTTCCCAGCACTCTCTCTTCCTCTTCCCGGTTCAGCTTTTCTCTGTGGCTTGAATACCACACATTCACGTTGTTTTGTCTGGTTTATTGCCTCTCCTTCCCCATTAGATTGTGAGTTCCTAGAGAACATGGGGATGTTTCTGTCTGATTCACAGCTCTAGCTCCAGTGCCTATGACAGTGCTTGGTGCATAGTAGGTACTCAAGAAATAGTTTTGAATAAATAACCCCCAAATTTATTTCTACAGTAAAAGATGTTTTCCTGGGGAAGGGCAGAGCCATATGGCCCCTAAGTTCTGGAAGAGACTGAGCCTCTGGGACCATCCATGGAGCAATGTGGACAAAGGAAGGACGTTTTCAAGAGAGTGGGTGGACGGGGAGAAAAGAAAATGGATGTGAAGAAAGGAGCACAGGCCAGGTGTCTTTAGCATTTACCTGGCACCCTTTATCTATAAAACTGGGTCACTCTGGGGCTGAAAAGGAAAGAGAGAGGGATGTGGGGCCAGGTCTGCCTCTCTGTCCACCTCTCCCTTTTGCTCATGTATCCAACCTCTCAGGAATTGCTGTCAGCTCGACCTTCAAAATAAATACGAATCCAACTACCTCTCCCCATCGCCCCTGCTCTGAGCCTGCCACCAGCCGCCATCTCTAGCCTGAACTATTTCAATCAGCTCCTCGCTTATTTCCACCTCTGCCCGGACAGTGGGCTCTCCAAACAGCATCAGACTGAGTTCTCAGCAGTAACAGAGCTGGTCACCCTCTGCTCAAACCCTCGCAGCTCAAATCCCACCCTCCCTGAGGACTACTGTAACCACACCACCTATTTAATACTGTGACCTGCGCCAGACACCAGCACTCTGGGCCTCCATATTCTTTTTCTTGTTTTCCCTATCACTGACTTCTTCCAACACCTCAAATAATTCACTTAGGGATGGCCATGGTTTGCCCTCTGTCTCCCACCTCTTCCCCCAAGGACTTCAGCTTCCCCAGGCCAGGGAGACCTTTGCTTTGTTCGCCGACACATCCCAGGCATTAGAACTTCGGCCTGGCACCAGCAGGTGTTCCATTATTTATTTAATGGGTGACTTGGAGCAGAAACAGAAGTGCAGTGCGCTGTTTTCCTGAGATCTGAGCTGATGATGATAAATGATAAATAAGTCTTGGGATTTTAGAAGACAGGAGTCACGAGAATCAACACCAATGAAGTCCGAGTCTCCTCTGTTACTGTCTGAAGCCGAACGAGAACAGAAATAAGGTCTGTTTTCTTTCCGCTTCGCTGTCTGTTTCTGTCCCAAAACAAACGTCTCTCTGACACCTTTAAGGTGTCCCTTTGTCTCTTTAAGTTTCCTTCCGTGACACTGGCTACACTTTGTTACTCTAACACTGTCAGCAATTCATTCCCAAAGGTGAGGTCCCCGTGGGAAGTGGGAAAACTCAGCGAATCGCCAGGGACGTGCCTGACTCCGAAAAGGCTGGATGCTGGCAAGGAACCGGCCCCGCAGCTCCCGCGTCCCCGCCTGCCTGCGCGGCCTTCAGCTGGGGTTACAGAGGGCTCCCAGCGCCGACCCAAACCGCGTTCCAGGCGGGGTGGGCGGGCCCCCGGCCAGCGAGGCCGAAGCAAAACAACCCGCCCAGGCGTCCAGAGCGTATCCAACCCTGGAGAACCTGCCCCGGGACCCAGAGCCGCAGCCAGCTCGGGCCTCTCGAGTGAGGCTTTTCCAGCCCCCGCGACGGACCCCGGGATCTGCAGCTGGGCGGCGGGGCTCGTTATGGGAAAGGGGTGCGCGCGCGTTTGTGCTAAAACAAGAAAGGAAAGAATCTCCAAGAACAGAACTCTGGTCCTCGCCTGGCCAGGGAGCGCAGAAGACAGGGGCGGCGGCGCCAAGGCGGGTCAGGGGCCGGTCCAGCCAAGTTTGCTCCGGCTTAGATAAACTTTCTGATCGCAGTTTTTCCTGGTTGCAGCCTGGGTTCCTTGTAACCTGGTAAGCGTAGCGGGTGGTTGTCAGGAGGGGCGGGGGCTGGAGGTACGAGGGGATGGGAGTGGGGGAAATGGCCGGACCTGGGGTCGCGCAGGCGCCTTGCTCCCTGCCTCCGATCCGTTCGCCCCCGCTCCACCCCCTCCGCGAGCTTGGGAAGGTGGCTGGGGGAGGGGGATGGCTCCCTACCGCTGAGGGACGGCCTGAGGCTAACACAAAGCCCTTTCCTCCCCTCCTCTTTCCCCTCCTCTCCCCTCTCCTGCCCTCCTGTCTCCCCCTTTCTCCTTTTCCTCCTCCTCTTGCTCCTCCTGGGCGGGGAAGCCCAGCCCCTCGCTCATCTGCGGGACCACCGGTTGCCCCCGCCTCCGGGACCTGCAAGGAGGGCCCGCGCGAGGTAAGGGGCGGTGGCAGCGGAGACCCCACCCCCTGTGCCCGCTGCCAGAGCCCGGAGAGGCTCCGTGCATGGGCGGGGCTCTCTGGGGTTCCACACGCGGGTGCTGCTGCGCGCACTCTCTCCCCACTCCGGAGGGGACTTGGGGAAGAGAGCTAGAGAGAGTCCTTCTGTCGTGGGGGACGGAAGGGGGAATCGGGGAGTGGGGAAGGGGGCAGGGTGACATTCTGGAGCGCGAGGTGGCCGCTGGTCCAGGCAGGGTCACCGGGTGTCCTCAGCTGATATGTGCGGGACTGGGGATGAGGGGCCGCTGGAGGTTGCAGGCACGGTGACTGGAGGTTCGGGTGTGGTCGCGTGTGCATGGGACGGGGTGGTAGGGACCTTTGTGGCGTTCTACCTCCGGGGCTGCCTGCGGGATATCAGGTGCTCCCTGTGCATGTGCGCGCGGGCTAGACTGGGGGTCGCACAGCTTTGGTCCCCAGCGCGGACCCCTCCGGTGCGTCCAGCCAGTGTGCAGGGCAGATGCTCCAACCAGAGATTTCCTCCCCCTGGAGGAAAAGCAGGAAGGTCGGTGTGTCCGGGCAGGGGACACTCGGGTTGTCGCGGTGATTGATGGAGGCGCGGCGCGGCGCGGCGGGCAGAGGAGGAGCTCCGGATTCCTGCCGGGAAGGGACGGGGCCACTTTCCCACTTAGAGGACTCACCGCCCGCCTCTGGGCTAGGCCTGGGCTCCCACCAGCTCAGCGTCCTCCTACCGGCGGTGGCGCGCCCCTCGACGGCATGGAGACAGCAGGATTTGGAAAAGTTCAGCTTTAAAGCCTGTTGCCAAGAAATACAGGGCAAGATCAGTCCCCCGGGCCCTGAGAGGCGCCTCTGTTCTCAGAGCTCTCAAATCCCTGGGGTTTTCCTAATTCCGCCGTAGCTGCCTGCCGCGTAGCCGCACTTCCTTGCGCGGTTTTGGGCACATTGCGGTTTCTTAGGAACACGCTGTCATCAGTAAGGAAACATCAGAGTGCCCTTCGACAAAAGGACTGTAAATACTGAAGCAAATAGTAACACTAGGAGGGCCAAAGGCTTACTGGGGAAAAATGAAACATACAGGGCAGCACTCCATCATTAAGATAAATGGTATTTTAATACAATATTTTTAACAAAACCAAATTGAATGTAAAAAATACATAGTAAGCAAAAATCAACATTTTAAATAAAGGTGGGTGTTGTTAGAATCCTGCTTCATTGGCTGGATGCAGTGGCTCACACCTGTAATCCCAGAACTTTGGGAGGCTGAGGCTGGCAGATCACTTGAGGTCAGGAGTTTGAGACCAGCCTGGCCAACCTGGTGAAACCCCATCCCTACTAAAAATACAAAAAATAGCCAGGCGTGGTGACACAGGCCTGTGATCCCAGCTACTTAAGAGAATGAGGTAGGAGAATCACTGGAACCTGGAAGGCAGAGTAAAACTATGTCTCCAAAAAACAAACAAACAAAAAACCCTGCTTAATTCTTCAACGGGAACAGCCATATCCAGACTTTCCCCCACACCTCCCCATTTGTCTGTTCCCTTGCCTAGTGGTTTGAGAGTTGACAGTGGCATGCAACAGATTGAGCAACTCTGGCTTCCGATGTAGTCATGTTCACTGACTGCACAGCTTTTATTAACTTTTTACCTAGTTCAAATATGGGAGGATATTGTCATAAGTGGATATAGAGGTGTTCATTTTCCTTTGTGCCTCAGGTTCCATATGCCTCTGGAATACCCATGCACTCCCACGCTTTCGCACCTCTGGAGGGAGCATCACAGGCCAAGGGTTGGTAGGGTCCTGTGACAGTGAGGGCCTTTGCTTTTGGAATCTGGGAAGGCTGTTGACAGGAGCTTTTGGGTTTGGAGACTTGCTTTCGGTAGTTGGAGGCTGGAGACATGCGGTAAACCAACCGACCATCAAGACCTCTTTTGTCTGGAAATATTCTCCTGCAGACAGTTCATCAGAGCAGAGGCGGAAACTAAAATTGCCCACACTTGGCCTCTAGCGTAGGGCAGATGGGAGGGAGCTTGACTCCCAGGATGGCTATGGCGCTTGCTTATTTAAAGATAACTTCGCAGCAGCACTCTTATCCCTACCCATGGTGCCCACACACACACCTTATTCAAAGTCAAGGGCCACCACCCACCTCAGGACTTCCACTTTCCAGAAAGAACCTCCTTGCTTAGCTAAATCCTCTTCCTCTGCTTGGAGAACACAGATGAATCAGGTATCACAGATGGAGCACAGGGTATGCTTCCCTGAGAGTCCATGTTCATGTGACCCATTCATGGGAGGCTGACTCTTCACATACTCTCTGTATTACAGTATTTTGACCTTGTGCTCAACCCCCCTTGTACATGCAAACATCTTAATGATCCTTCAAGAATCCTAATGGTTTCAGCAAGAAAGATTTCCCTGATCCCATTCTTTCCCTGGTAAGGCACCTTCTCACCACCACCAGAATTCCGTGTGTGTGTGTGTGTGTGTGTGTGATTAAAGTAATGCAGTGGACCTCACTTGCCCACTGTCCGTAAGCTTCCCAGGGTCTAAAACCAGGCTATAGCCCTTAAGACCTACCACTCAAGGAGGTGGTGTGTAATGAATGAATACATGAATACATGAATGAATAAAAGAACAAAAGTATCCCTTTGTCAAGGCATTTTGAGGAGTTGCACCTCAAGAAGTACACCCTCAGGACTGCAATGCCTCTGAAGAAAGCAGATGACACTTTTATGGCACATTATAAAATGCCTTTACAGATAGTATCTCGGTCATTTCTCACAATAGTAGTATTCATTGCATTTTTTAGGTGAGGAAATGGAGGCCTAAAAGTAGTCAGTCATTCTGCCACAGCACAGTGAACCTGCTAAAGGTGAACCTGCTCAGAGGCACACTCTGTGCAGTGTGTGTCTAGAACAGGATTCACCACCTTGTGTTTTAGGATGCCGTTTTGCTAAAAAAAATCACTAATGAATTACAATGACAAAGTATGTTAGGGAAATGCTAATGTTAATCTGTTTTTTTATGGCAGGACTTTAAGGAGTCTTTATCATTGCCCAGGTGTGGTGGCGCACACCAATCCCAGCACTTTGGGAGGCCAAGGCAGGAAGATCACCAGGTCAGGAGTTCGAGACCAGCCTGGCCAATATAGTGAAACCCCATCTCTACTAAAAATACAAAAAAATAGCCAGGGGTGGTGGTGGGCACCTGTAGTCCCAGCTACTCGGGAGGCTGAGGCAGAAGAATCGCTTGAACCAGGGAGGTGGAGATTGCAGTGAGCCTAGATCACGCAATTGCACTCAAGCCCGGGCAACAATGCGAGACTCCATCTCAAAAAAAAAGTATTATTATACCATACATTGGGACTCTTTAGAATGACGCCATAGTATGGGTTGCTTGCCAACTTTATTTGGCCACAGAGCACTCTTTCTCATGCAGCATCTTCAGTGTTCCACGGAATTCACCCTGGGAATTGTTGCTTAGTTCTCCATAAATCTTCTAATGTCTAGGTCAGTTTCCAAGGAATGTTGATTCCATCTAATACGTGGTATTTAGGATGGTAAAAATGTGTATCGTGGACATTAGAAAGGCATAGTAATCCACTCTTGTATTTAGAGTGGATTGTTGGTCTATGCATCCAATTAACGCAAGTAACTTCTATGTATCCAAGTAACGTGAGTGGATTCTTTGGGTTTGATCAGATATGATCTGAGGGAACCCCAGCCTCTGGAGAGCACCGTCTTTTTTCAGCCCAGAAGCCTTCAGATCTCAACCAGCCTTTCCAACTCTGAGAATGCCCTCAAACGCAGCTCTGCATATGGGGTGGCAACTTCCGGGTTCTTGTCCTGAGATCACTATTTCGTCTTGGCTAGTTTACATCCATTGAGTGAGACAGTACACCTGCTCAGTGAATTTTCAGTTCTCTCACTTCCTCTCTCCCTGGGTGCTGGCCAAGTGAATTCTCTAGGGTGTCTAAGTGCGTGTGGACATTTATTTATGAAAAGGTAGCAGCGGTCACTCTCTGGGTGTGTCAGAACCAGAACGGAAGCCTGCTGAGTGCAATCTCTCCTCACAGGAGCTGCAGCCCCTGTTCACAAGCGCCCATTGCTTGAAGTCAGGTATTTCTTTTTTTTTTTTTTTGAGACGGAGTTTCGCTCTTGTTACCCAGGCTGGAGTGCAATGGCGCGATCTCGGCTCACCGCAACCTCTGCCTCCTGGGTTCAGGCAATTCTCCTACCTCAGCCTCCTGAGTAGCTGGGATTACAGGCACGCGCCACCATGCCCAGCTAATTTTTTGTATTAGTAGAGACGGGGTTTCACCATGTTGACCAGGATGGTCTCGATCTCTTGACCTCGTGATCCACCCGCCTCGGTCTCCCAAAGTGCTGGGATTACAGGCTTGAGCCACTGCGCCCGGCGAAGTCAGGTATTTCTAAGTTAGGGATTTCCCTGCAATCTACTGTTAGAGCACCTTCCATAGACCAGCAACCTCAACTATTGAGGCTT
The DNA here is from genome assembly GCF_030222135.1 of Aotus nancymaae. Taxonomy (NCBI): domain Eukaryota; kingdom Metazoa; phylum Chordata; class Mammalia; order Primates; family Aotidae; genus Aotus; species Aotus nancymaae. The sequence goes on along the minus strand of NW_026988412.1, from coordinate 5,990,599 downwards.
TCTTCCAATTCAGGAGAAGAAGCGGGGAAGTTGGAATTAGAATTTCAAAGACTCAAAGGAGAATTGTGGCCTAGTGAGGAGCCTTGGGAAGCTGATTACAGAGGTACGGCTGTGCAGATAGAACATTCATCTGCAGACATTTCTGGGTCTCCACGGCTGAGCAAATATATCTCAAGATTTGTTTCGTAGATTTTTCCAAAGCAGGAAAAGTAAAAAAGTCTTATTTTGAGATATTTATTAAACAGGGTGGCATCACAGAAGTCAAGGGAAGGAGTGTTTTGAGAAAAATGGACCTATCAGATGGGGCCGGATGGGGAGTGACAAGGGCAGTTGAAGAAGATGACTAGATGGTTGATGAGTCATTAGCCAAGCCATGGAGTTCAAGTGTGTGTGTTTGTGCATGTGTGAGAGCATATGCATGTCATCATGCCTGTGTGAACAAGGGAGAAGATGGGGAGGAAATAGTGTGATTTTTAAAAAAATATTTTGAGATGGAGTTTGGCTTTTGTTCCCTAGGTTGGAATGCAGTGGTGCAATCTCGGCTCATTACAGCCTCCGCCTCCTGGGTTCAAGCAATTCTCCTCCTCAGCCTCCTGAGTATCTGGGATTACAGGTGCCCACCACCATGCCTGGCTAATTTTTCATGTTTTTTAGTAGAGACTGGGTTTCATCACGTTGGCCAGGGTGGTCTCGAACTCCTGACCTCAAGTGATCTGTCCATCTCAGGCTCCCAAAGTGCAGGGATTACAGGTGTGAGCCACTGCGCCTGGCCCTGAGTGTGATTTGTAACCTGTTGAGTTTAAAAGTCCTGGTCGGGTGCAGTGGCTCACGCCTGGAATTCTAGCACTACGGGAGGCTGAGGTGGGCAGATCACTTGAGCTCAGGAGTCCAAGGCCAGCCTGGCCAACATGGTGAAACCCCAGTCTCTACTAAAAATACCAAAACAAAATTAGCCAGGCCTGGTGGCAGGCCCCTGTAGTCTCAGCTACTTGTGAGGCAGAGGCAATAGAATCCCTTGAACCTGGGAGGCAGAGGTTGCAGTGAGCCAAGATTGCACCATTGCACTCCATCCTGGGCAACAGAGAGAAGACTCTGTCTAGAAAAAAAATATATATATATATATTATATAAACATATATTTATATATATATATTATATAAACATATATTTATATATATATATGTATATCAGCACAGAGAAGTATGTAATATCAGCTGAAAGTGTGAATAGAACCACACAAGTTAATACAGCCACTAGCAAAACCACTCAATAGCATGATCACTAGCAAAACCACTCAACAGCATGATCGTAATGAATGAGTGAATGAGTGAATGAATGAATGATTAAATGACATGTGGAAATGGGACTGGACAAAGAGCGTCTGACTGAGTGTGAACAGACTGCTTGGGGAGACCCAGCAAGGCCTGTGTGTCTAGATTCCTCCTGGTATCTCTGTGCAGCATTCGTTTCTTCCAGGTATGGAGCCAGACCCTCTCTGGAATGCTCTTATGACCTACAGTTAGACAAGGTAGGCCAGATAGTTTCTTTATGGCCAGTTTTTACAGAATAGCAGAGGGAAAGTTAGAGCCATAAGCTTAGGTTTTGTGGCTGGCTTTGGGGAAAAGAGGTTATGGGTCCTATGACCCACGCTGAAGAAGAATTCTAGTTTCTCTGACTAGCCTTGGAGGAGACTGAGAGACCGGAGGGCAGAAGGTTAGAGAACAACTTTGGCTTCTGAGGCCCTTATTTTGGGGTATTGTTTTCTCAGTCCCCCCGAGTTCATAATGATACCACTTAGAATGTGAGGCTCCTGGCTGGATGAGGTGGCTCATGCCTGTAATCCCAGCATTTTGGGAGGCTGAGGTGGGTGGATCACCTGAGGTCAGGAGTTTGAGACCAGCCTGGCCAATGTAGAAACCCCATCTCTACTAAAAATACAAAATTTAGCTGAGTGTGGCAGCGGGTACCTGTAATCCCAGCTACTCGGGAGGCTGAGGCAGGAGAATCGCTTGAACCTGGGAGGCGGAGGTTGCAATGAGCCGAGATTGTGCCATTGCACTCCAGCCTGGCGACAGAGCTAGACTCCATCTTTAAAAAAAAATGCAAGGCTCCTGTGAAATGTGGAGAGAGATGGAGGATGTGACCCAGACCCTCTGAGGGCTTCAGTTCAGGGAGGGAGGCGATAGCTGTACCTGCGCGACAAGTGGAGGACAACTGAGGAGAGCATCACATCTGAAGGATCCAGACTGTGTGTCACAATCCGTGATGGAGGAAGTCCACGAGGGAAACAGTCTAGTCCACAAGCAAATGCTCAGGTGCTGCCTGGTCCTGTTCCCTATGTTTAGATCTAAGTAGCATCTCAGCCTCCTTGTCTGTAACAGGAGATGAGGGAAGGTCTCAGACCAGGTTCCCTAGAAGCAGATCCTGAGGTGAGGATTCATGGAAAATGGATGAAGTAATATTCACAGGAAAACAGGAGAGTGGGGAAAGGGGGCCAGAAGGTAAAGAAGCTGAGCAGCAGTGCAAACGGGAACGTTCTGGAGACAGTTATGGGCCCCACCAGAGTAGCCAGATCGGAGGCCAGCTTCCTGGAGATGCTATACCCCTGCAGCAGTCTGACTAAGTGTTGCCCCAAGTGTTTCCAGCTCTCTCTGCAGGCAGGCAAAGCAAGTCCCATAAAGAGCCGTTCTCTGTCAGAGACCCAGGTGCTGGCTGTGAAGTGTAGATGTACATAAAAATGGTTTAGGGCTCTGAGGGCACAGGGACAGGGCATTGGCAGCATGTGCCATAGACGAGGATACCTGTTCTCAGCCTTACACAAGCAGACCGGGTGGATTGTTATGAATATGAATAATTCACCATCATTTCTTGTGACCTCCTGACTGTACGAGGAGCAGGAGTTTCTTACTGACATCACATGTCATGATGCCATGTGTGGCTTATTGGCTGGACCCTCAGGGGTTACGCTGGCCCACCAGAAACCCTCTCTCCTATATGTGGTTATTTTCCACACTTCCGATGCAAATTTTTATGCCTTCAGACCTATAGATACATAAATATCCTTCTTGGAAATAGTTTGCTGTTTGTTGTTGTTTGTTTGTTTTTTAAACAAGTCTTGCTCTGTCGCCCAGGCTGGAGGGCAATGGTGTGATTGCCCTCACTGCAACTCTGCAGTTGCTCACTGCAACTCTGCCTCCTGGGTTCAACTGATTCTCCTGCCTCAGCTTCCCGAGTAGCTGGGATTACAGATGCCTGCCACCACTCCCAGCTAATTTTTGTATTTTTAGTAGAGATGGGGTTTCACCATGTTGGCCAGGCTGGTCTCGAACTTCTGACCTCAAATGATCTACACACCTCGGCCTCCCAAAGTGTTGGGAGTACAGGCATGAGCCACCATGCCTGACCATATCTCTGTTTCTATTGTTATTGGCCCTGAGTTCCTTGAAGGGTAAGTAATGAATAGGAGAGCAGACGCTGAGAGCTGTGGGTCTAAGAGACCAGAGAATGTGAAGATCTGAAAGAGAATCTCCTAACCAGGTCGGGGCACAGCAGCACACACCCTCACCACCCAGGCTAGTAGTTTGTCAAGTGCTTACTGAAATCCACGTGAGCATCTGAGTGCATAAGGCACTTTCCCACCTCCATCCTTTCTGTGCCATAGTCAGCATCATTGCCCCTCCATGTCTGGTAGGTTGCACAGGCCCTGCCGGTGAAGCCTGACAGGGTTGGATATGTAAATTACTTCAAGCTAGCAGATCACAAGAGATTTCAGAAATGAAGCACCTTGTTGTTGCCAGGAGGTTGCCATTTAATATGAAGAGCCTACCAGTGACAAACCACTAAGAACTCCACGTGTCTGCTATTCTGAGCATGCAGCAGCTGGAGTAATGGCTGCGAAACCAGAATAACATGGCAGGGCCATATGGAATCAGATATTTTAAAAACTGTGGTTCGAGACCTCAGGAGGTAGATCATGATAAGGTCGAATTTGAACTACTGATATAAGGAGGAAATCAACCTCTTTTAAAAGATTTTTTTCTTAGGTATATTTCATTTAGCTTGAGAATCAATAAACCATAAAAATAATTACTGTAAGAGAAAAAGTTATCAACCCTAAGAGCAAATGAAAATGAACAACAGGAAAGGAAAAGCTGAGATTTTAGCTACGGTTTCCCACAAGCCCGTTTAAACTTCTGGGTTGTACTTGGTCTTCAATATTCTGAGGAATTACTTCTGTTTCTCATGGAAGATGGTTTAATGAAGGCATGAAAGACTCCAGGGAAAGCTCTGCTCAAGTTTTTTAGAGAGACAAAAAGAGTTTGGCGTAAGAACCAAGACTTCATATTTCACAAGGATTATGATGCTTTTATAAAATATCATTCTAGAAGCAGAGATAAAAAGCAATAAATACAGCAATATAGCTATTGAAGATTGAGCTGAAGGAACGATCTGATTAAGGATTATTTAATTTAACAAACTGCCTTTGAGGAAAACAATGTTGGGTGAGTGCTGGAGAAATTGACCCAGCTGTGATACCATTTGACTTCAAAATTGTTTACATGCCATGTGAAAAGCCCAGCACAGAGGCGAGGAGAAAGCCCTGTGACCCTTAAAGCACTTCCCAATGAGCCATTTAACAGAACCTCCTTGCAAAAGAGCGTTTCTAAGGGGACACAGTTCTCCTGCCCTTGGTCTGGAGGAGGAAATGTGAAATCTTGTTTTCCCTGCGGAGCTGCTTCCGCTCAGACACCACCATGCTCTGCAATCCGTGGCCCTGCCCGTGGCCTCTGTCCCTCCTCCACCTCCTGCTGCCTCCTTCCCAGCAAGAACTCCATGTTTTCACGTATAACCTGAACGTGAAAAACAAAACAAAACAAAAACGTGTTTTTCCTGTGCTCTCAAAACAGTCATCAATACAGAAGGCTTCTGTGTCCAAATGCGTGGGGGTTTCCTCCCCACACCAAGCAGTGGACACCAGCTGAGCGTCCTCCAGCTCAATTCCCACAGGGTGAGGGATCAGTCTCACAAGACTGGCACCCCACCTTCCCACAAGGGCCAAAAGTTCCAGCCTGTGGATCTGCTGACCGACCGGCGTCAAGCTGGGGTTCCCACAGCCCCTTCTTCGAGTTTGATTAATTTGCTAGAGTAGCTCACATAGCTCAGGAAAACTCAGATATTTACTGGATTGTTGTAAAGGATATTGCAAAGGATGCAGATGAAGGGAAGCATGGGGTGAGGTATGGGAAGTGACACAGAGCTTCCATGCCCGCCCTGGGCACGCCACATTCCAGGAACCCCCAGCTTCCAAGAAGCTTTCTGAACATAGGCCTTTGGGGTATTTGTGGAAGCTTCATTACCAAGCATTACAATGCTTGATCAAACCATTGGCCATTGGAGATCAACTTAATCTCAGCCTCTCTCCTATCCCTGGAGATGAGACAATGGCTGAAAGTCCCTGTCCTCTAATCCTGCCTTGGTCTTTCCTGTGACCGGGGACTGTCAGCCGTCAATCAGCTAATTAGCATGCAGACACACCACTTTGGAGATTCTAAGGATTTTTGGAGTTGTATGTCAGGAAATAGGGTTAAAGACAAGATATATGTTTCATAATATATCACATAACACCTCCTTTGCTTATTCTTCAATTCTCTTGCCTGGTCTCTCTCAAGGCACTCCCCAAACTCAGCCCCACCCCTGCTGAAGCACACTTCCACTGGGCTGTGCCTGCGCCAGGCAGACGGAGACGAAGACCACAGCCTCCTTAAGGGATTCACAGCTGCCAGTCTCCAGGGGTCCAGCTCCCTTTTCTTAGTCCATCCACACGCCTCTTCAGATCCATCTTTGACAAACTTGTTTTTAAAATTACATTTTTGTATGTGTAGGAGTTGAAGGAAAGTTTGGGGAACTAACACTTACTACTTTGGTATTTCCTTTTTTCTTCTCTCTGAGCCTATCCTCTTTCATTTCATTAAAATGCTCCGACAGCAGCTTTTCTAAATTGCTTTGACAACCCACTAATGGGCTTTGAAAATAACATGCCCTGGATGATCCCCACTCTGACCCCTCCCTTCTCAAGCCTCCTACCTCCTTCTGCCCTCCTCACTTCCTCGTTTTTTTGAGACAGGACCTTGCTCTGTTGCACAGAAACTAGAACTAATCTGCAGAACTCCCATGATTCCCAAACACTACCAAGCCACCTGCATGCCAGCCACAGGCTCCAGCTCCCACCTGCTTCCGTGGATAGAACAGATGTACGCTCTCCCATATGCAGACCACCCAGGCTTCTCTCAAGTACTCAGGGGCATTACTGCAGCAATTGTCCTGCTCTTTGCTGGGACACCAGTGTCTCACTCCATCTCCTGGGTCATTTCCATCCAGGTGCATTCATCCCGTAGCATGGACCATCTTGAGAGAACCTTCTCTTGACTGTCCTGCTCTTTGCTGGGACACCAGTGTCTCACTCCATCTCCTAGGTCATTTCCATCCAGGTGCATTCATCCCGTAGCATGGCCCATCTTGAGAGAACCTTCTCTTGACTCCATATTTACTTCTAGTCCCACCTCTTTCTCAGCTTCATTTTACAAAGAACTCTTCACAAGCGCATCGGTGCTCACTGTCCCCAAGTCCCTTCCTCTGCTTCTTCCATTGGACCACTCTAGCCAGGATGCTGCCCCTTGAACTGATTTTGTCAAAGTCCCCGATGATCCCCCCATTTTCAAATCCAGGGGTCAGTCTTTGATCCCCATATGATGCGATTTCCAAAAGCATCTGACATTAAACCAAGGGTGGGCACTTCTGAATGCAGAGCCCTGTGTGACTGAACAGTTTGGGTGCCATGAAGCCAGCCCTGGAGCCATGCTGATCTTGGGTTTCATGTCAAAGAGACACACGCTCCCACTGACAGCACTCCAAGGGTGCCGACACCACCTGAGCCAGATGCTCTGTTCAGGGCTTCACATGGGCTGGCCTCATCTCAGAACCCTGAGCAGCCTGCATGCACCATCCCCGTGCTATTTAAGAAGTCATTTTATGTTTTTTTTTTTTTCCAAATTACAGAAACTGAGGCACAGAGAGATGGAGTGATTTGTCTGTAGTCACAAAGCTTGAAAGTGGAGCAGCCACAATTCATTCCTGGTCTGTCAAATACCAGGACCTACACTTGGAGCAATGACTCTGTAATAACCTCAGAATGTCTCTGTGTGGAAATACAGGCTTGCATGAATCCTCTAGGGTTGCTGTGACAAAATACCACAAACAGGGTGGCTCGAAACAGAAATTTATTGTCTCGCGTTTCGGAGGTCAGAAGTCACAAATCAAATGTCGGTAGGGCTGTGCTCCCTCTGACGGTGCTAGGGAAGGAGCGTTCAGGCCTCTCTCCTGGCCTCTGGAAGCCTCATGCATTCCTTGGCTTGTAGATGCATCCCTGCAGTCCTCCATGTTCACGCGACATTCTCCCTTAGTGTCCTCACATCGTCCTCCAGGTTTCCCCTTTCCCGTTGGATCGGGCTCATCTGGTGACCTCATCTTACTTAGTTAAATCTGCATAGACCCTATTTCCCAATAAGGTAACATCCTGTGGTACTAGGGTTGAGAACTCCAGCATATCTCTTTGTGGGGACACAATTCAACCCATCACTAGGTGTAAAATTAGAAACGGATCAAATATCCAGGAAGTGTGACCAGTGCACACAATCAGAAAATAGAGTCAGGATTCCCAGCAGTAAATAGTTATTCCAGGTCAAAGTGCCTGTGTGAGTTGCCTCCATCCTGCCTTGTTCTGCTGTTGTTGGGGATGCCTTAGCACCTTCTGAGGCGGGTGAAAGCAGAGAATGGGAGCTGAAGGCTTAAAGAAAGGGCCAAGTGAGGCGGGTGGTTCCTGAGCTTTGATTTGGTGGCGTGTTGTCTATTAGACCACCCTGGCTGGTTTCTGTGATCTTCTCTCGATGGTCCTGCTGGGTGTCGGGTACATCTCTTTGGAGGCGTTGATGCTTAATGAACTGCAGCTTCTCCTTCCTGCTGGCTGAGGTACATGAGAGGCCAAATGTGTTTGGGAGATGCGCAGTACAATTTCAAAATGCCTAATAATACAGTGATTCTGGTTATGATCACTATTAAAATCACATCATGGATTGTGAAAACAAAAATAATTATATTTTTATAGACATAAATATTTTTATATACATAAATATCTATTTTATATACATATAATAAAGATAAAAGGAATAAGTTTAGCTTCATATAAAATTTGCCATTGTGCCTTGATTTGCCCCCAACCAGCACCAGTTCCCATGACCTTAGAGCTTCCTGTGTTCTAACCCTGAGCTTCTGTACCATGGACAACCGTATTTACCGGCTATCAAGCAGCTACCATAGGCAGGGGGCGGAGCCCTATATAGGCTCCTCTCTTTTATCTCACAGAAAATCTTTAAAGACAGAGCTTAGGTTTCAGAACTCAACTTACATAATGCATCTAAAATGACATATATATGAATGTATCTCCCCTCTTACCCCGAGCAGTTGCATACGGACTGAACACAACCCAGCTCTGATTTATGTCTCCAAAGGAAGTCAGATAAGAATGTGACTGGGCACATTGTATTTTTCTTACAGTAGCATATGATAAAAGCAATATTTTTGCAACTAGAGAAGAAGCGGGAAAAAGATCAAGAGCCAGAGACTACAGAGAGGAATTCAAAGAGGAATCTTTAGTCAGAAAAAGCCATGAGTCTCCCTTGTCTTCTGCCACTGGGACATGTGAAGGAATTCAACATAACTTGAAAAAATTATTCATATTCTAGAAAAGGGACAGAACGGAGTGAAATCCATGCATTTGCTCATCAGATCGCTATTGAGTGCCAATTATGTTGTCAGGCACGGAACAGGCAGGGTACCCGCTTTTGTACTTCCCTAAGTCTCCATGGCCATTGTCCCCTTCCAAGCCATTGTTCTCTCTTGTGAATAGGATGATGTAATAGGATTTGGTGTTAACAAAGTTCACCCTGACTGCTGATCACAGACAGCATTTCAGTGGAACAAGAGTGGCCTCAGTGAGATCAGATGGAAGACTGTGATCATTCAGAGAGTGGTCCTGGGCTACAGCAGAGAATTGGAGGCGAAGTTTGGAGCATGAGCCAGCAAAGTTGAGATGAGTTAGATGTGAGGCGCGCAGAAGAATCGAGGATGGCCCATTGCTGGTCACGCACGTTCATGGAGGCATTATTTAAGGAGATGATCAATCTGGGAGGAAAAGAAGGCAAAACAATAAAGAGTTCTACTTGGTATGTGTTAAGTTTGATGAGCCTGTGAAAACGCAAGGAGGTATTAAGGATCTGGGGGTCTGGAGCTTGAAAGAGAGCTTTGGGCTACAAATGCATTGCCAGCAGTTTTCAGTATATAGAGAGCCTAAGGATAAAATTGTCTAAGAAAAAGATACGGAGACGTTATCCTAGGGTCAACTCGTGTAACAGGATGGCAAAAAGTGCAACATTTTATGTTGCTACCTATGGCCTCCAAAGTCTGTGAAAATGTGGCAATGCAAGGGTTGGCTGCTGGTTCATTTCGCTAAATTGCCTATCTTCCCTGCAAATGGAGCCCCCATTGTAAAGTCGGTATTTAGGATGTTAGCATCTGGCTCTCTCTACTGCAGAGGGTTTCTGACTGGTGGAGGTATGCCTGCCCTTCTAATCTGGGGCTGAGGACACCACCTGATTTCACCAAGAGACTGTAGGTAGACTGCTGAGACGTGCGATCACTAGTGAGCGTCATGAAAGCTAAGATTTATTAATACATGTGTGTCACCTGTATGCTTGCCACAGTCCACGTGCTATTGAATACTTACACCAGTCTTGAAAATAAGTATTCTTCTCCATTTTACACTGGGAAAACAGAGGCTTAGAGGACACAAACACTTGCTCAAGGTCGTGTTAATCAGTGGTAGAACGGGTCTTGGACCGAGCTGCATCCATTGACAGAGCCCAAACTCCTAAGTGCCAAGCTGCTGCTTCGCCAGCAGCCTAAGGAGTAGGTCTGCCCCGGGGCCCTCCATTGCTTAGCTGGGTGTGGGTCTCACTGCAGTCAGGAGCCTCACCCTCCACAGGCTGTCAGAGCCTCCAGCTTCACTCCAGCTGAAACTACAGAAAAATACTCAGGCAATCTGGCTTTACGGTTTCCTTCTGAAATAGAAATACTAATACTTACAAATATTTTTGTGATGTTTATAGCTTATTGGAGACTTACCCAGGCGTTCTCTGGCCTCAGTCTTTCATGTGCCCAAAAGACAACCATTAACTTCTTATCATTTCTTTGCTTTGTAAACCAAAAATAAAATTCTGAGCCCCCCAACCAACTGATGGATCCCTCCCCTTGGCCAACGGCATTCTAAAGTTAACCAGAAAAACCACTTCAGGCCATGATGGGAAGTGGGAGTCGGACATGCCTCATTGTATCCTCCTCCCTTTAGGAATTCAGGCACAGCTGGCCAACATTAGCATCAACACAGAACCCTTAAGACCTTAAGACTGATAGGACAGATTCTTTTTTTTAGGACAGATTCTTTAAGTCTGATGAGAAACATTTACAATCTTTTCTTCTGAAGCTTGCTACCCGGAGGCTTTACTTGCATGACACAACTTTACTCTCCACAACCCTTTATTGATTCCAGGTCTTTAGATAATAACTCTTGCAACCAATTGCCAATCAGGAAATCTTTGAATCCGGCTGGGTGCCGGTAGCTCACACCTGTAACCCCAGCACTTTGGGAGGCTGACGCAGGTGGATCACCTGAGGTCAGGAGTTCAAGACTATTCTGGCCAACATGGTGAAACCCCCTCTCTACTAAAAATGCAAAAATTAGCCTGTCATGGTGGCGGGTGCCTTTAGTCCCAGCTACTTGGGAGGCTGAGGTCAGAGAATTGCTTGAACCTGGGAGGCGGAGGCTGCAGTGAGCCAAGGTCCCGCCACTGCACTCCAACCTGGGTGACAGAGCGAGACCCTGTTTCAAAAAAATAAAGAAAAAGAAAATCTTCGAATCTGCCCATGACCTGGATGCCCTCTCCCTTACAGTTTTCCCACCTACCAGACGAAACCAACATACATCTTACATGTATTGATTATGTCTTACGTGTGTTTATTGTGTCTTCCATGTATTGATGTCTGATGTCCCCCTAGAATATGTAAAACCAAACTGTAGCCTGACCACCTTGGGCACATGCTCTCAGGATCTCCTTGGGCTCTATCTCAAGCCATTGGTTACTCGTATTTGGCTCAGAATAAGTCTCTTCAAATATTTTACAGAGTTTGACGCTTTTCATTGACAGATGAACTAGGGAAAGGAGTGAGGGAGGAAGGTGGAGGTGTTCAGGGGCGGGTCCGTCCAGGAGGGAATTGTTTTATCCTGGCTTCTTCCTCCATCATTAATGGTAGAGTGCTGGTCTTTTTAAATGTAGGAGGTTTAGAAGAACTGTGTGCTCTGGGCCAAAGAACACAGGGAAGGACACAGGTGGAACCCCAGAAATCTCAGGGGGAGAGGCTCCAAGTCCCTGAATCTCTTTCCCTCTTCACCCCACCAGGCCCCTTCTGCTTCATGCTCATCTGCCCCACTGGGGCCTTCGGAGCAGGGTCCCACGTATTGAGAAGCCTGGGGTCGGGTAGCCACAATGTCTCTTACAAAGAAACATGCTGTTTCAGAACTTCAGCTCTGCATTCTTCCACATTTCCCCTCCATGCCAGGAGATTAAAATTCCACACTCCAGTTACTATAAAACTGCACCCATGGGATTTAATAGGCTTTTATAGTTGTTGATTAGACCTGACCTCCACATCGCCTCATGGTTCCAGGAAATGGCCATTTCAAACTCATTCTTCAAGTAAATGGGGGCTCTCTTTCTGCAGAGCAGAGGCATTCACCATCATTTTTCTTATGTTAGTTTGTGTAGGGCTGTGGAGGCCCCACAGGGTCGTGGGGTGTCCCTTATGCTGTGTTGAGGTGCAGGATCCAAGAAATAAAGAGACAGGACCCTGAAGAACTGGTGAAGAGCATCTGGACTCGGGGGCCACACCACCTGTGAGCGGAGATCTGCGGGCCCCCAAATGCCCCAGAGTATCTGTATTTATTAGGTACAAGCAGGAGGCAAGGTCGTGAGTGAGATCATCATCTATAGGCTTAGTAATAGGGCATACATAATCACCTGAGTCACAAGCAAGGGGGCTACCCCATTATGTCACCTGGGCAGAGAGGTGGGCTGTGTGCAGCAGGGGGCTGTGCCGTGCACAGTAGTAGAGGGTCGTGTGCAGAAAAGGGGTCCATCCCCATTAGGTCACTGAGGCAAGGAGGTGGGCTGTGTGCAACAGGTATCATGCGTAACACTTTTTATCTGGGGGCTGGAGACTTCAAAGGATTTCTAATAGAAGGATACTGTAAGCCAATGCAGTGGGAGCTGACAGACCTGTGCTATTCTCTTAAGATATTTATGGGAGGATGATTTGAGCTAGCACAGAAGCGAGAAAAGACTGACAGGGTGTACAGCCACTGTGACTGGGCACACCAGAGGGCTTATTTCCAGGATCTCAGGCCTGAGGCCTACTTTCCACAGGAACTGGATGCAAGGTACTACAACTCCTTTATCAGGAGGAGAGGCTCTTGCTCCAAGCCTGCCATACAGCGTATGCCCTTTCAGGCAGGACGCCACCGCCTGGATCCTTGGTTCTTGTCCTGGTCTGGCTGTTTTCCCATGTATTGCTTCTGTTCTGTGACTGCTCTAGGCATTCCTCCTACTACAACCTACTATATGGTTATACAGAAGGACTATATAAATCAGCACTAAATGTGTCAGTACAGCTCCGACTACAATACCCATGTGATTATATAGAAAAATTATATAGAACTAAGTAGGTATAAGTATTAAGTATGATTATGTAAACTAGATATATGTAAGCAGTAAGTTATACTTCAAGCACTAACTCTGTAAACTAATACATGATTATATATGCATGATTATATAAAGGAAACAGCTGAGCAGTAACACTATAAACTAAGACATTCTTCAGGCACTGGTTGTGCCTGGGTTCTGGACAGTTCTCCTTCCTCGGTGCCCATGGGAGGTGTTGCCCACAGTTTGTATTCATTTATGGCTGAGAAGAGATCGTCCTTATAATAAACAGGGGATTTTCTATTCACATGGAGTTCTTAATTTCTCTGGTTTAGTTTTCGTTCCAGACGAATTGTGAAATGTGTGAATAAACATTTAAAACGCTGGCGTGGGGCAAAGGCTTGTTTTGTGGCCTGCCTGTTTTTGAATTTCTCCATTTTAAAAAATCAAATGCCACTTTTTTAGGAGCAACTAAAATGTAATTGAGTTTTGGGATGCTTTGGATGTGTGATTACAATCAGCACGTGCTGCAATCCGCAGTCTTACTGCTGTGTTCCGAATTGAAGGAAATGCCAAAAAAGGCAAACGGTGCTACAGAAGCTGTATTTTCAATGGAGGAAAAAAACATGTCTTTCTTTGGAGTTCACCTGGATACATTTTCATTTGTTTGGGAAGGAAAAATCAAGTCCCTGGATACAGAAGAGGTAACTTTAGAAATGCAGAGGGCATTGCCCCCGGCGTTTGTAAATTGCCTACGAGCATAGGGCTCCCTGCCAGGTGCTGCAGAAGAAATACAGTGTTAAGCGTTCAGATAAGATGGCGAATTCCAGTTGCATCCTCATTTAGAAAGACTTCGGAATTTGAGATAACAAAAGACCCTAAAAATCACTGAATCATATCATCCAATTTTATAGAAGGAGACTCTAAATACTAGAAATGCCAAATTATGTGCCCAAGTCCTTGTACTTAGAGCATGTATTATTTTGGGACCGTTAGCTGTGTGTGAGGCACTGTGGTGGGAACTTTATTTAGGGTCTTCACACAATTGTGTGGGGTGAGTGCTTTGATCCCCACTTTACAGATGGATAAGCAAAGGCTCTGGGAAGTTAAATGAACTGGTCTCAATCACAAACATAATAAGTAGTGCGAGAGCCGGGATTTGAAACCCGAAGTGCTGACTGCAGAGACCAGCATAGACTTTCCATGACACATCCCAAACATGGGCTGATTCTTAGCTTGGAGCAAATGCTGGGCAGGGAGAACCCTGAGCTTCTTTGGGGCCGGGAACTGAGCCACACCAAGCAATGGGGCAGTGGGCTGGGGGCATTTGGAGGAAGGACATCTGTTCTGAAGTTAGGGAACTTCTGGGACCTCAGAGGGCCCTGTGGGGTACAAAGAAGGAACTGAGGCCCAGAGACGCCACCTGAGTTGCCTTGCTAGAGTCTGGGACTGTATTCCTGGCCCCCCAACTGCTGCAACACCTGGGGCTCCCGTTCTCCATTCCCTCCCAGCCAAAAACCAGCATCGGAGCATCTGGGTCCTGATACAGAGTAGAGTTTGGAGTGAGAACAGCACTAAGTCAAAAGGCAGAAATGTCCATAAGGAAATGATAAGTAACTTAAAAGAGAAAATAAGGCCATGTGAGTGATCCAGTGAGAGCAATAATGGTAGTGACAGGAGGATTCATCCTCTTGGATCATCACAAAGCTGTTAAAAGGAGACTGAGCCATATTCTTTGTGATTCTAGGTCCAGCTCAGAAAGCTGTCCCAGTGAGACGATTGGAGGGTGTTTGATTTCTGGCTCAATTCTCGCCTAACTCCAGCCAGTTATACATAGCAAATGCTGTATCCTGTGTGTCAAATTGATAGCAGGCATTCAAAGCACAGATAAAAAATAATCCTCCTAATTATTAATAATATCATTCATATTTATTGACTTTTACCATGCAGCAGGTGCTGAGCTAAGTGCTCTTCTCTGGGCCAGGTCCTGGGCTGGGTGTGCCAGAGAGATCATCCCAGCTCAGTCTTACAGTAGGGTCCTCAGGGCGTGGGTCACTAGAACTGCACCTCAGCAGGATAGAGCTAACTTGCTCAGGATCCCAGGATGAGACAATGTGGAAGCTGGGATGTGAATAAGAAATGTGTCCAAATTCCAGGATCCATGTCGGCTCCCAGGATGAAAAACTGATCCTTTCTGGCCCTGCTTGTCAAATTGTAGCAAGCAGACAGCCTGAGATAAGTGTCCCCAAACCCAAGCACTGGAAAAACATGTATTCATATGTTTCTTACTTGAACACTTTGAGATTTTCTAAAATAAGACTTTCAGTGGCTAGACCATCTAGTTGTGCCATGGCTTTCAAAAGTATGCCCTTTATTGTTTACAGAGAGTTAGATGTGGTTTTTATTGGTACCAGCATGTTTTGTGCCTCCAGGGAAAGAATACCTGAAATCTCTGGTTTGCTTAAACACAGCAAAACCAGCCTATTTCTGGAGGTTGGAGTGTTTGCTTCTGTAATAGTTGAATCGTTTCCTTTCTGCTAGCACTTCATTAATAGATAATAGCTTTTATTTCTGATTATAATGACAGTATCTACTCATTGTATATAATTTGAACCATTCAGAAAAATACAGAAACAAAAATACAAAACACCAAGGCCTCATTGACTCAGCTCTTGGGCTCGAGTGTAATGTGATTCAGAGCATGAATTGCTAATGTGGAAGATATTCCTTGAGAAATTTCACTTACCATGAAGGCAGCTATGTAATTTTAAGTTTGCATATGCCTAGATTTGAGTTAAAAGTAAAGCATTAAAACAGCAAGGAAATAATGGTGACCCAGGGTTGTTTGTGAAGACAGGTTCCGATAGTGGTCATGAATTGCTATGTTTTCAAGAAGCAGTGCCTCTTTAAAAATACAATCACAAGGGATTAGGGTGTCCCATTCTCTGTTCAGACGTCACATGCCCTGCTACCCACTGAGCTCTGGGTGTCATGAGCTTCTGTTAATATAGAATGAGCCAAGCTGGAATCAAGGGTCTCACCATGAGTCCACCCAGCAGCCAACACTGTGTTAATGGAAATGGCCAGTGCTCAGTAGGACTGGTGCTGAGACGAAAGGTCAGATGGAGAGGTGGGACAATGTGGTGAATAAAAACACGTGTTCTGCAGCTAGACAGCCTCTGTTGAAACCCCTGTGACTCCACTTACAAGCTGTGGATCTCTGGGCAAACTAATTAACCTCTCTGAGCCTCAGTTTCCTCATATGTGAAATGAAAATAAGAACAGCACCCAGTCCAAAGGAGAAGATTAAAGGAGCTATGTCATATGATACTTACATGTAATTGGCATGGGGTGTGCACTCAACATTTGTGCTTGTGTCTTTCCATGTGACAAGGTCAATAATAGAGGTCTTGAAGAATAGGAAGGAAGTTCATTTTATTTCAGTTCTCCTAGTAATGGAGAGATGAAAAGGTGGTTGCAGCCTGGCCAGATGGTTGTACTTGTTAGGACAGGCTAACAAATCCCAGACTTTCAGGGGCTTGTAAAGAAGAGCCACTCAACCCATGTCCACTACATGATCTGGGTTGGGTGGCTCTTCTCCAGGTGATAATGCAGGAATCCATGCTGTTTTCATCTTGCATCATGTCATCTGGAACGTATAGTTTACAAGTCTATCTCAGGAAAGGACAGAAGGCTAGAGACACATGACATCACTTTAAATGCCATGTCAGAGGCTGGCATATGTCACTTCCACCCGTATTTTACTGGCCCAAACCCAGTTACATAGACCCTCTCCAATGCAAGAATGGCTGGGACGTAGAAGGCATGTGGACAGATGCTCAGTGTGTGGCAGTGACTACGTGCTGTAAGGGGTGTGTAAAAATCACTTATTGCCAAGAAAGAGAACATCAATAATGACTTTGCAACAGGTGACTTCCTGGAAGTTAGGAAAACTCCTTGTGTCCTGGCTTTGGAGATCTGTTTAGAAAAGCAGCAATGTTGCATCGTCCAGGAAATCTGACATCTGCATACCCTTTACCGAGTGGCACGATCTCTCCACTCACTGCAACCTCCACCTCCTGGGTTCGAGTGATTCTCCTGCCTCAGCCTCTGGAGTAGCTGGAATTATAGGCACCCACCATCACAGCTGGCTAATTTCTGTATTTTTAGTAGAGACGGGGTTTCATCATGTTGACCAGGCTGGTCTCGAACTCCTGACCTCAAGTGATCTACCCTTGTTGGCCTCCCAAAGTGCTGAGATTACAGGCATGAGCCACAGTGCAAGGCCTAGTTACCAAGCTTTTTATGAGTGAGGCAGAGAGCTCCGAAGGAAGATGATACACTGTTTTCTGTTTTTTTTTTCAAGAAAAGTATTTCCAGGCACTCATCTGTGGCCAATCTTCATTAAGTCTGTGCTTGCAATTATTGTGCCTCCTACGGCTAGGGATACAAAGCCTAACACATATGTACTGAAGGTTACTGGTGACCATGCGTCATCAAAGAACGGTTCCGTTTCCCATGATAGGTTGCTAAGGTAGTGTAATTTGGCTTTACATTTTAAGTCAAGCCCTAATATAAAAATCTGTTTAATTGTTTGAGGTGTTACTGTCTGGATGATTAACCCTTCCTTATCTGCTTGCACATGAGCAGGATTTGCAGGCCCATATCGGACAAAGTTGAATGGAGAATTAAAGGAGAATTATTCATAAAATATTCAGTGGATTGACACTAAATTGGTTTGTTTTTTCCACTAAAACTCTTGAAGGAAAGGTCCAGATCAAGCCTATATGTTCCTTGCCATATGCCTAGCACCTAATCTGATGTCAGGCATGAGATAGGTATTTTAAAATGTTAGCCAGCCGTGGTGGCTCACGTCTGTAATGTCAGCACTTTGGGAGGCTTAGGTAGGTGGATCACATGAGTCCAGGAGTTTGAGATCAGCATGGCCAGCATGGTGAAACCCCACTTTTACTAAAAATACAAAAATTATCCAGGCGTGGTGATGACATCTGTAGTCCCAGCTACTCAGGTGACTGAGGCACAGAGTCACTTGAATCTGGGAGGCAGAGCTTGCAGTGAGTTGAGATGGACTCCACCCTGGGCAAGATAGTGAGACTCTGCCTCAAAACAAAAAAAAAATTAACTATTAAAATGTTGTTATTGAATAATAAAGTTTAAAAATAACTGCTGATTTAATTAACTGATGTCTCCAAGAATTGGAGAAAGCTTGCTTCTGCCTGTAAATGTTCACCTTCTCCTGTGTTCTAAATGCCTCCCTTGCTCCTACCTGGCATGAACCAAACTCGTCAGCTTCATGTGCCAGTCTGGCCTCTTCTATAGCATTAGCCGGGTTGATCTGTCCCTTGTCTTAAGCATTAAGGTATTTCCTACCTGGTACACAGATGTACTGACTTCACAGCCATTCAACAGGTGTTTGACCGTTTGACTGGGTCCCCTGCCTACCTGTATGCCGGCTGCCCAGCTCAGGTCTCCGAAAGGAGGGGCCCAGAATGCCTAGCAGCTTTGGACAGTGAATGTGTGAAGACAAGCTTAGCCCATTTCCATCTCTCCGCATATGTCAGCCCTTTTAATATGTGACCGCACCCAGGAATTCAAAGAAGCGGCTTCCCATGGTCAGTGGTGGGTTCTCTTGAATGCCCCACAGTGGTGATGGGAGGGAGTCTATAAATCCCAACTGTCGCTCATCCTGGTGGTGATGTGTTGCTGTATCAGATCATAACGCAACAAATATCTGTTATATTAGAGTTGTAACCGGAAAAACTTTCTGTGTTCAATAGGGTTTACATTCATTTGATTCTCTCAAACCATCATGAATCCCACAAACATTGGCAGAGAAGTTACCGTGTGCACAGGCCTTTGCCATGGACTGTAGATGTCCTCCCCATCACTGTCCCTTTGAGTCTTGGGCGTGGCCACACCAGGGTTCTCTGCACATTCCCATCAAAGCCTTCTCATGAGCTTCCCCGGGCCCCCAGGTTTGTGGGCATCACATTCGAAGCCCCCTCTCATTCCTGCCCTGTTTGGATGGGGACTCATTTGGGGCTGTCTTCCAGTCTCTGACCTGGGTGATTCCTGTCCAGGCAAAGGCTCTGGGTGGCTGGAGGTGAGGACCTGAGCTGGGGAACTGTCTTAATCTGAATTCCTTCCAAAGCCGGCTCTGAACAAGGATTTGATTCTAATACAAGTAGTTGATTGCGAGGGTGGTCCCAGGAAACCGCTAGCGGAGTGGGGAGGTGAGGCTGACGGGGGAGGCAACAATATGGAGTGTGTTGTCAATCATTTCCCTGTGGACAGCTAGAGCTTACCCCTGCCGCGGAGCTGACTGTCCCGCCAGGGATAGAAGTGTGGGAGTGCAGAGCAGGTGTTCACATTCGGCTCTCATCAGTCGTAGGTTGAGGGCTTTGGGGGTTTGGGGACTGATTCCTAGCACTTCAGGCCTCTCCCTGGGAAAAACTCATTCCAAGAGCCAGAGGAATCCTCAGGCAAGGAGACGAGGATGCTGGCAGTGTGGAGTCCAGCAGGCTGCAGTGGAAGAGGGGATGCAAGCAGCGCCTGCAGTGTCTACTGCAGGGCAGAGGCCAGGTTAGCCCAGTGAGAGCTGGGCGGAGGCCAGGTTAGCCCAGTGAGAGCTGGCAGACACAGCGTGTCTGAGGAGGGCTGGCGTATGGCACTGGAGGGCTCTGCTTGAAATTGGCAAATTACCTCCTATCCCAAGGCAACTTGAAAATCAGATGTGGCTTTGCCAGTAACTCCTGCAACCTGTGGTTTCATTCAGGACAGCAGATGCTATCAAGGGCACTGTGCCCTTTGGAATGTAGTTGAGGCAGGAAGTTTGCTTGTTTTGGTGATGGCTGATATTTAAGAATTTTAGCTTTGAGTATGCTATAGTGGTCAGAAAGGAATTTAAACAATTTGTGTGTGTGTGTGTGTGTGTGTGTGTGTGAATGCATGTTAGTTATTACAAACGGTTCCTTGTTTAAAAAGCTATATATACTGTTGTGCTAAGAAATGCTTGTATTGTGAAGACCAGAGAGATTTGGGTAAATGGACATTATAGCACAGTAGATGGCATTATTATTTAAATGCATAGAGAACTCTGAGTTTCAATAGAATAATGGTGGTTGCCTACATCCAAATCTCTTCCCATAACTTAAAATAAAATCTACCCAAGTCAACAAATAGAGCGAATAAAACCATTGTTTACACAATCCCTCAGGATTACTAAGAGACAAAATTCTACAGACTTTAAATTTCCTGTAAGTAGTAAAAGAAGCACCCGGGCCCAGCCAGGCAGTCTCTGGAGCCCGCCCCTGTCTAGAGCATTGGGCGGAGACCACAGAGGGCAAATGGAGAAGGGCAGGAGTGTGCAGAGCCCTGGGGTGATGCAGCCCAGATCACATCAGCCCCGGAAAGACGGCCCCATCCCGAGTGGGAAGACGGCCCCATCCCGAGTGGGAAGACCAGACAGCGTGAGACTGGAGGCTACAGCCATAGGAAAGGCGAGGTCACTGGGAGAGACGAGGGAAACTAGGAAGGGCACTGCCCCTTAGAGATTTGGTGATGTCCAGAAAGAAGGCAAAAAGCATAAAATTAAGGGTCCTTCAGAGATCAAAGAAAACCACAAAATCACAAGACGCTCCCCCTCTTCCAGAGGAAGCACTATACTGAAATTGCACTTCACTCTGTCAACGGTAGAGGGCGCGTCCGAATCAAGAAACCTAGTTCGTCACCCGCACACTGTCCCCGTCTATATCAACTCTCACCCACGATCCGGAAAATAGATGCCAAAGGAGCAGAAAGTGGCAGACAACGTGCAAGCAAAGCTGCAATCAGAAGAAACGAGTTTGCGAATCTAAGCATTTCAGCTAGTGAATGTTCTCACCCTCTACACACACACACACACACACACACACACACACGGCAAAAGTGTGTTTTGTAATGGCATTCCAACACTAATTAAATGTCCTCACATAAGAATTTTCATATGTTAAAAAAACCTAACCTTTAATCAAAAAAATCAGAACCAAAATGGACGAAAGCCAGGAAGATGTGAAATGAGAATTGACTGAACTCCGGAAAAGAAATGGAGAAATTCAGTTTGCAGATGCTTGTGCTGCCAGGCGGGACATCCTTTCAGTGAGTGGATGGATCAGTAACTTAGCACCTTTTCTCTGTTACCGTTTCCCATCCACAGGTCTGTTTTCTAAACTTCAGCCTAAGGCAAGCATTTCTTATCCATAAGCGTCCTGGCTATTTCAATAGGAAACGTTGTGAAAGGCCAATGTTGGTCATCATTTTTACTTGCCAAGTTCTCTATTGTATGAGACTGTAAGAAATACCCAAATACTTTCCCAGGGAAAATCAGATTGAGTGGATTAAACTTTCCAAGGAGAGCTTCATTCTCCTTGGCAATATGTCAAACTTTCAGAGATAGCCTTTTCAGAGATGTTTCCAAATTGTAATGGACGGCTGCAATAAATGATGATGTATTTTATAGTTGGAAAGTAATTTTCATACATTATATTCATCATTAAAGTTGTATATAAGTCAAAGTAACACGTGATAGTTTCTTCCTTGCCTCTGTGTGACCACAAGCAGCTTAGAAATGCTTTGTCTTGGTTTATACAAGTGAAAAATGAGAATGGCAATGGCTTTCCCCCATGTGACATTTGTAGTGCATTGCTAACCTCAGGCTGCGGGACAGATTGTGTTTTTCTAAACATAGCCACCATAGCATTACCCATCCCACACATTCTCCTAGTCACCCCCTTATCAAGAGGTAAAGTTGAAAGCCTTCCCCTTGAGTCTGGGTGGGTTTGTGTCTCATTTGTAGTCAATAGAATGCAGCAGAAATAATACGTCATTACTTCTGAGGATAATTTGGGAAGAAAAAGATAATGCAGTTTCCACGTTGCTGCCTGGTACATTCTTGCCGGAGTGCTGAGCTGCCACATAAGCAGTTAGACTATTCTGAGGCCACCATGTTATGAGGAAACCCAAACTAGCCCATGCAAACAGATCACGTGGCAAAGCCCTGAAACTGCATGAAGAAAGAGACATACCCTACCAGTCTCCAGCTGTTCCAGCCATGCCTTCCCGCTCCCCACCCCCACACTCGATCTTTTGTTCCAGCTCCAGTTACCATCTGGCTGCAACCACATTTGAGCCTCTAAGCCAGAACTACCCAGCCAAGCCCTTCCTGAATTCCAGACCCTCAGAAACCATGGCAATAATAAAATGATGATTATTTTAAGCCCCTGAGTCTTGCCGTGACTTGTTATGCGGCAATAGATAATGAGGATGCATGAAGCCTGAAGGAATACATCATCTCTGGGATAAGCGTAGTGACTATGCCGAGTACCTTTGGTGGTAGTATTGTTTTGGATAATTTTTAAAGAGGAAGTTGATAGGACAGAACATGTCTCTTTTGGGAGGAATTATGCTTCTCTCTAGATTTAGCTTTTAAGCTAACCTTTCCAGTGGAAAAGAATTGAGTTATTTTCCAGTGATTTTCTGATTTTTGTACTTGCAAAGCTTTATATACCTATTGCTTTTGGTAAAAGTAAATGATAGCATAGATTACTAGAGCTATGTATTTTGTTTCTGGATGGGATAAAGCTAAAAGGACATAGGGACTAAGAACGTGGCTGCTGGTCTCAAGGATTTCTAATGAAGCCCAACATTGGGTAGCTCTCCAGTTAATTCTATGGTGAGCAAACATATTTAACATTCTAGGCCATAAGAAAGAGAAATGACCTCAAATGGGGGCTAGCGCAAGATTTTATTCCTGACATCGAATGTGTAGTGATTAATGTCATGGAGTCAGATGGTTTGAATCATGGCTCCCTCACTTACTGGCTGTGTGACCATGGGCAAGTAAATTTATCTCTCAACAAATTTATTTGTTGCCTCTTCTGTTGTTACGAGGGTTATAGCAAGGATTGAATGAAATAACAGACGTGAATGGCTTAATACAGTATCGAGTATACTGAGTGCTCAGTAAGTGGTAGCTAGTGCTGTCATTAAGTTATGCTCTCTGGATTTTACAGATCCAGAGACATGGATCTAGTAAGGGGAAGATTGACGGTTCAGAGATTAAATTGCTTGACTCGAGCATGTGCACACTGGTGACCATGTTACTACCCTATGCATTACACAAGACAATCTCAGATCTATTCCATCTGCCCAAGATGATGGTCTTTTCCAAATAAAGGAAGACTTCCTCTATCAGTAGTGTAAAGGACTATACCCTTCCCTAACTAGAATTTCCAAATAAGTTATTGTGTTTTTATTGTAGAATTTAACATTTAGATTAAAAATACCTAGTGTGATCTCAGCAAATTACCATTGAAAGATAACCACTTTAATCTGCTAAGGGGTAGTGCAAGCCATATTGAATAGTGAAATACCTATTGCTTTTGCTTTGATGTATGGAATAACACAAGAGTGCCCTATCACTCTTCTTCACTCTCACCTTATAGCACCCATCACTCTATCACCTGTATTCAACAATGCACTGGTAGTCTTACTAGGATACTAAGGCAAGAACAAGAAATAAATGTTATTAAAAGTAGCAAATAAGAATTGGCCAGGCACAGTGCCTAATGCCCATAATCCCAGCACTTTGGGGGGCCACGACAGGTGAATCACTTAAAGTCAGGAGTTCAAGACCACCAGCCTGGCCAACATGGTGAAACTCTGTTTCTAGCTCTAACATCACCAATTATCAAGACATGCTATAAAGCTGAGCATGGTGGCAGGCACCTGTGATCCCAGCTACTCGGGAGGCCAAGGCAGGAGAATCACTTGAACACTGTAGGCGGAGATTGCAGTGGGCTGGGATGGTGCTACTGCACTGCAGCCTGGGCAACAAAGCAAGACTTTGTCTCAAAAAAAATATTTAAATTGCCATTACTCAGGAGTTAATATACTATTAACAAATAGAAAATTAAATAGAAAATGTGATTTACAGTACCATACAAAAAATTGAATACTTAGGAATAAACTTAACAATGGATGTGCAAGAACAACACACCAAAACTACTAAAACTACAAAACATTGAGAGAAATTAAAGAAGACCTAAATAGATAGAAGGACATACCATGTTCATGGATTGAAATATTTTAAAGATGTCAGTTCTCCCCAAAATAATCTATGGATTCGTTAAAATTTCAAGTAAGTCCTAGAAGAGTTATTTTCTCTATAAATTGGCAAGTTAATTCCAAAATGTAGGTGAAAATGAAAAATAGTTATAAAATTCAAAACCATATTTAAGAACAACAGCAAATCTGTAGCTCTTATATCACCAATTATCAAGACATGCTATAAAGCTACATAATGAAGACTGTGGCATCAGAACAATGATAGACAAATAGGTAAATGGAACAGAAGTGAGAG
This sequence comes from Aotus nancymaae, assembly GCF_030222135.1. Taxonomy (NCBI): domain Eukaryota; kingdom Metazoa; phylum Chordata; class Mammalia; order Primates; family Aotidae; genus Aotus; species Aotus nancymaae. The sequence continues at coordinate 5,966,315 of NW_026988412.1, read as the reverse complement.
TCCAGGGACAGATCTGCAAGATATGCAGTATCTTGGCTTACAACAAAGGCTACACTGCAATTCAGTGGGGGTGGGGAGTGGGAGGAGAGTCTGTCTTTTCCACAGGTGCTAGTCAGTTGATATTCATGAGGAAAAAAATAAAACTTAATTCCTATGCCATACACAAAAATGATTTTATGATGGATCATAGGCTTAAATGTTAAAACTAAAACAAACTTCTAGAAAAAAATATAAGAGAAATATCTTCACGAACTTGGAATACACAAAGATTTTTTAAAATAGTACTTTTCACTTAAGACGTGCACTGGCTGGGCGTGGTGGCTCACGCCTATAATCCCAGCACTTTGGGAGGCCGTGGCGGGTGGATCACGAGGTCAAGAGATCGAGACCATCCTGGTCAACAAGGTGAAACCCCATCTCTACTAAAAATACAAAAATTAGCTGGGCATGGTGGCACATGCCTGTAATCCCAGCTACTCAGGAGGCCGAGGCAGGAGTATTGCCTGAACCCAGGAGGTGGAGGTTGTGGTGAGCTGAGATCACGCCATTGCACTCCAGCCTGGGTAACAAGAGCGAAACTCCATCTCAAAAAAAAAAAAAAAAAGATGTGCACTTTACTTTATGTTAGTTATACTTCAATACAATTTCCTCTCTCTTGTCTTCTGTTATGTGACACTCTTAATTTTCTTCCTAGTCCTTTATGATGTCTCTGTCTCTGCTAGTTTCTTTACTTTTATTTTGTACAAGGGTCTTTATGCAGTTTACTTATTTTCTCTTGCTACAGTTGGTATCTTGGGCATCTTACCTATCTATCTGTAGCTTTAGCTGCCCGCTCCCTGTAGGTGGCTCCTAATCTTACATCTGTTGTTCCAATCTGCCTCCTCCCATGAGGTCATAGGACTCTCAGGAACATGCAATTGTTGTCTAGTTCCATGCGGTGTGCTTCAGTCCCCTCTGTGGCATCCCCAGGGGTTGTCATTCAGTCTGTGCTTTAATATCTTTGATGAGGAGAAAATTACCCAATCCCAAAGTGCTAGCCAGAGATTTCTCACCTTGAGTTACAATTTGTCTTCCTCTAAATTCTGGCCTTTGATTCTCCTCTTATGTGACACTAATCAAGTCTAATTCCACTCACATGACACAGCCTTCCCTGTTTTTTCTTTTCTCCAAGTCAATCATCCAAGACTCCTTTAAACATTTTTTTCCTAAACATGGTCCCATATTTTATTTCTATTTCTTGACTAGCCCCAATTTTATCACACATCTATTAAATGTGACACCCAGAATTAAACAGAAGGCTTGAAGGTGATCTGGCTTCTGTAGACCATCATTTCCCTTTTTGTAGATGTGTTGTTTTCTAAATGTGGAGTTACTCATTTGTCTCTAGTAATTCTTCAACTGCCTGTTGGATTTCTCAATCTGGATCTCCCTGGAAACCTCAGACTCAATTTATCCAAAAATGAAATAATCACACATCCACTGACACCGGCAACTACCCTAGTCTTACAAGGCCAGCAAGTCAGGTGCCTGCTTCCCACTCAGATAACTTGATCTCTAGCCTTATTAATTAGGGGACAGCTATTACTCTACCCTGCCTTCATTCTCTATTTGTATATGTGGGTTTAGGGAAGGGGACTTTTTATCCAGATACAGAATTGTCAATTTATTCCTGTTAAGTTTTCAACTAATGGACTTTTCAAGTTGGGCTCAACTTACCTAAATATAGGATAAGCTGGGCTCTGTGGCTTGTGCTTATAGTCCCATCTACTCTGGAGGCTGAGGTAGGAGGACGACTTGAGTCCAGGAGGAGTTCAAGGACACCCTGGGCAACATGGGGTGACCCCATCTGTAAAAAAATTAATAAAAAATGAATAATCATCCACTTGCCCAAGCCAATTCCCCCTCCCAACTTCCTTATCATTTGAGTGGCCTTATCTGGCCCTTCTTCCTCATGTCTGTCACCTTCTGTTTTAGTCCAAGCCCATATTCCTTAGTTCAGGTCTCTCTTACCTGCCCTAAGTGGTCCTTTCACCTCTAGCACTCCACCCCTACTCTGAGACAGTCGCTAGCTCCCATGGGTTTGCCTTGTAAAATGGAAACCCTTCCCTTTGTTCACACCGTGACCTGGCATGCCTTTCCATGTGAATCCTCAATGCCCCAAGGGCTAACCAGTATTCTAATGGTTGTACCTTGGCACAGCTGCTTTAAACGAAGTGGTTCTGTCTAAACTAAAATGCCTTTCCCTACACTCCCCAGCCAAAACTACATTTGTCTTCTGCATCACTTTCAGATGGCCCATATAGAAAATCAAGACTTTGGCCAGGTGCAGTGGCTCACACCTGTAATCCCAGCACTTTGGGAGGCCAAGGTGGGTGGATAACAAGATCAGGAGTTCAAGACCAGACTGGCCAACATAGTGAAACCCTGTCTCTACTAAAAATACAAAAATTAGCCAGGCGTGGTAGTAGGCATCTGTAATCCCAGCTACTCGGGAGACTGAGGCAGGAGAATCACTTCAACCCGGGAGGCGGAGGTTGGAGGGAGCCCAGATAGTGCCACTGTTCCAACCTGGACAACAGAACAAGACTCCATCCCAGGGAAAAAAAAACAAAACAAGATTTCATGTGTGTTCCTGTAGTATATAGCTTAGACCTTGAACAAAATCTCAAGTGGCTTTGAAATTGAATAAACAAATGAATTACTTGCCCCATTTCTTCAGAAGTGATTGGAAAATTATCACAGATATATATGTATTTCTAAAAGTACTGGCCATTTCTAAAGAAAAGATTGCCAAAAAAGTGAATAAATGTATTTGAGAAAAATGACTAAAATACTGTTTGGTGGATTTTATTTAATTTACTCTTCCATGTTTAAGAAGGCACCAAAGAATATAATTTGTGTTACAGTGTTAAGGCTTAGATAGTTTAAGGTCAACAAAATTCTTAGCTTGATCCTTGAAAGAAAACTCGATCCACCAAAGAGCAGAGATGTGCCCCCTGCCTCAGGTGTTATTACGTGGAAATGCGAAGAACTTCATAAAATCACAGTAACGTGGCTTCTCCAAGAAAAACAGAGATCATCAGTTGAGGGAAGTTAACTAAGAAGTTCATTTTAAAGTAATCTAAATTTTCTTCATTACACAAAGGTCTTTGGGACGGGAATAAAAAATGTAACAAATATAAATCCTTATTTTTCATAGGAAATATCATTTCTTTTCCCAAAGATAAATTATTCTTTGAAGTAAGTATTCCTAGAACTGTTAACAAGAGGCATTTTGAGGAAATGCTCATATTCTCATCCAAAATCAGCATAGGGGTTGTCTTATCAGTGCAACTAGCAAGGCTTTATTTGCCTGCACTGTGTCCACTTCAGGCAACAGGTAAGGGATAAAGTCATCTAAACTTACCTAAAGTGTTCATGTTTTGGAATCACCCATAATTATTATCTTCATTCCTTTCAAAATGTTGAAAAGGGAACATGCATTTTTTTCTTCCCTCTACCATCCAGTTTTTTCTCAGGTTGTTTTCCATGGTTGGGGGAAGAGGAGGGACAAGTGGGACTCCTTCCAGAGACATGGCCAGGGCAGTAGACAAGGTCAACTTGACAGAATGAGCTGAAAGAAACTCTTCTTTGTGGACAGAGGAACTGCCTGGGAAGGTCTTCAGAGGCGAATTCTCCCAGAGGGGGAACTACACTTCCAGGCAGCACAGTGCGTCTTGGCTTTTTAGGGTCTACCTGTCTATAATGGTCATCCTCATCAATTCACTCAATTTCCATTTTAACAGCAAAAATATATATTTTTAAAAGATGGCAAAAGAAAGATATTCAAGTATATAACATGCTTTACTTTAATCGAATATTGACTGAGGCCTCATAGTGTCATTTCTCGTGAACGTCAAACAACAGCAGAATCCACCCGGGTCGTCAGAGGGTATCATGTGCCTGAGACACAATGGGAAAGCAGTGGTATAGGATGTAATGAGTGATGGGTATTTGAGGAAGACACTTGAACTAAGATCTGGAAACTGAGGGGATTGAAGCTCACAGGAGCAAGGGGTGCCTGCCATTGAGGACTTAGAGCAGACACGGGAGGTGGGGCAAGAGCCACCACAGGGGCTAAAAGTGGGACAGTGATGACAAACCAAAGATGCTTTGGTGACTGACAAACCAAAGGAGACTCTGAGCTTTGCCACTGACCAGCTCATACTGTTAAGCAGGTCACCTTACCTCTTCCAGCTACAAAATGAGCATATTCTGCTACCCCTTCATAGGCTGCGGGGTGATTTGAGGGAGGACGGCGCTCAGTGTAGTGCCTGGCATGGAATCGCTTCTGAAAACAAACTAGCAATTGCCTATTATGTTTTGAGATGGATCTTAAAGGTTTGGCAGGATGGTAACAGGAGATGGCTGCAGAGGGCAAGGTACTTCAGGATAAGTAGCCACTCTGTGTGTGTGTGTGTGTGTGTGTGTGTGTGTGTGTGTGTGTGTGTTGTTCAGCATATAGCACTGTGTTTGTGTGTTCAGAATACAGCACATACACCAGCACAGCCAAGGGTACTGATGACCCGTAAGACTTTGGGGATTATTCAGTCAGGCAGCACTGTCAAATATAAATATAACATGAGCTGCATATGTAATTTAAAATTGTTCGTAGTCATATTTAAACAAGTTAAAAGCAATAGGTAAAATTAATTTTAATAAGATATCGTATTTAATTCAATATTTCAACATATGATCGACATGAAAGTTTATTGAGGCGTCTTACATTTTTTTTATATTAAGTCTTCAAAACCTGGCGCATATTTTCTGCTTACAAAGCATCCCTATTCAGACTTGCCACATTTCAGGTGCTTGATCGCCACACAGGGCCCGTGGCTGTTGTGTTGGATGGCTCAGCCACAGAGGGGCTTCCCTGTGATAATAGCATGGTTTTTCCTGAATGTTAGTCTTTCTCTCTCTCTCTCGTCTCCCAGGGAGGGAGATGGCAATGACTTTCTCTAATACAATTAATTTAAAGAAAAAAAAAAAAGGAAAAGGAAAAAGCAGGGAGAAAAGAAGTGCTCCAGGGCACTATCTTCACAGCTGGCCTAATCCTGAAGTTTTCACAAATGAAAGTTCAAAGGGTTTTGGGAGATGCTGGAACATACTTTGACCCTTTTAGATTATACTACACAGATGCTCTAGAAATCTTGCACAAAGAAACTTATTTTACTTTGTGTAACTCCAAATTTTCCAGGTTATCAGGATTACAGGACAATGTTTTAACACTTTCTAAGGTTGGGAATTCATAGTTTTGTAGGAAAAGCTGTGGGAAAGATTGGACAGGCCTAGACTGACCCCATGGTAGCTACTGGCGCATTGCTAGGTTGCTAGGTAGGGAAGTACGGGGAATTGGAAGGAGAAAGCTCATAGCTAGGTGAGTAAATTCTTAGCCTGAGCCAACACTGGAGATGTGGTCCAGTCATGAAGATAACAGGGGCAGGATTCAGTGCCTAACGAAAATCAGTCAAATTGGTCACCAAATCCTTTAATCTGAGAAGCTTGAATACACTAAAGCAGAATGAACTCAGCCAATTTTACCTCCTTTAAGAGAAGATTAGGGAAAACAATACACCCATAATCACAATTAGGAATCCAAAGAATAATGCATCTATAGTCAACATGTACAGAATAGAGAAGAAAGGCTTTAGTGAGAGATGAACTCTACCAGTAGCAGCATTTCAAAACGGTACCCCACAAGTGGCCTGCATGTGCAAATACTCAAAAAGATTCAGTGGCTGGGCACGGTGGCTCATTTCTGTAATCCCAGCACTTTGGGAGGCCAAGGCAGGCAGATCACTTGAGGTCAGGAGTTCAAGCCCAGCCTGGCCAACATGGCAAAACCCCATCTCTACTAAAAGTATAAAAATTAGCCGGGTGTCATGGTGGGTGCCTGTAATCCCAGCTACTAGGGAGGGTGAGGTAGGAGAATCACTTGAACCCGGGAGGTGGAGGTTGCAGTGAGCTGAGATTGCACCACTGCACTCTAGCCTGGGCAACAGAGTAAGACCCTATCTCTAAAAAAAAAAAAAAAAGAAAGAAAGAAAAGAAATTCAGTGATACTAGGTAATGATGGATAATGTGCATATGAACATTCTAGATGACGCCATCAAAATATGTGGAAAAATAAGCAACTCCTTCAGTTTCTAGAGTAGCGACTACTAGATTGAGAAAATTTAAACCTAGTTGGTATTTCATTTTCTTCAACCCGTTTTTACCTTGAAGGTTATAATGTATAAATATCTTCATAAGGACTTCAGGGTTTCTGATGGGAACGGTGACTCAGTATTTCTCACAACATCTCGCACCTACTAGATGCTCAATCTTCATGAATAATTCTGATTAAGACAATCCCCTTCATAAATGTGGCTTTCCTCCATAGAAAAAATATATTAAAATTTAAGACAATTTAGAATTCTCAAAGGTAGAAACACTTTAGTCATCTTTAGAGAAATTCTAGTTTGTTGAGAAACCAATGTCGGTTGGAAATGAATTTGCATTTCTCTTAGGAACACAATCCTGTTAAAGTTCAATAACCCATTTAAAGCACAGGCGCTTTGCTGAGGAAATGCTGTGTGTGCACAGGCAGTGACACTGGCCCGGGAATCAGAACAGCACCCCAAGGTTTCCCAGCTGCTTAACCCGGACTCACAGGGAAGTCTCAGTCAGTCCATTTCTCTTTTTAATATACGAATGTATTTCTTCTTATGGAAAAGCACTATTTGTAAGTGGCTAGTGTTTTAGTTTCTGTAGTAATATCTTAGTTTCTGTAAGATATTGTGACATGTCACATGTATTCAGTGCAAGGTCAGTTTAGTGTCTGTTTTTTAGATTGTTTGGGTTTGGCTCTTTATTGTAGTTTTCAAAGTAAAAACCTCTTTGGAAGTTAATCAATAGCATTTTGCCTGGTGAGCTTTTTTTTTTTTTTTCAGGTCCTCAGAAAACTTAGTATTAAATACTTGTGGATGCTACTTAAGCAATATTAATGAAAACCGGATGTTGTAACCACTTTTTATTACCCTCTATTTTGCCCATGAGATAAGGGTGTCAGAGATCTAAAATGATAGAGTCTGATGTTAGAAGGGGTTCTAGGCTGGAAAACAGTCTAACTATTGAGAGCCTGCCAGTGACAGCAAATCCCCTTCTCTTTAAGGCCAAATGTGCGTTTCTTTCAGCCTCCTTAGAGTGCCATTGTGTCAAATCCAAATTGGAAATATATCCTAGAATGCTAAAACTCAGTCAACAAGTGTTAAAATGCACATACCTACTCCATGCTTCATGGGCAAAGGGAAAAAAAAAAACAGCACCCCCAAACAACACATACTGAAGTCACATCACTAAGCTCCAAGAGCAATCATCTAAGGATTTTTCAAATAGACAAAATATCACGTAAAAATACAGATATGAAATAAAGGGTTGGGCGCGGCGGCTCAGCCTGTAATCTTGCAGAGAACTGAGACTGCACCATTGCACTGCAGCCTGGGGGACAGAATGAAACTGTCTCGAAAAGAAAAGAAGGGAAGAGGAAGGGGAAAGGAAAGAAACGAAAGATAGGTAGGATCGGGCAAAGTGTGACACACACAGGCATGCACACATCCAGGAGGAATATATATAGGAGTTTGACCTTTTCTGTTTTGTAAAATGAAGGATTTGGTCCCTAACAAAGATTTGCAAAAGAGGCCTCTAAAGGTATGGACTTAGTCTCAGGAATTCACAGATCCTCCTTTGGAATGTCTGAAATACTGTATGTTTTTATATCAAGGATAATATTTACTAATTAATCAAATTACATTCTGGGCTAACTAGAGCAGTGTTTTTCAAGCTGTGGGGTCATGACCCACTAGTGAATTGTGGTTCATTAAGGGTTGAAGTTGGGTATATCCAGCATTGTTTTAAATAAAAGCGAAGAAAATGGAAAATATTAGAGTGTATGGCTGGTAGTAACAGTTAAGTATTGTTCCAGAAAATATTTGTTTCTGTTTTGTACGTGTATGCTTGAGTATGGATCATGATGTAAAATATATTTATTACCATGGATGGAAGTCAAATGTGTTTGTAAGCTACGAGTCCACAGATCCCCATTCTCAACCTTCAGTGCACATTGGAATCACCCAAAGAGCTTCAAAAATAGGGTTCGCACCCCCAGAGACTCTGCTGTAATTGATTTGAGATGTACTCTGGACTTGACACTTGCTTAAAGCCTCGCAGGTATGCAAGCAAGGTGGAGAATCCCCAAAGAATTGAGCCTTGGGACCAAGTTCTGCCAAGTAATTTCAATGCCTGCCTCTGAGTTTGAGTTTATTTGATTTCCCTTGGGGCCAAATCAGTTCATAAACTGAGATTGTTGCAAGGTATGAAGATGGGCAGAAGAGGCTTCGCACATAGTCAGTCTTTTTCCCCACAAGTCAAGGCCAAATGCAGTGTAATGGGGGTGAATGAATGAAAGCTGCACAGTAGTTCAGATAGAGAAACGTAGTGGGAGAATTCAAAGAGAGAGTGGAAGAGATTGGAATAATTTGAACTGTGTGAGCAGTTCCACTTGCCATTCCACTCAGTGAGTGTCCCAGCACCGGCATGACGCAGGGCACTGGAGCCTGCTGTTCTCCCAGCTGGTCTCAGTTTATAAGTCCCTATCACTCGTGTGAGCCTCTGCACACAGCAAATCAGCTGTAAGGGTAATTTTTGACTTGTTCTCTCATGTAAGCCCTTCCCTTCTTAGAAGATGCAGCCCCACCATATTTATGTTGCAGGAGTGATTTAGTTTCAGGAAAACATTATCCCTTGCAGTGAGTTACTTTTAATTGTATTCATTTACATGCCTATTCTTATATAAGTTACAATTGTGCTTGGTTTTATAAGTAAAAACAAGAACATTGGCCATTTACCCCTAGTTATTTTATTTGTACATACTTACTTAATACCATGATGTAAACCACGCAACAGAAGAAGCCATAGCGTTTTTGTCCCTTGAAAGGATAACCTCACTTTACTCACTGGCCCCCTTTACAGTGTGTGATTTGCGAAGCTCTCCCTTAATACAGCGGGGCAGTAAATTAAACCCCAGGCCTATCTATTAGTAAAGATTAGAAGATATCGTAAAGTGATGTCAATGTAGCTTAATGTTTACTGGGATGCCTTTGAGTAGTCCTATCTGTGTGTGAAGTACAGATTCAGAGGAAAATCTGGATGAAGAAGGAAAGTAGGATTTAAATGATTCCTGAAAAACGGTGGCGATCATGATCATCACTTACACTGGCCGTGGCAGCAGTGAACATTGTTGAGCGTTTACTAAATAACCTGCAATGGGCCAATGCGTTCTATGAATTATTCTACTTAATCTTTAGTGCTTTGAAGTATAATAAATGCTATTACAATTACCGTACTTTTTTTTAATATAAGAATCCAGGTTAAGCAATTTACCTGAGCCATTCATCTGGGACTGAAGCCCAAATATGTTCCATCCAGGCCCAAGAGCTGAATCTTCTCAAGGAAGAGGAGGGGGACAGGGAGGACATCCCAGGCCAGAAAGCTACCATGAATCCAGGCGTGAAGGAAGGGATGTGTGTACATCTGTGAGAGTTCCAGGGGAGGAGATGGTGGGGAAGTCAGAGCAGTTATAGAGCCTGACAGAGGAGCTGGGACTATGAAGTATAAGGAAAGCAATGGGGAAAGAGGAATGAGATAACCTTCTTTTACCAATGTCGGGAGTTCGATAGGACATCTAAGGATGGAGCAAGCAGGAGAATGGAGCACATGAGAAACATATATTTAGAAAAGAAACATACACACACTGTGTGCGTGTGTGTGTGTGTAATTGGATGTTGAAATGCACAGAAACAATCTGAAAAGATATAATTTAAATTATAAAAATGCCCACTTCTGCCAAGGATATAGGAGTTATTGGCGATGGTCAAAGGGAACTTAAGCTTTGATCTAATATTTGCATTTTGCTAGCAAGATGACTGCATTCATGCACGTACTTAGGTAATTTTAAAAAGGACACTGATTCAAACAGTTAAAAATGAAATAAAGGATAATATAGGAATTTCTTTCTTTTTTTTTTTTATTTTTGAGATGAAGTTTCACTCTACTGCCCAGGCTGAAGTGCAGTGGTGTAATCTGCTGACTGCAACTTCCATCTCCGGGGCTCAAGCAATCTTCCCACCTCAGCCTCCTGAGTAGGTGGGACCACAGGCGTGTGTTACTATGCCTGGCTAGTTTTTAGTATTTTTGGTAGAGACAGAGTTTCACCATGTTGCCCAGGCTGGTCTTGAACTCCTGAGATCAAGTGATCCACCCACCTCCGCCTTCCAAAGTGCTGGGATTATAGACGTGAGCCACTGCGCCCGGCAATATAGGAATTTCTTATTCAGATGAGTCACATCTCCAGGATCCTAGGCCGGAAGATTTCCGGACCCTTTTTGTAGGAAGTGATATGATACAAGGGATAAGGGAAAGAAATGAATTGTCACTTAATTGGTGGGGAAGATAGGATGCTTGCTGATTAGTCCCATTCATGAAAGATCATTGAGAGTTTTTAAAATCCGAGCATTGGCACAGGGATTTAGAGGGCACTCTGGTGAAAAAATCCCCCTCCTCAATCTCCTGGTCCAGAGGTGGAGGACCAGGAATGGGAAGGAAAGGCCATCACTGTTCTCATTTAGCAATGTCTCCTCCCAGAGCCAGGCTAGGAAGCAAGTCCTCTGTGCGGTTGTTCATTGTGTTTTTAAAATACATCCAAAACCCTCAATGGTCAATTTTTTGTGTTGTAGATGGAGACGAGAGATCTGGACTTCTGAACTTCTACCAGAAAAGATAAAATGTGCAAGCCCTTCAGAACGCTGGGGAGGTCGAGCTGAACTGCAGGGGGAGAAGAGGAGAGATGCTGGCGTGAAGGGGTATGTAGCAGCGAGACCATAACCCAGTGTGCACAACCCCAAGCTCGTCAGTGTGATTGGGAATATCGTGTGTTATCATTTTGGTATGTGGCTGTGGAAGGGACTTTGCTCTGACAGAGTGTCAGGGAGGATGTTTTCCAGGTGTCTGAGGGATTCTGTTCATGATACACTGGCAGCAGGGCCACATCAATATCAGGACAAGTTAGGAGTCCACAAGCATAAAGGGAAACCATTCACATTTTCGGAGCACTCGTCATGGGCCAGGCATAGCTTTAAGCACTTTAATGTGTTAACTCATTCAATTATCACAACACCACCAGAAGGTGGGCACTGCTGTTGCCACCATCTGAGGGATGACACAACCACCAAGTACAAAGAAGCTGGCAATAACTGAAAGAGGACATGGCAGTAATGATTCTACTTCTCTTTCTTCAGTTCCCACCACCTTGCTTCCTGTTATCTACTTTTTGTAGATTGTTTTTCATAGTATTATAAATCTTCACATTGAAAGGAAGTTGCATCAACAGTATATCAGTATAGGTCACTATGGCAGATCATATTTTTCAACACAGGTCACAGTCATGGCTCCTCCAAAACCTTGCTACTCATCCATCAAGTGGAGAGGTCTATTTTTCCTCTCCTTGAATCTGCACAGGACCCAGTGACTGCTTTGACATAAAGAATGTGGCAGAGTGATGCCAAGTGACTTCACAGCCTTGATTAGCAAAGGTGATGGGACTTCCACCTGGCTCTCTGAATCTCTTAGGATACATGCCCTTGAGACCCAGCCACCATGTTTCTGGGAATCCCAGACTCTGCAGAGAGGCCACATGTAGGTGCTCCAGTTGACAGCCCCACTGATAGGGGACTTACAAGGCTGGCTCCAGCCTCCAGCCTTTGAGCTGCCCTCACAGATACTGAATGGAGCAGAGACAAGCTGTCCCTGCTGAACCATCCCTGCTGAGCCCTGCCCCTATAGCAGATTCATGAGCAAAATAAACATTGTTGTTTTCAGCTATCTCATTTAAACCCACAGCAACACTGCTTAAGTGTAACATAGCATTACATTTGTTTACAAGTAAGAAAACAGAAGTTGAATGAGATGAACTGACTTACCCAAGGCCACATGGTTATTGAACATGTTACTGGAATTTCAATCCAGGGCTGCTGGATTTCAAGCTTGTAAGGTTCACCACTGCCCTTACTATACATTCTTTCTGGGCTGGGAGCTGGGCCTTAGCTTCCCTGTAGACACAACTGCTCTCAGAGAAAGCAAACTCTTGCAGAGTAAGAGGAACAAGAGAGAAAAATGTTAGAGAACTATCTCTGCACAATATGTTGCTGCTCTATTTCTTAATTTGGACCCTGGTTGGATGCCTCCTGTTCTAACTTAAATGTAGAGTTCTCTCAGGAAGTTGTCTATCTTCCCTCCATGAATTTAGATCCTGTGGTATCTGCTCATATAACAGAATATGTTTTTTTTCCTATCATGTAAAATAATAATCAGTATGTGATTATGTGATCAATGGCCCTATCCCTTGTTTAATTTTGTGAAGGCTGGGGATTGGTCTGTCTTTCCTATTCTTCACCTCTTTTCTTCTAGCAAAGACCCTGACCTGAGCAGAGAGCTAATAAATGCATGTTAAATAAACACCAAAGAGCATTAGATGTGAATTTTCTTGATGGTAATGATGACAGAGTAAGGAAGTGTATAGTGCCAGGTATAAACACTGAAGTCTTATCATGATGTTGTAGGTTTGTCTTTTGAGGCCAAAGATTTATTTCTAACTTCCTCTGTCCTTCCTGTCAGATAAAACATCTTTGTGCTTGACTTTCATAAATAAATAACTTCAGTAAAATGCAGTTGTAAACTAAACAATAACGGGAACTGCCACAGGACTCTGAGATACAATATTTCATTAGGCTATTATCCAAGCAAAAAATACTTTCAAGAGGGAAAAAGCCAATATATAACATTGGAGAACTGATGACCATGGCATCTGTTGTCACATGTAATCATCACAGCAGCCCGATAAAGGTGGGATTGTTATTATTCTCATTTTACAGATGGGGAAACTGAGTCCTAAGAGGTTAAGTCACTTGCCCTACATCACCCAGTTAGGCACGGTCAAAGGCGGCATTTGGAGCTGGGTCCTATGACTTCACAGGGCCCTGTCCTGAGCACCCCGTGCTTAGGTGACCTACCTGCTGGGCAGAAATGGCTACCCCTACCGGGTATGGCCAGGCCAGGTGTAGTGGCTCATGTCTATATAGCAAAAAAAAAAAAAAAAGATTTGTATTCCTTTGGGTATATATGCAGTAATGAGATTGCTGGGTCAAATGGTATTTCTGGTTCTAGGTCTTTTAAGAATTGCCACACTGGCTTCCACAATGGTTGAACTAATTTACACTCCCACTAACAGTGTAAAAGCATTCCTATTTCTCCACAGCCTCGCCAGCATCTGTTGTTTCTTGACTTTCTAATAATCACCATTCTGACTGGAATGAGATGGTATCTCATGGTTTTGATTTGCATTTCTCTAATGATCAGTGATGTTGAGCTTTTCTCATATGTTTGTTGGCCACACAAATGTCTTCTTTTGAGACGTGTCTGTTCATTTTCTTTGCCCACTTTTTAATGGGGTTGTTTGTTTTTCTCATAGATTTGTTTAAGTTTCTTGTAGATTCCGGGTATTAGACTTTTGTCAGATGGATAGATTACCAAAATTTTCTCGTATTCTGTAGGTTGTTCACTCTGATGATAGTTTATTTTGCTGTTCATAAGCTCTTTAGTTTAATTAGATTTCACTTGTCAATTTTTGCTTTTGTTGCAATTGCTTTTGAGGTTTTCATCATGAAATCTTTGCCTGTGCCTGTGCCTGTGTCTTGAATAGTGTTGCCTGGATTTTTTTTCCAGGGTTTTTATAATTTTGGGTTTTATGTTTAGGTTTTTAATACATCTTGAGTTGATTTTGGGTTTTACATTTAAGTCTTTAATTCATCTTGACTTGATTTTTCTATAAGGTATAAGGAAGGGGTCTAGTTTCAATTTTCTGCATATGGCTAACCAGTTTTCCCAGCACCATTTATTAAATAGGGAATCCTTTCCCTATTGCTTGTTTTTGTCAGGTTTGTCAAAAAAGCAGATGTTTGTAGATGTGTGGTCTTATTTCTGAGATCTCTATTCTGTTCCATTGATCTATGTGTCTGTTTTTGTACCAGTATCGTGCTGTTTTGGTTACTGTAGGCTTATCAAATAGTTTGAAGTCAGGTAGTGTGATGCCTCCAGCTTTGTTCTTTTTGCTTAAGATTATCTTACCTATACAGGCTCTTTTTTGGGTCCACATGAATTTTAAAGTAGTTTTTTCAAATTCTGTCAAGAATGTCAACGGTAGTTTAATGGGAATAGCATTTAATCTATAAATCGCTTTGGGCCGTATGGCCATTTTCACAATATTGATTCTTCCTATCCTTGAGCATGGGATGTCTTCCCATTTGTTTGTGTCCTCTCTTATTTCCTTGAGCAGTGGTTTGTAGTTCTCCTTGAAGAGGTCCTTCACTTCTCTTGTTAGCTGTATTCCTAAGTATTTTATTCTCTTTGTAGCAATTGTGAATGAGAGTTCATTCATGATTTGGCTCTCTGTTTGTCTATTGTTGATGTATAGGAATGCTTGTAATTTTTGCACATTGATTTTGTATGCTGAGACTTTGCTGAAGTTGCTTATCAGCTTAAGAAGATTTTGGGCTGAGACAATGTGGTTTTCTAGATACAGGATTATGTCATCTGCAAACAGAGACAGTTTGACATCCTCTCTTCCTATTTAAATTCCCTTTCTCTTGCCTGATTGTCCTGGCCAGAACTTAAAATACTACATTGAATAGGAGTGATGAGAGAGGGCATCCTTATCTTGGGCCAGTTTTCAAGGGGAATGCTTCCAGCTTTTGTCCATTCAGTATGATATTGACTGTAGATTTGTCATAAATGGCTCTAATTATTTTGAAGTATATCAACACCTAGTTTATTGAGAGTTTTTAACATAAAGGGATGTCAAATTTTATGGAAGTCCTTTTCCTCATCTATTGAGATAATCATGAGGTTTTTATCTTTAGTTCTGTTTATGTGATGAATTACATTTACTGATTTGCATATGTCGAAACAGCCTTTCATCCCGGGGTTGAAGCTGACTTGATCATGGTGAACAAGCTTTTTGATGTGCTGCTGAATTTGGTTTGCCAGTATGTATTGAGGATTTTTGTATCAATGTTCATCAGGGGTGTTGGCCTGAAGTTTTATTTTTTTGTTGTATCTCTGCCAGGTTTTGGTATCGGGATGATGCTGGCCTCATAAAATGAGTTAGGGAGAAGTTCTTCCTTTTCAGTTGTTTGGAATATTTGGTACCAGCGCCTCTTTGTACCTCTGGTAGAATTCAGCTGTAAATCCATCTGGGCTTTTGTTGTTGTTGCTTGTTTGTTCGTAGGCTACTTATGACTGCCTCAATTTCAGAACGTGTTATCAGTTTATTCAGGGATTCAAATTCTCCAGGTTCAGTCTTGGGAGGGACTTTGTGTCCAGGAATTTATCTATTTCTTCTAGATTTTCTAGTTTATTTAGGTACGTACTATTCTTATCCTCATTTTAGAGATGAGAAAAGTGAAGCACTGAGAAGTTAAGTTACCTGTGTGTCATGGTGTCTGGCACATTCAAATGCTCAATGAGTGTTAGTTACTTGTTAAAATGAGACTTCATTTTGGTCAAGAATTGGGATGCAAGTATTTATATGGGCAGGGATGCCCTGAAGCACAATGAGGGAGTGGGGAGTAGAATACAGAGGGCAAAGAGGCCATACAGTCTGTGACCATGAGCAAGTTACCTCGGTGGACACCGGGACTCAATCCTACCATCACTGCAACAGACTATGTAGGATCTGTCTTGGAAGTAGTCCAGCTATGGGACTTAGAAGTTAGGATATTCTTGGAAGAAGTTATAGGGACCTTTTTTTTTTTTTCAAGATGGGGTCTTACTCTGTCACACTAGGCTGGAGGGCAGTGGCACGACCTCGGCTCACTGCAACCTTCACCTTCTGTGTTCAAGCGATTCTCCTATCTCAGCCTCCCTAGCTGGGATTACAGGCACACACTACCACATGCAGCTAATTTTTGTATTTTTAGTAGAGATGGGGTTTTGCCATGTTGTCCAGGCTGGTCTCAAACTCCTGACCTTAGGTGATCTGCCCACCTCAGCCTCCCAAAGTGCTGAGATTACAGGTGTGAGCCACCACGCCTGGCCCAAGTTATAGGGACTTTTTAAAAAGCAATTGTGAGCATCATGGTTATAACCTGTACATTGCCACCCATTTTCCAGGGAAGGAAAGAGGAGAAACCTACTATGCACTATTCCCCCTGGCTTCCGGTACTTCCCCTTTGCTCTGGCATCAGCTCTTATATGTGCAACAAACCATCCCTAAACTCAGTAGGAAAACAGAGCTGCATGTAGTGCCTCACACTTGTAATCCTGTAATCCCAGCACTTTGGGAGGCTGAGGTGTGAGGATCTCTTGAGCCCAGAAGTTCAAGATCAGCCTGGGCAGCATGGTGAAACCCCATCTCTATAGAAGATACAAAAATCAGCCAGGCATGGTGGTGTGCACCTGTAGTCCTAGCTAACAGGGAAGCTAAGGTGGGAGAATCACGTGGATCCAGGAGCTAGAGGCTTCAGTGAGCCATGATTACACCACTGCACTCCAGCCTGTGCAACTGAGTGAGATCCAGTCTCAAAAAAAAAAAAAAAAAAAGACAAGAAATTGATAATAAGCATCTGTTTAGCTCATGCAAACAGAGGTTGGCCAGGGTCTGGCTGATCTAGGTTGGGCTCAGCTAGGCGACGCTACTTCCTGCACAGGTTCCGCTAGGCTTGGCTTCTCACTGATGTCTGGGTTCAGGCCAACAACACTTAAGCACATTCTAAGTCCAGGTTGGTGGGCGGTGGCTACCCGAGGGAAGCTCTCCTTGTGACAGTGGCAAAGGCGCGTGAGTACAAGTGGAATCCAAAGAGACCTTGTAAAGCTGGTGCTTGGAATCGGCACACTGACATTTCTGCATTATTCTATTAGCCGAAGCAAGTCACATGGCCAAACCTAGGTCAAGAGGCAGACAAATGTATTCTGCCTTTGCTGCAGGAGTTTCTGCTGTTGACCTGGGCTTAAGACCAGTAAGTCAGTCTACCATGCTTCCTTCTGCCAAATTGGGCAAGCATGATGTGAAATTTAAGTCTTTACTAGTGCTAATTTTAGTTATCACTCTCAGCAGGATCCCAAAACCTTAACTATATTATAGGTTGTTATTAATGGAAGATGCGTCGATACTAAAAGCTCTACGCCCTAAGCCTCCAGGAGTGTCTTTGTTATCTCAGAGCTGAGCTGGAAAGTGTTACCTTATCTTGTACGACAGCTTTGTTCACCTTAAAGTCGTGAGGTGTTTGGAGTTGGTGAGCTTGTTTCTCCACAGTGACAGCCTCTTACCACCTCAGCAGCCGCCTCAAATGGTTAGACTTGGATTCGGCACACTCCAGTTGCCCAAGCTTGTCAGAATGAAGTAAGAGCAGCCGGTAGAATGAATAAACCGCCAGTCATATTGATGTGTTTGTTCTCCTACGTTTTAGGAGAAAGCTTTGGATTTTGCAAAAATGTCTTTTCTGTGCTTCCCTCAATACCTTGGCTCTCTCATCTGGCACGGATGCAATTTAGTTGGAAGGAGAAGAGGCAAAGCTTTTATGTTGGTTGGAATTTGTAGCCATAAATTTACAGGACTTTTTCCAACCTAGCATGGAAAAGACTTGCTGTTTTCTGCTTTTTTGTGAGTTATAAGTCATAAAGCATATGCTAGCGGTGGCATCACTGTTGTGTTCTTGGCTGTCTAGAGAAGGTCTGTGGAAGAAACCTGAGTCTCAAATGATTAAATGTCTTTCCAAACACTCTTAAGTTATTTATACTGTGTCCTTGCATTGGCTAAGCAAGCAAGCAAATGAACCCAGGTCTTGACGCTAGTGTGTTACAGCGCATTCTAATTGAACTATGAATGAAATCATATGTCTTATGAATACTGATAAGGTGCCTGCATGCTTAGTAGCTTGCCTCTGTCTGTATAAATTCACAGGCCACACCTGGAAGTCACAGCCCGCCCCTCTCCTCCCTGAGCCTGGTCCCCAGCAGGGGCAGAGAGGCTGCCATGGTCCAGTGAGAGTCAGGTGAAGGGGAGTTGGGTGAAGGAAAGCTGAGAAGAGGATCGTATGTGGACATGGGGCTGTGGTATGGCCCTGCTTAGGTGGGGCCTGGAGTGACATGAGCTGGGGTCTGCCGTGAGCCCTTTCCACTCCCCTCAAGGCCCTGCATAAGTGATGTCACTCTATTTGCTCAGCAAAATCAGGGACACAGTTTTCTAGAACCCAGGGTGCTTCTCCTCCCCCAGTCCAACAGACAGTGCACCCTGATTGGTGGGCCCTTGTTTGTGTCAGAGATAAAACACTCTGCAGTGTTCCAGGTGGTCAGCTGTGGCCCACAGGCCCCTGGCAAGGGGAGACAGAGCCCTCAGGAGCCACGACTGCCCACCACGCAATGCCTACTCAGCTGCTGCTGGCCCCTGTGGGTGGCAGTGCTAGTGATGTACAGAATCCTGGGACTAGTACCAGTGACCCTAGGGATACCCTGGGTGATCCACGGTTACACTGCTGTGGTGACCTTTATGGTCAGGAGATGACACACGGTGAGAAGAAGGGCAGAGCTGGCCCAAAGGGATACCGTCCAGGAAAAGGCCGGAGCCACGATGCAGCCAGCACCCCAGGCCAGTGGGGGCCTCATGTCACCCATGCCACAGGCCGGTCCTGCATTGCTCCAAACCCTCTGCCTAGGGTTCTGAATGAAATGAGCAGGTCTTCCATCAGGACCTAGGTGAGCTTCTGAAAAAAGCATGAAAAAGGAAGCCTCCTGAACTTCTCCTAGTGACTGATGCAAAACATGTCCATACACTTCACAGCAGGGAGAGATCAGAGGAAAACCGCAGGTGATTTGAATGACAGCAGTGACCATCAGCAACCTGTAGAGCTGCCTGACCAGGATTGTCAGACGGAAACAACACTTGCAGGCAAAGAAGGAAAGGTCGGAGCAGGCCGCGGCAGGAACGAAATAGCCATGAATGTTGGAGTGAGGTGACTGACCTCCCTGGCCCACACCCCGCCCAGCATCTCGCATCTGCTGGAGGGTGGTAGAGACCACGCGGAGGATGCGGACTTGGCAGTGGAGGGGAACAGGGAAGCAGGATATGGCAGTCCCCTAGCCTCCCGGCCACAAGTCCCTCTGAAGAGTGTGGATGATGATGGTGACTTAGGTGCATCCTTAGATGTCCTGAAGGGGAGACTGGAGAAGCAGACATGCAATCATGGAAAGAAATCAAAGGCATAAAGAACTCACGGCACGAGTCCAAAGTCTGAACAGCGAACAGGTCTCTCTGCAGGGTGCAAGGGCACAGCTGGAGAGGGAGCTCCCAAAGCTGCAGCTGATGCTTCCCGTTCTGCCTGAACTCCACCAAGAACCCATGATGGAGTCTCATGGGAGTCCGCAGAGAGGACGCCTACTGCCTGGACCTCAAGCAGAGACTTCGCAAGGTGCACAATACATGAATCATGTGTCACACCCGCGACCGCTACAGGAAGATGGCCCAATACCTGACCCAGGAGTTGAAGAAAGACACTTCCAGTTTTCAGAGGGAGATCCTCTTCCATGAGAGAACAGCCCAGGAAAGCTAGATGGCCACTGCGACCACTGAGAGAGCACTCCAGGTGCTGCAGGAAGAAAATGACCACACCAGGCAGAAGCCAGCTGACTGCAAGGCCAAGCTGCAGCCTTTTCTGAGTGGCCCTTTGGCTCCTACAGCTCCACCACCCACAGCCCACAGAAGCCCAGAAATGGCGGAGAGGCCAGGCGTGGTGGCTCATACCTGTAATCCCAGCACTTTAGGAGGCCGAGGCAGGTGGATTTCTTGAGGTCAGGAGTTTGAGACCAACCTGGCCAACATGGCAAAACCCCATCTCTACTAATAATACAAAAAAAAAAAAAAAATAGCCAGGTGTGGTGGAATGCACCTGTAGTCCCAGCTACTTGGGAGGCTGAGGCATGAGACTCATTTGAACATGAGAAGCAGAGGTTGCAGTGAACCGAGATTGCACCACCGCACTCCACCATGGGCAATAAAGTGAGATTCCATCTCAAAAAAGAAAAGAAGAAAAGAAGTGCCAAGAGGACCATGGGCCCCCGGGAGGGAGGCTGGTCACAATGTGAGAAGTTGGGTCCAGAGCACCTGCCGATTTGATTCTGTTTTCCCTTTACCCAGGTTCGGAATGCCCAGAGCCTCCGCAGATCGTCAGCCGGTGCTTCTCCCTTTAAAGTACTTTTGATTGATCTGTCATTAGTTTAGCTACTGTTTATTAGTTGATGCTGAAATTGCTCTTATTGAAGTGTGACAGATAGTGTTAAGATTGTAAGGTACATTTGTCAAATAAAGAGTGTTTAATATAAAAAATGCAAAAGGGGGGCCGGGCAGGGTGGCTCAAGCCTGTAATCCTAGCACTTTGGGAGGCCGAGGCGGGTGGATCATGAGGTCAAGAGATCGAGACCATCCTGGTCAACATGGTGAAACCTCGTCTCTACTAAAAATACAAAAAATTAACTGGGCATGGTGGCGCGTGCCTGTAATCCCAGCTACTCAGGAAGCTGAGGCAGGAGAATTGCCTGAACCCAGGAGGCGGAGGTTGCGGTGAGCCGAGATCGCGCCATTGCACTCCAGCCTGGGTAAAAAGAGCGAAACTCCGTCTCAAAAAAAAAAAAAAAAAAAAAAAAACTGCAAAAGGATAAAGTGGGAAGCACCAGGTATGTAAACCAGTTAGTCACTTCTGGGTGGTGGATTATTTTGGGGCCTCCCCGAGACAAGGATTTAGATGCAGTCATTTATTTGGTGAGTGATTCCAGGAAGAACGGTGGAGGGGTAGGGAAATGGGAGAGAGAAGGGAAAGAATGAGGGTTAAAGATCAGACGCTGCCATTGGCAACGGGGGCTCAGTGGTGCTGGGAACTCTGCGAGGTGCTGGAGGCCTCACCTCTGAGTGGTTTTTCCCACAGAGTGAGGGAGCTGGGGTGTTTATCCACAACTTCCTTCCATCATTGGTGGGGACTGCTCCAAGGGGCAGTAACTTCCTGGCACTTCTGGCCACCCATGAGTGATTCAGGTATGCTTCTGTCACCACCAAGTCTTCAGGAAGAGACTCACAGGTACCTGCAGTGGAAAACCCTTGCATGGATGGGAACGGTGAGTGTGGATGGGAAAAGGGAGGCACTGTTAGCATCCACCGCAGGGTGCGCGAGAGTTTTTGAGGCATGGAAGGAACGAAAATTTGTAGCTTTTAAAACTGAGTGCGAGGTCTTTGGACTGAATGAGGAAAGGAGAACTTTTTTTTTCCTGATTATTTAATTTACTTAAATTTGGGCACAACCGTACAATGAACCATTATATAACCACTAAAAAATGAGGACCAGCTCCTGTGCTGATAGGAAACTGTCTTTGTGTTATCATTTCAAGTAGAAAAAAAGCACAGTACAAACAATATTTAGAATATGCTCCTTTAAAAAAAAGGCTTTATTGGGTATAATTTACATACCATAAAATTTACCTATTTTAAGTGTACCCATGTAGTTTTTTAGTAAATTTATACAGCTTTCCAGAAATTTCACATACGTGGAATCATACCATATGCGGTCTTTCACGCCTGACTACTCTCACTCAACATGTTAGTAAAGTCATCCACATTGTAGCGGGTATCAATAGCTTGATCCCCTCTTACTGCCGAATATATTTCATCGCATGGATTTATCACATTTTGTTTATCCATTCTACATTTGGACTGCTTGAAGTTTTATTGTTATAAATCATGCTACTGTGAACATCCACGTACAAGCCTTTCTGTAGACACATATTTTCACTTCTCTTAAGTAGATGCCTGTGAGTGGGATTTCTGGGTGGTGTGTTAAGTTTGTGCATATTTCTTTAAGCAACTACCCAACTGTTTTCCAAAGAAACTACCATTTTATGTTCCCATCAACCATGTTCAATGAGGACCAGTTATCTGAGTCCTCATTGACGGTTGGTATTATCAGTCTTTTTTTCTATTTCAGCCATTCTAAGCAGTAAGGTTTTGGATCATTGCAATTATTTTCTGTAAGTTCAAAATTATTTCCAAATATAAAGTTAAAAAAGCAATTCTAGCTCCCATCACACTGCAGCGCCCCCCCATCAGAATGGCATACCTAGGAATTTTTTTTTTTTTTTTTTTTTAAACAGAGTCTCACTCTGTCACCCAGGCTGGGGTGCAGTGGTACAGTCTCGGCACACTGCAACCTCTGCCTTCCAGGTTCAAGCGATTCTCCTGCCTTAGCCTCCTGAGTAGCTGGAATTACAGGCACACGCCACCATGCCTGACTAATTTTTTATATTTTTAGTAGAGACAAGGTTTCACCATGTTGGCCAGGACGTTCTCGATCTCCTGACCTCGCGATCCACCCGCCTCAGCCTCCCAAAGTGCTGGGATTATAGGCGTGAGCCACCGCGCCCGGCAGGAACTGTTTTATAGCGTGGACATCCTCACTGAAAGAATCAAAAGGAAGCGCAAGATCAGATTTTAAATCTTTTGCTAGAAATAATCATTGTCTGGTAACAATGCAATGAATGTTTATTCAATCAAGACATACTCTCTGGATTACTTTATGTCTATGAATGGGAAATTGGTGGTTAAAATGTCCAGGTGTTGGGTAAAGAAAGACGTGAGAGTACTCATGATTATCTTTGTTTCTCCAGTTACTGCAGAAGTTACTCAGCTTCCTCAGCCTTGTCCCTTTGGGTCTGAGCAAGGGTCACGTGCTTTGGATCCACCTAACAGTGCAGGGTTAGACTCAGAATGGAGGAATTGAAGGGAGCTATTCATTCACTACCCCTGCAGCAGGAACACAGGCTTGTTGTAAGCTCAGCAATAGACTTACTGCCCAACTCTAATCCACTCCACGGTGGCCTCCCACACAGTCAGCACCATTTGTAGGGGTCACCACTCTCTCGCTTCCCCCGGATCACTACTTCTCTCTGGTTCTCATATAACGAATCAACTGCATGCCTGCAGCTAATTGACGGAGTTCAAACAAATTAATGGGCTAATCGGCCAATAGCAGAAGAAATCAAGAAATGTGAGGTGGAAAAGAAAGAAGTTCCGATCCATTTGCCATATCCTGACTTTGGGCCAGTTGGCTTATACTTCGTGGCTTTCAAGTTTTCAAATATTTAATGAGCGTCAACTATTCATTCATTCTTTTATGGACATCTAACAAGTACCAGATACTACATGAGGCCAGCAGGGCTTAGTAGTTAACAAAAGGGGCAGAGTACTTTCCCCCAAGAGGCTTCTATCCTAGTGGGAGAAATAGATTATAACAATTGGACAAATAAATACATAATACACGTCAAGTTGTAATAGGGATTACAAAATGAAATAAAACACAATAAAGAAGTAGAGACAGATGAGTGCATTAAAATTCTGGAAGGATGTACTCCAAAGGATTAACAAAAAGACCTGTAGCTTTTACAATTTGTATCTCCTAAATGTTGTGTAACAAACATGTTTTTTTTTATAAAAAGTTATTCTAAATCTATAAAAAGCACTGGGTTTGAATGTCCACATGATTGTGTCACCTGTTGTATCATAATTTTATTACTAAAAATACTGAAAAAATTTCAACCAGAAAATAATACATAGTCTTTATTATCTGGGTGTGGTTTCAACATATTTTAGGAATTTTGATATCTGGAAATATAAATAAATTATAGAAAACTAGACATGTTTATAAAATGCCTTCCAGATGGGTAATTTGAAATGATGAATAATCTCTTCCAGTCTTGACAAATAGCAAAATGTGCTAAATAGGTCAGAATAGAAAAATAGTAGCATTACATGCAAGAAACAGAGAGCAGAACATTTGAGCCCAAAATGCTGTTTCTAATGTTGCTTTGTTTTGTTATGTTCTTATTGGCAAATGAAGGGCAAATGTGTGTTTACGAGGTCACACAATAAAATATCAAGTGAAGATTTCAGTCATGTGGTTAGCTTAGCTCAAGGACACTATTGAGCTTGAAAAAAATCAGATAAAAATAAATCATGTTAAGGCCCAACCCAGGCCGCTTGCCTGGGGCTCAGCTCCCTGGGGTATTTGGATCCATGTTCGGTAGGTGGATGGAAGGTCATGGTGCACACTTGCCCCTTCCTTCCCCTCCTCCCATCGCCCTTCCCAGTGCTTCCTGAAGTCTGACTCTGCCTTGTCACTGATTGGCATTGCCTTCCAAAACAAGGCGACATGTTTATTTTCTAACATCATCACTGATTATAACAACAATTACTCACAACGACTGGTGTGGTCACACAACATCCCACACCAGATGTCCACCTAAAGCGTCCCCCTCTCTCATGATTAAAGTCATTCAATCTCTGGTCTATAGTAATTTTATATTTTATATTTTGGAGACAGAGTTTTGCCCTTTCACCCAGTGGCACAATCATACCGCACTACAGCCGGGAACTCCTGGCCTCAAGCATCCTTCCACCTCAGGCTCACAAGTAGCTGGGACTATAGGTGCATGCCATCATTCCCAGCTAATTTTTTTTTTTTTTTTGGTAGAGACATGGTCTTGATATGTTGCTCAGTCTGGTCTTGAACTCCTGGCCTCAAGCGATCCTCCCACTTCAGACTCCCAAAAAGTCTCAGGATTATAGGTGTGAGCCATCATGCCCGGCCCTGGACTACACTGATTTTAAAATCCACTTGGCCATCTCTGGTGCTACAATAAACCAAATCCTATCCAAATGTTAACTTCATTTTATGTTTTATAAACGTGGTCATGTAATATTTATCCATTTAAGCATCAACAAAGAAACTCAAATTTCTACATGTGTGGCTTATTAATTGGCTCTGAGCACTATGGCTTTCTGCAGTATTTCCAGCAGGTTTCAAAGTGATCAGTCCTAACAACTTTGTGGTTTGCTTTTTGTTTATTTATTTGTTGTTTTGAATTGCTTGTTGAGTCTAACAACAATGAATCCACAAGCGCTTTCTTATTTTGTGTTCCTAGATAATTCATTATTGAGAAATCAAATTATGCTAGTTAACAGAAGGACTGTAATGAGGCAAGAATTCTGTTTACAAAGGTAAAGTAACTTAAGCAAAAGTTAATATTTGGAAGTTTGACAGTAATCAATAAAAATTAAAGGAGGTATACATAGGAGTCTTTGAAATTAGGGCAAAAACAATACATTGGCTCCCTTTTTCTTATAACAAAAACCAAGTTCACTGAAAGTAATTTATTTCTTTTTATGGAACTACATTATGCATTATACGAGTTCAATCTTGCCATCAACAGATTTACTAGGCTTTGTTTTGAAAAGTTGCTTTCCTTTTTTTTCTTTGGACTTTTCAAAAGCGGAAGCCACACTGACATGCTCGGCGTGGTATTTGCTGATGCGTGCTTGTGTGTGGTTTTAATTTTTACGTTTGTTTCCCCTCAACCTTTTCTTCGAGTTAATGTGAATCACAGCTGTAGTTTTCATTCCTGAGCACTGTGATTCACTGCCATCAACTTCCTCTGGAGCCCACTATACCACAGAGTCCTGTGGGAAACTGATGAGTCACTGCCGAGCAAGGTACCTTGCATGCCGTGGTCAGCATCAGCTCAAACAACTGTCTTTGGGCAACCATGAAAGTTGCTGTAGCATCTTCCTTTGGGGAAGTAAGAAAGCTTTTCTTTAGGGGTTCGTATGGTTTGTAGCAATCCATGGATTTATCTTGATAACATAGGGACAAATTTGATGTTGAAAAAGATAAACGTCTTATTTGTTAAGAAGCTTTTGGGTCACACTTCTGCCTTCAAGAAACAGATGTTGATCACAGCCCCTTGCCAGTGGCATGTAAATAATGTTTGCGGATAGCTTGAACCTTACTATATTGATGCAGCTTTGAAAACTTGGAACAGATTCATTTATCTCAAACATACTTTTATCTAACTTCCTTGAGTCTAATTTTAGAAAATTTCAAGCCAAGAGATTTTTCTTTCTAAAGTCTTGCCTTAACCATAATCAATTATTCTCCTTCAGTTTCCACTTGTAGTTAGCATTGCTGATGAACAGCTTGTGATCACCTATTCCAAGGGTGTAGATATGACCCTACCTCCATTTGATATTACCTAACCTAAAGGGGCTTTGGCTGCTATGTCTGCAGTAAACAGAACTCTAATCTTCCTGTTCAGAGTAAAGCTCTACATGTTTAAGGAACTGGAGCAGTTTAAGAGCAGGGACAAATGGTTAACCAGTTAAATAGGCCAAACAAGGTGCCAGAAGATCAAATTCTGGTCTGAGCCTTGGGAAACAATTTTTGCCTTACTAGATCTCAGGCTTTTTTTTTTTTTTTTTTGAGACAGAGTCTCGCCCTTTTGCCCAGGCTAGAGTGCAGTGGCGTGATCTCGGCTCACTGCAAACTCCGCCTCCCGGGTTCAAGTGATTCTCCTGCCTCAGCCTCCCGAGTAGCTGGGATTACAGTCACCCACCACCATGCCTGGCTAATTTTTGTATTTTTTTTTAGTAGAGATGGGGTTTCACCATGTTGATCAGGCTGGTCTCAAACTCCTGACCTCAGGGGATCCTCCTGCCTCGGCCTCCCAAAGTGCTGGGATTATAGGCATGAGCCACCGTGCCTGGCTGGTTTCAGGGTTTTTATATGTCTGTTAGCATGGAGAGTTTGAGGTGGAAATGCAAACAGAAAACAGTGTACCCGCGTGGAAGTTGCACGTGGTTGCCTTGCAATCAGAACTGGGTCATATAAACAAAAAGCCCAATCAAATATTTCCTGAAGCTATAGGAAGTATAATTCCTTACCTTCTGCATGAAAGAGGATTGCCAGCCATATTCTGTTGAGACAAGAGGACATTGATACAATTCCTGATGCATCTGAATAACTGAAAGAAGATTTAGAAATGTTGTAAATTTCAGAATAAATAAAAGTAAATAAAAACTAAAAATTAGACAATATTAAATTGTTCAAGAGAGGAGCATTTATCATAATATACTGTGTATTTCAGTGATGATACAATGTTGGCACGATTGCAATATAATCGTGTAGAGACGATGGTGACATATAGAGAATGTGGAGACAAGAAGTGTGCACATTTGCCAGAGCTGGGATGCGGGTGGAGGTGGTAAAGGAGAGTTCAATCCTCCTTGCCTTCCGTAATGGGGAATCGACAGTCTAAAACTGAAAATGCCAGAAGTAGCAATACATGTGTTATTACTTGGAAGTAAATACCAACTGGGTTGGCCCATTCTGGCTGCTCTAACAAAATACCTTAAACTGAGTAATTTATAAACAATAGAAATGTATTGCTCACAGTTTCGGAGCCCAGAAAGTCTGAGTCCAAGGTGCTAGCTGACTCAGTCCCTGGGGAAGGCTCACCTCTGCTTCAAATATGAAGCCTTCTAACTGTGTCCTCACTTGGCAGACGGGGCAAATAAGCTCCCTCAGGCCTCTTATGAGGGCAGTAATCCCATTCATGAGAGCTTCACTCAAGACCTAATCACCTCCTAAATGCCCTAACTCTTCATACTATTGCATTGGGGATTCGATTTCAACGTATAAATTGGGGGATGAGGGGCACAAATATTTCGATTATAGCACCAACACAGTTATCTAAAAAGATTGAAAGTGGTTGACTCTAAGGAGAGGGAAATGGGGAGAAATGATTTTTATGTGAATAATCCTTATGAATCTATTTGACTTTTTGTATAATTTTGATGAAACTAAAAACTGGCCAGGCGCGATGGCTCACTCCTGTAATCCCAGCACTTTGGGAGGCCGAGGCGGGTGGATCACGAGGTCAAGAGATCAAGACCATCCTGGTCAACATGGTGAAACACCATCTCTACTAAAAATACAAAAATTAGCTGGGCGTGGTGGCATGCGCCTGTTGTCCCAGCTACTTGGGAGGCTGAGGCAGGATAATTGCTTGAACCCAGGAGGCAGAGGTTGCGGTGAGCCGAGATCGCACCATTGCACTCCAGCCTGGGTAACAAAAGCAAAACTCTATCTCAAAAAAAAAAAAAAGGAAACTAAAAACAGAAAAAGTCATAACGATCTTTAAAATAAAATCAATGAGTCAAAAAGAAAGACACTGATGCCCACTGAGGTTCAATAACTTCTCTAGGGCTCACCACTGACAATGGGCAAAGCCAAGATTCAAACGCTCTCAGTTCAGCTCTAGAGCCTGAGCACTCAATCGCTATTGTATATTGCCTCTCCAAAAAAAAAAAAAGAAAACATTAAATATACTCATCGTCATTCATCATTCAAAATAAAAACATGTGAATTAAAATAACAGTGAAGTATAGTCATGCATTGCTTAACGATGGGGATACTTTCTGAGAAATGCATCCTTTGGCAATTTTGCCATTGTGCAAATATCATAGAGTGCATTTATATAAAAATGGTAGAGCCCACTGTACAGGTAGGCTATATGGTATAGTCTGTTCCTTCTTGGCTACAGTACAGCATGTTACTATACTGAATACCGTGAGGCAATTGTAACATAAGAATGAGTACTAAACATAGCTAACATAGAAAATGTACGGTAAACATATGGCATGAAAGATTTTTTTAATAGTACACCTGTATAGTGCAGCTCCATTAGAATTTCATGGGACCACCACTGTCTATACAGTCCATCATTACTGAAATGTCATTGTGCAATGCATGACTGTATTATATTGCACTTTTCAGATGAACAAAAATGTAAACAATTGTTAGTGCTCGTGGTTGGCAAGAGTGTGAAATCACGGGCAACCTCATGGGCATCCTGCATCACAAGTTCTTGAAAACTGCACATGCCTTGCCCTAGTAATTCATTTTATAGAACTTAATTTAAGAAAGTAACTGGGCATGGATTAAAAGATATTTGGAAAAAAGGTTGCAACATTGTTTAAAATATCAAAAACAGCAGAAATTAAAAGTTACCTAAACATTCATCAGTTGGTTAAATGTATTATTGTATGCGTTTCACAGGTGTGAAAGGAACGAGGTAGATATATTTGTGTTAACATGAAAAGATGTCTGTGTTATATTATAAAATGTAAAATGCACATCTCAGGACAGTACGTGCAATATGATCCCTTCACGTAAAAACGTGTGTGTGCATGTGCACGTGGGCATACACATAGGGTCTGAAAGGACAGATCTGTAATGGTTGATGAAATTTATTTCTAGGTGGGAAAGGATTAGAAGGTGTCTTAGCTCAGGATGCCATAACAAAATACCATAGGCTGGGCTGCTTACACACCAGAAATGTATGTCTTGTAGTTCTAAAGGCTGAGATGTCCAATGTCTGGGTGCCAGCATGGTCAGGCTCTGACGAGGGCCTGCTTCCTGGCTTGCAGATAGTCACCTTCTCACACAGCAGAGAGAAAAAGAACCAGCAAGCTCTCTGGTGTCTCTCCTTGTGAGGGCACTGATCCCATCACAAGCACTCCACCCTCATGACCTCATCTAAACCTAATTACCTTCCAAAGGTTCCACCTCCAAATAACTTCACAGGGGAGATTAGGGCTTTAACACAGGTATTCACAAACATTCAGTTCATAACAATAGGGGACTCTCCCTTTTACTCATACGCTTTTGTGTTGTTTTAATATTTACAAAATACTTAATGATTTAAGTCATATATGTATAAGACAAGATCTCACCCCGACTGGAGTGCAGTGGCACAATCACGGCTCACTGTAACCTCGACACCCCAGGCTCATGCCATCCTCCCACCTCAACTTCCTGGGTAGCTGGGACCACAGGGGCATGCCACCATGCCTAGCCTGAGACAGTGGGGTGAGAGCTGCCCACATCTGCACAATGGGAGTGGCAGCATTCTTTCTTTTGATTGGGCTTCCTGTGTTATCTCAGAGCTTATAAATGAAGTTAGTATAGATGGATCCAAAGAACGGCAAGAATTTTCAGAGGCTGGATCAATAGAACAGATGGAAAAGCCCATTATCTGTATGAAGAGACTCAGGAAGTAACGAGCTACAAAAGCCAAGAATAGATTCTAACAGATATCCTGGTTTCATCGTAAACAGTCTCTTGCTCATCTTTCCCTGTTCCCCTCTAAAAGCCTTTATTCTATCTGGTATTAGAATTACTTAGAGCACTGGTAAAACCTCTGCTAATGACACCTGTTCTTCTAGGGAGGATTGGTTCTTACTGATGTACACTAATGAAAGCAACACACACACACACACACACACACAAACACACAATTACAAATTCAGATGTTAAAGCACCAAATACATCTATTTGGATGAACATAAAAAAGTTTTAATTATTTATGGTCACTCTTTGTTGCTCATGTTAATATATGCATTATTATGGTTAGTATTTTAACTTACAAAGTGCTTTGCATGCATTTATTTAGGATGCTATAATTTCTAAACAATGTACTCTGTAAAAGGAGGTGACTATTTGCATGAATACATTTTATTTGGCCTAGCATCTTGGTAAACCAGGATTTAAAAATATATGTATTTCTAATAATAAATAATAATCGTGAGAATGGCTAGCATTTATTAATCATTTATTATATTACACACATTGTGCTAAGAGAGTGCTTTCTCATGGACTATTTTATTCAATGCCCATTTTACAGATTAGGAAACTGAAGCAGGGAGTAACTGAGTAACTGCTCAAAGTCATGCCCTTAGTGATTTCCTGGGGTGGTCCCTCCCTGTTTTCATAGACATAGAGCCAAGCAAGGACACATGGCTGCTTGTTGAAGTTTCTCACCTTACTGTCAAAGCTAACTGGCAGTAAGCATGGTGAAGAAGCAGAAGCAGTGAACATGTTCATGGCCTGGAATTTGAAGACTGAGTGAAGTTCTCATTTTACTCTTTAGTGGCTGTTTGGCAATCTCTGAGCAAACGTGAGTGAATGGTGGAAACATCTGCTCTGCCTGCTCCTATGCCCACCCAGGGGCTGGTATGTGCATGTGCTGGGTTAACTGTATGAAAGTTATTTGCAAACTGGACCTGAGTGAGATCCTCACCGAGGCTCCCTCCCAATGGCCTTTCCCTTTCCTTCCTGTAAGAATAAGCCTACGGCAGAGAAGGAAGCTTCCCACACAGTTTGCCACCATCCCTTATCAGCAGGAGCCACCTGTGCCCTTGCGTGAACATGAGATAACTTTAGATGGAACATCTTTTTTGAGCTTAGGCATTTTTTTAAAGATTATTTAAAATACAAGTACCTAGTACATCAAGTTATGATTTCATCATTATTATTATTTAGGGTGTTAAGCATATTTGTTTTTAAATAATAGTACAGTATTCTGTGGATATGGCAAAAATTAATGCAGGCAGATGTAGATTTATGGTGTATCTAGCGACATTCGTGTCCTTCAAGCCCTTCTTTTGCCCAGATCTCTCCCAGTTCTGTAAGCAGTTTGCATTAGTAATTTTATATTCTTTCTCCTAAAGGGAGCTTTCAGAATAGAATGAATCTAAGGCCCCCTGAGACCTGGATCCTCCCTGTGTGATATGGAATGTGTAACCATTACAGGAACTTTTTAGAATCTCAACAAGAGAGGTTTCCAGGAGTTCTGGCGGTCAGGGACACACCAGGAGCCAAGGAGAAGGAAAATGGTCTAGAAGAATTTTTTAAAAAATGAACAGAAGACATTAGTTACAGAAACTCGGTTAGGTCCCGCCGATGATCATTTCCAGGTGAAGAGGAGCATTTGAAGGCCACCCTCTTACATCACTGTTTGGATGCTGATCCACCCAGATCTCCAGTCATGGTGGAAGTTGAATGCGACAGCTCTCAGTGGCCCTCTTCTCCAAGGCCTGCTGGAAGCCATGAGACCCTCCTCAACCAGGAGTACACACTCAGACACACTGACTGGCACCAAAGTGTAACAGGCAGCACGGCCCACTTCGCTGCCAGTGGGATAACTGTGTGGTGTGAGTCTTGCTTTCAAGCTCCCTGGGGGTGAGACCAGGCTAGGCTTTCCCTGAGACCACTGGCTTGCTCTCCTCTTTCTCCTTTCCTACCTGCCTTCTTCACTTAAGACCCTCCCAATATGCCCTGTGCATCTGAATCTCACCCTGGGCTCTGCCTCTAGGAAATCTGATCTAGGACTAAAACTTTCTTGGCAACCCCACTACCTGGTTGATGTCCTAGGATCAAGCTTCCCCGGTGGTCAGAGGCCCTCTGCCTCCAGAGCAGTCCATGCCGCGTGTGGGCAGCTCTGATCATGAGACAGGTCTTTCTTAGCTTGAGCCGGGCAGACAGAGCCTTGCTTTCAGAAGACAGTTCTTCTACCCTACCCTGCTCCCGCTCCCAGTCCTCTCTTAACCTAAGCTTTTCGAGGCCCTTCAGCCAGGCCTTTTGCAGCCAGGTTCCTAGTGTCTCATTCCCTGGGTTCTTTCCTCACCTCAGTCCAGTGTTGCAGAATCCCACCACTGGTCCCCACTTAAGCTGAGCCCTTCATTCTCACTGAAGGTTGAGGATGCACAGAATAAGATTCCACCAATATGGGTACCGCCTTGGATAAGCCCAAATGCTGATCGGTGATTCGGGCAACTCTGTCACTAAGCTTCAAACCACAGACCCTCTCACGTGTGTTTCCAGTAGGCTGCACCTTGCTTCAGTGCACGCTCAAGCGATATTTTCTGTAACTCCACTCACAGGATTTTGCATTTGTTTCTGCCACATCTCATTTGTGAGCCTGTTGTCTCAGTCAGTTGAGTTGTATTTTGTATCCTAATTATTTCATTTGGTCCCATCTTTCCAGAGCATGTTACAACAATCATCGTAGGTACAGTCCCGAAGATTTTTAGCTGGAACTCAGATTAGCATTTTGTAATAATTTTATTTCATTGTTTAATCTTATGAATTTAGTTTCTAGTATAAAAGTATTATTTATGGTCACTCTTTGTCGCTCATGCTAATATATGCATTATTATGGTTGATTTTTTTAACAATAACTTAACTTGCAAAGTGCTTTGCATGCATTTATTTAGGATGCTATAATTTCTAAACAATGTACTCTGTAAAAGGAGGTGACTATTTGCATGAATGTATTTCATCTTGGCCTAGCAACTTAGTAAACCAGGATTTAAAAAATATTTCTAAGGATTTCTAATAATAAATAGTAATCATAAGAATAACATTTATTAATCAATGATTATATTACACACATTGTGCTAAGAAGTGCTTTTTCATGGACTATTACATTCAATACCGGTTTTACAGATGAGGAAATAAGTAAGGCTCGGGTAACTAAGTAACTGCTCGAAGTCACCCCCTTAGTGATTCCCTGGGATGGCCCTTCTCTGTTTTCATAGTCATGGAGACATAGCAAGGATGTAATTAGCACATCATATCCATTAGATTCTTCTGCTATAGATTTAAGTTGAAAAGAGAGTCAATTTAAAGAAAATTCACAACCCTGTGTAATACTTGGCAGCACGCAAAGTAAAGGCAGTACATGAACGACTGGTGTTTAGGAAACACTGATTTATAAGATTTGTCATTCCTCTCTACTTTAAGGCATCTGTCAGCTTAACCTCTGTGCAATCCTTATCTTGCTTTAAGTTCTTAGCAAACATCCTGTGCAGGACAGGCATGTAGCCATCCATCAGCTGTGCTCCTGTGTGTAGACATGTCACTATTTTCTTGTCATCCGTTTATGCACAAATTTTTTTCTTGCTAAAAAGGTGTCATTATTTGTCAACTCCCTTTTTGAAATTCAGATCCACACAGCAGTTTTTTTTCTAACGTTCTTTTTGTTACTTGTTTGTTTGTTTGTTTGCGACGAAGTTTCGGTCTTGTTGCCTAGGCTGAAGGGCAGTGGCGTGATCTCAGCTCACTGCAACCTCCACCTCCTGTTCAAGTGATTCTCCTGCCTCAGCTTCTGAGTAGCTGGGATTATAGGCATGCACCACCATACCCAACTAATTTTTGTATTTTTAGTAGAGACGCTCGCCATGTTGATCAGGCTGGTCTTGAACTCCTGACTTCAGGTGATCCACCCACCTCAGCCTCCCAAAGTGCCAGGATTACAGGGGTGAGCCACTAGGCCCCACCTTTTTCGAATTTTCCAGTCTAATAGCCCTGCCAAGTAAATAAGGAGTATGGCTAAACTGACATGGCTTGTCTTGGGAAACCCAAACTGGACGCTGGGGATGACCACGTTTTGGTTAAGAGACACCATCTTGCACAGAATCCCAAGAACAATCATCCCTAAAATGGCCCTTGAGTCCACAGCTTTATAGCTGGAGAAGTCTCCTGCTTTCAAGGACCAACATTACCTACCAACTTTGACCAGCCCTCTTCAATTCTCTCACATGCATTTGATTTTTAACCATAGCGTGGCATGTGAGCCCTCCAGATTGGAAAAGAAAATGCCTATAGAAGATCCAGGTACACTCTTACAACCATCAAATTGACTTCAGGATCCAGTTCCGCTTATCAATGCCGGTCTCCTCTTCCCATCTTACAGCCAGGTGTTCAGCTGATATAAATTAATTGCTCCTATAGTCAGGGACTTTAGATTTGCTTTTCTTTTTTTCTGCTGCCAGTCAACCACATTGTGTTCCAAAAGTATCTTTAAAAAGGTATTTTATGGTTTTATTTAGCTTTGTTTTATTTGTAAAATATCCCTCTCCTCGGCTATAGGCTTCTAGGCATTATTCATACAGATCCAGCAAACTGGGATACACTTAGGCCTCGAGAGCCCTTACCCATATTTGCGTGTGGTCCAGCTGTGAGTTCACTGCAAAGGTGCAAACACACCTGCTTGTGATACCTCTCTCTCTTAGCTACTGACTTATTTGTTTGTGGCATCAGAACCCCATTTTCAAGAATTTCCCATTTCGTTTGATGGGAAAGAGGACACCTTTTATAGACTCCAACTCACCTTTAAACTTTGTGAAATCTCTGTTTATAAACCACGAAATTTCTTAGCCCAATTAAGTTTCACGTTTCTAGTTTTCGTGAACATAAGGATGACGTGAGAATTTCCTCTCACAATGCCCCTCACGTCCACTTCCCCAATCAATTCCTCCTGGTGAATCAGAAGTAAGTGGAGAATAGTGGCTCCGTCCACAGCTTTCTGATCCTTCTGAGGACTGAATCTGCCCACAAGTTAGGTCAAGTGTGTGTCATACGTGGTTTTTTAATCACAGAGACACAGTGAGAATGCGTGCAGACAGCTGAATCCACCACCTGTCTTTCTGCCCGATTTCTGCAGCAGGAAAGAATCATCACTTCCTGCACTGACAGTGGCTGTGGCATCCTGTCATCACAGTAGCACTTTTATTCTTTTCTCCATTCATCTCCGTTATCTTCTAATATGAAAACCAGTATATAGATGCATAGATTATTTGTCCTTGACTTAGCAGAGACAGCTTAGTACTCTCCAAAAGAAAAGAAAAAAGTATATTTCTTATGAACAGAACATGATAAATATGCCATCTCTTTGTCGTATTCTAATCAAGGGTCCTATTTCTTGTGATCGTGCTGATTCCTAGGAAGTGCTACAGAGCTGATCATTGCCTCCACCATTTCAGGTCCGTTTTTGCTGACCCTGCTCTGTATCATGACTGGGATGGTCCCACCAGCTACATTGTCTCCGGCTTCCTTTGCTAACTGGCTTCCTGCTGGTCTTGGTTTGGCTCATGTGAAGCCCTGGTTGATAGGGTGGGTGGAAGGAAAGGAAAATCCAGGGCAGCTCACTACCCTTGATATATTAATGATTCAAATTTGTGCCTCAGCACACGTGCAGATTACCTGGGATCCTCAGCAGAGAATAGCTACCTCTGGAAATAGTAGGCCCATGTATGCTAAGAGGCTACTGAAATTGCCACCTAGATAAAATGGGAAGTTTTGGCTGAGAGGTTCTTGGAGGTTCTGATTGATTGGGTTCTTGAAGAGTACATGAGCATTTTCCTGGCAGATCTACTCATTACAGACATGCCAGGAAGAAGAGGGAAGATGAGCAGTTATGGAAACCCAGAGTTCTATGGTGTGCTTGCAAATGGGATTAATTTGTTAATTTGTAGGACTTTCTTTGGGAGCATGATAGGAGATGAGGCCAAAAAAAGAAGAAAATGGATTGATCCAGTCTATGAAGGATCCTGTGTAATAACTGTGCTTTCTCATGGGTGAGTTCACAGGAGCCAGAGAGAACTCTAGAGTGAGGAGGTGGAAAGAGCAATTCTGTATATCATCCCTGCCAGGCTCAGCCCTGTAATCCAGCACTTCAGAGGCTGAGGCAGGAGGATCAATTGACCCCAGGAGTTTAAGGCTGCAGTGAGCCAAGATTGAGCCACTGTACTCCAGCCTGGGCAACAGAGCAAGACCCTGTCGGGGGGCGCGGGGGTGGAGAGAGAGAGAAAGGAAAGAAAGGATTTCCTAGACTAACTCCCACATTTCATCTATCATTTTCTCTAGTAATTGTGTAAATCATAGCACATTACTTTGTTGTGTTAATATGTATGCGGTGGTGGTGAATGTGTGTGTGTAACGTATAAATCTTTATTGTTTGAAGTGCTCGTGTGTAAATGTTTTTATGTTTTTATCTTCAACTTCTTTAAAATGTTTTGAGGGCAGAATATTTTAAAGTCTTTAATAACAACCATTATATTACTTTAAACAAGATCAGATTAAAAGGACATAAATAAATGTCTACTGAGTTATAAAAGAAATAAACCGAATTTCACATTATTTACATGAGACGATTAAAAGATCAGCATTTGGAAAGCTATACTCAAAGGTAAATAAATCAGTCTTTGAAAGCAAATAGGAAATATTTAGTTAATAGAAAGCAAGAAGTCAGTTTATCTCAAAAGCCATCTTCCCTGAAATGTGGGCCTACATTACCTTTCTTTAGTAAAAGGAGAGAATGCAGTTGATGAGGGAATCCAGGGTCCTTGCCTGTCACACCCTCCTCTGAGCTCTGGGCACTGTGCTAGGACCAGGACTGGCTGCCTTTGTTCCTTTGGGGCATGGTCAGGCCATCTGGTATCCGAGCGACCAGATAAGTCCCCCCATTCTGCATGCCCCAGGGGAGAGCTGAGCATTGCACCAAGCACTTAGGGACAGACCGTTGGTCTGAGCTCAGCCACTTTTGTTCCCACGAATGGCGTCATCTGGTGACATTGGAGGCTGCACAATCCATGCCGATTGCAGAGCACTAGGCAAAGTGGGTTAAAGAATTACTGCACTGAGTGCTCCAGCAATTATAACACTGAACATAAGCAACCCCATGTCTTCCAGGTAAAGCCTCGTTTCAATTAACTAAAACTGGAGTGAATTCTCAACTATTTCCTTATTATGCATCACACCAAAACTAAATTAAAGGATTAATCCTCAATTTCCACATTAGTAACTTAAAAATTTGAGCATGAAAAGATTGTAATTCTCATTACAGATCACCAGCTCATTCTTCAGAAACTGAACTAATTAGATTTAACTTAATTCCTCACAGTTATGTGGCTGTTTTAATTGGAATTACATTAAGTCTTGAGAGTAAATTAAAGAGTATTTTCATGGGTAGTATTTCTAATCTACCAACGAGGAGACCACGATCTCTCTCTCTCTCTCTCTCTCTCTCTCTCTCTCTCTCTCTCTCTCTCTCTCTCTCACACACACACACACACACACACACACACACACACAATCTAAATCTTTCTTCATTTCTACTATTAGGGTTATAATTTTGAATGGCTCCTATGTTTATTGAGTTACATAAATCTCATCTATTTAATTTTAATCTATTATGATGGAGGAAGATAATGAGTTTCTATTCCATTACTGATATTAAATAATGCTGTTAATTTTTACATTTATAGGTAACATCCTGTAATTTTGCTGAACTTAACTATTTTCTTAAATAAATTTTTGTTGATTTTTGCCAAATTTAAGGTATATAATCACATTATTATAAAAAGCAACAAAAATGCATCAGCATCTTAGTGGTAAGTATTAATTTTAGAGGAAATGGAAGATATTGAAAGAGCCTCATCCTGGCCACCACGCCATTGTATTAACTACCATGTCTTGTATATCACGTGCAGACACCTCCCCTAAAGCTTTATCTATACAATTTCCATACAACACTGCTATGACATGGGTACTCTAATAATCCCCAATTTGCAGATATATATGGAAACTAAGCCTCAGAGAGATTAACACTGAACATAACACACACACACACACACACACACACACACACACACACGGTGAATTACACAACTTGGGTTTTAACTCAGCTCAGTCTGAGCCCAGAATCTGTTCATGTAATAGCAGCAAAAAGGAAATAATGTACTTGAGAATTAACTCAATACGCATGAACTATTCAAAGAAAATTGAAATACCTCCAGGGAAAATAAAGACTCTGAGAAATCCACAAGGAAGCATTATCTCTTTCTTAATCTTTGCTAATTTCATAAGTGAAAAATCATCTCTTGTCGTCAGTTTAATTTGCATTTTTATTACTAGGAGGTTTCAATATTTTCAAATTAATCACATATCTTTTCTATCCTGTGTTTTTTCAATTCAAAAGTTCTAATTTCACCACTGGGATACTAGAGTTTTTATTGCTGTATTTAAATTCATTATAAGTTAAGTATATTATCTTTTATCAAATCTTCGCAAATATTAAGCCAAACTTTTGCTTTGCTTTGTAATTGTTTATGGTATGTGCTGATGTACAGATAGCTATTTTTAATATAATTGAATTTGTTGACATTTTTCTCTCTGATTCTTTCTTCTTTCTTTTTTCTTTCCTTTCTTCCTTTCCTTCTCCCCTCCCCTCCCCTCCCCTCTCCTCCCCTCTCCTCCCCTCCCCTCCCCTCCCCTCCCCTCTTCTCCCCTCCCCTCCCCTCCCCTCTTCTCCCCTCCCCTCCCCTCTCCTCCCCTCTTCTCTCCTCTCCTCTCCTTTCTTGTGGGAGTGAATGCTGTGAATGATCTTCCCAATCCAGAGATAAGACAGATACACACCTGTGTTTTCAACTGGTTTCACTATTTATTGACTTAACTATAATGTATCTGAAACATGTTTTGAGTGGAGGGGACAAGATAAAGAAAGTATTCAGCTAAAACAGTCACTTCACAAAATCAGAGGGTTTGTAAATTAAAAATCTTCAGATTTTAGTTTAAAAACAAAAACGTATCTTCTCTCATGGAAGGCTATTTCCGTCTTCTTTCAGCATGAAGTAACTTTTGTTAGTTACACTCTGACTTTTTTTTTTTTTTTTGAGTTGGAGTCTCACTCTATCACCCAGGCTGGAATGCATTGGCATGATCTTTGGCTCATTGCAACCTCCGCCTCCTGAGGTTCAAGCAATTCTCCTGCCTCAGCCTCCCGAGTAGCTGGGATTACAGGTGTGAGCCACTGCACCGGCCTCTGACTTCTTTTTAAACAGATTCTGCAATAAGTCTAAGATCAGTCTTATACCACTTTACCTAGGATATTGTAAGCTAAGCTTGCATTTGTTTTGTGCCTTGAGGAGGAGAGACACGGCCTGGTTATCAATTACTTTACCCAATCATGTTTAACAGTGCCATTAATTTTAATAAGATTGTTACTCTTTTTACTTAAAGTATGATTTACATACTATAAACTTTACCCCTTTAAAGCATACAATTCAATGATTTTCAGTATATACACAAAGTTTTTCCACCTTCACCTGGAGCTATCCAGAACATTTCCATCATTTCCCTCAGAAAACCTCATAACCATTTAGTCATTTCCTCATTCCTCCTCTACCCCAGCTACTGGAAACCACTCGTCATCCACTCTCTGTCTCTGTGGATGCACCTGTTCTGGACATTTTGCATACATGGAATCATACCATACGTGGCCTTTCGTGTCTGTCTCTTTTCACTTGGCATTCAAGGTTTGTCCATGTTGTAACACATATCAGTACTTCAGTCTTTTTTTTTTTTTTTTGAGACAGAGTCTTGCTCTGTCGCCCAGGCTAGAGTGCAGTGGCACAATCTTGGCTCACTGCAACCTCTGCTTCTGGGCTTCAAGAAATTCTCCTGTCTCAGCCTCCCGAGTAGCTAGGATTATAGGCACCTGTCACCATGCCTGGTTACTTTTTGTATTTTTAGTAGAGACGAGCTTTCACATTGTTGGTCAGGCTGGTCTCAAACTCCTAACCTCGGGTGATCCACCCACCTCGGCCTCCCAAAGTGCTGGGATTACAGGCGTGAGCCACGGTGCCCGGCCTCAGTCCTTTTTATAACTACATATATATTTCATTGTATGTAGTTATAAAATACACAGAGTGGACACACACCCTATTCTGTTTGTTCAGTCATTAATTTTTGGACATTTGGATTGTGTCCAGTTTTTGACTATCATAAATAGTGCTGTTTGACAGCAGGAGGATTGTGTGTGGTTTTAGCCACTCCCTTTCTCATTGGGATTCATCCTGGGGCTGGATCTGGCTGCTTCCTGTCAGGTCTGTTTCCCTCATGACTCGGGGAAATCACGCTCCCAACTGTGGTGAAATCTAAACCAATGGCCCGGATGAGTCCTTTGCGGACAGGTTTGGCACTGTTTGGGTAACCTGGTGATCCTTGACACACCTGCACTCCAGCATCTGTTTCTCTAGTGTGGGATGTAACTCTGGGTTCAAGGCTGGTGCTGAGGGTGCCACCGCCTTCCCACACACTGGGGTCCCCGAGACTTCACACAAGCCTCCTCTCCAGTCCCCAGAGCTCCACTCAGTGGCCTGACGACACCAGCTTGTCAGCCTGGAGGGCCTGGGAGGCTTCTAGAATCATTTAAAATCCGTCCGTGAGTGGACCAACCTGATGACTGGGAACAGGATTCCCGCAGGACTGTTGAGTGCGATTGTTTCTGCAGGGGGAGGAGCACAAGCCCGAGTCTGTGCAGCCCTGGTGCTCAGCGCCTCATGGATGCTCCCTGGCATCTGCTCTCATCCCCTGGTCAGCTTTAACCTTTGCCTGACAACCATGTGGTTTCCAAGGGAGGAACAAAATAACTGGTGAGAAAAGCTACTGTGCACAGAGTCCCTTTTGTCGGTACGTAATTGCATAAACACTTGAGAAGGAAAATGAATCGTGCCCGGATCGGACCTCCCTCCTCGTGGCAGTGAGAATATCTCGTCCTTGAGCGTGCCCTGGAGCCTGCCTATGGCTTTCATGAGCTAGATGCACTGTGTCATCCCAACCACAGTGTGGAGACTGAGCAGGACTTGCCACCCACATTTTACAGATGAAGATGTGGAAACTGCAGTTCCATAACCCAGCCAAAGTCACAAAGCCAACTCAGTGATGCAGTTCACCATGTCTCTGGGCCCCTGGCCTAATGCTTTTAATCTACTAATGGCCACGTACCCACTCAGAGTCTGTTGTGTCCTAAGAGAATTGTCCAGCTAGAGATGAGCCTTTCCTCCCTTCTCTCTACCTCCTCCTCCTGGAGGATCTGAGTCCACCCTCACCTCTGGTTTCTCTCCTGGGCCTTTCTTCCTGCACGTCTGCAACCTGTCCCCTTCCCTCTCCACTTTTCTCTGTGCAATGTGGCTAGCAAGGCCTTCCCCTTTCCCACTCAGCCTATCTAAAACACTTGGCTTCAAATCCAATGGGACATTTGAAGTGTACGGTACTGATATGTTTAAAGTGAGAGTAAGCAGTGTCTTTAAATCAAAAGTCCGTCTGTAAATGCAAAATTGAAACCCACCCTTCCTGCAGCTGTAAAGCCTCAGAACTGCCAGGAATTTGAAAGAGTTACTATTTATT
The DNA here is from genome assembly GCF_030222135.1 of Aotus nancymaae. NCBI lineage: Eukaryota > Metazoa > Chordata > Mammalia > Primates > Aotidae > Aotus > Aotus nancymaae. The sequence continues at coordinate 5,924,448 of NW_026988412.1, read as the reverse complement.
TTTAAAAAATTAATGCATGTATTTGAGGACAATTGCCTAAAATTAATATACCAAATGATAGCAGTGGTTACTTCAAGGTGGCAAGATTATAGATGTTTTTGATAGTCTTCTTTAAGCTTTATTGTATCCCCTACAATGAGTAGCTATGATTTCTATCATAAAGGAAAAACCTAAAAACTAGTATTTCAATGCCAACTCCAATCTCAAATTTCACAAATAGAGAAACAGAGACTTGGAGAGAACATGCCTGATCACACGAAGTTTTGCCAGTGGAATTGGGTGAATCCGGGTCTCAGGGTTTCTGTCCCCAGGGCTTTTCCCTGGTGCCATGCCTCGGTAAGACAGTGGCCAACGCGCTCAGCACTGTGAACTTGGGCGGCAGCTTGGAGTTGATTGGTTGTTTATCCTTACAAAGTGCCTGATTTTCACCAGCGTGACAGTGAACAGGCAACCTGGGGAAACACAAATGAAAGAAAGAGTGGTTTCTTATGTTCTTTTTGAAAACACAAACATGTATCATCATTTCCTTTTCATAGACAGCCCTTCCCCACGGTTTATAGGACTGCCTTATCATTGCCAACATAGCCTATTCCTGGGCTTCTGTCAAGGGTAAGCTCCCAGGCCCTTAGCCAACCAGAAATCACATCTGTTAATTGAGGAGATGTCTTTACATGCCCTTACGTTCAGTCATGCCTTGAAGTGCTGGGAGAACATCTTCGTCCACGATGGGTAGTAAGAGACAAAGCCTTGAATCCATGCAGTTCCATTTCCTGGGGCCCAGTAGAGCATTTTTCATGCATGTTCTACAGGCTCCTCTCATGGGCACCTCACTGTGCTTAGTTGTCCAGAGCAATTGATGAACAAATGTCTCTTCTTTCTAGGAACTCACGGATTTAAAATCTTGAAAATTGGCTAAGATAGTTTGTTGCTGAGAGATGAGCCGTAACCCACGTGTAAGCGCGTTTCCATCATCTCCAATGTGGACTTGTGTCCCACTTCTCTCTTTCTTCTGTGGTCTCTCTTATTCTTCAAAAGTTATCTGTTCTTTAGGAACATTTGATCCCTCGTTACCTATGAGTCAAGGACTTTGTTTTCTTTTAGAGATAGGGTCTCGCTATGTTGCCTAGAGTGATAGCGAGAGTGGCTATCACAGATGTGAGCATAGCACATTGCAGCCTCAAACTCTTGGCTTCAAGTGTTTCTTCCACCCCAGCCTCCCAAGGACAGTAAATTCCTTTTGAAAAAGTCCTTAGCCCCAGTTGCGTGAGCCACCACACTCAGTGTAAGACTTTTCAAAAGGATTTTACCGTAATATTTTGGCAGTGCCGGCTTGAACATGAGTTGGCTTTTGTTCTTTCAGTTCTGTTGAAGTGAATGAACTCTGTAACCTCACCTGGAGTTGGGAGTAACAAATGCAGCCCCATAGATTTTGCCGATTTATGGGATTAAAAAGACTGCCGTTGAAATGATGATCTGAACCATAAAAGGCAGAGTCTCCTCTTTCTTTACTATAAAGTGTTCATGTTTATTTGGGGGATGATCTAGGCATCCACATTGTAAGGGCTTATCATAAAGGTGACTTTTTCAAACATCAAAACCTGTGAGAGCCATCCCACAGCTGAAAATCAGGGAAGGGAACTGGGACCAATGAGGAAAAGCATTTAAGGACGCACTGGGACTCCGCTGGCTTGCAGGCAGGACTGCCCTTCTACCTACTCCATGTGGGTCCTGCTGGGGAGCTTCGTCAATCTACAAAGGATAAGGCAGGTGAGGAAGCTGCAGAAGAAAAGTTTGAAGCTAACAAAGGTTAGTTCATGAGATTTAAGGAAAGAAGCCATCTGCAAGTGCTGGTGGAGAAGCTGCAGCAAGCTGTCCAGAAGAGCTAGCTAAGATCATTGACAATTGCAACTCACTACACTAAACAACAGATTTTCAATGTAGATGAAACAGCCTTTTGTTGGAGGAAGATCTCATCTAGGCCTTTCACAGCTAGAGAAAAGTCAATGCTTGGCTTCAAAACATCAAAGAACAGGCTGACTCTCTTGTTAGGGGCTAATGCAGTTGGTAACCTTAAGTTGAAGCCAATGTTCATTTATCATTCCCCAAATCCTAGGGCTCTTAATTAGGCTAAATCTACTCTGCCTGGTCCTCTACAAATGGAACTGCAAAGCCTGGATGGCAGCTCTTCTGTTTTTTTGTTTGTTTGTTTTGTTTTGTTTTGTTTCTTTTGAGACCAAACCTCACTCTGTTGCCCAGGCTGGAGTGCAGTAATGTGATCTTGGCTCTCTGCAACCTCCACCTCCTGAGTTTAAGCAGGAGCTCCCTAGTAGCTGCCTTAGCTCACCTTAGTAGCTGGGATTACAGGTGTCTGCCACCATCCCCGGCTAATTTTTTTTTTTTTTGTATTTTTAGTAGAGATGTGGTTTCACCATGTTGGGCAGGCTGGTCTCGAACTCCTGACCTCAGGTGATCCGCCCGCCTCAGCCTCCCAAAGTGCTGGGATTACAGGTGTGAGCCACTGTGCCCAGTCACACATCTATTTACAGGATGGTTTACTGAGTATTTTAAGCCCTCTGTTGAGACCTACGGTTTAGAAAAAAATATATATTTCTTTAAAAATTTTACTTCTTATTGACAATGCACCTGCCCACCCGAGAATTCTAATTGAGATGTAAGAGGAGATTCGTGTTGTTTTCAGGCCTGCTAATACAGCATCCATTCTGCATCCCATGGATCAAGAAGTGATTTCAACTTTCAAGTCTTATTTTTTTTATTTTTTAATTTCATTTATTTATTTTTATTTATTTATTTATTGAGAGAAAGAAAGAAAGAGAAAGAAAAAGGGGGAGAGAGAACAGGATTCTTGCTTTATTGCCCGGGCTGGAATGCAATCTAAAAATAGGTATTAAAAACCTCTTTTATGCCAATAATTGTGCTTAACAATGGAGACAGGAAGGAATAAGGGAAGAAAATAACAAACAGCCAACCAATATCTCATTTAAGTCTGTGAAATGCTATGCAAATGCTGAAGAGTGATTTACTTCCAATTTTCCAATTATGTGGTCACTTTCAAAATAGGTGTAATGTGATACTGAGAAAAATGTATGTTCTGTGGACCTGGGGTGGAGAATTCTATAAATATTCACTAAGTTTACTTATTCCAGGTCTAAGTTCAAATCATAGATGTCCCTATTAATTTTCTATGTCGTTGATCTGTCAAATATTAACATTGTGGTGTCAAAATCTCCCTCTATTATTGTGCGGGAGTCCAGGTCTCAAGTCATTAAGAACTTGTCTTATGTATCTGGGTGCTCCTGTATTGGGTTCATATATATTTATAATCATTAACTCCTGTTGTTGCAGTGATCCTTTTACCATTATGTAATGTCCTTCTTTGTTTCTTTTAGTCTTTGCTACTATTAAAGTCTATTTTGTGAGAGACAAAAGTTACAACTCCTGTTTTTTTTTTCTTTTTTTTTTTTTTTTTGCTCTCCATTTAATTGGTGAATCTTCCTCCATCTCTTTGTTTTGAGTCTTTGTATGTCATTGCTTGTGAAATAGATCTGGATAGAGCACACTGATGGGTTTTGACTTTTTATTCAATTTGCCTGTCTATGTCTTTGGTTGGGGCATATAATCCATTTAAATTTAAAATTAATATTAATATTTGTGAGTTCAATATTGTCATTTAATGCTAGCTGGCTATTTTGCCCATTAGTTGATGTAGATTCTTCATTATAAAGATACTCTTTATGTTTTGGTAAGTTTTTGGGATGACTGGTACTGGTTGTTCCTTTCTGTTTGTAGTGCTTCTTTCAGAAGCTCTTGTAAAGCAGGCCTGGTGGTGATGAAATCGCTGAGTGCTTGCTTGTTCACGAAAAATTTTCTTTTTCCTTCACTTATAAAGCTTAGTTTGGCGGGATATGAGATTCTGCGTTGAAAATTCTTTTCTTTGAGGATATTGAATATTGACCCCCACTCTCTTCTAGTTTGTAGGGTTTCTGCTGAGAGATCTGCTGTGAGTCTGATAGGCTTCCCTTTATGCGTAACCTGACCTTTCTCTCTAGCTGCCCTTAGAATTTTCTCCTTTATTTCAACCCTAGTGAATCTAGCGATTATGTGTCTTGGAGTTGCTCTACTTGAGAAATATCTTTGTGGTGTTCTCTGGATTAGCTGGAGTTGAGTATTGTCCTGCCTTACTAGATTAGGAAAAGTTTTCCTAAATAATATCCTGAAGAATATTTTCCAACTTGGATTCATTCTCTTCATGACATTCAGGTATACCTATCAATCATAAATTAGGTCTTTTCACATAGTCCCATATTTCTTGGAGACTTTGCTCATTCCTTTTTACTCTTTCTTCTCTAATCTTGTCTTCTTGTTTCATTTCATTAAGTTGGTCTTCTACCTCTGATATCCTTTCTTCTGCTTGATCAATTCGACTGTTAAAACCTGTGCATACTTCACGGAGTTCTCGTATTGTATTCTTCAATTCCATTAATTCACTTATATTCCTCTCTAAATTGTCTATTCTCATTAGAATTTCATCAAATCTTTTTTCAAGGTTCTTAGCTTCTTTACATTGGGCTAGAACATGTTCTTTTAGTTCACTAAAGTTCCTTATTATCCACTTTCTGAAACCTAAATCTGTTAATGGAACGCACTCGTTCTCCATCAGGCCTTGTTCTATTGCTGATGAGGAACTGCGATCACCTGTAGAAGGAGAGGCATTCTGATCTTGGGTATTCTCAGGCTTTTTACGCTGTGTTCTTCCCTTCATTGTGAGTTCATCCACCTGTCGTCTTTGTAATTGCCTACTTTCAAATTAGGTCTCTGAGTGGAGTCCAACTTGTCGATTCCCAGCACCAAAATCTGAGCAACCCGCTGTGCCAGCCAAAACAGTGGCATCAAGATTCATGGTGCTTTTCTGCGTGGGAATCTCCAGTCTGGCTTCCCTCTTGAGTCCCTTCTTCAATCAGGTAAATGGGCGACTCTGCCTTCCCGGAGCTCCAAACATCGATCAGTCCCGTTTACTCTGCACCAAGAATCGCCCCGCCGGGGGGGGGCGCCACCAAAACCGCAACGCCGGCCACAAGAGTCACCCTGGCGACCCTGGGGCTCCTCTGCTGGGAATCTTCCAGTCCGTGGGTAACAAAAATTTGTCTGAAAGTGTGGCGTCTTCTCATTCTGTGCGTTTTCTCTGGGAGCTACAATCCTGAGCTGCTAGTGATCAGCCATCTTGGAGGAATCTGCTGCAGATGTGGTAGAAATGCCAAGAGAATTAGAATTAGAAGTGGAGCCTGAAGATGTAGTTGAATTGCTACAGTCTCATGATAAAACTCGAATGAATGAGGAGTTGCTTCCTGCAAATGAGCAAAGAAAATGCCTTACTGAGATGGAATCTGCTCCTGGTGGAGATACTGTGAACAGTGTTAAAAAGACAACAAAGGATTTAGAATATTTTATAAACTTAGTTGATGACGTAGTGAGTGGCAGGGTTTGAGAAGATTACTCCAATTTTGAAACAAGTTCTACTGTGGGTAAAATGCTATCAAACATTGCATGCTACAGAGAAATCTTTGATGAAAAAGTAAGTCAATCGATGTGGCAAACATCATTGTCTTTTTTTTTTTTTTTTGACTTTAGCAGCACTCTTTATCATTCAGTTCTAAGAATTAATTTCCATTATGATTTTTTTTGGCCCACAAATACTTTTAAAAATTTCCAAACACCCATGAGGGATATTTCTACCTTTTTGTTACTGATTTTTAAACTTATTTTATGGCTGTTAAGTAAGTATTTTGTACATCATTGTCTTATTTTAAGAAATTGTCACAGCCACCCCAACTTTCAGCAACAACCACCCTGATCAGTCAGCAGCCATCAACATCAAGGCAAAACCCTCCACCAGCAAAAAATGACAACTTGCTGAAGGCTCAGATGACTGTCAGCATTTTTTTATGATAAAGCATTTTTACATTGAAATATGTGCACTTTTATACATAATGTTATTAGGTACTTGATAGACCGTAGTAGAGTCTAAACATAACTTCTCCATACACTGGGAAACCAAAAACTTTGCGTGATTCCCTTTATTGAAATATTCGCTTTATTGCGATATCTGCTTTATTGCGGTGGTCTGGAACCAAACCCACAGCACCTCCAAGATGTGTCTGGACCACCACAATTCACCAGCATGCACAAAGGTCAAATGGCAAGCAACACTGAGAAATGGAGTCCCTTTTCTTTACTTTCTTTTGAGAAGAACTAATCATATGAGAAGTAAAAAGTTATTCTGAAAAAAAATAACTTTTAGTCCTCAAAATGTTTTCAAATAAAAACTATTGACTTTATAAAGAATAAGTTTTATCCTTCTATAAAACAGGTAATTCTTTGTCTCTTTAACTATTCATAACTTTTAAAACAACATGATTTAGGCAAATTAACAAGCTTTAGAGCTTCAGTGGGGAAGAATAAATCATTAATTTCCTGATGGTAAATCATATTGAAATCCTCCAGTATGTCAAACTCCAATGCCAAAATAACTTAAGGGAGAATGACTCTGGAGTGTTTTTCCAGTTTGGCTGGTAAGTTTGGAAACAGTTTGTAATTTCAAGCCTGTGCTGTTGGGAGTTACCTCATTAAATACTTCTTTGCCTCAGATATGTGAATGACAAAAAACATCACTTGCCTTTGCATCTGGGACCAACTATTCTACGAAGGTATAAGCTAAAGGCTCAAAACCCCTTAAGGTTGAACTGAACCCACTCGAATATAAACCTGATAAATAATAGTATTTACTTTTGCTGCAATTTTTCCTATTACCAATGGCATGCAACCATATTGCTTTTAACATTAGCCTATTGTAATTCAGAAAAGTCTTGTTGTCTCAAAGGTATGACTACTACAGGAGACACGAGCTCAAAAACTAGGTAGTCAAGCAAATGGATGCATGGCTGGCATGTGACAGGTGGGAATGATGGAAACCATGGCCAACTAGACAGCACCTTCTTCTCTTTTTTTTTTTTTAATTATACTTTAAGTTCTGGGATACATGTGCAGAACATGCAGGTTTGTTACATAGGTATGCATGTGCCATGGTGGTTTGCTGAACCCATCACCCCATCATCTACATTAGGTATTTCTCCTAATGCTATCCTTCCCTTAGCCCCCAACCCCTGACAGGCCCCTGTGTGTGATGTTCCCCTCCCTGTGTCCTTGATTCCTTTTTTGCTTTTCATCCTTCATCTGAAGCATTTGTTTACAGTTTTTGCATTATTTTTCCCTTAGTGAAAGTCCAGAAAGTTTTGATGCTCATCAGCTTACTCTACTCTTGCTCATAAAACTGTTGAGTTTAGGCTGTTCTTCCATACTCTTCATCCTTGGGATGTGCTACAGCTAAGAGTTATAGGATTTCTCAGGGTGGTTTTGAAAATTCACATTTTAAAGAATCAGGAAAGTTTGTGCGTAACCATGCATGCAGTTGAAAGGGAGGTACCTATACGGGCGGTGGGATCAACAGGAGGGTAGAGGTGCTGCTGCTCCAGCTTCCAGAGACCCAGAGGGGTTCTAGAAGTGTGCCACCCAGCACAGTAGTCCCAGGATACATGGCACTGTCCAGCACTTAAAGCGTGGCTCGTGTGAACTGTGATGACAGTGTAAAATCACTATCAGTATAAAATACATACCAGATTTAGAAACATTATGGAAAAGAGATAAAATATCTCATTTTTGAAATTGGTTACATGTTTAAGTGACATTTTAGATATATTGAGAAATTAAACATAGTATTAGGATTAATTTTACCTGTCTAATCTTATTTTTAAATCTGGTTACTAGAAAATTTAACATAATGTCTGTGAGTGGCATTATATTATACTGTTCAGTGTTGCTCTAGAACAGGAGCCTGTAAACTTTTTCTGTAGAGATCCAGATAGTAGCTGTTTCAAGCTCCACAGGCCGTATGGTCCTTGTTACAAACATTCACTCCACCATTCCAGTGCAAAAGCAACCATGGACGAGATGTAAATGAGTGAGCATGGCTGTGTTCCAATAAAACTTTATTTATAATAACAGGAGCCGGATTTGCTGACCCCTGCTTGATGAGAAAATAAAAGCAAGGGGGAGGGAGGGGACATCGAGGTATTGGAGGCATTCTGTTTCTGGATCTTAGTTCTAGCTAAGTGGTACACTTTTTGAAAATCCATCAAGCTACAGTTGTATGATATGCGTACTTTTCCATGTATACATTATACTTCAATCAAAAGTTGACTTAAGAAGAGCGGGGTCTCTTCTGGAAGATCTGACTAAAAGAAGAAAAGCCAGAGATGTACATCCGCTCTTATCAATCAGTGACAATCCTCTTCCAGTTTAAGAGCGAAACCGTTTTTTCTAATTCTTTACCATCAGTCGGCCATCTAGTTGTCCAGACTCATCCGGCTTTCCCCAAGTCTCTGTAGCTCCTGTCTTACTGTACATTCCATTCGGTACAACGGTCACTACCTTTGGGAGAATTGCACTGGGACGAAATTCAAGCTATTGGCCATTTGGGGAGTAGTAAGGGGATAAAATTCACTGGATATCAAAAGCGTAAACTGTATTAACGTTGTATATGCTTAAGCCACCAGATTTTGCAAATTAAAAAAAAAAAATTCTGGTTCCCTATGAGCTCATCCTGTCTGCGGAATGAATAAACAGGTTTCACTATTTTACCATCTGAATATAGACAGACAGAAAAGTATGACTTTTCCTTCTGGACCTTGATGTTGACTAACTATCAAGGTACTTGCTCACGGCTGCTCAGACAGAAACGAGAAAGCGTGGAAACCGGGGCCAAGGTTAGAAAACAGGACGGCCATGGACACAGGCTCCCGAGGTCAGGCATGGGAATGACGGACCCAGCAGGCTCCTGATAGCTGAGAGAGCATCCTTCTACCCCGACTCTGCTCCTGCTCAGCAGCGAAGTTGCAGAGAGAGCGCTTCCAGAAGTGGAAACATTTTTAAATAAGTCTTTTAACTTTTCGCCTGTGGATACAGCTGCGTTGACACAAAGCCACGTTTGAGGCATGATGTCTCGGAAGCCTGGCACCATGGAGTGTTTTTCTACTGGGACCCATAATTGCTGCCTTTTAAGAGGGGTCCTGTGTTCAGTTTTATCAATGTGGTGCTTGAACCGGACTTTCAGCTGACCTCCAAAAGGAAATAGTTTTAAAAGGAAGAATTTTAAGTCTGCCAAGAGCCAGATAATGGCATAGCACTGATAAAAGCCAGGGTTTTGTGGTTTGTATATTAAAATACAAGTCTCTTAATGCCTCAAACAGCAGCCTCCAGAAAATGGGAGGTTTAATAGATGAGTCTAGAAAAAGCAGTTTTAAAGATAGAAATTTTCCCTCTTTGTTCCTTGTGATTTACCCGAAGGGAACAAGTTTCTTTCTCCTGAACCTCCTCCTACGTCTCTTTTTAGTTTTATACAAGTGACTGTTCTCATTAAAGCAAATCTCAAAGTGCTCTGCAAATGTCCACACTGGGCTGCAGGCCTCGCGCCTGAGGAGCTTTGGGCCTGGACACTCTGCAAAAATGTGTCCTGAGGACAAAGGCCATTAACATTTGGTTAATCCAGCATCGTAAATTACTTTCCCCATAAATTACCATTAACAGGCCTCCCTCCATACTTTTTCTGAGCGCTGTCTTGCCGTTTTTAACCTCCCTTGGCATTTCCACCCTTTCGCCCAACACAGAATCAAGTGAGAGCCCCTGGAGGACATGGCAGGGTGGGGCCAGCTGTTGTCCTAGCGCAGTCTGTGGCTCTTCTGTGCAGGCTGCTGCTTTCCCTGAGAGTAATCATCTGTCAGGAGAAATGCTACATATTCCATCATCAGTGTGGACTCTGGCTGGGCTCCAGACAACGCACATAAACAGCAGCCATGGTCCTCACCAACCACCTGGCCACTTTTGGCTTCTTATCTTCTGCTTGCAGCAGTCACTGCAATAGGTTGGGCCACCAAGGACAGCAGAGGAGGTTTGGGGACCCCCTGAATTCCACTGGAATGCCACCTACACTTGTATCATCCAATACATGCCCGTGGTGCAGTATATTTGGCTTTAAAACTAGTGTTAAGGGGATGCATGTTGTGGTTAGCAATGGCCCACCAGGCTGGATGCAGTGGCTCACATCTGTAATCCCAGCACTTTGGGAGGCTGAGGCAGGTGGATCATTTGAGGTCAGGAGTTCAAGATCAGCCCGACCAACATGGTGAAACCCTGTCTCCTAAAATACAAAAATAAAATTTAGTTGGTACACGCCTGTAATATCAGCTACTCAGGAGGCTCAGACAGAAGAATCGCTTGAACCTGGGAGGCAGAGATTGCAGTGAGCCAAGATCGTGCCATTGAACCCCAGCCTGGGGTTCAACAAGAGCAAGACTGTGAAAAAGAAAGAAAAGAAAGAAAGAAGGAAAGAAAGAGAAAGAAAAAGGAAGAAAAGAAAAAAGAAAGAAAGAAAGAGGAAGAAAAGAAAGGAAGGAAGAAAGAAAAAGAAAGAGAAAGAAAGAGGGAGGGAGGGAAGGAGGGAGGGAGGAAGGAAAGAAGGAAAGAAAGAAAGAGGAAGAAAAGGAAGGAAGAAAGAAAAAGAGAAAGAAAGAGGGAGGGAGGGAAGGAGGAAGGAAGGAAGGAAAGAAGGAAAGAAAGAGGAAGAAAAGGAAGGAAGAAAGAAAAAGAGAAAGAAAGAGGGAGAGAGGGAAGGAGGAAGGAAGGAAGGAAAGAAGGAAAGAGAGAAAGAGAGAAAGAAAGAAAGAAAGAAAGAAAGAAAGAAAGAAAGAAAGAAAGAAAGAAAGAAAGAAAGAAAGAAAGAAAGAAAGAAAGGGCCCACCAAAGGGAATTTTCCTAACCTGCAGCGTGACACTGATTTCCAGGCATGCTGGGAACTGGGGTGATGGAGAGAGGCCAGTGGCAAAGAGAAAACCTTGGGGCAGGTGAGATGATATGGGGAAGAGGCCATGATGGGGGGAGGTGTGGATGTGACACTAGGCCAAAGAGGACCCAATCAATAAGAGAAGAAGGATTTGTCAGGAGTTCCAGACACAGGAGAATCCTGAAGCCACGTATAGATGAAGGACACTGGGAAAAGTTTCCAGCCACTGGGTAGGCCAACCCAGGCGCCACGGACAAAGAAACTTGGGCTTGGTGCTGGGCGTGGTGGTCAAGCCTGTAATCCCAGCACTTTAGGAGGCCAAGGCAGGAAGATTGCTTGAGGCCAGAAGTTGGAGACCAGCCTGCTCGGCATAGTGAAACCTCATCTCTACAAAAATAAAAAATTAGCTGGGCTTGGCAGTACATGCCCATGGTCCATGGTCCCAGCTACTCAGAGGTTAAGGTGGGAGGAACGCTTAAGCCCAAGAGGTCAAGACTGCAGTGAGTTATGATTGTGCTACTGTACTCCAGCCTGGGCAACAGAGCAAGACGCTGTCTCAAAAAACAAAACAAATCAAAACCTTGTGCTCCCAAGAGTTCTAGGGCGGAGTGATCACATATGGTTGGTGGGCACTGTGACAGCTGCCATGAGACTGGCTGGAAAGAGGTATTAGTTAGCTGTAGTCCCAGTAGAACTACCTAACAAAGCACCCCCAAACTCAGAGGTAGACAACAACAAGCACTTCTTTCTCACACTTACATCTGCAGGCTGACTGAATTCAGCTGTCTAGGCTGGGCTCCGCTGGGCTTGGCTGCCAGTCGTAGGCTGACTCAGGGCTACTCCGTATGTCTTTCATCTTCCCTGGCCTCTCTGAAGCGTGTTCTCAGGTCCATGGCGGAAGCACCAGAGCACAAGCCCGACCACATAAACACATTTTAGAGCCAGTGCTTATGTCATTTATTCTATTGGGCAAAGCAGGTCATGCAATGAAGCTCCACGTCAAAGTGGCAGGATGCTCTGCCTCTACTCAGGGAACTGCAAAACCACATGGCAAAGGGTGTGGATATAGAGAAGGATGAAGAATTGAAGGTGGGTAGCATGACCAAGGTGATTCTACCGGCATCTTTGGGTGGTGATGAAGGCTCCGGATGGACTCCTACTAATTGAGCTCACGTAACTGATACGTTAACCAGAATGTCACTTCATTGATTTGCAGCTAGAAAACTAAGTATATTGCAGACTAGAAAGCTCCTATCATCCACTCAGTGTATTCTTTCCAGGTAGGAAATTTATGTAGAACGTCAAATCATAATTCCAGCTTTGCTTATGAACATGGAGACAGAGCAAGAGGCATTGGTTGGACGATCCTAAAGGCTTGAATTATCCGGGTCTGGTTGCCTAAGGCCTCCCTTTCCACTACAGGAAAACACCTGCCTGAGGGATGCTGGCCAGGCTGCTCCCCTGTTCAGGTAGAGACGGTGCCGAATTACTTTTTGCATTACTCTTTTCTAGCCTCCTCTCTGATCATTCTTAATCTACATTAGTCCTTTACACACAAGGTAACCGACTCACCTATACCTTTAGAGATGCTAATGACATTATTCTTCTGTGACTACCAGCTGACCAACATATTGAGAATTAAGGCCTGTAAGATGCAGCAGCCATCTAGTCACTTAGGACCATCACTTAGAATAAGGTGCTTTACATATTCATCAATATCTCTTAAATAGCAATGTATATAATTTGCCATCCTTTGATGGCAACTTACAACCCCTTCTGATCAGATAGTCATGAAGTGGTTGTCATTTCCTGAGTGTGTACAAGCTTGCAACTGGACACCCTAATGTTTCCATCAACCAACCATTTAAGGAGCATTTGAGGAAGGAATATGAGTCTTGCATTGATCTCTTCTGTAAAGTCAAGAAAACACCAGCATCTGACTGACAAAACTGATGCCAGAGGCTTGGGGGAAAAAAATCCCAGAGACAAAAATGGAACATTTTTAAGAGATACCACATCACCAATGTCCTTGTAAGATCAGAACCTGTATATGAAGGAATTTTAGGGATATCTTAATTAATTCATTTTGCTTTTCTTTTCCTTGTAATGTGCATGGGAAAAGCTATGATGGCAGCATTCTGTGTCTAAATATGATTTTAGAGTTTTAAGAGTTATTTCAATAAGATTAAAGTAAATTCCAAGAAATAAGAGAATAAATGCAGCCTGGTCAACATAGTGACACCCCATCTCTACAAAATAAAAATTAAAAAAAAAACAACTTAAATTAGCAGTAGCTGGGCATGGTGGCATTTGCCTGTAGTCCTAGGTACTCCAGAGGCTGAGGTGGGAGGATTGCTTGAGCCCACGAGTTCAAGGCTACAATGAGTCATGGTCATGCCACTGCACTCCAGCCTGGGTGACAGAGTGAGACTCTGTCTCAGAAAAAAAAAAAAAAGAAAGAAAGAGAGAGAGAAAGGGAAGGAGGGAGAGAGGGAGGGAAGGAGGGAGGGAGGAAGGGAGGAAGAGAGAGATTGCCATGGTTTAATTGGCAGTGTCTGTTTCATTAGATGATATATGAATAATGATGTCCTTTACTATTGATGGGGACTCAGATGCTGTAAAATCCAATATTTCTCCACTGGAGCATTCCAGTGACTGGTCATTCAGAAGTGGAACTAGAACCATGAATAACATGGCTTTGGATGTGAACTGATTGCGAATCTTGCAGCGTGGCCAGTAGTGGAAGAAAGGCCACTTTTTATGTGGCTTTTTAAAGCCTTTATATATGTGTACTGGAATATCTTAGCCAGTATTCCCCCTCTTTTTTTTAAATCTTATTTTTATTGAGATATAATCTGTATATAGGAAAGTGCACAGTCTTAAGTGTACAGCCCAGTGAACTTTATGCACAGACTCCTGTAGCCACCATTCAGATCACGGTCTAGAACATTTTCATTAACCCAGATGGTTTCCTGTCCCTTTCCTAGTCAATGCCTTCCTAAACAAGAATAGCCGTTATTCTGTTTTCTATTAATATCAACATCGATTAGTTTTGCCTGCTATTGATCTCCATGTATGTGGAATCAAAATATATCCACCTTTGTGACTGGACTGTTTTGCTCAACATAATGTTTCGAGCAAATTCATCCATGTTATTTCATATATCAGTAATTTGTTTCTTTTTGTTCCTGGGTACTCATCCGTTGTATGAATATACTGCAATTTGTGTATCCATTTTCATGCTGATGGATATTTAAGTTGTTTCTAGTCTAGACTATAATGAATAAGGCTGCAATGAACGTTTCTATATGTGTGTCATTTTGTAGACATATGAACGCATTTATTTTGGATGTATAGCTGAGAGTGGAATTACTGAATTATAGAGTAAGCATAGATATTAGTAGATTATTCCAGCTTTCCAAGGTAGTTGGACCAATTTTTATTCCCACCAGCACCATATGAGGGTTCCAGTTGCTAAGACTTGGTATGATCAGTCTTTTAAATTTTACTTATTCCAGAGGGTGCATGGGAGTATCCCAGTGTGGTTTTAATCTGGATTTTCCTCACTGGGTATGGTGGCACACACCTGTGATCCCAGCTACTTGGGAGACAGGAGGGAAGATCGCTTGAGCTCAGGAGTTTGAAGCCAACCTGTGCAACAAAGTGAGACCCTGTCTCTAATAATAATAATAATAATTTTGTGAGTACTAATGTTGAACACTGTTTCAAATGTTTTAGGTTTGACTATTCTCTGTAGTTAAGACTCCATTTAAGACTCCATTTAAGTGTTTTGTTCTTTTGAAAGTACGTTTTGTATATATGCTTATATATTCTAGCCATAAGTTCTTTGTCGCGCATGTGCCTTTCAAATATCTTCTCCGACTCTGTGTCTTATTCATTCACTTTTTAATTATGTGTTTTGTTGAACAAAAGCATATAACTTTAATGAGGCCCAACTCATCCCTTTTTATGGTCTATCTTTTTACAAATATGTATTAAGATGGTTTGTGTTTTTTATGTCCTGTTTAAGAAATATTTGCCTACTTCTTGTTTTTCGGGTCTTATAATCTTTGTTTCTCTTGCCAGTTTAAGTGCTTGCCATTTCCTTGAGTGGAGAGAATAGGAATCAGGTCAGGCTACATCTGAGTGAGGCAGGAAGGGTGACAGAGTTAAATTAGGAAGGCGAGGCCAAGAGATTTGTGGAACAGATTGAAGCAGGAAGAGGCCCAACACTGTCTGATTTTTGGTCTGAAAGCCTTTGGAGTTGGGTAACCTGATAGCTGACTGCATTGCTGACCAGCCCAAATATCTTCATTGCATCTCTTAGAGCTTTTGGTGAGGCTTGTCAAATTTTGTGAAATCAATCTATTCCATGCTCACAGCCCTGATCTATTGCCTAGAAACTAAAAAGTCAATGAAGTTCGTGTTTTAGGGACATCATGCTAATGTCTAGAGACCATCATTTTCCTTCTAAGTGCTCAAAAACCAAACTGTCATCTTGGTAATCCCTTCTTGACCATATCCAGGAAATGAAACCTCCATTTGGGATAATATTTACTTATTCCTAATCCTCTGACTCCTCCCCCATTCTCCATAAGTTTTCCTTACTTACTAAAGATGTCAGAAATTCCGTGATCTCACCTTCCTACAATCAAGGGTAAATGTGTGGGTCTGCTTTTCATAAAGAGACCCTGGCAGGGCCTGGACTGAGCTGCCTGTGTAGTGGGGACTAGAACTAAGCAGGAGTTGGCAAGAGGCTCAGGACACGCAGGGAGAAGGCAGGACTGCCGCAAACTGTGTGGAGGACAGAACACGTGTCTTAAAGTGGCTTCAGATCAGGTAGCAGCAGCTGAGTTCAGACCTCTGGGCTCAGAAGATGAGCTTTGAAGACTATGGGGCTTTCCTGGGAAGATAAACAGCTCTACAGAGAAAATGCTTCCATGCCAGACCCTTCCAGGGGGGGTCATCCTTAGAATGTTGGGACTATAATGAATCAGAGTCTCCTTAGAGGCAGTAATCGGCAGGAACAAGATGGGGAGGAGCCATCCAGCTTCCAGGGATGAGCCAGATAAGGGCAGGCAGGATGTGGCTGCAGAGAAGCCTCTGGGCGTCCACCCTCAGGCACAGGGCAGGGGAGCCTGGTGTAATAGAAAGAAAGGACTGCTGGGATTCACACATTCCGGGTTCTAATCCTGACTCTACCACTCATTTATTGTGAAACATTAGGCAAGAATAGTGACTCCACCCTAAGATTGACAAGAGGATCAAATAGGACACTGTGCATAAAATGCCCATTTCCCCATTTTCCTCCCATTTCCTTGGCTCTTCTTTCCAGTTGCTATACCCAGCAGATAGCTTTCAATTACTATCTTTCTTGCTCACTTGAAGCACTGGCACCATTAAATAGTCACGGATGTCTTGAAATAAAACCTTCCTTTGGCTTCCATGAAGATCCCATCTATTCCATGACAATAGCTACCATGTACATGCTGACAACTCCCACACGAGTATCTCCAGCACATAGCTCCTTCCTAAGAGCCAGGCCCATTGATGTACCTGCCTCCTGAACTTTCCATATGGGTGTCCTACTGACAACTCAAACTCAGCAATTCCAAATTCAGCTCATTATCTTTTCCATAAATCTTTCCCTTCCTCACCTGCATTCTCTATACAGAGAACCCAGTCATCAAGTCCAAAACTTGGGGAGTTATGGATTCAAGTGCAAGTGGTTTATTTGGGAGATGACCCCCAGAAGCATCGTCGGGGGATTTTGAAAGTGAAACAAGGAAGGGAAGGAAGCCAATCTAGAGTGTTTTATCAAGCCTGGCACCCCTGTAGACAACTGGAACTGAATCCCACTGAAAAGCTTTGAGATGCTGTCGAGAGCACAAGCTTCAGGGTCACTCACCCCAAGGAGCAAAGGAGCGGGTGTGTATTTGCCATCTCCTGCCAGGCATTGGCTTGTCTCTGTCATTGGCTGCCCCTGGCACTTCTGGCCTTTCATAGGTGTGATTGCATTGGGTGCCATCACCAGGGAAAACCCTCAGGTGAAGTGACACAGATACTGACAATTGGAAGTCATAAATGGGACTCCTGACTGGTGCCAAAGGAGATGTCCTGTATCTAGTCTGCCCCGTTACACGGGTATTTCTAGGCTAATTTTCAGGTTGCCTAGTTTTCTGCTCCTCTCGGGCCCCTTGTGTCACTCTCACACACTCACCCTCCACAGAGTCTGGATGGCATGCCCCTCTCTCTGCTTTAACACTGGTAAGCTTGTCTTTTAATGGTTTCTTATTTAATTATGACCCTTACTGGACTATGAGCATATTCAGAACAGAAACCAAGCTTTAATTCACCTTTACATCTCCATAGTTGAGTGAATGAATGACTAAATGAATGAAGAAAAAAACCTTAAAAGAGGTGGCACAGCACATAACCAACTGCAAGTTTTTGCAGTTTAAGAAAAGTAGCAAATTAAAGCCGGTGCAAGCACCCTTCTTTCAAATACGATAATATTCAATCATTTCTAAGCCCACAGCCAGTCTTTCCTTATTAAGTTTAGGGTTAACAGTTGCCCTTATGACCTTATGAGGTATAAAATGATGAGCAGAGTAAATCAAGAATGTGTAAAATGTCCTGCTTTGATCAGTCTCCTGGCAGATGTCACACGATTCCTTCTACCCTTCTTGATCCTATCCACCTCCTGAACCCCTATCCATCCTTTAAAGCCCTCCTTAAATGTCCCTTCTTCTTACAGGTTTCCTTGACCCTCCAAACTCTAGAGAAAATTGATGTCTTTCCAGCTGCACTCTACTCTCATCGCCAGCCTTTGTTATGGTCTGTTCCACAACAGCCCTCCCCTTTACAAAGATTCTCGGCTTGAACAAACTTTAGTCAGGCTCCTGAACCTCCTCCTAGGCACTTCTGAGCATCTCCTTATAAAATCCAGTTTTAACAAAGGACCCTGATGAGTCAGTTGAGCAAGAATCCCCTGCCCTCAATATCTGATCACCCTCCATATCTGATGATCACCCTCCATACCTGATGATCACACTCCATATCTGATGATCACACTCCATATCTGATGGTCACCCTCCATATCTGATGGTCACCCTCCATACCTGATGATCACACTCCATATCTGATGATCACACTCCATATCTGATGGTCACCCTCCATATCTGATGATCACACTCCATATCTGATGATCACACTCCATATCTGATGATCACCCTCCATATCTGATGGTCACCCTCCATACCTGATGGTCACCCTCCATACCTGATGGTCACCCTCCATATCCGATGATCACACTCCATATCCGATGGTCACCCTCCATATCCGATGGTCACCCTCCATATCCGATGATCACACTCCATATCCGATGGTCACCCTCCATATCCGATGATCACACTCCATATCCGATGATCACACTCCATATCCGATGATCACCCTCCATACCTGATGATCACACTCCATACCTGATGATCACACTCCATATCTGATGATCACACTCCATATCTGATGGTCACCCTCCATATCTGATGATCACACTCCATATCTGATGATCACACTCCATATCTGATGATCACCCTCCATATCTGATGGTCACCCTCCATACCTGATGGTCACCCTCCATACCTGATGGTCACCCTCCATATCCGATGATCACACTCCATATCCGATGGTCACCCTCCATATCCGATGGTCACCCTCCATATCCGATGATCACACTCCATATCCGATGGTCACCCTCCATATCCGATGATCACACTCCATATCCGATGATCACCCTCCATACCTGATGATCACACTCCATACCTGATGATCACACTCCATATCTGATGATCACACTCCATATCTGATGATCACACTCCATATCTGATGGTCACCCTCCATATCTGATGGTCACCCTCCATATCTGATGATCACCCTCCATATCTGATGATCACACTCCATATCTGATGGTCACCCTCCATACCTGATGGTCACCCTCCATACCTGATGGTCACCCTCCATACCTGATGGTCACCCTCCATATCCGATGGTCACACTCCATATCCGATGGTCACCCTCCATATCCGATGGTCACCCTCCATATCCGATGGTCACCCTCCATATCCGATGGTCACCCTCCATATCCGATGGTCACCCTCCATATCTGATGGTCACACTCCATATCTGATGGTCACCCTCCATACCTGATGATCACACTCCATATCTGATGATCACACTCCATATCTGATGATCACACTCCATATCTGATGATCACACTCCATATCTGATGGTCACCCTCCATATCTGATGATCACACTCCATATCTGATGATCACACTCCATATCTGATGATCACACTCCATATCTGATGATCACCCTCCATACCTGATGGTCACCCTCCATACCTGATGGTCACCCTCCATATCCGATGGTCACACTCCATATCCGATGGTCACCCTCCATATCCGATGGTCACCCTCCATATCCGATGGTCACCCTCCATATCCGATGGTCACCCTCCATATCCGATGGTCACCCTCCATATCCGATGGTCACACTCCATATCCGATTATCACACTCCATACCTGATGATCACACTCCATACCTGATGATCACACTCCATATCTGATGATCACACTCCATATCTGATGATCACACTCCATATCTGATGATCACACTCCATATCTGATGATCACACTCCACATCTGATCACCCTCCATATCTGATGATCACCCTCCATATCTGATCACCTTCCATATCTGATCACCCTTCATACCTGATGATCACACTCCACATCTGATCACCCTCCATATCTGATGATCACCCTCCATATTTGATGATCACCCTCCATACCTGATGATCACCCTCCATATCTGATGATCACCCTCCATACCTGATGATCTCCCTCCATATCTGATCACCTTCCATATCTGATCACCCTTCATACCTGATGATCACACTCCACATCTGATCACCCTCCATACCTGATGATCTCCCTCCATACCTGATGATCACCCTCCATATCTGATCACCCTCCATACCTGATCAGATTTCTTCACCATCACTATCCCCCAGGTGGTGTCTGGCTACCCTGACCTATCTTCAGCAAGAATCCTGTCAGGTTGGTTTAGCCAGAGTCCCCTGACCCTGATGTTTTCCTCTTGGTAATTTCTTCTTAGTAATATGCATATGATACATAAACAGTTATACAATGGAAATCCGTGGTATTAAAATTTAATGGGGGCCCTATCCACTGGCTCCCTCCACTCTGCTCCTTGGCTGTAAATTCCCACTTGTCCATGCTGCATTCAGAGTTGAGCACAATCTCTCTCCTCGACCACCCATTGCTGCAGACCTGAATAAAATCTGTCCTACCAGGCATTAACAAGTATCATTGAATAATTTTTTTCTTTAACGCTCTATGTAGACTGTGAGTTCTTCAAAGTTAGGATCAGGCCTGGTCTTTTTCACCTTGGTGTTCCCAGTGCTTGGGAGCACAGTTCCTGAAACTGAATCCTTGCCAAATGCACATTTACTGAGTTGAATGTCCTTTCGTTGCTAGATCTTGTCTTTGTGCTGGTTTGTAATTTGACTTAAGGTAGCAACATCTGCCCTCCAGTATGGAGCCAGGGGACCTGTGCCATGTTCCTCCCTGCTGGCATCATCTACTTTTCTCTCTTCTTTCGTCCTCACTCTATGCCTATCCTTATCCTCCCAACTTACCCGTTTACATAAGGTGAGTGCTTTCTCATATATGTCTTATTGCTTTGTTTAATAGCGTTGCATAGGAAGAATCAAGAGGACAGCATGTGTGTGCAAGGAAAAAGGCAGTATATATGGGCAGCCTGGCACTTACGCATGGCCTCTGGAGTCAGCACTTGCCACTTCCACTTACTCCCTGTTGACCTCGGGAACATTATTTAACACCTTTTGTCCCATTTCTATATCTGTAACATTCGCAGTGGTTAAGGGCTCACCTCTCATAGATGTTGTGCATTACATGAGACCATGTGTGTGCCTCAGCCTTCCACCCTGGGCCTTATCATTGCAGCTCACATCAGCTTGACTGCTGGCTGCTTGCATTTGCATCTCACTGTCTAGAGAGTACTGGGGAGTTAATGTCCCCACGTGCAGCCTTCAACCAATGACTGACGGAAGTCAGTTGTATCCCTATCCAGCTCCCTCACCCCCCTTCAGATGGGATCACTCTGAGGCTTGTGTTTGACGCTTCTTGCCAGAGATACTCTGTGAGATGAAACTCCAGTCGTCCACAGGAGTCAATGGCTTGAAAATCATCCTCCTCTTCTCTGCTTCACTTTCCCATTCATCTACCAGTGTTTCTTAGAACAACCTTCCCAGAAATTACCTGTCCTGTAATCCTTGCCTTGGGGTTTACTTCTGCGAGAAGGCAAACTTGGACAGTATGTAAAGTGCCTGGCTTATACCTTGGGTCTAGGAAGTCCCCGAACGGTTGTTGTTTCTACTGTTATAAAACTGCTGTTCATCAATAGAAAGCAAAGATGCTGAAGATGGGAGAGGTCATTCCCATCCTGCGTTCATTTTCACACTGCTCTGAGAAACCCCATGTGGGCATTGCCAGACCATGAATAATGGTCAGCTTACAACATGCATTCTCAGCAGGGACTAGGTTGCCCCCAAGAAGGCAAAAATTGGTTCTTGGGGGAGGAGGGTGGTAAAAAACCAACTTTTTCTTTTACTGTGTAAGACACAGACATGCATATGATACATAAACAGTTATACAATGGATATCCATGGTATTAAAATTTCATGGGGGGATCAATTAGAAAAAAAAATGTCTAAAAAGGCTGGGAAACATAGTCTACAAGAGGCAGGAGAAGTTGCTATTGACAGTACCCTGGCCTTTGCTCATCCTGGGTGGCACTGTTTAGCTTGCAGGGTTCATGTCCTCTTTCCTGGAGTGAGGAGTTAACAGCTGAACTTTCATAACGTTGTTTGGTTAAATTTGCCCTGCAGGGCACCAAGCTCTTTGGCAAAACATTCATCTGTTTGTGGTTAGGATTTTCCTGGTTCTTATTAACACCAGACATGGCTGCATTTCGAAAATCATGAGGCTTGGCTCTATAAACAGAATTACCAGGTCATCAGACACAGCATCTTTTGAGTCCTTCCTTCCTGACTTCACCAAAGTCCCTCCTCTAGGGCAGACAGCATGGAATTGGACAAGAAAAGAGGACCAGGTTCTTTAGTTCCAATATACATCTCCTTTGTCAAAATATGATCATTAAAAAGTTTAAAAATAGAGCTCTCCTGTAGACATATAAGGGGCGTGGGGTTAAAGACTTATTAGGAAGGCATCAGCAGGTGAGCAAAGCTAGTTCAAAGCAGGAGTTCAAAGCAGGATGGTTACAAGGGATTGGTGTATATTGTAATCAGTCCAGAGAAAGCCTGCTGAAATAGGGTACATACACTCACCACCTGTGATACAAAACTGACTACCATCCTCACAGGGCCAGCAAACCATCAACTTTGGAGTTGTTCTCTACCAGACAAATGTTATTTGTAATTGTATTTGGATAATTATATTTGGGTATTCTGGATTTTTTTTTTCTAAGATCACCTAAATTGACCTTAACACTTTCTATAGCATTCAAGCTAGGCTGTGAAATCTTAACAAGTTTTATTTCTTTATTTTCTCTTTTGAGTATCTGAAAGACTACCTGAAAACCCTGAATTAGCTTATCCCTTAAACATCAAAGATGCTGGGGACCAAGGCACAGACAATGGTTTTCTGAAAATGTTTACGACTCCCCCATATTTAGCACTTGCCAATTTCCGAGGTGTAAATAACTACTCCAACCGTGGTCATATCCAACTTACCAGGAGAATGTTGTTAAGGCAGAGTTAAGAAGAGAGGCTCACCGTCACCATTGAGAGATGGCATATTTTGGTTTCAACATGTCATCAGGTATGTGTTACGACATATTTTCTATACATTATAGTCACAACATTCAAGTTACTTTTTGAGGAGGTACAATCAGACCACTGGGCAAATGGCTCTGAAGAGCCAGAAAGGTCAGCTCAGCTAAATAAAACTGCCAAATAAAACTATATTGCCTGGATCCCTCATATATACTCTGAGGGGTCCTTCAGGGATTACACAAATTTTAATTCAAATTTCATTTTAAAAATCTGTCTTTCCCTCCCTCCCTCCCTCCCTCCCTCTCTCTCTCTTTCTTTCTTTCTTTCTTGGTAACAGGGTCTCGTCTGTCACCCAGGCTGAAGTGCAGCACTGCAATCATGGCTCACTGCAGCCTTGAACTCCTGAGTTCAAGTGATCTTCCCTCCTCAGCCTCTCAAGTAGCTGAAACTATAGGCACACACCACAGGGCCCAGCTAATTTTCTTTGTAGAGATGGGGTCTCACTTTGTTCCCCAGCCTGGTCTCAAACTCCTGGCCTTAAGCAATCCTGCTTTGGCCTCCCAAAGTGCTGAGATTACAAGCATGAGCCACCATACCTGGCCAAAAGTTATACTTTAAAAAAAATAATAAAAATATACACATCATACATATGTAGCAAATGTGTAAAGACAGATTTGCATACATATAATGGCAGTGGTCTCCAACCTTTCTGGCACCAGGACCCATTTCGTGGAAGACAGTTTTTCCATAGACAGGGTTGTATGAGGGATGGTTTTGGAATGATTCGGGCACCTTACATTTATTGTGCATTTATTTCTGTTATTATTACATTATAATATTTAATGAAATAATTATGCAACTCACCATAATGTAGAATCAGTGGGTGCCCTGAGCTTGGTTTCCTACAACTAGATGGTCCCATCTGGGGGTGATGGGAGACAGTGACAGATCATCAGGCATTAGATTCTCATAAGGAGCATGCAACCTAGATCCCTCTAGATCTGTGAATAGGGTTCACAGTTCACAATAGGGTTCACGCTCCTCTGAGAATCCAGTGCCGCTGCTGAACTGACAGGAGGCGGAGCTCAGGCACTAATGTGAGCCATGGGGAACAGCTGTAAATACAGACGAAGCTTGGCTGGCTCACCTGCCCCCTGCGTAACTCCTGGTGTGCAATCTCGGGGGTCGGGTGGGGGTTGGGGGATATATGGGACTGATGAACACCAAGTTTAGAATTCTTGTAACCTCTGAGAAGAAAAGGGACACATGATAGAGAGGAATCAGCAGGGCTGGGGAATGCAAAGGGATGTGACAGCTATTAAACCTTTTTGTATATCTTTAACATTGCATTCTAAATTAACAAAATATAGAGCCACATATGGTTTTTGTATCAAATTTCAAGCTTTAAAAAACACTAACGTGAAATTGTGTTGCTAGATTTGTTTTTTATTTTTATGTATTTGTTTTTGAAAGAAAATTTGTATTACTGCAATTATTTTTATGTACAGAAAACTCGACAGCATACATTTAACCCAGTTTAGCGGCAAGTTCTTTAGCCTTTACCTTGGCGATGTTAGCCACAGACTTGGGACCCAGGACGTTGCCTCTCTGGTGAGGGCGGATCTCATTGTATCTGTCGTTGTAATTGGTCCTGACAGCTTCCACCAGCTTAGCCAAAGCACCTTTGTCTTCCGAGCTGACCTGTGTGAAGGCGACAGTGGTGCAGGTCTTCCTGCGGACTAGACGTCCCAGTCTTGCCTTCCCCTTGATAATGCAGTAAGGGACCCCCATTTTACGACACGAGGCAGGCAAGAGACAACCAGCTGGAAGAACACATTAGCTAAAGAGGGTATTTTGACCAAAAGCAATAAATTTCAAAGCTAGTTTGGTGTTTATTTGTTTGAGATAGAGTCTCCCTGTGTAACCAGACTGCAGTGCAGTGGAGTGATCTCAGCTCACTGCAACCTCCACCTCCCAGGTTCAAGCGATTCTCGTGCCTCAGCCTCCTGAGTAGCTGAGATTACAGGCAGGTGCTATCACACCAGGCAAATTTTTGTCTTTTTAGTAGAGATGGGGTTTCACTATGTTGGCCAGACTGGTCTTGAACTCCTGACCTCAAGTGATCTGCCTGCCTCAGCCTCCCAAAGTGCTGGGATTACAGGTGTGAGTCACCATGGCTCATTAATTTATTTTTGAACACACGTTAGTGTTTTGCTGTGCAAAAACATCAAAACATCACTAAGAATCTTGTATTTTTGTTTGTTTAATGGAATGCATTTTTAAATTTTTAAATAATTTCAAATTTACACAAAGTTTGCTAGTACAGAGACTCATATGTCAGTTATCCAGTTGAACACATTTTAACATTTTACATTTGTTTTATTTCTCTTTTTATCTCTCACTCCACAAGTGAAGACAATGTAACACGTGCTCATGTGCACACACACACTTTTTTCTAAACCATTTGACGGTAGGTTGCATGTGCCACGCCCCTTTACCACTTAATACTTTCATGTTTACTTCTTAAGAACAAGGACATATTTTTACATCATCACAACACAGTTACCAAATTCAGGATTTAGTATTGATGCAAATTTAGTATTGATGCAACACTTTAATCTGTTGCCCATGTTTCAGTTTTTCCAATCATCCCAATAAAGCCATTTACAGCATTTTTTTTTTCAGTTCAGCATCCAACTGAGGATCATTTATTGAACCGAGCTGTCACTTCTCTTTACAAACTCCTTCACTCTGAAATGGAGCCTTAGCCTTTCTTTGCCTTTTAAGACCTTGACGTTGTTAAAGCGTGCAGGCCAGTCATCTTTGTAGAGTGACCCTCTGTTTGTGTTTGTCTGATGCTCCTCACAGTAGATTCGTGTTTCGCATCCCTGGCAGGAATGCCCCAGAGGGATGCAGTGGCCTCCTCAGTGCCGGATATCAGGAGGCACATGTGGCAGGTTTGTTTTATTCCTGGTGACACTAACTCCAGTGGTTTAGTTAAGATGGTATCCTCCAAGTTTCTCTGCAGAGGGAGAATTTTAAGAGTTGACGTTTGCCTAAAAATGAGAGATGAATCAAAGTAGGAGAGTACTTAGACTTTGCTGGGTGACGGCCCCAAAGCGGCTCTGAAGATGCTCTGCAGCTGGGCGAGCCAGCCTGCTCTCTGAACTGCAAGGCGTTTTTGTGGGATAAGAAAGGACAGCATCAGCAGCCTGCTCTGTGGCTGGGGCTGCAAAAGCCATCAGTGTCGTCACATCTGGCGTGGGGCACGCTGGTGCGCAAAGAGCCGAACCAAGCTCCGTGGCAGAAGCCAACACCAGGCCAGGCCTTGAGGAGGCCTGTGAGTGTGGCCAGTCCCCTGCTTCGGTGACGTATTATGTGTGCAGCACTGCTTTTCTGAGGTTTCCCCAACTTTCCCATATAAAATAAGGATGGCATTTCTTCTGAGCCAGGGCTGCCCAAGTGGTAGGCCACAAACCATGCATCTCCTGACCCAGGCTGGGGCAGCAGCCTCGCCGAGAAAAACAGGAAACGGACGTATGCACTTTCCACAGCCTGGCTACGTTATGAGTTTCTCAGTGGTTCCACGTGGCTTGAGTAACAGGATAATTTTCCTCCATGCAGTAAAATACCAAAATGAATGAAGATGTATTTTATTGGACAACATTTTATTTTAGTAAATTATTTAGTGTCCAGCACTGTTTTAAGTACTCTTACAGATTCACCCATGAATTCATACCACAGACTTTCACTGGGCCAGGAAACACATGGGATGGGCAGGGCAGGTCTTAGGGTCTCATCCAGGATTTATGATGCGCTGGGCACATGGTGACATCAGACAACAGGCCATGCCCCATCCTGTAGGGGTACACAGCCTACGTGTGATAAACAGAAACCTGTAATCATGGTGTTGTGGAGGCTGTCAGAGGGGCCTCGGGGACCCAGAGAGGGGAAGGGCTAATGGTGGGGATAGGGGAGGAAGGGAGGTTGCACAGAGGAGGTGATCTCAGCTGAGTCTTGAGGGATACAAAGGTGTTCACCTTACTTGGAATATTCTCAGGAGTTTTTGGGAAAAAAAAGATGTTTACCAGGTGGTGAGGGGGAGGCATTTTAAACAGAGACTGGGTGATCTCTGCAGAAACATAGTGTGGGTGAGTCTGGGCTCAAGAGAGGGATTAGAAATGCAAATAAAGGTTTGAATGAAACTGATGAGGACCATATATGCTGTGGCAAAGCACTTGGACTGAGTATCAGTTTGAACTGAGTGTGGCCAGTCACCTGCTTTGGTGATGTGATATGTGTGCAGCATGACTTTTCTGAGGTTTCCCCAACTTTCCCATATAAGACGAAGATGGCCTTTCTTCTGAGCCGGGGCTGCCCAAGTGACGGGCCACAAACCATACATCGCCTGATTAGATTTTGTGTTTTAGTCAGGGTTTCCCAAACTTAAAAGGAAGGGTTTCTGGGGATCAAAACTCTCACTACCCCTTCAAAGGTTGCTGACTTTCATCACATGATCAGGTGGGGAGAGGAAGCCACGTCACCACTGGCCACACTGAAGATGGGTAAGCACTGGCCCCAGGGAGGGGCCAAACCAAGAAACAGGAAAAAGCTGGGGAAATGGAGCCTGGTTGAACTGTGGAGCTGCTGGATGGGCCCATGCCACTCCGTGAAGCCTCCACCCTCACCCCGGACTTTAGGCCACCCCTTAATCACTTTTACTGCTTAGAGATTGTTAAGCTTTTATTTTGTTCTTGGGTTTTTTGAGAGACAGGGTCTCACTCTGTGGCCCAAGCTGGAGTGTAGTGTTGCAGTCACAGCTACTGCAGCCTCAGACTCCTGGACTCAAATGATTTCTCAGCCTCCCAAGTAGCTGGGAATACAGGTGTGCACCACCATGCCTGGCTGATTTTATTTATTTATTTATTATTTGTAGAGAAGGGGGTTCACTATGTTGCCCAGGTGACACTGCTGGACTCAAGCAATTCTCCTGCCTGGGCCTCCCAAAGCGTTAGGATTACAGGCATGAGCCACCACACCGGGCCAAGTTTTTATTCTGAAATAATCTCAAACTTCCAGAACCGTGGCAACAATAGTTCTAAGGACTCCTCTGGACTATTTACACAGGTTCACTGACCTGTGCCATTTTGCCCCATTTCCTGTATCAATCTCTGAACCAGGTTAGAGTAGATTGCAGACATCAGACCCTTCACCACTTACTGTGCCAGTATATACTTCTAAAGAACAGGGATGTTCTCCTACATTCCCACAGTTCAATGACCCAAGAATGGAGCCTAATTGTTATATGATACTTTTATCTAAACCACAGATGCCAATTTTTATCAATTTTCCCAATAATGTCCTGTATAGCATGCTTCTTTCTCTAGTCCAGGAACTAGTACAGGATCACGTCTTTTTGGGGGAGGTGTCAGGCTTCTTTAATCTCTGTTAAGAATGGTTCCTCATGCTGGGCATGGTGGCTAACACCTGTAATCCCAGCACTTTGGGAGGCCAAGGCAGGTGTGTCATATGAGGCCAGGAGTTCAAGACCAGCCTAGCCAACATGGTGAAACCCCACCTCTACTAAAAATACAAAAATTAGCCAGGCATGATGGTGCACATCTGTAATCCCAGCTACCCAGGAGGTTGAGGCACAAGAATCGCTTAAACTCAGGAGGCAGAAGTTGCAGTGAGCTAAGGTCGCACCATTGCACTCCAGCCTGGGCGACAGCATGAGATTCTCTCAAAGAAGTGAAAGAAAAAAAATGGTTCCTCAGCCTTTCTTTGTCTTTCAGGACATTAATATTGTTGTAGGATCCAAGCCAGTTCTATGATGGGATGTCCCTCTGCTGGGGTGGATATAACATTTCTTCGTAATGAGATCCCACATACACGCCCCCTGTTGAAGCATCCTCTAACTGATGCTGTGTTCTTCTTAGGCATCACATCTGGAGGAACACAGTATCTGGCTGCCTTCGTTGGGGATGCTGATTTAGATCACCTGGGCAAAGAGTTGCCTAATTTCTCCACTGTATGGTTACTATTGGTCCCCTTGCAATTAACAAACACTGTTTGAGGAGATATTATTTATCTTTAAGCCAGTTTGAATTGGGTTTTCTGTTACTTCCAACATAAAAACTCCTAGCTGATTCAAGGGCTCATTTATATTGCAGGATGGATTGCTGGTTACTATGGAGAAAACAGGTGAGGGATTATGAAGAGAAAAATCGGAAGGATGTCTTAAAAGCTTTCATTGTGGTCCGGTGGGAGCAGATCAGGACCAAGGCACATGGGGATCCTAAGAGGACTAATCATTTGGTGACACTTCTTCTTCTTTGAATTTATTTTGCAAGAGCTGAACAACAACAAAAATGATACTCTTGTCAAGCAGGTGGCTCACACCTCTAATCCCACTTTGGGAAGCCAAGACGGGGCTTCATTTGGAAGCCAGGAGTTTGAGAGCAGCCTGAGCAAGAAAGTGACACCCTGTCTCTAATTTAATTTTTTTAGTTAAAAAGAGAGACTTTATTAATAAAATTATATTTTTTTCCAAAATAGATTTATGATTATTTGCACTGCATGTGACACACATCTTAGCTTATTTGTAATTTGCAATGGTCTTTCATTTTAGTTTTTTCATCAGTCTTAAATGGATAATATTAGTTATACTCCCAAACTATAGTGGTTATTTACAGAGACACCAAATTTTAATCAGAATATGTGTCTGTATTTTTTCTAGATTTTATATCAGGAGCCATGAAATCAGACCCAGAGAAAGATTCAGGTACAAATAAGGCTTGACATGATGGCTCATGCCTGTAATCCCAGCACTTTGGAAGGCCAAGGTGGGTGGATCACTTGAGGTCAGGAGTTCGAGACTAGCCTGGCCAACATGGTGAAACCCTGTATCTACTAAAAATATAAAAAACATTAGCCAGGCGTGATGGCACATGCCTATAATCCCAGCTACTCAGGTGGCTGAGGCAGGAGAATTGCTTGAACTGCGGAGGCAGAGGTTTCTGTGAGTCAAGATCTCGCCATTGAACTCCAGCCTGGGTGACAGAGCAAGACTCTGTCTCAAAAAAAAAAAAAAATTAGGGTTCTCTAAAGGGACAGAACTAATGTAATAGATTTTATATATATATATATATATATAAAGGAGGGTTATTAAAACCACAAGGTCCCACAATAAGCCATCTACAAGCTGAGGGGCAAGGAGAGCCAGTCTGAATTCCAAAGCTGAGGGACTCGGAGTCCGATGTTCAAGGGCAGGAACCATCCAGCACGGGAGAAAGATATAGTCTGGGAGACTAAGCCAATCTCCCTTTTCACATTTTTCTGCCTGCTTTATATTCTAGCCACAGTGGCCGCTGATTAGATGGTGCCCACCCAAATCAAGGGTGGGTCTGCCTTCCCCAGTCCACTGACTCAAATGTTAATCTCCTTCAGCAGCACTTTCACAGACACACCCAGGATTAATACTTGGAATCCTTCATTCCAACCAAGTTGACACTCAGTATTAACCAACACACTTCGTAGGAAAATGGGAACAGGAGTCAGAGAAGTGTGTGATCAAGCAAGTGTCTGTGTGTGTGTTGTGTGTGTGTGTGTGTGTGTGTGTTCATAACCATCTGTGATTCCCTTGGTTTGGGATTCTCCTCAGAAGCAGACCCTGAGATAAGAATTAAAATGCAAACCATTTTTTGGAAGGTAAAAGGGATACTAGGAGGAAAGCATAGAATCAAATAAATGGGCAGTCAATATAGGGTTTGCTTTCAAGCTGGCCCTCACCGGGACAGCTGGAGCTTCATCTCACAAGGGGTTTCCGGGAGACAGTACAGATTTTGCACCTCAGAGTTATCCCACTAAGACGAGGTAGTGGGGTTGAGGTGAGAAAAATCACTGTTGCTAGTAAATAGCAGTGCATCACGCACTATATGGTTTCAGAATTTCCTCTGCCTCAGACTGCCAACTTAGGTCTCATGTTCCAGCTGTTCTAGGTTTGGCTGGGAGTTAGGGCATGCAATGCCATGTGTGAAAACACTCAGCAGAGATAGATGGGTGAGGAATGTTTCCTATCTTCACTTCTGTGGGGTCTACTCTGAAGAAGGCACAACCAATGTACACATCACAGCTTTTCTAAGGAATCATAGGCAGAAACGCTGCTCAACAGGGACTGTATTTCCAGTTAAAAATGCTGAAGTGGATTCTCACTTTATTTCAGTGATGTTTATGGGGAGGACACAAGATTTAGGAATTGTGGACTCTTAAATGTTATTTCACTAGTTCAGTGGTGGGGTTAGGTCATTACGGGGGTCGTGCTCAGGAAAAAGTCCATGAACAAGGCGGGTGACATGGTTAGGCTTCGTGTCCCCACTCAAATCTCATCTTGAATTGTAATCTCCAGGTGTTGAGGGAGGGACCCAGTAGGAGGTAATTGGATCATGGGAGCAATTTCCCCCATGCCTAGTGACAGTGAGTGAGGAGTGTTCAGATTTACAAATGTTCAGAAGTTCCTCTTTCTTTCATTCATCTCTCTCCTGCCACCTTGTGAAGAAAGTGCTTGCTTCCCCTTCCGCCATGATCGTAAGTTGCCTGAGGCCTCCGCAGCCATGTGGAACTGTGAGTCAATTGAGCCTTATTCCTTTATAAATTACCCTGTCTCCGGAAGTTCTGTATAGCAGTGTGAGAATAGGCTAACACAGTGGGCTTGAGCTAGTCTTTGAAGAATGGACAGAATTTGGATATATGAAGCAGAAAAGATGTGGGGCCACTGATCAAAATGTGAAGGTGGGAGTGGGTGTAAAGTGTGGATAAGATGGAGATGCATGTGCGATGTCCCTGGCTCACCTCCTCCTACCATACACTCCTATGCACTTCTTACTGCAACTTTCTGCCTGGCAGACTGAGGGTGCCATCAAGTTAATACCCACAGGCACAATTCCCCAACAGTGACCCACACAGCTCAGCTTCCTTGACCTCAGGTGGGACACCCCTGAAGCACACTCACCCCACACCATCTGCACTCCCCAGTGGCATCATGCTCCAGTGGCCGGCCCCCAGCTACACATGTTCAGTCTTAAAGGATAAATATTCTAAAGGTAAAATCATGACATTAGTACGATTAAAAAAAAAAGTGTCAGAGTGAAATAATGGACATTGGAAACTACAAAATGTGGGACACTGGGTGGGGGGAGTGAGGGTTGAAAAATTATCCATTGATTACAATGCCCACTATTCGGGTGGTGGGTATACCAGAAGCCCAAACTTCACCACTACGCAGTATATCCATGCAAGGTTGTACCCTCTACATATATTTTATAAATAAATTTTTTAAAAACTGTGTCAAAAATGGTTTAAGCTCATTAATGAATGAGGGAAACAGTAAATGTCACAACTGATTTAAAAGTAGATTCAAATAGCATTTAAGTACAAGTATATAAATCACATTTTCTTTTTTAATTTTTAATTTTATTTTATTTTTGAGACAGAGTCTTGCTGTATTGCCAAGGCTGGAGTGCAGTGGTACAATCTTGGCTCGCTGCAGCCTTGACATCCTGAGCTCAGGTGATCCTCATGCCTCCGCCTCCCAAGGAGCTGGGACTACAGTCATGTGCCACCACTCTTGGCTAATTTTTTAAATATTTTTATAGAGATGGGGTCTCACTATGTTGCCCAGGCTGATCTTGAACTCTTGAGGTTTCAAGGGATCCTCCTGCCTCGGCCTGCCTAAGTGCTGGAATTACAGGTGTGCACCACCATGCCCAGACGTATAAGACACCTTTCCTGGAAAAGGCCAGATAATATTTTAGGATTTGCAGGCCATGTAGTCTCTGTTGCAACTACTCAGTTCTGCCATTGTAGCCTGAAACAGCTATAGACAACATGTTAATAAAGGAGTGGTTGCTGATGTTTCAATGAAACTTTATTCTCAAAAGCTCGTTGTAGGTGCATTTGGCCTACAGACCTTCTTTGCAGACCCCTGATATAGGCAATTAAGAACACTAAAATGACTTCACAAGTGGATGCAAAACTGGTCAGTATCCACAGGGCAATAATCAATTGCATCTCTATAGAACCGAATTTGCATCTCTGTTGGCAATACTCATTTACATTTTTATCAGTTTTCTACAATTAACAGAATTGAAAATACGGTTGATCCTCATTATTTGTGAATTCTGTATTTGCACATTTGCCTTCTTGCGAAAATTTATTTGTGATTCCCAAATCAATAATCATGGTGCTTTTGTGGTCGTTAGTGCACATACACAGAGGAACAAAAATTTAAATCACCTGGCACATTCCCAGCTGAGGATGAATGAAGCTCTACCTTCTTATTTCAGCCTTGTAAACAAGGGTCCTTTTTGATGTCTATTTAGTACTGCTTTTTTCACATTTTGGGGAGTGTGTGTGTGTGTGTGTGTGTGTGTCTTTCGATTATTTCACTGTTTTTAGAGGCCCCTAAAAGTAAATGCCAAAGAGCTGTTTCAGGGTAAGCAGGCTTTGATGGAGGAAATATGAATGTTACGTAAACTCTGTTCAGGCGTAAGTTACAGTGCTGTTGACCATGACTTCAGTGTCAATGAACAACAATACATATTAAATAAGGTGGTTTTACCTAGAAACACACATAAAGCAAGGTTATGCATTGATCTGTTAATGAAAATGCTATGGCCAGGGGCTAGCAGGAACCTAAACCCTTGTTTCCCCTAGGAACAATGGTTCAGTGTTCGCTAATTCACAGCTGGTGATGACTTTATAGAACTTAATACCGTGAAGTACAACAATTGATTGTGGCTCAAAGAAAGACAGTGAAATGTGGAGCTAACCCAGAAGGGTGCTCAAGACAGCACACCCTGTAACTCTCTCCTAGGCTTCCTGGTGTCAGTGATGCACGTTCCTTGGCTGCCTTTCCTTCCTGACTCCCTCACAGTAGCTGTCTTCCCTCCCTACAGTGTTTCCCAGGACTGCCTCCAAGGAAACAACTTGCACAGCAATTCTTCTCTCAGAGTTGGCTTCCGGGGGAACAGAGACTAAGACGGGTTACACTGAGCAGAGGAGCATGCTGAGAGTTGAGGTACAGAGACATAATTAGCAACTGAGAGTGAAAAGCTGGGTTGGTTGAAGAGCAGAAGGAGCCCTAAGTATCCACTGATTGAATATAGGTAAATTTCCTATTTTTTAAATTATTTTATTTATTGATTGATTGATTGAGACAACACCTCACTCCGTCACCCAGAACTGGAGTGCACTGGTGCAATCTTGGCTCACTAAAGCCTCCATCTCCTGGGTTCAAGCGATCCTTGTGCCTCAGCCTCCTGAGGAGCTAGGATTACAGCTGGGTGCCACCACACCCAGCTAATTTTTGAATTATTAGTAGAGTCAGGGTTTCGCTATGTTGGCCACGCTATTCTTGAACTTCTGGCCTCAGGTGATCTGCCCACCTTGGCCCCCAGAGAGTTGGGATTACAGGCGTGAGCCACCGTACCCAGCTGATACATTTTTGAATTCTTAAAAAATGGGTTAACTGGATGTGGTATTGCACACCTATAGTCCCAAAGGAGTCTGAGGCAAGAGGAATGCTTGAATCCAAGAGTTTGAAGCTACAGTGAGCTATGGTTCTGCCACTGTAGTTCAGCCTAAGCAACAGAGGAAGATGCTGTCTCTAAAATAATAATAATAATAAATTAATTAATTAATAAAAAATGATTTGCAAACGGAAGCAGAATGCTGGTGCAGGCCTGCAGGGTGGAATAGAACAGATACAGACAATGGTGATGCACAGACATTTAAATCACCCAACACATTCCCAGTGGAATGTGTCTTTTGGTGCGGGCCTGCAGGATGGAGTGAAGCAGAGACAGACAGTGTGATGCACAGACGTTTAAAGAGCTGCTGAAGCCATTAGAGTCTCTGTGGTCCAAGGCCTGAGTGCGTGCAGAGGACGGGAAGGAAGATGAGCGACGTTTCAACCAGAAGACTCAGCAGAACTGCAGAGTGACTGATGTGCAGAGTTAGGATAAAGCGAGGGCAGAGCCAGGGCCCCTCCCTCTGAGGCTTCCAGCCTGTGGTTGTCATTAAGAGAAGAGGGAGTGAGGACTTCAGGGGAACGGAATGTGAAGTGGAAAGTCAGCACTGGAAGCTGCATTTCAGAGAAAGAAACCAAAACTGAGCGCTGCTCGTACTTTTGTCTAGACAGATATTTCTGAGCGTAGGAAAGGAGGAAGAGGACTCCACAAACTCTTGGCTTTCGTTTTTATTTTTATTTTTATCAGATCCAGGAAAAATAAGTAGCTGCAATGCAGAAATAATGCACAGCTTTGCCAACTGAAAGATTTGACTTCAATCCTCTGGTTTCTCTTCAGGTCGTATAAATCTGTCACCTTTGACTGGAAGATTTGATTTCTGTCTACTCTCTGTGTATGCCTCAATGAGATAATAAAAGGATAGAATATAATAATAATAAATAAAAAACAGGGAGGAGGAGAGAAAAGGAAAGACTCCTAACTAAGAGAATAGGGCTTCCCTGGAAAATAGGGTCTATGGAGAAAGCCTTGGTTAAAATAGAAGCTTCCAGATGTAGGGAGGGTTCATGTTGTAGAGAGAGGTGCCACACAGACTATGATGGCATCACAGACAGGTAAGACGGGGATATACGAGCAAAAGCTCTTTGTAAATCACATGCTGGCCGGGTGTGGTGGTTCACGCCTGTAATCCCAGCACTTTGGGAGGCTGAGACAGCCGGATCACTTGAGATCAGGAGTTCGAGACCAGCCTGACCAACATGGTGAAATCCTGTGTCTACTAAAAATACAAAACTTAGCCAGGTGTGTTGGTGGGTGCCTATAACTCCAGCTACTCAGGAGGCTGAGGCAGGAGAATCACTTAAACCCAGGGTGGAGTGGGGGAGTGGGCGGGGAGGTTGCAGTGAGCCACGATCGCACCACGGCACTCCAGCCTGGGCGACAAAGTGACACTCTGTCTCAAAAAACAAAAAAAAAACATCTTATACCAAGTCAAGTATACTGGGGCATTCATTGTTTTATAGCCAGACCCACCCCTCTGGGTTAAGCCAGTGAGGACTGTGAAGAAGTCAGTTTGGCCCAGCTTGCTTTCCTGATTTCAGCAAAAGCACTTACAGCCTTCTGGAGGAGAGTAAACAGATAAGGTCTTCAGGAAGACAAAGATAAAGGTCTTCTAACCTTCCCACTTGTTGGAGATGCTATTACAGCCACCCAAAGAGAGGGACCCCTTGTTTCAGCAGATAACAGCTTCTGGGCATGTTGTCTGTTTTCCTATTATCTGCAGTAACTCGAGGTCAATGGCCTCTAACTCTAGAGGGGTCATAACATTACCCCAGCCCCAGAGAAAGTGTGCATGGCTCAGATACAAGGCAGAAGTATTTCTCAGTGCTTACTGGATATGTTTTGACTCCCAAGACAAGAATGTTTGTAGGGGAAAGGCAGCTGGTTTAGGATTGAAAGCAAGATTTCAGGAGTCTAAGATGGTGAGTCCATAGTGCAGGGTTATAGCGTTTTAGACTCGTCCAGTGAAAGAGCCATAAGGCAGGGGAAGGAGCACAAGAGCCAGGATGCTTCTCAGGAGAGAGCCTGACCTCTTCGCTGGAATTCAGAGCTAGAGAGAAATTAGGTTGCCACGGGGCTGTTGAACCTAAGCCCACCTCCTTTCTGCAGGTGCCACAAGGATGTAACCAGGCCAGGCCCACACAGGACCAAACCTTATACTTCTGCAAACCAGGACTGGACGGAGGGTGGGAGAGGACTAAAGGCAGTGGTGGGGCTGGATGTGGTTGTTCATGCCTGCAATCTCAGCACTTCGGGAGGCCGAGGTGGGAGGATCACGAGCCCAGGAGTTCAAGACTGGACTGGACAACATGGTGAGACCCTGTCTCTACAAAAAAGTCAAAAAATTATCCAAGTGTGGTGATGCACACCTGTAGTCCCAGCTACTCGAGAGGCTGAGGTGGGAGGATCACTTGAGCCTGGGAGGTCGAGGCTGCAGTGAGCCATGATTACACCAGTGCATTCCAGTATAGGCGACAGTGAGACTCTGTATCAAAAAAAAAAAAAAAAAAAAAAATAGTAGCAGAAGCTGTGTCCATTCTGTTGTGAGCCGTAAGGTGAACCTACCTGCCACCCAGATGTGCCCTAACCCCTGAGATGTGCCCTAACCCCTGAGATGTGCACTTTGTCCTATGCTAACCTCACCCCTCCCCATGGAAGGAGAAGTCTTTGGAGCAAACAGGTTGTGCCAGTCTTGGGCCCACATCCCCTCCCTGCCTTGCCCATGCACCAGATGCCCAGAGCTCTGGAGTCTCTGCCCGCATGGCCCAAGCCTGCTTCCACTGCCTGGCAGGCTGTGTCCCATGCGCCTGGACCCATGGGCTGACTCTGCTCCTGCAGTAACATGCGTAGGCTGGAAAGTCCAAGGAGGCAGAGCACTTGGACATGAAAAATGGGGTATCCACAGAGCTATTGGAGGGAGAAGAGGGGTAGCAAACCATGAGGCAGGTGCAGGGTCACCGCATGTCCCCATGTTCAGGACAAAACACTGAGGAGTCTGAGAATTTTACATTGAAACCAGATTTCCCGAGTCCTCATAAAGGCACATTTGTCATGGTAGGAGAATAGAACATATTTTAGTTAACAGTTTGTTGTCTTGATTCATAATTTTTTAATATTCAGACATAAAGTATAAGTGAATTTCCACCTGTCCTCTTGCCTCAGTCCCTGAAAAGATCAGTGTCCACCCAGCATCCCCATGGGTGGCATGAAAAGACAGACACGGGCAATGATGCCATCTCCACTGTCCCCTGAGGCCATCCATCCATCCATCCATCCATGGGTCCACGTGACCTCCATGCTCTGCTCTGTTTTCCATCCACTGAGGCCATCCATCCATGGGTCCACGTGACCTCCATGCTTTGCTCTGTTTTCCATAATATGACTCTTTGGCTATCATTATGACCTAAAGCAGTCTCTCTCAGACATGAGTTTGTATCCACCCTCAAATAGCCTCAATGAATAAGAGATAATCCTGCTTTCTCCCCTGTACCTTGGACTGGACGCTAACCACACCTGCCCTGTCTGGCTCCACTGCCATAGGAAGGAGTCAGATGTCTGAACAAGAGGATGGGGTGAGGTAGACCATTGAGAGGAAAACCCTAAGCTTCAGAGAACCTGCAGAGCCTAGCAGAAATTATTTGGTAGTTGCAAAGAGTGCAAAACTGAATAATAAGAAACTGGATTTGTGAAATATCCTATGTCCTTGTCATGCCTAAGAAAAAACGTGAATGCCATTGGTCAGCCAAGACTGACTTTTAAACATGCCCGAACTTCTGAGGCACAATTGCTGCCACCAAGACCACCTTTTTGGTGATGGCAGCCAATATCTCTGAGAGCATTATGTGGATTTTCATGACCCTTTCATAGACACACAAAATACTAAGTTATTTTGGAGAACTGTTTCTTTCTTTATGCATTTTCCTTGCTAATTTCTAGAGTCTGGTTATGTGATGGCATTAAATATTAATACATGTTATTAGAGCATTTACTATGTATAGAAGATGTCATGGTGTGATGTTATTTTGATATTAGTGTGCTTCTGCTGACTGTTCACATGGAATCTGTGGGCTTACAAGGAAGACATTCTTCAGAGGAGGCCCATCTGTTCTCCAACTCACTTCCTAAGGGAAAGCATGAGAACTTTAAGACTCTAATCCAACCACACACGGATGCAAGGACATGCACAAACACACAGTGTGGTCGATTTGCCATGGCCTTTCTTCATTGTGTGATCTTCAATGCTGATGTGATGGCTTGGACAAACACCTGGGGATTTCTCTAGAATTTCAATTTGTGCAAAAATGAAAGAGTTGAGAAACATGATTGGCTAGGTATTTGTAGAGAACAAAGTAGGTTTGTATGCTATAGAGAGAGGAAAGAGCTTCAGATCATAGAATTCTGTAAGAAAAATCCAACCACAGAGAGAACACATGGACTCCCTAAAATCTATTTTTTTTTGATATTTTAAAGTGGTGTGGAAAGAATATATATATTTTTTCCAGACCAGGTGTGGTGGCTCATGCCATCCCAGCACTTTGGGAGGCCGAGGCAGCAGATCACTTGAGGCCAGGAGTTCAAGACCAGCCTGACCAACATGGTGAAATCCTGTCTCTACTAAAATTACAAAAATTAGCTCGGCATGATGGCACACACCTGTGATCCCAGCTACTCAGGTGGCTGAGGCAGCAAGAGAATCGCTTGAACCCAGGAGGTAAAGATTGGAGTGAGCCGAGATCTTCACTCCAGCCTGGGCAACAGAGTGAGTCTCGGTCTCAAAAAAAAATTTTTTTTCCAGCATGTTTTGTGGGTCAACAGCATGGTATGTGTGTTGCTGGCATTTTATGTGATCTGGCCATTCTTAAAGCCAAGCATGGTTCTTCATATCATCTTATGCTTTAGAGGAAATCATTCTTTTTTTTTTTTTTTTTTTTGAGATAGGGTCTCGCTCTGTCACCCAAGCAGGAGTGCAGTCGCATGATCCATGCAGCCTTGACCTTCCAGGCTCAAGCGATTCTCCCACCTCATCCTCCTGAGTAGCTGGGGCCACAGATACATGCCACCATGCCCAGCTAACTTTTTGTAGAGATGAGGTTTCGCTGTGTTGCCCAGGCTGGGCTCAAGCGACCCTCCTGGGCTCAAGCGACCTCCCAAAATGCTGGGATTATAGATATGGGCTGCTGCACCTAGCTGAGGAAGTCATTCTTTAAAAACCCTCCTCTTCAGCCTAGATGACTTGTTTGTAAAATCCTATGTGCTTACTCATCAGCAAATATTTACTAAGCACATACGTGCCAGGCAGCACGTAAGGTATTAAAGACACTACTGTGAACAAGCCGATGAGCTCTCTGATGTCTGGTTCCATAAAGGAAGATCTTTATTCTTCTTCTCTTCAACCTCCATAGAAATGGAACCCATTAAGTCTAAGATAACAGACCGAACATACGGCTTCCTTTAACTTTTCCTGATGGCATCATTTAAGTTGGTTAAGATGATAGCCAGAATATTTTATGTCCTACTAGTGACAAATAATGTGGTTTCATGGATAAAGCACTGGTTTCAGTCTAGAGATGTAGTTTCTTACTTTTGCTGTCTTTTATTACTTAAAAGAATCGAATAATAGACTCCTCTTCAGAGGCCTTGTGGTTTAGAGTTGGTACATTAAATATAGTGGTGAACTGGGATTGGTTCTCCCTGCTCACTAGAGCTGATTGTTAAGTTTTCATGAATTTTTTAAGTCCGTTGATGTCACGTTGGTAGCTTGAAACCGGCCATGATGGGAGTATTCACACCACAAAATAGGCAAATGCTACAACTTGGGGCTTTTATTTCCCAGAAAGCCAGTTGTTAAACATTTCCTTGCACATCACTAAGTAAAGGCGGGGGTAAACACCCTAATGGTAAAGGGGAACGTTTGGAAAGACTTCGACATATTCATGATCAAAATGAAGGAAAAGAAGTAAATCAGTACGTGAGATTCCAGGCAAGATGTGTCTAGAGGCTCATTTATGGTATGGGGTGATGTTCCTCTTTTTTTCCTTCATAGCACTGGTTGTCATGATATTTTGAACCAGAACATTTTATTTTATCTATTTATTTTTAAATAGAAACACGGCCCCTCACTGGGCTGGAGTGCAGTCGTGCCGTCAGAGCTCTCCACAGCCTCAATCTCCTGGGTTCAAGAGACCTTCGCTCCTCAGCCTCCTAGCAGCTGGAGTTGCAGGCGTGCACCCTACCTGGCTGATAGACCCAGGACATTTTTATGTAACCGTGTGGACTTTGTACACGTTCTTTACTCCACTAATGTTAGTAAACAAAACAAAAAATATTAGAAGAATAAAGAGTATTGCGTTTAGAATTTCAGTACTCCATTGCTGGGCCAAAGAATATTGCTGGAGTTTCTGTGGAATTGCTTCCACTTTCCTTACTGACTAAGAATTACAAAATCACTAGTATTGTAGCCATTTCATAATCAAATGGGTCAATGCACTCATCATAATTTGTGATGGATCCAAACATGAATTGATGAATTCTATCTTGTTTGTAATTTTGGAAAGTGAAAAAACCTTTGAGAAAAATGATACTATAGAAGAAAATCTGATGACAGCTGTCACTAACTATTCACAGTCACACTTGTTATGGGCTAAAAAGTGACAGAAGCATCAATCTTACAAAATTCAGATATTCAAAATGCAACCCAGGAAATTTGGAACTTCATAGAAATAATGAAAACCACCACGACCTCATAGGGCTGGAACCTTAAACACTAAAGTTTCATGGAGACAAAAATCTTTTTAGTCAATCATATCTCTTTTACAAAGTTTACAAGAAAAGCATTCATCCCTGAAAAATATTTTCTATAAAAGTAAAATGAAATGGGCTGGGTGCAATAGCTCACGCCTGTAATCCTAGTTTGGTAATAAAAATACTTACCATTTATTGAAAATGTACGGCTGGGCATGGTGGCTCACGCCTGTAATCCCAGCACTTTGGGAGGCCGAGGTGGGTGGATCACGAGGTCAGAAGTTTGAGACCAGCCAGGCCAACACAGTGAAACCCTGTCTCTACTAAAAATACAAAAATTAGCTGGGCATGGTGTCGGGTGCCTGCAATCCCAGCTACTCAGGAGGCTGAGGCAGGAGAATTACTTGAACTTGGTAGATAGAGTTTGCAGTGAGCCAAGATTGCGCCACTGTGCTCCAGCCTGGGCGACAGAGCTAGACTCCATTTCAAAAAATAATATTAATAATTAAAATTAAATGAATATCTATGTGAAAAAACAGACTCTCAACCTTCATATCATACACAAAAATTAATCTGAGATGGATCACAGATCTATGCATGAAAGCTAAAACTGGCAGTAAGCCGAGACTGCACCATTGCACTCCAGCCTGGGCAACAAGAGCAAAACTCCGTCTCAAAAAGAAAAAAAGCTAAAACTATGACGTTTTAAAAATAAAACATAGAATTCTCAATAGCTTTAAATTCTTATATTAGAAAGAAAGGTGCAAAATTAAAATAGAACCCAAAAAAGTTTTAAGCAATTTAACTGGACCGTTTAAGAAAAAGAGCCAGTGAGTTAAGATGGTTTTCTGGAGTTTGCTCTGGAAAGTATGTTCTCCAGGAAAATTATCAATATTGGTATCATTCTAATTTGAATATCTGTGTTTATTAAACATGAAGTTAAAATATCCTTTGAGGTTACAAAGACCAAATTAAAATAACAACATAAAAACATTTTTACAACAGTCTATAACTGTCCCATGATCAGAAAAACAGAATTAATTGCATTTCATTCAAGTCAGAAACTTAAAAAGAAAGAGGAGGGGAAACAGCAAAACCTCCACTCACCTTAGCAGGGTGACAGAAGAGATCAAAATGTGGCTTTTGTCCATCCTCCTCATCCCTAAATTGAAGCATCTTCCCTCAGGTGGTCCACAGGTCTCCCTGTACTGTATTCATCTAAGAAACCCCATCAAAAGTGACAGCTCCAAGTACTGTTCTGGTTTGGTGAGCTTTTTCTTTAGTTGATTCTAAGATTTTTGAATTAAACATCTGGTTGGAGCCGGGTGCGGTGGCTCACGCCTGTAATCCCAACACTTTGGGAGGCTTAAGCGGGCGGATGATGAGGTCAGGAGTTTGAGACCAGCCCGACCAACATGGAGAAACCCCATCTCTACTAAAAATACAAAATTAGCCACGTGTAGGGCCGGGCGAGGTGGCTTACGCCTGTAATCCCAGCACTTTGGGAGGCAGAGGCAGGTGGATCACGAGGTCAAGAGATCAAGACCATCCTGGTCAACGTGGTGAAACCCCGTCTCTACTAAAAATACAAAAGATTAGCTGGGCATGGTGGCACATGCCTGTAATCCCAGCTACTTAGGAGGCTGAGGCAGGAGAATTGCCTGAACCCAGGAGGTGGAGGTTGTGGTGAGCCAAGATCGCGCCATTGCACTCCAGCCTGGGTGACAAGAGCGAAACTCCGTCTTAAAAAAATATATATTAGCCAGGTGTGGTGGCGCATGCCTGTAATCCCAGCTACTCGGGAGGCTGAGGCAGGAGAATCACTTGAACCCAGGAGGTGGAGGTTGCGGTGAGCTGAGATCGTGCCATTACACTCCAGCCTGGGCAACAAGAGCAAAACTCCATCTCAAAAAAAAAAAAAAAAAAAAAAATCTGATTGGATGATAGTAAGTATCTCAAAGTTCTACCTGCCTCTGAGAACTCATGGTCTCCTTCATTCTTCGGATGCTATCCTGGTCAAACTGCTAAAGACTCTTCATTGCACATTCTCCCCCCACTCCCGCAGCACACACCCTGTGGCCCAATGTTCTCTCCTATCTATTCACTCAAGCTATCTGTTCCCCATAAATTGAGCTGTCATATGGGTTGGTAGGAGCCAAGGAGAAACTTCTCCTTCACTCTCTGAAGGTTGGATGAAAGACCGAATGACAAAAGGCAGGTTAAGAGGAGAAACGGCACATACCTTTATTAACATGCCCAGAGGAGCGCCACAGAGTGGTCACCTCCACCCCGCCATGGGGCTCAGAAGCTTGTATGCCATCTTGAGGTTACAGAAAGAATAGGGGTTTGGATGGTGGCAAAACAGGTGATAGGAGGGGAAGAAGAGGAGGCCTGACTAGCAAAGATGGTCTCACCAGGCAGAGGAAACCTCCCACGTAGCAGCTCTCAGAGAGAATAGATGGGAAATGGTTCTTTCAGACCTTTGAAAGTGCCAGCCTCTCAGTTCATCTTTCCTACATCAGACAAGAAAGGACCTCAGAGGAAGCCTGGCTGCATTAGTGTAGACTTTTCTCTACAGATGCGAATCTCCCCCTATAAAGACAGCTTTTTAGCTATTGCAGATTTTCAGCCCTTCTGACCAACCACAGTTTTTAAATGGGATTAGGACCGGGCCTGGTGGTTTATGCCTGTAATCCCAGCACTTTGGGAAGCCAAGGCGGGAGGATGACTTAAGGCCAGGAGTTTGAGACCAGCCTGGGCACAACACACGGAGGGAGACCTGGTCTCTACAAACTAAAAATAAATAGATTCGTTGAACTTGATGGCACACACTGGTAGTCTCAGCTATTCTGGAGGCTGAGGTGGAGAATCACTTGAGCCCAGGAGGTCGCGGTGCAGTGAGCCATGACTGAGGCAGTGCACTCTAGCCTGGGCAGTAGAATGAGACCCTGCCTCAAAAACAATAATTAAAACTAATATTAAAACACTGTTGTTAAGTAAGGGGGCTGGGAATACAGTTATTTGCATATGACTTCTTTCTTTCCCACAAATTAGCTTCTCTTTTCAATGAAAAGTTTTCACGACCTTAAAACTTAAATTTTTTAAAAAAAAATGATTGTTGAGTGACTGGAAACCCGTGTCGAACAGTGACCCAAGACACTTTAAAAATTTCTTTTAATTCACACAGTTCAAATTGTCAAGTCTGACCTTGGAATAACATTTTTCTGTCCAACGTGTGAAATATTGGGTAATAAAAAGATAATTATGGAAATATTCAGAGACCTTCCCTGCACCCAGACACAGAGCCACCTCCACTTCCTTCTACCGCTCTTACAAAAAACAAAAAGCATTGGAAGGAGAGATGACCCGTCTCCCTGGGAGCTGGTTAAGGAACCAGGCAAAAAAATGAGATGGATTTCTCAGATTCGGACTTGACCTGACAGGTCCCCTAGGGTGAGTCACTTTTTCCTATTTCAGTCAATTTGGCTGTAAAATAATTACAATAACGAGGTCTTGTTTACTGAGACTCAAGTCCGAGTTGCCTCGCCTCATTCAGCGGCTAAATAGAAAAACAGAAGGTGGTGATTAGAAAGCTTCTGTAGCCAACCTCACGCAGCGTGGAGATGAGAATCCAGGACTTGAGTACGCTAAGCGTCCTTTAAGTCACACTTGCGAGTAGTGGAATCCAATATAATTGCTTCTGCTGCTTCACTTGTGGGTTTGCACTTGTGACCTAAAGTAAATAAAATAGGATAAAACATGAAGCCGGAGTGCGGGCAGGG
This sequence comes from Aotus nancymaae, assembly GCF_030222135.1. Taxonomy (NCBI): domain Eukaryota; kingdom Metazoa; phylum Chordata; class Mammalia; order Primates; family Aotidae; genus Aotus; species Aotus nancymaae. The sequence continues at coordinate 5,879,534 of NW_026988412.1, read as the reverse complement.
GGAGAAGAGGCTGGACGGCTGCTGGTCAAAGGATACAGACTTTCAGTTAGGAAGGAGAAATCAGTTCAAGAGCTGTATTGTGCAACGTGGTGACTAGTTAATACCAATGTATTAAATATTTAAAAATTGCAGCCGGGCACAGTGGCTCATGCCTGTAATCCCAGCACTTTGGGAGGCCGAGGCAGGCAGATCACTTAAGGTTAGGAGCTCGAGACCAGCCTGGCCAACATGGTAAAACCCCATATCTACCAAAAAATACAAAAATTAGCCAGGCATGCTGGTGCACATCTGTACTTAGCTACTTGGGAGGCTGAGGCAGGAGAATCACTTGAACCCTGGAGGTGGAAGCTGCAGTGAGCTGAGATCGTGCCACTGCATTGCAGTCTGGGTAACAGAGTAAGACCCTGTCTCGATGGAAAAAAAAAGAAAAGAAAATTTTCAAAGAGAGGAGATTTTAAGTGCACTTGGGACAAATAAAAAGCATGTGAGGTAATATATATGTTAATTATTGACTTAGCCATTCTGCAATATGTGTACCTGTATATTTCAAAACGTCATGTTATATACCACAAATATATACAATTTTTGCTGGTCAATTAAGAAATAAAATAAAATCCTTCCTTCAAAACAGAAGGTTATATTAGACTAAAGAAATTAAGAGGAGAGGAACAGAGCGGGGGATGGGAAGGGAGGGGAAGGAAGAGAAAAGCTGGGGCAGGGGAAGATGAGGAGGGAAGGGAGAGAAGGGAACAGGCCTGCCCTTAATGCTTCTCAAGCTCTCTATCTTGCCAAGATCTGGCCTGTGGCCCGGCACAGCAAAAGCTGGAAAAATGCCAGTGACTCAACCCAGTTCCATTGATCAGTGAACTAGAAATCGGACACTGTGTGTTTCAACCCGTCAGCCAGCCCACAGCCAGGGTCCAGGTGGCAGCCTGGGCTCCTGGCCTCAGTGACTGTCAGGAGAATGGGTTGGCCAGCCAGCCTCCATTGGCCTTGCATAGCAGGCAGCCAGCGCAGCCTGGAGCCCAGCCAGGGGACGCAGGAGTTCTTTCAGCTTTTAAGGACAGACTTTGCTTTACCTCAGCAGTCGCTCTTGGGGCCACATGGAAAGCCACCATTAGGTTTACTATAAAGTGACAGAGGCTGGTGTCTCTGGGAGAATGAGGAGTAGTCACTTCCTGCCTTTGTCCATTAGCGCCGACCAATGCGACCAGCTCCGTTTACATTCTTTCAGTGGTGTTATTGAAAGGGCTTGGCAGCTCCCAAATGTTTTCAGTGTCCTTAGTCCCATGAGGGCTGCCTTCTTCTTCTTTTTTTTCTTTTTTGCTAGCTTTTAGCTAGTGTCTGGAAAGATCTACTGGACGCGCTGGGCTCGTTTTTTTCAAAAATCCACTTTACCCTTCAGGGAAGCCAGGAAAAGAACACGCTTCCAACCGGTACAAGTCTGGAAGAACTTCACAGCCTCTCAAAGTACGGTACCCTTTTTGTTTCTTAGTCCAGCCTGTTACTGGGGTGGTTTTAGGATGAAGCTGCTGGGGTGACATCTGTGGGGAGGTGTGGGGAACGGCAGGTGAAAAGAAGTTATCATTTTAAATTGTATTAAATTGCTGTCAGTATTGAATCAAGGTATCTGAGGTTATTGTCTGGGGAAGGAAACTATAGCTACTACAGAAAAATATTAAACCAGAACTTCTTTGGGAACCTTAAGAAATTTTTTTAAATTTTTTGAAACAGAGTCTTACTCTGTCACCCAGGCTGGAGTGCAGTGGTGTGATCATGGCTCACTGTAGCCTCCACCTCCTGGGCTCAAGTGATCCTCTCTCCTGAGTAGCTGGGACTACAGGAGCACACCACCATGCCCATCTAATTTTTTTTTTTATTTTTTAATTTTTTTATAGAGATAAGGTCTTGCTATGTCACCCAGACTGGCCTCAAACTCCTGGGTTTAAGTGATTCTCCTGCCTTGGCCTCCCAAAGTGCTGGTCATGAGCCACTGCACATACCAAGAACTTTATTTTTCTGGCCAAGAACTTTATTTTTAAAAACAACAGTAAGCTATGTGCTGTCTGCTGGAACTATTGGATGGCCCCCAGCATTTAATCCCGTGGGACGTACCTGCTGCTGCACCTGGCGGTGTGTTCCTGTCACCTGCTCCCATCTCTCTCTCGGAGCAGCTCATGAAGGAGAGATGCCGCCGGCATGTTTTGAAATGTGATGGATCTTTCTGCCCTGAGCAGAATCCAAATTCGATGGTGATTTGAGGACTGCTGGAGTTAAAGCGTGCACATACAGTTTTCAGGCAGCTAATTAAAGTAATTAATTAGTACAGTTCTGGAACCCAAACTGCTCCAATGCTATAGGCAAAATTCCCTGCCTGCCCTGGCTCATCAGAAAGAGTTTGTATATGGAAAACTTCAGGACAGAACAAAGAAACTTAGGTCTGGATGAGGAATGAAGTCTTGGCTCTAGTTTAGCAATTCCTGAACTGCCAGGCAACATCAAATCCGCTGCCGAAAAAAATCTGAAATAAAAAGAATTCCAGACATTAGGCATGGTTTAAAGCAGGGTATGCTTTTTTATTTGTGTGCTTCTGGTGACAGTGTGGCTCCCATTCCGCTCCTAGTTCTGAGCATGGCACTGTGATTTCTTTCTGGAGTTGTTCCAACCCGTGGACTTTGCTAATGAATGATGAACCCCAGAACCTGAACTTCTGGTGTCAGCAGAATCGCACACTCCCTTCTCAGGAGGTTTCTGGAACATTGGCCTTCATCCCAGCAGGATCACAAGTGAAAAGAAACACAGGGAAGACACCATCGAACCTTTAAAGTGGCCACACCACGGAGCAATGACACAAAGAGACAATGGTTCTGGAAGGAGGGGAGGGATGCGCTGTATCATTATTTTTTTCTAGATTGGATTCCGTGCACAGGTCATCACAACTCACTGTGAATGCAAGCAGGGGGTGCAAATCGTGGGTCCGAAAAAAATCTCTCTGCCAAGATCCTTGCTCAGTCACTTGTATGCATTTCTCAGCTATGGATTCATGCTTTTCCACTTGTTGAAACATCCCTAAACGTCGCCCTCAATGTCCCGTTTGTGTCGCTGGCTCTCCGCCGTTCAGTAATAATGAAACAGCCTCAGTGAACCTGCAGCAGCAGCTGCCTTAGCTTCGGTGCCTCCCCACCCCTGCAGCTGAACCACTTTGAATATTCCTTGGTGGTGCAAGAGACAGTCTCACTCTTTCCTTCACTGGCCTTCCTCTGTGTTGGTCACGGTTGGCATGAGCTACATCCTGTGCATGTTATGGTGAGAAGGGATGAATGAGGAAAGACAGGGTGGTTTAATACTTGCCCCTGGGACAGTCACTGGGTAAGGAAGGGTTTGGGGTGCGCCCTCAGGCTCCCCTCAATGCATGAAGGCCTGGGACGGGTCAGTTAGCAGAGGTGTGTCTGTGTTTAACTTAGAACTGAATGTTAAGGGAAGAATTATTGGGATCTGATGCCCTAAGCAGGGGAAATTCCAGGCTCAAAAAGCCACGGTTAGAATTCAGAACTGTGTTGTTATCCTGCCTCTCAGTTTTCCTCTACGTTCAACTCCCCTTTTTTAGATGATCATGAAGCTGTTTACATGTTGTCCTCTTCTGTGAACTTATCCCTGTAAACAGTGACAGGATTTTATCCAAATATTTCTGATTTCTAAAGAAAAAAATAGAGCGATTTCTTCCCAGTGCCCTTCTGTTGACCTTGCCTGGGGGAGAGGCCAGCAGAGCTAAGGATGACCTCACCCCCTTCCAGCATGATTTCCTGGGACGTACAGAACCTCCTTCTTCAGCTGTCTTTCTGTGATTAGCCACGTTCAATCTATAAGCTTTCAGAGCAGATGATGGGGACATCTAATATTGGTTCCATTCACATTTCAGCATGAGATCAAACATAAAATAATCATTATGCTTCCTGAAGTCCCAAGGACCTTCTCCGTCTGAGGCAGAGTTGGGAGGTGGGCTGGTGAGGTGGGGCAGTCTAGGAACTGCACTGGTGGGGGCAGGAAACTGGGCTGAAGGGAGATGTAAGGGCTTGGTGGGAAATAAATGGCACTGTGTTGTTGACGGAAAAAGATCTTGGCAGGACTGTTGTTGTGAGTGTTCTGTGGCTTAGAAAGGAATTTCCTACAGGCTGGACTAACCATTAAAAATGTCTCTACCTTCAGGAGTCCCCGGCGTGCAGTGGAGCCTCGCTGGGGGAAATGTCAGCTTGGACCATGGGCGCCCGCAGTCTGGACAAGCGAGGAAGTTTCTTTAAGGTAAAAGGAATCCTTGATTAGGATCTCGAATCGTTGGCTTGCTCCCTTAGCCTGGGAGCTGCAGCGCTCCTTGGAGCTGCTGAGGGAAGTCCGCTCTCTGAGCCAGCGCCGGCTAAGGGAGCTTGCCCGAGCCCAGCTGCTCACTGTTACCAGGGCGTACAACAGGTTGCGGGGTCTGTGATTTAGTGCTTTCATGCAGGCACAGGACTTGGGCACCAGAGGGGCTGCGCTGTGCAAGACGGCGGAGGCGGTCTTTATTTGAGAGCTGCTCAGCTTGCCGTTTTTCAGCTGCAGGGTTTTATGGTGGACGTTGGACTTTGCTTTCCAGTGAATAAGTACCGTCGTCTTGTGTTCGCTCCTAAAACAAAAACAAAAACAGATTCCTCAGCCTCACCTTAGAATGATGAAATACTATTTTCTAGTATATTTTATCAAACATCCCCAAAGGCTTCTTATGATAACGAGGAAGCCTGATAACAACTGTCTAACTCTTCTGTGTTCATATTGATGTTGATGAGACTAAATTACCTTGCTAGCGTAATGAGATAAGATTTTAAATGGGTGTTTTATGTACTCTGTGTGTGTGTATTTAATGAAGACTTGGTGGTCGTTTCTAGTTGACACTTGGGAATCAGTTCTCTTGTGGCTTTTCACTTTGTTTCCTTTCATCCACCCTTGAATTAAGGCATCCTCAGTATAGAAAATTTTGAAAATACAGAATTATGTTTAAAAAGGTAGGAAAGTGGAAGTAAGATATGCACTTGAAATCTGTCATAGGCAGGTGTTCCAACATCAGGTCTTGTCCCCAGAGGAGGAACAGGAGGAGGTTTTATTACTGAGCAGTGACTATGTTTAACAATTAACCAACCTTCATGGGTTGTATGCGTTAACACTTACTTACATATTTCCTGTTACCAAGAGAACAAAACTTGTTTATTGTGTCAACTGTTGATTTTACAAAAAAATCCATGAGAAGAACCTGTTGATAAAGCAAAGTCCATGAGATTTATTGAAATAAGGAAGAACATCACGAGGACACAGTCCTATTCATGTCTAAGCAAGGGGAGATTAAGAGGCAGATTTATAGGACTCAGGGATCCAGGCCCAAGTCCTTCAAGCTGCATTTTTTGAGAAACTGGTTTGATTTCAGTGATGTCTGTGCCACAATAGCTTGGGATGGGTGGATACAGCAAGACGAGGATATTGAAGTGGGCCTTACAAATAAACCCTTGTTTGATAAGTGAGCTGTTTTCCCAGGTGAGCAAATTGTTTGCCAGGACAAATTATTGTGTAGACATTTCCTGCAGCAAACAGTGAAGTCATTTATTGGTTTACAGCCTTAATTTTCTGGGCAAGAAGATCCTGGAAGAAAGAGTTAAGTTATGTTGACACAGATGGTCTCAATGATCAATCCTTATAGTTAAGCTTTGTGGACATAAGTAGTCTCACTTCCAAATGATTTATTCAGTTTTGATCAAACCTGTATAACCTTCACCCACAGGAGGCAGATGAGAGCAAGGAGCTCCTCAAGTCCCCGATAGATCTAGAGCTAGGCCCACCAGGTGGCCCAACTGTCATCCGGCAGGTTCCTGGGTTGCGTCTGATGCCGAGATACTTACTTCCCCCTGGCAGAAAGGATGATCCAAAACCTCTCCTTAACCCAAAGCACTGTCTAGATCAACCTAAATATTGGCTGGTCCATAATTACCACCTTATGATGATCAGGAAGTACAGTGGCCCTGTATTTTACATAGTAGTTAGATTTTAAAGTTAAGGCAAAAGAAGAAAATGGAGGCCAGGCACGGTGGCTCACACCTGTTAATCCCAGCACTTTGGGAGGCCAAGGCAGGAGGATCACTTGAGGTCAAGAGTTTGAAACCAGCCTGGCCAACAAAATCCCGTCTCTACTAAAAATTCAAAACTTAGCCGAGCGTGGCCCCCTCAAGTAATCCCAGCTACTTGAGAGGCTCAGGCAGGAGAATTGTTTGAACCTAGGCGGCAAAGGTTGTGGTGAGCCAAGATCAAGCCACTGCACTCCAACCTGGGCGACAGAGCGAGACTCCATCTCTGGGGGAAAAAACAAGAAGAAAATGGAGTACAGTCAAAGTTGCCTCTGAACACTTCTTAGAAAGGTGCCCCGTGGGGCGCAGGGTGCTACCTCTCGTCATGTCCATTGTACCCAGTGTTTCCTGCAGTTCTAAGAAAATCATGTTTGTTGTTATTCGAGTTTTCAGCGGGACAGCAGATAAAGTCATTGACTTGTATTTCTGGGCTATGCTATAGGAAAGAACCAATCAGGTGAGAGGTGAGGCCTGCCTGACCCCACCCAGGGTGAGACCCACCGTGTAAGCTTTCCTGGGTCAAATACCCATGAAAATATTGGCAAAGATCTCTGCACTATTTCACTTATTCGTAACTTTGTGTTTGGGACAGAGCTTAAATTGTTTAATTTACTTAAGTCAAATGCTCCACGTAAATGATATAGCTACTGTATATATACTTCTTTCTTTCTTTCTTTGAGCTCCTGGGCTCAAGCAATCCTCCCACCCTGGCCTCCCAAAGTGCTGGGATTACAGGTGTGAGCCACTGCACCCAGCCTCCATCCTCTTCCTTCTAGACATAGTTATTCTTTGCTGTGACTATTCTGTAATTAGTCACCAGCATTTGTCATGTAGTTATCTATGAGGAGAAGTGAACTGCCCTTTGGACATCCTGTACTGACTCTTTGCAGGTTTATTTGTAAGAAGCTGGAGGAGAGCTCAGTGCTGAAATGGGTGGTCACCCAGTGGGCACCTTCTGGGACCCACTAGCCCTGCTCTGACTCACCATGCTTTATTTCCGTTCTCACCTATTAAGCATCCATGAGCAGCAAAGCTCTGCAGTTGGTCAGGGAGAGAAAAAGCAGAAGCCACTCCTAACCTCATGGAGCTTTTAGTCTGGTAGCAAAGAAAGATATTAATCAGGCTGGGCGCAGTGGCTCACACCTGTAATCCCAGCAATTTGGGAGGTCGAGGTGGGCTGATCACAAGGTCAGGAGTTCGAGACCAGCCTGGCCAATATGGTGAAACCCCATCTCTACTCAAAATACAAAAAAATAATAATAATAATTAGCCTGGCATGGTGGTGAGCACCTGTAGTCCCAGCTATTTGGGAGGCTGAGGCAGGAGAATCACTTGAACCCAGGAGGCAGAGGTTGCAGTGAGCTGAGATGGCACCACTGCACTCAAAAAAAAAAAGAAAGATATTAATCAAATAATCACAGCACCAGACACATAATTATAAATCATTTTTTAAAAATGCTTCGGGGAGAAGTTAAAAGAGCTCTGAGAATATATAATCTAATCTAGGGTTCCAGAGAAACTTTTCCCAAGGAAGTGGCCTTTGACTTGAGAGCTGAGGTTGACATTATACCATTTAGGAAGGCGGCTGGAGCTAAGTTTTGGAGTGACTCTTGATGCGGCTACCATCAACACACGTCTCAGCAAACACCAGTGATGCCCTACAACTGGAGAGGATTCTTTCATAAAGCATGAGCTTTCTTGGTCACATTCTTGGCTCACAGCTGAATTCCACATGAGTATTATCCCTCTCTGGGCTATTAGTGCTCATGTGACTTTGTGTAAAGCACAGATAATTGGAAGGCAATCACTGGACCTCTTTTTCGTCATTGTCCTCCCCATCCAGTTTGTGTTTCTAAACCGGAGTTGCTAACCACTAGTAGCAAGCCTTGATTTGTGGTTTCCCATCTGTCCTGGCTCATGGACATGACTCAGATAGGCCAGAGGACATGAGGTGTGTGGATAACACACAGATTGAGCATTCTGGGGTCACTGAGATGCCCCGTGGTTACTGTTCATGTGGAATCGTATCCTAGAAGCTCCAGCCACATCCATCCTATGCAGATAAACCCATTGTCCAGTTGCTCACAGCACCATTGTTAATTTTCCACAACCATCTGGGAAAAGTAGTATCTTCCCGCTCCACAAAACACGTGGTGGGGCCAGGCGCTGAGCCTCACACCTGTAAATCCTAACACGTTGGGAGTCCGAGGCCAGCGGATCATTTAAGGTCAGGAGTTTGAGACCAGCCTGGCCAACATGGTAAAAACCCTGTCTCTACTAAAAATACAAAAATTATCCAGGCTTGGTGATGGGTGCTCGTAATCCCAGCAACTCAGGAGGCTGAGGCAGGAGAATCACTTGAACCTGGGAGGTGGAGGTTGCAGTGAGCTGAGATGGTGCCACTGTACTCCAGCCTGGGCAATAGAGCAAGACTCCGTCTCAAACAACAACAACAACAAAAATATGGTGGGGGGCAAGGGGTAACACCCTAGACATGGTAGCCAAAGTTATCTGCTTCTAAGTAATAAATGTGAACACCTATTGCTCTCGGATTTCGAAAGTATATTGAATGAAAGCGTTTGCAGAAGAAAGATGTCATCTAGGCTAGGAAAGCTCTTGATAGTCTTGAATTAAGGGCAGAGATGCTCAAAGTTATCTTTGATCCCCCCTTTCGCTGAATCCGGTAGCTTCTCCAAGCCGCACCCACACCTCCCACCACCCAGGCTCCCAATGCTAGCAAATCCTCCTCTTTAAAAGTTAGCTTTTTTAAACTTTTAAACAACTTCTCTTTTTAAAAAAATAGAAATGGGTTCTCTGTGTTGCCCAGGCTGGTCTCAAATTCTTAGCTTCAAGCAATTCTCCTGCCTCGGCCTCCGAAAGCCCTGGGATCACAGGTGTGAGCCACCACCCCTGGCCCAAATATTTCTCATGTCTCCAAAGTCCTTTCCCTTCTTTCCTGTCCTATATCTGCCTTCCTCCTTAGGTTCCGTTCTTCCGTTTGGTTCTCATTCTTCCATTATGGGCATTATAAATGATGCCTGTAATTTACCCACACCAACGCTTTACGTGTTTCTACTGCTCCATGTCACCTGCCTGAAGACCCTGGCTCATTGCTGGACACAGGACCAAGTCTGTGCCCTTCACCTTGATGTTCAAAGGTTTTCAGGCTGTGCTTCCACTTTCCCCCAGCTCTTCCTCCTCCGGTCCTGCCTCTGCAACATCGTGAGTCTCTCCTGGGGTCCAAGCCCACCAATCCCAGCCTTCAGCCTTGCTCACCGCCCCTCCTTTCTCCCTCCCCACCATCAGCCTCCCAACCACCCTTCCAGGCTGTACATCCACTTTATCCACTGACAACAGAGCTCACAAGGGCTGAGCAGGTATCTTCCTTTAGTTTTGTCTGAAGATCAAACTGTGGGAGAAATGTTATGTATGCAGGCCTAGCTGTGGTCTCAAGGCAGTGCCAGGAAATAAACTTCAATTCATAACTCAGAACTCTGCCATAAGGGATTTATTCTTTCCTTTTGTCATCACGGCCCTGATCCTGAGAGGGATCCTACAGCAAAGAATAGTGCCAGAAGAGAACCAGTGTTAATTGTCTGACCGACAGTTCTAATTTCTTATCAGCATGACATTGGGCTTCCTGAGCAAACCTGCCCTCCCCAGCCTCAAGTATGTAGAGTCTCCCCTTTCTAAATGGCCACCTTCTAACCTTCCTTGGCCTCTGGGACAGGGTAAAAGTTGCTCTTACTAAACCGAGAAGAAACTGTGCTTCAGCGTACAGGGATACTACCCTCCTGGGCCTCAAAACTACTCATGCTGCAGAAGGATCCCTGAACCTGGGTTCACAAACCAATTGGTGTCATTCAAGGGCCCAGCGCAGCAGCAGAGGCCCAACTTGAGAGGCCGTATTTGGTCATGTCTCACAGGTTGGATAAGAAGATGCCTCATGATGGTGTTTCTGAAACAGGAGACCTGTCATTATATTTCAGAGAATCACAGAAGAGCTCTCTGACACCACAAAGGCTAGACCTGAGACTAGCTTTGAAGAAGCCACATTACTGAAATCTGGCTGTACCAAATCGACGAACCAGGGGTGATGATTCACTTTACTGCAGCTGAGTTCCCTTAACTATTGGTCTCTCCTTGGCGTTTGAAAAAGTATTCAATTTTCAAAAATTCTGTCTGCCAAGCAAAATTTTTCATTCACCCAGAACTGGTACAACTGTACATCTCAGGCCTCAGAAATTTCCAGCAATGGTGTTTTCAGATTTTTTATTTTCAGATAAGTGGAAATTCATTCATCTGCGTGCACAATAACAATACCGTGGACAGAGATGGCAGGGGCGTGAAAAATAATGGATAGACTGAAAAAACACGTTTTAGTCAGTAATTTATTTTTTTTATTGAGACAAAGTTTTATTCTGTCACCAGGCTGGGATGCAATGGCACGATCTTGGCTCACTGCAACCTCCACCTCCCAGGTTCAAGCAATTCTCCCCGCTCAGCCTCCTGTGTAGCTGGGATTACAGGCATGCGCCACCATACCCGGCTAATTTTTTGTATTTTTAGTAGAGATGGGGTTTCTCCATGTTGGCCAGGTGGGTCTCGAACGCCTGCTAGTCAGTAATTTCATTAAGCAAATCCTTACGTGGCTCTCTGGATGCTCAAAAGCCATAGAGATGAATGCTGCCCCTTGGTCTCCCAGCAGATCCCCTGGACTATGAGCAGATAGGATGTCACCTGCCCACTGTCCAGTGAGTCCACATCCCCACAATGTATCAGCCCACAGGTCTCTCAGCACCTTGCAATGGAAACAGCAGAGCGAGTAGAGATTTAGTCACAGTGATTGGCACAGCGACAATTTACTGATAATAGCATTACAAAACACGCCTAACACCAGTATCTGGACGTGTCTTTTGTTTTCCATAAATAAATTCTTCATAGACACTGACACCTGGAGAGGCAGTGCCATCCCATAGAAAACAACATAAGCCACAGATGTAATTTTAAATTTTCTAGTAGCCACATTAAAACTTGAAAAGGAAAATGAGTGGAATTAATTTTAATAATGTATTTTATTTGACCTAGTATATCTAAAATACCATCATGTCAACACACGATAGATATAAAAAAGTATTAATCAGATATTTTACATTCTGTTTGTACCACTTTCTTATTAACAAGAATGGTATATATTTATTGTGTACCACGTGTTATTTGAAAACATGTATTATTCCATGTCTTTGAAACCCTGTATTTTACACTCAGCATATCTCAATTCAGACCAGCCACATTTTGTGGTTGCCGTCATCATCATTTTTGAGACAGGGTCTCTCTCTGTCACCCAGACTGGAGTGCAGTGGCACAATCTCTGCTCACTGCAACCTCCATCTCCTGGGTTCAAGTGATTCTCCGGCCTTAGCCTCCTGAGTAGCTGAGATTACAGATGAACTGCCAGCACGCCCAGCTAACTTTATTTGTATTTTTAGTAGAGACAAGGTTTTACCATGTTGGCCAGGCTGCTCTTTAACTCCTGACCTCAAGTGATCTTCCTGCCTCAGCCTCCCAAAGTGCTGGAATTACAGGTGTGAGTCACCGCACCCTGCCAGACAAGCTACATTTTTAAGAGCTCAGTATTCACATGTGGCCAGCAGCTGCCAGACTGGACAGCAAAGGTTTAGCTGGTCTAAATCCCTTCCTTTTACAGATGGGGAAACTGAGGCCCAGTTTAGGATACAGCAGGGATGGAAGTCGGACCTGGCCTGACGTTGCCCTGTGGCTTCCTGAGCCCACGTTACCTCCTGCTCTGGTTCTTCTGTGACTGTCTTCCTGTGGCTTCCTGAGCCCACGTTACCTCCTGCTCTGGTTCTTCTGTGACTGTCTTCCTTCTTTTCCAGCTCCCTCTCCCAGAAAACTTCTTCTGGAGAGGTCATAGGGATGGTGGCCTCTCTCTGCAGGAGCTGTTGGCCTTTTTTTTTTCCTTGAATTGGAATCTCACTCTGTTGCCCAGGATGGAGGGCAGTGGTGTGAACATAGCTCACTGCAGCCTGGAACTTGTGGGCTCAAGCTATCTTCCTCCATCAGCCTCCCAAGTAGCTAGGACAATAGGTGTGTGCCACCATGCCTGACAACGTTTATTTTAGTTTTTATAGAGACAGGGTCTCCCTTTGTTGCCCAGTCTGGTCTTGAACTCTTGGACTCAAGTGACTTCCTGCTTCAGCCTCCCAAAGCACTGGGATTACAGGCATGAGCTGGGGTTCCCAGCCTGTTGGCTATTTTTGGATGCATACACATCCCACCATTCGCTCCAAACATTTCCAGGACTCAAGTCAGCGCCCCTGACTTTCTAGGAATGCTATGAGCTTATTGAAGAGAAATTCCTCTTCATGTTTTCAAAAAGTAATGGATTTTATGGTTTTATAAATGTTTTTCCAGTACATTGTGGCCACTCACTTCTGATGCTGACAGCATGTGTTAGCATCAGAACAGTTGTTCCATGTGCAAAGTCCTGGTAGGACTTTGGGTTTTAAAATCAGGGGTGAAATAGATTGCCCAGGTTCTCCTCAATGACGTGCTCCTCCAGACTTCCTTGTAGCTCTAAGTTTCATAATTAGAAGGATACCAAGAAGGAAAATGTAGTTTTGAAGGACTATTGTGTCAATGTAAAATTTTCAAGAAGTTAAACTATAACTCTTGTACAGTATAAAACGAACATTTGCCAAAGCTTTATCTCACCCATTGCTAAGGAAACCAGTAAGTAGTGGAGCTAGTTCAAAAAATGCTTTGACAAATGACGTATTTCTAGTCAACTTAGTATAAGTTTGCTGAGTTAAAATCAAAACTGGTAACATCCTACACGGCAATGAAACTGTAACCTCTGGTGTTCTCCCTTTTTACAGAACAGAAATCTGTAGGCTGGTATAACTTCACTGTGTCTGATCTCTTCATTTATAGCACATAAGTCAAACACAGATACATTCCTCTAGTCAATTAACTAATCTATAGGTAAACCTATTAAATCATGTCCCAGCATGGCAATGAAAGGACAAACTCAAATAAACAAAAAGGCCCTCTCATCTAGAAGTTTTAAAACCCTCTAATAAGCAACTCTGGAGTAAAGGCAGAAATACAAACTAGAATTATGGGAAAAAAAATGATAATCAAAACACTACCTATCAGAATCAATGGTATATATTTAAAGCAGCAATCAGATGAAAATTCATAACACTAAACACTTTTTATCAGCCAAAACATGCCACACCTTTCTAATCTATTTCCAAGTCTTAGTGTTTCTTACTGCTGAAGTGGTTTATTCCTGGCCACTTCTATTATGCCTCTCCTTTTCTTGTTCCCAGATATCCCCAATCAAGGAATTTGTCTTAAAAAATCAAATGTCTTCAATTACGTTGAAGAACTATGAGAAAGCTAGTTCTATGTTTATTGACTTAAATACTGGTAGAGGCTTCCTGGGCTCTTTTTCATGGTGTAAAGTACTCACAGTGATGTTCTTGGTGTCACTCTAAACCCTAAACTTAGATGTGTACATATAGCTGTCACCAGAATGTCCACTGGTCCAAGGTGAATTGGATGGAGGATAATTTCCCAGCATAACAGCCTTTCAAATGTCTTTATGGTGGTATGTAGAAACCCATTTCTACAGCATCATTTGAAGCTGTACTATATATTGCCATGTAATTAATTACCCCAAATCTTAGTGACTTCAAACAGCAAACATTCATACCTCACAGTTTTTGTGGGTCAGAGATCTGGATGCAGTTTAGCTGAGAGCCTCAAGCCCAAGGTCAATATGAGATTTGGAAGGAGTTGTTGGCTAGGGTTATAGTCTCATCTGAAGGCTTGACTGGTGAGGAATCCACTTACAAACTAACTTGGCAGGCCTTGGTCCATTGTCACATGGCTCTCTCCACAGGGCTGGCCTCAGGACATGGCAGATGGCTTCCCCCCAGGGCAAATGAAACAGAAGAGAGCAAGAGAAGTGGAAGCCACAGTCTTTTTATAACCTACTCTTGAAGTGGTATCCCATCGCTTCTGCCATATTCTGTTCATTAGAAGCCAGTCAATAAGACTAGCCTCAGGAACAATTACTCAAAGGTGTGAATATCTGGCTGTAGCTTACACTGAGAACATCTTAGAGAGGGCAACATAGAAAAACAGCGCAGTCACAAACTCAACAACCTGCAGGGCCAAACAGAAATGGAATGAGTGAGTGGGCCTGGTGTCAGACAGGTGGGATTGGTGGGGACTGTAACAAAACTGGAGAGTGCAAGTCCCTTCTAGAAGGGGAAGCTGCTTACTCAGTTCCAACCAGTTCTTGCCATGCAAGAATGAATGTGAGTTTTGTGGTTTTTATCAAGTGAGGCCAGAAATCTAGATTTTCATGCAAAATAATCTCAATTTAAAAACTATTCTGCCTGAGTGTCATGGCTCATGCCTGTAATCCCAGCACTTTGGGAGGCTGAGCCTGGCAGATAACTTGAGGTCAGAAGTTCAAGAGCAACCTGGCCAACATGGTGAAACCCTGACTCGACAAAAATACAAAAATTAGTCAGGCGTAGTGGCACGTGCCTGTAGTCCCAGTTACTTGGGAGGCTGGGGCAGGAGAACTACTTGAACCTGGGAGGCAGAGGTTGCAGTGAGCCAAAATTGTGCCACTGCACTCCAGCCTGGGAGACAGAGAGAGACTCCATCTCAAAAATAAAAAATAAAAAGAAAATTAAAAAATAAAAACCGTTCTAAAGTCAGGTGCAGTGGCTCATACCTGTAATCCTAGCACTTTGGGAGGTCGAGGTGGGAGGATCACTTGAGCCCAGGAATCAGAGACCACTGGGCAACAGAGGAAGATCCCCATGTCTAATAAATTAGAAAACACGAAAAAGAAGAAACAAAAACAACAGCAACAAAAATCAGCCAGGTGTGGTGGCATGTGCCTGTAACCTCCGCTACTGGGGATGCTGAGGTGGGAGGATCACTTGAGCCTGGCAGGTTGAGGCTGTGGTAAGCCGTGATCACACTATTGTACTCCAGCCTGGTTGGCAGAGCCAGATCCTGTCTCAAAGATTAATTAATTAATTAATTAATTAATTAAAATATAAACCACCCGGAGGACCAAAGAAAACGCTTCCGACGGCCAACTCTGGTTCATGGGCAGTCAGTTTGAACTCCTAATTAGGTAATGGCTTGGAAGGAGGGATCAGCTGGGTGGAAGGTCACTAACACTGCCTACCTCCTAGGAGGCTCTGAGGGTACACAAGCTCTCCCCGCCACCTCCCCTGACCCCGCTTCTATTTTTCTTGGAGGCTTCATGTTCAGCATTAAGAAGGGGTGGGGGACACAAAGCCAGAACCCAGGAGTTCCAGCCAAGTCTGGGAGGCAGGATTATGCATGAATGGCCTGAGGGAAAGGGAGGGAAAGAGGCAACAGGTTTCTCCCAGTCAAGTTGGGGCCAGCCCAAGGTCACCAGAGGTCCCAGGGCACATAACTGACCTTAAGTTGTGGGGACCCCTCCTGCTATTTTTAGAACTAGTTCTCTCATCGTTAGCTAATGAGGAACCCAGAGCCCACTGTCCCAGATGGAAAGACGTCAAGGGAGGAGCTGGTGTGCGATACAGACTCTTCTTCATCCTCTCTTACCTTCTAAAAAGGAGGAGGGCCAACCAAACACGTCTCTTCCACCTGCTTGTAACTCCAACTGAAGATTTGTGTTGGTTTGATTTTTTAGGGTTATTCATGTTATTTGGTTTTAAAATATATATATATTTATTTTTGATTGAAAAAGTGTATGTTTATTGTGTACAAAATGTTGTTCTGGAATATGTATACATTGTGAAATGGCTAAATTGAGCTAATTAGTATGCATTATTTCACATACTTACCATTTTTGGTGGTGAAAATGTTTAAAATCCACTCTTAACGATTCTCAAGAACACAATACATTGTTATGAACTTTGGTTATCATGTTGCACAATACATCTCTTGAACTTATTCCTGCTATCTAAACTGAAATGTTATATCTTTCTATCAAAATCTACCAACCCCCACCCTATCCCCTGGTAGCCACCATGCTACACTCTGCTTCTATGAGTCCAACATTTTTGTATTCCACATATAAGTGGGATCATGTGGTATTTGTCTTTCTGTGCTTGGCTTATTCACTTAACATAATGTCATCCAGGTTCATTCACGTTGTTTCAAATGACAGGGTTTTATTCTGTCTTAAGACTGAATAGGCTGGGCGTGGTGGCTCACACCTATAGTCCTAGCTACTCAGGAGGCTGAGGGAGGAGAATCTCTTGAACCTGGGAGGCAGGGGTTGCTGTGAGCTAAGATCATGCCACTGCGCTCCAGCCTGGGCGACAGAGCAAGACTCCGTCTCAAAAAAAAAAAAAGAAAAATTAAACCATATGACCCCTAGAAAGCATTTAGCTAGTGCCTGGTGCATGAAGTGTCACTGTTGACAAGCCAGCTCCCCTAGGTGATGGCAGAGTGCTCCCGCCCTGGGCTCTTGTATTACACCCAGACCAGAGAATCAGAAACTACAGGAGGGGGCCCAGCTCTCTCCTGATGATTCTGATGCTCACTCAGGTGGGAGAACCGCTGCCCCAGACCCTATGTTTCAGGAAGTGAACAGGACGATACAAAAAGCATGGAAATGTCTTCATTCTCAACCTGGCTTCATGTCCTTCTCTGGAGAATGGAATGATATCACCTTACCAGCTGGATTGTAAGCATCCGTTGGTTCAGATACAGTACTTCGATGATTTCAATCAATAACTCTGCAAACCTTGGTGTTATTACCAATGTCTTTTTCTGTCTGCTTCCCCTTACCCCATCCCTACATTTTATTTGCTCTCTCAAAAGCATCTGCACACAGATACACGGGTGGAGATCCTCAGAGGCAGGGTGACTCAGCCGACCAGAACCCTGCCACATGTGCTAGCAAAACTGCCCTGCCCAGCGCTGAATACCCGACCTTGTCATTTATCCACAGGAGCTAGCACAGGCAGTGCGCTAAGACTGAGGGCTGGCTCTTCCCCTTCCCAACTAAAGCCTGGGGAAAATAGACACTCAAACTCCATTGTTGGTATACACTGCCATTAGCCAAAGGAACAAATGATCAAATGGAAAAAACAGATACTTTGCTGTTTGACATTTAGGTAAAATCTACTCTTTTGGTGCCACTCCCTACGCACAGCCCAGCCTTCTTCCTTTTTCAATTACGTTGTAATTTTTATGTTTAAGCTAATAAACAGGTCGGGCGTGGTGGCCCACGCCTGTAATCCCAGCACTTTGGGAGGCCAAGGCAAGCAGATCACTTGAGGTAAGGAGTTTGAGACCAGCCTGGCCATTATGGGATCTCTCTTTTAGTAGAGACCCTATCTAATAAAAATACAAAATTTAGCTGGGTGTGGTGGCAGGTGCCTGTAATCCCAGCTACTCAGGAGGCTGAGACAGGAGAATCACTTGAACCCGGGAGGCGGAGGTTGCAATGAGCGGCGATGGTGCCACTGCACTCCAGCCTGGGAAACAGAGCAAGATTCCATCTCAAGAAAAAAAAAATCTAACGAACACTGTTCCAGGCACTGTTCTAATCACTTTAAATCCTTTAACTTATTTCATCCTCACAATATTATAATCCCCCTTTTGCAGTTAAAACTGAGGCATGAAGAAATTTCCCAGGGCCACACAGTTTGTGACGCATGTGGTGGCTCCATGGAGACTGTAAATTTGGAAAGCATTTCATAGAGACAGGACTCAGCACTCATTGGACTCATCCAACTCTCCTTGGGGCCCTGAGATGCTGAGTCTGTTCCTCAGCCAGCTCAGAATGAGACACAGACACTCCCCCCTCCCACCACCAGAGTGGTCCCTGGGCTGGATGCTTGTGAGCTGAGCTTCTTTGAACTTTCCCACTGCACCTGGCCCCCACCTCTGTCCTTTGCTGGCCAGCCATCACTACCCCTTTCTGATGGCCATCTCTGAGTTTCCTATAGCAAAAAGTGGGGATGATTCTTATCAAAGGCCACCAGAAGGGCATCCTTCCTCAAAGTTAGATTTACAAGCTTGTGCAGACAGAGAGAACACCCACCAACAGAGGCATAGGAGGTTCTCAGTCGGAGGCAGCTGGGGGAGCTCATTACAGGGTTTCCGCTTGCGCTGGCTGAGTCTAAGGAAGGTGGGGTTATAGATCTAGCAAGTAAAATAATACAGGACACCAGTGAAACTTGGATTTCAGATACAGCATAAGTATATCCTATGCAATACTTCGGATATACTTATACTTAAAAACATTATTTGTTATTTATCTACAATTTAAATTTAACTTAGCATCCTGTATTTTCTTGGGTAACTCTAAGGGAGGGCTAGGATGCTTTCAGGAAGCGAGGGCAATTTGTTGCTAGGGCTAGCTTCATGGTCCTTATCTGGAAAGGGGAGGAAATGAAGGGAGCTGGAGGCATCATTCGCGGAGGACCAGCCGGCACTCACGTGTGTCGAAAGAGGGGGCTGTTTCGTCGTTTTTGTGGTTTGAGCGTTCTGGTTTCTGTTTCGTCGCTTCAGACCTGTTCCCTAGTGGCCTTGAATAATTGCTGTTTATATTGTGTGTGTTGTTTATGTTCCCGTGGGAGCATGCCAGGGTCGTTTCTCTCTTATTCTACTTCCAGATTCTAGGCTTGTTTCAGGGTCTCAAAGACGGAGGTCACTTGGGGTTCTGTTCCGTGACAGCTGGTTCCACCTTGACCACTGGTTCTCCGGAAATCTTTTGGTCGCCACCACTGGGGTGGGGGTGCTACCGGTCTCTAGTGGGCAGAGGCCAGGGATGCTGCTAAACTTCCTCCAATTTCCAGGGCAGCCCCCACGACAAAGAATTATCTAGCCACAAATTCTGACAGTGCTAACGTTGAGAACCCCTGGTCTGTACTCTAAATTAGGAAATAACATTTTTTTTGAGGTTTCTCTAGCTATCTCTGAGTCGGGCTTTTCAGAAGTAAAGGAAATGAAAACAAGAAGACTGTGATCGTGTGTTTAGCACCCACTGCCCTGCATGCTCCTTGAGGAAAGAGAGAGTGTCTTACTGAATTTGTATTACCTGGGTCTAGCTCAGTACCTGGCTGGTAATTGCAGGTGTTCAATAAATATGCTGGATGGGCCAGGTGTGGTGGCTCACACTTGTAATCCCAGCACTTTGGGAGGCCAAGGCGGGCAGATCACTTGAGGTCAGGAGTTCGAGACCAGCATGGCCAACATGGTGAAACCTCGTCTCTACTAAAAATACAAAAATTAGCTGGGCATGGTGGTGCACGCCTGTAATCCCATCTTGAGGCAGGAGAATTTCTTGAACTTGGGAGGCAGAGGTTGCAGTGAGCCAAGATGGCGCCATTGCACGCCAGCCTGGGTGACAGAGTGAGACTCCATCTCAAAAAAAAAAAAAAAGGTTGGCCGGGCATTTTGGCTCCTGCCTGTAATCCAAGCACTTTGGAGGCCAAGGCGGGCAGATCCACCTGAGGTCAGGAGTTCAAAACCAGCCTGACCAACATAGTGAAACCCCGTCTATTAAAAAAAAAAAAAAAAAAGGTGGATGAATAAAAAAATGTGTAGTACACGTCTGTATGCACTGCCTATATATGGTTCATTTATTGAGCCAGTATTGATTCCACACCTACAATAGTGAAGCCAGCTCTGGGCACTGGGTATGCGGTGCTGAAGGAAGCAAAGCAGAATTGGAAAAACCCGAACTTGAAGGATGGGGAGGAGGGGCCAGGCTACCTGCAAGAGGGGTGGGGAAAGTCTGCTGAAAAGGTGACGTTTAAGCTGAACTGTGCAGGAGAGAAAGAGACAAGAGGAAGAGCATTCCCGGGTAAGGAGGCCACATGTTTAAAGGCCTGGAGTGACGTCTGAGGCTCTGAGGGAGAAAGAGGGTGGCGAGTATAACGGATGGCAGGCCAGAGGGGCCGGAGGAAGCAGAGGCCAGTCATGCCAGCCGGGTGAACACTGGGATTCCATTCTTAGCACTAACGGAAGCAGTAATGGGTATGAGGAGGGAAGTGCCACCTGTGTGCCACCCTCATAAAACTCACCTGGCATTTTTAGAACTGTGTCTCCAATCCATTAACCAAGAAAACCGAAGTGCAATTTAAATCTTCCCTGGAGTCACTCAGAGGACACCAGAGCCAGCCTCCCCATCAGCACAACTTGAAGTCTTCACATTGAGTTGCTGGTCTTTCTCTACACATGCTTCTTCACGTGCCAAGCAGCTCTCTCAAACACATCCCTTCTCCAGCTCTCCCAGGCTCCTCCAGCCTGGCAGTCCTCTCTGGTTTAGTCTGTCCCATTCCTACTTTCTGGTCTTTATTGTACAGGTCACCTTGACCTGGCTGGAGTCTTTAGCATCATGGTTTTTTTCTTTGCTCTGATTCAGAATCTGCACAGCAAAAGGTGAGCCACAGCGGACTCAAAACTCACACCTTCCGCACTTGGAAGGTAAGACAAGGAGGAGGATTGCAGACTCTTGTCATGTGCATTTTTCAGGATCGTCTCATACTTTTTGAAATAACTCTTCTACCTGACATATGTGGAGTGGACAAGAGAGGAAGAGAGGGGCAGGAGAGGGAATGAGACAGTCTCTGAGGACAGAGCAAACAATGACACTCAGGCCACATCCAACTGGCATCTGTGTTTGAAAGTCAAGTTCTGGCTGGGTGAGGTGACTTACACCTGTAATCCTAACACTTTGGGAGGCTGAGATGGGAGGATGATCTGAGGCCAGGAGTTCAAGACCCTCCTGGTCAACATAGTGAGACCTCATCTCTATTTTTTAAAATAAAATAAAATAAAATAAGTCAAGTTCTATTGGAGCTGGGCATGGTAGCATGTGCCTATAGTCCCAGATGCTCCAAGTCTGAGGTGGGAAGATTGCTTGAGCCCAGGAATTCAAGCCTGCGACTATGATCATGCCACTGCATTCCAGCCTGGATGACAGAGCAAAACACCATCTCTAACAAAAAACAAACACGCAAACAACAAGTTCTGTTGGAACCCAGCCATTCACTCATGTATCATCCGCAACTGCTTCCGTACCGTAACTGCAGAGCCTTGTTGCTACAGGAACTGTATTGCCCCTGTATAATTCCTAAAATATTCTCTCTGGCCCTCTGTAGAGAAGGTTTACTGACCACTGACTTAGGAACTAACTGCATCCTGTCACTGAAATCTCAAAGGCAGTCTTGAGTGTATATAGCAGCATCTCCGTTTCACAAACAGACAAAGTGTATATAGGAGCGTCTCCATTTCACAAATGAACAGACACATGCCAGGGCCATGAATCTGTAAAAAGACCCCCAGAGAATAAGTGGCAGAGCCAAGATTCAGAGCCTGATCTCCAAGGGCAGGCTCCATTCTCTTTCCGGAACTGCACTACTTGCCTTATACATACAGGTTGTCAGAAAGAGCTGGAATAGTGGCTAGGCGTGGTGGATTAATTACACCTGTAATCCCAGCACTTTGGGAGGCCGAAGTGATTGCTTGAGTTTGAGAGTTTGAGACCAGTGTGGGCAATACAGAAAGACCCTGTCTCTACTAAAATAAAAACATTAGGCCAGGCACAGAGGCTCACACCTGTAATCCCAGCACTTTGGGAGGCAGAGGTGGGCAGATCATCTGAGATCGGGAGTTTGAGACCAGCCTGACCAACATGGAGAAACCTCATCTCTACGAAAAAAATACAAAATTAGCTAGGTGTGGTGACACATGCCTGTAATCCCAGCTACTTGGGAGGCTGAGGTAGGAGAATCGCCTGAACCCGGGAGGCGGAGGTTGCAGTGAGCCAAGATAGCGGCATTACACTCCAGCCTGGGCAACAAGAGTGAAACCCACTAAAAAAAAATAAATTAAATTAAAATAAATAAATTAAAAAACAGCCATGCATGATGCATGCACCTGTAGTCCTAGCTACTCTGGAGGCTGAGATGGGAGGATTGCTGGAGCCCAGGAGGTTGAGGCTGCAGTGAGCTATCATCACACCACTGCACTCCAGAACCTGGGTGACAGAGTGAGACTCTGCCTCTAAAAGAAAAAAATAGCAGGAATGAATTCATCAGCGGTCTTAACCTCAGATGCTTACGGGAGCCAGGAAGGTAATGTAGGCGAGTGAAGCCAACTCGGGCCAAAGTTGATAAATGACAACTGACATTTGGCCTCAGTATTAGAGAACAAGAGCCATAGGGAGTGGTGGGGTCTGTGGCCAACTGAAGAGCAGGTATCCCATCTGACAAGGCAGCATCACATCATGGTCCTGTGTTTCTAATTTTCAGGAAGCTGGAAACCTGATTTTTTTGTGTGTAAATCTCCTGATATTTTTAAATGAAATATTATTATATTTGAATGTTGAAACTAGTTTAACTATAAAAGACAAGACAAGCTCATGTGAGGCAAACTGGGCAAAGCATGGCTGAGTGTCCTACAGGCCACTGGAGTATGACCTCTGATATGTGACATACACACATACACACTGGAGTGACTGCCACAGCCTTCCTCAATGTCTTAGACCTGTTTTCTGCTGCTATAACAGAATACCTGAGCCTGGGTAATTTAAAAAGAACAGAGATTTATATGCTTCAACTCTGGAGGCTGGGAAATCCCAAGGTTGAGGGGACTGCATCTGGTGGGGGTCTTCTTGCTACATCATTCTATGGTGGAAGGTGGAAGGCAGCAGAGAGTACATACGCATGCAAGGGTGGGAGGGAGGGAGAGAGAGGAGGGACAGGAAAGAGAAGGAAAAGAGACTGAACTAATCCTTTTATCAGGAACCCACTCCTGTGATAACCAGCCCACTCCCGAAATAATGGCATTAATCCATTCATGAGGACAGACCCTTTTGACCTAATTACCTTCTAAAAGTCCCACCTCTCAACACTGTTGCATTGAGGATTAAGTTTCTAACACATTAACTTTGGGGACACAGCCCAGTCATAGCCCTGGAGAGGGTTGGGTCTTGTGGAGAGGAGAGGCAGCTGGGGGTTGCCATGGGCTGTGTATCAGCCATAGCCCTGGTTCCCAGCCAAGCCCTCTGCTGGACACTGGGAGCATTCTCATCCTCCTCTTATCACCAGAGCGAGGAAAGAAGGAAATTCCACCCATCACCAGAAGTTCTCCACTTACTAACTGAAGGAAGTTCCAAGGAACCAAACAAGATGCAGAGACGCAGGAATGCTGAGCTCAGGGAGGAAGAGGGCGGAGGTGGGTTTGGGAGAGTCCCAGGGTCTGAGATGAAACTAATGAGTTTGTCCTGGGTGTAGCCACAGGGCCTTGCTCAGAGTCCACACACCGACCTTTTCAAATGTAGCAAAAGCCAGTATTTCCTTTAGTGCATCAATGATACATGTACCTTACCTGGGTAAATACTGGTGGAAAGGCCGTGGGTTTGTAAGTGCAAAAACACTGGCTGCCAATCCCTGTTGCACCATTATCAGCTGCGTGACACTGGGCGAACTCTCAGAGTCTCAGTGTCCTCATCTAAGGTGGGCTTAATAAATCCCTGTCCTGTGGGATAGACATCCAAGACGATGGAGGATTAAGTGAGACGATGGACAACGACAGCCGCCAAGAAGGCCCCTCGTTAAGGGGCAGCTACTATTGGCGGAAGCTGGTTAATGAAGTGTGTTTCTTCACCTTCCTCATGCCTGTGACATTGACCTCCTGAGCCTTCACCATGGTTGGGACAGCTTAGGTCCATGTCTCATCTGTCTGCAGGGTGATTGCTTCAAGACCAGACAAGACTCACCCAAGAAGCTCTGTGTTGTGTTGTGGACACAGGAACTTTAGAAAGAGTTTGGACATCCAAGAGGGTGGGGAGATAATCCTCTGGTAAGTAAAATAATGCTGTGAAAACAATCTCTCATTCGCAGCATGCAAGTTAAGGAAGATTGAGAAAAATTCAAGCAACCCAAAAACATCATTATTTGTTTACTAAGACTTCAAGATTAAAAGTTCAAAGCTTTTCAGAATCAAACTGGAGAGGCAGAAATTACTCACAGGCAGCAGAAGTTGGCGGCCTTCCTTCCATTCTGTTCAGAGATTTGTGGCCACTTGTGGAATATCCACTATTTGGAAAGAGCTGGGCTAGGGGTGGGCAGTGGAAAAAATACACAAGGGGAACACCATGGCTGCTCTTCAGTTTGTTGGTTGGTTTGTTTTTGAGATGCAGTTTTGTTCTTATTGCCCAGGCTGGAGTGCAGTGACCTGATCTCAGCTCACTGCAACCTCCGTCTCCCAGGTTCAAGTGATTCTCCTGCCTCAGCCTCCTAAGTAGCTGGGATTACAGGTGCACACTGCCATGTCTGGCTAATTTTGTATTTTTAGTAGAGATGGGGTTTCACCATGTTAGTCAGTCTGGTCTCGAACTCCTGACCTCAGGCAATCCACCCACCTCATCCTCCCGAAGTGCTGCAATTACAGAGGTGAGCCACCGCGCCTGGGCTGTTCCTCAGTTTTTGTTAGGAACCCACTGAGGGCCACAAAACAAACGCACCTGTCGTCAGAGCAGCCCAGCTTTATAATCTCCTCCTCCAATCCCCCTCACTGTCTCCTCTTTCCCATCATTCACCCCACATATCCTTTCCTGTCCTAACCCCAAGGCAAGATTAAATGCCTTTAGAGGTTCCCAAATACTGAAGAGTTTTGATCCATTTATACAAAACTAAAAATAATTTTAGTTTTTCCCAAGTGACACAGAAGTTACCTATATGCTGAAATTGAAAACATTTCTTTCTGGAACTTTCGACAGTCAAGTGCTGGCCAAGTTCATCCAAGTGAGCATTTGTGTGTTTGTGTGCACCTCTCTGTCTTGGACTCCAGCACACAGTCTGCACCCCACTCCCTGCTGGCATGGATGATTTGGGGTGGAGCAGGTGTGCCCACAGTACACTGGGCATCCTCATGCTGGTCCCCCTTTACCATCCCACTGAGTTATTATCTTGTCATTTACAGAAGATGAAATTGAGGCTCTGGTAGGTCACAGTCTCGCCCCACAGATCCCACAGGGAGTAGGAGCTAGCAGAGCTACTTTCAGACCAGGGCTGTGTGGTTCCAGGGCTCATCAGTAAGCTAAACTGGTCTCCTTGATGGCCACAAGATGTTGACTTCCCCAGAGGCACTACGCAGGCAGCCTGGGTGCGGTGCGGCTGGCGTGCACAGGGACCATCGTGCGGCTGTAACTGGGAGCCCAGCCAGTCTTATGCAGGAAGAGGTGCGGCCCTGTGGTAGCTGCACACGCTTCCTCCAGCTTGCGTCCCAAGTGTCCGTCGACACAGATTTTGAGGACAAGGCACAGAGCTGGCCGAACTTTTCAAAGGAGAGATTTCCCAACAGTAAGAATGTGCAAAGTGAGCTTTGAAGATGTGCTGGGAGAAATTAGGGAAGTGGTTCCTTGCAGCCCGGTTTTTATTCTTGTGTTAATTAATTTTTTATTTATTTTGCTTTTTTTCATACTCTTTTTTTTTTTGAGACAAAGTCTCACTCTATCACACAGGCTGGAGTGCAGTGGCGCGATCTTGGCTCACTGCAACCTCTGCCTCCCAGGTTCCAGCAATTCCCCTTGAATCCTGAGCAGTTGGGACTATGGGCGTGTGCCACCATGCCCCGCCGATTTTTCTATTTTTAGTAGAGTCAGGGTTTCACCATGTTGGCCAAGCTGGTCTCGAACTCAAGTGATCCATTCACCTCGGCTTCCCAAAGTGCTGGGATTACAGGTGTGAGCCACTGCACCTGGCCAGGAAGTGAGTTTATTGATATAATTCCAAACTTCCAGAACAGTTGCACGAATAGTTCAAGGAACTCTTACAAATCCATTACCTTGGTTACGTATGCACCAGTGGTTGACATTTTGCTGCACTTGCTCTGTCGTTCTCTTTCTGCACACACATACACACAAAGGCAGAACTGTATAAATATGTCAATATTTTATATAAATAGATAACTTTGTCTCTCTATAAATAGCTACATATGTAGTCTATTTTCTGAACCATCTGAAAATACACTGGAGATATACGTGCAACCCCACAACCTTATCTCTAATTCTTCCTTGCATATTTCCAAGGAACAAGGACGTTCTCTTGCACAAACAATAAGTAAATGACCAAAGTCAAAAAACTATTATACACACACTGATAGTACTAACACAACACTCCTCTCTAACCCGCAGTTCATTTTCAGAGCTCGTTCATTGCTCTGGCCATGCCCTTATACTATTTCTTTTCCTGTTTCTTTGCCTCACTGCATTTAGTTGTCATGATTCTTTGGCCTCCAGGTGGTCCTGTCTCACTCGCTTCATTCTGTGTTTAACTTTCTGCTGCAGTGTCACATACATGCAGCAAGTGCTCATGTCAATATCCAGCTTAGTGAATTTCCACTAAGTCAGCATACCTGGTACTGGCTCTGAATGGTGCTTGTATGGGACGTCTTTTACAAAATGAATCCCTATGTTATCAGGATAGGTGATTCTCGTGGGTGAGCCCAGCATACAGATGTGCAGCCAGCCACGGCCGTGGGTCCACAAGACAGGGACTGACTGCAGTTTTGGTGGACGGACCCACAGGGCTCCCTTGTAGTTCAGGTTTTACTTACTGGCCCTGTGGGCTCCTGTGGCCTCTTCTACCCATTTCAGAATAGCCATTTGATGTGTTTTGATCATTGAATTAAGCTGAACATTAAAAGCAGATTCTAAAACTTAGCCTTAACTCCAGAACTCCTCAAGGACGTGTCAACTGGACCCAGACAAGTTTCTCATCTGAGTCAAAATGCTGTGACTCAGAACAGGGAAAAGGCTTTCACATAGACACATTTCATGCGTGCACCTTGCTCAAAGACCCAAAAGAAGGAAGCCTGGGGTTCAACCCTGCTCTCACCACCCCAGAACCTGGTTGATCCCTGCTGCAGGTCCATGCTCTTTGCTAGGCCAAACCCCTCTCCAGGGGCATCTCAGCCACGTCGCCTGGCTCCAGAAGGCCTGCTTCCATCAGGAAGAGCCCCCGCATCCATTGTTGGGATGGTCATTTCTAACCACCTTTTTTGGTGAACAGCCAGTCCTTCTTCTCCATCCTGAGTGTTTGATGTCACTAGGAAATAGAAGACACCGGGGTGTGGGAAAGACACAGCTGAGGAAGCTGCATGTTGTCCACGGCATCAAGAGGTGCCATGAGTGTGCCATGTATAGGCTGAGCCTCAGTCCATGTGCATGGATCCAGCCAAAGTGTTGCAGGGGGGTCCTCTTCACATTTAGGGCCCTTCTGGGCTTTGCCTCTGATAGCTGTCATTTTCTTGGAGCCCAGAATTTAGAAGCTGGAGATGGGTTCGTATAGATCACTTCCTCAAGAGAACATCTCCATGACATGTATTCATTCACAAAAATAAACTCTTCTACCCTGTTATCTATGAAATTATTTTCTAGGCTGGGCATGGTGGCTCACACCTGTAATCCCAGCACTTCGAGAGGCCGAAGTGGGTGGATCACCTGAAGTCGGGAGTTCAAGACCAGCCTGGCCAGCATGGAGAAATCCCGTCTCTACTAAAAATACAAAATTAGCCGGCCGTGGTGGAGCATGCCTGTAATCCCAGCTACTCAGGAGAGAGGCTGAGGCAGAAGAATCACTTGAACGCAGGAGGCGGAGGTTGGGGTGAGCCGAGATCACACCATTGTACTCCAGCCTGAGCAATAAGAGTGAAACTCTATCTCAGAAAAAAGAAAAAGAAATTATTTTCTAGGGAGTCTTTTTTGTTGTCTTTGTTTACACCACAGCTCTCAGATCTTAATGTTGTTTTTTAATTGTGATAAAGCATACATAACATAAAGTTTACCTTCTTAAGCATTTTTAAGTGTGTTTTTTATGCTCATCATCTTACACATTTTAGTGATGGTGTCTCACTATGTTTCCCAGGCTGTTCTCAAGCTACTGGGTTCAAGCCATCTTCCCTCCTTGGCCTCTGAATGTGCTGAGATTACAGACATGAGCCACCATGCCCAGTCACATTTTAAGCCTTTTTAAATGTACAAGTCTGTGGCATTAAGTACATTCACATTGTTGTGCAACCATCACCCCCATCCATTTCCAGAACTCCTTTTGTCTTGCAGAATTGAAACTCTATCTATTAAATAACTCCCCATTAGCCTCCCATAACCACCCTTCTACTTTCTGTTTCTATGAGTTTGACTCCTCTAGGTACCTCCTACAAGTGGAATCATACAGTATGTGTCCTTCTGTAACGGGCTTATTTCACTTAGCACAATATCCTCAAAGTTCATCCCTGTTGTAGCATATGCTATAATTTTCTTCCTTTTTAAGGCTGAATAATATTCCGTTGTATGGGTAGACCACATTTTGCTTATTCATTCATCCATCAGTGGATACTGGCTGCTTCTACCTTTTGGCTATTATAAATAACGCTGCTATGAACGTGGGTTAGATCCTGTTTTTAAGGAAGATTATTTCGTTCTCTTGCCCTGAATAAGAATATTAAAATCTATGTGATTAAGGGGCCCATCTGCCCATGAGCATATGCACACGTGTGTTGTGATGGGTTGCATGATAGAACTGAAGCTGAGTCTGAGTTTTATGAAATACAACTGCCAGTGTTTGCCATCTAGGACAGGCAGGTGGCTGCAATAACAGTACCGTTAGTTCAATGATGAGAAGGGCTTACTCAGATGTCAAGTGAGTTAGATCAAGCAAATTAGTTATCAGAGTTACTGCTGTCTTCAGCCACTCACCTGATGCTTGTTTTTTGTTGATTGTCTTATTTTTTCAGTCATATTGCAAGCCTTTTTTGGGACAGGAATAATATCTCATGCTTCTTTTTGTGTCTAGTTAGGCCATTATCCTAAAGGTAGCAGGTCTTCAATAAATGTGAGTTGACGATGACTCACATACGAAACGTGCCTGTCTGCTCACGCTGGGCATTGCTCTGTGGTACCATTTCCCCAGTATGTACTTTCCCACCATCAGAAGGACTTTGCATCAAACAATTTGCATTAAACAGTTGCTGCTCGCTTGTTTGCAACTGGCCAGCTGAATTAAATTAGTGAATTGAAGTATTAATCAGACAATTGCAAGAGCCAGATTTAACAAATATGTACTCAGCACCCACTATATAGGCAGTCGGACAAGATACTGGGAAAGAATTGGTCTTGTGGTTGGGTCTGCCAGTCAGCCATGGAGTTTGCCAAAATGCAGACTCACAGGCCCTATGGTATGTCTCTCAGTCAGAACCCGCATCTTCACCAGGTCCCCAGGTAATGCGTGTGCACATTCCAGCTCAACAAACACCAGTCTTTTGAATATTATCCTGTTAGATGTATCCTAAATGATAACAAAGGGTGTTTTGTGTGTGTCAGGGAGAGATGAGACTAAGGTGACACTGGGAAACTGTGCCCAGTTCTGGTCACCACAACCTGAATAAGAGCAGAGTTGTGAGAACAGCACAAGGGGCCCATCTATGGCCATTCCCTGAGACCCTTGGGATGAGAGCAGCGCAACTGGAAGAAAAGGCCCTACAGGTGGGGAAGGGATCTGACTGCCTAAGATGGAGTGAATCCCAGCAGGGGTTTCCTACTCTGAATTTACAGTAAAACAAAAAACTCTGGATAGGTTCCTCCAGTAGCTCCAGTATTCCAGAGACAGACTACAAATGCAAATACTCTGTTCTGTGATAAGTGATCACAGGAAGTTCAGGTGGGAGAGTAGGGGAGTGAGACAGGAAGAGGAGGCACCCAGTACATGGTGCAGTCCCACTGGGGACCTCTGGGAGACTGTGGGGGTGTCCGAGTTGTTCCACCTAAGGGCGAGGCTGCTGGGGTATTTGTGCGCCCACTCCCATCCCTCCTTGGCTGGGGGCTGCCCTAGGGTATTAATTCCCCAGCACTGTGGTCTGCTCTGCTCTACGCTCACTCCCAGCCACAGAGCATGCTCATGGGCAGAGACTTCCAGGTGCCTGCAGTAGAGCCATCACAGCAGAAGAAAATGGTGATTTCCAAAGGTCGTGGGCAGGTCACTCAGCAGTCTCCGCTACATGTGTCCTATCTGGAATAAGAAGTCAAGGGTCTCTCAGAGGATATCTGCATCAGAGCGCAGGTTCCAAATGAGGAACAAATCTTTGAATTTCAGTAAATTTCAAATCTTAGTGACTCATCCCCTCAGAGAAACTAATCATCTTCACAAGACCAAAAATGAGCTTTACATTTGCTTAAAATCTAAATTCCCTTTTCACACCCCCTCTGCTTTCTTCCTTCCCTAAACCAACTCTGTGTGCTCAGAGGACACTGACATGCTTAATTTACAGAAAATTTTTTGTCATGTTCTGTTTCAAAATTTCCCTTCTGATATTGCATGCTACAGATTCATCTCCCCTATCCAATTCCTTTCTCTTTGAACCTTTACTCCATTCTTTTCTGTTCTGTTTTTTAATTAAAACTGAAATACTAAATACAAAAGTTATTGTCCCCAGGAACATCACTTTAAGTTTGCATTTCTTTAAGAGTTTTTGGGCCAGGTGTGGCGGCTCACACCCATAATCCTAGCACTTTGAGAGACTGAGGCAGGAGGATTGCTTGAGGCCAGGAGTTTGAGACCATCCTGGGCAACATAGTGAGACTCCATCTGTACAAGAAATAAAAATATTAGCTGGTGTAGTGGCGCACACCTGTGGTTCCAGCTACTCGGGAGGCTGAGTTTAGAGGATCACTTTAGCCTGGGAGTGCAAGGCTGCACTCCAGCCTGGGTGACAGAGTGAGATCCTGTACAAAAAATAAAAAAAAATAAAAAGAATTTTGCAGACCACTGCTCCCCAGAAATGATCATCAACAGAAAACCCGAAAGCCAGTAGGTCTGGGGATCCCTGCACACTTCTTTCACTCCCTGGAGACCCACCCTGGACATCAGCATCTGAAAAGTTCTGAGGAGTCCTCAGTTACCTCATTTTGTCGAATGTTTAAGGCACTTTCACAGAATATGTCCAATGTTGTTAGAGCAGTAGCCTTTTTATTGAAATCGCGCCTGTTCATGTCCTACACTGCTAGTGGCAGGTGGAAAGCACTTGGGGAGATGCTGCTTAATACACAGATCCCAGCTCTCTCTGTGCATTTGAAATTCATAGGCGTTTGGAGACAGTGGCGTAGAAGCAGTGGACACAAGAAAAGTACAACCCAGAGTTTACAACAAGAAAAGTGAACACTTGGCCGGGCGCGGTGGCTCACACCTGTAATCCCAGCACTTTGGGAGGCCGAGGCGGGTAGATCACGAGGTCAAGAGATCGAGACCATCCTGGTCAACACGGTGAAACCCCGTCTCATACAAAAAATTAGCTGGGCATGGTGGCGCGTGCCTGTAATCCCAGCTACTCAGGAGGCTGAGGCAGGAGAATTGCCTGAACCCAGGAGAGGGAGGTTGCGGTGAGCTGAGATTGCACCATTGCACTCCAGCCTGGGTAACAAGAGTGAAACTCCGTCTCAAAAAAAAAAAGAAAGAAAAGAAAAGTGAACACCACTTGACACATAATGTTTTGAAATGAAAAGCGACTTCCATTTCATATTGAAGTCAGCGCCTGCTGTGTAACTGAGCAGATATATTAAAAAAAAAAAAAAAAAAAAAAAAAGACAGAGTAGGTAAGTTACAACTCCAAATGGCAAAGCCCTGGCTTTAGGAAGGGAGGGGGCCCAGGAGTGGGGAACATAATTCAATAGCTGGGCCATGGTCATCCACAGAATGCCTTATTTCCTTTGTTTTACCAAGAACTCTACCAACCAAGTAATCTGTTGCCAGCATGTCCATATGGCAAATGTAAGCACCTGTCCAGAGTACTAAAGTGCTGAGCCCAGGAGCTCCAGAGAAAACTTGTCTGATTGCTGTGCTGCTAACTCCAGGCTCTCTGTTAATTCCATTCACCAAATTACTCTTTTTCTTCTATTTTTACTATGAAATACAAAAAGTATCAAGAAGAAAGAGACCTATATTGTACCGCCTCTAACCACTCTACTCAGAAATGAAGCCAGCGAGCATCTTCATGCTGATGCATTCAGATTTTCGTCCTGCCTGTGATTTGAGTGTATTATGTAAATCCACACATAAATATGGCCACAGCTATGACTTAGTGAGCTCAGAGAACATGCATACTATTTCACAACTTGTTTTCTTCCACTCAATAACATCTCACTATATTGATATAGTGACATACAATATATTGATATATATTGTACCTCTCAAGAAATATGTACCAGAATCACCATTTTAAAGGCTGAAGAGCATTCCATTATATTGAGGTACCTGCCTTATTTACCCAGTCCATGGCTGTTTGACATCTAGCCCTTTTTTCCATTGTTCACTATTATAAATGGTACTGCCCAAAGCATTCATTTACATGTATCTGATTATTTCTTTGGGTCGATTCCTAGAAGTAGAAATGCTGATTCCAATAGTTTTCATGCTTAAATGTTGACATACACATTTAGATTGTCTTCCAGAAAGAGTAAGTCATTCTCTTTTCTCTAGTGCCTGCAGAAAGCCCGGTGAAGATGAGTGGTAAGAAGCTGGAAATGGTAAAAGGGAAGTGAATGTGACTGGAACACCCCCGCCACTGCATTCCGGAAAGGCAAACAGGACAGCTGGGGGACACCAAGTTAGAGGCAGAAGAGGCGTTGGAAACCTGTTGGTCTATTTTAAGCTTAAGGAAACTGAAAGCCAGAAAGGTTCAGCAACCTCCCACCCAAGGCCAAGGTCCCATAGCTTGCATGGATATCTGTAAACTTCAGGGATAATTTTCAAAAAATGGAAAAATGAACGCCAGGCGAGGTGGCTCATGCCTGTAATCCCAGCACTTTGGGAGGCTGTGGCGGGTGGATCAGGAGGTCAGGAGATCAAGACAATCCTGGCTAACATGGTGAAAACCCGTCTCTACTAAAAAATACAACAATTAGCTGGGCGTGGTTGTGTGCATCTGTAGTCCCAGCTACTCAGGAGGCTGAGGCAGGAGAATTGCTTGAATCCAGGAGGCAGAAGTTGCAGTGAGCCAAGATTGTGCCACTGCACTCCAGCCTAGGCAACAGAACCAGACTCCATCTCAAAACAAAACATAACAAAACAAAAAACAGCAAAAAATGAAAAAATGTGACTTTCATGCAAATACAGTGTGTGTGTGTGTGTGTGTGTGTGTGTGTGTGTGTGAAAGATTGATTTAACTCACTAATGAGATCAACAGGACATTAAAGCTGTCTCCAAATGGGGCAAAGATTGGGAAAGAGTCATTGGGCAAAAGAATAACACCTTGAACCAACTTGTCCACTAACTTAGTCACTAACATTCAACCTATACAACTGCAGGCCCCTTCACCTTGAGCTCCAAGAAGACATAGGTCAGCACATTTCAGTTATAAGATTTTCAAAATTTTTGGCTCTGAAATCATTTGTATCCTATAGTCGATGGTGTATAAAAGTGGCAGGGCTTTTCTTCTTGATGGTGTATAAAATAAGAGTGTGTGTTATAATTGACAGTATAGTAGATTTGTGACCAGGTGCAGTGGCTCATACCATAATCCCAGTACTTTGGGAAGTCAAGGCAGGCAGATTACTTGAGTTGAGGAATTCGAGACCAGCCTGGCCAACATGGTGAAACCCCATCTCTACTAAAAATACCAAAATCAGTCAGGTGTGGTGGCACACACTTGTAATCCCAGCTAGTCGGGAGGTTGAAGCAGGAGGATTGCTTGAAACCAGAAAGTGGAGGCTGCAGTGAGCCGAGATCACGCCACTGCATTCCAGCCTGGGCAACACAGTGAGGATCCATCTCAAAAAATAATAAATCAATAAATAAAAGGTGCACATTATGTGTTTTTCTTCCCTATTGTAGACCCAAAGCCTGATGCTTAATAAGTACTCTGTAAACACTTCTTAAAAATGTGAAGCAAAAGATGCAAGATCTAACTGAAAACACCAATGCTGAAACTAGCTGAGGCTGCAGAAGGCCTTGGTGACGACTCTTAGAAAGAACTTCATCCCTCGTGGTGCTTCAGTCATTTCACTCATTACTGAACCTAAAAACGCAAAGCCACAGGCAGGAGTATGGTGCCTGTGACTTCCAAGGTCATTGAATAATCTAAGGGTCATGGAGTAATCTAAGACAACACTGGCCTCAGACAACCAGTGGGATAGATCAAGGCCTCAGCAGCAGGACTGTTTCAAGATAAAGCCACAGAAGCTCCTTTTGTATTTCAGACATTGAACTACAGATAGTACATGAGCATGGACCAAATTGAAGGTTATATCAGAGTGTTTGCTCTGCAGTGTAATTTCAAACATAGTTGTTTTTGTTTTCTTTGAGATGGAGTCTCACTGTGTTGCTCAGGCTGCAGTACTGTGGCACGATCTCAGCTCACTGGCAACCTCTGCCTCCCAAGTTCAACCAGTTCTCCTGCCTCAGCCCCTGAGTAGCTGGGACTACAGGTGTGCACCATGCCCGGCTAATTGTTGTATTTTTAATAGAGACAGGGTTTCACTATGTTGGCCAGGCTGGTCTCGAACTCTTGACCTCAAGCGATCCACCTGCTCTGTCTTCCAAACTGCTGGGATTACAGGTGTGAGCCGCCATGCTCAGCCCAAACATAGTTTTTCTTTTCTTTTCTTTTCTTTTTTTCTCTTTTTTCTTTTTTTTGAGATGGAGTTTCACTCTGGTTACCCAGGCTGGAGTGCAATGGCGCGATGTCGGCTCACCGCAACCTCAACCTCCTGGGTTCAGGCAATTCTCCTGCCTTAGCCTCCTGAGTAGCTGGGATTACAGGCACACACCACCATGCCCAGCTAATTTTTTGTATTTTTAGTAGAGACAGGGTTTCACCGTGTTGACCAGGATGGTCTTGATCTCTTGACCTCGTGATCCACCCGCCTCGGCCACCCAAAGTGCTGGGATTACAGGCGTGAGCCACTGCGCCTGGCCTTCTTTCTTTCAAAAAAAAAAAAAAAAAAATCCTCTG
The DNA here is from genome assembly GCF_030222135.1 of Aotus nancymaae. Classification (NCBI taxonomy): domain Eukaryota; kingdom Metazoa; phylum Chordata; class Mammalia; order Primates; family Aotidae; genus Aotus; species Aotus nancymaae. The sequence continues at coordinate 5,844,375 of NW_026988412.1, read as the reverse complement.
GGCTAAGCCTCTGGGGGTGCCACTGATCAGGGGTGCCCCTAAACAGGGCTGTCCTCTTGGCCCTTCACAGCCTATCCCACGTGTGGTAAGGAGCTCCTGGCAAAGTGGAGCTCACTTTTATCTCTTTTGTATGTCAAGAAGAGCAGTTTACAATTTAGTTATCCATTGTTTGAAAGCAAACATTTTACACTCGGTGAGAACTTCCCCAGGGATCAGAAGAGAACCACTGCCTCCCGGATACGCACTCATTGGTGTTTTCTGGTGGTGGATAATTGAAAATTGGAGCAATCTCATTTTCGTGGATGCCACATGTCAGCGACTTCCCCATCAGTCCAGCTGAGGTTATAATGTACTGCATCCAAGCTCCACCTCCTCCCTGTCCTGATTTACCCCCTGCCTAGCAGGAAAATGAACAGAGAAGTCGCCAAGAGAAAAGCGGAGAGGGAAGAGCACTTGATTCACTCAACAGCTCATGCGTGCCAGGGACTGTTCTGAGCAGAGGAGACCGCAGTGAACCGAAGGACAGCATTCCTGCTCCGTAGAGTTTGCATCCAGGTGGGGCGTTTGGGAGCACCTCTGGCTCAGGAAGAACCTACAGACAGGCCCATCAGCCTCCAATGGTGAAAGTGAGGTCAAGCAGGAAGGTTGGGGGGTGTCCTAGGTCAGGTTCCCCAGAAACAGGCCCAGAGCTGAAGAACGGTGTGAAAGTGGCTATCAGGAAGTGCTCCCAAGAGAAACACACAGTGGAGTGGGGGTTGGAGCCCGAGGGAAAGAGATCAGAGATCAGAGGTCCAATATCAGGTGAAGTTCCCTAAAGGTAAATTTAGGTCCCTCTTTTTCTTCTTTTTTGTTTTTGTTTTTGTTTTTTGAGACAGGGTGTCTCTCTGTCGCCAGGCTGTAGTGCAGTGGCACCATCTCAGCTCACTGCAACCTCTACCTCCTGGGTTCAAGTAATTCTCCTGCCTCAGCCTCCAGAGTAGCTGGGACTACAGGCGTTTGCCACCACGCCCAGCTAATTTTTGTAGGCTAGTCTTGAACTCTAGACCTCAAGTGATCTAACTGCCTTAGTCTCCCAAAGTGCTAGGATTACAGGTGGGAGCCACCGCTTGTGGCCTGGCTCAGTGTTTGTGTGTGTGTGCGTGTGTGCATGTGTGTGATTTTGTATTTTTAGTACAGATGGGGTTTCACTATGTTGGCCAGGCTGATCTCGAACTCCTGACCTCATGATCCACCTACCTCGGTCTCCCAAAGTGCAGGGATTACAGGCATGAGCCACTGCACCCAGCCGCCTGGGTTTATCTTAAAGGGAGCTTGAGGACAGTGTAGGTCTCACCTCAATTATCCCCATCAGGAGTGGGGAACTAGGATATTTACACCCCAACACCCAGCATTCACTGGTCGAGGACTGACCCTGGGGGCCTTTCGTGGTCTCTGTACCAAACAAAGCCAGCTGTGACAGCCTGAACCACCAGCTTTGTGGGATGTGGTTCTCTCGTCCTGACCACTCTCTCTCAGGAGGTGCGAGAGCCCCCCTCTGATGGAAGTGCCAGTCTCAATTGAGGCAACTGTGCAGCCTGATGTTTCTAGGGATTTTCAGATCTGAAAAAGGTCCAAGAGCTTCAAAGCTATGGAAACCTCGTCATCAATGCCTTGAGGTCCCCCGAGGAGGTAGCACCAGTCACTAGAGACATCAGGTGCTTAATTTTCTGGGGCTCTCCTAGTTTCAAATATTATGTTCAAATATTATGTCCACTGTAAGTCCATCCGTGCTTCTCAGACCCCATGTCCCTGTGGAACTGAAGCACCCATGGGAACCATAAGATGGGGAGTCTCCCTCCTGCTCCCGGGAAGTGCCCAAAGATTGGTGTCCCCAGCAGGTACAATTAGCCAACGCATTCTGCCACCTGGACCCCACCCCACACTCCAGCACTCATTCAAAGCATACCGCTCACTCTTCTGTCTTCGGAAGAGGGTATAAGTCGCTCACCCCTCTCCACCAGCACACTACAGATGCTGCCTTGCTGGGGGCTCCGCCAGTATCACTTCAGTGAACTCTCAGCAACGCAGAACACAGCCTTCATCCTGTCCTCCTTTAAAGCAAGAGGAAATGTAAGGGGTCAGATTATTTACTCAAGGACACACTGCTTAGAGCAGCAGAGATGATAACATTTCAAGTAGGCATTTGAGTCAAATTCTGCTTTTAAATATTAAATTGGCCGAGAGGTGTGGTTCACACCTGTCACCTCAGCACTTCGGCCAAGGCGGGAGGATTACTTGAGCCAGGAATTTGAGATCAGCTTGGGCAACACAGCAAGACTCCATCGCTATTTTTAAAAATAGATAAATATTAAATTATTGTTTATTTCCTTTAGATACTGCCATTTACTAATTTGAACTAAAATCATGAAGTTATTCACAACAAAATACTCATTTCACTAAACTTAGAGGATGGGGCTTATTACCTTTTTCTCTACGTAACTGGTATTTGAGATATAAGGAGAAAATGGAATTAAAAGACAGTGAATGTTGCTTTTTGGTAAATAGAATGTCCTGGTCTTCACTAAGGTGGTACCTTGAACCAATAGGGCTAGGATGGACAATTGAATAAATGCTGTTGAGCTCATTTGCTGTCCATTTGCAATGAAAAATGAACTGCAGAGTTCTATCTCATACCTTCATCTCTTCATACCCCCACCTTCCATATCGCACCTTCATACCTCACCTTAATACCTCACCTTCCATATCCCACCTTCATACCCCACCTTCATACCCCACCTTCATACCCCCACCTTCATACCCCACCTTCATACCCCACCTTCATACCCCCACCTTCATACCCCACCTTCATACCCCACCTTCATACCCCACCTTCATACCCCACCTTCATACCCCACCTTCATACCCCACCTTCATACCCCACCTTCATACCCCACCTTCATACCCCACCTTCATACCCCACCTTCATACCCCCACCTTCATACCCCCACCTTCATACCCCCACCTTCATACCCCACCTTCATACCCCACCTTCATACCCCCACCTTCATACCCCACCTTCATACCCCACCTTCATACCCCACCTTCATACCCCCACCTTCATACCCCACCTTCATACCCCACCTTCATACCCCCACCTTCATACCCCCACCTTCATACCCCACCTTCATACACCACCTTCGTACCCCACCTTCGTACCCCACCTTCGTACCCCCACCTTCATACCTCACCTTCATACCCCACCTTCATACCCCCACCTTCATACCCCACCTTCATACCCCACCTTCATACACCACCTTCATACCCCACCTTCATACCCCACCTTCATACCCCCACCTTCATACCCCACCTTCATACCCCACCTTCATACCCCCACCTTCATACCCCACCTTCATACCCCACCTTCATACCCCACCTTCATACCCCCACCTTCATACCCCACCTTCATACACCACCTTCATACCCCACCTTCGTACCCCACCTTCGTACCCCACCTTCATACCCCACCTTCATACACCACCTTCATACCCCACCTTCATACCCCACCTTCATACCCCACCTTCGTACCCCACCTTCATACCCCACCTTCATACCCCACCTTCATACCCCACCTTCATACCCCCACCTTCATACCCCACCTTCATACCCCACCTTCATACCCCCACATTCATACCCCACATTCATACCCCACCTTCATACCCCACCTTCATACCCAACCTTCATACCCAACCTTCATACCCCACCTTCATATCCCCACATTCATACCCCACCTTCATACCCCACCTTCATACCCAACCTTCATACCCAACCTTCATACCCCACCTTCATACCCCCACCTTCATACCCCACCTTCATACCCCAGCTTCATATCTCACCTTCCATACCCCACCTTCATACCCCACCTTCATACCCCACCTTCATACCCCACCTTCATACCCCACCTTCGTACCCCACCTTCATACCCCACCTTCATACCCCACCTTCATACCCCCACCTTCATACCTCACCTTCATACCCCACCTTCATACCCCACCTTCATACCCCACCTTTATACCCCAGCTTCATATCTCACCTTCCATACCTTACCCTCATGCCTCTACTTTCCATATCCCACCTTCACACACCCACCTTCCATAACCTCACTTTCATAACCTCACCTCTTTGTACCCCTCCTCTCACCATTCCCCAGCCTCAGATGAGTTTGGAAAAAAAAAAAAAAGGCTGCCCTCTGGGCACATCGCTTAGCCTGCAGAAGGTGCCTCAGGCAGACACAGCCAACCCAGGGTGTAGTGCTTGAGAGGCTGGGGGAACCCACTCTGGCCTTCTTATAGTTGTTCCTTGCTGTCTAGTCCTGACCTTACACCATGCACAAAACTGAATTCCAGGCCGGGTGTGGTGGCTCACGCCTGTAATCCAAGCACTTTGGAGGCCAAGGCGGGCGGATCACCTGAGGTCGGGAGTTCAAGACCAGCCTGACCAACATGGTGAAACCCCGTCTTAAAAAAAAAGGAAAGAAAAAGAAGAAAAAAACTGAGTTCCAGATGAATGAAAAGCCTACAAGTAAATAAATACATCATATACAAACAGGCAAAGTTGTATATACATATAAGTCTTAGCAGAAAATAAAGGAGACTTTATTACTTCAAGGTGAGGAACTTCTTCCTAGGCAAGGGTCAATAAGCAGCAGCCATAATGAAAACTTTGATAAATTTGATTCTATCATCATTAAAATTTTAAAGGCAGAAAAACAGTAAAAGATAGCATATGTGAAATATATCAGACAGTGGATTCATATACACAACCAACTTATGCAACGTAATAAAAAAAATCAAGAAACTCTAAAATAGGCAACAGATGAATGAAAAGGCAATTCTTTGCAAGAGGAAGTAGAAATAAACAATACAAATATGATCAGATCAGAGCAAATGAAAACAAAACAAAATTATTTCTGCTCATCAGATTGGCCTGTTTAAAAGTTTGATAATATCAATCATGAACAAGCAGTGTGGACACTTTCACAGATGGCAGGGGCAGTGGAGAAGGGCACAACCACCCAGGGAGCAATGGGGTACCAGCTCAGAAGCTGCTACATCCATAGGCCCCGGCATTTTCTCTGAGGTTTCACACAGTGCACAAGGGAACACACACACAGGTAACCATCACAGCCGTGCCTGTGATAGCAAAACGCTGGAAACCACTAAGCGTCTATCAAAATAGAATGGATATGTGGATTGTGGTATATCCCTATGGTGGAAAACCATTCCCACTTAACCACAGATGAACCAGGGCATCATGTATCAGTGTGGATAAACCTCGTTACAATTTGTTGAGTGAAATTAGTAAGCCAGTATGATTCCATTGGGTGGAGAAACCACAGATGATACCATTCAAAGACGATACACACAAAACAGAACAGTGGTTACATCTAAGTAGGTGAAGGAGATTATGGGTGTGGTCAAGGGAGATTGCTTTTAACTACAATCATTTATTTACTTTAATTAAAATATATTTATTTGTGATGTTTGTAATTACAATTAAATTTCAAAAATGTAAACACAGACACCCTTGGGAGGTGTGATACACAAAGTTAAAATAAAGAAGCAATGTTCTCCCGAGATGCGCCTGCGTCATTCCCCCGGTGTCCCTCTGCAAGTGAAGGGAAAAGGCCTCCGTTACCTTTTTGTTTTCCAGGTGACAGGTCCTGGGGCAAAGGTCATTTGGAAGTTGGGAGGAAGCCCGTTGTTTTCCAGACTAGTTTAGCAAAACCCCAACATGAAGGGTACCCACCACACCAGTAGACTCCTTTGCCAAGCAGAAGCAGATGGTAGAGGGAACTGTTTGGGTAATGTGTTTTTTTTAGGATCTGGAGGTAGGTCTGATACTGCAGAGCTGATTCTGGGATTATAAATGGCTTACCACACCTCAAGGCCAAGTTGATGCACTTGGGGAATGGAAATTCCATAGCTGGGCGCCAAGGACTTGACTTTCCCCAAACCCTAGCTTTCAACTCTTCAGCATACCAGCAACACATCCCTTTTCGAACCACTGATAACATTCCTGAGTGAGACTTGGAATTTGAAGAGCGCTGTATCAGGACTTGTGCTATAAGCACTTTCTTGTTTGATTTTTTCTTTTTTTTTTTTTTTTTGTAGATGGAGTTTCGCTCTTGTTACCCAGGCTGGAGTGCAATGGCGCGATCTCGGCTCATCGCAACCTCCGCCTCCTGGGTTCAGGCAATTCTCCTGCCTCAGCCTCCTGAGTAACTGGGATTACAGGCACGCGCCACCGTGCCCAGCTAATTTTTTTGTATTTTTAGTAGAGACAGGGTTTCACCATGTTGACCAGGATGGTTTCGATCTGTTGACCTTGTGATTCACCCGCCTCGGCCTCCCAAAGTGCTGGGATTACATCTTGTTTGATTTTTACTTGACCTTCAAGAAATTTTTTTTTCCTTTTATCTAATCCTAAAAGAAAGAAAACAAGACTTGGGGTTTTTCCCTTTTACCTCCTCCCTGCAGCCTCCTATGCATGCAAAGAAGCATAGAACAACTTTTCTCTCTATGAGGGGAAATTTGATGCCTAGTGGGAATATCTCTAGATCAGAGGCTTCTGAGCAGACAGGCAGAGGGAGATTGGACTCCGCAGACACCGTTTCTTTGTAGTCCCAGGTCTCTGATGCTGGTGATTAAATAGTCTCTTTCCTGGCTGGGAGGTATATGAATTCATTTTAAATGTGTTTTAGTATCCATTCTCTGGTTAATAACAATTGAAATTCATATAAAGAGATAATTTGTTATTTATTTATTTTAAGACATGGGGTCTCGCTCTGTCACCCACGCTGGAGTGCAGTGGCACCATCATGGCTCACTGCAGCCTTGAACTCCTGGGCTCTAGTGAGCCACCTACCTCAGCCTCCTGAGTAGCTGGGACTACAGGCACACGCCAGCATGCCTGGCTACTTTTTAATTTTTTTTTTTTTTTTGAGATGCAGCCTGTTGCCCCGGCTGGAGTACAGTGGCATGATCTCAGCTCACTGCAGCCTCCACCTCTCAGATTCAAGCAATTCTCCTGCCTCAGCCTCCCAAGTAGCTGGGACTATAGGTGTGCCCACCAAGCCCAGCTAATTTTTTGTATTTTAGTAGAAACGAGGTTTCACCATATTGCCCAGGCTGGTCTCGAACTCCTGAGCTCAGGCAATCTGCCTGCCTCGGCCTCACAAAGTGCTGGCATTACAGGCGTGAGACACTGAGCCCGGCCAATTTTTAAATTTTTTGTAGAGCTAAGTCTCTCTCAGTTGCTTAGGCTGGTTTCGAACTCCCAGGCTCAAGTGATCCTCCTGCCTCAGACTCCCACAGCACTGGGATTATGGGCATGGGCCACTGCACCCGGTCAAAAGATGTTTAAATAGGAAGAGAATTAGAGAGTATTTAGGTGCCTATTGAAGTGTTTTGTTTTGTTTTTGAGATGGAGTCTGTCGCCCAGACTGGAGTGCAGTGGTGTGATCTCGACTCACTGCAACCTCCACCTTCCGAGTTCAAGTGATTCTTCTGCCTCAGCCTCCTGAATAGCTGGGACTGCAGGCCCGTACCACCACACCTGGCTTATTTTTGTATTTTTAGTAGAGACAGAGTTTTACCATGTTGGCCAGGCTGGTTTCAAACTCCTGACTTCAGGTGATCCACCCACCTTGGCCCCCCAAAGTGTTGGGATTACAGGTGTGAGCCACCTCACCCGGCCTATTGCAGTGTTTTAATCTCATTGTCCTTTTTATTCCTCCAGTGACCTTCCCTTGATATCATCAGCCTTAGCTTTGGGAGTTTAAGGATGATGGCACCCAAATGGGTCAGCCACTCACCCAAGGTGACAGAGCCAACAGGGGACCAAGACAGGATTTGAAGCTAGCTCTTTCTGAGCCAAAAGCTGGTATGCTTACCCCTGCTCCCAGCTGCCAGATCACCAGTCACAGCTGCAAGCCAGACTGCCTCGAAATTGCACAAGGTTGCTGCTTGAAGTATGGCCTTTTGGATGATGTCCCCGCCTGCTGAGAAATTACGTAGAATGATTACAAAACAGTAAAAATTGCTATAGACTCCTGCACCAGACTGGAACTCAGCAGGCCCAGCCTTGCCCAGGCCCAGCCCTGGGTGTGACCTCAAAGGGCTGGGAAGGAACTTGAGCCTTTTCTGGTTATTCTCTCACCCTCGGCCAGGATGCCAGCTCATATGCAGAAGCACCCAGGTGAACATCTCCGGCTTCTCAAGGTGTGTTATGCACGAATGCAGGATAAGAGAGTGGACCCAAACCCTGGCCTGCCTTCCTCTCCCTCTTGTGGTCACCAGCACCCCCTCTTCTTCCCCAGAAGTCCCCAGCCAGGCCAGCAGCCCACTCTCTCCCAGCTTCTAAAGGCAGCACATCACTCCTCTGTCCTGCTGTACATACCTGCAGGGAAAAACAAACACAGGCAATGCACCGGCTTTATCAGTTAAGGTCTGCTGTGCTCTATAAGGATAGGTAACTGTCCCTTGGGTTGGGGTCTTTGTTACTGCTTGTGGGGTTTTCTGGGACTGATGCAGCTGTGCTGGGTGTTTGATGTAAGAACCATTGTCTCACCAACTTTGTGCCTTGGCAACCTGGTGTCCTGTCTGAACCTCTGGTCGCACGGAATCACAGCCATGTGGCTCTCCCACCACTTTCCCAGGTGTCCACACACTTCCTGGGCAGCTGCGCGGGGCTGTAGTGAGCAGCACTCACTCGTCAGCTTTGCAGATGTTCAGGCACCCCCTCCCCCAGCTTGCAGGAATTCTGCACAGGTACAAGGATGTGTTGAAGGCTGGGGTTGTGTAAGTGGATCTGGAGAAACTTCATTCAGTAGCACCAGTTTTTTGTGTTTTTATTGGTTGTTGTTTTGTGTTTTTGTGGGGTTTTTTTTTTTTTTTTTGAGAAAGAGTCTCACTCTGTCACCCAGGCTGGAGTGCAGTGGCGCAACCTCAGCTCACTGCAACCTCCGCCTCCCAGGTTCAAGTGATTCTCCTGCCTCAGCCTCCCAAGTAACCGGTATTATAGATGCATGCCACCACACCCAGCTCATTTTTGTATTTTTAGTAGTGATGTGGTTTTATCATGTTGGCCAGGCTGGTCTCGAACTCCTGACCTCAAGTGAACAGCCCGGCTTCAGCCTCCTGAAGTGCTGAGATTACAGGCATGAGCCACTGCACTTGGCCTGTAGCACCATCTGCTATTGGCTTTGACATGGGAAAGCTGACATTAAAACTGGCCTCCTACCCAAAAGGGTAACAAGTTATCTCTGCCCTCGAAGAAGGAAATTTTGAAGAACCAAGTATAAAGGATGAGATCAAAAGTCTGTAAGAATAAGAAACAAACAAATATATCAACACAAATTTGTCCAAAAACAATTTCAAACAACGCCCAAGATCCCATCCGTGGGACAAAATCCAATCCTCAGAGAGGAGCGAGTGTTTTGTGATGCTAACTGCTGCTGGCAGAGGGCCCAGTGGGTATAGAGACATGATTCTGAGAGGCAGGACTGGCCCTGAAACACTAAACTCTGGTCCATTTGTGAGATTAAATCCCTCTGTTCTGTGGGACGGGTGAGTCAGTACTGAACGGAAGGGGAGGGAAAAGCTGGCAGGGGGTGGGGTGGGGAAGTGGGGGACTGAAAAAAAGTCCCCACATCCAGCAGAGAAGGGTCCACAGCAATCCAGCCAAGTGCCACCTCTGTGCTTGTCCACCTTCACGCCTTGGGACCACAGCAACTTCCTCTGCACTAGAGATAGGTGGTGTGGCGTGACTGGTGACTTGGCACGTGAGTGCTGCTGAGTGACAGCCACAGATCTTAGCTTCTTGTGTTTGGCCAGATGTAGAGAAGGAAGCAAGGAGGAAACTTGGAGGTCTGGAGATGCAGCCAACAGCAGCGGCAGGAGCAGTATCCAGATGAAAACAGCCTGGCTGAAGGGAATCCACTGGTGCCCATTCCAATGGGAATCAAGGCCATTTGCGGTTGTTAATGCTCGAATCAATATGGTGGTTGTGAAGGTGACCCAAGTGTGGAGAGGGAGATGTGCCCAGTGACGGGGCTTCCTGCTGGGGTGGGAGTCCTCTCTTTGAGGTTGCCAGAGGCTGTGGCTGGCCCTCCCTCACAGGGCCCACTGCTTCTGGGGGTTGTGCGGCTCTCCTGTCTGGGGCCACAGCCATGGTCCAGAATGAAACAGGGCCTAGTCGCAGTGGTGGGGCTTCAGCAGAGATGCCCAAACTCTCCTGAACCCCTTCTTTGCTTCCACCTTTTTAGTCCCTTCACTTCCTCCATTTTCATACACACCACCCTTTCTTTTTCTTGTTTTCTTAAAATTTTGATGACAAAGTACTTTAAGCCTTCAGAAAATCACACACGATACTAAAATACCTATCACTCAGCACTGTCAAACGTCATCGTTTTGCCATTTCATTTTAAGAAATAAAATCTTGCCAGGCACAGTGACGCCTGCCTAAAGTCCCAGAGCTTTGGGAGACCAAGGTGGCAGGATTGCTTGAGGCCAGGAGTTCAAGACCAGCCTGCTCAACATAGTGAGAAACTGCCTCTGCAAAATAAATACATAAATAAAATCTCACATGTGGCTGAGCCCCTTGACCTGTGAACGCTTTCATCCGTTTCTCCTGCCTAGAGGTAACCACTACCCTGCATTAGGATTATAACCCCTTACTAGCCTTTGTTTCCATGTGTGTGTCCATAAACATATACTACAGTTTTGCATGCTTTTAAAATTTTAATAATATAACATGTAACAATATTTTATTAAAAAAATTTTTTTGTATAGAGATAGGGTCTCACTGTGCTGTCCCAGCTGTCCAGGCTCCTGGTCTCAAGCAATTCTCCCACCTTGGCCTCCCAAAATGCTGGGATTACAGGCATGAACTACCCAACCTGGCCTAATAATATATATATATATTTATATATATATATATATATTTTTTTTTTTTTGAGACGGAGTTTCGCTCTTGTTACCCAGGTTGGAGTGCAATGGCGCGATCTTGGCTCACCACAACCTCTGCCTCCTGGGTTCAGGCAATTCTCCTGCCTCAGCCTCCTGAGTAGCTGGGATTACAGGCACGCACCACTGTGCCCAGCTAATTTTTTGTATTTTTAGTAGAGATGGGGTTTCACCATGTTGACCAGGATGGTCTCGATCTCTTGACCTCGTGATACACCCGCCTCGGCCTCCCAAAGTGCTGGGATTACAGGCATGAGCCACCGCGCCCGGCCCCCAATAATATATTTTTAGACCTAACATAGAAAAAGTAGTATCCTTTCAACACGTTATCAATATAAATATAATTGAGATACATTTTTATTTGTTAATCTGTTATGTCATAGTTGTACATATTTTGAGGTGTACAGAATATTTTGATATATGTATGCAATATGTAATGATCAAATCAGGGTAACTGGGATATCCATTTATGTATCTTTTTCTTTGTGTTGGGAAGATTTGCATGGTTTTAAACTTCATATACTGAACATAATACTTCTTGATTTGCCTTTTTTCTTACTGTCAAAAAAAGCTTTTTGAGGTTTTATGTTTAGACATGTGTTCATACCTACAGTTCTGGTTCATTAATTTTTAACTGCCATGTAGAATTTTATACCTCAACTAATTTATCCATTCTCCTATTAATGGACACTTACATGCTCTCACGAATAATGGTGCAACAAATATTCTTGCAAAAGCATCTTGGTGCCCACGTGCAAGTTTAGCTTCTAGAGTACACATACAGGTTCGTGTATCTTTAACCCAACAGGACGTTGCCAAACTGCTTTCCAAAGTGGCTCTGGGGAATATTCCTCCAGCAGTGTAAGAGGTACTATGGTTTGAATGTCCCCTCTGAAACTCAAGTTGAAATTTAACTGCCATTGTAATGCTATTAAAAGGTGAGACTTAAGAGATCATTAGGTCATGAGGGCTCTGCCCTCACAAATGAATTAATGCCATTATCTTGGTAATGGGTTACTTTTCGAGGGCATGGCTTCCTGACAAAAAGAATGAGCGTGGCCGATTTCCTCTCCCTGTCTCCGCTCACTTCTGCCTTCCACCATGGGATGACCCTTACCAGATGCTAGAGTCATGTTCTTGGACTTCCCAGCTTCCAGAACCATGAGCCAAATAAACTTCTGTCCTTAATAAATTACCCAGTCTGTAGTATTCTGTTATAGCAACAGAAAACAGAGTAAGACAAAGGGGATCCTGTTTTCCCACATCCTAGAATATTTGGCATTGTCAGATTTTTAAAAAAACTTTGTCGCAGAGATGTGTATAAAATAGGATCTCCTAATCATTTTCTCTCTCAAGGCCCCAGTGCTTCTGGAAGCTCCCCCTGCCGTCCTTACTGCAGTCACAGGCACTGATCAAGCATAAAGCGCTTGGCTGGCTTTCGTTCTTCTGGCTTCTAAGTCATGGGAGTGTCCAGAGCTATCTGCTGGGCCTCGTTCTCCATCGACCTCTCTCCTTAGGTAATCTCTCCCTGACACCGTGTTTTAGAATGCCAACCACACATGCCAGTGACTTCAGATGTAGAAAAATCTCCATCCAGAGTGTCAGAAGCTACTTCACAGATTTATTTGATGGCTGATAAGTAACTGAAATATCATTTAATCTGCCCAAAGTTCAACGTGGTTTCCCCCTCAGGTCTAATTCCTCCCCATTCCTCCCATCTCAGTCAAGGGCAACGCCATTTCTTAATTGCTCAAACCAAATACTTGGGAGCCATCCCTGATTATTCTCTTTCCACCACCCCCACATTCAATCCATCAAGTTATGTCAATTTCTATGTCAAATTGTACCGAAATTCCCCTGCTTCTTTCTATTTCCACCGCTACCATCTCGGTCCTAGCTACATCTCTTGCCTAGACCACTGTAGTTGCTCCTAACTGGTCTTCCTGTTTCTCATCTCGCCCTTTCCAACTACCTCAGTGCCTAAGTGATCTGTTTAGACCGTAAAACAGATGTAAAATGCCATTCCCCTACCTAAGGCCTTCCAATAGGTCTTATCACAGAACACTCAAGTTGGGGAATACCAACAACTAGAAGGTTGGCAAGACCTGGTCCCTGCCTGCTTCTGCTTCCGCACACCTTCCTGGCCTTCAGAACTTTTCTTTCCATGTGGAGGGCTCTTCCTTTGATCTTTTGATGGCATTCTTGTCATTCAAGGCTCTGTCAGTTACAAAAAGACCTGCGTTGACCCACCCGCCCTGGTCTGTGTGGCCTCTTCGTTGCTCCCACAGCATTACCTTCATCTGTCTTCATTCTGGAACTGCTCAGTGCTTGGTTCTGGGGTCTTTCTGCCCCACCAGAATCTCATCTCCACAAGAACTGAGATCTTCTCAGCCTCACTCCCCGTTTGTAGTGCCTGGCATGAAGCGGGAGCCCAAGAAAGTTTGTCAAAATAAAGGGTGAATAGATGAGGTCACATTTTGGAACAAGCTTTAAGTGCAAATGAAGCTTCCCTCCCAGATTCTGGGAGGGATAAAAGTTACTTAAGATAAGACAATGGCAGGGCATGGTGGCTCACGCCTGTAATCCAAGCACTTTGGAGGCCAAGGCGGGCGGATCACCTGAGGTCAGGAGTTCAAGACCAGCCTGACCAACGTGGTGAAACCCCGTCTTAAAAAAAAAAAAAAAGATAAGACAACATTTCTCTTTAGTGAGAACCATGGTTCTCAAACTTCTTAGCCTCAGGATCCCTTCATGCTCTTAAAAATTACTATTTTTTTTTTTTTTTGAGATGGAGTGTCACTGTGTTGCCCAGGCTGGAGTACAGTGGCATGGTCTCAGCTCACTGCAACCTCTGCCTCCTGGGTTCAAGTGATTCTCCTGAGTCAGACTCCAGAGTAACTGGGACTACAGGAGCATACCACCAAGCCCAGCTAATTTTTTTGTATTTTTGTAGAGATGGGGTTTCGCCATGTTGGCCAGGCTGGTCTCGAACTTGTAATCCGCCTGCCTTGGCCTCCCAAAGTGCCACTCTACACTTACAGCGCCTAGTATGTGCCAGAAAGATTCTGCTGAATAAGTGAATAGGAGGGTGCAAGATTTTAGACCGGCCTCAAGGGTCAGATGCAGGTGCATTAGTCAGCAGGGGTAGGGGGGATCTGAGATGGGGCCGCCTTTCCCCCTAGATGGCCCTGGGGCCCACTTTCCCTCCTGCCCACTCACCCCCAGCCTCACTCAGTCCTTTCTCTTCCCTTTCCCCAACAATCTTCTCTCCACAGCAGTGCAAAAAAAATAAAACAAGAAATCATTCTGATGTCTTCAGAAATCAATGTGTAAGCTGGTTATGTCTTTTAAATAAGCTCATTTCTGTAACCAAAATAATGATTGTATGAATTTCAATTCTTAAAAGGGGGTTCCCTTGGAGGGTTTCCCTTGCCAAATGAATACTGAGGCCTGGTTTTGCCAGGATGTATTTATTCTCGTCTATATTCATGTTGAGAAAGCTAACTGGGTGTTATATTATGTTCCTTTTTACATTACTGAAACCTAACAAACTGTGTGTCATATTCTTTTCCTTATTACAATACCGAAACCTAGGTTCTTCCCCTTTCTGAGGAGAAGCTACTCCCTCCCCCTTTATTTTTTCCTTTGGCTAGAGGAAATTCACAAAGCCAAGATTAAAAAAAAAAAAAACAGAAAAAGATGATCATCTTTGTTCCTATTGAAGAGCCTGAGCTCCCCAGGCGCTGTGGGCATGCCACGCCTCTCCACTTCCTGACGTCATACTGTTTTTGTCTTTGAATAGCTCATTGACACAATTGCCTCGGAGATCGGAGAACTGAAACAGGAGATGGTGCGGACAGATGTCAGCCTGGAAAATGGCCTGGAACCCGCTGAAACCCACAGGTGACCAGAGACACGGTTAGGTGATGGGTGTGCGAGAGGGATCGAGTGAACCCTGGCAGTGCCAAGGGCTGACTTGCAGTCACTCCTCAGAAGTGCAGCAGCTGGGAGTGTGGTGGCAGCGCTAGACGAATCCTCTGTAGGGGGTGGGAGTGGCCTAGGAGCTAGTTGTCAGCTTGTTTATTTTAATCACTTTGAAGGCACTTGAACTTTGTACTCTCTCGATTCCTCCTGGCACCAGAACCCGGAAACCTAAAATTGTCTGTGCCATATCCACCTACTCCCAATGATGGAAACAGTAACGCAGCGGGATCCAGCGTGTGCAAAGTAGAATTCAGTGTAGCCGTGTGAGTCTCCAGAAGGCTTACAGGGGAGCAGCTAAAGAGGATGGACTCATTTTGCATTCTCAGGTCAGAAAAAACCCCAGCAGTCTCCAAAGCCATTAACCTGAAAAAGCCATGCAGTGACTGGAAACTGGCTGCAGTTGTAAATTAGATATGAAGGGGAGACGGCGTGCTGTGCTGTTGAAGCCGATACCTGTGCACGTACACCACGCTGTCTGAATAGGTGGCAAGGGACTGGTCTGTATCTGGAGAAAGGGGGTGCAAAGTTCAGGGGGTCAGGGTGGTAGTGAGAAGTTGGAGATGACCTCTTCTAACTTTGATGCTAACAAGATAACAATATAATGGCTACAAAAACACAGACACTTGGTGCCTTGGAGGTCAGATTCATTATCAGCTTCTCCTTTCTCCCAGAAAGTGGGGCTGAGGCTGCCTGGAGCAGTGTAAGGCTGAGATTTATGGAGTGGATTTTGCTTGCAAGTCATGCAGCAGGCAGGCCAGCCAGACGGTTCTGGTTGTCCAGGCAAGTTTCAAACCAGCCCGACTAGTTCCCCGCCATACGCTGAGGGGTGAGAGCACCATCCCGGCGAGGCACTTTGCAGCTGGAAGGTGGTACTTTGACACCCGATGTCTCTTGGGGAACGGCACTCCCCCTTAAATCTCTGTGCCTTCCCTTCCCTTTCCTTCTCTACAAAACCATGGAGGTGAACCAGATGGTCCCCCTGCCCCTTGCAGCGCACCCAGCATTCTATGATTCCTCTTGACTTTCACGTGAAAGTCTTCAATTCGTTATTTTTTTCCGCATCGACTAGACAAATGCACAACAGTTTTCAGGTAGTGACTCTCTGCCTCATCTGCAGAGCAGCTTCAAACATCGTGGATCTTTAGCCAGGGGATTTTTCTTTGTCCCGTGCCTTGTTGAGCTAAAATTTAATTGGGAGTCCAGGTTGATAATAGCATAACGTGAGCTTTGGTAGCGCTGACTTCTCCCATAGCCAGGAAAGGCGGCTCTGTGAGGTCAACCCCAAGCTCTGCAGATGACAGACACCCAGACACAGAGTAGCGGAAACCTCTCCCCTGCGTATAAGCACGGGGGATTTTAGGGGCGTGAGAAGGACTGTCCGAACACGTGAGGGGCCATCGAGATCTTGTTTCCTGACTCCGTGGAGATTAGAGTGAGAGCCGGGAGCTTACTTAATCTTTACTACTTCCTTCCATCCTTTCCTTTTCAGATGTAAGAATAACTACAAGCAGTTCACAATAGCCTTTTCCCCCAGATGAATGTCACTCTGAATGCTATGTTGCTTAATTCATGAATTTATAAATTTGCAGAGGCATTTTACTTGGATTTTTTTTTTTAACAGAAAAGAAAGAGGAAAAAGCAAGGTGAGTTGTCTTTATTTAACAGTATAGGTCGTGTTGGCCACGGTCAACTATCCTAAGTCGTTTATAGTGACTAACTTACCGAATCTTCCTAAACGCTCCTAAGAAGGAAAGCTCGCTAGAGCCCGCATCTGACCGATGTGGAAACTGTGTGCTGTAGGGAAAAGCTACAGGATTTTGGCTTCTGCGCTGGAGTCTCTTGCTGATTTTTTAGAAGTAGTGATTTTGCTTTTAATTTCTCAATTTTGTTCAATGCAGCTGTCAGGAGGGCCCGTTTGGTTATTTTCAAAATCAAGGAAAAGCTAGCTGTGGCCACAATTCAGCCTGGCACAGAGCAGCAGCCAAAGGGCAGAGGAAGGAAGAGGAAAGCAGACAAGTAGTAGCAGAGTTGCTTTCAGCCAAACCCCTGCAGAGAGAAGCACGAGCACCCCCGGGCCCTTGGCTCTGCACGTCTGACGGCTGCAGGAACGCACCGCGGTCAGCTTCCTTTGCAGCTTCGTACTCTGTGAGTGTGAGCTGGGATAGGGAGTCAGCTACCCCACCACGGCCGCCGCGAATATGGTTCCTTGGTTGACGGAATACCAGATGAAGCACGAAACTAGTCCCCTAGGTTAGGATCACTACGACTCTAGCTGTGTTGGCGTTTGGCTGCTCTTTTGTGGTTAATACTGAGCTTACGTGGATCTTTAACTTTTTCTTGTGCCATGGACTCCTTCTCTGAGTAATATGTTAAATGCATAAAATAAGACATAGAGGATGTCATGGGGAAAACAATTATACTGAAATCCAGTGATCAGTGTTTCAGCGTGAGTTTCAGTGTGAGCTTTCAGGACATAGGTGCTTCTTTTTTACACATGACAGATAAGCGTGACACAATCTCTGTAACAGCTGTGACGATGGTGAAAACCTCCGTGCTTTCTACGGGTGACAAAGTCACAGGCCTTGAGGATTCTACTGTGGTTTGTTGCCTACAGTCAAAATGAAGGAAGTTCATTCAGAATGAGGCTAGGGAAAATGAAAATGTCCCCGTTTTCGGCCCGGAGGCAAGTACTCACCTCTCAGCCAGTCTCTTGTCAGCGCCGTCTGCATGGCCCGTCTGCCCTCCTTTTTGGGACTCTTGCTTGGCTTGGCTTCTGGGAGCCCACGCCTCCCTGGGACCCGCTCAGCGATCCTGCTGCTGCCCTCAGTGCTCTGGCTCGTTCTTCTTTATCTCCCTGAGCTCCAGCCCTGGAGAACCCAGAGATCACACTTTGAGCCTCTCCTTTTCTTTTTTGGTTTGTTTAGATTTTGTTTGTTTGTTTTGAGACAGTCTCACTCTGTCACCCAGGCTGGAGTCAGTGGCACAATCACGGCTCATTACAGCCTTGACCTAGGCTCAGCGATTTTCCCGCCTCAGCCTCCCAAGTCGCTGGGACCACAGGTGCCTGCCACCACCACAACCAGCTAATTTTTTTTTTTTTTTTTTTTTTTTTTGGTAGAGATGGGCATCTCTCTATGTTGCCCAGGTGGGTCTCAGACTCCTAGGCTCAAGTGATCCTCCCACCTCAACCTCCCAAAGTGCTGGGATTACATACAGCTGTGAGCCGCTGCACCGGCCCAGCCACTCCTTTTCACTCTTCACACCTCTTTTTCTCTTTCACTAACTTTGTACAAGGTACTTTAAAAAAATCTCTACCTCAGTGTTCTCATCATTAAAATGGGGATAATAACAGAGCTGCCTCATAGGGTTGTCAGGAAGATTAAATGAGTTAATAGCTGTCAAGGACTCAGCACAGTGCCTGACACATGGTAATAGACACACCATATGTAGTTTTAAAAGGAGGTCTTTGGAGTAATTTCTTAGGTAATCCTACCCAGTCTTGTGGCTCTGATACCATCTATATACATCAGTTATTCACAACTTATAATCCCTTGGCTGATCCTCTTTTTGAGTCCGGAGGTGTGTAATCAACTGCCCACTCAGGCAGGGCTCTGTCACAGGCGCACTCCTTCCTCGGTCTTCCCATCCCAGTCACCATGCCTCCAGCTTCTTGGGCCTTGCAGTCATCCATGATGTCTCTGTTCCTCTCATAACTGCCCCCTCCCATCCATCTCCAAATCCAGGCAGCTCTACCTTTTTTTTTCCTTTGAGACAGAGTCTCGCTCTGTTGCCCAGAGCTGGAGTGCAGTAGTGACGTGACCTCAGCTTCCTGCAACCTCTGCCTCCCCAGTTCAAGCGATTCTTGTGCTTCAGCCTCCTGACATAGCTGGGATTACAGGTGTGTGCCAAAATTCCTGGCTAATTTTTGTAATTTTAGTAGAGATGATGTTTCACCATGTTTGCCAGTCTGGTCTCAAACTCCTAGCCTCAAGTGATCCACCTGTCTCAGCCTCCCAAAGTACTGGGATTACAGGTGTGAGCCACCGCACCTGGCCTCTACCTTTAAATCGATCCAGGACGGTACCACCTCTCACTAGCACCACTGCAGTAGCCCCTGCCTGGTGCCTCTGCTTCCACTAGCTCCACTTTCTTCAGGCTATTAGCCAAGCAGCATAGTGAACATTTTAGTTAAGCTAAGTCCAAGACACGTGTTTCCTTTTTTCAAAGGTTTTTGATAATTTTGCATCTAAAACCAAAATTATTATTATTATTATTAAAGATGGAGCCTCCCTCTGTCACTGCAGTGGCGCAATCTCAGCTCACGGCAACCTCCGCCTCCCAGGTTCAAGCGATTCTCCTGCCTCAGCCTCCCGAATAGCTGGGATTACAGGCATGCGCCACCACGCCCGGCTAATTTTGTATTTTGAGTAGAGATAGGGTTTCACCATGTTGGCCAGGCTGGTCTCGGACTCCTGACCTCAGGTGATCTACCCACCTCGGCTTCCCAAAGTGCTGGGATTATAGGTGTGAGCCACCGTGCCTGACCTAAAACCAAAATTATTACCATGGCCTTCAAGACCCTACCAGATCTGACACCACCGCTATCTCTTCTCTAGCAGGCTCTCCCCACCACTCAGCTCCCGTCCCACTGACCTCCTTACCAACGTGGCTCGTGCCTCCAGGTCTTTGTACCTGCTGTTCCTTCTGCCTGGAACATCTTTCCCTGGGGAAGCATTCACCCTTCAGCCCTCCCTTTCTTCTGCCTCCTCACCTGGCTTTATGTTTCTTCACTCACTTGCTTATCTGTGCTTTTTTTTTTTTTTTAAGATGGGGTTTAACCATGATGGCCAGACTGGTCTTGAACTCCTGACCTCAGGTGATCCACCCACCTCGGCCTCCCAAAGTGCTAGGATTACGGGCATGAGCCATCGCACTCGGCTTTCTTTTTTTAAAAAAAACAGAGTCTTGCTATATCACCCAGGCTGGAAGGCAGTAGTGGTGGCATGATATCAGCTCACTGCAACCTCCAACTCACCGGTTCGAGCAATTCTTATGCCTCAGTCTCCTGAGTAGCTAGGATTACAGGCATATGCCACCACATCCGGCTAGTTTTTGGTATTTTAACAGAGACATTTCACCGTGTTGTCCTGGCTACTCCTGAGCTGAAGCAAGCTGCCCACCTCAACCACCCAAAGAGTTAGGATCACAGGCGTACGCCACCACACCTGGCCTGTCTGCATTTTCTGCCTCCCACCTCTAGAAGGTAGCTCTGTGAGAGCAGGCGTTGGGTCTGTCCTTCACCCTGGGATTGCAGGCCAGAGACAATATCTGGCATAGAGAATGCACTCGCTAAGTATTTGTTGAATGGATAAAGGAATGGTGCCAAGCCCCTCAGTGATTCTAAAGTATTCGTGCATCAGAGACCTCTTGCAGGGAGCCACCAACCAGTGCATTACAAAATAAAATGTTGAAAATATGTGACAGGCCCTAGGCTTCCTCCCTAGCAAAGAAACAGGGCAGAGGCCCTTCCCCCAGTCACCATTCGTGCCTCCTCCACCAGTTCTACCATGAGCTATTTTAATATTTGGCCATTAGAGTGGGAGCTGATTAAATCTCCCTCCGTGCCTCTGCTACCAAACAGAAGCCGGTAAGCCAGGGGCGAGACTGAGGGCTTCTTGCTCCTGATCTCTGCTCTCTCCCAAGGCGGTTTCCTGCTTCCTCTCTTCCCACTGCATACCTCCGAAGACTGGAGAGTACAGGAACATAAGGCGTTTCACTCCCCTCTCCCTCCCGCCTGATTCTACAGTCTATTTCCATTTAGGGGAAGCGGGTCTCTTTTGGGTAGGCCCACCAGGCCAGGGGTAGTTTCCACCCTCATCATCATGTGAACCCATCCCCTCTGGGCTGAGACAAGTCTGTAACGATCACTTTGTTAGGCCGAGCACCGTGGCTCACGCCTGTAATCTCAGCACTTTGGGAGGGTGAGGCGGGCTGGTCACGAGGTCAGGAGATTGAGACCATTCTGGCTAACATGGTGAAACCCTGTTTCTACTCAAAATACAAAAAATTAGCCAGGGTTTGGTGGCATGCACCTGTAGTCCCAGCTACTCTGGAGGCTGAGGCAGGAGAATCACTTGAACCTGGGAGGCGGAGGTTGCAGTGAGCAGAGATCGCGCCATTGCACTCCAGCCTGGTGACACAGCAAGATGCCATCTCAAAAGAAAGATCACTTTGTCCTCAGACAGAACAGAGGGATCCACAGAACAACCTCTCGAGCTATTGTCTGGGCTCAGGCTGCCTGTGCAGGATCCCTGGGATCCTGGCTGGAGCAGGTCAATGAGGGTGGTGGCTTCCTTGTCCCTTCCTCCACTCTCCTGTAGCCGTCACTCCTGCTGCCACCTCGCTGTGCCCCCTAGCACAGGTTGATCGCTGCGGGTTGCCTGTG
Organism: Aotus nancymaae; assembly: GCF_030222135.1. Lineage (NCBI taxonomy): Eukaryota > Metazoa > Chordata > Mammalia > Primates > Aotidae > Aotus > Aotus nancymaae. The sequence continues at coordinate 5,822,943 of NW_026988412.1, read as the reverse complement.
GTCCCGTGTCTTCACTCCTCCTGCCCCACCACAAAACCAGACATGACACAGGAAATTCAAAATTCCTTGGCCAGCTCTTCTCAATGCTACAATGTAGCAGCTGGTCATCACCTTTGGCCTCTTCTGGGAAGCTCTGAGCTTCCCAGTGGCTGTGTGACAGCATTGACATCAAAACCGCAGGAACCCCAGATGGCTCCTCCTTTGTACAAGTGTTTGCTTCTTCACTTGCCCAGAGGTGAGACCCAAAGATGAGAAGGGAAGGATGGTGGCCGCAGCCTGGGGAAAGGATGCCCAGAGTTCCACTTCCTTAAGTCTCAAGGGGACAGTTGTGGCCACATTGGGGCTCTGTGCCCGTTTGAACCAGAGCCACCCTTACTTAGTGCTGCTTTTTAAATAATTTTCCACTGAAGTACAACATAACTTAGCAAAATTGCACAAATAAGTATACAGTAGATGAATGTCCACAGCGTAAACACATCACACCTCGATGGCTTTGCTCATAGACCTGTTAACGAACGGCCACAGGGCAGGCTGTGTAGCAGCAACAGGTTTATGGTGAGATGTTTTCCAGCCATGTCACTGAGGATTCTCTGCTATGATTACTTTGATCAATTTACCTCCAACCCCCTAGAATATTTCCGTATTTCAACTCAACCAGGGGTGTCCTGAACATGCTTTCAATGAATTCTATGAGAGTTGACCAACACTTTGCTACTATTACCAATGTAGCAACAATGAAACTCAAAGAAAATATTTAAGTCGGGCCAGGTGGCTCATGCCTGTAATCCCAGCACTGTGGGAGGCCAAAGAGGGTGGATCATGAGGTCAGGAGTTTGAGACCAGCCTGGCCAACATGGCAAAACTCCATCTCTACTAAAAACATAAAAATTAGCTGGACGTGGTGGCACGCACCTGGAATCCCAGCTACTCAGAAGGCTGAGGGAGAAGAATTGCTTGAACCCAGGAGGCAGAGGTTGCAGTGAGTGGAGGTTGCAGCGAGCCCAGATCGCGCCACTGCACTCCAACTTGAGTGACAGAGCAAGACTCTGTCTCAGAAAAATAATTTAAAAAAAGAAGAAAAAAGAAAGTTTTTATTCAGTGGATCCTATTTACCAAAACACCAAGACAGTGGGGCCTGAAGATTTATACAACCTAAGGAAGGAAAAAATTGTAAACAAGTGAGTATCATGTAATGAAACGGGACGTAGTAGAAGAATATGCCAGATGAACAGAGGAGGACACCAGATGTCCGGAGAACCTCAGGTAGGAAGCGAGTAACTCTAGGTCAGAGGTACCGCAGTTTCATTAATGAATGAGTACGAAGTGTAAGAATGGCTTCCAGACCAAAAATGGCCTAAAGAGCTGTTCGGTCTGTCTTGGTTGGTGATATCTGTGATCTTTGGGAAGGTGTTTAAAAGGGACATTTAAGATTTTTTTTTTTTGATAACCAAAAGTAAAACATGTACCAGGGTGGAAAAAGCACAATGCAGAAAATAAAAATAAACAACACCCTGACCCCCACCCCGCCCCCACTCCGAGACAGAACCATCTTGGATTGTTGGGTTGGCTGATTGAATTCTTTGCTTTGATGTGTACCCCTCCAATGTTTTTGCATTACAATCCATTTAAACGGCAGATCATGTGTGATTTTTCACTGACTTACAAGCATGTTTTTGATCATCCTGGAAGTGCAGTTTCCTAGAAATTGATTCTGTTTTTGTTGACGGGTAGCACCTTCCAGTGCAGGGGCTGGCTTATCTGTCTATAGTAAACCTCGGTCACACAGTGTCACCAGTAGCATACCCTAGAGTTGGGCCTATTTTGTGCCGTGTAGGCTTTCCATTGCTGCTATATTGGCAGTTGGTTCTGCCATAAAATATCTGTTCAGTTAGAATTCATCCGAGAATGAGTCACGCTAGGAGATAACACCAGTGTAACCCAAGGCAATTAAATACTAGAAACTGCCAGTCCATGGAACGCTTGCCTTTCCGTAAAGCAGAGTGCATGCCCCGAGCTCGAAGGGCATCGGGACCGAGACTGGAGCCCGCCTGGCTCCTTCTCCTGCCTGTTTTCGGCTCCAAGGGCAACCAAGACAACAGGTTCTTTGTTCCTCTTTCTTATTCTTACAGGAACAAATGAAAGCCTCTGCCAGCATTGACTCCGTATCTGGCCTTTTCATCTCTAGCTGGAGAGTCAACCAGAGGAAGTTCCTAGGCAAAGCAGCCACTTTTTCTTCCCCCCTGAAAATGGCAGCGTCTCCCCGGAGGCAGACATGCGCTTTTGTTCCCATTTCCGTGTCCTCTTCTGCTGGGCCTCAGCTGATAGAACATAAAAATTACCAAAGGCCTTAAAAGTTTTTCAGAGTAGCCCTCCTGCGACATGTTCTTACACATCTTTTGTGAGGAAGTTGGGACTCCGCCCTCAAAAAGCAGCAGCCCTTTGCCACTGAGGAATAACATCTGTAACCTCAAATAATACTAGTGATTCCTTTTCCTTTTGGAGTTTAATGGGACACAAAAAGCCTTAAGGAATTACATATGAACTTGCTTGCTCCAGGGGAGCTGCACAAGTCGGAAAACCGGACCTAGGACCAGTTCTATCAACTTCTAGCATTTTGATCTCAAATAGGAGATAAACTGGATGGCCTCTGATATCCCTTAAGACTTGGCTAAATATGCAGGAGTCCTTTCAAGACAATCCATTTCCCCAGGCCTCTCTGCCCACCATTTTCCCCACACTGGGTGGTGGGTGAAGGTTTCTTCTGCTTAACTATTTCCATGCTGTGAACTGGGTTAGCCAGGCCAGGCTCCTGATATGTCCAGAATGGATTGAGATTTCCCTTCTTCCCCTGACTAATAGAATATTACAGAGACATGTTTCATTCTATTTCAAAATTCTATTTTTTTTTTACCTTTAACTAGATTCAAGTTCTGAACTTCAGAATTCTAAAGAAATATTTTCATGTCTGAAGGTGTTAAGAAATCATTGGACATCAACTTCTAGGTATTTTTGAAGTTGAAGCTTTTCTGGGAATTTTTTGTTTGCTCTGTGTGTGTGTGTGTGTGTGTGTGTGTGTGTGTGTGTGTGTAACAAAAATTGGAATTGGTCCTTGTGCCAGAGATTTTTAGTTGATAGATATCCTCCTTATGGGCCGTTATTTTCTGTCTCTCTACTTAACAGGCCTCTGGTACTAATATTTTTCCAGAAGTCGTTGATCCCCGACCCACCACCTCTCTTCTCCCAGCGCCACTAAGCCGTGGCCTTATCTCCCATCTAGCCAGGCATCTTGGCCGTGGTTTGGCATTTGGAGCGTATATTTGTGTTCCTTTTGATACATGGTCAGAATCTACTGCTCCAAGAGCAGAACCATGGTTGGTACAAGACTCCAACTTCTGTCTCGTCCTTGATTCATAAGACGACCCCTGCACTGGCCTCTTGTAGCTAGAAGCCTGGGCCCTCCGGCGGTGGCACATTCCAGGGTGTGCCCTTCTTACCATTGCGGCTGGTTAAGGCAACGGCCTGTAAAAAGGTTTTAGTCTGGCACGCAGCAAAAGGGAGGCTCCTGGAGAAGCATGATACACATGAAAATTTTAACACAAAAATATCAAGAGAAGTGGTTTTTTTTTTTCTTTTTTACATCTGAAAGTTGAGAATGGCAACACCAATGTCCAGGCTGAGCCTAGACACCAATGGTAGATGGAGAACTCTCCTGCTTCCAGGACCTACTGGGAGCCAGCCTCTAGTAGCTTTGGGGTTTTGCTTTCTCTCAGGTTACATGAAATGCTGCCAAGACAAGCTCCAGAGTTGTGTTTATACAACAGTATTTGTCAGTCCTAGAATGGAAACAACTTGCCTTGCTTTCTTTCTGTGACTATCCAAAAATCAGAGACAGTGAGAAGTCATCTTGGAAACTCCCACTGGACAGAAGCATTACTCATACTTTCAAAGACCTTCCAGGCACTTAGAATCAGAGGTTCTTTCCAGGTTCTGTTTATTTGTTTTGCTAACACGTTCCTTTTTTCAACAAGAATCCATTTTTAGACACAGGAAAACTGAGGCTCAGTGGTGCGTGGTAATGGGTGCAGGCCTCGCAGTGATGAAGGGGCAGTGCTGAGGCTCTGATTCAAGTCTGACTTAGAGTCCTCGTTCCACCTAACCATTGAAGATTAGGAGGCTGAGGGAGACTAGAATTAGGGTTGATTCCATTGAAACTGACATGCCTTACCAAAAATATCATTGTGATTTCAGTGCACTCACATGGCAGGAGGTGGGTGGCTTTGATTCCAGATAAATCGATGACTGAATGCAAAAGCCCAGGCTGTGTGCACGGGGCTTCCACTTGGGGTTTCTTCAGACCTCATACAATGCACCTGCCTTCATCCGAGAGCTCTTTCCTGCCAGTACTGTCTGTCCTCTACTTTCTCCTGCACTCAGCAGACCACTTTTGTTGAAATCCTACATCTCATTCCCACTGCTGGAGTAAAAGCCTTTGTGTGTTTGGATACCTTGGAGGGAACACTGGTCTGGTACTGGTGGGCATGGAACTATTGTAATTCTAAACTAAAACCCATCACTGACTTTTCTTCTTATCTTTCTTGTCATCTTTTTTTCCACTATGTAGACTGCAGGAACATCATTGACTTTTATAAACAAACCCACTCAAAGTCCACTCCTTGCTAGTTGACTTGAGCTTAGAAGGAGCGTCCACGGGAGAAATTCATGAGCAATAAGGAAGGATTTGTTTTTCTGAAAGGATTGGAGCTGCCTCCTTTTCTTGCCCCAGCGATGGCCAAAGGCCAGGGGGCTCTTGGTAGCTGTGGTGATTTTTGCCGCCCATTTCCCGATAAGCACAGACACAAGAACGCTTTGTCTCCTGAGGCTGGAGCTGAGCAGCGATACTATTTGTTAGGGGGCCTCAGAAAGAAACTACTGGAGAGGCACAGTGCCCTAAGAACGTTTCTCCCTGCCCACTGAGCTCCTCCTCTTCCGTAAACCTTGCTGTCTGCAGATCACTTCCTCCTCAGGCCCCTGGTCACGCCAAAAGCGAACCTTTTATTAACGCCTGCCCAGGGCTAGGCCTGAATAGGGCCTGGGGATGAGGCCAAGCTAGTGAGGGAGAGAAATCTGACTCAGAGTGGAATGGGGTAGGTGCCCTGGAGGTGTGGGGACTATTAAGGAAGGAATGTGATGGGACACAGATTACTTGCAGCTGAGGAAGATAAAGGATGAGGATTTGAACTCAGTTTAACAGGTAGGTAGGTAGGAGCCAGATATGGCAGGGGACATTCCAAGTAGCTTGAACTCAGTAAGGAGGAAGCTGAGCAATGGCACGTAGATGCATCTACAAGATGATCTTCCCAGACTGAGCGGGCGGCGGTGACGGGGGGTGTTAACACCTGGAATCCTTGCATTTTGAGAGGCCGAGGTGGGAGTATCGCTTGAGGCCAGAAGTTCGAGACCAGCCTGGCTAACATGGCAAAACCCCATCTCTACTAAAAATACAAATATTAGTTGGGCGTGGTGGCGCATACCTATAATCCCAGCTACCTGGGAGGCAGAGGTTGCAGTAAGGTGAGATTGTGTTACCACTGCATTCCAGCCCTGAGCAACAGAGTGAGACTCTATCTTAAAAAAAAAAAATGGAAAAAGCAACTTCAGCCAGATGTGGTGGCTTACACCTGCAATCCCAGCACTTTGGGAGGCCGAGGTGGGTGTATCACCTGAGGTCAGGAGTTTGAGGCTAGCCTGGTCAACATGGCAAAACCTCATCTCTACTAAAAATACAAAAATTAGCCAGGCGTGCTGGTGCGCGCCTGAAGTCCCAACTACTCAGGAGGCTGAGGCGGGAGAATTGCTTGAACACAGGAGGTGGAGGTTGCAGTGAGCCGAGATCACACCACTGAACTCCAGCCTGGGTGACAGACTGTCTCAAAAAAAAAAAAAAGCAAATTCAGTATCAGTATCTCCACCGTAATTGGGAAACACACTGAATACATGTAACTATGAAAGTAAGCAATGGCCATTAACATTAAAACCATGCCTTTATGGATTATCCTGATATATCCATCACTTTTTGGAAAATGTTGTCAGTTTCTAACATTGAGATGTTACAAAATATCAAAATTGGGCCAGGCGTGGTGGCTTGAGCCTGTAGCCCCAACTACTCAGGAAACTGAGGCTGAGGCAGGGGGATCTTTGAGGCCAGGAGTTTGAGAACAGCCTGGGAAACACAGCAAGACCCCATCTCTAAAAAATTATTTTCTAAAAATTAAAAATTTAAACATCAAAAATTAATCACTTTTTCAGCAACAGAGCTTTATTTTGTTTTATGTTTGGGAGATAAGCAATGTAATGAATCTTAAACCATAATTTAGTCAGAGGCAAAAGCTATTAATATGGAATCTGGGCTCTGCTTTTGTTGTTGTTTGTGTTTTATTGATAAGAACTTATCACCCTGTTGATGATAATTAGCGCACTGTCTTTATTCTGTAACCACTTACTAAGTATGTACCAGGTAAACAAGGAGAAACTTTGTTTTCATGAAAGTCTGTAAGACCCCCGGGAACCTTCAGGGAACCAGCCCCTCAGGCTTCAAGGAAAGCCAGGAATTTTTCTTAAAGACTGTTTTCAGGAAGTGCCTGGCCAGAAAGGTGAGCCCTTGCAAGGAGAGACGTGGGAGGAGCCTGACGCTCAGTCCTTCCAGTCCCTCTGGGGCAGTCCTTGTAGATTCCACCAGGAGTGACCTGGGAAAGCTGGCAAAGCAAGGTGTCGCCCTTCCCAGAGGAGAGTTCTCCATACCTTGTGAAGCCTGACGTGGGAGAGAAGGTCCTGTCTAGGGCCAGGGTTTGGGGAACTGAGATAAAAGCCAAAAGCCAAGCTGCTTTTGAGAAGCTGTGACAATTCTTCCTCCAGCTAATCCTGCTGACCCAGTCATCCCAGTGTCTCCAGATGACTCATGTAAGTAGAAGCAAAACAGAGTGCCTTGATAAAAAGTAAGGGTAGATCACAAATGGTTCCAGTTCAAGGCAGACGTGATAGTGACTGTGCTGAGACACAGCCGCTCGCATAGACACATGGAAGGGAGCCGGAGAACCATGGAACGTCCCTTACGAAAGCATCACTTGACCTAGGGGCCACAACCACTTTATTTATTTCCATAGGGGACTTGCCATTCATTCTATGAGGGGTTTTCAGATATTGTTAATTAACGAAACCAATCCCTTTTTAGCTGAATTATGATCTAACGTCTGCTGTTGACTGAAAAATTCTTTTTTTTTTTTTTCAAGACGCAGTCTCCCTCCGTCCCCCAGGCTGGAGTGCAGTGGCATGATCTTGGCTTACTGCAACCTCCACCTCCAGGGTTCAAGTTTTTCTCATTCTTCAGCCTCCCGAGTAGCGAGGACTGCGGAAGCGCACCACCATGTCCAGCTAATTTTTGTACTTTTAGTAGAGATGGGGCTTTGACATGTTGGCCAGGCTGGTGAAAAATTCATAGTACATTTTAAGTATTTATTTGAAATCTCTTTTGTTCTTTAAAAAAATCAGGCACATCTTATTACAGATGACATTAAATTGTCCATTTAAAAAATCGAGTTTCTCGGGAGCACCACACAAGGCAATTTGGAAGTATGTCCCAGATAAAAGTGATTGTCTTGAATTATTTTAATTTTAATTTTATTTATTTATTGAGACAGGGTCTCACTCTGTTGCCCAGACTGGATTGTAGTGGAGTGATCACAGCTGTCTGCAGCCTCGACCTCCTAGGCTCAAGTGGTCCACCTCCGTCTGTCTCCCAAAATGCTGGGATTATAGGTATGGACCACTGCACCAGGCTGTATTTTATTTTATTTTATTTTATTTTTGAGATAGAGTCTCGCTCTTTCGCCCAGCCTGGAGTGCAGTGGTGCAATTTCCACTCACTGCAACCTCCACCTCCTGGGTTCAAGCAATTGTTCTGCCTCAGCCTCCCAAGTAGCTGGGATTTCAGGCACACACGACCACACCCAGCTAATTTTTGTATTTTTTTTTTAGTAGAGACAGGGTTTCACCGTGTTGGCCAGGCTGATCTTGAACTCCTGACCTCAGGTGATCTGCCCGCCTTGGCCTCCAAAGTGCTGGGATTACAGGTGTGAGACACCTCGCCCAGCCCATCATTTTATTTTATTTTTTTAATCTAAGCCAGATGTGGTGGCTCATTCCTGTAATCCCAGCACTTTGGGAGGCCGAGGCAGGCAGATCACCTGAGGTTGGGAGTTTGAGACCAGCCTGACCAACATAGAGAAACCCTGTCACTACTAAAAATACAAAATTAGGTGGGCGTGGTATGCACCTGTAATCCCAGCTACTCAGGAGGCTGACGCAGGGGAATCACTTGAACCCGGGAGGCAGAGGTTGCAGTGAGCCAAGATCGTGCCACTGTACTCCAGCCTGACGACAACAGAGTGAGACTCCGTCTCAAAAAAAAAAAAAAAAAACCCACAAAAGGTGGTGTCTACCACTTTCCTCCATTGCCAGGGTACCTTTTCGTTTTCATAAGTCATTAAGTGATCTGTGAGGTGGTATTTTAAGGCTATGATCATCCTGTTCCTAGGTCTTTCACCTTCTGATTTTAGCATCCACTCACAATTCTTGCTTGCATTGATTACTACCTAGTGGTGAAGGTATTATTATTTACTATTTTCAGATAAAAAGATGAGGCTCAGAAAGGGACCTGAGCAAGGTGTCATATGCCTGGCCCGGCTAGAGAGGGACCTCATGCTTCCTGCCCTGAGCTTGGCACCGTGGCCATTCCATGATGATCATGTTTTTATCGGAATCTCCTGGATTGTATCGCAGTGGTTTACCTTTTATGACCCTCTATTCACTGCCTTCCCTCCTGTTTGCATGTAGACACCTTTCTTAGAAAGGATTCGTTTCTGTTAATCTCATCAAGTTCTATCGTAGGTTGAGTTCCCTGGAAGGCTTCTTGTGCAAGTGATTCAGGAGCAGCCTGCCAAGGAGTGAGGGATCCAGGATGGGACAGGGAGGAGGCAAGGCAAAGATGTGGGCTCAGCCTCATCCCACAGGGAGCTCAGCAGCATGAATATCCCCCCAGAGTTGTCGCACCTCCAGGCTAGAAGGCCCCTCTTCTCCATCTCACGTATGTAGAAAGTACATATCAGTATGTCATTGGCAGTGGGTCTGCTCTCAGGGAGAGGATGTAGCTTCCTGAGCATTTCCAGGAGAAGAGGGGCAGCTGTGAGCTTTCCGCAGCCAACACTCGCAGCAGCTGGGGCACGGGTGCTTGCCCTAGAGGACGGGCTCTAAGTGGGGCACCAGTAGCGTCCCCTACATGCTCAATGTGCTCGCATTAGTTCTTTCCTGAAGGTTTTTCCTGCAAAAAGCCAATTTGTCCTGTAATAATAGGATATAAACCCCAAGTGGCTGGCTGAATCAAGGAGTTAGCCTAGTCATTTGCAAAGACAAGGGTAATTTATGGTTGCTCCTTTATGAGGTCCCATGAATCTTATTCACCACCTTCCTGTCTGGGCCCTGGTTTTTAGGCTGAGGTCACTTGTCAGAACAAAGGCTTTTCAGTTCCTTGAAACTACTGAGGAGTCACAGGATGCGCCCTTCTAAGGAAGGAGGATATGTCAACATGTTTACTTTCAGCACACATGAGCGTCACGATTGTCATGTTCCACACCATCCAATTTGGTCTTGGCAAAATATGGCCAACCTGAGATGGCAGTGATAAAATATTTATTTAGGAGCCAAGAATCCTTTTAGTGGCATGCTGCCCATCCCCCGCCCCCCAGCCCCTAACAAAACAAAAGCAAACCCCTAATTGGATCTGAGTTAATATGCACGTTTTACACTTGGATCTCAGGCCAGTGCTCCTCACAGTGTTCTCTTCAGATTGCCAGTAACAGTGTCACTGAGAGCTTGTAAGAAATGTGGCGTCTCTGGCTCACTCCACACCTGCAGAAGCTCAGAGTCTGAAACCAGGAATCTGTGGCTTAACAAACCCCAAGTGACTTTCGCACAGGCTCTCAAGTTTGACAAGCACTGATCCAAAGCAGCGGTTGTAAACTTGGCTGCACATTGGGATCCCCTGGGGAGTTGTTTTTTTTTTTTGGAGATGGAGTCTTGATGTTTTGCCCAGGCTGGAGTGCAGTGGCACAATCTCGGCTCACTGCAACCTCTACCTCCCAAGTTCAAGCGATTCTCCTGCCTCAGCCTCCTGAATAGCTGGGGACTACAGGCATGCACAACCACGCCCAGCTAATTTTGGTATTTTTAGTAGAGACGGGGTTTCATCATGTTGGCCAGGCTGGTCTTGAACTCCTGACCTTCGGTGATCCCCCACCTTGGCCTCCCAAAGCATTGGGATTACAGGCATGAGCCACTGCACCTGGCCTTTTTTTTTTTTTGCTTTGAGACAGGTCTTGCTCTGTGGCCCAGGCTGGAGTGCAGTGGCACGATCTCCACTCACTGCAACCTCCGCCTCCCAAGTTCAAGTGAGTCTCCCACTCCAGCCTCTTGAGTAGCTGGGACTACAGGTGCCTGCTACCACGCCTGGCTACTTTCTGTATTTTAGTAGAGACAGGGTTTCACCATGTTGGCCAGGCTGGTCTCGAACTCCTGGTCTCAGGTGATCTGCCTGCCTTGGCCTCCCAAAGTGCTGGGATTACAGGCATTAACCACGGCGCCTGGGTTTTTAAGGTGATTTTTATCGGCAGCCAGGGTTGAGAATCACTTGTCTAAAGCTGGCTCTTTTACCTTCTATGAAAGGAATTTTAACACCAGCTTCACTTTGAAAAGTATGTTTTGTTAACTGCAAATATTCACTTCACAATACATGTAGGGCCTTTTGGCATTTGCAGAAGGAGAAACTATTCTTTTGGCACAGAGTCTCCTACCTGGAAATTTGTAGCAGAAGTTGAGGAAAGCTTTCACGTATTTGAGAAGAAATAAAAAGATGAATATCGAATGAGTAAGTGACATTCCTTAGACCTGCAAAGTCACGAAGGTGATGGGGAGAAGTTAGAACGTGGTCTCTGCCCAGTCCACATGCCAACACTGGGTATTATTATTGAGTCTTCAACACCCAAAACTGATCAGCATAGGTTGGCTTCTTCTAAATTCAGTCCCACTTCTTAGAAGTAGAGTTGTCCATGTGGAAATATCATACTTGCTTTCTTTTTTTTTTTTTTGAGACAGAGTTTCGCTCGTTACCCAGGCTGGAGTGCAATGGCGCGATCTCGGCTCACCGCAACCTCCGCCTCCTGGGTTCAGGCAATTCTCCTGCCTCAGCCTCCTGAGTAGCTGGGATTACAGGCACGCGCCACCATGCCCAGCTAGTTTTCTTTAATTTCCTTTTTGTGACTCTCATCTTACATTCAGTTTCATTATCCGTCCTTCTCAGTGCTAGAGACGTTCTCTAGGTCACATAGTTGAGTTCCTTTGGGTTTGGAGGTTTGAAGACCATATGGACCCCAAGCTAAACCTGCTTGTTTGGACACGAACGGTCAGGTCTGGTGTCCCTTGGCTGCCCCAGGACAAGGCTTGATGACCTGCTCCTTGAGAGCCAGGGAAAGTGTCAGTTCTGAGTTTGGTAAAGGGTGAGAGACCCCAGAGCAAAGCTGCCTTGGATGGGAATGTCAGCCCTTCCGTCTGACCAGGGGCTTGACCTTGAGTAAGATCCTGACCTGAGCCGAGCCTCTCCTGGTCCTCTGTAAAACTGGGGTCATGGTGCCTGTGGTTCAGGGCTGTCAGAGGAGTAAATGGGAGAATGTGGGTAAAGGGCTTGGCACACAGCAGCCACTACGTGCATACAAACTGACCTGTGTCCCTGACCTGACTCGGTACCCACGACATTGGATAAATAGCAGAGTATGTGTGATTTCTAGCTCTGCTGCTTCAAGGCTGTTGTAACTCAGGACAGCTCAGTCACTTCTTAGGCCTCAGTCTTCTCATTGGTAAACTGAGTGTAAGGTTTGTTCTTGGGTTCTTGCCGAGTTTAAAAGGAAGAAACTGAGGCCAACACAAGAAGATCCAATATGAAGGGTTTATTTAGGCTCCTGGGCAAGGTTCTGCGGTCCGACAGGAGGGGCCGGAGAAGTCGCACAGACTCCTCTCAGACGTGGGGTTTTATAGGGAGTGGAGGAGCTCGATTGGTTGTGGGAGAGCAGGACTACTACTGGATAAGGTTACAAGCCTTTGTTTGCATACAGGACTTGGCTGCTATTGGTTAGAATTACTCGGCTGCTATTGGCTAGAAAGACTCAGCTGCTATTGGCTAGAGAGACTCGGTTGCTATTGGCTAGAATCACAAGACCCTGCTTGCATACTGGGTTAAGGGAAAGCCAGGCTGTGTGAGAAAGGGAAAAGGGAACAACCCAAGCATGTCCGAGCTTTCGGAAAAAGGGGGTGGGGGATGTGCGTCCGAGCTCCCGGCGAGGCAGCCGGCCTTACACCAAGAATTAAACACTCCCTGACAGAACCAGTATTGGCACCAAAAGGATGTCAATATGATCTGGTCTGTGAGATATAATTCACATACCATAAAATTCACCCTTTTAATGTGTATTGATTCTTTCCTGGGTTTTTAGTACATTCGCAAATTGTGCAATTATCATCACTGTCTAAAACCAGAACTTTTCCATCACCCCAGAAAGAAACCTGGTACTGTTTGCAATCACTCCCCACCCTCTTTTATCTCCCCCATTCTCCGGCACCCACCAATCCACTTTGTGTCTCTATGGATTTGCCTCTTCTGGGGATTTCATGTAAATAGAGTTGTTCAGTATGTGACCTTATGTGTCTGGCTCCTGACACTGAACATAATGCTTTTGAAGTTTATGCAAGTTGTGGCCTGCATCAGTGCTTCATTCCTTTCTGTGCCTGAATAATATTCCATTGGAAGGATAGATCACTTTGTTTTTCTTCTTTTTTTTGAGACAGGATCTCACTCCTGTTGCCCAGGCTGGAGTACAGTGGTGGGATCATGATTTGCTGCAGCCTTAACCTCCCAGGCTCAAGCGATCCTCTCACCTCAGCCTCCCGAGTAGCTGGGACTACAGGTGCACATGACCACACCTGGCTGATTTTTGTATTTTTAGTACGGGATTTCACCGTGTTGTGCAGCCTGGCCTCAAACTCCTGGGCTCAAGTGATCTGCTTGCCTCAGCCTCCCAAACGGCTGTGATGACAGGCATGAGCCACCATCTCCGCCACATTGTCTTTATCCACTCATCAACTGACAGACATTTGGGTGTTTCCACTTGTTAGCTGTTATGAATAATGTCGACATGATTTTACAAATAGCACAGCATCACTCCACTGTGAAGTTTCATTATAAATAATGTCAGTAATAAAAAGGCTTAGATTTTTGAGAAGAAACACAATCCAACCATTCAGGTACAAAATAAATGTGTGTGAGTGCGTTTGCCTTTAGACTGGGCATGCTTGTGCTTGTGAGAAATCCTACTGAGCATTAGGAATTCATGGTTACCATCCACGCTATTTCACATTTAAGGTTCTGTCCTCAAAGTTAGAAATGCTTTATGCCGGCCAGGCGCTGTGGCTCACACCTGTAATCCCAGCACTTTGGGAGGCCAAGGTGGGCAGATCACCTGAGGTCAGGAGTTCAAGAACAACCTGGCCAACATGGTGAAAGTCCGCCTCTATTAAAAATACAAAACTATCTGGGCATTGTGGTGGGCACCTGTTATCCCAGCAACTCAGGATACTGAGGCAGGAGAAGCCCTTGAACCCAGGAGATGGAGGTTGCAGTGAGCCAAGATCGCACCACTGCACTCCAGCCTGGGCAACAAAGCAAGACTCTGTCTCAAAAAAAAAAGAAAAATGTTTTATGTCAGAAGACAAAGCCTGAATAAATGGCATTTAGGATGCTTAGAACCTTTTGAAAATGGGGTTAGGAATAGAAAGTCAGGTCTGTCCAGGGAAAAGTGTTCGTTTTAATATTAGAGATATAGGGTAAAATAAAACATTATGTCTGGCCTCAGAAAGCTTTCAGTCTGGAAGAGAAGATCATTAAGGAGGCGATCACGAGATGGGATATGTGGGCGGCAACCCTGGCCTATGAGCTTGTGGGGACAGTCTCCTTGTTACGGAAATGGTACCGCCACCAGCTGACCCTGCCACTTCTCTTTCTCCTAGCATGGTAAGACACAAGGATGATGGCTATTCTGAGGAAGAGGACGTGAAGGCCTGTGCCCGGGACTCAGGCTATGACAGCCTCTCCAACAGGCTCAGCATCTTGGACCGGCTCCTCCACACTCACCCCATATGGCTGCAGCTGAGTCTGAGTGAGGAGGAGGCAGCAGAGGTCCTGCAGGCCCAGCCTCCGGGGGTAAGACTCAGAACCACGGGAAGCAGGTTGAGGCAGGCAGGACTGCCGCCGGCCGAAAGAAAAACACTTGCAGTTAGTTCCAGAAAGTTCTTCCCAGCTTGTAGGGAGCACGTTTCCTGATGTGTAACTGATTTGCAATGCAGAGCAATTCTGGAAACCCAGGAACAGAGCCCTTCATGATGTGTCTTTCTGTCTATCTGCTCAATTGCCATAGGAGGTACAAGGACCCAGCAGAGTAACTGGCCATCTGACTAGGGACCACAGGCCAGAAGCTTGGGTCTGACCTCTTGAGCCTGGACTCTGAGGAGGAGCCTGGGTCTGGGCTCCTTGGTGGCCTCTGCTGCCGTCTTCTTCTGAGCCTGGGAGCAAGGCCAGGGTCCAGCCGTCCAACCTGGGACCCAGCCTTCAAAAGTTCTGTGTCCGCAGACTTGCCTGCTCTGTAGTCCTCTTTTCTCTGGGCCTTCCACACAGACCAAAGTCTAATTTGGTTTTCTCAGCTACTGTCTATCCAAGACCACTGTCCATCCCGTCTACACCACTCCACGACTTGTGGAAGGTCCTCAGAAAAGCGTGGTGGCTCATGCCTGTAATCCCAGCACTTTAGGAGGCTGAGGCGGGTGGATCACTTGAGGCCAGGAGTTCAAGACCAGCCTGAGCAACACAGTGAAACCCCATCTCTACTAAAATTACAGAAATTAGCCCAGTATGGTGGCACACGCCTGTAATCCCAGCTACTCGGGAGGCTGAGGCAGGAGAATCACTTGAACACAGGAAGTGGAGGTTGCAGTGGGCAGAGATTGTGACAGTGCACACCAGCCTGGGCGACAGAGAGAGCATTTGTGTACAGTGTCTGCTTCCAAAGGATAAATACGATAAGTCACAGATAAAATAAGACTTAACACACAACACAAGACAGAGACTGAGAAGTAGATGGAGAAGCAAGGAGAAAATCCCCTCAGTAGCTAGCTGAGTAATGTCATAAGAATTGGGCCCCAAATACATTTTTGAGTTTCCTAGCAGTCAGAGTTAAAAAACGTATGAATCTTCTTTTATTCCTAATCAGGCAGGAACAGGCAGAACTAAGACCTCTGCTAGAACGTGTAGGGGGACGTGGCACGGTGCTTTTCCGTCTTTGCAGAGAATCCCTTGGCCAAAACACAGAGCTGCTGCCTCTAGTTTTGCTCCATAGGATCAGGATTTCCCCACCTTCTGTGAAGACTCACTTTCAGCCAGTTGAATTGTCTGCTCTTGCATTTCTGCAAAAAATTCTGAAGACAGAATTTGCTGCAGAGCTAGGCAATGGCCTGCCCAGCTCCCCCTCCCAGGGTAGGGCACGTCCACTCCTGCTGAGACCTGCCTGGGAAACACACCAGGCATGTCCTCTCCATCCGCCTGCCTGATCCCCGCACAGGGCCTGCCTGATGAGATTGGGCAGGTTGAGGGCAGGGCCAGGACAGGAGTAATGTGGACCAGGACAGGCAAGAATAAGGAAGGGAGAGGCCAGGCGTGGTTGGTCAGGCCTGTAGTCCCAGCACTTTGGGAAGTCGAGGCGAGCAGATCACTTGAGGTCAGGAGTTTGAGATGGGGCTGGCCAACATGGCAAAACCCCATCTCTACTAAAAATAGAAAAATTAGCCAGGCGTGGTGGCATACACCTGTAACCCCAGCTACTCTGGAGGCTGAGGTAGGAGAATCACTTGAACCCAGGAGGCGAAGGTTGCAGTGAGCTGAGACCGCACCATTGCACTTCAACCTGGGTGACAGAGCCAGACTCTGTCTCAAAAATAAAATAAAATAAAATAATGAAGAGAGAAAAGAAGGTGGCTGAAAGTGTGTGAAGGAGGAGGATTGGAGAGACTGGCCATGGTGGCATGAGTTAAGTGGGCATTTGGGGCACCTATCCTTAATGATTCTACAGCCTAAGATAGAGGTCCACAAACTCTTTCTGTAAAGGGGCAAAGCGTAAATATTTTTGGCTTTGCAGGCCACACAGTCTCCGTCACAGCTACTCCACTATGCCACTGCCATGCAAAAGCAGCCGTAGACAATGCGTAAATGACTGAGTATGGCTGCGTTTCAATACAACTCAGAAACAGATGGCAGGATGGATTTGGTCTGCAGGCCAGACTTTGCCAACCCCTGATGTAATGTAAGGCTGCAGTCCTCCAAAAAGTAAGGCCTAGCGGTTGTACTCCTCAACCCCAAGGCTCAGAGAGCTCTCCACGTGCAGAAGGGAGGGACACTTCCTCTCCTAACAACCAACAGCTGCCTCTCCACAGTGCGGCGGCCTCTTACCCATCAGCACGCTATTTAGGAAGCATGTGCTTCAGCTTTAGGGTGTCCCAGAGACACTGACTCCCAGAGCCTGCTGCTGGATGAATCCTATGGACCCATCCCCATGGTGCCAGGAGAAAAGAGACCTCAAAGTTCTCCCCGTTTCATTCTTCACCAGACACCCAATTCCCATACCCATCTTCCCATCCCCCAAATAAGGTATCTTAGGAGCTATTAACTGGACATAAAGAGAGGAGTGAAGATTAGGTGGGGACAAAATGAAAGGGTGTAGAAAGGTAGGGGAGAGGTAGAGTAAGGTGCTTAAGTGCAGAGGAAAGAGAAGTAGCTAAAGAAACACGACAGACAGAACAAGATCCTTGGAGAAGGGTCATGCACCACAGAAGAGAACCAGGACTCAGCTGGGCTGCCACATGCCACACTCCAGAGAAAGTCACTTGATTTGTAGTCTAGGTGAATGGTGTCTCCTGGAGTTGTGCAGTGCACGGCCTGCACAACAGTACACAGCATACTTACCTCTGAAGTGATGAGGGCCAGAATGGTGTCCTGAGATCAGCACTAGGAATTGGACTGTTTTAAGCACTTGTCCAAAGATACCATTAGGATCTTGAGGTAACTGGTGGAATGTGAACTGAGTCAGGAATAAATGAACTGAACAGCCTCTGTGTTCACTGGGGTGAACTTCAGAGTGCGTCCACCCCCAACCAAATGGAACAGCCATCTTCAGCTCCAGTAGATTGTTGCCTGGCCTTGCTATATCATCTCATTTTCCAAGAGGAGCTAGAAATTTAGATTGCAATTTGAAAACAAAAAACAAAGCAACGTCTGCTTTTTCACTGTTGGCAAACAAACAGATTTCTATTGTAAATATCCTCATAAACCAAATTAACCAGTGAACTCCCAATTCACCACCTATGGTTTACCTGTGTTTAGAATTTAGGTCTTATCAACAAGATAGGTAAGACAGGGTCTGGAGACTGTAACTCATATTAGACGCACCATACAAGACAGAAGCTGCAAAGTGTAACTCCAGCAGTAAAACAGTCACCAAACTGAAAATGCTTATGCAGACCAGGGGAGTTCTTAGCCCCATGGAGAAGCTTCTGTCAGAGGGAAAGCAGGATTCTTTTCAAGCCAGTAATCAACAAAGGTGTCTGCAGCCTGGGCTCTGAGCACCCCTTTCTATGACAGGAGAGTTTCCTGCACGGAGCCACGCAGTCTGGATAGGAAGGGATACTATTCATCGGGTGTGAGGAAAATCAGATGCTTGGGTTCCACCATTCTGGACGTTTCCTAAAGCTTGTATTTCTCTTCTCTCCACTAGATCTTCCTGGTTCATAAGTCTACAAAAATGCAGAAGAAAGTCCTCTCCCTCCGCCTGCCCTGTGAATTTGGGGCCCCACTCAAGGCATTTGCCATAAAGGAAAGCACATACAGTAAGTGGTCCTTGGATGCCCAGGTCCTGACTGACGTGAGGGCCACGGGGCTCTGCGGGGAGTGGAAATGGAAGGAGCTCTGGTTTTGAGATGGGCAGACATGGGTCTGAGTCTTGGCACTGAATGACTAGGGCAGGTAACCTACTCCAGGAACCTCAGTTTTCTCGTCTGTGTAATGGGGTGATGGTAACCTCTGAGTTGTTAATGAGTCAAACAACCTAAATGTAGTGTGCAGCCTACTGCATGGCATATGGTGGGGTTCTAATAGAGCTTGACTTCCACTCCCCTTACTCAGTTAAACGGATCGTGAATTCAGTTCCCGGGTTTGCTGATGACTGAGCTGCAAGGAGGCTGTAGTGAGAGAGCCCTTTCACGGGATCTAATGCTAAAGCTTGTGTCTGCACATCTTCATGAATAAATAATCCCTGAGCAGACCTGTTCCCTCCAGACAATCGCTATTCAGTCTTCTATGAAACGCAGCTAATCAGAGGCAGAATCCGACCTTTTGGCGAACATTTTGAAGGGAGAACAGTGTTCGGTAGTGTTGATTTTCTTTCTGCTGTTCCGCGATTGGTCATTGGAAATGTGAAGTGTCGGGAGGCCAAGTTTTAAATAAAAAAAGGAACACGCAGTTCTGATGTACTGCCAGCCTCCAAGAAAGGATCGGAAGATGGATCTGCACATCAAAGGGGAGGAGGCTTCATTGGGAACCTTGGGTGAGCACTAGGGGGAGCAGGCCAGGAGGAGAGAGCTCAGAAGCGAGACGGAGCCTGGGATTCCCACTGGCTTCCCGATTTCCCACCATGTCACCTCCTGCATTTGGAGAAGCTGAAGGTGTAGATGGAGGTCAGTTTCAGGGCTGAGATGAGATTCTACTTAACCGGGAGGGCACAGTCTGGCTGAGCCAAATGACCTTTAACTGAGTTAGTGGAGGGTAAAACTTGCCAGGCTGTCTGTGATCCGCCTCTGGCTCAACTGTCAACCTGGATCTCACAAGGCCACAAAGTCATGGATGCCAGGGAGACACCTCCCCCCGAAAGGCACATGAGCAGGCAGAACCCAGCCAATAATGTAAATCCATTAGGATGCAACCAGAAGGTACATTGCAAACCCACTGTTTGAAGGGTAATGAATTCATATTGATTTAATAATGTGTTAGGTGAATTGATAATGACTTTATATTAAGTGGATTAATTAGGTAATTCTGAATTGGCTTTTGAAAGTCTGCAAGAGGCTGGGCAACACGGCTCATACCTGTAATCCTAGCACTTTGGGAGGCCAAGGCCGGAAGGTTGCTTGAGCTCAGGAGTTTGAGACTAGCCTGGACAACATGGCAAAACTCCGTCTCTACACACACACACACACAATTAGCCAGGCATGGTGGCATGCGCCCGTAGTCCCAGCTACTGAGGAGGCTGAGGTGGGATCACTTGAGCACAGTGAGCCGTGATCATGACACTGCACTCCAGCCTGGGCGACAGAGCCAGACCGTGTCTTTTTGTCTTTTTTTTTAGACGAAGTTTCACTCTTGTCACCCAGGCTGGAGTGCAATGGTGCGATCTCGGCTAACTGCAGCCTCCGCCTCTCGGGTTCAAGCGATTCTCCTGCCTCAGCCTCCAGAGTAGCTGGGACTACATACAGGTGCATGCCACCACATCTAGCTAATTTTTTGCATTTTTAGTAGAGACAGGGTTTCACCATGTTAGCCAGAATGGTCTCAATCTCCTGACCTTGTGATCCACCCTCCTCAGCCTCCCAAAGTGCTGGGATTATAGGCGTGAGCTACCACGCCAGTCAGACTGTGTCTTAAAAATGAAAAAACAGGCTGGGAGTGGTGGCTCATGCCTGTAATCCTAGCACTTTGGAAGGCGAAGGTGGGTAGATCACCTGAGATCAGGAGTTTGAGACGAGCCTGGCCAACAAGGTGAAACTCCATCTCTACAAAAAACACAAAAGTTAGCCGGGCATGGTGGTGGGTGCCTGTAATCCCAGCTACTCCAGAGGCTGAGGCAGGAGAATCACTTGAACCTGGGAGGTGGAGGTTGCAGCGAGCCGAGATCACACCACTGCACTCCAGCCTGGGCAACAAGAGAGAAAGTCCGTCTCAAAAAAAAAACAAAAACAAAAACAAAAAAACAAGTCCACGAGGCAAGAAGCCACAGTTCTAACTGGTTTTTAAATTCCTCCTAATGTCCAAAGTGGAGCACAGTGGATGTGTTGGTCGGAAGCCACTTCCTCTCCTCTTCCAGAAGCATGGGCAGTGTGTGTGGAAGCTTCCTGGCTGCTCATCGAGGTCCTTGTGGCCAAAGGATTTACCTCCATAATTTGACAAGGCCAATATCACTTCCCTAATCCTCTCCAGGTGACTTCAAATGGTTGAAAGAGCTTGTTTAAACAAAGCATCAGCCTGGTCATAACCAGTTACCACAGGCCTGCGTCCCACTGCAGTGGTTCCCAGCAGGGCCTGTTTGTCTTCTCTGTGAATTGAGGTGAAGGAAGGACTTGCTATAACAACTTTCAGGGAGGCCGAGGCGGGCGGATCACTTGAGGCCGGGGGTTCCAGACCAGCCTGGGCAACATGGTGAAACCCCGTCTCTACTAAAAACACAAAAATTAGCCAGGTGTGGTGGCGCAAGCCTGTAATCCCGGCTGCTAGGGAGGCTGAGGCAGGAGAATCCCTTGAACCCAGGAGGCAGAGGTTGCAGTGAGCCAAGATTGCACCACTGCACTCCAGCCTGAGAGACAAAGCAAGACTCTGTCTCAAATAAATAAATAAATAATATTCAGATATTTTGTCATAACTTATAAACAGTTTAGTAATAAACACCACCTCATATTTGGATACTGTGCTTTCACAGAAATTATTTCATTTTTTAAAATTTCGGTTTCCTCTACCATCCTTGTGGGATATAAGGAAAGTCCTGTTTAGAGTCCATTTTCCAGATGAGACAATTGAGGCTTGGAGAAGCTAACCTACTCCAAATCAGTTCCCTCCTACTTAACGCTACAGATTGTAGCACACGTGAGTTTATTGTTTCTGTGTGTCTGTGATGGTATTTGTGAAGAGATACAGATTTTTTTGGGGGGGGTGGCTACAGAAATAATTAACAAAATAATACCAAAAAGAAAGTAAGTGACCGGGCGAAGGCTCACACCTGTAATCCCAGCACTTTGGGGAGGCCGAGGCAGGTGGATCACCTGACGTCAGGAGTTCAAGACCAGCCTGACCAACATGGAGAAACCCCATCTCTACTAAAAACACAAAATTAGCCAGGCGTAGTGGTACATGCCTGTAATCCCAGCTACTTGGGAGGCTGAGGCAGGAGAATCCCTTGAACCCGGGAGGTGGAGGTTGCAGTGAGCCGATTGCACCACTGCACTCTAGCCTGGGCAACAAGAGCAAAACTCCATCTCAAAAAAAAGAAACAAGCAAATAAGCAAAATTAATGAGGGTATGGAATGAGAAGAAACGCATCAAACTGAGGAAATCTTCATAAAACTGAGATTTGGAATGTTTTGAGGAATAACAGTGTGAGTTGCTCAGCTAAGGCAGCATGAGGGCTGGCTGGCAAATTCATGAGTATTTGAAGTCAGACCACTTGCTGCTCCAGCATTTGGAAGATGTGCAAAATGCCACACTATCCACACTGTCTTGCCAGAACGTGTCTTCTTCTTTTTTTTTTTTTTTTTTTTTTTTGAGACAGAGTCTCACTCTGTCACCCAGGCTGGGGTACAGTGGCTCGATCTCGGCTCACTGCAACCTCTGCCTCCCAGGTTCAAGTGATTCTCCTGCCTCAGCCTCCCGAGTAGCTGGGATTACAGGTGCATACCATTGTACCTGGCTAACTTTTATATTTTTAGTAGATTCGAGGTTTCACCATGTTGGTCAGGCTGGTCTCAATCTTCTGACCTCAGGTGATCCGCCCACCTTGGCCTCACAAAGTGCTGGGATTACAGGCATGAACCACCACGCCCTGCCCAGAACATGTCTTCTGTATTACAAAATTGGTACACTGGAAGAGGGTGGAACAAGGAACAACACTTCAAGTAAATGGGTTTTAGAATCTTTCTTTAAAAAAATGTGAAAGAGAGAGAGAAAGATGGAGTCTTACTATAATGCCCAGGCTGGTCTCAAACTCCTGGGCTCAAGAGATCCTCTCTCCTTGGCCTCCCAAAGTGCTGAGATTATAGGCATGAGCCACCATGCCTGGCCGGTTTGAGAATCCATGTTGAATTTAACCAAAAGCTGATTTCGGGGAATCTTGTCGTATCCTCCCAGCTCTGCATTCCTTCTGCCCTATGCCTTTATCACAGGTGCTCTGTTATGGCTGAAAGGAGTGACCCAGGAGGTGTGCGTCCTAGGAGGGTCACGAGATCAAGGGGAGTAGGGGTCTTGGTGTTCCCCGAGCCCTGTCCTGTGCTGATACAACCCAGACAGGTTGGCCCCTTGTCCCCTGCCCTTTGTGTTCTGAAGTTAAAAAAAAAAAAAGCAATTGTGCAACTCAAGTCTTTCCTGGTCTGTTTACCAAGCACTGGAGCATGTGCTTGGCGTGAGTCAAGTGATGAACTTCCAGGTCAGCGACTGTTTACCGGCAGCTGCTGGCTGACATGCCTCCTCTGCACAGCTGGTTCTGATAAGCCCCACAGTAGTTTGTTAGAGAGTACCGAGATGGTCCCATACACGTGGTGTTAGGGGGCTTTTCCTGTCCCAGAACGTGCTCAGGGAGACTCAGCTGGTTTCTGAAATCTCTTTTCCAGCCTTTTCCCTGGAAGGCTCAGGAATCAGTTTTGCAGATTTATTCCGGCTCATTGCTTTCTACTGCATCAGCAGGTAAGGCCTCTTCTTCTCATATGGTTTCAAGGCCCTGCTCGGTGTGTGGGATATAATTAACCTGAGGTTTCTTGAAGGATCTAGAAGGCTGGGCACCTATTTGATGTTGGTGGATTAAGCCTGGCTACTTAAGTAAAATTTTTACCAAGTAAACAGGTTCACCAAGTGCTCACCATGCCAGGCTTCAGGTCAGAACAACTCCCCCAGCCCCTCCAGACATAAATTCTCCTTCATATGATTATTTCTTCAAGCTGCTTCCAAGGCTCCTTTCAGCCAGACCCATCAAGCAGGAAACACACACATACATGCATATACGTGCACACACACACACACACACGGGCACACACACATACACACAGAAAGGGACTGTGCATGCAAACCTGTGACATTGAAAGGTTCACGATAATGCTTCTGAAAACTCTGCAAGGGATGGAGTTCATTCTACAAATATGGGTTCCTTCAACCAGCCCATCAGTCTTGTCCTTCAGGCCAACTAGGTGCTCATGTCCTTTTCATAACCAAAGCAACTGTTTTGTTCTGCAGGATGTTAAGTCCAAAATCATCTTTTTTTTTTTTTTTTGAGACAGAGTCTCGCTCTGTTGCCCAGGCTGGAGTGCAGTGGCACAATCTCGGCTCACTGCAACCTCTGCCTCCCGGGTTCAAGTGATTCTCCCACCTCTGCCTCCCAAGTAGCTGAGACTACAGGTGCCTGCCACCACACCTGACTAATTTTTTGTAATTTTAGTAGAGACGGGGTTTTGCCATGTTGGCCAGGCTGGTCTCCAACTCTTGACCTCAGGAGATCCACCCGCCTCAGCCTCCCAAAGTGCTGGGATTACAGACGTGAGCCACTGAGCCTGGCCCAAAATCAGAATATTAACCAGAGTCAACAGGGTGTGCATTGTGAAAGGCTTTCTTTTCTTTTTTTTTTTCCATTTTTTTCTTTCTAGCAATAACAGTTTTTCCACATCAAGCGTTTTTTCAGTAATTAAGAATCAAAATTCTTGTTATCTGCAGGGACTGGCATTCTGCGGGGACTAGCATTCTTCGGGGACTGGCATTGCCTCCTCTTACGGGACTGAGCTGAATTCGGCCTCCTTTTCTTCTCTGTCTGTCCATGGCAGCTGATATGGCAGAGACAGGTTAACTTGTTATTAGGATGTTTTTAAAGATCACTTCTCACAGCTATTACACATATAGGCTGGGGAGTTTATTTAGGTTTGGCTTGGTTTATTTTAATTTAGGGATTAAGTTGTTTCTCAAAGACTGAGCACCTGTTGACTAGACTCTGCCAGAGGGTAGAAGAGAAGGCATTATGCTCTCTCTCTTTTTTTTTTTTTTTTTGAGACAGAGTTTCGCTTTTGTTGCCCAAGCTAGGGTGCAAGGTGCAATGGCGCAATCTCGGCTCACTGCAACCTCCACCTCCCGGGTTTAAGCGAATCTCCTGCCTCAGACTCTTGAGTAGCTGGGATTACAGGCATGCACCACCACGCCTGGCCAATTTTTATATTTTTAGTACAGACAGGGTTTTACCATATTGGCCAGACTGCTCTTGAACTGCTGACCTCAGGCAATCTGCCCGCCTCAGCTTCCCAAAGTGTTGGGATTACAGGCGTCAGCCGCCGCGCCTGGCCAGGAGGCACTAAGCTCTTTACTCCCTGAAGTCTCCAGGTCAACTGAAGCTACACAATAAATGGCCTGAGGAAGGGGAGGCACTTCCAGAGGAGGAATTCAGTGCTGCTCTCCAGCCCGACAAAAATGAGGGCCTCGCTGAGAATGGGACCAGTACCTGGGAGCACCTCCCAAGGGGATGCCATCTGCCTGCCATGATTTGGGCAGGATCCCTTAAGCCTCTGTAAGGAAACGTGCTGCCCAAAGAGAGGAGGCTGGTGCAGAAGCACAGCTCCCAACACACACACACACACACACACACACACACACACACACACACAGAGGGAACCACACCTGGTTAGGCCAGACCAGGCCTAAAGCCAACCAGGTTGGAGGAGTAAGTCTCAATGCTAACATGTTGGCCAGAGGTGACGTCAGTTGATATTTGTGCTTCACAATTTGCTTTTTGGTAATTGCGAAGTTGTTGGGAAAAATCATTACACCTACAAAGCAATATTTGGCAATAGCATAGAAAAGATACCATCAGTGTTCATGGCAGACTGGAGTCCCTGCTGTCCAGGGCTGTTTGAAGATGCAAAGAGATAAAGTATATGAAAGCCTTGTAAACTATAAAGCATGATCCCAACATAAGGCACTCACAGGAAAACTCCAGCACAGATGGTTTGCAGCTAGGAAGGCCACGACTGATTTCCCCATTTGTTCCAAAATGCAAAGATACTGGATGTTTTTGTTTCTCTTTCTATGCTACTCATCTATGTTCTTGGCAATTGGTAGTTGATTTGCCCAGTGTTACAAGAATATTTGTGATATCTTTTAGTTGGCTATTAGTATATAAATATATTCAAGTAAAGAAAGTGATTGGATTATTGGTTCTGGTGTTTCACACAGCACACATATGCAAATATGCATTGCATAAGAGAATTCATGAATCAATAAACATAGGATTTGCCATATTGGGAAGGCTCGTGTCATTGACAATGCAAGTAGTGACTGCACACCTTCACCCTCAATGCCTGGCAGCGCTTTGGTGATTTGGTGTCATCAGTGTAGTAGCGAGAGTACTAGAGTCATTTGGGGTCTTGTTAAAATGCAGAATCCGATTCAGTGGGTCTGGGGCGGTACCTGAGATTTTGCATTTCCGCCAGGCTTCCAGGGGATGAGGCTGATGCTGCTGGTCCTCAGTCCAGAATAGAGGAATAGAGGAAATAATAATTTTAGGGGTCTTCTATATCTGTGCTGGCACCATATATATGTATTTCTCATCCTCATGGCAACTCTGTAAATTAGGATGATGAAAACACTGAGGCAGAAGGAGCAAAGCACGTGCCCACAGTCATTCAATCAGTAAGTGACAGTTACAGGGCTTGAACTCATGCCTGTCTTAATGCCAAAGTCCCTATTTTCGCACCATACTATTCAGCTGCATAGACTTTAGGGTCCAACACACCTGGATTTCAACCCTCATTTCACCTCCGTTAGCGCTGCGAGGGTGTCCTTGGGACCTCACTTGTCTGCGTTGTCATCTGCTCCTAATCCACAGAATGGGGGCATCACGGCTTCCTCCCGGGGCTGTTCCGGGCCCCACATGAGTTACAGTGCCTGCTGCAATGTAATAGTAGTTGCTCGATGATCTTGGTCCCCTCCCGTTTAGAAATCTACATATAGAGCAAAGTTAAATAAAATATATCTAGACTGTACGTGGTTTAACTCTTGGGTGAAACATTTATATCTAAGATGATGGATTCAGTTTGTTATGCAAGCTTTGGAATTGAGGCTCCTTTCTTTAATAGGATGTAAGTGAGAAGGTCTCCCCATGTGTGTGAGAGAGTATATGTGTGTGTGTGCATATGTGTGTGTGCATGTGTGTGTGTGAAGATGGTGGGATACACCCTGGTTGGCACAGTGGGGGAGGATGCATATACAACATCTAATTTTCTAGTAGATCAAAGCCTGAAACCATCCATTAACCAAGGACAGGTATGGCTTCCTGTCATATATCATTAAGAAAAACCCAAACAAATCATGTGATGTTTAAGCTCCAGATACTGTACTGAGCAAGGTAAAAGCTAATATAAACATAGGTTGGTCTTGATGTATGCAGCTTTCCCCGCAAATTGTCTGAGGAAAGTAGATTTTAATTAAGTTGGTCCAGCCATATAAACATATATTTACAGCCTAGTTTGGTGTTACAAGGTTCTGGTTCCCATTAATCTTCATTTGAGATTATCATCAGGGTTGCCGCCCTGCCAGGTCAGGCAGCAGCTATTACAGACATAGCCATCCCCTGCCGTGCTTCCTGCTTCATCTCCAGCAGACACAAGTGGACAAGCAAAGGGGGTGCTCACAACACTTGGGGACAGGTAAAAGGTCTCATGGAAGGAGGAGGTGCTCTGGGCCTGACCCCCAAGAAGAGCAGTCTCCTGGCTTCACATGTGCACAGGAGTATGGTGTCAAAACATTCTTGTTTTGTTCTTTTCGCTGACTAATTTGTTATTCATTGTCAACAGCTTCCATGGCTCCAAAATTCTCCAGTCGTGCAGATTTAATCTGGTTCATCCAAGAACGTTGCCTAATTTTACTGTAAACAATAGGTTGCTTGGTATCGTTATTGTCAGTGGAAATTCTCAGCACATCTCATGATGACAAAATACAGGCAGGAGCTCCAAGTTTTGTTCCTTACCAGCACCTCCCAGCCACAGTGGCCTCCTTGCTGTTCTTCAGCCATGCCAGACCCTCCCCACCCCAGGGCCTTTGCACCTGCTGCTCACTCTGCCTGGAAGGTGCTTCCCTTCATGATTTACCTCTTGGCCACCGTCAGATCTTCAGTCAAATGCTGCCTGCTCATGAAGCCCTGCCTGGCCACCTTCACACTCAAACACTCTGTTCTCCTTTCCTGCCTCACTTTTAGCCATGTCGTGCATCACCTTCTCGTAGATTCTGTAAATCGTATATCTGTTTATTGTCTGTCGGTGTCCCCTGACATGAAGCTCCATGAAGGCAGGGACTTCCATCTGTTTTGCTCCCAACCCCTGATGCAACGTCTGGCACATCGCAGATGATCATAAACATCTGTGGAATAAATGAATGAATAATTCTTTCTTTGTAAGACCATTACCACCACTGGTGGCCGGGGGTGGGGGGCGGTAATGGTAAGACCATTGCCACCACTCAAAACTCCTTTTGAGTAAGTCATCATAGTTATTGAATATTCATTCGTTCATTCAAAAGCACTTTCTGCCTGTGTCAGGAGAGTGTTGTGCTTTGCCCTGCGGGGAATTCGCCAGTGCTTACAGCATGGTCCTAACCCTTGTATATGAACATGAGCACATGTTTAAATCTGCCTTTGCCCTTTCCAAGAAAGCAAGTCATGGCCCATGGCTGTGGCAGGCCCCTGATGCTGGCTGGGCTCCCTCCTGTTGGGTCTGTTGCTCTCTCTGCCCTGTGTGTTTGTCATCTGCACATGGTGCCATGCTGCTTGGGTGCTGGGGTTGTTGGCATGAGAGGCCTTAGACTTGCTTTCCTATTCAAAGCCCAGTCCAGGATCTAGCAGCATCAGCATCCTCTAAGAGCTTGGCAGAAATGCCAGATCTCCAGTCTCTCCCGGATCTCTGGAATTGGACTATGCAGTATAACAAGACCCTGGGCATCCATCTGCACCTTATTTTTCATTTTTTAAAATTTTTTTAAAATAGGGTTTCACCATGTTGGCCAGGCTGGTCTTGAACTCCTGACCTTAGGTGATCCACCCGCCTCAGCCTCCCAGAGTGCTAGGATTACAGGCGTGAGCTACCATGCCCGGCTATCTGCACTTTAAAGTTAAAGAAGCTCTGCCTTAAAACACAGGAGAAAGTTTTGTCTCCAGCAAACCAAGGCCAATGTGTGGGCTCTAACTGGAAGATTTCATAAGTCAAGCCAACAGGTATTCATCGAGTGCCTGCCATATGTAAAGCAATGGGCTAATTCATCTCGGTTTAGGATTCCATATTCCTGCCCAGGCAGTTTGGACCCAACATTCACATGGGCATATAGTGAATGTTTTATATGCATGCTATAGACATTAGATGTACATAATGTTTTATATGCATGCTAGATCTACCAACAGAGTCAGCATTTCTGCTGTAAACTACATAACTTTTAGCTACTGAGCAGGACAATGTGATCCCTACTCTGATACTGAAACTATGCTGGCTTTTGCCTGTCCTGAGTGTGATAATACAGCAGGAATAGTAAGTGTTGAGCTCTACCACCAGGAAAGATCACTTCTGGTTGGTGTGGTATGGTGTCTACTTAGGACATTTTAAACAGTTTAAACTACAACATCTCTATGATGAAAATAAATACGAGAGATAGAAACCAGACATGTAATCAGAAACATTCTCTCTTTTTCTGAGCAATCAGGGATGTTCTGCCGTTTACCTTGAAGTTGCCTTATGCCATTTCAACAGCCAAGTCGGAGGCTCAGCTTGAAGAACTGGCCCAGATGGGACTAAGTAAGTGTGAGCCCCCTGCCTGGGTCTATCTAAAAATGAATCCATGGAGCAGACTCAATGGTGGGCTCGCTGAGGTTACATTGCTCCATCAAACACACCTATGGTCAAAAATAATTCCCATCTTCCTGGAAAAACTCAGCTTTCAGGTCCCTGTGTTCCCTGAATCCCACTTTCTGAGATTCTTTTTCTACATCTAATGGTCAGCCAACTCTCAAAAAGATTGGTGCTGAGTTTGCCTGGGTAACTCTTGAATGTCCCCAGTTTCTCCATCAATGAGTTTGGGCTACCCAAAATGTTGAAGTTCTAGTGCAAACATCTGTAACGTGTTGGTGTCTTCCCTTTCTGGGGCATCTTGCTGGGGAGAGACAGAGCTTGACTGAAAGGAAAACCTGATGTAGTGCATCCTGCATGCATAATTTTTTCTTTTTTTGAGGGGCACACGGGCATTGACAGCACTTCCGCGCTTTAAGGAATTTGACAGCGCAGACATCTAGAGTAACATCTGTTCCACTTCCTCTCTCGCCGTTCAGTTCTCATTCTGCTGTTCCGGGCCATGTCCTAACCCTGTCGTGATCCCTGCTCTGGCAGTTGGGTACTTGCTTCCCCATCGTGCCTCTTTACCGATGTCCCCTAAGTCCCCATGATTCTGCGGGACGGTGGTGGACAATGGATCTTGCCCACTTTAACTTCTTTTCCCCATTGCCCTGAAGGAATCTATGTGGGTTTAGCTTTTGCAAAAAATGTTCCACCCAGATCAAAGGATGAAATTCTCTTAATATTTAAGGACTTCACTCACTGTGATACTTGACCCAGCAAATAAAAGATATATGTATTCCTCCTTGGGCATTTTTTTTTTTGAGACTGAGTCTCGCTCTGTCACCTAGGCTGGAGTGCAGTGGTGCAGTCTTGGCTCACTGCAACCTCCTCCTCCCAGGTTCAAGCTATTCTTCTGCCTCAGCCTCCCAAGTAGCTGCGATTACACACATGCACCACCATGCCCGGCTAATTTTTTTTTTTTTTTTTTTTTGTATTTTTAGTAGAGACAGGGTTTCACTCTATTGACCAGGCTGGTCCTTTGGCATATTTTTCTCTTAATTTAAAAAACTTGTTTTGAAGCGACTGCCATTTCCAAGGGAGCCTCAGAGAGGAGCCTGGGCATAGCTCTGAATTCCCTTCTGTTGAAACTTAGATTTTTTTTTTTAGAAGGAGCTTCGTTCTGTCACCCAGGCTGGAGTGCAGTGGTATGATCTCGGCTCACCACAACCTCCGCCTCCCGGGTTCAAGCGATCCTCCCATCTCAGCCTCCCAAGTAGCTGCAATTACAGGTGCTTGCCACCACACCTTGCTAATTTTTGTATGTTTAGTAGAGACAGGGTTTCACCATGTTGGCCAGGCTGGTTTTGAAATCCTGACCTTAGGTGATCCACCCATTTTGGCTGTGAAACTTAAGATTGTTTCTGTAGAAGAATTGCCCTCTTGTGGCCAGGTGGCAAGACTGGGTAATGGGATTTGGAAAGAGAATCCTGGCAAAACTCTCAGGCCATAGAAATGTCCCTATTTAACAGTCGCACCTTCTTTTGCAAGTAAGTTCTGCATACCTTTGGAGAGAGATTAAAATACTTGCTGAAGTTAAGTCAATATTATCAACTAGATTCTAGGCCTCTTGAAGATGTGTACCGGGTCTCAGTTCTCTCTGGTGACCTCTGTCCACATAGCTCCGGTTTGATGGTCCACAGGCAATGTGTACTTAGTGCAGAGTCTGCAGAACCAAAGTGTCAAGGACAACGTTTGTGGCATGCCAAGAGAGAGGTGAAAAGAGCTTTTTCCAATGACTGCTAACTAGATGCGACTGAAGTCTAATGAACGTATATTCAAGTTGTGATTATCGGTGTGCATAGTATCCATTTTGTGTAGAGATAGCATATTTTAAAATTCTGTGCCTCAGTAAAAATACTGTTGATCAAACTAATATTTCTTGAGGGTCTGCTTTGTGGCAGACACTGCGCCCCAGACCAAGGACTCAAAGGTTAATCAGATTCCTTCTCAATCCCTGTGTCTCTACCTACTGCCAATGAGGTTTGTAGTTTATATGGGAGATACATATACACATGAACTAAGTATACAAAGTCTAAGGGGACTCAAAGGAGGGAGAAGTAACTTCTCCAAGACGTGCTGTGCTAGCCATTAGAACATAGGGCAAATCTATGTGTAATTTGAAAATTTCTGGTAGCCACACAGGTTAAATTGATTTTAATAATTTATTTTGTTGCATTTAATATATCTAAAACATTATAATTTCTAGAGGTAACCAACATAAAAAAATTTTTAAGATATGAAATGTTTTACATTCTTTTTGTCAAACCACGTATTCGAAACCCATTGCGTATTTTATACTTACAGCACATCTCAACGCAGGCCCTAAATGTTTGTCAGAAATACATGGTTTGTATTTAGATTTCATTAAGTTCACAGTTGAAAAAGTAGATTCTCATAACCGAGTTCCAAAGATATGTAAATGTTTTCCAGTAATTGAACTGAGCATCTAAAATTTAAATTGATTGACACTGAATGGGATTTGATATTGACTTCCTCAGTTGCACTAGCCAACTTCAAGTGCTCAATAGTCACCTGTGGCTGTTGGCTTTCTTGTTGGACAGGGCAGGAATAGGGAAAGAGAAGGAGGGATACAGAATCGATTTCATAAAGCAGGTGACACAGCTGTCACCACACAGACAAGGCAGGGCCAGGAATCCCAAAGCGTTTCTCCTCAGTGCCCCCATGGCCAGCCATTCTGTGTCCATGGGAAAGAAAGACACTGCAAGGCATAGCTAGAGATAGAGAATAGCCTATTCCAGGCTGGGTGCAGTGGCTCACACCTGTAATCCCAGCACTTTGGGAGGCTGAGGTGGGCGAATCACCTGAAGTCAGGAGTTCAAGACCAGCCTGGTCAACATGGCGAAACCCCCTCTCTACTAAAAATACAAAAATTAGCCAGGAGTGGTGGCAGGTACCTATCATCCCAGCTGCTTGGGAGGCTGAGGCAGGAGAACTGCTTGAACCTGGGAGGGAGCGGTTGCAGTGAGGCAATATAGCACCACTGCCCTCCAGCTGGGCAACAGAGCAAGACTCCATCTCAAGAAAAAAAAAAAAAAAAAGAATAACATATCCCACATGGAAATTATAACAGGCACCACTGATCACACCCTACCTCCACAACTTATATGGAACACTGAGACCCATCTGCAAGAGGAGACACAGGCAGTACAGATGATTAAGCAATCTGCATTACTCTGCAGAGCATTGCATATTTATGGGCATGGTGAGGAGATTATATAGGACTTGGGAAGTAAGGCCTCCAAACCACAAAGGTAAATGGTTGGGCCTGCTTGCTGTGGTTTTTCTGCTGATGGAACCCATGAATGTAGTTTTCCTCCTTCGGTGGTTTTAATGCTGAATGTGTAAAACCCTCGGCAGATTGTGTAACATCCCCCAGGCCCAGCTGCTGGTGCTGCCCCTTGAAGGGGAACTTCAAGGATCCATTCCTTGGCTGGCAGCTGCACCGTGGAGGGCATCCCAGGAGAAGTTGTTGGGAAAGGGTGGGGTTGCTTTGGAAGTCGGTTCAGTTTTTGTAAAGCAAGTCAGGAAGCCCCTTTTTCGAGGTGACCTTTTTTGAGATTACACTGGAGCAATTCCAGTTCTTTTTTTTCCCCTTCCTGCTTACCTGTGAAAAGGCAGCGCTGGAATCCTTTGTTGGCCATGCCATTTCTCCAGGGCTTTGAAGGTGACAGGCCCCTGGAGCCTTCCTGTGAGCCCACAGCTGGGCCTGGCAGCCTTTCTGCCCTTTCCAGTAAAGGAATGCAGTAAATCCGAGTACAACGCATCCCCCCTCCCACCCCGCAAGACGCGCCTTGTCATGCAGTGTGCTTTTTTAATTTGTGAAGGAATGGTCTGAGTGTACTGTATTTACATTCTTGTGTTCACTGATAATGACTTTCAGATTTCTGGAGCTCCCCAGCTGACAGCAAGCCCCCGAACCCTCCACCTCCCCGCAGGCCCCTCTCCCCCGACGGCGTCTGTCCTGCCTCCCTGCGTCAGCTCTGCCTTATAAATGGAGTGCATTCTATCAAAACCAGGACGCCTTCGGAGCTGGAGTGCAGCCAGACCAACGGGGCCCTGTGCTTTATTAATCCCCTTTTCTTGAAAGTGCACAGCCAGGACCTCAGCGGAGGCCTGAAGCGGCCGAGCACAAGGACTCCCAACGCGAATGGCACGGAGCGGCCTCTGTCTCCCCCACCCAGGCCCCCGCCACCCGCTATTAATAGTCTGCACACAAGCCCTCGGCTGGCCAGGACCGAAACCCAGACGAGCATGCCAGAAACAGTCAACCATAACAAACATGGGAACGTAGCTCTGCCTGGAACGAAACCAACTCCCATCCCTCCACCCCGGCTGAAGAAGCAGGCTTCTTTTCTGGAAGCAGAGGGCGGCGCAAAGACCTCGAGCGGCGGCGGCCGGCCGGGCGCGGGCCCGGAGCTGGAGCTGGGCGCAGCTGGCAGCCCAGGTGGGGCCCCGCCTGAGGCCGCCCCGGGCGATTGCACAAGCGCCCCGCCGCCCAGCTCTGAATCACGGCCCCCGTGCCATGGAGGCCGGCAGCGGCTAAGCGACATGAGCATTTCCACTTCCTCCTCCGACTCGCTGGAGTTCGACCGGAGCATGCCTCTATTCGGCTACGAGGCGGACACCAACAGCAGCCTGGAGGACTACGAGGGGGAGAGTGACCAGGAGACCATGGCGCCCCCCATCAAGTCCAAAAAGAAAAGGAGCAGCTCCTTCGTGCTGCCCAAGCTCGTCAAGTCCCAGCTGCAGAAGGTGAGCGGGGTGTTCAGCTCCTTCATGACCCCGGAGAAGCGGATGGTCCGCAGGATCGCCGAGCTGTCCCGGGACAAATGCACCTACTTCGGGTGCCTGGTGCAGGACTACGTGAGCTTCCTGCAGGAGAACAAGGAATGCCACGTGTCCAGCACCGACATGCTGCAGACCATCCGGCAGTTCATGACCCAGGTCAAGAACTATTTGTCTCAGAGCTCGGAGCTGGACCCCCCCATCGAGTCGCTGATCCCTGAAGACCAAATAGGTAAGTACCTGCTGTTTTTAAAAATATAAAAATCTATTGTAACTCCGTCCGGGCAGCGCAACCTATGTTTGTTATTTTTGATGAAGCTTACTCTGAAGTTCCAAACATCAGCCAACTCCACCTTCTCTCCCTGTTTGAATGGAAAAATCAGTTTCTCAAAGTAGCTGCTAACTGCCAGGCTCAAAAATGTTTTCGGGAGTGGCAGATTGGAACTGCAGGGTGATTCTGTTCAGGGATGGAGTTCGGCCCTCTGTGCGTCCAGTTGCAGCCTTCTGTGATAAGTGTGTGTCTGTGCGTGCGTGTGTGTGTGTGTGTGTGTGTTGCATGTGCTAGCGTCTCTGGAATTGTGCTTCTCTGCAGGCTGTGCATACATATAAAAGTATTTTTGTTATTTTCTGAGAGGCAGTGGGTATTTTGTTCTGCCTTGGTTGCAAAGTAAACTTTTTATTGAGGTGTAGCATATGTTCAGAGAGCACAAAACTCAGGGATGCATTGGAATGAGTTTCCACCGCAGGCTTACCTGTGGGACAAGTGCCAGACCCTGGATAAGCAGAACCTGACCAGCATCTAAGGACCCCGGGCCCCCGATCTCCCTCAAGAGCACCATCCTGCTGGCTCCTCATCCCATAGACTTCTGTGAGAGGCACGGCTTGGGAGTAAGAAAAAAAAAAAAAAAAAAAAAAGAAAGACAAGTTTGTTTTGTGTACCTTTAAAATAAGTAACATAGTTCGGAGGTCACATGAAAGGTGTTTTCTCCAACATCAAGGGGAAATACTTTCTTTATAATCTTATCTATGCAATGAGTTGCTAATGGTTTATCTGGCCAAGGCAAATTTGAAATTGGCAAGCAGTCTTTTTTTCCAGGGTGAGAATGTTGAAGGGTTTTTTGTTTGTTGTTTCTAATTTCAGAAGGTTGACTCTCAAAGGTTGATTTCAGAGACTTTATTCACCAGGCAGCAGCAGCCATTGGAGCTACCAAACATTTCCAGGCAGTTCAGAAGTGAAACCCCAATTTTTTCTTTCTGATTGGGTCCATTTGCTGAAAGTAGTAAACAGTGTGTGATAGAGGGCTCTTTCTCTCTCTCTCCTCTCTCTTTTCTCCTTTAAGTGATTTTCAGCAGCTCTTTGATTTTCTCACAAAGGAATCAAAGCCTTGTTTGTTTTCTTGTGGTTTGACTGAGGCCAGGCCTGGTTGATCAGGGCGTGGTTAAAGCTGGGGTGTTGCTGGAGTGAGTGGCTAAAGGAATGTGCCCTTGTGAGGTGCCTTCTAATTAAAAAAGGCGTCAGGGAGAGGGCAGAATATCCATACAAGCTGCCTCTTTCCCTGTCCCACCAGAGACCCCCTATCAAGGGGGACTATATGGGACTCAGTATTAACAGGAACCCAACCTGCAGGGGAAGCTTCCTCTTAGGGGCTGGGGTCGGGGAGTGCTGGGCAGTGGAGGGTGCAGCCAGGCAGGCGCTGATGTCAGGCCTGAGCTATGTGGCCAGCGGCGCCAACCAGCCCACAGTGCCTGGCCTTCCCTCCCTGCTGATGCTGTAAGCAGCAACCCAAGTCCATCCCGGGAAGCTCTGCAGCCAGCTCCTTTTGTTGTCAAGTTTGGATATGGTACTTGCTCTTAGAACTGAAGGACTCACTCATTTTCTACAAAAACATGCTGAAAATTATACAATCACTACTCTAGAAGGATGCAACTTTTAATTTAAGATCATTATGGAGCTTCGAGTATGAGCCTGGCAGCCGGTCCAAGCTATTCCAGTGGGTCCTCGCCTCATCCCTGTGAACAGGCATCGGCATCCTTTACGGATTGGAGGAAGACAGGGAGGGCCATGCCAGGCCATGCCATTTGTCTGCCTGCCACGCTATCTAGTGACTAGCAGGTGCAGTATTTGAACTTCTGTCGGATCCAAAGCCCGTGTTTGCTGAGCTCACTGTTCTGCTGCTGCTGCCTGTGTTCCTATTTTCTCATCAGAAGTTCAGGGGAATTGTAACAGCAGGGCCAACCCTGTGTTGAGACTGTTCAGACTGACACTCTCTGTTGAGGCATGGGTATGGCCTCCAGAAGCATTGCCATGTTTTTTCTGTGGGTTTGTTTGGTTTGGTTTTTTAAACTTTTGCACTGAAAGCAGTCAGTTCCTCCTGCTTCTTCATAAGTGAAACATTCTGTTTTGAAAGTGCTAGACTTTTGAAGTAAAGAAGGTGAATGGGAGAAGAGGTCAACCTGAGAAACTCATCACAAGCCCAGGTGGAAGGAAAGATGTGACCCTAATTATTAGAAAGCCAGTCCCCAGAGAGGTGCGCTTTACTAGATTACTCTGACAAGAACGTGGACTTAGCCAGCCCACTTGTCTATGTTTTACATTTTCCTAAAAGAAGGAATCACTAGCTTACTAAGGACTTGTCAGTACAATACCTTTAAGACTCATAACTGACTCAAGGTTGGCATATTTGAATAGATATTGTTCATGTTTTGCAAATTCAGGAACAGAGGCCAGGATGTGTAGAGTGATATGCAGAGGTGATGTCTTGGTTAGGAGAGGAGCTTGCATTCAGTCAGATCTTCTTACCTTGCTTGTGCACTAATTCCCACTGTGTCTGACTTCCTGTGCAAAACACCAGATAGTCTTCACTTTGACCGCCACCCTCAGAATTCCAAGCCTCAAATTTGTTCTGAATAGGTGTCCACTGATGCCTATAAGGGTTTTTGAGAATGCCAGTTGGGTTTCTCTGCTTTAAAAAAAACATCTAGTTCTATCCTCATTTCCTATAGCTTCTGAAGACGATAGCTGTGAACTAGAAGACAGAATTCTAATTTAAAGCCTAGATTTATGGAACATCCTGAAGTCAAGAAGGTAGGAGGACGCATTACACTGGTTTAATCCATGTATGTTAAAGCAGTCATTCTTAGTTGAAAATGACCCTATGAATGTATGCACATGTATCTGTTTAGTATATGGAGATAATACTCATCTGTCTTCTTCAGAGAGTGGTTCTTCAGTTGCATAGAGAAAAGCTAATGAGAAAAACAAATAGTTCGCACTCACTTTCCTTTTGCCCATGTGCTGGTGTCACTACTCCTTTCAGCACTTTCTGGACAAGTGCAAATGATCAACAGTGAATCAATCTCAAAACTGAAAAACTGCCCTGTAAATGATTATGGAGAATTTGCATTCTATTTAGACTATGCTTTGGAGTACTTCCAACCAAAAGCCCCCCCACGCAGAGGTTCCTGAATACATGTTCATTGCCTGGCACCAGCTAGGTTCTCCTGATTGGAGAATGAAGCCAACGTGGGTAAGACACGGGTTTGTTCCCGTGTGTGCCAGCTCTCCATTCATTCCAGGCCACTTATTCCCAGAGAGCCATCACCTACTCTCACCCCTCCAGAGTGGTACATGGAAGAACAAACAATTGCTTTAATAAGAGTGTGCAGTTTTGGGGCCCTACTTAAAGCCTTGATATCAACCACGTGATCACACACGGACAGTGTGCTGCACTCGTTGCTGACGTTCCATGCTATAGGATGTAAATGGGGTGAAATCACTGCCTGCTCCCACACATGCTCCTCACTGGTGGGTGTTCACATCCCATCCCACCACTCTTGCTTTAGTCTTTTCAACCCATGGGGGAAATCCATCCAAAATTTTTGGTAGAGAAATCTTCACTTTGCAGAACTTGTTGCAATGTTGTGGTTAGTGTTTTCATTTTAGTAAAATAGTGTTTACTTCTGACTTGATGTCAGCCTTAGGAAATCCCTCTGTTTTCAAGGCTTGTTTCAAGAAAAACAAAATTTGTCCAACTCCAAAAATGTTAGTAAACTTAAAATTTTCTATTTCATTCAGATACTCACCACAGACTATCAACAGTGATACAAAAAGAGTCAAATGTTCATATTCCTAAAAGTCAGTAGGGAAAACAAGAAGGTGCTACAAACCAAATGTATGTTTTCCCCAAAGAGCAATTTAATGATTTAAAGAAAAAGTATTCTTAAAATCATTTACCACATATTTCAAAGATCACTTTGATTTATGTATCTGAGTGTTTTTTGTGTGTTACTAGAGAAATGATACGGAAAATGTGGCTAGACATCAGGGAGTACAGCGCACATAGAAAAGGGGATTGGAATGATTCCCAGGGAGTTAAACGATCATAACTACTCTGGTTCAGATCTGTTGTTTGTTTTTTAAAAAAATGCATAGTTAAGCTGGCTGTACCTTCGATATCTAGTGTGACTTGTTTTTAATTTTTCAGGTCACAGTTTTTCTCAAGCCCCTAAGTTATCTTTTTTTTTTTTTTGACAAAGAGCTATTCTGGGGCTGGGCGCAGTGGCTCACACCTGTAATCCCAGCACTTTGGGAGGCCGAGGCAGGCGGATCACCTGAGGTCAGGAGTTCAAGACCAGCCTGGCCAACATGGGGAAACCCTGTCTCTACTAAAAACACAAAAAAATTAGCCGAGTGGTGGTGATGGACACGTGTAATTCCAGCTACTCTGGAGACTGAGGCAGGAGAATTGCTTGAACCCAGGAGGCAGAGGTTGCAGCGAGCCGAGATCGCACCATTGCACTCCAGCCCACGCAACAAGAGCAAAACTCCATCTAAAAAAAAAAAAAAGCCATTCTGAGAGGTGTAGCCGGGGAAGAATGCTAGTGCCAAACAGAGATTAAAACCTTGAATCTTCTGACTTCTGATCCAGTACATGGGACCCTATCGCCTGAAGGAACAAATGCCCTTGCAGAGTTAACAAGAGGCAGATAAAAAGAAGAAAGATTGAGGTGTGCAAAAGGATACCTATCTTACGTCCCCAAATTAATTTAAATAGAAGACCACAATAAGAAGCACCCGTTTCTCCCCTGTGGGGCATCCTTTGTTGAATAATTTTCACTCTAGGGCATCAAAACGGGTCAGTTATGTTACATCAACCAAAACAAGGCGACACCCTGGAGTTGTGACTCTGACCCTGAGTCCCTGACTCTGTGATGGCCCGCACAAGGGTGCTGTTAGCGCCGTACCTCGGAAAGACCTTACTCAGAAGGTGGGTGGAACATCACAAAACAAGTCACACGAAGATGTCCGCTCCAGAGTCTTTTCTGGTCATATCCCTAGAGTCTTTCTACCTCCCAGGCAGGAAGCATCACTGGGTAAAAGAGGAATTCATGTAGGAATTGACAAATGTCACCCAAAAGACACCTAAAATGCTGCATGAATTGTGTGGCAGCATCAGGCTCTTTAGGGCACACCCATGTTTTCCCACCCCTCCACTCCAGCCAAAAGGAGGTTCCCGCTGGCAGTCTCTGTGAGGCCAGCACCGCGTAGACGCGGCCCTCCCTGGGCCTCAGGTCCTACCCATTGCCTCGTCTCACTAGCTCAGTCTTGCAACAGGGAACAAGTGGTGCAGACACAGCCCCCACTCCTCGCAGACACCGTATCCACTTTGGAGCTTCTCGGTTCTTGTCCAGGTCCGGGGGACGTCACAGCCACCTCCTCTATGGAGTCAAAGCGTACGAATTAAATGCATCCCATGTTTTCAAAAGAGCCAAGTGAGAGCATCAGTAATCGCTCCTCGTGGGCGGTCCTTCATGGTTTACAAAGCACTTTGATGTATAGAATCCCCTTTAATCCTCCGAATGCCTTGAGAGGCTCTATTTATTGCCCTCACTTCTATAGATGAAGAAACCAAAAGCGTAGCAAGGTCAAGCTAAGATGCAGGCGCGACTGACACGGACCCCTGGCAGGCCTTGTCTGCACCTCTGGTGGCAGGGAATTACCACTACCTTCCAGCTGGTTTTATGTGGCAGGAAGGTGACCTCAGAGTTGAAGGCACATCACACCGGAAGGTACTGTTGTCTGCATGACTCATCCCTGACGCTGTTCTCCTGATCCCCTGTATGCCAGGTTTCTGCCCTGTAAAATTAAAGATTCCCTTCTTTCCATACTCTGTTCTTTGGAAGCAAGTCACTTAGCACTGCCCACACTCAAGGGATGGGGTGGAATTAAGCTCCACCTCCCAGAGGCAGGCGGATCTACGTAAATTCTTAAAATTCTTCCATAAGGTAGCCCGGTGTGGTGGCATATGCCTGTAGTCCCAGCTACTTGGGAGGCTGAGGCAGGAGAATCGCTTCAGCCCAGGAGGTGGAGGTTGCAGTGAGCCGAGATCGCGCCACTGCACTCCAGCCTGGGCGACAGAGTGAAACTCCTTCTCAAACAAAACAAAACAAAACAAAAAACACCAAAATTCTTCCATAAGGATTAGTCTCTTCCCTGCCTTCATTTTTCCTGGCCTTTTACTAAAAGACACTGAAATCGGACGGATTTCCTACATCAAATATCACACAGATGTAACCCATACTTTTGTGGACTAGCTTTCCTTGAAGCCCACCAAAATAAGCAGAAACTAAAGTGGATCAAAGCCCCAGTGCTTCTTATCCTTATTTTGGTCCCTTTCCTTGCTGGGCTGGTGAGATCTTCCTTAAAATCATGCAGTGTCCTTTGTTATGTATTATTTATGAGCCAAAGTGTGCATGGCCAGCAATACTTAAAACCAACCCAGGTTACAGGACATCCCTGCACCGTGAGGGGGTGCCCCACCCCTGCCTGCCCCACACGTGGGCAGTGATTTCATCACTAGAGTTACACACCTGTATTCTGCAGGGGTAAAGAGAAGAAGTATAATTCCATGTCTTCTCCCAAAGGAAGGATTTTCTGTCAAATTTTACACATTTGGAGTGTGTGCCACATGCAGGCCTCGGGCTAGGGACTTCAGGTGATGCTAGGGACTGCAGAAACCCAGGTGTGATTTTCAGAGGGCTTCCCCTCAAAGAGAAAACACTAATTCACTCTATGTCAGGGTAGAGGCAACAAAGAAAGTAGCATGCTTACAAGGTATCAGATGCATACAACTGCTCCTGGTGGAGATGCCACCCAGTCCTCCCAGCAACCACCTCGGGAAGCTGTGAGTGGCCCCATTTTACAGATGAGGAAGCTGAGGCTGGGAAAGATCATCTTTCAAGGTCAGAAACCTTGAAAGGTTTCTGACCCATTCAGACTCTGCATCTGACCTGAGTGCCTCTGCAACCCCAGGTGGCCCGCTTTTTTTTTTTTTTCTTTGCACAGTTTGTAATAGAGGATTAGCAAAGTGCTGTCATGGTGGCCCCGGTGTCATATTTTCAAGATCCTGCCTTCCACCCTCCTCAGCCACCAGCTCTGCTGGCATGAGATGGAGAAGTTTCTTGGCTGAAAGGCAGGGGTGTGTGGTGGCTCAGAGGAAGGGCTCAGGCAGGGTTGGAAGCCCTGACTCTGCTACTGCTGAGCTATAGGTGCTTGGTCATGTTTCTTAATATCTCTGTGCCTCAGTTGCCTCACATGTAACATGGTATTGTGGACGCCATCGTGCTCTGCCCGCTGACACTTGCGTACCAATCTGATGTCCAGCTTCCAGCACCTGTGACATTTTGCACGAGGTTTTCCCATGCCACCAGAGCTCTGGCCCAGGGTGGGCTAGAAAGGCTGAGGAATTGATGCCCATCCACCTCCAG
Source organism: Aotus nancymaae (assembly GCF_030222135.1). Classification (NCBI taxonomy): domain Eukaryota; kingdom Metazoa; phylum Chordata; class Mammalia; order Primates; family Aotidae; genus Aotus; species Aotus nancymaae. Next base: position 5,781,237 of record NW_026988412.1, on the reverse strand, counting down.
GAGCAGCCTCAACCAGGGACTGAAGGGAGCAAGTGTATCCAGAACCCAGCTGCCTCTCCTTCCGAGGGGCAAGTCGAAGGCACGTTCAATGCTGCCTCTAGGAGTTCCCCAGCAGGCCTGAGCTCCACCTGCCAGCCATGATAACTGGCTTAATAAAGCAAACGACATTGGCTGCCTTCTCTCCCAGACCAAGGCTTCCTGGGATCACTTCCCAAATTTAACCACTCACATTCAAATCCTTGTCTCGGGATTGGCTTCTGAGAGAACCCAAACTAAGACAAATAGGGATTATGCGCCCATTTTAGTCGAAGAGTTGTTTCAATAATTGTAAAGTGCTTAATCGTGCTTAGAACATACTGAGCATTCAGTCAGTGTTAGTTCCGATCCTTAATCCAGTAATACAGCCAAAGGAAAATATGTTAGCACGTAAAGAAAAGAAAGCAGCAACTCGTTTTGCCCTTTTTGTAGCAAGGGAGGTCTACATGCCTGCCATCTCCTGACTTGTTGGAAGTGGAAGCAACATGGTTTGCGTTTCTTCTCCACTGCCTGGCAAAGTCACCTGACTTCCAAGCCTCATGGCCATCTGTAAAATGAATGACAGTAGTTCCAGCATCGTAGGGCTGAAGTGAGTGTTAATAAGGTAATACATATACTATTAGAATAGGAAGTGGTCAAATAAATGCCCATTAAATGTTAGCAATTCTAAATGTTTTACATTTTCACAATTTGACTTCCCTACAAAAAAGGCCCATATCTTGTTATCAAACATTAGCTTCTATTTCTACGACTTTACCTTTAAAATAAACAATTGCCGGGCTCGGTGGCTCATGCCTGTAATCCCAGCACTTTGGGGAGGCCAACACGGGTGGATCACGAGGTCAAGAGATCGCGACCATCCTGGCCAACTTGGTGAAACTCCGTCTCTACTAAAAATACAAATATTGGTTGGGCGTGGTGGTGCGCGCCTGTAGTCCCAGCTTCTCTGGAGGCTGAGGCAGGAGAATAGCTTGAACCTGGGAGGCAGAGGTTGCAGTGTGCTGAGATCACGCCACTGAACTCCAGCCTGGTGACAGAGCAAGACTCTGTCTCAAAAAAAAAAATAAAAATCAGAATGCTAGAACTAGAATAAGCTAAGAGGGCATGTGATTTAAACTCATGGATTTTTACATTTTAAATGTGTTTATGTATTTAGGAGGTACACGTGCAGAATTCTGACATGCATATGTTGTGCAGTGATGAAGTCTGGGCTTCTGGTATACCCATCACCTGACTAGTGAACAGTGGAACCCAATAGGTGATTTTTCAACCCTTACCTTCCTCCTACCCTTGTCCAGTACTTTTGGTTGTAACCTGTACATTTTTAATACAATCACGTGTTGTTTAAAGACAGGGATGCATCTGAGAAGTACACTCGTAGAGAATTTTGTTGCTGTGGGAAGATCATAGAGTGCTTACACAAAGCTAGATGGCATAGCATACTACACACCAGGCTATATGGTATAGCCTACTGTTCCTAGGCTACAAACCTGAACAGCACGTGACTATACTGAATAGCGCAGGCAACTGTAACACAATGCGAAGTATCTATGTATCTAAACATGTCTAAACACAGGAAAGGAAAAGTAAAAATACGGTATCAGAATCAGATGGGGTCAGGCACAGTGGCTTACACCTGCCTCTAATCCCAGCACTTTGGGAGGCTGAGGCGGGTGGATCACCTGACGTCAGGAGTTCGAGACCAGCCTGGCCAACGTGGTGAAACCCTGTCTCTACTATAAATACAAAAATTAGCCGGGCGTGGTGGCACATGCCTGTAATTCCAACTATTTGGGAGGCTGAAGCAGGAGAATCGCTTGCTAACCTGGGAGGCGGAGGTTGAAGTGAGCTGAAATTGTGCCACTGCACTCCAGCCTGAGCAACAGAGCGAGACTCCATCTCAAAAAAAAAGAATTTTATGAGACCACCCTGGCATATGTGGTTCATCATTGACCAAAACACGTTGTTATGAAGCATGTGATTATATTACGTGGTTTAGACTCTGGGTGTGGTTAGATTCCCTGGAGAATATTGATTTTTACTTTGTGTTGGTTTTAACAATCACCACCTCAGGTTCAGACTGCTGGCTCTGTCTTGCCTTCCGTGGACAACGATTACGATGGCCATCCAGACACTGGCAGTGAGAGGGGAGGGGACTTGGCCTCTCCATGGCTCCCAGGGCTCTTTCTAACACAAGCAGTTTCTCCAGTCTTCAGCTTTGCCTCTCGGAGTCTCACTGCCTCTGGCCAGCAGCGAAAAACCAGAAAGTGCACACACAAAGCCAGTGAGTTCCTGCTGGTCTTGTGATATTTCCTTGTCTATCTCCAGCCTCTGGAATCCATGCTATAGGGTGGTCAGCATGAAGGAAAGGGTCAGGGTTTCTGTCTTTCATCCTTAATGGGTGAGTGAATCAATTATTGGAGAAGTAATAAGAGTGAATCACTTCTTATCTAGCGGCCAAGACATTGAATACTTCCTATAAATTACTGCAGTAAGTGACATTTAGTCAAGGAAGAGCCAGCAATTGCTATGGTCTCGACCACTTTCCTCTTATGGATTATTTTGGGGCCAGTTGATATAATCTTCATAAATATTTTCAGAAAATTTGTTTCTAGTTTTGGTCATTTAGAAACACTTAGTTTCTAAAATTCAGTATGTTGTGGCTTGAACGATTTTTTAGTATTTGCTTGTCATTAGAAAAATAGAAAAGAAATGAGTAAGGCTGGGCATGATGTCTCACACCTACAATCCCAGCGCTTTGGGAGGCTGAGGTGGGAGGATACCTTGAGACCAGGAGTTTGAGATCAACCTGGGCAACATAGTGACACCCCCCACGATCTCAACAACAGCAACAACAAAAAGACATTAATGAGATTTAAAAGCATATAATCACCTTATTCATTTCCTGTAAAGGTTTCACGTGTTTGCTTTGCATTCATGCTTGTGGATAAAACAGTCGACATTACTCCAAGAACTCAGGAAACATTTTGTGGGCTCAAGTGCTGGCTCCCCCTCTTGATAGCTGCATGACAAAGATGTCTTTGGGTTTCAGTTTCCTCATCTGTGAAATGAAAACATAGTAATCCTCCCTGGATGGGGTTTTGTTTGAGGATTTGAAGATCTAGTGCAAGTAAAGTGGCTAGAATAGTGTCATTGTTCTGAGAGTTTAAAAGATTTTGTTTTGTTGTCTAGGAATTAAAGATTAACGCCAACAGAGATCACAGAAAGCAGCGGAGAGTCGTAATTTATAAGAAATGTGACCATCTTGTTCTTTCCTCTTTTGTCTGAGGTGGTTCACATTCTGAAAGATCGTCTGTTCCTTGGGTTCCTCAAATCCTTTTTCCTTCTTGCTTTGTGAGCAGAACCTTGCTTTTCCTACTGGACAGAGCCAGCTGGGGCCTGGGTCCCTCTTTTCATTTAGGCCCTTGTCCCCTACTCTTTATGTTTATTAAGGATTTGGGGAGGATGGGGAGGAGGAATAAACCTCTGAAAAAAATGCAGAGACCAGTTTTCTTATTTTAAAATGATGGTCTTTAAAGAAAAATATACTAAAGGCTGGGCATGATGACTCACACCTGTAATCTCAGCACTTTGGGAGACCAAGGCGGGCAAATCACCTGAGGTCAGGAGTTCGAGACCAGACTGACCAATATGGAAAAACCCCGTATCTACTAAAAATATAAAATTAGCCAGGCGTGGTGGCACATGCCTGTAATCCCAGCTATGCAGCAGGCTGAAGCAGGAGAATCACTTGAACCTGGGAGGCGGAGGATGCAGTGAGCCGAGATCGCACCACCGCACTCCAGCCTGAGCAACAAGAGCAAAACTCCGTCTCAAAAAAAAAAAAAAGAAAAATGTACTAAAATTTACCACTAACAATTACTTTTTCATTTTATATCCAGAAAATGGGCTACTCACTTGGCAATTGGTCCTAGGTTTCAGCCCTCCTAAGATATTTCCACAGCTTTTTTACACCCAGGGTGGAGTTCCCCTAGAAGGCCAGCCCTCCTCCCTGGCAGCAAGGATGAGTGCACAAGGAGCCTGTCCAACTTGCTACTAACGACCTTTCTACTCTCGTTCCCCAGGAGCAGCTGGGAGCCTTTTGGGGATGATTTGTATTAACACTCTGGCCCAGAGGTAACCGGGCCCACTCTGAAGTTAAAAGTTGTCCTTGGGTTCAAGGTGAAAACCTCAGCCTGGTCTTCAGTTGTTTCCTGTGTCTCTGTTATATACATTTATTGAGGTTTAACTTACATCCATAAAGTGTGTAAATCTTAAGTGCTCATCTCAACAAAATTTTACACACACGCACACCCATGTGGACACAACCTAGATCCAGATACAGAACATCTCCAACCCCTGGTGTCCTGTCCCAACCCAGATCCTCCCCAAGGGTGGCTGCCATCTGACTCCTGTCACCACAGGTTAGTTTTGCCTGCTTTTGAACTTAGTATAGATGAAATGCTGTAGGAGATGCTCTTGTGTCTGGCTTGTTTCACACAGCATTGTGTCCATGAGATTCATCCATGTTGCTCTGGAGCAGTAATGTGAGCTTTTTCATTGAATAAATACATTCCATTGTCTGAATTTCATTGTAGTATTCCATTGAATGAATATATCCAATGTTTTCATTCTGTCCAAATGGGCCTTTGGGTTATTTCCAACTTGAGGCTATTATAAATAACACTACTGTGGACAGTCATGTACATTTCTAATTAATGATTAATATGGCCTTTGTCCTCCTGTGGTGACCCTATTTTAACCAAGTTGCGGTCACTTATAACCATGAATGTAGCTTTCAGAATGTTTGGATAAGAGGAATAAAGTGGCGAGTATTTATAAAGTGACCTGAACTTCACAATTAAAAGATCATTTACTTTGAAAAGCTGTATAAATGGTTATTTAAAATAGCTATGTGGCTTCTATCAAGCTATAAGTCATCTCTGAGCTTCAGTTTCCCCATCTGTTAAATGGACATAGTATTGTGCAAAAATAATAGAACTGTTTGAAGGATTAGGTGATAGTGAAGTAAAGCACTTAGATGGAGCCTGGCCATCTGAATGCTCAATATTAATTGCTGTTATTAATCTTTTATCATAATGATGATGTAGGGTAAAGACAAAGATGCGATAAAGTTGCGCGAGCATATCACACAAAGCAACCAGCGTAAACCAAGTGGTTTTTTTAAATGCCAGATGTAAGTTCTGCTTTTCTTCCTACTTTATAACCTCTTTCTCATCAACGTTGATTCCTATAGTTAAATAAACCTGTATTTAAACAAAGAGATCTCCTGGATAAGATGGAGGAGGAAGAAAAAAGAAAAAAAAAACTTGGGCTGGGGAATCTGATGATTGTTGGGTCAGCATTAACTTTTGGCCTCAGTTTTAACCTTGGGGGACTGTTTTCATTGTTTGTAACTCTGCCTTAGATTTCTCTTTCCTGGCCTTCTAATAATAGGTAATCATTTGAATTTAATCTGATCTGATCCAGTGTCAGGAATTCCAAAGGCCAGAGAGACAACTATTTCTTTTTCTTTTTTCTTTGGAGACAGAGTCTTATTCTGTCACCCAGGCTGGAGTGCAGTGGCAGGATGTTGGCTCACTGCAACCTCTGCCTCCAGGGTTCAATCAATTCTCATGCTTCAGCCTCCAGAGAACCTGGGATTACAGGCGTGCACTACCAGGCCAAGCTAATCTTTTGTATTTTTAGTAGAGACGGGGTTTCACTCCGTTGGCCAAGCTGGTCTTGAACTCCTGGCCTCAAGTCATTTGCCCACCCCAGCCTCCCAAAGCGCTGGGATTGCAGGCGTGAGCTGCCAGGCCTGGCCTAACTTATTTCTAATCTTACATGTTCCATTGGCTTCCCACATGGAATCACATTAAGGTGTCATCATTTTAAGTGTGGATGCTGCAGCAGAACCCAGGTGGCTTTGATGAGAATGTGCAAACATGTGAGATTAAAAAGCTGCTATTGACAAAGCAGGGGAGTTATTATTATATAAATAGTCTTCAGTCTGCGTCTTTGGATTTATGGTACTGGTCATTTCAGTATTAGCCAAGAAAGCTACCCCACTGGGCAGTCACTCGAAGGAGGGAAGAAGAACGCCTCCCACACCCAAAGGTGTTTCCTAACTCGAAACAGAAACACATTTCACACATTTTTAACTTTTAATTTTGAAATCATTTCAGACTTCCAGGAAGGTCGCAAAAATAGCACAAAGAAACAGCTACCCTTCACCCAGATTCCCAAATGTTAGCACTGTGCCACATCTGCCTCATTCTTCTTTCTCTCTGTTCACACACACACGTGTACACATACACGCACGTACACATACATGCACACACACTCTCTCATTTTTCTGAACCCTTTAAGTTGCAGACATTGTATCCTTTTACCCCTAAATACTTCAATGCATATTTCCTACAAACAAGGCTATTCTGTTTAACACCTACAGTATAGTTATCAGACCTAGAAAATTAATCCTGATGCCCTCTCAGCACTATTACCTAATCTGCAGGCTGTATTCAATGGCCGACTGATGTCCTTTATAGCAAATGAAGAATTTTTTTAGTCCAGAATCTAAGATCACATACTATATGCATTATATTTAGGTGAATCTATTTCCTCAGAAAATAATCTTTTTTTTTTTTTTTTTTTTGAGATAGAATCTTACTCTGTTGTCCAAGCTGGAGTGCAGTGGTGCAATCTTGGCTCACCACAACCTCTGCCTCCTGGGTTCAAACACTTCCCCTGCCTCAGCCTTCCCAGTAGCTGGGACTACAGATGTGCACCACCATGCCCAACTAACTTTTTTTGTATCCCTAGTAGAGATGGGGTTTCACCATGTTGATCAGGCTGGTCTCCAACTCCTGACCTCAAATAATCCGCCTGCCACAGCCTCCCAAAGTACTGGGATTACAGATGTGAGCCCTGCGCCTGACCCTCCTCAGAAAATATTCTAAGGGATGTTGAACCCTCCTTATTAGAAAATCCTTCCCTTAAGATACTATTTTTGCTCTCCTGTTAATTGGATGACCAGCTGAAGGACTAGATCAAAAGAATGTCTTCTAGCATATTTGCCTGTACTTATAGGAATAGGGCATGAAAGTAATCAAAACAAATATATTTCATTGTGTTGATTATATGCAAGTTAGACATCATTTGGGAAGATTAGGTCTTCCTGGCTTTTCAGAAAAAAAAAATGTTAGCATGTGAGTCATGGTGCTGCTTGGTGTTGTCCGTTGGTTGGATGTTAAGCTGTACAATTTGCGTGTCCTGCAGCCAATGCATAGAGTTACAGATGTCCCTTCTAAGAAAGCAGATGCTGTGTTTCTTCTTTCTTCAGACAGTGGTCATAGTTGCTACACTTTCTTTGGCAGATGTGGTGCTGGAGAAAGCCATGCACAAGTGCATCTTGAAGCCCCTGAAGGGGCACGTGGAGGCCATGCTGAAGGACTTTCACATGGCCGACGGCTCATGGAAGCAACTCAAGGAGAACCTACAGCTTGTGCGGCAGAGGAATCCGCAGGAGCTGGGGGTCTTCGCCCCGACCCCTGATTTTGTGGATGTGGAGAAAATCAAAGTCAAGTTCATGACCATGCAGAAGATGTATTCCCCGGAAAAGAAGGTCATGCTGCTGCTGCGGGTCTGCAAGCTCATTTACACCGTCATGGAGAACAACTCAGGTGAGGCTGCTGGAAGCCCAGGATCCGTGCCGCTTCCCTCCCGGGCCAGGGACAGATCTGTCTCCTGTCAGGCTTTCTGATTCCCAATTTCTCCTCCCTTTGGTCTGTTGATTTCACCAAGTGGCTTGCAAAATTATAAGTGATTCTCTGATATCTGACAAATTAGTCACATGCAATGGATTAAAATGTAAGCAGATGAGGGCAGCAAGATTTTTGAACCAGGCCAATTTAATTAAAGATTCAGTTCAGGGTATGGTTACAAATTCAGTCTCTGGAGTCTGAGCTCAAATTTTTCCTCCGAGAAGAAGAAAATTAACTGAGGGACTTTGGCCCCCTTAATCCACCTTGCACGCTGCAGTTTTCTGTGTCTGTAGCCGGATGTGACCCTTCCTTTCATAAGGTGGGGATTAGCTGAGACAGCGCACACATAGCCCCAAGTGCAATGGAAATATCAGCAATTATCATTACAACATTTTGTCCAATGAAGGTTTGTTTCAATGACCTATAGTATGTGAAAGAAACTCAGAGTATTCAGTCATAATGAGGCCTCATTAGAGCCATTTCATTGGCTCGCCCTTCTTTTGCTACAAGCTGAAGCAATATAATTGAAATTCACCAAAGAGTTACAAATTTGGAAAGCCGGCCCTCGGATTTACCCTTGCTGCTTCCTGTAGATGTAGGAATAACCATGAATCATGGATAGTGATGGAGCCCTGCATTGTCCCAGGTCTTCAGTAAGCTTATTGTAATTCCGAGGATGGTTACAAACTTTTCTTCTGAGTGAAACTGCTTAATGGAGAAGCAGCAGAGAGTAAACACAGGCTCTATTAACCACTGCTTGAGTAGACAGGAATGTGTGTGCACTTTGGGAATTGTTGAGTGAAGACATTAAAATATGAGCTCCTGGGCCTGGTAATGATAGGATGTGAACATCGCCTCCTAAGTCTGCAAGCATATTTCACATATAAGAAACATATTTTCTATAGTTCACAGTCATTTCTAAAAAATTCCCCAAATAATATCTGCACGGGATTATGCTCCTCTGAAGCAGTTTCTCGACATTAATATAGACAGGATAATTCTTTGTTGTGGGGGCTGTCCTGCTTCCTGTAGGAAGTTTAACAACATCCCAGATGTCAGCTGCACCCCCACCCTCCAGTCATGTCAATGAAAAATGTCTCCAGACAGTGCCAAATGTCCCCTGGGGGACAAAATCATCTCCAGTTGAGAACCAGTGATGTAAAGAAAACTAGAAGTAAAGGCTAACATTTTTTCCAATATGTTTCTATTAATCAGTGTATATCTTTAACATATACCGAACTCGCACATTTAAAGAAATTAACTGTGTGCTCACATTGAATACAGAGCAAAGTTTGCTTATTCCTGGTTTGAGTTTGGTCTTGTCATTATGTTTGTGAATAATGTACACAGCAAACAATAGGAAATAAAACACAAAGAATTAGCATAAGTAAATATTTTAGAAGTGTTTTATAATGTTGTTTGCTAAAAGTTAAAATATTTTAAAGAGTATCCTGTTCTATCACCTAATTTTATACAAATTATAAAACTAGGGAGAAAATCTGTAATGTGTTCATTGATTCATAGACATTCATTCTGAAACTGTAAGGGCTGGTCTCTAACATTAGCAGCTGGGAGGGTCACAGGCTACACAGGATTCCAGAAACACCCACCTCTGTTTATAAATAACACATTTCCCCAGAGTGACTCCTTGGTTTCTAATAAAAGCAGCAAGTAGGATATGAAAGAAAGAAAAGTTGGTAAAAATATTCCGTCCCGCTGTTTGTTCCTGCTCTCAGGGAGGATGTATGGCGCTGATGACTTCTTGCCAGTCCTGACCTATGTCATAGCTCAGTGTGACATGCTGGAATTGGACTCTGAAATTGAGTACATGATGGAGCTCCTAGACCCGTCGCTGTTACATGGAGAAGGTAACTATTTTTGAGAAAAGTTGAAGGAACTGGGTGATATTTTTTTCATTTCTTTATAATTGAGGTGAAATTCATGTCACATAACATTATCATTTTACAGTGAACAGCTCAGTGGCATTTGGTGTATTCACAATGTCATGCATTCTCCCCCTTTATTTAGCTTCAAACTGTTTTCTTCACCCTAAAATAAAACTCTGCACCCATTAAGCAGTTACTTGGGTGCTTTTTTGACATCTTAAGTGTTAACTGCATTTTTTTTTAATTAAAAGAATGTACTAACCTTTTTCTGATTACAAAAGTGATAATACACACTCACGGTAGAAAATTTGGAAAAGTCTGGAAAAAAAAGAAAAAACATAACCCCATCTTAACTATACTTCACTAAGATTGCTTAATGGCAAGTAAAAAAATCTGTTTCATAGAATAAATGCCATTTTTTTTTTAAGAAATGATTTCTTTGATTCCAAGAGGAAATTACAAACTTTTGTTGAGAATACTTCCATTGCCAGAAAAATAACCTGCTCTTATGTTAGTGAAATGGATAAAAGTTTGGCTTTGTTTTCACTTTTTAAAATTTCATTTTCAATATGAAAACAGTATTAATTTTTTTCCAGTTTTTTTTTTTAAAGTATCTGCCCATTTTTACAATAAAAATACAGGAGTGTGGAATCTGTGCATTTTGCTTTCAATTTATCTTGGCAGTTCGGGTTCCTTCTTCCTGTGTCTGCCTAACCCCAACATGTCTTAGCAGAAATTCCTTCTCCTTACACACGGCTTAGGTATTTTACCATGGAAATGATTAGAATGTTTGGCACGGTAGTGCACAGCCTTGAAAAGCAGAAATAACTGGGACTCCATGTGAGCTTGTCTTTTTAAAGGAGAACAAATCAAGGCCTGTGCACCGTGAAGCCTCTTAATCCATTTTTATATATCCAGATAAAAGCCCAGACAAGCCCTGGGAGGGATTTTTATGTATTCTTTCTTCCGGTGAGTTTCAGTCTGGGCTTGAGTGGAAAGGTCCATCTTGGACGGGATTCCCTAAGGAATGTGTCATCCCAGCATTTTCCCTGGAGGGAATGAAATGCATTTTTATCACCCCCAGAATGTGCCCCTTAGTCTCCTCAGTCCTGTAATGTGAATTCCCCAGGCCTTGGTTTTCCTGTCCGAGGGACTGCCCTCCCTGGAGCCCTGAATATGCCCTTCCCACATGGCCTAGATAGTGCTGACTCAGGATGAGGGATGAATCTCTCTCCTCCCGTCCCTAACCCCAGGCAGGTATGAATGGGCCTCTTTCATGCTTTCACCCTTTAGCCTCTTCTGTCTCCTCATTAATATTCCTGACCCTGGAACCAGACACTTCTTGATGAGCCTGGAGGCTCTCCCTGGAGCTTTTCTTGCCTGCTCTGCCCTGGGATTAGACAGGACAAGGCCAAACGTGTGGTTTTGCCCAGGGACCAAGAGAAGCGTGTTAGTCTAACACGGCATGCTTTCCTTCCTTCCACTGGAATATTTGTTATTAATACAGTTTGAGGTTTGGTTATTCTTTTTCAAGCTTCAATCATGTTTAATTCTAGTAATAAGTATCTTAGGGCTTTGGGGAAAAAGACATGCCAGTTTCACTTAGAAAGTCACGATTCCATTGCTGACAGTGTGCACTCAGGACAAACATTTGCTTATATCTTGTGGCCCAAGGATAGAGACAGCTACTTCCTGCCCCTTTCTCAGATGGGCCCGGGCAAGGTCCTGTGTTGATAACTGATGGATAGGTGGTTGTCATCTCCGCACAAATCCCACAAGAAAGACAAGGGCACAGCTAGGGAGGACACAAAGCGGCTGGTGAGCTCGCACTTGAACTAGAGCCTGCTTCCACTTAACCGTGTCTGGGACTTCTTGGCTTCCTTCCTTGGGAGAGCAGGCGGCCTAGTCGGGTTGGCTGTGACCACAGACCAGGCCTGCACAGCATCGAACTGAAGCTATGCATCCTGGGAGGAAGAGGCTACTGAGCAGTGGCAGCAATACAGATGGGACTTTTCCGTGCCTGCCCAAAGTCCTCTTTGGTTTGTGGGGTGGCAGCCACGTCTCTTTTCTGCTGTTTAAGCAGGTATTCTCATTTGCCAAAAAGGCATCACAGAATCCCTTAGAAGTGCACAGCTCTTGTGGTAGAGCTAAAGTTTTGCTGAAATTTAAAACCTTCTCTAATTGCATCCACATGTTTCAAAGTGTGGTCAATTTTGTGTTTCCAGCATTTTGAGTTTTCTCCTTAGTGTCCTGAACAGATGAGAGCTAGGGAGTCTAAAATTTGAAGTCCAAGGGAGCCCCCCTCCACCCCTACAAAGATTCTAACAGTCTTCCAAGTCCTGTTGCTCAAATCTTGACCCCTCCACACGGCCTTTCCTGAATGTGTTCATATTGATTTCTCCTGAAATTCTCTGTGTAGCATCTGTATTCTGGATTACTGAGTTTCACACACAGTCCCATGCTGATTTCTTTGTGGGGCAAATATTTGTAAAGCTCAACAATTCAGGCCAGGCACGGTGGCTCACACCTGTAATCCCAGCACTTTGAGGGGCCAAGGCAGGCGGGTCACTTGAGGTCGAGAGTTCGAGACCAGCCTGACCAACATGGAGAAACCCTGTCTCTACTAAAAATATAAAATTAGCTGGACGTGGTGGCACATGCTTGTAGTCCCTGCAACTCAGGAGGCTGAGGCAGGAGAATCGCTTGAACCCGGGAGGCAGAGGTTGCTGTGAGCCGGGATCATGCCGTCGCACTCCATCCTGGGCAAGAAGAGCGAAACTCTGTCTCAAAAAAAAAAAAAAAAAAGATCAAGAATTCAAAACTCTTAACTAGGGCAATTATGCTGTAGGTGGCAAGGTCTGGAAAACCCTTCAGACCACTCTGTACGCAAAAAGCTTGACATGTGATCAATGGAAAGTGCATGGCTCAGGATGACCCAGATTATGCTGCAGGAAAAAATAACCTCAAGTCTTCATCCACAACCTTAAAACAACAAGGGTGCTTTTCTTTCTCGAGTTCACATCCAGCGCAAGTTTGCAGGGTGTGCGGCTCCCGATCCACATGAAGGGGACAGTTGCCATCTTGCGTGTTGCTACTTGTTGACCAGAGAGAGGCTTCCATGGGGTCTCACATAAACAGTTAACGGTGACACTTCTGCACAAAACTCATTTCACCAAACTGACTTATGGTCCCTGCAGGAATAAATTGCCAGTGTTTTTTTTTTTTAGAAAAAGACACATTCATAAAGTTCTGGAGAGTGGGACTCACATTCTACTTCTTACAAACCTACTTCTCCTCCGTAGCTCGCTGTGGCTCACAGTAGAGGATCGATGGGTATGCTGACAAAGAATGTCTGTAAATCTAAAATGTGCTGTGCCCAATGAGGGAATTTTTAATGAACATTCAGGGCGACACCTAGTGGCTGTTCAGTACGGAGACCGTAAGTTCCTCCCCAGGCACCTAATCATGTTAGGACAAAGCATAATTATTCATATGAACGAACACACACACATCTCACAGTGTCGTCAGCCCTTTTACACTCCTCAAGAACATAAGAGGTCATTCCTAAAGCAGCATCACAGGAACATCATTTTATCCTAGATGCCAGATGTTATGTTAGTAAGGGGTAAGAAAGGGAATCAGGGGAGAGAAATTATTTTTGAAGTATTCACATTTTTGTGAACAGTTCTTTCAAAGTGTATAATTTACTTAAAATTCAGAAAATATCCATTTAATACTTGTAGTTGTTGTTGTTGTTTGAGACGTAGTCTTGCTCTGTCGCCAGGCTGGAGTGCAACGGCTTGATCTCGGCTCACTGCAACCTCCACCTCTCAGGTTCAAGCGATTCTCCTGCCTCAGCCTCCCGAGTAGCTGGGATTACAGGCGTCCGCCACCACACCCAGCTGATTTTTGTATTTTTAGTAGAGACGGGGTTTCACCATGTTGGCCAGGCTGGTCTCGAACTCCTGACCTCGTGATCCGCCCGCCTCGGTCTCCCAAAGTGGCTGGGATTGCAGGCATGAGCCACTGTGCCTGGCCATGTTTTTCTTTTTACTTTTTTTTTTTTAAAAAAAACAAAACTCTTTTTTTTTTTTTTTGAGACAGAGTCTCACTGTGTTGCCAGGTGCCAGGCTGGAGTGCAGTGGCGCGATCTCGGGTCACTGCAACCTCTGCCTCCCGGGTTCAAGCAATTCTCCTGCCTCAGCTTCCCGAGTAGCTGGGACTATATAGGCGCACGCCACCACGCCCAGCTAATTTTTGTATTTTTAGTAGAGACGGGGTTTCACCATGTTGACCAGGATGGTTTTGATCTCTTGACCTCGTGATCTGCCCACCTCGGCCTCCTAAAGTGCTGGGATTACAGGTGTGAGCCACCACGCCCGGCCAACAAAATTCTTGTTTATCAGAAATAGAAAATACCAATTTCTAAAAGAGAAAGCCAAGGGCAGGTGTTGCCAGGAGTCTATGGACTGATGGAGGTGATTCTGGCCTTGGATCGTCTCACAAGCCTGACTTTCTCCCCACCTCCCTATCAGGCCTTAATACCCCAACTATGCCTGGCAAACATTTTTCACAATTGCACTTTAATAATTTTGGCCAGGCAAGGTGGCTCATCATGCCTGTAATCCCAGCACTTTGAGAGGCTGGGATGGGTGGGTCAGTTGAGGCCAGGGTTCAAGACCAGCCTGACCAATATGGTGAAACCCTGTCTCTACTAAAAATAAAAATATTAGCCAGGGGTGGTGGCGCATGCCTGTAATCCCAGCTACTCAGGGGAGGATCGCTTGAACCTGGGAGGCGGAAGTTGCAGTGAGCTGAGATTGTGCCACTGCACTCCAGCTTGGATGACAAAGCAAAAAGCAAGACTCCCTCTCAAAAACAAAACAAAACAAACAAACGAACAAACACTTTAGAGGCTTGGTCAGTCTCACGTGCTAGAGTGGAAATCCCATCAGTGACAACGGGAACCTTATAAGGCTGGCTTGCCTATGCTCCCCTGGCTCCTCCCAGGCCTGGGTGGCTCCATAAATCTCTGTGGGATGGCTGTGTGAAGGGCCAGGTGGAGGAGTGAATGGCGTGCTCTTGGACATGTGCTTCTGTGATCCCACAAGGAAATGCATGTAGAAGAAATACTAAAAACACAAAACATGCCCTCTAACGCAGGCACCCCCTGTTAAAAACCCGAGAGCGGAGGCTGGCACTGGGAGGACCCACTCTTTCTGCTCTTTTCAGGAGGCTATTACTTGACAAGTGCATACGGAGCACTTTCTCTGATAAAGAATTTCCAAGAAGAACAAGCAGCGCGACTGCTCAGCTCGGAGACCAGAGACACCCTGAGGCAGTGGCACAAACGGAGAACCACCAACCGGACCATCCCCTCTGTGGACGACTTCCAGGTGCGCAGCTGGCCACCCCTTTGCTTCCTTCGTCCTCCAGGAATGCAGAGCTGGCTAACCCAGTGCATCCCAGCTCAGAGTTCCCCACTGTGTTGAATTATTTGTCAGGAAAGGGTATCTCAAACCACCCTCTGGCCTTGTTACACTGCTCTGTTTTCTTTACATTTATATATGCATGGGATATTTGGCCCAAGTTTTGTTGTCCTTAAGAAAACCAAATTGCATGAAGGCAGGATTTCTGCCAAAACAAGCAGGCAAGTCAAAAAGGAGGAGGAAGCGCTTGGCACAGGCATTGGAGATTTTGTTTCATCAGGAAACAGCCGCTGTGTTACGCGATGCAATTGGCCTAGTTTCTCTTTGGGAAGAGGGAGAGGATGTGATGTCTGTCCTCCTCTCCTTCCCTTTTCTCTCGCCCATTCTCCAAAACAGAAGACCCCAGGATCTCAGCAGCAGCAGCAACAGCTCTGGCAGCAGTTTGCAGCCCAGAGTGACCGGGAGAGCATCTGAGCGAGTCCTGCTCAGGATCCCTGACAGGACTTTTCCTGAACATGAGCTGCTGCTTGGGAACATGGGATTCCCAATGGGCTTGTTTCTTATAAAGTAGAGGTGGGTTAGGGCTATAGAAATCTTTACCCAAGGCCAGGCATCAGGGCTCATGCCTGTAATCCTAGCACTTTGGGAGGCCGAGGCGGGTGGAGCACTTGAGGTCAGGAGTTCGAGACCAGCCTGACCACATGGTGAAACCCTGTCTCTCCTAAAAATAAAAAATTAACTGGGTGTAGTGGCAGGCATCTGTAAACCCAGCTATTCAGGAGGCTGAGGCAGGAGAATCGCTTGAACCCAGGAGGCGGAGGTTGCAGTGAGCCGAGATCATGCCACTGTACTCCAGCCTGGGTGACAGAGTGAGATTTCATTTCAAAAAATAAAAACAACACCACCAACAACAAAGGAAATCCTTACCCAACACAATAATTCCTGATTCATTCATTGTCTGTGAAATAATGAGTGAGTTGCCAAATGTCTTCAAATAATATTTCGAAGGCTTTTAATTAAATGATAAAACCTGCCTGTGCTTTGTTTTTCTGTTTCCCATGATGAGTTTCCAAGCAGGGAGGGATCTGGAAAGCAGGACAGATCTGTCTACATGTCCACATTCACCTGCTTTGCCATTTTTTTTTTTTAGATGGAGTCGTCTCCCTCTGTCGCCCAGCCTGGAGTGCAATGGCACGATCTCTGCTCACTGCAACCTCCGCCTCCCAGGTTCAGACGATTCTCCTGCCTCAGCCTCTGGAGTAGCTGGGACTACAGGTGCTCGCCACCACACCCAGCTAATTTTTTTTTTTGTATTTTTTGTAGAGATGGTGTTTTACCATGGTCGCCAGGCTGGACTCAAACTCTGGTCTCAACTGATCCGCCCACCTCAGCTTCCCAAAATGCTGAGATTACATGCGTGAGCCACCGTGTCTGGCCATTTTTTTACAAGAGATCTGAAAATAGAGGGTCAGATGAGGCGGCTCACACCTGTAATCCCAGCACCTTAGAGGCTGAGGCAGGAGAATCACTCAAGGCCAGGAGTTGGAGACCAGCCTGGGCAACAAAGTGAGACCCCGCTCTACAAAACACAACAAAAAATGTAAAGTTAGCCAGGCGCGGTGGTGGTCACCTGTAGTCCCAGCTCCTAAGGCGGCTAAGGTGGGAGGATCACTTCAGCCAAGGAGTTTGAGGCTTCAGTGGCCATGATCACACCACTGCACTCCAGCCTGGGCAACAGAATGAGACCCTGTCTCAAAAACAAAAAAAAGTCGATCTTTGCAAGCCAAGATCAGCTCATTCTTCGCCAAGATTGCAGTATTCTCAGAAATTCCTTCTCAAGCACATAAACCTAAAGAGTGAGAACGCATGCGCTGTACGCTCCCCACCCTGTTGCACTGTTTAAGAAGGTCCCCATGCCACTCAGCACATGCAGACCCCTGGGGTGCCATCATAGAGCCATCCAGGGAGGGGCTGCCTGAGGCAGAACAGAGGAAGTGAGGAAAGTTCGTTGTTCCCTTCCCCACCGGCCAACACACCCTTCCTCCTCCACCTCTTCACCTGGAGACCCCAGACACCATGGAGCTGCTGATTCTGCAGCCACTCCCTCCTGCCCTCATTGACCCTGCTCACCTTGGAGGCGCACACCTTCTCAGAATGTAACCAAAGAGGGACATGCTCAGCATTCAGCTCAGGGGTCAAAGCAAAACCTCAGACCCAAGCTCCATCTGAAATCCCTAAATCAGAGGTCAAAGGCACAAAGGTCTTCTCGCATGGGAAGAAACAGTACACCTTAGTGGTAAAGGCGGCAGGGCTGACTCTACCACGTCCTAGCTGTGTGGCTTTAGGCGCGTTACTTAGCCTCTCTGTGTCTCAGTTTCTTCACTGGTCCAACAGGGATCATGTAGACCCTGTCTCTAAGGAAAAAAAGGTTTAAAGAGTGTCAGTGTCACTCTGGGTGCCTCCCACTAGCTCACCTCTCTTGCGAAGTCACTGGGCTAGCAGACGTCCTCACAGAAGTAGATACAAAACATATCTTACATGTGCAGAGCTCACCATCCTTCCCAAAACTTTCCCTTCTGTTATCCCAGGAAACCCTCTGCCACGCAGGCACCTGGGCAGAGAGCCCTCCTTCCCTTCACTGCTGATCAGGGTTGCCAGATTTAGAGGAAGAAAATGTATTTGTTTTCTAGATGCAACTCAAATGTAACTGGGTGTTCTAGATTTCAACTGATAATTCCACTCTTAAGGAAACAGAAACAAAGTTATCTGGGGTCCCAAAACCTAAGAGAAGCCGAGTGAGTTTAAGATTCTTTATGCCTGGTCTGGGCTTTGTGTCTTGTAAGATCACAGGTTTACATATTTCATGATAGCATGTAGCTGGCATGGTTGCAGCGCCTGAGCCTGCAAATGTCTTTGTTTAATTCCCTGCAGCACCACCTTGCACGTAATCAGCTCCATCTGCAAAGTATTTGGCAGAATCAACCTTCTTCTCCTTCTGACTTTTTCCACATTGTGCCCAGAGTCACTAGGAGCCTTGTATTAGATTGAATCACATGAAATCACCATTTAGAGGAGACAAAAAATAGTCAAATGTCAGCACTTTTGTGTGTGATTCAACCTAAATTATTGCCCTTGTTTAGGATTATTTTAAAAGTGTGTTAAAAGTGAGCACAAGCCAGATGCAGAGGTGTGCACCTTCAGACTTAGCTACTCAGGAGGCTGAGGCAGGAAGATCACTTGAGCCCAGCACTATGAGTACAGCCTGGGCAACATAGTGAGATCCCATCTCTTAAAAGGAAACGCAAAAAGCAAAAAGTGAGCACAGTGTGTGCTGTTTGTCTAGATACTTTCAATCTCTTTCTCCTGACTTCCTTCATACCCTTGTGCTATTTGGTTTATTTTTCAAGCTGGGAAGAAACCCAGCATTGGATGTGGTTCACACTCTCAAGCAGGGGTTTCTTAACCAGGCTTTATGAGGGATATAGAAAGATCAGAACCAGGCCTGCGTGGACTTCTGGCTTCTTACAGTTGCAGTGAATCATGTAGTTATCCTCACCACTGTCCAAAGTCGGATAGCCTCTTTCCTTGCCATCCAAAGCCTCGTGGCCTGACATCAGACATTATGACGGGACAGGGTCTGGAAGTGGCTCACAGTTACCCCCTCCCCTGGTCTCCCATCATGCTCACCGTCTAGTTTTCTCTTCTGACTGTCAACATTCTTCTTCCACCTGCAGAATTACCTCCGAGTTGCATTTCAGGAGGTCAACAGTGGCTGCACAGGAAAGACCCTCCTCGTGAAACCTTACATCACCACCGAGGATGTGTGTCAGATCTGCGCTGAGAAGTTCAAGGTGGGGGACCCTGAGGAGTACAGCCTCTTCCTCTTTGTTGACGAGACATGGCAGCAGCTGGCAGAGGACACTTACCCTCAAAAAATCAAAGCAGAGCTGCACAGCCGACCTCAGCCCCACATCTTCCACTTTGTCTACAAACGCATCAAGAACGATCCTTACGGCGTCATTTTCCAGAACAGGGAAGAAGCCCTCACCACCTCCTAGAAGATAGGTGGGACTTCCTAGTGGTGCATCCAAAGGGGAGCTGGAAGCCTTGCCTTCCGGCTTCTATGTGCTTGAGCTTGAAAAGCAGTCACCTCCTCGGGGACCCCTCAGTTTAGTGACTAAGCCATCCACAGGCCAACTGGGCCAAGGACAACTTTGTCCATGCAAGGTAGCTGAGGTTCGTGAAACAGTAGGAGTCTCTTTTGGCAATGGAGAATTGCATTTGATGGTTCAAGTGTCCTGAGATTGTTTGCTGCCTACCCCCAGTCAAGATCTAGGTTGGCTTACATGTATGTAGATGTGCAGAAGAAACACAAGGCACAAGCTCTTTTGAATTCAACAGCAGGTGTTTGCAAGACTGTCCGATGCAGTGCGTCAGGTGATTCTCACTCCTGTGGATGGCTTCCTCCCTTCCTTCCTTCCTTTCTTTTTCCTTTTTTTTTTTTTACAAAGAACCTTCATGTTTTTATATATTTCATAGAAATTTTTATAGCAGTTGCAGGTAAACTGTCAGGATTGGTTTTTAAAATATTTTTGTAACTTTAAAATATTCTATAATTATGCATGTGATTTTAACATTTAATATTCAAAAATAAATCTCTTGCTGGATTTGAGAGTATTGCATTTTAAAAGTCTCTCTTCTGTAACTGGATGTTTTGGCAACTTTGTGGGGAGAGACAGCTGGATTTCTTAAAGCCATGTATCCCTGACACTGGCCACAGAATGCCTTTGGAAATCGGATGTACTGTTATCTTGTTCACGTGTAGTGATGTTTTGCTCTTTTGTTTTTTAAACAAATGATACTGAGAATAAGGAGAGAAATGAATGTAGGGAGAGGTAGAGAGAGAAATACAGACTCTAACAAAGGACTGAGGAGTGCAGTCTGCTGGTTCAGGCTCTTCGAAAGATGTGGAAAAACAGATAGAAGGATCCACCTATGCTTAAAATACTGTAAATATGCAATGAGGTTTGACAAAATCAACTCCATGTGTGATTTGCTTTTAGAAACAATTTTGAAAGCCCCCTGAGGAAAATAAAAATCGGGACTCCATGTTTGGATCCCCTTCCGCAAACACTCCCTTCATTGAAGTTGTTTTTCTCTCTCCTGGATTTTCCCTCTGGGGTCCCCTTCCACACTCTCTCGTGGAAGCCTGTCCTCCCCTCCTAAACTCCATCTCTCTCTCTGTTCCCTTCCACTCAGTGTGGAGCTGCTTTTCTCTCCTGGATTCCATCTTTCTGGATTCTCTCACTCAGTGTGAGAGTTAGCTGTTTCTTTCTCTCTCCTTCTCCTGTTTCTCTCTCTCTTTAAATAAATCACTTCCTACAAACAAACAAACAAAAAAAATCAAGAAGAATGCCTTTTCTCCCCTTTCAATAGAAATTAAAACTAACAGCATCAAACTATTGGGACCCGAAAGCAAGATGTATAATGTGGCTTTTGTGGAGTTAAATAAGATGCTGTACAATGGAGAAAATAATGTGGAAATACACACAAAAAAACTACATTATCAGAATCTACAGTGAAATTAAACTTACATTAAATAAAACCAGTTTGCAGGTGCACAAACGATGAGGGTCTTGTATCCATGTAACACAGGAAGTTACAAAAACACGCTATTGTACTGTGTAAAGATGCATAGTCATCTAATTTGGTTGGCTTTGTACCTTGTACCTTTTTTAGCCTTGCCTTTTGTTGAACTAGAACCCTCAGCATATACTGTGTTGTACTTCCTTTTGTAAATGATTTTTTAAATGGAATTTTGCACATAATACATTGTAATACTGTATGATAATCGTGTGAAAATAATTTTTGAAATGTCCTTTGGTTGTCTTTCCTTTTTTCCTTTAGAGTAGGAATATATTCATGCACCGCACAGGGTCCTGGACAGATGAAATCCAAGCCAGGGTTTGTGGTTAGACGATCTATTCAGGGAGTAAGCAGAAAAGCTCATGTTTCCCAGAAGCTCCTCCTGATAGGGGGCAAAAGTTAAGGAGCAGGAGGAAAAGCTCATCCTCCCACCTGAGAGTGTTTCCATGGTTATCTAGTAGAGCACTTGGCTTAGCTGGACCTGGAGCGAATCACAGGTAATTGAACAAGGAGTTAGCCGGGGCCCTGCAGACAGCCCCGCCCTGTCCTCATACCACTTCTGCAATGCCCTGGCTGACAGGTCAGTGCTGTTTCTAAATTGACAGGACAGAGGCCCCGTCTCCTCACTGCTATACTCGCCATGCTTGGAATGGTGCCTGGCATATATTAATAGTAAGTGCTCAATAAATCCTTGTTAACTGAAGGAAGGAAAACACAAGTTTAGAAGGGTTTCTAACTCATCAGTGGGAGAGATCCCTAAAGATTAGAACGAGGACTGAACGGGCTGCTTGCTTTCGATGTTTACAATGAACTAAAAGATGACAGCTCAGTCCATATGGTTGCCCTTCCCACTCTTCAAACTAGGATCATCAGGCTTTGTTTTAAAGCAGGTCACAACCTTTGGATCCGAGGCAGCCTGTGCAGCCTTCCGCGGGATGAGAGTGAGCCCAGAAGAGGAAAAGGTAGCGTGGGCAGAAAGCGACATCACAAGACAGTCCCTGGTTTTGTCGTTGGGTAATGCTTCCCTGTTAAAATGACAACACAGCATGCGCCTCCGTTTTCCCCCCACGCAGGCATTTCTCACTTCTCAAATTGCCAGGAAACAGACTTGGGTGAAGGTTGGAAGGAATAGGAGGAGAGTAAATATACACATGCTGGGTGGAGGAAGAGGAGGATGCATGTCCAAATTTAAAACTATGTTATAGCTAAGGTGGGAGGATCGCTCGAGCCCAGGAGTTGGAGGCTGCAGTGAGCTATGATCCCACCAACTGCATTGCAGCCTGGGTGACAGAGAAACCCTGTCTCTTCACCCCAAAAAAGTAAAAATAAAAACATGTTATAAAGTTTAATGCTGGCCAAAAGAAGGGATTTTTTTTTTTAATGTTGCATGCACTGCCAAATACTTTCACTCTAGCACCACCCCTTCCCCCGGGACACAGAATAGAAATAGCGACTGTTGAAATAGTTCATATTATGTGGAAGTTACAACTTCCGATCTATAAGAAAATACAAAGGACAGGAAACCCAAGCATGAATGCTTCCATTCACAAATGTGGTTCCGTCTTCACTGGGCAGCTGTTACCTTCAGCTTCTTTTTTTTTTTTTTTTTTTAGTTTTTTTGTTTTGTTTTGTTTTTTATTGCATTTTAGGTTTTGGGGTACATGTGAAAAACATGCAAAGTTGTTGCATAGGTGCATATGTGGCAGTGTGATTTGCTGCCTCCCTCCCCCTCACCCATATCTGGCATTTCTCCCCATGCTATCCCTCCCCAACTCCCCCCCCCGCTGTCCCCCCCACTCCCCTGCAACAGACCCCCGTGTATAGTGCTCCCCTCCCTGTGTCCATGTGTTCTCCTTGTTCAACACCCTCCTATGAGTGAGAACATGTGGTGTTTGGTTTTGTGTTCTTGTGTCAGTTTGCTGAGAAAAATGTGGCACATATACCTTCAGCTTCTTTAAGAGACTTGAAATGAGGGAGCACTCCAATCTCTAACAGCATGCCTGGTCATGCCTGGTCACACCTGGTGTGCTTAAATTCTTCCATTTAAAAGTAGAGTTTGCCTGAATTCTGAGGCTCTGTATAAAACACTTTAATGAATCTGAGTATTTCCTTTGACTGCACACATTAGAACTGCTATAGCCAGCTCTCATTTCTCACTGCTGGGGAATGGGGGATGGTCAGATCCTGCCACCTGCGGAGAGGGGTTCAGAACCTGAGGACCAGGGGTGGCCAGGGAGGAGCTCCTTCCTAGACGGTGTGTGCCTCTGTAACCAGCCTTCAGTTTCCTGGGGGAAATACCACTACACATAATTAGCTCCATTGCTTCCCTTTCTTCTCATTTCCCCAGCATGATTCTGTGGGCTGGGTTTCCCTCATGCGGTAGGTTCGAGGATGCTCTTACCTCTATTCCAAGGCTCCTTGACAAAACGCAGGCTCTGATCCTTTTCACAATTTGTTTCTGCAGTTCCAACCAGAGACTCAAAAACCGTGAACCCAGTCCCACTGCAAACACTGCTCACCCACACTATCTGTTACCAAGACTTGGTGTCCTCTCTTCTATTTGAATAGGTGGCTCTCAGCTTTGGCTCTCAGCTTGAAGTCACCTGCAGTCTTTTAAAACTCCCGATGCCCCAGCTGCCCAGCCTGTCAGAATCTCTGCAGAGGTGACCCAGCAAGCCACATTTATTTTAAACTTTCAAGGTGTGTCTGCTGGGAAAACCACTGGTTTAGATCAAAATGTGGATGTTAATATAAAAACACACCTGGGAGAAGTAATGCCTTGCCTAACCAAGGCCACTGACAGCTAACCAAGCATGCACTCTCAACCTGATTTGGCTGGCAGAGGACCATGGAACGCGTACTTCTGGCCTGGTGCTATCCAGTAAGAATACGAGGCAAGCCACATAGGTAATTGTACATTTACTAGTGGCCACCTTTTTAAAAAGCAAAAGGAAATGGATAGAATCAATTTTAGTAATTTTATTTAGGTCACGATATCTCAAATATATTTCAACAACTAATCAAAAATATCAAAGAGGTATTTTACATTCTTTTATTTTTTTATATTATCGTCAAAGTCTTGTGTGTATTTTGTACCTACAGCACATCTCATTTCACACTGGCCATGTCTCAAATACTCAATAGTCACATGTGGTTGGCAGCGACCATATTGGAGAGTGCAGTTCTAGCATATCAACTAGGGATGATTTTAAATGTTAAAAAAGAAAACTGCATGTGCATATAAAATAAAAACATTCACAGGTTACATCTACAAAGGAACAGACACATGCATACGGTCAGATACATGCACCTGTTACTAGCCAGGGATGAGAATAGCATCTTGCCTCTTCAGGTGCTGCTGTAAGACAAACATAAATTAATCCATGCAAAGTGCTTAGAACATCCAGGCACCACACCACAAGCACCGTTAACCGTTACTTAATATTATCGTTAGATAATCGGCTGCTTTGACATTTACCCCCTACTGCTTATTTCTGCTTACCCATTCAAGCTAGTATCTGCTGGCAAGTTTCTTGTGAAACAGAAGAAAGGCGGTAATGGGTATCAAAGGTTTAAGAAAAATGTATTGGGGCAGGTTGCTCAATGTAGGAAGATCAAACATAAAGTGAATACTAGTGATTAACTTTATCATTGTTACTGCTGATGGTGGTGATGGTGGTGTGTGTGCGAGTTGAGAGTGGCTCATTTTCCCCATTCCCTGCTGGCCAAGAGCATCATCAGGGCCCACAGCCAGTGGTGACTTTCGCCAAGAAGGGAAAAGGAAGCAAGGGAGTTTGCAAAGACACTTTGCTGGCTTCCCAGTAATGGCCACAGTAAAATCCCGAGAGGAACCGTCTCTGCCTGCACAAGAGTCTAAAATGGTATTTCCCAGAAATAAATTAGTAAATAAAAGCAGAAGTATAGTCAGTGATTATTTTAACAACTTTCCTCCACTTTTTTCCCCTTTTATTATATTTGCTAATTTATATAGAATTTGTATGTACATTTGTATCATTTAACAAGATTATTCTTTAAAACATTGTGCTTTGGCAAGAAGAATATGGAGTTTAATGTGATTAATTCTCTTTATTTCTGATGTGCATGCTTCTGATTTCTTGCTACTTCTACAAATTATGAGAGAATGCACTTATTTACCATATTGCAGTTTCCATCCATTTTAACTTTCTCACTCCCATTTTTCTCTGGAGCCTATTGATGTATGATCTTATGCAGAACAGACTTATGCATCTATTATCTACTGAAGAAAAACTACAGAAAACAATAAACTGCTAGAGACTCATTAACCAATCAGAAAAAAAAATACGTAAGTGAACCGGCTAGGACATCACAAAACTCCTGTTTTTTACTAGCACATGAAAATATGAGACTTGACAAATAGCAGACTCTCATTGAACAGATAGTTTAGAGTTTTGCTGTGAAAGCAGAGTCCGTGAATCAAGCATCATATCTCTCGGGAGTCTGTGAGAATCTCAGGCCCTGGCAAACTTGCTGCATCAGAATCTGCATTTTAACAAGACTCGTGTGTGCATTCGAGTTCACTTGAGAAGCATTGGTTCAAGGTATATTTGGGGCAATGGCATTTGTGCAGCTGATACAAATACACAAATGTAGTTGGTGTGCTGCTCTTATAGCCCTGCAGGAAAGGAGAAGAAAATAGCTCATAATTATTTTATTAAGAATAAGGCTAACTTCGTTTAAAATCGCATACATTATGGACAAAAGGCTTAACATGCAAATATCAGGAACCAAGTTTTTACTTCATTATATATGTTCAATTATATTCTTACTGCTTTGATGGGGAAAAGGGGCTTGAAGGGCGGGAGGACAAGATTCTGAAAATCAGGTTGGATTGCTGAAGTCAAACTTAATGATTTTGCTGAAGAGTGGCTTCTCTCACCTTCAACACCTGTGTGAGGGCAAACAGGAGCAGCGCAGGGGGAGCGCTCTGTCTGGGCTGGCAGCTTGCACAAGCACATGTGCCCATGCACAGATGTCGTCATGCAGTCTGCACAATTAATTAGTCGCTCTGTCTGAATGTGACATGGGAAACATATAAGATTTCTTATTTTCTTAAAGAACAGCTGGGCCGGGTGCAGTGGCTCACGCCTGTAATCCCAGCACTTTGGGAGGCCGAGGCAGGCAGATCACCTGAGGTTGAGGAGTTCAAGACCAACCTGATCAACATGGAGAAACCCCATCTCTACTAAACATAGAAAATTAGCCGGGTGTGGTGGCAGGCGACTGTAATCCCAGCTCCTCAGGAGGCTAAGGCAGGAGAATTGCTTGAAGCCGGGAGGTGAAGGTTGCGGTGAGCCGAGATCGTCCCATGGCACTCCAGCCTGGGCAACAAGAGTGAAACTCCGTCTCAAAACAACAACAAAAAAACAAAAACAAAAACAAAAAAAACAACCAACTTCCTTAAGACATTTCATTCCCTGAGAATCTACTAATCATAAGACCCTTTTACTCATAAACTTTGCAAAACAAAGATGTGTTTAATAAAATCCTTTTGGTGAACAAAGAGTGAATGATTTTAAACACCGTTGGAAAATGAGCCCCTGTGGAATCCCCAGCAGAGGATTTCAAAAGGAAAGTGTGGTGGATGTCACAGAACTCTTCCACTTCTCCAGGTAACCATTCTGAACAGGCCTGAGCCCTCAATTTGTTTTCCCAGACGACGCCGGTTCACTCACACGATTTTACCTCATGGTTTTTGGGGGGAAGGAGGATTTAAAAAAAAATTTTTTTTTAAGATGGGGTTTCACCATTATGGCCAGGCTGGTCTTGAACTGCGGACCTCAGGTGATCCACCCACCTCGGCCTCCCAGAGTGCTAGGACTACAGGTGTGAGCCACCTCACCTGGCCTAGGGGGAAGGAGGATTTTTTTAAAAAAACACAATACATAGTTTTCAAAGCCAAATATTGGAAGGCTTGCAATGTGAGGCAGCAGCCCTGAGCCTCCCCCCAATCCCATTTCTGTTACCTCCTCCCCGAAACCACGTCTCCAGCTGTGTCTTATTATTTATCTCCATACTTATAAAAAGATGCTGATACTACTGCTTACTGGTTTCTTTTTCTTTTCTTTTTCTATTTTCTGAGACAGAGTCTCACTCTGTCACCCAGTCACCCAGGCTGGAGTGCAGTGTCGCTATCTCAGCCCACTACAAACTCCACCTGCCAGGTTCAAGCAAGTCTCCTGCGTCAGCCTCCCGAGTAGCTGGGATTACAGTCATGTACCAACCACCACACCTGGCTAATTTTTGTATTTTTAGTAGAGATGGGTTTCACCATGGCCAAGCTGGTCTTCAACTCCTGACCTCAAGTGATCTACCCACCTCTGCCTTCCAAAGTGCTGGGATTATGTGAGCCACCATGCCCGGCCTCTTTTTCAATGTTAGACGTTAATTATTGATTTCATATTTTGGAAAGTGAGGATTGAACCTTCTTGTATAGTGGTCCTCTCCTTAGGGTGACCATGTAACAACCCGGTCATATGTCAATATCTGCGAGGCTTTTCTCCTGGGTCAGGTGGTTTCCCCACAAAAAAAAATCTCCAATATCCTACTGGGGGGTGCAGGGTGGGGTTAAATCTTGCTGCCAGCATTCTGGGAGCTAAGCAGGCAAGGAGCCTGTGCGGTTTCAGCTTTCGATCTGTCAGCTTTGACCTCCTCCCATTTCCTATGCGGTGTCTCAACCTCACTCTTCGCTGCCTGTGCTCTGAGGGCTCAGGGACATGGCTTCTGGGTCTCTCCAAGGGTGAGGCGCTCATCTTCTCCCTTCGCTCACAGCTGCCGTGGCTGACTCCTGAGCCTGCCCAAACTCTGCACAGGGAATCGATTGCCTTGCTTCCTGCTGGCGTTTCCACCTGCAGTTGGCTAACATCTAACTTTCTCCTGTCTGCTAAGTGAGTTTTCAAGCATCCAAAATTTTGTTGCCAGTTCTCATTGGCTACTGTCTCCCTCCCCCCCTTTTTTTTGTCCCCATGGATGTATGCCTTTTTAAAAATTTCTTTTAAAAATCTCTTTCTCATTTTGGTGAGGTATGGATAGGGAAGGGATACATAAATGCAGCCTGCCTTGTTTAATTGAAACCTGGAGGGTTTTTTGTTTTTTGGGGTTTTTTTTTTGCTTGAAAACTTTATTAAAGTAAGGATTAATCCTGAAAAAAGAGCAATGAGAATGCCAGCCCTTTGCATAAAATCAGCAAGAAAAAGGAAACAGGGAGAGAGAGAGAAAGAGAGGGAAGGAAGGGGAGGGCGGGAAGGGAGGGAAGTGGGAAGGAGGAGGGGGGCAAGGGCGGAGGGGGACAAGGGAGGGGAGGGGGAGGGGGAAGGGGGGAGGGGGAAGGGAGTGGAGGCGGGGAGGGGTAATGGAGGGGAGGAGGAGGGGGTAAGGGGGGGGAGGGGGAAAGGGAGTGGAGGAGGAGGGGGTAAGGGAGGGGAGGGGGAAGGGGAGGGGGGGAGGGGGGGAGGGGGAAACCTGGAGTTTTAATAAGAAAAAAATAAAAATAAAATAATAAATAAATGAAATCTGTAGTTTTAAATTTGAACAGTGAATGGATTTATACATCCTAGTTAGCAAAACGGAAAATATATTATTACGTCTATAGGTCAGAGTCAACGCATCTATCTTGTCCAGTTATTTTATTTAAAAAATTTCTTATATGAAGGCATCCACCCATCCAAGCTGTTTAACTGCAAACTATGCTGCCTAGGATATATCAAAATATATATTTACTGTGCACTTTGTGCTTTCCATATAATCTGAAAGAAAAGAAACAGAGCAACAACAGATGAACCACCAAACTGTTTCCTTGTTTTAAATGTGGAATTTTGCAATGATGGATGTGAATCTGGGTCAGCACTATTTACAAAGAGCACATGGTGTTTTGTTTGAATGAGCAGGAAAATGTTTGCCATTAAATGTGGTAAAAGCTTGTAGTGTTTTCCAACTAAGCAGTAAAAGAAATTACTCAGTGTAGAAAGATAAATAAAGAATTCTATGAGTCATCTTTAAGTAAGGGAAAATGTGCAGCCAGGATAGAAACAATGTTTTACTGCCTGCTAAAAATAAAATCAACTGCACTGAGACAGAAGTCAGTAACAGCATGTCCTAGAAGCCCAAGTAACTGGGGTTTAACGTAGTTCATGCTTTTCAAATATATTTCTTGAAATGATGGTGACAAAAATGTAAAGACTATGCTGATCCTTCCTTCCCTCCCTCCCTCCCTCCCTTCCTTCCTTCCTTCCTTCTCTCTCTCCTTTTCTTCCTTCCTTTTTTTTTTCTTTAAATAGGGTCTCACTTCATCACCCATGCTGGAGTGCTGGAGTGCAGTGGTACAAAACTCCTGGGTTCAAGGGATTCCCCCTGGCCTTAGCCTCATAAGTAGCTGGGACTACAGGCACACACCACCATGCCTGGCTAATTTTTTTTCTCTTCCTCCTCCTCCTCCCCCACCTCTTTCTCCTCCCCTCCCCCTCCCCCTCCCCTCCCCTTCCCCTCCCTCCTCCTCCTCCTCTCCCTCCCCCTCTTCCTACCCTTTCTCCTTTTCCTCTCCCTCCTCCTCCTCTTCTTCTCTTCCTCTCCTCCTCCTCCTCCTCCTCCTTTGTAAAGATGGGGTCTTGCTTTGTTGCCCACGCTGGCCTCCAACTCTTGGCCTCCAGCAATCCTCCCACCTCAGCCTCCCAAAGCGCTAGGTGATTCTTCTTTTTAAAGTCAGGTTTATTAAGGTATAAGGTTGATAGAGTAAAATTCACTCATTTGAGTACACATTGGATGCATTTTGACGGACTCATTTGGTCATGTAGCCACCACCATAATCAGTCCCAGCCTGGGCAAACACTGATCTGTTTTCTTGTTTCTATAATTCTGCCCTTTCTGAATGTCACATAAATGGCTGGGCACATTCACTTATGCCTGTAATCCAGCACTTTGGAAGACTGAGGTGGATGGATCATCTGAGGCCAGGAGTTCAAGACCAACATGTCAAAATCCCATCTCTACTAAAAATACAAAAGTTAGCCAGGTGTGGTGGTGCACACCTGTAGCCCCAGCTACTCAAGAGCCTGAGGCAGGAGACTTCCTTGAACCTGGGAGGTGGAAGTTGCAGTGAGCCGAGATTGTGCCACTTCACTGCAGCCTGGGCAACAGAATGAGACCCTGTCTCAAAAACAGAATGACATATCAATGTAATCATAGGGTACATACTTTTGATTCTGGCTTAAATATTCATGTAGATGTTTTGATAAAAACATAAATTTTCATTTCTCTGGGATAAATGCCCAGGAGTGCAATTGCTGGGTTGAGTGGTAGTTGCGAGTTTGCATGTTCAATTTGTAAAGAAACTACCAAACTATTTTCCAGAGGGGCTGCCCCATTTTACATTCCCATCAGCTGTGTGTGAGTGATTCCGTTTTGAAGTTTTTGGTACATTTCAGTGTTAAACTGCTGAAATTGTCACATTCGCTAGGTTTAAAACACATGCACTGTTAAAAATGATTTATTTCTAAAAGTGTTATAATTATATTTCTGGAAGTGTTATAATTAATGAGACTCCAGCATAAATTAAGTCACTGATACAAGGGGAAAATAACTCATGCTGGCCTTATTCTTTTCTCCCAGAAACTTTAAACAGCAGAAAGTAATGGAATAATGGCGTTTACAGAATCTGGGAGGAGAAAACATGGGATCCAGGAATATCCAGCCAAGATGCCACTCGAGCATCCTAAGAGGCAACAGCGCCCTGTGAATAGAGCACCAGCACCATGAGCCCAAGGAAAAATGAAGCACAGCAAAGCCAAGCACACAAAAGCTCTGCAGAGAAACCAGCAACCCACGTGTGTGTCAGAATGAAGGATGGAATGGGAAAAGCATAGTAAGAAACGGGGATGACGATTACATCCACTCAATCAAACAACGAGGGGCACATAGTTGTCACGCTGATGTGCCTGTATAGAGAACAGTGGCACATGCCAGTAGTTCCGGCTACTCAGGAGCTGAGGCACAAGAATCGCTTGAACCTGGGAGATGGAGGTTGCAGTGAGCCGAGATCATGTCACTTCACTACGGCCTAGGTGACAGAGAGAGACACTCTCTCAGAAAAAAAATTAAAAAGGCCTTGTGTCGTGTTGCACACCTGTAGTTCCAGCTACTCAGGACGCTGAGCCAAGAGAATCGCTTGAACCCGTGGTTGCATTGAGCTGAGATTCTGCCACGGCACTCCAGCCTGGGCGACAGAATGAGACCCTGTCTCAAAAAAAAAACAAAAAACAAAACAACAACGAAAAAGAGTCAATAGTGCCCTAAATTGAAATCTCTATTAAAAAATCTGATTTTGACCCTTAATGATTTTCATTAGGAGATTGAAATTATATCTAATACATATATAAGATAATGCTATACATATCTTAAACTGTACAGGAAATCTTTAGGAGCTTTTATTATGTGCTGCTCAGCAATCTCTTTGTTTTTATTTTTATTAATTAATTGATTGATTGATTGAGATGGAGTCTCCCTCTGTCACCCAGGCTGGTGTGCTGTGGTGCAATCTTGGCTCACTGCAACCTCTGCTTCCTGGGTTCAAGCAATTCTCCTGCCTCAGCCTCTCGGGTAGCTGAGATTACAGGGGCCCACCACCATACCTGGCTAATTTTGGTATTTTTAGTAGAGATGGGGTTTCACCATGTTGGCCAGGTTGGTCTCGAACTCCCAACCTCAGGTGATCTGCCTGCCTCGGCCTCCCAAAGTGCTGGGATGACAGACGTGACCCACCGTGCTAGGCCCTCTTTAGTTTTGATTTTTTTTCTTCTGTTAAATTCAAGATAAAAGTCAAGTATAGTAATACCTTATTCTTTATATTCTATCAACATATATAATTAGAGTCCCTTTTAAGTAAAAGTCTCTCTCTCACTCCCCTTAATCTACATAGAGATGACTGAGATTCTCTGAGGGTTAACATGGTTTATTCCCAGGTGGCAAAATTTTGAATGATTTGTTGCTTTATTCTTTGGACATTTCCACAAGTCTTCGATGTCTTACTAATGTGCATATATCACTTTTATTAAAAAGGCTTTACCATGTAAATAGCCCTAAAAGGTATTTTTAAAACCCATAAAACACGTGTGCCAACATGTCGACCTTTCTGGTTGGAGCCCGACAGTAAGAGGAAGGAAGGGGAGGGCTTCCGATGCTGCGCTCAGCTGCTCTGAGCCGCTCAGCAGGGACTGTGGGCGACCGCTGCCCCCCAGAGCCGCTTGCGCTGAGGTCAGTGGTGAGGGCTGTGCGTCTCCTAACTCCACATCTCCAGATTCTGATCCTTCATAACGCAAAATACTTAATTTCATTATTTTCCTTAACAAACACTTATATGGCACTTAAAATGTAGCAAGCACTGTTATATCTAAGTGCTTTACAAATATTAACTCATGTCATCTTCAAAATAATCCAGTGAGGTAGGTGCTATGATTATTACCCTGACAGGCTGGCCACACTCCAGGCCAATTGCAGCCTGTCAAGAGGAGTCCCAGGGGTGGTCAGAGCCTGAGGATGTGTTAGCCAGATAGGCCTGGGAGGTCTCGGGTTGGCTCATCCCAGGAGGCAGAGCAGGTGGGCAGCCCTCAGCAACCACCCCCCATCAGGCATCACTGGGCTGGAGCTGGAGTCAGTTGGTGGGGATGGGACGGTTTGCAGCTTCTGCCCTGACAAAGGATCCTGTATTCTGCACCCCCACCCTGACCCTGACCAGCTTGGCTAGTCTGGTCTCTGGCTGCCCAATCACTCTCAGCCCTGGCCTGTCCTGCCCCGGGTGCCTTTCTGCCGAGATCTTCTCTTCCCCATCCTGTTTGTGGAGGAAGTCTGCAGTGTTCCCGGAGAGCCTTGGACTTGGAAACTCACTTACCATCAATGTGAGAATGGGCAGGTGGAACCAAGGCAGCGTGGCCCTGTGGTTATAACAGGTCACAGATTCAAATGCCATTAATACGAGTAAGTGCAATGGACCAGGTGGCAAACTGTGCCTGGCTCTCAGTGAGCCCTCATCAAGAGCCTCTGTGACAGTGATGAATGAGGAAACTGAGGCCTAGAGGGGAGGGCGCTTGCAGAAGAGCCTCATGGCCAGGAGGTTAGGCTTGGGAGTCAGGCCTACCTTCGTTAATCCGGATCTGCTACTGAGAGTGAGTCCTTGGGCAGATCAGCTAAGCTCTCAGTTTCCCCAGCTGAAATGCAGCCCCCTGAGGCCTCATCATAGAGAACAGTCGTGAGGATGAGGAAGGATAATGCAAGGAAGGCATCTGGTACTTAGTAAGGACTCAGTGCGTGCATCCTGAACCTCATCATCCTCGATTCCTGCCTCGATTCCCTCCTTCCTTCCTTCCTTCCTTCCTTCCTTCCTTTCTCCCTCCCTCCCTCCCTCTTTCTCTCTCTCTTTTTTTTTGACAGAGTCTTGCTCTGTTGCCCAGGCTGGAGTGCAGTGGTACGATCTTGGCCCACTGCAACCTCCACCTCCCAAGTTCAAGCAATTGTCTTGCCTCAGCCTCCCGGGTAGTGAGTAGCTGGGACTACAGGCATGTGCCACTACGGCCCCGCTAATTTTTTCTATTTTTAGTAGAGACTAGGTTTCACTGCATTAGCCAGGCTGGTCTCGAACTCCTGGCCTTGTGATCCACCTGCCTCAGCCTCCCATAGTGCTGGGATTACAGGTATGCAGGTATGAGCCACCATGCCCAGCCTTTTTTTTTTTTTTTTTGACACGGGGTCTCTTTCTGTCACCCACTCTGGAGTACAGTGATGCAATCTCGGCTCACTGCAACCTCTGCCTCCCGGGGTCAAGAGATCCTCCCACCTCAGCCTCCTGAGTGGCTAAGACTACAGGTGTGCACCACCATGCCCAGCTAATTTTTGATTTTTTGTAGAGATGGGATTTCACTGTTACCCAGGCTGGTCTCGAAGTCCTGAGCTCAAGTGATGCTCCCACATTGGCCTCCCAAAGTGCTGGGATTTCAGGGGTGAGCCACTGTGCCTGGCCCCTTTCTTTCTTTCCTTTCTTCCTCCTTCCTTCTCTCTTTCACCGTTTCTCAGAAGTGGGTGGTTCAAGGACTTTCCCTGACTTGGGAAGAGCACTCCAGAGCCCAGGCTGGCTGGGGAGGCAGGCAGGCAGGCCAGGGTGAGCCACAGAGCTGCAGCCCGACCAGCACTCACGCAGGGCTGCCTCCAGCAACCCTCCCCACACACAGGGCCTGGGCTCCTTTCAATTGGCTCCTTGCTGCCCAGCGACGTCTATTAATATCAAAGTAATGAGATAATTACTGTGATTTAGAAAATTTACTAGTGAAGGCTTTTGAGGGAATTTCAGAGCAGAGAAGAGGGTAAGTGAAGCATCTGTGAAGAAAGGGATGCAGGGCTGTCAGGGATGAATCCTGAGGGTGGGTGAGCTCTGGCCTGTGTGGGG
The DNA here is from genome assembly GCF_030222135.1 of Aotus nancymaae. Classification (NCBI taxonomy): domain Eukaryota; kingdom Metazoa; phylum Chordata; class Mammalia; order Primates; family Aotidae; genus Aotus; species Aotus nancymaae. The sequence continues at coordinate 5,747,009 of NW_026988412.1, read as the reverse complement.
AAGGGTGTGGGTGCTTGGAGGGGACTGTGACAGTGTCATGCGTGTGCACGGGACTTTTGGAGTGAATAATTGGGGAGGGGCATGTGGTGTGTGTGTGTGTGTGTGTGTGTGTGTGTGTGTGTAACCAGGGGGTAGGATTTTCAGGACCTAGGAGCACCTTGACTTTGGCTGGTGCAAAACAGCAGATTCCAGGGTGAAGAACAAACCCCGGAGCCAGAGGCAGCCCCTTTTCACAATCCCAGGCTCTGACAGTCCTGGACTGATCTCCACCTGTAAAATCCCCCCAGCCCTGAGGCCACCAGCCTGGAGAAGGGTTAGATGAGAAAAGACCTCTCTGCATGAGGGAAACCGGGAAGAGCTCAGAAGCAGAGGTTGTCAAGCTGTGACTCTTGGACTGACGGCGTGGTCATGTTGGGTACAATGAGCTCTAAATTTCTCTTAAAGGAATCAGCATGTCAGTATGTTCAGTTCTTTGTCCTCCATTTTAAAGTTTGACTTCCCTGTAGTTTCCATAAACAACCATTTCCACCAGTTCTAATCACATCCGTTCCCCTGGTCCCCTGCTCCATCCTAACTCGTCCCGGTCACCAGTTCTAATCACATCTGTTCCCCTGGTCCCCTGCTCCATCCTAACTCATCCTGGTCACCTGTTTTGACCTGAGTCACCCCTGCTTACCTTCTCTGACCTGTCCTGTAACCATCCTTCCTGCCAAACTACCCACCCCGCCACTCAGGCTTCTACGGAACCCTGCTCTCTTTAAAATAGCCAATCAGAATTAGCCTAGACTGTGCAGTCTAAGCCTAGCCGATAGGGGACCAACACAGCAGTAGAGGCGACCTCCATCAGGAATAAGAACCCTCTCTCCTTCCTTGTCCAGGTGTGTGCGTGCCGTTGTTCCATCTGTGAGCTGCGTCCTTCTATAGAAGGAAATCGCCTTGTTGAGGAAATTTGTATTCAAGTGCTACTTCTGCGGCACCGAAACTTTACATGCAACAGTCATCGCCTGGGAACTTGCTAACAATGCACATTCTCAGGCTGCTGCAGAGCCACTGAATCAGTAACTCTGGTGCGGGGACTGGAGATCTGCTGTCGTCATTGTTGTTTTTGAGACTGAGTCTTGCACCATTGCCCAGGCTGGAGTGCAATGGCGTGATCTCTGCTCACTGTAACCTCTGCCTCCCAGGTTCAAGCCATTCTCCTGTCTCAGCCTCCTGAGTAGCTGGGATGACAGGCTCAGGCCACCACATCCAACCTGACAATCTGTTTTAAGGAGCCCCTAATAGAGGCATGAAATGATAGGAAAGTCCAGGCCTGGGAAATGGAGGCTGAAGACGGCTGTGAGAGGCTTTAGGAGGTTGAATCTGTAGGAATTGGAACCAGGGCGGCTGTGGAAGACAGTATGGCAGTAATAACAGTAGGAGTAATAATAACTTGAACATGTATTGTGCACGTTCTGTGCTCTTATTTCATCCTCACAACAAGCCTAAGAGGCAGCTACTATGCTGATCCCAATTCTTCACATAGGAAGCTGAAGAACAGAGAGGCTGAATGGCCAAGGACACACAGCTGGCAGCTGGTGGAGCTGGGATGCAATTTCAGTCTTCAGATGCTGGGTTTTCGCCTCTTCTCTGACAGCAGGCTGCTTCTGGTAATCTGAAGAGGGTGGTTGGTGACGAGAGTGAGCAGTAAGGGCTGCCAGGGGAGAAGTAACTTCCAGGGAGGCTAACACTGCTTTATTTTTTAATTTACTGAGCACTTACTATGTGCTAGGCATGACGCAAAGCATTTGCTGGTGTACGCACTGTCACATTTATTTATTTATTTTATTATTAATATGTTTTGAGACAGAGTCTCGCTCCATCACCCAGGCTGGAGTGCAGTGGCATGATCTCGGCTCATTGCAACCTCTGCCTCCCAGGTTCAAGTGATTTTCCTGCCTCAGCCTCCTGAGAAACTGAGATTACAGGCACCCACTACCACACCCAGCTAATTTTATATTTTTAATAGAGACGCGGTTTTGCCATGTTGGCCAGGCTGTCTTAAACTCCTGACCTCAGGTGATCTGCCTGCTGCGGCTTCCCAAAGTGCTGGAACTACAGGAATTTGGGATTTTTGGGCTTCCTGATTCTGAAGATGCATGTCTTCTGTTCTGTTGACTGAAAGTGGCAGGCAAGGCTTTTTCCTTTTTCTTTCTTTATTTTATTTTATTGTATTATTATTTATTTATTGTTTACTTTTATGTATTTTTGGAAATGGAGTCTTGCCCCGTTGCCCAGGCTGGCGTGCAGTGGCTCAATCTTGGCTCACTGCACTCTCAGCCTCCCGGGTTCGAGTGATTCTCCTTCCTCAGCCTCCCAAGTAGCTGAGATTACAGGCATGAGCCACCATGCAAGGTGAGCCACTGGGCCTGGCCTTCAGTCACATTTAAATGTCACACTGATCCTCTAGGTACTGTAATGATTCCATCTTATAAATGATCTCATTGAGGCTTAGAGAGAGAGAGTTGCCTGCCCAGGATCATGTAGTATTTATTTATTTATTTATCTGGACACAGGGTCACACTCTTGTTACCTAGGCTGGAGTGCAGTGGCGCCATCACGGCTCACGGCGCCATCACGGCTCACTGCACCCTAGATCTCCTGGGCTCAAGTGATCCTCTCACCTTGGCCTCCTGAGTAGCTGGGACTACAGGTGCATGCCACCATGTCTGGCTAAGTTTTGATTTTTTGTAGTGGCGGGATCTCACTCACAAAGGTGAGCCACCGCGCCCAGCGGTCACATAGTTTTTCTTGTGTCAGGTGCGAATCCGCCTAGTTGTGCTAACTTTGATTGGGAGCTGGGGGTGGGAGGGATGACTCAATGGGCAATTAAATGTTTGCAAATTCATGTTATGAAGAGGCTTTCACACCAACACATAGGCAGTAGTGAGAGAGGAAGAACAGGCCACAGGGAGTAGCTCCAGTATCTCTGGGATGGCCTTGCTGTTTTCCCTTGGAATGCCAAGAAGGGTTGGGGGCTGAGGGGGTAGGGGCCGGGCTCTTCTCCCAGCAGAGCTTCTGGTGGTTGCCTGATGAAAAAGAGGCCTCTTTTTTTTTTTTTTTTTTTAAATTGAGGCAGGGTCTCACTCCGTCACCCAGGCTGGAGTGCAGCGCTGCTATGATAGCTCACTGCAGCCTCAACCTCCCTGGCTCATGCGATCCTCCCACCTCAGCCTTAGGAGTAGCTGAGACTACAGGCGTACACCACTATGCTTGGCTAACTTTTTTTTTAAATTTAGAGACGGAGTCTTGCTCTGTTGCCCAGGCTGAAGTGCAGTGGCACGATCTCAGCTCACTGCAACCTCTGCCTCCTGGGTTCAAGCTATTCCCCTGCCTGAGCCTCCAGAGTAGCTGGGACTACAGGCGTACACCACCAAGCCCAGCTTATTTTTTTTTTTTGTATTTTAGCAGAGACAGGGTTTCACCATGTTGGCCAGATGGTCTCGATCTCCTGACCTTGTGATCCGCCTGCCTTGGCCTCCCAAAGTGTTAGGATTACAGGTGTGAGCCACTGCACCTGGCCAACCTTTTAAATTTTTAGTAGAGATGAGGTCTCCCTGTGTTACCAGGCTGATCTTGAACTGCTGGGCTCAAGCAATCTCCTTACTTCATCCTTCCAAAACATTGGGGTTACAGGCATGAGCCGTGGCGCCCAGTGATGGTCAGTTTATCATGGTGTTCATAACCCTCTGCAAAAATCTCCATGGCCAATATCTCAGCTGCTTTTTGGATTCTCTTTCTTGATAGGTTTTGGGGGTGTCCGACCACAGCAGGTGTTAACCTTAGCACCTCCGTCCACTGTACACTTTGAGGGGTCAGCAGTTTCACTGTAGGCTGAGTCACTTGTCATAAGTGACTCGATTTTGACATCTTTTAAATCACAAAACATTATCACATAGGGAGTGGCAAGCAGTTTGGAATAGTGGCTTTTTTTTTTTTTGAGATGGAGTCTCTTGATGTGTCTCCCAGGCTGGAGTGCAATGGTGTGATCTCAGCTCACCACAACCTCCACCTCCCAGGTTCAAGCGATTCTCCTGTCTCAGCCTCCCCAAGTAGCTGGGACTACAGGCATGCCACCATGCCCGGCTAATTTTTATACTTTTAGTAGAGATAGGGTTTCAGCACATTGGTGGGGCTGGTCTTGAACTCCTGACCTTGTGATCTGCCAGCCTTGGCCTCTCAAAGTGCTAGGATTACAGGTGTGAGCTGTTGCGCCCGGCCAGAATTGTGCCTTTTTTTTTCCCCCCTAATGAGGCAATTTATTAATCCAGCATGGTTTGTTCTAATGCTTCTTGTTGGCAGCTGCCGCCTGTCCAGCGATTCTGTCCAGATCTCTCTGTCCTTGTGGTGTCAGTTTGCGGCCCCCATCTTGGTCCTTTTCCACCATTTTCAGCCCCTCCAGGGCTTGGAGGGCTCAGCGGGCCACACCCTTGGAGCCTCGGCTGAAGGGGCTGGGCATGACACCGTCTCCCTGATGTCCCCGTAGAGCTTGGTCATGGAGCCAACCCCAGTGCCACCCCGGAGGTACAGGTGCCACGCAGTGGAAGCAGCTCGCGTGTAGAAGCAGTTCTCACCGTAGGGAGCAAGTGCTTTGTGCTTGGCCAGCTTGATGGTGTCCACCCATTCAGGGACTTTCAGCTCCCAGACTTTTCGAGAAAGGCTGTCAGAGCTCTAACGAACTCCTGCTGGTTCATGTCTTTTACGGCAACTCCAGGCATCGTGCCCCTCCGCGCTACCAGCCCAGGTAAAGGGCAAAATTGTGGCTCTTACTCCACATAGGCAGACCCTAGTCTTGGTGAGGATCCCCCTCCTTGCTGGCCTCGAAGTCCTTATCTCAAGCCATCCTCCCACACTGGCCTCCCAAAGTGCTTGGGGGTGAGCCACTGCGCCTGGCCCCTTTCTCTCTTTTCTTTCTTCCTCCTTCCTTCTTTTACCGTTTCTCAGAAGTGGGTGGTTCAAGGATTTTCCCTGACTGGGGGAAGAGCACATGAGAGCCCAGGTGGGCTGGGGAGGCAGGCAGGTCAGGGCCAGCCACAGGGCTGCAGCCAGGCCAGCACTCACACAGGGCTGGCTGCCTCCAGGAATCATGTTGTGGCCGGTGTTCCAACTGAATGCCTTTCTATTGCCAAGTAGTCTTCTATATTCTGTGCTGTTTATCCACTCCTCAAAACTAATACACATTTGGGTTTCTTCCAGTATTTGACTTTTGAGAATCATGCTGCTGCCTGGTGTGGTGGCTCATGCCTATAATCCCAGCACTTTGGGAGGCTGAGATGGGATATCACTTGAGGCCAGGAGTTTGATACCAGCCTGGGCTACATAGCAAGACCTTGTCCCTAAAAATAAAATCAAATAAGAAAAACAGACAATGCTGCATAAAATTTTTTGTACATATTTGTGCAGACATGTATTTTTATTTCTCTTGGAGAAATATTTAGGAGCGAACTTGTTGGGTCAAATAGTAAGTGTATGTTAAATCTTCTAACATTCTGAATTCCTAGGTTCCAGAGCAACTGTATCATTTTTCATTTCCACCAGCAATGAATGAAAGTGACACTCACATCTTCACCAACACTTAGTATTACCAGTCGTTTTACATTTAACCATTTTAGTGGGCACAATGATATCCCATTGTGGTTTTCATTTGCATTGTCTGATGACTAGTGATTTAGAGCAGCAGGCCCCAACCTTTTTTGGCACCAGAGACTGGCTTCTGGAAGACAATTTTCCCATAGAGAGTCGAGGAAGGAGGCTGAGGGATGCTTTCAGGATCAGGGATTAGATTTTCATAAGGAGCACACAACCTGAATCCCTCACGTGTGCAGTTTACAACAGGGTTTGAGCTCCTCTGAGAATCTAATGCCGCTGCTTATCTGACAGGAGGTGGGGGTCAGATGTGATGCTTGCTTGTCATCTGCTCACCTCCTGCTGTGCAGCCCAGTTTCTAACAGGACTGGGGACTGCTGATTAAGAGCATTTTTCGTCTATTTTTTGGCCATTCATACATCTTTTTTGGTAAAGTGTGTACAAATCTTTGAACGCTTTTGAGCATTGGGTCCTTTTTCATCCTTATTACTAAGATGTCTGTGCGTGGTGTGTGTGTGTCTGTGTGTGTGTCTACACACTTCCTTTTATATTCTGAATATATGTTCTGCAAAATTTTCTTTCAGTCTGTGAACTGCCTTTCAATGTTCTTATTTATATTCTTCAAAAGGCAGAAGCTTCGCCAGCCTTTCCCGGGGTGTGCTATTGTGGGTGCACTTTTCCTGCTGGAGCCCTGGCTGTTGCAGGTTCCATGGAGACTCCAATGCACTGGGGAACAGCAGAAGTATCCTCCTTTATTGCAGAATTTATCCAGAAAGTGACAGTGAGCATGCTCTACTTCCAAAATGCCACACCACATGCCCAGCTCTCTCTGTCAGCTGTCCTGGCCTCCAGCAACCCCACCTCAGCCTCCCCGTGGGAGTTTCATGCAGAGAGCTTGCAATAACCAAACAGGAAGGGGATGCAAGGGGATCAGTACGTGGATTTGACAATGACAATCAAAGTGGTTCACTCAGATTCAAGGATATCAAAGAAAGGCCTAACTACATGAGAGCTCATTTCAAATCAGTTTGGATGGTCACATTTCACCGAGGTAGGGAACACAGATAATCAGATCTACTCGAGCATTTGCTCTCATTTAGTTAAAAACATTTCTATCAAGGACAGACGTGCCACGAAGTTACCGGGGCTTGAGCTTCGGGGACGCTGATTCCAGTCCCATCCTATGGTCCTGGGGAGCACCCTGCAATGTGTATGGGTTCATTTGAAGCAAATATAAATGCTCATTCCTTATTTTCATTTGTAATGTTATTTTAATAAAGACTCTCCCTCTCATGCTATATTTAAGCTCCACTAGGAATGAAGGGGCAGGACGATGAATCTTATTTGAATATGAGAGTTTAGTTGTAAAGACGTCTTCCTCTGAATTGTGAGAGAGGAACTGTGTGTGTCCAGGTGTGTGTATTAGGGTGTTGTGTGTCTATGTAAGGGAGTGGATGTGAATGTGAATGTGCGTAAGGACAGGTGCATGTGTGTGAGAGGTAGGTGCTTGTGTGTGTGTGTGTGTGCAAGGCATGTGCTTGTGTGTGTGCAAGGCAGAGGTGTGTGTAAGGCAAGTGTGTGTGGGAGGTAGGTGCATTTGAGTGTGTGAAGCAGTGCATGTGTTTCAGGCAGGTGCTTGTGTGAGTGTGTAATGTAGAAGCCTGTGTTTGTGTGTGCCCTCATAGCCCATGGGGTAGAAGAGGAAGAATAACCATAGGGTTGATAAGATCTCTCAGGAAATAAGCTGTAACTTATTGGTCTCTCTTTTCTCTGTTTCATTAAAAAGGCCATCAAACACAAACCATGTCGTTTTTAAAACCCAGAGTTACGGGAACAAAAAATTGGCACTGGGGTCTAAGGAAAAGCTGACACCACATTCTCGAGATCAGCAGAAGGCAGTCATAGATCTAGCTCCTGACTGGGTATTGGAACTGGCGGCGGGGAGCACCCACCTTCTCCTTCTTGGTGAACCCGGAAAGAGGCTTCACTGAGTGTAGCTGAAAAAGCCACTGCCAGAGCCTAGTAGCAATAGACAGCAGGCGGAAAAAATGAGTAATCTTAGAAGTAGATGGATAACCAGGCACGGTGGCTCACGCATATAATCCCAGCACTTTGGGAGGCCGAGGCGGGCAGATCGCTTGAGTTCAAGACCAGCCTGGCCAACATAGTGAAACCCCATCTCTACTAAAAATTCAAAAATTAGCTGAGCATAGTGGTTGGCACCTGTAATCCCAGTTATTCAGGAAGCGAGGGAGGAGAATTGCTTGAACCTGGGAGGCACAGGTTGCAGTGAGCCAAGATCACGCCATTGCACTCCAGCCTGGGCACCAAGAGTGAATCTCTATTTCAAAAAATAAAAATAAAATAGATGAATTGAGTAGGAAATTGCTAAAAACATCGTGACTGAGCACAAGCAGAGACAAAGTTTAGAACTACTGATTTTATTATAAAATGGTACTTAGAATGATTGACCATAGTCAACAATTTTTCTTTAACTCTCGCCATGGATTGCATTTTATTAAAGAATGAAAATGTGAGAAGTTTGGAGAGAAACCTGGCATATCTTGGGAGCAGGTGTGCTGCTGCCCCTGACCTTTCTTGGTGCCTGAACTATTTCTTCTTATTTAAAAAATTCCCATTGCCCAGATGGTGATCTACAGGATAGGTACAATACTGCACACAAACCATTTAATCACTAAAACGTGGCCTGAAATTCAGACTTCAGAGCTATAAATATATAGCCGAAATACACACCAAGCCATGGATGACGTCAACGCTTCCTTCGTCAAATGTTAAGCAGGTTCCCAGATGTCGGCTATAGCTGCTTCCCCGGTCTGGACATTTCCTTCCAGCCTCTGCCTCTGCTTTTCCCACTGGCCTCCATGCTGCAGCAGGTCTTCCCCTGGGCCTGGGCCATGCACCTCTCCTCTTCTGAGACACCTCCCACGCCTCCCCACTGTTCTCTGTCCTGAGCCTCTTTCCTTCTTGTGGTTTCACCATCACTGTTCATCTCATTCCACCCACATGTCCAAGACTTCCCTCCTCAGTAGCTTCAGCTCTTCCCTGCATCCTAGGAATTATGTTTCATTACAGCCTCACACAAAATACATCCTTTCAATTACTAAAACCTCTTAATTCTCAGTGAGTCTTTCCTGGAACCCCTAAATCACAGTCCGCAACCACAGTTCCCCTCGCCCTTTCATCTCCACCCCAAGTTTTGGGGTGCACACCCCAACTGTGCTCTGCTTGTTTGTTGTTAATACGTGTCTGCATGAAGATACCTGCCTCCTTGTGAATTCTACGTAATTAGAGCCATGAGATTTTCCTCAAATACGTAAATCCTGTAATTATTTCAGAATTGACATGTGGGTGCACTCTCCATATGTTTACCGTATTGTTGATATTCGTGGGACTAAACACTTTCAGTTGCCCCTTAGATGAAAAATTTCAAAATGCATCTGACAAAGAGAAATTGTTCATAACCAATATGAAGCTACAGGTGTGTAATGAGGATGAAGTGCCTGTGGTTGGAGCCTCCAGCCCCAGCAATCACACAGGCAGGTCATCCACAGTTTGCCGAGGGCCTCTTCCTTCAGTCTGTTATTCCAGCTCAGAGGAAATAACTCACTGGGGAAACTGCCTCCATTCAAGTGGAGGCTGGAAGCTGGAGGCTGGCAGACACTTTGTGTGGAGAGAGTGCATCCGCCTCAGGAGGCTGGCCAGGCTGGGAAGGCAGGATCCGTCAGAAGAGATGGCAGCCTCCAGAGAGGCCTCTGTGTGGATCTCCTGATGCGCAGAAAGAGGTCTCTGTAGCCATTCTGCCGATTCCCATTCTGAAGAAAAGCTGACACTGTCAAGATTCATCTTCATGGTACCAGAAGAGGCGGAAATTGGTGGCTATGCTCACGGCCGTTGGTGGCATGGAAGCATGGAGCCAGGGCAGGTGGCTTTTGGCATCGGCTGATGCACTCTACGTTGGCCCGGGGGCAGCACAGATGTGGGCCACAGGTATGCAGGTGCTGTAATTGGAAAACTACAGAAAGATGGTGGGGGGTAGAGGGCTGATTGAGAAATGTCTGCTCCCAGCTCAGCTTCTCTCAGAGTCGCCTGGAGTTGGTGCTCCTGGGGGCAACCGGCTCAGTGGGGAAAGGGCTGTGACAAACTCCGAGCCTCTAGGGGTCCTCACTGGCTCCACAGCTGCTGCTGGGCCCCCTTCTACTCCCTGTCATGAGAAGTTGGAGACCTCATGGGAATCTCTTCCTGTCTCTCTGCTCACAAGGCACCACTGGCAGCCACTAGGCTCACAGTGACTATTTTAAAAATCAGTGAGCACAGCCTCCACCCACGGCTTAATACAGGATGTTTCCCCACCCCAGAAGGCCCCCTCAACCCCTCCCAGTCAACACCACCCAAAGGCTAACCCTGCTTCTGTGGCCAGCAAGGCAGTATCTGCCTGGGTTTGAATAGCGTACGAGGAGTCACACCTGGTACGCTCTGGGGTGTGAGCCAGTCCTCCAGGAAGCAGACGCCCAGACAGATAGGACTGCAAATGTTTATTAAGGGAGACATTATGGAAATGACAGGGAGAGGAGGCAGCACCAGGCCTGGAGCATAAAACATGTTGGAAACTTTGCCAAGATATCACGGCTCAGGAGAGTCTTCTAATTTTGAAATTGTCCTGTAAGGTAAAAAGATTTTGGTTTATTTCCATGTGATCCTTTTTTTTCCCCAATATACATTTTGTCTGCTATGAAGTAACTATGTCCCTGCTGAACGCTTCTATGAGTGGCTGCATCTGTGTCTGCATGTCATGGAGAATAATTACCTACAGATCGCAGATACAGATCTCAGAGGTTAACTGTGTATGCATTCCTCTAATTTCTTCATCCCGTAAGGACCTGAATTTTAATCTTGGAGACAAGTGGTTTCCCTTGTCTTCTGTAACAGAGATTGGAAATCCCAGGCCTGAGCTGTTACAACCTAATGTTTATTGAATAAACTTTGGGGAATATCTTCTGCTGATCTTCTGAGTGGGAATATTTTCATTTAACCAGCCAGAAGAGTAAGAGGGTCTAACACCTGCCAGCTATTTTGCAAGATGCTTTCTTTACACGCTTCATCTCTTAGTCCTCAAAATGACCTCATAAGCACATCATTCTCAGCTCATTTATTAGGAAGCTGGGGCTCTCACTCCCACTGAGAGGTGGTGTCTGGGCTCAGGCAGCAGGGACACAGGGAAGGGGGAAAAGTTTGCATGCCAAGCTTGAGAGATGCAAAGCTGGGAATCATGGGTGGGAAGGAGAGGGTGCTGGGGATGAGATGATGCCAGAGCAGCTCAGGATGGGCCTTGATTTCCCTGCCAAAAGTGGCCTCGCTTTAAAGGCCAAGGCCACAGCTCCACTGAAACCGACCCATTCTCATTGTTAGTTTCCTTGGCCCTTAAAAAGGTCCTGAGGGACAGAAGCCTGCAGGCAGAAGATGGGGTCCCGGGGGACAAACTGCTGCAGTAGGCTGATGAAGTGTTGCAGCACAAATACATGCAGGAGGTGGATAAGGTACTGAGGGACAGACGGCAGTGAGGACTGCGATGCAAAGCAGAATTAGGATGAACAAAAAGAGGCAGCAGAAGACTGCAGACTATTGGAAAAGTGAACAAGTGGAATTCCGCTTCACACGTTTGGAAAGAGCCAGTTGTGTAGCCTGGGAACAGATGTCCTTTCTCCACTGCAAAATCAATACCGTTTCTTCACCATGGATGCTTTCAGTCTCTAACTTGGAGACACAAACTCACTTCAACAGAATTATTTACTCCTAATTACAAAGTGTGCCATTCACCTAGCACTATATTTGTTTACTTCATTTATATATCAAAACAACCCAATAACTTAGGAAGCATCTCCAGTGTCTACCTGAACAAATTGGCCCAATAAAATAAATAAAGCCAACCATATCAATTATAAAAAGTAAAAGAACAATATCTAAGGAAAAATGGGCTTAAATTAGGTTGTCTAATTGAAAGAATTAAATCAAATGTACTAGTTAAATAAAATATAACTTAACACATTCATTGTGAAGATACTCACATCTGAGAATTACTACGGGACCACCACTAAGTTTTATGGAAATTCTCCTTCTCACCCCTGGGCAGGTCATGGAAATACGACTGCATGAACAATGGGATGGGAACATTACGTGTAGGTCCAGCATGAATAACAGGCAAGTAAAGACAGAGGATTTGCATGAGGAGATTCTGAACCGGGAGCCAGAATATTATACAGAAATGAATTCAACACAAAGGAGAGAATCGAGATTTCCTTCAAAACCTTTGAGGTTTGTGGTTTTCTAGTAAATTATCAAGACTATTAAAATGATCTGCTTGAATCCAATCTTGCTATTTTCTTTGTGTGCACTTTCAAAACAGGTAGACACGCACTCACACAATTACGTGCTCCGTAACTCTCTTAACCCTAAAGTTTATCTCTATTGTGTTTGGTTCTTGTTTTCTTAGACAAGGGCACACTTTGCTGCCCTGGCTGGAGTGCAGTGGCACGAACATAGCTCACCGCGGCCTTCATCTCCCAGGCTCGCATGGTCCTTCCACCTCAGCCTCCCGAGTAGCTGGGGCTGAAAGTGTGCACCACCACTCCCAGCTAATAAAAAAGACAGGTGTCACTCACTATGGTGCCCAGGCTGGTCCCAAACTTTCCAGCTGAAGCGACCCTCCCATATTGGCCTCCCAAAGTGCTGGGATTACAGCTGTGAGCCACCATGCCCAGGCTCGTTTATTTTTAGTTATATATTTGTATATTTACCTCCATGTAAATCACAACTTAAACTCTCTATGTGTTTTGCAGGGCAGAGGGGTTGTACATCCAAGAAAAATTACAGGAAACAATTTTAAATTCTCAGAAATATATGTATTTATTTATACTTCTGTATAATCTTTATTATAACAATAATGACTCTGAAGTTACAAAGAAAACTATAAAAAACTATGAGAACCATATTCTTCCAGTTACTTGCAGTTAGAAAGTCACTGGGAATGAAGATCACTGAAGATGTTACTCCACTCTGCCATCTGATAGTAGATTGTTGCCGTCTGTTATCGACACCGTTGCGTAAGATGGAATTGATTTTTGGTAGGATAACACTTTATTCCATGAGCACCAGACCTAACGCATTTAACACAATTGTGTTCAATTAAAAACAAATTAAGTTCACATAGAATCTTAAAAAGCATTTCAAAACTTGCGGTATATTACCATAATGAAAAGCTGCTAAAACCAATGATTTATAAAATTCAAAATGATTCTCTCTTCCTACAATGCAGAAGAATATTAAACACTTAACTCATGAATCACTTACAGGTATATAAGACAACTACAAAGAGCCTTTGTAGCAAGATTTTACTCACACATCTTACATTTCAGCATCTTTCACCTTTTGTGGAACAGTGTATCAGCGATGCACACTTAATATCAAATAACTTCTCATATCTCTGATGCAGCAACCATTAACCATGTGTTTTCACATCAGCACGAGAAATAAAGACATAGCATCAATTGATCTGAGAGTTGAATTACATCAATATTGGCTTTTCAAACTAACATTTTTTCAATGCAAAAAAGTGTATCTTGAATGCACTTATAACTCTACAAAAAAATCAATCTCATCCTTCTATTAAACGTAAGTGTGAATGAATGATCTATTTCAAGTCCAGATTACTCTGCAGACTCAACACTGATTCAGTCCATGTCCGAGCCTGTCAGTGCCCTGTTCCTTTCTCTTTCCCTAATGTTTACTTAGACTTGATTTTGCTTATTTTGCCCATTTACTGCATTTGAAAAATATCTTTTGGTACGAACCCTGGTGTTTTCTAAGCTATAGTTTCTGTACAAATGTTCTTCCACACTTATGGCATTTGAAGGGTTTGTCTCCAATACAAATTCTCTGAATTTGAACAAAGTTTAAGCAGCTGATGCAAAGCTTCCATCTAGTATAAAACATATTTCTAATGTTTTTTTTTTTTTTTTCCAGCAGAAATACCCTTTTGTGCTCTGGAAACTTGTATTTCATGAAAGGTCTTTCAACAGTCGTTATCTTTATAATAACTTGATTAAGTACGAACTCGGATGTAAAGTAAGAAGTGAGCAGTTACTAAAGGCTTTCCCTATTTTTGCATTTGTTTATTTTTTCTCAAATATGAATGCTTTCATGTACAGTCAGGTGTGAGAACTGGGTAAAGGCTTTGTCACATCTTTCACACTTGTAGGATTTCTCTCCAGCATGAATTCTCTGATGTACAATAATCAGATTTGAGGACTGGGTAAAGTTTTTTCCACATTCATCACATTTGTAAGGATTCTCTCCAGTATGGGTTTTCATAGGTTTAGTGAGGTCTGATGACTGCTTAAAGTTGGTGCTATATTCTTCACATGTGTAGGGTTTTTCTTCAGAATGAGTTCTCTGATGATTAGAAAGGCTTGAGGAAGTTCTGAAGACTTTCCCACATTCTTCACATTGGTAGGGTTTCCCTCCAGTGTGAATCCTCCTATCTTCACTGAGGTGTGAGGCCTGGGTATTGGCTTTCCCACATTCGTCACATTTGTCTGGTTTCTTACCAGTGTGGATTCTCTTATGTTTAGTAAGGTCTGAGAACCACCTGAAGATGCTGTCACATTCCCCACATTTGAAAAGTTTCTCTCCAATATCATTTCTCTGATGTTTGGAAAGACTTGGGCTTCTACCATTCTTTACACTTGGAGAGCTTCTCTCCAGCGATAATCATCCGATGATTAGACAGCCTTGAGCAAGAGATAAAGACACTGCCACACTCTTCACATTTGTGGAGTTTTTTCTCAGTGCCATGGTCCTTACCATCAGTAAGGTGGGAGCACTGTTGAAATACTTTTGACAAATACTAATTGTATTAAATACTAATGCCACTTGTATAATGGCATGAAATAATTTCGCATTAGTATATGGCATTAAATAATGCCATAATTTGGAATTAAATACTAATGCCAAATTCTTCACATTTCTAATGTTCCCCTGCAGTGTAAAATCTATCTTTAGTAAGGGCTGAGCAAGTTTTAGAAACCTTGTCACATTCTTTACATTTGTAAGGTTTCTCTCTAGTACAAATGTTCTCATGCTCAGTAAAGTGTGAGCACTGGTGAAAGGTTTTGCCATATTCTTTACATTTTTGGAATTTTTTTCTGTGTGAATTTTCTGATGTTTAGTTAGGAATGAGAACATTTGAAAGGATTTGTCACATTCTTTGCATTTGAAAGGTTTCTCTCCAGTATGACTTATGTCTATGTACATCTGAGGAATTATTAAAGATTTTAACACATTTACTACATTGAAATATCTTGCTATGAGTAGTTGATGAACATTGGATTAAGTGCATTATAATCTTCTTTCTGCAACTTACATTCATCTACATTTTTCCAGTCTTTCCTCCAGTGGAAATTATCAAGGCCACCATTTCCATAGCCTCTCAGTATTGATTTTGGGAATGCATCTTGTATGTTCTGCTCTGACAAAAGGTCTTGGGTAAAATAGGACAACATAGCTGAAAAAAAAAAATAAACAAAACTTTCCCCACTTACTAGACACAGACGAATACACTTTATGAATCTTATCTATAAAATAATACTGAGTGCATTAGCTAAATGGCACAAAAAATACTGCAGGCCCTAATTTTTTTGTAATATGTAAAGTAACAATGAGTAGTGAGAAAATGCATCTGAACTCTAAGAACCACTTCAGAGTTTGCAGCACACCAAGTGGGCACAATGTTAAGAGACACATCATAAGAAGAAAAAAATGTTGATTATATTCAACCCTGCCCCCACAGCCCCTTTTCCTCTGCAGTACAGCAGAATGCCTGTAAGAGTAAACCCTCAAGTCCTGGCTTCTCCTTCAACAAAAAAAGAAAATACTAACACAAGTGTTTTTACGTTTGTCCTTTTGAAGCTATGGCAAAGTCTGGTTTCTGCCCCCGATGACATGGAGTGCTGAAAGAAATGGGGGTCCTCTGAATGACAGGTTGGGTCTCTGAGACCAAAAGGAAATCCCCGTGACCACAGCAGGAAGGCTGCAGCAGCACCACCAGCAACAGGTGGATCAGGTGACCACAGGCCACTACCAAGAATCCAGAGAAACCCTCTTTTACTGAAAAATACACACACAATTCCACACAAACACATCTTCAGAACTGGTTTTAAGAGGCTTCTAGCATCTGGGCCAATTTAAGACTACCCCAGGAGAAAGCCACATTAAAAGAGTTGTGGCAGGTAGCTTTTTATTAATGCTTGAATCTCAATCAAAGATTACCTGTTCAAAGTATTAGGTGTAAAGTTTGTTCTTGCCGAGTTTAAAAGGAAAGAAACTGAGGCCAGCACAAGAAGAGCCAATGTGAAGGATTTATTCAGGTTCCTGGACGAGGTTCCACCATCCCACAGGAGAGGCCGGAGAAGTTGCTCGGACTCCGCTCAGACATGGGGTTTTATAGGGAGTGGAGGCGTTTGATTGGTTGTGCCCAAGGTGAGTGGGGCCTGGATGGGACAAAATGGCGGGGAGTGGGGCCCGGATGGGACAAAATCGTAGGCAGGAGTGGGGCCCGGATGGGACAAAATGGTAGGCAAGGAGTGGGGCCCGGATGGGACAAAATGGTATCGGGTATGTTCTGGTGGGGCTTTTTTTGGGCTCCCGGTGGGGGGGGGGTGTG
Organism: Aotus nancymaae; assembly: GCF_030222135.1. NCBI lineage: Eukaryota > Metazoa > Chordata > Mammalia > Primates > Aotidae > Aotus > Aotus nancymaae. The sequence goes on along the minus strand of NW_026988412.1, from coordinate 5,730,649 downwards.
TCCGAGCTCCCAGCGAGGGAAGGGGGTGTGTCCCAACTCCCCGCGAGAGAAGGGGGTGTGTCCGAGCTCCCCGTGAGGGATGGGGGAGCCTTCGAGCTCCTGCGAGGGAGGGGGGAGCGTCTGAGCTCCCTGTGAGGTGGGGGGAGTGTCCGACCTCCCAGTGGGGGCAACCAGCCTTACATTAGGGTCATGTGGCACAATTAAAGACATCAAAAAAAGTTCAGAAATCAACCCTAAAACAATGGAGATGCAGAAATTAACTGAAAAAAATTACATTATCATTTGAATAATGCTCAATGAATAAAAATGGGAAAACACAAAACTAAGTAAAATCAGGAAAATGACAATACCAATAAAAAGATATAAAGTATAACAAATGGATTCAGAAACTGAACATAGGAAAGAAAATAATTACTGAAAACTTCTCCAAAGTAAGAACAGAGATAAAAAAACAAGCTCAACACATCAATAGTATAAGCAAGAAGAGATGTAAAACACGATCAGCACAGTTTCAGAAGTCACAGAGGTTTAAAAGAATCTTGAAAGCAGCAAGTGAAAAGCAATATGTCATTCATAAACATGCTCTCTTATGAGATTACCAGTGAATTTGTCCCCAGAATCCTCGAGACCAGGCTGAAATGATATTCAGGTATAATAAACTGAGGACAGGGAAAAATATTTTTCCCAAATAGGAAAAATAAATGAGTAAAATAAAGTGTACTATCAAAATCAATTTTACACTTCTTTTTGCATTTATTCATTTATTTATTTTTAAGATGGAGTCTCACCCATGCTGGAGTGGAGTAGTGAGATCTCCGCTCACTGCAACCTCCGCTTCCAGATTCAAGGGATTCTCCTGCACCCTCCAAGTACAGGCACGCGCCTTCCTCCCTTCCTCCCATCCTCCCATCCTCCCATCCTCCCTTCCTTCCCTCCTTCCTTCCGTTCGGCCAGGCTGGTCTCAAACCCCTGACCTCAAGTGATCCGCCCGCCTTGGCCTCCCAGTGTTGGGATTACAGGCGTGAGCCACCGTGCCCGGCCTTCTTTTTGTATTTAAACGTGGTATTGACATTTTAAGATGACATCTGCTACTCGCATCCCTGGGACAAGCGGTCTCCCATTCCTCATTTACTCTGCAGCACCGGGTGGCTGTGAACCCCGCTCTTCTGCTTGGGTTTCTGCATCCCCAGCAGCTTTTTTCCTTGCCAGGTGTCGAGGCCTGCTTTTTGCAGCCGCTTCCCGGGAGGTGATCCGAAGCTCTGAGCAGCTAGAGCCCCGGAGGCCCTACGGGAGCTGGCTGGCAATTCCCGCCGCCGGCCGCCAGAGGAAGCTGCTTCGTTGCTGTCATTGTCGAGCAACTCGTGGCCCGGAAGCAGTACCCCGGCCCCTGGGTTCCGCGGCGGCCGCGCTCCGGGAGACTTCCGGCGGGGCGGGCGCAGGGTCTTGGCGTACGGGTTTCGGAAGTGGCGGCGGCGCGATGACCACGCTCCGGGCCTTCACCTGCGACGACCTGTTCCGCTTCAACAACATGTGAGTGAGATGCGCTTAGGGCCAGCCGCTCCTGGTCCGGCCCTGCTTCCCGGCCGTGCCCTCCCGGCTGGACCCCAAACCCGGGCGGGGACCCGCGAGAACCACCCCCGCCGGCCGACAAAGGCGCCTCTCTGGGGTCACAGGGTCCAGGGACGGGTGGACCCGGGGTCGACACGCGCTGGCCTTGGCGACCTTGGCCAAAGTATTCACACTTTATCCCTGGATTCTGCGAGCTGGTGGGTCCTGGGGCAGCGCTCGGGCCGCCGCTCAGGGTGGCTGTTAGGACGCGCCGGGGCGATGGGGCGAGCCGGGGGCGCGGCCTGGAGCCTAGGACCTGGGCTCCTCGCCCGGCTGCTTGCTGGCTGCTGGCTGGGCCGCGCCTCTTGTGGGCAGTGGGCACCGCCGCAGGCCCGGCCGCAGAGGGGGCCTGCGAGGGTCGGAAACGGGTCAGCAGCTGCTGGGATGCGTACATCGTGAAGCCCACCTGGTGGCCGTGGTTAAATTGTAGCTAAATGAAATAACGCTGATCACTGTGCCCTCTGCAGTGGATACTGTCTCAGTCATGGGCTAGTGATTGCAAGTTTAGTTACTGTAGCTGCACACTCCGGTGTAGACACCTTTCCTCTATGAGGTGTCAGGGCAGATCCTAGGGAAGGCTCGCTGTGTGCAGAGCCCTGGATTCAGTTTCTTTGGATTCGATTTAAGGCCAGACCTCTGATTTGCAGGTACTATTTTTTTTTTTTAAGAAAACATTTTATTATGAAGATTTTCGAACGTTTAGAGAAGTTGGAGGAGGCCAGGTGCGGTGGCTCACCCCTGTAATCCCAGCACTTTGGGAGGCCGAGGCGGGCGGATCACGAGGTCAAGAGATTGAGACCATCGTGGCCAACATGGTCAAACCCACTCTCTACTAAAAAATAGAAAAAATTAGCTGGGCGTGGTGGCGGGTGCCTGTAGTTCCAGCTACTCCGGAGGCTGAGGCAGGAGAATCGCTTGAAGGCAGGAGGCGGAGGTTGCGGTGAGCTGCTATCTTACCACAGCACTCCAGCCTGGCGGCAGAGGGAGACTCCGTTTCAGAAAGAAAAGAAAAGTTGGAGGAATTTCACCATGTGCTTCTATAGACACTTCTCCTGGATTCTGCAGTTAACATTTTGTTATGCTGGTTCTCTCTCTGCCTGTCAGTCCTAAATCCGTTTTAAAAAAATAAGCTCCCACCATATGAAACTAAGGACCAAGTGGTTCCGATTCAGGTGTGAAGAAGATGGAAGGAACTGTGGGATGAGATAACTGGGAACATTTCAAAGAGTGGGTGAACCTTGAAGGATGGATAACACGTTGGTAAGGGAGGAAGAAGGAAATTCCAGAGTAGCGGGGAGTGAAAGTGGGGAAACTTGAAGTGCAGTCAGACAGCTGGGATCAGTGTGAATCTAGTGGTTGGTTTCTGTCACTGAGCAGTCAGTTAACAGTGCAGTAACTGGAGGGATTTACACTTGATCCTGTGGAAAGAATTTTCTGTTGGGCCAGTCTGGTCTAACTACAGTCATAGCTGTAGTGACGTGTGTTGAACTCATTATCTCCTGCACTGTTCTGAGTGCTCATGTCATAGTCCAGTTAATCCTTACAACTATTTGAGGTGCTGTCACCCCCATTTTGTGTATGAATAAACTAAGGCCTGGCAAGAGCAAGTGAATTGGCCCAGGTGGGAGTGAGTAAAGGAAGGAATTTCATCCAAAGAGATTGGCTCTGGAGCAGTGGTTCTGAAAGACTTGGTCCCTGACCACAGGAACCGTGTTAAGACATGCACATTCCATTTGCAACCCACTGCTCTGAGTGGGTCTTAACCCACCTGGAGCCTCTGGAAAGGCTCACCCTCTCTTTGAAATGTTCCCAGCCATCTCATCCCATAGTTCTTTCTATCCTCCTGATGCTTGAATCGGAACCACTTGGTTCTTAGTTTTCACATACTGCCCTATTGTTTTAAAAAGTGGATCTAGGATTGACAGATGGGCAGGGAAGGATGATGAAGCCAGTGTAGCAGAATGTTCACTGTAAAATCCAGGTGATGGATTCAAATTCTTAACCACTGAGCTCTGTGGGCTGTGATGTGATGAGAGCAGGTAAACTGGGCAGGTAAGCCATTTATGAGGCCTTGGCAGTGGCCCAGAGATGATGACAGCAGCTTCAGTTTGGGAGGTGCAGCGTGGGAGGTGACAGGGTGTCTTGAAGCTTCAGGAGAAGTTAAGGCAGAGCTTCATGGAGAACCAGTTTTAACTGAAGATCTAGGAAAGGACAACAGTTTTATATGGAAACGAAAAGAAAGAAAATACACAGGAACACTTAGCAAGAAAATACTAGATTTCAGGGAATCATGTGGCCTCTTCAGAATGTGCCAGTAGGGGAGCTCCACTTATTCACCATTTTCTTTTATTTTTTGAGACAGGATCTCACTCTGTCACCCAGAAAAGGAATGCAGTGGCACAAACATAGCTCTCTGTAGTCTCAAACTCCCAGGCCCAGGCTGTCCTCCTGCCTCAGCCACCTGAGTAGCTGGGACTACAGGTACGTGCTGCCACATCCCACTAATTTTTAAAATTTTTTGTAGAGACAGGGTCTTGTTTTGTTGCCCAAGCTGGTCTGGAACTCCCAGGCTCAGGTGATTCTCCCACCTTATCTTCCCAAAGTGCCGGAATTACAGTTGTGAGCCACTACACTGTGACCTCATTTTTTTCTATTTTCTTACCTCTTTAATTTTGGTAGAAAACTCTGAGAATCACTCAGATTAGATGTTGCAGTTGGAATTAAAAGAATCCATGGATGTAGAATACTGCAATTAATTTGACACATATTTTATTCTTGGAAAAATATTTCAGTGCCTACTGTGTGCCAGAGCTAGAGACGTATCAGTGAACGAGATATAAAAACATGTCTTTATAGAATGTACATTTTCCCCTCTAAAAACCTTAGTGTATCATAAAATAGCTCAGACTTCATAGAACACCTGAAACAATTTTGGGGACACCCCCAAATCCTGACCCACACCTTAGGAATCACTGCTCTAATATTGTGCAGGAAGTCATTTGGAACTTAGCTTCAGTTACAAAGGAAAATACAAGCAGAGAAGGAAAGTTGGAAGTGAGTGGGGATTCAGCTTCAGTTTGCGTGTTGAGGGAGAGTGCCCTTGAAGAAAGACCTGGGAAAGTTAGGAAATGAGTTACATGAACACTGGGGGGCAGGGGAGCTTCCAGATAGAGGGAACTGTAAGTGAAGACACCCTGTTTCAAATAGGAGGTGGGCCTCGTGGCTGGAACAGACAGCGTGCGTGGGAGGGTAAGAGGATAACAGCAGAGTTAGAAGGGCAAGGCCTGGGCTTCTCTGCCAAGTGCACCAGGAAACCCAGGTGGAGGAGCCAGGAAGGCATCTGGGCATGGGCGTCTCAAGATTCGGTCTGGGCTAAAGACAGAAATTTGGGGGTTGACATAAGTGTAGAAAAAAAAAGGCTAAGAGACTGTAAGATGGTGCCGTAGGGCATCAAGTGTTCAAGTAAAGGAGACCACGTGGCTCAGTGAGGTGAGAGGAAAACCCCGTGGTCTCTGAAGCTGAGTGAAGACAGCATTTCAGGCTGTCCCAGGAATGGGAAGCTGTTCAAGAGCACCTGATGGCTCAGTGCACATATTTGTACATTTCTTCCAGGAAAGAGAAATTGAAGATGCAGATGCAGGAGGGAAAGAGAATTGCAGGAGGAGGGTCCTGAGTACTGAAGGGGTCTCTCACCGCACTTCGTGCCTAGTGACAGGAGAGCAAGCAGCATATGGGCGCAGAAGCCTGTGTGCGTAGGTTCAGTTGGGGGACTTCGTTGAAGGCTTCTTCTTCCTGTTATCTTTTCCTCGGGATGAAATAGGAAGCCCCTGAGATGGCAAGGGTGGAGTCGGGGTACTGGTGGGCAGACAGGAGGAGATAAAGCAGTTGAGAAGTGTGGGAGTGACTCCCTGTGCTGTATTAGAGCAGCGATTCTCAAGGTGCGGGTAAGGGTTTGGGGGTCCCCAAGATTGTTTCAGGTGTTCTGTGAGGTCAGAGCTATTTTCATGATGTATTAAGAAGGGTTTTCACCTTTCCACTGTCCTTCCCTCACAGATACACCGTGGAGTTCCCGAGGTGTGATCTTTCAGCAGCAAGCATAACAAATGCTTGAGAATCCGGTTGTCTTTTAAGGAAGACATTGCAGAATTGTTAAAACAGTGCCATTGTTGGCACTGGATTTTGTTTTGTTTTTGGAAGTATAGTGACTTTTTTGTAAAGTTATTTGTGTTAACATGTAACTGATTTATTATTTTTAAATTTTAAAAATTAAATAATACATTTTAAATAATAAAATTTAATGTTTAATTTTTAAAAATATTAACATTTTAATATTAAAAAATTTTAAGTATCAGTAGATATTACCCATAAACAAAAGTTCTTTGGGTTCCTCAGTAACTTTTTAGTGTAAAGGAGTTCTGAAACCAAAAGGTTTAAAAACTGCTGGACTACAGAAATGTGTTATTCCTAGCATCGTTATGGGTCTCAGAGGAGAATTTGACTAGAAATCGGAAGAGGAACAGTTCAAAAGTAGCTGGTTTTGAGCCTGACAAAATAGTGGCTCCATTAATAAAATAGGGAAGTGAGGGGACAGAATGGTTTTAGGACGGAGGAGATACGTTTTCAGAATGCACATTTGGGAATGGTGTGCTGGGATGTGCTGGTGAGGCGCCCACAGCATCAGAGCCAGGTCGGGAGGCATCTACTAAGAACACGTGATGGAACGCAAAGGAATGGGGATGGTGGGGACAGGGAGGTGGGAGTGTAAAAGAGGAGTGGGGAGCAAAAACAGTGGTGGGAGTGACCACGTTTAGAGCGTGGAGTAGAAGAGCAGTTGTCAGGGAAGACAGACAGGCAGGGAGGATCCATGGAGGATGCTGCAGCGGGCGAGTTTGACCTTCTGTCTCTGCGAGATACATCCCTAGCTAGTCCTCAGTTCTATTAGCGATTTATTGCCACTTAGAAAATACGAGATGTAGATTTATTAACTTCAATTTTAAAGAGGCAGGCAGCAGTTAAATGAAAAAATGTATAAACACCTTAATAGCTGCTATGACAGCTTATTATGCCTATTAGGTAGATTAAATCATCTTCCTCAGCCCTAAAGTTGGCCTTAACGTTGTCAAGTAAGCATGTTTTGTTTTCCTGTGGCATATTATTGTTTAGCAGGCTTATTTAAACTGGTTATTGTAAACGCTGCTTACTAATGATATTTCTCATTTCTTCTAGTAACTTGGATCCACTTACAGAAACTGTATCCTTTTTTACAAAAAAAAAATTTGAATAAAGATTTACTGAGAGTAAAGAAAATAGAAAAGGAAAACAGATGAGTACTGAAAAATTTAAAAACTTGTAGGTCAGGAAACATCATAAGCAACACTGAAAGCAATTTTAAAAAATGAAACTGAGAACAAGGGTTGTCTTAGATCTGCTGACAAACTGTTAATATCACGACCTCATATAAATCTGTAACATCATAGCTCCCCTGCCAGCATTGCCTCTCTGGAGTCAGCATGGCTGTATACAACAGAAAGCACAGTGACTTCAACAAGGTGGCTTCATTTCTCTAGTGTGAACAAAGTCGGGAGGTAAGCAGTCCCAGGCAGGTGATGGTTCCATGAAGACACCAACAGCTAGGCCCTTTGCAGTTTAAGCACTGGACCACTCCCAGGGTGGCCTTAATCTTGTTCCAGAGGCTGCCAGAGCAAACAGCATCATAGCCATGTTTCCAGCAGCAGAATCAAAACAGGGGAAGATGAAAGTGTTCTTCCCTTTTAAGAGTACCTTTGGGAAATCCTGCGCAGGCCCCTCGGTCTCAATGACCAGCACAGCACCTGTTTCATGCTCCACCGAATCCTATCTAGAGTCCAGAAATGTGCCCCGCTTTATAAATTGGGACTTGTTACTAAAGCGGATAGAGGATTTAAAGTAACAATTAGCAGTATTTATTGTGGTCCCAATAGAAAAATGGGGCAAAGATGTGAAGATAGGGTACTTTGGTTATGCTGTTGTAACAGATAACCCCACATCTCCAATGGCTTACAACAGAAAGTTCGGATTCTGGGTTATGCTCTATGTCTACTGTAGGTGGGTAGGAGGGTTCTGCTAACCGGTAATTTACCAAAAGAGGGCATATAGGAGCTTAATGAAGGTGTTAAGAGTTCAGTCTCACCAGTCAAAAGACATAAATTAAAACCAAAATGAGATGCCATATTTTATTTATCACATCAACCAAGATTTTAAAAAATGATGAACCTCAGTGCTGATGATGGTGAGGTGAGAGGAACATTCTCATAAATTGCCGGTGACAGTATAAATTGCTATTATCTTTCTGGAAGGCACTTTAGAAATAGTAATTCCATTTCCTGAAAACTGAAAATAAGAAGAAATAGAAGCAGTTTGTCAGTGGTTGACAAAATAAAGCCCGTAGGCCAAATCTGGCCCACTGCCCATTTTTGTAAATAAAATTTCATTGGGACACATGATGCTGATTAATTTATATTTTGTCTGTGGCTTTTGCAGTTTGAGTAGTTCCAGCAGGGGCTGTATGGCCCGCAAAGCCTAGGATGTTTACTATTTGCCTTTTACAGAAAAAGTTTGCTAAGTTATACCATTACAAAAATTATTTATTGCAGGAGAGTTACTAAGTATTTGGAATAACATTCACATACAACAATCAGGAGATGGTTAAGTAAATTAAGCTGTACTGAAGAAGGATTTCAAACATTTTTTTGAGAAACTAGAAATGACCCAGGTGTCCATCGTCAGGATACCCACCATTTAAGTTGTCTCTTCACATAAGGAAATACTATACAGCAGTAATAATTAACTCACAGGTACACGCAGCAACAGGACTACATACCAGAAACAAAACTGAATGGGAAAAGCAAAAAGTCTCCAAAGTGTTCATCTGTATTTTTTAAATTATGACTAATGATATCACCACTTAAAGATTTTTGAAGAATTTTGAATGACACAAAAATTTCACTATATAGGAAGGGAATATTTTAGAATGCAAATCCGCTTATATGGTGTGCTTCCAGTGACATTTAAAATCGACAGTGAAAGTCCCATAATCCAGGTGAGCCCATGTTTGAAAGTAACCTGTTAGGTCCTAGAGGTAGATGGCAGGGAGGGGTGTCTGGAGCTCCTCTGTTAGCCAACAGAGAGATGGTTGTGGTGTATGTCAGTGGCTGGCTGGCAGGAAGATTGGCTGGCCTGCCATCTTAAGGGGTTATATTTGAGGAGTACTCAAAATAATGATGGTCCTTCAGAGGAGATTTTGAAGAATTTCACACTGAACAGGTTTCCCCAGAACTTAAAAAAAATGCGTGTATGTATTATTGATGGTATCCTCTTATAAATTGCATCAAAAAGTTGATACTAACAAGAAATACATTTTCATCCATTAAAGTACAGAGTAAAAAGAAGAGAAATGTAGGAATGAGTACATATCAGTAAGAACATCCCAAGGTTGAAGAGTTAAGTCATGAGCAAATTATGCAGGCATTTACTGTTAACATAGTTGATTCCTTAAGACATCTTGTATCTGCATTACTAAAAAATGCAGGATTTGAATCAGTGGAGAGGAAAAAACTGGATAATTAAGTTGCCTCTGGAAGGACTTAGTTGTAAAGTTATTTTCACAGTCTCATAGCTGAAGTCAAAGTAGGAGCTAGCCATTAATTTTTCAATGCAATTACATAAGCATCAGTGTATTGAACATCTACTATGTACCACGCACCAGGGATAGAGGGAACATGACATTCATTGACTAAGAGGAGGCAGACCACAAACAAATATCAGGTGATTATAAATGCAGAGACTAGATATGGTATGGTCAGTAGGGAAGTACACTGTAGAACTTTGGGGTTCTGATCCTCTGCTTTCTATTAGACACTGCTGTCTCCATTCCACACTCGAGGCTATATGTCCAGGCAATTTTGTTAAATATCAGTGATAACCTAAGTATTTTATATAATGGTATGTATGATTATAGGACTTATATAGAGCTGGGGATAATATAACAGTATGCTTTTTAAAGGAAACGTTTTATTTTTTACAATATCCCTTAATGAAGAACTTTCTACTGTCCATTACTTTTCACACTCCTTAACAGCACTCTAGTATGGGATTCCTTTTTACCTACAGTACCTCGCCCACTGGCCAGAGTACTTCATTGTTGCAGAGGCACCTGGTGGAGAATTAATGGGTTATAGTAAGTATAATACCACTAGTATTCTGTGGAGTAGGTAAAGATTTTAATATACGTTTCAACCGATTGCTTTAGACTGAAGAATTGGAATATAACCATGATGCTTGTAATTTTATTTCCTCTTCAACAATTCAACAACGTACTGATCTCTTCTCTGCTTTGGGCATGGTGCTAGGCCCAGGCGATAATGGCAGTGAATCAGAAAGACATGGTTTTAGTCTTCTTAAATCTTTCATTCTTAAAAAAAAAAAAAAATTCATTCTAAAGCCGGTACAGTGACTCACGCCTGTAATCCCAGCACTTTGGGAGGCCGAGGCAAGTGGATCCTTTGAGGTCAGGAGTTCGAGATCAGCTTGGCCAACATGGTGAAAGCCCACCTCTACTAAAAATACAAAAAATTAGTCGGGTGTGGTGTTGCGCACCTGTAATCCTAGCTATTCAGGAGGCTGAGACAGGAGAATCGCTTGAACCCGGGAGGCAGAATTTGCAATGAGCCGGAGACGCCACTGCACTCCAGCCTGGGTGACACAGTGAGACTCTGTCTCCAAAAAAAAAAAAAAAAATCTTTGATTCAATACTTTTGTTAAATTTCTACATGGTTTATTTAGTACATAATGCAGGTATCATAGCATCTTCACTGAATTAGCAGCATTACTAACAAAACCTTTAGCTCTGAACTGCATACGTACCTCTACATGTACCCACACATAGCCACACCCATATGAAATGTAGATATTTGAAAAATATGTACTCTGGTTCTTTGTTCAAAATTAGTTGTGTTTTAAGTCTATCATTCCTTTTTAACCTGTTCTAATTCTGATTTTAGAACTACATATAGTGTTAAATTTGCAAGTGAATTTCAAATAAAAGCACTGTCTGTTAGCTGGATGACCTCAGATAGTACTTAAAAATTAAAACTTGGTTATTAGTTTCCTTTGTAATAAAAATGTACTGAACAGTAATTCTATAATTATGTGTAAATCAATGCCTAGTTACTGAATGTGATTTTTTTGTTGTTGGCAGTTATGGGTAAAGCAGAAGGCTCAGTAGCTAGGGAAGAATGGCACGGGCATGTCACAGCTCTGTCTGTTGCCCCAGAATTTCGACGCCTTGGTTTGGCTGCTAAACTTATGGAGTTATTAGAGGAGATTTCAGAGAGGTGAGATTCGGTTTTTCAAATACACTTAGTGATTTGTGGACCCTTAACCATTTTCTTCCCTTCAGGCTGAATAACTGTCACGCTTTATAGTTTACAGGAATTTCATCTTCTTCCATCTCCAGTAGTCCTCACAAAAATCCTGTCACATAGTCAAAGTGGTATTCTTTCTATTTTGCCATTGAGGAAATTAAGGCAAAGTGTTGCAGTGACCTGCTGTCGGCCTACAAGCCGAGGAATTGATGGAATCAGTTCCAAAGGCTAGCGCTCAAGGTTTCATTTAGTGTTCCCGCCACTGTGACACACATTCCTAACATCTGTTAACATTGTCTTGGCATCGGAATAAATTTTTAACAGTGCTCCTCGGCCAAAAGGAAATAGTCAGTCTTAAGTAGTTATATTCTAAATGTTTAATAAGTATTTATAGCCTAACAGCTAATACCCATTTTAAAAAACTTGAAATAAAATATATTTTTATTTCATTCTTAAGTAACTGTGGCTAGCTACTAATGAGATGCGTGCACCTGTTGGACATTGAACGACTTGACACAACCACCTGCATTCCCGCTTCACATTGATTTTCATCTAGTATTTTTTTTAGTCACAACAACTGCCAGAAACTCAGCTTCATAGAAATACTATGTCATTAAGAGGCAGATCTAATGTTGAATCTGTGAACTACTTCAAACTAGTTTGCCAGTATCTGCCATGTAAGGTTTTGCTGTTTTCCCTGAACATTTCAGATATCCTTTGGTGGCTGTATGAGTTTGAGACACTTTAGGGCACCTCAATGCACAGTTTGGGAACTGCCAACATGGCATCTTTTTTTTTTTTTAAGAGAAGTGTTGTATGTATCAAACCCCTTCATTATCTGCAATAAAAGTAATACAATAAATAAAAGAGAAAGCCGCTCCTCCTATCTTCATTCTAGAATAGATATGTGTATATAAGCTTGACCTGTTGTCACGCTGCCATTTCTTTCTCCACCGTAACTGCCTAAAAGTGTGGTGAGAAAGAGAATAGTTGCTGAGAAGGGTTCTCGAGCTTAATTTCCAACGAATTATTAGATTTAATAAAGGCAAGTTTTAAAGAAGTAACTGGCCTAACAAAGGCTTCAAGCCAAACTAGAGGCAAAGGAGCTCAGACTCATTCAGAGAAGAGAAGAAATTGTGTTAGCTGAAAAAGAAGCCATTGCTAATGTTTAAGATTTTTTAAAGTTCTCCCTAGACCAAACAAAGAAAGGAAGAAAAATTTTAGCATGATTATAGTTTACACACATTTATTAATGGCATTATGTTGGGGGAAAAAAAGTATTTGGCATTATTGTATAGTGAACAGGGAGTTAGAAAGTGGGTTGTTCAGTGAGACCACATGGACACCGGGAGGGGAGGGACAGCATTAGGAGCACCTAATGTAGATGACAGGTTGATGTGTGCAGCAAACCGCCATGGCACCAGTATACCTATGTAACCTCCACGTTCTACACATGTATCCCAGAACTAAAAGTATTAAAAACAAAAAAAAGTGGATTGTAACTACCTGTGACCTTGCACATATAATTTAAGGTGTTTATATGATAGATTCTCTTTCTGACTAGAAAACCACTAAGCTGTCTTCCTTTCCAGTTTCTAAGCCTTCATTTTTTAGAATAATTGCTAAGATTTAAGTAGTCTTTATTTGTAGGGGTATGCATACATATACCCATATGGAATGCATATAGACATGCTTATATACATTATATACATATATACATAATATACACATTAAAAATAGAAACCAAACAAGTAGAGAAGAAAAATTGAATGATAAAAATGAATCCCAAAGATGAGAAAAAAGAAACTAAACCAGCAAAACAAAATGCATGAAATAAAATGGTAGCCAACAATCCAAATATTGTCAGTAAGTACAACAGTAAATGTTAATGGACTTAAGACTATTTATTTATTTTATTATTTTTGAGACAGGGTCTTGCTCTGTTGGAGTGCAGTGGCATGATCTTGGCTCACTGGAACCTCTGCCTTCCAGGCTCAAATGATTTTCCTGCCTCGGCCTCAAAGTAGTTGGGATTACAGGCACCCACCATTATGCCCGGCCAGCTACAGTGACTCTATTTAAAAGACAAAGGCTGTATTCTCTTTATAGGAAATATGTGTAAAATATAAAAATATTTTTAATAAATACAGAAAGATTGAAAGTGAATTTTTAAATTACCTTATAAATTCGAACCAAAATAAAGTTAGAATACTTATTAATAATAGTTAAATTATAGTTGAATAATTATTACCAGCATAAAAAAGGGTCACTGCATATTGATAAAATATTTAGTCAAGGAAGTAACAAGGCTGGTTGTGGTGGTTCATGCCTGTAATCCCAGAACTTTGGGAGGCCGGGGCAGGCGGATCATTTGACGTCCGGAGTTCCAAACCAGCTTGGCCAACATGGTGAAATCTCATCTTGACTAAAAATACCAAAATTAGCCAGGCATCGTGGCACGTGACTAATCCCAGCTACTTAGGAGGCTGAGGCAGGAGAATTGCTTGAACCTGGGAGGTAGAGGTTACAGCGAGCCGAGATCACATCACTGCTCTCCAGTCTGGGCGCCAGAGCAAAACTGTCTCAAACAAAAAAGCAATTAAAAATGGTATACCTAGTGACATCATTTCAAAGTAAAAATGCACAAATTGACAAAACTACAAGGAAAAATAGACAAATAATTATACTAATGGGAGATTTAAACATGCTTCTTTCTAATTGATAGAACAATGTGATAGAAATTCGTTAAGGGTATAGAACAAGAGTCGGCAGTTTTCTCCTAGGTCAGATAGTAAATATTCAGGCATTACAGGCCATCTAAGGTCTTGGTTACATAGGCTTTTTTTTTTTTTTTTTTTTTTTTTTTTTTTTAAGAACAACCATTGCAAAAAAACATTCTTAGCTTGAAGGCAGTACAAAAACAGGTTGTCAGCCAACCTCTGCCCTAAAGAATTTCAGTCAGTAGCCCAAAATCTTTTCACCAAGAAAGCTGTGGCTTCTCTGGCCAACTTTACCAAACGTTTAAGAAATAATGACTGAAAGGTCACTTTTACTCAAACCGTTTTGCACAAACCAAAAAAGGGAACACAACTTTTTTCTAAGACCAGGATAACCCTGATAACAATACTTGACAAAATACAGGAAAGGAAAATTTGAGGAAGTTCTCATTCAGATACAAAATCCCAGAAAAATAATAGGCAAAATGGATTTGGGACTACGTAAATAGGATGACACATCAGGAGCAAGGTGGTTTCAACTTCACACTAAAGGAGAACACTTGTTATTTTAGTAAGTGCAGTAAACTTGATAAAATCCAATACTCATTCTGTTAGCAAACTAGGAAATAGAAGGGGGAACTTCCTGAATTTGAAAAATATCTACAAGAAATCTGTAGTAAATATATTTAGTAGTAATACATTGCATACTTTTTTGAAATCAGGGACAAGTTAGTCCCACTTCAATAATTTACTAGAAATTCTAGACAGCACAGGAAAGCAGGAAAAATAAAAGATACTAGAATTGAGAGGAAACAAAACTTATTTTGCACAGATATGATTATACAAATATAAAATCCACAAGAATCTGTAAATAAATGTTTAGAATTAATAAAAGGTAAGCTAAGTTGTTGGATATAAAGTCAGTATAAAAATCAATTGTGTGTGTGTGTGTATATATAAAAACAGTAAAATTTAGAAAAAGATGCCATGACATGAAAAAACATTAAGTACTAAAGAAGAATCTAGCAAGTACTATGCAAGACCTCTCTGACATTTTTAAAACTTTTTTGAGGGATCTTAAAGTAGCCCTGATAAGTGGAACAATGAACTATCACTGGATTAGAGGATATGGTTCCAATGTAATTGCAGTCAAAATCCCAAGTATTGTTTATAGAACTTCTGAAGAGCAAAAAAGAGGTAAGATATACAACAAAAATGGGTGATAGGCCCCTTCAGCTATCAGAGTGTAAGGAGTGAGTCTGTATCTTAGTGCTGTAGTTATCTTGACCAGTGCTACAAAATTTAAGAAACAGACCCAAGAATATATGGACTTTAACATACCACAGAGGAGGCATTGCACATCAGTAGTATGAAGATAGACTTTTCAGTAAAGGTGGCTGGACAATTGGGTGTCCCTATGGGAAAAAAAATTTCTCAGATTACCGCTATTCCATACACAAATCAACTCCAGACTTATTAAAAACCTAGATGTGAAAAGCAAAACTAAGAAGTCTTTTGAATGTAATATGGGAGTGTCTCTGTGGCCCCAGTGTAGAAGGACTTTTTAAACAGGCCATAAAAAGTACTAACTAAAGGAAAGATTCATATATTCAACTTCACTGAAGTGAAGTAACTTTTTTTATCAAAAGATACCATAAGGATAATGACAAGACAAACTACAAATTGGAAAAACATATTTGCAAAGACATTACACCGTATTGAATATTCAGAATACACAGAGAACTGAAGCGGGGGGAAATTGTGTGAAAGATGTAAGCACTGTACAGAAGGAGAAATCTAAATGGCCAATCAATAAATATATTCAGCATTGTTAGTAATTGGAAATACAGATTAAAATCTGAGATACAGTTACACCGTAAATGGGCAAAAATAGAAACATCTGATGCACAAAGCCTTGCTACTGTGGAATGAAGGCTTACTTGCTTCTGTGCGAGTGTGAGTTGGTACAAGCCAGTTGGAAAAAGTTTGGCATTAACTAATGAAGTTGTGCCCTGTAACACAACAATGAGACTCCTAGCTGCAGACCTTACGTGAGACATTCAACAAAAGTATTCATAGGAGCATCGTCGGTAATAGTACAAGCCAGAAACGTTTATCAACAGGACCATGAATGGCTTGTGGTGAACAAGCCCAGCCACTCTTGAAGCTGACGCTTAACAACGTTGACTGAGAGAAGCAAAAGACAAAAGAATGTATGGTTCCATGTATATAAAGTTCATAAACAGGAGAAACTGTAATAGGTAGTGAATCTGCCTTTATCTTTTAAGAAAACGTGTCGTAGCTTTTGAAATACTAGCATGCAAACAGAAAGTCGTCTTCAAAGTAATTGTCATAAATCCTAAGTAATGTAAATTTCTATTACCATGTAATCAGCTGCAACGTCTTATTACTACCATTCTGAGTAGTAGTCAAAGCAAGGTAAAAACACGTTTAAAAAATACGTTTCTGTTACTTTCTAGGGTTTCCCACATTCTAACATTTTCCTTTTTTTTTTTTTTAAAGAAAGGGTGGTTTTTTTGTCGATCTCTTTGTAAGAGTATCTAACCAAGTTGCAGTCAACATGTACAAGCAGTTGGGCTACAGTGTATACAGGACAGTCATAGAGTACTACTCAGCCAGCAATGGAGAGCCTGATGAGGACGCTTATGGTAAGCTCTCTTCCATGATACTATCCTCAAAAAGTCGTCGAAATGGTTACATTCATTCGACAGATTGTAGTATTTGGTTATTTTAATAAATGTAGAAGAATCATACTTGACTTTGATTATTTAAATCTCCCTCAACCTACCTTTATGAACCTATTACTAGTAGTAATTAACTTACCTACTAACTAACCAATGGTTAATTTCTATACGTTACTGTTTTACTATGTTATGGACATGTTATTTTACTAACAAGAAAGAACGTATTGTGAGCTGAATCCTGGGTGGGGTTTGGTTAGCATCTGGTATACTTGGCAATTGGGAGACTCGGCAATTGGGAGACTCCTTTATAAATACGTTTTGCTTAGAATCTGATGGAAGTGGGGGTAGAGGATAAACCTCTTATGGGAACTTCACCTATATGCATTAAATTTGATATAGTACATTTGGGTGTTCATATTAAACTTTGCCTCTTTACAGATATGAGGAAAGCACTTTCCAGGGACACAGAGAAGAAATCCATCATACCATTACCTCATCCTGTGAGGCCTGAAGACATTGAATAACCCTGGGCAGTGGTTCTTAGGCAGATACTCTGGATGCTTTATTAGGCAGATACTCTAGATGCTTTATTGGGCAGATACTCTGGATGCTTTATGGACAATATTATTTTCATTGGATGATTCTGGAGCTCTATTAGGAGAAAATTAATCATTTAAGTCTTAATGATTCAAGAAAATACAGGTTATCAATTTATTTTAAATCTCATTGTTTCCAGTTAGCAATATCATACCTATGAAAGCTGTTCACTGTAACAAAATTCAGTCGAGGCCGGGCGCGGTGGCTCACACCTGTAATCCCAGCACTTTGGGAGGCCGAGGCGGGTGGATCACGAGGTCAAGAGATCGAGACCATCCTGGTCAACAAGGCGAAACCCCGTTTCTACTAAAAATACAAAAAATTAGCTGGGCACGGTGGCGCGTGCCTGTAATCCCAGCTACTCAGGAGGCTGAGGCAGGAGAATTGCCTGAACCCAGGAGGTGGAGGTTGCGGTGAGCCGAGATCGCGCCATTGCACTCCAGCCTGGGTAACAAGAGCGGAACTCCGTCTCAAAAAAAAAAAAAAAAAAAATTTCAGTCGAAAACGCAGCTAGGTCAGAAGGAAACATAACCACTGTTATGGTTCATAATAGTCGCTATGTGTATGCTAGGGAAAAGACTTGCTCCTGTCTCCTCCTAAATGCTGTGCCTGAGAACCACTGCTGCATATATTTGTTTTTAAATTTTGTATTGAACTGTTAATTGAAGCTTTAAAAGCATATATGAAATGTATAAATCTAAGATGTATAATAAAACACATTGTTGACTCTATGAATGTTTTCTGGAAGTTTGTTAGTCATTTGTAAAACTGAAAGTTGTAATCCCAGTACTTTGGGAGGCAAAGGTGGGCTGATTGCTTGAGGTCAGGAGTTCGAGACCAGCCTGCCCAAAACCTATACTAAAAATACCATCTATACTAAAAAATAATACAATGTAGGCATCCCAGCTACACAGAAGCTGAGGCACAAGCATTGCTTGAACCCTGGAGGTGGAGGTTGCAGTGAGCTGGAGACCATGCCACTGCACTCCAGTCTGGGCAACAAGAGTGAGACCCAGCCTCAAAAATAACTCAAAAACTTAATCAGGATTGTGAAAGGTCATCATTTAGGATATGTTGTTTAATTAAATTGTGACTTTCACATGTAGTATTTTAAAAATGTACATTTGAAGCATTCACTGCCCAGCATACTTAAGAGTTCCCAGTCACCTGCATTCATACTGTTAGTCCTAGAGCTTTTCTCCTCTTCACAATGCTTTGCTTAAATCCTGCCCTTCTTAAAAAAAAAAAAAAAAAAAAAAAAAGCTGTTGAGGTTGTTTTATTTTTAGAGAGGAAAAAGAATTCCTTATCTGTAGTGTCATCCTCTGTAATATGTGAAAATATCCGGTTAGTGAAAGACTTAAGAAAAACCCACAAGAAATTATTAAACTTTTAACTATTGAAAGGATTTATTTTGGTGGAGTTGAGTGTGGGACATAAATGAATCTTTATGTTCTCCTGTTAGAGAATAGCTTTTTCCTTCAAACTTTCACACTGGCACATGCTTGTTATAATTTACCTTGGGAACATGACAGAATTATTTTCTTATGCATACATGCAACATTAATGGATAATTCTAGGAAGACTGTGATTAAGTGACTTGCATTCTGACCTGTTTTCATCTCACCCTCTGACTTGTGGATGAGCCAAAGGCTATTAAGATGATGTTCTCCTGCTCACTCATTAGACAGACCTCTACTTGAGATGTGATCTGACACCGCAGCAGCTGATGCTGGCTGGTCCGGTGACTAAAGCAGTCAGGCTGAAAACAGAACTGCCTTTTATCTTAACAGCCCTATTTTCTTCTGTCCTCTTAACACTGTATGCTATTTTCAAGATGAAATTTAGTAACATTATGAAGTAGCTTTTATTCCCTTGGGTGAATAAGATATTTGCATATTTAATAATAAACTTGCTTACTAAAGGTCCTTTTACGGGAAAACAATCTTAAAAATATACTTCTAGTCCTTGGGCAGTGAACAAAGAAAAAATGTGCTTCAGAAACACAGTCCAAGCTAAAAGAAATACACTCTCAGATCAGTTAATGCACTCAAATGTTTTTTGCTTGAGAATGTGAGCAACATATCAGCAAATATATTCATTCTTGTGCTACTTTTCATTATTTAGCATAGAGCTACCTTAGGTGTTTCTACCCATGCTCTAAACCAAGAGTAAGTTTAACATGTCAGCAATGAGAAGTAGACATTTTCTTTTCTTTTTTTTTGAGACGGAGTCTCGCCCAGGCTGGAATGCAGTGGCACAATCTCGGCTCACTGCAACCTCCGCCTCCCACATTTGAGTGATTCTCCTGCCTCAGCCTCCCAAGTAGCTGGGACTACAGGCACCTGCCACCATGCCCGGCTAATTTTTTATATTTTTAGTAGAGAAAGGGTTTCACCCTGTTAAGCCAGATGGTCTTGATCTCCTGACCTCGTGATCCGCCCGCCTCGGCCTCCCGACATTTTCTACTGTAGCACACTCGGAGATGTTTACTAGTAATCTAGGTAGAAATAACTCCATTGTCCACTAAGTTTGGGAACGAATACAGCAACACTGCTACTGGAGATATATAATGTACAGAAGCCTAACTATAAAGAGATTTGATTAATGAGACTTAAGTCTTAGTCCAGAGTTTCCCAAATTTATGTGAACATAGGACATCATTTATTGTAGCACACATGTAAACAAGCCATTATTCTTCAAACAAGCTATTACGAAGCTCTACCACTCTGGAGAACTGATGAGTGCCTAACTGAAATTAGACTAAATTATTCTTGGTAAACAATGTTTTCTGAACCTTGTTCAGAAATATAATCACTGCAAATTATTTTCTAAGTAATGTTCTAAAAAGCACTTAATATAACTGGCCACTAGTAGAAGGTAAGGTAAATTAATCCACTCACATTCACTTCTACAAAGAATGAAACTATTTTTAAAAGTGGCTTAGAACGTGGCCGGGCATGGTGGCTCACGGCTGTAATCCAAGCACTTTGGAGGCCAAGGCGGGCGGATCACCTGAGGTCGGGAGTTCAAGACCAGCCTGACCAACATGGTGAAACCTCATCTTTAAAAATAAAAATAAAATAAAAAGTGGCTTAGAACAAACATTTTACTGAGCACTTACTATGCACCAGGTATATTCCTTTTATAATATAATCTTAAAATGAATTGTCAAAGTATTGGCCCACTTTATGAGGAAAATGAAAATTAAGTTACATAATCATGAGTGGCAGGGCTGGGAAATGAACTCAAGTCTGTGACTCTGAAGACATGAAGAAGTTACACGTTTCAGATGAATGCATAAACTATGGTTATGATATGAAAAGTTACTATAGAATGTAACCAAAAAGCTAAAAAAAAGGGCTCAAAAGTCTGCAAGTTCACCCAAAATAGAAGCTAAACGTTACCTTAATTACATTTCCTAATGCATGATGTGTACAGACATTAGAAAAGTTTGGTCTCAGTTGGAAAAAGAAATCCAGCAGTTAAAAAGTCCTTTACTTGCAATCCCCACCACTAGATAACCCAAGGGCATTTAAAAAATAACTTAAAAAGTAGCTATCAAAGATACCAATCAATTTCTTACTGGTGAAATATATAAGAACTTCTGGGAGTCACAAAAGTTCCAAACAATTAATTTATAAAAATAACAAAACATTTGTCAATATGAAAAAAAGATCAGGATTCACTCTCATCGACATCCTCATCTGGACTGTGCTCAGCATCCTCCTTTTCCTGCTGCTGTTTCTTCCATAGTTTGGCCATGGCCAGGAGTTTGAGGTTAGGTTGGTTGGCAGCATCTTCTGGAAAGATGTAATCAAAGTATTCTTCCCAGCCTGCATCGGACTACAGAAATAAAACGATTAAAAGATAAGCAAACGTGGCTGATATACTGACATATCAGAGTGAAGAATTTTTATTGGAAACCTGGAGGTGAAGTTCAACTTACCTCCATTTTACAAAACAATATCAAAGTCTACTATGGAAAGAACAAGGGCTGGGTCTGAAAGACTGAGAGTGAGTAAGCAGCAACTGCAGCTCAGTGAGAACTGAAGAACTGGTAGAAGAAATTCTAAAACTCTAAGCACAGCTCCTCTATAGCCAACCAAGGTGTTGAGTGTCTCCAACTCCATTGTGCAGTCTTACATTTAAGAAAATGTTCAACCATTTTTATATAACATTCATCCAATAGCAAAAGCCACACATCTGTGCATTATTATTCCAACTCCCTACCCTCCCATCCTCACCTATCAGTCACTGATTTCATTTCCCAAATATTGTTCTAACAGGCCCTGTTGTAGTTTCTTTTTTTTTGAGGAAGGTGGTACCTTCCTCAAAGGTGGTACCTCAGTGATACACAAAGCCCTGCCTTTTTTTTTTTTGAAGGTGGAATTCCATGTCTTATTTGGCTTATAAAAACTGCCTCCTGATGGGTCTTTCTCCAATCTAAGCCCCTTGAGTCTGCCAGTAGGAGATGCCAGCAATCTGGTCAAGTCATTTTATGTAAAATAGCTTTCACTGACTCCCAATAAACTCCTTCTTAGCGCCTACAAGCCTTCTCTGGATTGGCTCCTATCTGAAGGTTCAGAGCCAGCTTCTTCCATGCTGACTTCCTATTTAATGCTCTAAAAATATCACACTTCATGTAGTTCCCAGACTCAACCATCACCAAAACACCTCTGCCAACTCCTTCCCATTGTCCACCTCTGACTGGACCATAGGCTCTACCCTGTGTTTCCACAACAGCCAGATTGCAACCATCTCCTACTCCAGGTGGTGTGCTTCCATTTTAACAATGTACTTATGCCACTTAAAAGTACAAATTTCAAAGTCAGATGTGTTTCTACTCATGTGATGTGAGAGGAACAGTCCCAGGGCAGAGTTCTTACCCCATCGTCAGCCTGGACCTTTCTTCTCTTCTTGACTTTCTCTGGCATGAGTTTGTCTACTCTCTCCTTATCTGATGCTGTTCCAAATTCTTCTTCAAAGCTTCGCCAAGATTCCAGCAGCATAAGTCTCTCTTCCTTTTCTTCACAGTTTCGCATGCTTTTGTTAGCTTCTTCATAAATTTGTCTGCATTTAGCCAAACTTCCTTCTTTTCCTGAAGACAACTCAAACTGAGCAAAGCTGATCCATACCTTTAAAAAAAGGTATTATTGAACCAAATTAACCGTGTCACTCAGAAGACAATAATGTAATAATAATAATAAAGCGAATTCCCAGTTAATGACATCTGAAAGTAATGCATTCATCACTAGTGTTTCACAGATCAAAACAATGAATATATGCTTCCATATAAACACTGAAGCAATTTATTTCTACATTCTACAATTAAATGTCTGACACAGTCTTAAAACTGTAAAAAGAGTTCAACTTTTTTCACATGCAGCATAAACAATGACCTGGTATAAACTTAACTTTCAAACATTCCAAAGTCCTCTGAGACTCACGTTTCTCTTAAAAAGCAAGGAAGTCATTAAACAAAAGAAAAAAAACCCCAAACACTTAAAATATAAGAAATACAGTATTTTCTTCAGGACCGATTCAAGCAAAATAAAAGATAAAAGATCATCTACAAAGGAAGAATACCTTGACATGCTGTGTCCGTTGAAGCAACCGTCGGTAAAGGTTTCGCGTTCTTTCCGTTTCTTCCTGCTCAATTTCAAAATCAATATATGATTTCCAAAGCACCTAAAAAAGACAAGTTAATTGGTCAGTCTTGACATTTACAAAGCAGCATGCCCCCATCTAAAGCACAGCTTAAGTATCACTCTAATCTACATCTAGAAACATGGGATTTTTACTGAACAACTGAAGAACACAAGTGGGTAAGATAAATAACACTGGTTATCTATAAGCTGGCCAAAACTTGGCTAGAATTCCAGATTACAGAAAAAGGGCCTTGGATTCAGTCTTAGAGATTCTCTTTGGAAGTTTTTCAAATGCCCATCAAGAGCTGAGAAATTTGCCAGGTTATCTCCCAGGTACTCTTTCATATTCCAGCCATGTGCAATTGAGCTTCCAGAGAGAAGACAGGCCCAGGTTTAGCCAGTGGACACCTGTTCAGTGAATGCTTGTTGAGTTGACTCTGAACAGGTGTCCACTGGCTCAATGCAGGCTGGCAGGGCATAAGGATGAATAAACTGTGGCCTGGACACTTGAGAACTGGCGTTCTGGGTAGAGGAGCCAAGGACAACTGATGAACTCAGTGATACACAAAGCCCTGCCTTAATGTAGTCAGGGGGCCAAAACATTAAATGCAGGGTCATGTTAGTGCATGAGATTAACAAAAAATAGCTGGGTGAGTTCTACGGCTCCTGGGAGATTCATATTGGTCCTGGCTGTGGTTTGGTGCTATCTTGTGGGTCAAGCTTAACTACGGAAGGCAGGAGAGCACTTTCAGGACAGTGACAACAGTAGTTGCAAGGATATCCTGGTTTAGAGAATACAGGGATGTACAATTCCCACCTCACCCTCCTTGTTCTCTGAGTGGGCCAGCCTGCTGGCTACTTCTTTGCCTGCCCTCTTCCCCAGCCCCTTTAGGCTTCCCTGTTGGAGAAGGGGAGTCACCCAACCCCATGATATCCCAAGTCATCCTCGTCATCATCCTAGGTGTCTACTGTGCTCTGGTATCTAAGTAGAGGGTTACTTCCCCTGTCCCCCATATCCTGCCTTTCCACCTACAAGCCTAATCTGAGTAGAAAAGACTAAGTTAGTTAGATCATCTTTATATTCTAAAATACACCTATATTTAGATGGTCACCTAAAGTAAGACTAAACAAGTATCTCAAACCAAAGTATATTTGACTTGAGAGCTCACCTCTGGCATGTCTAAACGTGGCTGACTGATGGCTAATTCATAGATTGCCCGTGCTCTGTCAATATCACCAAGGATTGTCTCTAATTCAGCAAATTTAATCCATGAGGTACAATTTTCAGGTCCAAATTCCAGGAACTTTTCATAAAGCTTCCGGCATCTGTCAAATTCTCGAAGCTGTAGCTCCAATTCTATGTAAACTTTAAATAATTTGTTCTTTGGACATTTGCCTATGGAAGTTCCCTGGAAAATAAAATAATCAGACCACTGTGATACCATAGTGGATTCAATTTGTGCAGTTATTGTACTGCCCTGAAGCCTGTTCTCTGCTGAGGAAGATTCTTTTTTTTTTTATTGCATTTTAGGTTTTGGGGTACATGTGAAGAACATGCAAGACTGTTGCATAGGTACACACATGGCAGTGTGATTTGCTGCCTTCCTCCCCATCACCTATATCTGGCATTTCTCCACATGCTATCTCTCCCCAACTCCCCACCCCCCGCTGTCCCTCCCCTATTTCCCCCCAACAGACCCCAGTGGGTGATGCTCCCCTCCCTGTGTCCATGTGTTCTCATTGTTCAACACCCGCCTGTGAGTGAGAACATGCGATGTTTGATTTTCTGTTCTTGTGTCAGTTTGCTGAGAATAATGGTTTCCAGATTCATCCATGTCCCTACAAAGGACACGAACTCATCATTTTTGATGGCTGCATAATATTCCATGGTGTATATGTGCCACATTTTCCCTGTCCAGTCTATCATTCTTGCAAAGGCAACATGGCCTACTGTTCTTTCCCTCTGTGATATCACAATGTTTACTGGTTCTCGACAAAAGGCTGAAAGAAACTCTCTAATTCATTCAGCAAGAGACAGTGTTCCAGAATTGTCTGGGCAACTAAATAAACTAAGATTTGAAAGTTTCTCAGGATATCCTAGGGAATATGGATGTCAGATGCATAATATCTATAAATAAAAAGGACAAGGCATGGTAGCTCATGCCTGTAATCCCAGCATTCTGAGGCCAATGTGGGAGGGTCATTTGAGCCCAGGAGGCAGAGGTTGCAGTGAGCCAAGATAATTAAGGCCGGGCGCGGGGCTAACGCCTGTAATCCCAGCACTTTGGGAGGCCGAGGCAGGTGGATCACGAGGTCAAGAGATCGAGACCATCCTGGTCAACATCGTGAAACCCCATCTCTACTAAAAATACAAAAAATTAGCTGGGCATGGTGGCACATGCCTGTTATCCCAGCTACTCAGGAGGCTGAGGCAGGAGAATTGCCTGAACCCAGGAGGCGGAGGTTGCGGTGAGCCAAGATCGCGCCATTGCACTCCAGCCTGGGTAACAAGAGCGAAACTCCGTCTCAGAAAAAAAAAAAAAAAAAAAGTGCATTTAATACACCAAAAAGTTTGCACAGGATCAGACTACCAATTCTAGTCTGTGGAAAGATCTAGTAACTGGTAGCTAGAGAAGTTCCCAATGTTGAAACAGAATGTTAATTTGCCCTAGGTAGTAAGAATGATTTAAGCATGATTAGTCAGTGTTTTTTCAGAGGATGCATGTTTTCTAACATTTCCCAGGCTACAAAGGCATATTTCTGTCACTTTTTAAAGTAAAATTGTATAACTTCCAAGCACCAAGATTTTAATTTCTTTCTCAGAGAACTTAATGAGACATCCTGATCCTTTCTTTACTTACCAATGCTCTTCTGGCCAATGACAGATTTTTCTGTCGTATTTCAAACTGTGCATAGAGTATCCACATTTTGGCAAATGTGAACTAGAAAACAAAAGCACAAAAGTATCTAGCTTAAAAGCCTCATTCAAATTAAATTAAATTAAAGTACACTTCAATTAACCAAGGCCATTGGTAATTCAATTTCTCTAAAACTTCAGAGTAAGAGTGATGCACTCTGCTTATTTACAAGCAAAGAAGACCTCAGTCATGTCACAGAAGTTAGAAACACACAAATCATGATCCAGATACTATAATGCATGACATGGTAGCCTCTCCTCAGAACAGACTTTGTTTTGTGGGCATGCTTGTATGTGGGCAGAATGTCCTACCTCCATTCTAAAAAGGAACTCGGTCAACACTTCTACAGAAGGAAACACGTTTTATTTCCCATGCTGGGAAACAAGGCAGAGGTAACATCTCAACCATCTACAGAAGGGGCACATTGATCCGTGCATGCACACACTCACTGTTACCAACAATCCGCCTCTGTGTCCCCTACACATGTTGTGTGCTCTCTGCATGGATGTCTTTCTCCTTCCACTCAGACTATTCGAATTACCTAGGCTTCTCTGAATTTCTATTATTTGTTTGACGATGCAAGTTGTCCTTCAACCTAGACTGTGAGCTATTTTCAGAGGCAAGGAACATATCTCAGTCTTACGCTAGTCCATGGTGCCTAGCACAGGGGAGTATTTTATCAATCAATATTATTTCACTGAATTACTTCACAAGTAAAACGAGGATATTGACCTGTTTGTAATGAACACTTTAGAGCAAACATACCTTTTTGTGAGGAATTAGTTCCAAAGAGGCTTGATATACCTGTCTTGTCCTCTCCGGATCCTGTATTAGGATAAGAAATTTTCACATAATATTGAAGGCTGCTGCTAACACTCATCTTACTAGTTACTAATTTTACTGATACTAGTAAAAATGTACACCCCCAACATTGAATATGTTTCTCAAGTTATTACTTGCAAACCCCGATTTCATTTATGATCTAAAGTATGAACAGCCATCAAACTTCAGCTTAAGAATCACCAACAAGACAGCCACCAAACTCTAAGCCCTTCTTTGTAGACAGCCATTTTGCCTGATAGCAGAAACAAAGATGTTTCATAGTCTCAGATCAACCCCAGAAGGTTAATACAACTGATTTCTAAAAATGCCGCTTGATTTTTCCTAAAAGCAAGAATGCATAATCTAGCCATGATTATTCCTATTAATGAGAAAATCCAGGAAACTATATTTAATTAAACTAAGGGCTGGTTCACCATTCCCTTTTAAGCTCCAACTGATATCCTGTTGTGCCTCAAGTAAAAACCAAACCAAATCAAACAAATAAAAACCCCTCATGCGTGACCACAACAAGCACAGAGTTTAGAATGTTGCAGAGTGAATATGTAACTGTATGACTGAATAGAAGCCTTCAAAAATGTAAAATTACATTTCTTGGTTTCAAGAATTATAAATATCCACAATAAGTGAGCTGTGAATACAGAGGAGAGAAAACCATCAACAGCTGATGCATAATTCTGGTTTTTTTTTTCACCTTTGCCTCCAATTCTTCATAGAGTGCATAGTTGATCCAAAGATAAACGTAGCGCTTCCAGTGCCTCTTCTCCTGAATGGGTGGGACGTTGGCAATGGCCCTTTCGTAGACTTCTCGCACGGCTTCAGCTTCTGCGTCACTTTCCACCAAGCGCAAGTAATCAAACCATGCATCATAATTGTGTGGATTTGCCTAGAAAGATAACCAGTTTAATAAATAAAAAACAAAACCAAGAGCTGTGCTTGCCAGGTTAAGTGAGCTGAAAAAAGGCACCAGCCTGATTTTCTATATTTTAGCACCTTTTCTTCTAAATTTTCCATGTTCTCTCATTTTAAAAACACCATCCCTGAGATGCATATATAGAAAAGAACAGAAATACAGAGGATAGATTACTGGCCAGGTATCCCACAGCAAGGCTCCCTTCATCTACAGCCATCACTTTCAAGATAGTCAATAATTACATGCCTCTTCTTATCAATGCATTTGCTTATATATGTGACTACATATCATTATGTCTGTAACCAAATTACAATAGAATTATATCATGCTCACAATTGTTAAACTTGCCTTTCCAATTAACAGTAATTTATCATTAATATATCTTGCTAACCTACCACCTCATTTAATAACAGACTTAGTCCTTTGCTTGAAGGTATCTTAATTAGACTAAGCAAAAGTACTTTTAAATACACAGCAGAATACTGAAGGAAAATGCTACTCTCTTTGAATTGAAATCAAAATAGCATATTACAGAAAAAGAGATGCCAATACAACCCTGTATAGCATAAATCTTTCGTTCAGGCAGTTAAGCTCAAAGGTGATGTGCAAAAACAGGTTTTTGGACCAATCTCTGACTCTTCCACCTCCTTGCAACAATGAGCTCAAATGGATTCCACATTTCTTTTGCTCAAGTTCTACATATAATCAGCAACCAACAAAATGACTTTCAACATGTGAGTGGCAGAGCAAATCCAAGTGTTGTTTGCTTGCCTTTTCTATCACCCTTGTTTATTCCTACTTGTCTGAAATAGCTGCCAATTGATCACAGGCACATCATCAAGAGGATAATCACTGGTAGTGCTAACTTGCTGTTATTTATTTTAGTGTTGCTAGTATTGGTGAGCACATCTTGGCTATCTGCAGAGTTGACCATCCACACCAGCGCTCACCTTCACTTCTTCTTCGTACTGGAATCTCCGTTTGCTCACGATGATATCTTCAATACCCCGCCTATCACCAAACTTCTTCTCAAAGATGGTATAATTTTTAAAGAGTTCTTGGGCATCTTGTTTTGAAATTCTGTCAAGGGCATACTTGTAAATCACTCGTACCCTTTCAAACTAAATGCAGAGAGGATGATTACCTTCTATAACACAATATTCTCATGCCAGTCACAACAAGGAAAGTATATGTAACAAAATATTACTTATAAATTAGATTTTGAGGCCTCATAATGTCCAAAGTAAATGTTTTTCTCCCTCTTGTTGAAAGTACTGTCAGGATGGATTGGTACTCTGCTTTGAGCTCCACATTTAATACTGTCTACCTAACACCGCCAATTAGATGTCCACTGCACATCTCAAACAGGCCCAAAACTCAGCTTCTGTTTCCTCCCTACTCACCCTGGGACTTTCCCCATCTTCCCAACCTTAGTAGGCAACGCCTAACCTGGAGTCACATATTTGCTCATGCCAAAACCTTCAGGTGTTCCTCGATTCCTCTCCTTTCCTCATTCTCCATATTCACTCCTGAACAAGCCCTGCCATTTCAACCTCTTCCACGCAGCCCTTCGCTTCTCTCCAGACTCCAGCCATCAAGCTCCACTGCTTACCTGGACCACTTCAAAAGTCTCCCCACCTGGTTCCACTTTTGCCATCCACCCCCACACATTCTCCATGAATTAGTCAGGGACTCTCTTTAAAATATAAATCATATCCAATCACCGTCCTGTTTAAAACCTTTCAGTGCTTCCTACTGGCTCAAACAGAATCTGAACTCCCTAGCATGGTCTGTGCAAGACCTTGTACAGGTCTACATTTTGTTTTCTGTTCTGTGGCTTTATGCTTTTGAGTATCTCTTGTCTGAAACATTTGGTACCAGAAGTGTTTCGGATTGGGATGTTTTCCCAGTTTTGGAATATTTGCATTACACTTACTGGTTCAGCATCCCCAATCCAAAAACCCAGTCTTCAATGTTCCAATGAACATTTCCTTTGAGTGTCATGTCAGCACTCAACAAGTTTCACATTTTGAGTTTTGGATTTTCAGACTGGGAATGCTAAACCTGTATTTGGATGGATCTCAGCCTACCTCTCTCAATTCTGTATTACTTGAACTCCCTTTTTTTTTTTTTTTAAGAGATAGGGTCTTGCTGTCACTCAAGCTAGAGTGCAATGGCATGACCATAGCTCACTGTAGCCTCAAACTCCTAGGCTCAAGTGATACTTCTGCCTCAGCTTCCCAAGTAGCTGGGACTGTAGGTGTGTGCCAATAGGCCCACTCAATTGTTTTTTTTTTTTTTTTTGAGACAGAGTGTTGCTATGTTGCCCAGGCTGGTCTCAAGCTCCTCGCCTTATTTGTAGGGCAGTCTCTTGTTTCCATTCTAAATTTTGTTTCCTCTTCTGGGGCTTTATGCTTTTTGTTTCCCATATTTATTACCTGTAAAGTCCTTTACGTAGGATGCCAAATGACTAGCTCTCAGTTTAAAGGGAATTAAGACTAAAAGTCTTAATTTGGTTGTGCTTTGTTTGAAAATTAAGACTAAAAGTCTTAATGCAGTTCTCTGTGAGAAGTTGCGTTTTTGTATTTTGAAAACATCTTCTCCAAGGGTACGTAAGAAAAAATGAAAATGAACCCACCATGTACAAAATGTAATCTTTGCTAAGGTGTTTTACAGTGTAACGAAGTTCTTTAAGCATACTTACCTCTTTCTGATTTTCTTCAAACTTGGCAAAGGCGACATAAAGGTGCTCATCCATATGTTCATCGCCAAAGAATTCCACAGCTCTCTCATACACTTTCCGTGCGTGAGCAAAATAAGCATGTTTTTCTTCAAAGCGGGCATACTTGATCCAGTTCTTAACATCAGGGTGCACAAGGACAAGTGCAAGGGAATTAAGGAAATACCAGGTTGGCTTAAATAAATAAGCAAACACTAAAACCATACCAAAGCCTGGAAACCCCAACAATTCAAACTACAACTCTAGGGGAATAAAACACATACAAAAGTGTAGAACTAAACGGTGGCTTACTTGAGGGTAGGGCCACACCTTCTCATTCTATCTTCCTCCAGTGCTTAGTTAAGATTTTAGTAGTGGGTACAAACTCGAGTTTGGAAGCAAAGAAAAATCTCAACCCAGATTACTAACCATGTGATCTTGGATAAGTCATTGAACTTGTCTAAGTCTCAGCTGTTTCACTGGTCAACAGAGAATAATGCCAGCCTCACTGGATTACTGCTGGCTTTAAATGAGAAAATGTATGTTAAGCCCTTAGCACAGTTTCTGGCCAAAAGAACATGGCACCATAAATGGTCAAAGCAGAAAGTTTTGAATTGCCATTTTAATCTATCTTCCTTGAATAAATCATTAATTTCCAAAGTGGTAATATATTCAAATACGGCAAAGAATTTAAGAGCATCAGTTCTGAAGCTCCCCCTCTAGGTTCACATTCCATTTCCATCAGCACCTATGAGAGCCTAGTCAAGCTACTTCATCTTTCAGGCCTCGACTCCCTCACCTATAGGATGGAGAAGTTCCTACACTGCAAGACTGTTATGAGGATTAAATGACAATATTTGTAGAGTATGTAGAATAATGCCCAGCACATAGCAAGTGCTATAAAAGCTTTTGTCAAGCTAATAGTATTAAAATTAGTAGACATAATTAAGATCTTAACATTGTCACCTGAACAGAGAAGAGTAAAAAAATAAAAAGATCTTAATACTGCATAATAAAGTTGATTCTCATTATTTGTGGTAGTTATGGTCTATTTAGTCACTGCGAACATTTAATTATTGAGTACTGAACCACTGCGCCTAGGGGAAACATGTATATATACAATCTCACATTCATGATCATCTTAAATCCTGAAAAAAACTCATCCTGGCAGACTCTATCTTCATTATTTTGTAAGAAAAGTGGTTCAGACATGTTAAGTGACTGGACTGAGGCTGTCCCACTGACAGGGATTTAAACTCTGCAACTGGCCCCAGAGCCAGAGCTCCTTGAGCTGTGTGAGACTAGACCTTCTTTCTCCAAGCTCTGGGCAAGGTTATATGAGGTTAAGATCAGAAGGCAGAGGCTCGCCTTGTTGGATTTCATGCTCTGTGCATGTCCACAAAAGACTGTGAAAGTGCCACAATTAGTGATTTTGGGAGTTACAAATAAATTTTAGCAAGTATGTGATTTTGCGAATATAGAATCTGTGAATAATGAGGAATGACTGTACTTGAGTTTCTAAAAGTGCTTTCATGTGTATAATTTAATCTTCACAACCGCCCAACAAAGGTGTTTTTATTCTTGTTTTTAAGGAGAGAATACCAAGTCTCAAAGGAGTTAAATGACTCACTGGAGCCACAGAGCTAAAGAGTCACTGAACTTGTCTACGTCGTGGATGAACTCCAGCAATGGTACTAATGACCGACACAAACTTTAGAAAAACAGGACTGGCACACGTGGCAGTGTGATTTGCTGCCTTCCTCCCCTTCACCTATATCTGGCATTTCTCCCCATGCTATCTCTCCCCAACTCCCCACCCCCCGCTGTCCCTCCCCTATTTCCCCCCAACAGACCCCAGTGTGTAGTGCTCCCCTCCCTGTGTCCATGTGTTCTCATTGTTCAACACCTGCTTCACATGTACCCCAAAACCTAAAATGCAATAAAAAAAAAAAAAAGAAAAGAAAAAGAAAAACAGGACTGGCAATGGCAGCCAGAATCTTAGTACATTCGGTCCTCCAGCCGTGGATTCCATGTCTGTGAACTCCACCAACCTGAGATTGAAAGTCTTCAAGGGAAAAAAATGCTTCTGTACTGAACGTGTAGTTTTTTTTGTTATTATTCCTTAAAATATATAGAATAACAATTATTTACATAACATTTACATTGTATTAGGTTTAAGTATTCTAGAGATTATTTAAATTATATGGGAAGCTATGCATAGGTTACAAGCAAATACTACACCATTTTATATCAGTGATTTTGGTATCAGCATCACTGATTTTGGTATCCCCTTGAGGCCCTAGAAACAATCCCCCAGGAATATCATTTTCCACAAGGAAACATTAGTTTTCAGCATGAAAATATAAACCCAAGCACTCACCAGAAAAGACTAAACAGTTACCCAGATCACAAATTTTCATTTTGACCAATCTTTTTCCCTACAAAACATAGGGAAGCTGATAAACTGGCATTTTTGACTTGCCTGACATTAACGACTGTGTATCCTGACCATGAACCATCTCAACAGGAGCAGCAGCATCAAAGACAATAATGGCACCACACAGATCTCGTCCAAAGGATATATCGCTCATAAATTGTGCGGGCCCGATCCACCTCTTTGTATCGCAGCTCAAAGTTGATGTAGGAGTGCCAGGCTTGCTCCTCAGGCTGCCACTCCATCCAGCGCTCAAACACCTGCCGGGCACCGGCAATGTTTCCCAGCATTTCCTCCATGTATGTGTACTTGTACCTTTAACAAAATCACCCGAAAATATCTGCTGTGGTAATTTTTAGTTCTTCCATTGTTGAATGGGAAGAAGATTTAAGATTTATCTTTCTTAAGGGTTAAATCGAATAAGTTTTGTCATTGAAATATAAATCTGAAAAAGGATGAACCATTGGAAAAAAAGATATTTTTTCTTAAAAATTGCCTAGTTCAACAAGCAGCTTATGAACAACTGCAATCAAAATTTTAGTTTTGATTACAAAGCTATTAAACATTATGATTAGGACTTAATAGACTATGGGACATTAAAAAGCATTTATGGTTAAAGAAAAAGTAGAATGTAAAATTAAACTATCGCCACGTAAATAAACACAGAAAATGTGGAACTTTTCTAGTCTTATCAAAGGCTGCTTTGTTAGATCAGAAACTTACCAGAACTGATTGACTCGAGGCAGCGTTGTTATGGCCCGATCCCAGATATTTCGTGCGTGGTTGACTTGGCGATTCTTCATTTCCATTTCTGCGTATTTCAGCCAGAGTGTAATATTTCGATAGTCTACATCTAAAGCACGCTCGTATATGGATCGAGCCCTTACGAAGCAAGATTTGCAAGGCATCAAAAGTAGTGTATACAACACGTGTAGCAGTTATTTCAAATTATCTGGAATGCTCTGATGTTGTATTAGGTGTCTACCATGAGCCAGGTTCTGGGCATAAAAAGATGAAAAGCTACAATGCTCTCAAATACCTTACAAAGTCCTATAGAAAGACACGCATGCAATTATCATGCAATGTGATTTATGTCATAGTCAAGATCTGCACAGGAAGCAGAGAGGAAGAAATGAAAATGTCTGGCAGAAAAGGCTAATTAGTAGGTAACTCCAGAACTGAGAACTTGAGGAAAGTTCCAGTTTACCAGGAAACTAAGGTTGGTGGGGAAGGGGTGCTCATTCCAGGCAAGGAGAACAGCCAAGCCTCACAATAAGGATACATGATATATTCAGGGAAAGGCACATACACAGGCACAGTGGGGTCAGGAAGTATGAGGTGAGAATGAGGAAAGCTAGACAATAGGAAAGGCCAGATTGCAATTTTTACTTTTTTGGCCATTGGTTTTCAGCTAAACACTTTTTTAAAAATCTCAATACATAGAAAACAGATGAAATTGTGCTTCTTTAGCTACAGAGTGTGTGCTGAGTGACAAGATATATCTCTAAAGCCTCTCCTGCCACTCCCCGCCAGGACTTTTCTACCCCAGTGCTCCTGAGGCCCTCAAGGGAACCCTAGGGTTCCATGGAACCAAAGTTGAAAATTTCTATCCGAGGCATAATCTTTTACTTGTGCTTTAAAGCACAGATACCTTTTTGGTATCTGTTAACCTACAAATCTTTATATATAAAACTGTACTTTCAGCAATTTTACCTTTGAATCTCCTTTAGGCTTTCTTCCCATTGTGCGTATTTTATCCAGTTACTAATCACAGTCCTGTTTTTTCTTATGTTATCTTCAAAAGTCTGGAAGAAGGCAAAAAGGGTCAAGTCCAAGGGCAAATGACTAAAAATGACACCACCCTTGGTCTAGTAAAAGTCTTATACTAAAATGGTAATTCATTTTGTTCATATTTAACAGAAATTGCATCCTGGAATCCTTAAGGAATAAGAAACCCACTACAGAAGGTTACAATCAACTAACTGATACTTTAAAATAGTCTATGCTTGTCCCTAATAAAAAATGTTTTTGAATATTACCTTTGAGTCCTCTGGTAATTCTCAGAATTTCATACATAATAGCATTAGTGCTTTAAAACAGTCCCACATTCTAGAGTGAGGAGGTCAAATCAGATTCCAGAGTCTTTTCTCATGGTCCTTTTGCAGATCTCAATTCCTTGTTTTTGTGTGATGAAGTCTCACTCTGTCTCGCAAGCTGGAGTGTAGTGGTGCAATCTAATCTCACTGCAGCCTCTGCCTCGTGGGTTTCAGTGATTCTCATATCTCAGCCTCCTGAGTAGCTGGAATTACAGGCATCTGCCACCATAACCGGCTAATTTTTTTGTAATTTTGGTAGAGACAGGGTTCTACCATGTTGACTAGGCTGGTCTCCAACTCCTGACCTCAGGTGATCCGCCGACCTTGGCCTCCCAAAGTCCTGGGATTACAGGTGTGAGCCACCATGCCTGGCCAGATCTCAATTCTTAACACAGAAGGTGGTATAGACAGAAGCACACAGTGCAGTTATACTAAGCAAACCCCCTTCCAGTTCCAGTTGTTCCACCTGCTAAACTTCCACCCATGTTTGATTCAGCACCAAAAATTATGCAGATTCAATTTCTTTGTACTTTAACCAGACAATTCATGGCATATTTTGTATAGTTCATAAAAATGTTATCTGGTAACCAGAAGTACATTATTCATGTGTCTATAAACACTACCCTCATCGTGCCCTACAGAAATTCTTTTTTTTTTTTTTGGAGACAGAGTCTTGGTCTGTCACCAGGCTGGAGTGCAGAGGCGCGTTCTCAGCTCACTGCAACCGCCACCTCCCAGGTTCAAGTGATTCTCCTGCCTAAGCCTCCCAAGTAGCTGGGACTACAGGCGTACAATACCATGCCCAGACTACCAATACATTCTTAACAATTAGTGGACTGAAAGATATCATACCGACTGACCTTCCTTTTCCTTAGTTTATAATCATTTAATTCTTCTTCATCTGTGATCTTTTGTTGAGGTGGAGGTGGAAGAAGCTCAAGTTCTCTTTCTTTAGCCTCTCTCAAGAGCTGTTCAGCAGTTATCTGTACCTCAGCTGGAGCTTTGTTTTTCACCTTTTAAGAAAGAAAACATTTCTATTTTTAGTAGATGCTCTTCACACAAGGTTTAAGAAATAAGCATACATTTTTTAGGATATGAACTTCATTAGTATTATCACAAGATACCCTCTTTGTATGACATGTTCCCATTCCTCCACGAGACTGAAAAGAAAAAAATACTACGTTTTCTTTGTTATTCATGATATCTACTACAAAGCCATAGGTAAAAGTCTCAAGGTGGCAAAAATAATAGCAAGTTTTCCCTTTTAGATGAGTATAATAATAAACTTTGAGGCAGTCTAGGTAAAATTCTGACCAGAGGTTTTATCAAGATGTGTACCACATCTTATTAATAGCATTACAACCTGCATTTACAGAATTCTTCAACTTAGCTAATGCCCCTGGTGGATAATTGAGTCTGGTTTTTCATGGCACTTCAAGACCAAGGCAAAATTCAATAACTTCCCATCATTAGATTGTAAGCTTCTTGAGGTCTTAGAAGCTTACAGTCTAATGTAGTTTACAGCTGTGCTGTCCAACACAGTAGCTGTGAGTCACATGTGGTTAGTATAAAATGAGGAGGACTGTAAGTGTAAAATACACTCTGGTTTTGAAGATGGAGTATGAAAAAAAGAATAAACTACCTTATTACATTTTTTATACTGATTAATGTTGAAATAATATTTTGGATACATTAGGTCAAATAAAATATCTATTATTAAAACTAATGTCTCCTTTTTTGTTTTTTTATTTTTTAATGTAGATATGAGAAAATGTAAAATTCCATATGTGGCATGCATTATATTTCCATTGGACCAGTGATGCCCAATAAAAGTTTATGTAATTGAATTATAAAAAATATTATTTAATGCCACGTGTGAAGTAATGATAATAGCGATAGCTCATATTTAATAAGCACTAAGTGCCAGACATAGTGTTACTTGCTCTATACGCATTATCTCTGCGAGTCAAATAAATGGTTATGTAAAGGTCCAGTTCAAGAGAGTCATCTGGGCTCAAGAAATACTTGAGGGAGCGTATCTGTGAAGGCTTGAGACAAAGCCTGCCCCATGTTAAGCACTTGGTAAATATCAGCTATCGAGGGAAACACCAGATAGTGAATCTACTATTTAATTAACTTAACGATACTATACAATTCCGTCTACTCTCGCCTTCCGCTGTCAGCTGGGCTAACTCCTATTCAGCCTTCAAGTCTCAGCTTAAAGGTCATTTTCTCAGCAAAACTTACTTTCAGGACCCCTTCATACGACCTGCTTATTCAAGCCCATGGCATATTCTACTTTGCCTCAGTAACATCTAGCAAGGTCGTCTTTATACACTAACTCGTGTTTTGGGTATTGTTGCGGTTCGCGTCCGAGCGTAGCTCCCGAGCGCCCAGTGCAGTGCTTGGCTCAATAAGTCTTCACTGATCCACCGCACTCCTCCCAACTGCACAAACACCCCAGAACGAAGGCCACGCCAACGCGGGTCGCGCTCCACGATGACAAGAGCCCACGCCCCACCACCAGCTGATCCTTCCTCTCCATCTCTCAAGGTGAGCCTTCTCCCCGGCAGGAACACTCTCTTCCGCCCGGGGCACCCCCAGGGCTAAGGGATGCCCCTCTCCTAGGCCACCTGCCACAAGGCCCCTCGCGATCGCCTACCTTGGCCACTTTGGGAATCCGCTGTTTCCCGGCCGCAGTAGAGGCCGCCATGTCTGCAGCAGCGGACCTCGGGACACCTGGCCCCACGCACGGACGCTAGAAATCTGCTCTGAGAGCTCACTGAAACCACGAAGCTTTTCTGACAACAAACAAGATCCCGGAACCGGAAGCGAAAGTCGCTAGGCTGACCTTTGACCTCTCGCATGCGCCGTGACGGAGGCGGCTCCGTTTCCACGGTGACCAGGCTGCGCGTACTCCTGCAGCAGCGCGTGAAGTGCGGCGCCCTGGAGCTGCGAGTGAGGTGCGTAGCGCCGGCCTGCCTCGCCGCGACGCAGGGACTGCGGTTCAGGGCGTCAAGGGCGCATACCCAGGTCAGCTTCCGGAACTGGGATGACTGGGCGAGGGCTAGAGGTTCTGTCAAGCCGTGGCGCCCTGCAAGGGAGTAGGAACGAAGCTCCAATCTGGGTGCTCGAGGGCGGGGAAGAAGGGAGAGCGAGGAAACTACATTCCCCGCCCTTTAAGCTTTCTGGCGCTTCATTTCATTTTAGGGCCAGTAGTCTCTGGAGTCCACGCCCCCTCGTTTCTGATTTCTGGATAGTCGTGCCCAAATAATTAACTCTAAGGTGCCCAAATAATTAACTCTAAGATTTGGAATTAAAAATAACGTAAGATATTTCGAAATCAGATATTAGGAAAAAATGAAAATACATAGAGTAACTAGAAAACAACTCAGTCTTGTGATAAGAAACATGTTTAAATTCTGTGTGTGCCTTAATCACATTTTCTTAGCTTCAATGTCCTCAACTATAAAACAAGGATAGTAGGGGATGGGGAGTTTCGGTTTCTGAACGGCCCAGAGAAGTAGCTTTTCCCCACCTAACTCCTGCCACTCCGCAGTCCAGAGTCTTTGCAGATCAATAGTCTCTTTTTATTCCTAACAGATTTCTTGCAGCAAAGTTAACCGGCAGTCTTCCGTTTCCGGTTGCCGTGGTAACCACAGACATAACAGCCGTGGCGGTTATGGCTGGCCTGAACGGCGCGCAGATCCCCGACGGGGAGTTCACCGCGGTCGTGTACCGGCTCATCCGCGATGCCCGCTACGCCGAGGCGGTGCAGCTGCTGGGCCGAGAGCCGCAGCGGAGCCCGCGGAGCCGCGCCGGCCTGTCGTTGCTGGGCTACTGCTACTACCGCCTGCAGGAGTTTGGGCTGGCGGCCGAATGCTATGAGCAGCTGAGCCAGCTGCACCCGGAACTGGAGCAGTACCGCCTGTACCAGGCCCAGGCCCTGTACAAGGCCTGCCTTTATCCGGAGGCCACCCGGGTCGCCTGCCTTCTCCTGGATAACCCCGCCTACCACAGCCGGGTCCTCCGCCTGCAAGCTGCCATCAAATACAGCGAGGGCGATCTGCCAGGGTCCAGGAGCCTGGTGGAGCAGCAGCTGAGTGGGGAAGGGGGAGAAGATAGTGGGGTCGAGAATGAGACTGATGGCCAGGTCAATCTGGGTTGTTTGCTCTACAAGGAGGGACAGTATGAAGCTGCGTGCTCCAAGTTTTATGCGGCCCTGCAGGCCTCGGGCTACCAACCTGACCTTTCCTACAACCTGGCTTTGGCTTATTACAGCAGCCGGCAGTATGCCTCAGCACTGAAGCATATCACTGAGATTATTGAGCGTGGTATCCGCCAGCACCCTGAGCTAGGTGTGGGCATGACCACTGAGGGCATTGATGTTCGCAGTGTTGGCAACACCTTAGTTCTCCACCAGACTGCTTTGGTGGAAGCCTTCAACCTTAAGGCAGCCATAGAATACCAATTGAGAAACTATGAGGTAGCCCAAGAAACCCTCACTCACATGCCACCCAGGGCAGAGGAAGAGTTGGACCCTGTGACTCTACACAACCGGGCACTAATGAACATGGATGCCAGGCCTACAGAAGGGTTTGAAAAGCTACAGTTTTTGCTCCAGCAGAATCCCTTTCCCCCAGAGACTTTTGGCAACCTATTACTGCTCTACTGTAAATATGAGTATTTTGACCTTGCAGCAGATGTCCTGGCAGAAAATGCCCATTTAACTTACAGGTTACTCACACCCTATCTCTATGACTTCTTGGATGCCATGATCACTTGCCTGACAGCTCCTGAAGAGGCTCTCCTTAAGCTTGATGGGCTAGCAGGGATGCTGATTGAGCAGCTTCGGAGACTCACTAAGCAAGTACAGGACGATAGAGATGATGAAGCTATCAAAAAGGCAGTGAATGAATATGATGAAACCCTGGAGAAGTATATTCCCGTGTTGATGGCTCAGGCAAAAATCTACTGGAACCTTGAAAATTATGCAATGGTGGAGAAGATCTTCCGCAAATCTGTGGAATTCTGTAATGACCATGATGTGTGGAAGCTGAATATGGCTCATGTTCTGTTCATGCAGGAAAACAAATACAAAGAAGCCATTGGTTTCTATGAACCCATAGTTAAGAAGCATTATGATAACATCCTGAGTGTCAGTGCTATTGTACTGGCTAATCTCTGTGTTTCCTATATTATGACAAGTCAAAATGAAGAAGCAGAGGAGTTGATGAGGAAGATTGAAAAGGAGGAAGAGCAGCTCTCTTATCATGACCCAGATAAGAAAATGTACCATCTCTGCATTGTGAATTTGGTGATAGGAACTCTTTATTGCGCCAAAGGAAACTATGAGTTTGGTATTTCTCGAGTTATCAAAAGTTTGGAGCCTTATAATAAAAAGCTGGGAACAGATACCTGGTATTATGCCAAAAGATGCTTCCTGTCCTTGTTAGAAAACATGTCAAAACACATGATAGTCATTCATGACAGTGTTATTCAAGAATGTGTCCAGTTTCTAGGACACTGTGAACTTCATGGCACAAACATACCTGCTGTTATTGAGGAACCCCTGGAAGAAGAAAGAATGCATGTTGGGAAGAATACAGTCACAGATGAGTCCAGACTATTGAAAGCTTTAATTTATGAGATTATAGGATGGAATAAGTAGTTCTGGCTGATAGTGGCTTTTTTCAAAATGGCTTTCTTACCTATCACACTTTTTAATCTGTACTTAGCCTTGGCATCTTTATATTTGTTTTATTTTGAACTTTATACACTTTACATTATAATAACAAGTATTATGTATGAACGACTTTTTCATTTAATTCAGAAGAGTAGGGACTATGCAGTGTAAGCTGAATCACTTCTGCTTTCTTCCTACTAGTGACAACCATCTGGTCTTGCCCTCAAGCGACAGTTGCAAGTGTGACATCTTTGTTTAAGCAGTTAACCCCAAATAGAGTTGATGTTTCAGCTTTGAGCTATGAAAAGGGTATGCCATGGACCAAAGCTCTATCAATATGTGTATGTTTGCATTTGGTCACTGGTATGTAAATAACTGCTGGACCACTTCTCAATCAGTAAATAAAGCCATGTCTATTTTGCCATCTCAGGATAGACTGTGCTGTCTAATAAATCTTATTCTTAACTCTATTTCTCCAGTTTTTTAGTCCTTTAACTTTCTGGATCACAACAAAGTTCTACTTTAGACCTTCTCTAAGTCCTTTTTAGAAGTACAAGTATAATGGGAATTTCTTTTCTTTGTTCTTTTCAGGTTATGAGGTTTGGTCGATGACTTAATTTTTTTTTTTTTTTGTAATTTGGTTGGTTGCTTAAGTTTTATAACAAACATTTTCTTCATTTTCTATTTTTGATTTTATAGAAGTGATTTTGCCTCCTTGTGTATACTGACATATTAAGTGTAGAAGTTTACTAATATTTTCAGTTTTTTTGAAAACTGAAAATTTTTTTACTTTTTAATTTTATTAGGAAAAAATAAGCACTGAAATGAGAATGAGAAGACTAAAGTATGAGTTCCATACCTTCTAATTTTACACTTTCAGAAATTCCTTTATTCGTTGGGGTTTCACAATCATTTGAACTATCAGAAGCCTTTACAATTACTTTTGGCTGTAACATCTTATTTTGTAGAAGCCATATATAGAAAAAAGTTTGCCTTTCTGTTTTTATGACCTGGATATATATACAAATCAGCTAGGAAATATATAATTGTGTTTTATATTAATGTTTGCTAGGATTTTGGCTTACTGTACATGTTAACCCCTGCCATAAATGATTGTTATCTTATTGTTGGATGTTATACTGATTATTAATAAGACATTTGGATTTTTGCCTTTTTACTTGGAATTTTTGCTTACAACTCTAGCTATGAATATATATAGTGTGGTCCCCAGTCTCTGCTATGGTTGTGCATAAATTAATAATTTTGTAAGTATTTAAAAATTGTATAATTTTCTTAAACTACCCTTTTAGATTTCATACTAATGTTTGTTTTTGTTGGAGAAGGGGACATTTGCTTTTAATCCTTCCCAAAAATGATGAACCACCCTTCCATTCAGTAGTTTTATTGACAGGCTGTTAAAATGTATTTTTTCCCCAATAATTCTTGAAACAATCAGACCCTCTCCTGCTTCTAACGTGAAGGCCTTTAGATGCCAGTTTGCCAGAAATCTGGAAACAGAGGAACAAGTGAAGTGAAGATATAATGGAGATTTAGCTCCATGATGTATTTCACAGTCCACTTGGATTCCCATCACGTCCAAATCTCAGTAGTTAATCAACTGTCTGCTGCCGTTAACAGAACAGAGGTAATGGATAAAATAATGGAAATAACAGATGCCAGAGCTACTTCCATAACTAACTCACCAAATCAAATCATCAGTCCTTATACTCTTGTTTTATTTAATACAAGGAGAAGAGGCCATGCAGACTTTCGAAAAGGTCAAAGCCACATAGAACAGGAAGACAATCTCTAGTTTAAAGATTTCTCTTTGAGTGTTTTCCCCCCACTGCCTTCAAAGAGTCTACTTGAGAGATAGTGGTGTTTACTGCTGCAGAATGTATCACAAGATAAGAAATGAAAAATCTATCTTTCTTACCACCCCCTTCTCTTTCCCTTTTTTATCTTTTCCCTTTTGTCAAGTATAGGGACACTTTTCTCTGATAGCTAAAAGTTGAACCTTAACCAGGTATAAAAGATACATACCAGCCTTTTAACAGTAAGTGTCAAGTGAGTGAGCACTATGATTATCAATGTGACTTTGGAAACCTTTTAAAAATCCATTTTTGCAAAAAAAGATAACATGTATTGATGAAAAGTGACTCTCAGATTGGTAAAGCCAGAAAAAATTTTAAGAGGACTCACCAAAAGTACTAGATCTATATAATTTGTTGAATCGAGTGAACTTTTAAAAATATATTTGTGGTAGCTGCCTCTTTTAAACTTTTTGAACTCGAAAGACTGAAATTTTAAAGACATGTAGTATTTGTATCATTTTAAATTCTGTAACATTGGGAATTAAACATACTTAACTTTAGAGGACATTTGCCTTACTGTAATCTATAATCATTTTATATTGAAAAATAGGGCCAGACATTAGCCAGAAGGTAATTAATTTATTAGCCATAGGTATAGTGTTTAGTATTCTCTTGGGGAGTGAGTCTTTACAAGGTGATCACTCTATACTTGATACCACTGTTAATTGAGGTTCTTTTGGTTCTTTAATTAAATCAGCTCCTTTGGATTTGGGCCAAGATTGATCCACCACATACTGAAATCCTTTCAACAACATTATAAGGTATATTTATTCGAAAAGGAATTGCTTCA
The DNA here is from genome assembly GCF_030222135.1 of Aotus nancymaae. Lineage (NCBI taxonomy): Eukaryota > Metazoa > Chordata > Mammalia > Primates > Aotidae > Aotus > Aotus nancymaae. Next base: position 5,687,702 of record NW_026988412.1, on the reverse strand, counting down.
TAAAGAAAAATTATTAGAATATAGAGAGTTCTAAGTACATTTCTAGTGTGAAAAATCAGCATTTGTTAGTTGAAGTGAGACCTGCGAATAACTTGATTGCAAATATTAATACCATGTGAACATATGAAATGGGCCCAAGTCCTTGTTCAAAAGCGAAACTTGCATGTTTATGAAATAAAACACATCAATATCAATGACTGAATATCTTAATTCAAAATAGCAAATGGCTAAATTTGTACTATGCAAACAGGACCCTAGTAAGGTATGTGGGAAAGCGTATGTTGCTGCTAATATTTTATTTTTAATTATTTCATTAGGAGAGTCAAATGCTTACGATAAAGGACACATGACTAAAAGTTTCACCAGCACTCATGGCAACTGCTATAAAACATGTGTCCGTGGAGTGCCCACAAACCCCCAATATCTTGTTAAGTCTCAACAGTAAACTACTGGCTGGTTAGTTTTTCTAATCAGGGTCAGGGTCTGTTCTATGAAAACTCAACCTCTTAGTCCCAGTTCTTCCAAATTTTCCAAAACCATACACTATAGTGTATGTACTTCATATATGGAAAGGAGACTGTATGCTTCTGTGAATATAAATTGTCTATTCCACTCAAGTCATGAAGTACCATAGGAAGAGATAGTCACACCCTAACATTGTAAACGAAACAAGAAAAAAAGCTTCAGGAATGGGACCATAACAGCAACAGTTTGCTGAAAACTATTTAATCAGAAGGCAATACCACATACTCACATATGCTAAGGAGTGCCATTATTTTGTATGTTTACTGGAAAAGACAAAAACTTTTTCCGTAGTTAATACAGTATTTTTGTTTCTAGGACTTTTGTTCTTGTATTGATTCATTACCATTAAACTTTTGACAAAATGCCAAAGGAAAAACAAAAAAAAAAAACAAAAAAAAAACGAGGATAGTAACATCTGTTTCACTAGGATTAAAGATAAGTGCTCATTAAATGTTAGCTATTATAATAACCTGCCCTCAAAAACTTAAAAATTAAGCAAAGGTTAAGATAATTTTTTTAATAGACAACTTTTTAGAGAAGTTTTAGGTTCGCAGCAAAATTGAGTAGAAGGTACAGAGGTTTCCCCCCTCCAGCAGCTTCCTACTGTCAGTAATTGTACTTCCTTCCCCCTCCAACAGCCTCCTACTCTGAAAAATATTCTCCTCCAGAGGGGTACATTTGTTGCAACCATAAACCTACATTGGCACATCATTATCACCCAAAGTTTGTAGTTAATGTTAGGGTTTACTCTTGATGTTGTATATTCTATGAGTTTGGACAAATGTATAATGACATGACTTGGCAGCACATTTGTTAGGATAATTTCCACAGTTGCAAAAGGCTCTTTTTGGTGTTTGGGGAAAATATATATTTACGTATGTAGTAATACATAATGCAGATTATGTATTGCAGATATTGCTTTCAAAAAAGATTTATGCAGATTTCTAAAACTACAGTCAGTTATAAACAACATCAGTATATTTGCCATAACTCTATTAACCATATTATTAAGATATTTTATCTCACTTTTCAAAATTTAGAGATTTTATATCACTTTCATAAAGCCACCTAACAAAATAAATATCTATTAAAATAAAAAGATATTCTTTTAAGTGATTTTTCTTAAATGTCTAACTGTAAACAATTGATTTAGCAAACGAATCATTGATTTAATCATCGTTAGCTTTAGCTCAAACGTACAAACATGTTAGAATGCTTTGCTTCTAATCACCATCCTTCTATACATTTTTATTGTCTGGCAATTCGGTTCATCTCTTTTTTTTTCTTTTCTTCTTCCTTTTTTTTTTTTTTTTGAAAAATGTATTATCTTTCTTACTTTTTGCTGTCAGTGCTTTTGTAGATTTACCTTCATGTTTACCTTCTTATTTCCCAGCATTTAATCTTGTATTCCACTTCTTTCTGATTTTAATTTTATTCTTCTCAGAATATACCATCTCCTAGTTCTTTCTACAAGATTCTTTGAATTTCTTTCAGTCTTTGTATGAATTGTCTTTATTTCATCTTCATTTAAAAATGATTGTTTAGCTAGGTTTATCAGTCTAGGTTAATGGTTATTTTTCCCTTTATATTTTTAAAACACTATTCTAGTAGAAAACTATGAGTCATAGATGAAATTCAGCCCATTGACTATTTTGTATGGAACATGAATGAGCTAGGGATATATATAAAATATCTATATTATAAAATATAGATATATCTTATACATTATGTACATATACACATATATAGTATGTAATGTATATGTATATATTTTGCATTAAAATTTATTATTTATTTATTTATTTATTTTGAGATGGAATTTTGCTCTTGTTACCCAGGCTGGAGTGCAATGGTGCGATCTCGGCTCACCACAACCTCCGCCTCCTGGGTTCAGGCAGTTCTCCTGCCTCAGCCTCCTGAGTAGCTGGGATTACAGGCATGCGCCACCATGCCCAGCTAATTTTTTGTATTTTTAGTAGAGATGGAGTTTCACCATGTTGACCAAGATGGTCTCGATCTCTTGACCTCATGATCCACCTGCCTCGGCCTCCCAAAGTGCTGGGATTACAGGTGTGAGCCACCACGCCTGGCCCTAAACTTTATATATAGTTTACACTTTAAACACTAGAAAAAAAATTACATGGCACATGAAAATAATGCAGAAGTCAACTTTCAGTGTCCATAAGTAAAATTTCGTTGGAATACATTCATGCTCATTTGTGCTGATGTTGTCTCTGGTTATTATTGTGCTGCTATGGCAGAGTTGAAGAGTTGTGCAGACGTGACTCATAAAGCTTAATGTATTATCTGGCCTTTTCCAAAAGTTTGCTAACCCCTGTGCTACTGGCTTCTAATGTTGCTGAATAGAAATATTCTGTCAGTCTAATTATTTTTTCATAGACAGTCTTTTATCAGGTTTTTTTTTTTTTAAAGTTTTCTGTTTGCCTTTAGGGTTTTGTAGTTTTACTACTATATATTTGGAGTTTATTTGTATTTTCTGCTCTGAACTGAGGGTTCATGTCTTTCATCAATACTAAAAATAATTAGCCATTATTTTCAAATGTTTCATTTCTTCTTTTCTGAATTCCCCTAAGACAGATGTTTTTCATTCTGTCTTACATGTGTCTTTGCTGAATTCTGTATTTGCTATTTCTATATGCTTTTTTCTAGATAATTTGTTCATAAGTATCTTCCAGCTTATTCTCTTTATTCTTGTCTGTTTTTAACCCATCCTCTTAGTTTAAATTTTAATAACCACATTTTTTATTTTTAAGTTTCTATTCTTTTTTTAATAATGACCTTCTCTCTTCTCATGACTTTTGTTTCTCTTTCTATATTTTTTTATTATAAATATACTTAGTTTATAGTATGTTTCAGAGTCTATCATCTAAAGTTCTTGGTGACTCCCCTAATACACAGGTAGTATGGATTAGAATGTCAGACCCACTTTAGTCTAGAATTTGGACTTCTTAGCAGGATTTTTGTTTTAATTTCTACCTAGAGCTTTGTGTAGAGAAAGCTTGTCACTTTCTTGGGCTGATAAGTTTAATTTTTCTAGTCCCCTCACTTACCGAGGGGCCCATCCCTCCAAAGTCCCAGGTAGATGCGTGGTTTAACTTTTAATTCTCTCTTTGGAGTGAGGTCCATTCTGTCCCCAAAACCTGTGTCAGATCTGATCACTTCTGAGCCACTGCTCACATCATTGCCACTTGGTTGGAGAATTTCCTTTGCTCTCTTTCTTTCTTCTTTTCTTGCTATCTTTTTACCAAATTCAGTTATCTAATTATACTTTCTTATTTTATTCAGAATTGTTATATACTTGTAGCATTAGTTTATGATATGTTTCACAAACAGGATGTCTCATTCCAATTTTGCTTTCAATTTAAAACCAAAACCAGAATGACAATGTTTATGGCTAGCTTTGACAGGAATCTAGATGTTATTAATCTCTCTTTCATTGTTTTTCCTGTTTTGAGCTCACTGGCTAGTATATAATAAAATGGTTTTCCCTAGGAAGGAAAGAAGTAAAAGAAAAGAGAAGAAATAGAGAGACTTACGGAAATTGAGACAATGAGAGAGAGATTGAAATCGTTTCGTGATCTACTGTTTCTGTCAATAGCATTTTCCAAAGTGTCCTTCTGGAACATTAGATTCTCCACTGTGGCTGTCCTTAGAGATTCTGTTCCAAAAGAGTGGGCTGGATTATACAAAGAAAACGAGTTGCTTTATTATGGAACCTCTCAAAGATATTAATGGGCGTGGTGGCCCTTCAGGAAGCCTATTGCGAGCATTTCCTACACTTAACCGTGGAATTTTTCTAGTCTCAAAATATCTCTCAAGACTGCTGACCTTCAGGGCTTCAGTTTGGAGAACTAACATAGGCAGCAGCTATGACTATTTCCCCAGTAACTCTTGACCACATGCCATTGTGGCCAATTAAATATAAGCGGACCCTGAATCCATAAATAATTCCTTTCAATGTTTTTCCAATTCTATTGTTAGAATTTTTTAAAGCAGCTTTGTTGGAAACAAAGAATATAGTTGCAGAAACTTCTAAACAGGGCAGTTCTCAGAAACTTCATTCTCCTATGGAGGAACATTGGCTGGTTTGCAGTGATAGTCGTCACAGACTGCACCCAGGGGAAAATGTGTCACACCAGTATTCTTATACCATGTTTGCTCTGACCATATGGAAATTGAATTAATGTCCAGTTTTGTGCGTACTATAACCAAACTGACTTGTCATATCAGATTAGTAGTGGACTTTTTTTCTCTCTTTTGGGGACAGGATAAAAAATGTCAGTACTCACTTCTCCAAGAGGAAAGGTAGAAGTTGTTCATTGCCGAAGAACAGAATCACAGGATATTTATTGTATCGAAAGCCTTATTAGAAAATTTACCCACAAGCTGTTTGGGAAGCTAAATATCATCTATCTTCTGTAAGTACATAACTAAGTTCAAGAATGTTCATCAATTTTGGCCAGGTGCAGTGGCTCACATGTGTAATCCCAGCACTTTGAAGAGGCCAAGGTAGGTGGATCAGTTGAGGCCAGGAGTTCAAGACCAGCCTGGCCAACATGGCAAAACCTTGTCTCTACTAAAAATACAATAATTAGGTTGGCATGGTGGCGCATGCCTATAATCCCAGCTATTCAGGAGGCTGAGGTATGAGAATCACTTGAACACAGGAGGCAGAGGCTGCAGTGAGCTGAGATTGTGCCACTGCACTCCAGCCTGGATGACAGAGCAGGACCCTGTCTAAATTGAAGTAAAAAAAAAAAAAAAAAAAAAGAATGTTCATCAATTTTATAACATGCCAGAGAAAGGATCCTACCTTTTTGTCTTTATGGGGCTTATTGTGAGAAAATGGGTCGCTCACTGCACAGTGAAAAAACATGTAGCAAGAAGTCTCTGGGAATGCCAAATCACTATGCCCTATAACACCATGCAAATTGAACGTGTTTCTCATGGGCTCAGCTGCCTCACTCACTAGTGGGCTTATGTAGAACAAGTTAATAATATTAGCTGCCAGATTTTGAGAAATTAGTTTATGTCAGGTGCTGCACTTTGCCAATATTATGCTATTTAATTGTTCTGACATTTCTCTGAGGTGGCCACTATTATGTCCATCTCACAGATGAGAATGGGAGGCTGGCCCAGGTCAAACAGTAAGTGGGAAACCTGGATTTGTTTGTAGCCACTGATGTTAAAATGTTCCTCTGAACTTTAAAATATGCATACATTTGTTTCTTAAAAGATATTTTTCTCTCTGTTTTGTTTGTTTATAGACCTTCTGTGGGCGCCAGAATATAAATATTCTTGAATCTGTTCATCATTATTTTATTTATTTTTGAGACAGAGTCTCACTCTGAGATTGCAGTGGTGCAATCTCAGCTCACTGCAGTCTCCACCTCCCAGGTTCAAGAGATTCTCCTGCCTCAGCCTCCTGAGTAGCTGGGACTACAGGTGCATGCCATCTTGTCTGTTTTTTTGTTGTTGTTGTTTAGTAGAGACTCGGTTTCACCATGTTGGCCAGGCTGGTCTTGAACTCCTGGCCTCAAGTAATCTGCCTGCCTCAGCCTCCCAAAATCTCTGGATTACAGGTGTGAGCCACCATACCCAACCCTGTTCCTCATTATTTTTATTGAAAATATGAAATATCCCAGTATTTTGGATTTCATAAATCTTCATATCAAATACAATTGAAATTTTTAAGCTAAGGCCAGCCTAAGACATTAAAGTTTGTAGTTTCTAACTACCTCCCCCCTGATGAATTTAATATAAATTAGCACAATTTTACTAGAGGCCAGTAGGGCAGTAGTTATAAAATGCTTAAAAAATTAATTATACTAATGAAATGATTTTATTTTTGGCAGTATGGTGGACTAAGTACCTTAAAAATGTCCATTGGATGGAAACAACTAAAATGTTGATATACACAAAAGCTAAGGACTGTGTAGGGAACATTATCAAATTGAAATCAGAAATTTCATTAGATAAACAGGAACCGATGCCAGCTTTGTCCTTGAGGATTTTTGCCACATTCTGTTAATAGTAACTTCATATTTCTGTTTTGACAGCTTTGCAAACACGGAAGGTAACTACTCCCTCCACCTAAGAAGGAAAGCATGTGACCCCTTTGTATGAAATTAGGATGTTCATTGTAGGGGTGAACAAGATATAAACCCACTAAATAAAAATGGACAGTGAGGACTCACTGAGCCTCAGCATGGCATAGAGGGCGATAAAGTCTCTTCTAAAAACTCATAAGCACATATTGATTTGAGATTTATGTTAATTATTTGTGTGGTCCAAAAAAATTTCAAGTAAAGAATTTAATTAAAAATGGTCACAGGCCAGTAGTGTGTCTGGGACACTGGTTGAAATAAATGCAAATCAGGTGTGAAGGGATGCAGCTTCAGCTCAGACTCCAAATAATAACCCCAGATAAAGTTGCAAGGAACATGAGCTCACAGTGAAAAATCATAAACACAAGGAAGCATGTACCATTAGTTAGAACCAATGAGAGAAATTATATAGGAGAATCAATTCCCAAAGACTTCAAATATGAAATTAGGCAATGAATATAAAATAACTATGTTTACTGTGTCTAAAATAAAAAGGTAAGTTTAAAAAGATGACTAAAGAAAAATTCTGGGATGCTGAGGTGGGAGAATCACCTGAGGTCAGGAGTTTGAGACCAATCTGGCTTATATGGCAAAACAGTGTTTCTACCAAAAATACAAAAAATTAGCCAGGAGTGGTGGTGCGCACCTGTAGTTCCAGCTACTCGGGAGGCTGAGGCAGGAGACTCGCTTGAACCTGGCAGATAGAGGTTGCAGTGAGCTGAGATTGCATCACTGCACTCCAGCCTGGGTGACAGAGCAAGACTCCATCTCAAAAAAAAAAAAAATGTTAAAAAAAAATCATAAAAATGAATAATCATGTTTGAACAAAAGTGAAATAGACCATCTAGAAATTAATATGTAATTGAAATGAAAAGCTCAGTGGATGAAGTAATGAGCTAGAGGATCAATACCAGTACATTATCCAGAGTTCAACACCAAGAGAGAGAAAATATATGAATGAAGCATGAGACCTAGTCTAGTTAGACTTCTAGAAGGAGATAATAGGAAGTCAAAGGGTGAGTATTAGAAAAGAGAATGGCTGAGTTTTTCAGAATTGTCGGAAAGCACCACTTCTTACATTTGGAAAACGAAGTGAATCCCAAAGGGGATAAATACACAGAGAAATTCACAACTGAATACATCATAATGGAACAGCAAAACACTACAGCTAAAAAGATCTGAAAAATAAGCGGAAAAAAAGCCAAGTTACCTGCAAATAACTAAAGATTAGACTAATAGATTTCTTAGGAGCCACAATAGTAGCCAGCAGATAGTAGAATATCTTCAATATTGGAGAGAAAAATAATGTCAGTTTAGAATTGTGACATTGTTTCACTCAGTGAAACAATTCCTAGGGGACCTGGGAGAAAATAAATGCATTTTCTGACAAAAACCGAAGTCATTTACCAATAGACTCTGAATGGAGGAAATTCCTCAGAATATGTTCTTGGAAGAACAGAGAATAACAAAAATATGGCACGCATATAGGTAAATCTAAGAAAAAATATGATTTGCATAAAACAATAATATTGATAATGACTATGAGGTATAAACCATAGATAGATCTAAGATATAGGACAAAACTAGCATATAAATTGGGAGGAGCATGATTAGAAAGAAAGAATTCCTCACGTTTTATTCAAGATGAGGGTGTGGTAAGTGGTATACAGACAGGCTCCCCTGGCCCCCATGAGCCACACATCCTGGCACTTACACTTTTTTGTAGTCTGTTCTCACACAGAATCGGCTGGCTCAGTGCAACCGATGGAAAGCAGCAGAAGTGAGACTATATGACTTCAAGTCTAAGTCATAAGAAGTCTTCCCGTTTCCACTGGGTCTCCTGAAGTGCTCCCTCTCAGAACTCAAATGCCGTACTGATAAAAGCTCCAGTCCCATGGGTCCCTGTGGGTGCTTCATTTGACAGCCTCAGCTGAGCGCCCCGCTAGCAACTGCCACCAACTGCCAACCATGCAAGTAAGCCATCTTGGACACTGAGTCTTCAGATGGCTTTAGCCACTGCTGCCATTTGACAGCCTGAGATACTGTGCAAAAATGGCTTAGTTCAACCCAGCCAGCCCACAGAACCGTGGGAGATAATAATTGTTACTTTAAGCCACTAAGGTTTGGGGTAGTTTATTACACATTAGTTGGTAACTGGAACAGATGGTAAAGACTGTTAGGAATATATGTTAACATGGTTAACATCATCATTAAAAGCATAGGCATAGAGATGCTAACTTCTGATCTATAGAGGGAAAAGTAGAATGAGAAATCTAAAATGAACCCTGAATCTAAAAGAGGACAAGAAAAGAGGAAGAAAAAAGAAACAAAAATCTTAGGATGTATTAAAATCACAGAAAAAGGAAATAAACTTTACTATATTAGTAATCAATTCATCTGGACAAAATTCTTCCATTAAAAGATTAAGACGGGCAGATTGGCTGAATACAAAACAGTCATATTCTATTTATGAGACATACCTGATATATAAAGTCACACAAATAAAGTCAAAGTATCAGGAAAAAAGATATGCCACCCAAAATCTCATCTAAGAAAAGGGCTAGTATAGCTATATCAAAAGCAGACAGCATATAGTTCAGGACAAAAACATCCCTACAGATAAAGAGGGTCACTATATCGTGATAAAACTGTTCTTGAGAGAGCTATGACAGCTTTAAACTTACATGCTTCTAACAACACAGTTCTAAAATAGATAAAGTGAAAATCAGTAGAACTGGTAGAGCACTGGAAACTCCCCCACCTCCCTGAGTTCCCCTTGCCTTTTTCTGTCCTTCTCCCTGCTGCAGTTCCCACATTTTCAATCTTTGCTGAGCCTGTGACTCTCCTGACAGAATGTGATGGAAGTGGTGGGGCTGTCCTGGTCCCACACCCAAGCTTAAGATGGCCTGGCAGCAGGGCTGGCCCAGGGGAGGCATGCAAGGCATCCTGGGTACTCGCTCCCAGGTGCAGCCCCTGAGAGTGAGCACCTCCTTCCATTTTTGAACCCTGGGTCCCTCTGGCCTCACCCTAGTTCGAGCCCTTCCTGGAAGCTTTCAGTTTTGTGCCCTTGGGAGTCTTGCACTACCGTGTCTGGCATGTAGCAAAAAATCTGGCTACTCTACTAGACATACCACCCGAAGAGGCCATATTATAAGAGAGAAGCATGCACCTGCATGGAGGAGAATTGAGGAACCCAGCCTCCAGCAAGAAGAAAGGCTCCATGTCACCCTTTTTGGCACAGCCCAGCCCCTTTGAGCCACCCTCACAAAGGCACAAGGCACATATGGGAAAAACCCATCTTAGAGGTTCTCACCCCAACAGATACCCCTACTGTCTGAATTTCTCACCTATAGAATCATGAGCAAATAAAACAGGGTAGCCACTAAATTTGGGATAATCTGTTATGTAGAAATAGATGAACAAAATAGCCAGTCTTAGAGGGAACTTATAACCTTAAATGCTTATAGCAGGAGAGAAGAAAGACCTGAAATAAAGTTCTGAGTTTACCTCTTAAGTTAGAACAAGAACAGTGGAATCAACTCAAGGAAAACAGGAAATAAAGGACAAGAGCACATATTAATGAAAGAGAAAACAAGCATCTGGTAGAGCATAAACAAAGCCAAAAGTTAGTTTTTTAAAAAGCCTAAAGAAAAAAAAAACTTCTGACAAGAATGAGAAAAAAAAAACTTTCAAAGAAATGTGAAAAGGACATAACTACAGATGTTGCTGAGATTAAGCAGGTAATAAAAGGATGTTACAGATCCACAATCCTTTAACCAAATCTCTTGTGACTAGTTATGTTTCAGAATGCAGAATTTTAAAAATTAGTTTCATCCGTTGATGAAATATTATTGAACACCACAAGGGCTGGAGAGATTTCCCATAATTAAACACATTAATATATCTGTGATAAAAATGTAAGAATATTTTATATATGGGATCAAGACTGTAGAGTTACCTCATGTCACTTCAAGTTCAGTTTTGCTGCTTCCAGTTTTTAGGGTTTTATGGATTTAAAGACATGTAGAGTTACCTCATGTCAAGTTTAGTTTTGCTGCTTCCAGTTTTTAGGGTTTTATGGATTTAAAGACATTGAGGACCTGTATAAAAAACTGTGTGCCAATAAATTTGAAAATATGGGGTCCCAGGAAAATTAAGTTTCTTAAAATCAACTTCAGAAATGATAGAAACCTATTAAATTGATGTTAGTTTTAAGTCCTCCCACCAATAAAATAGTAAGCACAACTGCCTTTACAAGCAATCCTACCAAACATTCAGGGTTTGGACATGTCCCAAATAAATGCAAGTTCTTGGGAGCAGAAAGACAGAGAATACTTTTTTTTTTTTTTTTAACTCACGGCTCAGACCTGACAGAGAATACTTTTTATCTCACTTTATGAGGCTAGCATAATGTTAATATCAAAATAAGACAAAGACAGTAAAAGAAAGGAAAGTTAGTGGTCAATCTCACATAGAAAGAGAAATGAAATTAACATTCATGCCTTGCTCATTAACATGGATGTACAAATTCTAAAAAAAAAAAAATGAGGAAAGGAATCTAATAATGAACTAAAAAGATAATACATTATGATTGATCTTGGGATTCAAGGTTGGTTTAATATTAGAAAATTGATCAGTCTAATTCATCAAATTAACAAAGGAGAAAATGTAATCATCTCAATAAACAAAGACAAAATCATTTGATAAAATGCAACATTCTTAGTAATAATTCTTAATAAGAACATAAGAGAAGTCTCATAACATATGTATAAAAACCTTTAAAAAACACCATATGTAATGATATGATATTAAAATAATCCCTGTGTAATATAGAAGGATGCCTGTTGTCATGAGATCCTAGCTCTTGTAGTAAGAGAAAGAAGCAATAAAATGCATTACGATTTGAAAGGAAGAAACAAAATTGTCATTTTTTTGCAGGTGATATATTCTCTACTTAGAAAATTGGAAGAAATATTTATTAGTATTAATACAGAAGTTTAAAATTGCTGGCTATAAAGTCATTGAACAAAAACCCATTGCATTTTTATATACTAACAATGAACAGAAAATATTTTACTATTTACACCCATGCCAAAGAATATAAAGTACCTAGTATACAACAGACAAAGTAACTACAAGCTCATTCTAGAGTAAATTGTCAGTTATTGAAAGACATTAAGGAAAGCCTAAATACAGTAGCCCCACCCCTTATCTGAAGGGAATGTATTCCAAGACCCCCAGTAAATCCCTGAAACTGAGGGTAGTACCACATCTGTTATCAGTCAGAACACATTTTTGTTCATGTCTTCCACCCACAAATGTAATGGCCTTTCCATCTTAACTAAGCATTTGCCATGCACTGTGACCATAACTTCTGTAGTTTGAGGTGCGACAGAAAAACTAGCACAAATGTTTTTTTCTCATTTTCACAATTTTACGGATTAAAGATTTCTTCTCACCCTCAATCTTAACCTCAGCATACAATTTATTTTTTCTCATTAAGTTGAGAATTTTCACCTTTTCACGTAAAGGAAGCCCTTTATGGCTTCTCTTTGTCATATATGAATTTCCAGCATTGCTACTCTTGCACTTTGAACCAAAGCACTCTGATGCAGTGACAGTCAATCTGGTAACAGAGGGCAGTTATCAGATCTAATACTAAGTGACTAATGGGCAGCAGCATCTACAGTGTGGATATACTGGACAATTCCTGGGCAGGATGGGGTGAGATGGCATGAAATTCCATCTTGCTACTCAGCATGGCATGTAATTATAAATTTATAAATTGTTGATTTCTGGAATTTTTCATTCAGTATTTTCTAACTGCAGTTGACTGCAGGTAACTATGAAACTATGGGCCAGGAAACCACAGATAGGTGGGGGGACTACGGTGTATCAAGAGGTATACCACATTTCAGACAGGAACATTCAAATCATGAAGTCAGTTTCCCTCCACCCCCATCAAAATCTTATTTGTCAAACTTAACGAATCTAAATCTATATGGGGAAGCAAAGGTTCAGGATAATCTGAAGGAAGAAAAATAAAGTGGAGAGGCTTGCCAACTAGAGACTCATTGTAGGTACAGTAATCAGTACAGTGTGGCAATTTCCAGGGAACTGACAAAAGACAGATGGAGCAGGATAGAGGTCCGAGAAACAGACCCATATCTATGTGAAAATTTGATGATGGCTTTGTGGGGAAAGGATGTGCCACTCAATAAATGGTGCTGGGAGAGTTTGTTATTCCCATGGAAAAGAAAATCAACCTCGTGTAATACAAAACTTTAAAAAATTAATTCTGGGTGAATTTATGATATAAATGTGAAAAACATCTAACATCGATGACAGAACCTCCTGGATTCCAAATTCATTTATCCAGCTTCCTGGTGAATGCCAACCCTTGGATACCTAGTAGGCACTTCGAACCTAGCATGGTCTTCACCTGCCTTCAGTCCACTCTTCCCACATTTTCCCTATCTCAGTAACTAGCCTTCCCCTTGCTCAGACCCCAAACATTTTTTAAAAAGTTAAAATGAGATCTTTATAACTGAAAGGTTACAATCTACCTTGGAAACCAGCATATTTTCAGAAATAAAAGCAAATTTAAATTTTCCTCCATGTCCTGAAGCTTCCAAAGCAGCTGCTACTAAACCCACGCAGTGTTTCATTGTTTATATTAGGCAACTCCTGTCCCCTGGCCATGCCAACTGCAAGGCTTAATGATTTATAGACATTTTGAAAAAAAATGGTGGTTCTTTTGTGGCCTCTGTGTTTGGTTTTATTTTACTGACTGCCTGTTCAGCCACAGAGATACAGGAATGAATAAAACTGATCGCACCTAAAAATCCAGCTAAGTTTTAGGGCAGAAAATGAGCCAATTGGGCATGGCAGATGAATGGGGAAAGGGCTAGAAGAATCCCCTGCGTCCAGTGCACATAGCACAGTGGCGATGAAGGGGTGGAACCGTGTCCAGGCTGCAGTTCATGCACAGTGGATGTGAGGAAGCTCTGAGGTTTCTGTGTGGTGGTGGTGGTAAATCAAGCAGAAAAGGCAAATGCTGTTTCACTAAGATTTCTATCAAGTATAGTTAAGGAAAATAAGTTTTGGCTATACTTGGAAAATTTCCTAAAGCAGTTGAATAAATGAGGCATTTGCTCTAACGAAAAGAGCTCTAATTTCCATTTTGTGTGAAATACATATGTGGGTGTGCGTGTATTGTTAGGGCTCCTTCAGTTTGGATTTGGCTTATTACAAAGAACAGTTTAAAATCCAGCGTTAAAAAATACACCTTTTCCCTCTACCTTTTCCTCCTCCTCTCTCCCTTTGTTCCCATGATGATTTTTGTCTGTGCTATGGTGGATCTGGTGGCTAAGGGGTAATAAGGAGTGGAAATTGTATACACAAAAGGAAAATGCTACAAAAGTTACTTTTTACAGTCAGTTATTTGGAAATTGTAGTGCATTTTCCTGTTGAAACAAAGTAATTCATGCATGGCTTCCCAGGCCAACCCACAAAAGCATGTTGAGTCTTTAATGTCTATGTGGTATAGTATTGTGCTAATTGTACTATAGAACCCAGCCACCATCCTGAGGTTCCGCTGGATAAATGCATTTCGTTAGAATTGGATTCCAGGAACACATTGTTTTTTGCTTCCCTGAGGGCATGGTGACTGCCCTGTCCCAAGTTCTTGCCCACTCCCTCCTCCCTACTATCACCACTGTCATCAGAGGTGACATGTATAGCGTCTTGTGCATTTTCTCATCTGGTTTAGAGGGAGCACTCTTAGCATGGTACCATAGGTCATGACTCTGGGAGTCTGGGGCAGAGGAGCCCAGAAGACCAAGAGCTGGAGAGAGATGCCTTAGAGGTAGAAGGAGGTGAAGTTCAGTGAGAAGTAGTGGAGCTGCATCCTCCTGCTAAACAGCCCCGTGTGGATATTGTATTCTAGGAAGCTGGGACAGTCTACCGCCTCCTTTCCTTGATAGCCAGTGCTTACATGGGGTCCCTGGGCCAGGTACAGTCCTAGTTCATTCCTCTGTCACTGAGGAGTATGATCATATATGGCTGCTGTGACTTCCTATGAGATGGGACAGAGGCTGTAGGCACTGAGACTGATATCCGCAGCACAATTTTTCCGAAAGATGCTCATACATCTGGTAGCACCCAGGGGGATTTCACTTGCTGCATGCAGGAAAAATTTTTGTTTTAAATGTGACATCTTTATTTTTATAATTACCTTCTATTTATAGCAAGAGATAATGGTTTTCCATTTATGGTAATGATGTAAACTTCCTGTTAAAATTTTAAGCCCAAAGTAAATTGATTTAAAGAAAAAAATACTCAAGCCCCAATGAGGTGCTAAAATAAAAAAAGTAAGAATGAAAAGAAACAAATACAGGAGGTGCTTATGTGTGAAAGACTGCTGTTTGGCGAACTGCTCTAGTAAAAGGGTGCACTATCAAGTGGGAAAACGCAGGCGACAAATAGTATAGGTTATGGGATTCCATTTTGTTAAATTTTTATTATTTATTATTATTATTTTTTGAGATGGAATCTTGCTCTGTCATCCAGGCTGGAGTGCAGTGGTGCGATCTTTGCTTACTGCGGCCTCCACCTGCCGGGTTCAAGTGATTCTCTGCCTTGGCCTCCCAAGTAGCTGGGATTACAGGTGTGTACCACCACACCTGGCTAATTTTTGTATTTTTAGTAGAGTTGGGGTTTCACCATGTTGGCCAGGCTGGTCTCAAACTCCGGGCCTCAAATGATCCGCCCACCTTGGCCTCCCAAAATGCTGGGATTACAGGCGTGAGCTACGGTGCTCGGCCAGATTTCAGTTTTTATTTATGTTTTTATTAATATTATTATTATTTTGAGACGGAGTTTCGCTCTTGTTACCCAGGCTGGAGTGCAATGGCGCGATCTCAGCTCACCGCAACCTCCGCCTCCTGGGTTCAGGCAATTCTCCTGCCTCAGCCTCCTGAGTAGCTGGGATTACAGGCACGCGCCACCATGCCCAGCTAATTTTTTGTATTTTTAGTAGAGACGGGGTTTCACCATGTTGACCAGGATGGTCTCGATCTCTTGACCTTGTGATCCACCCGCCTCGGCCTCCCAAAGTGCTGGGATTACAGGCGTGAGCCACCGCGCCCGGCCTCAGATTTCAGTTTTAAAAACACATGATGTACATTTCAATATATAGTTACCCTCACAAAAAATAAGTCTGGAGAGACAGAAACCAAGGTATTGACAGTGGTTGGTTATCTATGAAAGGTGGGTATAAAGGTGATTTTCCAAATTATGTATTTTTTCTCTTCTTGCTTAGATTTTCTCATTCTTGTCTGCACTGACAATGTATTCCTTCTGTGATAAAAACGTACCTGGAAAGCCCATGTCACTTTCTGTCCACCCCATCATCTCCTCTCCACCTCTTCCTCCAGTTATATGCTTGCTTCTTCCTGTTCTTCTCAAGAAGAAACATGGGTAACTGCTGCCTTGTTTGTGTTTTGAATGAATGTTTAATTATTTCTTCCTCCAACTTAAGATGCCAGTAAATTTCATTTCACTGAGAAAGTAAAAAATGCATTTAAATTGATGCACAAATGGTTCTTGGTGTGGTAAACTGTATGCTGCCTTTAAGTGTCTTTAAGTCTTGCTGCCTTGATGAGCCACAACACAGGGTCACAGTTGGGAGTGATCGTCAAGATAGTCCCTCTGAGACAACCACCAGAATAAGACTGGATGGCCTGCTTCTCCTCCCTTCACTTTATCAATAAGCCCAGGTACATGGACTCACAGTTTGGAGGAATTGCTTGGGAATGGTAACCGAGATGGAGCTGAACTCTTAAGCTTTACCACTGTGCATAGGTAACTCATTCATCCTAGTTTGCCCAGGACTCACATTGTTTAAGCCATGAAAGTCCTATATCTTGGGCACTCCCAGTCCTGGGTAAAGAGGGACACTTGGCCACCCTAACCATAGATGTTTAGGCCATCACAGTGGTATTGTCAACATGGAGAGGATAGGGAAAATTGTGCAGTGAAGTATCTTCCTAGCCAGTCTCCAAGGGAAAGGTAGTAGATGCTCAATATCATAAATGTAATACCTTTCTAACGAAATGTAATTTTAAATACAAGTTTAGTTGACAGAACCACTTGCCCTGAACGATATACCCCAAAGTTGCTGCAATATCATTCCCACCTTTTGCATTATCAGACCTCATGTAGTGGCAGCTCAGCTCCAGTAGCCTGAGGAAAAAAAGTGACACGTCCTTACCTTACATTTTGTAATCTTATTCATGTTTGCAATTTTAATCATTTCTGCAGAGAAAAGGCAAACCTTGCTGTTACCCTCTGCAATGACAAGGAGGAGATCATGGCTCAGGCCACCTTCCTGGACTACCCCAACTGGAATGTTGCCAAGCAGGATGACTGGGTGTCCGTGTTCCGGGAGCTGGACAGTGATATCCCATGCACAGTAAGAAATCACATCCAGTGCTTATTAGAACGTGCTGAAACTTAAGGGGAAGTTCTGTATTTGTAATTATGTCCTTCCACATTTTGGACTGAGCAGTGTATGACATCATGACAGTTAAAAGTGAAGGGAGCTGGTGGGGAGGAATGGAGGGCTGAGAGTAGTGCCGGCGGGGATAGGAAAGGGCAGGGAGTAGCCAAGTCTGCAGCCACTGGCAAGGCCCAGATCATGCTCCACTAATGAGGGCAGGGGAGGAATTAGTGGAAGTGTCAGACGTGTACTTCCAGGTCTCATGTTCTCCAGGTGTCAGTGTCCAAGGTTGTTGACCTGCCGTCAACACACTTACACTTGTAAAAATGACAGCAGAGCCTCAGACTTCTGTCACACTCTATAATTTTCAAAGTTCCCTCATGGACCTTGGCTCATTTGATGTCTTCTAGCTGCCAGCACATGACAACCTGTTGGCCAGCAGACACTAGGTTAGTGGTTCCCAGGAGTCTGGCCTGGGCACCTGATGCCAAGTGTGAGCTTTCCCTGCATGCAGCTTGCCAGAGCCAGGCCAGAGGCAGGCCTCAGTTTTTGTGGAGCGCCAGAGGCTGCAACTCTGGGCAGCACCCTGGCCTTGTGGTGGAACTCTGCAGCATGTCCCCAGAGCTCTGATGTCAGAAGAAAGGGAGTGCTAATTGAGTATGTGAGCAAATTCACCCCTTTTGCATGTATGTGAGTGTGCACACATGCACGCCTAAGCAAATTATTCAGCATTAATTTCGCTAGATGGTACCTTTCGCTCATCTTTTGTGCTCCCTCCTGACCCTGCCACTCTGTATACCCAAGGACCATTGTCAGAAAAATTATCCCAAACTTGGAAATAGACCAGACAGATTATTTCAGTCCAGTGCTTGCACCTTTGATTGACTAGCCTGTTTTACTATTCTGTAGGAATGGCAATTAGCCTGTAGGTTTTTGTCTATTAGGATGTAAAGAATTCCTGTCTGGGAGGAGCTAACCTCAAAGGTTATGGTTTATTGTCTTATAGGGTGTGACCTATTTGGTATCTAATCCAGCAATCTTATTCTTACCTTTTCCTAGTAAATCACTTGAAGTATCCAGCTCTTCAAGTGCAAAGAATCATTTTTCTCATCTTACTGGTTGCCACATTAACTGATGAGTTGCAGTTGAATAAACCTTGGATAGGTGTTTATTTTATATTTGCATTAGGGTTATGATTTTACCTTTCTGAAAATTATAAATTAATACTCTTATTCATAAACACATTTTCCTTTTATTTCTTTTCAAGCTATCTCCTATGACAGTACAGAGCTGGGCTGTCCAATGTGGTAGCTACCAGCCATATGTAACTAATGAGCACTTGAAATGTAGCTAGTCTGAATCGAGGTGTTCTGTAAGTATAAAATATGCCAGATTTCAAATACTTAGTAGAAAAAAAGAGTGTAAAATATCTCACTAATAATTTTTTTAATGATTACTTGTTAAAATGATACTAATTTGAATATATTAGATTAAATATTAAATATTCAAAATCAATTCACCTGTTTATCTTTATTCATTTTAGATGTATCTCCTAGAAAATTTGAAATGACACTTGTGGCTTGCATCACTTTTCTGTTTGATGTCACCAGTGTAGAGCCTTAAGGCTTAATGTATTACCTATCCCAGGAGGTATTTGTAGCTCAAGTAATGATTTTTATCTTCAAGCTAAAATAAATCTTGAATTGTAATATTTCTGATGGAAGAAAGAATTTGAGAGACAAATCAAGCAAGTAATAAGCCATGTGCTCCTAAGGCTAGTCCTACTCAGCATGTAAGACAGATGTTGAGTGAGATTATTGTGGGATTAAATGAGTGAATAGCTCTCTGCTCCTTTCTCCGCCATCCTGGTGTGTGCTTTACTCCGTTTCTTGCCATGTCTTCTCACAAGACTTTCAGGATTAAGCGATTCCTGGCCAAGAAACAAAAGCAAAATCGTCCCATTTCCCAGTGGATTCGGATGAAAACTGGTACTAAAATCAGGTACAACTCCAAAAGGAGACACTGGAGAAGAACCAAGCTGGGTCTATAAGAAATTACACATGCAATGGCACACATATTTATGCTGTCTGAAGGTCACAATCATGTTACCAAATCAAGCTGAAAAATGTCGCTGCTATCTGGAGAAGTTTGAAACAGTTTCCTCTCTGGATCTGTTATGAAGGCATTAGTTAGTACAAGCTACAGTGCTTCCTCCTTTACTCATTTTTTTTTTTTTTTACTGCATTTTAGGTTTTGGGGTACATGTGAAAAACATGCGAGATTGTTGCATAGGTGCATACATGGCAGTGTGATTTGCTGCCTTCCTCCCCTTCACCTATATGTGGCATTTCTCCCCATGTTATCTTTCCCCAACTCCCCACCCCCCGCTGTTCCCCCTCTACTCCCCCTCAACAGACCCCAGTGTATAATGCTCCCCTCCCTGTGTCCATGTGTTCCCATTGTTCAACACCCGTCTATGAGTGAGAACATGCGGTGTTCGATTTTGTGGTCTTGTGTCAGTTTGCTGAGAATGATGGTTTCCAGGTTCATCCATGTCCCTACAAAGGATGCGAACTCATCGTTTTTGGTGGCTGCATAATATTCCATGGTGTATATGTGCCACATTTTCCTTGTCCCATCTATCATCAATGGGCATTTGGGTTGGTTCCAGGTCTTTGCTATTGTAAACTATGCTGCAATGAACATTCGTGTGCATGTGTCCTTATAGTAGAACGATTTATAATCGTTTGGATATATACCCAGTAATGAGATTGCTGGGTCAAATGGAATTTCTATTTCTAGGTCCTTGAGGAATCGCCACACTGTCTTCCACAATGGTTGAACTAATTTACATTCCCACCAACAGTGTAAAAGTGTTCCTATTTCTCCACATCCTCTCCAGCATCTGTTGTCTCCAGATTTTTTAATGAGCGGCGTTCTAACTGGTGTGAGATGGTATCTCAATGTAGTTTTGATTTGCGTTTCTCTAATGACCAGTGATGATGAGCATTTTTTCGTATGTTTGTTGGCCTCATGTATGTCTTCTTTTGTAAAGTATCTGTTCATATCCTTTGCCCACTTTTGAATGGGCTTGTTTGTTTTTTTCTTGTAAATCTGTTTTAGTTCATTGTAAATTCTGGATATCAGCCCTTTGTCAGGTGGGTAAGCTGCAAAAATTTTTTCCCATTCTGTTGCTTGCCGATTCACTCTATTGACTGTTTCTTTTGCCGTGCAGAAGCTGTGGAGTTTGATTAGGTCCCATTTGTCTATTTTGGCTTTTGTTGCCAATGCTTTTGGTGTTTTGGTCACGAAGTCCTTGCCTACGCCTATGTCCTGAATGGTTTTGCCTAGGTTTTCTTCTAGGGTTTTTATGGTGTTAGGTCCTGTGTTTAAGTCTTTAATCCATCTGGAGTTAATTTTAGTGTAAGGTGTCAGGAAGGGGTCCAGTTTCTGCTTTCTGTGTGTGGCTAGCCAGTTTTCCCAACACCACTTATTAAACAGGGAATCCTTTCCCCATTGCTTGTTTTTATCAGGTTTGTCAAAGATCAGATGGTTGTAGATATGTTGTGTTGCCTCCGAGGCCTCTGTTCTGTTCCATTGGTCTATATCTCTGTTTTGGTACCAGTACCATGCTGTTTTGATTACTGTAGCCTTGTAGTATAGTTTGATGTCCAGTAGTGTGATGCCTCCCGCTTTGTTCTTTTTGCTTAGAATTGACTTGGCTATGCAGGCTCTCTTTTGGTTCCATATGAAGTTTAAGGTGGTTTTTTCCAGTTCTGTGAAGAAGGTCATTGGTAGCTTGATGGGGATCGCATTGAATCTGTAAATTACTTTGGGCAGTATGGCCGTTTTTATGATATTGATTCTTCCTAACCATGAACATGGAATGTTTCTCCATCTGTTTGTGTCCTCTCTTATTTCGTTCAGCAGTGGTTTGTAGTTCTCCTTGAACAGGTCCTTTATGTTCCTTTTTAGTTGTATTCCTAGGTATTTTATTCTCTTTGTAGCAATTGTGAATGGCAGTTCATTCTTGATTTGGCTCTCTTTTAGTCTGTTATTGGTGTATAGGAATTCTTGTGATTTTTGCACATTGATTTTGTATCCTGAGACTTTGCTGAAGTAGCTTATCAGTTTCAGGAGATTTTGGGCTGAGACGATGGGGTCTTCTAGATATACAATCATGTCGTCTGCAAATAGAGACAATTTGACTTCCTCCTTTCCTAATTGAATACCCTTTATTTCTTTTTCTTGCCTGATTGCTCTGGCTAGAACTTCCAGTACTATATTGAATAGGAGTGGTGAGAGAGGGCATCCTTGTCTAGTGCCAGATTTCAAAGGGAATGCTTCCAGTTTTTGCCCATTCAGTATGATATTGGCTGTTGGTTTGTCATAAATAGCTTTTATTATTTTGAGATACGTTCTGTCGATACCTAGTTTATTGAGGGTTTTTAGCATAAAGGGCTGTTGAATTTTGTTGAAGGCCTTCTCTGCATCAGTTGAGATAATCATGTGGTTTTTGTCTTTGGTTCTGTTTATGTGGTGAATTACATTTATAGACTTGCGTATGTTGAACTAGCCTTGCATCTCCAGGATGAATCCTACTTGATCATGGTGGATAAGCTTTTTGATGTGCTGTTGCAATCGGCTTGCCAGTATTTTATTGAAGATTTTTGCATCTATGTTCACATGGATATTGGCCTGTAGTTTTCTTTTCTTGTTGAGTCTCTGCCAGGTTTTGGTATCAGGATGATGTTGGTCTCATAAAATGATTTGGGAAGGATTCCCTCTTTTTGGATTATTTGGAATAGTTTCAGTAGGAATGGTACCAGTTCCTCTTTGTATGTCTGGTAGAATTCGACTGTGAACCCATCTGGACCTGGGCTTTTTTTGGGTGGTAGACTCTTAATTGCTGCCTCGACTTCAGACCTTGTTATTGGTCTATTCAGGGTTTCAACTTCTTCCTGGTTTAGGCTTGGGAGGAGGCAACTGTCCAGGAATTTATCCATTTCTTCCAGGGTTTCTAGTTTATGTGCATAGAGTTGTTTGTAATAATCTCTGATGATGGTTTGAATTTCTGTGGCATCTGTGGTGATATCCCCTTTATTGTTTTTTATTGCATCTATTTGGTTATTCTCTCTTTTCTTTTTTATTAATCTGGCTAGTGGTCTGTCTATTTTGTTGATCTTTTCAAAAAACCAGCTCCTGGATTTATTGATTTTTTGAAGGGTTTTTCATGTCTCTATCTCCTTCAGTTCTGCTCTGATCTTAGTTATTTCTTGTCTTCTGCTAGGTTTTGAGTTTTTTTGATCTTGCTCCTCTAGCTCTTTCAATTTTGATGATAGAGTGTCAATTTTAGATCTCTCCTTGCTTCTCATGTGGGCACTTATTGCTATATATTTTCCTCTAGAGACTGCTTTAAATGTGTCCCAGAGATTCTGGTATGTGGTGTCTTCGTTCTCGTTGGTTTAGAAGAACATCTTTATTTCTGCCTTCATTTCATTATTTATCCAGTCAACATTCAAGAGAAAGTTGTTCAGTTTCCATGAAGCTGTGCGGTTCTGGGTTGGTTTCTGAATTCTGAGTTCTAACTTGATTGCACTGTGGTCTGAGAGACTGTTATGGTTTCCGTTCTTTTCCATTTGCTGAGGAGTGATTTACTTCCAATTATGTGGTCAATTTTAGAGTAGGTGTGATGTGGTGTTGAGAAGAATGTATATTCTGTGGATTTGGGGTGGAGAGTTCTGTAAATGTCTATTAGGTTTGCTTGGTCCAGGTCTGAGTTCAAGTCCTGGATATCCTTGTTAATTTTCTGTCTCATTGATCTGTCTAATATTGACAATGGTGTGTTGAAATCTCCCACTATTATTGTGTGGGAGTCTAAGTCTCTTTATAAGTCATTAAGAACTTGCCTTATGTATCTGGGTGCTCTAGTATTAGGTGAATATATATTTAGGATCATTAGCTCTTCTTGTTGCATTGATCCTTTTACCATTATGTAATGTCCTTCTTTGTCTCTTTTGATCTTTGTTGCTTTAAAGTCTATTTTGTCAGAGATGAGAATTGCAACTCCTGCTTTTTTTTTGCTCTCCATTTGCTTGGTAAATCTTCCTGCATCCCTTTATTTTGAGCCTTTGTGTATCCTTGCATGTGAGATGGGTTTCCTGGATACAGCACACTGATGGGTTTTGGCTTTTTATCCAATTTGCCAGTCTGTGTCTTTTGATTGGGGCATTTAGTCCGTTTACATTTAGGGTTAATATTGTTATGTGTGAATTTGATCCTGCCATCTTGATGCTAGCCGGCTGTTTTGCCTGTTGGTTGATGCAGATTCTTCATTGTGTTGATGCTCTTTACCATTTGGTGTGTTTTTGGAGTGGCTGGTACTGGTTGTTCTTTTCTATGTGTAGTACCTCTTGCCGGAGCTGTTGTAAAGCAGGTCTGGTGGTGATGAAATCTCTGAGTACTTGCTTGTTCACAAAGGATTTTATTTTTCCTTCACTTATGAAGCTTAGTTTGGCTGGATATGAAATTCTGGGTTGAAAGTTCTTTTCTTTAAGGATGTTGAATATTGGCCACCACTCTCTTCTGGCTTGTAGGGTTTCTGCTAAGAGATCTGCTGTGAGTCTGATGGGCTTCCCTTTGTGGGTAACCCGACCTTTCTCTCTGGCTGCCCTTAGTATTTTCTCCTTCATTTCAACCCTGGTGAATATGACGATTATGTGCCTTGGGGTTGCTCTTCTTGAGGAATATCTTTGTGGTGTTCTCTGTATTTCCTGGACTTGAATATTGGCCTGCCTTGCTAGGTTGGGGAAGTTTTCCTGGATAATATCCTGAAGAGTATTTTCCAGCTTGGATGCATTCTCTTCGTCACATTCAGGTACACCTATTAAGCGTAGATTAGGTCTTTTTGCATAGTTCCATATTTCTTGTTGACTTTGTTCATTCCTTTTTACCCTGTTTTCTCTAATCTTGCCTTCTCATTTTATTTCATTGAGTTGATCTTCGACCTCTGATATCCTTTCTTCTGCTTGGTCAATTCGACTGTTGAAACTTGTGCATGCATCGTGAAGTTCTCGTGTTGTGTTTTTCAGCTCCATCAATTCACTTATATTCCTCTCTAAGTTGTCCATTCTTGTTAGCATTTCGTCAAATCTTTTTTCAAGGTTCTTAGTTTCTTTGCATTGGGTTAAAACATGTTCTTTTCACTCACGGAAATTTCTTATTACCCACTTTTTGAAGGCTGATTCTGTCATTTCATCACACTCATTCTCCATCCAGTCTTGTTCCCTTGCTGGTGAGGAGTTGTGATCCCTTGTAGGAGGAGAGGTGTTCTGGTTTCGGGTGTTTTCATCCTTTTTGTGCTGGTTTCTTCCCATCTTTGTGGATTTATCCACCTGTCAGCTTTGTAGTTGTTGGCTTTCTGATTGGGTCTCTGAGTGGATGTCCTGTTTGTTGTTGATGAAGTTATTTCTGTTTCTTATTTTTCCTTTTAACTGTCTGGGCTCTCTGCTGTAGGACTGCTGAGGTCCACTCCAGGCCCTGCTTGCCTGGGGATCACTTGCAGCAGCTGCCGAACGGTAAAGGTTGCTACCAGTTTCTTCTTCTGCTTTGTCCCAGAAGGATACCTGCCAAATGTCAGTCTGAGCTCTCCTTTATGAGATGACTCTTTGGATATATGGGGTCAGGGAGCTGCTTGAGGAAACAGTCTGTCCTTTATATTATCTCAGGTGCTGAGCTGTGAGCCCTGTTGTTCATTCAGAGCTGCTGGGCCAGTAAATTTAAGTCTGCAGCAGCAGGACTCATAAACCCCCCTTTTTTTTTCCCAGGTGTTCTGTCCCAGGGAGTTAGGGCTTTATGAGTTTCCGCTGTGCTGCTGCCTTTTTTTTTTCTTCAGGGCTGCCCTGCCCACAAGGAGGCAGCCTAGTCACTCTCAGCCTGCAGAGGCTTCACTGAGCTGCTGTGGGCTCCGCCCAGCTGCTGTGTGAACTTCCCTGCAGTTCTGTTTATATGGGTGTAGTTAGAACTGCTTCCGCTATGTTGGCCTGCCTCTGTAATGACGGACTCTCTCTGTAATGGCGGGTTGCCTCAGCAACGGCAGGCTGCCTCAGTAATGGCGGACACCCCTCCCCCCAGAGCTGGACCATCCCGGGTTCAGCTGTGCTTGCTGTGAAACTCTCAACCCTGAGCGTTTCCAATTGCTGTTTTTTTGTTTTTGTTCTTGTTTTTGTGGGGGTGGGATCAGCCAACCCTGATCACCTGGCTCCCTGTCTCAGAGCCTTTTGTTTTTTAGTTGAATGGTTGGCTCTCTCCCAGGTGTCCTGGTCGCCTGTTGAATAGGCGCCAGGATCTGTGTGATTTCCCATGCGACGATCCACTGTGCCAGCTGAAACCATGGCTCTTAGATCCATGATGCTTTTTTTGCCCGGGAATCTCCTGGCCTGGCTCCCTGTTTCAGCTCTCCTTGCTGGCTAAGTGGGAACACAGTCCCGTTTACTCTGCACTGGGAGTCAGTGTGCAGGGGCACAGGCAAAACAGCCGCGCCAGCCAAAACAGCCACCCTGGCAACCCGTGGGGCTCCTCCGCCTGAGAATCTCCTGGTCCGTGGGCAATAAAAATCCGTCTGGAAATGCAGCGTCCACTCACCCTCTGCACTTTCACTCGGAGCTGTAATCCCGAGCTGCATCTAACCGGCCATCTTGGAACTCCTCCCCCATTACTCATGTTAAAAAAAAAAAAAAAAAAAAAAGAAGGCTTTGGTTGCCTGGGTTCAGTAATAAATATGTGAGACCTTTCATGTCTAAAAAAAAAAAAAAAAAAAAAAAAAAGTGAGTGAATGCATAGCAAGTGCTTAAAATCATGTGTCGTCATAGTTATCTGGACTTTTGGGGTTTGTGTTGTTTGCCTTTTGGGAGTTTTCAAGCTCATGAATCAAAACATGGTTTTCCTCTTGCCCTTTTAGGCAATGTAACAATTCTTTCCGAGTGCTTTTGAGTTATACACCATCCAACAGAAGTGGGGGTAAGGCACAGAGAAGTGTCTTTGCTCTCCCAAAGCTGTCTAGAATACTACTCAAAAAAACAAGAAACCTAGGCAGCACCCTGCTGTGCTGATATAGGTGCCAGTAACACCCTCACCAGTCAACCAGGCAACATCTGCCTATTTCCAGAATTTGAAGATTTGTTTGTAAGCACAGGGGTACAAAGCTGAGTGGACCAATGTGTGGATGTTTGAACTACTACTTATTATTTAGACCACTTAAAATGTCTGCAGAAGGATGACACAAAGCTCTTTTAAAACTTAGAAGATTAAACTGGAAATCCTGTTAGAATCTTGCTACTGTGAGTTTTCAGCTCCCAGGTTTTCTGGATCCCAAGAGTAATATTTGATTCTGACTCTGGGAATGTTGAACAAAACGAGCCAATGGATTCCAAACATGGCATCTGCCTTCCGTTTTTCAAATTCATAAGAGAATCTCTCCCTCCTGTCACATGAATAGAGCAGCAGCTGCTGACTCAAGAGCACTGGGAAAAGGGTGATTGTCTTTCACTTGGCATAGACAGCCCTGAGGACAAGACTACTGAGTTAATAATCGATTTCACTCCCCTGCAGGCTCTTCCCTGCCCACAGCTCATTCGTGAGGGCAGGAGGAAGGGCGGGCGCTCTGGACTCATTTACAATCCCTGTTTTCTTGAATAATTCTGAGCTAGGAGGACAGAAGGCAGTAAACGGAGTCAGTGAGACAGCTGAAATGATGCCTGGGTGTCGCTTCACTTAGACGTCAAATATCCTCCCTAAATGCCAGGCCGCTCTGTGTCTGTGGCTGCCCCGAAACCCTCCTCCCACCCTGCTCTGACCTAGCCTGAATGCTGACTCGGCCTGTAATCCGTGTTCTCTTTTCTTCTGCAGCCTCTGAATACGTTGTTCATGCACCTCTTTGTGGCTGTGGATGAGTATTCTGTTGGCTGTTGCAAAGAGATTCTTCGGTGAGTGAATGGGGCCCTGCAGTGGTGAACATGAAAGAGACAGTGTGGGTAGTTTGATATATTTTTTATAAGACATTAAATTCTTTGGGGTGTTTAATTTGCTTGTAATTTGTGGCTGTACTAAAGTATTTACTTTAAACAGTAGTGATAGTTCTGAAAGAAGGTAATTCCTTGAATCTGTTGTCCATTCTGCACACTGTTATCATTTGAGGCAAATAGGTAGTGCAGTAATTTAAAGAAATGGATTTGGGGTGAGAGGAGAAGGAGAAGAATTAAGCGTCACTAGCTTGGACATTTCTAAAAACTGCTTTTCTAAATCTTATCTTTAGAAATGTTTATTAACATGACAGACTTCAGAAGCATCCTGAATAATAGGATGCATGGAAAATGACCAGCAGGGCCACTGAGTCATGGAGATGTGTCTCAGAGAGCCTCTGACAGCCTGCACGGACATTTGGGAGTGGTGGCCTCTGCTTTCAAGTCACTTTGTAATGTCACACCAGACTGTCCAGATGCCAGGTCAAAGGTTAATATTAGCAGAAATCTGGTGTGCCATATGAATATGGTAACCTTTATTCTCTCTGCCTCCATGGGACAGATCGAAAAAGGGCCCTTTAGAACCCAAGGAAAAGTAGAGAAGAAAAAGAAATTGCCTTGAGGCTGTTCTTGCCATTGCCATGGGGAGCAAAGGAGCCCATGTGGATTGAGGAACATGTCACCTTTTTAGCAACAGCATTTGTCTTCATAAAGTGCCAGCTGATGGGATTGCTTTGTTATTAACACTGTCCCACCCTGTCTTTCCTCACCAGAACCGTGTATAAGGCGGTGCCAGAGTTGCACTTCATATTTCTCATCGTGCCGTCCTACATGAGCCTAGGTAAGGCCCGCTCAACCACCTCTGGTTCCCAGTAGCAAACACTGAAAATTCACTCCCAGAATAGTGCTTTGGGGAATGAGAAATAAGAATGGTTTCCAGGTCCTCAATGTATTGTGTACATATTTTATTAGAACAATTAAAGCATAATTTAGAATGGAAACTGCATTTTGTTCTGACATCCCAAATTTATTTCTTGATCAAATTGGAACATGTTTCTTTATCTCTGTGATCTAGGCTCAACTCTCATAACTGTTTTTGACCAAGTGGGGAACATTCCATGTCTGACGTATGAGGAAGACTTCGCAGTGCATATATGCCACAGGCACAGCCACTACCCTCAGCTGCATGTTCGCAAAGCCAGGTACAGTTGGAGCCATGCCTTGTATGACCTAAGCTTCACTGAGATGGTCACCTTCCCAAGACTCTTTAAATTACCAATACTCAGTGACCAGAGCTTAGATCAAAAGTTTTTACAATACCCATAAGCGTTACTTCATTTGAGTATCTTTATAGTTCCCCTTGAGGACATAATTTGCAGGACTATCTGATGATACTCATTTGGTTCTATGTGGCTATAACAGTATGCGTTTACTACTTAGGGGTTTCTGAAAACACACAATCCTAGGTCCCACACCAGTAAGATAACTTTCAAATAAATTGAGCTTAAAAATGAACCTGCCTATTCAGTTTTCCAGGTGAAATCCACCTATTTTCTGACATTCAGTAAGTGAGGATGCTGTTGACCCCAAAGAGGAATTTTCCAAGGTGAAGGTCTCTACCATCAGGTGCCCGAAGTCCAGCAGTCTTTGGGAGATGGCTGTGGCAGTGTTTTCCAAGGATGGTTGCCACACCACCTTCCACCCTGCAGCTCCTCTTTGATGTGACCTTGCCACTCCTCTCTTCAAGCCTTGGGAGCTGCATCCTCTCTTCCTGAAGCTGGGCAGGTTGTGACTGCTTTGACCAGTTGACAATGGCCAAAGGGATGCCCTGGGACTTGTGAGGCTGGGAAGCTTCTGCCTGGCTCTCTTGGGATGCTTGCTCTGGAGGAAGCCAGCCATATATATGTAAGAAGTCTGCAGAAGCCACGTGTTCACATGGGGAGGGGTGGTTGACAGCCCCAGCTGGGTTCCCACTGACACTCAGCTTCCACTGCCTGCTGTGTGAGCGAGCCATTGTAGACACCTGGCTCAGGAGAGCCTCATATATCAACAGCACAACCGACATCTGATTGCAGCCACATGAAAGACTCCAAGCAAGGATGTGTAGCTGAGCCCTGCCAGAGTTCTGCCTCACAAAACCATGAGCAACATAGAATGACTGTTTAGAAATAAGAGTGCATTATGAAATTGTCTCACAGGGATGGCTGCTTGGCTTATTAGAGAAGAATAAATTGTATCTTTTTGGATCAGCCATTGCTTTGTTTGATGAATGCTGACTTTCTTTAGAAAAGTATTTAAAAAGTTTAAAAAACTTTATAAAAGTGAGAGCCTACGATTTACCAGGTATGTAGCAGTAGTGTGGCATCGTTGTTAAGGGTTTGCACTGCTGACATCAGACAGATCTGGGTTCTGATCTTGGCTCCTCCTTTGTTAACTTACAAAAGGAATGTGACCTCTGCAGGGCTCCGTTCCCTCTGTCAGTGGGTGTAAGGTGTTGTCTGCAGCACGGGATTGTGATGATTGTGAGCTAATGATCATCAAGCACTTAGCACACTTCCTGTAACATGTAAGGGTCCAAGAAATACTGAGTATTATTATGACAAAGAAGCTTAGAGTTAAGTTGGGGGAGAGACTCACCTTCAGTTAACTGTCATATTGGTAGCTGAGAAGCGGGATGCACTGAGAGAAATGAAGACAGCTTCATTATAACCACCCCCACGACCCACCACAAAAAACCCTCTAAATGTCCATACACCAGTAAATGTTGTTTACTCCTACAAACTGTGGTACATTCATACAATGGATGCTACTCAGCAATTCAATGAAATGAACAGTGTACATAACAGTAACATGAATCAGTCTCAGGTTTATGTTGAATGAAGGCAGACTAAGAAACAAAAAGTGTATACAGTACTGCTGATTACACTTTTATGATGTACAAAATGGGTGAAAAGCATCCATAGAGATAGGAATTAGATACAGTCAGAAACCAAGATCATGGAGATCATGACACAGGCTGGAATTCTAGCAGTGACAGGTCACAGGGATCCAGCTTGTTGACAAAAAGTCAAACTGTAAAATGTTTGAAGAGATTTATTCTGAGCCAAATACGAGTGACCAGCACTTTGACACAGCCCCAGGAGGTCCTGAGAACATGTGCCCAAAGTGGTTGGGCCACACCTTGGATTTATACATTTTGGGGAGATAGAAGCCATGAATCAATACATGAAAGATGTGCACTGGTTCAGTCTGGAAAGACAGGACAACTCAAAGCAGGGAAAGGCCTTCCAGGTCATAGGTGGATTCAACGATTTTCTGATTGGCTGTTGATCAAGAGGGTTTATCTAAAGGCCTGGAGTCAATATGAGGGAGTGTCTGGGTTAAGACAGGGGTTGTGGAGACCAAGGTTCTTACTGTGCAGATGAGGCCTCCAGGTAGCAGGCTTCAGAGGGAATAGATGGTAAATATTTTTTTACCAGACTTAAAAAAAGATGTTTGACTCTTAGTTAATTCTTTCTTGGATCAGGAAAAATGCCTGGAAAGGGAAGGGGATTCACCACAGAATGTAGAATTTTCCTAGAAGAGACAACTTTGCAGGACCATTTCAAAATATGTCAAAGAAATATATTTTGGGGTAAAATACTTCAGTTTATTTCAGTGCCTGCTGTCATGTTGGTATCTTATTCCTATAAAGAGTCTGTTGTCTCATTCCTAAGATCTCTGTTTTCATGTTAATTCTGATCAGCTGTGCCTGAATTCGAAAGGGAAAAAGTATAATGAGGCATGACTGACCACCCATTCTGAACTGGTATTTCAGGTTTACGTTAGAATGCCCTTGGCTGAGAGGAGGAGTCCATTGAATTGATTTGGCAGGGGTTAGAATTTTATTTTTGGTTTACATGGTGGGGAAAGGATCAGGTCAGGTGCATAGATATAGAGAGACACGTTAGAGAGTAGCACTTGGTTACCAGTTGGATGGAGGAGTTGAGGTATGAGAAGGAGTTAAGAGGAATTCAGGGTTTTCAAGTTTAGGAGGAGTGGTGGTTTCATTAACTGAAAGTGGAAATAATAGATTTAAATGAATAGAAGAAGGTTGGAAATAGAAATAGAGGGAGAAGCCAGATTTGAGATACACATTTGTGGGTTGTCAGTTTGTCAGTAAATGGGGAGATCATGAAAATGATGGAGATTGTCTCGCTGAGGGGGAGATTGTACAGTGAAAAAGCACAGGACCAGGGCAGAACTTTGAAAAACAAAAAAGGGCTATGAATAATAAGAAAGAAAACTAGAAGAGAGGGAGAGGAATATAGAAGAAATTAAGACTCATTAAGTGGCAAAAGATGCACAGAAATGAAATTATTTGATTAAAAGACAAGCCATTAGAATTGGCAATTTAAAAAGGCACAGATAGGATGAATAAAACTGATACTTCCAGCCAACTGAACAAGAAAAAAGACAAATTGCCAGTATCAGGAATGAAAGAGGTGGTATCACTACAGACCCTACAGGCATTAAAAGATTAACATGGGGACACTACAAATAATTCAATGTCAGTAAATCCAACAATTTAGATAAAAATGGGCCTTAAAAAACACAAATTACCAAAACTCATTTTAGAAAAAACAGAAAACTTGGAGGCCTCCATATCTATTAAAGAAAAATCAGGTGGACTTTGGGTGAGAGGGAGAGGGCCTCATGCCCAGACGTTGGCCTCTCCCCGACCTACAGCCTGATATGCTTTTTCTCTTGTTCTCGTGACTCTGAACTCTGCCTTCCTCAGGACCTGGTCTTCAGTTTTCTCTCAAGCCCATCCCTTTGGCTCCTCTGTGCCAACTTTGTCACTCAGTAACCAGTGCCCTACATCTGACCTCTTGGTTTGGGGTGTGGTCTTGCCCCTCTTGAAGGGCAGAGTGGAGGTCAAATTGCAGTGAGCAGAATAAATGGGAGGTAAGGAAGTAAAGGCAAGGGAATAGTCACTGCTTTTTTTTCCTTTTTGCTGGAGAGAGTCACTTCTCTTTAAACAAGGTTTGTGTTGAAGGGAAGCAGAGAGAGGGAGGCCAGAAACCTACCTGCTGATGCTGAACACGATGCAAACAGTGTAACGCGATCCCGTTTTTCCTATCCGTGTGGAGTATCTTATTTGCATTCTGAGAGTGGGGCAGCATGTCTCTTAAGAAAGTTCACCAAAAAGCAGAGTAACTTCAGATACAGATTATCCATCTAATTTAGTTTGAGAGAAGAAAATTCCTCATAGAAAATGATCTTTCATTACTTTCTTCTTATTAATAGCTAAATAATCCTCTCTTCATAAAACCCTTTTGATCATGATACAAATACTAATGCAAGCCAAAGGCAGTCTGAAGAAAAGGAATTTTGTGCGTGAAATGACTTTTTTTTTTTTTGAGACAGAGTCTCACTCCGTCACCAGGTGTCAGGCTGGAGTGCAGTGGTGCATCTCGGCTCACTGCAACCTCTGCCTCCCAGGTTCAAGTAATTCTCCTGCCTCAGCCTCCTGAGTAGCTGGGACTACAGGCGCGCACCCCCACGCCTAGCTAATTTTTGTATTTTTAGTAGAGACGGGGTTTCACCATGTTGGCCAGGATGGTCTCGATCTCTTGACCTCATGATCCGCCCGCCTCGGCCTCCCAAAGTGCTGAGATTATAGGCGTGAGCCACTGTGCCTGGCCATGAAATGACATTTTTAATTGGTTCTCTCATGTGTTTCAAATTTTTATTCCTGATTTATGAAGTTTCTCTTGTTAGTGTCAGTGGAGGCAAAGAGACCCTCTTATCCTTCAGGAAATTATATTTTTTAATATTACCTTCAAAGCATTTACAGGTAGCCAGTTTTTAAATTATAAGAATCTCCATAAATTAATTACATAGGATCTTATAAGTAGTGTAACAGCTGTTACACCTTTATCTTCATTTTAAAATCTCTCATTTTTTAATGCCATTTACTAATTTTTTGGGGAGATGGGTTTATTTTAATAAAATGAATTCTAGTCTAAAACCACAAAACTTAAAAGTAAAAATTGCTTATTCTTTCATTTTTCTATATATGTAACTACACACACACAAGTATAGTGGCATATGTGCACTCTCTCTCTCTACATATATATATGTGTGTGTATATATATCTCCGTGATTATATGTCCTGTTAATTGTACCTTTCACTTAATATAGCAGCTCATCATCTATCATCTTTACAGATCAATTTTATTCTTTTCTGATAGCTGCCTTGTCCATGACGGCCTGACCATCATGTAGCTCTAATATAATTCATTTACCTATTGCGTATTTATGGAAATTCAAGTTGTTTTCTCTAAAAAATTTACCACTTTTAAAATAAAAAATAATCCTATGGTAAACAGCGTTGTACATATATCATCTAGCATTCATATATAGTAATGTAGCATAGGTATCTAGATGTGGAATTTGGGGTAAGAAATACCCAGATGTTTGCAAATACTAAGGTTTAAAAATAGATGCCACCAAATTATTGAACTTAAATATCATATCCATTTATATTCTGACCAATAGGGTGCTGTTTCCTTACATCGTCATCAGTGCTGGGGGTTTTCAGTTGTTAAAACTGTTTCCAATCTGTTAGGCCAAAATAATTGCATTTGTCTAAATATGTGTGACTTTGAGTGCCACTTTACAGGTCCCATTTTAAATGAATAAAATACTTGAATTTAAAGTAACTTCCAGTTAAGATATTATCCCGCTGGATATTAAACATGTGCCTGCAAAGTAGACAATTCTAGACAATTTCAAAGGATTGGGTGAGGGATTGATATAAGTTAGTTACAATTGACAGAAGAAAATTTCTAAAAGTTTTTTCTTAACTTTTAGTCGAGATACTTGATTTGTATCTTGGGAATTATCATTTTATTGAGGTGTGTAGGGCTTAAATACTCTCAACTTAGTTATTCAGCAAGGCATTATTGTAATAGAAAACTTGTATATAAATCTAATACTGAAAATGACATTTATAGAAGCAGCCCGTCCAAAAATTCCCTATTCCTTTCACTTCTTAGTAAGGTATTGTCTGTTAATGTACTCACTGCCACCTACTTGTCACTCAGGATGCAGAGTGCGGGAGAAAAGGTGTGGAATGTGCTCAGCCCAGGGCCTGGCTCCCAGTAAGCATTTGGTAACAGACGCTTATGGTTTAGTCTCCCTGTCTTCCTCCTTTCCTTCCCCGCTTCCTTCTTTTCTTCCTTTTTTCTCTTGAAAACTTAAGTGCTGTGGACTATAGCCTTCAGTGGACAAGACTCACAAAACTTGAATTAAACCTGGATGCCTTACCCTGAGGTCTTGCACATACAGCCCCTGATGGTGTGCCCACAGAAAATCTGAAAGAAGCAAAACACAAGAGGAATGGTAGCAAATAGATAACGGGGTACTTTGCAGTGAGGAAGGGATTTTATAAGAAGATAAGTGGACAGTAGTGAATCCATGTGGAAATTGTGACAGTATGGCAGTCAGTGCCTTTGCCTGCAGAAGGTAGAGAGGTGTGGCACATTTTAGAAAGCCCTATGTCCAGATGTTCAGATTAGAGTTTTGATATTTGCAGGCACAGAATTTCATGTATCTGGAAAATGCAGTTGTGTGGACTATCTCCCTCCTTAACAACGTTAGAAAAATGGAGACTTTTCAGAACGTTCATTGGGCGTGGCTGTGTGCCTCTTAGGCTGCCTCATTTCTTTAATTTCCCTCACATGTATTTTTTGACATCTGTTTCAACGATAGTTACTTGCACTGATAATTAATGGTGAAGAACACAATTCTTAAGACACTGAACCAGTGAAGGGTTTGGGGATGTAATTATCCTTAGCCATTTAGCTAGTGACACATTCAAAACCAGTGAATTAATGCTGTAATCCCCTGTCCCATTTCTTTGATTTACCCATGTGGAAAATTATGCTGTAATCTGCCTGTCTGCTTAGACACTAATTAATGAAGTTGCTGTTCTGTAGTTTTCATACTATCTGAAATAAAGCATAGCTACTTCTGGACATACCTTTAAAATCTACAGTGGGCTTAATTAATCATCTGTGGTAGATTTAAGATGTTCTCAGATTTGGAAACTATTGGCGTGCTCTTTCTGGGGGAAAACCTGTCTTTTTCAAGTCCTCCTGGGGGTGGGAGGACACTTGGCCAAGGAAAGGATTATGT
Source organism: Aotus nancymaae (assembly GCF_030222135.1). Classification (NCBI taxonomy): domain Eukaryota; kingdom Metazoa; phylum Chordata; class Mammalia; order Primates; family Aotidae; genus Aotus; species Aotus nancymaae. Next base: position 5,652,345 of record NW_026988412.1, on the reverse strand, counting down.
GCTTTAAAACAATGTGGTGAACTAACCGAAGTTTCCTTAGTGGAGTATTGCTTTTTTGTTCGTAGCAATTGTTGATTAAATTGGCTCAACCTTGTTGCTTTTTAAAATAGATGAAAAATCACTAATTATCAGGGAAATGCAAATTAAACCACAATGAGATACTACCTTACTCTTGCAAGAATGACCATAATTTAAAGGTCAAAAAACAACAGATGTTGGCATGGATGTGATGAAAAGGAAGCACTTTTACACTGCTGGTGGGAATGTAAATTATTCTAACCACTATGGAAAATAGTACGGAGATTCTTTAAAGAAGTAAAAGTAGATCTGCCACTCAATCCAGCAGTCTCATTGCTGGGAACCTACCCAAAGGAAAATAAGTCATTATATGGAAAAGATACTTGCATACACATGTTTATAGCAGCACAATTTAGAATTGCAAGGATGTGGAACCAACCTAAGTGCCCACCAACTGATGAGTGGATAAAGAAAACGTGGTATATATACACCATGGAATACTACTAAGCCATAAAAAGTATGGTGTGGAGGTGATAAAGCAATCTGAGGATCTACATGTCACCCAGAGACCCACCAGGATGCAAGGGAGAGTTCTGTGTGGTCTGAGCATCGTGGTATTCCTAGGAAGCCCGGCTAAATGACTGGTGGAAGTGCTGAGGGAGTTTGTCCTTACTTCTCCCCTCCTTCCAGGAAGCCAGTAAAAGAAACAAAATGATGTCTTTTGTAGCAACTTGGATGGAGCTGGAGGCCATTATTCCAAGTGAATTAACTCGGGAATGGAAAACCAAATACCGTATGTTCTCACTTATAAGTGGGAGCTAAGCTCTGAGGACACAAAGGCATGCAGAGTGACGTAGTGGACTGTGGGGACTGGGGAGGGAGAGGTTGGGAAGGAGTGAGGAATAAAATCCAACATATTGGGTACAGTGTACACTGCTCAGGTGATAGGTGCACTAAAATCTCAGAATTCACTACTAAGAAACTCATCCACGAAACTAAAAACCACCTGTATTCCCCAAACTATTGAAATTAAAAAATTAAAAAATTAAATAGATGGAAAAAAGACATTCTTTAAGATTTCAGATTGGTGGTTTCTAAACAAACTTTTAACGCTTAAGGCAATGATTTTTATGAAGCATTTGATAGTCTCATATCATGCTTTTTAAGAAATCCACCTAAGGTTGACTTCTGAGCAATTGCATGTGAATAAACATTCTGATATTTGGTATGAATCTCCTAAAGCATTCCAAAAGAAGCAGTCGAGCAATTATAGATGTTCACCAATGATTCATGAGTCCCGGTCAGTGACCCAGCAAGCAGACCTTGGTTAGCGATCCTGCTGGAGCCATACTATGCCAGGACGGACGTTTACATCAGATGTGCTTTGAAAAGCACATGAAAAATGTGAGCTTAAAACCCTTGATAATTTTTAGAATCATGACATTTTCCAAGGACTAGAAGCTAAATGACTCCAAAACCCATTTTGAAGTCCTACAGCGGAATACTGTATGGAGTTCAGAAATGATAGATTTGATTTTCTTAAAGAAGACCACTAGAGGTCACAAGAGATCTTGGAAAGAAAAAGGGTGCTTGCTTTTACGTACCTGAAGTAAAAGAAAAATCTAGGTGCCAATCTTAGGTTCTCCTACCCCATGCTGAGATAGTGTTCATGGTAAAAAGTTGGTTTAACTAGAACACACTGCATTCTAGAGCACTACCACTAAATTAGATTTTCTATGACTTTTATTCTTTCTTCATTGGTTTCTTAAAATACACACACAACACAGATTCGAAGAAATACATTTATGGTATTTGAAGTGACAACAGAATTCCTTTTACAACTGTACATTTTAAAGTCCAGCTAGTGCAATGCAAATCCTCTGGATATGGAAAATACCATCAGACAAGAAAGTCCTCAGAATCCTGCCAGGATTGTGGATGCGGAGATGGCCTGGGGCTGCTGTCACTCCAGTCCTTAAGTGTGAACTTTCCATCTGTGCATTCACAGTGGTTTCTGTGCTGGCAGGGAAGCGATGCACACCTCTTCAACTCTAGGGAAGCAGGCCTGCAGGTTTTCCTCTGGGACTGTATTGGTGTAGCTCAGCAGCCAGGCTGTGGAGGCGATGAAGCAATCTCAGGATCTGCGTGTCACCCAGAGACCCAGCAGGCTGTGAGGGAGAGTCCTGCATGGTCTGGGCATCGTGGTGCTCCTAGCAAGCCCAGCTAACCAACGGGTGGACGTGCTGTGGGAGTTTGTCTTCACTTCTCCCCACCTTCCAGGAAGCCAGTGAGAGCTATCAGTTCATTTCTAGCTGTGGATTTAGAAAACACCCATTCCCCAAGTAGGGTGTCCTGGAGAGGTGGTTGATTTTCTTAAGGTGTGGTTCAACTCCATTTCACCTGGCACAGTTTTCACAGTCTGATGGAAATCTGGGAGATCGATAAGTCTTTATGAGGTGGACCTTTTGTTTCATCCAAAGAAGTTAAAATATTGTATAATTGATGACATTAACAAGCACATTGCTGCTCCCCTCCAAGCCACATTCTGAATGGAAGATATAAAACGACTTTGCTCTTCACTCAGAGAATTGTGCTATTTCCACAGCACTTTGTGTTGATCTATAAGCTTCGCATCGTTGTCACACTGGAACGCTTTGTGGCATGTCAGCGCCAGCGGTGCCAAATTCACAGTGGCTCTCCTTGCATCCTGACTCTGACAGGCGGTGCTGATTGCCTCAGAACACTCACGTTGAGATGTTTGACTACGTGAGTTGTTTTCCATAGCTGGGGTGTTTTGTTTCTGTGGGGCTGGACTTTGTCATATGCCATTTGAGACTATGTGAGGCTGATGTCATACTTTATCATTAGCACTCTGGCTGATGCAAGATCATAAATTATCAATTACCCCAAGGAATGCATTTAGCAGAACAAGTTCCTCTTTATTCACTTTGGGGAAGGGCTTAAGAGAGAGCCTCTTCAGAACTCCAAATTTTGGCTGTTTTTCTATTTTCCCCAGCAGAATTCATGTTGAGGTATGATTATGGATAACTCTGTTAACGGGCTGCTGAGGTTCATGTGCAGAACTAGGGCTCTGGGTTTCTCGGAACCTTTATTCCTGGTGTTTTTAGCTATAGAGTAACATTTTTATGTCCATTATATAAATAAAAGCCTATGGTACACAGTTGATTGTGTGTGATTGCTGTCTTCATTCACTTAAAATGATTAGACTATTGAATTGTTTTTCCATTATTTAAAATGTCTGTTAATAAATACTGATGCAACCTTTTATTTTTTGGCAAAATGTTTGAAAATGGATTTGAACTCTCTCTCCTAGAATTTTTTACAAATTATTTTTAGCTGATATCATCAAGGACTCTTTTTACAGAGAAAAGTCACCCACCTCCTATTAGCCACATCCTTTTGTCAGGTTAAGTGGGGAAGTCAGTTGTTCCTGGCAGGCAGCAGAATGTTCTAGGCTTTTTCTTCCAAGGTTCTGAGGGCTCACCTGGAGAACAAACACTTTCTGAGGGCTTACTGTGCCCCAGAGAGCAGGCTTCAGTGCGTCATTTGTATCTCACATTGCATCCTCACAGCTATTCTTGTCCCTACCTTTTTGTACATGAGAAAACCAAGGCTTAGCATTGAAGTGACTTTGCCAGTTTCTTAGTCAGTAGAGTCTGAAGGCTAAGTAGAGGGACTATAATGCCACCAGCATGGGACCATAGGTTCAGACTTCCCAGATGCTGCCCCCGAGGCATAAAAATTGTGCCCCTCAGTGCTGTCAGTGTGAATGGGACCCTTAGTAAGGTCTCAGCACATGGTAAAGGCCCAGTCCAAGTTGGCTGTTGCTGTTGGGCTACATGCTACAGAAATGCTACAGAATTTCTTCTGTGTCCCTAAAGAGCATTTTCCCTGGTTGGAAAGATGCTGCATGTTGGCCATAAGAAATTAGCACCAGAACTGGACAATATATATCCAGTGATGATCCTGTCATTGGGTTCCTGGGAAGGGAGGTTGGGAGAGAAGAATCACTGGAGAGTGTAGAGTGGAGATGAGCTTGGAGGATGCTGGAATTGGGAATAGGCAAGGGGGGTCAGAGCACTGGCTGAGAATAGAGGTGGGAAGGTGGGAAGATGGTGAAGTCTCCTTCTAGAGATGGTAAGTAAATCAACTTGTGTCATTATTGTTAGTAGGGTGGAAAGATAGAGGCAAAGAATTTTGTGCCGATTCCAGAAACAGTGGAGAGCTTGAAAAAGTGGAGTTTTTTAAAAGTAATTTTAACGTTTATTTTAGATTTAGTGGGTACACGTGCAGGATATTTTATTTAGAATGGGTATGACTGTGCTACTGATGCTGCAGTCATTTTTCAAGCGATTTCAGCCCTACAATAATTTACAAAAGGTAGGCCTTGAACACTTGTCCATCTATTTCTGTGTGTGATCACTGAGCATTATCAGTGGTTTGTTACCTGGGTGTATTGTATGATGCTGAGGTTTAGGGTACAGTTGATCCCATCACCCAGGTACTGAGCATAGTACCCAACAGTTTTTCAACCCATACCCTCCTCCTTCCCTCTCCTCCCTAGAAGGCCCCATTGTTGCCATCTTTATGTCCATGAATGCCCATTGTGTAGCTCCTATTTATAAATGAGAACATGCAGCATTTGGTTTTCTATTTCTGCATTAATTCACTTAGGGTAATGGCCTCCGGCTGCAACCATATTGCTGCAAAGGACATGATTTCATTATTTCTTATGGGTGCATGTAAAAGTTTTAAAGTAAGATGAAGAAAGCAGGATTTTAAGAAGATTAGTGATGATGGATGGAATGACAGAGTTTCTCCTTACAGGAGTCAGTGGGAAGTGAGTGCAGTGATTCAAGCTTCTGTAGTAAGAAACTCTCTCATTCCACCCACTGACCATAGAAGTTCTGCGGTTCTTTTTGGTTTTTCCTACCTAAAAAATATAATAACAGTAACATTGCACATAACCTTATTTTAACATTTGCTATTTTTATGATAGATTCACGTGCAGTAACATAGAGAGGTAAAGTACCCAAGGTCACAGCTGGGCAGAAACAGGATCCAGACGCAGGCAGCGTGGTTCCCCTGCTTAGGCAGTGACCATTATACTGTATAATTTTTTTTCCTAATCTTTTTAAGAGTACCCTAAGACTTAATGCTTTTATGGTGGCACCTCAGTCCATGGGGCCACAGGTGACCACTGATAATGCTCAGTGATCACACACAGAAATAGATGGAGGAATGTTCAAGGCCTACCTTTTGTAAATTATTGCAGGGCTGAAATCGCTTGAAAAATGACTGCAGCATCATTAGTATTTGTTTCTGGCTCCCTGTTTTAGCCTCATCACTAGAAATCCTGCTGATGCCCTTGCATGATGGAATAAGACTGTTTAGTGGTGATGACATCAGAGCCAGGTTGATAGTATAAAAAAACAAAGATCTGGTTGCCTGGATAAGGGCTCTTTGCTGTCTCTCCTTCCAGAGAATTTCAACAAGAGGTGTATTAGTCCATTTTCACACTGCTTTAAGGACATACCTGAGACCCGGCTATTTATAAAGGAAAGAGGTTTAATTGACTTACAGTTCTGCAGCACTGGGGAGGCCTCAGGAAACTTATAGTCATGGTAGAAGGGGAAGCAAGCACGTCTTTCTCCACAAGGCAGCAGGAAAGAGAAGAATGAGAGCCAAGTGAAGGGGGAAGCCCCTTATAAAACCATGGCGTGAGGGAAACCATCCCCATGATTCAATTACCTCCCAACAGGTTCTTCCCACGACACGTGGGGATTATGGGAACTACAATTCAAGATGAGATTTGGGTGGGGACACAGCCAAACCATATCAAAAGGTTAATAAGAAGATTCAACCTGAGGAGTCATGGTGATGGTCCCTTCCATCCCGAGTTGTCATCTCTGTGTGTTTTTTCTCCTCCATGTACCATGGTCTGTTGGCTGGCTCTCTCCTTACCTCTGAAGTTTTATAGACCAGAGACCTGGTTTTTCGACTATGTAGTTCTTCCATCAAGATACTTACTGTTTCTAATGAAAAACCAGCATCATTTCAACAGTTATACCTGTGTCGCCAGAGGCAAAGGTTTCATCCTGGGAACAGGGTGAAGGTTTCCATCCAGAGTGCACGGGGTCATCCAGTTTAAAGCATTTGGACTGCAGGGGCAAGAGGAGTGGTGGCAGGGCTGGCTGGGTGATGACCTGGGGCCCCTGACCAAGGACTCCCTTCTCAACTCTTTTGCTTCCTGCTACAAATTTTCAAAAGAGGAGTCAAAATAAAGGAAGATTTTCAAAGTGCATTGTCAGCTTAGCAGAGTGTGAAGGCAGAGCTTAAGTCACTAGACCAGAGTCACATCACGGCTCTGCTGCCAACTATGTCTGTCATCTCAGGCAAAGCATTTCCTCATCGCCACAGGCCTTACTCTCCTCCCTCTGTAAAGTGAAAATGGCAGTGCTACCCTCCTGGGATCACTATGAGAAACACAGAAGCAGAGATCATCTGGATAAAGCCCTGAGCTTTATATATATACTGATCACTCAGTAGATGGAGCTGCTGTTAATGTCAAAGAGAACATACTAGAAGATAAAATGGGATGATGAAGATGGTAGCATAGTGAAGCTGGCAGGAGGAAATAAACATCAGTAGCCAAAGCAGATATACTAGAACAAAATAACACAAAGCTGAAACATTTTTATAGGAAGACTTATCAGAAAAAAATATATAAAAACATCTCAGACAGGGACTCCATGTTTGGATCCCTTTCCACAAACACTCTTGTGGAAGCTGTTTTTCTCTCTCCTGGATTTTCCCTCTGGGGTCCCCTTCCACACTCTCTCGTGGAAGCCTGTCTTCCCCTCCTAAACTCCATCTCTCTCTCTATTCCCTTCCACTCAGTGTGGAGCTGCTTTTCTCTCCTGGATTCCATCTTTCTGGATTCTCTCATTCAGTGTGAGAGTTAGCTGTTTCTTTCTCTCTCCTTCTCCTGTTTTTGTTTTCTCTCTGTCTCTCTCTAAATAAATCACTTTCTACAAAACAAAACAAAAATCTCAGACAAGTAAAAAAGAACATAAAGTTACCCAAGAATGTGCTAAAAAGAAGAAAGGTGTGTTAAATCCTGCAGCAAAATGGAACACAGGAGCCAGCCTCCCCAAGCTGTAGTAAATCTGGTTGTTGGCCCCCTGCCCCTCTGCCCATTCTTCATCTGCCACCCACCCCCCATCCTCAACTAGTTGTCAAGGTCACTGTAGAGGGTCCTGAGAATGGAAGTGGAGTGGATGTCCCCAGGAGGGTGAGCAGCACTCCATCACTTCACCAGCCTTCCCCCTCCATGGCAACCGCAGAGACATCTCAGGAATAAAGGGTGCCATGGGCCAGTGTTTGAGAAATGCATAAACAAAGTAACTATTCTTTACTGTAGTGCTTCTCAGAGTCTTTAATATGTAGTCTTTAATATGAAACAAGAAGGGACTTAGAGTGGTTTTTGTTTTTAGGCATTGGAGTTCTTTGGGCTGGGGGATGCTCAGAACAGTATCATAGTGGTGTTCCTTAGAACACCCTTGGGAAGTGCTGCTCCCAGCATCCTGTCCTTTGGCCCATGACAAGTGCTTCCCTGCATCCCACACCCACACTTGCCAACTGTGTTCCTTCTGCCTGCAATGTTTCACTTCCAGGTTTCAACATAGCTTCCCCCGTTTCTCCTCATTTAGCTCTCGGTTCAGATGTCCCTCCTCACAGAGGTCCTCTCTGACCACTTGGCCCTCTCACTCTCTAGCCCAAAGCATGTACCACTATTTGCAATGTTTAGAATTGTCTAAATTGGTTACATCTTCATTGTCCGTTACTCCTATTAGAAGGAACATTCAGGCCGGGAGCGGTGGCTCCCGTAATCTCAGCACTTTGGGAGGTTGAGGCAGGTGGATCACGAAGTCAAGAAATCGAGACCATCCTGGACAACATGGCAAAACCCTGTCTCTACTAAAAATACAAAAATTAGCTGGGCATAGTGGCGCACGCCTGTAGTCCCAGCTACTTGGGAGGCTGAGGCAGGAAAATCGCTTGAACCCGGGAGGTGGAGGTTGCAGTGAGCTGAGATCGTGCCACTGCCCTCCAGCCTGGCGACAGAGCAAGACTCCGTCTCAAAGAAAAAAAAAAAAAGAAGGGAAGTTCATATCATGAGTGTTGCTGTAGCCCCAGCACTTAAACAGGGTCTGGCACATAGTTGGTGCCCTGTTGAAGGAAAAAAATGAATGAGCAAACACTGCCTTTCTATTAAACAGGGTGGAAGACCATGACGATCTCATGCCAATATTCATGCACTATGACACAATTCTGAAGGAAACTTACGGCGAATACTTTCTGGCTGAACTAATAGAGGCCCAAGATGAAGAGAATCATGCTGTTGTGTGTGAGGTAAATGACTGATCCATGTGGGGACACACTTAGTGAGAGGAAGGAGGGAGGTGAGTGGTGTCGCTCTTGTGTTGCTGGGCACTCCTGGAGCTGCCATTGTCTCCCTGGACACCCTGGCCACCCTGGCCCTTCCACTGCCCTTCCAGGTGGTGGGCCAGGCCAGCTTCCTCCTCTGTCATCAGGCTGTCTTTTGTGAGGTCCTTCCAGATGCCCAGGTTGTTGTAGATTCTTGCCCTGTCCTTAGAGAATATGTACCCTCCATAGGGTATATAGTGGGGGATTTCTGAGGATCCCCAGATCTCAGACTTCAGAAGTCATAAACCAGCATTCTGCTGGCAGATGGATTTTGTTTGACTTGGAAAGGTATTTTTTTTAACTTTTTGTTTTGACATAGTTTCATACTTAAAGTTTATAACTACCTGGATTCCCCAGATGTTAACATGATACCCCATTTGTTTTATCATTCTCTTGTTCATCATATCTACCCCCCTTCTCTCTTGCCTGCTTTCTCTCACTCTCATGTATATTCTGAACCATTTGAGAGTAAGTTGCACACATAATACCCCTTTACCTCTAAGTATTTCAACGTATATTTCCTAAAAACAAGGACACTCTCTTAGATAACGGTAATACAATGATCAAAGCCAAGTAATTATGATTCCTGTAATTGTAATTATTATTTTTTTGAGATGGAGTCTTGCTCTGTTGTCCAGGCTGGAGTGCAGTGGTGTGATCTTGGCTCACTGCAACCTCCACCTCCCAGGTTCAAGCGATTCTTCTGCCTCAGCTTCCCGAGGAGCTGGGATTACACGTGTGCGCCACCATGCCCAGCTAATTTTTGTATTTTTAGTAGAGATGGGTTTTCACCATGTTGGTCAGGCTGACCTCAAGTGAACTCCTGACCTTATAGGTAATCTGCCCGCCTTGGCTTCCCAAAGTACTGGGATTATAGGCGCGAGCCACTGTACCTAGCTAGTTCCTGCAATTCTTTTATCTAATCTACCGACCTTATTCAGATTTTACTGGCAGTCGCAGAAATGTCCTTTATGGCAGAAGTAATTCCAGGCCATTCATTGCATTCAGGTGCTCTTTTTCTTCAGCCTCTTTTCATCAGGAACAATTCTCTAGTTAGTCTTTATCTTCCATGACATTTCCAGTTTTGAAGAGTACAGGTCAGTTATTTTATAGAACATCTCAATTTGGATTTGTGCAATGTTTTCTCATGATTTCATTCAAGTTATATATGATTAAATTTTGTTGAATTAGCAGCTAATGTAAAAATTATTAAAGTCTGTACAACAATTGGAATTTCTAGCTTTTCTAAAAAAATCAGAAGGCCCAGCCTCTTGGGCCCAAAACACAGCCCACACCCTCTAATTCCTGATTTATTTGTTAAAACTATAAGAGTTATTAAAGAATATTACTTTTCTTCATAGAATGAAAAGTTCTCTTATTTGGATAACATGAGCAGTTTGAGGCTTTGTTCTACATCAGTGGTGCTCAAACTTAGCACATATGAAAACCACCTGGAAGGCTGTTAGACTGTCTATACCATTCCAACGACCTGGATCCAGAATACATACAAAGGCCTCTAACAAAAATAGAAAAATAATCCATATAAAATTTGGACAAATGATTTCAACAGACACTTCTCAAAAAAATGAATAAATAAAAGATACAAATGGCCAATAAGCACATGAAAAGACATTCAGCATCATTAGTCATGAAGGAAAGGCAAATCAAAACCACAGTAAGATACCACTTTACCTCCGTTAGGAGGGTTATAGCCAAAAAACAAGATGATAGCAGATGTTGGCAAGGATGTGGAGAAATTGGAACCCTCATTCATTGCTGGTAGGAATATAAAATGCTGTGATCAGTTTGGAAAAAAGTCTGGCATTTTCTCCAAAAGTTAAAAATAACAGTGATCATTTGACCCAACTATTCCATGCATAGAATTGAAAACATGTGTTCACACAAATACTTGTACACAAATGTTCATAGCAGCATTATTCATAATAGTCAAAAGTGACAGCCCAGATGTCTATCTACTGATGAATGGATAAACAAGATGTGGTATATCCATACAGGGGAATAGTACCAGGAAATAAAAGAGAATGAAGCACTGATACATGCTATACCATGTCTGAACCTTGAAAACACGATGCTAAGGAAAAGAAGTCATAAAGACCACATATTGTATGATAGCATTTGTATGAAAGGCTAGAATAGACAAGTCTATAGAGACAGAAGGGAGATTGGTGGCTGGAGGGAAAGGGGAAAGAGAAGGGACTAATGTTGGGTATAGTCGTTGGTTGTTGGGGAGATGAAAATGTACTGGGATTAGATAGCGGTGACGGGTGTACAATTTTGCAAATATATTAAAAACCACTGAATTGTGTACTTCCATTTTTTAAAATCTGAGACAGAGTCTTGCTCTGTTGCCCAGGCTGCAGTGCAGTGGTGCGATCTTGGCTGACTGCAACCTCCGCCTCCCAGGTTCAAATAATTCTCCTGCCTCAGCCTCTCACATAGCTGGGATTACAGGCTACTGTGCCACCACGCTGGCCAATTTTTGTATTTTTTAGTAGAGTTGGGGTTTCGCCATGTTCACCAGGCTAATCTCGAACTCCTGGCCTCAAGTGATCTGCCCGCCTCAGCTTCCCAAAGTGTTGGAATTACAGGTGTGAGCTACCACACCAGGCCTGAATTGTGTATTTCTTAAAGAGTTGTTTTTATGGTAGGTGAATTATATCAATTTTTAAAATTCCTGTTGCAGGGGTACAGTCAGGCCAATTAAATCAATCTTTTGGGGATGAGACACATCCATATATTTAAAAAAAATTTTTAACAGACAGGGTCTCACTATGTTGCCCAGGCTGGTTCAAACTGCGATCCTCCTGCCTCAGCCTCCTAAAGTGCTGCGGTTACAGGCATGAGCCACCATGCCTGACCTTAATCTGGATTTTTAAGAATCTCCCCACATGATTCCAATGTGTAGTCCAGGTGGTGAAACACTCATCTACATGAGGATAAAACACATGATGAGAATGAGATGATTTTAGAGCAATGTGGGTATTAGAAGGTGAGAATTGGCTCTGAAAATTGGATTCTGAAGTACTACATTGAAAAGATTTTTATTTAGTTTTAAAATGTTAATTTTATTTTCTTATATTTAGGTTTTGGCGTGGTCTCTCAAAGACCCACTTTCACGTATTCTTGTTTAGCCATTGGCCCCAGGCTGCCAGGCTAGCCATAGAAGGGAGGGTTGGAAGCATTTGGGCCCAGCAGTGCCCTTTGGAAAGCTTGTCTTTACACAACTAGACAGAAGCTGCTGAGAAGTAACATGATTCATGCAGACTCCAATGAAGATTGAATGAGCAAACTTTACCCATCAGTTTAATCAGGGTCTTTGTTTTTCGAAAATTTTAATTATTTGGTTTCAAGGTTCTAGTTTTACTCTGAATCACTTAAGTCAGTGCTTTGTAGAGAAGCTGCAGTGACCTCTTCCCCCACGTTCTTTCTCTCTCATGCCATATGTTTCACACTTTCAATGTGTGTAAACATCAGAGCAAAGCCGCAGGCTGAAAACTGCAGTTCCAACCCTGCCAGGATCCTTTGGTGTCTCGAAAGAGGCAGAGGGCATCTAGCCCCATCTCCTTCCAGAGGCCGTGCTGCCTCAGGCATCAGAGGCTTTGTGTTCTGTGGAGGGGCGACCACAGACCTGGATCTTAAAATGGAAGGGCAGAAACAAGACTGTGCGCCAGGATCTGGGAGGGGACCTCTAATCTGAAGTGACCCATGTCTGATGTCTGAAGCCTTTTGGGGTTCAAGATCAATGCTGTTGCTACCGTTTTTCCTGCCTCCCTAGCGACCTTTTAGGCAACGGTGTGCTGAAGCCTACTTGCTCTGGCTCTCAAGGGCTGATTGTTAAATCCTCAGGAACTCTTCAAACTGCTTGTTAAACACAGCTATTATTAAAAATCAAATTATAGAAACATACGGTATGATAAATTATATTAAAACAAAGTTAATAAATACTCAAAATTTATCACTTTCATTTTTTTTTTACTATTCTCCAGGCTCTTGAGGTTTTGTTTTTTTTTTCCTAAATGTCTATGATCTCTATACAGTGGATATAAGAAATAATGGCTAGCTACTGCACATCCCCTCCCAGCTACATGTTTAGTGAGATCACGCTGTTCACTTGACATTGGCCACGATGAGAGTGCTTACACCTCAGAAATCGGAAAATGCTACAGATTGGGGCTTTTCCCCTCCAAATGCTGATTAGGCATAATAGGCACACCTTACTTTAAGGCAACCGCTGTCACCCAGAGGAAACAGAAGGAAGTCCATCAAGTTTGTCTCTTTCCAAACAGCCACGGCAGTTCCAGGCCATGCATGCAGAAAGCCAGAGGGCGAGGCTGTGCCCTGTGGGAAACCCTTATACTCAAAGGGTTTTCAGTTACAGGACTTTCTTTGGCTCGATAGCTAGTTTGGGGGAGTTTGGGGCCATCACTTCAATACAAGTTCCTTGTCATAACTGTACTCTGGCTTACCTTGACATCTGGTGTTTACTCCAAGCTGAGGTTTTAGGGAAGGGTAGTTGGAGGCCAACGGCGGTTCCTAGTGACAGATGGGCAGAGCGTCTGTTTTGGCATCACCCAGGGTGTGGGCAGCAGTGGTCCGAGTAGGAACCACTGACCTGCAGGCAGGGAGAGCCTGCCAGGTCAGCCATGCACTTGGCATCAGGAGGAGAGGCTCAGAGCCAGCAGTGGTCACAGTGAGGGCAAAACCCTCACGGTGGAATATTGTCACCCAAAAGGGATGGGTGGCTGTAGGGCTTTTTGGATGGAAGCATAAATGAGAAAATACACACATTTCTATAAATGGACCTGTTTGTGAAGACAAGACCATTATACACATAGTTTTCTAGCAATCTAAACCTTACGTGTCATGATGTAGATCCTTATAGGACAAGCAAGAGCAACAAAACTTTCAGTTTTATTCTCCAGTATAAGATAATGGAAGGCACGTGTGGTGGAAAGTACTTCTGTCACCAGGAAGATAGATAACAGCCAGCAATCGATGCCTTTCTGTTGTACAAGTTAAAAAGTCTGTTAAATCCATTTAGTTTTTCAGTGTATACACAAGACTGCATTTGGATACTCCTGCAAATTCATATTTAAGAACAGTGTTTCTCAAATCGATTATTTGAAAGAAACTCAAAGGAAAAAGCAAACACTTCCACAGTATGTCCTTGCTCTGTTGTAATCTGTAATTGTGAACTTTCATAAATTGTTACAACCCTGGATGAATGATGGGAATATAACAGGTTGTAGAATTGGAGAACGTTAAATCTTTGTTCCTAATGGCAAAACATGTTTTTCTCATTTTCATCAGAATGTGTGATCCATGCCATTTGAAATCAAATTCCAAGCACAATGAGCCATTAGTGTAATAGCTCATTACTAACAGCAGTCTTATAAATAATACATTCTTATCATGCACATGCAGCTCGCTGTGAAGCCAGCAAAAGGTATTTCAGGCCATCGAAGTTTTGTCGCGCCAGCGCGGCTGTAGATTAGAGGGACATCTCCATGTGAACCAAGATGGATGCCAATTTTCCCTGCCGAGAGTGAGGCTGGCCATCTCTTTCTGCACATATGGTAGATGGATTGGTTAATCAGCGTCTGCTGAGTCTTGGGCCTGAAATTACAGAGAAGCCAGACAACTGGGGCTATGCAGCCTTTGTTCACGAGTGCAAACAAGACAAACAATCACTTGTTATTTGGGAAAAAAATTAAAATGTTTATTTTGGACTATTATTAAAGTGTCAATGGCTTTATAAAACAGCTGTGTAAATCCAGGCTTTTGCAGCAAGTATCATTTTAGGGGGCCTGTAAAGAAAGGAATATACATGAAAAAATTAGTTTTTAAAAATTCCCCTTGTACTTCAGTATTGAAGGGAAAATAGAAGAAGTCTCACTTTTATTTTGCAAATATGTTTGAGAACAAATGATTTTTAACTAGGAGACATATTTGAGAACAAATAGTAGTTTAATATCTAATTTTTTGGGTGTCATTTAAAAAACTGAGTATTATTGTAGCCTGATTCTCTGTTTTAGGAGGCAAAAGCATTAACCGTTTTCTCTGACTGTTTATGGAAAGATACTGCATTCTTGGGAATAGAGTGACTATTGAGTTCTGCTGCTTTCTGAATGCAATGATTATCTAAGAAAGTCTGAACACTTGAGAGGTAGAACCCAGTAAATGCTGGTTTCTGATAAGAGCTATCAGAGTAATCAGTCAACCAGAATATGCTTAAAATCTACTTAATAATCAACAGGAATTATTCATGTGGGATTTAAAGCACTATGTATTTTCTCTCTCTTTTTAAGTTTTAAATACTTTCCTTGCAGAAAACAATGAAATACAGAATTACTTAAGGGAAATAATGAGTTTCAGTCACAGCCATCTCTCAATGTGGAATATGATAGAATTAAAGTCTGTTGTTAGTTTCTAATGTTTTGGTGCCAATTAGGCACCAGGGTTCAGATCAGCTAGTTACTCATCTTCTTGCCTGTGTATTCCTTATCAAAGACCAAAAGTCATGGGGATGACTGCAAGAGCTTCAGAACCAGGCATCTCAGGATGCTGGGAGGTTAGACATTTGCAGATCAGACCCACCTGGTGAACCAGCCTGGCCTGACTCAAGTTTACATAACTCAAACATTTCCTACCAAATCTCCTTCCCTCATATCTCCTCCCCATCAGACTATCCAGTTAATAAATAAGTGAGTTCAAGACAAATTGAAGAGTTTCTACCTGATAAGGAGCCAGGGACCATGAACTTTCTCTGTACTGGGGGCTGATCAGATGGACACTGGAATAATGACCTATGTTCCTGAGAACTGTGCATGCGGAGGGGAAGAAAATGACAGGAGTACCAGGCTCGTGGTGGGGTACAAACACAAGATACCAAATGGCAGAGGATGTGGAGCAAGCATGGGCATGGTCTGAGCAAAGAGGGCAAGTGTCAAGTTCCAATGTTGAGAGGTCAAGAGCTCTGGCAATTTCCCTCTGTTACTTAGGTACCACTAGGTGTGTCCCCAGTGGTCACTTATTGGGACATTTTTTTAGCATGTTTTATGTACTTAAGTAAGACACTTATTCCTCCCTTAAATCTCAAGGTTCCTGCCAAACCACCAACTGACCACATGCTGAGGGCTCTGAGCTCTGATAGAATAATGCAGTGTTTTGGGCTGGGTGTGGTGGCTCACACCTGTAATCCCAGTACTTTGGGAGGCCAAGGCGGGCGGATCACCTGAGGTCAGGAGTTTGAGATCAGCCTGGCCAACATGGTGAAACCCCATCTCTATTAAAAATGCAAAAATTAGCCAGGCGTAGTAGCAAGTGCCTGTGGTCCCAGCTACTTGGGAGGCAGGAGCAGGAGAATCACTTGAACTCAGGAGGCAGAGGTTGCAGTGAGCTGAGATTGCATCACTGCACTCTAGCCTGGGGGACAGAGCGAGACTCTGTCTCAAAAAAAAAAAAAAAAAAAAAGAATAATGAGGTGTTTTGGATATTTCAGGTGGAAGGCACAGCTGTCGGGTTCATGAGTGTGTGCTCAAGAGTGAACATGCAGCTGCTGCACGAGTGCTTTGACTTGGGCCCTTTCCACGGACTCTGTTTCCCACATCCTGATGATGTTCTGGAATCACCACAAGAGCTAAGTGTCCGAGGAAGTCAAGGTACAGTGGCTATCATAGGGACACACGGGGGAATTAAATCTTTGCTTTATACACATTGTGCCCTCTGCTAAGTGATGGAACTAGATAGGGTACTTTATATTTTCTCTCCCAGTCCTTCTTAAGGGGTAGTTCCCGTGGTTGGTTACATCCTTGTGCAAATAGCCACAAGCATAGATAGTCACAGTGCAGAGGTGGGGTTAGACATAGTGGACTTGGGCTTTACAGGTCCCACATTCAGGGTGCTCACTTCTTGAATGTTCATTGCTAGAGTAGATATAAGTTATGGTGAAATAATTACTAGTGTTTCAGGATTTTACACACACACACACACACACACACATACACACACACACACAAAGCCAAATATATCAAGTGAATTTTTCAAATCAAGAACTCAGGAAATTTTATGTTTTTAAGTTTGAATCCCAACATTCAGTGCTTCTGTGTTTATGTCTTGGACAAATCATTATGTGGGTAGGTCTGTTGCAAGTCATTTTTAACTTGCTTAAGTTATTTCTAGCTATGTGAAATAATATCAATTTTAAAATATTGTCTGTATCAAGATTTTCAGCACATGCAACTAGGTAATCTCAAACTTTGATGTTTTACTTTAATGAGGTCTTAACTCTATCCATGGGTTTCTTTGCGATTACATGTTTGGGTTCTTATGGAGGACAGATGCAGGCAGGCAAGTTACCGTGGGTACATCAATTCACTTTTCCAAAGCTGAGTTTCTTCATTTGTAAAATAAGCATAATAATAATACCTCCCACACAGGGGGGTTGTGAAGTTTCACTGAGATAAGCCATGTAGAGTGCTTTGCACAGTAAACTTCGCACTCAATAAATGTTGATCATCACTGTTAGCAATTTTTATTTCTTTGTGTCAGCCTTCCACCAACCTGAATCTTCCTAGGGTAAAATAAGGGTATTTCAAATTCCTATGTTTTCTCCTGTCTGAAAGATTATACCCAGATTGTTCATAAATGGGAAAAGGAGCCCTTGGGTGGTGGCAAAGGACTTGTCAATCTAGACAACAGAAGGCAGCAACTCGGCTAAGCTTATCCCCTGAATGCAGAAACCTAGTGCACAGTTATCACAGAGAACTTGCAAAGCCACACGTAGAGAGGTGTTTCCCTTTTGTGCTGATGATAACAATACCCGTCCCAAAAGAGATTTGAGGTTCTTATTGTTTAATAATGAAGCCTTGCTTGGCATGCTTCGGAGAAGAGCTATCATGGGAGTGTTCTGAAGGAACTTATCAGTGTGAGATAGTCCAGAACCATAAGTTGTCATTGTGACTTTCCAATGCTTAAATTTTTCTTTGAAAGTGGCACTAAATAGACTTTTATTTATTTATTTATTTTTGAGATGGAGTTTAACTCTTGTCGCCCAGGCTGGAGTGCAATGGTGTGATCTCGGGTCATGGCTCACTGCAGCCTCCGCCTCTGGGGTTCAAGTGATTCTCCTGCCTCAGCATCCGGAGTACTTGGGATTACAGGCAACTGCTGCCACACCCAGCTAACTTTTGTATTTTTAGTAGAGACAGGATTTTGCTATGTTGGCCAGGCTGGTCTTGAACTCCTGACCTCAGTGATTCACCTGCCTTGACTTCCCAAAGTGCTGGGATTACAGGCGTGAGCCACTGCGCCTGGCTCTAAATAGCCTTTCTATGGCTCAATATTGTTGTATATAAAATAGAGATAAAAATAGCATCTAACTCAAGGAATTGAGGGGAGGATTAAATGTTAGAACGTACGTGTTGTGCTTAGCTCAGCGCCAAACACAAAGTAAGTCCTGAATATTTTAAAATACTTTCCCCCTGTGACTGTTGTAATAAAGAACACGTTGAAAAGTCCATTCCAGTGTGTTCCTGAGTGGCTTTGATGCTACTAATGTTTCCTACATAGAATGAATGTAAAATTCCTTAGAAACTTTATGGGGCAATGAAATTCAAAGTTTAAACTGAACCCTGGACTTAAAAACACACATAAGCTAGTATATCTCTATCTAGCAAGAGCCCACAAAGATATGGGCACTAAAAGAAGTCCTACTTCTCTCTACTTCTTTTAATAATTTTACCTAAAATCAGTTGACCTTGGACAGATGGTAAGTAAAAGAAATAGGAAAACTTATCTCTGTGCCTTGTTTATTTTTGAAAGTCAGCTTTATGTTCATTGACACAAAGCTGATTCTTTATGAAATTTTCACCAGGGAGCTGGCATTGTAGACTTCCAGATAACTTCCAGGGATTGAGTCACAGATCATCAACAGCTCATTATATCTAAAAGAGTCATCAACACATTTTCCTGCCATCTTCCTTTCAACAACAAAGAATGAGGCTCGAGAAGATTCTAAATGTACTGTGATCTGTTACTTTTTTTCCTGATGAAAGTCTCAAGTTAAAGGAAATATAACTTCTGTAAAATGTGAAGTAAAATTCTTGTTTCATATGAGCACACATCACTGTACCTCATATCTTGTATTTCATTTAGTGCTTTTTCCATTTCAAAGGATTTATATATATATATATAATCTCATTTTATCCTTATAACTTGATGTAGGAGAGCTAGGGAAAGTGAGGTTCTCTCCATTTTATACCTGCTCAAGTTCATCCAAGCTTTTTTTTTTTTTTTTTTTGAGACACAGTCTCGCTCCATCACCAGGTGCCAGGCTGGAGTGCAGTGGCACCACCTTAGCTCACTGCAACCTCTGCCTCCCGGGTTCAAGCAGTTCTCCTGCCTCAACCTCCCGAGTAGCTGGGACTACAGGCACGCGCCACCATGCCCAGCTAATTTTTTTGTATTTTTAGTAGAGACGGGGTTTCACCACGTTGGCCAGGATGGTCTTGATGTCTTGACCTCGTGATCTGCCCACCTCAGCCTCCCAAAGTGCTGGGATTACAGGCGTGAGCCACCACGCCCGGCCTCATCCAAACTTTTAATGCTCATCAGTGGCTGACCTAGAAGGCAGACCCGGCCTCTTTCTGCTTTTGTGCAAGATGATAGTCTTGGCAAGGTAACTGTTTATCTTGGATGGTTTTGACAGAAAACTCCATTGACAGGTCTGCTACACAAGATATGTGATCAGTTTTTTCACTTTATTTTAATTTTTTAAAAATTTATTATTTTTTGAGATGAAGTCTCTCTCTGTCACCCAGGCTGGAGTACAGTGGTACAATCTCAGCTCAGCCTCCCCAGTAGCTGAGATTACAGGCATATGCCACCACATCCTGCTATTTTTTTTTTTTTTTTTTTTGTATTTTTAGTAGACACGGGGTTTCACCATGTTGACCAGGCTGGTCTTGAACTCCTGGCCTCAGGTGATCCGCCCACCTTGGCTTCCTAAAGTGCTGGGATTACAGGCATGAGCCACCACGCCCAGCCAGTTTTTTTTCTTTATTAAGTTATTTAATGAGTGATCACTTCAGTGAGTCGTCAGTGACCTACCCATATTCCTCAGACTTTCATTTTGTATATGTGTGCTCCATACAACTCCTGGAATCTTCACCTCTGTCTGCAGGCTCTTTTAGAACTATGAAAGGCCACTTTGACCTGTGCAGGGGTCAGGCTGGAAGTGTCAGGAAATTATCACTCAAGGAACAGACTCTGCTTTCCTATCTCACATCCCTGGTTCCCTGCTGGTGCTTTCTCCATCAACTTCCAAATAAATGGCTGTAATTGAATCTTTAACTCCAGGTTTGCTTCTGAGGGAAGTAAGACCAAGACATTACTAGTTAGGCCTTTTCCTACCAGCCGTGAAAGCATTTATTTACACACAACTGACTTGGGTGAGAGTATAAATGTCCCAGCTCCCTCACTCCTCCGGTGGGAGGACTCAGAGACATGAGTATTGGCTGCTTTCCCAGAGTTCCCCCAAGGGATTAAGTTTCAGTTGTCCATAATGGTAATCTGGGTGATAACACGTGTTGTTGTTGTTGTTTTTTAACTCTTAAGTTCAGGAGTACATGTGAAGGTTTGTTACATAGGAAAACGTGTGTCATGTGGGTTTGTTGTACAGATTGTTTCATCACCCAGGTATTAAGCCTAGTACCCATTAGTTATTTTTCCTGACCCTCTCCCTCTTCCCACCCTTCACCCTCAAAAGGCCGCAGTGTGTGTTGTTTCCCTCTATGTATCCATGGATAACACACATTTTATTGGTTGTCTTTCCTTCCCTGTTTCTTTTCTTCACTCTCTTACTGCTGCATCCTAGAACCACCTCCAAAATAAACTGCTTATTCTCAAACTCTCAAGATCTGATCTTTCCCTACCAGCTGTGAAAACTTGCAATTTCACACCAACCTCAACCCTTTCAAGCAGAATAATGTCAAGACTCAACATGCTTAAATGAATCCAGAGGCCCTCCTCTCTCTAGCTCCTAATACACATGGTGATTAGCTTACTGTCCTTCATCATCTCAGCCTTATCAAAAATTTCCCTGGAGGTCTGGCTGGTGTTAACAGAAATGGGCGCAGAGCTGGTGTGGCTGACCGTGGAGAAAGCTGACTTGGCTGGTGTGGTGCAGAGACACCGGCTTGTTTATGTGCTTATTCTATGACAGCTTGCCCTGAGCAGAAAGTGCCTTTCAGGATCTATTTTTGGAGGTTTATTAAGTATGTCTGTTCTCAATTCCAACAGTTTAATGAAGATCTAAATAAAATGCTAGGGTCTACCTTAAAAAAAATTTTTAAAAAAAGTTTCTCTGGAATCTAAAATGTTTATGTACAATCAATTTGTGTTTTACCTGAATATTTTGTATATGTCCTCATAGCTACCCATTTTGCATATATAACCTATTACACACTTGTAAACTTTGGTTTTTATGTACTAAACATTGAGAGTAAACTGGGACCAATGGGAACAAGTTCTAAGAATGCAAATTTTGTCCAAGCATAAGGAAAAGCTAGTAGAAGTATATATTTTTTTATTTAATGGAGGACTTAGTGTGGAAGTTGCAAGTTCCCAGAATACTGGAAGAATTCATAAAGAAACAGACATCACACTTACAAAGGGCTTTGTGCTTGTTTTGGAGATTGTACTGAAAGAGATGTAAGATCCCCTTAAATGCTGAAAAAAAAACCTACTGAATACACATCGAGATGTTCCATATGCCTGGCAGTTTATGAATATTTTCCTTCAGTGACAATAAAATGGTTCAAAACAATATTTTTTTCCAGTTGGCCACAGCACTGGCCCTGACTGGCATTTGCAAATCAAACTGTGTCTTTTGTTAGCTGCATCACCCAATAAAGATTTTGGAATCAAGCTTGAGCTGGCAATTTTCTTGATGATGCATAAGGCGAAATAGGGCACAGTTTGCGTTTCCACAGCTGTACTGGCATCGCCACATTTAATAGTTAAAATAAAAAAATAAAAACAAGCAAAAAACAAAACTTTTGTTCCTCATGTAGGCCGGTGAGATCTGGGCAGCGTGAATCTCTGTTTTAAAAGACTCCTGCAAGGTTCCGATTTGGAAATCTCATTATATACCCAGAGCCCACCTTACAAAGTCTCTGTAGAACTTGATGTGCTCCTTGGCAGGGAGAGATTTAATTTTACATAATAGAGTTGTGGGCATTCAAAAGAATAACTAGCCCCTTGTCGCCAAGTCATCCAGGAAGACGGTTGCTCATTATACATATAAAAGGCCCCTCAAAATACAATTTTTGTAATGTCTCCACGTAAAATATAGCAATATTGCCTTAAAAAATTTTTTTTTAAATCACTCCTGCTGTCAGGAAGTGTCTCTTTATGTCTTATTTGAATTTCTTTTCCTTGAACTCACATTTGCTGCTTACTTCAGATTCCCTCATCTCTTGGGCTGGGAAACACCTGGAACCCTCTCCCTGTGCCAGAGCTAAAAAACAATGCCTCCCTGTTTAGTCTTATCTTTTCTCTATTAAATCGTCCTAGGTCTTGTCACCTCTCTTCCCAACGTTCCATTTTATATTTCTGGATTCCCTTCTGTTTTAGTTTATTCTTCTTCTAACGTGGATTCCAAATAGGACTGGAGCATTTACAGAGCGTGTCAGGTTTCTGCTGCCATCCTAATATTACAGATCTCGAAACTTTTTTTTTTTTTTTTGAGACAGAGTCTCACTCTGTCACCAGGTGCCAGGCTGGAGTGCAGTGGCGCGACCTCGGCTCACTGCAACTTCCGCCTCCCGGGTTCAAGCAATTCTCCTGCCTCACCCTCCCGAGTAGCTGGGACTACAGGCGTGCACCGCCACGCCCAGCTATTTTTTTTTTGTATTTTTAATAGAGACGGGATTTCATCATGTTGGCCAGGATGGTCTCAACCTCTTGACCTCGTGATCCGCCCGCCTCGGCCTCCCAAAGTGCTGGGATTACAGGCGTGAGCCACCGCGCCCGGCCCACGTTTTTTCTTTTTTAAGGACACCGGTCACATTGCATTAGGGCTCACCTTAGTGGCCTTGTTTTAACTCAGTTACCTCTTTAAAGACTCTGTCTGCAAATACGCTCCCTCTCTGAAGTACTAGGGGTTAAGACTTCCGAATGTGAGTTTTGGGAATGGAAGGAGGCACACTGCAGCCCAGGAGAGGCTCTATGGTATCATACTTCCTTCCTCTGGTCCCTAATAGGGCAGCGGTATGTGTTCAGGGTGGGGATGTTTGGATGTTTACATCCTCTCATAAGTCCATGTTCTTTTCCTGGCTGAATGTAAGCTGCACCCACCCAACCCTCTGTGCCAGGGGAAAGTCTCTGTTTCCCACCAAATGGGCTTCTCATTGCCCCTGACATGGGTTTCAGATTCCCCTAAGAGAGGAGCTCTGCTCTTACAGCCTTCCGTGCCCTGGTCACCTCCACTTCCAGGAGGCTAGGGTGAGTTCTGCGGCCTCTTACAGCTCTTAGTGGCCACACAGCAATATTAACTCACATGGCAGCAAGTGCCACCAAATCTGACATTTTCTCATTGTGATCTGGGCTTTGAGCATCTCAGTTCTCCCTCCTCCCCTTTCCTTTCCTTCCCCTAGGTCCTGTGGTGTGGTTCTTTGATGCCTGTTGTAAGGCTGTGACAGTAATGCAGACAGTGGCAGCAAAGTCAGCTTTACTTGCGGGGGAGTGGGGGGGACAGCGGGGGGGGGAGTTGGGGAGGGATAGCATGGGGAGAAATGCCAGATATGGGTGAGGGGGAGGGAGGCAGCAAATCACACTGCCATGAATGCACCTATGCAACAACTTTGCATGTTTTTCACATGTACCCCAAAACCTAAAATGCAATAAAAAAATAAAAATAAAAATAAAAATAAATAAAAAAAAACAATAAAAAAAATAAAAAAAATAAAAAAGAAAATAATTACAATTTAAAAAAAAAAAAAATGTTCACACAAAGCTCTAATATACTAACTTATATTTGTTACAAGCTGAATTTTATCTGTTTTTAGCCACTGAATGTCTTTAGTATATGAAGGCAACAACATTTCATTCTTCCAAAGCTTTAGTGACTCTTGCCAACTTTGATTTTCTAGAATCTACTTTGTGAATTCTAAGGCTTTGCAAGAGATGTTGATAAAACAAATAAATGATATCAGACCTATACTGAGGCATCTCCAAGGGTGACAGTTTAGACTCTTTCAGGGCTTTCAGGGCTCTCAGGGCAGAGCCCCTGGGCTGGTACCATACCAGGAAGAATATAATCCAGACCTAAAGCCCAGAACTGTGGTCAGGGACATGGCCCCAAAGCCATCTTGGTGAGTCTTTTGGTTATTTCATAAAACCTATTGTCAATTCTCCATCTTAATTCCAAGGCTGATTTCTAAACCTTTTCTAATGTCTTCAGAAACAGCCCCAGCAACAAAGGATGGCAACCACTTGAGAATCTGTTATTTTGTAGAGAGCGACCTCGGAGATCTGCATTCCTCCTTTCCTATTCAGCCCTGGGAGCAACCTGCGATATCACAGGTTTGCTCTCCAACAGTCAGATTCATTTCACAATGGTGGAAATACAAGTGCATTTTTATATGGGGCCTGGAGGTCTTCGGAAGAAAAGTGGCTTTATTTATATTCGTTATGATCATTATGTGCTGGGATTATTTTCTCAGTAGGGGATGTCTCTTTTGCCCATATTTATGAAGCAGGGGAGAAGGCATTTAATGAAGTTCAAGAGTGTATTTGATTGTAAAACACATCTCAGTTACATTCACATGTAAATAACCCTTTTATTTGTTCTCTCTGGTGACCTTTTTCCTGTTGGGGTAGATCACAGTTTGTTGTTGTTTTCCATTTTCAAATGGAAGGCTGAAAGATAATGAAAGATTATGCAAAAAAATCTGCGTTTAAAATAATGTTGATATGCCACTTGTGTTGCGGGATAATTATAGTAATTTGGCTATTACGCTATATGGAGTCAGGAGTTAGTTGCTAGAAAACACAGTGATACGGGTGATTCAAGGGATTTTCATCCCAACTGGGTGTTTGATCCTGCTGACTTTTCTCTTGAAAATCAATTGCTTGCAGCGAGTACTCTGAATTCCCCCTTGATTAAATTGGCCATCAGTGGGTCACACCCATTGCAAGGTCACTGTGAGTTCTGTTTACAAAGAGTTTTTGATGATTCTTAAAATATCGTGCACCAAATTTAATCTGAGCCAAGCGGCTAAGGAAGCAATTACTAAAAAGCACAGTTTTTGCACATGGCAACAAACAGGAAAATTTATTAATTCTGGAGCCCAGCATGAAGCCAGTTATTTTGCTACTGGGTTAGAGGCCTTCTCCTCAGTACATTTTGCTTGGCCTTTTGGTATTTTCAGACCTCCAAAGACAAATAGGCTCGCTCAGTGGAAGACCTGATAGAGGTAACTTGGAAGCATCTTTGAAAACTTTTCCATTTCTCCTCAAGGTTGTTAACAGATTCAGGTTTTCTGTGTCCTTTGAATCAATTTTGGAAATAGAATTTTTCTAGAAAAGCTTAGTTTAGTATATGAAGATTAAAAATTAGCATACAGTAGTAGAGAGATATATATGGGTGTTTATATGTGTTATATGTTTGTGTATAATATATGTATATATCCAACTCTGTGGAAAAATATTTTAAAATTTTTTTTAATTTTTTAATTATTTTTTTAGAGACAGGATCTCGTTCTGTTGCCCAGGTAGGGTACAGTGGTGTGAGTATGGCTCACTGCAGCCTTGAACTCTTCCTGGGCTTGTACGATCCTCCTGCCTCAGCTTCCTGAGTAGCGGGAACGTACCACCACACCTTGCTAATTTTTTAAGTTTTTATGGAGATGGGGTCTCACTTTGTTGCCAGGCTGGTCTTGAGCTCCTGGCTTCAGGCAATTTTCCTACTTTGGCCTCCCAAAGTGCTAGAATTGCAGACATGAGTCACCACACCCAGCTTGTCTTTTTTATTAAGTACCGATTTAACTCTACATGAAATATTCTGAAAGAAAGAGAAAAATAAGTAAATCACAAAAGTAGCTGTATAAACATATTATTCATAATAAATGTGGGAAAATATTAAACTTCCCTAAAACTGAAATGCACATTAAAACCCAAGATCTTTTTCTCCCTCATTTTGCCTACTAAATTGTAAATATGCGTTGTAATTAAAACACTTAGTTCTAGGCAAGAAGCACCATAACGAGCACTCAGATTTTCTGATGCTCTGAAAGTTGACTGATATAACAGTCTGGAGTACAATTTAGTCATGGTTAGCATAGAACACATTAAATGTTCATGTTCTTTGACTTCAACTATAGCAAATTTGAGGAAATAATCCTAATACTGTAAAAAGATCCATATGAAAGAATTTCACTAAGCTTAATCATAATACTAAAATCAACAAACAAAATAATCCAAATAAATAAATGTAAAAGTATCCCACAGGGAGGTGGCTAAAATTATGAACATCCCTTAGGCAGATACGCAGAAGCCTTTAAAAAGAAGGTTACAAATAGTGAGGGAAAATGGTTCAGATATAATCTTAGGCGGAAAAAAAAAAAACAATGCAAATGAATTGCAGTATGAGTAAAGTTAGCTAATAAAGGAGTTTCACTGTGTTGGCCAGGCTGGTCTCAAACTCCTGACCTTATAATCTGCCTGCCTTGGCCTCCCAGAGTGCTGGGATTACAGGTGGGAGCCACTGCACCCGGGCTCTTATGTCCATTTTTAATGAGTTTTTTTTCCTATTGAATTATTTGAGCTCCTATATATTCTGGTTATTAAACCCTTGTCAGATGGGTAGTTAGCAAATAGTTTCTCCCATGCTGTGGATTGTCTCTTCACTTTGTTGATTGTTTGCTGTGCAGAAACTTTTTAACTTGGTGTAATGCCATTTGTCTATTTTGCTTTGGTTTCCTGTGCTTTTGAGGTCTTACACAAAAAGTCTTTGGCCAGACCAATGTTCTAGAGTGTTTCTCCAATGTTTTCTTCTAGTAGTTTTATTTTATCAGGTCTTAGATTCAAGATTTTAATTCATTTTGATTTTATTTTTGTGTATCGTGTGAGGTAGGGATCTAGTTTCATTCTTCTACATGGTTGTAAGCTATAGTCACCCTACTGATCTATCAAACACTGGGTCTTACTTCTTCTATTAAACTGTATATTTGTCCCCATCACTCAGCTTCTCTTTCTCTCCCCCACCCCTCTACTCTTCCTGACCTTTAGTAACCAGCAATCTATTATCTATCTTCATGAGATCTGCTTTTTTAGTTCCCACATATGAGTGAGAACATTTCATATTTGTTTTTTTTTTCCACATTATACTCCTGGACCGAAGTGAGTGATATATAGGTATGTAACACTGTGCCCAGCTGGTGAAGAATATTTTTAACGTGTTGTTGAATTTGGCTTGCTAGTATTTTGCTGAGGATTTTTGCATCCAGTTTTCCTAGCACCATTTGTTAATGAGACTTTCCTTTTTTCACTTTATGTTATTGATGCCTTTGTGAAGAATAAATTGACTGTAGACCAGGTGTGGTGGCTCACACCTGTAATTCCAGCACTTATGGAGGCCAAGGTGGGTGGATCATTTGAGGTCAGGAGTTTGAGATCAGCCTGGCCAACATGGTGAAACCCGATTTCTACTAAAAATACAAAAATTAGCCAGTCATGGTGGCACATACCTGTAGTACCATCTATTTGGGAGGCTGAGGCAGAAGAATCACTTGAACCCAGAGGGTGGATATTGCAGTGAGCTGAGATTGCAACAGCGCGCTCCAGCCTGGGCAACAGAGTGAGACTCTGTCTCAAAAATAAATTAGTTAACAAATTAAAAATAAATAAATAAATAGGCTGTAAATTCATGGATTTGTGTTTGAGTTCTCTATTCTGCTCCATTGGTCTATGTGTCTGTTTTTTACACCAGTACCAAATTAATTTGGTTACTATAGCTTTGTAGTACGTTTTGAAGTCAGATAGTGTGGTGCCTCTATCTTTGTTCTTTTTGTTCGTGATTGCTTTGGGTATTCAGGGTCTTTGTGGTTTTGTATAAATTTTAGCATTGTTTTTTCTATTTCTGTGAAGAATGTCATTAGTGTTTTGATAAGCCTTTCATTGAATCTATAAATTGCTTTGGGTACTATTGTCATTTTAACAATATTCTTCTAATCCACGAGCATAGAATATCTTTCCAGTTTTGTTTGTGTGTGTCCTCTTCAATTTTTTGCATCAGTGTTTTTTAGTTTTCCTTACATAGGTCCTTCACTTCTTTGGTGAAATTGATTCCTAGATATTTTATATTTTTTGTAGCTTTTGTAAATGGGATTGCTTTCTTGATCTCCTTTTCAGATTGTTTGCTGTTGCTGATAAAGTACTACGATTTTTGTATTTTAGTTATTATCCTGCAACTTTACTGAATTTATTTATTAGTTCTAACAGATTGTTGGTGGAGTTTTTAGGTTTATCTAAATATAAGATCATGTTGTCTGTGGACAAAACAAATTTGACATCTTTCTTTTCAATTTGAATGCCCTTTCTTTCTCTTGCCTAATTCTTCTGGCTGGAATTCCTAGTACTATGTTGAATAAAAATGATGAAAGTGTGCATCCTTGTCTTGTTCCAGATCTTAGAGGAAGGGCTTTCAATATTTTTTCAGTGTGATGTTAGCTGTGGGTTTGTTATATATAGTCTTCATTATTTTGTGGTATATTCCTTTTTTTCTTTTCTTTCTTTTTTTTTTTTTTGAGACAAGAGTTTCGCCCTTGTTGCCAAGGCTGGTTGTGGTCTTGGTTCAGTGACACCTGAACCTCCCAGGTTCAAGGAATTCTCCTGCCTCAGCCTCCTGAGTAGCTGGGATTACAGGTGCCCACCACCACACCCAGCCAATTTTTGTATTTTTAGTAGAGACAGGGTTTCACCATGCTGGCCAGACTGGTCTCAAACTCGTGACCTCAAGTGATCTGCCCACCTTGGCCTCCCAAAGTGCTAGGATTACAGATGTGAACCACTATGCCCAGCATTTTAAGGTATGTTCCTTCTGTACCCATTTTGTGGAAGGTTTTCTTTTTTTTATCATAAAGGAATGCTGACTTTTATTGCATTCTTTTTCAGCATCTCTTGAAATGATCACGTAGTTCTTGTTCTTAGTTCTATTAATGTGATGTATCATATTTATTGATTTGTGTACATTGAACCATCCTTGCATCCCTGAAATGAATTTCATTTGGGATTCCCATGGGGAATAATGTAAAAAATTTTTTTTTATTTTGAGACATGGTCTTGCAGTGTATCCCAGGTTGGTCTTGAACTCTTAGGCTTATGTGATCCCCTGCCTCAGTTTCTCAAGTAGCTGATACTATAGATATGTAACATTGTGCCCAATTTGTGAATGATATCTTTAATGTGTTATTGAATTTGGTTTGCTAGTGTTTTGTTGAAATTTTTGTGTCTATGTTCTTCAGTGGTATTGGCCTGTAGTTTTCTTTTTTGTTTTTTGTTCTGTTCTTATCAGTATCACAGTAATGCTGTTCTCACAGAATGAGTTTAGAAGTATTCCCTCCTCTTCAATTTTTTTGAAGAGTTACAGTAAAATTAATATTAGTTCTTTAAATGTTTGGTAGAATTCAGTAGTGAAACCATCAGGTCCTTGGCTTTTCTTTGATTGTAGACTTTTTATTATGGCTTCGATTTTGTTACTCATTATTGGTTTGTTGAAGTTTTCTATTTCTTTGTAGTTCAATCTTGGTAGGTTATATAGTCCAGGAACTTACCCATTTTCTGTAGGTTTTCCAGTTTGTTGGTGTGTAATTGTTCATAATAATCTCTAATGATTCTTCGTATTTTTGTGGTCTTGTTATATTTTCTTTTATGTTTCTAATTTTATTTGAGTCTTTTCTCTTTTTTTCTTAGTCTAGCTAAAGGTTTGTCTGTTTTTGTACCTTTCAAAAACCAATTTTTTCACTTCGTTGATCTTGTGTATTTTTTGTTCTCAATTTCATTTATTCCTACTCTGATCTTTGTTTTGGCTATGAAGAAATGATTTTTTTTTTAAACTTTTAAGTTCAGGGGTACATGTGTAGGTTTGTTACATAAGTAAACGCATGTCATGGGGGTTTGTTGTACAGGGTATTTCATCACCCAGGTATTAAGTCAGTACCCATGAGTTATTTTTCCTGATCCTTTCCCTCCTTTTACTCTCCACCCTCCAGTAGGCCCACTGTCTGTTGTTCCCCTGTGTGTGTCCACGTGTTCTCATCATCTATCATCTAGCTCCCACTTATGAGTGAGAACATGCAGTATTTGGCTTTCTGTTTCTATGTTAGTTTGGGAAGGATAATGGCCTCTAGCTCCATTCATGTTCCTGCAAAGGCTGCATAGTATTCTACGGTGTATATGTATCATATTTTCTTTATCCAGCCTACCACTGATGGGCATTTGGGTCGAGTCTATGTTGTTGCTATTATGAATAGTGCTTCAGTGAATATACTGTGCATGTGTCTTTATGATAGAACAATTTATATTCCTTTGGTTAAATACTAAGTAATGAGATTTTTGCTCTGATCTTTATTTTATTTCTTTGACTAATTTTGTGTTTTGTTTGCTCTTGCTTTTCTAGTTTCTTGGGTTACATTGTTAAGTTGTTTATTTGAAGTCTTCCTACTTTTCTGATGTAGGCATTTATTGCTATAAACTTTCCTCTTAGTACTGCTTTTGCTGTATCTCATAGATTTTGTTATGTTGCGTTTCCATTTTCATTTGTTTCAAGACATTTTTAAATTTCCATATTAATTTCTTCATTGACTCATTAGTTATTCAAGAAAATGTTTAGTTTCTATGTTTTTGTGTATTTTTTGAGGTTTCTCTTTTTATTAATTTGTACTTTTATTCCATTGTGGTCAGAACAAATACTTGTCATGATTTCTACTTTTTTGAATTTGTTGAGACTTCTTTTGTGGCCTAAGATTCTGGAGAATCTATTCTGGAGAATGTCTCATGTGTTGATGAAAACAACGTGTATTCTGCAGCAGCTGGTTGAAATGTTCTGTAAATGTCAGTTAGGCCTATTTGGTCTTGTGTGTAGTTTAAATCTGCTGTTTCCTTGTTGATTTTCTGTCTGGATAATCTGTCTACTACTCAGAGTGGAGTGTTGAAGTCCCTTATTATTATTATGTTGCAGTCTATCTCTCCCTTCAGATCTATTAATATTTGCTTTATATACTTGAATACTCCGGTGTTGAGTTTATAGATATTTATAATTGTGATATCCTATTGCTGGATTATCAGTATATAGTGATCTTCTTTGTCTTTTCTAGAAGTCTTTGTAGTCAGTTTCATCTGATATTAGCATAGCTACTACTGCTCTTTTTTGGTTTTCAGTTGCATGGACTATATTTTGCCACTTCCATTTTCAGTTTATGTTTCAGTTTTCAGTTTATGTCTTAATAGGTGAAATAGATTTCTTATAGGCAGCATATAGTTGGTCTTGCTTTGTTTTTGTTTTTGTTTTTTTTTTTGAGATGGAATCTTGCTCTGTCACCAGGCTAGAGTGTAGTGGTGCGATCTCAGCTCACTGCCACCTCCGCCTCCCAAGTTCAAGTGATTCTCCTGCCTCAGCCTCCTGAGTAGCTGGGACTACAGGCATGCACCACCACACCCAACTAATTTTTGTGTTTTTAGTAGAGAGGGGGTTTCACCATGTTGGCCAGGATGTTTTCGATCTCTTGACTTCATGATCTGCCCACCTCAGCCTCCCAAAGTGCTGGGATTACAGGTGTGAGCCACTGCACCCGGCCAGGTCTTGCTTCTTTATCTATTCAGTTGCTCTTTGTCTTTTATTTTTACTTATTTTATTATATTTTATTTTATTTTGAGACAGGGTCTCACTCTATTTTAAGACAGGGTCTCACTCTGTCACCCAGACTGGAGTGCAGTGACACCATCTCAGCTCACTGTAGCTCAACCTTCCAGGCTCAAGCAATCCTCCTGAGTAGCTGGGACTACAAGCACATGTCACTGGGACTGGCTAATTTTTTTTAATTTTTAGTAGAGATGAGGTTTCACCACATTGCCCAGGCTAGTCTCAAACTCCTGAACTCAAGCAATCCACCTGACTCAGCCTCCCAAAGTGCTGGGATTATAGGTGTGAGCCACCATGCTTGATGCTCTATGTCTTTTAATTAGAGAACTGACTTCATTTGTAGTCATTGTTATTATTGATAAGTGAGGATTTTATTTTTAGTTTTTAAAATTTTTTAACATAGTTTTTGAGACAGGGTCTTGCTCTGTTGCTCAGGCTGGAGTACAGTGGTTCAATCTTGGCTCACTGCAACCTCTACCTGCCAGGTTCAAGTGATTCTCGTGCCTCAGCCTCCCAAGTTGCTGAGATTACAGGCGCATGCCACCATGCCTAGCTAATTTTTGTATTTTAGTAGAGATGAGGTTTCACCATGTTGGCCAGACTGGTCTTGAACTCCTGACCTCATGATCTACCAAAGTGCTGAGATTACAGGCATGAGCCACCACACCCGGCTTGTGTCATTCTTATGCCTTTGTGTCCTCATAGCCTAGCTCCCATATATCAGTGAGAACATATGATGTTTGGTTTTCCATTCCTAAGTTACTCCACTTAGAATAATCATCTTCAGTCTCATTCAGGTCACTACAGATGCTGTTAATTCATTTCCCTTTATGGCTGAGTAGTATTCTAGTGTGTGTGTGTGTGTGTGTGTGTGTGTGTGTGTGTATACATTATACATACATATCACAGTTGTGACACATGTATTGTCACATACATATCACTGTGATATATATATTCCATGTGTATATATATCACTGTGATATATATATTTCATTGTGTGATATATGTTCAATTGTATATATGTATATGTGTGTGTATATATATAATATATATGTATATATATACATATATATGGGAGCTAGGTTATGAGGACACAAAGGCATAAGAATGACACAAGCTGGGTGATATATATGTGTCGCAACTGTGATATATATGTATGTATATACACACACACAATGGAATATATATATACACACACACACAATGGAATATATATACACACACAATATGGAATATATATATATATCACAGTATATATGTATATATATACACACACACACACATATATATCACAGTGGCTCACACAATATATATATCACAATGGAATATATATATGTATATATACAAAAGAAAACTGTGTGTGTGTATATATATATATATATATGTATATTTATCACAGTTTCTTTTTCTTTTTCCACTCAATGATCACTACTAAAGAACTTACTCATGTAACCAAATACCACCTGTACCAGAATAACTTACGGAAAAAACTTTTTAAGTAAAAAAAAAAAAAAAAGAGCAATGAATTCAAACATGCTACCAGAGAAAATCCAAATAACCTAATTAAGAAACAAAATGAGATATTACAACTGACATCATTGAAATACAAAAGATCATTCAAGGCTACTATGAACACCTTTATGCACATAAACTAGAAAACCTAGAAGACATGGATAAATTCCCAGAAAAATACAACCCTCCTAGCTTAAATCAGGAAGAATTAGATACCCTAAACAGACCAATAATAAGCAGTGAGATTGAAATAGTAACTTAAAAATTACCAACAATTTGGGAGGCTTAGGTGGGCAGATCTCAAAGTCAGGAGATCAAGACCATCCTGGCTAACATGGTGAAACCCTGTTTTTACTAAAAATACAAAAATTAGCTGGGCATGGTGGCGTGCACCTGTAGTCCCAGCTACTCAGGAGACTGAGGCAGGAGAATCACTTGAACCTGGGAGGCGGAGGTTGCAGTGAGCTGAGATCACGCCACTGCACTCCAGCCTGGCAAAGAGTGAGACTTCATCTCAAAAAAAAAAAAAAATTATCCACAAAAAAAGTCCAGGACCAGACAGATTCACAGTAGAATTCTGTCAGACATTCAAAGCAGAATTGCTACTAATCTTCTTGACAGTATTCCACAAGATAGAGAAAGAAGGAATCCTCCCTAATTCATTCTGTGAAGCCAGCATCCCCCTAATACCAAAACCAGGAAAGGACATGACCAGAAAAGAAAACTACAGACTGATATCCTTGATAAACATAGATGCTAAAGTCTTTAACAAAAAACTAGCTAACTGAATCCAACAACATATAAAAAAGGTAATCCACCATGATCAAGTGGGTTTCATACCAGGGATGCAGGGATGACTTATACACAAGTCAGTAAACGTGGTACATCACATAGACAGAATTAAAAACAAAAATCATATGATTTAGATAACTGATGACAGTGTGCCTAGGCATTGATCTTTTTGTGATGAATTTCCCAGGTGTTCTTTGTGCTTCTTGTATTTGGATCTCTGGATCTCTAGCAAGGCTGGGGAAGTTTTCCTCAACTTTTCCCCCAAATATGTTTTCCAAACTTTTAGATTTCTCTTCTTCCTCAGGAATACTGATTATTCTTAGGTTTGGCCATTTAACATAATCCCAGACTTCTTGGAGACTTTGTTCATATTTTATTACTATTATTATTTTTTAAATTATACAGATATTTTTATTGCATACATATCAGGTATACAGAATAAAAACCCTACTCTCTAGAACATGAGAAGTCAATAGAAAAAAGATAGATAAATAGAATGAATGTAAAAATGGCTAAGTATGTGATCTTCAACCACATTCACTTATTTGAAACTGTAGAGTTGACAGATGATGTGTGCCATGTAAGTATTAGTTTGGAAACTTACAAAACAATTTTAATGGTGGCATTTATGTGTGGAGAGAAAACTGTGTAACTATCATGTTTCGGGGAACATGATTTAACAGTGAAGTTTTTACATTGTAGAGAAGAAAACAGGTGTAAGTATTAAGTATTTCAGAAATGCTGTCTAAACTAGAAAGACATTTATTCAGTATGATATATTCTTTCCCTGCTCCATTCTAATTGTTTAAAAACTACCAAGTGAAGTTACAGAAGTTAAACCACTAAATTTGGAATCTTTTCTTTCTTATATAAAATATCTTCTCTTATAAATGGGGTTAATTAAGTATCCTTCTTGGTGACCCCAGTTATAATCAAAAGAGGCCATGAGACCACAGACTACTACTGATGAAAAGTGACAGTGCAGACACTTTTCATCAGTCAATAGGCAGTCCAAGGGACACAACAGAGCACAAGTCTGGGTAACACGAATTTGGTGAGAAAGAAGCTAAACCTCCTGTGTCTTAATATTCAAAGTGAGTCATTCTATACAATTTTTGACTTTCATACTAATCTAAGAAAGGCCAAAAAAATTATTCTGTTTAAAGGCAGGGAGGTATATCATAACTTATAAAAACATGTCAATGCAAACATACACATTTTACCTAGAATACCTTATTTTCTAATGATGCATCATTACTGTACTTATAGTTAGTAAAGTGAACAGGCTAGTATTATAACCTATTTATATTCAAGGACTATAGTAAACTAGCTGACAAAATTTACCCATCTTAAAGAAAAAACTCAGTTGGTTGAGATTGAAACGGTAGGATTAGCTTTCCAATGCAGAGGACAACTGTTGCCATAACATGAATGTTAGTGAAGGAGCTCACTGCCGTGAATACTTAGGATGCGTAGGTACGTGGCCAACTCCAGACCTAAGGGTAATATAAAGCTACTCCAACAAAACACCCCACAAATAATAAAAACCCAATTCCCTATCAGAGCTTTGTTTCTCTTCTGTTGTTTAATCCTCAGAGTACATCCGGCACAGTCCTGCATTAGGGCGGCATACAAAAGCTTTAGTTTCTCTTCCCAACTCCGTTAGCTGTTCCATTGAAGACACGCAAGGATAATGATCTTTTAACACATCTGGCAATTTAGAAGTTTTCTCTTGAAGATGTTGAGAACATCTCACTGGTGTTAAAAACTTGCTCTTTAAATGCGGAATTTGTTTCATCAAACCACACCTTCTTTTTCATACTTTGCAAGTATGGCATAGTAGACACATTATATTTAATTAAGCAACTTGTCTCATTTCTGTATTGGGAGTTTTAACACCATGGGTTGGATCTTTTGTTTTGCTGTCTTGCTCTTTTTGACAGTCTTGAAATAGCACATTTCTCTGATGTTTACTCTCCATTTCCAATTTTTCTGGATCTACATCAACACCTGTATCTTCAATACTGACTTCTTTGGCTTCTTCCTTGGTTACACAAGGCTTCTCCATATTTTCTTCCAAATTGACTTTTTCTTGACTCTTCATTGTTAGAATATCTACAGTTGTGTGTCGCATCTCTTCAATAGGCTGAGCCCCTGCCAGAATGGCTTTCTTATAGATTGCAATAGTATTTTCAATAGGACTTGTGATTGGTTCCATACATGCAAGACATATCCAATACTTAACAAGCATTTTGGCATCTGGAATTTTTTAATCAGGTCATTCAGTGTGACCAATATATTTTCTTTTCGACATCCCTCATTAATCAAGATCAGGCATTTGGAAAATGTGTTGTTTAGTTTTTCAGTAAATAATCTTTGTTCATCTTCTTCTGCCATGGTAGTCCCAAAAGACCCGACTGGTTTTTCATTTTGTCCTTCACGCTCATGCTGAGTAACTACTGAGTTAGGAGGCCTTTTTAGCACTCTTCCTTTGTCAGCTTTCCACTCGCTCGGATGAGCTTTTCTCTCTTCTGCGGTTTCTTTGGGATGAGCCGATCTATCAACAGTTGCTTTTCCTATAGTATGTTTTTGCTGGTCAGTGGGCTTTGACTTTTCCATCAGTTTGTCATTGGACGATGAAGCAGGCCTGGCCACAACTTCAGATGCTATGCTTCTTGACAGTGTCTTACTTCTTATATGTTGACAGGAACTGTTTTTGACACTAGATAAAGCTGTTTTTGATTCTAACAGTTCTTTTTCACAAGACACTTTCCAGATTGTAACTTGGGCAGAGGTTCTGCTGATGCCTTGTTTCACAGTGTCCTGGGTGTTACTGTGATGACTTCGAATAGGAGGTTGCACAAGTTATGGTTTCTGAGATGTAGTGCTCACAGATTTCGTGGTGGCAATCATACTGGAGGATCTATTACGTTTCACTGTTACACTGCTGGTGTTTACAGGCTGAGGCTTTGTGGCTTTGGGGACAGTGGTTGAAAGTTTCTTTGTTGCTGCAGAATTCTCATCTTTGACTTGTAGAGGTTTTCTAAATGAATTAATCTTAGACTGAACAATCTGGCCGTGATAAGATCCAAGCACAGGTTTCTTGGGCATGTTAGCATCTTGCTTTGGTTTTTCTGCAGTTACCCCTTTCTTTTTACTATTGTTTTTAAGGTGAAATGCCTGGCTTAATGTCATATGTTGACTTTGGGGATCATCTTCAGTTAGTAACAATTGCCGAGTTTGATCACTGTCCTTTGGTTTATGTGCGTCAATTACTACAGTTGAATTGGTTAGTCCATTTGAAGGTTTTAAAGGAATACAATTTCTCCCCACTATTGTATTATTTTTGCTTCCTGCAGGTCTCTTCATATTTTCTTTATCAGCCATTTTGGTTTTAAGTTTCAGCACTTTAGCCCCTTCTTGAACTTGGTCCTCAGATGTCACAGCTCTCTGACCTCTACTGAGACATTTGAAGACAAACTGTAGACATCATGGCCTGTATTCTTAAATATTTCCTGGATAACATCTCATTTTCCTGCTTGTATGCAAAAAGTATTTTTCTTCTCAACAGATGTTCCTGGAGTTTTTGTCTTCTTTGCTTTTTGAATGAGGACTTTCTTTGTTTTTGTTGGATTGGGTTAATTTGAAGACCTTGTTTTTGAGCTCTGAATTTCTTTCTTTTACTTGTTCAGTTATATTGCTGAGACTTTCCAGAGAATTTTGCACTTCCATACGTGTGCCCAGTGTTTCCTGAATGTTTGTTTTTTCTTTATGTTATCTATTTCCTTGAATATTTCTCCCTTCACTTCCTGTATCATTTTTTAGATTTTTTTGCATTGGGCTTTGCCTTTCTCTGGTGCCTCCCTGATTAATTTAATAACTAACCTCCTGAATTCTTTTTCAGGTAAATCAGGGATTCTTTCCTGGTTTGGATCCATTGCTGGTGAACTAGTGTGATTATTTTGTGGGGGAGGTTGTTAAAGAGCCTTGTTTTGTCATGTTACCAGAGTTAGTTTTCTGGTTCCTTCTCATTTCAGTAGGCTCTATCAGAGGGAAGTTGTAGGGCTAAAGGCTGTGGTTCAGATTCTTTTGTCCCACAGGGTGTTCCTTTGATGTAATACTCTCCCCCTTTTCCTATGAATGTGGCTTCCTGTGAGCTGAACTGCAATGATTGTTGTCTCTCTTCTGGGTCTAGCCACCTAGCAAGTCTACTCAGCTTTGGGCTGGTACTGGGGGTTGTCTGCAGAGAGTCCTGTGATGTGAACCATCTGTGGGTCTCTCAGCTGTAGATACCAGCACCTGTTCTGGTGAAGGTGGCGGTGGGGAGGGGGTGGTGAAATGGACTCTGTTGAGGGTTTTTAGCTTTAGTGCTCTATTTTTGTGCTGGTTGGCCTCCTGCCAGGAGGTGGCACTTTGCAGAGAACATGGTAGTATGGAGAGGAATCAGTGGTGGGTTAGGCCCTAGAATTGCCAAGATTATATGCTCTTTGTCTTCAGCTACCAGGGTGGGTAGGGAAGGACCATCAGGTTGGGGTATGGCTAGGCATGTCTGAGCTCAGACTCTCCTTAGGCATGTATTGTTGCGGTTGCTGTGGGGGATGCTGGTGAGGTTCCCAGGTCAGTGGAGTTGTGTAACTAGGAGGATTATGGCTGCCTCTGCTGAGTCATGCAGATCGTCAGGGAAGTTAGGGAAAGCTGACAGTCACAGGCCTCACCCAGCTCCTATGCAAACCAAAATCTCACTCCCATCGTGCCCCCCTAATAGTCTGTTTCCATGTGGTGGGCGAGCTGGACTTGAGAACTTTCCCCAGGCTACCTGCCGCCCAACTCTAAAAGAAAAGTGCTTGGTTCTTCCCCTGCCTGTGGAGTCTGCACACTGGATTTGCGCTCTCTGCCTGAGTTCTGGCCAAGAGGGTTCTTGCCACCAGTTCAAACTGTTACAAAGTTCAGCTGGAGATTTCCTTCTCCCTGTGGTGTTTTCCCCCACTCCTCTGGCCTCCTTCCTGATGGATCCCTGTGGTGCCAGGAAAGAATGGCCTGCCTGGGGACCCAGTGAGTTCCCAGGGCCTTTCTCACTGCTTCCTCTACCCGTGTATTTTGCTCAGTTCCCTAAATTGACTCAGCTCCAGGTAAGGTTAGAAACTTCTCTTGCAAACAGACCTTCAGTTTCTCCAGTGGGGATGTGTGTTTGGGAGAGGAGGATCTCCCTTTCCCATTTTCCCAGTTTGGGTACTCATAGTATTTGGGGTGCCTCCTGGGTCCTGCAGGAGCAGTCTGCTTTCTTCAGAGAGTCTGTGGGTCCTCTTAGGATTGCAGGTTTGTTCTTGCAGTTGATCTGGAGCTAAAATTCACAGTGCAAGCCTCTGCATGCTGCTCTATCCATCCGAGTTGAAGCTGCAATTAGTCCTGCCTCCTGTTCGTCATGATGATCTAAACTATTGCTTACTCTTCTGCTTTTTATTTTTAGTATATCTATGATAGGTTTTTGCATTATAGTTGCCATGAGGCTTATGAAAAACACCTTTTAGAAATAACACGTTATTTTTAAAAGATGACAGCTTACCTTCGATCACAAAAAATAAACTCAAAGAAAATCTAGAAAAAAGCTCTATACTTTAACTCCATTCCCCAAGATTTTGACTTTTGGTTGTCTCAATTTACATATTTTTATATTGCCTCTCTCTTAAGTCGATATAACTATTACTATTTTTGACAGATTTTTCTTTCGGACTTCATACTAGAGTTATGAATAGATTGCACACCCCAAGTACAGCATTAGAGTATTTTGGGTTTGTCCATTTACTTAATTTTACCAGTGTGATTTATGTCTTCAGATGTTTTCTTTTTGCACAGATTGATTGGTTTTATTTTTTTTCAGATTGAAGAACTCCCTTTGACATTTCTTGTAAGATGGGTCAGTTTGTGGTGAATTCTCTCAGGTTTTGTTTATCTGGGAAAGACTTTTATCTTTCCTTCATATTTAAGGGATAAGTTTACTGGATACAGTATTCTCAAATGGCAGTTTTAAATTTCAGCAATTTTGAAAATGTCATCTCACTCCCACTTGCCTTGTATAGTTTCTGTAGGGAAGTCTGTTGCCAGATGAATTGGAGTTCTGTATTTGCTTCTTTTCCCTTACTGCTTTTAGGCTCCTCTCTTTGTTCTTGACTTTTGATCAGTTTATTATATGCCTAGGGTTAGTCTTATTTGAGTCAAATCTATTTGATGCTCTCTCACCTTCCCGTACCTGGATACTTAACTCTTTCTCAAGTTTTGGAAAGATTTCTTCTGTCCCTCCGTCCCTCCCTC
Source organism: Aotus nancymaae (assembly GCF_030222135.1). Lineage (NCBI taxonomy): Eukaryota > Metazoa > Chordata > Mammalia > Primates > Aotidae > Aotus > Aotus nancymaae. The sequence continues at coordinate 5,612,261 of NW_026988412.1, read as the reverse complement.
CCTCCTTTCTTTCCTTCCTTCCTTCCTTCCTTCCTTTCTTTCTTTCTTTCTCTTTCTTTTCTTTCTTTCTTTCTCTTTCTTTTCTTCTTTTTGAATAAGCTTTCTACCCCTATTTTTGCTCAACTCATTCTTGAACACCAAGAATTCTTAGATTTGTTTTTTCTTTTCAGGTAATTTTCTGTATCTTGTAGACAGTCTTTGCTAGTTTTCATTTTTTTTCTTTTTTCTCCTCTGATTATGTATTATCAAGTAGCTTGTCTTTGAGCCTACTGATTATTTTCTCTGCTTGATCCATTCTGCTCTTGAGGGCCTCCAGTGAATTTTTCTGTTTATTTGCTACCTTTTCATTAGCAAATGTGTTTGTCACTTCCAAGATAGCTGTTTGATTTTTTAAATTATTTCAATCATTTTGTTAAATTTATCTGATAAATTTCTGAATTGCTTTTTTATGTTATCTTAAGGATCACTGAGTTTCTTTGAAACTGCTATTTTGAATTTCTGGTCTTAGAACTTACATATTACTGTCTTATTAGGGTCAGTCACTGGTTCCTCGCTTTGCCAATTTGAGAAGATCATGGTTCCACATTTGCTGATGTTTCTTGTGATATGTGTTTATGTCTTGCATTGAAGGACAGTTCAGTCGTAGGACAACTGAAGTTAATTTGTTCCATTCTCTCTCTGGCTTGTTTTTTATTGGGATATTTGCTTACAGATTCTTTGTAATTTACCTGTTGACTTTCTTTGTTGTTGTTGTTGTTGTTGTTTTTCTCCTGCTAGGTGTCTGCCTCCTTTTTGGCACTAGATGGCACTTTAAGCCCAGGTTTCCATCAGTTCTAGTGAAAAATCAGACTGCCACCCATCCTGAATGGAGGAGGTCCCAAAGGGAAAGGGATATCCCAGTAGTGTGGCAAGGCTAGCTCGGGGTTCATGGCCAGGGGACCTGTGGAACAAATCTACAGTGTGGTGCTGCTCAACTGCCATGCTAATTTGAGGTCTCCTTTGGTTGAGTTACAAATCAAAATTTCCATGGCTGAGGATGATCGTCCTACCTCCCCACTTTCTTTCTGGCTGTCCTCAGCGATATTTCTTCCTTCAAGTACTCCTGATGCCTTCCATGAGTTGAGGCAGGAACGATCTCCTGCCAGGGAACCCAAGATGGTAGAGAAAGCTGGTTGTCCACCTCAATATCACTGTTTCCTATGTAGAAACTGTGAGTTGAGGGAATTTTCCATATACTTGTAGCTGGGTAGATTGGGGGATGGTGTATCATAGATAGAGAAGTCCGATTCTCTTACCATCCTCTCTGTGTTTCCACTTCTTTGTGGCTCTGGGAGCTGTCTCTCTCTCCTATTTGAGTTATGGGATATTGCTGGTGATAATCTGGGAGCTGGGTATTTCTGTGGGTGGGAAGGGGGAATGAACCCAGCTTGCTTCTTCACCGCAATTTTGGAACCTGAAGTTTTTGTGGAAGGTTTTTAATTGCAGTTTATATTTTAAATTGTTATATAACTATTTGTTATATTTGGTGGGTCATAATTTTTGTATGAATATGTACATTCTCTTTACATTTTCAAATGCATTAGCATAAAGTTGAAGCCATTCTTCATTTTGGTTCTTGCAGACTAGTAGAGGTACCATCGTGGTGGTCTTGGAAAAGATCCGGAAGAATACTCCAGATTACCAGGCAGAGACTCTCATTCTCTTCCTTTACTTTGTCTTAAACAAATGGAGTTTCTCTTTCTGTGCTGAGCCACCTGAAGCTGGGGGAGAGTGACACAGAACATCCCTATGGGCACCACCACTGTGACTGCACAGGGTTAAACCTTAAGCCAGCACAGCACTGGGTCTTGCCCAAGGCCCACTGTAACCACTGCCTGGCCACTGCCTATGCTCTCGCAAGGCCCTAGGGCTCTGCAGTCAGCAGGTGATGAAGTCACCCAGGCTTGTGTCCTTCCTTTAAGGGCAACAAGTTCCCCTGGCCCTAGGGAGGTCCAGAGATGCTTTCTGGGAGCCAGGACCTGGAGTAGGAAACCTTAGAAATCTACCTGGTGCCCTATTCTACTGCAGCTGAGCTGGCTCCAATAGCACTAGGCAAAGTACTTTCCATTCTTCCCTCCCCTTTTCCCAGGCAAAGGAGTCTCTCCCCATGCCCACCACAGGCCCACAGGGAGTACTACCAGGGTACTATTGATGTTCACTTAAGGCCCAAGGGCTCTTCTGTCAGCTTGTGGTGAATGCTTTCAGACCTGGGACTCACCCTTCAGGGCAGTGGGCTCTTCTTCTGGCCCATGGTAGGTTCAGAGATGGCATTCAAGAGCCAAAGCCTGGAACTGGGGGCCCTAAGAACCTGTTTGGTGCTCTTCCCCACTGTGGCCATGCTGGCACCTAAGCTCAAGACAGAGTCCTCTTTACTCTTTCCTCTGCTCTTCTCAAGGAGAAGTGGTCTCTTCTCATTTCCACTACAGCTGGAATGTGCCGGTCACACCTGAAGTCAGCACAGCTCTGAGTCTCACCCAAGGCCCGTGGCAAGTACTACCTGGCTACTGCTGCTGACTATTCAGGGCCCAGGGCCCTTTAGTCAGCATGTGATGAACCCTACTAGGACTAGGTCCTTCGCATTAAGGCAAACAGCTTCCCTTCCAGTCCAGGGTGTGTCTAGAAGTGTTTTCTAGGAGCCAGGCCTGGAATTGGGACCTTGTGACTCTGCCATGTGCCGTATCCTACTGTGGCTGAGCCGGTATCCAAGTTACAAGACAAAGTCCTCTTCACTCCCCTCTCCTCAAGTGGAAGGAAGGAGTCAGAGTCTCTTTTGGAGCTGTGAGCTGTGCTGCCTGGGATTAGGGGAGGAGTAACATAAGCGCTCTTTTAGCAGATACAGTTGGTGTGTTACTAGGTGGCACGTCCCCTAAGTCCACTAGTTCAGAGAACAGCACAGCCCTAGGACTTGCTTAGGAGTAGCAGTCCTTGTGGCCTAGACAGCCTTTCAAGTTTATTTAGGACCCCAGAGGACTTTTGCCTGTGGTGCAAGGCTTGTCAGAACTCAGGTTCCAGCCACCAGGATGGGTGGTTCCCCTCTGGCTAGGGCTGATCCAAATGCTCCATCTAGGGGTGCCCGCTGAGTTCTACCTGGTGTTGACAGCACTGCATTCCAATGCAAAGTCCCACAATCACTGCACTTTCTCTCCCCAAGTGTACAGATTCTCCACACCACATGACTACTGCCAGGGGAATTGGGAAAGGTTAGTGTTGGCAATTCAAGACTGTCTTTCCTACCTTCTTCAGTGCCTCTTTCAGTGATATGAAGTTAAAACTAGATACTGTGATCACTCCCCTGATTTTTGGTTCTTATGAAGGTGCTTTGTTGTGTACATAATTGTTAATTTTGTGTTCCCGTGGGGAGGATGATTGGTGGAAGCTTCTATTTGATCATCTTGCTTCACCTCCTCCAGCACTATTTATTGTGTAATTTGTTCTTTCCCTCCTAATTTGAAATGCCACCTCTTATCATATATCAACATTTCGTAACTGTCTGGCTCTGTTTCTGGTTTTCATTCTATTCTGTTCTTGCCTCAGTAACTCACTGTTTTAATAACTATGTCTTTATAATGTCTTAATATTCAGTTTGGAATTTGGCCCTCTTTTTGTTCATCTTTCTTAAAATTTTGTTTACTGTTTCTTCATATTTGCTCTTTTAGAATCAATTTATTTCATCACACGAAAATTAAGATTTTTGATGGATATTTAAAATAAATGTAAAAAGCACAAAATTATATTATTTATTCCTAAAGCCTTCAACATGCATTATTTTGTACTCTGTATGTATTATTCCTATTAGATAAACAGCAGGGTAGGTCCAGAGTCTTGTGGGACCTATAGTCTGACCAATTCAGGAGCCCTCTTTAAGGATAGTAATGAAAAATTATGAATGTGGCGTTAGATGCTGTGCCTTGGAGGAGCCTGTGCTGGGAAGATGCCTGAATCCCTAACTGTATTAGCTCCATGGTAAACCCGCTTCAGATAAGCAGTCTCAGAGAGAAAGTCCTGATAAATTGTGCCTTTACTCCCGCTAGAGTAAACCGATAGTTCATGACTTCTAAACTACTTAGATGGCATAAGCCATAATATAACAATTAAATTTGCAGCTTCAGTTGTATTTTTGGTCATGTGTTACATAATACCACTGCCTCAGCTTTCCCCAGGATAGCACCTCACATTTGAGGATCTCAGGGCACGTTATGAACATTAACTAATTAAACCTCACAAAACCCCAGAGGCACTGGAAAGAGAGATACAGCATCACCTTGCGCAGTTCTGAAATGCAGTCACCTCTAGGGATGAGTGTGTCAGCTGCTTAATAATAAACTGCAACACCTCACAATAGTTTAGTCAAGGCAATTAGTCTCTGTAGTTGGTAATTGTCTCATGAACATTGGATCATCAACAGTTAAGTTACCAGGATTATTAGTTTACTGAAAATTAATCCAGTCTTTAAGACTTTTTACTTTTTAGTAATCTTTTCTTAATTATAAAAGAAACATGCACAGTGAATGTCTACTTTTCTTTTAGTTACATTTTTGTAGTTCTTCAAACTTAGAAAAGAAATTTTTTTTAATGCATTAGAATAGGTAGATACTGATAAGTTTCTGTAATTCACAAGGTTGCTGGTGAGCAAAACTCCTCAATGACAGTAAAAGTTCGAAGAGTGGGTACCTTTGAGAGGAGTATTGACTGGACAGGGAGATGAGGGAAACTTCTGGGTTCTGGACATGTTTTGTATGTTCTTTTTTTTTTTTTTTTTTTGGAGATAGAGTCTCCGCTGTAGTGCAGTGGCATGATCTTGGCTTACTGCAACCTCTGCCTCCCGGGTTCAAGTAGTTCTCCTGAGTAGCTGGGATTACAGGTGTGCACCACCATGCCCGGCTACTTTTTTGTATTTTTAGTAGAGACGAGGTTTCATCATGTTGGTCAGGCTGGTCTTGAACTCCTGACCTCAGGTGATCCAACTTCCTCGGCCTCCCAAAGTGCTGGGGTTGCAGGTGTGAGCCACCATGACCAGCCAGCCAGTTTTATATACTCTTACAGGTAATGGTTGTTGCTCAGGAGTACACATATGTAGAAATTCCCTGAGCTGTACAGTTTTTGAATGTGTGTTAATCTCAACAACAAAGTCAATTAGCCTAAAAAGCATGCTGCTCTTGGCATGATGAGAATGCTAGAAACCCCAGATAGTCTTATCTGGAAAATTCTGCAGGGTGCAGAACATATTTAAGAACTAGAGATATGACAGTTTTTATTTTCCTCAAAGTATCTTTCTTCTGAAGAGGGATTCTAAGTGCTTTACCCTCTCTTCTCAGGATATTTTCTCTTCATGCCAAAAGAGCTGCCTTTCATGCTAAGATGTGACTCTCTCACATTGTACCTTCAACGTTATGTACGTCTCTGACTATGCCATTTGCACCTCCCTGGGCATCACATTTTTCTCTTAGAATTTCATTCATTTACATACATCTTTGCCAGGAGTAGGTATAATGCATTAGTGACCCAGAAATTTGGGGTTGAGAGGCATCCGAAGGGGCTATTGTCATAGCTGGCACTAGAAGAACACCATGGGAGAGGAGGAAGCAGAGAGGACCCTGGCTGCTCTGGCACTGCAGGGTCTGATGCGACGCTTGAAAACAAGAAGGCAGAGCAGCAGGCCCACACCCGCAGTGACAGCAGCAGTCTCTGGAGCCTTTAGTGGGCCCAGGGACCCTCCTGCATGTGTGGCTGCACTTCTGAGGAGGGGCAGGCATGAGCAGGGCATCCTAGTGCTACTCAGAGCTGAGGCCCAAAGGCTAAGAGCAGATGTCATAGCTGAGAACCCCCAGCAGAGCAGACACTGGGTGAGACACAAAGGCAAGTACATCCTCCAGTGATGTCTTCTCTCAGGTCGCCCTCCTTAGGGATGGAGAGATTTCAAAAGAGAAGAAAAGGAGGGGAGGAGGAGGGAGAAAAACCTTTTTAGACAAAATGAGAAATTTTTTTCTTCTGTAATTTTTAGTAAAGGTTAAATACATGAGGCCTAAGCTACCCTGATCATTGACTTTCCAGAACTTCTTAAAACACCAATGCTTAGCTCCAGTTCTTCTTGAAAATAATTTCTACTAGAAAATAGCAAAGTAAGCATTGTGCCCACTGGCAGAGCATGAGTTCATAGTATTTACAAACAATGAGAAAGCAGCCCTTGTGCTAAGCCCTGGCATTCAGGTAACACTGATATAACTCATTGTGGGCTTTTCCACCTTCTGTCTGAAGATCATTTCAAGGCCCACCATCAAGGAAGCTGATAACCCATTGTTTGTAAGCTTCAAAAGGGGCTGCTATCAAAGGATCCCATTGCCCAGGGACTGGTAAAGGTTGAGGTCCTCCTGCAGACCAGGCCTGGGCCAGGTCCGTTGCCCATCTTCTCATCTCCACAACTCCCTTGGGCAGTATCATGCAGATAAGGGCACAGAGAGGTGGAGGGAGGAACTTCCAGGATCCCTCCTCAGTGTCAAAATCCAGGTGGGCTGCAGAGATCTACTCTTCCCACCTCAAAGTACTGCTCTCTAGAATAAAATTCTTCAGATCCATTGTAGTTTAAAAACATGTGACTATGTTGTCTAATTTTCTGTGCTTCTGCAGACATTTATCATCTATTTTCTGTCCTTACTATATCCCTTCTCTCAAAGATGCTGAGCTCAGGAGTAGCAGCCAGAGTTTCCAAAAAATAGTTGAGGAGTCACAGGAGCCTGTTTCTCCAGATACCATGGAAAACATCCAGGTGAGAGAGACTATTCCTCCATGCCTAGGGTCGGGGGATGCGCCTAGGGGCTACATGTGACATCAGGGGCATCTCTGGTTCTGGGGTCAGGCATTAGAGAAGTTCTAATGCCTGATGCAGAAAACGCCTCCCTAGCAGTAAGCACACTTTGAGGTGGGGGAAACAGAGGCCTTTGTGTTTGTAATGGACAAATCAAAGCCTCACTGGTATGCTCCAAAATGCATGTCAGAACAGAATGTCAGGAGGCTGAGGCAGATAAAACTGCTAATTTAAACTCATTGATGTCACAAGCACTTGAAAATTTCAACAATAGACTAGAACAAGTAGAAGAAAGAACTTCAGAGCTTGAAGACAGGGCTTTTAAATTAACCCAATTAGACAAAGACAACAAAAAGAATTTAAAAAAATGAACAAAGCCCCAAGAAATTTGGGATTATGTTAAATGGCCAAACCTAGGGACAATTGATATTCCTGAGGAAGAAGAGAAATCTAAGTTTGGAAAACATATCTGAGGAAATAATCAAGCAAAACTTCCCTGGCCTCACTAGAAATCTAGACATCCAAATACAAGAAAATCAAAGAACATCTGGGAAATTCATTGCGAAAAAAGATCATCACCCAGGCACATAGTCATCAGGTTATCTAAAGTCAAGACAAAGAAAATTAAGAGCTGTTAGGCAAAAGCCTCAGGTCACCTATAAAGGAAAATGTATCAGATTTACAGCAGATTTCTTAGCAGAAATTTTGCAAGCCAAGAAGGGATTGGGGTCCTTTCTTCAGCCTCCTCAAACAAAATAATTGCCAGCCAAGAATTTTGTATCCAGCAAAACTAGTTTCATAAATGAAGGAGACAGAAAGTATTTTTCAGACAAACAAATGCTGAGAGAATTTGCCATTACCAAGCCAGCACTATAAGAAATACTGAAAAGAGTTCTAAATCTCAAAGAGCCTAAATCTCACAGGGCCTATAAAGCAATAACACAATGAAAGTAAAACACCAACATCCTGAGGCAACAACTAGCATGTTGAATAAAACAGTACCTCACATCTCATTACTAACATTGAATGTAAATGGCCTAAATGTTCCACTTAAGAGACACAGAATGACAGAATGGATAAAAATTCACCAATCAAGTGTCTGCTGTCTTGAGGAGGCTCACCTAATGCATAAGGACTCACATAAACTAACATAAAATAAATGGATAGAAAAGGATATTTCACACAAATGGAAACCAAAAGCAAACAGAAGTAACTATTTTCACATCAGAGAAAACATACTTTAAAGCAATAATAGTTAAAAAAAGTGGGACATTATAAAATGATTTTAAAAAGTCAGTCCAACAGGAAAATACCCCAGCCCTAAATATATATGCACCTAACATGGGAGCTCTCAAATTTATAAAACAATTATTACTAGACATAAGAAATTAGCTAGCTGGCAATACAGTAATAGTGGGGGACTTCAATACTCCACTGACAGCACTAGACAAGTCATTAAGACAGAAAGTCAACAAAGAAACAATGGGCTTAAACTATACCCTAGAACAAACGGGCTTAACAGATATTTATAGAACATCCAGCACCCAGCAACTGCAGAATATACATTCTTTTCATCAGCACATAGAACATTCTCAAGATAGACCATAGGAGAGGCCACAAAACAAGTCTCAATAAGCTTAAGAAAATTGAAATTATATCAAGTACCCTCTCAGTCCACAGTGGAATAAAATTGGAAGTTAACTCCAAAAGGAACCGTCAAAACTATGCAAATACATGGAAATTAAATAAGCTCCTCTTGAATGATCTTTGGTTCAACAGAGAAATCAAGATGGAAATAAAGATGATTTGAACTGAATGATAGTGATGACACAACTTATCAAAACCTCTGGGACACAGCAAAAGTGGTGATAAGAGGAAACGTCACAGCATTAGATGCCTACAACAAAAAGTCTGAAAGAGCACAGAGAGACAGTCTAAGGTCACACCTCAAGAAACTAGAGAAACAAGAACAAACCATACCCAAACCCAGCAGAAGAAAAGAAATAATGAAGATCAGAACAGGACTAAATGAAATTGAAACAAAAAAATTCAAAATATAAATGAAACAAAAAGCTGGTTCTTTGATAGACCATTAGTGAAATTAACCAAGAAAAGGAGAAGATCCGAATAGTCTCAATTAGAAATGAAATGGGAGATATAACAACCAATACCAAAGAAATACAAAAGATCATTCAAGACAACTATGAACACCTTTACATGCTCAAACTAGAAAATCTAGAGGAGATGGAGAAATTCCTGGAAGTATACAACTCTCCTAGATTAAATTGTGAAGAAATAGAAACTCTCAACAGACCAATAACAAGTAGTGAGATGGAAACAGTAATTTTACAATTGCCAGCAAAGAAAGTCCAGGACCAGATGGATTCACAGCTGAATTCTATCAGGTATTCAAGGAAGAATTGGTACCAATCTTACTGAGACTATTCCAAAAGGTAAAGAAAGACATAATCCTCCCGAAATCATTCTGTGAAGCCAGTATCACCCTAAAACCGAAACCAGGAAAGGACATAATCCAAAACTAAAACTATAGACTAATATTTCTGATGAACATAGATGCAAAAATCCTCGACAAAATGCTAGCTAACTGAATTAAACATCATATGAAAAAGATAATAATACACCGTTATCAAGTGAGTTTCATAACAGGGATGCAGGGTTTAACATATACTAGTCAATAAATGTGATACATAACATAAACAGGTTTAAAAACAAAAATCATGTGATCATCTCAATAGACACAGAAAAAGCATTTGACAAAATCCAGCATCGCTTTATGATTAAAACTGTCAGCAAAATTGGCATAGAAAGGACATACCTCAAGTAATAAAAGCCATCTTATGACAAACCCACAGCTAACATTATACTGAACAAGGAAAAGTTGAAATCATTCCTCCTGAGAACTGGAACAAGACAAGGATGTACATTTTCACCACTTCTATTCAACATAGTACTGAAAGTCCTAGCCAGAGCAATCAGACAAGAGAAAGAAACAAAAGGCATCCAAATTGGTAAAGAAGTCAGACTGTCACTGTTCACCGATAATATGATTGTATACCTAGAAAACCCTAAAGACTCACCCAGAAAGTTCCTAGATCTGATAAATAAATCCAATAAAGTATCAGGTTACAAAAATCAGTGTACACAAATCATTAGCACTGCCATGCACCAAAAATGACTAAGCTGAGAATTAAATAGAGAACTCAATCCCTTTTATAACAGTTGCAAAAGAAACAAAAAACAAAACCAACCAAAAACCTCAAAAAACAAACAAAAAGCTAGGAATGTACTTAGGCAAGAAGGTGAAAGTACAGGAAAATTACAAAACACTGCTGAAAGAAATCACTGATGACACAAACAAATGAAAATACATCCCAAGTTCATGTATGGGTACAATCAATATTGTGAAAATGACCATACTACCAAAAGCAATCTACAGATTCAATGTAATTCCCATGCAAATACCATTATCATTCTTCAGAACTAGAAAAAACAATCCTAAAATTGATATGGAATCATAAAAGAGCATGCATAGCCAAAACAAGACTAAGCAAAAAGATCAAATCTGGAGGCATCACATCATGTGACTTCAAACTATCCTACAAGGCTATAGTTACCAAAAAAGCATGGTACTGGTGTAAAATAGGCATGTAGCCCAATGGAACAGAATAGAGGACCTGGAAATAAAGCCACATACTTATAACAAATGATCTTTAACAAAGCAAACAAAAACATAAAGTGGAGAAAGAACAGTGTATTCAACAAATAGTGCTGGGAAAACTGGAAGCTACTCGTAGAAGAATGAAGCTGGATCCTCATCTCTCACCTTATAGAAAAATCCACTCAAGAGGAATCAAAGACTTAAATCTAAGAGGTGAAGCCATAAACTTTTAGAAGATAACATCAGAAAAAACTCTTCTAGACATTGGCTTAGGCAAAGAGCTCATGACCAAGAACCCAAAAGCAAATGCAACAAAAACAAAGATAAATATAGATGGGACCTAATTCAACTAAAAAGCTGCACAGCAGAAGAAATGATCAACAGAGTAAACAGACAACCCACAGAGTGGGAGGAAATATTTGCAAAGTATATATCCAACAAAGAACTAGTATTCAGAATCTACAAGGAACTCAAATGAATTGGCAAGAAAAAAAATAATCCCATCAAAAAGTGGACAAAGGACATGAATAGAGAATCCTCAAAAGAAGATCTGCAAACAGCCAACAAACATGAAAAAATGCTCAACACCACTAATTATCTGGGAAATGCAAATCAAAACCACAATGAAATGTCACCTTACTCCTGCAAGAATGGCTATAATTTAAAAATAAAAAAAAACAGATGTTGGCTTGTATGTGGTGAGAAGGGAAGAGTTTTTCACTGCTGGTGGGAATGTAAACTAGTACAAGCATTATGGAAAATAATATGGAGATTCCTTAAAGAATTAAAAGTAGAACTACCATTTGATCCAGCAGTTACTGGATGTCTACCAAGTATACAAGAAGTCATCATATGAAAAATGTACTTGCACAAGCATGTTCATTACAGCACAATTCACAGTTGCAAAAATATGGAACCAGACTAAATGCCCATCAACATAGAGTCTTTGATCTACACTTGGGGTACAGTATGCATTGCTTGGATGATGGGTGCACCAAAATCTGAGAAATCAATAAAGAACTTTGCCATGCAACCAGATATTAACTGTTCCCCTAAAGGTATTGAAATAAAAAATTTAAAAATTAGAAAACGGAATCAATATACAAAAAGGGTAATCATAACTGAGTAGGGTTTATTCTAGGAATGCAAATTTCGTTTAACGTAAGAAAATCAGTGTAATTCACCATTTTAACAAACTAAAAAAGTATGTTTATTTCATAAATGTATAAAAGACATTTGAAAATCCAACATTAATTCCTCGTAAAGACTCTTAGCACTTTTTCAGTTTGATAAAGGTTATTTTGAAAAACTTACAGCAAACATCAAACATAATGGTGACAGACTAATTATTTTGCCCCTAAAGTCAGGAACAAGTCAAGAATGTCTGCTCTTACCACTTTTAATCAAAATTGTAGTGTCAATTTGGACCAGTGCAGAAAAGAGTGGAAAAAATATGAAAAGCATCCAGATTGGAAAGGAATAATTAAAACTATCTTTTACTCACAGGCAACATGACGACTTATGGAAAAAAACTGATAGAATCTACAAAATATCTACTAGAACAAATATATCCAAAATTAATATGCAAAATTTAATTTTATCTCTATATAATTGCAATGAACAATCAGATTGAAATACCATCTACAACAGTACACATATGTTAAATACTTATAGATTAAATCTGACAGAAGATATACAAGACTTCCATGCTGAAAGCATAGAACATTTCTGAGAGAAATTAAAGACCTAAATACTTAGAGAGATATTCTGTGTTCATGGGATACTGAATCTTTAAATCAATTCTTCCCAAATTCAGTAAAATTCCAATCAAATTTTCAGCAGAAATTCTTATAGAAGTTTAATTGATTAATTTCAAAATGTATGCAAAAATGGAGGTAACCTAAAACAGTCAGAGCAACTTTGAAAAAGAAAAACTATAGGATAACACTAACTGATTTCAAGATTAATTATTATAAGGTTCTCTTTTTTCTCTCTTGCCCAGGCTGGTGTTCAGTGGCATGATCTCAGCTCACTGCAACTTCCGCCTCCCAGGTGCAAGTGATACTCATGCCTCAGCCTTCTGAGTAGCTGGCATTACAGGTGTGCACCACCATGCCTACAGTTTTTTTTGTGTGTGTGTTTTTAGTAGAGATGGGGTTTTGTCATGTTGGCCAGGCTGGTCTTGAATTTTCAGCCTCAAGTGATCCTCCTGCTTTGGCCTCCCAAAGTACTGAGATTACAAGTGTGAGCCATTTTGCCTGGCCTAATTATTATAAGGTTCTTGTAATGAAGATAGTGTAGTATTGGCACTAAGGTCAACAGCAGGTTAATGGAATAGAAGAAAAAAATCAGAAATAGAATCAACATGTATAGACAACTGATTTTTGACAAAGGCACATGGCAATGTAGTGGAGAAAGAATAGTCTTCTCTCTGAAACAATCGAATACCCATATACAAACTTTAAAAAAAAACTCAATTCATACCTCATACCATATACAAAAATTAGCTGCAAATGAATCATAGACTTGAATGTAGAATTCAAACCAATATAACCTCTAGAGAAAACATAACATAGGAGGAAATCTTTGCGACCTTGGGTTAGGTAAGATTTCTTAGAAACAGCATCAAAAGCATAATACATGAAAGAACAGATCGATCAATTAGATGTCATCAAAAATTAAAATCTTTTCTTTTTGAAAAATACTGTTCAGAGAATGCAAAGACAAGCCGCAGACTGGAAGAAAATACTTGCAAAGTACATATCTGACAGAGGACTTGTTTCCACAATGTATTTTTTAAAATTCTCAAAACACAATAATGCAAAATGAAAAACCTAATTAAAAGTGGACAAAAGATTTGAACTTTTCAAAAGAAGACATCCCTTGAAATGACACTCAATCTCATTAGTCATTAGAGAAATGTAAATTAAAACCACAATAAAATACAATTATGCATCTATTAGAATGTCCAAAACTAGAATGATTAAGTGTTCCAAGTGTGGGTGAGGATGTGGAGGCAGCATGGTGCACCTACACTGTGGATACTACTCAGCAACGAAGAGGACTAAACCACAGATGCATGCAACAGCATGGGTGAATTTCAAAATAAATACACTGAGTGAAAGAAGCCAGATCAAAAAAGAGTAAATACTATTTGATTTCCATAATACAAAATTCCAGAAAGTACAAACTACTCTATAGTGACAAAAATCATATCACTGTTTGCCTGTGGTTGGCAGAGTAGGAAGGGTAGGAGTGAGAGGCACGTAGGAACGTGGAAGCTTGGGGGGTGATGTGTCATGTTCGTTTTCTTGATCGTGGTGATATTTTTATGGATATACACATAAGTAAAAGCTTTTCAAAAAGTATACTTCAAATATATGTAGCTTATTGTATGTCAATTCTATTAGGTTGGTGCAAATTACTTTTGTGTGCAAAGATAATTGCAGTTATTGCCATTACTTTTAATGCAGTTCCTTTTCATGCAATTACTTTTGCACCATCATAAAACCTCAACACAGTTTTTTTTTTTTTTTTTTTAAATTTAGTGCAGCTTTCAAGTTAAAGAGAAGAATACAAGTAATGGAGTAATAAGCAACATCTCCAGAGAATCAGGAGGTGCCAGCACTACGCTAAACATCTATTTCTCTGTCTGTCTTTATTTTATCCTCATAACATCCTTATGAAATAGATGCTCTTCTCATCCGCTTTTCACAGAGGAGCAAAGTGAGGCTACCTAAGTTTCCCGATGCCACAAGGCCAGTAAGCCATAGAGCCAGGATCTGAACCCCGGCAGCTTGCTCCAGAGCTTGGATGCCAAACGACTGCAGGTGTTGATTACTTTTCGTGCCTTGCTTTTGTCATTTGCAGGGAAAAATTGCTGGAGAAGCTGCATCCGAGGAAGCTTTATCAGTGGTCCAAAATGGAGTTAGTGAACCAGAGGTAGGGTTTGAGGAGGGCCTTTGCGTGCCTGCTGGCCACCCCGTGGGCGTCACACCTTTCTACCTCGGAGGCTTTGTGCCCTTTCCTCCTCTTGACCTCTCTGCCTGTCTCCACCAGTTCACACCTACCACCTCCTTTAAGACCTGCTGCAGCAAGCCTCACCTCATTACCTCCTCCCCTGCTGTGATTAATCTTTTCTTCTGTATCCTCTGCACAGCCTGGACTGTAAGTTGCATTTTCTACATAAATTATTTGCAAAAATTTTAGTAAATACAGCTTATCTCTCCATCCTGTTGCCCAAAAAGAAAACATTTTGGAGAGGCAAAACATTCGTAAGAGTTTTCTCTGTATCATATGCACATACATACACTCATATCAGTATCTAGATGTGTTCTTAATATATGTCATTCACTTGCATCTCAGGATTTAGGAACTCCTCCCTCCTGTTACAGATTCAGGCCAACGGGTGTAGCATCTTCCACCAGTGCGGTGGCCATTCCTGGGGACTTCACCATCCTTTGTTGGTTTCCCTTCACCCCGCCCATGCTTTTGCAGGTGGTCTCTTGACCACTCCGTTGGAGTGTCCCTTCTGTTCTCCGCCAGAAGCCTGATGGTTTAGGAAGAGATTGGCAGGGCCCTGTGAACCCTGCTCAGGATCTCCAACTTTTCCGAAGGAGCAGAGGAGGGTGTTATAGCTTTTGAGTGGGAGATTGGTATAATAAGGCATTTTCATTCCCTGATGATGAACATAGTCCTGCAATTTCAGTAGTATCCCAAGAGCCTCTTGGTGATGGATGGACTGACTCAGCAACAGAAGCCTGGAGAACCCTTGAGAAGGGAACAGAACATGGGACTTAGTCATATTCATAGAGGCACTGGGTCAGCTTCATTGAACACTAAGCCTAGACACTGAAATTCTGCCAGAGGGCCAGATTTTCCAACCCCTCTCCTCTGTAGATTCTGACCAGTGAAGGAGTCTACCCAGAAGTCAGCTAGGGATTGAAACACCCCTTTCTTTTGGCTAACACTGAACCAGAGAAGAAAGCTAGGACCAAGAACACAAATGGGCTTCCCATTTCTCCTTGCTGAATTAAATGCCCCCACGTAGTTGTAGGCAGGACTCACCCGTGGGGCAGGGTCTCCCCACTCCCGGCTAATTACATGGAGGGGAGTAGAAAGCACTCAATCTGGGAGCAGGATGTGCTGCCAGAAAGAGACAGCATGATGCAGGCGCAGGGTCCAGTTTTTGAATCTCACATTAGCATATGCTGTTGGACCCCCACCCATATCCTCTAGCACTTATCCTTCCTGAGCACCCTGAGGACAAGAACTGCAAGTGCCTGGTCTTCCTTCCATGCTCTGTTTGCAGCAGGGCAGACTGTTTGAGGGAGCAGCCATCAGCCAATGACTGAAGGCACTGGAGAATCAATACCCCAGCTCCTTTGCCTCCTAGGTGGGACCACTCTGCACTGTGTTCTCCCGGCTCCCAGAGATTCGGATGGGATTGATTCACTGTAGTAACCCACATCTTGAAGCATCACATGCTGGTAGCCTTGCTCTCCTTGGCTCACACGCCGCTCCTCTCACAGAATTTCCTGCCTTGCTCCCCAAGTAAACTACTGACTCTCAGACTCTTAGTTCAGGGTGTGTTTCTGGGGCAGCCAGCACTAGGCGACTCAGTGACCAGTCAGTCATGCCCTGTGCCATAGGGAGGAGAGTTGAGGTGCAGAAGAGGATAGCAGTTTTCTTTCTAACATTCCTAAGAAGGTACCCATTCCTTATGAACCCAAGCAAGGATGTGGATGGGGAGACGGCATGCCTGGCCCCACCACCATATCAGACATGTTGGAACCCCAGAGGACACCTGAGTCAACAATATGGATTGATCTCCTATTTTTATCTCCTTTCCCTTCTGGAGAAAATCACTGAAATGACAGTAAAGGAATAAAAAGGGCACAAATCCACAAAGATGAGATGAGAGGAGATATTGGAAGATAAGCACTTTAAAAATATTGAGAATAAAAAAATTGATGGAGGAGTTTACACTGGCTTAGCACAGCTGAGGAAGGTGAAACTCAAGTGTCTTTATGAAAGGAGAGACTGGTGAAAAGTGTGTGAATTCTACACAAGGCTGAAGACTGGAGATTTGCAGAAGGCGGGGTGAGGTACTGGGCTGAAAAGGCTGGGCAGGCTGATATGAAGTGAGGAACACTGGATCCCTGCAGACTCCAGTTAGGTTGTCAGCCACACCCCAAGTGAGAGGATGAAATGACTGTTCTTTAGAGAAATTGAACAGAGGCTGCTCCACTGCATGGGCGTTATAATGGCAAAGGTTGGAGAATAGACAAGTAAGTGGAATTCTCCATTTTGAATAGAGGAATCCACGGCCCCTCCTCCAGCCACACCTTCTCGATGCCAGGAGCCAGGCCTTATATTAGTTTCTGTTGCTGCTGTAACACATTACCCCGAACTTGGTGGCTTATAACACAGCTTTATTATTGTGCAGTTCTGGAGGTTAGAATTCTAAAATGGGTTTGAGTGTGCAGAGTTTCAGGTGTAGAAAGGGGCATGTTCCTTCTGGAGGCTCTGGGGGAGAATCTGTTTCCTTGTCTTTGCCAGCTTCTAGAAGCCACTTGTGTTCCATGCCCTGTGGCCCCTTCCTCCATCTTCAGAGCCAGCAGCACAACATCTTCCTCCCTCTGACTCAGACCCGCTGCCTCCCTCTTAGCAGATCCCTGTGATTCCACTGGGCCCATCCAGATCATCCAGGAGCATCTCCTCATCACAGAACCCTTCAAGTGCTGACATCTGCCAAGTCCCTGTGCCCTGAAAGATAGGTTCCAGGGACTAGGACCTTACATCTTTGGGCCCACTGTTCCACCTAATACAGTTCCTCATGCAGGATATTGAAGAGGTTAAGTCCCCTAAAAACTGACAGCCCCAAAGAAAATGCCTTCAGATAATGTCTCTGAAGGCGGCCACCGAATAATAATACCAGATCTCTGCCTGATCACCCTATGAAGTGCTCCAGTTAGCCAGCGTCTGTGGACTTTTGCCTCTCACGCATGTTGCTTTTACAAAGCTAAAAATGTGCTCTAGAGATATAAGGGCCTAAACAAATGAACAAAAAAGACAAGGAAAAGACCTGGAACTTAAGAAATCGGAGCTGCAATACTGGCAGGCTGGCAGAGCTGCAAGTCCAGATTAGAGGGGAGAAGAAATGAAGCTCATATGTTATCTCCAATGCCTGATCATTTGGAAATGAATAGTGACGAACACTTGGCAAATCTGATTAAGCAAGTGAAAAACTTAGGAAACAAGTTGAATAAAAACTAGGTACACAAATGAAATCATTGTCATGTTACACTACTTTGATCAGCAACAACAAAATACTTACACATTCATAATAGTGTAAATACTTACTGATTTAACCCTGAATCGTGATGTCATTATCCTGGGGGATAAGCTATGGGGAGGATGGTAGTGTAAGCGAGATTAATCTAGTCATTACGTCAATGTCCAGTAGGAAATTCTAAAAACTGATGAATTTAGAAATAGCAGCATAAGCATATTGTCCAGAAATATAGAGGTAAATAAATACCCAAAGTAATGAAAAGGTTGAAAATTCTATTCAGTGGGGTTAGAGACTTGGAAGGACAGAGAACTGCTAATTTCTTCAGAAATATTTGGTGCTAACATTATTTTAAATTTTTCTATATGCATGTGTTACTTTGATTTAAAAGAACTCCATGAGAGATTTCAAAAGGAATCATCTTCTGAGAAATGATTCTTTTTTAGATGCACCTAACCCAACACTGAACAGCCTCAGCCCTGACTTTCCAGGTGGCTGTGGTCTGTTGGCCCTTCCTGGGCTCCACCTCCCCACCACAGTTACTCCCAGGACCACCTGACCAGTCCCAAGATTCAAAAATGCTTGTATCACAATGAAAACAGTTGTGGGGACAGAGGCATTTTGCTTCCGGAGTTATTATAATATGTATATAACACTACCACGCTCTAATCTCTACCCCAGGATGTGGGAAGAAAGTTGCCCAGGTGCAAGAGACTGAAGGCACAATCTGTCTCAGTAAATAACTGATTACTTAGTTTTAGCAATGATACCAAATATATTTAGAAACAATCACATAATCAATTACATAATCAATCTTATTAAATCATTATTCTTTATTATTAATTTTTGCTTTAGTATTATAGCATAAAAACATTCTAATCTTATAGTATAGAACCAACCAGGTGAAATACAATTAGGAACTGAAGGGACATTGTGAGAAGTGATCAGGTGGCGAGAGTGAGAGCCTGGTGGTAGTGCCAGCACCAGGGAAGACATCCGTTACTTAGCAGGCAGGCCTCGTGGTAGCGCCAGCACTAGGAAGGTGCCCATTACTTAGCAGCCAGGCCTTGGGGTAGCGCCAGCGGCAGGGAAGGTGCCCGTTACTTAGCAGACTGTGAAGGGGAGTTTCCCTTTCACTGAGGGAGTTCAGAGAACACTCTGCTCTGCCCGGCTCTTGAAGGACCGCCTGACATTAGCCAGGCCTGCCCACAGACATCCAGGGGCTTAAATGTCTCTCTATGGTACTGTGCTCCAGTGGTCACCATCCTTGTCCACTTCCATGTTCCACTTTCCCACCTGGCTCTCCTTTTAAGTTCTTAGAAGTTGTGAGAAGTAAGAGTAGGGGAATCCTAAAAGCCATTGATCTTTCTGATAAGTGTGTAGAAAAATGCTTACATATATGCCTCCCTCCCTTGCAGCGGCTACCTGAAAGGGAAGGGGCCCCCTATACTGTAAGCATGTGATTTGCTTGACCCTATCAATCACGTTAGATGATTCACTCCCCTTACCCTGACCCCCTGCCTTGTATGCAATTTATATCAGCACATCCAGGTGTTCGGGGCCACTGCTGGACTCCATGCCTTGGTAGTAGTGGTCCCCCCGGGCACAGCTGAATTCTTCTCTTATCTCTGTCTTGTGTCTTTCTTTCCTGCAATCTGTTGTCTCTGCACACAAAAGAACATCCACTAGACCCTGTGGGGCTGGACTCTGCATCCGGATGCAGTTAAAAGATGGGCCCTATGTCAAAGGCCAACTGAAACTATTTGTCTCATGTGAGACCTTCATTTGAGAACCAGCTTTATTTATTTATTTCAATTTTACTTTAAGTTCTGGGATACATGTGCAGAACATTCAGGTTTGTTACATAGGTATTCATGGACCATGGTGGTTTGCTGCACCTATCAACCCGTCATCTAGGTTTAAAGCCCCACATGCATTTAGTATTTGTCCTAATGCTCTCCCTCCCCTTGCCCCCCACCCGCCAGCAGGTTCCAGTGTGTGATGTTCCCCCTCTTGTGTCCATGTGTTCTCACTGGAGAACTAGTTTTTAAAAACATTTTATAAATTTTGAGTATCTCATTAAGAACCTCTCCTTAAAATCAGGCCTGGCCCAGGATGAGTTGTTTCGGGTCAAACAGTCTTACCTGTCCTCTGAATGGTGTCATGTAGAGATGATGCAACCACCAGCCCACTAAATTACAGGGAATTGACAGGATTCTCACTGGCTCCTCCTCTCTTCTTGCTCTAGGACATAGAAAAACTCAGTGAGGCCTCCCCTGGCTGTGCGCAGGATCACCATGGCAGCAGTAGGAGCTTGGCATCACTCTTATGGCCTGAAGAGCCCGTCCACTTCCGCCCCATCTACAGGGGAGCCTCAGCTGCTTTTTGTATTCAGTTGTTTTGTATTGATGAGAAATACGAAGCAAGGCAAGTACTGACCTCCTAGCTGGCTGTCACAGTAAGAATCTCTTCTGGCATCAGTGGACCAACATTTTAACTTTACAGACCCAATAATTTCCAAACCTGGCCCACTTCCTACTCTCCTGGGCAATTTAAAAAAAAACACAAATTCCTAAGCCCCATCCAGAGATTCTAGTCCATAAAATTTTAGTAAGGGCTATAGAAGTGAACAAGAAAGCTGGCCCACCTATGTAACGATTGGGAATCTGGAAAATTAGCACTTCCGTAACCACATGCTGCTCCCATTCTGTAAAGTTTGCATTTCTTGGAGACCTTGGATTTGGGTTACTGATTATTCTTTTGCTTGCAAGTAACAGAAAATCCAACCAAACTGGCCTTACATAAGTAAGGATGACTCCAGTGGTGAGACTATTTTAAATATGGCTTGATCTAGGATTTAGATAACCAAATCAAGGACCAAGTTTCCCTCTCTACCTCTTTACCCTGTGTGTTAGTCCATTTTCATGCTGGTGATAAAGACATACTCAAGATTGGGTAATTTATAATGAAAAAGAGATTTAATGGTCTCACAGTTCCATGTGGCTGGGGAGGCCTCACAATCAGGGTGAAGACGAAAGCCACATCTTACATGGCAGCAGACAAAGAGGCAATGACAGCCAAGTGAAAGGGGTTTCCCCTTGTAAAACCATCAGATCTCATGAGACTTATTCACTACCAGGAGAACAGTATGTTGTAAACCACTCCCAGGATTCAATTATCTCCCACTGGATACCTCCCACAACACATGGGAATTATGGGAGCTATAACTCAAGATGAGATTTGGGTGGGGACACAGCCAAATCATATCACCCTACTTCCTCCTGTTGGCCCCCTTCTCAGAGGAGTTCCCCATCCCAGGTCTAAAACACACTGACAGTCTCAGCTCTGCATCAAAATCCAGTGAGGAGGACTTGCTGGGTTGGGCCCAGCTTTCCAGCCAAAGTCCCATGAGGCCTAACAGGACTGTGTGTTCATTCCTGAGCCAACAGCTATGACAAGCTCATGCCATAAGGAGATGGAGAAGACGGGCTCCATCCCTTGGCTCATGCTCTACCCCAGATCTGCAGCTGGAGCCTCAGCCACATGGAATATCTGAGCGGTAGATAAGTCGACACCCAACAGGGCTACAGCAAGGAGGAGGCATGCATGGTGCTGGGCAGGCAAAGCCCCGGCGCCCACCAGACCTCACAGCCATCCACCCTGCCCTCCAAAACACCCACATGTTCAGTGCTTGCTGCTCCCCTGTGGTCCAGACACTGGATGCTGCCCTCAGTCCTGGATTCCACATCTTAGCATACCTACCCACTCCTCATTTGTCCACAGAACCATCTCGAAGAGGAAATGATTGACCCATTTCAATAGAGTGGAAGGCTCTGGAGTGTCTAAAAGATGACCAGGCTGGACAGTTCCTCTTCAGAGGAGCTGTTTAAACGCGTTCCCAATCTCTCAGCATCCCCTGGAACCATGTTGTACTTTTACTTTTTTCATCTTGAGTTTTCGGCTTTTATGGAGATCTGAGAGATTGAAAAGATAAGTTCTTTACATCTAAAAACTCGTAAAGTCTTTCTAGATTTGTTGCTTTATATTTATCTGTGCATTTAAATGTGATTGCACTTAGAGTATACTTTGTGAATTTTGAAACAGGAATTTGATGACCCAGTGTGGTTTGCCCATGAACGTACATCTACATCTACTCAGAAAATCTTTCACACATAAAAGGGAAAAAGATCAGAAGCAGCCTATAATATTTCTCACCTCTCCTCTTAACTCTTCCAAAACAGAAGGGAAGGATCATAGGTGCAGAATGACTGATTTTGTTTTGGCTTTTCAAATGCACAGAGATATTAATTGATGTGAAAGTGTCTTCAGTTCTACAGAATACTTTATTACTGACATATGAAGCTTATGACTTATGCACCCCATTAGTGTTCAGCTAGACACACATTCTGACTAGTGGTTGGCTAATCGCTGCCCGAGGGGAGGGAGCCGTAAATCTCTGTAAATGTCCACTGATGTTGCATTTGCCTGAAGGGCAGTGACAGTGCTTCCTGTCTTGTTTACAGGTCGCTGGATTTTATGAATTTTGTTTTCAGCCTTTTTTCTGTAAGTACATGCTGAATTTTGAGAACTGGTTTTGTAAGCTTAGAGAAGTTGTAGAAAAGTAAAATGCCATAAATTTATTATGCTATGAATGTTGAGGTTTGTGTTCTGAGAGTAAGGTCAAATGGCATGTCATGAGCTCATAAAAATATTTCTATTTTTATTGTCATTCACGAATTTTTAAGTCATGCTATTTTAGCAGTTTTCTTTAAATGCTAAATTTCTTTTAGAGAGTCAAATCATTCATAGTAGTATATGAAAATGTCAGAAATGAAAGTGAACGACACTGTATGTTATTTTATAGATTATATTGGCTCCAAGTATTCTGAAATCATCATATTGCTTTTCTGAGGGTAGGAAAGCAGAAATTTGTTGATTTTCAGGTTGGCATTTCTTTCCCTACTAGATCCTCAGGCCGGACTTCATGCCTGGCTTGTAGAGGGGGCTCAACCCACATTGGTGAATGAGCCTGCAGGGTAACATCCGAGTGCAATAAGATTCTCCATGTCAGGGTGTCCCAGGCTTCTGCATACATTCTGGTCTCATTGTTGTCTAGGGATGGAGATCTAACCAGATTCTTACACTTCTTTATTGAAGGAAAGAAGATGGGGAAGGAAGTTTTGAGGGACAAAATGCATTTTTATAAAGACAAGCCTGTTAATTAAGTAAAGTCAACATCTGTACTTCTTCAGTTGACTGGTTTCAAGAAAAATATCTCTTGCTTTTTTCCCCCTCTTTCTAATGAGGCAAAAACAAGTATAGTTTAATTATTTTGTCTTCAAACTATGTGATGTTAGGTTTTATTTCCTCAGTTTTTTTATTATAAGCTTTGTAATAAGGTAGTATGTTCTCCATCATAATTTTTAAAAATTGATTATTAAGACACTTTCCAAAAAATATAGATTACCCTGAACATAGGATTTACAGAGTCAGTTTCCCTCAAAGACTCCTTAAATGCATTTCAGTAATTTTAATTATTTCCTATTTTAAAGTCCATGTAAAGGTAAATCTTTAACATTATAAAAGTAATGCTGGCTTTAAAAAGGTAAAAGAGCTGTTTACATTTCAATTCTATTTGACTTCAGAACATGGACGACAGGAAAATAATAACCTTGATTGCTTCATCCTTAATCCTTCAAATCCAAGATGAAGCAACTCATTATAGTTACTCTCCCCCTCCCAGAGGAAGCCCACCCAGGCTTGGCACCCAGTTCTTATTTTCAACTTGAGTATTTCAGCAACTTGACTCTCAGGTTCCCCAAAAGGGGCCCTGCTAATTTGCTAAAAAGAGGGAAGATAAGGTCAAACAATGACTCAGTCCTTTGAGTTACACAAATGTCCCCAGGGTTTTGGATTAGCACAAGTAATGCCTTCACAGGGTTCAAGAGAAGGCGAGATCCCAAAGGGACAAATTAGCTGTGGGAAGAGCAGCCTGCTTCTGCAGGGACCTGGCAGAGAATCAAGCGGCTGCGTGAAGCTCAGACAGCCTAGAGCAGCACTGTCCAGAGATGGAGTGTGAGCCACATCAGTAATTCTGAATGTTCCAAGAGCCATAGGAAAAAAAAGAAAAAGGAACAGATGAAATTTATATTATAACATCTTTCGTTTAACTTACTATGTCCCAGTTCTTTTTTTAAAGAGACAGGGTCTCACTTTGTTGCATGCAATGGCGCAATCATAGCTCACTGCTGCCTCAAACTTCTTGGCTCAAGGGATCCTCCTACCTCAGCCTCCCAAGTAGCTGAGATATGTCACCATTCCCAGCTAATTAAAAAAAAAAAAAAAGATTGTAAGGACAGGGTCTCGCCATCTTTCCCAGGCTGGTCTCGAACTCCTGGGCTCAAGTGATCCTCCCATCTCGGCCTCCCAAATTACTGGGATTACAGTGCCACTGTGCCTGGGTAAATTTAATCTTTCAACAGGTAATCAATATGAAACATTATTAGTGAGCTATTTACATTCTTTTTCTCATACTAAGTCTTTGAAATCTAATGTGTATTTCAAATTTATAGCACATCTCAATACAAGTCCTAAATTTTCATCAGAAATAGTTGATCTGTATTTAGATGTTATAAAATTTACAGTTGGTTAAGTAGATTGGCATAATCTAAGCACACATAAATCTTCTCCAGTAACAGAATTGAGTATCAGTTTTTTTTAATTTAAATGAAATAAAATTTAAAATTTAGTTCCTCCACAATACCAGCCACATGTCATTGGCTACCGTATGGACAGGGCACACCTGGAATAGGTGAATGGCAGCCCTCAGGACCTGCAGGACCTCCTGTGTCTGCTAACTAAACCCGCTGCCTGGGTTTAATCACGCCCATAAATCTGTTCACCCAACTGGGATCATGTCATGATACGATTACATACACATCAGTTTATGGATAATCAGAGAATTTTAGAGCCAAAAAAGGCCTGGAGTATCACCCTCCCATCTCACAAAAGGAAGGGACCACAGCTGGTGTAAGGTCACTTAGTAAGCAAGGGGCCTTTGCTAGGACGCCATGCTGCCTCCTTGACTTGGTGACACAAGTGAACTTGCAAGTGTGAATTCTCTTGGTTTAAAAATCTACTACCATGGAAGAGGTATGCTGAATGAGTGCCACTGTTTATAAGATTCATTTATTTGGGTTTCAGTGAGGCACAAAGATACTTTTTCTAAGCTCTTGTAGTTGCTTATTTCCTGAATTTTATGCGATTATTTCCCAAGTTATAGGAAAGGTAATTTGAGTATCCTCTCCTTAATCAACACATTTGCTTCTATTTTTCTTGTTTTTTTTTTTTAGAGGAATTTGTTTTTTGATTAATCGTTTTTTATTCTTTCCCTGTGTCCTGGTTTTTGATGATGTTAGGATAAGAACTTCTGTGTAATTTCTCTGCCCCATCTCACCCCCGAGTTCATCCTCATCCAGAACTTTGTGAAGGTGGTCCCTTTCAACACCTGCACCATCAAGCAGGACCTCTACGTCTTCCACCGGGCTGGATTGCTCAAGTGAGTAGACACATGTTTGGCCCCCAACAATCCATGAAATTACAAAAGAGAAAGAAACAAGGAGCTCCCTGCTATTTTAATAATTTACTTTAAAGATTGTCTTTTATTAGAAAAAGGCTTAAGTGATTTTAACTAATACATTTAGAGAAAGAATGGCCCTTGAGAAGATATATGTTCTGTCAGATATTAAAACATAACATAGCTCCACAATAATCAAAACAGTGCCATGTTGACAGATTCTATAGGCAGAACAATGTAATCCAAGAAACAGCCCTGCCACAGACCCAGGATAGTAAGAACTCTGTGTAGATTGATCTTTGTATGTGAGTGTGTGTGTATAATACATACATGACAAAGTGTGTGTCAAAACAGTGGGAAAAGGAAGGATTCTTCTGTAAATGGTAGGACAAAATGTAGATAGAAACTGTTCATACTCAGTCATAAAATAGATTCTCAGGTGATTAAAGAATTAAATGTAAATATTGAAAGCCTAAAAATTAGAAAACATATTTACAGTGATAGGTTCTGTGGCAAGTTCTGGGAACACAATGGTGAACAACATATAGACGTGGCCCGTGCCTTTTCGAGGCTTGTGAACACACATGCTGTAAAACGGCAACTGCAAAGAGAGTAACCAGTGCTGGGCATGTGGTACTGAGCATGGAACATTGGGAGAGTCAGCCCGGTCAGAGGAGGCTTTCCTGGGAAAGTAATTTGGAATGCTGGATGAGGAAAGTGAGTGAAGATTGACCTTTATCATGTCTCAGAATAGGAAAGTTCTTTATAAAACATGAAAGAAAATAATTAAGGTTTCTTTTACTATGCAAAGTTTTTTCAACCACCTGATTTAATTAAAATGTAACTGACTAACAGAATAATGTTTTCAACAAATATGGCAGACAAAAGGTGGGTGTATTTAATATATAAATAACTTTAATAAATCAATAAGAAAATCACTCAATACCTAAATAGAAAAGTTAATAAAAAGCATGGCCAGACTGTACAGGAAAAAAAAATCAGTAGATATTTAATAACTTCTGCTTATCTTATTTTTAAAAAATATTATGAGGCTCATCAAACTGTGCACTTGAAGTGAGTGCATTTTATTGTATGTAAATTAGACCTCAATAAAGTTGATGCACAATCTTATGAAGAAAGGTTTGGTGGAGGAGTGTCAGAGAGCTTGCCCTATAATTGCTGTGTTAACCTTTTGGGTGAAACTTTGAGAAACATCCTAGATGTTCACTTCATAATTAGGGACTGGTTAAATGAATTTTACCAAATTCATTTAGTTCATTTGAAGGAGGTCTAGGATGGTGAGAAAAACAGAGTCAGACATTAATAATACAAGTTCTAATAGTAATGATAATTAACATTTATTGAGGGTTTATAGTGTGCCAGGTGCTTTCTTAATCATCACTTTCTATGTGTCAACACTCATAGTGACCTAATTAGCTAGATATCATTATTATCCTCATTTCACTCAGTAAGAAAACTGAGACAAAGAGAGGTTGAGTAACTACTCTGCAGTCCACACAGCAGAACGTGGCAGAACTAATATTGGAAACTATGCTGTAGCTTACAGAGCCAACTCATGACCACCTCACATATTGTTTCTCTATGTGGTATGGTCGGTGTAATCCTATCTGATTGTTGTAAAGTGTTCATAGGTAGCAGTCAGCACTAATGCTAAACTTTTGTATCAAGTGATCCCTAAACACAACTGCCTTGAGCCGGTTCTATCTCTATGCCACAGTAGTGCAGGCATGAGCATGTGGCCTAAGGGGAATAGCAGCTTTTTCCCATGAAGTTGTCCAGGACCCGAAGTTCCTTCTCTTGTTGCCCCTCCATTCCACAGAGAAGCATGAGGTCTGTGAATTTGGATGGGAAGAAAAGCTACATCTTTATTTCACTTACCTGCAAGTGAAGTTTAGTGTGTCCTTCCATTGTGTCTGGAGCCAGCAGGCCTCGTAGTGTTAGCAGAAACCATGACTTTGTAGCCAGTAGAAATGACAGGTATTTTCATTCATATTTTTGTTGTTGCAGATGTCTCAAAAATATTATATATGTTTACCCTACTTAGAAATTTCAGTAATTTTATTCTCAACCAGAATTTGTTATTTAACGCATTAACCAGGAGGCACAGGCATTACTGTAACACATTTTTAAAAACGTTTTGATAATTAGATTTCAATATAATTTGTGATCCTTTGTGTTTTATTTTACAAATGTAGAAACATTTTATGAATGTAGAAACATAGCATCACCAGACTGTCAAAGGGCTCCATGGTATGCAAGAGTTTCAGACCCACGGCCAGAGTAGACTTTCCTTCCTTGTGCTCGGAGCTAGCTCAGAGCACCATAGCCACATTGCAGCCCACAGGGAAGGGTGGTGGAACGAGAAATGGAGGAGGGGAAGCACTTTCCTCTCAGGGGACAGGAATCACCTCTGTTCATATTACGCAGTAAGGAATTTGGTCACATGGCCCTACTTTGCTGCAGGGGAGTCTGGAAGATATGTTGCTGGTAGGTTGGGCATGTGCCCAGTAAAAAACTCAGTTGAGTCCTTAATTAAAAAGTAAAGGAAAAATGATACTATGGGAACATTATATCTAGTTTTTATCACGTATATGTATAGAAGTTCTAGAAAGGTACATAGGATTTCATTAACCTTATATTGCTTCTGGGAAACAGGACTGGGAATTTGAGGCGAGGATGGTGACAGACTTTTTGCATTATGTCTATCTGTTATGTTTGATTCTTTTTGTTTTAATTAATAAACTTTTTTTTGAGACAGCATCTCATGCTGTCGCCCAGGCTAGAGTGCAATGGCACAATCACGGCTCACTGGAACCTCAACCTCCCAAGCTCGGGTGATCCTCCCACCTCAGCCTCCCAAGTAGCTGGGACTACAGGCGTGTGCCACAATGCCTGGCTAATTTTTCTATTTTTTGTAGAGACGGGGTTTCACCGTGTTGCCCAGGCTTGTCTTAAACTGCGCTCAAGCAGTTCGCCCACCTTGGCCTCCCAAAGTGTTGCAGTTACAGGTGTGAGCCACCACACCCAGCCAATAATTTTTTTTTCAAAAGAGTAGTTTTAGGTACAGCAAAATTGAGTAGAAAGTATACAGAGTTCTCACAGCCCCTTCACCACCACCATACACGGACTCTCACATCATAAACTTCTAGCACCAGATTGGTATATACATTTGTTGTAATCAATGAACCAGCACTGACATATCATTATCAACCAATGTCCGTAGTTTAGGGTTCACTGTTGGTGTTGTACATCCTGTGGCTTTGGACAAATGTGTAATAACATGTATACACTGTTATAATAGCACACAGAATAGTTGTACTTTCCTAAACATCCTCTGTGCTCTGTCTGTTCATCCCTCGTTTCCCACAATGCTGTCAACCACTGATCGTTTTACTGTCTCCATAATTTTGCCTTTTACAGAATGTCATAAAGTTGAAATCATATGTTAGTAGCTTTTCCAGATTGGCATTTTTCACTGATTAATGTGCATTTAAGTTTCCTCCATGTCTTTTCATGACTGGCTAGCTCATTTCTTTGTAGGCCTGGATGATATTCCATTGTCTGGATGTACCACAGTGTGTCTATTTATTTACCTACTGAAAAACGTTTGCTTTCAAGTTTGAGCAGTTATGAATAAAACTGCTATAAACATTCAAGTGTAGGTTTTTATGTGGGTGTAAATTTTCAACTTGTTTAGATAACTACCAAAAAGTGCAATTTCTGGATCCTATGGCCAGAATATGTTTAGTTTTACAAAAAACTGTCAAACTGTCTGACAGAGTGGCTGAGCCATTTTGCATTCCCACCAGCAGTGAATGAGAGTTCCTGCTGCTCCACACCCTTCCCAGCATTTGGTGTCCTTAGCGTTTTGGATTTTGGCCATTCTGATCGTTTGTTAATGGTACCTTGCTGTTTTAATGACACATGTTGTTGAGCATGTCTTCATATGCTTATTTGCCAGCTGTATATCTTCTTTGGTGAGATGCCTGTTTAGGTCTTCTGCCATTTTTTAAATGAGTTATTTCTGTTTGAATTTTTTTAAATCATAGGCCAGGCATGGTGGCTCAAACCTGTAGTCCCAGCACTTGGGGAGGCTGAGACAGGTGGATCACAAGGTCAAGAGTTCAAGACCAGCCTGGCCAAGATGATGAAACCCCATCTCTACTAAAAATACAAAAATTAGCCAGGTGTGGTGGTGGGTGCCTGTAACAGCTACTTGGGAGGCCGAGGCAGGAGAATCACTTGAACCAGGGCGGCAGAGGTGGCAGTGAACCAAGATCGAGCCACTGCACTCCAGCGTGGGCAACAGAGTGAGATTCCATATCAAAAAAAGAAAAGAAAAGAAAAATCAGTGGGCGTGCATTACTTTTGTGATAGAATAATGTAGTTAATTTTTTCTACACTGATATTTTAAATTATATTATGATTCAAGAAGAATTTTTTAAAATATACTTTATACTCCGCATTCTTAAATGCATTGGTGACTTTTTTTCCTTGGAGTTCTCACTCTGAATAATCCAGTTAAATGAAGACGCTGGAGATGGAGAGCAATGAGATGACACAGATCTAGGAAAGGGTCATTGGTCTGGCTGTAGCAGCGGCCTTGTTCTTAGTGGCTTTAATTACATAATTTATATTCATATTCTTTTCTTTCACACTCTCTCTTTTACTATGTACATGCATTACTTTTCTTAAAAATAAAATCTAAATCTTTTAAATGATGAGACTTTCCGCACTTGTCTGGGAATTAGTTTGGTTGCAGTGGGGCCCTGGTTTTTCTTCATAACCTTTTTCAGTGTCAGCTTCATTTTCTTGAATCACTTGCATTTAAAATTGGAGCACATGAGGTACACCTGTGTTCTTTCCTGAAATATTAGAGACTCACAGACTGAACTAGTTTTTGTGTCTTTAGCAAGTCATGTTTTGTCACAGTTGCCACCTGAGCCCTCATCAGGAACCCTCCTTCAGAGCCTCCACCAGTTTGTCACCAGTGTACCCGTCAGCCCACACCAGGTTCCCTGCCTGTGCACTCCTGTAGCTTCTCTGAGTGCCATGGTTGTGCCCATTGCCTTTTCCCATTTAAGAAGCTATGCACGGTCCCGTAGGGGAAGATATCCCTCGAAATCCACACGCTTATCACCATTAGGGGATGTCCCTTTTGTGTACATGGCAGTGGGCAGTTGTTTTCTACAGAAAGCATAGATCTCCTCTTTAATTCTTTAAACTGTATTCTAAGCATAAAAAGCATTTTAGTGAAACCACACGTTTAATGTTAAAAATGGTAGCTTTACCTGTCAATATTGCTCAGTTCCTGTAGGGAATACAATATTATTTTTCCCTTTGCTGTTAAAGTCCATACGCCTGCACCCTCTCCAGGAAGCTGATGTTGGCTGCGGGAATGGAGGAGAGAAAGGAGGGTAGCCAACCTGAAGAGACTCCTACAGAGATGAGAAGGGAGAGCAACCCCCGCCCTTACACCGCAGCAATGTTTATATTTAAAAAAAAATCACCTGAGGTCAGGAGTTCGAGACCAGCCTGACCAGCATGCAGAAACCCCATCTCTACTAAAAGGATGAAAAAAAAAAAAGCCAGATGTGGTGGCGCATGCCTGTAATTCCAGCTATTCAGGAGGCTGAGGCAGGAGAATCACTTCAACTCAGGAGATGGAGGTTGCAGTGAGCCAAGATCAGGCCATTTCACTCCAACCTGGGCAACAAGAGCGAAACTCTGTCTCAAAAAAAAAAAAAAAGAATGTGCTAACAAATGTATTGGATGGAATTTCTTATCACACAAAGTGAAGTTCAGAAATGCGAGAGTGGGAGCAATCCCCAAGAAGACAACCCAGCACCTGGCTTGGTTCCTGGCATCGGTTACCTTGAGATGGCACTGCCTGCACAGAGCCTTTCCTTTCTGCCCCCACATCCCCACGGCTTTCATACCAAGATGTTTCCAGTCAGTCCCCTGCACTGGCACCTGCATGTCAGCCAGGGGTGCAAGAGGAGCCAGGGTCCTTTGTAAGTCAGGGCACTGTGCAGTGATGCTAGGTGACATGCACCCTTTGTATCTGTGAGGACTCACACCTGGCTTTTAGAAAGTGAGGCTTTACAAGAGCTTGTCTGTCCCTTAAGAAGGCCATGGGGGTGGGCTGGGTGCATTGCCATCATGGACCATGGCATACTGCTCCTTCTTGCCCCTTAGCACATGGCTTCCCTTCTCAAGATTACCACATTTTCCTTGAGGACAGTTTTTTCTTGATATTAGTTCCGCTGCAAATGTGGTCCAGGGATCAGCAGCAGCAGCAGCATCCGCTGAGACTTTGCTAAAATGCCGAATCCCAGGCCCTGCCCCAGATTTTCTGAATCTGTGTTGCCAAGAAGTACACCAGTTGACTTTCATGCACACTAAAAGTTTGAGAAGCCCTGTAGGTGCTTCTGCTTTTTTATGAATATATCATCTGATAGAAAAGAATTGTGATTTATTACCAAAGAAACTATCATCAGAGTGAACAGACAACCTACAGAATGGGAGAAAATTTTTTGCAATCTATCAGTCTGACAAAGGTCTAACATCCAGCATCTATAATAAACTTAAACAAATTTACAAAAATAAAAACCCCATTAAAAAGTGACCAAAGGACACAAGCAGACACTTCTCAAAAGAAGACATTCATGCAGCCAACAAACATGAAAAAAAGCTCAACATCACTGATCATTAGAGAAGTGCAAATCAAAACCACAATGAGATACCATCTCATGCCAGTCAGAATGGTGAATATTAAAAAGTCAATAAACAACAGATGCTGGTGAGACTGTGGAGAAATAGGCATGCTTTTATACTGTTGATGGGAATGTAAATTAGTTCAACCATTGTGGAAGACAGCGTGCTGATTCTTCAAAGACCTAGAACCAGAAATACCATTCGACCCAGCAATCCCATTACTGGGTATATACCCAAAGGAATATAGATCATTCTGTTATAAAGATACATGCACACATATGTTCATTGCAGTATGGTTCAAAATTGCAGAGACATGGAATTAACCCAAATCCCCATCACTAATAGACTGGATAAAGAAAATGTGGTACCGCGGAATACTTTGATACCATGGAATACTATGCAGCCATAAAAAGAATCGAGACCATGTCCTTTGCAGGGACATGGATGGAGCCAGAAGCCATTATCCTCAGCAAACTAACACAGGAACAGAAAACTAAACACCACATGTTCTTACTTATAATTGGGAGCTGAATGATGAGAATACACGAACACATGTAGGGGTAGGGGGACAACACACACTGGCACCTGTCAGTGGGGGGCCGAGGGGAGGGAAAGCATCAGGATAAGAAGCTAATGCATGCTGGGCTTAATACCTAGGTGACTGCTAGACAGGTGCAGCAAACCACCATGACACATGCTTACCTATGTAACAAACCTGCATGTCCTGCATAGGTATCCCAGAACTTAAAAGTGAATTAAAATTTTTTAAAAAGAAAAGAATTGTGATCTATCTGGGTTCTGATTATAGATTTTCTATAAAACATATGTCATACCTACTTTACTTTTTATTTTTATTTTTTATTTCTTTTTCTAGCCAATTTTAGAAGTTTAAAGGCCACACCTACTTTAAACCCTTTATGATCCAGTAATTTTTTGGTACTGTTGAGTTTTTAAGTTCCTTCTATATATAACTATAAATATTTGGTTAGATTTATAAGAATATATGGACTATAATAGTTTTACGTATTTTTTTCTACTTATACCAAGTAGCACTTTAATTTCTCTTGCTTGTTTCTAGTTCCTTGCCCTTTTTTTCATACACACCTTCCACCTGTGTTTTTCTGAAACCATTTTTTACATTTCAAAATTTAGTTTAACAATGAGAATGCTTTCAGTTGGAAAGGCAAGAAAAACCAGCTCAGAATAGCTTCCACGGTAGGACATATACTGGCTCACAGAAGCAAGAGGTCTGTCTGGAGATTGGCAGGGCTATAAGGTTTGTATCTCCAGGGTCTTGGTTTCTTTCCTTTCTTCCACTCTCCCTCCATCCTGAAATTGACATCTGTCACATTGACAAATGGCCACTGGGTTATGGGGTGCAGGAGGAGAGTGCTGGCTGATGTCGGTTTTCCTTCCCGGAGGCCCCAGCAAACCCTCTTCATTCATCCAGTAAAATCCACAGCACTGACTGCGTACGTGTGCCAGCCCTATTCCAGGTGCTGGGGAAACGGAAGTGACACAAACAGAAATCCTTGCCCACATGGGGGCCTGCATTCTAGACGGTGGAGAAAGACATAAAGGAAAGAGATCAAATGCACAGTATGTAGGCACTGGGAGTGAACATGAAGAGTATAGCAGGTGCAGAGAGGGGATCAGAAGTGCCAAGTGGGATAGGGGCTGCCATTTTGCCTAGGGTGGCAAGAAGGGTGGCCATGAGTAAAGACCTGAAGGAGGCGAGGAGGAGCCACTTGGGCATGGTGAGGGCACAGGTCCTCCACACCTACTCTTTAAAAATGTATCATGTTCTTCTATTTTTTGCTTCACTTCTCTTGACTTTTGGGATGATTTGTTTCTGCTCTTAAGTTTGGTTACTTTAAATTTCATGACCTCGTGTTCTGGTCCTCTGCCTAATTTTGTCCTACTTCCCTTGGGAAATTATATTTGTGTCTGTCATCTGCCCTCTGGCTGTGCTGGTGAGCACTGGGACAAATTATTCATTCAGTTGTTAGATGGCTACCTCTTCTGTCAACAGATTCCACGCCCAGGTTCCCTCTCCTTTTGTTTAGTGACTACAGGTCTTTGAGATGAGAACATTTCCTAATGTGTATTTTAACTTGCACTTTAATTGTGGATAAATGAAATGCTTTCTCCGTGATACGTTTACTTCATATATTAATCTCTAGGATATTTCCAAACTTAATATGGAGTGAGTGTGTGCTATAGATGACTCTCTTTCTATTTCCGCTGCTTGCTCGTTTTTGACCTACCCACTGGCTTTTCTGTCCTCTTGTTTATTCATTAGTAGAGAACACATTTAGGTGAATTGGTCACCCACTCCATCTTGCCACCCTTTCACATGATGCTTTTCTGAAATTTGACATTTTAAACGTGGGGATGTATTCGACTAACCAATATTTATTGTGCTAGGAATTATTTTTAATAAATATTTACTGCTGAGTTAGATCATACAACCATCATCAACTTGGCTCAGTAAATAAAATGCCTTTAGGTAGTTGTCCTTTAGGTGATTCCTCCCTCAGCATTTCTGTTTTCTTTGCTTTTCTGGGGTGGCTCACACAGAAGGTTACCATTGTACCTGTTTCAGGCCCGTGTTATTGGGGACAGTGTTTCAACATCATCAGTCCTCAGCCCCTTCTGCCTTTAATCAGCCTCCTTGAACAGAACCCAATAGAAACTTCATTTTTAATTTTGTGGGTTTTGTTTTATTTATTTACTTATTTTTGGTTTAAACTGAAATACTAATGACTATCACATTGTTTCATGATTCTATGATAAAGATCACTCCTTTGGAATTCAGAAAGACTCAGATTACTTTTTCTTCTCTCTGTCATTTCATTTTTATTTACTGGTATCAAAAAAATTGCCCTATTTTCTGCAAGATATAAAGGGCATCCAAATAGGAAGAGAAGAAGTAAAAATATCCCTTTTTGCAGATGACATTATCCTGTATCTAGAAAATCTCATAATCTCTGCGCCAAAGCTCCTTAAGCTGATAAACAACTTCAGCAAAGTCTCAGAATACAAAATCAATGTGCAAAAATTACTAATATTCCTATATGCCAACCACAGTCAAGCTGAGAGTCAAATCAGGAATGCAGTCCCATTCACAATTGCCACAAAAAATAAGTAATATACCTAGGAATACACCTAACCAATGAGAGATGAAAGGTCGCTACAAGGAGAACTACAAAACTGCTCAAAGAACTCGGAGATGATACAAACAAATGGAAAAACATTCCATGCTCATGGATAGAAAGAATCAATATCATTAAAATGACTATACTGCCCAAAGCAATTTATAGATTCAACACTATTCCTATTAAACTACCATTGACATTCTTCATGGAACTAGAAAAAACTATTTTAAACTTCATATAGACCTGAAAAAGAGCTAGAATAGCCAAGGCGATCCTAAGCAAAAAGAACAAAGCTAGAAGCATTACTTTACAATCATTCTAAGGACATCTACACACATACGTTCATTGCAGCACTATTCACAATAGCAAAGACATGGAATCAACCTAAATGCCCATTAATGGTAGACTGGATATCAAGAAAATGTGGTACATATACACCATGGAATACTAGGCAGCCATAAAAAGAATGAGATCCTCTCCTTTCCAGGAACGTGGATGAAGCTGGAGGCCATTATCCTTAGCAGACTAATGCAGGAACAGAAAACCAGATACCACACGTTCTCACTTATAAGTGGATACTAAATAATGAGAACACATGGACACATAGAGGGGAACAACAGACACTGGGACCTATCAGAGGGTGGAAGGTGGGAGGAGGGAGAGGATCAGGAAATAACTAATGGGTACTTGGCTTAATACCTGGGTGATAGTCTCTGCAACAAACCCCCATGACACACATTTACCTATCTAACCTTCACATGTACCCCTGAACTTAAAGTAAAAGTTCACGAGTATATATATGTGTGTGTGTGTGTATATATATGTGTGTATACATATGTATGTGTATATATGTATTCATATATGCATATACATATATGTATATATGTATATGTTAATATATATTATATATGTATATACACATGTATGTATATATATACACATACACATATATATGTACACACACACATGCCTTTTGACTTGTGTATGTGTGTGTGTATACATACACATAACCTTGTAAACGTCTAGAACAATTCATTCACTCAATTTGGGATTGAAAAGTCATGTTAAATATTTTTCCTTCTATTTTTATATGTGATTTTCTACTTTATTGTGTGTGTGATCTGATTAAATACGACAAACTTTGATCCTTGAGGTCAGAGTCAGCCAAAAACAGGGAGAGCAAACCTCTTGTTAAGCAGGTGACGCAGACTGCAAGACTCAGTACTCAAGAAGGGGCCAGCGGGCGGAGCTTCATCACTTCTTCTCAGAGAGGTGTAATTTCCTGAGAACTAACAGATTTAGGCATTCAGGTACATCAGAGAGAGAAAGTGTAAGAGAGAGGTGACCTAGGGAGGTAACGCCTTAGGAAGCAAGACCCTCCAGAGACCTTGCGTTTTCTGTGGATGGAAGAAGCCGTATGGATGGGTAATGAAAAACAAAGCTGATCTCCCTCACTGATTCAAGATGGCTTTAGAACCAAGCTTGCACCCTTGGGAAAAGAACGCTAAACCTTTCTGGTTACTGAGTACACATTCGCTTCTGGGAAGGACAGGCAAGGTGATATACGGAACAGATAGAGGGAGGTGGGAGTGTTCTCCTTCCTGGCTACAGTCTGTGGGACTGAACAAAGGGAGCCACCATAATGGCTAAAAAGAAAGAAGCAACTTCCTATTTGAAACTTGTAGAGAGCTGAAAGTAGGGCCACTTCTAGGTTCATCCAATGAGCCACCGTCTTCTGTGGTCCTGCCAGGCCTAAGTCTGTACATAATCATTGAAGTGGACTTTGTTTTATTGGATATTTATTTAGCAGATTTAAAGTTCATTCCACAGAAGGTTTTGGTATCATTTTACAGACCCTCAATGACTAAATATGATTTATCTGAGAACAGGGTAAGAAAAAAAGATAGCTGCTTGATAATTTGATAATAAATCCTGTTGGTATGGATGACATCATATATATTTTGAGATTCATGTCATTTTAATTGAGGATTTTAATTAGTGTTTTTTGTTGAGAATAAAATAGTATGCATCCTTACAACTTTGTCTTAAAATCATTTTATTTTTCAAAGGGCTTTCTCTAGCAAAAACATTGATGAAGGTCTCTGTAAAAATTGATCCGCTTCTAACCTCATGTACATTATTTAAAACTTCAAAGAATTTCAGAATTATTTCTGAGAGTATCCTCTCGAGTCAATAGCAGTTCAGCTCCATGAGAGCAGAAACTGTGGACTGTCTGGTTCCCTGATGTATCCACAGCACCCAGAACACGCGGAGCACACAGCAGGTGTTTAATAAATATTTGTGATGGACTGAATGAATCATTCTTAATGGATCAATTTTAGTCATGGATTTTAAGGAACTATGTCTTAGGACTTTATTTCTTACATTTATCATTTTTCACTTTTTCATGCCAATTCCTATATAGAAGCAATTAGGACACATTCTTGTCCTAAGCTACATGAATATTTCCTTTGTACTGGAAATACCCATGTGGCAACAAATATGTGTCCCATTTTTGTTTGTTTGTTTGTTTTTTGCTATGAGAATGCCTTATTAGGCAAAACCACATACTATGGAAATGCTTCAAAATGCAACAGGAGGGCCGTGCACAGTGCCTCACGCCTGTAATCCCAGCACTTTGGGAGGCCAAGGAGGGTGGATCATGAGGTCAGGAGATTGAGACCATCCTGGCTAACATGGTGAAACCCCATTTCTAGTAAAAATACAAAAAGTTAGCCAGGCATGGTGGCATGCACCTGTAGTCCCAGCTATTCAGGAGGCTGAGGCAAGAGAATTGCTTGAACCCGGGAAGCGGATGTTGCACTGAGCAGAGATCTTGCCACTGCACTCCAGCCTGGGCAACAGAGGAAGACTCCAACTCAAAAAAAAAAAAAAAAAAAAAAGAAAGAAAGAAAATGGGAGGAGATGTGAAGATACAAAGAACAAATGCATAGTGACACATGGCTATCAGAACACACTAAATAAAGAATCCACACCACTTCCACCCTTTACCCAGAAAAGGAAGGATCTAGGCCACCTCCTGTTCATGTCCCCCACATCTCATTCTAGTTAAAGCCAAAACAAACAGGCTGCTATTCTCAGCACCCAATGTGGAAGGAATAGCATATATACCAGCCACCTTGTCTCAAAGCAAGGTGGCTTTTTAAAGTCTGCCCAAAAAAGGTCACTGATGGAATAAGCCCTACATTTTGCTTTCTTTTTTTTGAGACAGAGTCTCACTCTTCTGCCCAGGCTGGAGTGCAGTGGCACAATTTTGACTTATTGCATCCTCTGCCTCCTGGGTTCAAGTGATTCTCGTGCCTTGGCCAACCAAGTAGCTGGGATTACAGGCATGAGCCGTCATGCACAGCTAACTTTTGTATTGTTAGTAGAGATGGAGTTTTGGCATGTTGTCTGGCTGGGCTTGAACTCCTGGTCTCAAGTGATCCTCCTGCCTCGACCTCCCAAAGTGCTGGGAGTACAGGTATGAGCCACCTCACACAGCCAGCCTACATTCTGCTTTTTGAGCTGAGTAAAAACCTTTTGGGAAATAGCTCTCAGAAGCAGATATAGGCATAGAGAGCAGCCCTGTCCAGTAGGAATACAGTGTGAGCCACATGTGTAATTTTAGATTTTCGAATAGCCACACTAATTTAAAAATCAGAAAGTAGGTAAAATTAATTGTAATATTTATTTCTTATTTAACCCATTATATCCAAAATATTATTATTTCAACATGTAATCGATATTTAAAAAGCACAAATGAGATACTTTTATTCCTTTTTTGTACCATGTCTTCACAATTCAGTGAATATTTTATTCTTACAGCACATTTCAATTATGAGCCTTCTGTACTGGACAGTGTCATTTTAGAGGCGGGCACAAACATACTGCCATTGCCTGTTCCTCCTCCTGAAATCCTAGGAACAAATGAAAGTTCTAAAATATTTCTCTTCAGTGAATATGAATAGCAGAGATGAATGCAACAGTACATTTCCGTGGACAGACAGGTGAAACAATGCAGTTTTCTGCTACTTTGCAGGAAGATAGGCCCATGTCCCACTGAGCATTTATTGGGCACCACTATAGGCTAGGAAAAGCCCTGGGCTTTTAGAATGGTCTGAGCTTCAAGCCTTGCTGGGGGAAGATGTCCACTTACTCTCACTTTTCAGTCTAGTCTCCAGCAACACTCTTTATAACTCAGTTATAGTATTTATTATATGTAACAAGCATGGGGAAGCTCTCTGGCCATCTCCACGCGAGCTTCATGATTTGTTCACTTAACAGCTATTTATTTAGCGTCTACCATGTGCCAGGCATTGCTCTAGCCATGAGGTGGCAGCAGTGAGCAAATAGACCAACATTTCCATCTTGGTCAAGTTGTATTCTAGTGGAAGGAGACAAACAGTGAAAAACAAAGAGAAAGTAGGAAGCGCTGTCGAGAAAAATAGAACAAGGAATGAGGATGGAAGATCAGGGTCCAAATTTTAAATAGGGGGTCAGGGTCAGGGAGGGTGTCATTGAGAGGGTGAAGTTTCAGGGAAGACTTAATGTTGAGGTGAGGGAACAGGCTCATAGATTTGCTGGAGGAGAATTCCAGATAGGAACTTCTGATGAGGTAGGAACTTCCTCAGGTAGGAACTTCTGATGAGGTAGGAACTTCTGATGACGTAGGAACTTCTGATGACGTAGGAACTTCTGATGAGGTAGGACCTTCCTCAGGTAGGAACTACTAATGTGGTAACTTCTGATGAGTTAAGAACTTCTGATGACGTAGGAACTACTGTTAAGGTAGGAACTTCTGATGAGTGAGGAGCTTCCTCAGGTAGGAACTTCTGATGAGGGACTATGTCTGACATGTTTGAGGGACAGCACAGTGGCCTTTGCAGGACAGCAGGGAAAGCAAGAAGCCAACTATCTGGAGATGAGTCAGAGCGTGCAGCAGTCCCAGAAGGAAGGAACAGGGAAAGAGGCTGTGGTCATGGGGAGTGGAGGAGGGGGTTCTCAGCCACTGTAGAACTTTGGCTTTTACTGGGAGTGCAAGCTTATGCTCATCAATGCAGCAAAATTATGGTAATTATTAGGCCCCCTGCTGAATCATGTTCATTTAATGAAGCTCATATATTATAATCTTATGTATCTTTATGCATTTTAAAACATTCTGAGAGGGGCTGTACACCTAAAAGAGGTTAAGAACCTCTTTTCTCTATTAAGAGAAAATAGAACTCAAATCTCTATTACTGGGATTTGAGTAGGAGAGTCTTGTGATCTGACTTAACATTTGATAGGCATCACTCTGGCAAATTGATGGAGGATGGCTTGTCAGGGACAATGGCAGAAACCTGGAGAGACACTAGGATGCCGTTCTAACAACCCAGGAGAGAGGTGGTGGAGGCCGGACCAGCAGTGGAGGTCATGAGAAGTCATTCCATTCTTAGATGCATTTTGAAAGTAGAGCCAGCCCAAAATTAGGCTGAAAGAGAGGTGTGCAAGAAAACAGGTGAAGCCAAAGGTCTGGGCCTGAACCACTGGAAGGATGGAGCTGTCGTTATCTAAGACAGGAAAGACAGCTGGGTGGAGGGCTTTGGAATGGAAACAGTGAGATGACACTTAGACAGCCAAGTCTTTTCATTTGGGAGATGTAGTGTGCTTTAGCTTAAGTTT
Source organism: Aotus nancymaae (assembly GCF_030222135.1). Lineage (NCBI taxonomy): Eukaryota > Metazoa > Chordata > Mammalia > Primates > Aotidae > Aotus > Aotus nancymaae. The sequence goes on along the minus strand of NW_026988412.1, from coordinate 5,571,311 downwards.
ATCCAGATCTTCCACAGTATCTTAAATCTGTTGTCTGACACCAGTTTCTGAGAGAGGCATATTAAACTCTACCAATGTGATGGTGAACTTCAAACTCTTCTCATAACCCTGTCAATTTTTTACTTCAGTATCCTGAAGCTATATTGTTAGACACCTACAGATACGGTATTGTTACATCTTCCTAGTGAACTTTTACTGGTATTATCAAATAAACACCTTTTTCTCATAATGATTTTTGCCTTAAGATCTAGTTTGTCTGATATTTATACAGCTATGCCAGCTTATTTTTTTGCTATTAGTTACTATTACCTTTTCCTTTCAGTTTTTTAGGCATTATATGTATTTTCGTAACAGCTTTATTGAGATGTAATTCACATGCCATACAATTTACCCTCTTCAAGTGTATAATTCAGTGGTTTGTAGTAGAGTTACAGCATTGTGCAATCATCACCTCTATCTGCTTCTAAAACATTTGTATCACCCAAAGGACACCCTGTGCCTATCAAGCTGTCACTCCCTTTCTCTTCTCCCTCCAGCCCCCGGCAATCACTAATCCACTTTCTATCACTGTAAATCTGCCTATTCTGGACATTTCACATAAATGGAATTACACAACACGTGGCCTTTTGTATAGGGTTTCTCTCACTTCGCACAATGTTTTTCAAGTTCATGCATGTTGGAGTATGTGTCGGTACTTTATTTTCTTTTATGGCTGAATAGTTTTCTGTTGTATGTATAAACCATACTCTGTTTATCCATTTATCAATTGATATGCATTTGGGTTGTTTTCTTTTGGGCTATTGTGAACACTGCTGCTATGAACATTCATGTAATTCATGTACAGGTTTTGTGTGGATATGTTTTTAATTCTCTTGAGTATTTTTCTAGTGCTTTTGTGGTCTTGTTTGTTATATTTACATTTTTCATCCATTAAACTAGATTTTGGTGTAAGGTGGTCATATAACAACCAAGTTCTTAACCTCTCACTTAAAATTGCTCATAAATATTGTTAAGATGGTATTAACTGTTCATATTTTTACCAGTTAATTATAGATATTGGTCTTTGCAAATATGATACTTTGTTTGTACTATGGAAGCATGTATTGCAGTTTAAGTACAGATATTCACTACAGTTAAAAGTTGAATAGATTAGGATATTTTATTGTATCACCATGAGGCAATGTCATTGTCATTTATGTCGTTTATGTCATCGTCATTGAATGGTATTGTCATTGAATGGCATTGTCGTTTATGTCATTGTCATAAATACCCTAGCAACTGAAGAGAATTCACTACAAGGCCAGCTACATAATATATAGGACCCGATACAAAATGAAAATATGGAGCTCTGGTCTAGGGTAGGGCAGTCAGTCTTTCCTTCCCATGAGCTCCAACCCATGGCAAACAGGCATCCAATCAAGGGCCTGTAACCTCTGCGCCAGAATGCACTAAACACCTGGGTGGGGGACGGGTAGGAGGTCCACACTGAGCTGCCAGCCGAACACACCATGGCACTGCCTGCCCAGGGTGGGGACAGCCATCCCCTTGGTCTGACCAGAGACTCCATGGTCTGACCAGAGGCTCCATGGGTTATGTACCTGACTCATGAGCCTCTCTGTACTCTTGTCCAGGAATCTCACTGGGTGTTGGCTGAACAGGAGCTTCCCCAACCAATGCAACCAAAGTCACTCCTGGCAGAAGGAGGAGGCAGCCTTTGTGAGGCAGGAATGGGGAGGCTCTCTAGGGCCCAGGATGCCAGGGGCAGGGAATGGGTAGGAGAAAACCATCATGGAGAGACCGTGGGGAGCACGTGTGTGCAGAGGCTCCAAGGCGCCTGATATGCTCCATTGTGTCACTCAACTTCACTTAAAAACATGAAGTCAAAGATAAAATTATTAAGAACGTTTGAACAGTGGCCTCAGGGCAATAAATTCTGAGTGTGAGGCTCTAAAAGCTCACAGCGCTGTGCCGTTCCCTGGGTCCCACGCTCACGAAGCCAGCTCTGGTGCAACGTGACTTCTTCCTAACGTAATTTAAAAATTTGAAGGGTTTTAACTCTGTGTATGAAATAAGGCATAGTGCTATTTTAAATTAAATGTATTTAAAGTATCTCTGTGTTGTCTTTGGTTAATGGCATTATCAGTGATATTTACCTTATTCTTCACACTTTTTTGTGTCTCAGGTTTCTATAATGACATGAGTTACTTTTATAATTACTCAAACCCCAATGTGATATAAACATACTTTGCTGGATATTATTTTATATAAGTGTGATATGTTACAATTCTGTCTCCATTAGGGGGGAATATGTATTTAGGACTTAAACTTAAAAATATATTCCTCTCCTTATCCAGGTCCATTAATATAAGATTTGCCACTCTCTTGGATACTCCTGGTGTGGAAAATCTTGTCAGCACCCTCATGTTGAATAAAAACATATTGGAGGACTTAGCCCGTTACAACAAGGCTCACAAAGACCCTGTAAGTAGCCGACGTGACCAGACCTCAGGATATGGGGCCATTGTGATGACTCATGTAGATTCAGCCCTGAAGCTTCCTTGGATCCGAGTTGGAAAATCATATGGTGGCAGGCAGTGGAAGTAGAGTTAGAATATGGGAGCAAGAAGAGAAAACCATGGAGAATGGAGCTTAAGGAAGTGAGACCATTCTCACTGGGGACCCCCCAGAGGGATCTGACACCCTAAATCCTTCTCATGGAGATAGAAAATTTGGACTTGATATAGACAATCTTTCAAAATGAGATAGATTCTAGTCTTTGGGATAGGCAGATACAGTATGACCGTGGTTAGGGAAGGGGAGTTTAGGAATCCTTGGGTATCTGGTGCCCACCTCACAGCACTGGGTACCAGATTGAGGGTAGTGGGACCCTATTTGAGCCTACTGGATGATGAGTCTGACCAGACCCTTTTGTTGAGTTGGCTGCATCCCCCAGGATTGCATGGGCTGGGAAAGACCCTGCATGATAAATGCTGGATTCTCTTTCTAGTGTAGTAACGCGTGTGTGCTGTGGCAAAAGCAAGGGTTGTGACAGTCTGTAGGTTAACACTGCTATCTTAAGGGCCATGCCAGTTAATCTAACTACACATGCAAAGATGCAGATAGTTAAAGAATATTGTGCATTGTCACTTTTTGATACATTTTATTTTGAAAAAAAAATTATTGGAGTATAACCAATGAACAGCGTGATCAATTTCACAATTTGCCTACACCATGTAACCAGCACATGTTTTAAGAAACAGCCTAACCACAGCCTGCCGGAAGTCCCTCAATGCCTCTACTCGGGCCTTTCCCTAAGTTAATACCACTTTGACTTCTAAGATCAGAGATTGGCTATGCCTAGTTTTGAACTCTGCATAAATGGAATCATACAGTTTGTTTTCTGATATCAAGTTTCTTTTGCTCAGCAATATGTTTGTAAGAGTTATCCATATTATAGCATGAAGTATTTCACGGCGTGAATATACCACCATTTATTTCTTCATTCTACTATTGAGGTCATTTGGGGAATTCCAGTTATTGGGTCTTTTGGAAAAAAAACTTGTAGTAAATTTGTAAGTCATCAGGAGGGAGACACCAAACACCTAAACATAATGACGTATACACAAATGTTTACTATTTATAAAGGCATCAGACCAAACTAAAGTGAAACTTCCCTTCAGCACATGGTTTTGGCTTTGATTTGTCTTGGACTCTTTGTTTCTTCATTTTTTGCTTCTTCCCTCTTGGCCCCTCTAAGTGATATGAGCTTGAGTCCTGGATCTCAAAGTGTTGTCTAGGGAACCTTGGGGGTCTCTGAAACATGAATTTTCTGGGGGTCTGCAAGGTAAAAACTGTTTTATTCATATTTCACTGTACTGAGATCTGTACTTATGATGCAAAAGCAATGGTGGGTGAAGCTGATGCCAAGCAGAGTGGCTCAAGGAAGTGGCAGCAAATGCCCTAGTGGTCCTGGTGCTCTTTACCATCATCCCAGCAACTACAGAAAGAGCAAACCACCACCTATCAGAATGACTAAAACAAAAAGTAGTGATGCCACTAGCCACTAAATGCTGACGAGGACATGGGGAAATCGGGTCTCTAGTGTTGCTGGTGGGAATGTAGAATGGTGTGGCCACTCTGGAAAACATTTTGGCTGTTTATTTTTCTTTCTTTATTTATTTTGAGATGGAGTCTTGCTCTTGTTGCCCAGACTGGAGTACAATGGCGTGACCTCACCTCACTGCAACCTCCACCTCCTGGATTCAATCAATTCTCCTACCTCAGCCTCCTGAGTAGCTGGAATTACAGGTGCCAGCCTGTAATTTCTGTATTTTTAGTAGAGATGAGGTTTCACCACATTGGCCAGGCTGGTCTCAAACTCCTGGCCTCATATGATCTGCCTGCCTCAGCTTCCCAAAGTGCTGGGATTACAGGCATGAGCCATCACTCCTGGCCTTGGCCATTTATTTAAAAACTAAAACTGCAACCATCTTATGGCTTAACAATTGCATTTGTGGGCTTTTGATCCAGAGAAATGAAGATTTTACACTAATGTCATAGTAGCTATTGTCAGCCCAGATATCCTTCAACAGTGGCACATCATGTCATGGAATATTACTCAGCAATGAAAGGAATGAACTCTTGATACATGCATTGGTTTGGACAAATCTCCAGAGACTTATACTGAGTAGGGAAAAAGAAAGCCAACCCCTGCAGATTGTATCCTCTAGAGTTCCATTTATATGACACTTTGAAGTGACAAGATTTTAGAAATGGAGAACAGGTTATTTGATGCCAGGGGTTAAGGATGTGGGGAGGGTGGGGAGAGAGGGGGCAACTCAGAGGATTTTGTGATATTAGAACTGTGTATTCTGTCTGTGGTGGTGGATGCATAAACCTATAGAGGGGATGAAATTATGTGAAACTCCATACACCACACACGTACACACACACAATTGTATCAATGTCGGTTTCCCGCTTGTAGTATTATACTATGGTTTTGCAAAATATTATCATTAGGGGATACTGAACAAAGTGCACAAGAAATTTCTGTTTTATATATTACACTGCATGTAAATCTACAAGTATGTCAATTAAAGAAAAAGAAAATGAAAAGCCAGTTTCCCTAAGGAATATCCTTGAAGAAGCAGTAAAATTATCAACGTTATTAAATCCTGATAAAGGGTCACATTTGCAATCCTAGCACTTTGGGAGTCTGAGGTGGTTCTTGAAGCCAGGAGTTCAAGACCCACCTGGGCAACATGGTGTAACCTCATCTCTACTAAAAATATGAAAATTAGCTGAGCATGGTGGGGCACACCTGTAGTCCCAGCTGCTTGGGAGGCTGCGGCACAAGAAGTGCTTGAACCCAGCAAGTGGAGGCTGAAATGAGCAGAGATAGTGCCACTGCACTCCAACCTGATTGACAGAGCAATACGCTGTCTCCCTGCAACCAAAAAAATAAAAAAAAACTCCACCCTTAGTATTCTGTGTGGCAAAGTGAGAAGTGCACATGAAGCACTTCTGCAGTGTCCTGGAGCATGTTGGTCATTTCAGGGAAAAGCATTTCTGCAATTATTTTGAGTTGCATGTGGAACCAGCCACCATTTTCATGGAACACCACTTTTATTTAGAAGAACAACTGGCAGACAAAATAAGGTTTTCTGGACTTGGATAGTTGGCAGACATTTTCTTAAAAATGAATGAGGTAGAGCCTGTCACTCCAAGAAAACAACTGCTAGCATTTGTCCTTTCTGATAAAATCAAAGCTGTTAAGAAAAAAAATAGACTTTAAGGAAACCAATAGCTGCGATCATGAGCTTGGCCCCTTCCCAAAACTTAAAGAATGTTTTCCAATGAGACTGGTAGTGATATGAACAAATTTGGTGTTTTGATATTTTGTAATAGAATGGGTCAACACTTGCCATTTTGGGAGGCCAAGGCAGGTGGATAACTTGAGGTCAGGAGTTGGAGACCAGACTGGCCAACACGGGAAAACCTGTCTCTACTGAAAATACAAAAATTAGCCAGGCATGGTGGCACATGCCTGCAATCTCCGCTACCCAGGAGGGTGAGGTAGGAGAATCGCTTGAACCTGGGAGGCAGAAGTTGCAGTGAGCCGAGATCATATTACCGTACTCCAGCCTGAGCGACAGAGCGAGACTCCATCTCAAAAAAAAAAAAATGTAGAATAGGTCAACACTTGGAAAGTCTGCATAGCATTGTGAGCCACTCTTTTCTAGGTACACAATGCATGCTGTTATAAAAGCGTGCTTAAGTAAAATATTCACTCATAGGGCAAAATAGACTGGTGAATATTAATACTGTATGTTAGTATATATGAAGTTCAGTGATACAGTTTTTAGATTCCACTTTGCAACGAATCTTTAAAATGCTACCACTTGTTGACTTTTGGTGGAGCATCAAAGAAGAATACCCACAATTGTCTGAAAAGATAATTTAAATACTTCTCCTTTTTCCAGCTACATACCGTTGTGAAGTCAGATTTTTTTCATATATTTCAACCAAAACAGTATATTGAAAGAGACTGCATGCAGAAGCAGACACGAGAATCCAGCTGTCTTCTATTAAGCCAGACATTAAAGAGATTCACAAAAATATAAAATAATGCCTTTGGGAGGCCAGGATGGGCAGATCACCTGACGTCAGGAGTTTGAGACCACCCTGGCCAACATGGCGGAACCCCATCTCTACTAAAAACACAAAAATTAGAGCTCAAGAAAGCAGATTCTGAATAAAAGGGCCTGGAATTTGAATCTTAGCTCCATTGCTTACTAGCTGGAGATCTTGGCCAGTTCGCCACGCATGCCTTGTTTTCTCGTAAATGAATATAAATAATATCACGGCGGGGTGCGGTGGCTCATGCCTGTAATCCTAACACTAGGAGGCTGTGGCGGGCGGACCACCTGAGGCCAGGAGTTCGAGACCAGCCTAGCCAACATGGTGAAACCCTGTCTACTAAAAATACAAAAAATTAGCAGGGCATGGTGGTGGGTGCCTGTAATCCCAGCTACTTGGGAGGCTGAGGCAGAAGAATCACTTGAACCCAGGAGCCAGCGGCTGCAGTGAGCCGAGATCGCGCCATTGCACTCCAGCCTGGGCAACAACGGTGAAACTCCATCTCAAATGATAATAATAATGTCTCACAGGGTTGATGTGAGGACCAGTGGACACAGGGAGGGCATTTAACTTGCTACCTGACCCAAAGTAAGAGTTGATAGATATTGGTTCTATTGTTATGTGAACGTGGTTAAGACCCACTGTTGCCTGCTTATAAATGCATTCATAGCCATATTTTTAAGGGTCTTAAAATATATGCTTCTCTTTTCAGGATGGAACACTGCTGCAGGCATTTGTAGCTGAAGTTGCAGAACAAATAGTTGGTATTGCAGTGATCACAAATGAAATGGTAAATTGTGAAGTGAATATTAATTTCTTTGATTGTACCCTGTTATATCGTGAATTAGCCCACAATGTCCCTTTTGGTGTTCTATTTTTACTTATTCAATGTGAATGCCTCCTTTTTCTGATGGATATCATGATCATCTGCCTCTGTCCCACTTAGAGGACTTGCAATTCTCCATTTTTTTTTTGCAGTTCAAAATATTTAATATATTACAAAGAATATATGTAGACGTTCTCACCCTAAAAAGTCAGATTACTTTCCACCACCTATACATCTATTAATATATTCCACTGCTCTCCCCAAAGTGTTACTACTGTGGTGATACAGTTATCCCTTCCAGCATTCTTCTTTGCACTTTATTACATCTATTGTGTGTATGTATGTGTGTGTCAAGTGGAGATGTCATTTTATTTTTTCCCAGTGCACAGCCAGCTATTTCAAAGCATTTATTACCGAGTAGTCCGTTCTTTTTCTTATTTTAAAATGCTGTTTTTACATTTATTAAATTTCCATATGCCTATGTCTGCTTTTAAACTCTGTCCTGTTCCATGGATTTATCTGTTGACACCTATTGCATTATCATGTGCTTTTATATCTAGTCGGGGAGTATTTTCTCATTTGGTGTCTTTTAAATTGTTTTGCTTTTTATTTCTTGACTATTTCCTCTTCCAAACCTTGTAATATTTATTATTAATATAGTTTTACCTGTACTTGGATTCTATAGAACAATATAAGCAGAAGTGACATTAAAATATAGAGCCTTCCCTAATGGGATCGTGGACCATGGTTTTCTATGTTGTTGTTGTTGTTTAACTTTTTGGGTTCTTCAGAAATGTTTTGTGGCTTCTTTCATGTGGTTTTCTTTGCATCATAATTTTGCCGTATGAGTTTTTGTTTGTCCTGTGGGTCCACTCTCCACCCTTCTCCACCCTGTTCTGTCCCAGGGAGCCTGACTGACGGGCATAGCATTATGGATGCCTTTGCCTTGGCTTCCTGTTGGATTTGGTGGATGGAGAGCCGTGACAGAAAGAGGAGGGGACAATGACGTCAGGTGCCTCAGCAGGCTGATCGCCACTGAGTTCCCTGACATTTCAAGGCAGCCTCTTCATGATGCTCTCCTTCTGGATTCCTGTAACCAGCGCTCCTCCCATGCCACCCTCTAAGGGTGGGAATAGCTTGCAGTTGCTTCTGCACAGTCCCTACTAATCTCCTTACACCTGCCCCATCCTTGTAAATATTCCCTTTGCTAAAGCCCCCTCCAATTATCCTAATTTGAACATACCATCTGTTTCCTGCTGAGACCCTGACCTGACACAGTTCTAGACATTGATCATTTATTTCTACATGTTTTATGATTTCTCTTGGTATTCTGAATATAGACTTTTCCTCATATTTTCTAAATGTTTGTCTTGCGTATGGGAAAACTACTAGTGTTTGTATTTTGATCTTGTATTCAATCACCTTTCTGAAATTTATTTGACCTTAGAGAGTTTTTCAGCTGATTCTCTTTCCTGCTGCAGCATCACTTCCACCATATTCTACTGGTCAGAGCAGTTTGAGGGCATTCTCAGACTCAAGGGGTGGAGGTGGACTTCTCCTCTCGATGGGAGTGTGGCAGAGTCACTGCAGAAGAGCATGAGGGATGTGGGATGACAGGTACTGTCCTGGTCATCATCTTGGGATCTTTGGATAAGAGAACCTGCTACACCTTCCTTTTTAGTATTTATACCTTTAGGCTTTTTCCAGTTTTAGTGTATGAGTAGAACAACATTGAGTAGTAGTGTTAATAGTATCTGCTTTTCTAGTGTTCTTGATTTTAATGGAATGATTCCATACTTTCCTCCATTTAGCATAATAGTTGCTCTAGGTTTCTGATAGATATCCCTTATCAAGTTAGGAAATGTTCTTCTTTTTCTATCTTATTAAAAGTTTTGGCCGGGTACAGTGGCTCATGTCTGTAATCCCAGCACTTTTGGAGGCCAAGGCAGGCAGAGCACCTCAGGTTGGGAGTTCAAAACCAGCCTAACCAACATGGAGAAACCCTGTCTCCACTAAAAATATAAAAATTAGCCAGGCATGGTGGCATATGCCTGTAATCCCAGCTACTTGGGAGGCTGAGGCAGGAGAATCGCTTGAACCTCAAAGGCAAAGAGTGCGGTGAGCCAAGATCACACCATTGCACTCCAGCCTAGGCAACAAGAGTGAAAGTCTATCTATAAAAAAAAAAAGGTTTTACTATGAATGAGTGTTGAATTTTATCAAATGTGTTTTTGACATTAAGATATGCACATGGCTTTGTTTCTTAAATATTTTACACACTTTCCTTTTTCTTAGATTTATTCCTCTTTCTGATCCAATAATTCTTGGAGTTAGGTATTCTTTTAGAGATGGTGTTGGGTAGTAGGGTTCCTGAGTTCACACAAATATGAGAAGTTTTCATTGGTCCTCGTTTTGTGTGTAGAATTCTCATTTGAATTATTTCTTTTTTTTCCGTTTGTTTAGAAATGGAGTCAAGCTCTGTCACCCAGGCTGGAGTGCAGTGATGCAATCTTGTCTCACTGCAGCCTCCACCTCCTGGGTTCAAGCGATTCTCCTGCCTCAGCCTCCTGTAGCTGGGATTACAGGCATGCACCACCACACCCAGCTAATTTTTGTATTTTTAGTAGAGATGGGGTTTCACCATGTTGGTCAGGCTGGCCTTGAACTCCTGACCTCAGGTGATCTGCCCCACTTGGCCTCCCAAAGTGCTGGGATTACAGGTGTGAGCCATCTGCTTCCGGCCTCATTCTAATTATTTCTCATCAGAATGATGAAGTTTGCCCTCTCATTGTTTTCCAGTATCCAATGTTGTTGATAAATGTAATCTGATACCAACCTGATTCTTGATCCTTTATAAATAAATGTGTGTTTGCTCTCTTTCTTGAGAATTAAATTTTCTTTTTGCCTTTGGAATTCTGAAATTTTGCCAAGAAGTATTTTCTGTCTCTTTTGGCAGTTTTTCTTCTATGATTTCATTAATTATTTCTTCCACTCCATTTTCTCCATTCTCCTTTTCTTAAATTATTTTTTAGATGGATAGTAGATGTTTTGAACTGATTCTTCAGTGTCTTCAAAATGTTACATTTTACTCATCATTTTAGATTTCCTCAATTTGGTCTTTCAAAGCTCTAATTCTTCAGCTGTGTTTATTCTATTACCCAAGTATTCTATTGGAAGCTTTATTTCAGAGTTCATGTATTTAACTTCCAAGTCTCTTTCTTGTTCTCTTATTGTTCCTTTTTGGTACTAGCTTGTTTACTACATGCAAGATCCTTCCTGATCTCTCTGAGTACACTATGTAAGATTTTTTTTTAATTCTCTGCTATTTCCTGAATAATCTGTCTTCTCTGTAGTAAGTTGTATGTTTCTCTATTCTGGTCTTTTTTTATTTGTCAGTTTTCCTTAAAAGTCTCTCCATGTCATGAGTGAAAGATGAAACAATCAGTTTGGGCGGCTGGCGTGGGTATTCTTGACAGTTGTTCTTGTATGTTTCTCCATGGTGTCTCCCCTGTCACTGGTAGTACCACCGCCCCCCTGTCTGATTGGGAGGGAATGGCAGTGTCTGGCTTCCCCTTGTGTTCTTGAATGGAGAACCATCCGGCAGGCAGGGACCCCAGGTGACCCAAAGTAAGAAGGTTTCACGTAGTGGTAAGGTTTTCTTCTAAGGTGAAACTGCCTTACTTTTTTGTCCCCTATTATGCTCTCATTAGTCAAAAAATAATTTTTGTTGTTATTTTAAGGGATTTGGGATGGGAAGAAAATTAGATGCACATGGCCCATCTGCTGCTTTGAGCTAATAACCTCTGTTGGCTCTTTGATTTTTGTTTTTCAATGATTTCTCAGCTCTATACTTATCACTCATTTTATTTTATAATGAGGGATGCCTCCCTGGTAATTAAAGAAAAGTCTTATAGTATAAAGGCCATTGCAGGGTCAATGTAGATTGAAAGCTTGCCAGAACTGCCCTATGGTACTGCCACTGGCCCGGTTACCCCGAGCTCTGTTTCTTCTGTGCTTTATGACAGAAACTGGAAAGGCAGGGGACCTCGAGGAGCTTGGCCACAGATGCCACAGTTTTCATGGATTTGCTGGTGCCAGGCTTGCTGATCACAGAACACATCAGGGTTCTTGTATTCTCCAATTTCTGTTCTTGAAAGTATGCTTTTAAAACAAATTTACCATCGAAAACAAGGAGAAATATAAGTTGGTGTTTTGCCACCTGCATATGATTTGATTTTTCCTGCATTTTGGGTGTGTTTACTGCTGCTGTCATCAGGGAGAGTCACACTCACCTGGGAATGCTCCCCGTCCACCCACACTCCTGACAGTGTGCACTGCTGGGAGGTGACACAGGACAGGCTGGCCCAGGGCACAGTTGGCATGAAGGAGATCTGGGATCCCAGTGCAGTGCGGAGACAGAGGGGTACCAGACCCAGCCCATGGAAACAAGAGCAGTGTGCTTGATATTACCTTTACATGGAAAGACACTCACCAGTCCTTTAAATTACCTTCCACTGTAAAAAATATTACACATCAAGGGGGATAGAAGGTTTAAGAAGTACACATGAATACAGCCCAATTATGCAGTTTTATTGTAGGCCAGCCAGCCATATATGTAATCAATGCATATGACTTGGGGCCAGGCGTGATGGCTGTTAATTCCAGCACTTTGGGAGGCCAAGGCGGGTGGATCACTTGAGGCCAGGAGTTTGAGACCTGCCTGGCCAACATGGTGAAATGCTGTCTCTCCTAAAACTACAGAACAATTAGCCAGGTGTGGTGGTGGGCGCCTACAATCCCAACTAGTTGGGAGGCTGAGGTGGGAGGGTCTCTTGAACCAGGAGGCGAAGGTTGCAGTAAGCAAAGATCACGTCACTGCACTCCAGCCCGGGTAAGAGAGCAAGACTCTCTCTCAAAACAAAACAGTGTGTGACTCGGCGGTGACACATTTCCACACTAACAGGTGAATGATAACGCATCAGAGAGCAACAATGGCTCTGTTTGCCTGACTCCTGAATTTCCCGCGGGCTCTGTCCCTTGTGCTGACCGGCTTGTGCTCATGTCACCTGGCAGTGGCACAGAGCTGCTGTCCTGCCACTTGGCCAATGGCAGAGACTCAGGGCTCTCTGAGTTGATAGCACCCATGAGTGTGGAAGGAGCACATCACAAAGCAGTGCTGCCATCCCCTAAAGACGAGCCATCAGAACAACTAGCACTCAGGAAACATAATTTCTAATTTAAAAAAATTTACCGTGAAAACGAGGTGGCAAATTGGAAGAGAAAAACACATTTCTTACTATCATACCTAAAGTAATATTTAAAAGATATTTATCACAAAATGCATGTAGTTTGTTTAAAACGCTTGTAGAAACCATCCCTTCTGTCTCTTCTGTAGGATGTCGAGTACCTTCGGTCCCATTACAACATTGAAGATTTCATCTACTTCAGTCACCACCAGCGCGAAGAACACGGGCACATGCATCACTTTGCCCTCAACCCCATTTTCCGGCACTACACCAAGTTTTTTCTGAAGGAGATCCTTCGTTTAGGCTTTAAATCCTGTCTCTACTACCCTGTTTACCCAAAATCCAGAGAAGGCAAGGTAAGAGAGTGGTGCGGTCCACTTTCCCAGCAGGTCACTGTTCACAGTGTTGTTGGTGTTGGGTGCTACATTTTATTCATTCCTCTCTTGTTGGGTTTTGATTATAACATGGTCTGAATTTTCAGTGGCCATATTTAGTTTGGCCTTTTTCACATACTACAGTGACATTCTGTAGGCTTCGAATTTCCGAAACTATCACAGCTAATATAATTAGTAGTACAGTTGGTTGGCTTTTCTATATTGACAAAATAGAGACTGAAAACCATGTAAAAGTGCTCTGAAGAGACATGAAGATCTAATCACTTCTTACGATGCATGAGTGCAATGCCAACATGATACTATTCAGTGATTCTGTCTTAGAAGGCTGACGTGCCATCCCGGCATTTCAAAAGCACTATAAACACCCCCACTAGGTGATGGAGAGAAAGCGCGGAGATACCTGACGTTGATGTAACCAGCCCCGTGTAACACTTGCCACACGTGCATGGAGTAATACTGTGGTAATAGACATGGATCTATTACATGGTATGTGTATATGTGGTATGGGTGTGCATGCACAGATCGCAAGCCTCTATCTTACTTGCATACCTCCTATCCCGCTTTAGTGTTCCTCATAGCACTCATCGTCAACTAAAGTTACCATTTTACCCTGAACGCAGCCGTGCTTTTTTCTGTCTTGTTCACAGCTGTATTGCATTGCCTAGAAGAATTACACACACACACACACAAACACACACCCCACACGTTGTCATGCATTCATGCACATATATCACACTCACACACTCATGCATTCACACTTACACTCATGCTTCCCCCCCGCCCCCCCCCCACACTCATATACGGCATCTGGTTGTTCCACAGGCAAGGGCCTATTCCAGCTAGATTTCCAAGGGTTTTTTTTTTACTGCAAATTGGTCTCTCAGTCACTGACAACATTAGTCCTCAAATTGATGTAGACTTGAGGGTGAAGGGATTGAACCCCTAGAGTAGGTAGAAGTTGTCCCGTGAGATTCCACTGATGAACTCACACTTTTCCAGGCTCTGCCTAAAGTCTTTGACATTGTCCCATCTCTTCGCATTAGCACAAGGGAGCTAAAAGATCTTAAAATGCCTTATTATTAGCATGTCTATTTATTAAACAGTCTAGATAGCTCACACCAGTTAGAATGGCGATCATTAAAAAATCTGGAGACAACAGATGCTGGAGAGGATGTGGAGAAATGGGAACACTTACACTGTTGGTGGGAGTGTAAATTAGTGTAACCATTGTGGAAGACAGTGTGGCGATTCCTCAAGGACCTGGAAATAGAAATTCCATTTGACCCAGCAATCCCATTACTGGGTATATATCCAAAAGATTATAGATCATTCTATATAAAGACACATGCACACATATGTTCATTGTGGCACAGTTTACAATAGCAAAGATCTGGAACCAACCCAAATGCCCATTGATGATAGACTGGACAAGGAAAATGTGGCACATATACACCATGGAATACGATGCAGCCATAAAAAAATGATGAGTTTGTGTCCTTTGTAGGGACATGGATGAATCTAGAAACCATCATTCTCAGCAAACTGACACAAGAACAGAAAATCAAACACTGCATGTTCTCACTCATAGGCGGATGTTGAACAATGACAACACACAGACACAGGGAGGGAAGCATTACACACTGGGGTCTTTTGAGGGGGACTAGGGGAGGAACAGTGGGGGTAAGGAGGTTGGGGAGGGACAACATGGGGAGAAACGCCAGATATAGGTGATGGGGGGATGGAGGCGGCAAACCACATTGCCATGTATGTGCCTATGCAACAATCCTGCATGATCTGCACATGTACTCCAGAACCTAAAGTGCAATAAAATATATATATTTTTTAAAAGTCTAAAGTGTATTAGTACATACACATAACAATAATTTTGCCAGTGTATTTTATTTAACAAAAAACGTTTTGGAGAAGTCCAGAGGGAATGGGGAAGAAAGAAGAAAAAACATAGACAAGGTTTTGAGTGAGATGTAGACACTGCTCTAGTTTTTCTTTCTTTTTTTTTTTTCTTATCAAAATGCAGCACCATGGCAATGAAATGGTCCAGCTTTGAACTCACTGAGATGGGAAGGTGACAGTTCTGCTGGAAGATCCTGGTCCTGCACAGTTTTCTTTTACTCTGCAGTTGGCCAAACGCCAGTTTTGTGACCTTCAAGTTGTGATATTAAATTCTTGTTTTTATTCATGAAGTTGCCTGATGTGCTGGGTTAGAGAAAGTCTATTTGCATCCATAATAAAAATAATACCTTGGGCATTTCATTAAATGTTTATACATTTACCTCAATACTATGAAATTAGGAATATGTTCCACGCTGTTGTATATAGCCTCTAAAAACATACTTGGAAACAGATTTCTTCTCAGTCTGCCCTTCCAGTTGATTTCACATATTCATTTAAAACAAGTGTGTCATGTATCAAGCAGTTCCAAATAATTTGGGTAAGAATTCCCAAATTCTGCCATAAATCCCCAATTGACTTCAGTAAAGTAGAGCTTCTTGGCTCACATCATGGGATGGTTTTCTCTCTATCCCTCTGGTCAGGGAATGTATTAAGAGATCTTCCAGGCATAAAAACAAGGTGCTGGCTAGGGTTCTGTTTTTCAGTTTGCGAAGTCAGGGTGTGAAGTTCAGTGGTGAAAAATTTTAGAAAACCATTTTAGAAGCTCATAAAAATCACAGGCTATTTTTAGAACAGCAAAAAAGTCATATGTAAACCATCTAATTATTAAAATACATCTACAGTTCAGTTTTTCTTTCTTTGCTTTCCAGCTTAAATTCAATAAATATATCATTAAAAGTTTTGATTTTACAGTCTAACTCTTCAGATTTAAATGGTTACAATGTCCTGAGTTCATTTCACCAAAACCCCTAAGATTTCATAAATGTGACAGAAATAAAGATCACCATGTTTGGTTTTCTCTGCTAAGTTTTAAAAACTGGATAAATCAATATTTAAAGTATCCCCCAAGACATGGTTTATCATAGTCTATTTCAATAAGTATAAATCCAACTCATAATTTAGTATTAGTCTAAATGTAAATAATATGATCTACTTCTCCCACCCCCACCCCCACTTCCCAGTTTTATCTTTTTGTTATAAAACAGTTTTTTTTTTTTTTAACCAAAGGTCCAGTTGAAGTCACTGAAATCACTATGAGTGACTTTTACAAACAGGAGGATTTTCACATCCATGCTAAGTTACCCCTTGGATGACATTTTTATCTATGTGTCTTTCTTAAAGCAGCTTGTGCCAAACATACAAAGGTTAACAGGATGCAGATAACACAGCTTAATGGGGTCAGATCAGGCTGATGCATGATCACTGTGGAGAAGAATATCCTCCTGGGGAAAATACTTGTACTGAAAAATCCCATAAACCAAACCACTTGTTTATCTGTCATTCCCACAGAGATAGTAATGTAATTACTTTCGTAATTATCTTCATTAGTGTCAGGCATTATCTACAATTCATTCCTCTGCTCGAAGAGTATGTTTGTTTATTTGCTGATTTTTTTTCCTCTCTGAATTGGCCGAGTTAAGAGTTTTGTATTTGTAAAGCTGTACGCAGACATCTGTGCTGTGCCTCTCTGACATTCTCTCCCCTAAAATATAGATTGCTGTCTTTCAGTTCCAGAACCCCTACGCCCACTCCCTGACATCTGCCCTTCATTACTTGGTTCCCGTGCGACCACGACGACAGATTGTCTATCCTCTGGAAAAGCTTGGCATAAACGCTCCATCAAAGGCGGTCTCCAAGGATCTGGTGGGTAGCAGGGCGGCAGGCAGGGCGGCGCGGTGCCAGCTCCCGCGGGCCTGGCAGATGGGGTGGCAGTGCTGTTTTTGCAGGAGCAGGCTGCTTCTTAATTACAGGGAACCTGGTGCTCATACCCTTACAGGCAGAGCCCTTCGAAGGCTCCCCTGCAGCCCTTTCCCTCAAGTGGTTATTTCCCAGCAAGCCTAAAGCAGTAGTCACAAGGCCTTGCAGGGTCATCCCCTGGGGATGCCTCTCAGGCTGCTGTGTCCCAGGACAAAAGGCCTAGAGTCACCCTCCAGCATATTTTCATTTTCTTTGCCTGTCCTCAAAAGCAGATTCCCCCTTTCAATGATGTTTTGCTTTCAAGGCATTAAGTGGTCATTCACTGTTAGGACAAAGCTGACAGAGAAAACAGAACTGGCTGCATTTGAGATGTTTGGGCCCCGGGTCCTAAGCTGGTTTGTTTAACTTCCTCCTCCGGGGGAATCAAGATGATTAGCAGAAGCATATTAGCTGCTATGTGGCAGCAGGAGTTTGTGACTTTAAAATGAATGGCCAGGGGTCACTTTTATTGTCAGAACAGGAAAAAGGACTGAAATCAAACCTAGATATTCTTTTAAATGGAAATGTACCTGTTTTTTCAATAACTTAACTGGAAAACATAATTTTTTCATGATGACTGATATGGGCGTGTAGTGTTTGTATATTCTTCCACTTAAGTAAGTAAAAAAAAAAAATCCCTCAGTGGGCTAACATTTGTCCTTTGTGAGAGAGAAAAAAGGAAAGTGTTAAGTTTAAACTCTCCAAACACTTAACCCAAGGAGCTGCCCCTCAGGGCTGGAGATGATGCTCAGATAACCACCTTGCAACAGGCTCTGCACTGCAGGATGAACATCACCCTACCCAGTTTCTGTCTGTCTTGCCGGTGCACTGAGGGCGGGGAGGGCACCTTGATCAGACCAACTCGGAGGCAGCTTTGTGTCTTACATACATCTTTATATTTGTAAAGTAACAAAAACATTTATGTAGTTGTAAATTTATGTGTGAGTAGAGACTGATCATATAAAGCAGAACTTCTCAATCTACCTGTCTTTTTTTAAAAATTAATATGCAATTAGTCTTAGACTGATAGTTTTGTAAAAGTGAATTCCTGGAAAAACGAGATTAAAAAGCAAAGACAGACAAAATTCTCTTATTATTAGATTTAACAGACATAGCTTTACTCTGTTGGTTTGCTATAAAAGCTTCTGAATGCTTCTCTCCATCTCTCTTACTCATATCTTCAGAGACCAGTAATAGTTTGCACTATTAGGCAATGTTTTAGAGTGATTATCTGAGACAAGTTGAGCCAAGTAGAATATTTTTAGGAGGAATTTCTGTATAATCCTCAAGGCATTGTTCTCTTAGTAGAGCAATAGCATTGCAGTAGCAAACTGTGCAAGGTTGAGCAACTGTCGTTACCAAATGAATGGCACCTGTTCAGGACCGCAGATTGAGTGGCACTGGGCCTCCCATGTCCTCAGCACCCAGCTGCAGTGATTTTCAACTCTTTAGCTAATTTTGGATCTTCTGTGCCCCCACCACTTCCCCTTTCTCCTATATCATTTTGAAGCAAACTCCAGATTCATATCATTTCATCTGAAGGTCACAGGCATATTCTTAAGTAGCAGGGTCCACAGCTCTCGAGATGAGATGTGCCTAGCCCACCTGGAGGATCTTTGGGATGGGTCACCATGTGGTCTGTTTGCATGTGGAGATCCTGGAAACAGACTGCTTTGGAAACAGAGCCAACACCCAGAAGTTTGGTGCAAAGACAAACTTGGGGTCAGAGACAGTGGCTACATGCTGTCTCCACCACTGAAATACAGCTTCCACAGAGGCAAGCTGATCCCTGGAGAAGGCGCCGGGCATAGAAGTACATGGATGCACCAAATGTATGACCTTGTAGCTTCTGCATCAGATCAGGGGCAGGGTGAGAGATGCTGACCTTCTGCAGTCATCGCTGAAACACCTTCAAGTGTGGACAGATCTTAGGACTGGGCCAAGGGAAGAACTTATACTTCAGTGGCAACCCACGGCTCCTGCACCTTCAGCCATTGCTCTGGCAGCATGAGTGGCCTGGGGGAGCTGGAGTGAGGAGTCGGGAGTTGCTGCACGGATATCAGGAAGCATCATTTTTATGAATACGAAGCAGTTCCACACCTGCACCCTCCCTCCCACCCTACTGTGAGATTTTTCACAGTTAGGTGACTTTGAGGTGAGCTGGAGCTCTAAGGCGGGGAGAAAGCCAGAGAAAAACATTTTATTTCATTTAAAATTATCTTGTTACAACCTCCCAGGTTGGCAGGATCCAAAATCGTTGCTTACATTGAATAACCTTTTCCACGGTCATCTCAGTATGCTGTGTCCCCTACCCCTGAGCCCTGGTGTATTTCAGCATAAAGCAGAGATGGATCGTTCAAATCCAGGGTCGAGGAAGACAGCCACTTAGCAGATGGGTGGGAGGAATTATAATGCAGATGCCTGTTACTTGCTGCTAATGCTATTGTGCTTACTTCACAGGTGAATTCTGACTGTTTAAGGGGCACTTTTTTTTATTGCATTTTAGGTTTTGGGGTACATGTGAAGAAATGCAAGATTGTTGCATAGGTACACACATGGCAGTGTGATTTGCTGCCTTCCTCCCCGTCACCTATATCTGGCATTTCTACCCATGTTCTCTCCCCTCAATGCCCCACCCCCCGCTGAACCAACCCAAATGCCCATCGATGATAGACTGGACAGGGAAAATGTGGCACATATACACCATGGAATACTGAGGCACTTTTGTTGCTACTCATCGTACTCAAGCTTTGGAAGATTGTAATGGAGATTTAGATTTAGTAAAAATTTTAGACATATTAGAAATTCAATCACAGGATTATTTATCAAGACCATAATCCACATGGAATGGGCCTTGGCATTCAAAAGTTAAAATGCTAAATTATATTATTAAAAATTATTTTTCTTTTCTTAACATTTTAGACAGTTTTAATGTTTCAGAGTGATTATCTGAGACACGTTGAGCCAAGTAGAATATTTTTAGGAGGAATTTCTGTATAGTCCTCAAGGCATTGTTTTCTTAGTAGAGCAATAGCATTGCAGTAGGAAACTGTGCAAGGTTGAGCAACTGTCGTTACCAAATGAATGAATTTTCCCTTTAAGTTTCACATCTCCCCCCACCCCCTACCCCTCCCAGTGCATTGAGCTTGATATGAGACCCCCAGCTCCCTCACCATGTCTATATCATTTCTCTTGCCGGCCACTCGTCTTTCATACCTTTTATCCTATTTAAAGTATCTTAGAGTGACTGTCCAGTCCCTAGCTTTCACCTAGGAAGCCAATCTTCAAGGGAACAGATCACTCCAGGCATGAGTAATGGGATAGAAAGCATTTCATCTCTGTAGGTTGCCAATTTGAATCTGGCACAAGGCAGCAGTGATTGAAA
This sequence comes from Aotus nancymaae, assembly GCF_030222135.1. Lineage (NCBI taxonomy): Eukaryota > Metazoa > Chordata > Mammalia > Primates > Aotidae > Aotus > Aotus nancymaae. The sequence goes on along the minus strand of NW_026988412.1, from coordinate 5,550,953 downwards.
TTCATCACTGCATGGCAGGGAAATATGCCCTCACTCCCACCCCAGGGCCCTCCTAGTTCCTGCCTGGTTTGGATGATCAGTGTCCTTTCCCTGCCACAGCGCCTTCCCCATCGTTTCTATTAATTGACAGCCCACCCCACAGCAGGCTGTAAGAAAGAACCTAGAAAACATGAATGATTTTCATCACACATTTCAGAACTAGACCTCAAAGATTCATAATAATATCTCCACAGTCAACCAGTATGAATGCATGGGTAAGAGAGAGGGCTTTTTCCTGACCAAGACCATAATTGACATCATAGACCTGGAAGATTCTTCTCTTAGCTTGAATGAGCCATCTTGGCCTGTGCTTTTACATTATTAGAGTTTTTCTCATGGAAGTTTTTCATTAGGTGACTCATCAGGGCCCAGCTGCATAAGTATTTTTTTATATAATAATTTTATTTTTTTAATTTTAATTTTGTGGGTAGGTAGTAGCTATCTATAGGATACATGAGATGTTTTGATACAGGCAGGCAGTGAGTAATGATCACATCATGTAAAATGGGGTATCCATCCATCCCTTTAAGTGTTTATCCTGAATGAGTATTATGATCAGGAAAACATTCAAAATTGGGCTGTATTAATTTAGTGGTTATATTGATTAAAGACACTGGAACAAGCTGTCCTATGCTTAATTTGAGGGTGGGTCTACATACAAGCCTGTTTTCTTTCTTTCCTGCCTCGTACAGGGATTCAGATCTGACTGTCACCATCCATGCCTGCAAGGAGCTTCCAGTCTAGTTTCAGTATTAGCTGAGGGTGGAAGAGGGCTTGTACTGGCCTCCCAGGTGACAAGAACCCAGACTCAGGAGAAATAGCTGCACTGGGCCCAGACCTGTTTCTGCAGAATTTCTGGAGAGGAAATGTGTTTGAAAAAAAATGGCACTGCTTCCTTTCTAGGAATGGGAATTTAAACAACTATGATTTGTCATATTACACTCCAGAAAACATGCTTTGAACTTAAACAGCCCCTCCCATTGCCTCAATATCAATAGATGCTCCCCATCATCCACTTTAGTCACTTCAGCTCTTCATCTTGGTTTATAGTGTTCATAGAATTATAGCGTAAACTCACCTCTCTCTCAGATATTTTCAGAACTAAATCAACCCTTCATTCTTACTGAGGAATCATAATTTCAGAGTGATCTTGTTTTTTCTGATTGCTTATATTGATGGTCTGATTAAATCTCGATTAATGAATTCTTCAGAGGCCTCCATTTGGATTCTGTGCATTCATTTCTCCACATTTTCCCTTTGTCTTTCTACAAAGAGAAATGACGGTTTATGGAACCCCTCCCCCTCAGAGCTAAGTGGTGGCCCTGCTTTTTTCTGGTATGTGATCTCTCAGGAAGATGTCACTCACTGGCATTCAGTTACCCTTTGAATTGCCCCTTTTCATCTGGCTATACTTCCCAGTCCAGCTATAATTACCATCTGATGGACTGTTACTGGATACTGTTTCACTTGTGCATCTGCTGCCCTAGGAAATTGCATTATTCTCCCAGCACCTGCTAGATTTTCCCCAGCTTCATTGTTTCCCAGCCCCTTCCTTAAACTTGGTAACTTTCACTGCCAGTGGTTAGACTTCCCTTGGTTATATTTGTGGTCAGGGCGAGTGGTGTGTTTTTAGCTCTTTGGCTGTCACCTTGGTAGAGGTTTCTAAAAATGCAGACCTGTATTTTTTCAGCATCATACATTCTCTGATCATTATTAATATGACTACGGGAGGAATATGTTCTTGAAATGAAATTAACCCATTTTAAATCATCACCATGAATCCAGTTTGGTTCTTCAAGCCACTTCCCAGGCAGTTTCTATGTGTTTGCACTATCTATGGGAAATACATTTCCTTCTATTAATAGTGAACTCTTCTCTGAGATTCTTAGGATCATTTACATAAATTCCTTTATGGGCTTTTTTCTTTCGACAATACAAGTTCTATGGTCATTTCTTTCCAATTCTCTGAAAACTAACCAGTTTAATATAATATGTTATATATTATATATGTGTGTATTACATAAATAGTATATAAATGTACACCAGAAGGACTTATAAATCAGTGTTTATTCTTACTACTGTCGTAATTTCTCCCTCTCAGAAAGGTTACAAGGTAATAAAAAGAACAACTATTGTTGCATTACTATTACCTCTTGAGCTCTTGCTTAAAGGCTTCCCATGGAGTTTCTCATTTAGTTCTGGCATCAGCACTTGTAGATAGTTACTGCCATTACCATCCTCAGTGCACCTAATGCAAACAGACTTGCCAGGGGGGCAGGTAAATAACTTGTCCAAAGGCAAATTACTTGACAGAGTTTCAAACCCAGCCAGTTGGTTGCCCACTCCTAGCTTTAACTGCTACAGATATACTTTCCTACCTACCAGTCCTACTAATATGACTCATTACAGGAAAGCCAAACCGCAGAAAAGGAAGATGGCTTGGTATAGATCTTGTTGAACCTCACAAATCTTTGGCACCAAGTACTTAAACAAAAATGACCCACAGACGACTGGCCTTCCCCCAGTGCAGTTTGAATTTTCCTCTTGGCTGAATCATCTGCTCTTGGGTTTCATCTGGTACCAGCCTGACCCTGTCTGACCTGGGCTAGGAAGGAGCAGACATGGGTTCAGGTTGGTGTGCTGGCAGGTTTTGGACACCCGCTGATTCAGGCTGTCTGCAGTTAGCTCTCTGTTGTATGGGTTTGTTGTTACAAACCTTTGTGATTTTTGTTATTACAAAAATTCTTTGTTGTTACAAAATTATGGTGGCAGCTGTTGGGAAAGGAAGAAAAAGGGTGAAGGGGAGGAAGGCAGCAAATCACACTGCCACCTATGCACCTATGCAACTATCTTGCATGTTCTTCACATGTACCCCAAAACTAAAATGCAATAAAAATAAATTTAAAAAATAAAATAAATAAATAAATAAAAAGAAAAATGATTATGATCCCATATGGAGGCTACAACATACATTTCTCAAGCTTCAGTTCTATGTTGGACATGGCTTCAGAACCCAAGGAAAGGCCCATCAGTTGAGTGACTGAGGGTTTATTTAGCGGGGTGGGGGTGGAGGGGAGAGACAGGATGTGAATTAGTGGCATGATCAACAAGCTGGGGAAATTGTTGAGAAACTGGGCTGTGGTCAGGTGGTAAGATGAGGCTTTGAGGGTATGATAGAGAAGAAATTGGGAAAAGTAACTTCTTAACATCTTAGTATTGTCAAGAATCAACACTATATCTTATCCTCATATTCTAGGACAGATATTTAGAGGACAGTCTCTCTCTTCCCCCATCCATGTCTTTAATAGCTTCATATTGTGATATAAATCATATATATATACACCATACAATTCACTCACTTAAATTGTACAATTCAAAGGTTTATAGTATATTCGGAGTTGAACAATCATTACCGCTATCTACTTTTAGAACATTTTCATCACCCCTAAAAGGAACCTGTGCCCATTGGCAGTCACTTCCTGTCTCTCCAGCCCTCTCGTCTCAGCCCTAGACAACCAGCAATTTACTTAATCTCTCTATGAATTTACCGATTCCGGATATTTCATACAAGTGGCAACATATACTATGCAGTATTTTGTGACTGGCTTCAGAGCATGCTTTCAAGGTCCATCCACATTGTAGTGTGTATCTGTACTTCATTCCTTTTTTATTGAATATCCTATTGTGTGGATAGTACTATATTTTATTTTTTTCATGCATGAGTTGATGAACATTTGATTTATTTCTACTATTTAGCTATGAAGAAAATCTTCCTATGAAAATTTGCTCACAGGTTTTTGGGCATATATATGTTTTCATTTGTGGGATGGTGTCTATATCTACAAGTGGGATTGCTGGGTCACATGGTAACTCTGTTTAATGTTTTGAGGAACTGCCAAACTATTTTCCAAAGTGACTGCATTATTTTGCATTCTTTCGTTCTTAGATCAGATCTAGCATTCTGGCTGGTAATTCTGGCTGGTAATAGAACTTGTATGAAGTGCTGGACAAATCAAGGCCATTGAGGGGCAATGTCTCTAACTGTTCTTTCGGTTTCAGAAGTAGAATTTCTGCCACTCCGAGAGAGCTTCATACACACATTTGAGACTGCACTGCTAATAATGCATCAGTTCTTTTGAAAGCAGAGATTTTTCTTAAATAAAACCTCTGTTATCTTTCCTGCTTCACCCTCTCTGACTCAGCAGCCCCTTGTGGTCCTGTGCAGACATTTAAGAGAGCTCAGACAGCAAAGAAAATGGCCATCCAAATGCAGGAGGAAAATGGGGGACTTTCTGTTTTTTTTTTTAAAGCCACCAGCATGTTCTTTGTTTGATCCCCCTTTAGTAATATTATTGCTCTTAAAAAGAGCTGCCACTGCTCCCAACAGAAAAGAAAAATATCCTGAGGGTTTCCTGGATGCTGATTGGGTTCTTGCCACAACCCAGTAGGAGGAAAAAAAAAAATGCATTCTGTTCCCTGCAGAGCCAGGGTAATGAATGCCACAGAGGTCCAGAAGTGCCTCCGGACGCATCAGCTGCCTGCTGCAGAGCTCTGGAAGCCTGCAGCCTAGCAAGGCTTCTGGGTGGAGCTGAGTTCCCGGGCAGAAACTGGCCTTCGCAGCTAAGTGGCTTCTTCAGAATCCGCCTTCAGGGAGGAGAGGAATGGCAGCTCCAACGTGAGGCTTTGCTTTGTGTATTTCAAAGTAGCTGGGGACATAAAATGACAAAGGGGACAATTAAAGCTGCAGATCCTGACTAGAGAAGTGACATCTTTTCTCCTTGATTAGAAATAAATATATTATTACAAAAGCAGCCCATGTTTTTGGTAGAAATTTTATGAAAAAACAATAGAGAAAATCAGTAAAACGTTCAGTCCTCCTATCTTTTTATTAGATTTTGGGGTTTTAGCTTCCAGACTATTTTCTGTGAAAAAGACTACATATATACTGTTAGATATGGGGTCATTGTGTTTGCAGCATGCCTCTTCACTTCATGTGTTTTGGCTATATTTACTTGTTACTAAGTATCGTAAAGTGTGATTTTCGTGGCCACGCAGTTGTATGTTAACCAGCAAGCCCTGCCGCTCAGTGCGTACTTTCCTCCTGCCAGGCCCTGCGTTACATCCTGTCCTGGATAATCTTTCATTCTCATAGATATTTCAGCGTCATCGGCTCCATTTTGCAGTGGGGAAAACTGAGGTTAGGAGAGGTTTGGTAATGCAGGTGAGCATTAAGCCAGCAGGACTTGTGGGATAGTCACAAAGCCACTTGAGCTCTATCTCATTGCCCTGTAAATATGCTCCATGTGGCTGAGTTTTCTCCTGCACCCAGATGAAAAGTGAGCAAGTTCTGGGACCTTCTGGTCAATTCTAGGTCATTAAAGCTGTATGGGTCACTTACAGTCACAATACATGATCTTAATTCCGTAAAATGTTCAGTTTCATTTGGTGTAATAATCCAAACTCAATTTTCATCCAAGGGTTAGACTCCCCTGACCCGCTGCTGAAGGCTGCAGCACATAGGAAGCCTGTGGCTGGAGAAGGCAGGACAGGGCAGTCCTCTTCTCTCTTCCTAACTCCCATGCCCCTTCCGCTTACTTAGCATTTATATAGCTTTTCAGTATTTAGTGCTTTCTCTTTCTTTAGCCTATTAGTGTCTTCTTATTATTGAGCGTATTTCTAGTCCTTCTGAAATTGGGGTCAGGGCAGGGAGAAACAGTTGGAGGAGCAGGCAAGTCTGAACTTGGCCATTGCTGTCGTAAGATTGTCCCTACTCTGTGAGCTGGACTCCTCTTCCCTTAGTGTGTGTTTGCAGCTTCCTAGGGGATTCCTGTCTCTGGATACCTCTCACCAGCATTCCCCTGATGAAGAAGATGCCATCCTCTAGCTTTCATACCGAGTCTCATTTGCCCCTGGAGGTGTCCTATAGGTAGGACCTGCGAGAAGGGCTCTTGCCTCTGTGGGTCAGCAGGCCACCTGCCCTTCAGCTCCTTCAGCACACCCGTCCACTGCCTCTGGGGGACTCACGTGAAGCTCTTGGAGGGCTCCCAAAACCTTTCTGTGACTTGAAGCAGAAGACCCCCCTCCCACATCTGTCCTCTTTGGGGTGGAGGGCGTGGGACTCACAGCGCATCAACAGCTCTCCAGGACGAAATCTTCAGAAAAGCTCCTTTTGCATCTACTCATCTAACCCCTTCATGTCTTCATTATGAACTAGGGGTTAAAAGGCACTTAAACAGCACTTGCCACTGACTTGGCATTTTTATAAGGGGGCTCCTTTGGAATGTAGCATCTATTATCTTCATGCTGAGGCCACACATCTGCTAAGTTGTGGTTTGGGAGCCAAACGGTGTGATGCCAGAGCCCACAATTCACCTTTGCTGTTTGCAGGCCCATTCCCTCATGTTGGTCATTAAAGTTTTTGTCCCAATTTTTATCATGATGAACAATGCCACCATGTCTGTTCTTATTATTTTTCAGCACATTTGTGATGATTTCCTTTGAATAAATTCCTAGAAATGTTATTTCTAGATCAAAGATAAAGTTACTATCTCTTTAATCAAAAAACATAAAGCTTTAGAATTTGAAAATGAAGACCTGTGATTCCTGAATTGAAAAAGATTATTTCTCTTGGCAATATGTTGCCTTATCTAAGCGACATACAGAGTACAGAGATGTACAACAAGCCCTCTTGTTTATCAGATACAGATTTTTAAGACAAGAAACCAAGTGTGCAAATTATACCACTTTTATTTTCCTATTTTTATCTAATTAAACTGAGTCTCTGCTTTGAAACTTTTATTCTACCCAATGGGGGTAAAAGTAACCTCCATCAATTCTAGGTAGAGTTAACGATTTAATGTTCCATTGAGTCCATTTGGGAGCTTCTCCTCGTCTTTCATGCTTTTAGGAGGGTGGGGAAGACATCCAAGTTCTCAGGAGCTCATGGACTTGGACTGTCATGGTATCAGGGCAGGTGGTAAGGAGAATGGGAGGGGAGGTATCTGCTACTTAGGTATTGCCCATCCTCACGGGAATCCCAAGTTCAGAACATCAGCCTTTGTCCTCAGGCAGAGTCGGCCCTTGTCCTGGCATCTAAGCCTCCACAGCCCTCACTGCTTTCTGCAGAGGTGTTTCTTCCTCACAGCCTTGAGGCCAGTCTGACTGTGGCCTTGTGTCCCCTGGAGCCAGGCGCTCTCTTCCTCTCCCGTGTTCCCTGCTTTGGGCTTCAGGAAGCTCATTTCCTTCTTCATCCCGGAAGCTCCCTCAGCCATCTCCACTGGACTCTTCCCAGGACAAGGTGGCAGGAGAGTTTCCCTTGTGAGGCAGTTTCCTCTACTCTTGTATTCTCCAAAATCTTTGTGGGGATCCTGCCCACTTCCCCCAACTTTCCTGGCCTTAGCCAGAGGGAGGGACAGGGTGGTGCTGTACCGATTTCTCCTTCTTCCCCTCTGGCTTTCCTCCTCCTGGTCTTTAGACAGTGCACTCGCTGTCTCCGTGTGTTCTTCTGCATCTGTCATTGGAAGCATCAACTTTGACTTTTGATGCGTAACAGTCAGGCTTTTGAGACTCAGAAAACCTTCTTGCAACCTGTTATCTGCCTAGAAACAAAACAGCACAGAATTGATGCATTTGTTCTCCGGGGCGGGGTCTGCCCAAAGGCCTGGTGTCCCCTGGCTGTTGCCTGCAGCATCAGGAGGGGTCATGAGTCAGCAGGGATTGGCAGAAATGAAACACATCTGCTAGTACAAAAACAGCACCCCACTAGGATGACAGCAGCGACAGACACATGAAACACAGACCACATGAAGGCCCCTCTGGGGCTGGTTAATTCCCTCTGGCCTGAAGAAAAATTATAAAAATGTGATTGCATTCATTATGAAGTGATTGGATGTCAGTAGATGCATATAGAATAAAGTACAGTATCATAAGCCTAATTTTTAGGTCTTTTTATTAAAACTTTCATTTATTATACCTTTTAATAAATTCTAATTTTACAAATGGGAGATGGGCCAGGCACAGTGGCTCACAGCCTATCATCCTTTGGGAGGCTGAAGTAGGAAGATCACTTGGAGCCAGGAGTTTGAGACCAGCCTGGGCAACACACTGAGACTCCATCTCTACAAAAAATAAGCAATAAAAAAAATGGGTTATGCTTTCCTGGAAGATGTGAAAGATCAAGCAAAACAACCAAGAACCTAGAGAGCTTTTACATTCAAACTGAACTGAGACAGATTAAAAGCCTTCCACGGTTCAGTAATTTTCCTAAAGCAGTCTGAGTTTTGTTGTCATTATTTGCACACTCACCAAATCCAGAGGGAAAATGGCATTTGAGTTCATCAGAGGCAGAGGATTAAATGGGCTTGGAAAGTGCAGTACCTGGTTAGCCAGGGGCACAGTCCTCCCCAAGAGCTGCCCCACACGGACTTAGCCAAGTGGGCATGAACTGCTGTGTCACCCCATTAGAGAAGCAGCTTGAAGCCTACAGTCCTCAGTTCTCAATCTGCTCCCTTTCTCCAGGGTTGAACCACTTTAGGTATCAAAACTTTTACTCTGAATGTTGCCTCAAGACCATTAAGCTTAGTCAAGATTACTGATGTCACGATCTCCATAGTAACCAACTTAATAAGCAAGAAGAAAATATAAAAGATGACTTAAAACAGGGAAAAAAACAGAATAAATAAAGTATGAAAATAGCATGGGAGCCATAAAGATTTTTTTATTGCTACTTGTTTGAGATATCAAACATGACTCAGCTGCAGTGCAGGCAGGCATGAGCCACTCGGTCAGTCGAAATCCATGGCAATAAACGTAAATTACAGACTATGCCACGTTCCTACTTCTTGTGCTGTTCAGTTGTGTCCCAGGTTTTGTTTGTTTTATTTTGTGTTTTCATATAATTCAGTGCATTGAAATTATCACCATGGTAGTCATTGTAATTGTGGTTTTAATGGCAGTTTATGTATTTAACCAGAAAGAGCTATGCTTCCAGGGAACGGGTCTTAGGCAGCACTTTCCAGTCATCTTAGCAGAACTCCTCTAGTGAAAACCACCCCCTCCTACTGCCATTCGCGGATATACAGGATGGAGCTTTCATGAAACTGGAGTTGATGGTTGATTTAAAAATGGAATCGAGTATTGTCTGTCACAAATCACAATTGAGCAGTTCTCAAAGATGGTCTGACAATGTCCCACAGGATTGTAAACCGCAAGTCTTTTGATTTGTTTACCAGACAACATGGATCCCCACATAGTGGGTCTTTGGTCACAGTGTGTTGGTAGGACTGAGGCTGGCAGGTCCTTTTCAGACCATGTGACTTCTAACAGCTCAGCACTTACACCACCCCATTCAAGAGCAGAAGGTGGCCAGAGCTCACAGAGTTCAAATTCTAAAAGGATCTCCAGGCCCCTGAGGACTCAGATGCTTCTCATGACTCTCTCTCTCCGTCCCTTTCTCCCTCCAGCCATCTCTCTCTCTCTCTCTCTCTCTCTCTCTCTCACACACACACACCAGGCATACATAAAAACATACACACAGAGTACACACAATCCCCATCCAAGTGTGGCCCTGGGGAAGTGCTCACACTTCCAATTCCAAGCATGACTACACATTGTCACTTCCTGGTGCAATGGGAAACGACAGCCTGATTCTGGAGTTCTGTGACCCACCCCCACCTCACCAAGAGCCAGGTTGCTCCACCAGAAACCGGGTGGATTTGTCTCTTCCTGAGCTTGTTTCTCTGCCCCCACCAAACCATGTTTCTAGGTGTCCTGCTTTTTGTCCACGACTCCGATAAACACCATGGCTTTTGTGTCTTCTCTTCTTCTGAGACAGGGACCCCTGCCATCCTCCACCCCCATCTGCCATGGAGAAGTCCCCTTGTTGGTCACTCTCAGCTCCTGCCTGGACAGGCTTTTCTTCAGAGACCTCAAGCCCAGGGCCTGTTGTGCATCACTGGTTAGGAGGCTTGGAGGTGGAGAATTAATTTATGTCATTCATCAAGTCAGTATTGTTGCATGCTGATCATGTGGTGGGCCCAGTTCTGTGCTCTGTGGGGACAGGCATAAATAGGCACATCCCTGTCACATAGCACTTGCCTTCTAGTGGGGACAGCAGACAGTACACAGACCAGGAGGCACTGTGTCCAGTGGCAGCAAGTGCCATCAGGAGGAGAGCCTGGGAGGGGAGGGTGGGAACAGGGCAGGCCCAATCCCTCTGATAAGGGTCATTTAAGCAGATCCCTGACTCCACAGGACACAGAGGTGGTGTGTGGGCCACAAGGAAGCAGCTGATGCCACTTCTTCCCTCGGACCCGCCCCCCCAGAAGCCTCTGCAGCCTGTGAGCCTCCTCCTCCAAAAGACACGCCTCCACACACAGCCCATACAGCTTCGGTGCCTTTGACTTAGTTTCCTAATTACTTTGAAAGAATTTCATGCAAGGAGCTCATCGGATACAGTTAAAACATGTCAAATACATTCTCAAGGCAAACCCTCCCACGTTTAACCTTGTCCAGCTTGCTCAAATGATAACCAGTGCTATGTGTGATTGTAACTCCCCTTGAAACCTCCATTTCTATTTTTCAAAACAGGAGGGAAAAGCAAGCCAGTGGGCTCAGAACATGAATTTAGAATTTCAGTAATCCAAATTATGGAAAAGTTGAAATATTTTACCTCCATGCAGTTGGCCTCCCAGGAATTCCCAGGGAGGACATTGTATCTGTTTAAGGAAAAAATGACAAAGTAACCCGTTTTGAAGGCTCTGCTCAACAGATGTGTAGAGTATAGAAATCTATGTATTATTAAATAATTCTTTTTAATATGCTCAAGAATAAGCAATTTGTAAGCCTGTTTGCGTTCTCACCATCTGGGTGCATTCTGTCACCCATCTGTTTCACGTAATTATGTAATTATCAATATAAGGAAAGAATAGGTGATATAATTAACAAGAAAAACGGATCCACACTGAAGAGTAAAAATGACATGCATCTGTTGAATAGCTTTTTGTTTCTCTCCCTTCATTGTTAACTGGTTTTTTTACACCCTCAGGAGAGCTGTTTTTGCCATGGCGTGCAATCTCTCTCTCCCTCCCTGTCTCTCTCTTTCGTGTGAAGGCAGAGTGTTTTGTAAGGTAGTATGGCAAGTGACACAACTTTGAAAGAAAGGGGCAAGGCCTTCTTGAAGTTACTCATTGATTCTCTACCTCTGGGAAGGTCCTGATAGTCACTTCCAGAAGATGTAAGGTAGCAGCTAGAACTTTAGGAATTTTAAATTAATTAGTGACAGATGGAAGGACAGGGCAGTATGGGTCTTTCTCAGGATATTGGACAGAGAAGCTGCTTTAGAAAAAATCTTACACTTGGTGCTTTTTGTTTTGATGTCAAGGCTCAGGCAATATGTGTTTGTTTCATAACAGACCACAATCCCAGTGGATTGTGTTAGTTTCTGTGTAATTCCACTAAAGTTAGTCCTTGGAGTAGCTCCTTTGTGTAACAGAGCTTTGTGTATGTGGGCACACAGATGGAATTCAGGCAACTTCTTCAGCCTGTGGACTTCAGTGGCGGGAGAGTAGCCACCCCCTCCTCTGTCTGACCAGGCTGGACTCCAAAGTTCTCCCTCAATGACTTGGAACCAGCAATACATGTGATTCAAGGAGAGGCATCACAATGTCCTCTTAATTCCTGTGACCCCCCACCCCCACCCCAAGCCCTTCTGTTGAGTCCTAAATTCCATTTCCAAAGACAAACACTGTCTGCAGGGGTTCTCCCCAACAGCGGAGAAAGCCATAACTGAAGATGCATGGTCTTGACAAAACCTTGGCTTTCAACCCCAAGACACACAAAGAAGACACACAGTCCCCCGACTGCTATAAACAGCAGTCACTATTAGAGATGAAGGTCTAAAATCTCAACACTTCTTTCCACTGATTGAAAATTAGGGAGCAGGGCTCCCCTCCTGGCCTCCTCAGTGTTCTGCAGACTATTCTGCCCTCCATCCCAACAGGGGTCCTGCCTGCAGAGTGCTGCACCTGCTTCCTGTTCAGGGCACAGGGCAGGCAGGAGAGTGGCGAGAGAGCAGCATCCACAGGGAGCAGACCCATAAAACTACAGAGGCTTTTTAAGCAACAGCTCTCACCAAGGAGTTAAACCTCATGTACACACTGACAGAGAAATCTCTTATTCAGTTACTTCTAAACTTCTTTGTTCTTCAAACAGTGCCACTCAGTCTAGGGATCACTGTTTTCTCTTGCTAGGTGATCATTTTACAAGTGGAGATTGTGTTGTTTTAGAAACGCGTGCTCATCTTGGCATCTCGTGACAGAGCCTCTTGATGGCACGGTCTCCTTCCAGGCTTGGCTTCTGGTTCACCTCCCACACGGGGAGCCTCATGTCACGGCAGCCATTGGCTTCTCTGCCTTCATTGTTCCATGTCCAGCAAGCAAATAAATAACTAGTTCCCACACAGGTTTCTCTTTGTTTCTTGGAGTCACAAATTATGCTTTGATAAATCCTCCATAAGGCCTTCCTCTAATCCTCCATAAAACCGTCCTCTAATCTATCTGTATTTTGAATTGTTATTTCTTAAGATTTTGTTCTTAAAACAATGGATATCCATAGAACAAGCATATCGGAGAAATTACTGGCACAGCATGGGGAGAGTATTTGGAAGGAATAAGTAGTAGGGACAAACGTGGCTGGGGATTTTCTTGGTTTTGACTTTATGTTTCCTTAAATCTAAAGTTAAAACTGTTTAATTGCAATCATCACTGACTAATCCATTAAGGATTTTAAAGAGAATAATACCATGTGACTCCTAAACAACCTTTTGTTTGCCATTTCTAGCTTTGAAAGGTTTTAACAATGATTGCCTTTTCAAGACACATTTCAATTATATTCTTTAGTATTTAACAAAAGGACATAGAGTGATTCTTTCTCAAGAGAAAATTATTGTAGAAGACCTATTTATATATATATATATATTCAACTAAAATAAAATTAAAATCTTCATATTCTATACTGAACCACATTAAAAATCATTAAAGCTTAGACTATATGGTTTTCATTTAACCCTCAAAAGTGGCATTAATTTTTCAAGTGATAACTGTTGCTTAAGATGCTATTGTGCCTGTGTGATAAATGTTTAATGATTTGGTAGTACATGCATGGCTTAAAATCCATTATTTATTGCACCTTTGCTTGCCTGGCAAAGGTGACGATTTTATAGCCCCAGCAGTCATGCAAACACATTTATACCAAACCGATGACTGATAATAAATTTCCTTACTGTAAATGTCAGTGGGTTTCATGTGTTGCTGCCATTACATCTTGTTTGGAAGCTGAATGCTACACAGTTATGGGAGGCGCCAGATGGTGTCATTAACACGAACACTGGGACTGTTTACCGCTGACGTGCGTGTGAGAAATTAAAAGTACGTGACCTATCTTTACACTGACGCATGATGTCAGTGGTGAACGGGTGTTAATTACAGTGCAATATACTTGCCTAGTCTCTTCCATCCCACTCAGAGGGCTTTTAGGGAATTTTTTGAAAATAGTTTGTGTTTGAATATACACAGAGTGAGCAAAAAGGAAAATTTCCCAAGGACTCCTGTTTGGTTTTGTATTTGGAGTCTCAGACGCCCTGAAAGTCACAGCTGTCATCACATAGGTGTCACCCTCATGAGCAGCAACCTGCTCCCCTGCCAGGACGCCAGGACTTCTGGGCATGGAGAAGCCTTTTGTGCTGATTAATTACAGCAGAATTGTTATTGCTGTTTGCTTGGCTTGGGGTTTTATTATTTTTATTTTCGTAACTACTTCAGATATTTTGAATATTGTTTTGGAAAAGTTTCGAGAGCATAAAAAAATTAATGTTTTTTAAAAGTGCTGTCAAAATAATCAGGAATCGATTCAAAGAATGAGAAGAAAAATAGTGGAAATTTTCTGTACCAATTTTTTTTCATGGGATGGGATTTTCATTTCCTAAGAATTAGCAGTAAAGACTTAGATCTTTATTTTCCCTGATCTGATGTGAGGTATCTGAATGACTGAAATTAGCCTTGTGTGTTTTATTAAAATGTGTCTCTAACTTGTGTTCAGCAGTGGCCACTCCCATTTGTTGTATTTCAGCTTCCTGTTGAGGTTTCTGCTTAGCTCTCTTTTCATTTCTATTTAAAAAGAAGCTAGATTTGTTTTATTCCTCCCTCCAAGTTCTTCACTTGAACCAAGAGGCCATTCCATTGAATCTGACCAAATTCCTTTGAACTTTGTAGCCTTAGCATACTCTGTAGGAATTTTCAGAAAGGCTTATTCTTTCCAAACAATCATTGTGCATTGCTTTTACAAAAGCCCAGCGAGCCTTTTGGTGTACAGAATTTTAAAGTCATGTGAAAAAGAATACAAACCATTGTTTGCATTGAGATGAAAGAGATATGCTTAATTTCTTCAGACTAAATCAGAGATACAATTGGATGTCAAGAGAAATAGTGAGCCTAACTGAAAGAATAAAAATGTGCATGGAGGCACACATTAGAAATTTAAAATAGAGTTGTGCATGTTAGCTTGCTTACAGGACACATGTGTGTTGAAAATATCTAGGAGTGAAAATAAATGTGAAATAAATATCCAGGAGTGAAAATGGTGGCAAGATAGCAAGATTGAAAAGTTATATCTGTGGAGAGAACACCACAAAGATATTCCTCAAGAAGAGCAACCCCAAGGCACATAATTGTCAGATTCACCAGGGTTGAAATGAAGGAAAAAATGCTAAGCGCAGCCAGAGAGAAAGGCTGGGTTACCCACAAAGGAAAGGCAATCAGACTCACAGTGGATCTCTCGGCAGAAACCCTACAAGTCAGAAGACAGTGGGGGCCAATATTCAACATCCTTAAAGAAAGAACTTTCAACCTAGAATTTCATATCCAGCCAAACTAAGCTTTATAATTGAAGGAGAAATAAAATCCTTTACAAACAAGCAATTGCTCAGAGATTTCGTCACTACCAGGCCTGCCTTACAAGAGCTCCTGAGAGAAGCAGTAAACATAGAAAGGAACAACCAGTACCAGCAACTCCAAAAACGTACCAAATGGTAAAGAGCATTGAGACAATGAAGAAACTGTGTCAACTAATGGGCAAAACAACCAGCTAGCATCAAAATGGCAGGATCAAATTCACACATAACAATATTAACCTTAAATGTAAATGAGCTAAATGCCCCAATCAAAAGACACAGACTGGCAAATTGGATAAAAAGTCAAAACCCATCTCACATGCAAGGACACACATAGACTCAAAATAAAGGGATGGAGGAAGATGTATCAAGCAAATGGAGAGAAAAAAAAAAAGCAGGACTTGCAATCTTAGTCTCTGTTAAAATAGACTTTAAACCAACAAAGATCAGAAGAGACAAAGAAGGGCATTACATAATGGTAAAAGGATCAATGCAACAAGAAGAGCTAATAATCCTAAATATATATGCACCCAATACAGGAGCACCCAGATACATAAAGCAAGTTCTTAAAGACTTACAAAGAGACTTAGACTCCCACACAATAATAGTGGGAGACTTGAACAGTCCATTGTCAATATTAGACAGATCAACAAGACAGAATATTAACAAGGATATCCAGGACTTGAACTCAGATCTGGACCAAGCAAACCTAATAGACATCTACAGAACTCTCCACCCCAAATCCACAGAATATACATTCTTCTCAGCACCACATTGCACCTACTCTAAAACTGACCACATAATTGGAAGTAAGTCACTCCTCAGCAAATGCAAAGGAAGAGAAATCATAACAAACAGTCTCTCAGACCACAGTGTAATCAAATTAGATCTCAGGATTAAGAAACTAACTCAGAACTGCACAACTTCATGGAAACTGAACAACTGGATCTTGAATGTTGACTGGATAAACAATGAAATGAAGGCAGAAATAAAGATGTTCTTCGAAACCAACGAGAATGAATACACAACGTACCAGAATTTCTGGGAAACATTTAAAGCAGTGTCTAGAGGGAAATTTATAGCAATAAAGGCACACATGAGAAGCAAGGAAAGATCTGAAATCGACACCCTGTCATCAAAATTGAAAGAGCTAGAGGAGCAAGATTTAAAAAAACTCAAAAGCTAGCAGAAAACAAGAAATAACTAAGATCAGAGCGGAACTGAGGGACATAGAGACACAAAAAAGCCCTTCAAAAATCAATAAATCCAGGAGCTGGTTTTTTGAAAAGATCAACAAAATAGACCACTAGCCAGATTAATAAAAAAGAAAAGAGAGAAGAATCAAATATATGCAATAAAAAACGATAAAGGGGATGTCACCACTGATCCCACAGAAATACAAACTACCATCAGAGATTACTACAAACAGCTTGACTCACATAAACCAGTAAACCTGGAAGAAATGGATAAATTCCTGGATACTTGCACCCTCCCAAGCCTAAACCAGGAAGAAGTCAAAACCCTGAATAGACCAATAACAAGAGCTGCAGTTGAGGCAGCCAATAATAGCCTACCAACCAAAAAAAGCCCAGGTCCAGGTGGGTTCACAGCCGAATTCTACCAGACCTACAAAGAGGAGCTGGTACCATTCCTTCTGAAACTATTCTAAACAATCCAAAAAGAGGGAATCCTTCCCAAATCATTTTATGAGACCAACATCATCCTGATACCAAAACCCAGCAGAGACTCAACAAAAAAGAAAACTTCAGGCCAATATCCATGATGAACATAGATGCAAAAATCTTCAATAAAATACTGGCAAGCCTACTGCAACAGCACATCAAAAAGCTTATCCATCACGATCAAGTAGGCTTTATCCTGGGGATGCAAGGCTGGTTCAACATATGCAAGTCTATAAACGTAATTCACCACATAAACAGAACCAAAGACAAAAACCACTTGATGATCTCAATAGATACAGAGAAGGCCTTTGACAAAATTCAACAGCCTTTATGCTAAAAACTCTCAAGAAACTAGGTATTGATGGAACGTATCTCAAAATAATAAAAGCTATTTATGACAAACCCACAGCCAATATCATACTGAATGGGCAAAAACTAGAAGCATTCCCTTTAAAATCTGGCACTAGACAAGGATGCCCTCTCTCACCACTCCTATTCAATATAGTAATTTAAGTTCTAGCCAGAGAAATCAGGCAAGAAAAAGAAATAAAGGGTATTCAATTAGGAAAGGGGGAAGTCAAATTGTCTCTATTTGCAGACGATATGATTGTGTATCTAGAAGACCCTATCATCTCAGCCCAAAATCTCCTTAAACTGATATGCAACTTCAGCAAAGTCTCAGGATACAAAATCAATGTGCAAAAATCACAAGCATTCCTATATACCAATAACAGACTTAAAGAGAGCCAAATCAAGAACGAACTGCCATTCACAATTGCTACAATGAGAATAAAATACCTAGGAATACAACTAACAAAGAATGTAAAGGACCTTTACAAACCACTGCTCAAGGAGAACTACAAACCACTGCTCAAGGAAATAAGAGAGGACAAAAACAGATGGAAAAACATTCCTTGCTTGTGGTTAGGAAGAATCGATATTGTGAAAATGGCCATACTGCCCAGAGTAATTTATAGATTCAACGCTATCCCCATCAAGCTACCTATGACCCTCTTCACAGAACTGGAAAAAAACACCTTAAACTTCATATGGAACCAAAAGAGTTCCATATGAAGACAATGGAAGCCATATGAAGACAATGGAAGACAACGCATAGCCAAGACAATCCTAAGCAAAAGGAACAAAGCTGGAGGCATCACGCTATCTGACTTCAAACTGTACTACAAGGCTACAGTAATCCAAACAGCATGGTACTGGTACCAAAACAGAGATATAGACCAATGGAACAGAACAGAGGCCTCAGAGGCAATGCCACACATCTACAACCATCTGATCTTTGACAAACCTGACAAAAACAAGCAATGGGGAAAGGATTCCCTGTTTAATAAATGGTGTTGGAAAAACTAGCTAGCCATGTGCAGAAAGTAGAAATTGACCCCTTCCTGACACCTTACACTAAAATTAACTCCAGATGGATTAAGGACTTAAACATAAGACCTAACACCATAAAAACCCTACAAGAAAACCTAGGCAAAACCATTCAGGACATAGGCATAGGCAAGGATTTCATGACTAAAATACCAAAAGCATTGGCATTAAAAGCCAAAATAGACAAATGGGATCTAATTAAACTCCAGAGCTTCTCTACAGCAAAAGAAACAATCATTAAAGTGAATCGGCAAGCAACAGAATGGGAAAAAATGTTTGCAATCTACCCATTTGACAAAGGGCTAATATCCAGAATCTACAAAGTACTAAAACAGATTTACCAGAAAAAAACAAACCCATTCAAAAGTAGGTGAAGGACATGAACAGACACTTTTCAAAAGAAGACATATATAAGGCCAACAAACATATGAAAAATACTCATCATCACTGGTCATTAGAGAAATGCAAATCAAAACCACATTGAGATACCATCTCACACCAGTTAGAATGGCAATCATTAAAAAATCTGGAGACAACGGATGCTGGAGAGGATGTGGAGAAATAACACTTTTACACTGTTGGTGGGAGTGTCAATTAGTTCAACCATTGTGGAAGACAGTGTGGTTGTGGAAGACAGTGTGGCGATTCCTCAAGGACCTAGAAACAGAAATACCATTTGACCCAGCAATCCCATTACTGGGTATATATCCAAAGGATTATAAATCATTCTATTATAAAGACACATGAACACATATGTTCATTGTGGCACTGTTTACAATAGCAAAGGCCTGGAACCAACCCAAATGCCCATCGATGATAGACTGGACAAGGAAAATGTGGCACATATACACCATAGAATACTATGCAGCCATAAAAAACGATAAGTTCATGTCTTTGTAGGGACATGGATGAATCTGGAAACCATCATTCTCAGCAAACTGAACAGAAAAACAAACACTGCATGTTCATAGGTGGGTGTTGAACAATGGGAACATATGGACACAGGGAGGGGAGCATCCCGCACTGGGGTCTGTTTGGGGGGACTAGGGGAGTGACAGCGGGGGGGGTAGGGAGGGATAACATGGGGAAAAATGCCAGATAAAGGTGATGAGGGGATGGAGGCAGCAAACCACATTGCCACATATGTACCTATGCAACAATCCTGCATGATCTGCACATGTACCCCAGAACCTAAAGGGCAATTATATGTGTGTATATATGTATATGAAAGAAATAAAAGCTGTCTCTGTGGAACAGCACTCACTTGGACCCAACTTCTCAGAAAAATGAGTTTTCTGCCACTGCTGTCGGTTTTCTAGCAAATGAACCAGAGGCCTAAGCCAGCAGAGCAAATAGTCACTTAACTTACTGGGCCTGAGCAAACAGCATATTTCCCAGGGGAACAAAAGTTCTCATCTTATTCTGTGTGCAGAGATTTACCAAGTAATGTTGCCTGATGGGAGGTGGTGGTGTGGACGCAGTTGGCCATCAGCTGTCCCTCCCAGCCTTCTGTCCAAACTCCTCCTCCTCCCATGTGTCCTCTCTGTGTCTGCTTCTCGTATTGTCTCTGCATCAGCATGCAGCCTTCTCCTTTCAAAGGATGCTCTCAGAACATAATCTGCAAATCCATTCATGGAGACTGACTTATGGGTCAGTGGGTGAGTCATTCTTCCAAATCCTTGCCCTGGCTTTTCCCTCTCATCCAGAAACTTGTTCCCTCTTGTTCACCTGGAAGTATCCCATTGATTCTGCTAAATTTGGCTCCATTGTCACTTTCTTGAAGCTGCCTTACATGACTTTTACTGCTATCCTAGACCAGTTAAACTTCAGCTGATTCCATGGTTTCCCAGCTGATATGGTTTGGCTGTGTCCCTACCCAAATCTCAACTTGAATGGTATCTCCCAGAATTCCCATGTGTTGTGGGAGGGACCCAGGGAGAGGTCATTGAATCATGAGGGCTGATGGGCTTATCAGGGGTTTTTGCTTCTGTTTCTTCCTCATTTTGTCTTGCCGCTGCCATGTAAGAAGTGCCTTTCACCCTCTGCCATGATTGTGAGACCTTCCCTGGCCACATGGAACTGTTAAGTCCAATTAAACCTCTTTCTTTTGTAAATTGCCCAGTCTTGAGTATGTCTTTATCAGCAGTGTGAAACAGACTAATACACCAGTTGAGTTCAGAAAAACTTCCTAGGTGAGCACAGCCTACAGAACTGTGAACCAAATGGAAACATACTCTTTTAACCCACTGCATTTTGGCTTGGTTTCTTACACAGCAATAGCTTCCTGATAACACTGCCTTTGGCATATGTACTGCATTTTATTTGTTTACTTTTCTGTTCCCCAACCTAATGAGAATTCCTTAAAGAATCATGCCTCATTCACACCTCAGCATTTAGACCAGTGATTGGCATCTGGTAGATGCTTGTTATGTGTCTGTCAAATTAAACTTCTTGAATTAAGCTCTGCTGAAGTTATAGTGGTAGAATTTCAGACATCAGAATACTGAATAGGTTATCTCAATGCCCTCAGAATTGCTTCAAACATTCAGTTGCCTTCCCCACTAACAAGTTAGACTGTCCTTGTTTCTAGTGTTAAAGATAGTGGGCCCAAAATGGAGTCAGTTGTGCTAAAGTTCCACTTTACCAATCTGAAACTAGGTTATTTGCTTGAAATATCTGACCTTCTGAGAAATCAAGGAGAGGTGATGTTTAAATTCCATTAAGCCAACAAGATTTTGCTTACATCTCTCTAAGGAAAGTAATATTGAAATGACCAATCCACTACTTGTTCATTGTTAGTGTATTCCTCCACTTTTTTACTGATGATAAAACTTACCCACCCTGTCTAGCTTTCTGTTTTGTAGGTTGGATGCTGCCCAGTTCATGAACTGTTAAAAAAGTCAATCAGATCTGTGAAACTAAATTTTGTTCTTTGACACTAGAATACTGATTTCATCCAAACATTTTTTTTTTTCCAGAGTTGCTTTTCTAGTTGGAGACATGACTCTGGCATAGGAACTCTTTGCTAAGTTGTTTCTATAGGAATAAGGGTAGACAGATTCCAGCCTGCTTCCAGGATATTAAGTATAAAATATTTTAAAGTCTATGGCTAAGTAGCAACTGTTCACGCATCTCCAATATATGTCCCACCATTTATGAGATGGGTTGGAAAGAGAAAAATGACCTGAAATCCTCTTTCTTTTAAGCAAATAGTACTTAGTAAGATGATGCCCCACATGTTCTCCATAAACCCTCTGCTTACTGTTTTTAGGATGAGAAACAACCAACAATACAATTTTTTTTAATGCACAAAAATCTTAGAATAAATTCACCACAGATTAGTTAACATTTTTGTCTGATTTTTAAACTCATTAAGACAGTCACAATCAAACTCTATATTATAAACTTATGTATATATGCTATGATATTGTGATATAATTAAAAAATATATATTTGGTCTTTGTCCCCAGTTCCTGGCCACAGCTCCTGAAACCCTTGTAACTTCCTAAATGATAAAAGCAACAGAAACATCTTTTGTTACATTATTTGGTTTTTGTTCCTTACCCCTGACAAAACTCTGGTGCAATAAAGGTGAGAGGAGCATCTTTTGTTATTCATTACAAGCTCCTTTCAACAACACCTGAGTTTGTATATTGACAAGATGATTTTTGGAAAGTCCCTAAGGAAGGGGCCTGGTTGCCAGGAGAACCAACCATGTCATACAGGGTTGGAACTTTCAGGTCTACCCCCAACCTGAGGGAGAGGAGCTGGAGATTGAGTTCAATCACCAGTGGCCAATGATTTCATCAATTGTGCCTATGCGATGAAGCCTCCATAAAACCCTAACCAAAGCGGTTAGGAGAACTTCTCAGGTGGTAAACACCCAGAGGTGCTGGGAGGGTGGCACATCTGGAAACCACATGGAGGCTCTGTGCTACTCCCCCTGAGTCTGTGCTATTCCTGAGTCTGACCCTTTTATAATGGCCAGTAATCCAATAAGCAAACTGTTTCTCCAAATTCTGTGAGCTATCCTAGCAAATTGTCGAACCTAAGCAGGGGTCATGGGAACCTCCAGTTGGTAGCCAGTCAGTCAGAAGCACAGGTCGCAACATGGACTTGTGATTGGTCTGTGAAGTAGGGGTACAGGAAGCAGCCTTGTGGGACTGAGCCCAGGTAGACAGTGTCAGAATGGAATTGAGTCATAGGACAGACACCCTGCTGGTGGCAGAGAATGGGTCAGTGTGGGAAAAAACTCACACATTTGGCATTACAAGTGTTCTGAGAGAATGTAGAGGAAATAAGGGTTTGTTTGTTTTTCCTCTTAATGTAGTTTAATACACGGAAGATAATTTTTCTTCTCTAATAACTGTATGAAAATGCCATCATTTAATAGGAAGAATGCCTTCTATTACGTTTGAATGTGTTTCCCAAACCTTTCAGCTCATGCCCTCATTTTATTCCAGTAGAAGTAGTTCTTTCATGGGGATATAGAGCTTGAGAATGATTAGGCAACTGGATGTTATTAGATTGTTAAAGAGCTACATCTGTAAGGTAGTACTAATTATTGCTTGTACAACAGTGCAAGTCAGACAGTTGGTTCTATAAACCATTTTTCTGCCACAGATTTACTTTATTCCTGCCTTTCCTTGCATGTTTACTCCCCGAGAAGTCTTTTCTCCAGTTTATGGCTGCCCCTGTATTGAGAATGATACCTGGAGTGCCAGCTAGCTGACACATACCAGATAGGATTCAAGTAGAATGTTGCAGAAACCCAGAGGACATTTCTGAATACTTGACACTACTCAAGGTGGCAAAGGAGAGACATGGAGCCATTTGAGGTTATCTTGGTTCATGTGCTAATGTGCCTTATATTAGGGATTAATGAATTTCAGTGTCTCTGAAAAGCCAACAGTGGATCTCCCTTGTCGATGTTTGTGTATTGCATAAAGGCAATTGTATTTTAATAATCATATGAGCTACTTGTTTGGGGGCTGTTATTTAATTGGAAACAAGTGAATTAACCACCTAATTCATCAAATCTAAGTTGCCATCAATTATAAGATGTAGCTTTATTTTATGTACTATTAAGAAAAAAAAAATGCAGCCAATTAAATTGTTAACACAATGTCTAAATGAGAGTCCTGAACAGCATATGAATCAGTCATGTAAGTCTTAGTGCTTTGAAATTTCTTTCATCTATTCAGAGAGGGAAGGCAATTTATGTTCCCTTCAATTGCATTGTTTGCTGGGTGATGTGGAAAATTTTTTTTGCATGTGTCTCAGTAACAGAATGTAACACAGCTTCATCTCTTTGTCATCTTTTATTTTGCTCCTGAAAAGCCCTCAATTGTTGCATTGCAAGAAAACATGGAATTACATCCATTCCTCCAATGACTAATATTTGCTTCACTAATATCGAATTTGTACCTTGCTGCTCAGTTTCTGGGCCTTTACGGGAACACAACAATAAGTATTCATTTCAATGCCAAATCATGCTGTAATCTTTTTGAAGACATTGTCAGGAGCACTTAAACTCAGCACGTGTTGTGCATATAATGCACATGACTCTCTTGACATGATGACAATGAACAGCTATGGCCAAGCACCCATGCACAGGTAAGGACAACTGTGTCACTGCTACTGTCTGGCTGACTGCTACGGTTGAAGGGCTGTTGCCTATAGGGCTGATTTCAGGAGTGCTAGCATTAAAAAAAAGTGCACCTTAGAATTATGAAATCCAGTAAAGTCCCTCAACTTAGATTCCAAATCATTTTTCTAATATAACTGTTTAAGAATGGCCACAACTGAATGTCATGGGGTGGCAATAATTTTAACTTTTAAAAACATGTAAAATAATGATATTGTCCCTTTAGGGAATACGGGCATATGAGGGATTGAGACAGATGGAGTTGATAAGAGAAATGTAAGAAAAATGCAAGTCAAAGAAAGTTATGCATTGAATCATAGAGGCCACCACGGCCCACTCTTTGCTCCTTGCTGCATGATTTTAAGTATTCTGTCCAGTGTTAAGAAAAAAGCCAGCGTGCTAGAGTCACCATGACCCTCAGCGGATACCACAGGCAGAACAGTTTACATTTTTTCTGAAGTGCTGTAGCTACGAACCTGTTCTGAGCTTCCCAGTACCCTCAACTGAGAGGAAAGTTAAGTGAATCCTTCATAAAACAAGTTTTGAAACCACAGCATGACCTCAACAGACTTACACTCTGTGGGACAGAGCTGTTGGTATTCATATCATACTTTTGAAACTTTTAAAGTATTTTAGTAGAAAGGCTTTTTGAAATTGCATTTTATGCCTGTGGAAGGGATTCCAACTGATTGGTTCTATTTAAACTGTCTATACCCCCTACCCTTTATTTATTTGTAGTATTGCAATACTTTGCCTCAAAGAGGTCAGTTTGAACTTTGAACTTAGAACTCTACACTAATATTGGTACCACGTAAATCTGTCATCATTTGTTTTGCTCAAACTGAGAAAACAGAGTTTTTCAAGGAGAAAAGAGATACAGAGAAGCATAAGAAAAATTACATTTATAAAGCAAAAGTAGACTTATTAAGGATTTCAGAAATTTTATTTCTAATGGGTTTGAATCTTTGCATCTTTCATTTTCTTGTATGGACAGAGCTCCCTTTGAAGTCTTTGGAAGCTTTCTGTAAGAAAAGATATATACACACATGGGTGTGAGCTGAAAATTGAGCTCATTGTTTTGCCCTTTTCAAACGTGTTTTTCAAAGATTTGCCTTTCATATTGCAGATGGGAGAGAGGATCTGCAATTTTACCTTGTGTAACATCTTTGCCTGAAAAGCCCAAAGTATTTGTAGACATTTTTTAAAGAATGGTTCCCATGTTTGCCTGCTGAGGAAAGCAGAGGTTCATGTAATTTACTTTCATTTTACACCCAAGGAAACTGATATTTAGGAAAAAGAGGCTCAGAGTTTCAACCAGTGGCAAAATTAAGAAAACAGGCCCAAACCTTGCCACCAAGCTAATGACACCCAGTCTCATGATCCCAGAGGTTGAATGTAACCTCCAAAAGAAATGCTATGGTAAGAAAAAATTCACCATCGATATCATCATGCTCCATTTTAGTATGAACCTTGTATTTATTATGTTGAATCATTTGTATTTATTTTTATTGCTTTCTAGTTTATCGGCCTATTTATTGTTTTAATAACTCCTGATTTTGAGTCATTATTAAAATTGAGTTTCAGTAATGCTTCTGTAGCCATTCTAACTCATTCTAAGTGCAGAAGAGAAACCAAACTACATGCAGAAACACGGAACTCGGGTCTATGTTTAGCTGATGAAATTATATTTGACTAATTTTCTCTATACACGCAGAACAGTTAACAAATGTGTCTAAAACTCAAAACTATGTACTTAAGTTCTCTTGACAAATGTATGTGAATCATGACATAAACTCAACTGGCTGTGCACATCAACATCATTTTTACTAAAAAGATGAAATTTAATCCTAAGTAGTTATAATTACATCAAGATTATTCATTTGGCCATTTAAGCAAATGGAAATAAATCAACTAAAATAATTTTGAATACAGAAATTATGTCAACACCACTTAAAAGGGTCCATGAAACACAAAGTTGATGTATCTTTTCTTTTGCCACTTACCAAATGCCCCAAAATGCATGGCAGAGATTTTTCAGCTGAAATAAAGCAAATGCTCAAAAAACAAAGATGTAGTTCCTGACCTCTAGGAGTTAATAGTCTAGTGGAAGGGTGGCAGGCAACCAAATAAATGGATAAAAGCAACCACAAACTCCTCTAGTGACTCAGCTACTCACATGTACAGTGTTCTGTTTCAGAAGCTCATAGGAAATTATAGAGGTTAAAATGTAAACATTTGCTCATTTCTATTCCCTATTTTCTCATCTCAGCCCGTGTCCCTCCCATCTGACCTCCGAATCCTCTACATTCCCCCCTGCCCTCCAGCCCCCAAGCTCAACTCTAGAATTTCCTAACAGGGTATCATATATTATTATTCCTTCCTTTCCTGCCTAAGCAATGGAATTTATGCTTTGTATTTTAAACTCATTATGAGAGTTGACATCAACTTTAAGAAATATTTCTTTTAGCCTTAAAAGTTTGCTTCTACACCATGATGTATGGGTTGTTTTATCTTGCTGGGGTACTTGTTGAAGTCTACACTTAAAATCATCCCTTTGCCTAAAATGTTAACCTAATGCCATTAGAAAAATAGAAATGTCTTGAAAGAATGTGGAGATAAGAATTGGATTTCCCATCCATATTATTCCTGCTTTGGTAGGTAGGTAAATAGCTTACAATCCACCCTATTTAATCTTTGAAAAATTTTCCATTATGAGGATCATTTAATTTCTGTCTGTAAAATATGAGTCAAGAGCTAGGGCTTTTATTTTTACTTTACTATGAAGGAAATCAGACCCAAAACAGGCTCTCCAATGCATGGGACATTTTTTGGCAGATGTTCAGAGGGAGAAAAGGAAAAGCTGGCTTGACTCAGAGGATCTTGCATATCTGTTTTTCTTTCCTATGAAAACTTGTAGCTTGAAGGAACATAAAGGAAGAAAATATTCTGTCTTCATTAAAAAATAACCCGTGCTTCCTGCTTCTGTGCAGAACAAACCCTTCACAAAGCAGCAGAAGCTGTCTTCATTTACAGTTGTCACTGAAAGGGGTGTCCAGGCTAGGAAGAATTTTTTTTTCAAGGCACTTAAAAACCATCTATACTAATAAAAGGAAAACATGATTTCTTCAGGTCAGAGGACTTCATAATACCTGGCAATGGATATGTTTATAATTAAAACCTGGGCACAAAATTGGGTTGACTGTGAATCATTGTGATGCCCGGTCACTCTCCTGAGACACCCACCATCATTGGTACTGGTTGCTGGCTCATGACACCGGAGGCCACTTTGTGTACTTAGCAGTTAGAAAGGTGATGTGTGAGGCCCGGCAGCTGTTAGTGTTACAGCTATTGTGTAAGAAACAAAAGCCATTCTGTTCTCTTCCCCAGACTGCCTTTGTATCACTGATATAGGAGCTGTTTCTTAAATGAGGTATAATTCTTTACCAGAGGATTTCATTACTGCCCATGTTTCAATGTTAGCTTACACTTCCAACAGCAGAGGGGAATGTCTGAGCATATCTCCTTTTGAAAAGAATCTTGGCTTCTGACCTCTGTCAAGATGCTTGCATTTTAAATCTGTTAACGAGACCTGCGGTTAGATGCCATCATTTCAACACGTATGCTTCCCACCTTCTTTGATCTAGACCACTCAACCTAAGGCTGGCTAGAGTGTATTTGCTGTCAGCCTCCCTGTCTTGGAAATTAAGCAGAGTATACAGTACACAGTGGCACCCACCTGAATCAGTAGGTACTGGATTTCTCATGCAATTCCTCATTGATCTGTTCTGGGAAATTCTCATAGAGCAAATCAGAACTGACATTTATTTGAAGAACATGCACTTTTTCACCCAAATGGTATATTCATATGGGCTCTGGGCCCATAACACTTGGGGGTGAATACCCTGAAGCTATACCTGGCATCTGGTTCTTACTTCAGGGCCATAAAACTAAGATCGTCCACACATTCCCCTTAAATAAGACATCTCAATGGACTAGTGACTACCACCCTATTAACCAGTCATGGGAGCGCTGTCATGCATTTGGTATTTTTTACCAAATTTGGGGGATGCTATCACTCACCATCGTGGAAGGGTGGTCCCCTCCAAATCCGCTATAGATGAACTTGGATTTTATTCCTGCCAAATCAATTGTAGAAGTGGAGTTTATATTGAATATTCCAAGCTAGCATAATAACCATCAAGTGCCAATTAATTCATGCTTGAAGGACATAACGATTAATCAATAGATACGTACACTCATGCACGTATGCTCACTTTCAAGAACTGTTTCCTATTAAATCTGCAAGTCCCCTCCCCCAACTCTGACTTTACCATCAACTTAGGCAAATGTACCCTTGCCAAACCCCAAAAACAAGAGACTAAAATGCAGCCCAGTCAGAGCCCAGAAATAATATTTTAATCATGACTACTCCAACAGCTACCCCTCGATTGCTGCAATTTTCCTGAAAATCCTAAGACCCTCCTACTAAATCAAGCCTCCATTTTATATAATTATAATAACTAAATTTCAACCCTAATACTAATATAATACCTCGAGCATATCCCTCTGAAAGCACTACTCCATATATTATGCCCTGAACCAATTATACTCTAATTATGAGTAACCCTCTTAGCCAAACGTCTGCCAATTCAACTTTAAAGACTCTGAATTCCCAGAAATGTAAACGACTATTTATACATCTCTCTTTTTCATATTTTAATTTTACACTTAAGTATGCAGTTAATGTAGCTTAATTATTCAAAGCAAGACACTGAAAATGTCTAGATGGGTCCACACAACACCATAAACAGATAGGTTTTCTCCTGGCCTTTCTGTTAGCCATTAGTAATACTACACATGCAAGCATCCCCGCCCCAGTGAAAATGCCCCTAGATTACTCAGATCAAAAGGAGCAGGTATCAGGCATGCACTAATGCAGCTCAAAACACCTTGCTCAACCATGCCTTCATGGGAAACAGCAGTGATAAATCTTTAGTAATAAAAGTTTAACTAAGCTATACTGATACTCAGAGTTAGTCAGTTTTGTGCCAGCCACTGCGGCCATGCCATTAACCCAAGCTAATAGAACTCAGCGTGAAGAGTGTTTAGGGTCTGCCCTCAATAAAGCTAAACTCCATCTAAGTTGTAAAAAAAAACTCCAGCTGAAATATACTATGAAAGTGATTTTAATATCCTGAAGACACAATAGCTAAGACCCAAACTGGAATTAGGTACCCAACTATGCTTAGCCCTAAACTCTAATAATTATATTAATAAAACCATTTGCCAGAATACTACCAGCAACAGCTTAAAACTCAGAGGACTTGTCAGTGCTTTATGTCCCTCTAGAGGAGCCTGCTCTGTAATAAACCCCGATACACTTCACCACCTCTTGCCCCCAGCCTATATACTGCCATCTTCAGCAAACTCTTAAAAAGGTTACAGAGTAAGCACAAGTATACATATAAAAATGTTAGGTCAAGGTGTAGCTCATGAGATGGCAAGAAATGGGCTACATTTTCTATATCCAGAAAATCTCACGACAACCTTTATGAAACCTAAGGCCTCCAGGAGGATTTATCAGTAAACCAAGAGCGGAGTGCTTGGTTGAATAAGGCCATGACGCACACACACACTGTCCGTCACCCTCCTCAAATATTACTCTAGAAATTACTATTACTAAAAATTCTCTGCACACACATGGAGGAGATAAGTCGTAACACGGCTTTAAGCCAACTCTAGCCCCAAACCTCACTAAAAATATTATCAAATCATCTTAATTAAACCATTTACCTTAGATAAAACTATAGGCGATAGAAATGTTTACCCTGGTGCAATAGACACAGTACCGTAAGGGAAAGATGAAAGAACTGAATCAAGCATTAAAAAGCAACAACAAACCCTTATAACTTCTGCATAATGTATTAACTAGAAATAACTTTACACAGAGAACCATAGCCAAGCCCCCTGAAAGCAGATGAGCTACCTAAGAAGAGCTGAAAGAGCACACCCACCTATGTGGCAAAATAGTGGGAGGATTTATGAGTAGAGGCGACAAGCCTACCAAGCCTGGTGATAGCTGGTTGTCCAAGATAAAATCTCAGTTTAACTTTAAACTTATCCACAGAATTACTTAATCTCCCTGTAAATTTAACTGTTAGTCTAAAGAGGGACAGCTCTTTAGACCCTAGGGAACAACCTTCCTATATAGAGTAAAAAATATTACCACCACGCCTGTAATCCCAGCACTTTGGGAGGCCGAGGTGGGTGGATCATGAGGTCAAGAGATCGAGACCATCCTGGTCAACATGGTGAAACCCCGTCTCTACTAAAAATACAAAAAATTAGCTGGGCATGGTGGCGCGTGCCTGTAATTCCAGCTACTCAGGAGGCTGAGGCAGGAGAATTGCCTGAACCCAGGAGGCAGAGGTTGCGGTGAGCCGAGATCGCGCCATTGCACTCCAGCCTGGGTAAGGAGAGTGAAACTCCGTCTCAAAAAAAAAAAAAAAAAAAAAAAGTTACAACCATAGTTGGCCCCAAAGCACCCACCAATTAAGAAAGCATTCAAGCTCAACATCTAACTATCTTAAATTCTAATCACTCTACTGAACTCCTAACATCACATTGGACTAATCTATTACTTAATAGAAGCAATAATGATAATATAAGTAACATGAAGACATTCTCCATTGCATAAGCTTATATCAGACTGGAATAATCTACTGACAGTTAACAGCCTAAAATTAATAAGCAATAGAATAAGCACCCTATTATTCATACTGTTAATCCAACACAGGTATGCGCTAAGGAAAGATTACAAAAAGTAAAAGGAACTCGGCAAATCTTACCCTGCCTGTTTACCAAAAAATCACCTCTAGCATTACCAGTATAAGAGACACTACCTGCCTAGTGACATATGCTCAACGACCGCAGTATCCTGACTGTGCATAGGTACCATCATCACTTTCTTCCCAAATAGGGAGTTGTATTATGGCCACACAAGGGTTTAGCTGTCTCTTACTTTTAATCAGTGAAATTGACCTATCCATGAAGAGGCAGATATAAACAAATAAGAAGATCCTATGGAGCGTTGATTTATTAATGCAAATCAAAACTCAAGGCTACAGGCCCTAGCCTACTACCCCTGCATTAAAACTTTTGGCTGCGGTGACCTCAGAGCATAATTCAACCTCCAAACAACCTAAACCAAGACCGTACTAATTCTAAGTGAGTTAACATACATCGACCCAATAATTTGATCAACGGAATAAGTTACCCTAGGGATAAGAGCGCAAACATATTCTAGAGTGCAGATTGACAATAGGGTTTATGACCTTGATGTTGGATCAGGACATCCTAATGGTGTAGCTGCTATTAAGTGTTCATTTGTTCCATGATTAAAGACCTACGTGATCTGAGTTCAGAGCAGAGTAATCCAGGTAGGTTTCTATCTATTTGACATTTCTCCTAATAAGAAAGGACAAGAGAAATAGGGCACACTTCACAAAGTGCCCTCTCCCCATAGATAATGCTATCTCCATCTAATAAATCATCACACACTCTACCCAAGAACAGGGTTTGTTTAGATGGCAGAGCCTGGCAATTGCATAAAACTTAAAACTTTATAATCAGAGGTTCAACTTCTCTTCTTAACAATATGCCTATAATTAACCTTCTCCTACTTATTAGTCCCACTGCAATCATTGTAGCATTCCTTACACTCATTGAATGAAAAATCTTAGGCTACATACAACAACGCAAAGGACCTAACATGTAGGTCCCTACAGACTGCTTCAGCCATTCCTTGATGCAGTAAAACTTTTCACCAAAGAACTCTTAACAGCCCTCAACGTCTACTATTACTTTTTAAATTACTGCTCCAATCCTGGCCCTTTCTATCATTCTCCTCTTGTGAACTCCCATCCCTATACCAGATCCTCTAATTAATTTTAATATAGGCCTCCTATTAATACTAGTCACATCAAGCCCAGCCATCTATTCTATGATCAGGATGAGCATCTAATTCAAATTATGCACTAACTGGTGCATTATGAGCTGGGGCCCAGACAATTTCATATGAAGTTATCCTGTTATCAATTCTACTGATAGGTGACTCATTTAACTTATATGCACTCATCACAATGCAAGAATTCCTCTGACTGCTCCGCTGTCATGGCCCCTAGTCATAACATGATTTATTTTCACACTAGCAGAAACTAACCAACCCCCTTTTGATCTAACAGAAGGAGAGTCAGAGTTAGTCTCGGGCTTCAACATCAAATATGCCACAGGTTCATTTGCCCTGTTCTTTGTAGCAGAATTACATGAATATTATCATAATAAATGATATACTACTATTTTCCTAGGAGCACTACACACTATAACCAGAACTCTATACCACAAATTTCATTACCAAGACCCTTTTAAGCACCCTGTTTTTATGAGTTTGAACAGCATACCCCCAATTCTGCTATGACCAGCTTATATATCTTCTATGAAAAAATTTCTACAACTTAACACTAGCATTCTGCATAGAACTCAATCCCTGTCCTAATTTCCAGCATCCCACCCCAAACATAGGAAATATGTCTGACAAAAGAACTACTTTGATAGAGTAAATAAATAAAGGTTAAAGTCCTCTTATTTCTAGGACTATAGGAATTGAACCTACTCCTGAGTATTCAAAAATCTCTACTACCTATTACACCACATCCTAAAGTAAGGCCAGCTAAATAAGCTATCAGGCCTATACCCAAAAATGTTGGTTGTACCCTTCCCATACTAATTAACTCATTAGCTCAACTTAGTATTTCCCTTACTATTTTCACAGGAACTCTTATCACAATGCTATGCTCACACTGATTTCTCATCTGGACAGGCCTAGAAATAAACATACTAGCTCTTACCCCAATCTTAATTAAAAAAAAAAACCCATTCTACAGAAAAGCCACCAAATATTTCCTTGCACAAGCAACCACATCTGTAATTCTCGTGGTAGGTATCCTTTTCAATAACCTGTCCTCCAGACAATGAACAGTTATAAATACTGTTAATCAATTTTCGTCCTTAATAATAGTAACAGCCCTTAATAAAACTAGGAATAGCCCCCTTTCACTTCTGAATTCCAGAGGTAACCCAAAGAATTTCTCTAATGTCTGGCATTCTTCTCCCCATATGACAAAAACTAGCCCCTAACTCGATTATATTTTGAATTTTCCCATCAGTAGACACGAACATCCTCCTATCTATCACAGTCCTATCCATTATAGTGGGCAGTTGAGGAGTACCTAACCAAACACAACTATGGAAAATCCTAGCCTACTCCTCAATCACTCACATAGTTTGAATGATAGCAGTACTAACCTATAATCCAAACATTATCATTCTAAACCTAATTATTTTAACAACTAGCACTCAACCTGAGTGTAAGCACTACAACCCTGTCACTATCTCATGCCTGAAACACATTAACATGGTTAATACCTATAATTCCACTAATTCTACTATCCCTAGGAGGTTTACCTCCATTAATAGGATTTCTGCCTAAATGACTCATCATTCAAGAATTTATGAAAAACAACAGTCTTATTACCCTGACCATTATAGCTATCATAACCCTACTTAACCTATACTTTTATATACGCCTAATTTATTCCATCTCAATGACAATATTCCCCACATCTAACAGTGTGAAAATAAAAGGACAATTTGAAAACACAAAACCCATACTACTCCTCCCCCCACTTATCATTTCTTCTACCTTCCCTTACCCATCTCTCCATTAATACCAATTATAACTTTAAAATATAGGTTAAATAAGAGCAAGGGCCTTCAAAGCCCTTAGTAAGTAAATTATACTTAATTTCTGTAACAGATCTAAGGACTGCAGGACTCTATTCTGCGTCAATTGAATGCAAATCAACCACTTTAAGCTAAGCCCTCACTAGATTGGCAAAATTTAGTTAACAGCTAAATACCCTAATCAACTGGCATCAATCTACTCCTCCCAACATTGGGGGAGAAAGTGGGAGAAGCCCAGCAGGATTGAAGCTGCTGCTCCTCTTGAATTTGCAATTCAACATGATAAATCACCTCAGGGCTGGTAAAGAGGCCTCGACCACTGTCTTTAGATTTACAGTCCAATGCTTACTCAGCCATTTTACCTTTTTTTCCACTTATGTTCATCAATCA
Source organism: Aotus nancymaae (assembly GCF_030222135.1). Taxonomy (NCBI): domain Eukaryota; kingdom Metazoa; phylum Chordata; class Mammalia; order Primates; family Aotidae; genus Aotus; species Aotus nancymaae. The sequence goes on along the minus strand of NW_026988412.1, from coordinate 5,517,061 downwards.
TTGATTGTTCTCAACTAATCACAGGTAACAGAATACCATACCTGCTATTTCGTGCATGAGCAGGGATACTGGGCACCGCCTCAACCCTTCTAATTCGAGCAGAATTAGGCCAACCAGGGACTCCGCGAGGAGATGATCAGATATACAATGGTATTGTCACTGCCCACACATTTGTCATAATCTTCTTTATGGTTATACCAATCGTAATTGGGGGTTTCAGCAACTGACTGGCCCCTCTGATAATTGGTGCACCTGATGCGGCATTTCCCCGGATAAATATTAGGAAGTGCTGACTTCTCCCTACCTCTTTCCCACACCTACTTATATCCTCAACAGTAGAAGCTTGCGCGGGAACGGGTGAACAGTTTATCCCCCTTTAGCAGGAAACCTAGCACATGAAGGAGCCTCTATGGATCTGACTGACCATCTTCTCACTCCACTTGGCAGGTGTTTCTTCTATTTTAGAGGCCATTAACTTTATTCCCTCAATTATTAACATAAAACCCTCAGCCATATCCCAGTATCAAACACCCCTTTTCATCTGATCAGTCCTCATTACAGCAGTCCTTCTGCTCCTTTCCCGCCCAGTCCTAGCTGCAGGCATTGCTATACTATGAACTGACTGTAATCTCATCACTACTTTTTTGACCCTGCTTGGAGGGAGTGACCCTATCTTGTACCAACATTTATTCTGATTCTTTGGTCAACCTGAAGTCTGTATCCTTATCCTACCAGGCTTCAGGATAATCTCTTATATTGTAGTATTACTCTGGAAAAAAAAGAGCCATTTGGGTATATGGGCATAGTATGGGCCATAATATCAATTGGCTTTTTAGGATTTATCGACTAGGTTTACCACATATTTACAGTAAGAATAGACACAGACACATGAGCATACTTCACCTCCGCTACCATAATTATTGCTATCCCTGCTGGCATCAAGCTCTTTAGCTGATTAGCTACACTGCACAGTGGTAACATCAAATGATCTCCCGCAATATTCTGAGCCCTAGGATTCATTTTCCTTTTCACAGTAGGAGGTATAACCTGCATTGTACTAGTTAATTCATCACTAGATATTGTTTTACCAGACACATATTATATTGTAGTCCATTTCCACTACGTACTATCAATAGGAGCAGTATTCACCATCATAGGAGGCTTTGTTCACTGATTCCTTCTATTTTCAGGTTATGCATTTAATAGACCTTTGCTAAAATCCACTTCACCATTATATTTATAGGTGTTAATTTAACCTTTTTTCCACACACGTTCTCGGCCTATCCAGTATGCCCTGACATTACTCCGATGACCCTGATGCACACATCACATGAAATATTATCTCATCCACAGGCTCATTTATCTCACTAATAGCAGTTATACTGATAATCTTTATAATCTGAGAAGCTTCTGCTTCAAAACAAAAAGTTCTAACAACTGAACAATCGTCTACTAATTTAGAGTGACTTTACAGCTGTCCACCACCGTACCACACATTCAAAGAGCCAACCTATGTGAAAACCTAAAAGAAAAAAGAAGGAATTGAACCTCCAGAAACTGGTTTCAAGCCAATCCCATAACCTCTATGACTTTCTCAGTAAGATATTAGTAAAATAATTAGATAACTTTGTCAGAGTTAAGTATAAGTTAAATCCTATATGTCTTAATGGCTGATCTAGTTCAATTAGGTCTCCAAGACACTGCATCTGCTGTTATAGAGGAACTGCTCACCTTCCATGACTACACTCTTATACTTATTTTCCTAATTAGTTCCCTAGTCCTATATAGTATTTCCCTAATACTCACAACAAAATTAACTCAAACTAGCACCACAGATGCACAAGAAATCAAAACTGTCTGAACTATCTTACCTGCCATTATCTTCATTTTAATTGCCCTCCCATCCCTAAATGTATTCTGTATACAACAGATGAGGTTAACAACCCTTCTCTTACCATAAAAGCAACTGATCATTAATGATATTGAAGCTATGAATATACAGATTATGAAGAATCAGGCTTCAATTCTTATATAGTTCCAACAGCAGACCTAAAGCCAGGAGAACTTCGAGTCCTTGAAAATGATAACCGAACAATTCTCCCAATAGAGATCCCCATCCATATATTAGTCTCATCTAAAGATGTCCTGCACTCACAAGCTGTCCCCTTATTAGGCCTAAACAGAGGCAATCCCTGGACACTTAAACTACCTTGACTGCTATACAACCAGGCCTTTACTATGGACAGTGCTCAGAAATTTGTGGGTCAAACCACAGTTTCATTTTGCTTGGCCAAATCTTGCTTTGGCCAGATTTAGAAAGTATTCGTATTTTCACTTACCTTTCTTGTATTTCGGCCATTGCCATGAGAACATGCCTTGGCTCTCTCGCATCAAATAAGAGAAATGTGAGGCAGGTTTGGAATCTGCAGGTTGGAGCCAGACCCAGCTGAGTCCAACCTAGATCAGCCTACTTCCAGCTGACCCAGAATTGCCTGAGCCAGAATAAGTGACAGCTATTTTAAGCCAATGCATTTTGAAGTGGTTTGTTACACAGCACTATTGTGGCACTATCTGACTGATATGTACTGCTTATATAACTGAAGAGTCCAGAGGTAGTATGGGTTTCAGGTAGGGTTTGAAAAGAATTCCTGTTCTATTTATCTGTGATCCTCTTGGGGCTTCAACCTAGGATGGTTTCCCTCTTGGCATGATGACCATAGCCATTTCAGGCTTCACATTTACACTGCATGCCATCCAGAAAGCAATAAAGCTTCTCTTCTTTAACTATCATGCAGAAGTCCTGGGCTTCACTTTGATTAGGTCAACTTAGGTCCTGAACCAATCCCTGAGGAAAGAGAGTGGGAGTATGTGACTTGGTTTATGTGAATTAGAGTCCCTCTTGAAGATGGGAGTAAGTCCAGTGTCTTCCAAAATCTCTGTTGTGCCAAATTAAAGGTGGGAGTTGTAGGGTGGAATAGATGTAGAGAGGTACAAACAAAGCTAACCATGGAGAGTCTGAAATCTCCCACTTTTGTTTTAAATTTCTATCAATATGTTGTTTGGCTCAAGCCATTTTTCTTCCTCCATGTTGCTAGACTATCTAGAGATAGAGAGATGGGATTTATCCTCTAGATCTTAGATGTTACCTTGTAAATGGCAAAGCATATGGCCACACCCATGTCCCTACAGTACTGGAAAGTGGGTGGGAACCCAAATAAGACTCTACTGTTACTCTTGTCAGACTCCCAACTCCTGGTATCTCAGGATTTTAAGAAACTGCAAAGCAGTTCAATCTATTAGAATGTGAAGACTTCTGACATAGAGGATGAGTTAATGCTGATGTAATTAATGGTGTGGAGTGAGGTGATAAGAATGTCTTTCCACTGACTTCTGGTCTCCATTGTTTCCAATGAGAAGTCAGCTGTAACTCTTGTTATTGTCCAGACACATAGTAAGCAACAAATAAAAATGTGTGTTGAATCAATGGATTAAAAATAGAACCAAGATTTTTGACACATATCCCAATGTTCTTCCAAGAATACTCTATCACTTCTTTGTAAAACTTTCCTGTGCACATTTAATGTACCCCCTGCAGCTTCTGCAGGGAATTAAATCAAATAAATGACTAATTCAGGTAATTTTTGTAAACATGGACATTAATGTGATCACCAGTTACATTCTGTGCTTCTAAGAGGCCTCCCTGACTCTGAAGTATCTGAAAGGTTGAACAACCCTAATCATTTAACACGTTTGCCGTTTAACAAGTGTTTGGCATTTTACAAATATTATTGAGCATCTACTGTCCACAAGATACTGTGTTATTTAACATGAGGGACACAGAATTGAACATGAGCCAAAACTTGTCTTCAAGTACCCAGCTTATATTATTTGTTCCTCAAGGTTTCAGGGGAACCGTGGACAGAAGGAAAGACTTGGAACCTTTCATAGAACTACAGATTCTCAGGGAGTAGCTTGCCTGTCGCCTTGTAATATTATTTACCTCATTGTCTCTAATCATTAAGGGTCTCAGCTTCATATGAAACATCTGTCAGCATTAAGACAAAATCTTGAAAACCAGGCATTTTGATGTGACCCAGCTGAGATGTCAGGCATATACCTGTGTTCTTGCATTAACTTCTTAAAAATATCTTCCCATGCATTTTACTGTGGTTGCACATAGCACTGTTAGGTTTGTTTTGGTGGTAATATCCTGGTTAAATAATTCTACATAATTGCAAATTTGGGGGTATGGACACTGCTACATTTTCTTTGACTCCTTCTTTGTCTTTGTAATTTTTTTCCAGATGGGTTATGCCTTAAACCATACAAACAGAAAACTAACATTGGAACCTAAAATAACCATCAATGCCAGGATTGTTGTGGTTGGTGCATCCAGTGTTGGAATTTCTTTCCTAGAGACGTTGGTATTTTGGTGAGTTGTTTTACTATACTGATTGATTGGTTTTTAAATAATAAAAATTACCTCCCTACATCTGAAGCGAACCCACTCAGAGAACAGACCTGAGATTGTTTGCTACTCCACACACCCTGAATGAATGAATGAATAATCAGTGGAAGAATATTCTAGATCAGGGGTTAGCAAACTATAGCCCTGAGGCTAGGTTTGGCTTGCCAAATGCTTTTGCAAATAAAGCTTTATTGGAACACAGCCACACTCATTTATGTGTTGTCTGTGGCCATTTTTGTGCTACAATGGCAGATTAGATGGCAGACTCTTCTGCTGAGTAGCTGCAACAGAGGTCATATGGCCTTCAGTGCCTAAAATACATACTGTTTCACCCTTCCCAGAAACAGCCTACTGACCCCTTTTCTAAAGGAATGTTTCCCTTACTGGCCAGATCATAAGAACCACCTGCAGTGTTTGTTAAATATGTAGATTCCCAGATTCTGCACCCAACTTGCAGAACCTGATCTCCTGGGGAAGGGTCTAGGAATCTCTATGTTAACATAGAGATACTCCACATAATCAGACAGGTTTGGGAATGAGTTTTGACTTCATACATTACTAACACGCTTTTGGAAATGGCATGCGGGTCTGGATCTTTCTTTCAGCTCTTGAATTTTGGGCCCCAGGGAGCAGGTAAAACCCTCCAGGGAATACAGAGGCCTGTGCACCTCTTCTGAGGCTGTTTTCTCATCCCCCTCAAAGCACTAAACAAGGTTTCCTTTTAGACCCCATTTTCCTGATGGGTGATGCTCAGGGATTTCCAGCATCCCCAGTCTCTCTCTTCATCTGCTCATTGAATTGAGCACCTCTTTAATAGAAAACACCTTGGGTTAGGGTCTGAGAACTTGGGATCGTGGCCTGGCATCGTCAGCACCTAACAGGGAGCCCCTACCGTATTGCCTAGCTTCTCTCAAGCTCACTGTCTTCATTTATTTTTTTTTAAGTCTCATAGATGTTTTAAAACTCTGACTTTGGGAATCACAGAACCCTGAATTAAGAATCCAGTTTTTCTGTATCTTTTGCTCAGGATCGCATAAAAAACGTTAGCTAGCATTCAAAACTACAGGCATTGAGAGGTAAGCAGGAGATGGGAAAATGCAACCCACCATCACTCTTTTAGAAGCCAGCAGAGTTCTCAGCTCAAGACAGGTAGGGCCTTATGAGGGGCTGGGTAAGGAAAGAAATGGAGGAAATGACCCTCAAAAGGTGTATGTGTCTGGTTAACATGGAGACGAGCTAATCCCAAGTGATTATTTTGCTCATTTGACATCCTATTAGCCAGATAAAAAAAGAATTGATGTTTTCACTTTCTAGCCAGTTTGTTCAGTTCTCCAGAATATACCCTTAGGTAACCAGAAATAAATTATGTATCATTAGTGAAGTTAGTAACAGAGTTCACGTGCTTTAAATAATGTGGCCAGTCTGCAGCAATACTTCACTGCGAGCATGAAATGATGAGACGCACCTAGGAATATTCCACTCCCAGGGTATGCCACGTTGTAGTCTGAGTGATTTACTTGTTCTGATGGGTCTCTTCCTCAAAAGCTTTTGAATAGCAAGTTTTATGCAACCATTTTTGAATGATGAATTATCAGGGTGGAGCTGTGAAATTACAGCAGTTATGAAGTTATCATAAACAGGTCTTAAATCTTAATTTAGCTATATGATTAGTCATAATGTTTTATTTAAGTGATTACATTGAGATGTATACAGGTAATTTTCTTTTTGTGGAGTCAACTTAAATTTAATAAAGAAAAGTATAAATTTTGATGTAGGTATTGGGTTGATTAAATTTCCCAAACAGAGCCTTTTAAAGCATTCTAAAATACTCATAATTCTCTATCATCATTACACAGATTACATGCACTAAAAATAGACTGGTATCAGTTTACGGATCTCTAATCCTTAAGAGAGGAAATAGTTTTCTCATTATTTTCTCTAATTATTTTAAGTCAGCAATCACCATAGTAACCTACTGCATATTTTACTCTCCCAGTTTAACTGCCATTTGAACCTAATTTTATAAATGATTTGAGCTGAAATGAAATTGAAGAAATACAGTTTTCACCCAACACTGACCACCAATGAGGATAGAATCTACATTTTGGAAGCAAAATTTAGGAAAATCAGTTTCTTTGTAGTCTTTTTTTGTTTTGTTTTGAGACAGTCTCGCTCTGTTGCCCAGGCTGGAGTGTAGTGAAGCAATCTCAGCTCACTACAACCTCTGTCTCCCCCCAGGTTCAAGCAATTCTCCTGCCTCAGCCTCCCAAGTGTCTGGGAGTACAGGTTCGAGCCACCACACCTGGCTAGTTTTTGTATTTTCAGTAGAGATTGGGTTTCACCATGTTGGCCAGGCTGGTCTCAAACTCCTGGCCTCAAGTGAGCCATCCACCTTGGTCTCCCAAAGTTCTAGGATTACAGGCGTGAGCCAGTGTACCTGGCAGCCTCGTTGCAGTCCTGAGCTGCATTGTCAGACTTAGCGGGGACACCACCATTCCTGGAAAGTCCACTCGAGGCCCAGGACGGTAACTTCTTTTCCCAGAAAATCTGGTAATTCTGTCATCTGGTGACAAAACAAACACAACTTTTTTCTTGTATTATTTCCATGCAAGAAATTATAAAATACATTTGGTCTCCTCTTCAAAGGACACAAAAATCAGTTTGTACAAATTCCTATCCTTTCTTCTCCAAGTGCTGAGGTGCTACGGGGAGAGCTGAAGTGCTTTGCCCAAACTCACTACCATTAAGATGTGAGCTTCCCTGGGATGTAAGCTCCATGTGACAAGGGAATCCTGTGGGTTGTGTTTTGACTGTTTTAAATATGATATTTTATCTGCTAGCAGTGTGTAGTTAATCTGCACAGACACATTTTCTTGTCTGCGGGTGTCAGTCCTGACTCCTGCATCTTGTCCTTTGTAAGAGGAGCCTCTTGGGCCCTCCAGCGCCCAAGACCTGCATGGCAGGTGTTTTCCTGGAGACACACCCCAGCATCCCAGTCTTTTACTTCCCTGCTGTCCTCTCTGCCCTTCTGCTCTTGGCGCTGGTGATCCTCCAGCAGAACTGAGGAGCCAATGGCCCGCTTTCAGAGGCTTCTACAGTCTCCCTCAGCCCTGCGGAGGCCTCCAGGGGTGGAGATGGGCAGGGGCATAGAGTCCTTCAGGGTGGAGTGGGCTCAGCTCATTGGTTCCCTCCCCTTCATCTTGTGCACTTGGCCTCTAAGGGAGCCTAGGAGGAAAGGACCTGGCCTTCTTTCCTGTTACCTGCCCGGCCAGCACAAGGACACGTGCATTTGTGGCAAGGATCAGGAGCTGGGCAGGGCAAGGCCAGGGCCATGGGGTGGTTCTCTTGCATTGCGGGGCACAGAGGAAGAAAATGCCGGCTTGTACTATGGGGTAGAGGGCCGTGAATGGGAGGGGAAAGGGCAGGTCTTAAGACATTCACTGTGAGATTATGTGTGTTCTTCATAATGCCCAAGACGTTTAAGTGATAGACTTGGATTATTTTTAAGTGACTGTTGTGATTGGTGGGTTGTGTTCATTTGGCTGCCTTCTTCTTTGGGACTGAAAGTTCTTGGTTCAGGCACTACGGGTATGACATGCATTTTCCTTCTCAGCACTTCCATTAGTAAGACTCTTTAAAACCTCCAACCACTGGAGAAAACAGAAATAACTCAGCCTCAGCCATTAGCCCATCTCTGCTGCCAATCAGTGCTATGGCCCTGAGGGAAGTACTGTCCTCATCTGTGCTGAAGGAGAGTCCCAGCAGCGGCCCCAGGTCCTGCCAGCCCGAAGGCACCACCACGGTAGAAACTCCACAAACCCTATCAGGGTGAGATCTAAAGTGAACTCCCACCAAGGTTAGCCCCGCTGAACTCCCCAAATGCAGTACTTTCGCTATTTCAGGTTTCCACAAAGATACTCCAAAATCATTGTTTTAAATTATAGAAATGCTATAGCCAAAAAAAGAGAGAGGAGCAGGAACCAGAAGTATGCACCTCTCTTCTGTTTCTGCATCCTTTCACTCCTGGTGTGGCGTTGACATCACCCGTGAGCTCGTTAGACATGCAGACTCTCAGGCCCTGCCCCAGACAGTGTCCCAAACAGGTTTCTTCCCAGAATTGTGAAGACTAGCATCCTCACTGTCTCCTGGGCATGCATTCACGGAGCTGAGGCAGTTGCTCGCCTCTTCTGTGTCAGCAAGTGAGTCTCTATGCTTCAGCGTTTTGTAGTGTTTACTCTTTTTTTTAATTTCTTTTTTCTTTTTTTAATTTCTTTTTTTTTTCTGTGTTCCCCCATTCACAATACAGACCAGACACAGGGCCTGAGCTGAGGTGTATATGGAGCGGGTTTACTCTACCTCCTCTTCCTGTACAGTCAGTGTAAGAACACAGCCTGCAGTAAGAATCAGGAGGCTGTGTTTACTCTTAATTATGGAGAAGTTCCTTTTAATCCATTATTTTTAACTCCTAATTTAATCCTGATGTAAAGAGTCTTTTGAAGAGCCTGTAATGGCACTAGAAAAATGCGCACAGGAGTAATGGATGACTGTGTCTGAAAGCAGCCCGGGCGGTGTCCCGCCGACCCTCCGTGTGACTAGAGAACAACCCTGATTCATTGGAAACACTGGTGGGCACTGGAAAGCCCAGGTTCCCCTTGTCTTTCACTTCCATCACTGAGAAGAGTTTTCTCAAAGGCTGACCAAATCATCCTTAGCAAAAATTATCCTTAGCCTCAGACTTTCAGCCTAGACATTGATCCCTCATCTGGCTGAATGTGTCGAGGTGACTAAGAATAGCTTGGAGCAAGCAGGGCATGCTTTTAAAGCTGCAATTGTGGCAATGACCACAACTCCTGTTATCGGGCCGTGCAGTTCCGCACAATATCCGGCACAGCTGTGGGCTCTGGCAGCAACCAGCCTAGCGCTGGCGGCTTAATTAGGCTTTTTATCTTTACATTTGTCTGAGGACATCTGAAACCTTCAGTGTGGCCTGTCACTAATTAGGTGACTAATTAAATAGTCAGTGCTTCCTTGCTGATCTCAAAGCTCAACCGCAATGGACAGGTTTGTGACTGTGAAGCCCGTCCTGTCGGTCTCTGCACGTGTGCTCCTCACAATTGCCCTGTTCATTGGCCTGTGCAAAAATGGCATGGGACCGAGGGCCGGGGCATGTGAGGGCCACCCTCCAACGTGCCCGGGCAGCAGGCAGCATGGACATAAGGGCATGCTGGACATCAGGTCTGGTGCAGAGGCTGGTCTGGTGGCCGGAGCAGAGGGGATGGCGGAAATAGCTTTATGTGTCAGGCTCAGCGTCTCAGTCTTCCCAGGCAGCAAGACTTGACATTCTGCCATCAGAGAATAATGACCCAGAACTCACCCTGCTGACACTAATCACAACGGGGTTTTCTATTTGACTCTGATATTTAAGTGTATTAATGTTAAATAAAAGCACCTTTATTTACTGAAATTATCCACCCCTGCTTGTTTCAGTATAAGTTACCTCCTTACACCCACATTAGAGACTCTCAGAACAAAAGCAAAGAATCCACTTTGAGTAACATTAGGCCTTTTCAGTGGGGGAAGGTCAGCTTATTGTCCTTTTTTATGGTTGCTTTGTGATTCTTTGGCGTTAAGGGTAAGTAGGAAATATCCTGGCACACATAATTCTTCATGATCTCACAAAGCACAAACCACGTACCTGGATCTGAGTCATACCCACCTCCTCAGCCTTCATCATCTGTTATTGGATATTTTCAAATGATGACATTGGTACCTGTCTTGGTTTGCATTCTTTCAAACCAAGATGAAAACAAAGCATTTGGATGCAAATAGTTGATTTGGGGGTGATCCTAGGGAACTGCCTGAGAGCCGGGCCGTGTGACAGGGAAGTGAGGACAGCCACAAAGCCAAAACTGTGGACAACTGAGGTCAGAAAATGGCCATGGGCAGAGAGAGGCAGGTAGGAGACCCTTTGCAGGTGGGCAGGTGGGCCAGGGTGAGGTGAGGGGGCCCCAATAGCATCTCTGGAGCACCCTTATGTCCCTTAGTTTATTCTGTTCTTGTTAATATTCTTGAAGTTGCCTTTTACTGAAACTTGGGCATATATGACAACAGAGGAAAAGCAAGGGTTAGATAAGAAGGCTGCGTGGAGAGGATTTTGCGACATTCTTGCAGTTTTAAAGAGGACACAGGTGTACTACCAGAAAGTTTTGTTGGAAAAGAGATGGCAATTAAAGACCTTGTCTTGGCAAATACTTTATTTCTACTTTGGGATGGAGATAAGTTCAGAATCAGTAGTTTTCAAAATGTGTTCTGTGGCCCAGCACCATCAGCATTACCTGGGAAGCTGTTGGAGGTGGGGATATTCCGGGCCCACCCTCCAGGGACTGATCTGAAACCCCAGGGTAGGGCCAAGGCTCTGCTTTCCCAGCCCTCCAGGGGAGGTGGTAGGTCAAGGAAGTCAAAAGCTGAGGTGGAGTGGAGAGGGCCCAGAAGAATTATCCAATATCTGGAACCTCAATCTCCTCACCTGTGCTGCAGAAAAGGCACCCAGAATCCCTCCTCATACACCAGCCTGAGCATTCAGTCGGGTAGCAAATGTCAAGCAGCTGTCCAAAGGCCTAGTGCTGATACTTGTTAGACGGACACCTCCCCCCTAGTTAAATTTGCATATCTAGACCCCTATGGGAGCCTGCACTGATTTTCAAAGGCGGGAAGTGACTGGGGTGCTGGAGTCTCCTCCACGTGGAGGATACCCTCTTCCCTGAGGACTAGCGGGGCCAGAGGCGTTTCCCACTCACAGCTGCATCTGACTCCTGGTGAGACGTTCCCTGGTGTCTGCAGAACATCCTCCTAAGAGACTCATGTCTCTCAGATATTTAATGGGATCATATACTTCCTTCATAGAAACTTACATTAAATTCCCCCCTCCTTTCTTGAGCCTCCCAAACTCTCAGGACTCTCTGAGTTTTCTCCTCCTTGAATAGAGGCTCTCAAAGTAACATCTCTGGCCCGCCAGCATGGACATCATGGGGGAACCATTAGAAACGCAGATTCTTAGGCCCCACCCAGACTTCTTGCATCAGAAACTCTGGGAATCGGGCCCAGCAATGTGTATCTTCACGAGACCTGCAGGGACTCACTTGGTCAATGCCACTAGGCTGATGTGGCCTTTGCCCTTCCTGCTCTGTCCTCCCATCCCCATTTTCTCATGGGCAGCCTCACTCCCAAAAAAGCAAAGGGCATCGTACACCCTCAGCTGCATACCCTCTCCCAATTCCTCAGCTCTGCACCCGCCAGGCACTTTCTTTCCTCCCTGCGGAGGGAGGATTAGGGCCGTAACACCCATGCATTTGAATTCTTTTATCCTGGCACACATAAAATTACTGAGACCAGCTCAGCTGTAGAGACCCCACCCAGGCAGTGCTGAAGGCATTAAGAAGCAGACACCCAGATAGAACAGCAAAGTGGGACTATCGGGGGGCCAACAGACTTCCGAGCTGAGAGCCTCAGGGGCTGACAGCATTGTGGGCTCAGGGCGTGGAGGAGACGCTGACCCAGGTACTTATTCTCTCTGAACAGGTGATTATTATCAACAAACAGGTGTTCTGTGTTTTCTCATAGAACCAAGATCAACTAGGTAGGCAGCTGGTGCCTGCTTACCACTGATCAAGGACAAACCAGAAAGTATTCTCCAGGAGGGAGCCATGGGGGCAGGTTCACATATCCCGTGCTTAAAGAATTGTTTTAACCGGTGTATGATTACATATACTGTTTTGCTACTTTAGAATGCCCCAAGTAGTTTTCCAATGCGGGGGCGGGCAGCTAGGTTTTCCTTGTGGCTGTTCTTAGCAAACAATATATTTTACCATACACTCAGGATTTCTCAGTAATCATACACTCAGCATTTCTCTTTTCTTTCTTTCTTTTTTTTTTTTTTTTGAGATGGTGTCTCACTCTGTCGCCAGGCTAGAGTAGTCACGCAATCTTGGCTCACTGCAACCTCTGCCTCCCGGGTTCAAGCAATTCTCCTGCCTCAGCCTCCCGAGGACCTGGGACTACAGGCACGCTCCACTAAGCCCAGCTACTTTTTGTATTTTTTTAGTACAGACAGGGTTTTACCATGTTGGCCAGGACGGTCTTGATCTCTTTACCTCGTGATCTGCCTGCCTCAGCCTCCCAAAGTGTTGGGATTACAGGCGTGAGCCACCTCGCCTGGCCCAGCATTTCTATGTCTCAACATAAAATGATGTACAAATGCATTGAGGGAATAAGGACATATGAAAAGCACCCCCCTCCCCACCCCTCGCACTTACAGCATTTGATGTTGGGTGGAAATTTAGAAAGCAAGCCTGGAAAGAGCTCCACATGAAAACACAGGCATGGGGGCCCTCCAGTGGAGGTGACAGTTGGTCCTCCTTGCTGGGGAGTGGGAGGACCGTGAGGCTCTGTGTGAGACCCAGAGCAGGCAAAGTCATCTATGGAGCAGATGGCTTTTGGAGACCAGGTTTTCTCTCTAAGTGTAGTTCTCGGAAAATAATGCCTTTCAAACAGATAATCCAACACTACCTGTGTAGTAAGACACTGGTGCTTGAAAAATATGGTTTGAATTCTCCTTTCTATTTTAAGAATTTGTGGTGGAGGAAAATGTTGTGAATCACTTTTTGAGATTTTAGGGTTAATATTAAGTAACTGTTTCTGTAAGTAACAGATTGTAAAAGTTACAGGCTCTACAATTCTGCACATCACAGCCACTTGGATAGGGATGGGGAAGGTTGTATAAATACAGCTTCCTGGGACCCTGTTCCTGGGGTGGTAATTCAATAGGCCTGGCCAGGCGTGGGTAGCTCACGCCTGTAATCCCAGCACTTTGGGAGTCCTAGGTGGGCGGATCACGAGGTCAGGAGATGGAGACCATTCCCATGGAGATGGGGAAATACTAGACACAAATCAATTTGTTCCTTAAGAATGGAATCATGGGCCAGGCATGGTGGCTCATGCCTGTAATCCCAGCACTTTGGGAGGCCAAGGTGGGCAGATCATGAGATCAGGAGATCAAGATCATTCTAGCCAACATGGGGAAACCCCGATTCTACTAAAGATACAAAAATTAGCTGGGTGTAGTGGCACATGCCTATAATCCCAGCTACTTGGGAGGCTGAGGCAGGAGAATCACTTGAACCAGGGAGTCAGAGCTTGCAGTGAGCCAAGATCATGCCACTGCACTGGTGACAGAGCGAGACTCTCAAAAAAAAAAAAAAAAAAAAAAAAATTAGTAGGCCTGGGATAGGTTTCAGGAATATGTACGGTATTTTTAATAGACTCCCCAGGTAATTCCGACATGCAGGTAGGCTTAGGAGCCATTTATGCAGAAATGTGCTCAAAATTGGCAGTCTCTTTTATAAGGAAACCTATTTCCCCCTGTAATTGCTCATTGTAGCTAACTTGTTTTTATGGGCTTGTTTTCCAAACCATATTTTCTAATTCTTAGCAAATCATATAACTTCTAAGTCAGATCATTACTTTGGGGCTTACCAGGCCTTATTTTTAAGTTATTATTAACATTATATAGCTGAAGTTACGACCCCAGGTTCATAGTATTAACATGCTGAATTGGACCTAGCAGAAACCATTCACAAAGTCTCATGCTTAAACTATCACCATTAAGAAGGAAGGCCCAAGAAGAAATATCTGCCAAGCATGAGGAAACCTGCCTTCATGGTGTTAACAAACCCTTTCTAATAGCCAGTATTTGCCCAAAACATAAAGCTCTTCTTCATCCTCTCCCACCAGAAGTGATCTCACTTGATTTTGAATTCCCATGATGCTCCATGATTTCATTTTCTTTTTCTTTTTTTTTTTTTTTTTTGAGATGGAGTCTTGCTCTGTCACCAGGCTGGAGCGCAGTGGTGTGATCTTGGCTCACTGCAACCTCCGCCTCCCAGGTACAAGTGATTCCCCTGCCTCAGCCTCCCAAGTAGCAGGACTACAGGTACGCGCTACCACACCCGGCTAATTTTTTGTGTTTTAGTAGAGACGGGATTTCACCATGTTGACCAGGATGATCTTGACCTCCTGATCTCATGATCTGCCCACCTCAGCCTCCCAAAGTGCTGGGATTACAGGCATGAGCCACCATGCTCAACCCATGATTCAGTTTTTAAGGAACAAACTGATTTGTGTCTGGTGTTTTCCCATCTCTTGTGTGCAATGGCTTTTTGGCTTGTCTTTGATAGCTGCCATCTTGGTATTTACGTCTGGTATGTGCTCAGTATATATAAACATATGCTTAAAGTATAGATGTATCATGTTTTTACTTCACAGATACAGATAAAAACATCATTAATCATTTCTCCTAAATTATAAAGGAAATACCAATTTCATTTTAATCTGTCTTGCTGGAACTCCCAAATTTCGTTCTTATTTTGTCAATTGACATTTCAAGAATGGCATGCATTTTCATTTTTTTCAGTAAGGATATATGTGTTTCTTTTGTGATACATAAGCTTTTTATCTGAGAACCTGAACTTCTACCTAGTTCCTATCCTGGCCACCACGCCCCTCCTCTGCCAGGTCCCTGAGGACTCCAGAGAGCACCCAGGGCCCTCCAGGCAGACACTTGTACCTTAGTGTCCAGTGTTGAGTCACACCCAGATTCAGGGTATCTTACCAGACTTGCTCTTTGCCCCATTTCTCCAGGTCCCATCCTGATTCCTACAGGAGCTCCAGGACCAGGGAGCTCTGACCCACCACCCAAGGTGGAGCTGGGCAAGATGGCACCCAAGAAAAGAGAGAAGTAGAGTCAGAGAAAGAGCTTTTAACCTCTGCCTCACCCCACGATCTGCCCACTCCCTTCTAGATGTGCTCAGAATCCTCCATCCCACGCCTCCTCTGTGGATCTCTCTCTTCGGTCTCCCCCTGGAGGTCAGAGTGTGTCATGGCCACCAGCTTTGTAGCCATGGATGCAGCTGCCTTCTAATTTTTACTAACAACAAAAATGGATTGAGTACCATCAACATACTCAAACAAACACCCCATAACTCCTTAATATCATCTAACACCAATCCGTGTTCAGTTTTCCCAGTGGTCTTAAAGATTTTCTTTTACAGTTAGTTGGTTGGTTTGGATAAGGATGCAAACAAGGTCCAAATGTGCCCCTGAAATCTCTTTAAATACTGAACAGTTTCTTACACCTTCCCGACTTCCTGAAATTTATTTTATTGTTAGGTTCTTACATGTTAGAGAATTTATGATGAAATAATACAATGTGTGATGTTTACTCCAACCACAACAAACAGTGTTGGTGAGTATTTCAAAAGCAGCTCAATGTTAGCAATTGCTAAGCTTCTTTCACCTCACGTATATTTAAAATCCTCCAAAATAAAATGTTTTGTAAAAGTAAAAAATTAAGTTAGTGGCTCAGGACTTTGTCCAAAAGTCTCTTATGATTTAAATAGAAAAAAATATTGCTGAAGAAAGTTAAATTCTTTTTCGGGGAAAAACTGGTGGATTCTCTTAATCTGCTGTGTACTTCAATAAATATTTTATTTGGATTTGTTTTGCCTGTACTTTCTCTTTAATACTGGAAGTTTGCATAGCTCCCAACTTTTAAACTCCATCTATAGTATTTTATGACATTATGTGTTGTTGTTAAGACTGAATTAAATCTGAGTTATTTTTGAACTAGTAGAATATGTAGATATGTTAAATATCTATCGTGAGCTAGGATTTGTTTTCATTTGGCAAATACTCTGTCACTGTTTTGAACCTTTCAGAAAGCAGAAGTTTTAGTAAATTAAATTGAAACATTTAGATCAATGTGGGGTAATTATTTCTCTACATTATCTGTTTGTTCAAATAACAGCATTAATTAAAGCAGTTAATTAAATCACTTGCTTTGGTTGCCTTTGCTATGCCTGCACCCTGCAGACAGACACACGTGCAGTCAGCTAGAAAATAACTAGTGATCGCCTCGCAGGCTGACATGTATCTACTGCCCAGAAGGGCAAGCAACATGAAAAGTTTTATGCTTTTATCATGTTCACAATAAATTGGCAGTGCGGCCCTCTTTATTTGAAGGTTAGGATGTTTAGACCTAATTTTGTAGCTGTCCTCCTGAAGCATGGAATGAAACCTAATACCTTTTACTTATTTCCCTGGATACTCTAATCCCTCCCGCTTTACAAGTATCTTTGAGCTATTCCTCCCTTTGTATCCAACAGCAACGTGAAATCCCCACTGGAATTATTTGCTGCGAAAATGCAGGTGCCCTTGTTTAATGTTTCATTGGCTTGAGCACTTAACTTGGAACTTTTTTTTTTCATGACATGGTGACCTTTCATTCTGGAGCTGAGGGCTCACAGTGATGTTAGATATTGTTTTTATACATTAAGCCAACCACCATTAGCTCTGAGCGTCATGCTCAGATCTGTGGTTCTGCTGTTCCTGCCATTTCATCTAATGCATGCCCAAACCCAAGCTGTACTCCGTGATCCGCTGTTCTATTTGAAGGAACTTTTTGAATATTCATAGGTGATCAGATTAAAAATCAGTCTATTATAATTATGTATTATAAACTTCATGATTTTAGACCAATACTCTTACATAGTTACAGGTTTAAGAAATTAAATATTTAGACATTGTCAAATTGGATTATAGAGAGAATCATCACAGCAAAAATATGAGGTTGGAGAAAAAAATGAAAATGATGGTGATATTTTCATCTAAAGTCATGAAAGGGCAGGAAACCTTCCCTGAATAGCAAGGTGGTTGATGTTACAAATAAGGTTGGGGAAATTTGGTTAGGCCTCAGCCATAAAGACCTTTATGCCGTGCTAGGGAATTTGGACTGAACAGTTTGGTAATAAAAATACTTACCATCTATTGAAAATGTACAGCTGGGTGTGGTGGCTCACACCTGGAATCCCAGCACTATGGGAGGCTGAGGCAGGCGTATCACAAGGTCAGGAGTTTGAGACCAGCCTAGTCAACATGGTTAAACTCTATCTCTACTAAAAATACAAAAATTAGCTGGGCGTGGTAGTGTGCACCTGTAGTCTCAGCTACTCAGGAGGCTGAGGCAAGAGAATTGCCTGAACCCGGGAGGCAGAGGTTGCAACGAGCCAAGATCGTGCCACTGCACTCCAGCCTGGGTGACAGAGTGAGATTTTGTCTCAAAAATAAAAAAGAAAATGTAGTATGCAGCAGGCCGTATTTTAAGCATTTTACAGACAGTAATTCATTTCATCTTCACAGAACCCCTAAGAAGCACTAGGTTCTAGAGCCACAGAGAGTTCAAATAACTTGTAAAAATCAAAAAGCTAGAAGTGCTCGAGCTGGGAGTTGCACTGAGGCAGTCCAACTTCTGAGACTGGGATCTTAATAAGTGTGCTCTGTAGCTACCTTCATTGTTGAACAAACGTAGGGATTTTAAAACCAGAAACTGTTGAGATTTTATTTAATTTAAAAGAGGTTTCCAGTAGCTGTGTGGAAGATGGGCAGAAGAGAGAGACTCATGCCAGGGAGACAAACCCTCCAGACAAGATGGTGAACTAAGGCAGTGTGTTATAGGAGGGGTAGATAGGGGAGCGCTCAAGAGATGTGGCCAGGATCAAAGTGATTGGCCGTGGTGGCCAATGTGAGAAATGGGAAGGAGCCTGAGAGTGACTTTCAAATTTCTAGCTCGAGAGGTTGTTAGTTGGCCATGGCTTTGATGGAGACAGAGGAGGAGTGGGATGAGGCTATCAAGAGCTTTGCTTGGGCACATATTGAATTTGAGACCTCCCCTGGAGCATGCCAGTTAGGGCGGATAGACATTTAGAAATCAGATTTAGAGCTCAGAAGAATCACTATAGTATAGTACATTGTAGTAAATGTGTAAGATAAAGTCATGGTGGTGGATAACATCAGCCGGGGAAATAGGCATGAAGCTTGGGAAGCTTGGCTAGGGAGAAATGGACAAAGGAGGAGGAGCTGGTTTAAAAAAAAAAAAAAAAAGAGTCATGAAAGAGAGCCTCAAGACAGTTTGTCCCACACAGGAGGCTATGTCTGACAGCTCCTGGGGGAAACCTCCTCCATGGCCCCAGCTCTCACTGTTTCCTCCACCCCTGCTCCTTCAGGCCCAGGAGCAGTGATGGCACCGCTGCTGCTAGACCCTGGGTACTCTCCTTCCCTCTTTGTCCCCGTAACCTTGCATATATCACCACTTTCATTGAGTAAGACTTTGTGGAGTCCACCATCTGTTTTGTTGCCTGGGTCCTGATTAATAAAGACCTTCTCATATCCCCACCTCATCCTTCCTCCACAAGTCAATGAAAGTAGAGACTTCAAATTGCCCCCTAGTATTCATTCGGCACTTGGTGACAAAACCCTGGGAACTGTGGTTCTTTGAAACATCCCTGTGTTTTCTGTGAAAAACTACATTTTCCAGACTCCCTTGCTGCTCCCTGGCCATGCCACTGAGTTCTGGCTAGGTAAGCAGGAATGTGGGACTTTCAGGAAGGCTCCTTCATAGGCAGCCCTTTCTGCCCATTTCTCCTTCCTCTGCCTGTAATGTGGCTGTGATGGCTGGAGCTCCAGGAGCCACCTTGGACCTGAGGTGACCCTGAAAATGGAAACCACACATGGAGAAGCAGAGAAGCAGGTCATGGGCCCAACTGACTCCATGGATCTGTTCTATCAGCACGAGACTGGTGATGTCCAGGTATCTTAAGTATGGTTGTGAGAGAAATTTGCTCTCAGAAGGATTGAGAGAGATAGGAGAGGAGCTTGAAGAGGAGACAGGGTTAATGGGGAGACAAGTCTCTTCTGACTCAGGGGAATGGAAGAATGCTCTAGATAGTCTCCATGTTCTTTATGACATAGGAGATGTGCTCACTTGAGGTTGAGGTAGGGGGGCAGTAAAAATAACAAGAGGGGTTACAGTAGAGAACTTGAAGGTTGGAGAAAGGCCGAGAACAGCAACAATGAAGAATGCAAAAAGCATTCAACTGGGGCTAAAGAAAAAGAGTGGAAACCTGTTTTTTTAATGTATTAAAATTTAGAAAATGCCTTTCTCCCCCCAAAAATCTTTGTACTATATCATTATAGATGAGGTTTTTAAAAAACGACTTTGTTTTTTGGGGGAAATTTTAAATTGTACAACAGCATAATTAGGATAATGCAACGTGGTAGTTGGGTAATTTATAAATCATTTGATCCATTTTGTTTGATAATTCAAATGATTCAAAACAAAAGGGATTGTCTTTGTGGTAAAAGTTATTGTCGGGTAATTATTCAACCTTCTATTTACATAGAGATGTAAAAAGGGCCTATATATAACTATTACTGCTATAACATACACCACATTTCTATCACATAGCACCCAAAGCTGGGATAGATTTTAACTGCATGTGAGTATAAACACTTATTATTATTATTATTAGCATTAGCATTTTCCATTAAATGGTAATAAATCAGAGACAAGTAATCAGTGTGCACTTGCAGACTGTCAGCCATAAGTAGCTGGGCTAATTGTGACCTTTATGTTATTTGAAGATACTTAATTTTTTTATTCTTATTATTAGAGGATAAGATGCACTTAGTTTTCTTCTTATCATGTAAGAATATTCATTCTTAAATGACACTCATCCTTAGAGACTTTAGAGCAAAACCTCTCATAATATTGAGCTATTTTTAAATGTCAGGTTCAGTTGAGTTTATTGCATCGCTGGCCTGTGCCATCACCGAAAGTCTCCTGCTTTTAGTGCTGCTTAACAGATTGTCAGTAAATTGATAGCAGTTCCACATTTGGAACATTTCCAGTCTTCTCATGGGAAAGGAGGGCAGGTGTTTCTCTCCGACTTGGTGAAGGCTTCTTTTTTGGCATTTGGTTGATTGAAAGGGAGGTGTGTACTAAGAAGAGATTTTAGAAAAAAATTCTCATCAGCATGAACCCTATGAAAAGATCAACTCACCCACCACACTTTACTGACTTTAACCAGGGGGTGGATTTGCAGCAAGAGCATCTTAAATCCTGATGGGCAAACATGGAGTGAGCCTTGAGCACGTGAGTTCTTTAGAGGCCTCTACTCAGGTGCACTTTACCTGTAGGACTGGTTGGAGGGACTGCTGTGGGTGCCTGGAGCAGGGCGCTGCCTGGGACCAGCAGGCCTGGCTTTCATAGCTGGCACTGCTTATGAGCTTTGTAACCTTGAACAAATTACTTGTCATTTCCAACCTTGAGTTTGTTACATATAAAATGTGGATCAGAAAAACCAACCTCTCCCCTACCCCCAGCATAAATTGTGCAGATTAATCTCTATGTGAATGCTTATGAATGTGCTTTGGGCTCTGGAAAGCCTGATGCAAAAATAAAGCAGTTTTGCTCTTAAAAAGGAATCCTCTAGAATTTCCTCTTAGATGACACTTTTTGGTATCCTGATTTGAGTAACTGTGCGTATCTGAATGTAATGAAGCTAATGTCAGCCGATGCGAATTAGATGAACTTTGGATCCCTCTGCACAATTTGAGGTCTACAGAACAGTATGGGCAGAGGTAAAGTGAGAGGATGCTGGAGCCAGGCAGCCTAGGTTCAAATTCTGACTCCAAACTTACTAGCCATATGGTTGTATCAGTCTGTTCTCCCACTGCTGATAGAGACATACCCGAGACTGGGCCATTTAGAAAAGAAAGAGGTTTAATGCACTGACAGTTCCATGTGGCTGGGGAGGCCTCTCAACCATGGTGGAAGGCAAGGAGGAGCAACTCACGACTTACATGGATGGCAGCAGGCAAAGAGAGAGCTTGTGCAGGAAAACTCACGTTTTAAAAACCATCAGATCTCATGAGACCAATTCACTATCACAGAAACAGTGTGGGAAAAACCTGCCCCCATTATTCAGTTACCTCCCACCATGCCCCTCCCACAACACATGGTAATTATGGGAGCTACAAGATGAGATTTGGGTGGAGACACAGAGCCAAACCTCCTGGCCCCGCCCAAATCTCATGTCTTCACATTTCAAAACCTATCGTGCCTTTTCCACAGTCCCCAAATCTTTTCTTTTTCTTTTTCTTTTTTTTTTTGAGACAGAGTTTCACTCTTGTTGCCCAGGCTGGAGTGCAATGGCACAATCTTGGCTCACTGCAACCTCCACCTCCCCGGTTAAAGTGATTCTCCTGCCTCAACCTCCCAAGTAGCTGTGATTACAGGCATGCACCACCACATCTGGCTAATTTTGTATTTTTAGTAGAGACGGGGTTTCACCATATTGGTCAGGCTAGTCTCAAATTCCTGACCTCAGGTGATCCACCCACCTTGGCCTCCCAAAGTGCTGGGATTATAGATATGAGCCACCATACCTGGCCCCTCAAAGTCTTAACTCATTACAACATTAACTCAAAAGTCCACAATCTAAAGTCTCATCTGAGACAAGGCAAGTGCCTACTGCCTATGAGCCTGTAAAATCAAAAGCAAGTTAGCTACCTCCTAGATACAATGGGGGTACAGGCATTGAATAAATACAGCCATTCCAAATGGGAGAAATTGGCCAAAACAAATGGATTACATGCTTCATGCAAGTCTAAAATCCAGTGGGGCAGCCAAACCCTAAAGCTCCAAAATGATCTCCTCTGACTTCATGTCTCACATCCAGGTCATGCTGATGCAAGAGGTAGGTTCCCATTGTCTTGGGCGGCCCCACCCCTGTGGCTTTGCAGGGTACAGTCTCCCTCCCAGCTGCTTCCATGGGCTGGCATTGAGTGTCTGTGGCTTTTCCAGGTGCACGGTGCAAGTTGTTGGTAGATCTACCATTCTAGTCTGGAGGATGGTGGTCCTCTTCTCACAGCTCCACTAGGTGGTGCCCCAGTAGGGACTCTGTGTAGGGGCTGTCACTCCACATTTCCCTTCTGCACTGCCCTAGCAAAGGTTTTCCATAAGAGCCCTGCCCCTGCAGCAAACTTCTGCCTGGACATCCAGGCACTTCCACACATCCTCTGATATCTAGGCGGAGGTTCCCAAACCTCAATTCTTGACTTCTGTGCACTCACTGGCTCAACACCACATGGAGGTTGTCAAGGCTTGAGGCTTGTACCCACTGAAGCCATGGCCTGAGCTCTACAGTAGCCCTTTTCAGCCATGACTGGAGCAACTGGGATGCAGGGTACCAAGTCCCCAGGCTCCGCCCAGCATGGGAACCCTGGGCATGGCCCACGAAACCACTTTTTCCTCCTAGGCCTCAGGGCCTGTGATGGGAGGGGCTGCCATGAAGACCTCTGATGTGCCTTGGAGACATTTTTTCTATTGTCTTGGGGATTAACATTCAGCTCCTTGTTACTTATGCAGATATCTGCAGCTGGCTTGAATTTCTCCTCAGAAAATGGGGTTTTCTTTTCTATTGCATTGTCAGGCTGCAAATTTTCCAGACTTTTATGCTCTGCTTCCCTTATAAAACTGAATGCCTTTAACAGCACACAGGTTACCTCTTGAATGTTTTGCTGCTTAGAAATTTCTTCTGCAAGATACCCTAAATCATCTGTCTTAGGTTCAAAGATCCAGAGATCTCTAGGGCAGGGGCATAATGTCACCAGTGTCTTTCCTAAAACATAACAAGATTCACCTTTGCTCCAGTTCCCAACAAGTTCCTCATTTCCATCTGAGACCACCTCAGCTTCGACTTTATTGTCCATATCGTTATCAGCATTTTGGGCAAAGCCATTAAACAAGTCTCTAGGGAGTTCCAAACTTTCACACATTTTCTCATCTTCTTCTTAGTCCTCCAAACTGTTCCAATTTCTGCCTATTATCCAGTTCCAAAGTTGCTTCCACATTTTTGGGTATCTTTTCAGCAGCACCCCACTCTACTGGTACCAATTTACTGTATTAGTCCATTCTCATGCTGCTGATAAAGACATCCTCAAGACTGGGCAATTTACAAAAGAAAGCAGTTTAACGGACTTACAGTTCCACGTGGCTGGGGAGGCCTCACAATCATGGTGGAAAGCAAGAAGAAGCAAGTCATGACTTACATGAATGGCAACAGGCAAAGAGAGAGCTCGTATGGGGAAACTCCCATTTTTGAAACCATCAGATCTCGTAAGACTTATTCGCTATCATGAGAACAGCATGGGAAAGACCTGCTCCCATGATTGAATTACCTCCCACCAGGTCCCTCCTACAACGCGTGGGAATTATTGGAGATATATGACGAGACAGATTTGGGTGGAGACGCGGAGCCAAGCCATATCAATGGTCTTTGCAAGTTACTGGCCTCAGTTCCGCCTAAAAGGAAGGGATGATAATATCACTGACCTGACTGGATTGCTGTGAGGACTAGATGGAGTAATGAGCCATTCAAAATGCCTGATTGGCAGTACTCAGGGTTGAGCTGCGGTTATTATGCTTCCAAGCAGTTTATTATTAATAGAAGTAGTCTAAAATTTAAACTTAAACTTTATACTAAATTTATCTCCCTCCTCCCAGTTTGTTTTATTTAGTTTTACTTTGAGAAGCGCATTTAAAACACCTGTCTCATTACTAACGTGTAGCTTTTTGGAAGATTCTGCAGTTAGCGGCTCCAGCCCCATCTTCCTTTTTTCCTTGAAATGGTTGGCTCTATTTGAAGGTTCATGCAAAGAATTAGCAGCTCAAAAACCAATTCAACAGTTGGGTGACACGTGGTATAAAGTTAAATTGAATTACGATAAGCTTTCGCTAAATTGCACTTAACTGGTTGTTCATTTCCATTTTTCCTTTTCTTTAGCTCTCACCTGAAGTTTAATAACCTCACCTTGATTTCAACTCACGGACTCCCAGGAAAAAAACTTCTGGACACTGAACAAAGGAAGTTTTTAGCCAGCGAGTATGAATTTTATTTGTTTTTTCATTCTGAGGCCTAAATGTCCTAATCTGTGTACAGTCTATTTCATGCTAAATAGTAGATTCCAGATTGGAAAAGGAAAAGTGGTAGGGCTTTTCTCCTGGAGTTCAGACAACACTTAGGAGATACAAGTATCAGTGTGTTCACAAACCAGTGTCCAAGAGTGGTGGACTGGGACCACCAGTTTGTATCTCTAGGAAGACATCTGCCCTGTTACAAACAATTGGGGTGGAGCCTGCAGACCCAGCCAGTCCTGCCTTTGGTTTCTGAGTGACACTACAGGGCAATGGAGCTTGTTGACTACATTTGCATCTGATGGGGCACCTCACTGGGATGTGCATCCCACAGCCACCCTGGCCATTTGTACTCAGCAGCTGATCAGGCAAAGAACTTCCACGCCAGTCTGGGTGAGCTTTATTGTCTTCATCCCAATAGAATCACTATTTGACAACATCTGTTCTGGAAAATGCCATGTCTTTATCACACAGCTTTTATTCATTTTAATTTCCTGTAGCAAAACATGGGCACAAGAAATATTAGTTTCCCTGCCTCTAGAAACAAGCTCCCAATTTTTCCAATAAGGAGGAAGGAAATTGTTCCCTCCCAGGGGATTCATTTTAGATTCCATGATGAAGGGACCCTCTTGCCACTGTGAAAAAGACTGGTTTTGCCCTCAAAGAGTGAGAGAAAAACAGAACTTCTTTGCCAGCAGAACAAGGTTCATTTCCACTTAATAACTTTATCAGACTATAAACTTTCTTTTTGAAGGATGTCATTATACTACAAAAAAGGGCATGGGTTTGAACCAGGAGGGTGTGAATTCAGATCCTGCCTGTGCCACTAAGGGCCTGGGCAAGGAATTTCATTTCTCTGAGCTTTGCTTTTTTTTTTTTTTTTTGATGATGAGCAATACATGAGAAGCCAAGCTTGCTGGATTTTTTGTTAACATTAACATAACACCAACTTCTGGCCAAGAACACATTCCCTCCATTTCCTTCTTTCTAAATTACGTGATTCCCAGGAAATGTTGGTTTTATTGACAAATGTCTTAAGAGGAGCTTAATTCCATCAGCATAGTGTAAGTTTCCCTCAATCCCATGCTGGGTGTATTTGAGGAGAGAACAGCTACTGAGGGGGCTTTCTGCAGGTGTGATGCAGCCTGGCAGACTGAGTGGGTGGAGGCCACTGGTGTCCCTGCTGCTGTCCCTGCCTCCACATTCTCAGCACAGACGCCAGAGCAAGGTTGCAGAAAGGTGGCTCAGGTCATCTCACCCCCTCATAGCCCAGAACTGCACTGTCCAATGTGGTGGCCACTAGTCACATGTGTGGCTATTTAAATTTAAATTATTAAAATTAAATGAGATGAAAACATCAGCTCCTCAGTCACATTAGCCACATGTAGCCAGTGGCTACCATATTGGATAAAACAGATAAGAACATTTTCATCATTGTAGAAAATGCTGTGATGCTCCAGCCTAAACTCTGTCTCTGTCTACTTATTTCTCCAGCCTTACCTTTTATGACTTTTGCCCTTTTTCTCCCCATTTGAGCCATACTGGTCTCCTTGATGTTCCCCAGATACAACAGGGACGTCCCCACCTTGAGGTCTCTGCTTTTCTCTCTTAAATTTCACGTTTTCTGTGAGGTCTACTCAACACCCCTTTCATTTGCAGCTAATACCCTGACACACTCCAGTCCCTCATACTTGGCTCTGTTCTTTTCATGCTACTTAAATCCTCTTAAATATTGTATTATTTGCCTTTTGAAATTACGTTTATTCTTTATATTTATATTAAGAGTCCTTCAACTATAATATAAACTCTACAAGGGGAGAAATTTTTGCCTTTTTATTCATTGAGTCATTGCTGTATACTCAATATCTGGGACAGTCCTTGGCACACAACAGATACCCAGTAAATAATGTGGAACAGATGAAAGTTACCTCCAGAAATACCTGCAAAAGTCCTCTCAAGCAAGTATTAGGGACTAAATAACACAGTCAGACCCCTTTGCATGGGTAACTGCATGTCATCTTGTTTCTTAGAAACCACATATTTCAATAAGATTGAACCATAGATAGGCTATGCCTTTCAAATAGTCCTCATAACCCCAATAAAGGAAATTATCTCTGATCATGGAGTTTCAAAATAACAGGTGCAAATGACATTCATAAATTTAGTAATTTAAATCCCTGATTCCAAATACTAATTTTGAACTTGTCGTTAACCAGTGCTTTAATTTATTATTGTTAGGATTTTTTGAACCGTTTCTGTCTTCTTTCCCCTGCCCTGACCAGCCTCTAGTGGAGGTGCTAATGGCATGTCTGGGATGCAGCCGAAAGGAAGGCGGTGGGAGAGGAGGAGGAACAGGAAGCAGGAGAAACCCACTAATTGGAAAATCAGCACTGATTAATTGAAAGTTAATTGTGATAGTCCGTCTTCTAGGAGTGTCACAATTAATCCTTTATTTGAACTTCTAGGGTTCCTTCCAGCTCGGAAGAGTCATGACTTCATGAGGTGGAGGTCTCCACTGACTCATCTGTGGCCCCCAGAGCTTGCTTCTAATTGCACACCTGGAGCTTTGGGCTAAGGCTTCTGACCCAAGCTTGGGGCTCTATAACCTAGAGCAAACTATTCATCTATGACCTTTTCCAGAAATTTCCCATCCTGCACTTTTTCTTTTTTTTCTCCTTCTTATCATCTGTCTTCAGAACTTCCTGTGAAGACAGTCTTTCACATTAGTTTTGAGTCACGGTCAAGCTCACTGGAGAAACACGGAGTTTCACTGATGTGCCTTCTTTGGTTCCTTCTCTCTTTTCTGGCGAAGCCTCGTGGAGGCATTTCTCTTATCACCAAGCCATGAGTCAGGCCCTGCTATGTTAGAATATTAAAGCTTATTTATTCTACTTAAAAAATAATTTTGGAAAAATATCACAGTCTTCAATATATAGTTTCACTCACCTGGTGAGGAAATTAAGGAAGGTCCAGAATAGTTAGTAATATCTAGAATGGGTAGAAGTCACTTGCACAATGATATTTTAAACTGAGTGGCCAGATTTGATATCCCACACCTGTAATCCCAGCACCTTGGGAGGCCAAGGCAAGAAGATCACTTGTGCCCAGGAGTTGAAGACCAGCCTGGGCAATGTAGGGAGAGTCCCATTTCTATAAAAAATTTTAAAATTAGCCAGATATGGTAGCTTACACCTATGGTCCCAGCTGCTCGGGAGCCTGAGGTGGGAGGATAGCATGGGCCCTGGAGGTTGAGGCTACAGTGAGCCATGATTGCACCACTGTGCTCTAGGCTGGGTGACAGAGCGAGATTTTGTCTCAAATAAGTAAATAAAATCATTCAGTGTAGGAGCATATTGTAACAGCAATCACCCCACATTCTTCAACACTGCCTTTTGTGACTTAATAAAGTTTCCTAAAAATCAGTGGTCTGCACTGCCATTCCAACTGGACAGAGCTTCACATTTTAACTCTGAAATATGCATTCTGACGTGATCAATGCTACTGTCCAACTGTCATTAAAAATATCATTGTCTTCACCTTCCACAAATTTCCTCTGAGAGCCTTTATCTTTGGGCACAGCCTCATAAAACAAATCCCTGTGCACTAACTGTATTTAATTTTTCCTCATCATGGTTGGCTTACAGTAGGGATCTGAAGCAGATCAGAACAAGCTTTTGTGGGTCTCTCACGAATGTGGGAAGCCATGACATTTCCTGTGTTCCTATAAAGCTAGCAAAATGGTTTTTCACAAGAAAGTTTCATCTCAGTATCCATTATTTTCCTGTGATAGGCCAGTCCCCGATTTTCTTTTCTTCTTAAGAAGAAATTTTCTTGTTTTTAAGTTGTTTCATAGAGCCCTTTCACAGGTCCTGTAACGGGGTCTAATATGCCCCCATGACTAGAATTCTCTTTGTGTGGTAAGACCAGGCTTTTGTGCAGATCAAAGAGAAGAAATGTTCTCTCATTACCACTTCAGAATCTTGTTTGCCACCAGGAGGGTAAACCGGATTCTGTCTCATTAATATTATTTAGAATAATACTCTTCACATATGCATCCTGCTTAACAAAGCAGCCTGTCTCATGTTCTCACAGTCACTTCTTACAGCGGTCAGCAGTGGAGGAACGTAGGTAGGGCTCATTATCCTGTGTTGAGAGGTGAGGAAACTGAAGGATAGCGGGGGGATGCCGAGTCCAGGCTTGTTGGCAAAAGAGCAGGGACACAGACCATGGCACGGTTCTTTTTGAAGAGGACCATGCTGCCAGGCATAAAAGTGGCACGCGTCTCTAGTCCAAGCTACTCGGGAGGCTGAGGCAGGAGGATCGCTTGAGCCCAGGAGTTCGAGACCAGCCTGGTCAACATAGCGATATCCTGTCTCTAAAAATAAATAAATGGAGAGATGAATGAATAAAAATTTTAATGTTTTTATGTTAAGAGAAAAAGGAAGAAAAGAATCGTGCAGTCTAAATTTAAAAGAAGCACTTATTGTCCTATTACCTTAGACTCTCGGTATTCAGAACAGAATCACTAAAAGCTAGTTTACATAAGGTCGATCCTTTCAGAGAATTCCGGAAACAACCCTCACAAAACTCTTTAAATAAACCCAAAGCCACAAGAAACCCACTCTTACCACATTACATGAGAGCACGCAAACTCCAACATATCCCAGAAAAAGTAGGTACATGCAGCCGCAGCACTCTGAAGCCTCAGCACGAATACCGGCCCTGGACCTGCTGGCAGTGGAAGTCTCTGTTCCTGGAAATTCACCTCTGCTCTGCACAGTGAACCCCAAAGTCTCCAGGGAGACTTGCTGCGAACGGAGCTCCCTAATTGCCATCTTCTTTAAGTAAATTGCGTTTTGTTGTTTTGGCAGGAAGCCATACGCTAATTCTCAGAATGAGTCTTTATTGAAAAGTATTAGCGACTAGGAAGGGTTTTCGGTATTCAAGGATTCTGACCCCTGGCTTTGGGAATCCTCAACAATGTTACTTTCTTCCTTCTCATTCCCTTTGAGGCTATGGTCATACGACAATTTAACAGCTAAAGTGAATTTATAACCACCATGAAATAGAAGCAGAAGAAAGATATAATAGTGATTTCTCTCTCTCTCTCACACACACACACACACACACACACACACACACACACACACTCCCAGTTGTGGGCTGACCTAAGCCAGGTGGAACAATTTAGCTTTAATGGGAAGATGTCAATTTGTGACTAAGTGTTTCATAACGAAAAATCTCCCAGTATCAGTCCTGGTAAACTCACAGCAAGAGCAGACTCAGCCCACTAGGGGACTTGAACCAGCTCACCAGATGTCTAATTAATGCCCGCTGTCAGCTGCTCAAATGTCACTTATGGAGCGTCTCTCTTTGCAGCCACTGTTATAATGATAAAGATTATGCACTGATGTCACTGTGCTCCTGGGTTAATGTCGTGGTGGGCAGAATGACCGGCATAGACCGAGCAACCAAGCACGTTGTGCTTTCCACGGATGAGATCGTGCTCTATGACCACCTCATCCTCTGCACCGGGCAGCAGTACCAGGTAAGGCCTGGCACAGGGGGCACAAGGCACGTGTCTGGAGAGCTCCATGAGAGCCATGCATATGTTTACTGGGGCACACGCTGTCTGGGTAAAGAGCATCCCTCTGCCTAGACAGCTGCTGCTCTAAATTCATAAAAGCGCCCTTCAGGGCCCGCACACATAACCAGAATTGTGTCCACAAACCCTCCCAGAAACCCATTCCAAGAAAAACATTCTGCTCAAGGATGAAAATCACAGTAAGTTGGAGAAATGTCATTCTTTAAGCTGTTGTCCAAAAGTTTAACACTTACTGCTCGCCCTCGCAGAATCCAGACACAAGCAGGCATGCATTTGCGGTAAATTAATTTATGCCTCCAAGAGGCTAACATTTGACTGTGGCAATGGGCTCTCGCAAAAGTATTTCAAACATGTGCACCTGCTGTCAACCCTTATTTTATTTTGTCTCTCAGTTATGAAAATAGGAAATCTGATTGATTGGTTTCCCAGTGTCCATGCTCTCCTTTTGGTCAGACTCTCCAGCCACATTTGAATAAAGCATTGCTGGGTATGTTGAAGCTGTTCAATGTCTTAGGGCAGCAGATTTTAATATTCCACTTTGTAATATGCATGAGTGTTTCATGTAGCGTACAGCAGTAAGGTGTTTCTCCAGTGAAAGGAGGCTTATTCTGTAACTCAAGGATGAGGTCCTAGACAAGTTTGTCAAGCCCATGGCCCATAGGCCCAAGGTGGCTTTGAATGTGGCTCAACACAAATTTGTAAACTTTCTTGAAACATCATGATTTTTTTTTTTGCATTTTTTTCTTCAGCCCATCAGCTGTCTTTAGTGTTTGTATATTTTATGTGTGGTTCAAGACAATTCTGCTTCTTCCAGTGTGGCCCAGGGAAGCCAAAAGATTGGACACCCTATATTAGACCATCTTGTGAACAGTTGTGGATTTGCCGTGGGCCTGTGTAGGACAGTTTCCCTGACATTGCCAAGCACGGAGGAGGCAGCCCATGAAGGAGACAGGGTGTTGTCACAGAGTGCGCTCCACAGCTCTTAGAATCACTTATCCTCTATTTTTCTGCTTTGGCTGCACGTTGAAATGACCTGAGGTGCTTTGAAAACACATCCATGCCTAGGCTCCGCCCCCAGAGATTGGGTTCTCTGGGTTCATCCTATTCTAGGGGAACCCCAGTCGTCAGTATTTTTTAAGTGTCCCACATGCTTCTAAGCTAAAGCTGAGAACCACAAGCTTGCACTCTCTTGACTAAGAATTCCTCATCTACACCTTAGAATAGCACTTCTCAAACTGTGCTGTGCACACAAATACCCTGTGCATCTTGTTAAAATGCAGATTAGGAGCAGGAGGTCTTGGGATGGGGAGCCTGAGACACTATATTTTCTTTTCCTTTCTTTACTTTTCTTTTTTTCTTCCTTCCTTCCTTTTATTTCCCTCCCTCCCTCCCCCTCCCTTCCTTCCTTCCTGCCTCCCTCCCTCACTCACTCACTCCCTCTCTCCCTTCCTTCTTTCCTTTCTTGTACTTTTAATTGCATTTGTTGTGTGTCGAATTTATTCCTGTGCCGTATGTTTCTGTTTCTTCCGTTTCTTACAAAGAAGCTATCTTCTTCTGTGCAGCCTCTTCTGGTTTAGGAATGATTTGTTCCTTTTCAATACGGTTCATCTCATTGTAGCAGGCAGCGCTCACACGTGGGCTAAGCTGACCCTGAGCTCTGTGAGTCTGGCCGCACGTTTCGGGTGCTTTGTTCACCTGGCTATGCTCAATGACCAGAGAATCTACGTGTAAACCCTTATGTTCAGCATAGCTCTCTGCATGTTTAAGCATGTGGAGCAAGTGTTCAGCACTCTTTTTGGGCCACTGACCCTGTGTCCAGTCCCACTGTTTGGCCTGGACGCACCTGTCAACTCCACCCTGGAAATGTCAGAATGGTGCACATCGTCTCTGTAAACGTGACATCTTTCAGATACTGGGTGCATAATCTTGATGGCCTGGGCAGTTTCACAGGTGTTCTTCAGTGAGCATGAAGATTTGAACCTCTTGATTTGCATGATTTTGTGGCATTTTCTGGGTCTAGTGAATAGTGACCCATTTTCACAGAATAAGCCAGGCCACTTAGGGAAGAGGTAGACGCCACATTTCTAACATGCTCCCAGGTGAGGCTGATGCCGCTGGTGAATAAAAACCTCTGAGTAGCTTAGATCAACCCCTGAAGAATCTCTCTCCTCCATTCCCCTCCCAACCCCCCTCCCCATCCTTCCCCTCTTTTCCTCTCCCCTCCCCTCCCCTTTCCTCTCTCCCCTCACCTCCTCTCTCCTCCTCTCTCCTCCCTTCCCTCTCCTCTCCTCTCCTCTCCCCTCTGCCTCTCTCCTCCCTTCCCTCTCCTCTCCTCTCCTCCCCTCTCCTCCTCTCTCCTCCCTTCCCTCTCCTCTCCTCCCCTCTCCTCCTCTCTTCTCCCTTCCCTCTCCTCTCCTCCCCTCGTCTCCTCCCCTCTCCTCCCCTCGTCTCATCCCCTCTCCTCTCCTCTCTCTCCATTCTCAAAGGGTAGAAAAGGATATGTTTATGGTTAAAGGATAAACATTTACTGCAGAGATACTTGGTTTTGATATTTAAGTATTCCTATTACTTTTTAAAACATTAAACCAGACAGAAAAACACATGCACCCCCTTAGCTTGTCTCCCTGTCACCTGCCTGCCAGGTTCCAGCTGCTGCCACGACTGCGTACTTTGGAAACTGAGTGGAAGACCCAGCCAGCTGCCCAGAGCCTCGGGCATCTGCCCATGTGTGCCCAGCTGCCCCTGCAGCTTTAGTCTGTGGCACATTAAGCTCTTGCCCTTTTTACAACAGAAAAAAAATGAAATGAAGAAGTGATAAAGGGAGTTCCAATTTAATTTTTCCAGAAGGACATAAAATCCAAGTACATAGAGTGATACAGAAAGGGCAGCTGAATTCAGCGGGGCTTTTCTCCCTCGCCCCCACCATTCTCTTCAACTGTCTCTTGATTTTGTCCCAATTGTGTGATTTTTCTACAAAACAAAATAATGAAAACAGAGCTTAAAACCAAAGTAAAAAAAAAAAACCGTTATAAAATGTAATTACAAACTTCAACCTCTAATCAGACCTTTTAAATGCCACGCCTCACTCTAAACTGTTTTGTAATGTTTTTAATATCCAATGCACCTCACTATTTTTAATTAGAAAATCCATGCACAAGGTAAAATATTATATTGCACTTCAGGGCTGAGCGTGAGGAGAGCTGGTCTCTCTCCCAGCCCACTCCCCCTCCCAGCCGTCTTTCCAGAGGCAACCAGTTTGAAGCATTTCTGTTCTTAGTTTTCCATTGACCACCCACACAAGTCCAAACACAGTAAAATGTTTATAGAATGGTTTTCCTTGCTCTGTCAACCTCTGACATTATCTACAACCTTGCCATTTTCGAAGATGAAGATTTAGCTGGCTCACTTTCCGGACTCCCTAACCCCTTCCCCACCCCTCCAGTCAATGTTGATCATTTTTGTTAGTAAACACACCCTGGTTTTGAAAACGCCTCTGAGATCCCAGAGCCACTCTCTGTGACTCATGGACAGTTATGGAGCAGCAGAGAGACGCCCGTCCCATGCCTGGATTTTAGGAGCCTAATAAAGAGGAAGAACAAAAATTTATCAGCTCAAAGTCAAATCAGTTTGGTGTTGAGCATGAAAAAACTGTGGCATGGACTGTTCATGGATGGGGGGTCACTAGCAGCTGACAAGCGGGCAGATACTTCCAAGCAAGCGAAAAAAAGAGCTGGGACTGCAGTACACAGAGACTTGATGTGGGTCAGTGATGTGACATCGTCTCCAAAGGGGTTAATCATGTCTTAGACTGGGTCAGCCATAGTGTGGCATCCACAATGGCACAGCACAGGTGAGAGCCTGCCATGCACTGGGGCGAGGAAAGAGCCATCTACACCAGTACTGTACCTCCCTGTAAGAGACCTGAGAAAGACGCTCCCCCATGTCATTTGACAGCAGCTACTATAAAGAGCTCTCACTCTGAGAGTGATTACAGAGGAAAATAAAAGCATGCAGTCAACGAAAAGTGGCTGTTTGAAAAATGGCTGCAAATTCTTTGATGCCTCTTTCATCCAAGAGGTAGAGTCTATGTCTCCTCTCCTTGAATCTGGGCAGCCTTCTGGTGGCCTTGGTCAACAAAGTGCAAAGGACGTGACATGATGTGACTTCTGAGGCCAAGTCACAGAGGCCATGCACTGCCTCCTGGATTGTAGCAGCTGTTTCTCCTGGAGTCCCGGGGTGCCACGTGAGAAGTTCTGATGGCCTGGGGTTGTCATGCTGGAGATGCCATAGGTGAGCTCTCTGCCTCACAGTCCCTGCTGATCCCAGGCTCTCAGCCAACCTTGCAGGGCACCGGACATGTGAGTGAAACAATCTCAGATTCTCCAGATCAGTCTATCTTCCAACTGAAGGTTGCCAAGTGACTTCTGTCCACAGCACACAGAATTTAAAAAATTGCCCATCCAAACGCTACCCAAATTTCTGACCAACAAAATCATGGAAAGTTAAGAAAGTGGTTGGTGTTTAAGCTACTAAGTTTTGGTGTGAGTTTGTTGAACAGCAAAGGACATCTAGAACAAAAAGGTAACACAATAAGAGAAAGAGAACAATACAGTATTTGGAAAAATCAGAGGAAGAACATACTTTTGAAAATGTTAAAAAAAATGCAGGCTACATACACACACACACACACACACACACACACACACACACACACACACTGCAGGCAACTATTACCATCCTCAATACAATTTGATCATCTGACCTCTGAAATGGGAGCTGAAGCCATAGAAAGAGCAGAGGCAAAGCTGAGAAGGCCACAGATGAAAAGGGTGATGCGTGAATAAGAAATAATTAAAATGAAATCCCCATTAGAGACAGAACTGCTGCTAAACAGTGAGTGATGCTGAAGACAAAGCACCCCTGGAGGGCAGAGGCAGAAGACAAAGGTGGATTCCTGGTTCAGGAGAAGACAGAGTCTGATAGGCACAGAGGCAGCATAGAAATAACTGGTTTTCCTGAAGAAGAGACTCAAAGGAATAGAGACAATAATTAAAGATATTCTAGAAGAAAACATTTTTTACCTGAAAAACATATGGTCCAGCTGACCACATTCTAGACAAAATCAAAGAAAAACTTTCTCAGTTATGTTCTGACAGAATTTCAATTCTTTCTTATTTACGAATCTCCCTTTTTGTCTGTCCCTGTGGCCTTCTTAGCTTAGTCTCTGCTCTTCCAATGCTTCAGCTGCCATTTCAGGGGCTGGGTGATTAAACTGCATTGAGGATGATAAATAGTTTTCCATATAATGGCAGGAAAAAAAAAAAGAACAAACTTCAAAAGAAAAATATTACAACATTTCCCCCTAAAAAAGAAAAAAAATAAAACAGATATCAAAATTGTTCCTCCAGTGTTAAATAGCAAAAGAAAATGAAACTAACCCCGCAGAATTTCAGTGAAAATGTGGTGATTCAGTAATTATATGACCACCTAAATCTGTCATATTTGAAAATAGCAGATAGCCATTCTTTTATATACAGGGCCATGTATATATCTTCCATGTTCTTTGCCTAATGTGCACTCAAAATAATTGAGATAGAAAATAAAATTTAGAACTTTGGCCAGGTGTGGTGGCTCACATCTGTAATCCCAGCACTTTGGGAGGCCAAGGTCGGTGGATTGTTTGAGGTCAGGAGTTTGAGACTAGCCTGGCCAACATGGTGAAACCCCATCTCTACTAAAAATATGAAAATGAGCCAGCCATCATGGCAGGGTCCTGTAATCCCAGCTATTCAGCAGGCTGAGGCAAGAGAATTGCTTGAACCCAGGAGGTGGGGTTGCAGTGAGCTGAGATTGTGCCATTGCACTCCAGCCTGGGTGACAGAGTGAGACTCCATCTCAAAAAACAAAGGAAAATTTAGAACTTCATAATAGTATAAAAGGACAGATGGCAAGCACCACAAACAATTTAAAAATGTAATCTAAATAATTTTTGTAAATCTGAGAATAAATGCAAAAATAGAAAGTGACTTTTAAGCTAAATTAATCTAATAAAGACCAAGAAGTTGTTGAAAATTGGCAGGGAGGTGGCAAGGGAGGAATATGCATTGTCTTAAGTGGAGAAACCCAAGAGTGCTATTTCAGTGTTGACCCTTGTATTCAGAAGAAATGAGATTAAATAATCCTTTGAAATATCATGAAGAAATTCACCTTGCCAACGCTGCAGAAGATACAAGCAGAGAAAACAAAGGAAAACAGCCACAATGGTTAAAAGTGAAGGTGTTAATCAGAATGACATAAGGAAAAAAATACAGTGATAGTGGTGAACAGTCAGGGGTGGATTAGGGGTAGGGCTTCAAACCACTGTCTCACAAGAACCTAGACTCTGCTTTACACTTAATTCAAAATATAGGAGAAACACCAGATCAAAGGGCAGCAAATGTTTAAAAATAAGAAGATGATTCAAAGTGCAGCAGCAAAAGACTATCAGGCAAATTTCACACAGCTGTTAGAAAAAGCAACAGTATTCACACTCAAGAAAGTGAATTGGAGAAAGAAAAGCATTAATCCTGACCAAAGGTAAAAACCATGATGAGAATATAGAAGTCGCGAGACAGACACGTGGTAGTGGATGGAACTCTTACCGTTAACTCTGATGTCACTGCCATTTGCGTCCCCATGTTGTAGGTGAGAGAACCGAGGTACCGTGAAGCTTAGGTAGTTTGCCCAAGGCACTTAACAGGGAGGTGATAGTCTAGGGTCCAAACTCAGGTGGTCTGGCCCTGGACCAACCACTGTCTCTGTTTGGTTCTCTTTCCCTCTACTTTCCCTTTCTTGTTTCTTCCCTTTATCTCTCGTTGATATGGTACAGGGCTTCTGCTTGATGGCTTTTAAAAGTCATTACCACAGAGATTCTAGAGCTTAGTTTTTATAGCTAGAGTCAAATAAGCAGTTCAAAAAGAAAAAGTTTATTTCTTTCTCTCATTAAAAATATCTGGAGAAAAGCAACCCAGGCCGGGTAAGTGCCTCTCTGATGTCATCAGAAACCCAGGCCCTTCCATCTTTTTTTTTTTTTTTTTTTTTGAGACAGGTTCTGACTCCTGTCTCCCCAGGCTGGAATGCAGTGGCATAATCACAGCTCACTACAACCTTGACCTCCTGGGCTCAGGTGATTCTCCTACTTCAGCCTCCCGAGTAGCTGGGACTACACGGGTGCATGCCACCACACCCAGCTTTTTTTTTTTTTTAATTTTTAGTAGAGATGAGGTGTCCCATGTTTCCCAGGCTAGTCTCAAACCCCTAGGCTCAAGGGATCTGCCTGCCTCAGCCTCCCAAAGTACCGGGATTATGGGCATGAGCCACCATGCCTGCCTCCCTTTCTATTTTTAATGTGTGGTTTCCATGCTCAGCATCTCAAGATGGCTACTGTGGTTCCAGTCATTCCATTTGCAAGAAGCAAGATAGAGGAAGGACTAGAGCTCGATGACTTTTCTCATTGCCTCATCCAAGGACTCCTGCTTGTATCTCTTGACCACCTCTTAGGTCATGAGTTCAGAAATGCAGTTTTCAGCTGAGCATATTTCCCAAGAATCTGTTACTAAGAAAGAAAGGAAGACAGAATACTGGGTAGGCAGCCAGCAGTCCTAGCCACCACGAGTTATTGCTGAGTGATGCTGGCACTGTGCACTCGCAAATCAGTGTGGTTGAAAAGTTATCTGCTGCTCTCCACTCAAAAGTTAGTGGCACTTTAGTTTGTGACAGAGAACCCTCAGTTTGGATAGCCAGTCCTCGTGGCACTTCATTCAATATACCCAAGCCCTTGTGTTCAAGACTATTCTCTCCCTTGCCTTTTTCCTTTTCAGGGCTGGTGACTTCTCTTGACCTATAGGAGTGTCTGGGTGTAAGAAACTCTTGGTAGCTTCTTCTAAATGTCTGCCTACAAACTCCTCTTAATGTTAAAATCTGCTGTTCACTGAAAGAAAACAGTATGTGACGAACCTTTCAGAAAAGAAGCTTCTTTTTGCTTTTCAGGACTGGATAGCTCTGTGGCCCCATAGGCACATATGGAAGAAGGAAACTTCTTGTACTGGCTTCTTCCCAATGTCTCTATACAAATTCTTTTTCTGCTAAAAACTTCCATTCAATTAAAGAACACAGTAAATGATGAACTGGTCACAAAGTAAGTGTCGTTTTCCATAGATCACATTCTAATGTATCCAGTTCTCCTAAACTCTGTGCAGACAAATTTATTTGGCTTTGGAATTTATAATTCTAGCTTCAGTTTTGCCCACTTTGTGAAAATGCCATAACCCCATTAGGTTTTCTTTAATTGCCCTTATTCTTTATAGTAG
This sequence comes from Aotus nancymaae, assembly GCF_030222135.1. Classification (NCBI taxonomy): domain Eukaryota; kingdom Metazoa; phylum Chordata; class Mammalia; order Primates; family Aotidae; genus Aotus; species Aotus nancymaae. Next base: position 5,478,773 of record NW_026988412.1, on the reverse strand, counting down.
AGAAGTGTGCAAAAACAACTACACACTTAAGTGCACACAAGAATTATGTGGATTATCAGACTGCAAATACATTCAAGATTGTAGTGAGCTATTTTCAATTTGGACCTTATTCCTTTTTCTCCAGTTCCTTTTATTTTTTGCCTAAACACCCACTATTTGGAATGATAACTCATTGCCACTTTCTGCCAAGGCTTTTCTGTGATTTGTTAAATCATGACTTATTAAATTGATGTAATGCTACCCAAACTTTATTTTCTTTTATGCTACAACACACCTTGTAGTTCCAGTGAGGTTTCAAAACCCTGAAGCACAGTATTCGGTATTGTGCATGTCAAACCTTTTGCCAAAGCCTTCAGCGGGCTGCTTTATAATGACTATGAATATAATGCTAATAACATTTCAGTGAGGTATTGCTAAACAAGTTATATTACTAATAAGAAAACTTTTCCTCCACAATTTTGGTTACAGTAAATGACCACTATTTATTGAGTTGTTCCTTTCTGCTAAATATAATATCACTGCAACCTCTTAATGAAGAGAATTCTCTCTCCATCCAGCTTTAAACATTGGTTCTGTTTTGCTCTGTTTTATTTTAATTTAATTTAGTTTGAAATTGCATTAAATACATCATGGCAGTGTACTAAGGTTTTACAGTTTCTGTTGAGGAAGTCTATAACCAAAAGTTTCCTGTCAGCTGGAGTTTAGTCAAGCCCCATGCAGCCAGAATTTGCCTGCTTGTCAAAGGAGAAAGAACTCTCTGCCCCAATATCCATCTGGACTGCAAGTGAACTTATTGCCTGCCATAGCTCTAAGATTATTCATGCCTCACAGCCCTGAGGTCTTAGACCCTGAATGCAGCAGGCCGATCGGTATTGGTCTTCCACCAAAGGCCTCAGCCTGCCTCTAAGCTGCCCCTCTGCCTGCTCCCTTTTCCTCCTCATAATCTCCAGCTGGCAGCCAATTAAAAATCAGAGGGACCAAGTGGTGGCCCATTTGGGGAAACTCAGGTCACTATTCTGTTTTATTTGGTTTTTGCAATGACACTTCTTTGTCTGATTTTAATTTGAACCAATATAATAAAAAATCAGGAGTCTACATGAAAACCCAAGGACCTGGCATTTCTTGGGAAGTCACAGCTGGCCATACTGGATCCATACTCTATGTTGGCAGCAACTAGATGGAGCTGAGTCATGGCTGAACTCTCTGGCCCGAGCATGGACCCTCCAGTTTGCCACAGTATCCTTGACACAGAAGATGTGTATCAGCCATCATCCTTTATTGAGTTTTTACTGTTACTTTCCTTACCGTAGAGGAAAGTTTCATCTACGTCAAAAATTAGAGAAAGATGGAGGGGAATAAAGAGAAGAAGAATATTTCTCTGGCAAGATAAGAAATAATTCCATACTTTTCATAACTAAATAATAACCTATTTCCTTTCTTTTCTTTACTGCTTAGCCCCTCTCTACCCTTGAATTTCAACCCCAGATATAATTGTTTCTGCGGCAGATTATTTTGCCAAAAATGGCCACCACATCCAATTCAGTTACATGTCCTCTTCCAGAGCCTTGCCCCTTCTACTTGAAGAGATGGAGTCTCTTCCCCTAATCCTAGGCAGGCTTTTATGGCTGCTTTCACGAATCAAATATGATAGAAGAGACACTGCTCAACTTCCAAGACTAGGTCAGAAAAGAACATGGACCTGTCTGTATTGGCTGTCTCTTTCTCAGAACACTTGCCCTTGCAACCCAGTCACCATGTTATGAGGAAGCCCAAGCCACATGGAGAGGCTGCATGTAGGTGTCCTGGCCAACAACCCCAGCTCAGATCCAGCCTTCAGCCAACATCAACTGCAAGGCAAATCATGACCATTTGTTGTCACATTTGAATACCCAGCATATTTTCCAAGGGAAAGAGAAAGGATTGAGATAGTTTAACTATCTTCAGGTGATTTCCGCCTCCACCCCCTGAGTCACCCCTAGCCTTTGAGTCTTCCTAGCTGAGGCCCCAGACGTTGTAGAACAGAAACAAACCATTCCCCACCTTGCCCTGTCTGAATTACTGTCCTGTATAACCTGGGAGCCTAATGATTGATTTTTACCATTGAGTTTTGAAATAATTTGTGACACAGCATTACATAACCAGAGCAACTTCCTTTGAGAATTGTTTCAGGTAGGAGCTCATTCTGCCTGGTTTTTTAAATTTTTTTCCTTACCGCAATTAAAATCTGATTGATTGTATCTGCGGACAGAAAAAGACATACTGAACATGGCTATGTCTACTTTTGTTTTTTTAACTGTGTCAGCACTTTATCTATTGCCACTGAAATAAGCATTTCTCCAACATACTTCAGGTCCCATGCCCTACAGGGGCTGATATTAGTCAACACCTGACAAACGGAGAGGTTCCCAACAGCAGTCAGAGGCGGTACACGGGGAAAGTTCCTTGCAACCATTTCACTCTCAACGAGGAAGAGGATTGCTTTAAAGCGCTGACTTGGATAAGGAATAACTTCATCACCACAGAAGGTAAGGATGTCGGTAACTGTGCATCTCTTCAGAATAGCGTTTTATTTTTATAATGAGTCTCATTCTTCATCTAGTTCCAGTATATAATTAGTGCCTAATTAATTCCAGCCAAATCATTCATCTGTCATGCTTTGTTTTCCAGATTAATTTACAACTTGTTGTCATTTTTGGATACCCAGCATGTTTGCTGGGGGAAAGAAAAAGGCTTGAGATAGTTTAATTATCTATAATTATTTTATTATACAAAATGAATATCCAAAGAGCAAAGCATGGCTAAAATCATTAACTAATTAAAGAATAATTTAATAAGCAAACATGTTTAGCAATTATATGGAAAATATGTCTTCTTTTGTGAAGCTGAAAAGACCTAGGAAGAAAAAGGCCTGTATTGGAAGGGCCTTTTCTGCTTTTCACAAGCCATTGTTCCCTTTCTTGGTGTTGCCTGTACAGTCCTTCCCACAAATACACAGACTCGAATTGCATGCCACTTTTTAAATCGATATGAAGAAGTAAAACATTTGCGCAAATGCCTCTGCCACTCGAAAGTGTATTCTCAAGCATCTTTCTCTCTATTGCTTGAATTTCACTGAAATCATTCAGTTAGTGAAACAACCAGAATAGGGCCTGGCTACCTTTGTGTCTTTAGTGGAAACCTAGAAGTCAAGGTTTGGAGATGACCTACAGCAGCCCCTTTCTTTTGCCCAAAAGTGAGAGACGGTTAGTGGCCTGGTTGAGTTTAGAGTTCAGTCCAGGGATATAAAACCACTAAGTGCCCAGAAAGTGGGCATCACTGTGTAAAATTAAACATGTTCATTTATTTAATACATGTCTATAAATATAGTCTAATAATATTTGCTAATATAATTAATACATTAAAATTAAATATAATTTCTTCTGATTTTTGGTGGACCATTTTAGTTATTAACTTTTGCAAGTTATTACATTTACTACATTAAAAAGTTACTAATTTACTACATTCAACATTTTCAAATGAGTATCAAATGGCATTCAATACGTTGCGGATTCAATTTGCTGATACTCTTCATAGGCTGTTTGCCTTTAAATTCATTAATAGAATTGACCTGTAGTTTTCTCTTTTGTGCTTTCCTTGTCAGGTTTTTGGAATCAAGGGTATGCTAGTCTCACAAAGCATTTTTGGAAGCTTTCTATATTCTTTGGGGATCTGAAATACAAAGTAACTTAAAGGTTGGACAGAAATCACCCATAAAACCAACTGAGTCTGGAACCTTTGGGTAGAGGTGGGACATATAGATAGATTATAGTGGCAACCCAGAGTTTTTAAATGTCATAAAGAATTTCATACTTTCATCAAAGCTTGGAATTATTATCAGTTTTGCATCTATGTATGTTCAAACCTGTTTTAACCTTTTAGTCATTCTGTAATCACTATCCCATATCTATGTAGACTCGAGAATTTTCTAATCAGGGACAATTCTCTAATCCATGGATTGGTGAATTGTTACTGTAAAATACCAGTTAGTAAATATTTTAGACTTGGTTGAGCATGGTAGCTAACACCTGTAATCCCAGCACTTTGCGGGGCTGAGGTGGAAGGATCACTTGAGCCCAGGAGTTCGAGATCAGCCTGGACAACATGGAAAAACCCCACCTCTACAAAACATACCAAAAAAAAAAAAAAAAAATGCTGGGCATGGTGGTGTACACCTATACTCCCAGCTACTCAGGAGGCTGAAGTAGGAGGATCAATTGAGCTTCAGAAGTCAAGGCTGCAGTGAGCCATGATTGTGCCACTGTGCTCCAGCCTCAGCGACAGAACAAGACCTTATCTTAAAAAAAATGTTTTTAGACTTTGTAGGCCATATGGTCTCTCTTGTAACTCTTCAACTTTGCCCTTTCAGTGAGCAGGCAATATGTAAGGAATTGGCATGGTCGGGTTCTGATAAAACTTATTTACAAAGCCAGATGATGAGCTGTGGCTTGTGGTAACCTGCTTTTAGCCATAACATTTATGACAAATCATTACCATTTCATCAAGTCCAGACTTCCACATGTACCATGAGTTCCCCCAAAGCACAAAAGCCAGTGGTTCAATACGAAATGCACAGTACGTCTTTGAGACTGCACCCGATCCTGTTAGCCTGCAGTGCTTCAACTTTGAACCTTTGGCTGTTTTGGGTGTCTGGACTAGGGAGCATTTGACCAAGAAGAGAGCATTTGAAAGTGGCACTGCAAGGTCTTAAGGTGGAATGCTGATAGCAGAGAATTTAGAAACCCCAGAGCAAGAAGCGCCATGGTCTCTTTCAAGGGCCTTCTGTTGTCCCTTTGGTTCTCAGATGGGGGAAGAGCATCAGTGCTATTCTGTTGACTTGGCCAGTTGTCAGAGATGGTGATACTGTAGCGCCCCCTTAAAGGGAAGTGCTTTTTCAAGACGTAAGACAGTCTCCCAGCAGCCAGTGCATAAAGCCATTTGGAGTGCCTGCTTTTGTCCACCGACTAGCCAGGATAAGAAGTATGTGGAAATTAGTCTTACATGGTGATTTTCTCACATGTAGGTCTTACATGCAGGTGATTTTCGCCAGGTCTGGTGCTTAATGACTCCCCCAGGCACATCCCAAGTAGGTGCTCTTAACACTCAGATGCTGGGACCAAGCTCTGGGAGCCTTCAGGGAAGCCTGACCTGGCCAAGTTAATTTAACTCTGGGTAGAGATCCTTTTCAAGTGAATTCTCAAGTAAGAAAAGTTAAGAAAAAATGTTGACATCTTGCCTCAAGAAAACATTTTCTTTGTATCTTTTCTGTAATTCAGTCACATTCAGACAGGACTTTAGTCCCATTCAGATCTTATTCTTGCCATTATTATTCCTGCAGCATCACTGGATCACAGTCCAAATCTCAGGGCAGAGCAGGCCTAAGACAGAAAGCCCGTCCCCACCTGAGCCAAGAACCAACAACCACAGACAGAATTCTACCCACAGAGGCTCCCAGGAAATGCAGCAAAGAGTAGGCTCTGGCGTGAGAGGGAGGCCTCGAAGTAGAGTCTCCTAAATCCACCGTTGACTTCCCTGGCAGGCTGAAATATGTGAAGCAAGGAGGGCATTCCATGTAGAAATACACATTCATTCCAAATCGCTTCAGTCACCTCGTGACCTCTAGTTCTTAACTGAGACTTTGAGTATATGATACTTGAGCTTCATCACTGGGCTTTCAAATCCCTTTTCATACTGGGGAAAACCTAGTGGTCTTTCCAGAACTGCATTTTGAAAAGAAAATAGCTGTTGCAGCATTGTTTCTGAGACATCTGCAGTACCACACTTGGCTGAAGCTCCAAGCCATTTCTTTGATAATTTCAGCTCTACTTCACCTCAATGTCACTTGTATCCAGCATAGTGCCTGGCACATAGTACATGCACAGTCAATGTTTTCGTGAATGTAAGTGAAGACAGTTCAGGATGTAACTCTTTTCCTTACCCCCACATGGTGAGTTTTATTAAAACTTTTTGCATTCAGTCTAACCTAGAAATAGATGGCCAAGTGAGATGAAGATGAGAACCCCTGAATGAAATTGATGGTATTCTTTAAAAAGTCATCCTTGGTAATGAGAGTAAAAACATACTGGCGAAACAGGATGACCTATGTTCTTTATCATAAATAACAGACATTTATAAGGCAGTCTAGCTCAGGTTCTGGAATCACATGACTTGGGTTCGAGTCTTGGGTCTGCCGTTTCCCTGGACAAGTTAGTTAACTGCTTTGTGTCTCAGATTCCAGATAATATCTACCTCATATGGGTTGCTGTGAGAGTAAAAAGAGATAAATGAGAGCACATGCCATACTCAGGACAGTCTCTCATACATAGAAAGAGTTTTATAAATAGAGGCTGCCATTAGCATTGCTCTTACTACTACGTGTGATGGATTAAAGGTACCCCACAGAAGAAGTCTCAGCCCCTGCCACCAGGGCGCTGATGAAGTTGAGGATATCGTCTCTATTTAAAGACAGGGATCCGTGTACACCAGGTGCCAGTCAGCTATGCAGGCACTGTGGCCTTCAGGAAAGCCCTGGAGGCTGTGAAGTTTGGAGAAGGCCTCTCCAAGAAAGGAGGGTTTGAGCTTAGCCTTGAAGAGGGACAGGATAAGCAGGGAGAACGGCTGGGGGAGTTTGGATTGTGTCCAAAAGACACTGTGTCAACAACGTGGGCTGGGCAGAGTCTCTGAAGGGCAGCAGCAGCAGATGAAGCTGGAGGCGTGGGCAGGGACAGGCTCTGGCCAGCTGTAAGCACCCAGCCACATCATGTTTAACTGGTTACCTTTTAGGAATGGGAGCTGACCAGACAGGGGCCACTGTGCACACGTAGCACTTTGAGATAATGGCCTTTCTGTCTGTAGTACCCATGCCAGCAGAGAGAAGGGTGACCACGGGAGAATGGCTTACCATGGATGGCAGCAGCCGATCGGGCAAGGCAGCTGTGGATGCAGGAGCTGGCTGGAAGTGGCCACCCTTGCTGCATTTGGTGGTCTTGCTGGCACAGTCACTTCTAGTTTATTTCCAAGTCAGCTATGAGATGGTGGTGTTGCAGGGCTTTTCCTCAGTTCAGCTAAAGACAGGGTCCTTGTCCGTCCCATGGCCACGAAAATGTAGGCTTGCAGACAGTTCGAAGAGTGAATAAAGCAGGGTTTTATTGGGTGAAAGGAAAAAGAAAAGGGCGGGCAGCGGGGGCGGGGAAGCAGGATCCTCCGCAAGGCCCAAGTCCCTGCTAGAGTGCTTCCCACTGGCTGCTTGAATCCCGAGTTCCACACAGGAGGAGGAGGGGCCAGGCTCCTCCCCACTGCAAATGGCATGGACTTCCTGAGCCTCCACCCCAGTGTGCAGGTTGTTTAGAGTTTTGCTAGGGACCCCCCTCCCACCTGGCTGTCTCACTGGCATTTGAAGCTAGAAGTCTGGCACATGATGGAAAGCAAGGAGCAGGGCTGTGTTCCTGCACATTTGAAAGGTCGCACAGAGCTATTGGTGACCGTCCTGGACATTGCAGTCCTTGCTTTTTCTTCATGTCACCCTAATAACACCAGGAGGAATGTGAGCGGTTTTCATCATGGTTTATTTTTACTCCCTCAGTGCTAATTTCCCCTTTTCTAAATAGTTCAGCATGTGAGTTGGGGCAAGGAAGCTGAGGAGAGTGAAAAATCATTTCATTGTGCCCATTGGCTGTGGTTGGGTGACACGTCCCTCCAGGAACCACACCCTGAATCCTGGCAAACACCAGAGCTGATATTACTAAAACCCAGGGATATGAGGGGAGAATGATGGAGGGATTGTTCCAGAAGGACAGTGGATATTGGGCATCAAGAACAAGAGATGTTCCCAGGAGGAAGTTGGCTCTCCTCTGAACTTCTGCCCACTGCAGACACACACAGATACGACCCCAGAGTGTAGCTCCTTCCACAGTCACTGTTTTATTTCACCATCTTCTGCTTCCAAAGGAGAACACAGTGGTTCTGTGATGGAATTAGTTCTGCCAGAGGACATGGCTTTCTGGGCTGTAGAATTGGATGGATTTACAGAAGTAAATTACCCTAAACTATGAGAACTGCTCAAGTGCCATGGAGAAGAGCTGACATCCCAGGCTCAAATCCTGCTTTCAACTGCAAACGAAACCTGGAGTGTTCCACTGGGGGGTTTCTGATAGAACCCAGCAACCCGATATGTTATAGCCGTTTATGGCACTAATTGAAACTAATTGAAATTCATCTGCTATTACCTCTGTACTTTCCATGAAAATGAAAAGTAGGATGAAAGTAAAGTAAAAAAAAACAAACTGCCTTAATGGCTCAAAATGGATCAATTATTTTCATCTTCAGCTAAATGCAGTTTACTGCCTTATTAAAAGCATGTGTGTAAGAAAAGTATAACATTAAAATTCCACTGCACGCATCATCAAGCAAAGCCTTGGTTATGTTATATCTAATATAGTCTTCCCTTTTTATTCAGCAGAGCAGAATGGGACAGGTCACGCTTCAGGCATAGAAGTCTTATGCTTTGACTTCTAAAAAGTTCAAAGAGTGTTCTCTGGTGTTCTGTTTGTGGGCCAGGTGTACATATGTTTTTTCTTTTTTTCCTTTTTTTTTTTTTTTTTTGTTTTTTTGAAACAGAGTCTTACTCTGACATCCAGGCTGGAGTGCAGTGGTGTGATCTCAGCTCACTGCAACCTCTGCCTCACGAGTTCAAGTGATTCTCCTGCCTCAGCCTCCTGAGAAGCTCAGATTACAGGCATGCACCACCACACCCAGCTAATTTTTGTATTTTGAGTAGAGATGGGGTTTCACCATGTTGGCCAAGCTGGACTCAAACTCCTGACCTCAAGTGATCTGCCAACCTCAGCCTCCCAAAATGCTGGGATTACAGGCATGAGCCACCATGCCCAGCCTATTTTTTAATGAGTGTTTATGTCACAATTTACTAATATTCTGTGATCTCTACTTAAAATTATTTCATTATCTAGTTACTTGCTGAAGACATTTAGCCATATAAAATGCCAGTTGAAGTATATTTTAATAACATGTTACATGTCCATCTGCAAGTGTATTGCAGTGCTATGAGCCCTGGTTTTGAAACAGACTCACAAGGTTTGAGTCCTGCTGACCCACCTGCTTGCCATGTGACCTTGAGCTCATGATTTAACCTCTCCGTACCGGCCTGTTCTGAAGATGAATGAGTCATATGTAATCACTGTATGTCTCTTTTGAAGCAGAAAAAGGAAATATAATTCTTCATTAAAATAACAAAAGAATAGGTCGATACCCATATAAATCATTTAAAATATGTAAACCATAAAATGTAGCATATAATTTTTGTTTCTCTGGCCTTAAAAATATAATAACTATGAAGAAAATGTCATGTTAGTACTGTGTACATAAATCCTGAATTTATTTCTTATACTCTCGGGATCTGACTTCATGGCCAGACCACCAGACCAGCAAATCTTTCCCTTCAAGTCCTGATTTTCTCCTTGGAGAAGCTTCATCTTTAGAGCATTGAGCGTGACCAAGAAATGGCAGCAGAGCACACTTTCCAGGTGGTTAAAAGTAAAACACTCAGTTCAAAAGAATAAAATGCCTTTTTAGCATCTACTAAAAATATGTTTTTTAAAAAGTTCTTTCATTACTTTTTGGATACATCTATGACTAAAAAAATTAGCACATTATTTTATTTCTTGAACTTAATTGGGAAATCAACTTAGCTTTCCTTTCCTACAAAGTCATTTTACCTTTAATATTTTGTTTTCTAACTCCCGAAACTCTTACATACTGTCTTCAGGATCCACGATGATGAAACTCGTGTTTTCCCCCCTTGATTAACAAGAATTGAAGAACTCCCTGAATCTTGGTGCATTATTCTTTTTTGTTTGTTTGTTTGTTTCTTTTTTTAGGTAGATTCTCACTCATGGCACAATTGTGGCTCACTGCAACTTCTGCACCCCAGGTTCAAGCGATCCTCCTACCTCGGCCTCCTGAGTAGCTGGGACTACAGGCGTGTGCCATTATGCCCGGCTAATTTTTGTGTGTTTTTAGTAGAAATGGGCTTTCACTATTTTGGTCAGGCTGGTTTCAAACTCCTGACCTCAAGTGATCTGCCTGCCTCAACCTCCCAAAGTGTTGGGATTACAGGCTTGAGCACTCAGCCCCAAATTGAAACTTTAAAGTGTGATCACCTCATGCGCATGGCCATGATCAAAATTGCTAATTTGTTCATTTACACCTTGGGAGGCCAAAGTGTGAGGATCACTTGAAGCCAGGATTTTGGGACCAGCCTGGTCAATATAGCAAGACTTCATCTCTACAAAATTTTTTTAAAAAGAACTAACCAGGCATAGTGGCACATCCCTGCAGTCCCAGCTACTCAAGAGGCTGTGGCAGGATTGCTTGAGCCCAGGAGTTCAAGACTGCAGTGAGCTATGGTTGCGCACTGCACTCCAGCCTAAGTGACAGCAAGACCCCATCTTAAAAAAAACAAAAAGCAAAAAGATCATTTGTACATTTATACCAGCATTTTAATTAGCAAGTTCTAGTGCCCTTCAGTCTGAAGTGGGGAATGGACAGTCACTCAGGTATTTATTACATCCTCACTTTCCCCCTCTCTCTCCCCTGTTGGGCTGTAGAGGCCCACTCTTTCCTCTAGGAAGCACCCTTGCACATTCTGTTTCAAAGGTTGCCAAGGGTTAACAGTGAGGGAATGACTTTGGGCTCCTCCTTGCTTGCCGACTTTAATTTAGGAGCTTTCACACAGTTGCCTTTTTATGGGTTCTCTGCCTGGACCCAGTTCCCATCCAGATCTGCAGTCAGAGCAATGTATGATTTATTCCAGAGAAGGAGCAATAAAGGTTGGTCTTCCATGAAAACTTCCATAGTTCTATTCCATTATCCTTTATGAAAAATCCACTCAGAGTGTTCTCCTCATTGGTTATTTGCCATTTGAAAGTGGGGCAGCCCATCCTTTACCTCTGTCACCTGTTAGATTGAGTACAAAAGCTGGTCATTTCTCATCTGTTAGGTAAGCTGATCTGGGAAGGAAATGGTGACCAGATCTTTTAGCATAAAACTGATATCCAGGGGAAATCATTGGTTTTTCCACTCTACTTGTTTCATATGTGTCTAGAAACTTCAAAACAATGTATGTGATATCCTGGTGATGTGAAGGAAGCCCCTGCAATGCATTATCTCCTTCTAAATATTTGCAAGAACTCCATGAGTTATAAAGTACACAGTGGTAGGGATACATGGATTAAATTCATCTTTAATATGGACATACTATGTATCCAGAAAATTAAAATTAAAATTAATAAAGTCATATTTAATTAGCTGAAGTTTTCTGGCTTATTAAAAGCATGATGTAGGCCAGGTACAGTGGCTCACACCTGTAATCTTAGCACTTTGGGAGGCCAAGGTGGGCAGATCACGTGAGGCCTGGAGTTCAATACCAGCCTGGCCAACATGGTAAAGCCCCATCTCTATTAAAAATATAAAAATTCCCTGGGTGTGGTGGTGGGTGCCTGTAGTCCCAGCTACTCAGGAGGCTGAGGTATGAGAATCGCTTGAACCCAGGAGGCAGAAGTTACATTGAGGCAAGATCATGCCACTGCACTTCAGCCTGGGCTGCAGAGTGAGTCTCTGTCTCTAAATAAATAAATAAATGAATAAAAGCATGCTATAAAAGAACATATGTCATGGGCCCCCCATAACTGGGGCTATCTTACCTGTCTATACAGCTGTCATGCTGTTCCGTGCCAGTGGAGGCCCAGCCACCCACCGCACACACTGGGACACACAATTGTCAGCCCTAACACCTCCTTCAGGCACAGCCAACAGAGTGTCCCCCTGCTCCGGTTGTCATTCACTCACCCTCCGTTCATCCCACCCACACTTCCAGCAGCCCCTTTCTCTCACCTACTTTTAAATTCTTTCTTCTAACTCCTACCCAAGGATTCAGGAAGGTCTGTTTCTCTGAAGCTCCTACTGTTCGTCTGTCTCTCTGCCCCTCTTTCTTTCTCTCTCCATTTCCTTCCTTCCCCGTCTTTCTTCCTTGATTCAACCCAAAATTGACTTAACCATTGTGACATGATAGTTACCCAACTGCTACTTCCATATAAAATATAAGAAAGTCTGGTCATCCAATGACACATTTACATCTAAAAGAAAACCAGGGGCAGAAATCTCTCAAACTCCTAAAAATTCCCAGAAGTTGTGTCAGCACACTGAGTAGCTGGGACTAGAGGTGTGTGCCATGCCTATTTTTTTTTTTTTTTTTTTTTTTAGGGATGGGACTATGATGTGTTGCCCAGGCTGGCCTCAAACTCCTGGCCTCAAGCAATCCTCCGCCTTGGCCTCCCAGAGTGCTGGGATTACAGGCATGAGTCACCACACTCAGCCCTGTCTTTCCTTAAAAAGCACATTAAAGATGTGATTTCTTGTTTCCCTGAGTTTAAATGCCACCAATAGGACAGGAGTATTACTTTTATCTATAATTTTTTGTAGGCACACACAATTTTGGTTACATTCGGGATTATGCAGGATTTTACGAGCTACATAACCAGGCAGTCACCCCCCATATGACCATGCTGGTTTGCACTGCTGGTCAGTAAATATTCACCTGCCGTCCCTCCCGTGTGGGGAGAGTGGACGTCCTCACTCCCGTGCTCATGGGCGCGGCCGAGAGACTTGCTTTCGTCGATGGAATATTATAGAATATTATAAATGCCTCAGGTAGTTGTCAGTCCAAGTAGGATGAAACACACATGGTGCAAACAAACCCAGCTACAACCTGGAGCCAGATCTGCTGACATCAGTCCACCCACAGGTGTGTAGACCACCCATAACACACTTGTTGTTGTTTGACATCGAGTTTTGGCGTGGTTTGTTATGCAGCATTCCTATGACGATAACTGAATCTTAAGATAACCAAAGTCTTATATTTTTGTTAGGAAATTTTGTTTCACATTAAACATAAAGATAGCCACAGCTGTTTAGAAGTTAGAATATCCAGAAATAAACCTCTAATTTTGAAATCAGAGATTTTTCAAAATGTACTACCTTTGGAATTGAAAGGCATCACCCTCTCCAGCTGCCTGCAGTGCGTGGACCACACTTGCTGGATCAGACAGCTCTCCAAACCCCAGCAGCATCGCAGGCCCAGTTTTTCATGAGCCTATGATGAAAAAGCCCAGCTCACAGTAGAGCTGCTAACAGCTATCATGAAAGAGACCAGAAAATACAAAATCCTTAGCTGTGTGAGATCTAAACGCACTTAAATTAGTTCAACTGAAAATGAATATTGTTTTGGCAACCCTATTTCAAAAGGACAGAAGACCTCAAACCTTTGACAGTTTTCGGTTCAAGTTTTGCCTTTCCTGGAAGGCTCATTCTTTGTTGTGCCAGACAGCCAAGATTCAAGTTTAGTAGCAGGTGGGAGCCTCCATAATTTAAGCAAAATGTTGCCTCTTTCGGCCAAGGAAAATGTAGCTCACGGAGGAATGTTGCATTGGAGCATCTGAACAGAGTGGGGGTCAGAGCCACAAAACTGTCCTAGCATCCTAGCGAAGGCAGGAATGGAGAGACCCCTCTCCCTCACTTCAGCACTTTCGTGGCTTTTCATAGTTGAAGAGCAGGGAGTATGGGAGAACTTTCTAGATGGTGTTAGCTTCCGAGAAGCCATCTGAAAGTTACTGTCGTTTAGTTTTCTAAGTAAACAAGACAAGCCGTCACAGCTCCTTTCAATTTTGGACTGAAAACAATTTGGGCATGATTTCCTCAACCAAATTGAATTAATACACTTGCCATGTATTTTGGCTTGTAAAATTCCTTTCCATACTATTTCATGAACATGAGAAAAACGGAGACAGATTCAATGAAGTGTACATTTTGTGGTAAAATTGGTATAACTTACCTGGAAAATTAGTCTACAGCAGTTTATTTCTTTGTGAAAGTTTGAAAATGCCAATTCAATGTCAAAAATAGCATATACTACATTTCATTAACTTACTAGTGTCATTGACCTGAAAACTGGTAAAATAGTAGAACAGTATATGTAGTTACTTCTGTAGTCTTTTTGAGAAATGTAAATAGTATCGACTATTAATCATCAAAACGCTCTTATACAAGGGAAATCTGTCAAGATTATTTTGTGTTTATTTTTGCTAATGAAAATACTGTCCTTCAGTCCCTCCAGCTAGGTCTTGACATATTAAATTCTAAAAATCAGGACCGAATCTTTGTAAAATTATCTGTTGAAAAGCAGAATGTTCTAACTTTTATTCTCAAAAAAGGAAAAGCTTCCTTGAAATCAATCCAGTTCAACATTTAAATATTAAAATATCAGTAACATCATTAGCATGAATTTTTTTGACCATTGCCTTTTTGTATGTAAGGAAGAACTAGTGTACATGCCAACATTAGTAATTTTGTTTCCTTAATAAGTACAGCAAATTGGGAACAAAAGCAAGATAGAAGGTTTTTTTCTTAGACGGTTTCAACTTCAAATTATAAGACCATAAATGAATGTCCTACTTCTGCATTAAAAGTGCTTGACTACTTTGTGGGATGTTTTGTGTCGATTCTTTACTAAATTATCTTGGTCGCCGTTGCTAGGTAACACCACTGGCTTCCTGCAGCTGAAAAAATGAAAGGGTTATAAGGAGCAATTCGGTATTATTAGCATTTGACTAAGGTTTTTTGGTTTTCTGAACTGTGTATCTTAGCGTTTTCCCTTCTCTTCTAGGGAATGTCATTGTCTATGGGAATACAATTGATACTTACACCACCGTGGAGACGCTCTTCAACCTTGGCGTGAGCGGCAGCCGCATCCACCTCGTGCAGCCCCCGCCCGCCTCGACCATCACCTGCATCAACAACTACTCGGTGGAGAGCGCCGTGGCGGATGCGCTCAGAGCCTCCGGAGTCACCATTTACCGGGATGCGATCCTGGCCCAGTGGAATGACGGCCTGCACCCAGACCCCATCTACAGCGCCTCCTTCACCACACCCACCAAGCCTTTCAGACTCCAGTGCTCTGTAAGTGGATCCCCGCAAACCTCACCCACCAGCCAGGGACAGCGGCCATCTCCAAGGGATTTGGGGGTCTGAAAGATTGCGGGCAGGGAATTTGTAGTCGCAGATGTTGGATTTTGTTTTCAGTCTGTTCAGATTACCTCTTGCTGGGTAACAACCCACCCTAGACCCAGTAGCATAAAGCAACAACGATTGTTTATTATTCTTCTCTCTCCTGGTCGGGAGGCTTTGGCCGGACTCAGCTGGGACATTCTCACTGGAGCGCGCTTATGCCGCTGAGGTCAGGCAGTGGGTGGGCTGGAATCGTCTCAAAAGCATGGTCACTCACATGTCTGGCTGTTGATCCTGAATCAACTTCAGCTGAGATTTTGGCCGGGACACTTAAAAGTGGCCCCTTCATGGGACTGGCTTCCTCACAACATGGTGTTTTGGGTCTGAGGGTGGTAGAGCGGAGAGAGGCGGTGTCAGCTGTGTCACCTTGGATGACCTGGTCTTGGAAATCAAACAGCATTCCTCCCACCACATTCTATTTGCTAGAGGCAAGTCGCTAGGACCAGCTCATATTCAAGGAGTGGGAAATTAGACCCTGCCTGTTCATGGAAGGGAGGTCAAAGATTTGAATGGAGAAGGGCTCTCTTTACTGAGAGCTTGCCATGCCCCAGGACATTCTGTCAGCTCATCATGACAGCTCTGTAAGGGAAAGTATCCCCAGTTTACAGATGAGAACACCGTGGCTCTAAGTCAGTGGTGGTGCTGGTTCCCTGCCCAGGGCGGCAGGGTCCCAAGGTCTATGCTGCCATTAACCTCTTAAGATTCTGGCAACAGCAGTAGTGAGTCTTTTCCCATGACACGGAACCTCTGGCAGTGCGTACAGAGAGAGCACTTTCCTTTCCAGGTGGGTGACACCCCACCTTCCAGTCTGTGTTCTCAGAGTTTCCAGCTCAGGAGGTTAGTAGAAGCCCTCAGGGGAGACAGAGGGAAGGGGCTGGTCCATCTCACTGAGAAGCAATGGACTCTTGCTCGAAGGGGAGGCTGAGGTCAGTGTGAGGATGACGGTTGTGTATGTCAATGGTGTGTCTTAGCAGTTGTGATAAAGACTGCCTGCTAACATCCAGTGGGTAAGCCAGTTAGGGGCAGAGGTTCACAGGAGTAGGGGGTGATCAGCCTAAGTCAGGGTTCTCACTCAGGGGCTGCTAAGGGTTGAGGATAGCGGCTCTCACCCCTACCCCAACCCAGAGCTCAAAGGACAAGGGCTCAAAGCAGACCACTAAAAAAGACTAAAAAAGAAGATATTCTTTAGAATCTCTCATTTTATCCTGAGATCTGTGGAAATTTTGTATTCTACTTTTTAGTGCATTCATTTATTCATTCATTACATAAATATTTATTGAATAACTGCTAGGTCCCAGGCTGTGTCCTTAGGTGTTAGGGGTGTAACAGTGACAAAGACAGGATGAGTCCATTTTATTTTAAAAAGTGATACTGTCTATACATGTATGTCTTGACACCTATTTAGGACAGGAAATATCAAAATATTTTTGCCCAAATTTTCCCTCAAAAATGGCAAACCTGGAGGATTGCCACGTTTATCCCGGAGCACCTCTAGAGGTGAGTCTGTGCTGTTCAGGAAGCAGAGGCCTGAGAAAACCTCCACAAACATCCCATTGGTTAGCAGCTCTTCTGACCTTCACTTTCCTATTCAGACTGGAATCAAACTCCTGACAAAAATATCTGGCAAATTAAATTGACCCTTGAACACATGAGGAGTAAGGGCACCAACCCTCCTCACAAAGTTGAAAACCCACATATAACTTTTGACTCTCCAAAAACATAGCTACGAAAAGCCTACTGTTGACCAGAAGCCTGACTGATCACATAAACAGTTGATTATATCAACACGTTTTGTATTTTATATATATTATACACTCTATCCTTACAATAAAGTAAGTCAGAGAAAAGATATGAAGACAACCATAAGGAAGAGAAAATATATTTATTATTCATTAGGTGGAAATGGATCATCATAAAGGTCTTCATCCTCATTGCCTTCACATCGAGTAGGCTGAGGAGGAGAAGGAAGAGAAGGGGCGGGTCTTGCTGTCTCAGAGATGGCAGAGGCAGAAAAAAAAAATCTATGCATAAGTGACATGCAGTTCAAATCCATGTTGTCCGAGGTCATCTGTACCCTCAACTGCCTTGATCCAAGGCACCCTCCTTTCATCCTAACGCAGTCTGGGTCAGACATCAGCCTGTTTGCTGTTGTATTCTTTCTCCTACCTTCCCTGGTCTGCTCGGCATCACAATGAATGGTCCCTACAGATGACATTTCCCAGGATCTATTATTCTCTGATTTTTATCTGTTTGTGGCC
The DNA here is from genome assembly GCF_030222135.1 of Aotus nancymaae. Taxonomy (NCBI): domain Eukaryota; kingdom Metazoa; phylum Chordata; class Mammalia; order Primates; family Aotidae; genus Aotus; species Aotus nancymaae. The sequence continues at coordinate 5,461,344 of NW_026988412.1, read as the reverse complement.
AACAGTTTGTTCCTGTGGGAGATTAGACATGGGAAGGGGGAGTCAGGGTAGGTATCGCTCATGCTGTCTGCTTTGGGCAGCATCTGTTAGGGCATTAAGCACCTTTCGGCAGGGATGAATGTCCATCTTCTTCATTGTGGTCTTGGTGTTGTAGATTGAATTACATCCCCCAGAAAGATATGTTGGTGTCCTAACCCCCAGTACCAGTGAACGTGACCTTATTTGGAAATAGAATCTTTGTCGATATAAACAAGTAAAGACAAAGTCATCCTGGGTCAAGGTGGGCCCTAAATCCGATGATCGATGTTCTTAATAGAGAGATTTGATGGCATACAGGGACACTCAATGAAGAAAGCCTCATGACAGTGGAGGCAGAGGTTGGTATGATGACAACTGCAAGTCTCGGAATGGCAGGAATTGCTAGCAACTGCCAGGAACTAGGAAGAGGCAGGGAAGGCTTCTTCCCTAGAGCCTCTGGAGGGAGCATGGTCTTGACAACACCTGGATTCAGACTTCTAGTCTCCAGAACTGTGCAAGAATACATTTCTCTTGTCTTGAGCTACCCAGTTTGTGGTACTTCATTACAGCAGCCCTAGAAAACTAAAGCAGGCGATGTTACAAATGTATGTACCTACTAAAACTATCATTTTTATAACTGGAATCATACATTTTCTATTTGGCTTCCTTTACTAAGCATGGTGATTTTGAGATTCCATATAGTTCCATGTATCAATAGTTCATTCCTTTTTGTGGCTGAGTAGTATTCCATTGTATGTATATATCTCATTTTGTTTATTCATTGGCCTGCCATGCACATTTATACATGTCTTTATGTGGATATTTTTATTTATCTTACCTAGAAATCTAAAGAATGTCTGTTATATGACAGGTGGATGTTGACCTTTTTAAGAAGTTGCCATGTTGCTCTCCAAAGTAGCTATACCATTTTACGTTTCCATCAGCAATGCAGGAGAGTTCCAGATGCTCCATGTTCTTGTCAGCACTTGGTATTGTCAGTCTAATTTTAGCCACACTTGTGGGTGTGGCATGGTGCATCGTTGTGGGTTTTTTTGTTTTGTTTTTTTTTTTTAGATGGAGTCTCACTCTGTTGCCAGGCTGGAGTGCAGTGGTGCGATCTCGGCTCATTGCAACCTCTACCTCCCGGGTTCAAGCAATTCTCCTGCCTCAGCCTCCCGAGTAGCTGGGACTACAGGTGCACACCACCATGCCTAGCTAATTTTTGTATTTTTAGTAGAGATGGGGTTTCACTATGTTGACCAGGATGGGCTCAATCTCTTAACCTCGTGATCCACCCGCCTTGGCCTCCTAAAGGTTGTGGTTTTTTAATTTGTGCTTTCCTGACGATTAATTGTGTTTGGCATCTTTTCATGTCTTTAGTAACCATTAGTATGTCTCCTTTTTTGAAGTGTTCAAGCTGTTATAAATGTATTTAAAATTCTTAAATTTCCAATTGATCACTGCTAGTTTACAAAATGTGATTTATTTTGTGTATAAACATTGTAACTTGAAACTTTGCCACATCATTTATTAGCTGTCATAGTTGCTTTTCAGGTCCATGAACATGTCATGCAAATAGAGGCAGTTTGACTACTTCTTTCCTGATATTTAGGTCTTTTATTTCAGTTACTTGCTTTATTCTATGCACTAGGACCTACAGTGCAATGTTGAATAAAAGTGGGGAAAATAGACATCCTTGCCTTGTTCCGTATCCCAGAGAGAACTTTCAGGCTTTCACTATTGAAGACGAGAGAATTTGGCTTTGGATTTTTCTTTGGTGCTTTTTATCAGACTGAAGAAGTAACCTTCTATTCCCGGTTTCTTTGGAGGTTTTATCGTGAATGGCTGTTGAATTTTATTAAGTGACTTTTCCATATTTCTTAAAAAGAAATATTTTCTTAAAATTAAGAAATACTTCTTTAAAATATGGATATTTTCTTCTTAATTCTTTAATAAAGTTAATTACATTGATCGATTTTTAGAAATGTTCAGCCAACCTTAATTAAATCTCTGGAATAAACCCTAATTGGTCATAATGCATTATCTTTCTGTTATTTGCCAATATGTTTTAATAATTTTCTAAACTATTTTGCAACTATATTCATGAGAGATGGTGATCTATAATTTTCTATTTTTGTAATGTCCTTGTAAGGTTTTGGTGTTCAAGCTATGTTGGCCTCATAAAAAAAAATTTGGGCAATGTTCCCTCCTTATTTATTTTCTGAAAAAGTTTGCACAAGATTGGTATTTTTTCTTTCTTGGATGTTTGACAGAATTAACCAGTAAAACAATCTGGGCATGGAGTTTATATTGTTGAAAAGTTTTTGATAACAAATTTATTTTTTTAACTAGATATAAAGGCTACTCAAATTTTGTGCTTCTTCTATAAATTTTTGTAAGTTGTAATTTTTAAGAAATGTGTCTATTTTATTTAAGTTTGTCAGATTTGTTGGCATTAAGTTTTTCACGTATTATTTTATTATCTGTTTGATGTCTAGGATCTGCAGTAATAACCCCTCATTTATTTCTGATATTGGTAAATTGCATTCAATCTTTCTGACTCTCTGTCTGCTGCCAGTCTTTCTGTCTCTGACTCTCTCTCTTTCTCTCTTTCTCCCAGTGTACATAGGGATTTGTCAATTTTATTGACCTTTTTCAATTAAACAGCATTTGAGTTTGTTAATTTTCTCTATTATCTGTCAGTTTTCTCCTCCATTGATTTCTGCTCTTAATTATTTTCTTCTTTCTTCTTGCTTTGGATTTACTTTACCCTTCTTTTTTCCAGTTCCTTAAGATAGAGTCTTAAGTCGTTGATTTATATAAGCATTTCAGCTGTAAGTTTTCCATTATGTTTCAGCTGCATCCCATAAACTTATACGTTAACTTTTCATTATCACTTAGTTCAAAATATTTTCTAATTTCCCTGTGATTTTTTACTGAACCTTGGATTATTTAGAAGTGTATTGTCTAATATTCAAATATTTAAAAAGTTTTCCTAAATGTTATATTTTTAATTGATTTCTAGTTTAATGTTGTTGTGATCAGAGAACAGTGTTTTAAGATTTACGTCCAGGCACAATGGCTCATGCCTGTAATCCCAGCACTTTGGGAGGCCGAAGTGGGCAGCTCACTTGAGGTCAGGAGTTTGAGACCAACCTGGCCAACATGGTGAAACCTCATCTCTACTAAAAATATGAAAATTAGCCTGACATGGTGATGCATGCCTGTAATCTCAGCTACTTGGGAGGCTGAGGCAGGTGAATCATTTGAACCCAGGAGGTGGAGCCAGTGCACTCAGGCCTGGGCGACAGTGCAAGACTCTGTCTCAACAACAACGAAAGATTTATTGAGACTTGTTTTATGTCCAAGCATATGGACTAACTTTGTGAACATCTAAGGAATATATATTATGTTCTTGTTGAGTTTAATGTTCTATAAATAACAGTTCAATATGGTTGATAGTGATGTTAGACACTCATATGTCTTTACTGATATTTTTGTCTCATTCTATCAATCGCTGAGAGAAGGGTGTTAAAACTTCTTATTATTGTAGAAGTTTCTATTTTTCCTTTTAATTCTTTCAATTTTTGCTTTATCTTTTTGGGGGCTCTGTTATGAAGTCCATGAGCATTTATAACTGTTATATCTGCCTTGTGAATTGTGCCTTTTATCATTATGAAATGTCCTTTATCTCTGATATTGAATGATATCCCTTATCTTAAGGTCCAGATTATGTGATATTAATATGACCATTCCATTCTTCTTATACTTACTGTTTGTATGATATATTTCCCATCCATTTACTTTCTACTTATCTGTGTCTTTGTGTCTAAAGGGTGTCTCTTGTAGGCATCATAAACGTTATATTAATATTTTTAGTATGGCATAACAAATTACACAAATTTAGCAGCTTAAAACAACATTCATTTACTAGCTTATAGCTTTTATAAGTCAGAAATGCAGGCAAGGTGTGGCTGGCTTCTCTGCTTAGGGACCCTCAAGGCCAAAATCAAGGTGCCAATCAGGCTGTATTCTATCTGGAGCTTGGAGTCCTCTTCCAAGCTTATGTGATAGTGATAGAACTTAATTCCTTGCAGCTGAGGACTGAGGTCCTCATTTCCTTGCTGGCCCAGCCAGGGGCCAGTCTCAGCTCCTAGATGCCATTCATATTTCTTGCCTCATGACCCCTTCCATCTTAAATCCAGCAACAGAGAATTTTATCCATGTCAAATTCCCTTCACATTTCAAATCTTTCTTCAGGAAAAGCCTGGTACCTCTTAAGGGTTTACCTGATCAGGTCAGACCCACCGACCGTGAGCTCCCTGTGTTAAAGTCACATGTGCCATATTAACATCACCTTACACTTTCACAGTTCACACTTGTACTTAAGGAAGAGGCAGGAATCTTGGGGATCATCTTAGACTTCTACATACCACATGCTTTTTATCCTTTCTATCTCTGCATTTTATTTAAAGTACTTAGACCATTAATATTTAATGTAATTACTGACATGATTAGATTTAGATCTACCATTTTATTATTTGCTTACTGTTTGTCCCCTCTTATTTTTTTTTTTCTGTTCCCCCTTGCCTGCTTTCTACAGGATTATTAGAGTATTTTTTTAGTAGTCTATTTCAACTGGCTTTTTAACTATATCTTATTTTTTTAGTGATTGCTCTATGGATTATAATACACATCAGCAATCTTTCATGTTCAATAGAGTTGATTTGTACCATTTCACATAAAATATAAAAACCTTGCAGCTATGCAGTTCCTTCTCCCCATATTCTGGATGTCTATTTTGTTAACAGCCATTCTGTAGATTACATCTACACAGATTGAAAAATCGGTAAGATAATATTGTAATCTTTGTTTTAAGGTCATATATATTTTGAAGAATTAAAAAGAAGAGTCTTTTATAGATACCCAGATATTTCCTAATTTTCTTGTTCTATCTTCCTTTTTGAAAATCCAAGTCTCCCTTCAGCCTAAACAACCCTTTTATTTATTGTATTGCATTTATTGTATTGTAGGTCTCCTAAGAAGTAATTCTCTAGTTTTGCTCCATCTGAAAATATATGGTGCTTTCATTCTTAAAGTTTATTTTCACTGAATATAGAATTCTGGGCTAATAGGTTATTTTTTTTTCAGCACTTGAAGATGTTTTTCCACCATCTTCTGACATCCATGCATTTTTATTTTAAAATCTGCACTCATTTAAACCTTCCCCTATATGTCATTTTCCATTGGCTGCTTTCAAGGTCTCCTCTTTATCCTTGGTTTTCAGCAGTTTGATGCTATGGATATTCTGTGTTTATTACGTCTCTGAGCATGGGGTTTTTTTTTTTTTTTTAGTTGTCTTGTTTGGGGCAATTCTTGAATCTATAAATTTATGATTTTCACTAAATTTGACAAGTGATTGGCCATCCTTTCTTATCCCATTCTTCTCTCTTCTCCTTCTGGGATTCCAGTTACATATCTGTTAGAGTTTTTGATTGTTCCCTGGGGCTCTAAGGCTCTGTTTGTTTGTTTCCATCTCTTTTCTCTTTCTCACTATTCTTCAAATTGGATAGTGTCTATTGATATAACTTCAAGTTCGCTGACTCTTTCCTCTATCATTTGTGTTTTTCTGTTAAAGTATAAGATGACTTCAGCTCACTCTCTTAAAAAAAAAAGCCTCTAAATTGAGGCCAGGCACAGTGGCTCACACCTGTAATCCTAGCACTTTGGGAGGCCAAGGTGGGTGAATCGCCTCAGCTCAGGAATTCAAGACCAGCCTGGGCAATATGGTGAAGGCTGTCTCTACAAAAAAATACCAAAAACATTAGCCAAATGTGGTGGCATGCACCTGTAGTTCCAGCTACATGGTGGGGGCTGAGGCAGAAGGATCTCTTGAACCCAGGTTGTCAAGGCTGCAGTGAGCTGAGATCTTGCCACTGCCCTCCAGCCTGCATGACAAAATGAGACCCTGTCTCAAAAAAAAAAAAAAAAAAGAAAAAAAAAAAAGACTCTAAATTGAACACCTGTGTGTGGAAATGGAGAGGAAAAAATAATTTAAAAGCAATCTTTAAAAAGAAAACCTCTAAAATAAGAGAAATTATCCCCATCCTGGTCATTTCTCCAAGTTTTTACTGTAATACCCAAACTACCCAAACTTTTAAATGCTAACAAGAATCCTCTTATATCAGAGTTTACAGTTATTATCAGTGGGAAGTTCCATCTCCGGAGGTTGTGCCACCAAGGCAGGAGCAGAACTCTCTTGAAATTGGTGTTTTGTCCCCACATCAAAGCCCGTCCCACCCTGCCTGATAGTGGTGCCTCCTGGGCTCTTAGCAGGTGGCTCAGGCTCCAGCCAGGTTAGGCTGCAGTGACAGTGGCTCTCAAGGCAGACTTTCCCGTCTTGTCAGCATTCATCTCTCCAACTAGATCATGAGCTGCATGCTGATGTTCTACACCAAGACATTCTGGGGACCTTGCAAAGTGCCTGGTACAAGAAGTGCTTGTCTGAATGTATGAATGAATGAGCTTTATCAGACCACTAACTCCCACCCTTCTCCCTAGCTAACCAAGGAGTTTTGTTCTCCTTAATCAGAATCACCAACATAAGTAGTCTTAAAATAGGTACTCAGAACATCAGTGTGGCCAGGCATTCCCTCTTCCTATTTGTACCCAATATGTAATATTCAGTTGGCAATACAGAAGCACATAGGCTGTATTTGTGAGGTCTGTAACTTGGAACACACGTTCCTATTAACAGTGCCGGATTTGCTTATTCAGTTTTCAGTCTAGTTGACAAACTCCTATGAAACCCCAAAAGTAGCCAAAATTGTGACTGCCTACTAAAGTTATACTCTTTTAGTTATACTAAAAGAGTATAACTAAACGTTACTGCAATACTAGTAACTTTTAAAACCCAGAAAAACAAGAGCTAGTATATTTAATGTGCTACTTAACAGAAAGTAGGCTTAATTAGAAAAAGAAAAGTGGGTAGGTAGAAAAACTTTTGTAAGGATGCTGAAGGAGACTTCTGAACATTTTCAAGGACTCAAGAGGTTGATGGTACTATTTTTATGTATAATTTAAATTCAAATCAGATATCTTTCTATATATTTATCTGGGTAGGAAAGCTGTTTTTTATAGAGATTGGGAAAGACAGGGAGAAAGCAAAAAAGGAGTGTAGGGAAACAGAAAGATTCAGAACCAGAGAGAGACTCAGAGAAATATATTTTCCTGTGGCCACTGGGTAAGAGTTACAAGACAGGAAAATAGTAAAAGACTTAAAGAAGCTTCCTGGGGTGGGATTAGAAAACTGAGTTAATAAAGACAGAGCAAGGACACAGAGCATGTTGGCTCCTGCAAGAGGGCCAGGGACATCACAGAGAGGATGGATCTGAGTCCCACTGTCTAATAGAACCTTCTTCAAGACAGAAACAGGCTGTATCTGCACCACCCGATATGGTAGCCACTAGCCATCTATAGCTATTGAGCACTTGAAATGGGCTACTGCAACTGAGGGACCCAATTTTTTGTTATATTTAATTTCAATTAATTTAGATGTAAATATATGTAGACATGCATGACTAGTGGCTACAACAGGATCAGAAAGCTCCCTGAACCATTCATGGGTGGGGTGTAGGGCAGCAATACTGAAGGGGCAGGCCACCTCTTGCCCAGGGACAGCTGATGTCTATACAGAGTGGAACAGGTGAGGAGGGTAAAGCAGGAATGTAAAGGAAGCAGGGAGATGGCCATCAGTATGATTGGGACCCATGTCTTATGTTCATTTTTTAGCATGCTTTTAATAAGGTGGCAGATTATTTTTGGTAAAAATAAAATCAATTGAACTTACTTCATTTTGTCAGACAACTAGAGACAAAAACAACTAACATGCACTGCTTTAGTGACTTTCAACATCAGGATGGAAGATGATGGCCAGATGAGCATAAGAAAGCATTGAAATTTGAGCACAGAATGGCGAGGGCATCATGTAAAGGGGTTGGTGGCCCCTCTACTTATGGCACCCTCGCACAGTGCCTGGCGTATGGTAGGTATGCCATCAATATTTCTTGAATGACTCTCTGTCATATCAGGGCAAGAAGCGACAAGGCAGGAACCCAGACCTAGTAGATACAGAGACTGATGAAGCACCCATCTCTGGAGCATCATAAAGGGTCAGGCTTACTGGGTTTTAAAAGTTAGCAATGGGACAGGCGCGGTAGCTCACACCTGTAATCCCAGCACTTCGGGAGGCCGAGGCAGGTGGATCACGAGGTCAAGAGATCGAGACCATCCAGGCCAACATGGTGAAACCCCATCTCTACTAAAAAATACAAAAATTAGCTGGGTGTGGTGGCACACACCTATATTCCCAGCTACTCGGGAGGCTGAGGCAGGAGAATTGCTTGAACCAAGGAGGCAGAGGTTGCAGTGAGCTGAGATTGCGTCACTGCACTCCAGCCTGGTGCCTGACGACAGAGTGAGACTCTGTCTCAAAAAAAAAAAAAAAAAAAATTAGCAATGGGCAGTCTGAAAACTGAAGACTGGATGAGGTCACCCCAAGAAGGAACCTGCAGATACCCGAGTGTCAGACAGGAAGGGGAAGAGGATGGAGGCTGAGCTAGAGCTGTTCAAAATGTAGGAGCATGAGGGGAAGGCAGGATCTGTACAAATGTAAACCCTCTTACGTGGAAAAATCACTCACTCTGCAGAAGATATTTCATCACTTGGCATCCTTCTCTCCACTGGATGTCTAAACTGAGTGAATAAGAGAGTGACATTTGGGAATCTTAATGTGTTTTTCATACCCAAGACAATCTATCTCTCATACACACACAAGCAACATGATAACGAACTTTTGTATACATATTTTTGTGCCCCACATAATAAAATGCCCTGGAGAATAGTCGCACTCTTGAGAAGGTAAAACAAAGAGTGATAACTGAGTATTTCTGTGATTGTTCAATTTGTAGATGTTTTTCAGCTTCTGTGAGAAGAAGGTGGATTACGAAACATTTAAAGCACTCAATGATGCATGTCTTGTGTATGACGGTCGACTTGTGATTGATACAAACTTCCACACCAATGACATAGCCATCAGAGCTGCTGGCTCCCTCACCAAATTCTCCAATAGATATTACTCAGATGAGTGGACTCACAGCAACTTCAATTCCAAAGAAATTGGCTTCCAGTTGGCAGCAGCTATGCTACATCTCTTTGATCCGACCCTCGAGCCTGTGACCGAGCCACCAGCTGATCTTGACCAGCTCATCCCCATGTACAAAGGAGCCAAAATTCAAGGTAGACTTCCTTCTCCTTGATAAAGCCACAGATTAGGTATGGGTCAGCAGTCAGGCCAGCCCTCCAGGTTTCTCTTAGGGTTGGGGAAAAGGCTCCTCGGTACTTCAATGGGTTGCCACAGAGACAGAGAAAGGGTCTATCTAATTTCTGAAGCATTTATTACAAACCTGGAATTATTGCTATTATGGTTCTTTGCATTTGAGCATTTATTACTGACCACATCCTAAATGGGGTTCCCATTTTACAGATAAGAAAATAGACAAGGGGATGATTATTAACTTGTCTGGATGTCTCACAGCTGGAAAGTGATGGTTTGCCCTGACATCTTACCCAAAACTTCCATTTTCACTATTAAGTTCAGAGATAAGGAGACCCTTCCAGACAGCCAGGCCTCAGTCTGCTCTTGGGATGGATAAGCTTAACCATTTGCAGCTGTAAAGCAGTGCACTTTTATCCTTTAAACCTTTTTGGACCCTAGGGAGGAGATGATTTCATGAGTAATGCAGTGTTCCTTCACGTTCATGGTGTGAGAAATACCTTTGAAAATGGTGTTTCTAAATGTTGTGGACCTTCTACCAGAAAAATGCACGAATTTATAAAATTAGGGGTTCACTTCTTGGAGGTTTGTGGATGAACCCACAAAGGTGTATGTAGACCCCCAGGGTGTCCATGGAGCCCAGTCCAGTCAACGGAATGCCAGACTACAGAAACGAAAGCCCCCCATTCCACCCTTGCCTTCCTCTTCCTAAAAAGGCAGCCCCACAATATCTTGCCTTGCTTCTTACTCTGGGTGAGACCTGAGGAAAGGTGATGGGGTGGGCAGGCAAGGGCAAGGAGGTCTGGCGGAAGCCAGAGCTGGCAGGGGCCCAGACCTCAGGGACAAGCCAGAATACTAAGAACTCGATAATGACAATTTCTAAAACATTGAACAAAGAACTTTGTTGACTGTCCTAATTAGATTCAATTTTTTAATATTTTGGCTACATTTTGGAGAAGTGATGAGGAATAGGAATGCCATATGCAACATTTAAGACTTCTAAAGGTCTTGATCTGGTTTTGGCAGATACAGTTTAGGGTGTTGGGAGCTACAGATAATCACAGGATACACAAGATCCTCTTGGAGCATCCTGGAGCATTGGCGGCTACATTATGGGATATCGTGTCACATTCACATCAATTTGGTTAAATAAATGTCAACCACCCCAGGGAGTTCCTTGCTGTTAGTGGCACTTTAGTGGAAAAGTTTGAGGAGCATACACCACTGCAAGCATCTGTTTGTCCTGTGGTGAAAGTATGAGCTCTGTGACTCACCTCATTCACGATTAATTTTAAAAGGAAAACTTGCCATCTCCTCTAGGGGGCATTCTTCCCGGGTCTTACCATTATCTGCATATTGCCAAGCCTGCCATTCCAACTCCCTTGGAGACACAAATGGCACAGCCTGATTATGTAAGTATTATTTCTGAATTTCATTTTACTTTCAAATACAAAACCTTGTTTATAAGAGGATGAAATTCTTTACTTGGAGTCTTTAACGTGTTGGTCCGCACATCAGAAGCCTGCTGGAGTAGTCATCCCCCAAGATGGCCCTCAGTGACTCTTGTGCCTTGGTCTTCATGCCCTTGTGTGGCCCCTCCCACACTGAATAGGGCTGACCTGTGTAGCCAACAGGATATTGGGGAAATGACTGTGTGACTTCCAAGGTCAGGTCAGGTCAAGAAAGATACTGTAGCTTCAAACTTGCACACTTCTAGATAACTTGCTGCCACGCTGTAAGGACCCCTTTAAAAAGGTCCATGTGGCAGGAAATTGAGGATTCCTGCACCAGCCATGATCATGTTGCTGGGCAGATGAGTGCGCCACCTTAGAAGTTGATCCTCCAGACTCATTCAACCCTTCAGGTGACTGTAGCTGCAGCCAACATCTTGTCTGAAAACTTATGAAAAGCCTTGAGCCAGAACCCCCCAGCTAAGCCACTCTCAGCTTCTGACTCCCAGAGACCATGAGATAACAAAAATTTATTGTTGTTTTAAGCCATTACTTTTTTTAAATAGACTTAATTTTTTAGAGCCATTTTGAGTTCATAACAAAATTGAGCAGAGATGCAAAGCTTTCCCATGTACCCCCAACCCTTCAGCAGACATATAGCCTCCCCCACTATCAACATCCCCCACCAGTGATACAGTTCTTACAATTAATTAACCTACACTGGCACATTATTATCAGCCAAAGCCCACAGTTCACATTAGGGTTCACTCCTGATTTTGTACATTCTGTGGGTTTGGACAAATGTATAATGACACATATCCACCATTACAGGATCATACAGAGCAGCTTCACTGCCCTGAGAACCTTCTGTGTGCTGCCTGTTTGTCCCTTCCTCTGTCCTAAGGCCTGGCAACTACTGGTCTTTTTGCTGTCTCAGTCACTTTGCCTTTTCCAAAATGTCATATAGTTGGAATCACACAGTCTTTAGGCTTTTCAGGTTGGCTTTTTTCACTTAGTAATACGCATTTAAGCTTCCTCTATATCTCTTCATGGCTTGATGGCTCATTTCTTTTTGGCACTGAGTGATCCTCTGTTGTCTGGATGTATCTGTTTATTTATCCATTCACCTACTGAAGGATATTAAGCCTCTACATTTTGAGGCAACTGTGATGCATCGATAGATAACTGAAGTATCCACTTTCATGTCAATGGAACAGGTAGATTGCTTAGCATCTGGAATGGCCATGGAGACTCCACTGTTTTCCTCCCTTCCAGGAAAAGCAGAAGCTGTGCAGATGGGAATTCCCCTGTTTAAAGGACACAGGTGGTTGGTCGGTTGAAGAGCTTCTCTAATAAGATTCTCTGACACATGGTCCCAGCCTGGTGTGTGTTGTCATCCGGGGGCTTCTTTTTGCATATGTCACATTGGCTTTTTAGTCAATGAGGTGGACTGGAAGCTGTCTACTTAGCTTCCATTCCCATTTTCTTCTCCTGAATATTTTTGAGGGTAAACAAGATGACCAACTTAAAATAAACACATTTTCCAGGTTTCCTTGAGGACAGGGTCAGCCATGTGGCAGGTTCTGGCCAATGAGATGTAAGTAGAAGCTCTTGGAAAATTCCTTAAAAGGGAGCAGACTCAAATGACACAGGTTCTGGTCTCTTCACCTTTCTCAATCCCAGCTGTTCCATTTCCTTCCCATGGACCTTGAACAAGCTCTTTGATATCTCTGCATTTCTGGGATTGCTGGGGAGCATATCTAAAGCGACACTGGGACAAAACAGGTAGCCAGTAAGTGGTGAAGGTGGTTGTTTTAATCGTTATTCCAGATAAATAATGAAACCCAGTTCTTCCAGGAAAAGGGTAAATGCTGTGTGTTTAAAACTTACTTTCCTTAGCCCTTTCCCAGATTATTTTAGTTGTCCTGTACACATGGTCTGATGCAAAATTGTCTTATAATAAATGATCATTTATTATAGATCATCATAAATACTGTTCCAGTTTCTATCACTGTGTAAAAAACACTTAGTGGCATAAAACAGCCATTTGATCCTGCTCACAGATTCTGTGAGTTAGGAATTTGGACAGGGCACAGTGGGTACAGCTTGTCTCTGCTCCACACTATCCAGAGCCTTAGATGAGAAGACTAGCGGGTTAGATCAATGGTCTGGATCATCTGAGGGCTCATTTACTAAATCTGAAGGCTTGTTACTCAGCTGAGCTGGGATGACTCAGGGACAGGAAGTGCTCACTGTAACCTCCCCACCTGGGCTGTCCTCACGTACCTGGGCTTCCTCACAGTATGGTGGCCTCAGAATAGCCAGACTGCTCACGTGGTGGCTCTGGGCTCCAAGTGCACGTGTTATTGTGCAAGTTGGAAGCTGCATTGCCTTTTATGACCCAGTCTCAAAAGTCACACAGCATCACTTCTCCCACTTTCTCTGTTGGAGCAGTCACAGCAACCACTGAGATTCAAGGGGTGAGGGATAGAGAATCCATCTCTCAAGGCAGAGAGTGTCAAGGTCATATTGCAGGACAGTGTGTGGGATGGGGAAATTGTCGTGGCATTTTGGAAAGTACAGTCTGCCACCAGTGAGGTGGGGCATGAGGTAAATAGGATAAAGCCCAGAGTATACACAGGCTAAGCACTTTGTCATCACAGATAAATAACTTGAGTCTAATATGCACAAGAGCTAGAACATATTGGACTCAGTTTCAGCCAGAACCAGATACTTCAAGGATAGTGCATGATTTCTTACATGTGGCATCATTTATTTATAAGCCACTGACTCTCTCTAAATAAAGTCAGAAGAGGAGCCAAAAGGAGTTTTTAGATAATGAGAGTTTTAATAAGAGTGCAACTTAAATAGCTTCTTTGGCTGGTGCTATGACAGTATGTGAACAGGACCCCTGACTTTAATTAACCATTTTGCCAGGTGGGCCTCCTTTTTAATTAGTACAGAAGATCTAAACAGATTTTTTTTCCATTTTATTATTCAAGAGAAAAAAATGTAGGATGGCTCCATGGCAATCTTTTGGGGCTGGAATTAATTTGATTAAGTGAAATTGTTGCCAAAATGGTCAGGCAGTCACCTAAATATAGCCAATTGATCAAGAACGGAGGCCATTGAACGATATTTCACCAGAGAGATCGAATTAGTGTTCATACACTAGATGTAGCACAGACAAATCTTATCAGACGTTTACAGTGCTCACTAATTGGAATATTTAAGTCAGAAGATACTGTAGTAATTCATGGGCTCTTTGAGAGGTAACCTGACAAAAGGAAGAAAGGGGACCCCAAGTCGTCTACATAATAAACTAATTTACAGATTCCAGTCCACATGCTTTGTTGGCGTATATACCACGGAATAAAGAAATTTGTCACAACAAATTCTGCCTTGGGTACCATCAAATTTAAAATTGTATGTTCATCGTGAGAGCTGGGAACTTGATTTCTTGAACATCAAGTCTGATTAACCCTGTGTCTTCCATTTGGCATGAATTCCAGAGCCATTTTCCAACCTTTGTCAAAATCATAAAGAAACTCAAAAGGATAATTGTATTCAGGGAAAAAAGAAGAAGAAAAACCATGTCAGAATCAGTGACTCCATCAAAATTTCAAATTTAATATCCAAATTTTTTAACAATTTACTCATATACTTAAAATAGAGGAAGACGCCAGACATACGCTACCAGTTTGGAAGGTTGTGAAATAATCGTCCTGACCCCGGAACCCCTCACCGTGTGAGCAGGGCTGGGAGGTGCCTACGGCATCACTAGTGGAAAAGCTTTCTATGCGGCATTGCAGAAAGAGTTCTGGGCTTCACTGGCTTATCATGTTCTGTCAGCGACTGTGAGTAGGAATGGCCTGCACTACAAGAGTAATTTGTGTCTAAGAAGCCCCTGTATGAGTGAATTGTATTTAACATTAATACAACAGATTCGGAGGCACTCTCAGTTCCCGAATGGCCCCTCCAGTGATGCTAATATAGTGCCAAATCTCCTTAAAATGGACACTGTTCCTTCCTTCCAAAGCTGAGATCAGCCATCACTGCAGCCTCCTCATCACTTTCTCTAGCGTGGCTTCTTCGGGACTCCAAGCCCTCATCTCTGTGAAGCACTGTATCATAGGATCATGCAGACAAAACTTAGGGAGGACGCCAAAAGATGATAATTCAGTGTTTACATTTAAAAGTAAGATCAAAAAAAGCAACAAGTCCGTAATTTTTAAAAAAATCACTAAAAATGATGCTGATGATAGACTCTCAGGGAACAGGATGACATTTAAGGGCACAAAATGCTTGGACTCTCACTGCTGTCAACCTGCAGCCTGCAGGGCTCCTCGAGGACTTGTCAAGTCACCACCAACTAAGTGACCATGACCGTCGTCTTGAGGTGCACAGCCTCGACACCGTACGTGAAATCCAAGTCAGCCCTTCTAAACATAAAGAAGTCCTTATAAGCTGAAGGCGGGGGATTGTAAGCTGAAGTGAGACTCTTGGCAAAGTCAAGATTTGTTAACCACATGGGCAGATCTCAAGGTGTGCCCCCTTGACACCGGGGCTCCCTTTTTTAATCACTTCACACAATGAAACATAAAAGGAGGGGGAGGCCTGGGGAAGCCTGGCAGATAAAACTGTGCCAGTCTGTGGTACTTCCTCTCCCCGACACCAGCCTCACTGCCATGGTGCGGGAGCGGCCCCTCCTTGGAACTCACCTGCAGCTTTCCAGCTTTTTCACCAGTCATCCCCTACTGTGATGCGGACACCTACCCCTGGGTTCCAGAAGCCACACCTAAAGCTGCTTTTTCTAAACACAACTGGCCTTTCAAGCCTTGTGTTTAATTTAGAAATACACGCGGAGGTCACATACTTCACAGTCTGTGTATCTACATAGATTTTAATTCTGAAATACTGCTGAATATCCCAGGCCATCAGGTTGACACCAGGGGTTATTCTGTGAGGTCATGCACCCCTACCCCCCACCTGGTGCAATGGTGGGAGTCATTGCTCAGACTGCGAAGTCAAGACTTGAGAAAACACATGTGAATGAGCAAAACCCCATGGGGCATCCAGGCCTAGAGAGAGGCCTGTGGCAGGAGCCGAGGGCAAGGGGTTAGCAGTGGAGGAGGCCAGGCCCCTGCAGCCAGAGGCTCAGGCCTGGCTTTTTCCAAACTCTTCTCCAGAGGAGCCCGCCCTTCCATACCAACTTCTTCCTGGAGCCTGCTTCCTTCCTTCCTTCCTTCCCTTTCCCTCCTTTCCTTCCTTCCTTCCTTCCTTCCTTCCTTCCTTCACTTTCCCTCCTTTCCTTCCTTCCTTCTTTCTCTCCTTTCCTTCCTTCCTTCCTTCCTTCTCTTCCTTCCTTCCCTCCCTCCCTTCCCTTTTTTCCTCCCTTCCCTCCTTTCTTCCCTCCCTTCCTTCCTTCCTTCTTTCCTTCCCTTCCTCCTTTCCTTCCTTCCTTCCCTCCTTCCCTCCCTCACTCCCTTTCTTCCTTCTTTCCTTCCCTCCTTCCCTTCTTTCCCTCCCTCCCTCTCTCCCTTCCTTCCTTCTTTTCCTTCCTTCCCTCCCTCCCTTCCCTTTTTTCCTCCCTTCCCTCCTTTCTTCCCTCCCTTCCTTCCTTCCTTCTTTCCTTCCCTTCCTCCTTTCCTTCCTTCCTTCCCTCCTTCCCTCCTTCCCTTCTTCCCTCCCTTCCCTTCCCTCCCTCACTCCCTTTCTTCCTTCCTTCTTTCCTTTCCTCCTTCCCTTCTTTCCCTCCCTCCCTCTCTCCCTTCCTTCCTTCTTTCCTTCCCTTCCTTCCTTCCTTTCTTCTTTCTTTCCTTCCTTTTTCATTCCCTCCCTCCTTTCCTCCTTCCCTCCCTCCCTCCTTCCCTCCTCTCCCCTCCCTTCCCTTCCCTTCCTTCTCTTCCTTTCTTCTTTTATTACTTTCTCCCTCCCTCCCTCTCTCCCTCAATTTGCTCATCAAAAAATCTAGTTCCTTGCCATGGCACAGCCTGAGTATTTAAAAATAACTTGTCCTCACTTTAGAAGTAATGGTCAGTTTTTAAAAATGAGAAACTGCACATAGTCAGATAACCATAAGGATAAACAATAAAAATTACCCAGTCTCTCAACCGCAGAAAGTGACCATTAACATTTTGTGGAAATGTTGATACAAAACAATGAAATGATACTGTGCATTTTTGTGAACTACTTCTACAGTATGAAATGCACTGTGAACGTAGCTCCCCGCTGTGAAATATATTTGAACACTAATTTCTTAAAATGCATTGCCCTCCATTATGGGGGGCATTGTTTTGTTGGATAATATTTTAATGAGTTTGGATTTTTTTAAGCACTTTGTTATGGTGGTAGATTTCCCATCTATCCATCCATTTCTAAATGAAGGACCATTTCCATCTCCCTTGAAGCACCATCCCCCAACCCAGTTGTTCCTCCCCCACCCCCAAATGCCCAGCTTCTCACACACATACCTGGGGTTGGCCCAGGACTCACCTGTCGTGCCTCCCGTATATCTCGCCCTGTACCTTTACAGCTGGCCGAGTCCCCCCAGGGCTTTGCCATGTGATACCCAGACACCCACCAGTTGCCTGTATTTATTTAAAAGTTAAACTGTGTGTCCTTGTTTAGACAAAATCCCCAGGTGATGTCCAGAACTAAGTAAATGTTTGGGATCCTGGCGGTCCAAATTGCATTGGATTTCTAAATGCCACATTCAAGTTCAGAAGAGAAGCTTAAATCTATATGCACTCAGAAAACATTTATTGAGCGTTACTGTGTACTGAGGTCAGAGTCTAGGGCTGTAGTGAAGGTTCAGCCACCTCCCGCAAAACCCATGTTTGTCCACAGAGGCTTCCCACTGCCTGAGCCAGTGGGGAGCTGTCTGGGGCCGAAATAGGAAAAAGTCATCGTGGCATGGAATTGGAGCAGCATCTATCCTTGTCACTTGGGCTCCTGTGGCAGTTGTAGCTGGTTTCTACAGGACAGAAAGTCACAAATCCACACCTTTAGCAATTTGTAAACTAGAAAGCCACTTGCAGAATGTGTATGTGGATCTCCCGTAAACTTGAACCTCCTTCCTGGGAACAGACCTTTTCAAATGACTGACACTGCCCAATTCCTGCCATCAGGCATGGCCTTTTACGTGTTTCTTTTGTTAAGAAGTAACCTCAAAAATAACTGAAATTATTTCTGATCAGTTCTGACTAGGTTTTCTAGTCAGAATGATGCTGTGGAAGCTGAGAAATTTAACAGTGTTAAAACACCTCAGAGGAGACAATAAACCCAGTTCCTCTTATTAGCCGGTCGTGCAGTATTAATTGAGGATTGGTTGTAACCTAGCAACTAGTTTAGAAACACAGAACAAGGCAATCACAGTTTAAAATATCCTGAAGAACATTTCAGTCACTGAGTCCAAGTATGTGGTTTCTGACACACTGTTACCTTCTGCTGAGTTTGGTCAATATCTATTACTGTTATTTGCAGCGAGGGATAAGATATAACTTGTCCGTTATATTTGAAAAAATAAACTGATATGATGAAGTTCCCAAAATCCAGAGATGTTTCTAATGTTGTTTTTCTGATCCACATCCCGCCTCTAGGGTTTAGAAATAGTAACCGGTAGTGCAGCAAATGGAACTTACTTCCGAATTCATATTAACAAGTATAAAATGGTGGAAACCATCACATGCCTTTCTAAGGAGCCCTTCCCCACCTCCAACTACATCTGCCTGTTTGGCCAGCATGAGCAGCTCCTCAACAACCTGTGTGCTCGGTACGATGAAAACCTGATCACAGATCTCTATAGGTAAGTTGGACGTTGCATTTGACTACGGGGAAATACAAACATATATAATGTCTCATGAATGAGGGACGTGTGTTGTGATGCACCAGAGAGCAAAACGGGAATCCCCGGGAGAAGCCAAGGGATTTCATTCTAATGAAGAACACCTGAGGCTAATGTGGGCTGGGGAGCAGAGAGTCACGGGAGGGAGGATGTGGACTCCAGATGTATCCACACATGGCCTCCATGGCCATACCAGGGCCTCGACCCCAGGTACAACCAAGCCCACCATGGACAGGCTCAGAGGAGGTGATATTCAAGTCCCTTTCCACATGGGACTGTCAAGAGCAGCAGTCAGAAATGCGGGAGGTAGATTTGGGGACGGCATGTGGAGGGGTCTGATCCTGATGGGACTCCGTGATCATGGGACAGGGTGTTGTGACTCCAGCCTTCCTCCTCATGGCATGTGTTCGGGTAGGCTCAGGGTGGCCATTTGTTCCGGGTATTGGTAAGGGAATTCCTACACTGACAGGTCGGTTAGACTTGAAACCTTAGTCTTTTCAAACTCTTGAGACACACTTCATCCTATCCAATAGGAAGGCACAGAATTTCCAAGTGGAAATCTACCTCTAAATGTAGGTTGCTACTTAGCAAAGTTAGGAGACTTTCCCTCTATTCACAAAGCAAGGTGATGCAGAGCCAGCACTAGATACAAACGTGGAATGAAAACCGTGCGGTTCCAGTGTTCTCAACACCCGCAGAAGCAATTGTCAGGATTGCCAACAATCTCTCTTGCCTCTTAAATTTTTTTAAATTGTAGAATGCATCATACAAATGAAAAAGTATGTGAAATATGTACGGACCTTAAAGGGAAAAATAATACTGGAACTCTATGGGTCCACTGCCTATGTGAAGAAATAATTCCTTACGTTAGCAGTCAGGAAGTCCCTCTCTGACCACAGCCCCTCCCACCCCACCGTCTCCTAGGAGGTAGCCACTGTCCTGAAGTTTGAGTTTGTCATTCTGTTGCCTATAAAGCAAGGATCAGTGAACTTCTTCTATAAAGGGCAGATATAGCTTCAGTGGCAAGTACTCAGCCCTGCGTTTGGAGTGAGAAAGAAGCCACAGATGATGTGTGAACAATGGATGCAGCTGCGTCCCAAGAAAGCTTCATTCGCCAAAATGGGCATTGGGCTGGATTTGCTCTCAGTCATACTTTGTCAACCGTTGTTTTAAAGATGTGTACATAGACGCATGTGATTTCCTAAATAATATTTGAGTTTGCCTTGCCTACTTCTGACTCAGGGTTACAGCTGATCAAAGAAAGCTAGTGTTCACTTTGCACTGTGTTTGTGAGAACCATCCAGGATGATGTCTGGAGCTGTGGTTCATTCGTTCTCCCTGCTGTGTAGTATTCCATCATGTAATGGCCATGATTTAGCCATGGATTTTCCTGTTGACTGTGTTGACACTGGTTCCAGTTCAGGGCCATTACAGTCGGACGTTGTGAACGTTGTGGACGTACCTCATGTGCAGAATCTCTCCAGATATCCTAGTCCTAGAACCGCTGGGTCGCAGGACATGCACATCTTCAGCTTCACTAGTTGATTCCCAGATGTTTCCCAAGTGCGGTCATGTGCCATATAGACTTTCCAGTCAACAATGAACCATATATACAATCGTGGTCCCATAAGATATTAGTGAAGCTGAAAAATTTCCATCTCCAAGGGCCACCTTCCTATCACCTAACACAACACATGACCCACGTGTTTGTGTGATGCTGGGGTGAACAAACCTACTGTGCTGCCCAGTTGGTATAAAAGTATAGCACACAGTTATGTTCAGTGCAGAACACTTGCAAATGATCGTAAATGACCATGTTACTGGTTCATGTATTTACTATACATTTTATTGTTATTTTCAAGTGTATGCCTTCTACTTATGAGAAAAAGTTAACTGTGAAACAGTCTCAGATAGGGTGTATTCAGAAGGCATTATTGTCACAGCAGATGGCAGCTCCATGTGTGTTATTGCCCCTGAAGCCCTTCCAGTGGGGAAAGATGTGGAGGGGAAGACAGTGATCTTGATGGCCTGACCCTGTGTAGGCCTAGGATAATGTGTGTGTTTGTGTCTTGGTTTTTAACAGAAAGTTTAAAAAGTAAAAAATAAACTGTAAATAGAAAAAACTGCATAGAATAAGGACATGAATATTCTGAATAGCTATACAATGTGCTGTGGGGGTTTTTTGTTTGTTTTCTTTTTGTTTTTGAGATGGAGTCTTGCTGTTGCCCAGACTGGAGTGCAGTGACATGATCTGGGTTCACAGAAACCTCCGCCTCCTGGGTTCAAGTGATTCTCCTGCCTCAGCCTCTCAAGTTGCTGGGATTACAGGCACATGACACCACATCTGGCTAATTTTTGCATTTTTAGTAGAGATGGAGTTTCGCTGTGTTGGCCAGGCTGGTCTCAAACTCCCAACCTCAGGTGATCCACCCGCCTTGGCGTCCCAGAGTGCTGGGATTGCAGGCATGAGCCACCGCACCCGGCCTTGTGCTTGTGTTTTAAGCTAAGTGTTATTATTAAAAAAGAGTCAAAAAGTTGTAACAAAATAAGGTTATGAAGTACAAAGAGTAAGCTAAGGTTAACTTACTATTAAAGAATAAGAAAGATAGAAAAACACGTTTCCATAAATTTAGTGTAGACTAAATGTACTGTTTATAGTATCTTCAGTATTACATGGTAATGTCTGAGGCCTTCACACTCACCACCCACTCACTCACTAACTGCCCTAGAGCAACTTCCAGTCCTATAAGCTCCATTCATGCTAAGTGCCCTCTACAGGTATACTCTTTTAAAATATTTTATGCCATATTTTTGCTGTACCTTTTCTATGTTTAGATACACAAACACTTACTGTGGAGTTACAATTGCCTACAGTACTCAGTACAAAAACTTGTACAAGTTTGTAGCCTAGGAGCGACAGGGGCATACATGCTAGGTGTGTAGTAGTAGGCGGGTCCATCTAGGTTTGTGTAAGTGCACTCAGGGATGGTTGCCAACAGTGCATTTCTCAGGACCTATTCCCATCGTTAAGTGACACAGAACTGTCATATTTATTTATATATTTTATTGCATTTTAGGTTTTGGGGGACATGTGAAGAACATGCAAGATTGCTGCATAGGTACATACATGGCAGTGTGGTTTGCTGCCTTCCTCCCCATCACCTATATCTGGCATTTCTCCCCATGCTATCTCTCCCCAACTCCCCACCCCCTGCTGTCCCTCCCCTCGTTCCCCCAACAGACCCCAGTGTGTGATGCTCCCCTCCCTGTGTCCATGTGTTCTCATTGTTCAACACTCGCCTGTGAGTGAGAACATATGGGGTTTGATTTTCTGTTCTTGTGTCAGTTTGCTAAGAATGATGGTTTCCAGGTTCATCCATGTCCCTACAAAGGACACGAACTCGTCTTTTTTATGGCTGCATAGTATTCCATGGTGTATATGTGCCACATTTTCCCTGTCCAGTCTATCATTGATGGGCATTTGGGTTGGTTCCAAATCTTTGCTGTTGTAAACAGTGCTGCAGTGAACATTCATGTGAATGTGTTCTTATAACAGAACAATTTATAATCCTTTGGATATATACCCAGTAATGGGATTGTTGGGTCAAATGGAATTTCTATTTCTAGGTCCTTGAGGAATTGCCACACTGTTTTCCACAATGGTTGAACTAATTTACACTCCCACCAACAGTGTAAAAGTGTTCCTATTTCTCCACATCCTCTCCGGCATCTGTTGTCTCCAGATTTTTTAATGATTGCCATTCTAACTGGAGTGAGATGGTATCTCAATGTGGTTTTGATTTGCGTTTCTCTAATGACAAGTAATGATGAGCATTTTTTCATATGTTTATTGGCCTTATATATGTCTTCTTTTGTAAAGTGTCTGTTCATATCCTTCACCCACTTTTGAATGGGTTTTTTTTTTTTTTTCTTGTAAATCTGTTTTAGTTCTTTCTAGATTCTGGATTATTAGCCCTTTGTCAGATGGGTAGATTGCAAAAATTTTTTCCCATTCTGTTGGTTGCCGGTTCACTCTAATGACTGTTTCTTTTGCTGTACAGAAGCTCTGGAGTTTGATTAGGTCCCATGACTGTCATATTTATTTAAACTTTCCCCAGCAGTGAATGAGAGCTCCTCTTGCTCCACAGACCTACCAAACCTTGGTACTGTTAAATTTGGCCAGTCTAGTGGCACACAAAGGTATCCTCCCGGGGCTTTAATGCACCCTTCCCCACTTAATGATGCAGTTAACTGCCTTTTCATTTGTTCATGGCCATTTGTGGTAGTTTCTGTGAAATGCTGATTCATGATATTTGTCCATGGAGTGGGGGTGTCTTCTCATTATTAATTCACAGAAGTCATTTATAAACAAACTGGAGACAAACTTGTGTTGGTTATATATTTTTAACCAACTTTGAGGCTTGTCTTTTTACTTTCTTTATGATGTCAACAATATTCTTAATTTAATAGAATGTTTGTCTTCTTCAAGAGTATCTTGGATATTTTTGTCCTTTCCCTCTTATAATAGTTTTATAATCAACTTGTCAAGATCCATGAAAAGCCCCATTGGATTTGATAAGAAATGCATTAAATCATAGATCAATTAGGCAAGAATTGACATCTTTGATAATGAGTCCAATATCATAACATAGTATAGCTCTTATAAGGTTTGTTAGGTTCTCGCCGAGTTTAAAATGAAGAAACTAAGGCCAGCACAAGAAGATCAAATGTGAAGGATTTATTCGGCTCCCGGGCGAGATTCTGCGGTCCAACAGGAGGGGCCGGAGAAGTCACGTGGACTCCTCTCAGACATGGGGTTTTATAGGGAGTGGAGGCGTTTGATTGGTTGTGGGAGACCAGGGTGTGGGCAAGACAGGACTGCTATTGGGTAGGGTTACAAGCCTTTGTTTGCATACAGAACTTGACTGCTATTGGCTAGAGTTACAAGACTTCATTTGCATACAAGACTTGACCACTATTGGCTAGAGTTACAAGACTTTGTTTGCATACTGGCGGGGTTTTTAAGGGAAGGCTAGGCTGTGCAAGGGGGTGGACGTGTCTGAGCTCCTGGGAAAAAAAGGGGGGGGTGTGTGCGTCCGAGCTCCCGGTGAGGCGACTGGCCTTACAGCTCTCAATTTAAGTATTCTTTAATGTCTTTCAATAAAGTTTTATCATTTTATCCATGAATGGCTTGTACAATTTTTGTTTCATATGATCCAAGATGCTTTATATCGTTCTTTCTGTTATAAATATCATTTTTTATGAATTGCTGCTTGTGTATAGAAATTCACTAATTTTTATATGGTTCTATATCCTGGAAATCTGAGATAATTTACCTATTGATTTTTAGATTTTCCAAATAGAAAAATATCATCTGCAAATAGTGACAGCTTCATTTCTTCTTTTCCAACTTTTATAATATTTATTTTCTTTACTTGCCTTACTGCACTGGCTAAGATCTGTAATAAAAAGATCGGCTGGGTGAGGTAGCTCACGCCTGTAATCCCAGCACTTTGGGAGGCCGAGGCAGGCAGATCACTGAAGATTGGGAGTTTGAGACTAGTTTGGCCAAGATGGAAAAACCCCCTCTCTACGAAAAATACAAAAATTAACTGGGCGTGCTGGCTTGCACCTGTAATCCCAGCTACTCGAGAGACTGGAGCACCAGAATCACTTGAATCCGGGAGGCAGAGATTGCGATGAGCTGAGATCGCTCCACTGCACTCCAGCCTGGGTGACAGAGTCTAAGATTTTTGTCTCATAAATAAATAAATAAATAAATAAAAATAAAAAGTGGAGTAGGGGTAGTGAGGGATGGCACCTTTACACCATTCTTAATCTGAAAGAGGAAGGGGTCAAGATTAAGTGTGTACTAGTTGCCATATGTATTTTTTATAGATGTTCTTTATCAGATTTAAAAAGTTCCTCTTGATTACTGGTTTTGTAAGCATTCTTATCATAAATGGAGTTTTATTTTTCAGAAAGAGTACTTAGTCCCTGAAAACTTTTATGTGTAAGGATACCTTCCTGATGCTTTCAAATATAAACTAAGTATCAAAATTTAAAATCATGAACTTTACCTCCACAAATCTTTGTAGACTGGCTCCAATATTTATCTTAAATAATGAAAAACACATGTATTTTTACAACGAATTCATTTGCTCCTTCACTTATATATAGGGTTTTATTGTTGTGGTCAACCTTACCCAAAATATTTGAGTTAGGGGAGAATCAGTTATTTTTTACAGAAAGCTTTTGGTTGGTGGAGAATGATATGCTAAGACTTTCTGGTGGGAAAAAATGTTTCACATTTGACCGTATTCAAAGTCCTAGTTTCTTTCTAAATAGAAGGTGATTCTGAAACAGACGGACTTGGTGAGTTTGAGACTACGACAGGGGTGCCGCTGTTAACTGATGATAGTAATAACTTCAAAAGTTAATCAGGTTTGTGATGAGTGTTCGGGATGGCAAAACGGGGTGACACCAGATATCAGGAGGTGCCGATGGACATCTGTCCGAAAGGAGCAGGGGCAGGAAGATGGTCGCCAGTCATTTCTAAGTGAGTCCTGAAAGCAGCACTGTGCCTTGTCAGTTGCTCCAGGCTGTGCTCCTGGGCACATGCAGCTGCGGCCACACTCTTCTCAAGTGCCACGAAATGCTGCCAGGTCCTAGTGCTCATTTTTGGCCCAGCACTCCTACCCTGTCTGTTGTCAGACCGGCTGGCAAGGCTCTTTCCAAGCAGGGTGAATGGCTGAGCTGATTTTGGCCACGATATGATTACCGATTGTTTTCCTGACCTTGGCAGCATCAGCAACCTCTCTTGTTCAGAACAGGCAGGCTTTATTTGCACACTTCCATCCGCCGTGGCTGGGGCACCTTCCTCAGGGCTCGCTGCTGCCAGGAAGGCTGACAGTTAACCAGCCGCACTGTTCTTCTGCAAGTCAGGCACGACTTCAGTTCAGTTCCTCTCCGCGTTCAGAGAAACCCTCTGGATCCTTCCTCTCCACTTCTCCCTATCTATGCTCACTCCATCGAGGGCCAAAGCAGCGCAGGCACTAGCTGTGCCAGTGCAGCCATGGCAGCCCTGAGGGTCAGGTGTTGCTGTGGTAGCCGAGGCCTCCCGGGCAGACCCTGGCTGCCTGCAAGGGGCTCACTTGGAGCCATGTGGGGACACGAGGTGGCGGCCGAGCTGTCAGCCACCATGGAGCACAGGCGGACAGCTGTCACAGGACCACAATAAGCGAAGGTTCTGCGGCCCAGGCTGGCTTGGATTCCACCGATATTTTATTCTTTGTTTTCACCTCTGAGTGCCAGTACAAACCACTGGCACTGAAGAGAGAGAGAGAACTAATCCACCATTGGTGACTCTGTGTGTGTGTGTGTGCGCGAATGTGTGCAAGAGAGAGAGAGAAGTTGATCAATTGATTGATTTACTACTTTGGAAAAAGAATAGAGCCAATTTTATATCATTTGTTGCTTTCTGACCCAACCAGCATTTAAAGTCACACAAATATGTTACTAAAAATCTTCCTTTTCCCAATCTTCCCCTTAAAAACATTTTTGTCCCCACAGACCTCACTCATGCACACACACATGTGCACACACTCACACAGCACTCATAATGTCCGCTCACACACACGCACAGTCACACGCTCACACACGCCTGCACCTGCCTCTCTGAAACCTCGCAGTCCTGTCCTCACCCCCGACAAGGCCTTGGCAGCGTTTAGAATGGCAGCACCTTCTGCCCTGCTGAAAATGCTCCTCCCTTCAGGACACTGGGGCGAAAGGAACTTCAGTGAGGGTGTGGAGAAGTGGGAAATGGGAGCTGGGCTGGAGGGGAGGGAGGAGGCTGAGCGGCTTCCCGAGCTGCCGCCTGTCAGGGACTTTAACAGGCTTGTCCCGTGTCTTTTCGGCTTTCTTGACTCTGCTTCATCTTCTTTTACCCCCATTTATCAATGACCCTGCAAAAGAGAAGTCTCTCCAACCGAATCTCGCCCTTCGTCACCTTAATTAGCAGTCTGTACATCCTTTATCCTCGCGGTGTGAATAGGTCTTGCCCTAGCTTCTTTGTATGAGCCCATCAGGTACTCATAAACCTTGATTAAACCTTCTCTTTTCACATCTTAATACGCTGAGCTCTCAAAGACTGCCCTCAGACAGCCCGGTCCTTGCACGCGCGCCGCCGCCGCCTCAACACACACTCCAGTGGCCTACATTCAGAGACCGAGTGCCGCTGTGCAGTGTTCTAAATGGGATTCGAGCAGCCCTTTAAAAGGCTGCCATTACCTTTTTGAACTGCGAGGCTCCAGTTCTTCCCTTAGAAAAGCCACCTGTGTTATCTGTCTTTGGAGCTGCAAAACGGGATGCTGCCAGCCCATGTGGTCCCCAAATTTATTGATTTGACTCCAGTTGGAATCATTTAATCATGACTTTAACATGTTTTTCTG
Organism: Aotus nancymaae; assembly: GCF_030222135.1. Lineage (NCBI taxonomy): Eukaryota > Metazoa > Chordata > Mammalia > Primates > Aotidae > Aotus > Aotus nancymaae. The sequence continues at coordinate 5,434,245 of NW_026988412.1, read as the reverse complement.
CCCTCTGTAGTCAGCAGCCTTTTGCTGGGTCCAATATTAAATTGCACACTACATTCCAGGTGACTGTTTCTCCAGGTTTACCCAAATCTTCTTGAACGATGACTGCCCACTCCAGCTTCTCAACTTTTTGGCCCATACCTAAAAGGTGGTGGATGGTAACCCTCCCAATATACCCCCCCACCTCGCCACACACACACTTCCCTGCGGCCGTGTGCCACGCCACTGACCTGCTCTCTGTAGACTCTGTAAAGGTTCCTGCTCGTCGGTTTCACTTCAGATCGTGCCAGTTCTGTGTGACAGCCTCGCAAAGAATCCTTTCCCAAATGATTTGCTAAAATCAAAATCCATTCTCTTCCTTTTGCTTCCCACTCATTCAGTTACAGGCTATTTCTCCGCCCTCATAAAAGGCAATCGAGGTCAGTTTGCTCACATACTCTGGGGATTCCTCACTGACCACGCCTTGGCCTCCTTGCTCCAACAGGCAGATCCCTACCCAGAGATGCTTCTCCTACTATTCCACAGGCCACGAGGCCAAACTCAAATTTTTGAACCTTACTTGTTCCCAAGATGGTCAGCCTTAGATCTGGAAGTATAGACCAAGGAGGAGGCCAGAGTCCGCTGGCCACAGCGTGTATCCGTTCTTATTGACGGTCCTGTTTTCCAATCTTTTCTAGTGTATGTTACCTCCTCACATCTTCCCACTATGGCATTTGTGTGGAACTAACCTTTCCTGAGATGAAAGGTGAGGCCCTGAAATTATAGCCAGCACATGTCCCTCCAGATATTCATGCCAAAGATTACAGTGTGGAAGAAGAACAGACTCAGCTGTTTGCAGAGTCCAAAATGAATGTTCAGAGAAATGAACACAGGGAGTTCTGTGTGAAATATGAACTTTTAAAAACCTACCTCACTTACCATGAAAATAGCACTTGGCGTATCATGTTAGGATTTATTGGAAAGGCTTGGATTGAGATTTTTTATGGTTTTGAGGTATCAGGAGTGTATAAATTCTGATTTCAAGTGCCTCAGTCTCACTAGTGTTAGTAAGAATCTTTGCCTGGAGGACAGTGCCTGTGAATGAATGAAAGAAACATGAGTATCCCCTCTAACAGCCAAGATTTTGTTTTATGTTTAAGGCTTCTATTACTGAGAATGTAAGAAATGAATGAGGAAATTGAGCCCCGGTTAACATCAATCTGAAGTTGGGAATGAAGGGGGAGCCTCTGCCTATTAACAGGTAACTCTCCACCAGGATTCCTCACCCCACTTCATCAACGTGCACTCCTGCAGTCCTTACGTCACCCTTTCCAGGCAGACAGAGGAAGGCTTTGGCATTCTCCCTGGCTATACAAGAAAACTGGTGCTTTCATTATTTGAAAGGAAATGTGTACATTTAAATCACATATTGATACTCAGGGGAGACAGTTTCAGCACAGGGATGGCCCTGCATCCCAGAAGACCGTGCTGAAATGTGAACTGTACATGGGACAAATCACATACAGTGTGAAACACGCTTCATACACGTCTGTTGACCCATATCTGCAATATTACTAAAAACAAATAAACAAAAACACCCTCAACTTTTCACCAAGCTTTATAAAAACAAAGAAATACCTTATGGTGAGCCCACCACTGCCACCTCTCAGTTACCTATCGCTGCCCTGTCCCCCATCTTCTTACCTGCCACCCTGACCACCCTCTTGGTCCTGTGACCCGGTGCACGCTTGGTGTGTATCCTAAGAGAATTTACTTTGAAACTCCTACAATCTGTAAAAGCAAATCATCACTTCCCTTTCCTTAGTGTGGAAAGAACACTAGACTAAGACCAACAGAGGGGTCAAATTCCTGCGTTCCTGCTTATCAGCTTTGTGAACTTGAACAAGCCATTTAATCTCATTGAGCATCAGTTTCCTCACCCATAAGATGGAGACGTAATCCATGATAAATCTTCCCACATCATGGGATAAAAGTATATGTTGGGCCGGGAGCGGTGACTCATTCCTGGAATACCAGCCCTTTGGGAGGCCGAGGATGGTGGATCACAAGGTCAAGAGATCAAGATCATCCTGACCAACATGGTGAAACCCCGTCTCTACTAAAAATAAAAAAATTAGCTGGGCGTGATGGTGCATGCCTGTAGTCCCAGCTACTCAGGAGACTGAGGCAGGAGAATCACTTGAACCTGGGAGGCAGAGGCTGCAGTGAGCTGAGATTGTGCCACTGCACTACAGCCTGGGCAAGAGTGAGACTCTGTCTCAAAAAATATATATATATTTAATGGAAACTGAAGTACAAGTGCAAAAAGTTTTTTAAAGTATGTAAAGTACTACACAAGGGCAGAGTTTTGTAATGACTTTAACTCACGTGTTCATGCGCACTACACGTCAATATTAGCCTTTGTGGAGAGACAGAAACACTTTCAGCCTTTTATGCAATATTCCCTCCCCCTCCCAAATTAATACAAATTTAGGAAAATGCAGTGCTTCCTTTAATAATTTAAATGAGCAAATGCTTTTAAATTGAGTTAGTGTATGTGCTTGCTATATCTTATTTTGAAAATTGTCTGTGTGGTAGTATATATGATGTTGAATAAGATTGTTTTCAGTCATGTGCTAAGAAAATGATTTAAAGAGAGGTCATTATCAATAATTAAATAAGTGAGAAATCTGGTGCTTTACTTAGAATAAATGTGCTGAGTCAATACTGTACCTCCAGGGCACTTTATAGCAGAGGGATGGATCAAATGCTTCTACATAAGCTTCACTTAAAAATGATTTCATTTCAAACCACTGGGCACCCAAAGCAGACTAGGTTCTGAATCCCATTTAAAATTTCAAATTAAGAGCTGTTTGAGTTGTAAAGTGTGTCTAGAATCTAATGTCATACAGTTTTAAAAGCTGCTTTGGAACACTGCTTCATGCGTTGTCAATAATCACAAATACTTTAGACCTGCACCGTCCACAGTAGTCAGCTGCCCCATGTGACAAGTGGCTGACAGCAGAGAACAGAGCATCTCCACTGTTGTGGAAAGCTGTGTTGGATGGTGCTGCTGACCAGTCACCTCCACGGAATTTGTAGAGGATGTGTTGGACGTAGCATCTATGAACAATCATTTCCTAAAATGCTAACGGCCAGCCTATTTGGGTCCGAGTTTCAGATATGCCAGTGTGGTAGCGAGCAGATGCATGCTCAGTGAAGACCCAGTGGAGACAGAGGAGGTGATTTTTCTCCGTGCCTGCTTTTGTGGGGTCAATTAGAAAACGCTCTCCCCAGATCATGTCCCAAAGGTGTACAGATGAGGAAGGGGGCAGTTGTAGGAGAAGGGGCAGAGCTTTCTGGGGCACTTGGTCATTCTACAGGCCTTACAAGGTCTGTAGCACTCGGCCTTGCTGGGTGAGATAAAAATTCCATCTCATCCTATCCGTGCACTTGTTTCAAGCTCAGCTGGCCAACCCCAGGCAGCCTGGCACTTCCCTGCCAGAGTTATCAAGACAGCCTTGGTTACTAACATCCTGTCTTGTTATCAGAGCCCAAGTCTTGATTTGGGGTTTAGGAATGCTGACAGATGTGCTCAGAACTGACTTCGGACTCTCTGCACATCTTTATAAAACTGCTGTTCTTTTCAAACTTGTGCAGCAGGAGTTAAAGTCCTTTATAGATTTTCTCCCTCCACTTCATTACATACCCATCTGGCAGCATGTGGTTGAAGGTCCTTATTTATGAGTTTAAAATAATAGCTGATGAGCAGTGGTTATCTTTAAGGCTGCTAAGCTGCTTTAATATAAATACCTTTTAGCCGAACTCTAACAAGTGAGTTGTTTTATTGTTGTTGGAACTGTGAAAATAAATGCATTTCAGAAATCGTGTTCTCAGTCTACTGAGCCATGAGAAGGAACTGGCCGGCCGGCCTAAATTTTTTATGGCAAACTAACAATTGCAAAGAGACACTTTGAAGCCAGCTGGGCAGCAGGGAGTCACAGGTGCAACCTTCTTCTTCCTTCCCCCCAGACCTGAGTCTTTATAGGGTTTTTTCTGAGGATTAATTAAGCGTATTTGTTTAATTTAAAATTTTTTCCACTACAAAGGCAATATGTGTTTATTACAGAAAATGCAGAAAAATATTTCCAACGCCGAGTAGAATATAAAATCTATGCCTAAGCCCACTACCCAGAACCTATTTTAGATGATTGCGTCATTAGATGAAAAGAACTGAAGGGGAACTGCTGTTTGCTCCTAGAAGTAAGACCTGCAGCAACTTGCAAATAGCACAGCTGTCCTCCCTGAGAACCCAGGAGCCAGGCAGACCCTACCTACAGCCCTGCACACTCGCCTCGTACAAGTGAGGCAAGTGAGAACCATAGTGACCGGGCTTGCCACATGTCACAACCAAGACAGTGGCACCAATAAGACAGGAACCAGAGTTTCCTGGCTCTCTGTCTAATTTCCTTCATACAGGAAAAATGGGAGTAGGGTTTCCATCGTGCAATGACCATTCTTTAGAAAAAGCAGTTGTTGTGTTTGACTCATCATTTAGCTATTATAAGAAGATTGGCCAAAAACAAAAAATTATGTTTGGGGCATGAGAATAATTTTGCTTCTCTGATAAAATACCTCAAGAGATACCCAGGATAATTCATGTGTGGAGGAAGAAAATAGTGGAACTTCTATTTGTATTTTTATCTTAAAAAAAAAACAGAAATCATGTTTTATGAGTATTCAAAGCACACACATGGGTGCCCTCTTGGGCCAGATGGAAGACAGTTGTGCATCCTACATAGCCTCCACACACTCACCATAATGGAACAGTGTCACAGCTTGGAGGGGCCAACCTTATTAGTTAACTTTGTTTTTTGTTTGTTTGCTTGTTTGTTTTAGAGACGGAGTCTCGCTCTGTCATCCAGGCTGGAGTGCAATGACACAGTCTTGGCTCACTGCAACTTCTGCCTCCTGGGTTCAAGCTATTCTCCTGCTTCAGTCTCCTGAGTATCTGGGATTGCAGGTGTGCACCACCACACCCTGCTGATTTTTGTATTTTTAGTAGAGACAGGGTTTCACCATGTTGCCCAGGCTGGTCTTGAGCTCCTGACCTCAGGATTCACCTGCCTTGGCCTCCCAGAATTCTGGGATTGCAGGTGTCAGCCACCACATCCAGCCCTTATTAGTTAACTTTGGAACCTACTGCAGCTTTTGTGTATCTGGTTCTGGTCTTAACTAAACTAACTCCCCACAAAATCAACATGAGCATTTAATGGATTGTTCAAAAGAAACTACAGATTGCAAAGCCTGGCAAAGCAGGCACACATGAACCAGGAAAGGGCAGGGCCTGCTCATCTCCTCTTCCTCAACCACACTGTGAGTAAGTACCATGGTCGTCTCTTGGGTAGGGTTCCATTGCAGACAGCACAATCCTCTCTGGCTCATTTAAACAGAAAGCAATGTACTGCCTGTTATGGGGGCTTTATGCAATTCCTTCAATGGACTGGAGGAGCAGGCTTTAGACTGTCTTCCATGAAGAAGTCAGAAAATGGCTCTAGCTCATCTGCCACAGGGAGGAATTTGTGGAAGTGAGAAACTGCCACAACAGTTGCCAGTTCCATGACCAATCCTCTCTGCCATAATCCACACCAGCAAAATGGGTACACTAAGCCCTGATTTCTGCTCCCATGGGATTCTGCTACAGCTGACACCAAGTGCTGCCACAGCCAGGCTTGCCAGAAAAAGCAAGAAATGCAGTGGAAGCATCTCTTCCTCCTGGTGTTTCATGGAGTGGAGGCAGAGTCTCCTCCTCAGGGTGTTCGTGTTCATCCTCCAAGTTTCTACATGAAACTCAGTCCCATGTAGAACCTACACTGGACCTGAGTCTGGAAATTGTAGTCTTTCACTTCCCAGCCTGTGGTATTTTGACTGAATCATGCTACACAGTATCTTGAGTGTGGCTGGCAGAAACAGTCCACAGTATCTCTCATAGCTAACTAATCAACCTTGACCAGAAGTCAGTCCCCCAAAAATGTAAAACTGTCAAGAAGATCCTTTGGAGTTTGTATTTATATCTACTACCAGTAAGGATGATGGCTGCCTTAAGGTCTGCAAAACCCTTACCCAAAATCCTAGGAGCAGACGTTGTGGAATTCAATAATTGTTTTCAAATTTTGGGGTGAACCAGACTTACCCTCCCACCTGAATCGACTAAATAGCTGCCAAAACGGAAGAAACAAATTTTAAAAAAGATATTGGACATCAGACAATGAAGGACGGTGATCTTCGAGAGACGGGAAACAAATAAGGTGAACCCGATAGTTGATCCAGCTGATGGCCTTGAGAGCGTTCCCAGGCCGCAGCAAAAGGAGGCGGAGCCCAAGCAGAGCCCTGAGTTGAGGAGAGGGAGCTGAGTCTGGGGAGACCAGGGCAGGTGGAGTTGTCAGGACATAGTACTGGAAAGGAGAAGGTTGCACAGAGAGAGAAACTTGGAGAGGTGCAGAAGCCTCCCTGGGAGCATTCAGTTGACTACTGATCGGTCCACGTGAGCGAGGAAACTGCCCAAGGCAGGGGAAAGGACCACTCAAAAGGATTAGAAAAAGCACGACAGTATCTGATGCTCACACAAGGCTGGGAACGCTGCCCGTTCCCACCAGCCAGAGTGGAGAACTTTAAGATTAACAAGGCGATGGGTAGGGTACACAAAAGGGACCTATCTCTGTAGCAGGGAATAACTAATCCTAGCCCTAACATTGCCCCAGTCCCACTTAACAAGCCTTGAAAGCAAGACATGAATATATCAAATGCTTTCCAAGTAACGTACCTACATCTGAAAATAAGTTTAAGAGTGTTTATAGGAGTACTGAAAATTTCCACACCTAACAAAATAATACAGTTTCTGACACCTAATCAAAAAATTACTGGGAAGGCAAAGAAACAAGAAAATACCACCCACAATGAGGAGAAAAATCAGTCAACAAAACCAATCAGAACTGATGCAGATGTTAGAATTAGCAGACACGTGTGTTGAAACCGCTGTTATAACTGTATTCCACATGATTAATAAGATGTGGGAGACATCTAAAAGACTCATATCAAATTTTTAGAGATGAAACTACAATGTCTGAGATGAGAACTGCACTGAATGGGATTAATTACAGTTTAGACCTTGCTGGGAAAAGGAGAAGTGAACTTGAAGACATAATTGAAACTGCCCAAAATAAAACACACAGAGAAAAAAGAATATAAAACCATGAGCAGGGTATCAGTGAGGAAGGGGACAACTTCAAGTGGCCTCAAGAAATAATGACCCAAACTTTTCCAAATTTGATGAAAACCCACAAATCTGAGAAGCTCAATGAATCTCAAGCATAAACAACGTAAAGAAAACGACCCCAAGGCACATCATAATCAGACTACTCAAAACCCGTGATGAAGAGAAAGTCTTAAAAGCAACAAGAGACAATAAGCACATTCTTTAAAGAGGAATAAGACGAAATTGATGACAGATTCAGAAACAATGCAAGCCAGGAAACAGTGGAGCAGTGTTGTTAAAGTATTATTTTTTTCAAATTTTAGAATGCATATATTAGATATTATATAACAGCTCCAGACGAATACGTGCCATACCCCCCATATTACATTGACCACCCCACCCATGCCAACCAGCATCTCGAGTTATTCTTTATCTCATTAGTCTATTTAACTTCTCTATTGGCTTACTCTCTGCCAACTGATAGCCTTACTTATGGCCCCAGTGCTGTGGACTGAATTATGTCTCCTCACTAAATGTATATGTTGAAGCCCTAACCCCCTGTGTGGCTGTGTCTGGACATTGGGTCTTTAGGAGGTAATTAAGATTTAATGAGATCATAAAGATGAGACTCTTAGGAGAGGAAGAGACTGATGTCTCCGTCTCTCTCTCTCTCTCTCTCTCTCTCTCTCTGTCATGTGAGGACACAGCAGGAAGGCGGCCACCTACAAACTAGAAAGAGAGCCCTCACCAGAACCTGATCATGTTATCACCTTGATCTTGGACTTTCAGCCTCCAGAACTGTGAGAAATACATTTCTGTGGTTTAAGCCACCCAATCTATAGCATTTTGTTACATCGGCCTGAGCAGGCTGAGATGTGCACCTCAAAATTTGTTGCTTCTTTGTCTCCTCATAATTCACTAGGCTGTGATACAGGCAAACAGAGGGTATTGGGCTCCTTCCAATGGCATAGATGGTCATTCTGTGCAAGGCCCATGGTACCCACTGGACACTTCTATGTAGCAATGAGGGGAATGGCATCCATGTCAGTCCTGGATTCAGTCCCTGGTTCTGACATTATACCAGCCTCAAGTTCCTTCTCTAGGCATAAAGGGAGTGTCCTCATTCTCAACAAAGCCAATAACATGAGTGAAAAGGAGAGAGCGTGCCGTGGGTGTCTTAGTCCGTTTCGTGTTGCTATAGCAGCATACCTGAGACTGGGTAATTTGTAAACACAAGAGGTTTATTTAGCTCACAGTTCTGCCAGCTGGAGAGTTCAAGGGCAGCATGACCCTGGCTTCTGGTGAGGCCTTCTCTGCTACATCATAACATGGTGGGGAGGTCAAAGGGGAAATAGAGACATGCGAAGACAGTGCCAAGGGGCACTCTGGCTTTAAAACAGACCGTTCCTGAGGGGACACATCCATTCCCATGAGAACTGATTCAGCTTCTCCAGAGCAAGTACTCACTCACTACCATGAGAATGGCACCAGCCATTCATGAGGCTTCTGCCCCCACCACCCAAACACTTCCCACTGGGCCCCAGCTCCCAACACTGCCACTTTAGGGATCAAATTTCAACACGAGGGCGAGTGCGTGGCTCAGGCCTGCAATTTCAGCACTTTAGGAGACTGAGGGGGAAGGATCACTTGAGCCCAGGCATTATGAGCGGCCTGGGCACGTACTTCTAGCTAATCGGAAAAAAAATTAGCCGAGTGTCTTGCTCCTAGCTACTTGAGTAACTGAGGTGAGAGGATCACTTGAGCCCAGGAGGTGGAGGCTGCATTGAGCCTCCCCAGCCTGGGTGATAGAGTGAGACCCCATCTCAAAAAAAAAAAATTCATCACGAGTTTTGTTAGGGAAAAAGAAACCATATGCAAACCACAAACCATAGCAGTGGGGGGCCCTTCAGACCTTGCTGAGTGATGCTTTCTTATGCAAATCTCTTTTTTTCTTCTTTTTTTTAGAAACAGAGTCTCGCTCTGTCACTCAGGCTGGGGTGCAGTGGCATGATCTTGGCTCACTGCAACCTCTGCCTCCCGGGTTCTAGTGATTCTCATACCTCAGCCTCCCAAGCAGCTGGGATTACCGGTGTGAGCCATCATGTCTGGCTAATTTTTGTATTTTTAGTAGAGGTGAGGTTTCACCATGTTGGCCAGGCTGGTCTCGAACTCCTGACCTCAAGTGATCTGCCTGCCTCGGCCTCCCAAAATGCTGGGATTACCGGCATGAGCCACTGTGCCAGGCCTCTTATGCAAGTCTGCAAGTCTGTTAATTCCTCTAAGCCTTGTTTCCCTTATCCGTAAAAGGGGCCTTATAATCATTCTCTGGGTGTCTCTGAAAACTAAAGGAGGTGCTGTATAGGAAGCTTTCAGGTCAGAGTCACCCTGGAGGGACTGGTCCACAGTTGCTGGGCTGCCCGGCTCCTCTCTCAGCCCTGGGAGGCCCCAAGTGTCTTCACCCTGGCTCTGTGTGTGCTACTTAGCGGCATCCCCAGCACACACCCAGACAGCTGTGCACAGTGACAGATGGCAGAGCCCCAGCATGGTCTCAGCCATTTTTCCTTCTCTTTTAAAGATACTTTTTGTCACCTCTGCAAACCTCAAGTTGTGTTTTGTGACTTATTATTCACTCTATCTAGTAATTTGGAGAGACGAGAGCACCAAATGCCACCAACGATGCCCCTGCAGCTGCTAATAGGAGGCACTCTTTGCATCCCACCGTACCCTCTTGGCCCCAGTGTCTCTGACAGCTGCTGGGGCACTGTCTGCCAGGCCAGGATACGTGCTGAAGGCTCTAAGAGCAGAATACAGCCCAGCACAGTCACGCTGGGATCCCAGAGTTTCACAGCATTAATCTATAGTTCAATCATTAGGAGCAAATCCAAGTGAAATAGGAAAATATACACCACGCTGGAGGCCGTGAGGCTGCTGGGAGAAAGGCTTCTCTGCTCCTTGGCAGGCTTAATGATTAGTTCCCAGCCACTAGCAGCCCCAGCTGACAAAGGGCGCCTGAAAGCTGTAGGCTTTCTGCATGTGATAATTGACCAGTGCTAGAACTCATTCAGGATATTCACAAGGACTCGCTACTGGGGATCTGCTCGGCTTTTCAGGCCCCTGACTGAAAACCCTCTCTCTACTAGGAAGGGTGTCTCTTCTTGGGGCAATTGTTGCCCTCAGGACAGATCTGCAAGTGGATCTTATGCAGGATGCCTCCAAGACTGCTGGGGTCCTGGGGACATGACACATGAACAAATGTGACCCCACTCTCTTTTTCCAATTATGTGCTGGATTGAAGTGCCACCTTAGGCCTTTATTGCAACAGCTCAATCTGCAGCACACTAGGTAGGAAGAAATCTGAAGCATTTTTAATTTTAGGATTCTTTTTAAAAATCATTCATTTAGAGATGTTATTGGATAAAAAGTTTTAAAAAGGCTTTACTTATATTTTTCCTGGTCGTAAGCGCTAGGCAGGAACCTTGTCTGCAACTGACGAAAGCCTGGCTGAAACCAGTGGCCACTGGGAGGAGACTTTCATGTCTCCCGCAACTGAACCAAGCAGTGCAGGGCTGGCATTGGAGCAGGATTTGAAACGCCGGTGGCCCTTTGTCCCTGCTTCCTTCTCTGGGATTGGCCTCCCATGAAGGTGGAAATCGTGAAGAGTCGCAGGCTCATGCATCTTGACAGCTTGCTATTCAGAGGATGGAGCAACCTCTCTTGCCTAGTGCCACCTTGAAAAATTCCTGGGGAAGGATCCAAACAGTCTGGCTCCCATGATGTGTCTGTCCACCTAGACCACCAGCGTGGCCATGTCCCAGCCCTGAGGCCAGGGTGTCAGAAGGGATCCTAGGCAGACAAAAAGCTTTCCTTTGCGGGGCGTGGGGGCTCATGCCTATAATCCCAGCACTTCGACGCAGGCAGACCACCTGAGGTCAGGAATTCAAGACCATCCTGGCCAACATGGTGAAACCCCGTCTCTACTAAAAATTCAAAAATTAGTCGGGCATGGTGGCAGGTGCCTGTAATCCCAGCTACTCGGGAGGCTGAGGAAGGAGAATCACTTGAACCTGGGAGGCAGAGGTTGCAGTGAGCCGAGATCATGCCATTGCACTCTAGCCTGGGCAAAGGAGCGAATCTCTATCTCAAAAATAAATAAATAAATAAATAAGCTTTCCTTAAACGTCAGCCTCGCTGGGTTCCCTGAGTATTTCTGTTTCCTCCTTCCACTTCTGGACTTGGATAAAAACCTGCAACATGGGTCATAGGATCTGGCTCCCAAGAGGCTACACAATGCAGTGCAGAAATGCAGGGTGTAATTTTCTGTGGATAGGAAGGAGCCAGAGAAGACAAAGCCCTTTTCTCTGCCTCCCATTGGCTGTCCCAAGACCCGGATTCTCCATACAGCCTCTCCTAAATTATCCCTCATGGCTGAGTGCATTCCCTTACCATGAAGCAGTGGCCTCTCCATAATACATAGTTCTGCATTGCTCCCCGTCTTCCAGAATAAATGAGAAACTCCTAAAAGCTTCCAGTGAGTAAAGCAGGTGACTTAAAAAGGAACTAGAACAAACTGGTATCAGATTTTTCAATAGCAACCTCAGAACCTAAGAGATATTGAGGCAATGTCTTCAAAATTCTGAAAGGAAATAATTCCAAACACTAATTCTATTACTGACGTGGCTTGGATTTGTGTCCTCACCCACATCTCGTGGAATTGTAATCTTGATTGTTGGAAGAGGAGCCTGGTGGGAGGTGATTGGATGAGGGGCGGATTTTCCCCCTTCTGTTCTCATAATGGTGAGTGAGTTCTCAGAAGATCTGATTGTTTAAAAGTGCTTAGCACCTCCCCTTCTGTCTTCCTCCTGCTCTGGCCATGTAAGACATGCCCGCTTCCTTTCTGCCATGACTGAAAGTTTCCTGAAGCCTCCCCAGCCATGCTTCCTGGACAGCCTGTGCAACTGAGAGCCAATGAAACCTCTTCTCTTTATAAATTATCCAGTTTCAGGTCTTTCTGTATAGCAGTGCAAGAACGGACTGATACAATTACCATCCATCAAGTTAGAACCAATGGAATAGGGCTATCATCAGTGCTCATAAATGAAGGAGAAACAGTATAACGAGAATATCATCATTTTCCAGAACCCCCGAGGGAATCATGGACATGGGTGTGGAGCATCAGTGGCTGCTGACACAGGAAAGGAGACAGCCAGACCGTATGCGCTTCTTGGTGGGAAAACACACCACCTGTGAAAAACAAGCCAAATTGAACCTGAGCCTGAGCAGGACTGTCAATCTACCACAATACGTAGGAAACAGAGAGGATAGAGAAACATGTAAAACAATACCACAGCGCTGCAGTATGTTAAATTCAGAGTGGGAAACCATGCGACAAACAGCCCGATTCCCTCAACAAATAAATTGCAAGAAATAAAACTGATGGAGGGGGAGCCTTTGAATTGGAATAGATTTTAAAAACATATCCACCTATTTGGATCCTGATTCAGATAAGCTGTAAAAAAAAATCTATGCCATTTATGAGATCATTGGAAATTTGAAACCTGGAGAGCTGATGACGATAAGGAATTAGGATTAACTTTGTTAACTGTGAAGATGGTATTTCAGTCATATATATATACATATTTTTTTTAAAAAAAAAAAGAACCATTATCTTTTAGAGATACATACTGAAGTGTCTGGAGACTTGCTTCAAAATAACCCAAGAGGGAGAATGGTAGAAGGAACTAGAGATGACCCAAGATTACCCATGAGCTAATAACTGTTTTAACTGGGTGTGGATGATGGTAGCTCATTATAGGTATATTTCTAACTTAAACATAATTTAAAGTTCTCATAAGAAGAAGTTATTCTTGAGAAGCAACCAAAGTTGTACACTAAGGAGTAAGGCAGGGGCTGTGGCACTGAGGGGCAATGAGGAGAAGTCCTAGCTTCCAAGAGGACAGCCAGGTGGGCCACAGGGAGAGGAGGGAGGGGTCCTGGACACAATTACTTGGGTCATTTGATATGTTTATGTGGAAACTAACTTTGAAGGTGCTTTACAGAGCTGCTAGAACATTTAGGAAAAAAATTGTACTAGATACATTGAAAACTAAGAAAAATAGGGCAGTTATTAATTCTAAGAAAAGTTAAAAGTTATACAAGAAAGGCCCATATTTGGATTGCTAACATAATGTAATCACAGAATACAAATTTAACCAAAAAACTGTGATACAAACTATTTGGGAAATTTGGGAGAGAGAGAAGTGAGGGTTTGTGTTTACAAAGATAAAACTTCATTTATTATAACAAGGTGTCAATAGTTATGCCTAAAATTAATAAATGAGAAGGGTCTGGTAATTTTCTTCAAAATAACCCAGGAGGGAGAAGAGTCGAAGGAGCTAGCGATGACAGCATGGGCCATGAGTCATTAACTGTTGAAACTGGGTGATGGGTGATGGTACCTTATATACATAATCATATTTATATCAACAGTCGTTGGAAAAGTACCTGATAATCTCTGAGTTACTTAACACTCTGGTTGCAAGAAACAGAAATCAACCAGAGCTATAGATTTAAGGTAAAAATCAGATTCCATTGTGAAGATTCATGGCTGTATATCACAGGACAAAGGGCAGGGATAAGGCTGGGCCTTGGGAAGACCCAGCAGGAAGGACAAGGCAGGTAGACACCATAGTAGCTGCTGCTTTCTCCTGCAGACTGGCTTTCTCTGCTTCCCCCACAGCGCCCATGTTTACGTCACAAGTCCCAAAACTAATAGAAATTATCCAGATGCATCTTGGTGCCAACTCCAGTTTCCTTAGAGAGTGACTGATAGGCATGGTTTGGTGGGACAGTTTCAAGCTATGACTGCAAACCATTTGGCTCCCCTCCCAGAAAGAGTGTGCGACGTATGTCCCCTGCCCTCAAACCTGGGCAAGCTTATGACTGCTTGCTTTTACCAGTAGAGTTTGGCAGAAGTGAGACCATGTGACTTCTGGGGTTGGCTTATAGGAGGCCATGCAGTGTCCATCTTGTTTGCTAGAGCATTCGCTCTGAATTTCCTGACCTGACATGTAAGAAGTCTAACCATCCTCAGATCGCCATGCTGTGAGGAAGTCCAAGCCATGTGGACAGGTCATACAGGCACTCTAGCAAGTGTCCCAGCTGAGCCAAGCCTTCAAGTCATCCCAGCCCAGGTGCCAGACATGTGAGTGAAGAAGCTTCCAGATGGTTTCAGCCCCAGTCATCTTAGTGGCTCCCAGTCACTCACTGTTCCTCTGACACCCTGTCATCATGGAGCAGAGCCAAGTGATCGTGAGCATAATAAAATGGCTGTCGCTCTGTGCTACTGAGTTTTGGTATGGTTGTTGCACATTAATACATAACTGAAATGCGTGGATCAAATGATGTTCCCTGTTTCATGGCATCATGAAGTGCCAGCATGACTGCTGGGGCCTACCCCACAAGGAGAGAGGGATGGTAGGTGGTGGAGCAGATTCCAATGAACAAGGCTCGGCAAACAACCCTCAAGGCCTCCCATTTCCTAGTCTGATTTCACAGCAGCCTATTGCGCACCTGGGTGGAGGAAGGGACATATGGACTGAGAACCCTTGGTCTCTCATATCTAAGCCTGCTTCTCAATTCTTGTTCTCCCACATAGTAAGGCAGTGCAAAGGCGGAAAGAGAGAAGTGGTATGTATTTGCCATGGTAAATGGTATCATTAATTCCCTTCCCTTCCAGCCCCATGGTGGTCTTCCAGCAGAAACAGTTACCAAGAAATGGGAACTACCTTCAGAGCTCTGGCATCTTCCTTCTGTGGCCTCTCGAGTACAGAGGAGATCATTAGAGGGTCCTCGTGTTGCCTAGCAACCTGTGAATGCTGTTTGCTATCATATTATTAATATGATAGGAAAGCGTTTCATAGAAGACATTCATCTTGCATTAATGAAAATCAAATTTACTAATATGACACAAAATCTGTTCTTCCTTGTGACTTTCTATACTTAAGTAGCTTATTTATTGAATTAGACCGTGAGTGGTTTCCAGGCTTGAGACTGTTAAAGTATCATAATAATGACTTTGTTTTCAATAATGTCAGATGGCCCTTCATGATGAGATTGTGCAGCCCTGACTTTGTGATCGCTGTTCTTAGAGCTTTGCTGCCCTGGGGCCTAGCCCCATACTTGTGAACTACGCTCCCACTCAACTTGGACTTCTTCCCGCGGAAGGCTCAGCTAGGCGAGGATTCTGGTTTGAGCAAGTATACCTTTAAAGAGGGCCCCAAGAATAATAAATGGATCTCATTCAGCATAGGCATGAAAGGAACTGCAGAAGTTATTCAGCCTTCGTCTTCTTTTTCTAAAAAAAATGATAACAAACAACCCTAAATTTTCGGCCCCGCCGAAGAGAGTAAGAAATACAGACAGTTCCCTGCTTTCAAACATAATTTGTTCCTAAAAACAAGTATGGAATTCAGATGCCCAGAAGCCAAATAATAGACTCATCTCTTAAAAAAAGAGAATTCCCTTCTCAGAGAGTTAATATATGATTCCTCAAAATGTTCTTTATTACTTTTAGTACAGGAAAGTCTCAGTTCAACAGATAGACAGGAGTTAAGGGTACTGATGGCTAAGATGTAAACAGACAAGTTGTATTAATAACAAATGGAATGCACAGAGCCAGTATCCAAAAGCCAAAGGCTGCATCTGAAGGCATCCAGAAAGAAGTCATATGAAAATCTAAACTGCAGAGCTATATTTCTAGAGATTTTTTCAAATAAAGCCTTGTTTTCTATTACGAAAGTAGTACACGATCACTGTAGAACCCAACACGGGGGCTGTGGCGGGGGTATGAAACAGAGAACTGCCAAGAAGCCGCCAGTTACCCAGAATCGATCACCCAGAGGTGATCATTGTTAATTTTTTCGGTGTGTGTCCTTCCAATATTTTTCTCTAAATATAAAATGTATACATAATCAATATTTCACATGCTGATTTGCAGCTTGCTATTTTAGCTTCTCAACATTTTCTGAACATTTTCCCATTTCTTGAGATTTCTGTTTTAATGGCATTATTTTTTAATGACTGAATGGAGTTCTACCATACCAATGTGCCTTACTTAATTAACTGGGTTGCTCTTAACTTTTCGTTTTCATAATTAACCCTGCAATAAATATTCTTGATGATACATCTTTTTGGTATATCCTTGATTATTTCCATTAATTTTTTAAATATTCTCAATTCTTATGCATTCAATGTATTTTTATGGAACATCAGTGTGCTGTGTACGTGGAACACAGGCATTGACACATGCTCTCTTCCTTCACAGAGCTTAAATTAAGTAGGAAAGAAAATTGTACATGGCTGTTAAAAAAAATTACCACCACCCAAATGAACTTGTCTCTCTCCTCTCAGTCCCACTCCTCTGCCTAATACTGACCAGTTTCAATTTGTGAATATGTGTTTCTCAAGTGGGATTACACTGTACATGTGTTCTTCTAGTTTTTTCACTTACAAGTATGTATAAATATTGAAGGTATTTTCATGTCAGTACACATAGTTCTCAGTCTTTTTAATGGCTTTTTTATCTTTCATGGAATATCGATCCCAATTTACTTAACGACTTTCCTACTGACGAACATTCAGGTCATTTCCAGTTTTGTCCTGGCATTGTATATGTTTCCACTGAACATGTGTCTCTGTGTGCAGGAATGGGATTTCTGGATCAGTGGGTATGTACATTTAAATTTTGATCAAGGTTTTATTTTAAATCATCTTCAAAAAAGGTTATTCCCATTAACAGGATAGAATAGGGCTTGTTTTTCCCCATCCTCATGAACTCTGTTTTGTTTCACGTTTTATTGTTTGTCTATCTGCAGGAGGACGAAAGAGTAAAAGTGTATCTCTCATTGTACTTTCCACTTGCATTTCTTCAGTGTCTAGTGAATCTTTTCATAGGTTTATTAGCCATTTGTATTTATTCTTTTGTGAATTACATGTTATTATCCTTTGCTCATTTTTTATTAGGTTGTCTGTTTCTTTTTTATTTATGAGAATTTATTATTTTAAAAGACTAGTAATCCTTATTATGTACAGTGCAAGTATTTTACAGTCTGCCTTTAAAAACTGATAGACATTTTTAGAGTAGTTGTAGGTTTACAGAAGAAAATGATCAGAAAATGCAGAGTTCCTTTAAGGCCAGGAGTTTGAGACCAGCCTGAGCAACATAGCAAGACCTCCTCTCTGTAGGAAGAAAGTAGAGAGCTCCCACGTACCCTCCTCCACCCCCAGCCACTTACACAGTTCCTACTACTATTTGCATCTTTAGTGTGGTACATTTGATACAACTGATGAAACAAAATTGATACATTATTGTTAACTAAAGTTCATAGTTGACGTTAGGGTTCTTTCTTGGTGTTGTACATTCTATTAGTCTTGACAAATGTATACCGACATGTACCCATTATTACAGTGTGGAACAGAATGTCTTCAGAGGCCTGGAAATCCTCTATGCTATGCCTACTCATGCCTTCCTGCCTCCCCCACAAGCTTCTGGCAACTACTCCTTTTATTACTGTCTCCATAGTTTTACCTTTTCTGGAATATCATATGTTGGAATCATACAGTATGTAGCCCTTTCGGACTGGCTTTTTTCACCTAGTAATATGCTTTTAAGCTTCCTTCATGTCTTTTTAGCACTGAACAGTATTCCATTGTCTGGATGTACCACCATTTGTTTACCTGTTCACCTATTGAAAGATATATTGGTGGTTCAAAGCTTTGGCTATTATGAATAAAACTGCTGTAACATGTAAATTTTGTGTGTGGACATAAGTTGTCAACTCTTTTGGGAACACAGCAAGGAACACAATTTTGGATGATATGGTAAGAGTGTTTAGTTTATTTGTAAGAAACCACCAAACCGTCTTCCAAAGTAGCTGTATCATTTTGCATTTCCACCAGCAAGGAATGACAGTTCCTGTTGTTCCACATCCATGTCAGCATTTGGTGTTGTTAATGTTTTAGATTTTAGCTATACCTGTTGTTGTTTTTAATTTGAAATTTCCTAATGACTTACCATATTGGCCAATTTTGGATCAATAAATTTAAAACATACATGTATTTTTAACAGGTCTCGTTACGTTGCCCATGCTGGTCTCAAACTCCTGGATTCAAGCCATCCTCCTGAGTGGCTGGGATTACAGGCACATGCTGTCATGCCCAGTTCAAATGCTTACTTGCTATCTCTATGTCTTCTTTGGTGAGGTGTCCAGATCTTTTGCCCATTTTTTAGTTGAGATGTTTGTTTTCCTCTTGTTGAGTTTTAAGAGCTCTTTATGTATTTTGTATACTATTCCTTTATTGGATATGTGTTTTGCAAAGATTTTCTCCCAGTTTGAGGCTTATCTTTTTATTCTCTTTTATCATTTGTTTTTGATATGTTTTTTAAATAAAAGTTTGAATTTTTACATAATCAAACCTTCCCTAACAAAGAATAATAACCAAATTCTTCTTTTTGAATTCTGTCTCTTACTTATGAAAATTTCTCCACCTGGAAATTGTAAAATATTCTCCTATTCTATCACTTTTGTAGCTTTGTTTTCCACTTGTAACTTTGTTTCCAGACATCTTTAATTTGTCTGGAAAACTTTGTGTATGTGTTTGTATGCAGTATAAGAATTTAATTTTTTCCAAGTGTAGAGATAATTTTCCAAACAACTTTTTCTAAATAATTCCCGTTTTTTCCTATGTAATTGAAATACTATCATTATCACACACTGAGCCAGATATTTTCTAAAATAAGTCAGTTTCTGAATTTACTACCCCCTTTCCTTGCCCCATTTTGTCTGTTTCTGTACTCTTCATTCTGTTGTCATGATTGAGACATTATTAGTTTGCTTGATATATTTAATGTGTAGTCTTATTAGCTATTCTTATACTTTTCCAAATGTATTATCATGTCCAACTTTATAAAAATTATTTTTGAAATTTTAAATGAGTCTGAATTGAAGTTATAGGTTAATTTGGGATACATTTATAAATTGGAATATTACCATTCAGGTCTTTTTAAATTTTCTTCCATGAACTCCGATAAGTTTTTTTCATAGAGCTGGTACATTT
This sequence comes from Aotus nancymaae, assembly GCF_030222135.1. Taxonomy (NCBI): domain Eukaryota; kingdom Metazoa; phylum Chordata; class Mammalia; order Primates; family Aotidae; genus Aotus; species Aotus nancymaae. The sequence continues at coordinate 5,414,900 of NW_026988412.1, read as the reverse complement.
ATATTTAGATTTATTTTAGTATTTTTTTATGGTGGTGTTGCTGCTGTAGATTGAATCTTTTTGTTCCATTACATTTTCTGATTTTTAAAAAAAATACTGGTAGTTGGGAAAGATGTTGGTTTTGTGTACTGCTCTCTTGTTGAAATTTCTTTTTTGTTTAGACATATCTTATTAGATTACCTTGGAATTTATTTGACAGATGATATGATTATCAGTTGCAATAACAGCACCTTTTTTTCTTCCCCTCCAATACTGACACTTTCTGTTTATTTTTCTTATTTTACTGAATTGCCTAGAATTACATGTACAATATTAAATAGTAGTAGAGATTGTACCCGCCCTTGTGTTGCCTTTTATGGGAAAGAGACAATGAACAAGTAATTTTTCAAGGAGAAACTAAAGGAGGAACTTCAAAGGCCAGTGCATATTTCATGAATTAGGGTCGGGTAACATTAGTGCACTTTCTTACTGTCTTCCCTCCGAAAAATTAAACTGAAATGTCTCTAAAACATATCAATGTAACTCACATTACATTCAAAATATCAATGTAACTCATTCCAAAATGGCTGGCATAAACTCTCATTTTAATTGTAAGAGACTCTCTTTGGGCTAAGGTCACATGTTTATATATTTGAACTGCCATTACCTTCAGCTTTAGGTAGGAGAAACATTATTTTAGTTATGTCTCTGTTACAACATAATCAAGACCTTTCTCAAAAGAAAGTGGGAAGTGGAGCTATCTACCCAATCCTAGAGAAGGTAATTTCATGGAAGAAAAGAAATGCACTCCAGCCTGGGCAACAGAGCAAGATCCTGTGTCTGCGCCCCCTCCAAAAAAAGGGCAGAAGAAACAGGAGCCATCTGAAGTCCATAAAAGCCCCTATCACAGAATCTCTTACAAATAGAAATTTGCAAGAAATTTCATCTGGCAGATCATATCTATGGGTAACATGAAATTCTGGGTGGCCACTCACAGTGATGTCAGCCCTCATCTGCCCCAGGTGAGCACCCACAGTCTTGGGTGTCAACACCCCTTGCTTTCAGGCACTGCCCTTCTCTCCAGTCAGAGTCCATGCTGAAGCCCCAGCTGTGATCGTGCAGCCTGGTTCCAGTGCTGCTCCACTGTGATAAGTAGCTAAGTATGGGATGTTTAAGGAATAGAAAGAAGCCCAGAGTGGCTGTAGCAGCGTGAGAGAGGGTCAGAGGAGCTGGGTCACGTGGATCACGTAGGTGGAGGTTTGGACTTGGGATGCTTGTTTCGAAGCATGAAGGGGAGCAACGTGCCAATTCATGTTTTAAACATTTTCCTTAGCTGCTGTATGGAAGTCACAGCCATATCCCCAGCATGGGAGTTTGGATGGTCAGATTTCAGATGTATTTTAGAGGCAGTGCATGCAAGACTTGCTTTGAAGCTCTGGTGATATATCCAGCTGTGCACTTGACTCTCAAATTCAACAAGGCCAAACTTCTACAAGAAAAGCTCCTTGACACGTCTTGGCATTGACTTTTGTGATACAAAAGCAAAAGCACAGGTGACAGAAGCAGAAATAAACAAGTGAGGCTACATCAAACTAAAAAGCTTCCGCACAACAAAGGAACCAAAAAATAAAGGCAACCTACGAAATGGAAGTCTTTGCAAACCATATATCTGATAGGGGGTTAATATCCAAAATACATAATGAACTCATATAATTCAATAGCAAAAATAAATAAGTAAATTACCCAATTAAAAATGGGCAGAAGACCCTAATAGACGGTTTTTCCAAAGAAGACATAGATGGCCAGCAAGTACGTGAAAAGGAGTTAAACATGACTCTTTATCGGGGAAGTGCAAATCAAAATCAGAATGAGATGTCACCTCTTACCCGATAAGATGGTTGTTCTCTGAAATATAGGCGCTGACAAGCGTTGCCAGGTGTGGAGGTTGAGCCCAAATCCTGTCCCAAGATCCTGTCAATTCCTTCTTGTCAAGACACCCCTTGGGACCTTGCTCTTCCCCCTGCAGTCAGCTGAATAAAGGTGACTTTGTTTACACGCCAGGTTCCTAATGGTTTTTGGCTGGTAGAAATCACCATTTTGCTCCCTTTCCCTGTGTTCCTTTGTCATGTCTTCCGATGACACTTTACTCCAGTGTTTCTCACTGACCCCCTGATCCCACCACCTCTCAGGAAATACTGAGATTTCCCTGAGATGGCCATCAACTGTCTTGCCATGTCTTCCTTGAACCAAACCTGTCTCTTGGGGCCCTGGTCCTGCTCCGTCTGTGCTAGGGTCAGTCTGGCCAACTGGACGTTCCCACTTTGGACATCTGCGGGCACTTCTGTCTCTACTTCACTTTAAAAAAGGAATGGACTCATTCCGTCTCCTTTGTCCCTGTTCACCTCTCTGTCCTGTGCTCTTGCTCCCCTCCGCATCTGAGCCAGGACCTGGGAATATCTGCAGACCTTTTTCCTTCACTCGCTTCCCCCTCACCTCTTAAATATGTCACCAGTCATCTGCTGTCATTGCAGCCGCACTTAGCAGGGCCCCTTTGCTTCCGGCCATACCGTGTCCAGTGCAGGAGCACCTGTTCTGAAACATAAATAGGCTGTCCACAGCACTCACTTGTTTAAAGCCTTCGCGTGGCTCTCCAGCACTCGGGAGTTAAAGTCCAAGCCCCACACACAAACACTTAAGGGTCTGGCCCTGCCCACTGCCCCCCACCTTGCATCCGACTGGACGCTAGAGCAGTCAAACCACCTGTCATTCCCAGCAGGCCCTGCCTGCTTTGTGCCTCCACGCTTTCCTGGTGCCTGGAATACCCCTGGCAAACACCTACTCCTTCTCCAGTGCTTCAGTAGATCCTCCCTGGTGCCTCTGTACGCAGAGCCTGTGAGTGATGGGCGGAGCCCACGCTGGCTCTAGTGCTGCCCGCATCCCACAGTATTGTACAGTATTGTGGTTCTCTTTACGTGTCCATCATCTCTTGCTGTCAGAGCACCTCCAGATGCTGCGCCCGCTGCACGTTCATCCTTGCACTTAAAATGATGCTCACAGGAGGCATTCAACAAACTCGCTTTCTTCACCTTTCTATCTAAACCAGCGATATCCAGTAACAATATAACAGGAGCCACATAAAAAATTTTACCCTTTTTAATAGTCACATTTAAAACATAAAAAGAAACAGAGAAAATCAATTTAATAATATATTTAACCCAATATATCCAAAACTATTGCTATTTCAACATTTAGTCAATACAAAAACGGCAATAAGCTATTTTACATTTTTGTTGCATTATCTTCAGAATTCAGTGTTTGTTTTGTACAAGAGGCACATCTCAATTCAGACTAGCCACTCTGTTTGTTTGTTTTGTGACAGGGTCTCACTCTGTCACCCAGACTGGAGTGCATGGCGCAATCTTGGCTCACTGCAACCTCTGCCTCCCAGGCTCCAGTGATCCTTCCACCTCAGTCTCCTGAGTAGCTGGGATTACAGGCGTCTGACACCCCACCCAGCTACTTTTTGTATTTTCTGTAGAGACGGGGTTTCACTGTGTTGCCCAAGCTGGTCTCGAACTCCTGACCTCAAGCTATCTGCCTGCCTCAGCCACCCAAAGTGCTGGTATTACAGGTGTGAGCCACCACACCTGGACCAGACTGGCCACATTTTAAGTGCTCAGAAGCCACTGGTGACTCATGCTCCTGGACTGGACCATGGGAGCTTCAGCAGGTGCTGCTGTGGGCCTCATTTTCCTACCTGTGGAACAAGAAGGTTGCCAAGATCTGTGATCTCTTATCCCTCTCAGCTCTAAAAAAACCCGGCTCTCATACCTGGTGAGGAACTCAAGAGAACGTCCTCTCTGAGAGTGAAGTGTCCCCTTCACCTGCTGGTCAGCTGGATCCCAGCAGTTTTGTTAACTGTTAGAACTTGGTTAGAATGGAGGCTGCAGTGTTCTCCCCTGGAAATGTACTACTTTGAGACTATTTATAGAGGTATTTTTATCTTCATAACTAATTAGTGATACTTTGAGACTATATAAATGCCTTATTTCTCATCATTTTCTTCCACTATTTTAGACTCCAAGGACAATTCTTGCCTGAAATAATTATTACTGCACTGTTCACCAAAAGGTGATGTTTCTGCTTCCATTAATCTTACACATTTATTACTTAGCATTCTCCTGTAAGGAAGAATTGTCCCTTCTCCGTTTATTATCAGTGTGGACTTTTGGATTCCTGTACTGTTCTGTGGATTGCTACCCTCGTTATTGTGTTTTGGTGAGGTATGAACTAAGAATATGTTAGTTAAATTTTCATGTTTGATTTGTGGAAACCACAACCCTGAAAATCCTAAGGCTGACAAAGAAAAAAAAAGTGAAGAAACAGTTTGTAGTTTCTTATTCTCTCTCTGAAAGCTTTAAAAAATAAAAAAGGAACACATTAATTAGAAAAGCCTATCTTCTGAAAGAGAATTATTTTAAACATATATCCATGATTTAATTATTTTTTAAGTTATTGTAAACGCATTTTAAACATGGCGTATCTGTTCTGTCCTGGTCATAATATTTCTACTAAGCACTTCTTCAGAATGTAAAGAGCAGTTACTTTAACCACAGGAATAATAAAGGAGTGAAATATCTTGCTCTGTGGGGTTTGCCAGTGCTTGCAGCCTCAGCCTCACAAAAGGTCATTCCACTGGCTCCTTTGTCCCCCGAGTCGCGGGGGTTTATATGTGCACATATACACTTTTTTCTTTTCCCACAGAAAATGGATGGGAAATGGCATGACTGTGCACGAGGCTGAGTGGCCGCCTGGCCTAATGCTGGCCTGGGCTCTCTGCAGCCTAATTAAAGGAAAATGGTTGTGCTCTCTATGAAGAGAGAAGCAGAATGAGAGCAGATGAGCACAGGAAGGGAAGCTGAAGCACTAAGAGCTTCCCCTCTTCTGCAGAATTAAATGCTAACCTTGCCTCATACTATTAGTCCTGAACTTATATAACAAATCAATGTAAATAGCTGGCCAGCTTCCAGGGCACTAGATTTATTGTACAAATTCAATTAGTGCATCCCCTAAGAAACCAGCAATGTGCAAAGAAATACTGCAGATGGAATAAAAGGGAAGAGGTGGAGCGCTGAGTCTCAGTCCCTGATGGCAGACATTGCTGTAAGGGACCGCCAAACCCAGCTTCCCTCCACGGCAAAGTGTGTGAATGACCAGCGGCTGTACGTTCAGGCTCAATTTAAATAGAAACAAAATTCTTTAGTTTATAACCATTGTGCCGTTTCTACAAGAAAACTGGTTTGCTCTGGCAAGTAAGACCAAAAGTCAGGCAAGTCAGAAGAAAATTCAGCCTGCCAGGGCTTCAGAATGCCTGGGCCTTAATTTCAGAGCCACTATTCCCAACTGCCATGTGGATGTGTTCTGTGAACAACTGGTTTAACTTTTTGTTTTTTTTTGAGATGGAGTTTCACTCTTGTTAACCAGGCTGGAGCGCAATGGTGCAATCTCAGCTCACTGCAACCTCCGTCTCCTGGGTTCAAGCGATTCTCCTGCCTCAGCCTCCTGAGTAGCTGGGATTACAGGCATGAACCACCACACCCAGCTAATTTTGTATTTTTGGTAGAGATGGGGTTTCTCCATGTTGGTCAGGCTGGTCTCGAACTCCCGCCCTCAGGTGATCCACCTGCTTTGGTCTCTCAAAGTGCTGGGATTACAGGCGTGAGCCACTGCACCTGGCCTGGTTTAACAAACAGTATTTTGATTTACTTGGCTCACCCAACATAGTAAGCAGGCAAAACAGCAAAGAAACAATTCCATTTGGACAGTTTGTATTTAATTTTCATCAATTCAGACACACAAAAAAGTAAGGCCTCAGTTTAACAATTTCCATGTAATTTTTATTTGTTTCTACAGAATTCTTTTTAAATTAAAAAAAGGTCTCACTCTGTTGCCCAGGCTTGAGTGCTGTGGTGTGATCACAGCTCACTATAGCCTCAAACTCCCAGGCTCAAGCGGTCCTCCTGCCTCTGCCTCCCAAATAGCTGGGACCACAGGCATGCACCGCCGCGTCCAGCTCATCTTTATTTTTTAATTTTTGTGGAGATGAGGTGCTCACTATGTTACCCAGACTGGTCTCAAACTCCTGTCCTCAATCCTTCCACTTCAGCTTCCCACAGCACTTCGATTACAAGCATGAGCCACTGCACGTGGCCTATTTCCACATAATTCTTTAGTGAAAGACAAAACTTCATGAAGGCTAGTTCAGATGTCCTTCTTACCTTTATTGCTCTATAAAATTGCAGGCAAATTAATTTATGCAATACTTTTGAATGGAGGAGAAGTGTTCCCTGAGGAGAAAAACTGCAGCTATGCCAAAGAAAGACTTTCTTTGAATAAAGTAGCAAATAAAAACTGTTTATTTTTAATGTTTTAGTCTCCAATTCACACCAGAAAGGATTTGAAGTAGCCTACACAAATATACGCAACAGGATAATTAAGAACAATTACAGTAATAATCACCGATATGGAGTCTCTTCCCTGTGCCAGGCGTAACGCCAGATCTTTTACCTGGAGTGTCTCCTTGAATTCTGATAGCAACTCTTGGAACAAAAGACCATCATTATCCCCATTTTACAGCTAAGAAGACTGAGGCTAAGTGAGACTAAAGCTAACTAGCTCAAGATTACATTAGCTGACAAGCGGCAGAGCCGGGGTAAAAAGAAAAAGGACATTAGTAAATGGGAAACTGAGGCCGGGACAGCAACATGAATCTGAGCTGAGATGGAGAGACCCACCAACACAAGCATCGGTCTTTGTTTAGTCAACACGCATCCTGAGAATGGATCACCAAGTCAGCCCACACGTGTGGCTCCCCACTCCTTAGAGATCAGGGCAAGGAGGGAAACGGTAGCACTGCCTAGGTTTGTAATTCATTAATTAACATATTCCATCTTCTAAGCTGTTCCTAAGCTGACTATCTGGTATTCAGAAAAACACATGGACAGCAGACAGTCCCTTAGGTTAATTCTTCAAGGTTATTTCTGAAAACTAAGACTCCGGTTGCAAGGGTGGCAGGGAATTTCTGGTCCTGTCCAGAGCAAATGTGCCCCGATCAAGGCACAGAAGGTTCAGATTCCATGTTCTTACAGACACCTAAGGACCTAAGGGAAAACTTGTGCTTGCGAGAGAGCGCAGCCGCCCTCCCTCGGCAGGGGGCTTGTGGGTCCTGTGGGCTGGTCAGGATTATTCTCCCAGACAGCTCCAGGTGTTCAGACGACACAAATCATGCGGACCCCAGTGGCCTCCGGCAGAGGCAGACCATGCACGTGGAGCAGAGACAGGCTTGCAAAGCAGTGCTTCCCAGCACCAGTGCTGCCAGGCAAGGGGGCCCAGGGTGCGGGAGGTGCCCAGGGTGCGGGAGGCGCCCAGTGTTAAGCAATGTTAGCTGCTGCTGCTTTTTTTTTTTTTTTTTTTTGAGACAAAGACTCACTCTGTCGCCCAGGCTAGAGAGCAGTGGCACAATCTCAGCTCACTGCAACCTCTACCTCCCGTGTTCAAGCAATTCTCCTGCCTCGGCCTCCCAAGTAGCTGGTACTACAGGCACACACCACCACACCCTGCTAATTTTTGTACGTTTTGTAGAGATGGGGGTTTCACCATGTTGCCCAGGCTGGTCTCAAACTCCTGACCTCAAGTGATCTGCCTGCCTCGGCCTCTCAAAGTGCTGGGATTACAGTCATAAACCCTTGCATATGGCCACAATGTTAGCTTCTGAGTTCCCAGGTGAACCAGGATTATTGACCAAACACCTGCTCTGGAGCATTGAAAGAGAGGATTTTTATGAGCTGTTCAGAAAATAGCTGATTTCCGCTGAAGATTAGAATTTCGGTTTTAGTGTCAATGAATTGTAAGCCATTTCTCCTTAGAGCAGAAAACATCTGAGGCCAGCTCTATGTGGTGACAATGAAACCATCACCAAATTATATTTCAAGGCTGCTTCTTTTTCTATTATGTAGATCTTAGCACGTGACAATTACAACTGGTCATCAAATAACAAATTGGTTTTGCTTTCGCACTCATTAATCTCACCATTCTAGATCTGCCTCCAAGCGATCAAAAAATTCACTGGATGCAGATTCCTGCAAACTCAGGCTGAACTCAAGGAAATATTTAGTGAGATTTCCATTTCGGTTTTCAGGGCTTTTTGTCCCAGGACCTCAGGGCTGTGTCTGCTCATGTCATGAGGTCTCATTTCTGAGCAAACCCAAGAGTAACTAGAAATATTTACTCGTTCCTATTCCTATTTTTGAAAATTATACTAAAATGCATGAATGTGTGTTCTTTCCTAAGTAGAATACAGGGATCATAACCCTGCCTGACAGTGTGAATGCAAATTGTGCCCGTTCTCTGCAGTTAAGCCGGGTCCAGCCACATGGGAACATGTGCAGGGCCCTGAGGACACCAGACTTTCCCACGGGCTTGGAGGTAGAAATCACACATGGAAAATATTCTGTGGGTGTTTTACCCAGAGTATTCCATTTTGGAGTAGGCTAGAGTCTAGAGTGATAAATATGTTCCAGGTCTGGAAATTTCAACCAAAGAATTCTCCCAATTTTCATAAATTTAAGAAAAGATTTTTGTCAAAAGTAGATGCTGCAGTGTCTTTGGAGCATTAAGGCCGATACAATACCCATTCTGTCTTTCCCCTGCAGGAACAGAATTCTGATGTAGAGGAAAGTATACCATATCTAAAATAAATGACAGTAGCTCCCAGCTTTCCATGTAACCAAGAAAGCCATATGACCAACCCCTTGTCAATAAGATATAAATGGAAGTGCTTTGTGAAACTTCCAGGAACTCCTCTTAGAAGAAAAGAGATGAGTCCTCTTTTTCCCTTACTTCATCCCAGAACATATATGCGATGGCTGGAGCTCAGCAGCCATTTTGAATCATGAGGCCAAGGCCCTTATGAATGGGACTGTGCTGTGATGTCCATGGAACCACCTGCCAGTCCTAGACTCCCCATCTACACCTTCTTTACATGAAAAAATACACGTCTGCCTTTTTAAAGCTACAGTTACTTTGAAACTTTCTGTAATTTCAATCAAATCTAATCCTAGCTAATGTTGGGTATATCTCGAGAACTGGAAGAGTGGTTAGAAAGACTGGGGAGAAAGCATAAGGAAATGGGATTTGGTAGCACAGTTGTTCAGAGCATGTGTCACACAGAACCATGGGTAAGACCTAGTGCAGCCACTTATTAACCCTGTGACCTTGGGCAACTCATTTAACCTCTTAGAATCTATGTCTTCATCTGTAAAATGGGCCAGCAAGTCCCACTTTCTAGACGTCAAATTAGGATGAAATGAGACAATGTGCAGACATTGTGTGCAACAGAGGCTGTGGGTTTGCGTCTCCAGATGAATTTAAGTGTGCCTCCAGCACAAGCTCTGACAGCACAGGACGCCTGCAGAGTGCAGTGAGCAGCCCCGGGTGATGTGCAGGACAACTCAGGCGGCACAGTCACATGTACTCGTGATGGATTCGCTCTAACAGGAGTGAGAATAAAACATGACAAGCACATCAGACCCGCGATTTCATAGACACTGCTGCTTAGGGCAAGACAAAAGTCATTATTCCCTTTTTTTTTTTTTTAAAGACAAATCAATGTAAAGAAAATTTTGGGCCAGGCCTGGTGGCTCATGCCTGTAATCCTAGCTACTCGGGAGGATTACCTAAGGCTACGAGTTTGATACCAACCTGGGCAACATGGCAAGACCCCATTTCTAAAAGATATCAAATAGAAAATGAGCCAGGTATGATGATGTACATACAGTCCTGCTATTTGAAAGGCTGAGGCGGGAGGACCACTTAAGCCCAGGAGTTTGAGGCTGCAGTGAGCTATGATTGTGCTACTGCATTGCAGCCTGGGGGACAAAGCAAGACCCTGTCTCTAAAAAAAAAAAAATTTAAAGAAAATTTTGGAAGAATTCAGTAATGTAGTCACACAGAAAATGACTGATTCCCAAGTGACTGAAGTTTGGCAAACACTAGCTCAAGAGAGGCAGCCTAGGGATGAAGCTGCAGAGAGGACAAAGAAGTGAGGTCAAGAGGGCCACAGTGCCCCCGCCTCCCCGAGCACACGCCAGCCTCTGCCTTCCCAGCACGCGCCAACCCCCGCCTCCCCAGCACATGCCAGCCCCCACCTCCCCAGCACATGCCAGCCTCTGCCTCCGCAGCACACGCCAGCCTCCACCTTCCCAGCACACGCCAGCCTCCACCTTCCCAGCACACGCCAGCCTCCGCCTCCCCAGCACACGCCAGCCTCCACCTTCCCAGCACACGCCAGCCTCCGCCTCCCCAGCACGCGCCAGCCCCCACCTCCCCAGCACATGCCAGCCTCTGCCTCCGCAGCACACGCCAGCCTCCACCTTCCCAGCACACGCCAGCCTCCACCTTCCCAGCACACGCCAGCCTCCGCCTCCCCAGCACGCGCCAGCCCCCACCTCCCCAGCACACTCCAGACCCTGCCTCCCCAGCACACACCAGCCCCCACCTCCCTGAGCACACGCCAGCCCTCACCTCCCCGGCGGGCTCCCCCCTGCAGCCCTGCCATGCCAGGCCATCATAAGTGGCTCTGCCAACCCCCACTCACCATGTGTGCACTTCTGGGGGTAGGGGCTCTCTCTCCACATGGTACCCTCAGTGCCCTTCACATAGTTGACACAGGCGTGAGGGCCATATTCGATTCATCGCAAAGAATTGCACCGTAGGTCTTCTCCTTCCTTGCCATTTTCCAACCGTTAATGTCAGAAGACACCTAGGACAGAGCAGAGAGGAGAGAAAAGTCTAGGTGGAAGCACGCGAAGGAAGGGGTGTACGTTGAGGGGTGGAGTGACGCAGCAGAGAAAGAGGACCAGAGGAAAGCAACCACTGGAAATAAGGAAACGGGGCTTAGGAAGGCCTCATTGGACCTGTTAGGATGGATAGAGAGAGGGAGAGAGGGAAGGATGGATGGGTGGGTGGATGGATGGATGGGTGGGTGGATGGATCAATGGGTGGGTGGGTGGATGGATGGATGGACAGAAGAAAAAAGAAGCTAGGACATAGTTCTGGTATTATCTGCAGACATCCCACCATGAAAGAGGACATGGGGCAGAGGGGCTTCAGGAAACATGTTTACAAACCTACCTCCCTCATACCAAGACCTCTTGCCAGGCTTGGCACACCCAGATGCCTGCTGTGACTGGTGGAGAAGAGCAATGCCAGCCAGGCTGGTGGGAACGCAAGGACGAACCACGGAGGGCATCCCCAGCAACTGAGCTCATAGCTGCCTAATCTGACTCATCAAAGAAAGGCCTGAAACCCAAATTCCAAATGTCATTCAGGCCAAAGTAGATGCGTCCATATATCCTACCTGGCCTTGGGTATCTGTTTGCTACCATGATAGTCATCACTGCCTACCTTCTGTGTATTGAATGGAGATGTGGCATGGGCTGCTTCCTAGAGAGGCCAGCCCCACCAGCCACGCTCTATCCTCTGGCATCACAAGGTTGAGACTCATGGCTGTAAGCTTGACATTCGGCCAGGCATCTTAGGAGAACAGCCTGCCCTCCACTGTGTCGGAAAAGACATGTACAAGCAAGAGCATCATTCTCTAAGGAAACCACCCACCCTGGGGGCAGCTGCCCACCTGGAGAAAAGGGACTCCTGACTTTCCAGCAGCCCGCTCTGCAGGCGTGAGTGGCAGCTGCGGAGCCTGTGAGCGGCTCTAAAAGCAGAAACTAGCTATTCCATGCCAAGAGAAATTAGAATGCTTTTTAAGAAAATCTTGGAACAGTGATGTGTTTCTTCCCTGCCACCCTCCTCCTCTATGACACCTAGCGCATAGTTCAGCACGCCCTGCCACGCCGTGCGGATGCTGGGAAGGGCACCCCTGCAGCCACAGAGCTCCTTTCCTGCTGGCCAGGAAGGCCTTGGCCTTGGAGTTGAGATCCTGGCCTTTAAAGTAACTTCACCCACTTCTCTTTCCCGGTAGATGTGTTGGACGTTTTTTTAAAACCTCTCAGTGTGCTGGTTGATCGGCTTTCCTCGGCCTTCAGCGTGGCCAGTGGCCAAGCCGGCTTTCACATCCCCACTCGGTTTATGAGTCTGTCGATGAAACTGCCTGGATGAGCAGGCGAGGATGACCTCTGGAGACGTCTAGTCAATTACTTAATGATTGGACCATATCGACCAAAAATGGTTAATTCAGTTCCATGAGGCGACATCTCCCAGGGCTTCTTGGAAAAGTGTATTATTTGCAGAAGTGATGGGGAATTTAAGTCCTCCCAAGTAAACCAGGCTGGTCATTGGCAGCATAGAGACAGTAACGTCTTTTATTTCGGTCTTGAAGAAGTGAAACTTTTTTCTCACAGCTGTGTGAAATGATTTTTGTGGCGCTGACACCAAAATGCACACAGCCCCTTAGAAAGCACACTGGGGCGCTGTGCGCACCTGGCCCTCTCCCCTGAACGTTTCTAGACAACAGGCTGTGTAGGTTACTTCATGGCTCCTAGCAGTCTTCCCCTTTTGAATATAAATTGGAAAAAAATATTTTTTATTTTTAAAATTCACAATATTTATGGAACTACCAATTTCTCAGAAGCTCATCACGAATGCTGATGGTGCCATAGTACCTGGTGGCCAAAAATGCAGAGCCCGGCCCTCAGCTTCGCCAGGCTCCGAGACATTCCTCTCCTTCCTGTGGATACAGAAGGATCCTAAAACACAGAAATCGTTCAGTCTGGGGGAGGCCTAAAACTTTTATTTATTTATTTAGAGACAGGGTCTTACTCTGTCACCTAAGCTGGAGTGCAGTGGTGGGATCACAGCTCACTGCAGCCTCGAACTCCTGGCCTCAAGTGATCCTCCCACCTCAGCCTCCCTAGTAGCTGGGACCACAGGCATGCGTCACCGCCACACCTGGCTAAATTTTTGAATTTTTTCTTGTAGAGACAGGGGTCTCACTATGTTGTCCAAGCTGGTCTTGAACTCCCAGCCTCAAGCAATCCTCCTACCTTGGCGTCTCAAAGTGCTGGGATTGCAGGCATGACACATCACATCTGTTTCCTAAAACTTTTCTTAAAGCAGAATTTCCTCCTAACATTCTTAAAAGGAAATCATCTTTATCTGACTCAACGTTACAATCAATTGTAAAATAGGTTTGGTTAAATTCAGAGCTTTTCCAATTTGGATGATGAAAGCTGCCGTGTGGCTGCTGTAGGTGATTTTAGGAAGCCCACAGGTCCCAGGCACCCTTGCGCCTCTCAGCCACCTTCACCTGGGAGCCTGTAGCTGGTGCTAAAGTCCCCCTTGTTCTCCCAGGGGAAAACAGCCTGTCGGAGCCCTGCCCTCACGTGACATGCAGGCCTCTGCCAGGAGCCTGGGCCAAGAGCCTGGGCCCCGAGGCCCAGCCCTGGGACAGCCACCGTGGGCACGCGGAGCGCACAGCCTCAAGTTGCAAGTCCGTTCCCTTTAGAGTTGCTGGCAAGAGTGATGTTTAGTGTTGTGTGGCTGGGAGAACACCACTCTATTTCTGAAATAAAACTTGGACACTAGGATTTTTTTAAATGTTTTATAAAAATTGTTACACAGTCCTCATTTTCTCTAATACAATTCAAGTTCCTCCAGAGTTAATTTGCCAGGGATTCAGAGTGAGGGAAGGAGAGAGGGTGAGTAGGCAGCTCACAGAGGACTTTTTAGGGCAGTGACGCTGTTGGCTGTGGGAACCCGGGTGTTCGGGACCGGCTGCATTGGGTTCCCAAGAGAAGTGGGACTTCACAGAACTCCCTCTCTGAAGCAGACGATGGAGGGTCCCCGACGGGCAACACAGAGGGCGGAGCTGTAAAGGCGCTGGGCAGGGAGCGTAGCCCAGCAGCACCTGGGTCGTTGGCACAGGTGGCGCTGGAGGTGAAGAAAGCAACAGCGAGCAGGCGGTTCTGTTCGGCGGCCATAGACCCCCAAAAGCAAGGGGGTGGGAGCTCCGGTGGTGCCACGGAAACAGACATGGGGTATTTCAGCCGCGGAGGGAAGACAATGTGTTAACAGCTGGATGAACATACAACCTGAACAGCAACGCCGGCGAGTCAGCAGGAACTGAGGTCGCGTTCCGGTCCAACGAGTGGGTGCGGGGCGAGGCCTGAAAGCGCTGAGACTCTTGGCGTTGTAGCTGTCCTCTAGTGCCCTCGTGGCCCCTGGGACACTTTACCTCCCTCCGTAAGAACTAACTTCTACGTCTTGGAAAACAGAAGGTGCCCGTCCGCGTGGGGCCACCAGTTTTCTTCTTCCCCTGTGCGCACACACAGCGTCCATAAACAGTGGTAAGAACAGCTAGCTCCATCCAGAGGAGAGCAAAGCCCACCTGAGCCACGTGGCTTTGACCCTGAAACAGTTAAGCTCCCTGTTCCAAGACACTTAAAGTAAGAGTTAAAACACTAGTAAGAGTTCTTGGTTATTCCAAGAATGCGTCAAATTTTCAGCAGTCACCTGTAAATAAAGGAGAACCTTATTGTTCTCCATATAAGAAAGCATTTCAGCTTTCAGTGAAAAGTTAGCAAATATGAACACCAAAAAATGCAGCTCTCCTACAAGAGATTCAATTAGGCATCGATGTGACCGTGCAAAGAGTATGTTGCAGCGCCAAGGCAGCCTGTTTTTCTGGCCATTATTAATCCAGAAACCTTAATGATGAACAACATTTGTGTTATTGTCTACTCAAATTTAATTTATTTATGCAGCAGTTAATCTTGCAATCTGTTTTTCTCAAACCAGGGCAGATAATGGAGACACCGTTCTTTACAAGTCTTCAGGCTTTTAAATTCTGATAAAATCAGGATTCTTCACTGGGTCTTGCCCCAGCTCTGAATTAAACCACTTTAAATGTAATTATGGAACCTGGCCTTACAGCAGGAACATCCATTTAAAAAATTGATTGGCCAGGCTGTTCCACTAGACATCTTATGAGCAAACGGTTGCAATGAGGCTGGAACTGTAATTTATGAAGGCAAAAAAGCAGGTAAATACTTTATTAGTGGTAATGAGAGGGTTGCCAGCTCACTGAGTCTCTTCTTTCCTCACCAGCTACTTCACGGAGCCGTGGTGCCTGGCCATCTTCCACGATCGTTTTATTGATCTCAGGAAAGAGTTGCGCCAAATCTTAGCCTCCAAAGAGGTAAGAGTGATTAATGGATATGTGGATTATTCCTTGCAAATTATAAGCAGCTGACATCTGTTGATCATTTGGGCTTCTCCCTACATTCCCATTTTATGGTTTTACTTTTTAAACCAACTGTATCTCATATAAACAAACTGCAGCGCGTGTAAATGCAGACTGTGATATTTCAGGGAAAGTGATTTTATTTAAATCTTTTTATGGGAGGGCAAATTTCTTTTTCCTTTTTATAAGGAACTGTATTTTCCTGATCAGCTCAGTGCTGGCAACCGAATTGGACTTGCATTTATTTGCCCTCAAGAAAGAAGGTTGCATTCCTTTAGTTTCTGCCTGTATTTGCCAGCCATTTGCGGAACATCTGCGTGTGTGTGGTTTTAAAGATGTGCAGGGAAGCGATCCAGTGTGCCTCAAAAGCACACTCCGTTTATAATCAGAACTTCTTTCACAAAATGCTACAGAATTAGCTGGACGTTAGGCTGCATAGCCCACGGGCTCCATGCTCAGCAAGAAATTTGACTCTGCAAGTGTATATAGTGAACTATTTGTGAAACTTTTAAGTTAAATTATTTCTTTCAATAGGAAAGTCTTTAGCAGAACCTTGGAGAGTTATCACCTGTGCTCAGTGAGTGGTTTAATCTCCAGCCCGGCTCTACCCTGCTTCACTCAGCCTAGGGCTGGGGCCTGGGTTAGCTTCTACCTCATTTTATCATCTATATGGGCAATTCTCATGTCTCCATTGTCACTTCCACCTGGGAATGCCCACACGCCTTGCGGGTTCCGTGGTGAAAGCGACCATATGAAATGGCACTGCTTAGAGAGTGCACACCCTGTCCCCTGTGTGTTTTCCACTTAATCACAGCAAGACCCCTTTAAGGAGGGTGGAGGAGCCACTGTCATCATCTTGACTTTCCCAGTGAAGAAACTGAAGCTTAGAGGGTTTTTTGTTGTGTGTGTGTATGTGGCTTTTTGTTTTGAGATGGAGTCTCACTCTGTTGCTCAGGCTGGAGTGCAATTGTGTGATCTCCACTCACTGCAACCTCTGCCTCTCAGGTTCAAGTGATTCTCCTGCCTCAGCCTCCCGAGTAACTGGGATTACAGGCGCCCGCCATCATGCCTCGCTAATTTTTGTATTTTTGTAGAGACAGGGTTTCACCATGTTGGCCAGGTTGGTCTTGAACTCCTAACCTCAGGTGATCTGCCTGCCTCAACCTCCCAAAGTGCTGGAATTACAGGCGTGACCCACCACGCCTGACCAGCTTAGAGATTTTTAAATCAGCCTTCCTGGTGACACAGCAAGCTTCACACTCCAGGGTGTCTCACCCCAAAGCTGGGAACATGGTTATTGAGCCACGTGGGGCTGAAGCACATGTCCTGGGACCGTCTCCTCAGTGCCCCACTTTCAATTTTACTCCCAGGGTCCAGCTGGGAAATGTAAATCATTTCCTAATCTGAAGCAGGCTCAGATTGGGAAACACAAATTTAAAGTTTAAACTGGACTGCAGTGACTTAGGAGCCAGCAGATAAATGCAACTGAGGGAAGTGGAGGACTGGGCGGCTGAAGGCCCAGGTCAGAGGCTGCTGAAGGCGTGCATGTGGGAATTGAATGCATTAAAGACATGCAGGCCAAACAGGGCCCGGCACTTCACCCAGGGCTGCAGGAGGCCAACCCAAGTGGAAACCTGAACCCGAGTTGTAAGTCTGGGGCTCACAGAACACTCAGCTCCTCAGATACCTCCCTTCCTCACAGAACGTCATCTGCGACTTCCTACTGCCCTGACAGTAAAGGGCCATTCGCTTCCCAGTGATTCCATCAAAACTCTGTGCCTCGGTCTTTCTTAACCCCAGATCTGGGCTCTTGAGTTAACATTTTGCATGGAGCCAGAGGGTTTTAGGCTTCAAGCTTAAAAGGGATACCAAGGAAACTGTCAAGCCCAAGGCATTCACTGCTTTCCATACAACTCACTGAGATACCCTCAAACTGATTCCTGTGTACTGATATTTGCTGTGGACCCGTTTGCTATGAATGAACTCAGTCTGAAGAGCAGACCCAGGCAGCAGACCAGAAGTGGCCACGGACATTAGCCCAAGGTACACTAAAGGCTCTCTGGCCATTCTTGTGGGTCTTGTAGATTTCCAGAAAATGAAACCTCTGGAAGAAAGAAACCTCCATGCAGGATTGTTCTGTTTCCAGTGTTTTCGTTTGTCGAATGGGAAAGGCCACAGGAAGAGGTGATGCATAGTGTGGTGTCACCTAGTTCAGCTGGACTGTGCAGTGTGGCCTGGGGCAGATCCTCCCATTCCTGCAGAACTGGGGCCAGCCGTTCCCATCTCGGAGAGCTGTGAAGTAGCAGAGGGGAGGTGTGCGGTGGCATACAAGAGTGGCCCAGTGAGTGGCGGCCACCACGAGCAGCAGCGGGGTGACGGTGGAGACGGGCCGCTGTGGAAATGACATGCACACAAGCAGATATGCAGGAATTTCACCAAAGAGACTGGTATTAGGAAAATAAAATAAAATGAATAACCTACACTAAAGAATAATAATAATTTATTTTCTCAAATATTGAAATGAGGTACAAATGGCCAACAGGTATATGACAAATGCTTAGCATCACTAACCGTCAGAGAAATACAACTCAAAGCTGCAGTGAGATATCATCTCACCCCAGTTATGATGGCTTTTATCCAAAAGACAGGCAGTAACAAATGCTGGCGAGGATGCCGAGAAAGGGGAACCCTCGCACACCGTTGGTGGGAATGTAAATTGGTACAGCCACTAGGGAGAGCAGTTTGGAGGTTCCTCAAAAAGCTGAAAATAGAGCTACCATATGATCCAGCAGTCCCACTGCTGGGTACATATCCAAAAAAAAAAGGAAATCGGTATTTCAAAGGGATACCTACACACTCATGTTTATTGCAGCACTACTCACAATAGCGAAGATAAGGGATTAACCTAAGCATCCAACAAATGAATGGATGAAAAAGTGTGATCTATATACCCAATGGAATATGACCCATCTGTAAAAATTAAAAATCCTGTCATTTGCAACAACGTGGATGGAACTGGAGGACGTTACGTTAAGTAAAATACTCCAGGCACAGAAAGACAACTATTGTATGTTCTCACACATATGTGAGAGCTTAAAAAACATAAAATTGAATTCTTGGAGATAGAGAGTAGAATGATGAGTACCAGAGGATGTGAAGGGTGGCAAAGGAGGGATGGATAACATGGGGATAGTTAATAGGTACAGAAATACAGTTAGAGTGGATGAATAAGGTCTAGTATTTGGTAGCACAATAGGGTGACTATAGTTAACAGTAGTTTATTTTATATTCTAAGATAACTAAAATAGTGGAATTGGAATGTTTCTAACACAAAGAAATGATAAATGCTTCAGTTGACAGATACTCCATATATGATTTGATCATTACACATTGTATGCCTGTATCAAAACATCACACATACTCCATAAATATACAGAACTATTATGTATTCATAATAATTAAAACTTTTTAAAAATTTTTAAATATTCAAATAATATAACCCATTTTATTTCACTTTCTACCCTGTCTTCAGGGAAGTACAGAAGTTCAGTCCCATTAACTATGATATCCTAGAGCTTGGTATATCAATTTTCTTATCCTTCAACATGTAAAGAATGGAAGAAAAGACTATTATCTCTCTATTATCTATGACTGTTGTTAGAATTATCTGTTATGAAAATTAGAATCTTTATAACATGGGCCAGGTGCAGTGGCTCATGTTTGTAAACCCAGAACTCTGGGAGGCCAAGGCAGGTGGATCACCTGAGCTCAGGAGATCGAGACCAGCCTTGTCAACATGGTGAAATCCCATCTCTACTAAAAATACAAAAAATTAGCCAGGTGTGGTGGTGGGTGCCTATAATTCCAGCTACTCGGGAGGCTGAGGCAGGAGAATCTCTTGAACCTAGGAGGCAGAGGTTGCAGTGAGCTGATATCGTACCACTTCACTCCACCTTGGGCAACAACAGTGAAACTCTGGCTCGTGCCTGGAATCCCAGCACTTTGGGAGGCCGAGGTGGGTGGATCGCCTGAGATCAGGAGTTCAAGACCAGTCTGGCCAACATAGTGAAACACTGTCTCTACTAAAAATGCAAAAATTAGCTGGGCATGTTGGCAGATGCCTGCAATCCCAGCTACTCAGGAGGCTGAGGCAAGAGAATTGCTTGAACCTGGGAGGTTGCAGTAAGCCATTGCACTCCAGCCTGGGTGATAAGAATGAAACTCTGTCTCAAAAAAAAAAAGAATTTTTATAACGTTTATTTTTAAAAAGCAAACTCATTCCAAGACATCTCAACTCCTCTTGCAGAGGTAAAGAGAGGAACAGATTATAGATCCACTGGCACTGCATTATTTAGCAGCAGGCAAAGCCACGGTATCACTGACCAAGGTGAAATTTTGTTTAGTCAAAATGATCCTTCAAAATCTTTTAGGAAAGAGATAACAATTATAACCATATACTCACTTAACAATAGAACCCCAAAATATATGAATAAAAGTTGGCAGAATTGAAAGAAGAAATAGTTCTAAAATAATAATTGCAGACTTCTGTATATTATTTTCAATAATGACTAGAACAACTAGATATAAGATCAGTAAGGAAACAGATGACTTCAATAGCACTATAAGGCAAATGGACCCAACAGTCGTGTATGAAATTCTCTGATCAACAGTAAAATGCACACTCTTCTGAAGTGCACACAGAACATTCTCCAGGATAGACCATATGTTAGGCCACAAAAAAAGTGTCAATACATTTTAAAAGATTAAAATCATCCAAAGTATATTCTCCAACCACAATGGAATGAAGCTGGAAATCAGTAACAGAAGGAAGGTTGGAAACATTCACAAATTTGTGGAAATTAAGTAACACATTCTTAAGCAACCAGTGGATCAAAAAATAAATAAATAAAGGATATTAGAAATACTTATAGATGAATGAAAACTAAGATGCAAGATACCAACATTTATGAGATCCAAAGAAAGCAGAATTTAAAGCTGTAAGTGCCTACATAAAAAAGGAGAGAACTCAAATCAGTAACCTAATTTTATAACTTGAGGAACTAGAAAAAGAAAATGAAACTAAGCCTAAGGCCAGCAGAAGAAAAGAAATAATAAGGATTAGAACAGAGATAAACGACATAGTGAATAAGAAAATAGAGAAAATCAATAAAACCAAAAGTTAGCTCTTTGAGAAGATCAGCCAAATTCATAAACCTTTTGCTAGACTGAGTAAGAAAAAAGACTCAGGCCGGGCGCGGTGGCTCACGCCTGTAATCCCAGCACTTTGGGAGGCCAAGGCGGGTGGATCATGAGGTCAAGAGATCAAGACCATCCCGGTCAACATGGTGAAACCCCGTCTCTACTAAAAATACAAAAAATTAGCTGGGCATAGTGGCACGTGCCTGTAATCCCGCTACTCAGGAGGCTGAGGCAGGAGAATTGCCTGAACCCAGGAGGCAGAGGTTGCGGTGAGCCGAGATCGCGCCATTGCACTCTAGCCTGGGTAACAAGAGCAAAACTCCGTCTCAAAAAAAAAAAAAAAAAAAAAAAAAGACTCAAATTACTAAAATCAGAAATAGAAGTGGGGACATTACTATCAACCTTACAGAAATAAAAAAGGATTATGAGAAAATACCATGAATAATTACTTGCCAACCAATTACCTAACCTAGATAAAATGGATAAATTATTAGAAATGAACAAACTAAAAAGTGACACAAGAAGAAATAGAAAATCTCAACAGAGATATAACAAGCAAAAACCTTGAATCAATAATCAAACACCTCACACAAAAAAAGCACAAGACCGGATGGCTTCACTAGTGAAGTCTATGAAACATTTCAAGAAGAATTAACACCAATTCTCTTGAACTCTTCCAAAAAATAGAAAAGGTTGAAACTACTTTATGAGATCAGCATTACCCTAATGCCAAAACTAGACAAAGACACTTCAAGAAAAGAAAACTTACAGACTAACACCCCTTTTGAATTTAGAAGCAAAAATAGCCAGCAGAATATTAGCAAACCAAATCCAGCAGGATATTAAAGGACTAAACATCATGACTGAGTGAGATTTACCCCAGAAATGTAAGGGCGGTTCAACATAGAAAAATGAATCAATGGGGGACTTCAGCCAAGATGGCCGAATAAGAACAGCTCTGGAGCGCAATTCCCAGTGAGTGCAATGCAGAAGGCGAGTGATCTCCACATTTCCAACCGAGGTACCAGGTTCATCTCAATGGGACTGGTTGGACAGTGGGTGTAGCCCAAGGAGGGCAAACTGAGACAGGGTGGGATACTGCCTCACCTGGGAAGTGCAGCGGACTGAAGGACCCCCTGCCTCCCCTGCACCCAACGGAGGCCATTGGGGACTTTTCTGGCCATTCTAGCACTCCAGTTCAGATACTGCATTTCTCCCACAGTCTTTACAGCCCACAGACCAGGAGATTCCCACCAGGCCAACAAGCACTGCAGGTTGCCAGCACAAATCTGGGTGACCGTTTTAACTGACACCTGGAATGCCTGTGAGACAGAGCCACCCATTCCCCTGAAAAAAAGGGGGCCCATTCCCCTGAAGGCAGGGAGCCAAGTGGTCTGGCTTGACGAGTCCCACCCCCACTAAGACCAGCAAACTGAAACCACTGACTTGAGAGTTTCGCAGCCAGCACAGCCGTTTGAGCTCCACTCAGGACGGTCGAGCTCCATGGCGGGAAGGGCATCTGCCATTACCGAGGCAGTTCTAACATTACCTGTGTAAACAAAATCACAAGAAAGTTTACACAGCAGCTAGGCAGAGCCCATGGCAGCTCAGCAACTTCTCTGCAGGCAGACTGTGACTAGACTCCCTCCTTGCTGGGCAGGGCATCTCCGAAAAAAGGCAGCAGCATGTCGGGGACTTATAAATAAAGCCCCACCTTCCCAGGACAGAGCACCTGGGAAAAGGGGCAGTTGTGAGTTCTTCTGCAGCAGACTTAAATATCCCTGCCCAGCAGCTCTGAAGGGAGCAACGGAGCTCCCAGGACAGCACTTGAGCTCTGATAAGGGACAGACTGCCTCCTCAAGCAGCTCCCTGACCCCTGTATATCCAAAGAGATACCTCATACAGGAGAGCTCTGGCCGACATCTGGCAGGTATCCTTCTGGGATGAAGCTACCAGAGGAAGGAACAGACAGCAATCTTTACTGTTTTGTAGCCCCATGGGTGATTCCCAGGCAAGCAGGGTCTGGAGTGGATGTCCAGCAGTGCTGCAGCAGAGGGGCCTGACTGTTAGAAGGAAAACTAAAAAACAGAAATAAATAGTTTCAACATCAACAGAAAGGACATCCACTCAGAGACCCCATCCGAAAGGCACCAACTTCAAAGACCAAAGGTTGATAAATCCGCAAAGATAGGGAGAAGCCAAGCACAAAAAGGATGAAATCACCGAAAACCAGAATGCCTCTTCTACTCCAAGGGATCACAACTCCTCACCAACAAGGGAACAAAATTGGATGGAGAATGAGCTTGACGAATTGACAGAAGCACACTTCAGAAGGTGAGTAGTCACAAACTTCTCTGAGCTAAAGGAACATGTTCTAATCCAATGCAAAGAAACTAAGAACCTTAAAAAAGTTTAGACGAAATGCTAACTAAATAACTAGCCTAGAGAAGAATATAAATGACTTGATGGAGCTGAAAAAGACAGCATGAGAACTTCACAAAGCATAAACAAGTTTCAGTAGCCAAATCGATCAAGCAGAAGAAAGGATATCAGAGATTGAAGATCAACTGAATGAAATAAAATGAGAAGGCAAGATTAGAGAAAAAAAAGAGTGAAAAGAAATGAACAAAGCCTCCAAGAAATGTGGGATTATGTGAAAAGACCTAATCTACATTTGATCGGTGTACCTAAATGTGACGGAGAGAATAAATCCAAGCTGGAATATACTCTTCAGGATATTATCCAGGAGAACTTCCCCAGCCTAGCAAGGCAGGCCAACATTCAAATCCAGGAAATACAGAGAACACCACAGAGATATTCCTCAAGAAGAGCAACCCCAAGGCACATAATCATAAGATTCACCAGGATTGAAATGCAGGAAAAAAATGCTTCATTTTCTCTCTGGACAGAACAAGACTCCATCTTAAAAAAACAAAACAAACAAGCAAAGAATTCAAAGAGGTATTCTAATGATTGCTTGTACAAGGACATTCAAAGCAGCCTGTTTAGAACAGCCAGAAGGAGGAAACAACCCAAATGTCCATCAACAGATTAATGGATAAACAAATGTGGTCTAGCCACACAATGGAATAGTATTCAACCATGAAGAGATACAAGGTACTGATACAAAGCACATGAATCGCAAAACATTATGCTAGAAGGCAGAGAAAGCATTTGACAAAATTCACATCCTTTCATGACTAAAAAGAAACCTCTCAACAACTAGATACAAAAGGAATGTTCCTGAACACAATAAAGGCAATACATGACAAGCCCACAGCTAACATCATTCTCAGTGGTGAAAAGTTGAAAGCTTTTTCTCTAAGATCAGGAACAAGACAAGGATGCCCACTCTTGCCACTTCTATTAAACAGAAGACTAGAAGTCCTAGCCAGAGCAATTAGGGAAGAAGAAGAAATGAAAAGCATCCAACTAGGAAAAGAAGAGGTGAAATTGTCTCTGTTTTCTGATGACATGATCTTATATATATAAAATCCTTAAAGACTCCACCAAAAGACTGTTAGAACTGACAAGTGAGTTCAGTAAAGTTGCAGGATACAAAACCAACATCCAAAAGTCAGTAGTGGTGGCTGGGTGCATTGTCTCGCACCTGTAATCTCAGCGCTTTAGGAGGCCAAGGTGAGTAGATCACCTGAGGTTAGGAGTTCAAGACCAGCCTGGCCAACATAGTGAAACCCCATCTCTGCTAAAAATACAAAAATTAGCTCAGTGTGGTGGTGCACACCTATCATCCCAGCTACTCAGGAGGCTGAGGGAGGAGAATCACTTGCACCCGGGAGGCGGAGGTTGCAGTGAGCCGAGATCATGCCACTACACTCCAGCCTGAGCGAGACTCTGTCTCAAAAAAAAAAAAGTCAGTAATGTTTATATACACTAACAATAAACTATCTGAAAAAGAAATTAGGAAAGGAATTCCATTTACAAAGCATTAAAAAGAAAAATCTTGGGAGTTTTTAACCAAGGAGTTAAAAGATCTGTATACTGAAAGCTATAAAACATTGATGAAAAAAATTGAAGCCAACACAAATATGGAAAGATATCATGTGTTCATAGATTAGAAGAATTCATATTCTTAAAATCTACATACTACCCAAAGCAATCTGCAGATTAAATGCAACTTCTATCAAAATGCCAATGTCATTTTTCATAGAAATAGAAAAGACAATTTAAAAAATCATATGGAAACACAAAAGACCCACAAAAGACCCACAAATAGTCAATAAAATCTTGAGAAAAAAAAAACCTGGAGCCATAATACTACCTGACTTCAAAATATATTTCAAAACTATAGTAATCAAATCAGCATGTGTATTAGTCTGTTTTCACACTGTTATAAAGAACTTCCCTGAGACTGGGTAATTTATAAAGGAAAGAGGTTTAATTGACTCACACTTCCGTGTGGCAGGGGGAAGCCTCAGGAAACTTACCATCATGATGGAAGGGGAAGCAAGCACCTCTTTATAAGGTGGCAGGAGAGTGAGAAGAATGAAGGAGGAACTTCCAAACACTTATAACCACCAAATCTCGTGAGAACTAACTCACTATCACGAGAACAGCATAGGGAAAACCGCCCCCATTATCCAAATATTTCCCTCCCTTGACAGACGTGGGGATTAAAAATTGAGATGAGATTTGGGTGGGGACACAGCCAAACCGTATCAGCATGACACTGCCATCAAAACAGATGAGTGTACCAGTGTGCCAGGATAGAGGCCGCAAATAAACCTACACATTTACCGTCAATTGATTTTTGACAAAAGTGCTAAGAACACACAATGAGGAAAGACAGTCCCTTCAATAAATGGTATTGGGAAAACTGGATCTTTACATGAAGAAGAATGAAATTGGACTCTTCTCTCAGCCTCTACACAAAAATCAATTCAAAATGGAGTGAAGACTTAAACATAAGACCTGAAACTGTAAAACTCCTAGGAGACAACATAGGAGAAATACTTCTTGACATTGGTTTCAGAAAGAATTTTTTTGGATGAGACACCAAAAGCACAGGTAACAAAAGCAAAAACAGACACATGGGTCTATATCAAATTTAAAAGCTTCTGCACAGCAAAGAAAACAACAAAGTGAAGAGACAGCCCACAGACTTGGAGAAACTATTTGCAAATCATACATCTTATAAGGGGCTAATATCCAAAATGTATAGGGAACTCACACAACTCACTAACAGGAAAACAAATAACCTGATATAAACATAAGCAAAAGACCTGAATAGACACTTCTCAAAAGAAGACATACAGTAGGCCCTTGAATAACATCCTTTCATTGTAACATTGAGGAGGAAAAGAAAGTCATTCCTGGGGCCACTGTCTGTGGAGTTTGCATGTTCTGCCCATGTCTGTGTGCATTGTGGGTTTTCACCAGGTACACTGGAGTTCAAAGATCAGAAAAAACCAAAACACTGTGCTAAGTGAAAAGAGCCCGACACAGAAAGTTAATTGGCATGTCTTAATGGTCCCATTGTGTGTGAGTGTGGGTGTGGGTGTCGGTGGGAGTCTACCCTGTGATGGGAGGGGTCCTGTTCATGATAGGTTCCTGCTTTGTGCCCCGAGCTTCTGAGTTAGGCTTCAGCTACCACCCAGAACTGGAATAATTGGGTAAATAATTACCTTAATTGTTTATGTTAATCTTTCTTAAATGTATTATAGCCCACAATTAATTTAGTGTTTAACATTAGGAGTGTTTTTGATCTTTATTTAGAAGTTTGGTGATGTTTTTGTGACCAGAAATATGCCATGGGAATTTCACTCTTGTTTGTATCACTTAGTTTATAGTAAAATTGTTTTTGTTATATGTCATCTCACTTAAAGTTACAGTTTCTAAGAAGCTATGAGGACTTACTGTACAAATGACCAAAATATATATTTTTTAAATGATCAACCTCATTAATCATCAGGGAAATGCAAATTAAAACCACAGTGAGCTACCACCTCACACTTGTTAGTATGGTTGTTATAGATAAAAGGTTGGCAAGGATGTGGAGAAAAGGGAATTCTTGTTCACTGTTGGTGCTAATGTATTTTGGTTCAGCCATTTTGGAAAACAGTGTAGAGGTTCCTCAGAAAACTAAAAATAGAATTACATATAATCCAGCAATCTCACTTTTGGGTATGTATCCAAAAGAAATGAAATCAGTGTTTCAAAGAAATATCTGCATTCCTGTTTCATTGCAGCTTATTCAAAATAGCCAGGACATGAAATTAACCTAAGTGTTCATCAACAGATGAATGGATAAAGAAATTATGGTATATACACATGATGGAATACTATTCAGCCTTAAAAAAAAGGAAGTCTGTCATTTTCAACAACATGGATGAACCTGGAGGACATTATGCTAAGTATAATAATCCAGGTACAGCCAAACACGGTAGCTCACACCTGTAATCCCACCAATTTGGGAGGCCAAGGCGGGTGGATCATTTGAGGTCAGGAGTTCGAGACCAGCCCGGCCAACATGGTGAAACTCCATCTCTACTAAAAATACAAAAAATTAGCTAGGTGATAGTGGCACACACCTGTAATCCCAGGAACTTGGGAGGCTGAGACAGGAGAATTGCTTGAACCCAGGAGGCAGAGGTTGTGGTGAGCTGAGATTGTGTCACTGCACTCCAGTTTGGGTGACAGAGTGAGATCCTGTCTCAGAAAGAAAAATCATTACAAAAAACAAATGCTGTATGATCTCAAACATGCAGAATCTAAAGAAGTTGAATTCATAAGGATGATGAGGGCAGGAAGAGGTGGTCACAGTGTGTGAAAGGAAATGGTCACACTGAGGGGAGGTGGTCAAACTGTGAGAGGGAGATAGTCACACTGTGAGAGACAAAGTGGTCACAATGTGTGAGGGGAGGTGATCACATTGAGGGGAAGTGGTCATGCTGTGAGAAAAAAGTAGTCACTGTGTGAGAGGAGGTGGTCACATTGTGTGAGAGGAGGTGGTCACACTGTGAGAGGGGAGGTGGTTACACTGAGGGGAAGGTGGTCACACTGTGAGAAGAGAAGTGGTCATACTGTGAAAGGGGAGGTGGTCACACTGTGAAAGGGGAGGTGGTCACACTGTGAAAGGGAAGGTAGTCACTCTGTAAGAGAAAAAGTGGTCACAATGTGTGAGGGGAGGTGATCACACTGAGGGGAAGTGGTCATGCTGTGAGAGAAAAAGTAGTCACACTGTGTGAGGGGAAGTGGTTACACTGAGGGGAGGTAGTCACACTGTGAGAGGGGAGGTAGTCACACTGTGAGAGAAAAAGTGGTCACACTGTGTAAGGAGAGGTGATCAAACTGAGGGGAAGTGGTCATCCTGTGAGAGAAAAAGTAGTCACACTGTGTGACGGGAGGTGGTTACACTGAGGGGAGGTGGTCACACTGTGAAAGGGGAGGCAGTCACACTGAGAGGGGAGGTGGTCACACTGTGAGAAGGGAAGTGGTCACATGGAGGGGAGAGGTGGTCACATTAAGAGGAGGTGATCACACTGTGAGGGGAAGTGGTCACACTGTGAGGGGGAGGTGGTCACATTGTGAGGGGTGGTGGTCACACTGAGGGGAGGTGATCACACTGTGAGGGGAAGTGGTCACACTGTGAGGGGAGGTGGTCACATTGTGAGGGGTGGTGGTCACACTGAGGGGTGGTGGTCACACTGTGAGGGGAAGTGGTTCACACTGAAAGGAGAGGTGGACACACTGAGAGGAGGTGGTCACATTGTGAGGGGAGATGATCACATTGAGGGGAGGAGTGACACTGTGAGTGAAGGTGGTCACACTGAGGGGAGGTGGTCACACTGTAGGAGGGGAGGTGATCACACTGAGGGAAGGTGGTTATGCTGTGAGGGTGGTCACACTGTGTGAGGGGAGGTGGTCACACTGAGGGAAGGTGGTTATGCTGTGAGGGTGGTCACACTGTGTGAGGGGTGGTGGTCACACTGTGTGAGAGGAGGTGGTCATACTGTGTGAGGAGTGTGGTCACACTGAGAGGAGGTGGTCACACTGTGAGGGGAGATGGTCACACTGTGTGAGGGGTGGTGGTCACAGTGAGGGAGAGGTGGTCACACTGTGAGGGGAGGTGGTCACACTGAAAGAAGATGATCACAGTATGAGAGGTCACCCTTCAAGAGGCAAGTGCCCAAAAATCTGTTTATAATCTAAAGCAATATTTGCCTGAAATAAACTTTAAGACTTCCTTTTTGTGATTTTACACTATTTAACCCAGTGTCGGAACAGCAGCATACAATCTGAGCTCAAAATCTTGTATAATTTTAGCAAGGTCATTGTTTTTGGTTGGTTTTATACAATTCTCCAGAAAAATTAGGAAGAAAGAACCAACCTCATATACCTTGCAGAAGATATCCCTGAGGCCTTATTGGTGCCACCAAAAGTTTTCAGCACTTCCAACATTTAGTTGTGAGCATCGGTTGCCTTCTCCCCCGTCACTGCCTTTATCGCTCTCATTTAAAGCCGAATTCCTGCGACGCCCACTGACTGCTTTTTCCAATGTGTGTGTAATCTCCGACACCTCTTTGTGTCTTGCTTAGCCAAGTGACGATGACTTTATGCCGCCATATAGCTTGCGTCTGTTTTTCTGCCTACAAGCTCCTATCACTAGTAAGTTAATAGTTCAATAAAACCCTGCAAGTAATTGCCCTTTTTTTCTGTTCAAAATAGAAAGAATTATTGGAAGTTGAAATAAATGTACCATCGGTGCAATTATTGATATAGGGTGATGTTCAAGAATCACAGTGTTTGGAAAGCACCCAGCTCAACTTTGGGGGATGTGCTTTCTAGAAGTACCCCACTATGGAGGGCAGATATGCAGTGGTGACATCAATATAGCAGATGTAACTGTGCAGTCCAGGTGGGGGTGTGCAGGTGTTCACCAGACAATTCTTCAACTTGTCTCTGAAAATTTTTATAATGAAATATTGGGAAAATCTCTATGATTTTATAGATATATACAGCATATGATTCTCCACTTCAAACAACTTGATTCTGAGCCCTGTCTTTTTATATATATCAATAAAATTGGACTTGACTGAATTTATTCTAAGGTTTTAAAATCCCATTTATTGAGAATTATAACCAAGAAAACTAGGATCTTTCGAGTAAAAAAGTTTAATCACTCCTTTTTTTTTAATTTTTAAAACAAGTATGATCTACAGATGATGTTTATCTGAAAATGAAAGGCTTGAAATGACTAACCTGGATGACTCTTGAGGGCATCCTGTGTGACATAATTGTCACGAAAAGACAAATACTACACGGTTCCACTCATATGAGGGGCCTGCATAGTCACATTCACAGAGACAGAGGTGCTTTCCAGGGCCTGGCGGATGGGAGGTTAGGGAGCTGGTGTTTCAGCTGAGGAAGATGAAAGCGTCCTGGAGATGGACTGTGGTGAGGGTCACACAGCAGTGTGAAGGTACTTCATGCCACTGAACTGTACACCTAAAAATTATTAAAATAAGACATTTTATGTTATGTGTGCTTTGCCACAATTAAAAATAAATTTTCAAAAGCTGGAAAAAAATTGACCACTCTTGCAGAGCTGACTACTGTCGTTTTCACTTTTACGAAACTTCCTGTTCTAACTATGTAGAATCGGTTAATTTCTGTATCTGGCCTCTTACTGTGTTTTACAGGAGGAAGACCTTCCTTCCATAGAGCAGTTAGCTCATCAGATAGAAGATGAGGAAATAAACCCGACTGAGAAGCCCAGGCAAAACCTCAAAAGAGTTTTCGAGGACTCCATCTACAAAACCCTGGTGGAGAGAAGCACTCTTGACTACCTACGCTATAATCGCCACCTCCTGCCCATGTACGCGTGGCCGGGCATCATTTAGTTGTAGGCAGGGTCTCCCCTTTATGGTTGTCATGTAGTTAGTTCCTGGAAGCGCGCTCTGTAGAAATAGAAAAGTTCTCTGCAGCCTTGTTGGACAAGGAAGCGGTGCCTGGCGGTTTTGTTCATTCCTTTCCTTCCTCGTCTTATGCCTGTAGTTTTCTATCGTTCCAGTAGGTGGCGCACGGCCGTGTGCCTCTGTTCTGGGGCAGGCTCGCATTGCAAATACCAGGCATGTTCCTGTGCAGAATAATCCATTTCAGCAATAAAATGAGATCATACTGTGTAAAACTTGTTTCTACCTTGGGTGTGAGTCTGTTTGATTTCCTGGAAACTTCTACTGCCAGTCTTGTTAGTTCTTCACATGTTTACCCAAGAATACTTATGGGTGATAAAAAAGAAAATGTGCCCAGAATGGAAAATTAGCAAACAGATGATGAGAAATGAAATCTATAGTCCAACATGAGAAGCAATGATTGTGTAGGAAAGCTTACATGGCCTTTGGAAGGGAGGAAGCTGTATTTCTGTTTCAAATTGCAGATGAGGAGCATAAAGTCACAGAAAAGTTGGATGATCAAGGGGTTCACACATAGGTTTTCGACTAGAACGTGGTAGTGGGAAGTTCATCTAGTTCATTTTCTTTGATCCTTAGCACTGTTGCTTTGCGTTGGGGGCGGGGTGAGGGGGGTCCCTAGTACATGTCACCTATAATGTGGATCAGAAACCCTTTTTCTTATAAATAAAGCAATTTAATTGCCCACTAGAAACTGCATGGATTCAGGAATGAGTGGGAACAAACACTTAAGAGTGTTCTCATTTATTGGGTCTCTCTTAGTAGATAATATAGTGCAATTTTTCACCAGCAGAGTTTAAAACTGATTTTCGTGAACAATCCAGGTTTTGTTCATGTGTTGTATTTTATGTAAATGTTGAGCAAAAGTTGGCACAAGATAAAGGATACACAGCTATTAGAAGGAAAGTCAGAGCTGGCATTACAGAATTGTGTACACATTATCAAACTCTCTGCTGCAAACTGCTAACTTGTTGGAACGACAAAGTTATTTGATATTTCTGCAAAATGAAATTGTTCCAGAACACTGGACTCTTGACTTTCCCAAGGCAGGCAAAAGCAAGCAATACATGCTCCTAATTCCTTCACATGTGCATTTTCCACAAATGCATGGGTCATTGTGGGGGGGGGGGGTCCAAGCATTGGCCATATGATACACACTGTGTCACTTGAAAGGGGAACAATCACTACTGGTCCACTCTTCGGAATTCAGACCCACTACACGTGGAACCATATTTCAGTTGTTTGTTGGCTCAAACAACTCTCCTCCCCTGTCCCCTTCCTCTGAGAGGACCTGGGTCAAACTCATCAGCAAATGGAGTTTCTGTGACAGGTCCTAGGACCTTTGGATGGAGATTAACAGAACAACCTCAAAGGATCAACAGTTATGACTTCTGTGACCAAGTATTAGCATTAAAAAGCCTCTAGTCACATAAAAGTGACCCCAAATGACAATGTCAACCTTAATACCAAATCATGCATAAATGTGACGATAAGTCCCCATTTGCTGCCTTTTGAGGAGTCTCCAGCTCCACAAGTATCACAGCAGACTTGAAAGTATCTAGAATATATTTTAGTTTACAAAGTGTACTGGGTGACATTATCTTAATCCTTATCTCACACTTAGAAAGTGGGTAATTTATAGGATATTTAGCATATATGCTAAATAATTTCCTGAATCTAAGACTCTTAGCACATCTGTTCAGATTTTAAAGCTTTATCACCAAATTTCCTAAGAATAAAAGAGGAATTCAAGAGTTGTTGGTCATAACTTGCAATTGACTATTTTAAGGGCTTTGGGAAAATAAAGCTTGGCAAAAGGAAGGGCTTGAAAGAGACCAATATTTGGACTTGGCTTGCACAAGGCAAGAATTCTGTAAGTGGAATGAATGCTTGGCGTTTCTACACGTTTCAGCACTTGCTGCTGAGCTGGGGACAGTTTTAAGCAAAGAATATTAACGAGAAAATACCAAAGTTAATTTTCCAAAGTTTTATTCTCCCAAATCACATTCAACGACCCTGCCTTCTGATGCCTGCAACTGCTCCTGACAGATGTCAGTTTTTAAACCGCCTTTCCAAATATGGTTCCTAATGGTTTTATTACACTCAAACATCACCGGAGGGTAAGAGAAAAATCAACGATGAAGTGAGGGAGGGAAGGAAATATGGCATGGAGCATAAAATGTAAAGTCAGCCAATCAATATTTATCTTTACAAGAGGAGGAGAGAGAGAGAGAGAGGAAAAAGAGAGAGAGGGTGCGCACCCGAGTGAGCGAGTGTTAGCCAAGAAGCAGGGAGCAGGGCTCGAAAGTCGCGGAGTGCGAGGAGCTGTTGATTGTTTTCTGGTTGAGAGAAGAAGTGATGATAAGGCTGTATGGATAAAGTGAGCGCCGGCAGGGGCGCAGAGCCGGCAGCTGTATGCTAATGCTCGCAGAAACCAAGCCTCCGCGTCCCCCTATTAAAGCAGGCGACCAGGAGGCCACACATCACTGAACAAATAGGCTCTCTCTAGACAAATAAAATAACACACGTTGGCCTGTGGGGAGTGGGGGGAGAGTAAGAGCAGGGAGAAGAGTGGGGGGAGTGTGAAGGAGCGGGGAGAGAGAGAAGGTAAGAGGATAGAAGAGAGGAATGGAAGACTGGGAAAGAGGTGGGGGGAAGAGAGGGAGAGAGGATGGAAACAGAAGCGAGGGAAGAGACAGAGAGGGACGGGAGGAGAGATCGGAGCAGAAAAACAGCAAAGAGGGCTGGGGGACGGGACGAGGAGGGAGGGACAGTGGGGAGAAGGGGCTGGGAGAGAGGAAGGGGGCCAGTGGGTGGGGGGGAGACAAGTGGGGGGTTAAGGAGTGAAAGGTGGGGAGAGAGGAGAAGGATGAGGGAAAGGTGAGACTGTGGGAAGAAAGGAGGGGAAAGAAAAGAAGGGAAGAGCCCGAAGGAGAGAGAGGGACAGGAGGAGAGAGAAGAGGCGGAAGATGCCGGGAGGGAACCGGAGGGCAAGGGAGAAGAGCAGGGACGGGAGAAGAGGGAAAGGAGGAGGGGAGAGGAACGGCGGTGGTTGGGGAGGAGCACCTGCCAACCCTATAGCCGGAACCCACACCGAGGTAGCAAGTGCGCCCTTGCGGCCCCCAGGAGCCTGGCTGCATCTTCATCCTCCTGCGGCAGGCGAGGCGGGGTGCAGGTGTGAGTGGGATGAGAAGGGGAAAGGATCGGGGTCGCTGCGGCCTTTCTGGACAGTTTCGCAGGGTTTTGTCAGTTCCGTTTCTAGACTGAGGCGCACGGACCAGCGGCACCTCACAGGTGGAGAAGACCTCTTGTGCCCCAAGTTCAAAGTCATACTGATGGGTTCAGTGCAGTCCAGACTCTCCCTGACCTAATTCTCTGGTTGTGACTTTCTCACCTTCCGGGCTTCGCCACGGCCAGCTTTTGCCGACACCACCCTTTCCGCCGCCCACCCGGGTCTTCCTGCCCGTTCTCCTCCCTCCCCGGCCCGACGGTCCCACCGAGGCAAAACCAAACAGCCCTGAGGGCACTTCAAGGAGCGTGCAGTGGCCCCGACGGCACTCTCGGGGGGAGGGGGGATAAAAGAGGCGGCCAGTCCGCCGCCGGCCGAATAATGGGCGCGCAGCAGATTGCCAGGGGGCACTTGAAACTCGAAGGGAGGGAAATACTTGAGCGCGGTCCCTCCCCGCGAGGGCGCACGGCGCAGCCTCGCGGATCGTCCCTTGTTCGCTCTCTTTCATGCACTCTCCTTTTGTGTGGAATTATTTAAACGGGAGATCCCTGGCAGCTTTATGCTAATGCGCCGAACAAAGGCAACGGCCCGCGGGCGGGAGGCCCGGAAGGTGCCTGGGGCCGGGCCGGGTGGGGCGGCGGGCAGGCGGGCTGCGCGTGTCTCTCGCGTGCCCCTGGGACTGACACAACAACCCCTCATTCCTGCAAATACAAAGCCTCTTCCCTGCTCGGGTCGGGCGCGCCCGGCGCTCGGAAGCTCGGGTCCCTCCGGGACGGGGCGGCGGGCACTGCGGCGGCAACGCACGGTTCCTGCCGCGTTGTGGCTCGGGGGACTGAGTGCCGGGAGTGGCGGCTTCTGTGAAGCCAGAAGAGCGGTCTGCAGCTGAGTGGGGATGGTGGGGGCCGCTGACAACTCCCCCCACCACCAACGTTGGCGTCTCCAAAGTCGCTACCTGCTGTGGGGTGAGAATGCGGGCCCGCCTGGCTCCTCCCGTGAGGCCAGGGCCGCCAGTTCTCCTAACATCCCAAGGAGCCAGCTACTCCGCAGAAGTTGCCCCGCTTCTGCTCTTATTTCCAAGCTTCGCGCTTTCTACAAACTCCCTGTTGCCTTGACTTTGATTTCCAGCGGAGGTGAAGGTCACAGTGAACTCCGGCGCACGCCCCGACGGCATCCCGGCACACCAGGGTAGGAGAAATTGGAGCGCCTGCGGCCTCCCGCTCCGCAGTCATCAAAGGAAGAACCCACCGCGGGGTTGGCAGACAAGAAGTGAAGAGGCCCGGGATTTTTCCAAAGCGCTGGCCAGGACCCCGCAGGAAGGGGAGGAGTCGCCTGAAGCTGGGGAAGGACACTTGGGTGCCTCTGCCTTGGATCTTTATGCTCATTGACTTTAGCGAAGCCCCTCTGGAGGGGGACAAATCCACGATCAGTGTTTCCCCAAACTTAACTTCATGCGGCCGCTTCTCCGAATCTCGTGCGCTAAGGCCGGCGTCAGGGGCGCAGTGCGGTGGCTATTTGTCCTTCCCAGGCAGAGAAATCTCTCGACCCGATGTCCCCATTCTTGCGGGCGCACAGATTCTGAGAAAATCAGCAGAAGGCGGCTGCTATCCACGGCCCGGGCTGTGCTACACCTGCTTGGGTCGCTGGTGTGTGCGTGCGCGCGAGCGCAGCCTAATTCTTTCCCAGCCCCGGGTGATGAAATTAGTTTCCAATACTAGCATCTTTCAGGTGTCCATTTATTTTGACTGTACCCGTCTGAAAGCAGATTTCATTTCGGCTGGCAAGACTAGAAGCCACAGATAAAGAAAAAGACACGGATTCATTGAATCTCTGTATCTCAGTAGCATTCAATAGTTTCCCTTGGCTAAATTCAGAGCCCTGTTTGAATTCACTCAGGCAGGAGTTGTTTTGTCTTTTTGCTGGTAGTGGTCCCCCACTCCCATGGTTTATTTACAATTGTGGATGTTGTTATTTTTAAAGGATTCACAAGGTGACTAACTCTGTTATCTGTTGAATGGACGGAGTGTTACATATGCAAGACCGAATATGGCCGGCCGAGCCCCTGCCCTATATTATTCTACAATACAGATGGGATTCGTGATTAGAAAATAAAATTGGCTAA
The DNA here is from genome assembly GCF_030222135.1 of Aotus nancymaae. Taxonomy (NCBI): domain Eukaryota; kingdom Metazoa; phylum Chordata; class Mammalia; order Primates; family Aotidae; genus Aotus; species Aotus nancymaae. Next base: position 5,379,186 of record NW_026988412.1, on the reverse strand, counting down.
AGCTGTCTCGGAATCCCTTTCCCACTTCTAATTTCATCAGTAATATTAATCAACGCTCAATAGCAAGGAAATAACATCAGTTACTTATAGGTAGAAATGTATTTATAAATTTTAGATAAACTCATTATAAGATTCCTAACTTTGGTGGGGGGCACTACCATTCACCACAGCATTTTGAAAACTAGTGTGAGACTTTTCAAAATATATTTCATTATATGCATTCTTCTCTGTTCAGTGCGTAGGTTAAAATATTACAAACATAAAATTATCAAATATCTTTCCCTTGATTACCCAACTTGATTAACCCCTTAATTAAGCCTAACAACTGTCCCCATCACAACTTATGACTCATGTGGACTCTATTTTTACATGTTTAATTTCTACGCCAGGGTATTTTCAGAGGGAAAATCCAAAACAATTAAATACCTTCAGTGGAATATAGCGAAAGTAAAACTCAGCAAAATCTATCTGGTGTACAGAGCTTTGCAGAAAAATGTTTCCTTCTCTTTCAATAAAGTGACATTTTCCTCAAAGCATATGACATTTTATGTGGCTTGGCCATTTGTTCCCCAGTGATAGACGATCAGGGCCACTATGCATTTCGTGGGGTTCTGCCCTGTCCCCGGGAGGTTCTGCCTTTTGTGCTTCCTCGGGTCTGGGCTGGACAGAGTATGGAGGCCAGCGGCCCAGTCTAGGTCCAAACGTAACGGTGGCGGGGGTGGGGGTGGGGGGTGTCTTCGCTGTTGTGTTTCCCTGGTGGCACAGGGGAGGCGGCATGTCCTCGCCTAGGCCGCAGCCTGCCTCAGAGGACAGATTGCCCCCCCCACCCCGTCCAGCACGCGTCTCCTTTGCGTCCAGATTGGCCGCGACCGGCGCTCAATAGCGGGAGGTTAATTTCCTTCACAAAGGTGAAGGGGGCACGGCTCCGGGGGGGCTGCGCCCAGACAGGCGGCCCCTTTATTCCGCAGCGCCTTGATTGGAGCCCTTGATTTAGCATCTGATGTCAACCGGCAAACAAAATGCCCGCTCAGAATGAAAATGCATGAGGCCGCGCGGGGAGGAGAAAACCAACTTCACTGGGGTGCACGAGGCCGATGCGCGTTTCGGGCTTTGGCCAACTCGACCCGGGTTACCCAGCCCCAAACCACACGGAGGCTCCGGGAGGCCTGGGCCGGGCCCCACCAAAGATGCCATTCCCGAGCCTCTGAGAACCCAAAAGTTCAGAAATTGACGTTGCTTTGGGAGCCCAGCCCAGCACGCCCCCGCTCCAGCCCCGCGCTTTCCGGAGACTGAGAAGGTCATGCAAATTCCTTCTCAAACTCGAAAGAAACCTTCTCGAGCCCCGTAGTCACGCCGAGGCTGCGAACACAAACATCGCCCGCCCTTGGCCACTGCCAGAAGTCCTGGCCCCCTGTCCACACTCGGAACCCCCCTTGGGTCCCGCAGCCTATCCGTCCGAGGTACGGGCGGAGGCTCTTGGCCGCCGGGACTCCGCGGCTTTCTTGGATTCTTGTTTATTTCCCAAACACCACGCGGAGCCAATGCTACTCCGCTGACGCCCCGATCTCCCCGCGCCACCCCGGCGCGCCCCCGCCCCCACTCAATCAGCGTGCACAACTTCCCCCTCGGCTCCGGCTCGCGGATTGCACCCTCCTGACATATTTGGGGCCATTCTTCTCCTTTGTTGCTATTTTGCTCGCGACCCGCGGGTAATCCCCGTGCGGGAGGGGGGCGTGCATTGTCGCGCTGATGGACGGGCCCATTTGGCGGCTCCGCGCCCCCCGGAGGAGAGACACAAAGCCCAGGCACGTGCGCCTCCCCATAGAGGAGCAGCAGACCGTGAAGGGAGGCGGGGCCGGGCGTGTGCCTGGGCCGGGCGGGGCGGTGGCGCCGGGCGGGGCGGCCGAGGGGCGCGCGCGGGGGCCCCGCGCCCTCAGGTACATCTGCCGCACCTACCGAGCGACCCCCGAGTCCAGGCCCCCTTTTGGCCGCCCCATCGCCCTCCAACCCTGCCAGGCCGAGGAGCTGTAGGCGCTCTGATTGGCTCCGGGGGAAGCGGGAGGCGAGAACAATGGCCCCCTCCCCCCGTTAAAAGGGAGCGGCTGCCGGGCCCGGGGACAGGGACGCGCGTGCAGGGCGCAGAGCCGGGCCGAGCCGCCGCCGGCGCCACGCGAGTCCTGCAGCCGCCGCGCCCGGGCCATGGGCCGAGGGCACTGAGGGCCGCCGGGGCCGAGCGCGGAGGGGGGACCGAACGAGTGCCGTGCCCTCGGGCCGCGCCAACATGCCCCGCGGCTTCCTGGTGAAGCGCAGCAAGAAGTCCACACCCGTGTCCTACCGGGTCCGCGGCGGCGAGGACGGCGACCGCGCGCTGCTGCTCTCGCCCGGCTGCGGGGGCGCCCGCGCCGAGCCCCCGGCGCCCAACTCGGGCCCAGGGCCGCTGCCGCCGCCGCCACCGCCACCGCCGCCGCCCGCGGAGCGCGCCCATGCAGCGCTCGCCGCCGCGCTCGCCTGCGCGCCCGGGCCGCCGCCACCCCCGCCGGGTCCGCGGGCTGCGCACTTCGGCAACCCAGAGGCCGCGCACCCTGCGCCGCTGTACAGCCCCACGCGGCCCGTGAGCCGCGAGCACGAGAAGCACAAGTACTTCGAGCGCAGCTTCAACCTGGGCTCGCCGGTCTCGGCCGAGTCCTTCCCCACGCCCGCCGCGCTGCTCGGAGGGGGCGGCGGCGGCGGCGCAAGCGGAGCGGGCGGCGGCGGCACCTGCGGCGGCGATGCGTTACTTTTTGCGCCCGCCGAGCTCAAGATGGGCACGGCGTTCTCGGCGGGCGCCGAGGCGGCCCGCGGTCCGGGCCCCGGTCCCCCACTGCCCCCCGCCGCCGCCCTGCGGCCCCCTGGCAAGCGGCCCCCACCCACCGCCGCCGCTACCGCGGAGCCGCCGGCCAAGGCAGCCAAGGCCCCGGGCGCCAAAAAGCCCAAGGCCATCCGCAAGCTGCACTTCGAGGACGAGGTGACCACATCGCCTGTGCTGGGGCTCAAGATCAAGGAGGGCCCGGTGGAGGCGCCGCGGGGCCGCGCGGGGGGCGCAGCGCGGCCGCTGGGCGAGTTCATCTGCCAGCTGTGCAAGGAGGAGTACGCCGACCCATTCGCGCTGGCGCAGCACAAGTGCTCGCGTATCGTGCGCGTGGAGTACCGCTGCCCCGAGTGCGCCAAGGTCTTCAGCTGCCCGGCCAACCTGGCCTCCCACCGCCGCTGGCACAAACCGCGGCCCGCGCCCGCCGCCGCCCGCGCGCCGGAGCCGGAAGCGGCAGCCAGGGCTGAGGCGCGGGAGGCGCCGGGCGGTGGCAGCGACCGGGACACGCCAAGCCCCGGCGGCGTATCCGAGTCAGGCTCTGAGGACGGGCTCTACGAGTGTCACCACTGCGCCAAGAAGTTCCGCCGCCAGGCCTACCTACGCAAGCACCTGCTGGCGCACCACCAGGCGCTGCAGGCCAAGGGCGCGCCTCCAGCGCCCGCGGCCGAGGACCTACTAGCCTTGTACCCCGGCCCCGACGAGAAGGCGCCCCAGGAGGCGGCCGGCGAAGGCGAGGCAGCCGGTGTGCTGGGCCTGAGTGCGTCCGCCGAGTGCCACCTATGCCCTGTGTGCGGGGAGTCGTTCCCCAGCAAGGGCGCCCAGGAGCGCCACCTGCGCCTGCTGCACGCCGCCCAGGTGTTTCCCTGCAAGTACTGCCCGGCCACCTTCTACAGCTCGCCCGGCCTTACGCGGCACATCAACAAGTGCCACCCATCCGAGAACAGACAGGTGATCCTCCTGCAGGTGCCCGTGCGCCCGGCCTGCTAGAGCGCGCCCTCCACCCCGGCCCCCGGAACTGTGCCTTCGCTTGGAGACCCACAAAGAGAGTGCGCCCTGCACACCCGAACCCCAGTCTGCGCTGGGGTAGCCTCGCCCCCGCCCCCACCGGGTGAAAGTGTCGTCTCCGCTTCTCGGTGTGGCGTGACGGTAACCCCATCCTCTCGTTGTGACTCCTTTTGGAACCCCCACTTTTACGTTGTGTACCCCCAACCCCCCATGGCGCAACAGGAGTCAGTCTCTTTCTGTGCAAGGAAGAAGAGCTGTACGCGTTTGTCTCGTGGTTGGAAGCCTCCCCTTGGTGGGGAGAAGCTGTTTTTCTTGCTAGTATTCGCTGTGTTCATGGTCTAGAAATGCGCTCTACTCTCGCCTCGCCTACCAATCTCTGCTCTCTATGTATGTAGCGTACGGGTTGTTTTGAGTGAATCTTGAGGAATAAATGCCTTTATATTTCACAGGCTGTAAATTGAACTTCCCACACGATTAGCTTTATTATGGCTTGTGAACTGCTGGAGTCTGGCTTTACCTTTTTGTATGTGAACAAATCAAATTGCTTAAAAAAAGAGTTTTCTTTAGTATAGCCACAAATGCCTTGAACTGTTGTTGGGATTGCTTTGGGGGGGAGGGAGGGAGTGTTCTGAAGATGCTGTAGTAACTGCCTCAGTGTTTCACGTAAGACTTTTTGGTTTGATCATCTTTGTTGAGGTAGGACTATCAGTTCCCACTAAATGTATATGTTGATTTATGAGTAATTGTTATTTATTCTTTATTTATTTATATTAATTATGAAGATTATGATATTATTTGATTGCAGATTTTTTTGATGCGCTTCCCTCTCCCCACCCCGCCACTCTTGACATTCCACTGTGCGTTTTAGAAGAGAGCCTTTTTCTAAAGGGATCTGCTTAAAGTTTTAACTTTTATATCTGAGTGAATTACAGACAACCTACCATTTATTCTGCTTCGAGGGTCCCCAGGGCCCTTGTACAACCGACAGCTCTTACTTTTCAATGCAATCTCTTTTCTACATACATTATTTTCGTAATTGTTAGCTATTTATAGAAAGCTTCAATAGAACTGTTTCAACTGTATAACTATTTACTATTCAAATAAAATATTTTCAAAGTCAAAGTGTGGTGGCCTGATTTCTGCATCACGTGCTTTCGGGACGAATTTAAAATAGGGTTTCTGATGATTTCTTAAAAGCTAACTTTATTTTTTATCAGGAAAAAGGGAACCACCACCATCACCAGGGTGGTGGGTTTTCAGAGCTGAGCCTCAGCTGCCGGACTCTGCCCTTCCGGCAGCCTGAGGCTATAGCCTGCAGAGCGGCTGGCCGAAACAAGCCTTGTTGGGGGCCTCAGTAAAGTGCCAGGAGGCGGGCTAGAATGAAGGCCCTGGACATCTTTTCCGATAAATCTACATCAAAGAAGCTGTTCTTTTCACTCCACTTTCATTTAGCAAATCCTTCATTTCCCAACAATTTGGGGCTCAGGGTGACAGTAATTCTTCAAATAGATAAAGTGGGTAGTGTTTGTTCCTTAGCGTCTACAAGAAAGGAGAAATTACTTTACCGTGAGATCCGCAAAGTACCGGCAGCAAACAGATTCACATTTGGATGCAATGGGAAGTTAAGCAACTGGGGGTAAGGGCTTAGAAATAATTTTCCAATCAGGTGAGCAGTCTGTTTGGGGGGAAAATGGAACACCATCTGTTTGGGGTATTAAATTTAATAACAGGTAATTACAATGTTTTCCGTTATGTGTCACTCAGCTCTTTGAAGAACAATTCTGACTCTCACCAGTGAATATTTTGGGTTGTTTTCCTCTGTCTTGGAAACATTTGATGAAGGAGCTGTGTTAAACCTCACAATTGTGCGTGCGTGTTCCTTTTGTGTGTTTTTGCTGCTTTTTTTTTCCTGAGGCCCGCTAAATCTAACGTTTGCCTGCCAAAAAGATTGTAGAAATCTGCACAGTAAAGGGATTTGCATCTCCAAAGAGGAGCTGGAATGAGGCTGGGAAGGGCAGTCCTTGAGGAACTTGGAAGGCCACACTGAGGAAAGAGATCATTTTTCAGATTGTGAGCCTCAAGTTTTCTGTGGGATGGGGTTTAGCCAAAGGCTCAGTTAGCAGGAATATGGAATATTCCTCCCTTTGTGAAGCTCTGGAAACGGCCTTCGAATGACAATGAAGGAGAAACCACTACAGGTAAGTTGCCTCCAGGACAAATTGCGGGTTGCTTTTTATCACCGATGAATACATATTTTCCCAGTTTGGAAAATAAAAGAACAAAAAGCTCAGGGCTGGTACAATGTGAAAGCGCAGGGATAGAGCAGCATTTATAACATCCTGAAAACTTTGAATGAAACAAAGAAAAACTCAAATGTGTGGGCTGATAGCTGCCGCTTCTCCCCACCTGCAACAGTAATATGCGAACATTGAAAATATTCTGAGTTACATCACACATTAAATGATACCCTGAATTGAGGGTCGGTGTATGCACGTTCTGTGGCAATAAGAAGTTTCCTGAAAAGCTGGAAGATTGACCACACATGGCGAGCCCAGACTTGGCTGCAGAAATGGTAGCTTGTAACTGCGTTGGGCTCACTGTGGTTCTCGACCATAATCAGAAAACATAAATTCCTCTAAGATCCACTTCATGAGGGTAAATATAATTTGGTTGTTCACAAACGTGTTCCTTCATCCCTCCTGGAAATTTATTTCAATGGACCAAATATACCTTTTCTAACATGGAACCCAAAGTTTCATTGATGTGAGATATTGAAGGAAACTGTAGAGTAAATGGAGTATGTTGAAGGTGATGAAACCGTGTAGAAATAGAAAACCTTGGTCAATTTCTATCATAGTAATACAGTATGAGTTAGCAGAATATTCTGTTTGAGGGAATCAGGCTCTCTCCCGTTTTTCTTGCCTCCCTGGATAATAAGTTCACAAGGTTCCTATCCAAGAACACCATGTCGAAGCGCACACACTTCTTACCAAATCTGTGAAGGAGGCTGTGGGCATCCTGTGTGCTCTGGGGATGCTACAAACTGGGAAGGCCATCCATGGAAACCACCCAAGAATCCCACACCATCCCACAGCAAGGATTTGGGGGTGAGAAGCCCAGGGGGTCAGGAAAATTAACAAGGTTAAGGAGGGAGGAGCTAAAAGAGGGAAGAAAACGGAAGGTTGATTTTTGCCAGTGCCTTCACCCCTCTACTTCCATACAAACGTGCTACGGTAAAAAGCAAAAGGCTGTTCAGCATTCCTTTGGTTCCAGAGTGAGCCTGTGGCTGGAGCGGCTGCACACCACGCTGGTGGAGCCCTTTCTTCAGAGTTCTTAATGTCCTCTCAACGCAGCTTCTCCTGTTGCCTGCTTTGCCTTTTCCCTGGAGGCCTGGAAACGTTGGGGTTCTTGCCACCCTCAGAGCAGGAACATTGTACGGGCAAGGGTTTGACCTGGGTGACTCACTCGGAGGCCTGTGCTTGGAGGCACACCTTCCTTCTGTGTAGCACAATGGACGAAGTGATCGCACCTTTCAGCCCATCCGGGGCCTGTTGCTGGGTTCCATCTGGGATGACCCAGATCTCGCAGAGCAGAAATGAAGCCAGGAGGCTGGCTGGACTCCAGCTGCACAAGGGCACCTGTGGGCATGTTGGGGTCCTGCAGAGACGTGGGTATGCAACGTCAGCCAGGGCAACACTAGCCACAGGTGGATGTGCCTGGCGTGTCACTGCCCACATGCTGCTGAGGAGGGGGTGACATTTCTTATCGGCTTCCCTTTGCTCTGTGAGTGGCCGCCTCCTCCCCCAGTTGGGCTGAACTCCACAGCCATCCACAGAGTCTTCAGAACAAAGCAGAAGTGTCTCCTAACCACCCTGAGTGACCCGATAACACTACAGGAATTCTTCACGTCTCAAATGTCTTGCAAAAGAGAAAAGGGCCTCGAACAAGGTTTGGCTTTCTGAAGTTGAGTCACTTGGCTTCCAGAAGGCCTCAGTCTCCTCATCAGTAAGCCACAGATAATACTCCTGGCTGATGCCCTGAGGGCATCTGGAGCCTTTGTGGAACATCTGGGGAAGATTCCTGAGCCTAGTTGAGGATGGGCAGTAAGGAGCTCAGAGGGGCCTGCATTCTTCACATAGACACGGGCACTCCTCTTTGCCAGGAGTGCTGTTCCATGGCATTCAGGATTGGTTACAAACCCACTGGCCTGTGGCAGGGTTACTTTGAGCAAAACTTGCTATCTTTTTGCAGAACGGACATTTAGGTCTCGTAGAGAAATTTTCTGGCAAAGAGACCCAGGGCTAAGTCTACGGGATCATATATGGGATAAGATGAGTCCCCCACTTAGCTTGTTACAGAGCCAGGATTAGTTATGGTTCTTTGACGGACAGACTAAAGGAAGCTGGAATACTCTGGTAGTTAAAGTTACAAGTGATGGAATTTAGAGATTGAAGAGGAAACTGAGTCGTAGAGAGAAACCCGCAGGTGGCAAAACACACCCGTTTGAGAACCAACTGAAAAGCAGCATGCAGGGATCTTGCTTCCATTTGATCGTCAAGGAGGTACCGAAGCAGGGAGCACAAAGCGGCGACCTAAAGACACAGGTTCTCATCTTCAGTGATGGAAACATCTCATGGGTCCTTTGGCAACACAACCCAAAACTAATAGTCCCCAAATCTCACCCAGGCGAGAAAGAGAGCAGCGAAAGGCATCTTCAAGTTCCATCCCACCATGTCCATTGGAGACACGTCATTTCTCTACGACCCACCTGCAGTATTAAATGACCAGTACTCACAGGGAAAGTCTGGTGTACTCATGACTCCTGGGTTCTAATACGGCAATTGTCACTAGCAGGTACATCAGCAACACAAAGACAAGTTCAGCAGTGGGAGCTGACTCTATAACTTAAGAAGACCTGGTCACAAGCCCCACAAGAGCCTGGTGACCCTAGGATAAAGAACTCTTCACAAATACGTAGAGCCGAAGGACCATCCTCCGATGGGCTGCAGCCTAGAGTTCCTCGTGTCCCCTTGCACCTTCATCAGCTGAGGTTTCCAAGTGAGGCCAGGTATGTTGACTCCTCAGGAAGAAAGGACCAGAGATGGATGGTACCTACTTGCCCAATGATCTTGATGAACAGGGAATTCTTTCTTTTCCCCCTGGGAGAACTGGGGAACTACAGTCTCCTTCTGACACTGCTAAGGAAACAAATCAATACTGTTCAACACCCCCTCATCTTTTACAAACAACCAGCTACAGGGTTTGATGTCATCAGGGAAACTTCCCAGGCAAGAGGATTTTCTGAAGATGACCTAGTCCTGCTCCTTTGGACATATTCCTCAAGAGGACCCGCAGGAGGAAATTAACACAGGCCAGATTGGTTTCTAAAGCCACAGAGCCGGATGAGAGGTGTCGTCCCAGCAAGCCATGTGCAATGGACCTTTGGGGTGAAGGGAATTGATTTCTCATAGCTGGATGAGAGAATCAACCTGGCTTACAAATTTCCCAATCACAACTACTTTTTGGTCATTATTAAAGCTTGATATGCTTCTCAGAATCACGGAGCACATTCGGACATGTGACGTGAAATCAGTTAACTTGTTTTCAGTAACTCAAACACACTCCTACGTATCCTAAGCCCTGACCACCATCATTTGTACCCCATATACTTAGATTGTAGGCTTGCCGGGTAGCATCTGGAAAGTGGAATGTTCAGGACACGCCACTTCCTTCTGGCAGCGTATATGGTGAGCAGATGGGTTCTGGGGTGACTGTCTTCGTGTTTGTCTGGTTTGAAGATTTCTATCTTGTGTGGTCTTCCTGGTAGCATTTCCACACAAAGCATCGCACCAATGTTTGTTTCTCTAGCTCCTCATAGAAGCCCACACGGAGACAAACCATCCTTAGAAGATTCAACATTCACTAAATTGAAACTAAACCTACAGAATGTTTACTGCCAGCAGGACACATTTAAAGGCACGGTTACTGAGAGCCTGTTTCCAGCATGTCATGCGTATACTGTGCAGCTCCCCCAGTGTCTCTGAGAAACTTGTTGACACAGTTTGCATCCAGTTTCCAAGGGCTGCCTCCCCTTCATCAGAACCCAGGCATTCCCTGCTCCTTCCCTATGGTTTGAACCAGCAGACCAAGCATTGCGCAGCGGGGAGACAATAATGCTGGCAACATCAACCTGAATTCATTATTCTTCTCTTTCACTCATCAAAGAAGGGCCTTTTATTTGAATTCAACATCTGCTTCGTCTCTGTTGTGCAGGGCCAGGATGCAATGCCCCCTTTTCAAATGCCACAGCCAGGTGACAGTCACACCTGACGGTGACAGGATGAAGAGAGGGAGCCAAGAGGCTACTATGTGTCAAATCTGATAGGATGCAGAGGAGGCGTTAGAGCATGAAGGGTGGGTTTCAGAGGAGGGCGCTTTCCACAGAAGGAAAAAAACATCAGGCTACAGTTTCCTCCCAGTACAAAGAACAGAAAAGGATGGGGAAGTTAGGCTGAAATGCACGTGTCCAGTGTTGCCATTTAGAAGCTTGTAACATCAATTGATTGCAATTCTTTTCTATTGCTATTTATTACTACAGTATGTAAAATGAGCCTTCACCATTTTATAAGTACAGCTACAAAGAGCTTGTTATTAGGAGGTGGGCAGAAACTGATGGGAAGAGTGCGCATGAAAATGATCGGGTAGAGACCGTCCCGGACAAAGGGGGCAGGACCAATCAAATCTGGGTGCCCAAATTGGAACAGAATCATGTTAGATTTCAACAAATATTTTATACCACAAAGGAACACGTTCTGCTTTCCTCACATCTTTGACTAGATCTTTATTGTGTCTTTTGAAACAAAATTATTATTCTTGATAACTTCCTGAGGCTTTTCACATGACTACCTGGATAAATCACTAAACGCAATCTACAGTTTTAAATCACTGTTGATTTAAAATGAAACAGTTTCACAATTAGTGTTCAGATTTGTATCAGAAAACTTAGTCACAGAGAAAACCATGTTTTCTCCTCAGTATTTCCAAAATTTGGTAATTCCGATTAAAAAGGATGAAAAACAATTAAATTGTGTATTATACTTACCTGGACTTATTTGTAGCAGTAACTATGACCTTACATTCTAAGATTATATTGGGATTCCAGAATTATTGCCATCATTGCAATATTTCACTATCTCTATCATTATTATAAGAGAAAAGGCTAGACCAGGGCTTGGTAAACTAAGACCCACTGGCTCAATCCAGCACAAACCTGCTTTTGTAAATAAAGTTTTATTGGCATAGAGCCATACTCACTCACATACTCAGCCTCTGTGGCTGTTTTCATGCCACAACAACAGAGTTTAGTAGTTATGATAGAAGCCACATGGTCCTCAAAGCCTAAAATGTTTACTATTCGCCTCTTTTTAGAAAGAGTTTGCTGACAATAATATCATACAATAGACAATAAAATAGTGCAGTAATTCCTCCCCGGGGTTAGGTAGAAATTTGGTCCTTATGAAAACTGCACTTTGCTCAGTTGTGTGTTGAGCGTCATCAACTCAGTAACTCAGCATTCGTAAGTCTTGAAAACTGCAAAGTCTAGTATCACCATTTTGACAGGTGTCACTGCCTAAGGTACCACGTTTTGTGTTTTTTGGTTTGTTTGTTTTTTTTTTTTAGACAGTCTCTCTGTGTTGCCCAGGCTGGAGTGCAGGGGTGCAATCTTGCTTCACTGCAACCTCTGCCCCCCTGGCTTAAGGGAGCCTCCCACCTCAGTCTCCTGAGTAGTTGGGACTACAGCCATGTGCCACTACACCCGGCTAATATTTGCATTTTTTTTTTTAAGTAGAAATGGGGTTTCACCATGTTGGCCAGGCTTGTCTTGATTCCTGGCCTCAAGTGATCCACCTGCCTCAACCCCTTGAAGTGCTGGGATTATAGGCGTGAGCCACCACGCCTGGCCAAGGTACCATGTTTTTTTCAACCTGATTTTTGTTTTGTTTTTTTGAGACAGGGCCTCACTCTGTTGCCCAGGCTGAAGTGCAGCTGTCCAATCTCAGTTCACTGCAACCTCCGCCTCCTGGGTTCGAGTGATTCTTGTGTCTTAGCCTCCCAAATAGCTGAGATTACAGGTGTGCGCCACCACGTCTGGCTAACTTTTTTTTTGAATTTTTAGTAGAGATGGGCTTTCACTATGTTGCCCAGGCTGGTCTCCAGCTTCTGGCCTCAAGTGATCCGCCCGCCTCAGCCTCCCAAAGTGCTAGGATTATAGGCATGAGCACCTGGCTCACTGCTGTTTTTATAAGTAAATATAAGAAGTTTCATATCAAAAACTTTATATGGCTCAACCTAACATTTTAAGGATTTTTAGTAACCATTAGCTTAAAAATGAGTTAAAGACAGAATATAACTTCAACTTAGCATTGATTTGTCTCAAAATAGTGTTAATAGCAACAACACCTTCCTGGCAACTGATGACCTCTTTTAATTGTGCAAACATTTGAGCATTTGGAGGACACAGATCAATGAGAATTCTGCTCTGATTAGGGGTTCACAACCACGACTTGAAACTTTTTTCTAAAACGGGTTTCTGACCCAGTCCCACAAGCGTCTCCGTTACGGTGATGCTGGTGGACAATGAGTTGTACACTTCTGTAGTGTGTATTGTTTAGAGCCCTGCCACTCAAGTGTGGACAAGGACCTGTAGGTCCACATCCCCTGAGAACAGAATTGCCAGCCCCGCTCTGGGCCTCCTAAATCAGAATTTGTATTTTAACAGGATCCCCAGGGAATCTGTATGCACATTGAGGTTTTACATGCACTGGTTTAAATTTTGAGGTCTTGGTCATGGAATGAGTTCTCCCAGTTGTTGACCCCAGTAAATTTGGCCTGGGAAGGGTTGATGGCTTGGGCAGCAATCCAGGGACACAAACCCCAACTAATGATGGGTTTGTAACAACATTAACAGACAAATTCATATTAACATTTCAAGGATGTTTGGTAGCAATTCATTAAAAATTGAGTTAAAGACATAAGATAACTTTAACTCAGCAACTTTAACCAACTTTGCCCTGTCTAAGCCTTTATATGAATTACTCAGTGTGTTCTCACAGTGCCTCCATGAGGTCGGAGAGGTCACTACCCTGTGTAACACATGAAGAATTGAAGGCCCTGTGAAATGACACGGCCTGAAAGTGGGGACATTTAACTGAGATCAAGACGGAAATTAGTTCCTAAAGAGAAACCTCCAGCAGCAATTGCTGCAGTGTAGGAGGATTCAGACGGACAGTGACACGCCGGGGCCCTGGTTCCATCTTCTTGTCAAGGGGCTCAGGGAGCGAGATACGGTGGCCTAGGAACGTGTACAGTTCTCAGCCCACATCGTGAAACAGCTGATTTGTGTTTTGGCAATTTGACTCCAAAATAATGGGCTGAAAATCTTACCTGGGAGAGAGAGCAGAGCCAAGGCAACATCGTTTCCAGTCATTTCCTATCTTCTGCATTGGAGGAACTTGTTATTTCTACATGACCCAATTTGCAAACACAAATAACCAGTACTGGTGAGAGAACCGGGTAAAGTTAGTACCGTGTGATGATAACCAAGGCTGTCACACTGGCGTCTGCATCCCGGCAGATTCTAGACTCGACACCACTTTTTGCTTTGCTTTAGCATGCTGCAGATGCAAATTGTAACAGAGGCATGAATTCACTGTGAGTGGTGGCGTTGTAAGCAGCACCGCAGTCAGGATATCGCTGAAAGCTAGCTTGCCCGGGCCACTTTCTTTTCTCTTTTCTTTTTTTTCCGAGACTGAGTCTCGCTCTGTTGCCCAGGCTGGAATGCAGAGGCTTGATCTCGGCTCACTGCAACCTCTGCCTCCCGGGTTCAAGCGATTCTCCTGCCTCAGCCTCCTGAGGAGCTGGGACTACGGGCGCCCACCACCATGCGCCCAGTCCACTTTCTATTGAGCTCTCTACCTTCCACTTTGGTTCTAAAAGCACCTGGTTGTAGAAATCACTTATCATTCTATACCTGCAAGCAAGTTAGTAGGCCATTCCAGAACCATGGCAACCAGCATGAGTGGCAGAAGGAAAAGTCCGTGAGCACAGGGTTTCAGCTCTCCCTGCCCACCTTCAGCATCAGGGGAGCAGACGGACTCAAATGGGCTGGACCCAAACCCCAACTCTGAGATGCAAAGTCTAGTAACATTTAAGAAAATGATTCAATTAAAATTTTAATTTTATATCTCAGAGAGAGTGTCAATGCTGTAGCTTCTGGAAGTGACAGATTTTGATAATCCTAGCAGGTTACTTTCTCTTCTGCAGTGGTGAATTTCATGTGCTCATATGCAAAAGGACCCAGCCTCTTCTCTAGTATGCTGGGGCTGTTAGGTACCAGGGACTTGGAGCACAAATGCCTGCTTTCATCATCTTATGTCCACCATCTTTGGGTGGTCATGGGTAAGTTAATCCTCTCTGGCTGTTTTCTCATTGATATAATTAGGAAAGAGTAGTATCCACCTATAGCAGACATTTGTTAAGTTTTCTGCTTGCCCCATGCCTTTTGAACACCCTTCCTGTGCTCAGATAATCCCCTATCCAATGAGTTCTGGCTCCCAAATGTAGAATCCAGAAACGTGCTTTTCCTGCCTCCCTTGCAGCTAGGCTCCACTGTAAGGGAATGGGAAAGTGCTGTGCATTAAGACTGATGTCCAACAGAAAGGAGTCAGGTCACCCTGACTCAGATTGGAGGTGCCTGACCACTCATCAAATGTGCCCATGAGATATGGATCCAGAAGAGAGTCATGAAAGAGGTGGCACTGGGTGTAGCCAGTGCTGGGGAGGGCAGACAGAGGCATTTGTCTCTGGGAGGTGGCCGTGGTGAAGACCCGGTGTTGTGAGGTGAGTTGCCATTGCACTTGTCTAGCAGGGCAATTTGAGTGTTGTTTGTAGATATTTCAGTCCCAAAACCTGATTGTGTGGCCCTCCTGGACATAAAGCAAGGTAGTCGAGAGTCTTTAATAAATTATTTATCTCCTTCAGCTGGCTAAAGTGGATTCAGCTGTCTGCAACTGAGTATCTCCCAAGACCATGTTGAGATTAAATGAGTTATTGAGGTCAAGTGCTGATGAGAACTCACTCATTATCCTTGCAATTTTTAGTTTTTTAATGTTTACTGGATCCATCCACAGGATAGGAGTGAACGCTGATCTTATTTTTTAGTTTTTTTTTTTTAGGTGGAGTTTCACTCTTGTTGCCCAGGCTGGAGTGCAATGGCATGATCTCGACTTATTGCAACCTCTGCCTTCTGGGTTCAAGTTATTCTCCTGCCTCAGTCTCCCAAGTAGCTGGAATTACAGGTGCCCACCACCACGCCCAGCTAATTTTTTGTATTTTTAGTACAGACAGGGTTTCACTATGTTGGCCATACTGGTCTTGAACTCCTGACCTCAGGTTATCCCACCCCCCTAGGCCTCCCAAAGTGCTGGGATTACAGGCGTGGGCCACCACACCCAGCTGAACACTGATTTTAAATTGTATATAATCTGAATGCAGCAAGGCACAGGTTTAAAAACACTTCTGCAAACTCTTTGACATGTCTCCCATTGTGAGACAAAGTCTGTACCTCCCTTACTGCCCCCCACAAAACTAACAGGGCCTTTGTGATGCTTCCTCAAATAAAAAGCTGTAGAAGTGACGCTACGTGGCTTCTGAGACTAGGGTAGAAAAGATCAAGCTCAAGCTACATACAGAGTCCACATGCAGGTGTTCTACTGAGCCTGAGCTAAGATCTCAATCAACAGTCAAGCCCAAGACATTTGGAGGAGCAGGTGAACCCCTAAGATGATGCCAGCCCCCTCAACCCCAACATTTGCATGAGACAGCCCAGGTGGGAACAGCCCAGCTGGGCCTGCTCACCCCCAGAACTGTGTGAGACTGTAATAAAATGATTGTGGTTGCTTTTAGCCACTGAGTTTTGGGGTGATTTGTTACATAGCAATAGACAACTGATATTGATTACTGATTCATTAGCAATAGATAACTGATATCAGGAATACACCTGGTATTTTTACAGTGCTCTCTGGCTTTTAGAATGCTTGCATGTGAATTTTTATTTTCACTACAGTGTCTTACTCTGTCACCCAGACTGGAGTGTAGTGGTATGAACATGGCTCACTATAGGTTTGACCTCTGGGCCTTAAGCAATCCTCCACCTCAGCCGCCCATATAGCTGGGACCACAGGCACGCACCACCATGCCCAGCTAATGTTTTTATTTTTTGTAAAGATGGGGGTCTTACTTTGTTGTCCAGGCTGGTCTCAAACTCCTGGGCTCAGATGATTCACCCACCTTGGCCTCCTAAAGTGCTAGGATTACATGCATGAGCCACTGTGCTCAGCCTGCATGTGAATTTTTCCATTTGGTCTCCACATCAATCCTGTATAGATTATGATTCATTGATTCGTACCTGAAGAAAATGTCTGAATGTTGCATGCCTTGCCTTCCATCAGAAGGCTCTTCGCCTAAGACATGGAGAGCAGAACCCAGGTGTCTGGCTCCCTGATGTAGCACTCCACGTGATGCGGTCTGGGTCCCCTAGTAGAATGCACCATTGTACGTAAATGCCTTCTGTACGTTGTCTTCAGCTCGTCTTTAAAACAACCATTAGGTCAATGTCCCAAGCACTATGACTGTGCAACAACAAATCTCTCCAAAACTCAGTGCTTAGAACAACAGAGACTTATTATATCTAATTACTTGCATGGGGCAGGAATTCAGTAGCAGCCTGGCTCTGTGGTTCTGCTTGGGGTCCTTCATGAAGTTACAGTGAGTTGTCCACTGAGGCTGCAGTCAAGTGAAGGGTTAATTCGGGCTGCAGGATCCATTTCCAAGATGGCTACCTCACATGGATGTTGGTCTTCATAGTATTGCCTTAATGTCCTGACAGCATGGTGGCTCTCTCCCAAGCAAGCCATCCAAGAGACCTAAGCAGAAGCTGTAATACCTTTATGACTAATCTTGGAAGACAGATCACTTTTGCCGGGTTCTGTTGGTCCCACAGGTCATCTCTGAATCAGTGTGTAAAGGACCATGCAAGGGCATCAATACCAGGAGGTGATGGTCACTGGGGTCCATCTTTGAGGTTGGCTACCACAAGCAATATTATCACCCCAAGTCCCAGGTGAGGAAATGAGCCAGAATGGCTAGGGAACGGCCACTCACGAGCGTGTGCAGGTGGAACCGGAAGCCAACAGTGATTCCCAGGGCCACGTTCCTCTCTAATCTATGACAGAAGGTGAATTTATGTATTTTGATGCATTTATGTCTATTTATGTTAGTATTTTCAAAAATGTCTTCAAAATTGAGAAATTCTTTGAAATGTTATCATGAAAAGACGTCCGGTGTGGACGCATTGAATAGACGGCCTCATTTTGGTCAACAGATGCCTCACTTTGTCATGGCTGAAATGATGCCTTTTGCCTGGGTGCTCCTTACAATTTTTCTTTTCTTAAACTGTTGGGCAATTCACTGAGTTATCTTTTACAAACATGGGAAGACGTGGGTCCTAGCTTCATATTTCAACATAACTCCAAAACTGACTTTATAGAATTCAAAAGTGGTCAAATAGTCAATCTATTCGGGCTATAATGACTGTTTCAGTCAGCTCGTGCTGCAGTAACAAAATACCATAGACTGAGTGGCTTAAACTGAAACAATAGGATGGCTGGAACAACAGGAATTTCTCTCTCACAGTTCTGGAGGCCGGAGAGTTTCAATTCAGGGCGTGGGCTGATGTGGCTCTCTGGTGAACACCTGCTTTCTGGCCTGCAGACAGCAGCCTTCTCTCCGTGTCCTCACACGGCAGAGAGAGCAGCTCTGGCCTCTCTTCGTCTTCAATGGGCAGTAATCCCATCATGGAGACCCCATCTTCAGGACCTCATTGCAACCCAGTCACGTCCCAAAGGTCCCACTTCCTAGTAAACACTGGAGGTCAGGGCTTCAACCTATGGATTTTGGGAAGACACACAAACATTCAGTCCGTAACAATGACATACACTCTCTGACTCAGTAATTTCAATTTTTTGAAATTTATTATACAGAAATAAAAGCAGCAGTGTGTCAGGATATAGGTGTGCTGTTTATTACAAGTGTCTTTGTTATGACAAACACTGGAAGTCACCTTAATGTCCACAGATGGGCTAGGCAAATTAATGTACATCTGTATTAAGGAATAATATGCAGCTATGAAAAATGATAAACTAAATGGAGGGGTGCTTATGACATTGTAAAGTTTAACAAGGATGTTGTAGAATAATATGTATTGTATGATGCTATTTCTATATCTTTGCATTAATCTGGAGAGAATGTTCTTTCAATTAATTACTTTTTTTTGGAGACAAAGTTTCATTCTATTGCCCAGGCTTGAGTGCAGTAGCATGGTCTCGGCTCACTGCAACCTCCTCCTTCTGGGTTCGAGCGATTCTCCTGCCTCAGCCTCCTGAGTAGCTGGGACTACAGGTGTGCACCACCAGGTCCTGCTAATTTTTGTATTTTTAGTAGAGATGGGGTTTCACCATGTTGATCAGGCTGGTCTCAAACTCTTGAACTCCAGTGATCCACCCACCTCAGCCTCCCAAAGTGTTGGATTACAGGTGTGAGCCACTGCATCCAGCTGAGAATGTTCTTTTGAATAACCCGCTTATAAGTCTTAGGGAGAGGGGGCTTGGAATAGAAGCAGATCATTATTTTTAGAAGAAAAAAGTACAGAATGCCTGATGTAATATACAAATCTGCACTTTGGCTATTTCATTAAAATCTTGATTAGTAAAAAAAGAAAACAGCCTTCCTTGATTAAGAGAAGCTCCTGCTGTGAGTTTTTACAACAGCATTTTGCTCTCATGTTTAGGTTGAAACTGTTCCAGGGGGTCACTTTTCCTGGTGCCTGAAATTAAGATGCCAAGATTTCCCTGAAGAAAGCTACAGAAATACCTGTTTCCAGTGGGCCCATAATCAGCCGTCAACATGGAAGACAAAATGGGGTGACTTTTTTTTACCAGGAGAAGATGATGCTATTAACGTGCAGCCCTCGCTGCTGCTTCCCACCGCTCCGGAGATTTGCCGCAGACGCTCTGCAGGTCGGGCGGGAGTGAGATTGCTATTGAGGGCCTCTGCACTTAGCCCAGCGGCCATTTCTTAGGGAATATTGATCAAAAGTACTCTCCTCTATCATCTCAGGGGCATAATGCAGTCCCTGAGTATTCACGGAAAAAAAGCTTTTTTCTTTGCCAGGCTATTTTCTGAAGTCAAAAAGATCCTTTCAGGATCTATAATAGCAAGCCCCTTCCCACTTCACGCCCTCAGTGAGAAGCACACTCCAATTTCCCGGCCCCGAGGACCCCACGCCAAGGAGGATGCTGAGGCTCTGACCTCTTCATGGAAAATATTCCGCGTCAAACTCAATAAGCATTTTGATGGGGAGGGGGAACATAAATGGAAGATTAGCAATGACACTTGGACACATAAGAAAGCGCCCTCCTGCCCAGAGATAATTTATGCATTTATTCTTTCCTAAATTAATGTTTGAATAGAATTTTGACCACATACATAATGCTCTCTGATATCTGAGGCAGGAATATCTTGACAGAAATAGCAACAACAACCATCCGATCAGCTCTGTCCACGTCTCACATGGATTGGAAGGCAGGATGGCTAGCTGGGACCTTCTACTTTCTCTCACTCTGATTCTGTGAAAGACGGGATCTTCCAGACAAATACTGCCTGACGTAACAGCTTATCATAAATGTCTCGCTGTCCCCATCTTATCCAACTTAAGTCAGGACACTTAAGTATTAAAGAACTTTTTACTTAAAATTCTAACAATGACAAAAATGAAGCAACCTCCAATTCCAGCAATTTTTTTCTTATTGTTCAGAAAGTGTCATTTCGGAGAGGTCCTGTTGTTTTTGTCGCTGCTGTTTGTGGGTCTCAGGGCATACCTGAGAGCACCTTGAGGGCAGAGGGTATCACTAGTGTCTGAAATGCCCCGCCTAGCTGGGCTGCCGGCTGGTCTTGTCATGTTCTCTGAGGGTGAAAATGGGGTTGAATCTGCAGAAGCGAGTCTCGTTCTGCTCCTCTCAGGTCGGTTCTTGTGGCATGGAAGGACATTGATATGTTTTATCTTCTGTCTCAAACGTCTGAAACAGAAGACAAACGACAGTTTTGGCCAAATTGTAGCAAGAGCTTAGTGAACGTGTGGCTCTCGAGTGCAGAGAGCAGACCGTGGCCTTCCAGGGCGTGGCCGACCTGCCTGGGCGTCACACCGAGCATGGGAAACCTGCTTTGGCTACCCGCTCATCACCTCAAAGTCTATTTTTCGCAGTTGAGGACGAGCTATTTGTCTTTCCAGAGGTTTCAGCCCATGGCTTCTGGAGCTGTGAAGAGAGGTTAACTCCAGTGTTTTCCTCTCTGGAGAGTAGGTGAGTCTCGTTGACACAAGTTCTCCACACTCAAAGCCCTTGGTCCCTATGGCAGCAGGGTCAGGGTGGCCTAAGCCTTGGCATTAGGGAGACCTTTACAGGGACCAAAAGGCACGTGGAAACTACATTTTCAACAAACAGTCCATGCACTGGTTAAGAATGGTGACTGCTGCCAAATGGGAGTGTCATCAAGAAGTGGGAACCAAGAAACTCCTCTCCTGCCTGGAGCCCCGCTTCCTGACCCTGTGAACCTCAGTGAGCCAACAGCGCCAGGCCTTGGTTTTCATACCCGTAGAAGGTGGTCAGATTGTGGGGGCGGGGCGACCTTTCCAGCTGTAGATCTGAGCCATGATAAACCAAACAGGCAGGGACCAAGTGTTACTCTGTGCTCCATTTCCATGGCCTTCACTTTTTGGTTTGAAAAATGAAATGCAACTAGAAGCATTTCCAGGTATAGAGAAAAGAGCAAATGGTAATAGTGCCCCTTGACATAAATGGGGTTTAATAAATCAAAGTGGCTTCAATTTAGTTTCTGCACATACACAGCACCATAATGCTGGCTTGAATGTGTACTGAAGTGAGCAAGTATCAGTGTGCGAGCCTCTGGCTGGAAGACACTCTTCACTCCAGGAAGCATAAACAACTGGCGTTTTTTCCCGGAACAGTTAGAGAATTACACGACAGCTAGGTGTACCTTAAAAATATTCTTTCTTTCAATTCTGGTACCTAGCAGAAAAAGACCTACCAGGGCCTCGTAGCAATGGTCCTTTCGGAAGCACTGGAAGTCGGATTGTTTTTTGGAGTTCTGCTGAAGGTTTTGCTTAATGTGGCCCAAGATTTGATGAGTACTTTTTTAAGGTGACCTGATCATTTACAGGAGGCATGACAGACTGGAATGTCTCCCCACTCTCTTATCATTCTGCCACAAATAAAAAAAGTATAACAGAGAAAACGATTTGTTGAAAACAAAACAAAAAAAATCCCCAAAATATAAAAAAGTAGACTGTGTAAGAGTTTTAGAACAATATCCTTTGAATTTCAAATAACCATTTCCACATCTGAGAAGTATCCCTGAGTTATCCCAGGGTGGGGGAATTTCCAGCGAGTCCTCAGGGCCATCTAGGACACTGAGTCATTTGTGAGGGGCAGAAATGCAGTTCCTGGGAGCAGCTGTAGAGCAAGGAGCTGTCCTGCAGGGAGTGGTCTTGATGTTCCCTCAGCGCGGGCAGGGGATGAGTGCATCACTGAGGGGGCTGGCCTAGCCTCTCAACCCAGATCTACCTGCAGGTCGGAGTCCTCTGGGCAGCTTTAAAAAGTGGGGATGCTGGTCGGGCACGGTGGCTCACGCCTGTAATCCCAGCACTTTGAGAGGCCGAGGTGGGTGGATCACGAGGTCAGGAGTTCGAGACCAGCCTGACCAACATGGTGAAACCCCATCTCTACTAAAAATACAAACTTAGCCGGGTGGGGTGGCATGCACCTGTAATCCTAGCTATTCAGGAGGCTGGGGCAGGAGAATTGCTTGAACCCGGGAGGTGGAGGTTGCAGTGAGCTGAGATCACACCATTGCACTCCAGCGTGGGTGACAGAGTAACACTCTGTCTCAAAAACAAACAAACAAACAAACAAACAAAAAACGTGGAGATGCTGAGGTTCTAGCCCAGACCTGGTGGGTCAGAGTCAGTGGCAGACAGGAACCTGCATCTGACTTATGAAGATTCTTCAGTGCTGCTGATGCACAGGCTGGGAACTACTGTGTCCAAGACACAAAGCTCTCAAACTCCACACCAAGCTTCATTCTATGAGGTACCAAGTATTAGAAGCAGGACATACCATCAAGCAAGCTCTTGTTATGTGAAAAGTTAAAAATATCTTCATTGAATTCAGGGTCTACTTGACTCCCAAGAAGGCATCCAGATCATTTGGGAGGTCACAGCCATGTTTTCTAAGTATTAGGTACTCAAAAAATATTTGCTAACTGGACAAATGAATGATTTTTACAAACTTCTAATACAATGTCCTGAAAGGTCACTGCTGCCTAGCACGAGTAGCCCGTAATGCTGGCAGAGGCCACCCGGCCAGGCTGTCATGCAATTTGGAGTCCTTAGACAGGGGCCATCAGCCTAGCTTCAGCCACACCAACAGGAGACCGTTACCACATCTTGTCTATCACTTATTTACACAGACAAGCCCTCCAATGCTGCCTCCTGCTCATCAGGGACAGGGGCTCCAGACCTCTAGAGGGGTGACTTGTATGGGGGCTGCCCTGGAGAGACGGAGCAAGGGGCACAGCTCATTGTGGACTCAGATAGACATC
Source organism: Aotus nancymaae (assembly GCF_030222135.1). Lineage (NCBI taxonomy): Eukaryota > Metazoa > Chordata > Mammalia > Primates > Aotidae > Aotus > Aotus nancymaae. The sequence goes on along the minus strand of NW_026988412.1, from coordinate 5,356,541 downwards.
GTGGTAGCAGGCGATACTGACCCAGCCTTCAATCATGAAGAGAGAAATAGACTTAAGTAGATCAGAACCATGATGCTTGGATTCGGAGCCTCTTGTGACTGGATCTCAGCATTCCATCTTCGGAACCAGGGTGAATTTTACATGAACACGTCGGTAAGCTTCCTGCATTGCTACCAGCTACCATTTTGGATGCATGTTTAGGCTTTGGTTAAAATATGCTTTCAAACAATTCTAATAAAAATGAAAACCACCTTTTTATTAGATGCCAGGGTAAACTTCATTTTCTTATAAACTATAATGAGAATGAGAGAAGCATACAGCACCAAAGTGCTGTGTTTCCACTTTATTAAATGATCACAGTCAATCAGAATTAAAGAGGAAAGAGGGTTAACTGGAGAGTCGGGTGGGGTGGCTGCCATCGGTGGGGCTGTTGCTTTCCCAGCGTGGCTGCCCGTCCCACGGTGTGTCCTGGCACACACACACGTCTGCAAGGTGGGTTATGCGTGAAGCTCCCTACCACCTAGGAAGGAACCTAGATGTGAAGCATTAGGAAAATTAAATATCAGGAGACAGCAAAATAAGAATCAAATGACACGCTATAACTTAATTTACCATATTTATCCAAGTTTTTCCTTATTTACATGTACTAAACATTGTAGGCCTGAAAACATAAGGAAACATTCACTTCATGTGTGTCACACGGAGATACTGAGTGCAACTAAAACGATGGTTGTTTCGTGTGGAACTTCCCTTCGGATGCAGACAGTCCCCTTCAGTAGATAGAAAGGTAGCACAGTTACATTTACGACATCACAGTTAGGTTTTAAAGGATTCATCAGATCTCCACATGACACCAATACGGCAGGTCCGCGGAGCACAGGCTGCCACCTGAGGAAGGTCAGGAGGACGGGTTGTGCATGGCTCTGTGGATTTGCATGAGCTGTTTGTAAGGCTAAGGGTCTGATCCATCAACCCACGTCACCAAGTTTGGGTCACCCCACTTCCCCAACACGTGGCTCTTAGGAACTGCAGACTTCGTTGCTGAGGACAATTGTGACAGTCATTCACCCAGGCTAAATTTCTGCACTTCTGTCTGCTGAAGCCTTGATTAGTTTTAAAAAGTCATAATTTTTTTAAAGTTCAAAAGCCTAAGTACAATGAGACTATAAACATCAGCTTCACTCTGGACGGAATCTGGGAATAGGTGCACAGAGAAGCGAGGGAGCTGGCCTGGTCCTGCCTGAGGCCAGCGAGTCTTATCACATTTTGGCCCCATCAGGGCCACTTCTGTTTCCAGATGGCTGACCTACTGGTGCCACCGTGATGAGTCAGCGCTGTGCCTCAGGTGGGGCCCTGCTGGATGAAAGATCCTCCACAGTTTTGCTGAAAGAGATTTATGACAAAAACACAATATTTGCTTTTCTAAAAAAAAAAAAAAAAAAAAAAGAAGGAAAAAAGAAACTTGATCATTGCAATTTTCCACTCCAAATAACAAAAGTGACTTCAGCCCATGTGATGGTGAGAAATGAGGATGCCAGATTCCCTCCTCCACATTCCAAATCTCCAGACCAAAACTGCTACTGAGAATGGCAGGCTCAAAAAAACTGCAATCACCAAACTGCTGGCTGTCACCCGGGGTCACTATAATCCTCAGGGGTACAGGAGGGTGGAGTTATTTTCGGCCTACGATTGAATTGCCCACCACAAGGTTGGGATCACTGGTTCGTGGAGGCAACATGAAATCTTGGGGCAGAAGTCCAGCAGGGTTAAATTCGACTCCTAAATCCTGACACATGTCTTCTACTGAAGCCAGGAATTCTGCCACAGGAGTTTCTAGGGCCTGAAGATGAAACGCTCTCCCAGAGGCGACCTGCTGGTAGAGACCTACAGGGGACTCTGGCGCCCAGGAGTGTGCGATGGCCTTCCTGACAGGAGTGAAGTAAACTGGAGGCAGGGGCAGCTCAACAGCGGGCTCAAGCCTGGCGACGGCGGCCAAGCCACGCTGCCCAGAAGTCGTGAATCATTTAAAATAAAGGGGAATTTGCTGATGTGAGAGAAAATGCTGGGACTCGCAGTCACTCTTCACATTGTCCTTCAGCCCCTGTGAGTACCCTGGGACCTTCCCAAGACAGCCCGGGGCCGGAGCTTCCGTCCACCTTGGGGTACCCTCATTCTCTAGTGTTCAGGGGGTTCTCACAGTGCTCCTGCTGGTGGGCCTGGCCTCAAGCTCTATCTGCAATCCCCTATAAAGCAGAAAAGCATTCTCCCCAGGATGAGAAGGCCCATCCTCCCGACAGGAATGACCGCCTCAGCCCCTTCTCATTTGTCTCAGGAATGAGTCTGGTTCCTGGGTCTGCCCGTTTTCCCTATGAAGACCAGGTTCCAGTCAAACTGGCTCCAAAAAACCTGGCTCCTCAGTGAAAATGGCCGCTCTGATGGGGTGAGAGCCTCAGAAGGCTTCTCCAGACCCAGGTGGCCAAGGAGGCTGAAGCTAATGAGTGCGTGTGAGGGCAGAGGCCAGAGGAAGATGGGGAGGCCTCGTGCACAGGGCCCACCTTTCCCAGGACCGGCACCCGATCATGAGTCCTGAATTAGGGGCAGTGTCTCGTGTGCTGCTCTCCATTCCCAGTGCAGGCCTGACTCTGCCCCGACGTGTGGTGAGAACAAAGCCTGTGCGGAGGGGCTGGACTCTGATGAGTCTCTTGGATTTCCTTCCCAAGTGAAGTGTGGGGTGGAGCAAACCTCCAGCTCTGAGGCAGGTAGAGGGCCCAGGGTAGAGCCGGGGCTGACCAGCAGCTCTTCCCTGCTGACTGATTTCTCTTGCAGGACGGGCAGGGCCCACCCAGGGCTCTCCAGCAGGAGAGGGCTCACCATTGCTTCTCTTTTCATTCATTCATTCATTTTTTTTAAAGAAAGAAAACAAAACAGGTCTAATGTGCCTTCCTTGGAGCCAAATGGGCAAAAATATAAGGATTAAATCCCTTGCTTGGAATCTACCGACAGCTCTGTGTGACAAGAAACATTTCTGAGGCCCATCTGAGGCCTCTTCGGGCAACAGAGACAGGAGCAAAGTTTCAGCGTGAGGCTTTTGGAGGCAGGAGGCCATTCGAGGGGTGCCCATCTTGGCCTAGCACCTGAAGCCGGCATGCACCTTTTATGTGGATGTGGTCTGTGCTGTTTTGAGCCTTGGGACACTTTCTGTCCTGCAGACACTCATGCAAGGACAGGATCCTGTATATCTGGAATCTTCTGAGTGTTCTAAGATAGGGGCATCACTGTCATGACCTGAAGGGCTTCTGCATGGTGAGGAGGACCTCTGCTCAGTTAGAGGGCATCAGCTACCATGTGGAAAAACTATGGACAACTGAGGTAAAACTTCTCCTGGGCAAAGACCCGGGGGAAAGCCAACTTCCATGATGATGAAACTTTTGAGTAAACCATACATCCTAATATAAAAGGAACTAGCAAAATCAATGCAGACAAAATTCCTGAATTAGACAATTGTTTTGCCAGTCCCTCTGTGAATCATGCTTGGGTTCATAAATGAGAAGAAATAACTTGGGGTGCAGAAGCCAGCTGCCCTCTGCCCCCTCCCTGAAAGCGCAGAATCTTCTGCTGTGATCTGCCCTGAGCAGCCACACCAATGCCCATGTGACAGTGGGTTCGCCTCCGGTTTTTGGTGACTTTTTCTTTCTTCTTTGGAAGTCCAAGGTTTGTGAGGTTTCAGGACATGATGACACAGCCTAGTTGGAGTCCCATCTGAAATACTGTAGTGGGATTCATCATGGGCTTCAGAAGTCCACTAATGGGAAGACCTGCTGAGGGCACTAGTGCAGCAAGGAAGTTTCCTGGAGACTCTGTGTTTAGTGGCTCGAGGCAGGGGCAGGAGAGCGCGTTCCGTCTCCTCCTCACTCAGGGGCTCTTCGAGGTCAGCACTCAGACTGGAGGCCAGGGCCCCTACAAAGGAAGCAGAGAACTGCTAAGTTGTGGAGGCAATGGAGGCTCTACGGCCACAGATTTCAGGGAGGATTTGTGGCACTCAGAAGGGAGGGAAATTCCCAGGAGAAGGGTCTAGTGACCCTTTGCTATGATGGCAAAGATGTTTGTTGAATGAATAAACACATGAATGTCTTTCTTCGTATTCTTTGCCCTGGGCTTTTCTGTAGCATAAAAGAAGCTATGAATCTTGTGAAATTAATTTCGACTTACTGTCCAATTCACAAGTAAAGAATGAAGAGAAAAGGCATCTGGTCATAGTGAAAGGGAGCAAGAGCCACGGAAGAAGCAGTGGCTGGAGTCAGTGAAAAAGCCCGTGAAACTTCAGAGGATGCTCTGCAGATCCCTGGCGGTGTTCCTGCGATCTCCACGTGTTTACATACTCATATTGTACACAATGAGTTACAACTCAATTATTCCCCAAAGGGTCTAAGACTAGAGGTCGGGACTAAATTGCTTGTCTGAATGAGTCCAGATGAGCATACAGCTGTTTAGCACTGGAGGGAAATGGAATAAAATTAAAACCTGCGCATCTGCACCACCCCCGCTTCCCCAGGGCTGCCGTCGGCGTGCTCAGAGGAATACAAGAATGCCTGCTGCAACACCGAGCCGCTGTTGCGGGTGGAGCTGGGTCTCCCATGGGACGGTTCTGCGAGCGAGAGGATCATTTCATCACCCTTCCCCGTGTAGCGTATTTTAAACCCCTGCTGGGAACAGACCTCAAAGGCAGTTTCCGCACCTTCCTCCCCGCGTGCTTCACTCGCAGGGCTTTGGCCTTGGAAATGCTTATTATATTACTGGCATTTGAAATTAATTTCAGTAGGTTATTTTATTCACAGAGAGCATCTGTTTTCATTCTCTGACCTTACCTTATTGTTTCTAGGAAGAGTTTCCAAAATCAATACTTGGAAGCGTGTTGGACCTATGGTAGCAACCTGGCCCAGTTTAGTACTTTCAGAGTCCGGGGGCTTCCCTGCTGCCTCCCTTCTTCTAGGCTCAGTAAGGTCGGGCAAACAGGGAAGGCTCACTATTCTGATCTTTAAAACAGGCTGCAGTCGGGTGCGGTGGGCAGATCACTTAAGCCCAGGAGTTCCAGATCAGTCTGGGAAACGTGGTGAAACCCCATCTCTACGAAAACAATGCAAAATTTATCCAGGTGTGTGGTGCGCGCCTATAGTCCCAGCTATTTGGGAGGCTGAGGTGAGAGGATTTTGAGCCTGGGAGGTCACAGCCACAGCGAACAGTGATGGCCTAACTGTGCTCCAGCCTAGGTGACAAAGTGAGACCCAGTCTCAAAAAAACAAAGAAAAAAAAACACCACACACGAAAACCCCAAAACATAAAACAAAAACAGGCTGCTTCTGACGAAGGCAACCACTAGACCACCACCCGCGAGAGAGGCCGGATTGTTACAAGGCAGCTCTCTACCCCGTTGTAGCTGGCGGTGGGTTGACACTGGCATTTAATCCAGGCTGTGGTGCAGCAGGGGAGAACGCACTGGATTTAATCCCAGATAATATTCCAATCCCAGCAACTCAGCTTACTACGGTAATCAGATTGACTGGAATAAAGTAGCCAAAAAAAAAAAAAAAAAGCAAGTAAATAAAAGATACAAAGTGAGATTCAAAAAGAAAGAGTGAACCTTTGCTAATGGCTGGGGGCAAAGGGCAAAGCAAGGTCCTCCCGCTGGGCTGGACCCGGTGCCACAGTGCCCTACACATGCCTCTGGTTCCCAGCTTTCTGCTGGCACATTCTCATCTGCACTGGCCCCTCGTGCCACAGTACCCCATGGTGGGAGGCGGCAGCTGCTGGATGGGCAGGCGGGCCACAAGGTAGGGCCACCTTCCTGATATGACACGTCCGTCCACTTGCAGCTCTGGGTATGACTCTACTCGCACTGCCTCTTCCCGGCGATGGAAGCCACAGGTCTATTCACAGGACACTCAAACCTCACCTCCCCACTTTGGCGGCAGGAGCAGGAGGACATGCTTGGACATGGCGGGGTCTCAGCAAATGCAAAGTTTTGCAGCAAAGTGCCCTGCTGGGAGGGGACTGTACAATCCTGCTCTGCTCCATCTTGACACGAGCACCTGGACTCTTGAGGCTCGTGTCACCTGTTGGGGCTGACACGAGTGAGCCCAGTTTGGGACAATACCAGGACTGGATTAAGCCATGGCGGAGGGGAAGAGAAAGGGCAGCTGGCTGGCGGCTCGGCGGGCTGTGGCGCTGGCTGCTCCTCCGGCCTGCAGGTCCAATAGCCCTGCCTGGCAGACGGGGGTGAAGGTTTGGATAAACCAACAAATCTAAACCGACACTTCCATATTTACTGAGACAAAGTGACTGGTGTCTGTGCCCTGCATTCCACTGTGGGTGACAGGCTCATCAGTGGCAGCTCACTCACTTGCTCTCTCCTGTGAATGGCACTGCCATGGTCTTTGTCATTACCAACTGCTCTCCTTCCACCTGTGAGCCTGGGAGGTGGTACAGCCCGGCCAGCGTGGGACAGGGTTTTCAGACAGCCCTGCCAAGGTAGCTGCCATCCATCAGAGTGCTCTGGGCAGGGCCTGGACCCCAGACCCAGGACAGAAAGGCGGGCTGTGGAGGTCACACCTGCCATGGCCAGCCTGTCCTCTGGGTCCTAGACCGCAGCCGATCCCTGGGTCTCCGCCCTCTGCGCTCCTGCAGCTTTTGTCTGCTTTTCCTTCCCCAGCTGTTCCATTCAGCAGCCCCCGCCACAACCTGCCCTCCCCTTGTGGAGGCCTCGGAGGCCTCCATTAAGGCTGGCGGTCAAAGGCCGGCCCAGCACGTGCCGTGTCTTATCGGCCCATCTCAAGAGCCTGCTCCTTCAGGCTCCGGCAACAAAAAAGGGGGCGGCCCCAGCGCCCACCGCTCCCTGCAGCCCCACACACAAAAGGGCGGGTGACAAAGACATTTTCCGGGATGGCAGGTGTTGGTGTCGGATTCCTCCCCGAGTGCACGGGCAGAAGAAAGGCAAGGCTGGGCTTCCCTGGGCAGCGCAGACATGCAGGGGCAGGAGTTCGGGCAGGGCCCCTCAGGAGGGGAAGGCCCCGGAGGGCGAGGAGCACTGTGGCAGGATCCACTCCGGAGGGCGGCCAGTTAAAGTCCCACCCCCTCCCCAAAGCAGGGTGGCTGGACAAATCCACTGAAGTGTCTGTCTTACCTTGCTCAAATATTGTAATGAGACCTTTACGTGTTTTAATCTGAAGGGAAAGAACACAAAATCGAATGAATACAAACACAGCACCCCCACAGCTCCAACCTGATAATCAACACAGTGCTAATAACGCATGTATCCCTGAGCTGCCCAAGCATTCCTGCAGCCTTGTCGATTAGTAAGGACTGAAAATTTACTGGAAAATTCTACTTGATAGGACAAAATACAAGCCGACGTCATGCTTACAAATGTGAAATGAGAGAGACATTAAAACTCCTAGGACCTACTGCTGCAGACCTTGTCGGGAGCCCTACAGATGCTGGACAGCACTGACTGCTATATCCTTTTCCTGCTCGCCAACCTTTCCCGACTGATTTTGTCTAAAATACAAAGATAAAAGTGTTTTCAAGACAAGCATTTGAAATTCGATGGATGGCCTGAAAAAATCATTGAAACCCCCTAGGTGGGCAAGTTTACATGTCTCCCAGTTTCATTTTACAGATTTCTGAGTTATACAGTGTGTTAATTCAATATTGGTGTCAGCTGCAATGTGACAGTCCCCAGGGAGGGGACATGAAGCATCCTGTGCAGAGGAAAGCTTGGGAGCTGACCCTGAAGCAGCGCAATTAGACCACAAGGGTCACTCTCACCCCAGAGCAGGGTCTCAGTAGTCACACTGAACTGAGGGCGATCGTAGCTTTTCTGTGCTTTGTGGCAGGTTCTTCCATCCCTTCCACCATCCTATTCCTATGGGGGTTCCTTTGGCGAATGCACCCTCTTCCCACATCAGGCAGTAGCTTCTGAACTCTCAGCAACCCCAACTCTCCTGAAGTCCGTGCCACTAGACGAGCATCAAATCTGGACAAAGGACATTTATCAGCGGTGTGGGCCATGGTCTGCACGGCCACAGCTGTAAACGTGGATTTTCTACTGACCTGCTCCGCCAAGATTGCCAAGGCTGGCACAGTGACAGGGCAAGTTTCTAAGACGGTGGCTCCAGCGGCCATCAGGAGGTGACCGCTAACATTCTCTTAGCCAAGGCTCCATGAAAGAAATTTGTACTGCTATGGAGACATCTTTTCCAATCTATTGATGAAAACTCCCTTTCTCCCAAGAAAATTATTCAGGGTTAGGAAATTCTGGATCAGAAACTGAGTGTGGGTGGTGTATGAGCCCTGGTCTGATTTCCAACCACTGTGAACACCGCTCCTTCTCCAGACTTGGTTGTGCTTCTTGGGCACAAGAGGTTCTGGGCTGCTGCTGACTGTTGGTCACAGACTAGAATGTTTTCCGCGGATCCTCTGGATGATTTAATCATTTAGATTTCTGATTTCCCCCCAGTGCTCTATGCTGCAGGGCCCCCATTTCCTCTCACGGAAGACAGCAAACATACAGCATCTCTGCATGGGTCTTCCTTGAGTTGAGGAGGCTCGGCTTTTAGAGCACCACGCCACTGACACCCTCCAATGTGAGCAAGGGGTCTCTTTATGAAGGGGCTCCTTGATCTCACTCCCCTGCAGCCCCTCAGCCCTGGTTATGCTGCGCGTACAGGCACCCGATTGGTAGAAACCAAGAAAGCAGATGGCGCAGCTAACAATGGAGGACTTGTTTGTAATTGCTGATGAGGACTGGGTTGCCCCTCTCCCGTGCATCCCCAGACGCAGCCTGGTGTGGTGTGCTGGACCACAAAGAATGTCTCAGAAACTGCCAATCCATGGTTGAGTTAAGGAGATGCAAAGACAGAGACAGTTGGGGCTGCCTTGATTATTCCATGGGGCTCAAATGTCACTTGCCCTTGACACATGGCAGTGCTCCCAAAGGGTGGAGTTTCAGTCGTGGAGCAGAGAAGTAAGCTGTCAGCTTCCTGATACATCCGTGGGGTACCCACAGGGCACTGACCAACCTGGGCAGTGTGGAGGGCACCTGGAGGGTGCTGTGCTTGGAGATGGGGGATGGGAAGGGGCCAGGAGGGACCTGATGCCTGAGGGGATAGGGGAGAGACACAAGGCCTAACTGTCCCACCCTTGTGTCAAATGGGCAGCAGATATGTGCCAGGCACTGTCTTAGGCTCTGGGTTACAGTGGTGACCAAAGCAGATGAAACTGCTGCCTCTGGAGGCTCTGGGAGAGGAGTTATAGCATGTATAATGAGGGGATGTCACCTCTTGGGGTGGCAAAACAGCCTGCTCTTTAGTATATGCAGCACAGGTATAAGTACTGTAAGTAAACAGATACAGTGTTTCTGTGCTGTTTCAGGGGAGGGGACAAACTGGGAAACCAAAATGCCTCAGAAGTTCCATGGGGGGATGATAACAGATAAAAGGTTGAGACAGCTGGGTGCAGTGGCTCACGTCTGTAATCCCAGCACTTTGGGAGGCCAAAGCAGGCAGATCACCTGAGGTCAGGAGTTCAAGACCAGCCTGGCCACCATGGTGAAACCCCATCTCTTCCAAAAATTACAAAAAAATCAGTAGGGCGTTGTGGTGGGCGCCTGTCATCTCAGCTACTTGGGAGACTGAAGCAGAGGAATCACTTGAACTCGGGAGGTGGAGGTTCAGTGAGATGAGATCACGCCGTTGCCCTCCAGCCTGGGCAACAAGCGAAACTTCATCTCAAAAAACAAAAAAAGTTGTGACACTGGGTTACAGGGTTAATGTGCGTCTTAAATTCAAAGTCGTTTTTACCTATTTATGGTGCTGGGAATCAAAGCCAGCCCCACTCACATCTAAGAGCAGTTAAGCGAGACTCCTCAGGGACAGCCCTTAACAGTTTAACCCAGACACTGAGAAGCCAAACTGTGGCCAATTGGCAGCTCAGACACAGAGTTTGAGCTGGGGAAATCCAGAAGTCACTTCTGAAGAAAGATGTCTTGCTTCTTCGCCTTGTGTGACTTCTCCGATACTCTGGGTATCAATAGGGCTTTAAAGCAGCACAGGAAACAAGAGGCTGGCTGGAGATGTGCTGTGTTCTATGCAGCTCTGCCTGGCAGAGGCGTTCCAGGAATGGTGGGCCTTTCTATGGCATGCTTTCTCCAGCTGTACTCACTGGGACTGCAAGGGAGCAAGGCTGTGAACCAAGCTTCTTGCCTCTGAGGAAAGGCTGCCATCCAGGAACGCCACCTGGGATGACGCTCGGCAGGGTCAGACAAGAAACGCGGCTGCCTGTCCCTGGATCCTGGTTACTGAACAGTCAGTGTGGAAAATGATTAACTGGTTCAAGATAATTAGGAAAGAGAATGATTTTGAGAGCTGGCAGGGATGAGGGAGAGAAACAGTGGACTAGGGCTCCAGCTTTAGGCAAGTGCTAAATATCCTACCAGCAGGAAGGCGGACAGAGTGGGAGATCAGAGAGCTGTCTGGGCTATTCAGACCCCTTGGAATGGCTCTGAGGAAGGGAACAGGTGCAGGCATGGATGGGGTAAGCCCACACACTCAACACTGGCAACCCAAGGCCAGTGGGAATTAGCCAGCCTAATTAACATCTCCAAATGGCCCAAGGATGGCAGCAGTGGCTGTGTCCTGGTCCAATCCAGCAGCAGTGGCTGTGTCCTGGTCCCGGCTCTGACTCTGGGTTTGGCTTCATCTTTCTGGTTGTTGGTCTTGCCCATCAACTTTGGTTCAGAAGCTGAAAGCTGGGACAGCTGGACTGGCCGGAAGGGAGGGAGGAAGGGAAAGTGCGTGGAGCGTGTCCCTGTATGCACGCTGCTCCCGTGCAGGGGCTAAGTGAGCAGGTGGATCATTGGTAAAAAAAAAATTTCCTGGCATTTTTTTCTTTCTCTTCATGACTATAATGTACTCATATGAATCTATGACTAAATTATACTAAATTATACATTTAAAATTAATAGCTTGGTGCCAACTTCTTGTTAGGCCATCATTAAGAAAGGTTTCCAGACCCTCTCGCTCTCACAGAACATAAATACCAAGATTTCCATTGCATCTTAGCCACGGGAAGGCTCTGCACTTTCCCAGACTGAATTCACGTGAGTGAATGGCCACACAGGACCCAAACGTTCACGGCAGAAAAATTCACAGTGGCCAAAAGTAGAAACAGCTCAAATGTCCATCAACTGATTAATGGACCAACAAAATGTAGTCTATCTGTATGGTGGAATATTTGGCAACAAAAACAAATGGAATGGGCTACACACGGAGGCACCCTGAGAATATGCTAAGAGAAAGAAGTCAGCCACCAAAGAGCACAGATGGGATGATTTATTTATATGAATTGTCCAGAATGGGCAGTCCATAGACACGAAGAGTAGATTCGTGGTTGTTCAGGGTTGAGGAGTGGGTGGGGAGAAGGGGGATTGACTATCGGCAGGCTGTTTAAAGCGGGGAGGAAAATGTTACAGAATTTGATTGTGGTAATGGTTGCTCAAACTTATAAATAGACCAAAAACATCGACTTGTATACTTCATGTGGCTGAACTGCAGGATATGTGAATTAGATCTCAATAAGCTGTTTTTTAAAATGGCAAAATAGAACAGAAGGTCGTCTGGGTGGCACTACTGCTCTTGCGATTTCAAAAGTGACACAACAGAATGGCTCCAAGATTTCAGGGAAAAAGTCCCCTGGGGCACCCAGGCAAGCAGGGGAATGAGGGTGGCAGCAATGAGGTTCTGTAGATGCCACCAGCACCCCTCCTGCTGTGCCACCCCCCAAACCTCGCACCACCTCAAAGCAAACAGGGCCACCCCACCAGGGGCACACTGCTTCTCAGCGGCTTGTGTTCCCTGGTTGTCTCCCAAGTTTATCCTAACTTGAATTGACCTGTCTTAAAACACCTCAGGATTGACTGGGGAGGTGACGTAGGATTATCGTGTGATTTGTCCCAAGACACACTGGGAGTGCGTGCCCCACTCAGAACTACTTTTTAAAAATTTCCCTAATGATCAACAGCTCAAGAAAATGTAGCAGCTAAGTCTATGGAGGTTGTGGGAGGACGGTGAGTTCTAGGTATTTGTCTGAGCTGTCTGAGCAAACACTGCAGAAGCAATGGAAGTGTCTGGTAGTTTTACTGATAAAAACTGTCTTGTCCTCAGAAAGCAATTCTGGCCCATAATTAAGATACTTTCTACACGTGAATTATTTGTGGTGCTCCATTTGAATTGTCAAGTAGGCAACCCTTTAGGTAAATTTCTCAGTTATCCGTGCCAAAGTGGGTGGGGGCACCTTTGCCACTGTACAAATCGTACAGGACATACATTCTAGAAAACAGTCCTTTCTGCCGTTGGGGAGGAACGTTTTGCCATTGCCGCTGAAGAAGGGCTCCTCCCCTCCACTGGTTGTTCATTCCTGTGGGTGGGTCCCCAGAGCAGGCAGGGAGAGGCAGGGGCTGGAGGGTGGAGCAATGAGTCCTGTCTGAGAACAGAGAGGCCTAGCTGCTCGAGCCCTGGTCTGGACATGACCAGCAACCTGGTGACAGAAAAAACAGCCTGCCTCCATTCCTCAACTGTCAGAGAGAGACATCTTGCCTGAGGGAAGGGGGACTCTGGGGAAAGCGTGCAGTAAATTGCAAATCTCTACACATACATAAAGAATGATTGCAGTTCACAGAGTCCTGGAGACCATTTTTGTAAGAGTGAAACAATGCCAGGGAGCCTCCGCCTCCCATCCGCGCCCTTCTGCATCACTGAGGTGTTTAAAGTCTCTTGAAGTCACTTTCTGTGTAGTGGGGATGGCCATCTGCACGATTCTTCATACACACCTGTGCATATGACCACTGGACCTCACAGGGGTCTGCAGGGCCTTGAGGGCAGGGTGGGACATGTGGCCGAGCTCCACATTCTTCCTGTCTGGGCAATCCAGGATAGGCACTGTGTTCTGTGGTGCTGGGGCGAGGGGGCATCACTGAGGGCCCGTCTAGTGTCCCCAGGGAACATTCAGGCAGAACACCTCTTATGGTCTTGTATGAGCATAACATCCATTCATTCACCAGACACATATGACATGCCTGAGCGTGCCCGGAGATGGGAATACATGGCGAGTAAACAGTCATGGAAGTTGTCCCCACCCCCACAGTGCACCCTACCCACTGAGGCCGGACTGACTTTTGTAGAAAAGGCATTTCACAGCACTCCGCTGCTTCACAGCCTTTGCGTGCTGCCAACCTCACCAGAGCAAGAGCCAAGGTCTCGCCCTCTGCCTGCAAGGCCACTCTGGCCTTCCCGTTCCTCCTGCCCACCCCTGGCTAGCTCAGCTCTAACCAGGCTGGGCTCCTTGTCAGGAAAGCCCCTGCCTCAGGCCCTTTCACCTGCTCTTTCCTGCCCCTCCCTCCTTGTCATTTCTTACCCGCCGCCTTTTCAGGGAGGCCCGCTCTGATCCCCTATTGTCAAGTGCACGCCCACCCCAGGTGTGCTGGGTTTTCTCAGTGGCACTTCTGAGACCCTTTTCCTGTTGTCTTCTCTCCTCCGCACTCATCAGCTGCTGCCAGCAGGCACTACTGTCTCCTGCCCTGTCTGGAAGGTGGGCTCTAGTGAAGGGAGGGCTGCTGTCTATCTTGCCCATCTCTGCATCTGGCATATTTGGTGTTCAGTAAACATTTATGGGATGAATATCTGAAAACCGACTTTCGTGGGCTTTATGAGATGCTCTGAGGAGTGAAGCTGCAGTTCCCATCTATCTAAATTGTAGCAAAGGTGTGTGCCTCTGTGTCCCCAGGTCTCGAATGGACCTGGGTTTTAACATCTCAATTTGGCCTCTAGCAAGTTGCTAGCTTTGGGTAACTGGGAGAAAGAGTGGAGTCAGCCTCACGGGCTACAGATTCCCTCTTCTGGCCTCCTTCTTCCTTCTCTGTGGCGATCCCTTTCTCCTCTGGGACTCTCACGTGTGATGCTGTTGGGTCAGCGATTGTCACCCTGGTCTGGAGCGCCTGGCCTCACGAAGCTGCATGCTCAGATGTCACCTGGAGGCTGTGGTATTCACTGGAGTTGCGCTGTTTCTCCAGCTGCTTCTCTGTACCCTTGGGATGTAGCTAGGGAGCAGGGCTTCCCTGATGACTGCGTACAGGCTCTGGGATGCATGCTGACTGCAGGGTCTGCCCAAACACATTCAGCAGCAATGGCAAGGCAAGGTGTATATGCTTTCTGTTTTGCCTGAGATTGGGGGTATGGGGGAGTGGAACCTTCCCAAGCCAGACCCGTGACTGCTTTTCCTTATCCTCAGGCAATCTCACAGATCACACAGTTCCACACAGGAGAAGACAGATGCTGGGATGGTGGAGGCCACTGGTTCCCACCACAGGTCACAGCTGAGTGCTGTGGGGAAGGCAAGAGGAGCCTCTGCGTGGGGCACAGGTAGGTGGAATGTGTCCTCAATGCATCTGGATTTCATTGTCTCATATTCTTGAAGTGGTCACAAAATAGGGTTTCCCTATTCTTTCTTGACATTCGCCACTGTGATGCTGCTAGGTTTCTTATGTGCCGAGAAGTGAATTTGGCCACATCAGTGCTGTAAATGCATAAAGTTATTTATTTCAAAATGGACGGGCACGTTTCCCATTTTTGAGGGGTTTGATTCCTCCAGCCGTTTGAGGGTCTTTAAAGGCTAATGGGTAAAAAGGTACCGGCTTTTCTCTACAAAGAGAAAACTATGCTAGTCACAGGTCTAGCTCCTGTTACCATCCTATATCTTTCTAGAAAAGGATAGTAGGAAATATTCTGTCTTCTTTCTGTCAGAAGACTTAACTGTAAGAGAGGTTCCATTTGGCCTCTGCTTGGTTTGGTTGTTGGTAAAGAGGAATTTAAGCAAAACCGCTGAGTCTTCTAGGAGGCCCCTCAGTGGCTGAGGTTGTGCACGCACCACCTGCTGAGCCAGGAGGTCACAGTCCACAAGGAATATGAACCTGGGGCGTCGGGAGCTCCAGGTTCTTCTGAAACAAATTTTCAAGGTTATTTCAAATAAACTTTCATTAAGAGTCATTTCCAAAAACTGTCTCAGAGAAAAATTCCTGGTACCTGCCAGCCATCTCTTGGCAACTGCTAACGCGTCCCCTGAGCTGTAATTAGCAGTCAGGCAGGGGGAGGATGCCACCTGCACTTAAACCCCTGTAAGGACTGCGAACCCAGAACTCACGCAGCATTTCACAGAAAAAGCCGCACACTCAGAATTCTGCCCGAGGAACAGATTCAGTGCAAGGTCGACACTTCAGAGTGAACGACCTCAGGCCACTTCTTATTCTGGGAACCTATGAATATTCCCCAGCACCAGCCCCGGGGTTGTCAGGAGTTGTCACTGTCCCCACAGTGGCTCTGACACATGTGGTTTCTTCCTCTCTGATCTTCTTAATTTACTATCCGCTATCTTATTGTTCTCGTCCATAGGCTTTCCAGTTCTTAGACCTTAGGCAATGTGGGGAGGTTCCAAACCAGCTGGCAGGATGCTTAGCAGAATATCTAATACACAAGAGGTTAGTTTTCACTCTCCTCAGAGTCACAAGGCAAATGGCATGGCCCATCTCAGGGAAATCTCAGGCTGGCTGGCTTTTTGACATGTGGTTATAGTTTGGAGGAAACTTATCTGGGCTTATTAATAAATAGCCATTTTTGTGACTCATGAGTGTCTGCTTTTTTCCAACAAGACTTCAAGCTTCACAAGGGAAGGAGAGACACAGGCCTGCACGAGGTTCCCAGAGCCTTATTTCGTGTTGCCTGAAGTGACCTGCACGGTCCTGCTAAGCAGCCGCCAGGGGCAAGGAGGGCCACGTCAGAGATGGTAACATCTGACAGGTAGCAGCAGTGCTTTTCTAGCCAAGCAAATGAGAATGCTTGTCTCATCTCTTTCCTTCCCCTTCCAGAGCTGACACCGAGGAGAGTAAAAAAGTTTTAAAAGAACAAAGGGATGAAGAAGCACGAAGCCTAAAGTGGTGCTAAACAGGGCGATCAATAATTCCCTTCAAAACCCTCGAGACCATCTATGAAAGCACCTCGAATCAAGTTTCAGTTACTTGGTCTGTGGATTTGCCGGCTCTTGGCTTTCCCTGCCTCTCTCCACAACGGGTTCTGATCAGATTGCTTGTCAGTGGCCCACTTTCACTAAGAGACTGGGAAGGAGGGGACAGATGAAACATAATTACGTGTGTTTGCTCTGCATCTTGCATCAGGCCCACATATCTGCGGTCTAGAGACACACCTGTGCTGCTTAAAGCAACAGCCTGATTCCTTCCTGTCCTCCTTTCTATTCAATCCTGTTCCATGTAGGAAAGAGATCCCATGCACCATTCTCTAAAGAATTCACAGTCCATTATGGAGAGAATACACACACACAGGATAAAGGCCTACATATGCTAGGGAAAATCAAGATATACATAATCACAAGTTGGATGGCACTAAAATGAAGACCTAAATATTACAGAGATGATTTAGGGCAGTGGTTCTCATTCCTGCTTGCGTATTAAAACGCCCTCAGTTTTTTTTTTTTAATTCCATGCTCAGGCCACACCCAGACCAATAAATCCGAATCTAGTGGAAAGACTCAAGTATCAGTATCTTTACAGCTTCACAGGGGATTCCAACATGCAGCCGGAGCTGAGCACCACTGGGTCTTGGTGATGGAATTATAGCTGGTAAAAAAAACTTTGTATCAATGTGGTACCATCTTTCCAAGAAGAATACGTCGTAAATGGAAAAAAATCCAAGCAAAAGTGGTCAGAATCGAGCCAGTTATGAGTGAGGGAAGACTTGGGCTGCATCCAGAAGGGATTATGGGGGTGGAAGAAACATCTGTGCAAGGCGGTTGTCTGTAGGAGGTGTGGCAACACTGTAGCCAGCTACAGCCAAGCGTGCTGAGGGTGCTGAGTGGGATGGCTGAGTTACTGAATAGATGGTGATATAAGATGACTTGTATTTAAAGAAAACTTCCGGGTTGGGTGCAGTGGCTCACACCTGTAATCCTAGCACTCTGGGAGGCTTGAGCCCAGGAGTTCAAGACCAGCCTGGGCAACATGGCAAATCCCTGTCTCTATAAGAAATACAAAAATTAGCTGGATGTGGTGGCTCATGCCTGTAGTCCCAGCTACTCAGGAGGCTGAGGCTAGAGGATAGCTTGAGCCTGGGAGAGGGAGGATGCAGTGAGCTGTGATCACACCACTGCAATCCAGGCCTGGGTGACAGAGTGAGACCCTGTTTCAAAAAAGGGAAAACTGGATTATCTGAATAGAGTAAAATTTGATTCTGGCCTTTAGTATTAATAAAGAGCTGGTAGCTATGGCTCTGCTTATGGGATTATTGCTACAGGGTGGGCACAGGGCTGGCATTTCCATGTGGAATGGGGAGGTGAAGGCTGGGTTGGCCCTGATTCCAACTTGCCCATGACCTTTGGTGGTCCCTTCATGGGACGGTCTTCAGCTTGCTCCAAATTAATATGACGGGGTTAGACATGACCTTTTCTGAAGTCCCTTCTAGTTCAACATTCTATGATGTCCTTTGTTGGCTTCAGCAAAGTTATGGGGAAGCTGAGCACATACAATTCAAAAGAAGTGCTATTAATTAAAACCGTATTAAGACCACTTTAACAGGGAGAGAAAGAATACAAATGAATCTGTCACATGACTATGCTTTCAATGTGTGGGGAAACTCTTTTTGGGGGTTTAGGGTAGGATTTACTTGTGTTGTTTCTAGGAGTTAACTTGATTATTAACTGCCCGGTGAAAGAGCCAAGGAAGATTACCTGTCAGGATTGCATGCAGAATGACAAGCCTGCATACGGTGTGGAGGTCTCAGCAAGCAAAAGCCGGCTGTAGCCATACCCCTTTGGGCAAAGGCTGGTGAGTTCTAAGAGGAGTTTATGTAGTGTCTACATCGCAGATTTGCTTTGGGGCGAATGTGTAACGTAAGTGCCTCCATCTGCAGTTTTAGGAGAAGATTTTACTGGCCACCAAAATGACTCAGTGACACCAGGCAGAGTCTTCTGGTAAAGGTTCTGCAAACTTAATACAATGACTGTGTTGTAGAAGAAAAACTACAGAAGTATTTTTCATTAGGTAAGTGGCATAATAAGCCTTTCCACAAGGGCGTCCATGCAATTGTGTGAAAGATGAAAGTTTGCTGTTTTGTGCAATAGCAGGAATGGCAGTGGCATCCTAAGACCGACTCAGACTAATCTGATTTAAGCTCCAAATACGACCTACATTGAAAGTGGCAGACTCTGGTGAAGCATAGTGAGGAATTTTCTCCCACTTGTTCTAAATCCTGGAGCCTTTACAATCCAGCCTATCATAAAGGAGGAAGTATTCTGACCATATCTTAGAGAAATCAAACGCTATGTTTATGCAGGGCTAACAAATAAACAAAGATCTGTGCTCCCTCTGCTGGCTCCCTATAGCAATATTGAAGGAGAAAGGAATCATACATAGTGTTGGCATCTTCAGCAAACACCAGTCAGTTTGGGTATTTTGAGAAGAACCACTCGTTTAACTTGGTTTTGAACATTCTCTGGGAAAAATCCATCTTTATCAACTTCTGACCAAGGCACTTGGAAATTCTTAAAATTAGATATTAAATGAGACATACCTGTAGCCCTTGGCTACCAGATTGCTAGCTGTGACTGTAATAGTGATTTGGGGATTGATTTATCAACAGACACAAGTGGATTCCTCCAAGATTTTAAGACCCAGACACAATCTTTAAGGCAGTTCTGAAAAAAAAATCTCAGGCCCAATGTAAAGTTTCTTTTTTCTCTTTTATGAGAGCAACTTCTAAAAAGTAAAGATTCACACTATTTATATCTTTTTCGATAATGTCAAACACTAGACTTGATTTTCCAAATCATTAGCATGCAGAAGAATGACCTCATGGTGAACAGATGCACTTGGCTGTGAGCTGCAGTGATTACATCAGTCCCTCCCAGCAGTGGAGGGTGCCCATTCCAGTTAACCCTTTCCCGGCCTCTCTGCTGCTCCCAGCAGTGGAGGGTGCCCATTCCAGTTAACCCTTTTCCGGCCTCTCTTCTGCTCCCTCTTTCTTGGGGATATGATTGAAAACACAAATTAAGTCTCCCACCCCAATATGTCTGTGTGTGTGAGAGAGAAATGTATGCGTGCATATATGTGTATATAAATGTATTTATGCAGGAAACATATATGTTAATTGCAACAATATTTTAATACTGGCTACTTTTTAGATTATTTAGATTATTTATTTCTGGTCAAAAAAGGAAGGTAAACTATAGGGCTAAGTAAAAAAGTAGTTGAAATACCTATTACATGTCAGGTGTTACCAAGACAAGTAATGGATGGAATAGATACAAGGTAGATGGCGGTTTTAAAAAATATTTTCTGATTAGGAAAACAGATTTTGTTTTGAAAGCTCTTTGAAAAAAGCTGAGCACTCATATATTAGCCGCTACACCACCAAGTGTGGTTGAGGGCTCGTCCTGAATGGAAGTCTGTTTACCTGGCCAAACCGCCCTCCAGGGCTCGTTGGGTGGATGGGTAACAGCACCCGAACTGGGAGAGTCAGAGGCAAAGGCCAATTTCCAACAGTGGAACCTTCAGGCAAAGGCCACTCCCACTGAGCACATCTCCCACTTTTACCTCAGACTTACAGGCTGATATTGGGGCTTTCCCTCTAGAAGTGGGGGCTACATGCTGCTTTCTAGCTTGCTGCTACCAATGCAGTGTGGAATGAATGTGGTGTTCAGGTGATGCTCCCTCTTCACTAATAATAAAGCTCCTTGTGGTGAGGATACAAAGAAAACCTAGGAGCTCCTAATTCCTCAGATTGTGCATATGCATGTGAGCCCAAGCCCAAGGCCCTGCTTTGATGACACTGAGGGCCAGAGATGGTCTGATTGGGTCCTAAGTGCACTGTGGGAGCTTAAGCGGCTCAGGGTCAATTTTTCCAGTTGGTTTGTTGCTTGGAAGAACAGACTTCACCTCAATTTCTTAGTTTAAGCTGGCTGGCTCATCTGGGTTTGACTGTACTTGCCCCAAGAACATAACAGTGTAAACAAATGAAAAATGTTTTCATCTGTAGAAGTAGTAACAGATAGGGGACAGGGATTCCTCAAAAGCAAAGCCAGTATGTAAATGAGAAGATGCTTCTGAAAACGTGCTTGTCTATGGTGCTGAAATGCTCCGTCCTCACTGCACTGCCCCACATTTCAGTTCAAGTCAAGTTTATATCTAGTTCCTTCCTACTCAGCGTTATGAGCTGATATGCAAAGAATTAAAACATTATGCCCAGACTTAAAAATCACACTTAAAGATAAGTATGACAGATGTCTAAAATATTTCCCACTCAACACTGAATATCTTAAACCATGAACACTATGAAATGTAATACTGACATTAATAATTTGAAAAGCGGAGGCAGTAGCATTTGTCTTGATATTCCATGTTTGGTTTCACGTCCCTTTTATAAAAGTTCCAATGCCCACCCTCACGTGCTGTCAGAATCTTTACTCTGCTAAGTAATTTTCAAAAATATGACGTTCCTGAAAAAGGCTATTAACAATCCTCTCCAGGAAGAGTTCTTAAAAACTCAAATTGCTCCTAGACTCTCACTCGACTCATCTCAATTGGTTTAAGTAATTATGGACTTTTGGAAAAGATCAAATTAGTTAACATAGAGGCTAAAATATAGACAGATAAAAAGTCCATCATTATTCATTTTGATAACATCTTAATAATCTTAAGAATGTAAAAGTTGAGTTAAGGAATTTAAACATCTAGTTATTATTTACTTTTTTAATTTTAAGAAATAAAAAGCTTTCTCTAGAGCTAAAAGAAAAAAGAAACCAACCGGCACTGAAAAATCAAGTCCTTCTGAAGATGGGAATAATCTCATGAGGGTGGGAAAAAGCTGAATGAGATCTTTGTAAAATTAGCTTTGCTACAGATCCCTCATGTTCTTTCACTGAAAAATTAGAAACGATTTAAAATCTCTAGCCAGACTGAGTATGAAATCTTCATTTCCCTTGAAACGGATTTTTTTTTGTCTTAGATAGAATGTTGGCAGAGTGTATAAAAGAATTCAATTCACAGCTGTTCCACTTTTTTAATGTAAGAAACATTAATCAAAGCTTTAAGTTATAAGCTTTTCTCATGTTGCTTAGTATTCCAGTTCAACAAAGATCAATAGAGGCCATCCCAGTGTTCCTTGACGCCTCACCAGGAAGCAGAGGCGTGATTATGCAAATCGCGCGGCTCCCGCACCTCTGCCAGCCTGCTTATCTCCCAAGCCTTCTGCCTGCTGCTCCTGGCTCCCTGCGCAAGTGCGTGCCTCTCCCTCTTATCTCCCCACAAAGCTCCGAGAGGCAAGGATTGAGGCCAGCGATGTTAAACAATGATGCATGGCTGATTTTATTTGTAAGTGATTTATTTCACTGGATTTAATTTTTTTTCACTTTGTGTGTAAGATATTTGTTAACAAGTCAGAATAGGAGAAGTAAGGCAGTGTTCAGAGAAAATTGACACAGGTTAGAAATCTATTAAGCACTCTAACAGTTGCATCTAAAGCAGTGGAAGATGAAGGAAGCTCCTCACTGAGAATTTCAACATGCATTGGCTAAATATCCCATTTGCTCTCTGAAAGGCAATTATTCTGTAATTATATGCAGAAATTTACAAGTAATGATTCTAGTATTTGAAAAAATCTACAGTAATCATATAATCTGTTTAAGTGGCAGTACATGTATTTTTTTCCCCCCAAACTGAAAATATAAAAAGAACAAAAACTTAAAAACAAGGAAATCCATGGAAACTTTTGCAATTTTCCACTGGCCCTAATAAATAAAAATTATTGTAAGCTAGTTTCTAAACGGGTTCCACACCAGGTGCTGCTCCAGTCGGCAGCTTGTCCACATGACACAGACCACTCCAGAGAGACACATGCACACTGCACTGCTGTAATGATGGACCCCGGGACACTGTCCTTCCATGTCTCCTGCATTAATCCCTGACCCTCATATCTCGGCAGCATAATCCCCATTTAGCATTAGTAGCAACGGCTTCCACTGTGAGGAACTCTTTTTTGATAAGTAAGCACTGATTCGGGCATCGCTTTTAAACAACATATTCCCAGCTCAGCAAGAAACCCACACTCCTGAATGAACCAGAGCACATTACTGAGAAAAAGTTCATTAACCTTGCTAGATTTGAAGGTTAACAGGATAGCTGAAGAAAGGAACTGAGTGAACAGCTCGAATACAAAACAAATTAAAATGAATGTCATCATTCCTTTTGATATTCATTAGTTGATTCAGAGGGAGAATGCTCTTCTTAAATTTGCAAGCATTTATCTGTGAAAAACAGGTGTACATCTGCTGCTCGAATGCATCTTAAGCGCGTGAGAGAAGAATAATGTAGACACTCACCCGTTGCGCTGAGGGAGTAGCTGGGAGAGGGAGAAAAGACTTGGGCTGCGAAATCCTCAAATGTCATTACTTCGCGGTGGTTCTGAATTATTGCTTCGAGATACAGAGCTCGCTCTTCATAGCTGCGGTAATCGGTTAAGGAAACAAGGGTGCGGGCAAAGTGGCAATGCAGAGCAGTGACAGAATTCACTTTTACTACCGTTGTGCAATTTTTACTTTTCTGTGTAAAAAAAAGGATCTTGCAGGTTCTTTATCATCTTGCAGAAAAGTAAATATTAGTCACAATTAATAATAAAATTCTGGTTTGGGGACCTAAGTTTCTCTTAGACTTTAACTGCATTCAATACTAGTATCACTAAAAAACATGTAAGCCAATAGTTGCAGAATAACATCATAAGATCGCTAGGGTTGAATTAAACAAAAACAGGAGACACTGATTGCAATAACATCTCTTTCCACTGACAAGACGGATCTTTTATGTCCTATTTCAATGGATAAAACATTCTTAGCCTACCGACGTGAGTTGATACTTCAAGCAACTTGGTGATATGAGAGTGCAGACACTTCTTAAAAGTAAGAAGATGTACGTTACTGGGAAGAGAGACGGCTAGGAAGATATACTCTGAGGGGGCATCAGAGCCTCTAACCAAGACAAGCTGTGAACACTGGAAAATAAGAACTACTATGTGAGAGAATCTAGCAAGAGTGCACAGTGCAATTTAAAAAAAGACTACTGCCTTTTAATTAAAACTGCAGTCTGGAACACACAGCATTCAAATGTGTAATCAAAAACCAGTCACCAATAAAACCTACAAGCGTAACACGCTGAAGCAACTTTCCAGCTGTCTTAATAGGACCCCTGCGTGTGGCAGGCTTTCACAGGGCAGAAAGCAAATCTTCCCCTTTTGTGTGTGGCTTCTGTTTCCTCAGAAGGTGAATCATACACTTCCAATAACAGGATAACGTCAGAACAATCCGACAATGGATGGAGGCACTGCACGTACGACGTTATGAATTAACACTTGCGGAAGTCCGCATGATGTCTCATTTTCCCCTTCCTCATTATCAATGCAAAAGTTAAAAGACATGTTTCAGTCATTTTGAAAATCATGCTAATTCTCCAGGAACACAGGGAATGTGGATCACCATCAGTTTATTATTTGCAACTCCAGAAGAGGAAAAGTAACTAGCATTTCTCACTACATTTTAAAACTATCTTTTCAAATGGCCTCTTTAAAAATAGAGGTTGGTGACAATTATGCCCTTCCAATCAGCTTCCAATACAGCAAGTGTTTTTAAATGGGCAAATACTTTTCTGCTTTCTTATGGCAAAGTATGCACACTGATCTGTAAATGCAGGCTCCTCCTCTCCCTGCTCCTTCAGTTATATTTGGAGTTTTATTTTCATACCATGAGAAGACCAGAGGCATTCTAGGGCTGTGCTATCCCATACAGTAGCCACAAGCCACACATGGCTATCTCATTTTAAATTTGAATTAATTAAAATCAAAAGCTAAAATTCAGTTTTTTTGCCTCATTTGCTGTATTTTAAGCACTCAATAGCCGCACGTGGCTAGGGGTTCTATGCTGGATTGCACAGATACAGGACACGCCTGTCATCGTGGAAAGCACTACCGGACAGTGTGCTGCCAGAATTTCTCAAGCTTGTTCTATGCAACCTCAAGCAAGGAAAATGAGTTTGAAGATTTCCAAAGTGGCCCCTCTAATGATGTATGATCTTTTATATAGATGGACACAACCACCCAAGGCCTGGGCAGCATGAGCCTAAACTGGCTTCTCGACTGTGGGCTGAACTCCTGGTGACTCGCCTTAATGAACAGGCTGCCAAACTTCCTCGCGAGAGGCGCCTGCTCAGGCCCAATTCTAGAGGGACCCACTAATGCCATTCACGTCTCATTATGAACACACTTATTCTGCACAGCACTTGGCTGTCGCCACGGCTCGGCCCTCCGTGCATGGCCCCAGCAAGCCGCTGGTCCGGGGAACAGCAGGACGTTAGGCCTGAGTGGCCGTCTGGCGAACAGGCACTCTGACACTAAGCTGGCACGTGCTGGCCCAGCAGGGGCTGATCGAGGCGTGACAAATTACTCAAAGAGCTGAGCTAAACTTATGGCTGACAACCACCTGAGCCTTCGGACTGCCGTGGCCCGCTGTCAACGCTCAATTCATGGCTCCCCCTTTCAGGCGGTCGTCTGCTTGTGGGCCTGGGTTAGAGCAGGCACGTCCCTCTAAAGACCTGTCATGCTCTGCCTAGCATCATCCTGCTGTTTCCTGAAAGGCCCCACTGCGTCCAACACATCCACATACAGTGCTTGGGACAATGGTGAACAAAAAAGAAATGCGTGTGCATTTTGCTAACTACCCTACGGAAGCCACGTATCTGGAAAGAGGCTTGCTATGTTAATCAAGCTCATGATCAAACCTACAAAGGGACGTTTTGCATAATACCATACGAACTGACCCCAGACGGCAGCCCACCACCCGATCCTGGATGGCACTATCCAATTGTCATAAGCTTGTCCTTGTCAAGGCTGAGAGATCTGGGCTCCTTAGAGCAAGTCCACCACTATATTTAGAGGAAT
The DNA here is from genome assembly GCF_030222135.1 of Aotus nancymaae. NCBI lineage: Eukaryota > Metazoa > Chordata > Mammalia > Primates > Aotidae > Aotus > Aotus nancymaae. The sequence continues at coordinate 5,331,453 of NW_026988412.1, read as the reverse complement.
AATAATGAAGTTGTGAGATCCTCTGATTCAATGAATATTTATGGTCCGACTCCTAAATTAGGGCAGTATGGGAGACAGAGAAAATACAAAGGTGCTTCCAGAACTGGATCCTGGAGGAGGAACTGTTTCCTTCATAGAAGGTTCCTGACCCTGCCATGCATGCCCCCAAGTGTCACACACAGCCCACACTCTCCCACCCACTAACTGGAGTGTTAACAGTGCTAAACTGGGTGCTGTCATTTAGACAAACATCCATTAGGGATTGGGGTGAGACCAGGAGATCGTCAAATACATTTTCACTCATGGCCCAAGCCAGGGCATGTAAACACCCTGACAAAGAGAAAACAAATATCCCCCTAGCTCTGGCAGCATTTAGAAACAGCCAAGAAGCTTATGGGTGCCAAAAATCATTTCTTTTAGTAGCCATGAAAAACATAATCCTGGGATCTTAACTGAATTTAAATTAGTAGAACTGCTAGCAAGGGCAATTTGGAGCAGTATCATCTGACATTTTCTCACCTAATATCCTTAAGGTTTCAATGCTGGTTGCTTTTATAACCAAGGGCATTTATAGTTTAGACATCAAAATGCTTGTAAGCTTTTCACATGTAAGACATGTTAAAATGTGAAGTGAATGCTGAAATAATGCCTATCTGTGGACAGTCAAAGACCTTTCACTGAAGAGGCACCAGGTCACAAATCTGATCCCTGTTTTAATACTAGTCATGGCCCTTCTGTTCTCTTAAAAATTCTACTGACAAACGTACAACTTTAATTCTGTTCCGAATTACTATCTCATTAAAAGCCATACGCAGTAAAGTACTTTTTTAAAGAGCAATTTTCCCCTTGATTACTCAATTCAGGGAACATTCAAATTACTAACCAGAAACCCATCTTGGCTTCTGGATATTTCTGAGTTTCTTTAGCCACTCACTCTGTCCATATTTTCACATAAGAATTTTTATCAAGAATTTTGATGGAGAGCCAGGCCTGTAGTCCCAGTAACTCAGGAGGCTGAGGTGGGAGGATCGCTTGAGCCCAGGAGTTTGAGTCCAGTCTGGCAACATAGCAAGATTCTGTCTCTAAAATAAAAAATGAAAAATTAATAATATTCCCCTACTTTACTAAAGAGGCTATATGTCTTTACTAGCTACATTTTATCAAACATTTCCAAAATAACTTATTGAGACTCTCAAGACACACCCTGCTGAATCTGCAGAGCTGTAAGAGTCTGAGAATGTGAACCTGCCCCCCAGCTTAACTCTGATTATTATTTAATTTTTAGAAATTACAGCAGCAGCATGACAGTCAGGAAGGAGCTTGTATTTGGCGTAAGAAAGGCGGGTTTGAATCCCAGCTGCTCTTTCTCTGCCAGGTGTTGGTGTCCCCATTTTACACATGAGACCGCGGAGGCAGGTTACTCTGACTCCCAGCCTTGGTTGTCTTATCTGTAAAATGGGGACAGCAACACCTGTTCTCGGGACAGCTGGGAGGATTAAATAGAATCCTACATAGGAAGCATCTACCTGGGTTCCAGCACAACAAGAAAAGCATGATAAATCTGGATTGACTGCTCCCCACCTCTGTCATGTGGGCCTAGGGTTCTGTTGCAGAAAGAACGTAATAGGTAAGCTAGTCAGGCTCTGTGGCAAGCAAACCCCCTTCAAGCTATACCCTCATGAGCGGGGAAGTCCTATGGTCTCCACTTTACTGATCAGGAAATGGGAGCTCAGAGGGTCCAAGTAATTTTCTTGAATCACAGTGACGCAGTAATGGAATTAAGACTAGAGCCCAGGTCCTCTAACCTTTACTGCTTTCATCTAATATCAAGTATTCTAGAATAAATGGTGTTAAGTTCAAGATCTTGTGTGAGGTTGGAAACTAAACTCCAAATGAGGACAAATCAACTGACTTTAATATACATGGGCTATAATAATCCACCTGGAAAGTAAAACTGAGTGTGTATGTGTAAGCGACATCTGTACCCAGACCATGCTGACTTTATAAAATACAGCAAAACAACAATTATTCCATTTTGATTTCTTTTTACTTATTTGGGCTGTTTATCTGACTGTTGTTTAGCACTTTCAAGCTTTGTTTGTCAAAGAAATAAAGAGAACTGTTTGAAAGAGGCTATGTGGCAGATTATATTTTTCCAACCCTTGAAATCCTTCTTGCCTGAACCTTCTCTAAATTTCCCAGGAGTGGATATGACGTCCAGACTAGCAAAGTGGCCCCAGACACAGTCGGCTTCCTGACATCAGGGTGTGTGTGCTCTAACAGTTGACGTACTCACCTCAGTTTTCTTTCTGAACTCATGCAGCCTCTTATCACTGGTACAAGCAAGCCCAGAGCTAGCCATTCTCATGACCCTGCAGACTCTAACTTTCATGGCAGTGATCTGTAGAGAAGGGAATGTCATGTTTCAGAACCGCCTGGGATGCTTCAGCCATCCACACATCCCTCTCAAAAGTTCTGGAATCCCTGGGTTCTGCTGCCATGGTTCCATCCCTTGAGAACACTGGGGTGTGGAAAAGGTTGAAAACCTCTGGCTAACTAGCTACCATGTATGACCATCTTAAGCCTTCTTATGTTAGTTTTCTGTGGCTGCTGTAAATGACCACAAACTGGGTGGCTCAAAACAACAGAAATTTATTCTCTCACTAGCTTTGGGAGACCACAGGTCCAAAATCAAGATGACAGCAGAGGCTGCAGGAGAGATTTTGTTCATACTTCTTCCAGTTCCACGTGGCTGTCTGTGTTCCTGGGGCTGCGTGACTCTGCTCTCTGCCTCCACGGCTACACGGCCTCTTCCTATTCTATGTGTCTCTCTTAAAGGACACTCCTCACTGGATTTACTGCCCTCCTGGATAACCCAGGATAATCTCCTCATTTCAAGATCCTTAACTTACTTACATCTGTACACAGCCTTGAATCAAATAGCTAACATTCACAGGTTCCAGGAACTGGGATACAGACATATGTTTTTTGGACCATTGGTTAGTTCAATAAACTCCTTGAGGACACCATATGAGTCAAGTTTATCAAATTTATGTCAACAGAAATTTATTCTCTTATGTCACCCATATCACCTAGCTTAAAAGCACCCCATGTAATATTTACTGAGTGGATAAATGAATGCCTGAAATTTGTGTCCATTGCTTTAAGCTATGAGACAGCTAGATATATTCTAGGCAATGGCAACTTGTAAGGAGAGGTTAGAGAGTTCAATTTGAAGTAAAATTCTTCAGATTTGAAAAACTGTGTGATAAAAACTTTTAGAAGAATGTGTGGGGCAAACTCTTTATGACCTTGGGGTATAGAAAGATCTCTTAAGGAACCAAAGCATGAAGCACCGGGAGAAGACTGGTACACATTCAAAGTAAGAGCTCCTGTTTACCACAATACCGTAAAGAAGGAAGAACTACCAGGCACAATGTGGGAGGAAGCGTCTGCAACTGAGAGCTGGCAAGGGGTAGGTGCCAGAATATAAAATGAATGCCTAACAAATCCATAAGAAAAAGTCAAATAACCTGTTAGAAACATGGGCACCAGAAGATAAACCATGATTGGCCATTAAGTTGCTCAGTATCATTAATGACCAGGGATTACGAGAATCACAACAAAATACCATGTTATATATACCAGTCTGGCCAAACAAGAACATGTAGTAATGCCAAATGTCAGACAGGACGTGAGGCACAGGAGCCCCGAGAACCTGCTGCTGGGAGGTAATGGGCCTGGCTTCTTGGGAGAGCAATCTGACCTTATCCAGAGAGGAGCAGATGCACGTGCTCCGTGGGCCAGCAATTCTGCTCCTCGGTATGTGAGTTCCGGTACATATGTGCTTGGTTCAGAATGTTTATAACATGTTACAGACAACAGCAAAAAAGAAAAAGGAACCTAGTTTTAACATTCATGGATAAATGCAGTCGCACAATGGGATATTACAGAGCAGTGAAAATAAACAAACTATAGGCATGTGTATTAAGAAGGATAAAACTGAAAACAATGCTCGACCACAACTGAAGCACACACTGAGTGCAATTTTATTTCTATACATTTTATTTATCTATTTATTTATTTTTAGATAGGGTCTCACTGTGTCTGTCACTCAGTATGGAGTGCAGAGGAACCATCATAGCTCACTGCGGCCTTGAACTCCTGGACTCAAGCGATCCTCCCACCTCAGCTTCCCAAAGTGCTGGCCTAAGCCACCTTACCTGGCATATATATATTTTTAAAACAGGTTAAGTGAAACATATTGCTAAAGGCTACATACATATGTGGAAAAATGATAAAGAGCAAGGCAACAATAACCTGGAGTTACCTCTGGGTCATGGAGAGGGTGGTACCTGGGAGGGTCTGAAAGACATTGGCTGGTGCAAGTGGGTGTCAGTATAGGGACATGTTTTGGTGTTCTTTAAAGCACAGAGTGTATGTAAACGACACATGTCTTCTAGTCTGTATAAATATTTCATAATAAAAATGGGCAATTTGGCCAGAATGGAATAGCGCTAATCAAATGAACTCTTTTGTTACCCATCGGAGGGCCAGAATGAGCTTCAAGTCAAAGGTTGACATAAAAGGTGTATATTTGGGTGTTAGAGCTGAAGATGATTACAAAGAAGTCCATTTGACTCAGATACAGAGAAAGCAGAAAAGAGACAGTACTATTTTTTGAGATATAATTCCAGAACTAGACCAGAATGTCAGAGCTCAAAATTTTCAGAAAGTGGTGGGGAACTCTGACAGAAGGGATTCAAAAAGCTCAACTCAAACATGGACACAAATGCCACCTGTCAGGGAGGGGGATAATGCTCCAAAAAACAAAAATCCGTTTCTATAAAATTACAGATGTTAGAATTACTATGCATTAAGAATGATAAAACCAGAGGAATCAGAGAATGGTCAGAATACTACATATCATCTCAGGCTTAAGCATATGACTTCTATACATTATCCTGGTCTCAGAGAATTGGATCTCAAGTGGCTGTGCCATTTTCGAAAAGCAAATCCACCTTTACTCAAGTGATCATTCATTCAAGAGATACATTGTGTGCCCCTCTGTGCTAGGTAATGGTCACGTAACTGGGGAACAAGACAGATGCCACTCCTGCCCCCAGCAAGCCTGCATTCTAGCAGGGAGGCAGACTGCACACAAGTCCAGGGAATAAGGCAAACTGTCATTACATCAGTACCAGGAAGGAAGGAGGGGGACAAGCTCAGCGAAGTCTCTGACGTGAGGGAAGGAGCTAACCAAGCAGGGACGAAATGGGGTAAGGAGTGTTAAGAGCAGTTCAGGCACAGAGAATGACATCAGTGGGAAGGAATGTGGGATGTTTCAGGAGGAGAAAAGACACCGGAGCCATGGGGTAGTAAAAGGGTGGCAGGAGGTACTGCTGAAAGACAGGCTGGGCCTGGGCACAGGAGGCCCGAATGGCTGGACACAAGGAAGCAGCATGATGTCACTTAAGTTGCTATATTGCCCTTAAAGGAACTACAGCTTTAAGGAGGGTCCTGAGTGTCCTCAAGTTTGGAAGAGGTCAACGCTGACTGGCATCTATATGTTATCAATGGACTTGTCCAAATGTTTCAGTACCTTACTTATTCTTTGCGTATTTTCAGAAGTGGATGACATATATCTTTTGGGCATGTGGAAAAGAAGGTTACTTGCAGGCTTGAAATGACCAGAACTGAGAATGGCCTTGAGCCTAACCATGAAGGACTGTGGCGTGGCAGACAGGGCCACGTTGGGTGACACACACACACTGGCGTGGAGGGAAGAGGAAATGGAGCAGAAGCAGGCCTCTCCCGTGAGGCAAAGAATCAGGCACTACACCCAAGAAGGCAGGCATGACCCTCCCACAGGACAGATGCTGGGTTCATAGACATATACAGAAATGAGATGACTTAACGACAGCTATGGATTGAGAAATACTACCCTGTTTTGAATGTGTAAAATATATCCATGGATGCATTTTAAACCTGGTAAAAAAAAATGACCCTACAGTGGCAGAGTATGAGCTCAGAGAAGAAATGGCTAAGAATATTTTACAAAACTAGGAAATTAATTAGCTGATTTCTTCTACTGCTCCCCACTACCGGCAGCTTTTGGAATAGAGGATGCACAATAAAATAACACATATTCATTTTTGAGCAGTGTTTTGAACAGTAATCAAAGAAAGTGAAGAGGCAACACACAGAATAGGAGAAAACATCTGCAAACCATTTAGTGATAAGAGCCTTGTATCTCAAACATACAAAGAACTCTCAAGATCAACAATAAAGACAACCAAGTTTAAAAATGGGCAAAGGATGTGCACAGACGTTTATCCAAAGAGGATATGCAAATGGCCAGTAAAAACATGAAAAGATACTCAACACCACTAGTTATTAAGAGAAATGGAAATGGAAACATAATAAGATACGACCTCACATCTACTAGGATGACTATAATCAAGGGACAACAATAACCAGTGAGGATGAGGAGAAGATGTGGAAAAATGGGAATCCTCATACCTTGCTGGTAGGAATATAAAGTGCAGCCACTGGCTGGGCATGGTGGCTCACATCTGTAATCCCAGCACTTTGGGAGGCCGAGGCAGGCGGATCACCTGAGGTCAGGAGTTTGAGACCAGCCTGGCCAACATGGAAAAATCTGTCTCTACTAAAAATAAAAAATTAGCTGGGCATGGTGGTGCATGCCTGTAATCCCCGCTACTTGGGAGGCTGAGGCAGGAGAATCGGTTCTGGGAGGTGGAGGTTGCAGTGAGCGCCACTGCACTCCGGCCTGGGCAACAAGAGCGAAACTCCATCTCAAAATAAATAAATGAGTAAAGTGCAGCCACTGTGGAAAACAGTTTGGCAGTTCCTCAAAAAGATATGATCTAGCAATTCTACTCCTAGAAGTTCAGTACCCAAGAGAAGTGAAAATATATGTTCACATAAAAACTTGCCAACAAATGTTCATAGAAACATTATTAATTACAGCCAGAAAACAGAAACAACCTCCTTGCCTGCAAACTGATGACTGGATAAACAAAATGTAATATATCATACAATAAACTATTATTCAGCCATAAAAAGGAATGAAGTATTGATACCAGCTGTGACATGGATGAACTTTGCAAACACTATACTAAGTGAAAGAAGTCAGATCCCAAAGCCCATAGATATTGTGTGACTTAATTTATATAAATGTCCAGAATAAGCAAATTAATACAGACAGGAAATCAGTGGCTGCCTACGGCTGGACGGAGGGGAGAATGTGGCATGACTATTGATGGGTATTCAGTTTCTTTTTGGGGTGATAAAAATGTCGTGGAATTGAAAGTGGTGAGGGTGGCACAACTCAGTGAATATACAAAAAGCCACTGTATTATACATTTTAAAAGGGTGAACTCTATGGTCTGTTAATTATATCTCAATAAAATAAATGCCCCCAGGCTGGGTGCAGTGGCTCACCTCTGTAATCCTGGCACTCTGGGAGACTAAGGTGGGAAAATTGCTTGGGGCTGGGAGTTTGAGAATAGGCTATGCAACATAGTGAGGCCCTGTCTCTACAAAAAACAAAAAATTAGCTGGGAGTGATAGCACATGCCTGTGGTCCCAGCGAGTCAGGAGGCTGAGGTGAGAGGATCACTTGAGCCTGGGAAATTGAGGCTGCAGTGAGTTCTGATCATGCCATTGCACTCCAGCCTGGGCGATACAGTGAGACTCTGTCTCAAAAAAAAAAAAAAAATGCTCCCCAGAATGCCTAGTGGTATACAGTGCACACTAAGTATTGTGAGGAAGGCCTGCTAATAAAAAGATCCTCACTGGCCACATGAGAGAACAAATGGAAAGATGGCCTGGCGGAGCAAAAGCCCTCCAGGCAGACAGTGGCTGAATCATTTATTCATGGAAGACACAGGAAGAGCAGCAGACCGTGTGCCGGGACTGTTCTAGCAGCTGGAGGATGAAAAAGACATAGTCTTGTGCTTCACAGCATTCAGAGCTTATCTGGAAAGACAAATGGACGATGAGCTCTAGGAAGCTGGAGGATGGAGCGATTCACAGGAATGAGGAGTGGGTCTTGGTCAGACTGCAAAGGGGCGGTTACAGAAGGGAAAAAGCAACAGCAGCCCGTGGCAACTGAGAATCTCCAAAGGTTTTAAAACAGATGAACAGCAGGACCTGATCAGTGCCTGAGACAATGCAGGGGAGGAAGCTGTGCCATGTGGGGCAGACCCAGCTGGACTTGGGTACTCACCACAGGTAAGAGATGGAGATGGAGTCTGGACAAAACCCTGGGATCAAGGTGTAAGTGACCAGGAGGGTGGGACAGAAAGGGACCTGAGGAGGAAGGCAGGGTTGAGTGTAGGAGTCTGAGGAGCCCAGGGGATTCTTGGGAAATAACTTCAGGGAAGTCTGACTGGGAGTCAGCAGAGAGGCCTGGGCCAGAGCTGCAGAGCTGTGAGTCATGGGTTTGGAGATGATCTTGATGGAGAAAAGGGGAGAATGCAATGCTGGGGAACCACCCCCACTCCCATCAGAGGGTGGGCAAACGTGAAAGAGCAGTCAAGGGAGATGGAGGGAGGGGGAGACAGCCATATCCCAGACCCCAAGGGAGAAGCATACAAAAGGAGGAGCAGCAGGGTTCCTGCAGAGCCTCAGCTCCCATGCACTTCCCTGGGACCTGTCACAGGCACATGCTCCACAGGTGGGCTCAGGAGGCATTTAATAACTAAACAAATGGGTAAAATTCCATAATGAGCAAGACAGGAACGGAAGCCAGTTACATCCTAAAGCCATACATCATTTTCACAAAGATTCTGTCTTTCAATATAATGCAAATTTAAATTCTAGGACTGTTTAAGGCCCCAAATAAATGAATCACCGAAAGTAAATGTCACAGCCTGGTAACGGGTAAAGAGGATGACTTTGCTGAACAATGTAACCAAATAAAATGGATGTTTTGGAAAAGGAAATTAAACACATGGAGGTATAAGATATTAGATTAAGTTTCAAGCCCTAATGATACACTCCTGGAGAGAAACAGTCCACTACTGCTCAAAAAGAAGAAAATACCCATATAACCAAGTTTAAGAATAATTCTGAGGAAATGATAAGAGCAAATGGAAATGAGAAAAAGATTTTCTTCAGGCTATTAAATTACAGACTTTTGGAGATGGTCTGTTCTCATATTGCCATGTCCTTCCGGCGTCAGGAGCTGAAGATCTCCCTCCTAGAATCTGAGATGCTCCACACATGCAATGGATTTGGAGTATACTGTTATTAGAAATGTTCAAATCAGTTCTTCTCTGGGGATTGATTTGTGAAGGAGCACATCCTTAATTATAGCATTTTCCATTTCCATCTTCTCCAACTCTCCCAGTGCGCCTCACCTTCAGTAAATCACCAAGTGAGAAAATGCCCTGTGACACTGTCGCTCAAAGTCTCACATCAGTAAAAATATAAGTGACAAGAAAATTAGTCATTCAGCCTATTTCAAGTCTAGAGAAAGTGCTGTCAGATTGAGTGAGAAAAGATTCAACAGGCAACTTCAATGATGAAAACGACTGAAAAAGTGACGAATCAATACGAACAATAGAAACCCTGAGTTCTGCCATGCTGACGCCAATAACTTGATTTCTGGGAGGAAAGGAGTCAATGTCACTTGAACTGTTTCTCTTTCACAGGTTTTCACTCATCCTAAAGACATCATAGGTTAGAAGCTGAAAAATGTACTCCCAACCTGAATTATAGAAAAGACCATTGCTAACATTTTTGGGGCATTTAATATCCACGAAGTGACAACACAATGGAAAATAATTAGAAATGCAGAACTGTCTCTAAATGTCTTGAATCCCGTTTGTGGGGAAGTACAGTTAAAGAGCAAGACACATGAACTGTAAACTCTGGCTCTGCCATTACTGACTCTAAGGCAAAAAAAAAGTATTAAATAAAATACGTTACAGGTATTATTTAGTGCAACATAATTTGAATTGAATTATCCAATATTGACTCTTCTATTTTGAAGGCAAAAGGCACTTTAATTTGGCCTACAGAAGAGTTTATTTCTAGGTTGATTCTAGAAATTAAATAGGATCATGATGATATGTGATAGATGACAAGTAAATGAAACTGACAAGTATAAGAAAACATCTGTCGTAGATACTCTGGTTATCTTTTCCTTTGAGACAGTCTTAATTGTTACCCACAAACATCTTAAGTCCACAAGAAGTCAGATTAGGCTCAGGTATGACAGAACTAAATTTTGTGGTCTAAAGTATTTGCACTAAGTTCTGTACAGATCTTCTTTTTTCATTTCTGAAAGCAATTTTGGGAAAATAATTCCTTTTCAGGGTATTTACAAAATTTTATCTATATTTTAGTTTTTTCTTCTGTACATTTAAAAATAATAAATGTCACTACCTCTGGAAGCAGAAAACAATATCTCTATGTTTCTATGAAATAATTATAATAGCTTAAAGGCATCGCAGTTTTCCAGGAAGATATTAATCTGATACCAAGTTATCAGATGTCAAGAAGAAATTCAAAGAAAAGTTAGGGGTTTACCAAATGAAAGTGACTTACAAAATAAGGAAAGAAGCCGCTGTGAAGGTTGCCAAGTGGCCTTCCTGGCCTATTCAGACTGCTCGAGGGCACACTGGGGTGCATAGAACACCTGAGTGATAAAATACTACTGCTGATCCACACTTGAAACTCAGTACACCCCGCAGACCTATCAGAGCAAAAAAAATACATAATGTCACAATTATTGAAACCTAACTGGAAATTTGGGGGAATTCTAATAACACAAAGCTCCCCATGATCAGAAGTAGCAAAAGTATGTTGGCCAGTTACTATTAAAAGCATCTGAGTTCCGGTTATTAATAATAGTATGTGATGCAACTGGCTCACTTAGGAAGAAGCTACACTAAGTGGACACAAGGGTTGAGTCATCACACCAATGGCCCTGGAGCACGTCTTTATCTGCAGCACTCTGAAGAGCTGCTCCATTTGTAGGCCTGGCCGGGCCCCTCAACAGACGCTGGTCTTGTGCAGACCAGAATGGCCAGATGAGCCTGCAGAATATGGGTTTCATTAATGTTATGGAAAGTGGTTTTGAGCAGCCAGAGGGCAAAAGCACCTCTTCTACGCCTTTTAGTTCTGTTCTAGTATTTGGTTCACTGTTAAGTTAAAAAAATAAAAATGATCAGGAAGTATATGTAAGTGACTTATGTAGTGCGGTATGAAAGTTTTAGGTTTGTTGTCAAGATTGGTTACGAAAATTCCGAGGGGCTGCTGGAATGACTTACTTTGTGTGCATATCAGGCTCAACTGTACTGTTCTACACCAGCTAATCTGGTTCTAGGCTGTGCAAAGAAAAAAATATACACACACAGCTCCAATGAAAATAATGAGTCTTGATGAAGGTCTAGGTGTTTGGGTGGGGTAGTGGAGCCACCTGTTCGCTAATGAATCTCCAGCTGAAGGGCACTGGGCTGAGAACCCCATACGGTGGTCATGCAGTCCTCTGATGCTTCTGCTTAGGGGTGAGGGAGTGAAACACTGTAATGATATTAGAGGAAGGCTTAAGAAGCAATAGAGCTTGGTGTGAAGTCCAGGCACAGTCACTGATATTCTCAGAGATCATCGGCAACACACAGCATACAGGATGTCCTTTTACAAATGCACCCCAAAGGGAAAAGTCCCTATTCTGACAGCCCTTCAGGTGTGGTGTCTGCAGCATGTGAATCAGACTACATCCTGAGCATTAAGTGGGCCCCTGGCCAGGCACCTCTGCTGATGCTGCATCAACCAAAGGTTACATTTAAATAATGATACCAATGAAAATGATCAAGGGTGGCTTTTAATGGGTTGAAGTTTTACAGGCTCTATCTCATTTAATCATCACAACTTCCTCCTGTAGTTTGTACTATCCTAATCTTTTCGTAGAGGAGGAAATTGAAGAGCAGAGAGGAAAAGTGTTCTGTTCCACCTCTCTCAGATGCTACCAGCAGGCTAACTTGAGCCTGGATCTCAGTCACGGTCCTGCCTCTTATGATCAGAATTCTCCCTCCAAGAGAAAAGACCAGTGAGGCCACAACTAGCACAAGGCCCAGTTCCATCTACTCACTGGTGTTTTTATAGAAAGCTGAAGGAACAAACTGTAGCCCTTCTTCCACTCTCTCCCATTGGGACTCTATTATCCAACAACTTCAGGAGAAAGAAAACTTACTGTGTTTCTTCCTGCAAATTAAACCTCAATACTTGCATTTCAAATACTTTTGGCTCTAACATGCCAGTGAGAGAAATCCCTGTGGGTTAGAGCAGGGACAGGAGTGACAGTTTCACTAAATCCCATCTGTGTGCCATTCTGTTTGCAAGGTGGGGGCTTCTGCAGCACAGCACATCAGCCCTGTGTCCCGCACTTATTCATGCAGACGTCTCTTCCCCTCTGTCATTCATCCCTTCGTTAGAACTCCCTCTGACTGGCTAGCCCAGGGGCTGCTGTCTTCCCGCCCCTGGTCCTGGCACTCCATTTCGGGTGGTGGTGGACAGCACTGGGCGCCGTGTGTGTCTTTCATGTCCTCCAGTGCTTCTGGGCACCGTTACCATGCACCTGCTGCAGCAGTCCCTTGGCTTTCAACTTGACGTGGGCAGTGTCATGCCAGTGACCACACAGGTTGTCAGTCACAGGAAAGCAATTTTCTATTGAGCTATGACTACATCTGGCCCAGGATGGATTGTGCAAGGGAAAAAAGCATTTCTCTTTTTTGGTAAGGGGTGTTTTCTTTTGTAGCTGGAGAACATATATCATCAAGCGCAGAGCAGGTATTTGGTCCTTCCTGAGTCTGATATTTGAACAACAGATTCAACATTTCTATTCCATTTCAGCAGGTACCTCTGAGTACTTAAATCTTGTCAACTTTTAAGAGTAAGGCAGAAGGAATTCAGGTAACAAGTCTGCTGCAGTCAGAAGAGAGATGAGAATTAGAAATTCTCTCATAACACATGCTTTAAAAATAAAATTTCAGATAAAAATGATGGGTATTTATCTTAACTTTGTATGTCTTTATATTCTGGGATTATTCTACTTTACTCTTCAATGAAAACTGTCTGCTTTTATGTTTTATATGCAAAATTCCCTGTAACAGATCCCATCTATTCTGACTAAACTCATAAAATATACAAATAACAGAAACAGCCCCCAGTGCTGTTAAAGATAAAATTCCCAACCCACACAATTCTCTGGGACTTTCCACATTTAAGCCTCACAGAGTCACTTGATATCATCTTTGTGACTAAAAATATAACTACAGTATTACTTAAAATTATAATCAAATCATTCTCTTGCAAATTAAGACACTTACTCTTAGGAAAAAAATAGCCAAATTGGATTTGGTGTGTCTTTTCTTGATAGATCAAAAGCAGTTCCATTAAATCAGCAGTTTTATATTAATGGCATAAGACACGACCCAGATGAGGAAAACATCCTTTGGAGCCATTTTGTACTTTATTTAAAGAGCAATGGAGATGATCCTCACAATTCATATGTGAGGCAGAATTGTATCACCGGTCCCAAGGCCAGGAAGCTGGCTTTGATCCTAAATGTGGTGGCTTATCAACACCAGAGAGCCCAGGTCTATCTTCTCTCAATCCCTCATTTCATCCTATTATTGTGCCTGCCACCCATCTATTCACCCACCCATCCATTCATCCACCCACCTACCTACCCATTCACCCATCTATCCACCAACCTATCCATCTGATATTTACTACGTCCTCCTATATATCCATTATTCTCCCTTCAGATGTGAGGAAAGTACTTCCTTCCATCTCAATCCTCTTCTAAATCTTTGATCCTATAATACTCAAACAACATAGTGAGATTACCCTATAATTAGCCTGAGTTCTGTTGGGGTGATATCTCACTTAGAATAAAAGAGACTATCTTTATGAAATAAAAACAAGCTACCCAGTGCTGGTGGAATAGGCTGCCACTCACGAAGGTCTTTGTAGCCATGAGCCCATTGGGTCCTCCAACAAGCCTCAAACCACATATGATAAAGCACAGACGAGGACAGAAGTGATGCTCTGAGACCACCCAGCTAGCGATGAGCAGGGCTGAAACTCAAGCCCCAGACGATCTGTTACACATGCTGGCCTCTTTCTACTCCCTCATGCTGTCTCAGTTTAATCTTTCAAACTTATTTAAGAAGCGTGTAACGTTCAGTGCTAAATTAATCCACAAATGTTGTTGTTTGGTGGTAACAGGAAGAATAAGGATAGATAAATTAGATTCTTCTTTCTCCCCCCAGAACCAAGAGTAGAACAAAATTGGCCATTTTTACATGCAATAAATGGTGACTTTTTAGCTAAATCATTATCTGTATAATTGTCATAAGAAGCTACAATTTAGAGGAATAAATGACTTTAATTCGATCCTTTCCTTTATGCAAGATTTGAAAAATTTAAATGAGCTCATTAACCCAAAAATTATCTTTCTGTGATTATTTCTAGTGATATTTTGAAAACAATCAGTACAAAATTCTAACATTTTATTAATTATTTTGAAAGGACATTTTCAAAGAGAGAATGAATTTGGTACCAGATATGGCTTCTGAAGTCATGACATGTTTCAACACTGGAGCACGACAGAGCTTCTCACTGTAAGGTCCTTTTGCACCACAATCAAAACATTGGGAGGGAATGGAATGAACTGTCATTCTTTCACTGCTATCTTCCAAGGGTGAAACATTTCTGGTAAATCCTTATTTTTAATTATGTGCCACTTGGTGTCATTCAGAAACCCTGAAGAGAGTAGAAGCACCCATGCAATGACTATGAACAAAAGAGAAACTAGAAATTCAGGCCTGATATTCCATGTGTCATCACAGATAAACAGGGTTTAAGTCAAAGCCCTGAGTTCATATTCAGATTCCTCTGAGTCCTGGCCGTATCTTAGGCAACTAGCTTGCCCTGCAGAACCTGCATCCCCTCACCTGTGAAAGGGGGTTCAGGGCTGATCTGCGGGACCATGCTGCAGTGAGGGCGAATGATGCCACAGGTATGCCTGTTTAGGATCACAGCAGCAGCTGCTGGACCTAGTGGCACCCCAGGTCGGTCAGTGGAACCTAACAGGGAGCAGCTGGCAAAAGAGCCACGTGGAGTGCAGAGCTCTGATTAATCAACCCACATACATCACAACATCACAACATACCACAAAAATACATGCAGTTATTATCTGACAATTCCAAATGTCACTTCTGCAGAATGTGTGCACCTCTCCACGCAGCAATAATTTCTATAACAGGCCTGTGTCCTGGGTTTTTCCTCTACACAAAGGTAAAGTAGAGGCTATCTTTAATGAGAAACATCCACTAATATTACTTGCACAGATTTAGTGAGAGACATAAATGGGTTATACATCCCTTAACTTGTAACTAATAATAAATTATATTTTGGTCATTAAAGCCATGTATCTTTTCAAAGAAGCAGTTGGTGAGAGAGACAGTGAGGACTGAAATAGGAACTGCAGTTGCTCCAGGGCTGGTGATCGTCTTCACTGTCAGAATTCATGAGAGGAAGCTCTGTTTATTTTTCCTTGATGACCCGACCACTATGGAATAAAACACCTGGGTAAATTTTCTGCAGAGGTGGGCCCAAGACTGTGCCTGTCCCACTGTGCCTGTCATAATGAGCTGCCTGGTGTCACAAGCCAGGTGACTGCCACGGGTTAAGCAACTAGGGCAGGGTGGAGAGTTACCAAGCAGAGGCTCCCTGAGCTTCGTGACAATGCTAACCTTTTGAAAGGTGAGCACAATATATATTCATTTCAGCAAGTCACCTAATGAGCTTTTAGATTTTTTTCAGCACAAATTAAAGGCACCTACTTGGATTTTTAAATCACTTGGTAATGCCACCTAATCCCCTTGAGTGGGAGAAAATTAAAAACAAGAGTCACAGCATTTCCTTAGAAAATCTTAACATAAAGTTAATGATTCTCTGAGAGAGACTAAATAGCAGACTATTTCAACGTTGGAAAATACATTCCACCATGCTATACATACATGGGGCAACAAAAAATTATTTATTCATTTAGGATGATTTATTTTGAAAAAAAAAAAAAAAACCACCCCAAATTCTAATCTCTCCAAATAGACTCATTTCTGAATATTTTTAAGAACTAGTCCACTTCCTCTTTTTACCAGGGAGAATCATTGTTATCATTAAATACTCCAATTCTGCAATTGCCCATCCCCAAGCTGTCCATGTGAAAGTGATTTGCTTGATCTGAATGCCCAGTGGCACTTGGTGCACAGGCAGAGCCTCCGTTCCAGCTGTCTGGAGGTGCACATCTGGCTCTCTGGTGAGCACCAAGTATCTCCTAAGTGAATTCTCCCCATTCTAAAGAGCCTACATTTTAAGAATGACTATGTAAATTCAGTGACAATCCACTGGGTCATTTCACATGATGTCAACAAACATCTAGTAACACTTCTATCCATTTGTCTGTCTCTCCATTCGGACATAATTGTCAAACCTACTATTTGCCAGTCAATCGTGTGCCCAAATTATATAATTCTCACAAAATCCTATGAAGAAAGTATTGTTACTCTCACTTTACAGCTGAAGAAATTAAGGCTCCGAGAAGCTCAAGATTAGGTCATAGGCAAACCAACATTAGCAGTTTCATATGGTTCCACATAATAATTTAGCCAGAGCCCAAAGAGGTGGTTGGGCAGGGAAGGGCTTTTCATACAATATCTTAAAAGAGGTGAAAGGAAGAAACTAGGAGGAGCACTCAAACCCTGCAAGGGGCCGGGGGGATCTGGAGAAGCTGCAGCCACGCACCGGAGATCTCCAGAAGCTGCCAGCCTGTGAGAAAACAGGAAGAAGTCCTTTGATGTAAGCTCTGAATACAAATTCAACCTAAAAATGCTGTACTTTTCTGTGCAAGCTGCACCAATAGTTTGACTTATCTCACGAGGCTGAAATGTTTCTCAGATGAGCTCTAACAAAGTAAAAGTATTCCCACACAAACCTATTCAGCTCATTTAAAATAAGCTCTTACTTAAAACTCCAGCACCACAGAGACAAGGCCACCGGATAAATGAGATAGTCTGGATGTTTTTGTGAGATAAAGACAATGTTCATGAAGGGTCAGGACTAGCATCTCTGCTTCAGCACACAACAGACAAGTGCTGAAATACTTCGAAATCCAGTGAAGTGTGCTTAACAACCATGTAGATGAAAGTTTTGACTATGTTCCTTGTACTCAGACAAGGCATGCGGCTGTAAAATACCTGTAGTGGAGAGGCAGAGGCAGAAGGGGTGGTGATATACTCGGGGTGTCTGTGACTTGTTCATTTGGGGGTCTAAAAAAGCCCCTGAAAAATCCAAGCTCTAGTAATGTAGCAAGGTCTGGCAGTGAGGAATAAAGTGTATAAAAGCAAAATGAAGACAAAAATAAGGCAAAATTTAATACACACGGTTAGTCTCTCCCAAACAAAAGTTGCTCATAGTCACACACACCGACCTCTCATGGGAACTGATGGAAAACGCCAGTAGTTCCTCGGTGAGGGTCCCGGGAAAGGTGCAGAGCTAAAACCCACAGTCAGCAACAAGGTCTTCAATTTTAAAATTAATTTCAAAGCAAGATGAGATGGAAAAGGTTGTAAAAAGCATCTTAAAAGCAAGCAGAAATGCTCTCAGTCCCCTGTGAGCTCTGCAGGGGACTGTTTCAGCCACAACCAGAAATGGCTGCAGGTGAGTCCCCGATATCCTAACATTAAAAACAGAGGGAGGCTATCAGCACAACCAAATGCTCAGAAGTGAAGATCAGGAGGAGAGGACCACGTTCTGGATGGGATGTGTTTGCTTTAAAGCAGTTTGCCATTGCCTTTCAACTGTTTGGGTAGAGGACTATCTTAAAATTCCTTTTAGAGGCTGGGAGCAGTGGCTCATGCATGTAATTCCAGCACGTTGGGAGGCTGATGCAGGAGGATCTCTTGAACCTAGGAGTTTGGGGCCTGTCTGGACAACATGATGAGACCCTGTCTCTAAAAACATATTAAAAACTAGATGAGTGTGGTGGTGCATGTCTGTAGTCTGTTACTTGGGAGGCTGAGGCTGGAGGATCGCTTGAGCCTGAGAGGTTGAGGCTGCAGTGAACTGTGATTGCACCACTGCACTCCAACCTGGGCAACATAGTGAGACCTTGTCTCAAAAAAATTTTCCTTTTAGAGAAAGGCATTCAAAGTGAACTTATGAAAAACAAATCCACAAGCTGTTCTCCTGTGTTCTGCCCTATGCCCAGGAGCTGACAGGACATCACAGAGAGATAGCTCCAATGGGAACTCTGTTCTTCCTTCACTTACAATTCCTGAACTCCATGTTTGCCAATGCTTGAGGTGCAAGGAATCTGGAAGTAGTGGACACTGCAGCCCCTTTTCCTCAAAGGAGGCCCTGCACAGACATCTGGCTGTTGATGCCAGATCCCCTGGATGAAGAAAATGGTCATGGGAAGCAGTGGGAGGGACAGGAGAATGCTGCAATGACGTGGAACTAAAGTCCATGATGCAGAGGTAGAAGCAACACTTCAGAGCTGGAGGGCGTTCACCATCCTGGGCAGACAGTGCGCACTCAGCACTATGCTAGATGCTGGGAGCAGCTGAGGAAAAGGGTACATCACAGCATCTGCAGTTAGGGGCACTATCTTTTGTGGGAGAAAAATCTATACAAATGCAGCTAATACAGAGCAGAAAAGGAGGTAAAGAATGAACTCTTGAATATAAGTATACTGAATCATATTATATCTGAAAGGGAAGAGTAGGGAGCAGGGGTCACATCCTTACTAGAAAGTTGGCTGCTGCAGAGCTGAAGATGCTGTGCCATAGCAAAGTGGGAGGAGCATGTGCGTCTCTCCCTTTTGAGGCAGGAGATAGGAAATGTGGCACGGCATGATTTTTAGCGAAGAAGAAGGCAGGCTGATGCTGGGTTCTTGGGAGTCTGCCCCAGAGTTCCAGTGTGGTGAAAGGAGGTGACTCTGTTCTCTTCACGAAGGGAATGGTGACCCCACCACTGGGATGTGTCTGCGGACACTGCCACAGGCAGGAACTGCACTAGATGGCCTTTCCAGGGACTGCTCTGGATTGAGCTCAAATGGACAAGAATCAAGATTAGTCTGTGAGCAGGAGTAGTAAAAATTCTTAGCAATTTCTTGCTCTAAATTCAGTTTAAATGAACAATCCCAGAAATACTGTAGCTGCTGAAGTCTTAAAATGGGGTGAGTTAACATAAGTTGACTCATACAAAATTGCTGATTTTTAACCTGCAAAAGCAGGATTTCATATGGTCTAACCCTAATACCAGAGAGTCACAGATTACTTGGAAAAGCCCGCTGGGCCCCAGATGTTTTCCCCTCTGTCTGCCTGAATCACAGCCCTGCCTGTGGACATTTCTCCCTCTCTCCAAGGCCACTTTCCAGGAAATAAAGCAGCCTCCAGCATATAGTGCTTCCAGAATCCTTCAAATAAAACCCCAAGAAGAAACCAGAGCTACTAAAATCCTTAGTACCTCCATGTTCCAAGTAAATCAGTTCAAGGGCTGTACGCATGTGCTTTGCATGAGTTTTCTGAAAAGATTTCAGTCTATTTAAATACCATTCCCTACCAAACAAAACAATTCAATAAGGTAGATCTTTCTTTGCTCAAACATGTTACTTATCTATTTCTTCTTCCAATGCCATCCCTAATATGACGAAAAAACTAGTGGGGGCTGATGAAGTGTATTTAAGTGTCATGGCAATACATGAGTAGGAAGGCAAAATGTCCCTGCCATCAGGCAGCCCTGGGCCCTGGCCAGGACACAGAGGCATAGAACAGCAGCCCAGGGCAGCCGTCTCACTTCCCCCAGGGAGACAAACACTGGATGGCTCTCAAAGGCATCACTGTGTTGACACCATTGTCTCTGCTGCCATAAGGTTGGAGGCAGAAGAGTAATCTAAATAGAAAAAGGAATAAAACCCTGGCCTTATCAACGGAGTGGGGTTCTGGGAGAGGCGATGTGTCAAGCCCCAGGCCCCTAGAAGGGAGGGAGGCAGGAAACTGTCATTTTGACTGCCCACTACGTCCTGCCAGATGTACTCATGCGCCATGCCTGATCTAATCCCTGCCACAGGCGGGCAGCCAGGGCGCCACCTCATCCCATCCTATGCATTGGTAATCATGGCAGCCTCACCGTGGAGACCAAGCTCCTGGACTCACTGATGGGAGGCTCTGAGCTCCGAATGCTGCTGGTGGGACCTTGGCAAGCTCCCCAGCCTTCCTGGGTCCTGTGGCCTCCTCTGCACAACGGCATCTGAACACAAACCATTTGTTCACATGTGAATGTATAATATGTATAATTTCATAAATGTTGGCTCAATAAATGTTGGCATTATTATAAGAAGTTCACCTTCTGTAAATGGTAAAAGTAAGGAGACTGGCAACCACAAACTACCCTGAGTGTCCTGAAGACTGCCTGGTCACTGAGGCACACATGACTCCGCATCCTCTCACATGCCACATCTCATCTGGCCACATATCCCCATCAATCCAGAACCTCACCACTTGTCACCATCACACACCACCATCCAAGCCACATAGTTGTCATTTTGTCCCTGGATTATGGCTATGGCCTCCTGCTTCTTCTGGTCTCTGTACCCAGCAGCAGGAGCCTTTCAGGGATGGTGCCCTCCTCTGTTCAGCCTTCCGATGTCTCCCATCTTATAGGAAAAGTGGAAGTCCTTAGTGTGGCTGGCAAGGCCCTGCCCCACTGGGTGCCTGCCCTGCTGTCACCTCTGTGGAATGTGGAGCCCTTCCCACACTTCACACAACGTGTGTGTGCTGTGCCCTCTGCCTGGGGTGTTCTTCCAAGACCCCTCTCTGGCTGTCTCTCTCACCTCCTTCAGGTCTTTGCTCAAGTAAGCTTTTCTCAGGTGGCACTGCGATCTAGACCCTTCATTCTCCCTTTTTGGCTTCAGTTTTCTCTTCAGTACTCACCATGCTCTAACTTCCCTGCATTTTCATGATCTAGCTTGCTTGCTGTCAGCCTCTTCCACTGAAATGGAAGCTCATGCGGGCATGAACTGTGGCACGTCTTGGTCAGCACTTTACCCCAGCGCCTAGAGGACAGGCCCCATACCTACAGGGGCTTAGAACTCACTCTCGCAGGCCAGCTGGCTGAAGGAACAATGGCTGCAGTGGTTCAAGCTCTTTATCCAAGTTCAGAGCATCCCAGTAAAGCCAGGGCAGTCGGGAATCTTGACTCTGTGGTTCTTGTGAATCCCACAAAGAGTGGTTCTTAACATGGGTCAGTGGACCCCAGGGGTCTCTTCTGGGTGATGATCAAAATTCAAGGGGTCCATGAACTTGGATGGTAAAAAGCACATCTTCATTCTCACTATCCTATCCTCTAGCTGAAACGAAGCATTTCTTTCCATTATATATAGGAACAAACCACAGTGATACTACCTGTGACTGTGTCACCAGTAGAAATCAGATATTTTCATGTTGCATTATATTGTTGCTAATGTCTCAAAATATGGTTCTGCTCATTACCACTTCAAAATTATAGTGATTATTGCACCTACTACTAGAGCTTGCAATAAAAGTGTTCCTTTATTACTATATATGTATTTAATGCATGAATAAAGGTGTTCCTATATTACTATATATGCATTTGATTTAAAAAGTATTTCACTATAACTGATGTGCTTTGGAATCCTATATGCCTTATGGTCTGCATTTATAAACATTCTGAGAAGTGCAAGACATCCATGGCACAAAGAAGGTTGACAGACTGCCTTTGAGACTGACTCCCTTTATCTCTTTTAGTGTCCCTGCTAAGTTCCAGGGTATGTCCAAGGTCCAGCCCTCACAGGCAGTGATCAGAGTGACAAGCAACCAGGGACCACAGGCAGCATGGGCCCGGGGGCTGCCAGGCACTGTGCTCGGGACTGCACCCATGCCAACTGTCCAGTCTGGGTTTCTAGCTCCAGATCCAAAGACAGGGTCAAGGTGGGGTCTCCAGTAAGACTCTCACATTTGACTGAAAACAAAACGGAGTTCCAAGCTAGCAGGTTAAAAGGTGGACTATTTATTTTTATATATGCATTTTTTCCCCAACAACTAAATTCATATATATTTACTTCATCCTTACAGAATACATATGTAAAATGGAGGCCGAGAAATAAATCCTTTAGAGAAAAGGCATGAAATTGTGTTGTTCTTCTGATTTCTTGTTTCTCCTGAGCAAACTTGGGGTCACTGTCCATTGGGAAAGACCCAGTGTGCAGAAGGGGAAGAAAAGCACATTCATTAGACCACTGTCTGTAGCAGCCCCTGCACTAATTACTTTTCATGTAGCATTTATTTACCATCTCTTTCCATACTATCTCAGGCATGAAAACTGAGGTTGGGAGACATGGTCTGGCTTGGCTCAAGTCACTCTCCCAATTTATTACTAAGTCCCTGACTGCCATTTGATAATACACTGAGAGATGCCACAGACCTAACATTCATCCTTCTAAGCAATCCTGTTTTCACTTTTTGAGATAGGTTCTCACTTTGTCACCCAGGATGGGGTACAGTGGTGTAATCTCAACTCACTGCAGCTTTGACCTCCTGGCTCAAGCAATCCTCCTGCCTCAGCCTCCCAAGCAGCTGGGACTATAGGCGCACGCCACCATGCCCAGCTAACTTCTGTATTTCTTGTAGGGATGGGGTTTCATCATGTTGCCCAGGCTGGTCTTGTATTCCTGACCTTAAGCTATCCACTGGCCTCAGCCTCCCAAAGTGCTGGGATTATAGGCGTGAGCCACTACACCCAGCCCCTGGTCACTTTTTACAGTTAGGCACCACTGAAGAGACTAACTACCCAACTGGAAACATTTTTCTCATTCCTATTTTCCCATGATAGAGACTGACCCTGGGGGGTGGGCTGGGGAGGGTGAGGAGATTGTTCAATGAAAAGCTGCAGGCATAGTTCAAGTCCCTCTGAATCCACAGCTACATGCACAGCTTCAGAGCAATACAAAACAGGTAATTTAATTTCATAAAATGATCTTTCTACAGTCTGTTTTTTCCTCCCAGCCTATTGAAATGTACACACCACGAGTACAAAGTACAAGGTACTGCTCAGCTGTAATTTTACTTCTGCACATATTTAATGTGCTACTGGGATGAAACATTTCATGGTTCCTGTGCTTAGCAAATGAAATAAATCAATGTGTTAAGAGAAAGCGATTTTGTTCTTGCCGTTTGGGGAAAGTGCTCTTTACTTTTCTATTAACAAAAACTTAATGAACCATTTCACATTCAAAACCCCCTAGAAAGGTCATAATGTCTATTTCTTAATTAAGTTTTTACAAGTCAAATAATGCTAATTTTCTTTTATATCTCCACACGGGCAGCAGCACTTAAAAAAAATTACTGAGAATAAACACCACCACAGAGCGAGGACTATTTCAGTGAGTTAAATATAGATGCTTGTAGGGCTTTATAAGGGAAGATAGAGAAAGCAAAATGACCTGGCCCAGAATTTATTAAGTATAATCAAAGAAACAGGGTATTTGGGTTGCCATGGAATTTGGGCCAAAATAAAGTTTCTTGTATGGTGACAACTTGGAATTATGCTTCTAAACAGGAAGCATAATAATGCCGACCTGCTCTATGAAAGAGTGGTCACTCAGTATTGAAGTTCTTTTTCTTGGATTTATTTTAAATGTTTATGCTTAAACTTCCCAGCCTGTATTAAATAGGCCTAGGCTTTGTATGATATAGAAACAGGTACTTGAGGCTCACTGCTGGTTCGTTCTTGGGCCAGTCTTATTTTTTTTCATCCTAATTGCAGCAGACAGCATCGGAGCTTTGTCAGCTTTACCTGCTCTGAATAGAAGCACTTTTGGCCCCCTTGTCAAAGACTAGGGAAGAAAGCCCGCACTCCGGTTGGCAGCAGTCTTGGATTCTCGCCCCCGGCCATACTGTGCAATCATGCTGTTTATTCCACTGTAACAATCAGACAGCAAGAGCAGAGCACCTGGTACTCCCCGGCCCGGGCCTTCCTTGGCAGCTGACGGGCAACCTCGCCGCCAGGTGGTCGTGCTTCAATTACATTAGCTAGCCATTCTAGGGTTAACGAGGACCCACTTTCTTCAGAATGCCCCGGGAAAATCAGTTATTCATAAAAAGACAGTATGCCTTTTGTTGATCATTGAACAATGTTGCTGAAAATCCATTAAATTAAATTCTCTTTATTGGGCTGAATAATGCAATAGCAATAGCCCCAGATAGAAGTTTGCATGTTTATTTACCAAATTTCTGAATAATTTATACATGGATCCTGGCTCTTTTATTAGTTAGTGGCCAAATGCTTCTTCGGAATGGAGCAGTGTAGCTCTGCCTTCATCTTAACATGCACCAACACCCGCAAATAAAAAACAAACAAAAGCCAAATTTAATGGAGTGGTCAGAAAGGGAAATCTTATTTTAATTCAGAATTCACATTCCAATTTTCTTTTGCAAGAGGACTCTCACGTGTTTTGGCATGAATTTACGTAAGATGCTCTTTGGGAGCTGTTTCATACGCGCACCTTTTTCGTAACAGAAAATGAAAGAGGAGGAAACAAGTGGAAGTGTGACGCCGTTAATCTCCAAGTCAGGGAACTGCTGCCAATGTTTAGGTGGAAGGTGACCCGGACGAGGTGAGTCTGGGTGGACCTGTGGCTAGCCTGTAGCTGAAACAGACGAACGGCTAGAACGTCACCTTGCCTTCCCCAGGCCTCTGCAGCAGTGACCACTGCGACGGCAGAGGCAGGTCAAGGCAGGACCGCAGCAGAAGCAAGCTCCCTTCCCTCAGTCCTCTGCCATCCTCTGCTTCTCTCCCTCAAGACCAGAGAGGGGGCTGCTGCAGCAGCTCTCCCTCTCTCCTTCTGGCTACGCTCGAGACTGCCCATGGTTGGAGCACTGGCCAGCAGCCTCAGATACAGAGCTGCAGAGTTGACCTGTGCTGGAAAAGCTATAAGTGAAAGCAATGTAAGAAAAACAAAGGTACGGAGGTATCATTGAGTCTTTTAAATACTGCTGTCCTGGGCATGTAGTCTTAGCTGTTCTGGAGATCATTTTAAAACAGGATTTTTCTTTTTTTAATTTAGAGGCAGCATCAACAGAAAATGAAATTATCCTGAAGTACAGATTATTTATCAAAAAGAACATAAGACAAGCAAAGAAAGAAATTCTACCGGAGTTCACTTTCATTTAAGAAAAATTTTTTTTACTGTTTTTCAGAAATGAAGAAGAGCAGCTGAATAAATTTAAAGAAAAAGGCATAAATATTATTAGTAGTCTGTGAAAATATTTTTAGCAATTAGTGACAATGCAGTTGGAAGACAGAGGGCAGTGGCTAAGAAAGTGAGCACCAAGCCTGGGTGTGAATTTGCCTCTCACTTGCCGGCCGAGAGATCTTAGGCAAGTCATTCAGCTTCTGTGTTTTCACTTCCTTTCTTGCAAAATGGGACAACAACCCTATTTTCTAGTGATGATAAAGTAGACAGGAAATATTTAGCACATTTTACACATCATAAGAGCTCATTAAATTATGACCTATCAGTCATAATTCATTTCAAAGGTGCGCATATGAAACAGCTCCCAAAGAGCATCTTATGTAAATTCATAAACCAAGAGATAATTGGTGGGAATGTTCTACACTTTCAGATACCATGAGGCATCTGCACTCGCTCTCTGTCATCTTAGCCTAATTCAAGTCATGGGCATGTACTCAGCTACTCTTGGTCCTTTCATGTAACCATCTCATTCATTTCCTTTGCAGTAAAATAACAAAAACAAATTAAAACCAAAGAATAACTGTATTATATTGCTAATGAAATATCTAGAGATTGCAATCGGACATTCAGATATAAATGTTTTAGTTTTGCTCCCTCATCATTTTCAATAAACGCTCTGGCTTTGGCTTGGCATTTATCTTCCTAAAGCAGCCTGGTGTTTGGTCACAATGTGAGGTTCTAGTAACGTTATCTGTGAATTATAAGATCCACCTTGAACAAGGCTCCAGCACAAAGGTATTAGAATGTGCTGATGACAAGCACACACTCTTCTACTGCTGAAAAACAATGGCTGACACTTCTGTATGAACAGACAGAAGGCACATCAAAGGCAGCCTTTTACAGAGAAAAATTGTGTGATGCCCACTTTAATCTCTCTAAAAATCTATGCACGAACTGAACCCAATTTCATTTTTCACATAAACACTAAGGCTTGATACAAGGACATCTTTTTTTTTTTTTTTTAACTGCTAAAAGATGAAGAGACAAAAGATATGCTAGCATAGCCTTTGAACTTTTTAAAGCTCTATCAATGGACCATGATACTTAACCACTGATACAAGGGCAGAGATTTTACAATAGCTGCATTTAAAGCATTCTGACTAAAACCAGTCATTATTATAGATTAAAGAAAAGCATTAATATCCACATTTTCCTTATATAGTTTTTATACTTTTAACCCTTTGATCAATTAAAAAAGGTCTAAAACGGTAAGATTGTAATACCAGAAGGATTTGTAAAATTACCATGGCATGGGGATATAATTTGCAGGGGATTGTATTCATTTCCTGGATGAGAAAGGATGCAGGAAAAGCATGTTTTTGGGTGGGGATGGGGGAAGGAGTCCTCCAGTGAATGGAGGTGTTCGAACTGAGATAATCCAGACGGTGACTCTTCTGACATTGCATTATTTTCTGGGGGCATGGGGGAACTATGAAGTGATGTCCCCAGATGCCTCTTGATCTTCACTCTTTTCTCCTTGTATCTCTTGAGCCTTGGGTGTCCCATACCAAGTACCCCTAATTGTGAAGCTGGTGCTGCTTGTCTTTCATAGTTGCAGCCACCTCAATCTTCCAGCATCCCTAACTTCCTTCTGCCTACCAGGATGCTGTGCAAGGCTTACCACATGACATCCACGTAAGGTGGAGTCCAGCTCTGTGGTCAGACTGCCAGTGCTCCACGCCCACCATAACCACTACAAAGCTCTTGAGGAAGTCAGGTGACCTCTCTGGGCCTCAGTTTCCTCATGGCTAAATGGTGAACACAGTGGTACCCACATGAAACGCTTAATACAGTGCACAACAAAAGCTAAGCCCTGTATAGCTGTTAGCCGCTATCTTTCACTCTCAGATCTGGAAGAAACCATGGGGGAATCTTGACTCCATCTCCCACAGCAGCAGCAATCCTTTCTTCCTAGTCCTTGGGCATCTGTGAATCCCTGCTAAGGGGGCTGCTTAATGCCTTAGGGCAGCAGCTCTCCTTCCTGGATGCACTTGAGAATCACCTTGTGGTTAATCAGCACCAATGCCTGGTCCCCACTCTAAACCAAGTTACCCAGAATCTCTGGGGTGGGTGCTGGGCATCGGTCAATATTGGAACTCCTCATGTGATTACATGTGCAGTCAGGGTTGGGAATCATAGTTTACGGCAATGCAACAGACAAACTTCCTCTGGAATCCTCCTGTCTGTACAGAGCCACAGAATGGGACAGCAGGACCTCCAGGGGCCTGCAAGCAAGAAATGTGTCAGATATGTGTCAAAAATGAATGCAAATTCACGGCTTGCATTTATTTTAATACAAAAATGTTGCATATGATTAACTATCAAGTGCTGCTGATGTTCTGGAAGAGTATGCTATGCGTCTCCTGGGACTCACCTACACCCTAGCACATCGCCTGGTTTCCCAATTTTGAGGAGTTCTTACTTATTTCAAGAAATTTTAAAACTTTTTATTGACAAACACACACACAATACACAGAAGTATACAGCTCAATGAATTTTCACAAACTGAACACACTCACGTTACAAGCACCCTGATTAAAAAAAAAAAAAAAGGAAGTGTCACCAGCACCTTCCTGCTGCTTTCCGGACACTCTCCCCCTTACTGCAAGGACAACTCCTCTCCTGATACACTGCAGATTAGCCTAGCAGATACTGTCAGTTTTCCCAAGTGGTTGATTGAGCCAATTTACATTTCCACCAGCAGCATTTGAGAGTTTTAGTTGTTCTCCAGGGCGCGGTGGCTCACGCCTGCAATCCCAGCACTTTGGGAGCCCAAGGCAGGTGAATCACAAGGTCAAGAGATCGAGACCATTCTGGCTAACATGGTGAAACCCTGTCTCTACTAAAAATACAAAAGATTAGCCAAGTGTGGTGGCACACTCCTGTAGACCCAGTACTTGGGAGGCTGAGGAAGGAGAATCGCTTGAACCCGGGAGGCAGAAGTTGTGGTGAGCCGAGACTGGGCCATTGCACTCCAGCCTGAGTGACAGAGAGAGACTCTGTCACAAAACAAACAAACAAACAGCAGCAGCAACAACAACAACAACAAAAGCAAGAAAAAAGAGTTCTAGTTGTTCTACAGTCTCACCGACACTTGGTATTTTTCATGTTACTTTTAATAGAGGAGTCAGTCCCCGCTTCTCCATGATTTCCTTTTCCATAGTTTGTTACTTGCAGTCAAGCAAGGACTGAAAATATTAAACGGAAAACTGCAGAAATAAACAATTCATGTTTTAAATTGCACACTGTTCTTTCCTTTTGTCCCGCGGGTCCATGCCATATGTGCTGCCTAACAGTCACTTACAGGATCAATAGCTGCAGTATCGCTAGTGCTCTGTTGTGTGTGCCTCAAGTCACTCTTATTTTACTTAATAGTGTCCCCAAAGTGTAGAAGTAGTGATGCTGGCACATTGTATAATTGTTTCATTTTATCATTGGTTATTAATTTCTTATTTTGCCTAAATTAGAATGAAACTTTATAATAGGTATGTATGTATAGAAAAAGCATAGAATATATAGGTTTTGGTACTACCTGAGGTTTCAGGTATCCACTGGGCATCTTGGAATGTATCCCCTGTGGATAAGAGGGAATTACTGAACTTGAGATGCTTGAATTTAACGTCTGACTATTCCATAAGTGCCTGAGTTTTGCAAGGAGATTCACGAAGATGGAAGCCCGCTACACCCAAAGTGCTGAATTTTGCATGGCAGAAGGACAGATAATGGAATAAATATATTGGTCAGATGTTGGTTCTGAGTATGGGGGCGACTGAATGATATTTACTCTGTTCCTGGAACTAGAAGCTGGGGAGATCCTCCCCACCATAATCTAATCTGGGCATTGGCTCAACTTGTGGCCCTGACTAGTCCACGTCACTCAGAAAGGGGTGCTTCTTCAAACTCTTGTTTAAAAAATAAACCGTAACAAAAAAAGGCCAATCAACCCACCCACCCAACTAGGCTATCTTCTCCATGGCTGCCCGCCAGGGATGGGTAAAGGACACAGCATAGCCTCTCAATAGTGCTTTTCTCTCACAGCACCAAAACACTTCTGATTAATGGTCAAACAGGTTCTTAGGAATTACATTTCCGTGTAATTTTCATTATAAATAAATTTAATTGCCCAATGTCTTTACTATTTTAAGGACCAGTATGCAAATAAGTATACTCTTAAAAAGAAAAACTGGCAAAATCCAGCAACTGCTTTGAAAGAAGCTGTAAGATTTGAACTCATAAGCGTTTTCTGAAAAGCTGGACTCAGAGCCAAAACTAATGCATTCTGCTACCACTAAACAATGCACATTTGCTTTGGAAAAATCATTTTTAAATGACTGAATTTACAAACATAGTCCATTTTCTTCTTAGAGCTAAAGTATCATCTCTGTGCTGTGGCAACTTTTTTTTCTTTTAAAATCCTCTTTAACAGGAGCTGTGGTTAGTAAAATTTTATATTCTTACTTAAGTACATGTTCTTTATAGAAATCAAAACTGTAACCTCTTTGGATTGCTGAATGAATGTATATGTTTCTAGCTAGTAGGTATGGACTGCTAAAACATAAAAATTTGAGATAGCCTCCCTCAACTTCCCCATTTTGAAGGTTTCACATAAAAACAAGTGAAAACCATTTAGAGAAATGAAAAAACAATTCTGAATGCTTTTTAAATTAGTTAAACACATAGCCAGCAGATTACCAGTCCTTTGTTTTGAAAACCATATCCTCTTACAGTGAAGGAGGGAAATTTTCAAACTATTAGATTGCCATTACTTTTAAAGGCAAAAACTGCAATTACTTTGCACCACTCTAAATAGGTTTTGAAACTAACAAGGAGGAGGAGATGAGAATGATGAGGAGGAGGAAAGTGGCAGCCAACACCAGAAAAAGAAATGACAGTACCTTGGCTCTGCAGGACTGCTGTAGAAAGCAAATGCATTACTATGCATAGATGACACTGCACTGCTCAGCACTGCCCTGAGTAATACAAAGCTGACTTGCGTGGGTACAGGTATAATGCAGAGGGCAAATATTCCACTGGGCCTAGTGGTTCTACATAAATGATAAAGTGAGTGACTTGCTGGGATGAGCTAGTTCCTGCAGATTCAAAATGTGTCTGGGGCTGTGACAGGGTAAGAACCCTGCATGCGTTCTCTGGAGTGACAAGTCACCGAGCCTCTTTGGCTGGCTGTGCCCAAACTCACATTTAGGAAATGTTCTAAGGCCAATTCCACTCTGGAACTCTCAGGCTGCCATAGTTGTGTTAAGTTTTAGTTTGATAGCCCATGTGTCATGAAGTCAAAACTCAGTTAAACTGATCTCTCAGCTGATTGGCAGAGATAGCATTTTAATTATCTTGCTTGTAGATTTTAACACAATTGCATATAAAGCAAAGATAATTTTTTTCCATTTGTGCTTTTTATTTCATTAAGATAAAAGTGGTTTGAGTCCCTTTTTTAATGAGTTAATAAAGGAAGGGGGCTATCCATTGTCCAGCACCGGAAGGTGGTCAGCTGTCTGACTTAGTGGCAGTATTGAGAATGTACTAACATGGCAAGCAATTCAAAAGTTTCCCGAGGAAAGATGTATTTCATTTGTTAATTGATTTTTAAAGGCTTTATCACTAAAACAGCATTGGAGACACTGCATACAATAAACAAAAATAACATTCACTACTGGGCATAATGCCCAGAGAAACCAGCTACACAAACACCATGCTAAAGGAAAAAGATGGTCCCAAGACAGACCAAAATGGTTCAAGATGCAGAGAGCTCAACAGCAAGGGGCTCCAGAGAAGCTTCATGAACACAGTCCTGGGCTCTGGCAGATGTACTGTCAAGGCAGCTAAACCCTCATCACAGCACCTGTGCACAGATTCCTCTGATTAGTAAACAAAGTTGGTTTTCACGCATTCTCTATGCTTTGTAATGCAAAAAATTAGGTTGAATTATATCAAATTGCCTTTTTTACTAGGTCAAATTCTTCCATATGTTAATCCCTTTTGCTTTTACCCTCATGGTACTTAGTGTGAAGCAACTTTAACATTGATTTCCCAATGTGTTAACTATTTATAATGGCTAGATGAGAACAAAAATATAGTCCTCTTCCCTCCCCAGTTTGGATGGGGGTAGATAAAAATTATTTTTGAAAAATGAATATTCAGATGTATTTTTCACCATTATAGGAACACGAGTTAACACTGTGATGAAAATAGCTGAATACAACATGAATGTAGAACCCTATCATATTTCAAGATAGAAGGAAATTCCAGGACTTGAGAGTACTTGACAGGGTAGAGAGGAGTTTAATCTCAATATTAAATAGGCTTGGCCGGGTGCGGTGGCTCACGCCTGTAATCCCAGCACTTTGGGAGGCCGAGGCGGGTGGATCATGAGGTCAAGAGATCGAGACCATCCTGTTGAACAGGGTGAAACCCCATCTCTACTAAAAAATACAAAAATTAGCTGGGCATGGTGGTGCACGCCTGTAGTCCCAGCTACTTGGGAGGCCGAGGCAGGAGAATTGCTTGAACCCAGGAGGCGGAGGTTGCGGTGAGCCGAGATCGCGCCATTGCACTCCAGCCTGGGTAACAAGAGTGAATCTCTGTCTCAAAAAAAAAAAAAAAAAATATTAAATAGGCTTTAAGAAAAGACACAAGACACATGAACCATAGGTTGTCTGGTTGTTAAAAATCAGGATTAAGCTCCTGGTCTTAGTTGGTAATAAAAGTGTTAAGTAAATAAATGTGGCTAGTTTTATGCCGTTTTTCATATAATATCAAATTTATCAGGTCTTTGAACAGGTGCCAACAAAACACCTCTAAATCCAGACAGAATTTTGTAACACACTAATCACACTAAAAATTAAACAGATAATGAAATTTTAAAAAAAGTATTACTTAAGTCTTACTATTTTCCAAGAAAAACAGTTGTTACTCCATTACTTTTAAAAGAATTTATTCCACAAAATTTCCCAGGCAATTCTCTGGAAAGAAATATTGGAAAACAGAAGTAGCATTTTTGATATTCAAGTATTTCCGTAACTTTAATTTGAGAAGGAAAAACCTCAAAGTTACAAGTATATTTTTACTTTACTGAAAGAAAATATAGCTTTTAAAAAATGTTAACCTTTCCTCCTACCGAAGGGAAAGACTATGAAAACTGGCCAGTGATTTCTTACTCAAAAAGTGACCAGACTTTGGGTTTATGAATATATATTGAAAAAAACAAAGTAAATCTGCCTTCAAGTTTAGACTTAACAGGAGTTTGGTGGGTCCATAATTAGCACCTCCCATGGCGGGCTTTCTAGAATCTTAACACAGAAAACCTGGAATGCACATCTTATTCAACAACCTGAGGAGACAGAGAGCTTTTACAGGCAAAAACACATTATGAAGTTCATTAATTAAACAGTGCGGGTGGAGCAGATGGATGCTACCTACGCTTGAATGACGATAAATTGGGACAGAGGTTTGCAGTCCTTAATGAAGCTCCATAAAATGAATGATTACATAGTGATCACAAGTAAACAAACCTGAGAGAAGAGCTGGATTATAGGGCAACAAGTCCTGCAACATGGTAACAAGAAGACCAACATGTATGGAAGTACCTAGTACACAGAGCACCTTGGACATCATTCAGTCCCATACCAACCCCAGGGCTGAGGAAAGCTGTACGAGTCTACAAAGAGTTAAACATGAAATAACAGTCGGTGGGGCAATAATATAAAAATGCCTGGCCATGGAAATGAACAGAGCAGAAACCTTTTTGTCACATAAAATCCATTATTGAGAATGAGACACTCAAGTTTCCTTTTATCTTCACAGAAAAACAGATACAAAATGTCAGGTACTTGGGCTTTTTAAACTAAAAGGCTTAGCAAAAGCAGCTACCCAGCTAATGTGGGCATTAAGATTATTTTTCAATCATACTTTCCTCCTGTCACTAATTAATTCTTCACTTTTTCAGCTATTGTCAAGCCCTTAACTTTTTATTTATTTATTTATCTTATTAATTAGCTTGTGATGCACATGAACTTGCATGTCTGCTCCAAAGATATCTTTTGAACTCACGGGGTAGAATAGAAAATCATTTTGATATTAAAATTTTCCTATAAATATATGCTGTTGTCTGGAACATATTTCACTAGAATGACCTATTATGTCTTCCAACTTAGACAAGATATAATTTCATTAACAGTAACTGACAACTTTGGAACAAGAATGGCCCGAAGACAAGTGGTAGTTACACCTTACAGCAAGCTTTAGAGGTCGGCAGTAGTCAATGGGGATGCTCTGCTTTGCTACCGCAGCCATGACTGTGGATGCTCTGTATACCTTCAGACGCTCTTATTTTCATCCTCACTCCTGGGCTTTGATTTTCTCTCTCTCATTGCACATGACTTTCATGTAAGCTCTTTCAAATCTGTTTTAGAAAGAGGTGGAATATAAATGGATTCCACATATACAAATAAATATCTTGCTAGCAATAAACTGGAAAAATCGCTGTGATGAAACTGTGTCCTCAACTATTTATCAAGGGAAAAGCACACTGAGTAACATCAATTAGGTGCTTATTTTGGGATAGACTCTAAGTGGGATATGTCAGCAAGAATATTTAAACTTAATATTTTCTCTTTTTAATTTGGAAGGTACATGTATTCAGATATGAGATATACACATGGTATCAAAATGGGAATACTTTCCATCCTAACTTAGAATAATTTTGTTTTCGTCTTTATTCCATACAAACAAGGTTTAAAGGTTAGAATCCATTTGGTAACAATAATGAGAGAACAAGCTAAAATTAATTGGAATTGCTTCACTTTCTCAAAGCTATGTCATTTTGATGGTCTCCTATTCTTAGGTCAAAAGTGTGCACAAGTGAGAAACAGCCATAGTCAGGTTGGTCTGGGCTCTCATCCCCACCCTGCCCTGGCTGTGGGCCCCAGGCCAAGACCCGGCTTCCTCGAGCTTCACTCTCCCCATCTGTGGGTTAACACAGTCCCATTCTGCAAGGCTGTCACCAAGAGTGAGAATAATGGTCCAAGAGTGAGAATAATGGTCCTTCTGGGTGCCTGTGATCAGCCTGCGCTTTTGTACATCATGCGCTAATGTCCCAAACTGCCTTTTGGAGCTGAGTTTGCCCTCTGGTCCGTTGGCTGATGAGAGAGCATTTTATCAGTTACATGCAGACACTAAGTACTGACCAAGAGTTCGGGCTCAGTAGTGTTTCCACTTCTGTCCTTAGGTCATTATTTGAATACTCCATGGAATTTTGCCCTCATTTCATAAAAATGAGTGGTAATAGGATAAAATGAAGGTACCAGTAGGAGTAACAACAAATATGGGTCTTAAACTCAAGTCAGTGAAAGCAAAATTGGAAATCCTTATATATGCCAAACGTGGAAAAGTTTAAGTGTCTAATAAATTTTTAGCTACATCAAATGCAAACCAGGTTATTTCCAAAGGCAAAGGACAAAATTAGAGAGCATGCTGGAAAAATGGCATCAAAACTGGAATACAGAATGTGAAGCCTATTTAGAATTTTTATATGTTTTTGTTTCTTTTTTAGAGAATAGAATGCCCTTTATAAGTTAGATGCACATTTGAATTAATATCTGTAGATCAGAAAGCAAAAACTTTAGACTTAAACATGAAACTAAATGAAACATCAACTCAGAGTCTCTAGCCTGCTCCCTGAAAGACATCTTTTGGGGCTGCAAAAAGTAATCTATTTAAAAAAAAATCTGTATTACCCTCCTAGGTTGAAGTTCCTTTATAAATTCATTCATTTGCCAAATTCTGATTGCAAAAGTGTCATGTGCCAGACTGACTACAAAACACTTACTGATCCATAATTAGAAACTGCCTAATCATTTTATGATGGCAATTCTTGACTCTGAAATGTTTAAATAAAATGTTCAATAAAAGGTTATTTATAAAAGAACCAATATTTTGATCATGACTTCAAAGGGAGGCCTGATTGTACAAATGCAAATAACTGCCTTATTTTAGGACCTAAAGTCTCAGGTTGAATGTAGCTATCTATTAGCACAACTAATTCAAAGTTCAGAAGGACATTCTTTCAGAAGATCCCATGTATTTATTTTCTAGTTTGAAAAATGGCCATTTTAATATAAATTTATAATCTAAATTTGTGTTGCTAGAATTTGGTTGTTTAAATGGGCTTTGTATTTAGTATACTAGAAGAGACTATACAAAATCATGTTCCACAAAAGGATCAACATTCTCTTACAGCTTTAAAATATGATAATGTGAGGAGCTCAAAATGCTCCATACCTGAATTGATAAGAATATTAGGCAACAGTTTCTATGAAGCTTTTAAAAGAGAAAGTTAACTTCTAATAAAGAGTTTCAAGTGCTGAACTAATATAGTGCCTTCCGACCGATTTTCTAATAACAGCTTTCAAAATAAATCTACCAAACTGTTTGGACTCTTCAAATGTGAAAAAGAAATTGAAAGAGAAAGCTTAAAAATTCCCCATTTATGGAGGAAGTAAATTTAAGATAAATTCAATCCAAAGTAAAGCAAGTCATTTCATATGCTTTCAGTAAGTATAACAATTTTATATAGCGATCCAAAAGTCACCCTTATAGAGCTTTGCAACTCAAGACTTTTTAGCTGGAGGGGTTAAAAGTGTGGGTGTGGAAGTCAGCTTTTGTTTGAAAAATTAGCAATGCTATGAGTCATCGTGCATTAGCTGCAGAAGAGTTTTGCATCTTGTACGAATCCAGACACCATATGCCATGCGAAGGCCTATTACTTTATTCGGTGCCACCGCTGACAGGCAGCCACGTGGGTATCCCCAGCGGAAGGGCTGTCTCCTCCGGGCGGCGAGGACAGGAACCCAGTGAGCTGAACACATCCGACATTGTACTGAGCAGCAGGAACAGCTGGTGAGCTAGCGAGCAGCAACGGCCCAGCGAGGAGCGTGGATGCTAATGAGCCTGGCGACAATGCCGGCCTTCAGAGGGGCTAGTGCAATGCCGGGCGGCCGGCGTGTTCCCACAACAGCCTCAAGAGTAGAATCTGCTCGTTCATGCCTTCAGTCTCATTAAAACATGATACTGGCATTTGTGGCTTCTCAAAATCAGCTGTAAATCACAAGTTATAAATCCGGCCAACCGATCCAGCACGCTTTAAAAAGTTGCACTGAAATGCATGTAAAATTCCACAGGCATCTTTGGGTCCTGATAGGGAGGTGCTGACCAGGCACTTGGGCGGTGGGGAGCAATGAATTGACAGTTCAGGTCCTGGCTACTACTCACAAAACTGTGTGGCCTCAGGCAAGTTATTTAACTTCTCTGGGCTTCTGTTCCCTCAACTGTATTTTTCAGTGTGTGACATAATAGATTGTGTTGTATTAGACATAGCATTGTGTTTGCATAACATACTAAAATAGGATCATAATTATGCCTTCCTGATAGGATTGCTTAATTGCTTAATAACTAAATAAAATATGTGAGGTTCTCAGTGCCTGGGACAGGGCAAAGAATGGTGCAGCTAAGTAAACAGATGTCTCTCCAAGTGACCCAGGAGTAGCGCTCTAAGCAGCTTCTCCTCCCAGTCCTGCACTTCTCACACACCATAAGACAGCAGCATATCGCCTTATGAGTGAGGGGTATACGATGTGGGATGGGGGAAGGTGTCTGGCAGACAGTGAGACGAGACAGCAATGAGAAGTGGAGGTAGGGAGTGATGTGTGCACATCTGGGTGCTGTGGAACCCAGGTCTGATTATTGCGGGGTGGGTTTGGGCTCCTAGCAGCATCTAAGGCTCCGAGATCACTAAGTTTCTCAATGGTTCCAGGTTTAGCAAAGGCTCTCTTCTGCTGAAAGTCATTTACTTTTTCTGAACCCTCCTTCCTTCCATCAAGTCCCTGTGACTCCTATTCACCCTCCAAATGGCTAGGTCACAGGCCCTCCGTGGGATGCCTTCCTTGAGGCTCTGGGCTGCACTCTGCATTACAGTCATGAGGAAACTGTGCACTGCTCTCTTCCCTAGTGTGCTCTGTATTCAACAAAGAGTGCCTCCAGGGTGGGCACTGTGCCTTCCATTTGTGCACCCACAGCAACAGCACAGTGCCTGGCATACAGGAAATGGCCAATGGGTATTCTGTTGAATGAATGAGTATACTAATGAAAAATACTTTTGGATTTTTCAGAATTGGTGTCTGGGAATATGAATGAGACTATCAGAATCTGTTGATCATTTTGTTGCCAAGATTTTTTTTTAAGCCCTAAGTAGAAACACTTTACTGAGTGATCATCTCCAGCAACAAATGCACCTTGCACCTCTATTTCATAGGGCAGGATGTGTATAAATATGAGAGAGAACTGCCTGGTTCTTGTAGAAAAACTGGTTTCTCAGAAGTTTTCCTGTGAGCTAAGCTCAACTTAAGGGGGTCTCTGTACTCTGTGAAAAATAGAAAGGATGCAGTGGCCTGTGAGGTGCAGATCAGTTAAAGTGGCCTTAAAGGTGAGATGATCAGCACAGAGTTTAAAAGGCCACAGAGCTTGAAATAAAGATTACATACCATGAGAGACCTTTGGGTAAAATACAGTGTCATTCACTGATTGGTTCGAGCATGTTTGAATTTGGAAACCAGTCCTCTCTGACTGGCACACAGCTGCTGAGGCTCTCGCACACAGCAGGCATTACACCCATGGCTCTAATGGCCACTGCTGCCTGCTCCTTGTAGGACCCCCACACAACAGTGGCCAGAAACCCTGGTTCGAATTTGTCTCCCACATATTTGCTTTTTGTAGATCAGCCCTTAACTTTACATTGTATCCTGAAGTCCACAGATAAAATCAAGATAACTAGATATGGAAATGGAATGAGGATTGGAAGCCCAGGTAAATAACTGGAAGGGGCTTTTTCTGACTCCCCACTCTGCCTTCTGAGGATGCCATAGGGGTAGTTCCAAAGCTAATCCCCAAGCGGAAGCTCCTTTGGCCCCAATGGTCCCAAAAAGGCAGATCTTCACTCTCCAGCCTCTCACTTGGTCACAGCCATTCAAAGACGGGAGTGACATCCAACGCTCACTGTCTTCCGATGATGTTTTGTAGGAAAGTACATGCTAGAGTAAGAATGCTCTTCAGTTACTGGGATTTCAAATACATCTATTTTTAAAGTTTTAATGTTTTAAAAATACCCAGACTAGAAATAATTACAGCACAAAGCACAAGGGTAGACAAAACTGCCTAGATATGTAGTAACGCAGTGATGGTCAGGAACAGCAGCACACAGGGAAGGCTGGTATACAGTCTGAGAAGGGAATGAATATCTGTCTGTAATTCACACATGCATACACAAACACACACATGTCCATTTCCCTGAATCAAGTTTCAGAGGAATGGTGATCCATGGCAGAGATGATTAAAAGTACACATTACAAATGGAATGTGTCCCTAGGAAGGATGCTATGATCTAAGCCCCAGAGCTGCTGCCTCCACAGTCCTGTGTAATGCCACCTAAGTGCTCTGCCTTGCATGACTTGCTGCAGGCTGCCACGGATTAGAGCTATCGATCGCTGACTGCAGAAGGGTCTCACTGTGCGAAAGGAAGGTGAGCGCTAGAGACAGACAGCTCAAGTATTGATCTGCTCTGGCAGAAGGCCGTGGTTCCAAATGCAGGGTGGCACTCCTTCACATCACCCATGAATTACTATAATGTGCATGGAGACACTGAAGAGCTGGGGGGTCAGGCCAAAGGCTGGCGTGTCACCGCCATCTCCTCTCCTGTCAGCTGGTCACGAGACCCAAGGATGCCATGTGAAATCTCTGGCTTTTTAAAAAGCACATGCAACAGAAGAAGCCTAGGATGGGCATTCCTATGGTCCTCTAAGGCAGGACAGACAAACCATTGCTACAGAGGACTGCCAAGGGTCATGTTACGAAGCTGTCAGGGCAATGCGGATGCATCTTTAAGAATGTTCCTCCAGCGTCTGAGAGGGTCACCAGAGCCATCAGGCCAGCTCTTACTATAAAAGACAAAATCCTTTTCCCCCCTAAAAGTTGACACCTCCCCCGACTTAAAGCAAAACATTAAAAAATTGGCCCAAACTGACATTCTCCTTAAGGAAATCTCAATGATACAATTTATATAGTTTTCAAAAGATTTTGAGGGAGACAACTTCCATGGCACAAAGACATAAACTCATCTAAAAGGTCAAATACAATTATGAGATACATCAAGACTCATGATTTTTGAAAGGAATATAAAATTAGGATTCATGAGACCAGGTACAAGTGAAAATAAGGAGCCCAGAGAAATCAAGCATAGCAGGAATGAAATGCACTCTTTAAACACTTGCTTCTGTGGACACGGGAGCAGAGTGAACTCTATTGCTTTTATGATTTAACTCTGGATTAAGAAGTCATTCTTTAAATCAGTCATCTCTTTAGTATCCATATTAAGTCATTTCCTCCCGCGTACATTGTAAAGACATCTTGTGGTGTAATTACATAAATGGCACTAGAGACTACTTTCTCGAACCTAATTAGAAATTCCTTAAAATGTTTGCATTTCTGATTTTAATCCAACTAACATCTACTGACTTGTTATGATGTTAGATGCTGGAGACTGAAAGATGAATAACACATAGCCTTTGCCTTTAAGGAGCTTACTGACCAGTGGAGGGGCAGACGCCTCAGAGTGAGCCCCTAACCCAGTGTGGTCAGTGCTACACCAGCTATGGAAGACAGAGAGAAATGTCCGCTGGCCCATTGGCCCTCCTTTGGACAGGCAGGCTGCTGCTTACCTCACAACAGGCTCACTTTCTTCCCTTGAATCTAGGCTGGCCTTGTGACCTGTTGTGGCCAAATAGTTCTGAGGCTTCCAAAGTGATTTTGTGAAGAAGCTGGCACCTCCACCTGGGTCTCTGGGGCCTGCAGCAGCCATGTCAGAAACCTGACTGCTGCGAGAAGACCCAAGCTAGACAAGTGGAGTGGCTGCTGAGCCACGGATGCCTGGACAGCCCTGTACTGTCCTAGCCATGCTAGTGCAGGTCCCAGACATGAGAGAGCCTGAGTAAGAACCACCCAGCTAAGCCTAGTCAACCCACAGAAGCATGGAAGATCCTCTTTCTACAATTTCGCCTTTAAAAATCTCTGCAAAAGTCTTTATAAAGCCTTTTTTTTTAGACGGTGTCTAGGTATGTTACGTTGCTCAGGCTACAGTGTAGAGGCTATTCACAGGCACGATCATATTGCACTACAGCCTACACTCCTGGACTCAAGTGATCCTCCCGCCTCCTCTGTAGCTGGAACTTGCAACACCACGTCCAGCTCTTGCAAAAATCATTATGCTTAATTTTGCAAGTTTGCAGACTCTCATGTGAGAAGACTATGTTAGGAATTCTATTAATATTTCCCTTTTTATTTCAAACGATAAACTCAATTAAGCTTTACTGAAATTTAATGCATGGCCTTATGCTGATACCCTTCTTGCTAGGTCATCTGTCAGACTGTCCCAGGTCAGGTTCAATGTATGAACTGTACTAAGAAAGAGGAGGAGAGGGAGGGAGGGGCTGACAGTAGAGCCCTCATTCGCTTTCAGCACAGGTTGAGGTACCACGGTTTACATGAGCCTCCATACTGAAGGGTTGAACTTTATTATCTTATAAATCAGATCATCTTTACAATTCACTGCCTGAGGCAGGGCATGACTATGGAAATCTTCTGTAGCACACACAAGTTTGCCATTTATCTCACAGGAAAGATCTTATTCAAGTTGAAAGTTGAACATAAAGATGAGTTATTCATTTTTCTTT
The DNA here is from genome assembly GCF_030222135.1 of Aotus nancymaae. Taxonomy (NCBI): domain Eukaryota; kingdom Metazoa; phylum Chordata; class Mammalia; order Primates; family Aotidae; genus Aotus; species Aotus nancymaae. The sequence goes on along the minus strand of NW_026988412.1, from coordinate 5,290,284 downwards.
TTTATGGAAAGACAAATGTTCTAAATTTGGTGACCTTTTCTGTGATGACAAGGCGCTGAATTCATTCATTTGGCATGTACTTACTGAAAAAATATTTACTCTGCAGCAGGTGCTGAGGCTATATCCAGGGTTGGTATTCACCTGGAAAACACCCACATGGCTGGCATCCTGGTCAGTATCCAACAGGTGCCCGTATGTACCAATTGTTAAATATTTCCACTCTCACCCTTGGAGGCACCAGTGAACAAAACAGACAGAAATCTTTGCCCTCAAGCAGGGGGCACAGCATGAGTAAAATCAGTGAATTACATAGTAACTGAGAGGGTGATAAAGGCTGAGGGAACACACAGAGCATGGGCAGGTCAGGCGGTGCTGGGAGGTGCAGGTGCACAGGTGTGGGAGCTCTCACACAGGGAGGTAGGGAGAGGGGCCACGGGAACATGCCATGTGGGCATCTGGGGGGCAGTTAAGGCAGGGGGCATGGAGGGCACAGGCCTCCCCTGAGGGCCTGGATGCTGAGAGAGGCAGGGCTCCTGGTGAGGGTGAGCTGGGCAGTGACGTGGCTGACTCACACTTTAGTTGCTGGCCCTGGCTGCTGTGCTGAGGAGCCTGGGGAGGAGGCCACAGTGAGCAGTGCACCCTTAGCTGTTCCCTTAGGAAGATAGATACTTACTGCTCCCACAAAGCAAAAGGAGAGCTCTGACACTGAGTGAGTAACCGCTATTTGAAAGAAACATGCTATAAAAAGAAGGCCTTGAATTGAGATGTTGAAAAATGTTGCCTTCGGCATAGGAATTTATGGTTGAAGATGGTTTCTGTTTTCAGAAAGTACTAATCTCTCTACCACCAAAACACTCGTAAACAGAATTTTGTTACTTTCTAACCTTCCAAGTAAGATTTGAGTACATTTTGAATCTGTTTGTCAAAAAAAATGCCAATACAACAACTGATCTCATATCAAGGGAGATGGAAATTTCCTTCCCAATGTCCACAAGAACCTTCATAGAACTGGTGGGTACGAATGAAAACGGAGCACGAACCTGTGATTTAGGAGGTCAAGACAACAGTCTGCTCCAGCTAGTTTGTGTATCTTTGCAGAGTTTTGTTTCCAGCTATGAAACCAAGTTATCAAAATAAACTCAGCTTAGATGGACCCCTTAGGACCACTGAATCACAGAACCATTACACTAAGATTATAAAAAGAAAGCAGCACATTTTAATTCCATTGCTCTCACTAAAACACTATTGATATCTTAATAAAAGCAAAACAATTTTATACCATTAAATTTAAAATACTCTATTATTTCCTCTTTATTGCATCCTTTAAAAATTCTCCGTATTGACTATACATTATAACATCATAATGTGTTAGTAAAGAAGAAATTGTATATACTTTAAAATAAGTGAGTATATGAACTATTGAATGGCATGCTTAACAGGTTTTTCTGCCTTTTTTTTTTTTGGTCTTTGGGTGGGGTATGTAATAAGAAAAAGCTTGCAGGCTTCTAAGGTAGGTAGTGGGTTCAAGGCAGGTGTCCTCACCCACTGAAATGAGGACTGCAACAATCTGGCCTCCATTCCCTCCTCTGGAATGGAATGAGGAGTGGTGACCACAGAGCCACAAGAGCATGCTGTTCACCAAGAGCCTTGCTCCCTGAAAAAAAACGCCTTAGCACCTTGGAATGGGCCATGGACACTGATGTAATAAATTATAATTGGCATATGAATACCTTTTTGTAAAACAAATTAAGAAAGTTGTGACATTTCCCGCCTATCAAGTTGTAGGTAACACACATATGAAGAGATAACTAATGAGAGGTACACAAAAATATGTGAATGATTTGAAGCAGCAGCTAGAAATAATCTTTTCCCTTCGAGCTCCCATGACCTCTGATTCTCTCTTTTATATCTTGTGTTTCAGTGACTCAGCAAATACTCCCTGGGCACTGACCACATGCCTCTCCCAGAGCATGGGCCGCAACCTACCCTACATCACAGTTATAATCCATCCTGGCCTCGAAGCCCACTGAAGGCAAGGTCACTCCCTCTCCCGCCACAGTGCTTGCCACAGCCATACGGAGGTTGGCTGCCGGAAGAACACGGAAGCATGGCTGCCCTGATTTACCAGGGCACATGTGGCAGGGTCTGGGGGCCCTGAGATGTTCTCCTAGTGGGAGCTGGGAGAACAAGACAGGGGCCAGGCCCTCCTCTACACTGCTGCATCCATCAGCTCATCTGTTCATTCATTCTTCAGTCTTATATTTATATCTACTTCATTCCATACATCCTTACAGTAATCTGTCTGGGAGGAATTACTTTCCTTATTTTACAGTAAGCAAACTAAGAGAGGTAAAGTATTCAAAGCCAAAAAAACGAAGTCATTTTTTAATTTAAACTAACACTAGAACCCAAGGTCTCTCTGAGGTCAGCTATGACATGTTACCTGCTAAGCTGGGAACAGCAACAAACAAGACACACTTTACAATTTATCTGGCACTTGTAGGAAAATTGTTGCCATGAAGGAAAGAGAATATCCCCAAACTCTTCTGCGTGAGAACTCTTCTCAGTGAGAACCAAGACTTAAGGGTCTAGCATTACGGTGTCAGTTATGTGGCCCAACATGAGATGTAGAAAAAGGTTTTACATTGCATTGTGTTTCCTCTGAATTAAAAAACAAACAAAACACGTTTACTATCCTACTGAGTTATCGTCAGGGACATTTTAGTTAAACAATGGTCCACATAACAAACCCACGGAGGAAACTGGCGGTTCAGCTCTTGTACACATACAGGCATACCAGCTCTGACAGCACACAGCAGCTCTGGAACTCCAGAGCATGGCCAACCTGCTACTTTATTTAATCTTCATGACCTAAAAAGTGGTCAGTGGGCAAATTAACCCAGAGAAAAGGAGTGTGGAATCAGAGTCTGGAAATTTATGTCAGAGAAAGCCAATACAAGTTCAAAGGAAAGCACATCTCATCCCAATCTGAGCTGAAACTCACACTTAGAGAAGGCTAAAATTCTACAAAAAAATGGAGTGGTTTATGTGAACTGCTTTCCTTAGTCAAACTTTCTGCACAAATTATATGCATTTAACAAAATTATAGAGCATAAGTACGAAACTAATCTGTTTCTTTTCATTCAAACAATTTAGATGCTGCTTTCTGATTTAGTCTTCTGATGTGCATATGTCATTATAAGCAAAGAATGTTTATGCTGTTAGAGAGGCATACGTTCTGTTTTTCTAAATCAATGAGTAGACAGTATTTCTGAGACATTCTAAAGAGGCTCTTCTTTTCATAGGGGTTACAAATTCTATGAAAATACTCCTTAAATTTAAAACTAACTTACATTTTCCCTGATATTATTAAAATTGGTTTCTTTGGAATATAAATTCAATTTAACTAAGTTCAATTCTTTTAATTTCAAACATGGGAGGAAAACAGATATTACAGCTAAGCTGAACTCCCAACAAGCAAACGTAATGTGATGGCAGTTGCCATCTTCTGGGAGAAAGCTATGGCTCTTGGATGTTACAGGCAGTGCGTGACAGTAAGCGGCAGCAGCTCTCTTCATCAGCTCTACGCCTTCTTTAAATTCCACTGAGGATGGCAGTTTGGATGGAGACCCCAAAATCTATTCTGTCCATCTGTTTTATTATTCTTAGAACAACTGTCAAAAGTTGCCCAGGGATCAAGTTGCAAACATACTAATTTGCCTTTGAAAAGTAGGCCCTGGGGGAATTCTGGAACTCTGCTTATAAATTCAGAATCCCATCAGCCAGCAAGCCTGCCCTACCCTTTGTGGAGGTATGAGACTTTGCACTTCCAGGCATACATCTGCCTCAAAGCACTGATATACTCACATCCCACTTCATAGGCAAATGAAGGGAGAACCAAAGGGACTTGGCATCTTAAGGGCTGGCTTGTTCCATGACGAGCAGACCCTGAGTTTTCAGGAGGCAGCCTCTTCATTGATGTTGGTGGATTAAGGACCAAAGCTTTGTGCTGGAGAGTTTAAACAAGTGGACAAGGCAGAGGGACAACATATTCTGTACTCTTTTATATTCTAGGACCAAATAGGAAAATTGAAGACTGAAATAAAGCATTAGAAAAAATAAGCTGAAGAAAGATACAAAACATAAACCACTAAACATTGTAATATTTCATTTTTGTGATTCTGATGAAAAAAGTTATAAAAAGACCATCTGAACATACAGAATATCAGATGCAGGTTTTCTAAGGAATACTGAGAAACCTCCCAAGAGTTGGATATTTAAAATATTGTAGCATTTTTGGGACACACTATCCTATTGGAAACTAAAGCAGCTGTGCACTTCTCAAGTTGAATATATTAAAGTCATGTGCAAAACACAACGCAAACATTAAAGTGCATCTGGACTCCCCAGTGGCTGGCACACGGGACACGCGATCATCACGGAGGAGAAAAGGGAGTGAGCACCAGCATGGAACCCCGTAGCATCCTTCCTTCCCCTCCCCTGGCCCTGTGGTCTCTATCAAAGGCTTTCAAAGCACAGGGCCTCAGAAATGTATGTGAAGCACAAAATTCGAAGTACCCCTTTTAGAGTCTGGTAAAATCCCTCAGTAGTAAAATAGAAAGGATACCCTTTCAAGCCTAACATGATGGCATTTGGGTTGTATTCACCCCCAGATTACCAAAAAAGTATTCTGCTTTGATTAAAAAATTTACTTGAGTGTGTTGCAAATTACTCCAGCACGGAAACCTGCTGTGAGCTCACTGCATACGCCACGGCAGACTCTGCACAGAAGGGACCACCATTTGGACTTGCCTGCTTTGTCCTTCTTTGGCTTTGCAGTGTCTCTTATTCTAATAAGGCATGTATTATCCTTTTTAGAGATCTGAATAACAGAAAGTCTCACTTTCAAAATATTGCTTATAATCCTAGAGTCTACTAAATGTTCTGTGGATGCTGTTTATGGCATTCTGTTCCTTTCAAAATGGGACTGATAATTAGTAAACTGAAATTTGATTAATGTTGGATTAAGAGGTTCTGATGTCTCACTGCAATGTGTTATTTCAGTCTGTGGGCACTAGAAGAGATTGTCTTTAGGAAACTTGTTTCCTTCCCTTTCCAGAGTAGTAAGATGGGCTTAAAACCCTGATTTTTTTTTTTTTTTTTTAAGAATTAGGTTTGTAGTCAGCAGTTTATAATGTAGGATTCAGTTTTTTGTTTTTTTCCTCACTGTTTTTTGTTTCTTCTCACTTTGAGGCTGGGGCCAATGAATTAACTATTTAAGAGAAAACAAAATAAACCTGAAATAAAAGTCTTCCTCCAAAAACGCCAAGGGTGGGCCTTCCTGGATGCGTTGCAGTGATTTGGCATGGATAAACGATTCAGACAGCTTTAGATCTCACCAGGCTTTGTACCACTTTTGATAATATTAAGAACTCCTCTGAAAACAAAGGACCTGTCTGATAGAAGTATCAAAGCCTATGAAAATGACTGGATAACATTTAAAGGAAAAATTAATAAATGTATACTACTGTATGTTTTTTTAAAGTTAAGGTTTTATTAGCATTCATTAGGGTTATAAAAAGTCATATAATGGCCAGATTTTTTTTCCTATGCTTATGAAGCATAGAAAGAAGCATAGAAAGGCCAGAAGATTCCATGTTTCTTCCTTGCCTGTGTTTTAACATTCATAATCTTGTTTGCCTACTGCTGAAAAGTGTGGAAGAATCAGGAATAATGGCTCCCTTTGAAGCTCTGTCATTCCCAAAGTAACCGTCTGAATGCTAAAGAAATATTGTCATTTACAGAATGACCTTTTGCTCTTTGAATACTCAGACATTAATAAATGTTAAATACTTAGCAATCCTAGCAGCACTATAAAAAACGTAAGTTGGGTCAGCAAATACCCTCTTGCATGCTTTTGTTATGACCATTTCCACTTTTCTAACAGCTTTCTAATAGCAAAAATGTATTTGGGAACAACAGTGGAATTTGTGTCATCATGACCAAATGATTACGGTGCAAACCCGAGATTCTTCTGGGGCCCAGCAGGCTTCTGGTCCCTATGGAAACGAAACCTCAGATACTGTCCTCCACTCAGCTGGAGGACCAAGCACCAGGAGGCTTTTGTGCTTGGTGAGATTTCTTCCACAACCTTCCCGCAACAGACCCTAGTGCTTCCTCCAGACTCTTTTCTAATTGAGATGCAAATTAATCTATCTGGCTGATTACACTTCCCTTAAAGCTACTGACAAATGCAGCTGTAACCAGAGTTTGCGGACTTTCCAACAAGTGACTTCAGCTGTCAGTATTTGCATGCGGAGCCAAGGCCCGCCTGCTCCAAGTCTCAGAGCCATGGAGAGCTTCCTTTAGGCATTACAAGCCCACTTTATTTATGTGTATAAAATTTACATACAATTAAGAGTTTTTTTAAAATCCCCACAACTAGGTCCCTAGGATTTATAAATGGACTCTCACACTGAAATGAAGCTTTTCAGACACTTCTTTCTGACCCAGGTCTAGAGAGTCACTCACTCCTTTCTCAGGAGGTCAAGGCTTTGATGGTACATTACATCTTCCTCCCACTTCCTTCTTGTCTGCAAGGTTTCTGACTTTAAATGTTTGAATTCAATCTCTCTCTCAAAAACTAACTAAATAAACTTATGGCTCTTAAGAAAATGGGATCACTTCCTGTACAGTGATCTCAATAAGATTCCATTAATTTCAAATCAAATATAAAGTTATCATTCTAATGGTCAAGATTCCCATATATATGCCCTGCAATACTTTGGGGTGATAATGTTAGAATGATTATTTAGAGCACAATAAAAATATGCACAAAACACTATCCTTCAGTAAGGAGAAAAAAACACAAAATCCAATTTTTCGGTAAAAATTTTTTGTTTCCTCTTGAATACTATGTATTTTTGAGTTCCTACTATGTGCCAGGTGCTACTTTACGTGTTCAGTATCCAGATGTAAACTAAACATTCAAAAATGGAAAAGAGGCAGTTAATGTATATTTATATACATATTCTATTCATAGGGCAATTTTTCACCTTGGGCAATTAAGGTTTTCAATTTTGAAAAAATGTCATTTTATAAAATATGATATACTTTTGTCTTTTGTTTTCCAAAATGTTTCTTAGCAAATTCTTACTCTCCAGCTCCTTCCTTCCCCTGCCAGGCCTTCACACATACACACTCATAATACACTGGGGGACAGCAGCAGAGTAGAAACAAGGGCTCCACTGGGAAAGCCAGCACTGCTGCAGGAGTGCCTCATCTGAGACAGACGAGGACAGAGGAGGCCCAGGCTGGCAAGGAGTGAGTCAGAGGGGAGACGGCTGTGGGAGGGTGAGGGGTCCCTGGCACAGGAGGGCCTCAAGGGCAGTGTGCAGGGTGGGGTATAGCAGAGTGGCTAAGAGGGGACTCCCAGGGTAGGGGTCATCCCAGTGAGAAGCAGCATGCTCCCTTTGATAGCTGACATTGAGAGGCAGTGACCTACTGAGGATAGAGCTGAGAGACGTAAGGAGAGGAAGGAAGAATGAGGCTGTTCTTGGTATTTCCCTAGGCGGAGCATCAGCCTGGTTTCTACACAGGCTGTAAGGTTGAGAATAACTTCTCCTGAAGGGATGATTTTTTTTTCCCTAACAGTGAGAAGTCACTCTGCAGCAAAAATAGCAAAGTGTACCGCCTTCTCTCCAGATTTCTTCTGTACCTTCGCACTTCTCACAGGCCTTATTTCCATGCACCAAGGGTGAAGGGCAGCTCTGACCCCAGGAAGCCAGCCTTTCACACAGAAGAGGCACTGAATGAACAGCATTCTACCTGCCTTTATTTTAACACCTACAATGGTAAAAAGGAAATATTTCCTGAGGCCTAACTCCACAGTTAGGTGGTTCCAGTTTTTAAAACAGAGGTTTGAAACTCCAGTATTTGCAAGGGCCAGGTTGATAAAATGAGAACAATTGCAGGTAATGCTTGCTGGGCTTTCACCGAGGACCAGGCACTGTTTTACCTGCTTGGCCCATTAGCCCTCTCACCAACTCAGAGAGGCCAAATGGTGGGTGCCAGAGTCGTGGTGCCTGCACCAGGCCTGAGCACTGGAGAGACACCAGGAGGGACTGAAGTGACCAGGACAGCACATGTTCTGTGGAGAGACTGATCACTGTCAGTAGAAAGAAGGCCCCGTAGGGTCAGATATTCTGATTCTTCAAGAGGAGTCTAAAGTATAGATTTTTTAAAAATGCAGGCTCCCCCAATTTTTCAGCACGGCTGACAAACTCAATTTTTAGTTTTGTGTTTTGGTAACGTGAGGAGGACAACTGCAGTTAAAACAAAGCCCATCTGTGGGCTGGATTTGGTGTGGAGGCAGCTGGTCTGCCCACTTTGGTTTTTGAACATTTGACTTGACACTGAGATAAAGCTGCTTCCAGGTTGCCTCTGTTCACTGGTACCAGTTCTGTAGACTGACATCCTCTTTAGAAACCTCTCAGACTCCTGAAACAATTCCTTCTTGGTTTTAACAGCTCCCCATTTGGTTACAATTTTTCTGGATTGGCTCCAGGTTGGTCGAGGTCCCTTTCAAAATGTGGCCCCAGGGCAGCACACCACCTTCGGATGCTCCCTCAGGCTGCAGGAGCACACATAGTTCCTGTGACCTCACATTTCCTATGCTGAGGTCTCAAGAGAATGCTGGTGTGGCTGGCTGTTGCCTCACTCTCGTCTCTCTTCTCCACTCTGTGGCCAAACAAAATCCTCAGACACTGTTCACAATGACTGTTATCAAACCACATCACCCTCACCCCGCACTGAGGCTGCCGATTATCCAAAGCCCAGTACGTAACATTACATTCTACCCTCTTAAACCTCCTCTTGCTGGCTTGGGCCTGGAAGTCTCTCATTTGTTGAGATAATCATAATGTGTGACTTTGCTTCGTGTCATATTAGTTAACCCTCTCAGCTTTCTTACAAATGATGGCTTGATAAACATAGACCTTTGTGAAAGTTACTGAAAAACTGTTGAATGCAAGAGGGGTTCGGCAAAGCTGTGGCATCGAAACCACACCAGAGACATAAAGCTCCCCACTGACTGGTGCCCATGAATTAATGCATTTTAGATTTGGCCACAATGAAATCACCCAGCTCTCAGGGGCCTATATTTCTCTCTTACACCTGCCAGATGATAATAATATTTTACCTTAGAGTTTACCAAAATCAAGATATATATGCTTCCTCTAATCTCTGGAAATAGTAATCTTATAAAACACACAGTAAGTGTGTTTGGGATACTTGATTCTTCGTCAACATATTCCTTTCTGAAGGCTCACAAGTTATTTAGTAACCTAGTCTAACAATTTTATAAAGGATCCACGCAACACTCTGCAATTGACCCTTTAATCCTTTTTGAAAACAAAGAAAATATTTTTCTGTTTCCAGTTTGGGGTATATCCTTAATTCTACACGATTTCTAAAAAAAATTAGTTCTTGTGGTTCTGAGATCATTTGTTCTACAATCAGATACAAGTGGCCATGAAGTCTGGAGCTTACTGGCAAGAGTTAAGTCTTTTTTTGTCTTTTATTGTATTCTTAGTGACTTGAGTTTTAATTCATCCACTAAGGCACTTCTCTGTCCCTTCCCATTTGAAGGAGATGTGATAAAGAAAATGAAGGGTCATCGAGATAATGGCTAACCGTGCCCACCTGCTAATTTACAGAGTCAGGAGCTCCTCTTTAAATCTTGACGTGCGTATTTAAATATGAACGCGTCGGAGACCGCAACCTTGTGCAGCTATATGGGTTGCTCCTCCATGCCTCTCCTTTTTCTCAGAGGAATAATTTTAAGTTTTTAATAAAAATCCCTTTATTAAAAATCTCTAATTCCTCATTCCCTTTTACAGTCTCCGCCCACCCAGGGGAATATGAGATTTCTTCCTCTGAACTTTTTTTCTTTTAAGGTGCTTATATAAACTCTAGTAAAAGCTCATTACTGTTTACAACATCCAGAGTCAAAAATCCATTCTTTCAAATTACTAAGAAATGGATCCAAAACAAAAATAGTAGTGCCTCTTGTTTGCTTCATCTGTCTTCTGAGAGATGAGATTGTTTGCCAGCCAAGAATTTATCAAACACGTGTCACCTTTGGTTGGATGTACATCGGAGCTGATATCAAGTAGTAGAAATCCCCACTACACTCTATTTTGCTTTGGGCCTGTTTAGAAATTTGGATTAGAAAAGCATGGCCATCCCTCCCATCCAGGATATAACTCCATTCTGGCTGCTGCTCTTAAATGCAGCCCCTCTCCCATGCATTTTTCTTTCACAGGTACTTGTTGATCTCACCCAGGAGTATTTTCTTTGTGGGGCTGCTATTATCTGATATTACGTTGAAGTAATTCAGTTCTAGGTCCTCTTATACCCAATCCTCCTGGTGAAGACTTGAGTCTGCTGGAACCAGTCATAGATAAAACCACCCAGCAGGATGTCTCTTTCTTGGCCAGTCTGCTGAAACTAACCCTTCATTTCTCTCTTTCTTTTCTGTGAAATCGTTTTCTCCTCTACCCCTGTCTTTCTCTATCTCTACCCGCTCCTTTCAAGCCACCTCTTCCAATGGCCCAGAGTTCTGTCTGCAATTCTCTTCTCATACCACTCTCCAGACCCCCACAAATCTAGTCCACCTCCTTTACCTAGATATCCAATCCATCATCCATCCCCTGCCACTGCCTTTGATAAGACCTCTGCTCTCTCTCAGAACCCCTTCCATGGCCCCTTAAAAGCTTTCATCACCGCCATCTTGTGTGTGTGTGTGTGTGTGTGTGTGTGTGTGTGTGTGTCTGTCTGTCTGTCTATCCTATACTCTGCCATATGGAAGCAACTGTCATTCTCAAATGTGATAATGTGATGTGATTTTTCAAAGCTTGGTCCATAAACAAACACTGGCCCCTCACTTGGAGTATCTTCACATTTCTATTCCTGGTGGCAAGGACCATGCCTGGCGCATGGCAGGGTCACTGTAAATGTTGACGGATGCTAACTGGTGCTGCCTGGCAAAATAGAACACATGGTACCATTTGACTTCTTTTCTGAAATGTATGGAGATGGATGGAAGAAATTAAAGATCTGTCCAGGAAAAAGAACCCAAAGATCCCAATGAGCAAAAAAGAAACAAGGTTGCTACAGCTTTAGGGAGAGGAGTCATTTTTGAAGATGTGTAAATTCATAGCAGAATTTAGCAATGAGATTCAAAGTCATGGGTCTAAGAGAGAGATATTCTGGTATTGCCAAACATATACGTTAACTGAAAATGAAAGTAAATTTTACTTGTGCAAGAATGAGATACAAAATTACTTTCTCGTAGGCAGCCCAGTTCTCTCCATCAAATGCTGATAGTTACAGCGAGTAGAGATGGTGAATGCCATTGAGACTATTGTTCTATTGAAGTGGACGTTTATTTTAAAAAGCCACCATCTGTTTGATTCGGGGTGAACTCCTCCTAATGGGCACACTGCATATTGTGCGGCAACCTTTTCCCTGAAACAAGTTATCTGATGAGGAGAATGAAAGCCCTGGCTCAAAGGGTTGTGGAAACTTCTATCTGACCACGGTTTGATTTTGGAATCTTTAGTTGGCTTGGGAATAGTAAACATAACATGTGGCAAGCTTCCCATTTACAACCCTCTAGGCACAGGAATAGGCTCTCTGATTGCCCATGAGGGATAGAAAAAGCAGATGGCAGGTGAGTTGGCCCTCATCACTCAGAAAAGCAGTGGCCACAGGATGAAGGCTCCACTTGACAGATTTGATTTAGCCCGAGGAGGATATCACAGGAGAACCCAGGAGGGACAAAGAGGCTGGACTGAACCGTTCCTGAGGGTGCTTTCCAATAATACCCTTACTGTGCTTACATTTTTAAAAAATCATATAAGACAACGGTATTTTTCAGTCTTCTATGTGCCTTTGCTGCAGAGTTGCAACTATTTACTCAGCCAAGGGCCCCCAAACAAGAACTCCTTTGATATTGATTCTAATTGCATTTACTTCTCAAAGAAAAAAAAACCCCAAAGGGCAAATTTGCTCCAGCAATGCCCTCATCATCAGCTTAATCAGAAATGTTGCATTTTCTTAAACATAGTAAACAAAATTAATATGTAACTGCCCACATTTCCACTTCTAGTTAAATATTATAAAAACTGAATCCCAATGGACATGATTTTAAGGCAGTTAAGTAACAGTCATTAGCTGGGGAGAGGACAGAGAGGTAAGAATAACTACTCCAAAGTAATTCCATTAGCTCGTGTCTTTAGTTGTCATCAGGTTCAATGTTTGGCTATGTATGTCTTCTCTCTAAAAGATTTATACAAGGTCTCAACTAAACATGTCCTTTGTTCATAAAACAGTCATTATGATCCCTAGAAAGTGAGTAACATTTGGATGAAGTGAGCAGTCTGGCAATGCTTTCTACTTAACAAGTATAATCTAAATATCAGAAACAAAGTGAGGATACAGGGTTGCCTATATAAAACAGTCTGAGTTGACAAAGAAATGTCCTTTCTTTGTTGGCACTCAACACTGTATGTAGGATCCCAGGGAAACAGGTAACAGTAATTCCTTCTCAGAATTTTTTGTCTTGTAAATAAACTTCTATTCTAAGGCTGTTCACACAAGCTGCTTCATTTAGTAACAGATCCTGGTTCATATGCCAATACAATTTCGCCAAGGGATATGCTGCCAGGCTTTAAGAAGGGAATCAACTCTAATAAACACCCAGGAATAGAGAACACCACCTTGTACTGGGGTGTTTTGGGACAGGCTGCATGCAGGGCTTTATGGGCGTGTGACCTGAACATCTGCACATGGGAAGTGTGTTCCCTCTATGTTGAGTATTCATGGAAGCTGACTCCCCTGAGGAGTCACATTCTCCTTCTGATTTGGAACTTGCTTTAAATGCAGAAAGAAAGCAGTAGTGCCCCAAGAACCATGAACACCAAGGAACCCTACCATATCCTTTCAGAGTTGTGCTACTTCCCTGTATTAGCTGACCACTTATGATGAAACGATGATGCAGAAGGAAAGGAAAAAGCATAGCCTCTTTTCCTGCCAATCCTCTCTTGCTAACCAATAAACTGACAGTACGGAGTATTGGTAGAATACGTGCACATGAAGAGTGACTATTCAGTTGGTTTTGTGTGGTGTTCCCATTCTTCTGGTAAGAACAAAATATATATGCATGCATAAGACATGAAATATGAATTGCATAATTTAGTTGATTCCATATATAAGCTAAATACTCATATTTGCACATTAAACTGGCATTGCATAATATAAAGAAAAATGGTATGTCTGCAAACATACCACCCCAAATGCGCTTGATCTTGTCTGACCTCAGAAGCTAAGCAGGGTTGGGACCAGCTAGTACTTGGATGGGAGATGAGTGATAAGATAATGCTAAAAATTTAGGGGCTGGGTGCGGTGGCTCACACTTATAATCCCAGCACTTTGGGAGGCCGAGGTAGGTGGATCACTTGAGGCCAGGAGTTTGAGACCAGCTTGGCTAACATAGTGAAACCCCATCTCTACCAAAAATACAAAAAATTAGCAGGTATAGTGGCGTGTACCTGCAATCCCAGCTACTTGGGAGGATGAGGCAGGAGAAGAGCTTGAACTCGGGAGATGGAGGTTGCAGTGAGCTGAGATCATACCACTGCACTCCAGCCTGGGCAACAGAGCAAGACTCTATCTCAAAAAAAAAAAAAAAAAAGATAATGCTAACAATTTAAATTTTTAACATTTCTTTATTTAGAACAACACTACATAGCAAATAAAGAATACCATGACAAGTTGAGAGATTGCAGACAAATAGGAAAACCTTTGTATTTTAGGACCTTTAAAGGCATTCTTTCCTGTTTTTTGAAAAAGGAGCCCTACATTTTCATTTTGCACCGGGACCCATGGGTTATATAGCTAGCCCTGGTTCTAGGTTTGCTCAAGGTACTGCTGATCTCCTCAGCCCCCGTGGGGCTTGCATAGGCTTGGGATGGTGGGCCCTACACTCGCTCCCCACTTACTGCACCTGACATCAGGTAGCTGTGGGAGTTTACTCTGGGATGCTGTGCTAAGATGAGAACTTCCAAGGTGGGCATGAGCAGAAAGAGTTAGGGAAGTACAGCTTTCTCAGGGATCAACCAGAGCAGCATCTCTTCTGGAATCTGGTTCTTGGGTCCATCACAGGCACCTGATGGACTTGAACATGCATACAATCCTAGAAAAATGCAAGTTTATCACTCATGAGCAATCTGAGTCCTTGTACCCTCTGTGTGGAATACCATCCCTACTCTCTGAGGACTGCTTCTCTTTCATCCCTCCAATTTCAGCTCAAATGCTCTCTCCTCAGAAGTCTTTCTGTGCCCTGACCCTTCTTTACCCCAACTCTCTATTAATTAATAATTTCTTTACAGAACTTCTCTCAATTCATATATGTTTTTAATCTATGTATGGGTTTTCTGTGTGAAGCATGTGAGTACAAACCTGGTTACCTTTCTCCCTGCTCTAGCCTCAGCTCTTAGCATTGGACTTGGCAATAGTGAGTCCACAGTAGTTGTTTGGAAAATGAATAAGTGTAATAAGACACCCATAATTAGAATTTGTTAGGATATTCAGTGGTTTTCAAAATTCAAATCTAAGACTTATCTCAATAAAGCAGCAAATTCCAGACATCAGGTATGACATAATCTATGGAATTCAGACTTTTGCCAAACCATATGTGGATTTGGATCTAACAAAACATAAAGGAAATGATAATTAATAGCTTAGGTAGATATAGTTGTGTTTTTCGTTTTTCTGTTTTTGTTTTTGTTTTGAGACAGAGTCTTGCTCTGTTGCCTCCCAGGCTGGAGTGCAGTAGTGCAATTTTGGCTCACTATAGCCTCTGCCTCCTGAATTCAAACCATTTTCCTGCCTCAGCCTCCCAAGTAGTTGGGACTACAGGCGTGCACCATCACGCCTGGCCAATTTTTTTGTATTTTTACTAGAGACAGGGTTTTGCTATGTTAGTTAGCTAGGCTGGTCTCGAATTCCTGACCTCAAGTGATCAGCCCACCTTGGTGTCCCAAAGTGTTGAGATTACAGGCATGAGCCACAGTGCCTGGCCTATAGTTCTTAAAATTAGTAATTTTTAAACAACAAAAATCTGGAAAACCCTCCCCTTTTCCTTATTTTTTCCATTTTGTTTTCTCTTATTATATCCTCCATTTCTGGCCTGAATATTAGCCCTTCTGCAGAAATTAACAGAGTAGTTAAATGATTGCAAAGTTTTCCCCACTAACTACATCAGACAGAAATTAAAAGAATAGAGTAGTTAAATGATTGCAGAGTTTTCCCAATAACAACATCTCTATAAAAAATTATGTTTAACAGTTGATTTCTTGTTTTAAACAATTTATTTGAATAACACCAATTAAATTTTCTCCAGGTACAAGACAAAAAAATGTTTAAAATATTTTTAATGATCAACATAATAGTTTTTTTACTTTTTCCTAATTTCTGTACTATATTGTCCTTCGAGATGTCAAGTTAGCTATTTTATGAGTCAAAGTACATTTACTAACACACAATAGCATTGGTAGCCCTAGCTGGTATCCACATTAGTCCTGATGTGTCACTGCTTGAAAGGTTTTTAAAGTGATGATGAATAGTATCCTTTGAACTGCTAAAAACACCCTTTTCCCTATACCTGATTATGCCAACTGTATCACATTAATTCTCATTTGAGAAAGCAGTGTTAAACCAAATAACAAAGCTAGTATTTTACAATGAGAAGTTCAATAAGTAGAGAAGGTAACATGACAAAGTCATGATGGAATTAATATAAAATGGAATTTTCTTATTTGTAAAATAAAATTTTTTTTTTGCTAACTTGGTTCAACATACTTTACTGATGAGTGCCCAGCTCGTCTCAGTTGATTTGCAAACTGACAAACCAATTGCTGAATAGGTCTTTCTCATTTCTGCCAAGAGGCCCTTTTTAACGGCATGTGAAATAAAAACTCTATGCTGAAGGCCAAATTGACACCAGCCATAAGATTACGTCTAAAGTGTTGTGGAAATCACTACAAAGAATGCCATCTCCAAAACACTCACCACCAGCCTGGACAAAGCACTAGAGAGTACACTGAAGGGAATAATGCTGCCCTGGCCCTCGGGGGAGGGACCAGATGGGACCTAATAGCTCCTTTCTACTACTCATTTCTATGATAATTCTAAGTTGCCACATGGCATTATGTATTTTTTTAAATCTAAAGGCAGAATATCAGTCAATGAAGTGACCAGGATTTTAATGAAAGGTATTTTTTCATGAACTGTATCTATTCACATGGGATAGTTTTCATCTACTCCCAACTCCCACCCGCTAGCAACACATCACTTACTATTAGGTTGGGAGAAGTATATACAGAGGTCAAACACAATACGTTTCAAATTATTATCAACACCAATTAGAAACAAAGAGATTGTAAGTTTTATTAGGGGGTCAGATTATTTGTTGCATTAATTTTATGAGGTCACCCATCTTAATCTCTTTTTCTTATAACTTGAGATCATGCTTGAATTTAAGGATTACAGCAGGTCAATTAATGTTTGAGGAAAAAATTTAAGAGTGAAATTTATTCTGTTTTTGGAAACAAAATCAGGAACTAGAGAAGAAAATATCAATGATTTGGGAAAATTACAAAATAATTTCTAGCCATTCCTATTGATAAGTCCAAATGCAACTTAATTTAGGACACCTTTCCTTTCCCTCCCAACCAGATGCAATTTCTGTCTCCTCTGATCTTCCAGAAACCCACCTGCACTTCTCAGGTGGTACCTGCCACATTCTCTGACTTATGAGGGTCATTTCATTTGCTTTGGCTTCTGGTAGGCACTCTGAATGAGTGTTATGTTTTGCTCAGCATCCCACCTTACACACAATGGGCTGCCACAAATAAGAGGGATACAGGATGAGATTGCAACATGGGGCAAAATACCTAAGGAGATATGAGCATCTCATAATGGTCACAGCTTCTCAGACACAAATGTATACAAGTAAATTGTGAAAGTAAACTCTAAGTTGAATGCAGCACAAAATTATATTTAATATAAATTAACAAATGCTATGAAAAATCGCACTATGTTATTTTTAGCAGAGGTTAAAAAAATTATCTTCCCTCTTCAATTCAGTTTTGAATACTTACCTCTTATGAAAAACTGCCAGGAATCTTGATTCTGGGATGGTTAGTAAGTCACATATTTAAAGCAAAAAGATACAAGCTCTGGTAGAGTGGGATGAGGCACTTCACAGCCCTGCTGGCGTTGATGCACGTGGCACATACAAGACTCGGCAGCAGCTTCCCACTCACTATGGCTCCATCAAACAGAGGCCCAAAAAATGGAACCTGTTGATTTGAAATGAAAAAACAAAATTTAAAAACTGGTAACAGTCAAATCAAAGATAGGAGAATAGCTGACTGATGTCAGAGCTGCAATAAGCATGTAAGCTGTCACCCACAGAGCAGACGCTGACCTTAACAGGACGCAGGTCCAGGGCTTTCAAATAGAGTGAAGCAGGACTGCTCCACAATCCTCCTCTACTGGGGATTCTCCAGCAAAACTTCCAACGACAAAATTTTACCAGGTTATTTGTTTATTCCCTTGTCATTTACAGCAATGGCATTGCTCTTAACTACCTACATCATGTGAATTATGCATGGCACACAGACGTGCTTCACGGCACAACACTAGCCTTGCATCCATCTGAAACCAGTTATGGAACTGGTAATGTTGCAGCCATGGGTCCTGATACATATTAACTCTTAAAGGAGACGATGACTATCCCTGTCAACAACTACAAAGTCCTACACAGTCCTAATTCTTCTTTTACCTTTTACCCCCTCTGCTTCCAAGATATTGCATTACCTTCATTTCCTTCTACTTTTTTTTTTATTGAGACAGGGTCTCCTTCTGTCACCCAACCTGGAGTGCAGTGGCACAATCATAGCCTATTGCAGCCTGAAATTCTGGGCTCAAGCATCCTCCCTCCACAGTCTCCTGAGTAGCTGGGATTACAGTCGCGCCACCACACCTGTCTTCTATGTTTTTAAGAGACTGGCTTTTCATAGCTGAACCCATTTCTGTTATGTGGAAAACTCGCAAGTTTTTGTACTTACCCTTTTTGGATTTATTTCTTCTCTCTCCTTTTTCCCTCATTAGAATTTCTTTAATTTTATTCACGAATATGGAAATAGTAAGCTCCATGAGATCACAACTCTTATATAAGCTCCATGAGATCATGTGACTCTTACATTCATTCACTTATTACTTGCTTATTCATGTATCAGAAAATATTTATGATGTGATGGACACTGTTCTACTCACTGAGAAACAACAGTGAATAGTACAAAAATCCCTGATTTCACTGAGCTTAGAATTTGTTGGCGATTTCAAAGAAAAGACAGTATAAACATATAAAATATATAATAAGTAGGAAAAGTGTTAAGGTAAAAACTAAAGCAGGGAAGAGCAATAGAACTTTTCTTTTTGAGACGGGTCTCCAGTTGGATCTAATGGCCAGGGAGGGCTTTAAGGAGAGGATGACATTTTAGCAAATACCTAAAAGAAGTGATGAATGAACCACAAGCTATGAGGACATCTAATGGAAGAACATTCCAGGCAGAGAAACAGCACAGGCCTTGTGGTGGCAGAAGAATTAGTATGTTTAATCAATAGCAAGGAAGTCACCGTGGCTGAGACCAAGTGAGTAAAAGGAAGAATTAAGAGCTAAAGTCGAGCAGGTCACAAGAGGGGCTTTATAGGAAGTTTTAAGAGTTCTGGATTTCCATTCTGAGTAAGATCAAAGCCTCCTGAGCGTTTATGAAAGCAGAGGATATGATCTAACCTACATTTTAAAGGTATACCACTTTAATTGTTTTGGCACCTGTGCTGGGAAAACGGCAAAGGGGAATGACGGAGACCAGCTGGGGACTACTGAATAACCTAGGCAAGAGATGGTAATGGCTTGGATCTGAATGGCAGCAGAAGTGGAGAAAGGTGATAGATATATTTTGAAGGTAGAGCTGACAGGATTTGTTGAGGATGGTTAATAAGGTAGGAGAGACAAATAGATGTCAAGGATGTGATGCCACAGTTTCTGGCCTGGCCATTGGAAGGCTGGAGCTATGTTTTCCTGAAATGGAGAAGACTGAGAGGGAGGGTCATTAGCTCAACTTCAGACATGCTAAATTAGAGAAACCTATTGGGTATCCAGTGATGATGTATCGAGGAGGAGTGGACATACCACGCTAGAGTCAGGGAAAAGGCCTAGGTTGGAGCTGTTCATTTAGAGATGGTGTTTCTAGCCATGAGATCAGATAACACCCACAAAAGATCAAGAAAAGGGACTCAAGGACTATATCCTTTGGCCTTCCAATGTTTAGAGGTTAGAGACATGAGAAACAATTAGAAAAGAAGGAGTGGCTGGAGATGGAGGAAGAAAACCCCTTCTGAGTATCTGTATCTGACACATAATTGGAAGGCAAATACCTGCTAAATGAGTTATATTCATTAATATTTTAAATAATTTAAATTAATGAATGTGGATCTCCATCCTAGGTCTTTTGATTTCTCTCCAAAACTGTTTATTTGTAAAGCACGTTTTCTGTGGCTGGCATTGGTGAAAGGACTTGGGATACAACAATGAATGAGAGACTGTCTCTGCCCATAAAGAGCTGACAGAAGAAAACTATGGACTAATATCTCTCAGCAAAGATGCAAAAATTCTTTATAAATCTTTAGTAAATTAAATCTAGCAAGATAAAAAAGGACAATATATCTTGATCAAGCAGAATTTTCCATTGGAACTCAAAGTCGATTTAACATTCATAAATCCACCAATGCAATTTATTTTGGCAATGGGCAAAAATTCACACTGACAAAATACAGAATAAAAACAGTATGACTTTAATAGATACAGAACAAGCATGAAATAAAATTTAACTCTAATTCATGCTTAGAAAAACAAACCAGAACAAAAACTCTCAGCAAACCAGGACAGAAAGGAACTGCCTCAAATTAATGAGAGCTTAAAGGGGGTAAAAAGGCATCATAGTTAATGATGAAAGATTAAGTGGTTTCCAAAAGGGATTTGAAAAGGCAAGGATGTCTATGTTCACCCCTTCTCAACATTTTTGAAGATCCTAGTCATTACAATAAAGAAAATTAAGGCCGGGCATGGTGGCTCACGCCTGTAATCCCAGCACTTTGGGAGGCCGAGGCGGGTGGATCACAAGGTCAAGAGATCGAGACCATCCTGGTCAACATGGTGAAACCCTGTCTCTACTAAAAATACAAAAAATTAGCTGGGCGTGGTGGCGTGCGCCTGTAATCCCAGCTACTCAGGAGGGTCAGGCAGGAGAATTGCCTGAACTCAGGAGGCGGAGGTTGCGGTTAGCCAAGATTGCGCCATTGCACTCCAGCCTCGGTAACAAGAGCGAAACTCCATCTCAAAAAAAAAAAAAAAAAAAAAAAAAATTAAGAGAAAGAAAGAAGAAGGATAAGGGAGAAGAAGAGAACATAAAGGTTAGAAAGAAGTAAAACTGTTTTGTTGGGTTTTTTTTTGTTTTGTTTTGTTTTGTTTTGAGATATAGAGTCTTGTTCTGTTGCCAGAGCATCAGGCTGGAGTGCAGTGGTGCAATCTTGGCTCACTGCAACCTCCGCCTCCTGGGTTCAAGCAATTCTCCTGCCTCAGCCTCCCGAATAGCGGGGACTACAGACATGTGCCATCATGCCCAGCTAATTTTTGTATTTTTAGTAAAGACAGGGTTTCACCATGTTGGCCAGGATGGTCTCGATCTCTTGACCTCGTGATCCATCTGTCTCAGACTCCCAAAGAAGTAAAACTGTTTTTATTCACAGATAGCAGTGATTATGTACATGAAAAGTCCAAAGAAATTTAACTGTAACTAGAGAGTGAATTTTGGTAAGTCTCAGAAAACAATATACTCCTCAAATCAGTTATATTTCTGAAAGTTAGCAACCAACAATTGGGAAAAGACATGTAAAAATTTGTTTTATAATTGCATCAAAACAGAATAAATTTCACAAAAGAATGTGCAAGACATTTATACTGAAAACTACCAAACAGTGATGAGATAAATTAAAGACAAGCTAAATAAATGGGAAAGATGTACAATGTTCATGGACTGGAAGTTTTCAATATTGTTAAGATGTCAATTCTTCTAAAATTAAACTATATAGTTTAATTTTAAATTATAGTTTAATTTTAAATTAAAATTAAACTATAAAATTAACAAAATCCAAACAAAATTCTGGCAAGCTTTTTAAAAATATACATGTACAAAATGCTTCTAAGTTCATGGGAAAATGAAAAGAAATAGATTAGTCAAGACAATAATAAGACTGACATTACCTGAGTTCAAGGCACGCTATAAAAATATAATAATTAAGAAATCATTATAGCGGACCAGGATAAAAAATTTCAATAAAACAAAATACAGAATCCAAGAAGAGAGCCATACCTACATGGTAACTGATTTACAATAAAGGCAGCATATCAATTTGATGGAAGAAGAAAGTCTGTTTCAATAAAGACACTGAAACAACTGGAGAGCCATATGGAAAAGTGAACCTTGACCTTCATTGCATATCACACACAAAAATTGAGAGGATTACAGACTGAAATGTTAAAGCTAAAACCATAAAGCTTCTAGAAAAAAATATGAGAAAATCTTCATGACCTTAGGATAAGCAAGAATTTTTTAGGGTAAGAAAGAAAACAAATTGGACTTTATAGAATTTTCTACAACTCTGCCCATCACAAAACTGAAAAGGCAAGTTATACTTATTCACCAAACAGAACACAGCCACGAGGTCCAGCCAGAGGAGTATAAATTAAGTCTGTATTATATTCACCTAACAGAATATTCCACAGTAAGGAAAACTAAAAAACCATAACTACATGTAACATCATAAAAACAATCTAAATATAATGATGAGTGAAAGAAAAAGACACTAAAAAGTTCCTACTACATAATTTCATTCCTAGAAAGTTCAAAACCAAGTAAAATGAATCAACAGGCCTAGAAGTCAGGTTAGCAGCCACTTCTTCATTGTATTAGTGATTGGGATGGGGCATGAGGGAAAATTTTGGGGGCTGGCAATATCTTCTATTTTGATCTGGGGTGGGATTACACAAGTGTGTTCACTTTGAAAACATCCATCATGCTGTAAACTTATAATTTGTGCCCTTTTCATTATTAATATTGTATTTCCAAGGAAATATTTTCTAGAAAACAGCAAGAATATAGAGGATTTGAAGAAGACAACTAACAAACTATCCAACAATTTCAGAAAACACATTCATTTCAAGCATGTACAGAATACTTTTTAAAAACTGATCATATCCTCGGCCAAGGGTCCACAAATACAGCCAGCAGGGCCTAATTCTAACCTGGTACCTACTTCTGCATGGTCTGCAAGCTAAGAATGCTTTTTACTTTGTAAATAGTTGGGAAAAAATTAAAAGAGTATTTTGTGATGTGAAAATTATGAGATTTAAATTTCAGTTCATAAATAAAGTTTTAATGGAACACAGCCACAGTTATCCACTTACACATTCCCTCCCTCCCTCCTTCCCTCCCTCCTTCTTTCCTTCCTTTTTTTTTTTTTTTTTTTTTTTTTTTTTGAGACAGAGTCTCATTCTGTTGCCCAGGCTGGAGTGCAGTGGTGCAATCTCAGCTCACTGCAACCTCCCAGCTAATTTTTTTGTACTTTTAGAGACGGGGTTTCATCATGTTAGCCAGACTGGTCTTGATTTTCCTGGCCTCAAGTGATCTGTGCACCTCTCAGCTTTCCAAAGTGCTGTGATTACAGGCGTAAGCCACTGTGCCCAGCCCACTTACACATTTTCTATGGCTACTTTTGCACAATAATGACAGAGTTATGTAGTTGTCACAGATCCAAAGCCTAAAATATTTACTATCTGGTCCTTTACAAAAAATGTTTGCTGACCTCTGTTCTAGGTCATAAAGCAAATCTCAATAAATTTCAGGGGGTAGAAATTTTATAATCCATATTCTGTGCCCAAAAAGCTATTGACAACAAACAACAAAAGGATAATTGGCACAAACCTCTATGTTTAGAAATTAAGAAATACACTTCTAAATAACTCATGGGTGAACAAAATATTGAAATGGAAATTTAGCAACATGTTAAGCTAACTGATAAAATAAGAAGAGTAGATATTATAACTTACACCTTATAGCAGTACTTACAAGGACTGTGTAGAATCAAACGCTCATATTAGAAAGAAATAGAGATGACAACATAATGAGATAGGCACCCATCTCAACAAATACTGAAAAACCAAAAGAATCAAACAAATTCAAAGAAAGCAGAGGGGAAGAACTAATAAAGATAAAAGTCATCATTAAAAATAGAAAACAAACACACAATAAAAAGGAGAACCAAGATTGACAGTTTTAAGGAACCATAATGAAAAAAAAAAAATCATGTCCTTTGCAGCAACATGGATGCAGCTGGAGGCCATTATCCTGAGCAAATTAACATAGGAACAGAAAACCAAATACCACATGTTCTCACTTATAAATGGGAGTTAAACATTGAGTACCCATGGACAGAAAGATAACAACAAAAATTGTATAAAAAGATGGCAACAACAGAAACTGGGAACTACCAGAAGGGAGAGGGAGGGGAGAAAGGGTTGAAAAATTAACCATTGGGTGCTACGCTGAATAACTGGGTGATAGGACCATTTATACCCCAAACCTCAGCATCATGCAATATGCCCAGGTAATAAACCTGCACATGTACTCCTGGAATCTAAAATAAAAGTTGAAAAAAAAAGTTGGTTCTTTGAAAAAAGTCTAATACAATTGACAAGTCTTTGGCAAGGTGAATCAAGAAAAAAAAAGCACAAATAAATAATCTTAGAAATAAAAAGGAATCCAACTATAGATACTTAGAAAATATATGTAGCTTTATATCTATAAATTTAAAAATTTAGATGAAATGGCCAAATGCCAAAAAAATACAATTTAGCAAACAGACACAAGAGGATACATAAAAGCTATAATTCTATGAGCTTTAAAGTAGATGAATCACAGTAGAAAAAAACCATTTTAACAAGGAAATGCCAGCTCAGATGCCTTCTCTGGCAAATTCTATAAAATCTTCGAAGAACAAATAACTATTATTTTGGAGAAACTTCAAAATTTAATGGAAGATGACATCAAAAACTTCAAAATTTAATGGAAGATGACATCAAGTATTATTTCTAAGCAGAACCTTATCTCAGTATTTGGTCCTACTGAGCATGTATATTTCACAACCACCTAAAGTTTCTGAGTGAGAAAGTTTCAGAGAAAATTCCAAACTTTTCATAGTATAAGAAAAGTGAAAACAAACTCATTTTATTAGTTTAGTACAATCTTAATACGAAAATGAAAGGCCAATCTCACTCATGAATATGCTTACAAAAACCCTAACAAAATATCAGCAAGCCAATTCAATCATGTGCAAAAATAACACACTATCATGACCAAGTCGGGTATATCCCAAGAATACATATGTGGGTTTTCAGTAAAAATCAATCTGTATACAACCACATTAATAGATAGAATGAGAAAAGTCAGATAATTATCTCAAAAGACATTTAAACAAGTGTTTTATAAAATTCAAAATCCAATTATGGAAAAAATTTCTTAGCAATCTTGGAACAGAAGGGAACTTCCCTAATCTGTTAATGAATATCTACTGAATTCTATTGTAACCACTAAATGGTGAAAATTGAGAACTTGATGTGTGAGACTGTGAAGGAGAAAAGAAATGTCCTCCTACATTACATCTACCAACATTTGCACTGGAGATCCCTGCCAATACAGTAATACAAGACAGAATTAGAGGATTATGAATTAGAAAGGAAGAAGCAAAACTGTCGTTCTTTTTTTTTAGATGGTATAACTGTACTCAGAGAATCTCCAAAATAATCTATGGCAAATGGTCAGAATTTGCCATAGAAAAGAGGGTTTATCAAAGTCACTGAATACCGAATAAACTCACCAAAAATCCAAATGCATTTCTGTCCACCAGCAACAAATGGTTAGAAAAAGAATTATTATTTACAACAGCATAAAAATATAAAGTCCACAAGAATAGATCCAACAAGGAAAGTATAAAGAAAGTTACAAAACTTTATTGAGAGATGTTAGTCTAAATAAATGAAATGGCAGATTTGTTCTTGGACTAGAAGACTCAATATTGTTGTGACTTTCCTTCCAAGATTGACCTATGGATTTAATGCATTGTATGTATGTATCTTGACAAGCTGACTCCAAGACATTTATAGAAATGAATTTGGCTAAAAAAGCCAAGGAAGAACTGGGTAGAGACTTGCCTTACCTCATAGCAAGATATAGTCTAACCTGTCGTAAGAAATATAGTATGAGTGAGGCACATGGGACCAGTGGAGTTACAGGGGCTCACCCACACAGCCTCCTGCCTGTTTGATGACTGTAAAAACTCACTCACTAAGATAACTGGGATATATTACCCCATGAGGCGGGGATACTGACCCATAAGGTATGGTATGTCCTTGAAACCAGGGACCAATGTAAGGTAATATTTCTTCCATAACCAGAATATTCAGGTTTGTGTGTGGCAGGGGGATGAGGGTAGTGCCTCTCACTTTACTACTCCTGACCCACATGTAATTTTTTCCTGTTCCTATGGTGCTAGTCTCTGACTTTAGTTTATAATACTTAAAGGAGCAGCATTCCTAGCAGAAGAAGACATCGTGTTCTCAGTGGGAAGTGGAAACTGATGGTCAGGTATTTTAGGCTCTGCAGACCACTGGACACTGAGGCAGTAAAGGAGGTTCCAGGATAGACAGGGCAAGTGGTCCTGCCAGGGGAAACAGTGCTGCTGCTGTACAAAGTGGATGAGGAAGGGTTCTCGTGGAGCACCCGGTCCTAATCCCATGCTTGATGGCAAATTTAATGGAAGTCGACATCAAGTATTAGTCCTAATCAGAACCTGATCTCAGTATTTCATCCTGCTGAGCATGTATATTTCACAACCACCTAAAGTTTCTGAGTGACTCATAAGTGCCCTCTCCTAGCATGCTGACCAAAGCCTAGGGATTAATAAGATTTTCCATGACTGCTGACAAACTGGATTTCCTTACCACCTGCAGATTAGGAGCTGCATGTGGAGCCCCTATCATGTGTTCCTTGACTAAAGAACCAGTGTTCAGAGGAAGTACGCACCTAGAAGGTGCAGCCTAAATTACTTTCTTTCTCAGGTCTGAGTCCAGATGAAGACACTTCATACCCAGGGACTCCCCTTGGCAAGATATTGTGAAAGCAAAGAAAGCCTTTTGCACCGAAGTGATGACACTGAAGTCCATGTTTCAACACCAGCCAGCATGCCAGCACAAGGAGGTGCCCAGTTGTTGAAGCAAGAACAAAGAAGAATCCTTGGGACACAGAAAATGATCTGAAATACCCATTTGATTTGTGGGGATTAATCTTTCAAGGATGCAATGCAGACATCTTGATCTTCCAAAGCAGGGCAATGAAGAACTGAACTCTGCTCCCGTTCCTCACAGGTAACCTCCAGCCTCCAGGATTGGAACATTGCCATGGATGGGCCTACCGAGAGGCAAGCCACGTTGAAAACGACAAATGAAGAATAGGCGTAGCATAACTTACCCAGTTTCATCAGTTATTCATCCTGCTAAAAAACTGCAGGTATTGTGTTCATAACAAAGATATATCTGTGATTTCTGTGCCCAGATTTCTGGCACTGCCTTTATTATGCAAGAGGTAGGTGACTTAATACAAAGGTCTAGAATTCAAATTTCTCCTTGACTTCACACATACACCTATAATGTGAACACAGGATGTGTACACAGAATATAAACAGCCCTTCACTAAAAAGCATCTGTATACAGGTGTGAAAACTGATACCTCTCTGAATCTTAAAGAGATTCGGTCTACCGGGATCGAGGACTCTGGAGTTGGTACCGGAATCAAGTACTCTTGGATAAATTATTTATACTCATATCAACTACATACATATTTGGAGCACAAGGGTAGTGTTGTCTGCCCTATGGACCTCACAAAGTGACTAAAAGGTTAAAATGCCATATCAACCCCGAAAGCGTGTTGCAAATAGCACTGTCGTAATGAGAGGCAAGGTAGAAAAACCATACAATTTTGAGATATATGTAAAAACATTAAGAGAAATGTAAGGTATATTTCTGAGAAAGAGAATGTTTATTTCCACACACTCCTGTCTCTGTATTATATAAATACATTCTCTAAATACCAGAAGATAGCTTTTAGGAAAAGTGAATACTCAGAAGACTCTAAAACTTTGTCTGAAAATTCTATAGACTACAGTGAATATTTCTGGGTCAAAAGCAGCAGAGATTTCACATGCCATCTGTTTAAGTTATTCATTTGCATCCTTTGATCAAAGTTCTGTTAAGGGCTGTGGGGGAATACAGATATATACAAGTTGAGTCTCTGATCTTAAAGTAGTTTGCAGGAGAGGTAAAACTATGTATTCAAGAAGGCAAAAGGAGAAAAAAAAGCTTTAGGGTAGACACAGATAAAATATTCTGAAGCTACAAAGAGTTCTTTTTCAGCTGAGAGAAGCCATGGAAGGCTTCCTGTAGGAGGTAGTCATGACCGTGGGTGTTGGCAGAGATTCATGGTGGAAAGAGTGGAGCATTCCAGACAAATGGTAAAAACAGGAATGAAAATATGAGGTGGGTCTAGCTCTCTTTTTCCAGGGCAGGGTTACCCAAAGTGCATTTCATGAGATACTAATTTAGCTGAGTGCTAGCTAGTTTATATGAATGCTGTGTCTTGATTAAAGTTAATGATCAAAGTATTACAGATGAATAAACAGAAAGACTGTGGATAGAACAAGGCAAAGGGCTGCACAGAGCTCCTGAGGGATTCTGAGAGCAAAGTGAAGTCAGAGCAGGGTCACAAAAGGAAGTAAGGCAGGTGTAGATGCCTAGACTGGATTTGAGAAGAATGGAAAGCTCTGGAATAGGTATTTACAGAAATGCATGGAGATAAGTGAAAAGGCTGAAGAACAGGTGTGGGGAGCCAGATGATACGGGACTTGATGAAATGCCCTGCAGAAAACACCAGCTTTCTCTTAAGACTCTGCACTGCTGTACTTGCCCACCCCTGCTCATCTACCCACTTCATGTCCTGGTCATCGAAATGAAAGCGACACAGAGAACAGTGTAAGTTTCCCATCTTTTTCTTTTTTTTTTGATTGAGACGGAGTTTAGCTCTTGTTACCCAGGCTGGAGTGCAATGGCGCAATCTCGGCTCACCGCAACCTCCGCCTCCTGGGTTCAGACAACTCTCCTGCCTCAGCCTCCTGAGTAGCTGGGATTACAGGCATGCGCCACCGTGCCCAGCTAATTTTTTGTATTTTTAGTAGAGATGGGGTTTCACCATGTTGACCAGGATGGTCTTGCTCTCTTGACCTCGTGATCCACCCGCCTTGGCCTCCCAAAGTGCTGGGATTACAGGCGTTAGCCACCGCGCCCGGCCCCCCATCTTTTTCTTAATGGAAAGGCTGAGCTGAAGGCACACTCACTGTGTGTGTCAGCAGGAGATAAGATCTGGTGGGTGGTAGGAATTGGAAAGGCTGCAGATCTGTTGGGTAATCCTCACAAATTAGGTGGCCAGAAACCAAAATGGTAAAGTCAGGTAGGAAAGAGTACATATTTTTATACTTGGAGAGAAATACCAATGCACATCACACAATGATAAAAGAAAGGGCCTGTGAAGTCAATAGTAATTGCAATCATGATCACAATCTCTAAAACAGATCAACGTAACTGGCAGGGAATATTGCAACAATGAATTAGAAAAAGCAGGCAATAAGAAAAGAAAACTGTGAAAGTTTCTACACACATGGGAGAATGGGCAAGTGGAGAGTTGTCAGTGGGTTGAGCAGGCCAGAGCTGCTTTCCATATAAGAGCCTGGCCAAGGATGGTCGCCCTGAGAAGTTTGGCCCCAGCTGCTCTAAAGGTAAAATTTCCTCAACTCTAAGGCATCAGGACCATCCATCGAGGCTCAACCTGTAAGAGACCTGCGGAATCTCATACTACAGAGCAGGTCTTCTCTTTGTGATCTGCCAATAACAAAGCACTGACTCACACACCAGGGAAACTGTGTGCAACAGCCTAAATCCTGCATGTGGACTCAGGAAGACAGAACTTCTTGGAGGCGTTTCATTAGAACTACAAACAACATGTTTCCCCCACATTTCTAACAAGATCCTATAAGTAAATCTTAGACAATCAAGAAGTTCTAATGAATAATGAGAGAATCAAGTGCCAGACTAGAAATAATGATGGATAAAAATGGAGGCTAAAAGTGGGAAAAAAAAGTGGTTTCTGGATATTCAGAGAGAGCTATATGGACCTTGAACTAATCTTGTGCTCCAGCGATGTTGGTGCACAAACACAAAGGTGTCAGGGGTGTCCTGCATAAAGGTCAGAACAGACAACCTAAAATGGTCCCTTCACCTCTGTGATCTAGGATTTGAGGATCTGACACAGTTTCCCCCTCTGGGAAATTCACAATTCCACAGGGATTATGAATTGAGAGGGTGTGTTTGTACTTGTACATTTTTGTCTGAGACGTCAAAGTGGGTAACAGATAAATCTGCTAAGATACTGTACCAAAAGACAATAACTTTCTTATTGGGAAAAATAATAGTAGTCACATTATTTACCAGAGACACCATGGAGTCCATGCACTGAACATTTTATAAACATCTTATGAACATTAAAATGTGTTCAATCTTAAATGACTTCTTGCGTGCTGTACGGTTCAGCATGGCATGTGGGAAGGGGAAGGCCAGACACCGTCCTCCAGGAACAAATAACTCCATGCAGCACCAGCAAAGCAGCACTCTCTGAGGAGAGGCTGCTCTGGAAATGGTTCATCGGGCTTGGGCTAGTTTCTTGAAAGGTGGGAAAAAACAGATTTAAATTATATTTTGCAGAGCCTGAACCGAACACAGAAAGGGATTTCCAAACAGTGAGAAAGTCTTCTCAGGCAACAATATGGCATCTTCATGAATATATTTTAAAGACAGAGTTCATCACTTAATTGGGCCTACAAGTGATTTTCCTTTGATGCCTTTGGAGTCAATGATTCTTAGTGATTAGAGATGAAAATAATAATATACATGATAGATATTTTTGGATTATGAGATTAAGAAAGTAACAAAAGAATCATAGACAAGGGGTTTAAAAGCTCAGAGCATTTCACTTTTGATGATGAGCCCAATGACTATGACCCCTAATACGGGGCCAGGTTCTGATCTCGGTGCTCAATGTACAGTATGTAATTCTGACAGCAACCCCACGAGGCCAGCACTTTATCCCTACTTTATGGAGCAAGGGATGAAGGCTAGAGGTGCTAACCGATTTGTTGTAGCTTAAGCCTGTGCAACCCATGGCTTGCAGGCCACATGCGGCCTTGGATGATTTTGAACGTGGCCCAACACAAATTCGTGACTTTCTTAAAACATTATGAGGTTTTTTTGCAATTTTTTTAAAAGGTCATCAGCTATCATTAGTGTTACTGTAATTTATGTGTGGCCCAACATAATTCTTTTTCCAATGTGGCCCAGGGAAGCCAAAAATTGGACACCTCTGCTCCAGTTCCTCAAGTTCAGGATTTGGGCCAAGTCCTCACTGTGGCCTTGCAGGCTCTGCTATGTAATGTCCCCTGTACCCCTGATAATTTTCCCTGCTCTGGTGTTAGTGACATTTGATATTAATATAGTTATTTCAGCTTTCTTTGATTAGTGTTAGCATGGGATATCTTTCTCCATCCCTTTACTTTTAATCTGTGTCTTCATATTTAAAGTGGTTCTTTTATAGACAACATGTATTTTGGTCTTGGCTTCTTTGGCACCCACTCTGACAGTCTCTTTTAATTGATATATTTAGACCATTGACATGTATTTTATTCATTGTCCTTATTCTTCGTTTTCTTTTTTGGGCTTCCACTCACTTGCTGCATTCTCTAGTGTTAAGTGAGAATTTTATGTAAGTCAATTTTTCTCCTCTCTCTGCTTATCATAATTCTTTAAAAAACGTTTTATTAGTCGTTGCTCTGAGTCTGAAAATACATTTATAACTAATCCAAGTCCACTTTCAAATAATGCCATACTGCTTCACAGGCAGTGAAAGTTCCTTATAAAAAAGTATTCCCAATTCCCCCCTCCTATCCTTCCTTTCAACAGTGCTATAATTTATTACTTATCCATATGCTATTAGCATGAAATACTTGTTGCTATTATTTTTGGGAACATATTGTTATCAGTTAGATCAATTAAGAATAAGAAAAGGGCTGGGTGTGGTGGCTCATGCCTGTAATCCCAGAACTTTGGGAGGCCAAGGTGAGTGGATCACTTGAGCCCAGGAGTTCAAGACCAGCCTGGGCATCACGGCAAAACTCTGTTTCTACAAAAAACACAAAATTAGCCAGGCATGGTGGCATGTGCCTGCAGTATCAGCCATCTGGGAAGCCGAGGTAGGAGGATCACCTGAGCCTGGGGAGGTCGACGTTTCAGTGAGCCATAATCATGCCACTATACTCTAGCCTAGACAACAGACTGAGAGCCTCTCTCAAAAAAAAAAAAAAAAAAAAAAAAGTAGAAGAAGAGAAGAAGAAGAAAACAGATTTCATTTTACCTATGTTCTTCCTTCTCTAAAGCTTTTCCCTTCTTTAGGTGGATCCACCTTTATGACTTACATCATTTTCTTTTCTTTTTTCTTTTTTTTTGATGATGAAGGAAAGGTAAGGCAGGTCTACTCATCACATATTCCCTCAACTTTTGTCTGAGAAGGTCTTTCTCCTTCACTTTTGAAAAGTAATTTCTCTAGATACAGAATTCTAGGTTGGCTCATTTTTTCCCCTTTCAACACTTTGAATATATTACGCCACTCTCTTCTTGATTCCTCAGTTTCTGAAGAAAAGTCCTACTTATTACCCTTACTCTTCTGTAGCTATTGGTGCCATCATAGGAGCCCTCTGGCCCCTTTTAAGATTTTTTCTTCGTTTTTGGTTTTCTGTTCTTTGTATGTGTCTAGGTGTAGATATTTTGGTATTTATTCTGCTTGATGTTCCTGGGCTTCCTGGATCTGTCATTAATTTTTAAAAATTCTCAGCTATGAGAATTTCCAATATTTCTTCTCCTTTCTCTTCCTTGTATTCTCATTACGTCATTACATCTTTTGTGATTGTTATTCGGGTCTTGGAAGTTCTGTTCAGATGTTTTTCAACCTTTTCTCCTCTTTGCATTCCAGTTTCACGGTCTCTACTGACATCCTCAGGCTCACAATTTCTCTCCTTGGCCATGCCCAGTTTACTGATGAGCCCATCAGGCATTCTTTGTTTCTGCCACAGGGTTTTTGGTTTCTAGCATTTCACTTTAACTATTTCTTGGAGTCTCTATCTCTCTACTTACATTAGACATCTCTTCTTGTATGCTGTCCACTTTTTCCGTTAGTATCCTTAGCATATTAATCACAGTTATTTTAAATAGCCAATCTAGTAATTCTAAAGTCTCTGCCATGTTTGAGTCTGGTTTTGATGCCTGCTATGTCTCTTAGAATTGGTCCTTTTGCCTTTTAGTATGCCTTAGATTTTTTGTTGAAAGCTACATATGATGTATTGGGTAAAATGAACTGAAGTAATCAAGCCTTAAATGTGGGGTTTTATGTTTATCTGGTTAACAGGCCCTGTTTCTTGTTTTCCATAGCTGTAGATGTCAGAAGTTAAAATTTCTTTAGATGACCTTGCTTTTATCTCCCATGTTATTTCTAGGCTTTCTTACAGAACTTGAATCTAGGATGTACAGTTCTTTCAGCTGTACTCCCTGTTATTACACAAAAGCCCTCCTGATACAGTAGTTACGTATGGGGAAGAGGAAGCATTCTGCAGTCCTAGGATTAGGTTTCAGTCTTTCAGTGAGCCTGTGACCCTAGACTGTGACCTTCAAAAGTGCTTCTCAGTTTTCTTGTCTCCTTCCAATCCCAACTTAGATGAGATAGGAAGAGTAGAGGGAGTTGATGGTGTTTCTCTTCCCCCAGGCCAGATAGGCTGTGTTAAAATAGTTTCTCTTGGCTGAGCACAGTGGCTCCATGCCTGTAATCTCAGCACTTTGAAAGGCTGAGGTGAGTGGATCACTTGAGCTCAGGATTTTGAGACCAGCCTGGATAACACAGTGAAATTCCGTTTCTTCAAAAAAAAAACACAAAACTTAGCTAGGCATGGTGGCATATACCTTTAGTCCCAGCTACTCAGGAGGCTGAGGAGGGAGGATTGCTTAAGCCCCAGAGGTGGGAGTTGCAGTGAGCCGAGATCGTGCCACTGCACTCTAGCCTGGGTGACAGAGCCAGATTCGGCTTCCTCAACAACAAAAAAGTTTCTCTTGAGGGCAGACATTGTTAAGAATAACAAAATACTTTAGGCATACAGTGATCCCTGTGTATACGAGAGGGACTGGCTCCAGAACCAATGCCCTATCCCTGTGCATGCCAAAATCCAAGCATACTTAATTCCTGAAATTAGCCCACAAATACTAAAAGTCAGCCCTCCATTTGCATGGGTTTTGTTTCCCACAAATATTGTATATGGACTCAGGAAGACAGAACTTCTTGGAGGCATTTCATTAGAACTACAAACAACATATTTTTCCCACATTTCTAATAAGATCCTATAAGTAAATCTTAGACAATCGAAGTTCTAATGAAGAACGAGAGAATCAAGTGCCAGACTAGAAATAATGAAGGATAAAAATGAGACGCTAAAAGGGAAAAAAACTGGTTTCTGGATACCATGCATATGGTTGAAAAACATCCATGGGTAAGTGGACCCACACAGTTCAAACCCATGTTGCTCAAAGGTCAACTGTATTTCCAAATGGCTGCTTTCTCCCTTTTTCTGCCAAAGAGGGGATCTTCCTCCAGTTTTTACTGTGAGAACCTGGTAGGAATCCTAGAGGTAAAACTCACAAAAGTGAGGGGGATTGTGAGCCAGCTGCACTTGACTCTATTTAACTCTCAGATTTGTTCACACTAAGCCTCCTGCAACTGGAAAATTATAATTTAAGTATTCCTGCTGTGGTACTGGTTTCCCAGAGGTCTCTGCTCCTGGGCTTCTGTTCTGGTAAGCTGTGATTCTCTGTATCTGCCTGTCTGTCTCTCTAACTTTAGGGACAGGAGTTTGCCTGGCCACTTCAATTCTCTGATGGATCGTCAGCTTGTTCTTTTTCTTGCTGTAAGGATGGGAGTGATGACCATCAAGCTCCCTACATGCTGAACTGGAAACCAGACATCTCCCTATCTGAATTAAAGCAGGCTCCCTCCTGCCCATTCTATCACTCTGCTTTGCTTTACTTTGAAACACCTATTCCTATTAAAATAAAAAAAGACTTTGGCTAAACCATTTATTTATTTACTGGCCATCTCCCTTACTTAAATTTAGATTCCAGGAGAGTGGGACCCTCAGCCCTTGACACAGTACCTGTCACGAAGCAGCCTCAACAGATAGATGTTGCCTGCTTGACTGAATGAAGGACTCCCACTCCCTAGGGACTGATTCCTGGGCATTAACCAAGTCTGTTGCCCCTTTCTACATTTCTAGAATAAAGTCTCTTGTGACCATCTGTGTTTTGCTTCATGGAGATGCATGAAAGGCCAGGGGAAAGGGTGATGGGAGTGGCCTTAGGATCCTGGGTAGCCTTCTTCCACTGCCACAGTTCTGTTTGGTGGGTTTGAGGAAAAGTTTCCACAATTAAAATACAAAAATTTAAAAACTGCAAAGATTGGGCAAAGCTGTTTTGATATCAGTGTCTACTGCACAGAGGAAGCAGTCAGATCTGTGAGAATTCAGATGGGAGCGAAGAAGGATGAGACTGTTAGTTCTACAGGGGTGACTAATAATGAGCTTTCCCTCTATGATAGTAGTGGTAGAAAATGCAGGTGTCTCCATTCCAAAAAGGAAACTAAAGGACTTACTCATAGTCTAAGATGATTCTTGTTGCCAGGTTCTAATAAGAAACAAATAAGAAAATAAGAAAGAATAACCCTTTCTTCTATCTTTAGTAACACCACACTTCAAAAAATTTATTTAAAAAAATTCTATATAAAAATACAAGTGTACTTCCTCTTATGGCTTACACTAAAAGCAGTCCAGTAATAGGTGAGGTGGACTTGTAATGAAAGTATTCATGAAAAAAAAAAAACAACAACAAAAGAGCAAAAAACCCAACAACAAAAAACTAATACATTTCAAGTATAGCACAGAAAATACTACTGAAAAGATAAATTCTCTGATTCTGGGGCAATGAGTGCTGTTTCCCTTTCACAGAAGTTCGGTGTGTTCTAGATGTCCATCCTCCTTGCTAGGCTGAGTGGCTAATGGTGTGTGCTCCTGTGTGCAGGAACCTAGAAGTCACATGCCGAGGGGTTTGGGGAGCGTCCTGTCTCTTGAGCCAAAAGGCCCCTCCTACTGAGTGGTTCAGAGGCAGAGAATGAGAGCTGCTTTGCTTTCTTACACTACCATTTGCCATTTGGTATGCATTTACACAGGCTGGCTCTGGCTGGCCAAAGGAGAGAGGATGAAGCAAACAAGAGGAAGATGTATATGCAAAGACCAACTTAAAGGGAAACAACATCAACTTCTGAGGAAAATCAATTGAGAAGAAAGTCTAAAAAGCCAAATTGTTGTGAAAGATAAAACAGCAGCTAAGAGTTAATAATAGCAGGCTATAGATTTTCTTCCATCTGCAGCATGGCTTATTGTATAAATAAATGTTCTTTAGTATTCTTCAGCAACTGCTCGTGGGTGACTCAGTCTTTCAAAAACTGAACAAAAGGAATAATACAAATCCCTTGTATCCAGGGAATTCCTCTAATTAGAAGTGGCAATGAATTAGAGAAGAAATTTGATTTTAATTTAACATCTGCAAATGACAGATGCCTTTTCACATGGTTCTCAATGTCATTCCTTTACTAAAAATAATGCTAATAACAATAATAACAAATTATCCAAACAGAACATAATATAGTAATCCATTTAATAAATATTTTAGTACATTCTGGTTGTTTGGTATTTTCAATGATCTTTTCTAAATAAATAATTCTTTGTATATTCAAAGGTTACCAATATACTTTCTCTGAGAATTTCCCAGAGTATTTTAAAGGGCATGATTTACTCTTAAACAGATTAGTTGGTTGAGACAGGATAAATATTTAAGAAAACTGCACATATAAATAAAAAGAAAGGAATTTACATAACCATGTTACAAAGTCAAACACACTCCCTATACTGTGAGGCCACACTAGAATGCTTAAAAGATTTCCTTTCAAACTCAGTGCCAATCGTAGGCTCCTTTCACCCTCCCATGTACAAACGCTCTTGTAACTTCTGGCATATCAGCCTTTTCCCAGAATTTCTGGGCACCTGTTCCAGGCTAGATGTCACCCTGAAAAGGGATGTAGGAACACACACACACACACACACACACACACACACACACTATCTCTCTCTCTCTCACACACACACTCACACACACACACACACACACACACACTCACAAAAGATGCTGAAACTTCAAGCCAGCGACTACGTCCATGATGCTCTGGGGATAGTCAGGATTAATCATGTACAGGCATCTAGGAACAAGAGGATCCTAAAAAAGGCATTTAGAATCCCTGAAAGGACTACAGAGAAGCCTTGGTCCTCAACCAGTATTTCACAGCTGAGGAAGCTAAGGTTCAAAGAAACAGAAAGATCTGCCCAAGACACCAGCCAAGCTTGTGGTAGGCTTAGAACTGGAACTCTGGTGTCCCATCACCTGTCTTATTACTCTTTCCCTCCTATGCTTTTCAGAAATGACTAAATCATTATCATTTTTTCTCCATGCCCATATGTACCATGGCTGAGTAAGTAGAGTTCAGAGGACATTAGCATGTTTCCCATTTACAAAAGGACACTCTGGTTGAGGTGAACAGGAGGACACTTCACCAAAACTTCCTCTTGTCTCAACTGCTCCTGCTCGAGGCTGCTTCTGAACATCTATCCTCCGGTAACTGGCCACCATCCATCACTACTATGCCTGGAAACAAACTTGCCCAAACCACTAAAACTTACCTTCAAAAATTTCTAAAGGCAAACACTTTGAACACCAGTATTACTTTCCAGATACTGAAAGGGAGGGAAAGCAGTGGGGGTACTCACTACAGTGTGGAGGCTCTATGAATCACTTT
Organism: Aotus nancymaae; assembly: GCF_030222135.1. Lineage (NCBI taxonomy): Eukaryota > Metazoa > Chordata > Mammalia > Primates > Aotidae > Aotus > Aotus nancymaae. The sequence continues at coordinate 5,252,887 of NW_026988412.1, read as the reverse complement.
TCTGAAGAACAAATCGGGCATTTTAACAAACCCTTTGAATCACTCACATTCTGCTCTATATGCAAGTCTTTCCTTGACTGCTGACTTAGTAATAAAAGCTGGAAAAAACATAAGTCTAACAATAACACATTTCTTTTCTATGGCCAAAGAACTATTGTGTCAATATTTATGGAGATGGACTTATTTTGAAAGTAATTTAACAATGAAATGATGCTGCTAAGCACACTGATTTTTTTTTTTTTTTATTTAGTGAAAAAAAGAAGTTCAATACAAAGCTCAAGAAGTGAACAGGCCCTCTCAGATGAGAGGGTTTTATGCACTCACACAAGCACACCCACACTTCTTCAACATACCATTCACAAATGCTGTGTATTATTAAGAGGAGGCGGATTCTGCCAGGCACATAATTTGTATATTTAAGGGAGGTGTATGGAATGAAAAAGCGAAATATGTTAAATTTCAAAGGACTTGGAAGCAATGCTGCCTGTAAGCTTGTATTACAAATAGCCCTACATTATTACATACGCTATTAATGAGGCCAAGTGAATGAAAGTACAATTTGAATATGCATGACTCTATCCAATGAGCAAGACTTTTGTGTATTGATGAGGTTTTTTTTCCCTCCCAAAAAAGGATTAAAATTATTCTTAGAGAAGTATGGCTGCCCAGAGAACAGTAAAATAAATGTACTTAGACCACAGAGTCATACTATGTTCAGATGAAATATACAGGTGCTAGAAGAATATCTTTGACTCTACCTACATTTTCAGAAACTTATACATACCCTGTCCTCCAAAAGGAATATTCCTTAACTTCAAGCATCTGTGTCATTACAATTTCTAAGAAAAAAAATAATGATTTTGGTGGAGATCCCTAAAAGTAAGCAAGGTTAAATAAACCTTATGAGTACAAAGCCTTCCCTTCCACAGTAAGGAGCACTAGTTAAAAGGCTGGGGAATGGGTAAATTATTGCACCAAATGGCTGAGAATTAATCTCTGCTGACTAGCTGTAATCTAACGAGGCGTCTGTGTCCCAGGGAGCCCGCAGCATGTCCCTGGCGGTATGTGCAGTGTGTCGAGTCTGCGTGGCACCCTTTGTCCTCGCTCACAGGCGGCCTTTCCCCTCATTGTCCATAATATCCTCATGCATCTGGGACGCGTGGAATGCATTCATACTAACAGACTTACCATTGTTTTCTCTCAGAAGCTTTGTTGAGCAAAGACTGCATCACGGTTACTGATAATTATATTGCTTAATTAATCAAGACAAAAAAAATTTGCAAATCATTGCCTGGTTGCCAAGCAGGGAGATAAAAAATGACAACAATACAAGCTGAAGCAATATAACAAAAGTAACAGCTATCTGATCAGAAATTCTTATATAATGAAGCTATTAATGCTAAATCGGTTAATGTTAACATTGCTCCAGGTGTCTCTACTTAGATGCAAACAAAAAGGCTAACATTATGGATATAAAAGGCCAAATGTTGCCATGGATTCTGTAACCTGATAGAGAGGACAGCCTTTTCATTTGATTAGGGAATGCAATTTAAATACCAGGGACTGAAGCCAAACAAACAGACTTTCCCTCCGCAAGCCTCTTGCATTCACCCTGGGGTCAGTGGTTGGTGAACAAAAGGTCAGCCACACTTGCCCTGGAAATGTCTGGATTAATTTTATTACATTGTAATGGTTTGTACTTTAAATGTAAGGATAACACTAAATTTCCAGTTGGCCATTATTCTCTTCTTCCTTTTAGGCTTTTTGAATTAAAATATTAAGAAAGCAATGTACTCAATTCATCTTGTCAGAATTTATAACCAAATTCATAAAATGTACAAACATTTTGTAAGAAAGCTTACAAGGTATGTTAATAATTATTTTCATGCATTATAAGTGTACTATCTTTTAAAAAAATCACTTTGATTCTATAAAGTGAATTAAAATGCCTCGTATGCTCTTTATTTACTTTAAAATTAAAGGTGACTTTTTAGGACAATAAATGACATTTTAAAGGACCATGTTGAAAATGAGCTAATAAAGCCAATTACTCCATACTAAATATTAAAGAAACACATTTCCTATTTTTGAAATCTACAAGACACTAAATTCACTGGTTCCCTTATATTAAAATTTTCAGTTTAATTCTTTAAAGTAGTGCTCTTCATGGACAAATACAAATGTTAGCACTAAGAGCCATGTTCAAACACAAAACTAAAAACTTCATGCACATGGAGATCAGAATCAAAAATGATGCAAATATTTAATATGAAGCAACTTTTGGCATCTGCGTTCCCTGAATAGAAAAGAGGGTTCCCTTTATGTCAGGCTTTGCAACAGCCAGAATGGGACTTTTATGAATTCAGGAGTTGACCCACACTGCATTTACTCTGAGAATAATACGCATGTTAAACTTGGAATTCATTAAGTATTCTCTCTCCAAGTAGTAACAACAAAAAATAACAACAATAATAATAATACCAGCTAACACTTAAGTAGCTTTTACTCTGGACCAGGCACTGTTTGAAGCACTTTCTATTTATTAGCTCACTTAATCCTAACAACTTTAAGCCTTTAGATCGGGTCATAAATCCCAATATGAACAACAAATCTGTTGCCTATTATTTCAAAGCTTTAAAAGAGAGTTTTCAGAAGGGTAACTTTCAGCTCCTTCAGGAAACCAACTTGAAATGAAAACGAAGATTATATTTATTATCAAGCTGAAAAACACAAAGTCATTCCTCTTGAGGAATGGCTTAATATACTAATGTTTAATTTAAAAACTTTAAAAACAACCTTCTATTAGTAATTCTAAAACAAAAACCAGTCGCTACATAAAGCATGGCTAAAACACCACTAAAGGTATGAAAAGGATCGAAACTGCAGCCAATTTATTATACAGCACACAGATCATTGGATTGTTCCAGCTCTTCCCATGATCAATACCAATTGACATGGCTGAATTGATTCTGTAGCAAGGTGCTCCAATTGTTGAAACTCATCACGTGGGCTGTGCTCCTGAGGCTCGGCCTCTTCATGGACCTGCCTGCAATCATGCAGGACTGACCCCATTAGCACAGTCACAGGCTCAGCAAGTGCCCGTATATCAGACAAGGTTGGATTCTATACCCACAGTTCTCCACAAAATGCTAGATGTGACATGGGGTTCCTTCAACTCTTATTATTAATCAACATGCCCAAAATTTCAAGTTACAATTTTTCAAAAGTACAAAATTTAGGAAACTTAAAACATTTACAAACTAATAAATTTGACATTATAATTTCCAAAAAGGCCTAGTAATACAATAATAAAATTTTGTGCTCATGATGAAAAATTCTTTCAAAATCCCAATTCATATTTAATTGCTATATAGCACATAAAGACATTCAACAATTGGATGACAGTCCCCTTTAACATACTTAAATTACTGATTGTCAGTGTCAGTGAATCACATGGCAAATGCTGTATGAGTCAGTGTAACAATGCAATGAAAACATACCTCAGGTTTCTTCGTTATTGCGATGAAGAACATGTGATTCTTCATTGGGTAAATGATGATTGAAACATCTCCAAAGGCGGTTGGGATAATACCCCTGCGGTAGTCTCTGGAGTGTTCAGACCAGACGATATGGACTTCGTCATTCCCCAAGTGACGAAGCTGCAACAGCAAATTGGCTCTTTATTAATCAAGGTGATAACAGCAGTTTATGAGGGGTTGTGGCTTACAAATTGAATTATAAAACTCAAAGGCCAAAAGAATTCACTAACAAAAAAATCCTACAACATTGATGTCTTCTATGAGGATTTTAAAAGACACAAGTACATAAAAACATAGCCTGTCATTGGTACCAAGGTAAGGCAAGCAAGCTTCGCAGGCACATTATGACTGGATGGGGCTGAGGCCTTTGTAAGAATTTATTTTCTAACAGAATTTTACTCCTGCATCAGAGTCCTATGCTTTGTATTGCTGAATATGTTTCTAAACAATTAATAACACATGTCTTTTATTCCACATTGCAGTTGTGCTTTATAAGACTCGTAATTCAACGGTTATTATGAAAATAAGAATACAAACAAGAGAACATAAGCCATTACAACACAATTGCTACCAAATGTATAAGAAACTAGATTTGTGATAAACCTTTAAGAAAAGGATGTATAAAATTACCTTTGCTTAGGAAATGAATAACTATTGCTTAAGTCTGATAAGAACACTCCTACTTAGCATTTAAAGAGTGCTTACTGTATAGAAAGCATGTTCACACATACTGTCTCCCTTAATCTTCCCACTAACTCTCTGAGGTAGATGACATCATCTTCATCTTATTGTACAAAAAGGAAATGGCCAATCAGGAAGGTGAAGGCACCACCTACCTGAGGATGAGTGAGCAGCAGTGGCAAAGTGGGCCTGGGGACATGCACCGGGGCTTCCAACTCAGGGCCATTTCCACTGTTTCAAGGCTACCTAAGCCTGCACCCAAAGTTACTTTATTGTTATTGTTAAGTAGTGTAGCCCACTTGTTTCATCATCTTATACACAAAGAGGCTGTAAAGGACAAAAGCAAATCACAAACCCTTGGCCTCTTTGAGGAGGACTTACTAGAAAGATCTCCAAAACCAGACCCCTTGAGAGTTCTTCCAGGCCTAGGCTCTGTCAGGTGTAAGAACACCCTTGATAAATCTCCTGCATGATGACTATGCCACCTCAAGATGAAGAAAGCTGCATACAAAATCATTTAAGTGACAAAGAATCAAAGTGTGACTAGAAGAAACTAGATTATAAAGATTAAAATGTTAACCAGAATTGAAGTTCTGAAACCACAAAGGCTGGTGAGGCCCTCTGACACCTTCTGGGAATTTGAGATTCTCATTTTCTCACATGGAACAGCAGAAGGATGCTCTCCGGCACCATGAATAAGTATTTCTTGCTTCCTTATCTAACAGATGAACATTAAAAATGACTAAATTCAGAAGCAGTTTAATAAAATAGGGACATGTCAAATCTAATGTTTTTAGCTTTATCTTAAAGTATTTTTTAAAAAGATTTTCTGGAATACTATGTATTTAAAACATGTTGGCATAAATACAGTTTTCTTTAGACTCTTTGACCACAAAAAGAAAATCTGAGGGAACCCCAGCATAGCCTCTTTTCCATTTATAAGGTTACAAAAGGAAGCTCATTTGCTGCAAGGCCTGTTTATTCTTCACTCTCTCATACTTCTGGGAATGACTGTACAGGCCAATTATTTAAAAAGAGAACTGTGCCTGTGCCATTGTACCTATACTGAGGGATGCATGATTCAACTGTGACCGAATGTGGGCTCTGGGACAAATGCAACTGTGGGTGCTGAGCACAAGTCATGATGATCCAGAACAATTTAATGGCATCTACAACTTTCTAAAAGCAAAATTACCCAGTACATCATTTTTTTCCTTCCCCCTTCCAACATAAAGGTAAAAGAATAGTGGTAAAACGTATAGCAAACCCTTTATATAAATAGTTTTAAACAAAATACGACACCGGGCCTTCTAGTAGTGCTGAACATCTCTTTACACTTCTCCATTCCTATCTTTGCTACAGCTTTTCTTTTCCTTTTTCCTTTTTAATAAAACATGCAAAGACATTACAATGCACTCCTAAAATTCAGTTCTTTTGGAGTGAAAACATGGTAGCCAGCACAGCATCACCAAGAACCTAATATAGGTATGTTTTCAGGGAAATATGAATAGTATCTAACTGGAACTGTAGGGGGAATTTAGACCTGCAGAAGGTAATTGTGAGAAATGGGGCTGTCCCAGACCTCACACCTACAGCCCTCACCCTGCAAAGAGAGCCAGCTTCAGGGTGACTCTGGGTCCCTTGGTATAATGCTTGCACAAATGTCTGAATGGAAACAGCTCACCTACTAAACACCCCTCAAATGTGCTGCCCCTACCCCATGTTGGCACTCTAGTTTCTACGATAGTTCCTTTTGATCCACAAATATTAGTTGCAAAACATTAGCCATGATTATTGAAATTTTGTAGTTACTTTCCCATTTCAAATTGGGTTACTCCGTAATACAACCTAAGTAAGTCTCTCTTAATTTTACTTGCATCTGAATTCTCAGAACTACAAAAGGGAGGGTAGTTTCACACTAATAGACCCAACCTCCCAGTGTGACAATTCTGTAATTAAGGAAGAGCTATCTTTGTGTGGTAATGATATGATATTCATCATCTCAAAGCTGCTTTCAGTGGCACTTGACTCAGACTTCTGGATACGTCACAGTTAAATTAGCTAAATCACAAAACTAAGAGCTAAGGCCATGGGAGCACCTGGCTGATAAATCTGGAGCAAAGGGAAAAAATATGCCTTCTTTGTCCTATAAGAAAACAGGTAGGTAAAATAAATAAAATTCATCTGGGCATGTCAATAAAATTCATCTAACATATCAACCATGTTAGAACATATGGAATACTCTGGACACCTCAAAGTGTTGCCCAATTTCAAAAAGAGTCTATCGTAGAGACATCATTTTGTGAGTATTGGGGAACTGTGATTAGAGGTCCTCAAATTAGAAATCCAACAGTGAGTTTAGTGAGTACACACAAGTCAAGTTGATCTGACTCCTGTGTAACTGGGGAAGAACGATGAGTCTCCTGGAATGGAGCCTGTGTTTATGTCAGCTACTCCTTCAACTGCACGACAGGCTCCAGAATGCCTGGATACTTATCAGGCTCAGAACAAATGCTCGGATTTTAAGTCTTAAGAAATCAATCCCAGGCCCCACAACTTCTTGTCTTAACAGAGTTTTAAAGTCCCTTTGCCTAAGCCATTCTGTCTGTTGCTGCTGCTGGGCTGCACGCCACTGGTGACACTGGTCATGGTACACACCTAATAGGCTGACCTCCTTTCCCGACTAATTGCATTACATCGCCAGCTGGCTCCAGAAGGAGTCGTCTGTTTGATTGAAGAATTCCTGCTCCTCAGTGGGCCCGGCTGCTACTTTTACTAAGTAACAGTCAGGCCTGACATCCCCATTGTTCAGCTGACAGTGTGCCCATCCTAAAATCTAAGTTTTATTTGTAAATTAACCAAGAAACTTCCTGCCAGAACAGCGCTGCCTGGAGACTGATAATGTGGGCCTTTCATCCCGTTTCACTCATACTGTATCACTGCCAATTTGTTTTTTATGTGCCTGGCCAGCCTGAGGCTATAAAAGCCTTGTAAGACATAAGTGCAATTATAGTCCTGGAGTCAAATGAATTGGACAAATCCAATAGCACAGCTCTGTCCCCACTCTGCAAACCCCTACAGCAGTTAGATTAGCTGTGAAAAATCTAATCTAGCTGGAGCTAACAAATTTCTGCAGTGAAGGATCAAGAGTTCAGTATGGGGTTGCAACCGGATTGCAGAATTGAAAAAGTACCCCCATGATAGGGGCAGAAGAGAGCATGAATCACTTTAGAATTTTGCAGCTCATTTTTAAGCTGTTAGGGACAATTTAGTTAGAATAAGACAAGGAACTGTGGGCTGCTGTTACTGTGACTGATTTTTAGTCTAGCTGTGAGATATCTGATAAAGAGAGTTTATCACTAATGATGCTAAATCTTAGAGCTGCAAAAGGTATCAGCTGAATTTTGATTATTACAGTAGGGAATCTTTCAACCAGGCCAAGCTTAGAACATTACTTACAACATGGCATCTTATCAAGATAACATGTCTTTTCTCAAAAAGAAAAAAACAGTCCTACTTTACTTAAGAAATAATTTAAAAATTTTTATATGTAAATTTTATCTTTTAACAAAATAATTCTCAGTCATAAGAAAATTATAGAATATGGTGACACATTTGCAAAGCAGAAACAATATACAATGTACTGCAAATAAAAAAGATTTACTGTAAGCCCAGCTTAGGGTCCTGGTAAGCTACACTAGAGTCTGAGATCCTGGTGAACTCTTGGAGGGCAGAGTTCCCTTTTCTGAGAGCTCTACAGCCAGGGCAGCCATCAAAACCCAACAATGAGGCAGCTCCTCCAAGGTCTGTGGGAATCAGCACGTGGTCAGCTCTTCTGGCTGCAGTACTGCCACCCCTAGGAGGTCATTATAGCATGCTGGGGTAGGAGAGGAAAAGGCTGCTGAGTTTTTGAATGCAAATATGTTTTGTACATCTGAGACACTTGATCACTATGAAAGTTGTCTGTCATTGGGCTGTGACTCGAGTTCTGATGTTTCACATGCACTGTTGACCATCATATACAGACACACCTCAGAGATATTACAGGCTTGGTTCTGGACATATCTGCAACAGGTTTATTTAAATATTGCAAATATAGATATTGCAAATATTGCAATAAAGCAAGTCACACAAACTTTTGTGTGCACTGGGAAACCAGTGTGCATAAAACTTACATTTACTATAGTCTACTAAATGTGCAATAGCATTATTTCTTAACATACATATATTAATTTAAAAATCTTTTATTGCTAAAAAATGCTAATGATTATCTGAAAATGCTAATGATTATCTGAGCCTTCAGTGAGTTGTAATATTTTTTTGCTGGTACAAGGTTTTGCCTTGATGCTGGTGGCTGCTGATTGATCAGGGTGGTGGCTACTGAAGGCTGGGGTGGCTGTGGCAATTTCTTAAAATAAGACAATGAAATTGCCACATTGATTCACTCTTCCTTTCATGGAAGAATTACCTGCAGCATGTGATGGTGTCTGACAGCATTTTGAGCACAGTAGAACCTCTTTCGAAATTGGAATAATCCTGTCAAACCCTGTCACTGCTTTACCAACTAAGTTTATAGAATATTCTAAAACCTCTGTTGTCATTTCAACAATGTTCACAGCATTCACTGAGAACAGATTCCTTCTCAAGAACCACTTTTCTTTGCTTATTCATAAGAAGCAACTCTTCATCCAGTCAAAATTTTATCATGACATTGGAGTAATTCAGTTACATCTTTAGTCTCTACTTCTAATTCCAGTTCTCTTGCTATTTCTGCTACATGTGCAGTGACTTTCCTCCACTAAAGTCTCAAACCTTTTAAAGTCATCCATGAGGGTGGGACTCTACTTTATCCAAACTCCTGTGAATGTTGATATCTTGACCTTTCCCGATGAATCACGAATGTTCCTAATGGCATCTAGAGTGGTGAATCCTTTCTAGAGGGTTTTCAATGTTCTTTGCCAGATCCATCAGAGAAATCACTATCTATGGCAGCAATAGCCAAGTTCTTAAATAATGAGACTTGAAAGTTGAAATTACTCCTCGATCTGTGGGTTGCAGAATATGGATATTGTGTTAGCAGGCATGAAAAACAACATTGCATCTCCTTCGGAGCTCTTGGGTGATAAAGTATATTGTCAATGAGGAGTAATACTTTGAAATAAGTCTTTGACTCTGAGTGGTAGGTCTCAACAGTGGGCTTTAAATCTTCAGTAAACCATGCTGTAAACAGATGTGCTGCCACCCTGGTTTTGTTGTTCCATTTATAGAGCACAGGCAGAGTAGATTTAGCATAATGTTTAAGGGCCCTAGAATTTGAAGAATGGTAAATGAGCACTGGCTTCAACTTAAAGTCACCAGATGCATTAACCCTAACAAGAGAGTCAGCCTGTTCCTTTGAAGCTTTGAAACCAGGCATTAATTTTTCCTCTCTAGTTATGAAAGTGCTAGATAGCATCTTCTTCCAGCAGAAGGCTGTTTTTACTACATCGGAAATCTGTTGTTTAGGATAGCCACTTCCATGCCTGATCTTAGCTAGGTCTTCTGGATAAGCTGCAGCTTCTACACGAGCACTTGCTGCTTCACCTTGCACTTTCATTTTATGGAGACAGCTTCTTTTCAAACTTCGTGAACCAACCTTGGCAAGCTTCAAGCTTTTCTTCTCCAGCTTCCTCACCTCTCTTGGCCTTCATAAAATTGAATAGTGTTAAGGCCTTGCTCTGGATTAGGCTCTGGCTTAAGGGAATGCTGTGGCTGGTTTGATCTTCTGTTCAGACCACTAAAACTTTCTCCGTATCAGCAATAAGGCTATTTCGTCTTCTTATTATTCTTGTGTTCACTGGAGCAGCACTTTAATTTCCTTCAAAAACTTTTCCTTTACGTTCAAAAATGGGGAAATGTTTGGTGCAAGAGGCCTAGCTTTTGGCACATCTCAGCTTTCAACATGCCTTCTTCACTAAACTTAATCATTCCTAGCTTTTGATTTCAAGTGAGAGACATGCAACTTTTCCTTTCACTTGAACCACAAACTTTGAGGCTATTATGGGGTTATTAATTGGCCTAACTTCACTACTGTTGTGCTCAGGGAATAGGAAGGTCCAAGGAGAGGAAGATAGATGGTGAACAACCAGTGGGTGGAGCAGTCAGAACACACCCAACATTTATCAATTAAGTTTGCCATCTTGTATGGGGAGTTTGTGGTGCCCCAAAACAATTACAATAGCAACATCAAAGATCACTGATTACAGACCACCGAATGAGATATAATAATAACAAAGTTACAAATATTGTGAAAATTACAAAATGTAACAGAGACACACATGAGCACCTGCTGTTAGAAAAATAGTGCCAATAGACTGTTTGATTTAGGGTTGCTACAAATCTCTAATTTGTAAAAAATTTAATACCCATGAAGTGCAATGAAGTGCTGCACAGTGAAACAAGGTATGCCTGTACCTAGTGCAGATGTCTGTGGCTGTATGGTGAAAAAGCGAAACCACACAATAAATAAAGCAGGTACAGTGAGGCCAACTGGCCAATATAAAGCATCTGGCTAATGGGGCAGGGGAAAAAAAGAATCAATTAGACCAATGGGCAATGATGAGGGACGATGGTCAGAGACATCTTCCCAGGTACCGTGCTAAGCAATTTTATAGGAATTATCTCATTTACCTCACTCAATGACCCTGTAACATAGGCTGTGTTTTTAATCTCACTTAGTAGAAGAAAAACTGAGGCACAGGCTGATGAAATAACTGAATATACATCTGATCCCTGGTCCGCCTGTCACCAGGGCCTGGCTATAACCACCGCAGTAGACTTCCCAATGGCCAGCCTTAGTCAGCACGTGAGGTGGTGTCCTCAGTCCCTTGCATCTATGTGGTAGGGAGAGAGTAAGGTGGGGATTCTAGGTTCCCCACCTGCTAGCAGGCCAGGTGAGTGCAAATCACAGTTGCTCTGAGATGCTCTTCTCATCTGGAAGCTTACAGAAGCCTATCCAATTAGAGGCTTCCTTCCAGAGTCAAATACCTCTTCTATTAAGGCGCTCCTCACATTTAACACAGGGTTGCCTGAAGCAAACATCCTGCAGGTTGGAGGTTCCTCAGGGGTAGATGAGGTTCCCTTTGAATTCTAAAGAAAACTGCCCAGAGGGCAAGTTGAAGAATGAAAGGTAAGGGGCAACAATGGGGCTGCTGGGTAGCTGTACACCTGCACTTATGTTGACAGATGCTGCCAAATTGCCCTGCAGCAATTGCTTTCCCAGAGCCCCACTAGTACAGGGGTCTCATACTTTGTGACCTATGACAATCTGGGAGATGAAAAATGTCATTTTCCATTAGGTAATATTAATGGGAGGGAGGTAACAACATTTAAGACCCTCCTTTTTCATAAACCTTAATCTCAGGACTGTAGAGTTCAGAGGGAACTGTCTCAATGTGTGTTCTGCCCTGTATTTGTCTTGTCCTGGGAGAGCCTCACTTACAAACCAGGCAGCTAAGAATGGTGCCTGAGGAGACCCCTTACCTTTTTGGTGAGGGAATCATCTGAGTCTGATGGCATTCGAGTAGAAACATGGAAAATCACTTCCACGGTCGAGGTAGCATAGTAAGGTGCCGTCTGCCCGGTGCTGCCATTGCGCTGAAGGCCACCCATGAACCCACAGTGGGTGGAGAGATCCACCTGACGAAGGTCACAAAGAAGAAAGAGTGAGGATCAAAAATGAGCTGTTCTTTCACTAAGCAGGGCTGTGGATTCAGAAAAAAATAAATTATTTTCATTTTTATATCTTTCTTTCTGATTACAAACAAATGTAATACAAAGTAAGACCAGATTAAAATGTTAAAGAAATAAAAAATATTAAAAATGAAAGTGCTCTATAGTCATACCAACTGAATAAAACCACTATCAAACTTTTGGTATATATTCTCTAACTTTTTTTTCCCACCTGTGTGTGTAAATGTATGTGTATATATGCATATATGTGTGTGGATACATAGGTTCCCTATTAATGGATTTGTGGGGGTTTCTGCTTCCTCAAATCAGAAAGCACATTCAAAGGAGTGTTTTTCTAAGATGTTGGGACAAAAGGTATGGATATTAAAAAAAATTCAGCAATCCTTGAAAACTGCCTTTCAAAAAAGGGTTGAACAACCACTTTACACCACTGCTGACAGTTTATGAGTCATAATTCGTTTTAACGTTACGGCATGAGTGCTCACTTCTTAGTGCCTTTATCCAAAATTTTTAACTTGTCGTAAACTAGTATTCTTTCAGTAACGTACCTATTCTAACATATATGAAAAAAGAAATAGAAGAATCTCTTCTGTGACAAATACAGTAAACACATACTCTTAAAACTCTAATTGATACTGTATGGCTTAAAATATATTAAGTAACAAATATATTCTATGACAAAGTAGAAGTAGCCTTACTAGTGGGAACAACAGTTTCCTGGAAGTGCAGTAACTCTATTGGACTGACACCCACTTGCCTTCTTAGTACGTACGTCGTTTTGACTATGATGTTCTCTTACCCTGTCCCCATTCCTATCTCAGTCCCCTTGCTCGCATTGAGCTCTCAAAGGCACCCAGAGAGTTTTTCAGAGCACAGGTACCCAAGAAACTAATAAAAAATAAGCAAATTATTTTAGACATGTTGATTTCCATTTTAACTACTACTAATTATTTCAGATTCTAGGAATATATTTTCCCTCAGATTTATGTTCCTGGGAGACAGACATGCATGTGATATATGTGTGTGTGTGTGTGTGTGTGTGTGTGTGTATAAATGTATATATGTCTGTATGTCAGAGTACAATTTAATAAAGAAAAAAATAACTTTTTCAACATCAATCATCCTGGGATCTACCTTAGGGAAATAGGTTGATAGCTAAACCATCATGGCTATTATATTATATTTTCATTGCAACTTTTGACTTCATCCAACTCTTTCTTCATCTTTTCACCCATCAAGTCATTGATTTCTTCTTCAATCTCCATACTGTGGCCAAAGCCATTGCTTCTCTGCCCACATTTGTCTTCTCTTACTACAAACTGTCTATGGCTGGGAGAGCCCATCTGACTATTCAGTTCTGATAAAAAGCAAATGAAAAAATATTAAGAGGAAAGTTAAGGGAAAACAAAAGTTCATCTATTAAATACTGACGAGTAACTGACAGTAGATGTCAAATTCAGTAAGTTCTTCAATTCCAGAACTCTACCTATGCTATATCTGAATGCAAACGCTCACGTAAAAACTTACACAATGTCTAGTTTGGACACATCTTTAAACAGTGCTGGTCAGTAAATACCTACTGAATGAAATGCATTACCTCCCATCCAAGTCCAGCAACAAAGTCTTCATATGCTTGGCTTCCTCTTTCATTAGAGAGGATTGAACACTTGTCTTCTTGACCTTCAGCAATGTAAAACACTGCGATTTTGTGTGTCTCACGGCTATAAATATTTAAATTAAAGGAGTTAGAATTCTTATATATAAAATTTTATCTCATTACTATTAATACCACCAGCATGACTTCTACCACTGAGTTTACATTTACTGGAGAACCTGCTAGAGGTCAGTCGGTGTTCTGAGATGGTTTGACACATGGTCTCATTTATTCTTCACAACCATGCTAAAGAGATGAGTATTATTATCACCTCCCTAGCTAGGTGGTTGAAAGGAGGCACAGAAAGTTAAACAAAAAGCACACCCAGCAAGCAGGGGATGGGAACTGCGGCAAGGCCATCTGCTTCCTGAGACCACATCCTCAGACATAAGATACACTCACTGAGCAGCATGTTGGGGCACACCGTTTGGTAAGTTCTCTGTTTTTGGTAAAAAAAAAAAAAAAAACTTTACAGTATTTATATAAATTGTGAATAGATCTTTGTGACTGTCCATATTTAACTCTACATTTTAAGGCTACTGGGTGGCTCTGTAATTGGAACTATAGAATATGCCAAGGTTTTATGAGAAAAAGAATATCCTTCCAAGCAGAACACACTTAGGTATTATCTTCATGAAGGGTTGTACCAACTCCTGTGCTCTGACTCTTCTGAGGGTGCCTGACAGGGTGGACAGCTATGCAGGGAAACCCCTTTTAGCCATATAAACCCTTTATCTGCTTGTTCCAGGATAGATCTTGGAATCTCTGGTATTAAATCAGGGAAATATGATGTGCACTTTGAAAAAGGAAGCCCTATCATTTTCTCTTTTGCACATCTAGCATATCCCTTTGCATACAGTAGGTATTCAGTTAAATCTCTGTTATACTGAGCAGATATGGTGATACATTTGAACGCATTAATAATAAATTTCTACAAATTATACCCTGGAGTAAAGTGACAAAATATCTGGATCTATACCAAGCATTTGGTGATAGTTTAGAGACAAAAACACTGTTCTTATTCAAATGAAGCTTTAATTACGAATCATTCATTCCCTAGCCCAATCATCCAAGAGTTTTGGGTTTTTAAAAGTTCTAATGTCCACTTTCAGAGCAGTTCCACCTTTTTACTCTTTTTGCACTGCATTCTGATAAATCTCTTAGGAATAATTATAAAGTACTTAGATACAGAAATATTTTTTCTGTCAAGTTGTTTAGTATTTCAACATTGTAATTTGATTAGATATCAGATTGGTGGAACTGGGCTCCATATTTCAACAAATTCTCTAAGATTTCCTTTTGCATGAGTTATTTCTCTACTTAATAAGCAGAACTAATTGACTTTCAATTAAAAAGTTATACAAATAACTGGAGGAAGAGAATTCTCTCCTTTTATTCAGTTAGATAGCTTATTCACTTCCCCCATAGTTTATATGTAATAAACATACTTAGAAGAAGAATTAGAAAATACAGAAAAAAAAAGAGAAGAATAAAAATCACTTGCAATTTCAACAGATAAGCAAAGAACATAGCCACTACACCATTTTAGGATACACTTTTGCATGCAAATATGAGAAGTTACTACATTCTGCTTTACAACAGATTTTTTCACTTAAAATATTTGCAAACACTTTTTATTATGGTAAAATATACATATCATAAAATTCACCATTTCAACCATTTTTTAGTATGAACACTTTTATATCATGTGCTTCTACAACAAAGGTTTAATGACTGTAACAACATTCCATTATATTAATATGTCATAGCCCAAATCTTCATTTAGGTTGCTTCCATTTTAAAAGACATTTTCATGTTATCTTTAATACACACTTAAAGATAATCTTTAATGTTTTTAATCTTTCTGCAGTATCTTTTTTTTGAGACAGTCTCACTTCATCACCCAGGCTGGAGTGCAGTGGCATGATCTCGGCTTACTGCAATCTCTGCCTCCTGTGTTCAAGTGATTCTTGTGCTTCAGCTGCCCCAGTAGCTGGGACTACAGGTGCATATCACCACATGCCACCATACCTGGCTAATTTTTGTTTGTACTTTTAGTAGCAACAGAGCTTCGCTATGTTGGCCAGGCTGGTCTTGAACTCCTGATCTCAGGTGTTCCACCTGCCTCAGCCTCCCATAGTGTTGGCTATACAGGCTTGAGCACCATGCCCAGCCACAATATCTTTAATATGTTCTTAAAATAAATTTAGACAGCTTGTCCTCACGCAGCAGGAAGCCCTGAAAGTGTCACACCATTCACTGCCCTGAGGAATGGGTAGGGGACATCAATAGCCTAGAATCTGACTAGCTTATTCCAAGAGCTATAAAAATTTGGGCATTTGGATAATAACAAACCACAACCTATGATCTAAAAGACTGCCTCTTTCAACAAAGGTGGAGAAGTATAGTTATTCAATTTCTATCTGCAGGTCTCTCCACATATGTAAAAATCCTCAGCATTTAATTTTTCTTTGTTGTATCAACTTTACATACACACACACAAAAAATCTCAGGTTTATCTAAATGTTTGTTTATTCTCCTTAAAAATCTAAGCTTTTTCCATTGCAGCTGTTCCTAAGTCCTTGAGCCCTCACTAACTCAAGGTGGGAGCACAAGAGAGCTAAGCCTGAATGATGAGCTGACCAATGTGAGTGTGAGGAAAGATGACCTTTAGTTGTAAACATTCATCAAATTTCACATCCTCCAAAATGTTAGTACTGCAGAAAGCCTGCTAGGATGCAGAAGCCGTGTCTGGCTTTATTAGAGCCATGCTTTTGAAATGGTAATTAGCAACTCAACAGCACTTCACATCCATAAGAAGCACACCAGTGCATGAAGGAGCAGGTAATTCAGGAACACACATACATGAAATCAACAATCTCCCTTTCCTTATTAGAATACACTGTTCTTTCTTATTAGGAATACACCAGAATAGCTCAGTTTCCTTGTGTTGTCACATGAAAAAGCCAAAGAAAAACATGATTTTAATATCCACCTCTCCATGTGGTGGCAAGAGGGCATTTACATCTAAAAGGGAAGCCACTGTGATTTGTGTGTACATTCATCATAGCATTTTCAGTATCTAGACCATAGCTGAAAGATAGCCTCAACTTTTCCAGAGAACATGTTAAGAAGGAACTATATGCATCAAGAGCAGTGAGATAAATTAATATCAGAATTAAACAGAAATGTTCTAAATGAAAGTTGACAGACAAGGTATTTTCTTATCTGCTACCTGACTAAAATATGGGGCAGTCTAGATTCCTCATAGCTGAAGAGTCCCAGACTTATTTCTAGTTTCTTAAAAAAGAACCTTGAAAATACCCTTCACCATAAAATAAGTTGATACTCATTTGATGTCAAGAAGACACTAAATCCAGGACTTGGGGTTTTAAGTGAAGGTTGATCAAGGGGTAGGGGACTGCCACTCAGTTATTCAAAGCTGTATTTCGCTGCAACAGTACCCCAGGGAGCTAATCAACTGTACCTCATGCAACTAAAGTGCATTAACACTCAACAAATTGACCGCAATTACATGATACCAAGTATTCACTTAATACTAAGAACCATGGAGTAATTCAGCATATGCTTAAAAAGCTGAGTGTGGAAACCAAATAACTGCTTATTCATTACTGAAGGAAGGAGGGAGAGGATAGTGAACCCCTGAGTTCTTCAAAATAAATCCCTCACGAAATTTCCATAGAGAAGTTGATCTATGTTCCTCTTGAGAAAAGGAATCACAAGAACAATCAGGATATAGAATACAGTGAAGGGCAAGCTCAGAAATGGCAGTTGAGGTTTTTCACTTCTAACGACTTTTAAAAATTACTCAAATTCAAATCTTATACTGTTTCACCTAATAAATCAAGAAACAAAGACATTTAAAATGGTAATGGAGCTGTAGCAGGCTTCTGGACAGAGAATGGCTCCTTTACTCAGGTAAAACTACAAATGAATATTTTAATTCTGTGTTTTAAAAAAATGTCTGTATATTTCTTGATACTGAAATATTTATCACTCTCCAGAGAATAGTAAAGCCACCTAGGAGAAAGGGCCCTCATATCCCCTTCTGAGAGGAATTCAGGTTCGAACAGCCATCCTGTCACATTCCCAAGACTTGGAAACATACACGAAATAGTTCATGCCTCTACATGTGTATAGCTATGAGATGTGATGAGGGGTCCTGAGTAACTAGAGAGATGGGAGGGAAAGTAGAAAAGTAAAGAAGAGAAAAGAATAAAAGAAAAGAAAACTTATGCCCTTCTGATTCTCATAAAATTATCAATACAAACAAATCCATCTTAATACCACATGCTTCTGAAGGATGGAAACAATACATAGCCGTGAGTAAGTTTAATATTATTTCATCTACTCAGTTCTTAATGACATTACCAAAGGACTTTTCTGAAATATAATCTTCTAAGTGTTTAAAAAAAAATTCCAACTGGACGTTATTAGTTGGGTTTATACACAATTCAAGAATTCAAAACACCAAAGAAGAAGCACAGTTGTGAAGGTGATATGCGAATAATAGTGACATGAACCAAGGGTTTGCTTGAAAATAAAATGTAAGCATGTGTCACTTCGAGATTTGATCAAAACTCTAAAATAAACAACAAAACCATCACAAAGCCACTGAAACACACGATGGTGAAAATATTTATTCAGCATGCTATAACCCATCACTGTAAGTGCAAGCAGGAGAAGTTCATGCCTTAAAAGGGAATCATGACAGTGGATGAATGAAGGATTTGATGAATGGAATAAAGAGCTCTAGTAATTATCTGAAATGCTAGGATAAGACTTTGTAAAGATAAAGCTGGGTTCTGTTACTTCCTTTCTTCCTTCTTGCTTCTCAGCCAGCAACTGCACCACCCTCTAAAAACATATAGCTCAAAATAGATTTAAAAATTTATGAGTTAATGAGTAGTAAGAAAAATGTAGCAAATAAAATATAGTGTGAAGAGCTGAAAAATAAACAAGGAAAACAACCTGAATTTTTCATATGAGAGCTGACAGAATATTAGGATATTCCTATGGGGAATAAAAAGGAAATGAAGCTTTTTTTTTTTTTTTAAGAGTTTGGTTTAAAAACTAAAGATTAAGGAGGTGGCTTATTCTCTTCAAAACTTTGAAACATCTGTTATGTACCAAGTACTATACTTATTCTTGACTTAGATGATAACACTCCCCAAATCAAACACTTTTCACGGTTCTGAGATCATCTTTAGAAATGCTTCTGAGATAGTGTAACAGGGTTGGATCTGAGTCTGATCAGCTTTGGAGAAAGAGGCTTATTAACAGAGAGTTATTAATTACAACACACTGGTTTTAACCTTTCCAACACTATGAAGCCACAAGTACAGAATGTTAGTGCCTTGGTACACAGCATGGATTTTGAAGTCAGACTCACTTGGCTTAGATAATATGGTATGAGCAACCATGGGCTGCTTAACCTAGGTAAACTTTTTCTTCATCAAAGAGAGGTGGTTACAGAGATCAAATGAGAATAAATTTCTACTGGCAGCCACAAAGAAAGATAATCAAAACTACAGATTAGATGGGAGTGATGACCTCTTTTTAGTGTATCAAACATGAAAGTTTATTCCTTACAGTAAAAAACACCAATGGTATGGCATGCGCAAATGTCACTGGATGCTAGGTCACAGAACTACCCTTGGATGTCTCCGTAAGTGTATTCATTCCTGTAGCTGTATTTGTTATCCAAGCATACCCACAGACAAACAGGAAAAAAGTAGTTTGATATACTTTTACATACCACTGACGGGAGTCCAAATTTTTTAGCTCTCTCAATAATTTTGAATTTTTCTTCAACAGATGAAAATTCTTCCTATAGAGAAAAAAGGATGGAAGAAAAAACATGTGATTATGGAACCATCTTGCCACTTTTCAATCAGTTATTTGAAAAAAAAACCTATCATCCATCCTCTATGACCTCATTCACAAAAGATTTGTGATAGAAACCTATAGAATGAACTCCATTTTCCTTAAGACATGCAAAGGTATAAAAATTCTGCCAGCATCCCATTACTACCCAGTGACACAGATGGCTCTTTGGTGAGTGTGTGACTTGTTTGCATGTGCCTGTGTCTGTTTCCAGTGTCAGCTCTGCTGTGAATCCCTTTTCTCCACCTCTGTTCTTAAAAACTTCACTCCACTACTAGGGTCAAATCCACCCTTTTCCACAAAGTCTTCTCCATTGCTCTGTACTTCCCATTGGATTTAATCATTACTCTTGAACTCCTGTGTCATTCCATCCTTTATCAGAGTTGTATCAAGTCTACCTCCCACATTAGACCTAAGGTTAGACTGTGGCTTATTCACCTTTGTAGTTCATTTGCACCTTGGATGAAGGCAGAAACAATAATGGACAGAGCAGTAATTATACACATACCCCCGCCCCCCCCCCTTTCTCTCTCTCTCGCTCTGCTTGATATCCTTTAAAATACCCAACAGATGTTTGGAATTCAATCTGCACACCAGTACAGCATAATTTCATTTCAAGTTTTAATTTAGTAGCAGAAAATAGGTTGCAAATGTTAAAATAGAGAAAAATCTCCATTCTCTCTTCTCCAATCTTTCCAATCTTTTCTTCTTCCCCAACTGCAAACTGACAGAAAGGACAATTACATGAAAATAATGATAAAATAGCTAGAAGTCTACGTGGATTGTTACCTTCTGTCCCAAGAATTCATTCCCAAGTCATCAAGCAACAACCTGCAGAAATAAAAGGGTCCTCGGGGCTCCACTGGAGAGGGCTGCCCTTGGCTGGTAACTTTCATTGCAGAATCGAAGCTACGACTCTGGACATACTCATCTTCCTGAGCATTTTGGCGCAAAATGACCTCAATGATTTCCTTCTCTTGGTCATAGTTCATGCCACATGGGGGTAGGGAAGGTTCATTTAGATTTAGCTGTGATGGTAAAAGGCATTCAGGACTTGTATGGCCAATGTTTTCAAGTAATTTGTCAAGAACATCATCCCCTTCCTCAACTTGAGAAGAGTCTTTCTCAGGTCCAAATGTGTGATGATGCCAGCTGGAAATCAGAAATGAAGGATTTCTTCCACTGGGTGCTAAGCAGCCTTCCAAAGGTCCATATAAAACCTTACCATCCCAAGAGTACTTCCCTGAGATATCCCTCACAATTACTCTCACATCAGAGAGACAGCCCACTGGTGATCCACCTGCCGGTCCTTCTGTGGGTGTCTGAAGGTAGGAGATGAGGGTGCTATCGTTAAATACAAACAGCTGCAGGTTTGGGCTTCTGAACACCTCAGAGGACAGCTCGGAGCCTTCTACATGGGCGTTGTCATGGTTCTCGCTGACAAGGCTGTGCAGTATGGCAGGGCCCCCACTGAGGGGGTAGTGCCCCAAGTGGTTCACCAGGTGGGCCATCACCATTCGAGCAGTCAAAGGGATCAACTCCAAACTTCTTCTCTTCTTCTCTGTAAACAGCAGTAAAGAAACATAAAGAGTCAGTGGTGAATGAAGATGAAAATGCAACACCTTTTTCTGGGGGGCAGGGGGTGGTTCCAAGATGGTAGATTATAGGCTTTTAGTGTGCCTCAGCCACTTAGAAATAGCAAGATAGTGCAAAAAGATCAATTCTCTGAGCTTTAATTCAAGAAGGAAAATGGGAATCTACTGGAATCATGAAGGATGACCCAGATCTTAGGGAGGACCACACAGGCAAACAGCTCCTGTGATGCCATCCAGCCGATAAAAGAGAGAGTGAAGCCCCAGTACATGAAAGAGAAAGAGTCTCCCTCTGTAATTTGCCTTTCCACTGGGGATCTAACCAACCTAGGCCAAGGCAGAGAATGATGTTTCTCCCAAGCCCCAGAGCTATCTTGGGGAGAGGCTTGGAGGTGCTAAGAGGAAAAGACACCAGAAAAAGCCACAGGCATTTCCTAGACCTGGGACTGAGAGACTGGAGCACTTGCTCTGGAGTGGTGCAGGGACTTCCACAGCCAGAACTGTGTAACATGCCCCAGCAGCAGGCACTGAAATTGTGCTCTTCACTACTGCAGGCTTGGGGTGGGAGAAGAGAGCTGCTACAACTAAAGTTTCTCCTAGACTATGAGACTTGCAACCAGGGCCAGTTCAGCAATGTAGAATCAGTCTGCATGTGTCATTGCTATGTGCACCAGGCTGCTCTCCTGAGATCGTGGTGCAGCAGGGCCCTCTCTGTTCCACTCCTGGGCAGGACTACAGGCAGTAAAGGCAGATGCTTTCCTAGACTGGCAGCCTGAGCTGCCCCAACCTTCCTGTGTATGCATCATCATGTAGTGGGGCCCTCTCCACTCCATGCCTAGGCAGATCTCCACGCATTCAGAGCACCTGCTTGCCTGGACCAGTAGCCTGAGCCACGCTACCCTTCCTGTACATAAATTGTGGTGCAACAGGGCCCTTTCTGCTCCATACTCAAGCAGATTCTCCAGGCATTCAAAGCACCTGCTCACCTGGACTGATAGTCTGAGTTGTTCCACCTTTATGGAGAGATCCTGGAAGAGGGGGGCCCTCTCTGCTTCAAGCTCAGGCAGGTATCCAGGCATTGAGAGCTCCTGCTTGCCTGGTTTAGCAGCCTAAGTGTCCCCATCCCTCCTCTGCAGAAATCCTAGTGCAGGGGGACCCTCTCCACACCCAGACAGATCTCCAGGTATGTGGCACATTTTCTCACCCAGATTGGTGGCCTGAGCTGCCACATCCTTCCTGTAGAGATCATGGTGCAGTGGGGCCCATTCCACTCCATGCCCAGGCAGATCTCCAGGCATTCAGAGCACCCACTCACCTAAATCAGCAGACTGAGCCAGTTTGCCCTTCCTGTGCAGAGACCATGGTGAAGTGGGGTCCTCTCCACCCCATGCCCAGGCATATTTCCAGGCAGTTGCAGGGCCTGCTTATCTGACTTACCAGCCTGAGCCACCCAACCTTCTTATGCAGAGATTGTAGTAGAGCAGGGCCCTTTGCACTCCAAGCCCAGGCAGACTTATAGGTAACTGGAGCACCCAAACTCACTCTCCTGATCAGGAGTTCAGGCTGCCCCTCTGCCTGTGCAGAGAACTAGGGGCCAAGGAAATTTCCCAGCTCCATGCCTAGGCACACCACTGGGTACCTGATGGTCACTCACTGGATTCTCCCTCAGTGCTGGTGCTTGTGCCCAACACCAGGGCACCTGTAAATGAGCCTGTCCAGTCTGGCCCGATCCATCTTGCCCCCTGCCCACCCAGAGCTAAACAGGGAGCTCAGACTACTGTGCACTCCATGGATCACCCCATTGCCTGAGACAACAGAGAGCTTCTCCTGGTAAACAAGGATCAAGTATATACCTAGCCGTATTGGCCACAGCCAGCTTTTACCTATAAACACCATCTACTGGCTTGTAAGTCAAATTACACAGCCTAATATAAAACCTGCTGACAAAAGGACATAAGGCTATGGAAGCAAGTCCAGAAGATGGCAGGTTGGAGGCAGTGTTAACGTCCCCCTCCCAACCCCCTTTCCTTCTGGGAAGGACAGAATAGTGTATAGAGATTCACACTGTGAACTTTTTTTCAAGGAGCAATACAGAAACTCAACAGGAAAAACACAAGAATCCATAGACCCTTTGAAAGAAGCAGCAGGCTGGCTGGGCATGGTGGTTCATTCCTGTAATCCCAGCACTTTGGGAGGCTAAGATGTGGGTGGATCACGAGGTCAGGAGTTCGAGACCAGTCTGGCCAACATAGTGAAACCCTGTCTCTACTAAAAATACAGAAAATTAGCCAGGTGTGGTGGTGTGAGCCTGTAATCCCAGCTACTCGGGAGGCTGAGGCAGGAAAATCCCGTGAGTGAACCAGGGAGGCAGAGGTTACGGTGAGCCAAGATTGTGCCACTGCACTCCAGCAGGGCGACACTGTGAGACTCCATCTCAAAAAACAACAACAACAAAAAACAAAAAACAAAAAACAGCAAACTGCAGTCTACTCTATGAGACAGGTGAAAAACTATAAATCCTCAGAATGTGAGTGAGGAGAGACTACCTTCAGAATACACATCCCCATGTGGGAATCTGAAAATCCAGGCCATGGGAGAACGCCTTAACCCTACCCAGAGCTGGAAGTGCTTAAGGGAGTGGTGAGAAACATAAAAGTAGAAGCAGTAGGAAATGCCTTGCAGGCATTCCCAGTTCCCAGCATGGACCAAGGGAAGCCATACCTAAATATATCTCACAGGGACCTTGGGGAAGCCAGCCAACTAGCTTAGAAAGGGGTTACAGAATGAAAGTGCTCCTAACTGAATTTCATGATATAATCTTGAGCAGGAATGAACTCCCTTGAACTTGCATTGCAGATACATCTGTTTCATGGGCAGATGTGGGGGCACAGGTGGGAAAGCTTACAGTTTGGAGCCGGTCTGGGTTCTGTGTGCAAACTGCCTGGATCTAAACCTGGTGCTGCTAGTAGAACACTGAGGGAGTGAGATCGGCCTTGCCAACTGCATGGGAGCTGGGTGAGGCTTACTGCCGCCTGCTACTCTCCACTCCCATTATAAACTCTTCTGTGCTGCAGAGGCAGTTATACTACCCTCTGGAATATTATCCCAGCTGCCTGAGAACCACTCCCTGACCCTCAAAGGAGCCATGGCTGGCCTTACTCCAGGAGAGTCAGAGTACAGACCTGCTCAACCCTATCCCCACCTGGTGGTATCCCTGTAACCACTCTGGTAGCTTAACACAAAGAACATAAACTTGTGGGAGCTCTACAGCCCTTCCCATTGCCTCGGAAACCATATTACTTCTCCTAGGCAATTTAGGACCAGCTCAAATCCCACAGCTAGTACTGCAGCTGGTGCTCTCTTCCAAGCACCACCTCTTGGCTGGAGGCTAGCTGATGCAGTCCACTACAACATCTACAGGTAGAGTAACACTATGCCCAGGAAGGAGAAAATGGCTAGTGCCTGTAATACTCTAGTCATCAGAGGTCCTGAGCCTGTCCATATGAAAGTTAACTACAATTAAAACCAGCATTCAAGAAAGCCAGCAAACTAAGCATATCTACAACCAAGGAATCTCACAGAGTCTACATCACTCCCCTGCCACCACCATCAGAGCTAGTGCTGGTACCCACTGCTGGGAAACTTGAAGACAGGTCACATCACTGGGTCAATTGCAGACATTTCCCAGCACTAGCCTGGTGTGTGGCAGCCCCACTGGGTGGCTAGATCCAGAAGAGCAATAGCAATCAATTTAGTCTGGCTATGAGGAACTCCTATTCCTAGGGGAAGGGGGAGAGCACCACATCAAGGGAACACCCCACAGGACAAACGAATTTGTACAGCAAACCTTGAGTCCCATGTCTTTCTGCTGGTGGAAAGTTTCCTGCAGCAGAGACGCAATTGCAGTGCTGGATGCACAGGGAAAGTCTGCACCTCTACCCCAACAGGCAGGCAGCCTGCATGCTTGTGAAAGGCTGTGGAGAAGGGGTCCTTGTTCCTCACCTTGTCCACAACCACAGACATAGCTGGAACTTCTCCCATGGGAACTCAGCATGAATGCACCTATGGAGAGCCCTCCTGGAACAATTCAGGGTGACTGCATCCCCACAGGAGAAGTACTCTCTAGGTTCAGGCTTGCACAAAAGGCAGAGTTACAATTCCCTTCTATATGGAACATCAACATCCCTCATTCCTACAGATGAAAAGAAGTGCCTGTCTGATGTGAATAGCTGAAATATTAGGACAGAAGTAAGGCTGGGAGGTGGATAACTTTCTTGCTGGCCTGACAGGTGAGCTGAGTTAGTTCCCACTCTTCACCCCGATAAAACTCAGTGCATCTAACTGAGAGATCCCCTAGCTACCTTCACCAAGGCTAGGGCCTCAGTCCACCACTGGGTATTGTATCTAACTATCTGCTTTAGCTGTAATTGGTTTATATCTAGGGATACTTCCCCTACTGGCCTGAAGCCTGGATCATCAACAGAGTAAATAGAACACTGGGGAAAAAATTAAACAAATAAAAAGTGCATACCATGGGGGAATGAGATAAGCTTCAAGAGATCCTTGCCATTCCAACTCCACAGGATACAATGAAATTGCCCACACACTGAGTACTCACTACAATCAGCATCTGAGAAAGTCAGCATACAAAGACTCTGTATAACCAAGAAACTCATACAGAATCTTCACCCCTAAAAGCAGCAAAATCAAATTAAGACTATAATAAACCATAAACATTAAAGTCACATCTTTAAGAGAGGAAAAAAGAAATTAAAAAATAAATACAGTCAAATAAAAAATAAATTCAAGAACAATTTGAAGAAACAGTCTACACAAATGAGAAGGAACCAGAATATACAGGTAGTATGACAAAACAGGGTTCAAAAGATCACACTTGCTCCCCAGCAATGATCCAAACCAAGAGGAAATCTTTGAAATACCAGATAAAGAATTCAGAAGTTTGATTATTAAGCTACTCAAGGAGATAAAAGAGAACAGTGAAAAGCAACATAAAGAATTAAAAAAAAAAATTCAGGATATGAATGAAAAATTTTCTAGAGAGACAGATACCATAAAGGAAAACCAATCAGTAGAAATAAAAGACACAGAGAAATATAAAATGCAGGGAGAGAAGTTTCAACACTAGACTAGAACAAGTAGAAGAAAGAATTTCAGAGCTCAAAGACAAGGCTTCCAAATTAACCCAATCTAACAAAGATAAAAGGAATTAAAAAAAATAAAAAAAGTCTCCAACAAATATGGCGATTACATAAAATGGCCAAACCTAAGAATACTTGATATTCCTGAGAAAGAAGAGAAGGTCAAATGCTTGAAAAACTTATTTGAGGGAATAATTGAGGCAAAATTACCTTGCTTTGCTATAGATTTAGATATCTGAATACAGGAAGCTCAAAGAACTCCTGGGAAATTCATTACAAAAAGATCATCACCAAGGCACATAGTTATTAGGCTATCTAAAGTCAACATAAAGGAAAGAATTCTAAAAGCTGTGAGATAAAAGCATCAGATAATCTATAAAAGAGAATCTATCAGACTAATAGCAGATTTCTCAGCAGAAACCTTACAAGCTAGCAGGGATTGGGGTCCTGTCTTTTGTCTCATTAAGCAGAATAATTGTCAGATAAGAATTTTGTATCTTGAAAAACTAAGCTTTATAAATGAAAGAAAAATAGTCTTTTTCAAACAAATGCTGAGGAATTTGCCACTAGCAAACCAGCCCTACAAGAAATGCTAAAACAAGTTCTAAATCTTGAACAAAAAGTTCGATATGCATCAAAATAGCATAAATCTCAAAGGACCTATAAAACAAAAGAATAACATAATAAAAAAAGTATCTAGATAATCACTAATATGATGAATAAAACAGTACCTCACATCTCAATGTAAACATTGAATATAAATGGCCTAAATCCTCCACTTAAAGATACAGATCAGCAGAATGGATTAAAAAAACCATCAACCAAATATTTGCTGTCTTCAAGAGACTTGCCTAACACAAAACGATTAATATAAGCTCAAAGCAAAAGTGTGGAAATAGTGCTAGGAAAACTGGCAAGTCACATGTAGAAGAATGAAACTGGGTCCCTATCTCTTACCTTACACAAAAATCAACTCAAGATAGATCAAAGACATAAATCTAAGACCTGTGTGATGGTTAATACTGAGTGTCAACTTGATTGGATTGAAGGATACAAAGTATTGATCCTGAGTGTGTCTCTTTTGTGAGGGTGTTGACAAAAGAGATTAAGATTTGTGTCAGTGAGCTGGAAAAGGCAGACCCACCCTTAATCTGGGTGGGTACAATCTAATCAGTTGCCAGTGTGGTTAGAATATAAGCAGGCAGAAAAATGTAAAGAGATACTGGCCTAGCCTCCCAGCCTACATCTTTCTCCCGTACTCAGTACTTCCTGTCCTCGAACATTGGACTCCAAGTTCTTCAGTTCTGGAACTCAGACTGGCTCTTTTTACTCCTCAGCCTGTAGATGACCTATTATGGGACCTTGTGATCATGGGAGTAATGCTTAATAAACTTTCACATATAAATATTCCATTAGCTCTGTCTCTCTAGAGAACTCTGACTAACACACCTAAAACCATAAAAATTATAAAAGATAATATTGGAAAAACTCTTCTGGACATTGGCTTAAGAAAAGAATCCATGACTAAGACCCCAAAAGCAAATGCAACACAAACCAAAAACTGAACACCACCAGATTTCAGTCTGAACTTAGAATGTTTCACTTTTTTAGTCTAAAATTTTTTTCATCTATTTCCTTTTTTGACACTAATTATATTTTAATTTAAAAGTACAATTTAAATAGATGGCTGAAAGAGTCAATTCAGATAAATATAGGGACATCTAAAAATCTGTAGACACAGTAGAAATAAAAACAAAAGAAAAACGTCTCAGTCCGTAAAGAGTTGACAGATGAGAGAGCTCTGGTGAGGAGGACAAAATCTGTAGTAGAGGGGTGGCTGGAAGGTAGGGCAGTAGGCCAGAGGTGACCCTGCCCAATCAGTGGGGTAAAGGTAGACCTGATAAGAAACTGAATTAAGCTTGTGACTGCTTAAATACGTATTAAACAATCTGCTTAATAATCATTGTGACAATTTATGTCTTGTTAGGGCATTTTAAATATTTCATAGAATGTGACATATTAACAATTTATAGAAACATATAGGAGGTTTTAACTAAATTTGTAATTGATGATTAAATGCCCAAGCAATTTGCAAAAATCTTAATACTTCAAATGTATAGAAAGACTGACAACAGTTTACATAAGTGGGCCTTGCAAAATGAGGTATAAAGGAGAAGCAGATCAACTAAGTCCATAAGTAGGGATTGAAATGACTACTTAAGCTTGAGAGTAGTTAGGGAAATTTTAATCTGCCAAATTCAGAAAAGCATGATGCATTAATCTAAGAACAAGTGAAAATGAAACCTTTTAATTTTAATGAAATATTCACTAGATGTTTAAATAAACTAAGATTTATACATTGAACTTAAAGCTTTATTAAGAAATACCCAGTTCTAAATTCACAACATGAGAAACCAAAAATTAAGACAAAAAAACCCTATAAATATGCTTTTTCATGCTAAAAACCCTCCCCCTTAGATATAAAAAATCCTGCTGACTTATTTATAACACATCAATTTTATGACATATAAATCCTAGAAAGAAACAATCAAATGCCAGAATCTAAGAAATTCTGTGTAATGTCTGAGGAGAACAAGACTGTCCTCAGTTTTCTTGGATTTCTTAATTTTTTCTTTTCAATGAACAAGAATTCATCTGGATTCAATAATGCAAAATAAAATTTCATGCCAAAAAACCCACTTTTTAGAAGCAAAGGAGGTAATTTACATCTGTCTCCTCTTCCCCAACCCTAGTACAAGTAAGTGTATGTAATTTCCACACAAGTATAAAATTTAATGTCCAAGCTCAGAAACATTAACGGCCCAAACAGCAAATGTGAAGCAAGTGGGGAATTCGTTAGTTCAAAAGTGAAACACTTTGTAGTGATGATATGGCAGAACTGGCTATAAAACTCTACAATAAGGGTCCAAACTGATAGAGGCCCAAGGTAGAAAACAACAACTTGAAAATCATCTTTTCTCTACTTTTATACATAGGTTACTTCTTCACATAGGTTGTGCTTTCAATCTAAGGTAAACATAAATGTGTACTTTGTGAATGAATCTGAATTTTATAGTAGGAAATTAACCTGGAGTCAAACTAATCAAATCATAAATCATGACACATTCAATAAAAACCCCAAATATCTCTGGTCCTGAAAAGTAAGGAAAAGGAGTATTTGTGAAATAATAATCATCCCTCCCTGGCAGATTCTGCTGAATCAACTGTCTGTGGGTTCCCTGAAAAATAAAGGAAACTCTGGAAACTTATGGAAAGAGAAGCTTATGGAAAAACAAGTTCATGACTTCTACAGGCTTGGTAAGAAATACAGCAGGCTCTAAATCCTGACAATCCCCATATACTAAATAATAGATTTAAAAAAAATAGATTCCAAATATCTTCGTTTTTCTAAATTTATAGAAAGGTTGTCCTTTAACTTTCCTTTGGACAAGTTCCTCCCCTTCTTTTTAGCAGTTAGGTACTAATGATGAGCAATTTGGGCACACGTGTCTGCCATTAATGGCTTTCTTTTGAGCTGGGCCAGCAGCCACCTCAGCTGTGGCTAGGTGAACATTGTCTTTTGCTTGTAACTTTTGAAAGTAGTAATTACATCAACGAGTGGGTAGTGACCTGTGAAAGAATCACTGGAAATAATAGATTAAAATGTAATACTGTTTGTCAGAAACATTACTCTGACCACAGACAGTTTTGTTATGGATGATATGGATGATGAAGTATGACACCAAATGAAAAAAAATACCCTTGAACATGAGCTCTTTTTTGCTTAACCTAAAATATCTAAACTATCACCTTTATTTTTTCTTTTCACTCTCTATATGACGTATCCACTTACCAAGCATGTGCACACCAATGTGTTTTTGTTTTTTTGTTTTTTTAAAATTATACTTTAAGTTCTGGGGTACATGCACAGAATATGCAGATTGGTTACATAGATATACACATGCCATGGTGGTTTGCTGCACTCATCAATCTGTCACCTACGTTAGGTATTTCTCTTAAGAGATATTTTTTGAGATAGAGTCTTACTCTGTCGCCAGGTTGGAGTGCGGTGGCACGATCTCAGCTCACTGTAACCTCTGCCTCCTGCGTTCAAGCAATTCTCCTGCCTCAGCCTCCTGGGTAGCTGGGATTACAGGTGCTCGCTACCACACCTGGCTAATTTTTGTATTTTTAGTAGAGACAGAGTTTCACCATATTGGCCAGGATGGTCTTGATCTCTTGACCTTGTGATCTGTCTGCCTCGGCCTCCCAAAGTGCTGAGATTACAGGTGTGAACCACCGCACCCAGCCTATCTTCTGCTATTTTTAAGTGACAACTCATAATAAATAGTGAACCTATTTTACAGACAGCCATCTTTTAGGGATATATTCACGTAGGGTGAATATAAATTAATGACTTTAGGAAAAAATAAGTTGATTTTATTATAACACATGAACTTACAGTAGGAAACAACAAAAGAAATGTATTAAGAGTTATTTCAATTACTGAATAAAAATAATTTATCATGATGGAGGAAGAAGTCAAGCAGACATTGCAGTTAACAGATAGTGGAGCTCCGGAAATAAACAATTACATGATTAAATAAATGGAGAACAAGTCAAGAGAACAATGTGAAAATGAACCATGTACCATCCACCACCAACACAACTCAAAACAAGAGTGTTTAGTCTACTCCATGGCAAAAATCTCAGAGTAAATAATATATTTTAGGAACTTGGTCATTAAATCTTAGGTTCAAAATTCCACCTCCCTTCCTTACTTCTGACTTGTCCACATCCCTGGGAATACCCCTTAACCTCAGTTTGCTCATCTAAATCAGGACTGCTAGATTTTAAGCCCTTGCTCATGACTGTCACTCCCAGTCCTGTATTTTTATTCCTCATCACACCCTGCTCCAGACTCTGTAGTGCTGCAAGCATACCCCTGCACCTTGCGTCCTCCCTCACCTGGTCACTGCCTGCTGCCTTCCTCCTTCTACCAAGGGACTCACAAAAGGGAGTCTGATTCAGGGATCTGAGTGGTCACTGCACAGGTCACCTGCTCATTTTATCTGGCTGGACCCACCACTCTGGTAAAAGTGCTCTGGCAAAACCTACCACCGAACACCAAGTTGGGAAATAAAACAGCTGTTTCATTCTCACCTTCCCTAAGCTTTTTGAAGCAACTAGCACTGCTGACCTTTCTCAACTTCTTAACTGCTTTCTTCCTTGACTTGCCAGAAATGAGTCTTTCTTGGTCCTTTTTCCACTTCACTGACTTTGCTTTCCTGGTGACATCCCCTCACTCTGTTGTCCTTTAGGATGTTTTTACCCACAAGGTTCTAGTCTTGGGCCTAGTTGTTAACTTGTAAAGTCCATAAAATTTTCACAGATGATCTAACACTTCACACCTACATCTCTTTAATAATTTTTGTTTGTTTGTTTGTTTAAATAGGGTCTCACTCTGTTGCTCAAGCTGGAGTGCCGTGGCGCTGATCACAGCAGCCTTGACTTCACAGACTCAAGTGATCCACTAGCTTTGGCCTCCCAAAGTGATGGGATTACAGGTGGGAGCCACTGTGCTTGGACTTCTTTTAATTTTTAGTGTTGAGACAACTGAAGATTCACATGTAGTTGTAAGCAATAATACATAGAGACCTCAAATACCCTTCATCTCAGTGGTAATATCTTGCATATCTATAGGACAATATCACAGTCAGGAAACTGACATTGATACAATCCATCTGTATTATTCAGTGCTCACCAGTTTTACATGCATGCATTTGTGTGTGTGTGTTTGGTTCTATGCAATTTTATCATATGCACAGACGATACACCCACATTCTGACTCCCATTCCAAGGCCCAAAACTGGGCTCTTATCATTCTGGGGAGAGGGGTGCTTAAGTAAGAAATACAGCAGGCTCTAAGTCTGACAATCCCCATATAGTAACAAAAGGACTCTCTGCTATGAGCAGAGCAAATCTAAAACTGTAAGAAGTAAATTTCCATCTCTTTTTATGATGTTCTCCTAACCAGGAACAACCTATGAGCTCCTTTCCACACCTGCCCAACCTGCTAAATCTGGCTTAAGTCCTTCTCTATGGAAAGCCCTCATGGTGCTACCTACCAGTCCACAATGAGTCCTTCTGGACTTCACTGTGTGTTTTCCATTAGATGTAAAGCTTCTTGAGGATGGAAAATGAGGCTTTTTTTTTGTGAGTTCCATGGATCTGATACATACCTGTCTTCAATAATACAAAAAACCATTTGAATTACTAAAATGGGAAAATGAAGGAGGAAAAAAAAAAGAAAAAAAGAAAAAAGAAAAAAAAAAAAAAGAACAAGGCACAATTTGCCATCACAGAGGACTCCAGGAACTAGGATTTCAACTTTATCAACTAGATTTTTTAAAAAATAGTACAAAAAGCATGAACAAAAGGCTAAATCCTTCCTTTCCTTCCCACAAGATTTCACACTTGAAAGAATACTCACCCTCTTCAACAGTCAGCAGGTTACCCAATTCTGCCGATGTGTGATACTGGACTGGCTCAGAACTCTTCACATTTGCCAGTGGCAGGAAGGGGTCATAATCCGTGGATGACAAGTCAGCCAGGGTCAGTGTGTAGTGACTCTGTTGGGTGTACGTGCTCGAGCCACACACACAGCAGTGCAGAACCTGTGAAAACAGAGGCTATGTGCACCATGGATGCTACCTACCTCTTGTCCTCTGACAATCTGTCAGAACTACTGTAGCACTTAGCAGCTAGGACTCCTGCTTGGTAAGACTTGAAAACATTGCTTATTTCCATTCTTAAATACTTCTTGCTATTAGCAAGTTTATTTTGCTTCTTTCATGTCAATGCCAAGATATATATTTCAAAGCAAAAGAAAAGTAAAAGTTAAAAAGTTCTTATCCACATTCTGCATGATTGCACACACCTAAGTCCTCCTCCTGTCCACCAAAGGCAACACAGGTAGAAGGAACTAATCAGGGGATGAAGGGTAGTGGTGGGATGGGTCAACCACGGTGGAGGGTGGAATGAGCACAACAGACCATTAGTGCACGTTATGACCAGTCATGAGTTTAAATTAGTATTACTCATGACGCCATGAATTATAAGGGCTAACTTAATACAATTTTTAAATTATTCTTCCTTTTACAAGATTAGTTTCCTGAGAGTTCACTGGTTTTTCTACAAATTGCAGTTGATTAAAGATCTATCTACTAGTTTGAGCTTTTGTACACATATAAGACATGCAAACACAAATCATCTTGAATGTGCCAAATGCATAAATGAGGTAATAATTATAACTGATTTCCCTTTTTAATCATAAATTCAAGGTAATAAACTCAAAACACTGATTTTTATAAGAATCAAGGTAATACTTGAGAAAATAAGAAAACACCATTGGGTTAAATATATTTCTGTAAAGTAAATTCACTTTTAAATGACTAGCTTTGGTTTGCTGACTTGGCAAGAGGCCTTGTGGTCAGGTACCCTTTGTACACAGCTACAAAGTACCAAGAATTATAGTTGTCGGGGCAACCACTTGAATATGTCCTCTTCCTAGCAAAAAAAAACAAAACAAAACAAAACAAAAAAAAACGCACTATAGGAAAATCCTTATAGCAGCTCTCTTATTAATGTAAAAATTGAGCTGCAATCACTGAGATAATTAATTTCTAGTAGCCAAAATGCAATAAATGTAGGAAATGCACATGAAAGTCACATGTTATATGTAAACTAGCACAACTACTTTGGAAAATTATTTGGTGTTCACTACTAAGGCAGAATACATGTACTCTAGCAACTTCACAAAGTTTTTGCACAAAAAAACCTTCAATATTCACATTTTAGTGGTACAAAACTCTAAACTACCCAAATGTCTATGAACAGTAAAATGGATATATTATGGTTTATTCTGTGTAATACTATATATCACTAAGAGTGAAAAATCTACAACCATTCACAACAGTTTGAATAAATCACTCAAAAATAATGTTGAGAAAATATGTCAGACACAAGAGGACATACTGTATGATTCAATTTGTATAAAGTTTAAAACAGGCAAAACTACTCTGCTCTGTTACACAGGATAGTGGCTATCCCTGGACATGTGAATCAGGCCAGTGGCTACGAGGAGGCACAGAGAAGGCTTCTAGGATGCCAGGAATGTTCTGTTTACTGATCTGGGCTCTGATTTTACAGGCAAGCTCACTTGGTAAAAATTCATCAAGCTTTCACTTATAGACTGATGCAGTTTTCTGGAAGCATATTATACTTCAATTAAAAGTACACTTTTAAAATACAAGAAAATCCCAGTTATTTAGTAAATTTATTAATTATGTCTACTATGAGGTAACTTTTATATTGGTAAAGCAATTTTAAGAGAGATCTTTAAGAAAAGAACAAACTCAGAAAAAGGATTTACATAAGTGATTGTGGCTAATGTAGTTGGCCCAAACCAAGCTCTGTACAGGTTTATGAGCCACAAAAATAACAGAAGTATCTAATTAATCCTAATATAGTTATTAAAATCTTTGACACTGTAGAAACCAGTTAAGAATGCACAAATACTTTTTAGTAGAATTTCAACCACAATTAGGTGTTTTTATTTTTTATTTTTAAAAACTGAATACTTTAAAAAATAAGGCAATAAAAGTAATCAGTCTGTGACTTGGACTCTTTTTTATTATTAAAGGTTTGATACTAAAAGAATAAACCACAGAATTTTCCCTCCATGATAGTAATTATTCAGTGGACATGCAAATGCTAAACAAACAAACAGCCAAGGTTTGAGAGAGACTGTTAAGACAAATTACAGAGGATATTACAAGCAGTCCAGAGTAAAAGCCACACCTAGTCATCAGTGTGTACCTGTGTGGGGTAAGGGCTGGAGGGCTAAATAAGAATAGTTTAAATGCTATAAAAATGATGAAGCTACTTACTTTGATATGACATAGTTCCTTAATTTATTTCTTAAGATTTTTTTGAGGCAAAATGATTACTGAGACCATTAAACCTTTTTCTTCCTTTGACAAACAGATTTTGTCAAACTAATGCTGTATACAAATATACAGTCAGATAAAAGAAATAAGACAGTAGGGTGACTATAGTTAACATTAATCAACTGTACATTTCAAAATAGCTAGAAGAGAATAATTCCAGTGTCCCTAGCAAAAAGATAAATATTTAAGATAGACATCCCAATTATCCTGATTTTATTATATAAATGTATCAAATTATCAAATGTACCCTGAAAATATGTACATCTAATATCCATCAATAAAAGCAAATTCATTTTTTTAAAAGAAGCTATTGGCCCTAGGGAAAAAAATTAATGTAGATAACCCTATAATGTGAATAGTTCTTTTTTAAATTAAGTAGACACAGACCATATTCCATGAAAATTGAAGAATTCTGACCAAACTGAGGTGTTTTAAAGATTAAAGATGACAGTCATGTAAAATGCACACATCTTTACCTTGGTAACCACTGCTTCTTTGTATCTGTTCTGTTCTGCTTTCAGTCCTTAAGTTATTTACTTTTTTTTTTTTTTTTTTGAGAGTCTTGCTCTGTTGCCATGCACCAGGCTGGAGTGCAATGGCGCGATCTCGGCTCACTGCAACCTCCGCCTCCCGGGTTCAAGCAATTTTCCTGCCTCAGCCTCCCGAGTAGCTGGGACTACAGGCGCACACCACCACACCCAGCTAATTTTTGTATTTTTAGTAGAGATGGGGTTTCACCATGTTGGTTGGCCAGGATGGTCTTGATCTCTTGACCTTGTGATCCGCCCACCTCGGCCTCCCAAAGTACTAGGATTACAGGCGTGAGCTACTGCGCCTGGCCAGTTATTTACTTTTTAAGAAAAAGTTTAAGCCACCATAAATCCTTTTCAAAAGGGCAATGATATATAAGTACATGCATAAAACATATTTTGGTGATTCTCCGGCATATAAACCCACACTCCATTCCCCCAGGCCCAGGTGGAGACTCACCCTGTAGATATAATCCAGCAAGGGGGCTCTGGCCGTGTGCTGCTCCTCTAGGACCGCCGTGGACACTGGGTGGAGAAGGACACTCACGGGCAATGCCATGCACCAGTCCAAGAGGCAGAGTAGCAAGGACACAATAAACTGGAAGAAGAACATGCCCGGTAACTTATGCTGTAGTCTCTGAAACCTCACTACATTTAATAATAAACAAGACAACTGTCCCTACATATAGTAGTTATTCAATGGACATACAGATGCTAGATAGGTAGGTAAGTAAATAAATAAATAGCATTTTCACAGAAAAAACTGTGAAGGTCAATGCAGAAGAATATTACAAAGGATATCATAGTTGTAACATGGTTTATCATTCTACCTTACATTAAAATTTAAAAACACTCCAGGAAAATCTTAACTCATGTACCACCTACCTTCTTGTCTGTTTCCACTGAGGAGTACTCTGCACTTGGTAAAAGAAAAGCAATTGTGGCCACAAGGATCTGCATAAAAGATAAATGCCCAATCAAGCAGACAACATTAATAGCGTTGTAAGCCTATGTTAAGAGTCCCACAATGGCCTTGCAACTAAAGCCCGCTTGGTGCCAACTCATCAGAGAAAGGTGAAACAAAGCAGAGGGCCAGCTGTGTGGTAATCTTGAAATTAAGAGAAGCTAATGGGGCCACACCTAGTTTCTACACTACTTTACCGGTGGAAAAATTGGGGCGGGGGGGGTGAGCAGAGAAAAGACTATTTCATTTCTCTCTGCAGTCACATAATTCTTAACATTGGTCTCCACAGTTTTCATAGTGAAGTAAAAAATACTTTCAAAAATAATTATGAAAATGCCCCACTTAATTTTATTATAAATTGCTCTAAGCCTCCACCTGCTGTCCTGGTGTAAACAGCACCCCTTTCATTCTCAAAAGCAGTCCCATTTAGATGATAAATTACATCATCACCCCCAAAACTCTACTTTCCATTTCAGAGCATTTTATGTTCCCATGTCCAAAGTTCCAGTTCACTTCAGGTCACTTCAGGTCAAAAATCACTTGTGCCTTTTAATGTATCTGAGAACAAAGTGATCTTTCCAGTGAAATTTGTCTAGGGCTAAGAGAATATAAGTTAATATCACTTCTTCTCTCTCCTTGTAATGCTTCATGAGGACAAATTAAATTTCCTCGAACTGTTACCATTGGATGTATAAAGAACAGGGCATGTTTCAAAAGTGCAGCTATAAAAATCAGTAGTGGAAGTGCCTTATCCCACAAAGACACCTATGAGAGTGAAGGTGCCTGCTTGTGTACAGGCAAAGCACACTTGGATGCAAGCGGCCTTCAGGATATGACTGTTGAGACAATTCTTCCTACTCCTTCCACCCCTCTCTCCCACCAGTTACCCCCACAGAGGTTATCATGGTAGCAATCTCATTACAGCCAGTAATCACGCTAGGGCAGAAAGTGTGGTCCAGGGCTTTAGTCTGGGAGAGACTTCTGTTTTACACACAGCCACCCCCCTGCACCCCTCACAGAGGGCATCATAACCAGCTGCCTACTCCTTGTTGGCACCATCCAAATTGCTCTTGATGAATGAAGCCCAATCTACAAAAGGTCTCTTTGTTGTGGTAGTGCCTGCCTTTCAAACTCCCCAAGTATAAGCCTCTGCCTGGAACACTGCTGGCTTCTTTATATAGTGTCTGAAATCATAGCTGAGAAGAACCAGTCTAACTTAATCTTAAAAAGAGTGACTTGTGGCAATTTAATAGTCAGTTCTCTAACAATTATTTGAATATCTATAATTAATTAAATA
Source organism: Aotus nancymaae (assembly GCF_030222135.1). Lineage (NCBI taxonomy): Eukaryota > Metazoa > Chordata > Mammalia > Primates > Aotidae > Aotus > Aotus nancymaae. The sequence goes on along the minus strand of NW_026988412.1, from coordinate 5,214,822 downwards.
TCAAATACAGTAAAAAGGAAATGCTTATGTTTTAGTATTACAGAAAAAAAGACTTACTTCTGCCATTTTCCGAGGCAGAGCAGTTTCAAACATCTGAAGCTTCTCCCAGTAGGAAACCAGCAACTGAAGCACATCACAAGCTACCTGGGCCACGATTTTGTTAGGAAACTATAAAAGGAACAGAATCCCAAAGCAGATACGTAACTGAACAGCTGCATCATTCTTAAGGACAAAATAGTTATTTCTTCCCAGTTCCTTACAGATTACATTTATCTGTTTTGCCTCAAATTGATGAAAAATATGTCCTATTACCAGAGAGTTTAGATATCATCACATCACCATTCTAAAACTGCCTCTTCTCTAGCCTCATTGTGTTAATTTATATAATGTTCTACAGGAACAAGGAGATTTCGTTTAATCATTTAGAAATTAAAACCATTACTTCAAATTTCTTATTCAGCTCACATAAGTCATATTTTTTAAAACAAGAGAAAATTAAACTGTACCCCAGTGTGCTGAACCTTTTAACAGGATTTTCCTCATTCTCTCACTGATAAATCTTCACTGACAGCTCTGCAAGGTAGATGTTATTTTCATTTTACACATGGAGAAACAGGGATTGACCAAATGACTTTCTATCCTATGAAATAAAACTTGACCTGTATGTGTAACATACTAAGAATGTGTAAAATTAGAGTATAGGAGAAGATAACTAATGGATTATGGTATACTCAATTATTTTGCATCTATTTCCTGAGGCTGGCATGCGTCTTAAGTCACCACCAAGGTCTGGATGCTTCCATTTATTGTGAGGCAGCATGTCTAAGGGCGGCACCTTCAAAGTCTTACTTTTTCATGCTGGGAGAGCATGGAAGGGAAGAGGGCACCCTCTGCTTTTCTCCCTGGCCAGAACATGGGCTACATCATTATCCATATCTCATTATCTAGGGCGGAAAAGGTTCATCACTGACCCTAGTCTAGGGACACCTCACTCTAAGCCACATGAAGCAGACACCATCAATGTTTAGTGCCCCACTGACAAATGTACAGAATAAGGAAGAAGGTGAGGGAAAGGTGATCATTTTAATTCTGCAGAATAAACTATTACTGACTACCCCTACTTGAGAGGCACTAGCTAAACCCCGGGCTGTAGTAGTTGCACTCAGGGGCTCTTCACAGCCTTCCCTGGCCACAGAGATCCCGTATCCCAGATGATCCGATTTCCACTGGCCTTGTTCCATCTCTCAAACACTCTGGCTTGCTTCTGCCCCATGGCCTTTGCACCTGCTCCTTCCCAACTTTACTTGGAACATTTAATTCCCAGTCTGCATGTGGCTTGCACTGTTAGATCTTTCAAATTGTGGCACAAAAATGTCATCTCCTCCCCGAGGCCACCACACCTACCTAAGAGCTGAGTGGCAGCCCACCCCTCTCAGCTCTTCAGCTTCATCCTATTCCCCTATTAGATTTCCGTCATGGCATTACAGGCTATCAGAGGTGACCTTTTTATTTGTTATTTTCCTGCATATATTGTTCACTTATATCTTTAATGCCTAGCATGGCCCCCTTAAGGATGTGTGTGGTATGCTTAAGGTGAAGATGAAACTCTGAGGGAGTGGGAGAACATGAGTGGGCACTGTGTGTGTTGCTGCTGCACCACAGTGGTAGAGTCATCAGGTGGAAAGATAAGGCTGGCAAAGCTCTGAACTCAAGAAGCTGGAAACAGACTAGGGAAAATTATGAGTTGACAAACAAGACAAAAAGCTATGGACAGAGATGGGTAGGACATGAGGCTTGGGGGAGAATAGGCAGAGAGAAGGGATCATGGAGGGAGAAGAGAGCTAAGGTGCACCTGGAAGAATGCAAGTGGGGATTTGGGGTCTCCTTCCAGGCATGAGTGGCAGGGCCCAAGCACCAAGGTAAGGAAAGGTTGGTCAGATACAGGGGTCTGCAAGCAGGGTGGTGTTACTGACATGTAATGAAGGAGGTGGGGAATGATGGAGATGAAATAAGCCATTAATTTGCTCTCTCACTCATCCAGCATACAGAGTACATACAGAGTATATACATACAGAGTACCAACAGAGTGCCATGCTGAGCGCTCCAGCCTGTGGGCCGTACTGGTCAGCCTGTGTGTCGACAGATCACTCTGACAGTGGTATGAACAGTGATCTGTGGGGGTCAGTCTAGGACTGGTGACTCTGACCAGGAGGCTCAGTATTGGCAGGGTGAGCTATGTGAGGGAAGAACTCGGGCAGTAGGTGGGACGGACCATGGGCATTCAGGAAGTACAACTGGCAGGACTCAAAGCCAGAAACAGCAGTGGGGTAAGGAAGAAAAGGAAAGTCAGTGATGTCTCGGAAGACAGGGTGGGAGAAAGAGCAGGGCTGGACAGCTCACAAGAGTTGGTGAGTATGGCTGTGGCTTAGCACCACCTCCCCCAACCACCCCATGCCCACCATCCATCTGCTACCCCACCATAAACAAACCAGCCAACCAACACGTTGCTAAGTGGAATGCTCTGCACATCCACGGGCATACCTAGGTCACCCTTGCAGGGCAAGATGCTTGTAAGCACCCTTTCTGAAAGGTGCTTACAAGCGAGGCGGTGCTAGCTTTACGTGGAGCCTGTAAAGCAGAAAGCCCTGCCAGGGTCTGTGCTCTCCACTACAGCCACCACTGTGAGAAGAGGGGGCTCTAGGAGGCTTTGGGGCTCTGCCAGGAGGGAGAGAAATGGAGAGAGGAGGCAATGGGGGCCTTGGCCCCACCCCCAGCCCAGCTCCAGCCTGATGTGTGGGTAGTGGAGAGCGCAAGCCCAGGCAGGCTGCTTCTCTGTTTCTCTCCCTCCTGGCACAGCCCCAAAGCCTCCTAGAGTCCCCTGTTCTCACAGTGGTGGCTGTTCTCCTTGTTCCTTGGAGAAACTCTTTCCCTTCCAGTCCTCAGTTCTTCGATTTATGTGTTATGTCCTTAGGTAAAACAACCCAGTTGGCACAACAACACAAGAACTAGAGGGAGGCAAGGAAGGAGGGAATTGGGGAGGGAGGTGTCCCCAGAGACCAGGACTTAAGTCAGTGAGTTTCCTGTTATTAATAATGGTTAAAGACAGAACAACTTGGCTGCATCCTGATCCCTCTACTTTCTTAGCAATTCAAGCTGGAGCCAGTTATTTGACTTTCCTCAGTCCTCTTTTGTTGCTATCCAGAGGGTGGGGATTCAAAGGACAATTTCCATGCTGTGCTGAGACAGCGAACAGAGTGAGAGCTCAATATGTGGTAACCACGTTGTTTTTCTGGTGTCTTATATTTCCCCGCATAATTATAGAAAAGTTGCAGAAATTTGAGAAAATCTATCTATCCCTCTACTCTGTTATCAATATCTATCTCTTTCCTATATTATATAGACATATATATATATATATAGTTATGTACCTCCTAACAATGTTTTGGGAAACATTCAGTAAGCACCACATATACAACACTGGTCCCATAAACTTATACTGCTATATTTTTACTGTACCTTTTCTATGTCTAGACATGTTTAGATATACAAATACTTGCCAATGTGTTCCAATTCAATATTTAGTTCCTACAGTATTCAGTACAGTAGCGTGCTGCACAGGTTTATAGCCTCAGAGCAACAGGTCATACCACACAGTCCAAAAACCATCTAGGTTTCTGTAATATTCTTTATGATATTCACACAACAATGCAATCACCTACTGATAGTTTTCTCAGAACATATCCCCATCATTATGCGATGCATGACTGTGTGTGTGTGTATGTGTGTGTGTGTCTGTATTTCCTTCATTCTAAGACACCACTGAGTTATTAATAGTTTTTCCATGGAAGGGGTAGAGATGGGGGAACCACCTTACATTGACTATATACATCTAGATTTAAGAAAAATTAAAAATTTAAAAATAGATCTTAGAATTCAAAAAGGGTATTTAAAAATGAATTGGGATCCACATTGATATATAATTTATAGCCAACTTGTTTCCACTTTAATAATTATATGTAAATATTTCTCCATGGCTTTGGGAGTTGTCCTGCACACCTTAGCTGTGCAAAACTCCATACATGTGGCCAGAGTGTTCTGGGTTTGGCTTTGGCAAGCTCCTTCAGCTCCTGGTCAGCTCATCTTCCTCATCTGTAAAGTGGAGGTGGCACTGACACTTCCCCTCATAGGATTAAACCAGCCGACAAAGGTCAGGGGTCGGCACCCTGCTCTGGCTGGAGGGGCACTCTTCTGTGATATTGTGGTTGGATCATTTTTCCATTCCTCATCACAGGGATCAGCAGCAAAATTTCCAGCTCCCAAAATACAACAAGCACCCCCACCTCCACTCCCAGGTGTTATGGAGGAGAAATAGGGGAGGACGAGGCAATGGTGGTGGTCAGAGGGTGTACCTGGGGAACAAGAGGCATTGAGTTTGGTCAGGCAGGGGCCAGACGCCAAGCCAAGGGCAGGGGACAGTACTGGCTGGTCATTCTATGGGTACAGCGGCTGTTGCTGACCTGATGGTGACTGTCCCAAGCGTCAGTGGTAAGCACCATTGCTATTAGAGCTGCATGTGGCAGGTGGCACAGAAGGACCAGCAGCAGCCTGAATGCTGGTGTTAGGTGGATGGTTCAGGGGTTGAACTTTGGTTCAGTGAGGTGGTCATTCTAGAGCCTTGAACAAGTTCCTTAACTCTCCTGTACCTCAGTTCCTCTACTAGGACACTGACCCCTGAACTAAGAACTTCCACAAAACCCTCAGCACAGCGCCTGGCAGAGACTAGGCACTCACTGGTTCCCTAAGTGTGATAATGGCAATGCTATTTATTACCACCATTTCCAAGCAAGAGCCAGGAAAGGACTCAGCAGGATTTGAGCTTTGGCTTAGAGGCAGCCTAACAGCACATGCATATCTTTAATGCCACACAGATCTGCTTTTATTGCTGGTTCCATCACTTACACCTGTGTGGCGTTGGGCTTGTCACCTAATTTTTCTGGGCCTTGATTTCCTCTGGTATGAAACAGAAATTACAACATCTATCTTGCAGAGCTGTCTTGAAGATTAACAGAAGTATTTAGAAGTATTAGAAGTATTGAGAAGTATTAGAGCTCACCATTATTCTGACCTAGTGTGAGTGCCCATTACTTCTTATTAGCAAAGCAAAGAGAGAAAGATGTCCTACAAGTGCTCAAGACTCAGCCAGATAGTAAACACTGAGGGTCCTAACTGGAAGCTGTGGAGGCCTCTCCCAGGCCTGCTGAAGAAGCCAGAGCACAAGATCTCACTCCCTTGTCACGCCCACCAACAGGTGACAGGTGTCCTCCTTGCCACAGGAGCTTCCCAGCCACTAGAGGAACCCCATTTGGCCACTGGTCCAGGAACACTGGAGGAGACACTGGCAGCCTGGGCACAGCTGCCAGCAGGGGAGTAGCCATTGCTGCCCCTCCCGGGAGCCTCACAGCACATTTACCACGGCTCTCAGAGAGAAATGGGACTCACAGTCCCTCTGCAATTGAGGGGAGAAAAAAGATGGGGCTAATTCAAACTCAAATTGTTAAATGCCTGAGATATGGCTTAATATCCAATCGACACCACAAACTGGTAATACCTTCAGAGTTACTCCTATCACATTGATGGCCTCTTTCACCTGAGGGTGGCTTGTACACTGTGCAAGCTCTTCACATATCCAGACTCCAAGGGAGCAAATGGCAATGCATCTTTTTAAAAAGAAGAAAACAGAGGAAAATTCTCATGAAATTTAATAAACTTTCTTGGTATTTTCAACTAACACAACACTTTAAATCTATTTATATAAAATAGCAAAAATTACAAATCTATTAGCAGAATGTCTTCTTGAAAGAAAAGATAAAGAACCTTCAATAGGTCAGTTTTCAGTACAAATAGAAATACTGAATAGTTTAGTACTTAAATATTTAATGAAACAAATGGCATATTTTCTGTTAATTGTCACAGCCTGTACATCACTTAGTTTTGTTGAAACTAATGGGCTATTACATTTTATTGTTTCAAGATATTTTTGAGGAATAAAAAACATGAATCTGAGAAAACTGTCAAAAATTGAGTTTATAATTGTTTTCTTTACAATAATATGCACAATACCTACTACAAACAAAACAAACACTGTGTTTTAAAGTATATTTAAATACAACTTTCAAAATAAATTTCACTGTTATTTCTTCCAAATGATGTGCTAGGACCAGATATTCTTCACAGAAAGCCAAGCATGCCATATACATTTCTATTCTGTTTTTAACTCCATAGAAATTTGGCTTTCTACATTAAAGAAAGAGAAAGGAAGAAGAATTGCCAAGACTTGATGGTTTAGATGCAGCAGGTGCAGGAAAAAGAAGAAATCAAGGGTTTTCTCTAAATTTCTGAACTGAAAACCTGGGGGAATGGTGGGGCCATGTGGTAAGATGAAATCTAAGGGACAGTCAGTTGCGGGGAAAAGTCAGAAGCAGACTCAAGGGTTCAGTTATAGTAGTGTTAAAACATTCAAGTTGAGATGTCCAGTAGGCAGTTTAATATATAAGCCTGAATATAAAAGGGGCTCACTGAAGACGCAAGTAAATAAATCAGCAAAAAGACGGTATTTAAAGGCTGATTAGAATAAGAGTGCCCAGGAAGTCATAGAGAGAACAGGCCCAGCCCTAAACCCTGAGTCACTCTAACATTCATCAGAGGTTAGGTAGAGGAGGAGAGTTCAGCAAAGGAGACAGAAAGGAGAAAGTTCAATGAGGCAGGAGCAAAATCAGGGAATTATGTTCTGAGGAACACGCATTGTTCAGGAAGAGAGCAACAAAAGACTAGCTGCAGACTTGGTAAGTATGCATGTTCAAATATCTAGTATAACCTCTAAAAGAATAAAAGGGAGCCTATGACTTAAAAACAATTGCGGCAATAAATAGAATAGAAAAAAATCAAAAAAAAAAAAAAGAAAGAAAGAAAGAAAAACAGGGGATGGGGAAATGAAGGCAAGATAAAGGAGAAATAAAATATATATTATACTTTATTTTAAATAGGAAAGAAAGATCCTATTAAAAATAAAGTATAAAATACAATAAAAGAAGTGCATTCAAACAGATCAGTAATTATAACAAATGTAAATGAACCTAAAGCTTCAGTTAAAAAATAAAGATTGGATGGGATAAAATTATAAAATCTGGATATATGCAGTTTTTGCAAAAACATCTAAAAGCAGAATACAAAAAAGTTAATTAAAAGGAATAGAAAGTATTATTTAAATATAGCTAAACCAGTATCAAAGTGGTCTTAAAGATAAAAAATTCCTCCTTAGAAATAAAGAGTCACTACAAAAATACAAAATATTTGTTTCACTATAGATATAGGACAATTCTAAACTTTTATGCAACTAATCACATACCATCAAAATATATAAAACAAAAATTGACAGTATATAAGGAGAAATACATAAACACATTATAATAGCAGAGATTTTAACATTTTTCTTCCAGAAGGTGATCAAGCTGATGAAAAAAATCAGACAGGATACAAAATATCTGAAGCCTAGGATTTAAAAATTTAATCTAATAAACACAACTAGAAGACTACGCTCAACAAAGAATAGGGCATACTTTTTTTTCAAGTTTATATGGGATATTGACAAAAACTGACTACCTAGTGGGCAATTAATCAAACTTCAATAACATCAAAGACTGCTGTAAGATATTTTGATCCACAATGCAATTAATTAAGACATAAGTAATAAAAAGATACCTATAGAATTCAGACAAAGTAGTAACTAGAAATAAATATATAGTCTTAAATGTTTACATTTGTAAAGGAGAAATTAATAAATAACCTTAAAGGTAAGAAAATAATATATAACCTTAAAGGTAAGATTGTAAAGAAAGTAAAAGGAAAGACAGAAAAGAGCAGAAGGTGGGAAATAAGAGCAAATATAAAATACAGAAGTTGAACAAAGACAAAGTCTAGTCTTTGAAAAGACTAATAAAATTGACAAATCTTTGGCAAAACTACTTAGGATACACAAAACATGTTAAAGATTAAAAAGTGAATGTAACCACATAAGTGAAAGAGAGAAAAGATAATAGAGATAACTCATATACCAGTATATTTTAAAATTTAGGTGAAATGGACAAATTCCTAGAAAAGTTTGGTTTATCAATACTGCCGAAAAAAAGAAGAAGAAGAAGAAAACCTTCATAGTACTAAAATTATGGAAGAGAATTAGTCAGTGGTTAATATTCTTATCAAAGTTAGTTTTACCATCAAGGTCTACTAACTACACAAGAATATTAACTCTAATTTTGCAATAACTCTTTCTGACTAAAGAGAATGAAATTGTACTTAACTCATTTTGTGAGAGTTTATAAACTTATAATCAAACTTGATAAGGGAAGGATGGGGAAGGAAAATTATAGGCCATCAATATGGGACCTGAACAAAATATTAGCCAAGCCAGATCTTTAGGATAACCAAGTTGGGGTTATCCAAAAATGTAATGTTAGCTTAATATTTGCGAATTATTATCAGTTTAGCTTCTAGCAACGGCAGACCAGGAAATTTGGACTAACCCATCTATTGAAGATAACCAAAGAAATTAGACAAAATACAAAATAGAAAACCCTGAAAATCATCAAATAGCTGATAAGGTAGTGATGACTGATGGGCTGCTGTCTTGGAATGAGACTACAGAGGGAGCAGGACATGAACCGTTCCTAGGAGGGAGTTAGGCTGAGCTGGCCTTCTGGTGACCTTACGGGGTTTGACATTGAGGATCAGAGACAGGTGTTCCCCTCCATCAGCATTCTCAGCTTTGGTCTTCACCTTGGGAGGAGAGGCAGAAACTTTTTCATCACGTAAGTGGCCCAGAAAATCTCATATCTTGATCATAGGCTGCTAGCAATCTCAGTTGCCTGGCAGAAGCAACCAAAATGTTACCAGACACTGCCAAATGTCTTCTGGTGTAAAAGATCATCACTGGTTGAGAGTCACTACCCTACACATACACCATTGCTATAAATATTTGGTTTATATTTTTGCTTTCTTTCTTCTTGAAAATATGATACATGAATATATTTGTAATCTTGCTTTTTCTCACACAAAATAGTGTACTATGTATATTCTTCAGTACTTTACAATTTTCACTTAATAATGACACCTTTTGAAAATAATCATGCAAAGGATCTTCCTGGCATTACCCTTCCTATACTTTTCAGCCTGTATAAGAGTTCTGTGAAAGAATAAGTGTTGTTTTGTAACATTAACTACTTACACATAAACGTGTATCTTAAAATTCTAAAACAGTTTACCTCTTATTCAACATTTACCTTGCATATTCATTTGGTTCTTCTGTGGCATTCTTCAGTAAAATATTTATGAGGTAATGCTAAAAACACAAAATTAAGTAAAATAAAAACTTTGTGTCACAGTTGGTTTCCCACATGTTCTGACCATGTTCCAGGCAGCCAGGAGCTACTGAAGTTCGACCAGGGAGCTCAGGGAGCTCATCTATGAGTGAGAGCCTGGGGGAAGAAGAACGCTTTGGGGAGCGGCTGGTGGAGGATGAGGGTCTCCACAGGGCCTCCCTGGGCCATTCAGCCTGCGGGAGTAGAGCGCTTCTGGTATAAAGCAAATGAGACTTCTAGATAGAAAAATCTTGGTTTTCTTTTACTTTAACTGGATTACATGTTGTACACTGAATTATATACTGTAATTATATTTTATAGTTTAATTGAGTCAAGGATTCTAAAAGCATTTTTGTTCACCTCAAAGTCAGCTGAGGAGAGAACAAGTGCTTACTTTTATTCTCCAATAAATAATTTGGAATCTCAAATTACTAGTAGTATTTAATCAGGCCAACAATGGGATTGAATATTTAGTTTATTTTCATTACTTCTTTTAAATTAACTTGATTCACTAATGTAGTTAATTAAGCTAATAAAATTATTATAACAAGCAATTCACTACATGATTATGACCCTTAGGTCCAATAAACGGGTATAATAAAAAACACCTGCTATTATAGCTATAAGGTCCAACTGCAATATGCTCTGAATTTAACACATATATAGCCCATGAATAGCCTTATAAAAACAACTATTGAAACATTTAAAAGATACAGCAAACTTTCAGGAATAAGTAGATTAATATATACTAATGAAAGAGATAATCATACAGCTAGAATTATAAAAAGCGCTAAACTTGAGATTCAGTCAAACACATTATGTACCTTGATATCTTCAGTTCCTGTAATGGCCTCATTTACTTCTGGCACTGACTGCAGTAAAGGAATCTCCTGGTAGGTGTTTGGAAAGCAGACCAGAGAGCCAAGGACAGTGACAGCCTCTGAACGAGGTGCCTGCACATGAGGAAGAGAAGCACACACATCTTTCCTTTGGTAAGTTAGAAGCATTAAACAAGTGACATGTTTTATTCTTTATCCTAGATAAAAAATACCAAACTCAGCCAAGTTATTCTCTTCCAGGTGAATATTTAAGCAAAAGAGGTTTGCCTAAATGAAAAAGCAAATTTCTAAGGAATGGAAACTATCAGTATACTTAGATGTAAGCAAGTGTTGCGGGAACTGATTTTCAGATTCATTCAGAATTGGAAAGGCCACTGACTCCGTCATGACTGTTGACATTGTTTTAGTGCTAATGTTCTCAACAAAGCAGGGTAAAGGATATTAACTTAATATCATTTTGCTGTTAAGAACAATTAAGGAAAACTCACAGGGAAGTAGAGATGGAGGTAACTATCAGAAGGTAGAAAGAGAAGACAAACTACCAAATTTCTTGTCTATCACTAAGAACTACTTTATGAAACAACATATAATGAGATACTATATCACTATTATCTAGTGAGATGCTTTTCTCTTATTTGCCCCATGTTAGAATTAGATATACATTTAAAAAGGCATTTCACTAGATTTCAATTCAGCCAACACTAGCACCTATGATTAGCCAAGAATAGGAGACTACACAGGTCTGTCATCAATCTACTCACCTAACTGTCCATTTATCTGTCTACTATTATGTAATAATTATAACAATGAAAGCTCACGTATAAGGAGTTCTCACTCTGTGCTAGGCACTGTTCTAAGTGCTGTACAAGCATTTCCTCATACAGTCCCCTCACCAACCCAATGATGTAGAGGCTATTATTTCCATTTTCCAGTGAGAAAACTGAAGCTCAAAGAAGTTAAGTAGCTTTTCAATGTCATAAAGCTCCTAAGTGATGCACATGGATTTGAACTGAGGCCATCTAGCTCCAGGTCCAGACTGAGCCTATAGTTAAGCACTTGGGCTATAAAATCAAAGAGAGCTTTTCTGCCTCAGAGGGTTGGAGCACAGTACATGAAGTAGGGAGGAGAGACAACAGTTATACACAATTCAGTGAAGCACCTGCTAGGAGAGCAACATACTGAGGATAGCATGGGAGCCCAGTCTTTCATTTTCTACCTAGCTTGGTTCTCATAAGTACATAGGTAAATAAAAGGCAATATAAAGCACAGCAGAGCTACTCTATGGGATGAGGCAAGGATTGGTTCTGCTCAGGATGTTTAGGAAACCTTAAACAAACTGCTGCTAAGAGCCACAGAGGGAAATAGAAGTCAGGCAGGCTGGCAGTGAGTGAAGAAGCCAGCTGAGTAGGCAAGAGGCAGGTGTCCATGAGACGGAAGGCTGTTAGGGTCAGAAGCAGTCGTCCCCAAAGTGTGTTCCACTAGGGCCACAGGGACTGTGAAAGGGCAAAAACAAAGACTCCCAGGAAAAAGACATTGCAGAGACATTTGGCTAAGCATAATTAAACAGGAGCCTTTAACATGTTATTGTACACTGAATTTCCAAGTGAAGAAGTGTATTTCCCAAAATTATTTGACTATGAACCTGGCTTTCTTTCTTTCCTTTCCCCCAGAGTATCTGGGGAGATTACTGTTCTGAAAGAGACTTTTTGAAATACTTGTCCTGAGGTTAGGAGAGAAAAGTCTGGGATAACAATTCAGATGTGTTCAGGGCAACTGAATGCATGTGTCTTTGTGGAGTGCGAAGAAAGAGAAGTGATGACAGAGGTCGAAGCCCTGAGGACGAAGAGACAGACAACAGGAAGAGTATCATTACCAACCCACAGAAGTCCTCTTTGTGCCCCTCCCATGATGTCCTCCCCTCCCCCAAAGTAACCACACTCTGCTGCGACACCACAGATCGGTTTTGTCTGGTTTTTCAATTAAATAAATGAAATTAGAGTATACGTTCTTTTATGTCTGACTTCTTTCACTCATTATGTTACGCAACTGATCCTGTGTTTTTACTGTATATAACAATCCATCTTATGTACACACCATAATTTAGCTGTTCCATTGCTGATGGGCATTTGGATTGACTCTAGGTTTTGGCTGTTACAAATAATGTTGCTGTGCACAAGCTTCTTCTCATCTTTTGGTAACTTGTGGTAAGATGCACAGATGTGTGCATCTCCCTCCCCCACTGCCTCAGTGGGGCAGACCTACCTAGCAGGGGTACTTGAAACTGGTAATTACCTTGTGCTAACTGAAAATTCTGACTGAGCAGGTGTGCTCCAGCTCAAATACGTTTCAAACACCTTTCACCAGTTCCTCTACAATTTTAACCTCAAGTTTAAACAAGAAAGTACTATCATTCAGAGTTGTGGTTCCTTCATGTCACTCTTACATTCACATTCTCATTGATATTCTCTCTCTTTTGAAAAAAACATTTTGGAAGGCTACTTTATTAATTTTGTGTTGATTCCTTTTTTCCAGCTTTACTGAAGCATAATCAATAAAAATTTATATAAAGTATATGCAACATAATGTTTTGATATACATATACATTGTGAAATGATTACCACAAACAAGCAAATTAATATATCACCTCATACAGTTCCTTTATGTGTGAGGTATGAATACTTAAGATCTACTCTTAGCAAATTTCAAGTTTATAATATAGTATTATTAACTATAGTGACCACACAGATCTCCAGAACTCATTCATTATGCATAACTGAAACTTTTGATCCGCCGACAAACATCACCCCGTCTCCCCTCACCCCAACCACAGCCCCTGGGAACCACCATTCTACTCTCTGCTTCCGGAGTTGGACTATTTTAGATTCCACATATAAGTGATGCCACGCAGTATTTGTCTTTCCGAGTTTGGCTTATTTCATTTAGAAAAATGGTTCGTTCATGTTGTTGCAAATGACAGAATTTCCTTCATTTTTTAAAGGCCGAGTAATATTCCACTGTAGATATGTACCACATTTCCTTTATCCATTCCTCTGTCAATAACTTAAGTTGCTTTCATATCCTGGCTACTGTGAATGCTGCTGCACCGAACATGACAGTGCAGACATTTCTTACACATACTGATTTCACTTCCTTTGGATACATACCCAGAAGTGGGACTGCTGGGTCATACGGTAGTTCAATTTTAAAATTTTTGGGAAACCTCCATACGGTTTTTGATAATGGCTATACCAACTTACCTTCCTACCAAAAGTGTACAAGGGGATGAAAATGTCTAGAAAAAATGATATGAGTTGCACACCCAGTACCCAACCATTCACTAACCCACACATTCATGTGCAGTATTTGAAAACAGAATTAAAAATTGATTCATGGCTGTAACATTTATTCCTACTATCATACCTCAGGCAGAGAGTTAAGAAAAACGTATATAATACTATGTAACACTGATATATGTGTTAAAGACCAAGCAAATTCAATGCCTTCAAAAAGCTTAAAAGATAAGGTGCTCATGTCCCTTTTATTGTAGTTTCAAAGAATGTAACACTTCTTTGCTTTATTGAAAGCTAGTTTTGTATTTTATTCTTTCTGAATTTTTTGAAGCACATTCCTTGTTTGTATTTCGGTACTTCCTTCCCTTCACATTTTCTAGTTTGTGTTTTTCCAGGTTCTGGTTATTTTTTGGTTGATATTTATTTTCCTACCTTGGCAACACACCTTTATGTGAATTTGACCTTTACATTTATCTTTACACCATCTTTTATTCGAGTATTTTGTGTTGATTCTTTTTTTCCAGTTTTACTAAAGTTTAATTAATAAAAATTTATCTATTTAAAGTATATACAACATAATGTTTTGATATACACACTGATCCATATCAACATGTTTTTAACTTACGTCTTTGGGGATGTGTTTGTCGTGATGCCAAATCTCACTCTAGTTTTTTTCTGTCAGAGGCCTCAAATGAGGAAGAATCATCATTTGGTAAGTGGTGATCACAGAGGGAAGACACCAATAAATGGAAGCTATATATTGCAATCTGGGCAGTATATAATGAATTCAAATAAAAGTCAGGATTTTTATTTTTTTTTTATGTACACAAGAGTTCTCTTTCCTCTACATCCTTACCAACACTAATCTTTGGCCTTTTTGGAGAAAGCCATTCTAACAGATGTGAGGTAATTATCTCATTGTGATCTTAATTTGCATTTCCCTGGTGATCTTGAGCATTTTTCATATGCAGCAGTCCCCTCTTATTTGAAGGGGATACATTCCAACACCCCCTCAGTGGATGCCTGAAACTGAGGATAGTACCAAACCCTATGTATACTATGGTTTTTGCAATACAGACATACCTATGAAAACATTTTAATTGCTAAACTACGTACAATAGCAAAGACTTGGAACCAACCCAAATGTCCATCAATAAAAGACTGGATAAAGAAAATGTGGCACATATATACCATGGAATACTATGCAGCCATAGGAAAAGGATGAGTTCATGTCCTTTGCAGGGACATGGATGAAGCTGGAAACCATCATTCTCAGCAAACTAACACAAGAATAGAAAACCAAACACCACACATTCTCACTCATAAGTGGGAGCCAAACAATGAGAACACACGGACACAAGCAGGGGAACATCACACACAGGGGCCTACAGGGGGTTGGGGGACTAGGGGAGGAATAGCATTAGGAAAAATATCTAATTTAGATGACGGATTGATGGGTGCAGCAAACCACGATGGTATGTGTATACCTATGTAACAAACCTGCACATTCTTCACATGTACCCCAGAACTTAAAGAACAATTTAAAAAAAATTAGGCACAGTAAGAGATTAGCAATAACAGCTAATAATAAAATAGAACAATTATAACAACATGACAGCATCACCACTCTTCTGCTTCGGGGCCATTATTATGTAAAATAAAGATTACCTGAACACAAGCACTGTGATACCACAACAGCCCACCTGATAACAGCTATGGCCACTAAGTGACTAACAGGTGGGGGTAGCAGATACCACGTGGATCCACTAGACAAAGCAATGATCCATGTCCTGGGCAGGATGGGCCAGGATGGCTCAAGGTTTCATCATGCTAGAATTATTTCTAGAATCTTCCATTTAATATTTTTGGACCACCATTGATTGTGGTAACTGATATCAGAAAGTGAAACTGAGGATAAAGTGGGGCTACTGTACTATTAGCCAACTGTATGTCTGTAAGGTCATTTTAATAGCCCATCTAGCCATGCTGGCAGAAAATGACTACCATGTGTAATATTATCTCTAGGAAGGCCTCCAACATTTTTACAGGAAACTCTCTTGGCAAATCATGAACACAGTATTGGAAGTTCTGGCCAGGCCAATAAGGCAAGAGAAATAAATAAAGGGTATTCAAACAGGAAGAGAGGAAGTCAAATTATCTCCGTTTGCAATAACATGAGTGTATATTTAGAAAACCCCCATCATCTCAGCCCCACAACTCCTTGAGCTAATAAGCAACTTCAGCAAAGTCTCAGGATACAAAAATCAATGGACAAAAATCACAAGCATTCCAATACAGCAATAACAGACAAGCAGAGAGTCAAATAATGAGTGAAGTCCCATTCACAATTGCTACAAAGAGAATAAAATACCTAGGAATACAACTTATAAGAAATGTGAAGGACCTCTTCAAGGAGAACTACAAACCACTGATCAAAGAAATAAGAGAGGACACAAACAGATGGAAAAACATTCCATGCTCATGGTTAGGAAGAATCAATATCGTGAAAATGGTCATACTGCCCAAAGTAATTTATAGATTCAATGATATTCTCATCAAGCTATCATCGACTTTCTCCACAGAATTAGAAAAAGCTACTTTAAATTTCGTATGAAACCAAAAAAGAGCCCAAATAGCCAAGACAATCCTAAGTTAAAAGAACAAAGCTGGAGGCATCACACTACCTGACTTCAAACTATATTACAAGTCTATAGTAACCAAAACAGCTTGGTACTGGTACCAAAACAGATATGTAGACCAATGGAACAGAACAGAGGCCTCAGAAGTAACACCACATATCTACAACCATCTGATCTTTGACAAACCTGACAAAATCAAGCAATGGGGTAAAGGATTCCCTATTTAATAAATGAGGTGGGGAAAACTGGCTAGCCATATGCAGAAAACTGAAATTAGACCCCTTCCTTACACCTTATACAAAAATTAACTCAAGATAGATTAAAGATTTAAACCTAAGACCTAAAACCATGAAAACCCTAGAAGAAAACCCAGGCAATACTATTCAAGACATAGGCATGGCAAAGACTTCATGACTAAAACACCAAAAGCAATTGCAACAAAGGCCAAAATTGACAAATGGGATCTAATTGAACTAAAGAGCTTCTGCACAGCTAAAGAAACTATCATCAGAGTGAACAGGCAACCTACAGAATGGAGAAAATTTTTGCAACTATCCATCTGACAAAGGGCTAATATCCAGAATCTGCAAGGAATTTAAACAGTTACCAAAAAAAACAAAAAACAAAAAACAACAACAAAACCCACCCCATCAGAAAGTGGGCAAAGGACATGAACAGACAGTTTTCAAAAGAAGACATTTATGCAGCCAACAAACATGAAAAAAAGCTCAACATCACTGGTCATTAGAGAAGTGCAAATCAAAACCACAATGAGATACCATCTCATGCCAGTTAGAATGGTGGTCATTAAAAAGTCAGGAAACAGATGCTGGATAGGATGTGGAGAAACAGAAATGCTTTCACACTGTTGGTAGGGGTGTAAATTAGTTTAACCATTGTGGAAGACAGTGTGGCGATTCCTCAAGGATCTAGAACTAGAAATACCATTTGACCCAGCAATCCCATTACTAAGTATATTCCCAAAAGATTATAAATCATTCTACTATAAAGACACACGCATACGTATGTTTATTGCAGCACTGTTGACAATAGCAAAGACTTGGAACCAACCCAAATGCCCATCAATGATAGACTGGCTAAAGAAAATGTGGCACATATACACCATGGAATACTATGCAGCCATAAAAAAAGGATGAATTCATGTCCTTTGCAGGGACATGGATGAAGCTGGAAACCATCATTCTCAGCAAACTAACACAAGAACAGAAAACCAAATACGGCATGTTCTCACTCATAAGTGGGAGTTGAACAGTGAGAGCATATGCGCACAGGGTGGTGAACATCACACAGTGGGGCCTGTCGGGGGTTGGGGGCAAGGGGAGGGATAGTATTAGGAGAAATACCTAATGCAGATGACGGGTTGATGGGTGTAGCAAACTATCATGGCATGTGTATACCTATGTAACAAACCTGCACATTCCGTACACGTATCCTAGAACTTAAGTATAATTTTAAAAGAATGAATATTTCAATAAATATGATTTCCCTTCTGGTATCTTGTAATTTTTTTCAAAGTTAATGTGAATGGTTAAAATACATTTGAAAATTCTTTGAGATTATCCTAAAATTTTTCAGAATAATGAAGCATGAAAAGTTGTTATATTCTTTACAATAAAACCACAGTTGAACAAATTCAACATTTTTCTTTTACCTTTTTTTTTCTTTTTAAGAGATGGGGTCTTGTTATATTGCCCAGGCTGAAATCAAACTCCTGAGCTCAGGTGCTTCTCCCCCATCAGCCTCCTGAGCCTCCTATAGCTGGGACTATACATATGCCATCGTGCCTGGCCTCTTCTCTTTTACCTTTCTTCCCTTTTGCTACTGTCTCTTTTCATTTCTCTTTGTTTTCTAATTTATCTTTATAAGAAAAAGTTAGTGTGTGAAAGCACCAACATGAAATACTAGTTACAGGAAGTATTTTAAAACAATTTATTTTAAAACCAAGGGCTTGAAGTTTAAATTTACCCTGCAAAGAATAAATAAGTAAAGTGAAAAAGTAATCACATACCAAACAAGGTTTAGGTTGCAGTAAAGCTAATTTTATTTACACCATTTGAAGGGGCAAAAATTACTCTGAATACATAACAGCTTACACAGCACAAATGGAAAAGCCCCTTTAAATTTGAATGCATAACGGTATTCTCTTGAAAGGCATTAATATATTGCTTTGGCCATGTACAGTGGCTCACACCTGTAATCCTAACACTTAGGAGGCTGCGGTGAGAGGATCGTTTAAGTCTAGGAGTCTGAGACCAATCTGAGCAACATGGAGAGACTCCAATCTCTACAAAAAATTTAAAAATCACCCAGGCATGGTGGCATGTGCCTGCAGTCCTACCCTCACTACTCAGGAGGCTGAGGTGGGAAGATCATTTGAGCCCAGGAGTTTGAGGTTACAGTGAGCTAGGCATGATAGCACCATTGCACTTCAGCCTGGGTAGAGAATGAATGAGACTCTATCTCCTCAACAACAACAACGACAAAGTGAAGAAAAAGATACTGCCTGAATGGCAGAGGTAAACGTAGACAGTAAAACAAATTCTTTTTGTAGCCCTTACTGATCACTTAGTCCACTTCTAATTTTTTATTACAAAAATTCTGCCCAAGTATTCTGGCATGTTATTAAGAGAATATATATTCACTTCTAGTTAAGATTTTAGTGTTCTAATATTTTAAGAAAATATTTTCTATGAGACTTATAATAATGAAGACTTAATTTAAAAAAAAATCTTACTGCTAATGTACACTTTAAAACTCCCTATTTTAGATATTTATGTCTGTGCCTCCATTTACTGGAAAATGCTAATAAGATCCTAAGAGACAAGTCCTGCTTCTAACTGTGCAAATGTGCTGAAATATTAGTGAGGATATGATTTCTCACACTTTGGCCTTTTGATGAAACGCCTTTCCAATACCAGTGTGTCATCTTATCCTACAATTTCACACATCAGCTGCCAGGGTATCTACCCTGAGAGCCCAGTTTCACATTGCACTAATGAGTCAACACCTGTTAAGAGTGGAGAAATCTGAACCTTGTTAGCGATTGTGAAGCCTCCTGGGAGCTGGGATGCTGAGCATTGTCATACTCACCGTCAACATGTCTGTGCTAAGGACCCTGGCAGCGGCCGTGATGAAGTCCCCCACCAGCATTGAGAAGCCAGGAAAACCCAAGGAGAAAAAGCGGGGTGGGCAGTGCCTTATGATGGTATTTAAGATATCCTAAAAGGGAAGATAAGAAAACACAATTGTAACGTTCAAGAACAAAATTCCAAAGTAGTCAGTTTGTAGTGCTACATATGACCACTTACAATAATCTAAGAGAACACAGATCACAGAAAATTTTCAGTGAAAGTGATATTGCAAACTGAGTTGCTCCAAGGGTTATTGTACCCATTTTAAAGGTGAGAGATTAGAGACACCAAACTGTAAGATAAATTATCCAAAATCTAAATCGTGACTCTGAGACTAGACATTTCCTATGTCTTCCATGTAAAGGTAGTCTCCTTTGACAGGCTACAGGAGTGATGAGGTAAATATATAACTAAAACCCTCAAGTATCTATCACTGAAAGAAAATATATGTCCTGTCTTTGGCTTTCAATTTGCCACAGTTAAAGCACACAGTTACTTTAAAATATCTTAAAGTAGGCAAAGAGATGGAAAATTTCACTCTGCAGATAGTTTTATGTGCTAAGAAATGGGAATATGGAGAGTGCTAAGGTGATGCTGTAATCAGTGAAATGCTAAAGTCAGAGAGTCATGATGGCTCTGAGTATAAGTGTGATCTCACTGCAAGTACAAAGTGCAACAGTAGTAGCCTTTTGCATAGAGTGCAGTGTAAAGAGCATCATCTGCCCCAGACACCTTGTGTTCCTGTGTCTGTAATGGCCTCTCACTGATGGCTAGATGGCTCCTTACCCCCTCAGCTCTGTTCTGAAGCAGATATCTAATTCCTGCCTGTGATAAATCAGGGGTCCACCATGGGACAGCATTCATGCCATCCATGGCCAGGCCACATCTCTGAAGTCATATGTGCAAGAGTATGCGTGTGTGTGTGTGTGTATGTGTAATAGGAATTAGTAAAAAAACCACAAACCACAAACTTCTTTTATGCAGCTGTTGGTCATGTACATCAATCAAAACATACACTGAAGTACAGTCATGTGTTGCTTCATGATGAGGATACATTCTAAGAAATGTGTTGTTAAGCAATTTCATCATCTTATGAACATCATAGACTGACTTACACAAACCTAGATGGTAGAGCCTACTACACATCCAGGCTATGTGGTATGGCCTATTTCTCTGAGGCTACAAATGTACACAGCATGTTACTATATTGAGTATTGTAGGCAATAGTAACACAATGGAAAGTATCTGCATATCAAACCACATCTGGACATAGAAAAGGTTGAGTAAAAATACAGCACTATAATCTTACAGGACCACCATCATATATGTGGTCTGCCACTGACTGAAATGTCACACGATTATACTATAGTTATGTGACTTGCAGTTATACAATCTATAGTGTCAATATAAGAGTAAGAAGCAAAATAAACACACATACACACACAATCCTACTTTATTTTCTTAGATTTCAGTGTGGTTATCTAAAAAATCCTTAAAAACAATCCTGATTTAATTGTATCAATATCATTAGAGCAATGCAGTAGTAACATGCTAAATTCTAACATGTTAAGTCTGACACAATAAAAATAACCTCACTTAATAACTTACTTTCTTAAAAAATTTACATGTGTTCACAAAACATTTTTCCTAAGACTCCTTTCTCCTTACATGGGTCTTAGTTTCTACAAATCTTGCCATTTACATTCTTAAAATTACTGTATAATGCTTAATTCAATAGAGTTCACATACAGTAAATAGTTTAACAAGTATTAAAGTTTTAGCATTTCAGTAGACTTTTTTCTTACACCAGAAATAAACAGATAAATAGATAGATAAGTAAAAAAGGAAGGAAGGAAGGAAAAAAAAACATGAACCATGCTTCTTCCAGGTTAATGTTTAAGCCTGCTTTAATCACGTCCTTTGATATACTTTAAGGCCCATATCAGTGAAGGCAAACATTCTAAGGGACCGAGCAGATGGATGCTGCAGTTTAGAAAGTGTGTGGTAAACTCAGGATCCAAGAGTAGAACAAAAGATCCACCTTCTTCATAATTAAGCCTCTGATTAATGCCCTGGGCTCCTCACCACACACCTGTAATTACTCACAGAGGTACTCATTGTGCTGGGCCTTGTCTCGGAATATCAGGCATCAAGCTATCCGGCAGCAGATGGAAGCACATTTCTGTTGACATATGTTGCAATGAAAGGATTCGGGCAAACCTGGCTAGCAAGGTAGCAGAATGCCATGCATTTGAAGATTAATAATGCAAACAACCATGATGTTAACTTTGTTATGTTTGTGTTAATTCCATCTGTTGAGATGTGGAACTAAACCTTGAAGCTTGTGGGCTTTAAAAATCTTTAGTACATACTTGAATCAAATAAGCCATTTTCACCATTGGAATTTAGAGTTTTAATTTAAAAACACTTTTCTAGGCGAAATTTATGGGAATTACGAACTAAATCCTTTAACAAGCCAACACTACAATTTATAAATGAATCCATTTTGCCTCATAAGATTTGTATGTGTAAAGGCAATGATCTGTAAAACGGGGCATTCAAAAAAATTACTAAGTTGCTATACTGATGCTAAAGACAGCAGATAGACACGTAGCTGAGATAAAGTCACATGGCCCTCCCTCTCCCTGGACCTCAGCCAATCACTTCAACAGAACCTGCTACTATGGGCAAGAAGGTTGGAAAGAGAGGGCAAAATAACAGATGGCTAGCCTACCCTACCCTGCCACCCACGTAAGACAGCGCCCTGAGGAGATGCAGCGCCTGTGCGAAGTCGCCAAAGACAGCACTGGGGGAGGGTAAATGGGGGGTTAAAGAGGGAACTATATGACCAGTTAGCCAAATTATGGCCATATGCCTCCTTATGTCGCTTCTCCACACTGAAATGGAACAACTCGAAGACTGTATCTTTGTGATAACATTTTAAAATTAGGAATAACCACGTGGCACTCAAAGAAGAGCAGCTACATAGTCCCAATAGAGGGACATCCACAAAATGTCCTACTCATTTCTAACTCAGTAGAATCCTTTCTTCACCTTCCCCACCATACAGTAAGATCACAGCTCTAACAGGAGTCGTTGAAGAACAGAATAAAAATCTGAAACCTTCCTTATAGCTTCCAGGACTTTATATATACATGGGACAGGATGATGCTCTCCAGATATCAGTCATTCATGTGCAGCCCTCATGCCTTTTGCCATCTCCCTGTCTAAAGTGAACCTTTGCCTAACAGGTTTTTCAAAGTGACTCATGTTTTTATTTTTTTTTATTTCCATAGGTTTTTGGGGAACAGCTGCTGTTTGGTTACATGAGTAAGTTCTTTAGTGGTGATCTGTGAGAATTTTGGTGCACCCATCACCTGATTTGTAGCCTTTTATCCCTCACCCCCTCCCACCCTTTCCCCTAAGTCCTCAAAGTCCACTGTATTATTCTTATGCCTCTACGTACTCAGAGCTTAGCTCCCACTTATAAGTGAGAACATATAATGTTTGGTTTTGCATTCCTGAGTTACTTCACCTAGAATAATGGTCCAATTATTCTGAAAAACTTATGTGTATCCTTTCCCAAAAGAAAAAGTAACTCAAATAATACAATGACAGTAACCAATGTGGCTGAATTTTTGCTAAAAATACCATTTTCTGATGAAGACTCAGGGTCTGAGACCAGCTCTCCTTATTAAACATAAGCTCAGAAGGCAATGACAGGGTGGTGTGAGACAAGTTCTTCTCTCAATTCCATCTGGCCTACCTAAGAGTATCACAAGGACCTGCAGAGAAGAGGAATCACACTACTGTGTGATTCAATACTAATCAGCGCTGCCTCCACTGGGATGGCTAGTGAGAAACAGCCCGGCACTCTGGTGCAGTGAAAAGAACTCTAGAACTGGGGCCATAGCCTTGTGTGACTGTGGGCATATCACATCATACCTAGAGCGTATGCTTCTCTTCCATAAAATGGAATAATACTCCCTTACGGAGCTGTATCTAATGGGATAGGAGATAAGAACATATGCCTTTGCAAAATGAAATGAGCCATAAAGAAGTAAATAGAGTAGCAAGTACATAATTATTTTTCAAAAAGAGGACTCTGAAGAGTTTTACTTTGTAGAATTTACTTTATAGGTGTAGTTTGTATAATTCAGTGAACTATTATTTTGCTCATCTACAGAAAGAATATTTTAAGATATTTCAAAGGTGGCACAAACAAACCTCTTAGATCACACATTATCCCAGAAATTTTAAAGCTCCAGAAATTAGTGCTTTCAAGCAACACCGTTAACAAAGCATTACAGCAATCAGCCATAGTGTATATAATTTACAAGGCAAATAATGAAAGAAAAACAGGAAAATTATCATTTTAGATTTTCTAGGATTCATTTTTCTAAGTAGTTCTAGAACTTAATACAAACAAGTTCAAGTTAGTATCATAGCAAGAATTAGTTTCTTTTTCACACATTAAACAAACTAAACAATAAACAATAAGCTCTATGATAGATGGAATCTAAAATAAAATTAGGTTTATTGTTTAAAGTTGAACATATGAAACACAGACAAAGATCTTTCACATGGTTTTGTTCAAAGAAACTAAAATTCGTCCTGCAAAATGTTGCAATATAGTGAACAGATCACCAAACTAGTATTTTTCTCTTGTTCTGGTTAAAAGTCCAAGTGCATACTACATACATTGAGTGTGTTAAAGATCACTAAGATGATAATTGTGAATTTGCAGCTTATCAGAAGATTCTGGTTATGAGAAAGTAACTGGTGAGAACATCTGTCTCTTATCACTGATCTTGCAAAAAATCAGGTAATTCAAATAGAGGCGTGTTGTTTCCTCTCCTTCAAAGCACAGTTCTATAAACACAAACCATATTCAGCCTGGTAAATGAATCGCTTTAATTGAATGCTATGTACACAGTAACTGGAAAAACCATAAGTGATAAGAAAAACATATGGTGATGGCAACAGAAATCGGTTTATTCATTTTGCATAGTGTTGTTTCTTTAGTTCCCTTATAATTGACCTTTAGAGCGATAAATGTGTAAAATAATTTTGTTTATTATGGCTCCAAACCTTCCAACAATTACACAAAATGAAAATGTAAAAGGAAGGATTCATTCTGGAAGCATTTCCATTGTTTACATAATTGCACAGCTATAATTTAGTGCTCGTGTTGTTATGGAAAATAAAAAAAGGGCGATTACAGGCCATTTCAATTCAAAATATTGCACAGTGGTGTCAAAATGGGGGAAAATGTTCACTTTAAAGCAGTTTAAAATGGATTAACCCTATAAACAAAAACATTTCAACATAGCATTCTATAAAACACAAATGTTCAAGAAGTAGCCATCCTCCAAACCATATTAGAAATGTTGCAACTGTACTTTCACACCAATTACATATATATTATTCACTTAATATTTGTTCAGGGCCCAGCAGATGATGGTTGTAACACAATAGCCAGCCATCTGTCTCCCTGCCTTTCCTTCGTGGACTCACGCCTGCTTCTCAAGAGCAAACAGATCCGGTTATTCCACCTACAGTCACTCCGTCCCTCCACAAGGCCAGACACAATCATCAAGAAGTAAAATCTGCATGTGAAAAATCACTCAATTCCTCATTTAACTTTTTACTTAAAGTAAACTAAAACACTACACAGTTAGATGACTTCATCACTGTTTTTCAGAGAAAACGGCTGTCTTTTACCTAGGAAATTCTATAGGAAGTTCTTTTATTTAGTAAAGAGGGGAAGGTTGGGATCGTTTATCCCAGCAATCTGGCTAACAAAAAGATATGATTCATTCTATACTTGGGTAATTAATTATAAAAATGTGAATGCAGAGAAATACATTTAACACTAAATATGAATATAAACTTTAACAATGAAGAAGCAGCCAGGATCCTATAGTACTTGAGGGCATATTTTTAAGTGTTAGTTATTGCCTGCCTGCCACAGTTCATAAATGCTGAGAGATGAGATATTTTTACTTACCAGAAGACCAGATCTGAAGAGACCTCAAAGCTCCAAGTCCTGATTCTCTCATTTCTGTTAGTAGGTCTCTGCTCTTTCAGCTTTGGGCACAAGGACATACTTTACATACTACAAGCTGTTAACCTGGCTTCTGGTTATTAAAAAATAAATCAACATGGCCCTTTAAAAAAAAAAAAAGCACAGCAGAGCATGGCACCAATACTTCATTTCCAGAAAAGTCACTGGGAATAAAAAGTTAGCAGAACAAAGCTGAAAATTACTTTTATGATTGGGGCCAAATCATATGTGGTATATGCTTTACATTATGTGTTAAAATGGCTAACTTGGTGCATCTGTCTGGGAAAAAAAGCAGAGATTTTCACAAGTGTTGTACACAATGTGATTTCTTGGAGTACAACTATGTTACTGAGGCCAGGAGAAATATTACAGGACTGAGTAATTGGGTTCTGCATCTGAAGAATCAAAATTGCCTAGTGGCTGGGCATTGTGGCTCATGCCTACAATCCTAGCACTTTAGGAGGCTAAGGTGGGAGGATCACTTGAGCCCAGGAGTTCAAAACCAGCCTGGGTGACATATCAAGTCCCTGCCTCTACAAAAAATAAAAAAAAATAAGCCAGGTATGGAGGTACACTCCTGTGGTACCAGCTACTTGGGAGGATGAAGTGGGAGGATCACTTGAGCCTAGACATCAAGGCTGCAATGAGCTGTATTTGTAAGACTGCATTCCAGCCCAGGCAACAGAGAGAACCTGTCTTAAAACAAAACAAAATGCCTAGAACTTCTCACCAGCAGAACTGCTATAAAGAAGACTGAATTTCCTTGACAGCAACATGCAAAAGGGAAAGGGAATGGGAAACATGCAACAAACTCCTGAGGCCACGGGAGCTGCTCTGAGCATTTGCACAGTATCAGGATTTCAGGAGTGACAGAACAAGTGGACAGATGGCAGAAAAAGGCATTATGATGCTCAAGTCCAAAAAGAGAACCTTGAATATTTTTTGTAACAGCTTATCCATAAAGAAAAACTTGGCTGGCCTTTAAGCAGTGAAGATTGACTGTTCTGCTTCAGAAAATGTGGGATATAGATTTATTTACTTATTTAAGGAGCACTGCACATGAATTTTTTTTATATTGAAGTCGATAGGTCACTTATCCATCTACACAGTGCCCTTTTTTTTTTTTTTTGGTAATAGCTTTGAGATATATATTCATATATAATGAAATTCACCCTATGAAGTGTACAATTCAGTAGTTTTTAGCATATTCACAGAATTGTGCAACCATTACCACTAATTTGGGAGCATTTTCCTTACCCCAAAATGAACCCTACACCCACCAGCAGCTGTTCCCCATTTCTCGTATACCCAGTAACTGGCAACTATTTGTCTACTTTCTGTCTCCATGAATCTGCCTACCCTGATATTTTAGAATTCAGAATCTTACAATATATACGGCATTATGTATCTGGTTTCTTTTACTTAACATGTTTTCAAGGTTCATCCACGTCATGGCACAGAATACTTTATTCCTTCTTGTGACCAAATCAATATTCCATTGTACTGATTTACCATATTTTGTTCATCTTTTCATCAGTTAATGGACATTTAAGCTGTTTCTACCTTATGGTAATTGGTTTTAATTTGAATTTCTCTGGTGAATAATCAGATGTTCTTCAACATCATTATTCACCAGAGAAATTCAAATTAAAACCAATTACCATGAGTATCTTTTCATGTTCTTCTTAGCCATTTTTATAACTTCTCTAGAGAAGTTAAAGTCTATATCTTTCACCCATTTTTTATTTGGGCTGTCTTTTTGTTGTTGAGTTGTAAGACTTTTTAAATTTTTTTAAATTTTCATTTATTTGTTTATTTTTGAGACTAGCTAATAAGGCTGGCTAATTTTTGTATTTTTGGTAGAGGTGGGGTTTCACCATGTTGCCCAGGCAGGTCTCAAACTTCTGGCCTCAAGCAAGCCACCTGTCTCGGCCTCCCAAAGTGTTGGGATTACAAGCATGAGCCACCGTGCCCAGCTGCATAAGAATTCTTTATATATATTCTGGATACCAGATCAAATACATAATTTCAAATATTTTATGGGTTGTATTTTCACTTGTTTGATAGCATCTTTTGAAGCACAGAAGATTTTAATTTTGATGAAGGATAATTTATCCATTTTTTCTTCTACTGCTTGCATACTTGGTTTCATATCTAAAAGACTATTGGCAAATCCAAGGTCATGGAGATCTAGTCCTTCCCTTTCTAAGAGTTGTATCATTTTAGCTCTCATACCATTTTGAGTTAATTGTGTATATGGCATGAGGTGGGGGTCCAACTTCATCCATTTGCATGTGAGTATCCAGTTGTCCCAGCATCACTTGTTGAACTGACTATTCCTTTTTGACTTAATTGCCTTCGGACTCTTGTCAAAAAATCAGCTGACTATGGGCATGTAAGTTTATTTCTCAACTCCCAATTCTATTCCATTGATCTATATGTCTAACCTTTTACCAGGACCACACTGTTTGGATTACTCTAGCTTTTGGGGAACTTTTGAAATAGAAAACTAGTAATTCTCTAATTTTGTTCCTTTTTGAGATGGCTTTGGTTATTCAGGATTCCCTGCAATGCCGTAAGAAATTTAGGATCAACTTTTCCATTTCTGCAAAAAACACCATTGAAATTCTGATAGGGATTGTATGGAATCTATATATCAGTTTGGGGAGTACTATTATCTTAATAATATTAAGTTTTCTCATCCACAGATACATTTCCATTTATTTAGGTAGTTTTTAATGTCCTACAGCAAGGTTTGCAGTTTTTAGTATATATTACCTTGCAAGACCTGGGTCAAATTTATTTCAAAGTATTTTATTCTTTTTGGTGCTATTGTAAATAGAATTGCTTTCTTAATTTCATTTTCAAATTGTCCATTGCTGTTGTATAGAAATATAGTTGATTTTTATATATTGATCTTGTATCCTGCAACCTTACAGAATTATTTACTAGCTCTAGTAGGTTTCTTTTTTAAGTGTGTGTTTATTTCTTGAGGTTTTCCAAATACAAGATCATATACTCTGTGAATATACATAACTTACATTTTCCTTTCCAGTCTGGCTTTTATTTCATTTTCTTACCTAACCCCCTGTCTGGAATCTCTGGTACACTGTTGAAAAGAAGTGGTGAGAAAAGACATTCTTGTCTTGTCCCTGATCTTAGGGAGAAAATCAGAGTTTAAAATGGAAATGCCTGTTATTTCTTTGGTGGGAAGAAAGCCAGAGCCTATGATGTGACAAACAAGCCCAGAGCAACCTTTCTGCAAAATATTTTTGGAGTAGCAAATGAGTGCTCTCCGCAAGGATGCTCAGAGTGCTGTGAGATCAGAGCCTCTAAGAAAAAACTGTTTCTCCATCACATGAATCAGCTCTCTCCCCTAGGCCCAAGTCCTTTGCTACATGAACAAAACATAAAGCCCCTTTTCTCCGGCCAACACAACACCCTGCCTGAAGCCCATGGATCATGAGAGGCTACCGTCTTTCACGTGTGTTTTCTATAATGGGCATTTCAGAGTTCACTAAAGAGACTGACAGGGAGATGTCAAACCTATTAAAAAATTCTGGTACATTTATAATTCCACAAGATGAGAAAACTGTTGTAGGGTCGTGGAGAGAAGTGACTTACCAGCTGCACCAATAGCGCCTTGAAGGTGCCACGGTCTGACTACGTAATGACTGTCTTAGTCATGACCCTGATAAGCTTCAAATCGACACCATTACAGTTTGTACAACAGGCTGCCTTAATGAGGTTGATGCAGATGCTCAAGAGCAGTTATTAAATCCTCACAATGAGATTTTAGCAAATGAGGGCTTCAACAAGTTGTTGCCAGCAAGTGATAACAGTGGAAGTGACTCAGCTGCATCAGATTCGTGTGTAAGGTGCTGTGAGTGTTAGATGCTGGTGCAGCACTCCAAAAGCAGATCAGGCCTGATGGCCAAAGCTCAGGATAAGTCTACACAAAAAGGCATTTATACAGCACCAAGGAAGTTACTGCGGGCTGGGGATGAGGGAGGGCTAGGGTAGGAAAATACTAAAATCTTTTTCTGAGGTGCCCAGCTGCTTGTCTCAGAAGAGGCTAAACTGAGCCAAGTGTCTCTGCTTGTCTCCTCCACCCCCTCCTCTACAGCTTTACATGTTTTCTAGCAGAAGGAAAAGCAGAGTCACTGCCATCACAGATAAAAGGATGGGCAAAAATGCACTTACAGTGCATAATCATATAAGTAACAGTAAGGTAAGAATTGCCAAAATGAGTCAAATGTGCACACACAAAATTAATATAGGTACTGCAGAGTCAGGGAACTATACTTTTCCCAGGTTTATTCTTCACTCTGTCTCAAGAATGCATCTCCTAGAAATACATTCTTCTTAGAATATTAAAAAGAAACTCTTGGGTGAAACCACAGACTTAACATAGTCAGGTGTTGCTTAAGGTCATGCCTGCAAGGGCACAGTAAAAATTTAACTGACGCTGCCAATGATGCCAAGTAAAATAATCTTCTCATTCTAATGTTAGAATCTAGATTAGGACCCAACTGCCCATAATGTTACCCCAGAATGAAGTAGGAAAAAACAGTGGGGAAAATACACCCCTACTGAATTTGGGTAACAAAGGTATTTAATGTATTCCTTTGGAACCATAAAAACTTAGAGAAGAGATCCAAGAGAACATCATTCGATCTTTTCATTTTACAGACATGGAGAAATACATCAATCAAGGCCAGAACTACAGTTAGCAGTAAGGTTTAAACGCAAACCCAAGCATGGTCCTGTTCCTTACAGGCAGGGAAAATGTTAAGTCAGGGCCAATGAAGTACCATTTGATATTTGTGAATAACGGGCCTCATATATAGTGCATAGCACTACTTTGAGGACTTAGTTTTGAAACCTGAATTCTTCTTTCATCTCACTCACTTTGCCTAATAATCATTCATTAAAAATGCAAATAATACCTTTTAAAGCTATACTTTCAAGTGAAGTCAATAAATGATTGCTACAGCTTAAAAATATGCTTCCAAAAAGAAACACGTAACTTCTACCCTCATAGAAATATTATCAGATGAGGGAACTGGCTCATAAAATGCTATCTTCAAAATAAAGACAGGTCTTCCACCAAAGCCATCTTCTTAGGGAATTACTGGGCATGAGGGGTAAGGAGGGGACTGTGTGGGGAGGCTGGGGCAGTGAGGGGAAATTCATTAGAAAGATCTTATGGAAAAAAAAAAAGAAGTTTACCAGGATTCCAGCAACAAATTAAGATTCCTATTCTTTCCTCAAAATGAACATTAGAGAACACCAGTTCTTTGTGGCTTCTGTGCTCATTTGTGATCTCAACACTGCTTAAAACAAATAAACAAACAAACAAAAAACACCTCAGGGCTTCTAATGCCATCATAGACTAGCATGTCCCATGCATTTAAACATGCTTCCTTCTCATGTGTTGAAATCAGGAAGCCTGGCTCTCAGGTTTGGGTGAAAACGAGTCTGCTTCACAGCACTGAATTTTGCCAGGATGCTTCCCAACCTATGCCTAAGAACAGATTAAAAAGTAACAATGATTTCTGTAAGTACTTCCCACATCTTCTGGTGTGTTCAATATCAGTAAAGAAATTAATTTTAGAATATGATTATTATCCATTCTTTTCATTCTAGAAAATGCAAAATGCATGCCCTCTAGTTTATTTTCTAACAAGTAAAATTACTCCGCCTGCACAAAGCAGCAAAACTGAAGCTCTCAACATTTTTGTGTTCCGAAAAATAAAAAAATAAAAAAGAGGGCAACCCTGTGGTGGTTCAATTTCAGGAGTCTACAGACCATCTCACTAATATGGGTGAAGACCTGGATGAATTAGAATGACAATTTCCCACTCCTCCCATTTAGACAATTTGTGTTTAGACAAAGAGCTCTCAAGAATGACTGAAATTTGAGAGAACAATCCCAAAGTATCTATCCACCTGCTTACGGAGAAACCTCAGGCCAGATCCACTAGCAAAGCAGCAATACCCACAAACCCGACACTACACTCGTCCTGCCCATCCTATGATGAAAAGTCCACCATATACAAATCCCACACAGCAGTAAGCAGAGAGGTCAATCAACCTCTAAATGTTGAACAAATGGCTTGCTGCTTCAAATTCTAGGAATATCTATTTTACATTTTGATTTTTGATGTATATATAACAAAATTCATTTTAGGGACTTTAAAACGACTTTTTTTTAAATGAATGTGCTTTAGGAGTAGACGTTTGAGCTAATGAGGAAATAGGAGGAAGAGGGCTTTAAAGATAAAATTCCAGTAAAAGATACAGCTAATTTGTTATCTGAACTTGGGCAGATGCTTTACCTCATGAACAACAATTTCATCATCTGTAAAATGGGAATGAAAATGCAACACGCCCTGCTGTACTCTTCAAAAGGGCAAAGGAGATAGTATCTGAAAGCATTTTGTAAATTCTAAAGTTCATAATTATTTTTATTAAATAATAGCAGCATTTATTCATGATCTTATTAAAATATTAATTTTCCAGGATCATCTGAAATTCTCAAGTGCTAGCTGGATTGAAGGTACCATGTTAGTTGCTGTGAGGTTCTGAGGCAGCTCCTGCCTTCCAACAATGACCTGTTAGGGGAGGGGAGAGCTACTCATAGCTAAGAGTGAGGCCGCCAACAGCACAGGGCTCCTACATGATGGGGAGCGTAGGTATGCCATGGGAACCAAGGAAGGGAAGCAAATAGGTGGCACGAGACACTGGGTCTTGATGAAGGGACCATTCTGTATGTGTTCAACTAGACTCCAGCCCAGAGGAAAATGGTAGGTATTTTGTTTTAATGTCATATTATTAAAGGGTTCTCTTTTGCTAACATTTCTCTAGCCCACAAATACCTACCAAAGGATATTTTTTCCATGGAAGAACAAAAGAAAAACTGTTGTTTATTGTTTCTTTAGAAAACAATGTTCTCTCTAAAATGTGTTTCAGTAAATAGCATTAATAGCTGAACAATCTGCAATTACCACAATACCACTTATTGTTATGTATTAAAAAGAAATCAACAGAAAAAAAGAGATTATTCCCCATAAGGAGAGCACTTTTCTCACAGAAACAAAAATTGCAATTTAAAATGCTTTTCTTGACATTATTTCCTTCTATCCAAGTCTACCCTTTATGAATTATAAACCATAGTCATTATTTAAATCTATTATATTCAAAAATCATTCCTCTCCAAATGGGAGTTTATGTATCCCCCTTCCCCAAGTATAACCTTAGTACTTGAAATGTCTCTAGAAGGTATCCCTCTGTCTCTCAGTGCCTCTGTGCCTGGAGAAAAATGTAACAGTTCTTAAAGTCTTCACAGAATTCTAAATGAGAATAGATAGTCTTATAGGTCAATAGCTATATTCCAAAGAGCAGGTATTGCAGTGAATGTACCAGCGCCTACTGAAGGCCTAACCATCTTCACCTTCTTAAAGTCCCAGAGTCATTAGAAACCCACTTCATGGAACAAGCAGCACAAGCCAAACAGGCTATGTATGTGGTCACTGATTCAAGGATGCGGCGACTTGAGTGCAAGGCTAGGTAGGGCTCAGGCTCTACTAAAGTAAATGTTCCTTTTTTCTGAGGCTGTCCTAGAGGGTAAGATAGTCTTGGACTGAATTCTTCAGAGCTTGGAAGGCTTACAGACATAGAATCTATTGCCTGCAATATTTAAACAGGAAACTGGGTTTAGTGTCTCCTGATAACGAGCTGGAATCTACCTATTAGTTCTGGCTCTGGAGGTAAAACAGTCTCTCTCCACACAGCACTGCTTCAGACATTTGAAGAAAGCAATTATCTGAGTCCATGAACCAACCCTTTTCCACGCAAGCTGTTCTCTCAGCCAGCCTGCTTCCTCTTAGCTACTCAGGCAGTGCTGATGCAAGAAATGGAACCTGAGCCCCCTTCCCACCTCCTTTCATCATACAGTGCCTTGGGCTTTGCAGATGCAGGTCACACAGCTTTCTACTTTGGGCTTCCAGGCAAAATCCATCTCAGATAATTTTCATGTTAACTTCAGAATTAATCAGAATGTTCCATATTTTATTTCTTAAACTGATTCTTTTAGATGCAGAATTTAGTAAGCTGAAGCATATGAAATTGCACCCCCTTTTTGAAAACCCATATAACTCTACCTGAAACATTAACTTTCTTAATCTCCGTGGTTAAATTTTTGTATGTATTTGTTTCTTTTGTTAAGCTAAGAGAGTAAGACTTTCATACTATTTTTGATTACTGACTTGTGTCATTTAATTTATATCACCTAGCTCTTCTCTTAGGACAATGTCATCTGCACAAGTACTCCTCTAAGGCAAGGTTTCTCAACCTCAGCACTATTGACACTGTGGGTCATAAATTCTTTGTTGTGTTTCTGTGCAATCTAAAATATTTAACAATATCTCTGGCTTTCATCCACTAGATGACAGTGCACTTCCCTCCTCTAGTTATGACAACCAAAAGTGTGTCCAGACATTGCCAAATGTTCCCTGGAGGGGGCAAAATTCCCTGCCCCCTAAGAATCACTATTCTAGGGTAATGAAAGTTGACTAGCTCACCACAGTAGAAAGTTAATGCCTGCCTTGAAACTGATGGAGCCAAAATTTCAAGCAAAGTGGTTCAGCTTGGCTGCTTTGGTCACCCATTCTTCCCCATGATGCAATGTGGATTTGGAAAAGCCAGTCTCAGAAAGTTTTCTTTTTCTCTTCAATTTTCTATGAATCAATATATTTACTGAGCATCTACCCTCTCTGGGAAAAGACAGAAGGCACTCTAGTGACTCTATTAAAAAATATTCCAGTGACCTGGGTTTTGTGACAGGCCACAGTAGAGTCTCCTTCCAGAGAGAAACCTCAGAGCAAAAGAATACGGTTCTCTACTGAAAAATGTATGCCAACTGATACACGATATCACACAGTAACAGTTTACTAAGAACAAAATCTTTCCTTTGCCCACATATACTGAGAGTTGCTATTATACTTCATTTTTATGTTTTATTTCATGTAGCATGTCTTATTAAATACTGGAAGATTTGTAGCTAAACATACATAATTCATATTCATCACTGATAACATTTAAATCCAACCAAGGAAATCAAACAAAATCCTAGTTTCTGGCCTGTCAGGTAGATTTTTTTTCTCTCTGGATCAGCCTCCTGCTATTATCTTACACTTTTTAAAGCTGTGAAACAAGTTCACTGCACATGTGTTAAACCTCATAACCGAAACCTCTGCCATCTGTTACCTACTACATATTTTTACTTTCCTTATTGAGGTATAAGTGGGCTCCATCTACAGACTAATGAAAATAATTATTGGTTCTACAGCTGTAAAGGAAAAGAAAAAAAAAAACTCTCCCATTTATTTTTGGTGCAGTCATCTATTGAAGTCTTTATGGTGATTGATAGCTGAATAAAGTTATAATAAATTTTCACTGATAAATTTTGATGAATCTGTGGCTTGTCCATTCCCATGAAAACTTATGGAAAACACTCAGAAGGCACTGGATGCTATCTGATGGTGTAATATTAATTACATGACAGCTTCTATATTTTATCAACCTGAATTTGTACAATAAGCATAAATAGGAATTAACTTAGCAATACATGTCAGGAGAGGGTTGACATATCTCATCTGTCCTTATCCTTTAATAAAACCTAAGTCAAACCTGGAAGTTTTGTTTATTGGTGCAGTAAACTCCCCTTACAGTCAATAACATTTCATTAATTTGAATAAAGTAAATTCAGTTCAAAAATTGTATTTTTAGAAAAATAAAAGGACTTGTTTTTAAGTGCCACATTACTTTCAAAAATAATCGGCGACAAATATATGTCTTACCTAACCAAAACATCAAATAACAAAGCCCTTTAGACATTCCATTTTAATAATTATAAATACACTTACAATTTGCAAATCAACTGCTTGAATTTCAACAGAATTAGAAAAAATGTTCTCTTAAGTAGAGAGAAAATGTCCCTGGAAATCTTTCCTGCACATTTCTAATTCCTAACAGGCAAGAAATCTTCGGGGACACCCCTTGATATATACTTGGATGCACCCACTTGGCCTGTCCTGTGCTACAATGTCCAAGGTGAGGGAAGGGTCATCGAGACGTGCACCGAAACTTAAAATCACTTTATCTTATCATGCCCACTCACCTTCCTTTTCTCAGTTCATATTGCCTTTCTGAATTGACATTTGCTTTGACAGACAACGGGAATAGTGCCAGGACACTACTTTCTCAGGACGCTTACCAAACAGTACTACATCCTATCTCTCCAACATATTTCACACACACACACACACACACACACACACACACACACACGCATGAACAAAACACATATGATGTGCATATATATACAAAATATATACACATATGATGACTTTACACACAGGCACACAAACCCCATCTGTATCTCAGTCCTTGTTAGCCCTCATTACCTTGCCCCTGGGCTATTACAATAATTTCCTTTCTGTGCTTGTTGTCGTCATTCTTTCACGATTACAATCCACCCCCACTTTATCACTGTGGTTTAAGCTTCTTAAAATGCTCTTCTGGTCACGTGGAGTATCATGCTCAAAAACTCAACAGCTCTCCACTGTCTATGGGATGAAAACTACTTTGGATCAAGGCTCTTTACAGTGCTGCCTGGATTCATGACGACGTATTATTTCTATGCATACATCTGGCATTAAATCAAAGCCACTCTAGTCACTGTTCTTGAATACAGCCTGAAAAGTTCTATATCTTTGACATGAAATTCCATCATGCTTCTTGTCCTACTATCTAAATCCTATCCATCCTTGAAAGTCCTGCTAAATCCCCTCTCCTCTGTGAGCTGCTTTCAAATCAACTTAGCTGAAAGGATATTCAACGGTCTAATTTTCATAACATGTATATCACTACTTATTTGTTTTCTTTGCACAAGTCGATAGACATTACAGATACTTGTTTATGTGTCTCACACTATCATAACCTGACTAGGTCTTTATATGGTGGGAAAAAATATTCAACATAAAAAGATCACTGAACTTTGTGCCACATTTAGGAAGGAGTGATGTGACCCTAATAATAAAATGCCTAAAAATAAATCAGAGGATCTAAGAATGCTCAATGGGAAAGGGTCTGAGAGGCTCTCTAGCCCAATTCCTTCACTTGACTAATTGTGGGTAGGTGGGGGCCCCATGGCCAGTGAGTGACAAAGCTGAGTCTAGCTCTAAGGCACTTTAGTTCCCAGTATCAGGCCTGCCATCCATGAGAGTCATATGTCGTTCTTCAAAGTCACTATCTTCTAAAGTCATCTTATATCCTGAATTCTTGGAAGTACATTTTCCAATTCTTAACAACCTGAGGAATAAGGCCCCAAGTTGGTCCTATTTTTATTTGTAGTATGAGCCAAAAATTTTTTTAACTGTTTTTAAATGAAGCTTTAACAAAGTTAGCCTTCTAAAGGTCTAAAGTTTCTTTATTTATACACATCAAAGTTATTATTTCATCCTCAGAACATCAGTTAGATCTTTCAATTCACAAATAAGTACTTTATCTGCTAGTGTTGAATTAAAATCCTGTAAATTAAAACCTTGGTAAAATCACTTGCTGTACAGAATGAGCACTTTAGAGACATGTATTAAAATTCTTTCCTGGGATTGAAGATAAATGAGGCCCCAAATTTGCCATCTTAATTCTTTACTTTTTCTGGAACTGAATACTCATTTATATTTCACCTTAAATATACTTTGAAATTTATGTTTACCTAACCTATATGGTTCTATAGTTGTAAGTCTAAATTTTCAGCAAAGAACAATTCTTTGTCTGAGAAAAGGTGATGCAATTATTACATATCACTGCATGATACAGGCTGTCTGGGGTTATTAATAGAGTCAGGTATGTCCAATTTACAAGTATCACCCCTGCATCTCACTTTCAAAGTTCACTGCTGAGTCTTATGTTCACTGAGGGGCCTCATGGGATCTTTTAACAAACGCCTGTTTATTATTATATTATTCCATCATATACCTCATGAGAGGAGGTTGTAACATCTGTTAAGAAAATCACAAATTACTCTGACTTCTTTGAGAGAATACTCCTTTATATATGATGTTTAAAATTATGGTTTCTTTAACACTGATGTGACAAAAGGTTCATTAAAATGTGGAGTTAAATGAAAGCAAAATGTTCCTACAAGCTAAATATTATTGCCTACAATATAAGTGGCTAAAATTTTTAAATTAATGCTCAAGTGCGTTCAGCAACTGAAATATAAATACGTGAACCAGTGTGGATCACGTATTGTCAGTGCCGAGCACAGCACTTTGCGGAGCAGTTACTGGCTGAGCCAGTCTTACTTGTAGACAACAGAAACCACTGTTTTGAGATTAAGAAGAAAGATATTTATATGAGGGTGTTAAATGGCTTACAGAATGTCTCAAAGTGCCAGGGAACCAATCACAAATCTCCACAGCCAGGAAAAAATTGGTAAGCATCCACATCACAAGACTGTTCCAGAAGAGCCTATTGTCTGCTCATCTCACCAGTGATGCTGGTACCAGAGCAGTACCTCCAAGACAGGAGGACTCAGCTCCCTCTGTGCTGCTGCTGACCACTCCCCACAACGACTTTCAAATGCCATGTTGGTTGGTGTCTCTGCTGGACAGAACTTGGCTCAATGCCAACCCAGCTGCAAAGAGTCTGGAATATGCAACATTCAGCTTTCTAGCTTTCCTTGTACAGAACGCTCATTGGGTGGGGTGAAAAGTGAGGGGAAAGTGAGCTGATGGCCACAGACACAAAAGAAACACTTCTGGACCATAAGCATACACAGGTAAAAACAAATGCTATCAACAGGCATGTCTATCTACAGCACAAGGAATGGTTATTTCTCCACACGTTGTAAGATTCCACAATGCCTAGTTATGTTTTTTAGTCAAATTATTATGTTTAAAGTAAGAACATGTATGGAGAAAGAAAAACAGTCAACACTTTGAGATATCAGAAGTAAATGATGTTACTCAAGGAGCTGCTGTTTTTCTCCTCATCCTTAGTATTATTACAAGGGCTGATGCTTACTGAGGGGTCATACCCATGATCCACACTGAACGCATTATATGCTTTACCTCTTTCAAGTCTTCAAACAAACCTATAAGGTAGGCACTATTATTATCCTCATTCTATAGATAAGGGAGCCAAGGCACAGCGACCCCAAATGATTTGGCTAATAAGTAACAAAGCCAAGACTGGAACTCCAGACAAGCTGACTTGAGGTCCCTGCTCTTAACCGATACAATTTATCATACTCTATTACACTAGATCATAACTTTATGCTGTTATGATCCAAATATGTAGCTTGATAG
This sequence comes from Aotus nancymaae, assembly GCF_030222135.1. NCBI lineage: Eukaryota > Metazoa > Chordata > Mammalia > Primates > Aotidae > Aotus > Aotus nancymaae. Next base: position 5,176,043 of record NW_026988412.1, on the reverse strand, counting down.
CTAATTCAGGGCAGAATAACACATACTTCTATATTGGAGAGAGGTTTCATGCTTTTTTGGTGCATTACAAAGTATGATAATACAACATTATAGATGAAAATGACAAAGACCCATATTTCCCAAAATGTCTATATGTAAATTTGCAACAGTAATTTTACATTAATGTAGGTTTTACATTTAAAAGAGAATTTAACTTTGATGTATAACAGACAAATTGACAAATTACATTAAGACATTAAATCTGTAAGTCATTATTAAAAAACAGTTCACTTGTTTTGAGCAAAGAAAACCTTCCAGTCTTTGATACATGTTCTTACAAACATAAAAATAAAATTTCTTTCCTCAACTGTCCTTTTCAATTTCACACATATTAATCTTTCCATCTATTTTAAATAATCATGAAATTAATAGGAATCAGATTTTTTGTTTGTTTTGTTTTGTTTTTTGAGACAGAGTCTCACTCTGTTGCCAGTCTAGAGTGCAGTGGTGCAATCTCAGCTCACTGCAACCTCTGCCTCCTGGGTTCAGGCAATTCTCTTGCCTCAGGCTCCCGAGTAGCTGGGACTACAGGCACGTGCCACTATGCCCAGCTAATTTTTTTGTATTTTAGTAGAGACGAGGTTTCACTATATTGGCCAGGATGGTCTTGATCTCCTGACTTGTGATCCGCCCACCCTGGCCTCCCAAAGTGCTGGGACTACAGGCATGAGCCACCAGGCATGGCCAGAAACTGTTTTTAATAAATCCAAATCATAGGTCTTTCATGTCAAACTATTTTGGGGAATTCTGAGGTGAAAAAGCTGCTTTAAGTATTAGGAAAAACTAAGAACAAGAAGAAACAGCTTTAGAAGAGAAACTGAAGGACGATGAAGAGCTAAGAAGCAAATGTGGACAGGCCTTTCCAGGCTGGGTTGGGTACTCTAATGAGGAGGATTCTGAAGTGGGGTGGGACCAAGGGCAGAGCCCAGGCAAAATGAAACAGAAGGGAGAAACAACATCAAGGACTATGGAACCAACACACTAGCTGTGAATCAATCAAAAAAAATATGTGGTGAAATAAGTCAGGCCTGCATGTGAATTCTAACAGCCTTTTTAACATGTGACACTAGGCAAAAGTTTTTGATATTTTTCGAAACTTCATAATTTATAAAATGGGCCTCAGGGGCTGGGCACTATGGTTCACACCTGTAATCACAGCATTTTGGGAGGCCAAGACGAGAGATTGCTTTAGCCCAATGAACTGACTGTGCCACTGCACTCCAGCCTTGGCAATGGAATGACACCCCATCTCCAAATAATCAATAATAAAATAAAATAGGCCATGATATTTATTGAACTGAATTGCAGACAAGACTCAATGGTACAACATCATGCACTCCCCAGCACACAGTCCAGCACTGTGAGTGCTGAAGAAATAAATACCCCCAAGCACCACCACCAGCCCACCAGACACAAAGCAGCTGAGCAGAGGGAAACACACTGGCAGACCCCTTCACAGGCAGGCTGGGTAGCCCTGAAAGTCACACCAAATTTTCTTCATAATTTACAGTTATTTTGGAAGTGTTTATGATTTTAGTTATTTTGTAAACCAGTAACCTCATTTTTTTAAAAAAAATTCATTGTCAAGGAAAAAATAAAGCCATTTCAAAGCATGTTTTCTATCACACCAATCAACCACAAACCCATGTTACACACGTACCATGGGAAATACTACTCAATAAGTTCATTGTGTTAGTATTAAATAAGTTATTAGGATAATTAAAACTGGATAAAAATACTAAAAACGGTTGTTTTGGAATGCACTACATTTTTCTGGCTGTTTGATATATGTATTATTATTTTTTAAGATACAAATGACCATGTTTGTTTACATAATAAATTTTCTATCATATTAGATGAAACTATAACTTTCCAGGATTGTCAGAGAACACAACTTGTGAGACATCTACTTTACAAATAGTTTTTTAAACTAAAAAATGTCTTCAATTACTATGAATACCATTGTGTTTGAAAAGATTTTAGAATCTTATAACTTATTTAATTCAACACTTTATTGGTCACTACTGACATAACTTTGATACTTTCAGATTTAAGAAAGAAGTTTGTAAAACAACTGTGCCACACACAGCATAATGTTCAAATGCCCATGAACCACAAAGCTGTGTCATGCAGACAAGTGTGCCACCCAGAGGCAAAAGAAAGAAACCCACCCAGGATTTTATTTGTGAGACAAAACTGACAATCAGTTTTAAACAATTATTTACAATTATGTATTTAAAAACACAGGACATCTTTCATAAGGTTCTCTCTGCATAAATAAATCCTTTTAGTGGTAGGATACATAAAAGTGTGGCCCTTTGAGAATTCTCACAAAACAGAAAGAAGCCCTGAAATGGTACCATTCACAGGTACCCAGTTTGTTAATTAAAAAATTGAATTTAACTGTGTTCTCTATAGTAAATGCTTTCTTTTCTGCTATAATTAATATAACATGTGTTTCCAAAATTACATAAGTTCTTGAACAACCACTATGATCTATTTAGACATGTGAACCAAAAGTTAAACTAATTACCAGAGACATTTCTTACTTAAATGAAAAAGGTTTCTTTCATTAGGTCTTCTGCGTAATTTTCTTCTGGCAAAGGAATAAAGTTTACTTAGAGTAATTCTGTTTGGCAGACAGTCAGGGCTTCTAAAATACATACAAATAATCGTTAAGGTTAAAGAAAACAGTCAACTCTATTAAACTCACATAAAAATTCAAGCTTCTAATAGCCTAAACAATAGGCTGATTTTAAAATAGAGATTTATGATATCCTCATTTTGTCTTAGAAGTCTGAATGTTAGGATTAATGTTAGCATTGAACCATCTTTTAAGATTTATGTATTTCACTATGAACTACAAAAGATAATGGGCCTTAATTAAAAACATAATATGCATTAAAATGTAAAAACAATTTTAAGCACAAAATTTGAAAATTCTTTTGTCTTTACTATAAAATCATATTTCTTAAAATGATTTGTAAAATATTTTTTTTCAGGTTCTCTAACGCTATATAATATACTCCTATTTCATCTCATTTTATTGTTTCATTTCCACACCAACACACCTTAGAACAGAAAGATAATTTGAAACTCACCTATTTACATGACTTTCTAAAAAACTCATTCTAAGGAACATTGTTTACTGCTAACTTACTTGTTTTTATAAAATGAGAAGGATCTATAGTTGATGACTATTTCCAAGTAAATGTTTTTTCCTGCAAAATATTAGCAAAAGACTTCTTTAAAGTAGAGTATTGTTAACTAAACTTTCCTCTTTTGCTTCTCTCATTGAAGGAGTTCATTATCATCTGTGAGAGTTAATTCTCTTTTCTATAGCCCATTATCCTCCATACACCCTGAGTTGCATCATTCTGTAAAAGATGCTTACACTTGCAATGATGGTTGTAAAATATTTGAGCAAGGAGTACAAACAATTCTACTCTATGTCCCCGTTTCTACATTTTTCTAGGAAATAAATGAGATTATAGGTCTAAGCCAGCCTGCTACACGGATGTCCTCTATACACTGCTAAAATCACAATGAATATGACAGACTACTGGCTAGGATGGTATGGTTATTATTTAATATAAGAGTTCAATGATTTTTAAAGCTCAAAGTAAGTACTGGGAAATACATACTGCCAACTCTTTAAATAGGGCTCAAAAGTTAAAAAGGTTTAAATGCATTGTAAAGCAACACAAAAAACATCCCAATAAACAAGCTTTTTCTGTTGCTTTAGATAAACAAGTTTTTTCTGGTTGCTTTAGACTGCATCCCTAGCTTACTGCTTACATATAAGCTAGGGATATCAAAAGGTCTGTGAATCCGCATCAGACCTTCAAAGAATAAAAGAACTGCAGAAAGGACAGCTACTTGATAGTTAATAAATGATTCAAGTTCATTAATAAGTATTTACAACTTAAAGGGTAAATTCTGAAACACTCCCTATACCTCTAATTGGTTAAGAAAACCTAGTGATAAAATGAAATGCCTTAAAATTTCTTGAATCTTTTCTATGCCTTTCTTTCCATCCCCAACGCTACCGGCTTAGTTCTTATCATTTTTAAAAATCTGTGTTAGTTTAAATACTTCTTTAGTTTTTCTCAATCTACAGGCCAATCTCCCATTCTATCCTACCATCACATTTTCAAATCCATCTTCCAAATGCAGTCCAGAATAATCTCTGTGAAGCATAAATCAATCACATCACTTGCCTGCTTGGTATCCCAAATCAATTTAAGAATCCATGTGTCCCTATCCATAACCTCCCTCAACTGGCAGAAGTCTTCCCAAGGGAGGAAGGATAGGAACTGGCCACATCCTATCCCCCAAACCCAGGGTCTACAAGGAGGAAGCAGTAGCTAGTGGTTCTGTGGGCCTTTCTGTTCTAACTTGACCCAAACTAAATTCCATTGGGAGAAATAAAAATGACTCCTTATCAAGAAATGTCTGGACTCCTTTTCTACCTTACAGGTAAAGTCTTTCACAAAAACATCCTAACTAACAGAACAACCATTTTCAAACATTTAAAAATGATCAGTATCACTTTCTTCAAACCATATTTAATGCAGAACCCAAACAAAAAAATGGTTATAATAGTATTTGGAGGTTGACAACACAGGCAGAGGTTAGATTATAGAGGCCATAGAATTTGGTTGGCACAATGCAATCAATGTAAAGTAAGAGGGGAGAAGAGGCAGGGACATGAAACCTGATTTATGTTTTTGAAAGACCATTGTGCTTGCTGTGTGTAAGAGGGTTGAAACTACTGAGAAATTCAACACTTCTGATATATTTTCATAAATCTTAGTAGTGCCTTTAAAGAGTGATATGCTATTTCCAATTAATGAGCAATCACAATAAAGGAGTCACAGAATACCTGATCCTCGCTGGTTAATCCCAGGTGCATCACAAGGTAAAAATGCACCAGGAAATCTGAGTTTGGCAGAACGTCCTGGCGTCTGGTCATCATGGCACAGATCAGCCTATAGGCTTGCAGTTTGCCTTCCTTATATTCATTTGGCAGTGTCGCTGCCTGTCAAGGAGATGAAGTTTCCAGATTAAATCAAGCCCAGGTACAGAGGATTTCAACATTTCATTTACTTCTCAGTTTTCCTTAAGAGTTGTTTATAAACATGTGGGATGCAGTGGTTTTAGTAAGACCCAGCCTGCCTTCAAAACATGCAGTCTCGGGCAATTACATTTTTCAAACTCAATTTCGGGAAGGAAGAGGAAATTGCAATAAAGGAATAAACACATATCCACTTGCCTTAAAAAGCCATGATGCAAACATTCTGAGTGGTGGAATCAAAACTGGAGGAGATGGAGAAGACTGGTTATCCAGGCTTATTGCTAGATTATCCCGTATCTAATTCACAAAGAGGAGAATTTCAGGGTAGGTAATATTACTTTTATCCCAAAAGTATTTCAACATTGTCTTCCATGACCAAATAGCTGCTTCCAGCTAAATTTCTATAAGTTAAGTGAACACCTGTAATATTTACAAATTTTTCTTTTACCATAAGATTATCCTTTTGAATTGTGTGTTTGGCTTACTGTATGTGGTTTTAGATTTAAATACCAAACAAAGGCATTGTTTTTCCTTGAATGTTAATGGCTGGGGAGGTCCTGAATTCCAAATGGTAAGTAATGTTTTGATGAGTTATACTAAACAAACATGAATCATGTTTTTGAAAAAAATTTAATAACATAAGAATGTCAGAACCCAAACAAAAATCAGAATAAAAATTCTATGTAACTACTTAGGAGGCTGAGGCAGGAGAACTGTTTGAACCCAGGAGGCAGAGGTTGCAGTGAGCCGAGATCGTGCCACTGCATTCCAGCCTGAGTGACAGAGCAAGACTCCAAATAAAATAAATAAAAAAAAAAAAAAAAAAAATTGTATGTACTCTAAGATTCTACTTTTGCAAAAAGAAAGAAGACTATATATTAATATTGGCTATTTCTTTTTTTTTCCCCCAGATGATCTTGTTGCAAATATTGGCTATTTCTATGAATAGTGGTGTGAATTTTCTTCTTTGTATTTTTTTACATTTTTCAAATTTTGTACAGTATAGTATTACCTTTATAAAGAGAATAACTAGAACTACTTAACATCTTATATTTAATATTCTATAACAATATTCTACTTTGCACTAAGTAACTTTTACATTTATAAACTATTCATGTTATATATGATTACTCTTTGATAATAGAATGTACTTTGTCTAAACATACAATTTGTGTTTCCAAATATGTTCAGTAGTTAACTGTAACACAATTTTTACATTAAATGATAAAACCATTTTCCTAGATTAGAATAAAAAGTAACATAGTAGACTTACCTTTGCTAGTTTGTACCAGAGTTCATAGAGATAGCAGAAAACTCTGGCATGAATCTTAGGTGACTGAATGTTATTCACATCTCCAAGGATCCCCAAAACTCTTCGCCATAACACAGCAGCAGAGTCTGGGTGCCAACCAGTGAGGCTCCCCCCGGCAATTATACTACAGTCATCTGCAAGGCACTCGCTGCTATCTATGCAGAAAAACATGTCTGTTAACCCTGTAAACAATCTCAATTTCATCATACCTTTTTTCTTTAATGCAAATTATCTATTTTTAAAATTTTATGTATTCGAAGCAAAATAATTAAGGTAAAAATGTGAAACAGTTGAGAATTTAAAAGGAGAGAAAACTAGGTTCAATGAAGAAAGGTCAAATGGTTTCGATTCTTCAAACTAAAAGAGCAACAATCTAAGAGATGACATAACAGTTCCTGGAGACCCTGTGATGGGTTTTATAAATCAGGGGAGAGGAAGAGGGAGATCCTTGAACAGCATGGGTGGGAAACAGTGCCATGGAAATGGGTGGCCAGGGAAGCCTCAGTGTCAGAGTAACATCTCCAGTGGTTGTTGTTAGGTCAGGTTTTGGGAATAAAATGTGCATACAAGAAATTTTCATGCCTGTCATGAAAGGAGTTTTAAGGAATATATACATTCATGTAACTGTTGCCATAAATTGCCACCAGGATTGAGATACAGAAGAGTCCCATCACTCCAAAAACTGCCCCTTCAAAACTGGTCCCCTTCCTCTATTCTCAGTCTCTTGCAACCACTGCTTTGTTTTCTGTTCCTATTGTTTTGTTTTGCCTTTTCCAGAATGTCTCAAGAATGAAATCCTACAGTTTGTAGTCTTTCTGTCTGGTTTCTTTCACTCAGAAAAAGGCGTTTGAGATTCATCCATACAGTTGTGGGTATCAGTTGTCTCTGCTTATTGTTGATTAATATTCTATTTTATAGATGTATCATAGTTTATCCATTCACCTGTTGATATTTAGATTGGTTCCTGTTTTTGGCAATTACAAATACAGTCGCCATAAACATTCATGTACAGGCTTTTCTGTTAACGTATGTCTACATTTCTCTTCAGCAAATATCTAGGAGTGAGATTTCTGGATCCAATCATAACTGTATGCTTAATTAACATTAAACTGAAGAAAGAAACCGTCAAACTGTTTTCCAAAGTGCTGTGATGGTCTGCAGTCCCGCGAGTAAAGTATGAGAGTTCCATTTGCTCTACTACCTTGCTAGAACTTGATACTGTCAATTTTTAAAATTTTAACCATTCTCATAGGCATGGAGCAGTATGTCACTGAGGTTTTTGTTTGCAGTTCTCCAGTGACTAAAGATTTTAAGCATGCAGCGACATGTGACTCAAACTTGAAGATGATGTGCAAATGGGCTATGCAGCTGTGTGGGGAAAAGCCAGTCAGGGAGAAGAGCTAGAGCAAAGGCTGTGAGATGAGACTGTGCTAACAAGTTCAAGGCACAGCATGTCTTTGTAATACATATTTAATTACAAAATATGAAGTTTGGTCCATTAAAACAAATAGTTAATGAATAATTTAATGATTTATATATACATCTAATTTTATCATTTAAGTTATAGAATTTTATTCTTTGGATGCCTGTTGCTTTAGGATAAGTAAAGCTGGGAAGACTGAGTTGATTAAGTCTCCACCTTCCTAAAATCATAAGCCTTTGGATTTTTAGAGTAAACGAAAAAGCAGCCAAAGACACATAGGCACTACTTAAAGAATGCTGTATTATGACAAAAACATTTATCTCGCAATATGTATGTAATAATCAACAGAGGCAAGCATTTTAACTGCACGTAGTATTTTCTCACTCTACATCCTTTTGACTTCCTTGAAGCATTTAACACTTCTTCCTCATGCCCCTTTTCCACAATTCTGTCTCTATTTGCTTCCAGGACCAAGCACATTCCTCTCATCTCCCACAGCTCAGTTTTTAAATTCTGGTTTCCACATCTACAACCTGCAGCCTTTGCACAAAGTTCAGTCTCTGTTCTCATGTGTCATAGCCTCAGCCCCCATGTGTTCTATACCTCTTCTCCACTGGCATGGTGATTGAGTAAGCCACCAAAACTTCCATGTTGTTTAATGCAGTGCTCAATGTCCAGTCCTCAGCAGCATTTGATTCAGGTAATCATGTCTCCTTTCTGAAATGCTTCAACCATTTGACTCCCAGGTCTGACACTCACCTGGTCTTCTTCTTCTGCTGGTGCTTCTTCAGCTCAGACTGTGGACACTGAAGGGCCCTGGAGCTTTTGTCTTCTCTATCTATACTCATGCCCTTCTTGATCTCATACAGACTTACTGCATGAGATTTTTAATACAGATACTGAAATTAATATTTTAATATAGATATTTAAATTTAAATTAATAGATATTTAAGTGCTATACATATACTGACAGCTCAGCATGCCCATTTCTGGCCTGGATTTCTTTCCTCAAGTTTAAACTCATTTCTCCAACAACATATTTGACAGCTCTGCATGCTCAGGACTGAATTAAAGCAGAGTCCACAGCAGGGATGGCCTTTGGTCAGTTTTACTGTGTTCCTGAAGAACCTCAGATATATGTATGTTGAGTTTTTTTTTTTTTTCTCCTGGAATTCAAAAGGCTCTCTCCTGCTCAAAGAGTATGTAAACTCGCCTTTAATCCCTTTGACTTCAAGACAGCATCTCTGCACTCAGATGTGTTGGTGACTCCAAGCCAGAACCCCCCACCTCAAAATTTACTTTCACCATTCTCTAGGATGAAAAAGCAGCTGCCCATGGCAACAGAGCTCTAACTAGTTCTTAAACAGACTTACAAATGGTCTTCCTGTTTCTAGACCCCTACTTCTGTAGCTACCTGGTATGGAAAATTTTCTAACCCTTTTAGAGAACCAGCATTAATTAAAGTCGGGTTGTTTCTTGGCTTTCCTTACTACTGACACAGAATTTAATATTCTCAGGTCTGCCAATTCATTTACCAGAGGCCACCTGTTCTGCAACTTCAAGAAGTTGGTTGCTACTGTCTTTCTCCTGCCATCTTTGTCCTTGTGGATTTATGTCTTAATTAATATAAAACATTTCAATGTGGCTTAGGTAGGGTTTGAAGAATAAGTTGGGCTATTTGTGTTTGTTCACTCTACTGTCTTTAACTGGATATGCATTATTATAATTTGTAATGTCTTTGTCACTCATTTATCCTGCTTATTTTTAAAAGCCACTTGTTTTTCTTATTTTGTAATTTTTGTTGTTGCCTTTAATGCATTTATTTTATATTTGGTAATTTTTCCCTGAATTCATTTTTTTTTAAATAAAATTTATTTTTTAAGAACAATTTTGAATTTAAAAAATTGTGACAATAATATAGAGTTCCCATATACTCCATACCTAATTCCTCCACTATTTACAACTTACATTCTAATGGAATATTTATTACAATTAACAAACAAATACTAAAAGATTATTATAAAGTCTACACTTCATTGAGATTTTCTTAGTTTCTATATAATTCTTGTTTCTGTTCCAGGATCTCATCCAGGATATCACCTAAGAAATAGCTGTCAGGTCTCTGTAGCCTCCTTTTGACTGAGTTTTCTTAGCACTTCCTTTGTTTTTGATGACCTTCATGGTTTTAAGGAGTACTGCTTTATAGGCTGTTCCTCAATTGGGATCTATTTGATATCTTTCTCACAGATTTTTCTTTTGCATTTGCATTCCTGGAATGAACTTCTCTTAACCCTGATGTATGATATTTTTCCAATATTCTTCAGTTTCATTTGTTAATGCTTTATTTAGAAATTTTTGCTTATATGTTTATAAGTGAGATGGCCTCCGATTATGTTTTTTTCATACTAACCTTGTCTGGTTTGTTATCAAGGTAACACAAGGTAGATAACAGAAGTGAGTTTCTTTCTCTTTCTACAGAATGGAATGAAAAAGATAAAGTTTCTCTTTTATGTGAAGGTTTAGTAAAGCTAGAAATTATCCTTTATTTTTATAGATCTATTTGAATAGCATACTGTATTATTTCTGAAGTTTATATTGGTTTTGTAGTTGTTCCCTTTTCACCTCCTATATTTTTTTCTTGATCAATCTTGCCTATTTTTATTAGCGTTTTTAAAGAACAATTTTTAGTTGTCTTTTATTATTTGCTTTCTAGTATATGCACGTATGCTCTCAGCTTTATTAGTTCCTTTTTTAACATCTATGTTATTGTCATTCTTTTCCTAATTTTTGAATAGAACACGTTATGTTAATTTATTAACATAATTATTCCCAAAGTTCTCTTCTTTACCCTATACAAGTAAAGCCAAACTAATTTCTAGGCAATTATCAACCCCCACTGAGTGTTATCTTGAGTGTATATGCTGTTGGCATTTTTAAGGCCTAAGTAAAGAAACCGAAGCACAATTTCTGGATCTGAGGAACTCAAGTAGAGGAATGACAAGGGCAACAACAGGCAAGAAAGAATGAATCTGAAAAGGAGCTAGGGCGGATCCAAAAATGGCTGCTCACTATAATACGCAATGCTTATTAAATTGGTGATGGAAAGATCCCAAGAAATGAAAACAAAAGATGTAATAATGATGGCACATGGTGTCATGGAAAGGCCTTCCCAAACACAGAAGCACTGTTCCTTCTCAGAGGAAAACATATCTGTATTTCCCACAAGAGTATCATATACTCAACTAGGAGACACATTAAAATGTGCAGATATAATTCAAACTGGAACTCCCACACACGGTGTCTGAAAGGCAGAGTGTAAAAAGCCTAATTATGGGCCTTCTGGGTTCTCTAACTTTTATAAAGCCTTGGAAGAGAGACTTATCCTCCTAACTCTGTAAAGTAAGTACAATATCAGGCATCTGTGAGTCTGAGAAGGTATGCTGAAGCATTAATAAATGCTTATGAATCAATATGAGCCCCCAAGCGAACAAGCAGCATAAGATGGCATTTATTTTTCTCATAAAGTATGCCATGCATTTTCAATCCCTTGAGGAGAAAACAGTGTAAGGGGATTAGATAATTTGCAGCTTTGTTTCGTCCCTAACCTTCACTCCAAAAATGTAGCTATCCAAAACAGAGATTGGTCCCCAGCATCCCAAACACAGTGGAGCTCTGCTTGAGTAACCACTCCAAGTACATGCAGGCAGGTACCTCATCACTTGCACCTCTTGCAACCTGCCAACGAATATGCCCTTAGTTATGAAAGAATCCCATATAGAAAATTGGCTTCAATACTGCTTTACACTCAGAAAAATTCATGCTTCAATGATAAAATCCTAGGCAACATCCTCCATAAAATTATCAAGGTATGCTGACTTCTTTAGAAGTTTCTGAGATGCCTGTATGAGTTTCCTCGGTATTACTGTGAATAAAAATGTTAATGAGTTGAAATATTTTGTCCAAAATTATTCTGCTGGTGGCGTAAGTGACAGAACAGATGCTGACATTTTACATGTAGAGAGTTCCTCAGTGAAGGAGCACTTAATTAAAAATGGGGATTTGAGAGATTTCAGAAAATTTCATGTTTACCCTAAAAGTACCCAAAATTTAGTTTATTTTCTTTTTCATTAGCAAGCTAGTATGTTAGCCTACTGTGTTCTTGTTTTATTACTACTTAATGCTATAGGGGTGTTTAAACTTTTTTTATTAAAGTGGGAACTCCTACAAGCATAATTGTGTCATCTTTCTCCAAACACATACATAATTTTTACAAAGAAATCTAAAAGTTTAGAACTTTGCAAATATAGAAAGGATTTCAGCCACAAAATAAGTCTTGGTAGTTGGCAAAATAAGAATTTATGGCCAAATGGTGATTTCACATGGCTGCAATTTTATAAAAGGTTGGCACAGTGTTAAAGAAATGTAGCCTCAGTCTTTGAAAACAAATTTTCCTTTTGAGTTGAAAACTAAACATAAAAAACAAACTCAAAGGCTTGAGTGAAACAACTTAATTCTAGTGCCAAAAATTCAGGCCTGGCCTGGATGTCAATGATCAAAGTGGAGAAGCAGCAAGGTGGCATTCTGCTCCCACCAGTGCAGCCTGACTCTCTTCTCCTTCTTCCTCTGCTTTTCAAGGACAATCATTGCTCACAGCAAAGATTTTAGAAGGTGAGCTACCAATGCCACAGTAGCCATCATTATTATTTTTCTTTCCAATATTTCATGACTTCAAAACACACCAAGTCTGGTGAAAATGCCAAAAATGCATGTGATGACAGAGAATGTTGACAAACCACTCTTGCAAAAACAATTTTGGTGGCAAGTAACAGGAGATGTAATTCATATTTGCAGCTATAATTAAAAGAAGAAGTAGTAAAAAAAATTCTGTAACATCTGGATGCAGGACTGCGATAAACACACTAAATAAAGGAGATTTTAAAACCATCTTATATATTATTTCTAAAAATTTAAAATTTAATTGTGCTATATAAAACAACAGCCTGCAGTTTAAAGTGCATTTGTTCACTGATTCAAGTATTTATTGACTGCTTCTCTCCTGTCCTGCACTGTTCTCGGAAGCAAGAATCAGCTGTACACATTGTAGACAACAAGCCTCCCCTCCTGGAGTTTGCATTCTAGTAGAGAAAGATCTTGGAACCTCCCAACTAAACCAAGATGCTGGATAACATTTCTCACCAAACCTTACCTTAAAACTTATCACTAGGCTAACAAGAACGTGGAAGGGAAAGAGCAACAAGGCTGGCTTTTACCCTTCATGGTTCTGGTAAATCAGAGAATTCTTAAAGTTTCTCTGGTAATACAGTTTTCATTTTACTGATGTTGAATTACTGACGCTTTTCTTATGGTTAGCTTTTTAAAAAAAAATCATAGACCTTTTTAAAAAAGATGTTTTCTTCCAAAAGTTTTTAAATTTTCCTTTTCACATTTATGTATTTTATCCCTCTGAAACTGACTTTGGGCATAGTGTGAGGTAAGAATTCTATTTTATTTTTTTTCCATATGGCTAAATACTTGTCCCACAGAAAATGTGTTGAACAACATTCTTTCCTTGTCAAACCTGACAAGCCACATATATCATATATCATGACTCCATGTCTGGGTGCACTCGGTTCTATATTTTATCTTCTGTTCCATTTGTCTATTTGTCTATCTCTATAACTTTAAGGAAATCTCATAGAATTTACCACATTATTTGTGACTATCAGGATAAATGTTGTGTCTTCTTTCATTTTTGTAAGCTCTTAAAAACTATAGTGGCTTATGACCTATTCATCTTTTTATTCTCATAGCATTTAAACCAGTATTTCTAGACTATAAGCTTATTTGTTAAATAAGGGATGAGGTCAGTGGCAATACTGATCCTCAGCTGTAGATTCATAAATGTCCCCTCCTCTGACTATTTCAACAGAACTAAATTTATGCATGTGTTAACTATATTTTCTTATTTTCTGTCTTCTCAATGCTCTGGCATTAGGGCCTCACTGATCAGGGAAGGACTGCCATTTCCAGGGTTAGCCAATTCCTAGAGATAGAAGTCTATTCACCAGGCAGCATGCCTTTCACATGTAAACCTACCAATCCAAAGTTCAGACCCTCCAACTACCTCCTTTCTCTAGCTCTCACATACCAAGTCAATTTCCCCTACCCTGTCATCCCAGGACTGGGTACCAGGCAACTAGGAACAGCCCCTATGCTCCAGAGCCCACTGAAATCATTCATACTAGTAATCCTAAGTCTGCATACCATGCCTTGCCTTGCTATTTCCATAGAAATGACACTAAAGGCTGTTGCCTCATTTTGTTCCTTCTGCGTCCTGGCGCTTCCCACATGACCCCTGTTTCCAGGAATCCGTGAATATAAGCTTCTTCCTCCTCCATGACCATCACTTCCATGTCTGTATGTCTTACCACATCTGATTAAAACAAATCCCAGGTACACTTTAAAACAATGCACAATAGTAAATTTAGCTGTTATTTTCAGCAAACATGATTTAAATGAAAAAGCAAATTTAAACTGTTAGCTTGCCAGTGATTAAGGAATTTAAGATTTTAGAGGCAGTTCATTATTTTAAGCATTTGGTAACTGGTAGGATTATTCAATAAGAAACAAAGATATACTCAAATTGTTTCTCTTTGCATGTCCTAAAAAATCAGGCTCATATGAGTTTTATTTTGAACATTTATGAAGAAATTGTTCTTTTAAGAACAGAAAGTTAAATTCAGAACTGTGATAATCCTTAAACCTTATCACATTACAGTTTGTCCTATTCACAGATGACAAGGTGAACTATTGAACTGCGTGTACTGATTCTCTATATTCGTATTTCAAAGAACTATGTATTTGGAAGAGTTAATCACAACATGGAGTGCATCATATAAAATTACCTCACAAAGGTTTATTAAATTGAGCTGTCCAATACATACTCTGAAATGGGATCAAAACTAATCTTTCCAAAGAACAAAGAAGTAATCACCTAATTTTCTTCCCTTTGAATAAAAATAATTAAAACTAGTCTATGTTTAAGTAAATTCAACTTACTGAAGCTTCAGTTTTGCCTCCTATAGTACCACAATGATGAGTTTCTCTTGGATAAACTGCAAGGATTCTCAAGTAGGTCAAAGGGCTTTACGGTAATTTTAATTTTAACAGCAACACAGTGTAAAAGAGTAAACACAGCACTGCATGTTGAGCCAACACACTTTGGAAGACAGTTTCATCTGTGGAGCTCACACTCCAGCTTGATAACAATTTCTCTGGTTCTCAGTTTCCTCATCTCTATAAGAGACATGATAAGACTTGGCCTGCTTCCTATACAAGAATCGAGGAGAATGCGTCAATTAAATTTCATATCAATGTATTATTATTAGTCAAAATCATTATTCTATAAAGAATTTTATCTAATACCACTTTTATATGTCAATTTTATGAAATGTTAATGATAGTCTATCAAGAATTTCCCAAATATCAGAGACGTTGTTTCAATTTTACATCACAGTGAAAACTAGTTTCTTTGGTTTAAAAAAAAATCCATTAAGGTAAAATTTTAGCTTTTATGTTAATCATTTAAATATATATATATATATATATATATATATATATATATATATATATTTATGAGAGAAAGAAAGAAAGAGAAAGAAAAAGGGGGAGAGAGAACAGGATTCTTGCTTTATTGCCCGGGCTGGAATGCAATCTAAAAATAGTTATTAAAAACCTCTTTTATGCTGATAATTGTGCTTAACAATGGAGACAGGAAGGAATAAGAGAAGAAAATAACAAACAGCCAACCAATATTTCATTTAAGTCTGTGAAATGCTATGCAAATGCTGAAGAGTGATTTACTTCCAATTTTCCAATTATGTGGTCACTTTCAAAATAGGTGTAATGTGATACTGAGAAAAATGTATGTTCTGTGGACCTGGGGTGGAGAATTCTATAAATATTCACTAAGTTTACTTATTCCAGGTCTAAGTTCAAATCATAGATGTCCCTATTAATTTTCTATGTCATTGATCCGTCGAATATTAACATTGTGGTGTCAAAATCTCCCTCTATTATTGTGCGGGAGTCCAGGTCTCTTTATAAGTCATTAAGAACTTGTCTTATGTATCTGGGTGCTCCTCTATTGGGTGCATATATATTTATAATCATTAACTCCTGTTGTTGCATTGATCCTTTTACCATTATGTAATGTCCTTGTTTCTTTTAGTCTTTGTTACTATTAAAGTCTATTTTGTGAGAGACAAAAGTTACAACTCCTGTTTTTTTTTTCTTTTTTTTTTTGCTCTCCATTTAATTGGTGAATCTTCCTCCATCCCTTTAAGTCTTTGTATGTCGTTGCTTGTGAAATAGATCTGGATACAGTATAACGATGGGTTTTGACTTTTTATTCAATTTACCTGTCTGTGTCTTTGATTGGGGCATTTAATGCTAGCTGGCTATTTTGCCCATTAGTTGATATAGATTCTTCATTATAGAGATACTCTTTATGTTTTGGTAAGTTTTGGGGATGACTGATACTGGTTGTTCCTTTCTGTTTGTAGTGCTTCTTTCAGAAGCTCTTATAAAGCAGGCCTGGTAGTGATGAAATTGCTGAGTGCTTGCTTGTTCACAAAAAATTTTCTTTTTCCTTCGTTTATAAAGCTTAGTTTGGCAGGATATGAGATTCTGGGTTGAAAATTCTTTTCTTTGAGGATATTGAATATTGACCCCCACTCTCTTCTAGTTTGTAGGGTTTCTGCTGAGAGGTCTGCTGTGAGTCTGATAGGCTTCCCTTTATGGGTAACCTCACCTTTCTCTCTACCTGCCCTTAGAATTTTCTCCTTTATTTCAACCCTAGTGAATCTAGCGATTATGTGTCTTGGAGTTGCTCTACTTGAGAAATATCTTTTAGGTGTTCTCTGGATTAGCTGGAGTTGAGTATTGTCCTGCCTTACTAGATTAGGAAAATTTTCCTGAATAATATCCTGAAGAATATTTTCCAACTTGGATTCATTCCCTTCATGACATTCAGGTACACCTAACAATCATAAATTAGGTCTTTTCACATAGTCCCATATTTCTTGGAGACTTTGCTCATTTCTTTTTACTCTTTCTTCTCTAATCTTGTCTTCTCGTTTTATTTCATTAAGTTGGTCTTCTACCTCTGATATCCTTTCTTCTGCTTGATCAATTTGACTGTTAAAACCTGTGCATACTGCGTTCTCATATTGTGTTCTTCAGTTCCATTAATTCACTTATATTCCTCTCTAAATTGTCTATTCTCGTTAGGATTTCGTCAAACCT
Source organism: Aotus nancymaae (assembly GCF_030222135.1). Classification (NCBI taxonomy): domain Eukaryota; kingdom Metazoa; phylum Chordata; class Mammalia; order Primates; family Aotidae; genus Aotus; species Aotus nancymaae. The sequence goes on along the minus strand of NW_026988412.1, from coordinate 5,158,886 downwards.
GTTTTCAAGGTTCTTAGTTTCTTTACATTGGGCTAGAACATGTTCTTTTAGTTCACTAAAGTTCCTTATTATCCACTTTCTGAAGCCTAAATCTGTTAATGGAATGCACTCGTTCTCCATCAGGCCTTGTTCTCTTGTTGATGAGGAACTGTGATCACCTGTAGAAGGAGAGTCATTCTGATCTTGGGTATTCTCAGGCTTTTTACGCTGATTTCTTCCCTTCATTGTGAGTTCATCCACCTGTCGTCTTTGTAATTGCCTACTTTCAAATTAGGTCTCTGAGTAGATGTCCAACTTGTTGATTCCCAACGCCAAAATCTGAGTAACCCACCGGCCAGAACAGCGGCATCAAGATTCGTGGTGCTTTTCTGCACGGGAATCTCCAGTCTGGCTTCCCTCTTGAGTCCCTTCTTCAATCAGGTAAATGGGTGACTCTGCCTTTCCGGAGCTCCAAACATTGATCAGTCCCATTTACTCTGCACCAAGAACTGTCACGCCGGGGCGCCGGCAAAACTGCGACACCGGCCACGAGAGTCACCCTGGCGACCCATGGGGCTCCTCCGCTGGGAATCTTCTGGTCCGTGGGTAACAAAAATTTATCTGAAAGTGTGGCATCCTCTCGTTCTGTGTGTTTTCTCTGGGAGCTACAGTCCTGAGCTGCTAGTGATCAGCCATCTTGGATCTCTCTCCAATCATTTAAAATATTGTTTGGCATTTTAGTAACTCTCTTTTACTTAAACTATTACTTTGTAGGGTTGTTTTCATACAAGGTTATGTGTGTGTGAACATGAATGGGCAATCAGAAAAGTCTTGGCTCTAGTCACCCTTTACCGCACTGATTCCTCAGAGCACGAGTCTCCCTGACACTCCACAAAACAAAGCAAAACAAAACCCAGCTCCTCCATGGTCTCCCCATTCTCATCAGCCTGGTCACACAGGTGAGAGAACTTAGCCATTGTGAGGCTCACTTACCCAGTGTCACACAATATGTGTGTGTATGTGTGAATAGCTAAAACTGCAGACTGCTCCACACACACTATTTTGGGCACCTAAGATGTTAGTTCATTCATTTATTCTTCCAACAACCTTTATAAAGTAGGGGCTGTTATTCCAATTTACAGACAAAGAAATAGAAGGACAGAGATCGAGTAACTAGCTCAAGACTACCTAGCTATTCCTTGTCAGTGCCTGGAAGCCAACCAGAAAGTTTGGCTCTCAAGGTTAAAAAAGTTGCAAAAAAATAAGGAATATGAAGTTTTTTTTTTAAAGTTTAGAAACAAAACTAAATGATATGTTGCCTGACACACATGGTATTATTGTGAAAACAAATTTGTGCTAGGGTTCCAGGATAATGCGATAAGGGGAGACCTCACTGGCTTGGGTGCCATGCTAGGTCTTAAGTTGGGTAGTAGACTCACTGGTGTTCACTTTATTACTGTGCCCTGTAACTTACATATTAAATATGTTGCAACTTACATTTTATGTATCAAATACTTTAAAAAATTCAAAAATTAATCAATAAGCTATCTAAACTCCTGGATTTATAACATGTATGAGTTGGAAAAATCACTCTTCCTCTTTCTAGAGTAGAAGAAATTACATCAGGGATGGTAAAGGCTTGGCATGAATACCATCCCTTCCTCCTACAGTGGGCAGTGGTCAGGAGCACGGCACATTTCCTCCTACAACTGTTTCAGAACCCTCTGCATACAGGACTCCAAGAACTCACAGCTGATCTCCCAGCTGTGTGCATGAGTGCCTCTTTTTCAAAATGCAGTTTACCTGTTAAGTTTGAAGCATCAGTGGGACTCAGCTGTAACCAGTGACGGGCATCAGCATCAGCCACAACATCTGTGGGAGTATTCAGCTCTGGGTCTTCCTCACAGGTCTGCCATGGGCCCATGGACAGCTCTGCCTCATTGTTACAGCCTGGAGCTGTGTCACTGTTGGTACTTTCACCTGGTACAAGAGAAGAACCAAAGTTTAAGATAAAAAGGAGCTGAAAATCAGAATGTTCACAATTACTGTTATGCAAGTAACTAAACATTCAAACAGCAGACACAGCAGGAATCATTCACGTTCTTTGGCAGAACCTGCAGAACGTGAGAGGAGCTCAAAAAGTGAATCTTCCAAATACAGAATATTAATAGGCATTATGAGCACCACTATGCATCATTCAAGTGGCACTCGTCAACATGTCTTCACTCAGCATCCCCTCTACCCAAATTACACCAAATCCTAAAGTGTGCTAGACTTACAAAATGAGGGTGGGTGGAGGAACAAGGTAATAACTGATCCACCACAAATGCAAGTTTACTCTGCTGGAGAGAAGAGTCTAAAGATGCTGTATTCCCTAAGCCTCACATGTAGATGTAAACCTAGGGTGGCCCATTCAGTGTTATTTGGGGATACAGCACCCCTATATAATACAACAGATTTTCTAGAACAGAAATTCTCCCCTTTAAACAGTAATAAGTTCTAATTTGTCAGAATGTAATAAGGCTGAGCTACTAAGACTTACAGCACTATTTAGTCTGACATAAAAGAAACCTAGACAGTTCTGCTTCTCAAAGTCTCCTGTCTACTTCATAACAACTTTATGTGTCTACATCTCTGTCTGCTCACCCTCCTGGCTGCTGCTCTCTGTATCTCCTCCTAAGAGTCCCCTACCCTTGCTGTTTCTAACCTGCTGTCCTTTATTTACTCACAAAGTTGTCTTAGTAACAGGTGATCAATGGTAGGTCCCAAACTTCATCTCCCAAAGAGCTCTAAGCCAGCAGGGTGAAGATGGAGCTCCTCTGCACCCATCAGGAACCGTCCTGAACTTGAGGAGGTGTTTACTATGCTACTCTGGCACCTGACTTCAGGAAAGCAGAGTATTAAGACTGTATTTTACGGTATATGTTAATACGTCTCAGGATTCTAATCCCATTTCATTTCAAAGTATTTATCCCATTGACTTCAATGTACTTCTGATGGCTTTTGCTTCTAGCCTCTGGGAACTTTCTGGGGAAGATAATTTTTCTCTCTGGTCTGTCTGCTCACTCATGCCATCAGCCTCTGATGTACTGCTCACCTGAAGAAAGGCCCAGGGGTAGAAAGACAGGCCTCTCAAAGTACAGGTGAGTAGAACTGGTTTTTTGTATGTAGGGATGAACCTTTCATCAATCCTACGATTCTAGGAATAAAAAGGTACCATTTAACAATCACCTCTCCTAAATTGATAAGCAATCACTCAAGTTAGAAGGTAAAAAGTGAGAAGAGCTCCTGAGTCCAGTCGCTTGAAATCAGCCTGGGCAACATGGTGAAACCTTATCTCTATAAAAAACAGAAAAATTAACCAGGCGCATTGGCATGTGCCTGTAGTCCCAGCTACTCAGGAGGCTTGAGTGGGAGGATCACCTGAGCCTGGGGAGGTTAAGGCTACAGTGGGCCATGATTTTACCAGAACACTCCCATAATTGTGTCAGAGCACTCCAGCCTAGGCAAAAAAGACTATGTCTCAAGTCACAATAATAATAATAATAAATAACATAAAAAGAAAATAGAACATGTTGACTCTGTAGTTGGAGGAACAGATCACATTTCTCAGAACTTACTCTTCTGTCTTTCCCTACATTTTCCATGTGTCTGCTGCAAATCATCATTCAAATCCAATTCAGCAGGGCTGCTGCTTCTTCGAACTAAGATCTTCAGACAAAAAGAAATGCTGTATTTACTACAGGAAAGTTTTTATTTCTACAAGACTTAAGTTTCTAGCCCAAATTTCTAAAGAAAAAGAAACAAACAATAACAACTAAATAAATTGATGTTTTCTATTTGAAGGATATGTTTTCACAAATTACTATATTTAATTTCATGTTACTCAAGATCTGAAACTTTATATCCTCTACTTTGTCAATTTACATCCAATTAAACTGATCTAAGAAGGAATGCCAAATTATAGGGAAGAAATTTGTGTTAAAGTTCTATTTATTTTTCTGGTCAAGCACAAATATATAGTGAACACGGTGCTCTAGGAAGGCCTAGATTACCCATACAAATGGTGAGTGTGCTGGGAGGGAAGGCGCAAACTCCACCAAGAGTTCTAAAGTTCCACTCCGCGTCTTCCTAGTTAAGTGTGCCACAGACTCTCCTGAGCATTGCTTAACCTTGTATTAAATTCACAGGATTAAAAAAAAATCCGGAGGCAATCTGCATCCTCTAAAAAGTTATAATATGCTTGGAGAGACAAAACATACATAAATTACACAAAATAATTACAATGTATATAAGCAAAATATGCCAATTTTTTGAAACAAAATATTTTGAAACAAAAATGGCCAATAAACATACGGGAAGATTTTTAACCTCATTAGTAGTCTAAGAAATGCAAAATAAGATATCCTATTTTCACCCAGTTGACCAATAAAAATGAAAAAAAAATCTGATATTAGAAAGTATTGGTAAGAATGTAGATGAATGGAAGCTCTATACAATGTTGGCAAAAATATAAGTGATGCAACCACTTTGGAGAACAGGGGCTATCTTGTAAAGAAGAACGTTCTTGTATTCTATAACTCATTAATCCTAAACAGCCATTGCAGAGAAAACATTAAACATGCAGATCCTGAAATACATACAAGAATGTACATGACTACAGTTTTCATAAAAACAAAAAGGTGGAAACAATCTAAAGGTCAACCAACAAGAGAATGAAAAAACACACTGTGGTCTGCTTATAGTGGAACACCATATCATAGAAAACGATGAACTATCGCTATACGCCACAATGTGGATAAATCTTAAAAACACCTAACTGGGTAAACAAAGCAACAGTACTTTATTTGAAAATCAGAAGTAAGGAAAGCTAAAGAACATTCTGTTTGGAGATACATACTTATATAACAAAACTATAGAGCAAAGCAAGGGGATGACGAATACAAAGCCAAGATAAGGCCCCTCTCTGCGGGGAGGCAGCAGAGAGAGGGAACAAGGAAGGAGCGTAGAAGCCAAAAAACAACACTGTAGATATTCCTGATCTGAAGCTGATGGTGGGTTCGTGGGTATTTATACCATTGCTGAAAACAGAATATACAAATGTAAACTGGTACATGCCCTTTAAAAAATAAAGAAAAAAGAAACTTAACATGGGTTATTGTCCAGTAAGAGGGGAACAAAAAGAGGCCCTCCCTTTTTTATTTTGTATCTTTCTGTAATGTTTGAGTTTTCTATGAATACATGCTACATTAAAAAAAAAGAATAGGGGTTATGTGCATGAATGAGTTATGGGTTTATGTTTTAATTTTCTTCTTTATATTTATATACACATGTAAATAAGTGCCATTTAATTTATTTTATTTTATTTTAAAGAAACCTACCATCTTTGTGAATACTCACTGATTCTAGTAACTCATGTCAGGTGGAGGCTACCTAAACTGATGTCAAGAATGGGGAATCTGAAATGTAAGTTTAACAGGCAAAGGTAACTGCTTAAAAATATCCAGTGCCATACACAGATCAGGCTCTGAAGAACTCAAACTCCATTTTCATGTTAATTTTTTCCTATTTTTGTAATGTGACTGTAATTTTACATAGAAAGCAAGCAAAATATTGAAAGATCTCAACATCATTTGGGCCTATAACCTGTCTAAATGGAAAAAAATGTTTTAATTATCACTGCCACCAATAAATACACTTACTGAGCACTAACTAATGTTTATTTTTAATGACAAACTGAAATGGTTTGAAAACATCTTACTGTTATTCCTTCATGTTCTCTCTTCACATGTCCTTTATTCTCTTGAATAGGCTGAGGCTCTGAAGAAGTCAAATTCTGTGCGTTTTCTGCCTTTTGACCTAGAAATGGTGGAGCAGGGGGTAGCAGAAATAGATAGAAGGAATGTTTCAGAAAGTAAAACTGGAAAATGATTTTATATGTAAGTAACTATTAAACTCAAATATTCTAAGATAAGTAAAACCAGGAATTATGGGCCTGGCAAAATAGCAGCCTATGGGTCAAGTTCTTACTTTAGACCTGGTCTCTTGCCCACAGAGAGCTCTGAAGAGAGTGGATTGATTACTGTTCTCTGTGGCCAAGTTCACTTAGCGCATTTATGCTTGTACAGGGGAGGGCAGTGAAACCCTTCCTGGGGTCTGGGGGAAGGTATCTCAGAGAAAAGGTGCCTAGGGTGGCCTGGTGAACTAACAGGAAGAAGAGAGCAGTAAGGTGCGTCAGTATTGCTTGAGAATAAAGACTGATGGGAGCACAAATAACCAGTTTTCAGTAATAAAAAAAGGAATATCACCACAAAGCCTGAAAACACTAAAACTGATCATAAGAGGATTTTATGAATAATCTGGGACCAATAAATTTGAAAAAAAAATGAGTTTCTAAAAAAACATAATTTATCAAAGTCAAAACAAGAAAAGGAAAATCTAAATAGTCCTATAACTTTTATTTTTTAAACTTTTTAAATTTTTTAACTTGACATATAAAAACTGTGTTAGTGTATTGTGTACAGCATGTTGTTTTAAAATGTGTGTATATACTGTGCAATAGCTAAATTAAGCTAATGAACATGTATCACATACTTACTTTTTTGTGGTGAGAACACTTAAAATCTACTCTCAGCAATTTTCAAGAATACAATATACTGTTACAAATTATAGTCACCATATTGTACAACAGAGCTCTTAAACTTATTCCTCCTCCATAACTGAAATTTTGTTAAAATATGAATGATATTTTAAAACATTCCTACAAGAAAAATCCAGGCAACTGGTAGTTTCTACCAAATACATACGGAAAAAAATAATAACTTTATATAAAAACCTTTCAAAAATTTTTCAGATAACACATTTTCTGAAGCTTTTATTGTATTTTCTTATTTCAAGGGAATTTCTAAGATAGAATAATTCCCTACTCATCTGATGAGACTAGCATGACCCTGACATTAAAAGATAGGAGATAACTTTTGACAAATAGAATGTCTTAATTTATGACACCCAAACAGAATAAATACATCACCGATACCATACACACTTTAAACATACGCTTTCACTGAGAAACACATTCTTCACTGTTTATAGGTCAAACCATCTGTCTCCTTGCTTTCCACACCCTGTTGCTGTTGCAAGTTGTTGGTGAAACCATGTAGATTAATGCTATTAAAAGTTATTATTTTCAACCTCAGCAGAGTCGGCAAGCTGCTAATAACCTTTTCACAAGTCTGGTCAGCTTTCCATTCTCATTTTCAACTTTAATGGCTCTTCTCACAGCCCTTTCCCTACATTCCTGCCCCCCATCCTGCCTCCCTGCCTTCTGTAATACTTAATTGATGCCCTTCCTGACTTCGTGTTATAACAGTCTCTGTTTCTCTTCTACTCCAGCCACTTGGACTCCTGTCTAGTTCTCAAACATGCCAACCTTTAAAAAAGTGGGTATATATCTACATATAGATATATATAATTTAGACAAATGTTTAAATAGTGCAAATATTTCACTGCCATAAATCATATCCTTGCAATCAAATTAAAAAGGTTAACTCCCTTGAAATAAATATATTTAGAATACATGTACAAAGTAATGCTTTATGCAGCTTTTATTCCTCTACCAGAATCTATAGTTCTGTATTAATCACTAAAGACACCACGTACCCTGAGAAAAATCTGAGCACAGAGGCTCGGGGATATCAGAGGTGCTGCTGCTCCGAAGGACCTGCTGCTGCTGTCCCACAGTGAGATGGCCAGATCCAGATGCAGGTGCATTTTCTGACTGTTGACACTCCTCCACTTCTGTGAACATTAACACAAAACATGCAAAGTTACAGTTCAAGACTTTTAAAAACACATTCACCACTTAAAACAACAGATTTAAAAAATAAAATTTCAAATGCTTTTCACAAAGTCAGATAATCTGCATTTACACCATCAAATTTCCTACACATGCTAACCCCTAATATTCCACTCCAATAACACATTTTCCACTTAAGCTCTATAAAAACTTTTATTTTTCAATCAAAGTAAAGGAAAAAAGCCACAATAAAAGGTTAAGAACTCTAAAAGTCATTTGGAATTTCAGGGCCAGGCATGCCAAGGAAAGGGAGATCCAGGAGATGCATAGAATGGGTAATTTACATTTGAGAAGAACAAAAAACAACCACACACACACAGACACACACACACACACACACACCCTAAAGGAAGATGAAAGGAAACATGGGAATTTCTACTGCATTATTCCTTTTTAACAGATAAGTGCCCAACTGTCCAAAATAAAATTCTATAGTTATTTAATGGCTTATTTCATCAAATGCAATGTCAAATTAATCTCTAAAGTACAGAATGATTCACAGGTATTTAGAGTAAACCAATATATATATGACATAAAATAGAAAACCATAAATGGGTAGGGACCACAGGATGATCTCAGTATTATTACAAGCTATATTTCCCTAAAGAATGAGTTCCCCCCAGCTCAGTTCTAAACTGCACAGTACACTTTAATCTGTAAAGACCACCCAAGGCACTGGAATTATCACCCCACCCTCTCTCTCTAGAGTTACAGTTTTAGGGTTGCATCATCTTTTACACAGGTTGTTTTAAGAGCCTGCTAACTAATCACCAATCACTGTCCCCATCTTCTTACCACCTTCCTATTTATCCTCTCCATGCTCCCTCTAAAATAAAGATCTGACAGTGCCACTCCTCTTAAAACCGACCAAAGCCCTCTCTTGTTATAGAGTCATCAAACACATGCTAGTCAGGGTGAATACGGGCTCTCCTTGATCTCACAGGACATACTGATCCCCTTGCAAGGTTCTCTAGCTCACTTTAATCTCCAGTAGTACTAACCAAGTTGGCAACTGCTGCTCTCTTCCTCCTGCTGTTTACTCCCCTATGCTAAACTCACACATGCTCCCTCATCCCTCTTTGCTGTGCTGCCCTGGGAATATCCCCTGTAGGACTCACTCCCTGGCCCGCATGTAAGCCCCACTGCTATGTTTCTCACTAGATTCCACATACACTGAAGTAGTCATAAAACTCTACATCCACATAACTAGAATAAAGTATTTTCCAAAAAGTTTAATCTGTTAATTACTACTACTAAGAAGAGGCTGATCAAAACAGCCTGTAGTATCTTAACTGGCTGGGTCACCTGGTTTATCACCTGAAATGAAACTCATTGCCAATTATACAGGGCCAACCTCTGTATAATCCTTTAATCTGAGTCATAAAGCAAAGTGATGGCTCACCTTACACATGAAGTATGTAGGAAGATTCTAAATTTAATACACAGGATTTCAATAAAGGGTTGCTGCTTTATTTTTTCTATCCAAATGAAAATGCCATTTTATAGTATGTTGATACAGTTACAAGACTTTAAAACTATGAAATTTGTGTGATCCTTCACTTACAAAAATTTATCTATTTCCTTTTTTTGGAAACAGTGCCTTGCTCTGTTGCCAGGCTGGAGCGCAGTGGTGTGATCATAGCTCACTGCACACGTGACCTCCCTGGCTCAACTGATCCTCCCACCTCACCCTCCTGACTATCTGGGAGTTCAGGTGCATGCCATTTTGGCCACAAATTTTTGTCTTTTTGGAGAGATGGGGGTTTTCCATGTTGCCTAGGTCTCAAGCAGTCCGCCCACCTCAGCCTTCCAAAGTGCTGGGATTACAGGCATGGGCCATGGTGCCAGCCCATAGTCTAACTTTAGATGCTGGTAGGAAACTGAGTTTGGAGTACAAGCCAAGATAGGCCACGGTAGAAAGAAAAGGCAGATACGTTAAAGTCTCATGTTTCCCACGTTGTCTTTGCCTTCGTCTTTTGAACAGCCAAGAACTGTTCAATTTTCTACAGAGAAACACAAAGCATATGTGCACATTTTTAATCTACCTACACATCCCAAAGTATAGACTACATCCTTCTCACAGATCTATTTCTAGTCTCTTCAGCCTTCAGCAACAGAAGCCAAATAACACGATAGGACCAGCCCTTCCAGCTGTCTTCTTTCATTGTTTATTCTAATTATCCAAGATGTTGAAACCTTCTGGAAGGAGTTTATATTTGTTAATGAATCTACTTGTTAATCTAGTATCAGCAGAGGGAGCCCAAGAGCTTCCTAACTTTCTAAAATATAATTGGCAAATGCCATTTTTTATGGATAGTGGGAAGAATTGGTTTTATTCTCTGAAGCCTGATGCCAAAAACTGATAGATGTTGATTCTGGCCTATGAGGAGGAGCAAATAAGAGCTGAGCCAACACTGGCAGCATCTTTCTAAAGATAAAGAACATCGCCATCTGGTGGGATACAATATAGCCACAGCACCATTGCTTCCAAATTAGAGTGTCCCCACTGGTCCTCAACACAGCAGACGGACGAAGAGCCTGCCACCACCAGCTGGTCTGCCTTACCAACAGGCTGGCCCAATGCAGCTTTTAAGGCTTTGTTTTTATAAAACTGTCAGGAGGGACTTATCAGATGGAGAAAGTCCAAGCCTTTAGGGATAGTGGTCAGTGGCAGGGTGTTGAGTGGGAAGGAAGGGGAGAGTTATGACGCTTAAGTGTGCTGTTGTGTTGTAGGTACCCTGAGCTACTCCTGTAGTTGACTATCAATTGAGACAGTATGAAAAGGGAATTTTCAATTCTCCTTATCCCACAATTTAAATCTGAATTCCTGATTTGTAAGGGTACATTTCTCGGCATTCTCATCCTTTATGTTAAATACGTGTTTTGTAGAAATGAATACATGAATGACAGAAACATTTTCTTTATACTGTTTTTCCTTTTCATATAGTTCTTGGGCTCCCTCTGCTGGCATTTTATTTAAGAAAGAACAATTTATGTTAAAGCTGCTCTCATTCTATGGGGTTAGTTGTAGCAGTTGTTCTTTTATAACAAATGAAAATCATTTTAATAGTGATATGCAAATATCAAAAGACAAGATTATCTGATATTTAAAATAGAGAAAGAATTATATCAGTTACATTAAAATTACATAATAAATCCTAGATCTATCACATCTTCTATTTTGAATGTCACACAATTTCTGTTTAAATCACTTCTAAGAGCTAAATTCTATCTTAGATTTGCCAAATAATATACTCTCTAAAGCCTAGCTAGTCCCAATTGCCCAGATTTTAAAAGCACTAACTTTCTCGTCTCTTGACAATGTAAGTTACACAATACCATTACTAAACCATTACTTTCTAAAGCTCCATTCAAAACACTTGAAAATGATCTAATTTCATTTTTTCCCATTAAGAAAAGGCAGTGTGATCAAATTAAATTAAGTGTGTAAGCTTTTCAGTAACTTCTATATTTTTCCAGATCTCTATTTTTCACAGCAATTTCACTCACATTTTAAGGCTTCCTTAATCAGTCTTCCATTTACTAAATGAAGTGAGGCTCATTCTTCAATAACCAAATTTCTGAGTTCAATTTATCCCTTTTACAAGGTTGCATAAGCAAAATAAATAGTATAATTTCCTAATTTTTAAAACACCATGCATGATACCAATCTGATCCTATAAAAAGCATAGGAAATGCGCACCAACTTAGCATCTTGAGGTTTCCCACAAGATCAAATTTCCCAAAGGTAAATCAGACCACGTCCTGACAAAAAAGCACTTCCTGGAAGCGTGTAAACCAGATGCAGAAGCAGTGAGGAAAGGTTTGCCATACCATTCCAATATGTCTTTTTAGAATAAGGGGAGATTGTTGATCCTCTCATTACTACTATTACAATATTCCTAAAAGAAAAATAAAATCTACCATCTGTGTGGCCTGTTAAGTGCTACAGATTGATAAATGTCCCAACCTAAAAAGCAGTTAAAATTGTAGAAGAGGCACTCACAGCACTTTGGGAGGCTGAGGCGGGCAGATCACGATGTCAGGAGTTCAAGACCAGCCTGGCCAACATGGTGAAACCCCGTCTCTACTAAAAATACAAAAAATCAGCTGGACATGGTCGCATGTACCTGTAATCCCAGCTACTTGGGAGGCTGAAGCAGAAGAAATGCTTGAACCGGGACCGGAGAGGTGGAGGTTGCAGCGAGCTGAGATCACACCACTGCACTCCAGCCTGGGCTACCGAGTGAGACTCTGTCTCAAAAACAAAATAAAGTATAGAACAGCTGGAAAGAACTGTTCTCACGAAGAAAAAAAAAAGGAAATCACAAAAACCGTCAGTCCTACCTCCCCAACTGTGTTTATGTAGCTATTTATATTAATGGAAACAGGTGGTTGTGACTCCAAAACACAACATCACTTCTTCCTCCCAGAATACAAACAACCTGCCCAAAATTCTGCTGCTGCTGTCAAACACAATCCCAGAAAGATCAGAAAAATATACAATCCTGGCTAAAAGTAAATAATTCTCTATTGCTTATATTATTAAAACAATTTTGTTGGGTTGACTAGTTACAGAGATAAGAATAAAAACAAAAAAAAATGTTAACTTAAATGTAAACAAAATTAGCAATCAATCACTGATAGGGTACAGAATTTGTGGCCAGAAAGCAAAATTAAGTGTCCTATTATCTAGCAGTAGGTTAGCAGGATATGCCTACACACTAGGATTTAAACTGGAGGACAAATTCAATACTTTAATGTACCAACCAGTAGAGAATATACAATCTGTCCTTGGGTCAGTCTCTTGACAGGACAGTCACAAAGGACAAAGGCATCAATTTAATCAGTAAAGAACCAATGGCATCAGGCTAAGCAGCTCACCATCATAGTAGTCAGATGAAACAGAGAATGGCAGGTTGTTCTCAAAGCCACTATACCCTGAAGTCCTTCCACCCCTTGTGCTACAAAATCAAGAACAAAGATAGCAAAGGCAGGAAACTACAGACCGAGCCCAGGACACTTGATTCCACTCTAACATAGGATTTCTCAGCCTCAGCACTGCTGTTATTTTGGGCCAGACAATTCTTTGTTTGGGAGCTGTTCTGTGCATTGCAGGCTATTGAGCAGCATCAATAGCTGACTTCCACCCACTAGCTGCCAGTAGCACTGTCCTACTTGTGACGATTAAAAGTGTCTCCAGGCATTGTTGAAACTGTTGCCAGTTGAGAACCACTTCTCTAAATCATATTTAACTTCAGTTGGAACTGTATATGTATACACAGGAACCAAGAGTCTTAGTAAAATAAAATGTTATATTGCATGAGAACAAAAGCTTCCAAAATTAAATTACTAACAGGAAGAGATTTATTGTGGGAACATGTTTTGGACAAACTAGTAAAAAACTTAAGAGAACCCAAATATGAAAAAAAATGGACTGTGACAGAAGAAAACTTTTCACCACAAAAAAATTCTTTTGGGGTATATATCAGCCAAATGGGGTAAAATCATTTTAAATACTTTATTAATAATCTCTAAATAGCTTTTTTTTGAAAACCAAATAATTGGGCAGTTAAAACTCAATACTAATTAACTGACTAGTGACAATTTTCCCATGTACCATTCTCACTGTTTTTTTACCTTTAATAGTTACTGGAGAAAAAGAGTTTTCTAAAAAAACATTATAGTCCTCACTCTTGGTAAAACTAACTTCTTCCCTTAAATTCTATAAAGTAATATGGTATTTTGCACAGCCAGCAGAGGACTTAAGCTTTAATTTTCCTTTGCTAAAACATAGTATAACATAATTTAGTACTACAGAAAGCCACAACTAGGTTATCACCAATGTTAAAAAAAAAAAAAAATACTAATCTTTGGGAGGCCAAGTCTGGTGGATCATGAGGTCAGGAGTTCAAGACCAGCCTGGCCAACATGGTAAAACCCCATCTCTACAAAAAGTACAAAAATTAGCCAGGTGTGGCGGCACACGCCTGTAGTCCTAACTACTCGGGAGGCTGAGGCAAGAGACTTGCTTGAACCAACCAGGAGGCAGAGGTTGCAGTGAGCCAAGATCGCGCCACTGCACTCCAGCCTGGGCAACAAAGCAAGACTCTGTCTCAAAAAAAAAACAAAAACAATAACTACTAATCTACAATGTCAAATTTCTGAAACTAAAAAAGATCATAAAAATGATCTTTCTCTTTTTAGGAAGAAGATCCAGTTCATCCTAGAATCACTACAAAATAATTAGACACAGACTTAATTGTTCACTATAGAGCAAGGTAAATCCTGTTGAAGTAGCTAGGCTAAAAATGACTTTTGGTGCTATGATGTCTTAAATAAAATGTACTGTGTGTAAATCATACATGGCTAAATTCAATTTTAATTGGCCAAAGTACAGGAACAACATTTCTTTGTTTTGAAAATTACTGCTTTTTTGCACTGGTCCTTTTTCACTCAAATTTCAATAGTCAATATGAATCTACATAACTGATCATTACTTCACATATATGATTTGTTAACTCCAAGTAGATCCTGCCTACATAATTTTTCTAGTTTATTGACTTTTTTTGGAAGACACAGCAAGCATTGTAATACTGACATGTTCAAAACGTTTATGAAAATCCACTTACTTTCTATGGGCACTCTATAAAGACACACTAAGGCAGGCATCACATTTCCCCCTATTAAAAGCTATGGACTTAAAATCCTTCTATCCTCCTTAATTGTTATTGCAAAGACCAAAGTCACAGAAATTTTTCTTGACTATCTAATTGCCACTAACCATCTAACTACACAAAGACAATTACTAGCATTCACTGCAATTTAACACTAGTGCGATGGTCAGGCACATGTGTGATGTGGGCATATTAACAAAGGAAGCAAGGCCCGGAGGCAAGCGGGAGAAGCCTGGCAACAGTGATGGACACATGAGACAGCATTACAGTACCTGACAGCCTGTGAGAGCAAGAAGAGTAAGAGAGACCAGGTAAGAGAGCGCTCACGGTGTGAAGGAGGAGCGGGACGCTTTTAGTGGCAGGCAAAGCCTCAGAAAGGTGGACACAGTTGCTGATAGACTGGCTTCGCTTAGCTTCCAGGAGAGATAAAGCAATAATTATGTCAGAAGAACAGTAGGACCTTTCACTTTATTATTATTACTTTTCTGGGCTCTCTCTAAACATTTAAAGGAAATCATTTAAACTTTAAAGGAAGTCAGTACAAAGTATAGTATTTAATTGTAGTCTCTAAATACAGTCAACTTTCAGTCAGTCATTCTAATGACATAGAAGAATGCGCAATCCACAAATAATTTTCTTTTGAAATGCTTTATATGTTTAGCCTTTCCTTCTTTCTGCTGCGTATCAGATTCACATTCGGGTTATTTGCTTGGACAGACATTATAATCAGTTTTCCTTTCCTCAAGGACATGTACAAAAAGACCATGGTGAAAGGGAATATCTGGCCTTCTTTCAGAAGTTGGTTTGCTGAGAGCTGACTGTATTCAAAAGGAAATCATTTAGTAAATTAAATATCCGAAAAGCTCAAGAACACATACACGTCAAGTTAAACATTAAAAGATTTGATATTTGAGGAAAAGGTAAAATCTCCATGAAACCCATCCTTTTATGTCACATTTCATGCTTATTAAATCCATACATCTTTAATGTCAACTTTATGGTATTCTTATGTGTTCTATATACTGCTGGTCAAATAAACATTGGGAAAATTGAATGGACACACGAGGAAAACATGCTTCATATGTGTAAAACCACAATCAGCAAAATCAGTTTTATCCTAAGACAAAAATATAAAGATTTACTTGCCGCTTCACTATTTTTATGTGACTTCAGTTAACATTAATGAAATGGACACAAATGGTAGTGACACATTTGCAAAAACTGAAACAAACTTTTTACCCTAATGTCCTTTCCCCTACCCTTTGCCTATTAGAATTCCCAGTAGGCTGGGTGTGGTGGCTCACGCCTATAATCCCAGCACTTTGGGAGGCCAAGGCGGGCAAATCACCTGAGGTCAGGAGTTAAGACCAGACTGACCAACACGGTGAAACCCCATTTGTCCTAAAAATAAAAAATTAGCTGGGCATGGTGGTGCACTCCTGTAATCCCAGCTACTTGGAAAGCTGAAGTGGGAGAATCACTTGAACCTGGGAGGCAGAGGTTGCAATGAGCCAAGATCTCACCACTGCACTCCAGCCTAGGTAATAGACCAAGACTCTATCTCAAAAAAGGAAAAAAAAGAATCCAATGATAGAAAGGCTGGGTGTGGTGGCTCACTCCTGTAATCCCAGTACTTTGAGAGGCAGAGGCAGGCAGATCACCTGAGGTAAGGAGTTTGAGACCAGCCTGGACAATATGGTCCCAACATGGCCTGTCTCTACTGAAAAAAAAAAAAATTAGCCTGGCATAGTAGTGCACACCTGTAGTCTCAGCTACTTGGGAGGCTGAGGCAGGAGAATCGCTTGAACCTGGGAAGCAGAAGTTGCAGTGAGTTGAGACTGTACCACTGCACTTGAGCCTGGGGGATGGCACAAGACTCCAACTCAAAAAAAAAAAAAGACTCTAATGATAGAAGAGAATTGTTTTTAGGAATTGGAATGAGAAACGAAATCAGTGAATGAACATCCTCAAAAGTTGCCTGTTAATCAGGAATTGGGTCTCTCCTCAGGGGAGAGAATGACAGAAGAAGGGAGAAGCAGAATAGGCCATGCATGCAAATAAGGTGATAATTTCCAGCAAATACTACAGCAAAAAAGGATGAGAGAGTTACAGTTAAGGTGGAATATATTTTCATAAAAACTCCAACAGGATTCTAAACCATCTGTATTAAGCTTTTACTAAGCACTATAGAATATGTTGAGCTTTAATGAATCTGTTTTATGGCCAGAGGATCTTGTGACTTTCTTAAGTTAACATGCTAAATAGCAATTAAAATTGTCTTAAACCTAAGTTACAGGTTCAAAGTCACTGGGGAGGAGGTGGCTTTATTTGTTCTTATTAAATGCTGTATACAAGCTTCTTTTTCAAGAGTTCACTTTTTGTTTTAAGAGTAAAATATAGCAAAGTTGTCCAATTAACTGCGGGTTGTTGGTCAAGTTCTTGTTAATTGAAATAGGCTACAAAGGTATAACATCCACAGGCACGAAAAGGCTTGATTTTCCAAAGGAGTAAAATATGAAATGTCTATCTAGTCCTGAAAACTAAAGTGTACAATTCTCCTATTCTTTGCTGAAACAGGTTGCCACACTCTGAAGATCAATATTGTTTAACATTAACAATAATGCAACAACTGGTGTATTTATTAACAATCTGTTTTCTTCAAGGTTCAAACAAAAACTCTATTTTCTCCATTTTGCACAAATATCTCACTCAATATTAACATCACAAGTTCTTTTTCACACTGGAAAATTTAGAAATAAATAACTGAAAACTGCAATTTGAAAAGTAACTAGAGCTGAAAGCTAAAAAGATATAGACATTTCATTTAATATAAGGTCTAATATTTAAATTTTGACTAGAATTTTAACACACTTTATGCCTATAAATTCATTTTAGATAATAATAGATTTTTGAGAAGCATTTAAATAAATGTTTACCAGTTGCTTTTTGGCGAACAATATTTCTCGCCTTCTCCACTCCCGGTGCTCCAGACGTGGTGGCACTCCTAAATCGCATAGGCTCGGTCACATCTGGGTGGCTCCGCCAGCTGAGAGAAAAGGATCTCCCCACAGTGGTTCCTTTCTGAGGATCTAGAACACAGCCTGATAAAGGATAAGAAAAATAATCTAATGGCTGAATTCATTATTATTCATTTCATAGCTTGTGTTGCTCAGCAAATGGCACACATACAACTGTATATAATCAGCAGGTTTCTTTGTCACAAATTAAGTACCACTTCTTTACACTGCAGTTTAGGAAGTTATTCATATGTCACTAATCTAAGAATTCTTGTTGCCAAAATATTTTCAAGAATCTAAAATAGTCTTATGAATATTATTATATCTTCATAGTACTCACTCCAATATACAAAAGAAATATTAATAAACCTTTCTCAATACAAGAACAATATCATATAAAGTTATACCACTGTTTCCAGGACACTCCAAAAACTACAATTTATAAACCAAAAACTCAGAGATCCTGATGTTAGAACAGTACTGTATCCTGTAGACATCAAGCCCTCCACAAATCCCCATAGCAATCCATGCCTAAAACTCTAATTCAGTAAAATGGGCAGGATAATGAATATCTAAAAAAAATACGATATCCTATTTTAGCAAAGGTCCAAAACAGTAAAACATTATAGTGTGAAATTCTTTTCTTTTTTCTCATATTGTTCTGGTTTAATTATCTCAATGAGAGGTTACAGATCCAAAACAAATAGAGGAGGAGAGAGAATGAGAGACAGAGATTTCTGCACAGGGATGATGTGACCAGTGACTGCCACCTGGGGCATGTTTCCCACACCCAGTTTCCTCTGCCTGTGTTTTTTGTTTCTAGTAGTCTAGCCCTTAGAAGGCTAGCATTTCTATAATAAATATTTAAATCCTTTTTAGAATAAAACAATACAAATCAGAAATATTAGTCACTGTCATTAATTAAATAATTGGTTCAGTACATTTTGAAAACAGTGTTTTCAACGTTGTTTGCCTTCCTAACACAAGTGTACCTCTTCAGATGAATCTGTGGGTAGAAAGAGAATATTGCAGAATGGCAGGTGTGTGTGTGTGTGCGTGCGCATGTATGTGTGTGTATGTGACAAGAATATTGCAGAATGGCAGGTAGGGGTGCATGTGCATGTGTGTATGTCTGTGCTTATGTGTGTGTGTCTACACACATGCTCGTGCATGGATTACAACAAATGAAGGTAGGTCCTTATCTCCTATTACAGCTCTCCTCCTCTAGCCTGAAAGGTACCCTTAGCTGTGCAGTTCTCTTCTCGGTTGAGAACCACTGTCTTAGGTAACCAAGTTCCTAGTTGGAAGTGTCTGGATCCTCTCAGGCCCCCTGCGTTTACACAGAGGTCCTCAGAGGTGTTAGAGAGGACCAAATGGAGGCCAAGGGCCCAGGCTCTTGGCTCCCTGCCCCTACTTCAATCCCAAATCTCCAGTCTAGTACATTTCTTTAGAAATGGATTCTGTATACCTTCAATTGGGGAGGAAAAAAAGGTCTGTTAAAAATGTTAGAAAATGATTGCATTAGATAATCTAAATCCACATCGGGATTAAACTGTTCGACTGAATTGCCATATACTTCAACTACTTTATTTTGTCTTCTTACTAACTTGCTTTTATTAATTAGTGCTTTGGCAAGCCATTTCCAGATTTCAATGAAGATATTGTAAGACTCTGTCACATTTATGACACATGTATATGGTTTACTAACCTCTGTAACTGGTTCACACCTCCCTGTAACCATGTCACATTTATGACACATGTATATGGTTTACTAACCTCTGTAACTGGTTCACACCTCCCTGTAACCACCTCCTCTGTTGTCCTCTCCCATATTGATGTTAGGCTTCATCACGTGACTTACTTTGGTAGCAAAACTGAACAAGCAGAGACTTGAAATGCACTTGAAAATTTGAGCTTACCCTCTTGCTGCTCCTGAAACTCTAAGCTATTTGGTAAACAAGCCTGAGCTAGCCTCTGGCTGCTGAAACACGTAACCCAGTCACACTTCATTGCCACTGCTGACAGCCAGCCAATCCCTAAAAATAGAGCTGCCTAGCTATTTCACAGCCTCACTGACTGCAAACACAGAAGCAAAGACTAGCAGAAGAACTGACCTGCTGAGTCCCACCCAAATCGCCAACTCATCAAATCAAGATAAATAAGTGGTTATTTTAAGCCACTAAGTTTTGGGTGATTTGTCACATGGCAAAGGCACACTGATATAATCTGTAATAAGGCTGGTATTACTAAAGGGTAGTCTACACAATAAGCAATGTGTACCCTTTATGAGGCTTTGAAAGAAAACTTCCTCCCAAGTCTTAGGAGGACCTAATAAAAGCTATGCATCACCTAGGTGAGTGAATTGTTTTACCCTATGTGCTGTGTGATTCTCTATTTGATGTAACCCTGCAAAGACCAAAATCAAATCCAATATTTGACTTTTGCACCTCCCCAGCAAGCCCATGAGGCTCTATGCCATGCATTTTGGCATCTTAACCATACTGGCAGTTCCCTGCAACCCCGCTCATTTTGACTTTATTTTGTATTTGGTCTACCGTACTATATGCCTTTCTATGAGCTGCCTCAAATCTTTACAGAGTAAGGTGGAGTACCAGTGAATTAATCCAAGGATCATGCCACTTCCTTAAGAATGGCAATTAAGACAAGGCGATGCCAAATTGTCATTCCTAATAGAACCTAGCACTGACGTTTTCTACCTTGAAAACATCAGTTTCATCTGAGGTTCTCGGTCCCAAAACAACTTTTACCCAGAAATACAAAGCCAAAATAGCTCCCATGTGAAGCATTCAGAATTTGTCCATGTTTCCTAGAGAGGCTGTAGAATGCATCTTAATAGCGTTACATCGTGAGTTGTACTTATCCAGCTCTGATTTCTGGCTTTACTACTTCTTAACTATGTGGCCTTGGATGAGTCAATCACTGCAAAGCAACCTTGTCCAAAACCCGTGACCCATGGGCCAAATGCAGCCCAGAATGGCTTTGGATGCAGTCCAACACAAATTTGTAAACTTTCTTAAAACAATATGAGATTTTTTTTGCAATTTTTTTTTTTGTTTTAGCTCATCAGCTATTGTTAGTTTTAGTGTATTTTATGTGTGGCCCAAGACAATTCTTCCTATGTGGCCCAGAGAAGCCAAAGGATTGGACATCCCTGCAAAGTCTCTGTACTTCAGTTGCTTTGTCTGTGATATGGGGATAATATAAGTATCTACAGTTCACTAGGTCATTATGAAGGTAAACAGAGATAATATGTACAATGTAATAGCCTTTATTATTACTGTTAACTATCACTACTATTACTAGTACTTTAATCTTCCTTCTTGCATAGCCTCCTCAGAAATTCACTATCTCATTAAGGGAACAGAATGACATTAGACACAAATTAATGCCGCTATAAGAAGACACCATGTAGTTGGTTCAGTTCATGATAAAATTTCATGCATTAATTGCTGAGTTATCCAAATACACATTCGTCCCCAGTCCTAGACATATGGTGTTAACCTGGAAGAGCGGAAATACCTTTGCCTCGTTGCTTCTTTTCCTTTTGTTCACTTAATTTATCCAGAGGTAGGTTTGTCATCTCAACTCCATAAACGGTTCTTGCAAGCACTGCTGTCAAAGAGTCCATAATGTTGGCCCACTCGTTTATAAGCTCCTCCCATTCAGTGAGGGAGGA
The DNA here is from genome assembly GCF_030222135.1 of Aotus nancymaae. Taxonomy (NCBI): domain Eukaryota; kingdom Metazoa; phylum Chordata; class Mammalia; order Primates; family Aotidae; genus Aotus; species Aotus nancymaae. Next base: position 5,137,661 of record NW_026988412.1, on the reverse strand, counting down.
CAGCACACCAAGAAAGTCATCCCAGAGCTCTCGAGAAATGTACACACAGAGGTTTGCTCGGATCCAAGCCACCATGAGTGTCTAAAACCAATTAACCAACAAGAGAATTCAATCATCTTCATTTGGAAGAAGTACACTTTTAAACAAAATGTTTTAAATTACTATTAATAACACAAATTTTAAAATTAAAAGCATTTTTGGAAGTTGTTTTTCTTTTAATTCTCAAAATTCATTTGACCAACTATGATCAAGATTTAAGCTACTGAGAAGTTAGTTATCATTATGAACAAAGTTACTGATTCGATATTATTCGATGTCTGTGGCTGGCCTTGGCTATAATCAGGGAGAAGACAAAGCCCTCCGCACAGTGACAACTCTGCTTCCTGAGACTGCTCTTTTCCTACCATCCACAAGTGCTACTTCAAACTGCCTACTCTACAGGAAAACCTCCAGCCCACCAACCCCTCCCTGCCTTTGAGCAGATGGACTCAACTGCAGACTTCACAGGAAACAGAACCCATTCAATGAGACTCCCCTCAACCTCTGCCCATGGACTCACACTCTTGCCCACATTCACCCAGCTCCTCCTCCACCTGTGGGCTGAACTCCAAGAGGGGCCCCTGCTCTGCTTCCCTTGTGCCCTCTTATGCTCTGGACCCCTTCCTCGGAGACTTCATGCCTCTCTTAACCGCCCCTCTCCTTTATCTCCAGCCAATCCCACTTACGCAGCTCTTTCTCATCAGCATTTAAATACTCTCCACATTCTTCCTCATCTTAAAAGAAAAAATTCCCTTGAACCCAGATTCCCCCATCTTGCTACAGCCCTTTTCCCTCCCCTTTCACAGCCAAATTTCTTGAAAGAAAGTTCCATGCCCACTCCATCTCCACTTCCCCATCCTCCAGGCAACAGACTGCTCTGGCCCTCCCCTTTCTGAGGCCACTTTACCTTCTGCCTGGGTTTCAGCTCCCTTCCCATGGCTCCAGTTAATCTCTGTGTGCTACTGACTTCTGAATCTCTATGTACAGCTCAGACCTCTGTACTGCTTTCCTGACCTATCTACCTACCTACTAGACAGTGCTGCTTACACAACCCTCAGGCACCTATAATACAGCATAAGAGTAAAAGGTATTCAATTTCTTCCATGGATATTCTCCCAGTTCCTCCACCTGCTCGCTCCTGCAACTGGCCTCTACACATGCTCTTATTTCCCTCTCTTTCCTCCTTTTTGTTTCTGTAATTTCCACTCCTTTCTCAGGTCAAAATTTGTACATCACTTCCACCAAGAAGGTATCCCTGACTATCTCCTCACCACTACCACCACCTTCCAGCCTCCAGGAAGTATCCTCCAGTCCCGGCATTTCCCCCTGCATCAATGCATCAATTGTGCTTTTCCTTCACAGTCTATTCACTTATCCGTGTCTACCCCCAGTCTTACAGTCTACAACACTACAACTGGTCACATGGGCAGCCCTATGAGACAATTATGCTTCTATTCTGGATATTTCCTTCCCTTAAAATTGCCCCATTCCTTACCTCTGCCAAAATATTCACCATCCTTTAAAATTCAAATCCAAATATATCTTCCCTGAAAGAAGTGCCTCTACATAGCCAAGTCCATCTCAAATGAGCCACAAATGCTTTCCTAAGCTTGTGAAAAGGAATCCTTATACCCAAAGTCTGTGTAAGTCCTATAGTATGTTGTCAAAGATAAATGCAGTTGTTAAGATGCCAGTTTGCATTTGCAGCGGCCCAATCCAGATGCAAATAGGCTCCCACTCTTGTCAGGAATTCTTGTGTGTGTAGGTCAGTTCACTTTTTAATTTTTTCCCCCAAATTATATACAGACTTTTTAATAGAATTTTTTCTTTAATATAGACACAGGAAAACTTCGATAAACAGAAATCAGTCTATAAAATCAGGCAGGCCTATTCTGACCACTTTGAAAATCTTATTTAAAGTGGTCCTTCTGTAATATGCCTGTTATCTGTGTTTCAATTTGTGTTTACCACTTTTTTAAAAAGTAAAAATGTTAAAGTAGGACTCAAGTAGGTAATTATATCAAAAACAAGATATTAACCACTTATATTTAAAATCTGATTCTAACATGTATGAATTTTATAAAATTAAAAATATTAAAGAAAATAATTTTATTAATCTTTATTAAATATTTTTATTATAACTAAAATGCCATCTTCTATTAATTTTTACACCCCTGCTTTCAAGATGAATTTGAGGTCATTGCCATAAAGTCCATATATACAATAAAATTAATAAATATTAGATCAAAGTATAATCTGAGCTGAGTAAGAGTAGAAAGTAGAGACTGATAATGCTATTAGGACTCAGACTCACATTTGGATATAGTGTTAGCTCCATGGATAAAAGCAGATGCCTTGCTGTAATGAGATGCTCTATACTGGGGATCTTGTAATGGCTTCATTTCATTGACTAATTATAAAACAAGGGCAGAATGACTGCTTGCAGCTTATAAAATCAACTTAGCAAATATTACAAACATGTATGCAGGCTTATTGAATTATCATCATAATTCACAACTGACAACACTTGCACAGAACAAAATGGTAAAATGATAAAATATAGTTGAGTGGTGAGTGGTGGTACCTGTGGACATGAAGGCAGGGTATCCTTTTAATCAATTACCATTTTCTAAAAGGAACAGGAAAACAAACAGCCTGGACTCTTCTTTCTACACTACCCTGGTTTGTGACCTAGGAAAGTCACTTAGCCTCTCTGTAGTCACATTTCTCATTTAAAATAAGAGTTGCATAAGAGCTTCTCCAAGTTTCCTTCAGCACTGAAATTCATGTTTTATCAGGTGCATCTTGGCATGCAAGATGTATTTTAAAAACACCTTGACTCATAAATCATTCCTTTTCTTATGAACGTTTCCTAACCAACCACTTCCTACTTCGCTCTACCAACACATTAAGGGGACTGCATAACTTTATGTATTAAAGTAATGGCTAATATTACAAATAGCAGGGCCATAGTTTCCTGATATACCATCAGAGCTTCAAGCATAAGGTCATATTTAGCACTGATAATAAATTAAAACATCACTTAGGGCAACCATCATTATTTGGTAAATAGTTAAAACTAAGTCAAATTCAATCATTACTTAAAGAAAATTTGGTGACCCAGATTATCTACTGACAGAGGAAAAAACAAAAACAAACACAGACACTAGAGGAAGAACTAGAAAAAGATAAAAAGGGTAATAAAAACTTAAAATGTCCTGTCCCTTTTCACAGTCTCCTTTTTATAAATTTTTCAAAAAAATCAATGTGGCCATTTTAGACAGTCCACATGACCAAATGAATACCAATTAGACAGCACGTTTTAACTGCATTATGGGACCAGGACAATGCCCAAGAGACAGCCTGCCTGGTAAGTCCAGACCTTTACTATTCTTGCCTCTTGCATCTCACATAAGAACGTGGGAGGTCAACAGATGATCACAAATCCCAATGGACCGACTCTGATTCTCATGACAACCCTGCAGGGTAGGAAGAAGTCCTTTCCTGATTGTGACAGATTAGGGAAGACACTCAGAAAGTTGAAGTCATGTGCTCAAGGCCACATAGCCAGGGAGTAGTAGAGCTGAGATCAGAAGCACAATCTGCCTAACACCAAAAAGCTCATCCTCTCTTCACTGTTTTTTATGGTAGGTTTTTTTTGTTTTTTGTTTTTTTTTGAGAGAGGGTCTCACTCTTTTGACCAGGCTGCAGTACAGCATTGCAATCATAGCTCACTTTTAGCCTCAACCTCCCAGGTTCAAGCAATTTTCCCAACTCAGCTCCCAAGTAACTGAAACTTCAGGTGCATGCCACTACAGCCAGCTAATTTTTTTTTAATTTTTTGTAGAGACAGGGTCTTACTCTATTGCCCAGGCTAGTTTTGAACTCCTGGGCTCAAGCAATCCTCCTGCCTCAGCCTCCCAAAGTGCTGGTATTACAGGTGTGAGCCACCATGCCAAGCCTTATGGTTAGTTCTTAATTTAAGCATCATTCTTGATCTACCCAACCACTATCAAAATAACAACATCAAAATCATTAGTAATCATGAACTCAAAACTAAGCTTCAAGTAATATCTGACAAGGTTTTCTCCATTCGTGGGGGGAGTTCCCCCCCACCCCGACTAAAACCAACCAAAACAAAACAAAAAAAAAAACCAACCCCAGAATACATTCTTGTTTAATTCTGTGACAACTTCTCTAATTCTGACACACAAAACAGATTCAGGGCCAGGAAGTTGGTAGGAATGAGGCCCAAGCACCTGCCAGTGTGAGACTGGCTTCGGCTCATGTCTACTTCGTAACCCAGATCCAGGACAGGGAGCCTGAAAGGGTGCCAACAGTGAGACACTTCACTGAGACAGCAAAGTCAGCAGTGTCGGTATGTCCAGGCAGGCAGCAAAGCAGTGGTCAGTACTACCCTCCAGCGGGTGCAAAGCAAAGCAGAGCAAAGCAGAGCAAAGCTGGACACACGCAAAAGAACGTTTAGGGCCACTTCACACATCCAATATACGAGGTGAGGCAAGGCAATCAGAGTTAAAGCAATTCTAATATTTAGGAGGCCAATTATTTCAATAGCCTCTCACACATGTTTTTATCAAGCCAAGAGCATTGAATCATATTAAGTTATTCAAAATTAATAGTTGAGTTCTCTTGCGTTACAATGGCAACACTTAGCTTTAAAGAAATAATTTCTCTTTTCGTCACTTTTACCTACATGTCCCACCTGTATTCTAGATACACTTTTAATATATATCCTCTACAACCACCTTCAGGTCAACTGAGGAGGGAAGTTAGTTTCTCTTCTCTGCAACTATCACCTGTGGAATTATCCAAAGTCAAGTCCACCCGCTATACTAATATCTTTATTTAGGTAGAATGTTGCATTTTTCCAGAGCCCTTTCACACTGTTTTCTTTCAGTAATGCTTCATAAACTCTAAGGTCCTCATACATATTAGCAAAGTCACAGTAGGTTCCCATGCTCAGGACCCTCTGACACATCCTCCTCCCCATGCAGCTCACCAGGTATCAGCCTGCTCATGATCTTGACGTGCTCACCACGTGAGATGCAAAAAGCACAGCTCTCTCCTTGGCTCTCTGCTCACACCAAAGACTGGCCCAATCCTCTACCATATCCATATCCAGGACTTCACTTCTACAGTTATCCTCTATCTCCCCCAGACCATCTTGTCCTCCCTCACGGGACCATCCCATTGGTGAGCAAACATACTTTAGTACTACCCACCTTAAACCTCACCCTCTACGTATGCCACTGACTTCAGCTAGCTCCCCTTTACCCCCTTTCCACATTAAGAACTCTGCAAAGCCTTCACTATGCTTGCAACTCCCACTGCCCAGCTCTCATTTTCTCCTCCATCTATTCCAGGTGGGCCTCATCCCCATAGAACATTCTCAACCACCCACCTCTGTCAAAGCCCATGGTCAACTGGCTGCTCTCCTCCTACCCAATACTTATCCCCAGGCACCCAGGATACACATTTCTCTGGTTTTCCTCCTCACTCACTGGCCACCCTTTCTCAGCATCTCTTCCAACACCTGTGGAGATTGTCCTCTCTAGGTAAGCCCATCCTGTGGCTTCAAATACAATTGCCCAACACACTGATGGCTCTTAAATTTTTATCCCATTCCCATGTTTCCGTTCATCCTTTACCTCTCCAAATCTACCGGGCCTTCCACCAAGGCCATCAGAGCTTCCTAATTCCTACCACCCTTGAGCAAATCAAAAGAGGAAGTAGACTGCAAAGAAGGAGAAAAGACTAAAAGCCCAGCACTCATTGTAAAGAACAGATCATAACCTTCAGGACAAAGGTAAGAAAGAAAATTTCTAGAAATTTAAATTTAATATTATTCTTAAAATTCTCAATGATTAAAACTAGTTTGCTATAAAATCTGATTCACTTCTTGGGTTTGCAGTGTTTTAATTAAAAAGACTTACCCTAAATAGTAACCCTGCCAAGCTCTGGGCAAACAAGTCCTTTATTTGTTTATCCTTTGGCTTCTGCATGACAGCTTCTGTTATCCTGAGTAGTATTTGCAACATCTGTTCCCTGGGCCACCCAAAATAAAAGCTCATATTAATAATCACGTCTCCAAAGCACTTTATAGATACTAGAAATCTCTTAAGAATTCAGCAACATTGATAATCATATATTACTCAAAACTATTAAAGTCCAGATGCCAATTACATAAAGAGTATCATATTTTATCAAAATAAGCTCCCTTATGTTACAATAGTTGTAAAAATATGCCTCCCATGTCCACACAAACAGGCAAGATAAAACATATCATTCCAGCCTGATTTTTTCTTCCTGGAAAAAGGGAGGCAAGATTGTCTTCTCCAACTGTGCCAGCACCTTAAAGGTACTCAATGAAAACCTACTGGAACGTACGCATTACTCTTTAATTTTGCTATAAATTGTTTTATTTAACCTGTAAGGTCTCCCTATCTTTGCAACAGGAAATGAACTTGGCTTTCTGGTCTTTATTTTGGGTACATATGCAGTCAGTATCTTGGTATGGCAGAATGCCACAGTACTCTCACAGGCAGGAGGGGTTTACATTACAGGACACCTACAGGCATGGTGCTCGTGTCTGGAAGATCCCGACTATGAGCTACAGGGCACAACTGAGACAAATGTCATCACTGCAGCTCAGATCCAATGTGCCCGCATTTTTGTATTCTCTCACAGGTGGTTTTATGTAAAAGGACTCTGAAGACTATAAAACAGTATAAAGATGACATAACACTGCTAATTACAGTACATTCTTCAGAACAGCCAAAAGACATTTTTCTTTCTTATGCCTAAGTTATATTGCTCATATCAGAGTATCTGCTCACTTTTTCTTTCCCTGGATTCCATGAGAACAGAGAACGCATTATCTTTCATATGTAAGAGAGGTGCACTTGTTCTCCAAAGGAAATCACTCTGGTTCCTTTCAGGTTCCACATGCTAACCATTCATCTAATCTTTACTACTTTCTCCTTGGCTTTACTGTTCTTCAGTAATAAAACTGAGAATAGGACAAAGTAATCAGATGAGATCTCTAAATCATAGTTTCTGTATACTTTTCTCATATCTCTGCATATCAGAAGAACATTTTCTCTTAATATATGATGCTGAACCTAATAAAATTCCTCATAGTAATATCACCTGTAGGGATTTCCTGCCCTCTCTGTAGCTGGTGCCCTGGTGCCATTTGATTTTGTTGGCATACATTCTCACTGCACTCCATGCTACTTGTCTATGTGTTCCTATTCCCTGCCTATGGTTTCTGGAAGCACAGAAGAGGAAGGGCTATCTTCTGGGCACACATGTATGAAGTAGGACAGTGACTTTGAAGAGAACTGGGAGAAGAAATGGCACAGTGTGGGGACAGCCTGTTGCTCACCACATTCAGGGTATTCAGGTCCCTGCCGCTGGGGGAAAGGAGGGCAGCACCCAGTATCACCACTGCCTATTCATGTTACATGATGCGTAAGACAATGAAAAACAATCCCTTGCATAGAACTAGTTACATACACATCATGAGAATGTGATGAGAACAGCAGACATCATAAATTTCAAGTAAAACCTTGATCATGGCAACTGCTATCAAAAGCTACAAATGTGACCGAAGCCATGACTGACAAAAACACAGTAAGTAGATTTGTGAACCTATGAAAGCTTGGAAAGGCATGAAATTCCCATGCAGAGTCTTCTGGAAAAAAACGAGGGTGGAAAAACTACAGTTTGGAAAACTCTTTCCTAATGGTAGAAAGATTCACGACCTGCCAAAGCTGCCAGTGTTGATAACCGCTTGGTCCTTCCTATTTTGCGAAGCACTAACTTCTCTGAGGAAAACTGCTCAAAGAGTATATCAAACTCCTGTTGGAGCACATGGAATCAGGCATGTGTGCCATCCTTGGGTCCAACACAGGAGTGAGGGTTTTCCTACATTCTTCATTATTTACCTGATCTCTATCTCCTCATACAGGTGACATTCTGACTCATTTATACCAGTTATTCTCTATCTCAGGACCACTTCTCACAGTTCCCTGACTACAGCCCTGATCTCAGCCATCATCATCTATGGCACTGCGCTGCATGTTCTCCAGCAGCCAGAGGGACCTTTCAGAAACGTAAATTGTATTATGTCACACTTTTGCACATACACAGAGAGGTAGCTGGTGTCCTTCTTTGGTCTGCAGGGTCCTCAGCAACCTGGCCCTGGCCTTCCCCCTCCAACCCTCACTCTCCCTCTCACTCCATCCACTCCACCACACTGCCCATCATCTTGTCCTTCCTTAAACAAGCCACTTTTACCTTTTCTCCCATCAGGGCTTTTGCATCTGTTCTTTCTACCAGGAATGCCCTTCCCTTAGACCTCCCCAAGGCTCCTCCTTCCCTTCACTCAGGGCTCTGCTCAGAAAGGTCTTCTCTGATAACTGACAGAAATAACTCCCCCTCCCTCCATGCCAAGCAACACACACCCAATTCAGGACTCTTTTCCCTTTCCAGCCTTCACTGTTCTTCTCAGCACTTCAGATTTTCTGAAATTGTTTTCTAGGTTTTTAATGTCTCTTGGTCCTATGAGGATGTAACCTCATAAGGGCAAGGACCTTGTCTACATAGTTTACCACTATATTCTCATAGTAGAAGCTTGATAGTTATTTATTAGATGGAAGAAAAGGAGGTAAGGAGAGATGGGGAGAAAAGGGAGTGAGGAAGGAAAGGAGGAATGGGAGGCAAGACATTTTCTCGTACTTAAATACACAAGAAAATCTTTTAGAGAAACTGCTCACATTCCTTTCTATGCTCTACTGACCATTTTCCTGTTATTTTCATTGATTTCTACAATTTTTCTTTTCTATACGTTTACTATGAATTAGTAAAAAAACAGAATTAATTTTATTTTCTAGAATTTTCACCAAAATAAAAAGATTATCAAAAATATCACTGATACAATGGTATATAGAATTCAGGGAGTTTTCAAAGGAAAAGACATTAGAAACAACATTCATAAAACTATGGTATTGAAGGACAGATATTTCAGTTGAAAGCATACACCAGCATTTCTCATTACTGTCAATATTACTGATGTGGAATTTAACTTTGTTTACATTATATTGTGCATCACTGTTATACTTCCAGTTTTAACAATTGCTTAACTTGGCAAATAGTGCTAAGTTAGAAGTCTGGGAAAGATGACATTAGAATCTACATCATAGTATCATTTTGATGGCTGTGGTTTCTTGTATTTGTGAACTTTCTGCACACCAGGATTCTTGAGCTCACCCTTCCCTCATCTTTGAAGAAAAAGAATTGGACTTGGTGGTCTGCAGTTCCTTTCAGATCAGACCTGCATCGTGTCCATGGTTTCCTACCAACTGCAGACACTTTCCAAAGCCCCTTTCCTGCTGACTCAAGGACCTCCAGAATATAGGTGTGGGCAAAGGATCCCTCTGATTTCAGGTAGGGAAGGTGCCACTGGTCTGCAGGGCCTCCAAGGACTGGCAGCCAAGGCAGAAGATCACCTAGGGGGATGCTGACCACAGCCGGGTGGGCAGCTTGACTGCACAAGGGCGGCGGCGGAACAAGAGGGAACACGCGAAGGACAGGCTTGAGGAGTATTTTAAAGGCAGAAGTGAGAGGCTGATGACACATGAGGAGAAGAGGAAGGAATGGAAAGTGACTCTGAGGCTTTCTGGTCTGTTGAGCATACTGAAAATACCTCATCAGATGGAGTAATGTGATGACTTTCAAATAAGAGAAGAGCAGGAAAAAAAACCTAATGCATTGTTTACCTGTAGGGACATTATAAATAAAAACACCAAACAAAAACGAAGATAAAAAGCTCAAAACTTTGTAGTTTTAATGACAGGAACATATTTTTGACTGCACTATGTATTTAGTATCTGATAATATAACATTTAAAACAATTGTTTTTCCAAAATGAATTTAAAGCATCAAGTCTGAAGCAATAAAAATCAGATGACAGCATTTCAGGGCAATTAACAAACTCTCCTGAGCTTATGATGAATATTATAAAACACCAGTTATTGCTTTTCCATAAAACTATGTTTGATGAAAGTTTAAAATGGAAAGAAAAATCCACTATTAAGTAAAATAACTGTTTACTGTTCGAGAACATTTTTAAAAACAATAATGAAAATAATTGATCTATCAAAGTACTGGGCAACTACCTCTTCATAATTCACAGAAACTGTTACAAAAGACATTTTGTTGTTAACTTTGTAAAAGCATTAAATAAATGGACTCCTTAACATTTTAATTATGTTGAAAAACAAAAACATCTCTGTTTTACAATACTAATTCATTTGATATAAACTTACCATGTCTTTTTATTCATCGTAAGCTCCATTATTATGCGCCTAAAAATAATCAAAACAGCTTTACAAGCATCAACTTGTTCTTTCAAGAGCACAGGAACTTCAGCACACGGTTCCAACAAAAAGACATTTGCAGAGTTCGTCAAAAATACCTTAAAATCAACAATTTTACATTAGAAAACATAACTGAACATATACATTTGAATAAATTCTGCTTAAAGATGATATTAATTTCACTCTACTAAGGAAACCATCTTTGAGTTATTTCCAAAAGATTCTATTTCAATAAGGCAAGTGGTACCAACACATAAATTCACAATAAGGCAAAAATTCATTAAGGTAAGTGGTACCAAAACATATTCAAAAATTTTTTTAGTTCACCCTTCAGAATCATTTAAATACTGAGACACCTGAAAAGCCTTTTCCTAGGGGAAAAACATCACTATTACGTATTAGTATTGCAAGTATAGAAATTTTATGAATCAGAAAAGCTTCTGAATGCTTCTTTTCAACAACCCCTCAACAACAACAACAAATGAGGGGAAAAAGTAGGCTCTCGTTGTATCTGAGTGAAAACTTTAGGGGGGAAATGGGAGAAGAGGATAGATGGCCAGACAGTGATTAGACAGAACTATGTGACTCCTATTGAGTCTCCCAGTGCATGAACTCCTTGCTGACAGAAGTACGGACAGCACCACTCAACAGGGGTAAGAACCTCAAGGAGCTGTGGTGTGCCCAGAAACAGAAGAAGCCATCCACGTCGCATGCTTTCCAGGAGCCAATTTTTTTTTAAATATGAAAGATAGGTTATGCAGTAGCAAACAAAATCTAAGTGAATTCTTAAGGTTAAAAACTGAGATTTCAAAAACAATTCAGATAATCACTCAACTACTCTACCCTCTGTCTCAGACCTTTCAGATACAAGTTCACTGTTCTCTATCATCAGGGGTATCTTAGCAGAAAAATGTGGGAAGCACTGATCCAGGATATCATATACTATCACTGCTTAGAATCACTACAGCAAAATATTGGTGCGTTACCATTCACACAAGTGACACCCATGCCCCATCATCTGCAGATATTCCGAGTTGTCAATCTGGTATGAAGACAGACCTACTCTCTCTACCTAGAGGTATATTTCCTCTTAAGTCTCCTTTGTGTTCAACAGCACAAACTCAAAGGATGAAGGAGCTTCTCTAGCTAATTTGCAAATAAAATTCTTTAAAGTGTTCTATCAAAATAAATGTAAAGTCTGACCAAATTAAAATTAACATCAAAAGTCAAATGGGTGAACTAAAATATTCAGACTTTAAAGTTAGCTTATGTAAGATTAAAAGGTATAATGTCCCAATTTTCTAAGAAAAATCACTAAATAAGCTTTATAATATAGTTGATGATGGTGATAACATCAGTCGTGAAGAATTTACTAGCCCTCAAGTAAGAAAAACAGAAACAAAGAACTTTTTGATTACAGCAGTGTTAGTGTCATTTTAGTGGTTGTTTTTGAAAGAAGTATAACCACACGTGATATATGGCAACACAGATCCTTTTAATTCAATATATGTGACTTCTTGAATGTGAATTAAAAACTTTTTGCACATTCTCATGTAAGGAGTCTTTATATACTTTTACTTTTTACAAAACATCAAAGTGCCAACTGCATGAGTATTTCTTATTAATGTGTTCATATCAGTTAAGGTAAAAATAAACTAAATTAGTATTTCCAGATTGCACTTGTCAAAAGCATCTGGGACACAGTGGGAAAAAAGAAAAAAAACTACTACCTTATCAAACCTCCATTTGGCCCCTTTTTCTTAATAAGCAAAGTAAAGGACCAAGGTATTAGATACCAGAACAAAACCAACTACTTAAATCCAAAGTAAATATCTTTTTAACTGTACCACTATATATAATAAAATAGAGATTGTTTTTCCTCAGTTCAGCCAAGGACAGTAAGTTCTCATTTAATATCATTGAGAGGTTGTTGGAAATGGTGACATTAAGCAAAATATAACAAAACCATTTTTTTCTCATGAACATTATGACAAATTATGTTGAATCAAACCATGTTACTCAAAGACCCGCTGTACTCATTTCATTTAAAGTCGTCATTTCCAAGAACCCATTGTTGACATTAGTGAGGACTTACTGTAGATGTAACTCATCCTTTCAGAAAATAAATAGCAAACTCTTTTGAACCTAGGAGATCACTGGCACCTGCAACCACTACACGCTGGCAATAGAGATCCCTTTAGCTAAGGAACGGAGCTACTGAAGGACAAAGGACTCCTCCTAGTGTTTCTCCGATGGAGACACAGGTCATACTTAGGAGCTGCTCCAAAGGTCTTTAAAGATGCACAAGTAAAATCATGTCAATTTTTTTAAGTTAACTTCAAAATTATTTGTAGGTTTTCAATGAAAAGTGAGAAAATTCATGAGCATGATAAGTTAAACTGCTAATTCACTTGAAAACAAAAGACACCTATCAAGAAACAGATGACAGAAAATAGAAACATTTATGTCATTCCCAGACTTTCCCCAGACCCCACACCTGGCCTCTACATGGGAAGCCTAAGTGACACAGCTACAAACATGAATGAAAGGTGGTGGGTGAGGAGGCAGTGAGCAGGGAATGAGAGGCACCCTGTATTTTCACTTACACTGCTAGCAACCTTCAAGCTACATGACACCTGAGAGAAAATCTCCCAATTCCCATTTTTAAGGTAAAATCCTGACCTCTGGGGAGATTAAGTAATGATCCAAAGTTGCTCTTTCAAATGTTCCCAAATGGTGTCAGTTCTATTTCACATATTCATTCAAATATCTAAAAACTACATCAGTCACTGTTCTTTATAAACACAGGAAATTTTAAGAGGAATATTACTTATAAGATTTTATAGTCACCAAGCTTGTCTTGCAAATTAGAGCCCAGATAACTAACTACCCATGTGTGTTCAGAAGATAATTTTAAGATTTAAATCTCAGTCATTTCACATTCAGTATATAATAATCTCTCTCAAAAAAACTGCAACCAGTTCTTATGTGTTCTCTGACAAGAAAAAGATTTTTGTAAATTGTGGGTATGAATTAGAAAGAAAACTGAGAATAAGAATTTAATAGCTAATTAAACTGCTGTTTATTGTTTACTGACAGATGGCTACAAATACCATCATACTTTATATGACATTATCCCCAATAAACAAAATGTTCAAAATGGCTCCAGTTGCAGGGGGTGGAGGGGTCTGCATGTCCTGGCCAGCCACATAATACCTGCAACAAAGCCTGGACGCCAGCTTTCACATTTGTATTTTCCTCCTCTGTCACACATCCTCTGCTCATTGCACTTGTGAAGGAGTACGTGCGGCCCCAGCTGGAAGATCGTTTATGACCAGAACTTTCAGACGAGGCCTTCAGAAGATAATGATCCATTAACAGAGTGGAAGATGCACATGTTTAACTTACATTTAATTATAAGCATAATTAAATATATGAACTAATTTATATTTAGTTTGCATAATTAATTCCTTAAACTCATCAGGATTCACATGAAAATAGGTTCTAGGAGTGCTCCGCACTCAACCGTCAACACCTAAAATAGTGCTCAGCACTTAGTATGTGCTGAAAGAATGAGTTGTGTTTGTCCAATAATTGAGTGAGCATGGAATACAGACCTCTAAAATGAGTGATTAAGTAATTTGCTTACCTGTTCATTTAGATTTCACGACAGTTATTAAAATGATTTCACCAATATTGAAAATTTTAAATTATGGAATTAACAGGTATTTTAAAGTGATATGCCTCTAGTGAAAAATTTTAAATATTTTTAATTAATTTCATAATAGTATGTCAGAAATATAAATATCACTTAAGTTTCTTTTGTTTCAGGAAGATGTTCTACTCTGTCATTTTGGATTTATCCAGCCTATAGCTTTATCTAACATAGACAGTGGCCCCTCCAGGAGGCCAGCACTTAATGAGGCTTACAGGGGAGGGACACTGCTTTTTGATTAGTCCTTTCACAGGGGTAGCACCCAGCTACTTCTGGTACAGGCCACTGCACAAGAAAAGTCTGCCCAAACATTCTCAATTTAGTTTCTCCTAATGATATTTATTTAAACAAGTCAAGGAGAAGGCAGTGATTTTTTCAGTCTCACAGACACGTAAAATTTGATGGCTTATTAAACAACTCTCCTGCGACAGTGATGACGAAACAAAGATGGAACATGCAGATGGCCCTGGCTAGAGTTGTAGGAGATGACTGCCAATCTAGAACGGGAGTACAAAAGCTACTCTCTAAGGTAGATCCTCACAGAACTCAGCAATTCAGAAGTATCAGATGGGACAAAAAAAGAGATTCACCTGCCTTTGTCCCATTGACAAGACTCTTGACTGAGCAGGTATACTTTACTAAAATACATTTACCCTCAACTCAAAAGACAAGCGAAAAAAATTACCTCCTTGCTATCAGTCTCGGAAAATCCTAATTTTTCAGCATCTTCTTGGGCAACATCTTTTTTATCTGGCTCCTCCATGAACACAGGTTTGTCCTGGAGAATCCACTTTCTGTAGACTTGAACTACTTTTCTTGTTACAGCTATCTCACAGGAAGGCAACAAAAATGCCTGAAAGGAAAAGAGAAAACTCTCTTTAACTACACTCAAACTCAGACCAGTATAGGGCAGCATCATGGACATTTCCAACGACCATCAACAATTTCACTTTCCTGTGGAACATATAGCTTGTAAACACTGTAAACTCTACACAGGGCCATATATCTTTGTGCACACCAAACTTACCTGCAGAAACAAAGACATTCTTATAAGAGAACCCCCAAAAAATGGCCACTAAAAATAACTTTTATAGGCCGGGCATGGTGGCTTATGCCTGTAATCCTATCACTTTGGAAGACCAACGTAAGGCAGATCACCTAAGGTCAGGAGTTCGAAACCAGCCTGGCCAATATGGTGAAACTCCGCCTCTACTAAAAATACAAAATTAGTTGGGCGTGGTGACATGCACCTGTAATCCCAGCTACTCAGGAGGCTGAGGCAAGAGAATCACTTGAAGCTGGGAGGTGGAGGTTGCAGTAAGCCGAGATCACACCACTGCACTCCAGCCTGGTCAACAGAGCAAGACTCCATCTCAAAAAAAAAAAAAGAAAAAAATAACTTTTATATTCTGAATAATTTTTCTACAAATATAACCAAATCATATCTATAGAAATATTTTAATTGGCTACAAAACACAATTATAATGCACAACTTGGAACTTTTCCCAACAAATCAGAAATAGGTTAGAAGGGACATACTTGTACAGCCAGTGGCAAATAATTGTACCCGTCTCTTCTCAGCTCCATGTTCACTGATGTCAGGGTGTTGGCCTGAATCAGCCATGGTGGGAGTGGTTCTACCACAGAAGTTAGCAACTGTTACAAATTAAGAGTTTGCTTCTTTTTTTTTTTCCTTTTCTTTGCCTTTGTCCTTCTTCTTTTCCCTTTCTTCCTTCCTTTTTTGTTATTATTTTTTTGAGAAACATGTATCAGGTCACATTTATCAGGTTACTAATGAGTTTGGCTGTCAATGTTAACAAGAGCCTCTGGCCAAGTTGTAGCATAATGCACATTTATAAGAACTTTTTAACATTAAGGAATTCCCTTATATATCTCCACACAACAATTTTGATTTAATGTGAGAAGATTCCAAAAATGTTAAAGGATTTAAATGAGAAATGCATTAGCCTTTTGCTTATCAATTTTAAGGACTATTTCTATAGTCAAGGAGAACAAGAAAAAAAGGTACCCCATACTCAGATGCTGTAATGTCACAGATTAGGATATTGAGGCTTACAGCACCAGAGGTATTCTTCCAAGTTTACAAAGTTAGCCACAAATCCAGGTATTGGCCTCAAGTTGCTGGGACTTGTTTTAATACTGCTCTTAAGGTTCACGCCACAGGATCCAGTTACAGGCAGTATTCACTTTAACAAGGGTTCATGCAATATATCAATATCAAGATAATGGTGGTATCAAAAGCCTAAGTAATGGGATTTTAAAAGAAAATAATTCAAAAATACAGCATATATGGGTTGAACAGAATGAACATAGCTGAAGAGAAAACTGGAAGAAAAATCAGAAGAAAATATCTAGAATGAACTACGAAGAGATGAAAGAATGGATAAATCGGAAGAGAGGATAAGAGAGAGAAAATACAATGAAAAAATTATGAATGATTGGAGATGCAGAAAAAAAGGAAAAAAATATGGGGGGAAGAAACAATATTTGAAGAAAGAGTGGCTGAGAGTTTAGCCAAAATGAGTGAAATATATCAATCCCTGGATTTAAGAGTCACAAAGAAAAACAAGGATAAATATGAAGCATATTACACAGGTAAAACTGCTGAAAACCAAAGATAATCAGAAAAATCTGAAAAGCAGCCAGAAGAAAAAAGACATATTTCTTCCAAAAGAGCAACCACATGGCTTTCCATGACTTGTCAAAGAAATAATGGAAGTCAAGAAATAATGGAACAAAAGATTCATGTGCAGAGGGCTGCCAATGTAGAATCTGACATCTAGAAATAAAACACTTCTAAAATGAAAGCGAACTACAGACATTTTCAGATGAGAAAATTTGTTACCAAGAAACCTGAGCTAAGGGAAATATTAAAACTTATTCTTTAGATAGAAGGGAAATTTCCCCTGGTCAGAGATTTGGGAAGCAATAAAACACGATACAAAGAGAATGTGGGCCAGCTGTAGTGGCGCATGCCTGTAATCCCAGCACTTTGGGAGGCTAAGGTGGTGGATCATGAGGTCAGGAGATCGAGACCATCCTGGTTAACATGGTGAAACCCGCTCTCTACTAAAAATACAAAAAATTAGCTGGGCGTGGTGGCATGCGCCTGTAGTCCCAGCTACTTGTGAGGCTTAGGCAGGAGAATAGCTTGAACCCGGGAGGTGGAGGTTGCAGTGAGCTGATATCACGCCACTACACTCCAGCCTGGCTGACAGAGCGAGACTCCACCTCAAAAAAAAAAAAAAAAAAGATAGAGAGAGAGAATGTGGATAAATCTAAATGAATAAAACATATATATGAAGATATATATGAAAAAAACAATAAAACTGGATGAAACAAACTTTATAGTGGTTCTGAAAGGAATAATATCTATGTATTATATATTCATAATAAACTGAGGAGTACATGGAGCTAACATGTATACTGAGGGTAAAAGTTGGAATTAATGCTAGCTTTTAAGCTAAGAATGCATGTGTTAACTATTAAAATAAGTACAAATGACTGTAAAAGTACTAATTTGAGAAGAAAAATGGGATATTAAAAACAATGAGCCTGAAGATCCAATACAACTAGAAAGTAAGACAGCAGACTTAAACCTAATAGCAATTGCTATGTTAAATGTAATGAATAATCATCCAATTAAAAGACTAAGATTGGATTTAAAAATCTATTTAAAAGACTTAGCTATAATTTATAAGAAGACATCTAAAACATATGGATGGGGGAGGTTGAAAGTAAAGAGTTAGCAAAAGATAGACCTTACAAACACTAGCCAAAAGAAAATTGGTAGAGCTATATTAAAAATAGACAAGACAGACTTTGATGAATACAGAAACTTCTTAATGACCACACTCAATTCAAAGGAATATAAAATAATTCTAAATCTGTACTGCAACTAATAATTTTGCCAAAAATATAGCAAAAACTGATAGGCTTTCAAACAAAAATAGACAAATCCACAGTCAGAGTAGGATACTCTCCAAAAGTGGTAGAACAGTAAGCAAAAAAATGCTGTAGCCAGAGGAGACATGAGCACCGATCAGTCCTTCTCACCAGATCCTCCAGGTCTCATCTCTCACAGCTCTCACCTCTCCGTCTCTCTGAGGTGCATTCAGGATCATTTCTTCAGATTTGTCATCCAGCTCATTCTCTCCTCAGCTGCATCTAATCTATTATTAAACTGACCCATTTAGGTTTTCTTTTAATATTCCAGTTATTGCATGTTTTTTTTTGAATGTCTGGAAGTTCTATTTTCTTCCTAATCTGCATTCATCATCTATTTTGGTGTCTTTTATTTCTTTATTTCTTTAAATATATTAAACCTATTTATTCTAAAATCTCAGTTATACAGTTGAAGTGCTTGTGAGATTTTCCTGTTTCTTCTGATTTTTATGTCTAGACAAGTTTTGACTTACAAATTCCCAAGTGGAAAAAAGTGACCTGAGATCATTATACCCAGCTAAGCTGCTGTTCATACATAAAGGCAAAAGAAAAACCTTCCCCACCATAAAAGGACTTAAGGTATGCATTCCAGGACATCTTCCTGAAAACATTTAATAACAAAACAAGGGCAAGCAAGAAAAGTAAGTATTTTAGAACTACAGAACAGGAGGAATGAATCTGTGTAAATACAGAAGCAAGATTAAACACCTCTGCTCATTAGGATTTGAAATCAACTGCCAATGACGGTACTTTATAACATAAATGTATAATATAATAAAATTAGCAAATAGAGGGGGCTAAAGAAAATACGTGGCTGCTAATTTCTTTATATTTCATAGTAGGAAACCCATAGTGCTATCTAAAATTACCACATGTAGTTCAAAAGTGATTCCAACACCTCAATGTTATTATAATCTTTTTAAGTTTAGATAAATCTTTCAGCAATTAATATTTCTCATAGTAAAGGAATATTCATTGGATTTCAACAATTCCTTCAGTTTTCTTTTATTGTCTTTCCTTCTGTTAAATTCAAGTAAAATTCAGAATTTTCATTAAGAATGAATGAATAGGTCAGGCACGGTGGCTCACGCCTGTAATCCCAAGACTTTGGGAGGCCAAGGCAGGCGGATCACGAGGTCAAGAGATCAAGACCATCCTGGCCAACATGGTGAAACCCCGCCTCTACTGAAAATACAAAAATTAGCTGGATGTGGTGGCACGCGCCTGTAGTCCCAGCTACTTGGGAGGCTGAGGCAGGAGAATTGCTTGACCCAGGAGGTAGAGGTTACAGTGAACTGAGATTACACCACTGCACTCCAGCCTGGCACCTGGTGACGGAATGAGACTCTGTCTCAAAAAAAAAAGAATGAATGAATGAAGAATTAAGGATTCCACTGTCATAGTTACTCTGTCAGTCCCTATCCCCACCCCAAGGCACTTTTCCATACCTCCCCTTGCATCGGCCTTAATATCAACTGACTTCTATCTGGTTGCACCTTCACATGTACAACAGGAGCATGAATAATGACAACATTAACGTAGGGAATGGGGTATATTTTAAAATCATGGACTATTATTAAAAAAAAAAGTTTTGGCAGCATGATGTATGCAGTATTACCTAGAAAGGGATGATACAGAAGAAGGGGCGCTTCAGGGACAGGGCTGCTAACCACAGTCAAAGGAAATGGAGAAGAAAGGAGTCAGCAAAGCTCCTGTGTGACTTGCCCAGTGACTGTCATAGGAGGAGAGGGAGATGGGGAACCTAGGAGCATTAAAATTAAGATGCAGACATGAATACAGGTCCCTCTGAAGAATCAGTCAAGTCAGGAGGAGAAGCTGACATTAGGGGGAGAAAATGAGCCAGGCTTTGTCCTTGTTATCATTAAGATACTACAAGAACATCAGATTTGATGGCAGGTGGGCATTTTAAAAGGTAAGTGTAGGAGGCACCCAGTGCCAGTTTGTCTACATTGTTCAGTGAAAATGTAGACACTGAGAGTCTATAACTGGTTTACCCAGTCATTCTGCCTGAAATTTGCTGTGTGATTAGTGAGGTCTAAAAGACCTCTCTATAAACCTGTGCCCTCTCTTCCCTGAGACAGATATCTCACTCGCATGTTGGTGACTCATGGTCCTGAGAGGGCACTTTTCTGTGTAACAGAGGGAGGGCCCTCGAAGCTGCACTCAGGTGTACCCAGCCTCCATAGTGTTACATTATGCTTTCCAGCTCCTGGTGTTGGGTATCCTCTGCCAGTAACAAATCTTTCATGAGTATAAAAAATTTTTTTAATGAAATAAATATTTTTATCTCCAAATGAGGTCCAGACAAAAGGCCTGACTGGGAGCCATATACCACAGTGGTTGCTGGCACTGGATGGGCAGTAAAAGCCCCAAGGAGGCAAGTGTAAAGTTACAGAAAAGACTTGAGCCCTGAATCTTGGTTAACACCTGTAATTTGGGATGAAACAAAGAGGGGCCAAGACATGAAACAGAAGACACAAAGAGTGAGAAGAACCAAGTCAATGCCGGGCCAAAGAACAAGAAAAAATATTTTATAAGTGGAATTTTCATTGCAGACTAAACAAACATTTTCTCAAGTGAAATTTTTTTCTTCATTAAAATGAAAATATGTAAAATCGCTACACTGCTATGGATTAGGTTGGCTTTCATTATTGGTTGATTTTTTTGTAATGAAAGTCCCAGAAGTGAGAGGGTCAATCATTCACTGTATCAAAACTTGTCTCACCTTGAGAAGTTCTCTGTGGTGCATTCCCGTCATTCATATGTACAGGATTCTTCCTCTTCTCCTCACCTACAACTGGACTCTGACATTCAAGGGCTTAACCTACTTTTCAGGTGTATGGACGAAAACAACTATTCCCCCTCATATATACATACACACAAATAGGCCACATTCCCTGTTTTCAAGAGCACCAGTACCTAGAATCAAGTGGCACTGGCCACATGCCACACTCTAGAGCTGTGGGAGCTCTGCTTGCTGTGTTGAAGGCTAGTGCCAAGTTTCTTCACAGGAGCACAACTGACAACTTTGAACCAGATAGTTCTTTATCATGGTGGAAGTGGGGGCCGTTCTGGGCATTGCAGGATATTTAACGACACCCCTGGCTGCAACCCGCTAAGATGCCAGTAGCACTTCCTCCCCAGTTGTGATGGCCAAAACTGTCTCCAGACACTGCTAATGTCCCCTAGGGAGTAGCCTCAACCCCAGTTGCAAACCTCTGATGCCACTCACGGCCGCTAACTGTAGCCCGGGCTTCTAACCTCTCCTGTCTCCTTCATTTGCTCACACCTCTTTTCTTGTCTTGGTCTCTGCTTTCTTTCCTTTTATTCCCCTTGCCACCTTTTTCTCCTGTGCCATAAGGACTTCTATCATACTGTGTGTGCCACAGGCCTCTGCAGAGTTTCTGCAGAAACCTCCAGCTCCTCAGAGAGCTCCCTGAGGCTCTGGGAACAAGGCTGGACTCTTCTTTGCTATGTTCATTTGTTGCTGGGTATTCAGGAATGGCTTTCTTCCCGCCTACCTCCAGGTTTACTTTGTTACAAAAACATGAAAGTATTTGTCTCATGATTTTGCTCAAGTACAGAATTTTCCCTCCTTGTGTAAATATTTTTCAACAACAAAATTTAAAAATCACAACAATGCACACAAATTAAAAGATTACAGGGATCATTCTTTATTATTCAGTTCTGTAACATAACCCAACTCATCAATTCTATTTGTTGGAATGCTACGAGTAAAAGAACAAGAACAAAAATCTCTTCCATTTCAAGAACTTGTAACACATGCGCGTGCACACACACACACTAACCTGGTGAAATACTTCATTCACAAAGTTGACATAACCTCGTGTTGACAAGAGAATCCGCTGTACCATTTCATACACCGTTCGGTGCTCTTCTTCAATGCTACAGAGGCTAGAGTTGCTGAGTCTTCGGTCTGACAGGGTGCTGCTGTTAGAATGGCTTTTGTCCTGCTCCGGGGGCCCACCACCATCCAGTTCAGGCGCTCTCTCCTGCACAGCGCCACCACCAACAGTCTGGAAGAAAGTCAGCACACTTCTCAATGATGCTCACCCCCACTCAAGAACACCTGGCAAAACTTCAGTCTTGCCTTGTTTTAAGTAACTCTGGTTGCTATCAATGTGCACAGGGTACAGCACACCAAAACCAGCAGCTGCTTGAAGCACAACAGGCTCCAGAGCCTGTACTTACCAACTTTCTAACTAACCAACAAATCCCTCCCAACTCAGCTATTTTAAGAGGAAAACTCTAAGTTATTTCAGAAGGAAGGGCTGTGAAATTTTCCCAACCTAAAAGGTTTAATTTGCATTGTAAAACCACAGAATAAATTAATGTGCAAACACATTTGTATTATCATCACATCAGGTCTCTACACTTCAGCATTTGCTCCTATGGTCACAGAGATTTGAAAATTCAGGGGATATCTTGCAGCAACAATGCTAGAATGCATCATTTCATTCATATGACTAAGCAGCACCTTGACAGTAGAGTATGAAGATCTTTAAGGGGTATTTTATCAGAAGAATGCTGATCTGAGTTTTATCCTCAGAATCTTTAGGTCAAACGTAAAGAAATATTTACAAAATTTTAAATATTTAAAAGACTTTAGACGTGCAAAAAAATAAGGTAATTCATGCAATCACTCACGAAGCTTAACACTGATTTCTGCTCTTATATCCACATAGAATTAAAGGTTTCCTCCTTTAATATACATATATTTTTACTTCATATACATATAATTTTGCTTCATCTTTGCAAACTCCATTATTACTTCGAAGTGTCAAAAATATACAGCCCAAATACAACTAAAATTTTACCCACTGTGAATATTTTTTACAAGAAGAGATAAGCCATGAATAGAACAAAACAGTAATTTCAGTAACTACCAAGGATAGTTTGAAAACAAAACCGATATCCAATAGTAATCTCTAGGAATAATTAATGGAAGATTATACTTGTAATAATTTTTCTCTTCATGCCTTAGTTACTAAGTCTATGTGGCTTATCAAAGGCATTGTCACACTGTGAGATGTGCTCGCCTGTGGAAATTATTTTATCTTTTTGACGGATCCACTATCTTCCACAGGAAAATAAAACTTTATTCATTTTGAAGCTTCAGTAGGAATGACCCAAGGATGAGTATGGTACAGAAAGAAGAGGCTCAAACTAGTCTCAAGAGACTTGCTCCTCCACATTCCTAACAGTAAGGCAAGCCACGCAACTCACTTGGATTTCACATATACACATACATGTATATTAATCTGTAGGAGACAGATGCTAGATTAGGTCTAAGTCTCTTATGGCTCAATAACCTGTGACTTTTTGACTCATAATTCCCATTTTCCCCACAAACTAAAAAGAAAAAAAAATGCACATATATAGCAAATTAAAGATGACCACAAATTCTTTGACACTCCCTCCACAGAGGTGAGGCCCATGCCCCCTCCCTTTCATCTACGTGGACTGTATGACTGCTTTAGCCAGTAGAATAGTGTGGAAGAGACCTGTGCCAGTATTAGACCCAGGCCCAAGAGGCTGACAGTTAACAATTCCCATCTCTTGAAACATTTCACTCTTGGAGCCCTGAGCAGGCAAATAAGAAGTCCAACTATCTTGTTAGCAAGAAAACAGAATACGAAGTCCCAGATGATCCCAGCTTTCCAACTGCCCCCACCAAGTAGCAGGCATGTGAATGAAGTCATCTTGGACCTTGCAGACCTACCAGCATTGGAGGGCTGAATAATGACTTCCCCAAGGATGTCCATGTCCTAATCCCCAGAACCTGTGAATGTGCTAGCTACCTTCCATGGCAAAAGAGACTTAGCAGATGTGATTAAGTTAAAGATGTTGGGACAGAAAGATTATTTTGGATTATCCAAATGGTCCCAATATAATCCAAGGACCCTTATAAAAGGGTGGCAGGAGGAAAATAGACAAAAAAGGCTAAGTGACAATGGAAACTGGGAGAAAAGGTGGTATGATGCGGGGCCACAGCCAAGGAATACAAGTGGCTTCTAGAAGCTGGACATGTCAAGAACACATGATTCTCCCCTAGAACCTCAAGAAGCACAGATCTGCCAATAACTTGATTTCGGATTTCTGACTTCCACAACTGTAAGATAATAAATTTGTACTGTTTCAAGACATTAAGTTTGTGAGAATCTGCAACAGTGGCAATAAGAAACTAATATAACAACTTACTGTGAGGTATAGTGGCAGTCTCTACAATGGTAGTGGCCATTTCTAGGGACAGCCATCTGCAGGGTATGATAGCACAGAGGGCACAAATGGCTGTCAGCCCAGCAGTCATTCCTCCTCCCTACCAGAACCTCATTCCTCTGTGTGCCTCCTCCCATGCACCCCAACTGACTTGCAGGAAGCTGACCCCATCCACGGTACTAGTGAACCAATTTGTTTCGTAGAGGCCAATCACAACATCTGCTGGCCCACTCACACATCCAGCTTGAAGTGAAATCAGTTCCTTGTTACTGTTCCAGGGGGAGAGAGGCAACCTAAGTTGTTCCACTCAGACAAAAGGAAAGGGCTTTATATTTCTGGATCGTCTCTAAATGTGAACAAGAAAAGCAGTGCCCCAGCTGCTGGTGGCCATCTTACAATCAAGGGGGAAGCTGCTGCAGACAAAGCTCCCACAGGGAAAGGGCAGAACAGAGAGGATAAGACCACAGAGAACCAGGGAGAACATGTGAGTGAATGATATTCTCTGTGAGCCTCACCACGTGCTTCTTTTTAGTAAGATTAAAGTATTTCTTTTACATTTAAGACAGTCTGAGCTGTGTTCCTTTTTCTGTAAGTATGACAGAACCATCCTAATTGATTCCTAAGTTCCAACCTTTAAGATAATTAAAAAGCTAAATAGTAAAAGTAGATGACTCACAACTGTGAAGAGTCAACTAAAAGAAAAAATGAGAATCCAGAAGCAGTGGTTAATTTGCTGCTCTTTCTACTTCTCATCATCCAGATGTACTTTTCAAGACTGAGCTACTTATTTTCAATAAATACAGGTGATAGTTTTCTGATCTTTTTAAACTAGAAAGGAAAGGTTACACCCCTTAGTTAAGACTTTTTTGAACTGAGTGATAATCACTTACGATGTGATGTAAAATTTACCAAAGAGTATGACTGAGTTTCTTACAAAATATTTCATATAGATTTTTGTCTGCCTAATAAGCGAACAAAGGTATCTCATCATGGTTCAGAACTAACTGCATTTCCCTGACTGCTGGTGAAATCAGGGGTCCCTGTAGTCCATCTTCTATGAGCTGCCCTTTCATCTCCTTTGTCCATTTTTCAGTGGGGTTGTCTTCTTAACAGTCCATATGTACTCTTTATATAGCAGAGATATTAACTCTTTTAACAGTCATGACATTATCTCATAGTCTATTGATGGGATTTGGCCTTATGTTGTCTTTTGACATAAAAATCTTTCTCCATTTTTTTTTCTTAATAAAGTCAAACCTCATGTTTTCCATGGCTACTGGGTTTTCTTTCTTTTGTTTTCTTTCTTATGGTATCTCACTCTGTTGCCAAAACTGGAATGCACTGGTGTAATCTCTGCCCACTGCAACCTTCACCTCCCAGGTTCAAGCGATTCTCCTGCCTCAGCTTCCCAGGTAGCTGGGATTACAGGTGCCTGCCACCATGACTGGCTAATCTTTGTATTTTTTGTAGAGATGGTATTTCACCATGTTGGCCAGGCTGGTCTCGAATTCCTGACTTCAAGTGATCTGCCGGTCACAGCCTCCCAAAGTGCTGGGATTACAGGAGTGAGCCACTGCACCCAGCCTACTTTGTCTTATTTCTACTAAAGTAGTCTAACACTTCCCAAATTTAGGCACTTCCCTGGATTTTCCCTTTTGTTACGTTTCTTCATTATTTTGTTTTTATTGTAGACCTTAAATCAATCTGACATTTGCTTCGGTATGTTGTAAGAGGCAAGGTTCTAGCCAATTATGCCAACACTGTTAATTAATGACTATTTCTTCTGATCATGACTGACATTCTGTGAGGGGATGTGTATGTATGTGAAGGAGAGAGAAAAAGAGATTGCAGGGTTGCCGATTTGATTAGATGTTCAACACTAATCTCAGTCTCATTCCTTTGACATAACCTCTCTGGAAACTTATACTACTGTCTCTTAATTCCTGAAAATCAAATGTCTGTTTAGGTTTGTGCCTTGATAATTTTTCCTGGGACTCAATGACGCTTTAAATTTGAGGCATGTATTTTTCTCTTTTTTTTTTCAGTTCAGATAAACTCTTATTATTATTTGTTCAATTATCTTCATTCTCTTCTTCTGCCCACCTAGTATTTGCAAGATAGAGACCTGTACTTAGGTCTTGCCTACTAATTTCTGATTTCTGTCTCTCCAAATTTTTAGTCACTGTGGTGGGATATTTTTTCAGAAAACAAATTTTTTTCTCAGCAATAATCATTACCATTTTCATTTTATTTACTAATTTTTTTTTTAACTAAGACATTTAAACGTTTCTTAAAACTTTCTTTCAGCAAGTCTTTTGTTGTTCTTATTGTAACTGTACCTCCCTCAGACCTTGAAAGGGCTGGGCGCGGTGGCTCACGCCTGTAATCCCAGCACTTTGGGAGGCCGAGGCGGGTGGATCACAAGGTCAAGAGATCAAGACCATCCTGGTCAACATGGTGAAACTCCGTCTCTACTAAAAATACAAAAAATTAGCTGGGCATGGTGGCGTATGCCTGTAATCCCAGCTACTCAGGAGGCTGAGGCAGAAGAATTGCCTGAACCCAGGAGGCGGAGGTTGTGGTGAGCCAAGATTGCGCCATTGCACTCCAGCCTGGGTAACAAGAGCGAAACTCCGTCTCAAAAAAAAAGAAAGAAAGAAAAGAAGTTTCTCCTCTAACTCTTCAGTGACTTCTCCCCAGTGGAGCCACGTGCTCTAGACTCTGGTGTTCCTCCATCAAAGTTCCTAATGATATTAAAGCACAAAAGCCACTCATCTGCCTCTTCAGGTCTGTGTATTCTTTTAGTTCAGGCCTAAGTAGGACTTCTGGGACTTCCAGGGCATTGGCAAATCTGCAGTTAGTGGACCACACTTCCTTTCTCTGTTCTTGGGCACAATAAACAAAAAAGCACACAACACCATGATCCCTCAGTGAAGTGGCTGCTCTCTGACCTCCACAAGTGGTATTGCTCCACTAAGTCCCTAAGCAACTCAGCCTGATGGGAAAGCCCCCATACGTGTCTGGCTGACCAAGACCAAGAGAGAAAAGCATATTAGGCTCCACACAAGGAGAGGTCTCTTCTGAATGCCTCAGGGAAGAGGTGGCCTTCTCTTCTAGGGACCTCACCATTGCTCAACAACCAGCCCAAAATCCTGAGCTGCTAATCTACTTCCCTCTCCTGAGATGCCAGAGGGCACTTAGCAGCCTCACAGGTCCTCTCCAAGGGCCACTTATAGTTTCCTAAGAGCTTTCCAGTTATTGGAGCTTGGTGAAGGCAAGACAGGCCTCTGTTCTCATGCCCAGAGGTCACTGGTACTCAAGTGAGGAGAATGAGGAGGAGCCAGGAGTGTGCATACAACAGCCATCTTCTCAGAATGGCCCTGCGCTCCCGAGATTGCGTCATCATGGCAATCCCAACAATGCACAGCAAGTGATTCAAACACAATTCCCTCTGAAACCTCAGCATTACAGACAGGGTAGGCCAATAAAATCGCTTACCTATAACCAACAATTTGTAAGAACCAATAACTCTAATAATCAGTAACTTTGGCTATGTTCTAGTGTATTTTATTACACAAACATTAAGAGATAAAAAGATGATGAATGGCATACCTGGATGATTTTAGGCAATACATCAACTCCATTTTTAGTGTTTTGTGTTGCAGTTAGATACTTTTTTTCCAAAAAGAAGGTTACAATCCACTTAATAAAAACAACGCGAGCTGCCATATATGGAATTTTTGTACTATAAATATTCTCATTGTCTCGAGTTGTAGTAATGTACACTGGCTTTGGTCTCAAATGGGGGATGTCTGGTAGAAAAAAGAACACATGATTGATTAGGTTAGTGAATCATAACGTTATGTAACCCCTACAAATGTTTTGGTTTCCAATTAAAAACACGTATTTTTGGTTGTCTAAATAGCAACTAAGAATGAATAACCACAATGATTAAAAATGGTATCTTTTTGTAGGGTCATTTCTGATTCTGCCTTGTGATCTGACCGAGAATGGGTGATAATGTGATTGTGTACGTATCTATGATACATAGCTATGGAAAAATTAAGCTAACAACTATTTTTAACAATTTTGATAAATTACATGAGACTAAAATAATGAAAATCCTTTCACATACATTATACCTAATTTTATTTTATTTTATAGTTGGAGCAAATGTAAAGTATATATAAACTTTTAAAACATCATTTTAGGTATTTTAACATCTAACACTGCAGTGATTAAATCCACTGAAATTTAGAGTTTTATATACTTTTCCCTTTAGACGAATCCAATGAAACAGAATCAATATCATCTGTTTAATATTTAAAATAATTCAGAAAGTCACATTTCATCTTTGAGGCATCAAATGCTACCTTTTCCAAAGACTTAATAAGAAGTCAATTTCTCATTCTTTAAATTCCACAATCAATATGAAAATTATATGGTATTGGATTTGAGATACTACTTGATGTAAGTTCAACCTCTATCTTAATAATTTTTGTATATCTGGAATACCTGTATGAGGCAGAAAAATTATCAACAAATAACTTTTAATCTAGGAATATTAACAATATACCATGTTTTTACAATGAATATGGACTACATATAAAATTAGAAACAAATTTTGAAAAAATACTCATATATATATATATATATACATATATATGTGTGTAGCTAAGGAAATACATGTCCCAGTACCTCTAAAAGTCAGTAATTCTACATCTTTCAAAATGCACCAAGTTTCGGCTTCTCTCCCCTTGCCTGTGTGTGTGTGTGTGTGTGTGTGTGTGTGTGTGTGTGTACACACATACACAGAAACAGAAACACACACACACACACACACACACACACACACACACACACAGCACAGACAAATGAACCAGGTAGCCATGTTCCCTATAAGAGTAACATCTTGTGTCACCATTTCCTACTCCAAAATTGTTTTTAATTATTTATTTAAACTAATTTTACCTGTTCTAAATAATAGGGAGAGGAAGATTTGACCCCCACCTTCACCACTCTAAGGGATTCTTCTATCCTGTGAGTCCTCATTTCTTACAGAAGAAAAAAACATTAGGAGCCAAATTAGAAATTCCATTATGTTTCCTAGTCCTCTGGGGCTTACTCTCCATAGCTTGTCTAATCACCTAAAATTTGATCTTCCATAAGCACCTGTCAGTAGCAGCTGCTGGAAGCAGGACCCAGCATAAGAGAAAAGGCATACAGTGGCAGCTGTGTGCCCTGCGGTGGCTTCCAGTCACTGAGCAAAGCCTGAGGTCACAATACACAACCAACCACAATACATTTCCGACTACAGGAGCCAGGTTCCTTTTTACTTCCGTGAGCTGAGGTATATCTTAGTTGGTACAAATAGTTAGAACCACTTATTAAGAAACTTTAAACATCTAATAATAAAGTTACCATTCAACACAAAAATAAAATGACTATTTTACTTTAAAATAATCAAAGGTCACTTTGAAAGAGAGTGAATAGCTTTCCTTTGGATATCCTCTATACACGGCTCCAACAGTACTTACCAAGTACAGGTTTGTAGATGTTTGTTAACTTAGTAAATGATGGAAATAAATGAGGAAGATAATACTTTCGAAACAATGTAAAAAGAAATTTAAAACCAGTATCTTGATTCTCCTTATTCTTCCACTCCAAGCTTGCAGCCTTTGGATAATATGTAGAAAAGAACATATGTATATTTATATTTCAAATTAACATGTACTAAACTGAAGTGCTGTTATGTTACTAAAATTCCTATTCTAAATATAAAAAATGACAAATAATACTGATAACCATGTAACGAAATCATAACAAAGCTCAAAAGATGACAGGAATGAATACTTCAAAACAAAACAGTAACTATGTTAGAATGATATCATATCTTTTACAATGTGCTATATCATCCCCATATTTTTAATCTATGTTATTTCTAATTACCTAACATTCCTTGTGCCTTTAAAACATTTAGTCACAAATAATCGGTGCTTCTTTCTAAACTCAGAAAAAGGCCATTTATAATAAATAGAAATTAAAGAAACAATCCCTCTCAAGAATTTCATCCAATGTTACCTACATGCATAATCAATATCAAAAGGCAAAAGCCATGGAATCTTGGAAAGTGCATTCTCCATATTAAAAAAATTGAAAGGCTAAAATAAACCAGGCATGCCAGTCCACTATGGATTAAGTTTAAATCTTTTATAGTGTTGAGATAATATTCTCCCTCTCAAAAACTCATCAGTGTTTGCATAGTGGGAGCACTCCAAAATTGTTCAATAGGTGGGACCACACCTCAGGAGCCAGGAGGACAGTCTGGTTACACAGGTGCAGTCACCCCCACATGACATAGGGAAAATGCAGCCCTTAGAGAAGAACTGTCAGTGGTTCTAACACTTCTTAGACCAGAGAGCACTCTAAAGCAGGGCTTCCCACTTCCTTTCTGACATGCCCACTTAGAAAATGAAATTTGTGCAGCACGTGAGGTAAAGGGATGAGGTGCTTTGGCTACCCCAGGGGCAGTGGGGCTCAGTGTCCATAACCTGTCAAAAGCTATGCTCTGAGAACTCATCTCAATCAACAGAAGAGAAGGCAGAAGGAAGGCATGGATATGCACCTAAAATCCTTCACACTATTAGGAGGTTCACAGACTGCATGCAAACCTCTATCCTGTATCAATTC
Organism: Aotus nancymaae; assembly: GCF_030222135.1. NCBI lineage: Eukaryota > Metazoa > Chordata > Mammalia > Primates > Aotidae > Aotus > Aotus nancymaae. Next base: position 5,106,587 of record NW_026988412.1, on the reverse strand, counting down.
CATCTGCCTTATCTGAGGTCACACAACTCATTAGTGACACATCTAAAATGAGAACCCAAGGCCCCCAACACAAGTTCTGGATACTCTGTTGATTTTCCAGGACAAATGGAATGTCCAACCACTTCTGAACAGCTGGCATTTGAGATGAATCTAGAAATGGGCCATTAGAATTCAAACGTGGAGTTTCCAGAATATGAAAGCATGCCTCAGTCAGGCTCTATTTGAAGTTCTATGTTTCTGTGGCTGGCTAAAGGGAACGGGATGAGGAAAGGGGACAAAACTGCTGAGTACTCAGAAAGAGCAGCCAAGTACTGAATCTTGAGAGTCAGCAGAGAAAAGCACAATTCCCTAAAGAAAACTAGAAAGGAGTGAAAGGAAGGGAGGATAAATACCAGAGAAAATATCAGGAGAGGAGAGAATCTCATGAAGGAGGGGTAGTCAAATCCCCGCAAAGAAAGAGGAAAGTAAGACCTGAAGCATACCCTCCCTCTGGGCTGATCCTAGAATCTTTGTGGTTTGTGGCTTGCCACTTCAGCGGTCACAGGGCAGAAGGCAGCGAACAGTGGGTGTCAAAAGAACATGAAGTGGGGAAGTGAACTCAGCAGAGATTATTACTTCAACAACTCGGTTGTGAAGGGGAAGACAGATACTGGACAATACCCAGGATGAACTCAAGGACAAGAGAAGTATTTACTAAGAAAAAAGAATCAGTATATTTTATTCTATTATTTAGAAATCTAGACTAGGAGTCACAAATCTCCTATTAAAAGCATAAACCAGTTACTTCAGTTCTGTATGTAGTTGGTGCATATGAGAAAAAATAATATGTGACATAAAGGAGACCTATGCCAATGGCATGAGGAGATTGGTCCATATGCTTTCCTTTAGTCCCCTGGTCTGCTCTGCCTATTCCTGTTCACCTGTTCAGCCTCTGGGCCCACCTCCTCCTTCATCCTGTCTTGCAAGCATAGAGATTAGGGTTAGAAAGGAGTAAAGAGAGAAACCGATTTAAACACACTCACAAAATAGTATACACAGCTGGTCTTGCTGAAGTGACCTAACAAATGGTACATACTCTGCGTTTGCTGAAATATCACATAAAATCACCTCAAAGAAAAAGAAAAAGGAAAAAATATGGATACATAGAGAGAAAAGAGGCAGTATTTATTCTATCCTACTGAGAATAAACCCATCACTGAAACAGTCATAATTTTTCTGACCTGAATAACCATATACTTCAACAGTATTTGAAGAAAAAAGCAGGTTTGGTCCTCAGCAATCTTCTCCCCTGATACAGCTGGCAGGAGCGGAGTAATTTCTTCTGGATATATCTTTACTGAAAGTATAGAAAATGATGAGAGCTCATTCACCAAAGTCAAATTTTAAACAGAGTTTAGGGTTTTAAAAATGGTCTCTATTAAAATACATCTCTCCATCCACTGGAGCTGCTCACACTGAGCTCCAAGGCAGTGTGCATAAAGAGCCTAGAAACACAATCCAGATGCCCATGAAGCACTCTCTCCCACTGCACCATTCTTTCCCTTTCAAATTCTGCTTTGGTCAGCCCAAGATCAAATGTCAGTCATTGAGCAATAAAGCAATACACAGTAATAAATCAATGGTCCCAACAGGCAAGTTCCTTGAAAACTCAAAGGACACAAATGGCCATTAATAGTCCCATGAGGCTACTACTGTCCTTCCATAGATACTGCAGGAAGATACACAGTGGCAAAATAAGATCGTGGTGAGCAGATGAGTGTCCACTTATGAACAACAGTGATAAGAACAATAGATAGTAGCTTTGGATGGTGGAGTTTAATCTCATTAACAGCCAGAAAACCAGTCCAGACTTCCCATGTGTCTCTACTTCCTTCTACTGCCAACATCTGTCCCCTCCTTCTATTCCTGCTTCCATCACTTCAGTAAATTTCTTCTGTCATCATTTCATATAAAATAAGCTCCAAGTCTTTTGATTCTAAGGTGTGGAAGGATCTACTGTGAATATGAAAGGGTTAATTCCTTTTCAGACTCCATTAGGATTTCTATTCAAGAAAATGAAAAAGTAAGAATTCCTTAACATAAGTTCAAGAGTTAATTTAAACAAGGGAGACCTGCTAACATAACTTACCATCAGCTACACCAGGGCTGGGATTGATGAGTGTCTCCAGTGTGCAAGGGCCCTTGGATGACATGACTGCTGGGAAACCAGGCACCAGGCAAGCAAAAATCAGCACCTGCTCTTCTGCACAGTTTGTCTGAAGTGCTTGAAGCCACAGAAGAAACAGCCTGATTCCTTCACATCTTATCTAAAAACAAAATTAAAAGCAATGAAAATGAAACACTTACATGTATTTACAGAAATGCACTGCAATGTAGCAACAGTCTTGAGAAAGAAAAACTACAAGTGAAAGGTATGCTTAGTAGTACACCAAGTTCTTCACTTAGCGACAGATAAGCAAAAATGCTGCAATACAGCACAAGAGTTAAGAGCTCGAGTTCTGGAGCCAAAGTGCCTGGGTTCAAATGCAGGCTCTGCCACTTTCTAGCTGGGATCCATGGAGGACCACATAATTCTCCATGCCTTAGTCTCCCCAACTGTAAAATAAGGATGGTAAGAGCACTTACCACAAAAAACTATGATAAAGACTGAGTTAACATATGTACACCACACAGCACAATGGCTGACTCCCAAGTATTTCCTGTTAATAGTATCTTATTCTGTAAGGCAACAGTACCCATGGTATCAATGTTCAATTATCCATAAAAACAATGACAAAGATAATATTCCCCCAAATTTACATGTGCTATCACTATAATATACCATGTTGATAATATTCTTGAGAATCAGAAGACTTGAAGCTAAATAAGACCTTGAAGGCCTAGCTCAATGAGACAAAGCAGCTCTCCTTACACCTTACACCACTGTTCTATTTCTCCAACACCTTTGCCATGCTCTGAATTCCCGGCATCGCGCTGTAGAAAACATCAACATAGGTAAATGTGTCCTTTTTTTTTCTTTACACTTTCAAATTCATCCCATTCCTAAAATTCAAAAGCACATGTCTCTCCATTTCTGTACTCCTAAATGACTAAAAACATAAAGTGAATTAAAAAAAAAAAGACAAATTAGCAAAAGAGATTGAAAAAATGTCACATGCAGCTGAAAGATGGAGTGAGCTCCAAATACCAAAAACTAGAGTGACTGCCTCATCTCCTTTCAATTAATTCACGGCAGTGCTGACTCCACCAGAGCAAGAACACTGCAAGTCAAACACAAGGCTTTGCCAGAAAACCAAACCGAAAAGGGGAGAAGAGCCAAAATAAAAATATTCTGCTGACTTCCAATAGAAGTAAAAATACACTAGGACAGACAACCCAGCTGGTGACAGTGCTACCCCATTAACAGAGTAAATTCACAAATTCATAGCATATTTCAAAACATGCTCCTGGACTCCACCACTGCACTGCTCTGCTCTGCACAAACTTCCATGCCTGCTCACACCTGTCCTCCTTTCCCCTCAAGCAGGTCAAATGAGTAGTAACATTACTATTCAGCCACCAGACCAAAAACAAAACAAAAAAAACAGAAGAAAAAGAAGAAAGAAGATGGAAGAGAAAAGGGAGAGAAGAGAAGAGAAGAGAAGAGAAGAGAAGAGAAGAGAAGAGAAGAGAAGAGAAGAGAAAACAGCTCTATGTATATCTTTTTTTTTTTTTTTTTGAGAAGGAGTTTCACTCTGTTGCCCAGGCTGGAGTGCTGTGGTGCAATCTCGGCTCGCTGCAACCTCTGTCTCCCAGGTTGAAGCAATTGTTCTGCCTCAGCCTCCCGAGTAGCTGGGACTATAGGTATGCGTAACCACACTCAGCTAATTTTTGCCTTTTTAGTAGAGAAGGTGTTTTACCACGTTGGCCAGGCTGGTCTCGAACTGCTGACCTCAGGCAATCCACCTGCCTCAGCCTCCAAAGTGCTGGGATTACAGGTGTGAGCCACTGCACCTGTTCAGCACTATGTACATCAAATCAAATTATATTTAATTTAACAAGAGGGAAGTTTCTATGAAATTCTATTACAAGTCTCCAATTTCTATATGTTAACTGTGTTTAAGAGAACTAAATATAAGTAAGGGTAATTATAAACATGAGATAACAACCTGATAAGTTCTAACAAAATATAGAATCTACAGTGAGACTAGGAATAACTCACTTCTTTTTTTTTTAACATGAGAAATAGTTAACATATCAAGTTTTAAGAGGCTGTGATCAGTTAAGCCCGTATAAAACCACCAACATATTGACTTATTAAAGGCATTTGCACAGCTAAATTAACTCCAACTGAATTATCGTTCATAAAATATTCATCCCAGGCTGAATTTTTTCTGCCACTTATGTTTTAGGGTAATCTTATCTCAGCATCAAGAAGTATATGTTATAATAAAAGATATATCCATTTCAAACTAAGCTAATTTTAACCTATAAATCTGCCACAAATAAATTTTCAAGAGTGAGACCCTGTTGTTCTTTTCTCCCACAATAGCTCTCAAAATTAGTAAAATTCATTGGAGACAACTATAATTTTAACAACCAGTTACCAAGATGGACAGAATCAAGCATATGAGCTCTGAAGCTTAGAGGGGGACTGCCCTTCCTTTTTCTAATAAAACTGAAGCAGTCAGTGCCTTGCCCATGATCCCTATCTGTACCCAGCAGAATCAGAATGAGAACTCAGAACTCTAAACTCTGAAGCCCAACCCATTTTCTCCTAATACTATTTAAAATCTGTCCTGCAATAAGTTATGATGTAAGGACAAAACTGTAACAATATTCATCATATAATTTCTCAATAAAAAATTAAAACTAAGTCAAGTAGTTTTTAAAGGTCTTTTTTCCAAAATGGCCTAACATTGTTACTTCGTGGCATTAACAAATTTAAGAGTAATAAAAAATGCCATTACATAATAAAATAAAATAAATACCTTAATAGAATTTCCAGTGTGTAGAAGCTTCTTTAAAGTTGAGCCTGAAAGTTTAAAATAATGAATTAGAAATAGAGTATACAATTGCATATCAAAGATCTATTTTAAGAAGAAACTATGTGCTTATGACAAAAATATAATTTTTAAAAATAAAAGGAAGAAGGTTGACCTTCAGAAGCAAAGCAATGTCACAGAGGGAAAGACGTTTTTAAGATAAAAGTCCTTTAAGTATGTACCTCTTCAGAATTCTTTTCAAACAGTCAAAATGATTGATATTAAGGTAAGCCAAATGCCCACAGTGGATTATGGGCAAATATCTCTTCTCATGCATAAAATGGATGCTTTTTTTTTTTTATCTCTAAAGGTAAAAATAATATTAAACAACTGTTCACAAAACATTTTTACAAGAACATTTTATGAATACTCAGAATGGCATGTTTCTCTCCTGGCAATGACAACGACATTTATGGAGTTTGGTCCATCAATAAATCCTCTAACAGAGCGCTTTGGTCACTGTCAAGGAAGCACAAACAAGGATGAGTCGGAACTCCAGTCAACTACAAAAATTTTGGTGCTGCAGCCCACTAGAATGAGAAAAGCTTCTCTTAGGAGGATGGAAGACTATTACTAAGTCATCTATAAGTATATTCAGGACTTCAGTATGGAGATGGCAACCCAACCTAAATATCTTATGTAGCCTCTAAAATGAGATCTTAACCTCTAAACACGAGAGGACTTTTTACAATAGAAATATGGCCAGGCACGGTGGCTCATACCTGTAATCCCAGCACTTTGGGAGGCCAAGGTGGGCGGATCACAAGGTCAGGAGTTCAAGATCAGCCTGGCCAATATGGTGAAACCCCGTCTCTACTAAAAATATTTAAAAATTACCCAGGCACGATGGCATGTGCCTGTTGTCCCAGCTACTCAGGAGGCTGAGGCAGGAGAATCGCTTGAGCCCAGGAGCTAGAGGTTGCAGTGAGCCAAGACTGCACCACTGTACTCCAGCCTGGCAACAGAGCAAGACTCCATCTCAAAAAAATAAATAAATAAACATATTGGAAGTCTTAGGCAAGAGAAATTTGCTGTGAAATTAGATATCTTTTAAGAAAAAAATTACTGAGATCCAAGATGGCAGAACAGGAACAGCTCTGGAGTGCAGTTCCCAGCTAGAAGAACACAGAGGATAAGCAATCACCACATTTCCAAATGAGTTTTTACTGCCTACACACCAGGAGATTCCCAGGCTGAAAAGTCCAGCGAGTTTCCAGCACAGCTGTTTCAGCCGGCACTGTGGGTCTTCACACAAAAACTCACACAAATCCAGGCAGCCATTTCAACAGGCGCCTAGAACGCCTGGGATACAGAGCCACCCATTCAACTGAAAAGAAAGGGGGCTGAAACAGGGAGGCAAGTGATCTGGCTCAGTGGGTCCCACCCCCAACAAACACCAGCAATCTGAAATGCTCTGGATTAAGAGTTTTGCAGCAAGTGCCGCTGGACCTGGGTCAGTCCAGCTCGGTCGGGGGAAGGACGTCAGCCATTACGGAGGCCGTCAGCCGAGGCAGTCCGCCATTACCGAGGCAGTCCGCCATTACCGAGGCAGTCCGCCATTACCGAGGCAGTCCGCCTGTACTGAGGCAGTCCACCATTACCAAGGAAGACCGCCACTACCAAGGCAGACTGCCATTACCAAGGCAGTTCTAATAGGAAGTTCACATAGCAACTGGGCAGAGCCCACAGCAGCTCAGTAACGCCTCTGCTGGCAGACTGACTAGACTATCTCCTTGCTGGGTGGGCATCTCTGAAAAAAGGCAGCAGCACATCAGGAACTTATTAAAAAAAGCCCCATCTTCCCAGGACAGAGCACCTGGAAAAAAGGCAGTTATGTGTTCCGCTGCAGCAGACTTAAATGTACCTGCCTAGCAGCTCTGAACGGAACAACGGAGCTCCTAGCTCAACACTTGAGCGCCTATAAGGGACAGACTGTCTCCTCAAGCAGCTACCTGACCCCTCTATATCCAAAGAGACACCTAGTAAAGGAGAACTCAGGCTGACATCAGGCGAGTACCCTTCTGGGACGAAGATAACAGAAGAAGAAACTGACTGGAACCTTACCGTTCTTCAGTCCCCATGGGTGATACCCAGGCAAGCAGGGTCTGAAGTAGACCTCCAGCAGGCCTACAGCAGAGGGGCCTGATGATTAGAAGGAAAACTAAAAAACAGAAAGAAATAACTTCAACATCAACAAAGAGGACGTCCACTCAGAGACCCCATCCGAAAGTCACCAACTACAAAGACCACAGATAAATCAATAACAATGGGAAGAAACCAGTGCAAAAAGGATGAAAACATCAAAAACCACACGGCTCTCTTCCTCCAAGGGATCACAACTCTACACCAGGAAGAAAACAAAGCCGGATGGAGAATGAGTCTGATGAACTGACAGAAACAGGCTTCAGAAGGTGGGTAACAACTAACTTCTCTGAGCTAAAAGAACATGTTCTAACCCAATGCAAAGAAACTAAGAACCTTGAGAAAAGGTTAGATGAAATGCTAATGAAAATAAACAGCTTAGAGAAGAATATAAATGATCTGATGGAGCTGAAAAACACAACACGAGAACTTCGCGAAGCATACACAAGTATCAATAGCCAAATCGACCAAGCAGAAGAAAGGATAGCAGAGACTGAAGATCAACTCAATGAAATAAAATGAGAAGGCAAGATAAGAGTAAAAAGAGTAAAAAGAAATGAACAAAACCTCCAAGAAATATGGGATTATGTGAAAAGATTTAATCTACATTTGATAGGTGTACCTGAATGTGATGGAGAGAATGAATCCAAGCTGGAAAACACTAATCAGGATATTTTCCAGGAGAACTTCCCCAACCTAGCAAGGCAGGCCAACATTCAAGTCCAGGAAATACAGAGAACACCACAAAGATATTCCTGAAGAGCAACCGCAAGGCACATAATGGTCAGATTCACCAGGGTTGAAATGAAGGAAAAAATGCTAAGGGCAGCCAGAGAGAAAGGTCGGGTTACCCACAAAGGGAAGCCCATCAGACTCACAGAGGATCTCTTAGCAGAAACCCTACAAGCCAGAAGAGAGTGGGGGCCAATATTCAACATCCTTAAGGAAAAGAAATTTCAACCTAGAATTTCATATCCAGCCAAAAAAAGCTTCATAAGCAAAGGAGAAATGAAATCCTTTACAAGCAATTGCTGAGAGATTTTGTCACCACCAGGCCTGCCTTACAAGAGCTCCTGAAAGCAGCACTAAACATAGAAAGGAACAACCAGTACCAGCCACTGCAAAAACATATCAAATGGTAAAGAGCATTGACACAATGAAGAAACTGCATCAACTAACAGGCAAAACAACCAGCTAGCATCAAAATGGCAGGATCAAATTCACACATAACAATATTAACCTTAAATGTAAATGGGCTAAATGCCCCAATCAAAAGATACAGACTGGCGAATTGGATAAAAAGTCAAAACCCATTGGTGTGCTGTATTCAGGAAACCCATCTCATGTGCAAGGACACACATAGGCTCAAAATAAAGGAATGGAGGAAGATTTACCAAGCAAATGGAGAGGAAAAAAAAAAAAAAAAAGCAGAAGTCGCAACCCTAGTCTCTGACAAGATAGACTTTAAAGCAACAAAGATCAAAATAGACAAAGAAGGACATTACATAATGGTAAAAAGATCAACAAGAAGAGCTAACTACCCTAAATATATACGCACCCAATATAGGATCACCCAGATACATAAAGCAAGTTCTTAATGACCTACAAAGCGACTTAAACTCCCACACAATGATAGTGGGAGACTTTAACACTCCACTGTCAATATTAGACAGATCAACGAGACAGAAAATTAACAAGGATATCCAGGACTTGAACTCAGATCTGGACCAAGCAAACCTAACAGACATCTACGGAACTCTCCACCCCAAATCCATAGAATATACATTATTCTCAGCACCACATCGCACCTACTCTAAAACTGACCACATAATTGGAAGTAAATCACTCCTCAGCAAATGCAAAAGAACGGAAACCATAACAAACAGTCTCAGACCACAATGAACTCCAATTAGAACTCAGGATTAAGAAACTAACTCAGAACTGAACAACTTCACGGAAACTGAACAACTGGCTGTTGAATGTTGACTGGATAAACAATGAAATGAAGGCAAAAATAAAGATGTTCTTCGAAATCAACAAGAATGAATACACAACATACCAGAATCTCTGGGACACATTTAAAGCAGTGTCTAGAGGAAAATCTATAGCAATAAATGCCCACATGAGAAACAAGGAAAAATCTAAAATCGACACCCTATCATCAAAATTGAAAGAGCTAGAGGAGCAAGATCATAAAAACTCAAAAGCTAGCAGAAGACAAGAAATAACTAAGATCAGAGCAGAACTGAAGGAGACAGAGACACAAAAAAACCCTTAAAGAAATCAATAAATCCAGGAACTGGTTTTTTGAAAAGATCAACAAAATAGCCAGGCCACTAGCCAGATTAATAAAAAAGAAAAGAAAGAAGAATCAAATAGATGCAATAAAAAATGATAAAGGGAATATCACCACCAATTCCACAGAAATACAAACTACCATCAGAGATTACTACAAACAACTCTATTCACATAAACCAGTAAACCTGGATGAAATGGATAAATTCCTGGACACTTGTACCCTCCCAAGCCTAAACCAGGAAGAAGTTGAAACCCTGAATAGACCAATAACAAGGGCTGAAGTTGAGGCAGCAATTAATAGCCTACCAACCATAAAAAGCCCAGGTCCAGATGGGTTCACAACCGAATTCTACCAGAAATACAAAGAGGAGCTGGTACCACTCCTTCTGAAACTATTCCAAACAATCCAAAAAAAGGGAATCCTTCCCAAATCGTTTTATGAGACTAACATCATCCTGATACTAAAACCCGGCAGAGACTCAACAAAAAAAAGAAAACTTCAGGCCAATATCCATGATGAACATAGATGTGAAAATCTTCAATAAAATACTGGCAAACCAACTGCAACAGCACATCAAAAAGCTTATCCATCATGATCAAGTAGGCTTCATCCCAGGGATGCAAAGCTGGTTAAACATACGCAAGTCTATAAACATAATCCACCACATAAACAGAACCAAAGACAAAAACCACATGATGATCTCAACAGATGCAGAGAAGGCCTTCAACAAAATTCAACAGCCTTTATGTTAAAAACGCTCAATAAACTAGGTATAGATGGAACGTGTCTCAAAATAATAAAAGCTACTTACAACAAACCCACAGCCAATATACTGAATGGGCAAAAACTGGAAGCATTCCCTTTGAAATCTGGCACTAGACAAGGATGCCCTCTCTCACCACTCCTATTCAATATAGTATTAGAAGTTCTAGCCAGAGCAATCAGGCAAGAACGAAATAAAGGGTATTCAATTAGGAAATGAGGAAGTCAAATTGTCTCTATTTGCAGATGACATGATCGTATATTTAGAAAACCCCACTGTCTCAGCCCAAAGTCTCCTTAAACTGATAAGCAACTTCAGCAAAGTATCAGGATACAAAATCAACGTGCAGAAATCACAAGCATTCCTATACACCAATAACAGACTAAAAGAGAATCAAATCAAGAGCGAACTCTCATTCACAATTGCTACAAAGAGAATAAAATTCGTAGGAATACAACTAACAAAGGATGTAAAGGACCTCTGCAAGAAGAACTATGAACCACTGCTCAAGGAAATATGAGAGAACACAAACAGATGGAAAAACATTCCATGCTCATGGTTAGGAAGAATCAATATCGTGAAAATGGCCATACTGCCCAAAGTAATTTACAGATTCAGCGCTATCCCCATCAAGCTACCTATGACCATCTTCACAGAACTGGAAAAAAATCATCTTAAATTTCATATGGAACCAAAAGAGAGCCCACAGAGCCAAGACAATCCTAAACAAAAAGAACAAAGCTGGAGGCATCACACTATCTGACTTCAAACTATACTACAACGCTACAGTAATCAAAATGCTTGGTACTGGTACCAAAACAGAGATGCAGATCAATAGAACAGAAGAGAGGCCTTGGAGGCAACGCCACACATCTACAGCCATCTGATCTTTGACAAACCTGACAAAAACAAGCAATGGGGAAAGGATTCCCGTTTAATAAATAGCGAAAAAATGCTCACCATCACTGTTCATTAGAGAAATGCAAATCAAAACCACATTAAGATACCATCTCACGCCAGTTAGAATGGTGGTCATTTAAAAATCTGGAGACAACAGATGCTGGAGAGGATGTGGAGAAATAGGAACACTTTTACACTGTTGGTGGGAGTGTAAATTAGTTCAACCATTGTGGAAGACAGTGTGGCGATTCTTCAAGGACTTAGAAACAAAAATTCCATTTAACCCAGCAATCCCATTACTGGGTATATATCCAAAGGATTATAAATCGTTCTATTATAAAGAGACATGCACACGTATGTTCATTGCAGCACTGTTTACAATAGCAAAGACCTGGAACCAACCCAAATGCCCATCGATGATAGACTGGATGAGGAAAATGTGGCACATATACACCATGGAATACTATGCAGTCATAAAAAATGACAAGTTTGTGTCCTTTGTAAGGACATGGATGAATCTGGAAACCATCATTCTCAGCAAACTGACACAAGAACAGAAAATCAAACACCACATGTTCCCATTCATAGGCGGGTGTTGAACAATGAGAACACATGGACACAGGGACGGGAGCATAACAAACTGGGGTCTGTTGGGGGTTACTAGGGGAGGGACAGTCAGGGGTAGGGAGGTTGGGGAGGGATCACATGGAGGGAAATGCCAGACATAGTTGACAGGGGGATGGAGGCAGCAAACCACACTGCCATGTATGTACCTATGCAACAATTCTGCATGATCTGCACATGTACCCCAGAATCTAAAGTACAATTAAATATATATTTATATGAAAAAGAGAAAAAAAAGAAAAAGAAAAAATAAAAGAGTTGATATTATAATGTATTTGGCATATTGTAGCTTTTATGTAATTTTTTATTAAATAAACTTACTGAAAATGTTAAAAAAAAGAAAAAAATTACTTAGATCCTCTGATGAAAAGTTTGTGATATCTATTTAACAACTAGATATCAAATTATATTTACTTCACCAATGAATTTCAAAGAGTTGTTCTAACAAGACAGCCAGTGTTTTGACAACTGATACAAGCCATAGCTACAGTGATAGATCGATGGATGGATGGATGGATGGATGGATGGATGGATGGATGGATGGATGGATGGATAGATACATACATACATAGATACATAGATATAGATATATAAAATAATTAAATGCATACTCTTTAGAAATTCATTAACCAGAATAAAATCACTGGCAATCTGAAGGAACCTTTTATAACAGTTCTACTGTTCATAACACCTAACACTAGGGCTTAGAGGAAACGCATCATGACTCAGACTAGGTTCTAGCACTTAAATAACTAATAGCTTGTGCTTGAGTGAAGGAAGCTAAAATGTCTCCCCTTCTGTGACTTCTCCCTTCACCAAACCATATCCAGTAACTTTTGGTCTAGAACCAGCATTTACTAGGCTGGCTCTCTCTGTCACAGCTAAGGTTCAAATGTCCATCCAGCCCATACCTTTCCTCAACCTGCGGCCTTGTTCTTTGTCCCCATGTTTATCCATTCTTGGACAGTTCATTCTACCTCAGTTGAACATCTGCTTCATTACACCTTTTGAGGACCTTGTGGTGGCTGGCCAAGCCAAGAGATACTAGACCGCTCAGGAGATTAATAATATTAAGCCTGCACAGACAGTTCTCTTTCCAGCCATCTGGCTAATCCATCATCTTGTAACATATTCTTGGAAATACTTTTTCCTAGCCATTGTATGTGACTGTTGGTGCTTGTAAGTTCCTCCCCTTCTTAGGATGGCTCCAGCTTGTTTTTTTTTTGTTGTTGGTATTGTTTTTTAAGTATTTGGACTACCTACAGATGCCTATATCCACTGTTCCCTATACACATAGGAGAAAAACACATTCAGAAATGATATTATATGCAGATATACAGAACATATGATCCATATTGGTCAACGGTCCCAAACTTTTTCTCTGGTAATTTGTTGCAGTAGCAACAGAAAACTAATACATATGTATTTGATCTAGTCTATTCTGTTGTATTCAAAAACTCTTTTTTACATGTGAAGCAGTACAGCTTAGCAGTTACAAGCCAGATTCAGAAGCTAGACTGCTAGAGTTCAAATCTAGGTTCTAAATTTATGAACTGTGTAAACTAAGTTAGGAACTTCATCTCACTATGCCTGAGTTTTCTCATCTGTAAAATGGAATAACAACAGTGCCTATCAGACAATTGTCAGTGAGATTTAAATGAATGAATATATATGTAAATGCACAGAACAGTGGCCGGTACGTGGTAAGCACATTTTCCACACAAGACAGGGCATCAGCTATTCTCTAAGGAACTCTCTCTTTTTTATTAAAAAACAGTATTAGCAGGAAAAACTTGTGCAGTAGGGGCACATAGCATGAGGACTGGTGATAAGTACCTGAGAGCCTTGTTTGGCCTCTGTAGGTTTTTTTTTTTTTGAGACAGAATTTCACTCTGTAGCCCAAGCTGGAATGTGGTGGCACAATCCTAGCTCACTGCAACCTCCGCCTCTGGGACTCAAGTGACTCTCCTGCCTCAACCTCCTGTGTAGCCGGGACTACAGGCAGGCGCCACCATACCCAGCTACTTTTTTGCATTTTAATAGAGATGAGGTTTCACCATGTGGTGATCCACCTGCCTTGGCCTCCCAAAGTGTAGGGATTACAGGTGTGAGCCACCGTGCCCGGCCCTCTGTAGGTATTTTTTAAGGCCTTAAGTTCACAAAGACATTTCTACTTACAACATTATCAAGTCCTTTCTCATTTTGTTTTAATTTTTAAGTTCCTCTACGTATGTCATGCCTGTTTGGATTTTTAAACTTCTTATCCAAACTATAATTATACCCATTCCACCTCTTCTGTGCCTCATCAACCCTACTGGTTGCCACTTTACTGACCGTGGAAATAACTGGGACCATGGGAAAGAATAAATAAGTAAATAAGATCTAATTACTTGGGCTGATTCTAGGAATTTCTAACTGCTATTGGCTAACTTTTACTACATTTTAACCATAAGTAATCTTTGAATGTAAATCTTACTACTTTTGAAGAGGCAGTAAAATGTCAGGGCTGGGACTAGTGAGAGAAGAGTATGGATTCTGAACAAAATTTAAGGGATACCAAAAAACTCATTAATCAAGATAAATATTTTCATGCAATGGTTTTTAAAAATTGCATTTTAAAAATCCAAAGAATTGGCTGGGCGTGGTGGCTCACGCCTGTAATCCCAGCACTTTGGGAGGCTGAGGCAGGTGGATCATGAGGTCAAGAGATCGAGACCATCCTGGTCAACATGGTGAAACCCCGTCTCTACTAAAAATACAAAAAATTAGCTGGGCATGGTGGCGCGTGCCTGTAGTCCCAGTTGCTCAGGAGGCTGAGGCAGGAGAATTGCCTGAACCCAGGAGGCGGAGGTTGCAGTGAGCCAAGATCGCGCCATTGCACTCCAGCCTGGGTAACAAGAGCGAAGCTCTGTCTCAAAAAAAAAAAAAAAATCCAAAGAATCCATGATGAGCAATATTAAATTTTTAAATACTAGTGTTCTGTTGAACCATATGGGAACCAGAGGGGGAAAAAAGAAAGAACCAAAGGGGAAAACGTGTGTTTTCTATATATTTTTAATTTTTTTTTTTTTACAGAACATTAAAGTAGCTGAAAAATGTAAAGTTGGGTGTATTAAAACACACAGCATTAGTTTAAATATTTTATCTATAACAAAGAATGTATTATAATATTATTTTCCTGGCTCGGAACAAAGCAAATTCATCAGTAATATTTTCAAAATCTATTTCTTTGCTTCTCATTTTCAAGTGTGAGAATTGTCACATTTGACAATTTCTATTTGACCAAGTAACAATCTTTTAAAGATCTTTTAATACCACTTTTAAGGCCAGGAGATCATATAGATACCTCTAACCTAAAACCTTAACATTATAAAATCTTTTCCTATTTATTTTTAATTTTTTTAAACCTCCCTCTCGATATCATGCTTCAAACCAAATTGCAAACAATGTAGTACACCATCAGCATCAAGCAAGGAGTCAGAAAGAGAGAAACTCCCTCTGGGCTGCTGGTATGCCAAGCTTGCTAGAAGAGGCCAGCAGAATAGAAACAGAGAACTTCCTGGCACTACAAGATCCACACTAAGCATGAGAAGCAGCATTCCATTAAAAATTTGAAATTAACATAAATTAGCTCAAAATGGATTGAAGGCCTAAACTACAGAACTGGTAGATGAAAGCACAGACTTTGGGTTAGGCAAACATTTGTTACACATGACACCAAAAGCACAATCCATACAAGAAAAAATTGATTAATTGAATTTCTTCAAAATTAAAAACTCCAACACAATTTTTTTAATGGGCAATAGATTTGAACTTCACCAAAGAAGACAAAGAAATGGCAAAAAACACATAAAAAGATACTTAAGATTATTAGTTGATAAGATACCACTATCACTAAAATAAAAAAACTGACCATAACAAGTGTTGAAGAGAACCTGAAGTAAGTGGAACTCCTGTGCCACTGGTAGGAATATAAAATGGTAAAACCACTTTGGAAAACAGTCTAGTAGTTAAACATACACTGTTACTTTCCTATCTCTTGGGAGTGGAATGGTTCAGCCATTCCACTCCCAAGAGATAGGAAAGCATATGTTGACAGAAAGACTTCTACACAAATGTTTATAGTAGCTTTATTTATAATAGGCCCAAACGCTAGAAACAATCCAAATGACCATCAACAAGTGAATAAATCATGGAATTATAGTATATCCACACAATGGAATACTGTACTACTCAGAAATAAGAATGAAATAATGAAATAATGTAAATAAACTTCAAAATACGCCAAGTGAAAGAAGTCAAACAAAGAATAGTATGATTCTACTTATGTAAGACTCTAGAAAATGCAAGCTAGTCTATAAGGGCCAGAAAAGCAGATCAGTGGTTGCCTAGGGACTGCGGGGGTAGGGGTGGGGGTTAGAAAAGATGGGAGAGCAGGATTATCAAGAGGAATGAGGAAACTTTCAGGGGTAGTACCTATGTTCATTATCTTGTTGGTAGTAATGATTTCACAGGTGTATACCTATGTCAAAACTTACCAAAAGGTCCATTTTAAATATATGTAGTTCACTGCATATCAATTGTTAACCACCCCCCATAGAGATCCTTTTTAATATAAGAAAAAAAGATCAGGCAACCTGGAAGTGATTGGGTCAAAGATCAGGAGAATGGAGGACATGGTCAGACAGAGATCAGGGTCTGAAGCCACAGAGGTACAGAGGATTGGGCGTAGGGGCTGATGGTTAACTTGGCATGAAGGAAAAGGACTAGGAGAAAACAAAGCCACAGGGGTGGAGGGAAGGCAAGTAAGCAGGGGGTCAGAAGACATGGCAGCAACCAGGAGGTAGAAGGTGGCATGTAAAAGGGACAGAGGTTTTCACAGAGGGGATTGTGGCTGATGTCTGGAATTGGCATGGGAGAAAAGAAAGACCATGATCTCACCCCGCTATTACTGAGGGAAACAGAGAAGCTTCAGACAAAAGTCAGGTTTCAGATGGTCAAGGAGGCGAAAGAAAGAGGTTGAGGCTTCAGGGCTATTGTTTAATGCAAGAAGAAGACAACCAGAGGGCAAAACACAAAGAAGTGCCTGGGAGGAAAAGAAACACAGAGCAGTGATGGTGAAAGCACCCTGAGATGGCATGGAAAGACACCAAGTGACTTGGCCCCCATGCTGCCAGGGGCATTAGTTCCAGACATCCCCTGGTGAACATGGATGCATGTGGGGTCCCAGATTTCACCCAGTCTAGTTGTGATACACTTCTAAGGGTGTCCTAGTGTGAAGTGCACAGGGAAACCCGGCTCTCTCAGGAAGAGTGAGCTATGGTGTCTGACTGAGGGGACCAGGGAAAGCTGCCAGACTTAAGCTCCCAAGGAAAGGTTAGGACCTGGTGGGCAGTAGGGAACTTGAGAAATGAGACTGGTCAGAGGCTGTGTTCACATCCCAGGCAATGTGGGGCCACTGGTTAGTCCCAGGCACAAAGCCAGGTATACACTTAAAAAGTCAAAAACAAATTTTCAGCTTAGTTATGCCCTTGGTTTTTACACTATGTATATAAAAAACCTAGATGAACAAAATAGATTAACGACTCATAAAAAATATATGAGGTATTACACATGTGTGAATTTTCCAATAACTGAGTCCCACTCCTTTAAACCTAGGGATTATTCATTTTCAACATTTTTTATATAAAACAACTCTAATGCAAAATACATCCTTTTGCCAACCTGACAATTATGTGTTTGGGCATAGCACTGTATACTCAGTGAAATAGCCAACTTTCTAGAGGCTCCTGAGCAGTAAGCCTTCTTAAAGTGAATACACATATAACTTAAGTCCTGTGTTGATGATGCATGGGCACATGAAGGGGTGCTGCAGCCTGACTTTATACGAAATATCCCTGGTTTGCTGCCAGTGCCATTCTTTGCCATTGCCTCACTCTCTATCAGTTCTAATTATTGCCCGGAGATAAGATGTCAAGCAGTCACCTTTATCTACCATGATTTACTAGCCTAAAAAAATGACTTCAGAAAAAAATTGATAAACAATGTTTTCTTTTATAGTCAGTAATGGTAATGGAAATTTACAAATAGTTGAGTTGTAAATTAGCACACAATGCAGAGCTCATGAGTATTGTGCCAGCCACTGCCCTGGTCATCTTGCTCTGCGAACATCACTTGAAAAAATATCTCCAGATGCTTGGAATAATGAACCTGTGTTCATTTCACATTGTGAAGCTTAGAGTTCAAATACGTTTCCTCATTCAACAATTTAAAGCAAGAAGCCAGCCATTAAAAACCAAGACAAAGAGAAACCACAGACTATCCCTTCCCTCTAAAAGTAGTTTAAAGAGAAATAGAATGTCTCTGTTTTCTACAGACAAAATAAAATGACATGGTAAGAAATAGACTTCAAGCATTGTGGTGGTTGATGTTTCAAATTATTTTCTTCCTTCTCAGGATAAAATGTGGTTTTGAGACTCACAAAATACAGCAGTTGCCCTTATTTTAGGTTTCTCTGCTCAGTGACATTGTCATTTGCTGTGTGGGACAAGAAGCAAACTGCGTTAGTGACGTTTAACCAGAACTTCAAGGTTCTAACCCGACATTTCAGAGTACCCTGTCCCCGACCAGTTGCAGTAACATTTAATTAGTAAGACATCAGCATAGGAGTGTTCTTCCTAGTAGGTAAGGAGTATTTGCTACCTAGAATGTCAGGCATTGGCTGGTGAGAAGGCCCCTGCCAAGACTCAGAGGTTTTGTAAAAGTCACGATGCCAATGCTGAGCACATATTTAAAGCACATTCCTTTCCTTTGATACCTGGTATTTCCCTATAGTTTCTTAGTTTCTACAGCTAACTTGGTCAAGACCTGGCGTGATAAATGGTAACAGTTTTAAGAAATCCAAATAAACTGAAAATAATTAAATAGGCACAGTAAGGTATATATGCATATATTTAGAAATCCATAATCTCTTATGGACCACTTCAAAATCCAAAAGACTAATATGAAAACTGAAGCTTTTCTGTGTAAGTCGTTAGCATACAGGACTTGATCTGAATTCATATGCTGGCAACACCTGAATAAGGCTATTTTGTGTGTGGATATTCCACTAATGGTGCATATTCTCATCTTAAGCTACAGAAATAATAATTTGCTTAGTTGAGGTGGGTGGCTGCCCAGACCCCTGGAAGTGTTATGCTAAGATTGTGTTGATGTTCTAAATTATTTGCTTCATTGTACATCAACGCACCATATTGCCGTTCTAAAGTATGAAAATGCCTGATTCCAAAGCACATCTAGTAAAGATCATTGTAGAAGAGATGTGGACCTGTGTAAACACCAATTTCTACCCAATATGATTAATCATGCAAAAATATATTTGTCTGAAAATAACCTGTTTGACTCTAACACTAAGTATACATATAAGCATCAGTAATAAACATGAATAATTTTATATGCAAATGTTCATACTTCAGCATTAGGAAATATGATTCATTCTGACCACTTTATAGCAACAGCTTGTTCTCACACCAGATAAATAACACATACTGCTATTTGATGGCTCATGCAACTCAGTATTTGGCAATCTCAATTGAGGCATCTGAGGCCTCCAGTCATTGTTCTTGCTAAGATGCTGCCAAACTGGGTAAAAAGCTACTAGTACCAGCAATTTTAGCCAGTTTATGTGGTATTAGGCAGAATTAAAATAATACTACATACTGCCTACTAGACACATAAAGTTTCACAACACAAATGCAAATTAATTTTCACACATAGTTCTAATAAGTTTATTCATGCTGAGAAGGGCCTACTAATCTTCAGAATTCTAAAGTGCTATCTAAGAAAATGAGTATAGTTTTCATACAAATGATATAAACAAAATTGAAGAAGGATTATATGTAGCACAGATGAAAAATACTGCATGTGGTTCTTTCTCATTGTCAGCCATTCCTACTGTACTGTGGAGCACCACAAATCCCCATGATGTCTCTTTAGATTATACCTTACATTTAAATTTTTATTTTTTCTATAATTTAAAAACACAAGCTCAAAGGCTCAATTAAGCAGAAATGCAATAGACAACTCTCTAAAATTTAAAGGAAAACTTTCTTTGTGTATTTGCATATTTAAAGATAAAGGTACTATCCTAAAGTAATGATTTACATATTTGGTTCAATTGACGTATTTACTATATACACTTTGCTTTTTTTAAATTTAGAACATATAACTTCATATAATTCAATTTCTATAAGAGTCAATTCCATTTTCCACATAAATAATCCTAAATTTAGGATTTGGAATTTTGGAATATTCACTGATCATTGCATTCTTTCAGGTTCCACAACTTTGTACATATTGATCTCTCACCCAGAAAACCTTTTCCACACTGCACCTGTTCATCTTTCAAGGCTCAGATCAAAGTTCTCTCTCTTGAAGCCTTCCTCAATTCCTCTGAAAAGAATTATTCAACTTTTCTTTTTTGCTACCAGCATACTTCTTTCATAGAGACAATTTTGCTGTAATTATTTCTCTCATCTATCCCGACTGGGCAAAAGGCCTATACAAGAATGGTGCTATATTCTTAGTTTCAGTCCCAGAACTTTGCACACGAATGTCTCTCCCTCAATAAATATTTTAATGAATGAATGATCAAACAGAGTTATATCCCATCATAAGGTCATGCTCTCCACAAATACGATCATCTGGTAAGAAAACTTGTAGGAAATGTTAGACTCTTGTATGGCAGGGGATTGAAGGAGGCACTCTTTAAAACAGAAGGCAGAATTCAAAACAGATTTCACAGAATTACTCCAGCTGCGCTGTGTATATTCAAGTGGGATGAGATGTTAGATGTTAAAAGCTGGACAGAAAAGGCAGCTGTGGTAACTTGCTTTATTTCAAGTTTCCTCTCAATGTCACATCCTAAAGCATTCAAAGAGATTAATTTTGAGTCAGTGATACAGGCTTAAAGAACAAGAATTCTCTTGGCCATGCATGGTGGCTCACACCTGAAATCCCAGCACTTTGGAAAGCCAAAGCAGGT
This sequence comes from Aotus nancymaae, assembly GCF_030222135.1. Taxonomy (NCBI): domain Eukaryota; kingdom Metazoa; phylum Chordata; class Mammalia; order Primates; family Aotidae; genus Aotus; species Aotus nancymaae. Next base: position 5,085,792 of record NW_026988412.1, on the reverse strand, counting down.
GGATTGCTTGAGGCCAGGAGTTTGAGATCAGCCTGGCCAAAATGGTGAAACTCTGTCTCTACTAAAATTACAAAAAAAATTAGCCAGGCAATTAGTGTGCACCTGTAATCCCAGCTACTTGGGAGGCTGAGGCAGAAGAACTGCTTGAGCCCAGGAGGCAGAGGATGCAATGAGCCAAAATCACACCACTGCACTCCAGCCTGGGCAACAGTGTGAGACTCCATTTAAAAAAAAAAAAAAGAGAGAGAGAATTTTCTTAAACTTATTTAAGAAAAATACTCAAACTTCATGTACACAAGAATCCCATAGGTCCCAAGTTAAAAATACACACTACTGTGATTCAGGAGGTCTGACTGGAGCCTGAGATTCTGCATCTCTAACAGGCTTCCGGGTGAGGCTTATGCTGTTGGTCTATAAACTATACTCTAAGGAGCACACAGAGGAAGAGATAGACATATTTGTCTCTAAAGTCAGGGTGGGAATTGTCTTGATTTCATTACCATAATACCATACCTTTATTAATATTCCTTTCTATACGCTATCTTGATGATATCAACTATATAAAACATTACTGAAAATTCAACTGGAAGAAATTCATATTACTAAAAAAATTTTAATTGTTCTTACCTATACTCTGGTAATGCCATCGAAAGAAAATTCGTTCAGGTAGAAACTGCAGTATTTTCTATTAAAAAAGATAAAAAGAAAATAAACAAAAAATGAAATTATACATTTTTGTAACAGGCCCATATTACTTGCTATATATAAGTTCTAGAAGAAGAAAACTGTTTACAATAACATAAACACTGCACTTTATGCTGTATTCTTATGGATAGTTTCTTTCACTTGCCCCAGGCAAGCTTCCTTATCTGAATGTTTTAAAGAGATCATTGTCCCAAGTTTAATTCCCTCCAAAAGAAAACAAGAAAAAAACCTAAAATGTTAAGTTTATCTTAATTAAATAATAGCCCTTTCTTAAATATTAAAAGAATAATTTCCCAAATGACAGATTCCCCAGGTTTCTTCTTTTTCACCATCTCCTTACCATTTTCATTATAATCACTTATTAGTCTCTGGACAAAGAACACTATTGGGAAGAAAAGTGAAAACAAAGAGGATGAGATTGTAAACAATTCAGTAAGACAAGAAAATGAAATTGGTGGCAAGAATTTCATTAAATTAATGGCCGAAAAATATTAATAAGTTTTGGAATTATAGTTAAGAATATCCCCAAACTTTTACAAGCTTTTTTTTTTTTTTTTTTTGGTAGAGTCCATACATATGAGATCACACAGTATCCTTCATTTTTTTTTCTTTGAGACAAACTTGTTCTGTCACTCAGGCTGGAGCGTAATGGTGTTATTTCAACTCACTGCAACCTCTGCCTCCCAGGTTCAAGTGATTCTCCTTGCATGAGTCTCCCAAGTAGGCAGGATTACAGGTGCCCACCACCATGCCCAGCTAATTTTTGTATTTTTAGTAAAGACGGGGTTTCACCATGTTCGCCAGGCTGGTTTTGAACTCCTGACCTCAGGTGATATCCCAAAGTGCTCGGATTACAGGCGTGAGCCACCATGCCCAGCCCCATGCAGTATCTTTCTGTGCCTGGCTTATTTCACTTGGCAACAATGTCCTTCAGGTTCAACCACATTGTCACAAATCACAGCATTTCCTTTTACAAGGCTGAACAGTATTTCATTGTGTATTCATACCACATTTTCTGTATCCATTCATCTACTGATGGACACTTAGGTTGTTTCCATATCTCGACTACTGTGACTAACACTGCAATAAATATGGGATTGCAGATATCTCTTCTGCATACTGATTTCAATTCCTTGAGACATAAAGCCAGAAGTGGGATTGGTGGGTCATGTGGTAATTTTATTTCTAGTTTTCTTAAGGAATTTCCATACTATTCTCCATAATGGCTGCACCAATTTACACTCCCACCAACAGTATACCACCAGCATTTCCTTTTCTCTGTGTCCTTGTCAACACTTGTTACCTGTCATCTTTTTGATAACAGTAATTCTAACAGGTGCGAGATGATACCTCACTGTGATCTTAATTTGCATTTTCCTGATGATTAGTGATGTCAAACTTTTTTTCATAAACTTGTTGGCCAAGTGTATGTATGTATTCTTTTGAGAAAATTTATTCAAGTCACCTTATCTTTCAAGTCCATAACTCTAAACGGTATCTCATATCCAGTGTTACTACATGGTAATTCTGACATACACTCAAACATGCTCACACACATTTCAAATCCCATTCAGTGAAAAATATCTACACACCAGACAACAGGCTTCACTCTTGAAAAATAAAATAGATATAAATAAATATAGTCCTTCCAAGATTTCATGATTAGTTTGCAAAAAAGATGATAAAGAATATCATTTAGCAAAAAAAAAATTTTTTTAATTTTAAAAACCCTGACAGACGTTTGTATAAAATATTACAGAAGTAAGGAGGAAAGTGCTTCACCTAAGCAAGGGCTTCATGGAATGCTTCCTTGAAATGAGGACACTTGAGCTGAGACTTAGAAGATGAATTAAATTCGCCTAGTGAATAGGGACAGAAGGAAGACCAAGGGGGAATGCTAGGAGGCAAAGACTTCCAGAAACCACAGCAGAAACCACAGCAGCAGAAGGGTCAGTTTGGCTGATAGGTAGTGAGAAGGGGAGGAGATGGGCCTGGAGAGGCAAGGGGCTTAATGTTCTCAAGGGAGCAGTGTGGTCCCTGAGTTGGTTCCAGCTAGAGGTAAACTGGAGGCAGCTGAGAGGGGTGGCAGAGATAATCACTGAAGAGAAACAATGGTAGCATTTCAAAGGAGAAATAAGAAGGCCTGGACGAAAATCCACCAGGTAAAGAGAACATATAATAGTAATATGCAAGAGATTAAACTGTCAAAATAAATGGGTAGAGGGGCTGTGGTAAATGGAGGTCTCCAGCATGGCTCCCAGTGGCTTAGTAGATGGCAACACTTTTATCCAAGAGATGAAATCCAGATGGAATCTTAGACGCAAGTAGAATAAGCATGTCAAGTTTGATTCTCGACATCCTGGTATTTGAGGGTCAATGGTCGACCTTACCAGAGATGTTCTTCTAGGCAAATGTGTAAATGGGTCTGGAGTACAGGGGTAGGATGTGGATGGCAACAGATATGGGTAGCAGCTGAAGCTGTGTGTATATGACAGCTCTCTTTTGAGACAGTTTAAAATAAGACAAGATGAAGCTCTGGAGGCATCCATGAGCTGAGGGAGCTCTGCTAAGAAAGGTAAAATAAAGGTAAAGCAGAAGCTAAAGGCTAATGTGCTCGAATCCAAGGAGAAATATTTGATGTGTCAGCTGTTTGTATGCTTATTTATTGTAAAGATTAGAAACATTTAAGAGTATTTATATGCACAACTAGTTCTAAAAAGTTAAACATATTACAAATGTGGGGAAATGAATGTCACATAACAGAATGACTTCAATATCAAATCAAGTGAGCTCAATGTTAATCTCTTGCCTTGAGAACACACAACTTTTGTAAGCCAGACACCAAATGCCAGGCATGACAGATCCATCTGTAAATTTTACAGAAGTAAATAGCTGTTTCAGGGGAAAAAAAACAAAACAAAATAAGTCTTCCCCTTGCAATATGCACTAACATGAATTTTAGATGAACAACACAAAAAAAGAAGCTAAATATAAAAACTGGGTTGTTGTGTTTTGCCAAGTTACATTAAAAGGGAATAAGTAAAACAGCTCTCTACAGAGTATCTTAATAAGAACCCAGGTAAGCACTGTCTTACCAACAGAATCTAAACTCAAACATCCCCATGAGCACATAGGATCAAGAACCCACAGAGCTGGGTTACAACCTACAGGAAAAAACCACAAGCAAAGAGGTTAAAACAAGAAATGCAAAGACTCTGGAACTGAGAATAAGGACAAGGGTCCCAGGACTTAGGCTGCCAGGCCAAATGAGCAACTCCAGAGCCAAAAATAAGCACAATCCGGAGATGGCCTGGGGAGCACCAGACTCAAGAGATGAAGACAGCCTGCACCACCTGCATCTAAGTTTTATGGTTCTTTAACTCAAAATTTCACTTAACAGAAAAACTTACTATAGACCTTAATTTAGTATCTTTGATTAGAAAAATTAACGATAATGGCAAGCTGAGTTTTCTGGAAAACATGGTGCAATGGAGGACTTAGGAGTACAAATGGCCTATTGAGGACTAACACCTGTGAAAGAGAAAAGCCAGCAGCAAGACTGGACAGGGGCACCTCAGACAACAAGGTGGAGCTGACAAATCTCTGCCAACCTAGTGGAAGCTCCACAGCAAAGATGAGAGGAGAGGAGTCCAGCGTGACAAGAAATGACAAGGTCCCTGTACTACTGCCTCTGGCAGTTACTGGCTTGGGGCCATGATGAGAAGAGTGTGACCAGGGATTTCCGAAAGCTGAAGGTGTGAAGAGCTGGAAGCCATCAGCTAACGCCACTCCTTGTAGCTGGGCAGCACATTCTTTCTTGAAGGGGAATATGTGCAGCCCATCTCTATGTGTGCCACAATATTCTTCAAATTATTAATCAGAATATACTCATCACATTAGTAAGCCGAAGCACTAAGAGACGGCGGTCCCCTACTTGAGAGACATGGCCTCCCTACTGGCGCTGTTTCTCAACAGCTGGCTGCTACCTCATATTGATGGAAGCCTGGTCCCACTGAGCTCTCCCCATCCTCTGTGCCTCTCTGTGAACTCCATGCAGTTCACTCTGCCTGGGCAAATGGCACAGCAGTGACTTGGTGTCCTATCATCTCACACATTCTCGTTTAAGGGACGTGGCAGCCCAGCTACAACCCAGGATCATATTCTGATCCCATCTTGCCACATAAACAGTTCATATAGGAAATGCTGAGGAAATTTAAGATTCAGAATAGATCTATCTTGGATTAGATGAATGCTTGACATACCCACTCTTCTTCAGACATTTAATTTAGTCAGGAAACTAATTTGGAAGTGAAAATCATGCTTTTTAGTTTTCCAGAACACATACTGGTCTTCTTGATTTTGTTTTCTTTTGTTAGCACACAACAAAGAAAAGCACAGAATACAGCAAGATGATGTGTATCTAGATGCTTGGATACTATCACTCTGCCACAAAAGTAATTTCCAACTTATTCTGAGGTCAGGTCTATCATTACCACCACTTCTGGGTAAGTTTTCAGATTCACAAAATGTATGGACTTTAAAAACACTCAAAAATAAAACCGATAAGATTTGGATATGAAATGCATGCCCAGGATCTGAGCTACTAAGAATATTCCCAAATGGACAAAATCTTACACAACAATTCAAAGGCTGAAAAATTACCCACACTGATGCTTCTTTTTGTACCCAAATATCGCAAAGACCATTATTTAAAGTCTATGAGGTCAATAAAAATAAAGCTCAACACAACTATCTAAGTCTAAATGGTAAGCCTGTACCTCAAAGTCCTAGAAGAAGCCTACTTTTACTCGGGCAAATACAATCCGGCATTTCTTCTACTGCAGCCAATATTCTAAGCTATACTGCTGTGAATGCCACATAAGTTATTGACATCTTGTTTGTAGTTTCACTGGAGAGTAAAATAAAAAAAAAAATCAAGAAAGCCACACAGTGTGAATAAATATTACTTTTCTGAAAAACACATGGCTCTATTTAATGCTCACTGCTCAGTTGCATCTATATGGTAATCCATTACAGTACACTCGAAATCGAAATTAGGTATTACTACTGATCAGCACATCAGGGAATCTGTCATTCTTTTAACTGATTATCCATAGTTCTTTTTTCTTCAGAACCTACTGCATGACCAGGAATAATGTGAAATGTAAGCTGGAGTCTACACAAGATGCTATCATCTACTTTGTAACTGCTGGTCTTCTTTTGATTTGTGTGGGAGATTTTTTAAAAATTATTATCAGATGATTGCAACATATCCCAGTGGATTCACACTTGATTTCAATTTCACTTAGGAAGCTAGGACAGTAAAGAATGAAGAAAATATTACACACAACTCATGGGAAGGTAATCAACTAAAACAATGACCAATTAACATGTTACACCTGAAAGCAGAGTGTGGCGAGCAACCCTTCCCCAAACCAGCTGCAGGACAGAAGAGCTCCAGGTAAAGAAAATGCTGACCTGGAAGAAAACAGAAGATTTGGTTTAAAAGAACAGAGGTCTTAGTTACTTGACCCTTTGAATAATAAATATGCAGAAAATTTTTATTGAGAACTGGGCAGTTTGATTTAAAGAAAACATTCTATGAATGCCTGTGCTACAAGTATAGTCTGATTTCAGAAGAACCCATGTGCATAGGAGCCCAGCTGCATAGACGCTTCCAGGGAGACCTACAGAGAGGGGAACTTGATCGTTTGCTGTCTTAGGCCTGGCCACTCACCTCTTACTATAATGACTCAACTCTTTCATGTAGACAGAATATTTGCCTTGAACACTTTCTCTTTTTTTTTTGAGACACAGTCTCCCTCTGTGGCCATGCCAGGGTGCAGTGATAAGATCTTGGTTCACTGCAAGCTCTGCTTCCCAGGTTCCTGCCTCAGCCTCCCGAGTAGCTGGGACTACAGGCAAGCACCACCACACCCAGCTAATTTTTGAATTTTTAGTAGAGACAGGGTTTCACCATGTTGGCCAAGATGATCTCCATCTCTTGACCTCATGGTCTACCCACCTTGGTCTCCCAAAATGCTGGGATTACAGGCGTGAGCCACTGTGCCTGGGCACACTTTCTTATTAACATTATAACAAAATGTTATTTGAGGACCTGCTATATGTTTGAAGTTAAAAAAAAGTTATTCTAGAGCTGAAAGTCTATTAGCCACGTACCTCCCTTCTTCAATATATCCTACACAATTCATATTCCAGCAAATATAGAGATTAATCAAAATAATAAAAAAATAAGGGTGTGGGGACAACACTGTGACAGTGAGCTATATTTACATAATTAGAGTTAATATGACTATAAAAAAGAGTACATTCCTGAAACAACTAACATAAGACAACTTCCTTAAAATATTATAATAAAATAATCTGAGTGGCAATAGCAGCGGCAAGAGGATGAACAAGTTCTATACCTTGAAAGATGATGACACTGGGGACCATGCTCAGAATAAAGAAAACAGCACGCAGAAAGATGGAGAGAAGGAAAAAACAGAACAAGACAAGAATCAGAGCAGCAGCAAGAGGAAAGCTGTGATCTCTGGACCAGTAGGGCATCCCCTATAGTACACTTTCTAGTATTCCAGGAGAACCCCCAGCCATCCCACCAGCTCACAGAGATGCAAACAGAATATCAAACAGATTGGTTGGGCGCGGTGGCTCACGCCTGTAATCCCAACACTTTGGGAGGCTGAGGCAGGCAGTTCACTTTCCAGGAGTTCGAGACAAGCCTGGCAAACATGACAAAACCCAGTCTTTACTAAAAATACAAAAACTAGCTGGGGGTCATGGTGGCACACACCTATAATTCCAGCTACCTCACTTGAGCCTGGGAGGCAGAGGTTGCAGTGAGCAGATATTGTACCACCACACTCCAGCCTAGGCAACAGAGCGAGACTCTGTCTTGAAAAAAGAAAAAAGAAAGAATATCAAACAGATAGATACCTTTGCCTTTGTGAGTTCTTAGTGATTTAATGGAGCCCTGAGAGTTCATTCATGCCTGTATTTATATCATGATGTTTATTTACCTTCCCGGTAACCTATTTAAAATTTTGGTTCCCTTGGTTGACTGACTTGAGTCTCCGAGATCAGATCTGTTCATTCTTAGGTTTCTCCCTAGACATCCCTAGTGAATGTGTAGGTATCAACAAATAAGAGAATTGCAGAGTTGATCAGAAGGGCTTACAAAAGTACAGGTCTGGTATTTTTATTTAGCAGATATTTATGGAGTCCTTACTAAGTTCAAAGTGTCATGGAGAATATAAACGCTTATAGTATATGGCATCTATCTCCTCATGAAGTTTGACAGTAAAGTGAAAAGTAAAGTCTGAAAGTTTTATATTTAAGAACCTCCCATTAAGGTTTTGGCTGTGTTCGTGATCATACATAAAATATCTTTTCCCTGTGTTCAGAAAGCAAATGAAATCTCTAATAATTGCTTTTTGGGTACTGACAGTACAGAGAGCCTAGACTATGTCTCCTCTCCCTCTCAAGTGACTTGGCTTGTGTATCCCAAGAATCTGTCTGCAACATCACTCTTATTGAACAAAGGTTACCATGTACCTCCTGTGTGCTGTACCTTTTTGATTCCTAAGCAGAATCAAATGAAAGGTTTGTCATTTTCTTGAAATTATTGAGGTATTAGCCCTGTTTAAATGTGTAAAATAGAAAAGAATATTCTAATAGACAGGAAACATTACAATAAACTACTAAAGAAAAAACAATATAAAATTAATAATCTGTGTATAAACTGCTTAAAATAGTTGAGAAGTACAAAAGACATATGGAGTTAAAGAATAAAGCATGAGGCCGGGCGCGGTGGCTCAAGCCTGTAATCCCAGCACTTTGGGAGGCCGAGGCGGGTGGATCACGAGGTCAGCAGATCGAGACCATCCTGGTCAACATGGTGAAACCCCGTCTCTACTAATACAAAAAATTAGCTGGGCACGGTGGCGCGTGCCTGTAATCCCAGCTACTCAGGAGGCTGAGGCAGGAGAATTGCCTGAACCCAGGAGGCGGAGATTGCGGTGAGCCGAGATCGCACCATTGCGCTCCAGCCTGGGTATCAAGAGTGAAACTCCGTCTCAAAAAAAAAAAAAAAAAAAAAAAAAAAAAAAAGAATAAAGCAGAATTCATTTTTTTTTTAGGCAGAGTCTTGCTCTGTTGCCCAGGCTGGAGAGCAATGACGCAATCTTGGCTCACTGCAACCTCCGCCTCCCAGGCTCAAGTGATTCTTGTGCCTCAGCCTCCTGAGTAGTTTGGATTACAGGCATGTGCCACCACACCCAGCTAATTTTTGTATTTTTTAGTGGAGACAAGGTTTCTCTATGTTGGTCAGGCTAGTCTCGAACTCTTGGCCTCAAGTAATCCACCCACCTTGGCCTCCCAAAGTGCTGGGATTATAGGCATGAGCCACTATGCCTGGCCGAAATACTGCTTTATTCTTGATATTAGAAGAAAACCAATGCACACAGTATTGTTAATTTAAAGACAGCTATTGGAATGAAAATAGGAAGTGTACCTTCCAAATTACAAAGCATATTTCATAAAGCCAAAATCAATTGACCTCTCCTCCCAAAAAAAGTTAGAAGAAAAGCTAAAACCAAGTGCAATGGGCATCAGAATATACAGATGTGTACTGGTTATCACACACAAAAAGTAGTAAGTAGAAGCAGGTTAAATTCCCCTACCAAAGACAAAGTTCATCAGAGGCAGCTTTCAAACACAGAAGGACTGACAATAAAATACAGTAAAGGAGGCTCACATGCACACACACCCATACAAAGCAATATCAGTATCAAGTGAAAAAGTTTTAAGGGGGACAAAGAGAATTATTTCAAATAGGTTAAATATGCAATTTACAATATCCCTATAATATTTATCAATCTTTACACAACAAATAACATAGCATGAAAATAAAACAATGAAGGCATACTCCATTAAAACAACTTTTAGAAACTAAAGGGGAAAAACACTTTTCAAATGGGAGATATTAACACACACTATCTTAGAGAAATAAAATAGGCAATATAGTGTAATACAGAAGTCTTGAATATAGTTATAGCAAAACTGCTTTAACAGCTATATATCAAGTATTGAACTTCACAGAATCCAACATCTGTGAAACACTTACGAAGTTATTTTTCTAAGCCATGCAAATAAATCCCTCAAATTAAGTGTTACACAGGTCACAAGCAAACTCTATACACTGGAAGTCCACCATCAAGTGTTGTGGATTTTAAACACTCAAGTTAAAAAAAAACAGTAATTCTCAATTACTTGTGGATTTTAACACTTGAATTAAACTGATTATAAACTAAAAATAATCAACAATATGATTCACATATAACAAAAATTGGTCAAAGCTGAAATAAGAGACAAATCCACATACTTGAATTTCCTATAATGCAAGAACTAAGTTTTACACTCAAAAAATTGAAGAAAAAAAAAGTTCTGTTAAAGAAGAAATTAATAAAAATAAAAGCAAAAATGACTTATATAATGAAATTATTACCAAGCACTGTTAATCACTAAGCTAGACAGTTGAACTGGTAGTACTGCAAGTAATTAAACGTCCTCCGAATCAAGCATTTATTTATTTAATTCATTAAAAATACTCTTACTAAACACCCATTCTGTGCCAGGTACCATGTGAGGGATCAAAAATAGATAAAATACACCATTCCTGCTCTAAAACCTAGAGCCCTCAGAGGGAAAAGGTAAGAAAATCAGGGATGTCAGTACATGCACAAGGAAGTGAAGACAGACAAGGCGTACTTCCACAGGGAGAACACCCTTGAACTGAAATCCTGAAGGACAACAGAGGTGAGCCAGGCAAGGAAGAGCATTTCAGGCAGACTAAACAGCAGCAAAAAATGAAAAGCCTTGATGCTGTTTGGGGACCTGTAAGAGGCTGCCAGAGAGGGCAAAGACAGGTGATAAGGGCTAGAGGAGGCGGCAGAGACCAGATAAAGAAAGCTCTGAAGGCTGTACTGGGAGGTGTGACTTTTGTCCTAAAGGCAATAATTACATCACACAGACAGCATCTGAGGTGAGTGAGGGGGAGAGAAGGGGTAGAAGATCACAGACCAAAAGACTACTTAGCAGGATACTCCACTGGTGGGGAAACTGAGGCTCTGAACAAAGTCTCAGATAGTAGGCAGAAGATAATATCAAAGAGTACCAGAACAAAATATACAGAGCCATGGAGGGAGAAAAATACTATCAATAACAAACAAAATAAACAGACAGACTGATGTTTTTTACAGCAGTCCTCCCTTATCCTAGGGGGATATGTTTCAAGACTCCCAAGGGATGCCTGAAACCATAGATATATAAACCCTATATACACTGTGCATAAATTTCTTTTTCCTTCTCTACAATTTCATGGAAGATTCATTCTTACTGTAGATCTTAGTAACCTCAGCATATAATTTTTTTCTTTCTTATTAAGTCAAGAGCTTTCACCTTTTCACTTAAAGGAAGCACTGTACAGCTTCTCCTTGGCATAGCTGATTGCCAGCATCACTATTCTTGTGTTTTGGAGCCATGAGTATCATTATTACCGTTTTTGAGACAAAGTCTCACTCTGTCGCCCAGGCTGGAGCACAGTGGCACAATCTCGGCTCACTGCAACCTCTGCCTCCTGGGTTCAAGTGATTCTCAAGCCTCAGCCTCCTGAGTAGCTGGAATTACAGCAGCACACCACAACACCTGGCTAATTTTTGTATTTTTAGTAGAGATGGAGTTTCATCATGTTGGCCAGGCTGGCCTCGAACTCCTGGCCTCAAGCAATCCACCTGCCTCAGCCTCCCAAAGTGCTGGGATTACAGGCATGAGCCACCATTCCCAGCCTGGAGCCATTATTGAGTAAAATAAGGGTTACCTGAACACAAGCACTGTGATATCACAACAGCTTATCTGATAACCGGGACCACTACGAAGTGACTGATGGATGGCTAGCATCTACAGCGTGGATCCACTGGACAAAAGAATGATTCACATCCCAGGCAGAATGGAGCAGGATGGTGAGAGATTTCACCACACAACTCGTGCAATTTAAAACTTATGAATGGTTTATTTCTTTAATTTTCCATTTAATGCTTTTGGACTCTGGTTGACCACAAGTAAGCAAAACCCCAGAAGGTGAAACTGCAGATAAGGTGGACTACCGTATTAAGTACTAAAATGTGATATTTAAAATGTTTTTATTAGGTACAAAAAATACAACATTCAAAACCTTGGAAGCGCAGGCACTTATGAGATTTCAAGGTTATTTTTTCACTTAGCTTAGGATCATGCAAAGGTCTAATCTCTTTTTCAAGAAAAAAATCACATTGCACTGGACTCTATTTTTAATGACAGAATGAACATTCAGTGACCTTCACAAATCCCCAAATTAGTAGCATATAATTCTACCCATAATATGTGGATTTTGCCCTGAATAAAGTATTCACTAAAACAGATTCAAAAGGAGTCTTCTTTTCACAAAAGTAACTTACATAGGAGATCTCAGTCACAACCAAATCTGCCATGCTAGTCTTCATTTCATGCAAGTTTCTATTTTCTGCCTGAAAACTACTGCATTTTTCTGATCTCTTCAGTTTTGGTACTAACACTAGTTGGTCATCTTTTTTATATCATTTTTTTAGGGGAAAAAATCACTCCCAGACTGTTTCTACGTAAGTGATGAGTAGAGAATAACAAAGCCCCAGTGAGATGCCACTACTTGGTTCCTACCACCCCATAAATTCAGAGGATTTAAACTCCTGCCTCAGCAAAATTAGAAAGCATTGTTCACCTGCAGGTTGGCTTGGGACTGGCCACCCTGTCAAATTCATTCACTAAGTTCCCAAGGCCTGCAGGAAGAGCCAGCCCACAGAAGGCTTTAAGCCAGATCCTTCCAACCTGTAATGTCACAAATTACATCGAACACTAGATGTCACTCTGTAACAGCCACCACACTACACATCCAGACAGAAAATAAGTAATAGATTTATGATAGTAAGTTTTTGTACAACTGTCTCCTAAACGTATATATTAATTTTAAAAAAAACCCAAACTGCATTAACAGATTAATTTTAATTCAAGAGAAAAGAGCTCTCTACATGTCTCCTGCTATTCTAACAATAAATACCCATGCTCGAGTTTCATTGTGAATTTTCCCTATCTTCAGTCCTAATGCAGTTTCTACCACCTGCCCTTAAAAGATTCTTGGAAGCATTTTTGCTAGTATTGCCTTCCACAGGATCTCCTCTTGAGAGTGTCAGTTACCAACAAGTCAAGTGGCACACTACGTGAAAGAGGCCAGCCTGCCAGGAAGCTCAGGGCATCTGGGCTGCAACAGATAACCACAAGAATGTAATTTCAGACTTCCACAAACATCTTATCTCCAGCGTCTCTTCCTCCAAGGTGAACTGAGTAATGTGGTATATCCTGTTGGGTCAATCCCAAGTTTCTCACCTGTAAGTCTTGATGCAAAAGGGAGACTACAGTCTTTAATACTAAATTCAGATATTAAACTATCCACTGAAACTGACTCCTTTCAACTCAAACACTTGTCTAATTCAAATTATTAACATTTTGTAATAGGATAATCACATTTTAACCATGAACAGTGCATGCAAAGATTCTCCAAAATGGACCACATGTTTATATTTTGTTCCCACCTTCTAGTTTGTAGAGATCACAGACATTTATTTCACAAGCAAAATCAGACACCAGAATAACCACATGCTATAGAGATAAAAGATCTCAGTCCTGTGTTCTATTATTTCCCCAGTATTCAGTACAGGAGATAGCACCGAACAGCAATTATAGAGCTAATTCACCACCACAGGCAACATGTGAGACCAGTACAAAAGGGTGCCTTGGCTACTTGGCCATCTACTGTGATCCCTGCAGAGCAAGTCTCAAGGAAAGATCACACTATGCCATAACAATAATGTTATCATTTGGGGTGGTTCCCAACCAAGGGTTCAACATCAATAAAAGCCACAAGTATGGTGAGCATTATAAAGAAAGCCAGATGATTATACACCTCTATTATCATTTAAATATAGCCCCATGTCATAAATGTGACCCAATATCCTAATCATGGTAACCAGTGACATTCATTCTCTTTGCCACCTGGAACTCAGGAAAACTTTGGGGATGGGAGATGGGTGTCTGTGTCAGCTCAGTTCTTTTAAAAATGTTCTCCAGGAAATTTGAATTGATAGTGGCTTTTTCTCAGTTGCAATCTGTCACAAAGAATTATAACAGTGAACTAAGAGCTGCATTCAAAATTGGATTATTTTAAAAGAAAACAAAATCTACAAAAGCATCTAATTATTTGAAATCCTCAATAAGAACTTAAATTCCAAGGATTTTAGAAGAATCTGCTTTTCTTGTTCATTTTTTCTTGTCCCTCTTCCATTCAAAAACAGTAAAGTGATCCTCAGGGAAAAACAAAATAAAAAGCAGTAACAGCCTGAGAGGTTTGTAGGGGAAGTCCTTCACCTCGGCATGGAGGGAGGAGCAGCACGGAAGGATGGCTACACACTAGACAGCCTGGACTAAGGAATGACAAAGCAGAGAAAAGCAGGGACTGTGGCAACTAGTTGATTGTAAAAATATGATTCTGCTGCCTTGCTACGTATTATTTGCTTCTAAGAAAAGGCATTAGCCATTGTATAAAGAAAGAAAAGGAACTGTTACTTAATCCTGTAGGACACCTAGGCTGAATGTGTTGACTTGCCTAGAATTCAGTCCAGGAATTTTCACTGAACCTCCACAGAAGTTTCTAATTTGTTTTCATTTTCAAAGAGTTATAAAAGATATGCAATTCCCACAAAAGAAGAAGAGACGGCAGGGGTAGGGGGAGGGAGAGAGAAGGAGAAGGAAAGGAAGAAGAAGGGGAAATAAATCTCAAAATTGTTTGTAATTCTATTATATACATAACTCTAGTTTTTCTTTAGGCAATTCACTATTAGTATCTGAAGTAAAATGGTGCTATTAAATGTGAAAAGTTATAAATGAATGCATTTGGATGGGAAATAAAATCAACATTCAAATTACTGGATTGCATATAAAAGCAATGCTTACAGAGAGTAAACACCAGCCATTTGTTTCATCTTACTGGCACTGTACTGGATATAGCTATATTACCATTATCAAGAAAGTCATTAAAAGTTATTTTCCCCTACTCTAAGGAAAAAATTTAGAGGCTAAATCCACTCTCTATATAAGCTCACCTGGAGCAATGAAGAACAAGAGACCCAGTGTTGAATTCCATTAAGGTAAGACACAGATTCCACTACATCCCTGGATTCACCACTGGTCAAATTATGACTCCCAAACATAACTACACCCAGCAAGACTGTGTACACATGAGTCCAGCCATCCAATCCAGCATAAACACCACACTGCAGGGAACGAAGGGAGTCAGCACATATGGGCGTGTAGTAAATCTCAAGCAATCAAATTTCAATACTAAAGGAAAAGCAAAACCTAGCATCGATGGTATAATTTTTCTTTCTCTCTATGTCCTATAAGAAGCCCACATGTCATCTGCACTTGCTGTGTAGTTCACCTGCTGCAGTCTGCCTCTTCCATCAATGCTTCTCAAATAAGAATCTCCTACCAAAGGAGGGGTGACAAAGAGACATGGTGCACCATTCTGGAGTGCACTGAAACTGTTTTACCTTGAAGGGAACGGATGGAGAAAGACTGAAGTGGTAGGGAGATGAAGTCCTAAGGAAGTTGACTAGCCTTTATTTAACATTTGTTTTCATTTTAAAACATGCACGAAAACAGCAGAATAAAATTGTGCATGGCTTTTCAATTCTGTTTGCAGAGGGTCACTGAAGCCATGCTTCCCCAACCTGTGAAGGTAAATGCTCACTCCTTTCAGCCAAGGGCATTATGGTAATAAGAAGCAGCCCAGAGAAACCACTTCAGTAAAATCCTAAACCTTAAGTCAAAGCCCTCTGCCTCACAAGGATACAAATGTACAAGATACTAAGGATTTAACCGTGTTTAATAATGAAAAATAGTCTTTCAGATGATGAAATAAAGCTCTACTGGAGGACTCTAGAGCCTTTCTGTCCAATACAGTAGCCACTAGCCGCATGGATTATCTGAGGTCAGGAGTTTGAGACCAGCCTGACCAATATGGTGAAATCCTCGTCTCTACAAAAATTAGCTAGGAGTGGTAGCGGGGGTCTGTAGTCCCAGCTACTTGGGAGGCTGAGGCAGGAGAATTGCTTGAACCCAGGAGGCAGAGGTTGCAGTGAGCCGAGATCATGCCACTACACTCCAGCCTGGGCGACAGAGCAAGACTCTGTCTCAAAAAAAAAAAGACACAAAGGATTATAAGTCACAGTTGCTGGCTTTAGAAGAATCAGCTTTTCTTGTTCATTTTATTTGTTCTTGTCCCTCTTCCACTCAAAAACATGGATTTAGAATTTTTACAGTCTCATTAAGAAGCTAAGGCATAGCCACATTAAGGGATAACTATGGACATCCAGCCACAGTCAAGTAATAACACAGGCAGTGCTATTATATAAGTCCACAAGAAAGAATGAGCACTTCTAGCAGGAGTTGCCAGGAGAAACTGGCGTATCTGAACAGAGCCTGAGAGAATGGGCCAGATGGGGAGAAGAGCTAAGAGCAGTCCCTGAGGGGAGGGCTCTGGGTGGTCAGCCTAGGGCCCGGGCCATCGTGGGCTCCGGTGAGCTTGCAGGGATGAGCGGGTCCCTCCGCCGAGCGGCGACAGCTCTGCTCCGCTGTGGGCGCGGCGCGGGCGGCGGTGGCCTTTGGGGTCCGGGCGTGCGGGCGGCGGGCTGGGGCGCGGGCAGCAGCAGCTCGACGGAGCAGCTGGACGCGCTGGTGAAGAAGAACAAGGTGGTTGTCTTCCTCAAGGGCCGCCGTGGTGCAGATCCTGCGGCTGCATGGAGTCCGCGACTACGCAGCCTACAACGTGCTGGACGACCCGGAGCTCCGACAAGGCATTAAAGACTACTCCAACTGGCCCACAATCCCGCAAGTGTATCTCAACGGCGAGTTTGTGGGGGGCTGTGACATTCTTCTGCAGCTGCACCAGAATGGGGACCTGGTGGAAGAACTGAAAAAGATGAGGATCCACTCCGCCCTTTAAGATGATAAGAAAGACCAAGACTCTAAGTGAGGGTGGCCAGGTCCTCGCTGAGCAGAGAGGGAGCCGTTCATGTCAAGAGACTCACTGCCAGAAAAGCCTTACCGATTTTGGTTTTCAATATTGAGACAACAGCTGCTTGCACTGATTATTTTGGTTCGTGAGCAGTTGGGTGATTTTAGTTCGTCTAGTGTTTGGGCTAAGAATATTTTATTGTGGACTTAATTACAACCACTGCACTGTAATGATTCAATGCTGTATTATGATATTGCTGTAAAGAAAATTCATTTTTATACTGTCATTTATTCCTGGGTCTGATTTAGGAGTTAAACAGGAGCTTAGGAATCATTATTCATGACCCCTCTGCAAATGTGTCAGTCTGCAAAGACAGTATCTTCCTCCCAGATTTTGTGAAGCTTCTTTTGTAATGGAAAATGATGGGCAAAAAAGAAACTGTGATAACCTGGGGGGGTGTTGTTTTTTAAAATAAACTGCCAGCGCAGGGATGCTGTGCATGTCTGAATTGATCCTGAAGCACATATGTCTGTAAGGATTTGGAGTGTCTGCAGTGTTTTATGGGTAGAGTGATTCTCATATTCTTCTATTAAATTTGCCACAAGAATTGCAAAAAAAAAAAAAAAAGCAGTCCCTGAAAAGAGAACTGAATAAACTAAGAGGCAGAAGTGAAACTATGCACAGAGAGGTAAAGGGGAAAAGTATTAGCCCAACAGAACCCTTCCACAGAGTAACCACAAAATATGAAGGAAAGCTACACCAGGAACCAGGGAGAGGACTGTGAGTGTTAGACCAACCTGGCCCATACTTTATAGGCTATAAAGAACCCATTCAGGTCTCTAGGAAGGTTAATGACAAGACAGAAACAGAGTTAACATGGTGGGGTAATTTAAATAAAATTTAGAATAAGAAATCTGTTTATCTGTGATTTCAAATTCTGTGATATTTGAAGAACATCTGAATGAGTGGTACTCTAATGCCAGAACATGTTTAAGTTTTGAAATTAAGCCTCTTCTGTCAATATGTATAACTCCAAACTATACTATTTCTCTAGTAAAAGGTGATGGCATACAACATGGCAGAAAGCTTGAAACAGTATCTTTGGATTAATTATATTGTCTTATTCTCTGTATTCTTGATGTGCTGACATCTGGGGCCTCAATGGCCTAGGAAGGATGCCCCTCCCCGGATTAGCAAATTCCCAAAGATAGTGTCTCAGAGCATGTTTTTGATATGCAAACCAACTAGCCAATCCCAGATCCATAACCCCAACCACGTCCTTTTATGGGCTCTACGCCTTTGTCCTAATCACCCAAGGACCAGGCACTGGACAATCAGGGGCCACCCCCTACAGGCCAGTCAGCTTAAATTATTCAAACTATACAGTCCTAAACCTACGTAGTTTGCTTACCTGGCCTTGCCCATTCCTTCCTGCAAAAACCACAATAAAGGCTCCTGCCCTTAGTTCTGTGGCTGTCTCTCCCTCTTTCCTCTCTGCCTACTGATTTTGCTTCGGTGCTTCCCTATGTGGCTTTGTGTGACATGTCTGTTTCTAGAGGACTGTGAGCATAACCAAAACATCTTCCTTCATAACAATCATATTCATGTTTCTGTGCCTTACCACACCTGATTAAAACAAATCTCAGGTACCATTAAAATAACCTCTCAAGGCTGGGCACCCTCGGTAATCCCAGCACTTAGAGAGGCTGAGGCAGGTGCCGGTAATCCCAGCACTTAGAAGAGCTGAGGCAGGCGGATCAGGAGGTCAGGAGATCAAGACCATCCTGACTAATGTGGTGAAACCCTGTCTCTACTAAAAATACAAAAAATTAGCCTGGTGTGGTAGTAAGCACCTGTAGTCCCAGCTACTCGGGAGGCTGAGGCAGGAGAATCGTTTGAACTCAGGAGGCAGAGGTTGCAGTGAGCCGAGATCGCACCACTGCACTCCAGCCTGAGCAACAGAGCAAGACTCCATCTCAAATAAATAAATAAATAACCTCTCAAGCCTGAATCCAGAAGGTCCTCAAGGTCATGTGAATTATTTGATCTTGAAGCCCATTCACCAGGTACCTTGTGTTTCTACACCAACCCTCCTTTCCCTTATGCAGATTAACTAATTCAAGAGCCATCACCAAAATATCCCTTCTGAAAAGAACCATTCAGGATTTTCTGTGACTCAGAAGTCATTACTGGAGTTCTGACATAAATTCACTCTTGACAGTAGACTCTTCACATCACCACAAAATGCTAACTTATCTTCCATGAGGACAGGAGGCTCTCTCTGCCTTGTTCATTGTTGTATCTCCAGAACCTATGTGTGTCTGATACAGTTCATACCTAATAAATGTTTCTAATGAATGAATGAACTGTAAATAATAGTACATGTTGATATAGACAGCCTATGAAATACAGCTTAGGAAGCAGAATAATACCAACACTCCTAAGTGGTAGGGAGCATGGCAGTAAGTTAAGAAAATGGGTTCTAGAGTTAGACTAAAGGTTAAATCCCTACTCTCCCATTTCCTAAGTGTGTACCCTTGGGCAAGTCACCTAACTCTATAAAGCCTGCAACATTTCATTCATAAAAACTGGGAAGACCAAACCTACTTCAGAAGGAAAGAATTAAACAGGCTAGTCCATGTAAAACATGTAGATTCCAGTCAAGATGGTAAATGTAAATTCATGTTTTGGACTCCCACACCATCATCCCCATATCTCCATTTGAAATACAAAGCAATGATAGATGAAGTATATATTTAAAGTACGGTAAAAGTAGAGTCATAACGATAGTAAAAAAAATATGATAGGCCGGGAGTGGTGGATCATGCCTGTAATCCCAACACTTTGGGAGGCTGAGGCAGGCGGATCACCTGAGGTCAGGAGTTCAAGACAAGCGTGGCCAACATGGCGAAACCCTGTCTCTACTGAAAAATGCAAAAATTAGCCGGGCATGATGGCAGACGCCTGTAGTCCCAGCTATTCAGAAGGCTGAGGCAGGAATAACTGCTTGAACCCAGAAGGCAGAGGTTGCAGTGAGCCGAGATCAAGCCACTGCACTCCAGCCTGGGCAACAGGGCGAGACTCTCTCTCAGAAAAAAAAAAAAAAAAAGCCATGAACCAACAACAGAAACTCTAAGTGGTGCACATATCTGAAGCAATAGGCAAAGGCAGCTGGAAGGTCAACTTCCAAAAGGTGCAAGTGTTCCCACTAGAGAGGAAGGCAGGCAAAAAGGTCTGCTCACTGCCTGAGACCATCACCTTGACTGGCTGGTGGCCTTCACTGCACATCATTTACTTTATCAGAAACTGTAGTGTCTCCAATACTCTCTACATCTAAAAATTACTGTTTTCTTTTTCCAAGGCTCCCTTTCAGTGCATCCCTGACTTACAAGGCAGACAGCAGCTCTCTTTACATACTCTTCTTTCATGCCTTCTTATCTCTTACCTCTATGCTTTCTTCCAAGCCATTTCTTATTTACAGAGTATCTCTACATGGTATCACTTTTGTGATTTAACACATCTTATTAATTCTACCTCTTTTCAAGGGAGCCTTTCCCAATTATTTACAAATTGGTAAGTATTCACTTCCAAACCCTTATAAACTATCTCTTTACACACTTTACACAGCACTATCCTACAAAGGCAGCAATGAAGTTACTTAGCACCCAGAATGAAACATACAAATTACAATCTACCTTCTAAAGCCAGAGACACAGGGAACATAAGCATAAATAAAAAGTAATGCAAGTTTATTATTCATTCATATTTACCGTGCCAAATGAAAGTTTTATGAAGCCTTGAGTAATATATATATATATGTATTCTATTATATAGGCAACTAATCCTCTGTAAATGGTACTGTAACAGTATCAACACCCTCCTTAGTCTAGTATTTAAGGACATGAAGGGAAGGCATTGAAACTTCTATGAAAGGGATAAGTTTAAGGTCTCTGAAAGGCTTTCCTGCTGCAGGTCAACTTAGTCGTTACATCCACGACAACAAACGTAATTCTTAAAACATTGCTGGGCTTTGGAGAACACAGAGAAACTAACGAGGGACTAAAAAATGGTAGAAGAAGGAGGAGGAGTAAAGAGGGAAGTGGAAAGGAGGCAGAAGACAAGTAAGCCAAAAGCTGATCTGTGAGCAACATGCAAAAGAAAAATCTGCAGAGTGTCAAGGAGCTGATGCCAATACTGGAGCTAGGATCTACAGGTGGCTGTTCCCTCCAGCCCCTAGTCCTCATCCATGGTAAGTATAGGGAACTGAACCTGAATTTCCATTAATAAACCAGAACCCTCAATGGAGCTAAAGTGATCTCAATCAAGAGCATTCCCAGACTCCTGGCAAAAGCAAAGACCAATCTTCTGGGAGAAACCAGGAGCCCAGGAGATTGAGTCCAGGGCAACACAGGGAGATCCTATATCTACAACAAATTAAAAAAATAAAATTAGCTGGGCATAGTGATGCAAACATGTAATTCCAGCTACTCAGAAGGCTGAGGCAGGAGGATCACTTGAGCCCAAGAGGTCAAGGCTGCAGTGAGCTATGTTCACACCACTGTACTCCAGCCTAGGCAATACAGCAAGACCCTGACTCAAATAATAATAATAATAAGTCCATCCAAAAATCTAGAATTGCAATTCACCATATTAATACTCAAGAAGAATCACTGTCACCTCAATCAATTTTCTTCAAGAAAAAAAAAATTTAGAAACTTCAAAACCCATGTATGATTTTTTAAACAAATCTCAAACTAGGAACAGAAATGAAGTTATTTAATTTGTTATAAAATCTACCAAAAAGTTACAGAAAATATTACTCTTAATGTTTCACATTAACAAAACTCTTTACATCAAAAATAAGATGACCCTTTATCACTCCCATTTACCAATGTACTGGAATGCTGAGTCAGGGCAGAAAGCAGACCAACTGGCAAGTATGTCCATTCCTTACTCACAGACAATCTGACTGTCTACCAAGAAAACAAAAAACTTTTGACAAAATGTAGGAATTAAACAAATCGCATACATTCACGTAATCCAGCAGTGGGAATGAATAAACTTGAACTAAATTTAAAAACATGGATAAATCTTAGAATTAATGTTGAGGTTAAAAGCAAGTCAAAGGTGATTATGTACCGTAGAAGACAATTTCTATTATACTCAAAACCAAACAAAACCACACAAGAAATTACTTAAGGATACAAATACATGTGGTAAAGCCATTTTTTAAAAGAAAGAGAATGATAAAATGCAGAGGAGCGACTGACACAGAGGTGAGAAAGGATGGTGGAGGAGCACTTAAGTAGCTTTCAGTAGCTAAAATGAGGAAGGGGAGGGTGTCAAGAGTATGTGCTTTATTACCATGCTTCCTAACTTACATGTTATAGATTCTTTAACCATTACACAAATAAAATAATTAAGTCAATAAAATAGTTCAAACAAATGATGGTCAGTAGATTCATATTTAAGTAAAACACTTACTTAAAGCTCCTATTAAAAACAACTCATTTACACGGGTTTCATTCAAAGGAGGGTAACCACAGAAAACATAATAATCACTACAGAATATGCAGTGAATCAATGTCTGTACTGTGGAAAAGGAGTATAGCTCTCAAAGGAGAGAAAGGGGAACCAGGGTTATTGAGCACTAGTCATGAAGCCAAGTCCTGGGCTAGAAGTCTCCCATAACTTGTTTTTTTCCCCATAAACCCAGAAAGCCCCTCACCATAAGCCCCTGGAGAACTCTCCTACTGTAGGAGATCTTTCCTACAGTGGCTTCCCCCTCCAGCCAGCTCTGTACCTGTTCACATTAGGCCTTTCCTTTACAGCCATAAAAGTTTATCCTCTTACACCAACCTAAGCGTACACCTCTTAAACCATAAATAATTTCTCAAAAATCAACAATGAACTTTCAGAACCTATAATTCAGTTCTGAGTCTGTTCTCCAGGTAGGTACCCGAAATCTGGCCACTTATCTAATACATTTGGACAAGAAAGACTTTAAGCTTAAGAAATCAAAAACCACACCTAAACACTGTTTCAACTTTGAAGATATGATCAATGCACACAGATATACAGATGCATAAAAAGATCATAACCTCGCTAGTAGAAAAATATATATTAAAAATGAGTTTCTGCATGTCAGATATATATGTCATATATGTGTGTATATATAAAAGACAAATCATCTCCAATATTAGAGTATAGGAAATTTGCCTAAGACTTATACATTAGTTTACATAACATTTTTGGGTATTTGTGGTTTTTTTTTTTTTACTTTTTACAGGGCAGTTTCTCAGTGTGAATACATGACCTTTTGGAGAGCAATTCAGCAATATCTGCTATTTCAGATATGCATAATCTTCCATCTAATAATTTCACATCTAGGTATCCATACAAGAAAAATTCTCCCACGTTTGCAAAAAAGAAAATCACGAGAAAATTATTTGCAGCACTGTTTGTAAAAGTGGGAGGGTGGGAGGAAGGAAGGAAAGAAGGAAATATATGTCCATCAATAGCTTTTTTATTTGTATTCAAATAAAATTAAAGATCAAAAATACTTTATTTCCAATAAGAATTATAAAAGCAAAATGAATTAATCAAAACTTACTTCGAAAAGGAAGAGGATGGAGTCCAGCTCCTCTCTTTGTGATTTATTATTCCCTGGAATATTAAAAAAGAATTGATTATCATTACATCATTTAAACTTTAGGACATTACAAATTACGCTAAAAGGCAGCTTAAAACTAGTAAGCCTCAACATACATTCATTTATTCAAAAAATAGCAAGAGGCAGTGTGGAGAACCCATTAGGATTCCAAACAGACAACCGAGCCAGACTGCTTGGGTCCACACCTGGCGGAGCTGCCCCTGCTAGCTGTTTAAACACAGCTTCCATGTTTTCCAAGTTGTTACCAAACTATGACGGGTAATTTATTCATTTCTCAACCAGTTACTTATTGGCTTAAATTATGGCAGAATGCACAGCACAAACAAAGAAAAATTTCTAACTTCGTAATATAAGTCATAGGGCAGATAATTATAAAAGTAGTATATCTTTTTGGGCAACTGCACACTGTCCTACTGATAGTAACAACAGTAATAAAATGCACAACGCCTGCAGCAGAGGTTACCATTTTCGTCTTCTCTCTGTGTACCAAGCATTGTGCTAAGTGCTTGGCCTACGTCATTTAATATAGAAATCAACAAACCTTTTTTATAAAGGATCAGATATTAATATTTTAGGCTTTGCATGCCTCTCTTAGAAATACTCAAATCTGCAGTTACAGTACAAAATCAGCCACAGACAATACAAAAACAAATCGATATGGCTGTGTCCAATAAAACTTTACTTATAAAACGGGCAGCTATAAGCTATTATGTATTATTTATAATACCTAAATAAATGGATATGGCTGTGTCCAATAAAACTCAATTTATCAAACAGGCAGCATAAGCTGTATACCCTTGATTTAACTGAACCCCCACAGCTCAACAAAGACATTCACCAGAATGTCTATATGCCAGGGATCATTCTAAGCCTGAGGATACAGCCCCCAAAAAGTTAATATTCTGGCAGGAGAGGCATTCTATAAATGAGTAAGTGAAGCCAAAAAAGACAGTATGCAGCTCTGACTGGGGAAGTCAGAGAACGTCTCGCTGGTAAAGTAACATCTGAGAAAATATCCTTTGAGGTTAGGAGGTAAGCCATATGGAAATGCAGGGGTTTGGAAGCAAGCCATATGGAAATTTAAGGGAGGTGTGTTCCAGGCAGAGAAACTGGACAGTGCAAAGTTCCTGTAGCTGAGCATGTCTGGCATAGTAGGAAAACAGCCAGAGGCCCTTAAAACTGGAGCACACAAAGGGGAGAGCTGGCACAGCTGAGGTTGGAAAGTAGGTGAGGCAAAGGAAGGCAGATTAGGTGAAGCCTGAGCCAACTGTAATGACTAGGAATGAGAACCTGTTTGAAAGTTTAGAAAAGCCAAGAATCATGATTTGACTCATATTTTTAAAGGAGGACTCCAGCTGCTCTTTTGACAAGAAACTATGGGATGGAAGAGGGCACAAGTGTGGAGATGGGAGACCATTTCTGTAGCTACTGCTATAATCCAGGTGAGGATATCAGGAGTTTTAGGGTTACCAGTGTAGGCAATGAGAACAGGCCAGTGATTCTGGATGTATTTTGAAGATAGAGCCAATAACTCCGGACTTTTGGCCTGAATAACTGCAAAGACTGAAGTTATCACAAGATGATTTCATTATTCCTAGTAAACATTTTCTTTTATTCCTTTTTTGGAGTACACTGTTTTCCTTGCACTCCAATCAAACACAGATATACTAAAAGCAAAAAACTTCAAAAATCTCACTCTGTTTTTATTGGTTCTTCATTATGATTCTTTGCAGTAGATTGCAAAAATGGCCACAATCAAAGACCACCATGGTGCCTCATCCTGAATTTCTTCTGCTCCATGACTGACAACTGCCTCTGTTCTACAGAAGCAATCAGGGCATCTGACAAGGAGTCCCTCAGTTTTTCCTCTCTACCTCAAAATGTCTCCATATCTACACTATCCTCTTATCTGCTCCTCCTTACATAGAAAGGTCACCTGTACACTCCTCTCTGTGTCTCTTCTTTTTCCTTGACCTGTCTCAACCCACTTCCCCCAACACCTGCATCTCCAATTATCTTCCCCTCCAGCTGACCCACTCCTCAGCCTGCAAACAGGCCAATGCATTCCTCAATAACTTTCCCATGACCAGAGTGAGATACAATGTGTGTCTTCACATCAAACTTTCTGAAAGGATATTTTCATGGGTCACCTTCACCAGCTCACCACCCTGTGACTCCATGTGCATCTGTCTGGATTCCGACCCGCTCCTCACCTAGCATCTTTCTCTCAGCACTCACTGACAACCAGGCTGATGAGTTCTTACTGCCCAGCCCAGCTGCACCTCATGCACCAACAAGCTGACCCTCCGTGCCTTCAACTCTCTCTTCCCTGGGCCTCTCTGACAAAACCCTTTCCTGGCACCCCTCCCCCTACTCCATTGCTTTTCTTTGCATATACCCAATAAAACAAGGAATCATCTGAAAGCTCTGACCATCACTATCTTTCTCTTAATATACTTTTTCCCTTGGCAACAGCACGATTTCACCTCTTTTCTCCTAAGCTCCAGTCACCTATATTGTACTGACCAACCAACACCTACATCAACGTGTCCCCAAGGAACCTCAAACACAGACTGCCCAAAGCCACTTTCACCCTCCTGGCTTCCAAATCTGGCTCCCCTTCAGGGTTCCTACTGCTAATGGCACCTCACAAAGCAAACTCAAGTGTCCTGAAAGCATCTTTGACTTCTCCCTTTCCCTTATAACCAAGTCGCATAGAAGGCAGAAACACTGAGACACAACACTTTTCCCTTAACTACTGCCTCCCCGGATCAGGCATCACCATCCCTCACATGAATGACAGCAGCAGCCTTCCAATTGGTGTTCTTGCCTCTGGTTCACTTGCTACTTTATAAGACACTTGTCATAGTAGCAAATGCTTTCAAGAGCTCTAACCACCTCAAGAGCAAAGTCCAAACTCCTTATCCTAGAACTGAAGGCTCCTTGCAAGCATTATCCAATTTCTTGCAAATCTCTCTCACATACCTTTGCTGCAAGAAAAAGAAATGCATTTCCCATACATGTCCTAAGAAGAGCTCTACCTTTATTCATGTTCTCCCCTCCACCAGCAGTACTGCTCTCTCACACTTGAAATCCTGCTGTCCTTCAAGGTCCATTCCCAAGGCCACTTCTTCCCAAAGCCTCATCCATACACTCAGCAGGAAGTCATCTCTCCCACTTCCCAAGAACCACAGAAATCTGTCTAAATTTCTCTTACAGCACAACTGACTTTCTAACTTTTTTCAGTTATTTATGCACATGACTTGCTTTTTTCAATGAATGAATGATATCTACTTCATAGAGCTGTGGGGATTCAGTTAGATTCAGCCCACAGACTACATGAAAATAAAAGAAGATGGTGACAGCAGCCACTACTAACTGACCATGTACTATGTACCAAATTCTGTCCTAAAATGCTAGGATACCTGTGAACCTGTTTAATGCTGACAGGAGGAAGCCGACTCAGAGAGAGGTTAATTTGCCCAAAAAGTACAGCTTGGGCAAATGAGAAGGGCGGGGCCAGGTTCCCAACCCAGTCTGGCTCCTCAGGCAACATTATCCTGCCACCTAGACACAGAACAGAATCTACAATGTGACCCTGTTGGTCTGATTTTCAAAGAATACAATCACAAACATATATAAACATAATACATTAACACTACATCTGGAAGGAGATGCAGGAAACCTTTAATAGTGGTTGCCTCTGCACACAGGGCCAAAGACACTTGAGTCTTCATTTCAGACCCTTTTATGGAATCTAAAACTTTTTAGTGATATGCATGTATTACTTTTCTTTCTTTCTAAGTAAATTATTCCTTTGAAATTCATGTTTTCTAAGGGTTCCTTCTACTATTTTTGCTAGCCATATGTTGTTCAATTAACATCTGTATAAGTGAAAGCTCAAGGGAAACAAAGATGCCACCCCGTCCACCATGCTCTCACAGCTTTGCTAAAGGCTTAGCAAGAAACAAAGCTTTAAAATGTTTAATTTGTGGCTCATGACATACACAACTATAAAAATTCATGAATGTTTAAAAAACTACAGAAATGCTTACCTTTTAATTTCAAACTATTTTCCAGTGTTATAAAATTTTCATAGAAGATGAAATATATCTGAGAATAGTTGGTCTCAAAAAACTGCTTAAGATCACTTGCATCCACATTATCTGAAAAGAAAAAGTTTCCATTTATGACAATTCACTTTATACAATTACCAGAATTTAGAAACAACTTTCACGAAAACGAAGGCAAGTACAACTAGTTTCATTCCCTTCCAAGACAAAACAAAACAGTATTCCTATTTGTTTATTTTCCACCTAACAGAGTTAATTGCACCTTGGGTACCACCCACCACTCAGCCCTGCTCAAGAGACTGTGAAGCCAATCCAGGGAGGTCGATGCTGATAGGGACCAGCAATGACAGACCAGCTAGAACGCTGGAGGTAAGTGGGGGCAGGTATGGGGAGGGACAACATGACTTTCTGTTAGGGTATGAGGAAGTAGAGGTTCATGGAGGAGGCAGTTTTTGACACAGGCTGTGAAGAGGGATGGGTTTATACCTCTGAAAAACAACTTTGCTGGTGGAGCTCCTAAATGGACCAAGTTCTGCTCCCTCCCCACCAACATAACTCTCTGGGAATGAAAAGAGAAATCAGCTCTATTCATGAACTAGCAGATGCTCCCCAACCACAGGCTTCTAGATGACCTGCCCCTACTCACGTATGGACACGGTAGGACCTACCATGTGTTCCTAGAGTTGCCCCTGTTGTAATAGACAATTTTGCTAAACCATAAACTATCAGTAGATAAGCAGGGGGTGTGGGGAACTTAGCACAGTGATAACTCCCACTGGGGCTGATTAGCAACACAGCCAGTTCTTCCAAGGGCCCTGATCAGCCTGGGTAAAACCTCACAATGCTGGGGGTCAAAGTAGTCATCCACTGTCAACACATCTTTGTACACACCTTTGTACATTTTCCTCAGCAACCAAAGTTGTTGGTATCATCTACAGAGTCCTGACCAAGAAGTTAGCACTTTGGGACAACACACTAGCACCTGAGGATAAGTAATATCAGCTTCCTGGAGCCAGCCATTGTGTAGTTCATACCTATAATCCCAGCTACTTGGGAGGCTGAAGCAGGGGGATCACCTGAGCCCAGGAGTTTGAGGCTACAGTGAGCTATGGTTGAGCCACTGCACTCCAGCCTGGACAACAGAGTGAGACCCCATCTCTTAAAAACAGAAAAAAACAAAGCAACAAACAAACAAAAAGCTTCCTTAAAATTCTGCAAGGATTACTAAGAAAAAAACATGTTGCTCTTCAATCTGCACCAGTGTGCTACCAATTGCTTTCGCAGTCCTAACACTGTGAGTCTATGTGAACATATACATTATGATGTTCAAATTATATCATGTTAGCAGTAACGCAGATGATTCTGAAGAGTTGTTTTTCTCTGACAACAGTATAAGAGCTTGTCATGCAAAAATCTGCCCTGGCTCTTTGAAATAATGCATGTAAGGTGTTTATAAAGCCTTACGAGCTGCCAACTTCACACTATATTTACCGCACCAAAATGAAGCTGGGCACAGAGCTATGAAAATTCCTAGCAAGGAACAAATTTACTGTGTGCAACAGGTAGCAATGAAACTAGTATCATCTGCAAAGGTTTCATTGGAAAAGAAAGAAAAAAAAAGAAACTAGTATCATCAACCCATATGAATATTAACATTCCTATGAGCTATACAATCTTGCCCAGGAATCCTTGAGTGCCTTGTGCAGAATCTGCCAGTTCCAAGAAAGAGTTCTGTACACTTCAACTCTAATGCAAACTGCTAGCCCATCTACCACTAACTGAGCCCTCTTCCTGAAGCTGGCTTAACTCAGCTGGCTCCTACTCACCCTCACTAGTCAGCTGAAACATCCCCACCTTACCCCAAGACTAGGTCCACGCCTCTGCTGTATGGCCCCCACTCTATGCTTCCTGTCACAGAACACATCATATTTTACTTAATTCTGGTGGAATTCTGATTGAATTCCTGACTTAATTCTGATTGAATGAGCTGTCTCTTCTGTTAGACATATTCCCTGCCCTCACAAAACCCACAGTCTATCTCATGAATCATTATGTCCCATGCATCTAGCACAATATTTAGTTCAATATTTTTTGAATGAATTGAGAATTCATGAATTAGCCTACACATATAAGGATAAAATAATGACTACAACTTGTAAATCTACAGGAAAGAAATGGCTTAACCCTCAAATCCTTGGGGCTATCAAAAGACAAATTTCATCTCTGCTGAGGACTCTTGATTTCCATCTGCAGCCCTGACATCTCCCACTGCAGGCTCTAGTCTCACAGACTGCTGCCAGCTGATTTCTCCACGTGAGGGTCTTAAAGACCTCTCAAATTAAACGCATCCAAAGGAAAGTTCTCCCTCAGATCCTGTTCTTCCCTCAGGCTTTTCCGTCTCAGTAAGCTGGAACCACCATCCACCCTGCTGCTCTAGCCACAGCCTGGATGTCACTCCTCATTACCCATCCCCAGTATGCCATTCTGTTAGCCTGTCTTTAACACCTGTTCCAGCCCTGGACTGCTTCTGCTCTCCATGGCCCTGCCTGGTCTATGTGGCCATGAACCCTCACACAGGTTGTGACCTCTGCCCATTGCCTGTGTTCCCTGCTGCCACTCTTCTTCCATTCCCCATAGCAGCCAACACAAATATCTAATAGAGTCAATCAAATCAGATCACTCAGCTACTCAAAACCTTCCACTGGCCTCCAGTAGTACTTAAAATCTGAACTCTTTACTATGGCCGATAAAGCCCTAACCGATTTCCCCCACCCAACACCAACGTCACTACACACCACTCTCCCCTTCATTCCCTATCCTCTAGCCACTGTGGATTCTTTCCATTCCCCAAATTTCCCAAACACATTCCCCACTTGGGGCCCCTGCAGGATGCTAACCCCACTCCCAGATCTTCATGCAGTTGGTTCAGTAGCAAAGTATGAGACAAAATAACAAATGTAGACACTACATTTGTTCATCCTGCTTACATAACAGCAGAACTTCACAAAATCCCTTGCCAGCAGAATTTTACAAAGCCTCTGACTCAAAGACTTTGTGCACAGCCCTTCAGAAGAATGCCCTGAAGATGATAAGCAAGACACAGCACAAGTTCCCATATCTCCTGCCTGAATCACTGCATTTTCAGAAAAGATACATTCAATTATCTCAGCCCTTGCCTCTTCCTGTATATAAGATAATATCTGACAGGATTAATGATTATGCCTCTATAATCTATAAGCAGATGGACCCTCACACCCAAACCTGGATAAGATTTTGCTCTACTGTAACTTCTGAGCACATTTAATGTAACTTCTGAGCACAATTAACATAACTTCTGAGCATGTGTAGAGTGTACCACCTGTACATAAACTGTGGGCTAAAGCACTACTTTGGAGCAGTCTAACAGACTCTCTGAAAGACTCTCCCTGGTTGCAAACCTCAGCACGACTTCTGAATCAAACTAACTTTAATTGTTTAAAGCACTAATTCTTTTTTAGTCAACAGGTCTCATCCTTCAGAGCCTGGAACACACATGACTTCCTCAAAGAAATCTGCAAGTGCCCCCAAGTGTCACTCCATATTCCATCCTCTCCCTGACCCTCTCCCTTGGTAGGCTCTGCAGTGAACGTGCCTCAGACACAGAAGGCCATAAGCTGGCAAACAATTTCCCTAGCAAGGAGGATGTGCGTGTGCTGATGCAGCAAGCTGGCACAGAAAGCTACTGGGAGATCAACAAGTCCCCATCTTTCCCTCCCTTATTCCCTCATTCCCTCAGACACTCATATATCAGCAACCCAAACAAAGAGGGTCCTCATCAAGTTTAAGGAGCCCTCTTATACACTGAGATGTTCTCATGAGGCCAAAAGTCCAGGTAACAACCACCTGTATCCTCAGTCATCCAGTGTCTTTCTTGTGGATAAGGCATTGGTGGTGCTGAGCTTAAGTACTCACTAATAAGACAACTAGATACATTTCAGGGAACCCAATACACAGTGAATACTAAGTTTATTCACTGTTTGTTTATACTAAGTTTGTTCACTGTTGCATCCCCAGCCTGAAGAATAGAGCATGGTACATGAAAGGTACTCAACACATTTGTTAAATGAATAGCCAAATAACAAATATCAGATATTTTATATCTTTACTTCAATACCTAGAATCATTTCTTTGTCTTTTTTTTAAAGACTCATCAGAAGAATTTATAAAGTAAGCAAAGGTCTCAGGGAAGGCAATCACAGGCAATGGAATTTAACAACCTGCGAAAAGAAACACGAGAAAGGATCAAAAGCCTAATTTTTAACAGGACTAAAAATTTCAAGAAACATAGAGAGATAACAGGAAGGCTTTGCTCAATTACAACGAAAAGAAGACAATGATGACTACGACAACAAACTTCCTTTAGACAGGCATTCTCGACCCACTCATTCAAACATTTATAAGCCCCTACCCATGCCAACAAGCTGTGCTAAGCTCTAAAAAATTCAAAGAGAATAAGATCCAAGGCCCTCAGGGCTGCACAGGTAAACAAACAAGTAACAGAACAGGCACCATGGCTGAAAGCCCAGCTGGGTACGAAGGCAGGGAGTGGGTAAAGGCCACATGGGGAGGCTAGGAATGCTAATGTCATACATTTACGCCATGCCTTATGCTTTAAAGGAAATGCTGATGAGTTTTATTTGACCCTCACCACAGCCCAATGACATAGATGGGCAGGTGTGATTAAGAGAATGAAACCTCAGGGTCGGGATCTCATACGACCTGCCCAAGGTAAACAGCCTGTTGAGGACGTCAACAGAATCCCTGCCCTGGTCCTGAGACTCCATACCCGAGTGGTACAAAGGCCTCAGGGACAAATGGGAATTAATCAGTCAGGAATATAAAAGAAATAAATCATCACCTTAAGGATGAGTAGGAGAGCCAGAGGAGAAAGAGCAGGAGGAAAAGCCCAAGGTAAGAAACAGGAGTGAGTGACAGTGAAGAAGCAGCTCATGGAACTCTCCCCACAGCCTCTCAGGGTTGTATGGAAGACGGAGGGAGGGCAAGGCTGTGCTCCAGAGTCCAGACAGGAAACTGCCTTTGAAGGGATGGCTTCCAGGGTTTGGCACAGAATGGACGCTAGCTAGCACACTGCCTTACTACTATCACAGAACTCAGGGAAGTATGGCCAAATTAACCACAGGCAAACAAATGGCAGATAGCCTTGCAGAGCTGGAGGTCATTTCTGAATTTTTAAAGAAATCTCCTATAACTTCTCATTTTCCTGCACCACCAACCAATAGATTGTAAACTGTTTCCATTATTTTCACCTAAAACCTCAAAGATAAATTTCTACATACCACCCAGAATCACCCTCTTCCACCCCTTTGTCCAGCTAAACCTCTTGTTAACAGGTATTTCTCCGTATCTAGCTGAAAGGCAACAGCAAAGGCTGAGGGCAAAACCTCCGGGGCAGATTGCTTGAGTTCAAGTGCAGAAGCCACAGGACCTTGGACAAGTTATTTAAACACTCCATGCCTCAATTTCATCCTAAAAATAGGGCTAACGGGCCAGGCGCAGTGGCTCATACCTGTAATCCCAGCACTGTGGGGGGCCAAGGCTGGTGTATCACTTGAGGTCAGGAGTTCAAGATCAGCCTGGCCAACACAGTGAAATCCCATCTCTACTAAAAACACAAAAATTAGCTGGGTATGGTGGTGCACACTTGTAATCCCAGCTACTCAGTAGGCTGAGGCAGGAGAATTGCCTTGAACCTGGGAGGGGGAGGTTGCAGTGAGCCAAGATCACACCACTGAATGACAGAGAGACTCCATCTCGGGGGGGAAAAAATAGGTCTTAACAATGGTTCTTATATCATAGGGCTGCTGTGATGATAAAATGAGCATATGTAGAGTGCTTATAAGAGCTTCAGTCAACATTATAGAAATGTTAGTAGTTTTAGATTTTGCTCCTAGCAAAGGTCACTAATCCTAATACAGCAGTAAGTACTAACAATAAACATATCCACAAGACCAATGGGATTATCCCTCTATTTCCTTCCACATATAATCCTCCTCAATAGCAATACTATTGCTTTTTAATTGGAATGGTCAAACACAGTCTCACAAAAACCTGCTTCAGCAGACCCCTAGAAAGTGCCAAAGGAAGGGAAACAGTCCTCATCTCACTCAGGAGCCCTTGTGTGATGTTATCAAGACGACGAAGAAGCTCATGTTCAGTTCTCCCCTGATAGGGAATGACCCCCTGCACCTTCTATACCACCCACAGCCCTCCATTCCTACCCAGAACTAAGAGCCATCCAAGCCCTGCCTACAGTCTTATGTGTAGCTGAAGATAGATGTCCTTTACTATTTTACTGAAATTCCCTGGATAAGGGCACTGAAGGCCTGATGATCAAGATAACAGCATGGTGATAGGGAAAAAGGATAAGTGAAGAACATAAGGCAAACTTGACAACTTAATGAAACAGTCATTTGGAAACATTCAATGAGAACAAGGAAAATAATGAAGTGCAAAAGAACTAGTCAGACATAAAACAGAAAATGCCAACAAGGATGAATGTCATTGGTAATGCACCATTACTTACTTATAGGCTAACATGATTCTGGTGATTTCACATTTAAACAACTGCCTAGGTCCCTGAGTGGTTTGTAGAAATGCTACAAATCATTCCTTCCTTTCATCCACACATTTGGATGCTGCCCACCCACAGTGATTCAGGACTGATCTCCTCGCTTGCTTTGGCCAAAAAGGCCCTAAAAATGTGATAGTGGTTGCTGGGAGAGCCCAAGGAAAACAAGAAAACTCATGAAGAAGAGCTGAACCCACCCACCAGTCTGGAGCCAGCCCCAGGCAACCATCAGTGAGAAGCAGAACCACCCCAGCCAATACAGACCCAACACAGTGAGGGAAAAAAATAGATGCCTATTGCTGTAAGGCTCATGGAAGCTGCTGAGGTTTGGGAAGGTTTGTTACGCAAAACTATTATAGAAATGTTGGTGCAGAAGAAACTCAGCACAGAACAGCTTCACCAGTCATGAGGGCCAGCAAACCTATGAAGAGATACCTCCAAGTATAACACATCATCCCCTCCATTAAAGAAGGAAAAGCAGGAAAAATGAAACCAAGTTACAGAGGCTGCCCACAAACTTTCTGTCAACAGTGATGGATGCTAGCCAAAGTGAAGACAGGGACTCCTTTTCCTGACACCAGCCAGCACGTTTCAGTACAGCCTGTGCATGCAGCAATGTGCTAACTGCAGGTCAGGAGCTCGTCCAAGTCAGGAGGCAAAACCTACAAAATGAAGACTTTCCAGACTCAGCAGGCAATCACTGTATCAGGGATGACTGGCTTTAATGGCCAAGCATCACTCTTATAATCATTATTACTAAAGAGAAATTCACATCTGAAAAATGCCTATAAATACAGACTTTAAAATGTCTCCTGAAGAATTGCTTGATCCCAGGAGGCAAAGGTTGCAGTGTGCCAAGATCACACCATGGCACTACAGCCTGGGCAACAAGAGTGAAACTCCGTCTCAAAAAAAAAAAAAAAAAAAAAATGTCTCCTGGACTGATTATTTGAAAATACAAAGTATTCATGTGATGAAAATACTAATTTACACAGCAGAAAACTTAATGCATCAGACAAAAGACTCCAGCCCCAGTTCTATCATGGCATGAAACTTGAGATCTAGTCAAAGATGTGGTATGAGAAGCCCAGGTAGGGAAGGATGGAATAGAAAGTGGGCTATGAAGGGGCACAGAGTCCCTTTAGTCCCCTTACCTGAGCCCAATTCATCCCTGCAAGTCAGTTTGCATGTAAAGATACCTTGCCCAGCTCCTCATCCACTGCTCTTAGATGTGGCTCCCACTTCTATACCTCAGTCTCCCCAACCAGACTGTAGGCAGAGAGTGTCAGATCCCTATTCAGCCAAGACTTAGGTATTGAATACATGTGTACTAAATAAGCATATTAATCAGCCGAATTTAGATATATAGAGAGGCTTCATAATTAATCCTTTCAAGCATTCCTGAAGGTCACAGCAAATAACAAAAATTTTCAAAATCAAGGTAAAACCTCTTACAATAATGGACCAAAAAAGATTCCTCCAAATCAGAAGGAGTCTGGCCCACTACCCTAGATACAGATGACAAATTACTAAAACAAGGTAACAAGCAATGAAGATCCACCCTGCAGCTAGTATTAATTTCTAGTAAACAGTAACATTTTCAAAAGAACAATGGAGCAAATGTATGTTCATCCTTAAGTTACCAATAGCATTCATATTGTTAAATTACCTAATATTTATATACCATCTATTATATAAAAGTCTCTATGTTATGTAAGAAAAATCTGAAATCAGAAACATTCTCCTCAGCATTAAAATGTTTTAATTTGTTGATATATTTTAAGTGAATTTGTATTAATTATATTCTTTTACTTTTTAACAAGTTATTTTCTACAAAACAGCAAGGGATTATCACCATCATACTTGTTTTACATGCACGTATATACTGTGCCTGCTACAAATATAAAACTTAAGGCATAACTATTACATGAGTAAATATTACCAAAATTACACCTTTTTAAAAATAGAATATGTCCTCAGGCCCACAATTTCCTCCTGTCAATTAAAGTGGGCAAAAGTGGAAGAGATCACCAAAAAGACTCTTTTTTTTTTTTTTTTTTTTGAGACGGAGTTTTGCTCTTGTTGCCCAGGCTGGAGTGCAATGGCGCAATCTTGGCTCTCCACAACCTCCGCTGCCTGGGTTCAAGTGATTCTCCTGCCTCAGCCACCCAAGTAGCTGGGATTACAGGCATGTGCCACCATGCCCGGCTAATTTTTTGTATTTCTCGTGGAGACGGGGTTTCAGCATGTTAGCCAGGATGGTCTCGATCTCTTGACCTCGTGATCCACCCGCCTTAGCCTCCCAAAGTGCTGAGATTACAGGCGTGAGCCACCATGCCCAGCCCAAGACTCTT
This sequence comes from Aotus nancymaae, assembly GCF_030222135.1. NCBI lineage: Eukaryota > Metazoa > Chordata > Mammalia > Primates > Aotidae > Aotus > Aotus nancymaae. Next base: position 5,049,197 of record NW_026988412.1, on the reverse strand, counting down.
ATTACAATCGTTACAAGGAGTTTCAAAAACTAAAGAAAACTAACATAATCACTCTCATTTAGGGAGCTCATTCCTCCTGCAGATTCAGCCAGCAGCTGAGGGTAGAGGTTCCCTCAGTTCCTGGCCTGTCATCTGAGTTCTGTCCCACAAACTGAAATACCAACAGCAAATCCCTTCTTGGTTTTCCACTTCAAGAAACCACTCTTAACCTCACTCGCCCTTCCCCACATCTTCCCTGTCCACTACCCCCTCTTACCTCTGTCATTGGTTATTTTAGAGAATTTCTGCAAGTTTTATGAACCAAAAAAACAAAAATCTATGCTACAAGTACACTTATCTAATATCATCAAGATTTCATACTTCAGAAAAAGTCTCTGAAGTACTATACTTTCAATCTGTACCCACTTTAGCATAAACATCATTGGAAATACTTGATATGGAGTTACTCCTGAAGTCATCCAGAAGTAATAACGTACTCAAGACAATCCCGGCCCCTCCCTTAATACACAACACCCCATCAGAATGATGGGAGACCCTCCCCTTGCTTCTTTCAAGACCCCCCCATTCCTTCCTCCTTACCTGGCTACCATGAGCTGCCTAAGAAACCATACTCAGTAAGGAGACTATAACTAGAAGTGATCATGGATCACTCTCTAGGTATGTATCAGGAGATGTCCCATCAGGCCTTGCACTCAGGTTTCCATCCATCTCCTGGGAAATCCAATTCCCACATAATCTTCATCTCTGACTGTCACCCCCATACAGCTCTGGGCATCACTAATCTCACCCTAGCTTCCTAACCCTACCCTCCCACCCACTATACCCAATAAATCTCACCAAATCCCCTCTTCTATGCCATCTCTAAATGTTGTTTCCTTTCAGCTCTACCTGAAACCTGGAAGTCCCCTCAACACACTGCTTCCTTGCAGTCTGCCTGGTAAGGCTTTTGTCTTCCTCTTACACTCACATACCACCAAGCCTAAGATGAAATAGGTGGCCTCCCTGCTCCCCACTGCAATCTCCAGACCATTCTGGTCCTTCCCTTCACACATACAAAGTGCTCCTCTGCTGCTCACACCATCTACTTCCAACCACATCTGTACCAACTTTCACTGACTGGAGTTGCACAATCTTTTCCACATCCCAAGACACTCTCCTGAAGATTCCAGGGCCTGGCTCACTGTGTTTCTGTATACTACTAGCACTGTCTTCACTCTTGGTGGTTTCAATATTTATGCAGATGATGCCTGACTCCCTCATTTCTAATGAAGTTTTCCTCTACCCTACCTCTGCTACCGACACCCACAGCCAGATCCTAGACCCTGTGGTTACTTAGAATCTCCCCACCGGCAAGCCTCAGTTTCAAGCAATCCACTCTCTTGTCACCTGCTATTTCTTATCCTTCCCACTCACTCCTTCTGGAACTCTAATTCCAACAATGCTTCAACCTTACTGGGTCCTTGAATCCAATAACCCCACCATCTTGTCACTATCTCTGATGTCCCTCAAGTCCTCACTTCCTTTCTTTCCCAATTTAGCTTCCACAGTTCCTCTTTTTAATCAGTCCTTTCACTGTCCTTCAACCCATCTGCCTCTTTCTCCCTCTAACATATTCATGCAATAAAATCCCAGCCTCAGTTTCAACCCTGAGTCAATTGAAAGTATTTATCAGATCTCAGGCCATGTACTGGATACAAAAGATTTTTTTAAATTTTGTATTAAATATTTAACGCATGTGAAAAAACAATTTTTGTATATATGTTAATTTATGATGTATAATAAAAGAAACACCTTAAATCACTCACCCAACAAAAGCATCCAGTCCAATCAGGCTTTGACACCACTCCCTAAAACTGTGCTAAGGAGCTCCACACTGTTAATCCAATGGCCAATTTTCACTTCTCTCCAGGGCCAACAGCAGATACACATGTAACCTGTACCTAAGCACCACTAGCTTGGTCCATAGAGAGGAAGGGGAGTCTAGAACCCTGGCATAAAACATCTGGATGCATGTTGGGCCTAAATTGTATATTCCTATTACAAGTGATATAGTTTGGATATCCGTCCCCTCCAAATCTTGTGTTGAAATCTGATCCCCAGTATTGGAGGTGGGGCCTGGTGGACTATGTATTGGATCACGGAGGTGGATTCCTCATGAACATCTTGGTGCTGTCCTTACAGTAATTAGTGAGTTCTCCCTCTATTAGTTCCCATGAGAACTGACTGTTACAAAGAGCTTGGCACCTCCTCCTCTCTCTTTTCATGTGATGACCATTCCCCTATGCCTTCCACCATCAAGGGAAGCTTCCTAAGGTCCGCATAAGAGGGAGACGCTGATGCCATGCTTCTTGTACAGCCTGCAAAACCATGAGCAAATAAACCTCTTCTCTTTATAAATTACCCAGTATTCCTTTACAGGAACACAAAGGGACTAAGACTATAGGAAATGAAACAAAGTCACCTTTTAGCTCCACAAACAGGTTTGTTTCTTACATACAATTACAGCCATGTTGTACATACTAGTTGTACTATTTTAAATTGTAAAAAAAATTCCATAAAAGTATGTATATTCAAAAATTTATCATAACTGACCATTTATTTCCACAAGCATTCTCCATGGTATTTTAAACTAAAAACTGAGAGCAGCCTGGAGCAGAAACTGTGGCTTTCTCTCCAGCTCCTTCATCTCATCCACCCCTCACAAACAGACCCTCCCTCTTCCTAACAGAGCCTCCATTTGCTCAGGGATCTCCTCTTCTACAAAGCAGCACCCTTCTTGGATCCTGGCCTGTTCCTAGCCCCAGGGAGATGACCTGATACTGCTGGGCCAATTATAGTGGCAACATGGCCCTTGCCACTGACCCAAGCCTGTGACCCGGTGATGGTCAATACAAAACAGGAGGAAGTCTGATGAAGATAGCTGAGAAAAGCTTTACTGGTTTTAGGGAAGAAGTGTCCCCCTTTCTCCTGTCTTTGTATCGTTCTATCTGGGTGCAATGGCTGTGGGCATTTTGCCACCTTGAGGACAAACCTGCCACACTAAGGATGGCAAAGCCGAGAGGTGGAACGCACCTGGACTGTCAACATCACCAGACTCATGAATTAGCTAACTCTGGGGCCTCCCTGCCTTGGGATCTCTTTTTATAGGAGAAAGAAATTCTTATTACTTTCTTATATTTGAGTTTTTTATTACCTACAACCAAAAATATCCTTATAGATAGACAGGTGAAATAAAATTTGCCAATTCCAACAGGAAACAAACCCTAGTGTCAACTGAAAAGATAAAAGAAATTATATTAATCCTACTTCATTTCCAAAGGCATATTGTTTTCATTTCTTTATACCTATAAAGTAAACTAGATGTAGAACATCAAATTCTTAGAAATCAGATAAATAGTAACACTTTGTTAACCAGGGGTGACAGTTCTTGTGTAAAAGTAATTCTGTATAAAGATATAGTCCAAATATTTAGTATTAAAGTTTTTAAAAGTAGAGCTATTTTTACTTAACATTTCTGACACACATTTCTCAAATGCAGGATTCTAAAACTTGGTTTTTAACAGATATCAAGTACCAATATAACAAAACACCCTATACAAATCAAATATATATATATCCAAATCAAATGTGAGTTACATACGTTTTAATATATTTACCTCTCTTTCAGGAATCAAGTTTCATCAGATAATTTAAGGTCAACTCACACTTGAATCTCCTTTTCTTGATCTGAACTGGAGCTAGTCTACATTATAATCAAAATCACTCCTGAGGGGAAAAGTTGGAAACAGAAATAAAATGACCACAGCCTAGGAGCTGCAGTCACCTCTACCCCAAAATAAGGAGGTAGGTGGTGGTGAGGAGAGTGTCTACAGCTGTCCAATAATGTCTCATGTCAAATAATTATGATAAATGGTAATAACAGCTCACAAAGCAGCTTTGTATACACTGGCTCAACCCTCCAACAACCACAGGATGGTGGGTACCATTCTTACCCCCACTAGAAAGGGTAGGTCACTGCCAGGACTCGAACCTCGGCAGTCAGGGTCCCACACTGTTCACCTAATTAAGTGTAATACTAACAGAAAGTTGGCCAAGCATGGTGGCCCACACCTGTAATCCTAGTACTTTGGGAGGCCGAGGCCCACAGATCACATGAGCCCAGGAGTTCAAGACCAGCCTGGGTAACATAGTGAAACCCCATCTCTACAAAAAATACAAAAATTAGCCAGACATGGTGGCACATGCCTGTAGTCTGAACTAGTTGGGAGGCTGAGGTGGAAGGACAGCTTGAGCCTGGGAGGCGGAGGTTGCAATTAAGCCACAGTTGTGCCACTGCACTTCAGCTGGGGCAACAAAGCCAGACATGGTCTCAAAAAAAATGAAAAATAAAATTTAAAAAAAGATACTGTAACTTTAAAAATAAGTGAGGAAGGAGGTTTAGGGAAGCATACTATGAAATTATATTTTGTTTTATTTTATTGTAAAACAAAAAGGACACAAGAGAGAGATGGTACAAGTCAGAGAACAAAATAGTTATTAAATACAAAAGTGCACCCAGAAGTTGGTTTGTTTAAAAAGTACACCAGTGTCAGCTTGCAAGTAGAATGATCTTCCTTCTGGACACTTCAAAAGGGTGGCTTTTCTGTGAAATTAACTCAGTAAAGACTGAAGTGGCTTTCCCCAAGGGACCGTCTTTACCTCCAGAAAATCATCAAATTATCCCCAGCTTGTGAGAAGCCTCCAGTATTATCACCTCTGCTGTGTCCCTAACACAAGAAACCAAAGGCCCTTCTGGTCGCTGGGTAGCCACTCACAGGCACACAATCTGCTAACAGCATGTGAAGGCTTGAAATTCACATCCTGAAGGGTGAGTGATAGGGAATTTCGTTACAGGAATCCAGAGGAACACACTACAGCCATTTAAGTCTTATGTAATTCTTCACTTACTCATGTGGAAAAATATCCAGGGCTTTAAGTAAAAAACATAGTGTTAGACCATGCACAATGACTATTCATGTAAAGCCGTGTTTGTGTGTGTAAGCGAGGCTGCAAGTGAGGTGGGTGCAGGGAAGAGAGAAAGGAATGCACCCAAGCAAGACTCAGCCTCGAAAGCATGTTCACCGGGATTTCAGTAACACTTGGCAGTGGACTACAGAATTTGAGGACCCTTTGATACCTAAATTATTTTCCATATATTTATATTGTCCAAATGTTTATAATGAGCATATAAAATTGTATAACCAGAAAAAACTATAAAGCTGTTCTGGGGGGTACTTCCAGAGTGTTCGAGAAAGAGGTTTTTTTCAAAGCCTGAATATTTACCATAAAAAACTTATCAGTCATGACATGAGGCCATCCTTTTCTCCAAACCTGTCTTACTTTTCAACTTTGAAGAAAACTTAAGACCCAAACAATATATATGAGTATCTTTACCAATTTTAAAATGTTGTAAAACACAGCAAATAACTTAAATTTCCTCTGTCCAACTTTTTACACTCCTTCTGTAACTGCACATACACGGTACATACTGCCTTGGAATGACCTAGTTATTTGGAGGAGCTTTGCTGTCTTTGTGTTTCTCTAGACATCATTCACTGAAAAGCATAAAAAATAATAGAACTAGACAGGAATAAACTTCTCTGTCCAGCCATTCAGCAGCTAGCACTGGGTAGGAATGAGCAAATGTTTGTCACTTTTGAATGCAAAGAAGTGATGAAATTTCTAGTCACAGTGAGACCCATTCCCAAGACCTGGGCGCCTTAGGCCATGTGAGTCAACCTTTCCTTGTTCTGCTTAAACCTGGCACTGACTATCAACTGACAGAACAGAAACGTCTTCATAGCACACTATGAAAGTGCTAAAGAGATGGTTTATTCTCAGAAATGATGTCTCTGGAAGAATACATGATTCTCCTCCTGTATGTAGCTAACCTTCTAATACTGCCATATTTTGAAACACCACAGCCACCTTTCTGAATAAGACATAAGGTTCAGTTAGCAACACTGGCTCACAGAAACACATCTTTGCAATTGACACTGAGCCAAAGATCAAGATTCCCTCAAGTCCTTCCATTGAGAAAAGACCAACATAAAGCACAACTGGGGTCCTAATTTAGGTAGATATGTCAAATGGAGCCAATCTGCAGTGCTTGCTGCCTTTTGCAACCATTCCTATTAAATTGTTGTTGTACTGACGCATCAACATTTTTCTGGTCTTATTCTTTTCCAGACACTGACAGATCTCCATTTTTTGTCAGCGTCAGGGGCACTTTTTAATGTGCCTGCTCTCTGCCTGTTAATAGAGTTGGGGATAACAGCAAGCCTGTCTCCGTACTGTTACAAGCTCAGGCTACTGTGTGGGCTCATTACATGACCCACTGTGCTCTAGCTTTCCTGTCCCACTGTCCACAAAGTGTTTCCATCCTGTCTTCTCATCACCACTCACTGCTGCAGTAAGGAAGGACACAGGCTGTCTGTCCCCATCTTCCTCAATGCCTATCCTTGCCACAGCTTCCACAGCCACTCATTCCTTTTCTCTGGCACCACTTATTTCTCTTTCCTCTTCCCTTGTCTGTCTCCCGTCACTGGAGACACTGATCAGTTTTGGGGCAAAAGATCTGATCTTTTATAAAGTAAGCCAAAGAAAGTTATGTTACAAAGAAAGCTTGTGGTCAGAAAACCAATCTCTGGTAGGCTAACCAAGCAAAAGTAGTCTCTCTGAGGGAACCACATTGATTCCTTTAGACCCAAAGGTCAGCTGAGATCACTCCTCTGCTCTTAGCCCCAGTGGGGGGTGCCCCATCTTATCTTACTTAGAGTAACATCCCAAGTCCTTACTGGGATTCCAAAGTCCCACGCCGTCTCACCCTTATCTCCCCTCTCCCAACCCTGCTCCTTTTCCGGCTCCTTCTATCCTCCACCCCTCCACCCCTATTGACTTCCATGAGATTTCCAGTCTATTTATGACTCAGAGCCTGGTACTTACTGTTCACTCTGCTTAGAACACTATTCCCCAAAAATAATCACAAAGCTGCTCCCTTGCTTAACCCAGGTCTCAGTCCAAACCCCTCTTCAGAGACGATTTTCCTGACCCCAATATCTAAATAAGCACACAGGTACCCTTATCAAGCTTTATTTTTCTATCATCATTACCTGAAATTGTATTATATATTTGTTATTTGTTTTTTTATTGTTGTTGTTCTTGTTTTTTAGAGATGGGGTCTCACTATGTTGGCCACGTTGGTCTTAAACTCCTGGCCTCAAGCAATCCACCTGCCTCAGCCTCATAAAGTGCTAGGATTACAGGCATGAGACACTGTGACCAGCCTGTTAATTGTTAATTGTCCATCTACCCTAATAGAATGAAAGTCCCATGAGTGCTAGGGCTTCATCTGAAAATAGCAGGCACTCAGTCAGTATATGTGGAATAACTTTAAAAAAACAGTGGAAATAGTCTAAGCTATGTAGACTTAAAGAGTGGTCAATCTTATTTGTTAAAAGGGTGACCCTTTATTCCCATCAAACTAGAAAAAGAATCCTCTCACTTGAGCCTGGGAGATCAAGGCTGCAGTGAACTGTTATCACACCACTGCACTCCAGCCTGAGTGACAGAGTGAGACCCATATCTCAAAAATAATTTTTAATTAAATAATTATAAAAATAATCTTCAAATATAACTCCTATAATCTGAAACAGAATTTACAGAATGCCATCTAAGGTTTGCTCAATGATTTATGATTATTAGCACAAAAGTCAATGAACTTCATGTGATACAAATGGGCATGGGCAGAGCTACAGGCAATTTTGTTTTGGGAGGGAATGTGCCAGAATGCCTTTCCTCTATTTTCTCAGAAATACAGGAGCCAGAATGAGAGTCCATATCTAGGAACAGGACAAGTAATCCAGGATGGCCAATCACAGTTACCCCATCTCCCTCAACCAGTGATTGGTACAGAATGGGTACAGGCCCTAGGGGACTGGCCATACTCTTCTCAAGGGTCACTAGCTGCCAGGACATGTCAGGCTGGCAGTGCTAGGGACCATCACACCTGTTCCTGGCAGAGTTGGCCTGAAAATGAAGCAGAAGCACAGAAAACAAAAACATAGAACCAAGGGTAGAGACTATTTGCCACCAAGTGGGGAAAAGAGAGAGTGGATATGAGACTGGGTAAGTACCCTGACCACATCCCTGTAGACAGCCATCTCTAATGCCAAACATTCCCTTAGACTGTTTAGTGACGTATATCATTAAATCCCTTTTTGCCTTTAGTTCAAGATGGGTTTCTGCCACCTGCAACCTACAGCCCTAAGTGTTACAAATATACTCAACACATACTACCCTTCTGGTGCAGCAGAATAACTGAGAAAAGAAAAAAAAAGCCTAGTCTGGTTAAACATATACATACAGGTGGCTGTCAAGAGCTGGGGAGAGGGGGGAATATGGAGGTAATACTTAATGGTTACTTTTCTAGAGGTGATGAAAATGTTTTGGAAGAAGGTAGAGGTAGCAGTTGCACGATGCTGCTAATGTACTAAGCACCACTGAACTGTTTACTTTTAAATGATTTTTTGTTTTGTTTTTCTTGAGACAGGGTCTCACTCTGTCACCCAGGCTGGAGCCCAGTGGCTCAATCTCAGCTCACTGCATCCTCTACCTCCTGAGTTCAAGGTTTTTGGTTTTTTGTTTTTGGTTTTTTTTTTTTTTTTTTTTTTTTTTTTTTTTTTTTTTGAGACGGAGTTTTGCTCTTGTTACCCAGGCTGGAGTGCAATGGCGCGATCTCGGCTCACTGCAACCTCTGCCTTCTGGGTTCAGGCAATTCTTCTGCCTCAGCCTCCTGAGTAGCTGGGATTACAGGCACGCGCCATCCTGCCCAGCTAATTTTTTTTTTTTTTGTATTTTTAGTAGAGACGGGGTTTCACCATGTTGACCAGGATGGTCTCGATCTCTTGACCTCGTGATCCACCTGCCTCGACCTCCCAAAGTGCTGGGATTACAGGCGTGAGCCACCGCGCCCGGCCTGTTGTTGTTGTTTTGAGGCGGAGTCTCGCTCTGTCGCCCAGACTGGAGTGCAGTGGCACAATCTCAGATCACTGCACCTCTGTGTCCTGGGTTCAAGTGATTCTCCTGCCTCAGCCTTCCAAGTAGCTGGGATCACAGGCACCCACCACCATGCCTGGCTCATTTTTGTATTTTTAGTAAAGACAGGGTTTCACCCTGTTGGCCAGGCTGGTCTCAAACTCCTGACCTCAGGTAATCCACCACCTCAGCCTCCCAAAGTGCTGGGATTACAGGCGTGAGCCACCGTGACCAGCCTATAATGATTAGTTTTATGTTACATGAATTTTACCTCAATAAAAAAAAAAAATTTAACATTCAAACAATGCCGCAAAGTACTTCTTGATAGTAAAATAGGCTTTAAATATATCTATTATAATTTCCTAAAAGGAAATTGGGTCAAATGGGATATACATTTTAAAGATCATTGATCTGTATTAACAAATGACTTTTCAGAAACATTTTTCCAAGTTAAAGTCAAATCAAAAGTGGAGAGAGTTCACATAGTATATTATCGTCAGAGAAAAAAGACAATAGCAAATTTGCTAATATAATGGATAAATGTATTTAAATCTCTAAATTTATGGTTTACTAGTGAGGAGTAAATACCGAAAACATTCTTATGGGTCTTGGCATTTGTCCATTTACAAATTACAAACACATATATTTTGAACATTTATTTATTGCAATTTTTCTTGTTAATTACACAGTTTTTATGTATTGTGTATGTAACTATTTCTCCTCAAATAAATTTCAAACATTTTTCCAGTTCATTATTTACTTTTTACTTCAGTTAAAGATGATGTGTCTGTTTCTATATTTATTTATTTTAGGAGCAGGAAACGAGAAATGGAATGATTCTTTCCAAAATAAATATTTGCTATATGACACACACACAAACGCACAGACACATGCTGAGGAAGACTACAGGATTATTTTGCTTCCACTCCAGGAGTTCGGCATAAGCTATACCACACCAAGCCTATCTAGTCAAACACATCCTCAACTTATTAGATACTATTGAGTCCATGGAATAGAGAGAGTCTGCACTGTCTACACCAGGAATATGACTACACAGAAATAAAACACGGTAATCCCTAACACAAGTTGTAAAGAAGCAACACATGTCTTCAGTTCCCCTCTATTCCATGCCGTTTTGAAAATAAAGACTTAAACATAAGACCTAACACCATAAAAAACCTAGAAGAAACCTAGGCAAAACCATTCAGGACATAGGCATAGGCAAGGACTTCATGACTAAAACACCAAAAGCACTGGCAACAAAAGCCAAAATAGACAAATGGGACCTAATTAAACTCCAGAGCTCCTATACAGCAAAAGAAACAATCATTAGAGTGAACCAGCAACCAACAGAATGGGAAAAAATTTTTGCAATCTACCCATCTGACAAAGGACTAATATCCAGAATATATAAAGAATTGAAACAGATTTACAAGAAAAAAACAAACAAACCCATCCAAAAGTGAGCAAAGGATATGAACACTTTTCAAAAGAATACATACATGAGGCCAACAAACATATTAAAAAATGCTCATCATCACTGATTATTAGAGAAATGCAAATCAAAACCACATTGAGATACCACCTCATGCCAGTTAGAATGGTGATCACTAAAAAATCTGGAGACAACAGATGGTGGAGAGGATGTGGAGAAATAGGAACACTTTTACAATGTTGGTGGGAGTGTACATTAGTTCAACCATTGTAGAAGACAGTGTGGCGATTCCTGAAGGACCTAGAAACAGAAATCCCATTTGACCCAGCAATCCCATTACTGGGTATATATCCAAAGGATTATAAATCGTTCTATTATAAAGACACATGCACATGCATGTTCATAGCGGCACTGTTTACAATAGCAAAGATCTGGAACCAATCCAAATGCCCATCGACGATAGACTGGACAAGGAAAATGTGGCACATATACACCATGGAATACTATGCAGCCATAAAAAATGATGAGTTTGCGTCCTTTGTAGGGACATGGATAAATCTGGAAACCATTATTCTCAGCAAACTGACACAAGAACAGAAAATCAAACACCACATGTTCTCACTCATAGGCAGGTGTTGAACAATAAGAACACATGGACACAAGGAGGGGAGCATCACACACTGGGGTCTGTTGCGGGGGTGCCAAGGGAGGGACAGCAGGGGGTGGGGAGGTTGGGGAGGGATAACATGAGGAGAAATGTCAGATGTAGGTGATGGGGGGATGGAGGCAGCAAACCACATTGCCATGTGTGTACCTATGCAACAATCCTGCATGATCTGCATATGTACCCCTGAACCTAAAGTACAATAAAAAAAAAAAAAAAAAAAAAACATACTATCAAGGATTTCACTAAAAATTTTTTTCCAAATAACCCCACTTAAAAAATGGGCAAAGACATGAAGAGATGTGTCACAAAAGAAGACATACAAACACCCAACAAACATATTTAAAAATGGTCATCATCACTAATCATCAAAGAAATGCAAATCAAAACCACAATGGGATACCAACTCCTACTAGCTCAGAATGGTGATTTATGAAAAGTAAAAAAATGACAGATGCTGGAGAGGCTGTGGAGAAAAAGGAACACTTCTACACTGTTGATGGGAATGTAAATTAGCTCAGCCACTGTGGAAAGCAGTTTTGAGTTTCTCAAATAACTTAAAACAGAGCTACTATTGGACCCAGCAATCCCATTACTAAGTATATACCCAAAAGAAAAATAAATGATTCTCCCAAAAAAATACATGCACTCATATGTTCATTGCCATGCTATTCGCAATAGAAAAACATTAAATCAACCTAAGTGCCCATTAGTGGTGGATTAAATAAAGAAAATGTGGTACCTACACAACACCATGGAATACTACACAGCCATAAAAAAGATTTTATGTCTTCCACAGCAACATGAACGCAGCTGGAGGCCATAAACCTAAGCAAATTAATGCAGGAAGTGAAAACCAAATACCACATGTTCTCGCTTGTGGGAGCTAAACACTGAGCACATGGGGAAATAAACATGGCAATAAGAGACACTGTACACTACCTAGAGTGGGGACAGAGGGAGTGGGGTATGAGTTGAAACACTACCTATTGTGCACTATGTGGATGACGAGATCCATACCCCAAACCTCAGCATCACACAACATACCCACGTAACAAATCTGCATATGTAACCCCATACCTAAAATAAAAGTTGAAATGTTAAAAAAAAAAAAAAAATTTCCTCCCTAGCTTTAACAGGTCTTTTGATGCAGGGTGGGGTGGGGAATGTTACTTAGTCTTGGTTTTTATAAATTTAAAACTTTATAATAATGTCTCTCCAATTTTGTTGCCATGAAAGAACATCTGGGGAATTTGCCTAAGCCTGCCCTTGCCAACAGCCCTCCAGCATTGCTGCCCCTCTTTCCCCCAACCTCCATCAAGGTTTATGAACACCAACCTCTTCTCCCTTTGGTCCACAGAAATGTCCTTTCTTACACCTATTCCCCTTGGAACCCAAGGAATTAGTCTGATAATGAATGTGTATACACAAAGGAGGTTAGAGAATTCATTTGGGAGAAACCGCCACTCCTAATTCATGATCTTGAATCATTAATGTTGGGAACTTCTGACTGATGAAAACAATCTTTGGGGCAGGAAGGCTTTCACGAATTGTTTAAGCCATGGTGGGCCAGCTCTACTCTCCAGTAAACATAGATCTAACTATTAAGAAATCACATTTTTGGTTGCTGTGGGTTTTTTTTTTAAGTTACTTATTCTAAACTAAGATTGCAAGCTGTGGTATGCCTAGTGCTGTGCACAAAGTCTGGCACATAGTTGGTGTTGGACATATAACTGCTAAATGAATAAAGGAACTCGAGCCAGGTCCCTGGTTCAAATCCTGACTCTTCCACTCACTGGATGTGTAACCTTGAATAAGGTTCTTAACCTGTCTGTATCTCATCTGTAAAACAGGGATAATTATATCCTCTAACTCATTTGGGAAGATTAAATGTGTTAACAAATGTAGAAATATTTATGGCACTGTTCAGTACATAAAAAGTACTAAACAAATGTTAATTACTATTATTCCTAGTAAGGGAGTATGTTAACAAGAGAAATCAAGATGAAAAAGAAGCTGCTCAGGTTCCCTATGTACTTACCATTTAGTGGGAAAGAACATAAATAAGGCATGAACACAATAAGCATAGTGTTGGCCGGGCGCAGTGGCTCATGCCTGTAATCTGAGCACTTTGGGAGGCCAAAGCAGGCGGATCATGAGGTCAGGAGTTCGAGAACAGCCTAGCCAACAGGGTGAAACCCTGTTCTACTACAAATACAAAAAAAATTAGCCGGGCGGGGTGATGCGTGCCTGTAATCCCAGCTACTGGGAAAGCTGAGGCAGAAGAATTGCTTGAACATGGGAGGTGGAGGTTGCAGTGAGTGGAGATCGCACCACTGCACTCCAGCCGGGGTGACAGAGCAAGACTCTGTCTCTAAATAAATAAATAAATATATAAGCATGGTGCAAAGCCAAAGGCCATTAATGCAAAACAAAAGGTACAAAGTGCTGTGGGAATTCTGAGAAGAGATATGTTCAGGGCAAAAGGATGCAGAAAGCCCACATGGAAGATATAAAGTGTTGGCGCTATCTCCTGGAAAAGCTGTAGATGGCAGGATGGACAACACCTTCCAGGGAAAGGTTTGGTAGATTAGGTTCTCTGAGAAGTAGAGGCCAAGACAGGATTAGACATGCAAGAGATTTATTGGGGAAATGCCCATAAAGGATAAATGAGAAGGAGTTGGTGAAGACAGGGAGAGGATTCAAACCACAATGCAGGTCTGACCCCCTGAGAAGGAGAAGAGGTATGAAGGAAGGCTGAGTAGGAAGAGTGTCAGATTTTGACAGTTCTGAGAAGATCTTAGGCCAACAGGAAGTCCTCAAGCCAAAGTGGCCCTTCAGAGGCATCTGAAGTGTCCAGGAACAGGCAGCATTAATGCTCCTGCAGTGCTTAGTAATGGGCTAAGAGCTTCCCAAGGGAAGCTCAGCTTTGGCTCAAAATTGGTAGATCCAGGGAGCAGTAGCTGGAGCCATCAATCAATCATGCTCCCCATAGCAGGAGAAGCAGCACATTCTTATGGCTCATAGTCAGATATAAGCCATGTCACTAGAACCATGCTTGTACTTTCTGGCATGGTTGAGGGTCAATGAATATGTGTCATCACTTGAAATCAAACACAATATCCACAGGCTCCTGAACTTTACCAAAAGGGATTTTTTAAACCTAACCATAATTGTAATATCAAAATTTGATTACTACTTTGGACAGGCGTGGAGCCTCATGCCCATAATCCCAACACTTTGGCAAGTCAAGGCGTACTAATCACTGGAGGTGAGGATTTTGAGACCATCCTGGCCAACAAGGCAAAACCTTGTCTCTACTAAAAATTAGCTGGGCATGGTGGCACAAACCTGTGATCCCAGCTACTCAGGTGGCTGAGGCATGAGAATTGCTTGAACCCGGGAGGCAGAGGTTGCAATGAACTGAGATTGCACCACTGTACTCCAGTCTGCATGACAAAGTGAGACAATAGCTGTGGTTTCAGTTTATAAAACAATACAAAAGATATAAAATGATTATAAAACATCACTTTTCTGAAAATTAAGGCTAAAACCCTGAATTGAGGATTCAAAATGAACTCAGAAACAAATCTACTAAGAATCTATATGGTAAATCCTTTAAGTGATGTAATTTCTCTAAAATTCCTATTTTAACTTCATCAAATTCTCAATTGCTAGATTTCGCTAGTGAATTCTGGATCCTCTCACCTGAAAATGTTATTTGTACTGACACATCCAGGAGGCTTGAACTATGTAAAGATAACCTGTATTAGAGACCAGCTAAAATACATTTACAAATAGATATTTAATAAATTCTCTTTATAATTAATACAAACTGGTTGCTTAAGTTAGCAATTTGGTTAAATGAGGATATGAGAAGACATTTTGCAGAAGTGCAAACTGCTACATCAATATGAGATACCAACAGAGTTACATCTTACATGGGGTTAAGTCACAAGAAAGGCAAGAGTAGAAAAAAATAAAGGGATCCTTTAACTCTGGAGTCATACCCAGCAGGGGGATTCTCTCACAATGAAAGGCATAAAGGAAAGAAGACTATGGAGGACATGGCAGGTTCCTATGTCCCACCTTAGGTCCACTCTAGAACACGTGGTCACTGAGTGGAAGGGCACACAACATCTGTAATACTTAAACTGTCCTCATTCTACATAGATTTTCCTCCTTCTTGGTTAAGTATTTAACGTAAGAGTTAAATACATTTTTGAGTCACTCCCTAAGGAAAAGAAAAGCCTTTCAGATAACAGATGTCCTTTTTTAGGAGATTATGTGGCACAGAAGAGGGAGCAAGACACATTCAAGTTCCTATCACCACACGAGTGAGAAAACTGGCTCAGCAAATGACTTCACCTCTTACCTTCACAAAGGGGACAGAAGCTATGGTGTGAGAACTCCCTCCATGTCCCTGTCATCCAGCACCCCATTCCTGCTTCCTTCAAGTGGCCTTAGAGGAAGAGGTGTCCGTCTTGTTAAGCCTGATCTCCCACCCCAGGCTCTCATTCCCACTGCAGATCACACCGTTCTGCATTACTATCCAGCATTTCTTCAGTTTCACTGTTTATTAGCTACTTCTCCTATATAAACTCACATTCCCCCAGTTCTAAAAAAATATATAAAAGTCAAATCTCCATACACACAAACACCTCCATCTTAGGTGCTCTTCCAGCTGCAAGACCCAGAAATATGACTCAAACTAATTAACATGTTACCAGTTCCTGCAATTGGGCCGCTCAGGATGGAGCTGGCAAAGACATGGCCAAACTCCTTGGCTCACACCAGGACTCATGGGCTTCCTCTCACCCTCCACCTCTCTGCTGTCATTATTCCCTCTGAGTATGGGATTCAATTTAAGGCACATTCTCCCCACTTGGTGGGAAAAATTAATGCCAGCAATCCAGACTATATCTTCAGGGCTTGAATTACAAAGGAAGGGAACTCTCTTTCTCTCAGCATCCATGTTTCAAATCTCAGAGGAGAATGGGATTCTCAGATACTTCACCATGGGAAGAGATAGGATTTGGCTCCTCTTCTGCTTAAAACTCTTGACTGGAGTCCCAACATCTACCTACACCACAGGATAAAAGCCACTGTTCACTTAACTCCATGGTGCCACACACCATTACCTTTGCACAAGCTCCTCTCTCTATCCTCATCCCCAATTTGTCCACCAGGTAAAATCCTTTATCCATTATTCAAAACCTACCTCAGACCTACCCTCCCTAAAGAAGCACTGGCTGGTGTCTCCAGGAGGCCTTGCTGCTGTTCCTCCTCTGCACCTGTGTCCACCTCTATGGTTCCACCACACTCCTCTGTGCCACTCAAAACCCTTGTGGTAAATTTCGTTGTTTACATGGCTCTTTCTCCTACCAAACCTTAAATCCTGGGCTTGTGCCTTTTTAACCTCGAAACACAGACTTACTTATATCAGACATGCACACAAACACATACGCACTCACACACTATTTAAAACAATGTTTGTGACTTGATTTTTGTTGTTGTTGAGACAGGGTCTTGCTCTGTCACCTAAGCTGGAGTGCACTGGCACGATCAAGGTTCACTGTAGCCTTGACCTCCTGGGCCCAATGATCCTCCAGCCTCAGCCTCCCAAGGAGCTGTGACCACAGGCACATGCAATCATACTCAGCTAATTTCTTCACTTTTTTGTAGAGAAGGGGGTCTCACTATGTTGCCCAGGCTGGTACTGAACTTCTGGGCTGATCCTCCCACTTAACTCTTGCAAAGTGCTGGGATTACAGGCATGAATGACTGTATCCAGTTTGATTTTTTTTTTTTTAATTCAAGGACAAGATAGCTGTTTAATAATTATATTAGTTATTCTTAATTTCAAAGAACAGTAATTTATTTGCCTTCTTTTAAAAAATTTAAAATTCAAATTGAAACAATTTGCTATTTTGAAAGTCAAATTTTTGTTTTCTTTTTTGAGATAGAGTCTTACTCTGTCCTCCAGGTTGGAGTGCAGTGGCACTATCTCTGCTCACTGCAACCTCTGCCTCCTGAGTTCAAGCAATTCTCCTGCCTCGGCCTCCTGAGTAGCTGGGATAACAGGCGCTCAAAATCACGCCAGGCTTTTTGTATTTTTAGTAGAGACAAGGTTTCACCATGTTGGTCAGGCTGGTCTTGAACTCCTGACATAGTGATTCACCTGCCTCAGCCTCCAAAAGTTCTGGGATTATAGATGTGAGTGACCGTGCCCAGTCAAGTTTTTGTTTTCTAAACAAAAAATTCTCTATGGTTTTATCTTGATACTCAGTTTGGTAACCAAAGATCAGTACTCTAAACACCTGGTAAAAGTATTATGTCTGTCCACAAATAAAGTACTTACAAAATAAAAATCCAAATTCTAAAAGTTTACAGCAAAATATTCTAGACCTACCAATTATCTCCCTTCTCAGAGTATCTTCAACAAAACATCTGAGCTCAGACATTTACGCTATGTTCACTTCTCTCACATCAGAAGTCTAGACAACCTCAAGCCTTACAAGGAGAGACGGTGTATTTGCACTACACATATGTGTCCAAAGTTCCTTTTACATTCCAGAGGTTATAAACGTAATTGATGAAAAAAACAGCAAAGGAAGCATTACAACAAAATCACTTTGTACCAAAGTAGGTCAACTCAGAGAGACCATACTAAGACTGCCTGAAGAGTCTGAAATTACACCTCTCAGCTTTGTTCTAGTTGTAGAATGTCCATGTGGCATTAATGTCCATGCAAATATTTATCACCTACTAGGCCTGCCAAGGTTACAGAGAGGGCAATGAACACTAAAACACGGAGGAGACTGTTTATCTTCTGCCCATGCTCAAATCAAATCTGATAATCCCAAGTCTTCTTAGAAGAATGAAGAAAAATGGACCAGAAAGAGAGAAGCAAACAACACAACAACATTTTTGGGAGGCATGCAAAAACTGCTGGGGTTTTGTTTCTAGGTTATCACTCATTCTGGTGGATAAATATAATTTCCGATATGTAGATTTGCTTTTGAATCAGATAACTAGCAAAAGCATAATATGGCCTTCATAATAATAAGTCTCAGCTTTCCCACTTGCTGGTAGACAAGAAGCTATCCTCACTGAGCTTCAGTTTCCTCAGCTGGGGATAGAAACACTTCCTCTGACACAGTTGCAGAAAGATTCAATGAGGTCATGATGATAATAACCAATAAAACTAAACATATGATAGCATTCTATCATTTCATTAAGGTCCAGATCCCATGCCCCACAAGCCCCACAGACATGCCACTTGGATCTTGCCTTTTCTTAAACTCGGCATGTAGAACACCAAACTTGTCTTCCCCATCCTAGGCCAGGATCCCTTCCCAACAGTTCTCACTCTGTACATGACACTCCTATTATCCCAAATACTTACCACCAATTATCAAATTATAAAAAGGTGTTTATTGCTAGTCAAACCACAGTGAAAATGGTAGCCTCAATCCTTGCTGCTGATAGGGCCAATACAGCAACACTTAGGAAAGCAGTGTGAATCAAGTCATCAGATGTTCAAACCCAGCAATCTTACTTCAATAAAATCTATTCTAAGGAAACACAGAAAAAGCTGCTTCCCAAGATGTTTACTGCAGTATTATTTCTATTAGGAAAAGGGAAGGAAGAAAAAAAAGGAAAGAAAGAAAGAGAGAAAAGAAAACAATTTCACAATTTTACAATCCAGGAAATGGTAGGCTAAATTATGGGACATGGTCTCAACAAATGTCTGTACTTAAAAATGTGAGGAACAAAACACGAAAAATGCTATGATAAAAGACAACATTTAAAACTGTAAGTCAATTTGTTCCTACTTACCGCAACAGATGCACAAAAAGAACTATACCACAATGTTATGTTTTGCTCTGTTTGTATACAGATTATTTGTGAGAGACTTTTCTCCCCTCTGGTCCAAACCCAGGTCGCTTGATTTGACCTGAGTCTGGTTTGTGATCCCCCAGCCAGCCTCAGCTTCTGCTTTTCAGGCTGCTGTTCCACTCCTTCCCCAGGACCCTCCCCTACCCCTGGCCTATGCAGGACACTGTGGACATCCTCTGGGCAAGGCTCCTCAGTGCCCAACACCACACCTCACTACTGCCCCACTGCACACAGTGAAAGGCTGGTTTCCTCACCCTCCTGTATTATTGCCACGTTACTTCCACCACCAGTTCTTCCACCTGCCCTTGGTTGGAACTGCCCTTCTCCTCTACTTTCCCACATTCTAACCTTGCTCTGTCCAGTGTGCAGTCACTAGTGACATAGTTAATCAGCGCTTGAAACACAGCTAGTGTGAATGGATATGTGCTGTAAGTATACAATATACACTGAATTTCAAAAACTTCATATGAAAAAAATGATGTAAAAAATGCTGACAGCATTTTATATTGTTTACCTGCAGATATAATATATATTAGATACATGGAATTAAATAAAATGCACTACTAAAGTTAATTTCACCTGATTCTTTTTACTTTTTAACATGTCACTAAAAAAGATTAAAATTGCACATGTGGTTCACATTATATTTCTATTGGACAGAACTAATCTAACCATTCTTTAGACCCCAGCATAAGTAAAACCTTGATTTGATTTTGCTGTGTCCCTAGCCAGATCTCACCTGGAATTGTAATAATCCCCATATGTCAAGGGCGGGGCTGGGTAGAGATAACTGAATCATGAGGGTGGCTTCCCCCATACTGTTCTCATGATAGGTAGTGAGTAAGTCTCACCAGATTTGATAGTTTTATAAATGGGAGTTCTCCTGCACAAGCTCTCTTGCCTGCCACCATGTAAGACATGACTTTGCTTCTCATTCGCCTTCTGCCATGATTGCGAGCCCTCCCAAGGCATGTGGAACTGTGAGTCAATTAAACCTTTTTCTTTTATAAATTACCCAGTCTTGGGCATGTCTTTATTAGTACTATGAGAACAGACTACTACAAACCTCCTTAAAGATGCCCTTATTTTTGTGACATTCCTAATGATCTCTTTTGTTCTTTGGAATCCTATAATGGAGTCTACTATATACCTGACCATCTAATTATATAACACAATATACATTTACTATTATTTTATATCTTCCTCACTATATCCATGCCATTTCTATATCCTAATTTGGGACTCACAGTAAGCACTCAACTTTTAATTAGACACAGAATCTGGCCAGGCATGGTGGCTCATGCTGTAAGCCCAGCATGAGGCTTTGGGAGGCTGAAGTGGGAGGACCACCTGAGTCTGTGGGTTCAAGAACAGCCTCGGCAACATGGCAAAACCCCATCTCTACAAAATATACAAAAATCTGGCTGGGCATGGTGGCTCACACCTGTAATTCCAGCATTCTGGGAAGCCAAGGTGGGCAGATCACCTGAAGCCAGGAGTTCAAGACCAGCCTGGCCAACACGGTGAAACCCTATCTCTACTAAAAGTACAAAAATTAGCCAGGCATGGTGTACACACCTGTAATCGCAGCTGCTCAGGAGGCTGAGGCATGAGAATTGCTTGCACCTAGGAGGCAGAGGTTGCAGTAAGCCAAGATCGCACACTGCACTCCAGCCAGAGTGACAGAATGAGACTCCATCTCAAAAAAAAAAAAAATTAGCCTAGTGTTGTGGTGCATGCCTGTAGTCCCAGCTACTCTGGGGGCTAAGGCGGAAGGATTACTTGAGCCAAGGAGGTGGAGGCTGCAGCAAGCCAAGATCAAGCTACCTGCACTCCAGCCTGGACAACAGAGCAAGACCCTTTCAAAAAACAAAAAAAAGACATGGAATATTTGCTGGAGCAATCTGGTAATACACAGGGTTTTTTAGTTTTTGTTTTGGCAACAGTGTAGGGAGAACTGGAAGTCACAGAACTTAACAGCTCTTTGTTTTGCCTCTAACGTAACAGAAGTAAATCGTTTGCTACATGGCTGTGCCTCAGTTTACCCCTCTGTAAAAAGTTAATCCTATCAGACCAGTCTAAATATATAGCCAGGCCAAAGTATTGACGTCCAAATTAGAGTTATTACCATGACATTAAGAAATAGTCTACTTCCACAGCTAATTATGCATTTCTCAGCCAATCGTTTTAAATACAGACCACTTTTTAGGAAAAGAGAACACATCCATCACTATTATAAAAAAAAAGAAAAAAAGATAGAAAGAAAAAGAAAAGAGAAAAATTACCTTTCAAAATACTTATCCTATCCAATTACTGAACTGTTAAAGGCCCACTTCAAGCTGAAGTCATTTATACATCACACTCACAATAATCCTTTAAAAGGCAGATATTACCATGCCCATTTACAGAGCAAAGAAACTAAAGTTCAAAGACAGGCTATGTAACTAGCACAAGTCATGCAGCTGCAGGTGGCCAGGACAGACTGCAAATATCCAAGTCAGTAGCATAATCTTCGTATACTTTAAAAAAATCTTTATTACTACTTGAAGATAAAATATATAAAAAGCAAAAGTGTTACATAAATACACACATAAAAATACAATAGTAATTACTATTCATTTCCTTCAAATACTTTCCTTGATCTTGGCTTCATTCCTATCTTTCAGTTCAAAAGGCCTTTGTTTTCTAAGTAGAGTTTTTTTTTGAGTAGTAACCAAATGGGATATGTGATTCGGTAGGAACTAGTGCATTAATGTTCTATACTTTTAAGTCTTTAAATCACAGTAGTAAGTGAAAGTTTACATTAAATATTATGACTAGAACTCCTCAGACACATTTTTACAAAAATCTAGTGGCTGCAAAGATCACAGTAATAAACAAAGCAAACTGGGCCACTCCATAAATAAGTATATCAACAAGAAACATACACCTAAGGAAATATCAAAGAATCTCTCCATGTTACAAAAATGAGGTCATGATGAGTTCAGTGAAATTGTAAAAGAAAGTTCCCTAAAATAAGACCTACACCTTAGAGTGAAACTACAATTATACAAACTTGAAAAGAATCAACTTTCTCAGAATGGGAACAATGTACTGTACTGTAGGCTAAGAAATAACCTGTTCTGGGTTTACTTGATTCTCCTTTTATAAAATGTAGCCAACTTAATCTTGCAGACTTCAACAAACAAAAGTTTAAATGCTAAAGCACAGAAAAAGTCTAACAATAGCAAATGCTTTAAAACACAGCTCAACTCTCCTGTATCAAAAATGTCCCTGCAGTAAGTATTAATCAGTCACTAGCAGGAACTCCACACAATGCAACCTGTGTGTTGTGCAACCTGTGCGTGCATGGTACTTTACTACAGGAAGTAGAAGAAAATTCAGTTTACCAAGAACACCACACTTGACTCTCAAAAGTCTTGAAAACCAGTCCCTGTCACAGTAACTAATTTACATTTCATTTCAAACTGAACAAGTCAGGAATGTGAGATTGTGAACAACTTCACTTGGCAAAATCAGGTGTGGTTTGGCTTGGCTTGGGTTCTTTTCCCCCTCAGAGGTAGAATATAAATAGAAATAATTAGCAACTTCTAATCTCATGAACAAGAGCTTTATTTAAAATCCTCACATGGTAATCATTTTATGCCATATTTTTTCAAGTGACAGACACATTAGCACGAGATGACTTTTGTGTTCTTTTCTTCGCCACCAAATACACAGGCAAGTTTGTCTGTAGACAGCAAGAGTGCTTTAATCCTAAACATAAGTTAAGATTTAGGAGGTAAAACATACAGAAAACAAAACACAGCCTAGGCAAACCAGCTACAGATCACATGCAGCAGGTGACAGGAAGCCTTGTGGACACCTCACACCCACAGGGGTGAGTGCCATCACAGGTCAACTCCAAGCCCACCTGAGCTCCTCAGAATCGCCATCCAGCAGGCCATAAACCAGAAGGTGGCAGACACCATCACTGTTATGCTAGTAATAAAGGAGAAGCTGCCTCCCTGAACCCAAGAAAACTACCCCTCTCTCCAAGCAGGAAGAGGAGGCCCCTTCACACCAAGGACACAAAGAAACTGAAGCAGCCAGACCCAAAATAAAAATTAAATTTCAAAAGCAGCATGGGAAGACAGATGACAAATCTGTGCTGGGACCACTTGGAATCTCAGTCTATTTAGGGTCTCACACTGAAAAGTAAAAATAAAATTTAAAAGGGGATGACAGAGATAAGAGTCCAATCAGGTCTGTGCTGGGTCCACTTGGGGTCTCGGTATACTTAGACTCTCAGACTCAAAAATAAAATTTTTAAAATGAAAGGGGGAGATGACAGTTCAATGTGTGCGCGTGATGACCACTTGGGATTCAGTGCACTTGCCGGGAGGAGAGGGGACAGGTACCTCTGTGCCCGGCCTCCAGGTTCCCCGGGAGGGCAGGCGCCCAGCGAGAGTCTGGGGTAAGTTTAACTCAAGGGCAACAGGAGCAGTGCCCGAGGGCCAGGCTGCGGCTTTCCGGGAAACAAAGCCCCCCGGGTCCAAACCGAGACCGAGGGAAGAGGGTCGGACGCCCACCCATCCCCCTCCCCAGCCTCCCAGCCACCGACCCCCGCACAGACGGGCGCCCTCCTGGCAGGTGCCCCTAACCCAGCGCCCCGAACCCCGCGCCTGGCGCGCGCCTCACCCAGCAGCGCCCGCAGGTGCTTCAGGCGGGTCAGCACGTCCTTCTTCGGGTCCAGCACCTTCTGGGTGGACTTCTTCACATCCCCGTGGCTCCTTCGGGAGAACATTTCGCGGCAGGAAGCCCGGGCCCCGCCGGCGGGGCAGGAGGCGCCGGCGCCACGCGAATCAAAGCATAGGGTCGAGGCCGGCGCGTGTCGCGCGGGCCACTCGCTGCCCCGAGACCCGCTGCTGCCGCCTCTGCCGCCGCCGCCGCCGCCGCTTCAGCTGCGGCTCCAGGAAGGAGGGGCGGGCCGGTTACGGTGAGGGGCGGGGCAGGAAGGCGGTGTCGACGCGGAACCGAAGGCCCCGCCCCGCGGGAGGCGCCGGCCGGCCCCTTGGAGGCTACGCACGCGCGCACAGCCAGGACTCTCCTCGCGGGACACTAGCCTGTCCGCGCGAAAGTCTAGCGAGGACGCGCCCGGAGCGCGGAGAAGGCGCCTCGAATCACAAAGGAGATTTACTCCTGCAGGCATTGTACTACAAGTCCCGAGATGCACCGCGAGAGAGTCCTCCAATCAGACTGGCGGCCTTTGGCACGATGGCAGTCAATGGGCCGTCATTGGGCACGTCGCCTTGCTCTGCCGCGGGCCGCAGGTGCTCCTGGGAAATGAAGTTCTCCAGCAGGCGACCCGCTGCGACCTCCTTTCCTGGGTCGCAGAGGCACAGGGCGGCATCCGCCGGTCCCCTGCCCTGGCAGCCTAGAGCGACCGTAGCTTCATTCTCCCTCTTGCGTGCCCACCCCATTTCTTCTAGTGCAACGTGAAACACACACACACGCACACACACACACATCTCAGTAAGAAAAGTGTTAAGGCTTTTCAAATGCAAACTATTTTTAGGTTTAGCTTCTGGATTCACACCAGGGAGGGAGTTGAAGCCCCTCTGACCGTGCCAAAATCGCAGCTCTAATTTCACACTAAAATGAGTGGCTTTGGCACTAGGGAAGAGCGTTTCCTGGTGAAGAGTCCAGCTGACCCCTTGGTTCCTGGAATTCAGCCTCACTTGGGGTATGGAGGTCGCTAGCTCCGAAGGCTCCTTGGGATCTTGCTTCTTTGTAGGAAGGGCGCATTCTCTGTGTTGTGCAAGGCCACATGGCTATCCAGTAGCAGAACCAGAAATAGAACCTGAGGGATCTGACTCAGGCCTGTATACTTTTTAAAGCCAGGCGCCTGTTCCCTGGGGCAAGACTTTAAGCTGGAAGATGGTCAGGAATTGTACTGTAGGATTGTAGGATTGTATAGTGGCATCCGGATCTTGCAAGTTTTGACATCGTTTCAGCTTTTACAGCAAGTATTTGAGGTAGAATCACAACTGTCTTTTTCTCCTCTAGCTGAGCTGTAATTTGAGGGAAGTGCCAAGGATTTATACGCCTTTGTATCCCCATCCCTGAGCACAGTATTTGGCCTGCAGAGGAACTCAATAAAAGTTCATTAAATGAAATAGAATAAAAAGCTAAAATAGTCCTACATATTTCAACCAGGCAGGCAAAAAAAAAAAAAACAACAACAACAACAACAACTTCACGGCTTTAGAGCATCTCTCTGTTTTTAGACTTATGTAATATTCCTTTGTATGGACACAATCATACAAAGGAATATTACTCAGCAATAAAAAAGAACAGACTACTGATAAACCCTATAACATGAATCACTCTCAGACCCAGAAATGAAAGCCCCATGCTAAAGATGATGGCAGAGCTGCCCTACCAGCCTGAGTCCCCAGATGACAACACAGATCAGGACCAAAAACCTCCAAAAGTGTTACAAGAGAGCGAAATAATGTTTTATCTTAAGTCAAGGCATTTTGAGAGTCATTGTTACAGCAGCTGAGCTTATACCTGATTACACAGAGTAAATCACAATGTTCACTACCCCATTCCTTTAGGAGAAGATACCTTTCTTTACACTGACTGAAAAAATAGAATATACTTGTCTTAGGGAATTCCATTTTTTTATTGCAAAGCAAGCTGTCATCATCATCAAACATTTATTGAGCACCTGCAATATGTAAGGCATGATTCTAAACCTTGGAGATAAAAGATGTATCCTCCTGACCTCCAGTGCTTCCAATCCAGTTCAGGAGGCTGAACGATTAGATACATGTGGGAATGAATGATAGTGTACAGTGAACATGTGACACTGTCAAGCTTGATAATACCAGAAACAGGCATCTGTGCATATAGACTCATCTCCCATCATATCTAGCCTTTACCCAGTAGTGAAAACGTAGAACTCCAAGTCTTCTCTTAAAAGGGAAGAAACATATAATATTATCATCTTGGTCCTTTTTCACCCACATGCATATACCATATGGCTCTTCTTATTTTCTGTTGTTCTTTCTAAACTCCTTCCTGCTGGACTGTGAACTCCATGAGGGCTTTACTTGCTTTGTACTGAATTCTTGATCCCTGGAGTTACAGAGTGCCAAGTGTTTTACAGACATTAAGTGCTGTTGAATAAATGTCCTACAGTAATCAGTAAAAAAGGATAATGAGATCAAAAGTTTAAAACTTGCAATGCAAATTAAAACTACTCTGAAATACCATTTGAATCAGAAAAAAAAAACAAAAAACTTCCACACAGACAAGGTTTGACAACACTCTGGTCTGGTCGCAAAGCTATAGAAAACATCGCTGGTAGAAATGTTAGATGATACAACTCCTATGGAAGTAAATTTGGCAAAAATAAATATTTGCCCTTTGACCCAGAATTTATCTTTTTTTATTTTTTTTTAATTATTTATTTTTTTGAGATGAAGTGTGACTGCATTGCCCAAACTGGAATGCAGTGGTGCTATCTCAGCTCACTGCAACCTCTGCCTCCCAGGTTCGAGCGATTCTCCTGCCTCAGCCTCCTGAGTAGCTGGGATCACAGGCGTGCGACACCATGCCCGGCTAATTTTTTTTTTATTTTTAGTAGAGACAGGGTTTCATCATGTTGGCCAGGCTGGTCTTGAACGCCTGACCTCAGGTGATCCGTGGGCCTTGGCCTCCCACAGTTTTTGTTGTTGTTGTTGTTTGTCTGTTTTTTGAGACAGTCTTGCTCTGTCCCCCATGCTGGAGTGCAGTGGTATGATTTCAGCTCACTGCAGCTTCTGCCTCCTCCCAGGTTCAAGCAAATCTACCTCAGCCTTCCAAGTAGCTGAGATTACAGGTGGCCACCAACATGACTAGCTAATTTTTCTATTTTTAGTAGAGACAGGGTTTCACCATGTTGACCAGGCTGGTTTCAAAAGCCTGACCTCATGTGATCGACAGGCCTTGGCCTCCCAAAATGCTAGAATTACAGGCGTGAGCCACCACTCAGCCAGAATTTCTACTTCTATGAATCTACCCTGCAGATATTCAGATATATAACACTGGAAGGATTTAAAAAAAAAAAAAAAAAACCCTAACATTAATGCCTACCCAAGTGGGATGGAGGATGAGGTGGCAAGGAATCAGTGTCTTCACTGAGTATACCGTTTTATATTTTTTCACTTTTGAATCATATAAATGTTTTGCATATTCAAAAATTAAAACAGAAAAAGACAAACCTGAAAATCAAAACTAAGTAAAAAAAAAAAATCCCAACAATATATATAATTAGTAGTATAACTCTATGGAGAAATAAATATAAAACCATGCATGGAAGTTTATTCCTTTCAGCACTATTTATAGTAGCCAATGTAGTGGGTTGAACAGTGCCCACCCTTCCCCCAAAAAGATATGTCTGTGTCTTAATCCCTGAAGACTGTGACTGAGACTTTATTTGGCAAAAGGGTCTTTGCAGATAAAATAATATCCTGGGTTATATGGGTAGACCCTAAATCCAATGACAAATGTCCTTGTAAGAAACAAAAGAAGTGAAAACATAGAAACAAAGGAGAAGGCCACATGACGACCGAGGTAGAGATTGAGGTTACGGAGCCACAAACGAAAAGATCCCTAAAGCCAAGAGACACTGAAAGAGTCAAGAAAGGATTCTCCCCTGGAGTCTTCCAGAGGCAACCCGACACCTTGATTTCAGACTTCAGGATTCCAGAACTGTGAGAAAATAAATTTCTGTTGTTTTAAGTTACCCAATTTTTGGTAATCTGTTGTAGAGCCACCTTAGAAAACGAGCACTACCAGATACTAGAGAGAACGCTGTGATCGTCTAACGCATGTGACTGGATGTGGTACTAATATGCACACACTTCTATAAGTGGCTAATTTAATCCAGTTCATCCACACAGTATAGTGCTATGGAGTACCATGCTGCTGTTTAAAAATAATGAGAAAATTTCCTGTGTACTGATTTGACCTAATCTTCCAGATACATTATTAAATATAAAAGGAACAGAATATTAATTTTTTTTTCAAAAAGAAACACTGGAAGGATAAATAAAAAGCTAACATTAATGCCTCAGTGGATGGAGGATGAGGTGGAAAGGAATGAAACAGGGTCCTCTCTGAGCACATCCTTTTATATATTTTTTCACTTTTGAAGCATATAAATGTTTTGCATATTCAAAAATTAAAACAGAAAAATATAAACCTGAAAATCAAAAATAAATGAAAAAATAAACTCAACCGTGTATGTAATTGGTAGCATAACTATACAGAGAAAATAATTATTTCAAGTGATTTTTGGAAACAGTGTTCTGATTGTACCACCTTAGAGGAATATATTTTAAGGGCAAAAATATCTGAAAAGTGATAATAATTGCTATTAAAAAACAAGATTTTCAGTGTAAGAGAAAGGAGATACAAAAATATCAAATCAAAGAAAAAATGAAAACTCTGTAATATTAGATTTTACTTCAAATATCTGGAAGAGAAAGAAAGAAGGAAAGGAAGGAAGGAAAGAAAGAAAGAGAGAGAAGGGAAAAGAAAGGAAAGAAAGAAAATGCAATGTCAGGTAAAAGATGAAAACGATAACATGAAAGTGGAAACTGATATTAAGAGAAACAAAACGAGTTCTAGACCAGAATGGACACTGCCCAATATGGATTAACCAAAGGCAAAGGAAAAGGCCAAAGGCAAAGTGAGATAAAAGAAAGGGGAAACTCGGCCCGGCATGGTGGTTCACACCTGTAATCCCAGCACTTCGGGAGGCCAAGGCAGGTGGATCACGAGGTCAAGAGATCAAGACCATCCTGGCCAACATGGTGAAACCCCGTCTCTACTAAAAATACAAAAATTAGCTGGGCATGGTGGCGTGTGCCTTTAGTCCCAGCTACTTGGGTGGCTGAGGCAGGAGAATTGTTTGAACCCAAGAAGCAGAGGTTGCAGTGAGCCGAGATTGTGCCACTGCACTCCAGCCTGGTGACAGAGCGAGACCCCGTCTCAAAAAAAAAAAAAAAGAAAGAAAAAGAAAAAAGAAAAAAGAAAGGGGGAACTCAAACCAAATGCAGTAAAGGCAGAGAAGGGTTTGGCCTGGTAGACTCTTAAAAACCTGGGGCCAAGGCTGGGCGCTGTGGCTCACACCTGTAATCCCAACACTTTGGGAGGCTGAGGTGGACAGATTGCTTTGAGCTCAGGAGTTTGAGACCAGCCTGGGCAACATAGTGAAACCCCATCTCTATAAAAAAATACAAAAGAAATTAGCCAGTCTTGGTGGTGCATGCCTGTAGTCTCAGCTACTTGGGAGACTGAGGCAGGAGATCACTTGAACTCAGGAGGTAGAGGTTGCATTGAGTTGAGATCATGCCACTGCACTCCAGCCTGGGCAACAGAGCAAGATCCTATCCTAAAACAAATTAGCAAAAACTTGGAAAATGCCACTAGACAAATGATTGAGTGTAATGTATACAAATTTGATTTCAGCTCCCACCAAATGAAACTATTTCTTTTCATATTTTAAGTTGGCCTTTGTTATTGAATCCAAACCCAATGTAACTCCTCAAGTTTGTTTTGGGAACTTGAATAAAATATTTTCTTTGGCGCATGAAAGCCACGCTGATATTTTAACTGGATGCTACTCAATATACAGGTATCATTGAGCATCGAAATTCTGTCAAGTATTAATGTGGTTGTAATTGTTCTTACAACTTAGTAATTATAGTCAGGAAAGATAAAACAATGATATACTGACAAATTTTATTAACTCAGATTTAAAGAAAGCTGTTATGTAAGCATATCATTTAAAAATATAACGTTTTGGGAGGCCAAGGCAGGCAAATCACTTGAGGTCAAGAGTTCGAGACCAACCTGGCCAACATGGTGAAACCCTGTCTCTACTAAAAATACAAAAATTAGCCAGGCATGGTAGTGTGTGCCTGTAACCCCAGCTACTCAGGAGGCAAGGCAGGAGAATCATTTGAACCTGGAAGATGGAGGTTGCAGTGAACTGAGATTGCACCACTGAACTCCAGCCTGGGTGACAGAGTGAGACTCTGTCTCAAAAATAATAATAATACTATAACATTAGTGGATCTTATAAACAATGCTTGTGCAGTGTTTTGATTCTGTATAATTCAGAATAAAAGATATTTTGTGTATAAAAATAAATTTAAAAAATACATTAAAAGTTACTGTGGGTTTTTTTTTCCAATTTTTCTTTTATCAGAGAGTTTTTAGCCTGGGAGGATTTACTTTTTCAGACTGACAAAAATATCTTATGCTTGCATGTTAATCCCAATTATCATGAATATTATGTTAATTTGAATGTGTGGGAAAAATCCATTTTTAGCCACAAATTTTCCTATTGGATAAGCTCATTGTGTCTGTCCTTAGGAGCAAGATCTTTTAGGATGTCATGCATGCTGTGTGTCCTCATTTGGATGCCACTTTGCAATCTGATTTTTTTTCTTTTCTTTTTTAAACAAAGCCTCTCTCTGTCACCCGTGCTGGAGTACAGTGGCATGATTATAGCTCATTGTAGCCTCGAATTCCTGGGCTCCAGCGAGCCTCCCACCTCAGCCTCCCAAAGCACTGGAATTACGGGTATGAGTCACTGCATTTGGTCTTTATTTTCTATAAAACAGAATCTATAGTCCAATAAATTCAGGGTTTCTTTCTTGTATCAGCTTTCACCCAGAAATTTTGACCTAACGTCTCTTCAATATCTACGTTGTGTTGGAGAATCTATACCTACCTAAAATTCCTAAGAAAGAAAGGACTATGGCACTTCATAAGAATGAGACCGTTGGCTGGGCGTGGTGGCTCACGCCTGTAATTCCAGCACTTTGGGAGGCCGAGGCAGGTGGATCACCTGAGGTTGAAGTTTGAGACCAGCCTGACCAACATGGAGAAACCCCGTCTCTAATAAAAATACAAAATTAGCCGGGTGCGGTGGTGCATGCCTGTAATCTCAGCTATCTGGGAGGCTGAGTCAGGAGAATTGCTTGAACCCGGGAGGCAGGGGTTGCGGTGAGCCGAGATCACATCATTGCAATAGGCAAGAAAGGTAAAACTCCGTCTCAAAAAAAAAAAAAAAAGAAAAAAGAAAAAAAAAGAGTGAGACCATAATGTCTCTGTTTTTCAGATGGTGATATAACTTTATACACTGAAAATATATATTATTTTATCTCCAAAAATATCTCCTGTTAGGTTATTTTATGATAAGAAACTACTGGTTTCTTTTCTTCCCAAATATGTGCCAAGCAAAAAAATTTAATACTTTAAACTTGACTATAAATCATTTTATATGAGAATATCACTTAAGGCAGACTTTTAAAAGTTTTTGAAAATGTACCAGCCATTTTGATACGTCTGATGGATGCCTGATAACAGAGTAATGCCTGAAGGGAAAGAAAACCAATCATTTTTCTAAATTTATTTAAGCAGATGTGTTCACAGCTGTACATTTCAACCACAATGTCATCTGCTTTGGATATATTTTCATTTTTTAATCATCAGAGCAGCATCAATATATCAGCATTGAATCATGGATATACATCAACATTAGAAAAATATAAACCCCAGGGTACATACCATCAGAACATTTATAAGTAAAAAAAAAAATTTGAATGATAATGTTGGGAAAATCAGGAATCATGGAAACTGTCTAAGCAATAAATAAGACTGAATAGAAGTTGATACACAAAGTCTAGAGAGAGATGAAGTTATACAAGGTGAGGAGTCTGCAAGTTTGTTCATTATCTCACACTGTCCCTGGTAGACAAAGTGCAATCATTAGGCTTAATATTAGATAAAATGTTATCCTTGATTTAGAACTGGGTGTTAGATTTTCTAAAAACTAAAACAGATAATGGAATGTCAACAAAAACTATTCATTCAAACTGGAGACATTCATCACACAGTTTATTTTATTTGGTAATTCCTATAATTTTCTAGAAAAAGAAAATCTCAAAGTAACTCTTGGGAAACATAGTAATTGTTGGGAAACATAATATAAGAATACAAATGTTTTATTAATACACATTATGTATCCACATATATGTCTTAAATTGAGGCCTTTTTTACCTGGTGTTTCAAACAGAGTCCCTAGTTGTACCCAACAGAAATTGGCTTTTTAAGTGAAAGACAATTCATTGGAAGAATGTTAGGCTCACAAAATCACTAAGAGATTGGAGAATCAATAATTGGAAAAGTAGAAACTCAGCAAGCTCCCAGTGGCCCGGACAGGTCACAGAATATGCTGTGTAGTATCAGCATGACACAACTTTCATAACAACGAAGGACCCCTAACCGTCCCTCACATCCTAATTCAAAGTCTCAACAGAGAATGACCAGTTGGCTAAACCTTGGTCAGATGCCCAGTTTATACGTTCACCCTGCTGGCTGCCATGGAACAGAAAATCTGAGGTCCTAGACCCCTTTGTAGTAGGAGGTGGGCACTACCTCCAAGCAAAACTATACGGAATAGGAAATACCCCCCAAAAAATGGGACATTTTGTTGGAGGAAGGGATTTTGGATGCTGAATAGCTAAAACAACAACAATTACAAATCAATATATCTTCCACGATTCCACAACGCAATAAAGAGAATAGAATCCTCATTATTTACCATTCACTTGGCATAAATTAATGTCTGTCTTGGAATATGGAAATTGTCCACTTAAGTTGATTTATAATTAAGATCTTGTACTTTAGGAAGATGATTGAAATACATAGTTTACTCCTTTCAGTAAATCCTTGAGTAAAAATTATATTTGATAGTTTTTTTTTTTCCTGAATTTTAACTGGGAAACCCCTGGTGTTACTTATACTTAGAGTACATATGAATTATGCAAATGTTAGACTCATTATAGTAAATAATTGGAAATACATGGATCATATTTTTAAGAATTTAAGAATTCTTATGTCACAGAGCATCACTAAGACATTCCCTGCCATCTTCAAAACACTGGCCTTCAGGAACCTTTCTCTTTATATTATTCTTCTTTGTTCTTATTTTTCTTCTTGTCTCTGAATTAAGCTTTCCCTGTATAAGCCACCCTAATATTTACCACTTTTTATTGTCCTTCTTGGCAATCTTTTGGATCCAGTCAATAGTCTTGAGTCCCTACTGTGCTAGTTTCATGCATGGCAATGAAGTTATAAAGATCATGAGAACACAGCCCCAAGCCACAGAGACACTGCAGTCTAATAGAGAAGACAGTCACAGCCCTGACCTCAGAGAACTCATGGGCCAGTGTAGGAGACAGACACCTAAGCAGATGATAGTAATTAACAACGGTGACATGTATTTGGCAGTATGGAAGAGACCAGGGAGAACTGGGCAGTGGGAATAAAGGGAGGGCTCAGAGAAGGCTTCCTGGTAGAGGTGACACCTGAATTGGGGAAAGGAGCTGAATGCACTCCAGGCCAAGGCAAGAAGGTGAGTTGCAATGGGCCATGTGAGGCTCACCAGAAGCAGATTGGTTTTGTGTGGTTATCACCCAAGTTTGTGCTTGTGGCTGTATTCTGCATACAATGGGGGTTAAGGAAATGTCTATGTGTTCTTGTAACCTGTGAAAATAGCAAGAACAGCAGGGCCAAATAGTAAAAGGCGATGACACCAAAATGGGAAGAGACAAGAGAACTTTCCTGGAATGTGTGGAAGTCAAGATAGGATGACAGCAGACCCAAAGGCTTCAATTCCCAGCCCTTCGCCATTACTAGTTGTGTAGTCTTCAATGGGTGACTTTAATTTTCCAAGACTCTCCAAGACTGTTTTCCTCATCTATAAAATGGAGATAAACCTGCATTGGGCTATTTATTCTATCTAAGGAGTAAACGAGCATTAAAAAGAATTGAACACAATGCGTGGCATGAAAATGTTCAATAAACAGGTTTTTCTTCTCTACTCTCCAGAAAATAAGAACAAGGCCATTTCTGTTTGCTAAGATTGCCCATTTGTGTGCTCACTTGATTTTTAAATGTGTTGACTGGGAAGGGTTTATGCAGATGTAGTTTCCCATGGTTCTGCATAGCTCACACCGGACACTAACAGAAGAGGTCAAGGCAATGTCCCAGAACCCTTCATTCTCCACTTTTGTTATGTGCATTCTTTAGCAAGGAGGGGCAATTTCACTGATGCTCCAATATACGAGGTGAAATATCTGCTTCTTTCTGGACCATAAATGGGAAGAAAGCTGGCCAAGGCTGGGCCCAGTGGCTCACATCTGTAATCCCAACACTTTGGGAGGCTGAGGCAGGAGGATCACTTGAGCCCAGGAATTCAAAGCTGCAGTGAGCTATAATCATACCACTTTACTCCAGCCTGGACAACAAAGTGAGCCCCTGTCTCTTAAAAACAAAAAAAGAAAAGCCCCTCATTTGCTTTCCCTGTGTAATTCTACCCCACCCTATGCCAACACTGGCCATGATATAGCCTAGGTTAACTGATTTTACATAATTGTCAAGAATATTAGCAATAACATTCTGGAATCATAGAAGGTTTTCAGAGTGGAATGCAACTGACAGACGTAGTCCTTCATTATAAAGAGAAAAAGTAACCAAAGCTGATTAGTGACTGGTTGTTCCCAGGACTAGGGAGGAAAACACTTGCCTGGCTCTGCCACGAAGCTTCTGACCTCATTAGGATGGCTGGAAAATGCCATCACATCTGAATACCATTTTGTAAAGCAGTTCCATGCACTTATTTCACCTATACTCAGAAAAGCTGTATGGCTGGCACAAGGTCATCCAGCTCACATGAAGCAGGTCAAAAGACAAACCAGAATAAGCACTCGGAAAAGCAGGAAGGAAGTAAATACATGTTTCGGTTTGTCCTCTGGAAGCTGGAAGTCAAGATAGACCAGTTCAGAGAGAGTAGGAAAGGATATTGAAGAAGATGACTGGATTTTTTAAAAATGTGGTATTTATGCACAATAGAATACTATTTAGACAGAGAAAGAATGAACTCCGGGCATTCGTGGCCACAGGGATGGAACGGGGGGACATGATGTTAAGTGAACTAAGTTGGGCACAGAAAGTTAACACACTATGTTCTCACTCATGTGGAAGCTGAGAAAAAGATCTCATAGAAGTAAAAAGTAGATCAGAGGATATTGGAGTCTGGAAGGACAGAGGGAAGAAGGGGGATAGGGAGAGATTTGCTGAAGGTTACAAAATTACAGCTAGACAGCAGGAATAAATTCTAGTGTCCTGTAGTGCTGTAGGATGACTATAGTTAACAATAATATATTAGATAATTCCAAATAGCTCGAAGGAGGATACTGGATGTCTCCAACACAAAGAAATGATAAATGTTTAAGATGATGGATATGCTAATTCTGATCTGATAGCTATAAATACATGTATTGAAACATCACTATGTACCCCATAAATATGCACAATTATTATGTGTCAATTAAAAAAATTAAAAAGACAAAGACTTTACAACCAATAAGACTTGACATGATCTGATGTCCCATTACCCTTCTTTTATGCTCAATCAGTTGAACTTCTTTTAAAAAGGGTTTTTGTTTGTTTGTTTTTAGAGATGGGATCTCACTCTGTCACCCAGGATGGAGTATAGTGGCGCGATCATAGCTCACTGAAACTTTGAACTTCTGGGTTCAAACAATCCTCCCACCTCAGCCTCCCTCCTAGCTGGGACTACAGGTGCACCACTATACCTGGCTAATTTTTTTGTTTTTCTCTTTTGTAGAGATGGGGTCTCACTATGTTAACGAGGCTGGCCCAGTACACTTTTACGTGCTTTTGTTTGACTAGATGAATCAAAAGTCAATGTCTCAAGTCAGTTTCTGACCTGCCTGCTTTCAGGCTTGCCTGCTGCTTTTCCTATGGATATTCTGTTAACTACTCTATACATACCCCCACTATCCTCCCTGGAGACAAACTTTGCGTTTTCTTTCCTTGCGGCCAGCACCTGAACTATTGGGGCTTCTTCTACTATCTGCCTCTACCTCTGGAAGACCATTCTTCCTCCCCCTTGCCAGCTACATTCCTGCTCATGGTGGGAAAAGCAATCCCTGTCAGGCCAGTCAGCTTCTGTAAACTAAAATCATTTAATCATGTAGATACCAGGCTATTCTGATATGAAAAGGAATGAGCCAAGGAGTCACAGGCTCAAAGAATTTTATAATTGGAAGGATGTTAAAGGTAAGTTACTAGATGCAGGAGATGAGTCTAAGGAGATTAGTTGTTTGTTTGTTTTTTCATTTCAGATGCCTGTGGCCACAAGCTGATTCCCTCTGTGTTTCAACTACTTATTGTTATGTAACAAACTATCTCCAATCTTAGTAGCTGAAACATTTTGTTTATTTGCTCACAGTCCTGCACTTTGCAAGGCTTGGCTGGGATAGTTCATCTCAGTTCTCTGTGGCTGATGTTTGACTGGGGCTGAAGAATGAACTTGCAAGATGGCTTTACTAACATGGCCGGCAAGCTGGTGTTGACTGTTGGCTTGAAGCTCAGCTGGGACTGTTAGCCAGTTCTCCTTGGCCTCTCCACATGGCTGGATTAGACTTCTCACAGGGAGGCAGTCTCTGGATACTCAAACTTCTTACCTGGTGGCTGGCGTCTTCTAAAATATAAAAATGAAAGCTGCCAGGCCTTTTTAAGGCTTAGAATTGGAACTAGCACCCTCTCACTTCCTCCATGATCTATTGGTTAAAGAAGGTCACACACAACCAGCCCAGATTCAAGGAGCGGGGAACAATACAAGGACATGAATATTGGTAAATTCAGTTTGTTGAGAACCATCATTGTAAAAAATTAGCCCACTGTCCTTCCAGCTTTCATCGAACATTGAGCTTCCACTGAAAATTTCAGGCCAGCAAATAATGTGGTTAGTTGAACATTGTCCTAGGAGACACCTGAGCTTCTGCCCTAGCCTGGTTCTTAATTAGCTTTAGAGACTTGAAGTCATCTAAACTGTAAGTTTTCTGCTCTGGATGAATTTTTATGTAGCCTCTCTAGCTCTAAATGCAGAGTCCTAGGTATCAGTAGGTCTTCAGTTCCTAGATAAAGCTTTAAGAAAAAAGTGGAGGCAATGGTTTTACTACATTGGATTAAACAAACCTCTGACTTTTCAGTGCAGTCGATCTTTATAGAAGGTCAACTGTGTCTGTATTAA
This sequence comes from Aotus nancymaae, assembly GCF_030222135.1. NCBI lineage: Eukaryota > Metazoa > Chordata > Mammalia > Primates > Aotidae > Aotus > Aotus nancymaae. The sequence goes on along the minus strand of NW_026988412.1, from coordinate 5,011,949 downwards.
AAATACAAAAAAAAAAAAAAAAAAACTAGCCAGGTGTGCTGGTTTACACCTGTAATCCTAGCTACTCAGGAAGCTGAGGCATGAGAATCCCTTGAACCTTGAGGCAGAGGTTGCAGCGAGTGGAGATCACACCAAGTGCACTCCAGCCTGGGCGACACAGTGAGACCCAATAAAATAAATAAAAATTTAAAAAAGCTCAGTTGGGGCTGGACACTAATTATGGCTTATACCTGTAATCCCAGCACTTTGGGAGGCCAAGGCAAGAAGATCGCTTGAGACCAGGAATTTGAGACCAGACTGGGCTACAAAGTGAGATCCTATGAGGCATGATTGCACCACTGCACTCCAGCCTCAATGACACAGCAAGATTCTGTCTCAAAAAACTTGAGTTATTTATGATAACTCAAGTTATTTCTAGTTACTTGCAGCTGGCAGAAAGGCAGGAACATGGATGGAGTCTCCAGGACAGTTGAAGAGGGCATGTCCACTCTCTGTGCCGCTAAAGTACCCCCACAGAACTTCATTAGCATATACCAACACAAATTTATTCGGCTCATGAGTCTATGGGGTTCATCTGAACTGGGTTGGGCTTGGCTGGTGTTGACTGAGATCACTTATCTGTCTAGGAGTTCAGTAGCTATTGGCTGATCTAGAGTGGCCTTAGCTGGGCATAGTGATGCATGCCTATAGTCCCAGCTAGGAAGGCGGCTGAGGTGAAAAGATCACTTGGGTTCAGGAGTTTGAGTCTGCAGTGAGCTATGATCATGCCACTGCACTCCCGCCTGGAATGATGAAGCAAGATCTTGTCTCTATAAAAAAAGAAGACCATTAATTAATCAATCTACCATAGAAATTATCTGTTAAAAATCAACTTTGAAAATGAACTTATTGAGTAAGCTTTTATTTCCTTTCTTTTGAGAGAGTCTTGCTCTGTTGCCCAGGCTCACTGCAACCTCTGTCTCACAGGTTCAAGCAATTCTCTTGCCTCAGCCTCCCAAGTAGCTGGGATTACAGGTGTGTGCCACCATGCCCGGTTAATTTTTGTATTTTTTAGTAGAGACAGGGTTTCACCATGTTGGCCAAGCTGATCTCAAACTCCTGACCTCAAGTGATCCACCCACCTGAGCTTCCCAAAGTGCTGGGATTACAGGCATGGGCCATCACTCCCAGTCAGGCTATTCTAATATCTCATGATTGTAGTTCATGCTGTCTGTGCCTAGCCCCAGGACACATAGGCAGAGGGACGTAGGAGTGGGCTTGCTGAGTGGAAAACACCAAATCCACCACAGTGATCACCTCTGGTGGTGAGGAAGGCCATAGAGGGTCCTTGGAAGGAGTGTAATTGTTTGATGGGTGTTGATTTGATCATTTCTGTACTTCTTTGTAAGTCCAAAATGAGTTGTTCATAATTTAAAAATGCCTGAATACTCTGGATTTGAATCGGCCCAGATACAAGCCTTTTCTGGCTCTGCTTTATTGCTTTTACTTGTTAAAAATTTCTCTCAAGCATGCTGGAATGACTGATGCCTCCAAGAAGCACATACTAAAGAAATATAGAATTCGTTTTGTGCAAAGTTAGCAAACCATCAATTTTTAAAAAGTGTTTAATCTGGCCAACAGAAAGTTCTTCTCTGACTTTAGGTTTTTTCTTCCTCCCCAACTTAAAAAAAAAAATCCATTTTCAGAATAGTGACTTATATAAACAGTCCCCACCTCGGGGAATTCCAGGATATGCTTTATCCACAAGGCACTGAAACGAAGAAAAGTGATCTGGGTCATTTCAGGCTTCCATCTTTTGTTATTTCAAGTCAATAAAAATAGTTGGGAGGAAGGTGACTCAGGATCTGGCTTGCTCTGCCTTCTTGATTAAAATAATGGCAGATTAATTTGGTTTATTTGATTCCTTTTTATCTCTTTATTATTCTTGCTGGAAATTAGATAAAATGACTATTATTCCTTTCTCACCTCCGATCAGTTGACTTAGAGCAAAAAAAATTACTTTCACCAGATTGATGTGATTGCACACAAGATTTCTGAATTAGATAGACCTAGTTTTCCCTCACTTCCTCACCAAAAATTCCACCCATGAAGGTATATTTCAAAAATAGAAAGTGAACACAATGACCATGTGAGTTTCCATTAAGAGGAATGAGGGCTATGATTCAGCGGTTTTGCGGGCACTGATTACCTAATCAAGGCCATAACAACTGCTGCTATATAGAGGTGATACCCTGAATAATAAAACATTTTCTCTTTTTGATGTTCCCTCTACATTAGAAATCTCAAAATGTTTTAAAATATATATGAGAACCTCAGGTACTTCTATCAATAGTAATCAACAGTCTGCCTTAACTACTCAATAAAAATAATATGTAAAAAATACTAATAGCTAAAATTTATAAAGCCCATCATATGTGTGAGTTACTATTTTCAGGGATTTATATATAGAAAGGTTCTGCTCCTCAAGCAGAGATAAAGACCATCAAAAGATCAAATAAGTTAAAAGGAGGTAAAATTTGCTCATATTCTTACAGAAAAAAGACAAAAATTATCAGCTGTTTTTGAGTGGCTTGGAATTAGAAATGAGCCTGATTCTTCTGCTTCAGAGTAAACCAGCGAGAAAAGATAGGTGAGGAGCCACCAGTGTGGATGCTTTCAGAACCCAAATTCTAATGATACTTTTTCTCAGCAAAAGCACTAAGTTCTGACATGACTGAGTATGATTCTTAGCAGAAGATCAAACCCTCTGCTATGAAACCCCAGTGAGAGGTGAAATCCCAGTGCAAAATCCCAGTGTGGGGCTACAAAAAGGAAATTGGTTCCCCTCCGAGAGGGCCAGAATCTGGCTTTGAGCAAGGCAAGCCAGGCACCTAGGGTACAAGATTTAAAGGGAAGTAGGAGGCTCATTCTCGTGGCTGTGCAAGGGCTGGCCTGCAGAATTTTTCCAAGTCCAACTCTGAGTGCAGGCAAAGGGAAGTGTCCCTAAAGTATTAAACCTGGAGATCCCAGGGGTAGACAGAACAGAGCTGGAGATGAAGCTGAGCCTGGGTCTGGAGAGTGCTTGGTGGCAGGGGCATCCGTACAAGGGCATTTCTGTCATCTCCTGTTCACCTGCAATGGGCCTGTGCAGAGAAAGTTACTAAAAGGTCCATTTTTGGCCAGGTGCGGGGGCTGATGCCTGTAATTCCAGTACTTTAGGAAGCCAAGGCAGGAGGATCACTTGAGCCCAGGAGTTTGAGACCAGCCTGGGCAGCATACTGAGATCCTGTCTCTAGGAAAAGTAAAAAAAGTAGCCAGACATGGTGGTGCACGCCCCTAGTCCCAGCTCCTCAGGAGGCTGAGGTCATCGAATTGCTTGAGACTGCAAGGTCAAGGCTGCAGTGAGCTGTGTTGCCCCACTGCACTCCAGCTTTGGCAACAAAGCAAGACCCTGTGTCAAAACAAAACAAAACAAAACAAAATGTCTATTATCAGTAATCCAAGGGTAAAACAATGAGATAAAGCAATACCTTTTATTGTAAGGAGGAGGTAAAATTGCTAGCGTGTGTGTGGAGTAAAACACAGTAACTCTATCAGTTAAGACTTTTATAGCTCTGGCACGGTGGCTCACACTTGTAATCCCAGTGCTTTGGGAGGCTGAGGCAGGCAGATCACCTGTGGTCAGGAGTTCAAGACCAGCCTGGCCAACATGGCAAAACCCCATCTATACTAAAAAAAATACAAAAAAATTATTTGGGCATGGTGGTGTGCGCCTGTAATCCCACATACACAGAAGGCTGAGTCAGGAGAACCACTTGAACCCAGGAGGCGAAGGTTGCAGTGAGCCGAGATCATGCCACTGCACTGCAGCCTGGGTGACAGAGACTACGTCTCAAATTAAAAAAAAAAAAAGACAAAAAAATGTAACCCTGAGAAAGCCCAACTCAAGCTGCTCTAAGAAAGAATGGGGAATGTATTAATTAATGCAACTGAGATGTCTAGGAATGGAGTTGGCTGTAGGGTGCAAGGCTGAGCTCCGACTGGGGCTTCCAGTGGCTGGCTCACCCCTGGGTTCTTCCTATGGCAGATAGCCAGGCAGTTCAGGGGCTCAAACAAGAAAACTGGGTTGACCTTTACTGGGCCCCTGCCAATCACTATGGCAGGTGATGCAGAAAGATTAAGACACGTGTGAGTGGATGAGGGACAAGAAGCCCCTAAAGGAGAATTAGGGACTGTCTTACAGTGTACAGTGAATGATTGTGGTGGGGAGCAAAAAGCCACAAAAGGCCTTTGCAATAGGAGAACAACTGACAGGTCAGTTCTGGCTCCTCACAAACTGTTTAAATGCTGCCATTGGCTATGCTGTATGCCAAGAACACACATTTTCTGATACCGGGTACCTCCAAGTTGGTGGGCTGGGGAGATTTTTGTGTGAGAAATGTTTTTAATTGTATCTTCTTGTTGAAACACCTAAAACCTGCCAGAGTGAGTGAAAAACATTCGGTTATCCTGCCTGCTGCTTCCTCTTTTACACAAATATATCATCACTTCATTCCAGGAAAGGGAAATACTTCTGTGTTAGAAAACTGTCCGATAAAGGAGCTTCCTCCAGTCACTAACTTCTCAGCAGAATTGTGACCACAGACCTATGGAAAGGATACAGAGGAAGCAGCGTTTGTATGCTACCCTGCTTAAGGGTTTTTACGTGCTCACAGAAAATCCCCAGACCAAAGCCTAAGTCATCTCTGCTTACCCAGAGACACAAACAGGCCTTTCCACTCTCCTTAATGCTATGCTTTGGGAACACTGAAGCTTCCTAAAACACTTTTTGATCATTCACTTTCCAAAATTTGAATCAACACTTCGAAGAATGCAAAGGGCATGTGCGGGTTCTCTTTGGCTTTGGATAAAGTGCAACTTCAGCTACTAGTTTCAGAAAGAAAAGTTCTAACGCTTTTTGCCTGAAATATGTAACTACATGGTTGTTAAACCTGCAGTAATTTATTAGAAAAATAGAAGTAAAATAGAAGTAAATCATTTATATCAAAATAAATTCTGGAATGGCAAGGAATTAAATGTAAAAACAAACCTTTTTTTTAAACTAGAAATACATATGGGCAACTTTGTTTATAAGCATGGTAAGTTAAAATCTGATGACAAACTAGAAAAATATTTGCAATAGATGTGATAGACCACATGTATCTATTTCTAGTATGTATCAACCTCAAACGTCTTGGTAAGAAAATCACCAAATTCCCAATAGAACAATGGTCAAAGTTTTTAGTGATCTATTGTACTACATGGCGACCAGTTAATAAAAATGATAGTTTAAAATTGCTAAAAGAATAGATTTTTAATGATCTCTCCATGCACACAAAAAAATGCTAAGTTGGTGAGGTAATGGATATATTAATTAGCTAGAGTGAATCTTTCCAACAATGTACACATAGATCAAAACATCACATGTACCCCAAAATATACACAATTATTTGTCAATTAAAAACAGATAAATAAATAATTTTAAAATACACAAAGGATATAAACAAAAAAAAATTGATGGAAGAAATACAGAATAAATCTCACCAGCAATGAATTACAAATTAAACAAAATTGGGATACTATTTTTTCCCATCAAATTAGCAAAGGGATTTAAAATGAATAGTTAAATGAGATGTTGATACAAAATTAATCCAAATATAAATTGGCACAGCCTTTCTAATAAGCAATTCAAATAAATCTGTATTCTTTGTCCCTATAATTCTCTATGTAGGAACTATCTTAAGGAAATATTTTTAAATCTTTTAAAATCTGAAAAAATTGAAATATATGCATAGATATTATTACAACATTATTTATGTGCAGATATCACAGCACTGCTTAATAATATAAAATTACAACTAACTTAAGTATGCAATGAGAAAATAAGATTCTAGAATATTCATTCTTTGGAATATCAGGCATGCAGCTACTAAGATTATTTATAACTCTATCAAGACAAGGGAAATGTTAATATTAAAATGTTAGATTTAAAAAGAAGGAAAAGAAAATTGTACGTACAATATGATACAGATTTTATAACTTTATCACCACATGAATGCATCTATAATTGTGCATAATGCAGAAGAAGGAAAAGATAACCCCAAAATGTGTACCTGGATTTTATTCAGGCAATGATTTTTATTTATTTTCAAGGCTATGGATTCATTACATAAGCATGTATTACTTTTGATAACCAGGAAAAAAAAATTTAGAATAAAATATATGATAACTTAAATAGAATTCTCTTTTAAAAAACAAAATAATATAAGGGTAAAGCTTGGTAAGTTACTACCGTCCTAGATCTTTGAGTTTCTATGTTAAAATATCTTCCTTTTCAATCCTGTACAGGTCCATAAAGAAAATGAAACTTTCAACCAGCTTAATAGAGAAGTTAGGTGGACACTAAGATTCATATTAACACCTGCTGACAGGATGTGTCATGACTAACTTCCAAGAGGGTAATTAGTGTCTCCACCTCCTTGGTAAGTGCCCCTTTAGTTTAGGCTGATCAAGCATAACCAGATCATCTTAAACTACAGGAGCACTGTATGGTTATGCTACATTCACTCTTTTTTGAGGGGAGTTAAGGAATTCAGCAGCACTAAGGCTGTCCCCGGTGGCTCTTCAGTTCTCCCTCAAGTGGGTTCACTAGCGTGAGTGCCCATCAAAAATCTAGGCTGTGTCCCTGTGACAGCTTAGCTAGGCTGGACCAGGATCACAGAGAGAATCAAACTCTTGTTTCTAAACTTTAGGAAGTAGGGACGTAGGCAAGATCAAGTTTCATGGCCTGTCCCCAGAGGGCTATGAAATGTGAGAGAAATCATGGGATTAGAAGTGGCCCATTCCACTGGAGACAGAGAGAGCCTAAGGTATTTGTTTATGTGCAATTGGACAACTCCCCTTTTTCCAGTTTGCCTTATTTGGGATTCTTCCTAAAGGCAGACCCTGAGCCATAGATTCAGATGTAAGTAATTGATTTGGAAGGTGATTTCAGGAAGCACAGTGAGAAATGGGAAAGTGACCAGGGAAGCCCTATATAAGATGTGTCAATGAGCACGTTGTCCCATGGGTAATAGGAGCTCCATCCCACTGGAGACCCTCAAGGAACTGTGTGGAGCACAGCTCGTTATTGCCCTCCTCAGGGGCAGGAAAGCTGGGATATTTATCCACCAATTCCCTCCCTCAATGGTTGAAATTTGTGCCTTGTGTATTAAATCCAACTTCCTGTCACTTACAAACTGCCCTGTGCTGGGTAATCACCCTCTAGGCCAGAAAACACCATTGGGCATAAAGATGCAGGAAGCTATTGCAGGAAGCTGTGGGTGGCACTGTAGGGGACTGTCTGCACTGGATGCTGGGGGAGGCATGTAGCGTCTGTTACGTCCGGCTACTTGAGAGTGCTTCCCCTGCAACCTGCCCCCCGGTTTTCTCCCTTGGGCACATCATGTATTATGCACTCTTGGAGAGAGGTTCTGTGGCTTTATTAATCCACCCATTGACTAACCCATCCAACTATTTTGATTGAGAAGGATGTATAGGGAGATGGTATTTAGTGAAAGAGTCAGCATATTTATTTCTATTTTTATTGTTTTTGAGACAGGATCTCACTCTGTCACCCAGGCAGGAGTGTAGAGGAATAATCATGGCTTGATGTACCCTCGACCTCACAGGCTCAAGTGATCCTCTTATCTCAGCCTCCCAAGTAGCTAGGATCACAGGTGTGTGCCACTACACCTGGTTAATTTTTTATTTTTTGTAGAGATGGGGTCTTGCTATGTTGTCCAGGCTGGTCTTGAATTCCTGGGCTAAAGCATTCCCCCTACCTCAGCGTCCCAAACTGGGATTCCAGGTGTGAGCCACTGCACTCAGCTTTGCCATGGATGTTTCTGGTCTAGAACAGTTACTACTATGCGTCTTGCCAAATGTTAGTTTTCCAGTCAGATCATTCCTTCTACATTTATTAACTGGGATTCTGTTGCCTTCTCTCTCCCGTTTATTTATTTATTCAATTATTTATTTGTATCAGTATGGGCTCATAGGAATTTACTGTATTTTATGGGTTTTAATCCATTATCGTCATTATTTATGTTGTCATTCAAAATGTTCCACATTGAAGAGCCCGGTTTTGTCTTTTTTTTTTTTTTAAAGAGGCAGGATCTCTCTATGTTGCCCAGGCTGGAGTGCTGTGGTTATTCACAGGTGCAGTCCCACTCCTGATCAGCACGTGAGTTTTGACCTGCTCCATATCTGACCTAGGCCAGTTCACCCCTCCTTGGGCAACCTGATGGTTCCCCACTCCCAGGAGGTCACCATATTCATCTGAACTTAGTGCAGACACCCGATTGGTATATTGCACTATAGTCAAAACTCCTTGGGCTCAAGTGATCCTCTTGCCTCAGCCTCTTGAGTAGCTGGGACTATAGGCATGCGCCAGTGCACTTGGCAGAGTCAGGTTTCAAAAGTGTATTTGCCACAAAGCCTCCTTATTAGACCCTAGAAACCGCATGCTTTCCTGGCCCTGTTCCTCCAAAGGCTCCACCGTAAAGCCAGTAATCCAAGTAAGAATCTGGCAAATGAAAAATATTACAACTACTGGAACTTCTGTCTGTCTGTGTATTTATGTGTTTTGTGTGTGATGTATATATATTAAAGAGCTCTAATTGGCTTAGAAAAAAATAAGCGCTGAAATAATATTTTGTCAGAAAAATAGAAACTTTAATATCTTTTATTCACATGACTAGTAATCTGGAAATAAAGACAGTTTTAAAGATTATTGGTAAAATTAAAATGTCTTCAAAATGGGCCTGGCATGGTGGCTCACGCCTGTAATCCCAGCACTTTGGGAGGCTGAGGCGGGTTGATCATGAGGTCAAGAGATCAAGACCATCCTGGCCAACATGGTGAAATCCCATCTCTACTAAAAATACAAAAATTAGCCTGGTGTTTGGCATGTGCCTGTAGTTCCAGCTACTTTGGAGGCTGAGGAGGAAGAATCGCTTGAACCCGGGAGGCAGAGGTTACAGCGAGCCGAGACTGCACCACTGTGCTCCCCACTGGCAACGGAGCAAGACTCCATCTCAAAAAAAAAAAAATGTCTTCAAAATGTAGACATTTGGTCTAAAGTCAAATATCAGATTTGCCTCATCTCTCACCTTATACAAAAATCAACTCAAGACAGAGAAAAGACTTAAATCTAAGCCCTGAAACCATACAAATTCTAGAAGATAACATCAGAAAAACCCTTCTAGACATTGGCTTAGGCAAAGAGTTCACGACCAAGAACCCAAAAGCAAATGCAATGAAAACAAATATAAATAAATGGGATTTAATTAAACCAAAAAGCGTCTACAGAGCAAAAGAAATAATCAGCAGAGTTAACAGACAACCCACAGAGTGGGAGGAGATCTTCACAATCTATACATCCAACAAAGGACTAATACCCAGAATCTACAAAGAACTCAAACAAATCAGCAAGAAAAAAACAATCTCATCCAAAAGTGGGCTAAGAATACAAATAGACAGTTCTCAAAAGAAGATACAAATGTCCAACAAGCATGTAGAAAAATGCTCAACATCACTAATGATCAGGGAAATGCAAATCAAAACCACAATGTGATACCACCTTACTCCTGCAAGAATGGCCGTAATAAAAAAATAATAGATGTTGGTGTAGATGTGGTGAAAAGGGCACACTTTTACACTGTTGGTGGGAACATAAACTAGTACAACCCCTATGGGAAACAGTGTGGAGATTCCCTTAAAGAACTAAAAGTAGAACTACCATTTGATCCAGCAATCCCACTACTAGGTATCTACACAGAGGAAAAGAAGTCATTTTATGAAAAAGATACTTGCATATGCATGTTTATAGCAGCACAATTTGCAATTGCAAAAATATGGAACCAGCCCAAATGCCCATCAGTGAATGAGTGGATAAAGAAAATACTACTCAGGAAGGAAATAATGGCATTCACAGCAACCTGGATGGAATTGGAGACCATTACTCTAAGTGAAGTAACTCAGGAATGGAGAAGCCAAACATCATATGTACTCGCTTATAAGTTGGAGCTAAGCTATGAGGATGCAAAGGCATAAGAATGATACAAAGGACTTTGGGGACTCAGGGTAAAGGGTGGGAGGGGGTGAGGGATAAAAGACTACACATTGGGTACAGTATACACTGCTCGAGTGACAGGTGCACCAAAATCTCAGAAATCACCTCTAAATAACTTATTCATGTAACCAAACACCACCTGCTCCCCAAAAACCTATTGAAAACTGTTTAAAAAGTGTATTTGCCATAAAAAAGCTGCTACTCAATGTACAGTGCTTTGGAGTATTGAGAGGTGATTGTGGTATGTTACCTAGCAAGAGGCAGTGCCCAGTCTCACACTCACCAAAGTCCACCAGCGTGACCTGGACTGGGAGAGGGAATTTTATGTGCGGTGTCCTCTGGGAAGACAACAGTTAAGTGCAGCATGTCACACTGTGTTGGATGAAACGCAAATCCAGTGTGTGGTTTGACAGTTTCAGAGTAACCTACAATGTGTGGCAATAGGCTGAAATTGCTTTCTTAGGTCAGAAAGCTGGCCTGAGAAAGAGACTCTGGGCTCCAAACCGCTTGTCACAGGAAAATAATAAATTTGGACAACATGCAAAGTTCAAATCACCTGAGTCTGATGTCAGGGACGGGGCAGGACTAGGAAGATCACATTGCAGAGTGCCTTCAATAATGGGCTCCTGAGTCACAAAGCCTTGATCTGAATCTTGAGCTTTGCCACTTATGAACTTGGGCAGATTACTGAAACCCTCTGAGCTCAGCTGCCCCATCTTTACATGGGCATTTTACAAGGCGAGGAAAAAAGAGAAGCTATTTTATGCTGGTATTTCTCCACTTGCTTTCCCTGAGTCCACTTTCTGCGCTTCTCTGATCTGTCCTGTACCCAGGAGACTGACCTCTCTGGGCAGAATTCCCCAGGCTTCCTGCCTGCAAGTTGGGTGTGGCCAACGGGAGCTGCTCTAGTGAGATTGGAGGGTGGCACAAGAGCGAGATCAGGGATATGGATGCCTTTCTCCCCCGCACCCCTCTCTGTGCATACCACCTTCCTGCCCAGGCTCTGCATGTAGCTCTGTTCCTTTATAGCTGTGTTCTTGGCAAATTGCTCCTCTTTTCTGACTCCAGCTCTCGCTAGAGTATCCCCTCCCTTGCTCCTCAGGCTGTTGCTATTTCCTGGGAGCTTCACTGTCCCGTATCAGTTTCTTAGCCCTGCTGTCATGTCTGTGAATGTCCTTCACCGGCCTCTTTGAGTGCCACTTGTTACTTGCTGGATGGAGGCCGACATACGCGGCACAGAGCTGCTGGGAGAATTAAGTCAATGTTCCTTTGAAGTACTTGGGTGCTTGTGACATTGCTTGGCATGTGACCCAGAACTTCAGAGGTGCTTTGGAAATGTTAGTTGTGGGTGCTCTTATCAAAGCATCTCCCATTGCCCTTGGAGGCCTCACTGGTGGATGACAAATGCAGGGTGGATTTAGAAGGAAGCGAGGGTGGGTAATGATCTTGGAGCGTCCTCGTATGGATGCGGCCAAGGCACAGGATCTCAAAAGCCTGTGGGATTAGAGGCAACATTGTAGGAGCTGAATCCTGGCACTCTGGGCACTATGTCAAAAGCAATTAGTGCAAATACAGTTTGGCATGGACCAGGGAGACTTACAGGTAACAGGGCACAATGCATACCTTGATTTATGAAGAAAAGCCCAACTAAGATGTTAAGAATTTAAAATTCACCTTCTAACACATATCTTACAGTCATGTTGTCTCTATTCTTACCCTGGGACAGTGGAAAATCCAGCAGAAACCATCAAGTAGAGGCTAAATACACACTTTTAGTAATCCCTTGCTAGATCAATTCAGTTTTCCAGAACCACTGTTTGGGAGATGATCTTATGGCGGTGGTAATAATGGGCACATAGAAATAAGATGTGTGGCTGGGCTTGGTGGTTCACACCTGTGATCCCAGCACTTTGGGAGGCCGGGGCGGGCGGATCACTTGAGGTTAGGAGTTCAAGACCAGCCTGACCAACATGAGAAACCCTGTCTCTACCAAAAATACAAAAAATTAACTGAGTGTGGTGATGCATGCATGTAATCCCAGCTACTTGGAGGTTGAGGCAGGAGATTCGCTCGAGCCTGGGAGATGGAGGTTGCAGTGAGCTTAGATAGCGCCATTGCACTCCAGCCTGGGCAACAAGAGTGAAACTCCATCTCAAAAAAAAGAAAGAAAAAAGATGTGCGAAATGGTCACCCCTCAGAAAGCCTTAGTGAATACTGAGGAACAGAAAACAAATTCACATCAGTCACCTGCTGCTATTTTTTTTCGGTATTAGGTATGGAATGTGCATGTATTTGCAGTGTGATTGCCATGTAAAACACGATGGAATTGAAACCAAAATGTAGGGTCTAAGGTATCATTCAAATGCACTAGTTTTAAAAGGAAGTTGGGCACGGTGGCTCACATGCCCAGCACTTTGGGAGGCCAAGGTGGGTGGATCACTTGACACCAGGAGTTCGAGACCAGCCTGGGCAACATGGTAAAACCCTATCTCTACTAAAAATAAAAATTAGCCAGGCGTGGTGGTGGGCACCTGTAATCTCAGCTACTTGGGAGGCTGAGGAAGGAGAATCTCTTGAACCTGGGAGGCAGAGGTTGCAGTGAGCTGAGATGGCGCCACTGCACTCCAGCTCTGGTGACAGGGTGAGACACTCCATCTCAAATTAAAAAAAAAAAAAAGGAAACAATTCAATTTAGCATTCATTAACCTTGTCTTGGATGTTTCGGGGGAAAATGCACTCGAGGGACCCTCTCTGAAGACCTGGTTGGGAGTAGGGGCATGATGGCTGAAGCTCTCTTTTCTGCTTTGTCCTTGTTTCTCAGCTGTATTTCCGGAACTGGAGCAAGAATCCGTGTTGAGAGGTAAGGGGAGAAGTTCCGTAAAGATAGATTCAGCATCTCAGAGATTTCAGAGGAAGGTCACCTGCTCGTTTGCCAAGGTGGGGGAAGTAGGACTGCACAAAGGTTCTACTGAAAAAATATTATTTAAATAAAGGTGAAAAATTACCACCCACGCACTCTGCTCACCTTGTGTCACACAAGAAACCAGGCTCGTGGCAGATGACAAACACCCAGTTTTCTGAGTCAGTATTCTGGAGTATTCTTTTATTTTTAAATTAAAATCATGAATAGTCATGAATGAAGGGACTTGATTTTAGGCCTTTGGGGGGGAACATAGTCAACCATATGTCTGAGTTTTAAAAATTGTAACATCAGAGGTTTTGAAGAAAGTTTCTGAGAGAGGAGAGAAAATATAGATAGAAAACAGTTTCCTGGGTAGACGTGGGTTTTAATTTTGGCTTCATGGCTCAGTCTCTTAGCACTTATAGGATTAGGATTTGGGGCAAATGCTTTCTCTTTGCCCAAGTTTCCTGAAAGGCATCTTGGGGACAATGGTGAAGGCTTGCTCTGGGTGCAGGAAGAATGTGGCCCGCCGTATAGAAAGGGCTGAATGCATAATCCCGACTATCAGTGTCCTTGTTGCTGCTATGGTTACAGTCTCCTCCCCCCATGTTAGCTGCAGACCCTCTGGCCCTTACATTTTGAGCTTATCCTTATGAAAAGTCACCATGCTGCCAGTAGAGGAAATGGCCTGAAACCCTGTTCTCTGATATTGTTCAGGACACAGTAGCCTGTACTCACTGTCTGTTTACTCAAGCGAAAGAGCTCAGACTGCTTCCTCTAATGGTTGCAGAGAAGGGCTGAAGCTTTGTCAGCTGAGCCTTTGAGATCTGGCTGGCTGTGAATGAATAATTAAACCCCTGCCAACGCAAAGGTACCATGTAAATTCCTTAAAGTGGCCTCCTGTTTTCTCTGTCATGCTTCCCGCTCACCCCCGTCATCGGATGTGTTGTTATTTAGCCAGAAGCCTTAGTTTCAAGGCTCAAACGCCACTCTTTCCCTCGTGGGCTGTTTCTCAATAGTAGTCGTGTGTTAGCCTTGTCAGGGAGGCCCTGGCCACCACAGACCCGGCTGAGAGGAGCTGGATGGGGGCCCACTCCAGTTAAGTGCAGCCAGCTCCTGTCTTAGTAGATTGCAGGAAGAGCCACTCCAGCAGAACACAAAACAGAGGAGGCCTTTTCTGCATATTGATAGCCTCATGGAAGGAGGGAAGGAGAGTCACAGTCCTGTGGAAAACTTGGCCTATTTGTATAACATCCTGCTACTGGAGGGCCAGAATTCATGGATGGAGAGGTACTTTAAAACAAACAAAGAACCACTGCTGAGAGTGTGCTGGGATCGAACAGAGGCCAACTCAAATCCCAGCATGTTCAGAAGACATTAAGTGTGTTTCCTGTTTCTACCCATCAGCGGTGGCAAAGAATATTTCTCCAGGATTTTGGAATCTTAGGACAACTGGTTCTCAGCATAGATTCCCTTAAGCTCAGCTCATAGGCGCTGAGGTGGAATCACACACAACAGCTCAGCTGTGCAGAGAAAAGAGCACCCTTTTTATTGTTCGACCTTGATCCTGAGCTGCCTCCTACCTGTGAGCAACAGGAAACAATTAACTTCCAATTCTGCCATCTAATCATTTAATCATCCTGTGAGGCAGTGCTCAGTCTTTCAGATTTTTGTGTCTTCTGCATCTTTCCCAGAATGCTTTGCAAGACGGCTTTTGGCTGGATGGGAGGAGATCAATGGCTAATATGGCAAAGAAGAGATGGGGACTGCTACGGCTTGGACATTTGACCCCTCCAAATCTCATGTTGAAATTTGATCCCCAGTGTTGGAGGTGGGGCCTAATGGGAGATGTTTGGGTCATGGGGTGGATCTCGTGAGCGGCGTGGTGCCATCTTTGAGGTAATGAGTAAATTTTTACTCTGTTAGTTCCCATGAGAGCTGGTTGTTAGTTAACAAGAGCCCGGCACCACCCTCTCTCTTGCTCCCTCTCTCCCCATGTGATCTCTGCACACACTGGCTCCCCTTCCCCTCCCTCCATGAGTGGAAGCTTCCTGAAGCCCTCACCAGACACTGATGCCAGCACCATGCTTCTTTTCCAGCCTGCAGAACTGTGAGGCAAATAAACCTCTTTTCCTTTATAATTACCCAGCCTCAGGTATTCCTTTATAGCAATACAAATGGAGTAAGACAGGATCCTTGGGGATGGTGTCCTTCAGCACCCTCCTGGGGTGATGACCCTCATGCCTCTGGTTCTTAGCTACCTGGCTGGCCTTTTGGCCAACAGTCTGTGGCTAGAGAACTCAGGGTCTATCTTATGCCCACAGGGATCAGCAGCTGATCTTCTGTGACTGACCAGCTCCCATCAGCTCTGCCTGACTGCAGACCCTCCAGCCCTGACAAATCCTCCAGCGGCCCATTGGCCTGAGCATCCACTCCTGCCTCTGCTGAGGTATCACCCCTTCCCACTCAGCAGGCCCCGAGGCAGTTCTTGACTCAACTGGAGAGGCAGAGAACCTATGAGGAACCTGGGAAAACTATACCTCGGGGCTTCCCCTCCCTAGCCACAGTGATGCAGCTGAGACCCTGACACGAGTATGTGAGGGCAAGTAGTTTATTTGGTAGGTGATGCTGGGAAATGTGTTAGGGAATGAGGAAGTGAACAGGGAAAGGAGAAGCCATTAGAGCTTACATTATCAAGCAAATTGCTACTATGAGCACCTGGAACTTAATTCCATCCCCACTCCTCCCCAAGAGGACCCTGGGAAACCATGTTCTACGTGCCTTGGAATTGTGGGCATGTTAATAACTCATAAAGTTAACTATGAAGGTTAAATGGAGTGTGCATGCAAAACAATTATCACAGAGTCTAGCACATAAGGGCTCAGTAATCATACACTGTTCCTTGCTCCCCCACAAGCCCTCCTGCCCCAAAACTCCTTCTTGCCAGTTCTTTCCATGGCTTCTCTGGTTCTTAACTTTTCTTAGGTTTTCTCTAATGGCTTTGACCACTTCTTTCTGTCCTTCACCCATTTTTATTTTTACTCTCTGAAATGAAGGCAGGTATTCCCCAAGGTCCAGCCTTAAGCTTTCGGCTTTTTCCCTGCTAAGTGAATTCTTCCACATACAGAGTTAATAGGAAAAAATACTCAAGCCTCTTTGAATGCAAATCCATAGAAGAATCCTTGAAAGATATGTTCCATCTCACCCCTAGGCAAGGGACAGACACTGTCCATGTTAAAATAAAACTCTGTCATGTGAAACGTTTTAAAAAGTGTAGTAGAAACAGATGGGTGAACATTTTTAAGTTTGGTAATATGAAAGGTTGTAGACATTGGGGTAGGTCAGTAGTCTCATATCATTTCGGTGCTATGTGCCTGTAGTCCCAGCCAGTCAGGAGACTGAAGTCAGAGGACTGCTTAAGACCAGGAGGTTGAGGCTGCAGTGAGCTGTGATCATGCCACTGTCAGCCTGGGCAACACAGTAAGAACTGTTGAGAGAGAGAAAGAGAGGAGGAGAAAACGGATAGAAAAATGCTGATATCAGCTAAGGAGAAAAGCAGAGAACCTTCTACTTGATTAAAAACTTGAGGTTGATGGAGGTTTTCTAGATGCTTCCTGCTAATTGAGAGAAGTTAAACTGACAGAGGTGACTCCAAATTCCACTACGCAGGAAAAAAGATAAACTGGGAGCAGTATCTATGTCCAAGTCAGAAGAAAAGGAGAGACGAGGAGCGGAGGGCTTCATTCCTCCTGGACAACCTTGTGGGAATGTGAAAGCAGCAGGAGGGTGGCTCAGTCTGAACGGGGCCACTTCAGGGCTCAGGGTCTAGCAGGTTACCAAAAGAGGTGTGCGTAAGGGACTGTTGAGGCTTTCAACTATCTCTCCACCTGGGTCAGATGTTCGGGGTCCACAGCTTGATTTGAAGCTGTGAGATGTGAATCATACTGGGGAGACACCTCAGTGATGCAACCATGCTCCCTCAGACCTAGCGACCAGCACAGTTCATGCTGGGTGGTGGAGATCGGGTATGCATTAGGAAGCCCACTACAGAACTCAGAAGAATAAGGGCAAGAGGCAGATCTCAGGGCTCCCTGTGCCATTCTTATATGATGTACCTTCCTATCCTGCCATCTCACTCTTCAGGTGGCAAAGAGCAAACACAAGGTGGACCGGGGACAGAGGCAGCCACCACATCTGCACTGGCACAGGACTTCAACTCTGAATGAGGAACTTATACTTTGATGTTGCCTTGCCGATCTTCTCACCCACCCCGCCAGGCCCTTTCAAATATTCCCACCAGAGTGCCCTGTGTCACCTTAGATTCAGTCTGTGTGATATTCAGCTTGTTTCCCAAGCCAGCCTTTCCTCACCATGTCACTCTTTCTGTTGTTGGCTCCCCCATTTTTCAAAATTCAGATGAGTCACTTCTACTGTAGCCTCTTTTTCTTCTTCTTTTTTTTTTTTTCCTGGTCTCGGCAGACTTGAATTCATGGAGTCCGTGGTGAGGCCTCTTTTTCTTCTTGATTGGAACTGTCATTAAAGCCCATCTCTTCTGCCTTTGCATTTTTCTCTAAGTCATTCCTTCTTCATGTCAGCATCCACCAGCTTAGAAGAGGAAACCCGCACTGTTTAGCAGGCCTTTCCTCCCCTCCAGTCTTACCCTGTCCATTGCTTTCTGCACACTACTGTCCCTCATCCCAGCCCCTCCCTTCCCCAGAGCCTACATCAGCCTCCCATTAGCCGTCTCATCAGTCATCTTTAGTTGAATTTTCAATATTGGAGAAATCACTGCCCTGTAGATTTTCTTCCTTCAAATGGTCTCATATTCATCTTTTCCACCGTAGTCCCCTTAACCCCAACTCTTATCACCTGTGCACCAGTTACCATTGGCCTCCTTAGTTTCAGTTTCTCCACTCTACCCTACATTCCACTCCTGACCGAATCTTGCTTAAATATCATTTCACCAAGCCACACCTCAGCTCAAGAGTGCACAGTGGCTTACAGCTTCATATCACACCAAATCTAAACTGCTGATTGTTATCACCTGGCCCTGAACCCTAATTTTCCCAGCCATCCTCACCTTTTCCCTCATCCACACTGAGTTTCCCTCACCCCTCTCTGCTCAGCAGACTCCTGTTCTTAGTCCTAGTTGTATGGCTTTGCTCAGCCCTCTGCTCAATCAAAGACTGTTTAGCTTTTTAAGGTTTATGGGTGTGAGGAGCTGGAGGGGAAAAAAAAAAAGTTCTATGGGATCTTTTATGACTATCTGTCCACTCCCATCCATGCTCTATCAAGGTTAAAACTAGGGTGTTGAAAACCAAGGCGAAACAGTTCAGGTTCTATGTGGGCAGGCTGGGACTAGGAGTCCGTGAAGCTCCACAGAGGAAATTAGACATCAGAGTCCTAAACACAGGCCTGAGAGAGAACCCACTACACCAAGGATGTCCTGTGGGGCTCAGAGTGCAGGAGATAAGAGTCAAGCCTGGGAAGCAAGACCATGGCAAAAGGCTTTCAGTTCTAGGAGAGGTGCAGGCATCTTGGGTTTGGAAAATGTTCAGAAGTTATAAGTTCAGTTTACACAAAGGAAGACCAGATAGAAAGAAGACAAAGGCAGACTGACCAGTGACCTCGGCAGGCTGACCAATGCAAAGGTCTTGACTTTTCATGCATGTCTTCTGCATTTACTCAAGCTCTATGGGCAGATAGTCTCCAAAGGCAGCCACCCTCCGTTCTTGCTCTCACCTTTATGTCTGTCACTCTGCCATAGAAAGGTGGCATTTATTTCTTCTCTCCAGCATCTGGGCTAGCTATGTGACTGTTTTGTCCAATGGAATATAATGGAAAATGATGATCTGGAACTTCTGACCCCAAGCCTTAAAAGCCCAAGCCTTCTGCTTCTGAAACTGACCCACTTGTCCCATAGAACTGATGTTTATAGTTTCTCTTGAATAAACATAAATTAGTCCTCCCAGTCTTAAAACTTGAGAAAGCTGCATTTGTCTTATCTGAGTTCCTATTCCAGGAAGCCAACCACCAGGACACCCAGATAGTATCAAGAAACTGAAACTCACCAGATCACTGCCTCTGGACCATGAGATGTCAGACCTCTCACCTGTCATGATTGCCTAACTGACCACCTGCTTCCTGTTGACCAGCTCCTCTTTCCTATCCTCCTTAGTTCTTGTTTTCCTACACATGGTTACATTTCTTCCCTGCTCTATAAACCTCTAATTCCAGTCAGTTGGAGAGATGGATTTAGGACTGATCTCCCATCTCTGTGGCTGCAGCACCTGATTAAAATCTTCTTCCTGGCAAAACTCATTGTCTCGGTGATTGGCTTTCTGTGTGGTGAGCAGCAGGACCTAGGCTGAATCCCTGGTATTTCAGTAACATTTCCTTCTTGGAACACAGTCCCGTATTGTGAGGAGCCCAGCTCACATAGAGAGACCTTGTGGAAGAGAATGGAGACACTCAGTCTGTGGTCCCAGCTGAGCTCCCAGCTAACAGCCAGCATCAACCACCAGTCATGTAAGTCCTCCCCTGTGGACATTTAGCTCAGTCAAGTCCCCACCCAGTTGACTAGAGTCCCAGCTGACATCACATGCAAAAGAGCCACCCAGGTGAGCCAAGTCAGCCCGTAGAGACAGAAAGAGAATAAAATGGTGGTTGTTTGTAAACTGCTAAGTTTTGGGGTGGTTTGTTTTTGTGCAATATATGATTGAAACAGATCTTTGATAAATGTCTTGGCTTCTAGTGAAGACTTTCTTTTGTCATCATTTATGACCTAATATATTAGGAATCCAGAAGGCAAGATGCCTGACATGCTCTTGTGGGGCACTTATTCCTCAAGGATTTGGGTTACTACTGATAATTCTCTTTTTGCTAGGTGCAACACGGATGAGCTCACCTCTGGGCTAGCTATGTGACTGTTTTGTCCAGTGGAATATAATGGAAAATGATGATTTGGAACTTCTGAGCCCAAGCCTTAAAAGCCCAAGCCTTTTGGCTATATTCCATTTAGCACTTTATTTTAAATTACCAAAGTTCTCTATTTTACGGACAAACCTCATAGTAAGCTCACATTTATATATTTTTCTCTCCTACCCCTTAACACAAAGTAAAAGTACAACACATATTGCACTTGGAATCATTTGGAAATGAACATTCATTTCCAAATATTCCTACATGCATGCGGGACCGTCTTAAATATAGCTCATGTGACCAAATGATAACATCCATTGTCATTCAACCTTATGTGTAATATATTAACAACTTAAAGCTTCCTTGGAAAATAAACAAAAAACCACAAACATACACTTGAAGTGTTAAAAATGTGCTAAGATAAATTTGTAAGAAAGCAAGATCTTTTTAAGTTTTTTTTTTTATAAATAAATAAAAAAGAGAGAGATCCAAGATGGCTGATGATTAGCAGCTCGGGCACGTACCTCCCAGTGAAAGCGCAAAGAACGAGAGGACGCCACACTTTCAGACGAATATTAGTTGCTCACGGACCACGAGATTCCCAGTGGAGGAGCTCCACGGGTCGCCAGGGCGACTCTTGTGGCCGGCATGGCGGTTTTGCTGGTGCCTTAGCACACCAGTTCTTGGTGCAGAGTCCAGATATTCCCGGGCAGAAAAGCACCATCAATCTTAACACCGCTCTTTTGGCCGGCTCAGTGGATTGCTCAGATTTCGGCGCAGGGAATCAACAAGTTGGACGTCAGAGACCCAGTTAGAAAGTCGGTAATTATAAAGACGACAGACGGACAAATATATAATGAAGGGAAGAAACCAGCGTAAAAAGGTAGAGAATACTCAAAATCAGAATGCCTCTCCCTCTACAGGGGATTGCAATTCCTCATCAGTAACGGAACAAGGCTTAATAGATTACACGGGTGTTCCAATAACAGAAGCAGGTTTCCAAACGTGGGTGATAAGAAACTTCTGTGAATTAAAAGAACTTATTCTAACCCAATGCAAAGAAACTAAGAACCTTGAAAAAAGGTTTGACGAAATGTTGAGAATGGATAATTTAGAGAAGAATATAAGTGAATTGATGGAGCCGAAAAACACAACACGAGAACTTCGCGAAGTATGCACAAGTTTAAACAGTCGAATTGATCAAGCAGAAGGAAGGATATCAGAAGTCGAGGACCAGCTCAGTGAAATGAAACGAGAAGACAAGAATGCAGAAAAAAGGATGAAAAGGAATGAGCAAAGTCTCCAGGAAATATGGGACTATGTGAAAAGACCTAATTTACGTTTGATAGGTGTACCTGAATGTGATGAAGAGAATGAATCCAAGTTGGAAAATACTCTTCAGGATATCATTCAGGAAAATTTTCCCAACCTGGCAAGGCAGGGTAATATTCAACTCCAGGTAATACAGAGAACACCACAAAGATATTCTTCAAGAAGACCAACCCCAAGGCACATAATTGCCAGATTTATTAGGGTTGAAATGAAGGAGAAAATACTAAGGGCAGCTAGAGAGAAAGTTCAGGTTACCCATAAAGGGAAACCTATCAGACTTACAGCAGATCTCTCAGCAGAAACCCTACAAGCCAGAAAAGAGTGGGGACCAATATTTAACATCCTTAAAGAAAAGAACTTTCAACCCAGAATTTCCTATCCAGCCAAACTAAGCTTTATGTGCGAAGGAAAAATTAAATCTTTTGTGAACAAACAAGTACTTAGAGAGTTCACCACCACCAGGCCTGCTTTACAAGAGCTTCTGAAAGAAGCACTATACATATAAAGGAACAACCAATATCAGCCTTTCCAAAAATATATCAAAAAGCAAAGAACACAATAAAAAATTCACATCAACTAATGGGCAAAACAGCCAGCTAGCATCAAATGCTGGTATTAAACTTATATATATTTTAATTGGATAAAAAGCCAAAACCCATCGGTATGCTGCATCCGGGCCCATCTTACATGAAACAATACACAAAGACTCAGAGAGAAGGAGGAAGATTTACCAATTGAACAGAGAGTAAAAATAAACTAATAAACAAAAAGTAGGAGATGCAATTCTCACCTCTGATAAAGTAGACTTTAAAGCAACAAAGATCAAAAGAGGCGAGGAATGACATTACATAATGGCAAAAGGATCAATGCAACAAGAAGAGCTAACGATTCTATAGATCAACGAGATAGAAAATTAACAAGGATATTCAGAACTTGAACTCAGACCCGGAACAAGTAAACTTAATAAATATTTATAGTACTCTCCACTTCAAATACACAAAACATACATTACCACCTCACACCTATTCCAAAGGTGACTATATAATTGGAAGTAAATCACTCCTCAGTAATCGCATAGCATTTCATAGGTTTAAATTAAATATTGGTTGGCTGTTTGTTTGTTATCTTCTTCCCTTATTCCTTCCTGACTACATCATTAAGTATAATTATCAGTATAAAAGAGGTTTTCAATACCCATTACTAAATTGCATTCTAGCCTGGGCAAGAAAGCAATACTCCCATTCTCTCTCCCTCTTTCTTTTCCTTCTCCCTCCTCCCCATTCTCTCTCTCTCTTTCTCTTCCTTTTTTCTCCTTCCTATTCTCTCTCTCTTTAAAAAAAAAAAAAAAAAAAACCATACAAGTTTAACGTGTACAATGTAAAAAAAAAAATAATAATAAATAAATAAATAAATAAATAAATAAATAAATAAATAAAATTAATTTTGGCCAAGCGCAGTGGCTCACACCTGTAATCCCAACACTTTGGGAGGCTGATGTGGGTGCATCACTTGAGGTCAGGAGTTTCAGACCAGCCTGGCCAACATGGCAAAACCCTGTCTCTACCAAGAATCCAAAAAAAAAAAAAAAGCCAGGTGTGGTGGCACACACCTGTAGTCCAGCTACTTGGGAAGTTGAGGCCTGAGAATCGCTTGAACCTGGGAGGGGGAGGTTGCAGTGAGCCAAGATTGCACCACTGCACTCCAGCTCACGTGCCAGAACGAGACTCTCTCTCTCTCTCTCTCTCTCTCTCTCTCTCTCTATATATATATATATATATATATATATATATGGTTTTTTTTTTTTTTTTTAATTTTTGTAGAGACGGGCAATATGTTGCCCAAGCTGTTCTTGAACTCATGGCCTCAAGTGATCCTCCCGCCTCCTTCTCCCAAAGCACTGGGATTATAGGCATGAGCTACCTCACCCACCCAGACTAGATTATTTTTATTTAGAGAGATTCAGAGGAGTGAAAATGGATAACAGCAAGTGACTTTCGAGTCAAAATCTGGTCCAGGAAGGAAAGGAATCTTGATTTATTCCTAACACCAACATACATATTAATAAAAGCTTCAAACATCAAATGTGTTTTTCAGTGTTGTATTTGTTTCCTGTGCTCGTGTGCCTGAGATGGGGTTCAGCTTTGAAATGTAGCCACATGCAACACGAATGAGGTCATCAAGATACCACAGATTTGCCTGAGGGCGTTTAAATGCCTTCAAATATTGTCTGTTCTGGAATCAAAATATAGTTAGGAGGCTGTTATGTTGCCAGTATGGGAGTGTTAGAATTTTTGGCTTATGGAGACTTAATATGGAAGCTGGGCAGGATAAGGATTGAGACACGAGCAGCAATGATCAACTTAAACTAAATGCACTGTGACCATTCATGAGATAAGGGACAAGCAGGTTCTGTTACAATAAAAATCAGCATACTCTTGGACTTACGAATCAGAATTAGAGATGACTGAACCTGTTTGGTCAAGAATATGCTCTTCTTTAAGCCAAAACCTAATTCTTTGCTGAAGACACCTGCTTGCCTTGAGGATCAAGGTATTGCTCCTGATGGCTGCAAACTACCAGAAAATCAAAATCAGTATCTTTGGTTCCTCAGCATTTAAGGAAATCTCAGATTAAAGAAAACTGGGGTTTATGCAGTATTAAAGCTGCTTTAAAAAGGCTCTATGGTGTAGTCTGGAAAAAGTGACTAGAGTACAAAGAGACTCATACTTCTGAGGCTCTGCAGTCGGGAAATTTCATCGTTAGAATTAGGGCTGCACACAGCATAAGAGGGAATAAATAAGCAGAGAAGGCAGCTAGTGGAGGTCAGGAGTGTGCTTTGGGTCACGATGGCCTGGTTTCCAGAAACCAGTGTTGTGATCTTGGGTAGGTAAAGTACCTACTCTACCGAGCCTGCTTTTACATTTATAAAGGTAGAAAATGATGACAATATCTGACCTGCTTACCTCACAGGGTATTATAAGGCTCCACTGAGACAATAAAAGATAAAACATGGGAGAAACGAAGTATGAAGCGCTATAAAAATATAAGATTTCTGCTACGATATCAACCTGGAGAAGCATAAACAAGAAGAGAAATGTTGGACTAGTGTGTAAATCAAATAATTGGATGAATAAATGAATGTGTGATTGATGCCACGGTGCATATATATTAAAGTGAGTCGTGGAAATTTACAAACGATTTCAAGGTAAACTCAGGATGTAAACCATGTTTTCGGAATAGATGAATAAGCTTTATTGGGCAATTGGGATTTTGGAGGCTGGAAGGAAAGAAAGAAAGGAGGAGGAATGGATATAAGGGAAAGAGGGAAGTCACATTAAATTAGTCAGAGTGCAGGAGACGTTGCAGACAGTATATACAAAGATTAGGAAGAGATGGTGGGAAGAATCAAAACAGGTTGAAGAACAGAAGGCAACAGGACACTGGGCCAGTTGTAAACAACCAGGTGCTGTTCATATTTATTTAAGCCTCACAAACCACCCCATGAGGTAAGTATCATAATCCCCATTTTACAGAATGGGGAGGAGGAAATAGACTCAGAGATCCTTATCTGGCTTAAGGATATACATTAGTAGATGGAACTTTCATAAAAACTCAGCTCTTTCTGAAGTCCAAGCTTCTATTCTTTCTTCTATGTCAGAGGTCAGGATTTATAAAGTAATGAGAGATCCCAGATATTCCGATGAGGGTGGAATGGTGGGATGGGTGGGGTGGGAATAATACAGGCCAAACAGTGAGTAGAGAAAATGTCTCCTTCTTCACAACCTTATTTTGGTTTCAAATGACCCAATTTAATCAAATTATTTTAATATACTCATCTCCTAAATAATCAAACTTACACGTGTTTTTTCCCCCTTCTCTCTTTAGCAAAAAGAAGGTAATTATATTCAGGCTAGCCTGCCTTTTTAAACACACAAATAACAACCTCTTAGCTCTCCCTTCCTTCCCCACCCAAATCACCTCCTCTGGAAATAAACACATTACCAATGTTGGAGTTGCTGCACGACCAGAATTACGGGATGATCAACAGTAGGAAATGATATTGCAAATACAATTGAGGGCATAATACATAAACAGCCTTATAAAATTTGTCTTACAAAACTTCCTCTTACAGACATCCTCCCATAATTGGCGTGTGATGCCACTGGCCAAAGTATCAGGGCAGAAATAGAGAGCCTCCTGGTCCTCATTATAATTAATTGGCTGTAATAGAAACTTTAAACAATTGGGTTCATGATGTAATTCTGGCATGTACTTCCTTGGATGAGATCTTCCATGGGCTGCAGGAAATGGGTCAGTAGGGACGTACACATGCGCCAGGTGCACAAGATCCATGGAAACTTTAGTTCTCGTTTTCCTACCCGTAAGCCAACTCTTTGGCTATGTTCCTTTTCTAGGGAGAACTCTAGAATCTAAAAAAAAAAAATCACGAATTTTCCAGAAAGCATATGCTATAATGTCACTCAGGAGGTAAAACCAACCTCTCACATCATGAAAGACCCCTCACAGAGATTCTCCAGATCAGTTTTTCAGAGCTCTTGGTGACTATCAATACCGATTGCTCTTTTTTCTCTTTCTTTCTGCCCAAAAGTTGAGCTGTGAAGAGATCTTCTCACTATTATAGGAGCTGGGCAGCCTAGGTTTGAATCCCTGGTGACTTTACTTGAAAGCTACTTCACCCTCTCGGAGCTGGAGCTCTTCATCCTCAAAATGGAGCTAATCAAAGTACACGAGGTCGAGCAATCCTTCACCTCCGCTGGCTGCTACAATCCGTACATTCCCCGCAACATCTTCCCTCTCCTCTTAGCGCAGCTTAAATTCCTTTGCCTAAGCTCTCAACTCCCTTACCCTTTTCTCTTGCCAGTTTTCTCTTGACAATTCCCTGACCCTGGTGAAGTCCACGGCCCCGCCTACTTTGTGCTTGCACCTGGGCCACTGAATGTGGCTGGACAACAGCATTACCACACTCACTGCTCTCCTTTTAAGTTCATGATTATGGACTTCAAGTGGGACCCTAATGCTGGTCGGTAAAGCCCATATATTGCCCTAGACCACTTACTTTCCCAGTGAAATAACAGCAGCAAGCAAACAAGAACTTAACCTTCCTTCCACCACGATGTTTACCACTCACCTGCCTCTGTTCTCATAGACTCTGCCTTTACTTCTGTAACCATGAATAAACTTGCTGAGCTCCAGCTCAGGCCATTCCTTTCACCTGTTACAAAGTCATGGATCCCGTATCCTTTCATCTTTCACAGAACTGGCTGCAGCAATTCACTCCTCTCTCTTTTGCATCACCCGTTTCCCACCCTTTACTGCATCATTCCCATCCACATACATACCTGTCTTCAATCTCAGCCAAAGGCTCTCTCCTGGCCCCACTCTCCTTTCCAGCTACTGCTTCATTTCTCAAATCTGTTTTTTAGCAAACTCCTAGAAACAGTAGTCATTACTGGCTGTTTCCAATCCAATTTCCATTCTTCCTTAAACTCACATGATTTCAGTCCCTCCTGTTATTGATCCAGCAGTCGGTTGGTCCTCACTCATCATCTCCATTTACCTACAGCAGCCTTTGACACAATGGAGAATGTGCTTCTCTGAGAAACGTCATCTTTACTTGGTGTACCAGTTACAAGGACTGCGTAATAAATTACCCTGAAACGTAATGGCTTTAAACAACCAACTCATTCATTTCGCTCATGAATCTGCCGTCTGGACAGGGCTTCACGGGGGCTACTCATTTCTGCCCCACTCCATGTCAGCTGGATGGCTTGAAGGTCAGGGTCTGGAATGACCCAAAGTTCTTTCACTCATGTGGCTGGTGCCTGGGCCAGGAAGACTCAAACACCTAGAGGCTGAAACACTTAGGCTCCTTGTTCCTCTCTGTCTCTCTGTCTAACTGTCTCTCTCCATGTCTCCCCAGCATGCCAGTAACCATAGCGGAGTGGCCAGACTTCTCACAAGTAGGCTTGGGCCTCCCAAGTCATGTGTCCCAAGAGAAAGAAGCCAGACAAAAGCTACTGTGGTGGCTTTTGCCATCTAGCTTTGGAAATCATCCAGTTTCACTTTTAGCAGTCACAGGCCTGTCATATTCCCAGGGAGAAAACATGGTCCCCTACCTCTTTTTTTTTTTTTAAGAGACGGGGTCTCTCTATATTGCCCAGGCTGGAGTGCAGTGGCTATTCACAGGCATGATCCCACTACTGATCAGCACGGGAGTTTTGACCTGCTCCGTTTCTGACCTGGGCCGGTTCACCCCTCCTTAGGCAACCTGGTGGTCCCCCGCTCCCAGGAGGTCACCATACTGATGCCGAACTTAGTGCGGACACCCGATCAGCGTATCACACTACAGCCCAGAACTCCTGGGCTCAAGCGATCCTCCCACCTCAGCCTCCCAAGTAGCTGGGACTACAGGCATGCGCCACCGGGCCCGGCAGTCCCCTACCTCTTGAAGGAGCAGTGTTAACCTCACAAGGCAAGGAAGATAGTGGTGAAGCTATCTTTAGAAAATGACCTATCGGCGGGTGCAGTGGCCCACGCCTGTAATCCCAGCACTTTGGGAGGCCGAGGCGGGTGGATCGCCTGAGATCAGGAGTTGGAGACAAGCCTGGCCAACATAGTGAAACCCCATCTCTACTAAAAATACAAGAAATTAGCTGGATTATGGTGGCAGGTGCCTGTAATCCCAGCTACTTGGGAGGCTGAGGCAGGAGAATCACTTGAACCCGGGAGGCGGAGGTTGCAGTGAGCTGAGATCATGCCATTGCACTCCAGCCTGGGCAACAAGAGTGAAACTCTGTCTCAAAAAAAAGAAAAAAGAAAATCAACCTATCACCTATTGCTTCTGGGGTACTGCAGTCTCCTGACTCAGTGGGAGCTCCTTCTCATCTGGCTTTAAGAGTTCCTCTTAATCTTTTCCACCCCTTAAATTTGGAGTCCCCATGGCTCTGTCCTGGCACTTGTCTTTTCCACTTCCTTCTCTTTCTTGGTAATCTCAAAGAGTCATGGCTTTCAGCATCACCTATATTCTAATGATTCCCACATTCGTATGTTTGGACCAGACCTCTCCCATGAATGTCTACTCAGTATCTCTTCTTGGATGTCTAATGGGCATCTTGAACATAATTTAGTGGAAATAGAACTCCAGATCTTCCCAACCAGCATGCCCCATTCATACCTTCCCCCTGCAGTGATGGCAACTCTATCCTGCCAGTTGGTTAGGGGCAAACCCCATCTTTGCTTCCTTTCTCCTGTCACACCCTCCACTCAGGGATTAGCAAACTCTGTTGGCTTTGCCTTCAAAACACATCCAAGATCTAAGATTTTATATCTCGACTTCTGCCTTCTTGATCCAAGGCACCTACATTACCTCTGGCAATTACCTACTTTTTTTGACTCGAAGCTAGAACTCTCTCTTTGTTGCTGCTGTGCATTCTGCCATAGTTTCACAGTCAAGTTGGGACCAACTTGGAAAACACAACCACAAAGTGTGCACATTTAAGTGTCCCAACCACTTTGCTAAGTGTCTTCTTTCCAGCCCTAAGCTGCCTCTGATGGCTTGTAGCAGGGTGAACAACAGTATCCCTCACCTGGTGTCTTGAGGCTGACATGGCATTAGGTCAAATCAAGATAGGGTGCAAAGGTCGTATTCTGTGTGAGCAGAATGAGACATTCTACCGCAGGGATTTTTAAAAACAAAATTCTAAGCATGAACCCATCTGAGAAATTGGTAGAAGCCCCAGACACCCTTCCCAAAAAGGCAAGTACAACGTAGGAAAATAACTTGAGAAGGTCCATGGTGGAACACTGCCATCCATTCTTATGTTGCATGTCCTTGGGTAAAGAGCTGGTTCCTTCAAGACCAAGGACCAGGTGCTATTAACAGCCGATTGTCTCCATGCTTTGACATCACTTTTGTCCTTTCCTCATGGCCACGGGTGAGGGGTCAAGGATAAGAACTGCCTCCTGAGTTATTAAAAACTCTGCCTCCAAAAAAATAGTTTGTAACAGTGATTAATAACGCAACTGCCTAGTTCCATTTTAATGCTTGAGTTGTGAGAAAAACGTTCTATGTTTGGAAGAATGGACCTGTTTTTGTGTCCTACTTTTAGGCAGGCAACACCTGCTGTAATCTCAGGAACTTAGTTACTTGATTGGTCAATTATTTTTAAATGTATTTACAAAAATAGAAACTGCATGATTTACACTAACATCTAATTAGTCCTCTTCATTATTCCAGGGAGATTTTAGAAGTAACTACAAAAGTAAGAATTCTCTTTGTTGAAGACATTGCAAACAAAATTGTAAAATGAGGTCTCCTGGGCTTCATCAAACTTGAATTGGTAATGGATCACCTATATTAAGGAATACTGTAAATTCAGGAACACTTCCCATGAGAGAATGTTTGACTGTGGTTTTCCAAAAGGGCTAAAATAGTTTTCACCATTACATTTGCAGTTGTGCATATGGAGTGAAAAATGGTCAAGACGTCTGGTTTATTTCTTTATTGCATATATTTTAAATGTGTGAATAGTAAGAACTTGCCTTATATTTCAAATAGCTACGCTACTTTGTAGGAACACTGATTGGAATAATGAATACACTGGATTTGCATCAGCTTGTTCAGAGGATTCGTGTTTATGTCCCCACCCATCAGAGCTAAATTAGGTAGGCAACTCGTGGTTCCAACTTTTTTGCACTAAAGTTATGCACAATCTACCATGCAATTGTTGACACCCTGAAGGTGCCGAATGTGTGAAAAGGAGTGTGAGGAGTTAGAGAAGTAATGAATAAAGGTGGAAAAAAGTGGTAACAGTGAGCAGACCAGTTCCTGATCCCCCTCATATACTGATAATGACATAGCATTCATGAAACCCAGGATGGAGATTACAGATTAGGTTTCAGGGTCATATCTTAGTTCAGGTTCCCTGGAAGCAAATCCTAACATTATTATTATCGTTATTATTTTTCAGAGACAGGGTTTCTCTCTACTGCCTAGGCTGAAGCGCAGTGATGAAAGCTTGGCTTACTGTAGCCTCAACCTCCTGGGCTCAAGTAATCCTTCCCCAACTTCCCGAGTAGCTAGAACTACAGGTATGCACCACCATGCCCAGCTAATATTTTTTTTTTTTTGGTAGAGACAGGTTGTCACTATGCTGCCCAAGCTGGTCTCAAACTCTTAGCCTCAAGTGATCCTCCTTCCTTGGCTTACAAAGTGCTGGAATTACAGGCATAAGCCAACATGTCCAGCCCCTAAGATTAATAGTTTTGTGGAAGTGATTGATTAAGGAAGTGTCCCCAGGGGACACACTAAAGCAATGGGAAAGCAGAAAAAGGCAGGAAGAAGCTAAGCAAGGATGCAGGGTTTAGCAAAGTCCTGCAAAGTGTGACTTCAGCCTGATCCTGCAAAGGACTCTGGAATGTAACTTACACCCCAGAATTCGTGCCCTGAGACAGGGAGCTGAGCTTCCAGCACCCAATAATCACTGAAGGAGTAACTTCCCAGCACTCCAAGTTATTTGCACATTTGCACAAAATGTTCACATGTGCACAAAATTGTTCCAGTTGCTTGAACCCAGGAGGCAGAGGTTGCACTGAGTCTAGATCATGCCATTGCACTCCAGCCTGGGTGACAGAGCAAGACTCTGTCTCGAGGAAAAAAAAAAAAAGAAAATCTAGACAGAGTGCTGACAGAGCCTGCTTATAGGTCACCCAACCTTTCGGAGTCTTACCGGTGGTCTAGGAAGATGGGAGTTTGTTCAATCTAGGTACCAGAATCCAACCAAATATGACCACAAGCAAGAGTTTTTATGTTTGTTCATTTTGTTTTATTTGTTTTTTGTTTTTTGTTTTTGTGTTTGTTTTAGACAGAGTCTCACTTTGTTGCTCAGATTGGAGTGCAGTGGCCCAATCTCAGCTCATTGCAACCTCTTTCTCCCAGGTTTAAGCAATTCTCCTGCCTCAGCCACCTGAGTAGCTGGGATTACAGGCATGTACCACCACGCCTGGCTAATTTTTGTACTTTTAGTAGAGATGGGGTTTCACCATGTTGCTTGGGCTGGTCTCAAACTCCT
The DNA here is from genome assembly GCF_030222135.1 of Aotus nancymaae. NCBI lineage: Eukaryota > Metazoa > Chordata > Mammalia > Primates > Aotidae > Aotus > Aotus nancymaae. The sequence goes on along the minus strand of NW_026988412.1, from coordinate 4,980,571 downwards.
GGCCTCAAGTCATCCACCTGCCTCAGCTTTCCAAAGTGCTGGGATTACAGGCTTGAGCCACCGCACCCAGCCAAGTTTTTATAGTCTTTATAGACAGAATAAACTACCTAGCTCTGGACTCTGTGATATGATTTTATCAGTCACTTCCTTGTTTCCTTGTGTATTTGAGCTTTATTCGGTGCCAGGACTCTAGGGCAGAAGTTAAAAAAAATAAACTGGAAACAGTCATTGTGCATGCAATTGAAAATAAACATAAAACTTACCAGTGCTCTTTGTGCATAGGATTTATTAACAGTGTTCTTGGTTCACTGGTAAATCAGGAGCTGTGACACTTCTTTTCTTTCAAATGGATTGCTGCAAAAGAAATTACAATAATTATAGCTTTAGGAGTAATTTAGTAATTTGTCAACATTTTTTTTTCATCCAACAACCAGAACACAACAAATAGATTTATTTTTAGAAACACAGCTGATGTTTTGCAGAAAACCATGAAGAAAACTTTGAAAACATACTGGAAGTATAATGTTAGTCAGCCGTTCCTCATCAGATAATATCTGAGCAAATATATACAAGAAACTATTATAAAATGATTATTTATAATTAGATATGAGCATATGAACAATAAAGATAATTAAACATATGGTGCCATGGAACCTTCTCCATGACCCAAATCATTGATATCAAATAATTTCAACAGTGAGATTACTATCCACATAACTGAGAAATAAATCAGTTTTTGCAAAGCTCATGCTTCTTCATTATTGTTCATTTAGAGAGATTCATTTAAAACAAATTGATTTGGCCTAGCATGGTGGCTCACGCCTGTAATCCCAGCCCTTGGGAGACTGAGGTGGGCAGATCACCTGAGGCCAGGAGTTTGAGACCAGCCCAGGTAACACAGAGAAACCCAGTCTCTACTGAAAATACAAAAATTAGCTGGATGTGGTGGTCCACATCTGTAATCCCAGTTGCTCAGGTGGCTGAGGTATGAGAATCGCTTCAACCAGGGAAGCAGAGGTTGCAGTGAGCTGAGATCGTACCACTGCACTCCAGCCTTGGCAGCAGAGTGAGACTCTGCCTCAAAATAATGACAATAATAATAACAATAAAATAATAAAACAAATTGATTCATGTCACCTAAATCATTTATTCTCTAAGTATAGATCAAACTATTTATGAATTATCTTTTTTTTGTTTTCAGAGACCCCTAAAATATTAAAGAATAATTCCAAATTATAGATAAATTATTTACAAAACAGTAGTCTTAGATTACCACTGTGTACCAGGTGTTTTTTTGCTGAATTATTTATTTATTTTTTAAGTTATAACCTATATACAGCAAAGGGCAAAAATTGCAAATACACAGCTCAGTAAATTTTAGACATGTCTACAGTCATGAAACCAACAAGACATAAAATGTTTCAAGCACCTGAAAGGCTGTGCCCTCTCCATGATCCCCCAGAAGTAGCCACAATTCAGACTGTGATTAGCATAGATGTTTTGTGGTTTCTGAATTTCATACATGTGGAATCCTACAGTATATATAGCCTTTTGTGTTTCATTTTTTGACCAACTTTATGTCTGAAATTCATCCCTGTTGCTGCATTTCTTACTTCTTTAACTACATAATTTTCCCTAAAATACTCAAAACACCTTGATAATTAAGGCTTATCTTTTGTATTAGACAGATTTGGAGGATTGAAACTAAGCTAAAATTCTTTGCTTGATTGACTTGCTCTAAAAAAGCCCATAGTCTCAAATTGTCAAAGGAAATGTAATGTTTTGTAATACTATAATAATTTTGAACAATTCTACTTGCAATTTCAGTAGTGTTCTATATTTATTGATTATTAAATCAGGCTGCATTGCCACTTCCAAACTAGAAGACAGATGAAAAGCTACATGGCTAAATAAAATTTTCATCACATAAATTCATCGACTTGCCTGATGCTGTAAGTGCAATTTAACTTCAGCCTCATTTAACAACCTCCATGGGCTGATGTCTGAACAGCTATTTCTCTACCGAACAACTAAAATGCAGTTGATAAAGGGATAAGGCATTCACCTTAGATGGCTGCAAAGGTATTCATCCATTGTGAGGTAGAGAAAGACTTAAGACCCTCCTGAGGTTCTTTATAAATGAAAGTGACCTCAAGATCTGGGGCAAAGAGCTGCATGCACAGATAACAGACACAGGGCAGTGAGCAAGGTTACCCCAGGGCAGTCAGCAATCTGCAGAGGGGTTGGCTGGTGTGGTTGGCCCTCTGGGTTTCACTTTGGCCCTCTATCTATTAGGCAACACTTCCTGGCATTGAATTTCTCTAGATGGCATGATGCTTAACAAAAACACTCCAATAAGCTGCAAAAATCAAGCCTGTCGCTGAAGCTCAGAGAACAACTTCTGCTAATACAGTGTTAAAATAAATCATCAATCAGTGAATGCACTCTGATCAGACAGAATGGGTAATAAGTGGTAGAATCCCAGTTGAAGTGTGCTTAAGTAAAACATACATACCCACATGAGGGCTTCCTTAGGGAAGCATCTGGAAGTGAAATTACTGGATTCTAGGGTGTGCGTGCCTTAGGCGTTAATAGCTACAGTCACATTTTCCAGTGGTGTTTTTGATACTCTGGCTCCCCTGCCTCCATGTTTGGTTGGCACATAGGGCCACTCCTTTGCCCTGTCCTCTGTGCCTTCAGTGCCACCCTGTGCTTTATGCACATCGATCTTGCCCAAGGAGGCTGCCCCACATTTGGTCTGCCTTTTGCTGCAAAAGGATAAAACCTTTGAAATCCAGAGTAGCTGCATCATTTATTTCAGATGGAGATGCATCTTCAACGAAGCAGGAAATATTTACAGGTAGCAGGAAAAGTTTTCAATTGAGATCTTATGCTACCTAGAAACATTATGCCATGGTTTGTAAACCCAAATGCCTATGTGGGGCTGTATAGCACAATAGGAGGCGGTGGGGACCTCTGGGGACCTGCCTAGCCCATCCTCATGAAGATGGCAGCAGCTACTCAGTGAGTCACTATATAATTCTCACAAAACAACATGTGAGAAAAACACTACCTAAGAACTAACAGAAACCTACCAGACTCTTCAGGCAAAGCCTCCCCTTATAGATAAGGATAGTGGGCATTAAAAAGGTTATTTTTCATGTTCTAAGACAGAGCTAGTGAGTGACAGAGCCCTGAACTCCTGGAGCTGCATCCTTCCCAACACCATACTGCAGTACCTGCTTGTGCTGGTGAATCTCTGTTTCCCTCCCTTCATCCCCTTGTGGGTCAATTCTGCTCTCCCCTCTCTCGCTGTATGCCCTGGATTGACTTATTGGGACTCCCTTAATCCCTGGACTCTGGATGGATTTGGCCAATGGCAGGCACCAGCAGGAGAGTGAGGACCAGGGAAGAAAAAGGCTGGGGTGCTTCCTCCTCATTTTCTCTGTTCTCTGGGCAATGTTTTTCAGTAGTGGCTGCATCCATCCGTCACTTCAGCTTATAGGAGTTTTCTCTCCCAGGAGCAGTTCTCACTGGACTCCTGGGACACTCCTCTTACCCTTTGCCTCTTTAGATCTGGGGGGACAACAGCCCACTTCTGTTGGCCCCTGGGTGATTCTCCATCCACTGTCTACCCTACCTGCCCCACTGTCAAAGTCTATCCATTAAACTCTCTGGAACCATCTAAGTTCAATTGTTTCCCACTGGAAAACTGATGTATGCCTGTTTGTACACTGGATGAGACATGAACTGAGAGTGAAAAGTTAGTTTTGTATTTTTATTTCTTTAATGAAAAATGTTTCTTCTACTTCATTTTATATCACACAAAAAACTCCTTGAAAGTTTTCAAACTGTATATTCCAAGGTACATCCAAATGGCCAATGAACATATGAAATATGTTCAATTTAATTAGTCATCAGGAACATGCAAATTATAGCTGTCAGAATGGCTAAAATGAAAAAGATAGATAATACCAAGTGCTGGAGAGAAGGCAGAACAACTGAAACTCTCAAGCACTGTTGACAAAGGTGTAAACTGACACAACATCACCCTGGAAAACAGCTTGACAGTACCAAACATGACTCTATGGTCCAGAAATTCCATTCCAGGTAATCTATTAGAAACGCCCGAAGAGATCCAAGATGGCTGATCACTAGCAGCTCGGGCACCTAGCTCCCAGTGAAAGCGCAGAGAACGAGAGGACGCCACATTTTCAGACGAATATTTGTTGCTCATGGACCAAGAGATTCCCAGCGGAGGAGCCCCACAGGTCGCCAGGGCGACTCTTGTGGCCGGTGCGGTGGTTTAGCTGGTGCCTTAGAGTGGCAGTTCTTGGTGCAGAGTCCGGAGATTCCCGGGCAGAAAAGCACCATCAATCTTAACACCGCTGTTTTGGCCGGCGCAGTGGATTGCTCAGATTTCAGCGCTGGGAATCAAAAAGTTGGACGTCCGCTCAGAGACCTAGTTAGAAAGTCGGTAATTACAAAGACGACAGAGGGATAAATATATAATGAAGGGAAGAAAGCAGCCTAAAAAGGCAGAGAATACTCAAAATCAGCGTGCCTCTGCCTCTACAGGGGATCGCAGTTCCTCATCAGTAATGGAACAGGCTTAATGGAGAACGAGTGTGTTCCAATAACAGAAGCAGGTTTCAAAATGTGGGTGATAAGAAACTTCCGTGAATTAAAAGAACTTGTTCTAACCCAAAGCAAAGAAACTAAGAACCTTGAAAAAAGGTTTGATGAAATGCTAACGAGAATGGACAATTTAGAGAGGAACATAAGTGAATTGATGGAGCTGAAAAACACAACACAAGAACTTCGCGAAGTATGCACAAGTTTAAACAGTCGAATTGATCAAGCAGAAGAAAGGATATCAGAAGTCGAGGACCAGCTCAGTGAAATGAAACGAGAAGACAAGATTGGAGAAAAAAGGATAAAAAGGAATGAGCAAAGTCTCCAGGAAATATGGGACTATGTGAAAAGACCTAATTTACGTTTGATAGGTGTACCTGAATGTAATGAAGAGAATGAATCCAAGTTGGAAAATACTCTTCAGGATATCATTCAGGAAAACTTTCCCAAGCTAGCAAGGCAGGGTAATATTCAACTTCAGGTAATACAGAGAACACCACAAAGATATTCTTCAAGAAGACCAACCCCAAGGCACATAATCGCCAGATTTATTAGGGTTGAAATGAAGGAGAAAATACTAAGGGCAGCCAGAGAGAAAGGTCAGGTTACCCACAAAGGGAAACCTATCAGACTTACAGCAGATCTCTCAGCAGAAACCCTACAAGCTAGAAAAGACTGGGGACCAATATTTAACATCCTTAAAGAAAAGAACTTTCAACCCAGAATTTCCTATCCAGCCAAACTAAGCTTTATGAGCAACGGAAAAATTAAATCTTTTGCGAACAAACAAGTACTTAGAGACTTCACCACGACCAGGCCTGCTTTACAAGAGCTTCTGAAAGAAGCACTATACATATAAAGGAACAACCAATATTAGCCTTTCCAAAAACATATCAAAAAGCAAGAACATTAACACAATGAAAAATTTACATCAACGAATGGGCAAAACAGCCAGCTAGCATCAAATACCAGTATTAAACTTATATATATTCTAATTGGATAAAAAGCCAAAACCCATCGGTATGCTGCATCCGGGCCCATCTTACATGCAACAATACACAAAGACTCAAAACAAAGAGAGGAGGAAGATTTACCAACCAAACAGAGAGTAAAAATAAATAAACAAAAAGCAGGAAATGCAATTCTCGCCTCTGATAAAGTAGACTTTAAAGCAACAAAGATCAAAAGAGGCAAAGAAGGACATTACATAATGGCAAAAGGATCAATGTAACAAGAAGAGCTAACGATTCTATAGATCAACGAGACAGAAAATTAACAAGGACATTCAGGACTTGAACTCAGACCCGGAACAAGTAAACTTAATAAACATTTATAGAACTCTCCACTTCAAATACACAAAACGTACATTACCACCTCACACTTATTCCAAAAGTGACTACATAATTGGAAGTAAATCACTCCTCAGTAATCGCATAGCATTTCATAGGTTTAAATGAAATATTGGTTGGCTGTTTGTTTGTTATTTTCTTCCCTTATTTTTTCCTGACTACATCATTAAGTATAATTATCGGTATAAAAGAGGTTTTCAAAACTCATTACTAAATTGCATTCTAGCCTGGGCAAGAAAGCAATACTCCCATTCTCTCTCTCTTTTTCTCTTTCTTTTTCCTCCTCTTCTTCATTCTTTTTTTCTTTCTTTCTAAAAAAAAAAAAAAAGAAAAAGAAACGCCCACATATGTGTACTAAAAGACATGTGCCAGAATGTTCATAGAAGTATTTGCAACAGTAAAAACAGAAAACAGACAAATCCCCAGCAATAGTAGAATGAATTGTGGTTTGTTCACATTACAGAAATGCAAGTCTCTACAGAAATATAAATGAATGATTTACAACTACCTGCAATCATGTGAATAAATATCACAAATATAATGTTAAGTGAAGGAAGCCATACTCAAAAAGTATAAATATAGAAAAAATTATTCTACACTGTTAGAAGTCAGCTATAGATCCCCTAGCCGAAGGGGGCTTTGTGGGTCTGAGTGCTGGTTACAAGCGTGTGTTCAGTTTTTTGAGAAATTCATATATGTATATGTGTATATATATATGTGTATATATATAGAGAGAGAGAGAGAGAGAGAATGAGAGAGAGAGAGAGCCTCACTCTGTCACCCAGGCTGGAGTACAGTGGTCCGATCACAGCTAGCTGCAGCCTCAAATTCCTCGGTTCCTTGGGAGATCTGGGCTCTGCCTCAGCCACCCGAGTAGCTGGGACTACAGGTGTGCACCACCATGCCTGACTAATTTTTTATTTTTATTATTTGTAGAGATGGGGTCTCTCTATATTGACCAGGCTGGTCTCGAACTCCTGGCCTCAAGTGATCCTCTGCCTCGATCTTCCTAAACTACATAGTCTTGATATGTGTATTCTTCTGTATGTTTATTACACATTAATAAAACCTTTTTTTCATGTTCAAATCTGTACTCCGGCAAATGCTTGAATTAATATAACATAATAGTTCTAACTGGCAAATGACTCAAAAACAGAGGCACCAAATTGTTTCCCTCACCAACATCTAAATATTTTCAAATCTTGCAGCAAGTGTTGCAAGCAAACAGCTAGACTAGGACCAGTGCGTAATTGGGAACCAATCTATTTATAGCATGTTTGCCCCATTTATAAATTCTAGATGTCTATTGCCAGAAGAAATGAAATGATTTTCACATGGGATGTGACTGTACAATGTCCCCCTTTTTCTCATACACAAAGTGATAAACATGTGGGCCTAGATGTCTATTTTTAGAAGTGTTAAGAGATTTTTATCTTATGTCTAAAATATCTAATGTCTTATATTTAGAACTATCTGAAATATTTCTGCCACACAGTTGGGTTATCGCTTGGGCAGAAGAAAGTCTGACAGAGGTTGTGTTGGGTCTTAGAGTGGGGGGTGGGCAGTCAGACAGAATGTACAATAGTGCAATGTTCAGGGCCCCCGAATGGCTAGGAAGTTAAGGGGTGGGGGTAGCCATTGAGACAGCTAACCTTGTCAAAGAAAACTCTTAGAAACATTTAATCTGGATCACAGTCATCTATATGCCAGCCATGTCCAGCCTCAGAACGAGGAAAGGAAGAAAAGAAAAACACATCAACTTGGCACAGCACAGAGCAGAAACCACGCAGCCTCTGTAGTAAGGCCAGGAGGCTATTGTGACCACGCGCATACGCCAACTTACATTGGGGCCTGCTTTTTGTAAGTAAGGTTGGGAGCAGAGTCATACAGCAGTGACATCAAAGAATGTGGTGGAAGCTGTGGGACTGGGATGCAACAGTTCGTTAGGAGAACACTTCCAACAGCTACTTTAATTAGAGCATTAATTAGTGATGGAGCCTCATTATAGTTCCCCAAAATCTTAGTGCAGCTTTCCCACATTTCCAATTGCAAGAGAACAAAGGCAAAGTAAGCGAGACAAGGCAGGAGAGGGAGGACAAGAGAAAATGCACTGGCGAGTGTAACCGGCTGCGCTTTCACCTACTGAGAATTAGGAAAAAGTTTCCCTGTAAAAGACTCTCATAAGTGCTACGAGAAATATAGTAGTATGAGCACAGGTGACTAATGACCATTTTAATCTGTAGTCAAGAAAAAAGGAAGGAAGAGGAAAGAGAAATAGCCACAAAGATCTACAATTGTTATACAAGATGTGTATCTAGAAAATCTAAATTCCATATATCCAATCTTTCTTTTGAGACATGGTGGCAACTTGTCTAGTAGATAAAAAATAAATTGGAGCCGAGGTGGGTGGATCACGAGGTCAAGAGATCGAGACCATCCTGGTCAATGTGGTGAAACCCCGTCTCTACTAAAAATACAAAAAATTAGCTGGGCATGGTGGCGCATGCCTGTAATCCCAGCTACTCAGGAGGCTGAGGCAGGAGAATTGCCTGAACCCAGGAGGCGGAGGTTGCGGTGAGCCGAGATCGCGCCATTGCACTCCAGCCTGGGTAACCAGAGTGAAACTCCGTCTCAAAAAAATAAAATAAAATAAAAATAATAAATAAATAAATAAATAAATTGGATTTATAAAATGCTCACCAGCTATCATTGCAGTCTTTTGGACAGCAAATTTAAAAAAAGTTATATTAGAAGGAAAAATTATGATCCTGAGTGATTATATATATTGCTTCACCAAAGAATATATATTGAATTGTTTGGAAGTAAGCAGCAGCTTTTGCATAGACATAACCATGTGGACTTAAAGTATCCTAAACCTTTGCTCTGAATATTAACTCAGACCTCTTTGCAAATCATATTTTTTACCCCCCTTTCTAGCTGAAACACAAAACTTTCATTTTTCTCCCCCAACATTTGTCTAACAGGGATTGTTCATCTATCAAATTTGCAGGAAGGTGTCTGAGGTTGTTAGAAGGGTATTAAAATCACATGGCAAGAAAGAGACCTTTGAAATTCCTGTTTGACTAAATTTCTGAAGAGAAAGGAAAAGGAAGGAGGAAAGACAGTCTCATATATCTTTGTTGGCTTAATTCACTGATGACTAGTGATTATGCCAGGAAATTGTTATACTGTTTGCAGGAAAGTTGAAAGGGATAGGGCGTTTCAGACATTGGCCTCCCACATGGGGCACAGTAGCTTTGAAATAGGAATCGAGTCCCAGCTTCCAGAAACTGGAGAAGAAGACGGTACCCACTCAGAACCTTCAAGTCTCCACTAGTCAAACTTTCTAACTGTCAGTTCTCAGACACCAGACTTCCCTTTGCAGCAAAGTAGACATCAAAAAGCTAGAAGTTCAAAACAATTTAGAAACAAAATATGTATACTCAGTGATGACAGCTGAATACGATCACTATTAAACTTCGGTCATTTTCGCGCTCTTCTTGCTGTTCTTTTTCTTGCCTATTTATTTTTTTAAAAATTGTATATATGTAACCATGGGAGGTATTCCATTTTTTTTTTTTTTTAATTAAAGATAAAGAGAGAGAGAGAATGGGGAGGAGGAAAAAGGAAGAGAAAGAGAGAGAGAGAATGGGGAGGAGGAAAAAGGAAAAGAAAGAGGGAGAGAGAATGGGAGTATTGCTTTCTTGCCCAGGCTAGAATGCAATTTAGTAATGGGTATTGAAAACCTCTTGTATACTGATAATTATACTTAATGATGTAGTCAGGAAGGAATAAGGGAAGAAGATAACAAACAAACAGCCAACCAATATTTCATTTAAACCTATGAAATGCTATGCGATTACTGAGGAGTGATTTACTTCCAATTATATAGTCACTTTTGGAATAGGTGTGAGGTGGTAATGTATGTTTTGTGTATTTGAAGTGGAGAGTTCTATAAATGTTTATTAAGTTTACTTGTTCCAGGTCTAAGTTCAAGTCCTGAATATCCTTGTTAATTTTCTATCTCGTTGATCTATAGAATAGTTAGTTATTCTTGTTACATTGATCCTTTTACCATTATGTAATGTCCTTCTTTGCCTCTTTTGATCTTTGTTGCTTTAAAGTCTACTTTATCAGAGGCGAGAATTGCATCTCCTGCTTTTTGTTTATTTGTTTATTTTTACTCTCTGGTTGGTAAATCTTCCTCCTTCTCTTTGAGTCTTTGTGTATTGTTGCATATAAGATGGGTCTGGATGCAGCATACCTATGGGTTTTGGCTTTTTATCCAATTGAAATATATATAAGTTTAATACTGGCGTTTGATGCTCGCTGGCTGTTTTGCCCATTAGTTGATGTAAATTTTTCATTGTATTAATGTTCTTTGCTTTTTAATATATTTTTGGAAAGGCTGGTATTGGTTGTTCCTTTATAAGTATAGTGCTTCTTTCAGAAGCTCTTGTAAAGCAGGCCTGGTGGTGGTGAAGTCTCTAAGTACTTGTTTGTTCGCAAAAGATTTAATTTTTCCTTCGCTCATAAAGCTTAGTTTGGCTGAATAGGAAATTCTGGGTTGAAAGTTCTTTTCTTTAAGGATGTTAAATATTGGTCCCCACTCTTTTCTGGCTTGTAGGGTTTCTACTGAGAGATCTGCTGTGAGTCTGATAGATTTCCCTTTGTGGGTAACCTGACCTTTCTCTCTGGCTGCCCTTAGTATTTTCTCCTTCATTTCAACCATAATAAATCTGGCAATTATGTGCCTTGGGGTTGGTCTTCTTGAAGAATATCTTTGTGGTGTTCTCTGTATTACCTGGAGTTGAATATTACCTTGCCTTGCTAAGTTGGGAAAGTTTTCCTGAATGATGTCCTGAAGAGTATTTTCCAACTTGGATTCATTCTCTTCATCACATTCAGGTACACCTATCAAACGTAGATTAGGTCTTTTCACATAGTCCCATATTTCCTGGAGACTTTGCTCATTCCTTTTTATCCTTTTTTCTCCAATCTTGTCTTCTCGTTTCATTTCACTGAGCTGGTCCTCGACTTCTGATATCCTTTCTTCTGCTTGATCAATTCGACTGTTTAAGCTTGTGCATTTTTCTAAAATGTTTTTTTCAAAAGCATTTCTTGTGCTGCTGTCTCATCATCATAGCCATATTTTAACTGGCTGCAGAAAATTCCATAAAGTGGATTACCAGAATTTGTTGAACAGGTGCTCCATTTAGGGCATTTAGGACATTTTTTTTATCTGCCCAGCCTCCATCAGAGAACATCACTGTAGTCATTGGCCAGGAAGAGCCAAGCTCAGGGAAATAAAGTCCAAAAAATGTTCCATTGGGACCAACCAGATCTGCCCCATTTCCTACCAGCCAAGGACTAGTGAGGACTGGGTGGGTGGATGGAAAAGGAGTCAAAGAGTGTCCTGACTTAATCCCCAACCCTGATGGGCTTTGATGACATTGAAACAACATAGACAGCCCAGCCCAGAGCAGTTAATCAAATGCCAGTTTCCCCCTCAGGCTAACTAATGAGAATATTTTATATGCAAATCAGCCTACCTTTTAAAGTTAGCATCTCACTTTTTTGGGGAATGCACCTAGAGTAGAATCACTAAATGCAAAAAGGCGTTCCTGTGTGGAGGTATCCCTGACTCTCTCCAAGTTGCTCCTCTGTCCAGTTGTCAGAAGCTCCTTCCATTATTACTGCTCCTAAAATGAACACATTCAGATAATCAGACTGAGGATGGGGATGAAGATTAAGTAATTCCTGCCTTTCTCCTGCCCTCCCCTTTCCCCAGACCCCTGCAGCCTATCCTCAACTCAGCTGCCCAGTTGATTATGTGAACCCAAAAGTATCTGAGATTGTTCTCAATCAACTTAGAAAGTTTATTTTGCCAAGGTGAGAACGCATCTGTGACATAGCCTCAGGAGGTCCTGACAACAGGTGCCCATGGTGGTCAGGGTACAGCTTGCTTTCATACATTCTAGGGAGACATGAGACATCAGTCAGTACATGTAAGATTTATGTGGGTTCCAGCTGTAAGCAATGTAAGGGTGGGACAACTTGAAGTGAATCTGGGGAGGCTTCCAGGTCACAGGTAGATTTAAAAATTTTCTGATTGGCAATTGGTTGAAATAATTATTATCAATAGAAAGGAATGGCTGGGTTATGATGAGGGGTTGAGGAGACCAAGGTTTTGTCACACAGATAAAGCCTCTAGGTGGCAGACTTCAGAGAGAATAGATTATAGATGTTTCTTATCAGATTTAAGATCTGTGTTAATGTTAATGCTGATTGGCTTGTCTTTAAAAAAAAAAAAACTTTTTTTTTTTTTTTTTTTTTTTTGATACAGAGTCTCCCTCTGTCACCCAGGCTGGAGTGCAGTGGCACAATCTCGGCTACCAGGTTCAAGCAATTCTCCTGTCTCAACCTCCCAAGTAGCTGGGATTACCAGCACGTCCCACCATGCCAGGCTAATCTTTGTATTTCTAGTAGAGACAGAGTGTCACCATGTTGACCAGGCCATGGCCTCCCAAAGTGCTGGGATTTCAGGCATGAGCCACTGTGCCCGACATGGTTGTTTTTTCCTGAATTTAAAAAGGGAGGAGAGTATAATGAGGCATGCCCAACCCCCACTTGCATCATGGCCTGAACTAGTTTTTCAGGTTAACTTTGGAATTCCCTTGGCCAAGGGGAGGGATTCATTCAGTTGACAGTGGGGCAGGGGCTTAGAATTTTAGTTTTGGTTTACATTTACATTGAAACTGCACTGAATTCAGATTGCACCCTACGTTCTTCAAAGCCCCGCCCAGCCTCTTGCTCTAACAAATAGGCACACTCCCACTTCAGGCTTACACAGTGGCTGTTCCCTCTACTTAGAAGGCTCTTCCACAGGTGTGAATGGCATCCTCCCCAGGCATCTTCTGCATTCCGCTCAAGCATTCCCTGCCCTGTCCACACTGTCAAAAGTGCAGCCCCCAAACTTATTCTGCCCCATTCTCAGCCCTGCTTGTCCTTCTCCATCGTACTTACTATCATCCGACATCCTCTGTATTTTGCTTATTTGCTTCTGATCTGTCATACACAACCAAATGACCAGCTTGCTAAGGCAGGAGTCCTTGTGGGTGTGGTTTGCTGCTGTATTCCCAGCATTGAGAATGGAGTCCAGCTATTACACGATTCTCAACAAAGATTCATTAAATGAATGTTTTAAACCAGTGATTTAGTAATTGCTTTGAGACTGCCATTGTGTCATATCCCTTTTTGAGCCATATTAAACTTGCCCTTGAAATTCATGTCATTGAACCACCTTTTCTCTTCCTTCCTTCCCTCCCTCCCTCCCTTCCTTCCTTTCTTCCTTCCTTCCTTACCTCATTCCTTCCTTCTTTCCTTCCTTCTTTCTTTCAGATGGGGTCTTGCTCTATCACACAGGCTGGAGTACAGTGGTGTGATCTTGGCTCACTGCAATCTCCACCTCCTGGGCTCAAGGGATCCTCCCATCTCAACCTCCCAACTAGCTAGGACTAAAGGCACACACCACCATGTCCAGCTAATTTTTGTAGAGTTGGGGTTTTGCCATGTTGCCCAGGCTGGTCTTGAACTTCTGGCTGTGAGGTTTGTTCTTGGGTTCTTGCCAAGTTTAAAAAGAAGAAACTGAGGCCAACACAAGGAGATCCAATATGAAGGGTTTATTCAGGCTCCCGGGTGAGGTTCTGCAGTCCGACAGGAGGGGCCGGAGAAGTCGCACAGACTCCTCTCAGACGTGGGGTTTTATAGGGAGTTGAGGAGCTCGATTGATTGTGGGAGAGCAGGACTACTACTGGATAAGGTTACAAGCCTTTGTTTGCATACAGAACTTGGCTGCTATTGGTTAGAATTACTTGGCTGCTATTGGCTAGAAAGACTCAGCTGCTATTGGCTAGAAAGACTTGGCTACTATTGGCTAGAATCACAAGACCCCACTTGCATACTGGGTTCTTTAAGTGAAAGCCAGGCTGTGCGAGAAAGGGAGAAGGAAACATGCCTGAGCATGTGCGAGCTTTCGGAAAAAAGGAGCGGGGTGTGCGTCCAAGCTCCTGGCGAGGCAACCAGCCTTACACTGGCCTTAAGCAATTTGTGCACCTCAGCCTCCCAAAGTGCTGAAATTACAGATGTGAGTCACCACGCCTGGCCTGAAACACCTTTTAAGTAAGACCACCATATTAAGATGCTTTTTTATTTCAATAATGGAACTTTTTGACAATGTGACACAAAATAACAATCACTTTAACAGTCTATTCTGAGTCAGAATTTTTTAAACTCCCTTTCTTTACTCTTCTTTGCTTAGGACCACTGTATCTGCCTGCAAAAGTCATCTCAAACAGTGAGAACCTTTTTCTGGAAAGCCCTCAGATGAATACATGTAGCAACTCTTCCTTTCTCTAGGAGAAATGACCCAGGCCAGTTTACTAGAGCATAGAAAGCAACTCCCTGGCTTTGTCCCCAGAGGAGTCTGTCTGGGCTCTGATCTCTCAACAAAAGTATAACTCCCCAGTGATAAAATTTACCAGGTCATCTTTGTCTGAGATGTTGTAACAAAGCTTTGGAATCCAACTCAAGTCAAACAGAGATGGTATCATGGTTTTCCTTTGAAATAACAAGAATAGAGACTTACAAATGGAGAAGGTTGAAAATGAAATTGTGCAAATACTCGTGGGCTTCCCTGGGTGCCCTGCCACTTCACCTCCCTACTTCACACCAGATGTCCTCATTGCTGATGGCCACTCACTGCATTTCCAATTAGCACTTCCCTGTGACAGGCTAGAGGCACAGGGGAGTTTGGGTCTCTCTGAAGCGACCCTGAAACAATGGTTACTCTAAGTTGATGCATGAATATGTAACTCTCTTGCCCTTGGGTGGGATAACTTGGCTGGCAGATCACATTGGAGCTGAGCTCATCTAGGCATTGACTGGACCACACCCATGGACTGCTGTCCTCCATTCATTATGTCCTTAGCATCACTCCTCACATCAACTCCGCATGCCAATCCATATCCTAGGATCACTTTTTGAGAGACTCCAGACTGAGACAATATCCATTTCAAAAGGGCACCTACATGTGCCAAGGCCCCAATCAAATGACACTTTCATGGAAAACCTCTTTCTTATTGCTTGTATCCTTCTTTCTGTCATTGTCTCCTATTTCTTTCTTTTCTCCTGCTTTTCCACCCCCCACATTCTTATCTTTTGTCCCTTCTCTGTCTCTTTTTGTTGCCTAAATACCAGGGGTCTCTGTCTAGGTCCCATTGCTAGAGGCACAGAAAGCCAATCACTGAGACAACAAGTATTACCAGGGAAGAAGGCTTTCTTGGATGCTGCAGTTAAGGAGAATGAGAGATAAGCCTCAAATCTGTCTCCCCTATGGACTAAAATTGAGGTTGATACAGCAGAGGAATAGATGTAACTACCTACAGGAAGAAGTTAGGGAGGAGTAGGAAAGCAGTGCTGCTGAGTGAGGGGTCTGAGAGTCCATCCTCTGGAGGCAGTGATCTGGTGAGTTTCAGTCCCTTGCCTGAGGGTGGGTTTCCTGAGGAAGGAACTCAGATGAGAAAAATGTAGGTTTCAGATTTTAAGACCAGGAAGGTTGATTTCTACTTTTATTAAAATCCTTGTAAATGTCATCTCTGTGAGGAAATTGAGCTGGTTTCATTTTCTTTCATGCTGTGAAATGCCAGCTCATCCAGGTGATTGAAAACCCTTTACAGCCACTAAAACCAAGTGGTTATTCTCATAGAGCTGCACCTCAGGCCACTGGGAGGGCTAAGTGGGATTGGGACATTATTAATGGATTCACACAAGGTAAGATGAGATCTCTTTGCCTGCGGAAGCCTCAGCTTGCTGACACCTATGCCAAGGCAGCCTCCAGAAACTTGGCCTAGCCAGGGAGAAAGTCAATACACCAAGGGCAAGACTGCTGGGATGTAGCATCTTACTATGCTATCAGGTGAACATGACAATGAGCCCAGGCAATGCTTGCCTGGGGGGCTTCAATTTGCATTGTCACTGAGGCTTCCAAGAAGTTAGGACTGCCAAACTAGAATGTTCTGTGGAAGTTTGACAGTATAAAGAGGGGTTATGAGCCAACTGCTACATTAAACTCTGCAGTGAACAAGAATTCGATAATTTTAGCCTAGGGAAAAACATTACCTATGCCCTTCATGTGTCACTGCACTGCACTACAGGGCCTACGCTTTTAAAGCTGCTCTTCAGTGATTTGTGTTTGTTGAGACTCAAAGTTGGGAAAGATGGAAACATATGGAAATAAATTATTGGAAGTCACCATCACAAGTCAAAAGCCAGGATGGGATCTTTTATATGCTGATTTCATAAAGTCTATTTTTCCAATAAGAATAGACAGTACACCTGATCTTAGCCAAAAGGCTAAGAATCAATAGGTATGTGTTTCTGGTCACTAGAGCGCACATTTCTGGTATCTCCCCTCCCCTCCCCCACTCCCCACATCCCTTCAGCACCCAGCATCTCTCAGCATCCCAGTCCAGAATCTTCCTGGGGCCTCTGGGGTCCCTCTGTCCTTGGGAGCAGCCTTCCACCCACGGCTGATGGGAATGGATTAATAAATACTCCCGCAACCTTTCCCACCCTGAGACGTGCTCTACACAGTCTCCCAGCATTCCACAGTAGGACTATGCCTCAGTTGATTTTAGCAGTCGCCTGTTTGGTCACAGGACCTTTTGTGGCTGTTTTCCTCCCATCTCTCATCCCCATCCCCTGGTATTATTTCTTAATGTCACCTCGAACATAAATCTTTACACTCTTATCCTTGACTGAGGGGCTCTTCGGCAGAACACAGAGTGAAACTTTCACAAAACCCAGAAGTCTGCTTAACATTAAAATTATCTAAAAACTAAAAGGCTAATCTTGGTATGAATTTCTTATAAAGAATGTTTTAAGTGATACTTTGATTTGAGCTCAGATATGTATATCCATTGGGGTAGTACCAGGCAAAAATGTGAGCCAGCAGGAAAACTTTGTTGTAGGGGTCTGGCCCTCCCTCACTAGGCCACACATCCGGGGCCCTCATCACACTATCTGGCAACTCTCAGGTTGTCCTGAATGCCCCACCAGGAATCCTCCTCGCTTCCCTGACCCCTGTCTCCATTTCATAAGCATACTCTCAGTCGCCCTCAACACACCTGTGACTCTGAACATCTACATACTGCACCTGTGAATCCTGTGGATGAACCCGACATGTGCAACTCCTCACACATCCATCCCCACCTGCTGCCTTGGAGACATGGTAAGTCCAACCACAGCTGCCTTTCTCTCATCTCCTGACACTGCCGAGTGTTTATATCCTCCCTGGGTGTGTCAGTCCTCACCAGAGCCTCCATTGCACCCTCCAGGACAGGAACGACTGCAGACTAGCCAGGTGCAGGCTGCCCTGGCTCTGCCTGCCAGTACTGGACAGAAGTCCCACATCATATAGACACAGATTCACTGAAGTTCCTCCAATCAAGAGCTATGGTCAACGTCCTCTCTCCTTGATTCTGAGGTGGCCTTGTGATTTGCTTTGACCATAGAATGTTGCAGAAGTGACACTGAGATATATGATTTACTAAAACCTGCCCAGGACAATCCTCCCTTCCCTCCTAGTTTCTTGTGTGTTTCTGGCAATCTGGTTTTCCGTGGCATCTGCATGCGTCCCTTCAATCTGTCTTCACACAGTGCTCTCCCTGTCTCTTCACATCATCTTCCCTCCACGCACGCCTGTCCGTGTGACCAAATGTCTCCTTTTTATAGGGACACCAGTTATATTGGATTATAGCCCACCCTAATGACCTCATCTTAACCTCTGTGAGGACCCTATTTCCAAGTAAATACACATTCTGAGGTACTAGGGATTCGGATTTTAACACATTCTAGCTTAAAAACATCTGAAAATAAGAGCCTATCTTACATATCTTTAATAAAAATGAAATTAGCATAATTGCTTTTAATTTTCTTTTAAAAAAAACTCCCAGCCTGGGCAACATGGTGCAACTCTGTCTCTACAAAAAATACAAAAAATTATCTGGGCATGGTTACGTGTGCCTGTGGTCCCAGCTACTTGAGAGGATGAGGTGGTGGATCACCTGAGCCTAGGGAGGTCAAGGCTGCAGTGAACCAAGAATGACAGAGTGAGACTCCATCTCAAACAACACAAAACAAAACAAAAACAAAAACAAAAATAAACTCCAATTAAACTATGAAACACAATTGAGGGCTGGGAGCGGTGGCTCATGCCTGTAATCCCAGCACTTTGGGAGGCCAAGGAGGGGGATCACAAGGTCAAGAGATCGAGACCATCTTGGCCAACATAGTGAAACCCCGTCTCTACTGAAAATACAAAAATTAGGTGGGTGTGGTGATGCGTGCCTGTAGTCCCAGCTACTTGGGAGGCTGAGGCAGGAGAATTGCTTGAACTCAGGAGGCAGAGGTTGCAGCGAGCTGAGATCGCACCATTGTACTCCAGCCTAGGCAACAGAGTGAGACTTCATCTCAAAAAAAAAAAAAAAAAACCCAATTGAATTATCTTTCAACAAATTTCACTTCAATTGTAATGGTCAATAAACACACATGACAGAACCACACAGTCTTGATTATTGTAGTTTTTTGTTTCTTTGTTCAGTTTCACTCTTGTTGCCCAGGCTGGAGTGCAATGGCACAACCACTGCAACCTCTGCCTCCCGGGTTCAAGCCATTCTCCTGAGTAGCTGGGATTACAGAGGCCCACCACCACATCTGGCTTTTTTTTTTTTTTTTTTTTTTTGTATTTTTGGTAGAGATGGGGTTTCACCATGTTGGCCAAGCTGGTCTCAACCTCTTGACCTCAGGTGATCCACCTGCTTTGGCCTTCCAAAGTGCTGGGATTACAGGTGGGAGCCACCACATTTGGCCCAATTGCTAGCGTTTTGTTGCTTTGAAACCAGAAAGTGTGTGTCCTCCAGCTTTCTTCTTTTTTTGTTGTTTTGACTATTTTGGGACCTTTGCGTTTTCATATGAAATTTAGGATCAGCTTAATCATTACTATAAAAATGCCAACTGGAATTTTGATAGGGACAGCATAAAATTCGTAAATCAGTTTGAAGAACATTGCCATCTCAATAATAGTAAAGTTTTCAATCCAAACTTTTTTTGAACTATGTTTTATAGTTTTCAGTGTATAAGTTCTACGCTTTTTTGTTAAATTTATTATGAAATATTTTATCTTTGTTGGCATTATTGTAAATGGAATTGTTTTCTTAATTACATTTTTGGACTGTTCATTATTAGTATATAGAAATAGAGCTGGGTTTTGTATAATGACCTTGTATCCTACAATTTTGCTGATCTTGTTTATTAGTTCTAGTAGTTTTTTGGGTTTATCTGTGGATTCCTTAGGAGTTTCAATTGTCAAATGTCATCTGCACACAGAAATAGTTTTATTATTCCTTTCCAATATGAGTACCTTTTATTTCTTTTTCTTGACTAATTACTATGGTTAAAATCTCCACTACACTGTTGAATAGAGGTGACAAGTGCAGACATCCTTGTTTTTTTCTGAAGTTAGAAGGAAAGCTTTCAGTGTTTTACCATTAAGTGTGATGTTAGCTATTGATTTTTTCCTTTTGTCAAGGTGAGGAAATTCCCAGGAAATTTTTCTTTTCTTTTCTTTCTTTTTTTTTTTTTTTGAGACAGAGTTTCACTCTTGTCTTCCAGGCTGGAGTGCAATGGTGTGAGCTCAGCTCACTGCAACATTTGCCTCCCAGGTTCAAGCAATTCTCCTGACTCAGTCTCCCATGTAGCTGGGATTACAGGTACCTACCACCATGCCTGGCTAATTTTTATATTTTTAATAGAGATGGGGTTTTGCCATGTTGGCCAGGCTAGTACAAACTTCTGACCTCAGGTGATCCACTCACCTCAGCCTCCCAAAGTGCTGGAATTACAGGCCTGAGCCACCATGCCCAGACCCCAGGATGTATTTTTCATTTGTTTGCGAAATACACTTTATAGGTAACTGATGTGTCAGTTACCTTCCTATAGATGGAAAAGCTAACTTCCTATAGATGGAAAGTCAGACATTTCGCTGAAGAGCCCAAGGCCTGTAATCCTTGAATTTTTTTTTTTTTTTTTTTTTTTTTTTTGAGACAGGAGTCTCACTCTGTCACCAGGCGCCAGGCTAAAGTGCAGTGGTGCGATCTCGGCTCACTGAAATCGCCGCCTCCCGGGTTCAAGCAATTCTCCTGCCTCAGCCTCCCGAGTAGCTGGAACTACAGGAATGCACCACCATGCCCAGCTAATTTTTTGTATTTTTTAGTAGAGACGGGGTTTTACCATGTTGGCCTGGATGGTCTCGATTTCTTGACCTTGTGATCCGCCAGCCTCGGCTTTCCAAAGTGCCGGGATTACAGGCGTGAGCCACCGCGCCCGGCCTAATACTTGAATTTTTTCAGAAACTCCTGAACTACAATAAGCTACTTTAACTTAAAGGAAAGGAAGTATTCTTCAGGGTTGACTGGCAGACCCTGGGGAAAAGAGACTAGAGGCTTTGACCCCTGAGGGTTCTTACTACATCAGGATAGATAGACAAATCCATATTCCTGAGTAAGCTCCGAAGAGAATGTCAGCGGTTGTCTTTGTCCAGTGGAATCCATAGTTACAAATGGGCTTCATTTATAAGTTTATCATGAAAACATTTTGTTGTAAGTATGGAAAAATATCTCTTTAGCAGCCAAAAAGGAATAGGAATTTTGCCTAACATTTGGATGCATTCAAATGAAGACTTTGGAGTTAGATAAGAAGCATGACACTCATATCTTAAGACCTCAGGAAATCCCAATTAAAAGCAAGCATGCGTTGAGAATTTGTTCACTCATTTTGCCAACACAGAGAAGGCCAGCCGTAACACGCCATCCTTGAGTAACCATATAAAAGAATTCAAGACGTCAGAAGGACACTATTCATGGACAGTATTTATGAAAGCTGTGTTGATTGGTACTGGTAGCGGGCAAGAGAATTCTAGGTGTCAAACTTCAAGAGCAAACTGAACAAAACCAGTAGCTCGATGCTGGGTTGTTCAGCTGAGCAACTGTTCAAAAACTTCTCTGGAATGGTGGGCCTCTTCCCAGTCACCATTTACTGACACTTGGCCACTGATAGGTCGCAAGTAATTTTCTTTTGAATTGGCTGAGTTTTTGTTACTATTTCAGTTCTTTTCAGGGTGCCTCAATGCAGCTTCCAGGAACAGAACAAAACCTTGAGTCTAAATACAATATATATGACTTATTTATGTAAGGAAACATGGCGCAAACAGCGCATGCTGACAACTGATTAATGGCTTCCATTGCAACGCACTGCTCTGCCCACAGTCTGAGATGGTAAACTCAGTAATTTACTGTACATTGCTAAAAACACCAAAGACATTGATTTGTCTCCGCATCTGAGAGTCAAATTTGGTTAGTTCCACCGACATAGACTCTACCTGCCCAAGTGGCTGCACCAGTTTCCATTCCTACTGCCACATCACAGTATTGTTCATGTTGAGTCTTGTTCAATATTGTTCAGTGGAGTCTTAGGCTTAATTACATTTGGAGGTCTCCTGATATGAAGTAAACCATTGATTGTCTGAGGCTGGAAAACATTTTTACGTGTTTAATTCTATAAGAAATAAAATTTTCCAGGTGTGGTGGCTCATGCCTGTAATCCCAGCGCTTTGGGAGGCCAAGGCAGGAGGATCACTTGAGGCCAGGGGTTCAAGACCAGCCTGGGCAACAGAGCAAGACCTCCTGAGTAGCTGGGACTACAGACACATACCACTATGCCTGGCAAAAAAAAAATAAATAAATAAATAAGCCAGGCATGGTGGTGTGTGCCTGTAGTCCCAGCTACTCAGGAGGATAAAGTGGGATTGCTGGAGTCCAAAAGGTTGAGGCTGCAGTGAGCCATGATCATACCACTACACTCCAGCCTCGGTGACAGAGCAAGACCCTGTGTCTTAAAAAATAATAATAAAAATAAAAAGTAAATAAAAAAGAAACAAAATTTGCCTAATATTCAGAAAATATTTATGATCATGATTCCTTCCCAGCTTATCAATTTTTTTCTCAAATAAATTTCTGACCCAAAATGGCTATAACAAAAAAGATATAAAAACTAATGTTAGCAAGGAGAAGAAACAGCAGAAACGCTTATACACAAATGGTGGAAGTAAATGTTGCTACAGCCATTTTAGACAATTATTTGTCGGAAAACTAAACATCTGAGCCAAGCATTGAACTTCTAGTTACATATACGGCAGAATTCTGAGCATGTATTCATCTACAGAAATGTACTAAAATGTTCATAGCAACATTGTTCATGTTAACCCCTGTCTGGGGCTCAGCACACAATACCCCGAAGTGTGGCCCCTTAGCGTGCTGAGTACTTTGAACTGAAGGAGAATGGAGGGGCCTCAGAAGCAAAGGCTCTGACCTCCTGCTGCCCTCTGTTCTCCTGCTCCCTTTTCTCCCACAAGCCATGTCATAGAAACCAGGATTCCTTTTTCCTGAAGTGGGTCATAGAAACTAGAACTCCTTTCCCCAAAAGCAAGCCAGGAAAGCTAGAAAGGTCATTCTCTGATCTGCCTCCTCTGAAGGTAGGCCATAAGACCCTCTTCCGAGAGGAATCCCGCCTGGATTCAGGAAGAAAAAATGCTGTATACATAGAGGCAAAGAATCTGAACAAACATTTAAAAAATCTTAAATAACTGTAAAACATTAAAAGATAATAAATGATAAATCTAAGAAAAAAATTATAGACCAGTTGCATTGTAATCCCAGCACTTTGGGAGGCCAAGGTGAGAGGACTGCTTGAGACCAAGAGTTTGATACCAGCCTGGCCAACATGGCAAAACCCTGTCTCTACTAAAAATACAAAAATTAGCCCGGCGTGGTGGTGTGCTCCTGTAATTCCAGCTTCTTGGGAGGCTGAGGCACAAAAATCACTTGAACCTGGGAGGTGGAGGTTGCAGTGAGCCTAGACTGCGTCACTACACTCCAGCCTGGGTGACAGAGCAACACTCTGCCTCAAAAAAAAAAAAAAAAAAAGAGAGAGAGAAAAAAATGGAAAGAATCTGAACAAGCAAAGAGTCTTTGCTAGGTTCTCCCACTCCACCCTGTTTAATACCATTTGACTTTTTATCCAGTCATGCTTCTTCACAACTATTCACTTCTCTCATCAGATTTAGCATACAAAACAGGGCAAAACGAACAGTTTTCCCTGGGTTTTGGTTCCTCACTTCTGAAGCCTCCCACATCATATAAAACTTGGTTAAACACATGTGTTATACTTTTTCTCTTGCTGGCCTGTTTTTCAGTAGAAGAGTGTCAGCCACAACCCTTGTGATGAGTGACGAAAAGGCATTACCTTGTCACCCCTGCACCCAAACTGGGAAGGATCCAGATACCCAGCAAGAGTAGAATGCATAAATAAATTGTGGTGCTGGCATAGGGTAGAACGCTATGTTATACAGCAATAAAGTTGTTCCTCCACAATTGGTGCCCATTTCTGTATTATGCTGTACCTCAATAAAAGGTTTATCACAAAGGAGCATCTGATAAATATCTTTGTTTCTGTTTTCAAAACATTTAAAAAATGGCTGTGCCTTTAAACTCTATGTTTTTGAATTAATGGCAATATAATGGGTCCATCTATCCTCACCCAACTCAGCATACATCAAAACCAACAAGAGTGAAGCCAGGCCTTGGCATGGTCTGGGCACGTCCCTTCTAGATGCTAGCAGGATTCCTTCCAGGTTATGTTGCAAACAACATTGCCTCATTAAATACTTGTACTGACGGGGATATCAAAGCTTGCACTCCAAAATGGAAACCGAGCTACAATTGCTTTCAAAGTTTGAGAAAATGTAGTTTTTGAACAAAGTGGGGATGAACAAGAGGGGCTCAGACCAGAGGGTATTTTCTTATACTCTCTGAAAGGGAGGTGTCGGATCACCACAATAGCAATCATTGCCATAATTAGCTGAGATTTCCTCTTCAGAGGTTGCTCAACACCTTCATTTGACTCTAGCTGCCAGGGAGTTGGTGCAGGCGTTTCCCAACAGAGCCAGTCCTCGCCCACGGACTCCACTGTCTGCCCAGCCAAGGAGGTGGAGAAACCACAGGTTCATGTCACAGGCTAAGCCAGGGGAGGTTTCTGAGCCCTCTCTAGCACTTGGCCTAAACCTCCAGACTTTTCTGTCATACCCTAAGGGAGCCAAATATCTAGAAACTAGCTTCTTAAAGTAGCTTTTACAAAAATCAACTTTATTGAGGTCTCATTTAATGCAATAAGCAGCATTCATGTTGTAATGGGTATGATTTCAAGAGTTTTGGGAAGATAAACACGTCCATAAATCCATGGCCATAGTCAAAATCATAGCCACAATCAAATCACATGGTATGTCTTTCCTCCCTAAAGTTTCCTCAAACCCCACTGAACCCCCACTTCATCATCACTGTAGACTAGTTTGCATTTTCTAGAATAAACTGGCTTTTGAATAAATGAAGGTGGTGACATGTCAACCTAAGCAGTGTCACATAGGCACACACAAGCAGGTACACGGATGTCTTTCTTGGGAGGGAATTCCTTTCTATAGCTCATGCCAAGGCAGACAGCCCCAGGTGGCATCAGAGCATATCCTGTGACCTCCTGGTCACCGGGTTGCAAAAGGATGGGGCACCTGACCCAGCAGCTTGCAAGGAGGGTTGGTTGGAGTGCTCTGCCTGGGCAGAAGCGCTGAGTCAGCGCAGGTGGGGATCCAGAGATATTCAGGGGCTAGGACGGTGGGTGGCAGCAGTAGCTGCGGGGCATCAGGGGCCAAAGTGGCTGAGCCCCCACATGGGAGTCAGCTAAGTCTGCCATAACAAAGTACCACACTCTGGGTGGCTTCAGCCACAGAAACAGAGCTCTGGCTGTGCTGGAGGCCAGAGCTGGAGATAAGGTGTCGTTGGCGCGTTGGCTTCTCGTCGGGCAGGGTGGCTTCCACTCAGGCCACTCTCCTTGGCTTGCCGGTGGCCGTCTGCTCCCTGTGTCTTCACACGCTCTTCCTTCTGTAAGTGTCTGTGTCCTCATCTCCTTTTCTCCTAAGGACACCGGTCATAGTGGAGGAGGGACTGCCTGTGTGACCACATTTAACTTTATTACCTGTTTAAAGGCTTTAATTCCTAAGAAGGTCGCATTCTGAGTTTCTGGGGGTTAGGACATCAAAATATGAATCTGTGGGGCACACAATTCAGTCCAGCATCCCTAACGGTGGGGGATGGGTGAACTCCTGTGGCCTGGGGGTTGAATGCCACCTCACTGGAACTGAGCCCCTGGCATCAGGAACCACTCTTGGGACAAGAATCCTGACTTTCAGTCCCTATGAGGCCTTCCTCGGCACAACTGTCTGTGAGTTCCTCCATTTTCCTGTTGCCCTCGTTCCTCATCTTTTCTTGGAGTAAACCCTATTACCCGAGGACGACCCAACTGAGTAGCTGTTCCCAGAAGATAAAAATATAAAGCCCATTGGATTGTAGCATCCGTGGCCTAATTACAAGTAGACAGCAGAGAGAAGGGGTGGGACGTGAACTCCAGGCCTAGTGGGAGAGGAAGGAAGTGGCTAGCCCCTTTTCATTTTACTAGTCATAAAAACCTTTGTTATTGTTGTTCTGGCAATAAAGGTAACAGTAAAAGAAGACAATTATTACCAAGAGGTATCCCTATGCCCATTTAAATCAGTGCTCACAAACCTGTCTTGGGCATACAGGCCAGAATGCCTCATTATGTGTTTTTAGATAAGATATCCCCCCAAGGGCAGGCAGAAATAGCAGAGCAACGGCCCCGCTCTGTGGGGTCATGGGTTCCGGAGCAGCTGATAGGGGAATTCGCTAGGCTCCGCACTTTTCTAAATATAACCTTCTGCCAAGTTTCCTCAGCAAAGTAGGCTTCTGGCCCAAAGGAATGAGATAAAGGGAAGTTCTTAAAGAAAAAGGATTCAAAAATCATAGACTCCAATAATGAAAGAGGAAAGGTGTTTCTTTCTACCGTGTAGAGGAGGTAGAAGTTCACATGGCAGGAAGTACTTTTTATTTGTGCCTTGGAAGTCAAACAGAACATTAAAAAGATATGGGAAAATGTTGCCAAAGAGCGGCACTTTTATGAGGAAAGAAAGTTCAAGGGTTAACTTTTTTCCCAGTAGTTTATGCAGAAGCTGCAAACTCGTGGTCTGAGGGCCAGAGTTCACCCACAGACGGGTTGTGTTACCTTGTTCTGCAATATATTTAAAAATATGTATAGATTTGAATAAGTTACCAAACTTTAAAAATCAGATTTTTTGCAAGTCTCTACATTTCTGATTTTCCTTCAGCAACAGGAAGACCTGGCAATGCCGGGTTCCATGAGGTACTAACCCTGATGAGCCGAGCCGTGGCTACACCCTCCCAGCGTGCCTGATGCCCACCCCATTCTACGCCTTCCTGTGACTGGGCTGAGTGTAAGTTGCCAATTATCAACCCACTTGCTATGTTATTTCACTTACAGGGAAGAGGGAAATAAAATAAAGTTGATACCCACATGCCGCCACCAAGAGGGAAAATGATAGATACGGAGATACAGAAATCCTTGTGTTTCAAGAAAAATGGGTGAATGCATGTTTCTTTTAGAAGCAAAGACCATGCCTGCTTGGTAGGACATATAATGCTCTGTCCAGTTTGCACTGAGGCATTACCTGGCTGCATCCTGAAGACAGCTGTGTTTGTATTCCCGGAGTCTTAACTCCAGTACTTTACTAACCACGTCAAGCCATTGTTGAAGACACACAAAGCTAAGCCATCTGGACAAAAGTAAGAAGGTTATAGGCTTAAAAGCGACCTATGGTCCCTCCCCATACCCTTCAGCCTCCACTTGATATGATCCTCCACTTATAGACTGCGCTCCATGTGAGACCATCCTCAGTTTTTAGCCTCTGATTTCTCATCCCCTGCAAAGCTGAACTCATGTGTTTGCCAGGAAAAAGCATTTGTCAGAAACCTCATGTAGGCAAAGGAGTGATCTTGCAGGACAGGGTGGTTTGTCATTTCCTGCATCACTACATCTGTGGGATCTGCAGATTGGACAGAACTGATGTTCTGGAACATTCATATCAAAGTCCCTAAAGGGAATGGAAACATTAAGACTGTCAACATCAGTTATCATGCAGTATCAGCCTGGGGTTTTGTTCATTCTAGAGCTGGGCTGTAACTGCCTGCTTATTCTTATTACATCCAATTCCAGCTAATATTTATTTTTTCAAGCTAAGAACATGATGACCACCTGGGCAGCTAAAAGACTAGGTTGTATCAGTATGCGAGACTTTCTTGATACAAGTTAGAAAACCATTAGCATTTTTTGAACACGAAATGGTCTACGCATTTAAGCTTCAGATAATAATTTGTAAAGGAATGCTTTTATCCCTGGGGAGCTGTTTGTGGAGTTATGGGTGGGCTTTTTTTTTTAACTTCATATTTTTTCATGTTTGCAAGAGCCAGTGGCTCTCCATCACTAAGAGGTAATACAGAACAGTCATCAGGATTCCTGACAAGATCATGATTGGCAGGAATCGGTGCATAAGGGCAGGGACCACTCAAGGGGACCCTAGAGATAAGGGGGATGAACCAGCTTCGTAGTTCTTATGGGGCCAGAAGGGATCCAGGGGCACAGATTGCTTTTGTACAGATGGAATCATTGGCTATCAGGCCAATAAGAGAGAAAATACAATAACAGCAAGGCACCAAACCAGTGCACAATGTTGGTTACGTGTGGACTGAACTGTAAGTGTGTGTGTGTGTGTGTGTGTGTGTGTGTGTGTGTGATGGGAGGTTCCTGGAAATCATCAGAATCAGCTGAGATAATCCTGTCGATCTTTCTGAGTTTATTTATTTAACTTTCTATTGTGGAAAATTTGAAACATACACAAAAGTCAACAGAACAGTGTATAGGACCCCATGTGCTCATTATTAGCCCCAACAACCATCAACCCATGGCTAGCTCTGCCCCATCCACACCCACTTCCATATTATTTTGATGCAAATTTTAAACATTATATCATGTCATTCACAAATATTTAGGTATATTGTTCTAAAATAAGTACTATTTTATTTTATTTTTTGAGACAGAGTATTGTTCTGTTGCCCAGGCTGGAATACAATGGCATGATCTCAGCTGACTGTAGCCTCCACCTCCCAGGTTCAAGCGATTCTTGTGCCTTAGCCTCCTGAGTAGCTGGGATTACAGGTGCCCACCACCATACCCAGCTACTTTTTGCATTTTTAGTAGAGATAGGGTTTCTCCATTTTGGCCATGTTGGCTGATCTTGAACTCCTGGCCTCAAGGGATCCGCCTGCCTCGGTCCTCCCAAACTGTTGGGATTACCAGCGTCAGCCACCGTGCCTGGCCAGCACTGTTTTAAATATAACTATGTTATTATATTATTAGACTGAAAAAATTAACAGTAATTTCTTAATATCAACATTTATGTTTCCAATTGTCTTAGAAACAACATAATTTTTTTTCAGTTGTTTGTATGAATCCCAGTAAGATCCACACTATGATGAGGTAGCTGTGCCATGTATCTCTTGTCTCTTTTAATCCTTAGTTTCCCCTCCATCCCTTTTTATTTTCTTGCACTATATCTGTTGAAGAAACTGGAGTTCATTTTTCAATTGCATTTTGAAGTAGAAGAACAAATACATGAATGAATAAAAGATTTTGCCCCTGAATCTCCCAGCCACGGCCATGCTTTGCTTTTCTCTGCTGTTTCCCTTGCTGTGCTGCATTGAAGCTGCAGGCTGTGCTGTTCCTCCAACCAGTCAGGAGCCCTTGGGGCCAGTGACTGTCTCTTCCTCACTGTGGCTGCCCGGAACTAGCAGTGTCCAACAAGCGTTTTCCTTGTTAAATACAGTTAAACATTTTGCACAAATGGAAGTCTATGACCCAGCATGGAATCTGAGTGGGCTTGGGAGGCAGTTTGTTAGTGTAGGGCCTATGAGGAAGTGGTTTTCCCACAGCAAGGTGCAATGCGGGGGGACCAGAGTGTATCAAAGTCTCTATTGCGTGGATGTGTGTGAGGAGTTAGAAAACATTCCCAAGGTAGCTCTGACACCTACCCTGTAAGAGATGGCGTGAGTGGCTTCAATGCTCCACCCCTCCCTGTATCCAGGCCACCTGTGGTGTGACTCTTCAGTTCTTTCACTAAAGAGGTGAGTCTCTTTCCTCAGCCTTTGATTTGACTTAGGCCAAGGGATGGCAGAGATGTGATGTGCACAGAGGTGTGCAGTGGCACTTATCCATTTGCCCTCTCTCTCTCTCTCGCTCCTCTGCCTTCACTGTGAGAGGAGGCCAGAGCTGGCCTGATGTAGGAGGAGGCCTGGAAAGCCGAGTCCAGCTGCCCTAGGCAACACAGCCAAGTCCATGCCCATCCTGATCAGCCAACAGCCAACTGCATGGCATGTGTTCATGGGCCCGCTGACAGTAGAGCTGCCCAGCCTACCAGAGCCTGAATCAATGACCCACAGACACGTGAGCTAAATAAGGGCTTCTTCTTTTAAGGCACTAAGTTTTATGGTAGTTTGTTATGCAGCATTATCACGATAGTAGAGAGCTGATACAACCCCTTCCTTCTCCTATCTCCCACACACAAACACACACACACAAACACGCGCTCTTCAAATTGAGAGCCACTGATTTCAGTCTACAGAAGAAAGACTAAAAATGATAGAAATAAGCTATGAGGATAGCAGGCAATTAAACAATGGTGGCATGGCTTAGAGTTCTTGTGAAAAGATTGTTCTATAGTCCACCTCTTGATACGAAAGGGAGATTCTAAAGCTATAATAACTAAATTCTGAAGTTAGAAAGGGATAAGACTGAATGTGTATGAAATATTCCTCAGTGATTTTTTTGGTGTGAATAGTCATTCTCTAGACATAAAGAATGTATTAGATAATCAGATACTAGGCTGTTTTTGTTTGTCTTCCTCAAAATTCTGCATCTAGAAGTAACTAGGAGAGGGGTGAGAGATAAGATTTTTGCTTTCTTATGAAAGAAAATCTTTTTTTCTGAATAATGATTGTGGCAAATAGCTTATCTGTGATTTTAACAACAGCAAGGGCAATAGCGACTGATGGTTCCGGGTGCTTTCCTAGGCCAGGCCCTGTGCCAGCCCTTGCTGTGCATTACTTCATGTGCTTCTCAGCACAGACTTCTGCAGGAGGAACTGTGTTATCTCATTTTATGAAAGAGGAAATGATCTCAAAAAGGTTAGAAAATATGTCTTAAGTTTGCCTAGGAAGAAAGTGGCGGACTTAAACCACACATGTAAACACACACGAAGTCACTTAAACCACACACACACACACACACACACACACACGCCCCCTCGGAGGTAGAGATCACAACTGTCATGGTAACTTATACCTTCTAAGTCCTCAGATACTTGATGGCAACTTTTTTCTGTAGCCAGACTACTAATAAAAATGATTTTGCTACTCAAGGCCCCCACTTGATAGAATCTGACAGAGAGACTCCCTGGGCATGGAAAAATTGCTTCATATTTTTGAAATCAAAATCAAATTAGTGCAATCCAGGGAAAAAATGAAGACTGTGACAAGAGAGTCTACCTGTATTATTAAATGTATGAAATAACTTCACTGAAGGAGGTAGGGGAGTAGGCGTTGGCCTAAGTATCTCGGAAAGTGAATGGAGTGTGTGGGACTAAAGGCAAAGGGTCTGCACGTGAGTCCTGTGCTCGGAGGAACCTGTTTTTCACAGAGGATGGGCTGACAAACCAGATACCATACATGTGCTTGAAACTAAGCAGTTAAGAATAGTGTCGATGGAAACCAGGTTTTTTATTGTTGGAGCAGGAATTTACACTGAGCAAGGAGAGAAGACTCGAATGACCCATGCGGTAGTGAATTAGAATTGGAGCTATCAGTAACAACTCATGTTGAACTCAGTATAAATACAGACAATTCCATATGAACATATTTGTGAATATGCACATGTACATACAGTCAAGCATCACTTAACAACCAGGACATGTCCCGATTAATCATCGTTAGACAACTGTGTAGTGTGAACATCATAGGGTGTGCTTACACAAACCTTGATGGTATGGCCTGCTACACACCTGGGCTACATGGTATAGTCTATTGCTCCTAGGCTACACACCTCTACAGCACCTGAATGCTGTAGGCAATTGTAACACAGGAGAAATATTCATGTATTTAAATGCATCTAAATATAAATAAGTTACAGTAAAAATATGGTATTTTAATTTTATGATACCACTGTTGTATATGCGGTCTGCTGTTGACTGAAACGTTATGTAACATATGACTATATATTTCTTTGTTCTGTCAGCTGAGAGGCCTTAAAATCAATGACATCTCAGTAACCACATGCAACAAGTTCAGATCTTGGCTTTAAATACGATTCTCCAAAAAAAAAAAAAAAAAAAAAAATCATTTGCCTTGGAAAAATGTCTCATTCCAGAACTGGGGCAGGGAATATATAAGATGACCTTGAAACAACCTGTACTACCAGAAAATAAGGCAGTGATAAAAAAAATGAACACACATTCATGGGGGCATGTCCAAGGAGCACAGAAGCCAACCCAAAGAGCTGCCAATGGCCGGAGTTGGAACAATTTGGGCAACAAAATAAATACAGTAGTATCAAATAAAGTCAAAGTTGCAAAGGTAAAGTTGAAAATAAATGTCTATGAATTCACACTGATATATATAAATGATGCATCAGTTAATTAATGGGGGAGAAGAGACAAATCTCCCTGCAGAATTTCAAGTAAACTATGGAGGATCCAGCCAAAAGGAGGTAGAGCACAGCTTCCCGCTCCTTCAGTGTGGATCACACATGGTGCCTTCCTTCCAAAGAGTACAGCATGAGGCAGGGCAATAAGAGTAACGTACAGTGGAGAAACCTGGGAACTGCCACCTTATCCAGGTAATCAAGGTTAATTAACATCAACAGCCGTAATCACATTGATCGTGTGTACGCTTGATATGAAGTGACGTAGCACTTTACCTCTTGTGGTCTTCCTCCCCAAAATCCATGATCCCAATCAGTCAGGAGAAGAACACCAGAGACATCCCAACAGAGGGACATCCTATAATGCACCTGGCCCGTACTTCTCAAGACTGTCAAAGCCATCAAAAAAGAAGAAAGTCTGAAAAACTCGCAGTCCAGAGGAGCGTAAAGAGATATGATGGTCAAACGTAATGCAGAATCCTGGCAACATCCTAATGCAGAGAAAAAGACATTAGGCAGAAAACCAAGAAAATCCGAATAAACGATGGGCTTTGCTTAATACTAGCATGTCAATATTGGTTCATTAATTGCAATCTCTGTACCACACTGATGTAAGATGTTAGTAATAGGAGAATCTGTGTGTAGGAGGCTATATGGGAACTCTATGGTATCTTCTCAATTTTTCTGTAAATTACAAAGTGTCCTTAAAAAAATGAAAAACAGGCTGGATGCGGTGGCTCATGCCTGTAATCCCAGCACTTTGGGAGGCTGAGCCGGGCGGATCACCTGAGGTCAGGAGTTCGAGATCAGCCTGGCCAGCATGGCAAAACCTCATCTCTACTAAAAATACAAAAATTAGCTAGGTGTGGTGGCACGTGCCTGTAATCCCAGCTACTCAGGAGGCTGAGGCCGGAGAATCGCTTGAACGTGGGAGGCAGAAGTTCCAGTAAGCTGAGATGGCACCACTGCACTTCAGCCTGGGTGACAGAGCAAGACTCCATCTCAAAAAACAAAAACAAAAAAGCAAATAAAATAATAAGCTAAAGAAAAGGCAAATTAAGTGAGTTACACAGTACATGCTTACATACCACCCCATAGAAGTTTGGCAATTTCTGGCTCACCTACCCTAAACTGTCCACATGGATAACTCAGATTTGAAGGGCAGCAGTATTGGGATCACAGTGACCTGGTTCCATTACTGATAATGGTAAAATTAATTGCAAGAATTCCAAATGAGCTTTAGTTTGTGGTGGGGTGACACCTTTGACCCATCTACCACCCCTACAAGAACCAGAGAAATAAGAATCCTGAGGTTTCTTTTGGAAAACTTCCCTGTAGAGACCCACAGAGAAAAATACTGAAAGAAAGGAAAATAAGCCCGCCAACAAACTTCTGCAATACAAGTATGGGGTAAAGCACTTTGAGAAAACTTCTGATTTACCTGAACTACACCCTTCAGTGCTCGGTGAAGCTGCAGACTCTTTTTTTATGCCCCAAAGGCTTTATTGAGGCTGTGGGAAACACATCACATTTGTTCAGTGAAGCAAATGGCTTCACATCTCCTTTGCGTTGCTCTCGGTACCTATTCCTCTGCTAACCATCACTGGGTCTCCATGGGCCCCTCAAACATCTCGGACAAGGAGCTGGAGCCTCACTGGCTCTGGAGAGAGGGAAGCAGAATGAGGAGCTCACTTGCTGCGCTCACAGCAAGTGCAAAGCTTCATCATACTCGGCTTTTTTTTTTTTTAAAGAAACAAAGAGTCGGGTTGAATTTTAAATTAATACTTTAACAAACTTTTAAAAGTAATTGATTCTTAGGTTGGGTGTGATGGCTCATGCCTGTAATCCCAGCACTTTGGGAGGCTGAGGTGGGCAGATGGTTTGAAGACATGAGTTTGAGAACAGCCTGGGCAACACAGCTGTATGTCGTCTCTACAAAAATTTAATTAAAAAAGCCAGGCGTGGGGGTGGGGAGTGTGCTCCTTTAGGCTCAGCAACCTGTGAGGCTGAGGCAGCCCGGAGATCATGTGAACCCAGGAGGTCGAGACTGCAGTGAGCTGTGATCATGCCATTGCACTGCAGCCTGGGCGAAAGAGTGAGACCCTGTCTTAAAATGATAATAATAATAATAGATTCCATTTCCAATTTTCCCTCTCTGCATTGCTAATATGTGAGTTTCTACCTACCTTGGCTGCTGCCAGAACTCCACTCAGGTGCCCTCAGGCTCTTGGTCATGTTCCAGCACAACTGTGACTGGGTGTCTACACTGCCAACAGCCAGCACCTGAGTCTCTTTGCACACTCTCCAGAAGCTACCGGAACTCACTTTGCCTGTGGGCGCAGGGAACGGGAACAAGCAGTGCCTGGGAATTCACTACCTCCTGGGGGCAGCCCTGACCTGTGATTCAGAGGGCAGGTGGGTTATAGCCTGCGGCTGGCCAACAGCCCTGACTGGTCAAGGGTGTGCCCTTCACTGGGGCTAAGCCAAGGTTTCTCTTCGTGGGACTTTGCCTACTCCCTCACCTGGCTTGGGCTATGTTGGAAACAGATGCTTGGTGCTACAAAGAAAATTCAGCACTGAGACAAAGGATCTTTCAACAATGCAATTTTTACTTCCTGGACTGCAGGAAGGCTACTGCCACTGGCCATCTTGCCAGAGAGTACAACGAACAAAGGAAAACAGACAAATTTATCCCTTATGCATTTGGGGTTGTCCTTACTGCTGTGTCTGATCTCCATTGACTGGAGCCAGACCTCACAATCTAAACTAAAACCTGATTGGGTAACAGCTGAAAACTTTTCTAAACAAGTAAAAGCAATGGAGAGCTGGGACATGCCTGTGAGCACATCAAGCACAGAATCCTGGTTAAAGTACAAGGACATAAAATGTACTATGTACCTGTAAGCATGGCATGTTTAACAGCTACATAGGATAGGGCTTAACAGAGAGTTATTAGCACTCTTATGATTTATTATTTAACACCAAAGGAAACTTTGAAAAGGAACTTTTTTACGTCCCGCAGGCTCCCTTCCTTCTCTGGTCCGCTACCCACTCCCGGGTTTCCCCTTGGAATAATTTCTCATAAATCACTTTCATACAAATCCCTGCCTCAGGGTCTCCTTCTGAGGAGCCCAACCTCAGGCATGACTCAGTTTCTCCTTCAGGGAGGTGCCGCCCAGGAGTGCGGCTGGCTGATGACATACTGTTCTAGGTGGGCCAGCCAAAGACTGAGCAAGGTGGGGAGGTGGGGCCTGGTCAATTCCTGGCACTTTGCCATGTCTCCACCACAGTTTGGGGTGCACCCTTTATCCCAGTATTGCACCCACCTGTTTTTGTTAGAAGATGTCACTACCCAATAAATCCTCTGCACTCCTAACTCCATCTCAGTGTCTGCTTCTTGGAGGTCCCAGCCTGGGACTGTCCTGTGAATGTCACGTTCCTTCTCACAAGCGTGCTGACCTGTCCTGGGCTGCAGAGACGATACCTGCCTTGTACTTTTGTTTCCCACGTGACATTTGCTTGTTTCACCTTTCTTTTTTAAATTGCACGTTTTACTTTACCTACTTCAGAGACAGGGTCCCAGAAAAATCTTTCTGGAAAGTTCTTGTTTCCCATTGTTTTCTCCACATTTTGCTGGGCTTTTTTCTCAGAACCTCCCCTTTCTCTAAGGAGGGGTAAAGAAGTCCCAGCCTCACTGATGATTGTCAAGGTGCATCAGGGCAGAGAGCATACCTGTTTTGTGTTGGAACTCGCTTTTCATTCTTTCTTTTTTTTAAGATGGAGTTTCGCTCTTTTGCCCAGGCTGAAGTGAAGTGATGCGATCTCAGCTCACTGCAACCTTCCTCCCCCTTCAACCAGGTTCCATCAATTCTCCTGCCTTAGCCTCCCAAGTAGCTGAGATTAGAGGCACCCACCACCACACCTGGCTAATTGTATTTTTAGTAGAGATGAGGGTTTTGCCATGTTGGCCAGGCTGGTCTCGAACTCCTGGCCTCAGATGATCCAACCGCCTCAGCCTTCCCAAAGTTCTAGGATTATAGGTGCTAGCCACCGCGCCCAGCCAAGACTTGCTTTCTTCTGCTTCCAGATTCAGGGGTGGGGAACAGAGAGTCCACATTTCTGAATCCCTGTTCATTTGTTGGCAGAGAGAAAAGTGGGGCCAGATAAAAATGAGAGACGCTTTTCTCAAAGCTGATGATGACTTGTAGTTTTTACCCAAATATCCTGTGCTTGACCTGAGCTTGTGAAGCTCCATGTTTTATCCCATAGAATATAGTTTCTCACCCTCAGCACCACTGACATTTTGGGGCAGATAATCCTTTGTTGCAAATGTCCTGTGCACTGTAGGGTGTTCAAGAGCATCTCAGGCCTCTACCCAGTAGAGGCCAGTAGCGCTCCTCCCCCCAGTTATGACCTGAATATTTCTAGACACAGACAAAAATCCCTGGTTGGTAAAAAACTGTCCCCTCATTAGAAGCGCTGACATAAAGATAAAGCATCCCCAGAAAGAGGAGCCAGAGGAAGTGTGCAGAAGGCTTCCCTCTCCTCCACCCGTTCCTTCCTGGTAATTTTGTTATACACTCTTTTTGCCTTTTGGCAAGGCAGCACTTTTTCCATCTTCTTTTTGCCAAGGGAACAAAAGTCTCCCCTCTCCCCGGAAAGCCTCTGCCCCTAGTGGCTCTACTCAGCATGCTGACGGACCATTAGGTCACTTGGTTCTCCAGGAGTAGCTGAGAGGGAGGGCCACCTCATTCTCCGCAGACTTACAGCACGGTCGTGTGGGGATGTTGCTGAGTGACTCCGAGGGACTGTGAGAAGGAAGCCACAACTTCGGTGCTGTAGGATCGGGGTGCCCAATTTATAAGGAGAATCTTGATGACAGCGTCGTTGATCCAGGAGATGACAGGCCAGCCTAGTGAGTAGGAAACAGGCTTGGGTTCTGGTTCTGCCACTGACCAGCTGTGTGACTCTGGGCAAGTTACTTCATGAAGATCATTTAATTCTTATTTAAGATATGCATATAAACTGTGCCTAGCACTCAGCGCCTAGCATTCAGGAATCTGCCCATAAATGGTTGATATATATGGTGACTGGTGTTGGCTTACATTCTTACCAGCTATGCCTCATCTAAAGAAATTATATCTGTGCCAGTAAGATGCTTATGTTAAATTATTTGAGTATTTGCACTTCAGTGTCTCTCCGCAAGGGCTGATGAATGGCTGCATTTACTGTGCACTGTCTTTGCTTGTCTTTTGTAAAATACATAGATGGTTCTGGTTGCAGTGTGGGTTAGGGTTGCAAGGCAGGGTGGTGAGAAAGGGGCCATTAGCCATGTGGCTGGCGAGACACTCAAAGAAAGAGGGGTTTTGGGGAATCACGATGCTAAAGTTTCACACCTTTTCCTCAAATGTGATTCAGCTTTTCTTCTAGAAGAATGGGATTCTGGCCAGGTGTGGTGGCTCATATTTATAATCCTAGTGATTTGGGAGACAGAGGCAGACGACCTGAGGCCAGGAGTTTGAGATTACAGTGAGCTACAATCATGACTGTGCACTCCAGAGTGACAGAGTGAGACCCTGTCTCTTAAAAAAGAAAAAAATGGGACTTCTCAGATCTGCCACAATCAGTTGACATTGTATTTTGTTCCTCAAACACTAAGAACAGAGTCATGACCACGCACTCATCCTTCTCCCTGTTACAAGCCACTTTGCCAGACTCAGGGCTGTTTCTTTCTCTTTTCCTCCAGCAACCATAGACCGGGAGGATTCAGTCTTCGTCCCACCCACTTTTAAGCTACAGCTGCAGAACAGACTCTCAGGAAACGGCACACCATCCCGCAGAGACCTCTTCAACTTCCTAACCGCTGGGCTTTCCCAGAATGAACCCTGGTTCTTTTCCCTCTTACGTCTTTTTTTTTTTTAATTTACTTTTTATTTTGAGATGGAGTCTCGCTCTGTCCAGGCTGGAGTGCAGTGGTGCAATCTTGGGTCACTGCAAACTTCGCCTCCCAGGTTCAAGCGATTCTCCTGCCTCAGTCTCCTGAGTAGCTGGGATTACAGGCATGCACCACCACGCCCAGCTGATTTTTGTATTTTTAGTAGAGACAAGGGTTCACCATGTTGGCCAGGCTGGTCTTGAACTCCTGACCTCGTGATCCGCCCACCTCAGCCTCCCAAAGTGCTGTATGACAGGTGTGAGCCATTGGGCCTGGCCCTGCCTCTTACTTCTCATGCTCAACCTGGTGCCTGGGATTGGTGCCTGGAGCAAAGCAGTGTTTGTAAAGAAGCATGTTTTCCTGAGAAGAGCAGGCCTTGCCCATGGCCTACGGCTCCTGGGAGCCTGACTGTGGTGCAGAGAGTACCTGTCACCTGACCCCAGTTTCTTGGCAGGTATTTAGTTATCAGAATTGTGTTGTGGTTAAGAAGATGGGTTCTGGATACAATGCGCTTGGGTGCAAACCGTGGCTTCACCCCTTACCTCAGGCAAAGTGTTCCCCTCTGGGTCTCAGTTGTCCTTATCTGTTGAATGGGATGATAATAAGAGTAGCTTCTAAGGCTCCAAGCCTCCAAGTTTGTTGTGAAGCGTAAATGGGTTGCTGGAAAGTGCATAGAAAGCTCCCAGAGCAATGCCTGGAATAGATGAAGCATTCAATAAGTGTGGCATGTGATTGCTAGGAAATCCATATGTGCTCGCAAAGGAGAGAGGCACATGGCTGTGTGTGGGCAGCAGCTCGAGGGAACTCGCTGTGGAATCAATGTTAGAACGGCCCCAGGATGTGGTTCGAGCAGGAGCTGTCCAGAGCAGGATTTCTCAGCCTCAGTGCTTTTGACCTTTCGGGCTGGGTCATTCCTTGTGGTGGGGAAGTTCTGTGCCTTGCAGCACATTCAGCAGTGTCACTGGCCAATCCCTACTTGATGCCAGTACCACCTCTTTACCCTCTGCTTTGAAACCTCAAATGTCTCCAAACATTGTCAAATGTCCCCTGGGAGACAAAATCTCCCCTAGCTGAGAATCACTGATCTAGAGGAAACTGATGAAGCCAGTGTAGCAGATCAAATGAGAAAACTCCAGGGTTGTGACATGAACTTGACTTTTCCTGGAGAGTAATTAACTAGGAAGAGACAGTGTCATATGAATGAAAATGTTTCCCTTCTATTATATTCTGGTAGCCCAAGTGGAAGTATACGTGTGTGTCATGGAAAAACAAGTCTCAAAAGAGAAGGAACAAAAATACCTCTACGATAGAGAATTATCTTAAACAGAAATGTTTTTATGGCATGTGATTGAGGGTTATCAAGATTGGTAATGGTAGCCGTCACCTCTAGGGTTGTGTGAGTTTGTGATCCTGGGGTGGCTTTTACTGATGTCGTGGAGGGCTGATGTCTCTTGTAGCTTTCCCTCTACCCCCCACCCCCTGCCCCCAAGAATATGCTAAGCCCAGGCCTCATGCCCCAACCTAGACTATGTTCTTCCCACCGAGGCCACTGGGGAATCAACTCTTTTTTTTTTTTTTTTTTGAGAGAGAGTTTCACTCTGTCGCCCAGCCTGGAGTGCAGTGGTGCAATCTCGGCTCACTGCAACCTCTGCCTCCTGAGTTCAAGTGATTCGCCTGCCTCAGCCTCCTGCATAGCTGGGATTACAGGCACGTGCCACCATGCCTGGCTAATTTTTATATTTTTACTAGAGACGGGGTTTCATCATGTTGGCCAAGCTGGTTTTGAACTCCTAACCTCACCCACCTCAGCCTCCCAAGGTGCTGGGATTACAGGCATGAGCCACAACATCCAGCAGGGAATCAAATCTTTTCGGGAATTCTGGAATGCTGAAAACTGCCTGAAAGGCCTGGGAAATAATAGCCCCTTCCTCATTTTCAAGGTGGTCTGTTCAAGGCGGCTGATTAGCTTTCTTGCTTTGGAACATTCAGCAGTGATTTTTTTTGAGCATAACTTCTTGGACTGTGATCACCTGGGCCTTGTTAAACTACAGAATCTGATTTGGAAAAACAGGGTGGGGACTTAAGACTCTGCATTTCTCACGGGGTCCCAGGTGATGCCAACGCTGCTGGTCCATGGGCCGCTCTGCACACCACGGTGCTGGTGCACAATTCTACACGTGTCTTCTTTTTCAGTGCCTAAAACTGAGGATCTTCTGCAACAATTTACAAGCAGTGAAGGGGCATTTTTAACCATTGGAAAAATAAACAGCCAAGGTGGGGTTTTTTAATCCGCACCAGACAGGCATCTCCTCTTATTCTCCTGCAGGGTACGTCAAGGCAGGATGGACCGTGGTCAACACTGCAAGTGTTTTATTCCACCAGTGGCTTCACTTTTTGATGCCCTCCTATGTTTCGGTTAAGTGTGCAGCAGAGTACAAACTCCTTTCAAGAGAAAGAGCAGAGGCAGAAAGTGAGTAGGGAGGGGGCCTGCAGGGAAGGGGAGAAGAGAGAGCCTCCCCCAGCACCGGGTTGAGCCCCTGAGTTGGTCCTGGCACGTGGGCGTGCGCCGGCGCTGGGGGCGGCCACCCTGTGTGTGGTGCGTGGGGCCGTTTGGAAATCCCCCATGAATGGCTAGGAGGGGCTGGGGAGACGAGTGGCCCAAGACATCACTGTAAACTACACTGGTTTCCCAAAGGATTTTGCAAGTGCTCACAAAAGTAGTGAGGATAACCTGAGCCCTGTGGGTCCTTTATGAACGAGGAGATTATGGTCGGGCTTTGCCACAGCCTAAGTGTGCAGTACAACAAGGCCATTGTACGGCTTGGGCATTCATATTGAAAATAAAATATTAGCTGGGTGGTCTGGAATAATGAAGGCATTTATGACTCCAGCTAAGCATATGTATGTCGGACTGATCCACAGATTACCCTTACAGAGCCCGGGCTCATGTGGGCTCCAGAGAGCTGAGGCCACCGGTATAGATCTGGGATGAAAGGACCAATGATCAAAGCGACTCAGGAGGACTAAAGAGCTGTTTATCTGTGACCGAGGGATACAATGGAATGAGGAATACGATTTTATTGAAAACCAGGACTGGTTTCCAAGAGTGTCCTTAAAAACTCCGAACTTCAGAGAAAATGGTCGCAATCCAGCATTGAGAGGGGAAAACACAACGCCGGAAAAACACCAGGCGGCTGTGAAGGGCTTGGGAAGCCGTGTGACCCGGTGACCCGAGCTCAGGTCCACAGTCGGGATATGAGAGGACAAATCACCGGCTGGGCCGTGACTCGGTGAGTGATCGTGGGTCAGTCACATAACCTTTTGTCTTCCTCGTCTGCTGAGGACAGAGGTTGACCCTGGGCTCTGACGTTGCCAGGCCCCCGGCAGAATGCAGCACAGAGACCATGCTTGCTCCATTCCATGTTGCCTACGAAAGACAATTTGGAGGCAGAAAATCTCGCTATAAATGTGGGTGGGGACTGGAGTTTTCCAGAAGAGGAGCAGCAGGTGCCACGCCTTCTTTCCTCTCTGAGGAGAAATGTTTTTTCAGTACACAATTCAGTGATTTCGGATACGAGTGTACACCCTTGAAAACTTCACCCTGGAAAAATTATGATAATAAACATAGACACCATTCTCAAATTTCCCTTGTATCCCTTACAATCTTCCATCCCCAACCGTCCCATCCCCAGATCTGCTTTCTGTCACGTCGGATTAGTATTTCATTCCCTAGAATTTTATATACAGGGAAACAAGCTGCGTCAGCACAGCATGGCTGCCTTCACCCACCATCGTGAGTTTAAGACTCGTCGCTGTTGTGGACATCAGCAGCTGGTTCCTTTTCACTGTCAAGTCATATGATCTGTTGAAGAACGTGTGGACTGTTTCTGGTTCGCAGCTTTTCCAAATAAAGGTTCCAGGAGCACTCACGTTCACCTCTTTGTATGGACATACGCTTCCATTTCTCTTAGGTCAATACCTAGACGTGAAAGGGCTGGATCACATGGAAAGTATGTCTAACTTTTTAAAAAGCTGCCAAATTATTTTCCAAAGCGTTTGTACCATTTTACATTTCTCCCAGCTGACTGGGGAGCTCTAGTTGCCTTAGATCTTTGCCAACACTTGTGGATTTGTAGAGCTATCTCGGTATGATTTTAATTTGCATTTCCCAAATGATTAATAATTTAGGGCATCTTTTCATATATATATAAGCCATTTCAAAATTTTCTTTCAGGCTGGACACAGTGGCTCATGCCTGTAATCCCAGCACTTTAGGAGGCTAA
Organism: Aotus nancymaae; assembly: GCF_030222135.1. NCBI lineage: Eukaryota > Metazoa > Chordata > Mammalia > Primates > Aotidae > Aotus > Aotus nancymaae. Next base: position 4,938,530 of record NW_026988412.1, on the reverse strand, counting down.
GTGGGAGGATCCCTTGAAGCCAGGAGTTCGAGACCTGCTTGGGCTACATAGAGAGGCCCCTTCTCCACAAAAAAAAATTAAAAATTAGCCAAGTGGGCTGCTGCACACCTGTAGTCCCAGCTACTAGGGAGGCTGAGGGGAGAGAATTGCTTGACCCCAAGAGTTTGAGGTTGCAGTGAGCTATGATGGCACCACTGCACTCCAGCCTGGGAGTGCAGTGTGGGACTTTGTCTTCAGGAAAAAAAAAAAAAAAAAAAAAAAAAACTTTGGTGAAGCTCCAGTTCAAATATTTTGCCCAGTTTTTAAAAATTGGATTGCATTTTTATTATTAAGTTGCAAGAGTTATTTATATATTCTAGGTACAAATCCTTTCTGGTTATGTGTCTTGCAAATATTTTCTTCCATTCTGTACTTCAGGAAACACTTTGAGAGCTGAAGGAGGTCAGTGGTCCTCCCAGGCCAGTGTGTTGCATTCTGGAGTCCAGATCGTCCTTTGGTTCTTCTTATCACAGTGAGATGGAAACACCAGGTCACCTTGAATCCTTCCTCAAGGCTTCTAGGGCCTTTGTGAGCCACACGGTGCAGTACCATGTATAGCCTGAACACTAGACACACTTTCTCACCCTCTGCCTGAAAGCAGATGACTTTGTTATTTGAATAGCTCAGGGCCCCAGCATGAATATTTGGAGTGGATGATAGAAAAAGCACTGCCTGGTACCTGCAGTCCTGTCGCAGTACAAGGAACAACATGTTAAAAAGAAAGGAAGTGGGGGGTGGGGGCGGTGGCTCACGACTGTAATCCCAGCACTTTGGGAGGCCGAGGCGGGTGGACCACGAGGTCAGGAGTTCGAGACCAACATGGTGAAGCCTCGTCTCTACTAAAAATACAAAAATTAGCTGGGCGTGGTGGCAATATGCCTGTAATCCTAGCTACTCAGGAGGCTGAGGCAGGAGAATTGCCTGAACCTGGGAGGCGGAGGTTACAGTGAGCCAAGATTGTGCCACTGGGCGACAGAGTGAGACTTCATCTCAAAAAAAAAAAAAAAAAAGGAAGTGTTTGGAGCCCTTTGATGGCTCTAGTTAAAAGCTGCAGGCCAATTGCAATCTCGAATTTCCACTCTCTTTCTCATTTGAGGCAATGGTGCTATCCTTCCATGATTTTCTTGCCTTGTTTGTTAACACTTAGGGGCGTTTTTTCCCCTGTTATTTAATAGAAACATGAAAAAGCAAGCACCTTGTAGCAGTTACTGATTGCTGCATAACAAATGATCCCAAATTTCATGGGTCTCAACAACCACACTTTGTTATTGCTCAGGAGTCTGCAGTTCTGTTGAGCTGTGTGAGGCTCAGCAGGCCTCAGCTGGGCTCACTCCTGCACCTGCAGTCAGTCATGTGGAATATCGGTCTGTGTATCTGCAGTGGGCTCAGCAGAATGCAGCCACCATATTGCCCCTTGGCACGTGGTTTCTGTCTGCATGTTTCTGGCTCAATTCCTTGCAGTACTGACACTGCTTCTAGCACAATTCTCTAGTAAGACAGCCTAGATTCCCTCTCACGAGCTGCTGGGCTCAGAGGGGTTTGTAGATATCTGGGACTGTTTTAATTTGGGTTCTGAGTAGCAGACCCTGAGAAAGACATTGGAGTGTAAGCAGTTAATTCCAGGAAGTACCAGTTAGGACACAGGGAAATGAGATCTGGAAGGGAAGGCAGGGTGTATGAGAGCGGCAGCTACCATGTTGGAACTAGGGCACAGTTGCGCCCCCCAACCTGGGGATATGACTCAGGGTGTTTCGTCCAGGGGCAAAGAAATGGAACGTTTGCTGAGACTAGGGAGATGGCCATGAGAGCCACTCTCTTTTACCGAGTTTTTGCCTCTGTGGCCTCTCCCTCCAAGCTTCCCTGCAAAGGAATTGCCAATCCCTGTGGCTGGGGTTATGTAAAAACCGCCAGGCTCCTACCGACCTATTTAAGTTCAGAACAATTGATAATGCTTGCAATGTCTAGGGACCCAGTGGGTAATCACAGAATACAAACAAATTTAAATAGTGCCAGAAGCAAGCCTGACCTGTTTTTTTCTTGGGGTATAATCATCTAAAGCCACATGTGAGGGACACAGGGGGCTGGATTTTTGCATTTACAGTGCATTGGCTGTACCTATTATTTCTCATTTATTTATTTATTTTTGAGACAGGGCCTCACTCTGTCGCCCAGGCTGCAGTGCAGCAATATGCTCTTGGCTCACTGCAACCTCCTCCCCGCCGGGCTCAAGCCATGCTCCCATCTCAGCCTCTCAGGTAGCTGAGACTACAGGTACATGCCACCATGCCTGGCTAATTTTTGTATTTTTTGTAGAGATGAGGGTCTCGTCATCTCAAACTCCTGGGCTAGAGTAATCCACCTGCCTCGGCCTCCCAAAGTGTTGGGACTATTACAGGTGTGAGCCACGGTGCCTGGCCCGGTTTCGGGCTTGCTATGGTTAAGTAGGATGGGATGTCCCTCATAAGCTGCTGCTCTTTCACCTTGAGCATGCATCATCAAATAGAGGTCTTCGCTTAATGAAACAGCAGATATTTTTAGTGATTAATCATGAAATACTTTGTTACACGGAGTGATGGATTACCACGTAACATTAGATTAGTCCCTTGCAGCCTCATGATTTGAAAGCCCACAATTTGAGCAGTCGGATGCAAAGTACTTTAAAATGGCCCAATTTCTCACATGAGGTGGTGTCAAAGCGTCCATGATGTGAATTTCTGAGCTTGTTCTGCTCCAAAAATGAAGCATGGGTTTTGACAAGTCCTTGCGCAAATCCTTAGATTCTTTCTCAGACCTTGACCGAATGTCCCTGGATGGGCACATTTTTCTGCCTTGGGGATTTTCACTGTCTCACAAGGCTGACTGGGATTACTGACTGTGACAGGATGCTTTCCATCTACAGTATAGATTTATAGCAATCTGAGTAGTTTTTCATTGTTCCAGGCTGAGTAACTTTAGCAATATCGGCCTCTCTATGTAGGTTAATTGATTGACACATTCAGTTAATCAGGAAATGTTATTGAGCGTGTCTGTGTGACCAACCTCAAACAGTGCAGCAACCACAAGGCCCCACATCTGCTTGCATTGTCCCAATGTCAAACATTCTGTCCCATCGGTTCTGCACATCTTCACGTTATCCTAGAAAATGCAAAATCTTGTCTTGTTTCAAGATGACCTCTTTCAGTTGGTGGGTGGGGGGTCCCAGACATACTTCACAGGCCAGGTTTCCTAATTTTAATCTAGGGAAAGTATAATATGATAAATACTTCATTTGCTTTTGTTTTATAATCATTTAAGAATATTTATTTGGGCTGGGCACAGTGGCTTATGCCTTTGGGAACCTGAGGCAGGAGGACTGCTTGAGCCCAGGAGTTCAAGACCAGCCTGGGCAACATAGAGAGACCCTAACTCTAATTCTACAAAAAAAAAAAAAAAATTATCTGGGCATAGTGGTGAGCACCTGTAGTCCCATCTACTCAGGAGGCTGAGGTGAGAGGATTGCTTGAGCCTGGGAGGTCGAGGCTGTAGTGATCTGTGTGTGTGCCACTGCACTCCAGCCTGGGTGACAGAGGGAAACTCTATCTGGTGTGTGTGTGTGTGTGTGTGTGTGTGTGATTCCAAAGCCAAATCTCTGATTCCTTCACTTTCTTCTTCCTTGTCTCCTACAGATAACCATTTATATTTTTTCTTATTTACCTTTCCATTTTAAAAAATACAAGTAAAATATACATATATTAACAAATCACATACAGCTCTCTCTGTCTTGTTTCTGTCATTTAATGAAGTATACTGGCGACTGCTCCACAGTGGTAAATGTAGATTTTTGTATTAGTCAGGGTTCTTTCTCCAGAGAAACAGAATCAATAGGATCTGTGTTAGGCAAGGGATATGGCTGCATGTATTTGTGTCAGTGTGCACATATGTATATATAGAAAGATGTTTATTACAAGGAATTGGCTCACACGGTTATGGAGGCTGACAAGTCCCAAGGTCTGCAAGGTGAGTCAGCAAGCTGGAGACCCAGGAGAGATCATGATGTAGTTTCAGTCCAAGGCTGGTAGGCTCAAGACTCAGGAAGAGCCAGTGCTTCAGTTCAAAGACAGGAAAAAGCTAACATCCCAGCTTAAAGGACACCAGACAGAATTATCTTACACAGGGGAGGGCCAGCCTTTTTGTTCTGTTTAGGCCTTCAACTGATGGGCTGAGGCTTACCCACATTAGCACTAGTAATCTGCTTTACTCCGCCTACCGAGTTACATGCTAATCTCATCCAAAACACCCAGAAGAATGTCTGACCAAGTATCTAGACCCCCCAAGTCCCATCAAGTTGACATATAAAATTAACCATCACAATATTCTTCACTCCTTTTAGTATCTCCATTACATGAATGTGCCACAGTTGATTAAACCAGCCTCTTGTTGATGGGCATTTGATTATTTCCAATCTTTTGTTATGAAGTTCTGTGAGGAATCGCCTTATGTATGCATATGCTGTTTGTTGCACTGTATTGGTAGGACAATCCTGGAGGTGGGATTGCTGGATCAGTGGAGGCATGTACATGTAATTGCCCCTTGCTAGGAGCTGTGTCATTTTGCATTTCACCAACAGCATCCAAAAGCGCTGGTTCCAGGGGGACACAGGCACTCACGGTCAGTTAAGGAGAGGGCCACCACCCTTGGCCAAGGAGATTGGGTCAGGGCCAAGCTGGCCAATGAGAGGACTTGGTGGGAGTTTTGTGAAAATATCAGGACACAGAAGCTGTCTCTTCCTGGGGATTGCTCAGCTAACTGCTGTAAGCTCTGTGTCTCTCAGGGCTACCCATGGAGTAAGCAGGTCAAGAATGAGACCAAGAAAGGAGCAAAAATGGAACAAAGGGACACAGAGAAAGCCACAAGACAGAGCCTGATGGACTGGTGGAGCCCCCGAGTCCATCTGGGCCTGAATCAAAGGCTAATTCTGCACTTTTCAATTACAAAAGCAAAAATTCAGATTTTTTTTTTTTTTTGAGACAGAGTCTCACTCTGTCACCCAGGCTGGAGTGCAGTGGTGATCTCTGCTCATTGCAACCTTCACCTCCCAGATTCAAGCTGTCTTCTAGCCTCAGCCTCCCAGGTAGCAGAGACTACAGGTGCATGCCACCACACCTGGCTAATTTTTGTATTTTTTTCTAGCAATCGGGGTTTCACCATGTTGCCCAGGCTGATCTCGAACTCCGAAACTCAAGTGATCCACCCACTGTGGCCTCCCAGAGTGCTGGGATTACAGGCATGAATTGCTACGCCCTGACAAAAAATTCAGCTTTTAGAACACTGGCTTGGGGCCGGGCATGGTGGCACACGCCTGTAATCCCAGCACTTTGGGAGGCCGAGGCGGGTGGATCACGAGGTCAAGAGATCGAGACCATCCTGGTCAACATGATGAAACCCCGTCTCTACTAAAAATACAAAAAAAAATTAGCTGGGCAGGGTGGCGTGTGCCTGTAATCCCAGCTACTCAGGAGGCTGAGGCAGGAGAATTACCTGAACCCAGGAGGCAGAGGTTGTGGTGAGCCGAGATCGTGCCATTGCACTCTAGCCTGAGTAACAAGAGTGAAACTCCGTCTCAAAAAAAAAAAAAAAAAAACAACAACACTGGCTTGAATTTGTTTTTCACACAACCCAAAATTCTGTCCAATGCAACATGCTACGTAAAAAGTGATTTCTGCCTTCAATGATTTATACAACAGAAACAGAAGACAGAACAAATGCATGAAAAGCTACTAGAAAATAGAGAGTAGTACTACACCGGTAGTGCTGTATTTTATGGTATAGATAATGAGCCCCGTGCGTCCTTCAGAATTCAGAGAAGAGGTCATGAAAGAGGAGGGGCATGAAGTGGGACTTGGAGTCATACGATTTGAATGAACAGGACATCAAACAGCTCTATAATCCCTTGTCTACAATTTGAAATTTGAAATCTTCTGAGAACCAACATTTTTGGAGAGTTGGGGCAAACTCCTTATGTTAAACATGCAGAAGCAGAAATTTTATTTCATTTTATTTTAAAATTTTTAAAAATTTTAACTTTTGTAGACTGGGTCTTGTTATGTTGCCCAGACTGGTCTTGAACTCTTGAACTCAAATGATCCTCCTGCCTCGGCCTCCCGAAGTGCTGAGATCACAGGTGTGAGCCACCATGTCTGTCCAAAAAATTTTAAACCGATTGATTGGGGAGTGTGGTCTCAGACTTTTCCGGGGTGATATGTCGAATATGGAATATGAACTGTTCAAATTCTGATACTCATCTGGCCTAAGGAGTTTGCATAGGAGATCATGTATCTGTGCTTCCTATCTCAAGGAAATAAGGAATGTGTTTGCTGAGGCCTGGCTATCAGGAAGTGTCAGAGAATCCCACAGGCACTACTTGAAAGGTGATTGTCTGCAGGCAGCTGGAGAAAGGTGGTTACATGCAGGCTGGGTCACTCTCTGCTAGATGCACTCTGACCTGGGCTCCCTCCTCCAGGGGGAGGGGGAAGGGAACATCTTCTAATTTGCACAAAAGTGCCTCGTGATACCTCAGATTTCTCTTAGCCTGGGCTCTACCTCAAGGTAAACCTGAGACAAGGATTTTAGCCAAGTGGTTTACTTGGGAGGTGACCCAGAAAGCCCTGTGAAGAGTGAGGAAGTGAGGCAGAGAAGTCAGTAAAGGATGTGCCCATGAGTGAGTTACTGCAGTGGGCCGCTGGGGCTCACTCCTGCGAGGGACCTCTGGGAGACGGTGGAGCACCCCTCAGAATTGCCCCAGAGAGCAGGGAGGAAGCCACGGTGTATACTTAGCAACTGGTTGAATGTTGTTTTGGGGGCCTTAAGTGCTCAACACTTCCTGGCCTCCCTGCAGTCCTCCTGTAGAGAAGAAGGGAGAGGCTGGCAGGTTCTTGAAGTAGGAAGATCCCAGTGTGCATAGAAACTGCCCACCAACTGCAGGTGAGCACCAGGTGGGCCGAGAGAATGTGGCCCACAGTGTCTTCTTGAAGGGCCCCTGCATAGCATCCCACCGAGGCTTTGCCTGTCTTGGTTGACCACACCATCCAGCTGCTTCCCTTCCCTTTCTGCCTATGAGCTCCTTGAGCTCAGGAACTGTTTCCATTCATAGCTGTATCCCCCATGCCTGGCATGAATGCTGGGTCAGCTTGTTACCTACCATGGGTTCTTGGGCTCTCAATGCAATGGAAATTGTCACGAGGCCAAAAGAGTTTTGCCAGACAAGGCTTTATGGGGCTGTGCCCAGGCATAAGGGAGGCAGCGCAGGGAGAAGATTTCCCAGCTGGGTCCCTGGAGGGCATTGGAAAGGCAGTTTTAGAGGGGCCACAGTGGGAAAGGAGTGACGTTAGGCATGTGGAGGCCAGAACTCTCAGCACCTGTGCAGATGAGGATACGCTTCTTCCTGTGTCACGTCTCATTAGGATGTTAAATCTCCACCCAGATGTGATTTTTGGTGTTACAATGAAGCTAAGGTTAAGGATCAGTTTTTCTTCTGGCCTTGTGCACATGCAGGCAATGGGGTTAACTCCCCTGGGTAAGATTTAAGGTGGGAGCTGCTTTTTTTAGCTTCCTCAAGGTCCCTCAATCAGTAGGTATGGCGTCTTGAGTAAGATTTATGGGGCAAGGTCTGGATGGCCTCGTTGGGATCCCCTCCAGCCCTGGGCCCTCCTCGCCACCAGCTTATGGTAGAGATCCTCAGTAAGAGACAAGGGGGTGGGGCCCAAGTCCTGTCCCTACCCTGACTCAGGATCAGCGCCCCGGCAGCACGTGCGAAGTCTGGAGTTCTCCCTGCGTACTTTACTCCGGTTGTTCTCCAAAGTGTGCACTGCAGGTGGTACAACCAGATCTCCTGTCATCACTCACTGCAGCGAGGGTTGGCAAGGGATTCCACTCGGTGCCTGCTTCTGGAGGCTGAGGCTGGAGGCTGTGTGGCTGGGCTGCCTGTGGCTCTGCCCAGTACCTACTCCTGGACAGAGACAAACCTTTCCTTTAGGTGTTTTGGCAGAGTTAGGCAGGGTTGCTCCTCACACTCCACGCAACAGCTCTCACCTTCACAAAGCTCTTAAAGCCTGGCTGGTTCTCTGTGGGTTTCCAAAGAGGAGCAGACTTCCTGCTGCCCAGATGTCTGGTGGGGGCCTGGTCCTTGTGCAGATTCACTCTCCAGCTTTGTAGTGATTCAGGGAGAAGCCTCTCTGTCAGTTTGGGATAAACTTAATCCTCTAAACAGTAACTGATCCAAAATTTCCATATAGGCAGGGCCTAGGGGCAGCCATCTGGTTGGAAGGAAGATTAGAGTACTTGTATTAGAGCTATCTCTCTCTAATGTATGGTGAGCACCCCAATATCCCTTTGGGGTGGCTTTATGAAGGGGTCAGTTGATATTACAAGAAAGCTAAAGGATGCAGCCTGTGACATCTGAATTCCTTAAGAACAAGACATCCTGCAGAGAGAATTTGCAGAAATGTGATGGGAAAGGGGCAGAGCAAAGCCAGAGGAGACCTTGACAGTCAGCAGCCAAATATTCACCTGACTTCTGCCAGATTTGTTTTTCACAATGCACGTTTTTGTAGGCAAATCAGGTTATCACTCTGTTAGGAAGAATAACAATCACTGTCAAACTCCAGTGAAGATTGTTTTTATTGCTGTGATTTCTGATAAGTCCCCTGCACCAGGCCCTGCAGTCCAGACCCTCGCCTCCCCGGCTGCTTGTGCTGTGGGACTACCTCCATCGGTCTCGCTGTGAAACCGTGGTTAGCACATCATTAACCCGTCTGCGGAGATTTCAGAATTTATAATCCTCAATAGTTCACAGAATGAAAAGAGACGCCTTGCCAGAAATTCACTATCAAAGAGAAACATTTAATATCGGTAATTAGCAAATTAAAAAGAGGCCAAAGTGCCCAACTCAAACCAAAATTCTTCCCCACAGAGTAAATGTGGTATGATTTGAAGTAATGAACTGAAATCACCTCTACTTTGTAACTTCCTACCTTTCTGTGTGGATCAAGAAAAGTTCCTGCTTACAATTTTGTACAAAGGAGATGAGATCTGTCAAGAATATTTTTAAAACATACCTCTGTGGCTGGGCACAGTGGCTCACGCCTGTAATCCCAGCACTTTGGAAGGCCGAGGTGGGCAGACCACGAGGTCAAGAGATCAAGACCATCCTGGCCAACATGGTGAAACCCCATCTCTACTAAAAAAATACAAAAATCAGCTGCTCGTGGTGGCGTGCGCCTGTAGTCCCAGCTACTCGGAGGGTGAGGTGGGAGAATTGCTTGAACCCTGGAGGCGGAGGTTGCAGTGAGCGCAGATTGTGCCACTACACTCCAGACTGGTGCCTGGCAACACAGCAAGATTCTGTCTCAAAAAACAAACAAACAAACAAAAAACGTACCGCTGAAGAGATGACCCAAATGGCTGGGGCATGTACTGGTGAAACAACAGCTGCCATTATGGGATGTTGCAGGCACTCACCTCTAGACTCCATCAGAGAGGTGGGCTGCATAGCTGGTGTGAGTTCAGATGCCAGAAAGAGTTGCTATGACAGCAGGAAATTTAGTATCCTTTGGAGGGTAAATTCTTGATTGAGGAACAGAAAATTAAGGGGATACAGCTTTGTGCAGCACATTTAGAGAGAGAACTTGCCAAGTGATTCCTAAAAAACAGGTGCTTATGGAATTGCTCTACAGTCACATGGAATTATACGGCTATGCGATGCTTTCCTTCCTCTGCAAGTAGTGCACACTTTGGGATGGGAAGTTCTGTTTTAAAATGGAACTCTTCTACGAAAAGAGACACTTGCCGCCATGACCACATCAGTGTTTAGCATCTGCTTTTTAGAAGTAGAATCTCATTTTTTTAAAATAAGAGAACTAGTTTTTTTTGTTCTGTTCTGTTTTGAGACAGGGTCTTGTTTTGTCACCCAGGCTGGAGTGCAATGGTGTGATCATGGCTCACTGTAGCCCCCGCCTCCTGGGCTCAAGTGATCTTCCCACCATAGCCTCTGAAGTAGCTGAGATGACAGTTGCACATCATCATACCCAGGTAATTTTTGTATTTTCTGTAGAGATGGGGCTTGCTATATTGCCCAGGTTGGTCTTGAACTCCTGGACTCAAGAGATCCTGCTACCTCGGGATTACAGGTGTGAGCCACCGTGCCCAGCCGAAAAGTGGTTTTAAACCACAAAAGAGAACATTTATTTATGGTCTTTAAAGCAAGTATGTCTTACTAAGGTAAGAGAACGAGTCCGTGGTAAATAGGCGGTATCTCATGGACCATGGATGTACGTATTTTTTGGCATTCTCTAAGCCGCTGACATAGAGTGCCTGCTTTTCTGTAGCTCAGTCCCCGGAAGTCTTCAGAGGGTTTCGTGGCCTGGAAACTGGCCATTTCAAGCCATTCCTTGCAATAGCGCCAGTTGAAAGTTTGTTTTGTTTTGTTTCATTCTGTTTTGAGATGGGGTCTGGATTGTCACCCAGGCTGGAGCGCAGCGGTGTGATCATGTCTCATTGTAGCAATGCACCTTGGAGTTACAGGTGTGAGCCAACTGACAAAACAACACTTCCAACTTTTAGTGACGATGACAACAACATAGATTACACCACTTCTGTGTCCCTTTTTAAAAGAAAATGCTTGTAGTTCAAACATTAACTATGATTTTTAATGTTCATAGTGTGGATAACCAAGGCAGGAAGTCAATGCCGTTTACAGAACACTTCTAATTTCAAATATTCTATCCCCTTGTCTCCATAAATCACTGAAATATCTCAGAAATCCCAGTATTCCCAATCCAGATAGCTAGCCATTAAAATAAGTGCATAATCATTTCAATGACTATGTTCAGAAGTCACATCAGATCAATAATGATTTTACCATGATTATTATACACTATGTGCATGCTAGCTCATATTCTTTATTTATTATTGCTGAGTTTATTGTGTGTATTTGGGCTTTGTTTTTTGAGTCATAAAGTTCATGAACATCTCTCTGATATAAATGCCTATTTGAGGCGGAGTGGTGGCTCATGCCTGTAATCCTAGCACTTTGGGAGGCTGAGGCAGGTGGATCATGAGGTTAGTAGATCAAGACTAGCCTGGCCAACATGGTGAAACCCTGTCTCTACTATAAATACAAAAATTTAGCCAGGTGTGGTGGTGCATGCCTGTAGTCCCAGCTATTCAGGAGGCTGAGGCAGGAGAATCGCTTGAACCCAGGAGGCGGAGGTTGGAGTGAGTGGAGATTGTGCCACTGTACTCCGGTCTGGGTGACAGAGCAAGACTTTGTCTCGAAAAATAAAAAAATAAATGCCATTCAATTGTGACTATAAATTCAATATAAGTCAATGCTAACTTCCTAAGGATGACAAAATTTCCAAGCCCACTTTTACATAGTTTAAATTTAAGAGATTTTGAAATACTATTCAATTATAAAATGTTATAATAGTGTTAAAATGAGTGCAAAGGACAGAAGATAAAATGCTTTAGAGTAGCTTTCTGGAAGGAATAGCATTTGATAAAGCTGCTAATCACATGAAAGCGGACATCAGTTTTCATACTGAGTCTAAAAAGATTCAGTTAGCTTTCAGGCCTGCAACCTCAAGTGCTGCAGAGAAGGTATTTCTTTTTTTAAATAAATTTTATTTTAGAGAAGGAGTCTCGCTCTGTTGCCCAGGCTGGAGTACAGAGGCACAAGCATAACTCACCGTAGCCTTGAACTCCTGGGCTCAAGTGAGCCTCCTGCCTCAGCCTCCTGCGTAGCTGGGGCAACAGGTGCATGCCATCACACATGGCTAGTTTTTTAATTTTTATTTTTGGTAGAGATGGGCATCTCGCTATGTGCTCGGGTTGTCCTTGAACTCCTGAGGTCACGTGATTTTCCTGCCTCCTGAGTTGCTGGGATTATGTGCATGAGCCCCTGCACCTGTCTTGGGGAAGGCATTTCTTGAAGCTGGGCCATCCAAACGCCTCATTTTCCCAGATGGTCGTGAGCAGGTTGGACTCTTCATCCACTTTTCATGCACATCCATGAGCATCATCCTCTGCTTGATCTATGTGCTTTCACACACTTCTGCCAATTTCACCTTCTTGACTCCATCACCTCTATCCTCAAAATCCTCCAATGACTTCCCAAGGCCTAAGAAAATATCTACCCTCTTTAGGTTAGAGAGGTTGACATTGCCTATCCAACAATCTTTCTTCATTTCTGTCTTAGAACACAAATTTTGTTCTAGGAAGCAATGTTCAGTTAAAAGATGACATTTTCCAGTCTCCCTTGCAGCCAGCAGTGACCTATGAGTTGTAACATGTTAAAGCAAACTAAATATGGCCTGAGAAGAACTCCATTCTTTGAGCCCTTGTGGATGAACTGCAACCTAACCTACTAGGTAGACCAATTTGAAACCCTACTTAGGAGTATGTACTGTAACAATCAGTGAGTCTTGGCCAATCCCAGCAGCAGTACTTCAGCCAGTCACACACTGCTGAGTGTTCAGTGTTCAAATAAGGCAAACGCCGTGTTGTAACCAACCCAGCTACTTCCATACCTCACTTCCGATTTCTGAACATCACTTTACTTTTTTTTGTCTATAAATTTGTTCTGACCACAAGGCATCCCTGGAGTCTCTTTGAATCTGCTGTGACTCTGGGAGCTGCCCAACTGATGAATCATTCAATGCTCAAACTCCTTTAAATTTAATTCGGCTGAAGTTTTTCTTTTTAACAATATGAAGTCACTGGGACTCCCATAATAAGCTATTCTAGCAGAGCTGACTCAGCTGGAAGGATATGACCTAGCACCCTTTCACTCTTCTCTGAATTGGGTCTAGAACACAGACAAGATGTAACTGTCCCATGGGTTCTTCCTGCCCACTGCACAGACAAAACCAGTTCTCTGAGACCACAGCATTGCAATAAAGACAGACATGAGGCCAGCCACGCCATGTGGGAGATGGAGTTGTTACTCAAATCAATCTCCCTGAAAGTTTGGTGGGCAAGCAAATGAGGGTGTGAAAAGTGGTCCTCTTCTGAGTGAGGCCACAGGATGTTTGGCAGGTTCAGATGAAGCCGTCGTCCTCAGAAATGCAAAAAACTAAAAAGACATCTCAAAAGACCAGTCTTAGGTTCTACAATAGCGACATTATCCACAGGAATAATTGGGGAAGTGGAAAATCTTGTGACCTCCAAATAAATGGCTGGTAATCATTTATGTCTACACCTTAGCAGGATCCAGGCTCCTCTTTCTCCTAATCTGGTTCTTTCATTAGCTTCCCAAAGGCAGTTTAGTTTTGAGAAGGGCCATTATCACTTAAACTATAAACTAAATGTCTTCCAAAGTTGGTTTGGCCCAGGCACAAGAGTGATTAAGGGCAATTTGGAGATTAAAGGCAAGCTGAGGGTCGGTTAGGTCAGATTTTTCAAGGTCATAATTTTTTCACTGTTATAATTTTTGTAAAGGCAGTTTCAAAGAAGGCTGGAGCTCCTGCGCCAACCTGTGACCCTGACGATGGAGAAGCAGCAAGAGTCTGGGTCTCTGAAGCCCTGGAGAGCTGATGTCCTGCCTTCTTTTCTGTGAGAGAATAACCCCCTAACACATTTAGGCTGCCGTATTTGGATCTCTGTGAAAGCTGCTAACCCACTTGCTAATGAATATGATTCGCATTGAAGGATCTCCAGACTTGACTCCAATCTTCCCTTATGGCAACTGCATTACGCATTTCTTAGTCCTACTTTGAGTTACTCTCAAATCAGGACTCCTTCCAAATTCCCATCCAGGTTTACCACCTTGCAAATTCCAATGATCCATCTTCTACTTCCTCCCAAAGAAAGTGTACCATCCAGAACTACTGCTTCTTTCATGTGGCATTTTTGCATAGGTTTAAGAATGTAAATTCTGATGTCAGGCTCTCTGGTTCTACTTCTGACTGCCTATGAGATCTAGAGTCAGTGTTGAGTGTAATTACCCAGCAGGTTCTCCTTGCCCACTGCCTAGACAGCCAATTTATCAAGACAGGGGAACTGCAACAGAGAAAAAATAATTCATGCAGAGCCAGCTGTTTGGGAGACTGGAATTTTACTGTTACTCCAATCAGTCTCCCTGAGCATTTGGGGATAAGAGTTTTTAAGGATAACTTGGTGGGTGACGGAGCCAGTGAGTCAGGAGTGCTGATTGGTTGGGTCAGAGATGAAGTCATGGGGAGTCAAAGCTGTCCTTCTGTGCTGAGTCAGTTCGTGAGTGCAGACCACAAGATCAGATGAGCCAGTTTATCGATCTAGGTGGTGCCAGCTGATCCATCAAGTGCAGTGTCTGCAAAATAAGTACTGATCTTAGGTTTTACAATAGTGATGTTGATACAGGAGTTAAGAAGAAATTGCTTAGGCAGAATAGTGAGGGTACAGAAGTCCTTGGTAAGGTTTTCCTTTTAATGAAAAGCAGCCCCAAATTACTTTCCTTTCTAACAAAGAGCAGCCTGTAAAATCGAACTGCAGACGTAGATGCCAGCGGTTGTGCCAGTCACGTTCAAGATGGCTGCTCCACCTTCTCTTCTCTTTGTCACCCACGTGTACAGTTAGGAACAGATAAGATGACACCAGCCAAGGGGAAATTTCTTTTGCATAAGATTAGTGCGGGGCAGCCAGCCTTCTTCGCATATAGTGTAAATGTCATACCTGATGGAATCAGTCCGTGAGCCTTATGTAAATTAGATGCCTGACTATAAAATCCAGTGCATCTACTGCCAGCCAGCCTTTTCCTCTCTCTCACTGGAGAGAGTGCTATGTTACTTTCCGTTTCTTTCTCTTTCTTTTGCCTATTAAACCTCTGCTCCTAAACTTCTTGTGTGTGTCAGTGCCCTAAATTTTTTTGGCGCCAGATGATGAACCCCAGTATTTGCCCCAGACCACGTAGCTGCTTCAGTATTATCCCCAGGAACAATTTGGGGAGAGTCAGAATCTTGTAGCGTTGAGTTGTGTGACTCCTCATCCATAATTTCTAATATTTTGGCTAAATTTTTAGTCCTACAAGGGCAGGCAGTCTAGTCCCCAGGCAAGAAGGGGGTTTGTTTTGGCAAAGGGCTGTTACCATCTTTGTTTTAAACTGTAAACTATAAACAAAGTTTCTCCCAAAGTTATTTTGGCCTACGCCCAGGAATTAACAAGGGCAGCTTAGAGGTTAGAAGCAAGATGTTGTTGGCTGGGTCAGGTCTCTTTCACTGTCTCAGTTGTAATTTTGTAATAGTGGTTTCATGAGGATAATGCATATCATAAACTCATTGCAAGGACAGAGATTGTATTACAACCAATTTGGGGAGATGATGCTTAGAACTGAGAAACCCAGACAAGGCACTTATAATCCCATTCCACAAAATGTTGGCACTCCATCTGGAAAAGTTTTAGGAGACATGCCGTTTCTCTGCTTTGAGTTTCCTTTCAAGCAATGGTTTATTGAGATTTGGGAATAATGAGAGGAAAAAGAGAAGGTTTTAATACTTTCAATGGCATAATTTTTTTAAAGTTTATCTCAAGAGAATACACAGTTATGAATGCACTTAAATCATCCATGAGCTGAAAAGAGAACCTAACTCATGTGTTTTCATAGATGCTAGCATATAATTTTTCTGTTAAAATGATTGTGACCAATGCTGGGGTAATAGCTCCTACCTTTTAGTGTGTTGCCAGCATCTAGTTACTTTATTGCATTTTCAAATGCCCAAACTCGTTTTCTCAATTTTCCCTAACAGAAGAGCCGATAAACAAGGAGGCAATAACATATTTTCATTCAGCAGCTTCTACAAAGCTCTTGAATGATCTTCAAAGTCTACGCGCCAGGCATCAGTGGAAGGGGAGAGGCAAGAGGCAGGGTCTGGAAGCAGCTCCCGTGGGATGCCACGCAAGCCATTCCACTGCTCTGAGTCACAATGATGGAGGACTTGGATGAGATGAACTTGTCAAGTTCCTTCCAGACATATGAATTTTAAAGACATGATAATTTGAAGATATTACCTAAGTCCCCAGGAAGAGAAAGTGCTTTCATAAATAATGTAATGATGGGAGTAATTCCTCCAGGGATCACAGGGGCTTGACTCTACCTGCTAACCTTTATCTGTCTGATCTTTCACTCCACTAAGAGAATCCTTTATCTACAGAAAAAAAAAGCCACTTTCTTTAGAGTCCTTGAGTGAATCATTGCTCCAGTGAATGGTTACTATGATGGGTAATTCTGGATATCAACTTGACAGGACCACAGGATGCCCAAATAAACACTGTTTCTGGGTGTGTTTGAGGCTCTTTCCAGAAGAGAAGAGCATTTGAATGGGTGGACTGAGTCGAGCAGATGGGCCTTCCCAATGTAGGTGCGTATCGTTTAATCCACTGAGGACCTGGACAGAACAAAAGGCAGAGCAAAGAGGAATTTGCCCCCTTTCTCCTGCCTGACTGCTTGAGCTAGGATACCTCAACTCCCTTCTCCTGTTCTCGGACCAGAACTTACACCATTGGCTCCCCTGGTCCTCAGGTCCTCAGGCATGGACTAAATTATCCCACTGGATTTCCTCATAGTAATTTCTTTTTCTTCTGTTTGGTTCCTATTGGTTTTCCTATTGGTTCTGTTTCTCTGGAGAATCTGGACTAATATAGTCTCAATGCTGTATTCTCTAAGAAAATTGAAATTTTAAAAAGTTAAATTTGATAATTAAAAGTCCCTCTGAGACAGAGTAGGAATGGGGCTTGGCTTCAACTCTCTTCCACTAGAGCGTTCATTCACACATCTCCACCGATTGCAAAACCTACACCACTACCTCACTGATGCTATTATGTTTGAACCATGCCTTTTACTTAAAGAACTCCAAGGACTGGCCTTGGGAGATCACCAAGGTTGCGGAGTGTCCCAGCTTGGGAGGGAATGCCAAACACTTGATTTACAGGCCTGTTGCCTTCTGCCAGGCCAGCAGGGGGCCTATTACTCAGGATAAACATAGCAACCAGATAACGCTGACCTGTATACCCCACTCCTGCTGTCAGCTCCTGTGCTTTGCCTAGTAAAAAAGCCCTACGCTACAGTCAGAGAGTCAGTCAGGGAATTCTCTCTCCGTCTCTCTCAGTCTCTCTCCCTATCTTGTTGCCTCCGTTACGTCCAGGCATAAGCTCCAATGAGGCCTTGTCTGGAAAAACTCTTCTGGCCTCATGTCAATTTCTAACATATTGAGAGCCCCAGAACCTGTGCTCAGTGACACCTCTAACACAAAGATAAGGTTAGATCTTAAAAATAAGGGCTGGGCGCGGTGGTTCACCCTGTAATCCCAGCACTTTGGGAGGCCGAGGTGGATGGATCACGAGGTCAAGAGATTGAGACCATCCTGGTCGACAAGGTGAAACTCCATTTCTACTAAAAAATACAAAAATTAGCTGGGCATGGTGGTGCACGCCTGCAGTCCCAGCTACTCGGGAGGCTGAGGCAGGAGAATTGCTTGAACCCAGGAGGCAGAGGTTGTGGTGAGCTGAGATCGCGCCATTGCACACTCCAGCCTGGGTAACAAGAGTGAAACTCTGTCTCAAAAAAAAAAAAAAAAAAAAAAATAGGATGACCTGGGTAACAAAAGCGAAACTCCGTCTCAAAAAAAAAAAAAGAGGATGAAAACATGAGGCAATTAACTTTTAGCGATATCTTCATAGTATTTTCTTTAAAATTTCACCAATTTTCCATTTTATTGTTATCCTTTGTAACATGTACCAATCAATTAACATAATCTCACTTTACTCAAAATAAGTATATTTTATAGACAGAAGTTCAGTGTCTTTTTTTGTCTTTTTAATTTGCCATGTCCTAATACAGCTGTAAAACACAAAGCATCTGAGACAAGTGTTAAGCAATTTAAATGTTTATTTTGCCAAGATGGAGGATGTGCCCATGACACAGTCCCAGGGAGTCCTGAGAACACATGCCCAAGGTGGTTGGGTTACTGCTTGATTTTATACATTTTAGGGGGGACAGAAATTATATACAGACATCAATCTGTATGTATAAGGTGTACATTGGTTCAATTCGGAAAGGTGGGACAACTTGAGGGGTGGGGAGCTTTCGGGTTATAGGTGGATTCAAAGATTTTCTGATTGGTGATTGGTTGAAAGGGTTAAGTTATTATCTAAAGACCTGGAATCAACAGAAAGGAATGTCTGGGTTAAGATAAGGAGTTGTGGAGACCAAGGCTTTTATTATGAAGACGAAGTCTCTAAGTAGCAGGCTTCAGAGAGAAGACATGGCAAATATTTCTTATCAGACCTCTAGGTGCCAGACTCCTAGTTAATCTCTCCTGAATCAGGAAAAGGCCTGGAAAGGGAAGGAGGATTCTTTACAGGATGTAGATTTTTCCCAAAAGAGACAGATTTGTCAAGGCCATTTTAAAAGATGTCAAAGAAATATATTTCAGGGTGAAATACTTTTATTTCTTTCAGGGCCTGCTATCTGTCATTTTTTTTGTGATGTATTGTATTGCTACAGAGAGTCTGTTTGGTCAACCTTAAGATGTCTGTTTTAATGTAAAAGCTGGTCAGTTGTGCCTGAATTCCAAAAGAGGGAGGGTATAATGATGCATATCTGACCCCCTCTTCCCACGTGGCCTAAACTTGCTTTTCAGGTTTACCTTGGAATGCCCTTGGCTGATGACGGGGAAGTCCATTCAATTGACTGCGGGGCTTAGAATTTTATTTTTGGTTTACACAGGGCTGCGAATACAATAAATGCTCAATAAATCCTTGGGAACAAATGAGTTGTTAAATTTCACTCCTGAATTAATACCTTTCCTACAACAGACTTTAAAGTGTTAACAATGCAAATGAATCTCATGTCACTTTCGTGGGCGCCCTCAGTCTGTTTGGCAGGTAGATAGTATGAACATCAAGTTGGGGCTCAGGATACATGTCACCAAAACATGACTGTAGAGTTTCCTCAGGCCAGAAATCAAGTCGGTGTTTGAGACTTAAGTGTTCTGAGATGATTTCATTTACTTAAGTTTTTCATAATGCAGTCTACGAGAAACAGGTGATAATTTGGGAGTTCAAGGTTGTCAGTAAGTTTTCCACTTAATTTTAACTCCCTTATAAGTAGTGATATAAATAAGTAGTCACATTCATGGAAGTTCATTCCTGTGCTTTACTTAATCACACATCTTTGCTGACTTAAAAAAAAAAAACCAAATGACCTGCTATATGTGTTTACCCCTGTGGCTCCTAACATACTGTTAAACAAAAATTATGGGAGCCCGTCACTTCAGACTGAGCTCCCTACACAAGGCCCCCACAGAACAGACAAAATCAAAATGAAGTAACTCACACAAAATGCCACAGAGCCAAACTGGAACTTTAAGGAAGCATATAGATTCCCCAAACAGACTAGTTTTTTACTGAAAACAGGAGATTCTAGTCTACCTGAGTGAGTTAAAAATGGTCCCTTTGCTTTAACCTTTACAGAAAAAAGTAATCTGCAGTCAAATGCTCTACCCCTGAGCTATACCCCCTCTACAGAAAAAAGTAATCTGAAATAACCTGAAGTAACCTGACAATAACCAGTCAGCATTTTTTCCTATTGTTCTGTCTCCCTATTCCACCTTACGAAACCCACTGTTCGGCCACTGCTCAGTGGGAATTCTCATTCTATTCTGTAGGATGGAGGCTGCCCCAATTCATGAATTGCAAATAAAAGCCAATTAAATCTGTAAAGAAATTTGTCATTATTTCTGCCTTTTGACAATCCAACAGAAATAAAAGTTTAATAGTGCAAAAAGAAGTAAACCCATAATGATAAAGAGACCTGAGGATTATGGCTGAATAGAAGAGAGATCCCAACAAATTTCTGGGGAAAGGAAAGTATGGGAAACCTGTTGACTGACTAAACAGAGCGAACGAAGCAGCTCGGGTGATGGCTCCAAGTCTGACTCCAGTCTTGGAGTTGGCAGGTGTTGGAGGGAGTGAGGAATGGGCTGAAAATGGTGGGAATGACAGAATGTTTGCACAACTGCTCCCAGGGATCTTATCTTGCATGTGCAGAATTCCCATAAGAAGCTGAGACGCCTCCAAAGAAGTTGAATGTACAGGGAAGGGTACGTTCTCTTGAGTGGAGGTTGGCACCTCTCAAAGAAGACCTTCCTGACTGGTGCCTTCAGAGTGTTGGGGCTCAGGACACACCATCCCAAGATATGACTGTAGGAGGCCAGAACATGCTACACCAAAATATACTTGTTTGGCATATTTTGAGCTGGTTATTTTGGGAAACTGTAGATACAGGAGCCGGATTGAAAAGCTGCCCTTTTGTAAAGAAAATCCACATCTGTAAGGGAAATACACATTATGAAAGTACTTGTATCAGTAAGAAAACTGCTCTGAGTCAATGTTTATTACCTGAGAGATGTTTCATCTGCATAACACAAGCTTTATTCACCATACACTTCCTCTCCTCACCCTCCCATAATTCGCCTTTACTATACTCCAGAAGACCCAAGCCACCATTTCTTTCTGTAGCTCAGGATGCCACACAAGCTGCAATCATCTGGCCCTTCCTGGATCCTCATATTTTTGTTGGACTCTGGTGTACATATGTAATTAAATATGTTTTTTCTCCTGTTAATCTGTCTTATGTCAATTTAATTAATAGCCTAGCCAAAGGACCAAGAAGGGTGGAGGGAAGCCATTTTTTCCTCCCCTACAAGAGTGTGTAGCAAGGGTCCCACACTTACTCAACTGTATCATGAGGGCCCTGACGCTCCAGTTAGAAAAATGTAAGGAGGGTGTATTTACAAGGTATGCTACCAGACTCCTCGGATGCACTACTTCCAATCCTTTCAGCCTCACGTGTCTTGTGGTCCAGCCACTGCTGCAGTGATCAACTGCCTTTTTTGCTGGTGCAATCCAGCAACATGTGGAGCCAGGCCTTATCAGCTTGTAAGAGTTAAACACAGCCATTATTAAAAATTACCTGATATTAACTTATAATTAAATAAATTACATTAAAAAGGAAGATAACAAACACTAAAAACTCATCATTCTCTATTTTATGACATTTTACTATTATTTTTGATCTTGAGCTATTTATTTGTTTATTTTTGTTTTGTTTTGAGACAGGGTCTCGCTCTGTCACCCAGGATGGCTTGCAATGGCACAATCTCAGCTCACCAGAACATCTGCCTCCTGGGTTCAAGAAATCCTCCTGCCCCAGCCTCCCGAGTAGCTGGGATTACAGGTGGGTGCCACCATGCCCAGTTAATTTTTGTATTTTTATTAGAGATGGGGTTTCACCATGTTGGCCAGGCTGGTCTCGAACTCCTGACCTCGGGTGACCTGCCTGCCTCAGCCTCCCCAAGTGCTGGGATTACAAGCATGAGCCGCTGCGCCCCGCCATTCTCTTGAGCTATTTATATCTATCAGATCTGTATGGTGAAAGCATAATCAAATGCACCTCTTTTCAAGTTATCTTCAGTGTCAGTATGTTGGTAGCTTGAAATCAGCTATGGTGAATATTTTTACCATAGAAATGTGAAATTAAGTAATTCAACTTAAAGCTGTTGGAACTTTAAATTAGTCTGAGCCTTGAGAGGAATGAGGCTATGTGATCTGAGTCTACAACTTCTGCTTTTTTTTTCCTGTAAATAATTAAGACCAAATGGCACCAGAGATAGGCCCCTTTAAATCATTGTCCCTGTTCATGTGTTAATAAAGTAATCTTCTGGCCTGGCGCGGTGGGTCACACCTGTAATCCCAGCACTTTGCGAGGCCAAGGCAGGTGGATCATGAGATCAGGAGATCAAGACCATCCTGGCCAACATGGTGAAACCCTGTCTCTACTTAAAATACAAAAAAATTAGCTGGGCCTGGTGGCACACACCTGGTAGTCGCAGCTACTCGGGAGGCTGAGGCAGGAGAATTGCTTGAAGCCAGGAGGTGGAGATTGCAGTGAACCGAGATCGCACCACTGCACTACAGCCTGGATGAGAGTGTGAGACTCCGTGTCAAAAAAATAAATAAAAATAAATAAGTAAATAAATAAAGTAGTCTTCCTCAGAACATAGCAATCTGTAACCAATCAAACTGCTGTAAAGGCAAGCGGGGTGGCTCGCACCTGCAATCTCAACACTTTGGGAGGCTGAGATGGGTGGATCACTTGAGCCCAGGAGTTTGAGACCAGCTTGGGAAACAGAAGCAAAAATAAAAATTAGCTGGATGTGCCTCCGCAGGCCTGTAGTCCAGCTACTTGGGAGGGTGAGGTGGGAAGACGGCATGAGCCTGGAGGCAGAGGCTGCAGTGAGCCAAGACTGCACCACCGCACTACTTCCTGAGCAACTCAGTGAGACCCTGTTGCAAAAAAGAAAAAAAAATTGCTGTAACATTATGCAGTGGTCTCGTATGTGAAGTGTTGTGATCTTGCTAAAATTTATCTGTCTCTGCTTCTATAAATAAAACCGTAATGTCTTCACTTTGGAAGGCTGACCCCATTTGTTGGCAGTCAGTATCCCCGGGTGTCATCCTCAAGCATTGCACCCAAATACACTCTATACTTAATCATATTTTCTGAACTTCATTGTTTAAGGTAGATAGACATAGGCATAGGAGAGCCAGTCGTCAAAGGTTTACCAGCACTACACTGGTGCAATCCGTCAGCAGCTCCCCTCCTCCCTGGAAGCACAACTTTCCCATCCTGTCCTGAGGATCCATACTGAGTTACGGGACACCATGCAGTCATGTCCAGAGCTCACCACATGCGGGAGTTAATACCTCGTGGAGCTAATTTTTGACAAATAAGAAATGAGAGCTGGTGGATTAATTCTTGCTTCTTCCCTACCTCCCACCGCAGACTGTCCTACTTACAGCACAGCTCAGAGCACAGTCTTGCGTCGAGCTATTCCCTGCACTTAGCAGCAGCTCGCCCCTCACGCCTCCTAGGATGGCTCTCCCTCCTCTTCCCATTCTCTTATTCCTCTGCTCCAAGATGGAACTCCCTTTAACAATAGCACATTCAGGCTTTTCGTTCTATGGAAGTCAGGGTAAGACAGGACCTACTGTGGAAAGTGACTGTGGTTGGGAAGAGCAAGGGATTGTATGGGAACCCGAAGCCAGCAACACGGGGGCTGTCACAAGTCCTGGCTTGAAGAGACAAGAGCAGGAAGCATTTAGCAAAAACCGGATGGGGAGAAAGTCATCTCAAAAAGATCTGAGACCTTCCCTTGTGGGGCACAGACAGGGAGGAAGCTGGGAAGGTAGGAAAGGAAATATCCAGTCCACACTCCGTCCCCTCCCTCGCCTCTCTCACAGGGTCCCTCATTCACTGGACATAATTTGGAGCCAGGGGACAGAGATGGGCTGGGGTGGGGCAGGGATGGGAGAAGGGTGGCCAGAAGGGCAAATGGAAAATGTTCATCACATGGTCCTCGAGCGAAATCTACTCATTAGCATTCCAGTTGCCAGTCACGCCTTTCCCTCAAGAGAGAGGCTGGTCAGGAGCTTACGCGATGGCACCCCGGGAGACGGGAGTCATGTGAAGAATGACAGGCGCCAAAACAAACTAAGGAAAAACGGATTCCGGAAGAAACAAAGGTGATTTAGAGAACAGAAGAGAACTTGAAAACAATTCTATTACATCAGTTCAACAAGGACAGCGTCTGGTGAATAAAAGAATCGCTTAGACAAATAAGAAGGAGTTCTTAGAAATTAAAAAAAAATGACTAGAGAAACATGAAATTCAATAGCGGGTCTAGAAGCTAAAGCAGAAAAAGTCCTCCAGTTCCTCGGGCAAAACCACAGAAAATATGAGACCATAGAGATGAGCCATAGATGTTTAATTCAAAATATTCTCCTGGAAGAAGTGTTCCCCCTCTAGGAACCGGTACCTTCTAGGCTAGCGCTGTCTAATAGAACTTTTTGTGATGATGGAAATGTTCTATATCTGATCTGTCCAACATAGTAGCTAATAACCATGTGTGGCTACTGAGTCCTTGAAATCTGGCTAGTGTGACACAGAGAGTGAATTTTAAGGCCAGGTGTGGTGGCTCATGCCTGTAATCTCAGCACTTGGGGAGGCCAAGGCAGGAGCATTGCTTGAGCCCAGGAATTTGAGATCAGCCTGGGCAACACAGTGACATTTTGTCTGTACAAAAACTAAAAAGAAAATAAACCAGGCATGGCTGAGGTGGGAGGATTGCCTGAGCCTGGGAGGTTGAGGCTGCAGTGAGCTGTGATCATACCACTGCACTCCAGCCTGAGTGACAGAGTGAGAGCCTGTCTCAATAAATAAATAAATCAGTAAACACATAAAGTGAATTTTAAACTTTATTTTAATTAATTTAAGTAGCTGCATTGGGATAGTGGCTACTGTGTTAGCCAGTGCAGCTGTATCATCAGAACCTGAAGCTACAGGGTACTATGCCCAAAATCCCCACACGGGTCACCAGAGGTGATGGTGAGTAGGGCCACGCCTATATCCATCACTTGACTCTACCGCTATGGGATATGGCACCATGCCACGGTCTTTGATTTAGGGCATATACTACATCCCAGAGAATGCCACCCTATTCCAGAAGGGCATCATCTCCAAGCTGGGGCCTCAGTTATGCCTTCAGAAGGCTCTGGCATCACTTTCTCAGGCATCAGCTTCTGAGTGGTCCAGAGAGGATTACTAGACCCATGACCAAGTATCCCTCCTCTGCTGCGAAGTGAGTTGCTTGGTCTGAGGTGGTGGTAAGTAAGCAGTGCTCCATGTTGGTGGATCAAATATTGTAAGATGGATTGTGGTGCTGGCCAAGGCTCTCCAGGCAGGGAAGCAGAATGTGTGTTGCCTACAGGCAAGATGAATTGCTCCCCCTTCTAGAGTGAAGGAAACCAGTGTCATCCACTCGCCACCAACTCTTTTATCGGTCACTTTGAAAGGTTAGGGGCGCGGCTTTGGTTTCTGTGGCTCGAAAATTGGCCAATCGGCTGTGGCCGTGGCCCGGCCTTGGTGAGTTGGAGCCCTTGCTGTCTGGCACATGCAGAGCCTCCACCCCTGCCACCATGCCCTTTCCCTTCATGAGCCTGTTGTGCCAGCACTGGGACAGCCGATGACAGAGGCTGGAACAGACAGCAGCTGACCGAGCTGTTCTATCCTTGGCTGTGTCAGGCCTTTTCTGGGTTGCTTGCTCTCTGGTGGATATTAACATCTGTGCCAGGATCTTCACTGGGTGCCAACTCCCTTAGACACAGCCACATGTCTCTTCCTCAGATCTCTGTATTCTTAACCTTCCCCCTTCCAGGCCCTGACCAACCCATCAAACCACACAAGACTGCCCAGGAGCCAGTGTGGAGTCAGATCTCAGGATACTTCTCTTTCCACACTGCCCACTGGGAGAGCTTCCCCCTCACCGCCGTCTTTCACAACCACCCTGAATGAGGCGGCAGTACATCTGCAGCCAGTATTCATTTTGCACCCACATTTCAAGCTCACTTACCCCTGCACCAAGCTTAACCTTTCCCCTCCTCTGTCAGGTGATCACAAGGGACTCTCGCATGTGCCTCTGAGTGTGACCTAAGAGAGGGGTGCTGGTGTGGGGGTAACGGCGACATGGGAGGATGGGCCACAGCTCCATCATCAAAGCATTTGTCTCCTCATGTAGCTGCTGCCCAAGTCTATGTTGTGACTCGATCCTGGTTCTTGATCTGGAATCCAGGAGGGAGGTGGGGACACAGCCTAGGGCAGGGATGTGTGTGTTGTCTGGCAAGATAGAGGCTCAACTGATCCCACAGGGAGCTCTGGAGCTGGGATGTCCGTCTGGCATCATCCTGAGTTGAGGTGAGAGGACTGGCTCTTTTACCTCCACATGGTCCAGACATTGGCTGCAAGCTGCCTCTGGAGAGGTTTGCAGCAACCTTGGCCTGGGTAGCTCCTTTCAGTTCAGTTCAGTGCCCAGAAGCTCTCAGCTGTGAGCTGTGAGCAGTGGCTCTCCCGGCAACTGTGAATGTGAGTGCCTTGCTCTGAAAGGGGGATCTCATGCTAGAATGCACCCAGCGCTCCCTTCACCCACCAAGGATAGAGACGAGATTCTATGGGCCTCCAGAGGGAAAAAAGAGGAGTTAGAAAAAAAATAAAATTAGAAAACATTTTATTTAAAGAAATTCCTTCCTTTTGTAAATGTTTGCTAAAAGCATGCCTCCATCAGTTAAGGGATCAATTCGAAGACTACTAGTTGAGATAGTACTGAAACTACTACATCAGAACAAGGCACTTTACCGAGGGAAGCTTTGTAGGGGTAGGATTTGGGGTTGTCCTGTAGAACTAACTGCTCCCTGGAGTCCTCTACTTCCCCTCAAAGGAGAAAAAATAAGAACAAGAAAAAGAGCAGAGCCGGTACAGAGGGAGGTTCTCTCTGAAGTGTGCAGAGCCCGCGTGGCCTATTCGAAATTGTGGGGCTCTCCGTGGATCGCCCCGAAGTGCTCTGAACACCAAGCAACGCTTCAAAGTCTTATCACAAGACAGTGACCGTCATGTATAGACAGCTTACATTTGCTGAGTAGGAAAATGTTCCCGGGCCTGCCCTCTGCCCTGCCATACGTGGAGGCGCCGGGCTGGGGCTGCGGTCTGTGGGAGAAATCCGAGGGGTCGAGTTGGTGAGGAGAAGCCTGCAGGGTGAGGCTGCTGGTTTACTCCATGTGACTTTGGTCAACGCTCTGCAGATTTGGCCGGCTCTTCTCTTGTGCCCTCTGCTGGAGAACATCAGGAACTCTCTATTGATGATATGTAATGAATATTTTTTGGTTTGGGGGCTTTTCCAGTGAGGAATTCCAGGTGCTCTCTCCAAAGCCCAGAGCCTCCCCAAGAGGAGCAGCTCTCAGGAGACATTCTGGAAGGCAGAGAGGAGAATTCTGTCTCAGTCTGGTCTCAGAGGGACCTGGGAGCCTCTCTAGTGGGTAAGAACCTGACTCTGGCATCCTCCCCGCTGACACTGTGAGGGGTGAGGGAGGTCGGGGGTGCAGCCCGCCTCCAGCGGGATTAGCTGTCTCAGGGGACAAATTCATCACCAAGTACACCACCAGGGGATTCTGCCTCTCTTCCCATCTTGTTTGGGGGCAGTAACAAGATTTTTTCTTGAAATTGAAGGTGCTAAGTATTTTATATCAAACCGAGAATGTATTATATTTTATTATTTTTTTTTGAGACAGGGCCTCACTCTGTTCCCCAGGGTAAAGTGCAGTGCTCACTGCATGCCCAGTTGTGATCACCACAGCCTCGATCTTCTAGGCTCAGGTGAGGGAGGTGGGGGGGAGGAAGGAGGGCACCAGAGGAGACTGGCAGACCCTTCAGCCAACATGCAGGTCTGACCCCTGCAGAGGAGCAAGGGAGGAAAGGAAGGAAGGAGAGAAACTGGAGGGGAGGGGAGGTGAGGAGAGGGAAGGGGAGGGGAGGAGAGGGAAGGGGAGGGGAGGAGAGGGGAGGGGAGGGGAGGGGAGGGGAGAGGATGGGAGGGGAGGGGAGGGGAGAGGATGAGAGGAGAGGGGAGGAGGGAGAGGGGAGGGGAGGGGAGGGGAGGAGAGGGGTGGGGAGGGGAGGAGAGGAGGGAGGAAGATCTGATAGGAAAAGTTTTTTCAATGCAATTCTCAAAGAGCTTTGGCAAGTCTGACAGGGGTGGGGGTGGTCCTTAAGCCAAAATTAGGTGGGTCTCAAAGAATAAACCTGCCTTAATATCCCTGCTGTTTTTAGTCATTGGCTGGGAACAGTCCATGCAAGTGTAGCCTTCAGGAATGAAGTCAGAGGCAGTGCCTGGAGCCTTTGGTCCATTACACTCGCTGCAGCAGGACACCTGAGAAGCGCGTTTCATAGCTGTCACACTGCCTCAGTTAACAAACCTACACCAGCTGATACGGTTCCTTTACCTCTATGGCTGTTTCTAATTTGTATATACATGGACTAATTGCCTTTCTAATTGATTTATTTGGACAATTAATAGTATAACGTCTACTTATCACACTCTGCTTGTCACATTGAACTAATTACTAATTACACTGTTAGAGTTTCATTTTGTTGTCTGAAACTCTAGCCACATGTACTGTTTTTAAAATGCAAATGTTCCTAAGTAGTGTTAAGTCTTTCAGTTGTTTACACTTTGATAGAACCAATGTCATCTAACTGGCTCAGAACTACTTCCGGCTGTGGGACCTTAGGCAAGTGTGTGAACCTCAGCTTTCTCATCTGTAAATGAGACTCTGCTCGTGGGGTGATACGGTTCCCCATCCAAAAATCATCTCAAATTGTAATCCCCATATGTTACAGGAGGGACCTGGTTGGAGGTGATTGAGTCATGGGGCAGTTTCCCCCATGCTGTTCTTGTGATAGTGAGTGCATTCTCATGAGATCTGACGGTTTAAAAGTTTTAAAATGTCCCCCTTCACAGGCTCTCTCTCTCTCTCTCTCTCTCTCTCTCTCTCTCTCTCTCTCTCTCTCTCCCTCCTACTGCAGTGTAAGACATGCCTTGCTTCCCCTTCACCTTCTGCCATTATTATAAGTTTCCCGACGCCTTCCCAGCCACGCAGAACTGTGAATCAATTAAATCTTTTTTCTTTATAAATTACTCAGTCTTGGGTAGTTCTTTGTAACAGTGTGAAAATGGACTAATGGAGAAAATTGGTATCAGGATAGTGGGGTACTACTATAGAAATAACCTGAAAATGTGGAAGTGACTTTGGAACTGGGTAACAGACACAGGTTGGAACAGTTTGAAGGGCTCAGAAGAAGACAGAAGATGTTGAAAAGTTTGAAAATTCCTAGAGACTTGTTGAATGGTTTTGACCAAAATGCTGATAGTGATATGGACATTAAAGTCTGGGCTGAAATGGTCTCAGACATCAGGACTTACTAGGAACTGGAGCAAAGGTCACTCTTGGTATGCTTTAGCAAAGAGACTGGCAGCATTTTCCCCTGCCCTAGAGATTTGTGGAAATTTGAACTTGAGAGAGATGAGTTGGGGTATCTGGCAGAAGAAATTCCAGAAACTTTTCTGAAAGCATACAGCCATATGCATTCACAAAGGGATGATCTGAATTGGAACTTACGTTTAAATGGGAAGCAGAGCATAAAAGTGTGGAAAATTTGCATCCTGACCATGTGGTAGTAAAGAAAAACTCATTTTCTGGCTCACGCCTGTAATCCCAGCACTTTGGGAGGCCGAGGCGGGTGGATCACGAGGTCAAGAGATCGAGACCATACTGGTCAACACGGTGAAACCCCGTCTCTACTAAAAATACAAAAATTAGCTGGGCACGGTGGCGCGTGCCTGTAATCCCAGCTACTCAGGAGGCTGAGGCAGGAGAATTGCCTGAACGCAGGAGGCGGAGGTTGCAGTGAGCCGAGATCGCGCCATTGCACTCCAGTCTGGGTAACAAGAGCGAAACTCCGTCTCAAAAAAAAAAATTAAAAAATTAAAAAAGAAAAAAAAGAAAAACCCATTTTCTAGGGAGAAATTCAAAAGGCTGCAGAAATTTGCATAAGTAATCAGGAGCCAAATGTTAATCACCAAGACAATGGTAAAAATATCTCTAGGGCATTTCAGAGATCTTCAGGGCAGCCCCTCCCATCACAGGCCCAGGGGCCTAGGAAGGAAAAATTGTTTCATGGGCTGGGCTTAGGGCCCCTGCTGCTCTATGCAGCCTTGGGACATGGCACCCGGTATCCCAGCTGCTCCAGCTCCAGCCATGGCTAAAAGGGGCCAAGGTATAGCTCAGGCTATTGCTTCAGAGAGTGCAAGTCCCAAAGACTGGCAGCCTGCATGTGGTGTTGGGCCAACAGTTGTGCAGAAGACAAGAGTTGAAGTTTGGGAACTTCTATCTAGATTTCAGAAGATGTAAGGAAATGCTTAGATATCCAGGCAGAAGTCTGCTGCAGGGGCAGAGCCCTCATAGAGAACCTCTGCTAGGGCAATGCAAAGGAGAAATGGTCCCCACTGGGGCACTGCCTAGTGGAGCTGTGAGAAGTGGTCCACCATCTTCCAGAACCCAGAATTGTAGATCCACCAACAGCTTGCACCAAGCACTTGGAAAAGCCATAGACACTCAATGCCAGCTTGTGAAAGCAGCCATGCAGGCTGAACCTGCAGAGCCACAGGGATGGAGCTGCCCAAGGCTGTGGGAGCCCACTCCTCATATTAGCATGACCTGGGTTTGAGACATTGATTCAGAGGAGATTATTTTGGAGCTTTAAGATTTAATGATTGGCCTCCCAGGTTTCTGACTTGCATGGGGCTTGTAGCCCCTTAGTTTTGGCCAAGTTCTCCCCTTCGGAACAAGAGAATTTACCCAATGCCTGTACCCCCATTATATCCTGGAAATAACTATTTTGTTTTTGGTTTTACAGGCTCATGGACAGAAGGGACTTGCCTTATCTCAGATGAGATTTTGGACTTGGA
This sequence comes from Aotus nancymaae, assembly GCF_030222135.1. Lineage (NCBI taxonomy): Eukaryota > Metazoa > Chordata > Mammalia > Primates > Aotidae > Aotus > Aotus nancymaae. Next base: position 4,908,069 of record NW_026988412.1, on the reverse strand, counting down.
CTTTTGAGTTAATGCTGGAATGAGTTAAGACTTTGGGATACTGCTTGGAAGGCATGACTGGTTTTGCAACGTGAAAAGGACATGACATTTGGGAGGGGCTAGGGACAGAATATTTGGTTCTGTGTCTCCACCCAAATCTCTTCTCAAATTGTAATCCCCACGTGTCATGGGAGGGACCGGATGGGAGGTGACTGGATCATGGGGGCAGATGTCCCCCTTGCTGTTCTTGTGATAATTAGTGCATTCTTATGAGATCTGATGGTTTAAAGAGTGTGGCAGTTCCCCCTTCATGCTCTCTCTCCTGCCACCATGTAAGATGTGCCTTGCTTCCCCAGCACCTTTCACCATGATTGTAAGTTTCCTGATGCCTCCCCAGCCATGTGTAACTGAGTCAATTAAACCTCTTTTCTTTATAAATTACCCAGTCTTAGGCAGTTCTTTAAAGCAGTGTGAAAACGGACTAATACACAGGGTCATGGAGAGCATTAAGTAAGACAATACACAACAAAACCATTCAGGACATAGGCATAGGCAAGGACTTCATGACTAAAACACCAAAAGCATTGGCAACAGAAGCCAAAATAGACAAATGGGACCTAATCAAACTCCAGAGCTTCCGCACAGCAAAAGAAACAGTCATTAGAGTGAACTGGCAGCCAACAGAATGGGAAAAAATTTTTGCAATCTATCCATCTGACAAAGGGCCAATATCCAGAATCTACAAAGAACTAAAACAGATTTACCAGAAAAACAAACAAACAAACCCATTCAAAACTGGGTGAAGGACACGAACAGACACTTTTCAAAAGAAGACATACATGAGGTCAACAAACATATGAAAAAACGCTCATCATCACTGGTCATTAGAGAAATGCAAATCAAAACTACATTGAGATACCATCTCACGCCAGTTAGAATGGCGATCATTAAAAAATCTGGAGACAACAGATGCTGGAGAGGATGTGGAGAAATAGGAACACTTTTACACTATTGGTGGGAGTGTAAATTAGTTCAACCATTGTGGAAGACAGTGTGGTGATTCCTCAAGGACCTAGAAATAGAAATTCCATTTAACCCAGCAATCCCATTACTGGGTATATATATCCAAAGGATTATAAATCGTTCTATTATAAAGACACATGCACACGTATGTTCATAGCGGCACTGTTTACGATAGCAAAGACCTGGAACCAACCCAAATGCCCATCGACGATAGACTGGACAAGGAAAATGTGGTGCATATACACCATGGAATACTAAGCAGCCATAAAAGATGATGAGTTTGTGTCCTTTGTAGGGACATGGATGATTCTGGAAACCATCATTCTCAGTAAACTGACACAAGAACAGAAAATCGAACACCACATGTTCTCACTCATAGGTGGGTGTTGAACAATGAGAACACATGGACACAGGGAGGGGAGCATCACACACTGGGGTCTGTTGTTGGGGACTAGGTGAGGGATAGTGGGGGGTAGGAAGGTTGGGGAGGGATAACATGGGGAGAAATGCTAGATAAAGGTGATGGGGGGATGGAGGCGGCAAACCACATTGCCATGTATGTACCTATGTAACAATCCTGCATGTTCTGCACATGTACCCCAGAACCTAAAGTGCAATTATATATATATATATATACGAGAATATGAGAAGTTCTTGGCATGTAGTCAATGCTGAGTACTCTGTTTTCCTTCCTTCCTTCCTTTCTCCTTCCTTCCTTCTTTCCTTCCTTCCTTCTTTCTCTCCTTTCTTTCCTTCCTTCCTTCTTTTCCTTCCTTCCTGCCTTCCTTCCCTCCCTCCCTTCTCTCTCTCTTTCCTGCCTTCCTTCCCTCCCTCCCTTCTCTCTCTCTTTCCTTCCTTCCTTCCTCCTTCCTTCCTTCCTCTTTCCTTCCTCCTTCCTTCCTTCTTGCTTTTCTTACTTTCTTGCTTTCTTTCTCCCTTCCCTTCCCTTCCCTTCCTTCTTTCCTTTCTCTCTCTCTCTCTCTCTTCCTTCCTTCCTTTTTTTCAGAATCTCACTCTGTTACTTAGGCTGGAGTGCAGTGGTACAATCTTGGCTCTCTGCAGTTTCAACCTCCCAGGCTTAGGGGATCCTCTCACCTCAGCCACTCAAGTAGCTGGGACTACAGGCACATACCACTACATCTGGCTAATTTTGGTATTTTTTGCAGAGATAGGGTTTTGCCATTTTTTCCAGGCTGGTTTCAATCTCCTGGGCTCAAGCAATCTGCCTGCCTCGGCCTCTCAAAGTGCTGGGATTACCAGCAGGAGCCACCACACCCAGCCCCCAGTTCGTTGTTTTCTCTTCTCGTTTCTTTCCTTCCCATCTCTGCATCCCACAGCCTGCTCCTTACCAGTGTTGATTTCCTCCCGACACTGAGATTCACTGAAACAGGGGAATTCGTTAGGATTCAAAGAGAAACGAAAATGGGAAAGGGTATTTTAGTAGATGAGACATTGTTCTATTCACAAAGAGTTTACTGAGGCAAGGGCCTACTACGAAAAGTATTTTACAGGTTATCTCGTTATGAACAAACGTTGACTATCATTATGAGATAAGCTGGTTCTCGGGCTGGGTAGGGTTCTGCAGACAAGAACTTGAAACTCGTCCACTGGAGAGCAGTGGTGGAGTGGAGGGGGTGGACGGAGCCTTAGAAAACATCCTGTACATGGGCGCTCAGTCAGTATGTGGTGACCGAGAAGAGGCAGGAGAGGGGTAAATAAAACAGAGACAGAGGACCCTGAAAGTGAACGCATGAGTCACAGTGCTGCCTGGTGTCTGGATGGCATTTATCCCACCTGGAGACCCAGGCCCCATATTAAGTGGAGGACCACCCACTGCACCTTCCTGGCCTCCTCTCAGTGCCTGCTCCACTGAGCCTTGAGTGCCCATATGCTGCTTTGCACTCATCATTCTTTGAAGATAATGGACTTTGGCTAAAGAGGCTGCCTGTGTCTGCCTCTCTGAGAAATCCAAATACCCCTCGGACATTTTCAAAATGTCACAAGAAAGTCACAAGAGAGTCCTTTTAAGAACCTCTGAGCGGCCAGGCATGGTGGCTCACACCTGTAATTCCAGCACTTTGGGAAGCCAAGACAGGTGGATCATTTGAGGTCAGGAGTTTGAGACCAGCCTGGCCAACATGGTGAAACCCTGTCTCTACTAAAAATACCAAAAAAATGGCAGGGCGTTGGGGTGGGTGCCTGTAATTCCAGCTACTCGGGAGGCTGAGGCAGGAGAATTGCTTGAGCTTGGGAGGCAGAGGTTGCAGTGAGCCGAGATTGTGCCACTGCACTCCAACCTGGGCAACAGAGTAAAACTCCTTCTCAGTAAATAAATAAATAAATAAATAAATAAATAAAGGCTCACACAGAAAAAAACAAACAAAAAAAAAACCCCTGGGCTATTAAAAGGGTTGGATTTGCAAGATTTTGCTTACAGAGAAAAACTGCAGGAAGCTCGGTTGTATACAGGAAGGTCTATCTAACTGATCTGTGGAAAAAGTGGTATTTCATTGCTGATGTGTTTTTCTATGGGGGCGGGTGGCTTTGCCTGAAGCCAGCTGTCCTCCTCCATCTCGTCCCTCTTGTGGCTAGTGACCAGCATTTTCAAGAAAGCTCGCCTGGACTGGGAGCCAAAGAGCCACGAGGAGCGGGAGGCAGGTTGTAGGAGACACAGCAGGGCCAGCGGTCCTCATCCCATGGGTGTGCCTGCCTCAGCACTGGAGGACTTTTGTTAAAGTCTCAGAAGACCTCCCTGTGCACATCCTGCAGGTTGTAAATGCCAGAGAATTAGGGCCCCAGCTCCCTGCTCCTCAGGTGGGCTCGTTCTGGGGAGAGTGTCCCAAGCTGCTTCCCAGAACATTCCCCCAGGACTGTGCCCAGCAGTCCACAGTGACGTGGCTTCATGACCACACCTTTTGTTGGTCAAGTTCTCACCTCGGTCTCACTTCTTCACTCACCTCACTCTGTATCCCCCCGTATTCTCTATACCCCCAAACAAACCATTTGCACCCAAATGCTTGTACCTAGGGAACACAAGCTCAGACACACACTGACGCAGTCATGGGGACCCGTGTGAAGATTCAATTCTGGGTCTGACACCCTGGGACATGACAGGTGCAGGAAGGGTGTGTGCATTGAGGGGCGCCAGGCACTGCAGGGGAGCCACGCCATGATCCCAGCTTTCCTGAGCTTGAGTGTGTAGCCCTGACTATGTCCTTTACAATCCCCTGCTGGAACCTGCGCTCACTGACCACAGACAAATAATGATGTCAAAGGCCATGGTGGGGGCGGCCGGACACCTTTGTGGCTGTCCATCACTTTATCTGACTAAGATGGGAATAAGAGAGGAAGCCTAGGATAGGCAGAGTCTGGGCAGGCATGAGAAACTGCTGAAGCGTTTGAGCAGGTCGAGGGGTGATTGGATCCGAACGTTGAAAAGATATCATGGACAATGGAGTAGATGGGTAGAAGGGCCAGCAGGAAGAGGGGAGAGGCACCGCCCATCGAGGAGGCCTCCTGGGGCTTAGACCAGGGAGCCATGGAGGGAGAACAATGGGTAGGTCCAAGACACACTGAAGCAGTCAAATCAATGAAAGTTGCCGGTGACTTGAAGCTGGGGGTGGGCAGAGGGAGATATCTACACAAGATGACGTCAAGTTTCTGTGTTACAACACATAAAGACCATTAGAAGAAATCGGGCTGGGAGAAGATGATCGTGAATTCCATTTTGTCATTTTGAATTTGAGATGCCTTTAAAAGGTTCCAGTGGAGAATCAAATGCACTGCTGGTTCCACTGATGTGGAGGGGCCAGAGTAGAGACACACATTTTGCATTTGTGACTGAGGATGGTGACTTGAGCTGAAGATGGTGAGGAAACTCCCCAAGTGGGTCTCTGGACCATCAGCAGTGGCAGCATTACCTGGAAAGTTGTTTGAGGTGCAGAATCTCTGGCCCCATCCTGTCTGAGACCTACTGAGTCAGACACTCTGGAGATGGGACCTGCAGACCCTGTTAACACATCCTCCAGGGCATTTGCATGCACAGGAAAGCTTGAAAATCACTGACCTCAGGCAGTGAGTCTCAAACTTTGCTTCATACTAGAATTACCTGGGGAACTTCTAAAATCCCAATGACAAATTCAGCTGGGTGTGGTGGCACATGCCTACAGTCCCAGCAACTTGGCAGGCTGAAGTGAGGAGAATCTCTTGAGCTCCAGGCTGCAGTGACCCGTGATCACACCACTGTACTCCAGCTTGAGTGACAGAGCAAGATCTCGTCTCTAAATAAACAAACATAAAAATAAAAATAAGGCCGGGCATGGTTGCTCACACCTGTAATCCCAACACTTTGGGAGGCTGAGGTGGGTGGATCACCTGAGGTCAGGAGTTCAAGACCAGCCTGGCTAATAAGGTGAAAGCCTGTCTTTATAAAAATACAAAAATTAGCGGGGCATGATGGCAGGTGCCTGTAATCTCAGCTACTCAGGAGGCTGAGGTAGGAGAAACGCTTGAACCCAGGAGGTGGAGGTTGCAGTGAGCTGAGATCGCACCATTGCACTCCAGCCTGGGCGACAGAGTGAGACTCAATCTCAATAATAATAATAATAATAAAATCAAATTAAATTAAAAATACAATAAATTCCCAATGCCCATCCAGTACCATTACATCAAAATCTCCAGAGAGGGCAACAAACTCATCCTCATTTGTCCAGGCCAGGCTGAGACTTGCCTAGTTTAGCACTGAAAGTTCCTCATCCCAGGACACCTCAGACCTGGACACTCTGGATCCAGCCATCAGAAGCTTTTGAAAATCCCCAGGGGGTTCCACCTGTTCAGCACCATTAGAGAAACTGTTCCTTCAGGGTTAGTTCATCCTGCCTGAATGTAAGAGTTGCCTAGAGAGCTTTAAAAAGATATTGAATTTCCCCGGATCCCTTCTTCAGAGATTCTGACTTGCCTGGCCTGGGATGGGGCCCAGGTATAACAAGATGATAAAAGCCCCCGGGCGATTCTCATTACAGACCCTCAGACATAGGGAGAGAGTATCAAGTGTAAAGAAAAATTCCCACCAGATTATGGCCAGGGAGGGAAGGAGGAGGCTTCCAAAGGATGGAGAAGTGGCCAGAGAAGCAAGAGGAGAGCAGGGGCCTAGGCCCTCGGCAACCGAGGGGAGATACTGCTGGAAAGTCTCGATCGAGCCTGGTAAAATGTGCATTGGATTGAGCTGAACCAACGCAGGGCACGGAAGACAAATAGGAGGGCTGAAGTGTGAAGGTGAGTAAACCAAGAGCCGGAGGCCGCTGTTTCCAAAAGCCACGTGGTGAGGAGGGAAGCGGGATGAGGCTGTCCCTGGGGGAGTCATCTTATGTCCATTTTTTTTTTCTGCTTCTTTTCCTTTCTGTTTGCTTCTTTCTTTTTCGATAGCCACACATTTCTTATATTTTCAGGGGAAGAAAAAGTGTTAAAAATAACCCTCTTGATACGCTCCAAACATTTAAAAGGTGGTGAATCTACTTATGCAACTGCATTATTTTTGTTTAAGAGCAGGGAGCAGAGGAATAATTCCAACCGATTGGCGCACATGACTGGTCGTAAGTCACGTTACTCAGAGCCAAAGCCAGGAGTGAAATCTAGCATCCTGGAGCCACATGGCTCTCCTGCACGCCTTGCCTGCTCCCCAAAGGGGCTGTGAGGTTTGGACTGCAGGAGGTGGCCACTGCTGACGTCACGCTTATTTCAGAAACCAACAGTGGCCTATGTTAGTGCCAGTGGGGAAGGCTCCGGGTTCATTTGGCTGGGTTGCATAGGCATTATTCCATTAGCAATCAATCACTGGGGCCCAGAGAGTTAGGTGAGGCTGATGAAGAACCAGCTGTCTCTCTTAAGATCTGATTGCTGATCATTTGAGAACGTGCTCATTCTGTTAAACCTCCTTGCATCCCCCGCATGCTACTTGTTTACTAGAGAATATGGGAAGCTATCAGTTCACTGATAATATTTCTTGGGTTTTTCTTTTCTTTTTCTTAGAAGAGCAAATACAGGGTTCTCCAAGCTGCCCTGTTTATCTCAGAATAGGTTATTAAGCTGGTTAGGAGTTTTTCCTAAATGCATGCAACTGTGCAACAGTTACCCGCAGGGACTTTAAGTGTGGTCTTCTCATTTTCCTTTTCTCTCCGCTTCCATCTTCCCATCTCTCTTTATTTTCCTTTCCTTTATTTAAAGAGTTTATGACAAAAGAGGATAATTGAGTTTAAAAGGGGAGGATGAGAATGATTAACCTTTGAAGGGCTTTGCAAACTATGTGTATAGCAGCTAAGTGAGCCACCCAGGTCTGCAAGCCTCTGGAATGGCTTTTCGAACACATGTTGACGGTTCCCTGACTACCTGTATTCACCAATGTCCCTAAGCAGTCCTTGCTAATGATAAATCGCTGCTTCTCATGAACCTGCTGTCGGTCATCTAGGGACATTTCCATGTTAAATATTTATTTGCATATGTAAAAACCCCGTAAGAGCCCATTAATTACCATGGCGCTCCTGAAGGATGATGAGGGGAGGCTTCATCAACGGGGCTGTTAACCCTGTCCACAAACAAACACGTACCCATCAGATTTACCTGTTTAACTTAAACTATAATTACTGGGCAATCAGACGGCTGACAAGTATAGGTACTAATTATCCAAAGGAGACTCCGCTGCTCAGAGGTACCTAGTTATTTTTAGCTCCTTGGCTGTTACTTCGTTTCATATTCACAATCAACGCAAGTAACTTGTGTCCAATGAACTGGTTTATCAAGTGCTTCTCTTGATAATATTGGAAATCTTGAGAAGTGCTACTTTCACACGTGAAGCAACATTTCAAATACGTGGCTTTTCGAATGAAGTCTAAACGATCTGCTGGATCTCCTGGAAGACAATATAGCGAATGCTTCACTTAGAGATGGCGAGGCCAGCAGATGGCAGTGTGGACCAGAAAATAAAGATCTCCGCTTCACAGTAATAGATGGTGCTTTTGGGGTAAGACAGGCCGGGTTTACTTCCAACCTTGAAGAGCTTTCAAATTTAAAGGCCTTTCAGTTGTCCATGCAGAAGGACTTCTGAAAAGGGACTCAGGAGAGCCATGTGGTACGCTGGGCTGTTAGGTTTAGAAACAGCAGCTCAGCAGAGCAGCGTGGCCATCCTGCGTTGCCCAGCGGGTGAGAGACTGCAGTCACCGCGATGGCCTCTTTGAATTCCTAAATTTTGGACTTAGATGGCTCATGAGGGCTCAACCAGCTCATTTAGTTTCTGCTTCTCTCACTCCCTTCCTGACAACTTTGCTGTTTTTTTTTTTGTTTGTTTGTTTGTTTTTCGCTTTAACCCAGAGATGTATGGCAAGTTTATTGTAACGCAATGGAAAAAAAAATCTTCAATTTAAAGACAGTTTACATTAATTTTTTTATGCTCGTCTTTAAATCTTGGTTTCCAGGTGGTTTAAATTAAAATTAGGGTCATATGATTTTTAAAAATGTATTCATCTTTGACTCCCTGTCCTTGGTAAAATGGCTACTTAGAGGTAAGTAAAAGGCCGGGCTTGATGGCTCATGCCTGTAATCCCAGCACTTTGGGAGGCTGACATGGGCAGAGCACCTGAGGTCAGGAGTTTGACACCAGTCTGGCCAACATGGCGAAACCCCATTTCTACAAAAATTAGCTGGGCGTGGTGGTACATGCCTGTAATCCCAGCTACTGGGGAGGCTGAGGCAGGAGAATCACTTGAACCTGGGAGGCAGAGGTTGCAGTGAGCTGAGATGGTGCCACTGCACTCCAGCCTGGGCAACAGAGCAAGACTCCATCTAAAAAAAAAAGAGAGAGATGTAAGTAAAAGACTATTGAGTCCTTTCAGGAAATATCATAAGAATCCCATTTTAACAGCAATTCTAGTAGAAAGGCATAAACATATAATGGAAATAAAAGTGAAATGATAAGTTGAACATATCATCCTAGTTAACAATGTTAATTACTGTCCTTTAGCTTCAACTCACTTTATTTAACTGGGAATAATATACATGAAAATGCAAAGTACAAACCCTCTCCTCTTTTCTTCCTCCCTTGGGTGCATTTTCATTTCTTTGTCGCATTAATCTACTGAAAAAAAAAAAAGTATATTTAACCCACAGTACTATAAGTGTTACAGTTTCAGATACTGTTGTTAAACTTGTTTAACTCAGAATCCTGAGTAAATGATAGTAAATGACAGAGCTTGCTTTTATACAGAATGCCTCCACCCCTGGATTAGTCAGATTCTCTAGGAAAAAAACAGAACAAATAGGATGTATGCAGACAGAGAGATTTCTTTATTTTTTTTTATTTTAATTAATTTATTTTTTTAAAGACGGGGTTTCACCATGTTGGCCAGGCTGGTCTTGAACTCCTGACCTCAGGTGATCCACCCGCCTCGGCCTCCCAAAGTGCTGAGATTACAGACATGAGCCACTGTGCCCGGCCCAAGACATTTCTTTTAAGGAATTGGCTTAAAATCTTCAGGCTAGGCCACCAAGCTGGAGACCTGGGGAAGAGTCAAAGACTGTGTGTTGGCTGAATCCTTCCTGTTTGGCGAATCAGTCTTTTTCCCTTAAGGCTTTCGACTGATTGGATGAGGCCTACCCACATTTTGGAGGGTAATCTGTGTTACTCAAAGTCCACTGATATAAATGTTAATCTGGTTTAAAAATACTTTCACGGAAATGTCTAGAATAATGTTTGACCAATTACCTGGATACCATGGCCCAGCCGAATTCACACGTAAAATCAGCCATCACAACTCCTAGCTTTTCTCTTGAAAAGATTTCCTGAATGCACGGATAGAGCTTGGGATGGGCAGGCCCTTTCCATATTCTCTCACTTGCAGCCAAGAAACGTCGAGAGCACAGAACTCTGGGCTGGGAGGTGGGGACCCGAGCTGTGGTCCTGTCTGCTGCTGACCCTAGTGTGGCTTTGGGGGACAAGGCCTCCAGGCCGTGGTTTCCTCGCTCCAGACGTGAGATCTGGAGAGAGCTGGATGTCCTCCTACACAGGGCCATGACCCACTGAATGTCATGACAATAGGACAGGGATGACTCAGGAAGTTTATTAGTTGGGCCAGAAGTTTTCAACAAAGTCAGCTCCAGGAGGACAGGGGGAGATGGAAGCGAGGAGTGTGGGGATTGAGGCAGAGCTCCTCACTGTGGGTTGGGAGGTGCTATAGTTTGGATGCTCACTCCCCCTAAACCTCATGTTGACATTTGATCCAATGTTGGAGGTGGAGCTTAGTGGGAGGCATTTGGGTCATGGCGGTCGATCCCTCATGAATGGATTAAGGTCCTATTTGGAGCCAAGTGAGTGAGTTCTCACTCTGTTAGTTCCCATGAGAGCTGGTTGTTAGAAAGAGCCTGGCACCACCTCCTCTGCCTCTCGCTTCGTCTCTGCCATGTGATCTCTGCATACGGATGCACCTTCCCCTTTCAACATGAGTGGAAGCAGCTTGGGGCTCTCACCAGAAGCAGGTGTTGGCTCCATGCGTCTTGCAGAGCCTACAGAACCATGAGCCAGATAAACCTCTTTTCTTTATAAATTACTCATCCTGTCTCAGGTATTCCTTTACAGCAATACAAACAAAAGAGCAAAGGCCAGAGTCTGAACCAGAATTTGGGTTAGGTTCTATCCTATCTTTTTTTTTTTTTTTTTTTTGAGATAGGATCTCACTCTGTCACCCAGACTGGAGTGCAGTGGCACAATTTCAGCTCAGTGAAATGTCTTACCCCAGGTTCAAGTGATTCTCCCACCTCAGCCTTCTGAGTAGCTGGGACCACAGCCACCTGCCACCACACCCAGCTATTTTTTTTATTTTTTGGTAGAGACAAAGTTTCACCATGTTAGGCAGGCTGGCCTCGAACTCCTGACCTCAAGTGATTCACCAGGCTTGGCCTCCCAAAGTGCTGGGATTACAGGCGTGAGCCACCATACCTGGCCTATCCTATCTTTTAAAGGACAAAGATTGCTATGGGTTGAGGCTCTGGTAAATTACTTGCAAAAATGGTTGCCATTATTCCTCTCCCTGTATCCCTGCCTGTTTCAGTGTAACTTTGCTGCTCCTCCCTTTGAAAGGTGAAATCTACTTTCCCATCCTTGAATCTGCCTGATCTTGTGACTTGCTGTGGTCAAGAGAATGTGGCGGAAGCAATGGCATGCTGAGCCTGCGTCTCAAGAGGTCATGCATGCCTGTTCTATCCCTCTTAAAACCCTATACAACCATCATGTGAATAAGCCTGGGTAGCTGCTGGAAGACAAGGGACATGTGGCCCAGCTACCCCTGTTGTTCTGGTCACCAGTGCCACCCAACTGATGGGCACCTGAGTCCAGATGACTGAGCGAGACTAGCTGAGACCCTGAGAACTACCCAGTTGAGCCAAATTGCCAGCCTGGAGAATAGTAGGCTAAAAGTGGTTATTGTTTTAAGCCATGAACTAAAATGTGATTTGCTGAGCAGCAAAAACAGAAACAAAAAAGGCTGAACTACAGTCCTAGTGGGAGGTTTCTTCATCTGGAGCCTTGCTGCTGGGAATAGCTCCAGTGAATGGATAGGCAGACTGCCCCTACCACTAGCTACGGCGGAACTTTAATTGGCACAATTACACTCATATTCAAATGAGATAATGAAAACATTTTTCTTGCCCTTAATAGCATCTTTAATTATCTAGGAGCTCTCAGGATCAAAGAATGTACACCATAAGGCCACAGGTTTGTTTTTGGGGTCTAGCGATGCTTAAATCATTGCATTCTCTTGGGAAATGCACCCTTGCTTGGAAATTTCAAGTAGACAACTCCTTGTTAACATCCCTTGTTAGAAGCCCTGTCTTAAGTTTCTTAAATGAATCTACTTCTCGACCCACCCCAAGCCCAAAGTATCCAGTCCTGCTTTAGGTCCCAGACCATACCCTATGGGAGGTGGGTGGAATAACCTGCCTTAATAACCCAACTTCTGTTTTAAGTCACCCCTGTCAGATGTTGGCTCAAAAGCCGCTTCAGTACTAGTTAGACTCAAGAACAAGAGTCCCTGTGTCGGGGTCCTCAATCCGTGGTACCAGGGATACTGGTCCGTGGTCTGTTAGGAACCAGGCTGCATAGCAGGAGGTGAGTGGCAGGTGAGCAATGGAAGCTCCATCTGTATTTACAGCCACTCCCCCTCCTCACATTACCACCTGCTCCACCTCCCATCAGATCAGCAGTGGCATTAGATTCTCGTAAGAGCGTGAACCCTACTGTGAACTGCGCATGTCAGGGATGTAGGTTGAGCTCCTTATGAGAATCTAATGCTTGATGATCGGTCACTGTTTCCCTTCACTCCCAGATGGGACCACCTAATTGCAGGAAAACCAGTTCAGGGCTCCCACTGATTCTGCATTATGGGGAGTTGTATAATTAATTCATTACATATTACAATGTAATAATAGAAATAAAGTGCACAACAAATGTAATGCACTTGAATCATCCCAAACCATTCCCCTCCCACCCGGTTGGTGGGAAAATTATCTTCTATGAAGCTGTTCCTGGTGCCAAAAAGGCTGAGGACTGCTGGTCTAAGTGATACATTCAAGGCACCTGTATTTCCACAGCACAGGTCTCCTGTCTCACTGTCAACCCAGCCATGAGACTAGACCTCCATTCCAGTTTCATATTCAAGTCCTGTGGGACCTGGAGTCCAGTTCTGCCCACTTCCTATCTGCCTGGATTCCTGACAGCTGACGGTGGACTCCACCCTCCAGGTGGCATCCTACTCTCTCTTCCCTCCTTCTTCAGTAATTAATGTTCTGGACGTTAAATCACTTCACCACACTGAGGTCTGTGACACATGAAGTGGAGTACAGCTCATTCAAATCACTCGATAAGGCTCTCAAAGCTCAGGGAACTTTATTTCCTCTCAGTAAAAAAAAAGTGGATCGTGGTTTGGGCACATTTTCCTGAACAAACGCTACCAACAGGATAACAAGCCACTTTCTGGTATTTCCATTGGAACGGTTTTGTAATACACAGAAAACTCTTCACATGAGATTATCTGAGTTTTATGATCATCCTATGAGATATATAGGGAATAGGATAGTTATCAATATTCTCCTTTTACAGGTGGGAAACTGAGGGTTGAGATCACATGACTTGTAAATGATAACTCTGGGAACTGAACTCAGCTCTCCTGATTCCAAACCCCATCTTTCTTTGAGTGAGAGAAGAATGTGAACTCCTGGCAGAGTCCACAATCTCAAACACTCATTTATTCTCCCTTCAGACCCGGCTACGAGATGTCACGGTGAGACAGGGGACTCATTAGAGCGCTGTTACCTCTGAATCAGATAAGTCTTAAAAGAAACGTATGAATGTTGACGAGAATGTATCACAACAAATGGAAAACCATGACTGGCGCTGCTAAAGGTGTAGAAAGAGGTAAGAGAGAGTCCTTCTGTCGGAGGAGCTCATCTGCAGCTGGCGAGGGAAACAGCAGCTCGTCGGAAAGAGCCACGTAACTAGCTGAGGAGTATACGGGTCTTCGCCCCAGCTGCAGGTTAGTATCGTATACTAGGGGAAGAGAGGGAAGGGTGAACTTGTCAGGGGTGTTTCGTGGTGGAGCTGAGGCCTCAGAGGACTGGGGACATGTGGATGACAACTTCCTTTTCTCGTAAAATTTCACACACTGAAGAAATGATCTGGAAAAACAACCACATCTCATTTCTATTTTTTTTAAATTTATTTATTTTACTTTAGGTGCATACTATATCTGGCATTTCTCCCCATGTTATCCCTCCCCACCCCCCACTGTCTGTCCTACCCACCCCAACTGCCCCCAGTGGCGATGCTCCCCTCCCTGAGTCCATGTGTTCTCACTGTTCAACACCCACCTATGAGTGAGAACATGCGGTGTTTGGTTTTCTGTTCCTGTGTCAGTTTGCTGAGAATGATGGTTTCCAGATTCATCCAAGCCCCTACAAAGGACACGAACTCATCATTTTTTATTGCTGCGTTGTATTCCATGGTGTCCATGTGCCACATTTTCTTTGTCCAGTCTAGCATTGGTGGACGTTTGGGTTGGTTCCAGGTCTTTGCTATTGTACACAGGGCTGCAATGAACATACGTGTGCATGTGTCTTTACAGCAGAATGATTTATAGATCTTTGGGTATATACCCAATAATGAGATTGCTGGGTCGAATGGAATTTCTATTTCTAGGTCCTTGAAGAATCGCCACACTCATTTCTATTTCGTGATGGACAGCAACGTACTCCCTCCCTCTGCCATTTTCTGGACTTTGCTTTCAAATGCTTTAATTGAGCATTTTTGCTGTATCTATCTAAATTCATGTCTAGACATAGCTTCCTCCCACCCCCACCCCAGCCACCAAAAGAAACCATCATCCGTAAATATCTGGGTCATTTTGTAAAGTCAGGAGCGAGGTCTGGAGCACGAGGAACCCTCAGACCCCCAGATTTTGGAAGAGAAACTACAAGCTTGTGCCCAGAGAGGTGGGACTGACTAGGTGGGGCCAGCCCACATCCTGTTCCTCCCGGTCTCTAAGTGACACCCTGCATGGAGGCCCAGGGTGCTGTTCTCTACCTGGCCATGGCACTCTGGCTGCGGACTTCCTCCTTGGCCGTCACTTGACTTCCACTGTCACAGACCTCCAGAGAGCCAACAGCACATGATTAAAATCATACTCTATCAGTATGAATGTTGCAGTGTAGCAAGATTTTAGCCTTTGGCGTTCAGACATTTCTCCAAGAGGTAGTTGAACCCGGAATAATTCACCTTCACCTTTGTAGCTGAATAATTCAACTACAAACATGTTTTTGTACTCTCCGGTCTTGAAATGGAGTGTGGGAGGCCTCTGAGCAAACTTGGCCAAGCTTGGACTTGCCCGTTTGAAAATGCCTTGACCTCCTTTCCTTTGAACATCTCCCCTGGAGATGTCAGAAGGGGGAGCCACAGGACGGGTCCCCAGGTCAGTCCTGCGGCTGCAGTGAGCTCAGATCTTTCTTCCTTGTCTTCCCAACTTCCCCACGTCCTGTCTTTAAGCTACAAATGACTTAGTGCAGCAGGCCTGCCTATAGTAGCACTCTTCACGGGGCAGACATACTCAGTCATGGATACTTTCCCCGATAACCCCACAGAGCCCCCTGGCCACCCCTTGTTGCCCACAGCCCACAGCCCTCCATCTGGGACAGCTGGATGCTGTCCAGGCTCAGACCTCTGATGCTGCCCACGTGAAGCTCAGAGAGGGCCCAGGGAGAGAGAGCAGAAAGTCATGGTTGTTATGTGTTTATGAAAAGCTTGTAAGAGTTTCTCCCACCCGCAAAGAGCTCACCTTGGACATTTCTGTGTGCCATTGTCTCATCTGATTTTCAGGTCACGTTTACAACATTGTTTGTGTCTTTTTTCATCTGTTTTCACAACCGAAGTTGCTCAGTTGTTGTGCTGGAAAGGACTTCCCTGCCCAAAACGTACCAGCAAGGCCATGATGCAACTGGAGCGGGCTGTGCCGCAGACCCTGGCATGCAGCGGAGTTGTGTAAGCACAGAAGGGATCTGGGCAAATCCACGTCTTCATTTACAACAAACAGGAAGCAGTGTGCCAGACAGCGAGGCGCTGTTGCTTCCCAGGAGGGTTCTGAGAGCTTTCCTCCCTGCCTGAAGTTCCTTCTCAACCAGGTAGCCACGCTGTCATCGTGTTCGTAGTTCCGCTCTCAATCCAAGCACCATCTTTGGCCTGGGGAGGTCATCAGCACCAACAGCAAGGGGCAGCACTGCAAGGTGACAGTCCTGTGCCCTCCAAAGGCAGTTCCCCTAGACCACATTGACAGAGTCACTGCATTTTCCAACAGTCTGACAAAGAGCAGGACTTCACTTCCAGCCCCGGGAGATCCAAGGCTGGGCATCATGGAGTCCACAGCCTGCGTCAAGTGTATCCCCAGCCGGGGACTTTGTCGGATTATCATATTAAAGCGTGACAAGTATAAAATGAGGAACCACTATGGAGGGGGAGGGGCAAGGGAAGGGGGGAGGCAAGAAAGGAGAGGGGAGAGGGAGAGAAAAGAGGAGGGAAGAAGAAGAAAGAGAAGAGGACGAAGGAATCATTTCTATACATGCAGGAAAACCACTGTCAGGGTTGGCATATTTTGTAAGTTGGTTAAAAAGATAACCTCAAACATCCTTTATCCACCCTGGTAGCTTGTACCAGCATGTGGGCTCCCTGTATGCAAGGAGGGTGCTTTCTGGGGAGCCTCTTGGATGGGAAGTTGGGGTGGGAGTTTCTGTTTAATGACTTGGTGCCTTGAGAATATTCTCCAATCTTTGTGGAAGTTCACGGTCATCCCACCCCAGTAAGCTGCACAGAGAGCAGAAAGGGCATTTAGTTCATGCTTCCATGAAAGAAAGCCGAGGAGAAACAGATGCACGGTTTAGTTAGGGTGACTGATGGTGGATGAGTTTTGCAGCGGGCAGCCACTTCGGGCACGGGGCTGGCTGGTGGGCTCTGGTCAAGGAAAAGGGCAGTGGATTCTGTGCAGATTCCCAGGTGGGGTCCTGGTGCCCTGCAGCGTGGCCTGTTTGCCCATAAGCACTGCCAGGCACTGACATGGAATTTAGCTGTTTTTTTTTTTGTTTAAATGTCTCAAATAATTTTCAGATCATTAGTCTCTAACCATCTAGAAATACTGTAGCATTTCACACCAGAATGTATGTTCATAATTTTTTTTTGACAGCGTCTTACTCTATCACCCAGGCTGGAGCCCAATAGCATGACCTTGGCTCACTGCGATCTCCACCTCCTGGGTTCAAATGATTCTCCCACCTCAGCCTCCCAAGTCCACACCCAGCTCTTTTTTTTTTTTTTTTTTTTTGTATTTTGTAGTAGAGACGAGGTTTCACCATGTTGACCAGGCTGGTCTCAAACTCCTGATCTCAAATGATCCATCTGCCTCGGCCTCCAAAAGTGCTGAGATTACAGGTATGAGCCACTGTGCCCAGCCTATAATTGTTTAAAATGTAAATTACCTTGACTGTTTGAGGCCCTGCTCCCTCAGGGGTGACATTCTTGATATGTGGCAGCGGACAGATACACTCAACCATCTCCCCAGAGCTAGAGGAAGGAATGGCGTGGGGTGGAAAAGCCCCCTCCTCCTTCAGGGCCGGGCCCTCTCTCTGCTCTCCCCTCCTCTCCCCTGCTCTCCCCTCCTCTCTCCTGCTCTCCCCTGCTCTGCCCTCCTCTCCCCTGCTCTCCCCTGCTCTCCCCTCCTCTCCCCTGCTCCCCCTGCTCTCCCCTGCTCTCCCTGCTCTCCCCTGCTCTCCCCTCCTCTCCCTGCTCTCCCCTGCTCTCCCCTGCTCTCCCTTGCTCTCCCCTGCTCTCCCTTGCTTTCCCTGCTCTCCCCTGCTCTCCCCTGCTCTCCCCTGCTCTCCCTTGCTCTCCCTGCTTTCCCATGCTCTCCCCTGCTCTCTTCTGCTCTCCCCTGCTCTCCTCTGCTCTCCCTGCTCTCCCCTACTCTCCCCTGCTCTCCCTTGCTCTCCTCTCCTCTCCCCTCCTCTCCCCTGCTGTCCCCTGCTCTCTCTTGCTCTTCCCTCCTCTCCCCTGCTGTCCCCTGCTCTCCCTTGCTCTCCCCTGCTCTCCCTTGCTCTCCCCTACTCTCCCCTGCTCTCCCTGCTCTCCCCTACTCTCTCTTGCTCTTCCCCCCTCCCCTACTCTCTCCTGCTCTCCCTGCTCTCCCCTGCTCTCCCCTGCTCTCCCGTGCTCTCCCCTGCTCTCCCCTGCTCTCCCTGCCCTCCCTGCTCTCCCCTCCTCTCCCCTGCTCTCCCCTGCTCTCCCCTGCTCTCCCCTGCTCTCCCCTGCTCCCCCTGCTCCCCCTGCTCTCCCCTGCTCTCCCTGCCCTCCCTGCTCTCCCCTCCTCTCCCCTGCTCTCCCCTGCTCTCCCCTGCTCTTCCCTGCTCTCCCCTGCTCTTCCCTGCTCTCCCCTGCTCTTCCCTGCTCTCCCTGCTCTCCCCTGCTCCCCCTGCTCTCCCCTGCTGTCCCTGCTCTCCCCTGCTGTCCCTGCTCTCCCCTGCTCTCCCCTGCTCTCCCTTGCTCTTCCCTGCTCTCCCTGCTCTTCCCTGCTCTCCCCTGCTCTCCCCTGCTCTCCCCTGCTCTTCCCTGCTCTCTCCTTCAGGTTTGTCCTCTCGCCTCCATACTGCTGCTGTCTATGTATCACCTGGCCAGAGTTACCTGGCTTTCTTCTTTCTTTCCAGACGGGCCGCTGCCTTTTGATACGGGTGTCCGAATCACCTGTGTGCCTTGCCAGGGACCCGAGCTTGCCATTTTCATGGTAAAAGTTGACGAGTCGATCCAAGGGATTATGTAGAACCTTTGCACAATCAGCTTCAGAAAATAGCTCGGATTCACAGAAACGAATCAGCAAGCCAAATATCTTCCAGTAGAAGCTATTGATAGCTTTGCTTTTTCTATTTTGTACATATATAGTCGTCCCTCCATATACGTGGGGGATTGGCCAGGACCACCCACGTATTCCCAAATCTGCACACCTTCAAGTCGCATAGTCAGCTCTGCTGGGTTATATGAAAAATCTGTATTGTATGAAAACTTGATCTTCCATATATAAGTGGGTTTCATATTCCTTGACTACTGTATTTTTAATCCTTGTTTGGTTGAAAAAAAAATCTGCATGTAAGCGAAACTTTGTAGTTCACAGCTATGTTATTCAAAGCCCAGTGTACATGTGTATACTCATATAAGTGAAACTTCATAGTTCACAGCTATGTTATTCAAGGCCCAGTGTACATGTGTATACTCATGTAAGCGAAACTTCATAGTTCACAGCTATGTTATTCAGGGCCCAGTGTACATGTGTATACTCATGTAAGCGAAACTTCATAGTTCACAGCTATGTTATTCAGGGCCCAGTGTACATGTGTATACTCATGTAAGCGAAACTTCATAGTTCACAGCTATGTTATTCAAGGCCCAGTGTATATGTATATACTTTTCTTCAATTAAAAGTTTATTTTTGGTGGCGAGTTTCTATTTTGTGATGTGATATCATTTTAGTATTTCTTGCTACTTCTTTGAACACTATTAAATTGATTTAAAATATATTCTTAACTTGCTTAAGAAGTTGGAATTTTAAACATTTTATTAGGAATGCCTTGTGTGCCTTTTGTAACATCCAGTTTGTCATGAAGCCAGTGCTGTGTTATCGTCAAACGCTGGCCAAAGCAATGCAAAGCTGTAAAAGCAGATCAGAAGCACATTTTGTGACCTCTTTCTTGGTAGGAGCATTGCTTGCTTGAAATTATACAGCAGTGTTATTACACATAGCCCAGCGGGTTGTTAGAATGGATTATCTTTTTTTTTTATCTAAGAATTTTATCTCCTGACATAGACGGATGCAGGGATGGGAGCTGGAGTAGCCTGGGAGATGGAACCTGGCGGTCCAGGTGTTGAAGGGTCGAGATAGACCCAGGATGGCCAATGACAGGAAACCCATCTGGCTGTTTAAATACGGTGCTAGGCAACTAGCAGTCACCCAGGCAACCGATGGGGTTGGGGAAGTCCAGCAAGAGGTGACAGCGGGTCCTGATGACAGGACTGACTTGCCCTCCGAGGCAGGCCATGGAAGCAGGCACTATTCAAAGATCCAGGCAGGTGGTCGGCGTTGGGGACGTCTGTCAGCTGCAGGGATGGGATGCCAGGCCTTGGGCAGAGCAAGAGCAAGACAGCCTTCCAGGACCAGGGCAACTGGAGCCCGGGGATGTTGTCAAGAAGGAGGTGAGCAGTGGGGACAGAGATGAGGGAGCAAGCAGGTGGGCCAGGGCGCCAGGTGCGGCAGGATTCCTAGAGCAAGCAGAACCCAGGGCAGCTGAAGGGTTAAGAACTGTGGTGCTGGGAAGTGGTTCTCAGGAATTCTTATGTTCCTCTCTCAGGAAGGTCTACCAAGGAGCCCTAGGTGTGAAAACAGCAGACCATGGAAGGGGGAACGGGATGGGACACTCTCAAGTTGGCAGTCCCTGGTTAGAAGTTATTGGACTGGAAACTATGGAGGGTTTTTCTTGGAAGAGATTGTTATTCCACCGTCTGTGTGTGTGCCTGGGGTGTGTGTGCAAGTGAGTGTGTAAGGGCATGTGAGTGTACACGGGCCAATGTGTAGGGTTGTGAGTGTGCGGAGTTGTGTGTCCATGTGTGAGTGTGTATGGAGTTGTGACTGTGTGCTGGTGTGTGAGTGTGTGCAGGCATGTGGGTGTACATATGCATGTGAAATACTGGCTGGGACGTCCCTTGTAAGTGGCCAGAAGATGGAGCGCTGCCACCCCAGTAATAACCTCGTGTGCGACTTCTAAGGGCAGGCTGTGTTTATCCAGGCGGGGACTGGAGTCCCACTTTCATTCTCTGAGACGGCGCCCGCCCGTGTTTAATTTCCACCTATCAGATGGGCAAACTGATAGATGAGCTTTGACACAATAACTCCCCCCGCCCTGAACAGAGAGCTCCCGGAAGGGAAGCCAGAAGAGGCTTCAGGTTGCTTTTGCCCTGCTGGGGCCTCCACCTGGGCTTTCATCACACTGGGAGACTGAAGATCTCCATTCTTCAGAAAATGTGGCCTGGGCTGGGGAGAGAAATAGGGTCATGGCCGTCAGAGAGACAGGGCTAAAGCAAAGTCAGAACTTTGAGTGACCTCAGCCTCAAGATTGTCCCTTCTGTGGCCTTGTAAGCAGTGTGGGCTGCACAGAAGACCACAGACACTCACTCTCCTTCTGTTCAGATTTCTCCTGCTGGGACCCATGCAGCAGGGGGGCAACAGCCTTCAACAGTCCGGGTGACTTTGGAACAAACAGCTGGGCTGAACGTGGAAGTCAGCGGGTCTTTCCCAATGAATGGAGCCCTCAGTGTCTCTGTTGCAGAACTGTTCTCCTTTTGTCTCTCGCTCTTTGGCTCTCTGTTATATAAACATCTGGAGGGCTGAGTGTCATTTTAGCCATAGTGAATAGTTTCAGGGAAGAATACATCTTATATTTCCCCACAAAGAGGCAAAATGGTGCGTGGGCTGCACTAACATAGGAACTGGAAAAATCTCTGCGTGGAGTGGATCTGAAGGAGAGTCGCTTTTGGGCTATGAATCGCTTTTCTCTTCCTCTTCCAAACATCTGTGAAGTAATGAAATAATATGTGTGAAGTCTCAAGATTCCCTTCCAGATCAATCTGAGTGTATTTTTTTTTACATCAGTGGCCATAAAGGAACAGGTTAAAGCATCACACGGGAATGAAATTGCTTCCATATAATTTTCAGCCCCTATTTTTTCCCAATTCATTAAGCACCCTGCCAACTAGCAAGCGGCTCATTTCCATATGTGGAATATCTTCCGTGGTGGTTGTGTGTGTGTGTACTTGCGGGGGTTAGGGTATCTGGGAAAGCAATAAAAAGAAAAACAAAAGAACAAGCAACACTTTTACCCGATCAGCGTTCTGTCCTCAAGGCAAAATAAGGGTTGCAATTCTTTTGACCATATTCGACTACAGCCTCATGACTCAAAATGTGTGCAAGGACTGGCATCATCCATTTGGCATTACCCATGAGCTCATTAGAAAGGCAGAGACTGGGGCACTCCCTCCCCACCCCCGAATCTGAACCTCATTTTAACAAGATCCCCCAGGGGATTCCTGCACGTCGAAGTTTGGGAAGCCCTGGTCTAAAGGCCTGTCTGGATGGGTGGGCTTGTCGTCACTGACTGATTTTGCTTAACACCCACAGGCTGGCTTGGGTCTTTACACGTTGACTTTCCTCCTATGGGAAGAATATGCTGGCCCATCTCTTTATTTATAATCTTTTAGCATTTAATTCAATCATTTTGCACAGTTCCTTGTGTGAAAGTATCAGGGAAAATGGGTGCTTTGTTAATATATCCTCACTTTCACCACTGTCAAGTATTATTCATTGAGACAGGGTCTTGCTCTGCTGCCCAAGCTGGAGCGCAGTGGCGACATCATAGCTCACTGCATCTTTGAACTTCTGGGCTCCAGTGATCCTCCTGCTTCAGCCTCCTGAGTAGCTGGGACCACAGGTGCATGCCACCATGCCTGGATAATTTGTTTTTTTATTTTTAGTAGATGTAATAATAATTAGTAAATAATAAAAATAACATAAATTTTTAATTTTTAGGGTCTCATGATGTTGCTCAAGCTGATCTCTCACTTCTGGGCTCAAGAGATCCTCCTGCCTCGGCCTCCTAAAGTGCTAGGATTATAGGCATGAGCCACCATGCCCAGCTCACAGGTTGAGCACCTTGTGTGCCAGGTGCCACTCAAGGTGCTGGGGACAGAGCAATAACCAAGACAAAGTTCCGTTTTCAGGGAATGTAAATGCCGGAAGATGGAGACAGTTGAACACGCAAGCAAGCAAGATTTAACAAGGCCTCAGATAATGCCATGAAGAAAGCAAACTAAAGCTTCATGGTATCCTTTTAGATTCAGTAAATCAGAAACCAGACAAACTCTATGTGGGAGAGTTGCAGTTGGTGACTATGGAGATTTTTCACAGCTGTCCACAGAGCCACCTGGCAGATGAATTAGGAGCAACCAGGCCCAGAGGCAAGGAATGGACTAAGAGATATCTGAATTTTCATCTTGTCTGAAGAGTTTTAAAATTAATAGAAATCCTAGTTAAGATTTATATTGTAAGAAGACCCAGGGAGAAAGAGAGAGACAGAGAGGGAATAAAAACTCATTTTCTTGGGTTGGATCTAAATGTCTGTCAACCTTCATATGGATGAGGGATGGATTGGGGTAGGGAGCAGGAGGGAAGCTGAGATTATTCACCTACAAGGGTGGTTTCTACTTCAGTGCTAGCTCTTCAAAGTGGGTTCTTCACATTCCAGCCCCAGGTGGGTCCTTCCAGATGTGCGTCCAGGACACGATAGGGTGAAATGGTGGAAGAATTATGGAGGAAGGGTGGCTGTGGAGTCAAGCGCCATATTTAAAATAGGATTCTGTTAAATCCCAGCTAACTGTCCTCCAATTGGTGGAAGAATTCCTAGAAATCGGGGTTCACAGCAGCAGGAGGAGGAGAGACTTTTTTCTGGGCCACTTATAAGAAATCAATGGAAATAATAAACGTGTCCTAGCGTATCTCCTATGTTAGGAAATAAGATTTCCTGCTGCGGGCATATCTGTTCTGAATGATCATTTCTGGTTTATTATTATTTTTAAACCAAAGGCTTGAATGCAAGTGAAACAAAAGCAAGTATTTATTTGAAATAAAAGCAGGGAAATGTCTACAAGAACATTTTGAACAAGAACTTTCTAAAATAAGGGCAATAATCCTTACATGAAGGTGATCAATACTCCCTTCCCCAGCTCTAAACTTCCTGTTGGCTCTGAGCATGGCCATCTTCAATACTTCTCCTTTATGAGCTTCGAAAACTACGTGTTCTCATCCTTGGCCTTTGTCATTTAGCTTCTTAGATGTGGAAAAAGAAGGAAAACGTGTCGTTTCATTACCAAGTGAGGTCATTTTGTTTCATTTATTATTTTATTTATTTATTTATGTATTTATTGTAGAGACAAGGTCTCACTCTGTTACCCAGGCTGGAGTGCAGTGGTGTGATTATGGCTGACTGCAGCATCAGACTCCTGAGCTCAAGCGATCCCCCTGCCTCAAACTTGAGTCTGACTAACTTTTAAACTTTTTTTGTAGAGACAGGGTCTTTCTATGTGGCCCAATTATTCTAAAACAACCAGATCTCATGAAAACTCACTGTCACGAGAACAGCAAGGGGAAAATCTGCCCCTACCATCTAATCACCTCTCAGTAGGCCCCTCCTCCAACATTGGGGATTACAGTTCGACATGAGATTTGGGCAGGGACAAAAATCCCAACCATATCAGGCACTCTTGGCTTTGGATATTCACCTGGCTTTGTGTGGATGGCATTACCATCTAGAGTTATGTCCTTTTGTTTTCTCGTGGGATGAAAGGAAGATGCTCCAATCAGAGAGTCATCTATAGCCTGTTATTCCTCTTAGCAAACAATTATGAAGACAGTAAGTGCCTCCTGAGTAAGATGGTACAGAAGGGGCACAGGGGCAAAATGTGACTCCTTAGGTTGGAGTCACCTACTCTTGAAGGTGACTCTCCTCTAAGAAGACATGCTGGTGCACAGAGCATCACAGGGCAATTGAGGAGTCCAGGGGAAGCCAAGGAGAGCATTCTGCACTGGACATCAGGAGGCTGCATGGAGCAATGGGCACTTTGGCCAGAACTTAAAGAACCTTCTATCCATGAGGCATCTAGAAATATTCAACCATAAATGCTTGCAGTGACAGCGTGGTGTTGACCTTCTGGGGGAGGTAGGACTGGCAGAGGGAAGGGCTTGGCAGTGGGAAGCAATGGGATTAGTGTGGAGTATGGATATAAGAAAGATAGGTGTGGCCAGAATGCAGAGGGTCTTGAATGATGCAAAGAGATTGAGTTGACAATGAGGAGCTGTTGAAAGTTTTGACTGAGGGCCTGAGTGAATCATAGGGGAATTGTGCTAAGTTAATCTGGTGGTTTTGTGCAGCTAGGTTGCAAGGAAGAAGGACTGAATTTAGAAAGATGAGGTGGATGTGAGAGAGATCTGGAGGAATTTTCCACAGGACTGATGGATGAAGGAAGCAAGAGACAAGTCAAATGTAATTTCCAGCCTTCTTACTGGGAGATGAGTCATGTCACTTACTGAACTCAGACAGTTGCGGGTGGCAGGTGTGTCTGGAAGGTGACGGGAGTGATGAGAGTGTTTTGACATGTTGAGCTTAATGTTCTAAAGGAATATTTTCAATGTTATAAACCATTTAATATATGTATAAATATAAATATTTATATGGAAATGTATATATACATATGTTTATGAATATAAAACATTTATGTTTAGAAATTATTATTACTGTTATTTTACAGAGGTGCTTAGTAGAAACAATAGCAATATGACACTTAAAAGTGTGAAAA
The DNA here is from genome assembly GCF_030222135.1 of Aotus nancymaae. Taxonomy (NCBI): domain Eukaryota; kingdom Metazoa; phylum Chordata; class Mammalia; order Primates; family Aotidae; genus Aotus; species Aotus nancymaae. The sequence continues at coordinate 4,883,048 of NW_026988412.1, read as the reverse complement.
CTCTCCTTCAAATTGTTCATTTTTTTGTTTCTCTTTCTGTTTTTCTCTTAATTAATGTGGTTAATCGATGCAAGAGGTTAGAACCTTGGGGTCATCTAAACTTTTCTCTTGGTGCAGTTAGAGTTTCCTGTGGTTTCCAGCCACACTCAATGGTTCATGTTTGTTGGGAATATTATTGAAGTTGGAAGCAGGGGGTGGTGCCTCTGAGCACGCAGGAGGTGCCACTGACGCTGTCGGTTTTGAAGGCAAAGATGAAGGCAAAGCTCCAGCAGGCCCTAGTCCCAGTGATTCACTTAGAAAAGCTCTGGGACAAGCGAGATGGTATTTTCTAGTCTCTGCACTGGTGACATTTGTAGCAAGCCAGTTGGAGAAAACCAGGTACCCCTCTTTCTGTTGTCTCTGATTGTGTCACGGGGAAATCTTACAGGGATCCATTCAAATGTGTTTTTAATGGATAGGGCTTGAAACCCACTTCTCCTCTGCACTCTTAGGAGATGCAGTGGGAATGGAAAACTCTCTTGGGAATCTGAACAAGGTTAAGGTGATGTAATGATGCACATTTGACTCTTACAAAGTAACTAACGGCTTTATGTAATTCCTTTCTTATAATAAGTAAAGTAGATCTTTCTTGCAAGTAATAAGTAATATAAATCTTTCTTGTAACAAGTAATGACGTATTGCTGCTGCCATAATATATTTGACATGTACCCAAAGATCCCATCAAAGTTGCTAAATGATAAAGAGTCTCTAAGAAAATACATTTAAAAGGCCCTGTCATCTCCCAAAAACATAAGATCTATGAAGAGGGTTAGATACATTTAAACCATGTTTTGAAGTTGTAAGCATTTTTTTTGTTCTTAGCATTGGATTAAAAAGAATACAATCGGATGAGACAGTATCTCAACGACTCAAAGTAGGCCTTTTTGGTAAGATTTTATGGTTCTTGGTTAAAACCCTTCAAACTCATTGAATCTTTTTTCTTCATTCTTTGAACGTCCCCTCTATGTTCTATTATCTATTCTTTTCTATGTTCTATTACCGAAAAGGTACCCGTTGCTTGCTAATTTTATATGCCTACTCTTAAAACCTTAGCAAGCGATGATGAGAAAAGAAAACATTTTTCTCTGAGTTCAATCCCTGGGAGGGAAATTTTTGGAACTCTGGACCTCCCAGTGTTTCTCAACAGCTGAGTGGGAGGCATCTGAGCTCTGCTCACTAACAAGTTCTGCCAGGTAAAGCATGGTGCCTGTCATCTTCTGGCCCCCCTTGGGGACGTCTGTGTCGATTATTTTGCTGCCAGTGAAGCAGTGTGAGTAGGAAGGCTGGGTCCGGTCACCAAGGACCTCTTTCCCATTAGTCCTGAAGGGACGGGTGCTCCTCTTTCTTGGCACGGCCTCCCACTGCTGTTGAAACTCTCCACGCTGCCACCCTAGTTATTCACATATTGATTCAGCAAATAGTTGGAACCATGGATAACCTATTATATACCAGGCTCTGCACTAGGTACCATGGATACAGTGACTGGATCCTGCTCTGTCCTTATAGAGGTTAAAAGACAATGTTGGATGCACACACACAATTCACAATGCAAACAGAGGAGGCTCTCCAGACCTGAGGCTGATTGGAAGGATAGATGAGAGACCCCACTGAGAATGGGAAGAACCACGTGTGATTCTGTCCCATTGTCCCATCAGGACAAACAACTGACATTTTCTCAGCCTTCTAAGAGGTGGAATACATACGTGGTTTCTGTAAGCTAAGTTTACACTGGCCTGGTAAGCTAAACGGGATTTTAGTGTTTTTTCAACAAGCAAAATAAAATCTTTGAAAAGTTTTTTTTTTTTTTGAGGTGGAGTCTTGCTCTGTTGCCCAGGCTGTAGTGCAGTGGCATGATCTCAGCTCACTGCAACCTCAAGCAATTCTCCTGCCTCAGCCTCCTGCGTAGCTGTAATTACAGGCACGCGCCACCATGTTCAGCTAATTTTTGTACTTTTAGTAGAGACGGGGTCCACCATGTTGGCCAGGCTGGTCTCAAACTGCTGACCTCAATGATCCACCCACCTTGGCCACCCAAAGTGCTGGGATTACAGGCATGAGCACTGGGCCCAGCCCTGAAAAGTTTTAATCCATAGTGCAAGCTGGGTCAGTTTGGGATTTGGGAGAATACTCTGACTCAAAGTGGAAGAGCAGATTGTAAGAAGGACAAATGGAAATGGGAAGAAAGGTTAGGAGGCTGCTGTGAGGGCATAGGAGAGACAGTGTAGAATAGACTGGGTCTGGCTGTGGCAGAGATGGGGAAGAGCACCACATCCTGCCAGTGCACAGGGCACTGCGCCGTGCTTCAGGGCAGCCTGCGCTGGCCAGGAACCACAGCCATGTTTGCTCTGTCCCAATCTAAGGAGATGCTCTCTCTTTTCCTATTGTGACAGTCTGAGGTCTCAGTCCCAAAGGAGTGTTGACTGACACTACCCATTCTAATGTGTGCCTGGGAGGTGAGCCCCCACCACGCTTCAATCGTGTCCAGGGATGTTGCAGTCCAGAGATGTACACAGCTTGGGCTTCAGCTGGCTACCTACAGAGGGGTGGTAATGCTTAGGGGATTGGCTGGTTGTCAGAGAATGGAAAATCAGCTATGCTTTGGAGGCACAAGAAAATTTCAGAATCACCGTTTGGTAACATTTCCATTATGTATTAGTGGACAGTTAAACAGACACATTTCAGCACACTGTAAGCCAGGTGGGTGGCCCAGGGTTTCTATGTAGAAACAGTTGTTGGACTGGAAGTGGCTGGTAGTGAGGAGGGGGGCTTGAAGCCACGTGTGTATTCCACCTCTTAGAAGGCTGAGAAAATGTCAGTCTCTTGTATTTTTAAAAATGGAGGACCTGATGGAAATGGGACAGTGAGACAAAAGCATTCTCACACACACACACACACACACACACACACACACACACACCCCACACACACCCCACACACCCCTTCCCAGGCCCAAGTGTCCTGCCTAGAGCCTCCATTTCCTATAATAAAGGTTAAGACGGTGCTGTGGACAGGTGTTTAAAAGACAGTCATGAGAAAAGCAGAACGTTTCTAAAAATATGTACTCTGGCCCATTTGGGTGAGGGTCTAAGCTCCTGAAAACGTGTAGAAGACAATTTAGTCTTCTTCATTCTTTTCTGCTGATTCGTACCAAAGTACCCGTCTTCTCTGGAATCCAGCCCCTCAACAGCTGTTACCAAAAACTATGCCAGCAGGGGGCGCACAAGCACAGCGTCATTGCGGAAGTAGAAGCGCCGATTGCAATTCTGCCATTGGCCATGATGCTCTACTGCCTCGGCAAGATACAACATAAGGAGGGAATGACTGTGATGTTAGGCTGTACGTGAACTTAAAGAGGCATGCAGAATCCTGAAAAGCAATATGAATTCTTCTCACTGTTGGAATTGAAGGCAATTATACAGCATCTCTTAATTGCATTACATAGCATCTCTCTCAATTGAAATCAACTAAAGCTTCCTTTACTATTTTTAAAATTCAGTAGGGCAATTTAAAAAAAGTAATTATAGCTGTCAGCCATAACAACTCACATAGCACACATTTGGGAGAAATGATTTTAAAAAATTGAAAATACTGGATTCCTTTCTGAGAACTCGAAAAGACAATGAAAGGAATGAAGGCAGAAATGACACTTAAGCAATAAACACATTCAAGTAAACATCAGTTTCTGAACACACTCCATTTCCATTGGCATCTGAGCATGGATCTTAATTCAAGAGGTTTAACCTGCTCCAGAGAAAAATGAATAAAAGAGAATGTAGCACAATGCTTGAAGATCTTCACATTTATAGACTGGTGAACTCTCTTGCCCACACACTGTAATTTTGGTGGCGTTCCTTCAAAACTATTAAGGCATCTTCATTGGAGCTGGGGTAATTCTAAGCAACACTAATGGTGTGCTCGATGTTACTGTAAGTGAGATAAATGATAGCAAACTTGTATGAGCAGGTGCATCTAATAACAGAAGCGTAGAAGCATAATACGGCAAGAAAGAAATGTTCAAATGCAGAAAACAAGAGCTCACGGAATCACTATGAGTGTGTTAGTGTGCATTACCGAGTGAATGATGTGTGTGTCTGACTGCTTTGTCCACATCTCTATCTCTGGTGTAGCCAACTCCTTGGAAAAATCAGAGTCAAAACCAGTGAGAGGAAAGCCCTCGTGTGTTTCTGGTCTCCACTTCCAGAAAACCTCAAGACATTTTTATTGGAGGAATATAGAGAAAGCCCTTGAATTACAGAGCACTCAAATGGGTCTAGGAGAATGAGTCTGTAATATCCACTCACATTCAAGGGAAATGACACATTTATCCATTTTGGGCTCAACTCTTTTAGACTGAAGAAAGTCTAAAACAAATAGATGTGGCTTACAGCATTGCCCAGCTCATTACTTTTCTTCCCCCACAAAAGATGGTTGATGTTATATGTTTTCTTCATATCTATATTTGTGAGAGAAAGCTCTGGAGAACTTAGCTCACTACCTCTAGAGAGAGCTCTTGAAGAGGAGGGAAGAGATGAACCTAGCAAAGTTTGGGCAAATATTCTTAGTCGTTGGCATAGCTATATACTGAGAAAAAGTGAAAGCAGCAGTAAAAAAAGACACCATCTTTTGGTCTCTAGTTCTAAACATTTTAAGATTGTGTCCTTTTTTTTTTTTTTTTTTTTTTTTGAGATGAGGTCTTGCTCTATTGCCCAGGCTGGAGTACAGTGGCACAACCTCTGCTCACTGCAACCTCTGCCTCCCAGATTCAAGTGATTCCCCTGCTTCAGCCTCTTGAGTAGCTGGAATTACAGGCAGGTGCCACCACGCCAGGCTAATTTTTGTATTTTTAGTAGAGATGGGATTTCACCATGTTGGCCAGGCTGGTCTCAAACTCCTGGCCTCAAGTAATCCACCCGCCTCAGCCTCCCAAAGTGCTGGGATTACAGGCGTGAGTTATCGTGCCTGGCTGGATTGTGACTTTAAATGACCCAATAGAAATGAGCTTCAGTAGGACATCATTCTGTGTGGAAAGCACTTGCCTGGTTCTCTTAGAATCCCGGAATCCTGGCTGTAATGATTGGGCAAGGTTCTTTCAACCCTGGTGGCCGCACACAGCCCCTTTGTGCAAGGTTTGTGGATTTGGAGTCTTTAGAAGAAACAGAAGAACTTGTAAATGATTGGGCCCACACCCAGAGAGAGAGAGACCTGTATAATTTTTCCATGCAGAAAATAAACGGGAAATCTAACCTACAAAAATATTTTTGAAACCACGTTATTGAGGTATGATTGACATGTATAAAGCTGTATGTAATTAATGTGTACAACTTGATGAGTTTGGGGATAAGTAGACACCAGTGAAATCATCACCACCATCAAGGCCGTAGACATCTGTCCCTTCCCAAAGTTTCTTCCCATTTCCTTTATTATTATTATTAGTGGTAGTAGTGTGTGTGGTAAGAACACTTTAAAAATTTTGACATAGACTATTAGTTCCTCCTCAGAGAGGAATTCATGGGATTTCAGGGTGGTGTGACTTGCAGTTGCTCTTCTCTTGATGTCCCCTGAGGGCCTGCACGTTCTTGGTCCTCTTGCCAGCGCTCTCAGTCCCTATGGATAACTGGCTTTCTGCGCCATTTGAAACCCTAGGCGTGGCTGTCCCACGTGGCGCTTGCTTTCTTGTGCCTTCTAAGCTGGGCGCCGAGCGTTCATCTGTGTTCACTGGCTGGTTCTGTAGCACCTCCTGCCACAGCTCCATAGAGGGTGGGCATTTCAAATTCCATAGGAGGGAAAAGAGCTTCTTCCTGATCAGAGTTTAAGTCTAAAATGGGTTTCTTCCTTCTGAAACCACAAGATTTCCTAACAACATTAGAATTCCCCTCTGCTCAGCCCCCTACTGGACCAGCTCTGGGCTGGAGTGAGGAAGGGATTCCTGTTGGTAATTTCATGCCCACTGTTGTATAGGCCAGGACTTCCCCGAAGCTAGCCTGAGTACTAGAGTCTGATTACCTAGCACTGGAGAGCTTATCAAATACAGAGATTTGGGGGACCCGCCTCTGCACAATCTGACCTATCGGGTCTAGGAGGGGCCTGACATTTTCATGTAAGGAGCTCCCAGGGGATCTCACACACCAGGAGGCTTGGGAAGCCACAGCTGAGTGCTCTGCCTGTGGCCCCTAGAAAAAAGGTAGGTCAGTGGCCTGCAGAGCTCCGGGAAACCTTTCCGCCTGGAGAGTAGAGGCCCGGTGGTGAGGATTCCCGTGGAGTGTTTAGCTAGCTTGGTTCTAGTTGGGTAACGTAGAAGACGTGGAAACAAAACGTGGCATTGGGACAAAAGCCTTTAATTGTGGGCCCCAGGAGTTTCCCTGAGATGTTTGGCCGCTTTTCTGCTGAAATCGTGTTTTTATTGGTGGGGACGCATTTTGAAAGTATAGAGGTGGAGCAAGATAAATAATAGAAATACCCTAGTCTGTGGGAGCAGAGAGAGGGCGGGAAGAAGCCATTTTGTCACTCGTGCAGCTGGGAGATGCCACCCCAAGCCTTACCCTGGCAAACTCCTGACTCCACCTGTGACTTTGTTGTCTGAGACACGAGCCTCTACTCTGCTGTGGCTATTGAAATTTCATTAAACTTAAAGAAAATGACAAATTTCATTTCTCAGTCCCACTAGCCACATTTAAGGGCTCAGAGCCACATGTTACTAGTGACTACTGCGTGGGACAGCACAGATAAAGGCCGTCTCCATCCGTGTAGGAAGTGCCCCTGCAGGGCACTGGTCTAGAGTAACCCCTGGTAGGAGATACGGGGCCCATCAAGCCAGGTAACCCTCACCAGGGTGAATTTTTTTCTCTGGTGCTGCTGGAGCTTATAGAATAGAATGTTAGGATAGAATCACCCACTGGCTTAAGCTGAGTTCCATAAACCTCCATAAAGGAACACAAAACAGTTCAGAGGAGAAAGCATAGCTGGAAAAGCTCAGTGCTGGCTTGAGCTGTTCTGAGATTTTTTCCGTTGTCAACTTCATAACCCTCTGAAACTCCAGCCAATACTTCTTATATGGTCAGAGAAACGTACAGACTCCTCGAATCTCAGGTATTGGGTATCCGCTTCAATATCTGGAAAGGTTCTTGAAAGACCTTCAGCAGAGGAGGACGGAATATTTGTCTTCTTCCTATCATCTTCTGATGCCTGGGGGAAGCCGACGGCTTGAGACTGGCCTCCAGAATTAGGGCATTTTTATGGGAGAGAGTTGGAAGCTTGGGGGTAGGGAAAAAGGAATAAGGAAATCCAAATGAGGTTGCTCTAGGGTTGCTATGAGATCCTCTATCAAAAAAAGGCCTGGGTACTGCGGTGAGTTTTGCATGATTTCCTGAAGGTGGGGATGTTGGACTTGGATGGGCTCTGTGGCTCAGGCACAGGAGAGACCCAGCCTTTGGCAGGTTCAATTGCTGAGGAAAGACAGCAGGGTCCTGTGTGCTGGCTGGATGGTGAGACAGCAGTGGGTGGCACTTAAAAAAAAAAGCAAAATTCATTCAAATTCTTAGAAAGAAAAAGCTGGACTCCAAAGTGACCACATGGGCATTGTTTTGAGGAGAGGAGATGGGAGAAACTACTTGGCAAAATATATTTTATAAAGGGTTTGCACGTCCTGACATGTTGCATTGGAAAGCCATGAGTGATTTATGGCCGGAACTGCCTTTGGCATCAGTTGAAATGACCTAGCTCTCCCAACGTGCCTCATGGACTCTGGTTTAGCCTGCCAATTAATCAACACCTGTTCATTGGTACTTACAGCATGCCTGTCTCTACAGGACAGAGCCAATGTTTCTTAGCTCAGTGTGTTTCTTAATCTATAGTTACTATTATTATTATTATTATTATTTTTTGAGTCAGGGTCTCCCTCTGTCACCCAGACTGGAGTGTAGTGGCATGATCATAGCTCATTGCAATCTCCAAGTCCTGGGCTCAAGGGATCCTCCCACTTCAGCATCCCAAGGAGCTGAAACTATAGGCATGTGCCACCACACTCGGCTAATTTTTTAGTTTTTGTAGAGACAGGGTCTCACTATGATGCCCAGGCTGGTCTCGAATTCGTGGGATCAAGCAATCCTCGAGCGCTGGGATTATAGGCATGAGCCACCATGCCCGGCCTGAATTCTAATTTCTACTAGAACTAAGGAAAGCTAGTCTCTGCTCCTTCTCCTTTTCCCACTGTGTCCTCTGGCTCCTAATTCAAGAACATGTAGGATATGAGTATTTGTTAAATGAGGGAGTGAATTAGAAAACTACACTTACGGTAGAATGTGCTGGGTGAAAGGCAGTAGAATTTGGTTGTAGCATGTGGCGGTCAAAAAGTTGCAGAGTATCAGCATTCTTCCCAATGCCTTACATTTGGGTAGCACTGTCTCCTCAAAGCTCTTTCACACCTATCATTTCATGTGACTTACTATTAAACCTTAGGTAACATTATTAGCCTTTAAATGCCTTCATTTTTCACCCATGGCAAAGAAAAGATACCCAGTGGAAATACTGTTCTCTTTTCATCATGATGTTGTAAGAGTTATAATTGAGTAATTCCCTAGAATATCATTAGACTATAAAAGGGAATGCCATCCCTTTTTGAAGTTTTTAAAGCCTATTTGTTACGGCCTAAGTGGGAAAAGCTGCCCGATAAATTCGTACAGTTCAAATATGAATGTCAAGTTACCTCTGCCTGGAGCTTGGTAGAATGTGAGAAATCTGGGCTTGGGCATCCTGCCGAGGTGATCCAGGAAGGTGAGCCATGTAACAGATTTGCTTGTTTCACAGTCAACCATTTTCCATTTCCATTCCTCCAGACTTCCCCGTGTCCTGGCTCTCTTGGATGGCTACCGTTCACTCACATTGCCACTGACGAGGACAAGCAGAGGAACAGACACGGGCTTCTCACTGAGCGCTCGTCTTGTGGGTCTGTGTTTGGTTCTGCAGCCCAAGCTTCCCACACCCTGCATGAGGTTTACTAGACAAACACCATCAGAGACAGTGGAAGCTGATGGGCCGTTATTCTTTCAGGGAGTTTGTGGTTTCATTTGAAGAGGAGCTGTGGAAAGATGGCTCATTGTGCTGCATTTTGGTTGCTGATGATGCAAGAATAAACGTTTATGGAATGGTCTTTGTCCCACAGACACACCTGAATCAATAACTTTACTTCACCTTCTCCTTTCTGTTCATTATCAACTGCATCTCTATCAACAGGTTTTCACATCTGTAAAATGGGGATAAAAATAGTATCTGCCTACTAGGATTTTTATGAAAGACAAATGTAATTCACGTGACTGGCATATAGTACGTGGTCAAGAAATGGTAGTTGCTGTAATTATTAGTTATTGAAAGATGTTTAATACTGAAATGCAGTTGGAGGAAAAAAGCATCCTGTCTCAGGGAGGCCGGTTGCCTTTTGTTGCTTACTTTATAGGTGATCTTCTTACATTTAAATTTCCACCATTTGACCCACATTTCCTAAACAGATCCAGAAGACAGCAAAAGCAATCCACGCCATAATAAAACCCTTTCGCTGTCTAATCAGTATCCATCTTTTTAGGTTATATTCTAATCATTGGCTAAACTATGTACCAAAATCTGAATTAAAAAAAAATTAAGGGAACTTAAAATATTGCTTCTGTAGATTTGAGGCAGTGTTTAGGAGAATCCGTTTTGCCAGACTAAAGATAAACAAGGAGGAACACACAGCAATTTAGATTAGTGTTCTTTGTTATTTGAAACAATAGCACTGCCCCCATGAAGAGCTGAATAATCACCTTTGTGTTTGGTGTTGGAAACCCCGATTTCTCTCTTCGTGATTCCATTATTGGACCATCAGTGGAATAGTTTTTTTTTCTTAATAATTTCTTGCTCTGATTTCCCCTCTCCCCTCTATTTGGAATTCTTTCTCTGTGCCAGAAACTTGGCATTTATTCCTTGGTGGGAGTTGGCATGTGCTATAAAAATATGTTTTTCAAATTAACATGTTCATGAGAAATCTCAAGAGGAGGGCACAGCATTTTTCTGATGAGGAAATTGACATCTGTACCATTCCTAGAAGGACCCACATAACAAAAAGGGAGGCGGCAGGAACGGCCGCAGCATTCGCTGTTTCGGAGCCATGACCAAGGCACAGTTGCAGGTGTCTGAGTGCATCTCACCGCTTCACTCAGTCCTCCCACTGCTGTCTGGGATATGTGCTGCTATCTGCATTTTACTTCCATGGAAACTGAGGCTCAGGGAGATTCAGTACTTACTTGGGGTCACAGTTATTAACTGTCTGACTGGAATTTGAATCCAGTTCTGTCTGGCCGGCAGACACCTCCCCCCATGTTATGTCGTCTCTCAACAGAGTCTGATCTCCATTTGTCTCCTTATTAATATTAATTAAATCTTTTTTTTCAAGTGAAAACATCCTCGGGAAAACTATTCATTTTCTTTCTTTTTCAGAAACTAAAGAGCCAGAAGGACTTTTCTGTTAGAGATTCTTACCAAGGATTGGGAAGTTTTGGAATTTCCAAGCTCCACAGTTATTTCAGAAGGGATTATAGATGGGAGCAACGTGCTTTTAACTCTGCTTTCACGTCCTGGGGATTTACAGTTGGTCACGTTGGGGTGATGTGGAGAAGTGTTCTCAAGATTTGGGAGCTGGATGTCATTGCCCCAGTGGGACGAACACTGAGGAGGGTAGAGTTTCCAAAATGGCCTCCACGGGACTTCACAGGAGGGCGTAGGCCTGTGTGTGTGATACTCTGATAGGAGGTGGCTTCTTTAAAGAAAAGGCAGGCCATTAATACAGTAAACTGTTGGCTTACGAGAACTATATCGGTTCTTAATCTGAGGTGTGTGGAACCCTGAGAGGTCCATGGTTGAAATTCAGAAGTTCTGCAAACTTAAATGAGAAAAAAATCGTCATTATTTTCCCAAACCTCTGAATGAAATTTAGCATTTCCTTTAGTTATGAATCTACAGTATCTGTGATTCTGTCACCAGTAGAAATCCGGTATTTTCATGTCACATTACAGAAATATCGAGCTATTACTTATGCTCATTGTCACCTCAAAATTATGGGGGTCATCAAAGTCACCACTAGATCCTGTTATTTATTGCACTAACAAAGAAGCACACATATTACTATAATATACATTTATTTTAGTAATATTTTGATAACTAGATTTCCAGGTATTGGTTCCCTTTGTATTTCTATGTGTTTTACTTTATGCATTTAAAACATCATTCTGAGACTGTTTTCAAAAAAAGAAGTCGAGACTCCTGCTTTAGAACAGGTAACAAAAACACACGTTTAGAATGATAACTCCCTTGACGCAATTTGTTTGGCGATCTACGGACTTCGTTAGGGCAGCTCAGCATTTCTTCAATATCTGCCTAGATGCCTATTCTGACTAGAATCTGTAACAGATTTCAAGGTCTGTATTCATTAAAATTTTTATTAAATGTTTTTATATTGAGATGATTACATAAACCACATTTTGGAATTTGCATATACCGCACAGAAAAAAAAACTTGTATCAAAGACGATTTTCTCCATCTCCAGGTGTTCTGGGGTTGAGGGGTGGGTGAGGGATGGATTTGAAAGGCCAGAATGATCCTGAGACAGAGGCTCCCTGCACTTGTCTTGAAGTGCTTGTTACAGAGTAGACTGTCTTCTTTAGTGCCCTTTAAACCATAATAGAAAATGCCCTCCTAGCCCCAAATACCGTCCCCACCAGCCCGATGCAGTGCCTGAGATCACTATTAATCATATTTTGGATTAAGGTATTGTGATATTAAAGCCCCTGCTCAAACATATGATGCAAAAGATTCATTTCTCAGATTCTCACACATTAGAAAATGCTTTGTTAATCGTCTCTCTCCTCCTGCGTAAACGCCTTCCCCACTTTACCCGCTGAATAATACAGATTCCTGTGGAAGAGGTCAACTGATTATATTGTGAAAAGCAGAAAAAAAGAAAATGTTATAGCTTCTCGGTTCTTGTTAGCATGAAAATATCATGATAGGCATTTTTTCCTTTTGCTGAGACCTTGATTATGTGTATCAGTCTGGGCACTGACTTAGAAACCTGTGATGGTGGTGGTGGTGGTGACTTTCATGGGTCGATCTAGTTGTGGATTTTAATTTCCTTCATTGTGTGAGTGTCAGTGTCACTCTGACAATATAAAGTGGGTGTTGGTCTGCTTTATAGCATTTCCCATCCCAGCAAAAACCCTTGAGCTAAAGTGTTATTTCCGGGAAGCCTGTATTATAATAAAAATATCTTTCCCAAGAGGGGCAAATACAGCGACAGTTGCTGACCCCTTACTGATAGGGCGACCGTGTGTGCCTGTGTGTCTGGTAGAGTCCCAGGCCACCCTGGTGTTCCATGGTACTATGTATGGTGCCATTTTCACTCTTGAAAGTGTCTTAGTTGGGAGATAGATTACATAGTCTTCCTGCTTTTTGGGAACAGCTATCATGTAGGCAGGGTTTATCAGGAGAGGATATGAATGGAACAGAAGAATTGGAAAGTGATGGAAATTTAGTCAATGTGTGGAGGAAAGGGCCAGCCAAGAGTTGACTATAACCAAGAATATCCCTAATTAGAAGAAAGAGGTGAAAACCCCAGGTACCCTGTATGGGTGAGAGTGAATGTGCAAAAAAGAACAAAGAACTAATTCTTTTTTAAAAAGAAAGCCAAGGACTAATTTCATTTTATCCCAGGTCCCTGACTGCTGGCACCATCTTGATGGTTGAAATGTGTAAATTCGGATTTTAAGACCCCCGCTCTGTGCCAAAGCCTGATTGGGAAATGCTCAGCTGTGGCTGGTTTTTGAAGTGACTTTTTAAACCATGGAGGATGGTACAATCGTCAATTGAAAGTTTTTGTTCTGTCAGTGCCCCCCTTTCTTCCTTGTCTTCAATTTCCAATCCTGAAATCTACATTTGCGTAGCTCATGGAAGTCTAGGAGTGCCTCAGTGGTACTTGATAATTAAAAAGAAGCCCCGGACCATGCATCACCACGGAGAATGAAAAACTGAAGCCATCAGTGGCTCGGTAATTCACACTTATTGTTACTTTGTATTTTGAACATCACCTTTTCCACTTACAAACAGTTATATTATTAAAAAGATATTTTCTGAAGATAGTAACCTTGGCAGTAGTTGTCAAGGCTAATAGTTTGACATTTCAGATCACCCACAACTAATCAACTGAACATGGCAACACATTTGAAAAACCCATTATAGGCGGAAGGCCCTGAAGTAATATGTCAACGCTCGCTCTAACAGCTGTTATGTAAACGGGCTGATTTCTCTCTGCTGAATGGTCACATGGTTGGAGGGAGAGTGCCTTTGAAGGACACGTGCGTGTAGCTGGGAAAGGAGATTGTGTTATTGAATGCCATATATTTATGGGGGGAAAGTCCCTATCACTGATGATAAAAACACTCAGTCATCTCTCACAAATGCTTTTAGGGATGTTTTTCTCATCTAAACATAACACTCCCTGAAGGGCGAGGAGAGCTGTTCCACCATTATTGCCTTCCTATTGGGGAAATGATCTTTAGGGCTGAGCATCCCAGAGCTGTTATCCAAGATTTCCCTGAAAGATAAGAGAAAAATAAGCCGGCAGCTCTGGCTTTCAAAAACTCCCAGGTCCAGGTGGGCAAGTAAAGAAGGAAACTCATTTTGTTTCTGCAATTTCTATAGATTTTCAAGTTGTTTAAGGTATTTGAAGAACCTGGTTCAGAGGATGGTTCTTTTTAATCTCTTAGCCTAGGCTAGATTTATTACTGAGTGATCTTTGTGACTTTTGAGAAACGAAACAAGTCAAAGAATCCTCACAACTGAGCTTGCTCCAAAATGACACAGAAAGGTTGAAAATAAAGAATTGGGAAAAGATATTCTGGGTCAAAAGTAAGCCAAAGAATAGCTGGTAGCTGTGTTCATAGCAGGTCAAAATGGACTTTAGAGTAAAAAAATTTAATACCAGAAAATATTGACAAGACAGGCTCTTTAAAAGGAAATATCTCTAAGTATGACAAAACAATCATAAACCTAACAAATTTCACCTTGAAAGTAAAGTCTGACCAAGAAGCCATGGATAAATAAATCTACAAGCATAATGGAAGATAGTAACCCAACTCTCAAAAGCAGAGAGATTAATGCAAATTAGATATTGTTCAGGATAACACAAATTAATAAACAAATAAGCTTGGGCAAAGAGATATCTGTAGACATTGCCATCCAATAGAGAATACATTTTCTTTTTTAAGCATACAGAAAATAAATTAAAAATTCTCAACAAATCTTGAAGAATTATTAAAGACCTGTCCTCAAACCAACACATTGCCACGCTAAACCTGAAATAAAACTCAGTAAGAAAAAAAATCAAATCAAACTTAAAGTCACTGTACAAATAATAATCACCATAATAATAATCCTATTCCCTGACTAAAATGAACCTCAGTTAGAAATTAATAATAAAAAGAAAACACTCCCTCCAACTTTTCAGAAACTGAAAGCACTCACCTGAAAATTCATAGGTTAAAGAAGAAACAGCAGTGAAAATTTCAAAAAATATTTAGACATTAATAACAAAAGCACCACAGAACAAAATACATGCAGCAGAACTGAGGTTGTACTTGGAAGAAAATGTTTACTTTTCATTGCAGTTATGGGAAAATAAGGAAGATCTCAATATTCACCTTAAATCATAAGGCAAAGAACAGGATAAATTCAAAGGAAGAAGGTAAGAGACTCATGATAGAGACAGGAATTAATAAAACAGAGAATGAGTCATTTTATGTTTCTCTATGGAAATTTTGGTTACAGACTGATGGTTTATGATAGCTTATTAAAATAATGTATCCAAACCACTATTGGTGAACCTTTCCAAAACAGGTAGCATTTTGGATCATGTACAGTGGCTCATCCCTCTAATTCTAGCACTTTGGGAGGCTGAGGCTGGAGGATCACTTGAGCCCAGGAGTTCAAGACCAGCCTGGGCAACATGGCGAGACCCTATCTCTAAAAAAAAATACAAAAATTAGTTAGGTGTGGTGGTGTGAACCTGTCATCGCAGCTACTTGGGGGTCTGGGGCAGGAAGATCACTTGAGTGCAGGAGGTAGAGGCTGCAGTGAGCCGTGTTTGTGCCACTGCACTCCACCCTATCTCAAAACAAAAAAACAGCATTTCAGTTTGTTGAATCAGAAGGACTTTGTATTGTACAAGAGAATTTCACTGGTCCGCTTGTGATGTTTGGAGCTACATAAAGTCCCTCCCAGGTAAAGGTGGAGGGAGGAGAGATCCTTGCAGCCCTGGCAATTTTTGCTCACCTAGGTTGGGCTAGGAATAAAGTTTTGTTGCTGTTGTTATTTTTGTTTGTAATGGCATGATGTCTGATATTTGTTGTGAATTGTAACACAGAGAACACAAATATGTACCCCTGGGCGAATTATCACAAGGCAAGCAAACTTGTAACCACAACCCAGGTCCAGAGAACAGAACTTGCCGGTGTTCCAGTGGCTTCCTCAGGACTGATCCCTGTTACCATCCTGTCCTTCTCCCCTCCAGAAGGTACTCACCCTCCTAGCTGTTATGGTAATTACTTTGGTTTATAATTTTATCCCATAAGTATTTCTCTTTAAACTTGTGTAACTGCACCTATTCTTTGAACTACGTTAAGCAAAATAATAGAGTAGTTTTATTTATTTATTTATTTTTGTAGTGAGCTTCTTTTGCTCAGATTTTGTGAAATTAATGCAGGTTGGTGTATGCAGCTATACATTTATTTATCTTAATTAATATGTAGTATTCTGTTCTTTCTCTATATATAGCTTTCTCTCACACACATGTCCATTCTACTGTTTTTCAATGTAATCCACAATTTATAATCGTATAAGTATATAAAATATAAAACTATGTTACAATTTATGAATACAATGTGAAGGATTAAATCAAGCTAGTTCACACATTCATCACCTTGAATAGTAATACTTAACATTTATTTGTGGTGAAAACATTTGAAATTTAGTCTCTTAGCAATTTTGAAACACATAATACTCTATTATTAGCTATATTCACCACACTGTACCGTAAAACTTTAAAAAAGAAAAAAGAACATTTACCTCCTACCTATCTGGAATTTTGTACCCTTTAGACCACATTTGATGGCTTGGAATGTGGTGGCTCTCTCAAGAGTTAGAGTTAAAAGCTCTCTGCACATTATTTAACGTTCCTCCATGTCAGCAAGGCACTTAGCCCAATCAAGGCAATTTCTCACAATTTTCTGGTCATTAAAAATATACTTTAAAACCATTGACTTCACTCGAGGGCTTTCTTGGTGCTGTTGAATCAAAGTTGGAAGTCTCACCACACTCCATTCATTTTACCGCTGGTTTGATTATTCTGGCCAGCACCCACGCTAAATCTGAGAGCCTGAATTTTGTGCCCAATTAAACACGGAATTAAAAGCTCAGAGAGGCACATCCATTATCAAAATTGGGGCTTTTCACACCATACACTCACTCGGAAAACATTTCCTAGTGAACGAGTACACCTTAGCCGTTGTCATTCCAGCAGCGTTGCTGTGCCTCTGTTCGCAGCAAAAGGTTTACAAGTCTGAACGGAATCCAAACGAGCTCAGTTCCTGCGATTCATTGAAAAACAGATAACTCAGGACTAATTTTCCGAATTAATAGTGTTTGTCGCAGCTTTGAAAATCTGCTTTAAGTCAGGTCAAAAGTGGCTCTTGGTTTGGAAGAAGGGAAGGAGCCGAAACACAGAGGTGGAGTAGGAGCCTGTCCCAACGCCTCTGTTCTTTGTTGCCGTTTTCGGCATTTAAACACGTTGTATTTATGTAGCACAGAGAATAAAGAGAAAAACGCATTGAACTTTCGCATCTGACCACTAAAAAAATGTGTTCCTTTATTAAACAGGCTGATAAAGTATTAAAGCTCAAAGACAGGCTGCAGCCAGAAACCGATTAATACAATTGGCTATTATTGGTGCAAATACTATGAAGCAGATCTGACTACATTACAGGCAACTTAGAATGGAAACAGACCATTTTATCTGTGTTGGAAGAATAAGAGCCATGTATATATTTGGGTGTAGAGACACTGAAAAAATTGATGCAGGAAATTCTGATTCATTCGGGGTAAACCACTGATGTTTCTATCCCCTACTTTCAAATTCATTTGCACATAAACCTGTATTAAATATCCATAACTCACATCTGGGATTGTGATAGAGGGTGGATGGTGAGCCGTAAGAAGTTGCAAAGTATGGAAAAGTCCTGGTCCCTCTGCTGCAAGAGTAGAAAACTGGAAGAACCCCAGGGAATGGAACCATGATGCCCCTTGGTTAGCTAAGACACATCTCTTCCTAAACCTAAGCAAAAGAATCTAAGCTCATTGTCATGTCGGAAAACAGAAGCTCCAGGTCTCATCTGGTTAAATACATGTGTAACAAGGGTGTCTGGGAGTTTGAGGCCATTCCACATTATCTTTCTTAGCCATTCCAGAAGTTTCTTGAAGACAGTTTCATTAGGATCCAGCATAGAACAATACTAGAAAAGCCAACCTGTTTCGCGTCTACCATGGACATGTGTGGCTGCTACTCCAAAATGTAGCTCTGAGAATCACTTTGAACAAGGCAACTACTGGTTAATCTATTGGTCTCATGACTCCCTTGGACAAGACATTAAGTTTGAAAAGCCTGGGACTCAGAAGCTCCTGGGGCCAGTGTGGCTCTGCCTGCCACTAAATGGAGGTCTCTCTTCTCTGGACATTAATTTCTCACCTGTAAATTAAGAAGGTTGTGTGATATCTTCCCAAAGTTCCTTTACTCTCTAGCAAGTCACATATTGTTGCCCTCTGAAATTCAGTCTGTTTTTTGAGGGCAAATTTTTAAGCAAACACTACATGATAAGGAAAAACCCTGGACTGTGATGTCAGCCAGATGCAAACGTGAATTCCTGCTCTACCATGTGATGCCAGTCAAATTACTTTCCCACTCTGAGCTTCAGTTTTTTCATCTTCATGGGAGAAATAAGAATATCCACCTTAGCTGGGCAAAGTGGCTCACGCCTGTAATCCCAACACTCTGGGAGGCCAAGGTGGGAGGATTGCTTGAGCCCAGGAGTTCAAGACCAGCTTGGGGAACATGGTGAAACCTCATTTTTACAAAAAATACAAAAAATATCTGGGTGTGGTGGCATGCACCTGTAGTCCCAGCTACTCAGGAGGCTGAGGTGGGAGGATCACTTGAGTCCAGAAAGTTGAGGCTAAAAAAGTAAAACATCAAAAAAAAAAAAAAAACGAAAACAAAAAAACAACAAAACAAAAAAAAAAGCAACAAAAAAAAGAAAGTTGAGGCTGCAGTGAGCCTCGATGTTGCTATTGCACTCCAGCCTGGAAGAAGAGCAAGACCCTGTCTCAAAAAAAAAAAAAATCTACCTTGCAGGTCATTCAGGAACAAAAATTGGGCGATGTAGGCAGACACCAGTGCCTGGCATTTAGTAAGCACTCAGGAAATCATAGTTATTGTTGTTACTTTTCCTTGCTGAGATTTTCAATGTTGTCTTTTGTCATAGGCAATACAATTCTTGCCTCACTATGCCAGTCTTCTCTTCTATCCTGCATCTCCCAGCATCCCCTGTGGTTCTGCATGCACACGTGACTGCATCCAATGGGCTGTGAGTAGAAAACCTCCCACTTGTAACAGGTCATCTTCTTTACTCCTTTTCTAACTTAATCAGACAATATTGGAAGCCACATGTAGCAGATAGCAGAGCCAAGAGCTGGAAGGATCTTGGGCCCTAGAATTACTGCTTGAAGGAGAGATGCCTGATGGTCAGAACATGCTTTTTAGACTTTGTGCATGAGGCGAAAAAGACTGGTATAGTCTCTGGGTCATTCTTATACTTCATTTATTTATTTCAGCAGCTAGCTTTGTCTAAGTTTTTTGTTTGTTTGTTTGTTTTTTGAGGCAGGGTCTCACTCTGCCACCCAGGCTGGAGTGCAGTGGTGCAATCTTAGCTCACTACAGGTGCACACCACCACACCCAGCTAATTTTTGTATTTTTTGTAGACACAGGGATTCCCTATGTTGTCCAGGTTGGTCTCTAACTCCTGATCTCAAGTGAGTCACCCGCCTCGGCCTCCCAAAGTGCTGAGACTACAGGTGTGAGCCACCACACCCAGACTGTCTAACTAATTTGTCTCTGAGACAAGCCATGATTTAAAGGTATAATATTAAAAAATAAATATGAGCTGGGTGTGGTAGCTCATTACTGTAATTACAGCACTTTGGGATGCCAAAGCAGGAGAATCACTTGAGGCCAGGAGTTTAAGACCAGCTTGGGCAACATAGCAAAATCCCATCTCTAAAAAATAATAATAATAATAAAAAATATTAAGCAGACATGGTGGTACACACTTATGGTCCTAGCTACTTGGAAGGATGAGGTGGGAAGATCACTTGAGCCCAAAATTAAAGGTTAATAAGCTGTGATTACACCATGCACGCAAGTCTGGGCAACAGAGCAAGCCCTGTCTCGAATTAATTAATTAATTAAAAGTCAATAAATATGAAAAAAACTGGTCCTCCTTTTTATTTACTTAGAATTGAAGGGGTCTTTGCTCTTCAGGTTCAATATAACTAACATTTACTGACGGCTTCTCTGATATGCCAGACTACAGAGAGAACCTCCACGCAGAATAAAGACTAGGGCCTGTCACGTATGAACGGTTAGGATAGATAGCAGGAGAGCCAGTTGGCCCAAACTCCCATTTGACAAGACTTTGGAGTTAACCTGTTGATGTCATCTTCAAATGAGGCTATATACAGAACCACAGAATAACCCAAGAAGATTAAAGGTATTCACCATATAATATATAAAAATTTGAAACCTTATATTTTTGAAACCTTATAATGTGTATTATATAATATAAAACCTGGTATTATTTAAGGTTTTAAATTATTGTTATTTAAATTATTATATATTATTTAAATATATGTAAACCTAATATATTTTTATATATAACTTTATATAATACACCTTATATTTCTTTTTTTTCATTTTTCGACATACCAGAAATACCCTGAAATGAAACAGTTCAATTTTCATTTAGTCCCTGCTCCCAAGTGTCCAGTCATGACCACACATAATGACGTTAAGTGCCACAATGAACAGATAGAGTGGCTGGAGGCGGAGCACAGATTGGTGAAGAGAGTGATTTTTTCCACTGGGAGGTGAGTGGAACAGGTTTCTCAGAAGAGGTGGGTCAGAAGCAGCTGATAAAGATGACCAGGAATGTCCAAGTGGAAAAGTTGAGATGGAAGGTGCACTGGGGGAGTGACATTCCTGACAAAGAATGACAGTCTGGCATAGAACAATGTCTGGGAGCCTCTGAAGGGTTTTGAGTAGGAGAATAATCTAACTACATCTCCAGTCGACAGCCATCATTTGCACAACAGTGTTAAGGATCGCGTGGGAAGAGAAGTCTCATTGGCACTGAGGACTGGGTGAGTGACTATACTAGTCTAGAACAAAGTGTGATGTGCTGACTTAAGAACGTGGCTGTGGGGGAGTGCATGATGGGCAGGATCAAGAGTTCTAGGAGGTTCAGCTCATGGTGCCCAACAGGCTCTGAGGTGGAGGATGAAGACATCTTGGATCACTCCAGCTTTAGTGACTGACTGGCAGGTAACTTTCGGGATGCTTAGGTCAGTCCAACCTGACCACATGCTGGTCAATAAGGGTAAAATGTGGGACTTCTCAGGTCATCTCCCACTTGCTGTCATTCTGCTACAGTGATTGCCCAAATCTAGACACTGGGTTTCTTATTGAGACCTGTTTTGGCTCCATATTCTATTGGACTCACAGAAGCTCCTTGGTTTATAGGAAATGTCCACTTAGACTAAATCATGGACCAGTTGTACTGTATTTGGGTCTGTGTGTGTGTGTGTGTGCGCGCGCGTGTGTTCCTAGCAGGCTTAATTGCAATAACATTTATGTCACATAATATAGTGCACTGAGGTTGTAATTTTCCTATCATCTAAATTGCAGGCTGAGAATTGTGTTAAGGAAGGACCGTAGAGAATGAATTACTGCTTTCAAAATGACTACTTTTAACTGACAATGTGACTGGCAAATGAATGCTAGAGACAGAAGGATATTTTGTATGTAAGGTTAGTCAGCTGTACCCAAGGACTTTTTAAGTGTAGCTAACCTACACCATTTGCGTGTTAAATTTACAACTAACACCTGGTCTACCTAGAAAATCATTTTTCCTACTTCATATTATATTACCTTTGGAAAACACTTAGCAGCTATTTTTGAAAACATGGTGCTGACAGTTCAACCTGTTGATTTCTTTTAGACTCTCCTGACAGGTAGGCCTGGGTTTGGTTGCAACGACTCAGTGCTGGCGTGCAAACTGGAAGGGGCACCACTGATTGCTTTCAAGGGGTGGAATGAGCAAGTGAACATTCAGCATCGTATACTCAACAGATACTTATTGCTTATTAAACATGGTGACAATTAAAAACTGGTTTCACTGGGGAGCAAGCATGATCATTGCGAAGGTAGGTTCTGGGTTCAAATCCTGCTCTGCCATCAACTCCAGCATCCACCACACGACCTCAGCCAGTATTGCAGCCTGTCTGAGCTTCTGTTCCCTCATCTGCAAAGTGGGTCTAAGAATAAAGCAAATCGCACGGGGATGTGGGACAGTAAAGAAGGCAGTGTCTAGGAAGTGTCTGGCCAGGGTGAGTCCTCAGGGAGGGATAGCCTGTCATTACTGTAATTGTCCTGGGTGACAGTTAACCTGGAGGAGAACACTGGATAGGATTCTGACCTGTGGGGGAAATTCAGATAACGATTCAGGTGAATCCAAAGTCATAACATCTCAGGAAGCCTCCAATGTCAAAGCTTTCACAGACTTCCATGCTTACGTGGATCGGAACAACGAGGCACCAGAAAGGTCAGGGAGACCTG
Source organism: Aotus nancymaae (assembly GCF_030222135.1). Lineage (NCBI taxonomy): Eukaryota > Metazoa > Chordata > Mammalia > Primates > Aotidae > Aotus > Aotus nancymaae. Next base: position 4,860,993 of record NW_026988412.1, on the reverse strand, counting down.
GGGCTGCAGAGGCAAAGGCCTCCTTCTGCAGATCTCTCCGCGGGCCCCGGGTCATTATCCACTGCCTTCGGATCTAATTGCATGAGCCTCTAGCCCAGAGCCTGTGGGCTCACGCTCCTATTACAGACTCTTTTGGTTATATTGTTCAAACTGTTGATCTGCTGAGGCTCCAAAATTAGAAATGCTGGCTGTGACTGACCCAGTGCAACACAGTCTTCAGTAACCACTGACCCCAGATCTCCCTTCCCCGTGAATAACTGGTCACACGAACTCAACTTTTAGCCAAAAGGCTCCAGCACAAGCTCAGGAGGAAAGGCTGCTCTGTGGTGCAGTCAGAGCCCCTGGGAGTCAAGACACCCTCATGGGCATGCTGGCTGCTTGGGTTCGTCTGGGAGGAGAGACAGGCAGATGAAGGATGAAAAGGGTTGATATCTGCCCCTTCCTACTTTCCTTCTCTTTACCCTTCCTTGCTCTCAAGAGCCCTTTTGAAAATGAGACTTTTAATCAATGGCAGAAGGAAAATGGAATAGTTTTGGGAAAAAAATTAGAGCCATACCTCACACCATGCATATAATAAATATAACCAAAAGATTTAGAGGTCTGAATGTACGAGCATTTGGAAAAGACACAGTGAACTCCTCTATAACCTGCTATCGGAAAAGGCACTGTTCTACAGTGAGCAGGTCTATGCAAATCTGCCCCAAAGTCCACGGAAGCTGAGAGGCCCAAGAAAGAGGCTGACAAATCCAGTTTCTTAGAAAGAAACACTTAACAGGGACCTGGGAACAGAAGCTGTGTCTGTGTTTTGGGTGGTGGTGAGACAAGATGGTGGATCCCACTCCATCATCCCCAGACCGAGGCTTCTATGCCATAGGGAAGGGTGGTTCCGAAGGCATGTGTAGGATAATTGAAGCACAATTATATCAAGGTTGTTTGGGATTTACGGTAAGGACCTGCTCCTATATAAGGAACAATAGATAAAAGGGAAATCTTAGCGGCTACTCGGAACAGGGGTTAATGGAAGCCAATCAACCTGGCAGATTAGCATCCAAGAAAGAGTCGCTTCAGCTCCACAGGTGCGCTGACTGTGCCTCAAAATCCAGAGGCAATGGAGAAAAAGACTGATGCTGTGACTACACAAACCTTTTTCTTTAAGTTTGTCTGACAGAATACACCATAACCAAAATCAAAACACAAGTGACAAACCGAGAGGCAATATTTTCAGCATGTATCACAGACATAGGACTAACATCTCTGCTATGGAGAGACTTCTTAACAATTGAAGGAAAAAAGAGCAAACACCGAATAGAAAAACACACAAAGACACAACAGACAATTTGCAACAAAAGGCTATAAAAATGGCCTTTAAACACATGAAAAAATGTTGAAATTTATTCATCTTAAGAGAATGGCAAATTAAAATTGTGCTGAGACACAATTTCTCATCTATCTGGTTGGAAAATACTGAAAAGCTTCACAACACATTCTTTTCATAAGTCTGTTTGGGAAATTAGTACTCTCACTGCTACAGCTCTTGAGGAGAGGCTCTTGGAAATAGCCAGAAAAACTACATATGCACTTGACTTTGACCCAGACGTACCAATTCTAGGAAGGAAGACACACCTTTAATGATGCAAAAATACGTATGCACAAGGCAATTCATTGCAACCTGGTTTATAATTGATAAATATCGATAACTACCTAGACACGCAATCACAAGAGAGTGTTTGAATAAACTGTGGTATATCTACACAATGGAATATTGGACAGCTGTGAAAAATACTGAGAAGGAGTACTGTAAACTGCCATAAAGTGATTCCCAATGTTCAGCAAAGAAAGCAAAGCACAAAAGAGTATCTAAAGGATGCCTCCTTTTGTGTAAGAAAGAGTCAAAAATAAGCGATTTATTTGCTAATGTTTTGCATAAAGAAATACAGTGAGGATAAACCAGAAACTAACATGATTAGCTACCTGTAAGGAAGGGGTTGGAACAGGACAGAAGAGATAGTGGGGTGTGGATGGGTTTGGAAAGGACCAGGCCTGAGAGGAAGAGATGCCAGGGCAGGAATGGAGTAGACTTGAAGAACCATGTTAATTTTTAAAAACTCAGAAAAAAGTTAAATGAACAATGTAGAAAAAATGTTGAAATGCAAACAGAAACAAATAAACTTAACTATCTTTTAAAGGAATAGCATAACCATCATGAACGGGAGGGAACGGTTGGTCCAAACCTATTATGGCCTGGAGTGCTTTATTTCCCTACAAGCCTACTTTAGCATGGGAGATGGTACTTCTGTGCAAAAAGAGCCTGGAGGAGAGGAGAGAAAACATCGTAGAATGGATTTTTGAAACGATCCTTCAAAGCTCTCGTAGCACATGCTTCCGTGGGTTCTTAGTGTAGGAGCAGTTTGAAGTGGATTTAGTTTTATGGATAATAAACATGAGGGTAAAGGTCACAGCAGACATTTTGTTGCTAAAGGCGGGTGATACTGAGATTATGCAGACACACAGATATGCAATCTACATATCTTTAATGTGAAGAATCCATAAGGGCGAGTTTGGCACGCTAATTGCTTGATGTCACCAAAAAGTATAATCTTGAAAGAGAAGCCAGAAGTATCCAAACAGGCCCCAAATAAGAATTTTAAATGGCTTTTCCTTATCTTCCAAGTGGATTTCTACCCACACAGATTTATTGAGTGCTTATTATGTGCCAGGTACTTTTGTCCCAGGACAATAAGGGACAAGACCCTCGTGGAGACAGACAAGGAAAAAGAAGACAAATATCAGATAAGACAAATTTGAGGAGTGGGAAATGTCTCAAAGACAACAGAGTGGAGGTGGGGCCACTTGTGCTGGAGAGTAAAAAAAAGTCTCACCAACAAGGAGGCATTTGAGCTGAGATCTGAGTGGGAGAGAAGGCAGCCTGCAGAGATCTGGGAAAGAGAGAACCAGGCAGAGGGCACAGCAGAATTAAAGGTCCTGGGGCAGGACCAGCTTTGGCATGTTTAAGAAACAGAAAGAAAGCCAGCATGGCTACAGCAGAACAGAGGAGCCTGGCATGAGACTAAGCAGGGTCACATCATAAAATAATAAACCCACCCAGATAACGCTATATTCTTAAAAGACTGACCCAAATTATATTCCAGTTCCCTGAACCTGAAAATTGTGCTTCTACTTCATGAAAATTCCTGTGCCGGAGATAAAACTTGAAAAGGATTTAATGAAAAACCTTTACTCTTTCCCTTATCTGTTCTGGTTTAGCTGTTTCCTCGGAGGTTGTCAGGAAAGGAGGGGAAGCTAGCTTAATGTTTCAAAAATGCCACTGCTCTGTGAAGAGTGAGGCTGCTTTTGCTAAGTCATGGAGGAAAAGCTGCTCTTGGTCGATGAAACTCTAAATATTTATTTATTAAATAATTGTTTAAGGCAAATGGGACTTTCTGCTGGAAGAAGCCTCCTACGACCCCATCTAGCAAAGTGGAGCGCCACGGGTGAAGAGAGCAATTTCATGGTTCATGCTGCGATTGATGCTTCCTCATGTCCTTTGAGAGCAAGACTCTTTTATTCAAGTTTGGGGAAGGAAGGGTTTAAGTTTTAGGTACTGTCAAATTTGGCCATCCAAGTGGAAACTGGGGGGATTGCTGGGAAGACAAGAGAGCGGCACTGGAAGACTCTTCCTTGGTGACAAGGAAGACAGGTCCATTAACCACCATCCAATGCTTAAGGGGGAAGGACCCAACTCTTTACTGCTCTTGCAAAGTCTGGTCCAGAACAATCAGATCCCAGGGTCATTTTCTGCATGAGCTCACCTTCTTCTTATGGTCAGAGCTGTGTTCATAATGAGATGCTTAGAGGGAACATTAAATGAATGCTTCCTATGCATGGCTGTAAATTTACAGGAGAGCTGTGGAGCACGCAGGAGACGAAGTGCTCCACCATTTCTGCTTCATGAGCTCAGAGCCCTCTCGCCTTGACAGAGCAGAAGGCGTCTCTCCAGCAGGTCTCACTTTTGCCAGCCCTGGCCCCCAGCCCCTGGGGTGCTCTGAGTCATGCTGAGTCCTGCGCCTGGAGAGCGGGAGCCCTGGAGGAACATTCCAGACACCTCCTTCTGGAGCCAGGGATGCCAGCCATGCCAGTGCTGGGTGTCTGTGGTACCCAGGAGACAGAGCCTTGTTGACACTGCCAGTGTTTGTAAATCTCAAATGCATCTGGCCTCAGGAAAGTTATTAATTTTAGGTGGGTTTTGGAGGCCTTTTCATCAGCAGTGAACCTCAACATACCCAGGATGAGGAGAAAACAAGAAAAACTGAAAAGATTTGCTGCCTACAGCCGTGAGGGCCCTGCTGTTTTCTGGAAGAGGTTCGGAGTTCTGGTCCCTGTAAATTAGTTCCCAGTGCTACTTCAGGTGAAGTTAACCATTAGGGATCATTTCACCAGAGAGATGAACAATCAGGACTCCGAATACTTGTTGTGCTTAGCCAAGGAAAGGAGAGGCCAGGTAGGGTGGCTCATCCTTGTAATCTCAGGACTTTGGGAGGCCAAGATGGGGGATCATTTGAGGTCAGGAGTTCGAGACCAGCCTGACCAACATGGCGAAACCCCATCTCTACTAAAAAATACAAAAATTAGCCGGGCATGGTGGCACATGTATGTAGTCCCAGTTACTCAGGAAGCTGACGCATGAGACTTGCTTGAATCCGGGAGGCAGAGGTTGCAGTGAGCCAAGATTGCGCCACTGCACTCCAGTCTGGGAGACAGAATGAGACTCCATCTCAAAAAACAAAAAAAGAAAAGGAGCCCATTCACATTCAAGCAACGCCCATGGAACCCTGTAAACATGGGGCTGCCTCTTTCAAATTGGTAGAAAAAAAGAAAAGAAATAAATTCAAATAGAAGTTTGACTTTCCTTAAGCATTTTAAATTAAGGGTGTTTTCAGTAATTTGCTATAAAGAAAACCTAATCCCAGGATCTTGTGGCTGGTCTGGTCTCAGGTACCATGTTTGCAGTGGGGTCATTGATAAGAAAAGCTATCAGCTCCACCTCTATTTTTGCATTCCTATAGCTATGGGTCATTTCCTTCCACCCTCACCCACCCTTTCTTCTCTTGGTTATACAGTTTTCTTGGGTTATCACAGCGTAAGTTCAACAGGGTTTAAAAGCAGCATTAAGCCTCCTGATTGTTGACGGTAGGTGGCAATTACAGTCTGGGGGAATTTATAATTTCTTTAGGAAATCAAGTCTGAGAGGCCCATGAGCATTTGTTCTACACTGGTGTGCCTTCAACCGAAATACTTCCTTCTAAAGGAAGGAGGGAACCAAAGGAAACATACCACAAAGATCCATTCCTTTAGATTAGAATTGAAACAGGCAGATGCCAGAGGCGTCTCTGTGTTCAGGAAGAACAGAACATAGAATTTTGATATTCTTATTATAGTGGGATCTTGATATTTGTCATAATAAATACGTTGTTATAAACATAATGCAAATGGGTAAATATTTCTTGCATATTACTTTAAAGATTTCTTTGCTTTGGGGTATTTTATTTTCTCACTATTTCTTTTAAGAGGAAGAAGAGTGGGAAAATATAGCTAAAAAAAATAGTTGATCATTAGCTCTTTCATTCTCTAAGAAGTCTTAACTTTGACACATCACACTGGGATTGTCAGCACCAGGCAGGCAGAACTGCCCCGTGTAAACCCTATTATTGTTGAATAACAAATAACCCAACTTTACATATATCTGTATACAGTCACACATACACACTCATGAACACACACACACGCACACATATAGTCACACACGTATACACAATACATACAGTCACACATACACACAGCTGCACACACATTCACATATACATGCTCCTGCATATACATGCTACACACTCACACACACACACTACCTTTGCTTCTGAGGGTGAGCCCAAGTGGCCTTCACATCTCCAGCAAATGAACAACTCTCACTCTCTGTTTAGGGACAATAAGGTCTGAATAAAACATCAAACTATGCCAAGGAGACTCATGGTCACCTTCTTTAAGGTGTCAGTGGCGTCTGAAACAGCAACAACAAAGTTCTCATCTTTCACGTTACAATCTGGGATGATGCTGGGCCTGGACTTGTGACCAAGGGTCATCCAGCTTGTCTCCGGCCCTGTGGAGAGCTGTGGGAAGGCTGGACAGCGTCATCTTAAGAGCAGCCTCCTAGGTGGTCCCGGGAAGGAGATGCAGTGTGTCAAGTTAACAGAAGAGCTGGGCTCCGAGTCCTGATTGCTCTGGGCTGCACAGAGGGCAGGCGCCCACCAGGGACGTTGCCCAGGGGTTGAGTCTTGGGGACAGCGAGGCCAGAGCAGAATGTAGAGACCTTTTGATCCTGGGCTTAGCTGCCAGTGCTGGAAGGCAGTGCAGTGGGGGTTTGAGACGACACTGATGTCCCTCACAGGCCCACATGATTCCCCAGAGGGTCATGAGGCCAGGCTTGTATTTAGTTAGCGGTAATGATCTCGTTAGGCGTGTGAATGGGCCACCACCCAAGACATTCAGCTCTGCCAGCGGGCCTCCCCCCGAGCCCTGCCTACCCTGTGTGGCCTTACACGGGACGTGAACTGTGATTAACAGACTTCCAGTGCTTAATAATTTGCAAAACAGTATTAAACAAGGGAAGTTGAGGACAATCGGAATGGGACATTGGCCGGGCGGGAGGTGGTTGTCAACAGAGCCGGGACAATCCTGCGAGCAGGGCCTTCACAAAGCTGGCAGGGTACAATGTCACAGCTGGCTGCTGGCGGGGCGCCGGGCCGACAGCGCCTCCCCATCCATCCAGGTGGTGAGGCTGAGCCGGCCTTTTAACTTTGTGAGTTTCTTTAAAAGGGAAGAGAGAGAGGGGTGGGGGTAAAAGCCCCTCCTGTTTCTTCAGTAGGAAAGAAAGTAAGAGGAGGCCCATTGAGCAAGAGAAAGAAAGAGATTAAGTAGCAAAGAAAGTGACAAGCTGATAATGGAGAACACTTTCAATGGTGGTAATCCTTGACATACAAGGACAAATATGAATACTTTTGTTCTTGAATTTAGATTAACTTGGTGTCGGGAGAGAAACCAGAATGCAAGTTGGTTTGCTTGTGCCTCTTGTGAAGCTCCATGAAGGCGAGTTGACAGCGGATTGGGAAGGCCCCCAGAAAGCCGCCGCCCAGGGGATATTTACTGGAACAACTGTAGCTGGGCAGTCCGTGTATTAAAAGACCACAGTGGTTGAAGACGGAATAGGCGAATTATTAAAGATGTGAGATGTGGCGGCGTTTGACCTATCTTTCTTTGTCTCACTGTGTTATATACCGTGAGGTCACCTCAGCCCTGTGGACGCTGTTTAACATTCAAAAATCATAAACGTTTTGTATTTTTAATATCCATCACATGCAGAAAATCTGATTTTTATCAGTGTGTATTCAAACTTCCATGTATTCGGGGCCACCATCCATGGTTCTCAGAGCAACAGGAAGTCGGTTTTATGGGAACATCGTAACAAGAAGGCTTGTTTGACTCCCAAGAAACGTAGTAACTTATTAAGACCCAAGGAAGACACCAGATAAACCAAGAATGGTGTGGGTGGGCTTTATTTGTAGCTTCTCGTGAGTTCCATTTTTTGAGCCTGCTGGAAGAGTCCAGCCTTCTGCTTAGGGGACACTGATTTCTCTCCTGCTTACTAATGACAGTGAGTGTCCTCAACACCCCCTCCCAGCAGTTCCTGTTGTTAAACTTATTTCACGTTGAAATAGTCCATCGTGCTGCTTCCAACCCAAACAGCAGGCTGTGTTTCCTCTGGCAAATGTCTTTATCACTTTACAAGCGGAGCTCCAGCTGCCACACTGGATGTGCTCATGGAATTTGTCATGGTGGTTTGCAAAATGTGTCCTCAGTATCCTTAAGTGTGGCTGCAGTGACACTCGGGAGAGGAGGGACACACTACGAGGGGAAGTATCCAACACTTTGAGGTGTTTTGGGGAGGAGGTGTCTGCCGGATGATCACTTGAAATCCCAAATTGCTGCTTATGATTAAAGCGATGAGTTAATGCTTCTTTAAAAGAATGGCGACAAGCAGCGGGGACTGAGACGACGAGGGTGGTGTGGGTGGTGGGGACTTTGCAGGGGAGCTCCGTGGATGTCACCAGGCAGTGACGTTGTGACATTTTGCACATGTTGTACTTTTGGGGCCACATTTCATCCAGACAGGATGACTGACAGCCTTATTCTGTGATTTACTTAGCAGCCTGGATTTGTCTTGACAGCCATGCTTAATATGTCCCTTTCCAGGATTGGCAGGCTCCCGAGAAAAGAATCCAGGGGTCCTCCCCACTCCGCTCAGTGTCGGCTGGCAGTATGTCCGGGCCTCAGTGCCTCTGCTGTGAACTGGCACAGGCTGCCACTGCCTTCTGCAGCTCCTCCACAACCTATGTCACCACCCAGCAGGGGCCTTGCCTTGGACCCCTTGCAATCTCCTGATTAAAACAGAAAAACAGAATGTGCTACCCACCAATTTTTTCTAGGAGTGTTTTCCCAAGGGAACTGTTTTTTTTTTTTTTTTTTTTTGCAAAGGCTTGAACCAGGCCCATTCTGGCAATTCTGAAAAAATTAAGGATAGTTTAATCTGCTTCCATCAAAAGAACTGTCTCATTGACTTCTTCCTGGACAAATCATAACTGGATTTGCATAGGGCTTTCATATTTGCATGGGGTCTTTATGAACTGCTGAAAATAGCAGTTTTTTAGAAAGCATTGGAAGTTCTGTGTGACAGTAATGATGGACATGTCACTGTACATTTGTCAAAACCAGTAGAATTTACAACTTAGAGTGAACTTGAACGTAAATGTGGTCTTTGTTTAATAATAATCTATCAATAGCAGCAAATGTATCACACTGATAATAATCACCATCGTCATAGGAGAAACCGTAGAATGGGAGGGAACCTTCTGTACTTTCTGATCAATCTTTCTGTAAACTTGTTAGACTTCTGTTAGGATTCTGTATACCTTTTCTGTAGAACTTCTTTTAAAAAATAGTCTGTTAATTTAAGGCCGGGCACGGTGGCTCATGCCTGTAATCCCAACACTTTGGGAGGCTGAAGCACGTGAATCACCTGAGCTCAGGAGTTCGAGACCAGCCTGGCCAACATGGTGAAACCCCATCGCTACTAAAAATACAAAAATCAGCCAGGTGTGGTGGTGGGCACCTGTAATCACCACTACTCAGGGGGCTGAGGCATGAGAATTGCTTGAACCTGGGAGGCCGAGGTTGCGGTGAGCCAGGATCGTGTCACTGCACTCCAGCCTAGGTGACAGAGAAAGACTCCACCTCAAAAATAAATTAATAAAATAAAATAAATAAAACTTAAAATAGTCCCTTAATTTAAAAACAAACAAAAGGCATTGGGTTGACTTGCACCCAAAGTGAGGGATGTCTGTCTTCATTGACACGGGGATTCGGCAGGCGCTGTTGATGCTCTGCGCTGCCCCTGCACACCCCGCTACTCACATACTGGCTTGATGGCTTCCATCTGCAAGTGCCCGCTCCTCTTTGCTGGGCCATTTATTGGCCCACAAGGGGACAGGCCTGAAGTGCTTCTTTTCCCTGGGAGCAGACTTCAAATAGTAGCTGTCAGGCATCGCTAGAGAAAACCCAGCTCCCGCTCAGGCAGGGGGCTAACTGCACTGTCACCCAGGGGCCCCAGAGGGATGGGCCCTGCTCCCACAGCAGGCACCTGCTCCTTGATACGCCTTTACCACCCTTCCTCTCCTCGATTCACTTCCCAGTGCTCCTCCTGATGCCTCCCTAATTCACTGCCCAGTTCCTGTCTCCCATGTACATCGGTGTCTGGGAGAGAAGCAGATCTCACTCTTGGCATAATCCACTACCAGGCCAGATGTGAAAACTGAATGAAATGTGCAAAGCTGTGATAGGAATATGTGTTTTCTGGGTTCAGCCTAGTTGGATGGAATGCCACTAGGGGGATTTAAAATTCAAAAAATAGATTCTAAAAAAAATAATAATCACAGGCAGTGCAAGGTGGCTCGTGCCTGTAATCCCAGCACTTCAGGAGGCCAAGGGTGGATCATTTGAGGCCAGAAGTTCGAGACCAGCCTGGCCAATATGGCAAAACCCCATCTCTACTAAAAATACAAAAATTAAAGGGGTGTGGTGGTGCACACCTGTAATCCCAGCTACTCAGGAGGCTGAGGCACAAGAATTGCTTAAACCTGGGAGATGGAAGTTGCAATGAGCTGAGATAGAGCCACTACACTCTAGCCTGGGTAACAGAGGGTGAATCTGTCTCAAAAAAATAAATAAATTGGACACAAAGACTAGGTGACTAGGAAGACAGTCTCTTTCAAATGAGGCACCTGGTCATCTAAGGCTATTTCTTGGCTGGTTCTGGGGAGCTGATGAATGTGGGTTCATAAGAAGTTGCTACTCTGCTTTGCTACTTTGGTTTGAATTTAAGGCTCCAGCCATGGCGACTTGGAAGGACTTTCCCAGAGAGGAGTACTGAGCTGTCATAAGGCTTCCTTCCTTCCCCACTTGCTTGGGGCTGGTGTTCCCCAGACTCAGGCCGGTGCTAGGGCCAGCACCCATCCTGCAGTGACATCTCTGGGCAAGACCCATGCATGCCACGTTAGTGGGCTCCTTGGTGGACAGCTCTCCCTCTAGCGAAGCACGGAAGAGTTATTCATATTCTAGTCAATGACTTCATTTGTATAGGTAACAGGTGAATATGACATAATTATCCAAGCAGGAATAATACGCACACACAAAAAAGGCATTCCCCTCTTCCATTTGCAGTCTTCCAGTTCTGCGCTCTAGAGACAAACTTGGTTTTAGTTTCTCCTGTGCTCATGCAGATACAGTCTATGTGTAAACAGCAGATCCTACCCCCTAGGTATCTGCCCTGTAGAAACACCCTCTGGAGGGTGGGTAGGACCAGGGCAGATGATGAGGTGTTGCTCCCGTGATTGGGTTCTGTTACATAAGACTGTGCCATAGCTATGGCTTTGAAGAAGTGAGCTGCCATGTTGTCAGTGGGCCACACTGTTGGGGCCTGAAGGGGGTCCGTAGGAGTTGAGAGTGACTCCTGGCCTACAGTCAAATAAGGAACTGAATTTTGCCAATGACCTCAGTAAGCTTAGAAGGGGACCCTGAACCTCAGATGAGACTACAGCCCCAGTTGGCACCTTGATCCCAGTCTGGTGACATCCTGAGCAAAGGCTCCAGGAGACCCATACCCAGCCTCCTGACCTCAGGAAACTGGTAAACAATCCATTTCTGTTGTTTGAAGCTGCTATATTTGTGGGAATATTTTACACAGCAATGAAACTCTAATACAAGTATAATAGTATTTGGAAAACCCTTGTTTTCCTATTTATTTTAATTTGTAGTTTTTTTTTTCCACTTAAAAATCTATCTTGATTCCAATCAGTAAATCCTTCTTTAACCCTGCGTGTGAACAGCTATTTGTTTGTCATCTGCCGGATTCTTTTCCAAAGAAGCTTAAGTTCAGTAGCAGCAGTACTTGGTCATAAACCTGGGCTGTCTTGTCATAATAAGTAATAAAGTGACAACCAGGTGATGCAAAAGTAATGTGGCCAAAATCACTTTCTGATCTTTCTATTTTTATGTGTTGCTTTATTGGTTTGAAGATCAAATTGATGAAGACCTTCAGAGATAAAGATAATTTCCAATGGCACATACTTAATAAACTAATTTGTCTTGGTGTGGTTACAAAAGGCAAACCCACTTTCTTTTCTTATGAAAGCCACACATTCAGGCCTTGTAACAGACTGGCAAGTTTGTCACTGACTCAGTTTCCCTTCCCGCTGGCAACTAAATGACCTGTTCTGGTCTCCCTCCAGGTTCAGCGGCTGTGACTTTCGGCCAATGAAACATGGTGGGAGTGATGCATTTCCCTTACTGGGCTGTCCTACAGAAACCTCCCACTGGATCCTCCCCACTCTCCCCGACTGCCACCTGACAGCTGGAAACAGGATTCAAGAGAGATCTTCAAGTTCCAAGGGATGGTGGAACCTCACACTGCAGAGAGACGGGCCTTAGAATCACCCCATGAAAGGCTGCCTCAGAACACTTACATTGAATCATCCTGTGAGCGAGAAATAAAACTCCCATTGTGTTAAGCTGCTAAAATTTGAGGATTGTTTGTTTCAGCAGAGAGCTTATTCTGACTGATAGAGGAGTGGGGATTTGCTTTCAGAAAGCATTCTTTACTTTGCAAGAGGAGTCATGCCAGGATCTCTTTAAGTTGCAGGCTTGCCTTACACAGGTGATAGGAAGCCACTTATTACACATTGATCTCAGGGGCACATAGTTGTGCAAGCTGCTGACACGTTCAGGGCCATGCTCAAAGGGTGTGTTCAGCAAAAGGTATACTCCACGGTAAGAAAGAAATACACAATGCTATTTATAGTAAGTTCTGATTAACATCACGATCTAATGTTAATATTTTAGTTACAAATAAATGCCAAGTTTCTTTTTGTTTTATTATCATTATTATTGAGATACAGGGTCTCGCTCTGTGGCCCAGGCTGGAATGCAGTGGTGTAATCAGGGCTCACTGCAGCCTTGGCCTCGCAGTTTCAAGAGGAGCTCCCACCTCAGACTCCTAAGTAGCTGGGACCACAGGTGTGTACCACCACACCAGGCAAATTTTTGTAATTTTTGTAGAGACGGGGTTTTGCCATGTTGCCCAGCTGGTCTTGAACTCCTGGGCTCAAGAGATCTTCTTGACTTGGCCTCCCGAACTGCTGGGATTACAAGTGTGAGCCACCGTGCCGGGCCTTGTATTCGTTTTCTTATACATGTTGAATTTACTTTATTTGCTTAGTTGATTTATAGCTTTCCTGTTTTTCACCTTATTGTTTGAATTTCCCCACAAGCAGTGATTGCAACTCAATGCAAAGCAATAGAAGAATTTCTTTCTAGCTCTACCTGGTTTTTTTTTTTCCACTGGAATAAACATGCTTCAGGAAAGTCAGTCTTGAGTAGCTTCCACTGAGTTCAAAGGAGTTGTCCCTTGGCTAATGAAGTACTCGTGTTAGTGGGCCGATAGTTTCCATTCAGCAGGATTCTTGAGAGTTACATGCATGTCCTGCTGAACTATGAGCTCCGAGAGGTCAGGAACCATGACCTTCTCTGCTCTCCCTGTGGCTTGTGGCTCAGCGCCTCATGTAATTGATGGCCAACAATTTCCCATCGACTATACGACTATTTCAGTTAAAGGGCCCTTTGCCTTTTGTGGCCACATAGATGCTAGTTTCATCCACATGCAGAAATGTACCTTTAAGCCAAGTACACTGGAGATATTAATAAATATTCAGTTGAGCATCCTGTTTGATACAGTTGCCATTCTGGTTCATTGATTCATTTTTAGGTCTCAGCTCATAGAATGAGGAGTGGATGGACAGAGCCTTGCTTTAGAGCCTGGAAGAATTAATAAGTTTCCCACAGGAATGAGAAGAAAACGTGAAGCTGTGGGGAAAGTGGGATGCTTCCACATAGGAACAGGAGATAAAATAAAAGACATCGCCTGAGGCCACCTTCTCCCAAACGTTGCCATTGGCAGCCCTGGGCATCCACTTGAGTAGTCAATCCTGTGAAAGGGAAGAAGGAACTCCAAGAATAAACCCAAGGAATCTGGAGCACAGCCACTGCCTCCTCGTAAGAAAAGAAGCAGCTGGCACGGTGGCTCACGCCTGTAATCCCAGCACTTTGGGAGTCTGAGGTGAGGCAGGCGGGTCACCTGAGGTCAGGAGTTCGAAACCATCCTGGCCAACATGGTGAAACCCCGTCTCTACTAAAAATACAAAATTAGCCAGATGTGGTGGTGCACACCTCTAGTCCCAGCTACTCGGGAGGATGACGGGGAAGAATCGCTTGAACTCAGGAGGCAGAGTCTGCAGTGAGCCGAGATCAAGCCATTGCACTCCAGCCTGGGCGACAGCGCAAGACTCTGTCTCAAAGAGGAGAGGAGAAGAGAGAAGGGGTGGGGAGGCGGAAGGGAGGGGAAGGGCAGGGGCAACAAACTCTCTTGGCTTGGCGGGAGAGAAGAGGAAGCAGGAACTGCCACGTGCCCCTTGAGAGGCTGTTGAAGCAGAGCTGTGAGGGCACCACGTGGCCCTCGCTGCCATCTCAGTTGCATTTGGGGTTTGCATCTGCGGTTGCTGTGAGCTCGGGATGTCCTAGTGGTGTGCAGGGCCACTTGGGAAACCCAAGTGTGATAGGCCTATGGATTAATTATGAGAAAGAAGGGAAACGTTTTACCCGAGGAATGTGAGCCTCCTCTAAATGATCAGGCCCAGGACAGGAATGAGGCAGCAATCCCATTTCACTCCCTTCCTGGGCTGAAGTCAACCCTTAAAGCCACTTGCTCTGTGGACTCGACTAACCGCCGCCCAAGTGGCTTTGCTGTAAATTAACCCAACAATACTATTCTCTGCTGGACACTACCGTACTCAGACACTCTAGTTCAAGGTCCAGCGAATCGCTAATCGATGTTATTTCTGTCAGCCAATAGGAATTCCCAACAAACACCTTTGTGTCTGCCCTTTCCTCCTTCCCCTTTTACCTTTAAAAACCTGCTTGTAACAAAGGCTAAATGGAGCTCATATCCAAGGTGACTTGGGTCTGAGTCTTCCAGGCAGCTGTCCTCACCTTGGCTCCAGTAAACTCTGAATTTTATCTGTGCCTCAGCTTCTGCCTTTAGGTCGCCATTTCCGTTTTGATGAAGTTACGTTTTACAGACTCAAGAGGAAAAGAGAAGAAGGGAAGGTGATATAGTATAAAATCACAGAAAAGACTGGCATGAAGGAAAGAACACAGAACTTGAAATTTGCAGTTGGTCTGTTTTTATTCTCATGAAAGGGCCTCTACACGTTTCCACAGTCAGAAACAACTCACTCCAGAAACTCCAATTGCACTCCCCGACCTTGCTTTGTAAATTTGGCCGTGGGCTTGGCTCTAAATCCACATTAATTTAACTTGAAAAAAGATAAATGGTCTTGCTGTATTTCAAGATATTATGGGATGGCAAGGAATTCCACTGGGAATAGGTGTAACCAACAGAGACACAGTACCTAAAAAAACCCATTGAAGCTGAGGAATGGAAAGGGCATGGAGGGAGAGAGGTGAATTTTGCAAGCAAATAGAAAAGTCCAGCAAGTCTATGATTTGTTTCTAGTGCAACTTTTGGCCAACTGCCACTGGCTGAGTTTCCAGGGGTTTCTTTCTGTTTTCCCTATATATGGAGAGATCAAATGACTTTTAATGTTTTCAAGATAGAAAAGCAGGATAAAAAAGTTATTGTGTAAAAAAGCAAAATATAGAAAAGTTCATGTAGAACGTAAGGTCCTCATCTCAGGTGGATTATTAATGCGTGTGCAAGTGCCTGCTCCATTCTAGAAGAGGGTAAGTGTTCATTAGGTGTTTGTTGAAACTTTAGTTCAATGTATCCATTTATCATTTATTAGGTATCAATGCTTCTAAACATTCTGTAGCAGAAGAAAGCATTTTCTTTTTGATGGGAAAATTATTTTAATGAACTATTACAATATCTTTCTCTCTTGAATCTCAGAGTTTAGAAATGTTGAACATCAGATAACAGAGCTCCTAATTTCAATGGGCTTCACATCCTGAATGTAACTACAATAGCAAATAAACTCATCACTAGATTTCAATTTCCTTACAAAAGATCCCAGCTGTCACCCAAGGCCAAAATGGGTGGAGACAGTTTGGTTCACAGAAGTGAATCTCTGGCTATTGAAAAAGCATTTACAGACATTATTAACAAGAAGAATCAGCCCAGTGAATAATACAATTATGCATGATCTATGGTTCAGATATTCAAGTGCAAGTATTCAGAAAGTGCTGCGGCAGCTAATCTGGGAGGATAGTTTTGAAAATAATGACATTTAACCTATCGTAGCAATTGTTCTTATAAAAGGCATGAACTCTTCTAATGAATAATAAAATCCAGCATAAAAATTATGTCTTGGTGCTAGAAATCATGAAGTTGAACACAGTCAGTCTTACCGTATTAAGTCCCCTATACAAGGGAAAAATCAGTACATTTAAAAGTGTTTAAGAAATTTCTGTAAAGAGAAAAAATACCAGCAAACAACCATTTCTTCTGTGAATTTCTAGGCATGTACTTGCCGAGTTCAGTAAGAATTTTAATGATTATTCAAAGCATAACATGAAGGACAGCAGTTAATCTGATTAGAGTAATGACATTTCTAATGTATTTATTTGGAGTAGTGATTGCTGAATTGCACTGTTATTAGCAAGCTTGCCCTGTTTACTGGAATGCTGATACATATTTTAAAAATCTGTCCTTGCATAATGCAGGCTGAGCATGTGGACAATAGAAGGGGGTCTTTAGCTTTCCTATCCTCCTTTACGCTTTATCTGATCTTCTGCCTTGGTTTGGAACGGGTCCCAGGGCTTTGTTATTGTTGATGCCTCTGCTCGCTCCCACCCCTCCCGGGTTTGGCCTCCTTGGGTTCTGATGTCTGATACACTCTCGACACCTCTGAGGAATGCAGCTGAGAATTCATTGTCCCTGGGCTTTTTAAGCATCCCTGTGAACTCTCCTTTCTTTTTCTAGTTAGAAACCGTTTCTCATGCTTGATTAGTTGATTCACCAACCTTAAAATTATTGCATTTGTAATTTGTGAGTAGTATCAATTGCCCAAAACATTCAAGTTCATAGCACTGTTGGCTGCATGTGAGACAAGCTAAATCTAAGACTCCACCCCTCCAACCTGAGGATTTTCCAAAATTATGCTCTTTGATGAGGAGAGGGGAAATATCAAATCCCCATCTTAGCTCCATTCCTTTGTGAAACTGTAAACACAACTGTATTAGTTTCTTCCATTTTGCATCTCAAGAACCTTCATTGGAACCTGAAAGTTTAAATCCATTAAAATGTAAGAAAGGAATGTTTATTTTTTAAAGAGCGGGGCAAAGACCCAAAAAGCAAAAGAAAAGTTGCTATGGTCAAAATGTTTGTGTCTCCTCAAAATTCCTGTGTTGAAACCTATCCATCAATGTGATTATATTAGGAGGTGGGGCCTTTAGGAAGTGATTAGATCCTTATGAATAGGATTAATACCCTTATAAAGACCACAGGCTCAGAGAGCCACCTCATCCCCTCTACCATGTGAGGGCATAGCCAGAAGTCACCATCTATGAACAGGAAAGCTAACCCTCACCAGATACTATGCCTGCCAGTGCCTTGATCTTGGACTTCCCAGTCTCCAGAACTGTGAGAAATAAATTTCTGTTGTTTGTAAGTCACCTAGGTTATGGTGTTTTGTTACAGCAGCCTGGATGGACAAAGACAGAAGTATGATCCAAATCACTGGATATTGGCAGTCTCTCCCATATGAATGACTTTTGTTTATATCCCAGAGCTTAGGTAACTTGAGGATTTGGAAAGACCTGTAGCTAAACCATCCTTTTGAAGCCATCAAATTGATGGGATGATAGTTTCATCAACCAGTGGCTATCTATTGAGCCCTGACTACATGCCAGGCTTTGAATACCAAGGAAACTAAGACAGATGAGGTTCATCTATGCTCCCGTGTAGTTCTCCAGAGTGTCACAGGCTCTCTCTTATTGGGATTTTTAACCTAGGGGATTCAGAGGTCAGTAACTATCTGGAATTATGGTACCATTTGCTCAAGAGTGCAGAATAATATCGTCCAATAAACAGTGTATTAACTACATTGATGGTTATTAAAATGCTTTTAGTCTGAGTGGTATGAAAGTAACTAGCCTTGGCCTTGGAGGTAGGTAATAAAACCCCTAAATAGGATCAGTGTGGAAATGGGTGGCCCGGCAGGCTCCATTTAGACCAAGATGGGGAGGTCAACAGGGTGGCAGTGCATGGGTAATGTTCCTTCTGGCTGCAAAAATGACCCGGGAGCTGGACACCAAATAAACACTAATTTAAAGGGGGAGTTTGATGAGCCTTCCTGTGCAAAATCATATATAGATAAAAGGGCACTGTTTAGCTATGGACGGTTGAGTTAAACAAAAGTTTATCCAAATGGTTAATCCAAAATCAATAAAAAATTATTAGAATAACTTGAGAAGCTATATTACTTGGTAAGCCATCTCATTATAAGATATATAACATATATATGTTATATATGATACACTTTTATTATAACATATAATGTACATTATGTAAGAAGTCAACTTATTTATAAATAAGGAAGACACATGTTGATTTCTATATTACTTTATGTTTCTGTGCCAGTTCTTAAACCGTCTTTTGAATGTTATCTTTTGTCTACATCTGGATTTTTCAGGAAAGTGTAACCATGGCTTTCATTAAATTTTCATGTGGTTCTAATATTGGCAAGGCCTAGGGACAGATGGAGGCCCCATATCACTTGCCTGAATATTTACAACGTATCAATCAAGCTTTTAATAAAATATGTTTTATCCTTTCTTTTACAAAATGACCTGAAAGGCCAAGTTTACATTTAGGATTCTTGGATTCCTCTGAGTGCCTGGCCTACATGTGGTGACACAGGGAAGGCTGGCCCCCAGTTCTTAGCATGATATAGGATTTTTTACTCCTTAGTTCAGCTAAAATCCTGGTTCTTGTCTCACAATCAGGAAAAGTTAGGCACATGGACAAATTAAAAAGTGAGGAGAGTGGAAATTTATTGAATGAAAAGAAGGTTCTCAGCAAAGAAAGAGAGGGTCCTGTCAATAGACTGCCACCTCACAGACTGAATACCAGGCCACCAGAAATGAGTGGAAGAGGCCAAGCTCCTCTGCCTGCATAAGGCCTGAATTCCCAGTGGCTCCATCCCATTCTCTCAGTGCACAGGCAGGCCCCCACTCCATTGCAGGCATGCCTAGACAAGACCCTGGGCAGGTTCCCTCAGCTACACAAAAGTATCTGATATAAACACTTGTGGGGCAGGTTGGAAGTTCTCCAGGGACCCTCCATTCTCTGCTTCCTGCATCTATCAATATGGCCTAATTTCCTTCTCTTTCTACCTCCAGCTCCCTCTTTCATCTCAAAATGCCCAGATGTGGGCATCAAGACTCAACCACATGCAGCAGCAAATGGCCCTCCCAGGCCTGGGGTTATATATTCACAGGAGGATAGACCTGGGCAAGGGCTTATCCAGATCCTGGATGTAGGTTCTGGGCTGCATGCATAGTAAATTCAGGGACCCTGGTTACCTGAGCACAGTCCAGGGGCAGAAGATACCAGTGGGCATGTTGTTCCCGAGACCCCCATGCTTCCCAGGGGCTGCTCCCCACAAATGACAGTGTGCCATGGTGTACCATGTACACCATTCAGGTCCATTCCTGTGAGATGTGGATCTCTTTACTGGGCAACATCAGCCTGAGTGAAACCTACGAACTTCCCTGCAGTCTGAGACTTTCTTAACCAGTCCTCCTGTCTGTCTCTTCTCCTTCACATGGTCTGCAGGCTCTCTGGCTGGCTCCTGTTCATCCTTCACAAGCGTTTTCCCTTTGCACAGCGAATTTCACGCTGGTATCCATCTCTTGGGGGACCTGAGCTAGCACAGACCCCAATTATTATGAATCTACATTTTCCAAGATGGCTTAAATTTTAAGTATTCTGTCACAAGATCCCTTTTTAATTTATCTATAGAGAATTTTATACAGCTCCATGGATTTTAAAAAACACTTTATTTTGAAATAATTATAAAGTCAAAGGCAGTTACAAAAATAGTGGAGAGTCTGATGTACCCTTCACCCAATTTCCCCGATGGACACATCTCTCACATTACTTTAGTGCAATTTCAGCCGATGGAGTCTAAAACCAACTACATGCTGATCACTGCCCTATTTTATTTCTAGCTCAAACAGACCCTTTTGTCTGAGCTCTGGATGCATCTCTTTCTACCTACTCAGCATTTCCACTTGGATATCTGACAATCACTTCAATTTTAACATGTTCAAAATAGACCCCTTGGCCCCTGGCCTCCATCATCTGAATATTTCTCAATCTTCTTCATTTTTGTAAATGACACTGTTGGCCACTAAGTTGCTGAAATCAATTGTCTTGTGATGCATGTGCTTACTTGTCATGGCTGACCTATCCCCACTGGAATGTGAGGGTAGGAACCTCGTCTGTCCCATTCACTGTGGCATTTCCAGCACCTTGTACAATGCCTGGGCTGGAGCAGATGCTCAATAAATAATTTTTGAACAAATAGATGTTTTTGGTAGCATGAATATGATGATGCTATGGTCACAGATGACACCAACCATCAGGATTTGGTTTTGTGGGTCATAGTCTATACACATACAAGATGAATGTCTAGAAAGGAATATGACGTGTCTTTTAAATACATTGACAGGAAACATACTCACCTGACTAAGAAAGTTTCAACCTGAGAATCAAGTGAAAGGCACAGATAAAACTTGGAATCAATATCTTTCCTGCCTCTTTTCCTCCTTCCTTCCTTCCTTTACTTCTTCCTTCCATCTCTTGGTTGCTCAGGGTACATTTTCAAGTAACATTTAAAAGAGCACATTAGCCTCTTTCTTATTCTTGCATGTTTGATTGACAACGCCTTTCTTTGACTTCCTATATGAAAGAAAACGAGATTGAATCACAGTTTGTTCCCTCGTCATTTTGTACCAAACACTGACGTCTTGTGGCATTTTGTGTGCTAGGGAAGTGAGGTCAATTTCTATGCCTTCTTTTTTCCTCCCTGCCTGGATGCTTGAAGAATATGACAAAGTGGCTAACACCACGGGTTCTAGAAATAGGCAGTTCAGATTCTAGCTTTGCTCTATGACCTTGGGCAAGTTATTTTACATCTCTGAGCTTCAGTCTTTTCACCTGAAAATGTGGGCTACAATCCCTTTCATGTGGTCACTGTGAGAATTAAATGCAATAATACACATAAAGCACTTCAGACCAATGCTGGCACCTAGCATATGCTCAGTAAATGACAATGCTTCACTTCCACTTTGTAATCTGGAGTACTTGATAGGAAGAGGCAAAATTGTAGATTTTTGCCTGGCAAACAACATGACTACTCAAGTTTTTGTCTTGTCTTGTTTTTGGTTTTCTTTTCAGTGTGTGGAATTCTCAGCCTCAAGCAGTGGGCCTGTATCAGGCCTGTGTCATTCGAGGGGCCAAAGTTCCAGCTGCCATGGCCTTCTTCAGGACAGCAGGTCAGCAAGCTGGAAGCTGAACTGTATACAGCGTGCTGTTTTGTGCTTCTGTCATTATTTCTTGTTTGCAGAGATAATTATCTGTTTCTTGAACTTAGCCAATTGCTTGTATTTTCATGTATTGTGCACATTGCCCTGTGTTCGGAGAAGTGGAGATTATTAAACTAGGAACTCAATGCCTAATCTGACCAGAAGACCCACCTACTTCGTCAATCGCATTGTATCCCAATCAGTGCCTTGGTCCATACTCGTCAGCCTGTTTCTTGGCTGCTCTGGGCTCTCCTGGCTTGCACAGGCTTTATTCTCCATCTCAGATATTCTTGCCCACTGCTCCCAGCACGTCACTTCATATGGTTGCTTCTTACCACCTTTAGATCTGTTGCTGCAGAGGACATGTCAGTACTCAGGCCAGATGCCCACCACATCCCCCCTGCCCCAACAGAGTCTGTGTGCTTCTCCCTCAGCTTTTGTGTCTCTCCGTCCAACAGCTCACACCTGTGACGTCTTTGGAAGACAGCCGTCATCAGGCTACCAAAGCCACTTTGTCCCCAGAGAGGCAGAAGTGCCTAGAAGAAGTTTACAGCCCCTGGGCTAGCCCCTGGCCAGCAATCGACAGGTGGGGGTGCATGAAAGCTCAGCCTGATTCCTTGGGGGAACACAAACTTTGAGGCACAACTTATATTCCAGAGTCTCCGGTGGGACTGGCTAAAGCCACCCTCTGCGAGACTGCTCCTACGATGGCCTTCTGCTCAGCTCCCTCTTCTTCACAATCCTCCTCTCACTCCTGCATAATTTCCCCTGGGAGCACCTCCCTAATAAATTACCTACTCATGAATCCTGATCTCAGGGTCTCCTACTGGGGAATGCAGTCTAGAACTTTTCCACAGGGGGGTTTTTCCTGACCATTGCTCGCACCACATAAACTCAGCCTCCGTCATCATACCCTCTTACAGACACTATCTTTCCCATCACAGAAATTGTATACTGTGTGATGAATTAACTGACTTCTACACTTGAATATATAGCACATAACTGCACATCCTGGGTCAGTTTTCTCAACATTTTATCCTTGGGGTCTAGCACAATGGCTGGAAAGTGGTGGGCGAGTTCTAAATGAATATTGTTGGGTGAGTGGGTAGATGGCAGGTGACTGTGGATGGGGAGGTGACATGTTTCTGCTCTGGGAGCCTTGCTCCCTGCTGCTCTCGCACTTTGCAGTCTTCTGGAGACACCAGGAACTTGGAGCTGCCCGTGATCACTGTCAGCAAACACCGTCGCTCTGGCACACTGAGCATCTTTCTCTAGGTTTCCTGACAGCTTGTAAATGTGCTACAAGGAAAGAAGTGTCTCAGCAGCTGGGCACCACCAGAGGAAGATGGGCTGGATTTGCAGAGAGGAGTGGCTGGAATTGGGTAACTTACAAGTGGTTGCACCTTCACATTGCCCCTATAGCTCCTTCCTTGGTGGCCATTGTGCTTTTGGAGTGGAATCACCTGATCCAGGACTATTGCAATGACTTAACGGTTATTAGAGCTGCCATCTTTGCACACCAAATCAGTGCAAGGATGCTGTGCCCCAGTCAAGACAATCGGAAATGGCTCTTCAGAGGGAAGTAACAAGGTAGAGAAGGC
Organism: Aotus nancymaae; assembly: GCF_030222135.1. Lineage (NCBI taxonomy): Eukaryota > Metazoa > Chordata > Mammalia > Primates > Aotidae > Aotus > Aotus nancymaae. The sequence goes on along the minus strand of NW_026988412.1, from coordinate 4,838,128 downwards.
GAGACAGGAGAAAAGAAACAACAGGATGTGAGAAAACGCCCAGGCAGAGGTGGCAGTCACAAACCCAGCTCCCTACCCATCAGGAAATGGGCCAAGAAATCACCAGGACTATCCCAAGGGAGTTGGCAAATTCCTTGGCAAAATCTGGGCGTTAGTCTGTTTCAACTAGAGTGTAGAGGCTGCAGAGCTCTTGGCAACAGGTGCAAGGTGGGTCAGACATAGGAATAGTGGATGGAGCAAGAGAACAAAGTCACAGGCTGAATATTGGGGGTTTCCCCAGAGAAAGGGGGCTCCCAAGCACAGGACTGAGTGGGGGAGCTTTGTCTGGTACCAAGCCCCAGTGATGACCAACAGATATGGCCCCATGTCAATGAAGGCAGCTACTCAACTGCCTCCACTGGTGACTGATAATATTAGGTCCACTCCATTAACTAAGCAATATTTCATGGAGGTCCCCAGAGGGACCTCTGGAATATTTTTGGGTGTTTCAGAAACTAATTCAGAGTGTGCACATAGAAGTTAAATCTAAGGTCAGGCCTTCCTTGGGGAGTTTGTCCAGAGGGAACAACGGGCCAATGCTGGAGTTGCCTCCAGGACCACTAGCCTGCATTGCTCTGCAATTATCAGATGCCCCATCTTAGCATGAATTCACAGATCTCAAGACAAGGATGAAAGGGAAGTTCTGGGAACACTGGAGAGAAGTAGGGAACTGTGATGTGGAGGTAAGGACAGTCAATTACGTGGTGCATTACTAAGCCACCTGCCACTTTGGACAACTCAAGCTTAATCTCATGGGAAAATTGGGAAACAATGCAAAACACATGCCTCAGAATTACTCAGCTCTATTAGGGAGGGAGCTGGGGTATTGATACACCAAATAATAAGTCATTGGCTGAAAGCTGTTTCTTGTGGGGAAGGGGAGTGTTTATTCCTAGTACTTCTGTCCATGTATTTGCAGTTAGAAGTTGGCCAGAGCACACTGAAATAGTAGGGTCTGAGGTTTATCAGTTAGTTTCTTCTGCATAACAAACCACATCAAAACTTAGTGGTGGATGATAATATCTATTCTTTTTTAAATTTTTAAAAAAATTTTCTACCCCTTCTTCTTCTGAAAATAACCCTCTACTCCACTCACAATTCTGTGGACAATGGTTTGGCATCTGCAGTCAGTCATCAGGTCAGCTGGTGTCTGCATGGTCTAGCATGACTTCACTCACATGTTTAGTGTGGACAAGCTGATTGTTGGGATAATGACCGTGACTGGACCAGGCTGATCTCAGCTTCTTTACGTGTAATTGTCACAAGGTTCCAAGAACAACACAAATGTAAGCCCCCATGTGCAAGTTCTTTTTGAGCCTCTGCTGTACTCCACATTTGCTACTGTCCCACAGACCAAAACAAGTTGCATGGCCAACCCAAATTGGTGTAAGATTGTCAGATAAAATGTGATATGTCCAGTTAATTTTGAATTTTAGATAAACAAGAAATAATTTTTTAAATATTAGTATGTCCTATTGAAAGATGTGGTATTAGGGTTCTCCAGAGAAATAGAATCAGCAGGAGATGATAGATGATGATAGATAGATAGATGATAGATAGATAGATAGATAGATAGATAGATAGACAGATAGATGATAGATAGGCAAGAGGAGGCTTTTCATAGAAATTGGCTTACACTGTTATGGTTATGGAGGCCAAGAAGTCCTACGATCTTCTGTCTGCAAGCAGGAGAACCAGAAAGCCAGTGGTATAATTCAGTCCAAGTTAGAAGGCCTGAGAATCAGGGGTAGGGGTGGTAATGATGTACATCCCAATCTGAATCTAAAAGCCTGCAAACAAAAAGCCTGAGCTCTGATACTCAAGAGCAGGAGAAAATGGATGGGGCAGCTTAAAAAGAGAGTGAATTTTCCTTTCCTCCAGCATTTTGTTCTATTCAGATCCCAAAGAATTGGATGATATCCTCCCACACCAGGAAGGGCCACGTTCTTTACTCAGTTCACCAATTCAGACTCCGATCTCTTCCAAAAAGCCCCTCCCAGGCACAACTGGGAATAGTGCTTTACCAGCTATCTGGGCATCCCTTAGGCCAGTCAGGTTGACACATTAACCATCACAGATGTCTTCCCTGACCACCTGCCTATCCCTTTTTTCTGTATGTCACAAAGAGAATGCAATGCTTTTTCTTCTTTGGACTTTTCACATTTACGTAAGTAGTTAGATATTTATGTGTTTGTTTACTAGTTTATTTCTGTCTTCCTTTCCAAACTGTAATCTCCATAATAGGGATCATAAGCAGTTGAGCCTGGCACCAAGTGGAAGGCCTGGCATTTAATTAACACACACTGAATAAATGAATGAACAAACTAAAGAGCAAGTGGATGAAATAATGAATGCTGTGTGCAGTTGGCCTACATCAGAGTTCGGGGTTCAATCCCCCCAAAGCCTTTGTCCCTTATGTCCAAAGCACAGGAGCATTGTTTAAAGATATAAATACCCTTCAATGTCAAGGTGACATCACAAATACTCAAGCTTTCCTCTTGTGGTTTATTAAAAGGCTGGCTGAACCCTTCAAAGCATTTAATTCACCATTACTTACTGGTTCTTTATTCCCTCCATATGCATTGTATGAGTTTGTGTATGCATCTTTATATAAATTCTTATTATTCAGGTTCATAAAATATCCTTTATGAGAGGAACTATACATGACTGACCCAGATGCACACAAGGAAATGTTTCATTTTTCAAGAAGAGCCTTCTGTGCATCCCGCCACCCCCCTGCCATGTGGCTTACCCAGGAGACCTAATGGTTCTAAAAATTGGAGCAGCTGTTTGGCTCATAAATTACTGACCTACTGTGTGCATAACAAGTGGAACTTAAATATAACCAGCTGGGGCTATTTTTGTTAAAACCAGATTTTGAAATCCTGCATTCATTAAAGCATTTGGGGTGTCTTTCTGATACAAGTGTATGTGGTTGTATATCTATCAGTCTATCTGTCTCTTTTGTATGAAAAGAGAGGGACAGCGAGGAACATGGAGGGAAACTCAAGTAAGCGGATTACACGTGCTTTATTAATCACAGACAAAACATATTTTCTTCTTTAGCAAAGCCAACCTAGTTTATCTAACATTTGTCTAAAAGAAGTCACAGTTTATATCAAACCCTAATGCAGGGTCAAAAAAGCATGAACCTGTAAAAGATTATGTTCACAAGAGAAAAGGCTGTCAAAGGCTGGGCAAGGAGGACTGTTTAACTCTGCTGTAAAACTACCATTAGCACCTTCTTCTTTCTATCATTTTTAATAGATATTAACCAAATCATTATGAGTCTCAACAGATTAATATTCTAGAGTATGTAATGATGCTCTTTCCACAGCCCTTGTGAAATCTATAAACAACAAACTTACAGTTACTAACTTTGGTGGGAGCGTTTGGACTCCTTCGAAATCGAATGAAAGCTATGAACCCTCTCCCCAGAAAAAAATACACCCAAACATATAATTTCTGAGGCTTCACTCACCATGTGAAAGCCATCCATGAATTCCAGGTTCAGAATCCTTTCTTTAAAGGAAATATAACATGCAATCCTTTCTTAAAAGGACATGGAGTTCAAAGTCTTTAAAGGATCTTTGAAATAATTTAATCCATATTCCTATATATGAGGTATGGACAGAGGTTTGAAGAATATATGACTTGCCCAAGTCACATAACAAATTTGTGACAGAGTGAAAAAACTGGATGCTGTTTTAAGGCCGCTTCTTCAGGAGCAGGCCCTGAAACAATGATTGGTATGCAAATGATTTTTAAAAGAGGTGATATCCAGGGAGAGAGTTGAGAAGCGGAAGTAGAACAGAGCAAAAGAGGAAGTCAGACAAGGTGCCCTCTCAGGCAAGATTTGCAAAGGAGGGTCTTGCGCGGAACAGTAGGGGATGGATGGTGCCCATGGCCATGGGTTGGGCTTTCATACGTGTGCCTCATTTCATTACTGAGTGGAAAATGAATGTCCAGGAACGAGTAGCCTTTGGGCAGTCCTCTTAAAAAAAAAAAAAGAAAGAAAGAAAGAAAGAAAAAAGCTGCACATGGCAATTGGGGACAGAACGCAGAAATGGTAAAAAGACTAATCCACAGACAGCCATGTGGAAAGCAGCCAAAGTGATGGGCTCCAGCTTCCTTGACCTCATGTTGCTGCCCCTAGAAAGACACACATGTAGACTTTTTGGTGAGCAACTCAATGTGCTCTGTCCTAAGATTAAAGATGAATGGATGTTTAATATTTATTCTAAATTTTTATCTTGAACATCATGAGGATTCCCAGACACATAAATGTGAGTCTTGTACAGCATAGCACAGACTAGTACAAACAATAGCCACGAGAATCTTTGTTTTGGCAGCTTCATGATGCGTGGTATCCTCAGGGTCCCATCCTGCTCCACTCTGTAAAGCCTTCATAAACTCTGCCCCAAATAACACACACACACCACAACCTTACACACGCCACATACAAGGGAAAAACAGGTTTGCTTTGTTTCTACAGAGCATATTATTTTGTAGGCTTGAAATTCCCTTTTTTATCCTAAGTAACATAACTGCATTGCAAGAGAGACATGAACACACATGCTCCTTAGTCTTAAAAAGTCTCCCCTAAACTAACATAAATGAATTTCCGTTTAATTATAAGACAAAGTCCCAAAGACTGAAGCCACAACATTGGTGATGCTGCTCTGAGTTTAAAAACTTACAGGAACAGCCAGGTGAGGTGGCTCATGTCTATAATCCCAGCCCTTTGGGAGACTGAGGCAGGAAAATAACTTGAGTCCAGGAGTTCAAGATCAGCCTGAGCAATATAGTGAGACCCAATCTCTACAAAAAATTTTTAAAATATTAGCTGAGCATGGTGGCATGTGCCTGTAGTCCCAGCTACTTGGGGGGTGTTGTGGGTAGTGGTCATCCGGGCCAAGTGGCACAGGAAGTAAAGGAATTTATCAAGACAGTTGTAGGTAAAGAAAGGCAGACTTACTAGAGAAGGTATGAAAATATGTTGCAAGGTTGCAATGGGCAGCACAGCAGGGAAGAGGATGTTTGCAAAAAGGCGGGGGCTGGAGGGACGTTTAATAGGGTTCTGCTGACGGGACAGCGTGTGGAATGAAGTCATCGTTTGTGGTTAGCCATCTCTCAGAACAACTGTTCATTGTTCTTCCCCACTTGGGTCCCTTTCCCACCTGGGGCCCCTTCCTTGTTGTTGCTTACTTATCAGGACTCCATAGGGGGATTGCTTGAGCCCAGGTGGTTGAGACTGCAGTGAACTGAGATCATGCCACACTGCACTCCAGCCTGGTCGACAAAGTAACACCTGGGTGACAAAGTGAGACCCTGTCTCTAAAAAAAAAAGAAAAGAAAACCTAACAGGAAGAGAGATCAACACCCCAATGGAAATATAGGCAAATATAAAAATGAGGAAGCAGTTGAGAGACTGAATATACTAAAGGACAATGGCCAGATCATGTGTAGAACTAAAACTCTAATCCAACTTGCAGTCATCAGTCCAGGAAGCCAGCAACCTCTGCAGCAATTGACCCCAAACAGTGAGGACTTAATCAACAACTGAGGGAACAGGGACCCCTCTTAGGGGCTTGCTAGGGCCCTCAAGCATGGAAATAAAGAAAAATCTTGAGTTCCTGAAAGGGAAATTCTAGGCACCCAGCCAGCCCTGAGAAGTAAATGAGCAACCTGGTAAGAACGAGGGTAGTCCTAGCTTAAAACAATTGCCAGGGAAGATAACACCTTAATGTATGTCCAGAAACCCAGACCCACACCTCAGAGAAGGGGGAGCTGAGGACTGAACTCCACCACTGTTCTTTCTTCCAAATCAGAAAATCTTTGAATCCACCTATGACCTGTGATTGTCCCTGCTTCGAGATGTCCTGCATTTTTTAGGTCAAACCAATGTACAGCCTCCATTCATGACTCTGCCTGTGACCTCTGCCTCCCTGCCTTTAAAAGCTGTTACCTGTAAGCCATCCAGGAGGTCAGGTCTTAAGCATGAGCTGCCCGATTCTCCTTGCTTGGTGCCCTGAAATTGCCTCACATTCTCTCGCTGCAATCCTGATGTCACTGTTCAGCTTTGCGTCCAGGAGGGCAGACCCAAGTTCAGGTCAGTAACATAATCGACGGCTTTCCTAATTTTTGTCTCCATGTCCAACTTACGACGAATCAGAAAAAGCCAAATATGTTCCCCTAACCAATCACATAGAATGCCTTGCCACTGTTGTAGGAAAATCTGGGTTCTTGTCACACGACCAGGAACGATTAGGCTCGAACACACTTTGAAGGGTGAGGGGGAAGGGAATTTATTCGGCAGAAAGGAAAAAGAAGCCGACAACAACAGCAAAGTGAGACGAGGTTCTGCTAACAGGCTCTCCACCTCGCTGACTGAATCCCAGGCTGCCACCCAGGAACAGGAGAGGCTGGGCTCCTCCCGGCTGCAAACGGTGCTGACCTCCCGAGGCCACACCCACTCCTGTGGGCACTACTCAGAATCAGTCTGGAAAAGGGCAGGCTTCATCCGGGACCGGCAGTCTAGTGTTTCAGAGTTCAGGCCGTTTTAGGCTTGAAAGCAGGGTTTGGCAAGGGGGTGGACAAAGAAGGGAAGGCTGGAGGAGAAGGCGAGCGGGGACCCTTGACTGCCTCCTGTCTCTGTCACTGCTAGTTAGCCAGGCTCCATGCTCCCTATGCTGATGACTTCCAATCAAGGCACATCTGAAGACTTCTCTTCTATCTGCCAACTCCCCTACCTGCCTTTGAGTATCTGCAAATACAAGTGATAGTGGCCGACTGCCTTGCTATGGCAAGCTGTGGATAAATAGCCTTTCCTTGTTCTCATTTGGGTAATGAATGTATGTTTATTTCCACACAAATCATAGAGAAAATGCAAGTGGCCAATAAACATGAGGGGAAGAGGCTTTATTTTTCCCTCTAGGGGAGAAAACTGTAACTATTTTTTTTAATGCATATGAAATCAACAATGAAATACCTTTTTTTTTCCCCCTGATTTGGAGGGCAGTTTGCAGGTATTAAACAAAAGAAAAAAGAAATGTACATTCCCTTAAACGTAGTAATGCCAATTCTAGCAATTAATTTTGCAGAAATTGTCTCATAAACGAACAAGGTTAATGTACAAAGATGTTCACTGTCTAATAATTTGTACAGACTAAATGTCCAAAGGAGGAATGAATAAAATATGGGACGTGTACACAGTGGAGTTCTGTGAGACTATTCAAAGAATAAAATGGCTGGGATCGATGGTAGTGAAAAATCCCAATAATATGCACGTGTGCCATTTTGTCAACATGCATGTGTGCTTGGTCACATCCCTTGGTTGTTTTACACAATGCAATAGTGGGTCATCCCAGAAGTGGGGCTGGAGAATTGGAGGGAGCTTTCGCTTTTTACTGTTCTTCATTGTTCACGTTTTTATGATGATCATGTACTACCTTGGTAATGAAAAAATTAAAATGAAAAGAATCAGCTGGGAAATGCAGTGGTTCGCATGAAATGTGGTCCTGAGAAGATGTTATTCACTCTATCACCTATTTTCTCACTTCTCCTGGTATTGTGGCTGAGTTATGCATAATAGGCATGGGCATTGATAACAGCTTTGATTCCTGGAACAATAGCTGAGATAATGAGGAACCCACTTCATTGACAATGCCCAGCCACGCCTTGTCAGAGACAAGACAAACATTGGTGCAGGTGTCAGAACAATCAAGTCTCATTTATCTGCCATTGTCCAAGAATGAGCTGATCAAGGCTAGTGAATTTTCCAAAATAATAGAAGCTTATCAATCCTTTAAAGGGCCTTTCTATTTTTTAGTTTAACCGTTTTTTGAGGAAATTGTTCCTAAATGGATTTCACAGCTCCTGCCTTCTTAAAGAGAGTCCGTTGATATGGACAGGAGTCATGAAAATACTGGGCAGAAGAGGGCGGTTCCCTGGCAAAGGCTCCACCCTCCAAGCGCAAAGACCTGTGGCCCTAAATGAGGACAGGCCTTTTTGCTTTTGTACCCAAAAAGTTGCCTTTTGGCCCACCACACCCCCTATCCTGCACCCATATAAACCCTGAACCTCAGAACCCAGAAGCAGACCAGCAAGCCAGCAGATCAGCAAATGGATGGCAGAACAAAGCAGCAGGGAAAGAGAGAAGAGGAGGAACATCTGAAAGCCGAGAGGGGGTCGACTGGGGTTGGTAGGAGAGGAGTCCGGGCTGGGCAGCCCAAGCCCAGGGAAGGATCACCTTCCCACTCCATTCCCTCTTCCAGCTCCTCATCCATTCCACTGAGGGCCACCTCCACCACTCAATAAAACTTTGGCACAGTTGAAAGAGCTGTGTAACACTGGGGTTGCAGGCACCCACGCCCAGACACTACCATAGGACTGAAGCCCAAAGTGCTTGCCCTGTCCTCTGTACCTGCTTGTCTGTGAGCTCTCCCTCCCTAAAGGGGTTTGAACAGGAAAGCCACACCCCTGTCTCACGCCCTGTGAGGGGAATCAGGGAAAACTCCTGTTTCACAGTGACCACACTAGAACCCATCCCTGATGACTTGGGATTGTGGTGATGACTCCGAAGGCCTGAACGCTGACTCCTTTCAGGCTCTATCTGGGAGAGACTGAAGTGGTTGGGGAAGCTTGCCAGTACATTGATTCACCACCGATCACTGTGATTTTGGTTTTATTTCTGATTGGACATTGCTGTTGCTTCTCTTACTGTCAGTTAGCCTTTAAAAATAATCTACCTATGAGATCTTATCCTGGCTGAGAGATCTGATATCAAAAAAAGTGAATTTATCCCAAAGCTAGCTTAGGGGAAGAGCACAAAGCATCCTGCCTTTACATGCACCGCTTCACCTTGAGAGCAGAAAGTGGGCTTAGTTAGTTAGTTAGTTAGTTAGTTAGTTAGTCTGTTTGTTTTTGAGACAAGTCTCACTCTGTCACCCAGGCTGGAGTGCAGTGGTGTGAGCTCACTGCCACCTTGACCTCCTGGGCTCATTTGATCCTCCCACCTCATCCTTCTGAGAAAGGGGGCACTTCTATAAAGCAAGGGAGGAAATGAGCAAGGACAGAGGTCCCCTGCTAGCTCAGTGTCTGATCTATTGGACAGGTGAGTTGGTGCCATCCTGGGCAGAAGTAAGTTGTAAAAGTGGTGTAGCAGGTATGCTTTCGATAAGCCCTCCTGGTGGATGAAGGTTCCAAGGTCATCCCTGGAGAATGGAAGATACGAGTCAATGCCCTGGTGATGAAAGTTCCATGAAGGCATGCTTTGGTCTGCAAACTGACTGTCAACTCTCTAGGAGAGGTGTGTCTTGGAGCAAGTATTTGAAAGAACTTGCCCTGTAGGGAATGACTGATGAAGGTAAAGTGAAAGAGAAGGGAAAAAAATAATTAAACCACCTCTAGAAAAATGGGGGTATTCGGTTCCAATTTGATGCTCCAGTGGGGCCAGAATAAAGATGTGGGTGAGCAAGGTTCCCTGGGAGGTGGCACTGGGAAGCACAGTGAGAGGTCTGGAAGGAGGAACAAAGGGAAAGTAGCAGCCAAGGGAGGGCCAACCAGCAGCTGTGGGCAACAGACACACAATCCCACTGGGGATATCTATGAATCTAAACATTTGAAAAGAATCAAATTTTCCTTTAGAGAAGAGGTTGAATAACAGAGGGGCATGAAGTAAAAACAAGCAGTGTTGTGAGAACACATAAGCAGAACCAGGACCAGGTGAAATGGTTGTGTTGAAAAGGTGACCTGGACCCCCAGCTTTGTGGAGCAGTCAGCACTGGATAGGGGCAGAGAGAGCAGGACTGGCTTCCATCGCCACCAGGACACCTGTAAAGCCAGCCACCCCGGAGCAGGACACACGTCTCCTTGCTACATTAGGTAACTCCAGGGTCTGGGGAATAGTAGCCCACATTAAGGACAGGATAGAACTAGAGGTGGCCAGTACTTGGATTCCCTTATGCCTCAGTTTTCATGCCTTCCCTCTGAACCTCAATTCCCTTTTCAAGAAAATGGTAGATAATAGCTTATAACTCCTATTATAGTCAATCACATGTAGAATTATGTAGCAGATCACCCTCTATCCTTTCTAATCAAGTGCCTTTTCCTTCCTGACATGAGACAATAGCTGGTCAAGACTTCAAAATCTGCGTTACAGGTAAGCTATCTGGCATAAAGAGTTTCTCTTTTATTCTTCTGATTTATTTCTCTACTTCTTGGACACAAGTCACAGCATTGCAAAGTTTTTTTTTCTTTTCAGTCTTACCCGTGGTTCTTTCTCCAAAAATACCAACGCATGCTTGCAGAATCTCTCCTTTGAAGACAATATTGTGGTGCTGAACACTCCTGACTGTATCAATGACTTTCAATTAACTCCACCTCGAGTGTGTCTGAGGACCCATATAATTTTCTCAAAAGCTCCTTTAACTTCTCAGCAGCCCAGGGTTTGTCATAACCCCATTAGCCACGTAGATGTATCTTCATGAGACTCTCCCATTTTTAACTGCCTAGTGAGCCACCGTGATGAAGGGGGGACATGCTTGGCTGGCTCTACAACTCACCTTGGTAGTAAGTGATATTTAGTCAAGTTGTTTTCGCCATCACCTTCCAAATTTCAAGCTCTTAAAAAAACATGAGGACTCTCAAGTGGTTGTTGACTTGAATGCAATAATAATGTGGTCCTTGGCAACACCACATCAGAGCCCCTTACACTGATCTAATAGGAGATAAGGATTCTCTATTTGTGAGGCAATGTTCTTGATATGAGATCTGTAAACCTGCAGTTGCTGCCTTATGAAACCATCATGCAAGTTCTGATGACATGTGGTCCTCCGCTGGATAGATCTTTGGGCTTCATGATGCACCACTCCCTTTTTTAGATGGAGTCTCACTCTGTCACCCAGGCTGGAGTGCAGTGGCGCTATCTCAGCTCACTATAGCCTCCACCTCCTGGGTTCAAGTGATTCTCCTGCCTCAGCCTTCTGAGTAGCTGGGACTACAGGTGTGTGCCATCACACCCACCTAATTTTTGTATTTTTAGTAGAGATAGAGTTTCACCATGTTGGCGAGGCTGGTCTCGAACTACTGACCTCAAGTGATTTGCCTGCCTAGGCCTCCCAAAATGCTGGGATTACAGATGTGAGCCATTGTGCCCAGCCAAGACCATTAGAACTCAATCTTGGTCCCCTGAGTTTTCTCTAAACTTCAGGCTATCTTCCCAACTCATTACCATGCTAGAAGATGGGCAACACTGTCAAATAGAGTTGTATCTGGCAAAAGAGGTAATTATAGTTTTCCTTTCTCACCCTGGCATCACTTACCAAGCGATCACCGTTTTCAGCAACTTTGAGTGAAGGCACTTATCCAAGAGTCTTGTTTTGGTTTCCTCCAAAAGAGAATCCTGAGATGAGAAATTTGGAACCAGTAATTTATTTGGGAAGTGATTCCAGGAAGTACTTCTTTGCGGAAGCAAAGAAGTAAGGAAAGGGAAAAACCAATATGGGGTGCTCTGGGAAGACTAATGCTGTGAGCAACTGGAGTCCAATCCCACGGAGACGTCTGGGAGGTCATCTCAAAAACACACGTTAGAGTTGTCCCACTTGAGGATGCTGGGGCACTCATTCATCAACCTCCACCTATTATTGGTTGAGGGATGCTTCTGGGAGCATAAACTTTCCAGCACTTCCAGCCTGACCATCTTGTAGGTAAAAATGTCCAAAGATCAGAGAAAGGTCCCTGGAAGAGAGAGACTCAGGTGTTTGTGGTAGAAAATAATCAGCCTAAACAAGAACAGTTTATTCAAGGAATAGATGACATTTGGGGTGGGACAGTAGGAGGTGGGCAAAGCATTAACATCATCTGCTATACAAACCAACAGTGGAAATCAAAATGAACCATTCACTTTGACTCTCATATAATCATTCTGATAACTAAATGATTTGTTTGTGAAAGATTTGATGAGTCCATAGGTAGTCTTAGACCATGGGAAATAGCAGCAGATGTTAGTCTCAGAACAGAAAGCCTGGAAAAACTAGGACATAATCCAAAGTCAAGAGGAATCAGAAACCAGCCAGAAAGTTGGAAAACCTCATTAATCAAAGACCGAGGTAAAAGAGTACAATGCAAAGCTGGAAGTGAAGGTGTAACCAGCACCGAAGATTAGGACAATACTGGGACAGAACCATGCAGGCAGATTTGAAAAATGGTGAGCTACATTTTTAATTTCTATTATACTCTGTCTTTTCCCCTGGAAAGAGAAAATATCTTGAAAAATAAGGAGAGCTTTGCATGCTTGTTTCAAGAGCAGCACTTAGTGGTGGGAGAAGTACTTTTCATTCTTAGCAGCTCTGCAGGGGGAGGACCCAGGCAAAATAAAAGAAAGGAGAGGATCACATTCATGAGGCCTGAGAAAAGATACAAAGATGGAAATGGAAAACTGGCCTATCCTTGAGGGTGGTATTCCTGGAAACAAGTTTCCAGGGAAGACAGGAGAAAATAGGGTTACTGGTACAGAGGGAGAAACTAACAGTGACAAGTCTACAATAGAAGTGCTAGGCTATTTGTCTCTCTGTTTTTTGTCTTTTTCTTCCAACAGAACTCCTGATGAACACAAGGGGCCAGTGGCCATGTTTATACCACATGGTCTGCCATCACAGTTACAGATGACTGGCATAAGGTGAATCTATTGGCTGGATGACTCATCCAGATTTTCTCTCATAGGAATTTGAACTAAGAAATCCAGGAAGTCTAGTTAGGGAAGGTCTTGCATAAGGACTGTAAGGTCATTTAGCTCTGCTAGCAGTTACATACAATGGGGACATGCACAGATGTAGATACACGAGTATCAGAGAAAATGGCCAAGCAAGGACCTCTGAAAGTTCAGGATTCCATGAAAAGCAATGAAAAAATTGGCAAAATTTGCCAATTTTTCATAACTTGGAAACTAACCAAAAGCTTGTAGCATCCCTAGGAGGATTTAGTCAAGAAATATGGCTGAATCTTGATAAGAACAGATTGTGGCATTTTAATTTACCATAGTCCCATCCCCCACTTCCCAGCTTAATGGTAGCCTTGAAAAATAGTCTGTATTCCTGGTACCAGAGGGAGTAAAATGGACTTTGTTTCCAAATAAGTGTCTTACTTTAACTGGTAGTTCTCTGAAAGTCTCTCACTCAGATGGCTTCTTTATTTTACTTCACTTGAACTTATCCAGTGATTAAAACCTTTGAAAGGAAAAAGGAGGATGGCATTTGTCAATTGTTTTAACATCACAACTGACTGGGGTGATGGATAACAGTTAGGACAAATGATGGAAGATCAAAAAACCTAAAAGACAAACCCGAGGCATGAGATGTCCATAGGAGCTTTGAAAAGTTTCAACATATGACTGGGAATCTAAAAGGATACATGCATGCCCGGGGCTGGTTGCAGCTCTGAACATTCTCAAGAAAGACCTGAGAAGGCTCTAAGTCCTCACCTCTGACTCTCCTTGAGTTTCTACACAAATAGGAAGTAAAGACTAAGGCAGAGTTGCTGAGTGATGAAGGCATATACCAATATCAATACACATATGGAAGCCCCAGGAAAAAACTTGGAGACATTAGCTCCAGGCATTTAAGGAAATCTCTGTCAATCATTAACCTACCATTAAGCTAACTGTGTAGAGACTTCAGTGGCCACATATGACTAAGAGACAGACTTTACAGAATTTATTCAGAAAAGTTATTAAACAAACAACAGCTACAACAATCACCAAAAACAAACAAATAAACAAAACCCTGAGGAGGAAGAAGAATCTGATTTCCAGTTTCTATATATCCAGTTTTTATATTTGAAATGTCTAGTTTCAACAGCAACAAACATGAGTTGTGCAAAGAGACAAGAAGCATGATCTATACATGGGAAAAAACATCAGTGGAGACTGTCTTATAGGAAGCATAGACACTTGATTTATCGGATTTAAGACAAAGATTTGAATCAGCTCGTTTAAATATGCTCAAAGAGCCAAAATATGAGGATGATATCTCAACAAACATAAAGTATCAACAAAAACATAGAAATCACAAAAGAAACCAAATAGAAATTCCTGAGTTAAAAAGTACAATGATTGAAATAATAAATTTACAAAATGGACTCAATGGCATATTTGAACAGGCTGAAGAAGGAATTGGTGAATCTCAGGATAGGTTAATTAAGATTTTCCAGTCTGAGAAGCAGAAAGAAAAAGAATGAAGAAAAATGAACAGAGCCTTAGAGGCTTTTGGAATGCCTCCAAGCATGCAAATATAACACATAATAGAAACCCCAGAAGGAATGGAAAGAGAAAAGGAGAAATGTTGATATTTGAAAAAATAATGGTGAAAACTTACCAAATTTGAAGAAAAACTTCAATCTATACATCCAAAGAGCCTAATAAACTCCAAGCAAGATAAACTCAAAGATAGGACATCTATATACATAAGAATCAAACTGTCAGAAGCCAAAAGCAAAGAGAAGCTCTTGAAATTAGCAAGAGAGAAGCAACTCATCATGTACAAAGAATCCTCAATAAATATTATCAGCTGATTCCTCATCAAAGATCATGGAGGGCAGAAGGCTGTGGGAAGATATAATCAAAGTGATGATAGAAAAAAATGTCAACTAAGAATTCTATATTTGGCACATTATCTTTCAAAAATGAAGGAGAAATTAAGACACTCTCACATGAACAAAACAGAAATTTTGTTGTTAGCACACCTGTCTTATATGAAATACTAGCAGGAGTTCTTAAGATTGCAACAGAAGGACACTAGACAGAGGCTCAAATTCACATAAAAAATAAAGAGCACTAGCAAAGGGAATTATATAGGTAACTCTAAAATGTTTGTAACTTTTTTCTATCTTATTTAAAAGACACTGCATAATGCAATAATTATACATTTGAGTTGAGGGACACACATGTATAAAGATGTGTTTATGACAGTAACAGCCTAAAGCGGGGAGCTACATAGGAACAAAGTTTTTGCATACTATTGAAATTAAGTTGCTATTAATCCAAACTAGATTGATGTAAATTTAGATATTAATGGTAATTCATAGGGTAAACAATAAGAAAATATCTCAGAAGTATATAGTAAAAAACAAGGGAATTAAAATGGTACACTAGAAAGTATCTATTCACCACAAAGGAAGGCAGTAATAGAAGAACTGAACAACAACGAAAAACAAAACCATATAAAGCAAATGGAAAACAAATAGCAAATTGGCAGATGTAAATCCTCCTATAGTAGTGAGGATCAAATGTAAATGGATTAATCTCTCCAGTCAAAAGTTAGAGATGGAGATCATGTATTAAAAAACAAACATGACCAAGTATATTGTGTTGCCTACAAGAGACACACTTTATCTTCAAAAACACAGATAGGTTGGAAGTAAAAGATAGGGAGAATGGAAAAATATGTACCGTGCAAGACTAAAAGCTTACTCTCTAAGATTAAGAACAAGACAAGGATGTCTGCTCTCACCACTTCTGTTCAACATTGTACTGGAGTTTCTAGACAAAGCAATTAAGCAACAAAAGTTCTTCCGTATTGGAAAGGAAGAAGTAAAACTGTATTTGAACATGACATAATCTTATATATAGAAAACCTTAAAGGATCCACACATACAAAATTTATAGCTAATAAATGAGTTCAGCAAGGTTGCAAAATATACGACAAAAATACAAAATTAGTTATATTTCTATACATTAACAACAAATGATTATTTTGCATGAAATTAAGACAATTTGATTTAAAATAGCATTGACATGAATAAAATACTTAGGAATATATTTAACCAAAGAAGTTCAAGATTTGTACACTGAAAACTATAAAACATTGTTTGGAAAAAGTTAAAGAAGACCTAAATAAATAGTGAGACATCCATGTTTATAGATTGGAAGATCTAACATTGGTAAGATGAAGTTGTTCAGATGACAATACTCTCCTTGATCTATTGATTAAACACAATCTCTACCAAAATTCCAAACGCCTCTTTTAAAGAAATGGATGAGCTCATTCTAAAATTCATATGAAATGGCAAGGGACCCACAACAGCCAAAACAATCATAAAAAAGAACAAAGTTATAGGACTCATACATCCTGATTTCAAAACCTACTACAAAGCTACAGTAATCAAAATAGTATGGTACTGGCATAGGATAGACATATAGATCAATGGAATAGAATTGAGTGCCCAGAAATAAACCCATATATCTATGGTCAGTTGCTTTCCAGCAAGATTACCAAGACAAGTCAATGAGGGAAAGAATAGTCTTCAACAAATTTTGTTGGAACAATTAGATATCCACATGTTAAAAAATGAAGCTGGGCTCATACCTCTTCTCATATACAGAAATGGATCAGAGATCCAAATATAAGAGCTAAACCTACAAAATTGTTCAAATACCTCATAGATGTAAATTTAATCACTTTGCCTTAGATATTGGTTTCTTATATGTGATATCAAAAATACATGTAACAAAAGAAAAAACAAATTTGACTTCATCAGAATTTAAAAACTTTTTTTGTGTCAAAGACTATCAAGAAAGTGAAGAGCAAAACCACAGAATATAAAATATTTACTAATAATATACCTGATAAGCATCTAAAATAAAAAAACATAAATAAAGAACCATGTGCTAGCAAGTAACTCCACTCATCCTTAAGTCTAGGTTTAAGAACTAAATCCACAAAGAACTCTTCCCCCACCTTCCAGCATGGGTTAGGTTCCCCTGTCTCACACACACTACCACATTATAAGCTCTCTGGAAAATTTTCCCTTTCTTTATGGCACTTATAATTTAAAATTTATATATATTTATTTAATCTTTGTTTAACATCTAAGTGTAGCTGAATTAATGTAGAAATAACCACTCTTAACCTTTATTTATGAATAAATATGTGGATGAATTTAAATGAATAAATCTGTATAAAATTTAGGTTGTTATTATTTCTGTTTCTGTGATCTTCTTTCATTCTTTTTAAACTTTTATGCCAATAATATTTTTGAATGAATTTTGAAACTTTGTGTGCAAGAGGGTTGTTTCCTAATACTTGCCAGTTTCTGTATGACCTGACTACACTACTTCTCCTTCTTTTCAATATCCCACCCCATTTCTTGACTGAGATAATTTGAGTTGGATGCTTTTCTTCCAGCCAATTATCTATGATTTCTAATTCCACTGATTCAGAAAGTAAGCAAGAAGTGCATGGCAGAGGAAGTGCCTGAGATACTGAGGTGGGGAGGTGAGGAGTCAGGGCTCTTGGACCTTGGTCCTAATTTTCTTCATCAAGGAGGACATGATGCATCTACCGAGAATGAACAAAGAAATCTGAGGGACATAAAAAAGCTTTGGAAAAATCCTTGTTCAGAAAGGGATTAAAAATATTCATCTCCCTTGGAGATGAGAAGGATCTGGACATCTCTCATAGTTTACTCACCACTCAGTGTGCAAACATGCATCAAAGCCCCCTAAGTTGCTACTAATGGTGTTGAGACCCTAGGTACTCTAGTGGAAGCTCACCACTGGAAGCTTCTGAGGCTTAGTAAGTTCCTCTTTATAATCAGTTAAATGTGCCTCTTCCAACACACTGCTGCACTTTCATTCTTCTGGGGATGCCACAGAATAAGCTATAGAGGAGAGATTTGCCTGGTTGAAGGAAGTCATCAGGAAGAGTTTCCTCAAGCTTCCGGTGACTCTTGGTTGGGCCAGTGGGCTATGGATGGAGTACTGACAGCATCTGCTACACAAACCAAGAGTTGACACTGAAAAAGAACCATTCCTTTTCCTCCCATAGTGATCCTTCTTAACGGGTGACTGTGGGTGAAGGTGCCTCAGAATCACATGGGGGGCTCTTGCACAGTTCATGTTCTGAACACACCTTCATGTCCAGAGGACACTGGAATTAAAAAGGGAGAGCCTCAGCAGCTTCTGATGCACCCCTCTGGGTGAGACGGACTGGTGTGGAATGCTAAGGCATAACAGAAGCAGCTGAGTCGGCAGTCCCAGGCACCAACTGCTGGTGGTAATGGAACATCTTCATCTTCTGAAGGCCGGCTAAACTTCTGACCCAAACTGCCTGATGCCAACATTTTGTTTAAAACCTTGAAACTAGTTAGATCTTTGCCACTCATTCGTGGTATCCTCAGCTAAAATGAAGTTTCATTTCTCCAGATGCCCACCTTCCATCCCCAATGCCCCATGCTTCCTAAGCCCACGTTCGCCTCCTACAGAAAACCCTCCTGTCATCAATTTATTCTGGACCTCTTGAATGTCCATTCAGTTAAGGGAACTTTCCCATATGCTGCGTCTCCCAGAGAAGCTTCTCTCCTTCCTCAGGGCTTTACAGAGAAGTTAGTGCTTTTCTCAAAGCTTTGTCGCGTGGAGGCTGTGGGTTCTCCCAACACTCACATGCTGCGATCGGGGTGCTGGCTTGGGCTCTAGTCAGTTCCCTGCTGCTCTTTCCAGACGGCTTCATTTTCACCCTTATGCAAAAATCTTCAGCAGATGTTATTATTGTTTCCCTAAGAAACATAAGAGAATCACTTGAAAAACGATAACAAACAATACAAAAATTCATCAAAGGAGTGGGATGCAAAATCAGTAAATAGAAACCAATAACTTTCATAAATACAGCTAACAGCCAAACCAAAGACCTGAGAGGAGGCGTGTTTTAAAAACATCAGTAAAGGTGAGGCGCTTACATAGAAGTGTGCGCCACCTGTGCTAAGAATACTAACATCGCTGTAGGTAAAGAAAAGACTTAAGTGGAAAGACAGACCATGTCATTGGACAGGAAATGACAGCATCACAAAGATGTCGTTTCTGCCTAATTAATTTTGAAATTTAACACAAAGCCAATATAAATGCCAAGGATTTAAAAACTGGGTTATCTAATTAATTCTTAAGTATATATGGAAATACAATTTTAAAGTAGTGAGGAAGAATCTTAAAAAGAACTGTGTTAATGGAGGATTGGACTGTTATGGAGGATAAGACACCAAACATCTTATGAAGCCTCAGTAATTAAAATTGTGTGGTACTGGCACATTAACAGACAGATCAGTGGAAGAGAATAGCAAATCCAGTAATAGACCCACAAATAGACAAGAAAGTAGTGTAGAGGAAGCATTTCAAACCTGTAGATGGACTATCTGATAGTTGAGACAACTTAGAAGCCACCTGAAGATAAATAGAGCTTGATCTATTCCTTGCTCTGCATACAACGGAATCAATTCCAAATGGGTCAAAGATTTAAATAAACTTAACCTAAAGTTACTAGAAAAAGACACAAGAGGATTTCTTTATAACCTTGGAGGAGATGAGAGTTTTCTAATTGTGACCCAAAATCTAAACACTATAAAGAAAAAGATTGAAATGAAAATGACGAAAAACACCTTCATGACAAAGTAAGCAAAGTCAAAAAAGAAAAAAATATTTGTAGCTAATCTCAGGGCTTAGACTTTAAAAAGTAATGGGGAAAATGTAAATAATGGAGATTAAACTTTAAAATGTATTGTGTCTGTAGCCATTACATATGGCTACAGAATAGCATAACAAATTAAGTAGGTATTCTTCCATCATTAGAGAACCAGTATCTGATTCAACAAAGAAGTCACTCAGGTCTCTGATGCATGAGTAAAGATCCAATATACTTCTCCATTGTTTCATTTTTGTCTTAATTTAAGCAAAAATATCAACACTCTTTCATCAATTGCAACCATAGCTTGGCTACAGATCAAAGACTAGCAAAAATCATTGAAAACATCCTATGAAAATCAATTGGCTATATGGAATTTACAATAAAGAATATTGTATATTGTATTGTTACTTATAAATTGTGTGTGAAAGATCCTTTATGCTAGCAAAATTTATAATAAACTCTGTACATACAAATGCATGCTTTATTTTAGAGAGCTGGTTGTTAGATATTGGCCAGCCCACCACCGTTTTAAAACAATGAAAAGCCAGCAAGAAGAAATTATCTGAAATAGATGTGCATGTATGACCAAAATATCTTAAATTACTACAACCAATGTTTTCAAAATCAGACAAGACAAACTAATTAGATTGCATTGTTCCATTAATTTCATTAACTTAATTTAAAATTTTTTAGATTAAATTCTAAAAATGCATAGCTTTAATAAGAAAAATGTGAAATAACTGTATCTTTAGGTATTAGTAGTGTTATAGTTTATAAGAACTGTAAGGCACAGAGGGAGGGAGAATTGATTATAATACCAGTGGCATTAGGGTCTTGCATTAAACCCTAAGCCATAGAGTGAGCTGGGACAGCTGACAGGAGCAGTCTGCAGTTTTTAATGAACACATATGAGACACCCCCTGGGAAACTCCAGAATTAAGTGACCTTGGCACAGAGCAGTGCAATTAAAGAGATGGGGGCTAATGAGTACTAATTGGTTGCTAATGTCAGTATGACCTCATTTGGTACCTACAGCCCGGTGAGACCTAGGGTCATCCACGTTATAACTAATTATGAATTGAGGGTGACATTTTACATCATAAATACCAAAACTGCTTGGCAACACATACCACTAAGAGGGTGAGGCTATGTGTTCAGAGTGATGAAATCAATCAATTCACATATCCAAAGACCAGTGCTGTCAGCGAGGGATTATAGGACAAGCAGTGTACTGCCATATGAATTCAAAAGCGTGAGTGTTACTCCTGACTCTGTGTGTTACTAGCCTTGTGATGGTGTAGTTGTTAAGCTTTTGATTTGCTCTTCAGTAAAACAGGTGCACGTAGTAGACACTCTTGGTGCCCACACTGTATTAGTCCATTTTCATACTGCTATGAAGAAATACCTGAGACTGGGTAATTTACAAAGAAAAAAAGGTTTAATGGACTCACCGCTCCACGTGGTTGGGGAGGCCTCACAATGATGGCAGAAGGTGAAGGAGGAGCAAAGCCATGTCTTACATGGCAGCAGGCAAGAGAGCATGTGCAGGGGAACTGCCCTTTATAAAACTCTCAGATCTCATGAGACTTATTATTTATCATGAGAACAGCATGGGAAAAACCCAACCCCATGATTCAATTACCTCCCATTGGGTCCCTCCCACAACATATGGGGATTATGGGAGATACAATTCAAGATGAGATTTGGGTGGGGACACAGTCAAACCATATCACCCACCCTGATCCTTGGTATGGGCCAGTGCCTGCCTTCCATGCTGTTGGGAATATGGCTTCCCACTGCTCACAGCTGCCTACCTCCTCTAGAGAATTGCCCTCAACTAATGGATCTGCCACACCTGAGAAGTTACAGCCCCTCCTCCCACTGCAGGCAGCCCTCAGCTAATGACTGACTGCCTTGGAGGAACAGAAGGCTGGACCTCTTGCTCCAAGAGGGGCCACTCTGCAATGCAGTGCTTGCTCTGAAGCCCTCATCCCTGTCCCATGGATCAGGCCCCAGCTGGACTTTTACTGAGACCACCTCTTTGCTTGGCTCCTTTCCTTGCCCTGTCCTGCTTCACCTCCTTCCTTACCGAGAACCATCCCTCAATGTTTTACATGCACCAGAATCCCTGCCTCAGGCTTTGCTTCTCAAGGACCTGACCTAAAAGAGAGATGTAATTCCTGGTCTGCCTATTTTATAACATTGCCATTGTCTGACACTACCTCCAAAGACTGGATTGAACTCAGGCCTGCTATGAGCTGTGGGGACCTTTGAAAGGTCCAGGGAGCTGGGCTGGGTGATGCAAAGTATTACAAAGGGAAGTCCAACTCAGTGGTATCACAGGATAGTGAGCAGACACAAGTCAGCTCCAGATCAGCTATGCCAACCACAGGCCAAAGTTATCCAGAGCCCATCTCAAGGGCAGAAAAACTCTAGAGCAGTAGCTGAGGCTGAGGCTGAGGCATGCATGAGGCAGGCCTAGTCCCTGGGCAGGCTGGCCCAGACTATTAAAAAGAACAATTGCAGTGGAGTCCAATAAGTCCACACAAAACAGTCTGAAAACCAAAAGGCTGTACCAATGAAAGTTCATTCTCACAAATAAAAAATGGCATTATCATTTATGTTAAGTAAAGGGGATCTTATGGATAAAATGTGCTCTAGATTACATTCCACCATTCTGAAATCAGGACAATGAACCCTCCTTTGATGCCTTCCAGATGTAAGCTACAGGACTCTCTGTGGGTAAAATTGCATCCTAGAAAGCTGCTTTGGGAAACCTAAGTTACTTTGGGTGGCATTGAAAACAAAACCAGATACATTAAACGCACAGGATATAGCTAAAGCCTTTAGCTGATGTATTAGAAAAAAAGAAGAGCTGCAATTCTGTGATTTAAGCTACTATCTCTGAAGCCAGGAAAAGAACCACAAAGTAGAGGGAAAGACAAGAGCAAAAATCCATGAAATAGGAAATAAATGCATGGTAGAGAAAATCCATAAAGCCAAAAGCTGGCTATTGGAAAACTAATAAAATTAATAAACCAAGCAAGACAGACCAAAAAAAAAAAAAGGGAAGAAAAATGCATTTCCACCTTCAGGAAGTTAGACTCGCTGTATGTGAAATGCTCTTGAGAGTGGGTGGAGGTTGAGGGGAGCTGCCATCAAGATGCGTTTTAGGGCCTTCA
The DNA here is from genome assembly GCF_030222135.1 of Aotus nancymaae. Taxonomy (NCBI): domain Eukaryota; kingdom Metazoa; phylum Chordata; class Mammalia; order Primates; family Aotidae; genus Aotus; species Aotus nancymaae. The sequence continues at coordinate 4,815,459 of NW_026988412.1, read as the reverse complement.
AGATGCATTTCAGGTACCTCCATGGTTAGGAGCCCAGTGTTGAGCAGATTATAAATTCAGCCTCCTGGTGTGTGCAGACTCTCTGCCTTATAGCCTGTATATCATGCTAGGATCAGCTTTTTTTAAAAAAAAATATGCATTCAAAAGTTAAAGACTAGCAAAATAAAGACTAAGACTGAAAACAAAATTAGGCTGCCTTAGGTTGGGTTCCCCAGAAGACAAGCACTCTAGTTTATTTGGGAAGTGGCCCCAGGAAGCATGGGTGGGGGTGGGGGAGTGGCCATTGCTGTCCTCTGATGGTCGCCACACCTCTCCCCTCCCAGGTGAGCACGCTGCCTTGCTGTGCTCTGCGTCCCTCTCACAGCTCTGACCAGCTCTGTAACTTCTCTGACCAATGGCATGTAGCAGAGACATTTTTCTGGCACTTCTGAGTTCAGGACACAAGTGGGCTAGTAGCTTTGCTTTCTCTCTGCTGGGGAATCTCACCACCGCACCGGAAGGAAGCTTGGACTGACCACTGACAGTGAAACACCATGGGAAAGAGAGCCGCATGCAGCAGCATTGAAGGACCAGGTGTGAATGGAATCTTCCTGGACCTTCCAGCCCAGCCCTGCAGTCAGCTGAACACAGCTGAGTGATGACCCCAGTCAACAGCATGTGGAGCAGCAGAACCACCTGGCTGAGTCTGACCTGAGCTCCTGATCCACAGAATCAAGACAAATAATACATAAGTGTTGTAAGCCCTGTCATTTGGGATGGTCATCTATTACAGCAACAAGTGACTAAGTCAATGCCAGGCCATTCTTGACCAGGTCACTGCTTGGGCACCTGGGCTCAGTCTCACTGGGCTTCCGTTGAGGCTGTTCAACACACCTTGAGATGTCTCACTTAAGGATGAAGAAGCTGGGACATTTTCTCACTAACACCCATTGTCCTGGGTGAAGGGCTGCTCATTGGGGTATTAATTCCATGTGAGCCAGAGCAGAGCCTGCTCCTACAGCCAGAGGGATGCAGGTGCTTACTGGAGGAAGTTGTCCCATGCATGGTAACTGTGAGGGTTCAGGGGCTCTGAGCAGGGTGGCAGGTGGCACAGGCAACGAGATCCCGGCCCTGCATGCACCTCCTGACTTGCTTCTGCTTCTCACACCCAACATGTCCTCCTGGCGTCAATTCTATCAGATTCAAGATTCACCTATCCCTGCATTCTGGAATGATGAAGCACTTTTCTTGGAATGCTCCTTCCCCTTTCATCGTTCTAACTCCTATTTACTATCAAAGGTCAGTGCAAACACCACCTCCTCTCCGAAGTTTTCAGTATTAGTTAAATATCTTTGAGTTACAAATTAAAAAAACAAACAGCTACTCAACTCAAATAAGCTTCTGCAAAATAGAAAGTATTAACTCAGTTAACTGCAAAGTCTCAAAGTAGGGCAGGGTTCAGGCTCAGTTTGACCAAGACTCAGTTGATGTCACCAAAACACATTGTCTCTCTTGGCCTCTGGTTTCAGCCCTGTTCATCTCTGTGTAGTGACTACACTGTCAGGCTCCAAATAGTGGCAGGATTGCTGCTACTGCTCTAATCCATAATCTTCTCAGTTTCAAAGAAGAGGCTCTTAAACAATTCCTGCAGTTTTCTAGCATTAGTTTAGGTTACATGCTCATCTCTGAACAAGTCCAAGCAGCTGGAGGAAGAAGTATGCTGATTGCCTTTAGCCTGGCTCATCTCCTGTAGTCCTAGGACCAAAGGCTGGGGCCTCACCTGGATTGGTCCACACATAAAATTCAGGGGCTGCTGCCTAAATAGGATGATGGGATACTGAGGGACATGAGGTGGCAAATGTCCTCTATTCCTTTTCTGAACATCTCACCTACTTGCCTCCTGCCCTGGTTTAATTTAAATGTCCTTTTTCTGTGACTCTCACATTTGCCATGCTGTATTGTAATGGTTGCTTTATGTGATTTTCTCCACCAATGCCCTGTAAAACTTTAGGGACAGAGGCAATGATTGACAGAGGCCATGACTGATGTGCTTTTATATCTTCATACATACGTATCCCCACCAGCATTACAAATCAATTAGGTCTCCCAAAATGCTTGTGGAATGAATGAACCAATCAATCAATGATCAGACATAAATAATTAGGTAATCACTTTCATTAGAGTAAGCACAGATGTACAAGAACAAAGGCAAGCCTCTAGTGGATAGAATGAGTTTTATTTTTGTGTGTTTGCAAATTTTATTAAAATATAACATACGTATCAAGTACATAAATTATAATCAATGGATGACTTTTCACAACCTGGACACACTTATGTAACCAGAACCCAGATGAAGAAACATTACCAGAACTCCCAAAGCTCTTGTTTGCTACCTACCTCCAAAGACAACCACTATCTGAACTTCTAGCACCATAGATTAGTTTTTATTGTTTTCTGTTTGTTTGGTTGGTTGTTTAAGATGAAGTCTCGCTTTGTTGCCCACGTTGGAGTGCAATGGCTCAATCTCAGCTCACTGCAACCTCTGCCTCCCCAGTTCAAGCAATTCTCCCGCCTCAGCCTCCTGAGTACCTGGGAGTACAAGTGCCTGCCACCACGCCCAGCTATTTTTTGTATTTTTAGTAGAGACAGGGTTTTGCCATGTTGGTCAGGCTGGTCTCGAACTCCTGACCTCAGGTGATCTCCTGTCTTAGCCTCCCAAAGTGTTGGAATTACAGGCATGAACCACTGCTTCTGGCCAGTTTTGCTTGTTTTGAACTTTCCAGCTTATTTGTTCTAATTGCTACATAGTGTTCTATTATGGGATTTTGCCACAATTTATATATCCATGCTACTGTTGATGGATTTTCAGGTGGTTTCCAGTTTGAGGCTACTACAAATAGTGCCGCAGTGAACAATCGTATGTGTCTTGTCAGTGAACATATGGACATGTTTCTGCTGAGTATATACCTAGAGGTTGAATTGCCATTGTAAGGTAGGGATGTATTCAGCTTTAGAAGATACTTTCAGTTTTCCAAAGTGGGGGTACCAATTTACACCTCACCTTGAAATGTAGACACTTGATTGATTGAATTTTACAATTTTCATCTGCATATCCCATGAACACATTTTTCATGTATTCACAGAGCTATGTATACAATAGATGCTTGATAAATACTAAGTGGGTGAATGAAGGAATGAATGAATGAAGAACCACACTGAAGAATGCTGAAGAGCCACAGAATTTTGATGAAAGCAAACTTTCCCCTTCCTTGACTACAATGTGAATTAAACGGAAGACTTTGTGGAGGATTTCATTCATAATCCCTTCAAAATGAGTTAGTCCCGCTATGTACTAAATGGATTATGCATGAATCCCAAAACAAATCCAACTGCAATTAATGTTTTAATAAACTGGTTGCCAGTGTATGCAATACCCACAACTCGTCAGGAGGGATTTTATTATATTTATAAACATTAATTAGTTGTTTGTTATTGTCAAACTAAATTTAAAATAAATCCACAGCATTGCTGGCCACTTGGGTGAAAATATCTCAGTGGTGACTGTAATTAGAAAATAGATGTGAGAGAATAGCCTTAATTAGTTAGCTAATGGCGAGCTTTCCACTAATTGAAATGAGGAGCCCCTATCTCGCAGGGTGATACAATATCTTAGGTGTGAGAGTGAGTCAGAAGTGAGCTCCTGTGGGTATTAGTAATAAGCTCAAATGTTCTTTTAACCCTTTCCTGTGGCGTTTCCATAACAATCCACAATGCTCGTTGCCAAATAAAATACGAAAGTTTTTGGCAGAATGAAACTGATTTTGTTCCAGCCAAAATAGGGAATGGCCTCCCCATTGCCAGATTCGATTTTAGTCATTGTCTGTCTGGGGAAGGTGACCCCCTATTTTCCTGTTTCTCCTACTTCTGTGGACACTCAGTCTCAGTTTTCTTCATTGTCTCTTCTTTCTCTTAATGCATATGCATTGGGGTTCCCTAATGTTCTAGTCTTTTCATCTTTTTTATCTTGCACCCTCTCCCATGACGGTCTCATCCACTGCTGTGGTCTTAACCTCCACCACGTGCAGGATCCTGGGTCTGTGACCTCATTCCTGACTCTCTCAGGCTTCGGACTCAGGTATCCCATCATCTGCTCATATTTCCTGTATGTTCTGAAGGGACTCTGTAGCAGATCTGTTTGATGTTCCGCCCAGATGCCCCGGGGTCCCTTGTGTCATGTCTGTGTTCTCTTTCTCCAGCTTCTCTGTGGCTTTGCTTCTACCTGCCTGCACCTGTCACTCTCTTGGGTGATGAACCTGGGCTCTCCGCATAATACAGAGTGCCAGAAATACCAGACTTTCCCTCTTGGGTGAGGCCAAGGGTGAAACTTTACCTGAGAGCTCATCCCTGCTGGGCTTATTTCCTCCCCATCCTCCTTCCTCCACGTCCTTACTAGTCTCCCCTGGGAGCACTTCCTTAATAAGTCACCTGTACCCAGACCTCATCTCAAGTTCTGTTTCTACTAACCGGCCCCAACATATACACCAAGCAAAAAGCATCATCTTCTCCCCATAAAATGAAAAAAAAATAGTTCCTTCTTTTATATTTCAGCTCTCCACTGGTATCACCGTTGCCTAAGTCAGAAAAGAAGTACTCCCCTTCCCCATTTACCTGCTACTTTTAGCCAAATGGAAATGCTCCCCAGATCCTGACAGTACAACCCCTCCCTATCCTCACCATCGACCCTTCCGCTCCATCTGTTGCAGGGACATCTACCTGCCCTCCAGACTTCAAACTTTCCCATTCATGATTTGGGGTTTAGTCAAGACTGGGCTGAGGACCTTGCCACTGAGCAGTTCTCACCTATAACAATGGAAGTGACGGGTGTCTCTTCCTGGCCAAGGTCGTCAAAAAGTGGGTGGGCCTCTTCCATTTTCTCTTTCTCCCTTCTGCCTAGATGCAGAAGACTTGAGGTCCCCAAGGTTGTGAAGCTACGAGAAAGAAAGGTCTGGGGCTGCTGAGCTACCCATGGGTGAAGCCCTCCCATGGCCCGAAGCACACTCCCATTGCACAAGGAAAGAAGTCTTTACAGTGCAAAAGTGCTGAAATTTGAGGGCGTGTTTGTATGGCTGCTGGGGTGCCCTGGATTACTACACCATCCTTGCTGCCATTACTCATTTGGGAATGTCCCTGCCTGGATTCCTGCATTAGCTCCTGACATAGTCTCCATCCTCCCCACCCATCACAGATCTGCCCTCTACCTATTCACCAGAATAGAGCAACCTAATGGAAATTCAAATCTGACCCTGTACCCCTCTGTTCTTGAAGAGTCTTGAACACCTCCCGTGCCCGGTTAAGTACTGGCTAAAGGTGAACTTTCCCAGCATATTAAGAGCCCTGCATGCGCGAAAGTTCCCCCCCCCAACCACTCTCAGCCTTGTAATTTATGACCCAGAAGTTCTTGACTACTTACAGCTCCCTGGAAGCGTCTGCTGTCTTACTCACACCTGGACAGTCCTTCCTCGAATTCGCCAGCTGATTGGTTCCTGCTAGTTCTTGAAGACTTGACTTGGACAAGAAGCTGTCTGAACATTCCACCAGGCTGCATTAGCACCCTCATTGGGAGTTCCTTCCAGTGCACCAAGAGCCCCAGTCCCTCTTCCCAACCATACCAGCCTGCATGCTTGCCAAAAATGGGGATCCAGGTTTTTTACATTCCAGAACCTACTCTCTGTCTCTATTACTCATCAAAACTTTGAGGGACCAACTTTTCAAAATTATTCCCAAGTTCTGAGATAATTTCCAACTTCAACAAATATGGAGGGCATGTGTAGCAGGAAAAATCACTGTATTTTGTCATTTCTTGGCATTGCTAGGAATGGTTTGAAGAATAATCTGCCAGCAATAGGGGAGAGACAATATTAGAGTGATGGATAGACAAGGAAGCAAGAGAGAGGTGACATCTAGGGAGAGATGAGAAAGCCACAGTATGGGGATAGGACTGTGGACCTCAGATTTGAAATCCTTATACCCAGAAGGAAATGTTCTGGGTCCATTGGTTCAAGTGTCAATTGTGGATTCAGAACATGGAGCTCTGGACTGATGAGCTCCTTGTCCAAGTGCATCCTGCCCATCCGTGGCCAGTCTAGAATAGAGGCCTGGACGTGAACACTCAGGCCTGTCTCAGCTCTACTCTCTGCTTCCTTCAGGAGCTAAGCTTTTTCCAGATGAAGCCAGAAACTTCCATCCGTTACTAACAACTTCTCTTCCCTGGAACGCTAGCAACCCAACCGGAAACATGCACCAGGGGAGAGAGCAGGTCTGGAAGAGGGACTGTTCTTTGTTAGGCCTCCACTGAAATTTAAAAATTTTCATTCACATCTCTCATTCTGGCTTTGACAGATTTCATGAAAAATCCCTCTATCTGTGGGTCTTATAGAAAGAAGCATTTAAAGAAAAATATGTCCACTAAAAAAGTAAATAACTAGTACTGCTGTTTTAGCATGGTTTGCTATTGTGGGGGCAGGTGGTGGTTTGGTGGGATGTCGCAGGCAAGGACATTTCTGTAGGGGCCTCTAAATCACTTAATGGTGAAAGGGGTTCCCAGATGGCCTTATCAGCGTCTACGTAAAATTGTTAGATATCTGCACCAACTAATAAATCTGACTCGGAGCTTGGTTTTCTGACATTTGCTCAAATCCTCAGAGAACCGTAGTTACTGTATATCCTTGTACAGTATTTGAATTCTGAATTGCTATGCCTGGTTGCCCACCGGGACAGCAAATAAAATTCCATAATAGAATGTCATTTTTTAAGTCTGAGCATTATTAGTTGCAGTGATATTGTATGACAAACTCGTGTTTCTCTTTTTTTTTGTCTCAAATGTTTTATTCTCTAGTACAACTCATTTGCATTGCTGTCCCATATGGGGATTTGTACACCACAGTACATGATAAAGATGCAGAAGGGAATTAGGTCACCAGGCATGCTCTTTTTTCTTTTAATAACCCTGTCCAACCTCCTCCTTCTTAATCCCATGCAGACAAAAGCAATAGAAGCTAAACCTTCCAGAGCCGTGATAGGAAAGGCGGACGTGCAAATCCACCAACATACATCCTTTCACTCGCAGTGGATGTATTTAATTAATCCCATGTGGACTGGTCTTATTCAAATAAAACTATATTTTATAAACTGCTGCCTTGTTTTCTGGTCTGTGTGGTGACCCCTGATTGAGGCAGCTGTGCCGTTTTAAGCAGTCAGTTATTAAGGGTCTGGGTTTCTTTCTGCTAATGGCGTCATGTGGAAAAGAATCTGTATTCTATGCAGGGTAAAAACATCCCCAGTGGGTAAGGAATTAGGAGAACATTGGAGGGGTACAAAATGGCAGGGGAGGAGGGGAGGGTGAGCAGGAGGGAAGGTGGGAGGCAGTGAGGGCCCAGATGAGACCCTGGACAGATGGTGAGCTTGGAGATTGGATGGCTTCCGCAGGCTGGCGCCCACGTGGGCCAATCCTCCTCATGCCAGGCGGGCTTCTGAGCAGCAGTTTGCTACTGAGGGCCTTTCCGATCCTCTGACTACATGCCATTGAGTACCCAGGACAACCCCATGTTACTGAAGTAGAGGTCAAGTTGCTGGCATAATGACAACATAAGAAAACTCTCAACTAGCGCTTAATATGTGTCAAGCATTCTTCTGGCACTGGCTCATTCAAGTCTCACTAAAACTCTATGAGGTAGCTATTATTACTGTCATCCCCTATTACATACTGGGAAACTGAGGCATTCATTACAATGTTCAGGAGCACTTGGGTAGCAATACTCAAAACGAACCAGTCTGACCCAAAGACTACATTCTTAACCATTACACAACCCAATCTCCTAGGGGCCTTGATTTTACCCCAGCCAAGATGAACATTTAGGACATTCCCTTTGGAAATGTGTTCTAGATTCACCAAAGAACATGACTTAGACTATTCATAAAAGCACCAAACTGGAAACCACCCACGTGCCCACCAATAGAATGAACAAGTTATGGCATAGTCACACAACAGAAGACTACAGCGATGAGAGTAAAGGACTCACAGCTACTCACAGCCACGTGAATGAGTCTCACAAATATGAAAGGTGCTGGACACAAAAGAACACATAGTGCACGTTTCCACTTAAAGTTCAAAAACAGGCCAAGCTGTCCGTGGGGAGAAATCAGGAGAGCGGTTACCCTTGGTGGGGGCTAATGGCTAGGAAGGGTGCAAGGTGGGGTTCTGGGGATGTCATATTTTATTTCTTGATCTGAATGGTGATTACATGGGAGTGTTCACTTTGCACAAATTCATCAGAATTGATACAGGGTTATATGTTTCTATATGTATGGTATACTTAATAAAAAGGGTAAAGATTTTTTTAAAAGATATGGCCAAAAAAAAAAAAGAGCCTGGGAAAAGCCTCAGAATTGAGAGTCAAAACACCATTGTCAATGATACATCCAGTTCCTCACCAAGAACTGACTTCAGGCCAAATAGGAAAAGACAGAAAGCTTCCTGGGGTGGAAAAAGCATGGGAGAAGAGTTCCTTAGTTTACAACCTGAGAGCCTCATTCCACACGCCGTTCAGCTCATGCAGAGGAGAAACACTCTTTGGACCAAGCGTTGCAGTTCCTTCAGGGAAGGTGTGCCATAATCAGGTGTCATTGAGACCCTCCCTGCTATGCCCTGGCTTTCTCCTTTTGTTTTATTTATATTTTTTACATTTTCATTTCAAAAGATTTATTTCATTTTTCCTACCAGGTGTTTAGAACACTGTCTCTCAAGCCTCCTCACATTTCCATACCTAGAAACTGAAGACAACTGATTTTTTGTGGAAGACACACTGGTTTTTCTTGATGCAGACAATCATAGCTTGGGTATTTTATTTTGAAGTATTTCCATGTCTCAGAGGATCCTGCTTCTGAGTGTCAGCTGCCCACAGCGAGGGCAGACGAAACGCCTCAGAAACAAACATCCGCCAGCGACACCTCGCAAACCTCTCTGGAGGTCAAATATTTTGGTAAACTTTAGCTCAATTTTAGGCGGGGTCTCAAGCTGGTGGTTGCTAGGGTGTGATGAGGAAAGAAAAGGCCTGTTAGTCTTGAGAAATGCAAAGTTTGTTTGATTTGAGTTTTCAGAATTTATTTTTCTCATCAAAATCCTCATTAAAGGAGTAAGGGGGAAAAACTCCCTTGTGCTTATATGGTAGGTGACATATTCTGCAAATCCCAGGATCATCAGTCTCAGCCAAGCGCTTAAGAAAGCCAATTGGATACTCCTTTCCGGTTCAGCTTTCTAAATGTTCTGAAATGATAAAGCTGGATTTTTCCTGCTGTTTCTGTTTGGGAAAGCATTTTTTTTCATTAAAATTAAAATTTTTTATTTACACAGGTTTTTGGGGGAACAGGTGGTGTTTGGTTACATGAGTAAGTCCGTTAGTAGTGACTTGTGAGATTTTGGTCCACCCATCACCCGAGCAGTATACACTGTACCCAATTTGTAGCCTTTATCGCTCACTCCCTGGAAAGGAACTTTTTAAGAGAAGACAAAGGTTTATAACATCTACTGGGGAAAAATTTCACCAGATTATTCCAAGAGCCTTTGTAGTGAACTGGAGTATAATCTTTGTGTGAAGAGTTGAATTTTCAAACCAGGTATATTTCTTTTATTATTATTATTTTTTATTATACTTTAAGTTCTGGAGTACGTATACAGAATGTGTAGGTTTGTTACATAGGTATACATGTGCTATGGTGATATGCTGCACCCATCAACCTGTCATCTACATTAGGTATTTCTCCTAATGTTATCTCTTCCCAAGCCCCCCACCTCCCGAGAGGCCCCAGTGTGTGATGTTCCCCTCCCTGTGTTCACGTATTCTCATTATTCAATTACTGCTTGTGAGTGAGAACGTAGTGTTCGGTTTTCTGTTCCTGTGTTAGTTTGCTGAGAATGATGGTTTCCAGCTTCGTCCATGTCCCTGTAAAGGACATGAACTCATCCTTTTTTGTGACTGCATAATATTCCATAGTGTACATGTGCCACATTTTCTTTATCCAGTCTATCATTGATGGGCATTTGGGTTGGTTCCAAGTCTTTGTTATTGTGAACAGTGCCGCAATAAACATACATATGCACATATCTTCACAGTAGAATGATTTATAATCCTTTGGGTATATACCCAGTAATAGGATTGCTGGGTCATATGGTATTTCTAGTTCTAGATTCTTGGGGAATCACCACACTGTCTTCCACAATGGTTGAACTAGTTTACACTCCCACCAACAGTGTAAAAATGTGCCTATTTTTCCACATCCTCTCCAGCATCTGTTGTTTCCTGACTTTTTAATGATCACCATTCTAATTGGCATGAGATGGTATCTCAATGTGGTTTTGATTTGTGTTTCTCTAATGACCAATGATGAAGAGCTTTTTTTCATGTTTGTTGGCTGCATAAATGTCTTCTTTTGAGAAGTGTCTGTTCATATCCTTTGCCCACTTTTTGATGGGGTTGTTGTTTTCTTGTTCATTTGTTTGAGTTCTTTGTAGATTCTGGTTATTAGCCCTTTGTCAGATGGATAGAATGCAAAGATTTTCTTCCATTCTGTAGGCTGCCTGTTCACTCTGATGATAGTTTCTTTTGCTGTGCAGAAGCTCTTTAGTTTAATTAGATCCCATTTGTCTGTTTTGGTTTTTGTTGCCTTTGCTTTTGGTGTTTTAGTCATGAAGTCTTTGCCCATGCCTATGTCCTGAATGGTATTGCCTATGTTTTCTTCTAGGGTTTTTATGGTTTTAGATCTTACATTTAAGTATTTAATCCATCTTGAGTTAATTTTTGTATAAGGTGTAAGGAAGGGATCCAGTTTCAGCTTCCTGCATATGGCTAGCCAGTTTTCCCAACACCATTTATTGAACAGGGAATGCTTTCCCTATTGCTTGTTTTTGTCAGGTTTGTCAAAGATCCGATGGTTGTAGATGTGTGGCATTACTTCTGAGGCCTCTGTTCTGTTCCATTGCTCTATATATCTGTTTTGGTATCAGTACCATGCTGTTTATGTTACTGTAGCCTTGTAGTATAGTTTGAAGTCAGGTAGGCTGATGCCTCCAGCTTTGTTCTTTTTGCTTACGACTGTCTTGGCTATGCGGGCTGTATTTTGGTTCCATATGAAATTTAAAGTAGTTTTTTCCAATTCTGTGAAGAAAGTCAATGGTAGCTTGATGGGGATAGCATTGAATCTATAAAGTACTTTGGGCAGTATGACCATTTTCGTGACACTGATGCTTCCTATCCCTGAGCATGGAATTTTTTTTCCATTTGTTTGTGTCCTCTCTTATTTCCTTGAGAAGTGGTTTGTAGTTCTCCTTGAAGAGGTCTTCATATCACTTGTAAGTTGTATTCCTAGATATTTTATTCTCTTTGTAGCAATTGTGAATGGGAGTTCACTCATGATTTGGCTCTCTGTTTGTCTGTTATTGGTGTTTAAAAATGCTTGTGATTTTTGCATGTTGATTTTGTATCCTGACACTTTGCTGAAGTTGGTCATCAGCTCAAGGAGATTTTGGGCTGAGACAATGGAGTTTTCCAAATATACAATCACGTCATCTGCAAACAGAGACAATTTGACTTTCTCTTTTCCTATTTGAATACTCTTTCTTTCTTTCTCTTGCCTGATTGCCTGGGCCAGAACTTCCAATACTATGTTGAATAGGAATAGTGAGAAAGGGTATCCTTGTCTTGTGCCAGTTTTCAAAGGGAACGCTTCCAGTTTTTGTCCATTCAGTATGATATTGGCTGTGGGTTTGTCATAAATAGCGCTTATTATTTTGAGATACATTCCATTAATATGTAGTTTACTGAGAGTTTTTAGCATGAAGGGCTGTTGAATATTATTGAAGGCCTTTTCTGCATCCATTGAGATAATCATGTGGTTTTGTCACTGGTTCTGTTTATGTGATGGATTACATTTATTGATTTGCAGACACTGAACCAGCCTTGCATCCCAGGGATGAAGCCAACTTGATCATGGTGGATAAGTTTTTTTATGTGTTGCTAGATTCGGTTTACTAGTATTTTATTGAGGATTTTTGCATCGATGTTCTTCAGGGATATTGGCCTGAAATTTTTTTGTTGTTGTTGTGTCTCTGCCAGGTTTTGGTATCAGGATGATGCTGGCCTCATAAAATGAGTTAGGGAGGATTCCCTCTTTTTCTATTGTTTGGAATAGTTTCAGAAAGAATGGTACCAGCTCTTCTTTTTACCTCTGGTAGAATTCGGGTGTGAATCCGTCTGGTCCTGGACTTTTTTTTTGTTGGTAGGATGTTAACTGTTGCCTCAATTTCAGCACTTGCTATTGGTCTATTCAGGGATTCAACTTCTTCCTGGTCCAGTCTTGGGAGGGTGTATGTGTCCAGAAATTTATCCATTTCTTCTAGATTTTCTAGTTTATTTGTGTAGAGGTGTTTATAGTATTCTCTGATGGTAGTTTGTATTTCTGTGAGATCAGTGGTGATATTCCCTTTATCATTTTTTATTGCGTCTATTTGATTCTTCTCTCTTTTCTTCTTTGTTAATCTCACTAGTGGTCTATCTATTTTGTTGATCTTTTCAAAAACCAGCTCCTGGATTCATTGATTTTTTTTAAGGGTTTTTAATGTCTCTATCTCCTTCAGTTCTGCTCTGATCTCAGTTATTTTTTGTCTTCTGCTAGCTCTTGAATTTGTTTGCTCTTACTTCTCTAGTTCTTTTAACTGTGATGTTAGGTTGTCAATTTTAGATCTTTCCTGCTTTCTCTTATGGGCATTTAGTGTTATAAATTTCCCTCTACATGTTGCTTTAAATGTGTCCCAGAGATTCTGGTATGTGTTGTCTTTGTTCTCACTGGTTTCAAAGAACATCTTTATTTCTACCTTCATTTCATTATTAACCCAGTAGTCATTCAAGAGCAGGTTGTTCAGTTTCCATGTAGTTGTGTGGTTTTGAGTGAGTTTCTTAGTCCTGAGTTCTAATTTGATTGCACTGTGGTCTGAGAGACTGTGTTATGATTTCTGTTCTTTTGCATTTGCTGAGTGTTTTACTTCCAATTACGTGGTTAATTTTAGAATAAGTGTAATGTGGTGCTGAGAAGAATGTATATTCTATTAATTTGGGGTGGAGACTTCTGTAGATGTCTGTTAGATCTGCTTGGTCCAAAGCTGAGTTCAAGTCCTGAATATCATTGTGAATTTTCTGTCTCATTGATCTGTCTAATGTTGACAGTGGGGTGTTAAAGTCTCCCACTATTATTGTGTGAGACTCTAAGTCTCTTTGTAGGTTTCTAAGAACTTACTTTATGAATCTGGATGCTCCTGTATTGGGTGCATATATATTTAGGATAGTTAGCTCTTCTTGTTGCATTGATTCCTTTACCATTATGTAATGCCCTTCTTTGTCTCTTTTGATCTTTGTTGATTTAAAGTCTGTTTTGTCAGAGACTAGGATTGCGACCCTTGCTTTTTTTTTCTTTCCATTTGGTTGGTAAATATCTCTCCATCCCATTATTTTAAGCCTATGTGTGTCTTTGCACGTGAGATGGGTCTCCTGAATACAGCACACTGATGGGTCTTGATTCTTTATCCAATTTGCCAGTCTGTGTCTTTTAACTGGGACATTTAGCCCACTTACACTTAAGGTTAATATTGTTACTTTTGAATTTGATCCTGTCATTATGATGCAAGCTGGTTATTTTGCCCGTTAGTTGATGCAGTTTCTTCATAGCGTCGATGGTCTTTACACTTTGATATGTTTTTGCAGTGGCTGGTGCTACAAACCAGGTATACTTCTTAACATGCTTTTGTAATTGTTTTGTGAAAGATTTGAAGTTAGAAGACACTAACTTGTTATTCTTTATTTTATCACTTTCCAGCATGTTTTAAATAATATAAAAGATGCTTTACAGAGATGTGTGTGCGTATGTGTGTGTGTGTGTGTTGGCTGTGTGTGTCTGTGTGCATTCAAAAGTAGGGTAAAGAAATTCCACTCACTTTTTTGGGGTGAACTTTTAATTGGTTTAACAAATATGGAGAAAAATGCACAAATTACAGGTTTACAGCCCAGTGAATTTTCATAGCGTGAACACACCCACGTACTTAGCACCTAGTCCTGCCAAACCTTCTCCCCACCCCAGCAATGCCATCCGCCAACCAAGAAAAATTACTCTGATCTCTAGCACTACAGAGGGTAGTTGTGCCTGTTTTGAAATGTATATAAATGAAATCACAAATTCTCTCTCTTTGGTGTTCAGCTTCCTTGGCTCGGCATTATGCCAGTGAGATCCGTGCCTGTTGCTGCCTTAGTGATCGTTTCTCCATGCTTAGTGTTGTCTCAGAGCCCACTGTGTGGATGTGCCCTAATTTGCTTACTCATTCTTCTGATGATGGACACAGCTGAGTTGTTTAAGTTTGGAGTCATTATGAAAAAGGCTTTTCTGAACCTTTTGGTACACGTTTTTTGGTGGACAGAGATACTCATTTCTCTTGGGTATATACACAGGAGTGGAATTTGAGGTTATAGTGTATGCATTTGTTCAGTTTAGTAGATATTGCCAAACGGCTTCCTAAAGGGTTGTACCAACCAAGATTCCCATCATAATTCACCTGCAATTTTGCATAACCACAATACTCTCACATGTGCATGGTGTTGCTTTTTCTTCCTGCCTACATATTTGTGATTTTCTGACTCATCGCCCACTGTCCTTCCCAGACCCAGGCTTAGCCTGTTGAGCACTGAACAGCGTCAAAGTCCAAGGTGTGCTAATTATTTCATTGTTTATTTGCCTGTTAAGGAAGGAGGCAAGGAAGGCTAGGAATTATGTGTGTTTTCCTCTAACTATGGTCTCGTGATGCTCCATCCTCAATGGCCAATTAGAAAGTCAGACATATTGAATGCTGGTAAGATGATCTGAGTACTCAGAGAGTGCAAAAACCAAACAAATAAAAAATCATACAGTGTATTATTTTCTTCTTAAGGATCAGCTCATGGTTTATATGAATTAGATTTTGGGCCGTAAAATTAAATGAATTTCTAATAGAACTTGGTGTCCAGGCTTCCTTGCATAACATTTGATGGGCGTGGATATAATCAAAATAAAGCAAATCTCAGCAGTAAATATTGATGACTCTGAGTTTCCCTCTATGGAAATAGAACTATCTCTTCAGGCTGGTGAGCATTCAATTCTATACTTTCCCTCTGATTTTTCATGGAAGGGTTTATTCTTAAATAAATGATGGATAAAAATGAAGATGGAGAGTGGATGGAGAACTAGGCAGAGGAAATAGTCTTACATTGCTGGATCGGGAAAGACAAAGGTCCAGAAAGGTGGCAGGAAGCTATAGCATTGGGGGATTCAAAGGACCTCAAACTCACTCCCTCTATGCAGTTTCCTTGACTACTCAAAAAAGACATTTCTTCCTAGTCTGATAATCCTGCTCACCCTGTGACTAAAGACCACGGATAGTCGTGATGTCAGGGATGGCTGCTCATGCCCAGCACTCCCTTCCCCTTGTTCATGAAGCTCACGTAGAAGCAGAGCCTTACAATGACCCCAGGTGTCAGGGCTGGACCAACCGCCCTTATAAGATTTTTAGGGCAGCCATAACAAAGCACCATACGGTAGCTTAAAACATTGGGAATGTCGGCTTTCACATTTCTGGAGGTCAGAAGTCCAAAATCACAGTGGCAACAAGCCATGCTTCCCCTAAGACTCTGGGAGGACCCTTCCTGGCCCCTTCCTGGCCCCTTCCTGGCTCTGGTGGCCAGCAGTCCCTGGTGTTCCTTAGTGTGTAGAGGCATCGCCATGATTTCTGCCTCTGTCGTCCCATGATCACCTTCTCTCTGTGGGTCTCTGTCCTCACATGGCATTCTCTTCTTATATGAACATCAGTCATGCTGGATTAGGGCCCTTCCTAATGACCTCATCTTAACTCGGTTACCTCTGCACAGACCCTATTTGCAGTAAGGTCACATTCACAGGTTCTGAGGGGTAGGACTTCAGTGTATCTTTTGTGGGGACACAATTCAACCCATAACACCCTCTATCTTGGGTCAAGTTCCCCAAGCAGAACCTGAGATGAGATTCTTGTTCAAGCAATGGATTGAAGGTGTGCCTTCCAGAGAAGGAGGTGAGAGAATCAGGGGAGGGCAGGGGCAGAGGGGAGCAAGGATGTGGTCTCAGAGGAAGGTTAGCCTCAGCCTGACTCCATGGGGTCTCTGAAGAATGAATTCTACCATAGAGTCAGTCCCATTTTTAGGCCCGGGAACCAGCTTCCTACCCTCATGTCACTCCATCGTTGGCCATGAGCCTCCCTGGGTGTCATCTCCCAAGCACGGTGGTCCCTTAGGCTAAGGATGATTATCTGGAGAAAGAGATCTTCTCTGCTGTGAGAAGCCAGTTCTCACTGCAGCTGAGCATCTGCGTGGGGCATGGATGTCAGCCCAGCACTTCCAGCAGCTGGTTTGCAGAGGGGGCACAGATGTGCCTGCTGCCTTCTCGCCTCTCCCCCTCCACTGCCCATCATCTCTTAAGTTTATACATTTAATGATTGAATGTTACTTTTGGACAAATCAGATTCTTGCCCACTTCCCACTTAATAAATACAGAACAGTAAGCAATCTTTTCCATGTAAGCATTAAGATTATACAGTTGACCCTTGGACAACATGAACTTGAACTGCATGGATCCACTTATGTGCAGATTTTCTTCTGTTTCTGCCACTCTTGAGAAACCAATCCTTCCTCTTTTTCAGCTTATTCAATGTGAAGACAATGTACCAGGATAAAGACCTTAGTGATGATCTACTTCCACTTCATGAATAATACGTATATTTTCTCTTCCTTATGATTTTCTTTTCTTTTTGGGAATTGCAGTGATGAAATTATGGCTCACTGCAGCCTCAAACTCCTGCTCAAGGGATCCTCCAGCCTCAGCCTCCCAAAGTGCTGGGATTACACCTGCACCCATTGCCTTTCTTTTTTCTTTCTTTCTTTCTTTTTCCTTCCTTCCTTCTTTCTCTCTCTCTCTCCCTCCCTCCCTTCCTTCCATTCTTCCTTTCTTCCTTTTTCTTGATGTTGTCACTCTCTTTTAATTATAGACATTCTCATCAATGTACCCAAATTGCTTTTTAAGGAGAATGTGATGATATGACTATGGTTTACTGACTTCCCTCCCATGGTGAAAAACGTAGGCTTTCCCACCCCATTGATACTGGGTTTAGCCATGTGACTTGGCTTGACCAGTGGTAGGTTAATGAACAATATGGAAGCAAAGGCTGTGAGTCTTGCCCTCTTATGCTTGCCCTTGTGCTGTGAGTCTTGCCCTCTTATGTTTCTATCAGTGCCACAAGAACATATCCTGGCTAATCCACTGAACCAATAAAGGAGGGAAGATGTGGGGAAGAACCAGACCCAAACAGCTGCTCAGAGCCAAACACATTGGATTCCAGCTACCTTGGACATTGTGGGAATATGTGATCCTTGTTTTAGGCCATTGGATTGTGGGATGATTTGTTACACAGCATCACTGTGGCAGTGACTGATTGCCACCATAGAGCCAGGTGTCCTTGTCAAACTCGTCAAACTGCCTAGAAGCATAACTGCCCCATTCCCAGCTGGACTGCCTGCTAAAGTCAGCGTGAACTGACACAGTGAATAGCTTCATTCTAACTACTTCAGGCAACCTTGAACTTCTTGCCACTCAATATTTATCAAAGGCTTGATTAAAAGAAACAATATTTACAAAGGACTGTCTGAAAGTTATGCTGTCCATCCATTGCCTGAATCCCGTAAAATACCTTGCCGCATTAATCGCAGGTGGCAGAGGGCTGTGTCCTAGGACTAAATTGTTTTTGCTCTCTCAGAACAGCTTCTATCAGGTTGTGTTCTGGCATGATCCCGTCAAAGTATCACAGAGGAAATTATAGGGGAAAGCTTCATGACACTTGTGTTTGTATCTGCTATACGGACATCGTTGGGGATGCTCTGTGAAAAGGCAGGGGATGGGGAGTGAGTTTTATTATGACTGATACCTTTGTAGTGTTAATTCTTGACTATTTAAACAATCTCTTATCTACTACTCCTGTCTGCAATTTCCCCCCACACTAAACTTCCCTGAATGCTTTTGCTTGAGTACTCTTTAAACTATAACGTTTCTTATTGTACATATACAGATGCATACATATATATAGAAAAATATATAATATACAGACAAACACAGAGAGAGAAATAGAATTTATTTCTAAGACTTTCAATCAAAGATAATGTCTGTTTAAGAGTCTGGGTTTTGTATCCTGACTGTCCAGTTTGGAATTCCACAGTATTTACCTTTAGTGAACTATGTAATCCATCTCTGCTACTCAAATGAAATCTAACAAGACGTTCAAGTGGGTCTCAGCGCAAGACAACTGATGCTCTTTCCGAGTAAGTTGCAAGTCCATTATATAGGTTTTATAAACGAAGTGACTCACACTCGTTTCGTAACTTCACTATTTACCCACAGAAATCGAATAAAAGTACTGGAGGCTACTGGAGAAGAAAGAATATAATTTTTAGAAGAGTTTTTCTGCTCTGAGTCCTGTACTCTCACAGAAGAGAAAGGATTAGATGTTTTTCTGTTCACCTCAAGTCAAGGGAGTAGTTCTTCCAGAGAAGTTGAGGGCATGATGACATCTCCTGCACTCATGAAGACACAGTGGACTGCTCTGACCCACGCCTGAGACCCTAAATGGAAAGAAACAAGCTAACTGTTGTGATGGGAAAAGGCAAAATAAAGTGGCTGTCCTCAGCAGCCTTCACTATCAGAGTCTCTGAGGACAAAGGATAAACAAGTGTTTCCTGTAGGTTATGCATGAAGGAGCATCATCATCCTGGAGTCATCCCAGAAGCTGCCTGGGAGTCATCTGAAGAAGCAAAAAGATCACCGTTGAAAGGAGATGGAGATACCACCAGATGCTTTTTGGCTGGAGAAGGAATTCATATCTGACCATCTAAAGAGAGATGCTTTCATCAGCAATAAGGGAACCGAAGGTGGCAGATCCTAGGGAAGTAAGAGAACCCATAAACATTGCGCTTGGCAAAAATGATGAGCCCTAAACACCTGAAAACCCAGAGAGTGCCAACACCAGCTCTCTACGCTCTCCAGGAACCAAGTAACAATGTTCCCACCCCTTGCCCACCTTTCCTCCTCAGCCCAGCTCCTCCCACCTACTCCCAGGTAGATCACTCTCCCAAGCTGGGAACTGGGAATAATGGCAACCATGAATGATGTATAAAGTATTGATTACTATCCTGGACTAGACGTATTAGCTATTGACAAGAAAATGACCAGAAAACAAATGAGACAAGCTAATTTAAATCTATGAGCAAGAGGGAAATGAGTCCAAAGGGATCATTTTAAAAGGCAGTGGCACAAAGGAGGTTACTTTGAGATGACATCCTACAAGCCATGCTATTTCACTGTGTTGGCAATAGGCGAATAATAATGGCATCTAACTTCCTACGAGGGAAGGAATAAATGACCTCGTTATGAATAAATGAGCTAATGTGTGTAGGGCACTTAGGACAGTTGCTGGCAATCCTACCAGCAATTGATTGCCTCTCTGATTAGTGGGTTGATTTTAGTTATGAACGTTTTCAGTTTAGAGTTCAAAAATTGTTAAATTTATATATAAATATATGTATTATATATTAAAATTAATATAGGAATTTTGATCAAAAAAGATTAGTACTATTTTTAGTCATTAAACTACAACTTATGTCATTAAACATTCTTCAAAAGCAAACTTTTTATGGTTACAAATATCCCATCCCACAATAGTACAATCATATCTGAATCATTTAGCTGCTCCTGGATTATTTGAAAGTCACTGTGTTAAACACAGCTCAGCCTGTCAGCACTCTTCCTTTCCGGCCTTAAGTCCCTCTGCATCACAGCAGGCCTCCATCATGTCAGGATTTTCGCCTTATCCCAAACAGGAGAAGTAGCTCTAGCATCTTCATTTGTTTCTTACACAATGAACAAAAATTGTTTTGTTCACCAACTCCTTTTAAAATTCTGTCCATCCTTCAAGTCAAGTTTAAATGCCATGACTTACAGGAAGCCTTCCCTGATTTTCTTCTCTTCCTTTACCTGGCTCCAAGTGGAAATACTTGTCATCTGCCTTGGTAGAGTTTGACACTTTCTGTGGCACTATTTCTTCTTGTTTTTCTGTCATAGTTACTGAATTTGTGTCTTATCTCCATATCTAAACAGTAAGCAGCTTGAGGGCAGAAAATGTTCCTTTCTCATTATGACATTTATTCACCAACATCTGAGCATATATACTACATGTCATCTATTGTGCAGAGTAATGAGGGGACTAAATAAACAAGACACGAGCTCTGCCACTAAGCATAATCATATTTAGTATAAAAACAGGTACTATAGTAGGTTATATTATTTTTTCCAAATACACACTTCCCCAGTCTGTGAAAAGATCGTATCTACTGACATGATCCATTGATCGAATAGACTTGGCCCGTTGACTTCCTTGGTGGTCCAGGTAGCCTCTGCAGCATAACAAAAAGCTCTACATCTTAGTGGCTGAAAACAGCCATGATGTGGCAGCTCATGATTCCGTCAGTGGGTAACCTAATGTAGGCTCCACTGTGTGGTTCTTCTGCTGATCCTGCCTGGACTAATATTGGGCTCACTCCTGTGACTGCAGTCAGCTGGGGCTCTACTAAGCTGGATGGTCTTTAATTCCTCACTTACATGACAGGAAGCCAATGGGCAAAGCTGTCTTTGGGTGGGCCTCTCCAGCTGGCTCACTTGGACTTATCTACAGAGTGCTCAAAGGGCTCCAAGAGCAACAGAGAGAAGCACTTTTCTCTCTCTCTCATTTCTTTCTTTCTCTTCTCTCTTTCTCTCTTTCTTTCTTTCCAGATGAAGTCTTGCTTTGTCATCCAGGCTGGAGGGCAGTGGTGGTGCCATCTTGACTCACTGCAACCTCTGCCTCCTGGGTTCAATTAATTCTCCTGGCTCAGACTCCCAAGTAGCTGGGATTACAGGCATGCACCACGATACCTGGCTATTTTGTATTTTTAGTAGAAACGGGGTTTCACTATGTTGGCCAGGTTGATCTCAAACTCCTGGCCTCAAGTCATCTGCCCACCTTGGCCTCCCAAAGTACTGAAATTACAGGCATGAGCCACTGCGCCCAGCCAGACAAGCACTTTTGAAACCTCTGTTTGTATCAGTAAAATAATAGAGAAACTTTGCTATTCATCAGTGGAAGCAGAACATTTATGGCATTAAAAGAGGTCATCATGTGCCAATTCAAATTGAAATTATGAGGGAACAGAAACTATGAGATTGAGAAAAATATCGAGAGAATAAACAAATGGAATCAACCGATAAGAGGAAAAACAGGAGAGATAAAGAAAGGAGCAGGGATTCCAAGAGAATTCAAAAATCCCCGTCAGCTTTCGATGTAATTCCAAGTTCAACTGTACTCTTGTAATAAATTACAATAAATTTCCTCATTCCTAATTCACTTGAATGAGTCTCTGTTTCTCGGGACCAAAAAGACTTGCTATAACAAAGTTAGTGCCGGGAGTGGGATTGCATCGAACCAGACACTCAGAAGATGCGCAGGGTGTTTGGAATGGTAATCAGGGCAGCAAGACAGCCTTTATAACCTGGGATCAAACGCTATCATTCCATTATAAAGAGCAATGTAATGGTACATTAAGCTACCGCTTGTGGGTTGCCTATGACTCAGACTACCTCCACGGGTGAGGCTTTGGAGGTTTGCTTAGCCATGGAGCAGTTGAAAGGAGATAAGATATCAGGTGGGGGCTCAAAACAGCCATGAACAATTTCCAGTGGCTGAAGAATAAGTTCTGTAACTGGGTTGTGCAGCTGAACGCAGACCTTTGGGAACACAATGTGACCCTACTGAGTAATGACTTTTATGCTTAGAACTGACACAATAAGTCCCTTGAAAAGCAAGTCTAAAAATGGCTATATGCCTTGCTGAATTGCAGCATGGGCAAAATTCTCAATGTTAATATTTTCTATGAACCAGGTTGAGTATCTGATTGATAAAGACTGAGAATTTGCTAATAAACATGGGGTATCTGGAAGATATTCAAAGATTTGGAGATCCCCTACATTCTAGACTCCCATTTTATCTCCTCCACTGCCATCCTCATAGAAGTTACTCTGTCTTCATTAAGAATGGGCCAGCCGGGTGCGGTGGTTCACGCCTGTAATCCCAGCACTTTAGGAGGCCAAGGCAGGTGGATCACTTGAGGTTAGGAGTTCAAGACCAGCCTGACCAACATGGTGAAGCCCTGCCTCTACTAAAAATACAAAAATTAGCCTGGTGTGGTGGCAGGTGCCTGTAGTACCAGCTACTTGAGAGGCTGAGGCAGGAGTACCACTTGAACCCAGGAGGCGGAGGTTGCAGTGAGCCAAGATTGCACCACTGCACTCCAGCCTAGGTGACAGAGCAAGACTCTGTCTCAAAAAAAAAAAAAAGTGCCATGGATAATGTTGATGCTTCTCCTAGGTTCCCTGGGGTCACTTTCTACTGTTTTTGTGGGTCCTTGGTTTTGATACGCTTTTCCTTACAGGGGCCAGCCTCTTGCTTAGAGAACTGCCCTGTGCTGCTGGAGCCCACCCTGGTCACCTTCTTCATGACTTTGCCTGACAGCACCATGCTTGATTTTGTCACCATCTTTGCAGAATACTCATAGTTGTGGCCTGGCTTACAGGGCAGAACCAATGTTCAGGATCACAAAGCATTTGCTGGGCTCCCCAGAATTTTAGGAAAGAAAAAGGCTGGGCACAGTGGCTCATGCCTATAATCCCAGGACTTTGGGAGGCCAAGGCGGGCAGATCACAAGGTCAGAAGATTGAGACCATCTTGTCTAACATGGTGAAACCCTGTCTCTCCTGAAAATACAAAAAAAATTAGGCGGATATGGTGGCAGGCCCCTGTAGTCCCAGCTACTTGGGAGGCTGAGGCAGGAGAATCACTTGCACTCGGGAGGTGGAGAATGCAGTTAGCCGAGATTGCGCCACTGCGCTCCAGCATGGGTGACAGAGTGAGACTCCATCTCAAAAACAGAAAAAAAGAAAAGAAAAAGAAAAAATGAGAGGTGGAGAAAATTGTGTACATACCTAAAATGTTTTAAAACTTTCCTCTTGACCAGGCGGTGGTAGCTCACATCTGTAATCCCAGCACTTTGGGAGGCCAAGGCAGGTGGATCATTTGAGGTCAGGTGTTTGAGACCAGCCTGGCCAACCTGGTGAAAACCCATCTCCAACAAAAATATAAAAATTAGCTGGGCATAGTGGCCAGCAACTGTAATCCTAGTTACTTGGGAAACTGAGGCGGGAGAATCTGTTGGACCCTGGAGGAGGAAGTTGCAGTAAGCCAAGATGGTGTCACTGTACTGCAGCCTGGCCCACAGAGTGAGATTTTGTCTTAAAAACAAAACAAAATGACAACAACAAAAAAAAACACACAACAAAAATCTTTCCTGTTAGTAAATTTGCTTTTGTTTATCTTTGAGAAAAAGGATTGTTGTTTGGAATATCAGAAAATCACTCAGAATTATCTCCACACCAATTCAAATGAGAGTCACATCTGGGAAGCTCCTATGCCTGGTCCTTTGGGAACAAGAACAAGAATGTAAATGTGCTGTGTTAAGGAGTTAAGGACAGCACCAGCACAAAAAGAGGAGAGATTATAATTTTTTAAACAAAATTCTCTTTCATTTGGATTGGGACTAATTCATGAATCCCGTTGCAATTAAGCTGAGTGAGCACAGGCTGAAACCAGCAAGTTCTCCAGGAAGAATCTTTCTTGGTGAAATTGCTTTGTAGATTGAGGGGGTGAGACCCTCTACATTACAATATGACTTTTCCCAGCATCTTGTCTTTTTATTATCAACAGTAAACATGCATCGAGCACCTGTTATGTGTGTCTCGCTGAATTGCATGCTGGACATGTTTTAATGTCTGTTTAAGGAGGATTTTACCCGTAAGTGGTTTTCAAGGCCATTGAAAGAAAGATAGTTTAGTTACATAGGAGGTTCAGATCTAGAGGACAAAAGGACGCAGGCAGAGCAATACGTGCAGTGATACCCTTGACGCCGCCATGAGGGGCTCTGCTCTGCACAGGAGAGCCTCTACTCCAGCTGTGTCCAGGAGTCAGGGAGGTGAGTGTCCCAGGCAGCTGTGGACACCAGTCCACAAGCGCTTCTCATGCCTGTGGCCCCAAGGTAAGTAGTTACCCTTTGTAAAGGAATTATTCAGGGACGTCTGTATCGAATACACACATCTTCTGGCCAGAGCCATGTCCTGGCTCGCTAGTACTCCACGTGGGTCTAAGAGTTACCCTCCTCTCAAGGATCCAGATCTTGTCTCCAAACAGCCTCCTCTTCCTCCCTTGGACCGTTAGGGTCTGTGTTAGGCATCTGCTGTATTTCCTGGCCCAGCCTCCATTCTTCTTTCTGCTGCAAGTAATCCTTTCATTTGCCTTTGAGGAACTGTGGTTACAAGCAGCATTCTAGCCACAAGGCCTATGAAGAGCTGTGAATGTAGGAATTCAGAGTCCAGGATATGAAGCTGCTATGGTTGAGCCCTGGTGATGCCATTTACCAGCTAAGTGACTGTATTAGTCTGTTCTCACACTGCTAATAAAGACATACCCAAGACTGGGTAATTTATAAAGGAAAGAGGTTTAATTGACTCACAGTTCCACATGGCTGGGGAGGCCTCACAATAATGGTGGAAGGTGAAGGAGGAGCAACGTCACGTCTTACCTGGTAGCAGACTAGAGCATGTGCAGGGGAACCCCCATTTATAAATTCATCAGATCTCATGAGACTTCTTCACTATCTGGAGAAAAGCACCAGAAAGACCCGCCCCATGATTCAGTTACCTCACACTGGGTCCTTCCCACAACATGTGGGAATTGTGTGAGCTACAATTCCAGATTTGGGTGAGGACACAGCCAAACTATATCAGTGACCTTGGATTCAAAAGAAAAACTTGATGGATAATGAGAAATAGCCAAATATTTGTGTCTTATAAGTAAAAACATTAAAACAAGCTTGGAAACCTCTTGATGCTTGACCTCATGTAGACCACCGGTTCCTAACTTGAGCCCATGACCCAAACTGTGATTGGTGAAGCCTATGGAGGTGTTGTAACAGTGACTCACGGAAAGATGCTATGCTCTGGCCACAGCCCTTCCAACAAACCACAGGCCGTATGCAGGAGACCAAGTTTGGGGGTGTTAGGAAATGGCCAGATCATAACGATGGCAAAAGCTGTGCTTCCTCCTCACAGCAATAATTTCAGAGATGCAACAGCTGTTCTCTGAGGGGAGGATTACAGGTGGATGCGGAAACTGATGCCATGTTTGCCCATGTTTGCTTCTCTAACAGACGCTGCCCATGCCTGCTCACAATGCCTCGCACCCACCCTTCCTGCACAGGCCAACCCTACTGTCCCCTACTGTTAGCACTTACGATGCTGGTGGCCATTTAAAGCTGTCAGACAGAGCCCCCTCTTGCCCCAGAACCTGCTCAGCCCATGCCTGAGGCAGGCCACAAGTGCCAGGGACTTAATGCCTAGGAGCAACCCTCAACCCTTGGGAGTTGGTCTTTACCTCCATAGATGAGTCTAAATCATGTTCCACACAGGATCCCAGGCAGGATCAAGTGTCCCTCTTTTCCCACTCCACTTCCTCACTCCCTTACCAGTGCTGCTTGGCATTGCTTCTGAATAAATGACTTGCATTCAAGTCTCAGTTTTAGGGTCAGCTTCTGGAGGATCCCAACCTAAATGTACAATGTACATTCCTGAGAAAAAAAGGAAGGGGTAGACAGAAGAATCTAACAGCTTGGGATGTCCTACAAATAAGACTTGGAATCTCAGGCCAGCTTGCTTATTAGGATAATCAGTCTTACATGAGATGGTGATCAGTTTCCAAAAACAGTCATATTTAGATAATTCCCTTTCAAGCTGCAGGGTCACAATTTTTTTTTTTTTGGAGACAGAGTCTCAGTGGCCCAGGCTGGAGTGCAGTAGCGTAGTCTCACCTCACTGCAACCTCTGCCTCCTGGGTTCAAGCGATTCTCCTGCCTCAGCCTCCCGAGTAGCTGAGACTACAGGTGCCCACCATCACGCACAACTAATTTTTGTATTTTTAGTAGAGACGGGGTTTCACTATGTTGGCCAGGCTGGTCTTGAACTCCTGACCTTGTGATCTGCCCACCTCAGCCTCCCAAAGTGCTGGGATTACAGGCATGAGACACCGTGCCCGGCCCACAAGTCTTTATTACCATACTAATAGGTAATAAAGACTACAGGGAGCAAGGTGGACCCCACACAAGGCCCTTAACTGCTATGATTCAGTATTCTTATCTGTACAGTGCCAGTAACAATAGTAACCACCTCATGGGTTGTATAAATATTAAGTGTTCTAATACTTTTAAAACAGTGTCTGTAACAAACGTCCAACAAATACTATTTGCTTTTATATTTAGGAAGTCTCCTCCTGGAAGCCTAGAACTGGTCCTAAGCTGAGCTCACTAATTTCCCCCAAACCCATTTTTCAATCCACTGTCTTCCCTGGAAGGATTAGCTGCTAATTGTTTAAATCAACCCAAACTGGCTGACATGGTTCGGCTGTGTTCCCACCCAAATCTTGAATTACAGTTCCCGTAATCCCCACATGTCATGGGAGGCACCCATTGGGAAGCGACTGGATCATGAGGGAGGTTTCCCACATGCTGTTCTCTTGATAGTGAGTGAGTTCTCATGAGATCTGAGGTTTTATAAGCGTCTGGCATTTCCCCTGCTTACACTCATTCTCTCTCCTGTCACCCTGTGAAGAGGTGCCTTCCCCCTTATTGTAAGTTTCCTGAGGCCTCTCCAGCCATGCAGAGCTGTGGGTTAATTAAGGCTCTTTTCTTTGCAAATTGCCCAGTCTCAAGTATTTCTTCACAGCAGTGTGAGAACAGACTAATACACTGGTCTATGAAATAAAGGCTGAAACAAGAAGTCAGTTTTTGAATCAATCAATTCTTGTGACTGAAACATCCTGGGAGGGCTGGTATTGGGCCAAGTGGGCCCAGTGGCTCCAGACCTATATCTTTCTCTCCATGCCCTGGCTCTGCTCTCTCCACATTCATTCATGACAGAGACACCCTTGTGGGCCGGCATTGACTATGTGCTCTTTCCCATCTGGTGCTAGTGAGGTTTCTTCCACAGAAAACCAATACCTGGGCTTTAGCCTGATTGGATCAATTTAGTCCATCCGCTCATTTCCAGACCAATCATGATGGCCAAGAGGAGGGAATAGTGCTGACTGGTTTATGACAGAACCTCCTGTCCACCCCACAGACCACCAAATCATCCTTAGGAGGATTACAGATGGACATGGGAATAAAAATAGGCATGCTGCCTGCAAGAGAAGAAGGAATGAATGCTGGTGGCCAAAGGCACCAGAAAATGTTGACCTCCCCTACCTTAGTCTCTGGCACCTCCTTCTACCAGTTGCTCATTCTAGGAAGCTTAAGTCCTTCCTCTTCCTCTGTCTTCTTTCTTTCAATGTGCATGATCCTTTTATTAATTGTCCTCCTAAAAATCTTCTCAATCCAGCCACTTCCCTCCATTCCCATTGCTCAGGTCCTGATCATGCCCAGGCAAGCCTTCAATAGCAGTCGGAAGACAGAAACCTAATCTGTTATTTTAACAGAGAGAAGTTCATATAAACGTTGTTAATTTTGTAATTGAAATTGTTAAACACGAGCTCTAAGATGTCACAGAGGTAGCAACTTCAGAAAGCAGCTACCAGTCTAAGACTGGGGAGTAAAAAGGAAAAGGCTGGAACTACTGAAACTTAGAAGCATGGAGAGGGCACCATGGAGTTGAAGTTCAGACCCCTGAAGAGGAGCCCTGGGCAGCTTTGGGCAGGTGTCTCCCGACAGAAGAAATGAAGTTACTTGGTATGTGTTAAAACGACGGCAAATTGCTGCAGTGGACGGAACTGCTGCTGCAAGGTGAGGAAGCGAGGCTGGGAAGTTGCTGTCAAGAACTGAAAGTAATCAGGAACAGGAAGCACCCAGAAGTGTGGCTGGGTGATGCTCATGTGAACAGGAGGTGAACTGAAGGGCACAGGTCCCTTCTCATTTCAGCCTTGCAGTTCCCGCAAGCACCCCGTGTTGTCAAAGCCCCAAAGAAGCAGCTAGTAAAGCAGAAATGAGGCTTCAGCCCTAGTGATACGGGCAAACCCCCAAATTGGGGTCCTGCCCAGGAGGGTTCTTGGCTTTACTCAGGAAAGAATTCAAGAATAAGCCGACAGGGAAAGAAAGCAAGTTTATTAGCGCCACCGTGCTCAGCAAGATGGCTGCTTCATGAATGGAACACAGCTATCCCATAGGCAGAGGAGCACACAGTAGCATGTGTGGGTTGCTGGCTAGCTCTATTTACACCCAGTATAAGAAACTGTATACCTTAATTATATGCTAAATAAGGGGTGGGTTATTCACAAACCATCTGGAAAAGGGATGGAGAATTCTTGGAACTATTTAGGACAACTTCCAGGTCGTTGTCATGGCATTTGTAAACTGTGATGGAGCTGATGAGAGTGTCTTATGCAAATGCGTTATAATTCCTAGTCCTAGCTGGTTTCGGCCGGTTTCTTTGTCGCATCCTGCTCAGATCAGCAGAATCATGAAAACAAGTCCTTCTGATATCTTGCCTCACAAGGATCACAAAACACCATATAGAGGAATGAGCTTGGAGCTAAAGAGACAAGATCTTATTAACAGTCACTGGCTTCCTAAACAGCTCTCTTAATTCACTCCTCATTTTCCAATCTATCCTTTATCCCTACCGCCCCAACTCATACCCAAAAGCATCATGGCATCCTGGCTGGACCAGTGAAGATTGATAGTGGCTTCAACTGGGAAAAGTGTGGGATGGGAAGAGGAGTTAGGCATCTTGGAGTCCAGATTAGTGCACCCATGCTGAGACTTAAAGACAGTGCCCCCTCGTGGCCAGCACCCTATTGGGGCTGTGAGTGGAGAGTCAGATTTTCCAAGTCGATTCTCGATGTTAAATTAGCTTTAACAATTTGAATGTTTTTGGCTTTGTAGAGATATTTTTATTTGAATTTGCAAAATCTTTAATAGTTCCATAAAAATTATAATCCTAGAAGATTAATATGCATTTGTACATAAATAACAGTTTTGTCTTAATACAAATAAGTTATCCCTGGGGGTTCACAAACTGTTTTTCCTTTAAGATGGGTCCATGCATTACTCAAACTGATGAAAAGGAAAATGCCATCTAACTCTTGGACGGGAGGTATAGGCAGCACCAACCTGATGTTCTCCTAGCCTGTAAGACGGGAAAATGGCAGAACCACAAGTGTGTGAGCGCCAGAAGATACTGTTACATTTTTTGGATGTGTTGAGAGCTTGAGATGGTTGAAAAGCTTAACAGAGATGTGGAGGGGGGTAACTAGATGATGGGGCTAGATAGGTATTAGAGAAAGACAAGCAGAGAAGCATTTGATGCCATTAAATATGACCCTTTGTGTTTAGAAATGTACCTGCTGATTAATCTGCCATCTGTGTCTGCAAAGGCACCGATGTGCTGAGAGGAGAGGGTGATTAGGGACCATTACAGAAGATGATGTGGCATTTGAGTTGGGCCTTAGAAGACTGGAAACATCTTAAGAGATAGAGGACTAGGGTGAGAGCCTGCCAGGCTGGGAGAATGACGTAAGCCAGGGCACAGAGGAATGGGGGGGCTGGATCCCTGGAGGAGTGGGAGATGACGTGTGGAGGCTTCAAGGCACCAGGTTTTGCAGGGCTTGAATTCCAGGTGAAGGAGCTGGGATTTTATCATGAAATAAAGGAGGAGAAGATCCTTGCTGTTTTCTGAAAGAGGAAGGGCAAAATCGAAATTTGTTATTACGGTTCTCGTTTTTCCATTGAGGAAGGGGACACCCAGAGTTGTGGGACACACCCTAAGATCACAGTGCGGTTTAACAGGTGTGGAGAAGCAGTGCCTACTCCTGTCTCCTGGTCTGCCAGGGCACATCACAGTTGACACCGTGTGCCTGGCTGGAGTCGGGAGCCAAAGGCCTCATTTGCATCTCTCTCTGGCAGGCAGGACTGCCCTGCCACCGGAGGGAATCGTCCACATCACCCCTGACACTATGCTGGTGACAATTGGGACTGGAGGTGTTCCCAGGCCCTAGTTCATCTGGGAGATGTACAACCATGCAGCCGTCCCGGGGCTGCCATTAGCTCTTTATCTGAAAAGGCCAAGCAGCTCCTGCCCTGTAAATTATATCTCATTTCTTTAAAAAAATGTGTGTGGATGGAGAAGGGGCAGAGGGATGCAAGGGAGGAGGAAGGGAAGGGGGGCAGCAGGGAAGGGTAAACAGATAAAATTAATGGGTTTGGTGCATGCCTTTTGACCATTTTGCTTTAGTCTATTGATGTGGATTTTTCCCCCTACCCTGGGAGTAATCAATTTTTCGGTGGATGGGCAGAATACAATAATTTCAAGCAAACTCTTCAAATGGGTTGTCATTAATTTGCCTTTTGCTGGTCCTCGTTCCCTCAGAGTAAGATGTGTTTAGCCTTCTCGGAACACTATTGGAGGTATCCTCTGGGGACTTGTGGGGGCTGATTGGCACAGGGCAGGGAATGCAGACGTGGGAGGGGCGAGGAGAGCTGGTGCGGACTAATGAAGGCACAGTGTTTGCTCATCTTTACAGAGTCACTTATTACTGCTAATTGGGAGGGACAGTTCAAATAAGCACAGAGAAGCTGTTGTCACAGGATCGTGACATGGTTTTAAAGAGGCCTCCCCTTCTCCCTGAACTCCTGCCGCAGGCGGGCTGGATGCCTGGGCTTTGCAGCCTCCATAGAGTGGAGGCTTTGTCAGGGCGCTCCATAGAAGTCAGCCGTCCTAAGAAACCTAGGTTTGGCAAATCATCGCAGGGAACCACAGACAGACACGCAGCTGCCTGGGACACTTAGAAAGTCAACAGCTGACGGAAGGGGAGGCCTCCGAGCTTGGCTGTAAATGGACTTGAAGATGTGATCGGAATTAATTTACACAACATAGTTAGAGGTTGTTTTCTTTAAAAGGCCTAATTGGTTTTAAAGAACATTCATTTGCAGGAGTGTTAAAATATTCATAACCTGACATACATCTCTTAGGGTTTTGCTGCTTTCTCTTTTGGTTATTTCCCTTGTAAGAAGACATTAATTTCCTTTCCATTCTATTAAATAGATATGAGTGAATGGGCCATGCCCATCCTATGTTATAGCCAATATTTCCAAATTATTTGGTTACATTTGTGCCAACCAGTTAGTCATTAGTGAAAGCTATTAAAAAACACCTGGGGTCTGGGCGTGCTGGCTCATGCCTGTAATCTCAGCACTTTAGGAGCGTGAGGAAGGAGGATCACTTGAAGTCAGGAGCTTGAAACCAGCCTGGGCAACATGACGAGACCTTCACCTCTAAAAAAAAAAATACGAAAAATAATTAGTTGAGCGTGGTGGCTCACACCTGCAATCCCAGCACTTTGGGAGGCTGCAGTGGGAGGATTGCTTGAGCCCAAGGCTTCGAGGTTATAGTGAGTGATGATTATGCCACTGCACTCCAGTGTGGGCAACAGAGTGAGATCCCACTTCTGAAATAAATAAATATAAATAAAAATAAAGAAAAACAAAAAAATAAACAAACAAAAACCATCTAGATCTTCCTGGTGTCCACAGGAAGGAGTCGAAACTGCCCCAATTCATTCATTCTACAAAAGTGTTAAATGCTATGCTACTATAGGCACTAGGGACACAGCCGTGAACCAGATTCAGTCCCTGCTGCTGTGAGTTCTCATTCCTATGGAAGGCAGGGGCACTGAGCATGATCAAGTGATGAACAAGGTCGTTTCAGAAGAGGACAAAAATGCAGGGATGTCCCCGTGCCAATGTTTTACTTGGCTTTTCAGACTCCTGTGTTTACTCTTGTGGAAAACAAGACAAATCAATGCTCCCAAAAGACAGGTGGTGGAGCCCATATCTTTGAGGGAATCCTAGATAAGGCCAGGTTCAACTGCCTGGTTTTAGATACAGGAAATTTCTGATTCAAAATATAATCCTGTTCTGAGGAGGTATGTGTAACGGATTCTGGTGATTTAGTGTCAGTTGAGAACGTTTGTCATAAGCCAAGTTTTTGGTGCAAAGCCGCAGTCCCTTTTCCTTTTTCTTTCTTTTTTTATTTTTATTTTTTAGATGAAGTTACGCTCTTATCGCCAGGTGTTACTCATCATGCAGTGGTGCCATCTTGGCTCACTGCAACCTCCACCTCCTAGGTTCCAGCGATTCTCCTGGGTCAGCCTCCTGAGTAGCTGGGACTACAGTCATGCACCACCACACCTGGCTAATTTTTGTATTTTTAGTAGAGACAGAGTTTCACCACGTTGGCCAGGCTGGTCTCGAACTTCTGACTTCAGGTGATCCACCCACCTCGGCCTCCCATAGTGCTGGGATCACAGGTGTGAGCCACTGTGCTCGGCCCCTTTTCTTTTTATGACTCAGATTTTTAGTAAAAGCATTCTATTTAAAATACAAGTATAAAACCAAGGATCCAATCTAATCATCCTCATGGACTTCAAGGTTCTGAGTTATATCCTGGGGCAGGGGCTTATAGAAGGTTGAGGTGAGGGTGAGAGAGAGGCTTAGGTTGGATGCTGGTTTCATCCTTGCTCTAACTTGGTTCATGGTTCCTGTGATTCGCATCTCAAAACACACACATACAATGTGGTGGCTCATGCCCGTAATGTCAGCACTTTGGGAGGCCAAGAACAGAGGATCACTTGAAGCCAGGAGTTCAAGACCAACATAGCAAGAACTTGTCTCTGCTAAAAATTTAAAAATGAGCTCATGTGGTGGCACACACCTACAGTCCCAGCTACTTGGGAGGCTGAGGCAAGAGGATCACTTGAGCCTGGAGTTTGAGGTTGTAGGGAGCCATGATTGAGCCACTGCACTCCAGCCTGGGAAACAGAGTGAGACCCTGTCTCTAAAAAGAAAAAAAAAATAAAAATACACACACAAACACATCAGCAGCAGCAGCATCACATACACACATATCCAAATGGAAAAGTGTAGGTGGTAGCAGCCTCAGAGAAAAAAAAGTCGTTTTTCTTCTCCTGAACATTGAAATTTACATTATCTATTTATGACACAGACAGATGGTATGAATCTGGGCTTCCACTTTGAAAGTATTTTGAAGAAAATGACAGACCTTCCCCAGTGAAGAGAGCAGCACTAAAAAAAAGAAACACTCATTTATGAAATTCATGTAAAGCCATTCCTGCAAACTTTTGCATTTGTTTTTTGAGATTTAAACTGGAATGATCTGCTGTCAAATCAGACTGATGGGTAAGCATTCGGATGCTTTTCTAGAGAATGTAAGCCTTGGTACT
The DNA here is from genome assembly GCF_030222135.1 of Aotus nancymaae. Lineage (NCBI taxonomy): Eukaryota > Metazoa > Chordata > Mammalia > Primates > Aotidae > Aotus > Aotus nancymaae. The sequence goes on along the minus strand of NW_026988412.1, from coordinate 4,781,915 downwards.
TAACAAGAAATTAGTGGGGTTTCTCAGCATGGAAAATAGGAAACTATTTGCTGGGTGATACATTCCATTTTAGATTTCCTGTGATATGTTAAGAATGAATTTGTTGTTCATTGATACCTTCCAAGAGACCCCAACATAGGGCAAACAATGTCCCCTTCACTTCTGCATGAATGCGTCCAGTTCTTTTCTTCACATCTGGAAGTCATTTATTTTGCCCTGAGACATCTGCAGAGGCTGTTGACATGCGATGGAGGCAGGGGAGCTGGCAAGCATGGCGAGTCCATGGACGCCATCACTCTTGGTGAGGCCTGGCTTTCAAGAAGAGGACCCACTTCCCAACTGGGAGATGAGTACAGGTTGGCCAATTAAGAAACCAGTTGAATGGGCTTTAAAAAAACCATTTCTTAAAAATAAAGAATTTGTGTTGCTAAAGTGAATCCTTCAATTGGAGACCTGAAAGGAACATGTCTGGCTCAGCTCTCTGTGGGATTTCATTCTTAATGGGCATAAGCAGAAAATATCTCTTTGCAGGCAGGGAGGTATGTGTGTGTATAAACTGATGTTTAATGTTGAAATCTTGTTTTGAAATAGCTCCATGTGATGGCTGCTTTGACTCCTTTGTATTCTCATTGGTCAGAAGGTGTCCTTGGGAGTCTGTCATTAGCAAACATCTAGGAGCACAAATCAGAAGCACAGAGCTGGATGCTTTGGAAAGGTAAAGTGTATCTGTTGATGTAGCCAGCTGGAATCTCTTCCTCTGCTTTCAGAGCATATGAAAATAGTCGGCATCTCTAAGTCACGGCTAAACTGCAGGGCTGTGCCATGTTGAGAATGAGCACTGTGCTCTGAATATAGGATGAGAGATGTATAAAGCCCCACTGACCTCCCCACCACCATCTCACTCCCTAGCCTGAAATGCGAGCCTTAGAGCTTTATTTTTATTCTGTTGTTACAGATTCGGCAGGCACATGTGCAGGTTTGTTACGTGGGTATATTGTATAATGCTATGGTTTGGGCATCTAGTATCAAGAACTCAAACCCATTTACAATAGCCACACACACACAAAGAATACCTATGAATACTTCTAACCAAGGAGGTGAAAGACCTCTGTAAGGAGAACTACAGAGAACACTGATGAAAGAAATTGTAGGCAACACAAGCAAATGGAAGAAAACATCCCATACTCATGGATAGGAAGGATCGATATCATGAAAATGACTACACTACCCAAAGCAGTCTACAGATGCAATGCAATTTCTATCAAATCACCAATCTCATTTTTTTACAGAATTAGAAAAACTGATTTGAAATTCGTACTGAACCAAAAAAGAATGTTAATAACCAAAGTAATTTTTGGCAAAAAGAAGAAATCTAAAGGCATCACATTTCCTGACTTCAAACTATACTATAAGGCTATGGTAACCATAGCAGCATGGTCCTTGTACAAAAAAATAGACACATAGACCAATGGAACAGAATAGAGAACACAATCATAAAGTCACAAACCTACAATCAACTGATCTTTGACAAAGTTGACAAAAATAGACAACGGAAAAAGGATACCCTGCTCAATAAATGGTGCTGAGAAAACTGACTAACCATATGGAGAAGATTGAAACTGGACCCCTCTCACCATATACAAGAATTAACTCAAGATAGATTAAAGACTTAAATGTAAGACCTGAAACTATAAAAATCCTAGAAGAAAATAAAGGAAAAATTCTTTTGATTTAGGCAAAATATTAGACCTTTCTGGGAGCAGCCAGAATTGTCCTTTCCCAGCAGCCTCATTGAATATGAAAATCTCTCTGCAAAGGGCAATTCTTAGAGTTACTATCACTGCAACTTGATAGGAAGGACAAAATAGAGAGCATGAGAATGATATTTGGAGCTACAGGTTGGGAAGAGAACTCCAAAGACTGGTGTGGCTTATTACATAATTTTAACAAGGGCTTGATTTGCTGAAGACTCAAGGAAGGAATTTAAATGGCCAAGGAAGAGGAACAAGGATGTCAAATAGGATTGTTCCCCAATCAAGCTGAATCCTTCCAGGCTTTTACAGAGCACATTCAAGGGAAGAGGGCAAGAGGGGGCAGCCCGTTGGCATATGCAATGAGAATGCAGTGACAGCAGTGGGGTAGAGAGACTATTATGATGGACAGTGTCAAAAGGAAGCCACAGAGGAGAATGTCTCACACTGGAGTCAAAGGGAGAGAGTGAGTTGGTCCACGTGGTGGACAGCATGCCATTGGCCTGAAGCTAATGTGATGAGGTAGTAGTTCATAGGATTAACAACGGAAATCTGGTGTGTTTTTTTTTTTGAGACAGAGTTTCACTCTTGTTGCCCAGGCTGGAATGCAATAATGGGATCTTGGCTCACCGCAACCTCTGCCTCCCTGGTTCAAACAATTCTCCTGCCTCAGCCTCCTAAGTAGCTGGGATTACTGGCAAGCACCACCACACCCAGCTAATTTTGTATTTTTGGTAGAGACGGGGTTTCTTCATGTTGGTCAGGCTGGTCTCGAACTTCCGACCTCACGTGATTTGCCTGCCTCAGCCTCCCAAAGTGCTGGGATTACAGGTGTGAGCCACTGTGCCCAGAAACCTTTTACTTGAAACCCAAGAGCTTCTTCCAGTCCCTACGGAGAAATCATGTACTTATGAATCAGAAACCAGATCTATAGATATTGCCTACTAGGGAACAGGAGGTAAATGAGACAGGCAAGCTGAAGATTATGGCATGTAACAGAAAGATTTGGAGGCATAGCTTGCAGAGTTTTCCTGCTCCAAGAGAGGAGATAAAAGTTGCCATGATCTGGTCGAGCCTGGTGTCTCGCGCCTGTAATCCTAGCACTTTGGAAGGCCAAGATGGGAGGATCACTTGAAGCCAGGAGTTTGAGATCAGCCTGGTCAACATAGTGAGACCCCATCTCTATTAAAAAAAAACAAAACAAAAGTTGCCACCATGATCTGAGCACATAGGGGAGGGAAGGACACCACAGGGCCGAGAGAGGGTGAGGCTGAGAGAGCACGCTTGCCTTCCATAAGCCATAGTGTGGAGGTGCGAGGAATTTGCTCAGGCATTCATTTCACAGGTATTTATTGAATGCCTGGGCTATGCCTGTTACTGATCTGTGCACCTGGGATATATCCATGGACCAAACAGGAAAAGATCCCTGTCCCCATGGAGCTTGCATCCCAACAGAAAAGACAGACAGTACACAATAAGCAGAGATCAACAAAATGCATAGCCTCTTAGGGGATGGAATGAGAGAAAAGTAGAGGGGTAGGGGATCCGAGTGGCATGGGGGAGTTATTTAGCAGTGGGCCTCACTGAGCCAGATGGCAGCCAAGCCGTGAAGGAGGTAAGGGAGAGAGCGCACAGGCAGTGTGGCCTCATGGCCCATCACAGCTATCCAGTAGTGCCCCTGTTCCCAGTAGACAGCCCATCCATGGCTGACTTTGGAATGGAACTTGTCTCCTTCCACAAGATTCTTTTCAGTCCCTCAAGACTCATTCTGCGAAAGCCACCAGCTTCTGACAACCCAGCACATTCCCAGAGTGAAGGAATAGGATGGAGATTCTTTGAGATGGTGGCACAGAGTTAGAAAGCCTTGATGATGATCAAAGCAGATTGGGGCAGAAACAGGTTGCAAACTTACCTGCTGAGTTAGCACAGAGGTGGGACCCACACCCAACGCTGATCCCTTCTATTTCAGAATCTCACCCAAAACACAATTCCAAATGAGCTTTTAGATACTGTTTTGTTTTATTTTATTTTATTCCTGATTGGGTTTATACTAGACAACTGACTGTCCCCAGGAATCAACCTACATCTATGACACCTTATTATTGTTATTTTTCAGGCTTGTTTCATTTTGACTATTGGGCCATTACACCTTTTAATAATTATACTACATGTTAATATTTTTTCTTGGCAAAAGTTGTATCGATAGTGCTATTTGTGAAATCATAAGTTCACTAGAAATAAAGTAGTATAAATAAAACTAAAAATGGATGAGAACGATGAGATTTTTATATCCCCAATTTCTGAGGTTGCCTTGATTTTAAAATGCTATTTCTGACAACATTACCACACACTAGAAATTGAAACTTCATCTTCCAGCCTGTCATTCACCCGCAGAAGTAGCCTGATAAGCAGTTACTGACCAGGTGTGACCAGATGTCCTAATTTTTAGCTTTGTATATGTGATCATGGGAGAAGTGGTGTGTGTGTGTGTGTGTGTGTGTGTGTGTGTGTGATGTCCGTTTGTAGTTTGAGTCCTCAAGAATACTTGAGCCTCTCTACTTCTTTATTTGGAAACAATCGCAAAGGCTGAAGCCCCAAGGAGCTATTTGGTTCTTGGAGTCATGAAGCCCAAGTTCCTACAAGCCCTTGTCCTTTGCTAGTGGAATCTTTCCTTTGGGTATAAATATGGAGCTTTCCTGAGCAACTCTGATGATGATACCTTCCGTATCTATCCAAAAGTCCAGTTTACTAGTCAGGAGTGTGGGCTGGGAAACTCAAGAGCTCAGAGCTACATTTCTACATGAACTCCCATCCCATTTTTGACTTCTCCCATTTTTATAGTCATTGCACTTGTGGGGTACTTAGAATAACATGGAGAACACAGAGACTGACCGATCTGGGTGTAATGGTGTTCTAATGCCTTCTAGCATGAGGGAGTGTGGACAGTTTGAGCCTGGTTGAAAGGGAATCCATTTTGTCAAGGTTTATGTAAGTCCAAGCCCCTCCTCCCATTGCAACTGCCACTGTGCCCACTCAGCTGCACCCATCATGATGACAACCTACCCCCATGGCAAGCAGTGGGAGTGAAGGTAGAAGAATGGGGAGATGCCTGCATCCCATCTTGGCCTCCGGTCTTTCAGGCTCTCAGTGTCACATTCTGTACAGACCACTCGCAAGCCCAAGCAAATGCTCACTTCCCTCCTCATCTGGGCGCCTTTCCTCACATCCAGCACCAACAGGTCTTATTGTACCATAAAATCTGCTTGTCTGTAGGGGGAAATGAAGACAAGATGGCTTGAGGTGAAAGGAAATAAAGTATATTAACCTGAGTAAATTTGGCTGTAGACGTCACCACTTATGCAAGGAGTGCCTCACAGCATGCTGGACTCTGGCCAAAGGCCCCCACTGCTGTTCTCCTAGATGGGAGTACAATGCTCTCCTGCATCTCATCTCCCCAACTCCTCACAGTCTCCACTTCCTCAGGCATAAATTTGGGGAAGCATTGTCTACATTACAGAACGATTGTCAGGATTAAATGAAAACATATGTGTGAAACCCTCACACAATGCCCAGCACGTAGTCACATGTAATAAATGGGGGTGGTGGGGATGACAGTGTATGACTGGAAGCCAATTTTGATTATTTTTCACAGTGTTGCTTAATTCATTCCAAGGAAGCATTTACTGCGCGCCTCTCTGTGATGTATGTGGGTGCCTATATGTGGGTGAAGGCTGTGCCAGTGAGGACAACTCTGGACAGAGCCAGAGAGCAGGAGCACCGTGGTGAACTCTCCACCTCCTCACATGGGGCCATTACTCCCCCAGAGCCTTTATTTCCCATCTCCTCAACCCTCTCATCAGCCCTACATGAAGAGATGAGAAAGGGAACCGATCTTTCCTGCTCAAAACCATGAAACAGCTGGGCGAGGTGGCCCATGCGTGTAATCCCAGCACTTTGGGAAGGCAAAGTGGGCCGATTACTTGCAGTCAGAAGTTCAAGACCAGCCTGGCCAATATGGTGAAACCCCATCTCTACTAAAAATATAAAAATTGGCCAGTCATAGTGGTGCACACCTGTAGTCCCAGCTACTTGGGAGGCTGAGGCAGGAGAATCACTTGAACCCAGGAAGTGAAGCGGAGGTTGCAGTGAGCCAAGATCACGATACTGCAGTCTAGTCTGGGTGTCGCAGTGAGACTCTGTCTCAAAAACAAAAACAACAAAAAACAAACCATGAAACACAATCTACCATCATCGATGGAATAAACATGACAACATAGGACAGTGTGCAGTGAGGTCTCCAGGACACTGTGCTTCCCTCATTCCATCTAAGCGTATGATCAGGGGGAAGTATCAGACATCCCTTACCCCTGGAAATAATCTTTTCCAGGCCTTAAAACTCAATTTCAACAAATATTTATTAAGTGCCCACTATGTGCGAGGCATCGTCAGACCATTACTATCCCATAGAAGTTTCTGTGATTGGGAATGCTCTGTATCTGCACTGTCTAACAGCGAGCAATTGAAATGTGGTTAGTGTGATGGAGGAACTGAATTTTTAATTTTGTTTAATGTTAACTAATTTTAAATTAAATTTAAATAACCATATGTGACTAGTGACGACCGTATCGCCCAGCGTGGGACTAGACACCGAAGAATCAGCAATGAACGGAACAGCTAAAAATCCTCGCTTTCTTGAGCTTTATATTCCATTAAAAGAAAGTGGGGAAAGACAATAAGATAAATAAGTATATGTGGTGAGTTAGATAGTGAAAGTGCTGGAGAAAAAAAGCAGTAAAGCCAGAATCAAGTTAGGAAAGGTCAGAATTCTGAAAGGGGTGACATACTGGACGATTTTCATGCCCAGTGAATGTCATGTAAAGGTGAACCTCTCAGACTTTATTTTAGGTACTGCCGAAAGCAAACTGTAGAGTCTAGTGCACATAGTTTCTGAATACATCCATAAATCAAGTGTCTGATTTGAACGGTTGCTTTTATCCTTCTCAACTCCGTACTCAAAATGTGCCACTTCTCACTAGGTACAATAATCAGAAATAATGTGTATCTTAATGGAGCTTCTCCATTAAAAGGTTTTGGAAATAATATATAAAATTAATGGTTTACAAGAATAGTTTTAGACACTTGAAAACATAGCTAACCTGAAGACCTTCAATGCACCATGAATACATTCATTCCCTGACTAAAAATGAATCCCAAAATTGGTTTTGATTTTTATTTAAAATTCAAATGTCTGATGTCCTTAAATTGAACAAATGATATTTAAAAATATCTATATCAGCCTCCAACATCTGCAGATTGCGATTTGCATTTTGAAATTGGCTGCTTGAAATGAACGGGGATGAGCACGGTCATTCTTCTTTTCCTCCCTCCGGTTATTTAATGAAATGCGAGAGGTCAACCCTTTGTCCTTAAATTAGTTCCCATAAAAATCTTTTTGTACTTTGCAGCCTGTTATGATGTCTTGAGGTTGAAGGAAACGTTGCCATTAATTACGTCTTTGTTGAATATGGATATCTATTCAGAGTTAGTTGAACAGTTTCAAACAAAATTAGCATCGAGCCACACTCAGGCCAGCTTTGGGTTGGTTATCAAGAATATTTTTCTCTTTCTTTTCTCCTTTTCCTTTTTTCCTTTAAATTTTTTTTTAAATAGCTGAGAGAATGCTCTTCGGCAAGTGTGTATTATCTAATATATTCAGCTTTCAGTTGCTACTTTTTTCCAGATGAAGATGAGCTTAATTGAGGTTGTCCTTTTAAGTTTGTAGGGCCCTTCAGCATCTCACACAAAAGCATCTAGAGGCTTTTCATTTGTCTTGAGTATGTTTCAGATGTACAAATATTATTTACTTTAAACTTCAAATCAAAAGGTGCACTGTAACTGTTTTAAATAAAACATTAGTCAAGACTGAAATATATATAAATTCAAAGCAAGACTTTTTTTCATTATCAAATCATTTATGTGAAGGGAGCTCAGTTAAATTTTAGGATACACGTTGGAGGAACTGTTTAGCAACACGCTTCAAGCAAGCAAGCACTTAATAAAGGAATTCATTCCCAGTCCTCCAAAGATTAATATTACAAACCCACTCTACAGCTAAGCTGGGAAGTTAGTTTCTGTTGCAGACTCTCTTAAATGTTCTCATGAACAAGATGGGGGTAAAATTGATTTTGAAGAAGTGAAGCTCATCAGTGAAAAATACCCAGGGTGCTCATCTAGGGGGGGCATTTTGAAAAAATGAAGAAAAACATTCAGCTACAGGCTCAGCTCTATATAAACCTGTTTGTAGTATGAGGGTCATGAAGGCTGATGAATGGGACTTCAGCCCTGGGAAAAAAACCCTTTTCTGTGAGCATTTAAATCAATCATTGGAAATTATAATACATCCTAGGGAACATGGCAGAAATTGTGGAAAACAGAATAAGATCTCCTTTTGCTTTTAATAATAACAATTCTAAGCCCCAAGTACTATACAACAAAGTAGATTGATTGGTTTAGAAATAAAATTCTCAAACAACCTGGTGAAAAATAAGTATTCCCTGTTGTAGCAAAAACAATGGGTATGATCCTTTTTTTTCTCAATAAAGATCCTGTTTAATGTCTTAAAAATATTTTGTAGTGATTTTTATTTTCGTTCCTTTTTCCTCCAGTTCCTTTCCTGAAATGGAACCAGAGTGTCCCTCGTTGTGAAGCATTCCCGGGAAAGAGGCGCTAACCTTGCATCGCTTTTAAGTATAATATACATTTTTCATTTTAAATGGGAGCTCATAATGACATTGTGAGGAAGGGATTCCAGGCCTCTGTGATTATCACCATGTCTCCTTGAGCTGCGCCTCTGGAAAAAAATGTGAAGGAGGTAGCCCTCTGGAATGAATAAATCCTGCCGCCTGCCTGTAATTATTTATTAAAATAGATTAAAGAAATAGGCTAAAAAGGAATCCGCCACCCATGTTAGAGATAGCATAATAAGAGTACATAGAAAGGGAAAATTAACACCAGGGAGGAAAGAATGTTAGATATGTGCTTTCAAGAATACAGCCATGCCTGCATTGTTGGCTTACACGCAGACACACGCCCGGGTTTTTCATTTCGCAGGGTGGGCTGTGCTGATGAGAACGTGGGTTACTAACACCTATGTATGTGTCTCTAATTAACATTAGAATTGAGTGGTAAACATATCCAGGAGAGAATTCAAGAGAGAAATGGGCTAAAAAGAGAAGCCGATGTGTAGAGGGGAGGGGGAAGAGACGGGTTGGAGAGAAGAAATCTGTCCGCCCTTGTTCAGATGGGTTTAATTTTGTCACTTGAGTCAAAACTGGAAACCTGTTTTCTAGTACAATTACTTCTGTGTTTAGTGGGTGCTGTCCTTGCAGGCTCCTTTCATTGCAGGAGAATTTTATAAACAGCACACCATCATCAAACCATCTTGGGGGTCAACTTTCCACTTGTGCCTTTAGCGCTTACGCAAGTACTTTTATAGTGTCTTCTAATATACAGGATTTATCTTCGGTTCTGAGAAGAGCTTTTAAACTTAATCCCTCGCTGGAGTACTAATTTGTTTCTTCATCCTTAAACCAGTACTTTCGGTTAACTTTCATCAGATGTGGTAGATTTCTTTAGCATGGCCACTCGAGAAACGTAGGTTTGCGTTAATTTTTTTTGTTTTGTGGCTGTTTTTGTTTGTGACTGCTGGGAGAACAACAGGGTGTGGAGATTTTGATGATGGTTGCTGATATTATTTATGTAGTTCTGTTTTTAAAAATTCAAAATACATAACTGGAAATGATATTTGTGGACGGTTGCCTTAACAATATTTCAAATCATATTTGCCTAAAGAAAATAAAAACGACCGCCTGTTTTTTAAAAAAGGAATGCCGGAACTTATTTTTGCTTTTTTATTCTGGCTTTTCCCATGATATTGGAGTGGAATAATATGATATGATGTTTATGTATGAAAAACAGAATACACTTGCATATGTTATGAGGAAGAAAGCTGCTTCTAGGAAAATGAACTTTTTTTTCCTTTTTTTATGTTTTAGGAAATGATTCATCAAAGTAACAAAATGTCTCATTGGGAAAGCCGTGTTATCTATAAAAGCAATCCGCATTTGACTTCCTTTCATACTTCGAAGGCTAATGTAACAAGATGTTGCAGAGGCAAAAACGCACTCAAATCCTTTTAACCATATGAACACTTGTGAATTTTATCGGAGCTCCTATGTAACCACTTTATTTAACCAACTAAATGAAGCATGTACTTTTTAAAAATATTTAATGCTCAGCACCAAAAATTGAATCCAAAGAAAATGTGTATTTCCTGTGTAATATCTGCCTTGCCTCCTTAATTCATTAGAAAAAAATTAAACAGACCTATCCAGAGAAATGCTATGGGTTTTTTTCCTAATAGATGTTTGTGTAGAGAGGAATGGAACCATCTTCACACGTCAGTGGAAAGCGGAGATCTTCAGTGTCGGAGTTCAGAAAATGAAGAAAACTTGTAAAAATGTACAGCTGGGAACGTCATTCCAGTGAATCTCCCTCCCACGAAGTTATTACTGTGTGAACAATGTTCATTAGCTTTACCAATATTGTACTTCTGTTTATCTGCCATTACCATCTTAACAAAGTAAATCACTCCTGCTCTTCCCAGATCGCATCTCTTCCCCCGCCCTCTGAAAACCAACATTTGTTACCCATAAATAGGAGGGACGCTCAGTGATAAGTATAATAGCTTAAATGGAATTTTCCTTCGAATGATTTAGTGAATACTAGAACACATTTTTACTTTGTTGTTTAGACTCAAGAAGGCATAAAATCTCCGCCATCTATTTATCATGTAGTTATTTTAATGTAAACACGTGTCTGTTCAGATGAAGTGTTTTCATTATTAAGCTAATTCCGACGTGTCTCAGATAGACCACGAGAAGCCGAGCTCTGGCTGATGGGGAACCGAAACCTGCCTCTGCTCAGCCTGCTGTCAGATACGTCTTCATTAGTTTTTTGTCATTCACCGGTGGCAAATGCTGTATAAATGGAATGACGATCAGGCCCGCCTTGATAACTTGTCTTATCTCATTAGTTTTCACATCAAAGTTAATCAGCAATGTGAATTGTAATTGCTAGAGGAGACAATGCGTAGATCGCTGGTTGCTTTTTTTTGCCACCCCCCCGGCCCATGGCATCTTGAAACATCAGCAGGCTGGCTGGAGCAGATAGGCTCGGAAGGAAAATGATGTGGAAGGCATAATAAGCGAGCTGCTCAGAATTAATGAGCTAACCCAATAAGAAAAGAATGGCCAATCAATGTGAGTTGGGCAAATATAATTTAGAAATAATTGCTTGATTGGTTGCCTATAGTAGACTGATTTGACCACACACAAGGATTAAGAATTAAGATGTCAAGGCAAAAAAATAATTTGGCAACTGAGGGCATGTAATTTTTTGTGTCCTTCCCTTTATGATTGAAAGAGATGGGTGTTTGATACGCTATTCGCCAGAATGAAAACATTAGACACCCTCTCGTTCTCTTTCTGTTCCTCCCACAATGCAGGCCCATTCAGAACACAATTGTGATACTCCTGGACAGGACATGAAAAAGGTATGGATTGAGAGAGAGAGAGAGAGTGTGTGTGTATGTGTGTGTGTTCCCACTTATCACAGTTATGCCCAAAGGATGAATGGGTTGGTACATAAGGTGTTTGCATCTGCGCTGAGCTGCAGCATCATTGGGAGGCATGGCAAAGTGAAGGATGTGGATATTTGCAAAATATGTCAATTGTCTATTCTCGGCCGAAGAGTTCTGCTCACATCCTACATGTTCCTAATGCAATTTTCCCCACAGCTATCCACCAATTAGTAGAGGACCCTTGCTATATTCTTCTGTCTAAACTATTGGGAAGGTTCAGCCAGAAGGTAAATTTGCTTTGATCTACATTACACCTAATTGAGTCACCAGCAATGTCTCTATCCCAACATCAAGAAATGTGAAAATGTTAGATTATTTCACTGGGGATTAAACCTAATTTTCGCGTGTTCTGCATTAACCTATTAGGCTGGCTAATCTGCATTGCTAATGTGACTGAGGCAGCTGTCACAGCTAAAGAAAAACATGATCATGCAATCCTTGAATGAATGATTCCTGGCCTGATTAGTCTTAGTGAAGTTAGCTGAGCCCTGGTGATAAGGAAGGAAAATTCCCAGGTTGCCAATAGCTTTGAAAATTATCAGACTGTAGGCAAAAATATACCTCATGATTCACAGACTTCGGTCCAAATACCGAGTTGAGTGACATTATTTAAGACTGACTAAGGCTAACTCGAATTGTCACTCGCATAAATGTTTGTGTTTATTTTAAGGGACTAATGTAATGGATGCAGATTTAAATGCTAATAGACGCCAGCCAGACACATAAAACCCCAGGCGTTGTTACCTTGTTGGTCTTTTATTAACATAGATTAAATTGTAATATTTTCTGGATAAATTGGCAGAATCAGAAAGATGCATTGCCCCCCAGAATGCTGGATGAAGACGACTTTTGCAAGACTTCTGGTTTTCCTGGAGATATGTGGATCGCAGTAGGGGAAGTTTATATTTCCACTACTCTCCTTTGTTATCAGTTTTTAAAAAAAGAAAAGAAAAATAAGGGAAAAATGTGTTTATAAGGAGGAAAATAGATTTCTGCAGCTCATCGGCCAGAACCACTTTCTCTGCTTGTCCACTTAATTGGGAGGACTCGGCGTGTGTTTCTCCTCATCCCTGTACTCTGCTTGGGGAAGGCTTTGCTGCAGTTTCAAGCCTTTGCGTGCTCCTCTCCATTTGATGTCAACAGCAAGACAGCCACCATGATGGGTACCCTTCAGATGTGGAGAGTGTTCAAGGGAGTTTGGTGGCTGCAAATAGAGCTGGGAGTCCATTTAATCCGATTAGCAGTTCCACAAAATGGGCCTGCCCAGCCCACTGTGGACAGAAGCTTTTACTTTATTTGTTTCTATTAGTCAAGAATCGGTTATCAGAAAAGTGGAATTTTGCCCCATCAGATTGCCCAGACAATCAACAGAAAATAAATGAGGAAGGAGTCTAATGGGTCAATGTTCGTCTTTTGACCCTAATTGTCCACAGAGGGGACTTGCTGAGGGTGTGAGGTTGGCAGCCTGGGTTTATCTGTGTGCACTTGATGGTTTTTCCCACTGTGTAGGCACCGGAGCAGCTACATGAACAGTAATGCCACCTCAAAGGCCAACAGCACTGGCTGGAGAATAAAGGCATGTTAAAGGTCTAAGAACACTGGATTGGAGAGCCAAGGAGAAACCTTGATGGATGAGGAGGAAGGCAGAACCCAGCAAATGACAAGGCATTTGTGACCAGGTTTCCAATGCCAGGGAGGTAGAACAGAAGCACTGAAGAGACAGGAGCTTCCTCTCCTGCCCTGGTGCCAGCCTGTCTTTCCCGTTTCCCAGGAAGCTCAGCTGACTACAAGCCTCTGGGGGTGCAGCCCTCCTCTTATTTCTGTTGCCTCTTGCTAGTTGAGAAGTCTTAGTGTCTCAAATTGTTTTAGTCCCTCAAATTGCCTTTAAGTTTCCGTTAAATTCCCATTAACACTAATGGTAATAAAATGATTTAAGCTACAATATTTGCGTATTCACTACATACCAGATATTATTCTAGGCACCGAATATTTGATTTCCCCCCAAGCCCCATGAGATGCTGCTATCATAGGCCCATTTTACAGATGAGTCACTGAGGCCCCGAGAATAATTTGCCTAAATTCACTCAAGCAGTGGCCATAGAGCCACACCTTGAACCTAGACAGTCCCACAGGCTCTTCATTACCACTGGATCCCAGAGTCCAGGGCCAGCAGGCCTAGAGAACCAGTGTCTCCTTAAATTTTGCACCCTAAGCACCCACCAGAGTCCCCTTCCTGGACACCTTCCTTCCTTTCTACTGAACTCTCCTTCACTCCTTGAAAAACTCAAGACATGGCCGGGTGGGGTGGCTCACGCCTGTAATCCCTGCACTTTGGGAGGCCAGGGCTGGTGGATCACCTGAAGTCAGGAGATGAAGACCAGCCTGGCTAACGTGGTGAAACCCCGTCTCTGCTAAAAATGCAAAAAAGTAGCTGGGCGTGGTGGTGGGCACCTGATAATCCCAGCTACTAGGGAGGCTAAGGCAGGAGAATTGCTTGAACCCGAGAGGTGGAGGTTGCAGTGAGCAGAGGTTGTGCCACTATACTCCAGCCTGGGCAACAAGAGCAAAACTCTGCCTCAAAAAAAAAAAAAAAAGAAAGAAAAGAAAAGCTTAAGACACAACAATGGCAGAAATGGTGCGCAAGCCCGGCTCACACAGTCCCATTGACTGAGTGTTTTCAGTAACACAGTCCCACTCCATTTTCACAGCATCTTTTCATGGAAGGTGGGACAAAAATTTTGATTATCCAGGCCTCCTTTAGGCCTCTCAGACCACAGTGACACTTGAGCCCCGAGTCAGCAGAGATCACTGACGAAGAGTCGCGCTTCAGCAACTTATCTGGACCGTGGACAATGGCTGTGAACTGACCCTTTTCCCCTTGCTCAGCTGAAAGGCACCCTCCCCTCTGGTTCCCTGAGATGAGCTGTGGCTCCGGATTCATTCGGAGAAGACAGCAATTGGATCTAATCATGGAGCACAACGCACGCTGGATAGGCTGTCGGCACGGAGCCATAATCTCTGCCTGGAGTGAGTTCTTCCATAACTCCAGCCCATTGCACAAAATTGACGGGCTCTTTTCTTTCTGGCTGGATCTGATAGCATTCCAGGAAGTCTTTGTACCGCTTTATATCACAGGATCACTATACCTGTGTGGGAATGTTAACAAAACTATGGTTATGAAACACTGATATTATCTTTCAGTAAATTAAATCTGCTTTCTCTATGAATAGTGGAGTTAAGAAAGCTGAGACAAATTCTTTTTTCAAAAAATACTTCTTTGAATTCTATATTACTCACACGTAAGTTATTTTCTCTTTCTAGCAATTCAACTGGGCTCATTTCTCTCTAATAATGTGATGCGTCTTCGCAAAGCCAAACATCTTTTTGACCTCCCACAACAGCCTCTCAGGGACACAGGTGAAGGCCATTCCCATTTGCATGGCCCTCAATATCCACTGAATGCCCAGGAGGTGCCGGCGATGTTTGATAAGCATATCAGTCTCCTATTGCTGCTGTATCCAATTACCACATGTTTAGTGGCTAAAAATGATTCAAATAAATTTTCTTACAGTTCTGAAGGTCAGAAGTTCAAAATGGGTCTTAAAGGGATCAGCTGGACTGATTCATTCCGAAGGCTCTGGAAGGGTCCCTCCCTTGCCTCTCCCAGGGTTTAGAGGCTGCCGGCATTCCTTGGCACCAGGCCACATCACTCCAACCTCTGCTTCTACTCTGCCTCTGTCCATGTCACCTTCTCCCACTCTGATGTCCCACCTCTCTCTTGTTAGGGTCCTTTTGATTATATGGTTTTCCACCCAGGAAAACAAGGATAATCTCCCTATCTCAACATCCTTAACTTGATCCCATCTGAAAAGTCCCTTTGGCCATAGAAGGTAATGTGCATAGTTCCAGGAGGGCATGAGGGGAGGAGGGAGTGGGTTATTCAGTCTACAACATGCAGTCGATCCCGAGAAGAGAGGCAAAGTGCTTGTTATTCATTTGTTCATTCATTCATTCATCCAGCTGCAAATATGAGTTTGTGAGCATCATGTTCAGCCCCAGGATTGCAGCCGAGAGCAGGACAGTCTTCATGTTGTGAAGCATGAGATCCAGAGAGTGGGTGGCAGAGATCAGGTGACAGGGAACCCATCCAGCCTGGGATGGGCACTTGTCTCCAGAAAGTCAGCCCTGAGAAAGTGATGTTTATGCCGGGCCTGAGGGAAGGGTAGGACTTTGCCGGGGGAAGAGGTTAGGGAAAGGTGAAAAAGCCACAAAGACTAAATGACCATCCAAGCTTCAAGTAATTGTCAGTCTAGAGGAGAAGCATTTAACTGCAGTGACAATGATTTTTAATGTCTACTATGGTCAAAGCTGAGAGCCCTCTTATAAGTGAGCATTAATGTTTCTGCTGTTTTCTTGAAAGGGCAAAGGATCCCAGGGCGTAAGAGGAAGGTAGGGCGAGTCGGCAGAAGCTTCCTCCATCTTCTGCTTTTTTTTGTTTATTTGTGTTTTTTGACACAAGGTCTCACTCTATCATCCAGGCTGGAGTGCAATGGCACAATCATAGTTCAATGTAACCTCGCACTCCTGGGTTTAAGCAATCTTCCCACCTCAGTCTCTCGAGTAGCTGGGATTGCAGGCATGCACCACCATGTGTGACTTACTTTTTAAATTTTTTGTAGAGAGGAGTGTCTCACTATATTGCCCAGGCTGGTCCTGAACTCCCGACCTCAAGCAATCCTCTTGCCTCAGCCTCCCAAAGCACTGGGATTACAGGCATGAGCCAACACACCTGGCCTTCCCTCACTTCTGATTGGACTTGTGGACTGCATAGCTTCCATGACCAAAAGGTCCTATACTAAGAATATTTACACAGCCTCTGGAAAGCTACTGCAAGATTCTTATTAATTACAAAGGGAAAAATAGTTAATTCAAGTGAAGAAGCATGGTGGGCATTACCTTAGTCAGGTATCAGAGCTAACATCACCAGTCATGGGACAACTTGGCATCACGCACCTCTTAACAGGATGTGCTGAGAGGGGTTCCACAGCAGCCTTCCTGGGGTCTTCCTGCCCCATGTGTATCTCCTCAATACAGCCAGGTGGAAACACCAGACAAACCCAAGCTGAGGGATGTTCTGTAAAACAGGTGACCCATACTTTTCAAAACTGTCAATAACGCAAACGACAAACCTATTTTTGCCTCTAAAGATTTGCCTCTTCTGGATATTGAATATAAATGGAATCAGGCAATATGTAGTCATTTGTGACTGGCTTCTTTCACTTAGCATGTTTTCAAGATTTGTAGCTACGTCAACACTTCACTTACTGTTATTGCTGAATAGTATTTCATTGTTTGGGTATATCACATTTTGTTTAGCGCTACATCAGTTTTCACTTTGGGGCTATTAAGAATAATACTGCTTTGAAGGCCAGGCATGGTGGCTCATGCCTGTAATCCCAGCACTTTGGGAGGCTGAGGCAGGTGAATCATCTGAGGTCAGGAGTTCGAGACCAGCCTGACCAACATGGAGAAACCCCATCACTACTAAAAATACAAAATTAGCTAGGTGTGGTGGCGCATGCCTGTAGTCCCAGCTACTCAGGAGGCTGAGGCAGGAGAATCGCTTGAACCCAGGAGGCGGAGGTTGTGGTGAGTCGAGATTGTGCCACTGCACTCCAGTCTGGGCAACAGGAGTGAAATTCCATCTCAAAAAAAACATACTGCTATGAACATCCATACACAAATGTTTTTGTGGACATGTTTTCATTTCTCCCAGGTGTACGCCTAGGAGTGGGATTGCTGGTCATATGGTAAGTCTATCTTTGACCTTTTGAGAAAGTAGCAGATTGTTTCCAAAGTGGTTGCACCATTGTACATTCTCACCAGTAGTGTGTGAGGGTCCCAGTTTCCCCACATTCCCCATCAACACTTATTTTCTGTCTTTTGTATTCTAGTCATCCTAGGGGGTGTACATTGGTATCTCATGAGGTTTTGATTCCTTGTACTGTTCTTACTTTTCTGTAAGTCTGAAGTTGTGTTAAAATAGAGAATAAAAAGAAAGCTATTCTGTGCCACTATGATTCTATGATAAAAGGATGTTGGGGAGAAATGTTATTTCTCTCTGAAACTGAGCTAATGAACCAACATATGGATCCAGAGGATAAGAGCAGAGCTGATGACCTGAGCTGTAGAAATTCAAATACTTTCCGGGCCTACTGTTTCCATTCATTCACTCAAAAAAACATTTATCAAGCTCCAATTATAAATTTATAGTAAGATGAGTAAGTCTTAGTCCCAGAGAGACATTCTCCATCTCATGAGAGGAAATATATTTAAACTAATACTATAGTATTGCCTTTCTATTATTTATTACTCTCCAGTTTGCCACAGACCCCACCACTCTCTATTGTCTGAGTACCTGCTATGCTTATTTACCACTCCTTGCTTGGTCCCATAAGTACTCAAGCTTGCAAGTATCATAGAGGGAGCACCTGACCATTTGAGGTCAGAGAAAGCCTCCCCGTGGCAAGAGCCTGTCCAACATTAGGGTGAATTTAGGTTGTACTCTGTGAACAGAATCCTCCTGACTTGACCTGTTAAATGCTACAAAAGAGAAAAGAGTATTTGTCAACATGTTTGCACCTCTCAATAGACTCTTGATAACTATAGTTTCTCTCTTAATTCTCATAAGTAATCTGCTTAATAATTGACTTATTTGTCAGAAATTGACATTACTACTCATTGTCTTCAGTTGGTTACCAATAAAGTAAACCCACTCAAACTGGATTAAGAAAAAGAGCCCACGTTAACAGATGTGGCTTTGAACTTGACTGGACCCACGGTCCTTCTACAACTCAGCTCTGGTGGCTTCTGTTTGGTTTCATTCTAGGAAGCCCCCTCCATGGATCGGGCTTCGAAGCCCCCAGGTCTATACTTTTCTCAGATCCCAACACTTCCAACAGATTTTAGAATCAGTATATTTAGCTTACCATTTCGACGCCTCTCTGTTTTATCACATCCCACACTGTCAGCAAATTGTATCAGCTTCCCTCGAATTAGATCCTGAATCTGATAAATCATCACCACCTCCACCACTCAGCCTCTGCTACCAAAGCCATTTTTACTTCTCATCTGCAGCCCAGCCATAGCCTTCTAATGGGTCTTCTTGATTGTCATCCTTGATCTCTATGGTCTACTATTATACAATCCCTGGAGTGACCCTTTCAAACCTTGTCAGATCACATCATTCCTCTGTTCAAAAATTTCCATTTGCTTTCATCTAGGACACAGTGAAACCCAAGTCCTCACCAAAGCCGTGTCTGATCTGGCCACCGGCTTCCCATGACCTGTCTCAGCCCAGTCTTACTGCTGGCCTCCTTCCTAGTCCTCCAGGATGTGAAGCATGCTTCCAATTCCAGATCTTTGCTCTTATCATTCCTTCTGCCTGAGGTAATTTCCCAGATATAATTCTGATTTTTCAGGTCTCTGCTCAGATGTCTCTTTTTTTTTTTTTTTTGAGACTGAGTCTCGCTCGATTACCCAGGCTGGAGTGCAGTGGCATGATCTCGGCTCACTGTAAACTCTGTTCCTGGGTTCAAGGGATTCCCCTGCCTCAGCCTCCCGAGTAGCTGGGATTACAGGCACTCACCACATGCCCAGCTAATTTTTTGTATTTTTAGTAGAGACCGGGTTTCACCAGGTTGGCTAGGCTGGTTGCGAACTCCTAACCTCAAGTGATCCACCCTGCTGGGATTACAGGCGTGAGCCGCCGTGCCTGGCCAGACGTCTCTTTATCAAAGGTCTCCAGGCCTTCCCTGACAATTTTATCCAAAATAGCTATGCCCATCAAGCCCTATCCCCAGTCTATCTTGATTTTTTTTTATTGTACGCATCAGCACCTGATACATGATGCACTTATTATTTTTCTTAATTTGTCTGCTGCCCCCACTACTAGAATATAAGAGAAAGCATGTGTTTTTGTTTTGTTCACTGCTAAATTCCTAGAGCCTATCACAGTGCTCAGGCAATAGATATTTACCCAGTGAATGAAGAAACGTCTAGATTATTTCTTTAAACAATTACTGTGGCAATGGGAAGGGAATACATGGTTTATGTATCCTAAGTCTGGTAGGGCAGAGGAATCAACTTTATCCAAATCTTATAGAGTAAGAAAAAGAGAGAGGAGTGGTTTTCTGTCTTGACCTGGCTTCCCCTAGAAAGCAGAACCTGAGCCCAGGGCTTGGTGCAGATAGTTCATTTTGGGAAGTGCTCCCAGGGAATGGAGCAGGGGCTGCAAACAGTGAAACAAAGAAAGCTAATACAGCGATGCATAAAACAAAGGCAATGGGGCTCTACCCAACCTCAGAATAGCCCTCCAAGGGACAGAAGAGGGAAATATTTATCCCGGGCCTTCATCCCCCACAGGTCAAGGGTGTCCTCATGAAGTGTTAATAACCCAGCTTTCCCAGGTTTTCCCAGGTTTGCTTCAGAGTAGTGTCAATTCAAGTAAGAACAAATTGTTTCCCAGTTCAGGATGAAAGGGGTTTGATCTGATCAACCTGCTATCTAATGGCTGGCTGACGTTCCTGAGGGATGGTGGCATACTTAGAGTACAACTTCTGCCTTTTCTGCTGGCAGGTTGGGCATCGAGCAGTGGCAGGAGCTAGCATCATCTTGGCAAGAGGTCACACACATGGCCTCCATCCCTGCCACCATGGTCATCTACTCAGGAACCCATTTCAGAAGTACTGGAGTAGCCTAGGAAAGAAGTTAGGGGATATTCATAGGACAAGTCATCCATTAGGAAGATCCCCACCTCTCAGAGCATTAGAATAAGACACAGTATTTCCCACCCCTGCCCCCCACCATAGGTCAGTTCACATAATCATACCCAAATGCCTTTGTCTTCCGTTTGCCAATCTTATTCTCTCCAGACCTTTAATCAACCAACTAAACTATTCACCACAGTCAAGGAATCCATGTATGTTCTTGTGTCAGGTCATTTTTCCCTCAATACAAAGTGAACAACCGCTGTTTTTGGCCATCCCGGCTGAGAAACCTCCCCTTCACCACTGTCCTTCAGGGACACCACTAAGCGGGGCTGCAGTGCAGTAGCAGCAGTCCATTTCAGCCAGCACCAACTTGCCAAGATGCCCTACCTATGACTCAACCCATGTATTTTTCTCCTGCATAATGGAGAACCCCTCCCTGGCTCCGCCTCACCATGAGGCAAAAGGTATAAATTGAGGCTGAGGTATCAGTGCTATAGAATCAATCCACATGGGAGTCTGGGTCACCTATTTATGTAACTTTGTGCCCTCCGAACCTGCTCAGGCCCAGTCCTAATGGACCTTTGCAACATATATTAGAATGATGCTGTGTCTACCTACCAAACTTATGAGCTGCCAATGTGACTACCAGTTTATGTTGGCCAATTCCAGTTGATAGTCACCTGATATCCCATGGTCAGGTGATCTGTCTCTATTAAGAACTAGAAACATATGGGCAAAGCTTTTTCTGATGGCAAGTAGTTCCTTGCTGCAGATGGCATAGCCTTACTCCAGAACCCTAAGGATATGTGCTGAAACGCTCTACTCTTGGGGCTTTCTAGAAACTCCAGATGGCATCCTTATCCACCACCAATATCTCTAACAACATCTGGTCTGACGGATTGTGTGACCTGAGCGAAAGTCTTCAGTTTCATGCGAAAATGCCTCTTTCCTAAGAGCAGGTGTGAGGTAGAGAAATTTGATTTTCACTTTAGAGAGACTGTTTTGCATGTCCCCAGATCACTGAACCCCTGAAAACATCATCGATGCGGCTAGCTTCCAAATTTTTGTAAGGATTGTGTCCACCTTCTGGTAACATGTGTTTTATTAAATCATCAAGAATACTTGCAACTTCCTACTCACCAGATCCTGGCGATAGAAGTTCCTGTGGCTTACACTGTGACTGACAGCCAGATAGTTAACATTTCCAGAGGGAAATGTATACTACGGTTTTTCCCGAGTAGAAGGGAACTGCTTTTGATGTTCATCCTGTTGGGGATTGAAAAGGACACACTCACAGTACAATAGATCCATGCCAAATTCCAGAGGCTATATTTATCTGTTCCAGTAAGATACCATCTGCAGCATTGCATCTATGATTAGAGCGATTATTTTGTTAAGTTTATAGTAGTTCGCTCTCATCTGCAATAAGTCACCTGGTTTTTGCAGAAGCACATTGACAGGGTTTGGCTCTGTGTGACCACCCAAATCTCATCTCAAATTGTAATCCCCATGTGTTGGAAGAGGGGCCTGGTGCAAGGTAATTGGATCATGGGGGTGGATTTCCCCCTTGCTGTTCTCATAATAGGGAGTGAGTTCTCGTGAGATCTGATGGTTTGAAAGTGTGGCACTTCCCCCTTTGCTCTCTCTCCTGCTGCCATGTAAGACATGCCTTGCTTCGCCCTCACCTTCTGCCATGATTGCAAGTTTCCAGAGGCCTCCCCAGACATGCAGAACTGTGAGTCAATTAAATCTCTTTTCTTTATAAATTGCCCAGTCTCAGGTATGTCTTTATAGCAGTGTAAGAATGGACTAATACACACATATATGTTTAATTTTTTTTTACTGAAAAAAGTGACTTTTTAATTAATTCTCTAGTTAAATTTTCCAAATGTCTTGTAAATAATTGTCAAATATACACATTGACCTAGAGTGTGAAATGATAGTCAATGGACACTCAAAAGGGTGAGAATGGGAGGGGGACAGAAGATGACAAACTAATGGGTGCAATATACGTCATTCTGGCAATGGATATACTGAAAGCCATCACTTCACCACTATGCAACATATCCATGCAATAAAATTAACACGTACACCTCATACATTTGCCAAATAATACAAAAATAAATTTTAAAATAAAATCTAAGTCTATTGGCAGTATTTTATATTTTCTTTCTGATGATTTTATTAGATTTAGGGAGTACATGTGCTTGTTAGTTACACGGGTATATTTCAAACTTATGGGGATTGGGCTTCTAGTGCACCCACCACCCAAATAGTAATGACTGCACCTAATAGGCAATCCCTCAACCCTCCATTGTCTCCTCCCCCAACCAGAGTCCTCATTGTCTACCATTTTCATTTCCACATTCATATGTACTCACTGTTTAGCTCCCAATTATTAGTGAGAATCCGAAGCATTTGGTTTTCCGTTTCTGAGATTGTTCACTTAGGATAATAGCCTCCACCTCCTTCCATGTTGTTGCAAAGGGCATGGTTTCACTCTTTTTTATGGCTACATAGTATTCCATGGTGTATATACACCACATTTTCTTTATCCAGTCAACCACTCATGGACACTTATGTTAGTTCCATGACTTTGCTATTATACATAGTACTGCAATGAACATACTAGTACAGGTGTCTTTTATATATAATGGTTTATTTTCCTTTGAGTAGATACCAGTGGTGGGATTGCTGGGTCAAATGGTAGTTCTATTTTTAGTTCTTTGAGAGCTCTCCATATTGTTTTCCATAGAGGTTGAACTAATTTACATCCCCATTAACAATGTGTAACCTTTCTCCTTTCTCTGCATCCACACCAACGTCTGTTGTTTTTTGATATTTTAAGAATAGGCATTTAGACATTTCCATTTGTATCATGTTACTGGTATAAGATGATACCTCATTGTGGTTTTAATTTGCATTTTTCTGATGATTAGTGATATTGGGTACTTCTCCATATGGTTTATTGGCTATTTCTTTTTCTTTTTCTGTTTTTTAGGTGGAATCTTGCTCTGTTGTCCAGGCTGGAGTGCAATGGCATGATCCCAGCTCATTGCAACCTCCACCTCCTGCGTTCAAGTGATTCTCATGCCTTAGCCTCCTGAGTTACTGGGATTATAGTCACTTGCCATCATGCCTGGATAATTTTTGTAAAGACAGGGTTTTACCATGTTGGCCAGGCTGGTCTTGAACTCCTGACCTCAGGTGATCCACCTACCTCAGCCTCCCAAAGTGCTGGGATTACAAGAAATATCTGTTCATGTTCTTTGCTCAGCTCTTAATAGGGCTGTTTGTTTTTCACTTGTTGAGTTGTTTGAGTTCCTTATAGATTTTGGATATTAGTCCTTTGTCAGAGGCATAATTTGCAAATATCTTTTCTTATTCTGTAAGTTGTCTGTTTACTCTGTTGATTAGTTCTTTTACTGTGCAGAGGCTTTTTAATTTAATTAAGTCACATTTATCTACTTTTGTTCTTATTGCATTTGCTTTTGGAGTCTTCATCATTAATTCTTTGCCTAGAATGATGTCCAGAAGAGTTTTTCCTGTTTTCTTCTAGGATTTTTATTGTTTTAGGTCTTACATGTAGGTCTTTAATCCACCTTGAGTTAATTTTTGTATATGGTGGGAGATGGGGTCCAGTTTTATTCTTCTGCATATGGTTAACCAATTTTTCCAGTACCACTTATAGAATAGGATAACCTTTCCTCATTGTTTATTTTTATCAATCTTGTAGAAGATCAGTTGGCTGTAGGTATGTAGTTTTATATCCAGGTTCTCGATTCTATTTCATTGATCTATGTGTCTATTTTTGTGCCAGAACCATGCTGTTTTACTTTTATATGCCATTTTAATAGTATAATGCCTTGAAATCAGTCAATGCAATGCCTCCAAATTTGTTTCATTTGCTTAGGATCGCTTTGGTTATTCGGGGTCTTTTTGGTCCCATATAAACTTTAGGATAGTTTTTTTCTAATCTGTGAAAATGCCTTTGATCATTTGCTAAGAATTGTTTTGACTCTGTAGATTGCTTTGGGCAGTGTGGTCATTTTAATAATATTGATTCTTCCTATCTCTGAGCTTGGAATGTTTTTCCATTTGTGTCATCTATGATTTCTTTCATCAGTGTTTTGTAGTTCTCCTTAGGGAGGTCTTTTGCCTCCTTGGTAAAATATGTTCCTGGGTAGTGTTTGTGTGTATGTGTGTGTATTATAAATTAGATAGCATCCTGATTTGGTTCTCAGCTTGGACGTTACTGGTGTAGAGCAAGCTACTGATTTTTTTACATTGATTTTTGTATCCTGCAACTACTGAATTTGTTTATCAAGTCTGAAAGTCTTTTGGAAGAGTCTTTAGTGTTTTCTAGGCATACCATCACATCATAAGCAAACAGATCACTTGACTTCCTCTTTTCTAATTTGGATGCCTTTTATTTCTTTTTCTTGCCTTATTGCTCTGGCTAGGACTTCCAGTACTATGTTGAATAGGAGTGGTGAGAGTGGCCCTTCTTGTCTTGTTCCAGATTTTAGGGGTAATGCTTTCAACATTTCATTCTTAAAGTCTCTGAGAGTGGCACAATGCCTCCTGAGATATGTTCTTCTGATTTACTACTTTGGCCAAAGCAGGGAAGGAGCAGCTTAATGGGATTCTACTTGGCCCTTCCTTCCATAATACCTTTTCATCCACATAACAGTAAATCAATGTGAGTATTCTTTCAGCTGCTAATGACTGCCAATCCTAATTATGCAACTGAGTCCTGGAAAATAAACATAAGATGGGTGTGAGGCCTCGTTGGACACACTGTGAGAATGATTTGTCCAGAATTCCATGGGTCATCTTACCTCCATAAAACCCACTCTAATAGGGGCCCATAATGCTATTCTGGGTCCACTAGTATCCATGTCAGCTCAGTTCTATATCAAATAGCTCTGTAAAGATCTGTGTATTTCCTTTCTCCTAGTGCACAGTTACCATAGCAATGGCCACGATAGTCTAATTGACTGAAAAACAGCTGAAAGGGAATGTTTGTAGAAGAAACTGAGAGAAACTCAAAAAATCTACATCCATAGAAAGAACATGGACTTTGGATCCATATATATCTGGGCTGGATTTCCACTCTACCACTCATTAGCTGGGTAACATTCAACATCACCTGAAAAGTGAGACTGCTGAAGCCTACCTTCCAGGAACATTCCAAATAAATACATTCAGTAAAGGGCCAACACACAGCAGGCTCTCATTAAATAAGTAGCTGTTCTATTAATATTATCAAAGGAATATTCCACACTGAGGTTCATACAGCACAGTCTTGGGTAAATAATGAGAGCTTTATATGGAAACTTGCCATATGGAACAGTTTCACCTGGTGATTTTGAGGTAAAAGAACAAT
Source organism: Aotus nancymaae (assembly GCF_030222135.1). Lineage (NCBI taxonomy): Eukaryota > Metazoa > Chordata > Mammalia > Primates > Aotidae > Aotus > Aotus nancymaae. The sequence continues at coordinate 4,756,304 of NW_026988412.1, read as the reverse complement.
AAGCATCTGCGTATAATAAAGGAAATGTGTCTTTGGGGCAACGGGATCTTACCAAGGAGCAGGAATTTAGTCTAAAATGATATGGTCATAAAAACAAGGGCTAGATTTATATATCATCTTAGTTTGAACCCCACTAACGCACAGCCTTAGTTAGGTACTTGGGTGCTGATGGTTAATTTGGGAGGTGATTCCAGAGAGGGAATGGGAGAAGTGTTATAGAAGAAGAAAACCTAGTTAAATATGTGTTATTAAGTTTGTTATTGCTGTGGGCAACTGAGGATCAGTTCTGCTGGTAAATCTTATCGAATGCACTTCACTATTATCCCTTCAAAACACTAGAAGTTGGAAAATCCATCTTTTAACTGCTATCAGCCATCGTTTTAGGATTACCCCAGGAGGCATTGCTTCCAGCCTAACTGGGCAAGCTTCTACGGCTCCAGAGAACCTAAACAAGGAAAACAGAGTATTGTGATAGGTCATTGAAGTAAGAGAGTAACATACACTTAGGAGATGTCTGCCATAGCTAAAATCAGAGGCCAGCTAAGGGCATGTCACACAGAACACAAAAAAGTCTCCTACATCCATTCTTACATCTTCAGATTTCATTATTATTTTTTGGCTAAGCTACTGAGATGTTTTGTTTTGTTATCTTCAGTTTACCCTTCTCCAGTGGTCTCAAGAAAGACCATAATGATCTCACATTTGCTCTATGGCTCTCTGGCATTTGCTTCTAAGGATGTCTAATGTACTACAAGAGCTTGCTTGAGAATTTTTTAAATGTGGTGGCCTTCCCTGATATGTAGTCACTATACATGGCAGGAAGCAGCGTGCATGGGGTAACAGGTCCAACACAGATGTCAGGGGCAAAACATAGCACTTGGATTTGGAAGAGTGTCTAAAAGATTTGGTTTCTACAAACATTGCATTTTTGGCAGCTTGGAGCAGCTATAATCCTGTGTCCATAAATTTCATTTTATTTTAAGAGAAGCTGTGCCTATTTTCCTTTCGCTGATAAGAAGTCTTCTTGCAATTTGAACAAAACTCCAAAGCTTATGTGCAAATTCATTTGGCTCTACCCCAGAAATTTCCCAATTTCCCATTTCAGGCCCGTGTACAACAGAGACAGCTTTCTTTTAATTGATTCTGGAGAGAATTATAATCAGTCTTTGGTCTGGGCCTCCCAGCTTCAGGAGGTGAACGAGATATTATGGTGATTGACTTTCTGGTTTTCGCTGACCCTACAAGGGATGTACACAAGGCCAGGGGTCCACTCTGCTTCATCAGAACCTTGGCCTTTGGGGCAATAATAGAAGGCTGGCAGAGTGAAAGCAGGCTGAAGCCACCATGTCAGTCCAGTTTCTCCAAGATTACCCAACCCCCACACCACCAAAAATTAAAGACAAAAGAAGTAGAGTTCCTCTGAATGAAATGTTTATTGTAAAATCCTTCCAGAGAAGCTGCTAATAACATGCACTATTGTTTGGTATATACTTTTACAATTTAGAGAATGTTCTTTTTTTTCAGGACAGAATGCACATCCAACACCACGTGTTGAAATACATCCTTCTTCCTCAGAATCGTTTCCCTTCCCTTTAAAATGTGGCGCCTGTTTGTTAGGACAGTTTTGGTTGCAAGTGGCAGAAACCCAACAGGAACTGGCTTAAATACAAAGGGGATCCCATCATAATGGTCCTGGGCTGTTTCACAGGAACAAGGGCAGCAACCTGGAGCTGTGAGAGGAATGGGCTCAGCCTCGGGAGCAACTAGATTCAGGGGACACGCGCAGTCCCTGGGTACGTACTCGCGCCACTTCTTGGATGTGTTCTTCTTCATACATCTGTGTTACTCTTCTCTCTACTGTGAATTTATTCTCCTGTCCCTCTGGCTCATAAGGTAAAATACAGCCTAGATAATTTCCAAGATTTATGTTCTAAAGCTCAGCCACCAAGAGGAGATTAGATGGTCAGCTCCAAAGTTTCCAGAGGAAGACTCTACTTGACTTATTTTATACTGTCTAGTATGGTCATGGAATAACATGGTGGATCCCTCTATAACCATGGTGGTAATAGTATGGCAAAGTCCCCAGTAAAAAAGGAGATCATAGGTAGTCAAATCATCATTCTCTCTTATAAAGGAGTTAGGCCCACTAATTGTTAAGGTTCCTTCCAGCTTTAATAGCCCAGCTTGCATTCACTGGTTGACTTAGGCACTGAGTTCAAGGGAGCCAATAATTGTGTGTTTCCCAAACATGGTGGAAATCTGCCCCAGCCAAGGGCAGAGGCTGCCATAATGAAATCTGAAACACCCCCAGTTACCAATGCTGCCAAGTACCCTCTATCCCAGGGCTTTTCACTCAATGAGTTGTTACACATTTAAGCTTACAAACAGCTCCCTCGGGCACACTGTAATACCCAACTGAAAAATCCTACCAGCTGAGATTGCCTTTGTTCCGAGTCAGAAATTATTGCCCCCAAGATGAGAACCATGGGAATCAAGAGTAATTAAAATTCCAAATCAGTGCTGTAGACTGATCCTCTTTACCTTTATGGATTATAAGATCAATAAATCTTTAGCAATATGGCAGCCATTCACCATTCATTCATTCATTTAGTCATTCATTCTACAAGTCTTTTTACATTGCTACTATGAGCAAAGTACGATCTAGATTCAAGTGGTGCAAAATTAAATACTATGTCATTCCTGCATTTACGGAACTCAGTTCTCTGTTTATATCTGTTGTGGCCACATATGTAAGCAAGTAGTTGAAATAGCATACGAAAGATACAAAAATAGAATTAAACGGCACAATGAAAGAAATTATTAACTGTGCTCAAGAAAGGGTATAGAGCTTAGAGAATAATTCATAAGAGAGGTGACATTTGAAATGATTCTGTGGATGTGAAACGGAGTTTCCCAGGGCAACCTAGAAGAATAGAGAATTCCAAACAGAGCATATGAATGGGATTTTTCTAAAAATCATAGGCATCATACCAAGGACATCTAACCAGTTGGCTGATGAAGAATCCTGCTACAAGGAATCATGAATATCTCATATCAGATTTGTGTTATTCTAGGAAGTTTCCTTGCTGTATCAGTTAGGGTAAGCCAAACTGTTGTAACAGACATACAACTGTTATAACACATGTACCCTCAAAATCTATTGAGGCTAAAATACAGTGGAAACATATTTCTCACTCATATGACAATTAGCTGACTTCTCCAATCCATGCCATAATTTAGGTTCCTTCCTTCTGTGGCTCCTCCATTTCCTAAGTCCTCATCTCTGTTTTTATTCCGTTGATATCAAGAGAAGAGAATAGTGAAAGCTCCTCCTTCCTCAGCCTTGGTGTAGAGTGACACCCCCTCAAGAGTTGATTATATGCCCACATTTCTCTGTAAGGAAAACTCGAAATGTCCCTTCATGGGCAGCCACTTCCAACTACAATCAAACACTATGGAAATGTTGCTGTTGGTCCACAGCTAGCTACCTCTGCCATGCTGACAATATGTATCGACCATCTGTAAAATATAAATACCTTTCAAACTATTGACACGAAAATGAGCTGCAGTAAGAACTTGAAACAGAGGAGAAAACGAACCCAAACTTGTAAGTGTTTACTTTAAAATACTTTAAATGGGAGTTTTATTTACTTTCAAATATTCATTTGTAAAGAAATTTTAAAATGGTAGTTGGCCATATTTAAGTGATCCTGAATGACATCATATTTTTACATGTTTCTATTTTCTTTCTGACTGTACTTGTGGTGTAACCAAGTTCAATGTAATCTTAAAATAAAAAAAACAAAAAACATCAACATGTTTCTTAAACAACAGCAAGGAAGTGCAATTTTATTCCAGGCATCCCATAGCTGTTAAATAAATGGTAGGTTACTATAAGAGATATTTTAAAACATCAAAAATAGAAAAGATCTTTTTCTTCATCTATTTTGTGTACATTTAAACCAATTTGTTCTAAAATAAAGTGAGATTTTATTTTTCCAAGTTGGTCTTTTCAAAAGTTGTTCATGCATTTTGACCAAGCAGTTACATACTTAGTAATGAGTCCCAAAGAAATCATCAAAAAAAGTGTGTGACTGCATTTTTATGGATGTTCATCCTCACCATATTGTTTGCAATGGTAAACAGTCAATTAAGTTTGCACTAAAATGTTCAGCCATAGAGGGTAGATTAGACAGGAGGACCCCAGCCAGTAGGAAAGCCTTGCATGTCAGTTTACTTCTGCGGTCCCCATGCGATTGGAATTAGCACCCCTGTTTTACTCTTTAAAGTATCTCAGTTTAAGTTATAAATTATATGATCACCCTACATATAATGAAATATATCGAATCCTAAAAATTCATTATGTAGGAGATTCTATAATAATAAGATAAGTGATTTATGCTTTGTCAATATGAGTAAAATACAGTTGACTCTCTATGGATTCAATGCAATTTCAATGAAAATCTAGCAAGTCATTTTGTGGATATCAACAAACTCATTCTAAAGTTTATATGGAAAAGCAAAAGACCCAGAATAGCCAACATAAATACGAAGAACAGGGTTGGAAGAGTGATGCTGCTAGATTTCAACACGTACCATAAAGTCACAGTGATTAAGACAGTGTGGTATTGGTGAAGGGAAAGATAAATAGATCCAAGGAACCAAATAAAGAGCCCAGAAACAGACCTCTGTAAATAGAGTCAGCTGATCTCTGACAAAGGAGCAAAGACAATTCGATGGAGAAAGATGATCTTTTCAACAAATGGTGCTAGAACAACTGGACAGCTGTATGCCAAAAAAAAAAAAAGAGAGAGAGAGAAGAACCTAACATAGACCTCATATTTTTCACAAAAATTAATGAAAAATAGATCACAGGCCTCAATGTAAGCATAAAACTTTTAGATGATAACATGGGAGAACATGTAAGTAACCTTGGATTTGGTAATGACTGTTTTTTAATGAGCTAGAGTCTTGCTCTGTCACTCAGGTCGGAGTGCAGTGGCATGGTTATAGCTCACTGCAACCTCAAACTGCTGGGCTCAAGCTACCCTCTTGCCTCAGCCTCCCTAGCTAGGACTACAGATGCAGGTCGCCACTCCCAGCTAATCTGAAATTTTTTTTGTGACAAGTCTCAGTATGTTGTGCAGGCTGGTTTCAAACTCCTGGCCTCAAGCCCTCCTCTTGCCTTGGCCTCCTAAAGTGTTGGGATTACAGGTATGAGCCACCACATCCAGCCTCGTAACTTTTTAGATACCACACCAAAAGTACAATCTCTGAAAGAAAAAATTGGTAAGTGGGACTTCATTAAAATTAAAAACTTCTGCTCCATGAAAGGTACCATAAAGAAAATAAAAAGCCACAAATCAGAAGAAATTATTTGCAAAATACGTATCTGAGAAAGGACTTGTATCTAAAACATATAAAGAACTCTTAAAACTCAACAATAAGAAAAGGAACAACTCAATTTAAAAATGGGCAGAAGATCTGAATGAACACCTCACCAAAGAAAATATACAGATGACAAATCAGCATATGAAAATGTCCTCCACATCATATGTCACTAGGGAGCTGCAAATTAAAACAATAGTGACATACCACTACACACCTTTTAGAATGGTTAAAATCCAAAACACTGACAGTACCACGGGATGGCAAGGATGAGGAGTGAAAAGAATCCGCATTCATTGCTGGTGGGAATGGGAAGATGGTCCAGCCACTTTGGAAGAAAGCTTGGCAGTTTCTGATGAAGCTAAACATGGTCTTATCATGTGATCCAGCAATCATGCTCCTTGGTGTTTACCCAAATGAGTTGAAAACTTATGTCCACCCAGAAACCGGTGCACAAATGTTTATAGCAGGTTCATTCATAAATGCCAAGACTTGGAAGCAACCAAGATGTCCTTCAATCGGTGAACATACAAACAAACTGTCATACATTCATGCAATAGGATATTATGCAGAAAAAATATTTAAATGAACCAACAAGCCATGAAAAGGTATGGAGGAAGTTTAAATGCATATTGCTAAGTGAAAAAAGTCAATCTGAAAAGCTTGCACACTGTATGATTCCAACTATATGACATTCTGGAAAAGGCAGAACTATAGACGGTTTTTAAAAGCCAGTGATTGCCAGTGGTTTTGGGGGAAAAGAGGAGGATCGAATAGGTAGAACACAGAGAAATTTTAGGGCAGTGAATCTGTTTTGTATGATATTGTATTTGTAGGTTCATAACATTGTGCGTTTGCCAAACCCATAGAACTGCACAACACAAATACTGAATCTCAATGTAATCTATAGGATTTAGTTAACAGCGTATCAATATTAGTTATTGGTTCATCAGTTGTGACAAATTTACCACAATAATTCCAGATATTAATAATGGGAGAAACCGTGGGAAAGGGGCACACGAGAACTCTCTGGACTTTCTGCTCGATTTTTCTGTACAAGTAAAACTGCTCTAAAATACAAAGACTGTTAATTTTTAAAATGCACTTTACTATGCAGCATTATTGTACAGTCTCTTATTTGTTAAAATACACATGCAATATGGGCTGAAGAAGGAATCTAGAACATACAAATCAAAATGTGAGCATTCCTCTTGGTATGATAGAATTGCATTGGGGTGTTTTGCTTATCTGTAATTTCTAATTTTAAAATACGTATTTCTTAAGTTATTAAATATGTATTAAAGAAGGGAGAGGGTTTTTTTGCCTTGAGAATCAAGCTCTTGATGCAAACCCCTAAATATTAACTATAGCCCTCATCAATCTGAGCTTACCACGTTCTGGGCATTTTGCATGCAATAACTGATTCAACTCCCGAAAGTTAGATCTTTTATGCTCATTTTACAGATGCAAAAACCGAGACATGAATTACCTTGCTCAATGTCACAGATGTCCCTGTAATTTTGAGAAGGACAGGCCAAGCACACTTTTCTTCATTTTTGATTCTAGGTAGTCCGTTTTATAGGATTGTGTTTACCAACCTTCTGTGTGTGCGTAGGTACGTATACGGGCATGTTAATTGCCATACTACTAAGGTCTTCAACTCAACTATAGAGAAGAGTCATTTTACCTCCCCTGACTCAAGATTAGCGTCCTTCAGTGGGCGCAATGGAAGTTTGAACACATATCACGTAATCAGAGCCAGAAATTAGATTACATTAGCACTAAGCATTTTCCTGAATGGTGGTTCCTACCTAAAACTATGAAAGTCAAGTTGTTATTTTCAGATAATACCCCAGCCATGTGTCAGCAACAGGTACTAGCCTTATATTCTGGTTTCATATTTCTCATTCAGTTGTATCTAGAGTGGCCTTATAGATAACATCTTGTCAAAGGGGAAAATAGAATTTGTACTCATGTTTTTCTTTGCTCCCTATATGATCTCAGGCAGGGAAAATTGGTTGTTTGTGGTTTTTTAATTATTTGCACACAGAAGCTGATAAACATTTTATAACTATTTGAAAGGCTGTTTTATGAGACTTTTACTGTTAAAATGCCATACTGGTATGACTGTGAGAAGGATCTGGAGTGTCCGAGCTCTTGAGGCCAATCTTGACCACCTGCCTTATTTGGATTCTCCCAGAAGCAGATTCTGACACCTGAATTTAGGTGTGTCTCAACCAACTCAGGCTGCTGTAACAGAACACCAAAGACTGGGTAGCTTATAAGCAACAGAAATTTATTTCTCAGTCTGGGGGCTGAGAAGTCCACAGTTAAGGTGTGGGCAGACTCTGGTTCTGGTGAGGATCATAGAAAACCGTGTTCTCACCGTGTCCTCATACGGCAGAAGGGGTGAGGGAGCTCTCCAGGGTATCTTTGATAAAGATACAATCCCACTCATGAGGATGGAGCCCTTGTGACCTAATCACCTACCAAAGGCCCCACCTCCAAATGCCATCGCATTAGGGATTATGTTTCAACCTGTGAATTTGGGGGAGCAGAAGCATTCTGTCCACAACAAAGTTCAAGTAGCTTCCTTGGTAGGCAATCCCAGGAAACGCCGTTGGGGAGAGGGGCAGTTAGGCAGGGAGAGGAAGGAGCCAATCCAGGGTGCACTAGGAATCAAGCCAGCCGGAGCTTCTGGTGGAGAGGCCCTTTCCCAGTGAGCCACTCTGTGCTAAGAACATGCTGTACTTGGGCACGGCAGCTGGCCAGCCGCTCCCACACCAGGCCGAGGGTCAGCCACAGCTTCTCTCTTCCTTTCTCTGGGTTTCCTGCTTATCCCATCATGGCACTCCCCCAGAAATACACCCTGAGACAAGGAGCGAGTAGGTATTTTCTACAGGAGGTAACAAGGAAATCCTGGTGGGGAGCGGGGAAATGAGACAGGCCAGGGATGCCAGCCAGCAGGGGCACATGTAGCCCACCGGGCACTCTGGGGAATTGATCCCCCAGACTCCCCGAGGTCCTGTTTGTTGTTAGAGGTGGCGGTGAGCACTGTGGGGGGATCATGTGGGGCCCCGGCAGCCTTTGCCACTCCTCCTTTCCTGCAGAAGGTGACTTGTGCCTTTTGGGGGACACAGGCACTATGCTTGCAGGGAGGGCTTGGTATTCCGCAGGATGTAGCCCTGTGTCTTTCCATGTGCTCTACTTGCAGAGGCTTTTATATAGTGTTTGGAAAGTCTGGAAAGGCAAATCTTCCTGGTTCCCTGGTCCACATTCCTCCTTCCCACACAAAATCGTGTCACGCCGTGCCCTTTCCCATTGGCCTCCTCTGGTATATTTGGGAGATTAGATTCCTGAACTCAGAATGGGGACAGGCATGGGTGGCACCTGCCTTACCAGAACTGTCTTCAATACGGAGTCCAAGACTCCTCATTTAGACCCTGCTGTGAGCAGCAGGGATTCTCAAGGCTGCTCATGGATAGGTGTGGCCTTCGGAACCAACTACTGTGTATTTAATCTCCAGTGCGATGGAGAGAGAGACAGAGGATCCAACTCAAGCCTTCTTCATGAAGGGGGTAGGGAGGAAAGACAGACTTAAAAATTTATTAGCATCTAATCCAGTTAAGATTTTCTCCACCATATGCCAGCACAACAGCACATTTGAAATGTGTACTAATTACCCCTGTTGTATCCTGTGTGTACGCTTTCTACGCAGCCCCTGACCTTTTCGTTAATAAGTTTGCGTTGCATTCATTGACCTGAAACAAATTGAATTCAGTGGCACTCACTCAAGAATTGAATTACATAGTCTTCTTAATTGGTCTCTTATTTAAATGTGAGAAAGTAACGGCTTGCCACCTGTAATATGTTTTCAACAAAATAAAATTGGAATTCTAATATTTTTCCCCATGCTAGGGAAGGGTTTGGCCATGAAAATACCATTCTCTTATGATATCCAAAAATAAAATTCTCTGAATTTTTTTCACTGCCAATGCCGTGAAAAAATGCCTATATAGACACATATTAATTAGAGAGATTTATGCAAATCAGCTGGGCTAGGAAGGCTTTTCCTGGAAGTGGCCCTTAGAATAGGCAGCAATCCATCCCCGTTGCCACCAGTTTTACTGCCTTTCCCTCCCCAGCTCTTGGATTTTGGATTATGTGATTTAATATACCTCTGGCTGGCAAAATAGAAAGCGTTAAGACGGGAATATGTTAAGGATGCGAAGATCTTTTCCGCTGCATTTGTTAGTTTTAAGTCCTTGAGCCTCATTGTCTGTTGGCTGGAGGGGTGCAGAAATCTAATTTCAGGAGTTTAGTGATGTTCTCCTATTGACGGTTTCACAGCCAATAGATACTGCGGGTAACATTGTTCTTAACACCGTTCACTCATCGCTTTCCTCGGAGGATTCTTGCAAGCGATCAAAGAGATAGGAGCGGCTGGAAATTTTGGGCTTTGCTTTCTAATTCCAGTGTGAAATTAATTGTCCCAACTGCAAAGAACGACTTACTCCTTTACTTACTATATTTAACTTAAAAATGCAAATGTTATTAGTGGACTGATCACTGATAAGGGTGCCTTTGTGCCCGGCTTTAACCTCTATTAGTGAGGATTATGAGGACGTAGCCACATTGGCATTTTCTAAGTGTCACCGTGACAGCACTTGCTGCACAAATGCCTAGCTGTCACCGTGAGTTTTATCACTCGGTTTTTCCCTCCGAATGTAGACTAATAAGCCCAGAAATTACAATTGCCTCCCTGCCGAATCTGTGATAGGCGGAAATAATGATATCAGTGCCCTGCTAATCTTCTTGCCTCTGCGCTTGGCACTGTCCTATTGAGTCACCTGTCACACTCCGCTTTGATGAGGCGAATTCAATCTCCCTGCTGTAATGACAATGGGGCCATTTTAATGTTTGGAAATGATTATGTGGAAGCTTCACAGTGCTCTGTCTTGGCAAGCAAACCAAGGCACTGTGCACGCCAGGAGAGCGGGCTCTGGCTGTCGGGCAGGCAGTGAAGATGCTGAGTTATTATTAGGATTTAGACGTAGAAGTCAGCTTCCTTGTGAGCCTTCCGTGGTGGCCTTGCAGGAGGGAAGAAGGATGGGGAGGGGAAGAGGCGGGATCACTGCTGCTGAAGCATAGCCATTGGCTAATCTCTCAGTTGTCTACACTAATTTGTCTCCAGAAGGGTTTCCCAGGACACCTGTGTTGTTCAGGGAGGCCGAGTGGCTGGAGCTTATAAATAATTGTGGTGACACTACCAGCATCATTGGCTGGGGCTTTTGGTGTGTGGATTGTGGAATTCTTCTTCAGGACATTAACCAAATCAAATTACTCTTACGGCAGGCCTAATCTTTCGTGGTTATTTGAGAATAACACTGCTGTAGAACCAAAAAATACACATAACTTGGAAAACAGCAGGGGTCAGTGAGAATCTGGAGCAACCAGAACCCGCTGCTGATGTTGATTTCTAAAACCACTTCGGAAAAGCAGCAGTCTCCACTAAAGCCAGACATATATAAACCCAGCAATTTTTTTATTGATACAGAATATTTTGCATATTTATGAAGTGCATGTGAGTGTTTGTTACATGCATAGAATATCAAAACCAGCAATTTTGTCCTTGGTAGATACCCAACGGAGATGCAAGTGTGTACCTGACAAAGGACATGAACTAGAATGTTCATAGCAGCATCCATCATGACAATGCCAAACTGAAATTCATCCAATTGCCCAACAACAGTAGAATGGATTGGGGACTGGTTTTCAGTGGAGTACCATGCAGTCATCGGAATGAAGGAACTGTGTGGATGGATCTCACAAACAGGATGTTGGATGTAAGAAGCCAAGCATGAAAGAGTGCATATGTAAAAAATTCCGCTTATAGGGGTTCAGAGGCAAGTAAAACTGCTCTATGGTGTGAGAAGGCCTTGGTGGAAGTAAGGACTGGGAGAGGACACATGAGGAGCTGCTTGGGGCTGGTAAAATGTTCTGCTGGTAAAATGTTTTGTCCTCGATCTGGGTGCTGGTTATAAGTATTGTATTTGGTTTTGGAAAATTCACTGACTTATATTCTTTTCTGTGTGTACATTATGCTTTTAATAAAAGTATAATGCATACTTTTAATAAAAGCCTTAATGTTTTTAAAGCAATCTATGAGGAATCTGTGCATCTCTCTGCCTCAGTAGCACAAGTGGTCGGAGATAAACATTGAGCATACATGGCCATAAACGTGGAAACAGTAGTCCCTGAGGACCACTAGAGGCAGGAGAGAAGGAGGGGGTGTGGGCTGAAAAACTACCTATTGGGTACTATGCTCACTACCTGGATGATGGGATCAGTACCCCACACCTCAGCATCACACAATATACCCATGTAACTAACCGGAATATGTAACCCCTGGAGCTAAAATAAATGTTGAAATTTGAAAACAAATAGTACGAGGGGACTAAGAATAGAAAAAATCACTTCATGGACCTCACTAGTGACCAGCTCTGCTTACAGATGCCACCACCATAGGGGTGAAGAATCGGATGCCCAGGGCTGCTTCCCAAACTCCTACAAACATGTAACAAATTATTTCTGCCCTGCCTCATACCGTAGCTTTTCTGATGCATTTGCCAAATCAAGTCATGTGAATGAAAAGAGCTCTCTTTTGGAACTACTATTTATACATAGCTTCTCCATCTGAACGATAAAGCTCAAGGAAAGCATTTTTATCTCTAGTAATCATATCCCAGAGGGACAGCAGCTCACAGGACATACAACCCTGAGTCTCTGATCCTTCTAGAAGGGGAGGTCCTAAGCTCCTTGTTAATGTGGAAATAAAAGGTGTACAGAAACAAGCCGTCATTCATCAGGCAAAGTCACGTGCAATCAGATTTGGCTCTAATGTAAATTGCTTGGCTTGTTTCCAAAGCAAAATGGAGATGCCCCTAGCCAGTTAACTAGTCTTCAAACTCACTCTCTGCCTTCATTTGTTCCTTCTTGGAATCTGTTTTGTTCATCTTATCTGTCCATACATAGGGTTTATTAAAGTTAGTGTTCACTGGCTTATAGCTATCAAAAAAGTCAACAGCATAGGTCAGACACAGTGGCTCACACCTGCAATCCCAACACTTTGGGAGACTGAGGTGGATGGATCACCTGAGCTGAGGAGTTTGAGACAAGCCTGACCAATATGGTGAAATCCTGTCTCTACTAAAATACAAAAATTAGCCAGGCATGGTGGTGAGCACCTGTAGTCCCAGCTACTCGGGAGGCTGAGACAGGAGAATTGCTTGAAAGCGGGAGGTGAAGGTTGCGGTGAGCCAAGATCACACCATTGCACTCCAGCCTGGGCAACAAAGCAAGACTCCATCTCAAAAAAAAAAAAGGCAACAGCATACACATTTTTCTTATTACACAAGATTCTTAGCAGGCTTTTAGTCTTTTTAAAACATGGAAACAGATTAATGCTTTTGTTTTTAATAATACCAGTAAGTATGATAATATCAATGAATCTACCCAATTCTAAATTATTTTCAAGGAAATAGGGTTTTCTCCACTGTCTGCTAGCAGTGTGATCTTGGGAAGGTTCATTAAACTCTCTGAACTTCCGTTTCTTCATCTGTATCATAGGAATAAGAAAAGTACTTGCTGCAAGGGTTATTATGAGGATAAAAATGATATAATCCATGTAAAGCACTCAGAATGGAGCCCAGAATACATTGGACATACTGAATAAATGGTGGCTCCTAGAACATTGGTGATTATGATGCTATTTCTTTGAGCAAAACTCAACAGGCTTCCATTGCCTGGAAAACAAAACCCACCCTTGACTATGACATTCAAAGCCCTTTGTGACCTGACCCCTTGCACAGCCCTGAGATCTTTAATAGATCAGATCCCTCCCCATTTTCCATACCTGCTCTGTCTCTCCCTCTCTCCACCCCTTTCCCACAAGCAACTGTGATGGAATTTCCTCCTTTTCCTCCATCAATTTCTTCCAGTTTAAACCCTACAATATTTTCAAGGCACAGTCAAGAAGCTCTTTCTTTCATAAACGCTCTGCTCCCTTGGGTAGGGTCATAGTTCTGCGGCAGATTAATAGAGTGACTCTGCTGTTACCTGCCTGGTCCCCTGCACACCCCAGCCTCCCTTGTTTTGATCAATAAAATGTGAGCAGAAACCAGGTGAACACTTCCAGGATATGGTTGTGAAAAGCCCATGCTCAGTCCTTTACTTCCTGCTACAGCAACCTCAGAAGTCACATGGTTCCAACGAGGCAGCTACAGGAGGGCTGCACTGCTATCAGCTCAGGTCCCTAAGCGAGTGGAGGACAGCCTCAGATTACCTGGGGATGGTATCCAAGCCTTTGTTGCGTAAACCACTGACATAGTAGTTTGGCGCAGTAGCCAAGCCTAGTTAGTAGACCTTCCTCCTCCATGCTCACAGATCCCTCAGAATCGCTACCTTATTAGGCACTGTATTTGTAGCAATTAGGAGATGTGTGTGTGTGTGCATGCACAAGTACATGCACAAACTTTCTTCCCAACAACACTGTATGCTCCTAGATTTAGAGAAGTCAGCTTCATCGTGGCCTCTCCCACAGCCCCTATCATGTACTGGAACTAAGTGGGAGTTCAGAAATATTTATTGAATGGATTGTGCCTCCCTTGTTTCTGAATGAAGACAAACTCGAATGGGTAAAGGTGATGCTTTAAGTGAGGATATTTTTCCCTGAACATGATAGTAAACATGATTATTGTCCAGCTTGAGGAATGCCTTCTCTTTCAGTAAAAGAACCCCCTAAGATAGCTCCCAGCTAGCTGTGTGTGCAGCAGCACCACAGAGCCCCATTGCGGCCAGCTGTCCCATGTTGTGCCAGGCTCCCCCTTCCCTCTGAGACTGTTCTCAGCCTTACTGGTTGAGACGTAAGTAATCAAGGACCATAATTTTTGGAAAGTTTGTGAATTTGAATAGGTAAATGGTGGTGGCGGTTTTTTTCTGAATGCAGCTCTCCCCGGAGTGACAGCATGTGTGCCTATGTGTGTAGTGTGTCTAATTCCTTTCATTAGTGAGTCCACATGTGTCAAATGGGTACAGATGATGGATTTCTACCAAAGCTAAGCCCAAGGCATCATGGTGCTGCTGTCTCTTTGTGCAGATTATTGCATAGAGAGGAAGGGAAATTCCTGCAGTGCAGGGGACATTTGTGTACCTTCATTTTATTTCTGTTCTGCACTGCTTGCAGCTACAACCTCTTTATACATAAAATAATCGTTTGTAATGATGGCCAGTCTTTCATTTACATTTCCGAAAAATTCAGAGAGAGACTGTTTCAGGTTCTTCAGAGAACCCTGATTATTTTATCTGACTTGACACAAAAAAAATGAAAAATTGAAAAGAGTGAGCCCTGGTTTGATTGAATTAACTGTGAGTTTATTTATTTGGTGGACAAATTATCTGTGGATCCAGCTATAATCTTGGTCTAAGAAACCCCTAAAGAAAACAAAACATCAATTGGGTTAACTTCAGAGAGATTTGGTTTAAACAAGACATTAAAAAAGTATTATATATCTTAGAAAAGAGGTGAAATAAACAGGAAGAAAAGGTATTCTTCATGGGAATTTAAATTTCCGGATATCATTGAAACAATCAAAACAGCAAAAACAAGGATTAGTGAAGATGGAGTCATTTTTGCACTTACCATGAAAAGTGGAAACTATGCCGTTAGAGGGGAAGGAGACTAGTACAGAGTCCATTCTGAGGGGGAGAAAGGGGCTCCCCAGTAGGTCTGGATAAAAGGCTGTTGTTTGCAGCCTTCTATACACATGGAAACCTTTGTAAAGGAAGAGCTGTGCTGGGAATGAAGAATGTCAACAGTGTCCTTGGAAATGTTTATGCTTCCAAAAGGAACAGACATCTACTCCAGGTGAACGTGTCTCATTGCTGAGCGATGTATCCCAGGATGGGGTTTGCAAATGGGGTCCCAAACGAAGCTAAAGGGTATGTGAAGAAAATATGGCTCCCAGGACAAACCACACATTTAAAATGCACACCCAAACATCAAAAGCAGTGACTACAGGAGTGAGATTCTAAGTCTTTGCAGACTAGAGACTGCTGTAGACCAACCAGCATGGCCATGTTAGCAGGTTCCTCTGAACAAGGTGTCTACAAGGTTTCTACTCCTTAGAAAAAAGTTCACCAGCGACTCATGAACACGGTAGATAAGCTAGAAATTGCAGGTATCTGAAAAGCAAGACAAGTCTCTTCTACTCCAATCAAAGGCTAATGAAAGCATCTTTAGAGCCTTACCTTGTGCATTGTATAAGCTGGAATCTTAATATTAAACATGTGCCAGATGATCAAAGGATTCTCGGTCATCAACCAAGTGCATGCCTATTTTTGGAGACAGCAATTTTGATAGCCCTCTTCATATTTCCAGAGACTCGGGAGCAGCCAAGAGGGCTCCTAGAGAAAGGTTTTAAGTGAGCTTAATCGCTCCTTACTGCAGAGTAGGTTTAGCATATGCCCTTCGAAAGTTAATAACCCTACTCGTGTGTCATCAGCACAGGATGCCTGGCTCTCTGACTCTCTCTAGGTGCTCAGCATACTCGAAGCTTGAGCAAAGAAGACACTGAGGAGTGGTTTAGCAGATAAAAAAAGGCACAAGACATTTTTTCTGTTACCTGGGCATACTATAACAAAAGAAACAACAAAACTCATTTAAACCAGACCTTTCTATGTATATTAAAATTCATAGATATGTCTAGTTTGAATGTCTTGTTGTTTCTTTTAAAATCTTGAGTAATCTTAAAAAGAAATTCTCATTCCTCAGAGGAAGTTTGCAAACACATATGCATAGCTTATAAAACAAGGACATTGTCTCTTCTCAGAACAATAGCTATATTGGGGCAGGTTCCCTAGAAGCGGACCCAGAACTGGATTCCTAAGCAGGTATTTTCTTATGGAAGTGCTCCTAGAGAAGACAGAAAGGGGACAGGAAAAGATAAAAAGGAAATGAAAAAAGCCAAACAAGAGAGTGGTCTTGGGCAAAGTCATGCACGAGGGTAACTTGAGCGTCATCTCACAGGGGAACTCCGGAAACTGGATTACACCTCACAGTTCTCTCAACCTGAAGCAAAGATTCAAAGCCAGAGGAAGACCCTCCCATGAGAAGGGAAGAGCTGTCTGAGGGGATATAGGCAAAGTGCTAGCAGCATCTTCTAATGGTGGAAACCTTTATGGGGCATGTGGCATGAAGAGAAAGGAGAAAAAAGTAGTAAAAATTGGGAGAAAGTATAACAGGGGAAACAATTAAATATTCTTTTCAAAAATCAGGACAAAAGCTCAAAACATCACAGGGGGCAGGTAGGATTGTTAGACTTGTTATGAAGTTGGGGAGGCAGCCTCCAACATGGCCTTGTATTAGTCAGTGTTCCCTAGAGGGACAGAACTAATAGGATAGATAGGTAGGTAGGTAGGTAGGTAGGTAGATAGATAGATAGATAGATAGATAGATACATAGATAGATAGATACATAGATAGATAGATAGATGATAGATAGATAGATAGATAGATAGATAGATAATAGATAGATGATAGATAGATAGATGATAGATAGATGATAGATAGATGATAGATAGATAGATAGATGATAGATAGATAGATGATAGATAGATAGATAGATGATAGATAGATAGATAGATAGATGATAGATAGGTAGATAGATGCTAGATAGATAGATAGGTAGATAGATGCTAGATAGATAGATAGGTAGATAGATAGGTAGGTAGGTAAGTAGGTAGATAGATGATAGATAGATAAAGGGGAGTTTATCAGGTATCAACCTACATGATCACAAGATCCCACAATAGGCTGTATGCAAGCTTGAAGAGCAAGAAGAGCCAGTCCAAGTCTCAAAACTGAAAAACATGGAGTCCAGTATTTCAGGGCAGGAAGAATCCAGCACAGGAGAAAGACGTAGGCTGGGAGGCTAAGCCCATCTTGCCTTTTCATGTTTTTCTGCCTGCTTTATATTGGCTGGCAGCTGATTAGATTGTGCCCAGCAGATTAAGGGTGGGTCTGTCTTCCTTAGCCCACTGACTCAAATGTTAATCTCCTTTGGCAACACCCTCACAGACCCAACCAGGACTAAAACTTTGCACCCTTCAGTCCAATCGAGTTGGCAGTATTAACCATCACAACCCTCCTCTTAGAAGATTCACACCCTTGTGGAGGCTCTTCCCACATTGAATCACGGTTGGTTTGTGTAGCCAATGGAATATGGCAAAAGTGATGGCGTGTCACTTCTTCTGACTAGGTTCCAAAAGATAGATTGGTTTCTGACTGTCTTTTCTGGATGGCTTGACTGGGGGGAAGCCTGCTGCCATGTTAAGGAACTCAGGCAGCCCTGTGGAAGGTGAGGAACTGAGGCCTCCAGCCAACAGCTGTGTGAGTGAGCTGTTGGAAACAGATGGTCCAGCCACCACCAAGCCTTCAGGAGACCACAGCCTCTGCCAACATCTTGACTGCCATCTCTAAAGAGACACTGAGAGCCACTCAGCTCAGCCACTGGCAAATTTCTGGCATAATTTGTTATGCAGCAAAAGATAACTAATGCAGGAAGCATGTTTTCAAAGCATGATTCTGTGTGCCTGTGGGTGGTACCAAATGCTAGAGTCAAAGCAAATCCAGACACTAAACCTAAAAGGAAGTGCAGAACCAGGCCAGGGTGAAAATACAGGGACAGAGTCAACAACCAAGGAGTCCACGAGGGGCTGGAAACGTTCCCCATGCCGTTGAGTAGATTCATCCCCAAATGGGGACAGAACGGGTTCCAGGTGGCTAAAGGAACCAGGAGTAAATGTAAAACAAGAAAAATTTTAGACAGATGTTTATTATAAATGATTAAAATAAAACTTCACCTAAGGTAACTTCAATCATCTAGTAATTTGTTTTTAGAGAACACTATTGGTTGTCTATCCAACAGCTATCCAGCCCTCTTTTCCCTGATGCAGAGCTCACCTGCCACTTCAGAGACGATAATGATGAGCTGTTCTCTTTCCCTGCCTCCTAGTAGCTAGGTCACGGCCAATGGAACCCACGGGGCAGTCTGCAAAAGGGGTTTTTGGAAAGGTTTTTCATAAAAAGAGCACCATGTAGGGCAAAATGCCCGTTGTGCCAGCTTCTAGACCTTTTTTTTTTTTAATTTTTAATTTTTGTGGGTAGATAGTAGGTATATATATTTATGGGTTACATGAGATATTTTTATACTTGCATGCAATATGTTATAATCACATCAAGGTAAATAGGGTATCCATCACCTCAAGCATTTATCATTTGTATTTCAAACAATCCAATTATACTCTTAGTTACTTTTTAATGTACAATTAAATTAGTTTTTACTATAGTCATCCTGTTGTGCTAGCAAATCCTAGGTCTCATATATTCTAACTATTTCTGGTACCCATTAACCATCCCCACTCCCCCGCCCCACTCCTCGCCACCCCACCTTTGGATCTTGAGTGAGAATATGCTACTTGGGTTTGCAGCGGCTGTCTTGCTATCTGAGGAGAAAGCAAAAATGTCCACAGAGAAGCCAACTCAGGGCCCTGACACCTGTGAGCAGCTGAATGAATGAACCCCAGAACAACCTGCCTCCAGACTTGCTGCCAGAAAGAAAACTCAGCTTCAGTTTTTAGTCGGATGTCCTGTCACTTGCCACCAGTTAGGTCTGTTACTGTATAGCAAACCCTCCTAAGATTGTGACTTAAAAGAAAAACAAGTATTTATTTTACTCACGAATCTGGTGGTTGAATGGCTTAACTGGATGATACTTGCATGGGTTTCTCATGTGGTTGCATTTAGATGATGGCTGTGGCTAGGGTCATTTTGAAGGTGTTTTTACTCATATGTCTGGCTCCTGGGCTGAGAAGACTCAGCATCTGGGGTTAGGAAGACCTAGGGGGCAAGAAGAGCTGGGGCTCCCCAATTACCTCTATCTGTCTCTGTCCAGCCATCATCTATCGTATATCTGCCATCTGTCTGTCATATTGATCCTATCACCTATATCTATTCTAGTTATCTATCTACCTATCAGTCACCTATCATCTATCCTAACTGTCATTCATGTATCCATCTAATGGCCTCAGGGAAATCAGGTGGGACCTCTTACATGGTAGCCAAAGGCCTCCAGAAAGAATGTTCCCAGAGTACAGGCAAGGCCTTTTCTAACCCAGCCTTGGAAGTCACACAGTCTCACTTTTCCCAAATTCTATTCATCATGTAGTTACAAAGGTGGGCCCTTCATTCAAAGGGAGGGAACGTAGATTTCACCTCTTGATGGTAGGAGTTGCAAATAATTTTTGGATGTGTTTTTAAGCCACCACAAGCAACCTAACTAGTACTTTTGGGTCCTACTGTTTGTTCCTCCACACGATGACTTCCCACATTATTCTTACTGGGAGAGCTGGTCTCCTCTTCAGAATGCTTATAAACTCTTCCAGCCCTGAGAAACCTTTCTAGGGCCCAAGATGGTACCCAACCCTGGGGCAACTCCTTCCAGTTAGCAGGATAAGTCTTCTGAGACAGTGACCTGAAGGAGTAAGCTGTCCCTATAAGGCCAAGATGATTCCTTGAAAAGGGGCGATATTTTAATAACTACCGGTTTATACTTGGTGCCACTGCATAATGGAGTTTGTGTTTCTCTTAACCTTTCTTGCTAGCTAGGAAGCTAAGAGTATATTGGACGCCAGTTGTGGTGATTCTGCTGTGATTTGGGTCCCCCCACCCACCCCAAAGCAGACTCTAAAATGAGGAATGTGTGCAAGTGGCTTACTTGTCAAATGCTTCCCGAAAGCAGTATGAGGGAACAGGGAAGGGAGGAAGAGAAGGGTGAAAAGCTAACAGAAACTGTGTTAATGAACAGGTTATCACAGGGCAACCTGGGACTGGGTAGAGTCATGCCTGGCTGCCCCACCGTGGTCAAGGAAGCTTGGGTCCTTGTCCACCATCTCCGGTCCTTCACTGGCTGGGGGTCACTCCTGGGAGTACTCACTATATAGCACTTCTGGGCTGCCGACCTAGAGAGACACAGAAAGCCATCAGCACATACAGGACCATCTACAGGAGACCCCAACGGCAAGCCAAGGAGATATGGCAGGACACTCACAGTGTCTCAACCACCAGCTCCCAGTACAAACATCCCTCTCCCGTCTCTACCATAGCAGACTTTCCGCCACCTCAAATTCTTTTTTAGAAGTAGGCAGAGTACCCATTATTTTTCAAAAACAAGATTCATTCATTAGGGTTTGTCACATATTACACTGGAGTGTATTTAAGAAGTGAACCTTGGATTTGTGTAATGGAGGAGCCGAGGTGCATCTCAGCTGATTATGATTCAAGCTGATCAAAAGACGGCGGGAGGGAAACGTGCTCACCTCCAGTAGACCCCTGGTGCTCGTTGACTCATTAACCAGAAACTGATGATCCAGATCTCCTGCTTCGCCTCCCACCCCCACCAGCTGCTCGCCTTTTTCCCTTTCACTGCTCGTTAGCACCCATGGCAAAGGCACAGTGGTGGGATCAGAACCACATGAGTCCTTTGTTTCTATTGATTCAGGCCTGCCTGAATGAAGCAACAGAGAATATAAGTTTTTCATTTTTTTACTGTGGTAAAATGTAAAACATAAACTTTACCATCTTAACTTTAAGTGTACAGTTTGGTGGCATTCGGTGCCTTCACATTGTTGTGCAATCGTCACCACCATCACCTCCAGAACTTTTCAACAGATTGTAGATTTTGGGTTGTCTGTGAAGTTTGGTTTTTCGTTATGTCTATCTAGAAATTCAAGAGTTGGCTAGACTAAGTATGTTGTCACTTCTGGAGAGCTAATACAAAAGTTCCTTTTTATAAGTTACTGATTTTTATATGTTTAGGGTATACAAATGCAGATTTCCTACACATATATATTGCCTAGTGGAAAAGTCTGGGCTTTGAGTGAACCCATCACCCAAATGGTGAGCATTGTACCCCACAGGTAGTTTTTCAACCCTCACCCCCTCCTACCCTTCCACCATCGTCTGTTATGTCACTCTGTATGCCCAAGTGTAGCCATCGTTTAACTCCCACTTAGAAGTGAGAACCTGCAATATTAGACTTTCTGTTTCTAAGTTATTTCACTGAGGAAATCCATGTGGCTGCGAAAGATACAATTTCATTATTTTGTATGGCTGAGTGGTATTCCATGCTGTCTTTCTCTCTATATACAGATATAAAGATACATAGCTTTTTAGTATTTGATATCAAAGGTACTAAAAATAATGAACATTTTTGGTATATATATACACACACATATACACACACACACACATATACCAAATTTTAAGAGTTGACTGGATTAAGTAAAATGTCACTTCTGGAAAGCTAATAAAAAAATTTTCTTTTTTTAAATAATTTTTTCCTCCAAAGCTACTGCAAATCAAAAAATTTTCCTTTTTATAAAAATTAGTTATTTTATATGTAAAATTTATAATATATAATTTATATATTTAATATATAATTAATTACTTATTATATAATATACTTATATTAAATACATGTTACATATCATATATTTATATTTATATAAGTAATATAAATTATAAATTTTAAATATATTTTATAGTTATATCATATATAATATATAATTTGTATTATATATAATTTATATTATATATAAAATATATTGTATACCAAAATGTGGGTTTGTATACACCAAAAATGTTCATTATTTTTAGTACCTTTGAAATTAGATATTAAAAAACAAAGATGTATCATTTAGCTATTGCTATAATAAACCACTGCTATAATGGCTTAAAACAATGATCACTTTAAAGAATCGTGATGCATATACACCAGGGAATACTATGCAGCCATAAAAAAGGATGAGTTTGTGTCCTTTGCAGGGACATGGATGAAGCTGGAAACCATCATTCTCAGCAAACTAACACAAGAACAAAAAACCAAACACCACATGTTCTCACTCATAAGTGGGATTTGAACAATGAGAACGCATGGACACAGGGAGGGGAACATCACACACTGGGGCCTGTCGGGGGTTGGGGGGTTAGGGGAGCAAACCACCATGGCACATGTAAACCTAAGTAACAAACCTGCACGTTCTGCACATGTGCCCCAGAACTTAAAGTATAACAATAATGATAAAAACAACGATCATTTATTTAGTCACTATCCTAAGTAACAGCAATTTGGGCTGGGCTTAGTTTGGCAATTTTGCCTATTTGAACCAGACACAGTTGATCTTGGCTGGGCATGCTCTGCTGTCAGTTGCCAGGGCGGCTGAAGACTGGCTGGCATGGGGTGGCTCAGCTGGGATGGCTTGTCTCAGCTCCATGGGAGCTCTCATCCTCCAGCAAGCTTATTGATATGGTGGCTCAGCAGGACCTCAAAAGCAGCGAGAGGGCCAACGCTCAAGAGCTTTACATGTCTCTGCTCACATCACATTTACTACTGTCCTGTTGACCAAAGCAAGTTCCATGATCTAGCCTAGAGTCTATGTGAGAGGGATCTACCAAAAGGCATGTATAGAGGGAGGAATGAACAAACTGGGACCATACCTGTAATGAATCCACTACAGATGTTATCCTTTCGGAGGCTATAATTCTATATGAAGATAATGGTTCTTCTGAGATTGCTTAACATCCCAGACCCTCTCTGATGCCCAAACATTCTCAAGAGTTGAATTTGTGTAACTGACATAATTGAGCCTCAGTTATGACCCTAGCAGCAGTCGGCCATCTTTATAATCCACAAAACCACAGCATCCAAATCACCATTTTTTCCCTCTGACTCAGCTAGGTGGAAATCTAGTTGGCCATTGTGGTTTGTGTTACCTCTTCTGATGGTCATCTTACATCATTTCTTCTGGTCCTAAGAAAATTGAAGGGGTTGGAAGACGTTTGTGCCACTGGAGAGGAAAAAGTAAGGGAGAGAGAAAACTGCAGAATTGGCTTCCCTCTTCCTTTTTTTTTTTTTGAGATGGAGCTGGAGTGTATTGGTATGATGTTGGCTCACTGCAACTTCCACCTCCCAGGTTCAAGTGACTCTCCTGTCTCAGCCTCCCAAGTAGCTGGGATTGCAGGCATGTGCCACCAAGCCAAGCTAATTTTTTGTATTTTTAGTAGAAACAGGGTTTCACCATGTTGGCCAGGCCAGTCTCAAACTCCTGACCTCAGGTGATCCAAGCGCCTTGGCCTCCCGAGTGCTGGGATTACAGGTGTGAGCCACTGTTCCCAGCCCCCTCTTCCATGTTTTAACATCTGCTCCTATCTCCAATCCAAACTATGTTCTCCCCATTTTGGTTTAATGATCCTTCCTATTTAAAGTGTTCTGAAATAAAAGAGTAAATATACTTTGTTTCTCACATCAGAATTTGAGGAAATGAAAAATATGATTCTTTTTATTATCTGGATCAAGAAATCTGCAATAAATTGAGAAACCCATAACCACAGATTAACGGGGTCAAGAACATTTCTTTTATTATTATTATTAGTTATATTTCATAGAAATAATACTCTCCTAGTAGTAAATTCCCTGTCCTTCTTACCCCAGACCTCTAGTTTCCAGTCACCTGCCCAACATGCATCCCCTATGACTAGTTTCTTATATCCTGTACGCTTATACATGCAAACATATGTACATGTGTGTTACACATATACAGACACTCCCCAATTCATGATTTTTCAACTTCACAACGGAACGAAAGCAATACATGTTCATTAGAATCCATAGTTTGAGTACGCATACAACACAGTATTCAATAAATTACATGAGATAGTCAACACTTTATTGTAAAATAGGCTTTGTGTTAAATAATTTTGCCCAATTGTAGGCTAACGTAAGTGTTCTGAGCACATTTAAGGTAGGCTAGGCCAGATCAGACTATGATGTTTGCTACATTCGGTGTATCAAGTGCATTTGCAGCTTATGATATTTTCAATTAATCATGAGTTTTTTGGGACATCATCTCGTGTTAAGTTGAGGAGCATCTGTGTAGTAGATCGAAGCATATGAAATTGCCACTGTGGAAACATGTTTGATCTATAAAAGTAACAATGTCATATCAATCAATCTGATATTTTTAAATCAATGAGAACATAACAAATAAACTGGTCTACATCTTGGGATTTTTTGTTTGTTTGTTATTGGAGACAGGGTCTCACTCCATTTCCCAGGATAGAATGCAATGGCACCATCATAGCTCACTGCAGGCTCCAACTCCTGGGCTCAAGTGAGCCTCCCGCCTCTGCCTCCCGAGTAGCTGGGACTACAGGAATTCACCATCATGCCCAGCTCATTTTTAAATTTTTTATAGAGATGTGGTCTCACTGTGTTTCCCAGGCTGGTCTTGAACTCCTGGACTCAAGCAATCCTCCCATCTCAGCCTCCCAAGTGCTGGTATTACAGGTATGATCATAGTGCCCAGCCAGGATTTTTTACTTATCTATATATCCTAGAGGTCATTCTACATCAGCACATAGAGCCTGATATTATTCTTATTTATGATTGCCTAGGTAGGGCTACAGATTATCTAACCATTCCCTCTTGATGTACACTTAGGCTTGCTTCCAGTTTTCATTATTACAAATCTAATAATGAAATGAAAATATAATAATGAATTACTATATTTGAACTTGGGCATCTGCAGACAGGCGGCCAGGTGTATGTCAGACCAGTCTGCTGTCTTCCTGCCTCATGGTCCTCTGGCTCCCAAAAAGGTTCAAGCCATGAAGGAACCCCTCAGTAACTGGCTTATGTGTCACAAGACTTGAGGACTGATATTTATAAGGGACGCTGGCAACACCAACCGAAGTCTCTGTTCTTCCACTGTCCTCTTAACTTGGTTTGATGACAAAATCAGAAGGATTTGGACATCCCACAAACTTTCCATCTGTGGGAAGAAGTCTCTCCTTTCTGGAGAAAATACTGGTTTTTCAGACAGTCCTGGTTTCAGTTTTTAACTTTGCCACTCAGTAGCTGTGTGACCTTGGGCAACTTACTTACCCTCTCTGAATTTCACTTTCCTCTGCTATAAAATGGTATAAGATTCTGAAGTGAAATGATGCACCTGCCACATAGTAGGCCAACAAAAAAAATGAACATTTGCTCCTTAAACCAACCTTATTTCCATCATCAGAACACTTAGTGCTTTCCTGGGAGAGCCAGGCCTGTGATGTGTCTAAGGAACCGTGAAAAAGACAGTCTTCTGCAAGCCCTCCCTGCTCTCTGGCTTGCTACAGCAGCATTTGCTTTCTAATCTCAGCAATAGCAACTGATTGTGATTCCTACTATCTGAATTCGGTCCCCATCCTTGGCATGGAGAGATTGGCCTGAAGGTTTTATTAGTGAATAATAAAAAGCCAGAAGGCAAGACAACATATTCCTGTGACCCTTAGTAACATCACCAGATGATGTCTCATTTCCTCGCCTCTGGCTCAGTCCAGATGATCTGTAGACATGTAAGGTTTTTTTTTGTTTGTTTGATCGTTGTTTTGTTTTTTTATTTTTGTTTTCATTTTTTGAGATGGAGTCTCGCTCTATTGCCCAGGCTGGAGTGCAGTGGCATGATCTTGACCCATTGCAACCTCTGCCTTCCAGGTGCCAGTGATTCTCCTGCCTCAGCCTCCCACATAGCTGAGACTACAGGTGTGAACCATCATTTCCAGCTAATTTTTGTATAGATGGGGTTTCAACGTGTTGGTCAGGCTGGTCTCGAACTTCTAACTTCAGGTGATCCGCACCCCCCGCGGCCTCCCAAAGTGTTGGGATTTTGCCCAAGCCTGGACTTGTAAGTTATCCACCACCTCGGCCATTCCAGCTGTGGAGCATTGCATAAGGAGGAATAGCAGATCAGGGATGGAAAGGGAATCAACTGTTCCTAAAAGGAAAAACTGTTTACTCACACACACTCCTGAGAGCAAATGCACGGGTTTTCTACACCAAGCAGTGCGTCACTTCTCTGCAGACACCGACTGCAGTTGTCCCACAGTTTAATTCTGATACTAATGACGCAGAGTCAGCACAAACGCCACAGTGAAGGGCTCAGTTCCACCAAACCGTCCCCCACTTCAAATGCCAACTCCAAGTAATTGATCCCCAGGTTACCCACATTTCTGTCCAACTTGGCTACGAATTGAGGGTTCCCACAACCCCTTCCTCAGGTTCGATGACTTGCTGTAATGGCTAAGAGAACGCAGGAAAACATTTTACTTACATTTACTGGTTTAACATAAAGGATACAATGAACAACCAGATGAAGAGCTCTATAGGGAAAAGTATAGGGAAGGGGCTCAGGGCTTCCATGACCTCTCCAGGCGCACCACCCTCCTGTCACCAACCCAGGAGTTCGTGTTTCTTACAAAAGCATCGGTACATAGGAATGTTTCATTAAATCGTTGACTATTGGTGATTAAACTCAATCCCTAGCCCTTCTCCCTTCCCTGGAGGTTGAAGGATAGGACTGAAAGTTCCAACTCTCTAATCACATGGTGAGTTCCTCTGGCAACCAGCTCCCATCCTGAAGCCATCGAGGGGCCCAGCAAGTCACCCCATTAGCATAAACTCAGGTACAGCTGAAAGGGACTCATTATGGAAAGAACACTTCTCCCATTCCACTCATTCGCAAAATTCCAAGGATTTTAGAAGCTCTGTTTTTGGGGACAAAAAAACAAATATTATAACAAGAAATGCTCCTGTCACCCTAATCACTCAGGAAGTTACAAAGGTTTCAGAAGCTTTATGCCAGGAACCGGGGGAGAGACCTAATATATGTTTCTTATTACACCATAGGCCCTGACCCTACGCTTTTATTTATTTACTTTAGAATACTGCTTTTATCTTGACTTTTAAAATACATGCTCATTATGAAATATTCGAGTGATGCCTAAAAGTACAAAGAAAGAGCAAAAGCTTTCTGTCCAGAAATCATGATTTTCAACATTTGATGGGCACCATCTCAAACCTCTGTATTTGACTCACGCAACTCAAATGAGCAAAATGTAGGTAGAGGTAATTAACCAGGGGGAAAATGTCATGTTAATTACCTTATTCATTTACTTGTTTATTTTTTGTTTTCCAGCCCTCCCATCCTAAACCCTATACTGGAGAAGTCCATGAAGGCAGGAACTTTAGTTATCTTGTTCATCATGGAACCCTCTGAGCCTAGTGCAGTGCCTGGCATATAGCAGGCTCTCAAAAAACATTTGTTGAATGTTGAAATGTTTCTTCTTAGAAGGGCACAGTTTTGCACACCTGTGGTCCCAGCTACTCAGGAGGCTGAGGCAGGAGGATTGTTTGAGCCCAGGAGTTCAAGGCTGCAATGCACTATGATCACGCCACTACGCTCTAACCTGGATAACACAGCAAGATGCTGTCTCTAAAATAGATTTCTTTAAAAAAATTTTACAAAGTATTTCTTCTTAGATGTCCTCATGATTCTTTCTTTAACCTTGGGGTTCAATGGCTTCCCCAGGATATATCTCAGTGTTGATCGTCGTGTATAATCTTTTTCTGGGGCATTTTGCTCTATCAACGTTTCCTTATTTTAATAAAGTTCTCATCTATTCTATCTTTGAGTAGTTCTCCATTTTCCCGTTCTCTTTTTCAGAAACAGTGATCATGGATGTGAGGGTCTCCTCAGTCCACCATATCTATCATTTTCTTTGCACTTGCTTATAGTTGACGTAGCTATTTCATTTTGTGCAATTACCTCAAGGCTGTCTTTATTTTTGGGTATTTTCCCTCATAACCCTTAATTTCCTTATCACAAGGACACATCCTATCTCCGGTCTTGTGTCCTGGACTACTGTTGATCATAGCAAAGCTGTTCAGGGTACGTGCCTTCAGGGCTATGAGCAGGCTCTGGCTTTCCTTCCCCCTCCCTCCCCTCTCTTCCTCTCTGGAAGTTTTCCTTGACCAGGAGGCCAGGTCACAGGCAATAGAAACAGACAACCCACATAGCAACTGCTTTTTTTAGTCGCCCCTTCATCCCTGACCTCGCTATGAGCAATGGACAAATGACATTCTTATCTCTCCCCTGGCCCGCCCATGAAACTGGATCTTGACCCTCTAAGAATCCCTGGATATATTTTTCTTGATGTGGAGAAATGCTCTTGGAGAGGTACTTACGCTTCTCAGGTTTGCGGCAGCATGTGTCCTCTTGGCCTCGATTTCCTCATATTTGCCAGGAATGTGGCAGTTTGCGGTGTGATGTTGTGGCAGGGTGTACTTCATTGACGATGAATTATGTTCCCTCTAACTTTTGTCCTTTCGCTAATGTAGGTGGAGTTTAAAAGAAGAGCAGAGCAAAGATGCTACAGTGCTACTATTAGTAGGTATAAAGACTTGGCAGAGGTGAAAGAGATTTTTGCAATTGGGGATTACAGTTCTGGAACCAGCGGAATGCCTATAATGCTCTCACTTCTCAAGTTTACCCTCCCCAGCCAGGTCCCCGGTGAAGAACGCAGCTTAATGCACACACCACATGCCTCTCTAATGACATTTCCCACTATCATGCTGCATCTCGTCTCTGTTGTAATGAGAGTCATGTGACCCCCCCCAGGACATAGGCCAAGCACCCACTTACTTTTATGCTTCTTGAAAGTTATAGGTGTCCTGGTGATTTGCAGTCATGGGCAGGGACCCTTAAAAGAATAAGTAGCATTCACTTCTGGAGGAATAGCAGCTTCCAGTCTTCCTGTCATAGGAATTGGCTTGGCGAGGGAATATCCACAGAGTAGTCCCCAACTATCCAGTTAGCTGCCTTGAAATACTGTTGCGGGAGAGGTTGGAGAAAAGGTGGAGGAGTAGCTGATGCCCCCAGGTGGATAGAAGAGAGTTCCTTTTTGTCTCCCTCAGCCAGAAGCTTCCCTCTTGCTGTGAGGTCAGAGGCAGAAGCTATTCCAGAGACAGGCTGCACATCCAAAGCATTCTGAGTTCGCCTCCTTAATGCACCCAGATTCCAGTTCCTGCCCCTGCATGGAACTGGAATTGTCTCCTTCCTATCACCTTTTCTTCAATGTGTAAAACCTTAGTAAAGTATTGCTAGTTATTATCCCTGGGCAATTCACTTGTCCATACTGCCTGTAAAATGTCACAGCAAGTTTGATCTTTGATTTCATTATCAAGTTCTGACAGCTTGGTTTTTAAAAACCAATTCCATGAGCTGGAGTCAGGGCACTGCCAATTTCTGAGTGGCGAAATTTCCTGTGACCCGTCAGTTCAAACATCACCTGGGGATGCATTTTTACAACAGAGGAGGTTGAGGTACCCACAATTCAATGAATTAACAATCCTAGAATTTGTACGTTTTATGTGGTTTGTATTAGCTTTAAATATCTGGGAATGTCTAGTTCAATGGACATCTACCACATGACAATGACGTCCCTTATGCACATATTTGGAGCATCCTTTCTGCAAACTGTACTTATGTGAATAAATTACAAAGAATCTTGATGGGAGTCCAAGATGGTGTGAATTATGGTATCTTGAGGCCCTTGCTTAAGCAAGAATATTGCTGTGTTTGCCTAATGTAATCTTAAAAGATGTCTGCAAATTTTTAAAAACTCATCCCATTGAAAAATGTGGAGTATAATTCTCCCCCTATAGAATATGAACTGGCCTTTTGGACTCACTTCTAATGAATAAAATGCAGCAGAAGTGTCTCTGAGTGACTTCTGAGCTAGGTCATAATAGGTGCAGCTTCCACCTGACTGGCCCCACCCTCAGAACTCAGCCACCATGTTGTGAGGAAGCCCAGGCAAGTGGAGTGGTCACAGGCAGGTGTTCCAGCCAACAGCCCCAGCTGAGGTCCAGCCCGCAGCCAGCATCAACCATCAGAGGCATAAGTAAGCACTCTTTTCATTCATTTAGGCCCCGGCCTCTGAGCTGCTGCAGTTAACACTACATACAACGTGGATGAGCTACCTCTGCAGTGCTAGTCAGCTAGGGCTGCCATGACAAAGAACCACAGATTGGGTGGCTGGAACAACAGAAATTTATTTTCTCACAGTTCAGGAGGCCAGCAATTGAAGATCAAAGTATCTGCTGAGTTGGTCCCCTCTGGGGGCCAGAAGGGAAGGACAGGCTCCAGGTGTCTCTCCTTGGCTTCAGATAGCTGTCTTCTCTCAGTGTATCTTTATGTCACCCTCTGTCACTGCCTATGTCTAAATTTTCTCTTCTTATAAGGATACCAGTAACGTTGGACTAGGGCTCACCCTAATTAATGACCTTGTTTTCACTAACTCACCTCTGTCTCTACACACAGATTCTGACGCACTGCAGGTTAGGACGTCAGCATGAATTTATTTGAGGGACACAAGTCAGCCCATAATACCTGCCGAGCCTCCATCCACATTGCAGCCTCTTGCACAAGATAAATGTGCCAGTGTTTTGAGTCACTAAAATTTGGAGTGGTTTATTAACGCAGCAAAAGACAACAATGTGCTAAAGTACTTGACTTCGAGACTCAGGTTCTGGTGACTACCTCAGAGTTTATTCAACAAATGTTCTCTGACATCAGGACTATACCATTTGGGGTCGGTTCCCAAAGGACCCAGTCCAGGCCACATGCAAAACATTTGGGAGGGTGTTGCAGAGACTGCATATTCAGTGCTATCTGTGTTCTGTTTTAATATTGTTCCTTGATTGCAAGAAATGGGATCCACTGAAGCTATCTCCAGGAATTTGCTTTTAGGGAAAGTTATTCCTTAAAATAACTTTTTAAGGAAAAAGTTATTATAGGGATATTCTGGAACAGAAGAGGGATGCAGTCAAGAAGAAATCTAAGGCCAGAAATAGAAATATGTCTATAGGAAATATGGTTGCCCTTCTTGGCAGTTGACTTTAGGACCTATTCTGAATGCAGGGAGTCCGCAGCTTTTAACATAGGGGAAACATGGTATTCAAGTCCCAGCACCTATTATAGGAAGTTGTAGTCTAGGATGTAAGTTGTAATCTATGATTGGTTGATTATTTTTATCTTCATTATACGACTTGCCATGAATGACTCTTCTCTTTCCACCCGGCTTCCTTTGGTGATTCACAGTTACTGCTCCCCCATTACTTTGGCTTGTACAGCTGCTTCATTCATTGATTCAACAAATGTTTACTTGGCACCTAGTGTGTGCTAGGTGCTATTTTAAGCTCTGGGGTTGCATGAGACAAATCAATCAATTGGGCATTGTGCCAGTCATTCAAATATCCCTTTCCTCATCGACCTTGATTCGATCATGCTCTTTCCAGCTAAATTCTACTTTACTTTATGAACTTCTAGCAGATGCTCCCACCATTCAGGGGCACATTTTCCCTGCTTCTTAGCTCAGATCCTTGAAAGGGGCCCTCTAGCCCAGCTTATCTTTTCAAATCAAGCCACAGAATGTTTCTAACTCACTTTCTGATTGGTTTCCTAGGATCAGGTGGTCACTCATCCAACCAACTGTATTCTAGGATAGGAGATGGGTCCAGGACCCAACCCACATGGACAGCAGGGCTGTGGGGCAATCAACGATGAGCAGCTTTGGTGTGAGTCCTTAGCACAGTACTTTAAAGATGTGGGAGACCCACTATTGACTCCTGTAGGAGCTTGGAGAACCCCAAAGAATCCTTTAGTCAATTACATACTACACAGGCCCAAGGAGGGTACACGACTTCTGGAAGTCACACACAGCCTGTTAGTGACACATTGGGTATGGAGCCAGGTGTGAGCATCTTATATGAGCATCCTGTATGTGTGAGTTCAGCCTGACTGGTGTGGCTGAGGCAGTCACTGCCCCTTCCATTTCCTCTGGACACTCACTATTCCCATGTAGCCAGCAACTTCAGAGAGAACTTTCTCTGGCTGAAGAGGTATTCTTGACCTCGCAACTAAAGACAAACAAGAATTGGGGGTACAAACCCCAGCTTCCACACCCCTTGGGTAGGCCAAGTCTGAGATATGTCCCACATCGCCTCCCAGAGGTCCCCAGCAGGACTGAGTCTCAGTTGCCCACACCTGTAACCTGCTCATTATGCAAACGTATTGATTCCTTCCCTCCCCTGTCTCACTTGCACTGTCCTCCACCTGTACTTCTGCAGTCACCTCTCAAATATAACACTCAACACCTTGCCCTCAACACCTTTTCTGAGGATCTGCTTCTGGAGAACCATGAACAAAGATGCCTTGCAAGAAAAGCAAGTAGTGAGGCCATGTTAATAAGAGAGAGAGAAAAAAAAAAGGAGCATGGGGCAAATGCCTGGAGAGAGAGACTCACAGATGCAGATACCTGACATGTTGGTCTTACTGAAACCGTCAGATGCAATGGGAGGCTACTTCCCATAGTCTGGAGCTACAGAGAAAAGCAGGCTGCAGATGGCAAGGTGGAGCCGTCGTTGGAGGAGCTGCTTGTAGGCAGGATGCCTAGCCAGCCATTCTTAAAATGTTTCATTCTTCCATTTTAATCTCACTCATTATTGAATCATTAATAATGATTTATATGACATTGACTTTTTTTCAGAAATCTTGACTAACTCTTTGACAAGAGATTAATAAAGAGTGGGACTTCAGATGTCAAGTTTTTATGAGCAAAAGTGTCCAAGGCCGTCCCTAGATGGGTATTCTTGGCTGTATTCACCACGCTCTCCAGAGACTGAAAAGCAATTGTTTAGCTGGGTAGAGGAGCTGAGCTGAATTAAATTGACCTGCATGATACAGAAAGTAGCACTGAGCGCATTTAACTAAGGGGTCTTTGAAAGAAATCTATTTTATTGTAGCTGACTGCAGAAATTATTTTAAGGAAGTGATTATCAATCTAATAATTTAAAACGCATAAATGATGTCAGCATCTGAAATTAAGACAGACTGGGAGGACAACGGGGCTGCTCTTGAGTAAAAAGCTAAATGCATCTTTATTTCTTTCTGCTTTTTCTTTCCCTCTTTTCAGAAACATGAATTTGACTGCTTTCAAAAGCCAATTGTTATGCCTACATCCTGTAAAGAGAGATGAAATTTCCATTTATAGTAGAATACCAGCAGCCTCACTTAATCCAGATACACATATACCTAAAAGCACTTTTGTTCCAAATATAATTATTACTCTGCAGGAAAATCTGGTGTGATTCTCTTGGTTTGGTGGAGTTTTAAACCTGTCTTTAATTTAAAATAACTTTATTAGAACCCCTAGAGATGAGAGTGGACACAGTAGGGAAAGGTAGTTATCATGATGAGGAAAACCAGGGATGCTAGAATTCCTTCATTGCAGGCTTCTGGCTGGACTTATTAACTCAGCGATGGAGTCTGAGCGCTCTCACTACTTGGGCAATGAATGAATAAATGAGTGTTTAAAAGCCCTCTGCAGCCTGCTAGGCCTGCCCTAGTGTGCATGTATGACTCTCAGAGCACTGGACCGTGGTCCGAGCAAAGCCAAATCCTCTCACGAAAAGGTTCCCTCTCACAGGCTTCTGCCAAAGCCAATGCTCGCTAGGAAAGGCAGCAATTTTTTTCTCCTCTTCAAAGGGACCTTAATGTACGAACTCACTCCCACCTACTGTGCATGTAAATTATTCATCAGTGATATGGCCTCTATTTATGACTTTGATCCTTTCCTTCCCCCGGATGCCCAAGGAGCATGAGAAGACGGGCGAGTTATCGGAGTGGCTTTGATCTCCTACTTGCAAATGGCATTTTGTGGTGGAACATCTGAGCCCCTCTGTAGCTGCAGTGTGGGTCGAAGCTGAGCAGAGTTTGGGGTTTGTAGGATGTCCACCTCCTAGCATCAAACCACCTTCAGGACAAAATGGGATGGGACAGAAACGAGCCAATTTCTCCCCCAAAGGAGCAACTGTTCAAGCACAATGATTCACAGGCACCCACAACTGCTCTCGCAGCAGGCAGGACAGTGTCATGATGACTCAAAGGTACAATTCTCATCCAGAACTTGTTTCAAAAGAATCACACCACTGAGGCCTCATGCAATGGTGTTCCAGGGTAAACGAGTCACTTGGGGAGTAAACAATAGAATCATGAGGGATGGACCCCTCAAAATTGTTTGTTTCTTCTCACATGGTAAAAATTAACTTTTCCTGGTAAAAGGGGGTAAAATGTCGGGCATAGGGAATGCTGGAAGGAGGAGGAAACCTCTGCATTTCTCACAGCCCGAGATGATCATTCCCCAGAGTTTGTCATCAAACTATTAGCGACTGCCGATTGTATCTGGCACTGAATCTTCAGCGTGCCCACAGTGTAGAGACCAAGGACAGTGGACTCTCTTTCATAATGGCGGTGTAAACCACTTTGCATTAAGTAGGAATAATAACCTTGTCTAAAAGAATGTGTCAAAATAATTACGTTTCTTGTTGCTTTCCTTTCTTCCACATCACATGAGCAAGCACATCAGCCTCACTTGAACAGATGAAAGAAGGAGGTTTTTTCAGTGAGGGCTGTTCTGAGAGGAACACACGCCCAGCAGTGAGAGGGCCCCCATTCCATCATGGCTAACTGGGATTTTAGACACTGCAGGAGCTAATTCTAGCCAACACTGTGGATTTGGTTTACCTCTTCTTTCTCAGGTGACAAGGAAGCCACGCTGTCAGGAATATTTGCCCTGTGAATGTCCCATGTGATTGATGTCTGCAAGGTTGAGGGTATTCCTGCCACTCTAGCAAATTGCATCTACTGTGTTCTTTTCCTTTACTAAAGGTGACATCCGCTGAAACATTCATTCTTCAACTCAGAAACCAAACTTTAAAAAGGGATTTAGTAGTAGCTCAGATGTAGGTTTCATTATTTTGTGAAGAATTCTGTTCGAATGCATTTGAAAATCATTTTTAGAATTTCAGAATAAAGTCCATTAATTTTATTTTTTTTTGAGATGGAGTCTCGCTCTGTTGCCCAGGCTGGAGTCCAGTGGCACAATCTCCACTCACTACAATCTCTGCCTCCCAGGTTCAAGCAATCCTCCTGACTCTACCCCTCTAGTAGCTGGGATTACAGGCAGGCGCCACCATGCCTAGTTAATGTTTGTATTTTTTTAGTAGAGACGGGGTTTCGCCATGTTGGCCAGTCTGGTCACAAAATCCTGACCTCAGGTGATCCACCCCCTTTGTCCACCCAAAGTGCTGGGATTATAGGCATGAGCCACCACACCCAGCCCTATTAATGTTTTTCACCTGGTTGGCTTACTTTAAAATTGATAGCACAAGTGGCTTGAAGTGCATTTCATCAAATGTTTATATCTAATGAGATATTTAGGGGACAGATCATTTTTTATATCTTGAATGGCCTGGTATATAAAATCACCTCATCTCCATAAGGCAGGAGAATCATTTTAATTTGCTAAAGGGGGAACAAATTATTGGAATCTTCTCATGTTTTCTAATAGCATGTTAGCAATAAATAGCCTTGATGTCCCAGAAAGCAAAAATCTCTGAGCTGAGGAAAAACAATTCTACACCCCCCAA
Source organism: Aotus nancymaae (assembly GCF_030222135.1). NCBI lineage: Eukaryota > Metazoa > Chordata > Mammalia > Primates > Aotidae > Aotus > Aotus nancymaae. The sequence continues at coordinate 4,720,429 of NW_026988412.1, read as the reverse complement.
CACACACACCCCTTCAGTTTTTCCCTTGCTGTCTCCCCATGTGGGAGGAAGAAAAGATGTCTCCAGGAGTGTGAGCAGAGTAAGTAAACATGGAGAGCTTGTGATGCTTTGGTGACAATTATTTCTCCTTTCTCCTTTTGGCTGCTGTGGTTCCAGATGGTGGAAACGTTCCATCTGATTCTTCCCTAATATCGTGCGTGCTGAAGCCACAATACCTAGACTCCTGAGCGATGTGTTTAGTACATACCTGTTCCAAACAGTGGGCAGATGTCTACGAGATGTGCGCTGTTCCCGCAGCCCCTGCCCAGCCCACTTCCTCTGCCATGCTGTGGAGCCTGATTCTATGGGCAGCGCCTGGCGTTTAAGTTTGCTTGAAAGCCCTGACTGATGGAGTTAGACAATTGAGACCCTGGTTTCTAAAGAACAAAGTGCTTGCTTGGAATGTTGAATTCTGTGCTGTGGGAGGGGCCCCCAGACAGTGAGTGAAATACTACGGTCCCCTCATCCCCACTACCACTACCCACCTCCTCCCAATCTCAGAAAAATGCCTCCCACAGCCAGCTTCCACGGGGCTACCACATCAAGTTTTCATCCTGTCCGCCTTGTTAGAATACATGGGCGGTGGGGGCATCAGATGAGCGTGGCTGCTGTCGTTTTGGCAAGGCTGTTGCAGGGGGCAGGCCTCTGGCCCCCCGCTTGGATTCGCAGACCCCACGGGGCCGCCTTGGATGTGCAGACACACCAGCGCGCGCGCGCTCAGCAGGCAGAGCTTTGTGCGCTGGGCCTCCTGGGACGAGGCTGCAAACCTTCAGATCCCAGCACAGACCCCCCGGCTTCCCTCTGCCCGCAAACTTCTCCTAATTAAGCCAGTCCATCTAATTACAGGGTGTTCCATCAAATATTTCTCCAGATGCTTCCGATGCAGCCTGCGGGCGCTGGTCAAAGCTGTCGAGGCTTGTGATCAGGGCTGCCGGCCCTGCGAGGGCCGCGCGCAGTCCCCTCTCTCCTGGACGTGCCTGTCTCCAATACTGCGCAATTCGCCCTCACTCATTTGCTCCGTTGCCTGTCGAAAGCACAGAGCGTAATTGCTAAAGTTAAGAAAACATCCCTGTAATTAGCCAGGCAACTCTAAGCACAAGAAATGGAAATTAGTCACAGTATCACAAATTAGTTTGTGCATACATTACGTTCAAGGATCGCCCTTGGGGCCCGGTGTTTGCAGTCTTTGGCGAGCAACCCTCTGTATCTCAATAAAGCATTCCTTCCCGGGTGAGTATGTCGCAGGAAGGGGAGTTTCGCTTGGATTACAAATTTTTTAATTCTTTTGTAGACAGCAGCCAGAATAAAGTCTAATATTCCGGCTGGGGAAACAGACACAAGCAAACAGTGATTTTCCTGTTGATTTTCTTTTCCTCTGCGGGCATCTGTTAACCTAGGGCCATCAAGGTGTCTCCAAACAGTGGGCTCATCAATTGTATTGTTTCACTCATTAGGAGCAGTAGTTATAAACTCTTTAAATAACCCTGATTTTCAACTATTTCCAGTCACTCCTCTTGCTAGCAAAAGCCAGGAAATTGGACTCAGGCACACACAACATAGCATTTGCATCAAAATAATACAGCAGGCAACAGCAAGCCACAATCACATCACTCAGAAGAAAGGAATAGAATACAAATTAAAGGAAGAATGTAAATTTTTTGCCATTAAGCTTCAATGACCATTTGAAATGGTGCAAGGCACAAAGGTTCTTGATGAGCGTCATCTAGTTTGATTATTCATACTTGTGTTTCTGCTTGAATTAAAGCAGGAGTGCTAGAGCCCGTTAAGGGAAAATATTTGAATTGATAGTGAACTCTCACCTTGCCGTGCATCCATTTACTTTTCAAATGAATACCAGATAAGTTAGTGCATTTTCTAATCGGCCTGTTTTCCAGTGAGTGCTGTCATTACATACCAATTTCTTTTAGAAGTGCTTGCTAAGAAACATTAACTACTTACAAATAAGGAGCTGTATGTCACAAACTGCGGTCTTGAGCTCACTGGCTCATTTCTGCCAGGATAGCTGAGGGCTGTAGAGTCCACGGTTGCCTGGCTTGTCTAGGATTCAGCCTTTTCCCTACTTCCCAAGCCCGTCCTTAAGGGGAGGCAGGGCTTTTGCTACCTGCCATCTTTCCAGAACCAGGTGGCATTTGCTCTGGTAATAGCCCAAACCAGCTTACCACTGAGTATCTATGTCACTGTGTGCAGGTGTCCTGGGTCCACCCCACCACCTGATCCTAACTGCTAACCCAGACTTCAGATTCAAAGCTGACTGAGGATAGTCCGTATATCATTCATTCCTGAACACCAGCTCCACAACGGGTAGGTACATTGACTCAACATAGAGAAAACGGGAAGGTAGAATCTGAGGGTTGTGTGTTTGGGAGAGGTGGGGTGGGGCCTCTCATTTTTAAAATACAAGCTCAAGTTTTGGGCAAGGCCACATGAACAGAAACTGCTCCTCCCTTAGTGGGGAAAGCACCAGAACATTGCTACTCCTCAAGAAGAGATTTAAAAGAAAAATATTTGTGCTTAATCAGGGAGAAAGGAAAAGAAGGTTCTTACTACACGGGTCTACATTTGCCATCATAAACAGCTTCTTTGGGTTACTCCTCCCGTTGAATGTTACTAGTTAACACATTTGTTAAAATGTGACCTTTTTTTAATCAGAAAATTTATTTTTAGGAGTACTCATGGGGAAAATAGAGGGCATACCTGAGGGAGTGAAGCAGCGCTCGCAAAACCTGAGTGACCTCGTTTCCACATGATTTTGTTTTGCGGATTCTGGTCTGTTCGTTGACAGAACAAGAACCACATTGATGTGAGCTCTTCATACATCTTCAGCCAAGGTACAGAGAGAAAGGAAATGCCTGACAAACAACCCTCCTGAGTGAAGAATGCTGGAATCTAACACCAGGTGAGAAAAGAGTCCTTATCTGGTTGGGATCCAAAGGATACTCTTATTTTTTAATTAAAAAACTATATTTTGGGAGGCCAAGGCAGGAGGATCACTTGAGCCCAGGAGTTCAAGACAAGCCTGGGCAATATAATGAGACCCTCTCTCTACAAAAAATTTTAAAAATTAGTCCGGTGTTGGTGGTGCACACCTGTAGTCCCAGCTACTTGTGGGGCTTAGGTGGAAGGATCACTTGAGCCCAGGAGGTTGACGCTACAGTGAGCTGTGATTGCACCACTATACTCCAGCCTGAGTAACAGAACAAGACTTTATCTCAGAAAAATAAACGAAATAAAATATTATAATCTCAAAATTGGTTAATCCCAAAACTGAATTAAAAGTCAAATGAGCCAGGCACAGTGGTTCATGCCTGTAATCCCTGCACTTTGGGAGGCCGAGGCAGGCGGATCCGGCTGGGGACAAGGTCAGAAGTTCGAGACCAGCCTGGCCAATATGGTGAAACCTCATCTCTACTAAAAATACAAAAATTAGCTATATGTGGTTGTGGGCACCTATAGTTCCAGCTACTTGGGAGGCTGAGGCAGGAGAATGGCTTAAATCCAGGAAGTAGAGGTTCCAGTGAGCCAAGATCATGCCACTGCGCTCCAGCCTGGGTGACAGAGCGAGATTCTGTCTCAAAAAAAAAAAAAATCAAATAAAATACAGGGAAAGCTGACCATGAAGGGAGCTGTTGAATATGCGCCATGACCACCTATGATAAGAAAGTAACCCATGTCCACCCCCTGGTAATGCCCTCTAGACTTGACTCTGAGGTTGTCCGTGTGACTTTGTTGATCAGCCAATGGACATCAACAAATGTGACACAAGCAGAGACTTGAAAAGCATTTAGCATGGCCCTCTTGATGCACTTGCATGTGAACAAGCCCGAGCTATCCTGCTGGAAGACGAGAGACACATGGAGAAGAACTGACAACCTGCCCAACCATCAGACTTGCGAGTGAGGCCATCTTCTGTCATCCAGTCACAAGACACCCCACAGATGTATGTTGCTAAGAGTGTAACAGGGCTCAGCCAGGCCAACCCAGCCCAGAAAACCACCCAGACAAGCTAGAATCATGAGCTAAGTATAACACTCAAGGTGTAGGCAAATATGCACAGAGTCTAAGACTTAGGCCCATTTTCCTAAAAATTCCCTTTTATTATTGAACCACCGAATTTTTTTTTTTAATATTCTTGAACAACCAAAATTGTGCTAAGCATGTAATTGTGGTGTCATGGAGTGTGGATGGCATATTTATGACTCTCCTGGTGTGCCTTATTGTCTGCCAATCGCACCAGACCATCTGACAAAATCTGCTCTTAACCATACAGGCAACTGTATTCGAAATGACACTTTTGGATATTTTGAGGACTGAATGAGTGTGTGTGTGTGTGTGTGTGTGTGTAGCAGATGCTATCTGTGCTCTGTCCCCATTCCCTTCACGTTCTTGTCATTTTGATGTGTGTGTATTCACTCCAGCAGCCAGGACCTCCTTTCTTTGGGAGAAACTATTCCTCACCCAACCCAACCATGAGGCTCTCATGGACTGACAGTCCTAGTCCACTCAGCCACAGGTGACTGATCCATCAACACGCAAGTGACCCGAATCACACCAACCAGAATCCTGGCCTGGAATTTTCAAAGTAGAGCCTAGGAAAGACAGGGGGTTAACCTGTCAACAAGGACCTCTCAGCAACTGTGTTCCTTTCCAGCCCGATATTCAGAAAGGCAGAAAAAAAGAGACCAATGGAGAATATGTCATGAAACTTTCCCATGAGATGAGACACCAATGTGCCTTTTTGTCCCAAGTAAGTTTGAGGTATGTTTCTGTCACTTGCAACCAAGAGATCTCTGGTTGACTGACACCTCTGGACTCCTGGTTTCCTAACACTCTTGGTCTTATATAAAATCCACTTGCTGAAGCCACCATTAGACCCAGACTAACTGGTCCCTCTAGGACATATATTGGATATGGTGTTTCCCCTCAGGGTTTCTGAAGTCTGTTCTTTGTCCATGGTCCCAAGAAGAATAAAAACATGAAATTCACCGCACTGCCGAGAACAGCATCAGCCTTTACCTAACTAAAGCTCTTACTTTGTTAGACATTAGCGCCACTAGTGACCAGAATTAACCTTGAGGTTGTCGAAAGATGAAGGAAGAGAGCTGGATAATTCGTGACCAAAACAAAATCATAGTGACTCTGACATAGAGAGAAATTGGACAACATTGGATCATTCATATGAATATGTGCATGTTTCATTAAGTTGACAGAGACAACGCTCTTGCTATGTGGCACAGCAGCTCTCAAGCCTTACTTGTTTCAGAAACATCTGTGATGCTTTTTCAATCTAAAGATACCGGAGTCCCTACCCAGACCAGTTGGATACAGGCTTTGAAAGTGGGTTAAAAATGAGAGCTTTCCAAATCCCCTGATCACAAAAATGGGCAAAGGACTTGAATAGTCATTTCTCCAAAGATGATGAACAAATGGCCAAAAAAGCACATGGGAAGACGCTCATCATAATTAATCACTAGGGAAATGCAAATCAAAACACAAGGAAATACCACGTCTGGTTGAATCCACAGATACGGAACCTGCAGATATGGAGGGCTTGTCCTTTGGCAATTGGCTTATTTCACTATTGTTATTTGTATTATTTTTTATGACTTTTTCCTATTACTGATATTTTCAGTAATCCCAATAAAAAACAGTTGAACAACTATTTACATAGCATTTACATTGTATTCAGTATTATAAATTATCTAGAGATGATTTAAAGTATACAGGAGGATGTATGCAGGGTATATGCAAATATAACACCATTTTATATAAGATACTTTAGAGTATCCATGGATTTTGGTATCTGTATTGTACAATTCCACTTATATGAGATACTTATAGTCAAAATCATAGAGATAGAAGGTAGAATGGTGGTTGCCAGGGGCTAGAGGGCAGAGGGAATAGGAGTTATTGTTTAATGGGTATAGGGTTTCGGTTTTACAAGAGGAGAAGGGCTGTGGAGATGGATAGTGCTGATGGCTGCACAACAATAGGAATGCACTTAATACCACTGCACTGCACACTTAAAAACAGGGAAGATGGCAAATTTTATATCACATGTATTTTACCACAATGAATAAAAATGAAGAAAAGGTTAGTTGCCTGGCATTCGCTACGTGCTGAGTTGGCTTTAGTGATGTCATGGAAAGAGTTGAGGCTTTGAGATGAGGGAGGCCTGCACTCAATGCCCTGGCACCTGCACTGAATTAGCTGTGTGGTTTGAGTGAGTTACTTCATCTTGTGGTATTTAATTTGTACATCAATAAAATGGCAGCAGTAATATCTACCTCGTACTTTCTACGCTTCTACCCAACGCTGTAGATGTTATTTAGGATAAAATGACGTAAGGTAGGTAAAGATACTGGGAACTTCGTAGGTCTGCCCCACAGGCCCCCAACTGTTCATTCTCACTGTAGTTAATTCTCTCTTCCTTTTCTATCTTTATTGTCAAATATTCACCCACAGGGAGCATTATTCACTCTTTTCCCAAACATACTCTCAACAAAAGAAATATATTTTGGGAGGCCAAGGCAGGAGGATCACTTGAGCCCAGGAGATCAAGACCAGCCTGGGCAATATAGCGAGACCCTCTCTCTATAAAAAGATTTTAAAAATTAGTCGAGCATTGGCGGTGCACACCTGTAGTCCCACTGCCGTCTGGGGAACCTTCCACTTACCTTTTCTTCCATGTAGATATTATCTTGAATAATATTTGTTTTTATTACAGAAACTCACCTTTTTGGATGAGGTGATCAGTGGTAACGTCAGTCTGAATGTGAACAGGACACGTCGGACAGCAAGGCCTCCCTCCTGAGCACTGGGACAGGGTCCTCAGGAACAGGGTGGCAGCGCCTGAGCGTTCACCCACGGAAGCGTCTACCATCAGTTGCCCCCTTTGCCAGACCCTGGTCCCCACCTGATGAAATCTGTCTTGCCTTTCTCAGCCCCCATTGAACTGCCACCTCCTCCCTGAGGCCTGCCCTTTCCTTAGCCAAATGTGACTGACCTCCACTTCTCAACCACCGTTGCATCTGATTTCTACCTCTCCAGCAGCCCTTACCACAGCTTGCCTAGTGATCTGTGGACATGTATCTGCAGATCCAGGCTCTGCATTTGTTAACTCTGTACTTCTCTCGGCCTCATATTCCACATTTCTAAAATAAAATGGGAATACGAAGAGTGCCTACTTCCGAGGCTTTCTGTGGCAATCAATTGAGCTCAAATATATAAAATATATTTTATATATTTTATATATATAAAATATATTTTATATATTTTATATATATAAAATATATAAATATATATACAGCCTCAAGGTTAATTCTGGTCACTAGTGGCGCTAATGTCTAACAAAGTAAGAGCTTTAGTTAGGTAAAGGCTGACGCTGTTCTCGGCAGTGCAGTGAATTTCATGTTTTTATTCTTCTTGGGACCATGGACAAAGAACAGACTTCAGAAACCCTGAGGGGAAACACCATATCCAATATATGTCCTAGAGGGACCAGTTAGTCTGGGTCTAATGGTGGCTTCAGCAAGTGGATTTTATATAAGACCAAGAGTGTTAGGAAACCAGGAGTCCAGAGGTGTCAGTCAACCAGAGATCTCTTGGTTGCAAGTGACAGAAACATACCTCAAACTTACTTGGGACAAAAAGGCACCCCCAGGAAAGCAGACAAGTTAATGACAAACTAAAGATAACCTGTATTTATAGCTGTCGCCTTTCCAATCATGGTGACATGTCATAGGGTGGGTGCATTCTTCCTCAGAGACAGGCCCCGAGCTATACCCCAGTCTAGTCCCCTCCCAATTCAATCTCCCTCCCTGGTCACCTCATTCTAGTTCATGAAGTGATTGGCACATTTGCTTAGCCCTACAGCTGCTTCGTCACGATTCTTTTAGTCAGAATTTTCACACTAGTATATGAGCTTTCTTACAGCTCATAACCATTTATTTAATAAGGATCCCAAGCTGCTAATCGCACATTCTGGACACAGAAGACCTCACATTCAACATGTACTCAGAGGTGATGTTTTCAAAGTGCCACCGCTATCCCTCTTCCCCCTTTCATTGGGCAAGTTTTAGTTTCGGCCAAGACGTCTTTTCTCAATGTCCACCTGCTTCTCTGGAATTCAGTGTTGCAGTGTCTCTCTCAGCCTTTGAATACTTTTCCCTTTACTACTTACAGGCAGAGCCCGAGAAAGTACTGTACCAATGTGTGCCAGCAGGTACCTGGGATCCAGAAGGCTGCACTGGCCTCTGCTGCTGCATCTGCTTCCTGGGGTTGCTCTACGCCCACTGGCCCAGGAAAAAAGGGCTCGAGAAGAAACAATTTTGAAACAGTTGGGAAATTTGTAGCAATATAGTACATACTGTGCAATTTATTCTAATATGCCTCGTGGATAGTCAAGCAGAAAATGGAACAGCCTTTTCAAAAGTGACTGCGATCCTGGCCGGGAGTGGTGGCTCATGCCTATAATCCCAGCGCTTTGGGTGGCTGAGGCGGGAGGATCACTTGAGGTTAGGAGTTTGAGACCAGCCTGCCCAACGTGGCAAAACCCCGACCCTACTATACAAATATACAAAAATTAGCCATGCATGGTGGCGGGAGCCTGTAATCCTAGCTACTTGGGAGGCTGAGGCAGGAGAATCTCTGAAACCCGAGAGGCAGAGGTTGCAGTGAGCCAAGATCTTGCCACTGCACTCTAGCCTGGGCAATAGAGACTCTGTCAAAAAAAAAAAAAAGTAATTGAGACGTTGCCACTCCAGAGCCATCTCTCATGATGGTGGAGCCTTGGGTGGCAGAGTCGTCAGCCCCTGTTCGTTGCCCTGCTGGCTGCTCTGCAGATCAAGTCTCCGATTTAGCAAAGGTGACTCTTTCCCAAAATGGAAGGATATTGTTTATAATTAAATAGAAATCCTAGGTTTTCTACCCACCCAACGAGTAGCTCAAAGCTTGTCTTCTTGTGTCTTCAGGGAAGGCAGAGCAAACCATACGTGTGTTTACACTCACATGCCTCTGGCCAGGACCTTGGGCCACCCACACATCCCGAAGCCCCCACCCTCCCACTCCTGCCAGCGCATGCGTGGCATGAGTCAGAACATTTCACAGCTCAGGCTTTGTGAGGATAGGGGTGGGGGTTGGGGGGACAACAGCTGAATTTTGACCAGTTCACCTTTGTCTGTTAAATCAGTAAGGAGGAAAGTGCTTTTTTTTTTTTTCCTGGAACGTAGAACTTCTACTCTGTGGAGAATGAACTTGAAAATGTATCAGTGAACTTTAGGAGAGTGATTTTGTAATTAAAATAACAAGATCTGAAAACCCCCACTCAATTATTTGTTCTTTTCACGTCTTGATTATCTTTTTAATTTGCAAAGGCAGATTTTGTTTATTTATTTTTTGCCCAGCCAAGAGTGCCAGCTAGCTGCTCTGGGGCTGTGCTGTGAACACTGGGAAGGGTGTTTAATTATGCTAAGTTGGATTTAAATTTCACTTTTCAAACAACAACCAAAAAAATGCAACGAGGAGTGGGGTGTGGATATAACCTGGATTCATAAAGGTTAATGAGAAAACCAGATTCCCGCATCACAGCCTAAAGTTCCATAAAGAAACCGTCTTCTCTCTCACTCCACCCCCTCTTTCTTGTTTAATCTTGGGGTGACAGCAAGGAGAAGTGATGTTAAAATTAACCCATTATGCTCTCAAGAACACTACATGCAAATTAAATGTGTTTGTTTTCCAAAACCTGCTTTGTTTTCTGCCTTCCTCACTACCATCTCTTAATGACTAAATTTCCCCTACCACTGAGAATTATAATTTGGGAGGGAGTTAAGCCGTGGTATTAGCCAGGCTCTATACGCTTCTTCACCCTGTGACCCAAATGTTGGATTAACGAGGACATATGGCCTTATCCTGCTGATAAAGCCTTGGGGTCAGCCTTGGAGGCCACGCTGGCACCCCTCCCTGGTGGTCCCCATTGTTCAGCCTCAGGGCCCAGGAGATTACCAAACCCAGCCTCTCTGACAGTTGTATACCTGATCTTCTGCATCAGCCTGTGGGGTAGGGTGGGCGAATGGGACAGAAGTCAGAACCTCACAGAAAGAAGGGCTTGCCTCTCCTGCGGGTCCCCAAAGCCACCCAACCTGAGCCCTGGGGACCAGCAGCCCTGGCATCCAGACATAGGCCAGGCAGGATGCAATCGCAGGCCTCAGGGCTGCCTGTTTGTTTCCTGGACCAAAAGCACCACTACACACACCAAGGGGACACATGTGATTTCACTACGGGCTGAGCGACAAACAGAGCAATGAGGCCGGAAGGGGGCTGATGAGAGAGGAGATTTCTCCCTTATTCTTTCTCTTGGTTGCTTCTTTCCACAATCTGGGATTTCTCCAAAAGGATCCTGGGGCCCTGGGCAAACCACACACTACATACCACACCTGGATTCCTTGAGAGAAAAAACTCTTCGTGTTTATGAGACTTCCTGGTTTACAAGATGCATTCAACACCCATGAGCTCACTGATGTTGTATGGCACTACGGCCATTTCTCCTACTTCACAGATGAGAAAATGAAAGTCAAGACCTTCTAAATGGCTGGTCCAGCATCTCACAGCATAAAAGTGATGGGACTGGGTATGGTCCTCAGACCTCCTGGTCTGGACCTTCTCCTACTCCTCCTAGCTCCTTCCCACTCCCCTATTTTTTAAAATGAAAAGAGAAAGGCAGCCTGCATCCTGCCAAGCAAAGGGGCTGAATAAGAAACTCCAGCCAGCAAGGCATAACCCCTTGGTGTACACACTCATTGCCCCTCTGAGGTCCTGATGTCATCCACAGCACAGAGGACATCTCCCTCAAGACCCCCCAGTGAAGTACCCTCCAGCCTGCTTGCAAACAGACAGTAAGTAGGTATGAAGGGTATAGAAGAGGCAACTGACTCTTTCCAAATCTAAAAGCATGAGAACAATGGGAAGATAATTTCTGCTTCCGACCATGACGGCACGCCAAGTTCCAAACTAGCCCTTTAACAGTAGGCCACCAGCAAAACTATTTTTAGACATTGGAAGGCAACACAAGACTGTGGCCCTGAGGGAAGAGAAACACACAAGGTGAGACCCATGATGGCCCAGCTGTCTGTCTGGAGACACTATCCAGACCACAGTACAGAAAGATGGAGACCAAACAGACCATGGTGGCTGCATTGGGAGGAGGACTCAAACATCAGATTTGGGCCTGCTGGACTGGCTGGAGTATGAGGTCAGGAGACTGAAAAGGATGGAATTGTGCACAAAAAGAGCTCCAGAATCTGCATAAACATCCTCTTAAACCTTTGGCTCAAAACTAAATTGCACCTGTGCAAAGAAATAATTCATGAGAACAATCACTGGGGAGCTGTGTGCTGGATGGGGATTCTGGAGTTTACAGAGGATGGAGAGACGCTGGACTTCTAACAGCCAGAGTGGAGAGACATCACTGAGTGTCCCAGGCATTGAGTCAAGACTCCCAAAAAGCCACGCCTTGGGAGTAGGACTCAACTAGAGGTCTAAAGTAAAGACTACTCCAGACTCACCCTAACGAAGCTTAAAAAACAAGCTTCCAAAGGATCAAACTCATCGGCAAGGAAATTAACTGCCTGCCAGAACTACGCTCATTTGCATTTAATTAATTTCTCCCCACCCATAAACTGTTTCAAACCGTGCAGGCCTAGATCAGGGGTGCTTTAACTTTGGGTCATTATGTTGTTTTTAAGTCAAGAAGTAGTAAAACATGAATCATTATATATGCATTAGCCCACTATATAATAGATTTTCATACCAAAAATGATCTTTTTACTTAAAAAGTTTGAGAACTACAGCCCTACAGGACCTGAAATGCTCTTTTGTACACAGTGGGTGATTAATATGTTGAATAAATAGGTTTTCTTCCCCGCTCTCTCTTTTTCTCTTCCCTTACTTCAGCTTCCTGGTCTCAGTTTCGCCTCTTCCTCCCATCCCCCCATATTAGATACCTGTACCACCATCAGCACTGCCACACACATACACACACACATACACATGCACGCACGTACGTACACACACATGCTGCAGCGATCTTGGCTTGGGGTGTAAACAGCCCTCCACCCACCCAGCCCAGTCCCGCCATGTCCTGCAGCCTCAATACACAACCTCCAGGTGCCGTAACCACCGCAGGCCCTAACAAAACCCCGGTCCCCTTTTTAGGTTTCTGAGAGGCTCTAGGAAAACAAGCCAGCTACACTCACTCACACTCAGTAGGGAATGGCCTTGCTGAAGCCTTTATCTATTCTCAGATGGATATCTGTTCACTAAAATCAATTTTTAATTAGTTGTGTTTTAAGCCATGCAAGGAGGGAATGTGTGAACACTGGTGAAAGTCTCTCCCTAATTCACAGTAATGGGCTTTCTTTGAAATTTAAAATTGATCTGAATAGGAATGGACCACCACACACACTCCCTCTGACCTCCCTGACAAACTCTTTCCCCCACCAAGTGGATAAGTTGGCCCCTCATAAGCTTTTGGTCTCATCTGCCCTGTCTGCTCCTCATTCCTTGATGAGCAGGGTCATCTTCCAGCACAAATTGTTGCCACTGACTATCCAGTCTGAAGCTTGATAGCCACCCTGTGGATTCAGCATTCTCCATATCTAGAGGTGGTGAACTTTTGAGCCCGAGCTCCAAAAACACCTGGCCATTGGTGCTCCTGGAAGAATGGGCGAAGCTGAGGCCCCTCAGGTTATGATCCAAGTACTCTAAGACACAAGAGTCTGATGCACCACTCATGTCTCTCCACTCTTTTCCTTGGTCCATACAGAGTCACCTCTAAAGTCACTCAGAAAAAAAAAACAGAATATCACTTCCCTAACTTACCCAGGGGCCTAATTTATCCCCAGCCCCGAGATGATGACCCGTTTCATCAAATGTGTTAGGTTAACTTTCCTGTGCACTGCATTTGATCAAGACATGAGCATTGCAGCCCTCATGCAGCTCTTCATTTTCCAGGGAAAGATCAGCTGCCATTGATGCTGCTAAAATCTGGGGCCAGTGCAGGTGATTCCTACCGTCCTGGCTCCATGGGGATGTTTGAGGACAAAATGGAGCTGTGCATAAGAAAGTCCACAGTGTCATTAGACACAAAACCCGAGCTCCCATTTTCTCAAGCAGAATTTACACCAGCTACTAAGACCAAATTCCTACACCGCATGTTAGCTATGAAGTCTCCTCTTCTTCCTTAACCATTTCTTCAGCAGTGCTTACACAGGAAACTTACCTGATTTATGTTTCTCTCTGCTTTTTTTTTTTTGAGACAGGATCTTGCTCTGTCACCCAGGCTGGTATGCAGTGGTCTGATCCGGCTCACTGCAGTCTCAACCTCCTAGACTCAAGCAATCCTCCCACTTCAGCCTCCCAAGTAGCTGCGGCTATAGGCACACACCACTACATCTGGCTAATTTTTTACTTTTGTTTTGTAGAAACGGGGTTTCACCACGTTGCCCAGGCTGATCTCAAACTCCTGAGCTCAAGGAATCCTCCCGCACCCAGCTTCCTGCTGCTTTTCTTCTCTGACCCCATCAGTCGCACAGTGACACTGGGCACTATATAGCAATATGTGACAAGCCCTGTGCTGGGATCCGCATTCACCCTCACGGGATAAGAATGGCCACATCCAGGCTGCCGACAAGGCTCAGATGCTTGCAGCTCATACCAGGGTCCAAACCAACATCTATTTCTCCAAAGGCTTTGGGCTAAAACACTACTCAGTGCTATTGAGTAGCAAGAAGAGGAAGGACCATAACTAAGACAAGAAAACTGGAGTTTGGGCTGTCTGGGTATGCCCCAACTCCTGCCTCACTGCACCCCTGGTCCTGTCTACACAGCCCTGGCTGGAAGAATATACAAGATGTCAGCTTGCTAAGGTTGCGGTCTCTCCGCATTAGTTCTCTGGTAAAGGTGTGCTCTTATGAACATATTATCAAGAGCAACAGCTGGGTCCTCATGAAATTATGCATAAAGGGCCAGGAACAGTGGCTCACACCTGTAATCTCAACACTTTGGGAGACCAAGGTGGGTGGATCACCTGAGGTCAGGAGTTCAAGACCAGCCTGGTCAACATAGCAAAACACCATCTCTACTAAAAATACAAAAATTAGCTGGGCATGGTGGTGGGCACCTATAATCCCAGCTACTTGAGAGGCCGAAGTAGGAGAATCTCTTGAACCCGGGGAGCGGAGTTTGTAGTGAGCAGAGATTGTGCCACCTCACTCCGGCCTGGACGAAAGAGAGAAACTCCATAGACAGAGAAGGAAGGAAGGAAGGAAAGAAGGAAGGGAGGGAGGGAGGGAAGAAAATTATGGATATTGGTTAGAAATACTCTCAAGTTTGCTTTGGAAATTTTCTTTATAATTATGTGGGATGGAAGAAAGAATATTTTAGGTATTACTGGAAAACCAACCAATAGAAGGAGCAGCATTTGCCGAAGATGACCAAGAAATTAAAAGTGTCTGCCCAGGTTTGCCTGAAAAGGCGAGAAATCACATTACTAACACAATTAGCGCGTGGCCCTGCATACCTCAAAATAGGAGAGGAACCTCTGGGCGCTGCCCACGACGACATTACCATTTCCTCCTACATTTGCATTTTTTTCCTTTGAAAATACAGACAGTTTCCTACACTGGTACACGCAGCACGATCACAGAATAAATAGGGAGACATTTGATTTAGGCAGAAAGTTTAAGTTTACTCACACCATGCCAGGGCAGTTTTGAAGTAGGAAAGAAAATTATCTGTGCCAGGCACTGTACCAGGAGCTTCCCCTGGGAGCTATAATTAAATTCTCATGACAACTCTGCCAGGCAAGTGTAATTCTCAATTTCTACATAATGAAACTGAGCCTTGGAAAACTTAGATGATAATTTGCCCAGAACTGGAATTAGAACCCACAACTCTGTGAGTCCCAAACCAATATTTCTCCTACTACAGCGCCCTGTGGTTAAACAGCCACATTACCCAGCTAGAGGATGTCATCAATGCACGATCAACACTCTCTCAAGAAACCTGGTGTATCCACTGTTTGCTAATGCACACAAGTGAGCTCATGGCTGTGAGTCACTATCAGGCAGATAACTTTTAAAAAAAAAACTATTAAAAACTTTTTTTTTGAGACAGAGTCTCACCTTCTGGGTTCAAGCAATTCTCCTGCCTCAACCTCGCAACTAACTGGGATTACAGGCACCTGCCACCACGCCTGGCTAACTTTTGTATTTTTAGTAGAAACGGGGTTTCACCGTGTTAGCCAGGATGGTCTCAATCTCCTGACCTTGTGATTTGCCAGCCTTGGCCTGTGAAAATGGATTTTTAAAAATAAAACCCAGTAATAGCAAAGCAAATGGAGTGGAGGAAGCCTTAGCAGTGAGTGAGAATTCAACACATTTTGGGAAGACAGTGAAAGGTAGAAGGGGGTTAGAGGAACTTCAGGCAAGAAGCTTGCAGGCAGCGCTGAGGTGGAGGGGGCCCACTGGCCTGGCAGAACCCTGCAGGCCCAGCAGGGGCAGGGACAAGAAGCAAGCCAGACACTGGAGGAATAAAGCTGTAGTTCTCAACCCTGATTGCAGAGGGGAAGGTCTGCAGAGTTTTGAAGGGTAGCAGTGCCTGGATGCTACCTTACAGATTCTGATTTAATTGGTCTCAGGTGCAACCTGGGTGTTGGCATTTGTAAAAGCTCCCCAGGTGATTCTAATGTGCAGCCAGGGTGAGAACCACTGGCTTAAGGTCTGTATGGAAACCAGTGTTTCCCCCACCCCCACCAGCCTACAGCTTTACCTCGAAGCAAAGAAGAGTCTATTTTGAGAGGCACTGGCAATGTAGACAAAGAAATAGACCATCCTATATTTAACAGTTTGGTGAATGCTGAATACTCACATAATCACAATAGTATAAATGTCAGTTGTTGGTTTGTAACTTTTACCCTTCTCAAATAGATGCATAAAAATGGTTTTAGAACAGAGTACAGTTGTAGCTTGCTTAAGAATGGGGATATACTCTGAGAAATGTGTCACTGGGCGATTTCACCATTGTGCAAACATAGAGTGTACTTAGACAAACCTGGATGGCATAGCCTGGTACTCACCTAGGCTATGTGGCATAGCCTAGTACTCACCTAGGCTATGTGGCATAGCCTATTGCTCTGAGGCTGCATACCTGCACAATGTGTTATTGTACTGAATACTGCAGGCAACGGTAACATAATGGTAATCATTTATGTATCTAATATATATCTAAACATAGAAAAGGTATAGTACAAAAGTATGGTATAAAAGATGAAAAAACAGTACACCTGTATAGGGCAGCTCCATTATAATTTTATGGGACCACTGTCGTATATTCAATCTGTCATTCACCTGAACATTGTTATGAAGTGCATGACTACGTATAAATATTTTTAATCTGACTAAAGAATTCACCCTGCACTGCTAAAACAGAAACCTCATAGCTAGGACACAGCCAGATATTTTAACATTCTGATACATGGCCATGGTAAAAAGAAACTGACTCATTGTTATCATTTTCCTTCTCCATAAATTATTTTCCAAACTAGGTATTATGGGATGTCCCTCTCAATCTGCCCCCCTCACTCAGGCACACACCCCAAGCACAGGCACACATACACACATACAATGACATCTCAAATTTCCCATGTCGTTAGGTAAGTTCAGCCTTTCCCCTGACTTGAGGCTCATCCATTCTTCCATCTGCCACCACCCTTCCCACTGGGCTTCCTCCTGACTCCCCTGGGGCCATTCTCACCAGCAGACCCCTGGCTTTGACACCAACCGTCTCCACCTCCCAAACCAGCCACTTGCGGATGTTCCACCTCTTCTGGTAGAAGTTTCAGCCTGATCCTTGAGGGCCCTCTGAGAGATAACACCAGCAGCACAGGTGTGATAGGCGCCACAGATGGCCCTGACTCTTCGCCTTTCCCTTTGCCACGTGACTTTGCAGCTCCTTCCACTAGAGCAGCACAGGACATTCCCCACCCTCTTCACATCAGGTTTGGTCATGTGACTGGTTTGGCAAATGGACTGTGAGCAAGGGCAACATGACTGCCTGGAAGGTCTTGATGATTGGGCATGAACCTTGGCCATCATGGGAGCGCTCCCCCGGGTGGCTGTTTCCCCTTCCGTCTGAGTTCCAGATGGACACAGGAAGAGCAGATGCAAGGTGATGAGGAGCCAAGCCCAACCAGATCCATGAAATAGAGCTATGCTATAGACTGAGTTGTGCACTGCCAAAATTTAGACATTGAAGTCCTAACCCCCAGTGTGACGATATTTGGAGATGGAGCCTTTGGAGGTAGTTATGTTTAAATGATGTCATGATGGCAGGGACCCCATGATGAGATGCATGTCCTTATAAAAAGAGAATGAAGGCCGGGCATGGTGGCTCATGCCTATAATCCCAGCACTTTGGGAGGCCAAGGTGAGTGGATCACCTGAGGTCAGGAGTTCCAGACCAGCCTAGCCAACATGACAAAATCCCCTCTCTACTAGAAATACAAAAATTAGCCAGGCATGGTGGCACACACCTGTAATCCCAGCTACTTGGGAGACTGAGGTGGGAGAATCTTTTGAACCCAGGAGGCAGAGGTTGCAGTGAGCCAAGATCTCGCCGCTGCACTCCAGCCTGGGTGACAGAGCGAGACTCCATCTCAAAGGAAAAAAAGAATGAGATCAGAGCTCCCTCTTTCTCTCCTCTGTGTGAGGACAGCAAGGAGAAGGCCATCTCCAAGCCAGGAATAGAGAACATTCATGGGGAACCAAATCAGCTGACACCTTGATCTTGTACTTCCTAGCCTCCAAAACTGTGAGAAAAACTTTCTGTTGTTTAAGCCATCCATTCTATGGTATTTTGTTATGGTTGCCCAAGCTAACTAATCCAAGTTGCCAGCCAAGACAGTTTAACAGACCAACTACCAGATAAGCATGTAAGCCAATCAAGCCAAGACCAGCAGGGCCACTCAGCCAAGATCGGCCTATCCCCAGCCAACCCACAAACAGATGAGTTGAATGAATCTTATTGTTGTGCACCCCAGACATTTTATAGTTGTGAGCTACATAGCATACGTGGCAATTTTTGATTGGCATAGATAAACTCCAAATTCTGTGAAGGCAGAGACTCTGTCTTGTTAACTGTTATATAACCAGCACCTAGCACAGTGTCTGTCAAATAATAATACTAAAGAATAATTGTTTCATGAGTAGATAATTGAACAAATGAATGAATGCTAACAACTGGAGGAAAACACTGGAAGAGCTCAATGCCTGTCTTGGGTGCTAGTTTTATTAGGGTCCTCCACAGAAACAGAACCAATAGGATTTAGATATGTTGTGTGTGTAATGAATATATGTGTGTGTGTGTGTGTTTGTGTACCTGATTTATTACCTGATTTACACGCACAGATGATTATAGATATTGGCAAGTCCCAAGATCTGCAGAGTGAGTCACCAAGCTGGAGACCTAGGAGGGCCCAATGTTTAGTTACTATCCAAGTCCACAGGCCTGAGACTAAGAGCTGATGGTACAGTTCCAATCCTAAGGCTGGCAGGCTCGAGACCCAGGAAGAACCGATGTTTCAGTTTGAGTCCAAAGGCTAGAAAAATGGCCAATGTTCCTGTTTGAAGGCCATCATGCAGGAAACATTCTCTCTTATTGAAGGAAGGACAGTTCAGGCCTTCAACTGACTGGATGAGGTTCACCGACATTAGAGAAGGGAATCTGTTAAACTCTGTCTCTCATTTTAAACATTAATTGCATCCCAGGCAGATCATTTGAGGTCAGGAGTTCAAGACCAGCCTGGCCAACATGGCAAAAGCCCATCTCTACTAAAAATATAAAACTTAGCCAGGCATGGTAGCAGACACCTGTAATTCCAGCTGCTTGCAAGGCTGAGGCAGGAGAATCACTTGAACCTGGGAGGCAGAGATGGTAGTGAACCGAGATTGCACCACTGCACTCCAGCCTGGGCAACAGAGAAAGACTCTATCTCAAAAAAAAAAAAAAACTAATTACATTCAAAACACCCTCAAAGAGACACTCAGAATAATATCTGGGTGCCCATCAGTCCAGCCATGTTGACACACCAAACATGCTTAATGTACTCTTTCTATGTGGTGAGTCCCCAGAGCAGAGGTGGCTCACCCACCACCTGCCATTTTCTAGAACACCTGTGGCAATGGATGAATTAAAAAGGATGTGACTCTTTCTGGAGTGTTACATCTTTGCTACGCTGCTGGTGGTCAGCATTTGTTGCCCTCATGAAATGAAGAGAGAAGGGATGGAGGTGGTGGGGGGAGGAGAAAAACAATATCCACCCTGCACGATAACAGCCTTAAATTCCAAAAGTGCCATGTGGAGGGTTTTGCTTAGGCCTGGCTTCTCTGTAATATGTTTTGACGGGTTTGAAATTGGCCTGATGCAGGCCAACAATAAGAGGAGAGTTGGGCTTACATAGCAGAAAATCTATACTCTCTAGACACCTGCTTACTGCAGAAGAATCCGAGGTATTGACCTTCAATTCAGCTCCCACATGAGCTGATGCTGAGATAAGGGGAGCTCATCTGTTCACCCTTCCAGGCACTTCCAGGCTCACAGCCTCAGCCACGGCTTTGTAAGTCACTAAATGGGCCTTTATTGACTATTGGGCCTTTATTGACACCTCCAAGACAGAGGAAGCTTATATCAATGGGCCCCATTTCCTCTTCCCTATCTCAGTGACGCCTGAAATTCCTTTGATAGAAGCTTAAAATGCAAATGACATTAGAAGAGAGAAATAACGGATTTAAATTCACAATTTAGAATTTAAACTCTAGAGATGGGGATCTCTCATCACACTATCTCTGTACTCTACACCTTCCTCCTTCCCACACTGCACCCCCAGGAAAAAAGGGCACCTATTGTATTATTCCTGATTATCCAGAGAAATAGTATGTATAGGAAATGATAGATAGATTAGATAGATAGATAGATAGATAGATGATAGATAGACAGGCAGAGACAGGCAGGCAGAGACAGATGATAGATAGATAGATAGATAGATAGATAGATAGATAGATAGATAGATGATAGATAGGCAGGCAGAGACAGACAGGCAGGCAGAGACAGATGATAGGTAGATAGATAGATAGATGATAGACAGGTAGAGACAAACAGGCAGGCAGAGAGAGATGATAGATAGATAGATAGGTAGATAGATAGATAGATAATAGGTAGATAGATAGATGGACAGGCAGGCAGGCAGAGACAGACAGTCAGATAGCTAGCCAGATAGATAGATACATAGATAGATAGATAGATAGATAGATAGATAGATACATACATACATACATACATACATACATACATAGGTATTTAGATGTGAAATTTATTATAAAGTATTGGTACATGCAATTATGGAGGCTGAGAAGTCCTATAGTCTGCTACTTGCATGCTGGAGACCCAGAAAGCCAGTGGTGCAGTTCAAAGACCTGAGAGCCAGAGAGCCAACAGTATAGATGCCAGTCTGAGTCTGAAGGCCTGAGAACCAGGAGCACTTAGGGCAAGAGGAAAGGGATGTTTCAGCTCAAGCATTCAGGCAGTTCCACTGAACTGTCAACACAATTAGAAATATCCCAAAAGATGAAGTTGCAAATACGAAGAAAAGGTCTAGAGAGTTTGTCAGATAAAACTTTCTCCTTTTAAAAGGAACTAAGTGACTTGTCACTATACAGTTCAGGATCTGCAAATGCCAGGCTCTGGAATTCAGATATTTTATGCCATAGGAATATTCTGGACCAAAATTTCATTCACTATGATATGGTTTGACTGTGTCCCCACCCAAGTCTCATATTGAATTGTAATCCCTACGTGTCAAGGGAGGGGCCTGGTGGGAGACGATTGGATCATGGGGTGGATTTCCCCCTGGCTGTTCTTGTGACAGAGAGTTCTCACAAGATCTGGTTGTTTGGTAAGTGTCTGGAGTGTCTTCTTTCTCTTTCTCTCCTGCCCCTGTTACCTTGTGAAGACATGCCCTGCTTCCCCTTCACCTTCCACCAAGCTTGTAAGTTTCCTGAGGCCTCCCCAGCCACATGGAACTGTGAGCCAATTAAACCTCTTTTCTTCTTCTTCTTCTTTTTTTTTTTTTTGAGACGGAGTCTCACTCTGTCACCCAGGCTGGAGTGCAGTGGCGCCGATCTCAGCTCACTGCGGCCTCCACCTCCAGGGTTCAAGCAATTCTCCTGCCTCAGCCTTTCAAGTAGCTGGGATTACAGGCATCTGCCACCATGCCCAGCTAATTTTTTCATTTTTTGGTAGAGACAGGGTTTCACCATGTTGACCAGGCTGGTCTCCAACTCCTGACCTCAAGTGGTCCACCTGCCTTGGCCTCCCAAAGTGCTGGGATTATAGGCATGAGCAACTGTGCCTGGCCCTCTTTTCTTTATAAATTACCCAGTCGTGGGTAGTATCTTTATAGCAGTGTGAACTCACACTGCCAATTTGAATCCACATTGCCAATTTGGATTATTTGTGGCATATCTATCTTATCACTGCACCAAAGAAATAAATAGCAAACTTCTCAGTTATGTGCAGAAATGTATTTTAGGAAGTTAGGCATCATAATAACAACAGTAGTAATAATAATAGTATTTTAGCATGTATTAACACCTTCTATGTGTTAGCACTGTACTAAGCCTCTTGCAAACACTATCTCCTACATTCCTTACACCAGTCCCACGATCTTGGAATTATTTTCCTCTCCAGGTCCAGGTTAGAAAACAAACTACAGAGGTTAAGGAACTTGCCCAGGGTTGTCCGGTTCTTGGTGGTTGAGACTGGAAACAAGCACATGATGGTCTGAGCTCAGAGACTGAACTCTTAGCATATAAGAAAACCAGGTAGGACCAGGTGTGCAGGGGAATGAGAGACCAGAAATTCACAGCCAATCCAAATCTGTTCCACATGGATTGGCTCCCATCTTTGTTAAGTGAAATCATCCAATATTAGATTTCACTACACTTAGAGATGAAAATAGACAGGGATCCCCCCGAAACAGACCCTGAGACAAAAATTTACGTGCAAGTAGGTTACTTGGGAAGTGATTTCAGGAAGGCTGGTGAGGGGATGGGGAGGCAAGCTGGGGAAATGAGACAGGGAAGAGAAGGAAACCCCTTCAAGGCAGACGAATGAATGCTTCACTATTGTGGGCAATGTGCTTGAGCCCAGGGGGACATCTGGGTGACCATGTTAAACACGCCTCAGAGTTGTCCCACCCAAGGGCCAAGGAAGCTGCATCATTTATCCACCCACTCCTGTTGGCCCATGGTCCAGGGCCCCTCTTGGTGGCCTTCATTTCTGAGCATTTGAGGCTTGTTGTTTGCTTATGTTGTACAGATTCTCTGCCTGATACAGGTGCTGGCATGTACAAGGCTGGTGAGGGCAAGGGATATGCGTGAGCACTGACAGTGTTTGCTCCACCATATATGTCTCCAGGAGGTGGTTTTGGCTTCAGATTTGACAGTCATTTCACCTTCTCACAAAGGCATTGTTCTAAGAAATTGCTCTGGCCAAGGGCTTGGAATTATGAGCACTGGAGGTAGAATATCCCTCTTCTCCGAGACCCCTCCAGGTGCTCGCCTGTGAGAAAGGAGAGGGTTAGACACCCTCTTCATGACGCTTTGTTTGGCATCAGAGAGTCCAAGTCCATGCTGTAGATTTCCCAAGGCAGTAACATCTGCCTGCCTTCCTCATCAGCATCTCTAAACTTCCGAGGGGCTGGAACAAATGGGCGAGTGAAACAAACCAGGGGAAATATTCAAGGCAGGCAGGGAGAGTATTGCATACTCAGATTTCTATTTCCTGAGAGAGGAGTTAAGAGTCCGTAGTGAAAGAATGAGGTGATAAACAGCATGGTCAGGGATATTTTAGCCTTGGAAATCCAGATATAAGATATTGTGAGTGTGTTTGCTACATTGATTTGCTCCACTTTTTAGCACTTAAAAGGAAAAATGAGTTTTACACCACATTATAACTGACTGTGTAATGTGGAGGACTGTGTGTGTGTGTGTGTGTGTGTGTGTGTGTTTGTGTTATGCATAATCAAGAAAGACTCAAGAGTTTACCAAGACGGAGAGGGCGGGCCTGAAATATGTCATAGACAGATTGAAAGTGTGCTACTGCCCAATACATTGCAAGCCGAATTTGTATTGGAACCAAACCTGAATTCTGATTTTCGTTCCTTTTAACTAAAATAAAAAACATTTCAATATTGAATGCTTTTATGTAATTTCCATAGAAAGAATATAGATGAAACCATAAATAATTTTTACTTTTCATTTTAAAATTTAAATTTAATATACAAAGATATATTCCACAAAATACATCTTCAATGCCAAGTCACCCAACTATATGGGAAAAGGGTGGTCTTCTAAAGGTCTGGGTTTTTTTTTATTTTCTCCTGGAGCACTTTGTCTAGATAAGGTTGATTCCTGCCTTCTCTGACTGTGATTTCAAATATGACTTCTCTGAACTTTATAACCTTATTTTGAAGGAAAGCATCTTAAGAGCAAGGGATAAAATTCAATTAATTGAGATGACAGAAAATAATCTACTAAGCGAATATATCAGGCAATTGGAAGCTTTCATACCTTTCAAAAAGGAAATAACCTATTTCTTGCCTTGTTATCTAATGACACAGGAGTTTATTTCTCTTGAAGCTGTTACAAATCTACCTAATGAGGCCTAAACACTGTTGCCAAGCAATTAGAGTTTTTATTGTGTCACTGATTTCCTTCATTTCCGCAGTTGCTGATAATCATTAGCCAATACTGTCTCATCTAAGAATGCACAGCGTGCATGTGTGTGTGTGTGTGTGTGTATGCACACACACACTTCAGCCTGCTGAGAATGCCTGTGGGGGAGACAGCCTTGGACAGTTACAAAATTTGTACATTTCTGCATATCTTATCTGTAAAAGCATTTGTGCTGACCCACGTTCATTTGCTATTCTGTGGATGTTATTTATTTCATAGGTATTGAGAGATGGCAGCATTTACTAACACACACATGCACACACATGTGCACACACACATAGCTGAGTGCATTTTCCAAAGATGACTTCACTAGTGTCTTCTAGAACTTCCCTGTCAACAAGTGCAGTCTAATTCACTTGCCCTTGAATCTAGACTGTCTTGTGACTCACCCACAACCAACAGAGTCTAGCAGAAGTGATTTCCAAGGCCAGGTCATAAAAAGCAATGTAGCTTCCACCTTAGGAGCTGGAATGCCTGCTCTTAAAAACTGCAGCTGCCATTGAAGCCCAAGGACCCAGAGACCACCATGTCGTGAGCAAGCCCAAACAAGCCCACGAAGAAGACCGCATAGAGAGAGAAAGAGATTCCTGGCCATCTCCAGCTGCTGTGCCGGCTCCAGCCACCGACTGATGGCACCCACATGAAAGAACAGCCCAGCAGAGACTTCCCAAATTCCTCACCAATAGAAACCATAAATAGGAATAAAATGGTAGACAGAGATTAAGCTGGTAAGTTTTGGAATGCTGCTGCACAGCAATACATAACCAGAACACTACATCCTAGAGCCTGAGTGTAATTAGACTATTTCTCTATACACATTCTTTTCCTTAGCCTATGCAGCAGATGTTATCAGTGCTGTCTACAGCCCCCTAGTATTCATCATTCCCATACCAGCTGTCAACTTCAAAGCTACTGTCACTCTCTGCCTGGAGGCTTTCCTGGCTCAGCCCATGTGGCCGGTGAGGGACAGGCACGAAGTACCAAGGAGTTATTGCCTCCAGAAAAGCCCTTAATTAATGGAAATGGAAATTTCTAGATAGGTAGCCCAACTCTTACCACTCAGACGGAAAACTCCAATGCATGTTCACACCATCTACAGAGGTTCCGCACCTTCTCCCAGCGGCTCACAGCAGCCCGACTTGCTAACACCTATCATGGGCTGCTCTGCCTGCCTCCTCCCTACTGGTGCTTCCCAGCAACATTTCCGCAAATTCTTATTTCAGGGGCAGCTCCAGAGGGAATGAAGACTAAGATAATGGGGAACCAGGCTGAAGGTCAGTTGAGTCAACTGAGACCCCAGCTCCTCAACTGCTGCTTCAGATCCCATGAAGAGTGGAAGGGATGCTCAGAGTGGAGCCTGCACTGTGCCCCACCTGAAACTGGATTCTGAAAGCGAATAAACACCCTCGTTCGTTCGGATTTATTAGCACCAGGAAGATGTACAAACAAACATCCACACAATTGACAAATCACGCATGTATCCTGAGTGGGTAATTTTGCCACATACAGCCTTTCCCCTTTCTTGCCCCCAATTTTGAAAAATACTGAAGTTGGTAAGGATGTATTGCATATTGACTGTATGCCTAGAGCTCTGTGAGACAAGGTAACAAACGTGAGAGAAAAGGTCCACCCCAATGTCACAGTACTAAGAATTCAGTCAAGGAAGC
Source organism: Aotus nancymaae (assembly GCF_030222135.1). Lineage (NCBI taxonomy): Eukaryota > Metazoa > Chordata > Mammalia > Primates > Aotidae > Aotus > Aotus nancymaae. The sequence goes on along the minus strand of NW_026988412.1, from coordinate 4,694,859 downwards.
AGCGTGCTGTATTCATAGCAAAACCACAGAAATGGCTCACAGTGACGGGTGAGAGGCTTGCAGAGAAGCAACGTCCACGCTGGGTGGTAATATCAGGGTAGTGATATCACTCGTCTTCCCATTCCTAGGGAGCCATTGTGCTTGGTGGAAGATGACTTAACCGGCCAAGCTCGTAGGAACTTGAGCTATTTTCTTGGTACCTGACTGCAGAGGACACCTCCATGGTAATTGTCATTCGTGGAGTGCCTCCTCTATGTATGGCAGCCAGTGGTCGAGGGCTTTAATACGCAATGAGTATTTCTGATCACCAGCCATGTGGAAACAGCATAAACCAGTATACAATTCACTCAACTTAGCAGTTTTGAAATGACCCAATTCGAGATTAATTTTTATTTCATAGAGACTCGCACTATTTCAAATTCATAGCAAAAATATAAAATAACTAATATTTTATGTAACACTAAATTAGATTCTCATAAAAATATATCATTATGACATAATTGTCATCTTCATGATTTTCCTAATAATTAAAAGCCAATATGTATTAATTAACATTGCTATTAACTTTTCACATAATAATTCATAAAGAGCTTCATCTTTTTAAACACCATAAGCCAAGCAGAGATGTTAATTCAATCTGCTACAAAATAAACGTTGCCATTATTTCATTTTGTAATTGGGGGAAACTGAGGCACAGCGAGGTTAAGTAACTTGCCCACAGTTATACAACTGATAGGTGGTGGAAAACTGGGACTCCATGCCAGGCAATCCAGCTCTAGAACCTACTACACTCTCCACCACCAGCCTCTATTTCCTCCATCAAAACACACAATGGCCCTAGATGGGCATATTGCATGAGGTAACTGAGACTCAGGTGGGTTAGCTAGAATTCCAGCCTGATTCTCTCCAGCTCTAAAACCCATATGCCTGCATTCAGCTCGGCTGCATCCTGCCTGCATCTTATTTCCTGGCTGCATCAGGAGCAAGATAGACTTATTCCAGCACATATCAAAGCCGCCCTTGTCAACTCAGACTCCTTTAATTCAATATGAAAAAGGAAAATGCAGGGAAAAACCGTTTTGACCATGAAATGTGATAAGAAGCAGGAAGACGTAGTGGCTGGTGAACTTATACCAATAATAGCACATATTTATTAAGTCCCTACCACAGACTGCACTGTTCTGGGAACCTTCTGGATGTCAGCTTCCTGAAGCCACATCACAGCCCAAGGAGGTCAGCCGTGCTGTTTTTCCGGTCATGCAGTCATATCAGCGAGGCAAAGCAGAATGGAATTGGGAGGGTCTGCAGTTGTTTCTCTTAATAGACTGATCTCATTGGGTCTCTCCTCAATTCACAAAGGTGCAAACCAGCTCGGATCACGATGGGGAGAAGAAACAGTCAGGAGAGGTAAGTTGCTCAGAGGACAGCATCCACAGCCCTTGGGATGCCCAGAAGTGAAAGCAGAGAAAATGTTTCCTTCACTAGTCCCCAGAGGCTACAGAAGAGCTCGGAGTTCCGGGTTAGGGATACCCCGTGAGTTTCCCAGAGGGCAAGCCCGTCAGAGCACCCACTAGAGGGCAGAAGTGAGCAGAGGGGAATGAGGAGGGCACAAAAGGCATTGGGAGGGTGGAGGGAGAATGGATGCTGGTGCTGTTGCAGCCAGAGGGGACTGGGAAGTGAGACAAAGTCCCATGGTCCAGGTGAGGTACGAGAGTGCCCAGGGGCCTCATGTGTCTTTGGTAACTGGTTTTTGTGGAGCTTTGAGAGACTGTGGCTCAATAAGGACTATTAGTTACTCTGATATGCCTAATGGTGCATGCTGTCTTAAGAGCTCACTTTGCTGTCACTTAATTGAAATGTATCCTAATACATCTTCATCAGAACATTTGGAAATGGAACAGGCAAGGCAGCCCCGCTGAGTATATAGCAAACAAAGGTGTGGGTTGAAAACTGGTAATCCACACATAGCGTAAAGAGAACGTGCTGTGTAATTCTCAGTAAGGTACTGTCCTGCCTGGGACCTGTAGAGTGCACTGTTGGTGCCCCGCCCAGAGCCCCTTACCAGCTGCTGGGAGTGTTGGCTGCTGAGGGATGTCAGCCGCCTCCCTCACTGGGGAATTGCACTCAGGCCAAAAGGGAAGCTACTTGCCTAGGGGGTTATGAGCGCATCCCATGCGCTGCCAGAGCCCAATGACCATACCTTACAGGGCTCATAGATGCCTAAAGGGACATGAACTCCACAGTGCAATTCACACTCCAGAGCTCTTGGAGCTGAATTCTAGACACAGATCATACCTTTGCACAACATTAACTGATAAAGTAGAAATGACATTTCCATTTACCCAGCAGGGAGGGGTTTTTGAGTTCTACTCTCCATAGGACTTAGTTTCAACTAAACAAAACTTTAGAAATTAGCCAGCCCATTTTCATCCAGGGTGGAATCCTGTGTGAGACATCAAAAACTTAGAAACCACCCAGTAAGTTAGGTAAAGCATGACACATACAATAATATAGCACTCCACCGATGGCAGAAATCCAGGTATAGATGTAGATATCTTCTGGCATAAAAAGTGCAAATTCAGGCTGAGAGCCATGTGAATAGCATGGCTTCTTTATTTTATATTGATCATTGACTGACTGATTGATTCACACACACAGTGTCTTCGTGTATGTGGTTATCCCCAGATCAGGCTGAGACAAGGCTTACACGTGGGCAGTGTATTTTGGAAAGAGACCACAGAAACGTGAAAGGGAGGCTAGAGAAGAAAGAGACAGGGAAAGAGGGATAGTCACTACTGTCAACATCTGGACCTAGGCCTGTTTGGGACCCTTTGGGGCACTATGTAGACAGCCTCAGAATCGTTCGCTTGAGGAACAGGACAGGGGCATTTTTATCCATTAGATACAGGCCCCATTGGTTTGCCAGTTGCCTGTGAGGTGTTCATTCCCTTCCCTTTCCAGCAATCGCCTACACCAGAATGGTGGCAAGTACTCCATCCTGTAGTGGCAGGGGTGCCCTGGGGCGTACAGCAAGAGATAGCCGGGGAGCTGGAGTTATACCTGCACAGCTGGTGGCCGTGGCAACAACTGGAGTTGAAAGGTGGGTCAAGGGGCTATGAAGAGGGCACAGGAGGTATACAGTCCACATAGAGAAGTGTCAAGAAGGATATTTACCAAACTGTTGATGACAGTCATCCCTGGGAAGCAGGATTCTTTATTCTCTTCGTTATGCTTTCCAGAACAGTTTAGGTTTTTTCATAACGAGTATATAATTTTTGCAAAAAAAAAAGCCATATCAAAAGAAGAAATCATCGAATTTGACTCCCTCATTTTATAGGTGAGCGAGTCAGGTTTGGAGCAGAGCTCATGGACTCGTGGCTGGGAGCTGTCTGCAGTGTGAGCACAGTGCTATGGCCCCACCAGCCCTGGGAATGTAAAGGGTGTTACCTACGCAGCTGCAGCTCAGAGATGACCATGAGCAGACCAGGTGGTGCAGTCCCATGAGGACCAAAGATGAAAGAGCAGGACGTCCAGATCCAGACAATAACCACACACCCCTGCTCCCAACTCTGAGGAACTGCTATTCTGAATGCCATCATCAAGTAGTTTTACTTGAGTTTGAACTTCATTATTACAGGTCAATTTCCCCAGAAGGCAGAAGCTGAGTTTTTAGGCAGCGCTCTTGGTATCAACACCTGTGAGGTGTGAAGGAAACAGAGGCTAAAAAACTCTGGACTGGAGTGAGGTCTCCAGGTATCAGGCGATCCCACCAGGACCTCCAAGATGTTGGTACAAGGGAACTGACTTTACACCCTGCACTGGCCAATCATTGAGCTGTTTGTGCTTTTCGTATTATATCTCAAAATATATTGCAAACTCTGAAATTTTCCCTTTATGTTTTCTTCTAAGAGTTTTATTGTTTTAGCTCTTACATTTGGATTTTTGGTCCAATTTGAGTTAGTTTTTGTATATAACATGAGGTAAGGCCCAACTTCAGTCTTATGGGTATGGCGATTCAGTTCTCCCTGCACCATCTGTTGTAAAGACTATTCTTTTCCACTGAATGGTCTTGGCACCCTTGTTGAAAATCAGTTGGCCATAGGCACGTGATTGTGTATCTGGACTCTCAATTCTGTTCCATTGTTTACACGTCTACCCTTTTGCCAGTACTACACTGTTCTGATTACTGTTGCTTTGTAGTAAGATTCGGAATGTTGAAATGAGTGTTACCATGTCTTAACATGTCTTTTTGTAGACACATTCAATCATTTCTCTTGAAACTATGCCTGGGAGTGAAATTGCTGGTATGCATATATTTAGTTTCAGTAGAAACTGCATGATAGTTTATACACGATTTATTTTTAGTAAGATGTTGATATGAGTTTATACAAATCAATTTAATCAAAACCAATTACACACCTGAATGTCATCAGTTGTCCTAAATTGCAACTGTTCTTATGTTTTCATGGTGAGTGGTGGCCTTGCTCTCACAAAGTTTTTCTATGACTTCCTGGTCAACAAGCTCCGTGGAGGTGGTGATCTCTAGGAGGCAGAATCCTCTGGGAAAAGGGCCTTGGGCTGAGTTGGGAGGTCACCCAGGGCAGGATCTAACACCTCCCTCAAGAAGACAGAAAGCAGAGACAGATCACAAGCAGCAACTCAACTGGTGAGTCTCTATTGGCTAAGGCTGCTGCATTGAAAGAAACTGTGGGCAAATTAGAAAAGTCACCACTCTGGGGTGATAACCAGTGCCCTCTGTGATGGACCAGTTCACAAAAAGCTCCCCTTCCTCTGCTGACTGAGTCCCATGCCTGGCTCATAACCCTGACTGGCCTGTCCAGCTGTACCTCCCACCAACCACACAGGGTGCCTGACTTAGCATGGCTTTTCCCCAAAGCAGGGCCTGAGATGAAGGTTTGAGTTCAGGTGGTTTGTTTGGGGGCTGACCTCAGGAAGCCCTGTGGGGAAGTGGAGAGAGTCAGGCAGGAGGGAACCCGGTACGGGTCAGTGAGTGGGTGACTGCAGTAGGCACCCAGGATAGAATCCCCAGGACAGTCTGGGAGGCTGTAGGGATTGTCCCTCTGAGAAGTGAGGATGCTGAATGTTTTTCCATTAATTCCCACTCATCATTGATTGAGGGTCACTGCTGGGTGTTAACTCCCTGGCACTTCTGGTTTGTCCATGGATAAGCACAGTCCACAGACAACACCCTTGGACAGAGAGTAACAGGAAACTGACCGGGGAAGGAGTGTCTGCAGGACATCTCCCCGGTGTAGCCCACCGAGGAGTAGCGGCTGGCTACTGTCAGCACCTGCTACGTTCCCTAGACCCGAGGTTAAGAGTTTCCCCTGCCCCTAGTAGGCCCACTGACTAAACCATACAGATTAGAATAGAACAGCCAGTGGGACCCTGACCATAATTTATGTTCCCTCCTCTGTCACCACAGAGGGTGGAGGAGATGTAGAGAGAGTGGGAAAATGTTGATGCAAAAATGCAAAAAAACAAGGCCTGGAGCAGATAAACCAAGCTTGAATGAATGACTTGTTCTCCAGCAGAGAAGGAACTTTATTTGAACAGTTAAGCCTCGCATGTTGCAAAAGCCCAAGATCACCCCGCAAAGGCTATTATTTGCCCAGAGTGTTACAGGCTGGGGAAATCTTCGAGTACCCCTTTTCTTTTAAACACCAGATCCTATAGCCAGGCTGAGATATTGGAAAGCAAATTGTGAGCCCCGTCTGCCAGCTGGGGGCATGCTGAGACAAAGAAAAGATTCTTGCTGGCAGAACTCCCTGGCCAGGAGACCCTCATCTAGTAGGAAGGATTTTAACACATTCATTTCCATGTTACGTGGCATGCCTCCATTCTTGAAGATGCTATGCCAAAAATATATATCCTTCTGCTTGTTATCAGTTTATTCATAATTTTAGATTCAGCTATAGCTCATATGCGGTAGAAACCTAGGCCAGCTGAGGGGAAAGCACTCTCCCCAGGGATCCATCTGATTTATAAACAAACAATTGCTGCAGCTGTGGGGGTCGTGAAATGGAGCCCTCTGTGATTCTGCAGGGAGGTTTCACACAGGATCTCTCCCAAAGGCAAGGAGAACATAAGGAACAAGAGCGTGTGTATGCCACAAAGTGATCCTTCTGGTCTCAGCTGACTTTAAAAGGAACCCCTTAAGAACTTTTAGTACCCATAAAACTTCTTGAGTGAATTTAAGCCAACTCAATTTGGTAGAAAATCATGCAACATTGCTGAAATTAACAGCCTCTCCGACTGACAGATAAACTCCAGAAATGAGCCAGTGGCATTGCATTTATAGTGAGAAAAGAAAAATAAGCTGAGCCTCAGTTCGGAAAAGGTTGAAGGTATTTTTGCAAAGCCTTTCATAAACACACATGAAAAGTTCATTTAAAATTCTAAATGAATGCTCAGAAAAATATCCAGGTTTCCCAATGTTAACCAACTGTTTGCTCATGTCTATATGATTAATACACAGCCTAGAGCTGAGATTTAATTTTTCCAGGATGCAAAGCCTGGTGCTTCAGCTGGTATTGTAATCCCTATTTAGAAATTGCAAAGTTATGAAGAGAAGCCTCCCTCAAGACAGCATCGAATAAAATTAGTCAAATACAGAGAAGGATACTATCATTTTCAAGATCACATGAAGATTTTATTAATTGCGAAAACATTTTAAAGGATGCTTATGCAAGAGATATAGTGAAAAACAAAAGTTATCCCATATTTTAGATATGCTTTTATGTTTACTGTCTTTCAGAAGTAAAACTTTCAATTCACATATTTTTTAACAAAGATTTGCATGACTACTTTGCTAGACACTCTGCTAGACACTAATGATGTAACAGTGCTCAAGATAGCAGCTGGGCTTCTGCCCCCTTCAGGTTACCAATCTTGGCCACAGGGGATAGGAGAGAGACTTCATATTGTACATGGATGAGTACTATTTTTAAAAGGTATTAGTTGACTGGCACAATGGCTCGTGCCTGTAATCCCAACCCTTCAGAAGGCCAAGGCAGGAGGATCACTTGAAACCAGGAGTTTGAGACTGGTCTACAAAGCTAGACCCTGCCCCTACAAAAAGCAACAAACAAACAGTAACAACAAAAATAGTTAAAAACTAAAAGGATTTTAATAGTTAAAAATCAATAGGATCAAAAGCTAAGATGTTGAAGGGTTCTGAGGAGTGAGCAAGATTGTGTGTTTCCAGGTAGTGAAAGACATCCCTTCCCCATAGCAGGTCCCCTGATGAACCAAGGAAATACCTGGCCTCTCTCACCTGAGCAATAGGCAAGTAATGATACCTAACTCATAGGGTAGCTGCAGAGTGTGTGTGCAAAGGGCTTAGCCTGGTGGCACCCATGATAATTGGTTATGACCTGCTGTTTTATTATTAAGGAACTCACATAATACAGTTCTTGGCACTAGAAGATAGTCTGTAAATATTAATTAAGTTCTCTTACTAGAGAGGTACATACACAGACACACACATACAACTTTAAGCCACAGTCTCCACATGGGGGATGCATGACAATCCATTGGGTAAAAAAGAAAATATCAGAACATCTATTTGTAAGTTTTATGTAAAAATTGCAAAGTGATTAAGTTTTACTGAAACAAGTTATACTAATTGACAATAGTGCCCTCCCTGGGTCTGTGTGTCAGTCTCTTAGAACTGGTACCAGAGGTCCCCCTAAGGAAATATAGGAATTCCACCACTCCAGCTGAGAGTGGCATGCCCACTTGGTGGCTTTTATGAGCCTCATTAAATGAATGTACAGATTATATGAATTCAGCTTTAACTAAATACCTTTCTCAACTTGGGAAAGTGGCTTAAAAATATTCTAGCCAAGAAACAACGGATTGAAGATAATCCGAATATCACAAGCAGAAAGGATGAAAATCAATGATAGAACTGACCCTTCCATTCCCAATACCTCCCGTTAGCCTCATGACAAGGTAAAAATTATAACAATCTAATTAGTGAGAAGAATTCAGCCCAAAATATTGAACTTACAATGAAGACTACTGATAATGAACATATACAACCATCGTCATGGACTGTGAATTCCATCCGTGTGCGGCGGTTTAAAGATTTGAGCTGAAGGTGATGTAAAGTCACGGTGATAACCAAGACCTACATATAGTAAGCATTCGGTGTGCAGAAGCAAATATCTATGAGACTTTTAAGCAATGTTTATAATTGTGAGATACTCAATCCAATATTTTCAAAGTTTCACACAGCTTACTGAAAAATATTGAAGTTTTTAAATAAAGAAAAACAAAAAAACCTACCTACCATTGGGTAAACCCTTCTCTTTATGCCCCGGTAAAAATGGCTGCAGTAATACAGAGACGACAATACAGAGGCAAGTTAAACTGCCTGCTTTTATTAGCAACGCGGTTGGAAATGCATAGCAAACAATGCTGAAGATTTAAAGATACACACATTAGAACAAATTATGCTTTACCGAGGTTTGCCAGAGACTTGAACGAAAGTACAGATATTTCCAACATGTCTCGCTTTGTGGTGTTTGCTGGCTTCCATTTCAATAATGAAATACACCAAAGGCCATTTTTTTTATGAGCCACTAAACCATTATAGTCTCAATAGTAAATGACTGAAAAGTGTTTAGGGTGGAAATGTGTATGTGTAATCGCTAGTGGTGGAATGGCTGAATTATTGTTTGTTTTTTAAGAAAAAAATTACAGTTAAGTTAACAAAGAAAGCACAACCATCAAATGCATTTACTGTGTCGTTCTTAGCAAGAAGTGAAGCAAGATGAAGAGAAAAACAGATGTCACCTATGAGGTTAAATTTATAAAAACGAGACTTGCCAAATATGATTGAATCTTTAACACATTTTATAATGAGAGTAGAAATGACCCTAAGAAATCTTTGGTCTACACAGACTGTCCTTTGGACAATGTACCTAAAAAAAAACAGGGAAATTAAAAGGGTTCCAAATTTCCAGACTTTTCTGTGATGACAAGTAGCTGTCACTAGTATGTGACCTCACACATATTTTTCAAGTAAGCAAGCACACAATCTATTACTATAGGGTAAAAGAGAAGGAAAATTTTCTTTATTTGCCACGGAGTGAAAAGTAGCTGCTTTTAAAAGAAAATACATGCCATAATGAGGCATTTTGAACAGTGTGTGTTTGGAAATATTTCCATTGTCACACAAATATATTTATTACCCAAAGCTCCCATATTTTCACCCTCACAGAGTTTTTAACTTGTTATAAAGTCTAATAAGCATAGAGTTTTCCTTCATTCTGAGCAGATTTTTGAAAATATAAAAATGCAATACTTTCCAATCATTTTGTAAGGCTGATAGCAAGGAAGATCCTTAGCCAAATTCCAGTAACAAGTTTTGAAAATTCAAGGATGTGATTACAAATGTGTCTTGTCACTTAGCCTAGCCATTGATGCGCTTCTCCCATTGAATATATAAAACTATATGAGGTTTCTTTTTCTTGAGACATTAAAAGCAAGAACTGAAATAAGCTGAACTTAGAATCTGACCTTCAAATTTATCGTATTACTCACAGAGATCAATTATTCCTTAATATCATCAAATAACCATTGATGTTCAAGTTTCCAATTGTTTCATACATGTCATAATTTTTAGTTTGTTTCTTTAAAGTGTGTTTATTTAAATAAAGCCATACGATGCATTTGATTGTTCTATCGGATCTATTTTCTTCTGTAGTTCTTCTACTCACATCTCTCCTTTCTTTGTAATTTATTCGTTGAGGAAAGTAGGTTGATTGGCCCATATGACTTCATCTAATCTGGATTTTGCTGGGTTCATCTCCTTTGTAATATCTATAAAGTTCCTCAATCCTCTGTATTTCCTGGAGAAAAAAATTGTACCTGCATATACAAGTTGCTCTTTTTTTTTGTTGTTGTTAAAATTACTTTATAGTAGAGTGTGCATTTCTACCAGGAAGCACATACTGTCTTGGTTCTCATCCTTTTGGTCATAACAGGCATTGGCAGATCTCTTTTTAAAACAGTATTTTATTGGCCGGGCACAGCGGCTCACGCCTGTAATCCCAGCACTTTGGGAGGCCGAGGCGGGCAGATCACGAGGTCAAGAGATGGAGACCATGGCGAAACCCCATCTCTACTAAAAAATACAAAAATTAGCTGGGCGTGGTGGCGCACACCTGTGGTCCCAGCTACTTGGGAGGCTGAGGCAGGAGAATTGCTTGAATCTGGGAGACGGAGGTTGCAGTGAGCCAAGATTGAGCCACTGCAATCCAGCCTGGTGCCTGGCAACAAAGCAAGACTCTGTCTCAAAAAAAAAAAAAAAGAAAACAGTATTTTAGTATAAAATGCATGATATAAACAGAAAGTTTAAAACATACAGTTTTAGGAAAAATAAACATCCACATACCTACCACCCAGATTAAGAAATTGAATCAATTTTGTACAACTCATATCTTCTTATTCTTCCTGTCTCATCTCTCCCCAGAGACAAACAACAGAAGTTCAGTATTAATTATATTTTGTTTTGATTTTTCACTTAAATACATCTAACACCTGAGTCTGTATTCCTAAACAATACATTACCACATTTTTTAACTAGGTAAGAAGTACTTGTTTCTCTGTGTGAAGGAGGGACACTATTATTGCTGTGAAATGAAGGCTTCTAGAGAAAACAAACTGAAGAGATCTTCTGGGATATAGTTTGTCATCAGCTATCCATGTAGATTAGAAGAGTCCCTTTTGAAAAAAATCAGAGGGCAAGACTGAATAAAAACCTAGAAAACTTGAAGCTTTGTGCAATGAGGGTGTCTGCAAGGAATTCAATGGGACCAGTATTGAACGCCTTCCCAGAATATGGTCAGTGAGCATGGGTCACTCTGTATTTTCTATTTCTAAATACACCATGCCCTTCCTTGGTCTTGCAGGTATAGGTTCAAGCAGAAGAACCTGTAAGCTGAGATGAGTGCTCTCGGTCCAGGCTGCAAGGTTTCAGGGCAGGAACTTCTTCAGCACATGGTCAATGTGAACCAAAGGCTTATCAAAATTTATTTTTGAAATAGGTATAAATTTATCCTACTTATCTGTCTGTAGATTGCTTTAACTTGTTTATGTACACATGGATTATCCAGAAAATTTCCAGAAAAGGGTGGTAACTTCCAGGTCATCAGTTCATTGCCATGGAAAGGGACAGTAACTTTCTGGTGTTGCCATGGCAATGGTAAACCAGAATGGCACACTGGTAGGGATGTTTTTCAGTGCTCCAGCCACATTTCTGTTCTAGCTAGTCCTCAATTTGGTCCAGTGTCCAAGCATTACCTCTGGAGTTGAGTCCCACCTCCTACCTCAATAAGGTGTGTGTATATTCCCCTATAGTAGATGTTAACATGGATTTCAAAACTAGTGGTAACAATTTACACTCCCATAACCAGTGTATAAGAGTTCCAATTGCTCTACATCCTCAACAACCCTTGATATTGTCCTTTTTCTTTTTAACTTGTAGGCATCTGGTAGGTATGTAATGATAATTCACTGAGATTTTAATTTGCATTTCTCTGCTGTCTAATGAAGTCGAGCAGCTCTTCACATCTTTAAAAGCCTTTTATCCATTTTTTTGAATTGTGTGGTCTTTTCTATTCTAACTGACATGTGGAATATTTTTCATGTTCATTGTATCATTATCTGGTGATACATATTACTACAAGTATCTTCTCCCACTCTGTGGCTTGACTTTTCACTTTTTTCTTTTATGGTTAGTGTGATGGTTAAGAAATGTAAGGCCAGGTGCGGTGACTCATGCCTATAATCTCAGCACTTTGGAAGGCTGAGGCAGGCAGATCACTTTGAGCTCAAGAGTTTGAGACCAGCTTGGGCAACATGGTGAAATCCCGTCTCTACTAAAAAATTCAAAAATTAACCAGGTATGGTGGCATATGCCTGTAGTCCCAGCTACTTGGGAGGCTGAGGTAGGATAATCACTTGAACCCAGGAAGCAGAGGTTGCAGTGAGGTGAAATTGTGCCATTGCAGTACAGCCTGGACAACAGAGCAACCTTCCATCAGAAAGAAAGAGGAAGAAAAAAAGAAAGAGAGAGAGAAAAGGAAGGAAGGAAGGAAAGAAAGAAGGAAAGAAAGAAGGAAGGAAGGGAGGGAGGGAGGGAGGGAGGGAGGAAATGTTTGCCTTCCAAAGGTCATGAAGATATTTTGCTACACTACCTTCTAAATGTGTTTACCTTTAATATTTAGATGCACAACCCCCTTGGAATTTGTTTTTGTGTATGATGTAAGTAGAATCATTTACTGAAAAGACTACCATTCCCCTACTGTGTTGTAGTGGCGCTTTTGTGATAAAATCAAGAAACTAAATGTTTATGAATCTGCTTCTGGCCCATTGATTTCACTGGTCTATTTGTCTATCTTGCATCTGTTCCATACTGTCTTCTTACGAAGCACCAGTAATTAAATGAATCCATCATCTTGGTGTTTCTTCACAACTGCCTTGGCTATTTCTGGTCTGTTGCATTTTCATGTGCATTTTAGAATCAACTTTAAGATTTGCACACACACACAAAAAAACCTGCTGGTTTTTGTTATGATTGCATTGACTCTATAGATTGCTTTAGAAAAACTTAGCAGCTATATAATACTAAGCTTTTCAATTCACTAATATATTTCAGTAATGTGTAATTCTCTGTGTCAATCTCTTGCACATCCACATTCTTAAATATTTCATTTTTAATGCTATCAGAAATCACATTGTTTTTTAAAATGTCATGTTCTAATTATTGCTAACATATAGAAATTACGCTGATTTTGCTATTTGTCATTATAGTCTGCAGCCTTGCTAAGTCCATTCATGTATCCTACTTACTTTGACATGTTTATGTACATGTCATTTTTTATTTCTTCCTTTTTTTCTTCCTCTCTTCCTTCCCAGCATTCATATGTTTTCTTTCTTTTTCTTCCCAATTTTTTTTTTTTTTTTTTTTTTTGAGATGGAGTTTCACTCTTGTCACCCAGGCTGGAGTGCAATGGCGCGATCTCGGCTCACCGCAACCTCTGCCTCCTGGGTTCAAGCAATTCTTCTGCCTTAGCCTCTCAAGTAGCTGGGACTACAGGCGTGCGCCACCATGCCCAGCTAATTTTTTTTTTGTATTTTTAGTAGAGACGGGGTTTCACCATGTTGACCAGGATGGTCTTGATCTCTTGACTCGTGATCCACCCGCCTCAGCCTCCCAAAGTGCTGGGATTATAGGCGTGAGCCACCGCGCCCGGCCCTCTTTTTCTTCCCAATTTACACTGACCAGAACCCAATATTATGTTGCATACATGGGATGGTAGCAGCATCCTCCTTTTTCCCTCAATCACCAGGGGAAAGCTTTTAATAATTCACCATTAAGTGTGATGTTTTCCGTGGGGCTTATACAAATACATTTTATTGTTAGAGGTTCTCTGCAAAGGTTCTCTACAAATTGCATTATTTCAGGCAGAACAGTGACACAACAAGCCGGGCAGAACAATGTTATTACTCACAAATAGACAGCAAAAGCAAACAGAAGCCTAGGCTCCATGGCCAGCCAGTTCTCTAAGGCTCAGGAAAGCTGCTCAGGGTGGATGGAGTCTCATCTGCACATAACCCACATTGCACTGCAACTGAAGGAAATCGAAAGCACTCCACCCTGGGCACCGCTTGGCTCACTGAGTACAAGCATTGCAGAACATCCTATTCTAGGAGGAATCATGACATAGCCTGGACTGTTGTGGACATCTCAAAATGTTGCATTTTTAGTACGTTCTGCCTAAGAATTGCAGGCAAGACGGGGATGAGCTAACTGGCCAAGGTCGTCCAGGAACCAGTCCTCCTGCATTCTCATCTATTCCTAGTATGCTGTGAGTTATTTAACGATGAATTTAACTTAATGCTTCTCTTGTTGCTTTTGAGATAATCATTTGATATTTTTCTCATTTTTCTCTGTTAACATAGTAAGTGACATCAATTGATTCAAATATTCAATCAAGCTTGAATTTCTCATATATATACATATACATATATATACATATACATATATATGTGTATATATATAGTTGAATTTGAATTGCTAATAATTTGGGATTTTTCATCAATATTTATGGTAGATATTGTCCTATTTTCTCTTCCTATTACATATCAAGGTTATTCTGGCCTCATAAAACAGGTTAGGAAGTGTCTCACCTTTTTCTCATCTCTGAGAGAGTTTATGTAAATGTATGTTACATCATTCTTACACATTTGAAATATTTCAACAGTGAAGTCATCTGTCTTGGCATTTTATTGGAAAGTTTTTGAATTACAAATTCAATTTCTTTAATAAATCTAGGAAGACTATTGAGATTTCTATTTCATCATGTGTCCTTCATGTTTGGTAATTTGTGTTTTTCAAAGAAATTGAAAAATTAGATGAATTGTATAATTCATCTGAATTCCAAACTTACTGGTGTGAGTTGTTCAAAATGGTCTTTTATGATCTTTCTAATATGAAAAAGATTTGTAGTGATGGTTTCTTTTTCATTGTTGATAAGTAGTAATTTGTGGCTCTTCTCTTCTGATTAAGTCTTATCAGAAGTCTAATGACTTTCATCAAGTTTTTTCATTGAGCTATCTTTTTTCTGGGTTGATTTTCTCTGTTATGCCTCTTTTCTATCTAATTAATTTCTGATGTTATCTTTCTTCTTTCTGTCCATTTTCTTTAGGTCTAATTCAATGTTTTTTCTTGACTTCATGACAGAGAGAATTAGATCACAAATTGTCTTTTATAAAGTATGCATCAGGAGCTACACATTTCCCTCTAAGAACAGCTTTACCTACCTTTCACAAGTTTCATGTGCCATATTTAACTGTTATTCCGTTCATAATATTTTCCAGTGCCCATTGTGATTTATTTTCTTTAACCTCTTGGTTATTTAGAAGATCAAGAAGAATACTGTTTTATTTCCAATAGAGATTTTCCTAATTATCTTTTGTTATTGATATTTAGCTTAATTCCACTCAAGTAAGAGAATATGCTCCCTATGTTTTTAATATTATGAAATGAAACTTGATTTATGACCCTAACTTATCATCATTTTTGTTAAATGTTTCATATAATATACCTGAAAAGTATATCTAGCTTCAATTTTTGTTTGAAGTATTCTATATATGTTATTTAGGCCATGTTGGTTGTCCAAATCTAGAATTTTACTGATTTTTCTTTCTGTTTGTTCTATCATTACTAAGAGAGTTTTTAAAAATTTATAACTATGATTATCATATCTTTTTTTGTTCTATCACTTTACATATTTTGAAGCTGGGTTATTAACTACATACAAATTTAAGATTATTATGGCTTCCTGTTTGATTAAACATTTTATCACTGTAGAAGTTTCCCCTTTATCTTGAATAATTCCTCCTTCTTAAAGTTCGTTTGTCCAGTATTAATACAGCTGGGTCAAATCGTATTTCTGGTTCTAAATCTTTGAAGAATTGCCACACTGAGTTCCACAAGGGTTGAACTAATTTACACTCCTACTAACAGTGTGTAAAAGCATTCCTATTTCTCTACAATCTTGCCAGCATCTGTTCTTTCTTGACTTTTAATAATCATCATTCTGATTGGCATGAGATGCCATCACATCCTGTACAGGTAACTTGGAACTTGAAATAAATTTAATTCAACTAAATTTAATTTAATTTAAAAATACAGCTATACTAGCTCATTTTTTGTTAGTGTTTGCATGATATATTTTTCCAGATTTATATTTTCAAATTTTCTCTGTCCTAATATTACAGCTATGTCTTATTTAAGCACCAGAACATTGAATTTTTGATGCACTATGACAATATTGATTTTTAAGTAAGACATTTAGTCTATTTGTATTTTACGTATACACTAATATATTTGGGTTTAAGGCCATCATATTAGTATTTGTTTTCTGTTTCTCCTACCTATTGTTTACTTCTTTTGGCTTTTTTTGTTGTCTTCTTTTGGATTCCATTAATGGAAAGTTTTTCCATTAAATGGAATTTTCAAAAACAGAAATTATTCCATTTTTATCCTCTATTACTAAGTTAGACCTTCTTTCATCATTTGTTTTTTGACTAAAACCTACACATTACAACATGCACCTGAATAGATTCTGATAAATCTACAGGATCAAAATGCTATAAATCAGTATCATACAATTTTCAGACAATCAAAGAATTGTAGATCACTAATTCCGTTTGCTCTCTCTGAACTTTTATGCTACTGTTGGCTTTTAATTAAGTATTTTAACCTCACAAGACAATATTATTTTTGATGTTTTATACGTTCAATATTCATTTAGATCAGGGTTTCTCAAACCTGGCACTGTTGACATTTTAGGCTAGATACTGCTTTGTGTAGGAGCTGCCTTAGGCATTGTAAAATGTTTATCAGCATCCCCAGTCTCCACCCACTAGATGCCAGTAGCATCCTCCCCATCCCAGGTTATGGGCCTCAAAAGCGTCTCCAGTCAGTGCCAACGTCACCCATGAGGAAAAACTGACTCCGGATGAGAACCAGTAATTTAGACTTTCCAGGTATATCTACTATTTCTTATGCTTTGTTTCTTCTATCTTTCATTTCTTCCTGCATTTCTGTGTTTTTCTCTGAGATAATTTTCCTCCTGCCTTCAAGGGTGTTTTTGGTTAAAAAAAAAATTATCTCAGTTTTTGTTTGCCTTCAAACATTGTCCTTTCATGTTCATTCTTAAGGATATTTTCGTTGGGTATAGAATTCTGATTTGCTGTTATTTCCTTTAAGTGTTTTACCTTCAAAAAAGCAACAATTAGACATAGTTAATTTTTCAACAGAAATTATGGAATGGAACTGTTAATCCACCACCACCATCCTCCTCAGCTATTTTTAAGATTTTCTCTTTGTCTTCAGTTTTCAAGAGTTTCAGCATGCTATCCTGAGGTATGGTTTCTTTGTATTCATCCTGTCTGAGGTTTATAGTGCTTCTTAAATCTGTGGCTCAATATCATTGATCAGCTTTGTAATATTCTCAGCCACAATCTCTTCAAATATTGCCTCTGCTCCATTCTTTTCTCCTCCTCTTTCTGGGACTCCAAATTCATATGCTTAGAATTGTTCACGGTGTCCTATATATCCTTGGTGTTTTGATATGGAGTTTGTTGACTTTCAGCCTCACTCCGAAGTGATCAGGGTAGGTTCTCTGTTGACAAACCTTCCAATTATGCATCTTTGGGTTTTTCTTTTTGTGCTGCTCAGATTTCCAGAAGATTTCCAGTCTTCTACCTGGATGGTGAAGATTTGACTTCTAGCTTTCTGGGAGGCTTCAAAAGAAGAATGAGAATCTCAGCATGTAGCATTCATCTAGGCATTTAGTAGATTAATCCTGGTGTGTTAATTACAGTATTATTGTATTAATTGTACCTGGCATCTTCCAGTTTAATAAACCCCTGGTTTACTCATTCCACAATGTCTTTATATTAAAGGGAATTAGTTTAAATATCTCTGTTAAGCATAATGATTGCTACAACTTTGGGTATAAAACTTGTATCAGCCAAGAGATGTTCTCTTCTGTTCTTAACTTCCTAAAGTTATTATAAATGGGTATTGAAACTTAACAAGCGCTTTTTCTGAATCAACTAAGAAAAATCACATGATTTTCTCTACTTCATTATTATGTTAAAGCTGCTATCCTTACTTTCCTGGGATAGACCTTACTTGATTCCCAAATATTTTATATACTGTTAGATTCAGTTCACTGTTTTTTTGATTTTGTTTTTGATTTCTGCATCTATGTTCATTAGCGAAATGTGCCTATAATCTTTCTTTGAATTGTCCTCAATCAAGTTGTGTAGCCAAAATGATGCCATAAAATGGATCAGGCAGCTTTTTTCCTTTCCACTATTTTCTGGAATACCTTACATTTAAGAGGAATTAGCTGCTCCTTGAATTTTTATTTTTAGAATTCACCTTAACCATCTAGGCATGTGAGGTATATTAGTCTGTTCTCACACTGCTAATAAAGACATATCAAAGATTGAGTAATTTATAAAGGAAAGATGTTTAATTGACTCACAGTTCAGCAGGCTGGGGAGGCCTCAGGAAACTTACCATCATGGTAGAAGGGGAAAAAATAGCCTTCTTCAGATGGCAGCAGCAAGGAGAAGAATGAGAATCCAGAGAAGGGGGAAGCCCCTTATAAAGCAACCAGATCTCATGAGAACGTACCCACTATCATGAGAATAGCATGGGGGAAACTGCCCCCATGATTCAATTACTTCCCACTAGGTCCCTCCTACAACACATGGGGATTATGGTAACTACAATTCAAGATGAGATTTGGGTGGGGACACAGCCAAACTGCATCATGAGGTTTGGGAAAAAATAAGTCTTTGGCCAATTTTAGTTTACTTGATATTTATTGGTTTTATGAGTTACCTCTTTCTCCTTGCACTAATTTAGGGATATTACACATTTTCTAGGAATTCAATTACTTCTGTAAGAGTTTTCATCCACTGGCATACATATATATTATTATTTTACTTTATTTAGATTCCTAGAGTGTCTGTAGTTATTTGCTCTTTCTCATTCTTCATTTGCAGAGATCAAAAGTCAGACTACATTACCAATTTTTTTCAATAAACTAGTTTATTGTTTGAAAACTCGAATTTAATTTATTCTCTATATTATGAATGTCTGTCCTTTATTCATTTCTTTTGGACTTGCCTTGTTGTGCCTTTTCAAAATTTGTAAGTTGAACATTCATATATTTATTATTAACCTTTCTAGTTTCCTAATGTATTTAAAAGCTAAAAAAAAAAAAATCCTTGTAAGTGCTATGTTTAGTTATGAATCACAACTTTAAACTTTTGAAAAGTAGGATTTCATTATCAGTCAGTCCTAAATATTCTTTCACTTGATTGATTTCCTTTTCAACTTGGTTTAATTAGTTATATATATATATATAATTTAAAAATATATACATAACATATATATATGTGTGTATATATATATATAGAGAGAGAGAGAGAGATGGAGTTTTGCTCTTATTGCCCAGGCCGGAGTGCAATGGTGCAAACTTGGCTCACTGCAACCTCTGCCTCCCAGGTTCAAGCTATTCTCCTGTTTCAGTCTCCCGAGTAGCTGGGATTGCAGGTGCCTGCCACGACACCCAGCTAATTTTTGTATTTTTGGCAGAGCCAGGGTTTCGCCATGTTGGCCATGCGAGTCTCAAAATCCTGACCTCAAGTGATCTTTCCGCCATTTTAAGCCACATTTTCCTCATCTATAACTGGGAATGACACTAGTTCTTACAGCAGAAAGCTCAGCATAGTGCCGATGTACAGTAAGTGGCAATACAAGTTCCTGTCATTATTACAATTGTTTTTTGCTGCTGTTGTTGTTTTTTAGAGACTGGGTCTCACTTTGTCACCAGGCTGGAGTGTAGTAGTGAAATCATAGCTCACTGCATTCTCAAACTCCTGGGCTCAAGCCAACCTCATGCCTCAGTCTCCCAAAATAGTTAGAACTACAGGCACACACTACCATATCCAGCTAATTTTTATTTTTACTTTTTGTAGAGACAGGGTCTCACTATGTTGCCCAGGCTGGTCTTGAACTACTTGCCTCAAGAAATTCTCCTGCCTCAGCCTCCCGAAGTGCTGTGATCACCTATGAGAGTCACCTCGGTTGGCCCTATTATTTAGCAGAACTTTTCTCAGTGTCTGGCAAACAAGACCTAAAGGACTTTGAGCTGCTTAAACAACCACTAGAAAGCACCTTACAAAACAAAGATGTCAACGTATTTACTATTTATATAAAATACATAAACAGGAGGAAGTCACATAAATCACAAGCTGCTATTTTCCTTAGAATCTACAACAACCATATTCTTTTATGAAAAACTGGACCATATTAAATTGCTCAGGCCTTGGAAATTTGTAAACCTGTATAATTCCTCATTGGAAACAGCCGTTTATATGTACTGTCACTTAAAACAGAAATTATGGTTGGTGTGAAAGATTTTAATTCACATAAATTTACTGGTAAAAACCACATATCTAGGAGAGAACCACTCAGGGTTTGCCCCACATATAAACAGGCTGCCGGAAGCCTGCAGCTGGTTACCTTCTCTTAGGGTGATGGGGGCTGGGTAGCATGGAGGATAAGAAGGGAAGGGGCTGGGCACAGTGGCTCACACCTGTAATCCCAGCACTCTGAGAGGCCAAGGCAGAAGATCACTTGAACCCAGGAGTTCAAGACCAGCCAGGCAACATAGTGGGACCCCATTTCTACAAAATAAACAAACAAATAATTAGCTGAGGTGGTGGCACGCACCTGTGGTCACTGTAGTCCCAGCTACTCGGGAGGCTGAGATGGGAGAATTGCTTGAGCCCAGGAGGGCAAGGCTGCAGTGAGCCATGATTGCACCAGTGTCCTCCAGCCTAGGTGACTATATATATATACACATATATATATACATATATATTTGTAGTATCTGCTACAAATGTCTTAAAAATGTACTGTAACTCAGAACATGGTGAAATGTATGATTATGTGAATCTACTTTAGAACTCAACTTTTATTACAGGAAGCAGAATAATTTGTAATGTTATTACTTCTAAAGCTTTGTTCCATAAAATGAAAGTTTGAAACTAAGCTCCATTGAATAGGGCTCTGGGCAATTATATATAATCATCTTTCCTTTTAGAAATAACTGCTTCTTAATCCAGTTCTCCTTAGCCACATGACAAATCCATCATAACTCTGACACATCGTATACTCTGAATCAGTAGTCTAATGTATCATAAATTAATGCTAGCACCAGTACAACATTTTGATCACCATATCTGTTACAAAAAAATCTAAATGTGTTAAAACCATCTGATAACTCTGTCCTCAAGTTTTCCAGGCCATTTAATTATTAAATTTCCCTTATGAAAGGGATCTCTATTGTATGCAATTCGGACTTTGGTGGATGGCAGGGTTTTTTTTCCTGAGGTCACCAGTGCTTTTAACCACTGCCTGAAGAGCACCCTGTGCTGATTAACATGCCTCGGATTAACTAGATTTAGCATGCAGCAATCATACTCCATTCAGCAGGGCCCATCTCTGGTGAATCGTGGACATTAATGACAGTTGCAAGAGCTCAAATATTATATAATCACTAATTACATTCTGTGCAATTAGTGGAGGCTCATCAGTGTGAATCACTAATGGCTGATCACCCTGTTCTCTCTGGAAAGAAATAGACGGTCTGCATAATTTTCTGATTGTATTAGCATAGATACAAACGTTATTAACGAACTTTGGCGACCATGAAGAGGCTTGATGCCTGTGATGGACAAAGGCAAGAGACTCTGCTTGATGGGCACAGATACTCGTTTTGAACATGAGCCCTGGGTTTGTGGTTTTCTGGTGTGACTCACTCACTCCTCACCTTCCAAATGGAAACTGCACGCAACATCTTGGCCACCCAGCCAATAAATAACTTGCGCACAAAGTCAGTTTAAAAAAATGTTAAAAACCTGTGGATTTGTATTTGTCTTAAACTGGTTTTCAGAAAGCCAAGCTTTAAGAATTTGTGGGACACTTGAATATAAAACTGGTGACTAAATAGGAGAAACACCTCTGAAATGGTGAGTTTATCTGAATTTTATTTAACCCTCCATACATTGGGCCATTATATTCGTTTTGCCGTGTTGCCGTAATAAAATATCACAGACTGGATGGCCTAAACAACAGAAGTTTATTTCTCACAGTCCACAGGCTGAAAGTCAGAGGCAAGTTTGGCTGCTTCTAAGGCCTCCTCTCTCCTTGGGTTGCAGATGACCATCTTCTTGCTGCATCTCCACATGGTTTTTTTCTCTGTGGGAGGGCATCCCTGACGTCTCTGTGCGTGTCCAGGTTTCCCTTTCTTATAAGGACACAGTCAGATTGAATTAGGGCCCACCCAGATGACCTCATTTTATCTCAATAACCTATTTATTTATTTATTTATTTATGAGACAGGATTTCACTCTGTCGCCCAGGCTGGAGTGCAGTGGCGTGATCTCGGCTCACTGCAACCTCTGCCTCCCAGGTTCAAGCGGTTCTCTTGACTCAGCCTCCCGAGTAGCTGGGATTACAGGCGCGTGCCACTGCGCCCAGCTGATTTTTATATTTTTAGTAGAGACGGTTTGGCCTTGTTGGCCTGGCCGGTCTCAAACTCCTGGCTTCAAGACATCCTTCCACCTCAGCCTCTCAAAGTGCTGGGTCTACAGGTGTGAGCCACTGCGCCTGGCCTTAATTACCTCTTTAAAGGACCTATTTCCAGCTACTCATGAGGCTGAGGCAGGAGAATTGCCTGAACCCAGAAGGCGGAGGTTGCGGTGAGCCGAGATCGCGCCATTGCACTCCAGCCTGGGTAACAAGAGCAAAACTCCGTCACAAAAAAAAAAAAAAAAAAAAAAAAGGGCCTATTTCCAAATACAGTCACACTCCGAGGGACTTCGGCTTTGACCTATGAATTTTGGGAGAACACAAATCTGCCTACAACAGCAGGATGTTTACAAACTACAAATATTCTAACCCAAGACGTTCTTGCTGGAAGACTGGCAATGGGCTTGACTACATAAATATCTTAAGGACGTCCTTTGCAGGGAGCTACATTGTTTAAAATGGTAGTCAACAGCCACTTATGACTACCATGTTCAATAGCCATTGTGACTGTCGAACACTGACATGTGGTGAGAACTGATTTTTTTAAACTTTGATTTTAACTAATTTAAATTTAAAAACTAAAGAAGGGTAAAACTATTTTTCTGCTAAAGATAGCTTTATCGGGTTGGTAGAAATACATTTAATTTCGATCATTACAAATTTAGTGTCTGGATAGAGACGAGCTAAAAGTGTAAAATACACACTGGCATTCAACGATTTAGAATGAAAAAAGTGAAATATCTCTTTAATAATTTTTATTTTATGTGTTGAAATGAAAATAGTTTTAATATGTCTGGCTAAATGAAATATATTAATAAACTCAATTTCACCTGTTTCTTTTCTTTTTTTAATAATGTGGCTACTAGATAATTTTAAATGACAGATCTGGTTTGCACTAGATTCCTGTTGAACAACATTGGATTGGAGCTTTAACTCATTACTCACCAAAGGTGGGTAAGTAAATAAACTAAAATATGACTTCTTTTTGCCAAAAGGATTAAAGTTCCAGGTTCTTTTGTGTCCTCTCTACAAAGATTAAGATAATTGAAACCAACCATTTATTCTTGGATACTAATATATTATTAAATCTTCCATTACTTGCCATATTTGTAAGTTTTCTCAATAATATTTTCAACATTAAAATCTTGTTAAACGCACCTGTATTTAGGAATCAGAAATAATTTTCCAAATAATGAAAAGATTCTTCCTCATAAGCTAATCCTTCTATCCTGGTACCCTGGTGTGTGTGTGTGTGGGTGTGTGGGGGGGTGTGTGTGTGTGTTTCAAAACGCCTTGGCTTAATTTGCCTTCCCATCCCACTTACCTTGTTTTTTTCTACCCTCCTGACTCAGTTACTAGGAAATTCCTAAGCAAAGCATCTCATGTCTGATGAGGCCCAGCAGCTTACACCTGTAATCCTAGCACTTTGGGAGGCCAAGTAGAGAGGATCACTTGAAGCCAGGAATTCAAGATCAGCCTGGGCGACAAAGCAAGACCCTGTCCTGTTTTTATTAAAAAAAAAACTTTTTTTTTTTAATTAAAAATTAGCCAAGTGTGATGTCTACTCAAGAGGCTGAGGCAGGAGAATAACTTGAGCCCACAAGTTAGAGGCTACAGTAAGCTATGATTGCATCACTGCACTCCAGCCTGCTCTAAATAAATAAATAAAGGCATCTGTATCCTTTCTTTCTTCTATTTAGCACATGCTGAAAACTCACTCTAATTTCTTCATCTGCAGCATAAAGAGAAAAGAAAGCCCATGGGGTCTCTGGTTATGGTACAACTTTTAGATAGGCCTGACATAGTGGTGGGGCAGTGAGGGTTTGAGGGGCTGTAGGAATTGAATTCTAAGGTTTATAGAAGACTTTGTGGGTGATTTTTGTAAATTACTCTACTTAATATTACAGCATTAAAAAGTAAAGAATTAAAAGTTAAAAATTAAAATAAGGTAATAGATACAAGATCAGAATAACTGGTTGGTTTTCTCTAACCCTTTCTTAAGCAGCTTAATCCCCAAATGTCATAAAGAACAACTAACAAACAGGACACAGAACTTCTGGACACCTGACCCCATGACGCAGTTCATCCTTCCCCACCTGCCAGTCCCTCTTAGCCCCTGATGGGGAATCTCTAAAAATTCCCTAAATGACCGGAGAATCGGTCTAGTGTCACGTCATCACTCTAATATATGGGACAAGGGGAGTGATCAAAAAGACAGTTTTTGCCTTTTCACTTTGTTCTTTCTGGCACCAGTCAGTCTTTAGAAATGACAAAATCAATGCAAACACGTTTGTTGTAAGATGCCTACTTTGAAGATCATTTGCTACCTAACTATCTTGGTCATTTACATGGAATACAGGGAGGGTTTCAAAGAGTCTCTCTCCCTTGTTACTCGGATAAAAGGAAGACTCAGGTGTTGAGTTTGGTTTTGTGTGTATGTGTGTCTATGTTTTAATATTTGATAAGGCTTCTATTTCACACGCACAAGAATTCCCATGTGGGTTTTTTTTTCTTTTTGTCCTTTAATTGAAGTGATGCAGATTGAATCAAACATGAAGAATGCATTCAGCCCAAAAAAGGAAAAAATATTTATAGCCAGAAAAGTAACATGTAAGTGTCTGGTCTCATATAGATAAAGCAAATGTTTTTCACTGTATATAATAACAGTAATACATTGCAGAATCGCTTACATTAGAAAATACAAGAGAAAAAAAGATTTGTAAATGTAGCCAGCAGACAGATACAAAAGATCTACTTACCAAAACTTGGAAGGGGAAGATGAAGAAAGGGTGTACATGAATCAAGTCCTCATCTGATATAACAAGCTCAGTGGAAAATATGGAAAAAAAAAATCAAGAACTAATGGGAGGCCACGTTAATTAGAGTTACGGAGGCAACTACTGGAAAATAGAAAATCAAAGAAAGTTTAAAGTTGTTGAAGAGATTTTGCTTTCCTCTGGAGACCTTTGGCACTCTTTGGTTTCCTTTAACACATACACAAATATTACTTTCAGAATATCTTTCCATTTGAGAAATAATCTACATTGTGCATTTAAATCTCTCATTTACTTCTCACCCACTGTCATCTGCCTCACATTCCCCACCCCACTACCCTACCCTCGCCTAAAACACCCGTCCTCTTTCTTTTCCTCTTTCCATCCCACCGTGTTTCGCTTGCAACCACAAGAAGACTTTTGTAATGTCACTCAATCTGCTCTCTTGAATGACATCCTAATTAGCAAATCGAAGGGACATAATTCAAGTTGTGTTCCTCAAGGCCCTATCCTCTCTCCTTTTCTCTTTTCATTCTATTCACTCTCTGTGAGTAATATCATTCCTACCCACGTACGCAACTCCACATCTATGTTGATGGCTACTAAACCAGTCTGTCCTCTCCAAAGTATTAGTTATCTACCAACAGCCTGTTGAACATTACAGATGATCAGATTGGCACTTGAAATTCAATGTGTCCAAATCTCAGGTCTCCATCTTTTCTTCTCCAACCTGCTCTCACTCTCCATTTGCTATTTTGGTGAATAGCTTCTAGCCTGTTACCTAGGCCGAAGACTAGGGAGTTGTCCTCGATTTATGCATCTCACTCATGAAACACTGGAAACAAATTACATTAAAACATATAGGACTCAAACACAGGAAACCTGTAAAACAGAAGATATTCAAGAAGTACCATGCATTTGAGAAAAATAAATACCATAAAATAGAAGAGGCAAATTCAAGAAGCAAAAGAACAAACACCTGAAAAAACAAAATATTTGTCTTCATTCACAAATGTCATGATTGTATATATTAAAAATCAAAAAAGTCTACAAAAATTTACTAGAACTAATGAATAAATAGAATAAGTCAGCTGGATACAAGATCAATATGGAAAATTAATTTTATTCTGCATACAAGCAACAAACAGGTAGAAAATAATTTTAAATGCTATTTACAATCAAAAACATCAAATGCCCAGGAATGATTGTAACAAAATATGTTCAAGGCATTTAAACTACCGTAAAGTATTACTGAAAAAAACTAAAGACCTAAATAAATGGAGAGATATACTATTTTCATGGAGTGGCAAACTCAATATTGTAGATAGCAATTCACCCTAAACTGAGCTATTAATTCACCATGTTTCTAATCAAAACTCTAGCAAGCTTTATTTTAGAAATCAACAAGTTGATTTTATAATGTATGTGAAATACAAAGGCTTTAGATTAGCAAAGACAATCATAAGAAAAAAACCAAAGCAGGAGGACTTATACTACCAGCAGATTTTAAGCCTCATTACAAAGCTGCATGAATTAAAATAGTGCATCTATGCCAAGAAAAAACAAACCAAACAAAGCAGCACATCTGTGCAAAGACACACACAAATCAAAGTAATAGACTAGAGTTAAAAAATAGACCCATAAAGTTAATTAATTTTCTTTTCTTTCTTTCTTTCTTTCTTTCTTTCTTTTTTTTTTTTTTTTTTTGAGGCAGAGTTTTGCTCTTGTTGCCTAGGCTGGAGTGCGATGGTGATCTCTGCTCACTGCAACCTCTGCCTCCCAAATTCAAGTGATTCTCCTGCCTCAGCCTCATGAGTAGCTGGGATTACAGGCTGTGACACCACACCCTGCTAAGTTTTATATTTTTAGTACCGATGGCGTTTCACCATGTTGGTCAGGCTGGTCTCAAACTCCTGACCTCAGGTGATCCACCTGCCTTGGCCTCCCAAAGTGCTGGGATTATAAGCATGAGCCACTGCACCCAGCCATCAATTAATTTTCAGTGAAAATGCTCAACAACTCAAAGGGGAAAGAAAAATATTTTCAATAAATAGTATGGAGAAATTTAAAATCTGTATCTTAAAAATGAACCTTGACCTCCTACCTCACACCATTCACACACGCAAAGAAATTTTAAGATGAATCATAAACCTAAATGTGAAAGTTAACATATAAAGTTCCTTTAAAAATATGTAGGAGACAGCCAGGTGTGGTGGCTTATGCCTGTAATCCCAGCATTTTGAGAGGCTGAGGCGGGCGGGTCACTCGAGACCAGGAGTTCAAGACCAGCCTGGGCAACATGGTGAAATCCCATCTCTACTGAAAATACAAAAATTAGCTGCTGTGGTGGCGCACACCTGCAATCCCAGCTACTTGGGAGGGTGAGGGACGAGAATCACTTGAACCTGGAAGGTGGAGTTTGCAGTGAGCCAAGATCACGCCACTTCACTCCAGCCTGGGCAACAGAGTGAAACTGTCTCAAAAAAAAAAAATATATATATATATATATGTGTATATATATACACATATACAGAGTGTACATATACATACACAGAGTGAAACTGTCTCAAAAAATATATGTATGTATATATACACATATATATGTATATATATACACATATGTATATGTACATATATATGTACATATGTATGTGTATATATGTATATTTCATGTGTGTATATATATGAATATATGAGACTATCTTCATTATCTTAGAGTAGAGAAATATTTCTTAGGGCACAAAATTACAGAGACTTTTAGAGAAAAAATATAATAAATCAGCCTGCATGAAAATGTAAAGCTTTTACTCATAGAAAACACACACACACACCGTTAGCCAGGTTCAGTGGTGCACACCGGTAGTCTCAGCGACTCAGGAGACTGAGGGGAGAGGATCTCTAGAGCCCAGGGATTTGAGGCCAAACTGGAAAACAGTGAGACTTTGCCTGGAGGAAAGCAAAACAAAAAACAAAAAACAAAACCAAAAATACTCACTATTAATATAGTGAAAAGGCAAGCCACACACTGGGAAAAAATATTCTCAACCTGTGTATCTAACAAAAGACTCATGTACATAATTTACAAAAACTCCTGTAAATCAGGAAGAGAAAGTCAAAATAACCCAGTTCTTAAAATGGACGAAAGACTCGAATAGGTACTTCCAAAAGAAAATATCCAAATGGATAATAAATATATGAACACGTGTTCAATACAATTACTCGTCAGGGAAATGTAACTAAAGAGCACAATGACATAACTTGAGACATTGAAAATTCTGATGGGTACTACAACACGAGTGAATCTTGAGGACATTATGCTAAGTGAAATGACCCAGTCACACAAAAGACAAACACTGTATGATTACTTTTATGTGAGGTACCCACAATAGTCAAATTCACAGAGACAGGAAGTACAATGGTGGTTGCTAGGACTTGGGGGAGAGGGAAATGGGCAGTTATTTATTTGTGGGTGCAGAGCTTCAATTTTGCAAGATAAAATGAGTGCTGGAGATGGATGGTGGTGATGGCTATAACGATATTGAGAGATGATGGAATCTAAAGGTATTTGGATCATGAGGAATCCACCCTCATGAAGGGATAAATGCAACCGTTCAGGACTGAGTGAGTTTTCATGCTCCTGAGACTGGATTAGTGGCAGCAAGAGCTTAACAAAGTGAAGTCATTGGGCATGGTGGCTCATGCCTGTAACCCCAGCAGTTTGGGAGACCAAGGCAGGGGAATTGCCTTGAGCCCAGGAGGTCGAGACCAGCCTGGGCAACATTGTGAGACCCAGTTCCTACAAAATAAAGTAAAATGAGCTAGGCATGGTGGTGCATGCCTCTGGTCCCAGCTACTCAGGAAGGGGAAGCAGGAGGATCACTTGAGCCCAAGGTTTGAGGTTACAGTGAGCCATGATCACATCACTGCACTATGGCCTGGGTGACAGAGCAAAACTCTGCTCAGAAAACAATAAGAAGAGGTCAGGCGCGGTGGCTCACGCCTGTAATCCCAGCACTTTGGGAGGCCGAGGCAGGCAGATCACCAGGTCAAGAGATCAAGACCATCCTGGCCAACATGGTGAAACCCCGTCTATACTAAAAATTAAAAAATTAGCCAGGCGTGGTGGCACACACCTGTGGTCCCAGCTATTCGGGAGGCTGAGGCGGAAGAATCGCTTGAACCCAGGAGGCGGAGATTGCAGTGAGCTGAGATTGCACCACTGAACTCCAGCCTGGAGACACTCCGTCTCAAAAACAAAAACAAAAAAAAAAAAAGAAAACAATAAGAATAAAACAAAATCAAATTACACGGGGTTGCCTCTCATGTTTTGTCCTCTTTGCATGCACACACTTCTGCTTCCACTTCTCCACCATGTTATGATGCAGCACATGGCTCTCAGCAGACACTGACCAAATGCAACCACCTAATATTTGACTTCCCAACCCCAGAATCTTGAGCTAAATATTTTTCCTTTATAAATTACCCAGTCTTAGATATTCCGTTATAGCAACACAAAAATGTTATACAGTCCACATTACAGCAAAAGTGATGCAGCAGCAGTTTTACGCCCATGGGGTCTACAAGTCCTGCTGCATTCAACACCACAAGGAAGCTGCCGGCCTGATCAAGGAGTTACATCACCTGCTCAAGGCAAAGCCAATGTGCTGGCTGAGAGATAATATCTTACAAGGATGAGGCTGTTTTCCAGAATATGGCACACACCCTAAGTCAATGACCCTTATATGGTACTGCGTCCCCAGTAGATGAAATAGATTTGGGGACCAAGGGCTAAATATACAAGTAGCCTCACATATCCTCACTTCCAGTAATTTATTTAGAAATATGTGCTGCTCATCTCTTCAAACTTAGTTTCTGTGGGTGTAGACATCCTGCTTCTTAGAAGGGGAACACTTCCACCAGAGGATGTAAGTGTATCATTAAACTTTAAGCTGTGAATGCCAACTTTGGGCTCCTCATGTCAAGAGACCAGCAAGCAAGGACAGGAGTCACCATTTTGGAAAGCATCAGTTAACCCTGATCATCACAAAGAGACAGGGCTGCTGGTAAGCAGTGAGGGCAGGGAGGAATGTGTGCAGCATCCGTTGAGTGCCTCTAGGTATTCCCTTGCCCAGTTTTAATGGTAAATGGACAAGTATAGCAGCCATAGTCACAGAAGGGCATGGAGACCTGAGGCTCAGACTCCTCAGGGACAAAGGTCTGGGTTACCCCAACAAGGAGGGTACCTAGACCAGGACAGTCGCTGGCTGAGTCTGAGGGAAATCTAGAATGGAGAATGGGGGAAGGAAAATTGAGTAATCAGCTTCAGTCTCAAGATAGCTATGTTACCAGAAGCTGTAGTTTATCCCGCTAACTTTCCTCTTGTAAGTTTCTGAGGGAAATCTAGAACGGAGAATGGGGGAAGGAAAAGATGAGTATCAGCTTCAGTCTCAAGATAGCTATGTTACCAGGAGCTGTAGTTTAGGTTTTGATCAGACTAATATGATCACTTCTATGTTAAGAGGACTTTTCTCCCTGCTAGGAGGCTCCGGCAATAATTCAAGCAAGAGATGATGTGGCTTAAGTCAGGGGTGGCAGTGGAGGTGATGAGAAGATCCTAGATACATTTTAAAGGTGAAGCCAACCTGATCCCCTGATGTATTGACAAGAGTGTGATAAAAAGAGAGGACTCACGGATGACTCCAAGGTATAACCGTTGTTTGCAGCATCTAGGAAGTATAAGTGGATGGGTTTGGGAGATCAGCGGGAGTGAGGAAAGGAGTCCAGAAGTTTAGGCTGTGTTAAGTTTGCGATGTCTAATAGACTCTGTAGCAGACCACCGGTGCCCTGCTGCCAAGGTAGAGGTGTCTGGGAGTTTATGTTTCTCCAGAGCAACAGCTGACCAATGACTGATAACTGCAGGAATATAATAGCCCAGCTCCCACTTTCCTGCATTGGGACAAACTACCAACATTGTGGTGTGAACAGCCCTGCGAGATCAGGTTAAAGCCACTCTCTGTGGAACTTTGCCTGAGATCACTCTTTGTCTGGTTTCCTCGCCTTCTCTGTCCTGTCCTGCTTCACCCATTCCCGTGCTAGTTTCCTAAGAGTAGCTCCTAATGGATCACGTGTACACAAATCCTCATCTAAGGTCTCCTGCTGAGGAACCAGATCCAAAGTGATATCCAAGCAGAGATGTCAAGCTCATAAGAGGTGTTTCAGCTAGAAAAATAAACTTGGATGTCAACCAGACGTGGATGGAATTTAAAGCTATGAGACAGGGTGACGTCACCATGAGAGTGAGTTGGTGTTATTCTTTCATCACAGAGATTTCAAGATAGAGAAGAAAGTAAAATACTTTCATCTTAAAAGTAATTCAGGGGAGAGTAAAGTTGGCCTATTCCCTCTTAAATATTTTGAAACTGCAATTACAATTTCATTATAACAAAATGTCAGAAGTTAATACTTGAATCTGGGCCATGGTTGTCTCGGGAATCATTATACCATTATTATTATTTATGGTCATGCTTGAAAATTCCATTAATAAAAATCATACAAGTAAAATGTAAATGCACTTGCCTGTAAAAAATAATTACCTAGTAAAAAACTAGAAACAAGGTAAACGTTCATCAACAACAAAATACACATAAATTGTCATTTATTGACACAATGGAATACTATACAGCAATGATTATGACAAACCATAACTACATGAGATAATACAAGTGAATCTTATAAACATTGTTGCACAGAAGAACTCAGACACAAAAGAGTACATGTCGTATGATTCAATTTATGCAAAATTCAAAAGCAAGCAAGCAAGATTAATCCACACTGCTAGATAGGAGTGTGGTTATCTTTGGGAAGCTATTGACTGAAGGGGACATCTGGGGGGTCTTCGGTGATGCTGCTAATGTTCTTTCTTTTTATCTAGTGCTGGTTACATGAGTGAGTTCATTTTGTGAAGATTCATCGTTTGTACACTTATTGTATGTATACTTTGCAATATTTACATTATAATTATCAAAACTCTGAAGAGTCTGTGATTTTAGCCTGCCACTAAATAATAGCCCAGCATCTCATGGATGCTGCAGGATCCTAGGTCAGAGACAAAGGACTTCATTATTCACAGGAATCATAAGCTTCATGTTTGTATCAGTTCCCTTTAACCCTCAAGACCCACAGGGGTGACGTGGAGATTATCCCTGGTGGAAGCTGCACATTCTGTGCATTTGCATCAGACCTGAGAAATCCTAGCCTAGGAAACCCCAGTCTCATGAAGGGACTCTAAGCAAACCCTGCTTAAACTTTGTCTTGGAAGGAGACATTATTTTTATTATACTGCACAGCAAACAAATCTGCCCCACCTCAGAGGGAGACCCTGTTTCTATCTTCCAAGGCTATTCACTATATGAATATATTTGAAAAGATAGTCTAGAACAAAACCTGTTAGTGCCTTTGCTCACACTGTAGAGAATTACCTCTCAACACTATTGCAATCAAAACGTACATTTACAAAGTCTTTAGGTAAATCATTACAGACAAGGCCATAATTTGATATTCCACTTCTTCAAGTCCCAGAGGTGATCATGACTTGTTTGGTGCATACCTTTCCAGACTATTAGCTATACAATCACAAATATCTATATCTATATAGATACGTATCTGTATTGATACCTACATATGTACTTACATATGTATCGATACCTACATGTGTACACTCTATCTCTCTCTCTCTCTCTCTCTCTATATATATATATATATTTAGAGCACCTGCAGCACTAAACACATCCTTAGATTCAGCAAGGATTTTCGAGTAAAAGGTTGGTGCACTGTCGGGGCTCACAATGCAAGACTGAGCATGGGGTGGGAAATGGGGTTGGGGGGAGCTAGAGAAGGAGGCAAACTAAATTCCGCCGCCTTTCAGCTCCTCGTGGCCCCCACAAAAGCCAGACAACAAACTAAGACTCTCTCTCTATATATATATAGAGAGAGAGAGAAACAGAGATAGAGACAAAGAAACAGAGATAGAGACAAAGAGAAGTGACTTGGGGGCAGTATGGAGTGTGAATTAAAAATTTGACATCATTCTCCCCATGTTATTTTACAACTTATTTTCACATAAAAGGATCTTGGCATTTTTCTTTTCCTTCTTTCCCTGCCACTATATGCCAACAGATCTTCCTTTTTCTAAACTGCTACCTAGAGAGCCATGACATGGATGTGCCATGGTTTAATTAAACATTCCCCTTTTGAATGGGTTCAGTTTTTTCTTTCTTTTATTGCGAACAGTGCTTCAGTGACCATTGTTAGACAGGTCTCTTTATAAATTTGTGCAAATATCTACTTAGAGTGGATTGAGGAAGGACAAAGAAGAAGGACTGCTGTCAAATTTACCCTCCAAAAACGTCATCCCAGTTACATCTCACTGGTAGTTTAGGAAAGTACCATTTCCCCATGACCCGGCCAACATGAAACATATTGTTCACTTTAATTTTTGTCATTTGGAAAGGATAAAAAATTACATCTTGTTGGTGTGTTTTAGTTTGCATTCCCCCAGTCTCTAGCAAGCCTGAACATATTTTCATGCCTTAATTCTTTTTTTTTTTTTTTTTTTTTTTGAGACGGAGTTTCGCTCTTGTTACCCAGGCTGGAGTGCAATGGCGCGATCTCGGCTCACCGCAACCTCCGCCTCCTGGGTTCAGGCAATTCTCCTGCCTCAGCCTCCTGAGTAGCTGGGATTACAGGCACGCGCCACCGTGCCCAGCTAATTTTTTGTATTTTTAGTAGAGACAGGGTTTCACCATGTTGACCGGGATGGTCTCGATCTCTTGATCTCGTGATCCACCTTCCTCGGCTTCCTAAAGTGCTGGGATTACAGGCGTGAGCCACCGCACCCGGCCCGCCTTAATTCTTAAATTACCATTTCTTAACATTTATGTGCCCAGAACTATAACAGGCAGTTTACGTGAACTGTTTCATTTTATCTTCACAATTCATCCCTAATATAATAGTGAGGAAGGAGCCAATATTTTTCCCAGCTTACAGATGAGTAAACTGAGGCTTAGAAGCTAGGGAACTAGAGTGGATTCATACATCCAGTAAGTGTTTGTGGCAGCAAACGCTTCCTGTCAATTAATTACACAGTATCTGTTCTCTTCTTCTTCAGTAAAATAATCCAAACTTTAATGGGAGCAGTAACTGTGTGCAGCTTCAAATTCATACCCCCCAGCCTTCCCTGTAGGTAGAATAGCCATGTGATCACATTGTTACCAATGCATTACAGCTGCAGGCTGAGGGTGGAGCTGGTTCCCAAAAGGCTCTTCGAAAGGAGGAGTAGTTCTTTTGCGTTTCCCTTCCTCCTCCTGCAGCAGCCGTGGGAGGACCCTGAAAAAAGGTGGCGTGGAAAGATAAAAGGAATCCAGGACATTGACAACATCGTGGGGCCTGTTCTCTACCCTAGATTATTTACGTCTATAATTCTGGTTACATGAGCAAACCCAGTCTGCTTTTCTGTTATTACTGATACGATGATGGAGCCAGGATTTGAACCAAAGCTATGCTGAGTCATTCCTTCTTGTCCAGGTAACGCTCTCCACCCAAACACAATGCTATTACTGCAGAAGTCACCATCTGTGCCCAATAAACACTGGAAAAATCTTGCTCCAGCTGTTCTTTCTCAGGACGATTGGGAGTTGCAAGTCTTGGAAGTAAGAATAATTTCAACCTCATAACAGTAATAGAAAAGGTGGTACTCGTGATAGATAAAAGTAGAAATAGCCTGACACAGCATAACTTTCTGTATTGACAGCATCTACACAGGGAAGCATGGATTTATAGAAAAGAACAACATGACAAACATTTACAAACAAAGTTCTGACTCTGGCCTCACTGTCGTATTTGCTGTTGACCTTAGAAAAATCACATCGTTACTGTTTTCCTTTTCTTGCAATGTTGATAAGATAGATCTTTGTGCCATGTGCTTGTGATGAGAATCCAATGATGAAATATACATAAAAGCTTTTCCAAAAAAAATCAACATGTTCAGTGCTCTGAACCCGGAGGGAATCACTACACGAACATTGCATTCCTAGTGTATGTGTGACCTATACACAGAAAACCCTATGGTTATTATCAGATTGTAGTGGCCCCAATTTTCTACCTCTTTTTTAGCCATTAAGTCGTAGGAGCCCTCATGAGACACAAGAATAATGTCAGAATGGAGCAACATTGTCGCAGTGAGGAATAGGTGTGCCTGTGTGTGTGGGCACGTGTGTGTGCAAGATTTAACCTTTTTCTCATTGAGTTTCATACATTTCATGCAAAGTATTGCTGAATATTCATTGATCTATCTAGTAACCACAAGTATGATATTAGAAATGTATTACTTATCTATATTTTTGAAATGTTGAAATAATTCAGTGTTGATCCTTTGCAAGATAGGTTTGCTCCCTTTAAACTAAAGTGACAATAACACCTAAGCCGTCCTCGGTTTCTCTCAAGTTGTGCTGATATCCTTGATGTCTCTAACAAACCAGAGACTGCCTGTGAGAATCCTGTATGTCACCATTAAATTGAAAAGGGCCTGAAATATCAAAACCTCACTTCTGGTAGGGAAGGGACGCGAGAAAAAAGCAAACCGATGGTTATTCATGAATCACTCCCGGCCTGCCATGATAAATAACAGTGGCCTCTTTCTCCTCTTCGCTGGGCTCGTAATATTCTCCCTGAAGGTGTTTTACCTGCCCAGAAAGAATTGGGCTGGAGGGATTATCTAGTAAAAATGATTTTTAAAGCCTCTTAAAACGCAAAAGCCTGTGTTTGGGTTCTGAGTCATTCTTTTTGCATACAACAAACAATGTCCAATTAATCTCAGCAGACTGGGGAGATGGGACTACGACAATCTGCCGTGTTTAGTCTGTGGTTTTGTGACAACCTAGTGATGTTAAGAGAAAATTAAATACTCGATAAAAGAGCTTCTTTTAAAAGATTACAAGCGAAGGGGTCTAGATTTGGGCTTCTCCTACAACATAAAACATGAGGATTCACTGTTCAAACATGGGTTCTGCAGATAAGGTAGGAAATATGCCATTTCCACATTAAAAGGGTGGCATATTATTTGGAATGAAATACAGCAGTGCAAAAATAATCAGTCAAAGTGCAGTGTCAGGGTGTTTTTATGTAGATTTCTGAATGTCCTTTCATTGTTTCAACAGAGAGCTGCTGTTTTCTCCCGAGCTGACAGGCAATGCTATGTGATATGTTGGCAAACAATTTTACTGTTTTCCTCTCTCTTCTTATGAACGATATTTATAGACTCCGAATTGCATTTGGTTCCGCTTTCCGACACAGTTATCTTCTTGGGCGTGGATTAAATGAAGATCTGGGTGTTGAAAGACATTTACATAAGTGCTGTTTGTGAACTGGAAGGCCAGTTCTTCTATTATCGCCAGAACATTTAAATCTTAATGACTGGCATTGTTGTCTAAAAGACGGTGTTTTTCCTGCTGAGAAACTGCATTAGATTCAAGAAACGAAGCTCATTTCCATTCTCTCAGCAGTCTCTCTAGAAATGACATGCAGTGCTTGAAACTGTTTATTTCCAAATTCAGGCCTCCCTCGCATCAGTCATCAGCTTCAATTACCAGTTTTCCGGAGCCGAGCCATCAGGCAGTCTGACACCGGGGTCCGGCCTAATTCCCACCTTCTCCAGAGTCAAGAGCATAATGTGCGGATGAAAAGGTGCAAAATAGCCTGGACTTCATTAGCATGCAGGGCCTGGCTGTTCATTTGCCGGCTGCGAATGGAAGTTCTGACACTCGGAGCTTGCTGCAAAATGAGAAAAGTCCTCTTCAGGGGAGATGAGGTCCTTGGTGGTGAGGAAAGGTCATCAAAAAGACAGCCGCTGCCCTTGCTCCCTGCTCTCCATGACTGCTTATTGATTCCAGGAACACCTCATTACACGCCGGATCAACATATTATTGCCGTGTTCTGGGACTGAATTGTTTACAAGTGTCTTTATCGCCAGCAAAGGCCTGCCCGGAGATGCATGACTACACTCATTTGGCTGTGACCCGCCAATTATGTGTTATCCGATATGTTGCTGGGTATCTTGATCTTTGCCCGGGTCTTCTCCTGGCATCAACACAGTCCCATTTACTACTTCTTTCTAACCACTCTTTGGGAAAGTAGCCATTAGCCTGTCAGTGTGTAAATGTGCGTGTGTGTGTGTGTGTGTGTGTGTGTTACCTCTGCTACAGGAAATCTGAGCGTCGATGCTCCATTGCTTGCTATTCATGAAGTTCATAATCATTTGGGGGAAAGAAATTCTCTCTCACACTCACACACACACACTTTTTTTTAAATGGCATCCAGGGTAACCCACACAATTTGCAATCAGTATGCACAACAGAGAGCATAATGCAGCTTGTTATCAGCTCCCTCTGCTTACATATAGGCCCTACGAGAAAGCTGTCATATTTTATTTGGGCATAGCTACTGCAAACCCCCGCACAGGACCGTTTTAATCTTTCATTACAGACACTTCTATGACTCCATAAAAGAAAGAGTGGACTAGCAACTTGATTAAAAACTCAGTAAAGAGATTGGGCAAACCCTCCCACCCCCCAGAAGTGGGGCTACAGCCCTAATTTCTTACTGAGGCCACTCTGCAATGCAAATGGGACTTCTATTTCCCTCTGATGGTGGCTACTGACAGACATTTAGTAATGCCGAGAATTGACAACTTGTTGATTTTTGTGAATATTACTTGGAGAAGGTTTAATGACTCCACCAAACGTTAGGACCATCTCAACCAAATACTAAAAGGGGCGCCATTTCATTTACATCTCCTATTGCCATCAAGAATGACTCTAGTGAGTTTTTCAGAGCAGGGTGCAGCGATACAGATGTCAAGAAACTTGCCTTTATTTTTCTTGGAAGCATACATCTTGGCAATGGGCACATATTAATATAATGAGTGAAGTGAAATCAAGAATCTAACTGCCTTTAGGAAAGTGACATCTGTAAGCACATTCATTTCCAGCAATTTCCTATATTTGTTTGGGATTTATCTTTCTTTAATTTTTTCCAGGTATTTTTTTCTTTCCAGTTTTGAGAGAGGAGTTTTGTAATGACACCAAGCTCTTTTGGTTCTTTCCAAAATCCCTCAGTTTTGGCTTTCTGACAAATCACAATTAATAATTGGAAAAGACTGATTAAGACTCCCTCATCAGGGTGCTTCAACTCAAAGCATCCATTGAAGATACTTGCTAAACCCAGTGTTTAAGGACGCTGCAAATTCTGTAGTATTATCAACCAATAAGTAGCCTTTAGAAGACAGAGATGATTGGAAGAATTACTCATGGTTTATTTCAGGGGGCACTATTGCACAAGAAGCCTGATCAAAGGATAAAGCTGGAACAAGGAGTGTTTACCAACGTTCCCATCTGAGGAGCAAGTATCAGTGTGGTTGGAGCTCAGAGAAGGACAAAAAGGGTAACACTCAATAACCAGGAGTCATCCAAAAAAAGGGACTTCTTTACACATTCACAAGAGATTGTAATGATGTAGCAGTGGGAATGCCCAGACAGTAGGCAATTTGGGGTTGAATGCTCTAGGTAGAAGGGAGAGCTCCATCCAGGAGATTCTGCCAATTTTTATAACCAGCTCGTCTGTTTTTTCCATGATAAAAGAGAATCCCTCTCTGTTATGGCTTAAATGCCTCATCTTTATGAATTCCTCAAACTGGCACCAAAAAATTGTTTTCAATTA
This sequence comes from Aotus nancymaae, assembly GCF_030222135.1. NCBI lineage: Eukaryota > Metazoa > Chordata > Mammalia > Primates > Aotidae > Aotus > Aotus nancymaae. Next base: position 4,656,090 of record NW_026988412.1, on the reverse strand, counting down.
ACAGAATGGCCAGTCATCCTAGATCCTGTGGATTGCTTCCCTATCATTAGGAATCACAGGCACCTACATATATTTTTTAATACTGAATAGAAAATGCATACACATGGTCTACAAGCACCGTGGTGTGATGAGATGATCAGATGGTAACCCCACAAAAGAAGCTTGTTTTAAAAATCATTTATTAAATACAACTTTGTGCCAGGAAACTTTCTAGAAAGTTGGCATATATTAACTGATGTATTACTCACAACCCGGTGACGTAAGTATTATTATTCCCCTTTACGGATGAGGAAGCCTTCTTGCACATCTAGTAGGGTTTTCCAGTGTGCTCAAGGTCATGTGGCAGAGGCAGAATTAAAACTCGATGGGACCCATGGCAGAGCCCACACTCTATTCCACCGCCCTTGCAGCCAGCATCCGCTACACATTTCCAAGAATCCTATAAAGCACCCTTTTTTGTACGCCAGCCAACATGAATGCAGAAAGAGTTGCTAGTTGCGATAATGAATGTGTTGAAGCCATCATCTTTTACATATCTTATATCCTTTGCCGTGAGGTGGGCTGTGGAAGCCTTCTTTGACTGATAGAATAAAGTAAGTTTTGATATAAAAAGGCGATTCTGGCCACTTAATTAATAGAATAAAGTAAATTTTGATACAAAAGGCGATTCTGGCCACTTAATTAAAAAGTGGTGGGGGTTGCAGGGAGAACATATTCGGGGGTCTATAGCAATGCTCCCACTGGTCAGTAGGAGTATCTGAGGATGTCTTGTCAGTCTGTGGCTCTTAAAGTCATCCCATTTGCCTTTGGATCTTCCTTTAGTGGTTCTACTGAAAAAAAAACAATACTTAATACACTTCCGGTGGCTATCATAGCCAGTTCTCCCACAGGGTTATTCTACCATTGGAAACCTAATGAGGAAAGTTCCAATCGCAACACAAGAGACTGGATTCCAAAGGCTTGAAGGATATTCATCTACTGACTACAGACCTACACAAACAGGTTCACAAGTGCTGGAATCTTCCTGTCTCATGTGTTCATTTTTCCCTGCTGTCCATGGGAATGTTAGCCACTTTCTGGTGCCTAAAATAATGTATCATTCAGAATGTCTCCTGGACTACTGGCCTGGCTAAAATTAAGGGAGATGACTTGTCCACAGGGACCCTTCCTCCTCATTTCTCCTTCCTTCAGCATCAGTAGCCTCTAATCTTCCAGCAAGTTTATGCTTCCCCAGTCTCTTCTGTAAGAGAAAGAGAAACACTGCTCTTATCAGTTCATTTGCACTAAGGCACCAGAGATTCAAATGTAAACCCTATCCTTCCCATTCCATCTCCAACAGTAGTACTTGTACCATAAAAGAGGGCAATGCTTGACCCAAAGCAATCGTGTGTCATGATGGGGATGGAGGGGAGGTGTGGTATTTGGGGAGGGGAAGCCTTCCAGGTGATCTATTCCAGTGGGAACAAATTTGGCCATTCCTGATGTAGACGTTTACATCACCTAAGCCTCACTCAGGCTGTCAGAATTATTTAATTTTCAGAATGATCAGTTGGAGACTCTAGAGAACTCTACTAGAAATGAGCTCTACTGATCTAATATTAACCCAAGGGCTACTGATCTAAAATTAACCAAAGGGCAGATGTATGCTGGTCACTCTCTCCACCCAGCCCTTACTTCTGGGTCTTTCGGCTTTGCACAGACACACATGTTGGGACTCCACTATGTACTCAAACTGTACAGAGTATTCTTGGAGCTCTAACTTGCATTTTCTGCCCTCAAAGAGCCAACAGGGCAGAAACAAGTGTCTTGTGACACTTGTGACAAAAAGCATCACAAGACAGTAAATGATTAAAGACAAAAATAACAAGCGTGTATAATAAGAGGTGCCCTAAGAGTTGGGTTAGCATAAAAGACTCCCATGGACTAGCATGATGGGAAAGGCTTTCTACATGAAGTAGGATAAGAGTGTGTCTTGGAGATTTGAATAAGTGGAAAGAGGGGTGGGTAAGAATGATAGTATCCAAATATTACCACTCTCAGTTTTCTGCATTCCATGCAGCTCCTCCCACTGATAGGAAGAGTGGCGGCTCACACCGTGGCCCTAGTTGGAGGCTGCAGTGAGTTGTGATCTCATCACTGCACGCCAGCCTGGGCCACATGGCCAGACACTGTCTGTTAAATAAATAAATAGGCTTGGCGCAGTGGCTTACATCTGTAATCCCAGCACTTTGGGAGGCCAAGGTGGGCAGATCACTTGAGATCAGGAGTTTGAGACCAGCCTGGCCAACATGACAAAACCCCATCTCTACCAAAAATATAAAAAATTAGCTGGGCATGGTGGTGCACACCTTAATTCCAGCTACTCAGGAGGCCGAGGCACAAGAATCACTTGAACCCAGGAGGCAAGGTTACGGTGAACAGAGATCATGCCACTGCACCCCAGCCTGGGTGATGGGGTGAGACTCTGTCTCAAAAATAAATAAATAAATGTAAATAAAAAGAGGAGGAGCCTCTTCCCCCTCCCCTTGAATCTGGCTGCACTTGGCAGCTTGCTCTGGCTGCATAGACTATAAAAGGACTAGCGGCTTCCACTGTCTCCTTCTTGGATCCCAGCTGCCATGCATCAAAGAAGTCCACACTAGGGTACAGAATGATTAGAGGTCATGTGGAGATAGGCCCTGGGAGGTGAAAGAGTGTCTTGGACTTTCCACAAAAATAAGCCTAGCTGACCCTCCATAGAGAGTGCCCAATAAATCCTGCTAGAAATTCTGAACAATGGAATTGTGAAAAAAATAAAATAAGTTGTTATTGTTTTAAGTCACTAAGTTTTGGGGTGGTTCATTAAGCAGCAACAGACAAGTGAAACAGTAAAATAAAGAGGAGTACATGAGTGGTGAACTGCTTTCCACAGGTGAAGATGGCATAAACGAAATGAAAATGGGTGCATACGCTATTAGGGAGCCCTACACTGAGTAAACCAGCCTGGCTAGAGCAAGTATTTCAGGTTAACAACTAGAAGAATACAGATCGATAAATCAGGCCCAAATAGCTTTAGTGTGGGAAAGAGATCTTTAAAGCAGCCCGTGCGATGTCCTCTAAAGGAGGTGCTGTCAGTGTCAATAGCTCCTTAACTGTCTATATCAGTATGTACCAGCTCAATGTCCAACCACCAGCATCTGTGTGTTTCATTGCCTGGGAACTTTGTTTTGGTCCCTGAAGCTCATTCTGCTTATGCAACAGGCTAGAAGTGCTGGGGAAATAATGGCAGCGGAGTAGCCCTCAACCAGTGACTGATGGAATTGGTGTATAAATATTCCAGCTCAGGTGTGTGCTACATGTTTCCCAGAGCTTGCAGTAGAATTAAATTCCAGGTGTCCACAATGGCAACCTGCTTTATAATACACCTTAATGGTTGCCTTCCCTTCTCTGTCTCTCAACCTCATTCCCCGCACTGGTGTTTCCAGAGATCACCTTTCAATTGCTTGCTTTTGGAGAAACCCAAACTAAGATGCTTTCATTTTACAGGTAAGAAAACTAAAGCCAGGACGAAGACTACTTTGAGCAGGTGTTATAACGAAATGAACCAAAATATGCAGCTCTTCAAACAAAACAGAAATTTATTCTTGCCATATAAACAGTCCAGGATGGGAGGGCAGATTCTGCTCCCAGAAGTCTTCTCAGGACCCAGACCATTGGGGAACCTTTGCCATCCTCAGTACATGGCTCTCATTAGTGTAATTCCCAGCCAGCAAGAAGGAACAGGGAGGTGCAAGTATGAGATTACATTACTTCTGCTTGCATGCCACTGGTGAATGCTTAGTCACATGGTCCTCATGTTACTGCAAGGGAGGCTGGGAAACGTAGTTCAGCTGGTCGGCGGGTGCCCAGCAAGAAGAGAATAAATGATGACAAGTAGCAGACAGGAGTCTCTGACCTTGGAAGATTAGTTGGTTGCCAAAGTGCCGACAGCTAGTTAGTGGACAAGTGGAACTATAAACCTTTCTGCATACTACTTTTTCCTTACTCCCGACTTGGATTCTAACCAGACTGCGGCAGGGCTCAAATGTCATGTTGAAGAGTCTGGTATTCTGCAAGGTCCATCTCCCCTCATCATAGAAGCAGCAAAGCAGAATAAGCCCTTGAAGCCCCTCTCAGGCTCAGTCTACATGAGGTTTCTGGATTGGACTCTGTGTTCAAAGCAATAGCATAGAGACTCTATGCTTTCAAACAGAGCCAGCCAGTCTCACTGCTAGACCATGTCACCCCATGGTACAGATTTTTAAATGCACCTGTTACTTTACTGACAAACACCAAAACAATGTCTTAGAAACCATACAAACCACACAATTCAACAACGATGGGCAGGGTACACCTGTATGACACTCAACCTGTCAGATTGGAATCCTGGCCAGGAGAGGGAGAGGAAAGAACCAGGCAGCTAGCTGAAAGCTACGGAGATCAGAGATACTTGTAGTCATCTCTGAAGAATCTGAATTTGTTTCAGCAGCTTCCAATTATCCACAGGCTGACAAAGCTCTTTCTTTTTGAGCCCATTATCACAGATGAAAATACTAGAAGGTTAAGCCCACCCAGCACAGCTCACTTATATATGGAAGAAAATGAGAGGAGACAGGTTTATCTAAGTGGATCCTATTCATAAATTTTACATGCTAATCTGAATTTTTCAAATTCACTTTTTGACTGGATTTGGGGTTATGCTCACCATATGTGTACAAATCGTCATTTTAAAAAAAAAGGACAATGAAAGCAAATGAATTGTTTACTAGAAAAATTCGTTTAATGACTCTGCACTGTCCTGTCAATTAAAAAAAAATCCTTTATCCTCAATAGACATTGCACTAAATTTTAAAATCATTATTCTGCCTTGACATTCTTTAACTTTCCCCAAGATATAAGGTATATGTTTTTTACACTTAGGTTGAAAATTACCAAGGTTTGTGCCATTTAAGTTATTGGACACAACTCATTGCTATATTTCTAATATTTTTGTGCAAGTGAACAAGAGAAGCAGTTACCTCTGATTTGAACTCTATACAGGAAGGTGGTATTTTGGATTTTTTTTCCCTGCAACAATTTCCTGTTATGCTCAACAAACCTCCCTCCAAATGCAAACCTCAGTCTCAGTTAGTAGACTGTGTTGAAAATATGTGTTTAATCACCAAAAAAGCCAAGTATTTATCAGGATAGGCCTTCCAAACTCATCAACTTTAATGGTATCCAGACAGCTTTTCTGGAGAGGGCTCATTAGTTAAAAAAAAAAAAAAAAATCTCAAAATGTCCATGTTCTGTAGCTTTACTTACATAGTCAAAAATATAATCCAAGTTCTCTGCCTTCTTGTTTAATAGCCATTTTCTGCCTACATACTGCCTTGAAAAATAGTCAAACAAATGTAAAGACGATAAATATCAAGCATAAATGAACTAGTGCCAAAGGGGATAGGTTCTGTACATAAAAATGAGCAACACCAGTGGCTGCGGATTAAGAAACTGAATATGTTGGTGTTTAAAATTAGAATGGTTCCCCAAAGGATTGAAAATGTTCCATTTAAGAAAAGAAACGTTTTCAAATCACTCTGCTGACTAAAGAAGTCTGAATCAAAGTCAGAAATTAATAATAGGATGTAGACAGAGGGCCCCCAATCATAAATAACAGAGATGATTTTTATATGTACAAAAGGCTGCATGGCCTAGCAGTGTCTATAGTTCTACAGGGAAAAAAACCTAATGAAATGCAAGAAGAAATTGTTAAAAATAGAAATGAATGTGCCTGGTAGAAATGCTATTGTTGTATCCTTGTGACACAATGACTTGTTTTCTGGAAAAGTAATTCTTCAACTGAGCCCAGGCAAGCATTGTATTCATTGTAAAGTTGTATATTTAAACCTGTAGTCTGAAGGGTTTGCCTGTATTTAAAGCTCAATGCTACCCGGGGCTCATTAGCGTACCAGGACAAAGCTCTAGCATATTACTGCTTTGACACTCCTCAGAACTTCTAGGTAGTTTTCAGTGGCTTCAAGTACTTAGATTGTCAGCAGTATAGGAAATAGAAAGTAGAATATTGAATGCGTGAGGTGTATACATCAAACATGTGGGAATGTATAGACAGAGAGATAAAGATCCTCCACGAACATCCTATTATATAGCAGAGGGTGCAGAACAATTCCAGGGTAAACGCAGACTTGGAGTAAACAGAGCTGCAATGTGCAGGTTGCACGAATTAGAGCAGCCTGAGACTCATTCAAGATCAAATGGTTCCTTTCTAGACTTTTTATCAGGAACAGGCTCTGCTCTGAGTTACAGAAAGATAAAAGAACACAATCGCAGCCACACAATCTTTAGTGTAGAGACAAAGAGAGCAAGGGATAAGTGTTTAACGACAGAACGGCCTCATTCTACAAGTGCCTCCTTCCCAATTTGGGCCAACTCAGTGCTTTGGCTGAGTCTGTGACAGGATGTGTGCCCTCTCCATGGTTTTCGATAAACCTGTGCTTTGCGGGAAGCTGCCATCAGGATGAGGGTGCCCTGGCTGAGGGTGAAGCTAGGAAGGAAGGACAGTGGTCAGAAGGAGGATAGCCAGGAGAAGGATAGGCAGGGCAATATCCAGCCAAAATAATTTACCCCTGCTTTCTGGTAAATGCAATTTATTTTTACGAATTTATATTTGAAATAAACAATACCTGTATGTGGGGAGAAAAGCTAAAGGTACAAAAAACAGCACAGTGGAAAGTTGTAGCCCACTACCTTGGTTCCTCTCCAGTGGTAACTGTAAGCCTTCCTTGCAGATATTTCCACGCACAAATTGTCACTCAATTTCAAACCATGACCTTGAAAAACACAGCTCCTCATTCCAATCCAGCCCCTCCCAGCACCAAGTCTTCTCTTTCCCTCAGGTCATTCTTTACTCAGCCCCACTCCCCAACATGCTTCTTCATCTCGGGGTACCTGACGGAAGATCTGTTGACACCTTGATGACCCAGGCGCGCTTTTTTTTTTTTTTTTTTTTTTTTTGGTGATTTTTATATAAGGGTTAGAGTTATTACTTAATGATTATTACTTATTTTACACATTGTCGTCTGCTGATGTTTAAAAGATAAGAAGACATTTGTCAGGGCGGGCGCCTGAGTCTCTCAGAGGACTCGGCAGACCCTGCCAAAACGTTTCCAAACTTATATATGGAAGAAATAGTCATTGGGCTGCCAGATAATTCAGAAACTATTTGTATGAGCTGTTTATCAAATTATTAACCGCACAGATGTTGTTTGGCTGAAGAGCAGCTGAATCCCCTCTCTGGCAGCCGCGGAGACAAAGGTCTCCAGGAATAATTGGAGATGTGCACGGAATATTAAATTAATTTACTGCTCTTAATTCTTATGCAAATTCTGACCTCTGATGGCGCCTATCAATTATCCCGCGCGCAGTGAAAGCGAAAGCGACAGTTTCTTTTCTTCGCATTGCTTTTTTTTTTTTTTTAAGAACTCGAAAAAGGAAATATTTGCAATAAGCAGGCGGTAGGAGCACTTCGTAACTGGAATTATTTAATTGAATCTCCAAGTTTTTAGCATGTCCGTGGAGAATAAAACCCCAGGGCGCAGGGGAGAGGGTGGGAGGAGACAGGGGGCGGAGGAATTTGTTGGTTTGACTGTACACCTGCGGACGGCGTGAAAATACAGCCAAGAGCAGGGACCAGTGATGTCAAATAAAACATTGGCTTGTAGGCGGGCACGGGCCTAGGGAATCGCGCGAGCTCAGCGTTAGCCCGGGTTTCACTGAGGCCGGCGATTCGAAGTGAGGCGCGTTTCCGCAAACTGCATCGCTAGGGACCCGGCGTGGAAGCGCCTCTGCGCGGCTTTCTTCCACCGCTGCCTACAAGGTCTCCCTGAGCTCTGGCTTCCATTTACTTACATTTGGGGGGTTTTAACCTTAGAAGGTTCCTGCTTTTACAATCGCTTACCAAAAAAACATTTTTTTTTTTTCTTTTTGTTCTTTGTAAAACCAAACCACTATGCTGTGCGTTCAAGTTCAACTCTATTGAAATCCCGGGTGGGCCGAAATAAGATTTAATTGTCTCCTGCGTGGAGAAGTGACACCCACTCTTTCCCCTGAAATTGAGCAAACACCAGGGCTTTGTCTGAGCTTGTGGCTTAAACGCCGCGCGGTTTCTGCACCCAGTTGGTGGGTTGTAAGACCGGGGATCTCCAGTCTTTCATCGTTTCTAATAAGGAAAACCAAATCAGGCCCATAATGTCAGCAGCCCCCGCCCGACCTCGCCGGGACCTCGGCAGCCCTACGTTGTCGCCAGCGGCCTCGGCGCAGCCACGACGCGCCGCCTTTCAGCTCCTCGTGGCCCCCACAAAAGCCAGACAACAATATCAATTAATCATGCAGCGGGCAAACAAGGAGATTTATCCCGCGACAAACAGCCCCACCGAGAGCCGCTGAATGGGCGTGATTAGCATGTGAAAAGGCGAGCAAAACTCCGCAGTTCAACAGCTAAAGAGCAATTTGATGGGGCTGGGATGGGGAAATTACTTGATTAGCGTCCGTCGGAGGAGAGCACGGTTACAGCCCCTCGGCCGGGAATCCGACAGGAGAACAAACGCGCTGGTAAAGGCGGCGAAGTGCAGGGAGCGCGGGCGAAGGAGGGAGCGCGGGGGCCGGCACCTAGACGCGATCGGGGTGGGGGCAGGAATCGCGGGCATAGGGGCTGACCTGCTAGCCCCTGACAAACGCCGACCACCCTCACCTAGGGATCCCGGGCCGGGACCGGACGGACCTCACCCAGCGCTGGAGGTCAACCTTAATTTAAAACGCTGCCCCGGCTCTGGCCCCGAAAGAGAGTGACAGAGGCGCGTGCGGGGGGAGAGGCCCACCCACGCCGTCCCTGGAGTCCCCTCAAATGCCCCAGGGACGCAGTTCGCGGCTGCCCAGGTCGGAATCGTGACGCTAGAGGCGCGGCCTTTCCAACCGGGAGCTCGGCGCTTCCATTTGGGCAGGCAGCGAACTTTGGGGCCGGGCAGGAAGTGTTTTCCCGCTCCTTCTAATGTAACCGCCCCATTCCTGCCTCCTAGATAAGCTGCCACGATTGGGCTTGGGGTCGGCTTTGGGCAAGAAAGGGTTCCTCGGCTGCGCGACTGTCGGGAGGAGGTGGGAGTTGGAACGGAGCGCCCTAGCTGCGTGCAGGGGGCTGGAGGCTCTCGGGGGGCACGCGGGGGTGGGGGTGGAGTGCAGCTCGGGGTGAAGGCGCGACCGCCTTGGGGCAGGGGCCGTGACCGAGCAGGCTTCGGGCTCTCCCTAGGCTCGGTTGGATAGCCCCAGGCCGGCCTTGGATCCTTGGAAGCGGATACGCCGAGCCAGATCTGGCGGCGTGGCACGTTGGACATCGCGGTATCTTCCTCAGGCCTGGAGGGCAGCGCTGAAGGCCCGCGGCCAAGATTTTGCTTTAGGTATACTTGGGCCTCGCAAGTGGGGTGTTTGCGAACAGAGACCCCGGCGAATCGCCAAGGAGCGGCGCGGCTCAGTGTCTCCACCGCAAGGCCAAGTGGAGACTGAGGGCACGATGAGGCCCCCTGCTGCCTATCATATCTTAAGCGGCCACCACACCTTACCCGGAAAAGACCCTGGAGTTAAAGCCTGCGCCTACACCAGAGAGGGGGAATTTAAGTTTCCCACTCTCGACGTGTCTGGAACCTTCCCTGTACCCACAACCCCCTGCTCCCTGGCTCCTCCCAGTGCCAAGGAGGGGGAAAGACTCCCATCCTGTCCCCAAAGTCTCAGACTAACTCGCTCCAGGTCACGGGACCCACTAAAAGGGTCTTTCCAGCTCTTGCACCGAACTGGGGTGCAGCGGCAAGCCTCCGAGACCTGGAGAGAATTTAATGCGGCCTTCACATACGTAAGAAAGACTTCAACGCACAGAATCGCCAAAGCCCTTTCTGTCTTAAATAAATCCTGATCCTTGGCACAGAAGAACGGAGAACCAAGGAGTCAACCCCTATTTTATAAGAAAAAAAAGGAGAGGGAAGGGAGTGGATAGCCCCCATTGAGCGGAACAATTGTCACGCAGTTGAACAGTGTCAGTTAAACCGCAGCTCTGGCGAACTTCAAAAGGCTTAATTCTTTTTGAAATGTCTGTGGTGGTGGGTGTGCAGCGAACCCCAGCTCGCCGGTCGCCGCTCACCCCGCTCGCCTCTCTCTCCTGGACTCGGTGCTTGAAGCCCCAGTGCGGCTCCCTCCTTTTTCTGTCTGCAGCTGGACCCGGGAGCCCGGACTCCCGGCTTGGCGCCTGTACTGAAAGCGGAGAAGGACGTCGCGGCCCGCAGGCCTGGAGGCCTGGAGGGCGCATGGGTGTGCACCGTGCAGCGGCTGGTCTGGCGCTAGGAACACCAGACCCGCGAAGCTGGAGGGTGCACTCCCCTGGCGCAGAGCCCCAAATCTCGGCGCTCTCCAAAGGCGCCAACGCTGCAAGCAATGGTGGCAGGACAAACCGAAATGCGTGTCTCGCGCACCCGCCCATCTTTCTCTGCTCAACACTAGAGCGCCTCGTGCCTCGAAGCGCTTCCTTGGGGTGGCAGGGTTGTTCCTACGAATAGCCACGGCTCGGGTCTGGCTTGGTAGTTATTTTTCCAAGTTCTGCCTGGTGCCCATCATATTGCCCTGAAAAGCAAAAGAGGCCGCTGCAATTTATTCCAATGGGCGGTTTTTAAGAAGCTGGCAATTTGAATCTGCTGGGTGTTGTTTAGTGCAATATGAAATCAAATGATCCTATTTCTCAAATAACAGTGTCTGTGAGGAGAAGTGAATCCTCTGAAAGGGTAATTGTCTGCTGATGGTGTTTCCCATTATACCCGATCTTGGCCTAAATGGTGTTCGGTAGCGGGGCGGAGAGCGAAGGGGTGAAATCAGTGTGCGCCAACTCGCGCTCAGGAGACAGGAAAAGGTAGTACCGCTCGCATCCTGGCACGTCGAAGGAACAATGCCATCCCACGAGTCACCGTTCGACTCATCTTGCAGGTGTCCGAAATCATTATTAGATTTGAGTGAACTTGTGGACGGACGGAGTATAAGACTAACTCTTCTTCCTTCAGTCGTGCAGCAGACTGACGACAATTTGGGAAATAAAACCCAGCTTGGCGCCCCTTATCCCACTCCACCCCCGCACCTCAAAGTCGTTACTGACACTCTCAGTCCTTTCTTCCAATGACTCACTGCTGTGTAGGACCTTTCCAGTCCAGCTTCTGGAAAACAAATGTAATTCCTGGGAAAGATAGTATGTCCACCAGGCGCACGTTATTTATAATGCATGGCACCTTTGGGAGAAACAGGTTGGTCTTGGGCTTTTACATTGTTCTCCGTGGGCCCAGCCACTGTTTGGTGGAACCAGATATAAGGGGATCAGTTTGTGTCTGAGAGAAGCACAGATGAGGAGCAAATTTAAGGAATAATTTTCATAACAAGGACAAAAGCGGCTTGCCGAAACCAGCGCGTTGGCCTTTGGTCTCGTCAATACCCCGAGGTGGAGCGCTAGCGTGCACACGGGTAATACCAGAGGCTGCTTCTCCTTAAAATGACTCCCGGCTCCAGAGATGGAGAGAAGGCCGCAAGCAACAGCCTTGTCTATAAACCTTCATTAGTTATTACTAACACACCTTGAGGGGAGTGGCCTCCTCTTTAGAGCCTGCGGGCCAGGACAGAGAAGTGCGGGAGAAAGACGCATCCAGTTCTGCAGCGGCTTGGGGCCCAGGACGCGGGGCGGCTTCCCAGCACGTCAATGCCTCCCCTCCCCTTATTGTGTGTGCGTGTGTGTGTGTGTGTGTGTGTGTGTGTGTGTGTTTTCCTAAGAAGGGTTTTGTGTGTTCCAAATATCCTGAAATTGCTGTCACAACCTACCTCCTCTGCTAATTTGGGGCATTTCAGGCTGAGCCTCCTAGAACCAATTTGTAGCCGGCTTGTTTCTGCTCTAGCTAGGCAGGTTTTGTCTACATACTGTCTCTCGGTGTTTTGAGAGAAGACACGCACACACACATTTTTTCCTCTGTTTACAAGCCCATTTGGTTGTTCATGATTTTTCCCCTTCCTTGGTGTTACCTCCAAATATCTGGAGAAGCTGGGAGAGAAATGGTCATGCCTGCATATCCAAGGAGCCCAGCCTAGGAAGCTTCCATCTCTGTCTAGGAGGAAGATACGGCCACTGCACCTGGAGCCCGAGGCACCGGACAACGGGCGCGCGATTCCTGGCGCTTTCATGGGCCTCTCTGGCAGAAGGAACGCGGGTAGCTTGGGTTCAACCCGCGGCGTCCCCTTTAGAATGCCATTACCCAGATGAAAATCCAGCCAGCAAGGCCTGGACGCCGAGCTCGGTGCAGCCTTGGTCAGAACGCTTTCTTTTTCACTCTCCCTCTCTAGGTCTGAGCAACCCCCCAGGTGGTTGTTTCCTAGGGTCTTCTGAGGACATCCCTACCTATCGAGGGCCTGCCCTCCCCAGGCTAAAAGTTCAGTCCTTCGATGCTGTCATGGAATAAGAGGCGACTCTCCCTGTGTCCCGCAAGTGGCTTCTCGGGGTACCCCTGTGAGGCTGCCTCCCCCCCCGCCCGCGCGTAGACCTGGCTCCGCACCGCCGCAAAAGGAGCCGCCTCTCTCGCCCGGGGCTGGACTGCGCCGCAGTGGCGGGGACAGTAGAAGCGCCGCGGGCCCCCTCACCCGGCGCGGGTCCTGCGCTCACACTTCTCCCAGGGGAAGAAGTGGCCACGCCCGAACCCCTCTATCCGACCCCTTCAGGAGAAAAGAGTGACGGCTAAGATTTCCTACAATAACCTCAGTTTAGATGGGGTTTTCGCGCCTCTCCTAGGAATCCGGCTGGAACCCCCGGAGACTCTGCGCCTAGAGTTTTGTGGGCGTCTCTCCGCCTCCCCTTAGCTTCCGGCTCTCGTAGGCTTCACCCACCCGCTTCTTCCCCTGGACTTGCCTGAACCCTGCCGAATACTAGGCAAGGCCGGGGTCCGCGGGCTGGGGAAGAGAAGGGGCTTCGGGTGTCCCAAACCGACCGCCACCTCGGCCTGGCATGCGGGGAAACACCTTAAAGTCAAGGCGCGGGGTGGGGGCGGAGGATGGGAGCCAGAGAGAGACCCAGAGGGGCGTCCCTTCCCCCCAGGGGTCTCGGGATCCTAGGGACTCTCTAAGACCCCAGGGCAGAGAAAATAGGAATTTTAAAAAACAAATCTTCCCTTGCCTGAGGCCATTTTCCAGCCTTCTACGCGCCTTTGCCGGGGAAAGAGTCGATGGCTCGCCCTGCTCTTCCGCTCAGATCAGACTACCCCTTGCCCACACCTCTCCTCCCCTCTGCAAGACACCCCTTCCCCCACCCCGACCCCGCCGCCCTCCCCTCTCCAGACCCACTGACCTTGGGAAGGCGCGGACCCGCCGCTCGCCGAGCCTCGCCGGGCACTGCGCACGGGAAGAGCGGGATCCGCGCGCAGCCCCGACCCGCCGGCTAGTCGGCGTCGGCTGGGCTGCAGAGGCGGCGCAGAGCTCCCCTCCCCCACGCCTTATAATTTAATCACACGCGATATTAAATTATCAAGCTGCTCATTAATCATCAAGCGAGTTATTGGGACTGAACACGCCGCCGCTTGTTTTGACAGCCCGGAACCATTCGCGGGGGTCGGGGTGTGTCTGGGTTTGGGGGGTGGGGGATAGCTAGCCACTCTTGAGAAACACTGCGAGCCCCACGCAGGCTGCTGGAGACTCTTGCCTGGAAAAAGATGTGGAAACGCGAAGTCTGGGCGTCAGAGTTTGGTCGAGGATCTGTCAAAAGCCCAAACGTATCCCTCCTGGGCCCCTTTCCTGAATATTTGGATTTTGATCACGATGATTAAAACAGCCGGCGGTGCGTAATCAACAGCATCTTAATTTGCAGTTTTTCAGGAGGGTGACTTTGACCTGAATCTGTGTGTCTTCATTGCCCAGTGTGGACGGTTTGAAGTTAATGCGGTTGAAATACAGATGGAGTGAGATCACTGAAGTCATTTCAAAAGAAAACTTTTCCCTAGTTCAAAGGGTCTCTCTTGCCTTTCACATACTACATATGTGGAGGGAGAGAAATAAATAATTTTTAAAATTAAATTCTTAATTTGGGGTATTCATATTAAAAATGATCTACAAGTTTCACCCTGGAGTGCTTAGAACCTGGTTTTATTTTCTAGGGTTTTATTTTTCCTTTTCTCTATTTCAATTAAAGGAATCTCTTTAAATGAATAAACCAATTAAATAAAACTTCTTATTATTTCATTCCATACAATAAAAGAAACAAATGCTCTTTAAAAGTTGTCTTAATGGCACAAAGGAGAGTAATTAGTTCTCGGCATTCACACAAGCAGAACGATAAACAAGAGGGAAAGCATCCTGGTGTAGATGTGAATCTGCAAACCAACTTTTAAAAAATATACCTAGTTTGAAATTAGTCTTTGAAAGAAATGTAATTCCCAAATTAAGTCTCTTCCCACCTTAGCATAAACCAAGGCTAGTTTTTAGCAGAAGACCAGTTCCTCTGGTCAAGGGCTGTGAATTTCACTAAGTTGGCAAGCCAAGTTTTCTACACAAATCAGAGATCAAATCAAGCTGTTTTCCCTTTTAAAAATATGAAGTATAAACAAATACCAAACCGGGCCATGTTCCAAATCCTCAGCAGCTAAATTGCATTTAACTTTTCTACCAGAAAGTGTGATCTATTTAGTAAGCTAATAAGTACATAAATCCTACCCCCTGCTTATGTTTTATCTCAGAATATCATTGATAATATTGAATGTGTCCAAGACCATTCGTGAGTTATTTTCTCTTCTATTAATCTGTTGTCTGCATTTTTCTATCCTGTCCACTAACACACGAAGAGATGGGTATCAAAACTCAACACACACACACACACACACACACACACACACACATACTGCGAGGTGAAATTCACATATCCTAAAGAAGCTAGGGCAGAGGGGAGAAAGCCGCAATATGGATGTGATGTTTTTTCATAAGCCGATGGAGAAAAATATCTTGACTATCTTTATCCAGGCAATTCATGCCTACATATGTTCTGCAATGACCGGGGCATTTGTTGTCAGGGACTGAGAGATGTCTTTCTATACCAGGAGCTTTTTCTAGTAAAAGTGAGCCATTGGTTAAAAAATTGTATCTGAAGAGTTTGTTTTAAAACTGGAGATTTTGAACATAACCTGAATTATCCAGACCACATGGATTGGTGAACTTGGCAATTGTGTACTTCTGAAATGTAGAATGAGGATCAAGACTGTATGAGAAGCTTTTGAAAAAAATTAAAACATAATTTTGTTGAGTAGAGTCACTAAAAATGTGAAAAAAAAAATTCCTTCCATTTATTTGCCTATTTTCTTCATTGTACCTTTTTTGCCCACATCACCCATTTGATGCTCACTGGAATGCTACAAGTGTGAATTCGAGATGAGAATTTATCTCCACTCCTGAGGCTCAAGTTACGGAACTTGTTCACCACTAGATCAAAAGCAAGAAGCCACATTTCCTGACTCCTAGTCCAGTGCTCTTTCCAAACAATAGCTAACATAAAGATCTAAGTTGTTCTTTCGTTTTTTTTTTTTTTTTGAGACGGAGTTTCGCTCGTTACCCAGGCTAGAGTGCAATGGCGCGATCTCGGCTCACCGCAACCTCCGCCTCCTGGGTTCAAGCAATTCTCCTGCCTCAGCCTCCCGAGTAGCTGGGATTACAGGTATGCGCCACCATGCCCAGCTAATTTTTTGTATTTTTAGTAGAGACGGGGTTTCACCGTGTTGACCAGGATGGTCTCGATCTCTTGGCCTCGTGATCCACCCGCCTCGGCCTTCCAAAGTGCTGGGATTACAAGCGTGAGCCACCGCGCCCGGCCCTAATTTGTTCCTTTTTAATAGGCCCTCCCCATCACTAAATAAGATTGAACACTTTAATTCTCTGAAGCTCTGTCAGAATGTAGCAAGTTTGGAAAGCACTCTTGACTAGAGGTCAGTTCAGCCCTTAATTATAGCTCTGTGACTTTGAACAAGTCACTCTCTTACTTTAGTTGGGTTCCCCTGGAAGCCAGCCCTGAGCCCAAGATGAGTGCAAACAGATTTTCAGGAAGTGATCTCAGGAAGCAACACCGTAGGGGGAGTAGGGAAAAGAAACAAGGAAGGGCAGGGAGCAATACAGAGTGAATTACTAAGCACGTTATCATTTTATGCAACTGGAACTTTATACTGCTAGAGAAACTTTGGGAGGTAATGTAGATGCCTACTTTAGGGACAAGGGAAATGTAGTGTCCAATTACTGGTTGAGGACTTCTGGGGTGAGCATTATCTGCCTACACTGTGGACTTGCCTCATAGGAGGCGAAGAAGACATTGGCCAAAGAAAGCCCTTAGATAAAGGGACATAGATGCTGGCAGTGGGATGGTGGGCTGATGTGCATGGAAATGGTGAGTCCCATTGTATTTTCCAAAAATAGCTGCATCTGTATTTCCCAGCCCACATGTTGTTTTGCAATTGACTTTGCCACTCTCCCATCAAGAAGTGGGACTTAGTTCTCCACCCTTTGAATCTGGATGGGCCCTGTGACTGCTTTAACCAATAGAACACAGTGAAATTGACATTGTACTAACATCAGTGTGGGTGTTAATCAGCCAAGCAGCCTCCATTTCTTGTTTCTTGGAATGCTGGCTCTTGGGGCACTCCCTCTCAGAACCCAACCACCATGCTGGAGACTGATCAGGTGGGCGTGCAATTCAACAGCCTTAGCTGAGCTCCATAGACTGCCAGCATTAACCACTAATGTGGAGTGAGCAACCACCATGGGAATGAGTGATCTTGGATGTCCAGCCCAGCTGAGCCTTCAGAAGACTGCAGCTCCCACATCTGACTCTAACCACATAAGAGATCCTGCGATGGTTAGTTTATATATCAGCTTGGCTAGGCTATGGTAACCAGTAATTTGCTGTGAAGGTATTTTATATATGTAGTTAACATCTAAAATCAGTTGACTTTAAGTATTAGAGATTATCCTCAATAATGTGAATGGGCTTCATCTGATCAGTTGAAAGCCTTAAGAACAAAAACTAAAGTTTCCTGGAGAAGAAATTCTACCTCAAGACTGCTGCATCAACTACCGCCTGTATTTCCAGCCTGCCAGCCTAGGCTACAAAATTCAGATTTGCCAACCCCTGCAATTACATGGTCCAATTCCTTTAAGTATATACGTGAGACAGAGAAGGAAAGGAAGCAGATTTAAGAGGCTTAATGAGCAAGTTACCATTGAGGACAGCATATAGACACATATGTATATGGTACCTATGTCTATAATTGGCTTTTTTTCTCTGGAGAACTCTGGCTGAAAAGGATCCAAGCCAAGAACCACCCAGGTGAGCCCAATAAGCCCACAGAACCATAAAAGTAATAAAAAGCCATCATTTATCACACAGCAATAGATAATGAGAATAATCAGAACAGGAAGTGACAGTCTCCACTCTGCTTCTCTGTACCTCAGTTTCATCATCTCTGTAGTGAACATCTTGTCCTAGAAGGACATTTTAGCTCTTTTTGAACTTTCTTGCTCTCAAATCCCCAAGACTCATCAATGAGATGAACTATTTTGCTGACATTAAATTGATAATACATATTGTGTCAATGCCAAGGTGAAAAAAGAAATAATGAACAAAGAATTAATAAGATAAGATGGACAGATTGCTAAATTATAAAAATTGTGGCACCTGAAGAGGTTAAAAAGTTAGGCAGGTTAAGGTAAAAGGAGTTTTATTCTTCTTTATTAAGTTGCTTAAGTAAACCTGAAATATTTCTGTGGTTTTATGATGAGAGAGTTTTTATTGGTGCTGTTGTGAAATAATGGCAATGACCTTGTCTACAGGCTTTCTACTGAATAAGAGGTAACCATTTTCATCAAGGATGTAGCCAAAATATTCTAGAAATCAAGTTGAATATTGTAATAGAAAAAAAAATGAGGTTCAATTATTCTCCTACTCTTGGAATGCCTAGGTGCATTTTCTGAGATTTGAGGGGTCATGGGAGTCTTTGTATTTCTTTTCCTTCCCTGCAGCAGATAACTCTTTTTCTTTCTGGTTTTTTTTTTAATTGACCAAAGATAATGATTCACAATTTCAACATGTTTATTAGAATTTTATTCCTATAGAGAAATTCAGCTCTGAAATATTCAAGGAATCTTAAGAAAGAGAAGCAATTAAAGAATGTTGGAGAAGGAATCTCATGGAGTGTTAGAACGCAAAGTGGTAGAAAATTTCAACTTATTGCTATCTTCGTTGCTCTACACACCTTCCAATATCCAGTTGGCCTGAGGCTCTCAGTTCATTTCATATCATCAATTCTAGACTACAGTTTCATTCTCTCTACTTTTTTTTGTTTTGTTCTGTTTTTAAGAGATAGGATCTCACTATGTTGGCCAGGCTGAAGTGCAGGGGCTGTTCACAGGCGTGATCATAGCACACAGCAACACTGAAATCCTGGGCTCAGCAATTCTCCCAAGTAGTTGAGACTATAGGCACAGGCCACTGCACCTGGCCCCTCTACTTTTTATTTCAAATTCATCCCACTGACTTCAGGTTCTGCTTGGGGATAAAAGAGAGCTGAAAAGAGCATTGCTCTCATTTTACAACAAAAGCCAGAAAGTCAATAAGTTTATCTGTTGTTGAAGGCACTGGAGTACTAACATCACAAGGCAACCAACTGGCCTAAGACAGGCTCAGGGTGAGACCCGTGCATGCCCGAAGCCCTCTATCTGAGAGCTTCTGAGTGTATCCACCCAGTTCTTCAATGCAAATCTCGAGCATGGAGAGGAAGTTGAACAGTTTCCCTTTAAGCAAGGTAGTATATTCTAGTGGTCCTATATAATAGGTCTTGAAATCAGTCTTAGTCTTCCAACATTCTTTCCACAGTTCTTTTTTAGAGTTGTTTTGGCTGTTAAAATCGGCTTGTCAATTTCTTTAAAAAAAAAAAAAAAAAAACCTGCTGGGATTTTGATAGGGAGTTTGTAGAATTTATCAATCAATTTGGAGAGAATTGACATTATAACAATATTGAGTGTCCTGACTCATATTTCTCTCCACTGATTTAGATCTTCTTTCATTTCTCTTAGCAATATTTGCAGTTTTCAGCGTGTAGTTCTTTCACATCTTTTGTCAGATTTGCCCCTAAATGTTTCATGGTTTTTGATGCTATTGTAAATGGTATTTTAAAATTTTCAATTTCCTGTTGTTTGTTGCTTGTATACGGAAATACAATTGAGTTTTATATATTGATCTTTTGTACTACAACCTTGCTAAACTCACTTATTAGTTCTCTGCTAGGCAGTAGAAACCAGAATGACACAGCCTGGTTTCCTTTCCCACCCTCTCTGCCCGTTGTCCTCTAAGAGGACATCTGTCATGCAGATGACCATGGGTTGCCCTCTACTTCTCTGTCTTCTGCAGGACCTCAAACAAGAGAAGCAACTTCTCCAAGCCTCAGAATAATAATGCTTACCTTGCCATGCTGTAGTTAGGAGTAATGAGATCCTGTATGTTGAAAGCCCAGCCAAGGCCTGAATCATAGCACTCAGAACATATCAGTGTCCTTTGATTAATATTCTAAGTTTTCCACGGAAACTTCTTTTGTGCTCCCAAGTGCTAAATACCCTTTATGTCCAGGTGTTCAAAACATCCTCAACTTGTTGGCCTATCATGACATGCTCCATTAAGGAGCCAAGAGCTATGTTTTTAGTTAATGCACATGCTGTTTCTAAATAGCAGATGCTGTCAGTATTCATTTCTCTTTTCTCACCCTGTAGGTTACCGTCATAGTTTCTGTACAGTCCAGGACATCCTCCATGTCTCTGCTTGAGGGTGTTCTCTGGTGCTGGGACTGCTTGGGAGATTGCACGCAGGAAATATTAGAGAGTTGTCTTAGTTCAAGCTGTTGTAACAAAATGTATTAGAGTAGGTAATTTATAAACAACGGGAAAGTAGAGTGCTCACAGTCCTGGAGGCTGGGAAGTTCAAGATCGAGGCACCAGCAGAGTCAGTGTCTGGCAAGGGCTCTCTGCTTCACAGACGGCATCTTCTTGCTGCATCCTCACATGGTAGAAGGGCAAAAGAGGGAAACAGGTCTCCTCAGGCCTCTTTTAGAAGAGCATTAATCTCATTCATGAGGGCTCTGCCTCCCAAAAGCACCACTTAATATCAAAATACTGGGGGCCAGGCATGGTGGCTCATGCGTATAATCCTAACACTTTGGGAGGCTGAGGCAGGCAGATCACATCAGGTCAGGAGTTCAAGACCAGCCTGGCCAACATGGTGAAACTCCGTCTCTACTAAAAATAGAAAAATTAGCTGAGTGTGGTGGTGCAGGCCTGTAATCCCAGCTATTCGAGAGGCTGAGGCAGGAGTATCGCTTGAACCCAGGAGGCAGAGGTTGCAGTGAGCTGAGATTGCATCACTGCACTCTAGCCTGGGCAACACAGCCAGACTCTGTCTCAAAAAAATAAAAAAACCACTGGGGATTCAATTTCAACATATGAATTTTGGAGTAATGGAAACATTCAGACCACAGCAGGAGTTAACCTAAGGAGCAACTCTCCATCAGTGAATGGTGGGAGTGGATAGACTCAAAAGCCTACTTTCTCATCCCTCAGTCAAGATGATTCTGTTCCATCCTACATAGTTCCATAGAGGTCCCCAGTTGAATTGAGTCACAGCTGTCCTCAGTGGTAACTTGCTCATTAAGGCCTCTTAAATCTGCTTCCTTTCCTTCTCTGTCTCCTGGCCCCTCTCTCTCAACCACTTCCTGGGAAAACCTCTAAAATAAACTAGCTGTGCCCCCAGACTTGTCTTGGGAAGTGCTTTGGGGAATCAAAACCAAGAAAGGTCATTTGACAAATGATCAAGGTAGTTAGTCGCAGAACTAGAATTAGAACCCAGGTCTTCTGGTTCTAGACTGAGTTCTTCAGTCTTACCAGACGTGGAATTAATGCACTTGAAACAATGATAACACAGCATCCAGCAGTATATAATTGGACACTAATAGCCCAGCACTGACTCTGCATGCCATGCTAGTATCCTAAGGCTGGAATTGGGAATTGTTCTTCTGAGTGGGTTCAAGTAGCAATGTAATCAGCAAATGATTGAAGGGGGGACTGAGGTGTGGATCACTGAAGATAATTTTTTTAAGATAATGAAATAGTAGTTATAAGGGATATTTTAAAATCTCATGGGGGAAAAAGATAATTATTTTAAGATAATGAAATAGTAGTTATAAGGGATTTTATATTTTAAAATCTCATGGGGGAAGGGAGTCTACAGCAGTGGTGTACAGCTGTAAGTATGACTTAATGATGCAAGTTTTAAAAAGCCCAGAGGTACCAGTCAGCAGCATTTACTAGGCCACATGTTTCCATAAGCAAGGTACACATTTGACAAACGACTTATTAGTAGTGCTATAGTGTGATGGTGCTGTGATATACCAGAAAGATGCCTACACCCATGACATTTTAAGTCAGTTTTAAAAGTTAAATAGAAGTGACTATATTAAATGCCACCATTGTTAATATTACAGTGTATGAAATGAAAACATGCTCATCAAAAAAACGACTGACTAGATAAACTGCCTTATGTAAGAGCCACAAAACAAAACTCTGTATAACGGTTTAAAAGGAGGAGGTAGATCTATAGCTTTCTATATGTGGATACAGAAGGAACTCCAAGATATGTTAAGCAAAAACACAAGATGCAGAACAGTGTGTAAAGAGTGTTGCCATTTACATATTTTAAATGCTATAATAGCTGGGTTCAGAAATGAGGTACACAGATAAACAGACATAGATGTGCTTAGAATGACTCAGGAAGGCCAAGTAAGATACTGGTAACTCATTGCCTCTGGAAAAGGAAACTGGAAGGCTTGCGGAATGAGAGGGGTATTTTTTGCTATTTTTTTTACAATTGAATTTCGTATAATGTATTGTTTCAAAAATATTATAATAATGAAGTAATATATGAGAGCTGTCCTGGAAGCCAGCCACCAGAGAAAGAAACTAGACCACTGACTGACATAGAAAGAAAGGCCCAGCCAACATGCGGAAAGAAAGGCCCAGCCAACGTCTATACCAAGGCCCCAATACAAGAGTGAAGCCATCCTGGACATTTCAGCCTTAGCAAAGCTCCAGGTTGAATGTGCTTAATATGTGAACCAGGTTATCCAGATGAGCTAAGGCGACCCGCAGATTCATGTGATATAATAAGTCATGTGATTATAATAAGTCACTAAAACCTACATGCACACACATGAAAAAAGAAAGGAAAGGAAGAGAGAAGAAAAAGTTCGATGCAAAATGGTGACTTTTCCAAAGTAGAATTCTAACGTAAGTATGAGACACATTTTAGGTGACTCTTGTTGCTGCTAAGTGATAGCAGGTAGTTAACTGTGTACACAACACCATCCCTGAGTGGTGGTCTCCTATGACAGGGACCCAATGATACAGTTGAAAACACACAGACCTTGGAGAAAGCCTGGACTAGATCTAAATTGTTGGCAAGTTCCTTAACCTCCCGAGCCTCAATGAAACAGGAATAATAACACACATTTTGCAGAGCTCTTGTAAGGCTTGAAGAAGTAATCTCCCACACATGATTCTATGGCTGAAAGAGAGTAGGTATATAATAATCATTGACTTTTTGAACCACCACCATCCCACCCCAACAGTATCAGTTATCTAATGCTGTCTACCAAATCATCCCCAATCTTAAAGACTTAAGAGAATAATGATAGTTTATTATCTCACGCTTTCTGGGGGTCAGAATTCAAGAGCAGCTTGGCTGTTCAGTTTTTTCTTGAGATCCCTTGTGAGGATGCAGTTGGATTTTGCCTAGAGCTGTAGTCATCTGAAAATCAGACAGGGCTGGAGACTTACCAGAACTGGTAAGTTGGTATTGCAGTTAGCGGGAAGCTTCAGTTGCTCTCCCAGTGGTACTTCCAGGACTGCTCAGGTGTCCTCACAATATGGTAGCTGGTTTACCCCCAAGTGAGCCATCTTTGAAAGTCATATAACATCACACAGGTTGGCCCTGATAGAGCAGGAGGGGACTACACAAGGGCATGAATTCCAGCAGAAGGAATATTGGAAGACTATTATGGGCTGAGTTGTATCCTCTAAATATTCATGTTGAAGTCCTAACCCCTAGTACCTTGGAATGTGACTATATTTGGAGATAGGCTCTCCACAGTGGTAATTAAAATTGTATTAGGCCGTTCTTACATTGTTACAAAGAAATACCGATAGCTGGGTAATTTATAAGGAAAAGAGGTTTAACTGGCTGATGGTTCTGTAGGCTGTACAGGAAGCATTATGCTGGCATCTGCTTGACTTCGTGGGAGACCTCAGGAAACTTACAATCACATGGGAGACAAAAAGGGAGCAGGATGTCATGTGGCCAGGACAGGAACAAAAGAGAAGGCAGAGAGGTGCCACACACTTTTAAACAACCAGATATTCTGAGAACTCACTCACTATTGCGAAGACAGCACCCAGCACCAAGCCATATGGGATCTGCCCCCATGATCCAATCATCTCCCACCAGGCTCCACCTCCAATATTGGGATTACGTCTCAACATGAGATTTGAGGGATGAAGCCATAGATCCAAATCATATCAAAGGCTAAATGAGGTCATCAGGGTGAGCCCTAACCCAATATGACCTGTGTTCTTATAAGAGGAGACTGGGACAC
Source organism: Aotus nancymaae (assembly GCF_030222135.1). Taxonomy (NCBI): domain Eukaryota; kingdom Metazoa; phylum Chordata; class Mammalia; order Primates; family Aotidae; genus Aotus; species Aotus nancymaae. Next base: position 4,632,301 of record NW_026988412.1, on the reverse strand, counting down.
AGACACAGAGGGATACCATGTAGACGCAGGGAGAAGGTGGCCATCTACAAGCCAAAGAGAGAGGCCTCAGAAGAAATCAACCCTGCTGACACCTTGATTGCAGACTTCTAGCTTCCAGAACTGTGAGAAAATTTATTTCTGTGGTTTAAGCCCTTCAATTTGTGGTACTTTGTAATGGCAGCCCTACAAAGTAATACAGGGGCCATAATGGAAGCTGGCTTCTATACTGACCACCTTATTGCATTAAAAATAATGGCTTTTTCAGCTGTAAAACCACATATTGTACAATGCTATTTATACGAAATTTCCCGGATAGATAAACCCATAAAGATAGAAAGTAGGTTACTGGTAGCCAAGGACTGGGGGTACAAAGGAATGCGGAATGACTGCCAAGAGGTATATGATTTTTTGGGGGGTGATGTAATGTTCTAGAATTAATAGTGGTGATAGTTGTACTATTTTGTAAATAGGCCAAAAATCACTGAATTTTATTCTGTCAAAGGATGAATTTCATCACATGTGAACTACATCTCAATTTTTAAAAGCATCTTGGGCTGGCTGTGGTGGCTCATGCCTGTAATCCCAACACTTTAGGAGGCTGAAGTAGGTGGATCATGAGCTCAGGAGTTTGAGACTAGCCTGGCAAACATGGTGAAACCCCGTCTCTACTAAAAATACAAAAATTAGCTGGATGTGGTGGTGGGTGCCTGTAATCCTAGCTACTCAGGAGGCTGAGGCAGGAGAATCATTTGAACCTGGGAGGTTGAGGTTGCAGTGAGCCAAGATCGTGCCATTGCACTCCAGCCTGGGTGATGGAGAGAGACTCCATCTCAAAACAAACAAACAAACAAACAAACAAACAAACATCTTGTTGGCTTCTTGTTGCACACCTGATCATCAGCCAGTATCTTTGGGGTGGTCTTCTGGCCTGGGTTCTGGTCTCTGAACTCAGCTAAGGAATGCTAAAGAAATATATGGCAGTCTTTGTCCCGAAGATGGCCTATAATCAAGTTGTGGTCATAGGACATGGTGTTAAAAAACTTGCAAAAAGATTCCAGTTTAAATTCATCCCCAAAAGGTCCACCACTGGGAAGAAGACGCAATCCCTCCATAACACCTCCACAGGTCCACCCATCTTCCACTCCTGGAGGAGTGGCCCACCTTGTATATGACACAGCCTCTCATGCCTCAGTTTCCTTGCTCCAACAAACACTTGCCATTGTGAGAAGCAGTAGAATACAGTGGTTGAGAGTTAGGGCTCTGGTGCTACATTGTATGGATTATAACGCCACCCCTCCTTTGACAAGCCATATAGCCTTGATGGAGTGGCTTAACTTTGACATGCTCCAAGGTTCTCATCTGGAAAATGAGGCCAATACATGTAAAGAGCCAGGCACAAAGTGAGGCTCCATCACATTAGCTATTGGTTGGTATTTACCGACACACATGCACGTAACCACACGTGCACAACCTCTAACTAAATTAATCTGTCACCATTCCTTTTCAGTTACGTTTAGAAATCCTAGAAAATTCAGAATGCTTCCTTGTCCTCAGGGAGAGGTTGGAACCATTTGTTTATTGAGTGTTTTCTAGTGGCCAGGCCTGTGCTGAGAACATCTTAGATATTTGTTTCATTTACTCCTTGCAATCACTTGATAAATAAAAGTGTTATTGCCATCACTTTAGAAATGAGCAAAATGAGGCATTCAAAATGTTGCGACGTGCTCAGAGTCACACGGTCACTAAGATGCAGAGCTGGGACTGGGACTTAAGTCTACTGATTCTGAAGCAAATGATCTTTAGACAACATGATGCTGCCTGCATGACCTTGATTTCTACCCCTCAGCCCGATGGACTGAGATCTCTTCAACTGCCAGGGTTGACACAAAAGCAGTAAAACTGAATCCCAGGTTGAGGTTCCCAACTGAATGTCACCGAGTCATCAGTGATGAATTCAGATGACCAGAACCTGACCCTGCGTGGGCAGGTGACTGCAGAGCCAGTAGGGTTGATGAAAAGGACAAAGAGGAAGCTCAGAAAATGCCTTTGAGAGAAAGCAACAAGTCATAAAATGCAGAATTTGGGCCATTACCTCTGATGACTTGCTTTACCTCCCAAAGGGATATTTTTCTTGCCTCCCTAAGAAGCAATGCTAGCTTGTGTTGGTTGAGGGGTAACTCTACCAGGCATGATTCCAAGTGCACCACACAGATCATTACATTTAAGGCTCCCAATGACCCTGAGAGGAAGGCACTCGTACGATCGCCATTTCACAGATGAGGAATTGGAGGCACAGCAAGGGTAAGTAATCTCCCAGGGTTACACAGATTGCAAAAGAAGTGGTAGTATACATGCAGAGGGGGCACCTGAGCCCAAATTCCCAACCCTTGTATTTGACTGCTTCTCAAGGACGCAATGGCAAGTGTTTGATGATTAAGAGTAGGGAGGTGATTTGTATAGCAGTCACCTTCGAGGTGTGCCCCAGGAATGAATGAAGCCAACATTTCTACAAAGACTGTGGATAATTGCAGACAATGAGAAGTGGAACATTCTACACATGGTGCCCTATCATCTTGTAAACATAAATACAGAGCCATCAAATAAATGGTATTTATTATGCAAACCCTTTGGTTTTAACCTGCCTGCGAGTTGTAAGAACAGGTCTAGAGCGTCCCTTTGTTTCCAACCCTTGTAGTTAGGAGTACTTGTTGAACCCTGATGAGAAGTGCATCCAAGTGGCAAACAATTAAGAAATTTACCAAATGATTTTTGAGGAGAATCTTGGCATTCAAATATTGTTCACATGTGACATCACCACCTACAGTCTGCCACTCATGCACCCAGCGCTGCAAGGCTGCTGAGCTGCTCCTGCCTGGCACACCATGCCATGGGCCAGCCCTGCAGGGAGAAGAGTGGGAAGATTTGTTGCTTCGAGTCTGTCTCCTCTGAGAATTCCTCTTTGTCTACAGAGGGATAATCCTGGAGACCTCATGGAAGCCCAATTCAAGGACTTCAGTGGAAATCATAGGCATATAAGAGCTGTGAGACAGAGTGAGCCCATCTCATTTAAGTAGTGAGTCTCTCACTAGAGGCAGTTAACTACTCCCAGATTCAAGTGATTCTCCTGCCTTAGCCTCCCAAGTAGCTCTCCTGCCTCACAGGCATGTGCCACCATGCCCAGCTGTTTTGGTATTTTTAGAAGAGACAGGGTTTCACCATGTTGTCCAGGCTGGTCTTGAATCCTGAGCTCAGGGAATGCTCCTGCCTCAGCCTCCCAAAGTGCTGGGATTACAGACGTGAGCCACTGTGCCCAGCTAGGACCTATATATTAATTGCTGCTTTATGTAATACGAAATAAAATGAGGAAATCTATGTTTTTATTTTATTTATTGGAATCTGCACCCAATTCTTATTACTTTAAATTAGCTATTACAAACGTCTTTGTTAGCCAGGCATGGTGGAACACACCTGTTGTCCCAGCTACTTGGGAAACTGAGGCAGGAGAATCACTTGAACTCAGGAATTCAAGGCTGCAGTGAGCTATGTTCATGCCACTGTACTCCAGCCTGGTGACAGAGTGAGACCTTGTCTTAAAATAAAATTAATTTAATTAAAAAACAAATGTCTTTGAGCAAAGTGCTATTAGTAACCTCATGTCTTCCTGTATTCGTCAGTGTTCTTCAGAGAAACAGAACCAGTAGGACACACACACACACACACACACATACAGATGGAGAGAGACAGGGAGATTTATTTTTAAAAATTGGCTCATGAGATTGTGAGGGACTTTGTTCTTTTTTCCTAAGGCCCTCAACTGACTGGATGAGGCTCATGCACATTTTGGAGAGTAATCTACTTTTCTCAAAGCCTACTGCTTCAAATATTAACATCTAAAAAAAAACTTCACAGTGATGTCTAGACTGGTGTTTGATAAAGCAACTGACCACCATGGCCTAGCCAAGTTGACACACAAAATAAATTAACCAGCACACTTCTCCTCTTGATGACCATCACCTCTATATTAGTCCATTTCACACTATTATATAGATGATACCCAAGGCTGGGTAATTTATAAACAAAAGACATTTAATTGACTCACAGTTCTGCATGGCTGGGGAAGCCTCAGGAAACTTACAATCATAGTAGAAGGTAAAGGGGAAGCAAGGCACGTCTTACATGGCAACAGGTGAGAGAGAGAGAGAGAAAGAGAGAGAACTCTCAGTGGAAACTGCCAAACACTTATCAAACAACCAGATCTCATGAGAATTCCCTCACTACCACAAGAACAGCAATCGCCTCCCACTAGGTCCTTCCCTAGACACAGCGGTATTACAATTCGAGATGAGATTTGGGTGGGGACACAGAGCAAAATCATATCAACCTTCCACCAAAAATGGCATCTTACCTTCTATTCTTACCTTTCCACTTCCCAGTGACTTATGTCCTCCCTCTCCTTGTTCCCATCTTTCCACTTTATCTCTAGAACTGCGTGGTTCAACACAGTGGCTACTAGTTACATGTAGCCTCTTAAATTTTAATTTTAATTATTAAAATAAAATTAAATTAAAAATTCAGTTTCTCAGTTGCACTAGCCATATTCAATTGCCCAATAGCCATGTGTGGTTGATGGCTACTAGACTGGATAGCACAGAATGGCACATTTCCATCATTGCAGAAAATCCTATTGGACAGTGTTGCTCTGAATGGTTCTTTATTATAGCCTTGGCTTCATTATCTGGGATTCTTTACTTGAATGTTGGCTCTTAATGTTACTGTTCCAGGTTTTCATTACCATCTGAATAGTCACATAAATTCTCACTGAGAATTTTATGGAAATATATTTTGATGCATTTGTGTAACTTCTGCATGGAATGCTTGTGTATTAGGATAATCAATGCCAGCTGCTGAGACAACCTTAAAATAAGTGGGTCCACACAATTAAGATTGCTTTCTTGCTCAAGTCACTGTCCCGTGCTTATTGCAGTCAGTCACTCTTATTCCAGGGCCTCAGAGTTCTCCAGTGGATTCTTTGCATCTAGCCAGGCAACTAATGGAAACAGGAAGATTGTGCAGGATGTTTTGGGGTCAGGCCTGGAAGTGGCTGCATCACCGCAGCTCACATTTCACTAGTCAAACTTGGTCATGCAGACCCACCTAACTGCTAGCAAGGATGATAAATGCAGTCTTTCTGAGTTCCAAGAAGGAAAATTAACCAGAATGGTGAACACATCGTGCTGTATCACAGCACGTAGAAAAATGCATTCTATGCATGCTATTCCCAATACATGAACCACGTATCTGTAAAAACCCTTCTGGGTCACATAGTACTTATTTTACCATCTCATACAAGGAAAATAAAAAATATAGGTAGCTTCAAATGATGAGTATCAAGGCAAAGGATATATATATAGAGAGAGAATATATATAAGAGAGGATGGACTCTGGAATTGGAACAGGCCTGTGTCCAAATTCTACCACTCTTAGTCCTACCACTACCATTAGCTTGGCAAGAACACACTGGTAGTGTGATCTTGGGCTAGTTGCTTAGACTTGTGGTACCCTCAAAGAACTGTTGTAGATCTAAATGAGGCTATGACAGAAGGGGTTACATATTCACACATGGGACATCACAGCTTTCCCCCCTACTTCCTACATTTAATTTATCTCTGCTTTTTTATTTTGGTAGAGTCTTGCCCAGGCTGGCTGGTGCCAAGGCTGGAGTGCAATGGCTCATAGCTCACTACAGTCTTGAACTCCCGGGCTTAAGAAATCATCCCATGTCAGCCTCCTGAGTAGCTGGGACTATAGGCGTGTGCCACCATGGCTGGCTAACTAAAAAAAAAAAAATTTGGTAGACAGTGGGGATCTCACTATGTTGCGCAGGTTGGTCTTGAACTCCTGGGATTAAGTGATCTTCCTGCTTTCACCTCCTGAAGTGCTAGGATGATAGGCATGAGCCACTTTGCCCAGCCTCATCTCTACTTTTAAATCAAATTTTCTAATGGGGTAAGAAGCAAGGTCTTATATTTCTGCATAGGGACTGCAAAATGAAATCTTTTCCTACTGTCTTATCTATCATGGGTTGAAATGTGTCCTGTGCACAATACATTTGTTGAAATTCTAACTCTCGGTACCTAAAAATGTAGTCTTCTTTGGAAACAGGGTCATTGCAGACGTAATTAGTTAAGATTATACTAGAGAAGGGTGAGCATCTAATCCAATATGATTGGTGACTTCATAAAAAGGCTGAATTTGGAGACAATACACAGGGAGAACACCATGTGAACGTGAAGGCAGAAGTCAAGATGATGTGTCTACAAACCAGGGAACACCAAAGATTGCCTGCAAACCACCAGAAGCCAGGAGAGGGGTGTGTGGCAGATTCCTCTCCACAGCCCTCAGAAGGAACAAACCATGAGGATACCTTGATCTTGAACTTCTAGCCTTCAGAACTGTGACACAATAAATCCTATTGTTTAGGACACCTAGTTTGTGGTACTTTGTTATAGCAGCCCTAGCAAACTAATATGATATCCAAGCAGTTATTAACTCAAATATACATGATTTCATTAAAGGCAATATGGTGTGTACCTTTTAAAATATAAAATGCTACTGCATTGAAAGGCCCAGAGGAATCGAAACAGGACTTGTTGGGTTTCTCCACTTGTGGAAAGTAGAAAAGTTCCTTTTTTAAGTTTTCTTTCTTGTTAAAGAATAAGTGTGCTAATAACTTTGTTAAGCTTTATCCTATGTAGCAGTTAGATATGCTGTGCTTATAGGCACATAGTACATTCTATGTGCTTGTACTTTAAACAGGATATCTGTGCTGGATGTGCTCACAGGCATGTCCCAGCTTTCCATTTCTTTTACCCGTTTAGAAAAATTTTAAGTTGTTAGTCAATTGGGTTTTAGTTTAGAGGTGCAGTAAGGACAACCCCAAATGCATAAGGAATAAATTTGTATGTATTCCCTTTGTTCTTTGTACTCTCATGGCAAGATGGCTGGTGAGAGTACCCTTCCTGCAGCCCAGGAAGTAAAAATTGCGTTGTTGAAAGATCCCTTGTCTCAGTGCTAATTTTTCTTTGTGGCACCAAGCATCTATTTCGAACATCTATTTCCAACACCACTCAATTAGTATTAGATCATGCCCCCCTTGTCCAGTCACATTTCTACACAACTGTCGATCATGCCTATCCAGTGAAGTCCCCATAAAAGACCCAAGGGGACAGAGTTCACGAAGCTTCTGAGCTGGCTGAACAAGTATAGGAGGTTCCAGAAGGGTGGTGTGCCCATGGAGGGCATGGAAGCTTTAAACCCCTCCCCCAGACTTCATCTGATTAATCTTTTCATCTGTATCCTTTGTGGTATTCTTATAATAAACTTGTAAATGGAGTGTGTTTGTGTGTGTGTGTGTGTGTGTATACACACACATATATATGGAAATACGTTGAAATTAGAATTTCCCAGTATTAGAATACATATGAAATTCTAATTTCAATGTATTTTCCAAAATCAATTTTTCATTTATTAACTGTTTTTGAGCTACAAAACCATCAATTTCATTTGGTGCACCCTAAGATTCATGTGATTTCTGGGCTGAGACGCTGGCTTCCCTTACTGTTTGCTTAATGGGACCACTAGGGATCCATATTTTGAACTAGACTCGCTAATATTACATAGATTTCCAGCTATGTGACTTTGGCCAAGTCCCTTACCTGCCCTGAACCCTTTTCCTCCCATGTAAAACAAGGGAGTGAGGCTAGTCTCCCTCTAAGTTATAGCTAAGACATTCTGGGACTTAAAAGAAGCCTTGATCTAAGCAGACTTGATGACTCCGGCCAGAGAGCTAAAAGCAGGGCTGCTTACAGAAATAATCTCAGCTAAATAAGGGTTTGAAGAAAAATATTAAAAGAGAGGGCTCCAGCAAATTAAATATTCAAAATGAAGAACTTGGAATTTAATAAAAGCCTGTCACCATTTAAAATGCATAATTTTAGCATAAATTCCCTAGAAATAGTCCCTTTGTTTGCTATGTGTTATTGTTAATAAAGGAGATCCTACATCTAAATTTGTCATACGTCATTAATGAATCAACCGTAGGATGCAAATTACAATTATTTTGAATTATGTATTTACTGCTTAATTACATTTAATTTTAGATTCTCCTAAAATTGCCTAATAAAAATTTGGGGGTGTTAAATGACTGCCTCATCTGCTTACTCTGTGCTACTTGCTGAAAATAGTTATATTGATTGTTTGGGATAATTAAAAGAAAAAAAAAACTAATCTGGGAGCATAGGTCCTAAAGAAAATATCCTAAAAATTTAATGCTTTTTTTTTTTTTTTTGCCTGGGTTGTAGTAAAATATTAGTAAAATGTTAGTGACACTAAACTCATTAAAATAAACCTTTGCACATTACCACTGAATCAATTGGATATAACTTGAATAACTAAATACAAGTCACATCAGTGCTACCCTTAGACTAGGGCAACAAGGCCTCTTCCCCGGCTTCTGTATATTAGAGGGTCTGTTCTAGCCTTTCTCTGCCCATGGTGCTCCACGCAAGGCAGGGAGTTCCCAGGGCCAGATGACAGGCCCACCTGGGGTGCACATATACGTGCTCTTCTAGAATACATTCTAAGTACCCAACACCCAGACATTCCCTGCTCAGAGGGGCCCAAGCTGCTTTCTAAGGTTTTAAAAGACCTCTTGGCTGAGTCTTTCCTGCAAGGGTGACCATAACTGGCATGGCTCAGTGCCAGGCCAAGAGGAGGCTGAGGTGGGGATGTGGGCAGAGTTAAGACTTGTTGGCTGGAGGAGGAGGAGAAGAGGCAGGGCACACACATCCCTGCCTGTGTGTGAGACCCCTCACAATGCAAGACTGAGCCTGGGGTGGGAAATGGGGTTGGGGGGAGCTAGAGAAGGAGGCAAACTAAATTCCACCCTAGTGTTCCAGGTTCTTAAGAAGGCATATTGGTCAAAGCAGAGAGGAGAACACTTATTTTACCTACAGTTTGTTATCTTGAATTATAATTTAATATTTAGGCAGATGGTATGGGGGCCTCCATTCACGCTGTTGCCGTGGACCTGGCAAATGTGAATGGAAGACTGAGTTAAATCATAGTTTTGTGTTGTTGGTCTTTGAATGTTCCATCTCTCTTACAATTTTAGTTTGTCAACCTTGCATCTTGTAAGTGTAAGTAAAATCAATGGCATAGAAAAGAAAACAAAAGAAGTGAAAAATAAGAGACTAAAGAAACTCTACAGGCTGGGCGTGGTCATTCATGCCAGAAATCCTAACACTTTGGGAGGCCGAAGCGGGTGGATCACCTGAGGTTAGCAGTTCGAGACCAGCCTGGCCAACAGAGTGAAACCCTGTGTCTACTAAAAACACAAAAAATACAAAAATAAAATTATCTAGTTGTGGTACTGCACACCTGTAATCCCAGTTACTCAGGAGGCTGAGGCATGGGAATTTCTTAAACCTGGGAGGCAGAGGTTGCAGCGAGCTGAGATTGCACCACTGCACTCCAGCCTGGGCAAGAGAGGCCATCTCAAACAAACAAACAAACAAAAAAAAAAAAAAAAAAGGAAGGAAGGAAGAAATGAACGAATGAAGGCAGGCAGACAGACAGGCAGGCAAAGTCTTAATTTTTCTGCCCAGTGGGTTCTGGAATATGATTGGCTTCCTTCAGGAAGCTTTTTCCCCAAGTTGGTGATGATAAAACCTAATGCTTTCTATGTGTTGGGTTCTCTTATAAACACTAACACATATTAACCAATCGAATTAATCCTTTGTTAACAGCCTCCCACTTTACATATGAGTAAACCTGGGCTTCAAAGGGTGACTTGCACATGGCCTGGCAGATGGGAAGCGGATAGGAAATGTGAACCCAGGCAGTCTGGCCCCAGGACTCCTGCTACAGGATCCTACAGGACGTTAGGAGCATTGTCCATTAGAGCTGTCTTCACAAACTTCTGCTTCCCAAGCGACTAGTTAGTAATTTTTCCCTCTCGCCAACGATACTGGCAGCTGGAGCACTAAACACATCCTTAGATTCAGCAAGGATTTTCGAGTAAAAGGTTGGTGCACTGTCGGGGCTGAGCACAGCTGTTTAGAATTTGAGGGTTTGTCTTTTTTTGTGGTGTTTTGTGTCGCTTTCGAGTGCTGATATAATAGAACAAGCTTAGCACAGTGCCTGGCACTCAGCAAATCCTGCCAAGAAAGGAGGCCGAGGAAAAGAAGTAAGCCAGGAGAGGCGGGAGAAAGGAAGGGAATGCGCCTCGTAAACATTACTGTAGTTTGTGCGAATTCTGGAAGGTGAGGGGAAAACAGACGCGGGTGCCGAAGCAGAGAGAAGAGGGCACCGAGACCCCGCCCCTCCGACGTGGCCCGCCCCGGCCTCACGACGCCCCGCCTCTGCCCCGCCTCTGCCCCGCCCCATGCAGGTCTCCGTCCCGCCCCCAACACAGCCGGCCTCCGCCCGGTCCCTCCGCGGCGCCCCGCCCTCCGTGGCGTCTTTGCCCCGCCCCTCCTCGGCGCCCGGCCCCCTACGGCGTTTGCCCCGCCTCCTGCAGCAGGCCTGGCGCGGTGTTTACCCGCGGTGCATCGTGGGGCGGTCTCCTCGGGCAACCCCGGCCCAAAAGCCGCCCAGAGGCTGTGCTGAGCTGGTGCAGCGGCGGCTGCAACATGAGCCAGACCCCCGCACCGTCTGCGCCCCAGTCGGGTCCCGACTACTACGAGAGGCTGGGCCAACTCCAGCACGGGCTGCGGGACAGGTACGTCCACTGGGGCAGGGGTGGGGAGTCGGCAGGCGCCGAAGGTCTTCCGCGTGCCCTGCCCCCTTGTCCTTCCCGCTCCCCGGCCCGAGGTTCCCCGGGGCCTAGGCCCGCGCGCAACGCCCCCCAGGCTTCCAGTGGGGCCTAGAGGACAACATTTACTAGAGACACCCCCTGTATTTGGGATGGGAGCGGAGAGAGGTGAGAGACCGCCCCCCGTCCCTCTCAATAGCTGCTAAAGCCTGGTCTCGGGTTTGAGGATGCGGCCGCGTCACAGAATTTGCCCAGAAGTGAAAGTGGGAGTTCTTCTACCTGTCACTCTCCATCAAGCCCTGTGAGTTTCTCTTGTCCCCTTTACATGCCCCCTCCCAACTCTCTTCAAATTGTCATCCCGCCGTGACAGCTGCACTGCATCAATGATGACAGGTCCTGGAACGCAGACGGGAATGTGTGTGTGTGTTTGTCAAACATGTGCCCTGTTTAACTCTGGAGACTTTTGTGGGGAGCGAGGGCTGGCTAGGTTTCCAGCGAAGGGATGAATTTCCAGGTAGAGAAGTCCAGCTTCCAGAAGGTTCATGATGCCTTTGATTAAGATGTGAAAGATGGGAACCACCGAAAACAGCTAGATCTAAGAGTGCATAGAAAGAGAAAATTATACCGCAATGCACTGTAAATAACCACGTAAAATAAATTGCTGGACCTCTTATTTAGCTGCTAAGTTAATTAGAGTTGTAAATCTCATTAGTTGACAAGAAAGGAAATGGATTTTTGGATCTCTTGATAAATAAAACATTTATTGAGTGTTAAAAGTTACAAAACCATTCTAGTGAACAGGAGAGCTGTGTGTGTGACAATGCTAAAATGATAACTAATTACATGGAAAATAAAGGCAGAAGTAAGTGATTTTGAAAAGGAATTACATTTATCTTATGCTAGATTTAATTCTTGTCAGATGTTTATAGAGCATCTACAACGGGCTTTCTTAATTGTCCTTATCATTTTTTTCCTTTGTGCTCCTTTTCTACTTCCTATTTTCTTTCTGACATATCATCACTCACCCATATCAGTGACCTTTTAATTTCTAACTTTAGAAAGAAATCACTTCCTGCAGAGCCTTCCCTGTTTCAACCCATTCCTTAACTTTTGTGACTCTTGGCATTCTTACAGCACTCATAAATAGCATTCTCTTTGAACTATTAGTTGTAAGTTATTTTTGTTTGCTGTGCTAGGAACACCTGGCTGTTTATAGTCCTTATGGCACAATAATTGTATAATGATTATGTACTTTATGATTAACACTTATTCCTTTAATTATTAAACAAGGTGAGGCTGTTGAAAACATATAAGGAATTTGAGTCAAATTTTATAGTCTGTTCATGGTTCTGCATTTGGAGGTTTGTTTTATTTTTAAGTCAGTACCAATCTGTTGCTGTGTGCGTTCATTTTTCATTTTAAGAATTTACAACTGATTCAAATTAATGCACATTACACACAGTTATAGAGGCAAATAACTCTAGATAGAGAAAAGGCTGCAGTAGAAACATCAAAATCTGGATTCTAGGTTACGAACAACTGTGTGACCTTGAGCAGGTTGTTCCATCTCTCTGAATCTTGGTTCTTTACCGGAATGAGGGGGCTTGACTGATATGCAAAAGTAAGCCACAGATTAGCCACAGATTTGTTTTTTCTCTTTGCTAGAATAATAGGCCTTAAAGAAAAAAAAAAAAAAAAAAAAGCTGAAAGCTGTAGTTTTGCAAAGCAATGTGTAAACATTATTATTGTCTGTATCCAATTTGAGTGTTTGGATGTACCTTTGTTTGTTTGAGACGTAGTCTCGCTCTGTTGCCCAGGCTGGAGTGCAATGGCGTGATCTCAGCAATGCCCAACTCCCAGGTTTAAGTGATTGTCCTTCGTCAGCCTCCCACGTAGCTGGGATTACAGGCACCCACCACCACCACCAGCTAGTTTTTGTATTTTTAGCAGAGATGGTGTTTCACCATGTTTGCCAGGCTGATCTTGAACCCCTGACCTCAGGTGATCTGCCTGCCTCTGCCTTCCAAAGTGTTGGGATTACAGGTGTAAGCCATCACACCCAGCCTTAGATATACCTTTTTAAACAAACACAAACAATCCCAGTGACTACAGAAACCACTGCTCTTAAATTTCTGAGTCATTTCATAGGTTGCAACCTTCGGTAGTCACAGCTGCTTTATCAATCCAGAAACTTCTGGGAAGTGAGAGACAAAAAAACTCCCTCTTTCTCAGCCCTTTTAGAGGTGGTCATTGCAATGTTAGCTGGTCAAATAACCAGCATATTTCTAGCCCAAGTCATCTTAGCTGTAATTACATGTAGATGCAATTTTATAGTCGGAATGTTTTCCTATATGTGTACAGTGTTTTCTCTGCATTGTGGTGAAAGTCAATAATTGAATCTAAAAGAGTCTAATGGAGTGACTTGTTACAGTGTGTATAACACCCACAAGCATGATAGAAACTTATAAGTGGAATTGGCTCTTATAGTTATATAAAAACATCCCTTTAAAAGGACCCATTAGCCAGCCATGGTTTTTTCAGTGCCTATATTGATTCAGAGTAAAATATCATAATAGTCTAGAAACTGATACTGAGATATTAGTAGAGTAAGCTGAAGATGGTATAGAATTGTGGTATCGAGACAAAAACAGAATAACAAGTGGCTTAAAAGTAGAAAACTCAGCCAGATAAGGACCACTCAGCTGTGTAAAACTGAAAGGTCCAAGTGAGGGGTGCAGGTGACTGAAAACATGAACTATGGGTAAGCATCCCAGGGATGGATGTTTCAAAGATTCTGAAATAGAGATTTAATATGTAGGAATTGCAAATCATGGAAAAGCTTTTCATTGAGGCAAATACCTGATTTTTAGTATTAAATTTAAAAAAAGACATGGAGGGCTCAGCATTCAGAGGTGCTGCAGTGTGGATGAGGGGCTAGAAAATAGACCTGTGAAGAAGAGTTAACAAGATTAGTGCCGTTTTGCCTGGGAGAGAAAGCCAAGAGGTGTTTGATTGTCAGGGTATGAAGTGTTATGATAGAGAAGAAGTGTGAGCAGCAGATGTCTGCATCTGCTGAAGAAGTTTTACATTCATTACTAAGAACTTGCTGCTTGGGAGGTGATAGATTTCCAAAGTGACTGTGGTTCTTTTTCACTAGAAGTCATAGATGAATTTTAAAAATTATTTTAAAGTGGCTGGGTGTGGTGGCTCAAACCTGTAATCCCAGCACTTTGAGAGACAGAGGGTAGGAGTTCAAGACCAGCCTGGCCAACATGGCGAAAGCCCATCTTTACTAAAAATACAAAAATTAGCTGACGGTGGTGGCACACGCCCATAATCCTAGCTACTTGGGAAACTGAAGTAGAATCGCTTAAACCTGGGATGGAGAGGTTGCAGTGAGCCAAGCTCACACCACTGTACTCCAGTCTGGGCAACATAGCAAGACTCCATCAACACAGCGAGACTCCATCTCAAAAAGAGAGAGAGAGAGAGAGAGAGAGAAATATAATTGTATAATATTAATATAATTATATAATTTAAATATTAATTATATATAATTAATGCAATTATATATTAAAGTAAATTCTAGCTTACAAAAAAGTTGCAAATGTAGGACAAAGACTTCTAATATTCCTGTCACCCAGATTCCTCAACTGTTATCACTTTATTAGATTTTCATTCTGTCTTTCATTGATACTGAGATATCAGTTCAGTATCTATATAAATCTTTCTATCTAAAACCGTTAGCCTTTTCTGAGCTATGAGAAGTGCATGTATGATGCCTCATCACTCCTGAAATCTTCAATGTGTATTTTCAAAAACCAAGGATGTTCTTGTACACAATTACCGTACAGCCCTCCTAGTGGTGAAACCAGCCCATAGACTCCATCAGATTTCACCAGCTATCTTAATGATGCCCCCCTACACCATTTTTTTTTTGTCCTGGTCTAGTGGCTCATCTGGGAACCTGGGTTGCATTTGGTTGCCATGTCTCTTCAGTCCCCTCACATCTGGAATGATTCCTCAATCTTTCCCTGTCTTTCATGTTCTTGACAAGTTCATAGAGTACAGCTTTCATTCTAGAGGGTGACCCTCAAGCTGAGCCTGTCTGATGGTGTCTCATTACCAGACTACAGTCATGCTTTCTTAGGAATACAACAGAAATGAAGCACTACCCCAGGGTGCAAGGTCTTAGATGTATTTAGAGGTCTTCCTATCCTTGTAATGTAATGACAAGTTACTCACACTATTCAGTCATTCATTCTTCATGAACTAAGGACCCAACTGATTGTGAAACTCTAGAGGGGGAGTGGTAACTAATACACATTTCTAATGTGGAAGCAATTATGCTATATGTCCTCCACTTCTATTCTAAGTTCACTCTTAGTGAGAAAGTAAAAATCTGTGATGCTGTTAGTTAAAAATGTGTGTTTTTGTCATTTTTTTCCTTTTAATCTTTTTTCTTCCCTTTTTAACATAGGCCTACTCCAGCCCATAGGTTGTGTTCCCCAAGTGAAGATTCTTTGTCTGGACCCCATTTTCTCACTAAATGAATTTTGGTTAAATAGTAGTTTCCATTTAACATTATGCAAAAGAAAGAAACTTATTTAACCTGTAATGTAGCTAACAGTGACTTTGGAGATGATCTTTTTTTAAAGGAAAAAAATTATCTGAAGAAATATAGAAACTAATAATTAAGAGCTCACAAATGGAACATGAGGCCAGCCCCTTTCCCTCAGGAAGCCAACCTGAGATCACCTCTGTTGGAGTCTTTATCTTTGTTTCACAGCCTTTTATTTAGGATTCTCCACTCGGATAATATGGTTTCTTTTTTAGCCTTTACTTAATGTTAACTTAGATTAGCAATTTAGCTCCAGTGGGTTTGAAGCAAGGTGGTGCTCAAATGAAACCCTCTGTGGCTAAACCTCCCAGGCCCTCTTCTTGGGACTGAATGACTTCATCATTTTTACCTCCCAGCCCCCTGGTTTTGGCTGCCTCTGCTTCCTTTGCTGCCCGGTTCCCCTCTCCCTACTGCTAGCACTCAGCTGAACAGCACAGGTTCAATCTTTACTGATAGTAGCTCCAGGAAAACAGCAACCTGTGACAAATAATGGTACCATTACAGAGTTATAAAATGAAATTCTTCCAAATTTGAAATGATAGTGTTAGGAGACCTGGTTTTCATGTAAGTGAGGCCAGGTTTGCTTTTCAGAGGCCTTTCTCTAGCTCATGCACTTGGCTGTGCCCAGGCTTGTCTGGTTGAAAGCAGAGCAAACCACCAGTCTTCAGTCTGTATACAAGATGTAATGGGACTCTATCACTGAAATGCCAGAGACTCAGAGAAGTCTAGCCACATTACATTTTATATACTTATCTTGTTTATTATTGTCTGTCCTTCTCGCTAGAATGTCAACTGTCTGAGGGCAGGGATCTTGGCTGGCTAGTTTACCATATTAGTTTCCAGGCCTAGAACAGTGCCTGGGTCATCATAGGCACTCAGGAAATGCTTGCTAAACTAAGGTAGCTGCTTCCCAGCCTTTTCCTATTGTGTTTCCCCATTTACTTTGTGAATCTTGTTCTTTTGCCTCATATTGGTGTTCATTTTGTTTTTTAGATTTCCCTGGTGACGGCTGCATACTTCTATGTCTTTGTTTTAGATGTATCTGGCATTTTCTTCTTAGACCAGAGAAACATTCTCATAAAGGAGTAATTTGGTATTTGGAGTTTTTTTTACCTCTAATCAACACCTTGCAACAAAGTCATGATTTCAAAGGAGAGCACGGTCTAAATCCAACTCCCTATTACTTATCAGTATAATTACTTATAAAATGTTTCTTTCTTTATTATAGTGAAAAGAAGAGATTGGACTTGGAAAAGAAACTTTATGAATATCATCTGTCTGATACATACAGGTAAGAGACGACAGTGGGGACAGTTTTCAAGCCAGGTTCCATATATTCATAAAAAATTTAACCCTAATGTTATATCAAAAATACTGTAGCTAAAGACTGATTTTTTTTTGTTTATTTGTTTGTTTTGTTTGAGAGGGAGTCTTGCTCTTTCGCCCAGGCTGAGTGCAGTGGTGTGATCTCAGCTCATGATAACCTCTGCCACCCGGGTTCAAGCGATTCTTCTGCTTTAGCCTCCCAAGTAGCTGAGATACCTGGGAAGGCACCCACCACCACACTGGCTAATTTTTCTATTTTTAGCAGAGACTGGGTTTCACTGTGCTGGCCAGGCTGGTCTCAAACTCCTGATCTTAAGTGGTCCCCATGCTTCGGCCTCCCAAAGTGCTGGGATTACGGCCATGAACCACTATGCCCAGCCTAATTGGAGTACTCTTAACCATTCTCTTATTTTTAGTGTGTAATAATTTGAAATAAAATACTGCAGTTTAATTACTATCAAATAAATTTGGTTAAAATTAGTATGAGATCAAAATATCTTATTTTCATTATTTGATACTTGTTTTATTTCAAGAATCTGTTTTGCCTAAAAATCTTAAAAGAAGACATAGTCTTATCTTTTTGGTTGCAATTTAAACACATTGAGCTTGTGTGATGATTAAGACATAATTTTGTGGTTGATCTTTTAATGTACTACTGTAGGCAGGGTTACCTGGTATCTCATTTGTTCACGGATATATGAGAATGACTGTTAAAATTATAAGCAGTGAATAATATATTGTACATATTATCCTTTTTAGGTTTCTTCCTCTACTATTAAGAGCAGACTTTAAATATTTTAATTTCTATTTTATAAAAACTGAACTTTATCCTTAAGCTAAAAGTACGGCATTACCTCTTGTATTATTCATATGAAGAACTTCTGGCTTTGATAGCGTTAAATTTGTGATTTATCCGTGTCACACTATGAGTGAGAAATGAAAAGATCTCATCCAGAAGAGAAAGGCTAAGAATCCTTTAAAATCAAATTACCTCTTAGGTCAGTTCTTTTCCTTGTATTCAAAATCATTCTTTGGTTTTAAGATTTAGTGTACTTCTAAAGCCAGATGTATGGCTTCTAAAGCAGCCATACGTGTCTAGTAACTCTGAAAGAGACAAGAACTCACTTGTTTTGTGTGAGGAAGAAATAGCCAGCATTGTGGATGCTGTGGCCTCAGGAGTGGGCTGAAGTCTGAGGGAATCCTTGGCAGCTGCCAGTTTTCTAGCCCATGGCTAAAAAGGCAGAAGACTTGTGTGTAGACGTTTCATGTAGTCTGTTCTTGGAAAGCCTCCTGGCCTTCTGGTGGTGGGAGAAGAGGATGGGCACCTTTTCCAAGCTATCAGTTCACTGAGCTGCTGCTTCTCTCCCAGTCTCTTACTGAGGATATGATTTTCTAAAAATAGGCTTGCTTAGATTGCCTGTAGGAGAAAATCCAAACAAGGCTGCTTCCACCTGGTACCTGCCAGAAGGCTGAGTCTGAGATGAGGGTCTGTGTGTAGGTGGTAATTTATTTGACGAGGTGATCACCTAAAATTGGAGAGTAGAGCTGGTCAGAACAAAATAAGAGCTGTTCACTGCAGTGAGCACCTGGGGCTCAGCCCCTCCAGACCTTCAGAGGAGCCTTCAGAGGAGCAATGTACCCTTCTGTTTTGCACAGTGACTCCTGCGAAAGGAGAGGGGGTTACATTCCTACTGGTTCCTGACCCCCACTGGTAAGGGCAGCCTCAGGTGGCATTAACTCCTTCTTATATCTAGGCTTTTCCATGCTGCAAACTCAGAAAGGCGTCCCTGAGATAGCAAGATGCTAAGTGCAGCTGAGGCAGAGGCAGATGTTCTCAGGTGATGTTATGCCACATGCAGCAGGCTGTGGCAGCTATGGTGACTGTGGCTGGTAGAGAAAAGCTTGGGCCAAGAGGTGTGAGGTGGGCACAAGCGGTGTCCCATCCAGCAGCCCACCAGACCCGCCATTATGTATACCCTTTTTAATTTACCATCACCATCTCTTTCCAGCCTCCCCCTAAGATTTGACACTGACTGAAACGTCAGGTTATTAAGCATGATGGGATCTTTTGTAATATAGTATAGACTTCTAGGCTTTGTGGTTAGTTTACCTCAGTTCTATGTGAGCCTCACCAGCTCTTAGCCTGTGACCTTGGGGCAATTACTCCAACATTCTGTGCCTCCATTTCTTCTGTCAAATGGGAATAATGATAGCTGTGAGAACTCAACAAGATTCATATAAAGCCTTAAAGCAGTGTCTGACCTAGAGTCAATTATTATTTATTATAATTTTATCAACATCCTTGTTCCTATTTATTGCCTTTGAGCTTTCTGACATGCTGTTTTCCCTGCCTGGAATGTTTTACCCTCATCTTTTCATTTTTGATTTTACCAATTTTGATTGACTCTCATTCATCTTTCAGGTTTTTTTTTTTTTTTTTTTTCGAGACAGGGTCCTGCTCTGTTGCTCAGGCTGGAGTGCAGTGGTGTGATCTCGAGTCACTGAAGCATCTGCCTCCTGGGTTCAAGTGATTCTCCTGCCTCAGCCTCCTGAGTAGCTGGTATTACAGGCAATGTCCCCACACCTGGCTAATTTTTGTATTTTTAGTAGAGACAGGGTTTCACCATTCTGGCCAGGCTGCTCTTGAACTCCTGACCTTAAGTGATCCTCCCACCTCAGCCTCCCAAAGTGCTTGGATTACAGGCATGAGCCACTGTGCCTGACCCACCTTTCAGGTCTTAGCTGAAAATTATTTCCACTGGGAAGGCCTCCCTGACTCTTTCAGCTAGGTCAGGTTGCCCAGTATGTAGAAGACCTTTTTAGTTTCCCTCATAGCATTCATTCATCATGTATTTACTTATTTCATTGTTTTCTTTGTTGAGCTTAGCTGAAAGACGTTGATATTTGGAGTGCTGAATATATGGATGATTTCTTGGGCAGATGAGTTACTCACTCATGTGTTCCACTTTGAAGGTTAATGTGGTGGCCGGAATGGAACTAGAATTTGGATGGAAAAGGCATGGTACTATTATACCCACTCCAGGTAGACAGCACCAGCAGCAGCTTTACTGAGCGCCTGAGTGTGAAAGACAGTATGTTGGGTTCCACCTCCATTACAGTTACTTGCATTCAAAAATGCAGAGACATGGGCAGCAATAAGACCAGCCTTCAGTTTTTTGTTCAGAAAGAAAATGAAGACAGCCAACCATGGTCAAAGCACAGAATTATTAACACGATAAAGACTTTCTTGAAAATTGTTGGCCTAGGGTTGGAATTTTAAGGTCTGTTGCTAAACAGTTTTGGACATCTCCAGCATCTTTGCAAATCTTTGTTTTAAGGGTGAATATTTTTGTCATTTTAAATTTATTTTTGTTTGATGAAAGAATGTTGAATAATTTATTGAGCCAACAATAGAAGTACTGTATAATAGGGAAGAAGAGTTAGAATTAACAGCATTGGTACCGTGAGAAAAGTGGACTGCATAAGTTGTACTATCCAGTCCGGTTTTTTTTTTAAGTACAGGAAAGTTGGAATGCAGAGTATGTTTTTGCTGTTACACTTTGGTAAGAGTCTTAAAGGTTTTTTCACAGTTGGAGTAGTTACAGTTCATATATTATTTAAAAATATTTTAATAGCGAATTATATTGTAATTTTTAACAAATATGTTTATATTCACTAAATGAGAAATTTTGGTATTTTAAATTTTTAAATTTCTTTTTAATTTCTTAATTTTATGGATTGTGATTTGTAGTTTGATTTCATTTCCATATGAGGAGTTGTTTTTGAAATTGTCTGTCATATATCAGAATATTAGTGAGACATTTGTTGAACATAGCCACGTAAACACCACTCTTGACATCACATTTAATTTTGAGAAATAAATCCATAGAAATCTTTACTGTATGAATGTTAGAATGTGGTCTTGTATATATTTCTCAGGAGAGTTATGCTTTAGAGGAAACCAGTATAATACCTCAGCGGTACCGCATTCATTTTCTGTCTCCAAAAATATATATATATATTTTGTCCTTTGGGTTTCAGTGGTTTGGGTAAAATATCATAGAATACATTGTCTCATTAACAATTTTGATAAAGAAAATTCTCTTTCTTAGATTGTCCAACTCTAGTCCATTGTTTTAAACCTGCTTTTATTTTTCTAGAGTTAAGCTGAAATGTGTGAAACTAAAGAATTATCTGAAGGAAATATGTGAATCTGAAAAGAAGGCTCATACTCGAAATCAAGACTATTTAAAGCGATTGGAGCGTGTCCAAGCTCATGTTGGGCACTTCACCACAAATACAGAGAAGCTTCAAAAACTGAAGGTGACATCTTGTTTTTTACTATGTTTTATTGTATTTCTTGTTATTTATTTATTTATTTACGAGATTGAGCCTCACTGTGTTACCCAGTTTAGACTTAACTCCTGGGCTCAAGTCGTCCTTCTGTCTCAGCCTCCCGAGTAGCAGGGATTACAGGTGCACACCCCACAGCCGTGTGCCTCCTGAGTAGCTGAGATTACACATGCGCACCCCATGTAGCTGTGTACTTCCCGAGTAGCTGGGATTAGAGGTGCACACCCCAGGTTTATGTTTTGTTTCTAATCTTTTTTTTTTTTTTATTGCTAAAATGAGAAATAATGAGTAGTAAGTTTCAGATCAGTGGTAGTCACTAATGTTCAGTTGTTCATACTTAGGATTAAGTATTAGCCTTTTCTGTGAATTACCATATGGCTAAATTTTATCAGAGAACTTGATACTGCATTTTCCAACATTCTTCTTTAGTTGAGGAATCAATGGGATATCTATAACACAGGCAAGATCACTAGCCAGTACCTGGCACAGTGTGACACATGGAATTTGTTGGCTGAATGACTGAATTTGAGCAGCATTGGGGTTCTCTCTAGAAACTGCTTCTGTCTTGAAAGGGTTGTTTTTCTATAGTCTGGGCCCCTCTTCTCTGGCAAACAGTGCATTGGGATAGCAGTAAGGGTAGGACTGTCCCTAAGGAGTTTGCCTTCATGCTCCTGGACTGTGCGATCCAGAGTGACTGCCCTTGCAGCCCTCTCTGGTTCTGGCACCTTCTTCGCCTTAAGGTGGAGGTGCTTAGCTACTTGCTGCTCTACAAATTATGCCAAATGTGGAAGGCCAGGAGCTAGGCCTTTATCCTCACTGTTTGTACTGGTCAGGTATTGTCCAATTTAACCCAGTTGAACACTGGTCACAGGAGGAGTTGGATTCAGTATTCTGTCTGCTACCCTGCTACTGAGCCCCCAACATTTTTTTTTTGCTCTATAGTTTTTCTTCAGCCTTTTATTGTAAAGTTTTCAAATACACAGAAGAATTACCATAATTAATATGATGAACACTCATAATTCACTTAGCTACAATAGTTGTAAATATCTTGTTATGTTTGCTTTGTATGTATATATTTTTTTTCTCTGAGCCATTGCAAGTCTGCTGCAGGCATCATGACACTTCTTTCCTAAGCACTTGAGCATGGATCTCCTAAATGCAGGGGCAGTCTCCTACATAATCATATCATTATCACATCTAAGAAGATTAAAAGTGATTCCGGCCGGGCGCGGTGGCTCAAGCCTGTAATCCCAGCACTTTGGGAGGCCGAGGCGGGTGGATCACGAGGTCAAGAGATCGAGACCATCCTGATCAACATGGTGAAACCCCGTCTCTACTAAAAATACAAAAAATTAGCTGGGCATGGTGGCGCGTGCCTGTAATCCCAGCTACTCAAGAGGCTGAGGCAGGAGAATTGCCTGAACCCAGGAGGTGGAGGTTGTGGTGAGCCGAGATCACGCCTTTGCACTCCAGCCTGGGTAACAAGAGCGAAACTCCATCTCAAAAAAAAAAAAAAAAAAAAAAGTGATTCCATAATTTTTTTTTTTTTTTTTTTTTTTTAGATAGGGCCTCAACCTGTCATCTAGGCTGAAGTGCAGTGGCGTGATCACGGCTTACAGTAGCCTCAACCTTCTGGGCTCAGGTGAGCCTCACTCCTCAGCCTCAAGCTGGGACTATAGGTGTGCACCACCATGCCTGACTAATTTTTTATTTTTCATAAGATAAGGTCTCACTATGTTGCCCAGGCTGGTCTTGAACTCCTGGTCTCATGCAGTTCTCCTGCCTTGGCCTCCCAAAGTGCTGGAATTAATAGGTTTGAGCCACTGCACCCAGACATAATATTATTTAATATTCAGCTCATATTCAGATTTCCCCACCTCTCCCAAAAAGTAATTTATTTTTCCAGACCAGAAGCCAACTAGGGATCACACATATTGTTTGTTTTTTATGTTATTGGTTATTTTGCCTTTTTTTTTTGTCTCTTTTAATCTCATTTAGTCTCCTACTATTTCTCCTTTTTTTCCCCCCATGTCATTGGCTATTTTGAAAAAGGGCAGTCCATCTGCTTGTAGAATGATGCACATTCTGAATCTAAGGCATCATTAAACTTGCACAGCATCCCCTGTATTTCCTGTGAACTGGAAATGTGGTCTGTACAAACGCTGTCCAGCAGAACTTTCTGCAGTGATGGCAATGTTCTGTATCTATTCTGGTGCTATCTAATACAGCTACTGCCCATATATGGCTGTTGAGCCCTTAAAATGTGATTTGTGACACTGAGGACTATATTTTTAATTTTGCCAATTTTAATTAATTTTAAGTTAAATAGTCACAGCTGAGGTTATACTTCCAACTGTATCCCATCAGGAGGCCCATGATGTCAGGTGGCCCCTGAGTGAGACTGACTTTGATCCCTTGGTTAAGGTGATGATCTCTAGATGTCTCTATTGTAAGGTACATTTTTTTCCCCTTTGCATATTAGTAACTAATCTATGGAGTAATGGGTTGGCATCATGGGACTATTGTGTTCCTCAATATCCTTTTACTTAATGGTTTTAGAATCTGTAGATGAGCCTTGCCTGAATCAGTTATTTCTAGCGGAGGTTATGAAAAATGGTGATTTTCTGTTTTACTGTATCTTCTGTTAGCTGACTTTCCTCTGTAATGAAGAGCATTTTCCTCCTTTTTTTTCTTTCAACCTCTTTTTTTATTTTAAGTCTACAACAGCACCTGGTATTCTCAGGAAGTCTCCCATCCAAGTATGAAACAGGCCCAACCCTCGATCAAGAGATCGAGACCATCTTGGCCAACATAGTGAAACCCCGTCTCTACTAAAAATGCAAAATTTAGCTTGGCATGGCGGTGCATACCTGTAGTCCCATCTATTCAGGAGGCTGAGACAGAAGAATTGATTGAACCCAAGAGGTGATCAGAGATCCTGCCACCGCACTCCAGCCTGGCAACAGAGCGAGACTTTGTCTTAAAAAAAAAAAAATCTTCTGATAGCATAAAAGACCAAATCATGGCACTACACTCTGGAAAGATGTGAGTTCCATGGAGAATTGGACTTTGGCTGTCACCCTCAGTCCAAAGCCAATGTTTGTTGTGTGCCTACAAACCCAGACAGCAATGTCAGAGACCCCACCAGTGATCCCACCTTCTTCAGCAGGCTGTGCAGTGAGCTGAGGTTCAACACAGGGGATGTTTGTCTCTGGTGTTTTCCCATTTCTTTCTTCTTCTTCCTTTTGGGACAGTGTCCAGTGATGGCCCAGGTATGCCAGAACCACTTGTCTCCTCTTAATGCTGCCCATCCGGGTATCGGATCTTTACCTCCTTTCTTGACTGACCTCACATAAGTCTTAGGAGAAAGGTGTTCAGAGTGCATTGCCCACACACCCCAAAATGCCACGGGAATTTCACCTTGAATAGACTACAGTTAATACAAATGAACTTCAAATTGGTGGAATTCCGGAAAGTGAAACCAAGTGAAGCAATATGAGAGAAGTGGGGATTTTGCCCAGATTAAAACCAGGTGAGTTTCTCCCACTTTGTAGAGGTGGGCTGGGCCCAGTTCATTATATCATGTTAAAATCTCTTAAAATGGGCTAAATGCTGAAAACACTGTCAACTGATTTTATGACTCATAATACTTTATTTGGAGGCCTATAATAATTTTTAAAGCTTTTAAAGGTTATTGACCTGTTATGTAGTTTTGAAAATATGGTGGTGTATCTATGTTGCTATTTGTCGGTTGGATAAAAAGCCTGAATAAACACAGTTCAAAAATATAAATATTAGATCTGGCCATGGTGGCTCATGCCTCTAATTCCAGTGCTTTAGGAGACTGAGGTGGGAGGATCACTTGAGGCCAGGAATTCGAGACCAGCCTGGCCAACGTAGTGAGACCCCAAATGTACGAAAAATTTAAAAATTAGTGAGCTCTGGGTGTGTATACCAGTAGTCTCAGCTGTTCAGGAGTCTGAGATGGGAGGATCATTTGAGCCTAGGAGGTTGAGGCTACAGTGAGCTATGATGGTGCCACTGCAGTCTAGCCCAGGTGACAGAGCAAGACCCTGTCTTTGTAAAAAAAATAATAATAATAAAATAAATTTTAAAAATCCAAGAATGTAAATATTTGTATTAACGCTGTGAGGAGTGTGCCCTTCTCTCCCTCATTCTGCCTCCATTCCCTGTATTAGCTGCTTTTGTAGAAGGGTCCCCAGTTGGTCCTAACTTAAAGCATTTTCACTCAGGTGCCCATTATCCTTGTCTCAGGTTGGGTTCTCCCTGAAGCAGACCTGGAGAACAGGGATTTGACGTTAAGTGGTTTATTTGGGAGATAAGGAATATCAGTAGGCAAGCAGGGAGGGGAGGCAGGGAGAGCACTAGGTATATTATTAAGCCAGCTACCATAGTCAGCCTCTAGTGCTGAATCCTACAGGGAAGTTCTGGCAAGTGGTTTGCACATTTGGGATATATGTCCAGCAGCTCCTAAGCAACATTGATTGAGGACAGATGGGTGAGGTTGTAGGTGGTAGGGAGTAAACCATATGCTCTCCACAGCAGCCTTCCCGGGTTCTGAGAAGCCTTAGGCACAGAGCCCTGATTCCAGAACTTAGGAGTGGCCAGAAAGATCCCAGAGACGTGTGTGGAACATTGCCAACATCTGCCTTAATTAGCCTCCCTCATGGCAGCATTGCCAGGCATGGGGCCGACATGTCAGGGCATTCAGGGAGGATCCCCGTGGCAGGCACGAAAGCTTTCATCTGGTTAGGTC
Organism: Aotus nancymaae; assembly: GCF_030222135.1. NCBI lineage: Eukaryota > Metazoa > Chordata > Mammalia > Primates > Aotidae > Aotus > Aotus nancymaae. Next base: position 4,606,411 of record NW_026988412.1, on the reverse strand, counting down.
TCTCTTTGGCCTGAAATGCTGGACCAGGCTTTTCAGGACAAAGCCCAGATACTGGTCTCTGCCTGCACAGAACAGCCTCACCATTATTACTCCTCTCAACACACAGACACTCTCACTCTCTCTCTCCCTCTCTGTTGCTGTCTCTCTCACACAACTACACAGACATGCACATTTTTTCTCCCCATCTCTCCCTAATCTGTCCCCCTCCACCTTCTCCTGCCATCCCCATTTCTCCCTCTTATTTTTTCCCCTCTCCTATTCCTATCTCCCCGCCTCTCCTTACCCCCAAATCTGTCTCCTCCAGATCCTCTAACTCTTCCACCCCGATCTTACCACTGTCTCTCTACATCTTTATCTCCTGCACATACACACACACACACACACACACACACACACACACACACACACATTCTTACATGCACCCACAGTACTTTAAGCATGCTGCACAATTTGCATTTCCTTGAAAGCACCACATTATCTCATAACCTCCTTCAATTAGAAGGCCTTTTCCCCGCCTGCCCTGCCTTAGGTCTGTGTCATAATTATCTCAGTAAGCACTTCCTTCATGGTATTATAATTGTTTACATGTCTGTTTTCCCACTTCACTGTGAGCTCCTTGTCTTATTATTTCAGTGCTCTCAGTATCTGACCCAGAATATGGCACATAATAAGCACTCAGTAAGCATTGAGACTTTCCCCTTGACTGAAATTAATTCTCCCATATTTTTTACCTTATTCTCTTATGGACCATGAACAACTGTGTAAGAACTAATGTGGTATTGATGATACTCTTTATTATACCTTCCCAGTTAGCATTTCTGTTTAATAGCAGAGATATTCTGAATATATAATTTCATTATTTAAAGATGTCATTCTCCAGGCCTGGATAACATGATGAGACCCTGTCTCTACAAAAAATAGAAAAAATTAGCTGGACGTGGTGGCACTAGCTCTACTCCTCTAGTCCCAGCTATTCGGGAGGCTGAGGTAGGAGGACTGATTGAGCCCGGGAGGTTGAAGTGCAGTGAGCTGTGATCATGCCACTGCAATAGAGCCTGGGTGACAGCAAGACCTTGTCTCAAAAAAATAAAGTAAAATAAAATAGATGTGATTCTCCATGAAAATTCAGTCATTAGGTTATGTATGGCTATTAGGGGCTAATATTTGAGGAGAACAAATCTTTTGAAGTCTGATTTGATTTCTACTAAGGATTGCGACAGACGTTGTGGGCAGGGCACAACCTTCAGGCCCCTGGAGGACAAAGTGTGTAGCAAATGCCTTTTTTTTTTTTTTTTTTGAGATGGAGTTTCGCTCTTGTTCAGTCTGGAGTGCAATGGTGCGACCTCGGCTCACCGCAGCCTCCACCTCCCAGGTTCAAGTGATTCTCCTGCTTCAATGAGAGTGTCTTGCCTGTTAATATGCATTAGTTGAACAAATAAAAGTTCACCCATATCTTTTGGTAACAGTTCATGATCTAAGACGAAGCACAGATATTGGAAAAAAAGAAGAGAAAACAAAAGACTGTGAATCTTAGTCCCATCTCTCATACTCACCCAAGGATCAAATCAGCCCATTATGTAACTCTCTGTACCCATTTCCTCAACTCTAACATGAGGAGACAGGGCCAGCAGATCTTAAATGTCGATTCGGTTCAATTATTTACTTATTCTGTTACTTGAGAATTAGCTCTGCAACCCTGGAGAACAATGAAAAAGGAAGTCTGTGACAAAAAAGGTAGTGGTGGCACTTTCAGGCAAACAGTGAAGCGATGGAGAGGAAATTGACGGAAATGAGAATACGGAAAGAAACATAATGGAAAGCGTTTGTGAACATGGAGAGAGATCCCAGAGACCTGAAACTTCTGCCAGAACCTCCATCAACCCCCAGTCATTGTTAACAGATTTCAGTAATTAAGCTGAAATAAATTGCTTGTGCATAGTGAGAAAGTAAATGGGAAGGTCCTCCTAAGTTTAGGTAGGGAGCATCAAGCCAATGCTGTGAAGGGATACGGTGACAGACAGAACAAGTTACCTGATGGATTAACTCAGTGCTCTTGGGTTTATTAAAACAGATTTCTCGGGTTGGGGCGGGGGAGATGAGGGGATTATCCTTAGAGGGGCTCTAGACCAGGAGATGTTACTGGGGCATGAGTAGGCTCTAAAGAGCACTGTGGAAAACTCCTGCTCTCCAGTGTTCACGATATGGATAATAACCAAGTGTTGCATGTAAAAATAAAAGGCAAAAAAAAAAAAAAAAAGAGAACAAAGCATTTTTTGATGGAAATCCAATGGACTTAGGGGGTACCCACGTACAGTCTGTATCAGTCATTAATTTATCATAGTATCTCCCTGACTTCATTCTGCCATTTCTATTTTAGAATATCTACAGTTCAGTGACTTTTTCAGATGTATTGAGAGCAATCTAAGTTGGGCCCTTAAAGATACTTCTCTCTGTTCTTTAGGAAGCCTTTATGCAGTTATCACTTCCTTTTTCCTTCAGCAAAATGAATTGAACAAATCTCTCATATTTCTATGAGAAAGTGCTCTGTCTTTGGAAGGTATGACTCTGAAATGATCCTATAATAAGGAAATCAGGTACAATATTCATTGATCTCAAAGAGTGTAAGAAAACACTTGTGTCACAGGAAAAAAAAATTTCGTTTAACCTGTAATTGTATGTTTATATTGTAATTCATCCCCCATTTGTTTTTTGAGATATTATTCCTTGGAATCTGTAAAGGATGCCTCTTTAAAGCCCTTGGGGTTAAAATTTGAACATCTCTAAGTTCAAAGGGATAGATATAGTACAGAGAGATGTAAATTGTATCTTTGTTATTGCTTTATACATTCTTAGTGTATTATTTTATCATTTGTACTGGCCTTATAAAATTTTCATTTAATTGGGTATCTGTTTAGAGAATTACTGCCATCTATCATATTAATAGTACTCTGCTGGAGGAAAAAAAAATCCATACCTAACTGTTACTAAAAATGAGACAGCATATATTAATAATACCTCTTAAAATATTTTGAGGGAAACAAATCAGTTTGGTTATTATTGCCCATTTGTTTTTTGTGTGTCAAAACAAAGCTCAGTCCTATTTTATGTTCTATCAGAGAACTAAGAAAACAGCTTTCTAATTTCATCATCTCATAGGTGTGTTTCTAATCGCAGTGCATAACTGCCTAATTTAGAAAATGTTCTGATACTTATCTGTGATGGACCACAATCCATGACTTTTTTAAGGCTTTAATTACTAGCGTACTGAATCAAAGTGCTTTTTTATGCCTTGCTTTTAAGAAAAAGTCATTTTAAGATTGAATCACTTTCACCAATTATAGTGTAGTAATGATGCAGACATCTTTATGCAGTTATTAGTGCCAGAGCAAACTGGATTCTGATCATTGATGTCTGCAGTATATTTTTATTCATAGAAAATGGAATTTGTTTTAAGTTGATGATCTAGCAGGTATACTCAATTGATGTTATGTAGATATATAGGTAAGAAATCAGTAGGATTGTTTTTTTTCTTTTGTTTGGGCAAAACTTTTCAAAGGAAACACTGTCTAATGTGTTACTTCCCTAATAAAGCAATTATATTTTTGTGATAGTTTAAAGTATCAAACTGTATATATATATGTGTGTGTGTATATATATATAAATTTTATTCACTAAATTGATGAAAGTAAAAATCTATCAAATCTTTTTTTTTTTTTTTTTTTGAGATAGAGTCTTACTCTGTTGCCAGGTGCCAGGCTGGAGTGCAGTGGCGCAATCTTGGCTCACTGCAACCTCCGCCTCCCGGGTTCAAGCAAATCTCCTGCCTCAGCCTCCAGAGTAGCTGGGACCACAGGTGCGCGCCACCACACCCAGCTAATTTTTGTATTTTTTAGTAGAGATGGGGTTTCACCATGGTCTCGATTTCTTGAGCTCGCCCGCTTCAGCCTCCCAAAGTGCTGGGATTATAGGCGTGAGCCACCGAGCCCAACCCAAATCTTATTTTATTTAAAAATTGTAGCATTTTGTAAAATTCAACTTTTGATATGTGTTATTTGCAAAATTGTTCATTTTCTAAGATAAGGTGAATTTCTTGGCAACATCAGCTTTTACTTTCTACTTCAGTGCTCCCTGTATGTTGCAAAGACTGCAATATAGAGACAGGTGCTAGTTGTAAAGATATTTATCACAAAATCAAACTTTGTTTGTATTTAGATTGAATATGAGACTCAAATTAAGAAGATGCTGCTCAAAAAAGATAGCCTAGGACCAAAAGGTGAACTGAAAGATGAAGACAGAGAAAAGGTAATAAACTAAATGGATAAACTTTCTGTTAACAGAGAGTTTCTAGAGTGTTTATATTTTAAGATATTGTTTTAAAAAAAATCATCCTATTGGTAAGATCCTTTTGATTAAACCTTAAGTGATTATTTAAAGATTTTTGCTTACAGTGTATTGCTTTAATGTCTAATTTAATTAAATTTGCTGAAAGGAAGGAGTTACTTTGGGGTAAAAGGATGGACTCTAAAGAAAACCTCAGTGTTCTCAATAGGTAAAATTGTTTTTCTAAATCATGCTTTCTAGCTGCTCTTTTCTTAGTTTGAGAAGAGTTTTGAATGAAAAGTAAACAAAATATGGCATTTTGGTTCTTTTGTGTGAATATATATAATTTTGTACATTTTAACCTTTGCACAGAAAAAGTGGAAAAAAAAGATTGCGTATTTAAGCAATAGACAAAAAGATCGGCAAGGAATACTTAAATAAATTCTGTTATGTATCTGCTGTAATGCAGGCTTCTAATCCTCCTGCCTATCTCCATATAAATGATTCTGTTCAAGACCATAGATGTTTTCTTCGCTAAAAGCAGTAAAGCTCTTTTAGATGAAATGTCTAAAAACATCTTGTAATAACTTGGAGCATGCTGGCAAGAGTAGTCACTTGTGACTATATGTGAAACCCCCTCAGCCAGTCGATATTGTAATAAGCAAAAATGGTAGCATCACTCCATTATTCAGAAAAGCCAACAGCATGCTTGTTCCTTAGGCTGCAGCATTCATTAAGAAAAGCTTACTGGGCTGAAAGCTGGAAACAGATGATAACGGGATATGATTTTCATATTTAATGCTTTCCTTGGAAGAGTATGTGTGCTACAGATTGATAGAAGAATCAACTGCTACTTTACTAAAAGACTTTCAGGTTTGCCCTATAGCTACCGATGGAATCATTCAGCCAAGAAATTAACTTTTTCTCCTTTTACCTGCTTTATATATCTGCTAAGCAGGCTGCCTGGCTGCCAGTAAATGTTATTATGCAGTTAACTGTTTGGTATTTAAGACTCTTATCAGAAAAGAAACAGAGGCCACACTATTTTGTTTTTATGGTAGGAGGAAGGTTTAGTTTTTCTTTCTTCCCTGCATTAGCAGGCATTAATCTGAGTTTATAGGAAGTTTTAGTTTTCCTTTCTCACAGATTAAAAAGTTAAAAAAAAAAAAAACTAGAATTTAGAGCATTCTTTAAACTGTAAGATACAAAACACCAAGCCCCAGCAACCTTGACCTATATAAAAAGGCCTTTAATGATAAATGATGTATATGCCATTCGATGTGGGCCAAATGTGGTATGATGTGATAGACTTCTAAACCATTCAGACAGTTTTTCCGTTTGACATTCGGTCATGAAATAATTGATGTGTTTTTAATCTATAAGCCAGTTAGTTCTTTCTATGCCATTCTTGATAGACATATTCTTAGTATGGCAGTGTCAATGGTACTTCAGTAAAATGGAAGGTTTTTTTCCTTTATTTACACTACTGGTTCTTTACATATAGTTATGGAGTCTCCTTTTAGGACATATTTAAAATTAGAGCAAGAGACATATAGTTGACAACCCTTTAAAATGTTACATATAATAATTAGAAGTCTTTTCATTTATATGGAAAGGTGTCATCTCCTTAAATGCTTTGACTATTGGCTATATAAGAATCAATTAGGTAAAATTTGGAGAAATTTATGTTCTGCCTTTTCTAATTTTCCATTGATGTTCAACCAGTTAAAAGGTAAATACATTTCAGTGAAGTAATGTTTAGTTAATCCTTATCATATATTAATTCCTGAACAATTCCTTATCATATGAGTTATGTCTTATTGTTTAGGGGAAATCCAAGCTCCTCTTCTCTGGGAAGTGATATGAATTGGTCTTGGTCATTGGTCTCCAGGGCCTTTCCTGAAGCATAGTGCAAGTCACTGGTTGAATCAGTAAATAGTTACTAAGCATCTGTTCTGTTTGAGAAGCCACAGTAGGTACCTATATGAATGCCACAATTTTCTTACCTTCAAGGTGCTTTTTACAATGCAATTTTCTAAGGCAGACAGTGGTGTGTGATAAAGTGCCAGTCATATGGGACAAGCATGAGCGATGAGGAGAATGAAGGTCCTGCTTCCTGTGAATTGGGTAGCCCCAGCCCTGGTGGAGAAGGTGGTGTGTGAACTGGCATTGAAGGATGGGCAGGGTGCCAGTCAGTGGGAGAAAAATGAGCTTGGAAAGTTACCTTGTGGGATTTGGTGCCTGGAACTATGGTACCAGACTAAGAACTGAGATTTCTTTCTCTAATTAGTGAGAGAGAGAGAGAGAGAGAGAGAGAGAATATGTGTGTGTGTGTGTGTGTGTGTGTGTGTGTGTGTTGGAGCAGATGAAGGAAGGACTTGTGAGCAGAGCAGTCACAAGGAAGATGAGGCTGGCAATACTGTGCAGGATGAGCCTGGGGAGGAGAACATGGAGCTGAGGAAATCAGGCTCCATTCAAGCAGGAGGAATTAATAGAATGGAGGGCCTGTATTGGTGATGGCCATTGAGGTGGAAAACACTAATAAAGGGGAGAGGATCTATCAAATTGGTAATAATTCTGAATTATAAAAAGATATATTTTTTAACTGGATGTATAGCTTTCAACCATAGGCAGTAAGTTGGATGCCAAGAAAAGTCATCAAGTGGTGGGTGTCCATTTTTTAAATATAAAACTCTGGCTCAGTTTTGGTGTAGGACATCCATTGTTTACTTGCATCCAGTAGTTGCTCTTGAGAATCATGCATTCACATAGAAGGTTTAATAGCTAGTCTATTCATCCGCCATGCTTGTTTCCACTATTAACTTATTTAGTCAACTTTAACAAAAAATAGATACCAAAAAGACACATTTCAAGCCCCACTTGAATCCTCAAAAATTTTACTATAATAATTCTTCACCCCTATTGTATATATTGTTGTTTTTTATTTTGTAGCCAAATTCTGTTTTTTTCCAGGCATGTTCTTCTGGTTGAAGAACAATGACTAGAGAATATACACAAAGAAAGATAAGATGGTGTTTGTGAATGAGAGTGTACATTTGGGGATGGGGGTTGTGTGGTTTTTTTGAACTATTATGCTGTGAAATATATTGTACTAGAAGTAGAAGTGAACTGATTATACTCTGGCAGGGTGGATAGGTGTGGAGGACCAGGGAATTTCATCATAGAGCTAAAGGCTTGTTGGGGAGTGTCACTTCCACTGTGGTAGCCCTCCCTGCAAGGATCAGGTGGAGGATGGTTATAAAGGTGTTACTTCCACTTTTAACACTAGTAGTAACAATGGGTAATAATCACTGCACTTTTACTTTGCCAGGTGCTGTATTAACACCTTATATGTATCAAGTCATTTAATCTTCTCAACAACCCTGGAAGCAGAGGATATTGTTGCTCCCATTTTATAGTAAGACTCAGAAAAGTTAGTTAACTCACCGAAAACTACACAGCCAGGCAGAGCCAAAATTCAAACCCAGGCCATCGGACTTCAGTGTCCATGCTATTAACCACCTTGCAACAGTGCCCTCTAAGGTAGTAGGAGTAGCTCTTCAAATGTTGGAGAAATTCCTGGTGAAATAAAATCAACTTTAAGTATTCCATTTTTACTTGATCTTCCTTGGTGCTGTAGTATTTGAAACTGAATCAGGTGAGCCGTGGCAAGCAGAGGACCCACCCGCTAAACTGCCCACGTCTGCAATAAAAGCAGCATCTGTTTCTGTTGGCTTTGTTGGGCAGAAGAAATGCCTTACAACTCGACTGAAGAAGAACTTGAAGGGAGAAAGCCTGCACAGCCACAGGAGATGTGTGTGCGTGGTGTGCAGGGATGAGCTGTGTGGTGGCTTTTGCCACAGAAATGAGCATGTCCGGAGAGATGTCCAAGCTGCTCCCAGGACCAGTGCCACTGCAGGAGAGGCACAAGACAGAGAAGATGACACCCCATTGTGAGATGGTGGAAAGGGTTCTTACATTCCAGATGAGATAGACTGCTGTTCCCAGGATCTGAGCACCATTCATAAGACCAAGGCAGCTACTGTAGGGCCTGGCTCATCTCCAAGGAGTAAAGGAATCAGATACCTTGTGTGGGGGAAACCTGATTGAAATAAATATCACAGCAAGGGGAAAGGAATCCTAAAACTATACTGAAGTGTCCCTATTGAAAGAGCAAGTGAGTTAGGTTGGAATCCCCCAGGAAGGATCCTAACATAAGTATTTGAGTGTAAGTAGTTTATTTGGGAGGCAGTCCCAGGAAACAGATAGAAGAGGGAGGAAGGTGGCATGGGGAAAGGAAAGCAGGCTGTAGGAGTGTGTGATTGAGTGGGTTACCACTCAGAGCACCCGGTGCTTAGTCCCATTGGGAAACTTGGATGACTGTGTAGGGCATGCATCAGGGATATCCCATCTGAGGAGTAGGAAAGGGAGGTGTTTCCCCTCCAGGTCTGCCACTGCCCAAGTGCCGTGCCTGGCTCCTCTTCTGGTGCTACACAGCAGCTAAGAGAAACACTTGGGCCAAGAGTTTCACAAATTGTGTTTCAAGTCCTGTCCCTAACATCTGCAGACCTTTTTTTTAGGAGTGGGTAGAACATACTCTTTCCCAGCTTACTAGACAGTAAGCTTCCACATAGCAGGGCCCAGCCCCTTCTTGCCTGCCGCGCCACCCCACAGCACCCTGCACCTAGTGAGTGATGATGGCTTGCTGACCTGAAAGGAGGAAGAGGAGAGAGCTGCTGTCTGAGTGACGGGTGCTCCCCACTTCATGTGGTGTTCAAGGGCAGATGACATTGGGACGCTCCACTCCTGCTTTTGGGGGTGCCTTCCAAGGAGCTAAGTGGGGAGTGTGGCTCTGATGGACAGCTCCCCCATTAGTCTTTCAGGCACTGTACTAAGGACTTTGTATATATAGGCATATACAAATACACATTGGTTGCAGCAACCTTACAAAATAAGAACTATTTTAATGCCTGTTTTACAGATTAGGAAATGGGAGCTCAAAGAAATTAAGTAACTTAATTTCTCAGTCACACAGCTGGTAAGTGGCAGACTGGTCTGAAGTTTTAATAAACATCAGCCTGCTTTTCAGTTACTGGAAGAAAGGATTAACTTGGTGGGAGAGGACCTTTTTAAAAAGGGATTAGCTACTCTCTTATAGTCAAGAATGAAAGAAAAACAGTATTTTTAAAACTTACCTTTTATGGGGACATTTGGCTAGCCAGCTATCTTCCTTTGCTCTCCTCTGTGCAAGTCTATCATGTGACAAAGGCTCTAACAAGTGAGAAAATTGTATTCACAGATACAGGTGCCTATGGTATAGTGGAGTGAGAGGGAAGAAAAAAAAGTGGATGAGAAGGGGAAAAGAAACATAAGTCAGTTTAACAAGATGAAGATAAATTTTGTGGGGAAACACTGTTTCTTTTTTCCGTTTGATAGTAGAAAAGGGTTTATAGAAGTTCCACAGGAGAACAAGTATTGATTTCTTGTTCTTTAGAAGACTTTACAAATTCATATATTTATAGTCCATGAAATACTGTATTATTAGAAAAAGATATACTTCATGCAGTCTGAAAAAAAAAGTTAGTGCCTAGAACTTTCTTGGAAAAGAATCTGGCAATAATGATCACAATGCATACATACATATGTTCTGTCCTGGCAGTCCCCCTTTTGGCAGTATGTCCCCTAGAAAGAAAATCTTTGGTTCAAAACAGCAAAAATATAGTCTGTCTGTTGCAGCATTGTTTGTAGTAACAAAAACATGGAAGCAGCCTGAATGAGCAGCTGCAGAGGAGAGGCTGAGCTAGGGAGAGAGTGCATCCTCATGATCAAGTGTTCTGCATATGGTACCCAGAATCCAGTGCATTACTCTTGATCTGGGCAGTGTCCAAGAAATATACTTAAGAGAAAAAAGCAGGTTGCAAGGGGTTGCTTACAACACGCCCCCACTTTGTGCAAGTAGCCAAACCTTACCAGTATGGAATTTGTTGTCATGGGTTTGAAGGCAGGTGTGAACAGGCATCCTAACTGGTTTGCTTCAGTTACCTCGTGGAGGGGAGAGGGAGGCAATGAGGTGGGGAAAATAAGTAACTTGTTCTTTACATATCTTTGCTTTGTGTCTCATTTCTATAATTTAATAATTTTAATACAATTTTAAAAATTAAACATATGAAGAAGGGATGAGCAGGTGGTTGGTTCATTTTAGGAAGAAGGAGCCTGCTTGTGGTTGAGACTGTTCTTTTAATTGTGGGGGAGTGTGGATTGCTTATGTCCTTACTCAGATCCCTCAGAATTATAGAAAGTGGAGGTGCCTTTCTATCCCTCTGATGTAGTTCTGTGTATTTCTTTTGTGAATGGGGATCTCTTAAGAGAGTTCTACCCCAAGTTACCCTATTTGGGGATGGTGGGGCATATACAGGGAATATGAATTGTATTATAAAAAAAGGGCTGTTACCTTGACATTTTTAGGTACTTGTTAAGCCTCTTAGGAAGTGTTACTTGAAAACCATGACTTAACTTTGTATTTCTTTGACGAACACAGTTGGATAGGCCTACAGATGTTGAGAGAAAGAGTGGTTCTGGGGTGTACATGTTTATTTTGTGAAAGTTACCTACTGGCATTATTTTGGAATGCTGGATTTCTCTTGAAAGCTCACACTTGCTTTTCTCTTACTCTTCCATTTGCCCCATGACAGGCTGGGTTTTATTAATCATATATAAGTTCTATTCAGGGTCTATTTTAGTGAGATCAGATTTTGAATTATTTGACGTTAGAAATTAGGCACAGGCTTCAGAATCATTATTAGGAATTTTTAGATTTGTTCGTTTTAAAAAGTCTGGTTAAGTAACGCAATTTGAGTTTGACTGACTCCATTTTGGATATTGTAGCATAAGAGATCTGCATTGTAGTCCTGGTGTCTGGGTTTGAATCCTGGCTCTGTGAACATGGACAAGTTCCTCAACCTGGCTATGTCCCATAAGAGTAGGGCTAATAATAATGGTTGTTTTGATAATATAAATCTCTTAGCTCCTGCTTATCACCTTGTGTGTGCTTGATAAATGTTCACTGCTCTTGGTGCCACCGTCAACACCATCATCACCATTTTTGTTCTCCACTAGGGTAGCCTTACTTTGATCCTGGATTCTTGCCACTTATTTAAGATAGTGAAGAGGCTGGTGTGAGCATAGAGATGAATTGAAGAAATAGGAGGTAATGCCACTTGATGGTGACACCTCATGAAGATTGATTTCGTAGTGATTTACTGTGCAACATAATTTACAGAATATACCGTTAAAGCCTAATTTAACAGATACATCTAAAAATTTAGATAGTTCCAATAACTGTCGAATTTCATCACCAGAGCTATCTCTTTATGGTCTAAGTTGTGAGATTTTGGTGGTGACTATAATTTATCATGGTGGCAATATGTAAGAAGACTTAAAAATCACAATGGCATGCTGTATTAGTTTGCTAGGGCTGCCATAACAAAATACCACAAACTGGGTGTTTTAAACAACAAAAGTGTGTTTCTTGAAGTTCTGGAGCCTGGAAGTCCCAAGATCAAGGTGCCAACAGGGTTGCTTTCTGATGAGGCCTTTCTCCTTGAGTCTTAGAAGGGGCCTTCTCACTGTGTCTTCATTTGCTCTTTTCTCTGTGTGCATTAACAGAGAGATCGCTGGTGTCTCTTCCTCTTCTTATAAGGACACCAATTCTACTGGATTAAAGGCCCACCGTTATGACCTAATTTAACCTTAATTACCTCCTTTAAGGCCTTATCTCCAAATAGAGCCGCATTGGGGATTGGGGCTTCAATGTATGAATTGGACGTAATTCAGTGCATGATATGTGGTAAAGCAAAATAATTTCTTTAGGATTATTGCATGTAAATTACCGTTAATGGATTTTTTAAAAATCTTCTCAATATGACTTAAGAACTTGCTTACATAGAAATTAAAAACAATAATTGTACCATGTGAAAAGCTGAAAATTTGGCCTAACAGCTTCATTTCCATTCTGCATTTAACTTGCTGTTTTTCATTCCCTTGTCTGTGAAAATAATGATAAGAAGAAAAAATAAAGATTTCCTTAGCATTTTGCAAACCACGAAGCATAACATTTTTTTCAAAGTATATTAATGGTTAAGGTCTGCCTTTAAATACTGTAGTTCATAATGATTAAGACATCATTAGAATTCTAAACTTGTTGGTATCTTCTTATGTTCACTCCTCTTCTTTTCCCCAGTAAAGATGAATTCCTAACTTAAAAGTTACCTTCTGTTCACTAATAAATATTTTCAGTCATGTTCACTTGCTTTGCTATTGCTTCCCCCAACTCCCAACATTTTTTAAGACTGCAGATGAATAACTGTGACAAGAAATGAAGAACTGAACTAAAATCTTGGATTATAGATTTATCTCTAGCACTCAACTACAGAAAGTAACAGGAAGGTGTGGAAGCGTTGGTCATTATGTCAAATCCCTAAATACTGATACATGCTGCTGCTTTTGGCAATAACACCTGTCTCTCAAAAACTTTTGAATTCCTAATATTATTCCTATGTCAACAATATTGTGAAACATGGCATTCTCTTTTCAGTTTCTCTGGCTCAGAAACTGCTTTGAAAAGACACATAATAATGTTCAGAATTTAAGATTAAAGATCACTCTGTTTCCTGTTGCTAAGCTAATAAAATGACAGACTTTTAAAAAAGAAAAGAGACACCTGTCTTAGAGCCTGATCTCAGCAAATGGGAAACCTGCCAGCCTGCAGAAGCCCAGCTTGCATTTTACTGGAGCCATTATTTTACTTTGCAAGTGTTGAGCTAGTTCAAATGTAGCATTGACTTATAGTGAGCACAATTAATTTTTACAATTTTTCTCATTTTTTTGTTATAAAAGTGTATGTAATTGCTGGTGGGAATGTAAAATGGTACAAACACTTTGGAAAACAGCTTGGCAGTTCCTGAAAAAGTTAAACATCTCGTTACCATATGAGGCAACAATTTCAGTCACAGGTTGCTGTGTACAGGACTGGACACAAAAAGTGGACAAAAGTGTAGCAGCATTATTCATAGTACCCAAAAAGTGGACACAGTTCACATACCCTCATCTGATGGAGGGATAAACAAAATACACTATATCCATAAAACACAATATTATTCGGCCACAAAAAAAATACTGATAAATGCCGCAAAATGGCTAAAGCTTGAAAACATTGTGCTGAGTGAAAGAAACCTATCAAAAAAGACAACATATTATATGATTCCACTTACATATTAATAAAATTATCAAAATAAGCGGATTTTTACAAACAAAGTAGATTAGTGGTTGCCTAGGGCTGAGGACTGACTGCGGAGGATGGGAAGTTACTGCTAAAAGGTACGGGGTTTCTTCTTGGAGTGATGAAAAAATGTTCTAAAATTGATTGTGGTGATGGTCACACAACTCTGTGAACATACTAAAAATCCACTGAATTATATGCTTTTAAAAGGATAAATTTTATGGTGTGTGAATTATATCTCAGTAAAATGGTTTTAAAAAGTTTAAATCAAGTTGAATTTATTAAACCAGAAAAAAAAAAGAATAGCAATGTTAATATTCTTGACATAATTCTGTATAAACACATTTTGGTAAATATTTTTTTCCTGCATTTAGAATTTATTTTATATAGGTAGAAGCATACTGAGTATATCATTTTTTAAAGTTTATCATATCTAAGTATCTTTGTTATGACATAGTCTTTATTTGCCTCGTTTTTATGACTTCATGATCTTTCCCTATTTTATAGTTGTATAGGTTGTTTCCAACTTTTTATGATTTTAAATAATGCTACAAGTGAACTTGTTTGTCCACATAGCTGTTTTTTCTATTAGGTTTATTTCCTTATTATGATGGATTTTCATGTAGAATTACTGAATCAAAGACAACAGCATGGTTAGGACTCTTGATGCCAGATTCTTTCCTAAAAGGATTCTGCCCATTTATTCAGCTACCAATAGTTTTACAGCTTCTATTTCACCTAACCTTCCTCAGTACTGGGGATTTATAATTTTTTAAAATCATCTTTATTTTACAATAATTTTAGATTTGCAGAAAAGTTGCAGAGATAGTGCAGAGTGTTCCCTTGGATCCTTCACCTAGTTTTCACCGTTGTTACCATTTTACATTACCATGCCACACTTGTCAAATCTAGGAAACCAACACAGGTACATTGCTATTAACTAAACTCTAGACTTTGACTTTGTTCAGATATTACCAATTTTTCCATTAATGTCTTCTTTTTTTGTTGTTCCAGGACCCAATCCAGGATTTTACAATTTTAATTTTTAAAAATTTATTATAATGTGTATAGAATGGTATCACATTGTTGTCCATCTTAGACATAGGATTATAATGGAGCTGAAAAACTTCCTGTTGCCTAATGACTTAACATTGTAGTGCAATGTATTTCTGACCTGTTTGTGGCGGTGCTGGTGTCAACAAACCTACTGTGCTGCCAGTTGTATAAAAGTATAACACAAACAATAATGTATAGTATGTAATACTTGGAATAATAATAACAAATGAGTTTGTTACTGGCTTATTATTGGGCCAGTTGAAAAAATTGGATTATGGGCTGTGGAATAGAAAACAAGATTATATCAGTGTTAAATATTCTGATTTTGATCATGAACTTTGCTCAAGAACAAGAATGTCCCTGTGCCTTTGGAAATGCTCACTGAATTGCTTAGTGGTAGATAGGCAGGATGTCCTAACTTACCCTCAAATGATTCAGGAAAAAAATAGTATGCTTATATTTAAGTATACACACATATAGACAGAAACTCATATATGTAGAGGGAGAGAAAATGATAAATGAGATAAAATGTAAACAATTGGTAAATCTGGCTAAACACTATTAGGGAAATATTATGTACGATTTTTGTAATGTTTCTGTAAGTGTAAAATTATATCAAAATAAAGCCCCGCATGTTCGTGCACACCTTTAGTCCCAGCTACTTGGGAGGCTGAGGCAGGAAGTTCACTTGAGCCCAGGAGTTCGATTCCACCCTGAGCAACATAGGCCTGATCTCTCTATGTTTAAAAAAATTTTTTTTAAATTATGTCAAAATAAAAAGTTACTTCTCCCTAAAAATAAATCTGGCAACCACCAGAAATACAGCAGGAAGATGAAGATGACCTTCCTGTTGAATTGAAGTGGATCCTTAATTACACGTTGCCTTTTCTGGGTCCTGCATCGTCCACAGACTTTTATTTTTACACATCACTAAGGGCCATGTTTTTATAAGTCCTGACTTGTTACAGGCCACTAACGTGCCATGTACTTATTAATTAGTATATTACTAGAGTTTGTTGAGAACCCAGAGTTCAGTATTCCAAGAAGTTTGGCAATCAAAACAGTTAATAACTACTTGCTGTCACAGAGACTGGTAAATGCTCCTCTTTTTGGGAAATAAACCTCTGCTAACAGTGTTGTCTCTTGAATTGGGTCCTTATTTTCACGTTCTGTAGTTCTGAAGCATTTACTATATGCTGCATCATGGTTCCCCACTACTTTTCCTGACTGCACAGATTACCAATCTGATTGTTATTTCTCTCTAGTCCTTGGCTCTGGATTCATTGTTAAGTTTTGCCTCTCTTAGTGGGTCAGAAACATTTGAGAATCACTAGTTGAAAGTAGTAACTCAGGGGCACTTCCTTTGGCCCTCCTCAGGTGGCTTTCTCATATCTGAAATGTGCCTTCTTTTATGCTTTGGCTTGGCCTTTAGCAGATCAAAAGAGTAAGGTGCTTAGGCCTCCTGTGTCCTCCCTGTACTGGGTTAGTCATTGCTCTGGTGTTGGTGCATTAACACTTCGTAAACTGGTCTTGAAAATGAAAAATTAAAGCCTTCTCAGACCTACAAGTCTGAGAGTGATTTGCCTCATGTCTCCACCAAATGACTGCTATTGCACAGCCACTCTGAGACCCGCCCGCCCCCATCCCACCAACCTGCTGAAGTCTCCACACTCAGAGCCATCTATTTGCAGGAAAAATGAAAGTCACTGTTAGATTACACGTTGCCTTTTTTGGGCCCTGCATCGTCCACAGACTTCTGTTTTTATATATCATTAAGGGCCACCTTTTTATAACTCCTGATTTGTTACAGGCCTGTTTTAAAATTTGTCTTTGTTGTTATATCAGTATAATGTATATAAGCTTTTTTATTACAAAAGAATAGAAGACATATACATGTATTACAAGTACTATTCATTGATGAGTTAGAATGTTGATTAATATCATTTTGCTATTTAAACCACATGGAATAATGGAAAATTCTTTAAAATGACATAATGGCCTCTTTGGATGGTGAAATGACACTATTCTATAAGGCAGGCTTGACCCAGCAATTTCAGTTCTGGAAAAGTATCCTACTGATACACTCGCCTGTGTGCAGAGAGACATACACTCAGGGGTAATCACTGCAGCATGATTTGGAGTGGAAGATGGTGGGAAACAAACCAATGTCCTTCAATAGCAGACTGTTTACATAAATTACGGTACATCTATAGAATAGGATAATATGCAGCTGTTAAAACTGAATATAATAAAAACTATAATTATATAATGCAAAATATGTCACCCTTTACGCACATACTTACTAGTGTGTCCAGGTCCTTTCTGCAGGAAACTAGAGTTGCTTTCTCTGGGGAGAACAGCTAGAGGAATAAAGGATCATGAAGGTAGAACTTCTTTTTTCCTCTGTACTTTTTTATCCTGCTGGATCTTCCTGTCCCTCCTCCATCTATGGGGAGAGATAGGAGAGATGTACTTTTTCTAATCTTTTTTGTTGTTGTTTGAGACAGGGTCTTACTCTGTAGCCCAAGCTGGAGTGCAGTGGTGCCAGCATAGCTCACTGCAGCTTTGACTTCCTGGGCTCAAGCAGTTCTCCTGCCTCAGTCTCCAAGTAGCTGGGACCACATGTGTGTGCCACCATGCCCAGCTAATATTTATTTATTTATTTATTTATTTATTCTTGAGATGTAGTTTTGCTCTTGTCACCCAGGCTGGAGTGCAGTGGTGTGATCTCGGCTCACTGCAACCGCTGCCTCCCAGGTTCAAGTGATGTTCCTGCATCAGCGCCCCTGAGTAGCTGGGATTACAGGTGCCTGAATATCCTTTCATTAAAAAAAAAATTTTTTTTTCAACTTTTTATTTTGTAGAGATGGAGTCTTGCTAGTCTCAAACTCCTGGGCTCAAGCCATCCTCCTACCCCAGCCTCAGTGCTGGGAACTTTTTCTAATCTCAGATTAACTGCATAACTTAATTTCTTTTCTGAGAATTTTTTATTCATTTGTTCATTTGTTTTGGTGACAGCTTTATAATTTTTATTATATTCAGAGTTGTGTAGCCATAATCACAATCAATGTGAGCATACTTTCATTCCTGAAAAAGAAATCCCACACCTATTAGCAATCACTCTTTACCTCCTCCGATTCCTTCTACTCTCCATCACCCACCCCTTCCATTCAGTCCCCAGCCTGGGGCAAACAGTTAACTACTTCCTGTCTCTAAAAATTTGGCTATTCTGAACATTTTCTGTAAATGAAATCTTAGAGTAATTGGTCTTTTGTGACTGGCTTCTCATTTATCATGATATTTTCAAAGTTCATCCCTGATGTAGCAGGTATTAGTAATTCATTTCTTTTCGTAGCTGAAAATTATTCCCTTGTGCGAATGTATTACATTTTATCTAGTCATCTAATGATGGCCATTGGAGTTATCTCCACTTTTGGCTATCATAAATAATGTTGCTATGCATATCCTTGTACAAATTTTTGTATAGTCATATGTTTACACTCTCCATACCTCTGCCTAGATATGGAATTACTGATCAGATGGTAACTCTGTTTGACTTTTTCAGGAGCTGAAAAACTTTTCTAAAGTGGCTGTACCATTTTATATTCCCATCAGCAATGTATGATTCTAATTTCTCCACATTCTGGACAACACTTGTTATTACCTGTTGTAGTGAGTTCTTACAATCTTATGTTGCCTCGGCATCCATTTTAAATCTAAGTTGAACCGTCTCATACCAGAAGCAAGACTCAGTCACCCCTGACACAGTTTGCAGTTCCACCCTCCTCCCCAGTTCCTCAGTGTGGTCGATCCAGATACCTGCCTTACATAGCTACTCTCTGGTGACCACTTCCCTGTGGGACAGCTGGATGCAGCCTGCTTGACAGGCCCTTCTGACCTTTGCATCCCCCATAGACCATACGGATATGCCACAGTGGCCACCTCTCAATCACTGGGTAACCTCCCAGAACTCATGCCTGCTTGCTTTAAACTCACCAGTTAAAACTCCCCGGCCGGACACGGTAGCTTACTCCTGTAATCCCAGCACTTTGGGAGGCCAAGGCGGGTGGATGACCTGAGGTCAGAAGTTCGAGACCAGCCTAACCAACATAGAGAAACCCCATCTCTACTAAAAATACAAAATTAGCCAGTCGTTGTGGTGCATGCCTGTAATCCCAGCTACTCGGGAGGCTGAGGCAGGAGAATCGCTTGAACCCAGGAGGCAGAGGTTGCAGTGAGCTGAGACTACGCCACTGCACTCCAGCCTAGGCAACAAGAGCAAAACTGCATCTCAAAAACACAAAAAACTCTCCATGCTTCCTGTGGAAAATCTGTTTGGAAACACCTGGGACCCAAATAAGACATTGGCTCATGTGTCCTTCCCCACAAACCCCACTTCTACCATGTGAGGACATGGGTCCCTTTTCTCTCTCTCTGCTTGTACTCTCTGACCTCTGTGTGTTTGGCCTGCAGGCATGCTGTGTACTCCCAGAACCTGTAAGTGATAATGTCTTTATTTCCATCTCATATTTCTCCTGATTAGTGGAGAAGTACTCTCCATCTTAAAGATCTTAAACTAAAGCACCTGCCATTCTTAGTATAAAGTATAACCATTGCTGTGGACTAAATATTTGTGTGCCCCCCGCAAAATTCATATATTGAAATTCTAATCCCCAAGGTGAAGGTGTTTGAGGATGAGGACTGTGGGAAGTTATTAGGTCGAGGAACAGAGCCTTCATGAGTGTGATTAGTTTCCTTATGAAAGAGGCCCAGGGAAATTTGTCTGCCCCTTCCACCCTGCGAGCACGCAGCAGAAAGATGCTGTCTGAGAGAAAGCAGACCCTTACAAGACCCAGAGTCTGCTGGCTCCTGTGTTGATCTTGGACTTCCCAGCATCCAGGGCTATCAGAAACAAATTTCTGTTATTTATGCACTGTCCAGTCCATGGTATTTTGTTATAGCAGCCTGAACAGACCAAGATAGCCATCATAGTGTGTAAAGTGATACCTTATTGTGCTTTTGAATTATGTTTCCCTAATGAGTAATGATATTAGGCATCATTTTGTGTGTGTATTGGCCATTAATATATCTTCTTTGGAGAAATGGCTATCCAAATCTTTTCCCTACTTTTAAGGGCTGTTTGTCTTTTTATTATTTAGTTACATGACTTCTTTGTGTATTTTGGATACTAGACCCTTATCAGATACATAATTTATTTTCTCCCATTGTGTAGATTATATTTTCACTTTCCTAATGATGTCTTTTCAAAGCATGTATTTCTTTTTTCAAAAACATATATTCTGTACTTTCTTCTTTTTTGAGATGAAGTCTCGCTGTGTCGCCCAGGCTGGAGTGCAGTGCCGTGATCTCGGCTCACCACAACCTCTGCCTCCTGGGTTCAAGTGATTCTCCTGCCTCAGCCTCCTGAGTAGCTGGGATCACAGACACCCGCCACCATGCCCCGCTGAGTTTTGTATTTTTAGTAGAGACAGGGTTTCACCATGGCAACCAGGCTGGTCTCGAACTCCTGACCTCAGGTGATTTGCCGGCCTCGAACTCCTGACCTCAGGTGATTTGCCGGCCTTGGCCTCTCAAAGTGCTGGGATTACAGGTGTGAGCCACTGCACCTGGCCTGCTATCTTTACTATATTTGTTTTATGAACTATCATCATTATTAAAATTAAATCATATTGATTTTGCTGCTTTTTTCTCATTCATTATGTAGAAAGCCATGAGTTTTATAAAACATGATAGGTGCTGATTTCAATATTCATGCTTTGTTTGACCTCCTTTTATTTCTGAAGAAAAAAACAACCCACCTAGTTGTTCATACACAGTATGTTTAGCTCACATCTCTTTTGTTGTTGCAGGTTGCAGTGCAGGAGGGAATTAACTCAGGAATAGCCATGTCGAGAGGATTGTATCAACCAGCAGCAATCTTTATGGGCCGCCAAATGTCAGTCGACTCAAGCATGGGAGATTTCAGTACAGAGTACAAATCTCCCCAGCCCACAAAGAACTTTTCAATTCCTGACCTACATTCACATCGACAGACAGCCCAGAGCAGTAATGTGACAGACAGCTGTGTAGTACAAACTAGTAGTGACACACAGTGCTTAAATAAGTCTGACAACATAGATGGAAAGGCATCTCTTCAGCCTGGTGAGAAAACGCCAGTCACAGCCAGTGTATTGTCTGAGGAGGAACAAACTCATTGCTTGGAGATAGGAAGTAACACACGTCATGGCAAGAGTAATTTATCTGAAGGCAAAAAGTCTGCTGAACTCAATTCCCCATTACAGGAAAGATTAAGTCCAGAGAACAGAACCACTGATTTAAAGTGTGACAGTTCCTGCAGATCAGGGGAATCAGAGGGAGAAATACTGACACGGGAACATATTGAAGTTGAGGAAAAAAGAGCCAGCCCACCAGTCTCTCCGATATCAGTTTCAGAATACCGTGGATCTGAAAATAAGTGGTCTCAAGAGAAGCATTCTGCTTGGGAAGGTGTTTCAGGTGGGACAAGAGACTGAGTTTGGTTGCTGATTTTTCTGGGTGGCGGTGATTTTTACTTTTTCTGGGTGGTAATGATCTTATGTAAGGACAAAAGAATACTCTCGAATTATATCTCTTTGTGATAAAATAGTGTCTTTGCCAACAAATTCCATTCTAATGAACTCTTAAATGCAAGTGAATTTGCTGATTTTTAAACCCACTGATTTTTTAAAAAGCATTTGAACACATTTTTAAGCTTCTAAGTTCTGTAATGAATTGTGGGTTGCTCCTCCATGTTTTTAACTAATGAATAATTCTACTGTGTGTTAACCTTGCTTCCCCCTGAAGTCAGAGATTGGTAATCGATTAATGTCCCCACTTGCAGATCATCTTGCTCATGGGGACCCAGAGTCACAAAAGCCCTTCAGAAAAATGCAGGAAGAGAAGGAGGAGGAAAGTTGGAGCACCAGCAGTGACCTCACCGTTTCTATAAGTGAAGATGATCTGATTTTAAAGAGCCCAGAACCACAGCCAAATCCGGATGGCAAGGTGGAGGGAGAAGATGGAATAGAGGCCTTAAAATTAATCCACTCTGAGCAAGAAAGAGATGCCCTATCTACTGAAAAAAATAATTGTATTTTGCAAACCCTAAGCTCTCCTGATTCAGAAAAGGAATCCTCCACTAACGCACCAATAAGAGAGTAAGACACTCAATTTTTTTTCCTACTGTTCTGTTTTTAATTGTAGACATTTTTAGAGACCATTCCACTGGGAATGTGTTGTTGAGCACTCAGCCATGAATGTGTAAATTTCTTAAGTCTCATAACTAGTCTTTTAGGTAAGAACTAATTTTCTTTCTTTCTGTCCTTTCTTTCCTACCTCCCTCCCTTCCTCTTTCTTTCTTTGCCAAAATAGCTTTAAAAGTTTGAATATCATTGAATCATGGTGATTGACAGCTTATATACACATAATCCCTGTTTAACTTATAAGGCATTCCCCAACCCCCTACTCTCCAGCCTTTCAGAAAATAAATCTGTTTTGAAGTTTTGGTACCACAGAAGGTGACAGTTAAACTTACTAGGAATGCAGCGTCAGAGCCTGAGAACTTTATACCTAATTAATTTGCTTAATCCTTATATTCCTTGCCATAGTATCATTTTTGTCATCTGATTAAATATGAGTTAATAAGTTCTTCTAGTTGTATATATTACAAGCCATCCTTTTTTGAATGTAAATAGGAAACATTGGAATCTCTAATGTTAAATGGGAACATCAGCTTTATACATTTTGAGAACTTATAATATCCAACTGATAAAAGCTCATATATCCTTTTGTGCTACTGATCAGAGTTCTTGCACTATGGATGAAAGAACCGACATGGTTCCTGTCTTTGGGAAATTTGATTTATTGGGGAGGCAAGCCAAATGGATTTTTCTAATAATAATACTTCTGTCATCAGAGAGGCACAGGTAATACATATTACATCATCATGGAGAAGTTAGTACTTTGGTAGGCTAACACATAATATACTTACCCAGGACTCAGTCTTTTTCTGAGGTGAAAAAAATTGAGTATGTATATGGAATTCCTACTTAACATTTCTCTAAGAGTCAAGAATGTTCATTCTGTCTCCATTTGGATGACTTTTTTTAAATGATCTTCGAGGCATAAAGTCAAGCTCCTTGGAGTTTTGGCATATTGTTTCCCAATAGTTAGTGGAAAATATGGGCATGTGGGGAATTTTGAATATTTCTCTTAATAAAATGTTCCCAGAATGAAAATGTCAGTCAGCAGTGGTTGTTTCTGTGTCTATATTATCAAATTTGAGACTACTGATTTTCTGGGTAAAAATATTCTCTAAGAATAGGTTGAAGGTGGTTTTAAATGATGCTAGTTAACTTGCTGACATCACCACTGCATTTGAGGTCCCACATTTTCTTAATTTATTGTTTAGCTGACGCTCTTCCCCTGCACTCTGAGGGTTATTAGTCTGACACCATAGCATCATATTTATAGAGCTAACACTATAACCCCAACAGTTTAGTATTTCAGTTTACTTTAGGGTCTGTTGGGGGCCTGCAGAAAAATCACTTGAATGAATTTAATTAGCAAAAATGCATAAATGGGACAAAGAAGGACATATAGGAGCATATGATTCAGAATGTAGAATCTGTGCAGCTCCTTGAAGGCTGTATAGGCTTTGAAGGAGGAGGAGGAGAAGGGAAAGAGCAAATCAAGTTTGGAGGAAAACACAAGAAGGAATGCAGAGCAGAGAACACAGAGGGCATGGTGGGGGCAGACCCTGTGGGCAAGGAGGGCCTTTTGGAGTTAAGGTTCAAAATGCCACCTGGGTTGAGGTTAAGAAAGGCCTGGAATATCAGGTTGATGAATTTGGAGTTCACTTTCTATGCTTTGTAGAGCTGTTCAAGGTTATTTTAGGAGAAGGACAGTGTGATGAGGCTTGATTTAGGAGGATTAACCTGACAGCATTAGTTTATTAGGATTAATTATCCGTGTGGTAGGCAGAAGTGTAGATGGCCCCGAGATTCCCATTCCCTGTTGTATGTGCCCTGTGTAATCCCCTTGCCTTGAGAGTGGGCAGGATTGAGAGTTTGATAGATTTTACTCCTGTGACGAAGCTATGTCACATGACAAAGATGAAGGATAGTGCAGATATAATGAAGGTCCCAAATCAGTTGGCTTTGAGCTAGTCAAATAAAGATTATCCCAATTGGACCTATCTAATCAGATGAGACTTTAAAAGAGACTGGGCCTTTACTGAAGTCAGTGGCATGATCTAAGCTCACTGCAACCTTTGCCTTCTAGGTTCAAGCTATTCCCCTCCTTAACCTCCCAAATAGCTAGGATTACAGATGCCTACCACCATGCCTGGCCAATTTTTGTATTTTGGGTAGAGACCTGGTTTTACCATGTTGGCCAGGCTGGTCTCAAACTCCTGACCTCAAGTGGTCTACCCCCTTGGCCTCCCAAAGTGCTAGGATTAGAGGTATGATCCACTGCATCCAGCCTGAAGCCAGAGAGATTTAAAACAGCTAAGATACTCTCCTGTTTGCCTGCAGAAGCAAACTATCATCTTGTGGGAAAGATCACATGACAGGAAATGGCCTGCAGCCTCTAGGGGCTGAGGGCCTCAGTTCTGCAGCCCCAAGGAAATTGATTCTGTTGATAACCAGTGAGCTTGGAAGAGGTCACTGAGCCTTAGATGAGATTGCATCTCCAGCAGACACCTTAATTTCAGCCTGGTGAGACCCTGAGCAGATGACCCCACTCACCCAGATCCAGACTCCTGTCTCATGAGAACTATTAAATAATAAATTTATGGTAATTTGTGATACAGCAATAATTAATACAACTCAGTTGAAGAATTGGAAGCTAGGATTGTATGGATTGAAGTGTCTACCCGTGACTGGAAACAAGCTAAATTGGACATGTTCAGGGTTCGTTGTGGGAACACATGGTAACAAGGTATCTGAGTGAGTGATACAGCAGCCAAGGCAACCTGTGCTTCCCCTCACCTTGTATCCTCACCATCTGAGCAAGTGCGTTTTCACACTGTGGTAAGCAGTGGTAGAACATTATAGACTGATAGGGACTTTAAAAGTGGGTGTGCCTATCCGCATTAACCAACAAGCCGTTTCTCATGCTAGTGGGTTTTTTGTTTCACTATATATATGTTTTTTTGAGATAGAGTTTTTGCTGTTGTCACCCAGGCTGGAGTGCAATGGCATGATCTTGGCTCACTGCAACCTCCGCCTCCTGGTTCAAGCTATTCTCGTGCTTCAGCCTCCTGAGTAGCTGGGATTACAGACATGTGCCAGCACATCCACTAATTTTGTATTTTTAATAGAGATGGGGTTTCACCATGTTGGCCAGGCTGGTCTCAAACTCCTAACCTCAGGAGATTTGCCCACCTCCAAAGTGCTGGGATTACAGGCATGAGCCATGCACCTGGCCTGCTTTGTTTTATATATCAATGCATAATGATATGTGTCCACCTTTACAGTATCATTAAAAAATAGTTTATCTGCTTGAAAATCACCTGTGCTCCATCTACTCACCCCTCTTCCTTTAACCCCACTTGAACCCCTGGCAAGCACTGATCTTTTTAGTGTCTTGTCTTTTCCAGAATGTCAAGTAGTAGGAATTATGTAACAAGTAGTCTTATCAGATTGGCTTTTTTCACTTAGTCATGTATATTTAAGGTTCTTCCAAGTCTTTTTATGGCTTCATACCTTATTTATTTTTAGCGCTGAATAATATTCCATTGTCTGGATGTACCGCAGTTTATCCATTCACCTACTGAGGAATATCTTGGTGGCTTCTACATTTTGCCAATTATGAATAAAAGCTGCCATAAATATCTCTGCAGGTTTTTGTGTGAACCTAAGTTTTTAACTCATTTGAGTAAATGCCAAGGAGTGTCATTGCTGGATATATGTAAGTCTGTATTTGGTTTGGGGTTATTTTTTTATTTTTTATTTTTGTGTGTACATAGTAGGTGTATATATATATATTTATGGGGTGCATGAAATATTTTGATACACATGGTAAATGGGGTATCCATCCCCTGAAGCCTTTATCCTTTGTGTTACAAACAATCCAATTATACTCTTTCAGTTATTTTTAAATGTACAATTATTATTTACTATAGTCATCCTGTTGTGCTGTCAAATACTAGATCTTATTCATTCTTTCTAACTTACCTTTTTATACTTATTAACCTTCCCCACCTCCCCTCACCCCAAACCCTTCTACCCTTCCCAGCCTCTGGTAACTATCTTTCTTTCTACTCTGTCTCCATGAGTTCAATTGTTTTAGTTTTTAGCTCTCCCAAATAAATGAGAACATGCAAAGTTTGTCTTTCCATGCCTGGCTTATATCACTTAACATAATGACCTCCAGTTCCATCCATGTTGTTGTAAATGATAGGATCTCATTCTTTTCTATGGCTAAATAGGTAAGTCTATGTTTAGCTTTGTAAGAAACTGCTGTGCCATTTTGCATTGTCACTAGCAATGAATGAGAGTTCTTGTTGCTCTATCTTGTCAGCATTTGGTATTGTCAGTTTTTAAAATTTTAGCCATTCTAAAAGGTGTTTAGTGGTATGCGATTGTTTTAATTTGTAGTTCCCTAATGACATGTGATGTGGAACATCTTTTCATATGCTTATTTGCCATCTGTATATCTTCTTTAATGAGATGGCTTTTCATATCTCTCACCCATTTTTAATGCAATTATTTTCTCATTGTTGAGTTTTAATAGCTCTTTCTGTATTTTGGATACCAGTCCTTTATCAGGGGGATAGTGTGTCTTGCAGATATTGTCTCCCAGTCTATGGCTTGTCTTTTCCTTTGAATAGTGACTTTTACAGAGCAGAAGTTTTAAATTTTATTTTTAAAAATGTATTTTGTTTTTTTGTTAGAGACAGGATCATACTCTATTGCCCAGGCTGGAGTGCAGTGGTAGGATCATGGCCCATTGCAGCCTCAACCTCCCCGAGCTCAGGTGATCCTGCCACCTCAGCCTCCTGAGTAGCTGGGACCACAGGTGCATGCCACCATGCCTGGCTAATTTTTAAAAAATTTTTTGTAGATATGTGGTTTGGCCATGTTGCCCAGGCTGGTCTCGAGCTCCTGGGGTCAAGCAATCTGCCTGCCTTGACTTTCCAAAATGCTGGAATTACAGGCATAAGCTTGTATTACCACACCTGACTAAAATTTTAATAAATATTTTTTAATGGATTGCGCTTTGGGTGTTGTATCTAAAGACTTATCACCAAACCCAAGGTCACCTAGATTTTCTCCTATACTATTATCTAGAGACTTTATAGTTTTACATTTTACATGTAGATTTATGATTCATTTTGACTTAATTTTTGTGCAAGATATAAAGTCATTGTCTAGATTCAAAAAATATATATATTTTGCATGTGTATGTCCATTTTTCAAGTACCATTTCTTAAAAACTGTCTTTTTTCTATTGAATTTTCTTGGCTCTTTGTAAAAGATTAGTTGTCTATATTTGTGTACATCTATTTTGGAGCTCACCATCCTGTTCCATTGGCCTGTTTGTCTATTCTTTCACTAGTACCACACCCTCCTGATTATTGCAACTTTACTGTAAGCCTGGATGTCATATATATTGCCAGTCCTCTGACTTTAATTCAGTACAGTGTTGTCTCCTCTGGGTCGTTTGCCTTTACATATAAACTGTAGAACTAGTTTTTTTTTTTTATATCAAAACAGTTATTGAAATTTTGATTTGGATTGTATTGAGTCCAGAAATCAAGTTAGGAAAGAATTGACATCTTAACAATATTGAACCTTGTTGTGCGTGAATATGGAACATCTCTCCACTTATTTATATCTTTTTTGACTTCTTTCATCAGAGTTCTGTCATTTTGTTGATGTGGCTCTTGCACATATATTGTTGATTTATCCTTAAGGTTTTTTGGTGCTAATGTAGTAAATAAAAGATACTGTGCTTCTGATTTTAAATTCCAGTTGTTTATTGCTGGCATATGTGAAAGCAATTGACCTTATATACTGCAACTTTGCTGTAATTGCTTATTGGCACCAAGAGATTTTTGGTCAGTTTGGTATTTTCTGTATTTAAAAACATTTTATCAGCAAACAAGAGTTTATTCCTTCCCAATCTGTATGTTTTTTTATTTCCTTTTCTTGTCTTATTGCCTTAGCTAGGACTAATTGCATTGACTAGGTGTAATCAGAGGGGACATCCTTGCCTTGTTCTTGATTTTATAGGGAAAGCATCTTGTTCCTCACCATTAAATATGACGTTAGCTATATGTAGCCTTTTTGTAGATTTTCTTTATCAAGTTGAGGAAGTTCCCCTCTTCCCCTCTATTTCTAGTTTGCTGAGAGTTTTATCATGAATGGATGTTGGCTTTTGTCAGGTGCTTTTTCTGCATTTAATGATATGAACATATGGTTTTTCTTCTTTAGCTTGTTGATATGATGGATTATACTTACTGATTTCATATGTGGAATCAGCCTTGTATACCTGGGATAAATCCCACTTGGTCACAGTATATAATTTTCTTATATGTTGTTAGATTCAATTTGCTAATGTTTTGTTACGGATTTTTGCCTCTATGAGGGATTGTTCAATTGTTTTCCTTTGTTGTAATATTTTTATCTGGTTTTGGTGTCAGAATAATGCTCACTTTATGGAATGAGTTAGGAAGTATTCCCTCTGCTCCTATTGTTCTGGAAGAGGGTATAAAGAATTGGTATAATTTCTTTCTTAAATGTTTGATAGCATTCACCACTGAATTCATCTAGGTCTGGTTTTGGAAGGTTAAATATTGATTAAATTTCTCTAATAGATATAGGCCTATTCAGATTATCTGTTTCTGTGTGTGAGTTTTGGTAGATTGTGTCCTTCAAGGAATTGGTCCATTTTATCTAAGTTATCAAAATTTGGGCATAGAGTTGCTCATAGTATTCCTTTATTATCCTTTTACTATCCTTGGGATTAGTAACGATGATCGTTGCTGGTATTTGTATCTTCTGATATTTCTCGTCTTTTTTCTTAGCTACTTTGGTGTTACGGACTGAATGTTTGTGTCTCTCTCCAACCCCCCAAATTCAGGTAATAAAAGTTAAATGAGGTCACACAGGTGAGATCCCATATAAGAAGGTGCTCGTTCTCTTGTAAGAAGAGAAAGAGGCCGGGTGCGGTGGCTTACGCCTATAATCCCAGCACTTTGGGAGGCCAAGGCGGGTGGATCACGAGGTCAAGAGATCGAGACCATCCTGGTCAACATGGTGAAACCCCGTCTCTACTAAAAATACAAAAAATTAACTGGGCATAGTGGCGCATGCCTGTAATCCCAGCTACTCAGGAGGCTGAGGCAGGAGAATTGCCTGAACCCAGGAGGTGGAGGCTGCGGCGAGCTGAGATCACGCCATTGCACTCCAGCCTGGGTAACAAGAGCGAAACTCCGTCTCAAAAAAAAAAAGAAGAGAAAGAGACACCAGATCTCTTTTTTCCATCATGTGAGAGTACAGCAAGAAGGCTGCCATCTGCAGGCCTCGGCAGGAACTGAGCTGGCCGGCACCTTGACTTTGGACTGCCAGCCTCGAGGACTATGAGATACAATTTGATTGTTAAGCCACCCAGTCTATGGTATTTTGTTTGGTCTGAAAGCATACTTCCTGTGACTACTCTTTTAAATTTGTTGGGGTGTGTTTTATAGCCCAAAATGTGTCCTGTCTTGGTGGATGTTCCAGGTGGGTTTAAGAAGAATGTGTATTTTGCTGTTATTGGATGAAATAGCCTATAAATATCAATTAGGTCTAGTTGATTAATGGTACTATTCAGTTCAACCATATCCTTACCGTCCACCTGCCTGCTGGATCTGTCAGTTACTGATAGAAGTGTGTGCAAATCTCCAACTGTAGTAGTGACTGATTTACCTATTTCTCCTTACAGCTCTGCTAATTTTTGCCTAAGTATTTTGATGCTCCTTTATTAGGCACATACACATTAAGGATGTTAATTATATTCCTAGTTATTGATTTTTTGGAATTTATCCTGCTTGGTGTTCTCTGAGCTCCCTGGATCTATAATTTGGGATTTGTCATTGATTTTGGGAATTTCTCAGCCATTATTACTTCAAATATTTCTTCTACACCTTTTTCTTTCTTCCCCTTCTGGTATTCCCATTGCATATATTTACACCCTTTGAAGTTGTCTCACAGTTCTTGGATATCCTGTTCCAGTTTTAAATTTTTTTCTTTCCACTTCGGTTTGGGAGGTTTGTATTGATGTATCTTCAAACTCACTGATTCTTATCTTAACTATGTCTAGTCTGCTGGTGCCCACCACAGGCATTCTGTATTGAGTTTGATGTTTACTTTTGTTTTCAAAGTTTATAGACCATGTAAATTAATTATTCTTTCTAAGCCCTTATACTAAATAATCAAAGTACTCTCCCTTCCAATTAGAGTACCATAATTGAAAATACCATTCTATAATTTCTTTTTGGTTCAACCAAAATTTCCTGGACACCTGCTGTGCCAAAAGCTCTCGTCTGTAAGTTGTGAGGTTATAGCAGTTTAAAATAGAATGTGAATTCTTCAGTATCCTCTTGTCAAAAGATGGGTCTCCGTCCACTTCCTTTGAATCTGGGTGGGCTTATGACTGTTTCAACAGAATGGAACATGGTAAAATTGTTGCTATATGACTTCTTTTTGGTTGTTGTTGTTTTTTTTTGAAACAGAGTCTTGCTCTGTTGCCCAGGCTGGAGTGCGGTAGTGCGATCTCGGCTCACTGCAACTTCTGCCTCCTGGGTTCAAGCAATTCTTCTGCCTCAGCCTCCTGAGTAGCTGGGATTACAGGTGCATACTACCATGCCCGGCTAATTTTGTATTTTTACTAGAGATGGGGTTTCACCATGTTGGCCAGTCTTGTCTCGAACTCCTGACCTCAGGTGATCCACCTGCCTTGGCCTCCCAAAGTGCTGGGATTACAAGTGTGAGCCACCCCACCATGCCTGTTGATATGACTTTTGAGGTTGAGTTATATTTTAAAGGCCTTGCAATTTCTACGCTATTCGCTGGAACTCTCACTGTGGGAACCACGAGCCGCCATATTGGAAGTCTGATCATTCTAGGGCTGCTGTGAAATTATGTGTAGGTGCCCCAGTCCATAGTCCTTTCTGAGCCTTATCCTTCCAGTCATCACCAAGGTGCCAGGCATGTTGGTAAAGCCTTCTTGGACTCTCCAGACAAGTCCATCTACAGGCTAAATATTCTTAATAATATGTGAAACAGATTTGGCTCAGAATAAACCTCTTGAAATATTAAAAAAAAAAAAAAAAAAAAATAATATGTGAAACAGAAGAATCACCCAGCCACTCCCTGCCTGCTTTCCTAATCCACAAAAGCATGAGATATAGTGACTTGGTTGTTGTTTTAAGCTACTAAGTTTTGAGGTAGTTTGTTATGAGTCTATAGAAAATGTGAAAAGGGCTACATTCTTTTAACATTAAATATGGAGCGCCTGCTCTGTGCTGGGCATTGTTCTTGCTCTTATGGTGTTTATGATCATGCATGTGGAGGAGAGGAAGGAATTATAAACCAGTAAACAATCTGTGTGAAAAGTATTATGACAAAGGGCCAGGCGCGGTGACTAATGTATTATCCTAGCATTTTAAGAAGCTGAGGAGGATGGATTGCTTGCACTCAGGAGTTCGAGACTAACCCGGGCAACATGGTGAAACCTCATCTCTACAAAAGATGCAAAAGAATTAGCCAGGTGTGGTGGTGCATGCTTGAGCTATTTGGGGAGGCCAAGGCAGGAGGATCACTTAAACCCAGGAGGTTCAGATTGCAATGAGCCAAGATCGTGCCACTGCACTCCAGCCTGAGTGACAAAGTGAGACCCTATCTCAAAAAAAAAAAGTATTATGATGAAGAATAAGCAGGTTAAGTAGATAGAGAAGGCATGGGTGCATTTTAATACAGGATGTAAGATGGTGGAGAAAGGTCTCTGTGTTAAGATGGTAGTTGAGTAGGACCTGAAGTGAGAGAGTTGGTAAGCCACATTCAGTTGTGCCCATGCCTTCTCTATCCACTTAACCTGATCTATTCTGGTGCGATCTCAGCTCACGGCAACCTCTGCCTCCCAGGTTCAAGCAATTTTCCTGCCTCAGCCTTCTGAGTAGCTTGGATTACAGGCACACACCACCACACCCAGCTAATTTTTTGTATTTTTAGTAGAGGTGGGGTTTCACTCTGTCACACAGACTGGTCTCGAATCCTGACCTCGTGATCCACCCGCCTTGGCCTCCCAAAGTGCGGGGATTACAGGCGTGAGCCACTGTGCTCAGCCTATGTGTTTGTTTCTCAGTTCGTGCTTCCTCTCTTCTCTGGGGGAGAGAGGAGAGCGGGATGGGATATGTCTTGAGAAACAGCAGACTATGCACAGGGAACCACAGTACAGAGGCCATGCAGTGGGAGCATACTGTTTCCTAGAACAGTAAAGTGGCTGGTGCACCTGAATTTGGACAGGTGATGGGGAGAAGGGAGAGGCTGGAGTCAGAGAGTATCAGTGTGCCACATCGTGAACGGTCAGTAGGCTGAAGGAAGGACTTCGGATTGAACCTCAAGTGGAATGAATAATCACTCTGGCCACTTATGGAAAATAAACTGGGGGAGAGGGTGGGAGCAGGGAGTGTTCTTTGGAGAATATTGCAGAGATCCTGTAGAGAGGTGCTGTTGCTTTGGACAATGGTGGCAGCAGTGGGGTGGTGAGAAGTGGTCAGATTCTGGATATATTTTATATAAAAGAACCAGCTGGATTCTTTATGGATTGGGTGTGGGTTATGAAAAAGGGAGCAGAAGGATGACTCCAAGGTTTGGGGGCAGAGTGACTAGGAGAGTAACCATTGAGTTATTTATTGAGATAAGGAACATGTAGGAGGCACAGACTTGAGGGAAAGAAAAGAAAGAAGTTCTGGCTATGTTACATTTGAGATGACTTTTTGACATTCACAGGGAGGTGCTGAGTAGGCAGATGGATTTCATGAACCTGGAATTCAGAGAGAGGTCAGGGCTAGAGAAATAAATTTGTAAATCATCAGGGTATAAATGCATTTTAAAGCCATGGGCCCTAAGAACAACACTAGAGAGTGAATATAAATAGGAAAGCGGCCCAGGGCATGACTCCGCGTTCAGGGTCGGGAAGATCAGAAGGAATCAGGAAAGGAGTCTTGAGAAGATGCTGCAGGGAAGAATGAGGAGAACCAAGAGGGGGTCTTGTGTTGCAGGTGCCAAGTAGAATGTTTCAGATGAGGTTTGGAAAGCTTAAATAACTTGCCCACGTCACAGAGGTGCAGCTAGGGTCTAAACTAACAGTCTGATGCCAGAATGCATGCTCTTATTTTCTGTTTTCTACCACCTAAATCACAACCATAATGGTGATATACCCTTCAATATTACTGACTCCATGCCAGGCACTGTTTTAACACCTTTATTTATAATAATTTAATCCTATTATCATTTTACAGATGAAGAAACTGAGGCACAGGGAGTAATGTAATATATGGAAAGTCATAAAACAGCTGTGTGTGTGCCAAACTGGCCCTCTGTGTCCAGAGTTCGTGTTCTTAACTGGTACCCTATGCTGTCTCCCAGTAAATCTTTACTACCTAGATAGTAGTAGTATCATCAAGGATAATATTTTATAAGGTTAAATAGGAAGCTCAAGAAGCAAATTAGATTCTTTAATTAGAAAAAGAAAAAAGAAAAGAAATTAAACAGTGGCAATTTGACCTTTTGCTCCGTCCATATTGATTTTTGTGCTTTCCAGCCTCAAATAGGCCGATGAAGTGCTATGTGCCTTTATTCAAGCTTGAACAAAGTACTTGCAAAGTTGCTTTGTTCTCTCTCCCCCTGGAGTGTGACTGAAAACAGAATGTAATGCTGTCTTTTAAACTAAGTCACATGAAAGCCTTGGTTTCTCAAGGTCATAAAAATGTGATCACATAGATTGAATCCCATCCAGTGATTTTAATTTAGCCCCTCTTCAAAGTTAAATGTAGGAAAGAAGTTATTGCATCTGAGAAAAATTTGTTGCTGAAAGTCATGTGCCTGGAATAATAGGTTTGTACTATGTTCTTTTAGAATTGACCCTAAATTCACTTTATAAGGAGCTGGAAGCATATTTAGAAATTCAGCTTTCCTGCAGATGTGCTGATGCCTTCAAATGTCTGTTCTCAGCTGTCTGTTTTCATCAGCACAGTTGCTTGTTTTTCTTGAACATGACCTTTGCCCCTCACTCAACACAGGTGGCCCCTGAGCCTTTTCTTGCCACCACACAGATTCTGGCCTTTGTTCCCAAAGTAAGGCTATGCATTATACTTCTGGAAAAATAACCCAGTGCCAGTAGGTGTGGCCATCAGAGTATTCCCTTTGTTTTCTACCTGTCACTTCATTCTTATCTTGCCTGTGCTTTTCCCGTTAGCTCATCTAGTTTGATCTGAAAAATCTAAGACTTTCATTATCCTTATTTTGGTTTAAATTTTTAAAAGTCCAAACCAGGGTTCTAAGAAGGGAATAGTCCTGAGACATGATCCTCAGCAAAATGGGCAATAATCATAATCACAGTCATTGTTACTTGATATCTGTATAGGAAATGTTAAAATTAGTCTCCATTGGCCAACTTGAATGAACCCAGTTCCCCATCCTTTGCCAGCCATCTCACCATATAGGCTTCTAGCCTCAGTCAGAAGAACATGAGTGACAAGGAGCAAAGGCAGGGGTTAGATAGGAACTGAGAAGCACTGTTAAAGGTCACAGCTCAGGTCAGGGCACAGGTCACTAGAAGACTGAGACTTAATCCACGGACCATAAAGGCTTCCCCTCCCCCATACTTTGCCACCACATCAATAGGGATCCTGTATAGTAGCAGAAAACTATTATACAACTGAATGAGCCACATGTCTCAGACCTTAGTTAAGAAGTCTCTAGGAGGCCAGGCATGGTGGCTTGCTCATGCCTGTAATCCCAAAACTTTGGGAGGCCAAGGCAGGCATATCACTTGCAGTCAGGAGTTTGAGACCAGCCTGGCCAATGTGGTGAAACCCAGTCTCTACCAAAAAATACAAAAATTAGCTGGTCATGGTGGTCCTTCTGTAGTCCCAGCTACTCAGGAGGTTGAAGTAGGAGGATCGCTTGAACCCAGGAGGCAGAGGTTGCAGTGAGCCGAGATCATGCCACTGTACTCCAGCCTGGGCAACAGAGTAAGACCCTGTCGGAAAAAGAAAGTAGGCCGGGCACAGTGGCTCATGCCTATAATCTCAGCACTTTGGGAGACTAAAACGAGTGGATCACCTGAGATCAGGAATTCGAGACCAGCCTGGCCCACAGAACAAAACCCTGTCTCTACTGAAAATACAAAAATTAGCTGGCCATGGTGGCGGATGCCTGTAATTCCAGCTACTTGAGAGGCTGAGGCACAAGAATTACTTGAACCCAGGAGGCAGAGGTTGCAGTGAGCCGAGATCGCACCACTGCACCCTCTCCTGGGTGACAGAGTGGGACTTTTCTCAAAAACATAAATAATGTAATCCCAGCACTTTGGGAGGCCGAGGCGGGTGGATCACGAGGTCAAGAGATCGAGACCATCCTGGTCAACAAGATGAAACCCCGTCTCTACTAATACAAAAAATTAGCTGGGCACGGTGGCGTGTGCCTGTAATCCCAGCTACTCAGGAGGCTGAGGCAGGAGAATTGCCTGAACCCGGGAGGCGGAGGTTGCGGTGAGCCGAGATCGCGCCATTGCACTCCAGCCTGGGTATCAAGAGCGAACCTCCGTCTCAAAAAAAAAAACATAAATAAATAAGTCTTCAGGGAAACCTGAAGACAAGGGAAGAAGACAAAAATAAGGACACCCACGGAAATGTTAGCCTCCGATACCTACATTTGTAGCTACAACAAACAATAAACACAGCCTAACTTCTAGCCAGATGGACATAAAACCTCACCCTGAAGGCCTGTTTACATAGTCACCCTAAAGGACTGTTTACCTAGTATGTCATGCCTGGCTTTCAACAAAAAATTACAAGGCACGCTAAAAGGAAAAAAAAAAAAAAAAAAAAAATACGGTTTGAATAGACAGAGCAAACATCAGAACTAGACTCAGATATGGCAGATGTTGGATTTGTCAGACTAGGAATTTAAAATAACTGATTAATATGCTAGGGAGCTAGAGCTCTAAAGGAAAAAGGACAATGTGTAGGAAAGGATGGATAATATAAACAGAAAGATGGAAATTATAATAAAGAATAAAGTAATGCTAGAATTAAAAAACTAACAGAAATGAAGAATGCCTTTGATGGGCTTATCAGTAGATTGGACTTGGTAGAGAAATGATACGTAGCTCATTTCACTTATCATGATGTCTTCAGAATTCATCCATGGTAGGACATGTCTCAAAATTTCCTTTCTTTTTAAGGCAGAATAGTATTTCATTGTATGTATGTGTTCTTTGTCCATTCATCCATTGATGAACATTTTGATTGTTTCTAAATCTTCAGTATTTGAATAGTGCTATGATGAATATTTAAGTGTTCCTCTTTAAGGATACCTCTTTGAGATCCTGATTTCAATTCTTTTGGATAAATACCCAAAATTGAGATTGTTGGATCAAATGGTAATTCTACTTTTAATTTTTTGAGGAATCTCCATACTGTTTTCTATAGCATCTGTATGATTTTACATTCCCACCAACAGTGTACTGGAGTTCCAGTTTTCTCCACATATTTGCTAACACTTGTTATCTTTTGTTCTTTTTGATAATAGCCATCCTAACAGATATGAACTG
Source organism: Aotus nancymaae (assembly GCF_030222135.1). NCBI lineage: Eukaryota > Metazoa > Chordata > Mammalia > Primates > Aotidae > Aotus > Aotus nancymaae. The sequence continues at coordinate 4,569,888 of NW_026988412.1, read as the reverse complement.
ATATTTTTCTGTGGTTTTGATTTGCATTTCCCTGATGATTAGTGATGAGCATCTTTTCATATACCTGTTGGCCATCTGTATGTTTTAGGGAGACATTGGAGAAATGTTAATTTAAGTCTTTAGCCCATATTTTAGTCTGTTAATAGTTTCCTTTGCTATGCAGAAACTTTTTAGTTTGATGTAGTCCCACTTGTCTAGACATTTTTGCTTTTTTGCCTGTGCTTTTGGTGTTGTATCGATGAAATCTTTGCCAGTGTTAAGAAGCTTTTTCCCTATGTCTTTTTCTAGGAGTTTTAAAGCGTCAGGTCTCACATTTAAATCCTTAATTCATCTTGAGTTGATTTTTTTGTGTGGTATAAGAGTCCAATTTTATTCTTTTGCATATGGATTTCCAGTTTCTTCCAACACCATATGTTAAAAGACTGTCCTTTCCTCATCATAGATGCTTGACACCCTTGTCGATGATCAGTTGACTGCATTTGCATGGATTGATTTATGGGCTCTCTATTCTGAATGTTCCATTGATCTATATGTCTCTCTTTATGCTAACATATACTGTTTGATTACTGTAGCTTTGTAATATGTTTTGAAATCAGGAGTGTGATGCTTCTAACTTTTTCTTCTTTCTCAAGATTGTCCTGACTATTCATGGTCTTTTGTGATTCCATTTGAATTTTAGTCTTGGTTTTCTATTTCTGAAAAAAAAAATTCAATTGAGATTTTGATGGAGATTTCATAGAATCTGAAGGTTGCTTTATACTATGGACATTTTAACAATATTAAATCTTCTAATCCATGAACATGGATTTTTTTTCTATTTGCTTGTGTCTTCTTTAATTTCTATCATCAGTGTTTTGTAGTTTTTAGCATGGAAGTCCTTTACCTCCTTAAGTTTACTCCTAAGTATTTTATATTTTATCCTTATTGGTGTTATTGTAAATGGGGTTATTTTTCGAATTTCATATTCAGACAGTTTGTTGTTGGTGTATAGAAACACAACTGATTTTTGTATGTTGATTTTGTATCCTACAACTTTACTGAATTCATTTATTAGTTCTAACAGTGTGCAGCATGTGTGTGTGTATGTGATCTTTAGAGTTTTCTGTATATCATGGCATCTGAGCAGAGGCCTGGAGATAAGCCAGCATGCCCATACCTGGGAACTGTTGTTATTCCAACTGAAGGAGTGGCTCACATGCCAGCAAATAGCAGCACTGCAGGCCCAGGGGATGCAGTCAGGGTCTGCAGAGTGTCTTTTCCTCATCTCTCCAGTCCCCACACAAGAGCAGCCACCTCGTCTTGCCTCTTGCTGCCTTAGCCACACCAAAGGCAAGGGTTCTGTTGTTAACTCAGATTTTTTAAAAGGGCAAAGAGGAGACATGTTAAGGGCAGGACACTCATTTGTCATTTTAAAATACCTCCTTAAATTCTTTTCAGTGAAACATACATTTGAATTACTGAAAAGCTATCTATCAGAGTTCTTTTTTTTTTTTCCTTTTGAGACAGAGTCTCACTCTGTTACCTGTGCCAGAATGCAGTGGCGTGATTTTAGCTCACTACAGCCTCTGCCTCCCAGGTTCAAGTGATTCTCATGCCTCAGCTTCCCTTGTAGCTGGGATCACAGGCATGTGCCACCACACCTGGGTAATGTTTGTATTTTTAGTAGAGATGTGGCTTTACCATGTTGCCCAGGCTGGTCTTGAACTTCTGGTCTCAAGTGATCCACCCACCTCGGCCTCCCAAAGTGCTGGGATTACAGGTGTGAGCCACTGCACCTGGCTTCAGAGTTCTTTTTTAAAACTTAGTTTTTTGGCAATGTTGAACATGCAGCTATTAGTTATCTTGATATATCAGGATGATGTTGGCTGCCAATAACAGGAACACTGTCTCAAACACATGTGCTTAAACAAGAAATACATTTGTTATGCCTCATTTCTGGAAGTCCAGAAGTAGAACAGGCCATGGAGTTGCTTGGTACTGCCCTTCACTTTTGTTGTCAAAGACCCAGATCCTTTCCATTTCCCTGCTCTGACATCCTCAGTGTTGACCTCTTGCTATGGCCAGGAGCAAAGTGACAGCAGCAGTGCTATTATGGACTGAATGTTTGTGTCCCTCTAAAATTCATTATGTTAAAGCTGTAACCCTCAGTGTGATGATATTTGGAGAAGGGACCTTTGGGAGGTAATTTGGGTTAGATGAGGTCAGGATGGTAGGGCTGTCATGATAGAATTAAATGCTCTTATAAGAAGAGACACAAGAGCACGCTCTCTCTCTCCTACCATCTGAGGACACAGTGAGGAGTGAGAAGGTGGGTAAGTACCAAGGACCCCATCTAAACCCTACAGCCTAATAGCTTCCAAAGACAGGAAGAGACTCTCTTCTTGGGTCTCTGTTAGAAGCAAGGAAAGCATTCAGTAGACTTCCCCTTGCATCTCGTTGACCAAAATTTGTTCAGAGACCCATTCCTAAGTTAATTACTGGCAAGAGTTACTGTATTTGGCCTAGACTAAGGAAGCCTTTTCTGTAAAAGACCAAATAGTAAGGCTGGACGTGGTGGCCCACACCTGTAATCTTAGCACTTTGGGTAGCCAAGATGGGTGGATTGCCTGACCTCAGGAGTTCGAGACCAACCTGGGCAACACGGCAAAACCCCGTCTCTACTAAAAATACCAATAATTAGCTGGGTGTGTTTGTGCGCACCTGTAATTCCAGCTACTCAGGAGGCTGAGGCATGAGAATCAGTTGACCCTGGGAGATGGAGGTTGCAGTGAGCTGAGACTGTGCCACTGCACTCCAGCCTGGGCAACAGAGCGAGAGAGTCTCCAAAATAATAATAGTAACAATAAATATTTTAGGCTTCTTTTCTCCTCCTTTTCCCTCTCTCTGTCTTCTCTTTCAGTATATGCTTAAGAGCTATACAACATCACGCTGTGACTGGATTTGGTCACCCCTGGCTGGATTTGGTCACACCTTATTAGTGATTCGTCTTATTAGTCTACTGACTAATCACAGTCTACTTCTGAATCAGGCAAGGGGTATTCCCCCATGAGTTATACAAGAGAGAAGTTGATTACTGAACAAAATGGGATTCCACAAAAAGGAAGAAGGGAGGTGGACATTGAGTAGGCAACCACAGCATTGCTAAATTTGGTCCAAAGGAAGGTTAGTGGATGTAGGAAACAGCCAAAGGGACTGAGTCTAGAGACAGAACTCTACCCCAGCAAGGTGTTTGACCTGTGTCTGGTGGGTTAAAATGGGAATGCCACAGGCAAGTTGTCTGGGATGAATAGATATTGTTTTTATAATCAGAAAAAAAATTAAAATCATCTTTCAGAAATGTTCTAAAATTCATTTGTGTGATGGCTGCACAACTCTGAGGATACTAATAAAAACTATTAAAGTGTTAGTGAATTAGTGAATTGTATGATCAGTGAATCATATCTTGGTAGAGCACTTAAAAATAAATTTGAATTCCAAAGCTTAAAAAGCATGTACCGCAGCTCTGTGGTGCTTGCCCTGCAGAGGCAAGGGCACCTTTGGCTGTGGGGCTAGCTTCACGGCTTTCATAGATGGCCTTGGAAATCTTCCCATAATGGGGATGTTTTAATGACCGTTTCTTTTTACATATGTGCTAAATACTCTTCAGGCCGTGCAAAACATTTTGTATTTTATAATCAAAGAGTTGGCATGCTTACAATGAAAATAAAACTGATACAGAAACAGTAAATTACAGGATTTATTTTTGGTCCTTTTCACCTCTTTTTAAAGTGTATTTTCTCTTTTTATGCACTAGGACTCTTTCATTGCACATGTCAATGCAGTCCAGTGGAAGACAGTCTTCAGGCTGGCTTTGCCCGAGCCTCAGATGGTACCAGTGGGCTCAGGATTTTTTTCAACCTGAAAAAAACAGAACCCCTGTTCTGTGAAAGGGTTAAGTTTGGGATCCATAGAGTTATCAAAGAGGGAATGTTACTCATTTCATAAAGGATGTCTGCCACCATTACAAGTGATTCTTGGCTATTTAAAATAGGTGATGGGTTCAGGCAATTTAAGGATGTAGGGAAAAACATGTGGTGGGTTCTCTCTTTAAGGTGGAGGGAAATATGTATTATAAATCCTCCCAGGCCTTCCGGCTCTCCAATTAAGAAACTTATAAAAAAGTCACATAGGAGGGGGTTAGTTCTGAAAATTAAAATGGAGCAGAATGATGAGGTCTGTTCAGAGGCCAAAGTGGGGAAAAGGCAAGGGTTTTGCTTGTGCAGCCTGTGCTACAATGAAGAGGACATTAGTGCAGACAGACGGCACCCTACCAAATGTAGCCCATCATTCAAGCTGTCAGCTTCATCACACTGTTTCCAGGTAAAGAGAAGGAGCCCTTGTTTCCTGGGTAAAGGGAAGGAGCGTTGTTTGCTGACCCCTGGTCCACAGCTTGCCGTGGTCGCCTTGCTCTGCTGGCCTTTGTGTCGCTGTCTCCTCCTTCCCTCTTTTTTGGCATTGTGTTCCCTTCAAGTGGCCCCCTGGAAGGGACCACCCAGGGGGCTGCACAATGGAGACTGAGGTAGCCACCAAAACACAGGTTTTGTAAGACAGACCTTTAAAAGAAAAATACCGTTTAACTATGTATGTGTTTGTCCTTTCTACAACTGTTTTGTGTGGCAAACAAAACCCTGTATACAAACTTCTCTGTGGCTTCACATACAGCTGTTCCAGCCATCGGGTGTCAGCCTTGAGATAGTCGCTTCCAGTTTATTTTCCCAGGACACTAATTCTTGATGTGGTTTCTAGTTACATGCTTAGATTTATGGCCAAGAAATGTGGTATCAAAACAAGCAAATTACACTGGCTTTATTAAACTTTTTTTTATCAGTAGTCCTCAGAGTTGACGGCTGGGTATTGCTCTTGGGTGAAATTTGCCTGTAATGCTACTTGACAAAAGCTAGCAGCCCGGAGTTCAGTTCTCAATAGCCATTTACACCTCTGTAAAAGGATTATCGCTAGCCAATTGTTACACTGTTTAAATCTTAATTTGCATCCTTATGGAGGTAGAGCTTCTACAGACCTCTCTGGTTCCCAGTTGGATTTATGTACCTGTGGATGGGAGAGTCACTAGAGATTTCTCTTATTGATGAGGGTGCTAAATTGCTTCGGGATAACCTGTATGTCACAAATATTGAATTAGCCTCTCAGGTTCCAACTGGCAGGCAATAGTCTGCTTTGGTTCATTAATAATATTTTGTAGCAGTTGTGGTCTTTGAGTGTTTAGTACCTGGATGCATTATTCTACATCTGTTTCAAGTAAAAATTTTCATGGGTCTTAGGAGGATTCTTTATATATATATATGTGTGTGTGTGTGTGTATATATATATATATATATATATATATATATATATATATATATAATTGCGTTTTAGGTTTTGGTGTACATGTGAAGAGCATGCAGGATTGTTGCATAGGTACATACATGGCAATATGGTTTGCTGCCTTTCTCCCCATCACCTATATCTGGCATTTCTCCCCATGTTATCCCTCCCCAACTCCCTACCCCCCGTGTCCCTCCCCTGGTTCCCCTCCACAGACCTCAGTGTGTGATGCTACCCTCTCTGTGTCCATGTGTTAGGAGGATTCTAAATGCTCTTGATTGTAAGCAACAAATTTCCTTGGGAATTATATGCAAAAACCAAAACCAGAACATCATAGTTTTAAAAGTAATGTTTTTCTATCTAGACCATGTATTTTTAAAGATCAAAGCCTGTTTATGTTTAGAATTGCCCTGTCAATAAACAATAGATGAATTTGTCTTTTCATAGTGTAAAGCTGGAACTGCACATCAATTTCAGATGCCCAGCCTAGGCCTGAGTGAGTTCTAATTGTAAGACGGAGTGGTGGTAGGGGGGAGGGTGGACAGGGAGGGAAATTAGCAGGTCAGGAACTTGGCAGGAAGAGATGGTATTAAACTTAAACTGCATTAAATGGATGAAAATTGATGGGAGTTTGGAATGCTTGGTTGGAATGAAAACAAAGCTTGGGGCATTTTAATGACCACCTTATCACCAATTCTACTATTTTTCCCTCATAAAGCATTTGTTCATTTATTAAACAGTTATTAAGTATCCATCTCAGGCATGGTGTCAGCCACCAAATTTAGTGATATTGCATGTGGAGTAAGGAGAATTGTTGTGGTTGCTGAGAGTGGTCAGGATGGTAAACATAATTTAAACAGACTTTGCAGCCTGCAAGTTTTCCATGTAATAGATATGCCAGGCAGAAGGAAAGTAGATACAACTGTTTATAAATGAATATTGCCCTTTTAAGAAACATTAAAGAAATTGAATGCATTGGGTGGAAGGGTTTTTGGGGTACTCCCCAGGAAAGGTTGTTTTGAGCCTATGGGGAAAGCATGGTGGCCAGGCATTCCTGGAGAGGTGAGCCACGGCAAAGGCTTTGGCATTCCAAGAAAGCAACCACAACTAAATAATTTTTTATATTTTAACTTTGGAAAATTTTGAGGCAGTGACTGGATGTTTGTTGATCCTCACAGAGGCTAAAGAAATCATCATGGTTTAAAAATTAAAATACGAAATAAGGAAGCCTGTTCATTTTGCTTTGTTCACACGCTAAAAGAGAACAGAGGGCGAGGAAGCATCCAAGAGGGAACTTATCTTCGTTGATTTGTACCTGAAAAGAATTTTAGTATATGAGGTTAAACAACAAATTTGTTTTGTTTTTTTGTGGGGAGGAGATGGGGGTTGTTTAAAAGAAAAAAAAAAGCAGCCACAGACTTCTACCAGTAAAAGGAGTTTAGTGAGAGAAGGCATTAAAGCAGCTCAGAGCTCCCTTAGGGAGAATGTTTTAGTTTATTCCACTCACAAACCCTCTTTGTTGGGAAATGTCCAACTCCAGCTCCTGCTGGCAGGGAGTACACTGGGATTGAAAGAAAGGAAACCAGGGCTTCAAGGAACAGGACCAGGATGGAAGGTAGGGCTAATCCCATAAGATGGAAGTTGAGTTTCCTAGCCAGTTTTTTTGCATCACTGGAAAACAATCGGAATTGAATAACAAAGGTTGGCTGCCTTGCCTCTTCCCACCTTTCTGAATACAGGGTATTCCTGAATCACGTGTTCATCACTTAGGGAACACATAGGCTTCCCTGAAAAATCAGCTGATGCAAGGCAGATTAATAGGAGAAAAGACTTGTGACATTTATTTTTATGTGCACAGCACAGGGGAATTACAGGAGAATGATTACCCAATAACCCATTGGGGCATGGATACTTTTTTACCCTTCTTCATAGAGGAGGGGAGATGTTGAAAACTGGCAATTTGGGGGATAGTAACTGATTTTTAGGGGAAAATGAATGGACTTGAAGAACATACAGTGGCCTGGGACAAAGTCTGTTGGCCCTGCAGAGTAGACAGTGGTTTGTGACAAAACCCGTCCAGGTGTGTTGACAGACTTAGTCTTTCTTCCTGCAGTGTAAGTTAAGTGAATGAAAATTCAGAGAAGGGACCAGAGGTGATTGTTTTCTTCTTCCAGCAGGTCCAGACTTTAGGCAGATAAGGGAACTTCGGAGAACAATTGCATCCTGTGCTTTAGGAGAGACAGAGAATTGAGAGACAGGAAGGTGAGGAAGATCAGAGAGACCTTGCATCACTGCTTCAGCCCAGCATTTCAAAGTGCTGTATTTTGGGATATCCGCTTCTAAGCCCCAATGTTGGCAAACTTGTTACTATTTATGATCAGGGATTACCACACCATTTTGAGATTGCTGTTCCTTGGAGAAAATAAAATCCGCAAATCGAGCCTATTGTGCCACAACTGAAACACAGTTAACTCACCAAAAAGATAACAATGGCAGGAATGTGTAAAAGTTACCTGGTAGAGTTACAAGGAAAAGTTTATTTTCTGTAGCCCTCATACAGGGTCATTTTTGCCAAGAAGTAATTCTCAGTTTGCAGTTCTGAGCATAGCACCTTTACTCTCTTACTCACTTTAAAAAAACTCTGTGCCTTAATTTCTGTGTTCACAATAGCCTGGAATGGAGTTGTCTCCTAAATTCTGTGTGACTGAAAATGAAGCTAGAGAACAACTATTTTTAATTTGGCCAAATTTTAAAAAATTTATTATATGCTTTAACTGTTGTTAGATAAGATCTACATCTTTAAAGTGCCACTTGTGCATCCCAAGGTTACTTGTCATTCACCTGTCAGACCTCACAGAGAGCAAGGTGATGGGAGGGCTAGTGTGTTGGTGCCAGAGACTGGACACGAGTTCCTCAGGCCAGTGCCCTTCTAGCTGGAATGATTTTGGCAGGAATGCACATAGAAAAAGGAATTGAGGTCTTGAGTTCTAAAATAGTTACAGGGTTTTTATAACACATAGTCTTTACTGTTTAACTCCATACAGTGTTTGAATTCTTTAGTTGAGTTCTTTTCAGCAAAAGAACTGATGAATATTTTATAAACTAAAGTCTGGTATCTGGGAAGAGCACTGTTAGAAATCCTCAGCATAAGCCAGCTCATCTTTTAGCCAGAGAAAGTTCTGAGTTAGAGTAGATCATAAGCTCTGTGCATAGTGCTTGTGGCCAGCTGATTGATCACCTAGTACCAAGGGGGAAAGCCCTGGACTGGTGTAACAACAACATTACAAAAAGTACTGTCGGCCAGGTGCAGTGGCTCATGTCTGTAATCCCAGCACTTTGGAAGGCTGAGGTGAAAGGATCGCCTGAGCTCAAGAGTTTAAGACCAGCCTGGGCAACATAGCGAGACCCCATCTCATTTTTATAAAATATATATACTGTAAAGATAAGTGTGTCATGTGAATTTCTTTTATCTGGGTTTAAGTTTTGGCTTGTCATTCGATATGTAGTATCATTAAGTTATATGCTCAGTGTTGTGGTGAGTGCTGTGAGAAATGTGAAGTAAAATAAAAATTCAGAAATACAGTTGCTATTCTCACCAGGCTTTTGCTCTTGTTGAGAAGACTCGGCAGGCATGACTCAACTATGGAATAGCACAAGGTAAGAAGGTAAGATGTTGTCTCTTTTGTGCTAAAGAATTCAGGGGAAAGAAAGATTCCTGTGAGTAAGGTAGTCAGGGAAGCTTCTAGTGGGCTGTGAGATGAGCTAGTCTAAGTAAGTCTGACACTTAGATTGATCAGATCAGCAAAGAACAAAGGTTATCTAGCATTTGTCCTGACAGGACAATCAAGCATTACTGAGCACTGATGTGCCATGGCATGGTGGTAGTGAGGGGATGTTGGAGGAGTGCAGATGCAGGTAATAAGTAGGTGCATTCTGTGGGAGAATTTGAAAACAATAATAAGACCACTAAAAGTCAGTCTGCCTTCTGTTGCCGGTGCTGGCGGATGCTGCAGTGGGAGCAGGTTCCCTCCATGGGAAGGTGTATTTTATCTCTGCCATCCTAGTGAGCAGTGAAGGACTGTTTCTTTCTCCCTTGCCTCACCTACTTACTGTTCTTCCTCTGCCATCTATAGCACAAGATCAGTACCCTGAATTGTCTCTGGGCCTCGGGTCTCTACTCACCAACTCCATCCTTGCAGGGCTGCCAGGCTAACCCTCTGAAAAACACTGCTTTCGAGCCAGCGATGGCTCAGAAATCTGCAAGCTTATTGCTCTATTCTTTCCAATGTTTCATATTGAATTTAATTCTCCATTACTATCCTGTCACCAGCAGCAACCCCCACCCAGCCAAACTAGTCTCCCTTGCTGGTCCCCACACCTCCTTACCCTGCCATTTCCCATCACTTTTGCCTGTGTCTCTCCTTAGTTTCAAACATCATCTCCCCTTCTCCCTAAAAACCTGCCTGTCTCAGGTTCCTCCTCCTTAGAGCCCCTGGGACTCCAGTGATCTCTCTGTGTCTTTACTGCTTCATAATTCCTGATTGGTGGCCTGCTCTTTACCTCTCACCATTGATTACATGTTCTCTTTTACTGCCCTGAAATCAGCTCATCATTGGTGGGGCCTCTGAAGGGCAGGTGTTATTCTGGGAATTGAGTGATAACAAGATAAAGGCTTCCAGGAGGAATTAGGATCCAAATTTTGCCTAGGCAATAAGCGGTATTCATAGGTGCAATAAGTCAGATAGGCCTGAAGTCTGGAAGCTTTGGGGCAGCAGAGTGGAGGAGTGAAGGACCCAACTCAGGTCTGACCTATAAGAACTAAGAATCCAGGCTTAGAGTTTAGACGGAAGCTTGGGACTTGGCAAGGAGCTGGAGCACCAACAGTGTGGGTAAGAGTCAAGAATAGCACTTGAATCCTGTGTGCCTGTTACCGTTTCCTTCCCAGTGTAAAGATACACTTCAGAGTAGGGGTAGGCCTGAGTCTGCAGTTGTCACTCACCCTGCAATAGATGGACCACGTCTCCTTCATCCTTATCGCATCAGGCACATGGCCATCAACTAGGTCCAGTAACTTCACCAACTGAAGTACTATTTACAGATTAGTACTTTGCAAATAACATATTGCTTTATAAGTTGCTTTGTAACTAATTTTCATTTTCTTTTTGGGGTATGTGTTGAATATTCCCAACTACAAATGTGAACAGCCCCTTTAAAGTAGAAACACTGTTTTGTCTTTAATATCTTCTCTTGTAGCTTTTTAGAATCATGCATCCCCCAAAATAGACATTTTTTTTAAAGATAGTAACTAACCAATCTGTTCGAAGGCTACTATGATGCAATGACAGACCTAACCTAAAACAGTGACCAAATTGTTAGACTTTTATCACTTACCCAATAGACTGGATATAGATAATAAAGGATAAATCCCTCTTTCCATACTTTCCTATTCTTATTAAGAATAAAGAAAATTTTACAATAGGATCTGAATGAAAAACTGATAGTCATTTTTCTACATTCAGAAATAGAGGACGTAACCTATACTTCAGCCAGAAGTTTTCAATTTCTTAGCAGTGACAATTTAAGTAAATTTCATACGAGTTGTGGGGATCTAACTTTGTTATGATTGACAATATAAAATTAGCCTTTTCTGCTGTTAAGATTATCTAGCATACCTATCAGTCAGGTGGAATGTGGAATGAGATTGCCCAGCTGTGGATTTGAACATCAGTAAAGTCAACAAAGGGTTAAAAGTTACTTCCTCTGATGGATTTAAAATTGCCGCATACAAACAAACAAGTTTTTCAAACTGCCCCATTTTATATCTTTGTTGAGAGAGAGTATAGTTGCTGCATTTTAATGTTCAGATTACATTACAGATATATTGCAGTAAACCATGAAGAACCACCATAGATTCTAGAAGCTGGCAATCTGTGCTTATATAAGCAACTCCTGCAGCACCTGTTTTATTTTATAAGTTCTGTAATCACAGTGACATTCTGAAAGAAGACCTTGAAGCTCACAGAGCAGCCATCCTTACTAGCTCCCAGGACTCCTACCTGGGGGTGACAGCAATGAAAAGCAAGTCAAGTCTTACTGGCTTGACATTGCTGTCGTGATGGGATGGCCATTCTTGTTCCTAAATGCTCCAAAATCAAAAAGATCGCCAAGTTGCAATCCTCTTATTAAAATACATCTGCACTGTTTACTAGCAGAGAACAGATTACTACTCAGAAGTGGTCAGTAGATGCATGTCTGTGAAAGCTCCTCTGAAGGGACCTTGTTTGGCTGGCCAAGTGAGCACGTGGCTTTGGGTCTGCTTAGCCTACAAATGGTGCTGTCTTCCTCACCTGTCATGTGCCATTTAGGCTGTTTTATGTTAATGATATAAATAGGGAAGATATTTAGAGGATTCGGCTTAAATCTAGTACACATTGGATTCTATCAAAGGGTGGATAGAAACCAGGATAATAGTCTTTAAAGGGACCTTGTCACAAGAAAACTTCACCAGATTAAGTGGCTCCGTTTTACATTAACTTCTGCATCTGTACTTGTAATGTTGACGCTATGGAAAATGCTGGAAATGACCTTCCCGGTCAGTAGCTTTTCAACCTAAGGCAGTAAAGGGCAATTCAAGAAAACCCTCTTTCCATTTTTATCATGCAAAATAAAAACCACAGTCTTAAAATACTCCTTTACAACGTGGTGGAAGAAGCTGGCGTGGAAGAAGCTGGCTTGGGAGGAGTCCTTCTGAGCTCTCTAGGTCATTTGGTGATTATGTGTTAGAAGGCTCTTTAATCTCCTGTTTCTTTTTCACTGCCTTTTATATCTGTTTATATACTATTTGGCATAAACCACAGTTGTGGTGTAGCATGGGAAGGATATATGCATTTATAATTCTCTGTGCAAACTGAGTTGTTAAACTAAATGGTTCATTTTGTGACTCTCTTAACCTAGGCTGCCAAACTGTGATTATGGGTGATAAGCCATGATGTCTGCACGTGCTAGACTATGATTGTTAGAGTTTCTCATCATTCATGATAGAGCATTGATTTCCATTATGAAAGGTTGTGTTTTACATGACTATTGATCTACAGTTATGTGTAAATCAGCCTTCCATAAGAAATGATCTTTCTTTATGACCACCACAAATATTTAAATTAATATCTGGAGCCTTCAAAATTGTTTCTTTACCACAATCATGTTTTAGAGCCAGATAAAGAAGTCAAGAATGTTTTCTGCTGTCAGCATTACATTCTGCTGCAGTTAGAATTGCCTCATACGTTGTGACTGGAGTTTAATGCACACTGATTGTCACTGGTTCACTCTCTAGCCTTGAAAAAGTGCCAAGTATTTGTGACCTTTGAGAGAACAGCAGTCAGGTCTTTAAATACAGATTCTTTCTAATGGATTTTATTCACCAGGCTCCCCTGCTGCCCTCCTTACTCTAGCTTCCCCTTGTGCCCTTTAGCACCCAGAAGTCCCTGCTGGGGACTCCAAGTCTAAGTGAAATAGACCTGTCTGCTTTGTGATCATCACCTGGCCAGTTTGATCAACCATTGCAAAAACACTGGTTTGGAGAGATTGATTTATTATTGTTCTTTAATGGTTAATAGCTCTGGTGTCATAGAATTCTTTTTTCCTTTTTTTTTTTTTAAGACAGAATCTTGCTCTATCACTGAGGCTAGAGTGCCATGGCATGATTTTGGCTCACTGCAACCTCTTCCTCCTGAGCTCAAGGGATTCTTGTGCCTCAGCCTCCTGAGTAGCTGGGATTACAAGTGTGCATGCTAATTTTTTGTATTTTGGGTTTTTGTATTAGCACGTCCTGCTAATTTTTTGTATTTTTGGTAGAAGACGGGGTTTCACCATGTTGGCCAGTCTGGTCTTGATCTGCTGGCCTCAAGTGATCTGCCTGCCTCTGCCTCCCAAAGTGTTGGGATTACAGGCGTGAGCCATCACACCTGGCCTAGTGTCATAGAATTCTAATCCAAGCAGAGTGGAAAGGCTTTGACTGGTTACAAAGTCCTTAAAGGAGTGTGTGGTATAGCAGCAGCTTACATTTATCTCTTTAAGCTTGATCTGTAGAATGAGACACCACCCGCGGTAGCATACTCTAGATCAGCAGTCCCCAGCCTTTTTGACAGCAGGAACCGGTTTCATGGAAGACAGTTTTTCCACTGACCGGGGTTATGAGGGTGTGGGCAGGGGGATGGTTTCAGGATGATTCAAGCACATTACATTTATGGTGCACTTTATTTCTATTATTATTACATTTTAATGTATAATAAAATAATTATATAATTCACCATAATGGAGAATTAGTGGGAGCCCTGAGCTTGTGTTCCTGCAACTAGACTGTCCCATTTGGGGGTGGTGGAAGACAGTGACAGATCATTAGGCATTAGATTCTCATAAGGAACATGCAACCTAGCTCCCTTGCATGCACAGTTCACAGTAGGGTTCATGCTCCTATAAGAATCTAATGCTGCCCCTGATCTGACAGGAGGCAGAGCTCAGGAAGAGCTGATGCTCTGCCCTCCTGCCACTCACCTCCTGCTTTGTGGCCCAGTTCCTAGCAGACCACATACCAGTACCAGTACGTGGCCCAGGAGTTGGGACCCCTGCTCTAGAAGATAATGTGAAGATTTCTGAATTTCTGCTCACAAAATGAAGCATATTGAGAGAAAAAAAGAACAAATCACTCTTGTCATCATTAATGGTTTATATTATATCAAGGATTAAGACTTTCATATGGGCCAAGAGGCCTATGCCTTTAATTCCAGCACTTTGGAAGGCTGAGGCAGGTGGATTGAGCTCAGGAGTTTGACGCCTGGGCAACATGGAGAAACCATGTCTCTACAAAAAATACAAAAAAATTAGCATGGTGTGGTGACACACACCTATAGTCTCAGCTACTCAGGAGGCTGAGGCCGGAGGATTACTTGAGGCCAAGATGTCAAGGCTGCAGTGAGCTGTGATTGTGCCACTGCACTCCAGCCTGGGTGACACAGCAAGACACTGTCTCAAAAAAAAAAAAAAGTCTCATATGCGATGTTTACTATTATCATGTAGAGGACCAAGCTATTGTTTTGTGATTGGAAGGCCTTTCAAGTACGTGAAATTAATTATAGACAATTTAAAGTATATTTCTTTATTACATTATTAAAGAATTACGTGACATCAAACTTTGTTTTTTCTATGTGTCATCAATGTTATAAATTTTCCAATGTAAAGTAGACAAAACAAAAAAATCTCCTTTAAATCCTTGTACCACTTTGCAAATTTTCTGATATGGCATGTTTTTGTAGTGCCATGGGCAAAACTCCATTTAAGGAAGCCATGGCTCTTGTCCTCTTGCCTCATCTGTCCTGAAATAAATCTGCAAGTCAGCTTGCTTTTGTGCTTTAGGGGTTGTGTTAGTTGTTCAGAAGTCACAAACCCTAGGTGCTGTACCTCCTTCAACAGCTCATTTTTCATTTGACCTTGTGCAAGTCAATTAATTGATTTTGCCCTTTTGTGGGAAAAAGTATAATAATTATAGGAAACCTTAACTAGTTTTTCTTGCTAGGACCCAAGGGTTGTTGCAATTGAGTGGCGTATTAGTAACCAGAGTCTTGCCTTGGTTTTGCTTCTGCAGAAATTCACGTGCATTAGCCACCAGAGGGACTGTTCTCTGCTAATTTGACTCACTTAGCTATTTAACTAATTTAGTTCATCCTAATTAAACTTGCTTTCAAGCCAAAAGCATAGTTGTCTTACTTATTATAAGAAATATACCTGCGGAACAGGCTAGAATTTGCTGATGACTGGTCAGTGCATTTTTCCTGAAATGCAGGGCAGTCTGTTAAGAAACCGAATATAGATGCAAAGGTCAAGATAAAGGAATTGGGTAGTTTAATGACATCATTGCTGTATGATATTAACCAAGAAAGGCAAGTTGCTGAAAGGTCTTTCCATCAAACTCATCAGAAGCCTTAGAATCATTCTTTGGAAGCTTTTAAATACGTTAAAGGATTCTAGTGACTCATCTCACTTTATGAAAGTCCTGGAAAAAAATAGGGTTAGGTCAGGCACCAGTTATAACAATTAAGATTTATTAAGGAAGGTTCTGAATTATACCTAGGCTTACTTTTTTTTCCAGAGGTTTTATTATGAAATTTTTCAAACGTAAAGAAAAGGAATCATACAGTGATCATTTGTATACATACCACCCAGATTCTACTGCTGACATTTTGCTGCACTCTTATATTTGTTTATCCATTCTTCCATCAATCTCTTATTTTTATACATTTCTAAGTAAGTTGCAGATACTAGCATACATTTAACTTTTTACTTCGACATTTTTAAACATTTGAAGTCTCATATACCCATTACTCAGATTCACCAACTGGCTACATTTCATTAATCTTGTTTTATCTCTTTCTCTAACCCTTTTTTTCTTGAGTAGTTTAAAACAGACAGCATATCATTTCACTCACAAATACTTACACCGCTAACATATAAGGATTTAAAATATTATTATTTAACATAACAAAATTCTTCAGTTTATCTAATACCTAGTCCTTGTCAGTTTGCCTTGCTTATCTCAAAAAATGTTTTTTTACATTTGTTTTGTTTGAATCAGAGTTCAAATAAGGTCCACATATTGCAATTGGCTATGTCTCTGAAATCTCTTTTAATTTTGTAACATTCCCTCCCTCTGTTTTTTTTATACTATTGATTTGTTGAAGGAATTGGGTCATTTACCTGAGAGAATTTACATTCTTTATTTGGTTGGTATGTTTAACCAGTTCCTCTTTACTCTTTATTACCTGTAAACTGGTGGTTAGATCCAAATATGTGATTAAGTTCCAGGCCAGTTATTTTGGCAAGAAAATGTCTTGGGTAGTGCTGGTACTTAAAACCGGGCAGCTCATGATACTTGGTCACCCCATGGTTAGTGATACTAAGACCGATCTGTAGGTTCAGATGTTGGAAGGTTGATGACTTCAGTACAGAAGTTTACTATTATGTAATTTTTATAAAATTATGACCATTTCCTAAACAAATTCATTAATTTGGACTTACAAAATGGTGACTTTTCTAATTTGATTATTTCTTCTGCATTTATTGGAAGAACTTTCCCTTATAAACTACTTGGTGACTCTGAAATGCGTTTATTTAGCCACAAAAGCAGGAGAAATGCTTGATTCTGTTTCTTTACCAATTTACAGAATAATGAATTGTTGCCCTACCAGCCTCCAAAAGCTTTAGAGTTTATTTTTATTTTGTCTTTATTGTGGTTTAAAAACATGTAAAATTAACCATCTTAACCATTTTGAACTGTACAGTTCGGTATTGTTAAATATCTTTACTTTGTTGTACAGCAGATCTCCAGAATGTTTTCATCTTGGACAATCTATATCCATTAAACAACTCCCCATTTTTCCTTCCTCCCAGGCCCTAGCACCCACTATTCAACTTCTGTCTTTATGAATTTGACTGTTCTAGGTACTTCATGTAAGTGGGATAATACAGTATTTGTCCTTTTCTGACTGATTTATTTCACTTAGCATAATGTCCTTGAGATTCATCTATGTTGTAGTATGTGACAGGATTTCCTTCCTTTTAAGGCTGAATCAAAAGATTTTTATTTTTATTTTTTAAATTTTGTTTATGTATTTTTAGATGAACTCATGGATTTTTATGTATTTCCCTGTATTTCAGTCCATTACAGTTATTGCTGTTTAAATTGTCCCATCTGACAGTGGGAGCTTCCTCAAGATACCCCCTCCCCATCTTCAGTTATTTTGACACAGCTTGGAGAGCTTCTTTACTTTCTGATACAAGAAGAAGTTTCAGGTTCATCTTGTGCATTTCCTGCCCCAGCCCTGAGTAGGGCGTTTCTTTAAAGAACTCTGGTTCCTTTTAGTATATAAATACCCAAACCTGGGCAACAACATGGGCTTTCTTTTTAACTCTTTCCTAATATCTTAATTTTTAAAATGTTGTAAGTAGACCATGGTAAGAGTGTAACAACAACTGCTGTTGAGATGAAGATGTGGTCTATTTCTCTTAACTACATGTAGGAGACTGATCATCTATGCAGTGATTCAAAACCATTGTTATTCTTTAGAATCACTCTGTGAGCCTTAAAAATCCCACTGACCAGGCCGGGCGTGATGGCTCACACCTATAATCTCAGCACTTTGGGAGGCCAAGGCAGGTAGATTGCTTGAGTTCAGGAGTTTAAGACAAGCCTGAGCAATATGGTGAAAGCCTGCCTCTACTAAAAATGCAAAAATTAGTCAGTCTCATAACCCAGTCTCTAAATAAATAAATAGATTAAAATTTTAAAATAAAATTGAAAAAATCCCACTGGCCAGGCCACACCCCAGACCAATTTTACTGGACTCTGTAGGGGTAGCATCAGGCACCCAGATTGTGCAAAGCTCCCCAGGTTGTTCTGTGTGCGGCAAAAGTTGAGAATACTCATTTAGCAATGAAATAATAACCAAAGTTTTTAAAAATTAAAAAAAAAAGATACTTGGATCTCAAAACTCCCTTAGTCCAGAATATATTGAGTTCCAGACTTTTCTGGATAAACTGTCTTCTACTAACATAATTGAGGCCTTTAAAAATGTGGGAATCTTATAATATTACAAATCTATAGTGAGTGTCCTGTTTCTGTTTTATAGACCTGGACAAGCACCAGACTCAAGCAGACCGAGGGCACAGGTGGGTCAGCATGTTGCCACCTTGAAAGAACATGATAATTCTCTCAAAGAAGAGGTAAGTAGCTAAACTATATGAAGTTTTCCCAATCGCAGATGTGGACCAGAGGGCAAAGTTAGTAATTTTTACTTAAAAAAAAAATACATCT
Source organism: Aotus nancymaae (assembly GCF_030222135.1). Classification (NCBI taxonomy): domain Eukaryota; kingdom Metazoa; phylum Chordata; class Mammalia; order Primates; family Aotidae; genus Aotus; species Aotus nancymaae. Next base: position 4,551,665 of record NW_026988412.1, on the reverse strand, counting down.
CCAGATGTGCAAGTTACTAATTTGAGGAAATGTTATATTTGAAAAAAAAAAAAAAAAGACGATAAGAAAAGTAGTAAGTGAGGTTTTGTGGTTGGTTGGTTTTTAACTTTCTGATCTCAGGCCTTCTGCATAATGTTTTATATAGGAATTCATTTTCCAAGAAATATCGAGGCATCTTATAACACTCTGTTTTTCCATCTCCACGCCATACTTTAGAAATACTGTGTAGTCATTCATGTCAATTCAGCAAATACGTATTGATCCATCACTGTACACAGATATCAGCCCAGATCCATTGGAGGGAAAGGGACAAATGAAATGTGGCCCTTCCTTCTGGGGTCTGACACCATGGGATGCATGTAACAAGAAAATGGCAAAAACATGGGCTTTCAGGAAAGAGAGCCAAGCTAAGACTCCTAGAGAACGCTTAAATGACAGGTTTTTGATGGTGTGAGTTGCATGGGGGCAGAAGCGACAAGAAAGGGTTGCCATGAGCCAAAGAACACACTGCGGAGCCCAACACATATTCAGGCAACAGAGCCATCCTGAGGCCGAAGCGTGGGCTCAAGTCTGGGGATGGTAAGAAGGAGCACAAGAGGTAGTTTCCTGCCATGCTGTGCAGCATCCAATGCCAGGCCAGGGAGACTGTGTTTAGTTTCGTAGCTTTTGAAAAGCCACTGGAGCTTTTTGAATAGAGCTGTGATAGGATTTCTGCAGTGCCTTAGGGAACTTCATGTTTGGTTTGGGACTGAGACATTGAAGGAGAGAGCCCTGCAGTGGTTCAGGGAAGAGGAAGAAGGGTCCTGATTTGGGAGCTGGTGCCAAGAGAGAGTTTGAAGATGAACAGAAAATGGAAATGGATGGAGCAAGTTCCCAAGGAAATTGTGAAGGGAGGAACCAGAAGCCCAAGTTTAGAGCATGTCCTTTGGCATATTCTGTCCTCATTCCCTAGAAAAGCCACACCAAGGGAAACAGCCTTTCTTCTAGGTTGAATGTCTTGGGAATGTGTCTTGCTTCAAAGCATGTTTTTTCATCCTTATACATAATATAGAATTTTCTGGCTTTGATTCTTTTTAAGGTGTTTTAAAAACTATTATTACCATGCTCATAGTTCAAGGATTATATATCTGCACCTTCTGGAGACAAGCGTTGCTGCATCTGTCTTAAAGTCACATACCCACGTAGCTATGCCATCTAAAGCCTCTAGCATTGCCCCCCAGCCTTCCAGAGCACCTTTAGTCCTACTCAGACACCTCTTTACTTGCCGCTCCAATTACGACAGTAGCAGGACTTTTGTTTTTTAGCATTTCAAAATACATATATTCAGTAATAGGACGGACCCACTAATCCCATGCGCACAACCCAATTCACATGTGTTGTTACCATTGCACCGTATTTGTTTCAGACCCCTTCTCCTCATGGTCCACCTTTCCCTCATCTTCGAACCCCACTCCCTTCCTCCTCCTCGTGTCCTCCCTCAACTTCACCCACCTCCTCTCTCTTCTGCTCTTTCTCTCTTCTCCTTCTTCTCCTCAAACTTCCTTCCCTTCCCCTTTGCTTTAGGGGGAAGAAATAAATTTTTAAAAAGATAGATACAGCCCCCTGTATGCCTCTTATAGATTTCACGCCCCTTTTCAAAGATAACCTAGATCAATTCCTTCTCTGTTGATGAATGTAGATCTTTTTTGTTGTTGTTTGTTTTTTTGAGACAGAGTTTCGCTCTGTTGCCCAGTCTGGAGTGCAGTGATGATCTTAGCTCACTGCAACCTCCACCTTCTGGGTCCAAGCGATTTTCCTGCCTCAGCCTCCCAAGTAGCTGGGACTACAGGCACATGCCACCATGCCTGGCTGATTTTTTTTTAATTTTCAGTAGCGACAGGGTTTCACCATGTTGGCCAGGCTGGTCTCAAACTCCTGACGTCAGGTGATCTGCCTCCCTCGGCCTCCCAAAGTGCTGGGATTACAGGTGTGAGCCACCATGCCCAGCTGATGAACGTAGATGTTAAGAAAGATATTGTTTGGGTTTTATTGTTCCTTTGATTTAGCACTGTCTTATAACATCATTATTTTTTATACTTGTTCACTGCAAGTATATCACATCTCAGGCATTTTAAGGGTAAAATAAGTGTTGATTGGCTGTCTTTTGCCATCTAATCTTTTTTTAAAAAATGGTATTGTTTATATTAGAAAACATGGTCCAAGTCCCAATCAATCAATCTACTCATAATTTTTCCAATAATGAGAGGGGGTGCTGTCCAACTAATAACTAATGAATCAAATTATATTCTGCCTCCATAATAGATCTTTGTTCGTTTTTAAATCATTGTGATCTCACTTTAGTGACAATCATAAAAATTACCAATACATTAATGACAAAATCTAGCCTTAAAAATGGAAGTAAACTGGTAATTTCTCATACAGTTAGGTTGTGGTTGAAGAAATGCACAGCCCCAAAGAACAATATTAACAAAATGATGCAAGCAGGGCAAGCTTGTGAACTTAAGGATAAAATGCTTTTGTAAGTCCTAGAACTGTTTTGGTTTACGTGTCATCCTTTTTCAATTAGTAAAATAAAGTGTCTTCGAGTTGTTTCTGTGTATTGAAACCATGTACGCATTTAGTAAATGCTAAGGTTAAATCTCTCTCTTTAGATAAAATCTTGAAAGTAAGTGATTTTCAAAGTTTAAAAAAGCTCTACTAGAAACTACTTTGTTAAGAGTCTAATGAAGCTCAGAAATACTTACTTTGATCTCTTGGGTAAATGGCTAATTAAAAAGCCGCATGTAAATGATGTTTACCTGTGGGTCCCTGTGCTGTCAGCGAGTCAATCCCTTCTCTTGAGTAAATACATCATCAAAGCCACAGAAACTCAGATTATGTCCCCTGGAGACCAGATAAGGTCCGCAGTGCCCGCATAACCTATTAGGCAATTACATAATTGAGCTGCATGCTTTTAAATCAGAAAAATTCGTAATTACTTTTTGTAGAGAAAAAATGAGTTGGGTGCTTCATTAAAATACAAAATGCCTTAATATTACTTTTCTCCCAATGGATATCTGTTTCCACCCTGGAGAACTTTGTCACAGCAGAGCAACTTGCTGGTGACACTCATAGAGTAGATCGGGTCCTGCCCTCACCATACACACAGACCAGTTTTATTCACCAGGAAGATGCTTTCCCCAAATGCTGGACTGTTTTCTCGTTCTTATCTCCTGCATACTCATTTGCTGGGTCATATAAATATCTTCCCAATTTAAAAAAATTGCTGCACAGATAAAATCCCTTCATTCCCTTTAACTTAGAACTCAAGTGATGATGCTTGCTCTTTAAAGACCAAGAAATTACTTCCAGTGTCCAAAAGGAATGTTCTTGAACCTTGAGGAAGAGTCAGTTAAATCTGCATATTAGGGGAAAATATTATCTGCTGTCCACATCCATGATTTTTAATTATTTTACTTTTCTGTGTCTGTGTTAGTAACACTGGTTTGCATATAGAAGGGAATTTAGTTTTGTCAGGTGCGTTTGCATTCGTTTTCTCTTTGTATTTGTACCACAAATAGCAGAAATTGGATTTCTTTAGAGCTAGCATATGTTTTCTTTTAAAAACAAGCATTAAAAAAGTCTTGAAATAGTAAGATAAACAAAAAGAAGAAAACTGGTCATGATCCTACTATTCTGCTATTTATATATAACCCTGTTAACATTATGATATATGGTTTTTAATATTTAATATATTTATTTGGGAGGCCAAGATGGGCGGATCACCTGAGGTCAGGAGTTCGAGGCCAACCTGGGCAACATGGCAAAACTCTGTCTCTACTAAAAATAGAAAAATTAGTCAGGTATGATGGCACGCACCTGTAATCCCAGCTACTTGGGAGGCTGAGGCACAAGAATTGCTTGAACCTGGGAGGCAGAGATTGCAGTGAGCCGAGATTGCGCCACTATACTCTAGCCTAGGTGACAGAGTGAAACTCCGTCTCAAGAAAACAAAAAAAAATTCAGTATGTTGAAAAACATAGATTGCATTATTTGTACACATCACCTTGTTTTTATATCCCCATATGCTTCAAGGTGAACTCTCTTTCATACCATTACATGTCCTATTTACATCATTTCAAATGGCTTTCTAGAGGTCCCCTGTCTACTGTCACTTCAGTCATTTACCTGTTGTTCAACATTTGTTTCTAATTTTTCCTCTAGTAAAAAAGTTTAGAAGAGTATCTGTGCAATTCAGATTTTACAAATATCTATAATATTTCCTTAGAATGAATTCCTAGATGTAGAATTATTAGGTCAAAAGGTGGGTATATCTTTCAGGGTTTTGCTATGCATGGCCAGATCTCACTCTAGAAGGGTCATCAGAGTTACCAGCAATGGATGAAAATATCATTTCTCTGAGTTCTTTATGAAATTAGATACTATCAACTTTTTTTTTAGGGGCACCAATTTGAGAGATGAAAATGACATCCAATTTTTTTTTTGTTCATTTGACCTTTTTATTACAATTGAGATCAAACTTTTTCTCTACCTATTTATTAGCTATTTGTATTTCTTTTTTCATAATCTGCCAGCTCATGTTCTTTGCTCATTTTTCTATTAGGTTAGTAATATGTTTTCTTATTGACTTGCAAAAACTTTTTGAATATAAATTTGGACATTTTGTTGCAATATTTTTAGCAGTTTAACTTTTGTCATTTATTTTTCTTAGTGGTGTTTTGGACATAATGTCGTTTCCATTAATATCTTCATCTGTCTGTTTATATGTTTGAATATCACAACCATTAAATTTTTGGATATAATTTAAGAGTCAGCCTAGATCATTCTTGGGGTTCTAGACATAGCAAGATTAATACTTAAACTGAACACGGAGGAAAATTCTAGTAGAACTGAGCTAATAATTAAAGGAAGAGCACTGTGGGTGTAATTCGTTGAACGATTTATCTGCCATAATGTCTGAAATATGGAGGAATCAACATCAGTCATTCCACAAGTAGTGTGTGCCCTGACATTTAATTTCCAAGCGCTTTCTCCTGACTCCTGGGAAGGCTGAAAAGTGAGAGGGTGGTTTGTTGGTATTGACTTAGGCTTCAGACTGCTGAGAACAATGAAACAATCTCTAGTTATCTCTTCTGGGCTCCAAATGTACATGATTCAAAGAGAGCCTTTATTAGTAACAGGTAAGTTGAAACCCATGCGCTGTTCATTCATAAGCACTATCAGAAAGCCTGTGGTAAAATTGTTGTCTGGTGATATTTTTTCAGAGAATTAGCGCCAATTTGCAGAACCCATTCAGTCCCAGCATGAAATGTAATAAAGCAACCTGTTAACTCTTCTCTGAGCTTCTCTGTGGGTTAGTGTCATCAGTCTCAGATTGCAACCTTCATATTGGAGGTTTCCCCTGAAATATACTTTTCTGGACCATCTGCTAACAGTACATCTTGAGAATGTGTTACAGATGTTTTCCTGACTGCAGAAGTTGTTTTTGCCAGGCGCGGTGGCTCACACCTATAATCCCAGCACTTTGAGAGGTTAAGGAGCACAGATCACCTGAAGACAGGAGTTCGAGACCAGCCTGGCCAACATGGTGAAACCCCATGTCTACTAAAAATACAAAAATTACCCTGGTGTGATGGCACACGCCTGTAATCCCAGCTACTTGGGAGGCTGAGGCACAAGAATCACTTGAACCTGGGAGGCAGAGGTTGCAGTGAGCTGAGATCACACCACTGCACTCCAGCCTGGGCGAGAGAATGAGAGTCCGTCTCAAAAAGAAGTTGTTTTTGACTAAAAATCTATGACCTATTCTTGTCTCTCCTTGTCTCAGGCTACTTTTGTCTTTGTCCCTGCTTATCATCTTTGATGAATTATCTATAGAATTATCTTAAAAGATATGTTCTTTTATAAACATTTCTATCAAAAAAGTAACAGAAATCCTGGAGATAAGTATTGAGTAGTAAAGATAAATGGGATAAAATACAGATAGTCCCAGACTTCCAGTGGTTCAACTTACAATTTTTTGATTTCACAGTGGCGTGAAAGTGATAGGCATTCAGTGGAAACCATACTGCAAATACCCATACAGCAATTGTATCTTTCATTCTTAGTATAGTATTCAGCAAATTACATGTGAAAATCAACATTTTATAATAAAATAGGCTTTGTCTTACCCATCCATAGGCTAATGTAAGTGTTCTGAGCAGTTTAAGGTAGGCAAAACTAAACTGTGATGTTCAGATGGTTAGGTGTGTTAAATACATTTCCAGCTTACAGTTTTTTCAACTTGTGGTGGGTGTATTGGATGCATTGGATGTAACTCCTTCATAAAGGAGCATCTGTATACAAAATAAATTAAACTAGCAATGCAGTATGCTCACCACATTACTTACCTCAGCATGGAAAAGAGGGCTCAATGTAGAACCACTAGCAATGGCGGTATTCTTATCAAGCATACAAGGACTCATTGGAAGGGTGTTCATGGTAGATTCCAGAAGCAGGTACAGTGCAATGGTCCTTGTATGCAATTGGGAGAAGGGGCATTGATTGTAACCAGCCTTGACCTGGGCTTCAAAGGCAGGACCCTATGCCTTCCCCTTAGTCTGCAGAAATGGGGATACTGAGCAGGTCATCCCAACAGAGTTATCACAGTGGAGTGAAATCCCGGGAGTAGTTTCTAGAAACAGAGGAAAAGCCCCTAGTCACTAGAACTGTACCACAGAAAGGTCCTGGCTGCAAGGCTAACTTGACACCAAGTTCTTTGGCCAAGGGGACTAGAACTCCTTAAATTCCCTTAATCGGCTGTTCCAGCTCCTAGGGTAGGCCATGGGTCCAGGAGGTCAGCCAGTCCTAGGGAGGGCAGAAGGCAAGAACTCTGCAGGGATGTCAGGACTAAAGGCAGTTGCCTTGAAGTGTCTGAAACACCAAACCTGCAAGGCCAGACCATCCATGCTCTGCTTTAGTGATTCTCCCCGTCAGCGTGTCTTCACCTTCTTTCATGTTAACAAGGAAGGTTATTTTTCCCACCTTGTTCACTGGGTAGTTACGTTGTTACCACTTCACTCTTGGACTAAAGATGACCTGTGAACATTTGTCCAGTTCTGCTCTTCATGTTAATTTTAAACTCTCATGTGCATTTCCCACAATTGGGTTGGACACTACCTAGTATTTACTGTCATTATCAGATAGCAGTTGGTCACCACCACCACCACCACTGAGGTTTCCTCTCCAGCTACCTAAGGAAATCGCCACTTGTCAATAGGAAATGAGAGAAATGTACACTCTGGCAGCAGGATAATGTGATCAGTGGTTATCTACTGAAAGTTTAACTCTTGTTATGAGCATATTTTTATTTCTTGGGGGAAAGTACTGACCTGAAAATCAAGAGACATGGCTACTACTAACCCAGGTCCCGTGAATTGCCCCTTTTTCTCCACCTCTAAAGTTGGCTCTGATAAAAACCTGTGTCCTTATCCTTGCTCAGGACACATGATGTATATAAGTAAGACAATGCCTTTGAAAAAAGATAAGCAATGTGGTGGGTGAGTTCCCCCAGATCCCCAGCCAACTTAGAGGCAAAGTGCAGACCATGTTAGTACTTGATTGAAGATTGGGATTTAGAATAAGGCAGTTATCTTTTTGCTCAATGCATCCTCTTCAGTTACAAATTTTTCTGCAATCTTCTTGTTTAGGGGAATTGTATGGGTCATTTTTAGGAGGATATGGATATTGCAAGGTCACATCTTTCCAAATCTCTTTCCCAGTTCAGAGTAATTCTGTCTGACATGCCTAGAAAATAGGATTCATGTAATGACAGAATAAATTTTTCCTTCAGAAAGGAGGTCTGAGGCTCTACCATTTGTATATATCAAAGGGAGGATAAACCTGCCCAGATTAACAGAGGTAGTCACATTTCTTATACATACTTCACAAGCAGAAAAACATTTCTGCATAATATAAGATTCAGCCCTCAAAAAGTGTATTATTGTGAGGGTAACTTGCAAAGAATTAGATTATAATAGAAAATAACCAGGTGTTATTTATCTTGACATTTTAATTTTATTTAAATGTAGGAAACAAATTAAATCCTAAGTAAAGCTTAACTTAAAATTATATTTGAAGGCTATGTCTTTGAGACCAAGGGAAATGTGGCTACAGTTTTTTATTTCTTTCTGCTTTTCTTTTTTTTTTAATACTGTAGGCAACAGCATTATTGAGAAAAGCCCTTACAGAAGAGTGTGGCCATAGGTCAACTGTTCACAGTAGCGAATCATCTTGCAGCTTGTCATCTATTCTGAATGACAACAATGGAGTAAAGGAAGCCAAACCTGCTGTATGGCTCAACAGTGTTCCTACAAGGGAACAAGGTAACTATTGTTAAAATGTGTGTCCACAGTAAAAAGGCATTCAGGATCATCATCTTGAGGTATACCTATAGACTATCACTGACTATATAATACCTCTGATTTTAATATGCATAATATGTTATTCGTTTTATACCACCTTCCAATAAATACGTATGTTCTTTAGTCTAACAGGAATGGGAAATCTAACTGTAAGTCTGTAGTTCTAGTGAATTTCTAATAAAATAAGTAGGAAGAAATTAGGAAATCTTGACAAAACTAATCACTTGTCAGTAGATAATTTTTTTCCCACAAAGATGAAGATGATTCCATAAAATACTGTGAAGTTTTTGATATCACTTAGTAGAATTTGCTCATAATTGTAAACATACCTTTTAGTTATAATAGAACCTTGTCAGTGTCCAGTTGATTAAGAATCAATGAATTTATGCCCCCAAAATTTAATAACCAATTTTGAGTACCCAGAAACTGTGATTATTTTAGCATTACTGCTAAGACATGCCATTTAACTGCTTTAATGGTTTTCCAAGACAGCTATGAATTCCTCAGGAATTGCTCGAGTTGATGTACAAGTGCAGGATGTGAGACTCACTTATTTTATGTCTCACCCAAATTTGATAGATGTCAGGGCAAATTATTTTGCATGAAAGCAACATAGAGTACCTTAATTTAATTTTATTTTTAAATTTTCATTTATGAGATACCTTAATTTTAGAATAGGTTTCCTTTTAGGAACAGTATTATTTCAGACAAGAAATACATTAACAACAACAAAAAAAGTGAACATAAAAGGAATGGCAATTAAACATCCAAAGGATCTATTTCTTAACTTTGACATGTATTTTTATTACTATACAATCAATTTTTAGAAGTTTCAAGTGGCTGTGGAGACAGGAGCAAGAAAGAAAATGTGGCTGCAGATATCCCAATCACAGGTAAAGCTATGGTTGTATAAGAGTTTGAAACACAGAATCTAGCATTATTGTATCATCAGAACATTTTTGGTTAGTGGTTTTTGGACCCTACTAAGAGCAAGTGTATTTAGCTACTGCATGCTGGAGCAGGAGATTAATCATAAGGGCAGAACGTAAATGCTTATGTTAACATAAACTGAGGTGGAAAATCACCGTGTCTATTGAATTCTTCCTCAACATGTTATATATTTACATCTGTAACATCCTCCAGCACGAACCCTTTCAGCACCTGCGTCTGTGCAAAAAGGTCCGTCTCCCTGGGGAACACCCAGTCATTACATAGCAAACTATAGATGCATCTGATTTTAGTCTTTTTTTTCCTGTTGTAATTGAGTATGTATATTAAAATAAGAGCAGGAAATTTAAAAAAAATGCCAGATAGGAAGCTTGCATTTGCCTCAGTTACAAAGCCTGTCTGATAATTTAAAAATTGTACCAATCAGGCTTCATCAAGACCTATTAAGATTTCTGCACATGTATTAGGCTTTTTTAGGTGGAATCTGAATGATATCATTATTTTTTTTCTTTTTAGAATAGCAACAGCAGCAATTAGTATTCTGTACAGAGTTCTATTTGTCATACATCTGAATTTACTAGTACCTTATTTTGTAAAGTGGTGTACTACTTCATTATAAATTCAAAGATCTGACTTTAAATATTTATACAAGTAAATACACCATTGCACCAAGGTACTGAGGCATGCATCTGCATATGTGGTAGTTTTGTTTTTGTTTATGAGCAGAAAAGAATGACTTGCTTTTATGGTAGTGCAATTCCTGGCATGATGATTAATTTTTTAAACTCATGTTTCTGTGATGAACTCTGGTTTTGAAAACGGAGTTTATGGTAGAACAATTATTGAATATATTATGCATCCAGATAATATTTCACTCCAAAATGCAGGTGTTTTTTATAATTCTAAACATTTTCCCCAATGATGTGTTTATTGTGTTCTTAGTTTTCATTTTCAGAAAAATCTGGTATGGTTTCCTGTTATTTTTATTAATAAAAATATAGATGATCCCAAACTACAGATAGCCAAGAAGTTATTGGGATGCTTTTCCCTTGCATTTACTTTTGGATGCAGAAGTATCTAATGGCCTCTGAATTTATTTCAGTTAAAATTATAAAAGCTTATTGAGGAGAAACCAGGAAATGACCTAGTTGTTCATTCTTTCTTCTCTTTTCACTATTCTTTACAATCATCCCTTGCTGGGAGTAGTTGACTCTCCCCAAAGGTAATGCAAATGTATTTTCTCATAGACTTTCTTTATAAGAAAACCGATAGTTAAGTACCAGGGTTTCAAATCCTCCATTATGCAAAAAGATGTGCAATATGCCTAGAAGCAAGCTGGGCTATTTGCCATTAAGATTTTAAAAGAAATTGTAATTCTAACAACCTGCCATTGATTAATCAATAGTTGGCAATTTTTAAAAAATGCATTGTGCCTATTTTGTGCCAAAATATTAGACATAAAGAAAACCTTTGGAAATTAAAAGAAAACTTAGCAAAGCCGTATACTTTGTTAAAGTGTTGCTGTTCTGTCCTTGCCAGTGCACTCTCCCCACCCAGGGACCTCCCGTGAAATTCATGTTTAAGGGCCTCATGCACCTTGGCACTACTAATACTGTTGCTCTGTCCATCATTGTGGCTACTTTGGTCTCTAAGTTCTTGACTATCATCCCTTTAGTAAATGTTTGTGACTCTGGCATAACTATTTGGGAGATTTGGCTTTTGATAGAGTAAAGCAAGTACGTAGTTTAAGATAGAGTCTACCTGCCTCTTTATAATAGTTCTGTTGGGGTTTCCTGTTTGTGTGGGTGCATGCTGGTTGTGTATGTATGGGCTGCATTCCTTCTAGAATATTCCAAAGAAAAGAAATATTGCTAGGGGTTGAGGAAATGTAGCAATTGGGCTGGGGCTTTGGAACGAGCCATCATTGTTAGCTCTTTTACTCCTTGCTCTGTTTCTCCACCCTCTCTGAGCCTCTGTATTGGGAAAGCAGACATACTGCCCAATAGAATTATCTTAAAGTTTAAATGAAATCATTTATGAAAGTGCTGAGCAGATACTAGACACTCAATTTTATCTGTGATGTATAATAATATTCATGTGAACATTATTAGAGTTCTCGGTCTTCTGTGCTGGCCCCCACAATCCCCAGCATTTCCATACCAGCTATGAGGAGCCTCACAAAGCAAACTGAAAGAGGAACAGAAGTAGGGAGAATGGGGGTGCAGCATGACAGAAGTGCTGTCCTGAGATGAACCCCCAGAAGAGTGGACACTTCCAGTCTGTTCTTGTGGACCTGCATACCTTCCCTGAGTTGTGGTAGCCACTTGGGACCAGGACCCACACAAGCACAGTGCTGCTGCAATACCTGCAAGACAGTACTTCCCGATGGTCCTGCTATGTTAGTTTCTGCAAGAAATTGCCACTTGAGAACACAATTGAGATTCAAATCCAGAAGGATGTTTACATTATCAAAAAGGAATCTCAAGGAGAGTTTGATGATACTTTTCCAACTTCCACTTAGTCCCATGAGGAAATCCGCTGAGAAAAATCCCAAAGAGTTGCTGAAGTACTCCTGAAGATCTCATTAGTCAAGGCCCAGACACCTCTGCCTGGGGGTGCCTATGTGCCCTTAGTAACCCCTATGACTCACAGTGGAAGACATTGTAGGGCACCAGGTGGCAGACCTCCCCTGATGTGTCTGCTGCCCCACAAGTATTGATGAGCTAATGCAGCATTTCCCAAAATGTGTTTTTGCAATGCTCCACTCAGAAAATACATCAATTAACACATATTTTGTTGTCAAGCCCTGTGTGATCCTTCTCTCTCTCTGCAGTACGCATAATGCATAGAAGCATAGTGAAGACTTAGAAGACTTTCAGCAAAGGAATTGTTTTAAAGTGTGGTCCTAGAGTTTGATATAACTTATTTTTTTGAAAATGGAATTCTTCCTAACATCCAACAGAATTAATGTTCTGTGGAGCATGCTTTGTAAAATATACACACATATATGTGGAACACTTTTTAAAGCAGTGAGTCCAGTGGGGGCACCAGTTTTCTCAATACACTAAAATTATCTTCAAAATGTTCCTATGGTTTCAATTTGTGGGAATCTCCTTTGTGGGTGGGATTGCTTTGTAATGAGATTTGGGGCTACTTTAGTGTAACTACACCCAGATGTTATGACTGACAGCTGCTTATTACTGCTTTTCCTTGAATTGACGAGGAGGTTACAATAGTAACTAAAGTAACTAAAGGTGCTGTCCTTCAGTGTGGGGTCCTTCTGTGTGTCTTTACTTGCTTTTTAGCCATTTCAGAAGAAGTATAAGAGAAGACGTGGCTGAGGTGAAATCTGGGAAGTCACAGGAGGTTGGGGGTGGGAAGCTGTGAAGTCATACCTTTATCAGAATGAGGGGGTCCTGGGGATGTTTAACCTGGGAAGTGCACAGTAGCTCTTTAAATATTTGAGGAGCTGCCATATACCAGGCAGAATATTGAGCTTAATCATAGAGAGTCGCTCAGTAACAAAACAACTTTCTAGCTCTTCATTTCAGCAAAACCAAGTTCAGTACCTTCCAGGTGTGAGTGCTTGAACCATGGCAGGAACCATGACTTTTTTTTTGAGACAGGGTCAGGGTTTTGCTCTGTCGCCCAGGCTGGACTGTATTGGTGTGATCACAGCTCATTGCAGCCTCTATCTCCTGGGCTCAAGTGATCTTCCTTCCTCAGCCTCCCAAGTAGCTGGGACTACAGGCATGCACCACCATGCCTGGCTAATTTTTGTATTTTTTATGGAGATAGGATTTCACCAGGCTGGTCTCTAACTCCCGAGCTCAAGCAGTCCGCCTGCCTTGGCCTCCCAAAGTTCTGGGATTATAGGCATGAGCTACCTTGCCTGGCCCTGTGACTTGCTAAAAGAGGCATTTTGGAAGGAATTCTTGTTTCTGTGACCCCTGACATCCCTTCTAATAACAAGGGACTGTGCTTCTTACTCTGTGCTAAATGGAATTCAGTGTGCCAGCATTCTCGTATCTTCATTTCCTTTCTCATTTGCTCATCACCCCAAATGGAGTTTATCTTGGCCGAGGGGCTCCTCCTTAAAGGGTCAGCTATCACTTTGAAGGCATCTGCCTTGTTAATCATTATTATGGAACATGCGAGTTTTCTGTGTTGAGATTTACATAGAAACTCTCCTGGACACACACTGCTGCCCCAACTGCACACACAGAGTCAGTATTCCATAGCCTGTATGATCTGTTGTTGTGAATATAATCTACCCCTTTTATTAGTCTAGTTGTTGTTCACTAAAGAATCTGGTGGAAATCAAAGATGAATTTTTATATCTCTAAATGTATGGTTTTCTGTATATAATTAGATGTATTGATATGATATATATTAGTTATATATAATCATATATAAAATCCTTAATTGTATTAATTAATATAATTAATACTTTTACTTGGGCTGAATCCTGGGATACCAGGGACCACAAAAGATGGGATTCCTGCCCTCACTAAGCCTCCCTCATCTCTAACCTTCACAACAGTCCTGTAGGGTAAACATTAGTACTCACCCTACAAGTGGTCAAACAGAAACTTAGAAAGGTGTCTGCTCAAGGCCGTGTAGCTAGTGTGTTAGATTTTGAATTGAACTCAGACTTTGGGATTTGGGTCCCTGAACTTCTTCCATTTCACTGCCCTACCTGTTTTATTTTGTTTATTTATTTATTTATTTATTTATATGTTTTTAGATAGAGTGTTGCTCTGTGACCCAGGCTGGATTGTGGTGGCATGATCTTGGCTCACTGCAACCTCTGCCTCCTGGGTTTAAGCAATTCTCGTGCTGCAGCCTCCTGAGTAGCTGGAATTACAGGTGTGTTCCACCATGACTGGCTAATTTTATATTCTTAGTAGAGATGGTTTTGCCCTGTTGGCCAGGCTGGTCTCAAGATCCTGGCCTCAAGAGATCCACCCACCTTGGCCTCCCAAACTGCTGGAATTACAGGCATGAGCCACCATGCCTGGCCTACCCTGCCTCTTTTATTTTACCAAAAAGACAACTGCATCAGGATATCAGGATCAATTAAACGTCAGTGTACATTATAACAGAAGATGAGCATTGCAAGGCTGCTTCTGAGAGCAATGATAAACAAAGATTGCCTTTTCTTTCTCTTGGGTTAGGCCTGGAGAGGTGGGCAGCTTGCAAGGATTTTCAAATGCGGCTTGTCCCAAGAGGTATGCCTTTTATAAATTAGGGCAAACCTGAGCCCAGCTGGGCTGTTGAGAAGTCAGTTTCCCTGAAACACTTCCTGACCTAATACTGTAGGTCAGTTTCCTGAAACACTCAGGCCATGAGGAAAGTGGTACTTATCTAGATTGGGAGAGAAAGTCTGTCTTTTGAACTACTTATGTCTCCAAAGTGAAAATTCCCCACATTGACAATTTTGTTTGTATTCACACTAAATTTACCTTTCAGCATTAAGTGAGTTTTAGTTTCAGCAGATGATGCAACTATGCTAAATGTCATAAAAATCCAGCACCTAGCACAGTATCTGGCACAGAGTGGGCACTTAATTTGTCAAATGAATAAAAATAGGGATATTAAGGAATTTTCTTAAATGCTTGTTAATTCAGGACAGAATACTATCTCTTTCCATCATTCACTCCACCAATACTTTTCCCACCCCACGTGCCCATCCTGGCAAAACTAGTCTCCTTAAGCTCCATGTGAAAAGGGCTCTCAGCTTTTATCTCAAGAAGATTAAGCCTCTAAGAATGTCCATTCAGCCTCTCATTCTTTTGACACCAATTCTCTTGGTCAAGCTGTGTTGAAAGTGGTTCCCTGACTGTGCCATTCCTCATGGATATTCTTTGGCAAGCTGAAATATGCAAGGTAATGCTGAGACATCCATTTAGACTCTTTCCAGTAGGTCAGCATAGATTTAGAGGGTGCCACTTGGAGTTCTAGGCAGTGCTTCTCAAAACATGATTGTTTGAGTTTTACATCAATTTGGAAAGGGGCTGGAAAGATATAAGTGGCTAGGTTGTCACTGGTGACTGGATTTATCCTGAGAGGAAAGCACAGTGGCTTAACACCGCAAGTACTGAGGCTTTACTGAGACTGCTTCACCTGTCCTGTCCCAGAAGCACTTTCCTGACAAGAATCGGTCAAAACATGTTATCTGTTGTCCCTGAGACAGGGAAGCCCAGCTTGTGTAAAACCAGAGGAATGCACCATATGTTGCTGGATTGTCCATTGAAAGTCCACGTGGCCGTCTCTGTGCCAGGGGTCAGCCCGCTGGGCCTTCACCTACGGAGCCTGCTGCCTGCTACTTGCAGTAGTAAAACATTCCTCATTATATTGCAGGGCAGTGCTGTTTATTTAACATGGGCATTAAAGGATAAAAGATACCTTTCTGAAGTGTCTTCCTGACTGGATGCTTCTGTGTTCAAGGAGATGAACTCATAAGTGCCAAGAGAAATTCTCCCCAGTGGTTCATTGTAGAATCCCATGTAGAGTTTTAGAACATACCCATGACCCAGCCATACCCTTGGCCAATTATTTCTGCACCTCTGGGGGTAGGACCCAGGCGTAACTACTTTATAACACATCCAGGTGAATTCTTAGGTTTGAGAACTGTGGAGCTGGGGTCCTGGTTCAGAAGAGCCCTTGTAGGTCCTGTTGTGGAGCTCCCTCATTTTACAGAGGAGACTAAGAGAGAGACGAAATCCAGCTTTAAATATTTTAATAAATCGGGTATTGGAGTGTATTATTTTCCTAGGGCTGTTATAACAAAGTATCAGAAACTTAAAACAACAGAAATGCACTCTCCCACAGTTCTGAGAGCTAGAAGTCTGAAATCGAGGTGTCAGCAGGGCTCTTGCCTCTGAAGGTGCCAGCTGGTGGCTCCTCGCTTGTGGGAGTATAAGCCCCATCTCTGCCTTTGTCTTCACTTGGCCTTCTCTTCTGTGTCTCTGGGTCTGCTCTTCTTCTTAGAAGGACACCAGAAGTTGGACTTAGGGCCCACTGTGAATACAGAATGATTTCATCTTGAGAACCTTAATTAATATATGTGTAAAGAACCTATTTCCAAATAAGGTCACATTCTGAGGTTCTGGGAGGCCATGAGTTTGTTGGGTTGAGGGGAACAGCAGTATTCAACTAACTACAGGGAATACAGACTTCTTCATATTTTACATTTTTAGCATCTAGTTCATCTTCTACAGTAGTTATTCCTGAACCTACTATAAATATTGGTAAAGATAATATTGTCATTATTTCTAATTTCTCTCATTAAATAAATCATTGAGTACAAATGGCTAAAAAATAGTGTTTTTTAAAAAGCTATTTAATTATATCAATAAAATACAGCTTTCTGATTAAGATTACTCAAGCTTTGAAAAGTCAAAGGTTTCATGAGGTTGAGAGTTGAAAATTCACCTCTCATGACTGAACAGTGTTAGATGGCAAGCACTGTGGTTGTATATGTAGGAAGTAATACCAGCAAAAGTGTTTCAGCTCCTTTGGGGAATGTTGGTTAAAGGTCAGTTTCAAGCCTGGAATTTGTTTTCAGGTTTAATTGTTAAGTGCCCCATAGAAGTTAATTTGTAATATAAATCTCTGTTTCCTGAAGCAGCCCCAGGTAACCCATGTGATTTAGGCCGGTCTTTTCTCGTGCATCAGCCCTCTTCCTAGGAGTACAGAGAGCAACCTTGGCAATAGAATTTGCAGGTCCAGGTCTACTGGTGGAGTGGAGTTTGTTGCAGAAAGTCTGAACGTAAAAAGTGATTCTTGTTATGGACCCAAATTTGTGTATCCTCCTGCCTTTTAAAAAAATCCTAAATATAGATGACTTTTCTATATTTTGAGAATTGCAAAAGCAGCCATATCTTATTTTCTCTCTCTTTTTTCTTTTTTCAGAAACAAAGTCTTGCTCTGTCACCCAAGCTGGAGTGCAGTGGTGCTATCTTGGCTCACTGCAACCTCCACCTCCAGGGTTCAAGTGATTATCGTGCCTCAGCCTCCTGAGTAGCTGGGATTACAGGCTCCTGCTACCATGCCTGGCTAATTTTTGTATTTTTATATTCATAGTAGAGATGGTGTTTCACTATGTTGGCCAGGCTGGTCTTGAACTCCTGACCTCAAGTGATCCACCCACCTTGGCCTCCCAAAATGCTAGGATTACAGGCATGAGCCACTGCACCTGGCCCTATTTCCTTTTTTTTTGAGATGGAGTTTCATTCTTGTTGCCCAGGCTGGAGTGCAAGGGCACTTGGCTCACCACAGCCTCCACCTCCTGGATTCAAGTGATTCTCCTGCATCAGCCTGCCACGTAGCTAGGATTACAGGCATGCGCCACCATGCCCGGCTAATTTTTGTATTTTTAGTAGAGACAGTGTTTCACCATGTTGGTCAAGCTGGTCTTGAACTCCCAACCTCAGGTGATCCTCCCGCCTCAGCCTCCCAGAGTGCTGGGATTAGAGGTGTGAGCCACAGCCCCCGGCCCATATTTTTATTTAAGCAGATTACTAGGCAAATGATTTCTGGATTTTTAATGATAATATTTACTTTTAGAAGTAACTTAAGAAATGTATCTCACAATTTTTATTTTATTTTGCAAAAATGACCGAGTTTGCTGTGTCAGCAACACATCTAGTACAATAGGAAAAACACATAAGTGTAGAAATATGTGAAAGGTAACAATGCTGGAAAACTCAGTGGACAGAGAATATTTTCCAGATTTCATTTTAACTTCATATAGAAATAGCAGTTATCCTCCCTTACTCAAACATGTCCAGTTCTCTGTCGATTCAAGGTCAGTTTTTTAGCTGTAGTGACAGTATTGTTTGCATCTCCCTTTGTTATTTTTTTTTCCGGGCCCAACTCTTCTTTTTTTCATTAAGGATTTCTGCAAAAGCAATGGGCAAATTCCCTGCCCCCAAGATACCCCTTAGAGACTGGTGAACCAAGTGTTTGTCTGGCTCTTGTAATGGGGTGTTAAAAGCACTTGTTCATCAGATATTTTCTTTCCATTTGTAGATTTAGAAGTATTTTAGCAGGTGTACATTTGCATATAAAAGAGAAAAAAGATAAGAAGTTGAGACTTTCTCTTTCTCCTCTCAACATCTTCTCTCTCACCTCTCTTTATTCAGCATGTTTTCACTTTCTTTCTCTAACCATTTCTATTTTCTAGACACAAAACGCATGTCAAAAAATAAAAAACAGTCTCGGATTCTTCAGCAGTTTGCAGGAAGATAGATGATTGGGTTCAGGCAGCTTATGTAACAAAGTAGAAGAAAATACATTTATCTCATGTCATCAGTGAAGAGTTAATAGACAAGGATAGATTTTCACCTTCTGGAGCTGTAGACTGCATGGGGTGGCCCCCCCTTGCCTTGCCTTACATTTTAAACTGCAATATTTTCTACTTTTTAAACTAAATCTTGGCACCGATTTGAGTATATAATTGATGCTTGAACAAAAGATTCAGAACTGAAAGCTTGAGCATGCGTGTGTGTGTTTCTGTGTGTATCAGAACATTCCAACCAAAAATGATTGTATTCTTTAGAAATGTTTGTTTTATCGAAACACTTTTACTACTCAGTATTTTCTGAGTGTTTTAGGCTAGGAAGTGTTTCCCTGGGGTTCTAAGTGAGGCTAGAAAGTGAAGCCTTTAAAGCAGTCCCCCAATCCTCAAATGTTCAGACTTATGGTTTACTTGCAGTTGAAAAATCTAAATTCTTTTCCCCTTGGAAATATATCAACTTTGTCTCTACCTTGTTTATAACAGACTAACTTGAACTTCTAGATTCATTACTTTTGCTTCTTTATTTGTTCATTCATTTGATAACTGTGAATTTGCAGAGCAGCAACAAACTGCAGCTTTTTTTTTTTTTTTTTTTTCCGAGACGGAGTTTCACTCTTGTTACCCAGGCTGGAGTGCCAGGGCGCGATCTCGGCTCGCCGCAGCCTCCGCCTCCTGGGTTCAGGCAATTCTCCTGCCTCAGCCTCCTGAGTAGCTGGGATTACAGGCACGCGCCACCATGCCCAGCTAATTTTTTGTGTTTTTAGTAGAGACGGGGTTTCACCATGTTGACCAGGATGGTCTTGATCTCTGGACCTCGTGATCCACCCGCCTCGGCCTCCCAAAGTGCTGGGATTACAGTCGTGAGCCACCGCGCCCGGCCCAAACTGCAGCTTTTAACTGCTTGGTTCATCACTGTCTTTCTTCCTTCTAAAAAATCCGCCACAAACCTCATGTCCATAGCTTTACACTCTTGCTTGATGAAGTTAGCATCCTGGCCAAGTCTTCTGGGCTGTTTCGGGAGGATGTCTGATTTGTTTGAGAACTTCTAGCAAAAAGTACACTCTTCCCTCCAGAGTCTGAAACCTGATCTGTTTAATACAGACAGCTCCTTAAAAATCTTCATACAGCGATGCATCCTCCCTGGGTAACGTGTTCCAACAACCCTTTCAACAAGAAAGCTTTTCCTAACATCTAACTTGTATTCTTTGGCTGCAGTTTTTCCCTAAGTATTCTTGTACCACTTTCAGTGAACACAAAAAGTTGCTCACTACCATCTAGTTTTGAGGCTACAAATATGTTCTGTTTTGTCTGTGCAGTGTTTTATTTTTAAAAAGAAGAAAGAGAAGGCAGAAGTCTGGCAAGACCAGGCCCACTTTCCCACCAGGCAGCAATTGGCTGGAGCCAAGGAGCAGCTGTGCTCTATGGACAGGTCATGTGCCTCCCTGCCTGCTACAAGGCAGGCCCTTCCTGCTGCTCCTGCCTGGCCATAGTCACTTACTGGAGGTACCTGCTTGGCCCCAGAGGCATCTGCATCCACAATGCCCACCCCGTCCAGTCTGTTTGCAATACCTGTCCTTGAACCTTCCTTCCCTTCTCCAACCTTGTTCTATGCAGGCTGTGTATCCTTTAACCACTTCTAATTTGTTTTAACCAGCCCTATTTATTTTGTTTTTCCTATGTGGATAATCTCCTAGTCTTTGATAAATAGTTTTGTTCAACAATTCTGACTAAATAGAGGTGTGATGCATGCCGTGGGGAAAACAACTCCAGCTCTGATGCATCTGATCCTCAATCAGATGGCAGCAGTGCTGGGTGCTCTGCCATCTCCAGGTGCTTTGATGTCTGTGGTCCTGCCTCAGTGAGTGTCATTCCTCCAGGTGAATACACTTCATCTTTGTTCCTTTTAAACTTCACTTTGCCTTTAAGCAATTGGAGGGAGTGCACCCTGGGATTGGGGGCGAGAGATGTGCCCAACAGTCCTCAGCCTGATCTTGCCACCCCTTTATGACTCATGTCAGGGCATCTGCATCCCAGATAAAAACTATCCAGGTGGGCTTCGCTGACTCTGCTTGGAGAAGGGCCACAGAAGGTTAAGGATGAAACACCGGTGAGGAGAGTGATTGGGAAGTGGTGGGCTCTGGTTGCATGGGGCAGGAGAGAGAGCCATCGCAGGTTGGGTGGTCAGCCAAAAGCCATGGAGCGAAAGCCCGATGACAGAGCCCACACTCTTCAGGAAAGAAGGGAGGGGTACCAGAATGGAAAATGTGGAGCATAGAAAGGGTTCATCTTTTCCAGAGTATCAAAATGGTCCCTTGTTGCTATAAGTGATTTCACTTCACATTGGTAATTTCCTCCCTTGCTTACCTCAAACCAGTAATACTATCAGTCCTTCCTCTGTTTGGGCAGAATGCTTAATCCCTCCCAAATCTGAAATTACCTCAAGACTACTAGCTTGATATTTCTCACAGAAATCCTCTTCTGATTGCCAGTGACACATTTTCCTGGTTTCTGAGAAGCAGGAGAGCTGTCACTGGAGTCAAGTGATTTACCTTCAGACAAAGGACAAGAGAACTTGCCGTGCGCAGCTCCAGCTTCCAGTGGCCAGGAGGCTTTGTTGATCAAGAAGCTGCTCCTTTTTTTTTTTTTTAATTTCATCTTTGCTATCTTTTCCTTGATGAAATAAGTTTAATTTAATGCAGAAATAACATATGGTAATTAAGATCTGGACTTGTATCCTGAGAGCTGAAAAACTTTTTGGTTGATTTTTATAAAATAAAAACGAAACAGGGCATTTTTACCTCTTTTGCACTGATTCTTTACCTTTAGAATTCAGACACTCTGTTTTTGATTTTGTTAATATTGTCCCTCTTTCACAGTTACCTTACAGTATAGTTGAAGTAACACGGATGTAAGGACTAGCCAGAGGGCATCAAGACACCATCGCATCAGAGCCTTCCTAAGACAATGTGACCAGCCTCATCAGGAAACACTTTTGTCCCAGCCCCCACCCCCCCGCCCACACTCACAGACACACATTACACAAAACAGTACTTTCCCCTCTGTATGCACTGTGTCTGATGTTTTCTTTGTTAGATTTTTCAAAATACTAGTTTCAGCGACCTAAACTGATTTCACAATGCAGCAAGTGTTACCTTAGAATTTTTTATCTTCAGAGCGAAGAATCCCTGATCTGTACATATTTTAATTATATAGAATTTAATATTCCAAAGTATAATGCTCATCTTAAGTACTCGTAATAAGGGTCTCATGGTTAAGTTCTTAAATGAAGCCAGCAAAAGCAGAAATGCAACCTATTGCCAGCCTCTGACATTGACAGTGGGACTCTTTTTGTCCCATGTTGAAGATGTAGACATAGATGCTATTTTGTTATGTCTGTGCTGAAACTCTGATTCTCCATTCTCCATTTCATCTAGGTGCCCTTGAAACTTAGAGTAATGGGGAAGGTTGTGTCACTCAGGTTCTCTACATATTTTTGTTTACTGTTTTTCCCAAGTCTTCCTCAATTTCATCTACAGCAGATGCCATTAGAAGCCCTGCATGGCCAAGGGCATCCTATGAACATGAGCAGGTGCAGGCTGCCGCTGATCCTTGTGGACACCTGGCTTTGCTGTCTGCAAACTCACTCTCACTCCTTTCCCATGGCAAGATTTGGTTAGATTTCCTCAGCTGTGGGACTCTGAGCTCATCCAGCCATCACCACCCTTCCTGACCCTCTCCCCATTCCCCCAGCCCTGTGCCAGAGCCCCTGCACTCAAGTGTGAGAGTCCAAGAGCCAGAGGAAAGAGTGTTTCTGAGTGACCTGACCACTTAGGAAGACTGGCTCTCTCTTCTGGTTCATTCCAGTAGCTGCCTCTACAAGGCCCAGAGGGAAGAGAAACTACTACTGTGATAGTGAACCTATCCACAGATCCACTCAAAACAATGACTAGAATTTGCCTCAAATAAACTCATACTGCTTGTCTTTGAGTCCTGAAACTTGGGTTCAACTAAATTGTTTTTGTTTTTTTTTTAGAATGTCTAAAAAGCAACAGTTCAAAAAATAATAATTTGCATGCATTTGAGAAGTGTTAATCTCATAGGAAGAATTTAAGAAGCTTCTTTCTGGGCAGTAAAAAATGTAGTGTTTTTGGGTTTTTCTTTAATCAATAGAAACAGAAGCCTACCAGTTGCTGAAGAAGGCTACCCTTCAGGATAATACAAATCAAACTGAAAACAGGTGTCAAAAGGCAGATGCTCCTGGGTCACACTTGTCAGGTAAGTAAGGGCAGATGGCAGTGTCCAGGGGACCAAAGTGGCAAGGCAGGGCTGTGTTCAGGGAAGGGTGGTTATTCTTTGAAGGTTTCTGAAGTTTGCTCTGTAATGAGCTGTCACCAGGTCAGAATGAGCTAGTACTTTTCTATTCTTAGCAGATGGACATGTGGAAAAGCCCTTTTGTTGTGTCCTAGATGTGTGCTGGCCAGCATGGCAACAGCCCTCCCAGGCCCTGGATTCTGCCAGGCATGTCATGATAGTGACTTGTCACCAGTGACCCTGAGAAGACACACCCAAATTCCTTCTTTTCCCCATGGCTGCTGGTCTCTTAGTCATTCAGTGGCAGTGTTGTGTTGGGCTGCTTTCCCTCACCAGAATGTTGGAGGACTTTGAGTTCTTTTACTAAAAGGTGTATAAATCCCAGGAAAGCTAAATTTTAATTATTTGGTATATATGTATGTATGTATTTATTTATTTATTATTTTTGAGACAGGGTCTTGCTCTGTCTCCCAGGCTAGAGTGCAGTGGCATGATCATGGCTCATGAAGCCTCAACCTCCCAGGCTCAAGCAGTCTTCCCACCTCAGTCTCCCATGTAGCTGGGACTATAGGTACGCACCAACACACTCAGCTAACTTTTGTATTTTTTTTTTTTTTTTTTTTGTAGAGATAGGGTTTTGCCATGTTGCTCAGGCTGGTCTTGAACTCCTGGACTCAAGCAATCCACCTGCCTTGGTCTCCCAAAATGTTGGGATTACAGGCGTGAGCCACCATGCCTGGCCAGGAAAGCTAAATTTTAAACTTGATTATAGTTCCTTCCATCTAGGATTTTGTTTTAATTGTAATTTTGGTCTTTCTACTTTGTTATTGTTTATTATTTTCAGTGATTTTCCTTTTATTATACCAGTTTTTAAAGTATAAATCACCTTAACCTCCTCTGTGAGAGTAAATAGATTAATACAGAAGGAAATGAACATTAATGACTGTCTTAGCTACCATGCCATTATTTCACCTAGCAGAATGAACAGTGGTTTCTAAATACCATATAATTCCCAGTCCATATTCAGATTTCCCAGTTGTCTCAAGGATGTCTTCTTTAGCCAGGTACAGTGACTCATGCCTATAATCCCAGCATTTTGGGAGACCAAGGTGAGAGGGCTGCTTGAGGCCAGGAGTCTGAGACCAGCCTGGGCAATATAGCAAGACACTGTTTTTACCAAAAAGTTTAAAAATTAGCCATACTTGTTAGTGTGTTCCTATAGTCCCAGCTACTCAAGAAGCTAAGGCAAAAGGATCACTTGGGCCCAGAAGTTGGAGGCTGTAGCAAGCTATGATCACACCACTGCACTGGGCAGCAGAGCAAGACTCTGTCTAAAAAAGGAAACAAAAAAATGTCTTCTTCAGACAGATATTTTTGAGAGACATGGTGCATCAGACTTAGCTGTCTGTGTTTGGAGAGCTGTTTCCTAGATAATACTAGTGGTAGAGTCAGTTGCGGCAAAATTCAGTTATTTTGGTGGTTTTGAGGATTTGGTGACCCACTGCACGTTAAGTGCCCAGCACAGTGTCTGATAGTGAAAAGCCCCCTGGGAGAGCCGGCCATTGTGGTGGTAGTGGTGATTTGAACTCTGCAAACATAAGACTTGCAGTTTGTTAGGTATAAAACAGGGCCTTTGGCCGAGTGCGATGGCTCACGCCTGTAATCCCAGCACTTTGGGAGGCCAAGGCGGGTAGATCATGAGGTCAGGAGTTCAAGACCAGCTTGACCAAAATTGTGAAACCTCGTCTTTACTAAGAATACAAAAATTAGCTGGGTATGGTGGTGGACACCTGTGATCTCAGCTACTCAGGATGCTGAGACAGATAATTGCTTGAACCCGGGAGGCAGAGGTTGTAGTGAGCCAAGATTGCACCACTACACTCTAGCCTGGGTGACAGAATGAGACTCCATCTCAAAAAAAAAAAAAAAACAACAACAACGTCTCTGTCCTGCTGGAGATTGTCATCACTTGCAAACTCTTAACTGTTTGCTTTCCATGACCTTCTTCACATTTGAGTCATGGAATTAGAATCTAGAGGGATATTAGAATGTACCCAGCACCCCCATTTCACAAATGAAGCCCCAGGAGAGTAACACCTTGCTCAGAGCCTTACAGCTGGATAGCTGACACATATCCGAAAAGTGACTCCACACATCTGTTTCTAGTAAGTGTTATTTTCAGTAGTTAATTGGACAGGTGCAAAAGATGAGTAAATTTGGCTGGGCCATGGCTCACACCTGTAATTCCAGCACTTTGGGAGGCCAAGACAGGCAGATCACCTGAGGTCAGGAGTTTGAGACCAGCCTGGCCAACATCGTGAAACCCTGTCTCTACGAAAAATACAAAAATTAGCCAGGCATGGTGACTAGTGCCTCAGCTACTCAGGAGGCTGAGGCAGGAGAAAGTCTTGAACCTCGGAGGCAGAGGTTGCAGTGAGCTGAGATCATGCCACTGTACTCCAGCCTGGGTGACAGAGCCAGACTCTGTCTCAAAAAAACAAAAGATGAGTAAATTTGACATGTAAGTTGTAGTCCCTTGGATGTGTATCAGAAATTATAGATTATGGTACTATTAATCTCATGTTTAATGCATTTTTATTAATTTATTCATAAGTGAAATGACGCTCTAGGTTGTATAGTCAAGCACCCCTGAATTCAGTTTCCTTACTCCATACTCAAAATTGCACTACGTGTTTTGCAAGATTCCAGAGTTTCTGGCAGTAGAATCATGGAAGTGCTCCTGCCTATGTTTGCTGTCATTGTCATTGTAGTCAGATGTTCATCTTACATTTGGCTGTGTGTTGTCTTTTCACCCTTACTCTTATTCTGATCCTAAGGACTTATCTGAGCCCTAAAGAAAAGCAGAAAGTGGGCTGGGAGGGTGGAGGGCAGCTTCACAGCGCTGTTTCAAGTCACAGGGGTGGGAGGTGGTGGTGCACTCTGCACTCAAGGAGCCCACCCCAAATCTAACTAGAAGAAGCAGTGCACGTTTCACTTACTCCTGAGCCTTCGGACCTGTCCTGAGGAAAGCCACTTAAAACTCCAGCCTTAGTTTTCATGTCTGAAAAGACTGCCTCCTGTTAAGCATGTGGACACCCTCATTGGGCTGAATATGGACACATTTTAAAAATAATTGCTTTGCTGCAGAGCGTACATGCAAGCAGTCAGGTTACAGGTTAGAAACTCAGCAAATGCTTTTTGCAAAGATGCCCATGCATGCTGTATCTGTGATTTTGATTGCCAGTTAAGAAGCAGACCTGTAGCAGAAACATCCAAGGCTGAGAACTCCCAGGAGGCAAACATCAGGGATTGCCCTGCAAACTGGGGGCATTGTGGGAATATCCAGGTATCTGGCTTCAGGAAAAGAGGTGGAGTGTGTATCCTCCTTCTCAACCTTTAGAGGCTGGTAAAGAGTGGTCTTGATGGTTTTCAGTGGAGATTCAGTCTCCTCTGTGGGATGGAAAATAGAGCATTTTGCAGAGGGGCTTGAGAGTGGATAAGGTGGGTAACTGTTATCCACGGGTCTCAATTATTTCTGAGCCCTGGTTTGCTGCCCGTGTGTTTTAACAATGGGAATTATCCAGTGCTTTGTGACACAGTAAAGATCCATATGCCTACATGTGCATCTTGGTCATTTTAAACTGTACTGTTCGGATGATTTCAATTTTTACTTTTTGTGATTTCTATTTAGGTATCACAAGAAAACACCCCACTCCCTTTCAGTATTCTACCAACATTTCATTCTCTGCCTCAGAAGCTCCCTTGCCTTCTGTGGCTTGAACAGCATCTTCCTCTGTTGGCGCTTGTTTCACCAAACTTACTGTGAGGCCACTTTGTTCATTTTGTCCCATGGCTGCATGACAGCTAACGCTAACTCTCCATGTTTACACTTATCGCAGGTTTGAATATTGGCAGCGGTGCATTCGAGACAAAGACAACTAACAAAATTGCTTCGGAAGCTAGTTTTTCATCCAGCGAAGGAAGTCCTTTGTCAAGGTAAAGTTGTGAAAGGCTTTCTGAATAGTGGCAACAAGATGAGAAATGTCACAATGCAATGAATTAAAGTCTGGCTGCATATTATTTTGTTATGTGACTTGGAGGGTTATGGTTTGGGTTTTTGTTTATCTAAAATAACAGTTGAAACTTTAGTCTACCTTTGAAAATATTTGCACCAGAGCCAAGTATTGTTTTGCAGCTGTTGTTTCCTTGGTTTAAGACTCAATTGACACCTCAGTGAACCACAAATTAGCGTCTACAGCTGCTCGCAGTAGGACTTCTTAGAGACCACACAATGGAGGTTGTCAGAGAAAGGGCAGAGAGAAAACATCAGGCCTTAAAAGAAATAAAGTGGCATGTTTCTTCTTTTTGTGATGGCTAATATATAAACTAGTAATTGGTGGATATTCATTTTTATTTTCTTCTTCTTTTTTAAACCAAGTATTTAGGCTAGATTCTTTCCTTTTCTAATACTTTCTTGCTTATTTTCCGTAAAGAACAAAATTTATCTTTTCACATTTGTTAAACTGTAGCAGTAGCTTTTTGTAAGCAGTCATAAGAGAGTTGTGTGCTGAATTTGTCATTAACATAAAATACTAATCACAGAAGCTTCAGGTCACTTAGAATTTATAGATGGGAATATAAGCAGTCATCTGATGAAACACCCTACTGTTTTACTTTGAGCTAAATATTGTTTAAAATAGCATAGCAAAGTTTCCTTTTGTAACAGTATTGCTCAGTAAAAAGTTGTCCTTTAGATGATTATATTACATTTGAATTAACTGCTTGTCCATGATGAAATTTTAGAACAGGAACTTTACATTTCTAGTATAACATGTAATGTTCCATAAGAGAAAATGATTTGAGCCAGAAGTGTAGAATTTTTTAAATGAAAAAATCCTATTTTTATTCATATTTTATAAAACAATAGAATGTTTTTAGAGTGGAATGTATTAAAATGAGATTGAATTTCTAAAATGGTTTTAGAAGCTTGACAAATTCAGTTTTAGGGAAACAACTCATTTAATTATCAAAATTATTATTTTTGGTACCCAGGTTTTCATCCTTATTTTTGAAGGAAGGGGGCGGTAAACAGGACAGGAAGAGTGTTAAAGTATTATGTTATTATGATTAGCTTATAAATTCAAGTTCTAGGTCTTCTAAAACAAATTTTAAATGACAATAAATTCTACAGATCATTTTTAGGGTCGAATGTTACCATTTGGCTTAATAATATATAAAGGCACTAAAAACTCAGTTCTTCCTAAACAGTCTTTACATAGGTTCTTTGGGAAAATTTTAAAGACATTGAGAAAGCAATTGGATTTTGTAGAACAATTCTCAGTCTAATAATTTCACATCTTGTCTATATTTCACTAAACTAAAGTCAAACTTTTTTTCTTCTTCAAATTCAGGCAGAGGCCTTTTGTTATTAGTATTATTTCTGTATGAAATTAATTTCCTAATAAATTACAAGTAATCTCATCATCCCCTTTAAAGGGAAAAAAAAATACCACACAAAAAGGCCTTCAAGGAACTCTTGGTTCTAGGCACTTGATAATAATCCAGTGATGAAAAGGTCTGGGCCCAAAGTGCGTGGGTTTGGCGTGCTGTTTGTCACGGTTTGGTTCTTGTGCTGGGTTTGGTGTTGTTAATACGCCACCCTGGGCTTTGGAGAGCTCCAGTTTTGCTGTTTGTGCTGGATTCACTGAAATTTCTTAGAGGCTTACATTTAAGGATCCCACTTACTGCAGTCACTCCTTGTGCTTTATTGCTTTTACAAGTGGTCTCAAACCCGGTACTTGAGAATAAACATAACAGTGCAGTGCTGCTGTAGCACTTTAAAAATTCTTCTTTACTCTATTTTGTCAGTGAGCTGATGAGCAACCTCAAAAAAAAAAAAAACCCCGCTGGACCTAAAAAAAAAAAAAAATGGCTTCCTCTGATGTCCTATAGACAATAATTATGATGTGCTAGTTAAGCCCAAACTACAGCTGAGGGATTTTACTTTAAAGCAGCGGCTTGGGCGCAAAAATGCATTTATAGCTCTTTGTCTGCACCTCATTATGTGTGGGCCTGATTCATTAAGTAATTGGTTTGCAGTTGTTTACATGAGTATTAAGGCCTTCTTTTCAGCCGCCTTTGAGAGATACATTGTGCAAATGTTGCCTGTGATGAATGCAGAATGAGGGCCAGAGGGTCCGTCCTATTGGCTAAACAGTGCACTCCTGTTGAAAAGCCAGAGAAAGGGATTGGGTGCTGCTTTGCATAGCAATGACTTTCTTAATAAGCGTTACAGATTAATACACACAAGCTATAAAAGATGCAAAGAGATACTCTTAGCACATTTATACATGCTCATTTCATTGTGATGGTGGTGGGGTTTGGGTGCTTTCATATTCCGTTTTTCAGAGCAGCAGCTTCAGTGCATGAGCCGTAATAGAATCTGATGTTTATTGTATTATAAATCACGGGCAAGTAGGCAGATTGGCAACAGTTTATTATTAAAGATTCTTTCAGTGTAAATCTTTTTCTACCATTGTATTTGCTTCAGCAAAATCATTTTGTGGTTGAGTGGGGATGAAAGGCATAATGTACGAAGGAGTGAGTCCTAATAGGAAGCCGTTCTCCGAGTAAAGACCACTTGTTCCCTTTTGTTCGGGGGTGCATGCCAGAGCTTCCTCTCGTCTGCAAACATTGTCTCGCTTTACCTTCCCCAGCAAGTGGTTTTCACTCTCCCGGATCCGTTTGTTCAGTGGAGAGTATATTTTAACAGCCTGCCCTTAGCTTACTGGTTCCTGTCTTGTAACTTCAGCTTACTGATGGGACCAGATAATGTTTTACCAAAAGGAAAGGGTGTGTGCTTGCAACATAATTGCCTGGGGGAAAGGTAGCAGAAGTCACCCAGCCACTGTACCCTGGCAGGGCCACCGTGGGTGGCATTCTGTGCCAACCTTGCAGCCACTGGAGTGGCCAGTGGAGGGCGCCAGCCTGCAGTTGATGCTCTGGTGGGGGCGGTGGCATTTTCTGTCTTTGCCTGGTCACTGTGCATATTCCCCGGGATAACATAAAGATTATAAGGAACCAATAGTCCAATGAAATAAAAATGAGTTTTTGCTGGAAGTCCTTTAGGTTCTTATATAAAAGCACTCTTCTCTGTCTTGGGTTTGGCAAATCTCTGTTCTTAAATTCCATTGAATTAGCAGCTTCCTAAATATATCATGTTTCTTATCACAAGCCCACATACTTTCTTTTTCTGCACAAAGCAAATAAGAACAATCACTGCTTATTTGAAGAGAAAAAGTTAACAGGTTGACCTCAGGCCGCTGAAAGTGGCATCCTCTGTAGGACCCCTGATTAACCATCAGGGGGCGCTCAGACTTTGTTAAATTACTGGTTGGCCTTTAAAACCTAAAATTAGTGTTTACAGAAATTTGTTGGCATAGTCATTGGGATTTTTTTCTTTCTGGATTATTTTTTGCCTTCTGTTTTTCAGAAACATATATCTGTTTTGAGGAACATTCCAGCCGAAGTTGCTCCTTTAGAAATTGTAACACTGATTTCTGCTAGCAGTCAAAAACCAGTAAAAATTTTAGAATTTGGAGTCTAAAGACCATGTCTTCTCATAAATTAGCTATTTTCATCCTTCTATTAAGACTCCAGAACTGGAAGGACACTTCCCGCCAGGAGCCATTCCTCCTAATCCTGGACACCATAGACAGTGCTCCTGGCAGGACCCTCTGAGTCTCATTGCCACATTCAACTGGTGTGTCCTCAAAATCACAATAACTTGGGTATGTTTGTTAATGGACCATGACTGTTTTTTCTTTTTTAAAACATATTGACAGGCAGGACACAGTGGCTCATGCCTGTAATCCCAGCACTTTGGGAGGCCGAGGCAGGCAGATCACTTGAGATCAGGAGTTTGAGACCAGCCTGGCCAACATGATGAATCCCCATCTTTACTAAAAATACAAAAAAAAATTAGCCAGTTGTGGTGGTGTGCATCTGTAATCCCAGCTACTTGGAAGGCCGAGGTAGGAGAATCTCATGAACCTGGAGGCAGAATTTGCAGTGAGCCGAGATTGTACCACTGCACTCATCTGGGCAACAGAGCAAGACTGTTTCAGAAAAAATGACGACCGGGTGTGGTGGCTCACACCTGTAATCCCAGCACTTTGGGAGGCCAGGGTGGGTGTATCACCTGAGGTCAGGAATTCGAGGCCAGGCTGGCCAACATGGCAAAACCCCATCTCTATTAAAAATACAAAAATTAGCTGGATGTGGTGGCAGGGGCCTGTAATCCCTGCTACTCAGGAGGCTGAGGCAGGAGAATCATTTGAACCTGGGACGTAGAGGTTGCAGTGAGCTGAGAGCATGCCACTGCACTCCAGCCTGGGCGACAGGGCAAAACTCTGTCTCAAAAAAAAAAAAAAATTGATCATGAAATTGAGTCAATGTGTTACAAACATTAGGCTTTCCCTCTGCTCTTTTTGCCAAACTCTGTCCCCCGCTCCTGCTCTGGGCCAGGAATGAGTGTCCGACACCCACCTCTGCTGCCATGAATCTCTCAGGAGGACCTGCACCCTGTCAAGCATGGGTGGTCTGCACACTGCACACCCTTACCAGGCAGCTCCCCTTGTCCCCCTGCTCATGAATAGTTAACAGCCAGACCACGTGTCGTGCCCGCATATGACCCACTCTTTCATGTCCCTGGCTTTCATTGGAATGCTCCTGCCCCACTCTTTTACCTGGTTAAGGCCCTCTAGATTTTTCAAGGCTTAACTCAAACTTCTGAAAGTTTCCTAAGTAGAGACCTGGCTGTACAGCATACCCCTCCTGTGGTCGCCCTAGCTATTTCTGTTATCATCTGTAGTGCAGGGATAGAAGCCATTTCCTGGTATCCTCCCTCCCACAGTGTGGCAGATTTCATTAATTTATTCATTTATTGAGACAGGGTCTTGCTCTGTCACCCAGGCTGAGTGCAGTGACACAATCTTGGCTCACTGCAACCTTTGCCTCCCAGGCTCAAGCAATTCTCCTACCTCAGCCTCCCAAGTAGCCAGAACCACAGGCACATGCCATCATGCCCAGCTATTTTTTTGTGTGTTTTTGGTAGAAACGACATGTTGCCCAGGCTGGTTGCAAACTCCTGAGCTCAGGCAATCCTCTCTCCTCGGCCTCTCAAAGTGCTGGGATTACAGGCAAGCCACCATGCCCAGCGGTGGGTTTCTTAATCACCAGCGCTAGATAGTCATTGCATTTCCTGAGTGAGTAAGCATGGATATATAGCTCCACCATTCACTCCAGTTTTTGTTTTGTTTTTTATGAAAGTCAGTTTGTACAAGTTCCCTCCCTTCTGTATGGCATCATGTACTTGAGCTGCAGGGAATCATGCATTTCTACAGTTATCTGCATAAGTGTGTGAGAGATTGTGTGTGTATGAGAGAGAGTATGTGTGAATGTGTATGTGTATGTGTATGTTTATGTGTTGAGACACATACATTTTCAAAGGGAGACTGGTGGTGACTGTGAACATGCCCTCTGCTAATGCATCCAGTTTCAGGAAGTAGGACCTGGCTGAACACACTTGCAGAGAGCCTCACTGGGGTTCTTTCCTGGCTGCTGTCTTGTCTGCTGATGGAAAGGTGTCTGGCTTCGGGCCCTGACCTTGATGAGAGCTCTTGGCACATGTTGAAGGCCTGGAACATCATCCCCCAATTCCACTGTTATCAGTTCTCAGCCAACCCTGCAGTTACCTTTTCAGCCCATGTCATGGTGGTTATTCTGGTGTCAGTCTCTTTACTGGAGCACGAGCACCTCAAGGGCATCGAGCGAGTCTGTCTTGTTTGCTGCTGAGCCCCAGCACAAAGTCTGGTGCCTTGCTCTGCCCCTGCTCTTGGAAGGCCTGGCTGAGGCAGTTTCCCCATCTCTTCCCATTTCAAGGGCACCCACCCATCAGGTTCTTCGAGGAAAAAACTTCACGCATCTCAGGCCTATCTTCTCTCCATCTGTCCCCAAACCTCCCATTCCTTGGCCCCTGTGCCTGAGTATTGATCACCCCCACCTAGAACCCATGGCTGCACATCACCAAACTGAGCACATGCTTTTGTTGAGCCAAATGTGATGACTTTGCAGTGACACTGCTTACTGAGGTCTGCTGTCTACAGGCTCTCACACAGGATTGTCTGTAAATTTATCAGAACACTTCCAAGAAGGCATTACTGTCCCCATTCTACAGACAAGGAATCTGGTGCTTGGAGAGGTAGGGAACTTGCCCGAGACCCTGCGGTGAGCAGAGTCTGTCTGGCCCCAGAGCTGATTCTGTCTCAGCTTCTTGAAAGCAGCTCATATAGCGAGGCACACACTATGGCAGGGTTCTCCTTGTCCTAGTGTTTTACTGCTTCTCAGGAGGTCCTGTGGGGCGGGTGTCTACAATGTGTGCATTTTAGGAGTGTCCCGAAAGGAGTGTTTTGTTCCACTTCTGCTCTACTGCTGGCTCGTTCTGTGTGTCTTAGGACACATTTCTCAACCTCTCTGGGCTCAACCACTGTAGAGCGAAGGCTCTGGGTTGATAATCTGTACATGCTGTCTTCTAATTTGATAGTGGCCTTCTTGGCCTTGGGTATGCTGTGTCTCATTTTTGTCTTTACTTGTTGGCTCCACAAAGCAAAACTTATTATTGTCAATAATCCTTACGATCTAACTTTATATCGATGTTGGCTGTGTAGACCAATTCTAGCTACGTTAGCCTTTTGCTCTTACAAAATGAACAACTGACACGTAATTGTTACTGTTTTCCATCGCACACTGTGTCATCCTGACCCCATGCATAGGGTGTTCACCGTGTGTCAGGGCTGCTCTCAGATAAAATCTATTCTGTTGAAACCTGGCTGGCCTTCACTTCTTAACAAGGTTGAGAACAAAAGTGACTTTGATTAGAATTGTCCTAATCTGGTTTATCAATAGCAGGGGAATTGATAAGCATTTATCAAAATGCATCCAAAATAAGATGGCTTAATTGATAGGTAGAGGGGAGAGATGTGATGAAGTCGATACGGCAGAATGGTAATTAGTGGGCATCTCCCTAACGGGAATGGGACACTCCTGGTACAGCTGGGAGAAAAAAATGACCAAACCTACTGGGAAATTCTGCAGAGATAATTGTCATATCATTTTTAAATTAATTAAAATAATTTTTTTTTTAGACAGAGTCTTGCTCTGTCACCCAGGCTGGAGTGCAGTGGTGTGATCTCGGTTCATTGCAACCTCCATCTCCTAGGTTCAAGTGATTCTCCTGCCTCAGCCTCCCGAGTAGCTAGGATTACAGGCGCATAACACCGTGCCTGGCTAATTTTTGTATTATTAGTAGAGACAGGGGTTCACCATATTGGCCAGGCTAATCTTGAACTCCTGACCTTAGGTGATCCACCTGCCTCAGCCTTCCAAAGTGCTAGGATTACAGGCGAGAGCCACCGAACCCAGCTGATTGTCCCATTAAAATGAGACCAGTGGAACATAGTTATATTTTAATTTACTCAGTTAATGATCTCTAGTGTCTTACCTGAAAATGGTTTATTTTGAAGTAGGACCTCTAGTCCAATTGTAAACTTCTAGGGAAAAAATACCAAGTCTGCTCTCTGGGGTTCTAAGAGTCACCCCTGAGCCACAGTGCAGGGGAAAGGCAGGCTCTTTGGCTTGCAGCATGGGCCTCATGTGAGGCAATTCTTGACAGCTGTAATGGCCCTTGGGCCATGCCCAGGCCACTGCCTGGGTCTGTGCAGCGCGCAAGCGAAGAGTGGTTTTCACATTTTTAAATGGTTGGAAGAAAATTCAAAGAATAATGTTTCATGACATCTGAAGATTATATGAAATTGAAATTCCAGTGTCTCTACATGAAGTTTAATTGGAATACAGCCACATCTTTTAGTTTACAAAATGTCCATGGTTGTTTCTATGCTACAACCACAGAATTCAGTAGTTGCAGCTAACCACATGGCCCACAAAGCCCGAACTATTTACTGTCTGATTCTTTACAGAAAACCTTTGCCAACCTCTGTCTTACAAGATGGAAACATTACTTCTACACTCTCAGCAAAGATTAGGCAGTCAGATTCCAAGCACATAAGACCACATGGTGACCATATCCCATGGCCTACACCCTTCACTCTTTGATTTCTTTTTCTTTCTGAAATGCAGTTTTGTTTTTATTTCATCTACTCTAGTAGCCAAAGTCGTTGGCACTATCCAGCACACCATAGAGAGTTCTCAGGCTTCTCCATCAGCCTTGCCTTAGCTTTACGTATTAGGTATGACCTAAAGAAAAAAAATGTTGACCCTAAGAA
Source organism: Aotus nancymaae (assembly GCF_030222135.1). Classification (NCBI taxonomy): domain Eukaryota; kingdom Metazoa; phylum Chordata; class Mammalia; order Primates; family Aotidae; genus Aotus; species Aotus nancymaae. The sequence goes on along the minus strand of NW_026988412.1, from coordinate 4,516,359 downwards.
TTCTGTATAATAAAAAGTCAACCTTGAATTGCAGGGTCACATTGACTTTCAGAGATTTTCTCAAAAGGAACAATAATTGCCCCTTCGACGTGAGAGTCGAGAACAAAACACTGGAAAGCGCCCTCTGCCCTTCCCCGTGGTAGACCACGCACTACGCACATTTAGCTCGGAAACATGTTTCCTGTGGGAAAACCAATAACACAGACAATTAGGGACCATTACACAATTAATTCACATTTCACTGGGATGTTTACTGGCTCCCTGTGGCTTAAATGTTCTCAAAGCCACACTGTATAACCACAGGACAGACAGAAAAAGCAAGTTCAAGTGGCCTCATAGAGACATGGCTTCAGGAAATCATTTTTTCCTAGAGTGCCACATGCAGAAGTGAGGTCCCTGAAATGCGCAGTGGGTCACCTCCATGGCAGGACTCAGCGTTGCTGGCTGATTGCTTTTGATGAGTTAAGTGACTACTAACACACACTCGCATAGATGGTTCTCATGCGTCTGTGTTTACAGCATTGTACGTGACTTTTTTCCTTTTTTTTTTTATCCCTTTAGCTTTTCTGGGTTTTTATTTATTTTTTTGTCAGCAGGAAAGCCAAAGAAACTTGAACTTGATTCTGAAGTGTAATATTAAGTAGAAATGGGCAAATTAAGTATTGTATAATTGAATATTGATCAAATGCCTTTAATCAGGGCCCTCAGCTTAGTGAGGATCACTTGTTCATTCCAAGTGAACATGTTCATTAATGACCTGTTAAGTGCTGTGCACCGCATTACCCAGGGGAGCTGAAACAGGTGTGGTCACCGCCCGCATGGGGCTTGCAGTTCAGAGGGGAAGGGGTGGCCCATCAGTTCACTGCACAAGTGAATGTGAAACAGTAACTTGATGAGGACTCAGTGGTGAAGACAGGGAGCCGGAAGTGGGAAGGCTCCAGCGGGACAGCACGACACTCCTGGGGATCCACCTTGGAGGCACTGCTTGGGATTTAGGTCTTTGAGCAGAAATCAGTGGCGAGGCATTGAAGAATTTTAAGTGAGGAAGTGGAGTGACCAGATTTGCATTTCAGAAAGTTCACTCTTAATTGCCTAGTGGAAAATGGATTGTAGGGGACAAGATGAGTGTGTCACCAGTTAGGCGGTTGTTGCAGAGACAGAAGTAAGAGCTGATAGTTTTGTTGACCAGTGTGGTGGCAGTGCCCAGGGAACTGGTGAGGACTGCAGGAAGTCTTGTGGAAGTTGGGGAGGAATGGCAGGACCAAGGGCCAGACAGTGTGGAGAAAAGAGGAGTGGAGACTGGAGAGAGGCTTGGGAGGACCAGTGGGTTGGGGGTGCCATTTGCTGAGATGGGAGGAAGGGCCTGGTTTGGCAGAGAGGATGGTGAGTTTGGTTGTGGATGGGAGTGTTGACCATGAGGCACTTTGGAGGAGTTACATGAAGCCACCAAGTGGGCACTGAATGTGTTTCTTTCTGGAGCTCAGAGAAGTGACCCAGGCCATGGGCACCTGGCTGAGCTCTCCTGCCACTTGTCCTTTCTCCTGTGTCCTGGGCTCCCTGCTGCCCCACCCCACCACACCTCGTTCCTCAGTCCCAGCCTGTGAAGGCCTCTGCCTTTGGAGGCTCCTGGCTTCCTCTGTGGTCCTGCAGCTCCCCCCATCGCCGCCACAGTGCTCTCAGTCCTCCCAGCCAGCAAAGATCTCTCCCCTCTCGCTGTGGCTCTTATTGTGTGGACCACGGCTGGCAAATTAGGCTCTTTCTACTCCGCCTAGACTTTTATAATCCACCCTCCCCTGCGGCACCTAGCCCTGTGTCCTCAGGTATCGGGGGAGGTGGGGAAATAATAGACATCCCCACAGTTGCGTTTGTGTGTGTGTGTGTGTGTGTGTGTGTGTCATTTTCTGTAAAATGGGTTCTTGCAGGCTCACCTCACTGGCAGGTCCCCACAATCCTGGCAGCTCCAGGACTGTCAGTCAGCTGCTGACCCTTCCAGATGCTCATCGAGGTCTTCCATGCTTCATGGAGAAATGGCTGTGAGCACTACTGAGTCATGGCAATTGAAACAAGCACTAAATTTACAGGGAACACTGAAAGATAGCCTAGAAAATGATATCTTAGTGGAGCATGTTTTTCTGAAAAAAAAAGAAGGCAATTATAGCAAAAGGTAGATTTTTAAGCCAAAAGTCAACCAGACTTGGTCCAAAGGGAAGGAAAAGATGTATTTGCAGGGTTTCCTGTGTCCGGAAGGCAAGGCTTCGGCCGTGAGAAGGGCGGTGGTGGTGCGTGGTGTAGGGCAAAGTGTCAAGCCATACACCAAGAATGGTTTCTCTTCTGACATCTCCTGTGACCATTCAGGCAAGTCTTAAAGAATCTTAAATTTATTAAAATTGCGAAAGCTCCTGAAACGGCACATGGAGAAATCGTATCATTTAGAGCCAGTTTTCTTGCTGTATTGGCCTCAGTCGAGAAGTCACTCAGTCCTGGATGTCATGGACACTAGCTTTTATGTGACATTTGCAGTGCTCTCTACCAGGTGTTTATTTTGGAATCCTTTCTTAAGCTGTTAGTATTGCTGCCACTGGTTTGACTGAGTATTTTAACTTCCTCACCAACATCTTGAATTCCCTACTGGAAGTGTTTCATTTTTAGCTTGCCTAAAAGCACTAAAGCTTTACACATTGGTGTTTTCCAGAAGTCTGTTGAAGGGAAACCGGTCCATTGCCTCAGGGGCCCATGCGATCATCCTCCCCCAAGAACACATGGCCCCACGCAGGCACAGCTCAGCAGTGGGGGGTGGGCCATGCTGACCTGCCGAGGGGACACACACAAGACAGGAACGATGCTATTGAGCAGCGACCCTCCCAACAAGGCCACGCTGCATCCCAGTATCTTCCTTTTACTTTTAAAATCTGGGAAGTAAGTGCAAAGTTCTGGCCTCCAGTGACTCAAAGTGCTAATGCATTCGTTATGAAAATGTTAGTCTCATTGTCTTTTTTTCCCCAGAACTTAGACTGTTTCTTTATTTTGCAGGCATGAAAACAAAAAGAAACCCATGATCAATTTAATATCTAATGGTAAGAGAAATAACTGGACACCAGATTTTCATTTTTTGTTTTAACCAAAAAACTCTGTGACATGCATTTGTTGTTTACACCCTCCTGTGAGTCCTGAAGCGGGCATGCTCACAGGGACTGCCCTTGCTGCTCTCCCTGGGGTGGGACCTGAGGGCTTCTGGAGGCACAGTTCTTCATAGACAGGGCCACACAGGTGCCATGGACCACAGGGGCAGAGCATTGTAATTTGCAAGTATGAATTTGCGGGAGATCCTGGCCCCCACATCTAATTAATTACCAGCACTGTGTATTTTACCAACAAAATGTTTCTTGCCTCTCTCCCCATCCTCAGAAGTACCCGTTGCTCATGACCGGACAGGCTCTTGGAGTAACTAACTGGTTTCCTCATACCCAGTCCCTCCCAGCTCCTGACTGTCCTCCACTTGGCCACCAGCCTCCAAACCCTGGCTTCCTGCACCTTCCTATGTAAGGAATACCGATGTCTCCCCACCGCCTGCAGGGCAGAGTCTGAGCTTTCTCCATTCCCGGGAGGCCCCAGCCCTGCTCTCCAGCTTATTCCTCCCAAGGTCCTGCCCTCTTTGAGTCAAGCCACGGTCAGCTTTTTTCAGCTATACCATACCTTTGCCTCTATCTTTGCCCATATTGTTCCTTCTGTAGGGAGTCCCTTTTCCTTCTCAGCCCAGTGAGCTCCTATTCATCCTTCAACACCCAGCTCACAGGAAAGATCCAGCCCTCCTTCTACCATGACACTGTGGCATACCCGTTGCCCAGCTTGGGCTTTCTCAACCCGTCTCCTTAAACCCCCTTATACCTTAAATTAAAGGTATAATTTGATTAATAGTTTTATTGCTAATAACAAAAATATCTAATATTTATTAAGCACCCAATGTGTCCCACTTTGCTAACCCAGCATGGAAACGAATTCAGAGCTGCTGTAGTGCCTATGCCTAGGAATCTGCATTTTTAGCAAGTACTCCAGTGTGAATCACTCTTCTAGAAGGACAGCTACCTACTGTTGGGGAGACAAGTACCCAGTGGGTTGTGATGCAGAGTATGGGCTTGAGTCAGATGACTTGGTGGGACTCCTGGCTTGGCCACTCACTGGCATCGTGATTGTGGCCAGTTACTTAACCCCCTCAGCCCGTTTGTTTGCTCAGTAAAATGGAAACATTAATACTTACCTTGCCAGGCTGGTGTGAGGATGAGATGGGGTCACATATGAGAAGTCAGCACAGAGCTGGCAGGCGGTGCATGCAGGTGTCAGCAGAGTTAAGAGATTGTTGCTGTAGATGTGGTCAGCTCCACCACCACATCCTGCCGGGCCACCTGAAGGCACCTCAGCTCCACTGGGTAGTTGTGTCTGTCTACCTGAGGGCTTTCTCTGTCTGCAGGAGCAGACTCAGCCCTCACAGGGCAGCCCAAAGTGCCAGGGAGTTGATGCCCTGGGTTGAGAGCAACCCTCAGCCAACAGAGGCGAGTTGGTGATCGGTAAACCCGTTCCCTTGCTCTTCCTTGGGACAATATGGGGAGAGCTCTTCAGGCTCTCAGGGGGCCCCGTCAGGCTGAGCCTCGCCTATCCACTCACTGCTAGGCAGCCACTTGTCATCATACCCTTCACTGGCTTCCCGTCTTCCTTGTGTCACTGTCCCCATGGTTCCTGGGATTACCTCTCAAGTAAACAGTGTGGACCAAAGTCCTGTCTCAGGCCAAACATCTCTGCTTATTCCTCTGCCATATCTTTCCCTTCTCTCTGCTCTCATAAAGAAGAGAAGGAGATAAAAGTGGAGGGGCAGCTGGGGTGGGGCAGCATCAGGATGATACAACACCCCAGGGAACCCTGCTTCCATGTTAACTCTGATTTATTTATTTATTTATTTATTTGAGGGAATTTCACTCTTGTTGCCCAGGCTGGAGTGCAATGGCATGATCTCAGCTCAACACAACCTCCACCTCCTGGGTTCAAGCAATTCTCCTGCCTCAGCCTCCCAAGTAGCTGGGATTACAGGCATGTGCCACCACGCCTGGCTAATTTTGTATTTTAAGTTGAGTTGGGGTTTCTACATGTTGGTCAGCCTGGTCTCGAACTTCTAACCTCAGGTGATACCCCCTACCTCGGCCTCCCAAAGTGCTGGGATTACAGGCTTGAGCCACTGCACCCGGCCATTAACCCTGACTTTAAATCCCTATCCTATAATAAAGAGTTGGGCACAACAGAAGGGAAAAAGAATTATTCTACAAAGTGTTTTCCATAACACTGCATAGGACACACTTTGAAATGTGTACATTTGTGCAATACGGACATGCATTTGCATGTATCTGGTCACCTGATGTATCTGGGCATCATGTGGTGTCCCTGTTAGGCGTTTTGCAAACTGACACTCTGCTTAACCAGTCCTTCTGTGCTGTGCTGTTTTGTAAGCTCTTAACTAGAGTGCAGAAATGTTAAAAGGCTGTCTGGTTTTATTTTCCAGCCCTCTGGGATGAGTCTGACGACAGTAACTCAGAAATTGAGGCTGCGTTACGCCCTAGAAACTATAACGCCGACGATTCTGATGACTTTTATGACTAATATGCTGTAACATCTGTTGGAAATGAAGTCTTTAAACAAACTGAAATCCTGTGTTCATATGTGATAGCCAAAATAAGTATGTTCTTTTAAGTTTTCTAATTGTTTCATAGGAGAACTTAGGACTACATTGCTATTCAAGTGAAATTTTATAAATATGTAATTGCATAATCATTTTCTTTTGGTTTGGTAGTATTTTGAGGATTTTTACATTTGCATTCATTGGGGATATTGACCTATTGTTTTATTTTCTTAGAGTCTTTGGTCTGGTATCATGGTGATCTTGGTTTTGGTATCATGGTGATGCTGGTGTGACAATTCCTGTTTTCTTTTGGTTACCATTTACATGAGATATCTTTCTGCACCCCGTCACCTTCAGCCTGTGTGTCATTAAATCTAAAGTGAGTCTTTAATGGACATCATATAGTTAGGTCTTGTTTTTGTTTTTGTTTTTAAATCCATTTAGTCACTCCATGTCTTTTGATTGGGGTATTTTAGCCCACTGGCCTTTAAAGTAATTTTTGATAGGTAAGGACTTACTCTTGCCATTTTGTGAATTGTTTTCTGCCTGTTTTGTAGTTCTCTTGTTCCTCTTTTCTCTTGTTGTCTTTCTTCTCTTGTGGTTTGATAACATTTTTGTGATGGTATGCTTTGATTGTTTTCTCCTTATTTTTTGTCTATCTATTGTACTTATTTTTATGGTTACTATAGAGTTTACATTAAACTTTTTCTAGTTGTAGAAATCTGTTTTAGCCTGATAGCCACTTAACTTCAATCATATACATACACACTGTATATTTTATTTCCCCTCCCCACACTTTATGGAATTGATGTCAGATTTTGCCTCTTTCTATATTGTGTTTTCATTACAAATTTCTGTGGTTATAGTTATTCTGACTAGTTTTGTATTCTAATTTATATATGAGTGTTCAGAGTAATTTTCTTGCCACAGTTACAGTATTATAATATTATATGTTTGTGTTATATATACCTTTATACATGTAACTTATACTTTCATGCTATTGTTTAATATCTTTTTATTTCAACTTGAAGAACTTCCTTTAGCACTTTTTGTAAGGCCGGTCTAGTGATGACAAATTCACTTAGTTTTTGTTTGTCTGGGAAAGTCTTTATCTTTCTTTCATTATTAAAAAACAATTTTGCCAGATAAAATCTTCTTGGTTGGCAGGTTTTTTTGTTTGTTTCAGCACTTTTAATATATAATCCAACTCTTTCTTGATCTGTAATGTTTCTGCTGAGAACTGTGCTGATCTGCAATGTTTCTTCTGAGAGGTCTTTTGTGGGTTCTTTTCTTTTCTTTTTTTTTTAACAGCTAATGTGGGTTTCTATCTCTGTGGGCTCCAGATCCAGCTTGTAGTTTCCAGCTTGTCCCTGCTTTTCCTGATTCTACATCCAGCTTTCCTTCCCAGACCCAGCTTCCTGTCTAGCAGACGTCAACACCAGTCTCAGACAGCAGCCTAGAGAGGCTGCCTGCCCAGCTCCCATCATTGCATGAGGCCAAATCCATACTTGTAGTAAACTCATATTTATTTACTTATTGAATTGAAACCTGATGGATACACTGTCCCCTTGCAGCAACAGACTGAAGACTGAAGTGTCATCAGCCCACATTGTAGTTACCGGGGCACGCATGGCAAATGTTACCTTTCAATGAGTTTTAAAGGTGGAAATACTTAGACAACTGTTTCTCCCACTCTTCAAAATTGAAGAGCCCATTTTAACAAAGGTAAAGCGTATATTTCTGATAAAAGTTATCGCAATGCTACTTCTCTACCCCTGCTTTAAGGCACTGTATTTTTCCATTTTCCCTGCCTTTGTTAGATTAAAAAAAAAAAAAACAAAAAAACTCAAGACAAAAGGTTTGACTATATATCTCTAAAGAGCTAAAGCTTATCTGTTTCTCAGAAGATTGGATGCAGAGCTTTTACTGAACTCTATTTTTAGATGACTACCTCTTTGATAAATCTCTAATGCAAGTGCCAGTGCAACTGGATGTGGCTTTTTTGTTTTGTGTTGTGTTGTTTTTTTTTTTTGGTGTATAAGTTTTTTTTTTTTTTTTTTAATGAGAGAAAGAAAGAAGAGAAAGAAAAAGGGGGAGAGGGAACAGGATTCTTGCTCTATTGCCTGGGCTGGAATGCAATCTAAAAATAGGTATTAAAAACCTCTTTTATGCCAATAATTGTGCTTGACAACGGAGACAGGGAGGAATAAGAGAAGAAAATAACAAACAAACAGCCAACCAATATTTCATTTAAGTCTGTGATGTGCTGCCTTCCTCCCCATCACCTATATCTGGCATTTCTCCCCATGCTATCTCTCCCCAACTCCCCACCCGCCGCTGTCCCTCCCCTATATCCCCCCAACAGACCCCAGTGTGTAGTGCTCCCCTCCCTGTGTCCGTGTGTTCTCATTGTTCAACACCTGCCTATGAGTGAGAACATGCAGTGTTTGATTTTGTGTTCTTGTGTCAGTTTGCTGAGAATGATGGTTTCCAGGTTCATCCATGTCCCTACAAAGGACGCGAACTCATCGTTTTTGATGGCTGCATAATATTCCATGGTGTATATGTGCCACATTTTCCCTGTCCAGTCTATCATTGATGGGCATTTGGGTTGGTTCCAGGTCTTTGCTATTGTAAACTGTGCTGCAATGAACATTCGTGTGCATGTGTCCTTACAGTAGAACGATTTATAATCCTTTGGATATATACCCAGTAATGGGATTGCTGGGTCAAATGGAATTTCTATTTCTAGGTCCTTGAGGAATCGCCACACTGTCTTCCACGATGGTTGAACTAATTTACACTCCCACCAACAGTGTAAAAGTGTTCCTGTTTGTCCACATCCTCTCCAGCATCTGTTGTCTCCAGATTTTTTAATGATCACCATTCTAACTGGCGTGAGATGGTATCTCAATGTAGTTTTGATTTGTATTTCTGTAATGACCAGTGATGATGAGCATTTTTTCATATGTTTGTTGGCCTCATGTATGTCTTCTTTTGTAAAGTGTCTGTTCATATTCTTCGCCCACTTTTGAATGGCTTGTTTGTTTTTTTCTTGTAAATCTGTTTTAGTTCCTTGTAAATTCTGGGTATCAGCCCTTTGTCAGATGGGTAAGCTGCAAAAATTTTTTCCCATTCTGTTGGTTGTTGATTCACTCTAATGACTGTTTCTTTTGCTGTGCAGAAGCTGTGGGGTTTGATTAGGTCCCATTTGTCTATTTTGGCTTTTGTTGTCAATGCTTTTGGCGTTTTGGTCATGAAGTCCTTGCCTATGCCTATGTCCTGAATGGCTTTGCCTAGATTTTCTTCTGTGGTTTTTATGGTGTTAGGTCTTATGTTTAAGTCTTTAATCCATCTGGAGTTAATATTGGTGTAAGGTGTCAGGAAGGGGTCCAGTTTCTGTTTTCTGCATATGGCTAGCCAGTAGAAAATTAAATTTCTACTTCATCCCTAACATGAAAGAAATCCCTGCTGGAATAAAGAACCAAATATGAAAAAGAAATCTTTAAAACTTTTAAAGAAAAAACTAAAACAAGTATCTTTATGACTCTGAAGCACGAAAGAATTTCTTAGCCAAGACGGAAGAAGTACAACATTAAAATTTAAAATTTCTGTGGCTGAGCACAGTGGCTTATGCCCATAATCCCAGCATTTGGGGAGGCTGAGGCGGGTAGATAGCTTGAGCCCAGGAGTTCAACACCAGTCTAGGCAAACATGGTGAAACCCCATCTCTACCAAAAATAGAAAAAGTAGTCAGGCTTGGTGATGCACTCCTGTTGTCCCAGTTACTAGGGAGTCTGAGGCTGGAGGATCCATTGAGCCTGGGAGGTCAAGGCTGCAGTGAGCTGAGATCACTGCACTCCAGACTGGGTGACACAGCAAGACCCTATCAAGAGAGAAAGGGAGGGGAGGGGAGGGAAAGGGAGGGGAGGGAGGAGGGGGAAGAGAAAGGGGTTTTTAAACTCTGTGCTGTGTGACAAAAATACCAACAAAAAAAGACAAATAATTGGCTGGAAAGTGACATTTCTAGGATATATATCCATCAGATACCTGTTTCTGGAATACATAAATACATGTTGAGAAAGTTACAACTCAGTGGAAAAACACAAAGGATCGGAATGAGAAGTTCGTAGAAAACAAAATCCAGATGTTCAGTAAATGTAAAAAGGTTCTTGAACTCATTAGCATAAACTAAAATGACATACAATAAGGTGCCATTCCATACCCAGCAGACCGGCAGAGAGTGAGAGGCAGGCCTCACTGACGATTGAGGAGGACTTTAGGGAAGAGGGACTTCTGCATTGTGTGAAGAGTCCGTTTGCAACATCAAGCGAAGTTGGGGACAGGCGTGTCCTGACTTGGAGACTCCATTTCTAAATGTACACTCTAGAGCCACGGTCCCCAGCAGTCATCACCAGCCACGTATAACTTGAACACTTGAAACGTGGCCAGTCCAAATTAAAAGACACACACTGGATTTGAAGACTTTGCAGGAAATAATGTAAACTATTTTATTTTTTTAATTTTTTTTTTTAGTGACGAGGTTTCACCATGTTGGCCAGGATGGTCTCAATCTCTTGACCTTGTGATCTGCCTGCCTCAGCCTCCCAAAGTGCTGGAATTACAGGCGTGCGCCACTGCACCCAGTCTATTTTATTAATTTTTATATTGTTCATATCTTGAAATGGATATATTAGATACATTGGGTTAAAATATAGCATCAATATTAATTTCACCAATTTCTTCTTTGCCAGTTTCTTTGTATATTTTCTAATGTAGCTACTAGAAAATGTAAACTTACACATGTGATTTGCATTTGTGTTTTTATTACGTTTCTATTGGCCAAAGCTGCTATAGAGAATTCTGTCCATTGTATACAGACATGTCCAAATTTTAATTGTGGAACTATTTGAAATAGGAAAAATTTGGAAGCATTTGGGCCTATGGACAGGAAAATGATAAGAAACACATTGCTGGAGGATTTATACAGTTAGTGAAACATACATAAAAGTGAAAAAATAAAAAACAAAAATAATGTGTACAATTAAAGTAATTCAGTGTGTCACTTAGGAAAGGACTCATATAGAACAAAAGTATAAAAACATGGATGGAAGAGATTTGTGAGTGCTTCAAGAAAGCAATTAGCTCTGAGTAAGAAAAAAGAATAGAATGGTGGTACACAGAGAACTTCAGTGCTTCAGTAGGGGCTTATTTTTTTTTAAGCAACTTGACTGGTCATGGTGACTCACACCTGAAATCTCAGCACTTAGAGAGGCTGAGGCAGGCAGATCCCTTGAGCCCAGGAGTTCAAGACCAGCCTGGCCAACATGGCAAAACCGATTCTCTACAAAAAAGTACAAAACCTAGCCACACGTGGTGGCACAGGCCTGTAGTCCCAGCTACTCCATAGACTGAGATGGGAGGATCGCTTGGGTCTGTGAGGCAGAGGTTGCAGTGAGTCAAGATTGCACCACTACATTCCAGCCTCAGCAACAGAGTGAGACCCTGTCAAAAAAAACAAAACAAAACTCCGTGTACTTGTGAGTGTAGAAAGACATAAGACATAGATATTCTTCTGTTATGTCATTGATTACCACTAATTTTTAAGTAATTTTCCAATGATTGCTGTAAAAATGTAAAATGGTATATATTATTCACCCTGTAATTTTAGTTTATTTTCTCTTAGACTTTTTTCCAATGTATATTTTTGGAACAGTTTTAATATGTTGTACTTATCACTTACCCTGACTTTTTAAAACCTAGTGTTATAAATGTTACCTATGTTTACATAGCAAAAAAACCCATGTGGTCTAGGCAAATATGGCAGAATATCAGCATTTGTCAAATATTTGTCAAATATGGGTAGTGGCTACATGTTATTTGTTATGTTGTTCTCTGCATTTTTGTGTGTTTAAAATAGTTCATAATTTTAAAAAAGAAACAGATGAGGAGCGCGGTGGCTCGGGCCAGTTGTCCTGGTGCTTGAGGAGGCAAGGCTATGCGTTCAAGGCCAACCTGGGCAACATAAGAACCTCTCATTCATTAAAAAAAAAAAAAAAAAAAGAAGAAGAAGAAAGAAAGAAACAGATCATGAAGAGTTTTCTATTGATGCTAAGGAATTTGAACTTTATTCGATTGGCCAATATTTGGAAGCCATTGAAGAATTTTAAACAGGGGATGAGATTTCCATGTTGAGAGAGCATTTGTATTCTGACAATCTCATTTTTGGCTTGTCAAGTCCACAAGCTAATATAAGTCAAGAACAAAAATCACCATATTTTATTGCTTCCGGCAGACTTTTTTTTTTCACATTTTAACAATTCTGAAATTGGAATGCATCTCATTGGCCACACAACGGTCATGGCATAGTTGTCATTGCAGAATGGGGGTCAGCTGCTTTGATGGAAGTCCTGGGGACAATAGTGGAGAACTCGGACATGCTGCATCACCATTGTGCTTCATGGCACCATGGATGACATCACATGGGGAAAGTGACATCTGCTGCTCAGAATCAAAAAGTGATTTGGAAGAGGCAAATTCGATATGTGGAGGAGTTTTGGAAAAGCATTAACTCATTTAGTTGGCCTGTATTTTCTTTTTTTCTATATGCATAAGAGTGAAAAATTTTTCTTTGTTGTTTTTAAATTATGGTAAAATACACATAAAATGTACCATCTTAACCATTACCAGGTATGCAGTTCAGTGGCATTAAGCATAGTCACACTGTTGTGTAACCATCACCACCATCCAGTTTAGATCTTTCTCATCTTGTAAAACTAAAATTCTGTACCCATTAAACAATAACTACCTATTCCCCTCTTCTTCCAGCCCCTGGCAACCACATTCTTTCTTTCTTTTTTTTTTTTGAGACCGAGTCTCACTCTGTTGTACAGTGTGGCACCTTGTCGGCTCACTGCAACCTCCATCTCCTGGGTTCAAGCAATTATCCTGCCTCTGCCTCCTGAGTAGCTGGGATTATAGGCACCCACCACCACACCTGGCTATTTTTTATATATATTTTTAGTAGAGACCGGGTTTTACCATGTTGGCCAGGCTGGTCTCAAACTCCTGACCTCAGGTGATCTGTCTGCCTTGGCCTTCCAAGGTGCTGGGATTACAGGCATGAGCCACCGTGCCCGGCCCCCTGACTTTCTATCTCTGTGATTTTCCCTACTCTAGGTACCTCACTTAGGTAGAATCATACAATACCAGTTCCTTTGTGTTTGTCTTATTTCACTTAGCATCATGTTCTCAAGGTTCATCTACATTTTAGCATGTGTCAGAATTTCTTCCCTTTGTAAGGCTAAAAAATATTCCCTTGAATGTATGTACCACATTTCGCCTATCCATTTATCCATGAATAAACACCTGGATTTGCTTCTGCCTTTGGCTATTGTGAATAATGCTGCTATGAATATGGGTGTACGAATATCTCTTTGAGACCTTGGTTTCAGTTCTTCTGGGTATATACCCAGAAGTGAAATTGCAGCATCAGATGAATCATATCTATTTTTAATTTCTGAGAAACTATCAATGATTTTCATTATGGCTGTGCCATTTTACATTCCCCTCAACAGTGCACAGATCCCAATTTCTTCATATCCTCACCAACACTTAAAAAAAAAAAACAGTATCTATCTATATTGGTCTGTTCTTATATTGGTAATAAAGACATACCCACGACTGAGTAATTGATAAAGAGGTAGGTTTAATGGACTCTCAGTTCCACGTGACTGAGGAGGCCTCATAATCATGGCAGAAGGCAAATGAGGAGCAAAGTAATTTCCTACATGGTAGCAGATGCCTGAAATTTCTTTCACTGAATAAAAAGGTTCTTGGTTCATGATGAGAGATAACACTTAAAATACAATTGCCTGGTCACCAGCCTCACTTGTAATGGTCAGAGTCCTTAGTTGCATACAACAGTGTCCAATCTAGCTTAGATTAAATAATGATTTAATCTAAGAAAGGAATTTTTTTTTGAGAAATATTTGACAACACCAGAATCTCCAGGAGAACTAGCCAGCTAAGCTGTGTGTTCATATAGTCGCTACAATGAAACCAGAAAAAAATGCCCAGTTCCCATTCCAGTGAAAATGCTGCTGCCTCCACTGCCTGCCAACTGTGATGTCACAAACTCGGCCTTAACTGCTTGGGAGAACCTGACTCCTCTGCCACTGTGCTTGCTGGAAGGCCAAGTTCTACAGAGGGATCATCCTGTAGTTCGTTTCTACATCCAGGTCTTACAGGGGTGTATATGATCGGGAGGTCCTAGGTCACATGTTAGCATAACAGCTGCATAGGAGTCTAGAAAAGATCATATTGCAACTCTCACCTCTATGACATAGGAAGGCAAATCCTATAGGGATTGAAATAGGAATGTGGGTTAAGTTGGCAAACTTAACAGTAGCTTCCAAACTCCTGGATTGAAACTGAAGCTGAAATATAAACAATGAATCAAGAAGTATAAATAGGCTGGGCACGATGGCTCATGCCTGTAATCCCAGCACTTTGGGAGGCCAAGGAGGGAGAATCACTAGAGCCCAGAAGTTTTGAGACCAGCCTGGGCAAAATAATGAGACCTTGTCTCTACAAAAAATAAAAAAATTAGCTGGCCATGGTGGTCCCAGCTACTAGGGAGGCTGAGGTAGGAGGATCACTTGAGCCTGTGAGGTTGAGGCTGCAACCACTGCACTCCAGTCTTCACAACAGAGTAAGACTGTCTCAAACAAAAAAAAAGGAGGAGGAGGAGAAGAGAAAAGCATAAATATAACAGTTAACTTTATATCTTTCCCAACTTCAATAAGACAGTGTCCCAAGAAGAGGCTGGGGTTTCTTGGACATCTGAAGTGAAGGAGGCATCAACTTAGAGGAAGAAAAGGAACCAGACAAAGCAGGGGACCAAGGCCAGAGTAGACAAAACGTCCCCATTCATCATTTGTTACAGGAGAGCCTGTTATCTTTTGCAAGATAGGACAAATAGGAGTTGTCATCCATTCTGAATGCAAGTGGCTCTGCTGAGCCTGTATTATGAAGTTTTCCCTCAGTTTTTAAAGGAGAAGATTTACTTATACATCGACTTCATTCTCAAAGGATTCATTGAATGAATCACACAAGGAGTACAGTATATAATCTGATTATTAAGTTGGTGTAAAAGTAATTGTGATTTTGGGGATTAAAAATAGCAAAAACCACAATTTTGCTCCAACCTAATACATTAGACACTTGTAGCTCAAGAGATTTTTTTTCCCCTAAAGATCTCTGATAATTTATAATATTTGGGCTCCATGAAGCCAGGCATCAAAGACATCTGTAGAAGTCACCACACACCCCAACCACCTTCAAGACATGTGGCATAACTTGGCCTCCAGAGAGATCGCTGACAACTTTAAGTCAACTTCATAGAGGCACCATTTACATGTAATAAAATGCTCCATGTTAAGTGTACAGTTTTGATAAATGCATACATCCATGTGATCACCACAATTAAGAACAGTCAGCATGAGCTCTTAGAAAGAGGAGCCCAACAAGCAAGTATTTGTAATTTGTCTCCTCTGTGTTCCCAGCCAGTCTATAAAATAGATTTGTTTGGCATGGATATTAGGTGTAATGGGAAAAATGCACCAGGCCATCACAGAAATGCCGTCCACTCATTCCCCTTGCTCCATTCTTGCTTGGCAAGGTGTCTCCTGACTGATTGGCTTCCATGTGGCCATCTTGGGCTTCCTTAAAGCACGGTGGCTTCAAGGCAGTGAGACTTTCCATGTGGCAGCTCAGTCGTCCAAGAGCAAGCCTTCCAAGAGGCCCAGCCAGAGCTGCAGTGCTTCTTATGACCTAGCCTTGGAAGTCACTTCCACTGCATTCTGCTGGTCAAGCAAGTCACTGAGACCAGCAAGGGGAGGGGTGTGAGACCTCACCTCTTAATGAGTGGAGTTGCATGTGTATACAACAACAGAAACTATCATGGAGCTGTATTTGGAGATTCTCTACGATGATAGGCCATAACGTGGCTTAAATAATTTTTGGACAGAGCAGTGGACAGACGCTAAGGATCTGGGGTTCGGGCGCTGCCAGGCGTGCTCAGGTGACACTTGCTGAGCCTTTAGAACACATCAGGGTTTCCTCTCTCCAATTGCTTGAGATGTACACAAATGGAGAAAGCCCTGTGAGCCTGGAGGAGCCCCGGGCTTCACCACCATTCTTAATTGTGGTGGTGATCACATGGGTGTATGCATTTATCAAAACTGTACACTTAACGTGGAGCATTTTATTACATGTAAATGGTGCCTCTATGAAGTTGACTTAAAGTTATCAACTCCCCCACCAAAGCAGAGTGTGGGCATTTCCCATAGGAACTTGGTGTGCCACAGCGGAAAGTCTCAGAACTGGCCTGGTGACAGCAGTATGAGCTCTGGATGAGAAAGCCACTGTGAGAGCAGCACCTGGGTTTCCTCTGACTTCAGCACTCTGAGGCCACCTGCTGCCTGGGACCCATCTGTTCCCTGCCCCGAGGGCCGCTGTTGGGGACATTCTGCTAAGGCTGAGTAGAGAGGCCTCAGCCAGGCTGGATATTGAGAACAAAGTTGAAAAGGAGGATTCGATTCTGGAATAAACAAATCTGAAAGAAGAATTCTCCAGAAGACTCCAGGGTGAGATTCCAGAGGCCTGTGCATTTGGGGATGCCCGAGAAGCAGGGAACAGGAGCATAGCTGTTGGAACAGCCTGTAGGTGAGCAAATGGGGAGAAACGAAAAGACACCAGGCAGGCCCCAGCAAAAGAAAAGAACTGTCTCCCAGGAGAGAGGCCAAAACCATCTGGAGCTTGGGGAAGTTGTCCGCTACAGCCCCAGCCTGGCCGCCGCAGCAGGAATCTCTATGCATACTGAAGGTGGCACCAGTGGATGCCCACAGGGGAGGAGCCCTTGGTCAGCAGCACATGCACCAAAGCCTTCAGTCAGGGCTCCAGCCTCACTGTGCACCAGGTGTGCACACAGTGAGAAGCCATCCATGTGCCCTGAGTGCAGCAAGACCTCAGCCTCAGACAGCTCTTGCCTCCTGGTGCACTGGAGGAGCCACACAGGTAAGAGGCCCTATGAGTGCTCTGACTGCACAAGGCCTTCACCTGCAGCTCCAACCACCTGGCGCACCAGCAGACCCACGGTGGGGAGAAATTCCATCGCTGCACCCAGTGCCCAGTGTGGGAAGGTCTTCAGCTGGAGCTCTCACCTCATCTTTCATCACACCACTCATGCTGGAGGAAACAGCAGCTGGCTTCCCTGGTCAGATCCCAGTGTTGATGGGCCAGGGCTTCAGGTCCAACACTGAATCCAAGTAAGAGCAAGCTGAGCCTTTGTCAGAAACCTAGCTCTGTGCCAGGGGCTGCTGAACAAGGTTGAGGCAGGCCCCCCAGGGTCTTTGGAGAGGCAAGATACAAACACATGTAAACACACAAATGACAGAATGCACCAGGTGACAAGACAGGATAAAGTGCTGAAGCGTGTGAGAGATGACAGTATTGGCCTGGAGGGGGTGCTGAGGTGAGGCTTCAGTGGGCCGGTTCTGGGAGAATGGCTTGGCACCAGGTTGATGGGAGGCAACCGGGGGAGGGGACCAAGCTAAGCACAAGGATAACTGCATGTGGACCCCAGTCAGTGAAAGGAGAGACTGAATACAGAGTCTTGAGTCAGGCTTGAGGTGCACATGGGAGGTGGAGGATTCAGGTCAGAAGCTCTGGTGTATGAGGGCTACAACCAAAGCCACAGGCCTGCCCACACGACTGGGCTTCCTGTGCCAGGGTGACCCAAGGTGAGCGGCTGAGCATCACTGTCACAGCTGTCCAGAACAAAATGGATGTTGTGTGCTCTGATTCAATGCCCTGGGTCCTCCACTCACACTACCACAAGCAAGCTTGCAGCCCAAGAGTAGCAGCACAGCTCTGCCTGCTTCCTACTCTCCAAATCTCTTACAAGCACATCTGATTAGTAGGACCTACCTAGAGCACAGCAGAACCCTAGCTGCAAAGGAGTCTAGGAAATGTAGAGATTTGCTTTCCATATGGTGATATGGTAGAATGGTACTCACTATCCATTCCAGCCCCTCTGCAGTATAGCTAGACATACCAGAAGGTGCTGGAATGGATATGGAGTACCATTCTACCATATCCACCACAAAAATCTGCCAGTACTAGTCCTGGAATACATTTGAGAAGGACTGTTCTCGACAGGGAATGAGGGGTAAATTCTGTGAGTCTGAAGCACTAAAATCGACCTCACTGAATCCTGTCCTTAGGAACCCATCCCTGCAACTCCCCAGCAGAGGCCAATCCAGGGTCTTCCATCAACATGGGAAATCACACTTTCGCCAGGCATGAACACACCAGGGCAAATCTTGGTGGGTTTACCTTACCTTACACAGAGAAGACCCATAACATCTCCTGCATTTGCTGCCCTGGGACTTGGCTATCCTTGAACTTTTCATTTCAATGAATTGCTTTTTTTCCTTTTGAGACAGAGTCTCACTCTGTCACCCAGACTGGAGTGCAGTGGCGTGATCTCAGCTCACTGCAACCTCCACCTCCCTGGTTCAAGCAATTCTCCTGCCTCAGCCTCCTGAGTAGTTGGGACTATAGATACGTGCCACCACCCCCAGCTAATTTTTGCATTTTTAGTAGAGATGGGGTTTCACCATGTTAGCCAGGATGATCCCGATCTCCTGACCTCGTGATCCATGCCCCTCGGCCTCCCAAAGTGCTGCGATTATAGGTGTGAGCCACTGCGCCCAGCCAATGAATTGCTTTTCTAAATTTAGTATATGTGCAGCTCAAGTGAGCACAAGGAATTGTTTTCCTAATTTTGCCTCCTTTTCAAAGGGTCACCATGGCCCTCTGTCCTCCTGACTTGCCCCATTACCATGTGGTCCCAGTTCTTTATTTGTGACAGCCTGTAAGCCTCCTCCTCCTTCTCCTCAACAACAAAAATGAGGAAACCAAACAACTACCAATCCTGATGGCTTTTATCCAACCCTCAAGCTTTCATCCACTCTCGATATTCCTGTCACTAATGGCTGTGTCATCGGTGGAGTTCTTTGGCGACAATCAGATCCTGATGGATCACACTGGCAAAAACACATTAAAGAAGACTGCATTAATTCCAGCCCCAAATCCAAGCAGATAAGGATGAAATGACTCGAGAATTTTCCCCAAGAGACAGAAACTGAACTCCTCCAAAGGAAAGACTCTTTAGCATTCAGCAGCCGAGATTTCAAGTCTAACTGCTTTTGGTGGTGGTTTTATATGTGTATGTCAAAAATCACCTGGAAATCTCCAGCTCCTTAAGGCAGTTCCCTTTAAATCTTTTTGAATGACATGGTGTTGTCAATTGCCTCCTTCCACTGATGTCTTCCCTGTCCTCAGGCCAGTCCAGCCACTGACACAGGCTAATATTTGGTGACAGATGGTTCCGTGAGCTTCTGGCAAGGCCATATCTCACTTTTGGAATGCGAGTGATAGCTGCGTTCCTCCAGAGCCTTATTTATTATACTATTACTGCACACAAACTCATTAGATGTAAAACCCTCTGCCAGTCAACTTGATCCTGCTTTTCCCCAGCTGTCCCACTGGCAGCCTGAAGATGATGACAGATGATGACACTGACAGACAGCCTGACTGCCATCCTCTGCCTTCCCAAATTTAAAGCCAGACATTACTCAAGTGAGGGGATGTGCCAGGAAAAAGGGCTAGAAGCCCCTCTGCAACACCCTGCAGTTTAATCATCATGGTAGTTCATGAAATGGTGTTCACAGGATACCACTGGCTACGCCTTCCTGGAACTCGCAAGCACACTCATGGCCACAGTATGAAATCAACTGAAATCAGACGCATCTCTCCCTCCAGTCCCCTAGGAATGCTGTCAGTCTTGCTTCCTGGTCCCAATTCTCACCAAGGACCAGCCTTTCTCTCTGTTCAGATATACCTGCATTTAGTCTCAATGCATAAACATTTCTCGTTGGCATTTTTGCAGCAATATAAGAAGTAGCACTTGTATGGGCACGGTGGCTCACGCCTGTAATCACAGCACTTTTGGAGGCCAAGGGAGGCGGATCACTTGAGGTCGGGAGTTTGAGACCAGCCTGACCAACATGGAGAAACCCAGTCTCTACTAAAAATACAAAAAAATTAGCTGGGCGTGGTGGCACACATCTGTAATTCCAGCTACTCGGGAGGCTGAGGCTGGAGAATCGCTTGAACCCGGAGGTGGAGGTTGCAGTCAGCTGAGATTGCGCCACTGCACTCCAGCCTGGGCAACAAGAGCAAAGCTCCATCTCAAAAAAAAAAAAAAAAAAAGTAGCACTTTGTTCATTTACACATTCACCAGGAGCATCGTTGGGGAGTACTTTCTGTGCCCCAGGAACCATGCCAGACTGGATACATGGAGAAATGAATTTGGCATGATCCCTGACCTCAAGGACTTCACTGTCTTCTAGGGAAAACGAGATCATCTCAAGGTGAATTGTTTAGGGCAATGTCTTATCAAGTACTCTGTTCCTGTGGATGTTGGCCTATAGTAAATTTCCACTGACCATAGCTCCTCATCCCTATGTGTGGTAAACTGTCTGTTTAGTGACCCCCACCCTGATGAGCTTCTCCTTGTATCTAACACCTCTGAAGCTGGCCTGGCTCTGTGACCATGGCAGAAGTGACACAGTGCTTGTTCTAGGCTTTCGCCCTGTGAGGGTCTGGCAGCTTCTACTTTTGCACTTTAGGGGAAGCCAGCTGCCATGTAAAAAGTCCAACTACTCTGAGACCGCCATGCTGTGAGGAAGCATGGAGAGTACATGTGGAGAGAACCCAGGAACCCAGGCAACAGCAAGTGACTCCTTTTAGCCCCCAGCACTGGAGCACCAGAGGTGATGCCACAGGACCAGAGAGGAGCGTCTGACCGAAGTGCAGACTGGGCGCAAAGAAGCAATTGTTTTTTTATGTTCCATGTTCTGGGCTGGTCTATTACTCAGCAACAGATATTCATAACTGTGTTTTCCATCTGGCTGAGTGGAGTCCTGAGCAGACCAGCTAGGTGCTCTGATGCCTTCACTCTCCTTTCCTCTGTGGTCACTTTTTTCCTTATGGCCTAAATCCCCCATCCAGCATCTCCAAAGAACAAGGACAGCTCCTTGTCACAATACTATCATTGCATGAAGACCATTGACACTAATTCAAGAATGCCATCTAATACACAGTCCATTCGAATTTCTCAATTTGTACAAAGATCGTCTCTTCTAGCATATTTTTTTTTAACTCAAGGAGCTACTTAAGTCTTCCTCATTGCATTTGGCTTTCATGAATGTGAAGAATTCCTGAAACACATTTATTTCACTGAAGAAAAAAGATCCTCACTAGAAGCCAGCTGCGAGTAGTGACTCATACCCGTAATTTCAGCACTTTAGGAGGCAGAAGCGGGAGGACTGCTTGAGCCCAGGAGTTTCAGACAAGCCTGGGCAACATGGTGAAACCCCATCTCTACTAAAAATACAAAAATTAGCCAGGCTTGGTGTCATGTGCCTGTAATCCCAGCTGCTCAGGAGGCTGAGGTGGGAGGATTGCTTGGACCCAGGAGGTTGAGGCTGCAGTGGCTGTGATAGTGCCACTGCATTCCAGCCTGGGTGACAGAGCCAGACCTTGTCTCATGATGTGATGATTACCTGGGCAACTCTTTGCTCCTCTCTGAACTGGGAACAACACCTGTTCTACCTACTTCCCAGGTTATAAGTTTCAGTAAAAGTCATTTACTTATGGCGAACGCTATTCTAACTGGTCCTGTCTAGGGTATAACGTGCATTCACAGAAACTGTTTTCATTTCTGGTCACACATACACACCTGGTGTACTCACTGTTTGGCATATCGGCTTCTTCATGAGCCTCATCCACGTTCTCACTTAATTTCTTGATGGCTCATGTATTTCTTTGTATAGTAATTCCATGCTGTGCATTTCTCCTATGGAAACATCTGGTTCCTTCAGTGGACCTCTTCTAGGTAGAGATGCATCGCTCTGCAGGGGCTTGCTTAGAAGGAGTGAGACCTGGAGTGGGAGAAGGGAAAAGGAAGGTAAAACAGTTTTTGCAGTGTGGTATCAGGAGAGAGGGATAGTAAGTCAACACAGGGCTTTCCTGCCCCTGTTGGTGAAAAAGGCAGTAGGACATTTCCAGAAACCCAGAGGAGTCCAGGATATGTGAGTCTAGAAACACTAGTCATAGCATTGAAATCAATTTTTTGTTTGGATGAAGAACCAGGCATACACGTGCTGATCCTTCTTGGTTTGTGCATTATCTGCTCCCAAGCTGAATAAATTCATGAGCTTCTTATTGACATTACAGGGGAGGACGCTGAAGATTGTGTCAAATCCTCCATTTTCTTAATGCCAGCTTTGAAAACCAGTTCCACAATGGTGTATGATACTATGTCTTATGTGCTAGGAACCCAGAAAGCAAATCCGAACACAGCAATGTGAGTGTAGCTATAATGAATAGTGATAATATTATGCCTTCCAAACATAGTAGGGATATTAGATGAGATTGGTAGACTAATAATCGGTTACTGGTGAGTTTATACTACCTTTACATGGTGTGGAACTCATTATTTTACTGTAATAAATGTTAAACTGTTCACAAAGATACGCAAAGGTTGATTGGTGATCTCAATCCTTTTATGTTGTGAGTCCCCGTTCTCCCAGTCCTCTAAGGAGGGAAAGGAACCGTGACCCTTGGTTTAGATGGCTCCCTCCTCCACTCTCTCCCTCAGGAAACCATAAGAAAACAGAAGCTGTGGGACCCCACTGGCTCTAACGAGGTCCTTGGGAGTCTGATGTAAATGTTTACCTATTTTTTTTCCCAAGGAAACAGCATTGTCAGAACTGGGAAAGGACTTAGAGAGAGAAAAGGAGAAAGGACAGATCGCAGTCTCCATCTTCTGTGTGGCCTCGGGGGATGAATCATTGATTAAAAACGGAAGGTCAATATCATCTCTGCTGGGTAAACTTGAGATCCTTGAAGAGCCTCTCAGCCTATTAGGACTTTCAAGCCCTGCTCTGGAGTGAGCAGAAAGGAGACACAGTGGTTTCCCCTTGAAGGCTGATCTTGGCCTGAGCTCATCATTAAATAAGAAGCGCATAGATCTTTACGCTGCCCGTGCTGCCCTGGTCAGAAAGGCATTCGTCACAGCTCCACGCTTTAATTTCCAAAGAGGCTAAGGTGGAAGTCACGCCAAGGCTCTCTTTTCAGAAAATGGGAAATGATGTTGGCCCTCAGTACAGACTAGCACATGGGTGCCTATTTGCATAGCTTGATCACAAGGCTTGTCTGTGACCCCTCCTGAACCCTGTATTCTGACTCTGCCTCCATCTGCTGAACACAGCCAGTCCCTTTTCTAAGGCAGCCAAAGCTTTGTTCTGAGATTGCAAAATAGACGTCAGATGTTATCATAGTTGCAGTTTGAGATCATGGCCACCTTAGTGGTTATAAACAGAAGTTCTTAAGTGGCCACATTCCCACTGTGGGGTGGGGGTCCAGGAGAAGCTCCTCCCTCTTTGCCCCCACCTACCATCCCTGAGCCCCTGACCCTCTCCCCATAAGGATGTTCTGCAGGGCTTTGCATAATTGTTTGCTCTGAATTCCCTGCCTCCTCACCTGTCAGATGAGACACAATCAGGCAAAGAACCAATATCCCAAGAAGATGGCTCTGAAAACAGAATCGGGGTAGCATGGGGAACCCCTGGGGACAGCAGAGAGTCACGCGTCTTGGCTCACCCCATCCAGTGTGAATTTCTGTGAACATAACCTCTTCTTGGTGATTTCTCCTGCAAGTCCTGGGCCACCTGAACACCTGGTTCTCGGCAAACCTGTGAGCAGCCAAGACCTGAGGCAGGAACAGTCCCTGTCCCCATGGTAGAAGATGCTTCCCTTTCCAGATCCTTGGCTGGCTGCTAGCTGGGATGGCAGCTGGCTCATTAGAGGGTGCAGCCCTGCCCCTGCCCACTTCTTTGATCAGCAGTTCCCTAACTTGAGTGGCATCGGGATCTCCTGGAGAGTGTATTAAAATCTGGATCCCTGGGACCCACCCCAGAGATTTAAATCCAGAAGTCTAGTTTGAGGCCTAAGAATATGAATATTTCCTACAAGTTCCCAGGAAATACTAATGCTGCACCAGGGACCACATTTTGACAACCACTGCCTTAGATATCTGTGGTGTCAACTAATTACCCTCTGTCTCATTGTTTTCTGAGCACATCCTTACACTGTGGGCAAACTATGATCCCAAACCATGGGACCCTTTTCTCTCAGGAGTTTATTTCACAGGTATTTTCTGAATTGACTCCTGGTGGAATGTGGAAAGGAATACAAGTGCTGAGTTGTGTACTAAAATAACACTTGCCACTAGCCACAGGAGTTGAGCTTTCAACTGGTTTCTGATCAAAGTCAATCATAGATAAATAGAAACAAAAGAATTCTGTGGCCAGGTGTGGTGTCTCACCCCTGTAATCCCAGCACTTTGGGTAGCCAAGGCAGGTGAATCACTTGAGGTCGGGAGTTCAAGACGAGCCTAGCCAACATAGTGAAAACCCTGTCTCTACTGAAAATACAAAAACTAGCTGGGTGTGGCACCACATGCCTGTAATCCAGCTAATCGGGAAGCTGAGGCAGGAGAATCACTTGAACCTGGGAGGCAGAGGTTACAGTGAGCCAAGATCATGCCACTGCACAACAGAGCAAGATTATGTTTCCAAAAAAAAAAAAAAAAGAATTTTAGGAATGAAGGAGAATTCATTTAAACTTCACTGACTAGTTCAACTACCTGTGAACCCATCTTATAAAACCCATCTTCCAAAGTCCATTTATAAATTGGTTGTTTCATGCTCAGAACACATCTTCCCATGCAATCAACATTCTACATGATGGCTAACTGAGTGTCTAGATCAGTTCACAAAAGTTTAGTCACCCCATAATGTGGCTGCAATTACTAATTTTGCACAAAAACAAAATGTAGGAAACTAAATTTTATTCTAATTTTTATAAAACATTTAAACATATAGAGTAAATCAAAAGTTTCTCTTCTAGGCCAGGCGTGGTGGCTCACGCCTATAATCCTAGCACTTTGGGAGGCCAAGGTGGGTAGATCACCTGTGGTTAGGAGTTCGTGACTAGCCTGACCAATATGGTGAAACCCCTTCTCTACTAAAAATATATATTTTAAAAAATAGTTGGGCGAGGTGGCAGGTACCTGTAATTCCAGCTACTCAGGAGGCTGAGGCAGGAGAATTGCTTGAACCCGGGAAGTGTAGGTTGCAGTGAGCCAAGATCACGCCATTGCACTCTAACCTGGGCGACAGAGTGAGACTCCATCTCAAAAAAAAAAAAGAAAGAAAGAAAGAAAAAGTTTCTTTTTTAGTAAACAATCATTTTACAATATGTTATATTACAAATAAGATAAAATAAATGAGATAAAATTTAATTGTATATGGCATTTTGGTGGGGAGCTTAGTGGATATCCCACCAGAACAGCCAGCACACTTTTGAGAGCTTTAGACAGGGACTAATTTCATTTCTGAACATACAGACTTACAGGGCAACTTAGAGAAATGGCTGATTCCAGAGCTGGCACAGGGAAAATTCATGATGAGCCTGGAACATCGTATTGTGCCAGAAGAAAAGGGCAAATTCTAAAAAGGCTGGAAACATCAAAAGGATTCAGGAGTTAATGTGAAGGGGCTCCCATTGACCACATTTGAGGCAACATGAACATTAACATAAGCCAAAATAACACTAGGCTCAGAGGGTCATGCCTATAATCCCAGTACTTTGAGAGGTTGAGGTGGGAGGATCCCTTGAGGCCAGGAGTTTGAGACCAGCCTGGGCAACATAGACCCCATCTCTACAAAAGAAAAATTGTTTTAATTAGCTAGGCATGATGATGAGTGCCTGTAGTCCCAGCTACTCAGGAGTCTGAGGTGGGAGAATATCTTGAGCCCAGGAGTTGGAGGCTGCAGTGAGCTATGATTGCACCACTGCACTCCAGCCTGGATGGCAGAGAAACCTTGTCTCTATTTAAAAAAACAAAATAAAATAAGTCAGAAAAACAATGATAGCAAAGGATTATAACCTATAGATAAAAGAAGAATCCATCTGTCCATGGTTATTATACACACACACACACACACACATAGTGTGTGTGTGTGTATGTATATAAAAAACTATATAATATATAACTATATATAATATAGTTATATATAACTATAATATAGTAATATATAATTTATATATAATATTAGCTATATATAGTAACTAATAACAAATATATATAAAGTATATATACATATACATTATTACTATATTGTGTATTTATGTGTGTATAG
Source organism: Aotus nancymaae (assembly GCF_030222135.1). Classification (NCBI taxonomy): domain Eukaryota; kingdom Metazoa; phylum Chordata; class Mammalia; order Primates; family Aotidae; genus Aotus; species Aotus nancymaae. Next base: position 4,490,298 of record NW_026988412.1, on the reverse strand, counting down.
TAGCATATGTTAATACACTGCATTATACTACATAGTATAATGTATTCTATATATAAATGGTAATGTAAATATATATTTTTAGTATATTACATATGTGTGTATAGTAGTAAATATACTACATAGTATAATGTATACCATATATAAGTATACATATACTATATATAAGTATATATGGTATACATTATTTTAGTACATTATGAATATGTATATATGTGTGTGAATTTGTATATAGCAGTTATACATTATTAGTTGGCATTCTCCTATGAAGAGCTTTCCCTTCTGGCCGGGCACTGTGGCTCAAGTCTGTAATCCCAGCACTTTGGGAGGCCAAGGCAGGCAGATCACTTGAGGTCAGGAGTCTGAGACCACTCTGGCCAACACGGTGAAGCCCATCTCTACTAAAAATACAAAAAATTAGCTGGGTGTGGTGGATGGGCCTGTAGTCCCAGCTACTTGGGAAGCTGAGGCAGGAGGATTCCTTGAACCCAGGAGGCAGAGGTTGCAGTAAGCTGAGATCACGCCACTGCACTCCAGCCTGCTGACAGAGGGAGACTCCATCTCAAAAAAAAAAAAAAAAAAAAAATTAGCCTGGTGTGGTGGTGCATGTCTGTAATCCCAGCTACACAGGAGGCTGAGGCAGGACGATCACTTGAACCCAGGAGGCAGAGGTTGTAGTGAGCCAAGATCGCACCACTGCAAGACTCCATCTCAGCAACAACAACAAAAAAGAAAAACCTTTTGTGTCTCTCCTATTTAAGTAATAAATGTAGAAAGAATGATGAAATTAGAAACATCACCATTTTGGCCTGGATGTGGTGGCTCACACTTATAATCCCAGCACTTTGGGAGGCCAAGGCAGGTGGATCACTTCAGGCCAGGAGTTCGAGACCAGCCTGGCCAACACAGCAAAATCCCATCTCTACTAAAAAATACAAAAATTAGCCAGGTGTGGTGGCACATGCCTGTAATCCCAGCTGCTCAGGAGACTGAAGCAGGAGAATCGTTTGAACCCAGGAGGTTGCAGTGAGCTGAGATCTCGCCATTGCACTCCAGCCTGAGTGACAGAGTGAGACTCTATCTCAAAAAAAAAAAAAAAGAAAAGGAAGAGAAAAGAAACATCACTGTTTTGCAACCATCATGATATTGAGTCACACAGGAATCATCAATGGATGTTAAAACTAGTGCATGAACGTATGATTAAGAACAGGGCATTTACATATTCTCAAAATATTCACTCTCAAATTACTCATTAATTATAAAGAAGAAAATAATGACATTTCAGTGGAGAAACCTGATAGTCACCACCTTAAGCAAGAGATCAAAGTTAGTGCCGCCAGCAATGGGACATGTTGACTTTCAACACACTATACAGAGAGCAGGTTTGCTGCTGTGCTGTTCTGATCTAAAACTAATCAGGAGGAAATATCAGACAAGCTCACATTGAGGAACAGCCTACAAAAGAACTGTTCTGCACTTTTAAGAAACATTAAGGTCGGGCGGGCGGGGTGGCTCATGCCTGTAATTCCAGCACTTTGTGAGGCTGAGGCGGACTGATCATGAGGTCAGGAGTTCAAGATCAGCCTGGCTAATATAGTGAAACTCCATCTCTATTAAAGATACAAAAAAATTAGCTGGGCATGGTTGCAGGCGCCTTTAATCCCAGCTACTCAGGAGGCTGAGGGAGGAGAATCACTTGAACCCGGGTGGCGGAGGTTGCAGTGAGCCAATATTACACCGTTGCACTCCAGCCTGGGCAACAGGGCGAGACTCTGTCTCAAAAAAAAAAAAAATTAAGGTCAAGAAAGGCAAAGAAGGAAGAAGGAACAGTCCCAGATGGAGGGATGGTAAAGAGTCCCAACAGCCTCAGTGTAAATGTGTGACCCTGGGGTCCCAGACTGGAAACACTGCTGTAGAGGACATTATTAGGGACAAAGGACAAAAATTGAATATGGACTGTTTATTTAGTACTAACAATGTATCAGTAGTTTTCCTGATTTTGGTAACTGAACAGAAGTTATGTACGTGAATTTATTTGTTCTTAGTTAATGTGTAACCAGGACCATTAAAATCCAGAGGACGAGGAAACTAGAGACGGGAATGTAGAGGCCTGGACCCCAAACTAGTGCTGTCAGATATTCAGGGATAAAGGGGCGCATGATCTCTCTGTCTTAGTCTGTTTAGAGTTGTTATAAAGGAATGTTTGAAGCCAGATAATTTTTTGAGACAGAGTTTCACTCTGTCACTTAGGGTGGTGCAATTTTGGCCCACTGCAACCTCTGCCTCCTGGGCTCAAGTGATCCTCCCACCTCAGCCTCCTGAGTAGCTGGGACCACAGGCTACAGGCATGTGCCACCACACCAGACTAATTTTATTTTTTATTTTTTATTTTTTTAGTAGAGATAGGGTCTTACTATGTTGCCCAGGCTGGTCTCAAACCCCTGAGCTCAAGCAATCACCCACCTCAGCCTCCCAAAGTGCTAGGATTACAGGTATGAGCTACTGCACCCGACTGAGGCTGGGTCATTTATAAAGAAAAGAGGTTTATTTGACTCTGTTCTGCAGGCTGTAGAAGAAGCATGGTGCCAGCATCTGCTCAGTTTCTGGGAGGATCTCAAGCTGCTTCCACTCATGGTGGAAGGCAAAGGGGAGCTGGCTGCGTAGAGATCACGCGGCTGCCGAAAAAGCAAGAGAGAGTGAGAAGGGGAGGGGCCAGCTCTTTTTAACAACCAGACCTAGTGGAAACTAACAGTGAGAACTCACTCACCCCACCTCCAGGGCATTAATCTATTCACGATCCCTCGTGTGTGACTCAAACACCTCCGGTTTAACCCCACCTCCAACAACTTTGAGGATCAAATTTGGGGATCAAATTTTAACATGAAGTTTAGGGGAAAACATCCAAAGTATAGCACTAATTTTACTTAAATGGTTCAGAAAAATATGTGTATGTATGTGTGAGAGAATGATAAAACGAATATGGCAAAATGTTTGCGCATCATCATCAAACTGAATAAAGAGTATCTGGGCATTCTGAGTACATTCTTGCAATTTTTCTGAGAGTGTGAAATTATTTCAAAATAAACAAGTTTTTTAAAAGCATAGGTGTTCTGTTTTCCTGATGTGGGACACCACTAACCGTCTTGTGTGCTGAGAGGTCACTGTCAGTATCTCCTCACTCCCAAATAAAATCAATGTGTAAACTATTTTATTCAGATGGCAAAGCAATTTCTTTGCCTCCCCCATCCCCCTGCCCCAGGGCACTGTTTGTTCTCCTTCCATCTTGAATCTTCTAGCCTTGAGTGTGAGCTCTCTTTTAATCTCAGCATTTCTTTCTTTTGGTCCCATCCAGGATCTTTGGCTTGGATTGGGAACCAGGTCTTAACAAATTGGTGTTAATGTTCAGACTTCACTTTCTGTTTACACTGTCCAGACACACCCCATAGTCTTGCACTCTCACCTTTGAGGGCTGCCAGGGTCCAAGGCCATTGGTCAGTTAATGTGTAACCAGGACCATTAAAATCCAGAGGATGAGTATATTAGAGATGGGAATGTGAGGCCTGGACCCCAAACTAGCACTAGTGAAAAAGTGGGCAGCCCTCACTCAAGGGAGGACTGTGGCTTTACTTCCCCTGGTCTCAGAAGATCAGCATTACAAAAAGGGGACAGAGAGAGACAGAGCATGCCATCCCTGTGCAGGGGCAGGCAGTTTGCTGGCTTGCATACCAACCCTGCCTGCTGAGCAGCCAGGCAGGAGCAGAAGCAGAGGGAGAAGGAAGGGAAACCTTAGCAGCCTGGCAGTTGGCAGAAGTGCAACTCCATCCACCCACAATAAGTTGAGGGTGTTGATCAGTCCTCCCTGTGGCCAACAGCTTCGGATTGTAGCAAGGCTGGTCCTAGCTACACAGTTGTTGTCTGTGGAACCTGTTTTCTCTCTGGATCAAGACAACTGGCCCCACAGAGATGTTCCTACCACCTGGCCATATTAGACTACTGTTCAAATTCTGGGTCCCCAAAGAACATTGATTTCAGAGACCCTTGGCCCCTTTTCTACCCCTGCTGCCATATACAAACTCTCCGGGAAGGATTTATACTTAATGAGGAGAAGATTCTAGAACATGCTCAGGAACTCTCACTGTGCAATTTATCTCCTTTAATGAGCACATCTTTGTGTGTTTGTGTGTTTCTTGACCCACTGTTATTTCACCATTGTCTTTTTTCCGGTGGAAATAATCATTCTAAAAATGTTTTTAGTGGAAAAATAAAAACACAGTGGAAAATGAACACTAAAGTCTTACCTTTCCAAGTCGGTGCTGTAAATATTTAGCTTCATTTTCTTCTAGTTTCTCTACCAAATTTTGTTCTAAATGCCCATGTATTAGATGAGTAGATTCTTGTTCTATAATATTCAGATGATAAATAGCTAAGTATCTTTAGAGATGTTTTGGTGTGCATTTACAAACATATGCTTACATTTAGGAATTTAAAGTTTCATGGTTTTAGTTACAAAAGTGCTACAAATTACAAAATGTTACTATCTATAGATCTACCTTGGTCTTTAAAAATTGCTAGAGTATTTCTATATTAACATACCACATTGACTTAACCATTCCCCTTTTTTTTTTTTTTTTTTTGAGATGGAGTTTTATTCTGTTGCCCAGGCTGGAGTGCAGTGGTATGAATCAAAGCTCACTGCAGCCTTAAACTCCTGGGCTCAAGCGGTCCTCCCACCTCAGCCTCCCTGAGTAGCTGGGATTACAGGTGCACACCACCAAGCCTGGCTAGTTTTTATTTTTTAATTTTTATTTATTTATTTTTTTGAGATGGAGTCTTATTCTGTTGCCCCCAAGCTGGAAAGCAGTGGCACGATCTCGGCTTACCACAACCTCTGCCTCCTGAATTGTGCTACAAATGACAAGTGATTTTCCTGCCACAGCCTCCTGGGATTACAGGCATGCGCCACAGCATACAGTTAATTTTTTTTTTTTTTTTTTTTTTTGTAGTTTTAGTAGAGACAGGGTTTCATCATGTTGACCAGGCTGGTCTTGAACTCTTGACCTCAGGTGATCCACTCTCCTTGACTTCCCAAAGTGCTAGGATTACAGACATGAGCTACCACCCCCAGCCTATACTCTTCTTGAAACATGTTCTCTTGGCCTCCAGGACATGCTCTTTCCCATCTCACAGGCTGTCCTTGTCGATCTCCTTTGAGATTTCTCCTTATCCTTTAGAGTTCACAATATTGGAGTACCTTGGGGCTCAGAACTCTTCTCTTCCTTTTTTAACATGTACCTTGGCACTCCAGTATCTTGGGGCTCCAGAACTCCATATTTGTAGCTTTAAATCCACTTATATGCTGATGACTTCCAAATTTAAGTGTCCAGCCCAGATTTCTCCCCTGGATTTCAGACTCACAGAACCGCCTGCCTACTCAGCATCTCCATTGGAAGTCTAATTGAAATATCAGACTTAACAAGTTCCAATTTGAATCCCTGATTTCTCCCCCAAGCCTGTCCCTCTGTCATTCTTCCTGTCTTAATAAGTAACAACTTCATTCCTTCAAGTATCAAGGCCTAAATTGTTGGTTTCATCCCTGTTTTTTCTTTCTCTCGTACTCCAGTTACAAATGCTGTCATCTTTTTCCTCACTGCCTCTGTCCTTACTAACCTAGACCAAGCCACCATTATCTCCCACCAGGACTAACAGTCTCCTCACAGGTTGTTTCAGTTCTCTGTTTCTGTGTAGCAACCTGAAATTTAGTGGCTCAAAGCAACAGCACTTCATTTATAATTTCCCATGATTCTGTGGGTTGATCAGGTAGTTACACAGCTTGATGTGATGTCATTTAGGGTACTAGGATGGCTGGAAGGATGAGTATGGCCTCACTCCCATGGGCTGGGATTTGGGGACGACTACCCAGTGGAAGCTCAGCTATAGCTGTTGGCCAGGGGCCTTGATTCTTCTCCACCTGGTTCTCACCTTTCCACATAACTGCTTGGGCTTCCTCACAGCGTGGTGGGTAGGTTCTAAGTGGGAACATTCCAGGCACTGAAAGGGAAACTGGATTTTTTTTCTTTTCTTTTCTTTTCTTTTTTGTTTTGAGACAGAGTCTTGCTCTGTCACCAGGCTGGAGTGCAGTGGCTTAATCTCAGCTCACTGCAACCTCCACGTCCCTGGCTCAAGCAATTCCCCTGCCTCAGGCTCCCAAGTAGTTTGGGACTACAGGTACCCACCACCATGCCTGGCTAATTTTTTGTATTGTAGTAGAAACGGGGTTTCACCATGTTGGCCAGGATGGTCTCAACCTCTTGACTTCGTGATCTGCCCACCTCAGCCTCCCAAAGTGCTGGGATTAAAGGCATGAGCCACTGTGCCCGCCCAAAACTGCGTATTTCTTAAATCACAGAGTAGGGAGTCACTTCTGTATATTCCTTTAGTCAAAGCAGTCACAGGATCTGTTCAAAGTTAAGTAATGAGAAATAGTATCCACCTTTCAATGGAAAAGAGTGGCAAAGAATTTGTGGTCATCATTCATCCACCACACAGGCCTCTCTGCTTCCACCATTACCCCACATAACTTCTAGAGACTTCCTTTTAAAACCATAAATTCCTGGTTAGGTATGGTGGCTCATGCCTGTAATCTAATCCCAGCACTTTGGGAGGCCAAGGAGGTATGATTGTTTGAGCCTGGGAGTTTAAGACCATCCTAGGCAACATAGTAAGACACCATTTCTACAAAAAAATTTTTTCTTTTAAATTAGCCAGGCACAGTGGTGCACCACTATAATCCCAGCTACTCTGGAGACTGAGGCAGGAGGATCACTTGAGCCCAGGAGTTTGAGACTACAGTGAACTCCGATCACACCACTCTGCTGCAGCCTGGGTGACAAAGCAAGACCCTGTCTCAAGAAAAAAAACCTACAAAAACAAAACATAAATCTTATAGCTCATGAACAGCTTCTCCTCTCCTGGCAAATTAGAAAGCCTAATCTGATCCTTGCCCCTTCTCCTGGCCTTTCTCTCGTGCTCACTCCATGTAGTCCATGCTATTCTCCACTGTTTCTCAACCTCACCATTCACATTCCTGTCTGGGGGCCCTGGCAGTGGCTGTTTCCTCTGCTTGGATCCCATGGACCTTGACATGCATAATCACTTCCTTACTTCTCACAGGCATCCAATCAAACAGCATTTTGTCCAAAGGGCCTTTCCTCTCTAGAATAAGCAAAACTAATTAATGCCAGTAGAAGAAGAATGCGGTGTCTCTGGGTGGAGGAGAAATTGACTGGAAAGGGCCTAAGGGAACTTTCTGGGATAATGAAAATGTTCTACATTTGGGGTGTCAACTACACAGATTTTTTTGCTGTTATCTATTGCTGCGTAACAAATTGCTCCCAAACTTAGTTGAAGAAAACCATTATTTATTATGTGGGGATTTCTGCAGTATAGAAACTTGGACAGGCACAGTGGGGACAGAGTGTTCTGTGATGTCTGGGGTCTCAGCTAGAAAACTTGAAGGCTATGGGCTTCAATTATCCAAAGCCTCGTTTATTCCCATATTTGGCGGTTGGTGTTAGCTGTTGGCTGACTTCGGCTGTGGCTAGAACACCTACCTACACATAGCCTGTCTGGGGTCACTTGGTTTCCTCACAGTGCAGTTGTGTGGGTTCTGAGGATAAGCATGAGGTTGGTGGGGGCGGGGGTGGAGAGAGAGAGAAAGAGAGAGAAAGAGAGAGAGAGAGAAAGCACAGGCAAGCATGTGCCAGGTGGAAGCTGTTTTGTTTGTCTAACCTAGTCTTAGAAATCACATCACGCCCCTTCTGCCACACTGTATGCATTGACATCAAGTCACCAAGGCCAGTCTAAAATCAAGCGATGGGGCTGGGCATGGGGGCTCACGCCTATAATCCCAGCACTTTGGGGGCTGTGGTGGGTGGATCACCTGAGGTCAGGAGTTCAAGACCAGCCTGACCAATATGGTGAAACACCGTCTCTACTAAAAATACAAAAAAATTAGCTGGGCATGCTGGTGTGCACCTGTAGTCCCAACTACTTGGGAGGCTGGGGAGGGAAAATTGCTGGAATCTGGGAGGTGAAGTTTGCAGTGAGCAAGATTGTGCCACTGCACTCCAGCCTTGGTAACAAAGTGAGACTCCGTCTCAAAAAATAAAATAAAATAAAATGGATGGGATGGAAACAGTGGGAAAGATGGGAACAGTCTCATAGAATTTTCAGACATGTTTTAAAATCACCACAGGTCTGTACAATTGTCACAGGTTATCAACTGAACACTTAAGAACTGTGCATCATATGGTAGATCAGCTATACTCCAATTTAAACAACAGAAAAATGGGACTGGGTATGGTGGCTCATGTCTGTAATCCCAGAAGTTTGGGAGGCTGAAGCAGGTGGATCACTTGAGGTCAGGAGTTTGAGACCAGCCTGGCCAACGTGTTGAAACCCATGTCTACTAAAAATACAAAAATTAGCTGGGCAGGATAGTGGGCACCTGTAGTCCCAGCTACTCAGGAGCTGAGGCAGAAGAATCACTTGATCTTGGGATGTGGAGGCTGCAGTGAGCCAAGATTGCGCCACTGCACTCCAGCCTGGGAGACAGAGTGAGACTCCATATCTAAATAAATAAATAAATAAAAATCGAAAAATGGGCCATGTAGAGTGGCTTACACCTGAAACCCCAGCACTTTGGGAGGCCGAGGCAGGAAAATTGCTTGAGCCCAGGAGTTTGAAACCAGCCTGGGCAACAAAGCAAGACCTCATCTCTACCAAAAAATATATATTTTTTAATGTAGTAGAGGATGGTGGTGCATGCCTCAGTCCAGGTACTCAGGATGTGTGAGGATGGCTTGAGCCCAGGAGGTCGACTCTGCAGTGAGCTGTGATTGCACCACTGCACTACAGTCTGGGTGACAAAGCAAGTCCCTGTCTCAAAAAAAAAAAAAAAGGCCTTCCCTGACCCCAAAATAGAGTCCCCAGGCCACAGTTACTTGCCATCCCTTTGCCCTGTTTTATTTAGTTCATAGCACCTATCACAACCCGTCACAGCATGACATATTGTCTTTTCCACCTGATTGCTGTCCCTCTCTCTCCCCCACCTGCCACCCCAAGAAGACTGTAAAATCTAGATGAGCAGGCAGTTTGTGCTGTCCACCCAGCACCTACAACCACATCTGGTGCACATCAGCTGCTCAGTCAGGATTTGTCGAAGGTAATTAAACGAATGAAGTAACTCCAGGAAGGGAGGCAGAGCCTACACGCTGCAAACAAGTGACAATCAGACCATTGAGAAATAACACAGTTATCAGTGTGTTAAATGCAGATCACCAATGTCACATGCATTCAGACAAGGGAGAGAACATCTCATCCTGACCCATGATAGCTGGAAGGCTCCTTAGAGGTGGCTTCATTTAGCTTCTCGTTTTCTGGGTGAAAATCTAAAGGAGATGAGAGGTTCGTTCAAGGCCACACAACAGGCTTAGAAGACAGGCCACATGACGTGAGTCACTAGCAAGAGCTCCAGGCTCTTGGTCTGCTGCAGGAGGGCTGCCTCCCCTGCCCAGTGCAGCATCTTTTAGGAAAGGAGTGTTCCTAGCCTGGCAGTGCAGTTAGATAGAAACGAATGAGATGTCAGAAATGACACTTACTCTGAATTGGATGTTAAAAGCCAGGTTCACATTTTGAGGGTTCCCTTTGCACTCGATAGAAGGAAAATGCATTTTCTTTGGAGTTTTAGGTCATTTGATTTACCTTTGGTGGTGGGATCAGCCACATAAAAATATTCCTCATCTTTGGGTGTCATAATATCCCCCTTTTTCCTAACTATATGCTAAAGTGCTCTCTGGAAAAGGTAGTGATTTCTAAGCTGGTTCTCTTTAAGCAAGTGATTCCATGATAAATAGATAGAAACATGTTCCTGCCATTCACTGGAAGAAAAGCTTTTTGATCCTTACCTATGTTACATTTCTGAGAGCACTAATTAATTTAAGGCATTTTTCTATTGTGCTGCACTAAATTCTAGAGTATAAGCAGCTCCCACATTGTCAACCATAGCCAGATAATGACTGATTTTTGCATAACACAAATGTCCAATTCCCTGTTTTAGTTCTTATTCAAGTTTACTGACTGACTCTATTTAAGTAACACATGTTAGGACAAAGAAACACACTAGTCCAGGTGGAAGATTCATTTCAGAAAAGAGTATGGGGATTCACAGTGCACTCAGGTTTTAAAAAACAGAAGAAATGAGAAATGATGCTTGCACATATTGTATACGAAATTCCTAATGTATTTTCACCTTCAAATTGATATCGTCTTACTAAGCAAAATTGGCCATTGGTGATTTTAAAAATGCGTAATTCTTCTCCCGTCACCCTTTCCTATCTTGTTTTCATCTTCATGACCAGCATTACCTTGAAGAAACCACAGATGAGCCCAGGAGACATTACGGAACCAAATCTTGCCCATGACGATGCTACTAATAGGCACAGACTTCAGGGTGGGTTGCATTTTTCTTTTTCTTCTTCTTTGTAATTGTCATGAACTGTACATTCCAATTTTCCAGTTTGTGCTTCAGTTAAAATCACATCAGTCCACTTAGTTTCTTCAGGGTCTCTAAGATCTTCTGCTGGTTTCCTCCCTTTTCAACTGCAGTAACTCTCGGCCATCCTGCAGAGACAGTACATGTTTGTATCGCCCACGTAGATGCTCACCAAATATTTGTTGAATGAATCTTTGAAGAGGGAATGCCTTCTGTACTCCCCTCCTTTCAAAAAACAAGATTTCTGGCTGGGCGAGATGGCGCACACCTGTAATCTCAGAACTTTGGGAGGCTAAGGTGGGTGGATCATCTGAGGTCGGGAGTTCAAGACCAGCCTGGTCAACATGGTGAAATCCCAGCTCTACTAAAAATAAAAAAATCAGTCGGGTGTGGTGGCATGCACCTGTAATCCCAGCTACTTGGGAGGCTAAGGCAGGAGAATCACTTGAACCTGGGAGGCAGAGGTTGCAGTGAGCTGAGATCTCACCACTGCACTCCAGCCTGTGCAACCAGAGCAAAACTGTCTCAAAAAAAAAAAAAAAGATTTCCAAAATCTTAGAAACATGTTGGTATGACTCTCCTTAGAGACAAATAAAATTTCAAGATGGATAATGTCTGTGAAATTCATCTTAAGAATGTAGTGAGTCGCATATCCATGCTGATGCCTAACCCAGGTCCCATTGAAGATCCTGTTGTTCCTAACCCTAACCTTTTGGTTGGTCATTGTGTGTCACTGGCCACCTGGAAAGCCAGGCAAAAAGACAGCACCAGGCCAGGCTAAGTCCACTTGCAGCCCCGGAAGCACTGTGACGTATGGCTCAGTTGTGGACAAGCAAGTGGTTCAATGGTGAGTGAGCAAGTGAAGCAAACATTTACCAGGTCAGTGGAAGGCCAAGTCTGGAAAGTGAAATAAGAGCAGACAGTAGAGAGCCAAGGAAGCTAGACTGAGGAGTGTGAATTCCCCCCTACAGATAACCAGAGAGGCTTCCACAGTTTTTGACAATGGCAGTAATGCTCATGCAGGCCAGTCCTATAATCACCAAGCAGATATTTAGGAAAAATGGGACAAGTACTTTGGAAAACAATTTGGTAGTTTTTTACAAAGTTAAATATACACTATCATGCAACCTTTACTCCTAGGTATTTTTTCCAAAGAAACAAAAATGTACTTCCAAAAAAAGACTTGTATATAAATTTTTATACTAGCTTTATTCCAGAAGTTCGATAGCCCAAATATCCATCCATGGGTAACTAGGTAAAGAAATTGTGTTACATCTATACAATGAGATATCACACAGCAAAAACAAAAACAAAAACAAAAAATCCCTACTGATTTACACAACATGGGTGAATCTCAAAAACATTATACTTAATATAGCCAAATAAAAAGACTATAAATAGCATAACTTAATTTCCATGAAACTCTAATGAAACTAATGTATAGGGACAAAAAGCAGATCAATGGTCACCTGAAGGTAGGGCTGGGGAGGGAATTTCCACCACAAAGAAGCAGAAGAGACCTTCTGAGGTGACAAAATTATTTTATACTGAGATTGCAGTGGTGGTTGCCCAAGTGTATACGTTTGTCAAAACTAATTGAACCGTATACTTAAAATGGATGTTTTAATATGTGCAAATTATACTACAATAAAGTTGATTGGTTATAAAAAAAGAGAACTATATTTGGGCAAAGCTTTACACAAGGCCAAGGGGAGGAAACAGAAGAGACTTTCCTAAAGTGTTTATGATTTGGTACAAAGCTGAGGTTCAGAGCCATAGCACAAGGCCCTGCACTTTGGAACAATCGGTGGCAAAACGGATTAACTGGCCAAAGAAACCTATGGACAAGTAGTAGAGAAAGAGGCAGAGAGAAAGAGAGAGAGAGAGAGAGGTGGGGGAGTAGGTCCACCATGGCCTGGAGTTAATGAATGATACATTATTTTAGAGGTCTTATTTATTTTACTCTTCCATCAAGGCCTGTTCAAATCCCACTTCCTCCACAAATTCTTGCTTGAGTCCCTACCCACAGAACCTTTCCATCTTTCCCTCTTTTGTGCTCTTATAGTAAGTTCTGTTTGTTTAATTTATATGTAAATAGCTATGGTCTCTTTTCCCTTGGACTATTATTCAAATTGCTTACTGCTAGTTCATTTCAAATGTGCTTATGCCTTATTTTGTATCTAGAACATAAGTTCCTTAAGAGAGTCCTGTACCCTAGGCCTCCCATAGTTCCTTAACTATAGCAACTAGGCAGTTTTTGCAGATGTTCTTGATTCACCAATTTTCAATTCCTAAAACTGGACTGGGTTAACAATTTGGGGTAAGGAAGAGAAACCTACAATTCTATTATGATTGCACCTAGGGACTAAGTAGGGAGGTATTGTGGTTGGTGAACCCCTTAATTCATTCCACTCCTCCTTTAACTGACAGATCATTCTTCTATCACAAAGCCAAGATCCTCTTCAGAAAAAGTCCTCTGTGAGGCAAAATGAAATTGAATTGATATAATTACCCCATCCCATGATTTTATATCTCAATGTTGTTGTAGGTTTTTTTTTTTTTTTTTTTTTTTTTTGCCATTCAGGAATTTCAGCCAGGGCAGTAGCATTTGTATTTGAAGCCTGTCAACTCTGACCAGAGATCAGGTCTCCATTTAAGACACACCTTGACAAGTGGATTACATGTTCTAGTGAAAGGCAGATAAATGTCACTCATGTCACTATAAATAAAAGTCTGGGCCTGCTTATCAGCTTGTAGGGTTAGGTCTTAACTTCAACCCTTCTCAGAGTGCTTTACACTTTATTATCCTTTAAACGAAGTCTTTTCCATCCAGCTTCTATTTATACCCACAGAGGGAATTACTACTGTTCAGCTCTTTGAAACGTGGCTCCTGTCAACTCCCTGTCTTTTCCTTTAAGGGACAATACAACCTGTGGCCTTTAACAGAAATCTGCCAGAATTTTCTCAAATGTCATATTAGGGAATGAAATGTAGGAAGATCCTTTCATAGTAATGATCTAGGACACCTTGTACCTGCCTTACAAGCAAATCATGTTCTAGCAGGCTTTGGTTGCTTGGAGTTACGGTTTAGAGCATGGGATTTGTCATCTAAATCCATGTAATAACAAGTATGGATTTAGATGGTCAGTAGCATTGTATATACACGTATACATTTCAGTATCTGAGGTATACAAGGCCCACTAAATGGTTTATGAAAAAGGATTTTCATGGTTAGAGATTTAGAAATGGGCAATCATAAAGGGTCTAAGATGGTTGCAGAAATATAGTCTGTTTAGCCCAATTTAATCCAGAATTCTCAAAGTTATTTGACCTCAGAACCTCCTTTTCACCTATTTTTGGATATACTACTCACAAAATGTTTTTGGCTGACTTACGGCATGAACATAGATTGAGAAAGTTTAGAATGAAATAATCTTTACTTTTTTTTTTTTTTTTTTTTTTTTGAGACGGAGTCTCGCTCTTGTTACCCAGGCTGGAGTGCAATGGCGCGATCTCAGCTCACCGCAACCTCCACCTCCTGGGTTCAGGCAATTCTCCTGCCTCAGCCTCCTGAATAGCTGGGATTACAGGCACGCGCCACCGTGCCCAGCTAATTTTTTTGTATTAGTAGAGACGGGGTTTCACAATGTTGACCAGGATGGTCTCGATCTCTTGACCTCGTGATCCACCCGCCTCGGCCTCCCAAAGTGCTGGGATTACAGGCTTGAGCCACCGCGCCCGGCCTTTTTTTTTTTTTTTTAATTTGAGGCAGGGTCTTGCTCAGTTGCCCAGGCTGGAGTGCACTGGCACAATCTCGGCTCACTGCAACCTTGACCTTCTAGGCTCAAGCTATCCTCCTGCCTCAGCCTTCTGAGTAGCTGAGTATGTGTCACCATGCCTGGCAATTTTTGCATTTTTTGTAGAGATGGGATTTTGCCATGTTGTCCAAGCTGGTCTCAAACTCCTGAGCTCAAGTGATCCACCCACCTCAGCCTCCTAAAGTGCTGGGATTATAGTTGTGAACCACTGCACCAAACCAGAATTAATCTATGTTTATCAATGTACGTTTATTGAGGCTAGTGTCGTGTTCATTTGTACCTGTGAATTATACTTGGTAATAATGACTGCAGACTGTTTTAGGTAACAAGGAACATTTGAGACAAGATCTATAACAAGGATATAACAAGATTTATAACAAGGATATAACAAAATCCTGGAAATGTGAAAAATTAACTTTGGGATGGGTTCTAGGAGGAGAAACTCATAGATTCCATTTCCAGTTTTACATTCTAAGACAGAGGTTCTCAAATTTTTGGTCTGAGGACTCGTTTATACTCTTAAAATCCCATAGAGCTTTTGTTTAAGTGGATTATATCTATTAACTTTTACTATGTTAGAAACCAAACCTGAGAAAATTTAGAAATATAAATTTATTAATTCACTGAAAAATATTTTCACAGAAAAGATTCGTGAGAATATTGGCACTGTTCTACATTTTTGGAAATCTTTTTAATGTCTGGCTTGATAGAAGACAACTGGATTGTCACATCTGCTTCTGATTCAATTTGCTGATATCGCATGTCACAGAGCCTCTGAAAAATTTCACTGTTATACTTAAGAATGACAGCAAAAATGGTAAATAACATCCTAATATTATGATGAAAATAGTTTTGATCTCACAGACCCTCTGAAAGAGTCTCTGAGGCCGTTGGGGTCTCTGAATCACACTTTGAGAACTACTGCTCTAAGAATTAAATTCAACAAGAGTATTAAATTTATTGAGTACCTATTGGGTGCCCACCACAAAATACAAAGACATGTCCTCACCTCCAAGGAACCTTCAGTGTCCCCTTTCACACCTCCTTATTTCCAACCAAATCTTAGTATTACGAGACTCAGCATCATTCTGATACTTTCTCCTTGCCATTTTTTATCTCATTAGATGACAAGAGCTCTACTTTTTTCCTAAGTTTCTGTAGCAATTATTATCTGTGCAATTCATCTGGGATTTTAATCATACACTGCAGAGGGAGACTTGTTTATTATCGATCAAACTGTGACTTATTAATAGTTCATATTTTGTGGTTATATTTTGTCCTCGCTACTGATGGTAGGCTCTTAGTAACTTATTTTACTTACGGTGCCCAAGGTAAGTAGTGAAGACTAGGGATCTTACACTAGTATTTAGTAGTTTGATTTGGAGCTACAGAGAGTGGCAGAGACAAGGCTATGTGCTCACCAATCCTATTTCCTTTTCCTATTCTTAAGCACTCAGACCCTTTTCCAGTCTCTCCTGCAGTAGGGTTGGGGCCATGTGACTGGGTTTGGGTCAGTAGATATAAGTCACCAAGAAGCCTGGCCCATAAAAACACCTAGTGCAGCCCTCCTGCCTTATCTTCCCTTTTGGTAGTGACTGTGGTAGTCATGTTGAGCTGGCAGAATTCCAGGATAAAAGCAGCAGGATTCCTGAGTCACCATATGGAGGACAGCTCTGGAGATTAGCCTGATACCACATAAACTAAGCTAATGAGGTTTCAGGCATTACTTGTTACTGCAGCAAAGCCTACCTTATCTTGGAGTATTAGTGGAAAAAGAATGTTCGCAAACGAAATAGGAAATAATGTAAGACACAATACTATGTACGAAAAGAGTCAGGAGTGATGTGGAAGATGAGAGTGGGCAAGAACCAGTTTGGGCTCATGTGCTAGGACAGACTTTATGGAGAAGAGGGGATGAGATAATTTGAATGAGTAGAATTTGAACTGGCAAAAACGTGGTGGGAAGACTAGGAGCGTAAACTCAGCAAAGTGAGAACAAGCAGGAAATATAAATGCGGAAAAATGAAGACATATTCAATATTAGAAAGTTAACACTATAGCGGTGTGGTGGCATGCCTGTAGTCCCAGCTACTTGGAAGGCTGAGGCGGGAGGATTGCTTGCGTCTGGGAGGTGGAGGGTGCATCGCGCCACTGCACTTCCACCTGGGTTACAGAGAAAGACCCTATTTGAATAAAAAAAGAAAAAAAAAAGAAAGTTAATACTAGATGGGGAGTGACAAAATGAGGCTCTGCTAGATTATTAAATTGTCCAAAATACTTTAAGTAGAACATGCTAATAAAATTGTGAGGCTTCTTCAAAGCAGTGTGAAACACAACAGATAGCCATACAATGGTGATCACTTCCTGGATCTTAGCAGGTTTTGGGCTATGCACTGGGCATGGTATCACTGAATCTTCAGAGAAAACCTATGAAGTCTATGATCCTCAGTTTACAGATGAAGAAACTGAAGCTTAGAGAGGTGATGCATCTTGAAAATGCATTAGAATTCTCCTGAAAAACAGGACCAACAGGATATGAGAACGTTTTATTTGAAGAAATTGGCTCACATGATTGTGGGGGCTTGATGAGTCCAAAATCTGATGGGGTAGGCTGGCAGGCTGGAGACCCAGGGAAGAGGTACGTCTGCTGGCAGATTCCATTCTTGCTCATGGGAGGTCAGTTTCAGGTGCTGTAGTGCTGCAGTGTCCACTTTCAGGTGGTACCTGCACATCATGCAGAAACACCTATAAACCAGGCTTGAGTTTCCTCTTCTCTACATTAAATCAAGGTAGGCCTGGCATTTCTCACTCACTCATTGTGGTCCACCTTCTGGTCCATGTTTCAGTCAACCAACCAATCAGTTATATAGCACTAACTCCCTGAGTTGCAACATTAAATGCAAAAATGGTGCTCAATTGGCCCCTATCAATACATTCAGCCTGATTTAATTTTATGTTTCTTCCATCTTTATCCCACACCTTTAATATCCATTCCCGCACATATTCCCTGGATTTCTGACTAAATTAGAAAACTCAAGTAGTACTTTTGGAATGTAGTATGACTCGTGGATCACATTTTGTGCCTAACCTTTTGGGACTGCTAGGACTTGAGTCTAGTTATAGTTCTAGAAGCCAAGAGAGGTAATGGGGATGTGCCCTGAGGAGAATCAGCATTGTCTTGCTTCCAAGTGCATCAGGGAGGTCATGATTAGCCTTAAGCAATAAAAGGTTAGTTCCCTCAGGTCGGGGTGGAGAGGATACATCTACTGGAGTGGAGAAACTGCTTCTACTGACAAAGATGACTCACTGGAATTTAGGGACTCAGTATCCCCAGGGCCATCAAGGTCTTCCCATACGCTCCCATTCCAACTTTCAGGATCCTATTCATTCCCAATCAATGCCCTCACTTTAGAAGTAGACAACCTGCAAAGTAGAGAAATCAATCTGCATTTTAATTCAGCCACTTACAGGATGTGATTCGGAGTTGATTTTTAACAATCTTGGCACTGCAGCTACTGGAGATAAGGGTCTTCTTCAGGGCAGAAAGTTTCAGGTCACTTATATTATACTTTAGCTGGCAATTTGAATCCCTGAGCTCATCCTTTCTTTTCCCATTTTGTCCAGTAACATTAGGGACAACCAATCCTATACTTGTTATTTTGAAAAATATGTTATAAAGTATCATATGCATGGTCATCCAGATCCTGCTTCTTTTTAGTTTTGATGAGGATTATCCAATTGGTAATATTTTGTGTATTTCTTTTCTTTTTGAGCAGAGTTTCACTCTTGTCACCCAGGCTGGAGTATGACAGCATGATCTTGGCTCACCACAACCTCTGCTTCCCAGATTCAAGCGATTCTCTTGCCTCAGCATTCCAAGTAGCTGGGATTCCAGTCATGTGAACCATGACCAACTGATTTTTTATTTTTAGTAGAGACAGGGTTTCTCCATGTTGGTCAGGCTGGTCTCAAACTCCCGACCTCAGGTAATCTGCCTGCCTTGGCCTCCCAAAGTGCTGGGATTACAGGCGTGAGCCACCACACCCGGCCTATTTTGTATATTTCTATTACTTCATGATGCCATAAGGCTATCGGTGTTTTATTTACTTCCAGAAACAGTCATTCCTGTCTTTAATCTAATCAGATTAGAGAACCACTTCCTGAAACCTCAGAACCAAATGCAAAAATGCATCCCTAAGATTCTGTTCCACTTGAACCACTTCCAGTACCAGAATCTGTAGTGGTCAGTATTCTCTAGAGATATCAACAGGTGTGCATATACAAAGAAATTTATTATAAGGATTTGGCTCACATAATTATACAGACTGGCAAGTACAAATTTGCAGTGTAGGCCAGCAGATTCAGGACTCAGGAGGTAGATTAAATCTCAAGGCAGTTGGCTAAAGAATTCCCTCTTGCATGGGGGCCAGTCTTTTTGTTCTATTCAGGACTTCAACTGATTAAATGCGACCCACCCACATTATGGAGGGGAATCTGCTTTACTCTACTGATTAAAAATGTTTATCTCAACTAAATTACTGTTTTAAATACATTAGGTTATTCACAGTGAGTTTTGTAACGACAAAGAGGGAAAGGAAGCACTTGGTAATTGAGGGACGAACAGTAGGCAAAAAAAAATTGAGATTTTTTTTCTATGATAATTACATTGTTAATGGGGCTTAAAAATGAATTGATGGATATTTTAAAACATCATAGTTTCTATGTATTTTTCATATCATAATCCAGATATCAGCTGTGGCCTTCCTCTCCCCCTTTGAGATCTAGGCAAAAATGTTTCAAAACCTCTGGGTTCTCAGCCTGCAGAAGTCCAAAGTCAGGTTCAATATTTCTGGTAATTTTTCTTTCTTTCTTTCTTTTTTTGAGATAGTGTCTCTTCTGTCACCCAGGCTGGAGGACAGTGGTGCAATCATAGCTCGCTGCAGCCTTAAATTCTTGGGCTCAAGTGATTCTCCTGTCTTAGCCTCCCTATTTGCTAGGATTACAGATGTGAGCCACCACATCTGGCCTTCCTGCTAATTTTTAACACTAATAAATTCTTCTCACCTCTTCTGCTTCTAGAGCTCTGTTATGTTGTCCACCCCGTGGTGGTTCCAGACCAGTGACCCCAACTGGAGACTTTTCCTTTGATTTCTACATGAAAAATCCATACCAAACCTGAGTCTGACAGGCTTTACTGAATACATTGGGCCAGGGAAGGTGTCACAATACTTAGTCCATACCCTCCTGCCACCTTTCAAGTTTCTTCTTTTACCCTCCCCTTTTCTGAGTGCCAAAACTCCAATTTTTGTACTTCTACGCAAACCAATTTCACTACCCAAGTGAATTAGCTTGCACTCCCCAAATTTTGTTACTGAACTCTTTCCTTTGCAAGGGGTAAGAATTTAGCCCAAGCCAGCTTAGGGCAAAAGGAAACTTTTTTGGCTCACAGAATCAAAAGACAGACTTAATCAAACGGCAGGAAGAGAGGGATTTAACTGGAACCAGGGAATTAACCCTGCTTCTCTCATTGCTGATTGGCAACAAATCCCAATCCTTATCTTTTAGTGTTTACCCACTGGAAAGATAGTTTTAAATTTCTTATGGTTCAAAGCTCAGAAATGCTGGTTAAGGCTGGGTGCAGTGGCTCATACCTGTAATCTCAACACTTTAGTAGGCCGAGGTGGTAGGATCACCTAGGCTTAAGAGTTTGAGACCAGCCTGACCAACATGGTAAAACACCATTTCTAATAAAAACACAAAAATCAGTGGGCCGTGGTGGCAGGTTCCTCTAATCCCAGCTACTTGGGAGGCTGAGGCAGGAGAATAGCTTAAACCCAGGAGGTGGAGACTGCAGTGAGCCGAGATCCTGCCACTGCACTCCAGCCTGGGTGACAGAGCAAGACTCCGTCTCAAAAAACAAAAATAAAACAAAACAAAACCCCCCAAAAATGCTGGTTAACGATTGTAAATGGCTCAACTTGGCCAGCTCTCTATCCCTGAACAGCCTATGGTGTGCATGTTCCTACAACAGCACCTCCCAGGGAAACCAGACAGGCTGTTTCTGGTAAAAGGAGGAATTTCACCGTAGACATAATACTCTGGAATAGTTTTGGCTATCCTTAAGTAAAATATGGGATGACAACTTCTCTAATTTCCACATCAGTAGTTTAAACAAAGTAATCATCAGACCACAGAGGAGGGGACAATAAATACTGCCTGCCAGGTAACTTGGAGAAGTACCTTCACAGAGGCCTCTTGAGGTGAGCATTCAACATTGAGTGTGATGTGTGTCAAACCAAGAGGGGATTCAGGGAGACTTCCAAGCTTGAGCAAACGGACACATACACCTCCTCTTCCAGACCTATCCTTCCATATGAAAAAAATTCATTTGCGACCAGAAAACAAACGATAAAAGTATCACGTTAGAACGAGGAAGAATTAAAAATGACCTTTGCTTGAACTGAAACAAGCTAAGTGGCTTTCTTATCATTTACACGAGGGTGGTAACAGTACCCTCACAAGGCTCAAGTGATGATTACATAGGACAATCCCTTAGTCATGCCTTGGTACACTGTAAACGCTCAGTAAACGCTAGAGAATCACATTAGCAATTACTTTACACCCATAAATGTAGCTGAAGATGCTAAATGCCGGCAACATTTCATTCGATAACTATTACAATTATTTATTTGCATAAATAACAAGCAAATTATTTCTGCAAACCAGTCATTATTACTGTAAAATACTTTAAAATGCTCCTTTTGATAGTCGGGGTACGTACTGTGGCACAAAACCGGGAGAAACCAGGAAATGGAAATAACGAGTGAGTCTGGATGCTTCGATTCTACCCTAGATTGAGACAGGTGACAATGGAGGCAAAAGAAGACATATTCTTCAAAAAAAGAGGTGACCAAACGGGCAAGGGAGAGTTCCCCCGGGGTCTGCAGAGCGCGGAATTCCGTGCCCAGGGAGCCGGAGGGCTGGGGCTGGGGAGATCCTGGTGGAGCCGCGGCAGAGCAGTCGCCCTGAGCTCCCGTGACTCAGACGCGCTCGGCCTCGCGCTCCGGGGCTGGGACCACCGAGGGCGAGCCGCAACTTTTACCACTCGGTCCGCGCGGGACTCCCACCTCCCACGAGCAGCCCGGCAACGCCCTTTTCCGCCGCTCCCTCACCCAGCCGAGCCTCCTTCCCAGCTTCCCCGGCAGCGGCGCCGTGACGTCACCTCCGGTCGCCCGCGTGCACGTGGGAGGAAGTGCTGGTGCTCGCAGCCGCTGCTCTCGTCTCTTTGGTTACGCTCGTCAGCCGGCAGGTCGCCGCCTCCAGCCGTGTGCTGCTATGGGAGTCCCGGCGTTCTTCCGCTGGCTCAGCCGCAAGTACCCGTCCATCATAGTCAACTGCGTGGAAGAGAAGGTGAGGAGGCGACAGGCTGCCGCCACGCTCCAGCCGGGGGCCCCGGCACTTCTAGGCCGCGGCCCTTGGGCTCCGCCACCTGCCCCCGGGTAGCCTTGCTGAAGCTCGCGCCCCGCTGCCAGCCCCGCGAGCAGTCGCAGCCCCACATGCGGTGAGATGCGGGCAGTGGGATTCAGGACCCCGGCGGTGAGGGATTCGGGACCTTCGGCGGGGCAAGGGCTTAGCCGGTTCCAACTAGCAGAAGGGCCGCTCCTTGCCTGCCAGCTTTTTCCCGGCACCGGAAGGCCCCGCCCACTGCTTTGTTTCCTCCGGAGACCGCGCATTTTGGGTCTCGGAAGAGGTTCAGAGGCTGTAGTTTTTGAGCAATGCGCGCCAGGTCGGTTGAGCTAGCAGATTAAGGGTGCACGGATTCTGAGGCCAGCTTTTTAACAGCTTTAAAAAAGAATCCCTGTCGGCGAGCTTTTCGAAAGCAGCATGTGTGGTCTAGGACGAGCTCTATAGAATTCTGAGAAGTTAGCCCTTCTCTCTGTGCCCTGACTACTGGATAGGGTGGGTGCTTGTTGAAATTTTCAAGATTACTGGATGTACTCGAGCAGTACAGTTTTTGTTGTTAGCTAATATATTAGACTTTTGGCCATCATTGAGTTTTGTTTTTCTTGTCTTCGTCATTTCGTGCGAATTCGATTTTGTACTCTTAATTGGAATTTCTCCCCGGAAAGGTTCGGGGGCACATCATGCACACTCCTTGGTTTTTGAAGGCAGTGCTCGCCTGTCACTGTGAACTTCTTTTTTCTTTCTTTTTTTTTAAACTTTCTTGGCTTCTGTACAAGGAGGAACCAAAAGCCTTGTTTTGGTGACATTCCCACTATTTCTTGTGTTTTTCTCAAAGAGCAACTGCTAAATCGAATGCTTGTGTTTCCTTTGTAAAACTACTCCTTCCCATCCCATTTCTTCACCTTTGACTGTGTTGGTTCTGTCTCTGAATATCATACTTACATTTTATAAGTTTTACATCTGTTGAATTCTAGCTGTAATAGAGGTTTTAGTCACTTATTTAGCCCTCCCTCTATACTTTTAATGGAGTAAATCACTGTATTTTTTTCTATTGGTAAGCTTTTTAACTAAGTAATATGCCGTTTTTATTCCAGGTGTGGATTCCGGTTATGTACTGTGATTCTGTTTTTTTTTGTGTGTGCTGCTTTTGTCTTTTTTCTGAGGTTGCCTTTCTTTTTCCACTTTACGTCTTTCTGCACCCAAACTCTATTTTACCAGGTATCAGTCAAGTCATCTTCTTCTTATTTATTTTTGTCTTATTTATTTTTGTCGCTGTCATACCTGGCGATTCTGTAGGCTTGCTGGAAAGCTGCATCTGGGATTTTATTATTATTACTATTATATTTTTCTTCACTAGGAGGTATTGTTTTCTGAATCATCATCATCTTTCTTCCTTTATTTATTTATTTAGAGACAGAATCTTGTTCTGTCTCTTAGGCTGGAGTGCAGTGGCTCGATATGGGCTCACTGCAACCTCTGCCTCCTTGGTTCAAGTGATTCTCCTGCCTCAGCCTCCTGAACAACTGGGACTACAGACATAAACCACCAGGTCTACTTTTTTTTTTCAGTAGAGATGGAGTTTTGCCATGTTGGCCAGGCTGGTCTCGAACTCCGGATCTCAGGAGATCTGCCTGCCTCAGCCTCCCGAAGCGCTGAGATTACAGGCATGAGCCACTGCACCTGGCCTTTTTATTTTTTTATTTTTGGTAGATACCAGGTTTTGCCATGTTGGCCATGCTGGTCTCTAACTATCCTGACCTCCCGTGATCCGCCTGTCTGGGCCTCCCTTGTGCTGGGATTACAGGCATGAGGCATGGCGCCCGGCCCATCTTTCTTCATTTAAATCCTTTCCTTAGCTTTTATTCTTAATTCTTAAGAAATGCTGTGTGGACTGTGAGATTTCTGAGTCGTTGTAGGCCCCAAAATAGCTCCATTCTACCCTTATACATGTGAATGATCATTAGCTAGGCATGGAATTTGAGGTGTTTTTTTTTTTTTTTTTTTTTTTTTTTTATTTTTTGAGACAGAGTCTAGCACTGTTAATTCAGGCCCGAGTGCAGTGGTGTGATCTCGGCTCACTGCATCGTCCACCTCCTGGGTTCAAGCTGTTCTCCTGCATCAGCCTCCCAAGTAGCTGGGATTACAGGTGTGAACCACCACGCTGGGCCAGTAATTCGAGTTTTAATATTAGGTTCCCTCAAAACTTTGAAAGAATTTGTTCTTTTGTATTCTCTCATCTAGTATTGTTGCTGACAAGTTTGGTGTTAATGTGATATATTTATTTAACCAGCACTTATAAAGCACTTACCGTTGTTTTAAACACTTTATTAACTTGTTTGATCCTCAAAACCACATGACTCCTGCTGTTATAATTATTTTTATTACGTAAAAATAATAGAAGCATGATATTTAGGGACCACCAATAATGTTATTATGTTATAATTATTGTTATGTTTATTGACTGGGTTCAGTGTTGTAATCCCAGAACTTTGGGAGGCTGAGACGGGTGGATCAAGAGGTCAAAAGATCGAGACCATCCTGGCCAACATGGGGAAACCCTGTCTCTACTAAAAATACAAAAATTAGCTGGGCATAGTGACACGGTTCTGTAGTCCCAGCTACTTGGGAGGCTGAGGCAGGAGAATTGCTTGAACCTGGGAGGTAGAGGTTGCAGTGAGCCAAGATCTCACCACTGCACTCCAGTCTGGTGACAAAGTGAGACTCCATCTAAAAAAAAAATATTATATTTATTGTTGTTATTATTATTACAGATGAGAAAATGGAAACACAGCAGGGTTGAGTATCATACCCAAGGTCACTCAGCTGTTAAATGTCAGAGCTGGTGTAGAAACCAGAAGGCCTTAATTTTAATGCATGTATTCTTTCATTCTTTTGTGATCAGTTTTTCTTTCTGGATTTTAAAAAGTTTTTTTTGATAGTGTAAACTTTCATTATTAGGTACCTAGGTATGTATTTTAAATTTAGATTCATTTTGATTAGTACGTGGCTCACTCTTTGAGTCGGATTCTTAATGTTCTTCACTTTTAGGAATGCTCTTTGATTATTTCTTGACCTTTTTCTGTTCCCTTTTCAGACTCAGGATACTGGTCCTCCTAGACTCATGTATTTTTTTTTTTTTTTTTTTTTTTTTTGAGATGCAGTATCGGTGTGTCACCCAGGCTATAGTGCAGTGGCGCAGTCTCGGCCCATTGTCACTTCCGATTCTCCTGCCTCAGCCTCCCGAGTAGCTGGGACTACAAGCACGCACCGCCATGCCCAGCTAATTTTTTTTATTTTTAGTGGAGACGGGGTTTGTGGGTAATACCCTCCATGGGCACAGAGGAAGGAGAACTGTGCAGACCCCGGGCACAATTAGTGCCTAAAGTATAACTCACTGCTTACTATAGCTAGCTTATATATATAATCATACTTAGTTCCATATAATCTTTCTATATAATCATATAGGTATTGTAGTCGGAGCTGTACTGACACATTTAGTGCTGATTTATATAGTCCTTCTGTATAACCATATAGTAGGTTGTAGTAGGAGGAATGCCTAGAGCAGTCACAGAATAGAAGCAATACATGGGAAAACAGCCAGACCAGGACAAGAACCAAAGACCCAGGCGGTGGCGTCCTGCCTGAAAGGGCATATGCTGTATGGCAGGCTTGGAGCAAGAGCCTCTCCTCCTGATAAAGGAGTTGTAGTACCTTGCATCCAGTTCCTGTGGAAAGTAGACCTCAGGCCTGAGATCCTGAAAATAACCGAGGTAGAAGAACCCCTCTGGTGTGCCCAGTCACAGTGGCTATACACCCTGTCATTCTTTTCTTGCTTCTGTGCTAGCTCAAATCATCCTCCCATAAATATCTTAAGAGCACAGGTCTGTCAGCTCCCACTGCATTGGCTTACAGTATCCTTCTATTAGAAATCCTTTGAAGTCTCCAGCCCCCAGATAAAAAGTGTTACGCACGATACCTGTTGCACACAGCCCACCTCCTTGCCTTGGTGACCTAATGGGGGTGGACCCCTTTTTTGTACATGACCCTTTACTGTTGTGCATAGCATGGCCCCCCTCTCTGCCCAGGCGACATAATGGGTTGGCCCCCTTGCTTGTGACTCACGTGATTATGTATGCCCTATTACTAAGCCTATAGATGATAACCTCACTTAAAACCCTTCCTACCGCCTGTACCTAATAAATACAGACACTTCTGTGCGTTCGGGGCCTCACCTGTCTGCACTCATACGTGGCGTGGTCCCCCAAGTCCAGATGCTCTTCACCAGTTCTTCAGTGTCCTGTCTCTTTACTTCTCAAATCCTGCACTTCAGCACAGCTTAAGGGACACCGCACAACCCTGTGGGGCCCAACAGCCCTACAGCGGTTTCAGTCTGTTAGCCAGGGTGGTCTCGGATCTCTTGACCTTGTGATCCGCCCACCTGAACCTCCCAAAGTACTGGGATTACAAGCGTGAGCCCCAGTGTCCTGCCGACACATGTATTTTTATTTTTCTCTCTCATTCTCTGGCTTTCCCTTCCCCTCCCCCAACAATTGGCCTTTTTGCAGCTTTGTTGAGGTATACTTGACATAGAATAAACTGCAGGTAATTAAAGTGTACAGTTTTTTTAAAAAACTTTTTTTAGAGGTGGCATCTTGCTCTGCCACCAGGCTGGAATGTAGTGTGCAGTCACGGCTCACTACAGCCTCAAACTCCTGGGCTTAAAGTGTACAATTTAATACAATGCAGACATTCGTGAAACCAGCACAACCAAGACAGTGAAGATCACCTCTAAAACATTCCTTCTGCCCTTTTGTAGTCCTCTCTACCATCCCTCTCTGCCACCTGTCTTTTGTCAACCACTGATTTGCTTTCTGACTCTATAGATTAAAGTTTTCATTTTCTATAATTTTATAAAGGAGATTATATAGTAAATACTCATTTTTTTTTTTTGCCTTAGTTACTTTCATTCAGCATAATTATTTTGAAATTCACCCATTGTCGTATTTTACATTGGCATCAGCAGCATATCAGGGTTCCAGTTGCTCAGCTTCCTCACCAACACTTGATATAAGTTGGTCCTTTTAGTTTTAGGTATTTCATTGTACTGTTTGTTATCGTATTGTAGTTTTAACTTGCATTTCCCTCAGGTGCTTATTTGCCTTTTGTATATCATCACATGTGAGGTGAAGCATCTGTTCAGATCTTTTGCCCATTGTTACCTTCACTTGTCTTACTTAAATGTAACATTTGTTACATATACTAGATAGAAGTCCTTACTTTGATACAGCTTTTGCAAATATTTTCTTTTAATCTGTGGCTTGTCTTTTTACTTCTTAACATGTCTTGAGAGCAAACATTTAAAAATTTTAATAAAGTCTGATTTATTAATTTTTTTCTCTTTATATTTCTGCGTTTTGTATTTAAGAAATCCTTTGTCAAAGCCAAGGTCTCCTGTGTTTTAGAGTTTTATAGTTTTAGTTCATTCTGTGGTTTCCATTTTTTGGTGTAATCATATGGTGAATTATCGGTCTTTAAATGCTAAACCCACCCTGCATTCCTTGGATAAATCCCAGTTGGTCATGTATTATTTTTATATACTGTTGAATCCAGTTTGCTAAAGTTTTCTTGAGAATTTTTATGTCTCTCTTCACAAAAGATATTTGTAGCATTCTTGTAATGTCTAGTTTAGATGTCAGAATAATGTTGGCCTCAAATTGAGTTCCTTCAGTTTTCTGGAAGAGTTTGTGTAGAGTTAGTATTGTTTCTTCCTAAAATATTTGATAGAATTTACCAGTGAAACCATCTGGACTTGAAGTTTTATGGGAAGGCTTTCAGTTGCAAATTAAGTTTCTTTAGTAGATCTAGAACTATTGAGGTTACCTCTTTTTTTTTTTTTTTTTTTTTAATGAGCTTTTGTAGTTTGTATCTTTCACAGATTTTGTCCATTTGCTCTAAGTCAAGCTTGTACAACCTGTGGCCTGCGAGCTGCGTGCAGCCCAGGATGCTTTGGATGCGGCCCAACACAAATTTGTCAGCTTTCTTAAAACATCATGAGATTTATGCACAGACCTCTTATTTTTTTTAGCTCATCAACTATCATTTGTATTAGTGGCCCAAGACAATTCTTCCAGAGTGGCCCAGGGAAGCCAAAAGATTGGACACCCCTGATTCTAAGTAGTCAAATTGGCTGACATAAAGTTGTTGATAGTATTTTCTTACTATCCTTGTTTTTTGTTATTAAAATGTTTTCAATCCTGCTTTTACTTCTTTCTTTTTTCTTCCTCACAATTAACTTACTATCCTTTTGAAATTGTTAGAATATGTAGTGATGTTAGTTACCTCTTTCATTCCTGATACTTGTAACTCTACCCTTTTTCTTTTGTCCCATTATCAGCCTGGCTAGATTGTTCTCAGATAACTAGCTTTTGGTTTCATTAATTTTCTCTTTTGTTTTTCTGTTTTCTATTTCTTCGATTCTGCGCTTATATTTATTTCTTTGCTATGCTTACTTTGGGTTTAACTTGTTTTTCTCTTCCTTGTTTATTAAGGTAGAAGCTGAGGTCATTGTTTTGAGACATTTCTTCTCTGATCTTGAGTGCCATAAATTGCTTTGTAGATATTGTTTAAATAGTGTGCCACAAATATTGACATGTTATGTATTCATTCATTTAAAAATATATTCTAAAACACCCTTTGGCCCAGTGGTTATTTAAGAGTGTTCCTTAGTTTTCACACACATGGGAGATTTTCCAGGTATTTTTTTCTGTTAGTGATTTTTAATTTAATTCCCTTATCAGAGATCATCACATAATTTGAGTTCTGTCAAACTTTATCAGACTAGTTCAGAATATGGTCTCCATAAATGTTTTATATATTTGAAAAGGATATATTTTCTGCTGCTGTGAAATTTTGACTCTAATTTTTGGGTTTTCTGTTTCTCCTTTCAGTTATATTGTTTTTTGCTCCTTGTATTTTGAAGCTCTTTTATTAGGTACGAAAATGCTTAACGTTGTTCTAGTTTTTTGATGAATATAATACACTTATCTTTATGAAATGACCTTCATTATTCTTGGTTAATAGTCTTTGCTTAGAAATCTGTTTTATTTGTCATTAATACAGCCAGTTATTTTGGCTAGTGTCAGCATGGTGCATTTTTTTTTTTTTTTTTTTTTTGAGACGGAGTATCGCTCTTGTTACCCAGGCTAGAGCGCAATGGCACGATCTCGGCTCACCGCAACCTCCGCCTCCTGGGTTCAGGCAATTCTCCTGCCTCAGCCTCCTGAGTAGCTGGAATTACAGGCACGCGCCAAGCATGGTATATTTTTTTCTATCCCTTTATCTTAGCCTGTTTTCATCTCTATGTTTAAGTGGACGTTTTTGTAGGTAACATGACAGTTGGGTCTTGCTTTTTTATACAGTTTCTTGCTTTTTAATACAGTTTGAGAATCTCTCCCCCCTTTTATTTGGGGTAAAACCTACATAACATAAAATTACCATTTTGACTGTTTGTAAGTGTACAATTCAGTGGAACCAAGTATGTCTCACATTGTTGTGCCACTGTCACCACTGTTCATTTCCAAAACAATTTTATTATCCGAAACAGAAACTCTACTCGTTAAACAGTAACTCCTTGTCCCCCCTTCTATCTTTATAAATTTGCATATTCTAGTTACCTTATGTAAATGAAATAATAATATTTTTCCTTTTGTGTCTGGCTTATTTCTGTTAGCATAGCCTTTTCAAGGCTTGTCCATGTTGTGTGTCTCAGAATTTCATTCCTTTTTAAAGCTCAATGATACTCCCATTGTATGCATATGTCACACTCTGGACACTTTGTTTAGTTCTACTTTTAGGCTATTGTGAATAACACTACTTTACACATTGGTGTACAAGTGTCTTTTTTAGTCCCTGCTTTCAATTTTTTTTTGAGTATGTACCTATGAGTGGAATCATCGGATCATGCAGTAATTCTTCGTTTAGCATTTTGAGGAACCACTAAACTGTTTTTCTAGTCTGCTTTGTAATTGGGCCATTTAGAACATTTATATTTAAAATGATTATTCATGGCCAGGCACGTTGGCTCACACCTGTAATCCTAGCCCTTGGAAGATGGATCACTTGAGGCCAGGAGTTCAAGAGCGGCCCGGACAACATGGCAGAACCCCATCTCTACTAAAAAAAATAACAAAAAAAGAATTAGCTGGGCGTGTTGGCACACACCTGTAATCCCAGCTACTCAGGAGGCTGAGGCACAAGAATCGCTTAAACCCAGGAAACAGAGGTTGCAATGAGCTGAGATCACACTACTGTACTCCAGCCTGGTCAAAAGAGCGAGGCATTGTGTTGGAAATGGGTTTATAACGTCTGGAAAAGTTGACACCGAGACAATGGATTACTCAGCAAGGCTAGTTTACTTCCTGCAGGAAGGGTGCAACTGGCTGGCAGCCTTGCCACAAAAGCACACCTGAACAAAGGAGGCAGGGATATTTATAACTTTCATAACCTGATGCAATTGCCCTACTGCTGTGTTCAGTTTTCATTGGCTGGAAGGGACCTCATATTCTATGCTTCACCCAATTGGCTAAAAACTTGGAAATTTCCTGGATAGACAAGGCGAAAGAAGATGAAGAAGAAGAGGAAGCTAGTCAGGAGAAGGTCAGGAGGGTTTCCAGATAAGGAATGGCATGCATCAGGGTTTGGAGCTTGCCCAGTTCTGTTCAGATATGCTGGATTGAGTCAAGGTAGTTGATTTAAGACGTAGCTGATTTAGAGAATATATATACATGGGTATATGTTTATGCTAATAGTGGATAATGACCATAGAGCAAGAGATCATAACTCCTTATAATGTAGTCTAAGATAGAAACTTTGAAGAAGAACTTTCCCATTTCTTACCCTCTGTCTCAAAAAAAAAAAAAAAGATTATTGATATGGTTAGATTCAAATCTGTCATCTTACTATTTGTTTTCTGTCTCATCTGTTCATTGTTTACATTTCTTAAGTCTTATGCCTTCTTTTGGGTTGTTTCTTACGATTTCATTTTATTTTCTTTGCTCCCTTATTAAGTACTCTTTACTGATTCAGTCATCAGCTTCTTCACTTTGTACACTTTAACTGCTTGGCTCATGCAGACCTCCTTGTGTATCCTCGTTTGTTATCAGCTGGGAATGTGTGTGTTGGGTGACTCAATTTTTCGTTGATCTGCGCATGTCCACAAATGACTGCGAAATTGACATGATTATTAATTTTGGAGTTAAAAATAAGTTTCAATGAGTAGACATATTTGCAAATATGGGATTCATGAATAATGAAGATTAGCTATGTATGTATCACAGAGGGTGGTTGTGTGGATTAGATGTATTCATACCATTTACATTCCTGGAACAGAAGCATTTGCTAAATGGCATCTATTCAGAAAATCTGATTTCAGAATTTTATTTGGTAAATTAATTTTTAGTAGTTTATGTGTCCAAGTAAAGGCAGAGATGTTTTTGAGTCTAACTCTTGGTAACACTGCATTGTAGTGTATAGTTATGGTCTTACTGTTTTCATGTAATGAAATCCAGGTTTCCTCCACTGCCTCTTTTCTGTCTTCCTTCTATTTCATTGAGTATTCTTTTGTGACAGGCATCACTCTGAGGGAAGGGAGAAAAAAATTTATTCTTGACCGTACATTCTATTTTCTCCAATATGATCATTTTTTGGAGCTGGTTACCACATTCTTTAAACAGCTTTGTTGAGATGATTTATATACAATAAAATTCACCTGTTTAAAGTGTACAACTCAGTGATTTTTGGCATATTTACAGATGTGTACATCCATCACCACAGTCAATTTTATAACATTTTAATCACCTTGAAAGGAAACTTGTACCCTTTAGCTATTGTTCGTCTATCTGCTGTCCCCTTTTCTCCCAGCTTTAAGCAACCACTAATCTGTATCTGTATAGATATTCCAAGTCTGGACTTTCACATGCGAAGAGTCTGTAGTATATGGTTACTTCTGGCTAGCTTCTTTCACTTAGCATTATGTTTTCAAAATTCACCCATGTTGTAACATGTATCAGTACTTTATTATTTGCTTATGGCCAAGTAATGTGCCATTGTGTGGATATACCACATTTTGTTCATCCATTTGTCTGTTGATGAACATTTGAACTGTTTCCATCTTTTGACTATTATGAATAATGCTGTTTTAAACATTAATGTAAATGTTTCTCTGTGGATATGTTCTCATTTTTCTCGGTATATACCTAGGGGTAGAGTTGCTGGATTATATGGTTCAATCATTTGAAGAACTACCAGCTGCTTTCCCACATTTGCTTCACTATATTATTTATTTGAGACAAGTTCTTGATCTGTTGCCCAGGCTGGAGTACAATGGTGTGATCGTAGCTCACTGCAGCCTTGAACTCCTGGGTTCAAGTGATTCTCTTGCCTCAGTCTCCCAAATGGCTAGGACTGTAGGCATGTGTCACCATGCTTGGCTAATCTTTTTTTTTTTTTTTAAGTGATGGGATTTCCCTGTGTTACCTACTGGTCTTGAACTCCTAACCTCAAGTGATTGCACTGTTTTATATTCCTACCAGTAGTGTATGAGGAGGGTTCCAATTTTTCCACATTTTTGTTGTGAAGCAGGTTTACTGTGTGCTGCTTACCAACTTCTCTGAGTCTGGTAAGACAAGGACATCCATATACAATGTTACATGAATAGGGTTTATTATTTACAAATAGACAGTAAAGGACAACAGAAACCTAGGATTGATTGATTCTGAAGGAGTCCCCCATGGCTCAGGAAAGATGCCCAGGGCAGATAGTGCTACAAGTGCTGCACTTGCATGGCAGCTGAGGAAGCACAAAAGGCAGCCCACTCTGGGTTATACACCTCAGGGTTCATGTGATACGTTGGGCTAATCTTTGAAAAACTTCCTGCTTCCAGGGGGTGAAAGGAACAAAGCCCATCTTGTCCTGGGCAGTTGTGCCCTCACTCACGATGTTACATTTCTGGAAGAGAGAGGAGCAAGGCTGGACGTTTTCAGGCAGTTCTTCCCTATTTCAGGGTATTGCATTCCTACCACATTCTACAGTCACTTTTGAGAACTATAAGCAAAAAAAGGAAGAGAACTGAATTAGTCCAAAGCCAGCCAAAGAGCTATCGCACACTTGCTAACACTTGTTATCTGACTTGGCTTTAGCCATTTTGGTGGTGTGTGATGTGATATCTCCTGTGGTTTTGATTTGCATTTTCCTGATGACTGTGATGTTGAGCATCTTGTCATGTGCTTACTGGCCATTTGTGTATCTTTTGGAGAAATGTCTATTTACGTTCTTTGTCTCTTCTCCCCCCTTTTGTTGAGATGGGGTCTCACTGTTGTTACCCAGGCTGGAGTGCAGTGGCACAGTGTTGGCTCACCGCAACCTCCATCTCCCAGGGTCAAGTTATCCTCCCACCTCAGCCTCCTGAGTAGCTGAGACTATAGGCAGGTACCACCATGCCTGGCTAACATTTTGTATTTTGGGTAGAGATGGGGTTTTGCCATATTGCCCAGGCTGGTCTTGAACTTGTGAGCTCAGATGATCTACCTGCCTCAGCCTCCCAAAGTGTTGGGATTACAGGCATGAGCGACCATGCCTGGCCTCTGTGCCCTTTTAAAATTGAGTTTTCCTATTACTGAATTATAAGAGTTTTTAAAAATATGTTCTGAATATAAGTCCCTTATGAAATAAATGATTTGCAAATATTTTCCCACATTCTGTGGATTGTCTTTCCACTTTCTTGATGATGTCCTTTGAAGAATAAAAGTTTAAAATTGTGGTCGGGCTTGGTGGCTCACGCTTGTAATCCCAGCACTTTGGGAGGCTGAGGCAGGCAGATCACTTGAGAAGAGGAGTTCAAGACCAGCCGGGCCAACCTGGTGAAACCCTGTCTCTACTAAAAATACAAAAAATTAGCTGGGCGTGGTGGTGGGCACCTGTAATCCCAGCTGCTCGGGAGACTGAGACAGGAGAATTGCCTGAACCTGGGAGGCAGAGGTTGCAGTGAGCTGAGATTGTACCATTGCTCTTCAGCCTGGGCAGCAAAACTCCATCTCAAAAAAAAAAAAAAAAAAAAAAGTTTAAAATTTTGATGATGAAGTGCAGTTCATCTGTTTTTTTTTTCTTTTACCGTTTGTGCTTTTGGTGGCATATCTAAGAATTCC
This sequence comes from Aotus nancymaae, assembly GCF_030222135.1. Classification (NCBI taxonomy): domain Eukaryota; kingdom Metazoa; phylum Chordata; class Mammalia; order Primates; family Aotidae; genus Aotus; species Aotus nancymaae. Next base: position 4,456,267 of record NW_026988412.1, on the reverse strand, counting down.
ATTGCCAAATTCAAGGTCACAAAGATTTACACTTGTTTTTCCAAAGAGTTTTATAGTTTTAGCTCTTAAATGTAGGTGCATGAGTTGAGTTGAGTTGAGTTTAAGTGTGAAGTAATTGTGCAGCTTTGCTTTCTTCCATTGGGTCTCCGGTTGTTCTACGCCATTTGTTGTTTTTTTCCCCATTAAGTGATCTTGACACCTTGTCAAAAATCAGCTAATAATAGCTACGTGAATTTATTTCTGGACTCAATTCCATTCCATTGATCTAAATGTTTATCTTTGTGCCAGTACCACACAGTCTTGATTACTGTTGCTTTGTAGTAAGTTTTGAAATCAGGAAATAGAGTATGAATTCTACTTTATTCTTTTCCAGGATTATTTTGGCTATTATGGGTGCCTTGCAATTTTATATGAAATTTTAGAAACAGCTTGTCAGATTCTACAAATAAGTCAGCTGGGATTCTGGTACAGATTGCATTGAATTAGTCAGTCAGTTTGGGGAGTATTGTCATCTTAATGTTGAGTCTTCTGTTCTATGAATATGGCTTGCTTTCTATTTATTTAGAGCTATTTTCATTTTTGTCAACAATGTTTTGTAGTTTTCAAAATACAAATTTTGCATATATTTGTTAGATTTAGCCCTAGTTTTGGATACTATTGTGGGTAGAATGTTTTAATTTTATTTTTGGAATATTCATTGCAAGTGTATAGAAATTCAATTGATTTTTATATATTGATTTTGTATCCTGTAATCTTGCTGAAGTCATATATTCTAATAATTTTCTAGTGAATTCCTTAGTATTTTCTATATACAAAACCACGTCATGTGCAAATATAGTTTAATTTCTTTCTTTCTCTTTCTCTCTTTCTGTCTTTGTCTGTCTTTCTTTCCTTTCCTTTCCTTTCCTTCCTTCCTTCCTTCCTTCCTTTCTTTTCTGTCTTTCTGTCTTTCTTTCTTTTCGTCTTTCTTTCTATACTAATAAGTTTTCTTTTTCTTGCCTAATTGCGCTGGCTGGAACCACCAGAATAGAAGTGGCAAGAGCAGACATCTTTGTCTTATTCCTAATTTTAAGAGGGAAAGCTTTCAAGCTTTAACCACCAAGTATGATGTTAACTGTTGGGTTTTGCTTTTGTTTTTGCAGATGCCTTTTATGTTGAGAATTTCCCTTCTGTTTCTACTTGAGTATTTTTTTAAATCATGAGTGTTGGATTTTTCAAATGCTTTTTCTGTGTGTACTAAGATGATAATGCCATTTTGCTTTGCAATCTGTTAATATGATGTGTTGCATTGATTGGTTTTTGGATATTCAAGCAACTTTGAATTTCTAGGATAAATCCTACTTGGTCATAGTGTATAATTTTTAAAAATATATTGCTGGCTTCTGTTTGCTCATCCATTCATCTCTCAGTATCTGTGAGGGATTGGTTCCAGGACCTCCTGTGGATGCCAGAATCAACGGAGGCTCAAATCTCTGTTATATAATGTAGTATTTGTATATAATCTATGCACATCTTCTTGTATATTTTAAATCATCTCTAGGTTATTTAAATACCTGGTACAATGTAAATGCCATGTGAATAGTTGTTATGCTGTATCATTTGGGAAATAATGACAAGAAAAGGTCTGCACATGTTTAGTACCGACACAACTGTCCATTTTTTTTCCTGAATATTTTTGATCCATGATTGGTCTATTCTGCAGATGTAGAATTGACACATACGGAGTACTGACTGTATTTTGTTGAGGATTTTTGCATCCATGCTCATAAGAGATGCTGGTCTGCATTTTTTTCTTTTATGTTTTTGTGTGGTCTTGGTATTGGTCATACTGACCCAATAAAATGTATTGGGAAGAGTTCATGAAGAATTCATACTAAATTATTCTTTTGAATGTCTGGTGTAATTCAGCAGTGAAGCCATTTAGGCTTGAACTTTTCTTTGTGGGTAGTTTTTGGATTACTGATTTAATCTTTTTAACTTGTTACAGGTTTATTCAGATTATCCTTCTTGAATCATTTTTGGTAGTTTGTGTCTTTCTAGTAATCTGTCCATTTCATCTAAGTTGTTTAATTTGTTGGTAGATGATTATTCATAGTATTTCTTTATAATCCTTCTGTTTCTATAAGTTGGCAGTAGTGTCCTGTCTGTCGTCTCTGATTCTAGTAACTTGAGTCTTTTCCCTTTCATCCACCTAGCTGAAGGTTTGTCGGTTTTGTTGATCTTTTTGAAGAATTAGCTTTATTGGTTTCATTGATTTTTCTCTATTGTTTTTCTATTCTCATTTTGTTAATTTCTGCTCTAATGTTTTATTTCGTTCTTTCTGCTTGCTTTAGGTTTAGTTTACTTTCTTTTGGGGTCTTAAGGTGGAAAGTTAGGTAAATTGATTTGAGATTTTTTTTTAACTAATTTTTTTCAAAGCCAAATACTTCTGAAGAGATACTTCTTAATCTAAGCATTTGCACCTATAATTTCCATCTGAACACTGCTTTATATGTATTCTGTAATATGTCATATATTGTGTCTTTATTTGTATTGATCCCAAAGTATTTTCTGATTTCCCTTTTGATTTCTTCCTAGACCCCTTGGTTATTTAGGACTGTGTTATTTAATTTCCACATAATTGTGAATTTGCCAATTTTTTTCTCTTACTGGTTTCTAATTTTATTTTGTTGTGGTCAGAGAATGTACTTTGTATTATTTCTATGCTTTTAAATTTTTTGAGAGCATATTTCATGTGCACTTGAGAATGTATATTCTATTGTTAGGTGGATTGTGTTGTAAACATCTGTTAGATCTCCGTTGATAGTGTTGTTCAAGTCTTCCACTTTTATATTGATCTTCTGTTTTGTTCTATTATTGAAGGTGGCGTATTGATGTCTCCAGTTGTCATTGTTGAATTGCCTCGTCCTGTTTTCTGTATTTTGGTCTTCTATTATTAGGTGTGTCTGTATTTTTAACTATTACATCTTTTTCTTGATGGATTTACTTTTTATCATTGTAAAATGACCCTCTTTACCTTCAGTATCATTTTTTGTTTGTTTAGTCTGTTTTATCTGATATCAGTATAGCCACTCCAGCTTTCTGTGGTTGCTGTCTGCATGATTATCTTTTCTCATCCATTTACTTTTACTCTGTTGGGTCTTTGAATCTCAGGTGTATCTCCTGTAGATAACACATAATTGGGTCATGCTTTTAAAATCCACTTTGACAAGCTACCTTTTTGTTGGATTGTTTGATCCATTCACATTTTAATGTAATTATTGATATAGTTGGAGTTACATTTTACTTTTTGTTTTCTGTGTGTCTCATGTCATTTTTATTCCTCTGTTTCTCCTTTGTGCTTTCTTTTGCAAATCTAATAAGATTTTATGTAGGCAATGATAATCAATTTCACACACCTTGCCTATTTTGTATCCTCTGTAGTACTTGCTATAGACCTCAGCACACATCACTTTCAATCTAGTGAAATTAACAATTAATTTGTCTAACATACTTATTAGGGTACCAGCTCTGAGTCATGGTTTTAAATCCTAATTCCTGAACCTGGCAGTAGTGTGACTTTGGAAAAGCCACTTAACCTCTCTAAGCATTTGTGTTCACAATTCTAAGTGGGATACTCCAGACCTCACAAGGTTGTTGTGAGGATAGAATGGAATAATCCATGAGTAAAAACCCTTGTAACAGTGCTTATCACGTTAAGTGCTCCATAAATATTAGCGGTAATTATTACTCCTCATTCACTAACATCATATAATAACTGTATAAAAATGAAGATCTAACACATGTACAACTTGAAAAAATACTAATCACCCACAGCGTTAAAATATCTTATAGGTTGAATTTTTAAGCAAAATACTGTAATTTAAATTTTTCATTAGCCCTTTGGCCATTAATGTCTAAAGTATCACCCATGTTTTGAATTTCTTTTCATAGTTCCAAGCTGCTTTAAGGGAAATCTAAAACCGGGTTGTATGGTTTGGCATATGACTTCCATCAGTGGGATACTGCTCTTGCCCTGAAACGTCAGACATGATTTCATGGTTTTTCTAATGCTGCTGTTAAATAAATCTTTAGTAGGTTTAAACAAAATAATGCATCTACTGAGCTATTGGTAGTGGTTTCTCCTTATAAGGTTGACTGGAACAGTAGGTTGGCATGAAATTCATTTTAGCCATTTACTTCAAAACCTGCGTAATGTATTTTTATACAGACATCACTTTGTATATTTATGTTATATTTACATCTTTAAATACTTTATCTTGATTTCTTGGCATTGTCATGCAACAAATAGAATGAAATCCCAACTGCCTATTTGGAATAGATATATCCCCTCCTTTATCCATGATGTCACAAAGGAGCAGGCTTCCTGCTAGGCAGAGCGACCTTGACTGCCAGTGCTCTCTGTTCCTTCCTGGGAATTGCTACTCAGCCAGGGCACTGCACTGCCTTTCTAACCCAAGCTCTCACATTGTCTGGGAGCTCCTTTCTCAAGTTGCCTGGCTCACATGGAACCTGGGTGGATGGAGGGAGAGGAGAGGGCAGGAGTTGGCCCACCTGGCTGTTCCTGTGACTGGTGGTGATGGATCATCCTGAAGCTGTCCCTTGAGTCTCCTCTCTGGGCCTGGAGCCCTCTTGTGTTAGCCCACCGTTGGCAGCGTATCTCTTCTCACATGTTGGAGGTACTGCACTCATCTTCACTTAGGGCTATTGCTTCCCCATATTTGAGCCATCCCTCATCACTTCTCAGCCACAGAAGTTCTGCTTGTGGTTTTCCATCATAGTTATACAGTAGATTTGTTTGTTTGTTTGGTCTTTCATGTGGTCTTGGGGTAGAAACAGAAGACTGCAGTGTGTGCTCAGTCTGTTACCTGTGGAATCCAAAAAATAATTAAAAATCATTACTTGAAATACACTGGTTTTAGGGTTCAGAGTGGCTCTCCTTTTAGCTGTCCTTTGATTAAGGCTCTCTCTCTAACTGAAGAGGAAACATGTTGGTATAGCATTGGACAAGGTTCTTGAGGAGTGAGTTCCTTTGTTGAGCATCAAAATTTTCTCTTGTTGAAAGGAATTCTGAAGTTATATAGTAAGTGTTGGGCATGTCTACAGTATGCCTGAGGGAAAATATATTCAGTTTTCTTATTGGGAATACCTGGAGCCCTTTTCTTAAAATTAGGATCCACTTGATTTTTTTCTAGGTAGTGGAAGTAGAAATTCTCATGTAGCTATACTCCATATGAAGAGCTGTGCCTTTTCTTGCGCTAGGCACCAGGGTGGGGATTAGTCTGCTAGTGATGTCCTGTTTTTGTGAGTCAGGTTTTATTGGAGTACAGCCATGTTCCAGATACTAGTTGTAGCTGAGATTATATGGCCAGCAGGTGTGAAATATTTACTGTCCTGGGGGGCACAAAGAATGAGTTTTGATGATTTTTCTGAGTGGGGTGGCCGCTTGGACAGGATGATGGTAGATATGGACTTCGGGGTATAGAGTTGGAGAGGCAGAGAGCCTCTTGCCATCATAGAATTTGTTTTAATTTTAGAGTCGTCCAATCTTTTTCTATAGACTCTCACCCCCCACACCCAAGAATTGACCTGCTTTCTTCTTTACCATTTATTCCACTCACTGCTTCTGATCAAGCCTTTTTTCTTGATTTGCAGCATATATGTACAGAGCATTGTCTAATCGCTTCTTGTTCTGCCTTAAATCTTTTTTGTTCTTCTTTCCCTGCAATTCTAAATGCAACTTGAAGCCCAGTCGCATTCTCTTGATTCCTTCTCGAAAGTAGTCAGTATCCTGAAGTTGGTGTTTATCATTCCTTTGCTTTTCACCGTCCTTTCATTGCATATGTATTCATCCCTGAACAATATTGAATGCTTTCTTATCTATTCATAACTTTCTGTAAATGGTATACTGTATATGTTCTTGTTTTTTTGGCTTGGCAGTATATTTGTGACCATCTAGCTTTAGCTCTTCCAGTTTCACTTGCGTCTTGCAAGTAAGTATATGGATGTTATATAAGTTTATTCTTTTCCTGATGGGCTTTTTTCCTCTCCTCTAATTAAGTTGATCTGTTTATTTGTTTAAGAGATGAGATCTTATTCTCTTGCCCAGGCTGGTGTACAGTGGTGTGATCATAGCTCACGGCAGCCTTGAACTCCTGGCCTCAAGCAATCCTCCCACCTCAGCCTCTAAAGTAACTGGGACTACAGGCACATACCACCATGCCTGATTTAAAATTTTTATTTCTTTTTCTAACAGCTTTGTTGAGATGTAATTTGTATCTCATGAAATTGACCTGCAGAAAGTATATGATTCAGTGGTTTTTAGTATATTTACAGAGTTGTGCAGTCATCACTATTATCTGATTTTAGAACGTCTTTATTCTCAAAAGTAATTAGCAGTTGCCACCCATCTCCCTCCCCTCTCTCCACCTTTACCTGAAGCAACCATTAATCTACTTTCTATATTTGCAAACATGTCTATTTTAGACTTTTCATATAATTGGGATTATATAGTAGTGGTACTTTATGACTGGCTTTTTTCACTTAACATAATGTTTTTGAGGTTCGTCCTTGATGTATTGTGTACATGATAGGCTTTTAAATTGCTTACAGTTTTTGCTGTTACAAGTGATGCTTTGTATGTGTTTGGGGAACTTATTTTTTAAGTGACTTTTACTGTTAATAATAAAAGTTAGATCTCATAGTCTTAATCTTTTGCTGAAGCACTGGAAGAGAAAAAGATAGTAACATTTACAAAAACATTAATTGAGTATCTCTGGCAGTGAGTAAGCCCTTTTGAAGAACTCAGTGTAGCTGCGATAGATTGACAAATTAATTGTGAAACAGTGGAAATGCTACAAGTGAATAAGCAAAATTATGAAGAAATTCAGAAGGAACAATTAATTTCTTGGAAGATATGTACAAGGTATTATAAAGTGAGTGACATTTGATCTGAGTCTAGACCTTGGAAATTAATAAGATTTCAGGAAGTGGGTGTTGGCAAGGGAGGAAGAAGGCATTCTGAAAGAAGCATCATGTGAAGACATTGAGAAATCAAAAGGAACTTAAAAGAGAGTAAGTGGGCCTTAACAATAGTATGGCAGGATAGAAGATTAGGAAAGGTCCAGGCTCATTGGTCAACACCTGCTGTGAGAATCATTAGAAAAATTAGGTAAGATTAAGATGCACACTTTTATGTTTTAGAAAGAGAACTCTGATAATGCAGAAAGTGAGCTGAAGAACAGAGAGTCTAGAGGTGGGGCAGTCTAGATGAAGGTTGTTGTGCTCTTTTAGGTTAGAGATGGTAATTTCTTGTTCATGGTTGTGGGAATGAAAGATGATGAAGTAGATAAGCTTTTTTTTACGGTACTTTGACAGGACTAACTGATGTGGGTGGTGAGGGAAATGAATTTTAAGATGACTCCCATGATCTCTCACTTGGACAACCCGAATGATTTGGGAATTTTCTAAACATCTCCTACATTGTTAAAAATAACTTGTGTTAGAAGCCATCCACCTCCTACAGATAAAATATCTGCTTCAGTTTGCTTTAAGGAATAAAATAACTTCTTATAAAATTTAAAGGTTACTTGAAGTGTTTTATTTCCAGTTCAGTAATGAAACACAAGTTCATACTGAGCCTAAGATCTGTCATTTTTAAACTTGAACAAACTACTATTATCACTTCCTCATAGCCAAAAGAATGCAATGGTGTAAAGATTCCAGTTGATGCCAGTAAACCTAATCCAAATGATGTGGAGTTTGATAATCTGTATTTGGATATGAATGGAATCATCCATCCCTGTACTCATCCTGAAGACAAGTACGTAACCTGTTTTTGTCACTGATATAGCAAATCACAGAGGAAACACTATGTTATATTACATTGTTTGCTTGTCCTTATAGACCAGCACCAAAAAATGAAGATGAAATGATGGTTGCAATTTTTGAGTACATTGACAGACTTTTCAGTATTGTAAGACCAAGACGACTTCTCTACATGGCAATAGATGGAGTGGTAAGTGCTAAAATAATTAACTTAGAAGCCTCCATTTGGTTGTTGCTGTCTTCCCAGTGTCTAGAAGGAGAGTCAGCTAAATAATGAAAAACTTTGACAGTGATGAACTTGAGATAGAAAGCCTCATCCTTAAGTCATTCTTTCAGATTTTTATGTATGCTTATTTTGTGCTCAGTACTGTGAAATACTGGGGATGTTGGCGACTGCCCTTGGTTTTGAACTTCTGGCTTAGTGGGGGAGGCATAGATAAATGAGTGAGCTTAGTTATTTATAGACATTATAAGCACTAGATAATACATTCAGGGTGTTGAGGGAAGAGGAAGTCAGTGCTACTAAGGAAGTTAGGAAATAGAGAAGAGGTGACTTTTGTTCCATTTCTTTAACAATGAAGAATAATTGGGAGATTAGGGGGATGGTGGTGGTGGATCGATGGGACAGGGTTTGGGGAGGGAGGACCTTCCAGATTTCTCAAATGTGGCAGGTAAACATACTTTTCATGCCTTTGACCACACTGACATGTTTTGGCAGCTACAGGTGCTTTGAATTGAGAAGGGAAGTATAGCAAAAGGTTGAGAAAGCCTTACATGCCACCATCTGGAGTTTGGATTGTATCCTATAGGCAGTGGGTAGTCATGAAAATGATTTGAGAGGAGTAAGTTACTGACCTATGATAGGAATACCAAGTAGCTCCTTTTATAAATGATCAGGAAACTGTTAGGGGTGTAAGGAAAATTAAGGTAAGATACAACTCTTAAGTTTATTTAGCTATGTGCAGGTAGATTATTTCTTTTAATTTTAGTATGCCCTAGTGGCTAATGGAATAATTTTGGAAATCCAGAGAACTTGGAATCCAAGATTAATTTTTTTGTGAGATTCCTTTTACTCAGTGAAAAATCTTAGCCACCTGTTAACTTGCTGAGTTGCAGTTAAAATGGAGTAAAGAGTAAAAAGAACAGGAATATGTCTTGTTTAGAGCACATTTCAATTTATATTCAGCTAATTTTTTTTGAAGAAAATTTTTAACTTTACTCCAGTATGCTCTTTCTGCTGCATCAAGTATAAAATATGTACACATTTATATGCATATGTGCATGTACATGTTTATACACACTTTTTTTTGTTTATATGTATATGTAGATACAGAACTTGGTACTTGAGAGGGCTGTATTAGATGGTCTCATTCTACAGAAAAGGCAACTGTTTAAAGAGAATATTAGGTAACTTATGTTTAGATGTAAACAGGATATTCCAGTTTCTTCCAACCTCAAAACTCAGTTGAGTAACTTCCAAAATCTTACAATCCAGTTTACTTTATTTGGGCTTTTCTAGTGAAATTACATTTGGTTAGAGTGATTTAACTTTTGGTTAAAGCATTGTTCCTTTTCTAACTGCTATGCCTTATTGAAAAGACAGAGTGATAATTATAAACCTTGTTGTGGGAAATAGAAGTGCACAGAGATTCTGCAGATAAATAGTTTTCTGTTGCTTTCGTGAGACATTGTGGATCCCATTGGAGACCATTCTTCCTTTTAAATGTGGACATAGGGAGGGTCTTTCTGATCTTAGTTCAGTAGTAACTGCTCATCAAATGCTCTCTGGGTCTTTACAGTAAAGTGAGCTTGCTTTCTTGGAGTACCCTAACCCAGGGGAACTGGTGTTAGACTGGGTGGCCTTGCAGTACAAGTGCTAGGGCTTCATAGGATATTTGTCCATTTGACATGGCACTCATTGACCTGATTGAGCTCAGCTTTTAGGTTCTTGGTCCAAATTTAAGTTATCGGGATCTGGTATCTGTCATGAAAGGATTATTAGACACATTAATTACCTTTCTTCCATTTTAGTGTACTACTTTTATAAGAACAACTGATTCAAAATAATGTTCAGATTTATTTGTGAATATTTTAGAATATTCACATTCCAAAATACTCACAAATTCACGTATTCCATATTTCATGCGGAATGTGAAATGTGTTTTCAGGCACCACGTGCTAAAATGAACCAGCAGCGTTCAAGAAGGTTCAGAGCATCAAAAGAAGGAATGGAAGCAGCAGTTGAGAAGCAGCGAGTCAGGGAAGAAATACTGGCAAAAGGTAAAGAATATGCATCTTGAAGTTGAATTTTTCTTACAAAAAATAGATAATATCTATTTTTCTTACAAATAGATAAGCTTTAAATTTAATGAAGATCTCAGAATATCCAGTATTCACTGTTGAGGAAAAGTAGTTCATGAAATCCCACCAATAGGCTTAATAGGCTTGTTTATTTTCAAACTCTCCAGTAAAAGTGAGCCTTGGGAATAGGGAATTCTGGTGAAGAGTGTGGATTGTCAGCCCCTTTCAGGGCCACTGTAGCTCTTTAACAAACATTTATGTCTCTGTAAAATAGAAATACAGTAAGTAGTTTTTACTACTTTTCTCTGTGGCAGTTGTCAGAAAGCTATAGTTCTGTAAACATTTTCCTCAAATCCGCTTTGGCTTGCTTACTTTTTGAAACTCAGAGGATATCTGGGGAAGCCAAAGATGATTCGATCCACATTTACAGGCTGTTGCCAAGTCATTTGCATACTTTTAATATAGGTTGATGGAGCAGGCACAGTACTCAGGATTCCTTCAGGTTTGGAGGGGTTGGGGTGGGTTGTCGTCATTTTTGCAGTTTCCCAAAACCTTAAAATTCTTGATGACTACGTGGGTAGAAATTGACTAAGCCTCAGAAAGGCAAGTCAGGGAATGTTGATGCCAGTTGAGACTGGTTCTCTGCTACCACACCTGTGTGTGAGTTAGGGTATGGTTGTAGCAGGGTGGTTTGTTTGGTGTTCTACTATGTAAGGGTGAATAATAGACTGGAAAAGCCATAATGTCTTGGCTCCAGATAATTGCACTCTGCAGTTGAAAAAAGTTGACATAATATAGTCAGCTCAGTCCTGTAATTACAGTAAATTTTATATTACTTTAATTTTGCTGGAAGTGTACAAGTATATAGTTCTTTTAGCCGCAACTTATAATTAAGACTGTAAAAATTGTTTGTATTTATAACAATGTTTCTGATTTTAAGAATGTCTTCTTTTTTGAAGATGTGATGAAATATATTTGTTTCTTGAGAAGCAGCTAATAGTGATATAGAGGGAAAAAATGGGATTTTTATATTCCTCTACCTGATAATTATATTTCTTATCCTGCAAATCTATGATGAACTTGGCATTTAAAATTTTATTTTTCTAAGGCACCTTTATTTTAGGAACTATTATCAAAAATATGGCCCCTAACTGGGGTGTGTGTGTGTGTGTGTGTGTGTGTGTGTGTGTGTATTATCCTCTTGCAGAGTGTAGAACTTTATAATTTTTATGTAACAATGTAGTATCTTTTGTGTACCATATATTACTTTACAGTCTTTTAAACATAATTTAAAAGGCCGAATGTGGTGGCTTAATCACAGCACTTTGGGAGGCTGAGGAGGGCTGATCACTGGAGGTCAGGAGTTTGAGACCAGCCTGGCCAACATGACGAAACCCCATCTCTACTAAAAACACAAAAATTAGCTAGGCATGGTGGCAGGTACCTGTAACCTAGTGTTTCGGGAGGCTGGGACAGGAGAATTGCTTGAACCTGGGAAGGCAGAGGTTGCACTGAGCCAAGATTACACTACTGCACTCCAGCGTGGGTGACAGAATAAGATTCTGTCTCAAATATTAATAATTTAAATTTGAGAGATGGCGTCTTATTTTCTTCCTAATGGGGGAACATTGTTCCTCAGATGACAAGACTTTACTTCCCCCCCCCCCCACAGGTGTCCCTTGCAAAGGACTTTACTTTCTTTTGTATTTGAACTTTTTGTTTTTGTTGTTCTGGCTTAATGTTGAATAATTTACCCCACTCTTTATGGGGAGAACAAAACGTTGCCTCTTTTCTCTAGGTGGCTTTCTTCCTCCAGAAGAAATAAAAGAAAGATTTGACAGCAACTGTATTACACCGGTAAGTAGTCTCATACTTTGCTAGCTATTGCTAACTCTTAAATGATAGGTTAATTTATTTCTTTCTGTCATTTTAGGGAACTGAATTCATGGACAATCTTGCTAAATGCCTTCGCTATTATATAGCTGATCGTTTAAATAATGACCCTGGATGGAAAAATTTGACAGTAAGTTTCACATTTTGATACTTCAGAAAGATTAGGGTGATCATTTGAGGCTGTACTTCGATATGACTGACATTATTTATTTTTCTGCTCTTCCCCATAAAATGTTAGTTGACTGTCAGAGGAAAGAAAAGCTTCCAGGTTTATTGGAGATGGGGTACCCTTGCATAGTTAAGTTTTAGATAACTGAATTTTCTTTTAAAGCCAATTTTGTCCTCTTATATCACTATGAAGCCATAAAATGGGATTCATAATTTTAAAAACATATATAGAAAAGTAATTTTTAAATGGAAATTTCCGTTATTACATATCAAAATACAGCAAGATTAGTAAATTATGGGGCTGCCTTAAATGGCTGTGTTCCCAGATATTTAAGTAATATTTAAATGAACTTGTATATAATTTTAGATCCATAAGCTGGCTTCCCTTTTAATTAGAAGTGGTAAATTATATTTAATAGATATCTGTTATTGATTATTCTTGGGGCACATATGGTTCAGCGCGATATTCTTGCATAGTAGTGAAAACAGTAGGAACTTGTGAATGATCAGTTTTTCTGATGGCCAGGTCTGGCCCAGACATTGCATTCTTTTCCATTCCATGTAGTAAGTTAATCAATGAAGTCGTTTTGAAGACATACACATGCACACACACACACACACACACACACTCACCCTTACCTTATTTAGAAAATTTTCCCATAACACTATTTCAGTTTTACACACACACACACACACACACACACACACACACCACCTTATTCAGAAAAATTTCCCATAACACTATCTCAGTTTTTCTTGAGACATATAATTCTTTTGATTTTTGTGCCTATAGAAAATTGGGGATAAGCTAAAAGTGTTAGGTTTTAGGTTTGAGACAACTACCTCAATTAGAGGTATACATAAAAAAATTGCAAAATTTTTTTATAGGTTATTTTATCTGATGCTAGTGCTCCTGGTGAAGGAGAACATAAAATCATGGATTACATTAGAAGACAAAGAGGTAAATCTTATTTATCAATATTTGATTATATGTTTTATTTTTAAAAGACCACTGAATAGAAAATATTTGATATGAAGCGATATTCTTGTGGTATATGTTAATATAAATATGTGTTTCTCTCTTGTTTAGCCCAGCCTAACCATGACCCAAATACTCATCATTGTTTATGTGGAGCAGATGGTAAGTTTCTTCTTTGGGATTTACTTCTCTTGGATTAAACCATAGCAAGTTGATGGGTTGGTGTGCAGTAATGGATTATTCATGGTTGCCTGCAAGTTCCAAAATGCCTTATTTTATGTTCAACAAGGAACTAGTATTGAGTTGCTGTTTAATCTGTGATCACTAATCTTTAATTTTTTTCTTTATTTTACATTTTTCAACTTTTTAACTCCTCATACCTTTAAAATAGAAAATTTCCCAAGTGTTTAATCCTTAGTGGCCGTCTTTGTGGTAGGTCCACGTATCGGGAGGACTTCCTATTAACTGGAAACTGCCAGGAAGTGTTAGGCTTTGGGGCTTTGCTGCTCATTTGGGTGCTGATTTGGGCTTTTCTTTGTGTTGGTATCTCAGTAGTTTAGTTATGGTAAGAATCCTCAGAGTACTCACTGTTTGGTGTTTTTCTCATTGACAATTGATAGCTGATCTCATTATGCTTGGCCTTGCCACACATGAACCCAACTTTACCATTATTAGAGAAGAATTCAAACCAAACAAGCCCAAACCATGTGGTCTTTGTAATCAGTTTGGACATGAAGTCAAGGATTGTGAAGGTTTGCCAAGAGAAAAGAAGGGAAAGGTAATAACTTCGAGATGGTAGTTCTCATTAAGAAAAAAAAAATCTATTGTAAAATGTATATGACATAAAATACCATTTCAACCATTTTAAAGTATACAATAAAATAGCCTTAAATATTTAAGTTTCCTTGTTTTTAAAATGGATAAAGAGAAGATTGTGTTGATTAGCTTTTTATGTGCTTGTTACCCTTCACAGAGACGTGTCTATTAAAGCACTTTAAAATAAACCTGCGTTCAAAACATGCACACACACATCCTTTCTACTAGCACTTTTTCTGACATCACCTGTATCTATATGAGCCTTAGTTCCCATTGATAATAATGCCCATAGCTTGTAATTTGTTTGTGAAAGTTGTTTGAAATAGTTATTCTTAACAGAAACTACAACTTCTTGAGACTTTTAAGTTACTCCCACTCTTTATGTATTTTAGGTTTACTTGGTTATGTCTAGTCCCCTTTAAAGGGGCTTCTGTTTCAATAATATGGTGCCTCTTGAGTCATACAGTTTATGAGGGGGGAAAAAAGAATATGATGCCTCTTTCAAAGACATTGTTAAGTGAAAAAAGATAAATATAGTGTATGATTTCAGATATATAATACAACAAAGACAGTATCATGTATCTATGCACATCTGTTCACAGGGAAGTGGTACTCATTGGTTGAGTATAGGTGGGCAAACAGATTTGGCCTGTGAGCTAAGAATATTTTTCACATTTTTAAAGTGTTGGTAAAAACAAAACATGAAAGGCTATTCTACAGAGATCATATATGTCCCCCAGTAGCCAAAATAATTTACTGTCTCGCCCTTTGCAGAAAACGTTTGCTGACTCATGGTCTAGGTGTGGTTGATTTTATGGTTAATTTTTATTTTAAAATGGTTTGACGAGCTTTTTAAAATTTAATACTTGTGATATTAAAATGGATCTTGCATTAGAAAAAGCCTTAAAATTTGCTTGGTTGGAAAAAGTTACTGGGCTTAGAGTAGGCTTGATGAATCTTCATTCTTATTCTTGCAGCATGATGAACTTGCCGATAGTCTTCCTTGTGCAGAAGGAGAGTTTATCTTCCTTCGGCTTAATGTTCTTCGTGAGGTATGTAGCAATAATCATTGAAATCAGCACTCTAAAGCAGGGTGCCTTTGATAGCTGTAATGGCAGCATTCCTTTTTGGTTGTAGTATTTGGAAAGAGAACTCACCATGGCCAGCCTACCATTCACATTTGATGTTGAAAGGAGCATTGATGACTGGGTTTTCATGTGCTTCTTTGTGGGAAATGACTTCCTCCCTCACTTGCCATCATTAGAGATTAGGTATGTGCATTTGTGTATTTTTTTAAACTGCTGTTTTAGGCTTCTTGACTTTACTCTGCCTACTGGTTCTAACGCATAATGTTTGTCTCCTGCTGACAGGGAAGGCGCGATTGACCGTTTGGTTAACATATACAAAAATGTGGTACACAAAACTGGGGTAAGTTCACTCTTGATTAATTTCAAAACAGAAGTATTTGCTTTTACAAGAAGATCATTTTACATATATTTTATTACTTACAGGGTTACCTTACAGAAAGTGGTTATGTCAATCTGCAAAGAGTACAGATGATCATGTTAGCAGTTGGTGAAGTTGAGGATAGCATTTTTAAAAAAAGAAAGGATGATGAGGTAAAGTGTTTCTATTGCAGTAGCTAAAATTGCTCCTGTCTCTAATAGGCTATGATGATCCTGTGATTACTTTTAATCTCTTTGAGTGTGTTTTTATATCATTATGGTGTGTCAACACTAATGTAATCATGAGCGGTCAGTGCTTTATTTTATAAAGGTTGTGTTGCTTGCTGTGTGGAACTGTGTATTGTACCCTGTTTAAGTTGCATTGTAATGTTTTTTCTGTCTTCATAATCAGAATATAAATCTAAACACATTTCTAATTAATAGGATTTCAAATGTGGGTTCTAAGTCTGGAAGACTGTTGGGATTGAACTAGTGGCTGCCGTGTTTTGAAAGCAGGAAGACAGGTTAAGAAGAATTTATAATGTAGGGATTGTGGGTTGTATTATATAAGCCAGGGCAGAGGGTTGGGAGAATGTACGATCTGTGGAGAGCTGCATCTCTTAAGAAATTGAAACACAAAAAGGAAATAAAATAGCAAAGCATTTGAAAATTGATTGTATATTATGGGTGAGTGCTTACATGCAAAGTCCAGGTTCTGGCTTGGGCAGTTAGGAGTTTGCTGGTGCCGTTTACTAAGTAGCAAGCAGAAGGGGTAGAATGGGTTGGGGTGGGGACAAAGTAGAAATTGGGTTTCATTTTGGAGATGTTCAATGTGAGTTGCAACAGGTCACCTGAGAAGAGAAAAGTTCATTAAGCAGTTGAATATGTATAAAGCTCAGGGCAGAAGTCTTTTGAAAAGAGATTTGAGAACCATTAACTGATGGAAGGTCCTTGAAATTATGAGTATGAAATTGAACTTCCTGGGAGCTTGTAATGGAGTAAAAGTACCTTTAACAGAAGCCTAGGGAACCATGGACTTTTTTTTTTTTATTGCATTTTAGGTTTTGGGGTACATGTGAAGAACATGCAAAATTGTTGCATAGGTACACACGTGACAGTGTGATTTGCTGCCTTCCTCCCCTTCATCTATATCTGGCATTTCTCCCCATACTCTCTCTCCCCAACTCCCAACCCCACGCTGTCCCTCCCCTATTTCCCCCCAACAGACCCCAGTGTGTAGTGCTTCCCTCCCTGTGTCCGTGTGTTCTCATTGTTCAACACCCGCCTATGAGTGAGAACATGCGGTGTTTGATTTTCTGTTCTTGTGTCAGTTTGCTGAGAATGATGGTTTCCAGGTTCATCCATGTCCCTACAAAGGACACAAACTCATCGTTTTTGATGGCTGCATAATATTCCATGGTGTATATGTGCCACATTTTCCCTGTCCAGTCTATCATCGATGGGCATTTGGGTTGGGAACCATGGACATTTAAGGAGAAAGAGGAGCCAGTTCTAGAGAGGTAGAAGGAAATTCCTGAAGAGAAGGGAAGCCATTGGTACTGCTCAAAGGGTCACAGTGAGATGGACAGGCACTTCGTCTGTGGACAAGGTTTGGGAGCCCCTTGGTGAGCTGATAGGAGTAGAGGGACAGCAGCCTGGAGGCAGAGTGTTTGGAGGGTGATTGCGGGGTGTAGCAAGGGAGGCCAGCAGTGGGCAAAATGAGCAGATAATAGTTTCTTAGAAACAGTAAGGAAATCTTTTCAGAAACTAATTTCGTAAAAGTCATGTGGCTATTTTAAGCAGATAACAACATTATTAGTGCTGCATTGTTCCATGGTCTCCCAACACATTGAAATGTGTTATTGAATCTTATTTTCTGTTTTCATCAGCTTTTTATACTGTAGCTAGTGATCTCTTATTTTTAGAGCTTTGGGTGTCTATTTTTATGTAACATAGTCAGTTGACTGTAAGCATTCTTTCCAACTGTAAGCACTTACCAAAAGCCTTCAGTACTTGGTAATGTTTTTATGTGCTGTCAAGAGGTTTTGCATATAGAATTCAAATTACAGAACTAGCTTTGTCTGGAAGATCAGATGTCAATTGGAACAGACATTTTTAACTAAGTTTTCAACAATTATGGTGGCATCCCTTTGTCTGCTGCTACATACTGTGCACCTCTTGGTTTAAAAACCTTGAGTTACAACAGCCTTCTAACGTCTCTTTAGCAGACTCTGCACCATAAGTTGGCATTAGAAGAGGAAGTATGGGATTTAGTAGATACCATAGTGTTACAGATTTAATTAATATGATTTTCAACTGGCCTGGCAGGAGAGGGCATTTTAAAGCTTTGGATCTTTGTTGGTGTCCCTGAAGTCATACAGTGTCCTTCAGCATGATTGGACATCAGGGGAAATCCTCAGAAATGCAATAGGAAAGTTTCTGGGTATATATATTTTTTCTGGGAAGTATGTCCCCGGCATTTGACAGGTTTCCAAAGGAGTTCATAGCACAAAAAAAGGAGAGATCCATAAGGTCCACCCAGGTGGTCTTCTGTTTGTGTGTGACTCCCACCCTTAGAGATAGGCATTTAACAGACCAGCAGAACAAATGGTAGAAAAGGAATACATTAATATTTGTTACTGTCTATTCATGGTGATTCATCCTGTAATCCCAGCACTTTGGGAGGCCAAGGCGGGCAGATGACCTGAGGTTAGGAGCTCAAGACCAGCCTGGCCAACATGGTGAAACCCCATCTCTACTAAAAATACAAAAATTAGCTGGGTGTGGTGATGGGCGCCTGTAATCCCAGCTGCTCTGGAGGCAGAGGCAGGAGCATTGCTTGAACCTGGGAGGTGGATGCTGCAGTGAGCCGAGATCATGCCACTGCACTGCAGCCTGTGTGACAGAGTGAGACTCCATCTCAAAAAAAAAAAAAAAAAGAATTGTTATTAAAGTTGAACATTTAGGCAAGAAATGTGGTGTTTTTTATTATATGAGCTTTGATGTTTGCCTTTTACCTTGGGAATGTTCGTTTATTAAGCAATTATTTGTTAAGTGTTTGCTTGTTTCAAACAAGCAATTATTTGTTAAATGTGCCAGATGGTGTTCTGAGTGCTAGTGATACAGACAAAAAAACAAAAAAGCAGATAGAAATCCCTGCCCTAATGGAGCTTACATTCTTTTGGAAGAGCTGGAAGATAAACACAGTAACTAAGTAAACCTTGTTAAGTGTTAGACAATAAGTGCCACCAAGAAAACTAAAGCAGGTGAGGAAGCATCTGGGAAGGGAGAGGTTGGGCATTACACTTCTAGAAAAGGTGACGAAAAAGGCCTCACTGACGGCTGACTTTGATTGAAGACATAAAGGATGTGAGGGGGCACACTGCAGATGTTTGCAGGAAGCATGTTGCAGACAGAGGGAATCACCAGTGCCAAGGCTCTGGGGCAGGAGCATACCCAGGATGTTCACAGAATACCAAGGAGCCAGTGTGGAAGGAGTAGAGGAGGCAAAGGAAAAGCAGTAGGAGATGAAATCAGAAAGAAGATGGAGGGCCCAATCTGGTAGGACCCAACAGGTCATCATAGGGCTGTAGCTTTCATTGTGCATCAGTGTAAGGTTTTGAGTAGAGAAGTGACAAGATTTGATACATACTGTAAAAGGATCATTCTAGCTGCCATGTTGAAATGACTGTATTGAGGGAAAGGTCAAAGCAGTGAGCCCAGCCCAGTGAGGAGCCTTTTTTGTAGTAATCCAAGGGAGCCTGGATAGTAGCAGTGGAGATGATCAAAGGCAGTTGGAGTCTGAACATGTTTTGAAGGTAGAACCAGTGAGATTGGCTAATGGGTTAAAAACAGTGTAAGAGAAGGAAAGGCATCAGAAGACTGAAAGATGTTCTGAGCAACCTTCATGGAAAGACTGGAAGGTGCAAAGGTGGGGTGGGGATTTGGACATAGGAAGTTTGAGATAATTAAATGAAGATGCTGAGTATGGAGAGGCCCTGGTTGGGGAGTCATCAGCATGTAGATGGTGTTTAAAGCCATGAGACTTGGTGATGACTCCCATGGGAAGAGAGAAGTGGAGAGGTCCCAAGTACTGGGCCGAGGGGAGCACCAGCATTAACCCGTTTATGCCCAGTGTTCCATTATTGGAACAATAAGCTTGTGGGAGTTATTTATGTCATACTGCTCAAGGTCATCACCAAGGTCTGATTTTTCATAGAAAAAAATTGCAGCCTCTGGCATAAATGAATTAAAAGGTTGGGGAGTTAAGGAGTATAGCAAGAGGGAAGGAGATCAGGTGAGTGTAGTCTATTGGAAGCCAAGTGAAGACTGACCCCAGGAAGAAAGAATCCTGGTCAGATAAGGACTGAAAACTGACTAATGGATTTCATAATCTGCAGGTCATTGGTGACCTACACAAGAGAAGTTTCACTGAAGATGGGACAGAAGCTTGATTAAATAAATCAGTGTTTTCTATATCAGAGGAGGTTTTAGATCAACTACCATTGATCACCTGAGCTCCATGTCAGAGTAGGAAACTTATGTATCCAGCATTCAGCTGTTTGCCTGGCAGAAAGCATCAATTTCATATTTCCTTAAGGCCTTATATTGCAGTTGGTAGGAATGACTTGGCAGTGCACCTACTAGGATGACCTTTAGTGTGGTACCCATTGGCCCCTGTTTTAGGCTGCATTGGCAGCTGCAGCCACCCTAGCTCATTTCAGTTCCTTGATACTCAGGGAAACGTGGGCATCGGCATGGGAGGCCTGCAAATGGCCCAGAGTTAGTAGGTTAAACAAGATGAACACAAAATTATGTCCAGTTGAAACCATGGCTGCATTTTGGAAATGAGTTGGGGCGGGGAAAGAATCAATGTAGGCTGGACCCTCTCCTGTGAATTAAATTGGCCCACAGTAGTAAGCTGTGCATACCTCTGAATTTCCTTCCTTTTTTTCACTAGATTGATGTTTTTGGAAGCTGGCAGGGGTGGCGGATTATGTTTGCATAGACTCCCACTTCTCTCTTTTCTCTATTGTGTCATGCATTCTACAGAGTAAGAGCCCTTTTTAGGTAACAGAGTCTAAATTGTCTTGCTGTTTTTTAAAAAAATTACCTTAGTTATTAACTACATTCAACTAAACTTTAAGAATTGTTGAGGTTTTTTAAAAAAATTTATTTGTATCTTCTCCCTTTTTACAGCCTGTTTGCTTCAGGATAAAACCAAGGGTCTTTGTAATAGTTTTGCATTTTCCTGAAATGATTCAAAAGCTTTCTGGTCAGAATTATGAAGAACAACTAAATTGTATCTAAATTCAGTCTTTCTTCCATTTTAAAGTTCTGATGCAGCATTTTGAATATTTAGTCTTATTGCCTAGTTTAATCATGTACCTAGATTTCTGGGGTTGTCCTTTAAAACTTAAGTTGTCTTCCAAATCATTCCTGGTAATGCTTAACTCTGACATATTTGTGTAATTATATGACAGAATATGTGGATTTTACACTTTTAGGACAGTTTTAGAAGACGACAGAAAGAAAAAAGAAAGAGAATGAAGGTGAGTTGTGATTAATTTCATGAGATTGGTAATAGCATAATTTTACAATGTGTTTATTACAGTAGCTTTATTCCTTATCCAGTAGGACTTGGTCAGGGTCATAAATGTCCTCCCAGTTGCCCTTTTACCTGTAGAAAGAACACTGGTGTCTATTTTAAAGAAGGTCGTCTAGGCTCTGGTGTCTGAAGGAGATACACTTGAGTGGTGAGAGGTGGGTGGCACTTAGCTATTTGAATGGTTTTACAGCAGTCAAGTATTGTTTTTTAAGTAAAAATGGTCTTCTGTATCCTCTTGAAAGTTACTGTACTCTTATTTCTACATCTTTGTCAGATTAATCTTTCTTAGAACACAACACACTAAACTTGTTTCTCTGTTCTAAAAGCACCACTGACTCCTTAATCCCTTCAGAATCCAATTCTGTCTTAGTTTGGTGTTCAGGGTACACTGTCATCTGGTTGAATTCCAGCCATTCAGCATATCTCCTGTTGTCTTCTAAGTATACCATGTCCCTGCTAAGAGTGTTGCCTTCATTTGGTATCTCTGAATGGATTTCTGACTTTGCAGCTCACTTGCATCTTACCTTTTCTACAAGGCCTCCCTTCTTGGTTATGCTCATAGTACAGGTTGAGCAATCCTTTATTTTAACTCTGGTGGTTCCTACCTATGATACTTGTTTTCTTACTTGATTGCATAATGCTTTATAGTCATTTAACTTCTTTAGTTCTTGTTTTCTTGTCTTTGCTATTAGGGTTTCAAGCTTGTGGAGTTTAGGGACTGCCTTTTACTGCGTTTTGTTAGAATTAAGCAATTTCAGGAAACAAGAAAGGAGGAAAGTAGAGTTATTTATTGTTGTAGTGGGTTCAAAATCATTTAGACTGGGCAGAGGATATTTGGTTTCTACTGATATATTATTTTCTTTCAGTCAGTATCTTTTATCAGTCAGTCAGGACTATCCTATGTTAGCTTTAATCATATCTAATTAGAAATAAAGAGTTAAATTCTAGCAAGGTGAGGGGTAAATAAAAGTTGTATTTCCATAACAATTAACCAGGTGTGGTGGTGTGCACCTGTAATTCCAGCTACTTGGGAGGCTGAGGTGAGAGGATTGCTTGAACTTGGGAGGCAGAGGTTGCAGTGAGTGGAGATCGCACCACTGCATTCCAGCCTGGGCAACAGAGTGAGACTCCATCTCAGGGAAAAAAAAAATTGTATTTCCTAAGTATAACTCAAACTAAACTTTTTTTTTTTTAACCTAAATCCTGATACTGTTTTTATGTGCCTAATATTGTGTCTTGAATGTTTTCTGAAATTGTAAATAAGCAGTAGGGATTAGCATAATGAGATATGAATAGATTTTATGTTTCAGGACAATGATTATATGTACTTTTAGGGCTGAGTTATTAAGTATTATAGGCTATTGTTCAGAAAGTATAAATTACCATCACAGTGTAGACACCCTTGTAATGTTAATGAAGATGATTTGGTCTTTTAGTGAGTTTAGTAAAGTGCTTACAGTTAGGATTTTATTCCATTGCCCGCTTTTCTTTCTGTCATCTAACTGCATTATGATTTAATTTTAAAGTCTACTATCATTTCCGTTTATGTTAGAGAGATCAACCAGCTTTCACTCCTACTGGAATATTAACTCCTCATGCTTTGGGTTCAAGAAATTCACCAAGTTCTCAAGTAGCCAATAATCCGAGACAAGCAGCCTATGAAATGAGGATGCAGAATAACTCTGTAAGTGGCTTACTTTTATGTGACGTTTAAGAGTAGTGAATATCACATACCTCTTGTAGGGGTGTGTGTGTATGAAATTTTTCACAGCCTGGAGTTTTGTTTTATAGTTTTCTTAATTGCTTTGCCTCAGGGTATTTTTAACTCTGTTAAGTCCATCTTTATCAATGTAAAAATATCCAAATGATGTGAAAGAAAAGCACGTGGGATTGTTGATGCATTCGAATATAAAGAGATCACTAATTCCAGTCTGGGTGACAGAGTGAGACCCTGTCTCAAAAGTAAGTTAAGTGGTTGCAGTGTTTTTGTAATGCAGATGAACCACACACTGGTTCCCCTTTCTCCAAATAATAGAGTGATGGATGGTGCTAGAAGCTCCTTAGGGGACATCCATGTGTCTCAAAGCTGGGGCAAGAGGAGGAGGATGGGTTTTATTCCCTTATTTCCCCTTTCCTTCAATGGGTAGTTGTGAGCATTTTGCAAAATGGTATTCCTTAGGCATAAACTCTGGCTCTCCAATTCAGAATGGAATAGATCTGAATAAATATCTTAAGGTAGCCCTTACTATTTAAACTCTGACTGCTCCCTGTTTGTGAACTCAGCAACTGTATGCATTTATTTGCCTTGTGGTATTCTTCCATATTTGAACTTTGTAATCCAAACTCCAGAAGCAAATCCACCTATCCTGCAAGGCTGTACTTTGTCCACCACCTTCCTGTTGTAGTGGAAATAGACCATGAGCTTTCACAGCACCCAGTGGGACAGTAGCAGGGCTGAGGACACAGACCTTGATCTAACAGTAGAGGAAAGAACATACACTTTTTATATGATATATCCAAGAAAATCGAATAAACTTGGATATTGTTGTTATTCTGTTAGTTATCCTATTGATGCTCATTTGGAACAGGAATAGCTGATGACCATCATTCGAGATTTTACTGACTACCATCCCTACAGAGCAGAACTGAGAGTGACTGTTGTTGTCAAATGCTCTGTTGATAGAATATTTTTTTTTAAATCTTGGGAGGCAGGTAGGTTTAAACTTTGCCAGCTCTGGTTGCTTCAAGAAGGATTCCAGTGTTATCTTCAGGTGCTGTAGGATTAGGCCCATAGGACCAGACTGTTGATCAATAACATTTGCCAGGGGAGTAGTAATGGGGAGATTGGTGATGAGGTTGCTTCTTTGATTCTGTCTTAATTAACTCCTCTGCCACAATTATTTCTATATAGAGGAGATGTGGAATTTGAATCTTTGCAAAGCGGGATTTTCACCTAGAATGTTCTAAATTTAAGGAAATTATGAAGCCAAATTACCAGTTCATTTAAAGGGAGCCATTAAAGTTAGGGATTTCTGTTGTTTTATTTTTCTGAGCTGTTGGGTTGTAGTCTCTAGTACTTGTCTACTGATGATTAACATTCTTAGTGTTTTAATAAATAGCTTCTGTTTCCTTATATATGTGGTTTTATATTTAGTATTCTTCAGTATGGTTTCTTTATATCTAATTTGATTAAAAAACAGCTCAAGAAATTTGAATGAATTTCTATGAATCTTGTATGTTCAGAAAATATTTTTGTTGGTAGAGGCAGAGCAGCGGAGATTTAACATTAAATGGTGAACAGCTTTTTTTTCTAGAAAGTATATTATTATTTTTGTTTTCTAAAGATAGAGTTTATATCTTGTTAGTCAAGAATTAATTTTGTTTAAGTTTGCTTTTTACACAGCTTCTCTGTATATAGACAATTAATGGGAGTGTCGCTCTCATAATTTAATCCAAATGGATTAGTGTTCGGTGGGAAAACAATAGTGATTACTTACTGAATGGTTAACCACCATGCACCAGGGAGGCAGCATGCCAGTAATCTTTCACATGTATTGGTGCATTTAATCCTTGCAATAACATGTAAGGAAACAGAACAGTGTCATCCCCATTTTAAGATGAGGCTCACAGAGGTTAAGTAATAAATTGTTCAAGGCCACACACCCAGTAAAGGTTGAATTTGGAATTTTAGACTTAGATCTGTCTAACTAAAAATACCTACCTTGTTTTCCAAGTACAACAGTGCCTTCCTGTATTTATTTTTATTGGTTTTTGTTTTTTTACAATATTATCTGTACCTTTTCATGAATAACATTGATGTTATATGTTTTTAAAAGAGAAATGCTCTAAGCTCTATGTGATATATGATTTCGTATTAAGTTTTCTTGACCTGTGGAATGAACTGCATTTATGCTGTGGTTATTGTAATTGTTATATCATTGAAATGACCTTCTGTGCTCTCAGTTTTAAAACAATTCAGTTACTTGAAATATCTAATAATACTGTGAGTAACAGAGGAAAAAGTTTACTGTGGAAATGTTTCTGCCACTTATGTTTTTGATGATTTTGTCCTTTAGCCTAATGAACTAAAGTTGCAGAAGATTTTCTTTTAAATTTTAATTAAATATTAAAATATGTTAGGGTTATATTAAAATAAGTTAATTAAAATTAACCTATTAATGTTAATTGAGTTAGGTACAAAGGGAAGATAATACTGAATTTAAAGTGACAGCTGAGTCTTTGAAATATCAATAAAATCTGTATTTTTCTAAGACGACTAATAGATTTTTATTTTTAGATTGATTTTTAAAACAGAACATATAAAATAACTTAACACAGTCTCATTAAACTTGCTTTTCACAGTGGTAACTAGGTCGAACACTTAACCATTTAACTGCATTCTCACCAGCATTGACTATTTTATATATTATTGCATCTATATTGTTATATATTATATGCTATATAGGTAATACATTTTATAGATAATATAGAACTATACATATATAAAAAATATATGTTATATGTATATTTTTTCCCTCATAGCTTTGCCATTTGGTAGGTGGAAAATGATTGTGAATTCCTAACAGGAATTGTTGCAATTGATTGTCACAAATGATTGTGAACCATCAAAGGAAAATAAAATTCAAGTAGTATAATTTTTAAAAATCTATAGAATGAAAACTTTTTTCTTCAGAAACATTTTTTTTTTTGTCCCTAATAATGGTAATTCTTTTCAGTTTAAGCATAGGAAGTTTGGGTATTACATTATTTCTTTTGAGGGAAAGTGGAATGGAGCAAGATCAGTCTCTGTACTTTCTAAATATGTTTATCATATCTACATAGTAGCTTTAAAAATGTTACTGTAAAACACGGTTAAGTAGTGGTAGCTGGATATACCTTCTTAGGTAAAATGAGTAATGAAATCCTTCTTCTATAATTGCAGAGTCCTTCAGTATCTCCTAATACGAGTTTCACATCTGATGGCTCCCCATCTCCAATAGGAGGAATTAAGCGAAAAGCAGAAGACAGCGACAGTGAACCTGAGCCAGAGGATAACGTCAGGTGAAGCCATTTTTTGGTAGCACTTTGTTAGCAAATTGCTGAAATAGATGCAGTCTAATTAATGCTATTTAGCTTAGAGCAGCAGTGCCTTCAGATGCTTGCCTATGATCTTTTTATCCACCAGTAATTAATGTGGAGGGTTAGAAAAGTCAGTAAATTCCAGAGAGATGGGTAAGCTATAGCTGTTAAACCTAAGTGTCTAGATTAGTATGCGTGCGGGCTTTCGTCCTCCAATCCACTTTTCCCTCTGAGACCAGGCACAAGATCGGCTAGACATGAGGTGTTAGCTCTGACTATGTGATCTGAATGTTGCTGTTTGGAGACTGATTAAATTTTCAAGCTGCTTAACCTAGAAAGTTCAGTTAGTACTTAGACACTTAATTTAGTTTGCTTTAATCTTCTCAATTGAAAAAGTTCTTCCTCAAAATGAAATATGCAGAAATCATTCTGTTAAGAGATCAATATGTATGTTTTTTAAAAACCACAAACTTGCATATGCACAATTATATTTCATGACAAAGGAGTTTCCCTTTAACTGTATACTTCAAATTTATAATAGGAAGCTGGTTCTTTAATTCATCCTGAAGTTTGAGATCATTATATAATAAGATTAACAACCTCTCATGTAATTAAATCCAGATTTGAACCGTGGGCTCCAAGTGCAAAAGGCCAACAATCTCAATAATTGTAGCTCATTAAGAATTTAGGAAAACGATCTATTTCAAAGGTAAACAAGACAGTAGTCACCTACAGCTCATGCTTCTTTTACAGGACATGGAAAGTGTGTGATTTGTGTTTATGATTAAACTTTGCAAGGGTCATGTGCGGTTCTGCATTTTTCTAACATCCTTTGATATCAGATCCATGTCTACTTGTGATCGAACATTTCCTCTGTATATCTTTAGTTTCTGTCCTCTACTTTCTGTACTTTGGCTTTTCCCCTTAGAGCATGTCTTTGGTTTTGTTTACTATGTAGCCATCATGATCAATACTAGTTTAATAGGTAACTTGATTTGTTTAGTATTTTATTGTTTAATCCTGGTGCTGAGGATAATCAGAGTGGAAATGCCTCTACCAAAAAATGCTTGGGGCTTTTAGCATTTTTTCATTCATATTTTCTGTAAAATAGTGATAATCTACCTTATGGATAAGGGGATATTTCTAATTGTTGTCTGAATCCTTTGTATTGTGGGAGGGGTATATTACAATTGATATGGTATATTCTGAAACATGACTGCAATTAATATTTGAAATCTGATACGTGGAAAAGAGGCCTAAATGGAGAATCATCTTGATGTTCTTGATCTGTTCTGATGTTTTTAAAAGTGTTCTTTGGCTTCTTCGTGTTTCTTAAATGTTAAACCTTAAAGAATAAGAAATGGATTCTTAAAAAAACACAATGTATTGGGTGAAAATGTGGTTGGTCACATTGTATTTTCAGTGATGAATGATAATTTAGTGGATTCTTTGACCTGCTTCTAGATTTTACCATAACATACATATGTTTGTGTGTGTATATGTATACATAGATATATAGAGATATAGAATGTGTATGTCTCTCTATATATATCTCTATCTCCTTTCCTTAAGCCATCAACAGCTCTTAGCTGAAAGAGGGATAAGGCCCAAGCAAGGATAGAGAGAGTAGGTATACACATAATTTCTGCCTAATGTCTAGATTATTCTTTTATAAATTATTTTTTATATTTAAAAAAGTTACCTGTGCAGTCTTAAGTAATTTAGTTGACTCTTTGTATAGTTTAAATATATTTTAACAAACTAAGAAACTTGAACTATATAAAATATCTTCAATATTTGAATCTTAAAATGTAGCTTTAGAATTGTACAAAGAAACATGTAAAGCAGTATTAAAATTTGAGCAAACGTGTTCTGTATCTTTTTCAATAACATTTTTTTAAATGTGGTTTTATAATGGTCTTAACAGAATCAGTGATTGGGATGTTAGTGTTTAACTGTCTTTAAATTGATAATAAATCCTATGAAATTAGACTTTTTAGAAATAATGAAAAAGAATGAAATGAATCTGTGTTAGCATGACTGTTTGACTTTTCCTATTTCCCCTGGATACTAAGTATAAAGTGAATTGGGGTGTAAATTGGTAGACAGACTGTTACTGAAGGTGTGTTAATTCAGCATAAATGAGCTGTGCCTGGTTTTAGGTTATGGGAAGCTGGCTGGAAGCAGCGGTACTACAAGAACAAATTTGATGTAGATGCGGCTGATGAGAAATTCCGTCGAAAAGTTGTGCAGTCTTACGTTGAAGGACTTTGCTGGGTTCTTAGATATTATTACCAGGTACAAAAAGAATATTTTCCTCTGAATTTGTAGTCAGTATTTTAAGAAAGATACTAATTTCTTTTCTTTTTTTTTTTTTTTTGAGATGGAGTCTTGCTCTGTTGCCCAGGCTGGAGTGCAGTGGTGCAATCTTAGCTCACTGCAACCTCTGCCTCCCAGATTTAAGCATCTCCTGCCTTACTTAGCCTCCTGAGTAGCTGAGATTAGAGGCGCATGCCACCACACCTGGCTAATTTTTGTATTTGGTCAGGCTGGTCTCAAACTCCTGACCTTGTGATCCACCCGCCTCGGCTTCCCAAAGTGCTGGCATTACAGACGTGAGCCACCATGCCTGGCCTAGTAATTTCTATAATAATAGATATTATTGAGCTGTATTCTGAAAACAAACCCAGGCTCATTTTTTAAAGTTTTCTGTTCAGAGGTTCATAATTGTAAATGTTGGTGGAGACTTTGAAGCTTCTTAGGTATTAGTATATAAACAAAGCTAATTTTTGTTAAAAGTATTTTCAACATTAAGTAATGTGGTTGACTGTACTTTGTCTTTAAGATGATCAGAGTTTAGTGCTTTTTAAATTGGAGTTTAAAAATAACTGAGTAATTAATTGACAGTCACTAAATGACTGAAAAAAGGACAAAGCCTGAAAAATATCAGTAAGAATTCTAAAGGAATTTGAATACTACCATCTTCATAATATAGCGATGACACATGAAGTGCATTCTAACTGGAATAACCTGTATTCTACCTTTTAATAATTGAGATGTCAGATTGGTGAGAGATTAGGTAGACATACTGAGGATTGTTAACACTGATAGCTAATATCTGGTTTTGTGCTTAGAGAGCAAACCAGATCAAATTTGGTATGACCTGGGAATAGATGAAGTTTGTTGACAAGTAGAAAGTTGCACAGTGCACTGAGTATTGACTGTTAAGTACACTGTTTGCATGTTTTACTCCTACTATCAAGATTTAAATTCACTAGACACGGTCAGAACACATCTTAGATCTCTCTTTTCTGTGAGTATAACTTGCTTTTGTTTTCTTTTGGTGTGTTTACTCACGTTTTTATAGTCAAAAGAAAGTTGTCATGTGAAAATATAATGGTGAATTGTAAAATGAAACTCGTGGCTATTTTACTCTCAGCCACTGTTCCAATAATGTCTCTAACCACCTTACGTGCTCAGTAAATGTCAACTGTGACTGCTGTTGGTTTTATTTGATGATGGTAGCTCTAGAGATGGAAAGAAATGTCACTATGTATTTTAAAGATAAAAATCTTCACCAGATTCTGTTTGTGAATATAAAGTTTGACATTAACTACTGATTTTTCAAAGATGCTTTGCAGTATTTTTAAAGTCAAAGAGCCATTGATATGAATTAAAAACTTCAAACTTAAACAGTTTTTAGGAGTCATGGAAAAGATAGTATTTGGAATATATGCCAGAAGTCATGTGTTTTATAAATAGAATATTATAGGTTAACAGTCTCATTTTTGTTTTTTTTAATTGTCTCCATCATTAACATAGCTTTTCCTTTTTGTTGTTATTTCTTAATCTTTCTAGGGCTGTGCTTCCTGGAAGTGGTATTATCCATTTCATTATGCACCATTTGCTTCAGACTTTGAAGGCATTGCAGACATGCCATCTGATTTTGAGAAGGGTACAAAACCGGTAAGCTTAATTATTTAGTCATAAAATTTACAGAATTTTGGATTAGATAATAATCTTGGGTATTTAACTTTTTTATTTTTGCAGTTTAAACCACTGGAACAACTTATGGGAGTTTTTCCAGCTGCAAGTGGTAATTTTCTACCTCCATCATGGCGGAAGCTTATGAGTGATCCCGTGAGTCTCTGTATTTTGAGTGTGTGGGTGACAGGATAGTTAAAATAGTGAAGTACAGAAACAAAGTATTTTGAGTTTTTTGCATGTTTTTTACTCCACATACACATATTTTTCTTGCTTTCTTTGTCCCTGCACAGTAAATAAAATCAGTTTGTTTTTGGGAGAAATTTTTATAACAGCCATTTTGTTCTCTGGCTACCTGTAAGACGTTAATTTTATTTATTCCAGCCGTATATTGTAGCCACCAGAGATAAGGAGACTACCTTACACCAGGTCACCTGTGAACTTGTTTTATATGCTAGCTAGAAGGAGTGAGACCCAGCAAGGAAATAGGAAATGTTAGAGTATGTAAACCCTTTACTGTCTGCCTGTCC
The DNA here is from genome assembly GCF_030222135.1 of Aotus nancymaae. Taxonomy (NCBI): domain Eukaryota; kingdom Metazoa; phylum Chordata; class Mammalia; order Primates; family Aotidae; genus Aotus; species Aotus nancymaae. The sequence continues at coordinate 4,425,637 of NW_026988412.1, read as the reverse complement.
GTGGCCCATAGTTGTCAGTTCTAAAATTCTTCTATAATAATGCTTTTCCTTTTCATCTTTTAAAATAAATTGTTCATTTTGTTTTAGTATATTTGCGATTAATGACCTAATATGTCTTAACATTTTTTAAAAGAAATACGCTTTATTTTCTCATCAGGTCTTGTAACTTGAATGAAAGTCCTATCAAATTCTTTATAACAGATGTGTGACTTCTGTTTCAATTCTTTACTTTTCTCCCCGATACAGGATTCTAGTATAATTGACTTCTATCCTGAAGATTTTGCTATTGATTTGAATGGGAAGAAATATGCATGGCAAGGTAAAATTTAGATGTTCTTTTCTGGTAAAACTGTAAACATAATTTTTGAAATGAAAGAATTCTGTAAAAGATAAATATTTAGCCCGGGCATCATAGTGAAATCTCATCTCTACAAAAAAATACAAAAATTAGTGTGGTGTGGTGGCTCACACCTGTAGTCCCATCTACTTGGAAGGCTGACATGGGAGGATCACTTGAGTCTGGGAGGTCTAGGCTGCAGTGAGCTTTGACTGCCACTGCACTACAACCTGGGGGACAGAATGAGGCCCTGTCTCATAAATAAATATTTAAAAAGGTAAATATTGTAAGAATTGTATGTGAAATGTTGATATTTCTCCATCCAACTTGGGATTAGCAATGATTAGTAGTAAATTTAATTATAACATCGTTACATGTGAAATTTCAGTGCTGCAAAAGAAATAACACTCGAATATAGATTGTCTCAACAAGGTAATTTACATCTATAGAAGGGTGCGTCTCACAGATGGAGCAATGGTGAGCGCACACTTGAACAGGGGAGGGGAAGAGGTTTTTATCCCTGATGCAGCCCCTACCGCTGTGTCATTCCCCTGTTGGTTAGGGTTAGACCTCACAATCTAAGCTAATTCTGACTGGCTATTTTTGAGAGAGCAGGGATATGAGCCAGAGTGGCGGGGTAAGTGGTTTGGTGGGAAAATCAGTTATGGTACGTTATGGTACAGGTAATTAAAGGTGACTCAAGGTTAGATCAGTTGACCATGGGTGACTCAGGTCAAGGGGAACAGATGAGAACTACTGATTAGACCTGGTAGAAAAGGCTGTTTACAGGCCAGGCGTGGTGGCTCACGCCTGTAATCCAGCACCTTGGGAGGCTGAGGTGGGTGGATCACCTGAGTTCAGAAGTTCAAGACTAGCCTGGCCATCATGGTGAAACCCCATCTTAAATAAATAAATAAAAAAGAAAAGGCTGTTTACTGAAAGTACAAGGAAGTTAAACTTTGAAAATAGAGGACAAAGGACTGAACATACTGACATACTGATTCTTTGAAGAGAAATTTAGAACTCATTTCCTTGTGAATTTTCTTTACAGCTTTCTCTTCAGACTTCCTTAACATGTCTTGGCTTAGTTGTTCTGCTTGATTTTCTAAAAGAAGAAGCTTCTCTGAATAAGGTGGAGGGATAGTTAAGGGAGGTTTTAGTAAATGTTGCTTCTTTGAGTCTCTGCGCTAACCCATGGATACATGGTATGATACAACACCCTACAAGAATGAGTACACCCACTACGGCTGTGAGAGAAGTAAGAATTGAGGCTGTCATTCCTTTCCATTTACTAAACCATTTTCCTAGCCACCCTGTGAAGGGGTTATTTACCCCTGAGTTACTGGCTAACTCATTGGACAGCCATTAGACCTTGCAATGCCTTTTTTATACTTCCATAAGGGGCAGTATTGTTTGGGATGAAGGTACAATAGTGAGTTTTATTTTTATTTTTATTTTTTTTTATATTGACTGAAGGCCTACTATGTGTCAGGCATACTGCATATATTGGAATTTTTTTTTTTTTTTTGAAAGAAAGAAAAAGAATAAAGAAGAGGAGGAAAAAGGAAGAGAAAGAGAGAGAATGGGAGTATTGCTTTCTTGCCCAGGCTAGAATGCAGTTTAGTAATGGGTATTGAAAACCTCTTTTATACCAATAATTATACTTGATGTAAACAGGAAGGAATAAGGGAAGAAAGTAACAAACGAGCAGCCGACCAATATTTCATTTAAACCTATGAAATGCTATGCGATTACTGAGGAGTGATTTACTTCCAATTATATAGTCACTTATGGAATAGGTGTGAGGTGGTAATGTATGTTTTATGTATTTGAAGTGGAGAGTTCTATAAATGTTTATTAAGTTTACTTGTTCCGGGTCTGAGTTCAAGTCCTGCATGTCCTTGTTAATTTTCTGTCTCGTTGATCTATAAAATCGTTAGCTCTTCTTGTTACATTGATCCTTTTGCCATTATGTAATGTCCTTCTTTGCCTCTTTTGCTCTTTGTTACTTTAAAGACTACTTTATCAGAGGCGAGAATTGCATCTCCTGCTTTTTATTTGTTTATTTTTACTCTCTAATTGGTTGATAAATGTTCCTCCTTCTCTTTGTTTTGAGTCTTTGTGTATCGTTGCATGTGAGATGGGTCTGGATGCAGCATAGCAATGGGTTTTGGCTTTTTATCCAATTAGAATATATATAACTTTAATACTAGCATTTGATGCTAGCTGGCTGTTTTGCCCATTAGTTAGTGTAAATTTTTCGTTGTGTTAATGTTCTTTTCTTTTTGATATATTTTTGGAAAGGCTGATATTGGTTGTTCCTTTATATGTATAGTGCTTCTTTCAGAAGCTCTTGTAAAGCAGGCCTGGTGGTGGTGAACTCTCTAAGTACTTGTTTGTTCGCAAAGGATTTAATTTTTCCTTCGATTATAAAGCTTAGTTTGGCTGGATAGGAAATTCTGGGTTGAAAGTTCTTTTCTTTAAGGATGTTAAATATTGGTCCCCACTCTTTTCTGGCTTGTAGGGTTTCTGCTGAGAGATCTGCTGTAAGTCTGATAGGTTTCCCTTTATGGGTAACCTGACCTTTCTCTCTGGCTGCCCTTAGTATTTTCTCCTTCATTTCAACCCTAATAAATCTGGCGATTATGTGCCTTGGGGTTGGTCTTCTTGAAGAATATCTTTGTGGTGTTCTCTGTATTACCTGGAGTTGAATATTACCCTGCCTTGCCAGGTTGGGAAAGTTTTCCTGAATGATATTTTGAAGAGTATTTTCCAACTTGGATTCATTCTCTTCATCACATTCAGGTATACCTATCAAACGTAAATTAGGTCTTTTCACATAGTCCCATATTTCCTGGAGACTTTGCTCATTCCTTTTTATTCTTTTTTCTCCAATCTTGTCTTCTCATTTCATTTCACTGAGCTGGTTCTCGACTTCTGATGTCCTTTCTTCTACTTGATCAATTCGACTGTTTAAACTTGTGCATGCTTTGCGAAGTTCTCGTGTTGTGTGTTTCAGCTCCATCAATTCACTTATATTCCTCTCTAAATTGTCCATTCTCGTTAACATTTCGTCAAACCTTTTTTCAAGATTCTTAGTTTCTTTGCTTTGGGTTAGAACAAGTTCTTTTAATTCACAGAAGTTTCTTATCACCCACGTTTTGAAGCCTGCTTCTGTTATTGGAACACACTCGTAATCTATTAAGCCTTGTTCCGTTACTGATGAGGAATTGCAATCCCCTGTAGAGGAAGAGGCATTCTGATTTTGAGTATTCTCTGCCTTTTTACGCTGATTTCTTCCCTTCATTATATATTTATCCGTCTGTTGTCTTTGTAATTACCGACTTTCTAACTAGGTCTCTGAGCAGACGTCCAACTTGTTGATTCCCAGCTCCGAAATCTGAGCAGTCCACTGCGCCAGTCAAAATAGTGGTGTTAAGATTGATGGTGCTTTTCTGCCCGGGAATTTCCGGACTCTGCACCAAAAACTGGCGCGCTAAGGCGCCAGCAAAACCGCCGTGCCGGCCACAAAAGTCACCCTGGCGACACGTGGGGCTCCTCTGCTGGGAATCTCCTGGTCCGTGAGCAACAAATATTCATCTGAAAGTGTGGCGTCCTCTCGTTCTCTGCGCTTTCACTGGGAGCTAGGAGCCCGAGCTGCTAGTGATCAGCCATCTTGGGTCTCTCCCCGACAGACAATAGTGAGTTTTAATCATGATGCAAACTCCTCCTCTTTCTGCTAATATCGTGTCTAAGGCTATTTTGTTTTCCCAAGCCATCTGGCTAGTAGCCCCTAATTGCTCAGCTATTCCTTTAACAGCATCTCTAGTGTAGTTAATAAACCACTGTTGGTTGTAATAAATGTAATTTATCCAATCTACGTTTTTATTAACTGTCACCCACCAAAATACTGACTCAAATCCTGCAGCTATTTAATCGTGGGCTTTAAATTTACCTGGTACTCCTTTTGGGACTGTAATTGCATCTAAATAGACTTGAGAATCAAAAAGACCCATAAGGGGCTTCTTTTGCTTTATGACATTTTATTTTTTCTTCCTCTGGTTGATGAAATGCCACAGTGAAAGGGATAGCCGATTGGACTAGAGCACAAGTGCCGCTCCAGTTACTTGGCAGAGTGTCTAGTAAAAGTCCACCACAATACCACTACACATCTGCTTGGGGATGAACAAGGGCTGACTGATTGGTAAGCTCTTGAAAAGTCTTAAGCTCACTGCATCCCTTTGGGTCTCCAGGGAACGCTAAGTTTCCTCCTTGTTGTGAGAGACATGAAGTGAACTTAGTGTAGGGAGATGGAAGCTGGATGGCCCTCAGGGGCTGACCCGCAGGGTGTCGAACTTTGGGATATAGCAGAGAGTTTGGTCTGAGGTGCTACCCTAGGCTGTGGAATCCTGGAAAAGAGCTACCATACAGCCCATGCCTGGTCGATTAGAAGAAGACTATCCTAATGGAAAGGGGACAGTCTGGGCCTTTGGCCTGCCATGCACACAAACATAACATTTGCTTTTGTTTAACGTGCAGATGGAATATTTGATCCATTCCAACCAGACATTTGCATCTTGCTATCCTGTCTCAACTGCCAAAGTTTGTTTTAAATCTTTAACTTCTACAATAGCTACCTTGATCTTCTCATTAGATGGAAGAGAAACAATTGTTTTTGTTATGAGAGGTTTTAGAAGCAGGCTTAGAGGACAGTATAGGCAATGAGGGGTCAATGAAACATATTTCAGAGGTTCTGATAGGTTCTTTTCCTGAAACCTCAGCCCCTGTACCATAAAACCAACTTGAAGAAGGGAACCAGCTTAGATAAGAAGGGGGAGAACTTTGAGGGTTTGAGATGATAACCTGTATAGGATTACACTGATTTAGCTGACAGAGGAAGCTGTTCCTTTAATAAAATGAATGTATGGTTTTAGGAAATTACAATTGCTGATTGGGGCAGTCCCTCCTCGCTCTTTAGTGGTCCATAGAACATTGGACCAACTATGGCACAAAAACTCTATATAGGGGTCGGAGGCAAGATTCCCGCTTGATAATGGGGTCTTCATCGAAATCTTCCCAGACTAAATGATCCCAATTCACTAATGTCCAGTCTGAGGAGAGTCAGGAAGGACAGAGGTACTTTTCTGAGGTGGAGAGCTGTCTTTGACTTGACAGGTGTCCACAGGGTATAACAAGGCAAGCGTCAAATGTAATAGCTTGAGGCGAAATTGACTTGGTTACATTAATAACTGGATGATCAGCAATAGAGCCAGGAGAGAAGAAAGAGTAATAGACTAGATGAAAGAGCTAAATTTTTCTCAGCTTTAGTTTGGTAGGGTTTTCTCCTGGAACTATGGCCCATGACTTCAGAGGGGGCGGTGCTTTCTTGACTCAGGTGTGATGGGTCCATCCTCTCTTCGCCATCTGGAATGAGGTTTCAGTAGTTAGGAGCACTAAATAAGGTCCTTTCCAGGCTGGCTCGAGCTTCTCTTCTTTCCAGCTTTTGATGAGGACGTGATCCCCAGGCTGATGTTGATTCACCAAGAACTTCAGGGGCAGTGCCTGTGCTAAGAGACCTTTAGTTTTAAGAGAAGAGAAAGTAGAAGATAGACCAAGTATATAATTTGTAAGGAACTGATCTTTTGTTTCAAAGGTAGGAATGTCGGCAGTGGAGTGTAAATAAGGCAATCCGTAGAGCATCTCCTAAGGAGAAACACCAATATCTTTCCGCAGCAGTTCAGATTCTCAGCAGGACAATAGGAAGGCACTTTGTCAATCAACTGAGTCTCTAAGACTGATTTGGTTAAGTGGTTCTTTAAAGTCTGACTCATTCTTTCTACTCTCCCTGATGAAGGTGAGTGCCCGGGAGTATGGTATTCCCATCTTAATGTCAAATGTTTGGGATAGCTTTTTAATGATGTGTGCGGTGAAATGAGTTCCATTGTCTGAGTCAGTATTTTCTATTAGTCCAAACCTGGTTACTAATTTTCAACTAGGGCCTTGACTACATTATTGGCTGTTGCATTTGAAAAGTGGATAGCTTCGACCCAGTAAGTGAAGTTATCTACTATCACTAGTAAATACTTTAGATGACCTATTGGAGGCATTTCTGTGTAATCAACTTGGATGCTTTGGAATGGCCTTAAGCCTGGATTCCTTCCCCTGAGGGGTAATCTTTTTATGGTTTGCTTATTAGTTTTCTTACATACTAACCGACTATCTGTAACCTGTGTGGCCAAGGTATACATTCCCATATAACCGTAAACTCTGAAAATTGTATCACACATGGCCTGGGGCCCCCCAATGGGTCCCTTGATGTCATGGGATAAGATTTCCCTCATAAGGGGTTTAGACAACATTTTTCTCTGGTCTGGCAATATCCATTTTCCTTCTGAATTCTCTTTAGCACCTATTTAAATTAGTTTTTCTTTTTCAGTGGAAGAGAAAATGGGGATTACAGTAGGAGGAGAGAGGTAGGGAGTTAAGTGAAAAATACACATTTCAGAAGAATCAGCAGCCTGTTTGGTGGTTCTGCTAGGTTATTTCCTCAGCTTTCAAAAGAAAGGCATTTCTGGTCTCCAGGATCATGGACAATAGCTATTTCTTCCAGCAATTGAAGATTATTCAATACTTGGGTGATTAGCTCCTTGTGAACAAGGTCTTTACCTTTAGTATTAATGAGACCTTGTTTAGTCCAAATTGTTCCAAATGTGTGGGCCACTCCAAAGGCATACTTGGAATCAGTATAGATGGTTCCTTCTTGGTTCTGTAAGTACTTTAAAGCTTGGCTGAGTGCAAACAGTTCACACGTTTGAGCAGACCAACTGTTAGGCAGTTTTCCTGACTCTGTTTCTACAAGAGTCTCCATCAGTTATTGAATACTCATTGTGTCTTTTCCCCTCAATCACCCAGGAGGAACTGTCTATCAATAAGTGCTGTCCAGTTCTGAAGGACTAGGTCTGGTTGAACCTTTGTATGGTAATCAGTTAAATGTAAACATGTGTGCTCTCTCCTTATCTTTGGATTCCCTGTTAGGAAACCTGCTGAGTTGAGTAAATCATCAGTGGTAATGTTAAATCATCTTTTTCTAACAGAATGGCCTCACCCTTAAAGATTCTTGAGTCAGTAAGCCATCTCCCTGCTTTTTGATTCTAACTTGGTGAGTTGTGCTTACTGTCAGTTTTCCTCCAAAAGTTAGCTTTCTGCTTGCTTCTACTAATATTGCCGTGGCCTCGAGGGATTGTATGCATTGAGACCATCCACAAGTGACTGGATCTAAGACCTTTGATAGGAAGGCCATGGGCTGCCGGCGTTCTCTGTGTTCTTGAGTAAGCATTCCTAAAGCTACTCCACTGTCGAGAAAAAGGTGGAATGGCGTTTCCAGGGAGGTTAAGGCTAAAACGGGTGATTATGAGCCTTTCTTTCAGCTCCTCGACTTGATCAACTTCCTCAGAAGTCCACAGGAGACGGTTAGGCTTCTCCTGGGCAAGTTTTTGATATAACAGTTTACTGTGTAGTGCATATGAGTCAGTCCATAAACGGTAGTTTCCAATGAACCCTAAACATTTCCAGAGTTATTGTTTAGTTTGAGTCAAGGGTAGGGACAGGATTCCCTCAACTCTTTCAGGCCCTATTCTTTGTTTGCCTGCACTTATTCAGTGGTTAAGTGGCCTAAATATTTAACTTTGGGTTCTACATACTGAAGCTTTCTATTTGAGACTTGTAGTCCCTCAAAGTGCAGATGGTTAAGAATATGTGTAGAGAAGTCAGTTACCTTCTCTATATCTTCACCACATATAAGAAGATCATCCACGTACTGGAGAAGACACATTTGCTCTGGTATGACAACTTTTTCTAATACTTGTTCTAAAATTTGGCCAAAAAGATTAGGGGAGTCTATGAACCCTTGAGGCAAGACTGTTCATCAGTATTGTTGTTTCTGCTCTTAAGCAAGTATATCTCAGCTATCTTCAGCCAGGGACAGGCCCAAAAAGCATGCTTTAAATCTATTACAATAAACCATTGATGATTATATGGCATCTTGCTGAGAATGGTGTAGGGATTAGAGACAGCAGGATGGGTAGTCTGGGCTATTTGGTTGATAGCTCTGAGGTCCTGTACCAGCTGTATGACCCGTCCAATTTCTTAACTGGCAGTTTTGGGGTGCCATAAGGACATACAGGACTTGAGAGGCTTGTCTTTGATAAGGTCTTCAATGATAGTTTTCAACGCTCTCCTGCCCTCTAGGGAAATGGGGTATTGCTTTCTTCTTACTACTTCTCCAGGGGTATTTAGCTTGATGTGGATTGGAGGAACTCGGAGTTTCCCTCGGTTCCCTTCTTTGGACCAGACATTAGGATTAATATATATTTCATTTGCAGTGGTGAGTAGATTTAATGAGGTGAGGAATCCTCTTGGGCTGACTTGTAGACCTATGCCTAACTTTAACATTAAATCCCTCCCCAGTAAATTACTCCGTGCTTCAGGGATTAACAAGAACTGAGTAGTTGCTGAGCGATCCTGGTATCTGACTTCTGTGCTTCCTAAAATTTTTGTTTTAAATCCTTCCCCTTTTACCCTAGAGACTAAAAGTTCTTTTGAGGAGCAGACATTAGACAGGGGAAACAAACAGGAGTGAGCGGCCCTGAATTGGCTAAAAAGGTCATAAGCTCATGTTATGTCCCAACTCTAAATTTATCAAGGGCTCCTGGTGGGACTCAAGGTAAAAAAGACAGAGCCCCTGACCTCCATACCCTTCCTCGAAAGTCATGAGTGAAAGGGCTTCTTTCTCCTTTCTTAGATTAGGACGTTCTTGCTTGAAGTGACCTGTTCTTCCATATCTGTAGCATCTGTCTTACCCTTCCTCCCTCTTAGTTCTGGGATTCTTTGATCTTGCTCCCCCATACTCTTCAAGGGGTCTGGTAAAAACAAGGGCTTTGGTCCTCCAGATTGAGGCTGGGGTCCTTTAAAGAAGGGTTTGGACTGCTTATAGTTTCTGGCTCCCTGGAAGCTCTGTTTAGAATACATTGGTTTGGAGCCATCTGTTGGAAGGTGGGTAACATAAGTTTTGCCTTTTGTTTCTGCTTTTCTTCATCCCTTCTCACATACACCTTCTGAGCTTCCCGGAGAAGCTCACTTGGGCAGCAGGGGTGGGGGGATGGTCTTCACAATATTCTATCTTTTGTAATGTTTTTGAGATGTCTGGCTAACTTTTAGTGACAAATTGGAGTTTCAACATTCCTTCCCAAGGGGATTGTCCAAATTGAGGCCTGCATATTGCCTGATTTGCTTCCTCAGTCTATCTAGGAATCTTACGGACCCTTCATCCTTTTCCTGTTGTATATCAGATGCTTTAGAAAGATTTTGGGTTTGGGGTACTGATTCCTGAATTTCCTTTATTATCATCTCCCTTAGGTCTGGCATGTTTTCCCAGTGATCCTCGTTGTTATTATCCCACTGGGGGTCTCAGGCAGGGAGTTTCTGGTCTGCAGTAGGAACATGTTGAGCGGGAGGATGCTCATGTTCCCAAACTGCCATAGCAGCTCTACGAATCATATTCCTTTCTTCCCCTGAAAAGAGGATGCCCAAGACGTATATAACTCGACTCAAGTGTATAACTAAGGACCTAAGAGTTGATCAGTTTAATCTGCCACTCCGTAAGGGTCATCTAGTAGTGGCTTAAGCTCCTTTTAAAATTTTTGGACTTCTGAACTGGTTAAGGGAGCATTTACAAAGCCAATGGTTCCCTCTCCTTGTGGTACCTCTTTCAAAGGGAAGAGAGTCGGGGCCCGACTCTTTAGGTGTGGAGGGAAATGGGAAATTTTGAATATCTTTTTTATGTTCTACCTCATGCTAGAGTCCTTTTAGAGAAGGGGTGTTTAGGTTGGGACGGAACAGGCTCATGGGATGGTAATTCCCAAGAATCAGGGTTATAAGGAGGAGAGAGAACGTGAGCAGAGGATTTGGAATGGGATCTGAGGTGTCAGCAGCCGCTTGAGGGGAAGGATTGGGGGCACTGAGTGGGGGAAGATAATCTAGGGGATCCCATGGACTGGAGTCTTTAGGCATGGGAATTGGCTCCTCTGACTTTTCATTTTGAGGTGACAGATTGGATTCTTCCCTATTTGTTTTTAAGGGAAAAAGAACAGGTCCCTGCATCCAGCAAAGAGCATAGTCCAGTTCTTTTTGAGACACTGGATTTTTATTGTTAACAGATTAGAAGGTGACACATTACATCCTCATTCAATCCAGACTTTGGCCAGAAGATTGAGGGTGGAGGATGGGTCCCTGAGTCCAAATAAAACAGGAATATTTTATCATTTGTTGCTTTTTCTTATGTTTAATCCTTTCATTATCCTTCTAGTCTTTTACATGAGACCTAGGGAGCTACCAAGGGGGATAGCCTTGTTACCATCCTTATCCTTTTTGCTCCCTGTCTTGCTTGGGGTATTCCCCATCTTGATGGTTTTAGGGTGAGGTTCAATTTCCCTTACTGGAAATTTCTCACCTCCCCTACCATTGGAGGTTTATTCCAACCAAGGAATACTTTACTGCCCCCATGGCTTTTCTTTCCTTGGTCTGTGCACAGAGTTGCCTAGTTGCCCTGGTATTCGTAAGCCTTTTTTTTTCCCCACGTTGCTGAGTCCGGACTTGTTTGTCACACCAGGTGGTTCTTGATTCCTTACTCCTGAGGCCACTGCAATGAGGCAGCAAGATGTGTCTCCTAATGAGAGAGGACCCAAGACTACCCAGAGGGGAACAGCTTTTCCCTGTATGGGCCACCAAATTGTTACATGTAAAATTTTGATGCCACAAAAGAAATAGCACTCAAATACAAATTCTCTCAGCAAGGCAATTTACTTCTATAGAAGGGTGCATCTCATGGATGGAGCAATGGTGAGTGCACACCTGAACAGGGGAGGGGAAGAGGTTTTTATCCTTGACTCAGCCCCTATTGCTGTGTCGTTCCCCTATTGGCTAGGGTTAGACTGCACAGTCTAAGCTAATTCCGACTGGCTATTTTAAAGAGAGCAGGGGTATGAGCCAGAGTGGCGGGGTGAGCGATTTGGTGGGAAAACTAGTTATGGAACAGCTAACTAAAGTTGACTCAGGTCAGAGCAGGTGACCAGGGGTAACTCAAGTCAAAGCAGGTGACCAAGATGAGTAAGGACGAACAAGTGGCCAGGCTGAGTCAGGATGGAGCAGGGGACCAGGGGAACAGATGTGAACTGTTGATAAGAACTGGTGGAAAAGGTTGTTTACTGAAACTACGAGGAAGTTAAACTTAAAAATGGGGGACAAAGAACTGAACATAGTGACATACTGATTCTTTGAAGAGAAATTTAGAACTCATTGTATCCAACAGCATTCTTAGAAGCAGCAATTGGGTTGAAATAGATTGATAATTATATCTTTTGTTTCCTTTGTGATTAATTAATGGGGCTTGTTATATTCAGTCAGTAACTCATTAACAACTTTCGGGATTGCTGAGAAATACAGAAACACAGTAGTGTCCATGTGGAGATTTCTGAATACTCCATGGAAACTTCTGAAAAATATGCTAGAAACTTTTATTTAGTTTAAATACTTGACGCTGATCATTACTTTTTCTACTACTTTTTCATTCTATTAAAAAATTTTGTAAGAATAGCTATATAAAATTAGTACTAACTTTTAGGTGCTGTTCACCACTTGGCCAATATATGATGATGATTGAATGTAAAATACAATGAAGAAATCTCTCTTACACAATAAACCAGCTGTTGTTTCACACTAAAGCCCTCCTGCAGCAAATTATTTAACCTTTTCTTCCACCATACATTTTCCTAGGGTAATAAGCACATTTGGTAAAATTATATTTTCATTCTTTCCTTGATTATTGTTCCCTGTGGTTGGAATGGCCAGTAAAATGATTCACAGATAATCTTGAAACAAAGGGGAATAAATAATATAATTTACAAGTTGAAAAATTATGAGTTTTTAGCATTGACTTGATTTATGGAGTAGCAGAATATCATATCACTTCAGTAGAATGATCATGGGAAATGTACCCCATTGAGGTTATGTAAGTGTTTTTTGCTTTATGGTCATGTATTATTACATGTAAATGGATTGGAGATTTGGGTTTTTCAAGGTGCTTTGTAGAGGATGTCTTGATTAAAGTAGAGAGAGAAGATTCATAGGACAATGAGGGATGTAAAGTAAAAATACTAAGTAAATTAAGTAAGAAGCATATAATATTTTTGTGTTTGTTAAATAAGTAAATTATTAAATCCTTACCTGAGTTTATTAAGTAAATAATTAAATATATAAACATGAAGATGACTTGTCAACTCTGTCGTTGTGGTATATATTATTTCTCTTACTGATGGAATATATTCAGTATAACTTATCTCTAGGGGAAAAGTGAGATAATGCACAAGAGTTCAGATTTCTTCACATCCTCTCTAACATTTGTTATTTTGTTTTTATTAGTAATAACCATGCTAATGGGTGTGAATGATATTTCATTGTGGTGGCAATTTGCATTTCCCTAATGATTGATGTTACTGACCATCATTTCATGTGCTTTTTGGCCATTTCTACATCATCTTTGGTGAAATGTCTATTCAAGTCCTTTGCCCAATTTTGAATTGGGTTGATTTTGTTGTTGCATTACAGAAATTTTTTTATATATTCTAGACATCAGTCTTTTATTGGATATATGATTTGCATATATTTTTTCTCACTCTGTGGATATCTTTTCACCCTGTGATGATGTCTTATCATCACAAAAGTTTTTTATTTTGATGAAATGAAGTTTATCTTCTTTGTTGTTTCCTGTGCTTTTGGTGTCATATCCAAGAAATCTTTACCAAATCCAACATCATGAATCTTTCTCCCTGTGTTTACTTCTAAAACTTTTATAGTTTTAGCTCGTATATTTACGTCTGTGATCCATTTTGAATTAATTTTTGTATATGGTGTAAGGTAATGGTCCAACTACATTCTTTTGCATGTGCATATCAAATTTTCCTGCACTGCTTGTTGAAAAGACCATTCTTTCCCCCATTGAGTAAGTTGGCACTCTTGTTGAAAATGAATTGACCATATTTTATGGGGTTTATTTCTGGGCTCTCTATTCTAGTCCATTGAGTATGTGTTTGTCCTTATGCCAGTGCTATACTGTTTTAATTACTATAGCTTTGTAGTGAGTTTTGAAGTCAGAAATTGTGTCTTCCAACTTTATTCTTATTCAAGGTCCTTTGAGATTTCCTATTAATTTTAGGATAGGTTTAAATTTTGACCTCAAATATTTTTATATTTTATGCAATATTTTATATAAATATTTTTACTTAGTTCAGTAATGAGAACATTATTTTCTGAGGTAAAATTTAGTACTGTTGGGAAATACAGTTTCTTCCTTATACATGTTTTTAAAACTAGAGAAAGTAATGATAATACTTAGTTAAGTTCTTGCCTGGGTTGAGTACATCTTAAAATAATAGAAGGTAAAATATATCTAGGTACGTCAACATTTTTTGAATGCATGCTTATCAACATTATATGTAATTTTTTTTTTAAAGACAGAGTCTTGCTCTGCATGATCTCGGCTCACTGCAACCTCCGTCTCCCAGGTTCAAGCAGTTCTCCTCTCTCAGCCTCCTGAGTAGCTGGGATTACAGGTGTGTGCTACCACATCTGGCTAATTTTTTTTTGTTTTTAGTAGAGATGGAGTTTTGCCATGATAGCCAGTCTGGTCTTGAACTCCTATCCTCAGGTGATCCACCCACCTCAGCCTCCCAAAGTGCTAGGATTACAGGCCTGAGCCACTGCATCTGGCCCAATATGTGTAGTTTAAAAGCAATATTGTTTCTGTCAGTTTGCTTAGTACTATATAAATACATAGCATAGTAGTTTTGATTCCTGCGTATTTTATATAAGAATAGAGAATTTAGGTAATTTCATCAAGTAACACAGTGGCAGAGTTAAGACTTGAACTCAGAATGTCTGATGCTACAGCTCACATTTGAAGTGACTGTGTAATAGCTAGGTTATTACCACTATTTGGGCTCCCTCTGGGTATTGAAAGAATTCATTGAGATAACGCATGTAACATAAGAAGTGTTCAGAAAACAGTAGCTGCTATACTCATGTTTGCTATCAGCTCACTCTATTTCTATCATATCTGGATATAAGGCATTCCTTTCTACTCTGGCCAGTAGAGCTAATTTATTGCTTAGTAACTTTTTTGCTGTTGAGTAGCATTTCACATTGTTAACTGATTGGATTTAGTTTCTGGAATCAATAATGTAGTAAAGTCTTTTATATATATAATTCTTAAAATGGCTTTATATATTATATATTTATAAATGTAATGGGTAGGACATATACATATGTATACAGATATGTATATATTTATATCCTAAATGTAATGGGTAGAAAACAAGCTAGATAATGCTGTAGTTTTCCCTTGATATATTTCTCTTAAGTGTATGACTAAATATTTGAGCAGTTTCCTATGTTTTTGTTCAGGTGTTTACCAGTAATTGAAATAGCCTGACTCACATGTTAGGTATTCAAATCCTTGAAATCACTTTTTTAGTCCATTCAAAATTCATACTAGAACTTAATTTCTTTTTACCTTTAAAAAAATAAAAAAAGATCAGGTGCAGTGGCTCATCCCTGGAATCTCCCAGCACTTTGGGAGGCCAAGTTGGGAGGATTGCTTGAAGCAAGGAGCTTAAGACCAGCCTTGGTAACAAAAGGAGACCCCATCTCTACAAAAAACTCTAAAAATTAGCCCGGTCTCCTGGTGGCATGTGCCTGTAGTCCCAGCTACTCAGGAGGCTGAAATGGACGATTGCTTGAGCCTGGGAGTTTGAGGCTGCAGTGAGCAATGATCATGCCACTGCACTCCAATCCGGGTGACAGAGTGAGACTCTATAAAAAGAAAAAAAAAATTCTCTTATTAGGTAGTAAAATTGAACATGTTTCCTAACTTTGAAAATGCAGTAGCTAAATAATTAAGACTTGGAAACCTTTTCATTTCTCATAATTTTAAAAGGAATAATCACAAATACAGTGGTTTTGAGTAGCAGTAGTTTCAGAATTATCTAACACTATTTAGCATTTGTCTTTGCTATATATCTTAAAATTTTTATTTAGCCAAAATGCTTATACTGTGTATAGCAGAAAATATATATGCTTCGATAACTTTGTATATTTTTCTTATAATATTGTATTAGTGATGTGCTTCTTTAAAAATTATGCATGTAGGTCCAAATAAGTGCCCTTACTTTCATCATACTCCAGAGGATCGTTTTAAGCCCCAAATGAATAGCCTCTGTTCTATCCCCTGCCCCCAAGTTATTTAAGCAAGTCTTTAAAGTCTTTTTTATATATAAATTAATTAGTAGGCTTTAAAATAAAAAAAGAATACTGTGGAATTTCAGAGCAGGAGGAGATCTGTGCACTCTGGTTGAACAGAATTGAGTATTTTAGTTGAAATGCTCTGATTTTACAAAAGATGTGAAACCAAGTACTAGAAAGATGAAAGGACATGTTCAGGTCCTAGGGAGAGTAACTGGCTTGCCTGGGGGCGGCTTAGTAACTAAAGTGAGAACATACACTGGTATCCAGATAGCCATTTGTTCATTTGTTAAAAATTTTTATCACCATGGAGTTAAGATTCAGAAAACATGATTTTCCATATAAGCGATTTTAAGAATGGAAAATATGTAGAATTTTTTCTTCTGCCACATGGAAAAGAGTAGCATCTGAGTTTTGGCTTAATGAGACAATAAGAGTTTAGTTCCAACATGTTTTCATATCAGCAAGGACAGTCTACTAGAAACATTTATTTTGACCAATGATAAGTTGGAATTTAGGTGATCCCGGTATTAGGAGTGGTTCATGTGCACTTGTTTTTCCAGGTGTTGCTCTCTTGCCATTCGTGGATGAGCGAAGGCTACGAGCTGCCCTAGAAGAGGTATACCCAGACCTCACTCCAGAAGAGAGTAAGAATTATACTTCTTAGTCAACATTGATCTGTGTAATATACACTTTACATTTCTGTATAAAATTAGACCTTCCCCCCCACATTTGTCAAATTTTCCATAAAGGGGGCATAAATCATTGATTTTATTTCCTTATTACAGACGTTTACTTTACTTCTTAATTCATTATCTGTAAGTTAAATAGTACTTAAATAAAATGTTTTAACTTAAAAAGTATTTTTAAATTTTTAAAAAAGCAGTGCTTAAATAATATCCTTTAAGGTTTTGATTCTTATATGACGTGCACACACGAAAGTATTTTTCGCCTGTTGGGAAGACATTATTCATTCTCTCCATCTGCCGTCTCCCCTACTTACCCCTTTCCCCCAATAATAACTACTTTGCTTGAAAGGTTAGAGTGAAACAAAAGCATTTGCCCTTAGAGTGCTAACTTGAAATGTGACATAAAAGGTGGCATTTTGTAATTCGTACTGACAGTAAAAAGTATTCATATTGGGAAATTGCAAAGCTGGGCTCTGTTGAAAAGTTAAATACTATTATAATAAGCCTATAGAAACAATTTCTGTATCAACTGTCTTTAGAACAATCTTTTCATTAAATGATACAGTTTGTTTATGTTTCCTCAGGGAATGATTATATATTTCTTATACTAAGAAAATGAGTTCATTATAAGTAAGAAAACATTACCCTTTATCTCTTAATATATTCATATATATTTCAGTGTTTTTTTTTTTTTCCTGATAATTATTGATCTTTTTGAAACCTTTTTGTTAAAATTTTTTTTTCCCCATAGAGGCACATCACACATTTAGGTCTATCACTATAATTTTTAAAAAGTTTTTAAATTGATATAATTATACACATTTTTGGGGTCCATGTAATAGTTTGATACCTATATATAATATGTGATGATCAAAATAGGGTAATTGGAATATCCACCACCTCAAATATTTATCTTTTCTTGTGTTGGGAACATTACAGTTTTTTTCTTATGGCTATTTTGAAATATGTAATAAATTATTAACTAATTTCCCTACAGTACTATCAAATACTAGAACTTCTGTCTAACCTATCACTTTAAAATTCTTTTTCATAAATTTTATAATTAAGTTGTTAAAACTTAGATGCTTTCTCTTGTTTTATACTCATAAAAATTGGTCTTGCAGAACCACCATGGCATGTATATACCTGTGTAACAGTATTTCACTATCTGCACATGTACCCCAGAACTTAAACTATAATAAAAATAAAAAAGAAAGAAAAAAAAAATTGGTCTTGCAGATACAACTTTTTTATATGGAGGTCTCATTCTTTTATTTCTCCCTAGCCAGAAGAAACAGCCTTGGAGGTGATGTCTTATTTGTGGGGAAACATCACCCACTCCATGACTTCATTTTAGAGCAGTACCAGACAGGTTCCACAGAGGTATGTTACGCAATTTGGTTAATTAGAAATGTACTTTTTTTACATTTTGGTAGAATATACCTAACATAAAATTTACCATTGTTAAGCATTTTTAAGTATGTTATGCAATTTGGTTAATTAGAAATGTTTTTTTACATTTTGGTAAAATATGCAAAACATAAAATTTACCATCATTAAACCATTTTATAAACCATTTTTAAGTGGTTTTAATGCTGTGGCTACAGTGTTGTATAACCATCCCACTTTTTCAGAACTTTTCATCTTTCCAAATAGAATTACTCTCCCTTTTAAATAATATTAAATATCTCCTCATTCTGCCCTTCTCAGCCTCTGGTAACTTTTCTTTTACTTTCTACCTCTATGAATTTGATACCTCTGTTCTTGATACTTCATATAAGTGAAGTCATACAGTATTTTGTATTGGCTTTGTGTCTGGCTTATTTCATTTAGCGTAATGCTTTCAAGGTTCCTTCATGTTATAGCATGTATCAGCATTTCATACTTGTTTTATGGCTGAATAATACTCTATTCGTATGTGTACATTTTTATCCATTTATCTATTGGTAAATATTTGGGTTGTTTCTGCCTTTTGGCTCTTATGAATGATGCTGCTTTGAACCCTCAAGAATCTGCTTGAGTCCCAATTTTCCATTCTTTGCATATAAGATCAGGAATACATTTTTCCACAGCCAGTGGATGTACCCCCTGAACTATGTCATGGGATTCAAGGAAAGTTTTCTTTGGATGAAGAAGCCATTCTTCCAGATCAGTAAGTTTCATTTGCATATCATTAAGGTGACTGGAAGGAAGTTTAGTTAGCATTTTTTCCTTGTCTAAATGTTTATTTTCTAATAATAGTGAGAAAATTGTATTTAAAATAAGACAAAACCTGGCTGACTTAAAAAGGCTTGGATTCAAAGTGCAGCTCTTCAAAGTAGCTGTATCACCTTGTGCAGGGAGCTCTGGGAGTCCCTTTCAGGATATCCCGAAGGTCAAAACTCTTTTCATACTGATACTAAGATGCTATGGTGTTACTTGCTTTTCTGACACTTTCTTTCTCGAGTGGACTTTGCCAGAGGCTTCCCAAGAGATAGAAGCAGAGGAGAGTATCTAGCTGTTAAAAAGATACTAACCAGATATTAATGAGATTTTCAAAAGTGTACAACAGCATTTATTTTTGTTTCGCTTTGTAAAAAATAGCTTTTCATAAGAATGTTATTTATATTAACATGTAGGGTTATCTTTAATTTAGTATTTTAAAAATTTCTTAGTCATAGTTTTTAATGGATAAATGTTCATAAATATAACCACTATAAACAAAAGCCCTTTGAGAGTTAAGAGAGTAAAAGGGTTCTGAGACCCGAGTTTGTGAACCACATCTCAAGGGTAGATTTCCAGGAATGGAACTGCTGGCCATAGAGTATGTGTATCTTCATTTTTTTTTTCTAGGTAATATTTCTAGGTGGTTTTTCAAGGTGGTTACACTGTGTTATGATCCCAGTGGCAGTTTGTGAGAGATCTTGTTGCTCTACATTTTGGCAAACCCTTGTCACAACTCTAATTTCTATCAATCTGGTGGATGCTCATTGACATATTGTGGTTTATAGTCGCAGTTCTTTGAGTACTAATGAGATTGAATGCTTTATGGCTGATAGTTAACCATTTCATTTATATGGTACTTTTTTTTTAAGATAAAAATGGTTTTATTTTTTTTGTTAGTGCATCCTAATCTCTTTTCTAACATAGCAACAAATTATTTCCACTTACCTAAAAGGTTGCAGTTTACAGATAGATGTTTTTTTCTTGTTTCCTTTTAGAATAGTGTGTTCTCCTGTTCCTATGTTAAGGGATCTGACACAGAACACTGTAGTCAGGTAAGTTTTCCAAAATTTGTGGCATTCACCCGGAACACAGCTCTGAACTTGCAAATCCATTTTAAAAGACCTCTGATTCACAAGGAAATGGCAGCTGTTAATCCACCACTGCTTTGAGATTGGAGAGTCCCTGTGTTGCAGACCTTAGAGCAGAGCCTCTTGACTTTAAATTATGTGTATTGTTAAGGTTACTGATTTAACATGCTTGCTTATCTGTTTTCTGGTTTCCCATGACAACCTGTAATTCTTCCTGGATTAGGCAAGTGGGAGGTAAAGAGTAGGAGTATCTAGCAGTTTGTTATATTGGAGCAAACAGAACTCTACACCCTAAAGATTCACACAGCTTCCTTGTACTGCAACAAACTGTTTTAATTATGTTTATAATCATGGCCTTGCAGAGATTGAAAACAAAAATATTCTGTAGTATGTTTTAGTTAAGATGACATAGAATGTAATTGTGAAAATTTGTATTAGCAATTATAAGCTTAAATGGCTAATTTCTTCTCTGGAAAACTAATTTATATCTCAGTTCTTCAGTGCTGACATCGTTTTCTATTGAGTAAAAATAATATAAAATGTAATATGACTGTTTAATCCAACAAGTTGACTACTCACTTGTATAATATAATGACAGATTATCATGGCAGAGTTTAGTTTTCATTTTCTCTAATCTTTAGGCAAGACTAAAGCAAACGCATCTCAGGTTTTCAAGAATTTGATAAAAGCCTGCTAATCCTGAATCTCCCTTTTCCATCCTTTTTTGTTTCTCTCCCTCTCAGGAAATATTTTAGGTTTTCTTTAGATTTCCCTTTGTGAAGTATAAACATGTTTATTTCCTGTCTTTAATGGATTCAGGTAGTAAATGATTGCCATTCTAGAAAGGCTTTTATTTAAAGAAAACTATTGTGAATTTGAAAAATCTTTCTGGATGAGTTGCTTATGTTTATCTTTACATATAATTTTTTGTTTATCTTTACACCTATCCTGGTTCTTTGTCTTTGTGCTCTTTTGTTAAGGGTGGGTACAGAAGAATTGAAAGCCATGCTCCTAAACCCATCACAAACAATCTGGCTCTGACAGATTCAGTGTGAACACTGTGTTTTAACCCTTGGGGTCTCTGGTTTGCCTTAAAGCATTGGCGCTTCAGGCATATTAATTCCATGGTTCTGTGTTTGGATTGTCACATGTTTGCTTGTGCTTCTCAATTTTTCTGCATATATCCAAGGGCCTTCCTGCCTAGTCCTCTAGAAATAGTTAATTCTACATAACTTTCTAATTAGGATAGGGAGCCTTGCCCAGAGGAGAGTTACAGAATTAACGGACACATTTTGGAATTTTTGTTTGGTTGATGATGATGCTGGTTGGTTGTTTTTGAGCCTAAAGGGGCCGTTGGTATTTGGTGCACACTATGTTCACAAGATTATTAAATTTATAAAACAGGCTGGGCACGGTGGCTCACACCTGTAATTCCAGCACTTTGGGAGGCCAGGGTGGGTGGATTACGTGAGGTCAGGCGTTCGAGACTAGCCTGGCCAACATGGTAAAAACCCGTCTCTACTAAAAGCACAAAAAATTAGCCAGGCTCCTAGATGTATCACAAACAATCTGGCTCTGACAGATTCACTGTGAACACTGTGTTAACCCTTGGGATCTCTGGCTTGCCTTAAAGTATTGGCGCTTCAGGCTAATTAATTCCACTGTTCTGTCTGGTGGTGGTGCACGCCTGTAATCTCATCTGCTTGGGAGGCTGAGATGAGAGAATCTCTTGAATGCTTGAACCTGGGAGACAGGCTGCAGTGAGCTAAGATCATGCCACTGCAATCCAGCCTGGGCAACAGAGCAAGACTCCATCTCAAAAATAAAAAAATTATAAAACAAATCCCAGATCTAAATGCATATTCAGGTATATTTTGAAAATAACTTTATAATAAAATCAATTAAATTAGGTTAATTTGCTGAAGACTTATGGGAGACCAATGTTAATTTTTCCCTTAGGTAAAAGTAATTTTCAGTGTTTTCTCTGAAGGGCAATGTTGACGCTGAGATCCAGTTTTATAGCAGATTTTTACGTGCTTGTTTTAGGGCTTGTATGTTCCAGTGTTATATTTGCTTTATAACTTTAACTTACAATTTTCAGATTAAAAAAATCTCAAAATATACTCACCAGTATCAATTGCCATTTATTTCTCTTTTGACCCCTGGCATTTTTTCCCCCTTCCTTATTTAAATACATCTAGTATCCCATTTGATATTTAAGAAATTGTTTCCTCAAGTTGAGTTTAGGTAAGTTCTTCCCGTTGCATTCGTTCTTATCTATAGTGCTCAGAAAGTATGTTATACAGGTTGTTGAAGTCCCTTAAATTCGTAAACAGACCCTTAGAGACTATAGTCAGCTCTAACCTGGGAGATCATAGTTTTTTTCCCATTTCTAATTCCATAAATTACTCAACATATTAGCTTCTGCATATGACTTTAAAATCAGAAGAGTTTTCCTCCCAGTCTGTCATCTGGAGGGTAGGTGCACACACTTGTGTGCTTTTGCTTTTTCAAGGCCTGACCCACCTTGGCAGGGCCCTGACTCTGTAACTGAACCCCCAGTTCCTCAGGATGTTTCCTTCCTGCCCAGGCTGATCCCTTCCATACTCCTTTGACTTCCACCCCTTCCTCCTGTTGTTTGGAGTGCTCTTCCTTTCTTTCCTCCACCTGCCCATAGTCTGCTGTTTATTGCTTTTCTTCTAAAGCATAATTTATATAGTTTTTATATATGTTGTTTCCAGCAGTAGTGTCATTAGGTTTTCTTTTTCTCATAGTACCTAGCATAGTTCTAAACCCATATGAAAAAAGCTCAGTTGTTCATAGTGTTGAAACCAGTGTTTGCCAAAGTCTTTGAAGAGCCTAACCTTTTTTTTTTTCAGAGAAGTGTTTCTCAGACTTTTCATATTCACTTTTGGATGAATCAGACAAGGTATAGAATGTTTTATCTCTTCAAGGAGATTTTTTGTTTTAATGTGAATGTGTATGGAAATGGATATTTTGAAGTAACTATTTCTGGAGCATTTGCAAGGCTAATGCTTGGCAAGTAGATAACTCAAAATCCAAAGCCCGAAGGAAGTGGAATACATGCAGTCAGCAGTGGATTTGATGGTGGGAAACAGTTGACAGGGTTTCACTTTCACTGCTTGCAGTACGTTACGGGATGGTGAACTGGTTAA
Organism: Aotus nancymaae; assembly: GCF_030222135.1. Classification (NCBI taxonomy): domain Eukaryota; kingdom Metazoa; phylum Chordata; class Mammalia; order Primates; family Aotidae; genus Aotus; species Aotus nancymaae. The sequence continues at coordinate 4,402,791 of NW_026988412.1, read as the reverse complement.
CCTCTTCTGATAGAATGTCACAATCCTATAAACTCTTTAAATGTTTTAAAATGTCAAGTATATGAGTCATGAAATTCTTCCTCTGCATTCAGTTTGCCTTTGCCAATTCAGCATTAATTATGGCATGTATCAGGGAAAGGTAGGATAAAAATGAAACGATATTTGGAGTTTTCTGCTTTCTTTGTGAGGTGTGCTAGCACTCTCTAACAATAATACTTAAAATAGCATTTCTAAGGATAATTCTTCAAGTGAATCAGAAAAAAGGTGTTCCACATTCCATTCCTTTTCTATTGAGCCTTTGCTACAATATTTTCTTGTTACCAACAGTGCTGAAAGTGCTACTTGTGATATAAATAAAAACACTGTTCAGTTTCCTTATTTTCGACCATGCTTAGGTTTTAAATTTTTACTTACTTTGCCCTTGGTGTGTTTATGAAGACAAGTGATTAAAATAGTGAGGAGTTTACCTGTCAAGGAAAGAATCTGTTATGCTACCAGGGGAAAGCTGGTCTGGTACATAAAAGCTTGATGAGTCAACAGTGTTTCATCTGCATTTGGAAAGCGTGGATAAAAATGCTATTGTTTAAAAATACTTCAGTTTACAGAATTAGATGAAGCTATATAAATCTAAACACAAATCTCTTAACTCAGCTGGGCAGCCTGTTGAGTTCATAGGCTGCTTGGTTAACTCATTTGCTTCCTCTGCTTCTCAGAGCTCGCGTGAGGGTGCTTCTCTCCTTACCTCAGTGTTACTGCTACTTTCCCTCTGCCAGATAAACTCTCCACAAGTAATGCCTTTTGCTTCTGAGGATGGAGTTTAAATGACATACACATGAAAAAAAATAAAGACCTTCAAAAGTTTGGATTCATATAAAAAGTTACCTTTTCAGTCTTTGCCTAATGGGTTCTTGCTTAGTCTGTGTGTTTGACTTTTAGGAAGTTTGTTTAAGTCATGGCTTTTATCACATTGGAGGAATACATTTCTAACAACATAAGAGATCTTAGTGTACATTTTTGGGAACAAATTAAAATATGAAAAATCTTTCAACCCTTGAAAGCTTAACCCATTTTAGGAGAGTATGTCTTCAAATTGTTCTCAGAGATCCAAGGGAAAAATGATTTAATCCTTTAATATCATAAATAGTGTCCTTGTCTTTGAATGGAAACTTACAAACTTACTTTTAGATACTCCTTTTCCATCTCCTAATGGTTTGTACTGTACTAAGTGTATAGATCCTTTTGTTGAGTGTGGTTCTGAGAGAAAGTAGGGATGATCTTGGAGATTGTCCTATTGTCTTGGAAGGAAAGTTTTTCCCTTTCAGAGCATGAGCATGAATAATGGAACTTTTAAAACAATTTTATTAGGGAGTAATTGGCAAATAAATGGATTTGTTTTCTCAAAGTTTAGTTTCAGCTATCTTATTAAATGTCTTCTAACCGTTCTCCTGCAAAAGTGATTATCTCTGTGACCCTGGGATTTTCTCTTCTCCCTGCGAGTTTATTATCTTGGTTATTTCCTTTGTTTTCTTAGTTTCAGGTCTTTGTGTGCATGAGTTGCAGATCTTCATCTGAGCTCCATCTCCGTTCTAGTTCCACCCTTACCATTTTATTTACTTTCCCAACATTCCTATCCAAGATGTGTGTTGAAGACTGTTGCTTAGACTGTGTTGGTGACCTCTTTATGGGTGTCCCTCTGCTCTCTTGTATACTGCTGCTGGGTTGTTCTTTCTGAAATGGTCTTTGATCACTTTTACTTCCTTATTGACTACTTGGAAAGGCATCACATTATACTCACACAAACCCTCCATGACTATAACCTGCTTCAGTTACGCTTTCTTCCTGCCCACTTCAGCTCATATGCATTTTTACTCTAATCTAGCCCTTCTCAACTGGAGTTCCATGGGAGAATTCTGCCTTGAGAACTTAAAGCATCTGTTATATGTATCAGATTATACGTTATCAGTTTGTGTCCTGTGTCTCTAGAATGATACTAGCTATGTTTTTTCCTTGGGAGAACTGAGAATGTACTCAGTAGGGCTTAATTCCCTTCCACCACATCTCCGTTGAGAAGGGCTGCTCCAGTAAAACTGAGCTGTTCTTGGTCCTGGGACCCCTTTCCATATCTTTGTTCCATTTGTTTGCACTGCCATCCTGTAACCAATCCTGTCTCGTCTTAAACCGCAGCCTCTCTTGGATGATATTTTCCTTCCTCAGGTGAAATAATTCCCTTCTCCCCTCCCCCGAGTACACACACACACCTTTAGCCTACACTGACAAAGATGTTTGTATGGAAGGTGTGTATACACACATGCTTTGACTCAGCATCTTTTCTGTGCCTGTTGTTGCATTTTCCACTTTCTTCCTTATTTCCCTTATTAGAAGGGGAGGCAGGCTTGATGCCTGGTAATGTGCATAATCCCCCCTCCCACCATGAACCATGCATGCAATAGATAGTCTAACAATTTGGCAAACTGCTAAAAAAGCCCCGCTGAAACACAGATACCTGCTTCAGAACACTTTATTTGCAAGTCTTGCTTTATTACCAGTTTTCTCTCTTGACTTTTTATCTGCAAAGCCCTAATGAGCCCAAATACTTAACTACCATTTTCTCTGTCATCCTCTTAAACCTTTGTCACTGCCTGTCCTACCTTGCCCTGCCCTGTGCCATCTTGCCAGTAGAGAAAATCTGAGCTAAAGACAGTTGCCAGTGAAGAATGAGTTGTACGAAGAACCAATTGAGTAATAAGTATTGTTCAGCTGTTCTTGAGCTCATGGTATATTTATTACCATGAGTGAATCCATTTTTGTGTACTTCATATTTTACATGAAAATTTCTGTAAAGCCGATGGACTCTAGTTAAAGTGGCAGTTGTCCACCAGGTCAATAAAACCTTTTAAACTAACTGTAAGTATAATCATTGGAGGAATTTTGAAAAATATATTTTTAAAAAGGAAACAAGTTACTAACTTACAGAGAAAAAGCACTGATAATCTATTGATGAATATATCTAGTCTGTTGGATATATATATATATTTCCCATGTCATTAAGTATTCTGTTAACTAAATTTTTTAAAATATTATCTGAGTTCTCCTAAAAAGGAAAAACTCTATAGTTTTTTAACCAGTCCACTATTATTCATACACTTGGGTTTTACAGTCTTTCAAACATTGTGAATAATAGTGTTATAAGCATCCTTAAGTATAAATCTTAAGATTTATAACCAGAGTCCTGGAAGAAGCATCGCTGTGTCAGAAGACAGTGTTAGGTACTTACCAACCTCTGGGATAGGTACACACACATATATACCACTACCACTGCCATCACTACCAGAAAAGAAGTTTGACCCAGCTTATACTTAAAGTCTGAGTATATAGCTTTTAAAAATTGGCATATTGGCCGGGTGCGGTGGCTCATGTCTGTAATCCTAGCGCTTTGAGAAGCTGAGGTGGGTGGATCTTTTGAGTCTAGGAGTTTAAGACCAGCCTGGACAATGTGGGAAAACCCCATGTCTACAAAACATACAAAAGTTAGCCAGGCATGGTGTTGCATACCTGTAGTCCCAACTGTGAGGGAGGCTAAAGTGAGAATTGCTGAGCCTGGGAGGTTGAGGCTGTATCCGTGAGCTGTGAGTGTGCCACTGCACTCCAGCCTGGGCAACAGAGTGAGACCCTGTCTCAAAATCAAAAAGTGTATTTATGTAGTTTTCAAATTGTGAAAACTATTTTATTATTTAAAAATCACATATTAGGAGAGAAGGGTACACGGGTCCAACTGCGAAGTTTAATATTTTTTATAGCTGCCCCCCGTAGATCTCTTAGCTATCTGTGTACATTTTTTTATTTTGCAAAAATGTTTCTATTGGTATATCCATCTTTTCTTTATTAAAATAGGAGCTAATCCGCCTCAAGATGCTAGGGGTCTTTGCCATGGACTGGACAAAATGAAAGGCAATTTTTATTTTTTGTTGTTATAAACCTCTTCCACCTGTCTACAATACCACATCGAAATTTGAGTTGGGCCAATGTCTGTTATGTCTCTGTCATCACCAGCAGTTAGCTAGAATATGACTTTTCTCACAGAGAAAGTTACCTGAAGGTTATATGTACCAGGAATTAGAGACAGTTTGGTGAGGAAGATATTTAGCCATTTGGCAAATCCATTAACTAAAATAATTTTTGGAGAGGACTTAAACATGAAAAATACCTCAGTCTACATGATAATTAAGATAGGCTAATATAATCAGATAATTAAATTGTTTATTGTTCTTTTCCAGTATTAATTTTAAAGACCCACAGTTTGCCGAAGATTACATTTTTAAAGCTGTAATGCTTCCAGGAGCAAGGTAACAACAGTAAATTACCTAGGTTTGTTTTGTACAAGTGCTTTTCATTCTGTTACTAAAAGTTGTCTTTCTAAATGGTCAGAAAGCCATCAGCAGTGTTGAAACCTCATGACTGGGAAAAATCCAGCAATGGACGGCAGTGGAAGCCCCAGCTTGGCTTTAACCGTGACCGGAGGCCTGTGCACCTGGATCAGGCAGCCTTCAGGACTTTGGGGTGAGTTGTCAGTTTCTAGCCCTTATGTATTTCACTTTTTCTGAGTCATCCCACAAAATAAGTCAGTATTTATGCCATCATTTTTTTTTAACTTTAGGAAAATACTGAGTTTGTTTCCCATGTATATTTTTGTCTCACCACCATATCTGACCACCGCCAACTACTGTGACCTCTCATAACATTGCTTACATACTTAAAACCAAGCAGAGTGGAGCTCCATCTTTAAAACCTAAACAGGCATTTTGGACAGCACATTACTGTACGCCACAAATATCTAACAGACCACAAAATACAACTGTTTTGTAGATATTTTAATAACTTTGATACTGCTCTGCTTTTCTTTTTAAAAATTCACTTCTCCATTTATATGTTGCTGTATGTGTTGCACGAGTATTCTATTATTTTCTCTAAGACGTTTTACTATTTTTCTGATTGTTATTTCAAGGGAATGAAACCTCCTCTTTACCCTCAAGAAAGTTTTAGCTGAATTAATTATTGTGTGATGGAGAGTCTTTTTCAAGTGTTAACCAGTATAGAAGCCTCCAGTCTCTTAAAGTTTTCTTTGCCTAGTGTTTGAAGAGTGTCATCTCACAGTTGCTTGAATTGGCATTTCCCTGCAATTATCTTTTAATATGTTTATTAGTCATTTGTATTTCCTCTTCTGTGAATTTCTGATTTTTATCCTTTGCCCTTATTAGTTATCTAATTGGCTGTTTTCCTAGCTGTAGAAGATACTATAGAGAAAGGGGACTTGTATTTGAAATAACAGGTAAAGCTGGTATAAAAAGAACAACAGAGTTGCCATAATATTGAGTTAGGATTCATGCATTAATAATTACAACTTATAAATAAGACATTTCCAATTAGTGGGGAAACCTTAAGATTCAAAAAGTGATGTAGGCAGAAGGTCACCGTCTGCATGTAATTTATACAGCAGATATTAAGAGGATAGTTTGGCAGAGTGATTGAGAACATGGGCTTTATATCTTAAATGTCTGGATTCAGATACCTTTTTTTTTTTTTTAACCGCTTAATATATTTGTGTACTTTACTGAACCACTCTATGCCTCCATTTCTTTATGTCTGAAGTGGAGACAGTAATTATGCCTACATATTCTTAAAATTATGAAGTTGTAAGAATTATAGTGAGCCTAATACCTGTCAAGTGCTTAGGTCGTGCCCTAGAAACTACCCTATGTAAACGTTAGCTGTTACCGTTTTGGAAAGTCTTCATTCTTAGTAGCAGTAAAAGAAATGTAGTTTTAAAATCGTCTTAAGATAACTTTTTGCATTATTTCAGCTGTTTTGGAAAGCAACATAGTATTTCCTCTAAATAGAGTTGTGAGTTCAGAAGATACTCTTAACCTTTGATCCAAATTCTTACTTCTTGGATTTGTACTGAGGAAATAATTTTAGATGAGCATAGTTATATGCCCAAGTATTTCTATTGCATTGTAATCTATACCAGTAGTACGAAATGAGAGAAATGGTTTAGTAAAGTATAAGACATCAACATAGTGAAGTATTCTATAGGTGTATGTGTTTCAGTTATGAAGGTGAAGAAAAGATACAGGTAAATATTTGATACAGGAAATTTAAAAAGCAAGATATAGAGTAGTCATGTATACAGTGATAGCAAGAACATGGATCCTTAAGGAAAAAACTGAAATATAAGGCAAAAAAAGAAAAACATTCAAGTTTATTTTTTGTATGATGTGAGTTGTAAGTATTTAAATGATTATCAATTAAGAGTCTTGGTGTGACAGATGAACATTTACTGTCACTATTACCATTATGTAGTTTCCAGCTTTAATTATAAACCTTCTTTTTGTATTATCTTAATCAGATCTGTTAGTGAAGATATGGCTGTGAGCATTTGTTTGTTTTATTTGTGTCAGCTGTGTTATAATGGGTATATCACTATATAATTTTTTTTCTTGTGTGGGGTCCTTTTATAGCCATGTTATGCCAAGAGGCTCAGGAACTGGCATTTACAGCAATGCTGCACCACCACCTGGGACTTACCAGGGAAACTTATACAGGCCGCTGTTGAGAGGACAAGCCCAGATTCCAAAACTTATGTCAAGTAAGCTTTTACTAATCGGTTATTTTACATTATAAATTAAATATCACAGCAAAGGTTGGTTTCTAATCTTCATTGCTGAAAAAGATTGGTTTTATCAGTGCAGTGAACTTTTAAAAACATGTAAGCTAGAAGAGTTGTAAGAGAATACCTTATGCAAAATCTTTCATATACTCATCTTTATTTTTGCAGGTACATTGTAGCTGTATATATTTATGGGATACATGAGATATTTTGATACAGGCATACAATTAGTAATAACTACATCAGGGTAGATGGGGTATCCATCACCGCTAGCGTGTATTCTTTGTGTTAGAAACAATTCAATTATATTCTTTTAGTTATTTTTAAGTGCTGTGCTATCAAATACTAGATCTTATCGTTTCTAACTTTTTTTTGAGATGGAGTCTCGCTTTGTCGCCAGGCTGGAATGCAGTGGCACTATCTCAGCTCACTGCAACCTCCGCCTCCCGGGTTCAAGCAATTCTCCTGTCTCAACCTCCTGAGTAGCTGGGACTACAGGTGCGTGCCACCATGCCCAGCTAATTTTTGTGTTTTTAGTAGAGATGAGGTTTTGCCATGTTGGCCAGGATGGTCTCTATCTCTTGACCTCATTATCTGCCCACGTTGGCCTCCCAAAGTGCTGGGATTATAGGCTTTAGCCACTGTGCCTAGCCTCTAACTATTTTTTGATACCCATTACCCATCCTTCCCTCCCCAGCTCTTCCCCCACTACCCTTCCCAGACTCTGGTAACCCTCCTTCTACTCTTTGTCTCCATGAGTTCGATTGTTTTAATTTGTAGTTCCCACAAATAGTGAGAACATGCAAAGTTTGTCTTTCTGTGCTTGACTTGTTTGACTTGACATGATGACCTCCAGTTCCATTCATGTTGTTACAGGTGGTAAGATCTCATTCTTTTTTGTGGCTGAACAGTACTCCTTTGTGTAGATGTATCACATTTTCTTTATCATTCATCTGTTTTTGGACACTTAGGTAGCTTCCAAATTTTGGTTACTGTGAATAGTGCTGGAGTAATTGTGGGAGTGCAGTTGTCTTCTTGATGTACTGATTTCCATTTCCCTTTTATGGGGTGTATATATACCTGGCTTTAAGGATTGCTGGATCATATGGTAGCTCTAGTTTTATTTTTTTGAGGATCTTCCAAATTGTTCCATATTGGGTTGTACTAATTTAGATTCCTACCAGTGATCTGTGAGGGTTCCCATTTCTTCACCAGCATTTGTTATTGCCTGTCTTTTGGATAAAAGCCATTTTAACAGGGTCAAGATGATATCTCATTGTAGTTTTGATTTTCATTTCTCTGATGATCAATGATGTTGAGCAACTTTTTATATACCTGTTCGCCATTTGAATGTCTTCTTTTGAGAAATGTCTATTCAGATCTTTTGCCCACTTTAAAATCAGATTATTAGATTTTTTTTCCCATAGAGTTGTTTGAGCTCTTTACATATTCTAGTTATTAATCCTTTGCCAAATGGATAGTTTGCAGATATTTCTCCCATTCCATGGGTTGTCTCTTCACTTTACTGATTGTTTCCTTTGCTGTGTAGAAGGTTTTTAACTTGATGTGATCCTATGTGTTCAGTTTTCCTTTGGTTGCCTGCACTAGTTGGGTATTGCTCAAGAAATGTTTGCCCAGACCAATATCCTAGAGATTTTTCCCAAAGTTTTATTGTAGTAGTTCCATAGATTTAAGTCTTTATAAACTATTTTTATTTGATTTTTCTATATGGTGAGAGATAAAATTCTAGTCTCATTCTTCTGCATATATCCAGTTTTCCCAGCACCATTTATTGAAGAGACTGTCCTTTCCTCAGTGTATGTTCTTGGTTTCTTTGTCAAAAATGAGTTCACTGTAGATGTATGGATTTATTTCTGAGTTCTCTATTATGTTCCAATGGTCTATGTTATCGGTTCTTATGCCAGTACCATACTGTTGTGGTTACTACTGCTCTGTAGTATAATTTGAAGTCAGGTAATGTGATTATTCCGGTTTTGTTCCTTTTGCTTAGGGTAACTTTGATTATTCTGGGTCTGTCTTTCATCTTGAATATATATAGTTAGCTGAATAAGATAATTTGGATTTCTTCCTTAATCTTCACTTACAAATCTGATTCTCAGTTAACACAGGCAAAAGAAGTATGTGGAAATGATTGCAATGTATTTCATTAATACAAGTATAATTAAATCAGGTGCAATAGATATGGATTGTCATCACTTAGTTGCCTGAAAGACAAAGTGTCCCTTTTTTGATCCAAATTATATCTCCATACTACCTACAGTACAGCCAGGCACTGCTTTAGGTAGACTATATCTTTAACCCTATAGTTCTGGGAAACTTGAGTCTTTCCTTAACCCCTGATAACCTCTTTTGTGGACAGGTCAGAAATGTTGACCACAAAAATAATTAACATGGCATTTGGATTGCAGTGGGAAAGGGAAAAAATAGTTGAATGTTAAGACTTCTACATTTTTCATTAATTTTAAATTGTATTCCCATTTAATGTTATTTTTAAGCTCCATTGTTATACCTGCTTATCAAAGAAGTGTAAGTCGTGCCAACGTTTCAAAATGAATGTCTTCATGAAGGCTTTGTTTGTCTATTTCTGGTTGTCTGGTTGCTACAAGGGCAGCATGGAGGAGAAGAAACAGTGTGACAGAATGCTCACATTTGTTAAATCTGAGTGTCATATCATTAAAACAATTTTTTCTGAATGTTTGAAATATTTCATAAAAATTTAATTAAAAAAAAAACAATGGAGTGATAGTTTGTTATACATATCCATCAGAACTGTTTTTAAACCGAAGCTGTACTTATTAAAGAACATGCCAGGTTAAATGGATGGGAAATATTTGTGCTATGCACCTAGCACTGTTTTAATGCCAGTTAAGTTACCAACCAGAAGTCCATATTTTTTTGATGTACTACTCAAGAAGATATTAGTTCTATAGGTCTTACTCTTTCAAAGCCCTCGGTTTTTAGTGTTACTCACTTTCTCTCTGCCCCTCTCTCCAGCAGCATAGCTTTGCTGCATGGCTTAATGACACTGAATGGAGCTTTGTGAGACTCTATCATGAAAATTAAACTTCTATTCAGTGAAGCACAGAAGGAGTACAGAGTTAATGGTCCTGTGGGAATCTGATTCGTGCAGTGGTTATCAGCTGTTTTCCCTAAGATTTAGCAAATAACATTTCTAGGTATTTCTGTATATTCAGTATCAAGTCATACTGTGTACAACAGGAGAGTAATCATTTTGAGTGAACTTTGCTGTGAGATTTTACCAATAAATGGTCAAAGCATATCCAACATATTTTTAAAGTCAGCTGTTTATTGACATATTCCTTATCATTTTCTTTTTTCTTACGGCTCTTTACCATTCATATGGATACCATGGCCTTCTGCTTCTAGCCTGCAAGATCCTATTCCAATAATAACAGAAAGAAAGAAGCCAGAAGGTTCTTTTTTTATTTATTAGCTTTACAGCAGAGGAGAGAATTTCATGCCCTAGGGGCCTGCAGTTCTATAGTTCTTAATCTGCCTTCTTTGGAAATAGACAACTCTTGTTTGCATCTGTGCACTTTATTTCGAATAGTGGAATCCTTCTCTACTTTTACTAATATTACTTTGGTTAGATAACTCCTTAATTGCCATTGTGGCTGTTTTTAGAGTTAATGTGTACTTGCAAAGTACAAAATACTTACAAACAGACTTTAATTAGAATCTATGCCAGTTAGAATATCTTTATTTAAATTATATCATGAAAAATTGGGAGATACGGTTTGTAAAGTAGGGATTGATTTAGAGCAAGAAACAAGTACCCTCTGCCTCATGATTTGTAAACATTGAGTTACCTCAGGATTAGTGCTGGGACTCTAATGACATTTAACATCTTTTCAAAGGGGATAGGAGGAGTGAAAAAGTTTATGGACAAAAAAATCAGCAATCATGTGATATTTAAATTGAGCCAAGAAGTGAGGAATTTGGGTTACTCTAGGCTGAGAGAAAATAATGAGCTTTGAAGTACATGGCAAGTATTTGGGTGATATTAAGCATAGCATAACTGATACAAAATTAGATTGGGAGCATACATTGGAAAAGATTATGAGGGGAGGAAAGCTAATTTTAAAAATATTTTTAGTGATTTAAAAATATATCTTTAACTGCAGTACATGTTAATTGAATAAAATGTGGCATGTAGCAATAAAACATAAAAAACACACATAATTCCACAGTCCTGAAATAAGCAGTGTTTCTTTTCATTATTTCATGTGTGCAAGTTTTGAAAATTAGGTTATTATACATGTGTTTTTACATATACTTTTTACTGAAGTGTAACATATATAAAGTACCAAATTGAACTATACAGTTTAGTGTTTATGAAATGGACATACTTATGTATCCACCATTCAGATCCAGTAGAAATGCATCAGTCCTCAGAAGCTAAAGGACTGATGAGTTCTTTCCCAGGCACTACCCTCAGCCCATTAAAGGGAACCGCTATCCTTACTGCAGTATCATAGTATCATATATCACCTTTTTGGTTTTTTTAAACTTTACCTAATAGTTTAAAAAGCTATTACATGCTACGCTTTTAAAAGCTTGCCTTCTTTTTTTCAATCTTTGTTTCTGCCTTCTTTTTTTCAATCTTTGTTTCTGAGGTTTATATGGCTTGTAGCAATAGTTCATCCGTTGTCTTTTTTTTTTTTTTTTTGTCACCCGAGACAGTCTTGCTCTGTCGCCCAGACTGGAGTACAGTGGTGCAATGTTGGCTCATTGCAACCTCCTCCTCCTGGGCTCAAGCAATTCTGCCTCAGCCTCCCGAGTAGTTGGGATTACAGGTGTGTGCCACTATGCCTGGCTAATTTTTGTATTTTTAGTAGAGATGGGGTTTCACCACATTGGCCAGGCTGGTCTCTAACACCTGACCTTGTGATCCACCTGCTTCGGCCTCTCAAAGCGTTGGGATTACATGCATGAGCCATTGTGCCCGGCAGTTCATCTATTTTTGTTGCTTATAGTGTTGAATCACAGGACTATGTCACCATTTATTTACCTATCCAGTAGGAATAGCATTTGGGTTGGTTTCTTGTTTGGGATCACTGGATTGGACTGCTGTGAAACTTGTGTATCCTTCGATGCACATACGTAAACACTCATAATGGATATGTACTCCACAGGAATGGAATTGCAATAGTGTGTATGTTCAGCTTTAGTGAATGAAAGTGCCAGACACATTTCCCAAATTACATTCAGTTAGTATGAATTTACACTCCCATGGCAGTTTAGGAGAGTTCTGTTTGTTTCATGTTGTAGCCAATCCTTGGTGTTACCAGGCTTTTCACTTTTAGCCATTTGACTAAGCAGGGAGTGGTATCTCACTGAGCTTTCAGTTAGCATCTTCCCAGTTGAGCATTTAAAAAAAATGCTTATTGACCATTTGGATATTTTTGTGTGATGTAGTGTTCCAGGTTTCTCTGTTTTTTTTTTTTTTTTAATCTAAATTTTAATTAATTAATTAATTTAATTTTTGCTGCATACTGTATCTGACATTTCTCCCCATGTTATCTTTCCCCACCCCCTGCTGTCTCTCCCCTAGCCCCCACAACTGCCCCCAGTGTGTGATGCTCCTCTCCCTCAGTCCACGTGTTCTCACTGTTCAGTACCCACCTATGAGTAGAACATGTGGTGTTTGGCTTTCTGTTCCTGTGTCAGTTTGCTGAGAATGATGGTTTCCAGATTCATCCAAGCCCCTACAAAGGACACGAACTCATCATTTTTTATTGCTGCATAGTATTCCATGGTGTATATGTACCACGTTTTCTTTGTCCAGTCTAGCATTGATGGGCATTTGGGTTGGTTCCAGGTCTTTGCTATTGTACACAGGGCTGCAGTGAACATATGTGTGCATGTGTCTTTACAGTAGAATGATTTATAGTTCTTTGGGTATATACCCAGTAATGGGATTGCTGGGTCAAATAGAATTTGTATTTCTAGGTCCTGTCTGGTTTTTTTAAACCAGGTTTTGTCTGTTTGTTTTGTAGGCATTCTTATATTGTGGTTATGAGGGTAGTTTTATATTGGAAATATCTCTTTCCACTTGGCAATTTGCATTTTTGCTTTTTTATTGGTGTTATATGATGAATATAAAAAGGATGTTATATTCCAGAAATTAAGTTTACTCTAGAAATGCCGTGTTAGTTTAACATTTGAAAATCAGTCAGTATAATTTTTATGCCAGCATTTAGGGAATGTGGGTGAAGGGGATGTGGGAATTCTTTGTACTTAGCTTGTACAACTTTTCAGTCTGAAATCATCACAATAAAAAATTAAGTACAAAAAGAATTATTACTATATAATTGATGTGTTTTGATGTTTTAAGTAATAGTATATCTTAAATATCTATCATTTTCTAATTGCTTGTTTGTATATAGAAATAAAGTTGATTTTTGGAGATTTGTATCTGACATCCTTAGTAGATTCATTTCTCCTAATAGTGTGTATGCTCTTTTGAAATTTTTTATGTTTACAATTATGTCATCTCCAAGTAGTGACCAGTTTTATTTTCTAATCTTAATGCCTTTTGTGGTTTTTTTTTTTTTTCTTTATTTCCTTAGCTAGGACCGCTCATAATTAATAGAAGTGATGATGATAGATATACTCATTTCATTCCCAATCAGTTTTAAGGGGGAAACTTTTACTATTTCATCATTGAATATGATGTTTGCTGCAGTGTTTTTGTTTGTTTTTTTGTAGATAACATTTATCAGATTGAGGAAGTTCTTCTATTCTTTGTTTCTAGTGGGTATTAAATTTTATCAGATGCTTTTTTCCTCCAAAACCTGGGGGTTTTGTTTGTTTTTTCTTTCTTGTGTTAGTATGGTAAATTACACTGATTGATTTTCAAGTGTTAAACCAACATGGCATTTCTGGAGTAAACCTGATTTCTGAAATATATCATCCTTTTTATATGTCACTACATTCTATGTGTCAATGTATGGTGGTATTTTTTAAATCTATGTGTTATGAGAGAGATTAGTTTTATTACTTTTCCTTTTTTGCATGTTCTGGGTTAGGGTTTTTTTCTGGCTGGCCTTATAAAACAAGTTAGAAAATGCTTTCTAAATTTTTGTTCTCTGTATGGATTATCATAAGATTGTTGTGATTTCTTAATTTTTAGAAGAATTCAATCATCAAGCCAGTTGGACTTAGAGATTCCTTTATGAAAAGGTTTTTAATTATGGATTCAAAATTTTTAATACTGGCTTTTCAGATTTTTCAGTAATTCTTATGTTGATTTTGATAAGTTCTTTTTTTATATTTGGCAGAAATGTGCCCATTCTAAAATTCCAAAATTATTGCCAGAAATTGTTCCTAAGATTTTTAAATATGTTTTTAATGACTGTAAGATTTCAAAATTAAGTGCTGATGCTGGTAATGTACAGTCACTCTTTTCTTGATTAGTGTTGCTAGAATCTATTTAATTTTTTTTTTAGAACCTATTTAATTTTATTGTTTTTTCTCCCATTGAACTAACCTTTTGTTTTGTTGAATTTTTTTTTTCTTTTCCCTCCTCCCATGTACCTTTGTTTTCTTTTGATTTCTGCTTTTGTCTTCATTATTCTCTTCTACTTTTGAGGGGATTAAATTGGTATTCTTTTTCAGGTTTTTGAGATGGAGACTTAGGTAGTTTAGTCTTTTCTAATATATGCACTTCAGTGTTACAGATTTCCCTCTAATCACTTTAGCCTTATCCCACAAAGCTTTGTCTCACATATTTATTATCACTTAGTTCATAGTATTTTCTCATTTTTATTTTGTTTCATTTTGTACCATGGATTATTTAGAAGTATATTGCTTATTATTATTTTTTAATGTATTGGGCTCGTCTAATAATCTTTTAAAAATATATTTCTTAACTGCAGGCTAAATTTCTAGAAATGGTATTGCTGGATCAGAAGGTATGGTGAATATCTGGACTTCTGGTCAGTATCACCACAGCCTCCAAATAAGAGTATACCAATTTATACTTCCTATAATAGCATGTAAGAGTGTCTAATATCCCACTCCCACCAGTACCAGGTGTTATTTTTTTAAAAGTTCTTGGCCAATTGCAGTGTCTCACACCTCTAATCTAAGCACAAATTTAACCAAGCATGGTGGTATCCTGTAATCTCAGCTACTCAGGAGGCTGTGGCAGCAGGTTTGGTTGAGCCTGGAGTTTGAGGCTACAGTGACCTATGATAGCGCCACTGCCCTCCAGCCTGGGTAACAGAGCAAGACCCTGTCTCTTTAAAATAAAATAAAAGTTCTTGCTAATTTGATGAGGAATAATGTGTCTTTGTTTTAAGATGTGATTTTTTTTTTTCAGTTCCTGCTTTGGTCATATTTTTACTGACCAGTTTTTTTTCCTCATAAGTTGGCTGTTCTTGTTGCTTGCTGATTTAATTTGGGCACTCACTAGTCTGTTTGTTTATGAGCTTTTAAAAACCAGCAGAAGAATGAACCAGGTACATCTCCATTCTAGAATCACAGCACTGTGGGTTAAGGAGAGATGATGAATGTCTGGTACTATGGCAGAGTAGATCCAAAGTCTGGAAGGTGGGAAGAAGAGAAGGCCGAAAGTCTGGATAAATGAATATGAAGAGGGAGGAGGAGAGGGAGAAGGGAATGAAGAGCCATATGTGTCCACTCTGGATGCCTGGGTGCTTACTGAGGCTTTTCACAGAGTTTGGAAACCCAGGAGGGTGAAGGAATATGAAAGAATGTGATGAGTGATTTTGTGGAAGTCAAAGTGCCTGAAAGACATTAAAGGCATCTGTGGTAGGTAGTAATAGGAGTCAGGTTTTTGCTCAAGACAGAGAGGACCTAGTTGGAGAGAAATACGGGGATTGTCTGCATATAAGCCAGACGTGTAAAAGCTCAAAAAAGATTTGAATAGGTTAATGGATTTTAATTGCACTTGGTTGTAAGAAAACCTTGGAAGGCTTGGGTTAAGAGGTTGGACTTCCTAGAAGGCAACCATGTCATTTCACAAATGAGTCATTCCCTGATAATTTTGTAAGAAATGTATTGGATAAGCAATGTATAGCCTGATCTAGAATGGTCATTAAAGTACGGTAAGCTCAGGCAGATGCTGCAGAAGATGAAGAAAAGAAATCCGATGTTTTGTGATGTTTCCCCAATATCATTACACATAGTCCAACATACGATTTTTGTTTTCTTTTGTTTTGTTTTGTTTTTGTTTTTTGTGGGGTTTTTTTTGACACAGTCTTGCTCTGCTGCTCAGGCTGGAGTGCAGTGGTGCAATCTTGGCTCACTGCACCTCTGCCTTCCGGGTTCAAGTGAGTCTCCTACCTTAGCCTCCCAAGTAGCTGGGATTACAAGTATCCACCACCACACCCAGCTAATTGTTGTATTTTTAGTAAAGTCAGGGTTTTGCCACATTGGCCAGGCTGGTCTCAAACTCCTGGCCTCAAGTGATCCGCCCACTTCAGCCTCCGAGAGTGTTGGGATTATGGTCGTGAGCCACTGTGTCTGACCTATGATTTGGTTTTTATTTTCTTTTAGGTTACTGTCATTAACACTTCTGACATTTTTATCTTGTTACCTTGATTCAGTATTTATGTAGAACTAATCCTTACCCTTGTATCAATCTTTCATCCATTCATCCGTATCTATCTATATCCTTTTCTAATTTTTATTGGATCCCTTCTGTTTATATTTTCTTTTAAATGCCAAATTTTGAGGGGTAGTATTATCCTTTTAAAAAGAGCAGAGATTCCAGTGTTTTAGCCAAGACCTTTTCTTATTTTTTCTCTATAAATCCTGTATTTGCCTAGATGCTTACAACTAAAATGTGTGTATTATTTTTCTTTCCTATCCTAATTGGATATGAGTAATAATGTTAAGTTGTAAACCTTTAAGATGTTGAGTGTAGTTGTTAAACCTCCCATCCTGCCTTGTTGAAACCCTAAGTTTCTGAGCTCGCTATTAGGAAGCACAAAATCATGGGTGGTTCTTCTCTGCTTCTTCTGAAATAAATTAACATGAAGTGCCATCTCAACTGACAGCATAAATGCCTGTGAAACTTTGAAATTGCACAGTGTAGTGGAGAGTGGTTATGAGAACATAGCCCCTGGCCTCACTCTGATCCTTAATAGCTGTGTGACCTCTGATAGGTTTGGTCCTTGCCCCAGTTTCTCATCTCAAAAATAGTATAGAGGATAAGACTACTTATCACACAGAATAACCGGACTAAATGAATTTAAGTAGCTAAGCACTTAAAATACTACCTTGTACAGAGTAAGTACTATGAAAGTATTAAATAAGTGATAAAAGATCATCTTTCCTTTCATAGAATTTTGAACTTTAAAATTTAGTCAAATAGCTTATTTTAGTAAAACTGAGATCTAAGCCATTTATTCGATCTGAAATATTTTTAGTATCATAATTATTATCTTCATGTAGTATGAAATTGTACTCAAGAAGGGCTGTTTGGTCAAACTGACAACTCTGTCAAGTGTCTGCTGTGGGTGTTTCTTATTGTTGGTGTTTGATTTGCCTTTGATGTGTCAGTTTTTGGCTGATGAGTAATTATCTGAATACTGATAACTTGTTGGAGTCGAGTGTAGCCCTGAGTACTCAGTCTGAATAAAGCATTTGGTTTTTGTAGCCCAGAGAACCTTAAATGTGACTTCTCTTCATTTTAGTCTGTAAACTTGTCCATTAGCTGCATTGAAAAGTGATTTTTGATTAGTACAATCAGTAAACATGGGATCTTTTCTGTGATTGCCATACTGATTAGGTAAATTGTCACTTCAGAAGCTATGGGCAAAGCTTGGTTTACGTGGCCTTAGAGCTCTAGAAAAGGGATAAGTTTTTAAAGACCAAAGGAAAAAATTAACCATCATTTTTCCACTCTAGCCTGTACCTTTCTGAAGTGCAATTCACTATCTCACAATTTTTTTTCTTCCTCTCAAATAGATCTCCTGTTAGAGCCATACAAATGAATGATAATAAGTTTGTTTTACCATCTACTTCATTACTGATCAGCCAGGAAATATTTCTGCTTTATGAATACTTCCAGGCTATATATGTTACTAAGAGCCATATGAAGAAATTTGGTTAAAAGTAGCCTTGAAGTATTTCTTGGAGCCTTTTTATTTTTCTTTTTGGATTGAAAACAAGGGGTATTTTAATAATTGCATCAGAGTTTATTGAAACTTTGAGAAAATTTGCGTAGGTTTTAACAAAAAACTGTAATTTTTGTATGTACTGAGTTTATGTGGAAAAAAAATTGTCCTGGAGGTGAGAGAGAGAAAATGGAAATTGGAGAGGCACCCGGCACACTAGAAGTCATATCTTCAGAACGTTTGCTGTTTTTTAAGATACTTCAGGGTGTATAAGTTAGACAATTAAGGAGTATTTCCTCCTCTGAAAAAAAGCATTTATACTTAGTAAACTTTACGTTATAGTTCTACTTAAAAATATTACTGTGCTTAATCTAAAAAAAGCATGTTTAAATCTAATGAATATATATTATGGGTGGTGATGGCTTCATCTCCATTCACACAGTTTCTAGGAGAAAATATTTAAGTTTTTTTCCCCATCTTTATTTTTCTTAAAACATTAGGTTAAGTGTTTCTGAAGGTTTCGCTTAATGTAGATATATCTTTGTATTGTCTTCATTCAATTTTAAATTTATTAGGGAGCCACTGTGGAAGCTTTCATGAATACCATGGAGAATGTGGTATACTGTGATTAAAACATACATAAAGATGGAATATGAAAATGGGCTTCTGGGGGAAAAAAAACCTAAAGAGACATGAGGCAACCACAATATGGAATTAAGTCTTAATGGGAAAAAAGGGTGTGTTTCCAGGGTAACCGCAGGGATTCTGGGGCATGTGAAGTACAGAGGTAGACAGAGG
This sequence comes from Aotus nancymaae, assembly GCF_030222135.1. NCBI lineage: Eukaryota > Metazoa > Chordata > Mammalia > Primates > Aotidae > Aotus > Aotus nancymaae. The sequence continues at coordinate 4,384,197 of NW_026988412.1, read as the reverse complement.
TCCGGAAGAAAATATTTCTTTTGCCTTATGTTATATTTGCAAATTTTGTATATATAAAGGCACTAAAATGAAATACTTCTGGGAACATTTTAACTGATTCTCACTGAACTAATTTTATGCATGATATTTTGAAAAAGTGGGTCAAACATTGATTTTACTTTCAGTAGATTACTTTCTCACAAATGGTAACTCATCGAAAGTCATATATGCAAATATATATCTTAAGTTTTCCCATAGAAATAAATCATACAAATGAAGTTTTTACTATTATTGTAAGAATTTTTTACTTTTACCTCTTCAGAAAATTGATTTTCTGTTAGTGTATAGTCTGTAGTAATGACCCAGAACTTACTCTGGGCCTAGAGTGGGGAACTTTCTTCCTCTGTTTTCTGTGGAGGGTGTGGTGATCAGCATCCTCTGCATTGTTACTCAGTTTGACTGCTAGTAGTTTGACTTTTAAGAGATAAAAAAGGAACTTAATTCTAATTGATTAAAGATTCTTTTAATTCACAATGGGAATCTGCCTGAAAGTGACCACTGGTGAAGGGCTTCCTGTACCTTTCTGAGAGAGGTGGGTTTGGCTCCCATCGGTATGACTGCAGGAAACTTTTCCAGCTGGCCATGGACTGAAGTGTGGGTGGGCTGTGGCAGCTGCAGATGGCTGCCCCCTCTTCAGGTAGTTTGTCCACATACGGAAAACTTTCTTCACTCTGGCCTTCTCATCATGTCGAGATGGGAAGGAAGCCCAGGGCTGAGGTTGCCAGTTGTGCGTTAGAATCATTCTGCACAGCCAGATATTTTACTGGTTCTGTGTTCTTGGTCATGGCGTTTTTAAAGCATGATTCTACTTTTTTCTTTCTTTCTTTCTCTCTTTCTTAAGTAAAAACTGTATATATTTTTGGTTTCTAACCAGAGATAAGCTTTCATCTCTTCTTTAAGAAAGTAATTTTGAAAAGCATTTTTCTAGTTTGTATTTCTATTAAAATGTGAGCCTGAATACATTATGGTAAGCCTTGTTGTCCTTGGTCTCGGGAGTCTAGAGGAGGTTACTGTCCTCGCACGCTGAACTCATTAGACAACTTCTGGAGCCAGCAATTTTAATTAGGTCACAGCAGACCCCGCTGAAGGTGAGGTGACTGCAAGTTCTGGTTCGTTGATATAGATAGGTCCAGATGTTTCTTTCATCCCATTTATCCGTCAGTTTATATAAAAGAGCAGGAGCCATTTAACTGTTTCTTCTAGTGAGATGATGTTGCTAGTTCAGCTTTGTGTTACAAGAAGACTATCAGAAAAGATGGAGAAGTGGGTGGTCCCTTCATTAATGTGTTCACTTGGTTTGTGTTGGAGAGATTGTGTGTACTGTGCTTTACATTAATGATAGCAATTTATGCCTTCAGAAGGAAAAGTTCAGGATTTCTGTTGTAGATACTATTAATTCAGTTTGTATTCTGTTTATGAAAAAGAGCTAAACCTTTTATACAGCATTTAAAATATAAATGTAAAAACGGTGTATAATACACACATACACACACACAGAGAGAGAGAGAGCAAGAGGATTGTGTGAGTTTAGTGGCCAGGGGTTACTAAAACTATTTTATCAAAGGAAAAATACTAAAAATTTGCTGACCTTGTTGCTTTTTACATTTGTGGTGTGTGTTGTTATGATACTGGTTTATTTGGTTTGCAGTCTTTCTCAGATTCTTTTCAAGAACTTTTAATTATAAAATGTATGAGTAGTTGAATATTGGTTACTTTGAAAAATCTTCTTAACCCTTTTCTGTTTCTTTTCCAGATATGAGGCCCCAGGATTCCTGGCGAGGTCCTCCTCCCCTTTTCCAGCAGCAAAGGTTTGACAGGTAATATTAAAGCAGACATGACTTTTAAATACTTTCTCACACCAACATTTGGGGTTTATGGGTTTTATGGAAGCTAAAAGCTCTGGTTTGAAATGTACTTTTTCCCACCAAAAACAATTTCCCTCATACCTATCCTTTAGGAAAATACATAGCTAATACTTTAAGACTCGTGTTTAATATACTTTCCTACTTTTCTTGGTTCTTGGCCTTTATTTTATTGATGCTTTTGAGATGCCCTGAAAAATGCAACACAGCTTAAAACTGTATTAGGTTTTGGTCAGGCTAAACAAATTTCTTTTTAGAAGGGTTGTGCAGCTTAATGAGGCATAACTAATGGTGTTCCACTTTTATCATTTCTGTGCGGGCAGTGCAGCGTTAGTACAGACCAACCATTGATTCTTGCTACAAACCTCTTGAAGTCCTAATCAGCTTCTTTGGTACAACTTTTTCAAGGCTGACAAGCCTATTGTAGGGCAGTGTCACTGTAGGTCAGTAGTTATTAGTTGCCACTGAAAACAGTTTCTTTAACTACTTAAGACTGAACTGAATTAAATGCAGAAGGGACTCAGAAGAGGATTATGGGATCTGCAGTCTAATAAGTACCATGGATTGGGAAGAATGTGACATGGTTTAATAACAAGGGATGTTTAACATGTATTTCTTCATTGATAAGTTGTGTGCCTCTAAGTCAGATGGACTCTATATGATAAAACAGCTAGGCACATTATGAATAATTAAACATCTGTAGAATAATTTTTAAAGGCCAGCTTTAAAGTATATCATTTCATGAAGGTTTTGCCTTCCCAGTCTTAATCTGTTTTATTCTCTTGGTCTCTGCCATGTTAACAGTCTCTAATCTGTTCACATCTGAAATGAATAAAGTGTTTTTATATATGGGGTTCTAAATGCAGCTCCCCTTTTAAGAAAACTTTGTAACTCTTTAGAGACTCCAAAACTTCATTTCACTGTTTTCTTTAACAAGATAAAAGGAATCGTGTTATTCAGTGTTTACTAATAGTATCAGCTTAGTGCAAGTCTTATTAAATAATAGTACTAGCAATGTGTGTAATGTTTTGTTTTTAGTGTATGTTCTGAAAGAACACAGTGTGTGTTTCATTTTCTTCAGTAGCACCAATTCTAAGCAACAATTAAATGAGTAAGGGGTAAATGTTTCCCAAACTATATACTTGGTTTCCCTATCTTATTGCTCACTTTCCGTATGAATAATCATGAATGTTTGTCTGCTTACAAAATGTTAACACTGTGTTAACATCCTTTAGTAAGAATGATTTCACTTATTCCTCCCTACAATGCACTGAAGTAGATGCTGTTATTTTTAGATTTTTGCAAAGGAAGAAAGTGAGGCACACAGAAGTTCAGCAGCTTACCTAAGGTCACTCTTTTGTGCCATTCTTTACCAAGAAACTTTTCACTGGAACAAAACTCATCAGAATATTTACTCAGAACATAATATAAAGATGTAGGGACTTCAAAGGAAGTAAAGGATCTGTTTCCACTTCTGAGGCCCCAAACAGCTTTCCTTCCCTCGGTTCGCATTAAAAGTTTTCCTAAGATCATCATCATTGTCCCTTCCCTTGCCCTCCTGTCCATCAGGTTTTGTTCTTATTCCACCCTACTGACTTTATGAACCCAGAAGGTTAGGGACAAGTTTTGTGAGGATGTTTTTTGTTGTAGTTTTAGTTAAATACTAAAATCCTGCCTGAAATCAAAAGGTAAATGTGAGCATAATAGAGTTCTATCTTAAAAGTTTTACATCACAGACATTTAAGAAATACACCATTTCACTCCACAACTAGGTTTTACCAGCCTGTAGTTGAGTATGTTTCCACGGCACTATTCTGAGTGTTTGTTGAGAGTCTTATTAAAAAAGAATTTTGAGTGTCTTTTTTTAAATGACATTGCATTTCTTGAATAATTTTCTACCTTAAGACAGTGTATTTAATCTATATATCAAGTAGTAAAATTACAACAGGAACATCCTCCCCACACCGGCACAGCCTAGAATTAATAGATGCCCAGTATTGGAGTTCCCTTTGTGACTTGAGTTCTGCCACATTGTTTGGGTTCTTCTTGTCAGTGGAGACCTCTCTTCTTCTGTCATCTGCAAGTCAACCATTTAGTTTTTTACCTATGGGTGTTAAACTCAATCATGACAAATATTTGAAAACTCTTTATTTTACCATATATATACATTTAAAATATCCAGATTGATAGTAATTACTTCATATCACCAGTAACTTTTCAAAACAGTAATTTGGAAACTTAAGAATATTGTTGCCATCTCCAATGCCCAATGGCTCAAATAAGTTGTCTTAGTTATTAACTTCGAATTTTTATTGATTGATTGATTAATTGAGAAAAGGTCTCACTCTCTTGCCCAGGCTGGAGTGCAGTGGCATGATCTTGGCTCACTGCAGCCTCTGCCTCCCAGGTTCGAGCAATTCTCGTGCCTCAGCCTCCCAGGTAGCTGGGACTACAGGCCCACACCACCATGTGTGGCTAATTTTTGTATTTTTTTTATTAGAGATGCAGTTTCAGCATGCTGCTCAGGGTGGTCTCTAATTCCTGGGCTGAAGTGATCTGCCTGCCCTGCCTCCTGGAGTGCTGGGATTGCAGGCTGAGCCACTGTGCCTGGCCTAACTGCTAATTTTTAAAAGTTAGGGTGTGTCAGTCTCTGTGCTTCCATCCCAGATTTTTTTGCAAATTATATAATTAGTCTACACATATGATAAACTTGTGGAAAATAAAGGTCTTTCTGTCATAAAAGTCAGAAGAGGGTAGTACATGACATTGTTGCTTTGTTCTTCTGTTTAATTTTAATTATTGATAATTTTTTTTCACAAAAATTATCTTTGTCAAAAACAGTATAAGTAATTCAAATAAAAAGGAGAACTTTCTGTTTTTAAACTGTGGCTTTGTTCTTAACCTACTTTTTGGAACATAAAATAGTTGAATTGCATTTATAATGTATATTATTTATGCCAGCAGATCTTCCTAAAACTCAATTGAGTGAATTTTATTATTGTAAGACTTGAAAGAAAAACTGATCACAGTTAATATAAGATGTGAATTGCATTTTTAGCCTTTGGGTTTTGCATTAATTGGCCCAGTTTTGATGAGACTGGTTACAGCACAAACCTTAGCCCTTCACTCCTGCAGAAACTGGAGAGACCATTCCTGTCTCTGCACATGGAGCTGTTTTTGCTAAAACAGATGAGGCATCCTTGCTAAAATATGTTTTTGCTAGTAATTATCCTGAAAAATAATTAAAATCCCTAGCCGTATGCATTTTCTTTCTGAGATACTTTTTTAATTGTATTCTGAATTATTTATATTGTTAATAGAGCTGTGGTTTCAGCTACCAACTGTAAAGAAAAGCTTTAGCCTTTCTAGAGTTCTTTAGAGAGCAGTTCTTCTCTTCAAGCCATCACACAAAAATAATTATCTTTGGTGTTGTTTTAATATAAAGAAGGCAAGCTCCAAGTGAAGGGAGGAGAGTGGGGGCAGAAAGGTTGGATTCAGGCTTGAATAGGTGTGAGAAGAATGCTTTACCCAATGAGCCCAGTACCGGGCTTTTTTTCCCTAAGACCTCGGAAGTGAAATTCTTATGCTGATATGGTTATAACTGGTTACCAGCTAGTCAGCACTAAAATGAATTTAAAGTTTTATTGAATTCCTCCTAACATGGTCAGTAGCCTCAAAGCTTCTAATGTTAAAATATACTGGAGCATTTGCCTCTGTTCTTTGTAGTGAATTCCATAAAATGGAAGTTATGGAAAGTGCCTTAAGGAGAAAGTTAAGTCTTAAAAGGTGATTGCCTTTGAAGGTGTATGCTTGCTACATTGTTTATATGACAGTTTTTAATTAAGTTATGATTTAGTATATTATACCTGTTGCTTTGCATCTGCAAAGTTAAAATAGGCACTTGAAGACAATTAAAACATTTCTTTCGACTAGTAATCTGGGACAGCAAACTGGGTTATAATAGCCGTTGAGTCTGTGTTCCCATGTAAACTGTACACCAAATGCCAGTCAGCCCATGCCAATTAGTGCTCATGTTGCTAGGTCACCGTGGTCAATTGAAAGCTGCATCAATAGAACTTGAAAAGGTTTCCTCCCAATCAGACCTTCTGACATATTGAACAGAATAATGGATGGGAAAAAACAGCCAAGTCCCCTACCCTGGATTCAAAATACTCAGCAGTAAGAATTCATTTGCAACCTGCAATTAACTAGAAAGAATGGATCCAAGAATGAGTCTGGACATTTTTGAAAATAAAGCTTCATTCTCCTGTCTTGTACATGTTTACTCTTTGGATAGCATCTTAAATGTAGCCAACCTGGTGATCTTGGGTCTAAATCTTTAAGTGACTAAAAAGGAAATTTTCCAATTGAAAATGAACAAAATAATTTTTAAAACGCAGAACTTCTCGGTGGAGTTTAAACATCCATTGTAATAAATGCTGATGCTTCATGAAACATGTTAGATTATACTGGATATAAGGGACACAAAGGCCATTTGGATATTCTGCATTTTATGTGATAAATCCAGGCAAATTGGATTGTATAAAAATTTGAGGATGATACCTACTGATTTTAGGCTTTGTGCTATAAAATAGGCATGGCTACTGATGTTAACCTGGTACTTTTCCACAGAGGCGTTGGGGCTGAACCCCTGCTGCCATGGAACCGGATGCTGCAAACCCAAAATGCAGCCTTCCAGCCAAACCAGTACCAGATGCTAACTGGGCCTGGTGGGTATCCACCCAGACGAGATGATCGTGGAGGGAGACAGGTAAATGGGCTGTGGGATGAAAAGCATACTGCTCACCTTTTATTTAAACAAGCCTCTCAGGAATCCGTATTTTCTTACTAACATTTCTGGAGAAGATATTAGAGTAGCCTGGCTGAACTTGGCCTATCATAAAAAACGTATATGCGTTGAATACCTGCCTCACCAAATAGGTTATATGCCTTGAAGATGCCGAAGAATTTCTAACCCCAAAGCCCTCTGAATCTTAGCAGTCAGTGATAATTAGTCCTCCAAATACAGTAAGTCACCAAAACACATTGTTTTTCCTTTAAGGAGATTGTTCTTTAGGAGAAACTAGATCCCTCATGATGAGTGATGTTTTTTGGGAGCTGAAAGTAAGAGTCTATCTACTTTTTCAGCTGTTGTCTTTATTCATTTTAGAAGTCCCCTATCTTGATTCATCTGCTATCCTTCCTTATAAAAGAAATCTCTGCTTGATAATCTTTCACATATTTTTCTTCTCAATGTAAGCAGCTGTATCACTGAATGAATATCATAATACCTAGACAAATTTATATAGTATATTTGTGAATATTACAAAATGAAGTATATGTAAGCTTCATTTCCTTCTATTTACAGCATCCAGTTTTAGCAGCATTTAAGACTGAGGTCTATTTGACATAATTTACTCCAGCAATTTGACACCCTGGCCAGTATTTACATGCTCTTAATGAAATCCTTACTAGAGAACAAGATGGGAATGCTATGATTCAGAGTGTAATGTTTATGGAGTTTGGCACCTGCAGTGATTTGAAGTGGTTTTTAAATTGCTTACCTGGTATTGCCTCCAGGCCTTTTGCAGTGCTTCACATATTAATTAGTAAGACTTCTCTTCTCACAGATAAGGCACACATTTTTATACTTTTTTTGATGTATTCTTAAAAATATGTCCACCTTACAAGAAAATTGCAAATAGTTAATGTCTTTTGAGAAGATTTTGTTACAGTTTATTTAAATCAGTTTATAGAATTTTGGTTTGAACTTTTTCCACCCAAGACTTCTAAAAATCCTATCAGTGAATTAAGGCTCTTTATATTACTATGGGGTTAGGTAGCAGTAGGCAATTTCAGTGATGAGCATTTTTGAAGTGAGGACATATTTGTAACTGGAAGAAACCCTGGAGAATGTGTAGTCTAGTTACCTCATTTTCCAAGACAGGAGCTGACACCCTGAAAACCTCACACAGTTAGTTGGTCAGCAGAGCTGGGGCTGACTGCCTAGACTGCTGACCCCAGTTCATCCATTTCCTCCCTCCTTGGAGATCTTCCCTTTAAAGGAACTCTCTGCTGTTACAGGAGGTAAAATTCTCATTTACTTCGAAGATAGAAACCAATTGGTAAATTTATTATTATTTTAGGACTTTTTGAAAATAACATTTCTTCTTTCTCAAGTCTTTTTTCCACAGAGATACTTTTTATTACATTACAGTTGTTGAAGCACTATTAAATTGCAGACGTTTGTTGTTAAAAACGTAGAATCATTACTTCATTGTATTTTTAGTAAAGTTTTATGTGACCAAACAAGGCCTTAGCCTACATTCTGGCCTTAAGAGTCTGCACATGTTCGTATTTAAAGTACTGAAGCGCTCTCTGGGTGGCAAAATGAGGTGGGAGCGGGGTTTCATTTCAAAACCCTTAGAGGCCTAGAAAGGGACTTAAAATGAAGAGGTGTCATGTTTATCTTATGTTACACAGAAATGTTATTTGCAAGCATACTAGGATATGTTATAAAGGTCACCGCTAATGGATTGTGTAATAACCTTAATGTATCACTTAATGCCCTACTCTTTATTGCTAAATTAAAAAAAAAATCCCTAAAAATTGCTCATGTGGCTTTAACTGACTTAGCAAGCTTTTGCCTTGGTTAAAGCAAAGTTACTTTCCTTGTGTAGTAAGTCTAAATTGATGTCGGTATCTTACCACAATGTGACTTGAATTACTACTGCTAGGGTGATGGGAAAATTGAGAACCATTGTCTGTACACATTGTTTATACAAAACACTGTAGTTCATTTGTGATTGTTAAGGTTTTTTTGTTTCGTTTTCAGTAACAGCATTTGTGCTGGCCTCTAATTTTGCAGCAAGTTTGTGTTAAAGCTCTGGATCAAGGCACCTGTTTATGGGCCTTTCCACGTGCTGTACCTTTAACACATACTCAGCTTCCTTATGATGTGTTTTTCCATGGAAGTGTAAAATTAACTGACTTGCAGGAGTATTGGTCCAGAAAATAAAACTCTTTCGTTTATTTTCAGGGGTATCCCAGAGAAGGAAGGAAATACCCTTTGCCACCACCCTCAGGAAGATACAATTGGAATTAAGCTTTTGTAAAGCTTTCCCAGATCCTTTCATCATTCTCCAGTTTTATGCTATTTGTGGAAAGATTTCTTTCTCAAGTAGTAGTTTTTAATAAAACTACAGTACTTTGTGTATTTCTTTTAACTGTGTATATTTCTACTGATCTGATCACACTGTTTATGTTGCTTTCCAAAGATGTATGTTGCATAATACAGTGGATCTGAATTTATTATTGCTTATAAAACACATTTGATGGAAGAGGAGTACTGGTTTTTCATTATGATTAAAAATGAAGCCAGCTGTGGATTTCAAAACACAGTGTATTCTAGATCTAAGATCCATGCTGATTTTTATTGCACAAGAATTAGGTTTGAACTCTTGAGCTGGAACCCTCAGCAAACTAGAGTATATATTGTTCAGTATTTCTTTGGAAACGTTTCATTAATGTACTTGTCTTACAGAAATTTCTGGACTGGACTTTAGTAAAAAAATAAAGTTAAACTTTTAAAACTCTGTTCTTGTGTTCTTGTTCTTTTGCAGTATTTCACCTTTGAAAATCTTGACCAAGCACGGTGTTTTAAAACTAAATTTGCAGAAAACGATTTCTGCAGTCACATGTCCAAAACAAAAGACAATAAAGTCAATGAAGAAGTAGATTTAAAAAATAGGGTCAGCAAGACGTAACAAAAGCGTTAATTTTGTTGTATTGGTATGTCAGTGACTGGTCTGGCTAACTAAAAAGTCTTTGTGAGATAACTTATTTACATTTTTACAAATTTAATATAGACTTGTGCTCCAGTTTTAAGGATTTGATTTAAATCTTCAAGTTGACAGATTTTAATTAATGGTCAAATAGTCTATGTTCCTTAGCATATTTTTTGTTATTTCATTAGATTGCAATTTGTACTCATGTTTTTTCTTGCTACCAAGCACACTATAAATTGTTCAAATGTGTGTTTGGAGTTCACATACAGTACTTACATATGCATTTTCATTTGATTGCCAAAAGAAATTTAGATACATGTATAAAGACTTGCTTTGTTTCAGTTTTTCCCTCCTAGCCTAAGATTGTGAGGTAAAGTTTCTCTTTGACCTTCTGACTTAGGACATTTTTGCTTTAATTTTCAACTGAAGCATACTTGTTAAACTTTGTGGGGGAAGGAAATCTCACCTTAACCTTGAGTAGGAAGGTGTTTTGTAGCTATTGAGTTCATTGCTAATGATGGGTGACCAAAGCAGGATCCTTTATTGTTGAGACAGTCCCTCCATTAGGAATTACCAGTACAACGCTTACATAGCGACTTCAGTGAACAAGTAATAATGTCTTCTATTAAATTTCTCTGTAAGTTTTTCTCTCAAATAAAAATGTATATAGCTATCTCAGTAAAGCATTGCATATTCGAAGGGAGTTTATAAATTTTTTTTTTTTTTTTTTTTTTTTGAGCCGAGTCTCGCTCTGTCGCCAGGCTGGAGTGCTAAATTTTTTTGTATTAGTAGAGATGGAGTTTAACCATGTTGGCCAGGATGGTCTCGATTTCTTGACGAGGCCCACCTCGGCCTCCCAAAGTGCAGGGATTACAGGTGTGAGCCACCGCGCTCGGCAATAAATGCTTTACTATTCATAGTTCATAGTCAAAACCAACAGTTCCACTCTATATTCTCAGATCTTTAGTTTTGGCTTAGTTCTATTTTAAGCTATCTTGAGACTGATTCAGTTTTTGACAAGGTTTAAAGCACTGTTTGGAAGACGTCTGAGCACAAGACCTGATGGAGAAATTGAAGATGGTAGGTGTGTTCTGCAGAACAGGCAGGTGTTCTCTGAGGGGTCCCTGCCAGCTCGCTGAGCCAGCTTTAGACCCTGCTCCGTTCCTTCACCTTTGCTTCTTTCTCTCCATCCTTAGTCTTCATCTCTTTCCAACTTGTCTCCACGTTGGAATCTTCCAGGAAAATGCCTTGTTCATTTCAATAAGTAAAAGGTTTTTTAGAGCTTTATGTGAAATGTTCAAAGCTGTACATACCTCCTCCAAATTTTTATGTAAAAATAAAGTAATTGGGCCAATTTTAAATAGTTACTTGTACGCGATTATATTCTCTTTAAACACATTTTTTCAGGGTCTCTTATTAAAGTTCTTAAAAAAAAAAAAAATCTTAGAACCTGGAAACAGCCTGACTACTGTGGTGTTAAGGGCCCGTAATGAGCAATTGTCTTCTCTTTTTAAATATCAAATGGGGTAATGTATGTTAATGTACAAAGCCGTCTACACACTGGCTTTAGATTGCCATTTAGCGTTACAAAGGCAAATTGGGTGTAATGAGCGATAGGTTAATTTTCGTAGGATGACGTGGGATGCCAGGAACTGGCCGGGTGAGGCTGGTGGCCCAGCACTCCCTTTACCGGACGCTTTGAGGCGGGGCGCTCCTGGACCGAATAGAAGGGCCCGGGGCGCGGCGACCTCGCAGCCGCGGGTGGGGGTAGATGGTGGCTGCACCCGGGACCCGCAGGCTGCTCAGAGCTCAGGTACTAGGTGCTTGGCTCAGTTTTCTCCCAGCAGGGTCGGGAAGCGCCAAACCCTTGCACGTGGGGCACGCGCCCGGCGTCTGAGTCTCCCTGGCGGCTCCCTCGCCGACGGGCCCAGCCCGCAGACCTCCCGGCTGCCCCTCCCGCGAGCCGGCCGCACGCACAGGCTTGGCGCGGAAAGCTCCTTCCCCCACCCCTCGGCGCACCCTCCTCATGGTCCTCACAGTGCTTAGAAATCTAAAGCCTAGACATTCCCTGAAGAGTCAAACTTAGAGTCCCTTATTCCTAGACTGCGGAGCGGCGCTCTGGCTCCGTCCTGCTGACTGACGCCTCCTGCCCACCCTGAAAGGGTCCTGGAGCTGCGATCCCGCCAGACTGTATTCCTGGTGATCGACTGCTCTACTATTTCCCATCAGGAAAAAGGTCAACAAACGAATGAACTAGCAAACGGCCCTTTCTCGATGGATTTCTCCTCCACTCACTAAAGCACTCCTCCTGTGGTGTTTCTCCATGCCGTATTTACGAAATAAGGGCCAAAAGAGAACAGGTGTTAACTGATGTGTGTGAAATAGGAATACAGCTGTTCACTACTGCAAAATAGTTTGCACAGCTTAAATTTAGGCAATGTTCCTAAACTTTTTTTTAGAAGTCACCTAAACAATTACTGACGATTACATGGAATTTTAAAAAACGAAAGGCATTTCATTCTATTGCAGGTAAACATTCTAAAGCGAAAACAAAACTCATCTCTCCCAGAAACTTTCATTACCTCTAAACTTAAAAACAAAAGCGATCTTGAAATCACAGTTATCTCCATGCTTACTGGAGAGTGTGAATTCCTTATGGGATGTGAATGCAGTTCACCAGTCTAGGCATCTTCTTTGAAACTTCCCCAGATGTTCACCAAATCCCATTAGTAGTGAAAGGGTATTTATATTTTATAAAATGTATCGTCGTTCTCTCACTGGGTTGCAGGATAACAAGTAATAGTGTTTCAAAAGACTGTACTCAAATAATTAACATACAGGGTTTCATTAACACATTAGTGTTATGGTAAGCAGTGAGAAAGTATTATCCATGCTTTGAACTGTGTCTGAAATTTGTGTTGCCACCACATAATGCATTATTTTCTCTTTGGCACAAATTCACATCTAAAAATCCAATTGATAGGTCTTTATATAATTATGGCTCACAAATTTGTTCTTAAAAGTCTTTTAAAATCAACAGTATTCAACGCAGTTAACAAAGCAAGTGTATGGAAGGAGCTTGCATTTAGTGAACAGGATTGTCTGATTTGTTTTAAATTGAAAGTAAACAGTCGCTAGCCGAATGGAGTTTGAACACAACATCTGTGTTGATAGAAGTCTGACTACTTGTTCTGACCATTAGGTTTTAGTTCTAAGCAAACTTAAATAGACGACAACTCGGTTACACCCCCATCCTTCCATATACAAAACACCCTTCTTGTGTCCTTCAAAACTGCACACACACACAGCACTTCAATTTACATCCCAACACAGATTACAGAAAAGTACCTGCAATTAATTCTTCTGTTCCTCTCTGCAACTTTGATTCTGGGTTTTGGTTTTCCATGCCTCAATTGGAAAAGATAAGTTAAATTGTTGTAAAACCCAAAAACATTTAGGAAAAGGTCACATCTGCAGAGTAAGCATTTTTGAAACAGGTTTGCTGTGGCCTCTGCCAAACTTTGAGGGGCCTTTGTTCCACTCAGACCCTGCGCCAGTCCTCCCTGTTGGTTGTGGAGACACTTATCCTCCTCTTCAGTTAATGAGTTTCACCTAGTCTGGCCGTTTGTGTTTTTATAAAAGATTTGCAAAACACTAATTGCAAAAAGAAGAAAACAGCTCTTGTTTTGCACTATTCAGAAGGTGGGATTCTATGGTAAAAATATTTCTATTTTAAGTTTCAGGAATCAAACCTTTCCCTAATTTCAGGATATACACACATACACTCAGTAAGTCTTTGGGTGTAGAATGTTAAGCCCTTTGCAGCAATTATTTCTGGCTTGGGTTTTTTTTTTTTTTCCCTGTTTAAAGATATGCTGAAAGGAAAAAGATATGCCCACACAAAATACACTTTCAGAAAATATTGTATATAAAAGTTGTTTCTTCTTAATGGTGACATATTTTTGAAAGAATGTGCACTTCTTCAGTCTAAAAGATTTTTTGTTCCAGAAATAAACTGTCCATTAAGACTCATTTTCTTTAAATGTTACCTGGAACCCTTGGACTATAAGCTGTTGTTTTTGTAGGTATTGGACTGTAACAACAAATACTGCAAACCATGTGGACTTTTAGAACGTTTTCTAGAAGTAAAATTTCAGAATTATAGTACTATTGTGAGGGAATCAACCTAATATAAAACATTTTGAAATCTGGCACATCAGTAATAGTTTTGCTAGCTTAGTTAACATTTCTAAAGTCACTTCTATTAATATACCCCCAAAACCGCAAGTTGAATTTCCTGGGGTGTATTGTACCATTTTCATACAAATTTGTTCAAATTATTTGTTCTTACATAAAATGTTTTAAAAATTAGATCTCATTATCTAAAAATTCTTTTACAGCCCCTTGATAGAGATTCCCTTGCTTCTTTAGTGTTTTTTCTCCCTCTGTGAAAGAAACTGGAGTTTAAAGTAATTACTATATAGAGCCTAGAAAACGTGCAACTTTAACTTCCTTCTTATGAATTCATGTTGCACATTCAGAAAAATGCTCCAACAATGAAGTGAACCACAATGTTTCAGCCCCAAGCTGTAATTCTAAAATTTCAAATGTAGAAGAGGTTTGGGGTCTCCGGTAATTGTTTTGATCATTTGCAAATCATGCTTTATCTGTGTTATTTCTTTAATTTTCATTAATTTTATAAGCACACATTCTTCAGCTTTTAGTATTTTTACTCCGATGCCAGTCATTTCTGAGTAAACTGAGCTGTGTTGTCACATCATGCCAACTAGTATTTTAAAAACACATCAAGCCTTGTATAAACTTAATGAAAAAGAAATGACCACTTGACTTTTAGAAAAAAGTACTTAAGTTTCTTTTAAGTTATATTTAAATATCCATTTGAAACATAGGAAATATAAATTGGCATATTAAAGAGTAAATACATTATTTGTACAATAAAACACCAACAAAACCAGTGCAACTCCTAAGTTCTAAATGTGGTGGAAAAATGACAAATATTTGAGTTACTTATTCCTTATATCTTCATTACAATTCAATAAATCACCTTACTCTCTTCTTGACATGCTTTGAATACAGATTAATTGATGTTAATTTTAGGAATTTTACTTGTTTGTTCTAGTACTTTATCAAGGTATTCAAATTCAGACAAGAAAGTACCTCAAAAAGAGTAAATGCCATGTCTACAGAAGGATAGGGTTATTTTTTCATTTGATTTTGGGAGACCTGATTGCATATACAAATAGCATACAACCTTTCTTTCTTATGGTGAGCTGCATCTTTGGGGGGGAGATCCTCTTTTAGGGTAACACACACTCATTTGCCAAATAATGATCAAAACATTTTGAAATCAGCATTAAATTTAAAAAGCTCCATCAATCCATATAATCAGTATTTTGATTATTTTGATTCCATTGCTCTATTACCTAAATGGCAATAATTCCTCTGCAATAATGTTGCTATGTGCATGATCGACCTTGAGCTACAATTCAATTTACTTTCAATCAAACATTAATGAAATTGCACTTAGGGGGCCCTTCGAAAATTAATCTCCCAAGATAAATTCCACTTCAAAAAAGACTCATTGTTAAAGCTGGGTTGATTTTTAGAGTTACAAACGCCAACAAACTTTGAGAGCTGTGGTTTTTTTGAACGCCGTGTGAACTTCTCCAGCTTTTCGCGTCATTTAAGAACTTCTAGAAGGAGAAAGTCACCACTTCAAAGCCTCGTAGCAAGATGTTACACAACTCGGTTTTGGGGCTGTCGCTCTCCCCCGCCCCCAGCAAAGAGGTTCACAGCTTGCCCCTCTCTGAGACCGGTTCGTTTTCGATCGCCGTTTACACGCGCGAGTCAGTTTCTGCATGCCTCCCCCATCCGTTCTAGCAGTTTCTCGCAGACCCTTCGGCCGCACCAGGACCTAGCCCGGGGACGCCCGCGCTATCACCACGTCCTGCCATAGAGCAGGTTGGCGCCCAGGACGCCACCGCCGTACTCCCCGGCGGCCGCGTCCAGGGCCGCCAGGCTGCCCGCCGGGCCGTGCAGCGCGGGCGGGCTGGGCGACAGCTCCTCCAGCTCGGGCGCAGGCGTCGGGGCCGGCTGCTGCGGGCCGGCCTGGCCGGGGGTGGGCGTGCTGGCACCGTTCTGGCACGGCTTGCCGTCCTTGACCAGCACGGGCACCGCCACGCGGCGCGGCGACGGCGGCGGAGGCGGCGGCGGGCCCAGGCCGCCCTCCTGCTGCAGCTGCTGCGCCGCTTTGTCCTTGGCCTGTCGCTTCATCTTGTAGCGGTGGTTCTGGAACCAGATCTTGACCTGCGTGGGCGTCAGGTGGATCATGCTGGCCAGGTGCTCGCGCTCGGGCGCCGACAGGTACTTCTGCTGCTTGAAGCGCCGCTCCAGCTCGTAGACCTGCGCCTGCGAGAACAGCACGCGGCGCTTCCTTCGCGGAGCGGCTGCCGCCGCCGCCGCCGCGTGTAGCGGCGCCAGCGACTTGGCGGCGTCCGCGATGCCGGTCAGTGACCCCATCCCGGCCACGTTCACGCCCGCCGACGGCCCCATGAACCTGGAGACTGGGGAAGAGGCCCAAGGGGGAAGGCGCGTGAGCTCCAAGCCCGCTGGGAGCCGGTCCAGCCGCCGCTCTCTTCACGCCCCGGCAGCCGCGACGCCGCCGGGCCCCTGCTGGATCCCAGAACCCCCTGAGCGCCGCGACCCCCGGCCCCAGCACGCCCCGCGCGCCCTCGGCGGATCCCAGAGCACCGCGCTCCCTCATCGGGTCCCAGGACCCCGCCCGCGTCGCCAATCAGGTCCCAGGACCCCCCGCGCGCCCAGGGGCCCAGGAAACCCCGCGCGTCCCAGGCGGCGTCCCAGGACGCCCCGCGCGCCCGCCCGGCCCAGGACCGCCTAAACTGTGCGCACCCAGTCTCGCGCCCCCGCGGCTGTGGCGGGAAACGCCTGCGCCGCCCGCCTGCCCGCAGCCCCGCGCTCCTGGCCCCGCTCACTTGACGAGTAGCGCGGGTCCGGGTTGGCGCCGTACCAGCCGGTGGCCGCGCCACCCCGCATGCCGTCCGTGTAGGCGGGCAGCTCGCCCATGTTGCCGAGGCCGCCGTTGCAGTAGCCGCCCATGGCGCCGTGCGGGAACTGTGAGACGCCCGGCGGCATGTGGTAGGTGGCGGCCGCCGCCGCCGCCGCCGCCGCCGCTGCTGCCGCGGCAGCCGCGTTGTGCCCCGCCATGGCGTGAGGGGGCTGCATGCCCGCCACGGCCGCCGCCTGCGAGGAGGGCCCGGGTGGCGGTGCGCGGTAGGCGGCGGCGGCCGCCGCGGCCCCCAAGGGCGCCCCCAGGCCGGGCGGCGCGCCGTCCATTGCGCCGCCGAACTTCTTGTAGGTCTCCTCGATGGGGCTCAGGATGTCCGACACGGAGAAGGGCGTCGTGTGCTTTGGGCTCAACGACATGGCTCGGCGGGCGGCCAGGTACGGGGGCCCGGGGCGCGCGCCGGCGGGACGTGGCGGCCGCTCGTCGCCGCCACCTCAGCCGCGGCGGCTGCGCCTGTGACGAGGAGTCGGCGGCTCGGCGAGCCCCCGGGGCTGCGGGATCTGGGGTTTATTTTAGTCCGGCGCCAGGTTTACGACAGACTCGGGGGGCGGAGCAACATCCCAAACGAGCAAACAATGGTCATTGACATCTTTTTCTCTTCCCCCCCACCCCCTCTCCATAATGGAGGCAAAAAAGGTAAAAGGGGTAGTTGGGTGTTTCTTGGAAAGATCACTCCCTGTTGCTTTTCCTATCCTTCGCGCCTCCATCCGGGCCGTTATGCTAGCCCTGGAGCACCAGAAATAGAAATTTGGAGGCTGGCGTCGAGGCTGGATTTGAAGGACTCCGCGCCTGGCCCTGTCCAGACCGCAGTTTTCTAAAATGACTTTGCAGCAAAGTCCGGTAGAATTGCTGAGTTTGGGGGGAGGGTGTTGTGGGGGCTTGCTTCGTCCTTTCCGGCTACCAGCCCCTCATTCGCTCCATCACCTAAAGTGTTAAAAAAAAAAAAAAAAAAAAAAAAAGCTCTTGGGTCCCACCGTAAGAGCGCATAAAGAGAGGAGGTACAATGACCGTCCTTTGCCATTGTAGGGCTCCCTAATTTATGCATCTTTAGATCCTTAAACATCATTTTGTGGGCAACCAAACGGGCACTTCCAAATTAGCTCGAAGTATCCAAGCCCAAAGAAGAGAGAAAACACTCATACACTGACAAATACCCAGATGCTAACTTGTAAGTATTCTGTTTTTCCTCTGCGGGGATGGAGATTGAACAAGGCTTTCAATCTCCAAAAGGGGAACAATTTTCTTTCCTAAAATGTTTCATATTCAGTTTGCACTTATAAAATTGTTTTTACTGTTTTCTTTCCCTTTGTGTGTTCTTTTTCTCCTCCTCTCAGTAAATATCTCTGACTTAAGTTTATTCTCCTATCACTACCATGATCAAAAAGAAGAAAAAGACAAAACATCAAAACTTCCAAGTATTTCTAATTGTTCGTAATGGGTCTTTTTGTTGTTGCGGGAAAAATATAACCTGTTCAAGCGACATGAAAATGGATGCAGAAATCGGGTGAAAAATTGTAGTTTCTCTGGAAAAATACAAAACCATAAACAGATTGTTAAAATATTGTCATCCTTTGACTTGCAATTTTACCCAAATAGCAAAGAATTTAGACATTATGAACTCTCTACTAAATACTGAACAAGACAAAGAATAAGACAAAAGAACTGTGCAAAGCATATTGATTAAATTTTGAAAACAATCTTGCAGCAAAAATAATGGTAACGGGGAAATGAAGATATAATTTTTAAGTTTTGGTGGAAACTGGAGCAAGAGAAAGAAAAACACGGAGAGTGCTTTCTTAAGCAGTACTTTGTTTTAGGTGTGTGAAAATGATTTAAGTTTAACCTGACAGTACATGTCTTGAAGGCAACAACAGTATTACATATTCCTTTTTCTGTTTGGTTTTAGCCCTTTGATGGAACTGTTCTCTATGGTTTTATTATTATTTAAATCATTGTTTTGTTCATTTCAGTTTAGTTTTGCAAAGGATCTGCCCTTTCTAGGGGGGAAAAAGCCATAGGTCACTTATGGGAAGGAAGTGACAGACGAATGTTCAGAGTAATGCTTTAATATCAGAATAAAATGCAAGGTTACAAGAAATGTTTGCAGACATCAGTATTGACTTAGCAAGATTAATATTGCTACAGTTTTAACATGATGCTACTTTTACAGGTCTTTTCTGAACTTGAAACATTTGGGCTAGGTCTTCATCCTCACCTGCACTGGAATTACCTACTTAAAAAAAATGATTCACAAAGAAGCATTTATGTATGTATTTAAACAATTGCTGAGATCCTTCTGAAAACTACAGTTTGGATTTTGTTTTTGGTTTAAATTGTATTGTTTACTTGTCTGTATTAGCTTAAATAAAAAATAGTAGAAAGTCATTTCAAACGTTTCTCAGAGACAACAGGGGTAAGTAAAAAATAATTGTTATAACATCTGTGAATGTAAAAGTTATTTGTGAACCATTATATTTTGTTTTTCAAGTTCAAATATATTTCAAAAATGAAATCCATGATCATAATCTCCATATTGATTAGTTGGCCAAATTGAAAGGTGTTTACAATTTTAATTTTTTCCAGATGATTATTGTTTTCAGGCTATACATTTAATCTCATGTAATTTTCTTTATAGAACTTTGACATAGCAGTTTACATCAAGTGGTTGTGCTACAGTTTTTGCTTATTTTGTTTTTCAACTGCATTGGGTCCTGTTACAAGTGCACGTACATCTAGAATACTTCCATCTTTAAATTTTTTAAAAAAGTACTTTATCATATCTGAAGGTTCTCTGCAGAGAGTCCCTTTCTGACTGGTTAGCAACTTGATAACCCAAATCGTATTCCTTTACTATAGGTGAATAGTCCTGGGGAAGAAAAATCTACAGTCTTTGACATTTCTCCCCGTCAATTATTTGTATCTCATTCTAGAAATTACATATCTTCATGCCGGAAACACTATTTGGATGTCTGTGGATGATTCTGAAAATAGATGTAGTCTGAAGGATATATATGTACAGTTACATGTAGACACAAAACCCAATCGATATTCCATTGAAGCTTTGTATTCATTTCATCAGATTATTGCATACCTAAGTTATGTGTGGAAATTTATACTTAGTAGACTCTTAAATATTACTGACTAAACGGCATTTCGCAGGAAATGTATTTCTCAGGAGTGTTTTCTCATTGTTTTCCTTTAAAAAAATGCTGGCACTCAGTAAAATAATAAAATTAAAAAATAGAATAAAATGCAAATACTACCTAGGGGAATACAGTGAAAAGAGATGGTTCTCATGCTCCCTGTTCTTCCCCTCAGAGGCATTTGGTGTTACCTGTGTCTTTTAGAATAGCCTGTCCATCTAGAAGCACACTACCATTTTACACACAAAGGATAGCATGTTCTGTGTGATTTGGTACCTTGCCTTTCATAATTTAGGTTTTTATAGTTTCACACATTACAACATTGAAAATAGACTAAAATGGACTATGATAGATATAGAAAATTGTTCTAGACAAAAAGACAAATTTTTTCGAAACAAAGCATTCTCTTGGCTTTCTGGCAAAAATGTGGTATTTATTGAAAATCTCTGATGTGTTAGATAGCCTTAGCGCCAAAAATATTTAGCAAAAAAAATTCTAAAAGAGCCTTCTGCCGTTGGGATTTGCTGTTGGCAGACAGAAGCTCAGCGAACAGTGGGTCTCACCCTGGAAGGGACCTGGGAGGAGTCGAGAAACTTACGACATATCCACAAAATTTGAGGTTATAAAGAGGAAATAAAACTGCCATAGAGGTGAAACACAAAGTTTGTTTGAATTATTTTATTTTGCTAATTTCATCAGTTTCTGAAATCTGATTCTCATTTCTTTTTAGTCCCTCTATAGGCCTTTTCCCAATAATGTTCATTTCAATTATTTTACATTTCTTATGGTAATTTTACACTTGCATTTATAAGGCTTTGTTATTTCTCTGTGACACAGTAGTCCTTTCATATTTTCTTCACAAAATACAAACTCCTTGCAGATTACTCTTAAAAAAATCTTGTAACTCTTTTCCTGAGATTTAGATATTTTAGATTGAAAATTGTTTTCTGACCAGTGATAATTGGGACCAATGAACACATTTTAAACTAAACACAATTATTAGTACAGTGTGAGAATGAATGGTAGGTGATGAAGACATTTTGTTGTCAAAATTATCATTATTATGTGGTCCAGTGAAATGATTCCTCCTTCCATCCCCCTAAAAACAAACAAGAAACCTCCCCTTCTAGGGCCAAGCTGGTAACACTAGTTTTTAACAATCAGAGTAGAGAATAACATTGAGGTATAACAGGGGAGTAAAAATAGAGAAATTATCCAGTATGCCCAATTCTTTCACCCTAGGATTAGGAGCTTGAGCTACAAATTTAAATTTTTCTATGTTAAAAATTATTTTTTAGAGTAATAATACAAGTATAGGAAAAACCATGGCAATATTGAAATACAATTTTTATTTCTGAATGACAAGTTTACTTGTATATTTTTCTTATATGGAAAGTTTAAAATATTTTAGAACATAGTGGTATTCCCATTGAACAACATTTTTTAGATGTTTTGGAATGTCATTAAATGGCTTTTATGGGAAAAAAAGAATCTTTTGAATTTTAAGCAAAACTATATTTCTGTTGGTTATTTTGTGTGAGGAGTTAGTTTTTCTAAGTGTTCTACCATGTTTCCAACACTACCTAATTAAATACACAAAGCTTTTAAAAATACATTGTTTTATAACTTTCTTCTCACATACTGTCAAAAGTGAATTTAATGTAAACTCTTTTTCTCCTACAACTCTCATTAAAGATGTATCATCTTACATTTACAAGTTAATTTGTAATTATCAAGGAAGGTATCAGTTTTTAACATCTGGGCTACATAATTGTGTTTTTTGTTGCCACCATCACTTACTTGAAGGAGAACTCCAATTTTTGATGTTTTGATAAATGGATTATTAGGTTGTTGGATTTGTTAATAAAAAGTTTTACTGTGTACATTTTAGAAGGAACAGCTATGACAATATAGTAATTAGAGAATAATTTGCCCAATTTTGTCCCCTTTTGTTCTTCTGTGTACTAATGTTGAGGGGATAATTGGCAGATATTTGTATTCGTATGTATCTGTCTGAATTGTAGGTTGAGAATTGTTCTTAAAAGGAAGCAATAGGCTAATGTTTACTTCATGAACCAATAAAAGTTTTGGTAGATTTTAAGCAATTTAATTATTGCTTAATAATTTGCATTAAAAAGCTTAATATGAAACAATTTCATTAATCTATTTTCTCAAATAAGAAAACCAAAAATCAAAAAACCTAACAAAATGAGAGCCTTAAACCACAACAAATGTGTCAGATGGACTTGAAAATTACTGAATATTGCCCCAAAATACCCAGTTTATGAAATAAATTGTGGGATCTGACTCTAGTAAATCTAGGGTGTATTATAAAGTTTTTAAAAGTGAAGTACTAAATGTAAAAGGAAGTTTGATCTTATCACTGTATAGGAAATTATGTAGGGGTAATATTGAAAAGGTGATTCAAACTGGTGTTTTTACTTTTAGAAATGGAAATAACACAAAAATGTCATAAACCACAAGCCATTGGAATTTGGCCCAAAATACCAAGCCAGAGAAATGAGAATTGCTTGAGAAAATCAGAATCAGCTTAAATGAAAGCAGCTTATCATTGGCATGTAGTATGTCTTTAAAAATGTATAATTATCTAACAGAAGAAACATAGAACATTTAGAGTAGATTACCTCTTCAAAAATAAAAGGCATATGCTAGATATCAAAGACGAATTTTTAAAAAACTAAACCATAAAAAATGGCAAACTTCAATGAGTGATTTTTAAAAACATTAAAAAAATTTCAAATCAAATATATATTGTGTGTGTATATATATATTTGATTTAAACACACACACACACGCACACACAAATAATTTTTTTTTTTGAGATGGAATTTAGATCTTGTTGCCCAGGCTGGAGTACGATGGCGCCATGTCAGCTCACTGCAATCTCCATCTCCCTAGTTCAAGTGATTTTCCTGCCTTAGTCTCCCAAGTAGCTGGGATTACAGGTATGTGCTACCATACATGGTCGCAAATTTATATTTTTTAAAGTTCACTTTTTAATGAAGAAATAAATCTTGAACTGTAAAGAATATATTAAGGTTGAATGTTGTGCATATTGTTCTAGGATTTGGATAATAGAATACAAGGCCATTGTTTCAGTACATTCTTTATATCTATACTATTACAAACATATAAACAAAATACTCTGAAAGATCTGAATGGAAAGTATTACATGAAATTTTATTTTTGTATAAATATTGTGGCATATATAATTATTTTTATTTCTTAGCTACACCTGCTGGAATGAAATGTATGATGATTTAGAGTTGGTTCTTTTAAGTGCAGTATTTCTTCAGAATGATCAGTGATAGTGCATATATGATTGAGCTACTGTTGTGAACATAATTGATGGCAGAATGCCTTGATGCAGATCTTACCAACAATTTATAGAGATTAAAAGGGTGGTAGAACTGGTGGGTTAGAAATTGCTTTCTAAAGAACTGGAGGATTGAAGAGAAACCTGGGGTTTCCAGTGCTCTCTGAAATCATCACATAAAACCCAGGTTTAGTAGGTAAAATTGTTGTTTAAGTGCTCTGCTCATGAAAAAAAAATTTATGTGGCATAAAGAGATTATTCATGGATATTGCATGAACAAATCAGGGCTTCTGTACCCATGTTAAAGGAAAAATGGAGGATGTTCTGTATATTTAATATGCACACATGATTGTATTTATAGGTAATAAATGATACAGGTAAACACACTTATGAAGATCAAACACGTTTCATGCCCAAGAAAGTCTAATCATGAATTGTCCTTAGTTTCCTGTATGTGGATTGTCCTGTTTCCATATGTTCAAGCAAGGTGTATCTCTCTCACATAGATATTTTGACACAGAGACTCAAGAGGACCTACGTAAGGCAAAAAAGAAAAACTTATATTCTTCCTCTGCTTTGATTCATAAAAAAATCTGAGGCAGTTTATAAATAAATGTATTTGTGCACTTTAAACATTTAGTAAGACCCAGGACCTCATAAGTAAGGATTTTAAAAAAGAGTAGGAAGTTATGAGTTGAAAAACCATCAACAGGCTATAAAGCCTACTGAATTCCTATAGTTGAGCCTCACCTTTGACTGTAAGCTTCCTCGTGGTCAATTGAAAAAGCCAGTTATATTTTCCTTGCTTTTAGGAAGAACAGCCTCCCAATACACACACACATACACTCAACATTCCTCAAGGAAAATGGCATTTTCCTAACACTCAGCTCTAAAAAAAATTTGTCATGGGGGGCTTCATGGAGGGAGCACTGAATATAAACATCCTAATAGTTCTATAGCAGATGGAATTATTTTTAAATATTGGCTTATTGTAGTGGCCATTCCTAAAATGTTTGAGACCTCAACATCGAATCATCTCGATTAAGGACTCTAAGATGTAGGAACAAAATAACATGGTTCAGGTTTGTAGCCTTCTGATTCAGGAATCCTTCATACTTAAAAAAAAAATGACTTCATAGAAACCATGACATCGTTTGATATCCTGGTTATTAGAAAGTTCTGATAGTAAGGCTAAATATGTCACCATGATTTGAAGGTAACAGTCCTAGATCAGTTCTTCGATGACAAACGATAACTCTAGTTCCTTCCCACAAAGTCTCCAAATATGAGAATATTATATTATTCTACCTATGTTTTCTCCTTTTTATACTAAAAAAAAATCCTCCAGAGCAAAAAGATTTAGAATGAACACATATATTAACTAAGAATTAATCTAGTGATTATGCTTAAGATTGTCTTAGTGCTTGAGAAAATTGGGGAAGGTCCCCCTCTGGTATTAGAGAAAATAAACTTATTCCTCGCATTCATATCCTGACCTTGAACAGTATTTTTAAAATATATATTGATGTAGTTTGGATGCTTGACCCCTCCAAATCTCATGTTAAAATTTGATCCCCAATGTTGGAGGTGGGGCCTGGTGGGAGATACTTGGGTTGTGGGGAGGCATCCCTCGTGAAGGGCATGGTGCCCTCCTCCTGATGGTGAGTGACTGCTTCCTTTAGTTCTTGCAAGATCTGATTGTTTAAAAGAATCTGGCAGCACCCTCTTCTCTCTCTCTCTTGCTTTCTCTTGCCATGCAATGCCTGCCCTCCTTCACCTTCCATCATTAATGGAAGCACTCTGAAGCCCTCACCAGAAGTAGATGGTGGCACCATGCTGCTTGTACAATCTACAGAACTGTGAGCTAAATAAACCTCTTTTATTTATAAATTGCCCAGCCTCAGGTATTCCTTTAGAGCAACAGACTAAGGTATTCCTTTATAGCAAATGGACTAAGACATGTATGCATAATATGTATTACTGTATGTACTTTTATATACTATTTGAAATTAGATGTTTATGTTCATGCGAATATATCCTGTGTATATATATATATTTATCTAAATGAAAATGCATGTCAAATTCTAAACAGTTGACTTACTAATGAACATTTCAGAACACATCCCATTTGTAAGGTGGAGATAAGGCAAAAATTATAAAAATTACTTATATTTATTAATCTTTTACTAACATGCTAGGTACTTTCATCAGCTTTATGTGTTTATCTCATTTAATAGGTACAATAGAAGAGAACTTAAGTGTCATCAACATTGTCAGTGAGTTCAAATGTAAAAATCTTCTAAGTAGGGGTGAAAAATCTTAAAGTTATTTATGGCTGCTTCCCTGCATCTCTACAAGGTTAATAGATGATGATTTATGCTTTTTTTTTTTTTTTTTTCAGATGGAGTCTCACTCTGTCATCAGGCTGGAGTGCAGTGGTGTAATCTTGGCTCACTTGCAACCCCCACCTCCTGGGTTCAAGTGATTATCCTGCCTCAGCCTCCTGAGTAGTTGAAATTACAGGCACCCACTACCACACCCTGCTAATTTTTGTATTTTTAGTAGAGATGGGGTTTCACCATGTCGGCCAGGCTGGTCTCAAACTCCTAATTATTTTAACTCAATATTAGTAACTCAAGTGATCTGCCCACCTCAGCCTCCCAGAGTGCTGGGATTACAGGCATGAGCCACTGTGCCCAGCCTGATTTGTGCTATTTTTGGGTAGCTCTTGTTAATGAGACCATTCTTACTTTGCCAGATGATTTTGATGACAATTTTAATTGGATATATTTGTTTTGTATACATTTTTTTTTTTTTTAGAAAGAAAGAAAGAAAAAGAATGAAGAAGAGGAAAAAGGAAAAGAAAGAGAGAGAGAGAATGGGAGTATTGCTTTCTTGCCCAGGCTAGAATGCAATTTAGTAATGAGTTTTGAAAACCTCTTTTATACTGATAATTATACTTAATGATGTAGTCAGGAAGAAATAAGGGAAGAAAATAAACAAACACCCAACCAATATTTCATTTAAACCTATGAAATGCTATGCGATTACTGAGGAGTGATTTACTTCCAATTATGTAGTCACTTTTGGAATAGGTGTGAGGTGGTAATGTATGTTTTGTGTATTTGAAGTGGAGAGTTCTATAAATGTTTATTAAGTTTACTTGTTCCGGGTCTGAGTTCAAGTCCTGAATGTCCTTGTTAATTTTCTGTCTCGTTGATCTATAGAATCCTTAGCTCTTCTTGTTACATTAATCCTTTTGCCGTTATGTAATGTCCTTCTTTGCCTCTTTTGATCTTTGTTGCTTTAAAGTCTACTTTATCAGAGGCGAGAATTGCATCTCCTGCTTTTTGTTTATTTGTTTATTTTTACTCTCTGGTCGGTAAATCTTCCTCCTTCTCTTTGTTTTGAGTCTTTGTGTATTGTTGCATGTAAGATGAGTCTGGATGCAGCATACCAGTGGGTTTTGGCTTTTTATCCAATTAGAATATATATAAGTTTAATACTGGTATTTGATGCTAGCTGGCTGTTTTGCCCATTAGTTGATGTAAATTTTTCATTGTGTTAATGTTCTTGCTTTTTGATATATTTTTGGAAAGGCTGATATTGGTTGTTCCTTTATATGTATAGTGCTTCTCTCAGAAGCTCTCGTAAAGCAGGCCTGGTGGTGGTGAAGTCTCTAAGTACTTGTTTGTTTGCAAAAGATTTAATTTTTCCTTCGCTCATAAAGCTTAGTTTGGCTGGATAGGAAATTCTGGGTCGAAAGTTCTTTTCTTTAAGGATGTTAAATATTGGTTCCCACTCTTTTCTAGCTTGTAGGGTTTCTGCTGAGAGATCTGCTGTAAGTCTGATAGGTTTCCCTTTATGGGTAACCTGACCTTTCTCTCTGGCTGCCCTTAGTATTTTCTCCTTCATTTCAACCCTAATAAATCTGGCGAGTATGTGCCTTGGGGTTGGTCTTCTTGAAGAATATCTTTGTGGTGTTCTCTGTATTACCTGGAGTTGAATATTACCCTGCTTTGCTAGGTTGGGAAAATTTTCCTGAATGATATCCTGAAGAGTATTTTCCAACTTGGATTCATTCTCTTCATCACATTCAGGTACACCTATCAAATGTAAATTAGGTCTTTTCACATAGTCCCATATTTCCTGGAGGCTTTGCTCATTCCTTTTTATCCTTTTTTCTCCAATCTTGTCTTCTCGTTTCATTTCACTGAGCTGGTCCTCAACTTCTGATATCCTTTCTTCTGCTTGATCAATTCGACTGTTTAAACTTGTGCATACTTCGCGAAGTTCTTGTGTTGTGTTTTTCAGCTCCATCAATTCACTTATGTTCCTCTCTAAATTGTCCATTCTCGTTAGCATTTCGTCAAACCTTTTTTCAAGGTTCTTAGTTTCTTTGCATTGGGTTAGAACAAGTTCTTTTAATTCATGGAAGTTTCTTATCACCCACATTTTGAAACCTGCTTCTGTTATTGGAACACACTCGTAATCTATTAAGCCTTGTTCCGTTACTGATGAGGAATTGCGATCCCCTGTAGAGGGAGAGGCATTCTGATTTTGAGTATTCTCTGCCTTTTTAGGCTGCTTTCTTCCCTTCATTATATATTTATCCGTCTGTTGTCTTTGTAATTACTGACTTTCTAACTAGGTCTCTGAGTGGACGTCCAACTTTTTGATTCCCAGCGCCGAAATCTGAGCAATCCACTGCGCCGGCCAAAACAGCGGTGTTAAGATTGATGGTGCTTTTCTGCCCGGGAATCTCCGGACTCTGCATCAAGAACTGCCGCTCTGAGGCGCCAGCTAAACCGCCGCACCGGCCACAAGAGTCGCCCTGGTGACCCGTGGGGCTCCTTCGCTGGGAATCTCTTGGTCCGTGAGCAACAAATATTCATCTGAAAGTGTGGCATCCTCTCGTTCTCTGTGCTTTCACTGGGAGCTAGGTGCCCGAGCTGCTAGTGATCACCCATCTTGGATCTTCCTATAAGACAGCTTTCTAACTGGTATCACATTTTATTTTTAAGGACAGCAGGTTTGGAAGTTTCAAGTGGCTAGAGTAGAGTTAATGGAGAAGTGATAAAAGGTGTTTTTTCCTCTAGGTACTACAGTAATGAAGTAATTTTCTTTTTTGCTTTTTTCTTTTCTTTGAGATAGGGTCTCGCTGTGTCTCCCAGGCAGGAGTGCAGCGTGGCACAATCACAGCTTACTGCAACCTGCACCTCCCAGGCTCAAGCAATCCTCCCACCTCAGCCTCTGAGTAGCTGGGACTACAGGCTGGTGCCACCATACCCTGCTAATTTTTTGTATATTTTGTAGAGACATGTTTTGCCATGTTGCCCAGGCTAGTCATACTCCTGAGCTCAAGCAATCCATCACCTTGGCCTCCCAAAGTGTTGGGATTATAGGCATAAGCCACCATGCCTGGCTTGAAATAATTTTCTTAGAAAATTGAATAATATAGTTTCTCAGATACAGTGAGTTACAAATATTTGTAGAACACTGGCATTGATTATCATTAACTCAATATTGTTAAAATTACTGAGGTGATAAATAAAAGCTTGTTTTAAAACAGTTCAAATAATGTGAATATGTATATGTATAGAGCAATGCTATCCAGTAGAAAAACGTGAACCACAATTATAGTTCAAAATTTTCTAGTAGCTACAGTAAACATGATTTTAAAAATAGGTGATATTAAATAGAAATATATTTAGGCTTGGCACAGTGGCTCATGCCTGTAATCCCAGCACTTTGGGAGGCTAATATGGGAGGATTGAGGCCAGGAGTTGGAGAACAGCCTGGTCAACATAGTGAGACCCCCCCATCTCTAATTTAAAAATAAAAATAAATTTTATTTAACCCAGTATTTCCAAAATATTATTTTCATAAACAATATACTCAAAATTAAGAAGGTTTGCTTTTTATACTAAGTCTTTGTAATTTTATACTTACTAGACATCTCAGTTTGGACTAGCCACACTTAAAGTGCTCAGTAGTGGTGTGCCAGTCATGGGTACTGTATTGAGCAGCATAGTTCTAGAGTAGGGATCAGAAAACTATGACCCGCAGGCCAAATCTGGCTCAGCACCTGTTTTTGTAGAGCCCAGGAGCTAAGAGTGGCCTTTCTATTTTTTAATGGTTGAAAAAAATTAGATGACTAATAATATTTCATGATGTCTGAAAATCCTATGAAATTCAAATATCAGTGTTCATAAATAAAGTTTTAGTGAACACACTTGCAATCCTTTGTCTATGACTGCTTTCTTGCTACGGTAGCATAGTTGAGTAATTGCAAGAGGTTGTATAGCCCACAAGCCTAAAATATTTAATTACTAGCCCTTTACAGAAAATGTGGGTCAACCTCTGCAAGAGTAAAAGAGAAAAGTCACTTATACATATACCCAATCTCACACCTGTTTCTAGGAACAATCACTATTAAGAGGGTATTTTTTGTTTTTCTAGGTCTTTCTTTATATGTCTATATATCTGTGTGTATATACACCCATACATATGTTATAGTTTTATTTGTGTATCAGTAACATATATTTACACTTTTCAGTTTCCACATCAGTACCTATACATATGTTCCTTGTCAGTACAAATACATGTTTTCACAGCAGTGCACATCTTCATAATTCTTTGTTTTTTTTGAGATAGGGTCTCCTGTTGCCCAGGTCTACTTGCTCTGAGTGTGGTGTGATCTCAACTCACTGCAGCCTTGACCTCCTGGCTCAAGTGATCCTCCTACCTTAGCTTTCCAAGTAGCTGGAACTACAGGTGTGCACCATCATACCTGGCTAATATATATATTTTTTTATAGAGACAACATCTCCCTATGTTGCCCAGGCTAGTTTCGAACTCCTGGACTCAAGTGATCCACCTCAGCCTCCCAAATTGCTGGGATTAAAATGTGAGCCACTGTGCCCAGTTGATCTTCATCATTCTTTCTAATGATTATTTATATTCCATAATATGGTTTTACTGTAAGTTATTTAACCAGTTCCCCACTAAGGAGTTGTTCTTTTTCTTTCTCTCTTCATTCTTTTGTTCTTTAGTTCTTTTCTTCCTTTCTATTATAAATGGTATTGCAGTGAACATACAGATCTTTGTGTATGGGTTTGGAAATTTCTGCAGGATAGATTTCTAGAATTAAAATTGGACCAAAGGGTCAGTTTTTTGTTGTTGTTGTTTAGAGACGGAGTCTTGCTCTGTTGCCCAGGCTGGAGGGCAGTGGCTCAATCATAACTCTCTATAACCTTGAACACTTGGACTTCAGGAATCCTCCCCGCTCAGCCTCCAGAGTAGCCAATACTACTCAGAGTAGCCAATACATGGTGCATGCTGCCATGCTCTGCTAATACTTTTAGTTTTTGTAGAGATGGGGGTCTTGCTATTTTGACCAGGCTGGTCTCGAGCTCCTGACTTCAAGTTATCCTCCCACATCAGCTTCCCAAAGTGCTGGGATTATAGGTGAGAGCCACTGCGTCCAGGCAGTCAGAGGATAAATTTATTATACATCGGTGTAGAGGTTGCCAAAGTGCCCTCTAAAAAGACTTAGTTTGCATGCTACCAGTGTATGACTTTTCTCCCTAAATCTCTCACCAACACCAGATAATAATTTAAAAGGTTTTTACCAGTCCAAATTCAGTTTTACTAAGTACTTTAATATTTCTTTAATACTCTTTTACTTACAAAAAATACTGTTGCTCATTTAAACAACCAAAAAGAAAATAAAAGTAACCAAGAAATGTATAAACTGTGAGGGGAAAGTCCCCTGAAAATAACACCCAGAAAAACCACTATTATATATAAGTATTCAAGCTGAAAATTTTAGCCTACACACTAACATAGTTTTATTTTTATCCTTATTACTTTTCCTTGAGAGGAACATGCTTTAGTAAAAAGCAATTATGCTTTAGAATTAGATGGACCTCAGGCCAGGTATAGTAGCTCACGCCAGTGATCCCAGCACTTTTGGAGGCCGAGGTGGGTGGATCACCTAAGGTCAGGAGTTTGAGACCAGCTGGCCAACATGGTGAAAATCTCTCTCTACTAAAAATACAAAAATTAGCTGTCGTGGCACATGCCTGTAGTCCCAGCTACTTGGGAGTCTGAGGCAGGAGAATCGCTTGAACCCAGGAGGCGGAGGTTGCAGTGAGCCAAGACTGCACCACTGCACTCCAGCCTGCTGGGTGACAGAGCAAGACTCCATCCGGAAAAAAAAAAAAAGTTTGGTGGATTTCAGTTGAATCCTATTCTACCAAACTAAAATTTGGTGGCAAATTTCACTTAACCCTTCTGAATCTTAGTTTTCTCATCAATAAAAATGTGAGTTTAG
This sequence comes from Aotus nancymaae, assembly GCF_030222135.1. NCBI lineage: Eukaryota > Metazoa > Chordata > Mammalia > Primates > Aotidae > Aotus > Aotus nancymaae. Next base: position 4,352,586 of record NW_026988412.1, on the reverse strand, counting down.
ATTAAATAGGTTTAAGTAAGAGATGAAATCACCTGTCATAGCAATTCTAGAAAATATTTGCTTTATTATTTCTTTTATCATTCCTTTCTCCTTTTTTGTATGTCCCAAAAGTATATATATTTTTTCTTTTTTTTTTTTCAGGTAACACCTCATAATTGGACCTATTTATGAGATACAGTGATATTTCAATACATGTACAATTATCAAAATACAATGTGCAATGACCAAATCAGGATAACTAACATATCTCACCTCAAACATTTATCTATTTCTTTGTGTTGAGAACATTCAAAATCTTCTAGCTGTTTGAAAATATACCACAAATTATTGTTAACCATATTCCTTCTGCAGTGCTACAGAGCACTAGGACTTATTCCTTCTATCTAGCTGTAATTTTGTATCTGTTAACCAACATCTTCCTACCCCTGCCTTTCCCAGCCTCTAATAACAACAATTCTACTCTCTACTTCTGTGAGCACAACTTTTTAGCTCCTGTATGAGTGAGAACATGTGGTATTTATCTTTCTATTTTGTCAAGTTTTTATTTGGATTATTAGGTTTTTTGCTATTGAGTTCCTTATATATTCTGGATATTAGTACTCTGTCATGTATATAGTTTGCAAATATTTTCTCCCATTCTACAAGTTGTCTGTTCACTCTGTTGTTTCCTTTGCTGTGCAGAAGCTTTTTAGTTTGAGGTAATACCATTTGCCTATTTCTGTTTTTTGTTGCCTGTGCTTACTCATAAAAGACTTACCCATAAAATCTTTGCCTAGACCATTATCCTGAGGCATTTCTCCTATGTTTTCTTCTAGTAGCTTTATACTTTTGGGTCTTACTTAAGTTTTTAATTCATTTTGTGTTGATTTTTGTATATGGTAAGAGATAGGAGTCCAGTTTTATTCTTCTGCATATGGATATTCAGTTTTCCCAGCACCACTTAGTGAAGAAGGTATCCTTTTCTCAGTGTCTATTCTTGATACCTTTGTTGAAAATATGTAATTTTGCTGTAAATATGTGGATTTATTTCTGGTTTCTCTTTTCTGCCCCATTGGTCTATATGTCTGTTTTTATACAAATACCATGCTGTTTAGGTTAATATAGCTTTGTAATATATTCTAAAGTCAAGTAGTGTAATGCCTCTAGCTTTGTACTTTTTGCTCAGAAGTGATTTGGCTACTTGTCTTTTCTGGTTTCACATATATTTTAGGATTAACAAATTTCTGCGAAGAATGTCATTGATAGTTTGATAGAGATTGTATTGAATCTGTAGATTGCTTGGGGTAGTATGATCATTTTAACATTATTAATTTTTCCAGTCTATGGGCATGGGATGTCTTTCCATGTTTTTGTATCCTCTTTAATTTTTTTCATTAATGTTTTGATGTTTTCATTATGGAGATCTTTCACCTCCTTGATTAAATTTCTTCCCAAGTATTTTTAGGTAGCAATTGTAAATGGGATTGCTTTCTTGATTTCTTTTCAGATAATTCATTATTGGTGTGTAGAAACTCTACTGATTTTTGTATGTTGATTTTCTATTTTGCAACTTTACTAAATTCATTTACTAGTTTTAGGAGTTTTTTGGTGGAGTCTTTAGTTTTTTCTATCTATGAGATCATGTTGTCTGCAAAGGGACAATTTGACTTCTTTTTTTCCAATTTGGATGCCTTTTATTTATTTCTCTTGCCTAATTGCTTTGGCTAGAACATTCAGTACTACGTTGAATAAGAGTGATGAAAGTGGGCATCCTTGTCTTGTTCAAGTTCTTACAGGAAGAGTTTTCAGCTTTTCCATGTTCAGTCTGATGTTAGCTGTGGGTTTGTCATATATAACTTTTATTGTGTAGGTATGTTCCTTCTATACATAATTTGTTCAGAGTTTTATCATGAAGGGATGTTAAAACTTATTTTTTTGTGCATCTGTTGATCATAAGGTTTTGTCCTCCACTCTATTGGTGAGAGGTATCACATTTACTGATTTGCATATATTGAGCCATCTTTGCATCCCTGATATAAATCCTACCTGATTGTGATGTATTATCTTTTTGATGTGCTGTTGGATTTGGTTTGCTAGTATTTTGTTGAGGACTTTTCATCTATGTTCATCAGGGATATTGGCCTGTAGTTTTCTTTTTTGGTTGTGTCCTTGTCTTGTTTTGGTATCAGGGTAATGCTGGCATTATAGAATGAATTAAGACAAATTCCCTGCTCATCTTTTGGAATAGTTTCAGAAGAATTGGTTTTAGTTCTTCTCTGAACAGTTTGTCTTTGTTGGTCTGTTTAGGCTTTCTATTTCTTCTTGGTAGGTTATATGTATACAGGATTTATCTGTTTCCTTTAGGTTTTACAGTTTTTTGGAATATAGTTATTAATAGTCTTTAATGATCTTTCTATTTCTGTGGTATCAGTTCTAATTTATCTTTTTTTGTTTCTGATTTTATTTATTTGGGTTTTCTCTCTTCTTTTCATTGTCTAGCCAATGGTTTACAGATTTTGTTTATTTTTTTGTTTCATTGATCTTTTTTGTCCCCCCCCACCTCTTTTTTTTAGACAGGCTCTTGTTCTGTTACCAGGGCCACAGTGGAGTGGCACAATCATGGCTCACTGTAGACTTGACCTCCTAGGCTCAAGTGATCCTCTCACCTTAGCCTCCTGAATAGCTTGGGATCATGGGACTACAGACATGTGCCACCATGCCTGGTTAATTTATTTTTATTTTGATATTTTGTAGAGATGAGGTCTCACTATGTTGCCTAGGCTGTTGCTTGATCTTTATTATGTTTTTATTTTTATTAATTTTGTCTTTGGTTTTCCCTTGCTTTACTACTTTCTTAAAGTACATCATTAGGTGGTTTGTTTGAAATATTTCTACTTTTTTTATGTAGATGTTTATTGCTATAAACTTTTCTCTTAGCACTGCTTTTGCTGTATCCCATAGGTTTTGGTATGTTGTGTTTCTATTTTCATTTCTCTTAAGAAAGTTTTTGATTTTCTTCTTAGTTTCTTCACAGACTCATTGGTCATTCAAGAGCATATTTAATTTCTATGTAGTTGTAAAGTTTCTAAAGTTCTCCTTGCTATTGATTTCTAGTTTTATTCCATTGTGATCTGAGAAGATAATTGATATGATTTCACTTTTTGAAAATTTGTTGAGGCTAGTTTTGTGGCCTAACATGTGGTCTGTCCTTGAGAATGTTCCATGTACTGATAAGAGAAATGTGTATTCTGTGGCTGGTAAGATGGCCGAATAGGAACCGCTCCAATCTGCAGCTCCCAGTGAGACCAAATCAGAAGGCAGGTGATTTCTGCATTTTCAACTGAGGTACCTGGTTCATCTCATTGGGACTGGTTAGACAGTGGGTGTAGCTCACAGAGGGTGAGCAGAAGCAGCGTGAGGCATTGCCTCACCTGGGAAGCACAAGGGGTTGGGGAACTCCTTCCCCTAGCCAGGGGAAGCTATGAGGGACTGTGGCATAAGGGATAGTGCTATCTGGCCTAGATACTATGCTTTTCTCATGGTCTTTGCAACCCATAGACCAGGAGATTCCCTTGGGTGCCTACACCACCAGAGCCCTGAGTTTCAAGTACAAAACTGGGCAGCCATTTGGGCAGACATTGAGCTAGTTGCAGGAGTTTTTTTTTTTCATACCCAGTGGCATCTGGAATGCCAGCAAGAGAGAACCATTCACTCCCCTAGAAAGGGGGCTTAAGCCAGGGAGCCAAGTGGTCTTGTTAAGCGGATCCCACCCCCATGGAGCCCAGCAAGCTAAGATCCATTGGCTTGAAATTCTTGCTGCCAGCACAGCAGTCTGAAGTTAACCTGAGACACTTGAGCTTGGTGAGGGAAGGGGCATCCACTGAGACTTGAGTAGGTGATTTTCCCCTCACAGTGTAAACAGAGCCTCCAGGAAGTTTGAACTGGGCAGAACCCACCACAGCCCAGAAAAGCTGCTGTAGCTGGACTGCCTCTCTAGATTCCTCCTCTCTGGGCAGGGCATCTCTGAAAGAAAGGCAGCAGCCCCAGTCAGGGGCTTATAGATAAAACTCCCATCTCCCTGGGATAGAGCACCTGAGGAAAGGGGTGGCTGTGGGCGCAGCTTCAGCAGAATTAAACATTCCTACCTGCCAGCTCTGAAGAGAACAGTGGATTCCCCAGCACAGTGCTTGAGCTCTGCTGACACAGACGACTGCCTCCTCAAGTGGTTCCCTGACCCTTGTGCCTCTTGACTGGGAGACATCTCCCAGCAGGGATTGACAGACACCTCATACAGTAGAGCTCCAACTGGCATCTGGTGGATGCCCCTCTGGGATGAAGCTTCCAGAGGAGGGAGCAGGCAGCATTCTTTCCTCTTCTGTAGCCTTCACTGGTGACACTCAGGCAAACAGGGTATGGAGTGGACCTCCAGCAAATTCCAGCAGACTTGCAGAAGAGGGACCAGACTGGTAGAAGGAAAACTAACAAACAAAAAGCAATAACATCATCAACAACAAAAAGGATGCCCACGCAAAAACCTCATCTGAAAATCGCCAACATCAAAGATCAAAGATAGATAAATCCACGAAGATGAGGAAAAACCAGCACAAAAAAGGCTGAAAATTTAAAAAACCAGAAGGTCTCTTCTCCTCCAAAGGTTCACAACTCCTTGCCAGCAAGGGAACAAAACTGGACAGAGAATGAGTTTGATGAATTGACAGAAGTAGGCTTCAGAAAGTGGGTAATAACAAACTCCTCTGAGCTAAAGGGGCATGTTCTAACCCAATGCAAGAAGTTAAGAACCTTGATAAAAGGTTACTGGAACTGCTAACTAGAATAACCAGTTTAAAAAAGAACATAAATGACCTGATGGAGCTGAAAAACACAGCACAAAAACTTCATGAAGCATACACAAGTACTAATAGCTGAATCTATTAAGTGGAAGAAAGGATATCAGACACTGAATATCAATTTAATGAAATAAAGCATGAAGACAAGATTAGAGAAAAAAGAATGAAAAGGAGCTAACAAAGCCTCCAAGACATATGGGACTATGTGAGAAGACCAAACCTACATTAGATTGGTGTACCTGAGAGTGATGGGGAGAATAGAACCAAGTCGGAAAACACACTTCAGGATATTATCTAGGAGAACTTCCCTAACCTAGCAAGACAGGCCAACATTCAAATTCAGGAAATACAGAGAACACCACAAATATACTCCTCAAGAAGAGCAACCTGAAGACATAATTGTCAGATTCACCAAGGTTGAAATAAAGGAAAAAATGTTAAGGGCAGCCAGTGAGAAAGGTCAGGTTCAGGGTACTCAGAAAGGGGAGCCCATCTGACTAACAGAAAACCTATAAGCCAGAAGGGAGTAGGGGCCAATATTCAACATCAAAGAATATTCTTAAAGAAAAGAATGTTGAATATTGGTCCCCACTCCCTTCTGTCTTGTAGGATTTCAACCCGGAATTTTATATCCAGCCAAACTAAGCTTCATAGGCAAAGAAGAAATAAAATCCTTTACAGACAAGCAAATGCCAAGGGATTTTGTCATCACCAGGCCACCCTTAATGACCTTCTGAAGGAAGCACTAATTATGGAAAGGAAAAACTGGTATCAGCCCCTGCAAAAGCATGCTACAGTGTAAAGGCCAGCTACACTATGAAGAAACTGCATCAACTAGTATGCAAAATAACCAGCTAGCATAGTGACAGGATCAAATTCATACACAACAATATTAATCTTAAATGTAAATGGGCTAAATTCCTCAATTAAAAGACACAGACTGGCAAATTGGATAGAGTTAAGACCCATTGGTGTGCTGTATTCAGGAGACCCATCTCATGTGCAAAGACACACATAGGCTCAAAATAAAAGGATGGAGGAATATTTACCAAGCGAATGGAAAGTTAAAAAAAGAAAAAAAAGCTGGGTTTGCAATTCTAGTCTCTGATAAAACATTTTAAACCAACAAAGATCAAAAAAGACAAGGACATTATATAATGGTAAAAGGATCAATGCAACAAGAAGGGCTAACTATCCTAAATATGTATGCACCCAATACAGGAGCACCCAGATTCATAAACAAGTTCTTAGAGATCTACAAAGAGACTTAAACTCCCACACAATAATAGTCAGAGACTTTAGCACCTGACTGTCAATATTAGACAGATCAACAAGACAGAAAATTAACAAGGATATTTAGGACTTGAACTCATCTCTGGACCAAGTGGTCCTAATAGACATCTACAGAACTCTTGACCCCAAATCAACAGAATATACATATTTCTAAGCACTGTATCAAACTTATTCTAAAATTGACCACATAATTGGAAGTAAAACAGTCCTCAGCAAATGCAAAAGAACAGAAATCATAGCAGTCTCTCAGACCACAGTGCAATCAAATTAGAACAAAGAATTAAGAAATTCATTCAAAACTGCACAACATGCTCCTGAATGACTACTGGGTAAATAACGAAATTAAGGCAGAAATAAAGACGTTCTTTGAAACCAATGAGAACAAAGACATGATGTACTAGAATCTCAGGGACACAGCTAAAGCACTGTTTAGAGGGAAATTTATAGAACTAAATGCCCACATGAGGAAGTGGGAAATATCTAAAATTGACACCCTAAAATCACAATTAAAAGAACTAGAGAAGCAAGAGCAAACAAATTCAAGAGGTAGCAGAAGACAAGAAATAATTAAGAGCAGAACTGAAGGAGACAGAGACATGAAAAACCCTTTAAGAGGGAGGAGTTCCAAGATGGCTGGTTAGATCCAGTTCAGGATTGCAGCTCCGAGTGAAAGTGCAGAGGGTGAGTGGACACCGCATTTCCAGACGGAATTTTGTTGCCCACAGACCAGGAGATTCGCAGGCGGAGGAGCGACACGGGTTGCCAGTGCGGCTGTTTTGGCCGGCGCGGCTGTTTTGCCTGCGCCCCAGCGCAGCCACTCTTGGTGCAGAGTAAACGAGACTGTGTTCCCACTTAGCCAGCAAGGGGAGCTGAAACAGGGAGCCAGGCCAGGAGATTCCCAGGCAAAAAAAGCGCCACGAATCTCAGAGCTGTGGTTTCAGCAGCACAGTGGGTCACCACACAGGAAATCACACAGATCCCAGTGCCTATTCAACAGGTGACTATGACACCTGGGAGAGGGCTGACCATTCAACGAAAAAATAAAAGGCTCTGAGGCAGGGAGCCAGGAGATCAGGCCCGGCTGGTCCCACCCCCACAAAAACAAAAACAAAAAAAAACAGCAATTGGAAACACTCTGGGTTGAGAGTTTCACAGCAAGCACAGCTGAACCTGGGATGGTCCAGCTCTGTGGGGGAGGGGCGTCTGCCATTACTGAGACTGCCTGCCGTTGCTGCGGCAACCTACCATTACAGAGAAAGTCTGTGATTACAGAGGTGGGCCAACATTGCGGAAGCAGCTCTAACTACACCCATATAAACAAGACTGCAGGGAAGTTCACACAGCAGCTGGGCAGAGCCCACAGCAGCTCAGCGAAGCCTCTGCAGGCTGAGAGGGACTAGGCTGCCTCCTTGTGGGCAGGGCAGCCCTGAAGAAAAAAAAAGGCAGCAGTACAGCGGAAACTCATAAAGCCGTAACTCCCTGGGACAGAACACCTGGGAAAAAAAAAAGGGGGGGTTTATGAGTTCTGCTGCTGCAGAGTTAAATTTACCAGCCCAGCAGCTCTGAATGAACAACGGGGCTCACAGCTCAGCAACTGAGCTAATATAAAGGACTGTTTCCTCAAGCAGCTCCCGACCCCTGTATATCCAAAGAGTCACCTCATAAAGGAGAGCTCAGACTGACATTTGGCAGATATCCTTCTGGGACAAAGCAGAAGAAGAAACTGGTAGCAACCTTTACTGTTCGGCAGCTGCTGCAAGTGATCCCCAGGCAAGCAGGGCCTGGAGTGGACCTCAGCAGTCCTACAGCAGAGAGGCCAGACAGTTAAAAGGAAAACTAAGAAACAGAAATAACTTCATCAACAACAAACAGAACGTCCACTCAGAGACCCAATCAGAAAGTCAACAACTGCAAAGCTGACAGGTGGATAAATCCACAAAGATGGGGAGAAACCAGCGCAAAAAGGATGAAAACACCCGAAACCAGAACACCTCTCCTCCTACAAGGGATCACAACTCCTCATCAGTAAGGGAACAAGACTGGATGGAGAATGAGTGTGATGAAATGACAGAATCAGCCTTCAGAAAGTGGATAATTAGAAACTTCTGTGAGCTAAAAGAACATGTTCTAACCCAATGCAAAGAAACTAAGAACATTGAAAAAAGATTTGACGAAATGCTAACGAGAATGGACAACTTAGAGAGGAATATAAGTGAATTGATGGAGCTGAAAAGCAACACGAGAACTTTGCGAAGCATGCACAAGTTTCAACAGCCGAATTGACCAAGCAGAAGAAAGGATATCAGAGGTCGAAGATCAACTCAATGAAATAAAACAAGAAGGCAAGATTAGAGAAAACATGGTAAAAAGAAATGAACAAAGTCAACAAGAAATATGGGACTATGTGAAAAGACCTAATCTACGTTTGATAGGTGTACCTGAATGTGACGAAGAGAATGAATCCAAGCTGGAAAATACTCTTCAGGATATTATCCAGGAAAATTTACCCAACCTAGCAAGGCAGGCCAATATACAAGTCCAGGAAATACAGAGAACACCACAAAGATATTCCTCAAGAAGAGCAACCCCAAGGCACATAATCGTCAGATTCACCAGGTTGAAATGAAGGAGAAAATGCTAAGGGAAGCCAGAGAGAAAGGTCAGGTTACCCACAAAGGGAAGCCCATCAGACTCACAGCAGATCTCTTGACAGAAACCCTACAAGCCAGAAGAGAGTGGGGGCCAATATTCAACATCCTTAAAGAAAAGAACTTTCAACCCAGAATTTCATATCCAGCCAAACTAAGCTTCATAAGTGAAGGAAAAATAAAATCCTTTGTGAACAAGCAAGTACTCAGAGATTTCATCACCACCAGATCAGCTTTACAAGAGCTCCTGAAAGAGGCACTACACATAGAAAAGAACAACCAGTACCAGCCGCTCCAAAAACACATGAAATGATAAAGAGCATCAACACAATGAAGAATCTGCATCAACCAATGGGCAAAACAGCTGGCTAGCATCAAGATGGCAGGATCAAATTCACACATAACCATATTAACCCTAAACATAAATGGACTAAATGCCCCAATCAAAAGACACAGACTGGCAAATTGGATAAAAAGCCAAAACCCATCAGTGTGCTGTATCCAGGAAACCCATCTCACATGCAAGGATACACAAAGGCTCAAAATAAAGGGATGGAGGAAGATTTACCAAGCAAATGGAGAGCAAAAAAAAGCAGGAGTTGCAATTCTCATCTCCGATAAAATAGACTTTAAAGCAACAAAGATCAAATGAGACAAAGAAGGACATTACATAATGGTAAAAGGATCAATGTAATAAGAAGAGCTAACGATACTAAATATATATGCACCTAATACAGGAGCACCCAGATACATAAGGCAAGTTCTTAATGACTTACAAAGAGACTTAGACTCCCACACAATAATAGTGGGAGACTTCAACACACCATTGTCAATATTAGATCAACGAGACAGAAAATTAACAAGGATATCCAGGACTTGAACTCAGACCTGGACCAAGCAAACCTAATAGACATTTACAGAACTCTCCACCCCAAATCCACAGATTATACATTCTTCTCAGCACCACATCACACCTACTCTAAAATTGACCACATAATTGGAGGTAAATCACTCCTCAGCAAATGCAAAAGAACGGAAACCATAACAAACAGTCTCTCAGACCACAGTGCAATCAAGTTAGAACTCAGAATTCAGAAACCAACCCAGAACTGCACAGCTTCATGGAAACTGAACAACTTTCTCTTGAATGTGGACTGGATAAGCAATGAAATGAAGGCAGAAGTAAAGATGTTCTTCGAAACCAATGAGAATGAAGACACCATATACCAGAATCTCTGGGACACATTTAAAGCAGTCTCTAGAGGAAAATAAATAGCAATAAGTGCTCACATGAGAAGAAAGGAGAGATCTAAAATTGACACCCTATCGTCAAAATTGAAAGAGCTAGAGGAGCAAGATTAAAAAAACTCAAAACCTAGCAGAAGACAAGAAATAACTAAGATCAAAGCAGAACTGAAGGAGATAGAGACACAAAAAACCCTTCAAAGTATCAATAAATCCAGGAGCTGGTTTTTTGAAATGATCAACAAAATACACAGACCACTAGCCAGATTAATAAAAAAGAAAAGAGAGAGTAACCAAACAGATGCAATAAAAAATGATAAAGGGCATATCACCACAAATTCCACAGAAATTCAAACCATCATCAGAGATTATTACAAACAACTCTATGCACATAAACTAGAAAACCTGGAAGAAATGGATAAATTCCTGGACAGTTGCCTCCTCCAAAGCCTAAACAAGGAAGAAGTTGAAACCTTGAATAGACCAATAACAAGGTCTGAAGTTGAGGCAGCAATTAAGAGCCTACCACCCAAAAAAAGCCCAGGTCCAGATGGGTTCACAGCCGAATTCTACCAGACATACAAAGCGGAACTTGTACCATTCCTTCTGAAACTGTTCCAAATAATCCAAAAAGGGAATCCTTCCCAAATCATTTTATGAGACCAACATCATCCTGATACCAAAACCTGGCAGAGACTCAACAAGAAAAGAAAACTACAGGCCAACATCCATGATGAACATAGATGCAAAAATCTTCAATAAAATACTGGCAAGCCGATTGCAACAGCACATCAAAAAGCTTATCCACCATGATCAAGTAGGATTCATCCTGAGGATGCAAGGCTGGTTCAATATACGCAAGTCTATAAATGTAATTCACCACATAAACAGAACCAAAGACAAAAACCACATGATTATCTCAATTGATGCAAAGAAGGCCTTCAACAAAATTCAACAGCCCTTTATGCTAAAAACCCTCAATAAACTAGGTATCGACGTAACGTATCTTAAAATAATAAAAGCTATTTACGACAAACCAACAGCCAATATCATACCGAATGGGCAAAAACTGGAAGCATTCCCTTTGAAATCGGGCACTAGACAAGGATGCCCTCTCTCACCACTCCTATTCAATATAGTACTGGAAGTTCTAGCCAGAGCAATCAGGCAAGAAAAAGAAATAAAGGGTATTCAATTAGGAAAGGAGGAAGTCAAATTGTCTCTATTTGCAGACGACATGATTGTATATCTGGAAGACCCCATCATCTCAGCCCAAAATCTCCTGAAACTGATAAGCAACTTCAGCAAAGTCTCAGGATACAAAATCAATGTGCAAAAATCACATGCATTCCTATACACCAATAACAGACTTAAAGAGAGCCAAATCAAGAACGAACTGCCATTCACAATTGCTACAAAGAGAATAAAATAACTAGGAATACAACTAACAAGGAACGTAAAGGACCTCTTGAAGCAGAACTACAAACCACTGCTCAACGAAATAAGAGAGGACACAAACAGATGGAGAAACATTCCATGTTCATGGTTAGGAAGAATCAATATCGTGAAAATGGCCATACTGCCCAAAGTAATTTACAGATTCAACACTATCCCCATCAAGCTACCAATGAACTTCTTCACAGAACTGGAAAATACCACCTTAAACTTCATATGGAACCAAAAGAGAGCCCGCATAGACAAGTCAATTCTAAGCAAAAAGAATAAAGCCGGAGGCATCACACTACCGGACATCAAACTATACTACAAGGCTACAGTAATCAAAACAGCATGGTACCGGTACCAAAACAGAGATATAGACCAGTGGAACAGAACAGAGGCATTGGAGGCAAAACAACATATCTACAACCATCAGATCTTTGACAAACCTGATAAAAACAAGCAATGGGGAAAGGATTCCCTGTTTAATAAGTGGTGTTGGGAAAACTGGCTAGCCATATGCAGAAAGCAGAAACTGGACCCCTTCCTGACACCTTACACTAAAATTAACTCCAGATGGATCAAAGACTTAAACATAAGACCTAACACCATAAAAACCCTAGAAGAAAACCTAGGCAAAACCATTCAGGACATAGGCGTAGGCAAGGACTTTTTGACCAAAACACCAAAAGCATTGATGACAAAAGCCAAAATAGACAAATGGGACCTAATCAAACTTCACAGCTTCTGCACAGTGAAAGAAACAGTCAATAAAGTGAATCGGCAACCAAGAGAATGGGAAAAAATTTTTGCAGCCTACCCATCTGACAAAGGGCTGGCATCCAGAATTTACAATGAACTAAAACAGATTTGCAAGAAAAAAACAAGCCCATTCAAAAATAGGTGAAGGATATGAACAGATACTTTACAAAAGAAGACATACATGAGGCCAACAAGCACATGAAAAAATGCTCATCATCACTGGTCATTAGAGAAATGCAAATCAAAACTACATTGAGATACCATCTCATGCCAGTTAGAATGGAGATCATTAAAAAATCTGGAGACAACAGATGCTGGGAAGGATGTGGAGAAATAGGAACACTTTTACACTGTTGGTGGGAGTGTAAATTAGTTCAACCATTATGGAAGACAGTGTGGTGATTCCTCAAGGACCTAGAAATAGAAATTCCATTTGACCCAGCAATCTCATTACTGGGCATATATCCAAAGGATTATAAATCGTTCTACTATAAGGACACATGCACACGAATGTTCATTGCAGCACAATTTACAATAGCAAAGACCTGGAACCAACCCAAATGCCATCGGTGATAGGCTGCACAGGAAAAATGTGGCACATATACACCATAGAATATTATGCAGCCATCAAAAATGATGAGTTCGCATCCTTTGTAGGGACATGGACAAACCTCGAAACTGTCATTCTCAGCAAACTGACACAAGAACACAAAATCAAACATCACATATTGTCGCTCATAGACGGGTATTGAACAATGGGAACACATGGACACAGGGAGGGGAGCACTATACACTGGGGTCTGTTGGGGGGAGTTGGGGGGACAGCAGTGGGTGGGGAGTCGGGGAGAGATGGCATGGGGAGAGATGCCACATATAGGTGAGGGGGAGGAGGGCAGCAAATCACACTGCCACATATGCACCTATGCAACAACCTTGCATGTTTTTCACATGTACCCCAAAACCTAAAATGCAATAAAAAAAAAAAAAGTCTGGAGACAACAGATGCTGGAGAGGATGTGGAGAAATAGGAACACTTTTACACTGTTGGTAGGAGTGTAAATTAGTTCAACCATTGTGGAAGACAGTGTGGCGATTCCTCAAGGACCTAGAAATAGAAATTCCATTTGACCCAGCAATCCCATTACTGAGTATATATCCAAAGGATTATAAATCGTTCTACCATAAGGACACATGCACATGAATGTTCATTGCAGCACAGTTTACAATAGCAAAGACCTGAAACCAACCCAAATGCCCATCGATGATAGACTGGACAGGAAAAATGTGGCACATATACACCATGGAATATTATGCAGCCATCAAAGATGATGAGTTCGCGTCCTTTGTAGGGACATGGATGAACCTGGAAACCATCATTCTCAGCAAACTGACACAACACAAAATCAAACATCGCATGTTCTCACTCATAGATGGGTGTTGAACAATGGGAACACATGGACACAGGGAGGGGAGCACTATACACTGGGGTCTGTTGGGGGAAGTGGGGGGGACAGCGGGGGGTGGGGAGTTGGGGAGAGATAGCATGGGGAGAAATGCCACATATAGGTGAAGGGGAGGAAGGCAGCAAATCACACTGCCACGTATGCACCTATGCAACAATCTTGCATGTTTTTCACATGTACCCCCAAACGTAAAATGCAATTAAAAAAAAAACCCTTTAAGAAAATCAATGAATTTAGTAACTGGGTTTTTTTTTTTTTAAAGATTAGCAAAATAGATAGACTGCTAGCCAGACTAATAAAGAAGAAAAGAGGGAAAATTCAAACAGATACAATAAAAAATGATAGAGGATATCACCACTGATCCTACAAAAATACAAACTACCATCAGAGAATACTATACACACTTCTACGCAAATAAACTAGAAAATCTAGAAGAAAAGAGTAAGTTCCTGGACATATACACCCTTTCAAGACTAAACCAGGAAGAAGTTGAATCCCTGAATAGACCAGTAACAAGTTCTGAAATTGAGGTCGTAATTAATAGCCTACAAACCAAAAAAAGCCCAGGACCAGATGGATTCACAGCTGAATTCTACCAGAGGTACAAAGAGGAGCTGGTACCATACCTTCTGAAAGTATTTCAGACAGTAGGAAAAAAAGGACTCCTCTCTAACTCATTTTATGAGGCCAGCACCATCCTGATACCAAAACCTGGCAGAGACACAACAAAGAAAGAAAATTTAAGGCCAATATTCCTGATTAACATCAATGCAAAAATCCTCAATAAAATACTGGCAAACCAAATCCAGCAGCACATTAAAAGCTTATCCACCACGATGAAGTTGATTTCATCCCTGGGATGCAAGTCTGGTTCAGCATATGCAAATCAAAAGCTATAATCCATCACATAAACAGAACCAATGACAAAAACTAAATGATTATCTCAACAGATGCAGAAAAGGTCTTCTATAAAATTCAACACTGCTTCGCTAAAAATAATCAACTAGGTACTGACAGAATGTATCTCAAAATAAAAAGAGATGGTATGTTTATGACAAACCCACAGCCAATATTATACTGAATGGGCAAAAGCTGGAAGCATTCCTTTTGAAAACCAGCACTAGACAAGGATGTCCTCTCTCACCACTCCTATTCAACATAGTATTGGAAGTTCTGGCCACGGCAATCAGGCAAGAGAAAGAAAATACAGGGTAATTAAATAGGGAGAGAGGAAGTCAAATTGTCTCTGTTTGCAGATGACATGATTGTATATTTAGAAAACCCCATTGTCTCAGCCCAAAAACTCCTTAAGCTGATAAGCAACTTAAGCAAAGTCTCAGGATACAAAATCAACGTGCAAAAATCATGAACATTCCTATACACCAGTAATAGACAAACAGAGAGCCATATCATGAGTGAATTCCCATTCACAATTGCTACAAAGAGAATAAAATGCCTAGGAATGCAACTTACAAGGGATGTGAAGGACCTCTTTAAGGAGAACTACAAACCACTGCTCAAGGAAATAAGAGATGACACAAACAAATGTAAAAACATTCCATGCTCATGCAAAGGAAGAATCAATATCATGAAAATGGCCATGTGCCCAAAGTAATTTTTAGATTTAATGCTATTCCCAATAAGCTACCATTGGCTTTTTTCTCAGAATTAGAAAAAACTAGTTTAAATGTAATACTGAACCAAAAAAGAGCCCATATAGCCAAGACAATCCTAAGCAAAAAGAGCAAAGCTGGAGGTATCATGCTACCTGACTTCAAACTATACTACAACTCTACAGTAACCAAAACAGCATGGCACTGGTACCAAAACAGATATGTAGACCAATGGAACAGAACAGAAGCCTTAGAAATAACACCACACATTTACAACCCTCTGATCTTTGACAAACCTGACAAAAACAAGCAATGGGGAAAGGATTCCCCCACTTTTTTTTAAGATGGAGTCTCACTCCATCACCAGGCTGGAATGCAGTAAGGTGATCTTGGCTCCCTGCAACCTCCACCTCCCAGGTTCAAGTGAGTCTCCTCCTCAGCCTCCTGAGGAGCTGGGACTACAGGCACACACGACCATGCCCAGCTAATTTTTGTATTTTTAGTAGAGACAGGTTTTGGTCATGTTGGCCAGGATGGTCTTGATCTCTTGACCTCATGATTCACCCACCTTAGCCTCTCAAAATGCTGGGATTACAAGGGTGAGCCACCGTGCCCAGCCTTGGATTCCCTATTTAATAAATGGCACTGGGAAAACTGGCTAGCCATATGCAGAAAACTGAAACTGGACCCCTTCCTTACACATTATACAAAACTTAACTCATGATGGATTAAGACTTAAATGTAAGACCTAAAACCATAAAAACCTTAGAAGAAAACCTAGGCAATACCATTCAGGACATAGGCATGGGCAAAGACTTCATGACTAAAACACCAAAAGCATTGACAACAAAAGCCAAAATAGACAAATGGGATCTAAATAAACGAAAGAACTTCTGCACAGCAAGGAAAGACTATCACCAGAGTGAACAGGCAACCTATAGAATGGGAGAAAATTTTTGCAACTTATCCATCTGACAAAGGGCTAAATCCAGAATCTACAAAGAACTTAAACAAATTTACAAGAAAAAAACGTCAAAAATTGGGTAAAGGATATGAACAGGTACTTCTCAAAAAAGACATTTATGCAGCCAACAAACATATGAAAAACAGCTCATCATCACTGGTTATTAGAGAAATGCAAATCAAACCACAATGAGATACCATCTCATGACAGTTAGAATTGCGATCATTAAAAAGTCAGGAAACAACAGATGCTGGAGAGGATGTGGAGAAATAGGAGTGCTTTTACACTGTTGGTGTGAGTGTACGTTAGTTCAATCATTGTGGAAGACAATGTGCAATTCCTTAGCGATCTAGAACCAGAAATGCCATTTGACCCAGCAATCCCATTACTGGGTATATACCAAAAGTATTATAAATCGTTCATATGTAAAGACACATGCACATGGATGAAGTTGGAAACCATCATTCTCAGCAAACTAACACAGGAACAGAAAACCAAACACTGTGTGTTCTCACTCATAAGTGGGAGTTGAACAATGAGAACACATGGACACAGGGAGGGGAACATCACACACAGGTCTGTTGGGGGTAGAGGTCAAGGGGAGGGATATCATTAGGAGAAACACCTAATGTAGATGACAGATTGATAGGTGCAGCAAACCACCATGGTACATGTATACCTAAGTAACAAACCTGCATATTCTGCATATGTACCCCAGAACTTAAAGTATAATAAAAACAAATTCAAAAAAAAAAAAAAAAGAATAATGTATTCTGCAGCTACTAGATGAAATGTTTGGTAATTTCCTGTTAGGTCCATTGGGTCCATAGAGTGGTTTAAGTGCAGTTTCTTTGTTAATTTTCTGTCTGGATAATTTGTCTAGTTCTTAAAGTAGGGTGCTACAGTCCCTAACTTCCTATTTTGGGGCCTATCTCTCAATAATATTTGCTTTATATATCTGGATGCTCTGGTATTGGGTGCATACATATTTAAAATTGTTATATCTTCTTGCTGAATTGGTTTCTTTATCATTATATAATTATCTTGTCTCTTATGGTTTTTTTTTTTTTTACTTAGAATCTATTTTGTATTACATAAATATAGCTATTCTTGTATGCTTTTGGTTTCTGTTTGCATCAAATATCTTTTTCAGTTCCTTCACTTTCAGTCTTTTTGTGTTTGTACAGGTGAAATGAGTTACTTGTAGGCAGCATATAGTTGAGTCTCATTTTTCATTCTTTTAGTCAGCCAATTTCTTTTAATTGGGGGATTTAAATGGTTGTTATTAATAGATGAGGACTTACTCCTGTCATTTTGAATATACTTTGAAAATACTTTCTTCTTCTCTGCTTGCTATTTATTATTATTTTTATTACTGTTTTGGAGATAGGGCCTTGCTGTATTGCCCAGGCTGGAATACAGTGGCATAGTTATGGCTCATTGCAGCCTCAACCTCCTGGGCTCAAGCAATCCTCCCACCACAGCCTCCTGAGTAGCTAGAATCATAGACACATACCACCCCATGCAGCTAATTTGTTTGTGTATGTGTGCATGTGTGTAAATGAGGTCTCACAATGTTGCCCAGGCTGATATCCAACTCCTGGGCTCAAGTGATTCTCCTGCAGTGGCCTCCCATATAGCTGGGTTTTTAGGCATGAGCCATCATGCCTGTCTTCTTATTGCTTACCTTTGCAGTTTGGTGACTTTCTATAGTGATAACATTTGATTCCTTTTTCTTTCTCATTTGTGTATCTATACTACCAGTGAATGTTGTACTTTTGTGTGTTTTCATGATGGCACATACCTTCCTTTCACTTCCACATGTAGAACTTCCTTGATTATTTATTGTAGGGCCAGTCTAGTGATGATGACTTCCCTCAGTTTTTAATTGTCTGGAAAATACTTTATTTCTCCTTTATTTATGAAGGATATCTTTGCTAGGTGTAATATTCTTGACTAGCAGGTTTTTTCTTTCAAGAGATTGAATAGATTATCTCATTCTCTCCTGGCCTGTGAGGTTTCTGCTGAGAAATCCACTGTTGGTCTGATGGAGATTCCCTTATATGTGACTTGATGCTTTTCTCTTACTGTTTTTAGAATTCTCTCTTTTTTTTTTTGTCTTAACTTTTATTTTTTACTCTTCAGAGACAGTGTCTCACTGTGTTTCACAGACGAGAGTGCAGTGGCATAATCATAGCTCACTGCAGCCTTGAACTCCTGGGCTCAAGGGATCATTCCACCTCAGCCACCACACACCACACCCTGGTTAATTCTCTTTCTTTCTTTCTTTCTTTCTTTTTTCTTCTTTCTTTTTCTTTTGAGACAGAGTCTCTCACTCTTGTGTGTGTGTAAATGAGGTCTCACAATGTTGCCCAGGCTTATCTCCAATTCCTGGGCTCAAGTGATTCTCCTGCAGTGGCCTCCCATATAGCTGGGTTTATAGGCATGAACCATCATGCCTATCTTCTTATTGCTTATCTTTGCAGTTTGGTGGCTTTCTATAGTGATAACATTTGATTCCTTTTTCTTTCTCAGGCTGGAATGCAATGGCGTGATGTCAGTGCACTGCAACCTCTGCCTCCTGGGTTCAAGCAATTCTCGTGCCTCAGTTTCTTAAGTAGCTGGGATTACAGGCATGCACAACCACTCCCAGCTAATTTTTAAAATATTTTTTAGTAGAGACAGGGTTTTGCAGTGTTGGGCAGGCTGGTTTCAAACTCTTGGCCTCAAGTAATCTGCCTGCCTTGGCCTCCCAATGTGCCGGGATTACAGGCGTGAGCCACCACACCTGACCTAATTTTTATTTTTATTTTTTGTAGAGACGGGATATTACGATGTTGTCTAGGCTATCCTTGAACTCCTGGCCTCAAGTGATCCTTCTGCCTCAGTCTCCCAAAGCACTGGACTCACGGATATGAGTCACTACATCTGTACCCCAACTTAGACTTTTGACAGTTTAATTATCATGTGCTTCAGAGAGGATTTTGGGAGGCTATTTGGAGATATTTTAGTTTTTGTATCTGGATGTTTATATTGCTCTCAAGATTTGGGAAGTTTTTAGGTATTTTATCGAATAGGTTTTCTTTCCTCCCCTCCCCTCCCCTCTCCTCTCCCCTTTCCTTTCCTCCTCCTCCCTCTTCCCCCTTCCCCCTTCCTTTCCCTTACCCTCTTCTCCACTTCCCTCCCCTCCCCTTCCCTTCCTTCCCCTCTTCTCCTCCACTTTTCCCTTCTTTTCCCTTCCCTTTCTCTCTTCTCCTCCTCCTTCTTCTTTTCTTCCTCCTCCCCCTTCTTTTCTTCCTCCTCCTCCTCTCTCTTTCTTTTCTTCTTCTTCCTTCTCTCTCTCTCTCTTTCTCTCTCTCTGCTGCTGAAGTGCAGTGGTGTGTTCACAACTCACTGAAGCCTTGACCTCTTAGGCTCAAGTGATCCTCTTGCTTCAGCCTCCTGAGTAGCTGGGACTACAGCTGTGTGCCACCATGCCAGGCTAATTTTTAAAATATTTTTAGTGGAGATGGGGTCTATTAGTCTATTCTCACACGGGTACAAAAACATAGTTGAGACTGGGTAATTTATGAAGAAAAGAGGTTTAACTGACTTACAGTTTCACAGGTTGTACAGATGGGAGGGTTGAGGAGGCCTCAGGATACTTACAGTCATGGCAGAAGGTGAAGGGGAGGTAAGCACAATCTTCGCATGGGGAAGCAGGAGAGAGAGAGAGAGAGAGTGAAGTGGGGGAGTGCTACACACTTTTAAATAAGCCAGATCTGTGAGAACTCACTATCATGAGAACAGCAAGGGGGGAAATTCATCCCTGTGATCCAATCATCTTCCACCAGGCCCCACCTCCAAAGCTTGGCCCCACCTCGAAAGCAATTCAACATGAGATTTGGGTGGGGACACAGAGCCAAACCTTATCATTCTGCCCCTGGCCCCTCCCAAACCTCGCATTTTTCCCTGCCCCCTCCCAGACCTCAAATGTCCTTCTCACATTTCAAAACACAATCCTGCTTTTCCAACAGTGTCCTGAAATCTCAGCTCATTCTAACCTTAACTCAAAAGTCCAAGTCCAAAATCTTATCTGAGACAAAACAAGTCCCTTCTGCCTATGAGCCTGTAAAATAAAAAAACAAGTTAGTTGCTTCCAAGATACAGTGAGGGTACAGGTATTAGGTAAAAGCTCCCATTCCAAAAGGGAGAAATTGGCCAAAACAAAAGGGTTACATGCCCCATCCAAGTCTGAAACCCAGCAGAGCAGTCATTAAATCCTAAAGCTCCAAAATAATCTCCTGGGACTCCATGTCTCACATCTAGGGCATGCTGATGCAAGCAGTAGGCTCCCAAGGTCTTGGGCAGCTTTGCTCCTATTGCTCTGCAGAGTACATCCCCACTGCTGCTTTCACAGGCTGGTGCTGAGAGCCTGTGAACTTTTCCAAGCACATGGTGCAAGCTGTCAGTGGATCTACCATTCTGGGGTCTGGAAGACAGTGACCCTCTTCTCATAGCTCCACTAGACAGTGTCCCAGTGGGGACTCTGTGTGGGGGCTCCAACCTCAAACTTCCCCTCTGCATTACCCTAGTAGAGGTTCTTTATAAGGGGTCCACCCCTGCAGCTGATTTCTGCTTGAACATCTATGCATTTCCATACATCCTCTGAAATCTGGGCAGAGGCTCCCAGACCTCAACTCTTGCCTTCTGCTCAGCTGCAGGCCCAACGCCATGTGGAAATCACCAAGGCTTTGGGCTTGCACCCTCTGAAGGCATGGCCCAAGCTGTACTCTGATCCTTTTAGCCATGGCTGGAACTAGAGTGGCTGAGATTCAGGGTGCCATGTCTTGAGGCTGCACAGAGCAGCAGTGCCCTAGGTCTGGCCCAAAAACCCATTTTTCCCTTCTAGACCTGCAGGCCTGTGATGGGATGGGCTGCTGTGAAGGTCTTTGAAATGCCCTGGAGGCATTTTCTCCATTGCCTTGGCTCTTGTTTATTTAGGCAAATTTCTGCAGCCTTGAATTTTTCCTCAGCAAATGGTTTTTTCTTTTCTACTGCATGGTCAGACTGTGAATTTCCCAAACTTTTATGCTTTGCTTCTCTTTTAAATATGAGTTATAGTTTCAGGTCATTTCTTTGTTTATGAAAATGAGTGCAGGCTTTTAGAAGAAGCCAGGCCAGATCTTGAATGCTTTGTTGCTTAGAAATTTCTTCTGCCAGATACCCTAAATAATCTCTCTCAAGTTCAAAGTTTCCTAGATCTCTAGAGCAGGGGCCCAATGCCACCAGTCTCTTTGCTAAAGCATACCAAGTGTGACCTTTACTCCAGTTCCCAATAAGTTCCTAATCTCCATCTGAGACCATCTCAGCCTGGACTCCACTGCCCATATCACTGTCAGCATAGTGGTCATGGCCATTCAGCAAGTCTCTAGGAATTCCAAACTTTCTCCCATCTTCCTGTCTTCTTCTGATCCCTCCAAACTGTTCCAGTCTCTGCCCATAACCCAGTTCCAAAGTCACTTCCGCATTTTCAAGCATCTTTATATCAATGCCCCACTTTTCTTGTACCAATTTTCTGTATTGATTCATTCTCACATTGCTATAAAGACATAAAATACCTAGGAATACAACTAACAAGGAACGTAAAGGACCTCTTCAAGGAGAACTACAAACCATTGCTCAACGAAATAAGAGAGGACACAAACAGATGGAGAAACATTCCATGTTCATGGTTAGGAAGAATTAATATCGTGAAAATGGCCATACTGCCCAAAGTAATTTACAGATTCAACGCTATCCCCATCAAGCTACCAATGACCTTCTTCACAGAACTGGAAAAAACCACCTTAAACTTCATATGGAACCAAAAGAGAGCCCGCATAGCCAAGTCAATTCTAAGCAAAAAGAACAAAGCAGGAGGCATCACACTACCGGACTTCAAACTCTACTACAAGGCTACGGTAATCAAAACAGCATGGTACTGGTACCAAAACAGAGATATAGACCAATGGAACAGAACAGAGGCGTCGGAGGCGACACAACATATCTACAACCACCCGATCTTTGACAAACCTGATAAAAACAAGCAATGGGGAAAGGATTCCCTGTTCAATAAGTGGTGTTGGGAAAACTGGCTAACCATATGCAGAAAGCAGAAACTCGACCCCTTCCTGACACCTTACACTAAAATTGACTCCAGATGGATTAAAGACTTAAACATAAGGCCTAACACCATAAAAACACTAGAAGGAAACCTAGGCAAAACCATTCAGGACATAGGCGTAGGCAAGGACTTTATGACCAAAACACCAAAAGCATTGGCAACAAAAGCCAAAATAGACAAATGGGACCTAATCAAACTCCACAGCTTCTGCACGGCAAAAGAAACAGTCAATAGAGTGAATCGGCAACCAACAGAATGGGAAAAAATTTTTGCAGCCTACCCATCTGACAAAGGGCTGATATCCAGAATTTACAACGAGCTAAAAAAGATTTACAAGAAAAAAACAAACAAGCCCATTCAAAAATGGGCGAAGGATATGAACAGATACTTTACAAAAGAAGACATACAAGAGGCCAACAAACATATGAAAAAATGCTCATCATCACTGGTCATTAGAGAAATGCAAATCAAAACTACATTGAGATACCATCTCACGCCAGTTAGAATGGCGATCATTAAAAAATCTGGAGAAAATAGATGCTGGAGAGGATGTGGAGAAATAGGAACACTTTTACACTGTTGGTGGGAGTGTAAATTAGTTCAACCACTGTGGAAAACAGTGTGGCGATTCCTCAAGGACCTAGAAATAGAAATTCCATTTGACCCAGCAATCCCATTACTGGGCATATATCCAAAGGATTATAAATCGTTCTACTATAAGGACACATGCACACGAATGTTCATTGCAGCACAGTTTACAATAGCAAAGACCTGAAACCAACCCAAATGCCCATCGATGATAGACTGGACAGGAAAAATGTGGCACATATACACCATGGAATATTATGCAGCCATTAAAAATGAGGAGTTCACGTCCTTTGTAGGGACATGGATGAACCTGGAAACCATCATTCTCAGCAAACTGACACAAGAACACAAAACCAAACACCACATGTTCTCACTCATAGGAGGGTGTTGAACAAGGAGAACACATGGACACAGGGAGGGGAGCACTATACACGGGGGTCTGTTGCGGGGGAGTGGGGGGGACAGCGGGGGGGGAGTTGGGGAGGGATAGCATGGGGAGAAATGCCAGATATGGGTGAGGGGGAGGGAGGCAGCAAATCACACTGCCATGAATGCACCTATGCAACAACTTTGCATGTTTTTCACATGTACCCCAAAACCTAAAATGCAATAAAAAAAAAAAAAAAAGACATACTTGAGACTGGGTAATTTATGGAGAAAAGAGGTTTTATTGACTCACAGTTCTACAGGCTGTAGAGGAGACATGGCTGGGGAGGCCTCAGGAGACTTACAATCATAGTGGAAAGTGAAGGGGAAGCCGGCATAATCCTCACAGGGTGGACCAGAAGAGAGAGTGAAGGGGGAAGTGCTACACACTTTTAAGCAACCAGATCTTGTGGGAACTCACTATCATGAGAACAGCAAGGGGAAAATCTGCCCCCATGACCCAATCACATCCCACCAGGCCCCATATCCAACACTTGGGATCAATTCAACATGAGATTTGGATGGGGACACAGAGCCAGATCATAGCATGGGGTCTCCCTATGTTGCTTAGGTTTGTCTTGAGCTCTTGGGATCATGTGATCCTCCTGCCTTAGCCTCCCAAATTTCTAAAATTACAGGTGTGAGCCACCGCACCTAACCTCTTTCATTAAATAGATTTTCTATGCCTTTTCCTATCTCTTCCCTTTCTGGATTATTTGTTCACTTAATGGTGTCCCATATGTTACATAGGCTTTCTTCATCCTTGATAACTTGTTTGGAGGTTCTAGTGGGTAGCACAGCTACTTGTATACCCTTGGCTAAATAATGGTCCTCCTCTATTGGGGAAGGTCATCTTCTTCAACCAAGCATGAAGGGAGGGACACACATGGAGTGGTGAGGGAGGAAGGACACCTGCCTCGCCAGATTGGACCGATCAGCCCTGATGACTAGCAGGGTGACAGATGTCACAGCCAGATTGCCCTCACATTCTCCTTATTCTATTCTGTTTTGTTTTTCTTTCTTCTGTTTGATCTAGTCTGTTGTTGAATCTCTTAATTGTACTTTTATTTCATTCATTGAATATTTCATTTCTAAGATTTTTTTTTTGTTTAATGATTTCTACTTCTGTTGAACTTCTCACTTAGATCATGAATTTGTCTTCCTGCTTTTCTTGTATTGTCTGTCTGTGTTCTCTTCTATCTTCCTGAATTTCCTTAATATTATTATTATTATTATTATTATTATTATTATTATTATTTTTTGAGATGGAGTCTCTATCACTCAGGCTGGAGTGCAGTAGTGTGATCTCAGCTCACTGTAACATCTGCCACCTGGGTTCAAGCAATTCTCCTGCCTCAGCCTCCCTAGTAGCTGGAATTACAGATGCCTGCCACCACATCTGGCTAAATTTTGTATTTTCAGTAGAGACAGGGTTTCATGATCTTGACCAGGCATTATTTTGAATTTTTAAAAGATATTTAATACATTTCATTTTCTTTGGGATCTGTTTTGGAAAATTATTGTGTTCCTTTGGTGATGTCATGTTTTCTTGCTTTTTCATGTTTCCTTTGTCCCTATGTTGATATATGTGCAGTCACTTCTTCCAATTTTATGGAGTAGCTCTCATAGGGAAAGACCTATGAGATGTATCTTTAGTGTTGGTTGGTTATGATACTGTTTTCTGCAGATGTATCTATAGTGTTGGTTGGTTATGATACTCTGGCTTTGGTTTGGTTGAGTGCAGTAGGGTAGTCTCCATATGATTTCTCCATATGTTGTAATCAGTGTCAGCAATATCCACAAGTCTCTCAGTGGCTTAGGCTGTGATTGTAGAAGCTGTGATTGTTTGTCTGCTGAGGACAAATTGAATGGGTTGGGGTTTGGGCCCCTGAGGGGCACATGTGGGTGGGGAGCATCTCCTCTGCTAGAGGAGGCAGATTCGCTGATGGTGGAGGCAGTGGGTACCAGGTAGGTTGGTCCCAGGTGTCAGGCTCCAGGTGGGCCAGTTCTTGGGCCCCTGTGCATTGCATACAGGCATGAGGCAGCCTCACTGCTTGGATGGGTGAGGTGACCAGTGTTGGTAGCAGTGGGCTCCATGTGGGCTCCAGGATCAAAGGAGATAGCTGAGAAGTAACATTAGTATATCAGTGGATCTGCACCCATAGAAAGATTTATTGCTTTGAGGATCATCTCTGCTTTCTGGAAAACTTCCTTAGCATCTGGGACTGCTTCATGCTCATTCTGTGGTTCCTATATTGACTCCTCTTCCTATTTTGCCCCTTATAATGACTGATTTCAAAACTGAGCCCTTCATATCCTGATCAGCAATAGACCTCAAGCTTTTGATTGATAGATTCTACTGGTTGCTGCCACCATCCTTCCCTCTCTCCACTTTTTCTGAATATCCAGCAGGGAGAGGATGGGTGCAATTGGCTCTGCCACTTCGCTTCCACATTCTGGACACTTTGCCATCATAGCAATCTCATTGGTTATGGGAAGTGAATAGCCAATATTTTACAGAGGAATTTCATTCCCCTGCTTTATATTCAGCAAATTCAGTGTTCTTATGGTTCCAGTAATATCTCTCTGTGGATGACTATTTCCTAGCCATCCTACTTCCAGGTTACATATTTTGATCTAGTCAGGCTGTTATTCTCTTTACCCCATGGACATGCCAGGCATACTCTGCCTCTTTGCCTTCTGAATCTTGCAACTCTTTCAGTTATAACCCTCTGCCATCATACTGGTGCCCTGCTGGTCTAGTGGTAACATGTGGGGGAGTTCTATAATCTTACAGTGATATAGAACTCTTAAATTTATGGTTGAGATTAAAAGTTCTTTAATCTTATGATTTTATGATTATAGAATTATATGATCTTGCTTATAAGTCATGTTTATGATTATGGAACTCTCATTCTAATGATGAAATCTTAGTCTTTTCATGGGTCTGTGTTCCTGGATGTGATCTTCACAAGTGTTTCTTACCTCCTATGCCCTTTGGAGAGTCAGAAAGACTAGCTGGAGTTGGAGTTGGAGAAGTGTTCTTTCCCCAGATGGGGCAAATCTCTGGTACAGTGCTTCTCCCTTGAGGGTGAGCATTTGTAGGGGAATGCTCTTGGTGTATTTCACAGTTGTCACTTTTTCATTCCCCTGACAGAGCCTTAGAGGGGCTCTTTCCTGGCTTTTTACTGCAAGAACCTGGTGGGATTTCTGGAAACCCCCACAACACTCCCCCATCCCAAGGCTGCATCCTCTACAAGTTTCTCACTCTCACACTAGTCCACCCTCAGCCTCCAGCAATTCATCACTCACCATTTAAGTGTTTCTTCCAGATTAAGACTCTAGCACTTCTGTTCCAAATCAACAGTTGCTGGCTGTAACTCTCTGGATTCACCTGTCTCTCCAGATTGCAAGGTGTTATTTAAATTTCCCTAAGGAGAAAAAGTCTACTTCTTGTCCAAATTTTTGTCTAAATAGTGTTTAAATCCACTTACCCATTGATAATGGTGATGGCCTTTGAGGAAGCTGATGTGTCCTGAGCTGCATTTCAGGTTTGCAGGGGAGGTTAGGCTTGGAGCTTCTCCACAGCAAGAGATTATACACATGTGACCAGACCAGACCAGCCCATAGCTATGCTCCTAACAAGACTTTGGAGACCTCAGCCACCAACTATGCATTTCTGTATAGTGCTGGGCTAGAGGGAAATTGCTCACAGGTGTGTCTATAAGGCAAAGAGCAGGAATATGCCTGTACACAACCCCCAAAGAAGCCAACTTTCTCCTTCTGCAGGAGCTTTTGTGCAGGGAAGAGACAGGCCTAAAGTGTCTTAGAATTTATCTACATTGCTGGGAAACTGCTATGTGTAGCAAGCTTTTTGAAAATACAGAGCTTGTGCATGGTATGGGAACTTCGTATTGCTTTTCACACTGGAAGCTTTATTGTTAATGATGAAAGAGGGGAAAACCTTGAATGGTTGTTTTAGATCTTACTGTTTTATTTTGAAGAAATATTTATGTTCCCCAGGCAACCTACAGAATGGGAGAAATTTTTTTCTGTCTATCCATCTGACAAAGGGCTAATGTCTAGAATCTACAAAGAACTTAAACAAATTTACAAGAAAAAAACCGAACAACCCCATCAAAAAGTGGGTGAAGGATATGAACAGACACTTCTCGAAAGAAGACCTTTATGCAGCCAACAGACATATGAATAAAAGCTCATTATCACTGGTTATTAGAGAAATGCAAATCAAAACCACATTGAGATACCATCTCATGCCAGTTAAAATGGTGATCATTAAAAAGTCAGGAAACAACAGATGCTGGAGAAGATGTGGAGCCATAGGAAAGTTTTTACACTGTTGGTGGGAGTGTAAATTAGTTCAACCATTATGGAAGACGGTGTGACGATTCCCCAGGGATCTAGAACTAGAAATACCATTTGACCCAGCAATCCCATTACTGGATATATACCCAAAGGATTATAAACCATTCAGATATAAAGACACATGCACATGTATGTTTATTGCAGCACTATTCGCAATAGCGAAGACTTGGAACCAGCCCAAATGCCCATCATTGGGTTGCTAGACTGGATAAAGAAAATATGACATATATATACCATGGAATACTATGCAGCCATAAAAAGAATGAGTTCATGTCCTTTGCAGGGACATGGATGAAGCTGGAAACCATCATTCTCAGCAAACTAACACAAGAACAGAAAACCAAACACTGCATGTTCTCACTCATAAGTGGGAGTTGAACAATGAGAACACATGGACACAGGGAGGGAAACATCACACACTGGGGCCTGTTGGGGGTGGGGACCATGGAGAGGGATAGCATTAGGAGAAATACCTAATGTAGATGATGGGTTGATGGGTGCAGCAAACCACCATGGCACATGTATACCTACGTAACAAACCTGCACGTTCTCCACATGTACCCAGAACTTAAAGTATAATAAAAAAAGAAAAAAGAAATATTTATGTTCCCAAAGGTTTTAAAAAAAAGCAACTCTTTTAAAAGTTGTTTGCAAGGGCTAAGAAATAGGATTTTGAGGTAATAGTATTTCTGAATTTTTTATAGTTAATATTTTCTAAATTGTATATAATTCAGTGTTTTCCTTATTATAATCAATCCAATATATATTTGTGAATATATTTCTGTGTTCCAGATGCTACTTATATTGACTTAAGCATACTAATTAAAGAACTGAGCCCTAAAACTTAAGTATTTGCCCAGGTCACATTTGATGGCTAGTGGCAGAGTTGATTGGTTTTATGTAAATTGATCCCTTTATTAACACTACAATTTTGAAATATTTTATTTTGTTTATTTTTGAGACAGATTCTCACTGTGTTGCCTAGGCTGTAGTGCAGTGGCACGATCTCGGCTCACTGCAACTTCTGCCTCCTGGGCTCAAGTGATTCTCCTGCCTCACGAGTAGCTGGGATTACAGGCATGTGCCACCACACCCAGCTAATTTTTATATTTTTGTATTTTTAGTAGAGATGGAGTTTCACCATGTTGGTCAGGCTGGTTTCAAGCTCCTAACCTCAAGTGATCCATCCACCTTGGCGTAAGCCACCACACTTGGCCATTGAAAACTTTTAAATTAATATATAATTTACATACATTAAAATTCACTTTTAAAAAATATTCAGTTCAATAAATTTTGAACTGTGTATTGTCATGTGATCATCACCATAGTAAAAACAAAGAATATTTTCATTAAACCCTCAAATTCACCCTTTTCTAGGTGTCTTAAAGTTTTAGATTTTATTCTTAGGTCTATGACCCATTTTGAGTCAATTTTCATGTAGAGTGTGAGGAAGTGTTGATCTAGTTTCTTTTCTTTCTCTCCTTCCTTCTTTTGCACATGAATGTCCAATTATTTGGGCACCATTTGTTGAATTGTCTTTTTGTCTTTGCTGAAAATCAATTGACAATATATGTGTACACCAAAAATTTCTGAGCTCTCTCTTTTATTTCATTGATCTGTATGTCTATAAACCTCACAGATTTTAAATTCATTAGTGTGGTTAAGATCTAACACTGTCATCACTATTTCACTACTTACTTGGGCTGTGACATGCCAAAAAAGTATAAAGTATATTTCTATATTTTTGACTTTTTAAAATGCTGCAGACAACTGTAACTCATTGACATTTATATCTCAGAGCTAAAATACAGAGATTACATTTGGATCAACACCTTCAGTACTTATATCCTGAAACTAATTATGTTGCCAGTATAATGAAATGAGAATGTTAACATGTTTAAACCTGTCATGTGAAAATATTTCAGATGTCACAATGAAACCATTTATGCCATCCTTGTCAGGAGTTGTCTCTGGTCCCATAATTACTTTCTAGTTTCTGGAAAATCCGTTTCAATGTTTAAAATAGTTAAGAAGAAAACATTACTAGGAAAGTAGAGGTGGTTATTTCTCTGACCTCCTAGTAAAAGAGTCTTTGTTTTTGTCTAACTTCATCTTTTCATCTTGCCTGCCCTGAGTCTGAATTACAAAGTGGGCATCAAGATTGGGGGTACCCTGACTTTTTCCTTGCCTACATCCAAAGCACGATTTCCTTGGTTCCTTTGACAAAAGCTGTAGTCCACCAGATAATTTATTTCTAAGATGCTCTTTCTCTCCAAACTTATACTTAGTTGTAGGTAGATTTTGTCTCTACTGGCAGTGATGGTGCAGGGAGTAGAGGAAGAGCACCAACTACCAAAACTATGCCCCTCCGTCTACCTCCAGGATCTAGAATTCTGCATTAGTCACTCCTGGGCATAGCCATGGCTATTGGGGGAGAGGAATGAGAGGGGAAGTTTTTCACCTTGATCCATCCTGGGAACCCTGATCTCATCTGTTCTATTTCCCAGTGGCTCTTATTCTCAAAGGACCATTGGGCAGCTTTCTGCGGCTTTGGTAACTTTCATCTCTGCCCTGGCACTCTTCACAGACTGAAACTGTCTCCCACTCTGTATCATGCACATGACTCAGCACCACATTCCAATAAATTGGAGCTGGGCTTACAGATAGGAACATTCCTGCACTTGCTGGGGGTCACACCAGGTTGCCTTCACTACACTGTGGTGTTTCCTGTTTGCTAAAGCCCTTGGCCCCTCTTCCAATTGACTGCTTGTGGAGTGTGCCTCTGAAGGGACTCTGTCCCAACACTCTTGGATGACTCACAAAAGGCAAGTTATTGCCCTTTCGATGTCATTTCCCTGTCTCCCTGATAAAGTGAGTAGTCCTCCTTATCACCCCTTTGCTGAGGTCAGAGCACAACTCATTATGCCAGGCTTGGAGGTTTACAGAGTTCCTCAATACTTTGCAACACTCCCTCCTCCCCAGTCCACCACACTGTTACAACAGACCCTCTTGAGAGCATTACAGCCAGTAATAACTAGCTGAGGTGCTAAATGAAATGTATTCTAAGCCTCCCATTCAGTCATCCACACTCATTGTGCTTATAGTACCTTATTTATAGGGACTCCTGTAATTGGAGAACATCTGTCTTTCCCCTTAGTTCTCTTTCTTCCCCTTCAAGCAGAAGCCAGCTGGGGGCTGCTTTAACCTTCAGGCTCCATCACTCGGTCTGGCTTGCCAGGTCTCTGTCTTACAGGGGGACACTTGTGCAAATGATCCCAGGGCATATAGTCATGCCTCCCCTTGCTCTCTTTCCCAGGACATGAGTGACACGAATGGAATAGCTGTAAGCAGCTATTTAAAAATGTGGTATGTAATCTTCTAGACTCTTTTATACATTTCCCTTTTTTACATACAGGGAGTGATACTACATACTGTAGGCTTCTGTTCATATACTCCTATATTAATGGCATTTTTCGTGTCTCACTGCATGAAATTTCATTGTATAGTTCTAGCATGGTTTACTTCACCAGGTCCTTATTGACTTGTTCTTGTTGCTACAGTTTTCAGATGCTGTGAGCAATGGTCCCATGGACATCAGTGTATACATAGTTTTGTGCACCTGAAAAATGATTTTCTTAGAAGTGGAACTGATAGAACTTTCATTTTGA
This sequence comes from Aotus nancymaae, assembly GCF_030222135.1. NCBI lineage: Eukaryota > Metazoa > Chordata > Mammalia > Primates > Aotidae > Aotus > Aotus nancymaae. The sequence continues at coordinate 4,321,122 of NW_026988412.1, read as the reverse complement.
TAACACTACCCTTTAGAAAAGTAGCACCATTTATGCTCTCACCAGCTGTACATAAGGATCAGCTTTTCCCCCACATACTTGCTAGCAATGAACTTTAGCCTTCTTTTTCGTCTGCCTAAGACCATACCCATACCAGTGAAAACATGATATTTTATTGTTTCCATTTGCATTTCTGTAATTATTCATAGGACTGAGCATTACTTAATATACTTAATAGTCATTTAGATGTTTTCCATCATTATCTGCTCATATCTTTTTTCACTGTGGTGTTCATCTTTTCTGTGTTGCTTTGTAAGAGTTCTTTATATAGGATATATGTTAACTCTTTGTTTTGTGTATACATTACAGATATTTCCCTCAGTTTGCTATTTGTTTTTTAATTTTTATTCTAACGTCTTTTACTAAATGGACTTTGAAATTTTTATGCAACTAAATCTGTTGTAGTTTCTTTGTAGCTTTTAGTTTTTCATTCTTTTTCTGATCAAATAGTATAAAAATATTTAAATGTCTTTATTGCTCCAAATGGTTTTTTTAAAATCCTTTAAACATGGAGGATCTGTCTTGTTATGAGGATGATTATGGTAGAATGACTTCCCCTGTAAATGGCAGAAGGGTAATCTGAAGTCACCTTCTGGCAGATCTGGAATCTTATGAACACCAAAGAAACTAGGTAGAACCTAGAGCCTAGTTTGATGACATTGGTGTGTCTACACAGAGGTTTACACAATTACCTCAAGTGTTTCATTAAAAAGTGAGAAGTAGAACTTGTGATTCTCTTGTTATTAAGTTGAACAAACCTTTTATTTCCAGCCTTAATCAAATCTATACCAGCTTTATAATCTGTAAGCCACTAACAAGTCGGGCTAGATTTTTCTGCATAAAGGGAAAGAAGCCTGGCTAAGCAATATGTTTTTAATTACTATTTTAGCCATTCTGAGAAACAGAATGGACACCCTCTCAAAATTTGTTTCAGATGTTGAGACTGATGAACCACACACACACACACACACACACACACCAACAGAGTGTGAAAAGGTTAATTATGTACATAATTAAGGTCTCTGGAGAGAGCAGAGCAGGCATCCCAAGCTAGTCTCAAGTGGCTTGAGAGGGCAGGAAAGGAGAGCCTGGCTAGGGATTTTATTGGGATTGTGACTAGGGCTGGAGAAAGGGTTCCTGTAGGCAGGCATTGGTTTGCATGGTTGGAATCTTAACCCAGTGCCAAAGGAGGAAGCTCTCAGGCTTTCTTTTTTTCCTTTCTTTTTTTTTTTTTTTTTTTTTTAATTGAGATGGAGTGTTGCTCTGTTGCCCAGGCTGGAATGCAGTGATGTGATCTCGGCTCACTGCAACCTCCGCCTTCCAGGTTCAAGCGATTCTCCTGCCTCAGCCTCCTGAGTAGCTGGGACTACAGATGTGTGCCACCATGCCCGGCTAATTTTTTGTATTTTTAGTAGAGATGGGGTTTCACCGTGTTAGCCAGGATGGTCTCAATCTCCTAATCTGGTGATCTTCCTTCCTTAGCCTCCCGAAGGGCTGGGATTGCAGCTGTGAGCCACGGCACCTGGCCTGCCCCCAGGCTTTCTTATCAGCTTACCCAGTTATGGGGCAGAGTGGCAGCGGGAGGGTGAGGCTCAAAAGCAGATAGCAGTCAGATGTCAAAAACCAGAGTTAGACTCCTTATAAATGCCAGTCACTGAGCAGTTACATTGACATATCCTTAGGCTCCTTCAAGTGCTGAAGGGTGGGAGCACTGGTATATGGGAGAGTTCACTCCCACAAAGTGCTACTTTACACCCATGTTTATGTAGTTGCTAATAGCCAGAGACACACAACCAACCATTTTTTTAATTGCATTTTAGGTTTTGGGGTACATGTGAAGAACATGCAAGATTGTTGCATAGGTACACACATGGAAGTGTGATGTGCTACCTTCCTTCCCATCACCTACATCTGGCATTTCTCCCCATGCTATCTCTCCCCAACTCCCCACCCCCCGCTGTCCTTCCCCTATTTCCCCGCTACAGAACCTAGTGTGTGATGCTCCCCTCCTTGTGTCCATGTGTTTTCATTGTTCAACATTTGTGTCAGGAGCTTTAAATAATCATGATGTAGGTGTCGATCACACCTACACTGAGGCACCTGGATGGCCTGGACTTTTATTTTGAGACAGATTTTAAATGACTCTCTCAACCACGTGGACGTACAACTACCTTATACTCCTCTAACAATAATGCCTGTCCCCTGAGTTTTTTCGTTACTTGGTGATTTAGTTACCAATGTCCTATGAATCAGATGTCAGCAATGCGTTTATTTCTAGCATACAGAGTATCAAAGCTGGGTAAACTGTGGCTATTTTCCTTTGTGAAAATTCCATTCGTTGATATGTGATTTTCTCATTTCCTCATGAAACCATTCCATCATTGTCAGTAATCTTATTCTCGCTCTTTAGGCAGCAGTTGCTGCTCTTGACTGCTTGCTTTTCAGATTTTCTGTCTTTCTTGGTAACCACTTTGATCAGTACAAACTGGCATAGCAGAAAATTTATTTCTTAGATATGCCTACTTTTGTTGAGAGTATAAATGGCCATTTGAGTTCAGTGGGTTCTTTGACTTAGATTAACTACATATATCTTTGTGACCATTTTTAGTTTGAGATAAATTGGACTCCATGTTCAATACTAATTTTCAAGGCCCGAATGATCGGGTTGGCAAAACTGAAGAATCAAATATTACTCATTTTTCACCACTTAATGCTATGCTATGTGATTAACTTTTGCATTCTGTAAAGCTTGTCATATACCAGGCTCTTGTGTCATAAATTCCATTTGTAGTTATTTGTTTTTAAATGATAAGTATTCTGTTATTTTTTTCTATACTACTTTGTCTTTTTAAATCCTTTGATCCATGTTTCCTACATAGGTTTTTGTTATATATTCAAATGGTTTGCTTTCATTGTTAAGGCATTATTCAAGTGCCTTTCACTGCAGAAATCCTTTTTATTCCATTTCTCTGCTTGTTAGAATTCCAAACCAGAGATTTCTGAGAGAGCAACAGGAATTTCACACTTGAGATCAAGTTCATGAGGTTGAGAGATTTCTTTGATAGACATATTTGGCAGAAATAAAAATTATTAATGTAGAAAGCTCTGAAAAATTAAAAATAGGAAAGTAACAATCTTTGATCCAGCTTTCCTGGAAAATATTGGCCAAAATTTTCCTTAAAATAGGGGCAATAATTTTCAAGTCATGAGTGATACTTTTTGTACTTAAAACTAGAAACTCAGTAGGAATATGCAAAGAAATTGTAATGTCAGCATTAACATGGATTAGATTTGCTTTCTAAGTCAAATGGAATTAAATCAGTAAGCTCTGAACTCAGAAAAATTTCAGCAATTACTGTACAATCCTGACAGAACCTATACTGTAATATGACCAATGTAATTATTATAATCTTCTGTCAAAATTATATTCAGTATACCTACATGTTAACTATTGAAAGACAACGATATCTTGTTCCTTATGAAAATAAACATGATACTAACATGATGATGAAATAATGCTATAATAGTGTGATCATGATGTTATCAGACATAATTTCCCCAAAACAAGTATCTAAAAAGTTAAACTTCAATCATCCTGTTGGCACAGTTGGCAGCACGTCAGTCTCATAAAATGTTAAACTTCAATACAATCTGATGATCTTCCAACGTTAGTATTTAATGTTGTAGTTTATGCTTAAGTTCATAAGAAAGTATGGCAATGTCAAATATTGTTCTCATTTACCATTAGAATGTTCCTATTATCCTTCAAGAGGCCTGAATAAATCATGGAACCATGTTCAGGGGATGCTGTATTAGTAAGTAGTTACATATTCCTCTTGGTCAGTGAATCAGATTTCAGCATGTGATTGCAAGGCATCTTAAAGCATTTGGAATGGCTGGAATTAGGAGTGGCATGATGTTTTCATGTTTCTAATACATGGAATTCATACTAAAGATTCTAAAACTTTATAATAGCTAATTTTATGTATCAACTTGACTAAGCCATGGTGCCCAGTTGTTTGGTTAAACACCAGTCTAGGTGTTGCTGTAAAGGTATTATTTAGATCAATTAACACTTAAATCAGTAGACTTTGAGCTAAGCATAATGTAAGTAGGCCATAATGGACTATGCTAAATTATGGACTTATGCTCCATAATGTAAGTGGGCCTCGTCTAATCAGTTAAAGACCTTATGAGAAAAGAGCGAGGTCCCCAGAGGAAGGAGTTCTGCCTCCAGCCTGGTCTGCAGATTTCAGACAATGAATTGTGTGTGTGTATATATATACACACACACACACACTCACATACACATATATCTCCAGCTCCCACATGAGTCAATTCCTACATATATGCATATGAATTGTGTGTGTGTATATATATATATACACACACATATATATACATGCACACACACAATTCATATGTATATATATAGAAATTGACTCGTGTATATATATATGAGTCAATATGTGTGTGTGTATATATATACATATATATTACACACATGTTGACACACACGAGTCCCACATGAGTCAATTCCTATATATATATATGAATTGTGTGTGTGTGTGTATATATATACGTATATATACACACCATATATATAGGAATATATATGTGTATATATATATACACACACACTATATATATAGTATATATACATATATATACACACACACACAATTCATTCATATATATATAGGAATTGACTCGTGGGAGCTGCGATATGTGTGTGTGTGTGTGTGTGTGTGTATACATCTCCTTTTGGTTCTGTTTCTATGGACAACCCTGACTAACTGGTAATTAAAAAATGAATACAAATGCTCCTTGACTTATGATGTGGTTATGTCTCAATAAACTCACCATTAGTTGAAAACATCATAAATGTAAAATGCATTTAATGTCCTGATAAACCCATCAGAAAAGTTTTGAAAAATGTAAGTCAGCCAGGTGCGGTGGCTCATGCCTGTAATCCCAGCACTTTGGGTGGCCGAGGTGGGTGGATCGCCTGAGGTCAGGAGTTCCAACCCAGCCTGGCCAACATGGCGAAACCTTGTCTCTACTAAAAATATAAAAATCAGCCAGGTGTGGAAGCACACACCTGTAATCCCAGCTACTTGGGAGGCTGAGACAGGAGAATCACTTGAACCTGTGAGACCAAGGTTGCAGTGAGCTGAGATCGCACCACTGCGTTCCAGCCTGGGCAACAGAGCAAAACTCCATCTCAAAGAAAAAAAAAAAGTAAGTCAAACCATGACAAGCCAAGATGCTATATTCTAAAAATATTAAAGACCACAACCCCACCCCATTATGTGAAATCACCTTCTCAATAATTTTTTTCTAAACTTTGACCAGCTTTTTTTTTTTTTTTTTTTTTGTGAGACAGGGTCTCATTTTATTGCCCAGTCTGGAGTGAAGTGGTGCAGTCATAGCTCCCTGCAGTCTCAAACTCCTGGGTTCAAGCAATTCTCCTGTCTAGCCATCTAGTCTCCTGAGTAACTGGGAATACAGGTTCATGCCACCACACTTGGCTAATTAAAACAATTTTTTTTTTGTAAATACAAGATCTAACTATGTTATCCAGGTTAGTCTTGAACTCCTGGCCTCCAGCAATCCTCATGCCTTGGCCTCCAAAGTGTTGGGATTATAGCTATGAGCTATCACACCCAGTCCTATTTTTTATATAAAGGATATCCAAATACTGTTTTAAAAATTGGTTATTTTAAATTCTGCTTTGTCCTGAACAACTGTTTCTGCATTTTGAGACCTATTAGGTACTATTCTCATACTGATGTTGAAAGATGGCTTTTATATGTGGTGATAAACCATAGAGAGAAGAATTATGGTATTAATTTCCTGCCTGAAAAGATAGAGATGGCTCCATTGTGGGACTTCTCCATGGATTGGAACACCCTGTTTCTCATGTCTCTAGGCAAGTTATAAAATGAATGTTCCTGTTGTGCTAGGACTGAGATGCAGAGAGAATTATACTCCTTATGCCCTCTTTTCTCACTTACAAGGTGAAATCAGGTTACTCTAGAAGGGGAAATTAGTCACAGAACACTTATGTGGTCTGAAGTTTGTGTGTGGATGTTAAGAAGTCAGTTGTATTCTCTCTGATGATGACAGTGGCAGTAGTGTTATGGGTCAAATAGATTCAGAGCACTGACGAATGCAGTATCCTCCTGCTATCATTTTGATTGATCACTGCCTAGTTGCCAATTAGTGGAACAGCATAGGACCCCTAAGACATGCAGCTTCACGTGGTCTCTCCTTAGTGCTTTGGCCATTTGCTATCAACATTTTTGTTTTTGAGACAAAGTCTAACTCTGTCACCCAGAATGCAGTGCAGTGGCACCATATTGGCTCACTGCAACATCCACCTCCCAGGTACAAGCAATTCTCATGCCACAGTCTCCCAAGTAGCTGGGATTACAGGCATGTGCCACCACGCCCAGCTAATTTTTTTGTATTTTTAGTAGAAATGGGGTTTTGCCATGTTGGCCAGGCTGATATCAAACTACTGACCTCAGGCGATCCACCTGCTTTGGTCTCCCAAAGTGCTGGGATTACAGACTTGAACCACCACACCCGGCCTGCTGTAAACACTTATTAAGCACCTGGTATATGCCAGAGCTTGTGTTAGCAGTTAGTGTTATGCAATATGAGTAAAATCCAGTTTCTTCCCCTGAATAGATTGTTCCAGTTTATAGTACAGCATGACAAATACTAGAACACAAATTTGTAAAAATTAACCATGGAAATACCATCCTTTCTTTTCTTTGTCTTGCCTACTTTGTCACAAATCAAATGTCTGTATAGGCTTGGGTCTCTCTCTGAATTCTTTTTTTTTTTTTAAACATATATATATATATATATATATGTATAATTGCACTTTAGGTTCTGGGATACATGTGCAGAACATGCAGGATTGTTGCACAGGTACATACGTGGCAATGTGGTTTGCTGCCTCCATCTCTGTCACCTATATCTGGCATTTCTCCCCATGTTATCCCTCCCAACTCCCTACCCCTGCTGTCCCTTCACTAGTCCCTTCCAACAGACCCCAGTGTGTGATGCTCCCCTCCCTGTGTCCATTTGTTCTCGTTATTCAACACCCACCTATGAGTAAGAACAGGCGGTGTTTGATTTTCTGTTCTTGTGTCAGTTTGCTGAGAATGATGGTTTCCAGATTCATCCATGTGCCTACAAAGGATGCGAACTCCTCGTTTTTTATGGCTGCATATATTCCATGGTGTATATATGCCACATTTTCCCTGTCCAGTCTATCATCGATAGGCACTTGGATTGGTTCTAGGCCTTTGCTATTGTAAACAGTACTGCAATGAACATATGTATGCATGTGTCTTCATAATACAATGATTTATAATCCTTTGGCTATATACCCAGTAATGGGATTGCTGGGTCAAATGGAATTTCTATTTCTAGGTCCTTGAGGAATTGCCACACTGTCTTCCACAATGGTTGAACTAATGTACACTACCACCAACAGTGTAAAAGTGTTCCTATTTCTCCACATCCTCTCCAGCATCTGTTGTCTCCAGATTTTTTAATGATTGCCATTCTGACTGGTGTGAGATGGTATCTCAATGTGGTTTTGATTTGCATTTCTCTAATGACCAGTGACGATGAGCATTTTTTCATATGTTTGATGGCCTCATATATGTCTTATTTTGAAAAGTGTCTGTTCATATCCTTTGCCCACTTTTGAATGGGTTTATTTGTTTTTTTCTTTTAAATCTGTTTTAGTTCTTTGTAGATTCTGGGTATTAGCCCTTTGTCAGATGGGTAGATTGCAAAACTTTTTTCCCATTCTGTTGGTTGCCAGTTCACTCTAATGATTGTTTCTTTTGCTGTGCAGAAGCTCAGGAGTTTAATTAGATCCCATTTGTCTATTTTGGCTTTTGTTGCCAATGCTTTTGGTGTTTTAATCATGAAGTCCTTGCCTATGCCTATGGCCTGAATGGTTTTGCCTAGGTTTTCTTCTAGGATTTTTATGGTGTTAGATCTTATGTTTAAGTCTTTAATCCATCTGGAGTTAATTTTAGTGTAAGGTGTCAGGAAGGGGTCCAGTTTCTGCTTTCTGCACATGGCTAACCAGTTTTCCCAACACCATTTATTAAACAGGGAATCCTTTCCCCATTGCTTGTTTTTGTCAGGTTTGTCAAAGATCAGATGGTTGTAGATGTGTGGCACTGCCTCTGAGGCCTCTGTCCTGTTCCATTGGTCCATATCTCTGTTTTGGTACCAGTACCATGCTGTTTTGATTACTGTAGACTTGTAGTATAGTTTGAAGTCAGGTAACATGATGCCTCCCGCTTTGTTCTTTTTGCTTAGAATTGACTTGGCTATGCGGGCTCTCTTTTGGTTCCATATGAAGTTTAAGATGTTTTTTCCCAGTTCTGTGAAGAGGGTCATAGGTAGCTTGATGGGGATAGCATTGATTCTATAAATTACTTTGGGCATTACTTTTTCACAATATTGATTCTTCTCAGCCATGAGCATGGAATGTTTCTCCATCTGTTTGTGTCCTCTCTTATTTTGTTGAGCAGTGGTTTGTAGTTCTCCTTTAAGAGGTCTTTTACATCCTTTGTTAGTTGTATTCCTAGGTATTTTATTCTCTTTGTAGCAATTGTGAATGGCAGTTCATTATTTATTTGGCTCTCTTTAAGTCTGTTATTAGTGTATAGGAAAGCTTGTGATTCTGCACAATGATTTTGTATCCTGAGACTTTGCTGAAGTTGCTTATCAGTTTTAGGAGATGTTGGGGTCAGACAATGGGGTTTTCTAAATATACAATCATGTTGTCTGCAAATAGAGAGAATTTGACTTCCTCCTTTCCTGATTGAATATCCTTTATTTCTTTTTCTTGCCTGATTGCTCTGGTTAGAACTTTCAATACTATATTGAACAGGAGTGGTGAAAGAGGGCATCCTTGTCTAGTGCCAGATTTCAAAGGGAATTCTTCCAATTTTTGCCCATTCAGTATGATATTGGCTGTGGGTTTGTCATAAATAGCTTTTATTATTTTGAGATACATTCTGTCAATACCTAGTTTACTGAGAGTTTTTAGCATAAAGGGCTGTTGAATTTTGTCGAAGGCCTCCTCTGGATCTATTGAGATCATCATGTGGTTTTTGTCTTTGGCTCTGTTTGTGTGGTGAATTATGTTTATAGACTTGCGTATGTTGAACCAGCCTTGCATCCCCTTCACCCTTGGGGTGAAGTCTATTTGATCGTGATGGATAAGCTTTTTGATGGGCTGTTGCAATTGGTTTGCCAGTATTTTGTTGAAGATTTTTGCATCTATGTTCATCATGGATATTGGCCTGAAGTTTTCTTTTTTTGTTGAGTCTCTGCCGGGTTTTGGTATCAGGATGATGTTGGTCTCATAAAATGATTTGGGAAGGATTTTCTCTTTTTGGACTGTTTGGAATAGTTTCAGAAGGAGTGGTACCAGCTCCTCTTTGTATGTCTGGTAGAATTCGGCTGTAAACCTGTCTGGACCTGGGCTTTTTTGGGTTCGTAGGCTATTAATTGCTGCCCCAACTTCAGCCTTTGTTATTGGTCTATTCAGGGTTTCGACTTCCTGGTTTAGGCTTCAGAGAGTACAAGTGTCCAGGATCATATCCATTTCTTCCAGGTTTACTGGTTTATGTGCATAGAGTTGTTTGTAGTAATCTCTGATGGTAGTTTGTATTTCTGTGGAATCAGTGGTGATATCCCCTTTATCATTTTTTATTGCATCTATTTGATTCTTCTCCCTTTTCTTTTTTATTAATCTGGCTAGTGGTCTATTTTGTTGATCTTTTCCAAAAACCAGGTCATGGATTTATTAATTTTTTGAAGTGTTTTTTGTGTCTCTATCTCCTTCAGTTCTGCTCTGATCTTAGTTATTTCTTGTCTTCTGCTAGCTTTTGAGTTTTTTTGATCTTGCTCCTCTAGCTCTTTCAATTTTATGATAGGGTGTTGATTTTAGATCTTTCCTTGCTTCTCATATGGGTGTTTATTGCTATAAATTTCCCTTAAGACACTGCTTTAAATGTGTCTTAGAGATTCTGGTACATTGTGTCCTCATTCTCATTGGTTTTGAAGAACATCTTTATTTCTACCTTCATTTCATTGTTTATCCAGTCAACATTCAAGAACCAGATTGTTCAGTTTCCATGAAGTTGTGTGGTTCTGAGTTAGTTTCTTAATCCTGAGTTATAATTTGATTACACTGTGGTCTGAGAGACTGTTTGTTATGATTTTCATTCTTTTGCATTTGCTGAGGAGTGATTGACTTCCAATTATGTGGTCAATTTTAGAGTAGGTGTGATGTGGTGCCAAGAATAATGTGTATTCTGTGGATTGGGGTGGAGAGTTCTGTAAATGTCTATTAGGTTTTCTTGGTCCAGATCTGAGTTCAAGTCCTGGATATCCTTGTTAATTTTCTGTCTTGATCTGTCTAATATTGACAGTGGAGTGCTAAAGTCTCCCACTATTGTCGTATGGGAGTCTAAGTCTCCTTGTAGGTCGTTAAGAACTTGCCTTATGTATCTGGGTGTTCCTGTATTGGGTGCGTATATATTTAGGATTGTTAGCTCTTCTTGTTGCCTTGATCCTTTTACCATTATGTAATGCCCTTCTTTGTCTCTTTTGATCTTTGTTGGTTTAAAGTCTATTTTATCAGAGACTAGGATTGCAACTCCTGCTTTTTCTTGCTCTCCATTTGCTTGGTAAATCTTCATCCATCACTTTATTTTGAGCCTATTGTATCCTGGCATGTGAGATGGGTTTCCTGGATATAGCACACAGATGGGTTTTGACTTTTTATCCAATTTGCCAGTCTGTGTGTTTTGATTGGGGTATTTAGCCCATTTACATTTAAGGTTAATATTGTTATGTATGAATTTGATCCTGCCATTTTGATGCTAGCTGGTTGTTTTGCCCATTAGTTGACGCAGTTTCTTTGTTGCGTTGATGCTCTTTACCATTTGGTACGTTTTTGGAGTGGTTGGTACTGGTTGTTCCTTTCCTTGTTTAGTGCTTCTTTCAGGATCTCTTGTAAGGCAGGCCTAGTGGTGATGAAATCTCTGAGCAATTGCTTGTTCATAAAGGATTTTCTTTCTTCTTCGTTTATGAAGCTTAGTTTGGCTGGATGTGAAATTCTAGGTGAAAAGTTCTTTTCTTTAAGGATGTTGAATATTGGCCCCCACTCTCTTCTGGCTTGTAGGGTTTCTGTCAAGAGATCTGCTGTGAGTCTGATGGGCTTCCCTTTGTGGGTAACCTGACCTTTCTCTCTGGCTGCCCTTATCATTTTCTCCTTCATTTCAACCCTGGTGAATCTGACGATTATGTGCCTTGGGGTTGCTCTTCTTGAGGAATATCTTTGTGGTGTTCTCTGTATTTCCTGGACTTGAATATTGGCCTGCCTTGCTAGGTTGGGGAAGTTTTCCTGGATAATATCCTGAAGAGTATTTTCCAGCTTGGATTCATTCTCTCCATCACCTTCAGGTACACCTATCAAACATAGATTAGGTCTTTTTACATTATCTCATATTTCTTGGAGACTTTGTTCATTTCTTTTTACTCTTTTTTCTCTAATTTTGCCTTCTCGTTTTATTTCATTGAGTTGATCTTCAGTCTCTGATATACTTTCTTCTGCTTGGTCGATTCAGCTATTGAAACTTGTGTATGCTTCGCGAAGTTCTCATGTTATGTTTTTCAGCTCCATCAATTCATTTATATTCTTCTCTAAGCTGTTTATTCTCGTTAGCATTTCTTCAAACCTTTTTTCGAGGTTCTTAGTTTCTTTGCATTGGGTTAGAACATGTTCTTTTAGTTCAGAGAAGTTTGTTATTACCCACTTTCTGAAGCCCGTTTCTGTCAACTCATCAGACTCATTCTCCACCCAGCCTTGTTCCCTTGCTGTTGAGGAGTTGTGATCCCTTGGAAGAGGAGAAGCATTCTGGTTTTGGGTGTTTTCATCCTTTTTGCACTGGTTTCTTCTGATCTTTGTGGATTTATCTACCTGTGGTCTTTGTAGTTGGTGACTTTTGGATGGGTTCTCTGAGTGGATGTCCTTTTTGTTGATGATGAGGTTATTTATTTCTGTTTCTTAATTTTCCTTCTAACAGTCAGGCCCCTTTGCTGTAGGTCTGTTGGAGGTCCACTCCAGACCCTCCTTGCCTGGGGATTACCTGCGGCAGCTGCAGAACAGTAAGGGTTGCTGCCAGTTTCTTCTTTTGTTATCTTTGTCCCAGAAGGATACCTGCCAGATGTTAGCTTGAGCTCTTGTTTATGAGGTGTCTCTTGGATATACAGGGGTTGGGGAGCTGCTTGAGGAGACAGTCTGTCCCTTACAGGAGCTCAAGTGCTGAGCTGTGAGCTCCATTGTTCTGTTCAGAGCTGCTGGTCAGGTATATTTAAGTCTGCTGCAGCAGAACTCATAACTGCCTTTTTTTCCCAGTTGCTCTGTCCTGAGAATGTGGGGCTTTATTTATAAGTTCCTGAAATGCTGCTGCCTTTTTTCAGAGATGCCCTGCCCAGTGTGGAGTTAGCCTAGTCACAGTCTGCCGGCAGAGGCATTGCTGAGTTGCTCTGGGCTCTGCCCAGCTGCTGTGTGAACTTCCTTGTGGTTTTGTTTATAGAGGTATAGTTAGAACTGCCTTGGTAATGGTGATCTGCCTCAGTAATGGTGGACTGTCTTTGTAATGGTGGACTGTCTCTGTAATGGTGGACTGCCTCAGTAATGGCGGACTGCCTCAGTAATGGCGGATGCCCTTCCCCTAACAAAGCTGAACCGTCCTGGGTCCAGCTGTGCTTGCTGTGAAACTCTCAATCCAGAGTGTTTCAGATTGCTGGTCTTTGTGGGGGTGGGACCCACTGAGCCACATCACCTGGCTCCCTGTTTTAGCCCCCTTTTTTTCAGTTCAATGGGCGACTCTGTCTCCCAGGTGTTCCAGGCGCTAGTTGAAACGGCTGCCCAGATTCATTTGAGTTTTTGTGTGGAGACCTGCTGCATGGGCTGAAACAGCTGTGATGGAGACTTGTGGTGCTTTTCTGCCAGGGAATCTCCTGGTCTGTGGGCAGTAAAAACTTCTTTGGAAATGCGGTGATCACTCATCCTCTACATTCTCTCTGGGAACTGCACTCCAGAGCTGTTCCTATTCAGCCATCTTAGATCCCTCTCTCTGAATTCTATTCTATTCCATTAATCTATTTGTCTTTCCATGAACCAATACCACACTGTCTTATTTACTGTAACTTTATAATAAGTTTGGATACCTGATTAAGTCCTCCTACTTTGTTCTTCTTCAAGATTATCCTGTCTATTCTTGGTCCTACACATTTCCATGTAAATTTTAGAATCACTTTGTTAACTTCTTAAAAAAAGTTTTTGAAATTTTGTTTGGGACTGAATTGATTCTGTAGATCAATTTAGAAGAATCACCATATTTATGATGCTGAGTTTTCAAATCCTAAACATGGTGTGTTTCTTTCCTTGTTTAGTCTCTCAATGATGTTTTATAGTTTACTTTATAAGGCTCTTCTTATACATCTTTTGTGTGATTTACTTCTAGGAATATAATTTTTAATGTTATTGTATAAGGTATATTTTTAAATTTTCATTTGCTAATGATTATATATAAATATAGTCATATATAAATATGTCAAATCCAGCAAATTTGCTAAATTCACTAATAACTTATTGTATGTTTGTTTAAAATTTCCATACATATAATCATATTGTCTGTGAATAAGGAATATTTTACTTATTCCTTTTCAAGCCTTATAAAACATCATAACAAAGCTATGAATTTGAATGAGATTAGTTCAATATTTAAAAAATCAATTGATGTAATTAACTTGCCTTGTCAACAAATGAAAGAAGAAAAAGTACATGATCATCCCAATAGATGCAGAAAGAGAATTTGACAAAATTCAACAGCCATTCATGATTAAAAAAAAAAACTCTCAGAAAACTAGGACTAGAAGGGAACTTCCTCAACTTGACAAAAAGCATCTCTACAAAAAATCTGCCAGTAACATCACATTTGATGATAAAAGATAAAAAGAGTACTTTTCGCCTAATGTTGGGAATGTGGCAAGGAAGTCCACTCACTGCTCATATTTAACATGCTGGACATCTTGGCCAATGCAAAAAGGCAAGAACAAGAAATAAAAAAAACCTTATAGCTTGGTAAGGAAGAAATAAAACTGTGTTTGTTTGCAGATAACATAATTGACTACATAGAAAATCTCAAGGAATCTTCAAAAAAGCTACTAGAACTAATGAGTGAGTTTAGCAAGGTAATAGGATATAAAGTCAATATGCAAACATAATTATATTTCTGTATACTAGCAATGAATAATTAGAAGTTGACATCAAAATCACACCAAAAATGAGATTTTCAAATATAAACCTCACAAACTCTGTATAGGATCTGTATGCTTACAACTGTAAAACACTGATGAAAGAAATAAAAAGTGAACACAAAGTAGACCATAGCCCTAAATAGATATAAAACCTGAAACTATAAAACTTCTGGAAGAAAACAGAAAAAAATTGTTGTCATCTTTGGTTAGGCAAAGATTTCTTAGCTATAACAATCCATAAAAGAAAAAGGTTATTCAATTGTCAGAAACTGGAAACAACCCAAATATTCTTCAATTGGGTAATGTATAAACAAACTGATACATCTGTGTGGTGAAATACATACAACCACATGGATGGATTTCAAATGTAGTATACTAAGTGAAAGAAGCTAGCCCCAAAAGTCTACATCTTATATGATTCCATTATATGACATTCTGGAAAAGGTGACAGCCTAGTGACAGACAACGGATCAGTGGTAAGATTGGGGGAAGGGTTTGACTAGAAAGCAGGAAAATGAGGAAATTTGAAAGGAAGGGTAATCAACTGTGCTGTATTGTGGTTTGTCAAAACTAGTACATAAAAAAGGGTAAATTTCACAGCTATACGTAAATTATACTTCAACTTTTAAAAAGCTGCAACAAAAGGATAAATTAAAGTAGAATTGCTGAGTAAAATGTTATGCATATTTTTATTCAAATGTCAAACTGCTTTCCAGGAAGATGGTCCAATTTAGATCCTCTTTCCCCATCCTTGCAGGGGACTGACTGGACAGCAATGGAGTTTTCAATCATTTTAATCTTTATCAAACCAATAAGCAAAAAATGTATCTTGATATTATTTCATTTTCATTTAAAAATTTTTAAGTGAATCCCAACATATTTAACATATTAAGTAGTGATGAGTAGTCTTTATTTTTCTGAATTGTCTGTTAATTTTTTTTGTTTCTATTAAGGTGTTTATTCATTTCCTTTTTAATTTCTTAGCACCTTTTGTTAGGAATAGTAACTCCATTTCTCTTTGTCATTTTGACTTTAGCTTTATTATTTTGGGCTCAACTTAAAATTTTTTACTGATTAGTTATTCTCTTATAACTTTTATGATTATTGCTTCCACCTCAACATTGTAGAGAATATGCTTTTAAGGTATTTAAGTATTATCTATAACCTAAATACTTGATCGAATTTTATAAATGTTTCCTGAATGCTGGATAAGAAGGTAAGTTCTGTTTTTAAAGTAAAAAGCTTGATGTTTATCATTTAAACCAAACTTTATATTATTCAGATAGATTTCAATGCTTCTGATTTGGATTGGAAGAAGTATATCAGAATAATCAGGAATTTATGCTCAGTTCACTTCTCTTCCATATGTTTTATTCTGATCCAATGGGCCTCATTTGATTCTGGCTCCTGCTTCTTTTCTTGAGAACAGTACTATTATAGTCCTGGTTACTCAGCTCAGAGCTGAATCTCTCCCCAGAAGTTGTCATCAGAAGTGTTAAGCCTCGTCCCTGGGGGGAGTCTACATCCAATGACTGGTTGATAGATACAGGAATACAAAGGTCTGCCCTCCTTGCCTCAATGGGGACATTTTTTGAAGCACCACATTGGCTCCAGAGCTCCCTGTAGGCTCTACTGACGCCTTTGTTGAAGTTCCCTTTGTGCCAATCCTATTGCCACCATTCCCTTACAGGTGTTATTCCTGAGAGTACTCTTAAATGAAACACAATCTCAGTCTCAGAGTCTGTTTCCAGGGAACCTGACCTATGTTAGTTAATTTTTGTTTATTTGATCTCTCAGAGTTAGAGGGAGAATCAGAAAAGATTCTTTCCTTGCTCCTATTCTACCTCCTGCTGTCCTGCTCATATGAAAACTGGTAAATTTATTCTTGCAACTGCAAGATACAAATATATAACTTTTGTATGTTTTGATGCAATTCTATTTAGAAATTACAGGTTCATGCAGCTAATTCATTTTGAATTGTATTCTTTTATTTGCTCTGATATTCTTTGCCCATTTAATATTTAATACTAATCTGTTTGATATTAGTATTGTACCCCTGCTTTTTTATTCTTTGAATCTGTCTGATGGACACTGGCCTGATCTTTAGCATTTGTGATATCACATTGTTGTTACTGAATCAAAGAATTTGTCTTTTAATGTATTTTAATTATTATAATTGATAATAATTATTATAACTTGTATACCTTGTCTTGCTTCTGTCATTTTGTTTTGTGTTTCCTGGTTTTTATCTTTTTTTTGCTTTTGCTTTTTGTAGATAGTTCTCTGTGTGTGTACTACATATTTTGCATTCTTCTTCAGTGATTAAAAAGTAATATATTCTGTTTTAAATTCTGCTAATGATTACCTTTAAGTTTCCACAAATAGTATTTAACCCGTATTTCTATAGTCTTCAGAGACAGAAGAAAATATGTATTTCAAGCAAGAGATTTGGCATAATTTTATTCCTCTGTCTCCTCATTTCTGTTTTTATGGTACTGAGTTTTAGATTCAAATAATTGGTACATTTTTACTTTATATTTTATTATAATTTGTGTGAAGGGTGGTTGCATAATTTTATTTGCATTATAGATTTTTAAATTTTTAAATAAATTTAAAAGATTAACATTTTTTCTCTTTTCATTATGGTAATATATATAACATATATAACATAATATATATAACATAATTTACATTTAATTTTGGTTTTATAACCAAACTTTTTTTTTTTTTTTTTTTTTTGAGGCAAGTCTCACTCTGTTGCCCAGGCTGGAGTGCACTGGTGTAATCTTGGCTCACTGCAACCTCTGCCTTCTGGGTTCAAACAATTCTTGTACCTCAGACACTGGAGTAGCTGGGATTACAGGTGGGTGTCACCATGCCTGTCTAATTCTTTGGTATTTTTGTTAGACATGAGGTTTCACCATGCTGGCCAGGCTGGTCTCAAACTTCTGACCTCAAGTGATCGACCTGCCTTGGCCTCCTAAAGTGCTGGATATAACCAAACATTTTGAATTCCATTTCAGTTTATTACAGTATAACTCCTGGCCTCAAGTGATCCACCTGCCTTGGCCTCTCAAAGGGCTGGATATAACCAACATTTTGAATTCCATTTCAGTTTGTTACAGTATAAACTACCAATCCATATACCGTCACCTCTTTCTCTCTTTTCCTCCCCTTAATATAAGGTGAATTTACTTGTCTGTCTGACAAAGGAAAGCAACATCATTTAGGTGTGAGCTCAAGTTCTCTCAGCAAAAATTTAGAGTTAATATAAGGTGGAAAAAAGTATTTCAAATAATGTCATATTCTCATTGAGTGTCTGCTTGGCAGATTACAAATATTATACAACTTTCTTTGAGAGTGATCTTTGGGTTGTGTAAAATCCCAAGGGGCCTAGAGTCATTCAGTAGACATGCTGCATTTCAACAAAACAGTCCACAGAGGTTTTGATTGCAATTATGTTGCACTTATAGACGAATTTACAGAGAACTATCATTCTGACAATATTGAGTTTTGCAATTCATGAACATTATTTAGGTCTTCTTTATTTTTACCAGTAATGTTTTCAGTGTGTATGTATTCCATAGATTTAAATGTATCTCTAAATATGTTATAGTTTTGTTGCTATTATAAATAATATATTTTAAATTTAATTTTTGGATTGTTTGTTGTTAGTATATAAAAATACAATTGACTTGTGCATATTTACCTTGTGTCCTGTGATCTTGCTAAGTTCATTTACTAGTTCTAGGGTATTTTGGTAGATTCCTTTGGTATTTTTTACATATATGATCTTATTTGTGAATATAATGTTATTTCTTTTTTTTCAATCTCTTTGCTTTTATTTCATTTTCGTGACTTATAGCAAGGATAAGGGCTCAATATTGAATAGAAGTGATGAAAGTAAACAGCCTTGCTTTATTTCCAAGCTTAGGGGCAAGGCATTCAGTCATTCACTAGTAAGTATTATGTTAGCTATACTTTTCTTTTCCTGGTGCCCTTTATCATTTTGAGAAAGTTTTCTTCTAATTCTAGGTTGCCGTGAGTTTTTATCTTCAATAAATGTTGAATTTTGTCAAATGCTTTTTAGGCATATGGTTTTCTTGTTTATTCTTTTTTTGTTGTTTTTTTGAGATGGGGTCTTACTCTGTCACCCAGGCTGGAGTGCAGTGGTGCAATCTTGGCTCACTACAACCTTTGTGAGCTCAAGCTAGGGATTCTTGTGACTCAGCCTCTGGAGTAGCTGGGACTACGGGCATGCGCCACCACACCTGGCTAATTTTTTGTAGACACAGGGTTTTGCCATGTTGGCCAGGCTGGTCTCAAACTCCTGAGCTCAAGTGATCCGCTGACTCAGTTTCCCAAAGTTCTGGGATTATAGGCATGAGCCACGGTGCCTGGCCTGGTTTTCCCCTTTATTCTATCAATGTGGTGAATTATGTTGATTTTTAAAGAATATTAAACCAATTTTGCCTTATTGGGATAAATCTTACTTTGTTATGATGCATTATCCTTTTTACAAAATAATGGATTTCATACATTTTAAAGACTTTTGCATTTCTGTTCTACTTCTCTATTTTTTTAGCTCTGCTTTCCCCCCTGATTTCTTGTTCTACTGCAGTATACCTTCTAATGCTTCTTTTTTAAGGTATATATATATATTTTAAAAAACCCATAATACTCTATATTATCAGATATTAAAGTAATAATCAGTGATATAAAATATACAGTCAGTGTTCATATATGACTATATATGTGTATCTGCCTATCTCTCTATCTATCATCCATCCATCCATATATCCTCTCTATATAAATGGAAGTATACTATACACACTTATTTTTACTTTTTTTTTAATCTAACATATCCTAGAAATCACTCTATAGAGATATAGATATATTTCCCATATTCTCTCTTTCTCTCTCTCTCTCTCTCTCTCTCTGAGACAGGGTCTCACTCTGTTGCCCAGGCTGGAGTGCAGTGGGTGCAAACATAGCTCACTGCAGCATCAAACTCTTGGGCTCAAGCTATCCTTATATCTCAGCCTCCCAGTTAGCTAGGATGACAGGCATGCACTACTGTACCTGGCTAATGAAAAAAAAATTTTTTTGGTAGAGGCAAGGTCTCCCTGTGTTATCTAGGTTGGTCTCAAACTCCTTGCCTCAAATAACCCTCCTGCCTCAGGCTTCCAAAATGTTGAGATTACAGAGTCACAAGTCCGGCTCCATTCTTTTAAATAGCTGCATGGTACTCCATTGTATAGATGTGCCAAATTTATTCAACTAGTCCGCTACTGAGAGAAATTTGTTTCCGGTCTTTTGCTATTAGAAATGATGCTGCAATGAATAGCATATATCATTTTGTGGGTTTGCCAATATGTATTTTAAATGGAATTGCTGGCTCAAAGGTAACTACATATGTAATTCTGCTACATGCTCCCAAATTCTCCTCCAAATGGATTGTGCCGTTTTTATTCTCATCACCCATCAATGAATGAGACAGACTTGCCAACAGTGTGTGGTCATCCTTTGTAATTTTTGTCAGTCTGATAAATGAGAACTAGTATTTCAGTATTGTTTTAATTTGTATTTTTTTATTGTGAAGTTGAGCATCTTTTTATATGGTTACAAACCATTTGAATTTCTTTTTCTGAAATTTTCTGTTCATTTTCCTGGCCCATTTTTCTAAAAGGGCATTGGCATTTTTCTTCTTTATGTCTGTAAGCTCTTTCTGCATAGGATGTCAACCCTGTGCCTTGATGTAAATAGCAAAAATATTTTCCCAGTTTGTCATTTGTCTTTTTACTTTGCTAATGGTATTTTTGACATGTAAAGCTTTTAATTTTTATTTTGGGGTAATTAATATCTTTCCCTTATCCTTTCTGAATTTTTAAATCAGAACCTTACTCCTGGGTTATAGAGATATTCATGTTTTTTTTCTAGTATTTATATGTTTCGTATTTTTTAGATTGAAATCATCCATAAATTTATAATTTATTTTGATGCATAGCGTGAAGAATAGATTCAATTAAAAACTTTTCCATATGACTGCCTAGTAGTCCTAAAATCAAATACCTCTCTGCTCCTAAAGCAGCTAAGATGCTGCCTTTATCATATACTAAATTTTAATATGCAGCTGGTTCTATATTTGTGTCTTTATGTGTTTTTTTTTGTTGTTTTTGAGATGGAGTCTTGCTCTGTCACCAGGCTGGAGTGCAGTGGCGCAATCTCGGCTCACTGCAACCTCTGCCTCCTGGGTTCAAGCGATTCTTCTGCCTCAGCCTCCCGAGTAGCTGTTTATTTGTTTTTAAAGAAGAGTATACGGATGGTACATTTTGGGCCTCTGTAGTGTAACTCTATGTTGCCTTTATACATCTTAGCTTGTTATAAAATTCTCAGCTCATTGCCTTCCCCTCACCTTAGGCTCTGCAGACATTTAGATTTTGACATAAGCATTACAGAGAAGTCCCTGTCTTAAAAAAAAAAAAAAAAAAAGTACCCTCCTACCTCTTT
Organism: Aotus nancymaae; assembly: GCF_030222135.1. NCBI lineage: Eukaryota > Metazoa > Chordata > Mammalia > Primates > Aotidae > Aotus > Aotus nancymaae. The sequence goes on along the minus strand of NW_026988412.1, from coordinate 4,300,188 downwards.
TCAGGTATTATATCTTTTGGTAGGTGAAACTTGGATAGTTTTGTCTGTTTTAGTTTTCTCCATCTACCTTACAATAAAAGCAGATTCTGATAGGAAGCATCTGTTGAATTTGAGGAATGCTGAAAAGTAATCTGGTCAAAAGTGTCTTGCTCAGTTTTGAATCCATTTTGGATATATTCTCAAATTGAGCAAATAAGCGAATGTGTTAATGTTGTTAGGAGCCAGGATTCTCACTGTGGGAGAAGAACTATATAAATATGGAACAAGATAAAGCAAGGAATAACCCTGTAGAGATGAATTGGAATTGGAATTATTGGTGTAAACTCACGATTTCTAAAATAGGTATGTGCATGTTTATGTGCATTAGTAAATATATAGGTATGTGTATATATGTGTGTGTGTTGTATGCATATGTATGTTTACATATATATATATAAATACATATATATATATATATGTAAATACATATATTTCCTAGCTCTTTCCCCTACAAGGCCCAAGAAGCGAAGAAGTCCCAATAGCAATGAGCACACCTACAGCCTAAATCTTGGTCTCTAATACTATTATTTTCCATTAAAAGGACCAGGGCTTTATGGAGAAATGGCTGATTCCAGGGCTGGGGCAGGGTAACTGCGAGATGATCCTGAAGCACCTAAGCACCTTGTTATGCCAGCAAATAAGGTAGTGCTCAAACAAATGATGAGTCACATCACAAGGACACAAGAGCCGGCCTTGCATAGTTCCCATTGGCCAACTCTGGAACAATTTGAGGACCAAAATAATTAAGTATAGTAATGAATTTTTCTAAGTAGGAATCATTATTCCCTGCTGATAATAGATGGATTAATAAACAGAGGCAAAGGAAGGTCTTTTGCTTGCAATAGAATGCTGAGTTGTAAATGTGGAGGGAGTATAGGAGTTGGAAAATCATCATTTTTCAATAATTATGGTAAAGATGAGATCAGGCAAGAATCATTAATGGGTGCTAAATCTAGGGGGAAATTTTGGTGAGGAACTGTATATTTGTATGGTCTTAAAGTGTCTCCTCACAGACTGCTTATTAATTACTAGGAGAAAATTAAACCCCAGTAATTAATCAGTGGAGAAATGTGAGCAACATCTTGCCCAGGTGATCAAAATTAACAGCACCAATTAAGGGGAAGACAGACACTGTGTGCCTTCAAATGCAATATCCTGAGAAGGACAAGACATCACCTGTGCAGTATTCTAGCTGAGTATTTTCAGAGGCTTCTCACTCTAACAGTCATTAGAATATTTTCAGTCTAGTCTCAAGGAAATATCAGACAAACACAAAATGAGGAGAATTTCATTTAAAAGGGGCACTGCTACTGGAAGAAACCACACCAAACCATTAGTGTTTAATGGCATCTACTGTAGAGCAAGCTCATCCAACCTGCGGCTCATGGGTTGCATGTGGCCCAGGGAGGCTTCGAATGTGGTCCAACACGAATTTGTAAACTTTCTAAAACATTATGAGACTTTTTTGTGATTTTTTTTTTTTTTTTTTTTTTTTTAGCTCATCAGTTATCGCTAGGGTTAGTGTATTTTATGTGTGGCCCAAGACAATTTTTCTTCTTCCAGTGTGGCCCAGGGAAGCCAAAAGATTGGACACCCTGCTGTAGAGTGAGGGAGGTGTATCATCACATGAATGGTTGTATAATTAGACTCATATTAGGCATCATTAAACTTCTGTTTGTAGTTGGATATACTTCTTTTAGAAGCTGGGGAGCACATTTTATTTTGGAAATGGCTCATGGATTGTTTAGAAGAATTTTTTAAAATAAAGCACTTAACACATGCCAAATACAAGAAGTAGAAAGAACATTTACATGATCTTTGGGAAGGTAGTATTAAGTAAAGGTGAAACCAAAAAGTAACAGTTTCTGTCTTCTTTTATTTTTAGATTAATTTTTTTTTTTCCCTGAGATGGAGTTTGGATCTTGTCACCCAGACTGGAGTGTGGTGGTGCAATTTTGGCTCACTGCAACCTCTGCCTCCTGAGTTCAAGCGATTCTCGTGCCTCATCCCCCGAGTAGCTGGGACTACAGGCACCTGCCACCATGCCTGGGTAATTGTGTATTTTTTAGTAGACATGGGGATTCACCATTTTGGCTGGGCTGGTCTCCAACTCCTGACCTCAAGTGATCTGCCCACCTCAGCCTCCCATAGTGCTGGGATTACAGGCTTGAGCCACTGTGCCCTGCCTGATTTTTTAATTTTAATGAAGACAGAACAAATACAGAAACATGCAAAGAGGTTTGACTATAACATGTTTTGTGAATTTCTTCCTAATCACTGCTTTCTGTTTGCTATGCTTTTATGCTCAGAAAACACCTGAAAATTGTAGTTGCTTATACAGTCAGATGCTTGACAATAATCCCATGAAAATTATCCTTATCTTTCTTTTATAATGAATTCCAGGAACAATCAGGTCAATGGAGCATCTTAGGTGCTGCTGAGAACTACCAATTTTGTGACAATCATTGAAATTGTGCTGCACAACAGTGTCTTTGAGGACATACAAACAAACCAGTATGTAAATAGCATTATTTCTCATTTCAGCTTTGGTGTCCTTTTTTCATGTTAATCAAATCCAGTGTTATTGAAGACAATACGGCATAGAAAATTATATGTGACTTTTTTTCCTCAGGTGGTTATTATTTTACAATTATCTGCCAAAATAGAGGTCAATATTTAGTTTCCATATGTGAGACATTGTCCTGTGTTATTTACAAATACATGAAAACCTACTTAGCAAACATGAAGAAATAGAATATATTCAGCAATCAAAAATTAGAACATGACTGCCTGTTACTGAATAAGATGAGCTAGGGCTGTGAAATAGGCTTTTTTTTGAGACAGAGTCTTACTCTGTTGCCAGGCTGGAGTGCAGTGGCGCAATCTCGGCTCACTGCAACCTCTGCCTCCTGGGTTCAAGCGATTCTCCTGCCTCAGCCTCCTGAGTAGCTGGGAATATAGGTAGGTGTCACCATGCCCAGCTGATTTTTGTATTTTTAGTAGAGACGGGGTTTCACCATGTTGGCCAGGATGGTCTCTATCTCTTGACCTTGTAATCTGCCTGCTTTGGCCTCCCAAAGTGCTGGGATTACAGACGTGAGCCACACTACACCTGGCCTGAAATAGGCTTTTATTTGAAGACTGTTTCAAAATGATGAGTGATGATACGGGAAGCTTTTTTTTTTTTTTGAGACAGGATCTGGCTCCGTTGCTCAGGCTGGAGTACCGTGGTCCGATGTTGACTCACTGCCATCTTCACCTCCTGATCTCAAGCCGTCCTCCCACCTCAGCCTCTCAACTAGCTGGGACTACAGGCACACGACACCACACTCAGCTAATTTTTGTTATTTTTTTGTAGAGACGGAGTTTCACCATGTTGCTCAGGCTGGTCTCAAACTCCTGAGCCCAAGCAATCTGCCCACCTCTGCCTCCCAAACAGCTGGAATTACAGGTGTGAGCCACTGTGCCTGGCCTGGGAAGCTCTTTTAACAGAGGTGATGTAAAGTAGAAAAAGCAGTGGGCTCAAAAGGCTGCCGCCAACTGCCTAAGTGACCTTAGACAAGTCTGCTTACCTCTTCAAGTCTCAGTTTTCTCACCTGCAAGTTGAAGACTTTATACTGGATGCTTTGTGAGGTCTCTCAAGGATCTTAAATACAGTGGCCGTGCAGCCCACAGGGTCACACCCAGTGCAGAGCACAGCTCGCCTGGCAGAGGCTGGAGAATGGGGACAAAAGAATAGGATGAAAGTCTTTGGAGAGAATTCAGTGATTGCCTCTACCATTCTTGCAAGTGAGGGTATAATCCTACCTCTTCCAAAATGTCAGTTTCCAGGGAAGACAGCAGGAAAAGGAAGGTGGAACGTCAGGATAGTGCAAGATACCAGACAGGACTCAGGTCAGGAAAGACTTTTAAGCAAACTGGAAGCCAAGCCTTTATGTATGGAACCAACTGAAAATGAGCAGTAGAAAAGAGTGAAGCGCTGTAATTGGGCTAACAACAAAGGCACTTCAAATAAGATTGGCGGACTTTGCTAGAGATGCCTCAGGGCAACCAATGTAATTGCAGCATGCAGAAATGAAAGTCCTTTTAAACATCTTTTGACAGCCTATGATGTGCTTGGGAGTTGCTGGAAATCAAAAAACTAAATCACACATAGCCCTGCCTCTTAGGAGTTTAAAATTTGAAGGAACAGACAGGTATGTATGCCACTAACCAGGCTATCCTTTAGTTTGCAGATGGCATCAAAACAGCAATTCAAATCAAGTGCTGTGGGAGTACAGAGGATTAAATATGGTTCAATTAAATCTCATAGGAAGGATAAAGAAAGACTTGATAATGGAAGTGATATTTAAACTGGGCCTTGAGAAATGAGTAGGATCATCAGATGAAGGACTAGGGGAGTGTAGAAAGGACAGCACGTGAAGAAGAGTGAGGGAATGAGATGGTACAATCTGTCTGCCACCCAGTGAGAAGCCGAGTGTAACTGGAGTGGAGGGAGCACTAGGGAAGTTGTAGAGGTAAAGCCAGAAGACACACTGCCCCTGGATGGGGAAGGGCTCTGACTCTCATGCTAAAAAATGTGGGCCACCATCCAGTAAGAGACTGGATGGTGTCATTAGTACCAGCTACTTGGGCAGGTCTCTAGCCAGCCAGACCCAGCCCCTGTTAGAGGCTAAGGGTGGAGGAGAGAATGGGCTGGCAGAGGGAAGGAGGAAAAAAGAAGAGTTAAATGAGTCTTGCAGTTGGAAGCAAGAATAAATGGTTAGGAATTTTAGTGAAATTCCCAAAGAAGGAGGAGATGGTTTGAAGGGAGAGGGATAATAAGATAATTTGGGTAAAGTTGGAAACATCCATGAGAAGCTTACCATTAGGCTATTGATAATGTGGTTCTGGAACTTGAGCAAGAGCCAGGGCTAGGTTTAACTACTTGGGAGAGAGCAGTGGGAATGGAGGAGGTACCGAGGTTCACTGAGACCTGATCCTCCTCATTGCTTTCCATAAAGCATGTGGTGATGTCAGCCACATGTATGCCTGGTCCTGTGGAGGTGAAACTATCATAATTCCTGCCTTTGGGTGAGCAGTGAATTAGATAACTAACTTTAGTGCCAAATACTGTGGTGAGTGCTAAGTGTAGGTCCACAATCCCTCATCTGGAAGCCTTGAGGCAGAAGTGTTACGAAATTCAGAATTTAAGGCAATATGCTATATATGCTATATTTTACATAACTCCCCAGTGAGATCTGGGCCAGAATGCAGTAATCAAACCCAATTTTGATTTCTAAAGTAAAGCCAATATTTCTAAAGTGAAGCATAAATATCTCTATTTACTACAAAGAGTCTCATATCTGTCAGTTCAGATTAGTCAGGCCACCAAAAAAGTTTGCATCAAAATTACAAAAAACTTTTAGTTTTCAGAGCATTTTACATTTCTGAACTCTGAACAAAGTAGTGTGGGTCTGTAGAAAGTCTTATGAGAGCAAGAACTTCCAACTTGGGGAGTCAAAGAAGGCTTTGCAAAGGAGATGGCACTTGAGCAGGGTCTTGAAGAAAGTGTAGGCTATCAACTAGCAGAAAATAGGAATCAGAGGTAGGACAAAGGAGAGGACATTTCTTTTTTTTCTTCAACTTTTATTTTAAGTTCCAGGGTACATGTGCAGAATGTGCTGCCTTGTTATGTAGGTAAATGTGTGCCATGGTGGTTTGCAGCACAGATCAACCCATCACCTAGGTATTAAGCCCGGCATCCGTTAGCTATTGTTCCTGATGCTCTCCTTCCTCCCACCCCACTGACAGGCCCCAGTGTGTGCTGTCCCTCCATGTGTCCATGTGTTCTCATCATTCAGATCCCACTTACCAATGAGAACATGAAATGTATGGATTTCTGTTCCTGTGTTAGTTAACTCAGGATAATGGCTTCCAGCTCCACCCATGTCCCTGCAAAGGACATGATCACGTCTCTTTTTATGGCTGCATAGTATTCCATGGTGTATATGTACCACATTTTCTTTATCCAGGCTATCATTGATGGGTATCTGGGTTGATTCCATGTCTTTTCTATTGTGAACAGTGCTGCAATGAACATACATGTGCATGTGTCTTTATAATAGAATGATTTATATTCCTTTGGGTGGATACTCAGTAATGGGATTGCTGAGTCAAATGGTATTTCTGCTAATAGATCCTTGAGAAATCACCACACTGTCTTCCACAATGGTTAAACTAATTTACACTCCCCCCAACAGTGTAAAAGCATTCCCTTTTCTCTACAACCTCACCAGCATCTGTTGTTTCTTGGCTTTTTAATAATTGCCATTCTGACTGGAGTGAGATGGTATCTCACCGTGGTTTTGATTTGCATTTCTCTGATGATCAGCGATGTTGACCTTTTTTTTCATGTTTGTAGGCCACATGAATGTCTTCTTTTGAGATGTGTCTATGGGTTGTTTATTTCTTGTAAATTTGTTTAAGTTCCTTATAGACTCTGGATAATAGACGTTTGTCAGATAGATAGATCGCACACATTTTCTCCCATTCTGTAGGTGTCTGTTCACTCTGATGATAGTTTTCTTTTGCTGTGCATAAAGTTTTTAGTTTATTTAGATGCCGTTCATCAATTTTTGCTTTTGTTGCAATTACTTTTGGTGTTTTCATCATGAAATCTTTGCCCATTTCTATGTCTAGAAGGGTATTGCCTAGGTTATCTTTTAGGGTTTTTATAGTTTTAGGGTTTTAATTTAAGTCTTTAATTCATCTTGAGTTAATTTTCGTATATGGTGTAATGAAGGAGTCCAGTTTCAATTTTCTGTATATGGCTAGCCAGTTCTGTCAGCACCATATATTGAATAGGATATCCTTTCCCCATTGCTTGTTTTTGTCAGGTTTGTCAAAGATCAGATGGTTGAAGGCATGTGGTTTTGTTTCTGAGTTCTCTATTCTGCTCCATTGGTCTATGTGTCTATTTTTGTACCAGAATTGTGTTGTTTTGGTTACTGTAGCCTTGTAGTATAATTTGAAGTCAGATAGCATGATGCATCCAGCTTTGTTCTTTTTGCTTAGGATTGTCTTGGCTATTTGGGCTCTTTTTTGATTCCATATGAATTTTAAAATAGTTTTTTCCTAATTCTGTGAAGAATGTCAATGGTAGTTTAATGGGAATAGCATTGAATCTATAAATTTCTTTTTTATGGTATTGATTCTTCCTATCCATGAGCATGGAATGTTTTTCTATTTGTTTGTGCCAGAGAGGACATTTCAATAAAGGGAAGAATTGGAGTGAAGATGCAGGGGCAGGAAAGTCCCTGATTTGTGTGGGTAATTTGGGGTAATCCTGGATTACTGGACATAGGGCTCACGGGAAGGAATGGCAGATTCAGGTGGGTTGTAACCTGAACATTAAGAACTTTGAACAATCTTTGGCAAGATGGAAACTTGAAATTTTAGCCTGCCATTAGTGGAGAATGGCATGGTCACATCTCTGCTTTTGGAAAGGGGAACCTGGTCTTGTTTGGTTCTTGCTCTTGCCAGTACAGAGGGTTGATTAGAATGGAGAGAGACTGAGGTGGGGAGGCAGTAGACGTCGTGGAAGAGAAAGATGATGTGTGCTGGTGCAAGCTCAGTCATTGAGAGGATGGAAATTTGAGAGCCATGCATGGGCAGTTTTGAGAGCCAAGTTAGAATCAATGGGACTCAATAAGTAACTGAATAGAGGTGGTGGAGGAAAAGGAGATTCAAAGATTGATTCCTGGCTGAAGCTCAAGGACAGAAAGCAGGATAATATAGTGAGTGATGAAGACCGAGTGCTCAGGGATCCATTCTGGGCTTATATGTCAGCTGCCACTTCCTACAGGAAATAGCTTAACCTTCTCCTCATCTACAAAGTAAAATAATAATAGCATCTTCCTAAGAAAATAAAAATATGGCTTAAACGAGTTAATCCATGTGAATATTAATCACAGGGGCTAACACATAGGAAACACTATAGCACACATGTTTGTGAATCTTGATGATTTTGATGACGAGACCCTAAGAAGATGTGTGTGTGTGTGTGTGTGTGTGTGTGTGTGTGTGTGTGTGTTTTGAGACGGAGTCTTGCAGTGTTGTCCAGGCTGGGGTGCAGTGGTACGATCTTGGCTCACTGCAACCTCTGCCTCCCAGGCTCAAGCGATTCTCCTGCTTCAGCCTCTCAAGTAGCTGAGATTACAGACATGCGCCACCTCACCTGGTTAATTTTTGCATTTTTAGTAAAGACAGGGTTTCACTATGTTGGCCAGGCTGTTCTCGAATTCTTGACCTCAAGTGATCCACCTGCCTCAGCTTTCCAAAGTGCTGGGATTATAGGCGTGAGCCACCGTGCCTGTCTCCCAAGATGTTTTTAATTCTGAAATTGTTTATAAATTAACTTGTAGTTATAATATCTGGAAAGTTGTAGTCCTCAAAGAGGACCTGTAGTTCTTTCTGTCCTTAAGATTCCTGCAATTACATGGAAGATTCTTATTTTTACCTCTTTGAATATTTAATTTCTCTAGTTTCTTCTCAAAAATTTATGCAGCATAGACAAAAGTCTGTCAATGTACTCCAAGTAATGATAACAGATTATCTGTTTCCTGGCTGTAAGAAAACATATGTACTCTATTCTTCGATCTATAATGTGTACTTTAAAAAAGCAACCAATTGCCAAAACACTGTTATTATTGAAAAAAAATTTATATATTACTGGAGGGGGCAGGGACTGTGGGTTGAAGTTAAGGGAAAGAAAAAGAATTCCTCATGGACAGAATTTTGTGAAGGTGAAATTCAGAAAACTAGTCACAGATATTCAAAATGTTATTGATCAATATGACAAATGCTGAAAGATGATTTGGAATTTCAATCTGGTTGGAGAGCTGCTTGTCAATTAAGCTGTCACAAGGATCCCTGTGTGGCTTGGCCTCTTTAAAATTCTTCAAAAGAATTACTTAGTCTCCTGGATGAAAAATGTATTACTGGACTCCTACCTATCAAGCAGTGTCCAACTCTCCAGAACTTAGGTCAGATAGCTTGATGTTCAGTGCTCTCTGAAGCAGATGTGATGGAGGCCTCATGAGCATCCTTCAGAAAGCATTTGCTGCAGGAAAACGGGAAAGTTGATTCAGAGGTTGATCATGGTGTGCCTGAAGTGGAACTTAAGCAAATAGTTGAAAAACTTAAAAAATCACTGACCACACTCAGCTACTTAATCAGGAAAGAATTGCAATTTTCTGAGACTCCAAGTAGAAAATTCAAATGTAGACTGAGAGACATATGGGAGAATGTCTGTGGCAATTAAGTTTCACATATGTTGGGTTATGTACACTTACAAACATTCGGGATTGAGAACTAATGTTATCTATAAAATATTTTCTCTTAGGTGGCACATTGCATTATTTTTATTAATCTCATGTCATCTTCAGCAAAGTGTTCTGCATTTGGAAAACTTTCTAATATAACTTTCTAATATTTTCTAGAGTTAAAAGATGTTTTTCGATTTTTTTTATTTTGAAATGCAATTCATACACCTATTTTATAAATAAGGTAGTGATGACACAAATGTATTCAATATTAACAACTGTTCTCTGAGAATGAGACGAAGAAATCACCAGTATCAATCCCAAATTCAAGAGAAAATGAGTCACTCTGAAACAAAATCATTTGGGAGCATTTCTCATACAATACGATAATAGCAAACATACATAAAATGTTATGTTTTCATATGAATCCTTGAATTATGGAGGATTCTTTGGTGACTTTAATAACAGGGAGCCAGATTAATTGAGATTTGATTCAGCCAGTCCAAATAAGCCAAAACCCAAATGCTTCTGAAACTATTTGACAGACAAATTAGTATCAGAAACCAAGAAGTGTGGAGAAAAGCTATGTGCAACAAGCACTGTGAACATTTACCCTTTCACATTCTGCACAGATGAATTCATAGTAAACTAGAATAACCATTACAAAGTTAAGTAGTTTGTTTTAATGTGCTTTGTCTATTTAGGGAAAGCTGATGTAAGACCTGTACCAAGGATCCAATTCAAAAAGCAGCACTCTTCTTTCTTTCCCTTTTATCTGAAATAGCCATGTAATTTTTATTTTGGTCTTGAGTTTGTTTCTTCATTATAGTTTGCCTGTATAGATAGGACCTAAAAGTAGTAATTAGAGGTGGTATAATTGAAATTAATATGGAAATACACACATGCACAACAGCCAGGAAAACAAATTAACTGATCCTTTTGAGCACTTGAAGACAATTCATATAACATCTAATTTGAAAATATTATCGTTAACAGGATTAGCACACTCCATTTAAAAAATAAATCTAATCTTAGCAAGAAATCTCAGCAATAAAAAAGATATTAAAGAAACCTCCAGTAAATGAAGACACTTGTGTTTCTGGGAAGGATGGCTAAATTGGGTAATGGGACCCAATTCTTCTCAAATTAGATAACTTACTTAATACAATTTAAGGTTTGTTTTTGAGGACTTTTAGAAAATAATTCTAAAGTTCACCTGAGAAAGAGAAAAGGCAGATATTTTAAAGGCAGTGATGGGATATCACTTATTAAATAACATGTAAAAGCATGCATTAAAGCTATAGTATTTAAAACAGGGTGATTAACGTATAAAAAGAACCAAATAAATGTAGCAGAATAGATAGCCTCCAAACAGATTTGATTAGAGAAGCATCACAGATCAATAGGTAAAAGGCAAGTAATTTAATAAATGTTTTGAGAAAATTGGCAAGCTATTTGGTGGAAAGCATAGTTTTTCCTTCTTTGCCAAAATCTTATGTAAATTTTATAAGAATAATGCAGTGGACTTTGGGGATTCAGGTGAAAGTGTGGGAATGGAGTGAGGGATTGGGTGCAGTGTATACTTCTCAGGTGATGGGTACACCAAAATCCCTAAAGAACTTATTCATGTAAGCAAATACCACCTGTTCCCCAAAAACCTATGGAAATAAAAAAACATCCAATGGGCCAGGTGCGGCGACTCATTCCTGTAATATCAGCACTTTGGGAGGCTGAGGCAGGGGGATCACAAGGTCAGGAGTTCAAGACCAGCCTGACCACATGGTGAAACCCTGTCTCTACTAAAAATACAGAAATTAGCCTGGCGTGGTGGTGTGCACCTGTAATCCCAGCTACTCAGGATTCTCGGGAGGAGAATCACTTGAACCTGAAAGGTGGAGGCTGCAGTGAGCCGAGATCGTGCCACTGCACTCCAGCCTGAGTGACAGAGTGAGACTCTATCTCAAAAACAAACAAAAACATCTTATGTAAATTTTAGATACATTTAGGATTAAATGTAAAAAAGTAATAATATTTGGAAAAAATTTTGATGAATATTTAACCAATCTCTAGAAGAGGAGAAACTTTCTAAGCATAAAACTAATGAAAATAATCACAAAGAAAAAGATCAGCATTTTTGAGTTTATAAACTTTTATCTCTGTGAGTACTAAAAAGTAAACAGAAGGTATGAAAATTTATGACATCCAGGCTGGGGGTAGTGGCTCACACCTGTAATCACAACACTTTGGGAGGCTGAGACAGGTGAATCACTTGAGGCCAGGAGTTTGAGACCAGCCTGGGCAATGTGGGGAAACCCTGTCTCTACTAAAAATACAAAAAATAGCCAGGCGTGATGGCTTGAACCTGGGAGGCGGAGGCTGCAGTAAGCCAAGATCATGCTACTGCACTTTAGCCTGGGCAACAGAGTGAGACTCTGTTTCAAAAAAGAGAAGAAAAAAAAAGTAAAGAAAAGAAAATAAAATAAAATTTGTGACTTGTGACTTCCAGTATGATGGCACTAGAATCCCTATAGACACATGGACAAAGAACAATAGGTAATTTTGAAAAATAAACCTAAATGTCAAATAAGTTTGTGAAAAAATTCAGACTCATTCATAATGAAAGAAATATCCACTAAAACAGCGATGAGAAACCACTTTGCTTATAAAATTAGAAAAGACTGAAAATTGATGATGCCACTGAGGATGTGTTGGGGCTGGGGATCTCATCATGGCTGGTGGGAACACAAATTGGTACAGCCAACCTGGAAGAGGATTTGACAGTGTGGACCAAGGGCAGGAAGAAGTTTATTATAGCCTTGGACCTGGTAATTCCTCTTTTAGGTGTGTATACTGAGAAATAATCAGAAATGCAGTAAGAAATACAGAGTTGTTCACAGCAGTATTACATTATCTTCATATCAGCAAGTTCCGTTATGTAGTTCATTAGAAATGCAACCTAATTTTTGTAGTTTACCAAATATCAAATTTTTGAAAATTGAAATTGTAATTGTTTGCAAATTTTACAGCCATGCACATAGTCCCAGTTAACACTTAAAAGTTTCCATGTACCTATTCATACTTCTTTGAATTCTATTTAATAAGTTAACTATATAGGCTATATTTAAATCTAGACTAAAAATAAGAATTCTCATTAAAGACAAAGGTATACCCAGGTATCAACTTTAGTAAACCATAGGTTTAAAAAATATTTAATGAAATTTAAGGGTATGAAGGATCTCATTGCGATTCACTTTTAAAAAGTTATATTTCCTTTTTTCCCTTCTTCTAGATTTTCTCTTTAACCACAGATAGAGGAAGTTTTGAAGGGAGAATAAATAGCCCAGCTCCTTTCTCTTCCAGCTCCCTCATCTCCCAACTGGAAGCCAGAGGGGCACAGGAGGCCAGAGCATATGTCACAGAGAGGTCAGACTTCCCAGGCACAGAGCAGAGCAGGGTGGAGAAGGGTGGAAAATGGGCCTAGGGGAGGGGCACACAGAGACTTATCAGCAGGAAGATAAAGGAAAATGGCTGCCTATTCCCTATGGACAAACACAGTTACTGTGCTCCTTGCTGCTCAGCTGTACAGTCTCAAACTGTGTTTCTGATCATTCATGGCAGAAACATAATCTTTGTGTCTGTGACCTCTAAACTTCTGGGCTGCTTCTCCATTCCTCTCCATTGGAAAGAAAACCCATGTGTCAGCCACAAAAGAGACCTTACTCATCTTTAAGAAGAAAGTGCTAATCCATAGTGCTTAAGGGAGTAAGGTCTGAGACCTACTTAGCCAAGCCTCAAAAAAATCTCATCTAATAGCTCATTAATAAGCTTTAATAAATGATTATAAATTGTTTGAAAAGTTCCAATCAGAAAGAGAAAATAATATGAAATTACTGATCAATACATTCTCCTGCTCCCAGAAATAGCTGCAAGTTTTATTTAATGTAAAGTCACAATGGTAGTGGCAAACAGAAAAATATCAGTGGTAATGAGTGGCAGATTGCATTGGCTATAATATCTCCCTTCCTGTGTGCTACAATGTGATCTTGACGTTCCCCCCATCTACTTAACCTGGATAGATTTCTGTGAGTCAACCAATAGAGATAGTATAACGGATGTTATTTATGTCTGAGAGGTCATAAAAATGTCACATACTTCTGCTTTGTTCTCTTGGAGAGAACAGAGTCTCCATGTTGTGAGGAAGCCCAAACAGCCTGTGGAGAGGACCCAAGACCCCTGGCCCACAGCTCCAGTTGAACTCTTAACTGATGATAACCTCTACCATGCTACCAACCATGTGAATGAGCCATCTAAGAGCAGATCCCCAGTACTCAGTAACACTTTCCCAGGTGATGCCACATGGAGCAGAGCTGACCTGTTTCTGTCCAACTTCACATCATTGCAGATTCCTGAGCAAAAAAATAATTGTTATTGTTTTAAGCCATCAAGTTTGAAATAGTTTGTATGCAGTAACTGGAACAACGATGAATCCTTGAAAAGTGGAAAACAAGTGAAATTGAGGAATATCCCAAGATATTCTTAGGGAGGCCTACTATAGAATGGGTGCACCTGTTCAGAGAGTCCTGGGCAAAACTACTTCTGGTTAGAACTGGAGGGAGCCTGGCCAACCTGTCCGTACTTCTGTGAGGTGTCAGGCAGCAAAACAGAGAAAAGGAAATGATGAACATAATTAAAAATGTAAAAAGGGCCGGGTGCAGTGGCTCATGCCTGTAATCCCAGCACTTTGGGAGGTCAAGGTGGGTGGATCACCTGAGGTCAGGAGTTCGTACAGCCTGACTAACATTGTGAAACCCCATCTCTACAAAAATACAAAAATTAGCCATGTGCCTATAATCCTAAGTACTCAAGAGGCTGAGTCAGGAGAATTGCTTGAACCCTGGAGGTGAAGGTTGCAGTGAGCTGAGATGGTGCCATTGCACTCCAGCCTGGGCATCAGAGCAAGACTCCATCTCAAAAAATAAATAAATAAAAAATAAAAAAGATGAAAGAACCCAGAAGAGTAGTTCAGTGAAATTCAAAGCTGATTCTTTGAAATATTAATAAAATAGAATTGTGGTTATAAAACAGAGATCTGTTGGAAATGAGAAAAGGTATATAATTACAGATGCAGAGAACATGACTTAGAAAACATTGCTGTGGGCAATTTTATACCAAAAATAAAAATAATAGATGAAGTAAATATTTTCTAAAAAGTAGGCATATAGTTAGTTGAATGTATTTCTAGCACCATATACTGCAGACTCATAGGAAATACAGAGAAGAGAGAAATCAATTAAAAAAAAAGTATCTTGTGTCAGTTTGCTGAGAATGATGTTTTCCAGGTTCATCCATGTCCCTACGAAGGATGTGAACTCCTCGTTTTTAATGGCTGCATAATATTCCATGGTGTATATGTGCCACATTTTTCCTGTCCAGTCTATCATCGATGGGCATTTGGGCTGGTTCCAGGTCTTTGCTATTGTAAACTGTGCTGCAATGAACATTCGTGTGCATGTGTCCTTATAGTAGAACGATTTATAATCGTTTGGATATATGCCCAGTAATGGGATTGCTGGGTCAAATGGAATTTCTATTTCTAGGTCCTTGAGGAATCGCCACACTGTTTTCCACAGTGGTTGAACTAATTTACACTCCCACCAACAGTGTAAAAGTGTTCCTATTTCTCCACATCCTCTCCAGCATCACATGTTCTCACTCATAGGCGGGTGTTGAACAAGGAGAACACATGGACACAGGGAGGGGAGCACTATACACGGGGGTCTGTTGGGGGGGGAGGGGGGATAGCGGGGGTGTGGGGAGTTGGGGAGGGATAGCATGGGGAGAAATGCCAGATATAGGTGAAGGGGAGGGAGGCAGCAAATCATACTGCCACGTATGCACCTATGCAACAACCTTGCATGTTTTTCACATGTACCCCAAAACCTAAAATGCAATTAAAAAAAAAAAAGTATCAGTAAAGACACAAATGCAGAATGTGACCCAGTATCTGCAAAAAATCAGTATCTGGAAAGGAAGGGGGTGAAGATCGTCCTAAATGAAAGGCATGGATACATGGCAACCCTAAGGAAGAGTTGGGTTTTTTTTGAATCCTGATTTGAACAACAAAGTGTAGAAAGAAAATTTTGAAACAATAGGGGAAATATAATTATGGACTGAGTACCAAATAACAGAACTGGTCCTGTGAGGCACACAAGGTGCTTTGTGGTACAAACTTTAAGGCGGCACTGATCCTGCATTGGCATAGCCGAGGGAGAAATGCTTCTTTCAGTTTCATGCCCTAGGTGCCTTGCTTACCTCACCTGAGTCTCAGACCTGTCAAGTATTATACCTTTTTTTGAGATCTAATAATGGCATTGTGATTACATAACAAAATATTTGTAGTTTTTAAGAGAAGTGTATTATATCACAGAGAGGTGAGATGACATGTCTGGGATTTGCTTTAAAACAGTTCAGCAAGAAAGAGGGATAGATGAAGCAAATGTGGCAGCATCTAGGTAACTGTGGAAATTGCATAATGAGTGTTTGGAGCTTTGTTATACATTCTTTTGAGTGGTTGAAAATTTTCATAATAAAGTTTATTTTTAAACTGGGTAACAGCATGACAACATAAATAATGGCATCACCCAAATGGACACGTTTGCTAATATCCCCAACTTTCCTGTTCACTAGTGTCCTTTATTCTTGGCCTGCTGTCCTTTTGCCAGGATGAAATGCAGACAATGTGCCCCTCCAGGCCTGCTGTCCAATGCTGGGAAATTCACTGCCCTGGGTCTCTCCCGGTAACCTGAACAAGGATGGGAGACACTGTGGATATGTATTTTACCTGAAACTTTAGAAAGAATAAAAGGAGTAACTTGAGACCCCCCAAGGAAACTGGGAGTTGAAGTGGGCTTAAGGGATGTAGGTTCAGATCTCGGTTCAAATCCCATCTCTGTTGTCAGCAAATTACTTAACTTTTCTGAGCCTTTGTTTCTTTGGCTGTGAAAACAGGAATATTAATATTTATGCTAAAAGGATTGATGTGGAAATTAAGTGTGATAACATTTGTGAAAATCCTTAGCATCTTGCCTGGAATGTGGAAGCTACTTCATTTCTTCACTCTTTCCTTGAAGGAGAGACGTCTTTGGCATCTTTAGGCTACAGTTGCGCATTATGGAGATGAAAATTTGTTTTTGCGGGGGACATAAATGCTGTCACTCCTGTTCTTACTCATCTATAGTCTGAATGACTGAGTTTTGCTCTTAAAGGCCCTCTGTGTCAAAAGGCCACTGCGGAGTTTTTTTCTGGGAGGATTCTGGTTGTGTTTTCAACGACTCAGGGTCCGCAGCTGTTGAATTCCACTTTCCTCTCCCTGTCCCCCAGTACTGGGCCCTTCACCCTGAGGCCACTGCTCTCCTAGATCATATTCTCACATTGCCTGAGAAGTGCTGATTCTATGACCAAAGCAGATGAGTCTGTCAGATAAAAAGTCACTTTGCCAGTGTCGGAATGTTCCTCTCCAGATCTTCCAGAAGTCTGGCTGAGGCCTCTGACCTTTGCATGAGCACCTGATGGCTTGTGAGAGACCCAAGACATCCTGATGTAGCCCAGCCTGAGACTTAGAATCTGTTTTCTCCAGCCATTGATTCTAGTGCAACAAAGAAGTTCCTGCTTAACATTCGGTTTCATGTATGTAGAAAAATATGGACACATACACAAAATATGTGTATTAATGTTTGAGATTTTGAATTTAGTAGCAATAGGAGTTCATAAGCAAGAGATGTCAGGAATGGCTACAAGAAGGAGGTGAAGGGGAGTTTTGGAGGTTGAACAAAATTTTAATAAAAGAAGAGAAGGAAAGATGAAAGGCATTCACAAGCTTGACTCCCATCCAGCACCTTTTTAGATTTTCTTTATAATTTGCCACCGGAAACCTCCAGAAAAGTTGTTAAATGGATTTGTTTTAGAGTAAGCTGAAAAAAAAAAAGATAATATTGGAAAACTCAGACCAAAATTTAATATCATTTCTGAGTGTTTGTGAGGGTAGCACGTGTGCACTATAGGTAGACTAGACCCGTGATGTCCCAAGACAGAGTTCCTCTGTTCTTAACTTGTGTTAAGGTAAACCAAGGATGACATGAAATTTCTTTTTATTAGTACAGCCTGTATTTTTAATCTTCCTTATCACAATAAGCTAAAAGCCTTACCAGGCAGTTTGATGGGAAGATTTATTTTTCAGACCAGTGTATGACCGAAGCGGCTGGGTGGGCAGAAGGTGGGCATAAAGGTGAAAGAGGATTGTTGGAGAAGCTCCTGGAGATGAAACTCAGGTTGTACAGAGCTGCTGAGGTACACCAGGCCTAGGTGCCCTCTGTGGCCTGAAGATCCTCTCCTCGCTGGAGCCTTATCCTGGGATTCTGTGATGTCAGCTACAGAAAACAGGAGCTCCCACAGCAGTGGAAGTGCTCAGCCAATGACATCAAAATCTCTGGAGGAGGACCCAGCATGTATACTTTCAAAACCCTCTGGTTAATCCAATGTGCAGCTAATGCTGAGAACCTCTGCTCTAAATATTTATGCTGTAGTTGCTCTGGGTCCTGACTGCAGATTCAAACCACCTTTCTTGAAAAATTGCCCATCTTCTAGGCCCATCCCCCAAGACTCTGCTATCACTGGCATGGGGTGGGCCAGCCCAGGCATTGGTAGTTTTTAAAACTCCCCAAAATGATTCTAATGAGCAACCAAGGTTGGGAACCAATGTTATAATTTTAAGAAAGCAGCTAACAACTAAAGCCAGAACCTCCCCTCCGCATGTCACCCAAGAGGTGGCAGAAATAGCTCAGCAAACACTCCTACAAGCAGCCTACCTCTCATCTCTTCATCAGGAGGACTCTGGGAGGGGAGAGTGGGCTCTGGAGAAGGGGAAGGTTAGCAGGGTTGGGTTATCCTCTTCCTCCCTATGGGGGAGTGGGAGTGCTGAGGGTTCATAGGGGGCTTCCGTAGGACTCCAATAGAGAGAGGGCCTGCAAGAAGGGAGAATGATGACTGTTCTTAGCAAGGTGGTTCTCCCACGGCAGGGAACTTTAGGAGGTACTGCTGCTGGATCTTCCCCAAATTATCCACATATCCTAGGAGAGCTGATACATCGAGCCTGCCTTGTTGGGGGCCTTAGGGCCAGGCACTGGCAGCCAGGGCAGGAAAGACTTCAGGGGAGAGAGAATGCCAACTGCTGCCAGCTGAGGAAGGAGACAAGATTCTTCCGTCTCTCCTCATCCCAACATCCTTTTCCAACCCTGTGTATCCCATTCCCCTACACTCCATACAGTCGGGGTCTCTGTTGAAGCTCACACTGGGGACAGGAGGAAAGGATATTTCAATGGAATTCTATGGTCTGAATTTAATAACCAAAAGCAACTAGAGGAGAAGTTCTCTGATAGGCCTAAGATGAGGACTACAACAACGGATCTGATGTGGCCAAATTGGAAGCAGAGGCTAGAGAAATAGACACCAGTTTCTGTCTATTGCCTGCTAAGTAGAGACCATTTGCTGCATCAGTTACCCACACGTTGTGTCCCTCTACAAGATTCGAAAGTCTTTGAGGGCAGGGAATACACCTGATGCTTTTGAAACAACCAAAATCCAGGCCTACGCTGGGCATAGAGCAGAGGCGGTTTTCCTCCCCTCATCCCGGATAATTTTACATTCAGCTTGGTCTACTGGTGGCACAAAGGTTTTGTTTTAAACTAGGGGTTTCTCATCTCATTGTGGCAGGGATTAATTATAAAATAAAGGTATATCTCAGGTAAATTATTTTACAGTACATGAGCAATGTGGCATTGACAACAATGTTTAAAAATTTTTGGAAGGTTACATTTGACTTTAAAGCTGGATATCTGTAAGTTCACAGATATTCCCTGACCCCAACTTGTGGTGCTCCTTGGCAGCCAGTGATAATGCCTGGGACCTGTGGACCCCAAGTATTTTGTACTGGTCCCAAAAGTTCAAGTAGTTCTGGAGGTCTTTATTAATCTTTTAGGTCAACCAACCTCTCTCCACTTAGAATACAGGAAGGATTCCACAGTGAAAAGGTATTTATTGAGTATATATTGCAATGACACACCCTGAAACCACTGTGTTGGGGAATTAATTTACATAAAACATTGCAGGACATTTTATTGCTTCAGTTCTCCCATACTATCTTTGTTCTGAGAATCTGGAGGTTCCTTGGGAATAGGATGGAAAGACTTCTACACCTTGGCCCTCTAAATCAAGAGGAGAAACAAACTTGCCATTTTAGTGTTAAAATGAGTGCTGATGCAAACATTTACCTTTTTATTTATACTGATAATCTAATGACTAATCTGAAAATATATGGCTGGGGGAGGAGAATTTCCAGTAATGATAAGCACTTAGTAAAGTAATTTGATATGCAGGAAACCACTTCTAAAATACAGTAGCTGGTGCTTGCTGAGGGAAACAATTACTCTTCGGCTACAACATGCTGTCATTCTATAGCTGCCTTTTTCTTTTTCTTTTTTTTTTTACAAAAATATTTATCTTAATGGCATATTTCCCTACAGATTTTTTTCATATTCATATTTTACAGGGATACAAATTATCTATGTGCAATTTTTCATTCCTTTTAAAAATTTAGTATGTAGCATAAATGTCTTCATGTTATAAGGGATTCATATCTATAATTTTAATGGCTGAAATTATTTTGTTAGGTAACTTATAATAATTTGTTTAAATATAACCTAATGTAAGAATTTGAGTTTGCCTCCATTTTACTATTATAAAAATGCCATTTTTGCTATTATAAAATGTATGTTTATGATGTGCCATTTTATTGTTTTGAACTTTTAAAGAGCAGATTCTCCAAAGTGAAGTTTGGGGCACAATGTTTGAAGTCGTTTTAATTCTTGAAAAAATTGCCAAATATCTTTCCAAAATGATTATACCAATGTACAGCTGTCCTATACACAACCTTCTTTTTATGGTCTTATGAAAGCCTTCTTTTATTTACTGAGAAAAAAGTGAAAGCCATTTGTGTTATCATATGCATGATAAACTCCCCAAAGTCTCTCTAAAATGAAAATGAAATTCATGCATATTTTTAGAGAGAAGAAAAGGTAGAGAAAAATGGTGTAGGACTATCACAACTCTGTGTGTGTGGGGGGGGCGGGGGAGGTGGGCTTTGTAGAGAATTGGGGTTTAATGCACCTAACAAACAACTAATCTTTTGCCTGAAAAATAAGCTGAGCTGACCAGATGGTGAGTGGAATGAAATCACTTTCCTACCATTATGGGCAAGATCTCTAACTCTTTGTCACCTACTCTGTTCTTCCTAGGCAGTAAGTCGATGGGGATGCTTGCTTGTAAATGACAGGAGGCAAAAGCCCATCTCCGCCCTAATTTCTCATCACTTGCTCAGTACCTATTCATTTAGACTTTTGTCTTTAATACGTGTATTTTCCCTTGGCAATACCGTAATGTCTTTTTTTTTTTTTCATCTCTTCACTGTAATCATGATAAACACAAATGTCATGCACATAGTATTCCTTCATTTGAGTCTTTCTTTTATTCTTTTAATTCCAAACTGCTGTTCTTACTAAAGGAGGATTGTGTTAAAATAGAATGAAATTTTCCAGACAATGTTTAGTACATAATAGTTTTAAGAGGCTTCATGTTTGCAAGAGGCAAATTAAGCAGCCTCCCCTAATATGTAGACAACATCTGTTACACAGTCACCATTAATGATAACACTGGGATCTCTTTTGTGGCTGATTTTCATCCAGCTGCACCTACCCATAAAAGGCACCAGCAAAGAGGGCTACACATTTATCTGTCAGTTCAGAATGACTTTGGAAAACGGCGCATAAACCTAAAGCAAATCTTTGTTAACCTCTGAAATCAGAGCCTCCATAAATCACTGCTTAGGACAGCTTATAACCTCCTCACAGCCAACTCGTCATCCATTCAGTGTTTTATAAGATGCTCCAAATCTTAGGCTGGTTATATGGAAGAAAGCTGCTCACCAAGAAACTAAGCCTTATGTTATGGTGCCCACCTGTAAAGAAACAAACACACCCATTGACCAGTCAATTACAAGTTTTTGCTAGAAAGCTTTATTTCAAACAACATCCCCACCTGCACCAATGGATCTATTACTAAGTAATAAAAACCCTACAAAATCCTTGGTAGGGCTAATTAGCCATGGCTAATTATTTTATTTGATGAATTGTTATTATTTGAAGTTAAACATTAAGATTCTTAAATGAAAACCATTCAGAAACCTAGTAGAAGGGTTCCACTTTCTTTGCAAGACAGAGCTGTATGAAATCTCTTACAATTTGGTTGTAGAATGTATTCTGGTATATTTTCATCTCTGGGTTTCTCTGTGGATATATATCTTATAGTGTAACATGTCAATTTACTCACTTAAGACCTACTCAAGTGACTGCTCTGTTTCAGTCTTGGTGCTAGATGCTGGGGCTATGTGGAGGAACAAATAAATCAAGTCCCTATGCTCAGGTAGTTGTATCCACCACAGGGGTAGGGAAAAAAGAATAAATGGCCCAAATTATAAATAAAGCAAGAGTGATGGAGGGGTGGCATTTTAAATGTCATGTTCCGAGAAGGCCTTTATTTGTACAGAATCCTAAATGAAGCAAGGGAGAGAGAAGTGTGAATCGGCAGGAAAGGAACATCCCAGGCAGAGGGAATAGCAATTGAACAAGCCCCAAACTTGGCAACTGCAAGAAACAGCACAGAATCCTGTCTGGCCAGATGCTGATGCAAGAGGGAAAGCAAGCTTGTGAATGTGGGCAGGGGTCAGGCCTTGGAGAGCCTTGAAGGCCATAGTAAGGAGTACGAGTTTTACGCTATGTGAAGGAATGCTTTAGGAGGTTCTTAAGCAGTGAACTATTGTCTGGCTTATATTCACTTTGATACAACACCAAATTAAACTAAATGCAGTTTTCACACTAGCTGAAAGATCTCTCTGAGCATAAATCATAATGTAACTCAGCTTCTCCACCTGTAACAGTGGGTTTATGGATTTCCAAGGGGCTCACAGATGGCTTTCAGAGAGTCCACAGAATGCTTGTAAAATGTGTGTTTATGCATATATTTAAAGAATACAGACTTCACAAAGGCTGAGAACCAATGATCTAGAGGACCCTAAATTCAGTTTCAACTGTACTATTTCAGGATTCTTCAGGTATTGAACATAGCCGGCAGTCTTAGCAACTTTTTCAATGAAGGACCTAATTGTTCATTAACTCATTTTCTGTCTTCATTCTTCAACTATTTATGCCTAATGTTCTATTATTGGAACGCTAAGCATGTGGGAGCTATTTATATCCTACTGCTCAAGGTCATTGCCAAGGTCTGATTTTTCAAATTCAAAAAATTGCAACCTCAGGCATAAATGGGTTAATCAGATGAATATTTTCAAGTCTCTTTGTCCCATCTAGCAGATTGCATTAAATTTTTCATCCGTTTCTGAATCTGTGTCCTTTGTCATGCAACTTTACAAAGAGGGGATGTGCTTTTGCACACCTGACTTGTTTTGGCTGGTGGGATATCAGCAGATAACAAAGAAAGAGCTGGGACAGCACTTGTGAAGTCTTGCTCTTTTGCCTCTATCATTATCATCAGAAGAACGGGCCAGGCTAACCAGCCAGTACCGGGAGGTTGAGAGTCATGTGAAGCAGAGCTCAGTCATCTTGGCCGAGCCCAGGCTGGATTGATTGATGCCCAGATCTGTGAGTGAGCCCAGTTTTAGTCACCTATACTGCTCATCCTACCCAAAGATCTGCGAGCTGTTGAGGTTCTTATTGTTGAATGCTGCTGAGATTTCTTTTGAGGATGTTTATTAGGCAGCAATATTTAACTGATATGCCATATTCCTACCATATTTGGAACCTCTTTTTTTTTTTTTTTTTTTTAAGGACACCACATTGGAGATCCTTATTAAGTTCTTTTGTACCCATTTTGGTCCTGATTCAAAACTGAATTCCCAATTTCAAATTGAATAGCCATGATAATCAACCCTGGTTGTTTATACTTTCTAATTGGTGCACACTCCAGCTTTCCCTTTAAAAGCTGCCACGGCTGGTTACAGAGGCCACGTCCTAGAGGGTTCCACTAGTGGCAGAAGGGTGAAATTTGCAGCCCTAATCTCGTAATGCTGGGACTCAGCCTGACAGTGGTCTATGCCACAACATCCTAGCCGAATGCAAGAATGCTAATGAAGGATACAAATCCTCCTTCAGAGCAGGGGCATAAAAAGCTGTCGAACCTTGCTAAATGGCTGTAATGAATGTAAACTACAGCATACCAGCTGAACCTTGGGATACGCTTAATTGCCCAGGGTGGCTTAATCTTCAGCCCTGCCAGTTGCAGAAGGATTATTTGTCTTTGGTGAACTCAGTGGAGAATTGAAAGTAAATTTGTTTAAACGATAGTAGAGTTTAGAATAGGCATAACAGAAGAATCATAAATAACCACGACTGAAATGTAAACTACAGCCAAATCTAAGCTTGCTCTTTGTCTAAGGATTGCATCCTTGAGGAAGGAGGCAGAATCAGTTTCTTGATTTGGGTTTTTCTTAAACCATATTACGAGTCACTAGGAGAACAAGTGGGTTCTATTTAAAGTAACAAGCATGGCCAAAGCAACATGACCATCATTTCAAAGCTACATTTCCCTGCATGAGCCTTCAAAAGTGGGGGAATGTCAGAGTTTTACTGATTTTGAACCTCACTATCCCCAAATCCCACTTCTTCCCCAAATGCGTAGAAATAAGATAGCCTTGGACCTTAATAACACTTTTTTCTTAATTTTTTTTTTTTACTGGCTGGGCACAATGGCTCATGTCTGTAGCCCCAGCACTTTGGGAGGCCAAGATGGGAGGCAACAACAGCGAAACTCCATCTCAGAAAAAAGAAAAAAAACAATATTGAGAAAATAATCTCTACGTTTTTATGTCAGTACTCACAAAATCTTAAAAACCAAACAATGCAAAGAATTATTTAATATTTCAGTACATTTTGGATAATTTGTATCACAAAGAACAAGACACCCCACTTACCTCAAATGGATTGAGGGATTAAAGATAAACAGTGTATGAGGAAGGCTTCATTTTCATTATTTTCCTATAATTTGAGAGAAAGTGTACCACCTACTTATATCACCCTTTCAAAATGTTTTTTGGCAGGGTTGCTCTGACACACAGGCTGGAGGGCAGTGGCACAATCATAGCTCACTGCAGCTTCTACCTCCTGGCCTCAAGTGATCCTCTCATCTTGGCCTCCCAAAGTGCTGGGACTACAGACATGAGCCATTGTGCCCAGCCAGTAAAAAATGTTTTTTAAGAAAAAAGTGTTATTAAGGTCCAAGGCTATCTTATTTCTATGCATTTGGGGAAGAAGTAGGATTTGGCGATAGTGAGGTTCAAAATCAGTAAAACTCTGACATTCCCCCACTTTTGAAGGCTCATGCAGGGAAATGTAGCTTTGAAATGATGGTCATGTTGCTTTGGACATGCCTATTAAATAGAACCCACTTGTTCTCCTAGTGACTCATAATATGGTTTAAAAAAACCCAAATCAAGAAACTGATTCTCCCTCCTTCCTCAAGGATGCAATCCTTAGACAAAGAGCAAGCTTAGATTTGGCTGTAGTTTACATTTCAGTCGTGGTTATTTATGATTCTTCTGTTATGCCTATTCTAAACTCTACTATCGTTTAAACAAATTTACTTTCAATTCTCCACTGAGTTCACCAAAGACAAGTAATCCTTCTGCAACAAATAATCCTTCTGCTATCCTTCCATCCTTCAGGCTGGAGTGCAATGGCTCAATCTTGGCTCACTACAACCTCCGCCTCTGAGGTTCAAGCGATTCTCCTGCCTCAGCCTCCCGAGTAGCTGGGATTACAGGCATGCTCCACCATGCCTGGTTAATTTTGTATTTTTAATAGAGACGGGGTTTCTCCATGTTGGTCAGACTGGTCTTGAACTCCCGACCTCAGGTAATCCGCCTACCTTGGCATCCCAAAGTGCTGGGATTACAGGCGTGAGCCACCACATCCAGCTTCTCAATACTGTAAACAAATTGATTGCCTCAATTATTTGCCTGGCTTCAACTATACAGACTGACTTTAAGTGCAAAACAATAATTAGCAGCTTTCATAATAATTACCATCTTTTCTCAATATGGACAGCCACAAACAGTATTTAAAAATATATCAAACTCATTATTCATGTACAAAAATATGTGTTGTGGAGGAAATGACTGTGAATTCTTCATGTGTCTATTGATTTCTGTTGAAGACTGCTGCGTGCCTAGCACAATCTCTTCTTTCCTTCTTCCTGTAATATTAATAGAACCTTGACTTTATTTAGGACAAACATATTATCCACTAAAAGGCGACATTTTCCGATGTCCCAGCTAGGTGACTGAACCATGTGACTAGGTTTTGGCCAATGAGTTTAAAGCAGAAGTGTTTGATGTGTCTTGAAGAGCAGAGGCACATCTTTTTTTATTCCTTACTTCCCCAGCTAGTTTGGAATGTAGATGTGAGTGGCTAAGCCTCCAACTGCCATCATGAGAAAAGTGGTCATTCTAGAGATGGTAGAACAGACAACTTCAGAGAGCCAGGTTTCTGATGACTTTGCAGAGCTGCCTTGCCAGTCCTGAACTGTATACCTCCATTTTTCGAGAGAGAAAAATAATTTCTATCTTATATAAGTGTATTATTCAGGGTTCTCCGGAGAAACAGACCAATAGGAAACACACACACTCACATGTGCACACACACACACACACACATTTCCTATTGGTTATAGGATATATACATTTGTCCCTTAGTATCCACAGGAGATTGGTTTCTGGACCTCCCGTGGGTAAGAAAATATGTAGGTGCTCAAGTCCCTGATATAAAATGGCATAGCATTTGCATGTAACGTATATACATCCTATTTACATCTTCCCATATAACTTTTTGTTTTGAGATGCTTTATTGTCCAGGCTGGCATGCAGTGGCGCAATCTCGGCTCAATGCAGCATCCATCTCCCGAGTTAAAGTGATTCTCCTGCCTCAGCCTCCCAAGTAGCTGGGACTACAGGAAGGCACCACCACACCCGGCTAAGTTTTGTATTTTTAGTAGAGATGGGGTTTCACTGTGTTGGTCAGGCTGGTCTTGAACTCCTGACCTCAGGTGGTCCGCCCCCTCAGCCTTCCAGAGTGCTGACATTACAGGCATGAGCCACCAAGTCTGGCCCCTTTCCCATATACTTTAAATCATCTTTAGATTACTTGTAATACATAATAGAAAGTCAATGCTGTGTAAATAATTGCTAACTGTATTGTTTAGGGCATAAAGACAAGGAAAAAATGTCTACATGTGTTCAATAGAGATGCAGTTTTTTGCAAAGTTTTTAATCTGAAGTTAATTGAATCTACACATGCTGAAGGCTGACTATACACAAATGCACATACATCTTTATATAAAGAGAGAGGGAGAAAGAGAGGTTACAGAAATTGGTTCATGATTATGGAGGCTAAGAAGTGTTATGATTTGTCATCTTCAAGCTGGAGAATCAGGAAAGCCGGTAGGTATTCGATCTGAGTCCAAAGTTTAGTCCTGATTCATGTCTGAAGACCTGAGAACTGGGAGTACAAATGCTAAAGAGCAAGAGAAAACAGATGCTCCAGCTCAGACAGAAGTAAATTCACCCTTCTCCACCTTCAACAGATTTGATAATTCTCACCCATACTGGTGAGAGGAATTTTCCTTATTCAGCCTATTCAATTGAGATGCCAACCTTTTCCAGGAACACCCTCACAGGCATGCCCAGCAATAATGTTTTACCAGCTATCTGGGCATCCCTTATCCCGGTCAAGTTGACCCATACAATTAACCATCACAAAATGCTACTGTCATTTAGGGTTTTCTGTCATTCCCAGACAGACCTAATCCTTATTGCTATGCTTTTATATTGCTTCTGAAGCAGTGGCAGCAGGAGCAGGGGCAGCAGATCATCTCATGGCACCTATTTCAGCCCCTGGCAAATGTGAGCTTGCTGCAGCATAAGAGAGCACTGTTAGTACAGAGCCAGTGTTGCTTACATTCAGTGGCAATAAGTATGAATTTCAAATGGTTGTATAGGAAATGAACGAACCAATTCTGTTTTCTTTCTGGCCACTTGATAAATGAGGTCCCTGT
The DNA here is from genome assembly GCF_030222135.1 of Aotus nancymaae. NCBI lineage: Eukaryota > Metazoa > Chordata > Mammalia > Primates > Aotidae > Aotus > Aotus nancymaae. The sequence continues at coordinate 4,272,613 of NW_026988412.1, read as the reverse complement.
CATTACCTTTGGGGGTATTTATGAGGCCCAGTGCTTTTATAATAGCCTATACATCTCCTGTTTTCAGATTAGTCCATTTTTTTTAGCACCTCACTGCTTATTTAGGACATGGATTACTGAATCTACCACTCCTAGCAGCCTCAGGGGCTAAGAGGTGACATATTTCTGGCTTTGGTTCGTTCTCTCTCTCTCTCATATCCTCTCTTCCTCCCTCCATTCCTCCCTCCCTCCTTTCCTTTTTCTTTTCTCTTTCTTTCCTCTTCCCCCTCCCTCCCTCCCTCCCTCCCTTCCTTCCTTCCTTCTTCCTCTAACATACAGTGCATAATTTTATGTTTATAGCTCCACAAACTATATATATATATCTGCAACCATTCACACGTATAACCACCATTCCATTCCAGACAGGGAACATTTCCTGTCTGGAGTGGAATGGAACCTTACCCTAGAAGGTTCTCAGGTTCCTTCCCAATTCATTAAGACTTCCACCAGAGTTAACAACTACTCCGACTTTTACCCTTATAAATTACTCTTTGCCTGCTTCTAAGCTTTATATAAATGGAATCATACAATGTGTGTTCTTTTATGTCTGGCTTTTTTCATTCAACATAATGATTTTGAGATTAATCCATGTTGTTCCTTATATGAAAAAATTAAATAAAGAGAAGAAAAATCAGTGAATTGAAAGCTAAAAGTAAGGATTTCACTCAGATATGGAACAGAGAGAAAGACTTTAAAATCATTTTATATGTCAGACACATCTATATGCAAGATTAGTTGAGATATAGATGATAGACTAAATGACTCCAACAGTCATCAAATAAGGAATACAGAAGTGAATGTAGGTTATGGAAGAGGAACAACTTTAAAGGGGTGATAGCTTAAAATTTTCCAGAATTTGAGAGAAGCCACATGTCCTCAAGTCAACTCCAGAAAGAATAAATAAAAATAAATCACTTAGACCTATCATAATGAGGTTGCAGAAGAGCAAGGATGAACCAACAGTCCTAAAGTACACTGGTTCTGACTCCCGAGTGATAGAGACATTTTAGGTCTTCATTAGGGAGGGGTTACATAGATGTAGACATTTATCAAAACATACCCAATTACATACTTAAGACCTATGCATTTTACTGGATACAATTTTGTCTTACTTTATAAAGGGTATTGAGGGCAGGGTTGAGGGAATCGCCTGCTTCCCATTCAGAACTGTGGCTAAACCGAGCAGAGTTCTCATTGCTACAATAAATGTCAAGGACAACAGAGCAATATTTTCAAGATGTTGAGGAAAAAATAAGTGTTTACCTATCTTTCAAGAATGAAGGCAAAATAAAAATACTTTTAGTCATACGGATATTATTTTCAGATTCTCTCTAAAATAGCATTTTTTTAAAGATATACTTGAGCAAATTTTACAAAAAGATACTGGCTGGGCGCTGCGGCTCACCCCTATAATCCCAGCACTTTGGGAGGCCAAGGCAGGCAGATCAAGAGGTGGTCAAGAGTTCCAGACCAGCCTGGCCAATGTGGTGAATCCCTGTCTCTACTAAAAATATAAAAATTAACCGGGCATGGTAGCACATGCCTGTAGTCTGAGCTACTCAGGAGGCTGAGGCAGAAGAATTGCTTGAACCCGGGAGGGGGAGGTTGCAGTACCGAGATGGTGCCATTGCACTCCAGCCTTGGCAACAGAGTGAGACTCCGTCTCAAAAAAAAAAAAAAAAAAAAAAAAAAAAAAAAAAAAAAAAAAAAAAAAATCACAGGAGATCATGGGCTATCAGAAACAAAAGTGATTATGTATAGTCAATTCGTAAAGTATATTGGTAAAATTAACTATTTATTGAGTGTGAAACTAAAAAAGAGAAATCTCTTTTGGGGTGTAAGAAGGGTAAAACTCAAATTCTAAACAATGACAATGTGAGGAAAAGAGTGTTGAGTAGTATTTAATGGATAAAATATGCTAAAGTCATTGTGGTCTGTAGGAAATGAGACATATTGAATAACTGTTGAAAATGGACAGATAATTGTGAATGGTAATATTTGAAGGGCTACCATTAAAAGAATAAAGCTTTCAGCTGAGTGTGGTGGCTCATGCCTGTAATCTCAGTACTTTGGGAGGCCAAGGCAGTCAGATCACTTGAGGTCAGGAGTTCAAGACCAGCCTGACCAATACAGTGAAACCCTGTCTCTACTAAAAAACTACAAAAATTAGCCAGCTGTGGTGGTGTGTGCCTGTAATCCCAGCTACTCAGGAGGTTGAGGCACAAGACTCCTTTGAACCCGGAAGGTGGAGGCTGAAGTAAGCTAAGATGGCACCACTGTGCTCTAGCCTGGGCGATAGAGTAAGACTCTGTCTCAAAATAAATAAATAAATAAATAAATAAATAAATAAATAAATAAATAAATAAAGCTTTCAAATGAGCAGACAATCAAAGGAGGGAATATGTAAAATGTTAGCAATACAACAGAAGACACAAAAGAAGAAAAGCAAAGATAAACATGAAAGGATAGTAAACATAAAATAGAAGGTGGTAGATATCAGTTCAAATATTTTAGCAATCCTAGTACACAAATCAAGATGAAAAAGGACAAAGACTTACCATGCAAGTATTGACCAAAAGAAAGCTCATGTAGCAATCATGCCAAAGAATTACAGTGAAAACATAGATAGGTATGATGATAAAGGTTATCATCTACAACAAGGATATAAAATTCAGGAACTATACGTTCCTAACAACACGGCCTTGAAATAAAGCAAAACATGACAAAATTACAAAGAGAAATTTACAACCAGAAATTTTAGTGGGGGACTCCTGATTTTCATGTCATGCCTAAAAAGACCCTCCCCTTTGCCCAGTTATCAACAGTTATGTTCATGCTTCCTCTGAACACCTGTACTTTATCTAGTTGCATAGTCATCATGAATTATTTAGTTTCTTTTGAGGAAGGAAAGTGCTTCATTCTCACCCTGGACCTGCAGTTGTGATGTGGTTGTTTTTGCCTATTGGTGTTGTCAGTTCTTTATCATTTGGCCTCCGGTTTGTGTCTGCATGGTATTGAGCAGTGTGGATGAATCATCTGTCTCTCGTATCACCTTGGACAAGAACAGCTTGCTTTTCTTTGCTTCCTGTCAGAACACCCTCCAAAGAGTTACACTGCTATGGTTTGAATGTGTCCCTTCCAAAATTCAGATGTTGCTAATGTGATAGTATTAAGCGGTTGGGCCTTTAAAGGTTATCAGGCCATGAAGGCTTTTTCTTCCTTAATGGAATTAAGGCCGTTATACAATAGGCTTCATGCAGCATTCAGCTAACTCGCTCTTTTACCATCTACCTTCTGCCATGTGAAGATGCAGCAAGAAGGCCCTCATCAGACACCAAATTCTGGTGTCTTGATCTTGGAATTCCCAGTCTCCAGAGCGGTGGGAAAATAAATTTCTATTGTTTTAAAATTACCAAGTTTCAGGTATTCTGTTACAGCAGCACAAAATGGACTAAGACAATTTATTCCACCGCTATGTCTTTTCAACAAACCACCACCTGGATCTGCTATATGGATCAAAGTTTTCAGTGTAGATATTTTCATAGTTAATCCTTTCCCCCCATGTTTTACAAATGTTTAGTGCTAAATTTACTTATATTTTGTTCATGGTCTTTTTTTTTTTTTTTTTTTTTGGTTTGTCAATGATTTTATGGAAGTACTGGAGAATTTGTTGTAACCAGGATGCCTCCATTCCCATCAGTCCATGATTCAGGGTCCTGGTAACTAATAACATTTTAATTTTCTCAAGGGGGTTGGCATAGTTAAAGATGTATGTGTAAGTATGCACATGCAGTTGTGTGTATACCTTTATATTCTAACACGCTTTGGTTATGGAGTAACAATTCACGATTTTTCTTCTCCCTGATTACTCTATGTTTTGAATATAGCAAATGTAGAGTAACAAACTGCACAAGTACTGCACAGTACCAATAATTATTTGTAAAAAGTACACCCTCATTTGAAAAATCGGGGACTTTATTTTTAAACAGAAAATATCATTTATCTCAAAGGAAGTAATTTACCGAAAAGGATATTCAGTGAATTTTCCCCTTCTACCTCTTTCCCAGCTCTCACTTCCCCCTGTAGGCAGTCACTGTTATCGATGTTCTACGTGGATGTTTTATGTAAATGCAAACAAGTATAAGAGACATCCTGTAAGGCAGCATACTAGAGTACTTCAACTTTCACTTTTATACTTCATAATATATCTTGAAGATTTTTCCACATTAGTTCAAAGGCAGCCTCATTCTTTTTTTAAAAGCAGTATGATATTGCATTTTAAGAACCTGCCAGCATTTATCTAATTAGTGTATGTTGGTGGGCACTCTGGTTGCTTTTAACAACAGTGCTACTGAGAACAACCTCACACATGTGTCATATTTAGAAGAAGGGTGATGATATCTGCTAAATGAATGTCCCAAATTGAGAGAACTGCTGTGTCAGAAGACATGGACTTTGATAGGTATCACATGGATATGATAGGTATTATCTATGTGAAATATTAGATTCTCTGTCTTTAGTAGACTATGGAGCTTGTTACACACAGAATAGTTCTCAGAATACAATTTTTTACAACTGTTGCATTAAAATTTGCAATGGATTTGACTGACAAGAACCTGACAGGGGTTTTTCAGGACAGGTATCTCGGGCAGTGCATCTTCTTCTCTGAATGAAGTTACCATTGAAAAGGTGGGTCCTCCGGAGATGCACAGGGAACTTGGGCTCATTCTGCTCACCCATCCTCCCCAGTGAGCCTTGTGTTAACTGCAGTAGAGCTTTGGTTTACCTTGGCCTCAGAATTGGAAGCAACTTAAACATCCAGTGTCAGAATGAATTAAACTTGGTGCAGCTATTAGAAAACATTGGTGTGAAAACTTGGGAAATTTGCCAGGTATGGTGGCTTGCACCTGTAATTCCAGCTATTCAGGAGGCTGAGGTGGGAGGATTGCTTGAGCCCAGAAGTCAGAGGCTGCAATAAGCTATGATCTCACCACTGCACTACAGCACTTTGGGAGGCAGAGGCAGGTGAATCACAAGGTCAGGAGTTCAAGACCAGCCTGGCCAACATGGTGAAACCCCATCTTTACTAAAAATACAAAAAATTAGCTGGGCATGGTGGTGGATGCCTGTAATCCCAGCTACTCGGGAGGCTGAGGCAGGAGAAACTCTTGAACCTGGGAGGCAGAGGTTGCAATGAACTGAGATTGTACCACTGCACTCCAGCCCGGGAGACAGTGCGAGACTCCATCTCAAAAAAAAAAAAAAAACTTGGAGAATATTTGCAATCTATTATGTGATGGAAAAAGGTAAATTACAAAATTGTACTTACTTCATGGAACAATACTACTAAAGCAAATATAGACCTGTTACTGTATTATTTTAAGGTAAAATATTATTGAAGTTTATGGTGTGAGAACTTATTTGGCATAAAGGGGACAACCTCATAGTCACTATACAGTTTATATAGTAGGCTGCTCCTTGCTGAGAATGTAAGAAACTTGGAAGTCTCTACTTTGTCCTACAAATAAAAAGCTGAACAAACCTCAACAGCCTAAGAATAAAATCCCAAATAATTCGAACTTCTACTATAATATCATTTACCATATAGGTATTAAACTGGGTCTTTTCTTTAGAAGAGAATTAATAAGTGAATAATGAAACAAATATGCAAAGAAAGACAAGTAGAGCCATATGTGGTCTAATTATGAGAATGTATAATGTATTTATTACTATTAATACACTTCTGAAGCACTCAGTTTCAACACGCATTGATTAAATCTGATACCTACTTGGGTAATGACCATATATGCAGATAAGTACCTAGAAAAAAAAAAGGCTGAACAAATCAAAAACTTAACAACTCTTCTTAGATCCATAAGAGAAGTGAGTCACAGGACAAACTACTGTCTCCCAAATTGGAGGGACTGACAGGCAAATACAGAGCATCGCCACTTATCAGAGCCACAGCAGAAACCCATGAGCAGCAACCTCTATGGAACCAGTGCTGTGGGAAATCTGAACAATAATTGACAATTGCTGGAGGCTCAGTGTGGACAAGTCTGAGAGTCAACAAATGCTAGGAAGATCCTGTCATGGGGTGTGTTGAACGCACTTAAGGATTTTACCTTCTGGAGTTCTATGAGATCTCACAGTGAAGAGCAAAGAAGAATTCCTTCATGCTTCCGTTAGGGGAACAACAACAAAAAAAGAGTCACTTGGAAATACACCAGAGCATTCTGTTCTTCCTGATGATATTTCTACAGAAGAAACTATTTAACCGGAGTCTAACCTGCTGGGGTTTTATAGAACCTAAATGCTATGGGGAAAGGAAACACCGAACTCCAGCCGCCTCTAGCCTTCCACAGGGAGTAGGGAGGTAGACACTCACCTCCAGCCCCCTCTAGCTAGCTTACCCAAACTAAGTTGGGGAGGAGAAAGAAAAAAAAAAAACAAAATAAAACCAAAAACTGCTGAGAAGAAGGTATGAAGTTCACAGTCCAGAGGTACAAACTCAAAAAAGACTGAGAACTGATGGTAGGATTATAGAATGCTTCCCCTCCCCCACCTCACCACCACATTACTAAAGGCATATTTACAGCAGTTTCTTTTACCCAGTACATCATGTCCAGCCATGAAGAAAAATTACAAGACATACTAAAAGGCAAAAAACACAGTTTGAAAAGACAGAAGCAACATCAAAACCCGACTCAAATATTGCAGGGATGTTGGAACTATCAGACCAGGAATTTGAAACAACTATGATGAATATCCTAAGGGGTTCTAATGACTAAAGTAGACAGCATGCAAAAACAGATGGGCAATGTAAGCAGAGAGATGGGAATTCTAATAAGAACCAAAAAGAAGGCCAGGCGCGGTGGCTCACGCCTGTAATCCTAGCACTTTAGGAGGCCGAGGTGGGTGGATCACCTGAGGTCAGGAGTTCAAGACCAGCCTGGCCATCACGGTGAAACCCCATCTTAAAAAAATAAATAAATAAATAAAAGAAAAAAAAGAACCAAAAAGAAGTGCTAGAGGTGAAAACAATTCACTGTAATAGAAATCCAGAATGCTCTTGATGGACAAATTAGTAGACTGGACATGGCTGAAGAGAAAATGTTTGAGCTTGAGGATATCTCAATAGAAACCTCCAAAACTAAAAAGCAAAGAGAAGAAAAAACAAAAGAACAGGATATTCAGGAACTGTGGGACAACTACAAAAGGTGTAGCATACACATAATAGAGATACCAGAAGGAGAGGAAAGAGTGACCGGAAAAAAGAGAATAGTACTCTAAACAACAATTGAGAATTTCCCCCAAATTAATGTCAATAACCAAACCACAGACCCAGAAAGCTCAGAGAACACCAAGCAGGATAAATGCTACAAAACTACACCAAAGCATACGATTTTCAAACTACAGAAAATCAAGGATAAAGAATAAAATCCCAAAAGAAACCAGAAGGAAAAAAAATACCTTTCCTCCAGAGTAGCAAAGATAAAATTACATTACACTTCTCCTCAGAAACCATGCAAGCAAGAGGAGTGTGTAGTGAAATAATTAAAATGCTGAGAGGAAAAAAAAAACACACTAACCTAGAATTCTGTGCCTTGAGAAATTATCCTTCCAAAGTGAAAGAGAAGGACTTTCTCAGATAAACAGAAATTGAGGGCATTTGTTGCCAGTATACCTGCTTTACAAGAAATGTTAAAAGAAGTTCTTCAGAGAGAAGGAAAATGATACAGGTCAGAAATTCATTTAGAGATAGGGTTTGTTTTAGTTCTTTGACTAAAAAAAGCAAGGTGAACCGTATTTGGAGACAATAGTTAATTTCTTGTTGGCATATATAAAAATACACTTCTTAAAGAAGGAAGTGTATTTTTTAATTTTTCAAATACTTTTGAATTTTATTGTATGTGTGACTTATTTTTGTTTTAGTTAAAAATTCCTTTTGGAAGTAGGTGATATTTTAAAACCTAAGCAAATCCAGAAATTCCACTCCTAGGTATATATACAACTGAAATGTGTACATCGGTCCAACAAAATACATAAACTAGAATGTTTATAAAAACAATATTTGACTGGGAGTGGTGGCTCACTTCTGTAATCCCAGCACTTTGGGAGGCCAAAGTATGTGGATTACTTGAGCCCAGGAGTTCGAGATCAGCCTGGGCAACATGGCAAAATCCCATTTCTACAAAAAACACAAAAATTAGCTAGGCATTAGGCTAGGCACATGCCTGTAGTCCCAGCTACTCAGGAGGCTGAGGTGGGAGAATCACTTGAGCCCGGGGGGGTGTTAAGGCTGCAGTGAGCCAAGACCATGCTACCGCCACTGTACTCCAACCTTGGTAACAGAGCAACACTCTGTCTCAAAAAAAAAAAAAAAAAAAAGACACCCAAACGACAATATTCATAATCATCTTGTGCTACAGTAAGAAATATTTATTTGGTCTTTGTCGTCAGTTCCTGACACAGAGCTTATAAAAACCTTGAACTTTTCTGCATGATAGGGGTGATAGGCGTATCTTCAGTTATTCATAACATGCCCCTTTCAACCATACCTGAGTTTATGTTAATAAAGTCATTTTTGGTGAGAGCCCAAGACAGCTTCATGATGAGGGCCGGTTGCCAGAACAACCAACCATATGATTATAGAATTGGAACTTTCAGCCCCACTCCCAGACTTCCAGGGAGGGAAGATGAGCTGGAGATTAAGGTCCATCACCAACGGCCAATGACTTAATCATATCTATGTAGTAAAACCTCTGTAAAACTCCCTAAACAACAGGATTTGGAGAGCTTCCGGGTTGGTGGACACATCGAAGGGCAGGTAGGGTGTGTGTCTGGAGAGGGCATGGAATCTCCATGCATCTGCTTCTTTCATGCTTTGCCCTATGCATGTCTTCCATTTGGCTGTTCTTGAGTTGTATCCTTTATAATCTGATAGTAGTAAGTAAGGTTATTTCCTGGGTGCTGTGAGTTCTGGCAAATTATTGAACCTGAAAAGGACTGGATGTTTTGGGAACCCCCAACTTTGTAGCCAAGTCAGAGAGTAGCATGGGTAGCCTGAGCACATAATACTTATGACTGGCCTCTGAAGTGAAGACAGTCTTGTGGGACTGAGTGCCTAAACCTGGAGAGTCTGACACTAACACTCTAAGTAGTGTCCAGAATTGAATTGTAGGACACCCAGTTTGGTGCCAGAGAATTGTAGAACTGGTTGGTGGTATGACAAGAGCTAACACATTTTGTGTCAGTAGAGTTGTGAGTAAAAGCAGTTCAGAAATCCCAAACTGGAATCTACCTAAATGCCCACCTACAGTACAATAGATAAATAAATTGAAGGTATTCACATAAGGAATTTAGCAATGAGAATGCCATGAATTACAACTACATGGAATTATACAGGGGAATCTCATGATTATAATCTTGAATTTCAGCTAGGCACAATAAAATATACACTGTATAATTCCACTTATAAAACCCCAGCAAGACGAATCTATGCTGTTAGAGGTCAGGATAGTGGTTATTCTTGGGTGGGTAGTGACTGAGAGGAGGCACAATGTGGGGGCTTCAGGAGGTGCTGGGAATGTTCTGTTTCAGGCAGGGGTGTCCAGCCTTTTGGCTCCCCTGGGCCATATTGAAAGAAGAATTATCTTGGTCTACATATAAAATACACTAACAATAGCTGAGGAACAAAAGAAAACAGCAAAATAATCTCATAATGTTTTAAGAAAGTGTACGAATTTGTATCGGACTGCATTCAAAGCCATTCTGGGTGGCATGCAGCCTGTGGGCTGTGGGTTAGACAAATTTCATCTCGATGCCAGTTTCATAGGTGTGTTCACTTTGTGAAAGTGCATCAAGCCATATACTTATTATGTATGTTCTTTTTGTGGGTGAATATTAAACTTTTAAAAAGTTGAGAAATAAATAAGCGTCTCTTTGTTCTCTCTTCATCCTTCAAGGACCATCCTCCCCTTTAATACTGGTAATAATATCTGAAATCCCATCTTCAGCAGAAAGTCCTTATCTTTCATTAGTTCCTTTTATGTTGTATTCCTAGTTATTCCCAAGAATGCTATCAAGTTCTACAAATGCATCTTGATGGACTTGATGCTGCTTGCATGGGCTTCAACATCCTTCTCCTCTGACTATCTCATCACTGCTTCTCTATATGCAGCCATGCTGCTAGGGATGCTTTGTGTCAAAGGATGAACCCAAAGCAATGCATTTCTTTCTCAAAGAAACACAGCTAACTCAAAATGCTTGCGAATATTTACAAAGGAGAGAAAAGGAAGATTTGAATGGAATATTTGATACTACTATTCCTCTGGTCTATTGGGTTATGTTCTTCACACAGGATTTTCTCCTGGGGCTAGCGCTGGTGACTGACACATTTCATCCTTTGAAATGGGGATCCCTTTCACTTTATCTTTCTTCTTTGTAACTAGGGTACCAAGTCTCAGGAAACAGAAGAAGACCGTATTGATCTGATCTGCTAGACTTAGTGCAGGAATCCAAATCAGTGGCTTCGCACAAATTTTACTTCACAGTATTATTCATCTTTTCTGTGATTATGTGGCTTAACAAATTACCCCAAAATTTCAGTGGTTCACAAAAACAAATATTTGTTTTTCTTGCCCGATCTGTGATGAGATCTGCAATGGCTCTGCTCTCGCTTGTGGGTCTTTGTCTTTCATTCTGGGACCTGTGATGGGAGATCAATGGCTACCCTGGACACACTCTCTTGTGGCAATGGGTAGGAGTTCAAAAATACTGGCAGAAATTCCAATATTTTAAAAATTGTCTGCTTGGAACTGGGGCACTGTCACTTTTGCCTACATCCCATTGGCAATAAGCACATGAAAAGATCCTCAAATCATTAGCCATTAGGGAAGTGCAAAGTAAAACCACAACCAGATGCCATTTTACATCCACTAAGTTGGTCTTTAAAAAATGAAATAAGTATTAGCAAAGATGTGAAGAAATTGGAACACTTGTGTATTGCTGGTAGGAATCAAAATGGTGCAGCCACTATGGAAAAAAAATATGGTAGTTCCTCGGAAAAAAGTATGGTAGTTCCTCAAAAAATTAAAAGTTACCCTATGGTTCAGCATTCTACTTCTAGATATAGACCCAAAAGAATAGCAAAGAAGTACTCAGATACTTGTACATGAATGAACATAGCAACACTATCAACAATACTCAAATGAAACAACGCAAGTGTTCAACAGATTAATGAATCAACAAAATGTAGTATGTATATCCAATAGAATATTATTCAACTGTAAAAAGGACTGATACATGCTACACTATGGATGAACCCTAAAAACATTAAACTAAATGAAAGAAATTATACATAAAAGGCCACATATTGTATGATTCTGTTTATATGAAATGTCTATAATTAGTAAATCCATAGAGATAGAAAACAGACTAGTGAGCCAGGAGAAAGTGAGAAGTAGAGATTGAATGTTTAATGAATATGGGCTTACCTTTTGGAGTGGTGAAAATATCTTACAACTAGACGGGTGTGGTGGTTGCATAAACATTCCAAATGTGCTAAATATCGCTGAATTGTAAAACTTTAAAATGTTTAATTTTGTTATGTGAATTTTATTTCAATAAAAAATATAAAAGGTAATACAGCAAGAGGCTGGACTGTGGGGGAGATGTTGACTTGAGGAGTCAATGGGCTCTTCAGGAATATACATCTTATAGAATCAGAAATAGGAAATCTGAATTTCTAGAGCAAGATTTGGGCTTGAGAGGTACATGAGTGAGTTACCCTTGCATGAACAAGAGATAAAGATAAAATGAGAAGATGTAACAGATATCTAGTCAGAATTCCAGAAGTGATAATAGAAAGAATGAGAGGTAATATTTGAAGAAATTGTGCCTAAGAACTTTCTGAAACTGATGAAAGATATTAATCTACAGGTATAGAAAATGAAACTCTTACATACTGAGATAAATAAAAGGAAAAACATACTTAAACAAGTTATAGTGGAACTGCAGAATCCTGAAGACCAAGAGAAGACCAAAAGTTAGATCACCAAAAAAGTAATGGCGGAATATACGGTATATTTCACATCAGCAACGGAAGCCAGAATAAAGAAAGTAAGTACCAACCTAGAATTCTACATGCAGAAAAAATATCCTTCAAGAAAGGACATGAGATAAAGACACATACAAAAAACTAAACCAGACAGTCATCAAAACATTGCTAAAGCATATTTTTTTCATAAAGCTATATTTTTTCAATTTAAATGACAACCTTTATTCTGAGCTTATATTCTTCCTAATTTTAGGGGCTAAGATATATTTTCTTTCACATAATGTGCTATAGCAGATAGTTATTTGTTTTGTTTGTTTTTATTTTGTGTCCTTAGCTGGCAAAATTAAAAGCCAGAAACTAAGGCCTCAATTTTTTTTTTTTAAATACAAATCTACTGGTGCTTAAACATCAGAGCTTAGGAACCACAGTCTAGGTAAAGGCCAATCTTCTTGTTGCACATTTCACAGTATTGAATTCTTTCTTGGTGAGTTCCCCATACAAATTATGAAGCAGGATAAAAGTCAGTCTTATATTAAGTCAGTGTAAATATGGCCTTAATTTCAGTCACTAAAGTAATGTATTTTTGTTGTATACCATGGTTACAGCATGCTTTATTAAAACTAATTCTATTAGTACCTACCTAGAGAGGACTAATTTAAAAATTATAATGCCTTTTCTATGATGTCATTACTTTTATAAGACTAGCCTGTGTCACATGTGTGAGCAATATTGGTTCAATGCAGAAACAAAGAAGGCTGGGTGTCCAAGCAGGCCACTTTTCTGGGTCAGGGTTTCAGTGGTACCACAGATGGCTGCCAGTCTCAATGTACACTTAGGCCCCTTTATCTTTATAAATAATACCATATAGCTTTGATATTTATATACATTTAAATTGAGAAGACATATGCATTACAAGAAAGCATTAGGGGGTTTCATGTGTCAGAAATAATTCCATATATCATAATTATTTTTGTGTCATTAGCTACCCTTGATAAAGAACAATTCCATATACATGAACAAACTGGAACAATATTTTATAAAACCTTAAAGAGATCTTTGGAAATTGTAGTGTGTCAAACAAATAAAATCAATTAATCTCCATTTCTTCAAAGTGTCAAAAACATAAGAGTAGCTGGACATTGCTTTTTATAATCAGTTTCAGAGAAAATACAGGAATAATGATCATGGCATTTTGGAGCAGATGAAACTGCTGAGTTTTATGTTTGAGTCTATCATTCTGTGATTTGTTATAAAAGTATTCCTTTCTATTAGCTGTTCTTGACAATATTAGTTATATATTCCTTTGATATGAGCATTTATATTAAACCTCAAAATTACCTCTGGTAGTATCCAGAATACATGGCAGAAACCCCTAAAAGTAACTTCTGTTTTCCTCTTAATTAAGATAACATTTAGTCATGTTAATAACTATTGAAACGAGAACTTCAGATTTTCAAGACCAGCAGGGTGCCTTGTGGTGAACATGCATAGGCTGGAACATCTGGCCGAGTTACAACGCAGTCATCAATGCTTAGTTCTTCTTGGCTTTCTTCAGATACTGAGCCCGTGTAGACTTGTTTATATCCATGGTTATTTTAAAATAAATTTAAGAAGGCAGGATTGAGATTATTGAGCCCATAAGAGCATGGATCAGGTGTCCATTGGTTCATGATTGCAGGCCTGCTGTTTTAATTGCTGACTTCACAAACATCTCTGAAGAGGGCTTACCCAAAGTTGGCTTTTGGATTTTAGCCAGTTTTGTAGCTACGAAGTATGGCAGGACACTCTGTACAAAGATGTCCTTGCTCCTATACTCCTCATGGAGGCACCGAGAGAAGGAATCTACAAAAATCTTCGTTGCAGAATACGTAACAGTGGGACGGGGAACATGCCACTGCTAGATGAGTGGTTCAGAATCGCCCCTTTAGAGTTTTCCACCAAAGCATATTCTTTAAGAAGGAAAATGAAACTAGAAGAAATGTCGGAGATAGAAGAAGAAAAGATGAGTAATGAATTTAGTAAGCATGGTACATCTAAAGTTTGTTCTTTTTTTTTTTTTTTTGAGGCGGAGTTTCACTCTTGCTACCCAGGCTGGAGTGCAATGGCGCGACCTTAGCTCACTGCAACCTCCGCCTCTGGGGTTCAAGCAATTCTCCTGCCTCAGCCTCCCACGTAGCTGGGACTACAGGCGTGCACCACCATGCCCAGCTGATTTTTGTATTTTTAGTAGAGACGGGGTTTCACCACGTTGACCAGGATGGTCTTGCTCTCTTGACCTCGTGATCCACCTGCCTGGGTCTCCTAAAGTGCTGGGATTACAGGCGTGAGCCACCCCGCCAGGCCAAAGTTTGTTCTACTTAAAATACAAAGTTCTATCTATCTATGGGGCCTGTCTTAGTTCAGGTTCTTCCCCAAGCAGACCCCAAGACAAATATTTAGATACAAATCCTTTATTTGGGAAGTGATGCCAGGAAGCATCAATAGGGGAGTGAAGCGTCTTAGTCTTGAGACAGGAAACCAACAATATGTGTAAGAGCTGTCCACTGAAGCTGCTGGTGACTTCCAGGCTCAACTGGGGAGATACAGCAGGTCACTCAATAGCATCTGTGGTAGGACTGGAATCCGAAATGTATAACACTAAAATGGTAAACAAAGTAGGGGTTCAGTTGAGAAGTGGGTGATCAGAGTTAAATGTTCTAAAGCATTATTCAAGAAAAATATTAAAATTTAGTTGTCGTAACAAAGTACCATAGACTGGGTAGTTTACAAACAACAGAAATTTATTTCTCACTTTTCTGAAAGCTGGAAGTTTAAGATTACAGGGCCGGAGTGGCCAGGTTCTGGTGGGGACCCACTTCTGGATGGAAGACAGCTGACTTCTGGTTGTACCTAATGTGGCAGAGAGCAGAGAGAAGGAGAGAGAGTGTTCTTGTGTCTTTTTATAAGGACACTAATTCTATTCACCTAATCACCTCCCAAAGGCCGCACTTGCTAATAGCATCACACTGGGAGTTAGGATCTCAACATACAAATTTCAGAGAGATACACAAACATTTGGTCCATGACAGAAAGGAAGAAAAGAGAAGGTGCATCAATGAGCAAGTAACTGCTTGCTGCTGACAACAGGGCTCAACCCCACTGGCAATTCTCTGAAAATCTGTATGTTGAGCATTTCAGAATTTTCTCACCAAAGAGTGGAGAAGTTGGGGCATTTATCTACCATCTGCTCTTTCTTATTGACTAAGCATTGCCTTTTGGTGTCAGCTTTTCTGGCCTGCAGAATATGCTCCTGCAATCAGTGAAAACCCTCAGAAGAGACATGCAGGTGCTTGAGACAGGCAACCATCAGTGTGTGTAAGAACTGTCCACTGAAGCTGCTTGTGACTTCCGGGCTCGACTGGGGAGATATGGCAGGGCACTCAACAGGGTCTGTGGCAGGACTGGAATCCAAAATGTATAGCACTAAAATATTAAACATCAACAGGATTTCATTTGAGAAATGGGTGATCAGAGTAATGTTCTAAAGTATTAAAGGAGAAATGTTAAGATATTAGTGTAACACTTTATTGATGAAGATATTAGTGTAACACTTTATTGATGTACAAGATAAAATTTCAGTTTCCACTAAAAGAATAGAAACAGGTTGTATAACTTCTGAATCAGTTAAGAGGGGCAGGGGAAAGGGTACAAACGATAAAGAGAAGCATCAAATTGATCTGGGTGCAGGTTACAGGTGATAAGCAGACCCATAAGACAGAAACTGTGGGAGTGGAGCCTAGGCATGTGCACTTTTCACAAGCTCCTAAGTGATTCTTATACACACTATAGTTTAGGAACCACTTGAATGTAGCCAGAGCAGTATTTTAAATAGCTTCCTGGAAAATTTTCATGGGAAATAAACGTGGCAGAGGCAGTCTTTGGTTTCAATAAGGACCCGATTGTGGTAGCTTTAAAATGCAGCTGCAAATTCTTTAAACCTCCTTTCATCAAGAGTTGTGTCTTAGTCTATTTGTGCTGCTATTAAAAAAATATCTGAGCCTGGGTAATGTATGAAGAACAGAAATTTGTTTCTCACAGTTTGGGAGGCTGGGAAGCCTAAGACCAGGGCACCAGCAAGTTTGGTGTGTGGTGAGGACTCTGTTTCTGCTTCCGAGATGGTGCCGTGTTGCTGTATCCTCCCGATGGGATGAGTGCTGTGTCCTTGTGCAGTGGAAGAGAGGAAGAGTGCATGCCCGTTCCTCAAGCCTTTGTAAGGGTCGTAATCTCAGCCACAAGGGCTCTGCCCACATGACTTAACCTTCTGAAAGCTCCGCTTCTTAATACTCTCTCATTGGATTTTAGGTTCCAACGTATAAATTTCGAGGGACATATTAAGACCATAGCATGGTGGGACCTATCTTCTCTCTTTAAATCTGGGTGGACTGCTTTGACCAATAGAGTGTGGAAGAAATGTTACATTGTGATCAAGACCAAGTCATAAAAAGTCATAAAGCTTCTATCTTTTCCTTGGAGAATCTTTGATTTTGAACCCTAAGATGCCCAGGTAAGACATTCAATTACTCTAAGACCACCATGCTGGGAAAGGCACATGTAGTCATCCGGTTGATAGTCCATGACAGTCTGATCTGAGCCCACTTTTAGCTTTCCCAGCTCAGTGACACACATGGGAATGAAGAAGCCCTCTTGGAGGTGATTCCTCCAGCACTCTGGCTCTAGCCTCCCGCTTGGATTGTCTGAGGACCCAGACACTGAGAATCAAAGAGAAACTGTCTCTACTATGCCCTACCTGAACTCCTGGCCTGCAAAATCTGTGTGCAGAGTCAAATGGTGTTTTATGCCATGAAATGTCAGTTGATTTGTTAAGCATCAACGTATAACCAGAACACCTGAATTAAAAATCAGTCAACCATACGAAGAATGTCACTGTGCTGCTGTACCTCCATGCCTCCAAAGCCCAGCCCAAAAGCTACTGGTGCCCCTGCACGTATGAGAGACAGTGAAGAGATCTGAGTCAATGCAGTGGAGAGGAAAGGAAGCTCAGGAAAAGCAGTAATAACTAGGGGCGTGAAGCTGGAGCTTGAGGAAAGGTCCTTGCACAGAGCTGCTGTCTCTCTGTGTTGGTGTATTCTGCCCGTAACCATCTACACATCACATACATGGTCTTCACTTATGACCATGCCTGGAATCCAACCAAATAGAGACTCTTTATCCTCCTCTGAAATGCCAAGATCTGTAGGAGACTGAGTCCTGCAGTTATTTACATTTCAATGTAATTCAATACTGTTTTCCTCCTGACACCTCAGAGAGCTGCTATTCTGGGAGGAATAAAAAATTTGAAAGAAACAGGAGTGGAAATGTAGGTGACAGTTCTATAGAACGCTTTGAAGAATAGGGCAGAGTGCCTTCCTCTCCCCACTTTTAAGTCTCTGACACTTTTAAATGTCTCCTTTTATCCACCATCTCCCTTAGGACACTTGCCACCTTCCTAGAAGAAAAGGAGTCCCAGATTTCAATTCCCCTTTCTTTCTTACAAACTCTAGTGGCTTTTTCTTCATTTGGATGTTGGAATTGCTCTCCCTGCCCGGGATTCTGTTGCTCCGAGAATGAGGGCAGCACCAGCTGTGGTTCTATGGGCTGGGATGTGCTGCCCTTTCCATTTTCACTCCTTGAGAGCGATGCTGCAGCTGCTCGAATTTTCTCAAAAACACACTAGCCACAGCCAGGGCCTAGTCACTTTCTTCCAAAGACTCCAGTCTGACATAAAGAAAACCTATTTCTTCTAGTAGCATTACTTTGACTTACTTTTTTTCTAGAATTACCCAGAGATGATATTAAAACACCTCTTCTTTGCTTCGAGGCTTACTTTCACTAAAAGATTCATCATGAGTGGACACAGTGGCTCACGCCTATAGTCCCAACTACACCAGACACTGAGGGTCAGAAGGATCACTTGAGCCCAGGAGTTCCAGGCTTCAGTGAGCTATGATTGCGCCTGTGAATAGCAGCTGAACCCTAGTCTGGGAGACATAGCAAGACCCATCTTTGAAAAAAGGAAAAGAAAAAAAAGAAATGAAGAAAAGAGTTCTTACGTTAGCTGAGATTAGCTTTCTCTGGAGCTGCCTAGCACGTAGAGTGCTGATGATAAATGGATCCATTCTGATCCCCATTCCCTTCCCCGATGGAAGGCAGGTGGGGAAGGAAGGGATGGGAGTTGGGTTTCAGGTAAGTATGCACTCAGGTATGAGAGGTACCTTTGCTTCCTGCCTTCATTGTGGCCCAGATGAGCTGCCTGCTCCCTAATAGCGACATATGATGTCTGTGAGATGTAATCGTAACAGCTAAGATTGGACTGTAGATTGACAGATGGTGGCTGGTGGTGATTTTTCTAAGCAACCTCTCTGACATTTCACATTACGAAAGATAGCATTTGCCTTTTATTTGATACTACTAAATGAGTCATTAATTTTGTAGCCAGTAGAGCAAGAAGGTGAAGATACTAGCTTGAGCTTTAGACAGCACGGATCTGAATCCCAAGCCTGCTACTTACTGTGTAATATTAGGCTTAACTTAAACCTTTCCACGATGCTGTTTTCCCATCTGTAAAATGGTTGCAGTAAGTAGGACCTACCACATAGAGACACTGTCAGGACTGAATGAGTTAATACACAGAAAGCACTTACAACAGTACCTGAACATAGTAAATACTCAACAAATGTGAACTATGATTATTAAAATTCATTTTCTGTTAATGAGTCATGAGCAGTTATCATCTAAAATTGACTTGTTGTGACTCCAGTACTCCTCATCATAAAGGCTGTAAAAACAAAGCCCCATTTTACGATACTGGGAGTTAAATCAGCATCCACAGCACTCCCTGTCTTGGTATTGAGAGCTCACCTGGCCAGGTACGGATAACTTGGACAGCATGGGGATTGCTTCAGAATTAAGACTTTGGATTTCACCTGGGTTGGGCAGCTCCTGTTTTGAGCAACGCTTTTCTTAATCTCCTTGTTTCCAAATGTCGTCTCATGAAAATCATGGCCATTATTATTTTCCTTGTGGATTTTGAATAACTCATAGTTCTTGGGCAGCCTTGACCCTTTCACAGTCTCTTATACTTTAGGATGGAAGATTGCTCAGTCCTCCATCTCTTGGGTAAACAGCCCTCATTGTACATGGGCCATGTTTCTTCTGGGACACCCATCAGAGAATAAGGTACTCTAATTGAACATGGATGGTCAGTGCCGTCCTAGAAACAGGACAAAGCAGAGGTCTGTGGCCACCTTTGGTATGGTCTTATTTGTTTTGAGGACAGGTTGCTGTATCCTTTGGAAGAAGATTCCAGGTAATGAACACTAAAATACCTATAGAGATACAGATAGCACATTTTAAGTATGAAGACCAAACTTCAACTGTGAACAATTGTTGGGGTGTGGGGAAGTAAATAGATGCCCAGAGCTGACCTTGGGATAGCTTTTAACATCTTTGGAAGTTACCATTAAGAAGAAATCTTCGAGAACATGAACCCTGTTTTGAAAACCATCTGGTCTATCCAAAAGGGTCCTTGCAAAGGAAGGAAATACAAAACTACCAATAGGCCAATGCCACACTAATAATTACTGCAGCCAAAATCCATCAATAGATGCTAAAACCAGAGGGTAAAAGTTTGAAGAGGAACAGGCTATTTTCATGATCTAAGTACCACATCCTAAGATATTTGCTAACTACAAAGAGGAAAAATAGTAACCATAGGGTGGAGAAACCAGACAGATAGCACCGTATTCAACCGATCAAGGTTAATATCACCAGTGATACGACATTAACATCATACACCCCGATATCATGTACTGAGAGGAGCCCAATATCACTTCTGTGGTATTCTTACAAAAAAAAAAAAAAAAATGCACAGTTTACTCTCAGTCAGAGTAAACGTCGGATAGACCCAAACGGAAAGACATTTACAAGGTAACTGACCAGTACTCTTCACAAGTTTCGGGGTCATGAAAGGTAAGGGAAGACTGAGGGACTGTCCCAGATTGGAGAGGAAATGAGGAGATACAACTGAATGGAAAGAGGGGTCCTGGAGTTGGTCCTCGGCCAGAAGGACAGCAGTGGGGAAACCGGAGAAATCCAAGTAATGTCTGTAGCTAGCAGGATCACACCAGAGTTAACCTCCTGGTTTTGACAGTCACACAATGGCTATGTCGATACGTTAATATTTGAGGAGTCTGGGTGAAGGGTAGATGGAAACCCTTTGAGCTGTTTTTTGTAGTTTTCTATAAGTCTAAAATAATTTCAAAATATGAAGTTAAAGAAAAAAGAATTTAGAAGTGTCCTTTTCAGCAGGAAGTCTCCAAATATAGAGAATTGTTTTGGCAGGTTTAATTGGCCTGGCAGATATGAAGCCATAAACTCGATTTTTTTTTTAAAAAAGGAATTATGATTCAGAACTATTCAAAAGAGATTCTTCCTACCTTAATGGAATAATTGAAATACCAAAAAATAAAAAAATAAAAAAATCAAAGCTTGTCCTGTTGACAAAATGTACCATCGATATTATGAAAGTAAACATTCACTAGCATACTATAAGACATAATTATGGGTATGTGGAAAAGAACTGTATATTTGTCCAGCTGACATCTTTTTGTAGCAGATCCTAAATCCTGACTTTTAAAAGCATTGTAGAAAACCTAGTGGTGTTTTTCTTTGGTTAAAGCTGTCTTTGTTATCGAATTTGGCATTATAGGTGAGAAAAAAAAATAAAAGAAATATATATCTTTTTAAAAAATTAAAAATAAGGCTGCCTTAACTCCAGAGAGAAAAATATACAAAGGCTCATACATCCTGATTAAGAAGTTTTAAGAGTCACTAAGGTACTGACATTGGGGAGACTGGTGTGGGTGTGTATTTTTATTTGAGAAACTCCTTTGCTTTCCACAGCGTTGGTCCGGGGCTTTTCGGAGGCCACTTCTCTCCTCTGCTTTTTCAGGAGAGCTGAGTACAGCCTGTTACTTGGATCCTTATTAAACCAGAGCTCTCACAGGCTCCACATTCAAGATTCATTAGGTGACAAATGCCAGGAAGAAAGACGGATCATCACCTGGAAGGATCCTGGATTCCTTGTTAATGCACTTCAGAGTCACCTGACCGTGATGATTCATAACTTATGTAAAAGTGACATTTTAATTAACACCTTTCATTTCTACCATGCTTTGTGGGCTTTGTAGCATTTCCTCATTTTATTTCATCAGCAACAGTGAACACTGAGTGCCTACTAGGACTGGGACTCGGATTCTGCCCTTGAGTCACCACCAGCCAAGCTGAGGAGTGGGGTGGATGCACAGGACTAAACCCCTCCATTAATTGAAAGGAAACCTAGAAACTGGGCACCACGATAGGAAAGAGGTGTAGTTCGTTTAGGGTAGATGGAAAGCTTTTTTGGGCTAAGTCAGAAGGCTGTTCTAGGCCTTTAGTGGAGAAATAGGTGGCAGGGGCAAGCACCCAGCCAGAGAAGTGAATGGTAGTGAACCGCCAGTCATGTTTTAAAGCAAGAATGTATAAAACCACATTTACAAAGGTTTTTTGAAACAATATGTAGAACCAGCCAAGACTGGTGGAAAAAACTAAAGAAGACTAACTGGTACCTGTTATTAATAAAATTAGCTGATACTTATTGAGAGGTTACTTAACCAGAAACCATGCTAAAGGCTTTGTGTGAACAATCACATTAATATAGTCCAGTATTCCTCAGAACATAAACGCAGGTTAGTTGATCACAGATCTGGGACTTTATTTTATTTTTGAGACAGAGTCTCCCTCTGTCACCCAGACTGGAGTGCAGTGGTACGATCACGGCTCACTGCAACCTCTGCCTCCCAGGTTCAAGTGATTCTCATGCCTCAGCCTCCTGAGTAGCTGAGATTACAGGTGTGTGCTACCATGCCCAGCTAATTTTTTGTATTTTTAGTAGAGATGGGGTTTCACCATGTTGGCCAGGCTGGTCTCGAACTTCTGACCTCAGGTGATCCGCCCGCCTCGGCCTCTTAAAATGCTGGGATTTACAGATGTGAGCCACCGTGCCTGGCCGACCAGGACTTTTAAACCGGTACTTCACATTCAAATAATTTTAATGGTAGTAATAGGAAGATAATAAGGGAGGTGATTTGTACTAAACACCCACAACAGACAGGTGCTGTACTCAGTGCTTTGCAGCTCAGTGCTGTGCTCAATGCTTTGCCTGGACTTGGAGGGGAATGATGGAGAAGAAATTAACCAGTCCTATGAATGCAGATGTCCTTGAAATATTTTGTCAGCTTATGAGCCTGAAGATAAGGCTGTGCTGCTAACAGATAAGGAAAGACCAAGAGGGCAGCTGGTGGCGAGGGGGAAGGGGCACTGTTTTGCTTTAAGTAAGCTGGGGACCACTTCCTCGTCTTAGGGTGAAAACGATTGTACACAGTAAATGAAGAGAAAAGGGTCAGCCTCCTTAAATTTCATCTAAATAGTTCAAACTGCAATTTTTCAAGAGTATAATCAATTATTGGGTGATCTTTAGAGAGTTTGGAATTATTAAGAATAAATAATCCTTTTTTTTTTTTTGAGAGGGAGTCTTGCTTTGTCTGTTGCCCAGGCTGGAATGCAGTGGTGTGATGTCAGCTCACTGCAACCTCCGCCTCCAGGGTTCAAGCAATTCTCCTGCCTCAGCCTCCCGGGTAACTGGGATTACAGGCATGAGCCACCACATCTGGCTAAATTTTGTATTTTTGGTAGATACGGGGTTTCACTGTGTTGGCCAGGCTGGTCTTAAACTCCTGACCTCAGGTGATCCACCTGCCTTGGCCTCCCAAAGTGCTGGGATTACAGGCGTGAGTCAGTGCCCGGCCAGATAATCCAATTTTTAAAAGATGGGTAGGTTTTGCTTAGTAATATCCTTTATTTTCTGAAGTCTGATATAAAAGGCAGGAATTTTTGTTCATATTAAAAAGTCATCTCGAATAGTTTCAGAATTTTATGTCTCAAATCACTGCCTTTTATTTTTCTGATTAACTGAAAAGACACATGTTAGCTATTCTTGTTCATCATTATTGTTGGAGTTTTGGATGTAGAAGTAGACATTCAAACAATGTAGGAGGCACAAAATTAGCAGTTTAAATGGCCTCATCCTACTCCTCAGAGACTGCTTTTAATCCTGGTGGTTATTCGCACTGCATTTAAATTGTTTATTTACCTCAGAAAGGACACATATTTTTAATGCTTATTAAGAGTTTTATTGTATACAAAACGGTATGGCATATCGTGTTACTTTTATGAAGAGGAAATGGCCCATAATGCATTTCAGAAACAGATTTCACTGAAATTTTCAGCAGAGATCTCTAAAATGTTGATATTAAATGCAAAGGTATGTTTTTAGTATATGCCACAACGATGAATGAATAGCTTCATTCCATTACTAAGCAGTCATTAAAATATTCATCCAAATTCTATTTGAATAACTTTCATGCCTTGTAAAATCTGAAGAACCTTTTAAATTGATGGGGTATTAGAATATTTAAAGAAATAAATTTGCTTTTAAGCCCAGCCTTATCAGAATTCGTGAAGGTTATATTGTGGCATAAATGCATATATTTTAAATGTTGGAGAAACAAAAAGTAAAAATAATAAAAGAATGGATAACTTCCTGTTACATATAACATTACCAGTTTTTTGTTCTGGTATTTTTATTAAAGCAATCTTTAGTATTGTCTTCTCATACTTTTCAGCCACATAGTTGAACTCAAATCAGAACATGATCTTCCAACTTTATACTCATTAACAGTAAGGATTCAGACAAGTGTGGATTGCCTTGTTTATGCTGTGGGGCTCTGCATGTGAACCCTCTGGGTTACGACTGCAACAGGGATTTTCATCCACTTCCTCATTTGATTAATTAACCCAGGTCGGTCATTGTTTCTGCAGCCCCTGCACAGGCAGCCTCTCCAGCCTGACCAGCCAAGTCTCCACCAGAACTTCTTTCATTTCACCCAGGGTGTCTAGGGAAGGTGCTGGACAGCAGTGTTCATAATTCCTTTGTCTAATTGCACAGGATCAGGATGGTAAACTTTAAAAGGGTGTTTTCATCGAGAGTGGTACTTTAATTTGCCTTGCTAAATTATTTTCTCCTGTTGCTGACAGTATCCCAAATTTTATGAAATGCCATTATGTTCACAGAAAGGAGTGAGATGGGAGTGGGGAAGGGTTAACATAAGAGCAAATGCTGCAGCCCATCTCTTAGCCCCTCACCCAGCCTATATGTCCATTAAGACCAAAATGCTACCCCCAATACTGTTCCTCCAATATGGTTCTTTCTGTTGTCTCACTGTGTCACAGCCCACAGTGACCACAGGTACTCTGACACAGAGAGCAGTCCTCTGCCTTCCATGGCACATCTCCCAAGAAAGGGAGAAGTCCTGGTTAGTCCTCTCCTCAACTCATCCAGCGTTGGCACAAAAGGCAGCTGGTAGGGGAGGGGCCGGGGTGCCTAAGCAAAGGGACGTCATCATTCTTCTTAGGGTAAGAGTCCTTAATCTGCAGTCCCTCATTCCCAAGGGATAGAATTATATCTTAATCTAATTTACTTTATAACCTAAACTCATTCTTCTGAGAAGGGTTCTATAGAATTCTTTAGCCTGGCAAAGGGGCCCGTGGGGCACAAAGGGTTAAGAACCTCTGGAAGGTGGCTTCATTCTTCCCTCCAGCTAGCAGTAATGGCCATTTCTGAGTGCTTTCAGCCCCCCTCTTTGCCTCCCCCCACCCCAATTCCAGACAGATACAGAGTAAGGAATCAATCAAGACTCATATTAAAAAAAAATCTCTTTATTATTTATGGAATTTTACACAGCCTGAGGCATTTTTGATTGAGGGCATAAAGAGTGTGTGAAGAGATGACTCTTCATTGCCGCTCCCAGCCCATTCAGTAACCCCTGCCACAGTGGCTGTTCATTTCAGAGTGGGCTGAGGTTCCACAGAGCAGCTGAAGACCTGTGAATGGTGGTTAATTGCAATGAAGTTAATCAGCATGTTACAGGAGGTAAGAAGAGGGTATTCACACTTCTCCTTTTACTGCTTCAAACAAATGATCTAGATCTTTGCTACAGGAGCCACTGGACACGTGGCTATTTAAATGGAAATTAATAACAAACAATTAAAAAAATTAAAAATCAGTTCCTCAATCACACTAGCTACATATTCAGTGCTTGACAGTCACATGTGGCTAGTGGCTGCCACATTGGAGAGCACACACGCAGTACATTTCCATCCCTGCAAATATCCAGACAGTGTGCTGCTAGTTCTCTACCTCGCTCACCTGCTGACTTCGGAGCCTAGCCTGGGCCTGTCTCTCTGGCTTCCTCCTTCCCCTGCCCCCCAGCCCACCCCTTTGCCTCCCATCATCAGGCCTCTCTCCACCTCCCTCAGCCCACCAACATCCTTGTAATGAAAAGGTGTGTGTGACAGTGTTCCCACCGTGAATTCAGCTCCACCGTTTTGAAGTGGTTCAGCACATTAACTACCTACCTCCCTGCCGTGCCCTTTGAATTAGGAAGGGCAGGCGTAGCCTTTTCTGTAACCAGTGGGGAAACAGGCTCAGAGAGCACCATTAAGTAACTAACTTGTCCGAGGTTGCACATGGACAAAAGCCATCTTCTGTTTTCTGGTACAGGCCTTTTTCTCATGGTTTGTGCTTTGTAAATGTTCAGGACAGTCACAGTCTTAATTTTAAAGACAGTTACGTTCAACATTTCCTGTGTGTCTCAGCAGGGTATCACTGTGGAAGTGCACGGGAGTGCAGCAGGGAGACCTCGCTGGGCGTCTCGCTCCTCAGCCACAGGCCACCCAGCTTTGTCAGTTTCCTCATCTGGAAAACTCGTGGAGGGAGTCATTACAAAATGATGCTAACAGTTCCTCTGGCTCTAATATCCAACATACTTTTTGATTACTTTTTACTCATATGGGTTACTTCCCAAATGATTCAAGGACCCTTTTCAAGAGGTTTTGCCCCCTTGCTCTGGAGTGGCTGTCACTGTGGCAGCTACCTACTGACAGTGCGATAGCAGCCCATCTCAAAGGCGACACCTGGAATTGCTTGCCAAGCCCTTGCCACCCAAAGTATGGTCGTGCCCCAGCAGCGTCAGCAGCCCGTGGAGCCCGTGAGAAATGCAGAACGCTGGGGCTGCTGAACATGAATCTGCATTTTATGAAAATCCCAGGTGATCTGTTTGCATCCCAAAGCTTGAGGAACTCTGATCTAGGCCTTGGGGAGGCAAGAATGAGCGCAACTCATCTGTGTAGAACTCGGCTGGAGGAGAATCAAGCAGACACGAGGCATGTGCCCAGAGACCCAAACCCTCCTGGCCAGACTGGGACACAGCTGTCCCCTCAGGGCTTGTCCAGCTGAGTCTGAGCTCCTTCCCTGGTACAGTAATTCTCTCTGTGTGAAGAACACCTTTGGCTCTGGAGTCACTTACTTAGGGATTCATCATCTGCACTCACAGCTTCTTTCCTCCATCTCATTAATACTCAAATCAAGCATTCTGGTTTGCAGCAGGCTTTTTACACACACCCTGTGTCCTGTAAGATCTTTAAAATTAGGAATTAGAACACTGGTTCTACAGGATACACTTGGAGTTAGGTGGACTTTGGGCAGTGTGCTTATATGTTCCCAAAAGTCTCAAGGGAATGCTGACTTCACATCCTGGGAGTCCACAGGAGGCCTAGAGAAACTCGAGGGAAGGAAGAACAGGATTTCATCAGATTGGAATTTGGGAAATGGCTGTTTCAACTAGAGGACAAGGTGGGATTTACTATACAAAGACCTAGGGCGCCATCCTCAAAGGCACAGAGAGCATCATCATGTCATCCAAGCCTATGGAGACAGGTGTCCAGAGCGTTCTGGGGCTGCTGGCCACCTGCCTGCTCCTGGGAGGGGAAACGGCCATCCATGTGCAGGAGCCCCCGACCGTGGTGGCAGCCAATGGCTGGACGTGAAATTCAAGCTAGACCTGGACGTTCCTAATCTGCCCACCTCACAGACAGGAAGAACAGGATCGTCCGCAATCCTGAACGTCCGGATCATCCCACGGTGCTCGCAAGCATGCTGTTTCAGAGTGGTGAGACTGAAGAAGGAAAGGTGCCAGCAGGCATCAGGGAGAACAACGTGGTGGATTCCTACCTGCAGCGGAAGCAGCTCCATCACGACCCTGACCATAAAACATGGAAGCCTCCATACCTGGCTGCAACATTTCTCCTTGTTCCTGAGGAGATCCTCGCGGTCTCCAGGGGGAAAGCTCACCTTTGTGGATTTTTTTCACCTGTGATGTCTTAGAGCAGAACTGTATGTTTGAGCTCAAGTGCCTGGATGCGTTCCCAAATCTGAGGACTTCATGCACCATGTTGCAGCTTTGGAGGAAAGAGCTGCCTCTGTGCAATCTGCCCGCTTCTTCGAGATGCCAGTCAGCAGTGAGACGGACCAGTGGGCACCAAGGGCGTGTGCCGAGCAGGAGGCAGACACGTACTGCAATTTCATTCCATCCTGTCTCTAGGGGCCTGCATTCCATCTTCTCTGCACTTTTCAATAGCACTTAGACTAAAAAACAAAACAGAAAGGTCTAAAGCAGAGAGAAATTCAAGATAGAACTGTAACACCAGGTGGCTTAAACAACAGAAATGTATTTTCTTACAGTTCTGGAAGCTGGAAGCCTAGGATCAAGGTGTCGGGCGGGCCGGTTTCTTCTGTCTCTTTCCTTGGCTTGCAGGTGGCATCTCCTCCCCATGTCCTCACATGCTCTCCCCTCTGTGTGTCTGAACCCTGTTTTCTTACAAGGACACCAGTCACACTGAAGTAGGGCCTACCTCATGACTTCATTTTAACCACTTAGCTCTTTAAAGGCCTTAACTCTAAATATGGTCATATTTTAACATAGGGGTTAGGACTTCAAAGCAGTTTGGGGCACATGGCTCAGCCACTCCACCTCCACAGGCTCTTCTGAGGAATGAGAGTGGCTCTTTCTGCACATAGTTGTTACACCCTGTGCCTGTGTCATGTGTCCCTGTGCCTTGAGTGTCCAAGTCAAAAGTAACCATGTGGGCTGGACTTTCAGGAACCCTTGCCCCTCAGGTGTTTTGGACACCGAACCTGACCAATGGGGTGTCTGCAAACCAGAGGTGCCTCCCTGACCCAGTCATATTCTCCCTCTAGGAAGGGGGACTGCCACATTCTGGGAGCTCCTTTGTGATGGGAAAAGACAAAGTCACTGGCTTTGAGGATGGCTCCTGAGGGAGGAAGAGCCATGGTTCTGGACCTGCACAAGGGCAGCTGTGCGTCCCAGGCTTGGCCACGAGGAACCAGAGTGATGGGCCGGCTGCTGTTCAGTCTCCATGTCCCTCGCTACATAGTTCCCCGTGCTAACTGCCCTCTTGCCACCCAAAAACCCTACTTAGCACAGAAAGGTGTGTAAACATGGGGAAAGAGGCCATTAAGTCCCGAGTGACCTCTGGAGACCAATGCTAGGTCTAAGGTAAAGGCAGAGGAAGAGCCCGTGTCCATGCCTTTGGGCTCCTCCAGATGTAGACCCTGAGACAAAGATTCATGTGCAAGTAATTAATTGGGACCAACAAGGAAATGGAAAAATGAGAAAGTGAAGGGAAAAAAATCAACACAGGAAGTGGTAATGAGCAGACTGCAGCTGAAGGCAACTAGGGCTCAGTCCCACTGGGGGCCTGTGGGAAATGGTGCACATGTCTCAGGGTTGTTCCATCTGGAGCCAGGAAGCTGGGCTGTATATCCTGCAATCTCCCCCTGAAACTGGGTGAAGACCATGAACTCCTCAGCACTAGCCACCTGTCTAAGGGGCCCAGCAGCCTCGTGCTCCGCCTCCAGGCAGAGACTTGCAGATGCTGGCAGTGGGAAGCCGGCACAAGGGAAGAGGGAGTGCGCAAGGGCTGTGGGAAGCAGCTGCGTCCTGCGCAAGCTCTGCCTCCTCCCCAGTCACAGAGCAGGAGTTCCAGCCACGGCTCTCTCTGCTCAAGCAGCTGGCTGCTCACTGGGTGAGGACTGGAGATTTCTGAGAGGTGCCTTGTGATCAGACCATCAAGTATCAGATCCTCCATCACAGACGCAAAAAGCTGATTCCTTTTGTTTACCTTCTACATCTCACTATCCTTCATTTCATACCCATTCCATACAATTCACCTTCCCCTACAGAGGCTGATGAGGCAATTCTTTTATTTTGTAGCTTGCAGAGTCAAAGAAACATGGAGAGACGTGGAAGTACATACTTAATAATTCTTGTGGTTGGGCACAGTGGTTCATATTTGTAATCCCAGTGCTGTGGGAGGCCCAGGTGATAGCTTGAGGCCAGGAGTTTGAGACCAACCTGGGAAACATAGTGAGACCACATTGCTACACAAAAATAAAAAGTAGCTGGGCATGGTGGTGCACGCCTGTGGTCCCAGCTCTTGGGAAGGCTGAGGCAGGAAGCTCTTTTGAGCCCAGGAGTTCAAGGCTGCAATGAGCTATGATAGCATCACTGCACTACAGCCTGGGTGTCAGAGTGAGATCCTGTAAAAAAAAAAAAAAAACAAAAAACAAAAAAAAGCAAATCTCTCAGATTAGGGAAACACTATACCCAAAAGAACATGTTAGCTTATTTATCTTTCCCCACATTAGATAAAAAAGTAATCATTTAATTACAGTGGTAAGATCAGTTGGCAATTTAAAAATCAATTTTTCTTGTACTCCTTATCATCCTGGGGGGAGAGGGGAGTTGCTCATGCCATCGAGATCATGGAAAGCCCGGGCCCAGGAGTGAGAACAGGTTCCAGAGTGTGCCCCTCAGGTGGACTCCCAGGCTACTCCCCCTCAGTTCTCAGGGGACACGTGCTGGCTGGGATGGCCTCTTGACACCCAGTGGAGATGCTGGTGTGCAGGTTTCCCCGAGGATGCCAAGGGGTTGGCCCAGCCCTCACCACCCAGGCCGGGACCTGGGCACTGGCTGCCAAAGAAGAGCTGTCAGAATCCACCTGGTGAAGCCACCCAACTGCTTTCTGTAGAGTGGGAGGGAATCTTTGTCCTCCCTCACCCCTGCCCCCTATTCTGGAATAGGAGAGGACGTCCTGGTAGATCCTACCTCTGCTCCCAGGATGCTTTTGTCAGAACACTGGCTTGATTATGAGATCAGGTGCGTAACTTCTCTGAAACAGGCTCCTCTGCAGAAGGACAGCTTGGCTATGATGATCTGATTAGACAATGAGAAGCAGGGAGAAGGCGCCTGCCCTAGAAGGTGCTCGGTATGTGGGAGCAGTGATGATCATTGTCTTCAGGTGCAAGAGAGGCTGGGGTCAGCGACCTGGGGCTTTTTTTGTACCATTTTATGAAGAAAGGTAAAAATACCACGAGCAACAAAGGGAGGACAGGATTTTTCATCTGCAGCTTTCAGTTGATACCTATCTATTCTTTTGTTAGGACAGAACACGTTATTCCATTAGAAGGGAACATTTTGGGATGGTGGAAGTGTTCCACGTCCTGCGTAGGGTGACAGTTACACACATGTCACATTAGCAGCCTGAGGAGGGAGGGGAGAAGGGCTGGGCTGGATACCTTCAGCCTCTTCATCGCACTCCAGGCGCCAAGTGCAAGAGCAGAGAGTTTTCATTATTTGGGGAATGCAGCCCTGGGGTAGAGGACACCTCGCGGGGACATCTCGAATCCCGCAGGTGTCGGAGCTGCGCTCCACTGCTCAGCCGGAAAGCCTTTTCTTATCCAACCGCGCCGCCCCGCGGAAAGCCTGGCTACTGCAGACGCCCTCACCGGCCCACTGCCAGCTGGTTTTGAAGCGGAGGCTTCGGAAAGTAAAGGGGTCAGTGTTTGGAGCCACGATACATTTGATGCGAAGCGGTTCCACCCAACAACGAACCACGCGGGAACTGCAGACCCTACTTTTGTTGTGGGGAAGACCTTGAGGAATGTCACTCCCTTGTCCCCTACCCGCTGCCCTACGCCCAGCCTCTCAGAAAGGCACCAGGCACCAGGCGAGAGGCGCCCACACCCTAGTGTCCCTTCCATTCCCGGACACCCCCGCACCCTAGCTGAGGCCTCAGCACTGAGTGGGGAGTTGCCCTGGGTGCTCTGCTGTGTGGGAGGGGTTCTTGCCTCCCGGGCCGGA
Source organism: Aotus nancymaae (assembly GCF_030222135.1). Classification (NCBI taxonomy): domain Eukaryota; kingdom Metazoa; phylum Chordata; class Mammalia; order Primates; family Aotidae; genus Aotus; species Aotus nancymaae. The sequence continues at coordinate 4,241,317 of NW_026988412.1, read as the reverse complement.
CCCCACGGTCGGGGTTGGCGCGGCGTCTCCCCCTGGCGGCTGGACGGTGCCCCTGCCCCGCTCCCAGGCGGGGAACCGCAGGAGTTGGGGGTCTGGCAGGACCCACATCCAGGGCGGGCGGGAGGCGAGGGTCTTTCCTTCCCAGAACCACTGCCCCGCAAACCTGCACCAAAACCGGGTCCCTCCTCCGCATCTCTCCCGCGCTTCCCGGGCCGCCTCCCCACGCGGGCGCCCACTCCCCGGCCTTTGCAGCACCGCTCTCCCGGCGTCCACCGCCGGGCCGACGCCGCCAGGGGCCCTGAGATCGTGGAGACCGCGCGCCCTGGCGCCTGGACCAGTCGGCTGTGGTCTGTGCCCAAACACTATGGAAACCGGGGCGGGGACGGGCGGCGGTACGCACGTGGAGGAGGGGCACGGCGGGAAAGCCACAGCCGAGGACAGGTCCGCTCGCACCTCTCAGGCAGCCGCGCATCCGCCGCCGTCTGACTCGCGGCTCTCCCCAGGATTTCGAGCCGTCGCCGCCGCCTGGCCCCCTCACCCGGCTCTGACCCGGGCCGCGCTTCCGCTGATGCGCAGCTGCCTCCTGGGCTCGGCCGGGCCCGGGGCGCAGAGACGCTCGGGAGCGCGGGGCTCGGGCGCCTCCTGGCGGCGGCAGCGCGCGGCACACGCTCTGTTCTCGGGCCAGTGGCGGGGCGTGGGGCGGACGCGGGATCCGCGCGCGGGCCAGGGCTGCGGGCCCGCATTTCCTCACTTGCTCGGTTGGCGGCGCAGAGGCCTATTCGCCTCTTTATTAATAACGATGCCTCGGGAGGGGGAAAAAATAGAGCCTTTAAAAATCAGAGTGCGAGAGGGGAGTGTGTGAGTGTGTGTGTGTGTGTGTGTGTGTGTGTCTGTCTGTCTTGGGGCGTTGGTGAAAGCAATAAAACTCAGATCGCTTCCTTGGCAAGATAGCGGCGGCTATAATGCGCCGGGGGGATCAGGGGTTTATTTGCAGATCCTGGATAAAAGATGATATATCGACACGGTTTAGAGTGTCACTGCGCCTGGCCTCTCAGGAAGCCACAAGTACATATTTCCTGAAATACCGCCCAGCACAGTATCTAATCCGCCCGCCACTTAACACCGGGAGGGGAACGTCAGCACCGCACAAGCTTGCTCCCGGCTTCCTGGTTCTGGGTGGGGAGAGCCCACAAGGGCAGGATCTGGTGCGCCTAGGCGCCCCCTCCCCTGGCCTTTGTCTTCAGTCCAAGTAATCACTTAGCGATGGGCCTTAATAAATACGTCTGAGAACTGTCCTTATGCTCGGTAAATATTGGATTAGCTTTTCAATGACCAGGCTCTTGAAAAGGCTCGAGAAATCCACACCAGGTCTCAACTAAGCCCAACAGTCAATAGGTAAGGAAATAAGTTATTTCCCTGAGGTGGGGAACGTTGAGAAGGGGGGCTTCCACTCGTACCAAATTATCTTATTCTACTAAATATGACCGTTGTGCTAAATAGGAAAGGGGGAGCATCCAAGTTTCCCATTGGTCGGAATTTCCACCAGCTCAGTTCTGCTCATTAAGGGTTGAGTGACTTTGTCTGTGGGGAACACAACTGGGTTCCATTTTATATTTCCACAGAGCTCAGCATAAACTATTTTTGCTTAGTACATATTGTTTATTTGGGGATTGCTTATGGGAGTTTTGACCTGGCAATTGCAGGGGAGAAAGCATGACCCAAATTATTTCCGACTGCCTCGCGCCAACTTGGACCGCTTAAAGGAGGCAAAAAATGGGCAAATTCCTTGGAAGTCCTGCTGTGTCTCCCTGGTGCTGAATTTTGTAAGCACACGATACAGGAGACTTTGAAAAATAAAGAGGAAGTATCTCCCTCCTCCAACACGGGGAGAGACGCTGTTGGAGGAAGTTCTGGGAAGTGGTTTCCCATCGCACCAAGAGGCCAGTGGGATGGATCCCCGCGCATAATTCAAATGAACGCGAGTCTTTAGCTCTTTGGGGTTGGTAACCTAACCAAGTGGCCTGGCTAGGGGCAAGTCGCCTTGGAACCGGCTGCAGCCCAAGTCCGGATGGGCCCCGGACTGAGCGGCGCCCTTGGCCTCTCAAAACCTTTCTCGCGGTGAGTGGAAAGGCGGCTCTGCTCGCGGGGGCTTCAGGACCGGTCGGTTGGGTCCCTGGGTACCCTGAGTTCCCTCCGGAGTTCTAGGACGGTCCGACGGCGCAGAGCTCCTAGGCAGAAGTTTCTTGATACACACACAGGAGCGAGCAAAGTGCGCACAAGTGAGCCCAAACCCTGAAGGTGCAGGTTCGCTGACTCCCGTCCCAGCGTTAGAGTCAAGGAGAGAGAAGAGAGGAAGAGATAGAGGGAGATAATGAGAGAAAGAGAGACTACGAAAGTAGAGAGAGATTATGAGACAGAGATTATGAGAGGAGAGAGAGAGATTATGTGTGTGTGTGTGAGACAGAGAGAGAAACAGAGAGAGAGAGAGAGAGAGAAAGAGAATGAGAGATCCAGCTTTCAGTGTCACGGGTCCTAGGCGGGGCCAGCGCCCTCCGAAGCCATCAAAGACAGGGGTGGCTTTTTCTCCCCTCCTCCAGCCTCCTCCCCAATAGATATAGCACGAATTTTTAATGCGTCTTCCTTTCACAGACAACAATACAGGGTTTGAAAGCCGGACACAATTTAGGTTTTGTGCGGATCCCTCCTCGCGCTCCCTCGGCCCAGCTGGCCATATGGAATCCAGCATGGAGCCCGCGGATGACAAAGGGACCCAGTGACAGGCCCAACAAAACCCCAAGGAGACTTCTGCCTGACTCCGGGATTCACTGCCCGCGATAAGCGCGCTGAATGGTGCGGGGTGGGGCGAGGGGTGGGGGGCGGGCCCCTTCTCCTTCTTCCCCTCTCTCTGTCCCCGCGATCCTTTCTCTGTCCCTTTTTAATATGCACGCCTCTAACATCTCCGGCTCCCAGCTTTCCCATTGTGCGGTTTTGTACCGCCCGCTGTAGATTGGGCGAAGATAGACTGCTGAAGCGGACCCCGCGCCGGGTGCGCTCCCAGGGCGCTCGGGTTAGGGCCACACAGGGCTCTGCAGGCGCTTTTATTGACTCCATGGGGACCCGAGGACAGAGAGAGGCGGGCGCCGGACCCACCTCCCGGGCTCCCGGCCGGCCGCAGGAGTGCACACCCAGACTGCAGGCCCGCGGTCCTGGCCACCGCTCCAAATGTGTCTTCAATGAGCAAGTGGTGGAAGCCTGCCAGAGTGAGGACCTTCCACGCTTGCCCCTTCCTCTCTGGAAACCGGGGGTTCTCTTGTGATCATTCTCACCCTGGAAACCCTGGGGCCTGGAACAGTCAAAATTGCCTCAGGCCTTCTGACAACTCCACTCCAAGAGACTGGAAACCCCCACCTTTCTTCCCAGAGGATTTTGGGGTTAGGGGAAGTTGCAAGCGGATGTGGAGTGGTTAGTACCCGGGCACGTTGAGCATTCAGTTATTGCACAACAAACTATTTGGGAGAAATTCGTTGGCCTTTACAAACAGCAAGACATAAGCCCCCAAACATTGCCAAGCTAGTGTGGAGAACAAAGAGAGACCTTTTAGCATTTAGAAAAACTGCCCTTTCCCCGAGGATAAACCTGGAGATGGGAAAGGACCTTTACCAGGATATTAGAAAGACTCCCGAGCCCTCAATTATCCAGGGCTGGTGTGGAACGCGGGAATAAAGTGTCATCGCGTCCCTGGGCTGCTGCGCTGAGTGCTATCGACGCGCAGATTTGGTCGTACGGATAATCATGTTTGCTTTAGATATTGAATTAAACCTGATCATCAACTAGAGGGAGCGAGAAAGTCATCTGGGACCGCTCCCTTTGCCCGGCCTCCTCACTGCCACCCCACCCCGCAGCCTTGACGGTGCAGCTTCGGAGAGAACAGATACAATTTCCAAATGCGCCGACTTTCGCATGTGGAAGCACCCGCTGGGCTCTGAGCTACAGAGCCCCTACTATTTTCAGAAACCAGAGAAGAAAGGCTCACCCTCTAGTTCGCCAGGCCCCCTGAGACGCTCCCCCGCGTGGCCAAGTGTGCGCCAGCATCCGCCAAGGAGATCTGCCCCCAGCGACAAGGGTGGGAAGGAATCAGTTCCCCACTGAAAAGATAGATACGCCCTTTCCGGGCAAGCAGGGGGCTGTGTGTGCTGTGTGCCCACTTTCTGTCCTGGGCTCCCACCTCACCCTCAAACCTCTATTTCCTACCAATCCACCCAGCCCCACGCCCAAGGGGGTGACTTGGGGGAATCGCATACTGCCGAACGTTGGAGGGGAGGAGGCCGGGGATCCAGTCCCCCGGGAGAGGCCAGGAAGTCTGGAAAGGATGGGAGAGGAAGGGAAGGGGTAGGCACAGTTTGCTGGGGTTGCCAAAGACTCTCGCTCCCTGGCTCCCTGGGGCCAAAGAGCCTAGAAAGGGCGACAGTGCCCTCTCCCTCCCCCGGGCCCAGGACCCCGCGTACCACCCCCCCGCCCGCCACTCCTCCCGCCCCGCCAAGCCAAAGCCTAGCGCGCCCTGACCGCTCCCACCCTCGGCCTTAGCGGTCTCCTAGGCCGGCAACAGCTCGCAGATTTTGAAAAGGGATGGCGAGAAAGCAGCCAGTCTTAACCTCAGACCCCCACCCACCCACTTTCTTAGCGTGAGGTAAGTCAAACGCAACAAAGTGAAAGTCATCGAGTGTAGTGGCTTCAACAGCTTCTCAGGCTGAAGGAGCCACTCGTAGATTTGGGCAGCGAGGGGGGTTTGTTCTCCTCGCCTTTGCGGCTCCCTAAGTCACTTTTCCTTCCGAAGCCGGACGCTGCCGCCCTGGGTTCAGACAGCGCGCAAGGCCAGAGAGGCCGGTGGGGAGAGAGTGGGCGACCCTGGGCTTCGGGCAGACGGCTCGGAGGCCCAGCGTTCCCCCCGCACCCCAATCCTAGGCGCGGGGTGCAGCCTGTGGTCGGAGGGGCCTGCACCAGCAGCCCCGCCCACCCCAGGGCCATGGTGGCCCCGGTCTCCCCGCCCAAGAGGAACCGCCGGTGGGAGCCCCTCGGGCGGCCGGGTCCGGCTCCCAGCCCCAGGCCTCCAGCCCGGCGAAGTTGGACAAACGGGAGGGCCGGGCATTTTGTTTTTTTAAACACAGGATTTTTATTAAAATTCTTATTTAAAAAATGGAAAGCTTTCAGCGCCCGGCGCTCTTGGGGAAACCGCGCCGAACCGCTGAGCTCCAAGTTCGGGGCTCAAGGCCCGGAGGATGGGGCAGGGGGCTCCCTACCTACACGGTTTTCTTTTCCAGATATTTGAGAAATGTTTGCACTGAATAAAATAAAAAGAGAAAGGAAGAAAGCAGGGGAAAACGCAAATATAACCAAACCCAAACAAACCACAAAGAAAGGAGTTGGACCCAGAAGGGAAACAGGCCCATCCTGAAGGTCATTTTGGCAACAATCACCACCGATATTTACAACGAAAAGCGAAATCTGCCACCAATTGTCAGAACGTTTACATGGCCATAAATATTTAGCATTTTCTTATTTTTTTAAAAAAGGAAAAATTCTCTATATTTTTAAAGTGTTCTCCACTTGCTTTAGAAGACAGCTGACGATATCGCTACTCACACAAACATATTTTACAAAATTCACGAAAGCAGGGGTGAGGGGTCGGTCTTTTTCTGGTTTTCAAGTGGCGACATTAACGCTGGGACGGTTTGGTCCCCCCCGGGGAGAGGCAAAGAAGCGAAGCTGCGCAAACGTTCTGTAAACACGGCGTAGAGTTCAGCCCTCTCCAAAGGTTCAGAAGGAGAGGCTTGGGCAGAGCTGGGTGGGTGGAATCTGCCACTCCAAGGAGACGCAGGCAACCTGCCGGCGCCTCCTTGATGGAGCCGAGAGTCAACTCGACTCCATAATAATATTTATAATAATAATAATAAAGTTAACCACCATGAGGACCGAGGCCTCCTCGCCGCCGCCGCCGCCGCCGGGGTGGGGCCTGGGCCTGGTGCGCGAGTCTGGTTGGGGTGGTGCTCACCAAGTCCACTGCTGGGCCTGGACCAGGGGGTGTGCTGTCGGGTACTGGGGGGTGCTGGCCGAGCTGTACTGGGCGTTGTACTGCATGTGCTGCAGCGACTGCGCGCTGTAGGCCGAAAAGGGGATGCCCGCCTGGAAGGTGGCGGCTGCCAAGTCCTGGGCTTTGAGCGCATGGCACGGTTTGCCGTCCCTGACCAAGACGGGCACGGCCACCCGGCGAGGCGAGGGCAGGGGCGTCACCTCCATACCTTTCTCGGCCCGGGCGCGCTTCATCTTGTAGCGGTGGTTCTGGAACCAGATCTTGACCTGCGTGGGCGTGAGGCGGATGAGGCTGGCCAGATGCTCGCGCTCCGGCGCGGACAGGTACCGCTGCTGCCGAAAGCGCCGCTCCAGCTCGTAGGTCTGCGCCTTGGAGAAAAGCACCCGCCGCTTCCGCTTCTTGCCAGCGTCCCCCCCGCTGCCCGGGGTCTCCTTGTCATTGTCCGGTGACTCGTCGGCCGAGGGTTCCGGGGACTTGGAGCTTGAGTCCTGAGGGGGCGCGCCGGCTGCCAGACCGTGCACTGGGGGAGGGGGAGAAAGAAGCGCGTCAGGCGCCTGGAGGCCGGGCGCAGCGTGCACCAGACTCGGAGCACCCCAGATCCTCCGTGCGCCCCTGGCCCTCCGCGCCTGGCAACCCAGCCTGGCTGCCTTTGCTGTGACCCCTGACTAACTCCACGCCTGATGAAGACGTCTAGGCCTCCCAGGGTAAAGAGGGAAATCGGTAGGAGAGGGGGCTGGGGCTCGCATTTCTAGGGGTTCCCATAGTGTGGGTGAGAATTTGGGGGGAGTGGCGCACCAAAGATCATCGCGGGTTAAGGGCTCCGGCCCCCTTAAGCGGTTTCCTCTCGGGAGAGACGTGGGCAGATTTTTAAAAGAAAAACCCCACAATCCCAGCATTGATCTCCTCGGCCATTTAAGGCAGGTTTTTGGGGGCTTTGGTTTCTGCTTTCGGGTTTTCTAGACACCCCCTGCACCGCACAAAGCATCCTCTATGATCGCGCAGGGGGCAGGGTGAGCTATTTATACCCGGGCCACCCGAAGCCTCTCCACCCTCCACCCGTACCGGACAAGGCTCGCTGGCTACTTCCAGTCCCTCCCAGCAGCTGGAGTTGGGGGTCCGGCTGGAGCCCTCAGTCCCGGTTGACATCATATACCAGCCCCTGGGAGGTATAGCCCTTCTCCCTCTTTCTCCTTAATTTCTCGCTTTGAAAAAAATCACGGAGACCAAGTCCTTTCCCGGAACTAAGGGGACTTGAAGAGGAGGGCAGAGGGCGTCCTATACATACAAATGTTAAAAATCTTTCTAGGGATCCGCGTGAGGTGGTCTGGGCTTACATGGCCCCTTCCCCTTTCAATCCCAGTGTCCAGCCCGAGTTGCGGCCGCGGGAATGGAGGCGACCACGGCCTCGGCAGCCAAGTTTCGCTACTTACGGGAGTACTGGAGGCCCTCGGTGCTGGCCAGCCAGCGCGTGTATGGGTTGTCGCTGCTGTCGTAGAAGGGGTTCTTCAGGGGCAGGCTCTGCACCGCGTCCAGGGCGCCCTGCCCCAGCGGCCCAGCCCTCTTAGTGGGCTCGGGCCCCTCGTTCTCTTCCTCCGGCCCTTCAGCCACAGAGCCCTCCTCATCGTTGGTGTCCGGCAGGTCTAAGATGTCCTTGACCGAAAACCCCGTCTTTGTGTTGGTCAGCGACATGGTTCGAGACCCCAAAATTTATGTCGAAAAGTTGTAGCTTCACTAGGTCAATTCGTGGCGCTCCCCAGCCCGGACGGGCGGGGGAGGGGGGAGTCGGGGGGAGGGACTGGGGGAGGGGAGGAGGGAATTGGCTTTAATTATTGGTATAATTATTATTTTTAAAAAGAGAAAGAAACTGGGGATGGGGAGGAAAAAAATGAAGCCCAACCCAGTGCCTCTGTCTTCTTTGAAAACACGCGGAAATGGACGTAGGGAGCTGGGCTGCCTGCGCGCCGAGCGCCGCGGGCCCCGGCCTTAGTTTGCAACTCCAGGAGGGGTGCCAAGGCGGCGTCAGCTCGGGCTCCGGCGGCCGCTCGGCGCGCGGTGGCGGCTGGTGGCGAGGAAAAAATGGGCCATTGCCCGAGCGATCAGTCCATATAAGGCTGGGCTCCACTCACGAACCTGGGGAGGGGGGGAGAGGGGGAGAAAGAGAGGGAGGGAGGGAAAGAGGGAGGGAGGGGGAGCGAGAGAGGGAGCGGGAGAAGGGTGGAAAAAAAAGGGGGAAGAGATATTAAAAACGCAAAGGTTGGCCACGTGTGGGCGGGTCTTGGGAGTCAAGTGGATGAAGACAGTATTTGCAGATGTGAAATTGTGGGTTTTGGGGAGCTCCGCGCTCCCAGCCAACGGCCCTCTAGAGCAAGATGAGAGGTGTAACGTGTCAATTAATTGCAAAGACGGGGCGAGTCTTTTTTTTTTTTTAACCCAGTATTTACATACAAAGGGCCACCGCGTCGCTCGCGAGTCCACACACTTGAAAGGGCCGTTTTAACAAATTGCATCTTAAAAAAGGTGGGGGTGGGGAGGAGGAGAAGAGAAAACAAAACAGAAACCAAGAGAAGGGAAAAAAACCCTCTTTAACATTCACTGGTTCCTACCTCCCCGCCCCCGCGTGCCCACCCCCGGCAAGCCGGAAAATTGGCGATTTGTGGCGCCTATGGAAAAGGGGGAGGGGGCGAAGGCCGAGCTGCGGAAATCTCTCCTTTCCATCGCTGGTGGTTCTCTAAACAAGATCCGGTTCAAATGGCAAGAGCCCAACTTCTGTAAGCCTCCTAGGTCAATATTTTGGTTGAGGCTTAAGGATGAGTGCTAGAAATGACAAGGCAAGTAATTGATTCCAGTTAACCGCGAGAGAGCCCGAAACCCAGGAGAGAGCTCCGCTCCCGGCCGGCCAGAGCCACCACCAAGCGACCCGCCCCCCTCCAGCCACCCTTTATTTGCTAAAGACTCATTTATTTCCTTCACTCCGCCTCCCCCCACCTCCCACCCCCAAGCCCCCGCCTCCACCTCTTTGCGGCCGAGGAGGACGCACAGTTCACTTTCTGCTTTGCGGGCGGTCCCGGGGAGGGCGGGGTTAGAGTGGGGCGCTCCAACTTCGGTTGGGGTCGGACCCCGGCCCTCCTGCCTCTGGGCTCCTCGGGCCGCTTTCCCCGTGTGGAGGAAAGGGCAGACGGCCCCGCTCTTTCTTGCGCTCTATTATCCCTCCCTCTCTTGCCCCCTCCGTCTCCAGCCTCACACTAAAGGTGGAGCAGCGTGAAGGCAGCGGGGCAGGATTGGCGGGGTGGAGTGGGGGTGGGGGTTGTTTCTCCAGCCTGGGTAAGGACCTAGAAAGCTGCGGAGGAGGGGGGTCGCTGGGCGGCCCGACGCCACTGCGTTTTCTCCCCAGTTTTTTCTCCCGTGCGAGTTCTTTAGTGTGGTCTCCTTTTGAACTCCCTGGGCGCGTTCGGAGTACGCGCTCCACGTTTCCAGGTTAAGTCAGGTTAGTGTGAAGTTTCCAACCACTCTCCGCTCTGGGAACTGAACTTTCCCGGGATTGCACCTCCTCCTCGGCGCTGGGGTTGGAAAAGACCATGCCCCTCCTTCAGTTAAAGAAAATTTTTGTGTGTTGTGGGGTGTATTGGCTACCTGATGCTCGTTCGCCCCTGAGGAGCGTCAGGAGGCAGCTTTGTCTGGGGGCGGGGAGGGCACACAAGGCCGCCCCTGCAGGGTCCGGGTCTGGTCTTCCCACAGCCTGGGCCGCCTTGGAGCCGGCCAAGCTGACCGCGCGGGCGCCGGGTCCTCCTCTCGCGCAGCTGCCGTGGCCGCCGCCGCGCCCCCGCTGCCCCCGGGTTGCCAGCGCCGGGTGAGGGCGCCTCTCCCCGAGCCGCTCGGCGGCTTTCTGCAGCCCTCGCTGCCTCGCCCCCAGTATGTGACGTGGGTGACAATGGCCCAGGTTAGAGTGAGCCCCTCGTCGGCGCGTCCTGGGTGGTCGGACCCAGGCAAACACAAATACAAACCGATTGCTAAGCTGCGGACAATGAGCGAAATGTAGACAAATGTCCCGCTCCCGTTGGAAGCCTTTGTCCCGGCTCGGTTTTTGCATTTATTTCAGTGGCGAAATAATACATGATTGACGCTCTCTTTCAATGTGTCCTAACTGTTTGGAATAAATCTAAGGTTGTTCCTAGTTGTCATGGCATTCAACCCTTTTCAATGGACTATCTCTTCATTCATTTCTGAATCCGTCCACAATATTAAGGAAACCCCTTCATGTCGACGCTCCCCGATTCCTCTTTCTCCTCCTACTTTTTCTTTTCTCCTTTCCCCCTCCTTCCCCCCTTTTTTTTCCCTGCAAGAATTAAAAACTGGTTTGAATCGTGTTTCTCGAACCCATTACTTTTAGTGCTTTTTTTAAAAAAAATTTTTCCTCGCTTTTTAGTCTGTCTGTCTCAGCCTCCCCCCTCCTTTCACGTGGGAGCTCCTCGCTCTGCCCCGTCGGAGGAGGGAAGTTGGTTCTCCAGGAGTCCGGGAAGAGTCGAGTTTGGATCCAGGGGCGGGGGGTGGGCCTGCCGCTGCCATTGTTACTCAGCTGTTAAATAAATAACTGGTGAGAAAAAAAGTTCCTCTACCCAAGCGTTGCAGCAAAGACACTCCTTTTGTTCCTCCTCTTATTCCTCGGTCCTAAGGGGGTGGAGGCTCTCTTGGGGACCAGGGCAGCCTGCAGGATGGGGATCCGGAATAGAGCGTGGTTGGGCCAGGCAAATTCTTGAGTGGGGTGGCAACGGGGTCTTTGGCAGGAAGTGTCCTTTCTCGCATGTCCCCACAGCCACCTTAGGTGGGGGATGCCCGCAGAGGCCTTCCACAGCATGTTCATTTCTTCAGCTGGGAACCACCTTGCTGAAGTCCCATGTAGTTCCCAACTTCTGTCCCCCTTCGCCAGCATAGTGGGCCTTTCTTCCCAGGATCTAAATCAGCACCGCTGCTATTGATCAAGTGCCCTCCCCTCAATCGTGGGAGCCTGCAAGGTCCACAGAGCACCTGAGAGAGGACTGCTTTCCTAGGGGAATCCTGGCTCCTGGAATTAATCATAGGGAGGGAGTGCTGCTATAGGCGCCTAGAGAAGGAGCTCCTCAGCCCATTTCTCAAAGGCCGGCTTTGCCCTTGCGTCTGCCCCTTGGCCCTAATGATCAGCCGAATCTTTCTGTGTCTCAGCTCACGGTCTCCTCTTCCCGGAGCACCTGAGGCGCCCACTTCCCCTGCCTTTGCAGGCCACTGCCTGGACTTCGGGCCCTTCTACAGCTTACCCCAGCGAGTCTTCCAGTTTTTTTTTCCCCTGACCTGGGGGCAGCTGAGCAGGGGAGGGAATTGGAGAGAGCTTCGACCTTGCCTCTTCCGCGATCGGTGCTGCCGGGTCCACAGCGTTCAGTCTCTCTCCCGGGACCTCGAGACTCCATTTCCCCATCACTTCGTCGCCCGAGTGGTTCCCGCGTCCGTTTCCGGAGTGTTAACATTTGCAAATGAAAAGGCGCAGGGAGACCGCTGGGAGGCCGTAATTGAAGGGGAGAAACTGGGCTTGTTAGTGGAAGATCATAAAATGCAAGTCCCCCAGGAGCGGCCTGTGGACGCCGGGAGGCCCGCGCAGGCCGAGCTGGCGGCCAGGGCAAGGCCGGTGCCCAGAGCACAGCCCAGCGTCTCCTCAATTTCTTGGGCCCGGTTTGCGCCCAAAGAGCCTGGAGGCCAAGGCGCCCAGTGCACTTCTTCCGCCCCAATTAAACAGGTGATTGCATCCTGAGGACTCCCCAAGAAGCCTCCAGGCGAGCGCCACAGCTTAGCCTTTTAGAGCCCGGGAGCGTCAGTTCCCTGCGTTCCGGCACACCCCGAATACTGAGAGGCCCTGCCCCGCTTCCTTCCCCCTCCGGAGAGTCCTTCAGTCACTGCCCACCATCTCCACCCTGCCAGTTTCTGCCAGCACCAGTTTCAGCTCCACTCGTCTCCCCCACTGGGCATTCTTTAGGAAATTATTTCCAGGTACCATCTTGCACCCAAGCGAGTTCAATGTCCTCCGTTCCGTCAAGTTTGGGCTTGGGCTTTGGGCTCAGCTGCAGTGGTCTGGAGACCTCATAGGCGCTCTGCAAGATGCCTCGTTCTGCTGCGTGCTTGGGGAGGTAGTTGAGGCGGGTGCTGGAAGTTCTGAACTCAATGTGCCCCGGGCCGCAGGAGATTTGCTTGGCGTCTCCTTAGCGTCCCGAACACCGTGCACCCCTGCTGGGGTCACCTGAACAACTGGACCCCCAACCCCATCTTTATTCGCATTGAGGCTTCAGGTTCCGTACCCAACTCTAGCTCTATTCATTCTTCCTAGGTTGAGAATGGACGTATTGAGAGTCCCAGGCAGGGGAGAAGGCGGGGGAGGGGAGGAAGAGAACCTGTGCCCCCGGAGGCTAGAGGGGCGCCTCGCTCGCTCTGCTGCTCTGGGTTCTGCGACGGATTGAGTTCGGGCTCAGGCGGCTGGTGTGGGCGCAGGGAGGCTGAACAATTGCCGGAGGCCCGGGAGGGGAGGCGAATGTACACAGGCTAAGTGGCCCCACTCCAGGACAAGTGGCCCTCTAAGTCAGCCCAGTGTTTACCTGTTTACTTTCCCAGGTAGCTCAAATACGAGCTCCTTTTCTGCGCTCCGGGGCTCGGGGGCCGCCCAGAGGCACCCTGGGTTTCCGGCTGCTGCTCTCCCACGCCTCAGCTGTACGCCCCCTGTTGGGGGGCGGGTGGTGCGCTCTAAACAACAGCAAACCAGGCAAGAAAGGAAGATACAGGAGAGTAGGCGAGGCCTCGGCACTCCCCACGGAGGGGAGCCTCTCTCGGGCTCAGTGGACGGCATCCGTCCCTTCCCCCATCTCTGTTCTGGGCAACGGGGGCCTCTTGGGAGGCCGCCTGTGTTCGCATCCTTCCCCGTTCAAGTCGATGGTGAAAGCTTGCAGGGTACCTGTCTCCTGTCTTCCAGGGGAATGAAGGGCAGAAAAAGTCTTCCGGGGTGGGGGCTGGGGTCTTGGGGCCTGCTCTAAAGAGGGGGCGACCTTGAGGAGCCCAAAGCTTCAGCAGCCCTAGGCGGCACCCCTCACACTCCCCACCCACAAAAGCGCTTCCAATCATTATAAACACAAGGTCTTTTCCCATTATTTGGAAGCACTAATTTGTTTGACTTCATTTCATTTCTTCGTCTTTTTTTTGGAATGAAAAAGGGTTGAAAAGAAACTCCTTTCCTGGTACAGTATGTGGCTGAGCTCTCAGACCCCCCCCCTCCCACCCCCCGCACATCCCATCTCAGATAACAACCTTCAAGTGGATTAGTTTATTGTCTGGTTAGCGCCAAGGTGCAAGCGTTTGTCTTCATTCACTCCGGAAACAAAGCGCGTTGCACCTTCCTGCTCCAGCAAGGATTAACGGCGCGGACACAAAGGTTTAGTCGGACGGGGAAGGTTTATTTTATCTCGGGTTGGAGACTCAGAGCGTGGCATGCACTTGAAATCAATGAGAAAGGAAAATGTCACCCAGTCTGGTCCCTGAGTGTGGCGATAAAGACTTCACCTTAAGGATGGCATCTCCAAAACAGCCCCACTTCAGCCTCACCTTCCAGTGCAGGAGCAGGGGTTGCAGGAAGCAGGGGTGTCAGCTTTCACGTCCTGGATGAAAGAAATCGGGGAATGTACCCCAGGAATACTAGCCGGTGCTGGGACCTTTCTTAACCAGAAAATGAAAGTCAGTCCCAGCTCCAATTGCCCTCGCCGTCTGCCTTTGGAGAAGGAAACAGGGTCATAGGAAATACCTTCTGTCTGTGGGGTGGCAGAGTGGAGCCTCTAGGTTGCGGAGGCCTAAAGCTGTGTCAGCCTGCAACCTTGAAGAGGCCAGACTGTGCCTGGCAGATCTCTGGCAGGAGAGACTCACAGCCATTGGACAGGTGGACCAGAAAGTGGGCATTAGTATGAAAGGAAAGGAAATCTCAACCTGCTTTGGGTTCAACTCTAAGGTGAGTTTCCCCCCCCTTTTAGTCCGTATTATGTTAACTCTTTAAATTGGCCCAGGAGGGGAAAAATGAGTGGATGCCTCTCAGATGGACAATCCTCCCAAGTCAACTAAGAAGGCCTTGGGTAGATAAGTTCTCCAGGCCCAGAGACTGAGACTGAGCTCAGATTCTGTGTCTGGGGTAAAATCCCCATCCCCTTCCTCCAGAGTAGCAGGAACCCCATTGAAGCCACGGAGAGAACTGATCCTCGGACCTGGAGACTGGAGTCCCCCTGCGATTAATTCCGTGGGTTCAGGAGGAAGGAATCTAGGTGAGCTCCCTTCTCCCTATTCTTTTTCAAGGCAAAATATACAACACTTTCTCAATTATCTGCCTCCTTCCCACCAAAAAAGGGGCAAATATCTCCCGAGGATGTAAATAGTAATAGGAATTAGTATTTGTCTTCCTATTAATCAGCCTCATTGTGTTGGCATGAGACCCTGCGGGCATATGTTAGGACTTTGATAAATGCACTTTAATGAGATCTTTAAAAATGCATCCAATAAAATAAAAGGCGAGGAAAGCCGTTTAACTTTCATGGGTGGTAAATTGAACACGAACTGTGGCTCCAGGCGCGCTACAAAATGGAACCGGTCTCCCTCCAATATTTTATTTAAAAACGTAGCTTTAAGCCCCCCTCGGGCCAAACGAGCCTGTCCTAGCCAATCCATTATCATGGGTTTATTGGGGAACCAAACGCCACGTCCCCCCGGGCGAACCCCTTCCCTTTATTCGTTCGCGCTGCTCTAATGATTAAATATGTTACAATGAGATTACGCATCGTCAGTGTTGCCTTCAGGAACGTTCTTTCAGCCAAGCCCGACCTTCCCCGGATGAGGGCGATTTCAATACGGGAGATTTGGGTTTCTCCAGGAAACGCGCTGAAAGCACTTTTTTATCTGAATTTACTTTTTAACACGTGACAAAATCATTACCACAAGACTTTGGAAAACCAGTAGCTCTCCTAACGGGTTAGCATTTAGCACTTAAAGCTGGGCTGGGCAGGCCGATGGGAAAAGTAGTCGTCGGTGGCGCGGGGAAGGCACACGCTCTTAGCTCGAGCTAAGGGCTTGGTTCGGGAAGGACAGGAACGCACCCTAGGGCCCTTGGGCACAGAGAAGGGGATCCTAGGGCTCAGTCTCTCTCTCTTCAGTGTGGGCACCAGAGGCCCACAACCCTCCCCTAGACGCAACGCCCCCTTTCAACCCCCAAGAGCCACCAAAGTCGAGAAGGCACCAGAGGCGATCCAAAGGGCCTCCTGGTAGTGTGTGCGTGTGTGTTGTGGGAGGAGGTTGGGGCGGAGGGGGCGCCCCTCGGAGACAAGGACCCCACCAAGGTTCATTTCTGATCCTCTGGCGATCTCTACTGACACAAACGAGAACTGTCTGGCGCCAGGCGCGGCCTGGGCGACAATCGCCTCCCAAACTCCAGGCTTCAGTCGCCTGTCCAGCGAACTCAGTTCACAGCACCGGCCCTCAGCCCCGGTTCCTCCCGTCTGTGACTCCCGCCTTTTGCCCTTCTGCTCATCACCACAGTCCCCTCACGTTCCAGTTACGCTTGAGGAGAAGCCTCTGTCTCCACTGGGCACCATCTCCAAATTACCTTCGTGACTTCTGCCTCTGTCTCAATCCCAGATCCCGAGCCCCACGCGACGCACAGGGGGCGACTTACCCGGCGGAGGTGGGTGCAGCGGCCGCCCCTTCCTCACCGCGGCCCCGCCAGCCGAGGCGCAGTCGGCCCTGGATGGGGAGGGAGTTGGCCAGGCGCTCCGCGCGCCCGCTCCGCCTCTCACTCCTAGCGCGGCGGCGACAGCCCCGCCGCATTTCAAGGCGCGTCTTTATCTAGTCCTCCACCTACCAGGACCCCCCTCGCTCTGCGCCCTTCCCCCACCGCGCGCCGTCCCGGGCGGGGCTCAGGGGACCGCACGGCTCCCGGCAGGCGGGGACCGCCGCGGGCTCCGCGTCCCTCCCTCCTCCTCCGCCTCCCAGCCTCGCACCTTCCCAGCCCCAGAGACAGTCCCGCTTTCCCTTACCGCACTGGAAAGTGCGTGGCGGCTGGAACACCTGGCCTCGGCGGCAGGTAAAACTTTTCCTGACTGCAGGCGCGACAGAGGGGCCCTGCTCGTCCTCGAGTGCTCTCCACCCCAGCCGTGAACGGCGAAGTCGGGGAGAACTTCGGAGGCCCCGCACTTTCCCACCTGCTGCGTCCGGACTACGTAGCTTGGGGACAGAACCAAGTCAGCACCGGAGAGAGGGAGGGGTGTGCAACCGGGGTCCGCCGAGAACCGGAGCCCCGGCGCCAGTCGGCGGGGACTGCTGTGCCCCGAGACCCCTCTCCGCTGGTGGGCCGCGCGGACCGTGCCCAGAGCGCGTTCCCGCGCCAGGCGGCTGCGGCAAGAGAACCAGACAGTCCGCGCCTGGCAGCGAGGGCGACGCCAGGCTTCCTCCACCGCCACCGCTTGGCTCCGCTGCGGCTCCTGGGCTCGGCCGGGTGCCCCGCGCCACCCCCATCCCGCGTCCACCGGAAACGCGCGCGAGCTGCAGGCTCACCTGGAGCGCGGCTGCGCCGCTGGAGCCTCCGTTCAGCGAGCGCGCAGGTCCCTGCCGCTCTTTATCCCGAGCCGCGGGCGGCGGCGGAGTCGCGGGCGCTCGGGCTGTGGCGAGGCGCGGCCGGCGAGCACTCCCCCTCCCGGCTCGGGGCTCCCAGCTCCAGGCTCCCGGCCCGGCGGCCCCACCCTCCCGGCTCCGGCCCCGCGGCCACCGCGCGGCCCCAGCGGAGGGGGCCGCTCCCCCGCGCCGAGCGCCCTGTTTGTTTTCCTTGCCGGACTGACGTGAGTCAAAATATTGGCCATATGTTCAGCGGTAATAAATTGGGTATGAGCGCAAACACACTTGGGCTTCGATGACTCTTTCAGCTGCCACATGGCCGGCTTTGCCGGGAGGGGGGCTTCCACCCCTGCCTCGGCCCCCCCACCCCCAAACACGCGAGTAGGTTCCCTCTCTGGAACGTCTCTCTGAGCTGGAGATCTGGGACCCCAAGTCTCTCCCGACCCTCGCCCCTCCTCTGCCCCTAGCAGAGCCTTGGACTCCGCAGCTCCTCGCGAGCCCGGACTGCTGGTTAACAAGGTCGCCATCTATAAATTGCTCGGTCGCTAAGACGCCATAAAACCAAAGGACCAGATGTGGCACGTTATTTATGTGTGAAACCGCGTTTACACTAGATACGCGGATCCAAGGCCGATAGCACGACTTCGCGGGAGGTCACGGACCGCTCGCCCCGGCTCCAGGCTCCTCCCCCAGCACGATCCCCTCTTCAGGTTGAGGGTTGTCGGTCTTCCTGGGAAAGGGATTCACCCCTGCAGCCCAGGAGGGAAGTGATTTCAGTGCGCTTGTGCCAAAATGCCACCTGTCCAGGATTAGAGGCAGCCTCTGGGGTTTGTTTCCGTAGCTTTCCTGTGTCTCCTGCTCTTGCCTTCCTTTTATTACAGGCCCCTGGGAGGCTGTTTTATTTTCCAGGCGGTTGATAACGTTTCATGAGACCTCGTTCTGACACAGTAAGGGTGGTGGTTGAAAGCTGGAGATGCCAGCTCTGTGGGTGGGTGGGATTTGAGGGTGGGATTTGAGGGTGGAGTCTCCTGAGCCCTGAGGGAAGGATTTTGGGAAGTGGGGCAGTTCATCTGGCTGAGGGAGCACCTGAAATTATTCTCGCCTGGGGCCAGTGGTCACTCCAGTGTCTCATGTTACCTGCCTTATTTAAATTAAAGGGCAGCCAGGGCACTGGGAGAGGCAGTCCTGGCCTCGAATATGGAATCCGGTGGCCCTGGGTGCTTCAGGAAAGGGAGGTAGATACTCTCCTAATAGGAAACAATCGTTTTGCTTTCCTTCTTCAGAAGGCTGCCTCAGGACTGCATGTCCTCATACTGGTCACCTCACACTTTACTCACATGAATTCATTAAGAGTCATTGTCTCTCCCTTGACATTATTTTACTATTTCTTGAAGTGAACCAAATTCTCTCTGTGGTTAATAAGCACTGAGTCAGGCCCCCTACCTTCCTTTTCATCTTCAAAACACCTGGGGTTCCCTGAATGGCATCTTCCTTCTGGCCAAGGAAAATAAGAGATGAAAAATGTTGCCCTACTGCAGGGAAAAACATAAGCATTTGACTTTACTATTACCAGTTACCCGGGTCTGTGTTCACTGGATAACTGTCCTTAGGTGGCTGTTAGGGTGGAAAAATGATGCTGTTGAAAGCGGGTGGGAGAGAAGGGGAGAACCAACATGGGCTGGGGGTGGGGAGGAGAGACCCATTTGATAGGGGCAAAAAGAGCCATAAAATGAACCTCTTAACCTGTTGTGCTGAGCAGCAACAGTGACTCTCTGGGTTTGCTCTCCTGGGCCTAAGATGAGTTCCTAGAAAGCTTTAGTTAACTGCCAAAAAACCTGGGGCTCCCTTCAGGCCTGAAGCAGTGATTGATCTTGGAAAATTATACTGTTTTTCACTCATTTTTCTTGGATTTTTACATCTTTATTTATAGTTAAAACCCAAAATATAGAGTTTATTTTTGGATTTACATTACCTCCAAGTGGAAGCTCTGGGTGAAAATACTGCTTCATTAACAAAATTAGACAAGGAGATTTGAAGACAGGCCTTCATATTCGTAGTCCTTGTGGGAATGGGTGTCTTTGTCTAACACGTGCCCTGTGAAGAGTTTCGTGCTTTCTTCCTGCATGTACCACGGATACATGCTAGGCAGGGACTGAAATGCAGACAAGAAGCTTAGAAAGTCAGTGTCTGGTACTCCCAGGGTGGAAAACTAAGAGTCACAAAGCAAAGAGTACATCAAGCCAGGCTTTGCATCACTCCCTAGTTAGGAAAACCCATTTAAACCCAGCAAATGTAGCAGGGCATCTACCAGGTAACTGATGATAAAATCCATGATGAAGAAGATGCAGTGGGGAGAAAGCTTTAAATGAAATACAACTGCTTAGATACAGCTCCTGTGTCTTCTCTTTGGGCTTATTTGCCAATCCAGTGCTGAACATCAAACACTATGCCCTCCAACCTCGACAGATTGCGTGCTGTCCTTAATTCTACCATTTTTTATGCTATTCTTACTTCAGAAACATTCCTGTCCTACTCTTGGACTCAAAATTCACAGATTTTCACACTGGAAAAACCTTTCTCTACGATGCTCTCACAGAGGCACCACAAGGCGCTTGTGGTGTTCTTCTCTGGGAGTGATCAGTTCTCACAAGTCAACACACAATCAGCTGAAAGAAATACTCCAGCACGTTTTGACTTGAACTAGGATATAATGGAATTGTCTTGAAAAGAGTCATTCAGTGGACCTCTCACGGAGAAGCTCTTTGCTTGTTATAGCTGCTGGCGCTGCTACACAGTTGATTAACTCAAGGAAGCTAAGTGCCTTGCTCACACCTTACCTGAGCCTCTTGTGTGGCCTCCAGAGAGGCACAGTGAAGGTGAGAGCTGAGATGGAGGCTGAAGGAAGTAAGTACCTCCAACCCAGACCATAAGGGGCTGTCCGGAAGCAATGTGCATCTGCAAAGATCCCAATGCACAATGGGGAGCTGAAGACGGCCAATGCCCCTCCCTGGGCCCTCAGCAAGTGAAAGGGTAGGCTCTGCTCCCCAGCAGAGCTGCTGCTTTTCCTTCAGTGCCTTCCGTAGCAGAGCCAGAAGGCAAGAGGCATGGTCTTATCAGGCTTTTGGGCTTTTGGAAGCCAAGAGTGATACCAGTTCCTTCTTATCTCTTGCAGAGAACCAAAGAACTGGGGTATCAGACACTGCAGGACAGAGATTGTTTTGTTGAAGAGTTGGTAACAGCCAAAGAATTTGGCAACATGTATAAAATCTTCAAGAGGCAACAATCAAATGCATCTAGATGTAGAAACTAGACGAGCGGTGGCCTAGAGTTGGGAGTTAGGGGCTGGGGGGCTGGAGATTGAGGGCTGGGGGGTGTGGGGTTTCTTTCTGGGGTGAGGAAAATGCTCTGATATCGATTTTGGTGATGTTGCACAACTCTGTGAGCATATTAAAAGCCACATGCAGTGCAAATTAAATGAATACATTAATGTACACATTAAATGGGTGAATTGTATGATGTATGAATTATATCTCAATAAAACAAAGCTATTTAAAGAGTCAGTGCAGCTCTTGTTTATCTGGGCTAGAAGGTGCTGGGCTAGAAGCTTGGAGGAGACAGAGGCATTGGGAAAAGACAAGTGATCCTGAAAATTGTTTTCCATCTTCCCAAGTTTTATTCTGAGTATTTTCAAACACCTAGAAAAGTTGAAAGAATAGTAAACATTTGTATACCTTCCACCTGGATTCAACATTTGTTGGTATTTTGCCAAATACATTTTATCACTCTGTATAAATGTACTTTCATTTTGCTGAACTATTTGGAATGAAGGTTGCAGAAACTTCCCCATGGAATATTTCAGCAGGCATCTCCTAAAAATAGAATTCTTCAATATAATCACAAGGCCGTTACCACACCTTAAAAATTAACAATAGTCATATAATACTGTGTGATATTAATTCCTTGTTTACATTTCTCACATTTTACCAAAAACAAAATGTATTTTTGTAGCCAGTCTATTTTTTCCAGATACAGGACTTATGCAAGGCTCATGTACTTTCGGTTTTCAAAATATTTTAATGTCCTTATGCTTTTTTGATTTACAACAGTCTTCCTTATCTTACTCCCTCCCTCCATTCCTTCCCTCCTTCTTTCCTTCCTCCCCTCCTCCTTCCCTGCCTCCCTCCCTCCCTCACTTCCTGACATTGACTTTTGAGAACCCAGGGCATTTTTAGAACCCTGCATTCTGGACTTACCAGATTGCTTCTTCCTGGTGTTATCTGCCTTGTTCCTCTACCCCTGAATAACCGTAAAGTGGATGCCAGATCTGAAGTTATGATAAGGCATATGCGACACATTTGTGGGAAGAATGCCACATTGTAGTGTGTCACATTGCATCTCATTAGGAGGCAAATAATGTTCTTCTACTAGAGAGGCTAAGTTTGATCACTTGGTTAAGGTGGTGGCCACCAAATCACTTCATGTGAATTAGTGATTAGTAAGTCATTGAGGGATGAGTGACCTTTGGCATTGTTTCAGTGTTCTTTGTCACTGTGTAAATATTCCCATATTCCCCAACAACTTTTCACCCAGTGGTTTGTAGCATCCATTGCCTGAACTCTTCTGTTCTTTTCTATATGTACTTGGTTTTTCTTCTTCATTTCTATTTCTTTTAATTTTGTTTTCCTTTGTAGTGTTTTCTTTCTCTTTGGTCCATTCTATTGGTGGCAATGAGGGACACTATTTATCTCAGCTGCTGGCATTCAAGACTAAATAAATGACTGACTCAGGCATCGTGTTATTGCTTTGCAGTAAAAAGCCGCAGCAGAAGACTACAGGTTTGCAGTGGAAAATCATGTCACTTCCCAGTAACATTGGTTTAAAGTAGTATTCAATTTGACATGTAAGTCTGATCCTTTGGCTTTTTTGGTTGGAGGATTTGCATTCATCATGCATTTATCTTACAGACGGGAAGCCCTAGGCTGGAGCAAGACTGGATTGCACTGAGTCCTGTGGTTAGGAGGGCCCCAGGCTAAAGGCAGTCTAGAGGATGGGACAGTTGTCTCTTATCACAGTGGGTTCACCATAGGTTAACTCCTTCTCTCTCGCACTGCATGAATCACAGTCAGTGCTCCCTACAATTCCTCTCCTTAATCCCTATGGGGGTTATGAGTGCCCCTCTAAGAAAGGGGATGTCAAGGCAGGGCATATTGCTCTGGCAGGTACAACACGGAGAAGCAACAAGAAGCCTGGGTTTTTCCTAGAAGGCATTGTGTAAATGTAAATGTTGGAAGTAAAACACTTAGGAAAAGATATGCAGGGCGAGTGGACTGGCATTTCACAGAACTGTTCTGGATTCATGGTTGCTGACCCTCTGACGTGTCTAACATGTTAGGAGTGGGAGAACGAAGGCAGGCGATTATACCGGGTCATAATTTCCCCATCCTGAACAGCTTCCCATAGGTGATGCACAATCCATCGGCTGAATTACAAGTTTTGCTTTTGAGCCCTCTAGGGTTTTCTTTGAGACGTTAATATTTATCTGACCCTGGTGAGTTTACACGCTTTGGGTGATCTTTGGGGAAAAAAGGTATCATGGCTGATATCACAATAAAGTGAATGATAAGGTCTGGCCAATTACAGCAGCAGGGGAAGAAAAAATGACATTTGGACCCAATCACAAAATTGTCATCTAGATTATGGTTGTCAAATTTTAACTGGTGTTGACGTTCTGTTGGGGAAAGAAACAACTCATCATAAATCTCAGCGTTTCTTTGACAGTTTTCAATTTCAATGGGAAGCATCATGGAAGTGAACTTGATAAAGGACTTGGCAATGAGGAAAAGGTTTCCTTTTTTTCTTTCCTCTTGCCAATTTAGAGATCATCTGAGAATTTATAAATCTTCTTGGGTTTAACGTTTAAAATTGTTTGCAGATCAACTTTTTATATTGTAAGGATTTCATTTCAGAGAAAATGTCATGGCCATTCTGCCTGTCACAGAGGGAATGAAAGGACTCCAGACTTGTTCTAAAATAATTCAATTGATACATTAACAAGCTAACTGTTTTTACTTAAATTGTGTGTTTACTGGATGTATTTGTTTACTGGGGCTGTGGTAACGAGTACCACAAACTGGGTGGCTCAAACAGCAGAACCTTATAGTCTCCCATTTCTGGAGGCCAAAAGTCCAAAGTTGAGGGGTGGCAGCAGTGGTAAAGGCAGGGTCTGTTCCAGTCCTCTCTCCTTAGTTTGTAGATGACCATCTTCTCTCTGTCTCTACCCATCTGTCCATGTTTCTAAAGTTCCTCTTTTTACTAGGATGCCAGTCATGTTGGAATTAGACACCACCCTAATGACTTAAATTTAACTTGACTATGTTTATAAAGACCCTGTCTTCAAATAAAGTCATATTCTGAGGGACTGCAGATTAGGACTGCAACATATCTCTTTCTGGAGAGGAGGGGGCACAGTTTAACCCAGGACACTCTGGATGGGTTTAGAGTGGGGGTGATGAAGATCATGGAAGGCCCAAAGCCCACAAGCCATCGTACCCTGATAATGCCAAAATTTAGTCCGATTCTATTGCCTGTCTCTGAGTACAAACGCCTTGGGTTCGGGTGTGCAGTGTGGTGGCGGGCCTCTGGGATTTAATGGTATATGACTTTTAAGCAGATGAAAATAATTTGGGATAGGGCCGGGCGCGGTGGCTCATGCCTGTAATCCCAGCACTTTGGGAGGCCGAGGCGGGTGGATCATGAGGTCAAGAGATCGAGACCATCCTGGTCAACATGGTGAAACTCCGTCTCTACTAAAAATACAAAAAATTAGCTGGGCATGGTGGCGCGTGCCTGTAATCCCAGCTACTCAGGAGGCTGAGGCAGGAGAATTGCCTGAATCCGGGAGGCGGAGGTTGCGGTGAGCCGAGATCGCGCCGTTGCACTCCAGCCTGGGTAACAAGAGCGAAACTCCGTCTCAAAAAAAAAGAAAATAATTTGGGATAGCAATCCCATTAGGAAAGTGGGCATATATGTATTAAATAAAAAAGACAAGAAAGTTTCCTGGACCTGTTTTTCCTGCTGGTGAAGCAATGATGAACTTGGCCTATTTGAGCTCTGCCTACTATGGCCCTTTCACATCTTTTTTTTCCCCACCAAATCTCCTTTTTTTTTTTTTTTTTTTGATATTATAATATCTAACTGTATGTCTCTGATAGACATCTAATTCTCGCTGAATTAATGGGAGATTTTAGGCTTAATAACAACTTCCAGTGAATATAAAGATGTAATTATAATGCCTCTGTCTTTATATGACTCATGACTTTTAGGAGCTCACAGCATACCAAGCATGGCCTCATTACTGTAATCCTCTTAACATCACTTGGACCCGACTTACAAATATCACTACCTCCACCTTAGGGGAGGAAAACCCAAGGGACAGGATAGCAAGCTCTATTGTTTGCTGCTGCAAAGATGGACAGACAGGGCCCCACTGTTCCTTTATTATATCCTTTATTCTGGAGAGTTCTCCATTTAGCTAGATTGTCTTCCAAAGCCACCCTTGTTCTCCATTTTAGCCTCCCCAGTTGCTGTTTGCGTATGCTAGCTGGTGTCTGGGGCAGGAGCAGTTCTGGATGAATTGAGAAGAAAAACGACAAAACTTCTATTATAATGCACTGTTTATTATTGGATCAATATGATCGATGACCACCTGTCAGATCTGTAACATTATCTGGGAACCAGCAGATGGAGCTGTTACAGATAGCATTCAGAGGTTTGTTTATTCTCCTGAGCACGTGTTTCCATCCTGGGGGAAATACCACTTCATTGTTACAACAGTGGAGTTGTCTGTGGCCAGATGTTGAGCACACCTTTTCTCTTGGTCTATGTCTGCAGAATTGGAAGGTCATTCGTATGCAGGGCTGAGGTTATCACCTGGAAAATGTGGGATGCAGTCTTCAACCTCTCACAGGCCCTTATGGCAGGAACAGATAATTTCCGTGAATGAGGAGAAAATTAGATGTACTGTTTTTCCAGAAACCGCATGCTTAGAATCACAGAAGTGTTTACATAGGGCACGCTGGAGGGGACAAGAGAGACCTTGGTTGATGGTGACTCAGTTCATAAACACAGCATCAATATTGATAGACTCCAAAAGATGCATATGCAGGACGTCTCTCAGGATTTACAGGGACCAACTGTCCCGGTGAACATCCTGTACTGTTCGCTCGGGCAGGACATGGCAGATGTCTTTCTTGTTTTATGAAGAGTGGTGGTGGATTACTCTTCCCACCTTGTGCTTTTGAGGATGCTCCAAAAACTTAAGAAATGTATCCATGTTCCCTTTCACATGGTGGGCGTCTCTTTCCTTAGGCAGAAGGGAAACTTACCAATGCTTTTGAATATGATAGGAAAGATCAGCAGCAGGGAGGGAGTGAGACTTTCAGAAGGAAAGGAAATGTGGGGGCCGTACGGAGGTGGAGGTAACAAATTGTTCCAACAGCCAAGGTTGCTAAGTGTTCAAAAGTGTCCCCTAGTCTTTTCCTCTCCGGTGGTTAATACTGAATTGGAAGATGGTGTCTGAAGAATTTCAGATGATATAAATGCGGGATGAAGAGGTGGGGGGGCACACTGTGTGATGGTTTCTGAGTCTTTAAAACCTACTTGCTATTATCCCTGAGGAAAGATGGTATGAAGTTCATCAGTATCAACTACTTCCTAAAATGTTTTGAGTTAAAAAAGTTTTTTTTTTTAACCCAAACTACAAATCATTAGTGGGATTTTGGGTCAACTGTTTATTTTATTCCCTTCTAGTTGACATCATTTTAAGGTAAAAATTTAAACTACAATAAGTGCTTGAGGAGTGGGATTTTTATGTGTAAAACACTTGAAATTTAATTTAGAGCTAATATCATTGTTTTGTTTTAATCTGTTGTTAGAAGTGTTTCTAGAATGTATCTGTCTACATTCTTCCAATGTGATTACAGTATTCTAAAGATAATTGAGCATTTTAAGAGGATCTTGTGATTTCTGGAGTTATTGCACAGTTCCTGAAGACAAGAAGAGTGTGTGTGATTAGACCGTTTCCTAATTCTAGGGAATGACTTGGATTTTTCCTTTTGGGGTGGGAGAAGTAGATGCTTTATCCCTGATATGAACAAGTTTATTCTAATGATGAACTTTCACCTTTCTCTTATTTATTTTTTTTTTTTTTGAGACAGAGTTTCACTCTTGTTTCCCAGGCTGGAGTGCAATGGCGCAATCTTGGCTCACCGCAACGTCTGCCTCCTGGGTTCAAGCAATTCTCCTGCCTCAGCCTCCCGAGTAGCTGGGACTGCAGACGTGCACCACCATGCCCAGCTAATTTTTGTATTTTTAGTAGAGACGGGGTTTCACCATGTTGACCAGGATGGTCTCGATCTCTTGACCTCGTGATCCACCTGCCTCTGCCTCCCAAAGTGCTGGGATTATAGGTGTGAGCCACTGCGCCTGGCGAACTTTCACCTTTCTCTAAGAGGTAGCATGTCAAAAATTGGTTGAGGTTCTGATTAGTTCATTTCTAGTTAATTAAAGCTCTGGTATCTAGAATGTAACTTCGCAGAGGGTCTTAAAAGGAAAGTTCATTTTTCTGTTTGGGTTTTTAATGATTTATTTACTGTAACTTTTTCCCCCCAACAAATAGAAATAAAGTGCTTTGCAGGAGAATTCTAATTCGTGTAAAACCTTACGTGGATAGCACTGGGTCTACATTTACACACATACAATGTACATATGTTCATGTACACACCCACAAACATGTATATATATAATATTATCATACAGTACACATTGTTCTGTCTGCCTTTTTTCACTTATCAATGTATTTTGAAGATCTCTTCAGGTTTCTAATTCTTCTTAATGGCTGCATAATATTTCACAGTATTAATATATCACAATTTCTTTAACTTATCTCCTAATGATGGACATTAAGTTGTTTCCAAATTTAACTCCAAGATATTGCACCAAAACAATCCTTGAATGTACTCATCTTTGAATCATAGGGGAGTATTTATTTAGAATAGTTTCCTAGAAGAATTTCTGGATTAAAAGGTTGAATTTAACACTTTTCTACACGCTGCCAACCTAAGGCATTAGCCTATGTATCTACCTGCTGGTCAATAATGTAGTTCCTGGAGACAGTGGATCTTAAAAGAGATGAATAATTAAATCTGCAAGTGTTTCATATACATCTTGATAGCATTCCAAAAGAACCCCCTTCACTACCTCCCATAATCATGCCAGTCATGCTCTTCATTTGCAGAGGATGAAGGCAGTTGCTATCTACTTTCTATCCTTCCTGGCACTTGCCCTGCGACAGCCAGCCTTATCATATTTTTACGCTAATAACTTTCACTGCCTTTGCAAAGTCATTTCTTTGAGTTGTCCTGAAAAGAACAGGATCTCAAGGGGAGTGGTGATGGGCAAAGATCCCACCAGGCTTAAACTTAGGTGACAACAGAATTTTTCATTGGTGAGAGTTCTCTGGACCATGGGAAAAACATGCAGCCAGCACTGGGAATGGACACGAGCAGGGCTGGAGCACATAAAGTGGGCCTGAGAAGGAGACACCGGGCTTTATGTGTGCTACAGGAAACAGAGAAGAACCTGAGGGACAGGGTGTTACTTTGAAATATGTGAGTTTGGAAAATGATATTGAGGACATAAACGGGCTGAAGAGAAGGCACCAGAAAAAGAATGCTAAGAGACAAAGTAAGCGACAACACCAGAGAACAAGACAGTGGTAATTCTGTAATTAGGTAGGATTTGAGATCAATATGGTCTGTTTTCTTTGAGTTAACATCTCCTTCATTCAAATGCTGCTCTCTGGTGTTATTTCCTGCCAGACTTTTCAATACTTTATCTGACGTGTGCAGTGCAGTGTGTGTGTGTGTGTGTGTGTGTGCACGCGTGTGTATGTATGCATTTTCCTAGAGGGTTATTTTAACGCATGATTAGTTTGGATTCTCAAAGCATGGCAATGCCAAAACAGAGACAAAAAGTTGCTTATTGCCAACTCTGAGGTGCAATGGCAGCTCTCTTCAACAGGGACCAGTTTTCCTGATTCCAAAGAAGTGTATGAATATAGCATCTTGCAAGTTATGCAGCAAAACAGGTGAGAGAAGGCTCCTCTTTCCCCTTATGTTGAAATGTTGGTAACACATGAACGTTTTGACATGAACGTTATGGATATATTGTGGAGGAGAAAACAGAATTTATATGAATTTTTATGATAAAACATGAGTGGCCAAGCAAATTTCAAACCTGCTGCTGGTTGCCTCAGGCTGTACTAGCCAAATAAACCAAAACATTTATTTTTGTGTACTTTGAACTCTGATTTTATCATCTTTTCCATCTGAACTGTTAGGTGGGGACACTCAGACCATTCTTCTTTAATAGTCTATGTAATCATTGAAGGGCCTATCTTTCCCATTTTAAAATGAGGATACATGCATGTTTTATGACATTCATCCTATCCCACTGCAGTTCATCTGCTGGCCCAGCTAGGTTACTTTAAATAAATGCAGGAGAAGAAAACTCAGCCAGCCTGAGAATGCTGGAGAACTGTTGGCTTTCAAATGGTTTCTGAAGTTGGCCAGATGTTTACCCTCTGCCATAGTTTGAATGGTCGCCCCTCTAAAACTCCTGTTGAAATTTAGTTGCCAATGTAATGGTTTTTGAAAGTGGGGTTTTAAAACTTGATTGGGCCAGGAGGACTCCCCTCTGTTGGGTGGACTTACTGCCTTTAGAAAGAGGCTTTGGGGAGTCGGTTGCCTCTCTTCTCACCCTCTCCCCTTCCTCCATATTATGACATAACAAGAAGGTTCTCGCTACATACCAGCACCTAGATCTTAGACTTTCCAGCCTCCAGAATGGTGTGAAAATGATTTTCTCTTCTCTATAGGTTACCCAGTCTATGGCATTCTGTTCTAGTGCACAAAAGGGACTAAGACACGCTCATTTCTGCTTGTTACTATGGCGTGGCTCCTACGAAGAGCGCTAAAACCTACAGGAAAGTTGTGCTTTGGATGAACCTCTCACTTCTTGGCCCAGAGATCCTTTCACCAAGAGCAGAGACAGCCATTGCCAAATCTAAACTCACTGGGCCTATGCTATTTCAGGTGAAAACACTGCATTTGTTCCAGGCACAAACACATACAGGGGACTCGTCATGTTCTAAGATGGAACATAATGACACAAGAGTACCAGGCACAAAACCATGCTCTCAGGCCACTCAGAAGGCACTTTAAACGATGAAAACCAAACAGAAGCTGAGAGACCAAACCCCCACCCCGTCATACTCAGCAAGTGAAGCAGAGTCACAGAACACACACACCTGGGTGGAACAGATGGTGCCCCAGTGCTATTGTTATTTTACAGTCTGGCTGAATGGCAAACTGAACTGTCAAGGACAATATGTAGACTATTGCAGTTAAACAGGGGATTGCGTCTCCCAAGAAAGGATTCCACCATCTCGGTGGAGTCAAGTATAGCTCCCCTTCACAGGGGAAGTGAGGACAGCTGAGATTTTCCAGGAGAGTGATTTAGATTATATAATGACCCTTAATGAATTATTTCCAGGGCATTGTCTGCAGCGTCATATTGCCTGAGCTTTCTGTTAGCAGCTTCCTGGAAAATAACTTCTGCTTGTCTGGGTCTTGAGTTTCTGTTGCTTACAGCAGTCAGACTTGCCATCTGCACACATACAGAACATGATTTTTAATTTTGACATTTCCAAAATATGACTGCTTTGCAAGATTATTTGGATAAAATGTGTCTGATGGGAAAGCACACAGCCTGTGTGTGAGAACTTGGGAGCAAAACTAACGAGAGGCTCTTGGCACGTTGTATTAATTCTCAACATGCAAAGATGGCCACATGTTGGAAGCTAATACTGTAGCAAGGCTGAAATCTATTATTATTTCAGAGTATTAGCATTGTTTGGTGTAGAATAACTTAACCATAATGATACATTGAGAAATCAATATGACACGAGAGCCAGTGAGCATTTTCTTAAAGATGAACTGGCTGATGGTTTTAGCAATGTTTTAACAGAAGGAATAAGCAAATTTCAAAAGTAAATGAATCAGAAGCTGATAAGCAAGTAATACATTTGTAGTACATAAATGACTTTGTTCGAGTTTGCGGTTATCACCATATTGTTCTAGAAATATATATTATGGCCTTTTACTTTGTGTCCCAATTATTCCACACGTCCAATAGTTGTATGCATTTTATACATTTGTCACTTGTCAGCAAGGAACTCAAATTTTCTTCTCTCAAAAACATTCAATTTAGTACTGTTGGACAAGATGGTATGAAAAGTTGAAGGTGGAGTGAAAAAAGGTTGAATTGTAATTTTAGTGACCCAAAGAGAAAATAACAACTTCCCCTAAGATTCCTTACCCTTTTTTCTCAAAGTGGAAGTAACTTAATTTTTTTGCTGCTAATTATAAGAAAATTAAATTCTTGTTAAAAGTAATCTGAATAGTGCAGAAGTATAAAGTGAAAGGTGAAGGTACCCTGGTAATCCCACCCTGCAGAGATTACAACTGTTAACAGTTTGATACATGTATTTCTTGATTTCTAAATGCATAGGTATAAGTAAATATGTATAAATAAAATAATTGAGGTTTGGAATAATAATTCGGAATCCATTACTATGTAAGCTGTTTTCCATCTGACTGGATCTCTAGGACACCTTTCCATGTGAGTGAATATAGATCTAACATTTAAAAACATGATCCATCATTTATTTCACTAGTCTCCTACTGACAGATACTTAGTTGTCTTCAAATTTTCCACTTGTAAAATCAACGTTGCAGGCATTGTTTTTTACATACCTTAGTATATATTTTTCAATTATATTCTTAGGATGAATTACCACAAGTGCTGTTGCTGCTTTTTTTCTCTTAAATTTTTAAGCAAAATACATAGGTTTTGGGGTATAAGCCACGCTCATTATCTATACAGTGATTTATTATCACAGTGAGACCGAATTCCTGGCTGAATTTCTCCTATTACCAGCAGTTGTGGGAGGTAGAATTTTAAGGGGGCCCCTGAGGTTCCAGCCTTCTGGTATACACCCTGGTATGAATCCTTCCCTTCTGCAAATATGACAAGATGTCACTTCTGTGATTGGGTTACTCACTGGTTAGCTTTGAGTTAATCATAGGGGACATTATTTGGGTGGGTCCGATTTAGTCATGGGGGTCCTTTTGAAGAGGGTAAAACATCCAGGGTGACCTGGTGCTTGCCAGGAAGGAAGCAAACAGCCACTTTGGGAATTACCTAAGGGCTTAATGGCCGGGAACCAGAGCACCCTCTTGGAGATGAGAGGAGTCCCTGGCCAGAGACTTCTGTCCTACAACCACAGATAAACGGATTCCATCAACAACCAGTGAGCTTGGGTGAGAACACCAAGCCTCATACGGGATAACAGCCCCAACCGACAGCTTCACTTCAGCCTGGGAAGTCCCTGAGCAGAGGACCCCACTGACCTGTACCAAGGCTAAGTTTGCCTTGCTCACGTTCCCAACTTAGTGGTCATTTATCACACAGCAATAGAAAATAAATGTGACAGCAAACAGAGGCAGGGTACTTCCAGCATGTTCTGGAATTTCTCCAGCTATCATATCTGAGGAAGTGACCCCTTCCCTAGTACCTACCCTACAGAGAATGTGGTAGCCAGCTGAAGGGGTGAGCCCAAGGCTCTGCGGCTATAGCATTCTTCCTAGACACCATAGTCCTGCCCTCAGGAGGATTTCTCTTGATAAGAATAATCCAACTTTGCCTTCTCAGTTTTTAGAACTTAGGTCAGCTAACTAAAAGGCCTTTCTTAGTGACTTTTGTTGCTCTAGCAGTTTCAAATTATTTAATTGACTTTACCTTTTCTCAAGAGATAAATAACTAACTAATACTGGTATGGATTTTTATTTTATTAGAAGAATTATGACCTGCTACCATCTTATCATTTTGATGCTCAGGTTGTCCTGGGTTTTTCCAGAGGGTGTGCCATCAAGCCGGCCCCAGAGTCCTTTTGGCCCATCACATTATTTTTTGAGCAGTTCTTTATGTGTTCTGGCACAACAAAGTATTCTAGACTTATCTGGTACTTTCCATGGATCTCCTTTCCCCTCCTCTCCTCTCCTCTCATCTTCTCTCTTTCCCTCTGTCTTTCTTTTTTTCTATGTTCTTTCTTTTCTTCCTTTTTTATTTTTTATTATTGTACTTTAAGTTCTGGGGTACATGTGCAGATTGTGCAGGTTTGTTACATAGGTATACACGTGCCATGGTGGTTTGCTGCATCCATCACCCCGTCATCTACATCAGGTAGTTCTCCTACTGCTATCCCTCCCCAGGACATGAACTCATCCTCTTTTATGGCTGCATAGTATTCCATGGAGTATATGTGCCACATTTTCTTTATCCAGTCTATCATTGACGGGCATTTGGGTTGGTTCCAAGTCTTTGCTATTGTGAACAGTGCCACAATAAACAGTGTGCATATGTTTTTATAATAGAATGATTTATAATCCTTTGGCTATATACTCAGTAATGGTATTGCTGGGTCAATGGTATTTCTAGTTCTAGATCCTTTTGGAGTCGCCACACTGTCTTCCACAATGGTTGAACTAATTTACACTCCCACCAATAGTGTAAAAGTGTTCCTATTTCTCCACATCCTCTCCAGCATTTGTGGTCTCCTGATTTTTTAATGATCACCATTCTAACTGGCGTGAGATGGTATCTCGATGTGGTTTTGATTTGCATTTCTCTAATAACCAGTGATGATGAGCTTTTTTTCATGTATTTGTTGGCTGCATAAATGTCTTCTTTTCAGAAGTGTCTGTTCATATCCTTTGTCCACTTTTTGATGGGGTTCTTTGTTTTTTTCTTGTAAATTTGTTTAAGTTCTTTGTAGACTCTGGATATTAGTGCTTTGTCAGATGGGTAGATTGCAAAGTTTTTCCCCATTCTGTTGGTTGCCTATTCACTCTAATGATATTTACTTTTGCTGTGCAGAAGCTCTTTAGTTTAGATTTAGATTCCATTTGTCTATTTTGGTTTTTGTTGCCATTGCTCTTTCTTCTGATCTTTTGGTCTTTTTCTATCTCTGTCTCTCTCTCTTTTTTTTAATTTTGAGATGGCATCTCCCTCTATTGCCCAGGCTGTAGTGTAGTGGTGCAGTCTTGGTTCACTGCAATCCCCGCCTCCTGAGTTCAAGCGATTCTCCTGCCTCAGCCTCCCGAATAGTTGGGACTACAGGCATGTGCCACCACGCTGGCTGTTTTTGTTTTTGTTTTTGTTTTTTTAAATTTTTAGTAGACAGAGTTTCACCATATTGACCAGGCTGGTCTCAGACTCCTGACCTTGTGATCTGCCCACCTGAGCCTCCCAAAGTGCTGGGATTACAGGTGTGAGCCACTGAGCCCAGCCTCTCTCTCTCTCTTTTTGTTTGAGGCAGGGTCTTGCTCTGTCACCCAGGCTGGAGTACACTGGTGTGATCATATCTCACTGGAACCTAGACCTCCTGAGCTCCAGTTATCCTCCCACCCCAGGCTCCTGAGTAGCTGGGACCACAGGTGCACACCACCACGACTGGCCAAGTTCACTATTTCTAATTCCCTTTTTCAATGGTGGGAAACCTGGCTCGGATTATTTATTCATTTGCTTAATCCCGCATAATACAGAAAAAGCTTCAGTGTTGCAAACACATGCCGTTGAGATAAACAAACATTCTAATTGAAGTTCAATATCTATTTAGTTCTTTTTGGTTTTAAACTGAGGAGAAATAGAGTACTGGATTCAAAATTACTTGGAATAATTTTTTTAATTAAAATTTTTTTTCTTCTTTTCTCCAGTATGGGTATGTTACTCATTTGAAGTAATATTAGATTCATTTGTTTCTGTTTGGTTTATCCTATTTTCATTTTATTTTTTATTCTTTTTTTTTTTTTTTTTGGAGATGGAGTCTTGCCATGTTGCCCAGGCAGTTTTCGAACTCCTGGCCTCAAGTAATCCTCCCACCTTAGCCTCCCAAAGTCTAGAATTGCAGACATGAGCCATGACACTCAGCCTTTTTTTTCTTACTGAACAGGAAATATCTCAATAAAAGTTTATCTTCAGAAGTCTTTTTTGCCCCAGAAATGGAGTTTTAAATGCAGGGATCCTTTTGATCTTAAATGGAGTCCTCTAGGGAAAATGCGGTGGCTCTCAGCTGCTTCAGCACAAGTTCACCAAGTCCGTCTACTCAGCTTGAGAATCTAGGAGGGGTCAGCTGAAGAAGTGTCCTCATCCCCAGGAAAGTCCTTATGGTGGAAGGACACATCCTCGAATGGATGACATCTCATTACCAAACATAGTGCCCCAATGCATATACATGGATGTAGCATCAAAGTATAGAGAGCAAACAAAAAACACAAAGAGAAATGTACACAACGCGAGTCTGCCAAATATCTCTCAATCATACAGGTTAAGGGGAACAAAAAAATAAGTATCCTGGATCGGAATATGGATTGAAAAATATTGCTTTGGAGGAGAATATTGGAAAAACTGGTGAAATGTGAATAAAGATAATATTAAATATATTTGATATTATATAATGGCATTGTATCAAGATTCCATTTCCGGAATTAAATATTTGCTCTGTGGTTGACAGAGACGGTTCTTTTTCTTAGGTGACACATGGTAAGGAATCTAGGGGTGAAAGGTTGTTATATCTGCAACTTACTCTTAAATGGTTCACACACACACACACAAATACACACACATCTACATATATGCATACACACATTCACATACATATATACACACAATCCACATATTAGACTTCCACACACATGTATACATCCATATATACATATTAATACACACACACATATACACACCTCCACATATACACACATCTACATCCACACAGGTATACATACATATACATTCACATACATACATATACACACACATGCACACAGCCACACAGCCACATCCACACATGTACACATCCACACATTCACATACATACATACACACATCCATCTATACACATCCACATACATACATATATGCATGCATCCACATATCCACACGTGTACATATACACACCCACACCTTCGCATGCACACACATCCACATATACATATCTGCATATACACATATCCACACACACATTCACATACATACATGCACACATATACACACATACACACATACGCATACACATACCTGTACACACATACAAATGGCAAAGTGTGAGTAGCTGGTGAAGCATATATGGCAGTTCATTGACGTTATTCTTGCAATTTTCCTGTAGTTTTGAATTTCTTCAAAATAAAAAGTAAAAATATTGATAACTAATAAGACAGATCAATTTCACATATGATAGGTCAGCCACATCATGCATCTATGTTGAAATTTCTATACTTCTATTCTGACACCCATGTCAGAGTCACAAAAAAGGGACCACATTTTAAGCCACGACAAAAATTCCATAAATTCCAGAAAGGAAGTAAATGCTTTCATTATTAAATAAGAAATAATGAAAATAAAGAGTATTCTATTCAAGAAGTTAAAAAAAAACAGATCAAAAATACATCTAAATAAAGCAGGAAGGTGGGATTAAAGCAGATCAAAAATCAGAAATAAGTGAATTTGTGAATAGAAAAACAATCATGTTGAAGAATAAACCCAGGCATTGGTTCTTTGAAATAATCAGTGATGTAGATAAACTAACACTAGTTTAATTTAAAAATACAATGTTTTGAAGAGTTGTGCAAAACTTACTCATGTAGTTCAACCTATTATTAAAGCAATGAAGAAAGATTATCCTAGAATCTCAAGTTGCCCAAAGTCATTTGATAAATTGTAATGCTTGATGTGAGGCCTAAGCTTCATTAGCTGTGTGCAAAATCCACTGAACCTCTGGATCTCAGGGGCCTGCAGAGACAATTCAAGGGGCCGCCTGGCATAGAGATGTGTTTGCCCAAGGCAAGGGATGTGCAGGAAGAGTGGCTG
The DNA here is from genome assembly GCF_030222135.1 of Aotus nancymaae. Lineage (NCBI taxonomy): Eukaryota > Metazoa > Chordata > Mammalia > Primates > Aotidae > Aotus > Aotus nancymaae. The sequence goes on along the minus strand of NW_026988412.1, from coordinate 4,205,538 downwards.
CAGGAATCTCCACAGGACTCAAGGCAGTGTCCAAGAGAGAATGTCTAATGCATACCTGCCAGACAGAGGGGAGCAACTCCTAGCTTAGGAAGGAATGCTGAGTGCCTGGCCTCTTCCCCACACGCCAGCCATATTCACCCAGGTGGGTTCTGGGGAGGAAGCTTGGCCCAAAACAATGACCAGGAAATGGAGGAGGAGGTGGGCATAGATAGGTGGAGAGCAGAGGCCACCCACACCTGTGCCTGAAGGGGACATGAAGACAAATATGGGAAAGGTGGGGAAAAGTCTTACTGCTGACTGAGAGACGCCTTTTAATAACTAACTGGACACCCTGATTTATCATACTTAGACTTTGGCTTAAAGTGTTCTCGTAAGACTTCTGCTCCCCAGGAATGAGCTGAAAAATCAGAGGCTCCGGTGGAGTTTCTATCTGTGGCAGAGAAGGAGTCCCCTCACTGAATAAAGTGTACAGGGCCAGTGGGAGATAAAAGTTAGGTGTGTTTTGCTAAGGTCCTTCTCTCAGTTTATATCTCTTCTCACATTTTACTATAAATTGCTAGAAGAGACCAAATGATATCTTTAGCTCTTTTCTTGGAAATCTCTTTAGACAACCATGTTCATCAGATGGATATTATGCTTTCTACATAACTGCAGATGACAACTTTGCTAAACTTTCTGCCACCACATAACAAAGATCCCTTTCCTCTCGCTTCTAAGAACATGCTCCTTACTACCGGTGGCACTCTCAAAGTCCAGATTTCTACTAACCAATCTTTAGACTTTTTCTATGATGCCACTCAAAATCCTTCCAGCTGCTGCTCACTCTCTAGTTCCAGGGCTACTCTCACATGTTAATTTGTTATGGAAGCACCCCACTTTCAGGTACCCAAATCTGTACTAGTTATTCATTGCTGCATAACCAATTATGGTAAACTAAGCAGCCTAAAATAACACACCTTTATTTCTTCACAGCTTTTCATTTTTAATTTTATTTATTTATTTTTATGGAGATAGGGTTTCACTTTGTTGCCCAGGCTGGTCTCAATCTCCTGGGCTCAAATGATCCTCCTGCCTCAGCCTCCCAAGTAGCTAGTAGTTCAGGTACGTGCCACCACACCCGGCTAATTTTTTTTTTTTTTTTTTTTTTGTAGAGATAGGGAGGCTGGTCTCGAACTTCTGGTCTCAAGCAATCATTCCTCCTCAGCCTCCCAAAGTGCTGGAATTACAGGTGTGAGCCACCATGCCCAGCCTGTTCACAGTTTTTGAAGGTTGGGGATTCAGGCATGGCCTAACTGGATTCTCTGGGTTTCTCATAAGGCTGAATCAAGTGGAGACCATGGCTGGGGTCTCATCTGAAGGCTGCACCTGGGGGGTGCCCACATCCTGGCACACAGAATTCAGTTCCTTCTGGATTGTTGAATCCTTGAGCTCCAGCTCTTAGCTGGCTATTGGCTGGAGGCCACCATCAGTTCTCACCATGTGGGCCTCCTCTGCATGGCAATTTGCTTCATCAGAACTGACAAGGGAAAAGAATCTACTAGCAAAGTGAAGTCACAACCTTATGTAATCCAATCACGGAGGAAGCATCTCATCATCTTTGCTATATCCTGTTACTTTACAGGTTAAAGTTTTGTAACTGACTTCTGATGAAGGTTTTAAGATGAATTTTGAAAATATAGTCTCACTTTACATGGAATAAAAATTTAAGGTGAATATTATAAATATATTGAAATTCTTTAAAGAAGTTCCAAAAACGGTACCTTTGTGGACGGGTTTCTTTACTGTTGAGTGTTATTCAAGCCAAACTAGAAACAGTTTAGCTGTATATTATGCCCTGTGAGCAGACCTGTTGTCAATCCAATCTCTGTTATATATATTAACAAGTAAGCAGAAGACTTGTTTGTTGTGTCAAAAACTTCACATATTTTTGTTTAGTTCTCTTTTTGGTTATGTATTTCTATAGAACAAACTACCCTCAACACTTGATGACTTAAATACAACAACCATTTTATTATCCGTTTTTTTTTTGAGACAGGGTCTCAATCTGTCACTGAAGCTAGAGTGCAGTGGTGCAATCTTGGCTCATGGCTCACTGAAGCCTCAATCTCATGGGCTCAGGCAATCCTCCAGCCTCAGGCTCCTGAGTAACTGGAACTACAAGCACATGCCACCATGCCTGGGTAATTTTTTATTTTTTATTACCCAGGCTGGTCTCAAATGCCTGGGCTCAAGTAATACTTCCACCTTGGCCTCCCCAAGTGCTGAGATTACAGGCTTGAGCCACCGTGCCTGGCCCATTATTATATCTAGTGATTCTTTATGTTAGGAATTCAGGCATGGCTCAGTGGGCAATTCTGCTTTACGTGGCACTGGTAGGGATCCCTGGGTATTATTCGGCCAGTGGCTACTCTGGTCTGAAGGGTCTAAGACATTTTTGCTCATCTCCTGGAGCTTTGGAGAGGATGGCTAGAAGACGGGGCTATATCCCAGATAGAATCAGAGTTTCTCTTTGTGGTGGCTCCAGCAAGGTAGCTAGATTTTCTACTTGGTGTTGTAGGGTTCCAAGAGACAGGAAGTAGAAAGTTCCAGTCTCTTGAGCATCAGGCCCAGAAAATGGTAAAGCATGACTTATCCCACATTTCATTGGTCAGTGTGGTCACAGAACCTGTCCAGATCCAAGGGGAGGGGACACAGCCCACCTCCCTCGGGAGGACTGTTAAAGGAGGTATTGCCCAGATTAATTGTCCTACAATTTTAACTGCTGAGGAGCAAAAATCCATGAGTATAATTGCAATTCTATATGATAATTGCCTACATACATCTTCAAAGGAATATGTCCAGTTTTTACAATTCTTTTATTTTTTTCTCATTATGTTTGTTTAGATTATATTTACTGAAATATAAAAATAAATTTTGGGCTTGTATTTTTTTAATTTTATTTTTCTGATTACTTTCATTGTATTTTACAAAAGTATGAATTTGAGGATGATCAAAAAATTTAGAAAACCCTGGTTCTTATCCTCAGATAGTTTGTATAGTGCTATTATAGAAGATAAGGGTGTTAAATTAGGAGCAATGTACACATGCTTCCCCCCTTATGATGGGGCTACCCCCGAATTGTAAAGTCGAAAAGTCACAAGTCCAACCATCATAAGTCAGGAACCATCTGTACTGGGCGGACTATCACATGGATTGGAACAGGAGGGCTCTGAAGAGGGAGCCAGGATCCAGCTGCTGCTCCTACTCCCCAGTTCAGCTGTCTAGGACCTGTGTGTCCATTCAGAGTAGGGATAACTGTTTATTCTCACAGATATGGGATTTGCTCAGCAAACCTGTATAGCTGTTCCCCAGAAGAGTGAGTGCTTTTTCCAAATCCTCCCAGAGAGATGGTGTCCACAGTCAAGCCATGAGCTATCCAGCCAGAGGGGTAGCCATCTCCAGTTGGTGTGGAGACCCATAGATAGTTGTGGGCATGTGAATCAGAGTCCTCACAGTCTTCATAAGTGAGACATCAGAGAAAAGATATTCAGAGTGTGTTAGGCCATTCTTGCATTGCTATATTTTATAATGAACAATTATAGACTGGGTAGTGTATATATAAAAGAGGATTAATTGGCTCACAGTTCTGCAGGCTTTATAGGAATCATGGTGATGGCATCTGCTTGGCTTCTAGGGAGGCCTCAGGAAGCTTACAGTCATGACAGAAGGCAAAGGAGGATCAGGCACTTCACATGGTGAGAGCAGGAGCAAGAGAGAGAGTAGGGAGTTGCCACACACTGTTGAACAACCAGATCTCCTGAGAATTCACTCACTATCGTGAGACCAGCAACAAAAGATGGTGCTAAACCATGGTCCAATCACTTCCCACCAGGCCCTGCCTCCAGTACTGGGGATTATAAGTCAACATGAGATCTGAGCAGGAACAAATATCCAAACCGTATCACAGAGTTAAATGTAAAGACTTGCATTTGGAAAGCCACACCCAACAGCACAAGGTTGGAGGAGAGACGACATGGAAAAGAGGGGCGTTAGTTAACAGTAAGTTCAATATGGGTCAAGATGTCTCCCCCGACCAAATTAACTTAAAAAAAGAGACAATGTGTTCTTAGATTCCAGTCATGGAAATTCATATCTGGAACAAAGGAAGTGAGAGTTCCACTGTATTCCACCCTGCTGAGAAAATGTATTCATCCACTCATCAATTATGAATGAGCTCTCTCCTGGGGTGGATGCTAGGAATACAGAAATGAAGGATACAAGGCGAGCCCCAGGGATGCTGCTCTGTCTCTATTAATCAGAATTTCGTATTCCTTTGTGGGATACCTGCAGAGGGGTTCAGTTCTGATGCTACCCTTTCGTGGGGACGTGGAAAATTAGAGTGAATCCTTGAAGACAGAACTGGGATGTAAAGGACTCAGATGATCACATATGGATGATGCATAAAGGAATGGACGATGTTTGACTTGGGGAAGAAAAGAGAGGGTACTCTTGTTGCTATTTTTTAATGTCCAACACTTATGACCAATCTGAAAGCCACTAGCCATATGGGACCTTTTAAAGCTAATAAAAATAAAATAAAATAAAATAAAAATTCAATTTCTTAGTTGCAGTAAGTCACATCCCAATGAGCAATTACTGCAGATGCCTATTGGCTTTGAAACTGAATGCACAGATGTGGAATATTTCCATCGTCACTGGAAGTTCTGTTGGAAAGTGCTGGAAGGGCTCCCATGTGGGAGAGAATTTACTATCTCCCTGCTTTATTTAGATGTGAGGGTTGAAATAATGATGATAGATCATTGAAAATTAGAGCAGGATAGATTTTAACTTTGTATTATGAAAAACTTATGAACAGAAATAGCTGTCCAGCAGGCAGTAAATCTTGTTACTCTAAGAATTCAGCTCAGGGTCGCCTGGCTGAGATTTTCCATATGATTGCTGGGGCTGGCCTTTCTCCCCTGGAGATTTCTCTGTGGTGTGGAAGACGTTCTTTATCACATGTTTCTTCTGTTTCAGGGGCTCAGCTCCATGCCTTCCCCACACAATCACACTTATCGTTTCAGTGCAGTTCTGTAAGTCAGGTAATATTATCCCACTTTTTACAGATAAAGAAACTGAGACTCAGCCAGATAAGTTGCTCAGGTTCTGGTAAGTGCAGTGAATCAACGGATCCAGGTTGTCAAGATTCCAAAGCTTGTAACTGGGACAATTGAATTTTGATTATTTTTAATTGTGCTCAGTAAATACTAGTCAACTGAACACACTGCCTCAAGCAGATGTTAGTTTATTGAAAAAAAACCCCACTTTTTCTGGGTGGCTTATAGCTGAATGAAAGTAAAAATAAATTATGTACTGAAGAAATGAATATTACTAATAAAATATTAACATCGGTTAACAGTTCTTTGTAGAATTACAGGTATTTTTTCCCTATTTGTCCTTTTTTTTTTTTTTTTTTAAATGTTATTGTTTACTCAACAAAACAAACCAACAAGAATGTAATATGGGCCCTGAGATAATTTAGTGCCTACACAGAGTATCAATCAACTGTTGCTGTGTAAGAATCCACCCCAAAACATAATGACTTAAAACAGCAGTGGTTTATTCCTTCTTGTGATGGTGTGGATTGGCTGGGTGTTTCCTTTGCTGGCTTCTCCAGGGCTCTCCTCTGCGGCTGTATTCAGCTTGAGGTCGGTAGGGCTGGAAGGTCTGTATGGCCTCACTCAATGTTGGCACTTGGAACTGTCAGCTGGGGTAGGCTTTCCAAGTGGCCCTTGCCCTCCAGGAGGTTTAATCCACTTCCTTATAGAGTAGCTTCCAACATTATCCAAGAGTGATCCAAGGGGCAAGGGTGAAAGCTGTAAGTTCTCTTGAGGCCTATGCTCTGGAACATGCCACATTCTGTGGCTCAAAGCCAGCTCACTTGAGGGATGGGGAAACAGACTTCACTTTTTGATGGGAGGAGCTGCAAGATGTTACAGCCATGTTTTTAGAAACCTTCCATTCATTGTAAAGCATGTGTTTAACCTCACGGAACAGGGCAGAGAATAATAGTCTAGGGATTGTCTCAAATACTGTCTTGGAATGTTAGATTAATAATTTCTTTAGAGTGTTCATAGCTGCCATTCATGGTGTTCTTACCTCTGTATACATCCTATTTTTCGCCTGTGGTGGCTAAAATATAATCCTGAACACACTCAAATGCCTAGGGCTTTTCCTTTCAAATGATTATGCTCAAGTAGAAATAATGGATGGAAACAATAGTTTTTATCCAAATTCCTTCACGGTACTCTAAATGATACTGTCAGGAGGGATTGATGATTGGAAGATGAAAGAAATAAAAACATGATCAAGGAAGCAAACCCAAATGTCTATCAACAGAAGGATGGATCAGGAAAGCATGGTATATAGACACATACAATGGAATGTGATTCAGCCTAAAGAAGAAAGGAAATTCTGTCACATGCTACAATGTAGATGAATCTTGAGGACACCATGCTCAGCGAAATGCATCAGTTACTAAAAGACAAATACCATATGACTCCTCTTACATGAGCTACCTAGAATGACACATTTATAAAAACAGAAGGTAGAATGGTGGTTGCCAGGGCTGGGGAGGGAGAATGGGGAGCTGTTGTTCAATGGGCACAGAGTTTCAGTTTTGCAAGATGAAAGATCTCTGGAGATCTGCAAACAATGTATATATATTTAACCCTACAAACTGTACACTTAAAAATGGTTAAAATGGTCAATGTTTACTTTTTTTAACCACAATTAAAAATTTAAAAACAAAACAAAACAGGACAGGCGTGGTGGCTCAAGCCTGTAATCCCAGCACTTTGGAGGCCGAGAGAGGTGGATCATGAGGACAGGAGTTCGAGACCAGCCTGGCCAACACGGTGAAACCCCCGACTCTGCTAAAAATACAAAAAATTAGCTGGTCGTGGTGGCAAGTGCCTGTAATCCCAGATACTCTGGAGGCTGAGGCAGGAGAATCACTTGAACCCAGGAGGCAGAGGTTGTGGTGAGTGGAGATCACGCCACTGCACTCCAGCCTGGGCAACAAAGCAAGATTCTATCTCAAAAAAAAAAAAAAAAAAACTTGATCAAAGGGAGAAAACATGTAGTGCTTTCATTCAGAGATCTTATCCCAGAATGTGGTTCCCAGACGTAGTCTACTTCTGTGCCTTTAGTTTGGGAAGCCTTGCTTCCCAGTGAGAACAGAGTCAGGAGACGCTTTGAAAGAGGAAAGTAAGGCTGGGTGCCATGGTTCACGCCTGTAATCCCAGCAATTTGGGAGGTCGAGGTGGGCGGATCACAAGGCCAAGAGATCAAGACCATCCTGTACGTGGGAGGCTGAGGCAGAAGAATCACTTGAACCTGGGAGGCAGAGGTTGCAGCGAGATCTTGCCACTATACTCCAGCCTGGGTGAAAGAGTGAGACTCCATCTCAAAAAAAAAAAGAGGAAAGTAATATCTGGAGATGATAGGGTCCTTGTCTTAGAAATGCCCAAATGCAGCCTGTTGGTTGGAGCGGCTGAGTTAGTAAGCCACGCCACGGTGACCGGAGGACTTGCTTTATGCCATTTGTTTCAGCCACGTTGTAGCATAGGCACCCACTCAGCTCAGGGCCTCAGATGCCACCTGCCATAAAATCAAAACCTTACAGTTGCCAACCATTTCATCTGGTTTTGCCCTGAGAATCTGCACATCCCCTTCCATTGGCCAGAAGTTTCACAGCTGAAGAGAGGGGTAACATTCTTGTTGAGGTCACTTCAAGGTCATGACAAAGGAAATTTCTTGCAATGGCTTTCTTCTTCTGTGTCTATTGGTTGCATAACTTAAGAGTGTTGATATCTCTATTAGTGGTGAAGTCCGCTGCAAACCACAAAACATCTGACTGCTGGGGAAGATATTAATAGGGACTTTTTTCCTTCTGCATAATAAGAAGTATTGAGTAGGTAGTTGAGGTTGGGTAGAGGACACTTTTGTTTCAATTCCACCATCCCTAGGGCTTTGGAATATGAACACATTCATATTGCCTCGTGGTGGCTAAATGGCTACTGTCTCCCATCCCTGCAGGCCTCACAGCTTTCTTGGTAGGGAGAAGGGGGGCAGATGGAAAAGAAATGGAAAAGAAATGTACCAGCTGAGTATGTGTGATCATCTGGAATGCAAAGCTTTTCTGGAAGCATCTCCTAGCAGACATCTCACTGGCCTAAATCAGAACCCTGCTCTATGACCACTGCTAGCTGCAAAGTGACTGGGGGAGAAGAGGGTATTTGGACTGGGCTTGCTCAAGCAGTTAACAAGGCTATCGAAGTTAGTCTTCTAAACCTTATTTATTTATTTATTTTTTTGAGACAGAGTCTTACTCTGTCACCTAGGCTGGAGTGCAGAGGTGCGATCTTTGCTCACTTCAACTTCTGCCTCCCGAGTTCAAGGGATTCTCCAGCCTTAGCCTCCTGAGTAGCTGGGATTACAGGTGCCCACCACCGTGCCTGGCTAATTTTTGCATTTTTAGTAGAGACGGGGTTTCACCATGTTGGCTAAGCTGGTCTTGAACTCCTGACGTCAAGTGATCCACCTTCCTTGGCTTCCCAAAGTGCTGAGATTACAAGTGTGAACCATTGTGCCCGGCCCATCAAAACCTTCTTAAAGAGGTGCACATCTATATAATGGCCCTCTCTACACACTACTGCCCCCCAGCAGTTACAAGCTGAAAATGGGGCTCCACCTTTGTGGCAGGGAATGCTTGTGCGTTCCCTCTGAACAGCCAGCCCATGCCTACCACCCACTTCCCAGGTCCTACTTCCAGCAACTTCCTTTACAATGATAAATCTCTTAAAGACGGGGAAATTTGCATATCTCTATCTATTTGCAGGTATACTGTACCCTGAATTTTGTTTGTGTTTAATATATATTTGCTGATTTTCTGAAGTGATTGAATTCTTTTCCTCTAAAGACAATTCCAGACTGTTCCCAGGGGTGAATCTTGGGAATGGAGAATGGGAGCATTTCTGCTTGATCTTTGGAACGCTGGAGTTTTCTTCCAGATATCAGAGAATGACATCACCTTTCTGTAAGTTCTCTTTTATGGCTGGTGCTTTAAAGCTCATGCCTCTCCCTCTAGCCTCCATCTCTTGCTGGGTCTCTGTTGGCAGGTGTGTACCCAAGTACCTCCAGTAACTGAGTTGATGACAGAAGGAACTGAAAAAACACAATCTCCAACCTCCACATGATGAAAATCACAGGGTTGTTTAAATAGAGGTGGCTATTAATATAGATTTGTCCTTTTCTCCCTCCTTCTGCTTAATCATTGTCAGGAGGGTGTTAGAATAGTCTGCACACCGACAAGGCTCTGGAATAACCAATTGAGTGCTGAACTTCCAGCCAGGATTGCAAGGAGGGACAGTTGCCCCTCCAGGGTGCTCATTTTCTTTTCAGATGCTGGCACAGGCGATTCCAGTCTCCTCTGCTGGGGCGACTGTGTCCAGAGCCTCTGGGAACCATGGGCTGATTTGTATGTTCTCATTGTAACCATTTCTGAAGCCTCAATTTCTGAGGTCTTCCATGGCACACTATAATTTCAGGATTGACAATGATGCTGACAAGAGTGAAAAGAAAACATATTTAGGGAAACGGGAATTTCTCTCAACCTTTATTTCGACATTCAGCAGTAGATGATGGATGTTTTAAATTACTCTTGATAAGAAGCTATCAGTAGGAGTTATTTTGTTTCACAGATACCTGGCAGGTCAAAAACATACTCAAATTGAACAAACATTCTCCAATTAAGTACAGGGAATAGTAAGTAAGGCCGAGTAACTCGTGCTGCAGAGAGAAAGCACATCTAAAGCTACAGTGAGTGCTCAGGGGAGCCACTCCTACATTGTTTCCACAAGAAGCAAAGAAGAGACAGCGGCTGGGAGTCACAATGGAAATTAGGTGCTTGCTGGTTTAATCTAGAGAGCTGGAGCTGACTCAAGGAAGAGGTGGAGAAAACCCTACCACCCAGGCTATCCGGAAGCTGGGGAGCTTGGACTGAGTGAACACGTTGTTTCCACGACTCTTTGATTTCAAGTGTCTTTCCCAGTCACTTAATTTCTCCAAGGCCTTCGTTTCCTCATCTATATAATGGGATGGTAATATCCTCATTGTTGCTACAAGGGGTCAAGGAAGTGATGCATATGAAACTGCTTTGCAAACTGTGATGTACTCAGCTACCTGGGGGGCTGAGGCTGGAGGGTTGCTTGAGTTCAAGAGTTTGAGGCCAACTTGGGCAACATTGAAAGGCACTGTCTCAAAAAACAACACGAAACAAAACTGTGATGCATCATGCAGCTGCTTTTCTTTGGATAAATAATATTTGCTAAGTAAAGGTAGTAGACGTTCCTCCTTTGCAAACCATTTTCAACTTTGAACACAGCTATTAGAAGTTGTAAGTTACATATATAAATTTATATTATTTATAAATAATATTAATTGTGCAAACATTTATATGCACTGTGCTTGGTGACAGAGATAGAAATCCAGTGATTATTCTCTCACTGTAAATTCCTAGAAGTTCTTTCTTTCTTTCTTTTTCTTTCTTTCTTCTTTCTTTCCCACTTTCCTTCTTTCTTTCCCTCCCTCTCTCCTTCCTTCCTTCCCTCCCTTCCTCCCTCCCTCCCTCCCTTCCTTCCTTTCTTTCCTTTCTTTCTCTCTTTCCTTTGTGACAGGGTCTCACTCTGTCATCCAGGCTGGAGTGCATTGGCACAGTTATAGCTCACTGGAGCCCCAACCTCCTGGTCTCAAGCGATTCTCTTCTCTCAGCACCCCTGAGTAGCTGGACTACAGTAGGGGCACGCAACCATGCCAAGCTAATTTTTGTATTTTTTGTAGAAACATGGTTGTGCTTTGTTGCCCAGGCTGGTCTCGAACTCCTGGGCTCAAGCAATTTACCTGCCTCATCCTCCTAAAGTGCTGGGATTTTAGGCGTGATCCACCACGCCTAGCCCCTAAAAGTTATTTCTTTAAAATAATTGGGTTTACATGGAATACCATGCAGCCATAAAAAAGAATGAGTTCATGTCCTTTGCAGGGAAATGAATGAACCTGGAAGCCATCACCCTCAGCAAACTAACACAGGAACAGAAAACCAAACACCACATGTTCTCACTTATAAGTGGGAGTTGAACAATGAGAACACATGCACACAGGGAGGGGAACATCACACACCAGGCCCTGTCAGGGGGTAGGGGCAAGGGGAAGGAGAGCATTAAGACAAATACCTAATGCATGCAGGGCTTAAAACCTAGATGATGGGTTGTTAGGTGCAGCAAACCACCATGCCACATGTTCAGCATATGTATCCCAGAACTTAAAAGTAAAATAAAATAAAATAATTTAAAAAATAAAGTTATTGGGTTAAAGTAAGTGCAAATTTTAAAGATTTTCAAATGTATATTAACCAAATTGGTTTCCAGGAAGAGCTTACTCTTCCACAGTTTATGAGATGTGTCGGTTTTTCTGCCCTTTTGGCAACACAGGGAATCATTTGAAATTTTTGTGCCATCTTGGTTTATTATTTTAATTTTCATTTATTTTATTGTGAATGCAACTGGATTTTTAAAAAATGTGCTTAATGTATTTTATTATCATAATCATATTAAATTAATGTTTTGTATAAAGCTCCCACAGCAAAACCAAGCAAAAAAGAATATTGTCCTGTCTCTTTCTTCTACTTGCTGGATCACGGGTCCCATGAGCAGATGGGAAGGAGGCTGTGGGCTTTGATGGGTCTAGAGAGAAGTGTACATGCCCAGGATGGAGGGTCTCCTTCGGAGTCTTGGAGGGGCCATCGAGGGCTGAGAGAGACCGTGGTGGGGCAGGCAGCACCATCTAGCCTCGTCCGCAGAGGTGGCATTTTCCAGGCTCTGGCTACTATAAAGGTGTGGGTGACTTCTGAGGTTGGATCTGTGGGCCAACTCACAGGACCAAATGGTCATGGTTGGAAATGCAGATGCCTTCCCTGAGAAGTACCGGTGAAAACACGGTCTAGTGGCTCTCTGCTACTCCTGCTTGCTAAAAAATTTTTGTTTTGTGTGTAGTATAATATAAAATTTCCCATCTTGTCCATTACTAAGTGTACTGTCCAGTGGCACTAGGCACATCTATATTGTGTAATTATTGCTACTGCCCATCCTCAGAATCTTTCATCCTCCAGAATGGAAACTCCCTACCCATTGAACAATCACTCCTCATTTCCCGTCCATTCAGCCCCTGGCAAACTCCATGCTATGAATGGAGGCTCTATCCCTATGAATGCGGCTACTCTAGGTACCTAATGTAAGTGGATCCTACAGGACTTGTCCTTTCATGACGGGCTTATTTCACTCACGTGTTCAAGGTTCATCCATATGGTAGCATGCGTCAGAATTTCCTTCCTTTTTAAGGCTGACTCATATTCCTGTTTACTCTTGCAGCCCCCTTTGGGGCCTGCTGAGGCTTCTAAGTTCATGGAGGTGCCAGCGTTGTGCTGCGGACCCAACCTAAGACAAATCCACCCGGGAAAACCTCAAGGAATTGAGCTACAGGGTCTTCCTCACTGTCCTCCCCTCCATCCCTCTCAGGTCCCCAGAGGAGGCCAGGAGGCCTCTCCTGATTCATCCGAGGAGGGTTTGGTGGGCTGGGAAGTGTCCTTCCGCTTACTCAGAGCTTCTCAGAAGCCAAAGCTCTATCTTTTCCATCTAACGGGTTCTCTCCCTGTTTTTGAGGGGAGGTGGTGGTGGGGTTTGTGACAGTATGAAAATGGTAAAGGCAGGCACAAAGGGCAACCATACAGGAAAACATCTGTTACCAGGTGAAAATTCCCCTTTAAATAAATGTAGGCTGGGCACAGTGGCTCACGCCTGTAATCCCAGCACTTTGGCAGACTGAGGTGGAAAGATTGCTTGAGATCAGGAGTTCAAGACTAGCCTGGGCCACATAGTGAGACCACATCTCTACAAAAAATATAAGAAATTAGCTGGGCATGGTGGCATGCACCTGTCCTACCTACTCAGGAGGCTGAGGTGGGAATATTGCTTGAGCCTAGGACCTATGATTGCGCCACTGCATTCTAGCCTGGGCAACAGAGACCCCGTCTCTAAAAAAAAACGCGTAGAATTTGAATACTTTTATTTTTTTTTGAGATGGAGTCTCGCTCTGTCACTCAGGCTGGAGTGCAGTGGTGTGATCTCAGGTCACTGCAACCTCCGCCTCCCAGGGTCAAGCAGTTCTCCTGCCTCAGCCTCCTGAGTAGCTGGGATTACAGGCATCACACCTCTTTGGAAAAGCAGGCAACTGAGATGGAATAGTCATTCTAGTCCTGTTCAGGATTTAAGAAAACACGAATACTTTCGCCTTCTCCTACTCTCATGAAGCTGAAATAGCTTATTTGTATAGCTCCCACCTTAGGTGTGAACTTTAAATTAAACATGGTGTTATCAGTTAATGTAAGAGAAACCCATCCAGCGAGGGGAGCGAGGCAGCTATAAAACCAGGTGGAATTGAATGCTTATAAAAGAGGTTCAACAATGTGATCTTCATGTCCTGGACTCCTGGGAGATTTTCCTTGAACTGGTTCACGTAGTCAAAAGCCTTACATTCTTTTCTGAAGGACAGTTGAGATCATTTTAATCATAATGGAGACTATATGCCGTGAAAGTCTTTAAAAGAATGAGGGAGAGAGTTTGCACGGTGAAGGATATAGAGCAGGCCGGCTTTGAGCTCACATTAGCATGCACCACCTCTTGTCTGGAAGCACCGCGTACCCTCACCAAGACTCACGATAACTACGAAAAGTGAAGCGAGGCTGGAAGAGAGGCCACGGGTGTTAAGCATGTTAACATTTCCATTACGTCTAAAAGCAGAAAATGGAACAAATAAAGCAGGTTGGGTTTTCTTCCCCCAGTATAATGTATGCCAGAATGTCACAAGAACTCATTGTCTGCAGTGAATACAAAAATATGGGCAATTCAGGCTGAACAATGGAAACATTGGTGATTCCATAAAAGCATCCCATTCGCATTAAGTTCATCTGGCTTGGTTTTACCCTTATTTTTCCCCCCAATAAAGCTGTTTCTTGAATAATATGATCTTTAAAGTTTAAGCTGCATATGGAAGTGCTGCTTCTTTTCCTCGCCACTTTCTCTGGTTCTGAAATGCAAGAAATGCAGAATAAAAGACAATTGAACCATCGTATTTGTTTTTTTCTGCCCCTTCTCTCCGGTTAAATGCTGTTGTGATTTTGATGCAAACATCCTAGTAATTTTCACAGGAAGTGGATGCAGGGATCCTAGCAGTGTGTCTGTTCAATGGTACTGTTAGGCGTCTTTTTGTTCAAAGGAGGACTTGTTCCAACGCCCTGGCACCGGTCCAGCGCAGGCAGCCCGGGGACTTGGTGGGCCACTAGGGCAGGTGGTCCAGGAGCTGGACTGTGCACTTAAAGGGGAGGCTGGGTGGTCTTTTCTTTCTACTCGGGATCTCCTGCTCTTAGAAGACCGGGCTTTGGGACTGAGTCTTTGAGGGCTCAGAAGTGACTTTGACCTTGAGCTGACATTTTTAGAGTGAACGAGCTTGCTGAAAGGATGGCAATGTGGAATGTTTGGCTCTCCCCATGATTACAGAGTTGAGTTTAACAGACAGAGGGAGTAAAAAGAAGACAGCATTTGAGTTTTTGTGTCTTCATCCTATTCCTTTCTGCCCTGCATTGAAAATGACTGCCAATTGAGAATGAAACAAATTGTGAAAACTCGCCTCCTCGATCACTTACCCCTGGCCTCAGGGCCCAGAGCTGGAACAAATTAGGATGACTTTGACATTAGGCACAGGACATAAAGCCACAAAAAGATTATCTATCCACAAAGAAGCAGAACCTTTGGGTAGACCCATACATATATCTAAACAAAACATTGCGTTTTCAACACAGCAACAAAACCATCTTTCTCAGTTCAGTGGAGGTTTGTTTGACGTTCTCAGCCTTGTTTCCTTTTTTTTTTTTTTTTTTTTTTTTGAGACGGAGTTTTGCTCTTGTTACCCAGAATGGAGTGCAATGGCGCGATCTCGGCTCACCGCAACCTCCGCCTCCTGGGTTCAGGCACTTCTCCTGCCTCAGCCTCCTGAGTAGCTGGGATTACAGGCAAGTGCCACTAAGCCCAGCTAATTTTTTGTATTTTTAGTAGAAACGGGGTTTCACCATGTTGACCAGGATGGTCTCGATCTCTTGACCTCGTGATCCACCTGCCTTGGCCTCCCAAAGTGCTGGGATTACAGGCGTGAGCCATCGCGCCCAGCCTCAGCCTTGTTTTCTTATCCCTGTATTCTCTTTGTTTTCTCTCTTTCCCTTCCTTCCTTCCTTCCCCCCTCCTCCCTCCCTTCCTCCCTTCCTTCCTCCCCTCTCTCTCTCTCTCTCTCTCTCTCTCTCTCTCTCTCTCACTTTGCTGATCCTTCTGACTCTTGAGTCAGGATACATGGCAACACTCAAGACTGCCTTCACACCCTTTCCTTTCCCCAGTGACAATGGCTCCCAGACATCTTTCTCAGGGCTGCAGTTTGAACGCACATAATGAGCTGATGGCTGGAAAAGTTGAGAGGCCAAATTATTTCAGAAAATTTATTAATTTAAAAAAGGATTTCATATTTTACCCAAATAGAAAATGATAGATACCCATGTACCCACCAGCTTAATCTATGTTAGCATTTCCCGTTTTTCTTCAGATCTCCCATTCTCTCTCTCTCTCTCAAACACACACACACACACACACACACACACACGCACACTTATTATTTTACTGCTTGTGCTCTTGAACTCTAGCTTGTGTTAGAGTCCCCTGGAGAAACTGTGAAGAGGAAGATTCTGAGTTCCAAGTCCAGGAAATTGGATTCAACAGGATGGTGGTGGTGGGGAGGTAACCCACATCTACTCTTTCTCCTGGTGTGTTAGCTTTTAGTAGTAATTGTAACAGTAGTTGCAGCAATGTATTTTTCTTTTTTGCAAATCCTTTGTATCTTATAGTAATTTTGACTTACAGAGGGGTTGCAAAAACAGTATAGGAGTTCTGTTTATCCCTCACCCAGGTCACCCTACTGTTAACGTTTTATGCATTCATAGTGCAACGGTCAAAAACAGGAACTTACCACGGAGGCAATGCTAGTGACTGAGCTCCAGGCCTTATCTAGATTCTCTCAGCTCTTCCGCTGTGTCCTTTTCCTGTTCTTGTATGGAATTCAGGACCCCACATTGCATTGTCATGCCTCTGCAGTGTCCTCTCATCTGTGATGGTTCCTCTGTCTTTCTTAGTCTTTCATGACCTTGGCAGTCTTGAAGAGTACTGGTCAGTTATATATACTGTAGAATGTCCCTCAATCTGGGTCTCTTGCACATTTGCTTCTTAAGAAGAACCCAAGTTTCCCTGCCTCGGGCTGTCCTCAGACCACGTTTTGGAAGCACTGCTTTATACCTGGTTCTGGATCAAACTTTTTCCAGGTTGATCCCCCTATGGTTCATAAACATTGAAATTCCGAAATAAAATCCATCCTCCGGATTTGGGAGCTCTTCACCTTTGGAGATAACCAAAAGCGTGTGTTCTAAGCCTTGACATGTTTTGAACAATTCCAATGAACTGTACCAAATGCATGGCTTTCTAAAGCGACTACTTTGCAGAGAGAGACACTCCTTGGAGACATGAAGGAAAGAAAGCTTTTAAGAGATGGCAGGGACTGGAGAACTTATCGAATTCTGTCTCTCTTCATGTCACACAGGAGAAGACAGGCCCGTTACAGGGACATGATTCGCTCAAGCTCTCAGAACTGGTTGTTGGAAGAACCAGCAATAGAAACCAGGTTTACTCGTTTTCAGCCTCAGGTTCTCCACACCCCTCCGCCCCATTGTTGTTTAGAAGCAGTTGCTTTATCACCCCTAGCAGCAGTGATGAGCTCACACCCCTCCCTGGGCTGGTCCAGGACACAGATGGGCACAGGGCTGAGGGTGGGGCTCCTCGTGGAGGTGGGCAGGGGGCACGCTTTGCAGCTGGTGTCATCTCCAGGTGGCGCCGCTGCTCCTGGCTGCACCCGCCAGCCTCAGATCCGACCTTGCAGAGCTTGCTGCACGGCCCCACATTTTGGAAACAGAACTTTCTCCCAAGTTGCAGGAAGTTTTGTTAAGCCAGCACAGAGGTGGGGGTTGCTCATGGCATGAAGAGTGACTCCAGCAACGAGGAATGTGACCGGGTAAGTGCGGCAGCCTCCTGACCGGTGAGCGAACAAACGAACAAACGGAAGATGTGGGGGCTGGTTCTACAAAGTGCCTCAGGGTCACTGCTCCCCGTGCAGATGAACCAAACCATCAACAAGACAGAGTTTCGCTCTTGTTACCCAGGCTGGAGTGCAATGGCGTGATCTCGGCTCACCACAACCTCCGCCTCCTGGGTTCAGGCAATTCTCCTGCCTCAGCCTCCTGAGTAGCTGGGATTACAGGCACGCGCCACCGTGCCCAGCTAATTTTTTGTATTTTTAGTAGAGACGGGGTTTCACCATGTTGACCAGGACGGTCTCGATCTCTTGACCTCGTGATCCACCCACCTCGGCCTCCCAAAGTGCTGGGATTACAGGCGTGAGCCACCGCGCCCGGCCCAACCGAGGTTTCTTTAGAGCTTTTATGCTCATGAGTTACATTTTGCATTAGGAACCGAGGGTACACACAGTGCTATGCTATAAAAACATTAAATGCGAAACTGCTATCTTCTGAATGTCAGAGAATCCCACATAAATATGGTTAAAGAAATACATGAACCCTTTAGAAAAGGGGTCTCAACAAAGCACTCTGCCCACCTATTCAGTGGGGAGGTGGGTCCAATGGTGGCGACAATGATTTTCACGGATGCGGTTCAAGGCTGTTGTGAGCAGATGCACAAGATTCACGAGGGACTGCAGCCCCTGGTGGGGCTGGGTTCAAGCATTCTGAGGGCCCCGCCTGAAATCCATGCTCCCATTATCAAGGAAACCACTTTCGTTCCTGGTCCTCCTTGAGAATCTGCGTTCAAGGTCGTTATGGATGCTCTGTAATTGTGAAGGCTCTTTCAGGTCTACCCTTCCCACGTGACGGGATGGTTTGATTGGGTCTCGTGTGCTCAGGGTGAGCTGGGTTTGTATAACCAGCAGTGACTGTTCTTCACTGGAAAATGCTCAGACCCTTGGGGCCAAAACCTGTTTCTTTATCTATAATAAAGGGAGAGTCCTCAAGTCATCTGGGTAGATCATCTTAAAAAAGAGGACTCTTCTATTTTATAGTTTTCCAAATAGTGAGGGATAAGTGGTCAGAGTCAAACATGTAAACTCTTTGTCCCCTCAGCAAAACAACAAACAAACAAATGACAAAGCCCCTCTTGCCAGCATGGGGGGACTCTTGCAACGTTTGGGGGTGGGTTTAATCTCCCTGGGCTGGGATAGACCTTCCTCCCCTTTGCACTTCTAGAGGCTTCAGTGTTAGAGGATGGCAACGCCTTCAAATTCAATCACTTCTGTACAGCTTCCTACATTTTTGCTATATTCACAAATCATTTACATTTACTTTGTAATTTTCATTAAATAGACTTTAAACCAATTTAAAAAAATGTACTTAGCCATAGCCAGTGGCTTTCAAAGTTGAATATGTATCAGAATCACCTGGAGGTCTTGTTCGATGACATATGGCTGGATCTTCCCCTCAGGGTGCAGTAGGTCTGGGGAAGGCCTGAGAATTTGGATTTTATCAATTTCTCAGGTGATTCTGATGTTGCTAATCAGAGGGCTACACTTTGACAACTACTATTCTAAGCAATAGTATCCCAGGAATCATGGATTTGTTATGGCTTTTTAAAAAAGTGTATGTTGACTGGGCACAGTGACTCACACCTGTAATTCCAGCCTTAGGGAGGCTGAAGCAGGTAGATCACCTGAAGTCAGGAGTTCAAGACCAGCCTGGCCAACATGGTGAGAACCCATCTTTACTAAAAATACAAAAATTAGCCAGGTGTGGTGGCAGGCGCCTGTAATCCCAGCTACTTGGGAGGCTGAGGCAGGATAAGTGCTTGAACCTGGCAGGCAGAGGTTGCAATGGGCTGAGATCGTATCATTGCACTCCAGCCTGTCTCAAAAAAAAAAAGTGCGTGTTGGTTAGATTGCAATTAGAAGCATGGAGACATTGAGAAGTGGGCAATAAAGCCGCTTTTCATGAAGTAGTGAGATCCCCTCCCTGCAGTGGGTGTTCTTGCGAAGGAGACTTGGTCAGCGTGGCAGTGCTGCCAGCTGGCTGTCACACACCCCCTCGTGTGGGTGTGCTTAGTGATAGAGCCAAGGGCTGATATCCTAGCTGGCTTTGTTGTAGGCACAACTTGGGCCAACTTCTCACCCCTCTTTGTCCCCCAATCTTCCAGTATAAGCAGGGAGGTGACGACACTGACTGACATCTAAAGGTTCTGCTGCTCCATTTTGGGATCTTTTTGAAGGTGGTTGCCCGATGGAAGCAGCCTCCAGAAGTGTGGCCGGAATCCCACTCTGCGGGGTGGTGGGGGCACTGTGATGTTTCAGGTATCAGCACTTTCTGAACTGCACGCGACAAAAACCCACCTCAAACTGGCTTGAGCAAGAAAGGAAACTTATTAGCTCGTGTCACTGAAAAATGTAGGTCTGGATTCAAGTTTGGCTGGATCCAGGGAACAAAAGGTTGCCATCTACTTGGTCTCTCAGTCTCTTTTGCTTTCACTTGCCTGCTCCATCCCCAGGCAGTTTCCTCCCAGGCAAAGGCAAAATGGTCACCAGCAGCTCCAGGCCTATGTCCTGCCAACTTAGCGCCTCTTCTCAAGGGTTTCAGCAAAAGTCCCAGCACTGACTCTCACCGGACTATATTAAGCACCCATCACTGAATCCATTACTCACTGGAGCAGATACAGATTATGTTGATTGGCCAGTCTTGGATCTGGTTCCTGCTCCTGAAGTGGTGAGGTATCACTTACACCGAAGAGTTGAGGAGGTGTGGTTTTCCAAAGCATGTTATCAGGAGCTATTACTAGAGAACAAAAGTATGATGGGAAGGAAAAAACCCACAGCCATCCTCGCAGGTTCATGTGCATCAGTGGTGATCAAAGGGTGTTCCCTGGATCGAATGGGAAGCATCAGCGTCACACAGGAGCTTTTAGAAATGCAATCCGTGGCTGGGTGTGGTGGCTCATGCCTGTAATCCCAGTACTTTGGGAGGTCAAGGTAGGAAGATAGCTTGAGGCCACAAGTTTGAGACCAGCCTGGGCAACATAACAAGACGCTGTCTTTACAAAAAATTTAAAAATTAGTTGGTGTGGTGGCCTGCATCTGTGGTCTCAGCTACTTGGGAGGCTGAGGCAGGAGGATTACTTGAGTCCTGGTGTTTGAGGCTGCAGTGAGGCATGATTGTGCCGTTGTGCTCTAGCCTGGGAGACAGAGTGAGACATTATCACTAAGGAAAAAACAAAAAGGAACAGGAAGAAAGAAATGCAATTCTCAGGCCCAGCTGTGCAGTCACTGATGTAAACCGGAGGATCTCCACCCTGACTTTAATTTGAATCACCTGGGGAATTTTATACCATCTAGATTCTACTCCCAACCAATTTTACCAAGGCAGGGAGGGGATGGGGATCCAGTCATTGGTGTTTAAAAAAATGTTTCTCCAAATAATTCTCAAGGCAGCCAAGGTTGACAGAACCACTAGCTCAAACAAACTCTTGTTCTCTGCTACTTCTCATTTATGAAACGGCAGTAAACAAGACTGTGGACATTTTTCTGTTGAGAATGGTGGTGCATTAAAGCAGTGACTTGGGAGGTGGCAACTTGAGCTGAGGATGTGGCCGTTTTTAGTTTTTCTAATACACATTAAAATCAATATAGAACTACTGATAAAAGTTTCTTCTGAGTACCAGCTGAAGTTACCTTGTGTGCTATTAAGTATCCCTGGTGTAATGGCAGGAACACTGGATTTCAATCCAGAAGACTTGCAGTTGAAAGCCAAGTTTTGTGCTAGCTTGGAGAAGCCAGGCAATCTCTCTTTATTTGCATGATGGAAAAGATCCCAGACACTTTTAAACCCAAAACAGAGAGATGAGTGATGGCTTCAGTGGAGATGATATGTGGGATGAAAACAGCCATTAAAGACAAGCACAAAAACCAAAAATACAAACAGGCAGTGGGATGGTTAGAATGGAATTACAGAATGTCTGTTGCTTTCTCATCTTTTCTTTTGTTTTTTGTTTTTTGGTGTTTTTGGAGACAGAATTTCACTCTGTTGCCTAAGCTGGAGTGCAGTGGCATGATCTCGGCTCACTGCAAACTCAGCCTCCTGGGTTCAAGCAATCTTCCTGCTTCAGCCTACCGAATAGCTGGGACTACAGGCGCATGCCACCACACCCAGATAAGTTTTGTATTTTTAGTAAAGATGGGGTTTTGCCATGTTGGCCAGGCTGGTCTCGAACTCCCAACATCAAGTGATCTACCTACTTCGGCCTCCCAAATTGTTGGGATTACGGGCGTAAGCCACTGTGCTTGGCCCACCAGAATGTCTGTTGCTTTCCACGGGCTCAGTTTTTTGGAGAATTGCAAAAGCCTATGTGGAGGAAGGATTTCAGGTGGAAAAGGAAGAAATGACATTGGTGAGCTGGCTAGCACTGAGGGTACAGGATGGAGAGAGTATGCAGGAGTTGACTGAATCCAGAAAAAAGTTCTGGATTTAGCTTCATTCAGGCAGGAAGTCAGCCCCTGAAGCAGACATGTGACGGACAAAGTGTGAAATGCAGAAGCTCAGAGCAGAGGTGTCACTGGGAACCCAAGAAAGGGGCTGGAGATCCCAGATGGCAGGCAGTTGAGGGCTTTCCTGGGTATTTCCACTGAGAAAAAAAGGAAGGCAAAAAGAGACTCAAGCAACTCTGAGGAGAGAGCAACTGTTTTAACGTGGAGATGCTCAGACCAGCATTTCAAGCTTGGGGAGCTGGATGGGTGGGCAGTGGCAGAGTCAATAGAGCGGGACCTGTGGAACGCGACGACCTGGGGGGAAACGCCTGTGTGAGTGGCAGAGGATAACGTGTAAGAAGGACGGGGTGCTTGTCCCCCAGGAACTCTGACCGAATGGAGTCTTTCCAGGGCTGAGCGCCAGAAAATAGACAGACCCAGGCTCTGCCCCAGGTTTCCAGCCGACTGCACTTCACCATGTGCCCTGTTGGACTCTGACCTCCTGTTCTCACACTGAGGCATTTCAGCCATGGTCAGTGTTTATTTAAGTTACTTCCCCTTGAGTTCACTGGCACAAAACACTGCCTGGTAGGCAAGTACTGCCTGTGCCCCATGGGATCTGGGACGGTGCCCACGAGTGTGGGTCCAGGGGCATCAGAAGTGCAATGTCCAGGCTCTCTGCTCTGTGCAGAGGCTCCCGCAAGGCCAGAGTGCTATGAGGGGTAGAAGAATGCCTGGTTTACATTTCGATTTTAAAGATATTATTCAAATGCGGTACCATTTTTTCAGATATGAATTCAATTTTGCCCATTACATATGAAATTAGTCATCTCATAGTCTGCATTCTGTTTCATCGTTTGGAATTTTAAACACAAATAAAAACTCCAAGTGGTCCCACGGAGACAGAACTAAAATAACTCAAAGTTTGCATCTTGGCCTCTCTAGGCATCCTGCTATCATTGTTTATTTGGAATCTACTGTTCACAGTGAATCTGCGACATCCCAGGACTTGGCTTGTGATTGCACCTGAAGGACAGGCAGCTCAGGCAACACAGACGTAGAAACCCACATTTGAAACAGCCTGAGTCCACACAGGTCAGGCGCTGGCTGTAGAACTGAGAATTCTCTGAATTAACTTCCGGGTAGGATGTAACGTTTATTAAAGGTTCTGTAATATAAAATATGCAAATTTGAAGCTTACATTTATTTATATAAAATTACAACTCATCAGTAATCATCGTGACTTATTTAGACCTTTGATCAACAAAGTATGTATTTCTTTTTAGAGAGGAGGATTTTATTCCTGATCTCTTTAAGAATTGCTGGGCCATGATAATAAAAAGCAGAAGACTTTTTATCAGGATTATCATTATTGTTAACTTTTCTACAGACAGTGCCCTGAGGACCTGCCCTTGGTACATCACTGACTCACAAGGTGGTTATGAGGATTAAATGAATTACAACAATTAAAGCCCTTAGAGGAGGGCTCAATATTAGCTATTACTGGTTTTTCTACAACACAAAAATCCCACTTCTGAAAGAATCCACAGGTATTTGATGAAGGCTGCTCATGAGGCTCAAAAATCCTTACATTAAGAAGATAGAAATAGGCCAGGTGTGGTGACTCATTCCTGTAATCCCAGCACTTTGGGAGGCCAAGGTTGGTGGATCGCTTGAGGTCAGGAGTTCAAGACCAGCCTGACCAACATGATGAAACCTCGTTTCTACTAAAAATACAAAATTAGCCGGTGTGGTGGCACATGCCTGAAATCTTAGCTACTTGGGAGGCTGAGACAGGAGAATTGCTTGAACTCAGGAGGTGGAGGTTGCAGTGAGCTGAGATTGTGCTATTGCACTCCAGCCTGGGCAACAAGAGTAAAACTCTGTCTCAAAACAAAAACAAAAACAGAAAACAAGGTGGAAATAGTCAAGGTTCTAAGGAAGAGTGATACTGGAGGACTTGACCTACCAGACAGCAAGAATAACCACAAAACTATAGTAACGAAATGTGATATTGTATAACCATATGCAGATAAACCAATGGAAGAGAGTCCACAGACAGACCCAGCAACATATGGAAACTTTCTATATACAGATGCTTAGAAAAAGTGTGGATTATTTAATAAATGGTGCCAAACCAATTGTTTATCTATATGAAAAAGGTGAAATTAGATCCCTATCTGACAATGGATTGAAAAAAAATGAGCACAGTAGAATGTAAAGATTTTCCAAAAAATTGTAGGATGCCTAACCTCAAGGCAGCGAAATTTTTCTTATACATCACAAACGTAGTGCTGGCCAAATAAGAAAAGGCTGAACAAACGAAAGGTGAATAAAGGCAAAAAAGGATTCTTCATGTCATTTGTAATTAGTGAAATGCAAATTCAGTTAAAAAAATACTATTGTGTTTTTTCATGCTCCTTGGAACAGCAAAAAATGAAAGAATAATCTTTACCAACAAGTGTTGGTAAAGGTGTGATTTGCAAAGAATGATTGAACATTGGTGGTTGGTGTGTAAATTGGTGCAATCAGTTTGGAAAATAATTAGGTAATATCTTAAAAAAATGAACACTGCATATCCTAGGGCCTAGCAATTCCAATTTCAATATCTTCCCCAAAGATATTCTTGTACACTATAGCAGGTGACAGGAAAGAATATTCATAGTTGCATTGCTCTATAATTAAAAACATTTGTATTGTAAAATATAACATATTTACAGAAAAGTGAAACTTCTATGTAATCATCACTGGGCAAACAAACATTGCTAATCCCTGAAAGACACCTGCATTCAGCCTCATGATCTCAAATCTCTCCCCGTCTCTTTCCCTAGGTAACTACCATCCTTACTCATATTGTAATCATTTCTTTGCTTTTGTTCATAATTTTCTCAAGTAGTTATGAAGTCCTAAACATACAATTTTCTCTTGCCTGTTTTTGAACTTTCTGTAGGTGAAACCATACATTATATACTTTTCGGCATCTGTTTTTCTAACTCAACATTATATTTTTGAGATTCATCCATATTATTGGATTATGGCTCTAGTTTGTTTGTTTGTTTGTTTATTTATTTATTTGAGATGGAATCTCTCTGTGTTGCCCAGCCTGGAGTGCATGGTACGATCTTGGCTCTCTGCAACCTCTGTCTCCTGGGTTCAAGTGATTCTCCTGCCTCAGCTTCCTGAGTAGCTGGGATTACAGGTGCACACCACCACACCTGGCTAATTTTTGTATTTTTGGTGGAGACAGGGTTTCACTATGTTGGCCAGGCTGGTCTTGAACTCCTGACCTCAAGTGATCCTCCCACCTAGGCCTTCCAAAGTGCTGAGATTACAGTCATGAGCCATAAATGGTGCCTGGGAAGTTTATTTATTTGTATTGTTTTTATGGTATTGTATTGTATGACTATGCCTCAACTTATTGTTCTATTCTAGGTTCATGAACATTGGGGTTGTTCCAGATTTGGGCTAATAGGGACATTATATTAATTGCATTTCCTTGGTTACTAAGACATCCTTCATATGTCTGTTGGCTATTTGGATTCCCTTTTCTGAAGTGCATATCAGGGTTTTAGGGGGCTCATTTTTCTATGTTTTGTTTATTCCTTACTGATTTAAGACATTCTCTATGTATTGAGCTCTCTGTCAGTTTTATGTGCCCCTCGTGTTTTTTCCCACTCTGTGGCTTGCCTTCTAACTCTGTTAATGTTGTCTTTTGATGAAGAAAATTCTTATTTTGAATGTACTCAAACTTATCAGTTTTTTTTTACTTTCTAAAAGCTTTTTTTTTCTTGTTTTTTTCAACTTGTTTTGCACATATACCCCACCTGGAATTGAATTTTGTGTATGGTTTGAGGTAGGGGTCTCATTTCATGTTTTCCTTGTGGATACTCAATTGTCCCAGCCACATACATTTTTAAAATAGTTTTCTTCTCTATTTTCCTTCAGTTTTGTCTTTGTCATAAATCAAGTGTCCATAGATATCTGGGTCTCTTTAAGAACAGTCTATCCTATTCTATTAATCTATTATCTGTCCTTGAACAAATATTAGACTGCTTTAATTAATGTAGTGTTATTTTAACTCTTGATACTGGGCAGAACAAATCCTCTCTCTTCTTTGTTCTTTAGGAGTAGCTTAACTACTTTTGGGCTTTTCATTTCCATATACATTTTAGAATCTGCTTGTTGTGATTTCAGTTGGGACTGCAGTAAATCTAAACCCAAGTTCATGTAGGATTGGTATTTTTATGACATTGAATCCTTCAGTGCATGAATATGGTGTTGCTTCTCATTTATTTAGGTCTTCCTTAATAAAAATTTATAGTTTTCTGCATAGAGGTCTTGAAATTTTTTGTTAAATTTATTCCTAGGTACTTGATATTCCTTTCAATGCAAATGTAAATGGTACACTTTTTCTTTTAAATTAATATTCTAGCTGTTACTAACACAGAGAAATGCAGTTGATTGTTGTATAATGAGTAGCCTTGAGAAACTCATAGTTTCTAATATCTTATAGATTCTGTTAGTTTTTCTATGTATTCAATCATTATCTTCAAAATAGCAATAGTTTTCCTCTTTCCTTTTTAAATCTTTATGCTTTTTAGTATATTTTTCTTGCCTTATTCTATTGACTGAAACCTCTACTCTAAATGTTGAAAGGAAGTGGTTATTATGGGCATCTTTGTGCTTATCCTTATTTCCAAAGTATTTAATATTTCATTATGAAGTTTAATATTTGCTGAAGATTTATTGTAGGTAAACAATATCACATTAATAATTCCCCTTCTGATTAACGACTTAAACATAAGACCCAACACCATAAAAACCCTAGAAGAAAATCTAGGCAAAACCATTCAGGACACAGGCGTAGGCAAAGACTTCATGACCAAAACACCAAAAGCAATGACAACAAAAGCCAAAATAGACAAATGAGACCTAATCAAACTCCACAGCTTCTGCACAGCAAAAGAAACAGTCTTTAGAGTGAATCGGCAACCAACAGAATGGAAAAAAATTTTTGCAGTCTACCTATCTGACAAAGGGCTGATATCCAGAATCTACAAAGAACTGAAACAGACTTACAAGAAAAAAACAAACCCATTCAAAAGTGGGTGAAGGATGTGAACAGACACTTTATAAAAGAAGACATACATGAGGCCAACAAACATATGAAAAAATGCTCATCATCACTGGTCATTAGAGAAATGCAAATCAAAACTACATTGAGATACCATCTCACGCCAGTTAGAATGGCAATCATTAAAAAATCTGGAGACAACAGATGTTGGAGAGGATATGGAGAAATAGGAACACTTTTACATTGTTGGTGGGAGTGTAAATTAGTTCAACCATTGTGGAAGAGAGTGTGGCGATTCCTCAAGGACCTAGAAATAGAAATTCCATTTGACCCAGCAATCCCATTACTGGGTATATATCCAAAGGATTATAAATCATTCTACTATAAGGACACGTGCACACGAATGTTCATTGCAGCACAGTTTACAATAGCAAAGACCTGGAACCAACCCAAAAGCCCATCGATGATAGACTGGACAGCGAAAATGTGGCACATATACACCATGGAATATTATGCAGTCATAAAAAATGATGAGTTCGTGTCCTTTGTAGGGACATGGATGAACCTGGAAACCATCATTCTCAGCAAACTGACACAAGAACAGAAAATCAAACACTGCATGTTCTCACTCATAGGAGGGTGTTGAACAATGAGAACACATGGACACAGGAAGGGGAGCATCACACATTGGGGTCCGTGGAGGGGAAATAGGGGAGGGACAGCAGGGGGTGGGTAGTTGGGGAGAGATAGCATGGGGAGAAATGCCAGATACAGGTGATGGGGAGGAAGGCAGCAAATCACACTGCCATGTGCGTACCTATGCAACAATCTTGCATGTTCTTCACATGTACCCCAAAACCTAAAATGCAATAAAAAAATAATAATTCCCCTTCTTTTTCTAGTTTGCTGATAGTGTTTATTTAAAATAATAATAGAACATTATATGTTATAATTGCTTTTTTCATCTGTGAAACAATCATGTGTTTTTGCTTTACATTCTCAATGTGATGAAGTACATTGATTGATTTTTTTTAACATTAAGCCAGCTTTGTGGTTTTGAAATAAACTAAATTTAGTAATGAAGTATCCTCTTATTTCATATCCCTGGATTCAGACTGCCTTTTTCTGTTGTTTAGAATGTTTGCATCTACATTCATATATGAAATTCATCTGTCATCTCTTCTATGAATTAAGGTTTCAAGTCTATGTTAGTCTCAAAAATGGGTTGAAGAATATACCTTCTTACATTTTCTGAGAGTCTAAAAGATTGGCATTATTTCTCACTTAAATATTTTGTGAAATTTACACATGTGCAACTTTATTACATAAAAAGGGCCATCTTCCAAATTACATTAAAATCTACACAATTGTATAAAATTTCAATTGTAATAAATTATAATCATGTAAAATTATAACCACATAATTAAAAAATTTCAAATTGCAAATAGATAAAAATCACATAAATTACAATTTTACAAAAATTACATAAAATTGCATGACAAAATCTTCCCCAAAACAGGCTTTGGAGTCAGATTGTCTCTGCATGAATTTCGGTGCTGATGGCAGGCTGTGCAATCTTGCGCCCATCTCTTTACTCCTCTGAGCTCTCAATGTCCTTCTCTACCATGTGGGTTTGCTAATGGTTCCTCTACCTCCTTCAGATGTCAAGAGGAGTAAGTCAAACAGGGATATGTAAATCAATTCACCCTGAGCTTGGTCTAGAAAAGGTGTTTAATATTTGGTAACAACATTCATGATTATATGTTAATAATTTAATTATTCACTCAAGTGTTTATTGAGCACCTATCGTGGGGCTGGGCACACTAGATACTGGGGAAGCAAAAGGTGGCAAAATTGGATGTGGTCTTTCACGCACTCGGAGCAAGGATTCAGCGTCTGTTCCTGCAGACCCACCCCCACTGAAATGAAATGGAGGCCGATGTTTACCGTGCCACTTCTGTGCACCTCTTTTGAGCTCTGCATACTGCTTTTGTGCCAGACAAGCAAGAATCAATGAAAGCAGCCATTTCTGCCAGGTGGCAATCAGGGCCTAATATTGAGCTCTTCGGAAACCAACTCATAGCAGTCACATGCAAGGGCTACTTCCTTTAGGAAAGGAAGGAAGAGGTCTTGCTTTTCCTAAGCTAGCTTCCCCGGTTATATTTCTCAACAAGGGCCAAATGTGTCATACAAAGGACTGTTTCCATTGTCCCTGTTTTCCCAGTTTCCTCCCAACCCCACCAGCTTCTCTGCTGCTGCAGGGAGTTTACAGGAAACACGTGCACAAAAGGAAGAACTTGCTGAGACCCTGGCAAACTGGAAACAGAATCCAGGTAGCTGAGGTCTAATCCTCCACTTCCCCAGGTAATTTCTCTCCCTTGAGTGTGAACTTGTGAAATCAATAGTTTTCAGGTGGCCCATGGCTCCTCCAGTATTCCTGGTAATCTTTACACCAGTGCCTTTTTTCCTGTGTGCCATATGTGGCTTTGAGTCTCCACTACACGTTTCTCAGATGGGTTTGTGAGGCCTCAGGAATAATACCTATTTATTGGCTTTGTGTGAGGATTCAGTGAGACACGTTAGGAATGCAGTGATGTCTGGTTGGCAGCACAGAATAAGGCTCATTTATGGAATTGGTTGTTGGGTCAGGTGGGGCAGTCTATCTGCAGATACACAGATACAGAGATCAACGAACATATAGACGGAGCTAAAGCTACAGATAGATGCACGTGTACACATACATACAGTATATTCACATATGTGTTAATTCAACATTTTTTTCTTTTTTGAGACAGAGTCTCAGTGCATCACCCAGGCTGGAGTGCAGTGGTGCAATCTTGGCTCGCTGTAACCTCCAACTCCTGAGTTCAAGTGATTCTTGTGCCTCAGCCTCCCTAGTAGCTGGAATTACAGGCATGTGCCACCATGCCCGGCTAAGTTTTTTTTTTTTTTTTTAGTAGAGACAGTGTTTTGCCACGTTGGCCAGGCTGGTTTTGAACTCCTGACCTCAAGTGATCTGCCTGCTTTGGCCTCCCAAAATGCTGGGATTACAGGTGTGAGCCACCATGTCTGGCCTAATTCAACATTTTAACAAATAATCTAGTGCCTACTATGTGCGATTCACTGTATTCATATTTACACGAATGGGTCAATTATTAGTCCTATTTGTGAAATCCCTAAAAAGAATCGAACATCTGAGTTTCTGTAAGGAGTGTCGGAAAAACCGTTTTCCCAAATAAGCGAAGATGGAGCGATGGGACTTTTGGGGGTGGGCTTCACAGGTTACCTGCTAATCATTGATCTCAATGTAGGTCTAACCTGGACAGTGAGACATGGCCGTTCGCGGGCACTGCCGCAGAAGACCTGGCATTCTGCCTCCTTGTGGAGTCAGACTTTGGCCCACTGCAGTGTTTGCCATTGTGGGGGCATCAGATGCTGATGGGCGGAATGAATGTGGAGGAAGTTGGCTTCACTAAGGCAGGGAATGAATGGCCACCACTGCTTTTGTGCCAAAGGACTGAGCCTCCCTGGGAGAGTGGACAAGAACAGGCTGGAGGAGGGGTGCCCTTCATCATCTTGTGAGCATCTGGGCCAAGTTCAGGGCTGGTGCTCTCGTCCGGATAGATTCAGCTGGTGGCGCAGAGATCTGTGAGCTTGCTTTTGCGGGACTTTAATGACATATAAAAGCAGCATGAGGTGCTCCTGACTGTGGATTAATTTGGAGATGACTTTCTCTGTTGAAGAGTGGCAAGACTCTTGCAAGTTCTTAAAAATACACTTGTTTGGTATGAGAATAAAAAGCAGTGGCTGAAGAACCAGTCTTCTATGGGCAAGCCTTGTCTGGTAAGTTAAACAAATTCAGGCTGGGATTTAGAGGAATTTGTGCTCATGTAAGGATTAGGGCATGCCAAAGAAAAAACTTTAGTACGCAAAATTCTTACCGGGAGGCGATTTAGAAATACAGATACTTGCGTTTATTTGACAGATCTGGAGCAGTTCCTGTCTGCTGCAAAGGTTGCCACTACAGATGCCATTATGATTTCTGTTTGATTGTGGCCACCAAGCCTAAATGGGGGAACATCGGAACATGGGGATTTTTGCAACTCACGAATAACATTGTAAATGGAAGAGCTTGTTTTACTCCCTAAAAAGGAATAAAAAACTTGAGTTTATATGAGAAGTGTTAAAAATGTATTTCCCCTATGCCCTTGCCTTCTGGTTAATTCTGTTTTAAAATTGTAATTTAAAGCAAAATTAAAAGTAAGCCAGTGTTGTGGGGGCATGGAGTGGAATCCAAGAACCTGAGCCCCACTTCCCAAGGTGTGGACTTAGCTGGTCTGGGATAGATCCTAAATTCAGAATTTCTAACAAGCTCCCAAGTATGCTGATGCTGCTGGTCAGCACATCATACCTGGGATGGTACTGACTGAGAGGTTGTTAGTTTTCCATTTTTGAAGGAGATGGTAGTTCTCAAATTTGGCTGCATTAAAGTCAACTAAGACTTAAAAAAGTCCTAGACCAACAACAGCAGAAAGTCCTGTAAAAGCGAGCTCACGGATCTCTGCACCATCAGCTAAATCTGTCTGAAAGAGATTACCAGCCCTGAACTTGGCCCAGATGCTCACAAGACGATGAGGGCTGTGGGTCCAGGCATCTGTATTTTTAATAGCTTCCCACATAGTTCGGTGTGTAGCCAAGGTGAAGAACTGCCGCTCCAGGAGAAAATTATTTGAGGCAACAGAGACCAAAGGTCATAGTCATCATGAGGTGTCAGAATTGCTTTGGAGACCATGAATATTTTGTAACACTTCTGTCCTGTCTTGAAATTCACAGATTGTATAATCTACTTATGTATCATTAAAAAATTCTTTCTGTAATATAAAGGAGAAACAAAGAGAAGTTGAAAAAAGTAACTTTTGGTAAATATATATATGTACACATTATATATATATTTATGTATATATGTACACATTATATATATATTTATGTATATATATGTACACATTATATATATATTTATGTATATATGTACACATTATATATATATTTATGTATATATGTACACGTTATATATATATGTATATCTGACAGGTAAATACTTGAGCACAAGTTCTCTAGAAGACGTAATAAAGTACCCAGGTGTTTGTCCTGTAAGAACGTGACCCTGACAGCCCCAGATCCAGGCCAAGCCTGGAGCATAGGACCAGTGACTCAGACATTACTGGCTTGGTGTCATGGTGCCTTGGTTTTCCAAATTGGTGAAAAACGCTCAGTAAATTTCTGGACACAACAACACACCTTGACTGACTCTGGGTTCCTGCATATTCTGCTCATACTAAACCAGGCAATAATGCTCTGTGATTACATGTCAGAGAGTGAGGGTCTAGGGTAGCGTAATTAGCAACTAGTTGTTCACCAACATGCATTTTGGGCTCAATTCTGAGCATTTCAGAGATTCTAGCTTCCGTCTTCCTCCCCTAAAGGCAAGGATGTCTCCACTATCATTGAGCAATCACAAACGGCAAACTCGAGTGTCTCAGGGCTCCCCGTTGCACACTGACGTGGAATAAGGACTGCAGGTGAGCTCACTGAAACGCACTCGAGGCCAGTTTCACCTTCCACACGGGAGCAGCGTCCCGCGGACCAGGGCTGGTGGGCGAAACTGTGGTTTCCCACCCCAGATGGCTGCAGGCGCCAGTCCATTCAAGGGGTGGAGAGAGAAGGGCTGCGGGCTTCCAGCCACGCTTTACCCTCACTGAAAGTCTGGGTTCAGGTCCCACTCCCCGAGCGTGAAAAGGGACCCTTATAGAAGAGATAAAGAAGCTTCCTTCACATCCCTTGCACTCGCCCCCTCCCTCAAAGACAATCCTGGGAAATATTTAGCGATCTCCAGTGCCCTCTAGTGGCAGATACTTGTCATGCCAGGCACCAAAATATGGTTAATTTAATTTTTATTGTTTAAAAACCCACACAAGCCCATGTAGGTTTATATATTAACAACCTCAAGCTTTCCTGCATTTCCTTTTACCATCCCAATCTTGCTCCATCCTAGAGAGTAGTTACACTTTTTTCCTATGCATTTACAAATGATATATACGTATATTATATCTATGTTTCTATATGCTACATAGAGATGTAGACATGTAGAAATATATGTGCGTACATATAAAGTGTATCACTTATATAAACAAAATATATAAACAAAATATATTTTGTATGGAATA
Organism: Aotus nancymaae; assembly: GCF_030222135.1. Lineage (NCBI taxonomy): Eukaryota > Metazoa > Chordata > Mammalia > Primates > Aotidae > Aotus > Aotus nancymaae. The sequence continues at coordinate 4,172,490 of NW_026988412.1, read as the reverse complement.
TATGTATATATATTTTATATTTACAAATGTAAAAAATATTTAAAAACTATATAAATATATAAAAATATAATACATTTAATTATATATTTATACAACATGTTTATATAAAGTTTATGTTTATATTGATAATATATTTTTATGTACTGTATAAAGTCTGAAATATATTGTATAGGGTTTATTTATTTATTTACTGAGTCAGGGTCTTGCTCTGTTGCCCAGGCTAGAGTGTAATGGCACCGTTCACTGCAGCCTCGACCTTCTGGGCTCAAGGGATCCTCTCACCTCAGCCTCACAAGTAGCGAGGAATACAGGTGTGAGTTACTATGCCCGGCTAATTTTTTGTAGAGACAGGGTCTCCCTGCGATGCTCAGGCTGGTCTTGAGCTACTGGGTTCAAGTGATCCTCCCATCTTAGCCTCCCAAAGTGCTGGAATTACAGGTGTGAGCCACACGCCCAGCCTGAGGTTTTTAAACACAAACGTGATCTGACTGTTTAACTGCTGCATAGCGTTGTGCAGTGTGAAAATAACTTGATTTGTCTGATTTCTACCCCCTACAGATGGACATTTAAATGACTTTCATGTATCTTCCATTATAAGAATAGTTTGTACATGCGTGTGAGTTTTTCTATAAGAAACACTTCCAGCTTTTCATTTAAGTCAGAGACTCAAATCTGAAATGCAAAAGCTTGTAAAACTGTAAGGTGTTATCATCCCGCCAAAGGAACGAGGTGAGGGGAAGTTTTATAAACTTGGAACGGAAAAAAAAAGGCTGGATATGGGGGAGGGGTGGGGAGCGGGGGGATTGTTTTCACCCAAAGCTGTATTCAGGCCCTGGGGTTTTTGTTTGTATATTTATTTAGAAAATAGATAAAACTTTCATCTGGTTCAAAATTCAACAACAGAAAGGTGTTAGATCTCATCTTCCTCATCCTTCTGTCTTCCAGCTGCACAGTTCTCCTCCGCAGAGTCAGCCAAAGTCATCAATGTCCTCTGTATCCTTCCAGAGACAGTCCAGGCATAAGCAAAAAAAAAAAAAAAAAAAAAAAAAAGTCTTTCTCTTTCTCATTTTCCCTTCAAAACCCACCAATAATTGTACATGATATACATAGCCTGCCCCTTTTTCTCATGAACTAATGGGAGATTATGCCATTATGAAGAAACGGCGTCCTGCATTCCCTTTGCCTGGCATTCCATTATGTGAATGAGCTATTTATTTAGCCAGTTCCCACCTGAAGGACACTTGGTTGGTTCCAATCTTCCCTGTGACAACAGTGCCACAGTGAGTCGCCTTGTACAACTGTCATTATGCACATGTGTGGGGACACATGGAGGATGCCATGCTGGTAGTGGACTTCCTGGCTCAGAGGGTTTTTAAAAAGAGCCACAGTTTGCCGTCCTTGGAAGCCTTGCGAGTCTGTATTCTTGTGTGATCGGCCTCACCTCTACCAGCACCAGAGTCATCGAGTGTTGTGTTACTTGAGAATTGGATAAGCAAAAAATGGTGTCTCAGGGCGCTTTATGGGACATGCTAAAGTATGAGTGCAGCCAAATGTCTTTTCAAACAGCGATAAGGGGCCCTGGAGTTTTAGTGTCTTTCTTTAGAGGAATCTTGGGTGCTGGTCTTACCGACTCAGAGCCTCTTCCTCAATCCGCATCGCCTTAGCTGACCCCAACGCACTTCCGGGCATTACGTGGATTTGGGGTTTTCTCATCCCGCTCTCCTTTTTTTGGGAGTGGCTTCCGAGGCTGCCGTCTTCCCATTCTCCTTGCTTTCCTCCTATTTCTATCTCAGCCACACCATCCCACTCCTGTCTAAAAGCCACGTGCATGAGCCATTCCAGAGGGACTTGACTTTGCTGAAATGAATGTGATAAGGGGCCTGGGTGTTGTGCTCCTCCCTCAGTAGGCTCTAGCGCTCTGGCTCCCAGTCTATGACCTGCGAGCCCCTCGTGTCCCATGTGCGTGACCTCTCCATCCAATAGCACAAGCAATTCTCAAACAGCCACGTGATCTGGATGCCCCAGGCATGCCCTGCACTTCCCAGCTTTACATCCTGGCCTGTGCTGCCCCTCCACGTGTGACGCCCTCCTTGAGTCCGGCACGGGTGTGTGGCTGCCTGCTCCAGCAGGTCAATCCTCGGGCCTGTGAACTTGCCCTACACACGCTCCTGTGGCACTGTCTTTGTAGGTGGTGGCCACACCAGGAAACGTTTCCCAGACTCTCATTTCTCTTGAAAATTGTGTCATCAAATTTCAGCACATCTTAAACAGTTAAAAAGAAAATTAACATGCAAAATTAACAGAAGAAAGGGGAAGAAGGAGAAAATGCAATCTGTCCCAAAGCTGTTCTTAACCATTTTTGGAGCGATTTCATATTTTTTTAAAGCTTTAGGCAAAAAGTACAATTTTATTGATATTTGTATCTTGCTATTTCATATTCAATGCAATTCGGTGTGTACCTCGGTGGCACTAAGTGATAAAGAGTTAGTCTTCCCACCCACTGCGTGCATGGACCCAGAAGAGAATGGGGCCCTAAGCTCCACTGCCTGAGGCCGAGTTTCCATCCACTGCAGACATGCTCTTCAGCATCTCCACCTTCGGCTGCTAGTATCTCTCTGTCCTGGCTTCCTCTAGTGCCCCAGGGAAAAAGACCCATCACATTTTGGAAGGGAATAAAGCAATAAAACTAAAGACCTATTTGATTTCGGCCTTTGGTTGGTGGGTAATAACCTTGGTAGCGCAGGCATTTTTCCAGGCTGGAGGGCAGTGGTGCCACCATAGCTCACTGCAGCCTCGAATACCTGGGCTCAAGTGATCCTCCTGACTCAGCCTCCTGAGTTGCCTGGTTACTTAAAAAAAAATATTTTGTAAAGACAGGGGTCTCACTATGTTGCCCAGGCTGGTCTTGAACTCCTAGCCTCAGGAGATCCTCTTGCCTTAGTCTCCCAAAGTGTTAGGAGTATAGGCCTGAGCCACTACACCTGGCCCAGGCATTTACTTCTTTTTAAAAAGAGGCGGGATGAGTTTCTGGGGGGAAGCTAGCTTTCACCTGCCTTCCTGCTACCGGGGAGGTGCTGTTTATGAATTCAGGATTCATCTGTCCACATTGATGATTTTCTTAGCTTGTGAGGTTATTGAAACACAATCATTATAGATAGAAAACTTTCCCCAATGGCCCCTTGAGACAGGTTGAATAATGTCATTTAATCTCTATACCCTCCCTCTGCAGTGCACCTGGTTACTCTTTCTTTTAATGATGAGAAAACAGAAGATAAGTCCATAGGAGGATGGAAACTTGGTCTCAGGAGTGGGGCTCAGGGCCCTGTTCTGTTCTGGGTCCACCCACTTAGTGGGTGGGAAGATCATTAACTCTTCACTACTTAGTGTCACTGTGGCAGCTTTTACACATTGAATTACAGTGGATATGAAATAACAAGATACAAATGTTAATAAAATTACAACTTTCTGCATAAAGCTTAAAATAATGTGAAATCACTCAAAAATGGTCAAGAACAGCTTTGGGGCAGATTGCACTTTCTCTTCCCTCTCTCCCTCCCTCCCTCCCTTCCTTCATGGAGAGATTGTTACAGGGAGGCCAATGGGATGCGGCCTAACTCTAGTTTTGGAGGCAAATGCTATGTGGGACTTGCAGGAGGCAGCGCTGTGCTTGCTGGAGCTGAGCTCTAACTTGAGCTGGGTTTGCATCCAGCTGCTGCTTGGCCCAGGGAAGTCTCCAGCTGCTGTTTGGAAACCAACAAAAACAGCTGCGAGGGCATTTGATTTGTGCCGCCGCCATCTTTCCAGCCACAGTCAGATGGGCGTGGAGACGCTTCTGGAAGGAATGCCACGGCGCCTGCCCAGGGAGAGCCCCAGTTCCAGTTCAAACTTATATTGGTTGGTGACGGTGGTACTGGAGAAACGACCTTTGTGAAACATCATTCTTCTGGTGAATTTGGGAAGAAAGAAGCACGTAGCCACCTTGGGTGCTGAGGTCCATCCCCTGGAGTGCCACCCCAACACAGGACCTCTTAAGTTCGGTGTATGGGACCCAGCCGGCCAGGAGAAATTCGGTGGACTGAGAGTTGGCTGTTACATCCAAGCTCAGTGCGCCATCGTAATGTCTGATGCAACATCCAGAGTTACTTACAAGCATGTGTCTACCCGGCGTGGAGATCTGGTACGAGCGTGTGAACACAACCCCATCGTGTTATGTGGCAACAAAGTGTTCTGCCAGAAGTAACTACGACTTTGAAAAGCCCTTCCTCTGGCTTTCTAGGAAGCTCATTGGAGACCCTAATTTGGGATTTGTTGCCATGCTTGCTCTCGCCCCACTGGAGGTTGCCATGGACCCAGCTTTGGCGGCACAGTGTGAGCACAACTTAGAGGCTGCTCAGACAACCGCTCTCCCGGATGAGGATGATGACTTGTGAGAAGGAAGCAGGAGCCCAGCGTCAGAAGTCTAGTTTGATAGGCAGCTGTCCTGTGACGTCAGCGGTGCAGCGTGTGTGCCACCTCATTATTACCTAGCTAAGCGGAACGTGTGCTTCATCTGTGGGGTGCTGAAGGAGGTGAGTGGGCTTTGGAGTGAATGTGGCAGCTTAAAAAATACCTTCACACGGTGGCCCACGCCTGTAATCCCAGCACTTTGGGAGGCTGAGGCGGGTGGATCACCTGAGGTTGGGTGTTCGAAACCAGCCTGACCAACATGGAGAAACCATGTCTCTACTAAAAATACAAAATTAGCCGGATGTGGTGGCACGTGCCTGTAATCCCAGCTACTCGGGAGGCTGAGGCAGGAGAATCACTTGAACCTGGGAGACGGAGGTTGCGATGAGCTGAGATAGCGCCATTGCACTCCAGCCTGGACAACAAGAGTGAAACTCCGTCTCAAAAAAAAAAAATACCTTAATTGTTTGGACCTGCTTATTTAGCTGTTCTGGAATGTAGCTGATTCCTTGACTTTCAAATATAAGACTGCCACGGTCACATCACAATATTCAGTGCAGAAATTTTGTTTGTCATTGTCATTCCCATTCCTTTTTGGTTAGAATCAGAATAAAGTTGTATTTCAAATATCTGAAAAAAACAAACAAACAACAACACAAAAAACAGTAGTGAGTTCCAGAAACACTGGAGTAAGATGGTGACTTGGTGATAAAATGTCTCTCTGGAGGACAGGGAAAACACTTCCATGATTATCAGTGAAATCTTGTGGCCACTGAAACCACTTCCCATTAACTTGGGTGGGGAAGGTGGATACTTAGTTTCACGTTCCCAGAGGACAGCATTCTACAGTGGAAGATGTAGCTTCACAGTGTGTCCCACTCCGTCAGGACTCTGTGCTGCACATCGACTCTGATGTGAACAGCATTCTTCCTCCCTGGCGTTGTGCAGTACCCACCCTGGGTAACTGTACACTCCAGCCCTGGATAGGTTGGTTTGTTCAAGGAAGGCTGTTTGCTAGCAGGTATACAAAGAGAATGCATTTTATATGTAGAGTTAGTGTCTTTTAAAAAGAGAAAGTGGAAAAAGCCTGAAGATGCAAAAAGTAATCTCTTCACTCTGGTACCTCTCCCTCCCCCAGACACTGAGTGCTTCCCTGGAAGCTCTGATCTGAGGCTCCTTGTAGGAAAAAAGACCTGGTTCTTCAGACTCCATCCATGGAAGAAGGGAACACTGGTCACGGGGAAGTGGGCTCTGCACGGGGTTCCAGACACAGCAAAAAAAAAAAGCCTGCCATAGGTAGGACTGGGAAAAGGGGGCCTCAGTCAAAGGGCAGGGCAGCCTCAAAGTTGACCCCAAGGCTGGGATCGGGGGGATACTTCTGTTCCCTTCTGCACCCAGTGTCAGAAGAAACAGTTCATCCCCCTTAACCCTTTCACTGAATCATCCCTGCAACTTGGCACCCCTGAAACCACACAGAGAAATCACTCCTGCTCTAAACCCTTTCTTAGTGGCCCCTCTGTGGCAGCAGTGACTTAGAGCGTCAGCACTCGTGGTAGTTGTGTTTATAAAGCTGCCACAAACACTGAACTAGTAGATGCCGAATCATTGCTCCTAGGAGAAGCACAGAGTTAGGTTCCTGCTTGCCTCTGGTCACGTTTTGTCAGCTGATCAGTACATGACCTCGTTCTACATATGTTTCTGTTGACAGATGCCTTGTCTGAGGTACAGTGTGAATCATTAGCACTGAACTCAGGACCAGCAACGCTGTGGCTGAGGCCTGAAGGAGGTTTTTCTAGCACACCGATTTCCTCTGTAAGGCGCGTCACAGCCTCTCATACCTGAGGACTCCAGCCATCACTGCTGCACAATGCCTGGGGCCCATTATAAATGTGAAATCACCAAAGAAACCTCACAAAAATGTGAAAATTATGGCACTAAATGGACCAGGAAAAGGACGCTTGTTTGCAGTGTGAGAACTGGCACCAGAAGGTAGGATGTCATCTTGTTCTTCCCCAGCACTGGACAACTCAAATTTCTCTCCACTCTGCTGGTGTCTTTGAGTGACCAGGAGTTGCTGGGAATATTGATTTTTGGGGTGACAAATAAATTTTATTGAATAGCTGAATTTGCAAATATGGAATCTGCAAATAATAAGGGTTGTCTGTATCTTCAGTTAATTGCTATTTAGAAACAGTGTCCTTTTCCAGTTTGCCCATTCACTGCGGTCCCATGTCTCAAAAGTGATTCCTCCCAGGGGTCAGGTGGACAGTGCAAGCGTCTGGTGGTGACTCAGGTAGAACAGAGGCCACTGGCCTTGTCCAAAGGAGGCATCAGCTCCTCCCCTCCTATAAGCCTTGTGGGGCATGGGGCCCATAATTTCTACTTGGGAGGGGCCCACAGTGGCGTCTGTGTCAGTGTGGCCAGGGATGTGTCTGGAAGAAGGGGTTGCAGACTGAGATTTTCTGTTTACTCGGAGGGTGGATTTAGGGTGCTGAAGGGCATTAGGGAGGGGGCGTCTAGGGTTTCCCATGTCTTCCCATAGTGCTACCTCTGGGACTTCATTTTGTCAGAGTTCCTGATATTTCATGAGAAAGCTGGAAATCCAGTTTTTATTTTTAATCAGAAATGTCAGGATTTAAAAATATAAGCAACTAACTAAACAATTAAAAAACCCTAACCATTGTGGAAGCCAAATGAAATAGGCATAGTCAACATGAGCCTGTCATGTTCCCAGGTGCCTGGCCAGCCGGGATACAGGCGAGGGGCCGAGGCAGGGGCAGGTCACCCCCTTGCCCATGGCCTGTGCATTCCACATGCTGTTGCTTGGACCCATTAACACTGACTGCCACGTATTTCTGTTTGAAGAAAGTCCTGCTACTGTGCACGAGTCTTGTCTATTTTGAGAGCAGGGTTGAACTGATGTCAGTTACAAAGTCTACCTTCAGTGGGCAATTATAAGGGTGCACATGAATTGAATTAACAATATTTTTATATCTGAGGCTACACAAACCTAAAGGAAATGTGACTTCTACAGAGAGAATGAAGACGTTCCTAGCACTTTCAAGTATATTGAGCGTTTCCTCAATAAGTGTGTTTTTTTTCATCTTGTGCATCTTGTGTATGAAAGCTTTCTGTGAGGTTATGTTCATGAAAACAACCTTTTTTTTTCTTTTCCTAATAAAAGCAGGATAATGAAAGATAAGGATAAGGTTACACTATGGCTACAGTGGTTGTCAACAAGCCTTTTGAGATTGTCTTTTTCTGTTGATACCGGTTAATGAATTGGAGTTTTCCACTGAGCTCACAGAAGGTAGCTTTTCAGATCTGGGAGCGGATAATCAGGGAGACACTTTTTCTATACAGCATGTTGAAGGGCATCGTTTGGTCTTGTGGCTGCACCAACTCAGTCTGGCCCAGCACCAATCTTACTAATTACCACAGGTGGACCTTTGACCCAAGGAGGCAAACAAGGCTTTGGGGCACTTCTCCGTGACCGCCTTGGGACCCTTCAGAAATGATGAGCCGCCAATCTGAGAGCCGCTTGGGTGATAATGATTCTCCAATGGGCTTTTATGTGGACGAGCAACATGACCTAAGGCATCAGGGACACCAGAAAGGACACTTTTTATGCAGCTTGAGATGTGAGTAGAGAGCAAAAGAGATTTCAAAGATGAGCACCGCCATTCTCTCGACGTTATAAAGTGTCTTCTGAGTGACAGCAGTATATCCTTATGCACGAATTGCACTTAAGCTTCGTGTTTTTGGAGAATAACCATCTGTTTTGTGCTCACTATGGACCCAGTGTGGGCCTAGATGTTTTATGTGTGCGGGACCTCATTCATGTAATGCTTTCAGTGATTGGCAGAGGCAGGAGTGGTACTTGCCCCCATTTTACAGGGGAGGAGACTGAGGTCCTTGAACAAGTGAAGAATCCAGCTGGGACTCCCGAGCTCAAGTCTGTGGATCCCAAAGCTTGTGCTTGTTGAGGCTCAAGAGAAGACAGAGCTCACAGTGCTTGGACGTGGCAGGCACGCATTTCATCTACCTTTTCTCAAGACATGGGTGATGGGAGTCATCAGGCTGATAGAGCGTTCGACGGAAGTTCACAGAACTTTAGCCTGGTTAGCAGCGTGTTTGGAATCACCTCGTAGGGTTTGCCTTAAATCATGGAGATTATTGCAAATTCATTATCAATGTAAAAAAAACTAAGCCTGTCAGTGATCACTGCCAGGGAGGGCCATTGTAGATTACTGCTCGATTAATCATGCTTGAGCAGGGAGAGTCGCTGTCACTTTCCTTTTTCTCTTGTTTCTATAAAGCTCCTCACCTTCCTTTCTCAGCCAGATGCCTTCATCAACCCCATGTCCTCCCAGCTCCTTGGGAAACTTACCACATCTCTTTTCTTTTTGCTTTTGAATCGTCTTTTTCTGTCACCTGGACCCTTCCTGTTTTCTTTTTCACCAATGTTGTAAAGTTGAAAGAATTGTACAGAGAAAATCACACACTTACCACCCAGATGCTACAACTGGCATTTGCTTTATGTGCTGAATCACACATCTGCTCTTCTGTCCATCCTTCTAGTCACGCACCAAGATTTAAAAAAAATGTATTTCACAGTGGGTTGCATACGTGATACGCTCTCTTCCTAAACACTTCGGTGGGCAAATCACTGACCAGATTTCAAGATTCATTTTTGTTTCTTTTTCTGTTAAGTAAAAATTTACAGTGAAATGCATAATTCTCACATGTAGCATTGGGCAAGTCTCCCCCATTAGCTTTTAATACATCTGCAAATCTCTTCTCTTAAAAAATCAAACCAAATCTGCCCTCACTTCAGGCCCATTCAGCTACTGCCCCGTGTTGCTCCTCCTCAGTTCCAATCAGACGTTTTGAAAGCGCTGCCCCCATTTCCTCCCTCCAGCCTCTCCCTGCACCCATCTGGCCCCTTCCCTACCCCTTCTGCCATCTCCACTGAGGTTACCAATTCCTTCTGTGTCACCAAATCGAGGAACGTTGTCCAGTCGTCACTCTCCTTCACTCCTGGTGGCACCTCAAGCTCCTTTTCTCGGGACTCACCCCCTTGCCTGACTTGAAGGGTGTCACACGCCCCGGGCTTTCCCCCAGCCCTCTGGCTACATTCTTTCTCTTATTTGAAATCTCCTTTGTCATTTTCTCCTCTGGAATTAAGTATTGGAATTGCTTAGGGCTCAGCAATTCCATCCTTTTTTTCTGACTCCATACTTGCACTGACACAACCGCATCCTCTTCTGGTTTCAATTTCCGCCCCCACACACATGACCCTCACACCTGGAGCTCAAGGCCTGTATTCCAGCCCAGCGCCCCTTCTTGGATGGTCCAGAAGCACCTAACCTGTTCACGTTCCAAAATCTGACTCAATCTTTCCTCTTCACACTTGTTCGCTGTCTTAGTCCATTTTGTGTGGCTAGAATGGAATATCTGAGGCTGGGGAATTTATAAAGAGAAAAAACGTTTGTTTGGCTCACGATTCTGATGCTTGGAAGCTTCATGACTGGGTCCCTGCATCTGGTGAGGGCCTCAGGCCGCTTCCACTCAGCGTGAAAGGAGAACTCCAGCTCTCAGAGATCGCTGGTGAGGGAGGGAGCAAGAGAGAGTGGGGAGGTGTCAGGCTCTTTTTAACAAGCAGATCTTGCTGGAACTCACTTCATGGGAGGGCATTACTCTATTCATGGAGGATCTACCCCATGACCCAAAACCCCCACTAGCCCCCACTTCCCAACATTGACACACTGAGATCAGAGTTCAGCAGGAGACTTGCTGGGAACAAGCCATATTCAAACCACAGCCTCCTCCTCCAGGGTCCCCCTAGCACAGAGCGTGGCGTTACCATTAACCCAGGGGACATCGCTGGCCCCTCCTCCCCTAGATCTAATTCACTGCCAAATTGTATTGATTTTGCTTCTCACAATGACCTCTTGAGGCCGCCTCCCGCTTCTCTCCACTTACGTAGTCACGGTTCATACCTAGCTGGGCCTCCCACTCTCTTGACACCCTTCCAGCATGCATTTTTCACCCAGCAGTCAGAGTTCTGTTCTCAAAACACTAGCCTGGTCCTGGCACTTCCCTGCCTAAACCCCACGGTGGCTTTCCAATGCTTTCTGTCTTTGCAGGGATTGCAAGGATCTTCTGGGTCAGGCCCCTGCCCACCTCTTCAGGCCCCTCTCCCCACCTCCGACCCTACAGCTCTCTGCTCTCCCACCTCACCAGCCCGTCATGTCTTGGTTCCTCCCACCGCCGACCTCTGCCCATGCTCTTTCCTCTGCAGGAAGTCTTTGCCCCTCTCCTTGCCTGCCCAGGCCTCCCCATATACACAACTTGCCCTCTAAATGCCTCCCTGATGTTATGTGTCTCATGATGCCACGTGCCTCTCCTTGCAGATACTTAGCATGGCCACAGTTTTGCATTTCACTGTGGGCATCTTTGATTAATGTCCTCTTCTTCATGGAAGCTTCATGACTGCATTTTTTCCTTTGTATTTATTTGGTCTTCAACACCTAGTGAAATGCCTGACACATATTAGACACACAACTGTTTGCTGACTGAATACATGAAATTTCATCCTTTACATATTTCTAATTTTTTAATGGAAGGCAATTAATGTTAGCCAAGGTACCACAATTGGAGAATTAGTGTAATTGCTGTGGTTCAGATTTTTAAAAATATTTTCATAAATCTGGGAGATCTAGTTCCTCAGGCAGGGAACAAAGGCTCACTCATGTCACCTCAGTTTTTAAAAAAATTTGGACAGTGGTCATACACTCTGTGGCTTACAGAGCAGGGGCAGGAGACCTGGAGCCTGGAGCCTGAAAATCATGTGGCTATTAAGGGTGAATGCCTCCTGGTCATGCTGCTTTTCTTGTTTGCAGAATAGGACAGACACATGCCCCTGGAGTCTCCAGGACTTGTGAGAATGAGATAATATTTGTGTGTCTCTGTAAAATGGTAAAAGGTAAAATCATGTTAGTCTACTGGGGAAGGGACAGTCATGTTTAGGATCAGGATTCCACCAAATTTTCCTTTTCTGTCTTGCAAAGGGCAGGACACCATCCCTTGGGCCATAGTGGGGAGGGGCTGCTCTATTGGGTGCTCCTGCTTTGGAGACTTGAGAACTGGGCTGAATCAGTGTCACTTATTACTATTAATGTGATGATTGGTATTTCAGAAGTGCTGGCTCTCTGTAAGCTTCAACCATCCCATCAGGCTTCAGTGACCTGCAATAGCTTGGCCATGATGCTCCAGTTGAAGGGCGCTTTGGTCCCCGCTCCCAGGGTGATGGGCAGCTCAGCGGGACTGCACCTCTATCCGAAAACACAGGGAGCTGGTAACCCAGGGGATGGGCTTTCCGAATGCTGCAAACCCAGCAGTTCTGGGAATTGGCTTTCTCTTTTCCTTGTTGTGGAAACCTCACCAGCTGCTTCATGGGGGAGGTTAATTAATGCAATTAACAACAAATGCCTTAATTGCAGATGTTTAGAGAGACACTTTACTATTATTATTGTTATTATTGTTTTGTGTGCAACTCTCTGCACACTTGGCTATCTCTTTATTAAAGCAAATAAGACCATAATTAGGTACAGCCCAATTCAAACAGCAGCAGCAGCTTGGAGCAGGAAACCATAATTCAAGAACAAGAGGCGTTCTCGACAAATATTATGTTGTCTGCCTAGTAACTGGTTGTGTGCCAGGGTGCTGTGAGTCACTTCAGGAGAGCTCTTACCTGCTTTCTCTAAAGCCTGGACAGACAGGGGAGGCCGGGTTGAAGGAGACAGGCCGTGGGGAGTCAGGGCCATGCTGGCAGCCCTCTTAGAGAACAGGCTTTGAGTAAGCCTGTGGGCCAGGGAGCCTGTATTCCAGGAGCCTTTGATCAGAAGCTGGGAATTACACAGGAGCTGGGAGTTCAGGGAAAAGAAAAGGAAGACAGTTGATTGCTCTTTAATTGTGGTTTTGGAGGATTAGAAGAAAGGAACCAGAGATCAGGCCAGCATTTCAAGGTGAAACAATTGAGAAAACACACGTTCTGGGCCTTGTCCATGGATCAAGGCCTTGACTGTGAAGTCTTTAGCTGTGTTTCCCGATTGCAGAGATGGCTTATAGTGTGAAGTTGTGTGAGTCGATATGCTAATGATGGCCTCTTTAAGTGAAATTAATGCCCGGATTGTGTGCTTAGAGCAGCCCTTCATTATTCCCTGTGATATGAAGATGTGTTGGAGATTCTTCCCGGCCTCTCAGTGACACTCTTCATACAAAATTTATCTCTTTTATGGGTTTGAAGCTCTTTCAGATACATATCAAAGACCTTTCCATGCCTCTACCCTGCATAATATATTCTGCAACAGCTTATAATAAATCATCCTCCTTCCCTGACTGGTTAGCCGTGAGCAAACATGGCTATGGCTGGCACCGAAAGGATGCGAGATCCTCATATTTAATGCTTTGCCTCTTGTGTTACTGCTGTCTGTCCTTCCATCTTCTCCGGGGAGCCCCACAAAATGACAAGGGGCTGGACTCACCCCCAGTGGTATTTTGATTTTAAAACCATTGTCTGGGTTGATGATATAGAAAATGTAACATGCTGTTCTTTCATGTTGAAAGAATCTTTTCCTCTCATTTGCCTCATTTTCTGATTTCACAAATAGACGTGGCACAGGTGCCTACTATCTTTCCAAGGGACTTAGGTTGACAAGGGTGACCATATTGGTTGTTGCTTCTGAGTTGAGCATAGATGGGCTTTGTTGCATCTTGTTGAGTAGAGAAATCAAATAGAACAAAGGGAAAGATTGTCCAAAATGGTGGTCTCTGGGCCAGGAGCTGCACCACGCTGCTGGCTGCTAACACGGGAGGTGGATCTCACTCTAACTCAGGTGACTTGGGAGAAAGTCTCCCTCAGAGAGTTTCCCTATGTGGGCACAGAGGAATCAGGCTTTCCAGTGCTCATGGGTCAGTGGGGTTCTGTGTGTGTGGTGTGAGTGCTGGAGTAGAAGGATAGGTGTTTTGCTTTTTTCTTTTTTCCGAAAGAAACAATTTGGTTTTGGAGGGGTTATTTCCAAAGGCCAAAGTGTGTTAAAGGAAGTGCAATCTGTGATGGATGTGGCCAGATGCACCCCCTTCCTCACCCAAACCTGTTGCTTCTTCTTCTGTAGAAATTTATAGCTGGAGAGATGGTTGCATATAATAAATTGGACACTTTTCAGTTTTCCTTGCAGCTAGGTGTGGCCGTTGAGGTTGACCAAAGATTAAGTAAAATTCCCAAAGTCATGAAGCTAGAAAAACAACAGAGGCAATATTTGAACCCATATCTGTTTCATTCCAAAACCAGTGATCTTTCTTGTCTCCTTTCATTCTCTTAAAGGATGGAGAATTTCAATCAGGTAGTTTTTAAAATTTCTGGAGAATAAAGAATACACAACAAAAATGACTTATCTTAAATTTATAGTATTATTATTAACTACAGATAATCTATTAAATAGATAACATATACTACTATACATCAACAGATAAAAACATATCATTGGGACAATTACTGAATGGTTTCTCATAAATTTTTAAAGTATTTCAATTAGCTTTATTGAGGTGCAATTTACATACAATAGAATCTGTAGACTTTTGGTGCATAGCTTGATTAATTCGGCAAATGTACACAGTCATTTATTATAACCATCCTCACAATAAAGACATAGGATATTTCCATTACCCCAATAGCTCTCCAGGCTGCTGTGTATTCAACCCTTCCTTGCAACTCCAGCACCTGGACACTGACCTGCTTTCCAGGACTATTGTTTTGCCTTTTCTAGAATCTCACATATATGAATTAACTCTTGCTTTCCGATTATTATATTGGTGCAGTTTTTATTAGAAGGCTGTTTTGAAGTAGAAAGTTTGGGGTTTTCCTTTATAGCACTGCGTGTTGAAGTTACGTAGACCAACTAGCTATTGTTTTACAGACTCAGGCCACTGTTCTTTGCCCTGTTGCAGAGGGGATGGGATTTACATTGTAAGCAGCCCTATAAAAATGGCCATGCACTTCCTCACAGCCACTCTGTCAGTTACCTAAACTGAGCCACCAGAATTTACTGATGACACTTGTGAGTAGGTGAACTATTTATGCACTTAAAGAGGAATGCTTAATATTTGTGTAGAATACATGGAAATGTCCAAGTCAGAGCGGGTTAATTGGATGCATGCGGTAGTTGGAAGGTGGGCTGAGGATGCTTCCAAAAGTCCCATGACTTCCCCAAAGTCTGAGCCCCCCCGCTAAGTTAGCAAATGTCTTGTCCAAGTGTAGATCTGAAAAAATGCAGCATTGCCTCCTGCAGTTCTCACTAGAGCCAGACCTGCAAAGTCAGGCACCTCTGCAGTCAGCTGTGTTGGGTATTATTCTTGGAGTCCTATGGACAGCACCAAAGTCTTGGCTACAAAAGCCAGTCATGGCTGAACTCCCTCAGACACCTCCCTACACCTGCGTCATGCTGACTTATAACCCTTGAGTAGGTAGGGCTAAGAGAACAACTTCCGTTTCAGGGTATTTCAGTTTGGATTTCCCTAGAAGCAGACCCTGAGGCAAACATTTGAGTGATGATCTGGATAAACATCATCAGGGAATGGGGCAGTGCGACAGGGAAGGGAAGCCAGCTACATTGGCAACTGGACCTCAGTTCCTCTAGGAAACTCAGGGAGACGGTGGCGAGCTCGCAAGGAAGAGGCGAGGAAGCTGAGGTCCTCCTGCTCCCAATCCCTGTCTGTGGCTGGCTGAGGGTTGCGTCCAGTAGCATGGGATCACCAGGACTCCTGGCTCACCCTGTGAGTTGCGGTGGTCAGCACATCCCAGAGTACACAGGAAGCAGCCTTTGGTGTGCAAGGGCAGCACTGAGGGGCTTGGGCAGCACACCTGCAGGGACCGCTATGCAGACCATATCAGGTTCCCTTCTTCATGCACTGTCTAAACCCTGCCTATCCTCCCTGCACCTGCCATACACACTGTGCTGCTCATCAGTTTGCACTGGGCCATCGCTCTTTAGCATCTCGCCATTATGGATCTTTCTAGAAGACTTCTAGGATCTGCCTAGATAACTCCTCCTCAGCCATCAGATCTCATCTAAGCACCTTTTCTCAGAAAGGCTTGCCCTGGCATCCTGGTGAGCACAAGTCCCCCTGCTACATGCTGAGGGGGCATTGGTGGACAGGCCTGCCCAGCGCTCCTCAAGAGGCTTTTCTGCAGAAAACCACGTTTTCCAGACTTCCGTGGCATGGGCTTCTGGAGGTCGTTGGGAAGTGTCTCTGTAGTGCAGGTGGAGTGGAGCCGGCCTTCTGATTTTTCCACTTTGTGCTTTCTGCATTCCCGTGCACTTCTGTCAGGCAGACATGGAGATGTGAGGTTGTTTTGTGGTTCTTTTCCAGCAGTCAGGTTTTGTAGTGTCAAGAGGTCAAGGGAAGGGAAGGGAAGGGAAGGGAAAAGGGAAGGGAAGGAAAGGGAAGGGAGGGGAGGGAAGGGGAGGGGAGGAAAAAGGGGAGGGAAAGGAAAAGGGAAGGGAAGGGAGGGGAGGGGAGGGAAGGTCACTCAGTATTTTGTTCTTGTGTATCTATCTGGTGTGCTGTGGTTTAGACCAATTGTTGGGATGATGATGGTTTCCTTATACTGATCTTTGGATCACAGTGAATGTGGTGTGTTCCCGGAGCCTCTCGATTCTCTGTCTCCCAGGTGGTCTCATGGTTGGTGGTTGTCCTTGAGGAACAGGCCCATGGAATTGCTGAGAGTCACTGGAAGTTTAGCCTAGAGTCTGCTCCTCCAGCTCTTCCAAGGATTTTGTAAGCATTCAGTCCATCGATTAAATACTGTCTGCTAAAAATAAGATGTGATGGCTCATGTCTCCTAAAATTGAACTTTGGCGGATATATCTCATTGTACCAATACTTTTTTGTATTTTGTATTTGTTTTATTTTTAAAATTAACACATAACTGTACATATTTATGGGTACAATATAATGTTTTGATGCATGCATACATTGTATAATGATCAAATCAGGGTAATTAGCATATCTATCACTTCAAACATTTATAATTTCTTTGTGGTGAGAACAATCAGAAACCTAACTTCTAGCTATTTTGAAATATATATTATATTATTGTTAACTATAGTTGCCCTACTGTATTTTTTAAATATTATTTTTATTTTCCATATACTTCTACTTGAAAGCAGTTTTATCTTTATTTGTGGGAGTATATAAAATAGAGGTCTTGAATTCAGAAGGTCCCATGATGATGGACTTATATCAGCTTTAGCTAGTATAATAACTTAGGGCAGTGGTTCTCAACCAGGGGTGACTTTGTCCCCCAGGAACATTTGGGAATATCTGGATACTTGGGTCATCATAACTGGGAAAGGCGCTTTTGGCATTGAGTCAGTACAGGACAGGGACACTGCTCGGCATCCTACAGCGCACAGGACAGCACCAACAGTAACCAGTTACCAGCCCGAACTGTCAATGGTGCTGAGGTTAAGAAACTGGGATTTATGGATTTCTTTCTTTCTTTTTTTTGAGATAGGATTTCACTCCCATTGCTCAGGCTGGAATGCAGTGGCATGATCTCAGCTCACTGTAGCCTCGACTTACTGAGCGCAGGTGATCCTTCCAGCTCAGCCTCCCAAGTAGCTGAGACTACAGGTGCACATCACCACACCTGGCTAATTTTTTGTATTTTTAGTGGAGACGAGGTTTAGCCCGGTTGCTCAGGCTGGTCTCAAACTTTTGGGCTCAAGTGATCTACCTGCCTTGGCCTTTAAAAGTGCTAGGATTTGGCCAGTCACAGTGGCTCACGCCTGTAATTCCAGCACTTTGGGAGGCCAAGGCAGGTGGATCACCTGAGGTCAGGAGTTCAAGACCAGTCTGGCTAACATAGTGAAACCCTGTCTCTACAAAAAAAAATAAAAAATTAGCCAGGCATGGTGCTGGGCACAGTAAGCCAGCTACTGAGGAGGCTTAGGCAGGAGAATCGCTTGAACCCAGGAGGCGGAGGTTGCGATGAGACAAGATTTTGCCATTGAACTCCATCACTCTCTGGCAACAAGAGTGAAACTCCATCTCAAAAAAAAAAAAAATGTTAGGATTACAGGCATGAGTTACCATACATGAGTGGTTTTCTTAAACTATATCAAATAGTGTACAGGCTCTCTGGAAGAGCAGAGAGCTTGGTGAAATGTACAAGCACAACCCAGACTGCTCCAGGAATCACCCTGATGCTGCCATCCCGTGGCTTTAAGGACTAGATACAAGAAGCCCTCCTGGGCAGAGGTGTGATTATTGATCCTAACTATGCAGAGAAAGACATGGAGGTAGGCTCGTCTTGATGGAAGCTCGGGTCTGTTCTAGTCCATGCTTTCCTGGACTCCCACACCCTTCCTTTTGTAGGACCTCTATTTGAAAAAGAATCACTAATAACCTGACTGAGTGACTTGTAAGTTCTAGCAAGTAATAGAATGGCAGTTGTCTCTTTTATCCAAATTGGTAATATTTTAAAAGATTTTATGACTTTAAGGTAGTCATTTTGTCTAGACATATTTGTGTGTGTGTGGGAGGGTGTTATATATTTATGCACATGTAGGCTATTTATTTAATTTTCAAGTAATTCAAGAATATATTATCATCATAGAAAACATCAGACAATAAAGAAGTACACAGAGAAAAAAGTGAAAATCCCATTTGAACCCGTCTCCCTCTTCACTTGCAATCCCACTGCCCTTCGCAAAGGCATCTGCTGCTACATTCTGGTGTGTATTCTAGATATTTGGTGTGCATATATTTTCTATGAGTTTACACACACAAACATGCGTGTAGAAAAGGCATGGTCTCGTTTTGAGGATTTGTCTAATTCTTGTGGTCATATGTATGATTTTGCAACTTCCTTTCTTCATTCCCCTCGCTGACTTTTTTTTCTTTTAACTTGATGTGTCTTGAAGAACTTTATACTGAAGAATGTCTGGCTTCCCCTCATCCTATTGGCTGCTGCCTAAGTGCGGCTTGGGACAGATGTGTTGCTTTCAGGCAACTGTAGAGTGATGATCACAAGCTCTCAACCTACAGTCAACCTGCTGCGGTTAAAATTGTGGCTTCACCACTTTGTATATATGTGACCTGGGGCACTTTAGTTAGCTTTCTTGTCACCTAGTTTTCTCATTTATGCCCTGGTTCTTCATCTGTTAAAAAAAATGTGAGCTTGTGGAAGTCATTCACTTCCAACAGATTAACCAGATGTGCTTATATTGCAGACACCATCTACCATGTTTTCCCCAGTCTTGACATGAGAAGGGATGCAGTTTGAATTGCATTGAAACCTCACTTGTTCTTTTCTAAAATTTTATTTTTCCTAGCAAAAGAATTCTAAGAAGATACACTTGAAACCCAGGTTTTAAAAATTCCTAGCTCAAGAAATTATATTTTACAGTTTCCCAGAAATTTTTCATTCACGACCTACTGGCTACAGGCAGGATATCAGTTGATTCCCATGATTCTTTATTTCACCTTGGCATGTCTTTTATCAGAAATCATATGGAAACTTTTTAATTTATGGGCTTTTATTGCAATCCTCAATTCACCCTGAGTAGTCTATTATTAAGTGTTCTAGAGGTTCTTATTGTCCCTTATCAGAGAATTGTATCTCGGCGCAATTCATCTGTAGTCATTCTTCACAGAGAAAATCTTTCATATTACCTTTCTTTCATCATATAACGACAACTCTTGAATACATCATTATTCCACAATGAGCTTATAAATTATTATCATTAGACAATTTTTCATATAATCTGATTTTATAAACTGTTTCTTTTTATTATCGTTAGAGGGGAACCAGTGAATGCATCTGTCTGTTTTGATCCACCATGATAACAGTAATAGAAAAACTAAGTAAGGACATCTTACTGAGTTGCAAACATACTGGATTTGTAATGACTTCAGACCAGGATGTTCACGTGCAAATAGCCAAGCACCATGGCCCTCTCTTATGAGTCACAGTGCCACCGATAGTGGCATCTTAATTGGTAATGCTGAGCTATCCAAATGTCTTAAACTGGATTTTTTTTCTCACAGAAATGAGTTTTTATTTTTATTTTTTTCTTTTTTTGTTTTGAGACAGGATCTTGCTCTGTCACCCAGTCTGGACTGCAGTGGTGTGATCATGACTTACTTGAACTCCTGGGCTCAAGCAATCCCCCCACCTCAGCCTCCAGAATAGCTGGGACTATAAACGTGTATCAGCATACACAGCTAATTTTTAATTTATTTTGTAGGAACGAGGTCTCACTATGTTGCCCAGGCAAGTCTTGAACTCCTGGGCTCAAGCAATCCTCCCACCTCAGCCTCCCAAAGTGCTGGGATTGCAGATGTGAGCCTCTGTGCCTGACTTCCAGATTTGCATAGTAAAGGACTGTTCCATTGAAGTAAGTTTTTAAAATGTAAAATAAAATATTTTTAAATAAAGAAGAAGCCAAAGTAGATGACTTAGGAATATGTGATTTGCTATGTGTAATGGTAACCCAAGGAAGACCTCTCACCTGCGACATACCTACCTCCCCGAAACCTATTTGCCTGTTCTTAGAGAATGCATATTTTGTCATATAGAAGTAGGAAGGTACATTTTTCACATATGGCTTTTAGATCAGTGTTGTCCAACAGAACCTACTGTTACGATGGGCCTATTTATCCTCTGTTCTGTTCAGTATGGTAGTGGTGGCTGCATGTAACGTTGAGCTCGTGAAATGTGGCTAGTGCTACTGAGGAACTGAATTTAAACTTTCTTTGACACTGAAATAGCTTCACGTGGCTAGTGGCTATTGTCTTGGGTAGTGCAGTTTTAGATTGTCTTTAGTTTGTAGTGTGTGTATTCCATGTTACTGCTTGTTTGCAATAGTGTGGGTAATTGAGAATTGACTAGCTTTTCTCCCCCTAGTCTAATCAATCCTTTAGGTGAGTAGAACACATAACCTTGATTAGAAAGATGACAGTTTTTTTTTTGAGATTGGATCTCGCTTTGTGCAGTGCTGGAGCACACTGGGGTGATCTCAGCTCACTGCAACCTCTGCTTCCCAGGCCTGAGCAATCCTCCCACCTCAGCCTCCTGAGTAGCTGGGACCACAGGCGCATGCCACCATACCCAGCTAAATGTTGTATTTTTTGTAGAGATAGGGTCTCACTATGTTGCCCAGGGTGGTCTTGAACTCCTGAGCTCAAGTAATCCTCCTGCCTTGGCTTCCCAAAGTGCTGGGATTACGAGTGTGAGCCACTGTGCCCAGCCAGGAAGACAATATCAACAATAACCAGTCTTCTCAGAGTTCTGGTTGTCTTCTCACATATTACCTGGGTTAACTAATCAAATTAAATCTTCCCACCAGTTATGAGAGAGGTAATACTTTTATCTTCATTTTGCATTTAGGGAATGAAGGAAGCACAGAGAGCTTAAGTGACTTGCTCAAGGCCACACAGCTAGTGGCTGTCCAGCTGCCCTCTTTCATATCCCATCTACGTGTGGGTTTAATGTTCTATCCTGCTGCATTTACAAACATGTCTATTCCTGTACTGCTTCCACATAGTTTTATTAATATTTACTAATGTTTTATATTAAGTTCTGATAACTGCAGGCAAGTCTCCCATTGTGTTCTTTTTCAAATTAGTCTTTACCTATTCCAGAGCCTTTGCTTATTTATATTAGGGTCTCCCAACTTTGGTATCATTGGTACTTGGGTCTAGATTATTTGTGGTAGGATCTGTCCTGTGTGCTGTAGGATTATGAACAGCATCTCTGGTCTCTACACCTAGACTCCAGACATTGCCAAATGTCCACTAAGGGCAAGAATCACTCTTGGTTATAAACTATGGTTCTGTATAAGTTGTAGAGTCAGTGTATGAAATTTCAGAAACAGTTTAGTTTGAGTATTGATTGAAACCCTGTCAAATTTATAAATTAGTTTTGGGAAGAATCACTATCATTATAATATTGAGTCTTCTCAAACAGGGACCCCTTTCACCTCAACATTTTCTCAGTCTCATTTCATGTCTTTTAACAGCATTTTATAATTGTCCTCACAAAGGTTGTGTGTATCTTTTGTTAAATTTATTCCTGGGCATCTTGTAGTGTTTTGCTATGATAAAGAGATTTTTTCTTTTCTGATTCCAAGAATTGGTCATTATTGCTAGGAAAGAACATTAGTAATTTTTAATGTGTTTGTCTTACATATGAAAATCTTCTTGAACTCTTTTATTAATTCTAATAGTCTGCACATCTTCTAGAATTTTTTATGTAGATAATTATATTGTCTGCAAAATAACCACAATGTTGACCCACTGTTTAACATTCTTTCACCTTTAAGTTCTTTTCCTCATCTCATTGCACTGACTAAGACCGCCAGAAAAATGCTGAATTCTCGCAGGGACAGAGGGACACTTTCATTTTGCAAGCAAAGAAACAAAGACTTGGGGGCTGTCCAAGGTCATTCAGTGAATTAGAACAGAGTAAAGGCTAGATTCTAAGGTTTACAAACTTCTTTTTCCTTTATTCCTTCTTGCTGCTTTTGTTTTGGTTAATTTAGTGAGCATAAAAACAATTTGCTGTTAGAACTCTTTTCATTTTAAACCTATGAAAGCCTTAAAAGAAAGTTACTTACAGTCTTTTGTACCTGCGGGGTATAATGCATCAACACACTGATACTGACATAAAACCTCTGTTATTCTCTCATTATAAAAGCATGTCAACTCTCTAATGTCTACAAGTCTGCAAGTATGTTTCCTCTTGGAAAATGCCTGAGGTAGTGTCTTCCTGTTAGTGAGAGATATTAAGAGGATCTGAGTCCTATAATAACAATAGCTATGTTTGATGGATCATTTAAAATGAAGCAGGAACTGTGATAGATACTTTACAAGTATGCCTTCATTATGTCTTTATAACAATACACTAAAGTGTATATTATTATCCCTGTTTTACAGATGAGGAAACTGAACTTCAGGGTAGTAGGTAATTTGCCCAAGGCCTCTTGTTTCTAAGTTTGCTGAGCCTGGACTCAGTCCTGGGTTGGACACCAAAGTAAATGGTCTACTTGCTATAGATTTTGGTCATTGGTAGGTGTACACACGTAAAATTGTATTGGATGAATTCAAATTCAGTTTGATGGGTCTAGGAGTTAATTCTTTTTATTGCTTTAGCTTCAGCAAATGAAGTTGTCTCCTAGCATTTCTTCCACATAAATACATACAAAGTAGGAATAGATTTGATTTAGTAAATGCCTCCAATATGCCGGGCACATCATGCATCTTATTTCTTATCTGTGTAACAAATTTGAAAGGAAAGTCTTGTTAGTACCACTTTAGGGAAAAAGGGACTGGGGTTCATGGAGATTTAGAAACAGCTAATAAGGAGCACAGCTGGGTTGCACACTGCTTCTTGCACCACATCAGGCTGACCAGTTGGCCTGTGAGCCCGAAGTTCTGTTTTGATCACACTAGATTCTCAGTTGAAAAAGTAGAGTCCAGCAGTTGCTTTTTAAATAATCATTTCCATCATTATGCAGTATGTGGAACCAAAGAGGGGCTTCTATAAACATGAGTACATGTTCCCAGACAAAGGAGATAATATCAATGACAAACAGCCGTTATCTGGAACATCTGTTAGGCTGTTTCTCCTGGTTTTAAATAATGCATGGCATGCTCTAATTCAGGTGTGCTCTGAAAACCCAGCAGCTTCTCCTGTGATTTCTATGATCCCTGGGTATGATGAATGAGAATATCTGCTGATCATGGAGTACACCACTTAATCAAGCACTTTGGCTGCAGATCAAATTTTCTATATTTTTAACTATAATTATAGCTATAACCAACACTACTTATCTTGCTTTATAATTTACATAGTGATTCCACATTCAGTGTCTCATAAGCATTTAATCCCCAAAATGGCTCTGCCTGGCAGTCATTAATATTGTCCTCACAATAGTGTTTTTGAGATTGCCCACATGTATCAACAAAGAGAGACATCCAAGGAATATTGCTCTTTGAGAAGAATGGATTTTTACAATATGGTTTAATGTGGTACTGTTTTAGTTGAACTGTGTTCTGAACAAAAGATGAAGGAACATATAGTAAGCAGTTAGCTTATATCTCTGGGGATATGAGTTTCAGAAAAGCTTCTTCATTTTATTTTACATATACCTGAATTCCTTTTGTTAGTTTTTAAGTTTAAATTTTATAAATGTAAATGGTTTTTTGAACTACATATTTTACACAAATACAAAGTCATACAGGTATATTGTTTAAAAAATTGTGCAGTCCCATAAGGTTGGTAATAAGAGAGGTATTCTACCTTGTCACTCCCTCCTACCAATATTAGAAGGTAACAGCTCTGAACTCATAGAGCACCATTTTAGGGATTAGGAGATTGGGTTTCATAGAGATTTGGTAACAGCCAATGAAGAGCAAAGCCAGGATGGATATTTATTACTCCATCTCAAACTGAGTGATTTTACGGTTATTTGTTATTGTTCAGTTTTAGATATTATATATTGACTTCCTGCTGTGGAAGATGAGGATTCAGACCCTTTCCATACCTCCTTTCCATCCCTCATCATTCCACTGTGGTCATATCATTAGTCACTGTGAGATATGCACGTTATTATGACTCTAGGTGAATACCACTTGCAGCCAAGCCGTACTATGGGCTGTATAGACTTACATTTCCATTCATGTACAGCTTCTCCTCCGAAGTTAATAATAGTCTATTTTTAAAAAAACATTTGATTATTATTAAAAGAAAATCACTCATTCATTTTCAAGCTTTCTTCTGGGAGCCTGTTTCTTCTCAAGATGATGCAGGACAGAGAAGCTTCAAGATTGGGACTTGGCATGGAAGGGTTCTTGCCTTCACTCAGGAAAGGATTCAAAGTCAGTGGTGAGAGAAAGCAATTTTTAACAAGTGCTGGCTGGCTCTAAGGTAGTGTGCTCAGCATCAGCAGTGTACACTGGCAGCTGTATTTATACTCACTTTGAATCACATGCTAATTAAGAACTGGGTTATTCAGAAGTTTCTGGAAAAGAGGCTGTAATTTTCAGGAACCATTTAAGTTAACTTCCAGGCTGTTGCCATGGCATTTACAAGCTGTCATGGCACTAGTGGAAGTGTCTTCACGGTAATGAACAGTGAGGCCAACTGGAGGTTGCTCTTGTTGCTGTCTGCTGGTTTTGGGTGGCTTCTTCCCTGCATTCTCTTCTGCCTAGATCTTGCTTCCATCAGTGAGGTTGTGACTCGAAAATAAGTCCTGCCAGTCTCCTGCCTCAGGATATTCAAGTATTTTGGGAACAGTTTTATCATCTTGATGACACCCCTCCTGGATGTCCCCATCCTCCTGTCCCAAGATTGCAGACCTCTCTGCTGACCTGCTTCCCCTGGCCACCCTGGAAGCTCCTTGAACTGTAATTTGGTTCTTTCTGCTTTTTGGGAAAAAATTATTGAGCCTCCTGGACTGATCTTCTAATTTTAAAGTGATTTTAAAATTTAAATTCTCTCTCATTTTTTTTTTAACTATACTTCCCAAACTTCTACCAAGTTTTTTTTTCTATTATTATATTTTTAATTTTTTTTTTTTAAGAGACAGAGGCTTGCTATGCTGCCTAGGCTGGAGTGCAGTGACTATTCACAAGTGTGATCATATAGTGGACCATAGCCTTGAACTCCTGGCCTCAAGTGGTCCTCCTGCCTCAGTCTCCTCAGTAGCTGGGACTACAGGCATGTGCCACCATGTCTAGCATATTTTTAAATTCCTAAGAGGTTATTTTTTGTTCTCTGATTGTTCCCTTTCTACAGAATTTTGTTTTTGATTTACTGATATAATAGCTTATTTTGATTTCTCTGAAAATATTGATACTTTTCTGGCATATTTTTTGTCTTTCTACATGGGCTCTGTTTCCTCTAATTTACTTTTTGCTGTTTTTTTCTTGGTGGTGGGGGATGTGTTTCATGTTAGAATCTTTCTTATATGTCTGGGCCTCCTTGGCTGTCTGCTCAAATTTAAAAGTGGAGCACTGAAAAGTGGATTGGAAATTTTGTGCATGTAGTTGAAGCTTATCACTTACGGGTTCCACTGTGTGGTAATCTTTTCAAGTCATCATAGGAAAACTCCTGATGTCAGGGTCCAGGTCCTCTCTCTTGTGTTGGTCAAATTTCCCAGAGAATAATCTTATTTCCTTTTGGTCGGTATATTTAGTGGCCAGCGAGTCTGGTGGTAAATAGGGTTGAGGGTTCCAATATTCAGTATGGAAATTCCACACAAAACTATTTGTAGTATGGACACCTGCCCTCCCATGTGCCTGTTATCTCCCAGCCCAGAGACCTTCTACTTTAATCTCCAAGAGAGTCAATCTCAGTATTCTAACAGAGTGAGGGAGATGCAGCTCTCTGAAATTGTATCTTCCTTCATAGGTTTGCATCCAATCTCCCTACATTCAATTCAGGCCCAGCTAGGCTCCCATTCTCTGGAGTAGGTGCCTCCAGAATTTTAGACTTCATGGGTTCTGAGGTTTTGCTTCTGGGCATTCCCATGACCAGGTTAGAGTTATCTTTCTCAGGTGTGCATAAGTCAGTAAGTCTGTTGTTTGCTGCAACCCCTTCATCTGCTCTCTACCACCTCCCCAAATTTTGTTGCTACAGTTTACTTTCTCATTCTCCTTGTCTCTTTTTAATCCCTGTTGCCCCACCCCAACCCACTTTAAATCATTTTAGAAGGGTTTGAGGAAGGTACACTAATAAATACTTTTGTTTAACCTTTGAGGTATAACTGGAAGTTCCCTATGTTTTATGACCAGTTAAAAAAAAGGATTTTTTTTGTTTTGCATTTGGGTAGAGCAAACTATGGTTAAAATTCTATTGCTTTAATCATTGTGTGACTTGTCTTCATTGTATGGGTACACCATTCACTAAGAATTGGTGAAATCCAAGTGGGGAGTGAGTTTTAGTTTGATGTAATAAGAAACAAAACAGCTCGGTTTTTCCTTCCTTCCTTCCTTCCTTCCTTCCTTCCTTTCTTCCTTCCTTTCTCTTTCTTTCTTTCTTTCTTCTCTTTCTTTCCTTCCTTTTCTCTTTCCTTCCTTCCTTCCTCCCTCCCTCCCTCCCTCCCTTCCTTCTTTTCTTTCTTTCATTTTTCTCTGTTGCCCAGGCTTGTCTTTCACTCCTGGGCACTCAGGTGATCCTCCAGCTGTTATCAAAACACCAGGGGTTTGGTCTAGGTGCCGGTGCTCCCTGCACCAAAAGCCAATCACTGACACAATGAGTATTACCAAGGAAGAAGGCTTTAATAGGGTGCTGCAGTCAAGGAGATGGGAGCTCAGTCTCAAATCTATCTCACTGACCAACTATAATTGGGGGTTTATATCACGGGGAAGGAATGTAACTAAGTGTGGGCAAACAACAATTAAGGAGGGGTAAGGAAGAGGAGTCCGTCCACAGGAAGCAGGTGGTCAGTTAGGCAATTACGACGAGTGAAGGGTCTGGTGTCTCATTGTCCAATGCAGTGATCTGGTGAGTTTCAGTTCCTTGATACTATCTGGGAGGTCTGGCAGTTGGTTTTCTGAGGAAGGGATTCAGATAAGACAAATGCGTTTCAAGCTTTAAGACCAAGAAAGTCAATTTCTATGTTTATCCAAAAAAACCCCCCAAAAACAAAACAAACAAACAAACAAACAACAAAAACAAAAAACAAACCAATGAACAGCAATTCTATGGGACAATTGGGCCAGTTTCACCACCTCGGCCTCTTGAGTAGCTGGGACTATAGGTGTGAGCCACCATGCCTGGGTTAGCTCAGTATTTTTCAAGTGATTTCCATAATTCATTAGTAGGCTGTGAAATCAGTTCATTGGATTATGGCCAGTTTTGATGTTTTAACTAGTGAAGTTGAACAGAGTAGAACAAAATAGAGTCAAATAGAAAATATCAGGCTTGTTATATATGGTAAGTGTAAGAATTATTTTATACAATTGTTTAATATCTATATTAAAAGCATATGTGTATTGCATTGTGATATAAATCTCATCTCTTACTCCAGAGAAGGTCCAATAACATTTGAAGGTCATGCTTTTGCTGAAACTTATTGAACTTAGCTTGAGAATTTTTGATATTTGCCTTTCCAACCAGTTGTGTCAAATTCAATTTAGTGGTTGCAGGACATGCCCTAATCTGAGGGCTCTTGGAACATTTTCTTAATGGGTTGATGAAGAAAGTAAATGGTTCTTGGGCACTAGGCATTTTTGTCTGTCCACATGAACCTTTCACTCTCCTATCCTAACTCAATTCTATACTTTACTATCCCAGGAAGACTACCACTTGCCTGTGGTTGCTGAGAATTCGATCTCATATCACTTGTCTCATGAGTTTTGATTGTAAACTGGGCCATATCTCAGCTAATTTCAAACTAGAGCCCATCTAAGGACAAGCGTGACTCCCAGTGGGACTTTTACCTTCAAATTTAAATGAATCTCAGGATGGTATCACATTGTCATGTTGGAGGGGTGTTTCCTTCATTGAAATCTTGAGATGATATGGCCTACCGTAGGAGAAAACTGTATTGTAATTTTGATTTTTTTAAGTCACAGAAAATGTTATTTTCTAAAAATAACTGCAACAATATTTTCCATTTCATATGCTCTTTCAGGATTTTGCTCCGCCATCAAGAGGTAGCATTTTCATCCCCTCAGATGGGCCTTTGCAATGGCCTCAATGAATTAAGCATAGTGAAAGTGGTGCCACGTAGCTTCCAAGGCTGTGTAGTAAAAGGTTATACAACTTTTGCCTGGCTTTCTCTCAGGATCCTTGTCTTTAGAATCCAGCCACCATGTTGTGAAGAAGCCTAGCCCCATAGAGAAGCCCCCATAGAGAGAAGCCAAGGAGCTCAGCCTTCGACTCAGTTGAGATCTCAGCTGACAGGCATGTTAGTGAGTCGATCCTCCAGTGGTCACTGAACGACCCCAGCTGATACTGTATGCAGCAGAGATGAGCCATCCCCACCAAACGCTGCCCTAAATACAGATTTGTGAGAAAAATTAATGTTAGTCTTAGGCCACTAGTTTTTGGAGCTACGTTTAAGCAACAGTGAATCAGGATAGGGTAGAGTAAGACAACACTTAAGGAGGACAGATTAGTGACAGGCTATTGTAGGTGACACGTCACCTACAACATCCACTCTCATGGTTCCCGGTTTACTAATAGAATCTCTATAATAATGTTGAAAAACGTAGTTTTCCAACCTCCCTTGAGGAGAAAGTAGGCCAATGTGACATGAGTAGGAGTAACTGGGTGGCACTTCCGGGAAAGATCACTAAAGGGATTATTCAACTGGGAGTTGTCTTCTTGCTGTTACCCCTTCCTCCTTCTGCTAGTCATGGACTTGGAGATAGTAGATGGCTCTAGCAGCCATCTTGTGACCATGAGATGACTTGAAAATGGAGGCTGTAGTCTACAAATGGCAGCAAAAAGAGAGCCATAGCCTGGGATTGATGATATGGGGGAGCTTTCAAATCAGCCCTGGAATATCTCCAAACTCTAATGTGAGCAATAACAAACAGCTCATCTCTTTGAACCACAATGATTTGGTGTCTCTGACTAGAAGTCCAATGTCAGCCTAACTGATAACAGTTGGGTACTAGCTGAAATCATCAGATTGGTGGTGACTCTAAGAGTTCTACTGAATGTTAAGTAATACTAACTACATGAGATTTAATATCTCCAAATATTTAAGATCACCTGATTTGCTTTGCATCACTCAGCTTGTGTTACCTCATCTAATCATGAAACAGACTTAGAGCATTATTAACAAGGGTGTTCTTAGCTCCCATTTCATATAAAAGGCGATTGAGAACCAAAGACGTGGAGAATTGACTCAAAATCACAAAGCTAAGTGACAGAGTTGGCTCTAATTCCATTGCTCCAAGTCAGAAGTTGTAGCTGTTTGTGGAAGATGGCATATAATAGAATCTAAGGAGGAAGGATTGTGGGCCACAGAGAATTAGGATTAGGTCTGCAAATGATAGTGCTTTGATCAGAGGGAAGTCACAAAAGTTCTTTGTCTCTTCATTGGTAAAGGGAAAGCTAACACTATCTGCCTTACAGGGATTCCATGAGAACAAAATGGAATAATGCCTTTGTGGAAGATTATGTTTTCTAAAAATGGCCACAACAATATTTTCAATCCCCATGGTTGCCTTCAATGTGATTTTGATACTCTTCCCATCAAGAGATGAGCTCTGTGTTCCACCGTCTTATATCTGAACTCAAATCTATGGTGGAAATGACACTATGTGACACTACGGCTAGATCATAAAAGGTGATACAGTTCTCACCTGCTCCTCTTGTCCTGTTTGCTTTTGAAACCAGCCACCATATTGTGAGAAAGCCAAAGTGGCTCATGCAGAGGCCCACATAGAAAGAAACAGAATCCCGGCCTCTCACCCTGCTTGAGGTCTCAGCCAGCGCCAACTCACCAGCCACAGAAATGAACCATCCTGGAAATGAACTCCTAGCCTCTATTTGAGCTTCCCCAGTTGACACTAGATAAAGCAAAGATGATGTTTCTCACTGGTCCAGGCTGACATGCCAGATTCATAGACAAAATAAATGATGTTTTTAAAAGCCACCAAATTTTGGAGTGGTTTATTCATGCAACAGTAGATGTATGGGAACAGATGTACAGCACAGTGTCTGCTGCTTAGCCTCACTTGATGGAAGTTCACAGTGATTATTATTATTGATATTATTCTTATTATTTAAACTGCATTCTTTCCTCCTGACCACAGTGAAGATGTTTGGAAACTGGACCGAAAAATCAGAAGATGAAAATCTTTTTGGAGATTTCTCTACAGACTCTTAATGAAAAATGTAGGATTCTGACTCATGACTACAGTTCAGTGCCCACGAAATTGTGTGAACAGAAAGGGTTTCATGTCCCTGTCTTATCAATTCCTCATCTTTAGATTGGTAAACATCCAGACTACTCAAACGTGGTATTTTCTCCTGCTATTGGAGGTTTCTAGGGGAGGGGCTGCAACTTATTCATCTAGGGGCAGGCAAGCCCCCTAAACCCTCCCATGACTCCATGGGGAAGCTGAAGGAAGTCTGAACTGAATCGTTGGTCCAACAAGGTACCCTGTGCCAACCCAGGGGAACCATAAACACCACCGAGATTATGATCAAGGTGGCACAGACGGCATCATGGGGACTGGATTCTGAGGACAGAGATAATCAGACTTCAGGGTTCTTGTCACCATCTCTGCTGTGAATGAAGCAACCTCCTCTGGCTGGGGTTCCTTTCACAGTAAACTTTGATAGGTTTGTAGACAGTTACTTTGTCTTTCTTTTCCTGGGCTGGTTCTACAAACTCAACTTTTTTCTTCACTGTTCTTTGCCAAATCTCCTCTACCGTTTTTTTCCTCACACACTTTAAAGTGAGAAGACTAAATCTAGAAACAATTAGAGCTCAACCAAGCCCATTTAAAACAGAAGCGTGGATCCTTGACCCCTAACATTTCATACACGTGCAGGTGCTCCTAAGGGCGTAATCCTCACATGCTACTTTTATAACTTTTATTGAGCTTAGGGTCCACTATGACTCCCAGATTTTTTCTGTTCTCTGATATCTGTGCTGTTTTTTCTCCCTCTCAATTGTTACTGGTTGGCATAATGTAGCCAATCCCAATTAATACACTTGGCTGACAGGGCCCTCTGCGATTCTTACCAGTTTTCCGGCTTAATTTTGCCATTCTCCTTCTTGTTCATTATATTCTTGGTGTACTGGCCTTCATTCAGTTTTTTAGCCTGGCTAGCTCTTTTCTTTTTCTTTTTCTTGTTCAATGTGCCTGGCATTCAGTAATCTGTAGCAAATGTGGTCAGTGCTCCATTCATATCCCCTTAGTTTTCACTATCAATGGCTTCCTCCTCAAGCATATATGTACGTCTTCACCTGGGGCTTCCTGGAGCTTGGGAAGCATGCTCTACTGTGGGTAGGGAGGGCTGGAGGTGGGGTTTGGGTGGAGTGGGGGTCGGGAGAAGGAAAGGGTTGATCCATTGGAAGCAGCTCTCAACCACTGATGGATGGGAATTTGTGGATCAACAATCCACCTTCATGTATTACACCATCTCCCCAAATTCCCATGCTGGAAAGACTGTGCCTCCATTGATCATAGCACTAACTTGCTCATTGGCACTCTTCCTCGCCTTATTTCCTCACTCCCCTACCCATGTTTCTTGAAGTCATCTCCCAAATAACTACTTAGACGCCAATCCTTGCCTCAGATCTAAGGGTTTATTGTATGTTTGTGGTTATTAGTAACAGCAGAATGGCTATGGTAAAACAGAATGTCTCAACCAGGCACCTCACAAGGTGCAACCAGTTTCAGTTCATAAAGGGTGTTTTGCAGTTGAACTATCTGGTTATACTCTGAAAGGATTCACATTCATTCATTCAGCCATTCAGCAAATACTCATTGAGTGCTTACTCTTAGCCAGAGGTAGGGATTTCAGCAAAAGAAGTGGTTGCAGATCTGAGTTAGAATTACTGCTGGGAAAAGAGGAAGGTAGCCCTAATTCTGGGAAATGGAAAGGCAGCCCCAAGTCCTTCTCCCTCCACTATCTGACTCCATTTCCCTCTTCCTTCCCTCAGCATTCTGGCTGCTCCTTAAACAGAGCTCAG
Source organism: Aotus nancymaae (assembly GCF_030222135.1). Lineage (NCBI taxonomy): Eukaryota > Metazoa > Chordata > Mammalia > Primates > Aotidae > Aotus > Aotus nancymaae. Next base: position 4,140,304 of record NW_026988412.1, on the reverse strand, counting down.
TCAGCTGCCCCTTGAAGTTTTCCACCTTCTTCATGAGATCTTCAGACCTCAATCCTTTCTCTTTCACAGCTGCTCCTCCAATCTCTTAGCCTGAACTGATTCCTCAGGGTGAATCAGCTTATCTCCTCTATCCCCTCTTGTAAGCGTTTAGCTTCACCTTCCTCTGCTTTGCCATTGTCTCATTTATTACCTAGATATGTTCTAGATGATGGTATGGCACATGCTTACTTAGAAATGTGCCTCCCTTTCTAATTTGTAATAGACCTACATGGTGGCTGTGGTTGCTGCACCCATATCCCACTGTCCTTACCACTTTGGGGGCACTGGCCCGATTTCCAGCTGGCTGCACCTGCATTTATTGACCTGAGCTTGACTTCCCACCCAGGCAGCGATTGCCTGCAGGGATGGCAGGTTGGATAATGGGCCCTTTCAAGGCTGCTTCCTTTCCCTATCCCACCTCTCTATTCCTCTCTGATGTTTTCTTCACCTTCCAAATAAACCACCTGCGGCTGAATCCTTAATTTAGGATCTGCTTCTGAGTTAGCCCAAACAAAGATTTAGTTTTAAATTTATAGTTAATTTTAAGCAAAATATATGGATTTCTATTTCTTGTTCCATCAAGTACAGACACTCTATCCTGTTTCCTTCTTTTTTTATTTTCTTTTGCTTTAAGTACCGGGATACATGTGCAGAATGTGCAGTTTTGTTACATAAGTACATATGTGCATGGTGGTTTGCTGCACGTATCAACCCATTATCTAGGTTTTAAGCCCTGCACACACTAGATATTTGTCCTAATGCTCTCCCTTCCCATCCCTCCTACCCCCAACAGGCCCCGGTATGTGTTTTTCCCCTCCCTGTGTCCATGTGTTCTTATTGTTCAACTCCCACTTATGAGTGAGAACATGTGGTGTTTGGTTTTGTTCCTGTGTTAGTTTGCTGAGGATGATGGCTTCCAGCTTCATCTATGTCCCTGCAAAGGACATGAACTCATCCTTTTTTATGGCTGCATAGTATTCCATGGTGTTTGTGTTCCACGTTTTCTTTATCCAGTCTATCATTGATGGGCATTTGGGTTGGTTCCACGTCTTTGTTATTGTAAATAGTGCTGAAATAAACATACATGTACATGTGTCTTTATAGCAGAATGATTTTTATTCCTTTGGGTATATGCCCAGTAATGGGATTGCTGGGTCAAATGGTTCTAGATCCTTGAGGAACTGCCACACTGTCTTCTACAATGGTTGAACTATTCAGAACTTGTTATCGGTCTATTCAGGGATTCAACTTCTTCCTGGTTTAGTCTTGGGAGGGTGTATGTGTCCAGGAATTTATCCATGTCTTTTAGATGTTCTAGTTGATTTGCATAGAGGTGTCTATAGTATTTTCTGATGGTAGTTTGTATTTCTGATTCTTTATAGTCTAAGATGAGATATTTTCCCTCCCTTCTTCTCCACCTTCTCTGTACTTTTCTATATGTATTTTCAGTTCTGTCTTCACTTTTACAGTATTTATGTTGCTAACATTTACATTCCATAATAACATCTGAGTAATCTTTTTTTTCTGTGAGTTGGTTCTAAAAATTGAAAACCAATAAACTAAGTATAGATTATTATGCCTTTATGTCTACCTTGAATTGCAAGGCCAAGTGGTGTTGCCTTTTTTTCTTGATGAGTTCCATGCCAAGAATCTTACATGACTCAAAGGAGAATGTTTCTAGTACCAGTGGCAAATGGAGTCCCCTTGTTACACACCATTGATTTCAATCATGTCACAGGGTAGTCTGTTTCGAAGCAGGAGCTTGATTCTCTTGTGCAGTTTTGTTTCTCTAGCACTCCTCCTCTTATCTCAGGTTTTGCTTTCTGCAGTTTTAGTTACCTGCAGTCAACTGTTTTTATATTTTGAGAAAGAGAGAGAACACACTCACCTAATTTTTATTATAGCATATAGTTATACTTTTTCTATTTTATTATTAGTTTTTGTTGTTAATCTCTTACTGTGCCTAATTTATAAATTAAGCCTTGTCATAGATATGTATAGAAAAAACAGTATACATAGGGTTTAGTACCGTCTGTGGATTCAGGTAACCACTGGGGTTCTTGGAACATATTCCCTGAGAATAAGAAAGAACTACCATATTTTTTTTTTCTTGTAGAGATATGTCACTGTATCACAGCTATTTTTAAACTTCTTACTGATTTTATTAGTTGGTTTCATCCCAGTCTTTCATAAATATATTCTTTTTGGAGCCTACTTATTTTCTCTTTTGACTTGGATTTTTGCTTTATAGACCTACTTTACAACTCTAACCCTTCCATTTCTTCTAGTTGCACTTCTAAATTCTAATTTTTTTTTTTTGTATGCGACACTTTCAGTCTCTTAATTTCTATTCTTCTTTGTTGTGGCACAGCCTTAAGTAATTTCCATGGAAAAGATTAGGAGATTTACTTTCTGAGTCCTTGAATGGTTACAAATGGGCTTATTTTGTCTCAGATTTAATAATAGTTTGGTTGGGTATAAAATTCTTGCATATGTTAATTTGAGTATAAAATTATTGTAAATTAATTTTCTGATAGAAACTTGAGTGTGAAATTATTGTAAATTAATTTTCTGATAGTAATTTTTTTGCATTGTCTAATAACACCCAGTATTGTTGATGTTAGTATGAGCTTCAAGCCTTTGCATATGACCTGACTTTTCTATCTTTAAGCGTTTTATATATTCTTTATATCCTTGGCATTCTGATATTTCATAGGTATGTACACAGTTATGAATCCTTTTTCACTCATTTTGCTGGCATGCTGTGGGCCACTTAGAGATGGAGACTCAGATTAAATTCTCTGGTAGCCTTTCTTCTCTTACTGCCTGTCTTTGATAATCCCTTCCCCACTACCCTGCCGTCCCCGCATGTCATCTGAAACTACTAATTCTCAGATCATTTTCCTGGATTGATTCTCTATGCATTGTACCTTCTCTATTATGATTTTGGCCACTGTATATTTGCTCTGGATTCTAGGAAATGATCTTGGCATTATTTCTCAACTCTTCCATCTGATTTTCAAAACCAGAAAACATATTTTTAATTTCCAAGAGCTCTTTCTTATTTCTTGTTCCATTTTTAGAGCAATTCATTCTTGTTTTGTAGATGTGATATGATCTCAAATCCTTCTGAAGTCACTAACTAGAGGTTTTTTTCTTTTTCTGAAGTCTTCTTTGGTTGCCTCAATTGTGTCTCTTTCCTCGACGTCATTTATTTCTGTTTGGTGCTTCTACTTCACGTAGTAGTTAGTATTCTCCATATTCCTGGAGATCTGTTTCGGTGTTCATTTTTAAGAAGGAGGACATGGATCCATTTTTCTAGGTAGCTGGTGTGCACTCTCGCTGCCATTAGTTGTGTGGCTTGGGTGGGGTGCCTGCACGAGGGTAGGGCTAACTGACTGATAGGCTTCACATTAGGGAGAAAAGGCAGGGAAGGAGGTTTTGGGCCCAGGGACCTCCAAATGCCAGAATGAGGAGGGCATGGGCGTGGGTGCTGGTATACACTCTAGGAGTCCTGACTCCTAACTCCTAGAAAGCGTGTTCAATTTAGAAAAGAAAGCTTTGTTGTCGCTGTTGTCTTTCTCTTCCATAGGAGCCAGAGGTAGAAGCTGGGTGGGCAGCCTGCCCTCTTTGTGCTCAGACTTGGAGGGAAAGTAGGGCAGGGTGTAAGAAATGAATGGTGCAGTGGGTTGGGAGTAGGGTTTCAATTCCTCTCCTTTTTGGCAGTCTCTTTTCCTCACTTGCTCAGCCCTGGTCTGCTGGCTGCGGAGCCTGCATTCTGTTGGCAGGGTGGCCCTTTCCCTGCAGTTCCCCACTGTGCCTTCTGAGCCACCATTTCCCTCACACAGGCTTGTTCATCAACACGCTCTGGCCACTCAGGCCCTAGCATTATCTTTTAGAAACCTCCCATCCTTTGCTTCTTGATTTCCTGTTGTCTTTTGCTCTTAAGAGATTTTTATATTTTGATTCCTCCTTATCATGTTCAAGGCGTCTTAGGAGAAGAGGAAGACACATAGTATGCCCTGTCTGTATCTACAATTTGCCCCTTTTTGAGATTTCTACTTTGGATTAATTTTCCTTGTATTAGAACAAGTTCTGCTTTCGGCCAAGCTCAGATATAGGAGATAATTTGGAGCTCCTTTCAACGGATGTTTAAATATTTGTTCATTTGAGGAGAGGTGTCCGGGAGGGGTGCTGGGCAGCAACGGCTGGTGGTGGCTTGGCGGGTCCCTGCCATCCCAGGTGACTGTGTCCAGTCCCTAAGTCACAAGCCCCAGCCCATAAAACAAAAGCCTGCTCTCAGCCAGCACCATCTGCTCTGGGCGAAGTTCACTGACCGCCTGTGTTACCTAAGCTTGACCCCTGGGAACTCTGATTCTCTACCCCTAGAAGCTTATTTTAAAAATCCCCTTTGGCCACACTAGCTGAGACATGCTCTGGTGAATGCAATTTTCTTCACGTAACTCTGTTTCCAGTGGCGTTCGGGCATCTCTCATGGAGAGCTCTCCCACCCACAGGCACCTCTGTGCAGGTGGGTTTCCAGGAGAGCCCAGGTCAGGAGAGTTTCAAGCCCTCCTTCTGTGCCCAGCAGAGTCACTCTAAGATCCACGGCGCTGGGACTGCGCCCGCCCTTGGCTGCCTTTCCAGGCCATTCAGCGGCCCATTGTTTGCACAGCCACACTCGAGTCTCTCGAGCTGTGCCCATTTCCAGCAACTCCGAGCGGGGTCACCAATTAAAGGAGGAAACAAAACATTTCCTGAGCCGGCGGCCTCCGGCTGGCTCTGCTTCCTGTTGCTGGGCCGTTCTCCGTGTGTGTCCCTCTCTACGTCTTCATTATTCCTCATTAGCTTTGGTTTCCTTTCTCCCCCTCCCGTTTTTACACGTCTGTTATTTCCAACCCTTTAGCCACACAAAATGAGGGGTGCCCTTTTCCTGTCGCCTCGGGAGTCACTCCTCCTTCGGCCGTCACCTGCGGATGCCGGGCGATGGCACTCGGCCACTTCTCGGCCACAATGGGAGCTCTCAGAGCCCGGGCGATGCGGCCTGGGCTGGGTGCCAACATGCCACAGCGAGGCAGCTCGGCCTGCAGAGGGGCGTGAGCCTGGCAATCAGACCCTCGCAGAGCCACCGCCGACTTGCTGTGGGGTCTGGGGCAAGTCACTTGACCTCTGCTTAGCTCCTCGTCCTGGAGAGGAAGTCAGGATGGCTTCACTGGGACGCTGGAGGAATCGCCAATGAAGGCAGGATGCCTCCTGGCCCAGTCCTGCAGACCCACTGCCAGCCTCTTGCATGGGTTTTGTGTATGCTCTCAGATACACACACACACACACACACACACACACACACACACACACAAATACACAGGCACATCCGTAGACACACATGCAAGCATGCAGGTATTTATGCATTCATATATGTACTCATAGACAAAAACATAAACACATATGCACACAGACATACATTTACACACTAGCACATGTAAATATCCACATGCAGACACACACCAACATGTGCACACTCAGGTACATAAATATCCCCACAACCACACAAACACATTTATTTACAGACATATACACTTTTTATATACTTACACACATAATCACACTTATACAAAACATGCACATATGCATATACACACAAACACACATTTACACACATACACACTCACTTACAAATACATGTTCACCACATGGAAGATACATGTAAGTTGTGTGTATCAGTGGGTTTCCCAATGAAACAAATATAAACCAAACACAATTTCAACTTGTCTTTAAGAAAAGACAACAAACAGCTTGAAGTCCCTGGGTTTCACCTGTTCTTCTCTCGTCATAGCACAGTCAACAGTCCGTGGCCCCTGTGTGCTAGTCACTGGGCCAGGCAGAGTGAGGCATGTGACAAACAGCCGATGTGCCCTCAGGCCTTGAGGGACTTACGCTATTTGGGGAACACAAGCCAATGACTAAGGGCATTGATGTGCTAACACACTCTGGTAGAAAGCTGATGGGAGGGTCCATCTGTGGCACAAAAGATGGAATGTTGCATCCTGCTGGAGAAGGAGGATCAAGGAGGGCTGCATGGAGAAGGGGGCTCTTGATCTGGATGACCCCGCCGGATTAAGGCAGAGTATTCATTTTGCTGAGCTTGGTGTCAGAGCCACAGACAATGACCCTGACTCCAGACATGCATGTGGAATGTGTGGGAAAGAGCAAAGGGTCCCATCAATTCATTCTTCTTTGAAGAGGTGGCTTCAAGTGCCTGCCATGACCATAGTGGGTTGGGGGATTCAGAGCTGGAGAAGCAGAGCTGACCGCCACTTGAACACCTTCACGCCTAGCCTTGCTCGATGTTCTCAGTGAGCTCCTTGCATGGTTTTCTTCTAGCTGTATATCTGTGGTTATAGCCTGTATTTTTCAAAGGCAGTTGCATCAGTATTTCTGTCCCACATGGTCTTCCAGAAGCTGGCCTCATTCCTACCAAGAGATGTAGTCTCTTTCCCTCCCCTTGCACTAGGGTATGGCTTTGTTGACTACCTTGGTTAATAAAATGTGTGATCTTGAGCCCATGCCATGGAAAGTGGGAGGGTGCCCTCATGGCTTTCTCTTGGCAACCTGGCACACATGGGAAGTCCAACTGTCCTGAAGCTGCTGTGCTGGAGACACCATGTGGAGAGACCACACAAGGACAGGGAGAGATGCTGGAGGAACCTCTACTGGTCCAGCCCCAGCTGTTTGTGTCTCCCCAGACCTGTCACCAGCTGTGAGTGAGGGGCTTTCTGATGACTCCATTTCAGCCTTTGGGCTGCCCAGCTGATGCCCAGCAGAGCAGAGGTGCACTCTTCCTGCAGAACCCTATGCAAATGGCATCTTCAGGAACCAATCAAACTTGCTGTTGGCTTCAGCCACCAAGTTTTGTGGTGGTTAGGTATCCAGCAACAGACAACTGGAGCATCATTTCAAGCAAAGGTGTGGTCACGTTTGCCCTCAATGGCTGAGACAAACCTTGCAAAATCTTGGTTATTCTTGGAGGCCTTTTTCAAAAGGCAAAGTCTTCACATGTGGACTTTTTAATTGCACTCCTCCTGAAAACACTGGAGAGGAAAAACGCAGTAGATCCTTCTTCACATACAGGTGGCTTTGTCTAAGCACACAATCATACACACCACCTGCTGTCCTGCCTTTTCATGAACTTGGCTTCTTTTCTACCAGGTGTAGGGAACACAACCATTAAGCATAAGCAATGCTTTCCCTGGGCTTAGAAAGTCTAATAAAATGAAAGTGACAATCCTGGCATATTTGGGATTAGTCTTTGAATCTCTACGGTTCATTCTGCAAGGCAGGTTGACCTCCCAGACTAGCAAAGGGGACAGCCCCTTACAGCCAGGGATTCCTAGAATGGAGAGCTGTCTGTTCCCTCTGCTTCATGATGCATGGAGTAACTTGAATGTGAAGAGAGCAGCCTGCTAGTCAAGACATGGGAAGTTAAGAGACAGAGGATATCTTGACTTAAAAATACATGTTTAAAAGCATTTCCAATCCACCCTAGATGAGCATTTTCATAAAATACATAAGAGGCCAGGTATGGTGGCTTACTCCTGCAATCCCAGTGCTTTGGGAGGCCACGGTGGGAGGATCACTTGAGCCCAGGAGTTGGAGGCTGCAGTGAACTATGAGGGCATCCTGGGCCCAGCCTGGGCTGCAGAGTGACTGTCTCTAAAACAATTAAAATACAAATACAATGCAATAGCAATGAATTACTAAAAAAATGAAATAAAAATATACACTAAAATTCAGGCCTAAAGTTATTATTAGATTTAATAGACCTAAAGTGACTCTGCTGAATTGGTATCAAAGTCTCTAAGTGGCTGCCCTCCAAATGTCCACGGATCTCACTGCAGGTCAGCACAAATCCTCAGTGCCCCAGGACCACTCTCTGACTAGCACAGGTCTAGAGAGCAAACAGAAGCTATTTTCAAGAAGGCAGGGTTGGAATGGGAAAGGTGCACAGGAAATAGCCATAAAATATGTGGGACCCAGATGTAAGAATTTAGAGAAGTGGGCTGTCTTCATTAGGGGAAGCGCCAAGACAGAGGATGTTAGGGTTTCATACAGACTGACCTTGTTGACTCTCTGTTATTTAGCCTGAGGTTGATCTTAAGATCAGAGAAGAGTCTCCACCTGAGAGAGGGTGGACAGGGCAAGAGAATGTGTAACTTCCGGCATTCTGGCAGAGGCTGATATATATGGGCTCCTTTAACTAAAAGCAAATTCTATTTCCAGTCCCTCAGAGACACCAAGTAGGCTCTGAAGAGCCTGGCCAAGCACAGGGTCCTCACCCCGTGGTGAGGACATCTTCTTGGATGTTTGAACCTTGGAGTTGCAGGAATTCTGAGGATGCTTCAGCATGTGTGTGTGTGTGTGTGTGTGTGTGTGTGTGCGCGAGCACACATGGGTGTGTGTGTATATGCTGTATACGCCACCCAGTATCCAGCAATCAACTTTCATGGTGGCATGACACTTGTAGCATGGCTGACAGATGTGTCCCTTCCTTCTTGGATAATGTCTGTTCTAACACATGTCATCTGGGATCCCTTAGAATCTTCATGTACAGAAATGGTTGCTGCCTCATTGAGTTGGTGGGGACAGAATAGCTCCTGGTTGACAGCATGGGCCGTTCAGAAGGATGGATCCTGCAGGTAAGTCACAGTAGATCTTGGCCATGTTTGCAAGTACATTACTTAAAAAATTCCAATTCTAATGCTTTTAAAAGTTTTCATGATTCACATCATTTTCACCCCTCCTGCATTCTGCTGTGCTTTCTTGGGTGGAAGGGAAAAGCAAGGCCTTACAATTCACAGGCATCACCCACATCCTCTCTTGCCATTATTGCATCTCATGGCCCCCAAATCTTACTGATGTTTTGTTACTACTTATAGCAATTTGGGGTTGTTATAGCGTTGCAAATCTCAATATTTTTTGGGGGAACCCTTGTAAAACTCTCATATATTTGTGCCAGTTTAATAAAATATGCTGATACCCAGAAATTTCATTTTCATCATTTAGACCAAAGGAATATTTGTACATATGCAAGAAGCAGTATGTGAAAGGAAGTATATTATGGCAATTTCTAGAAAAATACAAATTTAGAAACACCCTAAATAGCCATCAAAACAGAGATGGATAGATAAACTTAGATTCATTCATACAATGGGATACTCTCCAGAGGTAAAAAAGCTCAAGACAGATCTGTAAACTGGAACGTGGAAGGGTCTCAAGATGCACTCTTGAGCGAGGAAACCGACTTCCAGATGATACACCCAGCACGACAGCGTTGCTGACGGAAACAGAACCTCACAAACTATGAAGCATGAGCACAGGTTTTCTAAGGGTACATTCTTCATAGAAAGTCACTTGTAGGGCTACATCCCAAACAATGAGAGTCGCTCCTGCAGGTAGGAGAGGAGGAAACAGAGTGGCGCTGCTCAAAGGGGAATTTTAGCCTTATTTGTAATTCTTGGAGTGTGTGTGTGTGTGTGTGTGTGTGTGTGTGTGTGTGTGTGTGTTTTTAAATGAGAAAATATTACTTATGCCTTATTTATGTAGTAGTAAAATCATGTCAGAAATCTGGGTATACTGATGAGCATGACTATCACCCTTGGCAATATCTATCTGAGTAAAGGCCAAATAAGATGAGCGAAAGAGACAAGAGCACTCACAGAATAGTGCTCAAGGCCAGGGACCCTGGCTCCAGCTGCCGGAGCCTCTAGCTGCAGCTCCACCCCACAACCCACCAGGCCTGCAGCAGCCCTCAGAGGTTTCCTGGGCTTGCTGCCAGCTGCGGGGTTAGGAAGTTAAGAGAATGAACCCTGGAGCCAAGCCACCTGGCTTCCCGGTTTTCCGATCTTTCTGAGCAATGTGTTCTCTGGGGAGGTCGTGCACCCCTCAGTGCTTCAGCTCCCTTGAGTGCCAAGTGGGTATCATATGACCACACCTTTAGAATGGTACCTAGGACAGACATGTCCATGTAAGTATTATCTGCTCCTATTCATCTTTAAAAGCTTTTTTTTTCTTCCCTAGAAGTTTCTTTAGGGACTCAGATGTTTAATTTCCACTAAGATCAAGTCAGCTCCAAACCCTCTTCCTATTTCACATCCTTGATAAGTAGCACCACAGCATGGTTTAAAAGAAAGTCAGGTCCAACATCTCCTTGTATGAATGGAGAAACTGAGGGCCAGAGACGCAAGTCCCATGACTGGTCCTGCAGGAAGTTAGCAGAAGAGCCAGCCCAGACCTCCTCCCTCCTAGCCCCCCGGTCAGCTCTGTGACCATCAGCACCACACACTCTGACAGAGGAAATGTGGGAGCTGAGCCGGGTGCTGTGGCTCATGGTTGGAATCCTAGCACTTTGGGAGGCTGAGGCAGGAGGATTGCTTGAGCACAGGAGTTCAAGACCAGCCTGGGCAATATGGCAAAACCCCATCTCTACAAAAAATTAGCTGTGCGTGGAGGCGTGCGCCTGTAATCCCAGCTACCTGAGAGGCTGAGGTGAGATCACCTGGGGCTATAGCGAGCTGTGATCATGCAACTGCACTCCAGTCTGGGCGATGGAGTGAGACCCTGTCTCAAAAACAAAACAAAATAAATCAAAAACAAAACAAAACAAAAAAACCCAGGAAGCTGGAATTGGCTTGTGGAACAACAGAAATGGAATTTTTCTCAAAAGACTGATGTATCACACTTTGGAAAATGGGCAAAATACTCCTGCAGTGCTGGCAGCGTTCTGTGGAGTCCTCAGTTATGACCGGGATAATGGTACAGACAGGCTTGACCCTGCTGGTGCCAGAGAGCAGGGACTGTGGGAGCCTGAGGGTGAGCTGTTATGGCCCCAGGACAGGACGGAGAGGAGGCAGCTCTGCAGGAGGCTGGAGATTGAGATGTGCTCATTGCAGGCAGGCAGCTGCCCTTCCCGTGGATGAGAGCAGCCCCCTCTCTTCTTCAATATTGACCCACAAAGAAAAAAAATCCATCTTAATACTTTTTCAATGGATAATGAAGCAGTTTATTTAATATTATTTGGATAACAAGCCTCCACATGAACTGGATTGTCAGTTGTCTTAGGGGAAAAAAGATTTATTGGTTGGTAAATATTGAGAAAGAAAAGCCGATAAAGAACAGTTTCAGCTGCGGCTTCTGCCCAGAGCAGGAGAACAGGCCTGTGTTGTATTTTGGGGCCCTGGGAAGGCAAAAAATTGTGAATGTCTTTCTTTGTTGGTGAGTGTAAAAGTGGAGCCCGCTACAAATAATTTCTTATTTCTCGTCGCATAGATTTTAAGTTATGTAGATTCCGTACCTTGTTAAGTATTAAAGCGGTCTTGTTTAAGGAAAAGGCACTTAAATAATGAAGCTTATGTATCTTGTTTTCAGACATCAATATCTGGCTTTGAGTGGCACAAAGAGATAAAGGAATGTGGACTCAGACCTCACTGGGATGCTTGGCAATTCTAATTCAACCCCAGACTGCAAATGGACACAAAACTGTTGCGACTTTTGTTGAAGAGAAGGATGGGTGAGCACGTGATGCTGGGAAATTGTATTTTCTTCTTCGAGTTCTTCTGTTTCCGAATATTTAATCCTACTGTTCTCTTCTTTAGTGAAGGTCTCTTTAGTAAACAATCTCTTTGCTGAAATTGCTTGGGGCAGCACAGAAGCTGGATTCAGAAGCACACAGGTCTAGGGAAGGAGGCTTTGGCTGGCCTGATGCAAGGAAAGACTGCCATCTCGTGGTCAGCTGGATCCTGGCACCTCGGTGAGGGTCCAGGCTGCAGAAAACCGGGCTTGGGGAGGAAAATGTGTTGCAGAAAAACTGGATTTCTGCCGGACATTGTGGATGCCTTTAGAAAACACCCAGAAAAGAGCTGAATGTCCCCCAAGATAGGCTTCAGTGAATCCTCTGCACGTGTGTGGACATCCCCCGAGCCAGACACACGCTTCACCCGCACTCTGCAGGCTTTATGAAAATGAGGTAGAAATGTAGGGAAAGCATAATCCCATGAAGAGAACAAAGAGCTGAACACGTATCCAGTAAATGCCGCCAGCATGCCTGGCAGAGAGAACACCCAGGCTGAGCAAAGGGGACAGTAACTTGTACCAAAGATAGGGAAGTAGCCTCTGGGGCCTCAATCAGTAGGGCCTCTGGTCAGCCCCTCAGACGAAGTCAGGTCTGAGCAGGCAAGGTCCATGGATCTGATTTATTAATCTTTTCACAATCAAATAGAGTTTGATTGTAAAAATGTGACATGTGTTATAAGAAAAAAAGAAAAACCAAACAATTTAGAAATGTACAAAGAAGAAAATAAAAGACCGGAAGCATCCTCACCTTAGGGACACATTATTAACACTTAGGTGGCCAATCTTCTGGACATCTTGCTACGAATATATCCAAATGGAAATTAAAAATGCAGTGTTACATAATTGTAATCACACCTTTTACTCCTCTATTCCGTAACCTGCTTTTTCATTCAACACTATGAGAGAAGCATCTTCCCAGGTCAATACATAAAGGTTGGCATCATCGTTTTTTATCAATTGCATAAAGCTAATGGTATGTAACATTGATGTGATACCTGCTGTGTGCCAGGCACATACATGATCTTGCATAATCTCACAATAACTCTTCTGAACAGGAGTTTGTATTGTGCTCATTAAGCAGATGAAGAGACTGTGGCACAAGAAAATTGATTAGCACTGCCAGGGTATCTGACTTCAGAGCCCATGATCTTGACCAGTAGGCTAGAAATGAACCATAATTTATTTAGCAGTTTTTCAGTGTTGGACGTTAAGCTATTTCCTACTTTTCTGGTATAAACAATAAGACTGCAGTGAAATTTTAGGGCACATACATCTTTGCACCTTAGTGAACTCTCTCTAAGTTAACCTGAAAGTGGTGGGGTGTGGGGTGTGTGGGTCAAAGTGTATCCTCAATTTATGCTTTCATATGTGCCTGACTTCCCTCCAGGCCGCACGTGCCAGCTCACACCCCCACCAGCTGCACAGGAGAATTTTCAGTGCCCCATGACCTTGCCAACACTAGGCTTCCTCATCATATTTTTTCTTTTTTTCTCCTTTCTTTCTCTTTGGAAAAAAATAGCCTTTGAAAAAATTGTAGGCACACTTGTGCTTCACCCAATGTAGATCCACCCAGTGTTACCCTTTTGCCACATCTGCTGTCTCTCTATAAGTTTTTATGAAACTTTGGAGTTAGCTATAGACATCATTACACTTGATGCCTAAATACATTGGCGTGTGTCTCTTAAGAACACAGATACACTCTTACCTAAGCATAATATAATCGATACACTTGGAAATTTTTACATGGCTAAAATACAACTTTCTAATACAAAATCCACATCAAGTCATTGAATAAAGACACTTCTTGACTTAAAATGAGATTACATTCCAATAAACCCATCATAAGTTGAAAAACTATAAGTAAAAATGCATTTAATACACTATATCTACTGAATATTATAACTTTGCCTGCATTAAATGTCCTCAAAACACTTATATTAGCCTATGGTTGGACAAAATCATCTGACACAAGGCCTATTTTGTAATAAAGTATTAGATATCTCATGTAATGTGTGGAATACCGTACAGAATGTGAAAAACAGAATGGTTGTATGGGTTCTCACAGTACGTTTTCTACTGAATGCCTATCACTTTCACACCATTGTAAAACTGAAAAATTGTAAGTCGAACAGTTGTAAGCTGGGGACTGTCTATACTCAACAGATTTTGTCTTGATTCAGAATGGAATCAAGGGCCACATATTGAGTTTTGCCGTCATGTCTCTTTATTGTCCTGAATCCGGAACAGATCTCCAGTCTTTTTGTGATCTCTCATGATATTGGCATTTTGAAGAGTCTTATAGAGTGTACCTAGATCTGAACTTTTCCTATTGTGCCTCAGGATTAGATTTAGTATAAATATTGTTGGCAGGAATATTATACAGATGATGCTACTTCCTTCTTGGGGCATCATATCAGGAGGAACAACAAGATGTCACTTTGTCCACAATTTGTGACATTAACTTGATCCTTCAGTTAAGTGAGTGCCTGCTATATTTCTCCATTGGAAATGTACCCTGGTCTTTAGTGATTATTAAGTGACCTACAGGGTGATACTTTGAGATGGAATATCTTGCTTCTCAACAATCTCTTACCCAGAGATTCTACAATCTATTGATTATCCTTGTCTGGATCAATTGCTGCTTTGCTGTCTATAAAGTGCTGTTTCAGTTCCCATTATCTTTCTACTTTTTGACAAACGTAATCACTCTTCTATAAATAAAAGCTGCTTACTGTATCCCTTAACGTTTTTAGTATCAGCTTGTACTCATGGCTTCTTTCTCTATTCAGTGTATTTCTGTACCTATCCATTTTGACAGCGAGATCATCCCAAATTTGGCAAGTGGTAGCGCTTCAAGCTGGACCCGTGTCCTCTGAGCCCTTCTCCGCTCTCTGCCGTGAGATGCTCCAGGCTCATCTTGCACTTTTCTTGCCTCAGGTCTGGCATCAGCCATTTCTCCAAGGGCCCTCCCAGCTTTATTTATATATTTATTAATATTTAATCTCTCTTATTATTATTAGTTTTTAAATTTATATAAAATAAAATTGACATTTTTTGTGTAGTTGTAGGAATTTTAATACATGTATAGATTTGTGAAGCCACCACTGTAATTGAGATACAGAACGACTCCAAATCATCAATTACACACCTTAAATACAGGCAATTTTTAATTGTCAGCTATACCTCAGTAAAGCTGGGGGGAAAAGATATAGAATGGTGACCTCATGCCCAGAAACTACTTTGCCAGACACGCCCTCAATACCTGACAGCTGCTGATCTTATCTCGCTCTTTATGGTTTCACCTCTTCTAGAAAGTTACATAAATGAGATCACACAATATGCAGCCTTTTGAGTCTGGCTTCTTCTTTCATTCAGCATAATGCCTTTGAGATTCATCTGTTGCATGCATCGATAGTCTGTTCCTTTTTATTTTATTGCTGAGTGATAGGTATTCCATCATGTGGATGAATCGCAGTTAGCTTATCCCCTCATCCATTAGGACAAATGGGCTGTGTCCAGTTTTTGTTGTTTATGAATAGAGCTGCATAAGCATTTATGTGTACGGGTTTCTTGTGTGAACATAAGTTTTCATTTCTCTTGGGTAGGTGCTTAGGAGTCGGATTGCTGAGTCATACAAAAAGTGTATGTTTCACTTTTTAAAAGCTGTCAAGTCTCCTCCAGAGCAGCCAATCCATTCTGCGTTTCCACCAGCAATTCCTGAGAGTTCCAGTTGTGCTGAGTCCTTACCAGTGCTTGGTATTGCCAGTTTTTTTTTTAACCCATTCTTAAATATATTCAGTGCCTCCCATTTTTTTTGATCTTTATAAATGTTATAGGTGAATTTAAAAAGTCAATCCCAATATATACCGGCTGTTAATAATACTATTAATTACTATTACTGTTAATAATACTAATAAGTAACTATCAATCTTATAGATGAAAAAGATTATTTATGATCTTTGAAAATTTGCATTTTTACTGTTAGGAAAGTCGGAAGGGTTCAATTTTAAACAGCGAGCGAAGCAGATAGAGAAGTGAGTTCTCACCGGAAGGTGTCTTTCATCTTGGGCTGCCTCTCTCTATTTCTGGGATCACTGGCAGCCCTGGTACTCCTTTCCTCGCTCTTCCTGGAGGCATTTTCATTTCACTGACGCCACAGATGGGAAAGAATGTCCAGCCTATTCTCTCTCCCTCTTTTGATTAAAAGGAGGGGGAGGCAGAAGTGGAAAGGGCAAAACCAATTATAGGTTGTAGTCTACGCTATCCAAAGCCATCTATACATTCAATCAAATCCCTATCAAAACACCAATGACATTCTTTATGTAAGCAGAAAAAACATAATCCTAAAACTTATGTGGAACCACAAAAGACCAAAATAGCCAAAGTTGTCCTGAGCAAAAGAATAATCCTGGAGGAATCACATTACCTGACTTCAAATTGTGCTAGAGGGCTATAGTAACCAAACAGCATGGTACTGGTGTAAAAACAGACACATAGACTAACGGAACAGAACGGAGAACCCAGAAATAAATTTAGACATCTCCAGTGAACTCATTTTCAACAAATGTGGCAAGAACATACACTGGGGAAAAACAGTCTCTTTAATAAATGGTGCTGGGAAAACTGGCTATCCATGTCCAGAAGAACGAGACTAGACCCCTATCACTTTCTATCCACAGAAATCAAACCAAAATGGATTAAAGAAAAATGTAAGACCTCAAACTATGAAACTACTAAAGAAACATTGGGAAGGCTCCCCAGGACATCAGTCTGGGCAAAAATTTCTTGAGTAATACTCCAAAAGTATAGGCAACCAAAGCAAAAATGGACAAATGGGATTATATCAAGTTATAAAGCTTCTGGCTGGGCGAGGTGGCTTATGCTTGTAAGCCCAGCACTTTAAGAGGCTGAGGCAGGTGGACAGCCTGAGGTCAGGAGTTTGAGACCAGCCTGGCCAACATGGCGAAACTCTATCTGTGCTAAAAATACAAAAATAAGCCACGTGTGGTTGTGCACGCTTGTAATACCAGCTACCCAGGAGGCTGAGGCAGGAGAATCACTTGAATCTGGGAGGCAGAGGTTGCAGTGAGCTGAGATTGCTCTGTTGCACTCCAGCCTGGACAAAAGGGTGAGACTCTGTCTCAAAAAAAGAAGCTTCTGTTCAGCAAAGGAAACAGTCAACAAAGTGGAGAGATGAAGAGACAACCCACAGAATGGGAGAAAATATTTGCAAACTATCCATTTGACAAGGGATTAATAACCAGAATATATAGGGAGTTTAAACAACTCAAAAGGAAAAAATCTAGTAATTCAATTAAAAATGGGCAAAAGATCTGAATAGATGTTTCTCAAAAGAAAACATACAGATGGCAAACAGGCATATGAAAAGGTGCTCCACATCATTGATCGTCAGAGAAATACAAATGAAAACTACCGTGAGATACCATCTCACCCTAGTTAAAATGGCTTGTATCCAAATGACAGGCAGTAACGAATGCTGGCAAGGATGTAGAGAAAGGGGAACCATTGTTCACTGTTGGTGGGAATGTAAATTAGTACAACTACTATAGAGAACAGCTTGGAGGTTCCTCGAAAAACTAAAAATAGAACTGCTATGGGACCCAGCAATCCTACTGCTGGGTATATACCTGAAAGAAAGGAAATCAGTGTCTTGAAGGGGTATCTGCACTCCCGTGTTTATTGCAGCACTATTCACAATAGCCAAGATTTGGAAACAACCCAAGTGGCCATTGTCAGAGGAATGATAAGGAAAATGTGGTACATATACACAATAGAGTACTACGCAGCCATAAAAAAATGAGATCCTATCATTGTAACAACATGGATTGAGCTGGAGGTCGTTACGTTAAGCCAGGCACAGAAAGACAAACCTCACATGTTCTCACTTATTTGTAGAAGTAAAAATTAAGTCAATTGAACTCATGGAGATAGAGGGTAGAAGGATGTTTGCCAGAGGCCGAGAGGAGTAGTGGTGGTGTCGGGGAGGGGAAGTGGGGATGGTTAATGGGTACCAAATATAATTGAATGAATGATGTTCTGTCAATTGAATAATTGATAGAATGAATAAGATCTCGTATTAGGTAGCATAACAGGGTTAACTAGTCTAATAATTTGATTATGGATTTAAAAATAAGAGTATAATTGGAATTTTATAACACAAAGAAATGATTAACGGTTGAGGTGATAGATACCCCATTTACCCTGATGTAATTATTACACATTGTATACCTATATAATAATATCTCATGTGCCTCATAACTATATACACCTACTATATAGGTACCCATAAAAAATTGTAGGCTGTGGTTGATCACAGCATGGAGTCATGTTCCTACATAGTGCTTAAAACTTCCACTAGGAATTATCATGCTCAATTCAGCTTGTTCCAGCTGAAGAAAAACAAGAGCATCAGCAAGGCTCCAGGTACCATGCTATACTCCTAAGACATAAACAAGGCGCTAGTCTTGTTTTCAAGAGGCTCCATTCTATTGGAGACAGGCTGGGAAGGAGACCCAGACAAAACCAGCCATGGGGGTTAAAGTGTCTTAACAAGATGACCCATGTGTCTGACCCAGGAAGAGAAGGAGACAGCTTTCAGAGGCCGGAGCTGAGCTCTGAGTAATTGTGGCTGCCCGAAATTATCTCTTCCTCTCCAGCACTGGCTTTCCTAACCTGAAAAACTGGTTCCGTATCACATGTGGATCCTGAGGACATTTAAAGAAGGCATTTTACAGCCACCCAGGGAGCTCTGATGAGATCTGAAATGTTCCTTTGGTTCTGCAGCTATAAAAAAACCTGCCAGCACAGAAACATATACCGACTATGCCTGGAAAAATGAATCTGGCTTTTGAAAGTGCTCAAATAGAAATCTGTTTACTGAGCAAAGCTGTCATTCTGGCTGACTTGCAGAAAATGGATAGCACCATTGTACAAGACTCATGCTGTCTCCTGGCACATCAGAGACAGCCCTGGGGGACTTGATATCTGAATTCATTTTCTTGGAGTTAAGGGACACTGCCCATGGGAACCACAAACTGCACTGGTCCAAACATTTCGTCAATGCAGCATAAATACAAAGCCTAATTCATCTAGGAAAGCCACCTTCTCATCCTTTGGCAATGTGTCAGCATTTATGTAGGGGAGACCTTCCTTCCAGATTTGTACCTAATATAGAGCTTTAGTGGTAGTTCATAGTGAGTGCTTGAATCAGTCAGGAGACAAAAATCACACCTTTTAACAGACAGAATTTTATATAAAAATTGTTGACTGGGTAGCAGAAAGGTGAAAGGAGAACTCTAAGGAGTCATGGTGGTGGCAACTGCAGGAAATAGCTACTTCCCCTAGGGGTGAGGGAATAGAATGAAGAACAGAAAATTATTAAAATATAGAAGCTCAGAGGAGGGGCCCCATGGAGCTGGGACTCAGATATCTGAGCAAGGGCACATTGAAATTGGGTCTGTGGATACTGTAAAACTACAAACTGTGGATACTGTAAAAACTACAAGCTGGAAGTTCCTTCCAGTGCCTGGGTTATCACTGAGGAAGTGATGCAGACAGTAAGAGAAGTATTCAGGAACAGGAGATAATCAGAAACAGGAAGTACTCAGGAACAGGAAGTATTCAGGAGCAGGAGATACTCAGGAACAGGAAGAAGAGGGCTACTTTGCCTCCTCCAGCCTCACAGTCTCCCTTTACTGCCCCCTCTTGTGGATCCCAACAGGGAGCAGCTGGCTGGGCGGAATGGTGGATGCAGAATCCTAGCCCTGGCATTACAAAGTTGGGTAGAAAAGGGTAGGGTTGGATCTCAGAGATAATAGCTCAATAATTGGCAAATTGTTCAGTAGATATTTTTGTGTGACTGAATAATTTTACATGCAATAAAAGCCCAAGCTTTGACTTTCATTCAAAAATTTATTAACATTCCTAGGATTGCTTTCTAATTGGGGAATTCTCATTTGTGCCAGATTCTCTCTCTCTCTTTTCTTCCTTCCTTCTTTTCTTTCCTTTCTTCCTTTTCTCCCTCCCTTCTTCCCTCCCTCCCTTCCTTCCTTCTCTTTCTTTTGTTTCTTCCTTTCTCCCTCCCTCCCTAACCCCTGTTTGTTGTTTCTTTTCTTTCTTTGTTTCTTTCTGAAATTTGGCCTCAATGAATCTCCCAAGACAATTTAGCATCCTCAACTGTTTCCACTGCCTTGGTCTCTACGTTCTGACCCCTTTGTCTGTTCTGGGGTTTCTGTGACAGTGACAGAATGTGACTCATAGCACCTCTTGGCCCATGGAATCCCAGACCAGGACCCAGAGCCCCAGACTTTGTATCCTTGGATAAAGCATATGACTTCTTTGAGCCTCACTTTTCATGAAGTGGGAATGAGAATATGGTCTTCACCCATCTTACGTAGATGTTATTAAGATAGAAATGAGATGTAAGGGTGGGTGTTGTGTCTCACACCTGTAATCCCAGCACTTTGAGAAGCCAAGGTGGGATGATTGCTGGAGGCCATGAGTTCAAGACCAGCCTTGGCAACAAAGTAAGACTCATCTCTACAAAAAATTAAAAACAGCTGGGTGTGGTAGCATGCACATGTAGTTCAGCTACTTAGGAAGCCAAGGTGGGAGGATCTCTTGTGTCTGGGAATTTGAGGTTGCAATGGACGGTGATCACACCATTCTACTTACCCAAGTGACAGAGTGAGACCCTGTCTGTAAATCTAAAAAAATGAGATATAAGATGAATAAGTGATTAAAAACTTTTTATAGGTTAAGTTTGCTGATTGAACAAGTATGTCTGCATTTTTCTCCTCTTGTATCCCCACTGGAATAATAACAAGGAATGGATTGTTTTGAAAAAGGCAAAACCCACTACAATGGGAGGAGAAATGATAATGGGAGGAGAAAAAATGGGAGAAGAAATGACAACATAGTTTGGGCGTCAGAATACAGATGGATGAATGGTAACTGATGAAAGAAAATAGAAAGCTCAGGAGGCCATGGTGGGAAAAATCACAAAATAGCAGATGTGTGCTACAAATTCCACAAACCTCAGGAACTAGAGACAGCAGGTACCTCTGAAATTGAGGGTAAGGCAGAAAGACTGAAATAAGGAGGATTTGTTTAATAAGCACTCAGATCTCTCTATCTTCACCCTGCTGTGGCAGCCAGGCCACTGCCTGCCCCTCTTGGCAAAGACTGGCTGGAGAGGGTAAGACGCGGTCTCTGGACACCTGGGCTGTGCACTGCAGCAGCGCGATGAGGGGCAGCTGGATGCTGACGAATCTCAGCCCGTTTTCCTGACTTGGCTCCCAGGACGCTGCAGCCAGTCTTCACCTTCCACTCAGGAGACCTGGAGTCTGTCCAGCTGAAGAAGAAAGAGTTAAAGGCACTGAAATCAGTCCTCTTACCTGGAGTCTGCTACAGTGGAGTTGCAGATGCTGAGTGCAGTTCTTGTGCTCTGATCTTCCAATTAGCATTTAGTTCTTACTCTGAAATGCTAGCAGAGAGCTAAGAGTTACTCACGGGATTCATTTCCTATGGCTACTGTAACAAATTACCACCAACTTGGGGCTTCAAACAACACACATTTATTCTCTTGCAGGTCTGGAGGCTAGAAGTCTGAAATCAATTTCACTGGGTCAAGTCAAGGTATTGGCCTGGCTGGTTCCTGCTGGAGACTCCAAGAAATATGTTCCCTTACGTTTTCCAGCTTCTTGAGGTGCTTAGATTTCTTGGCTTATGGCCTCTTCACTCCAATTTCTGCTTCTGTTGTCACATGGCCTTCTGTCTCTGTTGATCTTGCTTCCTTTTAAGGACCCTGTGATTACATTTAAGCTCATTGAGATAATGCAGGATAATCTCCTCATCTCAAGATCGTTAATTTGATCTGAAAAGTTCCTTTTGTTATATACAGGTCCTGGAGATTAGGGCATGGATATCTTTGGGGAACGGATTATTCAGCATATCACAATTGTTTCATGAATAATCAGGATTTCCTTGACAGAAGTAAGCCCAAGGCATCCAGACATATGTAGAATCATACTATTATGTACCATTTTGAAAGGGCAGGATTAAGAAAATAGTCACAAATAATCTTCTATGATCTGTGGTTCAAAATAAGAATCTGGTTGAGAAAGATTGACTTAGAATGAGAAAAGGTCAAAGTAATCAGACAGAGGAAGCATAGAATAGTTAGGAAGAAGACATTCTATAGACTACTAATACTTTATGGCAATGGTCCCCGACCTTTCTGACACCAGGGACTGGTTTCGTGGAAGACAATTTTTCCACAGATGGGAGTTGAGGGGGTTGGGGGGGATGGTTTTGGGATAAAACTGTTCCACCTCAGATCATCAGGCATTAGATTCTCATAAGGAACACACAACCTAGATCCCACACATGTGCAGTTCACAGTAGGGTTCATGCTCCTATGAGAATCTAATGCTGTGGGTTATCTGACAGGAGGCGGAGCTCTGGCAGTAATGCTCATTCACCTGCCACTCACCTTCTGCTGTGTGGCCCGGTTCATAACAGGCCATGGACCGGTACCAGTTTGCAGCCCAGAGGTTAGGGACCCCTGCTTTAGGGAGATAATAAAATAAACTGCAATAATCAGAAGAGAACAAGATGTTATACAAAACATTCAGAGAATACAAATAAACTGTTGGAAATGAAAGTAGTATAGCAGCAAAGAAAACCTCAAAATAAAAGTTTCCAGATAAAGTTAGGTATTCTTACAAAATATAGAGCCAAAAGAAAAACAGATTGAAACTAGGAGAGAAAAGAAAATTAGAGAATGAGTCCAAGAGACCCAACATTTGATTAATAGAAGTTACAGAAATAGGATTAAAGAAAATATATGGGATAAAATAATCAACAGGAAAAATTCAAAAACCTTCCAAGTTTTTTAGAACATAAGTTTTCAGATTGGAAGAGTCCCCCAGATTTCTAGCATAATGGGTGAATATAGGCCCATGACAAGGCACATCATCACTGGGGTCAAAAAGAAGAGGTATATCTATCTACATCTATACATCTACTAATATCTATACCTATGTCATCTATATCTATATCTAGAGAGAGACTTATAAAGAACCTATAATTAGGAAGGCTTTGAAGTTCTCAATGGCAACTAGAAGCCAATGAGACATGCCTACAAACTAGTGAATAAAAATGATCTCCAACTAGAACTCTACTACCAGCTGAACCAACTGAGAGTAGATAAAAGCCATTTGCATATAAGCAAGGTCTCCAAAAGCGATTCAAGGATGTGTTCCATCAAAATTAGAGTAAATCCAAAAAAAGGAAGACAAGAGGCATAGGAATGAGAAGATGCAACACAGGAGGTTACTGAGTGACAGCAGCCTCTGGAAAAGACCTGTTGCATTTGGCTGTGCAAGATGTACACTGCTTAACTTCTGGGCATGCCGTTCTTTTCATTTTCTCTGTGGGTGACATAGAAATAGAGAGAAATCAGGACAATTTAAAGCCCCTCTGAAGGCTCCTGGGGAGACTTCTTCAGGAAATTAAAATCAATAGAAAGCCTCATGCCTTAAGAAGAAATTTAGACAATTGATAGTGTTTGTGATTGAATGAATGATAAATATACAGAAATCTAAGCAAATCAAAAGAAAGCAATTATTAACTTTGGAGTATTAACATCTACAAAAATTAAATCATAATAAGCTCTGAGGAGTATTTACATAGTCATAACAATTTAAACACTGACGATTTATCTCTAACTACAAATTTTGAAAAAATTAAGTTGGGAGAGCCAGGGTTATGGGAAAGTAGCGTGTGTATGCAGAGGGGTGAGATAAAAATCAAGATCTAGCAATAAAAGGCACATTCCAAAATAATCAGTTAAGATCTGTGAAGGGGGCAGATAAGTTGGGACTATGATGTTTTATAACAAAACTTGAATTCTTAGGCTCTTTAAACTGCATGTATTTGCAACTTTGCTAAAAGATAGAAACTAGTAAAAGTTTTAAAAGTTCTTTCAACTGCATGTATTTGCAACTTTGCTAAAAGATAGAAACTAGTAAAAGTTTTAAAAGTTCTTTCAACTGGGCAAGTCATTTAATCTCTCTTCACCTTGATTTTATCTGGGTGAGTGTGCATAGGGGCACATGTGTATCACATCTGGCACAGCTGTAGTGCAGAGTGAAGGCTAGTGTTATACATGTCATCAGCATCATTGAGCTGATGTTACTGCCATAGAGCTTGCTATGCAGAGAGTTGGTGTTTGAGTCAGAGCAGGAAAACTGAGTCCCTGGTATACATCATTTAATTACCTGCACTTGTGCTCCCCTTTCACTTCTGGCTTGCCAGGAATTGCTCACATTGACACTGGCCCACTTGTCCCATGTAACTAATGTTTATGGTTTCTTTTGAATAAACATAGAAATGGACACTCCCAGTCTTAAAACTTGAGAAAGTTACATTTGTCTTGCCTGAGTTTCTTTCTCAGAAAACCAATAATCAGTCCTCCCAGATTATATCAAGGACCTGAAACTCATCAGATCACTGCATCTGGGCAATGAGATGCCAGACCCCTGCCTGTCATGATGCTTAACTAGCCACCTATGTCCTGTGGACCAATTCCTCTTCCCTACCCCCCCTAATTCCTGTTTTCCCACCCTTGGTTACATTTCTTTCCTGCTATGTAAATTTCTAATTTAAGTCAGTTGAAGAGATGGATTTGAGATTGATTTTCCATTTCCTCAGCTGCAGCGCTGAATTAAAGCCTTCTTAACTGGCAACATTCATCTCAGTGATTGGCTTTCTGTGCTGTGAGCAATGGGACCTAGACCGAAACACTGGTGTTTTGGTAACATCAGCAGGAGAGGTTACTGTAAGGTTTGTTCTTGGGTTCTTGCCACGTTTAAAATGAAGAAACTGAGGCCAGCACGAAAATAATCCAATGCGAAGGAACTTATTCAGGCTCCTGGGTGAGGTTCTGCAGTCCGGACAGGGGGCCGGAGAAGTCGCACAGACTCCTCTCACGCAGGGGACTTTATAGGGAGTGGAGGTGTCTGATTGGTCGTGCCCAAGGTAAGTGGGACAAAATGGAGGGGGGTAGGGCCCGGATGGAACAAAATGGAGAGGAGTGGGGCCCAGATAGGACAAAATAGTAGGCAGGGAGTGGGGCCCAGATAGGACAAAATAGTAGGCAGGAAGACAAATGGCAGGCATGGGGTGGGGCCTGCAGAAGACAAAATGGCAGGCATGGAGTGGGGCCTGGATAGGACAAAATAGTAGGTAGGGAGTGGGGCCTGGATGGGACAAAATGGTATCAGGTAGGTCCTGATGATGCTTTTTTCCCAGGTTCCCTGGGGGGGAGGTGTGTCCGAGCTCCCGGAGAGGGAAGAGGGTGTGTCTGAGCCCCCGGAGAGGGAAGGGGGTGAGTCCGAGCCCCCAGCGAGGGAAGGGGGTGTGTCCGAGCCCTCCGCGAGGCAACCGGCCTTACAGTTATGCCCAGGTGTGCATGATGGTTGAGGCCAGAGTTGGGGGTCTTGCCCATTCCCGTGGCTGGGCAAAGAAGAAGCTTTCTGGTCTTGGAGATGAGGCAAATCTTTCGCTCTTGGAGAAAGATTAGAGATAACCTGTGTGGAAGCAATGCTGCCTGGACACCAAAGCAACACAGCTTTGTTCAGTGAACAATGACAACCAGGAAGTGGGTCATTTCTAGCCTGAGAACACCTGGCAGCAGCCTGATCTCCTGGTAGGCAGGGAAACTGGACCTGCCTGAGCTCATTCCTGGTGCTGAGGTCTGAAAATGCAGAGACTGTTCTGGAAGTTCTTTTAGAAATGTGGGTTCCTAAGGGTGTGTCGAAGATCATCTTCCCAGGTCCAGACCAGCAAGGGCTTTAGACCTTTGTCCATTCTCCTAATCAGACACCAGGGGCCACAACAGCTGAGAAAGGAAGACTTAGTTTTAAGTAGAGCAAACTCTACAAACATGTGTGAAGGAGGACCGCACTTCCCCCTCTCTTTCTCTCACCATCTGGAAAGCTGGTGAATATCTCCCATCATCATCTCTCATTTTTATCTTTGTGTGTCTTTAAATAACCACATTATATTGTGAAGGAGTGTAAGGAACATGGGTTCAAAATTTTGAAGCCGGAAGACTGGATTCAAGAATAGCCCATGTTATCCCTGGCTGTGTGATTCTGTGTAATTTCATCTCTCTGAGTTTTCATTTCCTCATCTATGGCATAGGGGTAACAATGGTTTCCCTAGATATCGCAAAATGTTTGATACAGCTTAACTAAAAGGTTTGACAAAGGGAAATTGGTACAGCGTAGGCCAAAACTGCTTTGTAAGGAGCTGAGAGTCAGGAAGGAAACCAATATTTATAGAGGGCCCACCCAGTAGCAGGTGCACGGTAGCTACAGTGGTACCTGCCCTTGCTGTATATTCTCCTCTTCACATTGATATGGTGCTGTAGGCGTTAGGACTTTTTCTATGGAACAAAAAACTGAAGGTGGCGGGGAGAATAAGTCACCAGTGAGTGAGTGTGTGAATGAGGTCCTTAGAATGTCATTGGCTGGGTGCTGGGGCTTCTGCAATGAACAAGCCATTATATCCCACTGGAGGGAAATGAAAAATAAAGAAGTTAATAAGTAAACTTGACAACTATAGAAAAAAATACCATGCAAAAATAAGGGGTGACGTGACAGTGAGTACCTCTAAGATGGGGCCATCTCACACTAAGGGTTAAGGAATGGACTTTCTGAGGAGGTGACTTTAGTATTGAGACCTGAACAACAAAAAGAATCAGCCCTGTGAGGATTATGAGGAAAAGCATCCCGGGAGATGGGAAGAGCAATTGCAAACTCTCCGACGGGTATTGAGGTGTGTGCATGTGAGGGGCAGAGAAACCAGCACAGCCGCCACACCATGAGCAAAAGGCAGGGAGATGATGTCATAGAAGATGAGGATACAGAGCTTAGAGGGGACTTCCTGGGCCTTAAAGGTCACAGCAAGGAGACTGAGGTTCATTTGAGGTGCATTGGGAAGACACTGGACAGGTGTAGGCGGGGGTTGCTCTGTCTGGTTTGCACTCTTGGTGTGGCCATTGTTACATGGTTTTGTGTTTCCATTAACAGCAAGCTGGTGGGGGAAATCGCACAGGTGGGGGGGTCCCCTTCTCCAACCGGGGTTCCAGCACTTGCCTGCTACCCCTAGCCAACTTTAGACATTGGGGGTGGCTTTGGGGTTGGGGTGGTTGTAGGGAAAGGAAGAGTCAGGGCAAAACCCCTAATGCCAAAAGAAGTGCTTGTCTTCCATGCCAGTGTAAACCAACCATCAAAGCAGGGAGCTGGTGATCACCAAGGAAGGCAGTCCTGAAAAATCTTTGCCAACAAGCACCAACAAGCACCAACAAGCACCAGCACACACCAACAAGCACCAGCACGCACCAATAAGCACCAGCACACACCACGCACCAAGCACCAGCACGCACCAAGCACCAGCATGCACCAATAAGCACCAACAAGTACCAGCACCCAACAAGCACTAGCACCACCAAGCACCAGCGCAAACACCAACAAGCAGCAGCACACACCAGCAAGCACCAGCACACACCAACAAGCAAGCACACCAAGCACCAGCATGCACCAAGCACCAAGCACCAACAAGCACCAACATGCACCAGCAAGCACCAACAAGCACCAGCATGCACCAACAAGCATCAGCACAAGCACCAACAAGCACCAGTATGCACCAGCAAGCACCAGCAAGCACCAGCATGCACCAACAAACACCACCAAGCACCAGCACGCACCAAGCATCAGCACACACCAGCATGTACCAGCATGCACCAACAAATACCAACAAGCACCAGCACACACCAACAAACAAACCAACAAGCACCACAAGCACCAACAAACACCAATAAGCACCAACAAGCCATCAGACAGCCAAGCAGGTCTGTTGTTGTAAATAAAGACCTACTACCCTTCTACCAGCTGAGGTGGGCTATTTTTGGCCAGTAACAGACACATGAAATTTCAGGATCTTCTCAAAAAATACTTGCATTGATCTACCTCTGAGGACCCATAAATAAAAAATATAGCAAAATATTAGCTTGATGTGGTGGTTCATGCCTGCAATCTCAACATTTTGGGAGGCCAAGGTGGGAGGATGACTTAAGCCCAGGAGTTTGAGACCAGCCTGGACAATGTGGTGAGACCCCATTGCTACAGAAAAATTAAAAATTTAGCTGGGTATGATGGCATGCATCTATGGTCTCTGCTACTTGGGAGGCTGAGGTGGGAGGACTGCTTGATCCTGGAGGTCAAGGCTGCAGTGAGCTGTGATTATGCCATTGCATGATCACGGCTCACTGCACTCCAGTCTGGGTGACGGAGTGAGACCCTGTTTCTAAAAAAAAAAAAAAGAAAGAAAGAAAGAAAGAAATAAGAAAAGAAAAATATTAATAAAAACATTTTTGCAAAGTAAGTATTTGGTAAAATATGTATTTCTATGTAATAATTGACACATATAAAAGACATTAATATATTTCATTTTGAATTTATGAAGCATTGTATTAAACACTAAACCCACCATCCATCTTGAGAAAGTGTACATTACTAAAACTGTTGAAATTAACTGTAAGTATCTCCCTGATTTTATTCACTTACCTTCCCTGGAAGGCAGCCACTACCTTATGTTATTTGGAAGTACAAAATTTCTTTTCCCTTTCCTTAAGAGTTTCCTTCCACATTTTTGTTCTGAAAAGTGTTAAATCTACAGAAAGTTGCAAAATAGCACAATAGACACCCATTTACTCCTCATCTAGATGAACAATCATTTTGCTCAATTTGTGCTTCATCTATCTATCTATCTATCTATCTATCATCTTTTCTGAACCCACTTAAGATGCAGTTATGCACACATAACCTTTGATCTGCAGATGCTCTAAGACCAAGGATCTTTGCCTACATCAAAATCAGGAACGTTTGCATTGGAATAACACTATTATCTAATATGCTGTGTATTCAGATTTCCCCAATTGTCCCAGTGTGTTTCCTTTATAACCATTTTCCTGTGTGTTTGCTCCAAGATCCAGCCCAGGTCTGCACATTGCATTAGCTGTCCTATCTCTTTAGCCCCCTCTATTCTAGAACAGTTCCTCAGCCCTTTCCTCCCCGATGACACGGCCAATTTTGAAAATCCCAGGCTGTTATTTTTGGAATGTCCTTCATTTTGGATTTGTCCGATTGCTTCCTCATGAGGAGATTCAGATTAATAAAAAATCAAAGCCCCTTTAAAGGCTTCAAACTGAATGAAATCTGCTCTCAATTTGCTTTGACACCAGTGACGCTGTTCCAGGAATTGCGCCTGGATGGCATAGTCCACCTCTGGAACAGATTTCAGCTAAGCTGGGTAAGGCTGGTAGCTGAGTTGTCAGCCTAACACTTCAACAGTGCTGACAGCGACTCTAGATATCTCTGTTATAGCCTGAGTTAAGTCTTTATTTCCAGTTCATCTCTGAAGTGGGCCTTCCCAACCCAGAGCTCTGCTCTGTTCCATGCAGACTGAGAGTATCACCCATGAGGAATTGCTGAGATGAGGCCCTGGGTGCTAGTGAGGTGGGCTCGATGGCTGGCAGATGCTCATTGCGCTGGCAGCTGGGACAGAGGCTAGCAAAGTGAAAAGGCATGTGGAGTCCCAGTAAGCAAAAAGCAATTTCCTGAGCTGAGCCTTGGCCAGAAGGCTGCAGTTTTATACCTTTCTGCATTCAATGACTGTGGGGAGTCTAATGCCAGGACTTGAGCCTGATGCTTCATTTCCAAAGGCCCAGCCCTCTTATCTTGTGGAGATGAGAGGCAGTTCTTCATCTCAGAAGTGTGCAGGACCTCAGCAGCGCTCCTTGGACACTGCCTGTGCTGTTATTAAACAGCCCAAAATGCATCAACTCCCAGGAGGCTTGGGTTTCCATATGAGGCGGCACGATTTAACTGCAGGCCTTGTTGAGTGGAAGTTTTCACACGTTTATTTCCCCTCTAAAGGGCTTGTGTGTACAGCTACCTTTCCCTCCATCTCTGAGAACAGCTCATAGGGACGGGGAAGCAGAAATTGCTGCAGGGATTTGCTTGTTTTGCTTGTTTTGCTTTCCTGGCATTGCAGGTGTGGACCTTCTACTCCATCTCCCCTCTTCCTGGAGATGAGGCATGAGAAACTGGCTTTACTATGATGAGGCTGCTTGGACAGAAGCAGGAAAACAGGAAGGGCATGGGCTCCAGAGCCGGGTCCACTCACTGCTGTGCCTTCCCATGGCTTAGCCTTTTCCAGCCTTGGTCTCCTGAGCTGAAGAATGGAGATGACAATACTCACAGGGCTGCCATGAGGATGGTTGTAGACACCCATATGCCGATGCTGTTAACGTCAGACACTCTAGAATTTGTTTGGTTCTTAGCATGGGATCCGCTAAGAGTCCCTCAAAATTCTGGGAGTAGAATTTAAGAGACTTGTAAACTTGAATAAGAAATGTAATTGCACCTTTCTTATCATGGAAAGTGATGCACAACTTAGCATTACCTTCAATTCTGTGGGCAACAACTCATGGTAGTGTTAATAGTACCAGTGACTGTCATCAATGGAAGCCATAGATATTTTTATATTACGTTACAGTTTTATAGGCATCTCAAAACATTATTTACACTCATTGTGACTTCAAAATTATGTTAATGATTAGACATACAGCTAGATCCTGCTATTTAGTGTGTGAATTAATAATCACAGATATTAACGGATCATACATTTGTTGTAAGGTATTTAGATAACTGTAGTTCATTATAACTAGTTTTGTTTGTACTTCTGTGTATTTTACTTAATGTGCTTACAAGCATTCTGAGAAGGGATTCAAGGGTTTTACCAAAAGTGTCCTGTGTTCAAAAAATGGTTCAGAAGTGCTGCTCTAGGTACTCAGGCTTTGCGTAGTAACTTTCCGTTCTCAGCCGTTCGTGCTGGGTCCTGGCTGAAGGTGTGAAGTGGCTTTCTCACTCACAGTTTCTTCCTTTGCTGCCCTTCTCCTGAAAATGGAGATAGTGAGAAGGCAAGTGCCTTGAGGGGATCTGTTCCCAGTGTCTTCAGATTGGTGGATGACAGACAGGCACGCCAAGGGCATTCATATGTGGAACAGAACAGACATGCATGAAGTATCAGAGCTGTCACCCGGATTATACCAGAAAAGTGAAAAACAAACTGAGCTGGAGGTCAAGTCGAGGAAGCAACACGTTAATCTACAGGTGAGGGTGGAGTGTCCATCCTTTCCTAAACTTGCCCTGTTCCTGTCTCTAATGTCACCCCTTCTGTGATTGTTTAGAATAAAATACAACAGCATACTTGTGTGTGTTTTCAGCATTCTGCGCTATAAAAATGAAATCCATAGATTTAAGGAGAAATTACACCACTCCCAGGGAAAACTGAAATGATGCATCATCACGGAGACCTAGGGGGCGGGCAGAGACGGTAACTTGACTGGCACAGGAGTGTCCGTTGAGTAACTGCTGGACGAGCTGCTCTTTTCTCTTCTGCAATGAGACTGAGAATTGGAAATCCCTGCTGGGTGTAGTGGCTTATGCCTGTAATCCCAGCACTTTGGGAGGCCAAAGTGCGGGGGATCACCTGAGGTCAGGAGTTCGAGACCAGCCTGGCTAACATGGTGAAACCCCGTCTCTACTAAAAATATAAAAATTAGCTGGGTGTGGTGGCACAACCTGTAATCCAAGCTACTTGGGAGGTGGAGGCAGGAGAATCACTGGAACCCGAGAGGCGGAGGTTGCGGTGAGCTGATATTGTGTCACTGCACTCCAGCCTGGGTTGCAGAGTGAGACTCCATCTCAAAAAAAAAAAAAAAAAAAAAAAAAAAAAAATTGGAAATCCCCACAGTCATGAGCGAGGAGAGCCAGGAATCTGCTTCTTGAATTCTGGGGAATGGGGATGTGAAGCTGGAGACTCTAGTGAAACCTCTCAGGCCACTTACTCTTGGGTGCCAGCTCTGACCAATAGATGGAGAAGCACATGATCACCAAACTACGGCCTTGTGGGCCAGCTTGTCACACCCAAATCCAACAGAATGTAGAGGCAAGAGCTCCAGGAAAAAAAGCAAATAACTTCTAATCTGGACACAGGTCAAATCATCCCTTCTACTGGTGTGGCACTGGGCAAGTGGCTTTACCTCCTCCACCTTAGTTTTCTCCTCTGTGAAATGGGGAGATCGTGTCTGCCTCTGAGGATTTAATGGCAGTATATAGAGCAGGTGGCAGAACCATGGTAGATGTTCAGCATTGTTAGTTCCTGAGTTGGGTAACTGTCATTTTTTTCTAACCAATCTCCATCCTTCTCTTGTTCTGGTAACATTACCTGGACTTTCCTTTAGCAAATAACCTTCCTCTACATGTTTTGCATGGAGCTAACGCTGCCTAAATCCTGCAGAGCATACATGAGCCCGTGCTGGCCAACCAGAGCATCTTTGCTGCTCTGCATCTGTGATAGATCGAGGGTTGGCCATTAACAGGCCAGATTCGTGAGAGCTCCATCTTGGACTTATCCTAGAACCGTCAAGGAAGAAGAGTCCTACTTCCACTAAAGCCACTAATCCTGGAGCTGTGAGCATCAATTTCAGCCCTCCAAGGATACAACCCCCACTAAGAAAGCAGAACTGGGAGATGGAGATGGCATCATCTGAGCTCCTGACTCCCATGGTGCCTGAAGCCTGCAGACCGCTGGAGTTGTTAGTTATGTGAACTAATATATCTCCTATTTCTTTGAGCTAAGTAAGTTTGGTTTCTGCCCCTCACAGTTACAAAGGCATTTAGTAATTCCATTCCTTTTTGTCTCCCTCTCTATGGGAAGAATGGCTAGGATGGGTTAAAACCGGTAGTCAAGTGGACAAGCAGTGGAGGTGAGGACCAAGGGGACAAACTGAGGGGTTCTCCCTCCACCTCCAGAGATAAGAAGGCAGGCTGGGGAAGCTGCGGTATTCACCATCGCTCCTGCCTGTCTTTGGCTGAGCATCTCACTGGGGGTAACTCTTCGGCTCTTTCAGGGAGAATGCCCTGATGCAGTGATTCCAGAAGCCAAGAATAAGCACAGCGACAGTTCCTGGTGGGAGACGTGGCAGGCCTGGCAGAGACTGGCTCAGCCGTCACAAGTACTCTCCAACTCGGCTTCATCTCTCCCTTAAAAAACCCAAACAAACAACACTTTATTGAGGGATTATTATTAACATATAATAATATATATTATTAAAAGTTTTGATTTTTTTATTTTTGTGGGTACAAGGTTGTACATATTTAATGTATGCAACTTGATATGTGTGAGATAAATATGCAAGGTGAAACCATCACCACAATCCAGGCCATAAGCATCTCCATCACCTCCCAAAGTGTCCTTGTCCCCCTTTTACCGATTTGTTTTTGTGATAAGAACACCTAACGTAAGATCTATCCTCTTAGCAAATGTTTAACTACACAATACAGTATTGCTGTCTATGGACACCCTGATGTACAGGAACTCTCTAGGACTTACTCATCTTTATAACCAAAACCTTTTGCCCTTTGACTAATACCTCTCTGTTTCCCCCTCCCTTCAGCTCCTGGCAACCATCATCGTACTCTTTTGAAATCAAAGATTCAGTAGAGACTAATTTCTCACTTGCAAGAAGGATGCTAACATACCAAAGCGCACCCCGAAAGCAACACAGAGCAGGGCAGTGAGGCCACGCGTACAGGACGCGGAGCCTGCTGGCCCTCCTACACGCAGCTCCACTTTTATCCATTTTATGCATTAGGCTCGTTCCATACAAAATCTGGTGTGTAGTTGGAACCCCCGGTTTATTACATAGTGCCACCTTGGCTAGCAGAATGTTAGAAGACTGGGACACCAGATAGCCAAGTTTTGATGGGAACAAGAGAGATTTATACTTTAAGAGAGGTGGGCAAAGAGAAGACACACGATTGAGGGAAGAGGGCATGCATAAGTGAGCATCTTGCTTCTACGAGTTTAATTACTTTAGATTCCTCATGAAAGTGGTATCATTCATGTAAGTTTCCTTCTGTATCGGGCTTATTTCACTTAGCACGGTGTCCTCCAGTTTCCTCCATGATGCTACGAAGGCAGGACTTCCTCCTTTGTTAAGGCTGCTTTGTATGTTTTCGTTACACATGCATACTCTGCTTCATCTCTTGAATACTGCCTCCCAAGATGCTCACTTTATGCATGCCGTCTTCCCGCAGTCATACTTCTTCTTTTTGCCCACCTCTCTTAAAGTATAAATCTCTCTCGTTCCCATCTGGTGTTCCAGTCTGCTAAGATTCTGCTAGCCATGGTGGCAGTATGTAATAAAGCAGGGGTTCCAACTACACACCAGAT
Source organism: Aotus nancymaae (assembly GCF_030222135.1). NCBI lineage: Eukaryota > Metazoa > Chordata > Mammalia > Primates > Aotidae > Aotus > Aotus nancymaae. Next base: position 4,106,248 of record NW_026988412.1, on the reverse strand, counting down.
TTTTTATAAAATGACTTTAATACATAAAATGAATAAAAGTGGAGCTGCTTGTACGAGGGCCAGCAGGCTCCGTGTCCTGCATGCATGGCCTCACTGCCCTGCTGTGTGCTGCTCTAGGGGTGCCCTTCGGTATGTTAGCATCCTTATTACAAGTGAGAAACTAGTCTCCACTGAATCTTTGATTTCAAATGAAAAAAAAAATTGGAACATTTTTAGATGGGTCAGAGAAGAAAATGAAGGTGAGAAAAGGCAAGCAAAGCATGAAAGTCTCCTGGCAGACTCGCCGCAGGGTACGGCTTGGAGTCAGCCTTGAACCCTGTATGCTTTGAACATGGCACCTCCTCTCAGGTTTGGTCTTCACAGGCTCCTGGTGGGCCCCAGTGTTTTATGGGAATTGTCAACACTTGGAGAGCCACAAGCATGTGCCACGTGCCTAGCATTAACTGTCATTATCTCCTTGGATCTGAACAATGCTCCAAGTGGTCACTGTTAATGCCACTGTATGGATAAAGACATTGATCTTCCATAGAAACCGTGGAATGATGAGGCTATCTGGTTCTCTCTTCTGTTAAGGTCTGTGTTAGCTCGTCTTAAAGACGGTGCCCACAGTCCTCCCCTCCAGGTAGGCTTGTATTACTCTTCCTGTTGACAGGTAGAATCTGTTTCCTGTCCCCTTGAATCTGGGCTGGTCTGTGACTTGCTTTGATTAGCAGAATGAAGCAGAGTGACACTGTGTCAGTTCCAGGCCCAGCTGTTGAGAGATCTGGAAGTTTCTGTGTTGGCCCTCCTGGAAGTGGGCTGCCATGCTGTCAGAGCGTCTTGCGACCCTGGTAGAGTGATGACATGGGAAGAGGCTCTGGATAGTGTAGCTTTAATAGTGTGTCAGCTTAATAATAAATTGTTTCAAGCTGCTATATTTTGGGGTGGTTTGTTATGCAGCAATTAAATAACTGAAAGAGTTTGCCTCTCTTTTTTTCATTGAAAGTTAACTTATTGTGGCAAATGGTCAACTCTGACATTTTTCAAATTAGGAACAATTTTATTCTTCCTGGAGAACAAATCTACATTCTTCCTGGAGCAATGGCGGACAAAAAATTGGAACCAGGAAAGGCCCAACTTTAAACCCTGGCCTCCTGAGAAAATCAGCATCAGCTTCACTCCCTGCAGTCCATTCTAGCCAGATTTTGTTGGGTAGTGGTGGTGGTCTGAGCTTATAGCCAGGAAATTTGAATGCAAAAATTTCCACTTTCAGAGGATTGTGACACAGTCTACATTCTACTTTGGGAAATACTTGCATTTTCCAAGGATAGCTTAGTTTATCACATGAGATTCTGCTTCAGTGGCCATCCTTATGCTGATACTATGTAAAGAAACAGGATTGTATTTCATCTTAGAAAGATCCAGATGTGGTTTTTGCTTTGCTAAGGGGCTGGATTTTAGGCCCTGGCAAAGGCAGGTAACCTAATAGATGCCTCATGGATAAAAATTCTGCAGAAACAAGGTGCTTGGGAAGGTGGGGCTGGAATAGTAGTTTTCTCTGAATGTGAGGTAGTTCACCTCTCTATGCCCATTTTTATTGGGTAGGCCTCACCTGTCTTTATGTTTTTAGCACAAATGTTGGTTCCATATTTGAACTCCCTGAGCCAACTTTGATGAGGGGCAGGAAGACAGAGCCAGGATGGCACAAGCATCGAATTCCCTACATGGTGGCTTCTCATGATCGTTTTCCAGACCCCGAAAGCCTTTTGGGAACTCAGATGGAAGCACTATCTTCAGACATGCGGCTCATTCTTGTTTCTTCCAGGAGCCAATAGGTGGTAGTAACGGGCCAGCAAAGAAGCACCTGCTAAGGTGGGTGGTTCAGCCTAGTTGTCAAGGCAATAGAAGCAGCTATGCAATTGAAGTCAAAGAATACCTCTAGAGAAGTACTCTAAGTCTGAATGTACGTGATGCAGATGCTAGCTTCTCAAAACAGCCTGGCTTAATGCAGACTCTATTTTTCAAGGATTTTTCATCTCTCTGAGCTAGAATATCTACCTTCCTGGCAGATGGGTCACACATTGGGAGTGCTCAGGCTGCATCTGAGCACCCGCCAGGTGGTGTACAGCCTTTGGGTGTTGCCAAATACATGCCAGGTGGGGCTGACTGTACCCTGGGCATGTGGTCCAAGCCCAGAAAGGTATGAAGAGGCACAAACATGCAAACAGCTGGATGGGCAAACACAGGCACAAACATCCCATAAGCACTGACTGTGGGGCTATGTGGAGGCTGTGAGGATGAGAAAGACGTGATGGAAGGATGGTGAGGCAGGGATTGGCATGAGGCTGGGCTGCTCAAGGAAGGTTTTGTGAAGGTGTGGAGTTTGGGAAGAATTTGGAAGAAGAAACCCAATTTGGTGGGAAAAGATACTGTGGAGGTGAAGGAAGCATCAGAGGAGCTGCTGTGATGACTTTGATTGGTCCAGCAGATGAGAGGTCTTGGGCCAGAGCAGCTATTGCCTGGAAGAGACTTGGGAGCTGATGGCAAGAACATTACTGCAGGGCTTTCTGTGCACCAGGCTACGGCCCATCAGGAGGGGCAGCTGCATCAGTGTGGGTGAATGTCATCAGCAAACCAGATTCAGAGGCACTCACAAGGCTTGACTTGCCTGACATGTTCTATCCCACATGCCTGGTCTTGAATACCTTTTAGGCCTTCAGAACTTTCTAGACTCAAGTCTTTATTAGGAAAGGTGGCACCATAAAGACTCTATCACAGTCTCTAGGGGGCCTCCTGTAGCTCTCCTGACTCCTATTACTACAGGTGTTCTATACATCTTCCGTTTGATGTGATTTATCCAGACACACACTGTGAAAAACCACACTGGGATAAAAAGATCCGAGATGTCCCAACTTGGGGGCAATGATTTGCTTTTTAAGAACAATGTCTTTCAAATGTTGACCACAAGTTATTAAAAAAACAGATTTTACAATATGACCTGGTATACACATTTTAATGTATAATTTGTAATTGAAATGGAAAGTTCATGAAACAATTTTCACTTTGTGTTATATCTTATTTTTTTTAAAGCTGGCAGTGACACACTAAATTGATCTGATGACCCCAGTAGTTTTCTTTTTATAGTTTGTATCTTTCTTTCCAACCAAGACACCTCTGAGTTGACTTCCAAAATTGGAAGCTCTCTCTGCTTCAGAGACTCTCGTTAACCTGCTTTTTGTGATCACTTGACTGGGGACTGGGCAGAAATTTGTCTTCGTAGCCTCGATAAGAAAGAGCAGTGCCCAGCAGATTGAGAACAAATTATAGGACTTAAGACAAAATCAGTGACAGAAAGCCTAGAAGCAAAGATTCGATTTACTCACATCAAGTTGATGTGATTATGTGTTTAGCATGTAATTGCCTTGGTTGCCCTCTTTGGGAGTATTTCTCCCCCATTCCCCAAGTGCATTTAGAAATCTTAAGGTCGAGGAGAAGGGAGTATGTCCTAAAACAGGCATGTGGTACCAATGCCACAAACCCTTTCTGAAGGATGTGCAGTTTAACAGCTTACGCTGTCTTTCTGGGCATTGTCCAGCAAAACAGTTAAAAAGCCAGAACTCCGGCTTTCCAACACTGAGCGTGGATCCTAGCTTCTCCACGTCTTTGCCGTGTGAACCTGGATAACTTCAACTCGCTGTGCCGCAGCTTCCTTACCTGCATGGGGCAATAATCACAGTACCTACACCACAGGGTTGTTGAAAAGAGCAGAGGAGAGAATGCTGTAACACGAGCTCAGTGCTGGGGCCACGTGAGTGTCACCTGTTGGTATCTGATGGGCCTCCCTGAGGCTTCTGCTAGACAATATCTTTTTTCCAGCCTACTGCCAGCAATAGGCTGGAAGTGATAATAAAAGCATATTCCTTTCTTTAAAAAAGCCCTATAAGCATAAACTTTGATTAAATTCTGATAGGTCTTTCTACCAATAGACTGGCTTTTTGAGTTTCATAAGATAAGCTAGTTTTTGGAAAATTTTGCTTGTTAATATCTTATAGTCAACCCAGAGTCGGTTAAATCAATAGAGGAATAAAATACATGCAGGTTAACAAGTTTTAGCAATGAAACTTGGAACCCTTTAAAAAATATATTGGCCAGGTTATAGTGTCAGTAAGATTCCAAATTATTGTCTAATAGTCATCACTTTCTTGAAATACATAGGAATGGACTAGACAAAAAAAAAATTTTGAAAATAAACTTAGTTTTACTCAGATGAGATTTCATGAAAAAAGTTACCTTGAGATGTTCATGGCAAGCAACAAGATTCCATATATTGATGCATTTTATTTCTCCATTTGTGGCATTTTCTCCCCTAATAACTGCCCTGTTGTGACCGTGGGGGATGTCAGACATATAAAAATACCCAAATAATGAGCCCTCTCCAAAAATGATAAAGAAAACCATTTTCTTTCTTTCTCCTTGTCTTTTCCAGCCCGTCTTCATATTGACCTTAAAACGTTGGGCAATAAATGTGTCATATAGTGTTGCGTGCTTGATTTCATCAGCATTTTTTGGTGTGTGTGGGTGTTAGCCAAAACAAACAACTTATTGTCTACTATGAACATGCAAAGACAAGTCTTTTCGAGGTGCTTGGGTAAGCGTTGTGCAGGGATTTAAATTTCAGCTTCATGTGCATGACGGTTGAAGGCTCCCTTGTCAGTCAGCCTGGGGTAGCCCAGGAATGGGGAAAGAAAGCAAGAGAAAAAAAAACAGTTGTCTCCTAGGAATACAGTGAAAGGTGGGCCCGAGGGGAAAGATCCCTGAGATTAGCACAAACGTAGTTGATGCGTATTCCATAGGTGCCTGGTGTAGAGGCCTCTTTCGGGTACCTGAGAGTAGAGAAATAATTTTCCTTTTGAGGGATGCTCTGCTTAAATCCACTTGGATTGTTTTCCTGGGGTTCACTGTGGTCCCAGTAAGATTTCTAAGGTGGTAGGAGGCATCATTGTTTCTTCTCTGTCTCACACCTGCTAAGGGTGATCAGTCACTTCCTATCTGGAAAACCTAACCTTCCACCCCACTGTCACTCCTAGCCCAGGCCCACATCCTTCCTTAGCTGGATAATGGCAGTCATTTTGTCTCCTATACCTGTTTCCTGCATCACCTTTTCATCTTGTTCTCCCTATTGGAATCATGATCATCTTTCTAAAATGAAGCCCTGACCATGTTACTGTTGGAAGCTCATGGACATCCACTGTCTTCAGGGCGATATTCCAACTCCTTAGAATGGCGCGTGTAGCCTTTCACCATCTGACTAGCCCTGCTCACTTATCCCAGGAGCACTTCCCTTGCTACAACATACACACCTATTCTCTATGAGTCCATATTTCAGTTCCTTTGTATGTGCTATCTTCCATTCTGAGAAAGTACCCTGCTCTCCACTCCTGACTCATTCCATGTTGTTCTGTGACAAACTCCTACTTATAAACATTCATCACAAATATTACTTAGTTAACCCTACAACGATAATTGGAGACTCCAATACCTGATCTCAACAATTGACAGAAAAGCCAGAAAGAAGATAAGTAAAGAAATGGAAGACTTCACCACCATAGTAAAGCAACTAAATCTGATAGATATATACAGAACACTCTACTCAGCAACACAGAGCAACTTTTTTTCAAGTGAACATGGGACATTCTCCAGGACAGACCTTATGTCAGACCACAAATCAAATCTCAGTAGAAGTTAAGAAACACATATATTCAATCTATCATTTGTGACTACAATGGGGTTAATTTAGACATTAATAACAGACAAACTGGAAAGCTCACGAATTTGTGGAAATTAAACAAGTCACTCTTACACAATCAAAGGATAAAAGAAGAAATCACAAGGGAAATTAGAAAATACTTAGAGATGAATGAAAACAAAAACACAACATACCAAAATCTATGGAATTCAGTAAAAGTGGTGATTTAAAGCTGTGAATACATTAGGCCAGGTGTGGTGACTCATGCCTATAATCCTAGCACTTTCAGAGGCCGAGGCAGGTGTATTGCCTGAAGTCAGGAGTTTGAGACCAGCCTGGCCAATGTGGTAAAACCCTGTCTCTACTGAAAATACAAAAAATTAGCTGAACATGGTGGTTCATGCCTCTTGTCCCAGCCACTTGGGAGGCTGAGGCAGGAGAATTGCTTGAACCCAGGAGGCAGAGGTTGCAGTGAGTTGTGATCACATCACTGCACTCCAGCCTGGGTGACAGAGTGAGACTCCATCTAAATAAATAAATAAATAAATAAATAAAGCTGTGAACGTATTAAAAAAGAAGAAAGATCTCAAGTCAACAAATGAACTTTATAACTAAGTCACTAAGAAACCCAAATTAAACCCGAAGTTAGCAGTTGGAAGAAAATCATAAATATTAAAGCAGAGATAAATAAAATAGAGAAGAGATAAATAATAGAGATCAACAAAATCAAAAGTTCACTCTTCAAAAAGGTTAACGAAATTGATAAACATTTAGTTAGATTGGCTAAGAAAAAAGATAGAAGACTCAAATAACTAAAATCAGAAATTAAGTGGGGACATTACTAACTGGTTCTGCAGAAAAAAAGTAGATTATAAGAGAGCACTATGAACAACTGTATGCCAACAAATTAAATAACCTAGATGAAGTGACAAATTAGAGAACACAAAGCCTACCAAGTCTGAATCAAGAAGAAATAGAAAATCTGAATAGACTTGTAGTTAGTAAACAGACTGAATTAGTGATCAAAAACTTTATGACAAAGAGTAGCCCTGGATCTGATGGCTTCTCTGGTGGATTCTCTCAAACATTTAAAGAACTAAAATTAATCCTCCTCATGCTCTGCTAAAAAATTGAAGAGGTGGGAACACTTCTTAACTAATTCTATGAGGCTGGTATTGACTGATACCAAAGCCAAAGACATTACAATAAAACTACAGACCAATATACATTATAAACTTTAATGTAAAAATCCTCAACAAAATACTGGCAAACTAAATTCAGCAGCATACTAAAAGGATTATACACCATGACAAAATGTGGTTTATTCCTGGAATGCAGGGATGGTTCAATATGCAAAAATGGGTCAATGTGGATCTGTGTTTATTTTGCTTTGTTTCTCCAATGAACTTACACGATTTTAAAAAGCAAGAAAATATATGTGAATATAAAGGTAGTCTCAAGTTGGAGTGACAAAGAATGTAAATGACTTCAATACTTTTTATACTGATTGCATGTTAAAATGATAATATTTGGGTATGATTGGGTTATTAAAATATGTTGTTAGAACAAAAAAGTTGGTCAATGTAATCTACCACATTAACAGAATAAAGAAAAAAAATCCAAAGGATTATTTCAATTGATTGAGAAAAAGTATTTGACAAAAGTCAACATCCTTTTATGATAAAAAAAAAAACACACTCAAGGTAACTACCTCAACAATATAAAGGTATATTAAAAAATCCACAGGTAGAATCACACTCAATGGTAGGAGACTGACAAATTCCTTTAAGATCATGAGCAAGGAAAGGATGCCCACTTTCACCTCTTCTATTCAACATAGTATTGGCAACTCTAGCCAGAGCAATTAGGCAAGAAAAACAAATAAAAGCCTCCAAATAGAAAAGGAAGAAGTAAAAAATCTGTGTTTGTAGAAGACATGATCTTATATGTAGAAAACTCTGAAGGTTCCACAAAAAGTCTTAAAGCTAATAATTCAACAAAGTTGCAGAATGCAAAATCAATATGCAATAATTAATTGCATTTTCATACACTAACAATGAACAATTCAGAAATAAAATTAAAAGAACCAATTCCATTTATAATAGCATCAAATAGAATAAAATACTTAGGAATTAGTTTAACCAAAGAGTTAAAGACTTCTACACTGAAATTAATAAAAAGTTGGCTAGGCACAGTGGCTCACACCTGTAATCCCAGCACTTTGGGAGGCTGAGGTGGGTAGACCGATTACCTGAGGTTAGGAGTTTGAGACCAGCCAGGCCAACATGGTGAAATCCCGTTTCTACTAAAAACACAAAAATTAGCTGGGTGTGGTGGTGCCTGCCTGTAATGCCATCTACTCAAGAGGCCAAGGCAGGAGAGTCACTTGAACCTGGGAGGTGGAGGTTGCAGTAAGCCAAGATGGTATCACTGCATTCCAGCCTGGGTGACAAGGAGATCCATCTCAAAAAACAAACAAATGAAAGAAAATAATAAAAAGTTGTTGAAAGAAATTAAAGAAGACATAAATAAAAAGAAAGATCTCTATGTTCATAAACTGGAAGACTTTAGTATTGTTAAAATGACAATACTACACAAAACAATCTACAGTCTTAATGGAATCCTTATGAAAATCACAATGGCATCTTTTGCAGAAATAGAAAAATCTGTCCTAAAATTTGCATGGAATCTCTAGGGGTTCCAAATCAACAAGAACAATTTTGAAAAAGAACCAAGTTGAAAATCTCACACTTCTTGATTTCAAATTATATTACAAAGCTACAGTTATCAAAACAGTGTGCTACTGGTATAAACACAGACATATAGGTCAATGGAACAGAAAAGAGAGCCCAAGAATACATAACCCTCACATATAAGGTTAAATGATTTTTGAGAAGGTTGCCAAAACCATTCAATCTGGAAGTATTATCAATTGCCTTCAACAATTGATAATACTTCCAGATTGAAAGGTTTTGGCAACCTTCAATCAATGAGTCAAACAAATGATACTAGGAAAACTGGATATTCATGTGCAAAAGAATGACGTTAGACCCTTGACTAATGTTATATAAAAAACCTAAAGATCATGGCAAACGGGAAACATGATTAGATTGCAGCTTCAACTCAGATGGACAGAGAAGCATGTGGAGGCTTGTATCATGAATTTTTGCTCCAGAACAACTTCAGGAATAAATCAGGAAACCTGAGAGGACCCACAGACCCCACTGAAGGAAGTGAATTGCTCCTACAGGACCTGAGAGACATCCCAAATACTGTGCTGTTATCTGTGACTGAGAGACTCACAGATAGTTCACATCACAGGATTCTGCAGACAACCCCCAGTTCCAGCCTGGAGCCTGGGTAGAGTTTCTGGGTGGCTAGATCCAGAGGAGAGATAACAATCACTACAGCTGGGATCTCAGAAAGCCACATCCATAGGAAAAGGGGAGAATATTACATCAAGGGAACACCTCGTGGGACAAAAGAAACTGAACAACAGCCATCAGCCCTAGACTTTCCCTTTGACAGAGCCTACCCAAATGAGAAGGAACCAGAAAACCAACTCCGATAACATGACAAAACAAGGTTCTTAACACCTCCAAAAAATCACACTAGCTCACCAGCAATGGACCCAAACCAAAAAGAAATCCCTGATTTACCTGAAAAAGAATTCAGGAGGTTAGTTATTAAGCTAATCAGGGAGGCACCAGAGAAAGGTGAAGCCCAATGTAAGGTAATCCAAAAAATGTTAGAAGTGAAGAGAGAACTATTAAAGAAAATAGATGGCATAAATGAAAAACCACCAAAACTTCAGGAAACAATGGACACACTTATGGAAATGCAAAATGCTCTGGAAAATCTCAGCAATAGAATTGGACTATAGAAGAAAGAAATTCAGAGCTTGAAGACAGGGTCATTGAATTAACCCATTCCAACAAAGACAAAGAAAAAAGAATGAGAAAATACGAACAACGCCTTCAAGAAGTTTGGGATTATGTTAAACAACCGAACCTAAGCATAATCGTTTTTCCTGAGGAAAAGGAGAAATCTAAGTTTGGAAAACGGATTTTGGGGAATAATCAAGGAAAACTTCTCCAGCCTTGCTAGACATCTAGACATTCAAACACAAGAAGCACAAAGAACAACTGGGAAATTCATCACAAAAAGATCATCACCTAGGCACATTTTTGTCAGGTTATCTAAAGTTAAGATGAAGGAAAGAATCTTAAGAGCTGTGAGACAAAAGCATCAGGTAACCTATAAAGAAAACCCATCAGATTAACAACAGATGTCTCAGCAGAAACACTACAAGCTAGAAGGAATTGGGGCCCTATCTTAAGTCACCTCAAACAAAACAATTATCAGCCCAAAATTTTTCATCCAGTGAAATATTGCATCCAAGCTTCACATATGAAGGACAGACACAGTCTTTTTCAGACAAACAAATACTGAGAGAATTTGCCGCTGCCAAGCCACCACTACAAGAAATGCTAAAAGGAGCTCTAAATCTTGAAACAAATCCTGAAGACACATCAAAACAGAACCTCTTTAAAGCATAAATCTCACAGTACCTATAAAACAAAAATACAATTTAAAAAGCAAAAAACCAATGTATACAGGTAACAAATAGCACAGTGAGTGGAATGGTACCTCACATCTCAATACTAACATTAAATGTAAATGGCCTATATGCTCCACTTAAAAGATACAGAATTGAGGAATGGATAAAAATTTACCAACCATCTGCTGCCTTTAAGAGACTCACTCAACACATAAGGACTTGCACAAACTTAAGGTAAAGGGGTGGAAAAAGACATTTCAGGCAAATGGACACCAAAAGTGAGCAGGAGCAGCTATTCTTATATCAGACAAAATAGACTTTAAAACAATAGAAGTTAAAAAAGACAAAGAGGGACATTATATATTGATAAAAGTCCTTGTCCAACAGGAAAATATCACAATCCTAAACATATATGCACCTAACACTGGAGATCCTAAATTTACAGTAATACTAATAGACATAAGAAATGAGAGAGACAGCAACACAATAATAGTGGGGGACTTCAGTACTCCACTGACAGCACTAAACAGGTCATCAGGACAGAAAGTCAATAAAGAAGCAATGGATTTAACTATACCCTGGAACAAATGGACTTAACATATATATACAGATCATTCCATTCAACAGTGCATGGAACTTTCTCCAAGGCAGACCTTATGATAGGCCACAAAACAAGCCTCAATAAATTTAAGAAAATTGAAATTATATCAAGCACTCTCTCAGACCACAGTGGAATAAAACTGAGAATCAACTCCCAAAGAAACCTTCAAAACCATGCAATTAACACATGGGATATTAAATATTTTATACCATATTTAATACATGGAAATTAAATAACCTGATCTTAAATGATCATTGGGTAAAAAATGAAATCCAAATGGAAATAGAAAAACTCTTCATACTAAATGACAGTAGTGACACAACCCATCAGAAACCTATGGGACACAGCAAAGGTGGTGCTAAGAGGGAAGTTCATAGCCCTAAATGCCTCTGTCAAAAAGTCTGAAAGGACACAAACAGATAGCCTAAGGTCACACCTCAGGAACTAGAGAAACAAGAACAAAGCAAACCCAAACCCAGCAGAGGAAAGGAAATAACCAAGATGAGAGCAGAACTAAGTGAAATTGAAACAAACAAACAAACAAAAATACAAAAGATCAATGAAGCAAAAAATGTTTTTTTAAAAGATGAATAAAATTGATAGTTAGCAAGATTAACCAAGAAAAGAAGAGAGAAAATCCAAATAAGCTCAATAAGAAATGAAACAAGAGATATTATGAGTGACACCACAGAAATACAAAAGGTTATTCAAGGCCTCTGTGAACGCCTCTATGTGCATAAATGAAGAAAACCTAGAAGATATGGATAAATTCCTAGAAAGATACAATCCTCCTAGCTTAAATCAGGAATAATTAGATATCCTGAACAGACCAATAACAAGCAGAGAGATTGAAATGGTAATTTAAAAATTACCAACAACAACAAAAAGTCCAGGACCAGACGAATTCACAGCAGAATTCTACCAAACCTTCAAAGAATTGGTAGCAATCCTATTGACACTATTCCACAACATAGAGAAAGAGAGAACCCTCCCTAAATCATCCTATGAGGCTGGTATCACCCTAATACTGTCAGAGGCGTTTGAACCAGAGGGACTTCATTTTGAGTGAGGGCTAGGAAAATGAGACTGGGACTAACTAGGCTGGATTCTCAAAAGTTAGGCATTCCTAGCCTCTAGATGTTTATGGTTAAGGGAACAATTTAATGATGTTTACTAAACAGACCCAGACTTGGAGTGTCCAGAAATCCCAATATCTAGAGAACAAAGGCATTCCTAGTTTTGCTTTAAAAATAATAATATGGATTCTTGCAAAATATAGTCATTAAGAAATTTTTTTTTTTTTTTTTTTTTTTTTGGAGACGGAGTTTCGCTCTTGTTACCCAGGCTGGAGTGCAATGGTGCGATCTCGGCTCACCGCAACCTCTGCCTCCCAGGTTCAGGCAATTCCCCTGCCTCAGCCTCCTCAGTAGCTGGGATTACAGGAGTGCGCCACCATGCCCAGCTAATTTTTTGTATTTTTAGTAGAGACGGGGTTTCACCATGTTGACCAGGATGGTCTCGATCTCTTGACCTCGTGATCCACCCGCCTCGGCCTCCCAAAGTGCTGGGATTACAGGCGTGAGCCACCGCGCCCGGCCAGTCATTAAGAAAATTAATTCTTTATCACAAACCCTTGTAGCAGAGCACATCTTCCCATATATGCAAGCATTGTACCTAGGAGGAATGCATTCCTCCTCTTACTTTCAGGAACGTTCTTGTCTGTCTATGGAGTAGCTGTACTTTCAACACTGCATTTTCTTGATAAACTTGTTTTTACCTTGCACTGCAGACTCGCCCTGAATTCTTTCTCATATGGTATCCAAAAACCCTCTCTTGGGGTCTGGATCAGGACCCCTTTCCTGTGACATCTTTCTGGTGACAACAGAAGGGACTATAGTGTGGAAACCCCTTTCCCAAATGCTACTTTTGCATTAAGTGTTGGGGTCCTGTAGCATACTTCTGGCAAACCATGGAATGGATGATACTGAAGAAACCCCCCAACCCAAAGGATATATAGACTGTAGCACTGATTGGACAACTTTGGGTAAGTGATGGGGTACCTGGGTAAAGAATGAGACTGGATTACAAGCCCAACTTAGGAGAATTAGATTCTCTTCTAAGACAGAATGGGTTAGAGGCCCCTCTTAATAAAAGGCAAGGACGTTTGATTGACTTTGGGTTAGATGCTTGACTTAGGAGGGTTAGAGGCCTTTCTAAGATTTAGAAAGGGGTTGGAGGCCTCTCACAGTGAAGTCCCTCTCAGCTAAGAACAGGTTTGGTACCACAGGCTGTGCTCTTTGCATTTATCTGCCCTGTCCTCCTTGCTGAACGAATCAACTTCTTGGTTGCTGTCTGTCTCACGGTCATTTTCAGGAGAGTTTATTTAACTGGTCCTAGGGGTTTGAACTTACCCTTTTCCTATGTGCCTCTTCATCTCTGTCCATTTACTCGTGAAACACTGGGAGCCAAAAGCATTGAAGGCGCTGTCTCTAAAACTGCTGATTGAGATTTGGTACGTTGCAGCTATAAGCAGTAAAATTAAACAGATGTGATTATATTTGGTTGCCGCCATGCTGACTAGGTGCGATTGAGAAGCAGGGGACTTTTCTCCTTGCTGTTTTGTTTCATTTTGCACACTAAAAACACTTCTTTCCTTTCTTGGATTCCGGTAAACTGGCTTTGCTTGTTCAATCCACACTGCTGCTATTACCCAGAACCTGCTTGCTCTGGTCATTCCCATCTAAAGCCTCTTCATTGCCTTTGCCTTATTTGACATTTTTGTCAAAGTTCATGTTGTGGTTTATCTGATTCATGACTCAGCTTACTTATGTTATTTGGACAGTATGAATCATGTTTGATGAGAGGAAAAGAAGAGAAAGAGCTAGATATACTAAACCATCTAGATGATTCTTTAATGCACCCCCCACCCCCAGCCGTTTTGGGTGGAGCAGACCCTCCCTCCTTCTGTCATCTCTGAAGGTTCAGATGTCTGGTCCTTTCTCCCTCTAGTCCCCTGAAAGTTCTATTGAAAACCCTTTGTCCTCTCCTCCTTACCCGTCTAGTCCACTCTATACCCACCACTCCCTGAGGAACTTAGCCCAGAGAGTATTATTCATAGTGGAGCTTCCTATCAACCTTCAAAGGGAAATCTTTGTCCACTTAGAGATGTGGCAGATGGGGAAGAAGGCACTGTGAGAATACATGTTCCCTTTTCTAAATCTGATTTGCATCTATGTTAAGAGAAGTTTGGTCATTTTTCTGAAGATCCAGGAAAATTCATAAATGAGTTTGAGAAATTGACTCTGATCTATAACTTGGCAGGATCTGCATGTTTTGTTGTCTCTATGTTGTACAGTGGAAGAGAAACAATGCATTTTGGGGACAGCTAGGACCCATGCAGATGAGTCATTGGCTCACAACCTGAACCATACTATATACCAGGCAGGAAGTATAGAAGATCCAGATAAAGATCTAGGGTGGAACTATCAAAGGGGCAGTGAGGACTTGGGGAGGAGAATCATATGGTCAGTTGTTGTTGGAAGGGATAAAGAAATGTATGAAAAAACTTGCTAACTATGAAAAGGTTAAGGATATTTCTCAGGGCAAAGATGAGAATCTAGCTTTATTTCAAGGGCATTTAGTTGAAGCAGTCAGGAATACTAACACTGATCTTGCCTCAAAAGAAGGGACAAACCCTTCTGGGAGTACATTGTATAACCCAGTCTGCCCCTGATGTCCATAGGGTCTACTACAAAAAGCAGTTATGGGTCCCCAAACTGCTATGGACAGCTTTTGGATATGACATTTTTAGTTTTTAATAACAGGGACAAAACAGAGGAAGCAGAAAGAGCAAGAAGGATCTCCCACAAGGTGCAGCTCGTGGCTGCAGCCTCAAGCTTACCTCCCATGTGGGGCTGCCCTCCTGGCTCTTGGCCTGGACAAGGGAAGCTGAAAGATGGGAAGCCGAAAGCTGGGCATCTGAGTCACCATGCCTTGGGTATAAATTAGTGTGCACACTATAGGAAAAGTGGCTATAGGAAGAGGGATTGCCCAGGGTTTGGAAGAGAGCCATTGGGACTTGAACCAATGATGGCAGAAATAGCCAGGCAAGCCCAAGAGGGATGGGCCCAAGACCTTCCGCTAAATCTCCCACTGGATAACCAGTCATATCTCTAGAGAAGCCTTGGGTAACCCTTGACGTGGCAGGTAAGAATATTAACTCCCTTCTGGACTGCTTACTCTGTTTTGATCCATTATAATGGTCCTTTTTCACCCCCAAATTGTATGGTTGTGGGGATAGATGGATAAGCCCATAGACGTCATTTTATGAATCCCTTAAGCTGCTCATCAGGGACTTTGGTTTTCTCCTGAATGCCCCATACTTTGCTGGGAAGGGATTTATTAACTTAGCTGCAAACAGTAGTATCTTTCAGAAGCCACAAGGCAGACAGAAATTGCTCAGTTTCCTTTCCTGTGCATAAATACCGGGCTTTGTTGCTAAACATCTTGATATAATTTTTAAAGTATGCCAGACTTTGAATCCAGCGACCTATTTACCTGAACCAGCATCCAAGATCATTCTTGTATACAAATGATGGAGCTAGTTTACTCCAGCTGCCATCTGGATTTAAAGGATGAGCCTCTAGATAACCGTGAAGTAGAACAGTTTACAGATGGAAGTAGCTTCGTGCACCAGGGAAACAGGAAACCTGGGTATGCTGTTGTCAGTTAACACAAGGTAATTGAATCTCAGGCCTTACCAGCTTCTACCTCAGCTCAAAGGACAGAATTAATAGTTCTTATTAGAGCTCTACTATTGGGAAAGGACTTAAGAGTTCATATTTACACTGATTCTAAGTATGCCTGTCCAGCACTTTATGCTCATGCTGGCATCTGGAAGGAATGGGGACTCCTAACTACTAAGGTTTCCCTATGAAACATCACTTTGAAATTCGGAACATATTGGATACCCTCAGCCACTGCAATGACAGACCCTAGATATAATAGAGGAACAAGAATGGGCTAAAGATCAGGGTTTAATTCAAAATCCCCTGCCTGGCTTATCAATGACAACAAACTGTTAATACCAGGTGCTAATCGGTGGAAAATAGTTAAGTGTTTGTATGACTCTAGTCATTTGGAAGGAGATTTCCTATTTCAATTAATGTCTCTTCAGTTAATTCCCTATTTCAATTAATAGGAAAAGGCTTACTTAAAACAGTAAAACAGCTAACTTGGGCCTGTAAACTATGTGTCCGGAATAACCCAAATAACCAATCTTTATCTCGTCCCCTAGTAAGGCCTGTTCAGCATAGAGGAATGCACCCTGGTGAAGATTGGCAAATAGATTATACTCAGATGCCGCCATGTAAAGGGTTTAGATATTTATTAGTATTTGTTGACACCTTTACTGGTTGGATTGAAGCTTTTTCTACCTGGTCTGAAAAGGCAATTAAGGTTTCTAATTCTAACTAAAGGAAGTAATTCCTAGATTTCGGCTGCCTAAGAGCTTACAGAGTGATAATGGCCATCTTTCACAGCGAAAATTACCCAAAACACACACACACACACACACACACACACACACACACACACACACACACACATATATATATATATATATAAAATGAAGTATAGCTCTGTCTCCCAGGCTGGAGTGCAGGGGCATGATCTTGGCTCACTGCAACCTCCACCTCCCAGGTTCAAGTCATTTTTCTGCCTCAGCCTCCTGAGTAGCTGGGAGTATAGGCACATGCCACCATGCCCAGCTAATTTTTTTTTAATTATTATTTTTAGTACAGATGGGTTTTCACCATGTTGGCCAGGAAGCAGGGTCTCCATCTCTTGACCTTCTGATCAGCCCTCTCAGTCTCCCAAAGTACTGGGATTACAGGCGTAAGCCACCATGCCTAGGAATTTAGTACCACCTTCACTAAGCGTGGAGGCCACAGACTTCAGGGAAAGTATAAAGAGCTAAACAAACTCTAAAAAGGATTCTTGCTAAACTATGCCAAGATACATGAGAAACCTGGTTGTCTTTATTGCCTGTAGCCTTATTACTGGTTTGAATGGCCTCCAAGGGAAATCTCCAGTTCAGCCCTTTTGAGCTAATATATGGAAGGCCTTTCTCAACTACAGACCTCCCAATAGACATAGATACTTTCAAGCTACAGAATTATGTGATCAACTTAGGACAAGAGCAAAATGCACTCTTTGAATATGGAAATCAAAGACTCCCTTTCCCCACTAAGGAAGAGAACCTTGTTACAACCCAGCCAGGAGACTGGGTCCTGTTAAAAACTTGGAAGGAAGGATCCCCAGCAGATCAACTCTCCCCCAAATGGAAGGAAGCCTATCAAGTTCTCCTTAGTACCCCAACTGCAGTTAAACTTCTGGGAATAAACAGCTGGGTCCACTTCTCTTGAATTAAGTCTGTCTCTTATGAAGTCCCACAGGCTGATGGAACACAAGAGACTGATCCTGTTTTATCCCTGTGAGCCAATCAGTGAACACTGATTTCTGTTCAGAAGAAATGAGAGGGATGGTTAACATAAAGATATGGATTGGCATTCTACTTTTGGGTATAAGTTGGAATCATGCAGAGAGTAACTTATTTACTGAGCAGGTATAGACTTTAGTCTCTCTACATAATCAGACAAACTATTGGGTATGTTGACATTTTTACTTACTAGCAGCCCAAGGGGGAACTTGTGCTTTGATCCAAACTGAATGTTCTGTGTATGTTCCAGATGATTCACATGATATTACCCAGGCTAAGAAAGCTTTAGACACACAGTGTGCCATCAGTTGATCCTATATTAGCTTGGTTCCAACAACTGCCCAGTTCTAAAGCCTTCCTGCTTAGTTTACTTGGAATGATTTTACTTATTTTGCTTGGCTGTTGTGGAATATATTGTGGTTGTACTCTTTGTGAGAAATGCAAGAGAAGCTCACTCAATGCTTCCTTATATTGAATACTTTATTAATCTTCCAGATATCACCTTTGGTCAGAACTCAGAGTTAGTAATAACTTTCACTATACCAATGCTGTCTGACTGAGCTTCTCTCTACCCCGGTGCAAGAGACGCTGATATGCAGGAATATCACCACCCCCATTCAGCCTGAAGAAGTTACAGATGATGGATCTTCATCCCTCTACAACCTTTAGGATTGAGGGTCCTCTACTAAAGGGAAAGGGGAGATATATCAGAGGCGTTTGAACCAGAGCAACTCCATTTTGAGTGAGAGCTAGGAAAATGAGGCTGGGACTTGCTGGGCTGCAGTCTCAGAAAGCTAGGCATTCCTAGCTGCTAGATGTTTATGGTTAAGGAGACAAATTAACAATGTTTACTAAACAGACCCAGACTTGGGAGTATCCAGATATCCCAATATCTGGAGAAAAAAGGCATTCCTAATTTTGTTTTAAAGATAGTAATATTGATTCTTGCAAAATATAATAACTAAAAAAATTAATCCTTTATCACAAACCCTTGTAGCAGAACACATCTACATATATATATAAGCAGTGTTCCTATGGTGGATGTGTTCCATTTCTTACTTTCAGGAACATTCTATTCTGTGTATGGAGTAGCTGTACTTTCACCACTTGACTTTCTTAATAAACTTGTTTTTAACTTTGCACTGAGGACTTGCCCTGAATTCTTTCTTGCATGAGATCCAAAAACCCTCTCTTGGGGTCTGGATTGGGACCCCTTTACATCTTTCTGGCAACCACAGAAAGGACTATAGTGTGGAAACTCTCTTCCTAAATGCTACTTTTGGGTAAGTGTTGGGGTCCTATAACAATACCAAAACCAGGAAAGGACATAACCAAAAAAGAAAACTACAATCCAACATTCCTGATGAACATAAATGCAAAAATCCTTAACAAAATACCAGCTAACCGAATCCAACAGCACATCAAAAAGATAATCCACCATGATCAAGTGGGTTTCATACCAGGGATGCAGGGATAGTTTAACATACATAAGTCAATAAATGTGATACACCACATAAACAGAATTAAAAAGAAAAATTGCATGATCATCAGAATAGATGCAGAAAAAGCATTCAACAAAATCCAGCATCACTTTATCATAAAAATTTTCAGAAAATCAGCATACAAGGGACACACCTCAATATAATAAAAGCCATCTGTGACAAACCCACAGCCAACATAATACTGAATGGGGAAAAGTTGAAAGTATTCCCTCTGAGAAAATGGAACAAGACAAGGATGTCCATTCTCACCCCTCCTCTTCAACATAGTACTGGAAGTCGTAGCCAGAACAATCAGACAAGGGAAAGAAACAAAGGGCATCTAAACTGGTAAAGAGGAAGTCAAACTGTCACTGTTTGATGGTGATTTGATTGTTTACCTACAAAACCCTAAAGACTCCTCTAGAAAGCTCCTAGAACTAATAAAAGAATTCAGCAAAGTTTCTGGATACAAAATTAATGTACACCAATTAGTAGCTCTCTATACACCAACAGTGGCCAAGCTGAGAATCAAATGAAGAACTCAATCCCTAAAATAAAATAAAATAAAATAAAATAAATACTTAGAAATATACCTAACCAAGGAGGTGAAAGATCTCTACAAGGAAAACTACAAAACACTGCTGAAAGAAATCATAGATGACACAAGCAAATGGAAATACATCCCATGCTCATGGATGGGGACAATCGATATTGTGATAATGACTATATTGCCAAAAGCAATCTACAAATTCAATGCAATTCCCATCAAAATACCAACATTATTCTTCACAAAATTAGAAAAATCAATTCTAAAATTTGTATGGAACAAAAAAAGAGCCTGCATAGCCAAAGTAAGGCTAAGCAAAACCAAACCAAACAAACAAAAACCAAAAAACAAATTTGGAGACATCACACTACCTGGCTTCAGACTATACAATAAGACCACAGTCACCAAACCAGCATGGTACTAGTGTAAATATAGGCACAAAGACCAATGGAACAGAACCCAGAACCCAGAAATAAACCCAAATGCTTACAGCCAACTGATCTTTGACAAAGCAAACAAAAACATAAAGCGGGGAAAAGACACTCTTTTCAATGAGTAGTGCTGGGATAGTTGGCTAGCGACATGTGGGAGAACAAAACTGGATCCTCATCTCTCACCTTATATAAAAATCAACTCAAGATGGAGTAAGGACTTAAATCTAAGTCCTGAAACTATTAAAATTCTAGAAGATAACATTGGAAAAACCCTTCTAGACATTGGTTTAGGCAAGGATTTCATGACCAAGAATTCAAAAGCAAATGCAATAAAAACAAAGATAAATTGCAGGGACTTAAACTAAAACCTTTTGCTGTGCAAAAAGAACAGTCAGTAGAGTAAATACAGACAACCCACAGAGTGGGAAAGAATCTTCCCAATCTATACATCCGACAAAGGACTAATATCTAGAATCTACAATGAACTCAAACAAATCAACAAGAAAAAGAAAACCAGTCCCATCAAAAAGTGGGCTAAGGACAAGAATAGACAATTCTCAAAAGAAGACATACAAATGGACAAGAAACATGAAAAAATGCTCAGCAGCACTAGTGATCATGGAAATGCACATTAAAACTACAATAAGATACCACCTTACTCCTTCAAGATTGGCCATAATTAGAAAATCAAAAAATAGTAGACGTTGTGAATGGGAAACACTTCTGTGCTGCTGGTGGGAATGTAAACTAGTACAACCATTATGGAAAACAGTGTGCAGATTCTTTAAAGAACTAAAAGTAGATCTACCATTTGATCCAGCAATCCTACTACTGGTTATCTACCCCAGAGGAAAAGAAGTCATTATATGAAAAAGACACTTGCACATGCATGTTTGTGGCAGCACAATTTACAATTGCAAAAACATGGAGCCAGCTCAAATGCCCATCAATCAATGAGTAGATAAAGAAACTGTGGTGTGTGTGTGTATATATATATATATATGGTGAAATACTACACAGTCCTAAAAAGGAATGAGTAAATGGCATTTACAGTGAGCTGGATGAGATTGGAGACTTAATTCTAAGTTAAGTAACTCAGGAATAGAAAACCAAATGTTGTATGTTCTTACTCATAAGTAGGAACTAAGCTGTAAGGATACAAAGGTATAAGAATGACACAGTGGACTTTGAGAACTTGATGGGGAAAGGATGAGAAAGGGGTGAAGGATAAAAGACTGCAAATCAAAATTTAAAACTTTTGCCTATCAAAGGACACTGTGACCATTTGATTTTATGTTATTTTATGATTTTTTGCATCAACTTGACTGGAACATGGGGTGTCCTAGCCATCCTAGGACATCCTAGAATGTTTTTGCTCAAACATTACTCAATGTGTTTCTGTGAGGGTGTTATTAGATGAGATTAACATTTTAACTAGTAGAGCAAAGCAGATTGTCTTCCATAATAAGGGTGCACCTTATTCAATAAATTAAAGGCCTGAACAGAACAAAGAGAGTAACCCTTCCCCAAATAGAGAAAAAATCCTCTAGTAGATGTCTTCAGGCATCATCTGCACACCGGCCCTCCTGGATCTGGAGCTTGTTGGCCCGCACTACAGATCTGGACTTGCCTGCTCCATAATCACAAGAGCCAATTCCTTACAGCAAATCTCTCTCTCTCTCACTCTCTCTGTCTCTAAACATATATATGACATATATAACACATGTCTCATATATAACATATATCCTATAACATTTAACAAACATATATAACAAAATATATGTTATAAGATACATGTTATATATGTTAAATATGTATGATATTTAACACATATAGACAATATATATTCAGACCCTAGTACTTCTGTTCTGAAGAATTCTGACTATCAACACAATTGCTATTGGCAGAGTAAAAAGGCAAACCACAGAATGGGAGAAAATATTTACAAATTACCTATCTGATAAAAAGATTTCTATCCAGAATATTTAGAGAACTTCTAAACTCAACAACAACAGAACAACCCAATTCAAAAGTGAACAAAGACTTGAATAGACATTTCTCTAAAGAAGATACACCAATGGCCAACGAGTATATAAAAAATGCTCTGTATCACTGATAATTAGGAAAATACAAATCAAAACCACAATGCAATACCATTTCGCACTCATTAGGATGGCTATTAGCAAAAAATAAAACAAAACAAGTGTTGGCCTGGATGTGGATAAATTGGAACGCTGTTCATTGCTGATGGAAATGTAAAATAGTGCAGGCGCTGTGGAAAATAGCATGTGGTTACTAAAAATATTAAACATAGAATTACCAATTGATACTGCAAGTCTACTTCTGGGTATATCTACATATCAATTGAAAGCAGGGACTAAGAGATTTGTGCACCCATGTTCATAGTAGCATTATTCACAATAGCTAGAAGGTGGAAACAACCCAAGTGTTCATCAGTGG
Organism: Aotus nancymaae; assembly: GCF_030222135.1. NCBI lineage: Eukaryota > Metazoa > Chordata > Mammalia > Primates > Aotidae > Aotus > Aotus nancymaae. Next base: position 4,083,940 of record NW_026988412.1, on the reverse strand, counting down.
ATGAATGGATAAACAAATATATATATATATATATATATATATATATATAAAATTAATATCACTTAAATACCTTCAGCCATAAAAGAAAGGAATTTCTGACATGCTATGTATAATACGGATAAGCCTTGAAAATGTTATGCAAAGTAAAATGAGCTGGACACAGAAGGAAAAATATTGCATGATTCCACTTATATGAAGTATATAGAATACGTGCCTCATAGAGATGAACATAGGTTAGAGGTCACAGGGGCTGGGGGCTGAGGAGTTAGTTTTTAATTTTTTACTGGGTACAGTAAAAATACACTAACATTTTCATAGCTATTGGTAATACTTTGGGCCCTTTTTTCTCTTTTGTACTTCTCAAATTTTCTATAACTAACTGTCACTTTTGTAATGAAGAAAAGAACTTAACCAATGGTACTGTATAATAAGATAATAACTTAGAAAATCTGAAAGGGTCCTATTTATTTTGATTCTCTGGAGGAGAATAAAGTCAAGGAAATCTTCTTATTTAGGAACAAAATGAAATCTTGATAGAATAAGAGGATTTGAAAAATTCTGTTTAAAGAGACCTGGTTTCTGGCTTTCCTAGAATCATGCATAAGCAGCAATTACTACTGTTACTGCTGGAGACTTAGTTGTTTAGCCTCAAAATATGTGAGCTTTTTTGTTTGGGTCCCATATTTATGCAACAAATCTTAACTGAGCCCCTACTCTGTGTCTTAGACTGTTACAGAGGGAAAAAAGAAAGTTTGTTAATAACAGCTGCTGCTTACTGAATACCTACATGAATGTTGGAAGTGCTACAACTTTACGTGGTCGAACTATGATTCCCTCTTTACCAAGGAGGTAACTGAAGACCAGAAAGGAACTTGCTCCAGATCCCATAGCAACAAAGTAGTGGACATGGGCTTTAAACCATCCCACAGTCTTTCAGTTGCTCCATGCCATGATGCTTTCAAAATAGTCAGCAATGACATTCCGTTACAGAACAAAGATACATCACGCCGTGAGCAATCTTACGGTCCCAGGCTTGGCTGTGCTGTCGCCCCTGGCATACTCCTTTGTGCTATGTGCCCCTCTCACCTCTGAAGTGCAAATGTGCCAGCTGGACAAAACACCTAGATCCTCAAGGAGCGTGCGGAGCAGGCAGCTGTCTCCCAGTGCATGTTGGTCTGACCGGTTTGCTTCGGTGCCCAGATCCTATCGAGGTCTTGAACCTCTCCTGACGGGAAGTTGTTGACAGAAAGGTGTAGAGGGATAACATATTTGTCAGCAAAGTCACCAAAGGGTAAGCAGAGTTCTGCTGGCAGCCCAGTTTCTGTGGGATAAAGAGACACACGCCTTTAGTTGGTTATGCACACAAAGCAACCAATAGGTCCAGGCTTCCTGGCTCTGCATCAGCCTAATCAGACTGAAAATCACTGAGGTATTAAAATATTTTGGAGAAACTCAAAAGCTCAGCCCTCAGGTGCCTCATCTTGTAAAATTTGTATGCTGGGCCAGAACTAAATAATTTCCAAATTTTTTTACAGTTCAAGGAGCTTGTGATCTTGTTTTCACAAGACTTGGGAAAACATTTATCAATTAATATTAAATTAAAATCTAAGATAATACTATATTTCTGGAATGGTCCCAAATAGATTTAAAATACTTACATTTTAAAGGCTGGGAGAGATTGCTAAAAATATTCAGTGTGTGATCATAAGTGATGTAGATTTTTTGCTTATTTCTCTCATGGGTATGGTTAATTATTAAATGTCTATATTGTTTAATTATTAAATGTTTATATTGTTTAATTATTAAAGTCTATATTGTTTAAGCAGTTACTTGCAGCTTATTGGAACCTAACTAACAGAAAAGATTATTTTAGAGTGGGGAAGGCTCTCTGAGCAGGTGACATTTATTTAAATGATGTGGAGAAGTGAGCCATGTGAAACAATAGGGAAGGACATTCTTGGCAGAGGGAATGAGAACAAAGTTGGTTTGTTCCAGGACAGCAAAAAGGAAGACCAATGTGTCTGGGGCACAGGGAGGTGGTAGATGAAGTCACCAAAGGGGGCAAGGTAGATGGAGAGAATGAGTATGGTGAGAAGCAGGGCTGGAGGAAAGGCAGGGACTAGACCACAAAAGCCTTGGAGTTGTACCATGTTCTGTGATTCCAGGTGCAATGGTAACTAAGCCACGGTTGAGCTTTGAGTACAGTGACATGTTCTGATTTTTGCTTTACAAAGTGAACTGACTGCTGAAAGCAGAAAGATCAGTTAGGAGCGATTGCTGTAGTCCCTGTGTAAGATGATGGTGGCTTGGATAGGGCGTCAGCCATGGGGGTGACGAGAAGTGGTCAGATTCGGGTTTTACTGATGGATTGGACATGGGGTGTGAGGAGAAGTGAGGAGTCAAAAATGACTCCTAGGCTTTTTGTCTGAGCCACTGGGTGGATGGTTGTGCCATATTCCAAGAGGGTAAGATTGCAGGAGAAGAAGCTTGGGGTGGGTTAAAATGAAAGTTTTGCTTGGACGTAGTGAGTTTTAAATGCTTATGTGACGACCACATTAAGATGTCAGGAAGATAATTGATGGCTACATCCGGAACTTACAGGAGACATATGAGCCAGAAATACACATATGAGTGTCATTGGCATAGAAATGGTGTTTGGAACCAAGGGACAGAGATTGCCAAGAGAGGGAGGATAGAGAGAGAAGAGAAGAGCCCAAGCCTGAGCCTCAGGCACTCCAACATTTAGAAATACAGAAGGAGGAGCCTGGAGAAGGGCTGTGAAGAAGTGCTGAGTATGGCAGGGAGGATGAGGAGGGTGTGGGGTCTTAGAAATACGTGAAGAAAGTGTTTTAAGGATGTGGGAGTAGCCAACTATTCCAAATGTTGCTCAAAGTTTGAGTAAGACAAAGATATGGCATCGTCCATTGGATTTGGCAAAATGGAGATCCATTATGACCTCAAAGAGTGTGCTCAGTGGCATTGATGAGAGTGAAAGAGAAGTGAATAAATGGAGATGTCAAATATAGGCTATGCCTAGGAGTTTTGTTATAAGGGTGCATGGGGGAATGGTACCGTATGTGGAGAAGAACATGGAGTCCTAGGAGGAGCTTTTGAAGACAGAAAAACGGGAACATGTTTGTACGCTGCTGAGGATAGTCCAAGAAGAAATCCATGATGTACATCCAAGAAGAATTACAGGGAAGAGTCTCTGGAAAGGGGTAGAGGAGACGGGGTCTGGGCAATTTACATATGGATAGAAGATGGGTCAATTTACATATGGAACTGGAGGGAAGGAGGCTGCGTGGGGACAGATGCAGTTGGGCTGGGAAGTTAGTGGTGGGAATATGAGGCTGTTCTCCCTCCTTTTTTTGAGACAGGGTCTCACTCTTGTCTCCTAGGTTGGAGTGCAGTGGTATGATCATAACTCACTGTAGCCTTGAACTCCTGGTCTCAAGCAATCCTCTGACCTCAGTCTCCTTAGTAGGTTGGACTACAGGTGTACACCACCATGCCCAGCTAATTTATTTTTAATTTTTAGTAGGGACAAGGTCTCCCTTTGTTGTCCAGGCTGGTCTTGAACACCTGGGCTCAAGAGATCCTCTTGCCTTGAACTCCCAAAGTGCTGGGACTACAGGTGTGAGCCACCTTGCACAGCCAGCTCTCCTTTCTTCTGATTGAGTTTGCTCTCTCTGTGAAATAAGAAACACAGCCACTGTATTCAAGTGGGAAAATGAATGAACTAGGGTGAGTGGTTTTCAAACCTTTTGGTTTCAGGATCCCATTACTCTCTTAAAAATTGAGGACCTCAAGGAGTTTTTGTTTGTGTGGGTTATCTCTAGTCAAATGTACTTCTTTTTTAAAATTGAAAAAAATTAAATTTAATTATATATTTTACAGTAAGAGTACTAACCCCATTACGTATTAGCATGAGTCATTTGTATTAAAAAATAACTATTATCCAAAACAAAAAAATTAGTGAGTATGGTAAAAACCAGGGCTGGGAAGTGAGAGAAGTGGCAGTTTTACCTTTCTTTCCCAAATTATTTTAATGTCTGGCTTAATAGAAGATAGCTGGATTCTCATAACTACTTCTGCATTTGATCTGCTAAGATGATACACTTCCTGTAGCCTCTGGGAAACTCCGCTGTACACTTGTGAGAAAAGGAGAATAGAAAAAATAAATAACTTCTTGATATTTCTATGAATATTTTTTGAACACATGAGCCCCCTGAAAGGGTCTCAGGGACCCCATTCACACTTGGAGAAATACTGGACAAAGGAAAGGTGGTAAGATTGCCTGGCAGAGCCTGGGCTCAAATTCAGGTTTGTCTGACTCTAAGTTTGTGGACGATGATCAGAACAATGAGCCTGAATTGACCAGCAGCCTCAAATAAGGAAACATGGTTCTCAACTCAGCCAATAAGTTAATGCTGAAATGCTGTGGTTCAAACCCCTCTTGTGGTACAAAGACCAAGAGGGAGCAATTTAACCAGGAATACTTCACAGGCTGAAATTTTCCTGAAGTTTCTATAATCTCAGGAAAGGAGAACCTGAGGGGTGGGCGTAGCACTGGCTCAGCTGGCACTGTCTGGAGCTTGGAGCCATACTTTGCATTTCCAGCTGCAGTTTCTGATTTCTTTTGGTTCCATTTTATTTAACCATTCTTGGAAGGTCCACTGGACAGCAAGCCCTGTGGGAGAAGCTTGTACGTGGCTGCTCACTCCTTACACACTCAGCAATGGGGAAATATTTTTTGAACAGATTGACCCTAAGGAGGCAAACATGCATGGGGAGCCCTATCCCATCTCTTCAAAGGGTCTCCTTGCACTCAGCAGACCCCTGCTGCAACTAGGGGTGTAGAGGAGTGTCTGAGGACATGAGAGCAATACTCCTGCTGACCTGGTCTCTTGGAAGCTCTACCTACCCAATACGATGTCCCTGTAGTATCTAATCCACCTTGAGTTTCCTTTAAGTGTTATCAACAGTCTCCTTCACGTTCAGGTCAGGGGTCAAGATTGCAGCTGCAGCCCCTGCTGAACTTAGGAGCTCACTTTGCATTACAACAGGCAACATGTTGATAAACCGTCAAACTTCATTTCCCACACAGACTTCACTGCCATTGGTGTATTGCTTCTATCAATTCTATTGGAAGGTAGGGAGCAGAATATCCACCCCAAAGAGAGAGAAAATACTACAAATGTGGATTTGGGATGATGAAAAACAAACTCCAGCGAGGGTAGAATTAGGGTCTAGCTCCACCCTTTGTGCAACACGTCAAGTGACCTCCACAAACACTGGGACTCATCTTAAAATGATATGCTCACCCTGACCCTTTCTGCTGTGTCTTCCTTTGTCCTTAGTGATTCGGATCTGGGTGTTTACTTCATGAGCTCAGCCACCAACCTTGAAGAACTTGAGTTTCCTCTACTATTCTTTCAACCAAAATTTCTTTTTCCTTCTCCAAGCTGTTTGCCATATAAGTCTCATGACCCCCAGTAAAGATGAAACTGTCTGTATGTTTCCTCTTCTCACCTGTTCACTGGTTACTCAGCCAGGCTGATTCACGGGCTTCTCAAAGGAGCTTGTTTATCAGGAGCTCGTCTAAGACACCACTTCTTACAGAAAATCTCACTTGAGTCACCAACAGATACCTCTAAGAATCTGTAAGCCACTCCTGACCAGCAGGAAACCCCAACAGAGGCAAAGAATAGCAAAGTGAATTCTCTTTGTCAAGAGAAAATGAGAGACTGGGCGTGGTGGCTTATGCCCATAATCCCAGCACTTTGGGAAACTGAGGCAGGCAGATCATTTGAGGTCAGGAGTTCAAGACCAGCCTGGCCAACATGGTGAAACCTTGTCTCTACTAAAAATACAGAAACATTAGCTGGGCATGCTGGCGCACACCTGTAATCCCAGTTACTGAGGGAGGCTGAGGAAGGATAATAGTTTGAACTTGGGAGATGGAAGTTACAGTGAGCTGAGACCGCACTTCTGCACTCCAGCCTGGGTGGCAGAGAGATACACTGTCTCAAAAAAAAAAAAAAAAAAAAAAAAAGAAAAAGAAAAAGCGAGAAAGCTTCCATTTAGATCACTCAGACAAAATAAGATTTTATTTTTGCCAAAATGTTCCACCAGGCTTCCAGTTTTTGCCACATAACTTGATAGCAAGACTTAAGTATACTTTCATCTAGCGTTTCTCTTTCATTCATTTCTGTTTAATAAGTTCATTGATTCTAGTTAGTACATTATATATCTTTTTAGTCACTTACCTGCAGTGAGCATCTTCCCATATTGGTAAATACCAGTGCTACTACTATTACTACGTGACCCTTACTGAGTACTTACTCCACGTCAAATCCTCTGCCAAGTGTTTCCCAGCATTGTGTCATTGCCTCATTGCCACACCCTATGAAGATGTCGTGATTGTCCTTATTCAATGGAGGAGGAAGCTGAGGCTGAGTGACCAGGTAGAATTTGAAGTCAGGCGGTACGATTCTGGAGCCTACGCTTTTAATCACTGTTATTTCACTCTCTTCCACTCCCCAAATATACTGCATTCTTTTTTTGTGATTATATTGTATTATCCTGTCTTAGTTGTACTATGACTGATTTCACCAATACTGTAATTACACTTCAGCTGGCTTCAGTTTTCACTACTACCAACGGTGTTGCAATGAATGTCCTTGTGGCCAAATCCTTACAGGTCACGAATGACCCTTTCCTTAGGGCACATATTGCCAAGCTGATTTCCAGAAAGGAAGTACACACCCATCGCACTGTACAAAGGTATCCTTTGCCCTCCATCCTTGACACTAGGCTGTGTCCATTTTAAATTATTGCTGATATGATAGAAAAACAAGGCGGTCACCTTGTAGTTTCAGTTTGTGAGTTGGAACACTTCACTGCACATTTGCTGTATTCCTCAGGTGTATTTCCTGTTCATGTCCTTTGCCCTCTGAGGTTTGTCTCTTTATCACAGATTTGAGAACTCTTTGTATATGTCCTATATTCTTAGAATTAATAAATTTAGGTCCTAAATCCAAAAGAGAGAAAAAGCAGACTCATTCTGTTTTGCACAGTATCTTACATCCTATCCTTCCTCTATATTGATAGTAAAAGCATCTCCTGTGCCCAGAGATTGAAAGCAGGTCCATTTAACAAAATCACTTGGAATCATCCCCTTTCTCCAAAAGAAGCTCCCCGCTTCTCTTCCTGCTCTTCAGTCTCAGAGGAAGGGAAGATGAGAAGATGTTGGAGAGGAGCATAAAACTTACTCCATAGGGGGCCACATCATTGGACACCTGGCTCCAGCAGGCCCCATGCCATCTTTCATTGATAACGATGAATCGGGAGTGGCCAGGCCTAGTATGTGAGTTTTGGATGTGATTCTAAGTGAAGCTGTCTTGCTTATACTTATTTTCTCTTTGTTGTTATTTTGGGATGATCATGGATAATTCCATATCTCTAAGGTGTAATTCCAGTGTAATTAAACTTGAACAGCCCAACATCACACAATCGATTACATACAACATTCATTCTAAGTATCTCAGGTTTACGAGTGTGAGCAATGCCTGGGGGGGTTGAGAGCTCATTCAGGTGCCACCCTGCTGGTCTGATGACTCAAGAGGGCTGGTCACACACAAACCGTGGGGTTCATGGGATGCAGATCTTAGGTGGGTTGTTGTTTAGAGCTGGTGGATTGGGTGGGACCAATGGTTTGGGGCTCGAAACTCAGGCCTCTCTTAGAAGACTGGCCTCACCATCCATGCCCCATAGATCCCATAGGTCCCTATTGTTCTGTCCACACTCTCACAGGCCTTTGATCCCACCCACCACAGGAAGAGTCCTCAGGAATCAACCTCTGACATGGAGTGTAGAGTGCAGGCCATATATGAAGGAGTGCCCTTCAGAACAGCACCTGTAGAAGGAGAGAGAAGGAGGCAGGAGAGGGCAGAGGGAGAAGTGGAGCTGTGATTCCCATCCAATGACAGCCTCAACCAGCTCCATAGGAAGCTCTCTGCAGCAGAAGGCCCTTTCGAGTTGGAGCCTGAGTTGGTCAAGATAGCCAGCTCTCCACTTCCATAACGAGCAGCCATAGGACCTGGGACAGGCTGGGAAGCGGTTTCAGCGTGGGTGGAGCACTCTCTGACCCAGACCCAGGCTCTGATGACTGGAGGTCCCTGGAGACCATGCTTTCCCCAGCAGAGCTGCAAGTCTGGAAGGAGATGGGGTCAGCATGCCTTGCTGCCCACCACACTCCTCCTTTCTCTGCTTCTCCTGCGATACTTGGTCTTCTTCCTTCAGGCTGCCTGCATCTCAAAGAAATCTTGTCTTGACCTTGCCTCCCTCTGCTTCTAGGTATGCCTCTGTTTTGATAACATCCCAGCCCCTTCTAATCTGGTTTGTCTTTCCACTCTGCTGAAAAAATTTCCCTAAGTCACCTCAGGCGATATCTTGGGAAGGAGGCAGGCTGTTGCAGTTTGAACATACTGAATATTTCATGGATGGAGACTCTTTTAAATAGAATGTAATTAATTAAACCAAAGAAGGCAAAAATACTGTGAATTAGCAACCTATGTCTCCCCACTAGGGGTGGTGGGGCTCCAGAGAAAGATGGAGTCAGTGATGGAAAGTAAAGAAGCTGCATTTTTCTTGTACATCTGAGTGCAGTGAATAGGAAATACACCAGCAAAGGACACTTTCACGTATACTGTTTTTCTTACATAGCATCTTTTGTGATCTTTTTTTTATTTTTTATTTTTTTTGAGACGGAGTTTCGCTCTTGTTACCCAGGCTGGAGTGCAATGGTGAGATCTCGGCTCACCGCAACCTCCGCCTCCTGGGTTCAGGCAATTCTCCTGCCTCAGCCTCCTAAGTAGTTGGGATTACAGGCACGCGCCACCATGCCCAGCTAATTTTTTGCATTAGTAGAGACGGGGTTTCACCATGTTGACCAGGATGGTCTCGATCTCTTGACCTCGTGATCCACCCGCCTCGGCCTCCCAAAGTGCTGGGATTACAGGCTTGAGCCACCGCGCCTGGCCTCTTTTGTGATCTTTAAAATTCATATTCATTTTTAAGATTATTTACTAATCTCTCTATAGGGCGAATGTGGTACTTTTAAAGCACAGCCACAAATTCTCTAACACCCCTACCAAGAAGAAGTAGGGTCTATGTTTTCTCCCCTGGAATCTACATGGGTTTGTGGCTCACTTGTAATGTGTAGAATGTGGTGAAAGGTGATGTCACAGGACTTCTGCGGCAAGGTCATAACAGATCATGCAGCTTCCATCTTGGACACTGGAACATCTCAGTCTTGAGCCATATGTAGGAAGTCCGGTATCCTGAGGCCACCGTGTTGTGAGGAAGCCCAAGTCATGTGCAGGGCCTTGTGTTGGTGCTCCAGTCAGTAGGCTCATTCTTCTGGTCACCCCAGCCCAGGCACCACACATGTGAGTGAAGTTGTCCCCAGATGATTCCAGCAGCTGCAGTCACTCCCAGTCATGTGTCCCCAGCTGAGGCCTCAGACATGGAGGGCAGAGACAACCACCCTCCCTTTGTCCCATCCAGATTCCTGACACACAGAATCCTCAGGCGAAATTGAATGGGTATTCTTTGGCGCTGTTACGTTTTGGGGTGATTTGTTATGCAGCGGGGGATCACAGAAGACCAGGGATGGCATTGCTCTTGTCAGTGTGTTCTCAACCTCCCTCAGCCCTCAACGCTCAGCACTCAGTGTGTAACTGCAAATTTAGACCCATCTACTTTTAGCAGAACACTCAAAAAAGCCTGGCTGCTCTGTCTCACCGGGGGCCATTCTTGCTTAGACTGTTGCCGTCAATTTGAATACACTGATTCAAATAAGTAAAAATGCCACAATTTCACATTGTGGAGAGTTTCTGATTACCTTACGGAGAGGTCGATTTTCTTCCTTATTTTTTTTTTAAAGAAATTTGGTAAACAGAAACTCAGAGCAATCTCACTCACTCACACACACACACACACACACACACACACACACACACACATCCAAGGTCATAAATTCTCTCAACACCTAGCACTCTGGGGAACTGATTTTGTCTGATATGACTAGAGTTAGGTGAGACAATGGCCAGTGTTCCTCAGTGAGAAGGTCTTCGAATGCCAGAAATTTAGGAGAAGGAAACAGTGCTGGAGACCCATCGGATGCAGCCCCTCTGCCTTGCCGTGTCTGGAGTCCGCCCCTCCGCTCCCATGGGCAGCCTCTGGTTCCCGGCCCTCAGCTGAACTCTTCACTGTGCTTTTCCCTATGTTGTTCTTCAGTTTTCAGAGAGATTCAGTGGGCACAGGGTCTGGGGACACTTGGGTTGTCAGCTCAAACACGTGATAGGATTGTAGAACGGAAGAGACATATGGGATGCTAGTGTGAGCTCTATTTTCAGAAAGAAAACCCCGTTCAGAAGGCAGGGCCGGAGTCCTGGGCCACAAGCTGAGTGGAGCGATGGTGACAGGAGAGCAGGACCGGAGGAGCCACCGAGGTTGGGGAGTGGTGGGAAGTGAGGCTGATGGGCGGGAGGGACAGGTACCAGGCTTCAGAGCATGACAGAAAGAGGTGAGAACCATGACAGGCTCAAGCCAGCCCAATCAGCAACTCCACAAACAGGTGGTGAGAGCCTTCTTCTTCCTAAGAGCCATTTCCTGGAACTGTTTTTGAATCCCCAGTGAGATTTGAGATTCCAACGTCCGCAGAAATAGGAGAAGCATGGGGTGCAACATCCCCCTCATCTCCTCAACAGGGGCATGGTGGTGAGCAGGCCCGCAGGCCTGAGCAGGGGTATAATGTGTCTGTTGGTGGTGGACCTGCCTGAAAAACTGCAGACAGCTCTTGTTCAAAGCCAGCGTTTTTTAGGCAACACAGAGGGGTCCTGCCTAAGAGGCGGCCTCCACAGCCTTTCCATTTCAGTCTGATGCAGTGGGGAAAGGCATCCCAATGTGGAAGGTTCTTGAGCCCATGTCCTGCGTGCTGTGGGCAGGTGTAGTGGGTAAGTGCAGCCTGTCAATTACTTCAAAGGGAATGTCTTCCCGATTGGCTTCCCATCTTCCCTGGAACAAAAGCTTTTGGGATTTTCTTCACCAGCCTTTTCTCTTGGTAGAATTTTCCATTAAAAAACTGCCTGTAGTCAGAGGCCCATTCCCCTCTCCTGACCTTTTCAGTGTTGTATTCTGTGTGACTGGGTCCAGCATACACATTTGAAACAGAATCATATGCATAGAAATAGGATTTCCTGATTGTGCAGTAATAACAAAGATAAAAGTTTATCAATTGCTACCGTGTACCTAAATCCTCATTTAATCTTTACAAAGCCCTTATGCAACAAATGTTGTTATGACACATTTTACAGATGAGAAAATGGAGGCACAGAGCAAGGAAGCATGTTGTCCAGGGTCACACAGCCAACAAGTGGCAGAGCAAGGTTTGAGCCCAAGGAGTTTGGTATCAGCATCCATGCCCTAACTAAATATCACTGTTGGCTCCTGCACCATCCAGCTATGCTCCACATTTTGATTTTGAACTCATATTACACACTATGCCATCTTGTTTACTCACACTGAGTTCCACCCACACCATACCTTGGTCAACTTTTCCTATTATCTGATTTATTTCAAGAAGAGGATAACTATTCAAAAGACAAAACTTCACATAGCATTTTTCAGCAAAGAGTTTCCACAGTCTTTATGTAGCCTCTATTTCTCCAGGCATAAAATGTGGTAGACATGGTGGCTCACACCTATAATCTCGGTTACTTTGTGGGGTGAGGCGGGAGGATTGCTTGAGCCCTGGAGTTCGAGATCAGCCTGGGCTACTTGGTGAGGCCCCATCTCTAAAAAACAAAGAACCAAAACAACATTCCAAAGCATTGCTACAGCCAGAGACTCAAATATTTATATGTGAGCTTCTAGGGAGAAAAGATGACATCTTGATGTGGGTTGTGGTTACATGACAATGCCTTTGTCAAAACTCATAGAACTGTATACCAAAAAAGTGGAATTTCACTGTATGTAAATTGGAAAATTTTCAAAGTTAAAATGAAAAGGGGTATTTGTGTCAATAATTCAACAGAAGAAAATAAATCTTTCCTGTTTACTTAAAAGCGTTAGGCCAGAAAATAATACAAATGTCCCCTTTAGTAGTTCGTCAAAGATGAAGTGTTTGTAAATTATTCTATGAGATCTACTTCTCACCACATAGTGAGGGAATGAGACTCACTTAGCACATCTGCCACAATAGCCCTAGGATCCACCCCTCCCTTCACATGGAACATGCCTTATCATTCCCATAGGAAACACTGAGAAAAAGACAGAACTGGGATTTGTTTTACAACTTCCTGGAACTGTTTGGAAACCAGGTGTGAAGGGTATTATCACATCACCTCTGATGATTATCTTCAAGCCACCTGTAGTTTGGTCTCAAAGAAAAGGAAGTTTGGTTTCAATTTATAATTGAGCAACATACTTCTAAGGCTTTAGAAACAGCATGACAAACACACATTTATTTATGGTTGTGATCACAAAACCCACTGGACCTCACATGGGAGAGGTCCTGAGTGGCCCTTACAGGGTGGGCTGGAGGTGCAGAACCTGTCTACTCTACTCCCTGGCAACAGTGGCCTCAATTTCCACTTTGAGCAATGAGGGAAGCAAGGTTATAAAAAGCAACTTCTAATTCAAACCAACACATTTTCTAAAATATGAACATAAGCAAACCATTTCTAATTCCAATACTTAGGAATAATCCCTTTTGACATTTTCACAAAAAATGGAATAAAATATATTTTAATAACAGGAGAAATGCCATTAAATATTCTCTGTCATCCTGTTCCTCATATTTTCAATAACAATTTCAAATACAGAAAGGTGACAGAAATTATAGGCAGAGAACACCTGCATATTCACCACCAATATTCTAATACTAGTCTTTTGCTATATTTGTTCTATTAAATATCTATTCATTTCTCCATCACTATCCGTCCATCAATCCATCTTCTATTTAACAGATTTCAAAGGTCTTACTCTGTTTGAGCTGCTGTAACAAAATACTACCAACTAGGTCACTTACAAACAATGGAAATTTATTTCTTACAGTTCTAGAGGCTGGGAAGTCCAAGAGCAAAATGCTGGTAGATTCAGGGTCTGGTGAGGGCCCACTTTCTAGTACATAAATTACACCTTCTTGCTATGTCCTCACATGGTAGAAGAGCTAGCTGTCTTTCTGGGGACTCCTATACAAGGGCACCAATCCCGTTCATGGGAGCAGAGACCCCATGATGACCTAATCACCTCCCAAAGGCTCCACTCTCCAACACCATCACACTGGGGATCAGGTTGCAATGCATGAACTTTGGGGAGCACACATACATTCAGACCATAGCCTCAAGTAAGTTGCAGAAACCAGTACACTTCAGCACACACACAATTAACTAGAGCTCAATATTTGTTTATGGCTCTTTGCTGAAGGGAAATTTACTTACACTAAAATGCACAAATCTTGAGTGAACAATTCAAAGAATTTTGACACATGCATACACCTGGGTAATAAACAGCCTGTCAAGGTTTAGAGCATTATCATCACCCTACAAGTTCTCTCGTGTCTCTTCCTGGTTAAACCCCTACTCCACTCTCAAGAAAGTACTGCTCTGATTTTTTTCACCACGTTTGTTTTTTGATATCATGTTAATTTTTTGGTTACATATTACTCCATTATATGGATGTATCAGAGTTTACACAATTTTCTATACAGCCATATGCTACATAACAATGTTTCCACCAATGTCAAACTGCATGTATGATGGTGGTCTCTGGCTGCACAGAACGCATGTAAGTTGAGTGTTTCGTTGAGACTTAGGATGCCTCAAGGATGGAGTGGTTAGTCCACTCCTATAGATTAAAAATGGAAACCCACCACTGAACAGGAAAGAGATAATTGATGCAGTGTGCTCTTAGGACCTGTATAGAATAATGTCTCCTCAATCTTTTTATGGCACAATAGAAGAATAGGCTGGTTTATGGTGTAGGCTTATGGGAGGAGAAGGAAATAGATTTATTTATTGAAAATAAAAAAAAAGGGCTGGGCGCAGTGGCTCACGCCTGTAATCCCAACACTTTGAGAGGCCAAGGTGGGTGGATCACCTGAGGTCAGGAGTTCGAGACCAGCCTTGTCAACATAGTGAAACCCCACCTCTACTAAAAATCCAAAATATTAGCTGGGCATGGTGGTGTGTGCCTGTAATCCCAGCTACTCAGAAGGCTGAGACAGGAGAATCGTTTGAACTCAGGAGGCAGAGGTTGCAGTGTGCCCAGATTGTGCCACCATTGCATTCCAGCCTGGGCAACAGAGCAAGACTCCATCCGAAAAGAAAAGAAAAGAAAAGAAAAGAAAAGAAAAGAAAAGAAAAGAAAAGAAAAGAAAAAAGAAAAAAGATTGAATTCTTAAGAGCTTTAGGTCACTAAAAGAAAATAAATATATGTCCATGTCACCATCGTGCCAAGACACTCAAGCCTTTGAGATATACTCCATTTGTTTACTTTTCAAGAGTTTGAGCTGAATTCACTTAGAAAACCCCATGTTCTGTCAATAGACTAGGTTTATGATGATGATTTTAAATTCAGCAGTCTACACATTCCTCACTGCCAGCACCTTATGCATGGGGTCACTGTATTACTCCCATTTTGCAGATGAGGGGGCGGAGGTGCCAGGTTGTTAATGGGCTGCTCAGGGACAGCTGGAAGTAAGTGTCAGGAGTGAGACTGGAACGCAGTATCTCCCCACCTGGCTGCCTCTCTCCCGCAGAACGTGTAGATTGAAATAAAATGAGCCTGACAGGGGTTTCACCCGGTTCCGGACCATTGCTTCTCCCTGCAGAGCTGGCTTTGATGAGGGCCACCTCCACTGGAAAGAAATCAACAGAGGAATCTGCTCTGGATTCTCAAGAAGCCAAGGTGCATTATAATAATTTCTGCTTTCAAACCCCCTGGGACAGGCTAAGTAGCCCACCCACCAAATGTACACAGAATGACCATCATCTGTCCAGCAGATGAGACACCTAGGAGGTCGAGAGAGGAGGCTGAAGCCCACATAGAGGCTTGTGGCTCACAGCAGCCTCAGCCACCAGGCCTCCCTCCCTTCCTTGAAAGCTGCAGAGATGTGCATGCCTGCAGCCTGTTGAGAAACCCTGTCTTGGGCCAGCCGGTCTGAACTCCACTCACACACACTCTTCTAAGGCCTGGAGCTGAGAAGGGGCTCCCAGATGTAGATGTCTAGGAACAAATCCCAGGAAGCTGCCGGGATTTGCTCTCTGGTTACTGCTCGTGCCTCTTCCATCTTCCCCACTCTTGCATCTACTGTCTGTTTCAGACACTTGGTCTCATGCAGCTTCTCCCAAGCCAGATAGGAGGCAACACACATTGGAAGCTGTCAGTGCCGCAGAGTGCTGGCCTGGGCTGAGATGGTGTGAAAAACCAGCCTGTCCCGCTGTTTCCTAACTCCCCCAGGCAGTGACAGCCTCTTGGCCTGCTCCCCTGGCAACGCCTGCCGTGGGGTCTCACCAATTCATCACATCTCCAACGTGCAGTTGCTGCAGGCACTGCGATCTCTTGGCGCTTCGCTGGGCTGCCACATTTGGAAGTGATTAGGGACTCAAAGAGGCTGTGGATCGAGGAAACTCTGAAGTGTTGTTCCCTCCTATTTCTGGCCATCTACTTTCTGAGCTGAGGGAGTGGGATCTGGCCAAGTTGAGCCAAAGTGAAACTGTCTGAAATCAAGAAAGATGATAGCCAACATGACGGCAGTGGGTGGTGAGAATCCCCTTCATCCCTCTCAGTATGGTGGACTGTCAGTCTGGATGCCTGAGTGGGGCCTTGCCAGCCCTGCCTGCTGCTCTTGCTGCCAGTCCTGGCATCCGTTTTCCATCTCTACATGATTGTTTGCCCTGAGCCCAGCGACTGCTGTTCGCATCTCTGGCTGCCGCACACAGCAGCCCGGTTTCTCAAGCTGGACATCGCTTTGATTTCCTCTTGGCCTGCAGACCACACCACAATTCCCCTTCCTCTTCTCATAAGCGCAAGCATCCCTTTGCAGTACTTAAAATGCAAAGTTTGACGCAGTGGAGGGCCTCAAGATTCTCCTCCCCTTGAGCTGCTGCCCCCCTCATTCTGCTCTTACTCCTCAAATCCAACTGCGTGGACATCGCCAACCGCATGTCAAATGGTCATGTTAGAAACGACTTTCCCTAATGATCCAGAAAAAGTCCCATTTTTCACAAAGCATTTTTTTTCTTTCTCCATGACTTGGTTTTACATATGACTATTGTTTGCAATAAAGATCAAGTTTTCCAATCCATCATGCTCCCTTCCGATTCCCCCGTCCCCATGGTACTGTCTCCCCCTCCCTGTCTGAGTGCCTTCCCTCCTCCCCCAGCCCCCGCCCTTTGGTGGGCTGTGCCAAAAGTGTAGCAAGAGGAATTTCTGGAAAGAGGCCAAATTTGGCTTCAGATCATTTCTCTTCAACACACACTGGCCTCTGAAAACCAGATTCTGTTTGTCATTTGGTTTGCTCTCCCAGCATTGTGTCATTCCGATGGTAATGCTGATGGATTTCAAGCTTGCCTCGTAGAGTAACGCACAAGGTTTTCATAAGCACATTAATCTTAAAAGAAAAACTGTCAGATGCAAACAATACCCATATGACTGATGTTGTAAAGACACAAACTAACTCTTAACATCCATTCCCAAGGAATATTATCTTACAGGGGCCTGATGTTGCCTTTAACCCTCTTCCAACATAGGTACTAGTGTTGCAGGATTTTGTGGCACCTAAAAAACTTGCTTTCTACACCGAAAGGCTGAGGATTAATGGCCTGTCTGCTCATTTGCCAAGTCCAAATAATAGGCTTGGTCACATGGCAGTGTAAATAAGACCATGATTACAAGAAATATGTAATTTCATTAGTTTTCACAAAATGTAATATAAGCAGTCCTTATGAAAACCAAATTGGAAAATCATTATTCCCCAAGAAAAGGGACTCTGGTCTCCACAAAACGCTAAATCTCATTAGCCAATGAAACATGCTGCCCGAAGTCTTTCCTCGGTGGAAGAGTTCTTAGATCACAAGCTGATTTGTGGAAGGCATTTTCCCATTTTGTTTCAAGGGTTGCAAAATGTGTGGTATGAGTTAAATGTATGATATTGCTATAAGCTTGTGCCAGGCCATGATCAAGAACAAGTTAGTAGCTTGTTTTAATTTAATGGTGTTGAAGTGTTCCACTGTAATTAAGCATCTGAAATTTAAATAGAAACAGTCATTAGGCTCAGCTATACAAAGCCACCAGACCAAAGACTATCAATTATTTCAGATGGAGGCCTCAAAAAAGTGTCATAGATGAGGTTCTTCAACAGGGGCTTGAGCGGTCACTGGTATTTAGGGCCATCAGCATTAATGAATACAGTTACTCCCAGGTACTGTGATTCCAACTTCCTCCTACAAGGTCTGTGGGACTCATCAACTGAGACAGAGGCGGGGCCAAGCTAGACAACTTCATAAAAACTCAAAGGAGACTCAAGCCTTTAACGTTCACTGCCAGGCCCGGAGTTGTCAGCGAGGGTCTTCTCTGATGATGTCTCATGGTGCTTGGGCTGCTCAAGAGTGCAGAGTCTTTGCAGTCTGAGAAGGCAGCAGTATCTCCCAACTTCCAACATGAGGACAAGTACCTGCCTTTCCTTTCATTTTAATGCCTTTCATGGAAGTGAAAGATTGTTGCAAATTTGGCCAGGCAAGGGATTGCTTGTCCTTAGGAAATGCTGTCCAAAGTTTAGAAATATATTGTATCTATACTTCATGGGCATTTTCAAGGGCTAATATTCTTTTACAAGACAATGTTATGTTTTTTAAACCCATAACTGAACCATTGGATTGAGCAGTCAGGGCAAAATCTTGCTATCTTCCTTCTACAAAATAAGCCAGCTAGGAAATACAGGCCTTTCCTCGGGGCACACAGCTGGTGAATGGCTGAGCCAGCATAAGAACCGAGGTCTTCTGATTTCAGGGTCAATGTCTTTTCTAAAAGGCGAAATTGACTCCTGGTAGAAAACAAGATAAAACTTGTGCTACCTTAAATGATTTGCATTTGCCACTATGTTGCCTATTTTACAATACACTTTTACTTATTCACAAGTTTGAATAACAAAGACAGCAGTGATTTTAGAAATTTTTTAGTAAGCCTTTGACAATATAATGAAAACAAAGGATGATTTAAGAGACACAAAATTGCAATTGTTAGGGGATTTGTGGATCCAGACATCCATGGCATCCATGTAATAGACAGATAATTAAAATCTTTAAATTCTATTAGGTCTTCACCTTATAAATCATCTACGAAATATTTTTGAAAACGGGCTTAGTCAAATTCCCCAATTGCCTTCATTATCTCTCCTCCCACCAGCTGCCTCCTGGTGGGGGCACTGGTGAGCACTCAGAGCATCCCTGTGGGGCTCTAGAGAGGGCTACAGGAGTTGTTCAGGGGTTGGGTAGGCTGCTGGCCAGAAAGCTCTTCTGGGAAGTTCTGAGTAGGCTGTGTATTAAATCTTAGAGGAGGGTTGGAGGTGCCTGAATTGAAAACAGAGTGTGCTCCAACGTTCTCAACTCCTGAATAGCATAGGGAAATAATGTGGACTCTGGGATCAAACGCCAGGTTCAAATCCTGGTTCAGGCACTTCCTGGTTTGCGTGGCTGGAGGTGAGTTGTCATCTATACCCCTCAACTTCCTCATCTGTACAATGGAGGTAAGTTGGTTAGTTTAGCCTCCCAGGGCTGTTGTGAGACTCAAGCAAGATAGTAAGTGGAAATGCCTGGAATGATGGCTGGCATATAGAAGCTGCTCAGCAAGCCTCAGCTCTTCCTAGCAAGGCCAAGAACGGGCACATCAGTTTACGGCCATATGGACCTGATGGGGCGGGATAGTTGACAGTGAGGCAGCTGCTATAATTTCTTTGGTAACCAGGCAAGACCCAACCTTGAAGTTTGCTCATCAGCTGCATTTGTAGACCTTGTGGGGCTAAACATCCAAGCTGTCATTTTTCTCCACTTAAATTGGTAAGGTAAAGAATGTTTTATCAGAAAGGGGCCTGTTTCCTTTGGAAGTGACCGTGTTGTCTCCTTTGGCCCCTTTAATCATTTATTTGCTTTATGTGTGTGGCCGCGGTGGTTTTCCAGCATTTCAAATGCAGGTCCTCTTGTGCAGGGGCTTAGCACTACGTTATAAAACTATCTTCATGTCTGGAGTTTCACCTTGGAAATAGCTTCTATTCCTAGGTGTAAAAGGAATGTTTCCTGGAAACAGGTTTTTTTTTTAACTTAAAAACACCTTATCTTCATTTTTCAAATTTACTCTCTTTTTAACACAGGAAGCCTCTTTTCCTTTTTTGAAATTCAGAGTTCCAATTCTGCTTTCATTACCTGAGTATAATGGTCATTATACTCATGGTGAGTATAATGTAATTCTGGTAATTCCTAGCTGGAAAGACTATATAACACTTTTTTTTTTTTTTTTTTTTTTAGTGCTTCAGGGACAGCTGCAGAAAGGGACACTTAGAGGGGCCTTCGGTGACACCCTGGCTTGGACTGCCATTTCTCAATGGGTGCTCCTGTCTAGGGCAGCTCTGTCTAGAGAATGGAAATGGCTCAAGACAATCCACCAGTGGTGGGAGAACTCAGACCTCCTTGCACTGCCAAGAGCCAGCTGCAGAAGCCTCTGTGGGAGCATGTGTAGTTGAAGCAAAGGATCAAGGAGTTCTTGGAATGACGACACTACAGGTCATGGTCATAGCATTGCCGTGTCTGAGTTCCAAGCCACTCTGTGGTTATCAGGAATAATGTGATAATCTCTTTGGTTATCAGGAATAATATGATAATCTCTTTGCTGTCCAAAGTGACCTATGCAAAATTTGTGAGCCTAGAGATGAGAAAAACAAATGAAATGGGACGGTCAATGTCCCATTCCAGAGAAAACAAAATGTATCCAGAGGTAGGGTGTTTTATACAAGATCACTATCAATGGTGAGAAGACTTCCCCTCAGATCACCAGGCCATCACCCATCTTTGCCTTCCATTACGTTAAAACCTGGCATTTTTCACTATCATATCCAATAGCATCTGGCAGCTTCTATACGTTAGGCTTCCTCAAAAATTGTAAAGATTTGCTTTATTTTACATTGTTGTATCAGTAGAGTTGTATGTCAATAAGGCTAATGAAATAAAAAATTCAATAGCAAGGTCAAAAAAGGATGATGAATAGTCCATCAGTGATAGCCAATATAACAGTTGAAGTTGAACATTAAAACGTGAGGGACGCATGATGAAGTACACACTTCTGCAACTGTAGAGGAGGAATTGAAGAGGAAGCAGGTCAGCTCTTTAAGAAAGACAGTTTAGGTCTAAGAAATGTTCTCCCTGATGGGGACGTTTTATTGGTGTCCTCCATGCTGATTTGGTGATAAAGCTAGAGAACTGCACTTTATACAACATGAATAAATGCAGCTTCAAACTTTACATCTATGTTTTGTTGTTGTTGTTTGTTTGTTTGTTTTTGAGATGGAGTCTCACTCTGCTGCCCAGGCTGGAGTGCAATGGTGTGATCTTGGCTCACTGCAACCTCCGCCTTTCAGGTTCAGGCAATTCTCCTTCCTCAGTCTCCTGAGTAGCTGGGATTACAGACACATGCTACCATACCTGGTCAATGTTTGTATTTTTAGTAGAAATGGGGTTTCACCATATTAACTAGGCTGGTCTCAATCTCCTGACCTCAAGTGATCTGCCTGCCTCAGCCTCTCAAAGTGCTGGAATTACAGGTGTGAGCCACCACACCTGGCCTCATCTATGCATTTTAAGTAAGCAGGAATTGCAGCTCTCTAAATTGTAAGTGAACAGGAGGTTTAGCATTTAGGAAAAGAAACAGAGCAATGGACTCCGGCGTGTCTTTAGAGAGCTATTTGAGTTCAACTATGTTTGGGAACAAAACACTAAAAGCCTTACAGACCATTTTAAGTGGGCTACATAGTGTTTTATTTTCCTGTGCTCCACATTAGGGGTGTTGGATGTGACAATGATGAAGCTCTTGTTACTGCCATTTCCCAGGCTTCTGCTGGGGGAAGGATACTAGGTGCTGAGGATAGGTTTGGCAATGTTTTCCATGAAAAACTAAGAATGCCAGCTCTCACCAGACTCCCATCATCTTGTCATATTCATGTGATGACCCAACTTATCCAACCCTCAAAATGAGAGACGTTTGGCAACCAAGCTCTGCTCCTCTGCTGATGTGACTCTGTGCTCAGAAAATTCAACATACGCCTCCTGGAAAATTTACACTCAAGGCTCAGCGGAAGGATGTAGGATCTGCTTCCTGACTTTGAATGGCTTCTGGTATAATAAGCATGAGCAAGAAATGTACTGGAATATAAAGTACATTTGCTGCTTTGTGTTGAAGCCAATCTCAGATGCCATTTCATTAGAAAATGTTTTAGTACATCTCACTAAGAGATTAGGATTTTTAAAAAACAAACACGCAACACTATTATACACCTAAACAATTAAGAATAATTTAAAAATATTTTCTAACATTTTGTCAGTGTTCACATTTCTGTGGTCAATCACTAAATGAGTTTTTGCAGTTGATTTGTTTGAATCAGGATTCAAAAGAGATCAACCGTCTCCACTAGTTGAGCTATCTCTGAGGTCTCTTTTATTTCTTTTGATTTTATTTTTATGTGTTACATAACCTTCTTTTTCCACTGCCATTTATTTACAGAATATGCTCGGTCATTGTTGGGTAAAATTTCCCACATTTCAGATTTGGCTAACTGTATTCACGAGTCATTTAATAAGAACCTTTATCTTATAATTCCTGTAAGCTGGTGATTAGATTTAAAGTTTTTATTAGATTCAGTTTTACTCCATGGGTCTGGAAATTCCTACTGTGCCATATAGAGACACACAAGGTCTGGCTGTTTCTCTTTTTGTGATATTAATAATTGGAGACCAGGAATGATGTCTCACACCTGTAATATCATTGGTTCAGGATGTCGAGGCAGGAGGATCACTTAAGTCCAGGTGTTCAAAGCTGCAGTGAGCTATGGTCATGCCACTGAACACTGCACTCTTGTAGCCTGGTAACAGAGTGACGCCCTGTCTCCAAAAAGAAAAGATAAAGATTGATCATTTGGTTCAGATGTTAACAGCCTTATTGATGAATACAATTTCCTTAGGGCTGTGAAAGACCCGAAGACAATTTTTTAACTCTAAAGTGCTCCGGGTATGGCTAATAAACTAATATCAAAAATAGAAACCTCATAGAGGGAAGCAGAGCAAGATGAAGCTAGAAATATGGCTAATATTTTAAAAACACATAGAACAGGCCATGTGCTAAGTGCTTTGTATACATATACTTAGAACAGTTTCTGGTGCATTGCAAGGCTAAATAATGATATTATTGTCACTGTGAGTTTGAACCACTTTATTACCTCCCTAAGTCAGCATGGTAATCCAAAGAAGGTGAAGATTCCTCCCTAGGAAGAATGACTTGGTTGCTCAAAAGTGAGATATGGGAACTCCTCTCATTTCTGTTTTTGGTAACATTGAATCTGGAAAATCCATGGAATGTTTGGCCATAGGTGCTGCAGAGGAGGGATGGAGGAGTACTGAAAGCTGTAGGTCGGAGGATAACATTGTCAAAAGGAATTTTAGAATGAAGAACTTGTCAATCATTAGACACAGAAGGAACGGCATGAAATGGCAGGATCAGAGGCTGAGAGAGCAAGTTCGGAGCTTTGGTAATGGTAAGCTCAGACCTACAATTCTATGAGTTGTTCTCTATTAGGTGGTCTGAAGAAAGACAGATCCATACCTCACACCACACACTTAGGTTAACCCTAGTGGGTTAAATGTGGAAAATGACATCACGAAAGTACTAGACAGAGCATGGAGGAATTTTTTATATCATGGAGGAAAGAAAGCTTTTCTAGTTGTAACACAAAATCCAGAATCCATTAAAAAAAAGACTACTCTGACTCCTAAGAGTCAAGACTTCAAAATGAAAAAAACAAAACAAAACAAAATACCGTAAACTAAATCAAAAGACAATTGAGAAACCGGGAAAAAATATTTTCATCTTATATGACAGATAGGTGTAAATCTTTCTAATATTTAAATATTTCCTAGAATCTGATAAAAAGACCAACCACCCAATATAAAAATAAAGAAAAACATTTCACAAAACCACTACAAAAGGCCTTAAACATGTGAAAAGACATTCAATCTTATTCCTAAGAAGAGAAATGCAGATGCAACTGTAGTAACTGTAATGATATGCAATAATAACATACCATCCATCCCTATTAGATTGGCTGAAAAAAGTGACTGTTGGGTGCAGAAGATGGTACAACCCTTGGAGAGGCCCATTTGGCAATAGTTATCAAAATTACAAATGCATATATTATTTGCACAGAAATTCTAATTCTGGAATGTATCCCACGGATGCACACCTGTGGGCCCACAAAATAGCAAAGCACTAGACACAATTCAAAGGCCAAAAACACCCTGGTACCTAAGTCAGTGAAACACCACGTAGCTATTAAGAGACCGTGAAGCTTTCCATGTGCTGTTATAGAAACATCGCTGGAGTCAGTGAATACAGACAAGTGCAGAAAGTATATCTGACATGCCTCCTTTTGGGTAAGAAAGAGAGAAAAAAGACCCTGTGCTCTTATTTGCATGTATTTGCATAAAAGGGAACAAAAGAAACAGATAAATACTGTCCTCAGGGAGGACAGGGCAGGGTGTGGGTAAGAAGAAGGTTTCTCAAGGTAGACCTTTTGTACCATGTGGGCCCTTGAATCATGTGACTATCTTACATATTTACAAAAAAATAAAATTGAAAAATGGCTGGGCGTGGTGGTTCACATCTGTAATCCCAGCACTTTGGGAGGCCGAAGCAGGTGGATTACCTGAGGTCAGGAGTTCGAGACCAGCCTGGCCAACATGGCAAAACTCTGTCTCTACTAAAAATACAAAAATTAGCCTGTCATGGTAGTGGGTACCTGTAATCCCAGCTACTTGGGAAGGTGAGGCAGGAGAATCGCTTGAACCTGGGAGGTGGAGGTTGCAGTGAACTGAGAATTGTGTCGCTGCACTCCAGCCTGGGCAACAGAGTGAGACTCTGTCTCAAAAAAAAAATTTTTTTTTTAAACATGAATGGTCCTGGGTCTGGAAGGTATACAAGTTGTTCAGGAAGGAGAAGGCTTATGTACCAGAATGTGTAAAAGGAAGGCCCAGCAACAAGGTGCAACCTGCAAAAAGCACTCAGTGGGGAACAGTGGCCCATGATTTTGAGGGGGCAATTTAAGAAATGTGTCATGGGAGGAGAAGCACTTGAGCTGGATCTTGGTTTCAACAGGTGCTGATTGAGGAGAAGCTGACGGCAGCAAATAGCAGGAGGAAAAGCTCAGAGGAGCAAAGTCTGAGGTGAGTGTGGGCAGCAGCTGAGAGCACCATGGGCCTGCTGGGAGCGGAGGGCACTGGAGAACAAAGATGGCCCTTGGGGTCAGCATTGGCGGCCCCAACTGTCCACATGGGAGCCCGAACTTTATTCTGCAGGTGATGGGGTGCCATTAAAGGGTTTTGAGTCCCTTGGAATCCACTGGAGCTGCATTTCTATTTATCTGTTCATGCATTTCCTGTGTGCCTAAGACAGTGGGCACTGCTCCAGCTGCTGGGGCACTGAGATGAACACCACTCTGCACCTAGCCCGTAGCTGGCGATCTCCTGGGCAGACAGGTTTATAAAAAATGACTAGGGGCCATGTGCTGAGGGAGGCACTAGAAGTCTGAACCAAGTAACAGGAAACAGATTCAATTCATTTATTTTAGGGGAAGATGGAGGCCTAGGGGAGGCTCCAGGGAATTTGAGATGCTTAAATAAAGATGGTGGATGGTGTTGTAGAGACTTGGGAGGCGAGAAGATGCTGGAGTCATGGATCCAATCAGCAGAGCAGGTGAGTCAAGGCATCTAGGAGAGGTTGCCCTGAGCTGGAATGAAGGGGGTTCCAGCTGTAGGAAAAGTACCAGTGAAATAGGACAAACAGGAGTGGGGTGACGGTGGTGAGGTGAGGTCATGGGAGGGTCATGAGGTGGAAAAGAGGGTGCCAGAGTCACAGCCAGGAGAGGGGCAGAGCTGGGAGAAAGAGGCTGTCGGCCTCTAGGGCCCCAGAGGCCTGCGGCATGGGGTGGGAGTGCAGTTGGTGGATGGAAATGAGAATTGGGGCTCTGGGAAGAGGTGGCAGCTGGGTCCAGGGACGTGATGTTGGGATGTCTGCGAACATGACTTGAAGCAGCAGATATAGCAGAGGGCCTCCAGAGAGCAACCAGTTAAACTAAAGAGACTGAGAATAGTTACATTTCAAGGTGCAGGGGCTGAAAGGAGACATGAGTGAAGGAAGAGAAAAAAAATCACAAGATTCGGGAGATCTCAGGGAGATCAGAGCCTAGAGGGCAGGAAGGCAGAAGGTATAGGGGGCAAGGCACGATGCAGAGACCACGCCTGAGAAGCCTGGAGCACCTTCTGACCCAGCCAGTGGCAATGGAGAACCCCAGCAAGAGAGGCTGGCTGAGCCAGAGGTGAGGAGAGTGAGGAGGGAAACAGAGCACTGTCCTTTCCATGGAGCTCAAAAGTGAGAAAAGACAGGAGGGTGGGCCAGGTGTCCATGAGAAGCAGGGTCACAGTTTCACAGCAGGCTGAAGATGGGGCTCCCTGAACTTCAGGGTTGGCCCCACAGTCACATGGGAAGCCTGAAGGCTGGACCCAGCCCTTGGCCTTGGGGAACCCCCAGTTACTATCAGCTGGGCGGAGACCTAGAAGACAGACAATGGCAGAGAAATTGGCTTCTGAAAGTCAAAGCTAAAGGAAGCAAATAGAAGTTATCTGCCCACTGTCCTCCCCTACCGATGCCCAGGGAGGCCCTTAACTGGGCTTCTTGACTCCTGCCTTTGCTTCCCTCTGTGGCCCGGCCCCTCAAGACCATCCTTGGAGGGCTGCTTTCATTTCCAGGGGTTGCTCCCAAGACTGAATGTTCTAGGGTGAGAGCACAGAGAGGAAGAACATTGTGAAAGTGCAGCTCAACTCAGAAGAGATTTTAAAGATGAGGCTTTGCTGCTTTCCAGGGAGAAATATTTAGGAGGCCAGTAGGCTACGGCTTGCAGAAATTCTGCCTTAGTGAACAGCTAAGATCATCTAAAATTAGCCATGGAGGACGGCTGCCCGAGCATCTTTCCTCTCTTGGCATTCCCAGCTCACAGCTCATCTAGCTTCCTCTTGATTTCTCAGTAGTCTCATGGTTAGTCTTGAGAACCATTATCACCGTTACGTATTATATGAAAATTGTCATCTATTATAGCTATATAGTACTATTTTTTAATTGCATTTTAGGGTATAACAATAATTTATTGAGCACTTGCTATGCAGCTGACATTGTACCAAACACCTTATCTTTCTCATCTCATTTAATTGTTGGCTGTCCTCAAAAAATGGGTTTTAATGTGACTTCATTTTCCAGATGGAAAAACTGATAATCAGAGGTTAGATTACTTGCCTGAGCCACAGGATGCAAGTCGGTGAGTCAAGAGGTCTCTTCAGTCTGAAGTCAATGTCCCACCTTATGGGACTTGGACCTCTTTCCTTGCTGGACGCCCCCCTCAATTCAGTAACCACATTTTAACCTGCCTTTTGGGCTCACGCATGCTCGGTCTCAACGCTCTTTCCTGCTTTCTGTGCCACCACATCCCACGCTGCCCAGCTCCTTTCCTGAGCGAAACTGCTCTCAAGCTGCTTTCCTGTGACTACCTCTGTGACCACCTTTGCTTTCCCAGGGAGATCTTTCCTGTCCTTCCTTTGGCCTCTGGGCCTCCGCCCGTCAAAATTCACTCATTCATCAAGGCCCGTCTGAGACACCAGTTCCTTCCTGAAATGCCCCGTGTTCTTTGGTGCCCATGGCCTCCTCGGTCTCAGAACTGTCTTTTTTTTCCTTGGGTTCTCTCCGCTTACAGTGGGGCTCAAACGATTCCGCCACAGCACCCCCTCCTGGTTCCCAGAGGTAAATGCTCTGCAACTCCCAAATGGGACCTCAACCTGGGTTCCAGGTAATGAGGGCTGCATTTTTTAACGTTTTCTATTCTGTCCGTCAAATGGACAAAAATTTATATCCTGTGCCATGAAGAGTCTACACTTGTTTTGATATCAAAATAATTTTATTTTCCAAAATCATTAGGTGAGGTTGAGATTTCAGGAAGACGTGCTTTCCCATGGCTGGTGCTCCTTCCATTCCACTACCAAGTAGTAACAGGAGAGGCACATCCAAGTTTAGGAAGCAGGTGAGCAGAACACAAAGTCCTAAAAAGCAAAAACTGCCTCTCGCTGTGCCTCGCCAGCACGTGTCAACTGTAGAAAGAACGAACTTTGTACTTGCTCAAATGGATTACATGTTAACACCACCTCCTAAAGGGTCTGAAAATCGTTTATTTCTCAGTAGATGTAGGTTTTCCTGGTGATCAAAATGACTTGATTAATTTGCTCAATGAAGCTATTTTTTAGAGCTGGTATGAGCCCACCAACATAGTTTATGTTCCCAAGTTCTAATCTGTGGGGTCCCTAGGAGGTTCTGTTGCTTTTCCATTTCAGAAATCTACATGTGCTGGAAACAGAGCCAGACCACATTCTTAAATCGCTGTATTTGTCCCAGAGCCCTCCCACCTCCATATTCGTCGCCTTTCTCTTGCCTCTCAGATGCTAAAAGCCCCGATGTTAATCTAACTCTGATGTTGCCCTGCTGCAGCTCGGCCTGCCCCGTCCTTGCCCTCGTGGCGCCACAGGCTAAATCATTTCCTTTTGGCAAGAACTCCCACCTTCTCAGAATAATTCCTTCTGCCAGGGCAGGAGGGCTGTGGGTTGGCTGGAGCCACCCTGGCTTCTATCCCTGTGTGATTGGGTAGCAATAGTTTTATCTCCATGCCTTTATGTTTGCAGCAAGGAAACTGTCATAACAAACCCACATGGCTGGCATAGCATGGACTGGGTTTCCGGGCAAGCAGCTGGTGTACTGGGAAGGGTTCTCAAGACGGATACCTGTGAGGGATGAAGGGCAGGGCTGACCTGGAGAAAATTCCGACTGATGCAGTAGCAAACCAGACCCAAGTTGATGTTCCGTGGAGCTCTGGTGCTGGGATGGCCTCAGAGTTGTTCTTCATTGAAGCTTTTGTGCCCCACAATGAGCAGCCCCCAGGAAGGAGGTGTTTGCTTGGGTGTTAGGGATCTCTTTAGCCTATGGCAATGAGAAGGAGGCCCTGCTGTGAGCCACCAGCCTTGAGGAAATGAGCATCTCAGCGCTGGTGGGGGGATCTGAGCATCCTGGGCAGTGTTCACTACACTACACAGATGCCCGGCCTCACAGTGAACAGAGGCTGCGAGCTCACTACAGCACTTCACCGCATTCATAAGGACAAATAACTAGGAGTCTGCTTATCCCAAGAGTATAACATTTTAATAATAGAAGATGTCACTTCACTAAAATCTTAGACGTCAGGCACTTCAGGGAATGGGGAAAGGCTATAGATGTGGGGGAACCCAAGAGCAGCATGAATTTTTTTAAAAAATCGTAATTTGGGATAAAAGGAAGAGTCAAGTCTCACTGTTCTTTGGTCAGGAACCCTTGTCACAAGCAGGGGCCTGCTCAGAGAGTCAGTCCCTGAACCCCAAGCCCAGGCTTGATTTGCGAGGGACTGGGCCCATTCCCTGAGGGAGCTCCTGGTGAAAGAACACGTTCAGAAGGCAAACAAGGAAGGGGAAAAACCACACTCAAGACAAAAAAGCATGAAAGTAAACACAGAAGTAAAAGATATTCTGCTTTCTGACAAAGGAAGAGCTTGATGTTACAGTGGGTTTAGCCAGAACAAGCCGGTGATTCCTGTTTAGTGCAGGGCCCAGCATTTCAAGAGGACTGGACCTCAGGAAGAACCATAGTTCTCCCATGCCACAGGAAAATTGCGGGCCAGCTGTGGGTTGCCGTCTTCCTTGGCTTTCTGAAACTGGAGAGCATATAGCTGTCACTCACCACCTCCATCACTCATCTTCTATTGGCAATAGACGCTGCTGATCCTGTCTCCCCAGGGAGTGTCACTTCAGGGTCTTGAACCCAGCCCTGTGAAGTGCCTCCGAATCAGGGAAGAACGTGGCAAGCAAATGGAGACTCAGAAAAATAAGGCTGTTTTCTCCTCGAGACACAATTTAAGATGGCTTGATTTATAAATATTTCTATTGGCAAATCATCCACTTCATGTTCAACAGATGTCCTATAAAAGAGACACAAATTAAAATGTATTAGTTTTTTTAAAGTATAGAAAAATAAGCAGGGTATAATGGCTCATGCCTATAATCCCAGCACTTTGAGAAGCTGAGGCAGGAGGATTTCTTGAGGCCAGGTGTTCAAGACTGGCCTGGGCAGCATAGCGAGACAAAAAATGAAAAACAATTAGCCACATGTGGTGGCATGCGCCTGTAGTCCTAGTTTCTCAGGAGGCTGAGGTGGGAGGATTGCTTAAGCCTGGGAGGTTGAGGCTGTAGTGAGCTGTGTTTGTGCCACTGCACGTCATCCTGCCTGACACAGCAAAACCTTGTCTCTATAAAAATATAGTATGGAAAAATAGTATCATGAGAATAATGGCCAGTGATTCAGCATCTCTTGTCATCAAGTGTTTTCCATGGTTAGGTCATTTGGCCCTGGCCATAATCCTATCCTATAGATGAGCACACTGAGGTGCATGAGATCCATGAGATTGGGTATCAGTAGATGGAATCCGGAACCTGGATTTCAACCCATGGAGTTTTGAGCTAAAAAAAATGCCTAGACTTGTCAATATTGTACTTTTCTGTAGCTAGGTGATTTTCTGAGTTTGAGGTGCATATGCATTTTTTGACCTATAAATACTAAGCCTTAAAGAGAATGTGTAGACCCTCTGTGTGCTTACTCCACAATGAAATACACACACACACACACACACACACACACACGCTCTAATTGTGTCTGGTCATTAATTTCTTCAACCTTCCTAGCAGCCTAAATACTAGAACTGCAAAGAGGCTCTGAAGGCACAATGAGAACAGAGGGTCATCAATTAAGTCCCTACTCCCTCTGTAATAAAGGGCAGGTGAGTACAGCCTAAAATGGCAGAGGAAGCCTGACTTTTCAAGCCTGAGTCGTAATAAAATGCCATCAAATCCTACCTAAAGCTATTCGTCCAAATTAAAGTTCTGCTGAATGCCAAGCCCCAGCCAATGTCACAGCTCTTCTTCCACAGTTACCTACACCCCAGTTTAAAGAGAAAGTAAGATGAAAGTGCCTGATTTGTTCTGCCCGAATCAGTTGGCTGACATCGCAAACATGAACACATGCCCCACACATGAAATGACCAGCCCCTTGCAGAATGAACTGGGCTATATTTTGGATTACAAAATTGCATAACAGAGATTAAACCACACAGAATTTGGGCTCACCCAGAATTGTTATTATGCAAAATGAAATGGACAGTACTGTTGTAGGGTACCCATTACAGGGGAGCAAACTTCTCGCCTTGTTGGCCTGTCATGAAGCGATATTCCAAATGTGGAACACTTCCCAGTCTGACGGATATTATTTCAGTTATCCACTTTGCCAATGTTGGAATGCTTAGAAACCTTGTCAAAACTCATTTTCTCAGCATACCAGTTCATAAAATCTACAGTCCTGCACCCTCATTCAGCATCAGTTACTGCATTTCCTGTAACCCTATAACCCTTCAGTTTCTGGGTGTTGCTGAGAAATACCAAACATTAAATGTCATTTTCAGGACATTTTAGTTTCTGCTGTTGCTACTATTAATTTTCATGTACCTTTGAATTATTTTAACATCATTATATAACACATAGTGCAATTTTATTAAAGTAGATTAATATAAAGAATTTTTTACAAGATAGTTTAAAAAAACTGATGAGGTTTCTAAAATATGCATTTCAAGATCTTCTCAAGAGATGTCCATGCAAGATTTTAAAAAATAAATAAGACCCAAAGCCCCTCAATAATTTGCGTATTTGTTCTTTCAGTCTTAATAGTGACTTAGTAACACTATTTTATAGCTAAAAAGAATCTGAAAAACCATTGCATACAACGCTGTCCTTTTACGTACCTTTTGAGGACATAAAGGTCTACAGTGATGCAGTTACCTCCAGATTTTTTGGAACTTGTTTAAAACGTGAAATGAGTTTTGTATTTTAGAATATGCATACTCTTACAAAACAATAAAAATCAAATCAAATAAAGCAGTTTAGATTTTAAATTCACTACCGAGGTGAGGCTAGTGAAAATAAAAAAGAATTTTCTTTTACTTGATGTTCGAGACTTGGAAGCAGATAACTGAGGTGTTCTACCGAGACCACAAGTCTGGGTCCGGATAAAAGCAACACTCAGATCTGCAACGAAGTAGTCCCCCAGCCAGCGTGCAAAAGTCACCCCCATTCCAACCTGCATGTCAATGAAATAATGTTAACAACCACACTAGTCGTAAAGATACAAATTAAGCTGAGCCCTTCAGAAGAGTCTGTATTTCTCGGATGGCATCAGAAGCTTGAGGGTTACGATTGCCCTGTGACCTTACACATCTACCAATTTAACAGTGTTATTTAACAGTGCTAAGAGTTGAGTTCAACTCCCACCTCTTCGGACAATGAAATCATTCTGACTCCCCCATTGGGTAGCATTTATGATTCACTGCCACCTCTCCCAAAGTCGATCTGTCAGCCTGAGTGGCTAGGTCACTGACTCTGCCTCCCCTCACCCCCGCCAGCTTACTGTGCAGTGAAGCTGTACAGACGTCACACCCAAGCAGCAAGCTGGGGTCACCTGTGTGAGGGCAGGAAGACAGAGAAATCTTTAAAGACGACAGACCTCAGGCAGCCAACCCAGCTTGGGAAGTCAGTGTTCTTCTCCCTTTTCAGCTGTTTCCAGGAGGGGTCAAAGTGACACAGTGTGAAAATACCCAGGAACACTGTTTTAGACATGAATTTAAATATGTTTTCACGAGCCACTGTAAGGTGTTCACAGAGGTGAGGCCAGTGAGTTGCCAGCCTTTCCTCTGGCATCCAGGAAAACACTTGTGAAGCAAGAAGTATCATGTTACACCAGCCCTTCTCTTCCCAGTTTCCCCTAAAGCAGAGATTCTCAAACTTTAAGCGCATTAGAATCACCAGGACAGCTCTTAAAAATCCCAGTGTCCAGACCCCAGCCCAGACAAATTCAAATTCAACCAGAATCTCTGGGGATGGTGTCCAGGCATCAGGACCTTCTAAGGCTCCCTCCGGTGATTCCAATATGCAGCACCAGAGATTCGTTGTTTCTTAAAAACCCTTTGCAAGAGCAGGACTGGTTGAAGTGGTATCTATTCGACAGCACAAAACCGAACATCAACTCTAGATGGCAGTTCAGTCGACTTGTTGCAGGACTGGGGAGAAGCACTCACCCTACGGTGGCGATGCGGGTCTTTTTCTGCGTACAATCTGCAGACCCTGTCTAATATTTTCCATGCCAGGCAATGAGATCACAAACTCCAAAACACTAAATCAAAACCGGAGGCATTACGGGTCTTCAATAAAACTTCATAGCCCATACACAAAGGGGAGGGAGAAGAAAATTAAAACCATCACCAAGCTGCGGACATATTATATGTGTGTGTGTGTGTGTGTGAGTGTGTGTGTGTGAGTGTGTGTGTATGTATGTATGTATGTGTAGCAAGCATTGGGATGTCATAGCAATTAGAGACAAAAATATATAGAACAATAATCAGTTAAAAGTGATTGGCTAGGCAGACAGTAAAAATTATCCATTTGTGCCTTAAAGAAAGCTCATTATAAAAGATACTTGATTTCTGGCAAGGAAAATGATTTATGCTGTGGTGGGTAGAAATAACAGTGATACACATATGAGAAATTAAATGAACATGAAGGAGATCCTACTTTGATGAGAATATTCAATTATAGAGGATTTCAAGACTTCTGAGTTTACACAACCCTGTAACAAAGCCTTTACTCCAAAATAGCGGTGTTTCTAAATTGCATGCTGGATATAAAAAATAAAAGCCTTAACGTCTAATTCTAATTGTAATTTTAATCATGGAAGAAATGGATAACTGAAGAGGGGGGCAGGACTTTGGCTTCACTGTCAGTTTACAGGAAGGGTATCTAGAGACTGTCCACCTGCAGGTGTTAGCGTTCCTTTGTGCAAACCTTCTAACTACCCCATTTTCAGGGCTTGAAGTGTGTGTGTGTGTGTGTGTGTGTGTGTGTGTGTCTGCGGATGATTGGAGAGGACTAATCTTTAATAAGAAGCCAGACCAATCCAGGCAAACAAGGACTGGCTGGACATTGCCTTTAATCATGACAAAGGGCTCCACTTGGGTTCTTCAGCTTCCTTGCCCATTATTCAAGTTCTATTACCACGTAGGAACAGAATTTCCAAAGCATTGCCCTTACATTCAAGGGCAACACACTTCAAGCTGGTTCCAATTAGGCCAGGCCAGTGTGGATGTCTCACGCGTGTCAATATTTGCAGCTGAGCTAGTCAGATCTGCAGGGATATCCTCTAGACAACAGGAGACCCTGGCTACTGCTGCCTTTGCGAGTCATCCTGCAGGCATTTACACCACCACCCTCTCAGCTCCCTTCGCAAATGCCATTTCTATCCTTTGTACCCCTGTGGCTATTCTTAGATTGCCCCTTTTCCAAATACCCAGGAGATATGCCCCATGGATATTTCAATTTTCCCAAATATTTCTATTTTAATAGTGATGCTTACACGTCATACTGTCACCTAAACATTTTTGAGCGCTCACTGCAAAGGTGGAATTTTGACCCATGTTTGGAAACTTCTGCAGGCATCATGTCGATGAAATGAAATTAAATAAGATATAATTGTGGAGTAGAGGTCGTTTTATATAAGAGGAAATTGAGGCTTATTTGACATGCTCATTGCCAGGGAAAAGAGAGAGACATACTAGCAATCTGCAGAACTCGATTTGGGGCTAGTGAGGATATACACCCAAGAAGGGCAAGAATGCCAGATCCTCCTGAAGGCACTAGAAACCATTTCTTTTTACCAAGGGCACCAACCCTCTGTAGTTTATTTTTATCAGCCAAATACTACGTTTAAAATGTCTCTACTCCAAAATGAATGTTATTAATGTAGTAGATCCCTGCATTGCAGGGCAGAAAATATCTTAGATCTTCGTTGGCAATACACAATTCCCCCCATTTATTTCTAGTGTGGATTTCACTGCAAATCTGTTTGCTAATTTGTTTTCCTACATCTCTGAACAGAATTGAAGAGCCCTGGTCTTCCACTGTTTTGTTAATCACACCGAAAATGTTCACCTATTCTTGTTTATTCATTTCATTTTAGGAAAACGAAAAAAGTTTTCCTGGCTTCTCTCGCCATGGATTTTTCAAGGACATTACTCGCTGATAGAGGCCAGGGTCAGCGGAACCGGTGCTCCATCTACCCCGGCTGACCTGACTCACTTTCGATAATAAACATTTCCAGGGTAGCCAACATCATGCACGCCTAGGCAAAGAACCAACTTTCAGACCACGTTGGTCAGCAGCAAGCCAAATGAAAATAAGCCGCGGGAATGGGTCCGCGAGGCCAAGCACGTTGTTTCTCGCTCTTGGGGGCTCTGTTTTAATGCCAGTTGGCAGAGTCCTCAACAGACCCTTCCATTTAGGGTCTGGAGAGTCTGTGTGTCCCACTCAGGAGAGGCAGGTTCAGTGCCCAACGCACTCCCCACCTCATCCTTGAGGGTCCACACTGGAGGGAGGACGCGCTGACCCTGCGCTCCACGGCAGCGCTCACAGGCGCCGATTCAGAACCCAGTCCGCCTCTTCCCTTCCTCGCCCCCCTCCTGCCACCACCGCAGTCACTCCCGGAGGAGTTTGGTTGCTTTGTTGTACAAGCCAGTTTTTGATGTGTTAGTTGTTCGCGTTCCCGAGGGTTTGCAGCTTCCCTATCTGGCTCAGCTCTTCTTTCCATAGTTTCTTTGCAGCTGGCTGCACCCCATTTCTCTTTTCCTCAATTATCTTCTTATTATTTTTAAGTGTGGTGCGGTGGATTTTTATTTTATTTTTATTTTATTTTATTTTTTTTGCAAAACTATGGGCATGGGTAGTAGGGGCGTGGTACTATATAACCTGACGCATAAATCGCGTTTGTAACCCGAGCTGCTTTTTTTTTTTTTTTTTTTTTTTTTTCAAAAGCAAATTTAAGAAAATTAAGAGACTCAGTTTGACTTTGGTTTTGAACCACAGGACTCACGGCTCAGTGATCTTAAAAACACAGCAAAAGCGCAGGTCCTGAGCCGAGCCAGGACGCACGCGGGAGCAAAAGCGGATTTATTAAGGCCTGAGGCTAGGACGTCGTGAGGAAGAAGACCCTGGATCCCTGTCCTGCGGCCCCTGCGGGCTGCTGCTGGCGGGTACCAGCGTTCGTCTTCAGTTGTTAGGCCCAAGCCTGGCCAGGGCCCTCGGGGAGTGCCACCTGTGTTTTCTGCCCTCGGCTACTTCGCGCAAGAACCAAAACGCGCACTTGCATGCCCAAGTTGGGCTTCCATTAGCTTTTTAAACATTTTCCTGGAGACCTTGAAATGCCTGTGCCCCGGAGCATCCCGTCCGGCTGCTCGTTTTAACTCCTCGAAACAAACCCGCCAAAAGTCAAAGCGACACAGGAGACGCGAAGTAGGGGCCACTGTAGCTCCAAGAGCGGCCCTGTCACAGAACCCCTGGCTGTTCAGCAGTGTCAGCTTTCAGGTGCTGAGTTCACGACTCAGGTGGCCTGTAGCAAGGGAGTACTCACAAGTAACCCCCCTTGCTGCCAACCCCCAGGCCCCAGAAGGGCAGGGCACCTCTTCACGCCTTCTTTTTGACTCCCGCTTTCCGCACAGAGCTCACCTCTCTTTATTTCCCCGCTTTCGGAAAACTGGTCGAGGGCCCGAGGCCGCTGGGTTACCCTCAAATCCATCCTCTGCCCGGGTAGGAGTATAGCTCCAGGCAGAGGAGTTTTGTCCCAGGTTCCTGAGTGCGCCCTCAGCTAACCGGCTCCTGCGACCGTGGAAGCGGCACATTGTTGCCCTCTGCGCCCAGAGCACGCTGAAATACGGTGCCAAACCCAGACAAACAAAAAAACAGAATCCGCGATCTCTTTACCTTTGTGCGCTCAGCGCTGGCTGGTAGCTGTCCCCAGGCCGTGGAGAGGGCTAAGCGGCCTCCCTGGGACGTGCGAGAGATGTTTCTTTTCATTCTGCAATCTCATCTTAGGGCCACCTCTCCCAGCCTAGCCTGCCGCTCGGGAACCCGCGGAGCCCGGCCGGGGGACGACAGGGGGCGACAAACTGTAAGGTTTTCCCTCTGCCCGACCGTGCAGAAGGCTGCAGCTAGGGCTGTGTGGTCCCGATCGCTCACAGCTGGCTGCGGGAAAGGGGCCGGGACTCAGTCGAGGGCCCGCGAACTCTGCTACCCCAGAGAACCACCCCCTCTCAGCGTGCGCAATCCCCAAACGCACTTCTCTACGGTCTCCCCCAGCCACCTGCGGACTTCCCGGGGACGGAGGCGGGGTTTTGTCCTGGACTGCGATTCCTTAACACTTTTCCAAGCTCCGCAACCGAGGTGGAGTGGACGTTTCCCTGAAGGGGTAGTTGAGTGAACCAGCCGGCATCACGACCGGCTTTATTTCCTCTTATTTGAGTGTGCCTGTTGATTCCTCACCTACAGGGGGAAGAAGCGGCTTTAGCTACTTTTCCGAATTACCGGTATGCACTTGATTGAGGCAGGGATGTTGCGTTTCTTTATCTCAGAAACTCCAATGTTTGGAAATCAACCTTTCTTGGTATCTCGCGCCCGACGAAAGTCTAGATTAGAGGCTAGCAGATTCCGCAATATCTGGAGAGCACTGGGCGGGGTGCGTCCCCACTCCCCGCACCCTGCACCCCCAGCCCCGGAATACTGTGCGTGCTTAGTCCTCTCCTGGGTGCCTTCGTGGAACTCCTGGCTTAGGCGTACCCACCTTAATCCAAATCCAAACCATTCGCTTTCCCCGTTCCATATTCCAAACTTGCGCTATCATGGACATTTCCCGCCCCCACTCTCGCACTCGCCGGCCAGTGCACTGACCTTCAAACCTCCTGCAGGTCTCCACGACTTCCCAGAGGCTCCCAGAACCAGAAACTGTACTGTATCCATGCCGCTGGAGAGGAGGAGTTCACTTCTTTTAAACCTGGTTTTTCTTTTCACAGGGGTAATTCTTGCCTGTGGCCCCGGCCCTGACCCCAGCCCCGCCGGGCACTGCGTGCTTTCTCTAGAGAGCCCAGGATTTATGACTCAGGCTCTTCTAACAGATACATTTAGACAGGTGAACTAGGAGCCAGGGATGCTCTCTGGCCCCGCAGCGGAGGGAAACTGGTCAGGGCCTCCGCTGCTATGGCTCTCCAGGCTGCGCTGATCGGGTCCATGTGCGCCTCGGCCAGGGTCACGGCGCTGGCGCCATACTCAACTCTGGGTGGCTCAGGAGAGCTAGACCCTTAGGGTGGGCAGGAGATGGGGAAAGGGGGTTCTCGCTTCTCGAGGAGCGCTCAGAGTCTCAGAAACCTTGACTGTTCCCACTCTCTCCCCTATGCCCTCTTCCTTGTCTAGCACATTCAGCCCAATTCCTTTGGTGTTTACTGGCCACAACCTCAGAACCCTCAGGTCCTGACCCCCTCAAATCAGTTCAGGTTCAAAACCTCACCGCCTTGGCCCTCCCCGCATGGCTCCGGGGCACGGTTAGCTGCGCAGGTTGGGGAGTTCAGAACTGTTTTGGTGCAGGGTAGAAACAGAGAAATGGGTTGATGTTCAATCTTAGGGGCAAAGAATTCACGGCTGCGTAAAACCTCATTTAAATGGAGTAGAAAAGATAATTCTGTAGTTTAACAGAGACTTCCTGAAGCTGCAGGTGCGGGGAGAAAGATGTGGCCAGGCCACCTGGGTTAGAGTGGTGAGGGATTCCACCATCAGGGAGAAAAGAACTTGTCCCTCAGGCCTAGAGCTGGAACTATGCTGTTGGTCTCCCGCCGGTCTCGCTAGGAGTCCGGAGGGCGCCGGATCTCTGCGCCTGGTAGCAGCAGGCGGAATCCTTTTGCCTCCTGCCCCTGTATCACCTCTTGGAGAGGAATGAGTTCTGGTGGCTGGGCCTGGCTGTAGGAGACAGGATCTGGACTGTACCCCTCTCGAATCGCCAAAATCGCCCCCACTATTTCAAGAGTGGTTGACTATTAAACATTGTGAAGATTTCCTGGGAGAATGATTGAGGACTTGGCCAGGAATGGGACATGAAGGAATCAGTTCCACGGCACACCGCCTTGTGCCTTCCTGCCAGGCGCCCTGCACCGCGCTGGACGCTTACCTTGGCACTCCCAGCCAGCTGGGGTACTGATCCCACTCTTCCCCAGCCGCTACCGAGGGAGTGGGGAGGTAGAGGCAGCCACACCCTAAACACCTTGCCACGACCAACTTTTATTCTCTGTCTTATTATTAATGGTGGTGGAAATAAAACTAAAACCCAAATGAAAACGACGGATAGTACTAACACACTAATCAATTTGAGATGACTTCTCCAACATTCCCAAAGCCAGAGGAAGGAGGGGGCTGCAAGGGGCTCGGAGCAGTGGAAGGTCCCAGGCCCAGCTGGGCATGGAAAGTGTGTGTAAGTGTGTGTGTGTGTGTGTGTGTGTGTGTGTGTGTAGAAGGGTGGGTTGGGGGGGTGGAGGTAGGCCGAGGGGGGAAGACAGAAGGAGGGGGTAGAGTTTCAGGGCGGGGAGGGGGGCGCCGGGGCTCAGTGACGGGAACCAATGAGCTGCCAACTCGCGCGTCTCCGGCGTGACTGCCGAGATTGACGTGGAGGACACGTCAAATTGATTCCCTCACGCTGCAGCCTCCCGGTCAGACGAATTTCTCCCAATCGGATGAAGTTCAATCTGGGCCTGGGGTCGCGGGCGTGGAGAGTGTCCTGGGAGCGGGTGGCAGCGGCGGCGGCAGGCCCCAGAGCGGGCGGCGGCGCGCTAGGCGGCCGCACTCAGCGCGTCTCCAGCCCGCGGCCGGGCCGCCGCGGCTCTCGGCTCTCGCGCGCCCTCCCTCTATGCCTCTCCAGCGGCGGCGGCGGCGCCCGAGCTCTCCCGGACTGCGCCGGGCCCAGTCCGGGCCACCCCGGCGCCAGGCAGCTGGCTGGCCCGCGCGCTATGGGTAAGGGGCGGGCGACAGACAGGGCGCGGGAGGGCAGATGAGGTGGGTCGGGTCCCCGCGCCTCCCTTCCCTCTCCTCCGCTTTCCCTGGGCGACCCAATCCTGGGTCCTGGAGGAGCTCTATTCTCCTCGGGTCCCCAGCCTTTAGGGGGCAGTTTGAGCAAGTCTGGGAAGGGAGTGTTCCAAGTAGACGCGTTAAAAGTTTGAAAGGGCACGGAGGGCTACAAAGCGCGGTGCTCCACTCAGCGGCTCCTCTACGCCCTCGTGCAATCGGAGGCGGACCCAGGCGGTTTGCCCTTGGACTCCAAGTTGTCTGGGGACCCACAGGTCACCTTTGGAAGTGCGCCTGGGTGCAGTCCCTCGCCCCGCGTGGGGACCGTTGGCTAACCAGCCGGGTGTTTTCTCCCCTTCCTGCTCACTCTTCTCGGGCGCATCCGTAGAGCAGACCTACGGCGAGGTGAACCAGTTGGGCGGTGTGTTCGTCAATGGCCGCCCCCTGCCCAACGCCATCCGCTTGCGTATTGTGGAGCTGGCGCAGCTCGGCATCCGACCCTGTGACATCAGTCGGCAGCTCCGCGTATCCCACGGCTGCGTGAGCAAGATCTTGGCGCGCTACAACGAGACGGGCTCCATCCTGCCTGGGGCCATCGGGGGCAGCAAACCCCGCGTCACCACTCCCAACGTGGTCAAGCACATCCGGGACTACAAGCAGGGAGACCCTGGCATCTTTGCCTGGGAGATCCGAGACCGGCTGCTGGCCGACGGCGTCTGTGACAAGTACAATGTGCCCTCGGTGAGCTCCATCAGCCGCATCCTGCGCAACAAGATCGGCAGCCTGGCGCAGCCTGGACCGTACGAGGCAAGTAAGCAGCCGCCGTCGCAGCCTACGCTGCCCTACAACCACATCTACCAGTACCCCTACCCCACTCCCGTGTCGCCCACGGGCACCAAGATGGGCAGCCACCCTGGGGTCCCGGGCACAGCGGGCCACGTCAGCATCCCGCGCTCATGGCCCTCGGCACACTCGGTCAGCAACATCCTGGGCATCCGGACATTTATGGAGCAAACAGGTCAGTCGTGGCGGCCTCCGTAGCCTTCTATTATGGGGCAGAACCTGGGGCGGGCAGGCTTGCAGGAGATGATCACACTCACTCTCCTCTCGGGACCGGTTCTGGCTCAGGGGAGGGTTCCACACTGGCCAGGGAGGCTGGGGGTCCTTCTGTGAGAGACCTCGGACATCTTGAACTTTTTATGACAAATATGGAAAATATTTCCCAAATGGAAGAGCAATCGCCGACCACAAATTTGGAGGCCTGAAATTGCGCTTTTTCATTCTTGCAAAAAGTATGCAAACTCCTATTGCCAGATCTAAGAAAAAAAAAACCCACTCAGGCAATTCTGAGACCCTTTCTTTAGCTCTCAGAATCCTTCATGATTTCCCAAGGGTTCTGTCCCCACTCCCAGGCCCAGTGGTTCTTCTGAGCTAAAGGAAAAGGGGCTTGGTGGTTGGTTGAGTGGCCTACATCTTGAAGGCCCTGTGGCTTTGCAGGTCCTAGAGTTTAGGATGATGGCTGCTGGGGCTGCAGCCACCCTCACAAGGGTTTGTCCTTTACCTGCCCTTATAGCTCAACAAACTGTTGGTCAAGTGGGTAACAAGGAAGATGGGGAAGGTGGGGAGGTTTGAAATAACTTTGATGCCTGGCTGGGAAAGAATCTGGCCAGAATCCAGTCTGGATTTCTTTGCACTGTCCCCAGCTGCCAGCAGCTGGCTAGGGAATGGCATAATCCTAGGTGAGCAGACTCAGGAGGAGGGTAAGGAGCAAAATTCACTGTAGTCCAGGAGGAAAAAGCAGTGGCTGGACAGAAACTGTGAATGCTCAGCTCCAGCAGCAGCGGCGCTTCTGTGACCCTGCACTGGCTTTGTATTTCCTGGTAGCTCTAACCCAGTCCGAGCAGCATGCTGAGACCAAAGCTTCCCATGGCGTGGCAGTGGGCATCTGGTGGGGAGGCAAGCCTGCACGCAGATCTGGGGCTTTCCTTTGGTTCCAGGCACACACAAGGGATTGGAGAGCAGCTGTGTGCTTCCATCTGACTCCCGAGGGCCACAAGGTTGATGGTTCTTTTGGGAAACCCTGGGCATTTCCAGAGGCAGTTCTGGTAGAAACAGCTCCCTGCCCTTCAGATGCTTGTGCAGATGTTGAGACATCCATACAATTTTCATGAGGTTGCGTAGATTTGAACTTGGAAATTTCTGGGAGCCATGTCTGGACAATGGAGCGGCCGCTTTGGTCAAGTCTGCCCATCCCTCGACCCAGCAGCAGACTCCCGTTGGTGGGAAATTGGTTGAAGGCTAGCAGGAGGGGGCAGCAGGCCTGACTGCCTTTCCTCTGCCCCGCCAGGAGTGGTGAACATCCCAGTCCCTGCCACCCTCTGCCTCCTAGCCGAGTGTCAGGCCATCTACAGGTGTTGTGGGACCCCTGGCCTTGCCTTCAGATACAAGCTGGGTGGTTGGCCACATGTATGCCCAGGTCAGATTAAGAGGCACCTTCTAATCCGTCCTGTGTTCCCTGCAGGGGCTTTGGCTGGGAGCGAAGGCACCACTTACTCTCCCAAGATGGAAGACTGGGCTGGCGTGAACCGCCCTACCTTCCCGGCCACCCCCACAGTGAATGGACTCGAGAAACCTGCTTTAGAGGCAGATATTAAATACACTCAGGTAACCAGGAGGCAGGTGAGGGAGGTGATCTTAAGTAGAGAAGCAGAAGGTTTGGGGAAGTGAGGAAAAAGAGAGAGAAAGAAAGAAAAGACAAAATTCTTCCAGGCAGGCAGATGGTTGTATTTGGCGGCCTGGCCAGGAAACGTCTTCCCGAGGCATATTTCTGTCCTGTCCTTAAGCGCTCTAGTTTGGGGGAGTCTGACTTTTGAGGGGTTGACTTGCCTTTGCCAAGATACTTTTGCTAAAAATGCTGGAACTCCAGACCACAGATCAAGGACCTTCTTTCTCTAAATCTCAATGTGAATACCATGACCCCTTCCAATTGTTATTTGTAACAATTTGAGTGAATTCTTAGAAATCACTTTGCTAAAGAGTCCTTACTAGGAAATTTAGACGCCAGGTCTCACGTGGGGATAACGAATGAG
Source organism: Aotus nancymaae (assembly GCF_030222135.1). Classification (NCBI taxonomy): domain Eukaryota; kingdom Metazoa; phylum Chordata; class Mammalia; order Primates; family Aotidae; genus Aotus; species Aotus nancymaae. The sequence continues at coordinate 4,041,387 of NW_026988412.1, read as the reverse complement.
GACGGGAGTGGATGCAGGGCGTGGGGAGAGGGGAATGAGAACCCCCATCTCAGTGAAGGCATGCGCTAGAGAAGGCTGGATTTTCTGCTGCTGACGGTCCCTTTCTATACCCACAGTCGGCTTCCACCCTCTCGGCCGTGGGCGGCTTCCTCCCCGCCTGCGCCTACCCGCCCTCCAACCAGCACGGCGTGTACAGCGCCCCGGGCGGCGGCTACCTCGCCCCGGGCCCGCCGTGGCCGCCGGCACAGGGCCCTCCTCTGGCGCCCCCCGGGGCCGGTGTAACCGTGCACGGCGGGGAACTCGCGGCAGCTATGACCTTCAAGCATCCCAGCCGTGAAGGTGAGGAGCACAGGGAGGGGGTCAGATGGATGCTGGAAGGGTTAGGAAGGGTACTGGGAGGGGGTGTGAGCCTGGGAAAAGGGAAAGCAGTGGGGAAGAGGTGGGTCCTGGGCAGAAACCCTTCCTCTGGGTTAACAGTCGAGACTGTAGCTTTTTGGAGCAGATTAGTTCTGACAGGTGTCCCTGTAAACGTACCCGAGGTTAAAAGAGGCTGGCCCCAAGACTGTCCCCCTGGAAGCCCTTCTGGCACACAGGACTCGTGGGTTTGGATCCTGTTCTGACACCTTAGAGCAAATTCCTCCTTCTCTCTGGGTTTCTCCATCTAGAAACACGTCTAGCAGGCACCCTCCAGGCTCACCATTCTGTGGACCTGTCTTGGCACCTGAGCCCTTTCGATGAGATTGCTTGCTAGTGGCCCTGACCTCAATCCTAGGACCCTTTCTGTCTCTGCCCCACTGCCCATCTGTTTCTTCCAGATTCCTTACAGAAAAAAAGGGCCCTTGGATTCTTTTTCTTAAATACACACTGCGGGAAAGTGGAGGACATGTGAACCAGTGTCCTTTACTCCAGGCTCAGGAGCTTCTTGTGGTTGGGGGGTCTCTCTTTCTGTGGAAAATGTGGCTGGGCGTCTTGTCTCCTTTTCTGCTTCCTCCTCCTCTTCCTCTTCCATAAGCCCACTTCCTGAAAAGTCATGGAACAGATTTTAGGTATTTCATTGACAGCAGCGTGAGAAGCATCTCTTCACACTGCCCAGGAGGGTTCCAGTTTTTCCTTTAATTTAGGAAAAGCTCTCCAGCCCTTGAGTCTTCACTTTCTTTGTTGTTAAAAGGGATGGCTTGATTTGCTAATTTCAAACTTGATGGGTCTTAGGTTCTGAGCACTAGAAATTTGCAACCTCAACCAACCTGGGAGAGGAAAGGGTCACCCCAGGGTGTCTCAGTTCCAGCAGAGAAAGGGATGAAGCACAAACCTGGGGGACAGCATGGTGATCCCAGATTATAAAGGATTTTTACCAGCTGCTTTGCCTCCACCTACCCAGGACTGGGAGAGAGATGAATGTAGTGGCAGGTGGCATTGGGCAGGCAGGGGACAGGAGGGGCATCCTCCTTGGTGCTGCCCCTGCAAGAAGTGATTTTACCAAGTAGTCTTGAGCACAGGAGGGCGTGCTCTGGGGATTGGGGATGGAGGAGAGTGGGCGGCAGGAAGGAAATTAAGAGGCCATCCACAACAGTGAAATGGAGGAAAAGAAATACTTTAGAAAAAGTGTTTTCCACCTTTCCTAGAGCACAGATATCCTGGGATATTAGGACAATGTTCACTTGCCTGGTTATAGACAAATCCAAGTAAAGAAAATTTATAAAAATTGAGAATTAGAGCTCTTTTAAACTTCGAATTAAATTTAAATAATAGGATACTATCACTTGCTCATTTATAGAAAAATTGTAATGAAGGAAATGTTAAAAGTGGAGAGTTAGAACTCCTATAAACTTTATGTTTAAGGACAGCTAAGGGTCGCAGATGAGCTCATCACTCATCTTCAGCCTCTAATCAACTTGTTTTCTCAACAACTGAGGCTATCTGTTGAAATCGAAATCAAAATGAAATGTACCACATTACACAAATCACTTAAATAAGCAGGTTCTTTTGAATTAAAAGAGTATAACCACAGATTTGAAATATTTCCCTGGGTTCATCCTGAGGAGAAGGAAGACTTAGAAAAAAGACCCACAGTCTTCAGGAATGCATTTGTTTGCCCTGGAGGCTTTTTAAGCTCTACATTAGACACAAATTGTGAAGTGCAGATAACAACCCCAAGGTAATACACACAGTTTCTACTTGTAAACTACCTCTCATTAATTTGAGGTGGAAGTGGTGGGGAAGCTGATTTCAACATTTAGCCTCACTGGTGATTGATTTGCTTCAGAAGACACTTTCCTTTTCAGAAATACAGAGCCATTGAATGGTGCTGGCATTTAAGTCCCTTTTTACCATTTTATCGGCTTTCTATTATGTAATATCCCACCTGTTTTCAAAAACTACATCAATAATTTGTTACTCTAGTTATTAAATTAATAATTTAATTTTGTGGTCCTCTAAGTTCTTTAAAGTTTCTAATAAAAGATAATCAGATAACTTGGGGACATTGTTAACAACGATTTCTCAAGCTGACATGCAATCATTTGTGTTCAAACAGGAATACAGAAATAATTATTCATTATCTATCTATTTTTACAGCCTGAGAATTACATACATACTTGGGTTATGGATTTTTACTCTTCACTGGTAGAACGGCTGACTTCAAAGATCTATCTCCCCAACACAACTCATCTTTGAAAAGACAAACAAACAAATAAATAAGAATCACTGCCTTTTATTTTCTGATCAGTTCTTAAGAAATTAATATCTTCAAGCAAATCTGTCCCACAGGACAATTTACTATCACTAACTGTTCAATTCATAAGAATAGTAAGAGTAGCATGTACTGAATTTCTTTTCAGTAAGAAAAACTTCTTCAGTATAGTGAAAAGCAATTTAGTATAATGAATGCTCAGTAAAAACAAATATCTTTGATCACCTAACACACACCCAGAACACACACACACAGTGATATATATATCAATATGTCCTCCAAATTAGTGCAAATGAACATTTTAAGTTACCTTAAGTGAAACTTAATCAAGTGTCAAATTGAAAATTTAACATTTAATTAAATATTAATTGATTAATTGTATTACCTAATTAATACTATAACATTTTTTCTTATTTCTTAAAAGGTACTGAGTGTGGGTTTCCTATTATGTAGGCAAAAAGTATGATTTAAAGTTCCCATTCCCTGAAAGGGAACTTTAATTTTTGGGAATTGAGAAGGATAGGAAAAGTTTCACCGAATCTTCACTTGGTGAGGCTGATATTGTAGAAATCTCCACCCACATTCAAATGTCCTTTCACAGCCAGGCACGACCATCTCCCCTTCTCCACCCTTAGGTGACGGACACCACCAGATGTTCCCTCACGACAGCTGGTATTTACAGGGCATTTTCAGAGACCCTCGAAAACTCAGGGTTTTAAATCCCTCCCCGTGGGGCTCTGGAATGACTATAGGTTTGGAAATCAAATCTATATATTCTCACAAAGAAAATGTATTGCTTATATTTTTAAAGATAACTTGCAGCTTTGCTCCAGCTGCTTCTGCCTGGAGATTAGATCTTGGAGGATCCTAAAAGTGAACTTTGTTAGGGAGCACTAGGGCGCTGGCATTGTCACACCTGGCCGCTGCCCACCCCAACCTCTTTCGATCCAGCCCCGGGGATCCCTTCCCAGACCCGTGCCTCCCCTCAACGTTGGTCCCAAAGTGCCCTGCAGTCGCAGTTGAATATTTATAAAATGCCTCTCCCCGTTCTTAGCCCCTCCCTTAGATGAGCCTGACCGAGGCTCTAGCCGCAGAGTGCCCAGACATACCCACCCACATAGCCCCATGTCCTATGGAGGGAATGGAGGGCAGGAGGGGTCCTGTGAGAAAGAAGGGCTTGGACAGAGCTAAAAACACGCAGGATTCGCCCCTGTAGGGTGGGATGCAGTCACCCTGGGTGTTTATTTTTCATGGGTTCAGTTTCTTGCTTGTCTCTAAGGTAACCGTCCCTTGGCTGAGAAACCTCCTCCTCCTCAGATGTTTTCTAAACAGGTCCTCACTTTGAAGTGTGTGTCCAGGGTAGAAAGAAAAGGTCTGAATACTTGTTGGCTGGGCGGCCACAACTGTGTTTAGGAAAAAGCGCGGAGAGCCAGGGAAAAGTAGAGGGGCCACTCTGTCCTGGGAAGGTCTTTAGACCTCTTTAAAACCTCAGCGAAACCGTGTGTGTGTGTGTGTGTGTGTGTGTATGTGTGTGTGTGTGTGTGTTGCACAGAGGTGGTTGGCTCAGCTCCGCACAGCCACAGCAAGTTGCGTCTAAGGCTGAGGCGAGAGAAGTTGTAGGAGAAAAAAAAATCCAGAGTTCCCCTCACTCCAAATCGAGGCGCTCCAAGTTCCCCCTTTAAAGGAGGGCTTCCGGAAAAAATGGAAAATGGTCCCCTTTAGGTATAAACAAACTGTGGATCCTGGTGTAGGAGAAGCAGAGTGGACCAAGGTTGGGAAAGGAAAAACAGGCTTGCGCAATCGTGGCGTCACTTTCTGGCTTCCAGTAGCATAACTTGGGCCCCTTCCCAACCCCCTAAATAATAGAGTAAGGCGCAGAATACCGCCCGATCTGGCAAGCCCACTGTCACTTAATCCGGAGGCCCCCAGGCCCCAGGACGCGCTGTGCCCACAGTGGTGAGCGCAGCTGGATCCCCGAATCTCGCGGGCACAACGAAGTCTGCCGCTCACTTTAAGCGCAACTGCCTCCTACCTCGGAGGAATCCAGGCCGCTCCAGGGAACTCTTTGGTGGCCCATTTCCCGCACGATTTTCCCCTGCCCACAGCCAGCTCCGAGCCGCGGGTGTCAGCGGACTCAAAGCTTTGACTTCCCCTCGCACCTTTGCTCGCACCTTGGGTTTGGGGAGAGTGAGGGTCCGCAGGAGGGGCCGTGCGAGGTTAGCGTTCAGCTTCCTTCCGCGGAAGTTTCCATCAGACCTGAAAACCTTCCCAGCCCTCTGCACCCTTCACTTCCTTTACTGAGCGGGTGGTGAGGGGGTTGGAGGGCAACGGGAATTGCACCTGGCCAGCGGTCAGAGCTTGCAGATGGCCTTGCGAGGAGTCCCGCTTGCCAAAGCTCTCCTTGCAAGTCTCTCCCTAAGCGGGAGAGGGAGGGCTGCTCGCCCACGGACGCTTGGAGTCTCTGGAGAGCGCGAGTTTCTGCTTCCCTCTTCCAGAGCCTTCGAGGGTTGAGCGCGCAAGACCTGGCTCTGCAGGCGTCCAGAGCCCGCGTGTCTCTCGCCCTGGCAGCGCTGGGCAGTGATCCGACGCCCCTGTGCTTCCTCCCGCAGTGGCCGACAGGAAGCCTCCCAGCCCGGGCACCAAGGCCCCGGACGCCCTCAGTAGCTTACACGGACTGCCCATCCCGGCCTCGACCTCCTAGGGGCAGCTCTCCCCGGACCCGAGCCTGGAGGGAACGACAGGCGGACCCGGGCGCACAGGTGTTCGCGGCGGCCCCGGCGAGCGGCGCGCGCAGGACCCGAGGACAGGCGGCGTAGAAACCGGCGCAGGCCCGCGGGGGGACGCCTCGCCAGCCCCCAGGCCCAGCCCTGCCTCTGGCCGGACCCACCACACTCCTTTATTGGCCTGAGTTTTAGGCTTCGCTGAACTTTGGCTTTAGACCGTTGCACCCTCCTCACAGTCCTTGCTCTGACGTGGCCTCCCTCGCTCTGCCAGCCTCAAGTTTCTTTTTTGTGTCTCTCTGGTCCGTCTCGGTCTCGCCTTCCTCCCTCTTTCCTTCCCTTGTCTTTCTTTCTCGCTCTCCCTCCCTTCTCTTTCTCTTTTTCTCCTCCCTCCCTTCCACCCGGCCTTTCCCGATCTTCCGTCCCTCCCTCCGCTCTTCCACTCTCTTTTCCTTCCTTCGACCTCCGCTCCAGTCCCGCTCCCCGCTCCTCCCCCTTCTCCTCTGTCTTCCCCTCTATATGCTTTCAACGCTCTCAACCCTTTTTCCTGGTCCATCCCCGTCGTGTTCTCTCTCTCTCTCTCTCTCCACCCCGCTGCCACCCCGTTAACAGCCCTAGTTCCCTTTGTTTTACTGCTTCCCCAAAAGCCTTAGCGCCACCTCGGTGACAGTCCCTTCTCTGGCACCTGGGACGTCGTAGCCCTCACTCCGATCAACCCCACTGCCCTAATCGAGGGGAGCTCAAACCTAGCAAGTGGACGGAAAAGCCACAGCCTTTATTATATATATATATATATTTGTAATAACAAACCCTGAAAAACCCTCCATGGACCGTCCCCTCCCCTCGCTCACGGCAGCGTATTGTCTGGAAATCTTTCCTCACAGCCCAGTGGCCGCCGGCTTCTCTTCCCTTCTGAGATGGTATCACCCCAAAGAAGACTGGGGTAGGAGTCGGGGGCACCGGAGCTGTTGGCGTTTTCTGTGGTTAGCAAACGGGGTGTCCTGCAGGTGTCTCCCCCACTGGCAACACTTGCTAGGGAATCCAACAAATGGTAAACGCATCAGCACTGTTTTTGGTGTTCAGGGGTCAGCACATTTGTTAATTTAAACCACAAACTGCTTCCAGGTACAAAGGTTCATTTGGACTTCTGGTTTGCAAGGGATGAGGGTTAAACACACACACACACGCACACACACACACACACACACACACACGAGTATCTTCTAGAGCCAGCTGCAAGAGCTGTTAACTGCTTCCAAGTTCAGGCGAGCTGGTGGTGGGACCCTGTACATAATGCAATTCCGTAGTCATAGCAATATCCCTGGCGAGAATCTGACATGGCCTGTTAAAGGTGGCTGCCTCTGAATAAAGGAAAGCGTCTGGAAGGCGTGTGGTGAGCTGAGCAAGTCTGTTTCTGAGTGCAGAGTGTTGACTTCGCACGCCGCAGCTACTCTCTCCCCTGAGTTCCCAGGATGAACACTATCAAGGGAAATCATTCTTTTGATTTCCTCATGAGCACCTGCATTCCAGATTGATCAATAAGTGGGAGAGAAAGCGAAGTGGAAGTGAAACAGGGAAGGCATTTGCCAATGGGGTGGGCAGGCCCTTCTCCCCTTGCAAGGGATGAACTCATTAGTGAACCAGGAAACGCCAGGTGAGCTCTGAGAAACTGAGCTAGAGAGGCAATATCCAGAAATCATCCTAAAATCCAGTTAATTCTGAAAAGAGTAAAATGGGCAAAAGGCAATGAGGCGGAATGGAGTATTTATTCAGAACATTTCTAGTATTCTAAAAGCTAAGGAAAACAATTCCAGGGTACAAATCTGTTTGACTTTCTAAAACAGATGGAAGAGATTTTGAAATTGAAGTTGCTGTTTGTGAGTGGAGCTACCCACTCAGTGTGTGCCCTGCCCCCACCTAGGGGACCAGTGGTAAACTGGTTATTTTTTTCATGTTTCTGATAGTACCTGTTGAAGGTACCAGTCGTAAAACAGCACTTGCTTTTTTCCTAGAGAGACTCTTCTTCTCAGATTCAAAGTCTCTTGTCTTTTTAAAAAAAGTTTCACTTTGTAGATAGTGCTAGTGATGGCTAAAGAGTTGATTAATTTTCTCTGGACCACATAACAAGGTATGGATTAGAAGGCTTGTGCTTGGAAACTGGGTGACAGCATCTCATCAGAGAGGCGGGATTGAGACTCGGATTTTGAGACTGAAGTCCTCAGGCTTCTGTGGCAGCACATCCTGCACAAGAGCGTGGCATACAAATAATAGGAAAAAAGCATGACAAAGAAGCACACTCCCTCATCCCCGGTCCTCTCAGCCTGTCTCCATGTGCTTAGATGGGCGTTGGATGCTCAGTCGTGACATCCTGGAGTTTTTATGCACTCACTTGTGCTTCCTGGGGAAGGACTGGCTTGCCCAGGCCAGGAGGAAGTCATCACATCCCTTTCTGAAGGAATGAGAAGAATCTGTATGACAACTTCTACCTTTGAGTTGTCACCATCCCCATTTCCCTGCCATGGCCCACTTCTGTGTTTGAGCTGATCAGGGTTACGGAGGAGAAGAGCTGGGAAATGTACTTCAGGTTGGACGCAAAGCACCTGTGTTTTAAGTGCCACCTGCAAAGGGAGGCATTTTTCAAATCTGCCTCCTTTTGTTCCCCATATCCTGTGGCTGGAGGTGGGTCTTTGAGTTCCTGGGCTCTGGAGCCAGCATTCACAGAGGATAGGCAGCCTTCATCCCAGACCCAGCAGGGTCTGGCATTTCATGTGAGATATGGAGGAACATACCCTCTCTCTTGAGGCTGTGGGTCATGGAAAATCTCAGTGAACTCGGCTTAAACCCCTGCTCCACCGTATGTGACAGGGGACTGGGCCCCCTCTGAGCCTGACTATGAAATGTAGCCTTCAGTGCAGTCTTGCCCACAGTGACGTGGCCTGTAGGAAGACTGGCACTGGTGTGGCTTCACTTCTCTGGAGACTATTTTGCTTATCTGTTAACACAAGTTAGAGGACTCACTTGTAAGGTTGGTGGGAGCCCCAGAATTTAAATATTTTCCAAAAGATCCCATTGGAATATTGCACTTTTGCTTTTTGTTCACATGGATCTGTGGAGGCATTGAGAGCTCATAATAAAATTATGCAGCACCACGTCGGGTGGAATAATTTGAGAAACGATCACTCCCTGAAGGCAGTTTGTCTTTGCCTTTTTTAAAAAATTTAAGAATAAGATTTTAAAAAGAAAAACATAGAGATATACCCCAAAGAAAATAAGAACATAATCACTCAGATGGCCCTTTGACTTTCTGAAAGAATGGAAATAATCTATGTGTATCACTAAAGAAACTCAAGCAGTACGGAAATATTAAAATGAAAAGTGAAAGTTCTTTCTACTTTCATTTTTGTTCTTAAAGGTGAATGCTGTTACAGCTTTTTGTGAATCTTTTCAGGAAAAAATGCATGCGGGAAAATATCTGTTTCCGTCTAGGTGTTATTTAAAAGTGCACGCTAATGCGTTGTGCTGTGCACACACACAGACAGGGGCTGAAGATTTGCGGTTTGTGTACCACCAGCTTCAGCTCCAGTGTACTCACTTTATTCACTTGAATGGATGTCTATCACCAAAGATTGATTAAAAACAGCTTATTTGTAAAGAGGGCCAGCTTCGTGATTTAAATGAATAAAGACAGGATTTTCTGTGTTCATTATGGGAGGAAGTACTTGCAATGGATTGTAATAACTTCCCTGCCAAAGGTAACTGCTTTTTTGGCAAGAAGTAAGGAAAACAAACCAAAGGAAAGCAGGATTGAGGGACAAGAGCCATGAAGCTTTGCCCTACTTGAATATACCCCGAGTTGTTCTACAGATCACTGAAGGGCACTGGAAGGTGCGAAGGGAAGGCTGTTTTCCTCTGCTTTGGGGGAGTCAGTCTCTGGGCCGGGAAAGAGACATGGAGGCAAAGGGGTGCGGGAAAGGAAAACCTTGTCTGAAGAAATATCGGCTACAAATAAAGTTTAAATTTCCAGAATTCGCACAAGTATTTTTTTTAACTTATCCCAAATTCATTTTACTAAAATCTACGTGGTCTTAACCTCCTGATGAGTGGACCCCACTCACTGACAACTGTATTTTCCCCATTTGTGTGTTTCTTGACTTCTGGTAAGGAGACTAGGATTCATTTAATTGAACTGTGGTCTGGGTAAAGCACACTGTAGATTTCCTGGCTTCAGCTTCCATAGCTAGGATTCCATTGGCCTGGGTTTTTGTTCAAAAGAAACTCTACCTGCCCCATGTAATGTTGGATGATATGAATTTAGAATCTTGCCAGACTGTGCTGGAGGAAATCAATTGAAAGGCTGGTGCATCCAGACAGGCTATATAATAAGAAACATTTGAGTCCCTTCTTTTAATGATTGAGAATTATGCACAAAGTGGTATTTGGTCTTCACCTTGACCTTGCTGTCTGAACCATAGCCTTACTCACTGAAGAAATGTCCTGTAGCTGAGATATTTCTAGCCAAACCTTTGTATCTCAACCTTAATTTTTTATTTCTGTTCTCGGATTTTTTTTTCTTCTTGACAGAACAAGGAAGAATCACACTGTCTTTTTTTTTCAAGGCCATAAAATGAGAACCACACATTTAGCCCCAGTCCAACTTGGGAATTCTAAACACTTGGAACAATTATACTCAGTTTAGTCTAGTCCTTTCTTTGGAGTTTAAACCAGTTGAAACTCCTGCTGCACTCTTAAGAGCTCTTGTCCGGGAGATGCAGCCTGTGATTCTTGTTGGAACACACATCTGTTTCTGGCTGGCCAAATCCAAAAGTGGAATCCCAATTGCAGTTTTCATGGGTGATGGAATTTTGACTACATTACAATGTAACCACCTGGGTTGCCTCCACTCTCCTTTTTCTTCTTAAGGATGAAATAGGCAGATCAAGTATTCATTCAGCTATTAAATTACATTTCCATCCTGTAACGTCTTATTTCCTTTTTCTCTAGTGAAATATACTGACTTGATGGATTATCTCCAGTGTCATTTCTTATATAGACCTCACGGTTTTAACTTTCAGGGTTTCTTCCAGTCATCTGTGGATGTGGTTTTAGCTTTGTAAGATTTTATTTTGCCCCAAACGACAAACAACAAAACAAAAATTACTGGATGGTTTTGATTTAACAACAATCTCTTGGATGAAAAGGAAGCAAGATATTTAAATGAGTTGAGGGAAATTGACTTTTTAAAAAGTTGAATTGGAGCCTGAAACTTGGAAACATAAAAAATAAAATGTTCCTTTGGCCAACAAGTTGTAATACGATTAGTTCGAACTGGGAAGCTGAAAGTATTATTCTGGCCACCAGGGGGAGCACAGATTGTTCCAAGAGATAAAGTCAAGCATGAAGATAACACAACGTACAAGATTTGTCGTTTTGTTGAGGTGGCAACTTTCCTGTTGTGAACGTCTAATTACAAGAGAAGGGCCCTTGTTGTTGTTATTATTATTACTGTTAGCCAGATGCTCCCACATGTGATAAAAAATGGACTCTCCAGGCTCATCCACTTAGCAAACTTAGCAAACAAGTTGGCTTAGACATCAATAACACCTTGAAAATAAGTTTCACTTCCAACTTTGTAATATATACACATATTCAGGTCTTTGAATTTAAACTAAACAAATGTGAATTTTAAAAGCAACTAGCCAGGCACAGTGGCTGATGGCTGTAATCCCAGCACTTTGGGAGGCTGAGGAGGAAGGATTGCTTGAGCCCAGGAGATTGAGACCACCCTTGGCCATGTGGCAAGATTCCATCACTACCAAAAAACAAAATTAGCTGGATGTGGTGTGCATGTCCGTGGTTCTGGCTACTTGGGAGGCTGAGGCAAGAGGATCCCTTGAGGGTCCAGGAGAGAAAGGCTGCAGTGAGCTGTGACTGCAACACTGCACTCCAGCCTGGGTAACAGAGTAAGACTCTGTCTCAAAACGAAACAAAAGCAACCCAATCTAAACTGATATTTTTGGGAAATGAAATCAATTTCATTTGTATTTGTGAAATTTTAATCTTTTTGGCTAACTTGAGTTTGTCTTTCATTTTAGGCAACTTGTCTCCATTTGGTGATCTTTTGAAATTTTTAATTATTTAAAGTCACAATACAATATTTCTCTGTAAGGACCAACACATTACAGAGGCAATAAATGGCAAAGAAAATGATTATCTTCCCATTCTGTGTTTATTTTAGGATAAAATCCAGAAAGATAACATGTGTGAGGCAATGATAATTTATTTCTTAGATTTAAAAGAAGGAGCCTCTCTTACCATCTGTAATGTGGTCTTTGCACATATTTAACTCAGAATACCAGCTGTGGAACATCTTTATGGAGGAAGCAGTTTAGGAAAAGATAGAGGAAGTGTAGCTAAAAGTTGGCAGAGCTATCTGGGTTCAAAGTCTCAGTTTTACCACTTACTAGTTGTGTTGCTTTGGGTAAGTTTAGGCAAAATCTTCCAGCCTTAGTTTTCTCATCTGTTTAATGGAAATTATACTTCCCTCCCCAGGGCTGTTGTGAAATTAAATGTAATAATATATATAAAGAGTAGAGACTTGCTTTGGGTTACAGTCATTTATTATTGGTGCTGTTATTATTGTTGCTGTTTTCTTTGTACATCAACATTTTATGGTTAAGTAAATCATGTTTTAACCTTGCAGACCATATTGGCTATTGCATATATATATATAATATATATATATAAAATATATATTATATATACATATGTAATATATGTAATTATATGTGTGTGTGTGTGTGTGTGTGTGTGTACTTTAAATCGTTTTTCTGAGACAGAATCTCACTCTGTCGCCCAGGCTGGAGTACAGCGGTGTGATCATAGTCCACTGCACCTTTAAACTCCTAGTCTCAGCTGATCCTCCCACCTCAACCTCCTGAGTAGCTAAGACTATAGCTGTGCACCACCACACCTGGCTATTTTTTAATTTCTATTTTTAATTTTTTGTAGAGATGGAGTCTTGCTGTCTTGCCCAGGCTGGTTTTGAACTCCTAGGCTCAAGCCATCCTCCCACCTTGACCTTGGCCTCCCAAAGTGGGATTACAGGCCTAAGCCACCACACCTGGCCTTGACTATATATTAGATTTGTTAGTGATCCAGAGCCCATCAAGACTGCTAATGCTAGTCTCTGAATTAACTGGAGCACTCGACAGCATCAGAGGGAAGAGCCACCGTCAGCTACTAATCAAATCTGATGGCCCTGGGACATTCACCAAGATCTTAAGACTACTTGATGATTTCATGGCTAGACCTGAGGATTAACAGCCAGCAGGTAGCTGCCATTACTGCACTGAAGTAGAATTTGTGTAGCAAGTCCACTTAGATCAATTTTATATGACTGTGCTTTGCGTCATGTCCACCGACCCGGAACTGGTGGCAGAGACCTTGTCCTACTTGGAAAATGCGTTCACCTCAAGGGGGCTGAAAAGCCCGTTGCATCTGCTGCTGACTTTAGTGCAATGATTACGGGCAGCCATGTTGGGCTTCAGTTTGTGTCTCTTTGATGAGTAAATGACTTTTGTTAAGGCAAAGCTACGTATCCCTAGCTGCTACTGGAGACACCATGAGATAGCACAAAAATCTTCGATTCATCATCTTCAGGAAGAGTTACATTTCAAACCTTTCCCCTTTGAAAGATTCTATCAGATTTTTACAGTCATTGAAATAGGAAAGGTCCTGTCCCCCTCAAGTTTCCATTTGAAATTCGAAATGTACTGAGATCTTCATATATTGCAGAACTTTAACTAGAGGAAATCCACAAATTCTCAAAGCCTTCCAAGGCACACACATCAAATTAGTGACCAAAGATGACTTAAAAGGTAGCAGTAGAATTTACTGTTACAGAACATTCACACGCATTCATCAGGTCTTCTTACCTAACAGTGCACCTTAGTTTTAGAGAGTGTCCGCGAGTTTGTTCCAGATGTCTGCAGCCCTATCAGTCATCTGGGAAGGGTGCATGCTAATTGAATATGGCAGCTGGGTTCTGATTCCAAATTATTTGGAGTTTATTCTCCCAAACCGGATGCTTGCAAAAGTAAACAAAGACATTAAAAGATGTATGAAAAGACTCGGTCACACATTCTGAAGTGCAAAGTGTAAATGGATTTTTATAAGCATGTGGATTTCATTTCTCTGATAATATGCATGAATTTAAAAATTAAAAGAAATGTGCTGGCTACAATATGTTTTACATTCTTATTGAGACTTTGAAAATAATCAAAATAATCAGTTTTAAAAGTCAGAGTACAGGAAAGCCAGCTGCACAAACGGAGGCTGTCAACTTCTGATATTAAATCTGCTTTTATGAAGTACATAGGCTTTCTCCACCTCCGCTAGTAAAGGCTAATATTTAGCCTTTGAATACGTGCCTAACATATTCAAAACCACACAGACTCCTCCATCCTGTGATGTCATTTGAACCATCAGATAGTGATTAATATTACCCCAAAAGGATGCTTTTCTGCAAGAAGCTCCAGAGAGGCACTTGCAATTTGAATTTCTATTTTTAAGTACATTCCACAGTTTATGGGCAGACTCATTTCTGCCTGTATAAACTTCCAGGTTGCTCAACTCAGCACACTATCACTCTCTTTTAAATTTGGATAACACCATAGTCAAGTCTAACAGCTGAGGCTTCGTGATAATATTTACATTGAGGCATAAGGGGACTGAGAGAGAAATAAAGTGCAGGGAAAGCAAGTTAATCTCCTTGTGGTCACATGGAATGGATTCTGTCAAGAATGTAAAATAACATTTGTATCTGAGTTGTGCTTGGAATCAATAAAAGATCTACCAGTTCGGTCAAGAATGTAGCCAACATTTTATTTTTAATTGTCTTGATAAATAGCCTTAGAGAATTATTCGGGTTACTCGAGGCTCAGCATCAGAAGGAATTTTGACTGCAATAATTTCATTTTGTTTAGTTAAATAAAAAAATTCACACGGATTTTTTTTTTCTTTCAAGTTCCACTTTTAGCTGCGATGTTATCAGTCAGTAATGGTGGTAAGTGTTGGTCCGGGAAAAGGCTTGTTTTGAGAATTTAATACAAATGGTCTAGTTAACTTCCATCTGTTTTTATCCATGCGGAGCCTTTAAACTTGTGATTCCCTTGGATAAAAATAAATTTCTTATACCTTCATATGTGTAAAGTATTCAAAAGACATATCATGGCTTAAAAAGACAGAATATTAGGAGAAAAAAGTTATAAGCTTGAAAGAGCCATATTATTTATGAAACCATCTTGTATAGGTATAAACATGGAGTCCCTTGTTTTCCCCAAACTTTTCTGGAAAGAAAGGTGAGATATTGATGGCATCCTGAGCGACGGCTACAGTTTTAAAAGTCAGCGTGCAGGAAAGCCAGCTGCACAAATGGAGGCTGTCATCTTCTGATGTTAAATTTGCTTTCATGAAGCATGTAGGCTTTCTCCACCTCCAATAATAAAGACTAATATTTACTACACTTACTAGGTACCATATATGTTTCAAAATGCAAACACTTTCTAATTGAGTCCTTGCAGACTTCTCCTGAAGTCTATTTCTATCCCTGCATCCCAGATGAAGAAATTGAGGTAACATGACCTGAACGAGGTTACTCACCTAATAATGGCAGGGCCAGAAATTGAGTTTATACGGGTTGGCCTCAGAGCCCTGTTTAATCCCTGCAAAACCAGGAGATACTTATAAGTCCTTCAGTGGCTTCATCGTCTTCTTTCCCTGCCCCCAAGTGAAGAGTCTACCCTTGAGGTCTTGTTTCTGATGTCTGTATAGTGTCACAATTGGAGAGTCCCTACATTTGCAATGGCCTCCCATGCAATGCAGAGTTGTTTGTAAGTGATATTTGCAACATTACTGCATATATATTGGCCATCTATTGCTGTGTAACAAACCATACCAACGTGCAGTAGCTTAAAGCAACCACAATTTGTTATTTGTCATGATTCTGTGAGTTGGCTGGGTGGTTCCTTAGCAGATTTCACTGGGCTCACTCATGCAGCTTCTTTCAGCCGGAGGTTGACTGGGCTGGAAGGCCCAAAGTGACCTCACTCACATGACTGGCAGTGGGTGCTGACTGTTGACTGGGACTCTCAGCTCTGCTCTGTATGGCTTCTTTTCATCCGGGAAGCTAGACCAACTTCCTTACCTAGCAGTCCCAGGGCAGCAGTCTAAGAGGGTGACAGTGCAAGCCACAAGGTTTCTTAAAAGCCAGGCTTGAAAGTTGGGTAATATCACTTCCACAGCATTCTAGTGGTCAAAGCAAATCACCAGGCCAACCCAGATTCAAGAGGTGATGAAGTGTAGACTCTACCTCTTTATAGGAAAAGAGCAAAGTCACATTGCAAAGGGGCATGCATACCTGGATGGGAGAAACCTGTGGCCAAGTTAGGCGATCTACCACAGTAGACATCGCTAAAAAGGGAAATAATTGATATTAGAAGGATTTTTCAGCCAGGCCCGGTGGCTCACGCCTGTAATCCCAGCCCTTTGGGAGGCCGAGGCGGGTGGATCACGAGGTCAAGAGATCGAGACCAACCTAGTCAACACGGTGAAACCCCGTCTCTACTAAAAATACAAAAAATTAGCTGGGCATGGTGGCGCGTGCCTGTAATCCCAGCTACTCAGGAGGCTGAGGCAGGAGAATTGCCTGAACCCGGAAGGCGGAGGTTGCAGTGAGCCGAGATCATGCCATTGCACTCCAGCCTGGGTAACAAGAGCGAAACTCCATCTCAAAAAAAAAAAAAAGAAAAAATAAAAAACGAAAGGATTTTTCAATTTCTAAAATATCATAAAATATAGTTTTCACAATATATTTACAGTATTATTTTTAATGGTTGGAAGTCACTTCTGCATCTTATTTCAGGGTTCTCACTAAAATCATTCGCTATTACTGTGCTAAGCAAACATTAGGTATGAAATTGAGGGGCCTCTGAATTCTTATCAAATTAGATATGAGTGAGAAAAACAAATAAATGTCTTTTGAAAACTTCTGTCCAGTTGTCTGCATCCTGAAGGGACTGTGGGAAGTAGGAAAAGGTAAAGATATTTGACGTTTTATTTTGATGTTCATATGCAGAAAGTAACCCGGAGAACTGAGGAAGTTACATATACACAGGGAATATATTTAAAAAATATATTTTCTTCCCTGATTTTGGTTTAAATCGTGCACATGGCTCAATTCTTGCTTCAGACTTTGTTCTGGGTCTGTAGGCAGCCACGAAAGCAGATGAGTAACACAGTGCTATGAACAGGTCAGTTTCATCCTACTGTTTTTAGTAGGATTAAAGACAGAAGGTTAATCCAATGCAAGTGCTTATAACCGTCAGTTTTTAAACTCTGCTGGGTGAGGGCAAGGTTTAAGTAAGCACCTGAAATGCTAGCCACTTACATGGAACCTGAACACTTGCGTTTTTGAGATGCAATTGCCCAATTCTTAATGTTCTATGCAAAAATTTGTTTTTTTTTTTAAACTGAGGCTTGGCATTCAGTTTAGAACTAAAAAACAACCTGCTGTTTATACAGAGGAGAAAAACATCCTTGTCTTTATATGAAAACAGAGCAGCTTTGCCTCCTTCAGCCCTGAAGTATGGGCGTACAAGTTCAGAGGCATCCAGGAGCTTTGGCTGTTTTACAAGCATGGGGACCATCTTAAGGATGCATGAAGTACAAGACCGCCAGGTGGGCCTCCCTCCTGCCTTCCTTAGTCCATTTTCTGTTGCTTATAGTAGAATACTTGAAACTGGGTAATTTATGAAGAAAAAAATTTATTTCTTACAGTTCATGGAGGCTGAGAAATCCAGAATTGAGGGGCTGCATCTGGTAAATGACTTCCTGCTGGTGGTGACTCTGCAGAGTCCAAGGTGGTGCAGGCCATCGCATGGCAAGGGGGCTGTCTGTGCTGGCTCTTGTCTCTCCTCCTCTTTTTATAGAGCCACTAGTCCTAATCTCCTGATAATCCATTAATTCGTTAACTCATTAATCTTTTAATCCATGAATGGCTTAATCTATTCATGAAGGCAGAACCCTCATGACCCAATCACTCTTAAAGATCTGACCTCTCAGACTGCCACACTGAGAATTAACTTTCAATATGAGTTTTAGAGGGGACGTGAGTTTTAGAGGGGACAATTCAAACCATAGCACTTTCCAAATCCAGATTTCTCACTTGTGTTTGTAAAAGGAAGGACCTGTGATCATGGTGTCAGAACAACATGGAGGCTAAGAGTGAGGCCCGACCCAGATCTGAGCCCTGGTTCTGCTGCTGACTGGCAGGGTTAACTGAGGAAGTTAATTGCTCTCCTTCAAGCCTCAAGTTCCCCATCTGTAAAATGGGTGAGCCATCAATGTGTGAACCATCTGTAAAATGGGTGACTCCTTGACCCATGGAATTGCTTGCCATAAGAGTTTCCCTGTAAACACTCTAGCCAAAAATCATTATGGACAGTTATTATCTAATTATGGAATTAAACTTTGGGATCTTCAAAGCTAATAGATATCAGATTTTAACTTCATGTATTACCCTTAAATTGTTTGCAGAACTTTCAGCCTAATGACGTCCTCACTTTTTCCTCCATCCTAATAGGTCCACCTAATTGTCATAAAGAATTCAATCACATCTTTTTAGGAATTCATCAAGTGAAAAACTCATGAAGCACGTTTTTGATTGACTTGACTGATCTAATTGGTAAAAGGAATTGATCTAGAAGGTTTGCTCTCTGTGTTCTGAGCAGGGTAGTTTCATGGGTGTGAGACCCCTATGCAATCTCATGCTTAGTTTAATGCATTGTTGTTATCCTCTTGACATTCTTTTTTTTTTTTGAGACACAGTCTTGCTCTATCGCCCAAGCTGGAGGTAGAGTGCAATGGCGTGATCGGGGCTCACTGCAACCTCTGCCTCCCAGGTTCAAGCAATTCTCCTGCCTCAGCCTCCCAAGCACGTGCCACCACGCCCAGCTAATTTTTTAGTAGAGACTGGGTCTCACTGTGTTGGCCAGGCTGGTCTCAAACTCCTGACCCAGGAGATCCACCCACCTCTGCCTCCCAAAATGCTGGGATTACAGATGTGAGCCACCATGCCCGGCCTCCCTCTTGACATTCTTAATACTTTTTGAGCAAGAGGCCTCATGTTTTCTTTTTGCCCTGGGCCCTGCAAATTATGTTGCTGGTCCTGGTCCCAGGAAAAACGGTTTAAAAGGCAATAAAGGCCAAGATAGTCCCGGAGAAGACTGCACCAGGACACCTGCTTGGCCTGTGAAAATGACTGATTTGAGAGTCTGCAACAGGGAGGGCACAGGCCTTTCTGAATGTCATAGTGGTCGGTTTTTATCTCCTACTTGGACAAAGTAAGAATTTTTTTTAACACTGACAAAACAAATAACAGTTTTTCCAATTTATATAGACAACTTCATAATGTTCATTGAAATAATTATAGACATCTTTTCCTTCTGGTGAATATTCATATAATCCTAGAGGGACCAAGAATTTTGTATATGTGATATTAAAAACACAAGTCACAAAGGAAAAGACTGAGGCATTTGGCTAAATAGAAACAAAAATTTCAGTTTATTTCAAAGCATTATAAATAGACAATAAAGAAACATCTAGAAAGAGAATTGTAATGTATAGCAAAACTTTAACATTCATCTAAGAAGTTATTACCAATCAGTAGGAGAAAGTAGTTGAGTGAAAATAATAGGATTTATATAACAGTCACGAATGGCAAGTGAAAATGCCCTGTAAGCAAGAGAAACAAATGTCCACTTCAGTAATAATCAAAGAAAGGCAAAATAAAAGCAGTTACCTTTTTTTGTTTAAACTGAATACACAAAGATCTGTTAAAATGTAGAGGGGCCAGGAGAGCCTGGTGGTCCACAGAGGGAGGAGAAATGGGTGCTGCTGTTTCTGGAATCCCATCTATTAGTGCACGGCTGGGGTCCCCAGGGAGCTGTCTCAGACAGAGATGAGTGCAAGGGATGCCTGTTGGGAGCTGCTCTCGGGATCCGCACCTGGATATATATTATAGAGCCACTAGTCCTAATCTCCTGATAATCCATTAATTCATTAACTCATTAATCTTTTAATCCATGAATGGCTTAATCTATTCATGAAGGCAGAACCCTCATGACCCAATCACTCTTAAAGATCTGACCTCTCAGACTGCCACACTGAGAATTAATTTTCAACATGAGTTTTAGAGGGGACGTGAGTTTTAGAGGGGACAATTCAAACCATAGCACTTTCCAAATCCAGATTTCTCACTTGTGTTTGTAAAAGGAAGGAGGGCAAGTGGAGAGGACGAAGCAGGAGTGGGCAGGGGGAAAGCTGCCACGGTGTGGGGGCAGCGCTGAAGATGGAGTGGTCCTCCAGAGCAGTCCTAACCTCCAGCGAGAGAGTCGGAACTTTAAATCCTGGAAGTGGGCCAGGACGGACATGGGTTGGGGCGGCTCTGCAGCTATGGCCGCCCCCAGGGTTGGCTGCTGTGGCCTCGGCGCTGTGGCATTCTTAGCAGCTGCACGGTGGGTCCTGTGTTCCAGCACATTCCACACCATCAGAGGCAGAGCACAGAGGACCTAGGAGCTGAGGACTCTGGTGGTGGGGAGGAGCAGGGAGGAGGCGGTTGCAGCTGACCACATGCCTGGGCCAGGTCCGGGGAGCCCAGAAGTGGGGCGTGCGGATGCTTCCATGGGTGCGCTGGGGACACAGCCGCGTCCCCTCCACGGTGCGCCCCAGGGCCAAACAGGCCTGCTCGCTGCTGCCAGGTGTAGATTTCCCTGTGAATTAACTGCCATTTCCACTAGGCCGATGCACAAATATCAGTTTACAGTATGCTTACATTTTAATAAAGTAACTATTTACCTAGCCAAGGCATGGAAGTATATACAGTACATCAAGGTACTGAAAATGCTGTCCAAAGTGGTAGTTTAGGAGTTAAAAATAATTCAAATCTATCTGTATTTTGAAAAATTTTCAGTAAAGATGTTTGTTTAATATGGCAAAGTGTATTTTTAATTTCTACTAAAAGCGGTGTAAGAGAAATAACAAATGCCAAAAAGAATCATTCAAGTTTATTAAAATATGTGACTATAAAATTAGAAATAAAGAAGGTTTAGAATGAAATAAAGTAGGGAAGATGTAAAGACAGGTAAGAAAAAAGAAGGCATGGCAAGAAAAATGTAGAAAACTGACTTTATTCATACAATTTTTCTTCTGTAAGTCAAGAAATTATTTAGAAGGTGAAAGTGCATGAGAAAACATTAAGAATGCAAAGAAAAAAGTGAATCTGAAGTTTTCATACATCAGTGATAATGACATTTAAATCAATCCTGGGAATTTGAATTTTAAAAGCTGGTCTTGACCTCCCTACCTCAGATCTCCCGATTTGGCCTCCCAAAGTGCTGGAATTACAGGTGTGAGCCACTGCGCCTGGCCAGAACTCATTGATTTTTTTTAAGGAAAAAAAAATCTTTGAATTATTGTCAGAAAAGTGGGGAAAAATGTTTTAGTCTTCCACTATTTAGATATTTTTACTATTAGCAGGGACCTAGGATGGCAGCATTTTATTGGTACAGGAGCAGAAAAACAATGATTTGGAAAATATAATTGAAACAAAAATAAATTGACCAGCCTAATTTTATTAAGAAGACAAAGGAAAGAAAAACATCACCACAGGAATAAAATGTGGTTATGTTTAACTTACAAGTGGGAGCTAAATAATGAGTACAACATGATCATAAAGACAGAATTAAGAGACTCTGGGGACTCCAAAAGCGGGGAGGATGAAAAGGGGGTAAGGCTTGGAAAACAACCTGCTGGATACTCTGTCCGCTATTTGGGTGATGGGCTCATTAGAAGCTCAAACCCCAGCATTACACAATATATACATAATAAACCTGCATATGTACCCCCTGAATCTATGTATGAAGTTTTTTCCCAGAAATCTAAGCCACTGGTTTTCAAATGTTTTGAGTTGGGAACCTGATTTGCTTTGTCTTCTAGAGGAGATCTTTGTGCAGGAGCCCAGTGTAGACAGCAGGTAAGGCGGTATGATGGTTGTTAAGGCCGGTGGTGGGATCCAGCAGCCTCTACTCTGACAGTTACACACTTTCCTTTGCCCTCTCCTCCCTGCATCCCCTGTTCCTAGACCAAAGTACGGGTATTAATAGTTATGTAATAATGGGTCAGAGAGACCTTGAGACCCCATACCTAGCGTTACAGTTGAACTGACCCTTTCACCCACATATCTAACTATTATGTTTAAACTGTCTCCTCAGGCCCAGAAAGATGCCCTTCACATCGTGGAGAGTCATTTATAGAATTTTGGAAAGCAAGTCTAAAACACAAATTTGTTTTTTCATTGGGAAGATTTAAGTCCCCTGAGAAGACCAAATTCATTTATTGAAATATGCGTGTAGGAGCTGAATTGTTGAATTGTGGAAAGATGTATTGCAGTCTCAACCCCTATTACCTGGGAATGTGATCTTATTTGGAGACAGGATCTTCACAGATGCAATTAAGTTAAGATGAAGTCATTAATGTGGGCCCTAATCCACTATGACTGGTGTCCTTTATAAGAAGAGGAAAATACCATGTGAAGACAGATACACAGGGAGGACACTGTGTCACAGCAGGGGCAGAGGTTGGAGTTGATGCAGCTACAAGCCACAGAATGCCAAGGAACGCTGGCTACCCTCAGACACAGGGAAGAGGCAAGGAAGGGTTCTGCCCAGAGTCTCAGAGGCAGCCTGGCCCTCCTCACATCTTGGTTCTGGGCCCTCGTTGTTAACAAATGGCAACCCGAGGAAACTAAGGCAGTAAGCAGATTTTAATGCCAAATAATTCCTATTTTTAATCATAATTTTAGGAATAAAGGGAAAACATTTATTCTCAACATCTTAGGTAAAGGGAAGCCCCTCAAAGACAGTTGCTATGTCTTATTTATTCTTCCGCTCATGTAGTTTACAGAACTGTGCGTGGCGTACTTTGGACACTCAGTGATTATTGGCTGTACAAAGGAGACAACCACGTGGAAGATTTGAGTCAAATCCTGACTCAGAGAGGCTAGAACCTGAACCTACACAATTCTGAAGTAATTATCTTTGGAGGGAAACTGTCTGTCATCTTAATTTTGGGAACTGTGTGACAGTCACATAATGTTTTCAGAGGTAAAACACAGAAAAACGGAGTCACATGAAATTTTACACTATGACTTTTGTTTTAAATATAAATCCAGGCAGCTCTAGCAACATTTTAATAAGGGTTCACACTCCTGAAATTTTGCTTTTAAACAAAATTTGACCCAAAGCTATGGGAACAGTTGAGGAACCCAAGATGAAGGTCTTTGAGCAAATCAGCCGCTCACCCCTATTTTAAAAGGTGACTCTGACAATTAATTTGATTCTTAGATGGTACAAGTTTAGGCACATTTTGCCTTTGGTTTCAACTTATTGTATCAATAATTCCTAGTTACATGAACATGCTAGAATGAACAGATGAATATCCTTGGTTTTCTCAGGTACTGTGGGTGGTAGATGTGTTCAGGCACACACACACACACACACACACACACACTTTTTTTTCAATTGCAGCTTTTTAAAAAATTGTACTTTAGATTCTGGGATACATGTGCAGATCATGCAGGGTTGTTGCATAGGTGCATACATAACCAGGTGGTTTGCTGCCTCCATTCCCCCTTCATCTATATCCAGCATTTCTCCCCACGTTATCCCTCCCCACCCTCCCCACCCCTCACTGTCCCTCCTCTACCCCCACACAACTGACCCCAGTGTGTGATGCTCCTGTCCCTGAGTCCACGTGTCCTCATTGTTCAACACCTGCCTATGAGTGAGAACATGTGGTGTTTGATTTTCTGATCTTGTGTCAGTTTACTTAGAATGATGATTTCCAGATTCATCCATGTCCCTACAAAGGACACAAACTCATCATTTTTCATGGCTGCATAGTATTCCATGGTGCATATGTGCCACAGCTTCCTTATCCAGTCTATCATTGATGAGCATTTGGATTGGTTCCAAGTCTTTGCTATTGTAAACAGCACCACTATGAACATGCGTGTACATATGTCTTTATAATAGAATGATTTATAATCCTTTGGGTATATACCCAGTAATGAGATTGCTGGGTTAAATGGAATTTCTATTCTAGGTCCTTGAGGAATCGCCACACTGTCTTCCACAATGGTTGAACTAATTTACACTCCCACTAACAGTGTAAAAGTGTTCCTATTTCTCCACATCCTCTCTAGCATCTGTTGTCTCCAGATGTTTTAATGAATGCCATTCTAACTGGTGTGAGATGATACCTCAATGTGGTTTTGATTTGCATTTCTCTAATGACCAGTGATAATGAGCCCTTCCTGTCACCTTACATTAAATTAACTCCAAATGGATTAAATATTTAAACATAAGACCTAACAGCATAAAAACCCTAGAAGAAAACCCAGGCAAAACCATCCAGGACATAGGCGTAGGCAAGGACTTGATGACTAAAACACCAAAAGCAATGGCAACAAAAGCCAAGATAGACAAATGGGATCTAATTAAACTTCAGAGCTTCTGTACAGCAAAAAAACAATCATTAGAGCGGACTGGAAACCAACAGAATTGGAAAAAGGTTTTGCAATCTACCCAACTGACAAAGGGCTAATATCCAGAATCTACAAAGAACTAAAACAGATATACAAGAAAAAAAAAAACCCATTCAAAAGTGGGCAAGGGATATGAACAGACACTTCTCAAAAGAAGACATATATGAGGCCAACAAACATATGAAAAAATGCTCATCATCACTGGTCAATTGCATCATTGTTAATGTATTAGTTTTCTGCAATTTTTTTTAAATTTTGAAATAATTCTAGACTTACAGAAAACTTGCAAGAATGATACAAGGACTTTTCACCAAGATTCCTCAGATTTATATCTAAATCCTTCAGTGTCAATTTCCAAAAGACGAGGACATTTCCTATAACCACAGTACAATTAATAAAACAGAAATTAACATTCGTATGATGCTATTATCCAACTGATAGACTTTCTTCAAATTTCATCAATTGTTTCCTTCATCTGGACTAGGAGCCAATCTAGGATCACACATTGCATTTAATTTGTGTCCGTTTAGCCTCCTTTCATCTGGAGGAGTTTTTAAACCATTGTTTTCATAACCTTGAGACTTTTGAGTACAGGTTGATTATTTTGTAGCATGTCACTCAACTTAGATTTTTCTGATTTTTTTTTTTTTTTAATGATGAGATGCAGATTTGGGATTTCTGGCAAGAAAGTCACAAAAATGATGCTGTGAGCATTTCATTTCTTCTATCTTGAGGACAATCCTGCCTAATTGTCCCATGACTGGTACACATTGTTATGAGCTGAGTCATGTTCCCCAAAATTCCTATGTTGAAGCCCTAACCCCTAGTTTCTCAGAATGTGATAGTATTTGGGGACAAGATCTTTAAAGAGGTGATTAAGTTAAAATGAAGTCATTAGGGTAAGCCCTAGTCCAACATGATTGATGTTTTTATATGAAGAGGAAATCTGCTGGGTGCGGTGGCTCACGCTTGTAATCCCAACACTTTGGGAGGCTGAGGTAGGTTGATTACTTGAGGTCAGGAATTTGAGACCAGCCTGAGTAACATGGTGAAACCCATCTCTACTAAAAATACAAAAGTTAGCTGGGTGTGGGAGCACACCTCTGTAATTCCAGCTACTTGAGAGGCTGAGGCATGAGAATTGCTTGAACCTAAGAGGCAGAGGTTGCAGTGAGCTGAGATTGCACCACTGCACTCCAGCCTGATCATGATGGAGTGAGACTGTCTCAAAAAAAAAAAAAAAAAAAGGACAAACATGTACAAACAGAAGATTCTATGAAGACCTGGGGAGAGAGTGGCTGTCTGCAAGCCAAGAAGAGAGATCTGGAAGAACAGTGCATTTTCTCATGGCCCCCAGAAAGAAAAAGCCCTCCCGATATCTTGATCTTGAACTTCCAGCCTTCAGAAGTATGGGAAAATAATTTTCTGTGATTCAAGTCACCCAGTCTGTGGTACTATGGCAGCCCTTGCAAACTAACACACATGTTAATGTTGATCACCTGGTTAGATGGTGTCTATCAATTTCCTTTATTGTAAAGTTATTTTATTTTTCTTTGTGAGTGATAAGTGTGTTGTGGGGAGAGACTTTGAGACTACAGATCTCCTGTTCTCCATTATGCCTTCAGGCCACACAATTCAGCATTCACTGATGATTCTTTTTTTTTTCCCTCACCACCCCCACATCCTTTCCTGAAAGTCCCCAAAGTCCATTTTACCATTCTTATGACTTTGCATCTTATAGCTTAGCTCCCACTTATGAGTGAGAACATACAAGGTTTGGTTTTTCATTCCTGAGTTACTTCACTTAGAATAATGGTCACCAATTCCAACCAGGTTGCTGCAAATACCATTATTTCATTCCTTTGTAAGGTTAAGTAGCATTCCATGGTGTATATAAATAACATTTTCTTTTTCCATTCGTTGATTGATGGGCATTTGGGCTCATCCCGTATTTTTGCAATTGCAAATTGTGCTGCTATAAACATGCATGTGCAAGTATCTTTTTCATATAATGACTTCTTTTCCTCTGGGTAGATACCCAGGAGTGGGATTGCTGGATCAAATGGTAGATCTACTTTTAGTTGTTTAAGGAATCTCCACACTGTTTTCCATAGTGGTTGTACGAGTTTACATTCCCACCAATGGTGTGAAAGTGTTCCCTTTTCACCACATCCATGCCATTGTCTATTATTTTTTGATTTTTTGATTATGGCCATTCTTGCAGGAGCAAGATGTTATCTCATTGTCGTTTTGATTTGCATTTCCCTGATGTTGAGCATTTTTTCATATGTTTGTTGGCCCATTCATATATCTTCTTTTGAGAATTGTCTATTCATGTCTTTAGCCCACTTTTTAATGGGATTGTTTGTTTTTTTCTTGATGACTTATTTGAGTTCTTTGTAAATTTTGGATATTTGACCTTTGTCAGATGTATAGATTGCAAAGATTTTCTCCCACTCTGTGGGTTGTATGTTTACTCTGCTGATTATTTCTTTTGCTGTGCAGAAGCTTTTTAGTTTAATTAAGTTCCATATATTAATCCTTGTGTTGCATTTGCTTTTGGATTCTAAGTCACAAAGTCTTTGCCTAAGCCAATGTCTAGAAGTGGTTTTCCAATGTTATCTTCTAGATTTTTTATTTCAGGTCTCAGATATAAGTCTTTGATTTATCTTGAGTTGAATTTTGTATAAGGTGAGAGATGAAGATTCAGTTTCTCCTCTATATGTGGCTTTCCAATTATCCCAGCACCATTTGTTAAATAGGGTGTCCTTTCACCACTTTATGTTTTCGTTTGCTTTGTTGAAGAGCAGTTGACTGTAAGTAATTTTTTTTCTGGGTTCTCTATTCTGTTCCATTGATCTATATGCCTGTTTTTATACCAGTGCCTTGCTGTTTTGGTGACAATGGCCTTGTAGTGTAGTTTGAAGATGGGTAACGTAATGCTTCCTGATTTGTTCTTTTTGCTTAGTCTTACTTTGGCCATGTAGACTCTTGTTTGGTTCCATATGAATTTTAGAATTTTTTTTTTTAGTTCTGTGAAGAATGGTGGTGGTATAATATTTTGATGGGAATTGCACTGAATTTATAGATTGCTTTTGGCAGTATGGTCATTTTCACAATATTGATTCTACCCATTCATGAGAATGGGATGTGTTTCCATTTGTTTGTGTCATTGATGATTTCTTCCAGTAGTGCTTTGTAGCTTTCCTTGTAGAAGTCTTTCACCTCCTTGGTCAGTATATTTTTAAGTATTTTATTTTATTTGCAGCTATTGTAAAAGGGGTTGGGTTCTGGATTTGATTCTCAGCTTTGTTGTTGTTGTATAGCAGTGCTACTGATTTGTGTACACTAATTTTGTATCCTGAAACTTTGCTGAATTTATTTACTACTTCTAGCTTTTTGGATGAGTCTTTAGGGTTTTCTAGGTATGCAATCACATTAGCAAACAGTGACTGTTTGGCTTCCTGTTTACTGATTTGGATGCCCTTTGTTTCTTTCTCTTGTCTGATTGCTCTGGCTAGGACTTCCAGTACTATGCTGAGTAGAAGTGGTAAAAATGGGTATCCTTGTCTTGTTCCAGTTGTTAGTGGGAATGCTTTCAACTTTTCCCTGTTCAGTATAATATTGGCTGTGTGTTTGTCATAGATGGCTTTTATTACCTTATGTCCCTTCTATGCCAAGATTGCTGAGGGTTTTAATAATAAAGGGATGCCAGATTTTATCAAATGCTTTTCTTTGTGACTATTGAGATGATCATGTGATTTTTGTTTTAAATTCTGTTTATGTGGTGTATCGCATTAAGTAACTTGTGGATGTTAAACTATCCTTGTATCCCTAGTATGAAATCCACTTGATATGGTGGATTATCTTTTCGACATGCTATGGATTTGGTTAGCTAGTATTTTGTTGAGGATTTTGCATCTCTGTTCATCAGGGATATTTTTCTGTTTTCTTTTTTGTTACATCCTTTCCTGGTTTTGGTATTAGGGTGATGCTGATTTCATAAAATGATTTAGAAAGTGTTCCCTCTTTATCTTTTGGAATAGTTTCAATAGGATTAGTACCAATTCTTCTTTGAATATCTCATAGAATTCAGTTGTTAATCCATGTGGTCCGGGACTCTTTCTTTGTTGGTAATTTTTAAACTACCATTTCAATCTCACTGCTTGCTATTGGTCTGTTCATAGTCTCTATTTCTTCCTGATTTAATCTAGGTGGGTTTTATATTTCCAGAAATTTATCCATCTCCTTTAGGTTTTCTAGTTTATATGTGTAAAGGTGTTCATAGTAGCCTTGGATGATCTTTTGTATTTCTGTGGTGTCAGTTGTAATATTGCCCATTTCATTTCTAACTGAGTTTACTTGGATCTTCTCTCTTCTTTTCTTGGTGAATCTCACTAATGGTCTATCCATTTTATTTCTGTTTTTGAAGAATCAGCTTTATGTTTCATTTATCTCATACTTTTTTTTGGTTTTAATTTCATTTAGTTCTGATGTGATATTTGTTACTCCTTTTCTTCTTCTGAGTTTGGGTTTGGCTTGTTCTAGTTTCTCTAGCTCCTTGAGGTGTGACTTTAGATTATCTATTTGTGCTCTTTGAGACTTTTTAATGTAGGCACTTAATGCTGTGAACTATCCTTTTAGCACACCTTTGCTGTATCCCAGAGGATTTGATAGGTCATGTCACTAGTATCATTCAGTTCAATACCCTCATAATAGAAAACAAGTTGAAAAGGAAGAAGAAAAGATCATTAATTACAGAATACATGAAAGCATGTATTTAAAATACACAATAATCTACATATAAATTATTAAAATCAGTAAGTGAATTTTAGCTGGGACAACAGATATAGGTCAATACCCTTCAGGAAACACCTAGAAAATGAAATTTAAAACAGATCCTTCTGATTCTACAGATGCTAATAATAGCATCAAATTCTTAGAAGTAAACACAACAAAAATGTGCAAGATCTCTATACATAAAACTAGTGAACACTATTGAAACAAATTAAAGAAAATCTAAATACAGTAATGCAATGTATGATGTTTTGGTCAACAATAGACTGCATGTACAATGTGCAATGGTGGTTCCATAACATGTCAGTAGCAGATCACAGCCCACAAGCAGCACAAAATTGTGGTGGATGCACTCCACAGCTCCATGTATCGACCACATGCAAGGATTGACACCTCAGTGAAGGCAACAATGAAAGTGTTTGGACATGTCAAAAGGGGAGGGAAGGAATGAGCTGAGTGGTGGCTGTCTTGCCAACAGGGGTCAGCTAAGCTTGTTTGTTCATCTAGCTGGTGTTCTCATCCTGAGCTTGGTTGGAGCCACACTTCCAATGGAGACAGTCACATTCATCACTCATACATGGACACAACCTACAACTTGCAGCCACACATACGACTGTGCCTGTGACAGATCCAAAGAAGTATATACAGTAGGAAAGTTATTCAGGCCATAATGGTCCCAATAGTCAGTTGACTCAGAAAACTGGGCAAGGAGTTTTATTGCTTTTGGGACATGTAGGCAGTGATGCAAATGGTACCTTAGGCCTGAAAGACAATCGGCTACGCCTAAAAGAGATTAAGCATATAAGTGCTTATTCATAACATAAATAATGTGAACCCATAAAGCTATTGTTACCATGTTTCCTTCTGTAGGGACCAAGCCGATGGTGTGGATGAAGTTTGACCTGGATTGGAGCTACATGGAGAATGCTGCCCCAGGGTTGGGTGTGGATGGGGAGGCAGTGAGTACAGTGAGGGAGAAGCCAATCTGATACTTTGTGGAAGAGGAAAAATCATAATATTACTGCTTCTTGGCCCCAAAGGACTGGGATGACACGATGTTGATTATTTCTCTCATTTCTCCCTGCAGTCATGGGAACTGGCTAACCGTGATTGTCAAGATGGAGGCTGGGATTAAATTCTTGCCCCAATTGTTTTGCCCTCCATGCTCATGAATGCCGAATATTAGTTATGTGCATAAATAAAAAAGTTTTTTCACTGACCCCCCTCTTCTGACAAATGCATGTGAAATGGGCAGACTTACAGTTGACCTTTGAACAACATGGAGGTTAGGGGGCACCAGCACCACCCCCAAACATATGTACAGTCGAAATCTGCTGATAACTTTTGACTTAGCCAGAACTTAACTACTAATAGGCTACTGTTGACCAGGAGCCCTCTTCATAGCATAAATAATTTGCACATATGTCTATGTTACATGTATTATATACTGTATTCTTACAATAAAATAAGCTAAAGAAAAGAATGTGTTATTAAGAAAATCATAAAGAAGATAAATATATTTACTCTTCATTAAGTGGAAGTGGATCATCATAAAGGCCTTCATCCTTGTTGTCTTCATGTTGAAAAGGCTGAGGAGGAAGAGGAAGGGGAGGAGTTGGTCTTGCTGTCTCAGGGGTGGCACAGGTAGACGAAAATCCATGTATAAGTGGACCCGCACAGTTCAGATCCAGGTTGTTCAAGGATCTGTTGTATTTCCCTTCACAGGTTTTCTGTCCACTTTTCAGGGGAAGCAACATCAGAATGGGAACTTTTAGTGTCTCTTTTGCCTCCTCTTCCCCCAAGGAAAGAGCTAATACAAGTGGTGAGAACCTACTACTGTTTTTAAGGTCTGTGCTGTCCAAGAGTGGGGTTATGGGGCCTCAAACACAAACCCCAGGGCTCAGCTTCTTCTGTTTTGTGCTGCCTCTCTCATGAATGAGTAAAATGTCCCCAGATCCCCTGGCTCCCATGCCACGAGCAATCCAGGGCAAGTCTGTCTCTTCCTTTTACTCTTCTGAAGTCCTCTGCAGGGAGACCCAGCGACTCTATCTGGAACTGGAGAGGGACCCCAAAGAGAAGGAGATTTCCCTCTTTCAGAGTCAGGTCTAGGGAGCCCCATTGCAGCCTCAAATCCAATCTACATCTTTCCATCTAAATACTGCCAAATCTCCTATTAAAGCTACCATTTTGACCCCCACTGGGTTATGTGCCATACTCTGGGGAGAATCACCTTGAACGTAATCCTACAGGAAGAAGAACATCTGTCTCTGCCTCTTCAGATGTTTTTGCTCCCAGCGGCTGGATGTGCATTCACTGGCACTTTGACAAAAGCAGGACATTCTGTGAATCACCATGTTGCAATCATAAAAAGTTCCATTTTTAAGCATGTCATCTTTGTCTTCTGGATTCCTAAAACATACGTCTCAAATCCTTTAGGTAAATGGATATAACAGAACACCATTACAACCGTGAGTAGCGATAAGCAAAAGAAAGGAAACAGAAAACCCACAGCAGAGGCAGAATTGAGCAATCCAAGCAAACAGGCGTGAACAGAAGCACCATATATAACGCGGACTTGTGTTTGAACAGCCCCCTGAGCTCCTCAGAGAAAAGTGCTACCTGAAATATAGATAAGATAGATATTTTCCACACATTCCTCATATCCTTTTTCCCATCTTGGTTACAAAATATGTAGGTCTTCAGCTTACTCCTTAACCAGAATTATACTGAGGAGACCTCAAAACAGTTCCTCTTGGGAACTCCGGTGCTGACCTGCCGGTATCTCCTAAGACTACCTTGTTTTTCCATCAGTTCTGATGCCTGAGCTTTGTGCAATTGAGATCTCTGGGTTTTTGGAAGCAGAACCTGAGGAAAATGAGGTCCATCCTTGTCAATCCGGGACCTCATTCAGAGTGGTGACTTGGAACATCATTCATCTTATACCAAGGCACACGTCTG
This sequence comes from Aotus nancymaae, assembly GCF_030222135.1. Taxonomy (NCBI): domain Eukaryota; kingdom Metazoa; phylum Chordata; class Mammalia; order Primates; family Aotidae; genus Aotus; species Aotus nancymaae. Next base: position 4,009,562 of record NW_026988412.1, on the reverse strand, counting down.
CAGTCACGGTGATGGAAATTACTGTTAGAAAACCAGACTACAATCTTCTAACATGAATTGCAAGTGGTTCTGTGAATTCTACATTGGTGAGGCTAAGAGATTTGGAACGCTGCCCACATCGTCACTCGCTGCCTATTCTCCTGAGTACGCTCAGCATTTGAGTCCCCAGCAACTGTCAGGAAAAGGGACTGATAAGAGGATGATTTTGCCACAAAATAGAAAAAGGACAGTAACAGGCACATGTCTCTTGGGTAGCCTCTGAACCCTGAGAAAGGAAGACCCGTGGATATTTCTATGAACTTCTGACCACACTACAAATGTAAACATTTGTGCTTCTTCTAACATGTTCTTGGTTAACTCAGTGTTCATAATCAATATTTATATCAGATTTTCTGCAAATGTTTATCTTTCCTAGTATCAGATCTCCTAAAACCTCTGGGCTTTTTGGCCTCTTGGGGAATGAATCTGATTTCACATTGGGCTGGATATGCAGTATTTAAGCAGTTGTATTAACCCAGTTTATTAAACATTTTTCCTATCCTTGTTCATATTGGATGATCCTTTTATAATAAATTAAGTAGTGCTTTTTTCAGGCTTGTCTATTTTATTCACTTAGTTTGCACCTTTGCACACTGATTTGATCTTTTTCTTCTCTAGAATATTTTGATATGTCATTATAGGCCACTTTCCTCTACCTCGCTCTTTTCTTTCAAAGTTCTAGTTCTTATTGCTCATTTACTATTCCTGACGAGAAAACAGGAGACAGAAGATAGGTGTGAAGAAATTGTAGATCATATAAGATTCTACACGGGTTAATCACATAGTTAATTCATTTCTTGTCTTTCATTCAAAATTAACGCTTTTCTTTCTTGCTTCTCCTCCTTCTTCTTCCCTCTCTGTTTTCATTCTCTCTTCCTCTGTTATCCACTTATATTCTGAAGCTTTTACTTCCCAAATGTTGGTTTGTTGGTTTCCTGTTGGGTCTTTTCTATGATCACCATTTCTTGTTTTAGAGGTAATTACAATAAAGGTTAGCACAGGTACAGGAAAGCGCACATGGTAAATAGTCTTAAGTACAGCTTGATGAATTGTTATGAAGGTGTAGATCCATGTAACTACCATAGAGATCAAGAATCTAATAAGACTTTCTCACGTCCCTTCCCGGTCTACACCCCATCTCTACCCAGAACTAACCGCCATCCTGACTTCTATCACTATGTATTGGTTTGTTTGTTCTTCACCTTCAAATAAATGGACTCATCCTGTGAGCACTCGTTTGTGTCTGGCTTCTTTCGCTTATCATTACATCTGTGAGATCCACTCATGTTTTATGGGTACCAGTAGTTTGTTCTTTTTTATTGCAGTGTAGTATATTATAAAAGTAAACCATAATTTGGGCTAATAGGCCACAATTTGGCCTGGGCGCAGTGGCTCACACTTGTAATACCAGCACTTTGGGAGGCTAAGGCAGATGGATTACAAGGTCAGGAGATTGAGATCATCTTGGCCAACATGGTGAAACCCGTCTCTACTAAAATACAAAAAAAAAAAAAAAAAAAAAAAATTAGCCAGGTATGGTGGTGGGGGCCTGTAGTCCCAGCTACTCTGGAGGCTGAGGCAGGGGAATTACTTGAACCAGGAAGGTATAGGTTGCAGTGAGCCGAGATTGCACCATCACACTCCACTCTGGCGACAGAGCAAGACTCGGTCTCAAAAAAAAAAAAACAAAAAAAAAAACACCAAAAAAACCCAAAACCCATAATTTTTTAATTCTCCTATTGATGAGACAATCATATTCTTATATAGCATTTTAGTAAGCTTTACTACTTACAAATAATACCCTATAATTAAAATAGAGATCTTTGCATCATGTTAAAAAAAAAACTGGCCTGGCACGATGGCTCACGCCTATAATCCCAGCACTTTGGGAGGGCTGGGGGGTGGATCACGAAGTCAAGAGATCGACACCATCCTGGTCAACATGGTGAAACCCCGTCTCTACTAAAAATACAAAAACTAGCTGAGCATGGTGGCGCGTGCCTATAGTCCCAGCTACTCGGGAGGCTGAAGCAGGAGAATTGCTTGAACCCAGGAGGCAGAGGTTGTGGTGAGCCAAGATCGCGCCGTTGCACTCCAGCCTGGGTAACAAGAGTGAAACTCTGTCTCAGAAAAAAACACAAAAAACAAAAAAATCCTTTTTAGTTCCGTCAATTTCTAGCTCTAACTCTCTCAGCAAAATAATAAGACAACTACCAAACTGGGACCCTTTGCAGTTCATCATTACAGAATTGACTGAAGTGTATCTTCTCACTTGTGAAATAAGCATCTTTTTCTTTATTTTATTGTGACATTGAGATACTGAAGCTTATATATATTTTCCTCAGAGTTCCACTGGTAATCAGGAAAGAATTGTAGTCAGAAAAGACAGAGAAGACAGTCAAAACTGGTTTGAGTGCCTTGAACATTTATTCCTTAATTACATTTCAGGTAACAATTTTCTTCCCTATATAGAGAGTTTCAGGTGATATGAAATAGTTAAAATGAAGAAGTCTATGTAAATTTTAAGACAATGAGTAATTCATGATCATTTCCCATGATCACTTGAGATAGAAAGGGGGCCAAAGGTTTGACAGCCGGCAAAACAGGTTCCCTGAAGGCAGGACCGGACAGACACTGCCCTATTTTCTTTGGAAGCCATTTGTCACTGTCAAACACACATAGTGGCCTCTCTTTTAGCTCTATTCAAACAGGAATATAATTTGCATCCTGACATTTCCCTGAAAACAGCAAGTTTCATTTGTTACCTGGGTGGTTTTCAAGCTTCATATCCACTGTTGTAAAGGTGAGTTGAGCTTTTTAAGAGTGGTATTGTTCAGCAATGTTATTTCCTCATGAAAACCTGTAACTTGACTTTTCAAGCTTATATCCCTTCACATCCTCTTGCTGTCTTCATGAAACTTGACAATTATTTATTTTTGTATTCTATGCTTATTGAGTTCAATTTCCTTCTTTAAATAATCACATTAGTATTCATGTTTATGATTGTGGGTCACTGATTCTTCAACTATTACTGTTCATTCATATCTCTTCTTATAAAAGAAGGTAATATTTTAAATATATGAATCAAAGGTGATATTAAGATCATCTTTTAGAACAACAATCCAGTGCTCAGCTTTGAATGGAAATTACAGTTTAGCCATGACAGAACTGCAGTTTCATTATAACTGGGAATAAAATGAGTTGTTTTTCACATAAGGTAGGAAAATATGGGAGAATTAAGAGACTTACATATTAGAAGAACGGTAAGAAAGTGGCTACTAAATTATTACATGTGTATATCTCATCCAGCCTTTCCTTAAAATAATTCCTAAAACTATGAAAGAGAAAGACTTGTGAAGTTGAATTACTTTTTTTTTTAAATTCTTATAAAGGAAGAGTACCTAGGTTGTAGAAATAGTAGAAAATAAACACAATTTTACAACAGAAGAAAATTCATTTTAAAATATTTATAGCAATTCCTATATTGGAAGTCTGGAATTCTGGAACTTGACGATACCTAGGAGATGTTTTAGTTCAGCGGTTGGCAGACCATGGCCCCTGTGCCAAATCTAGCCTGCTACTTGTTTAGGTGAATAAGATTTGATTGGAGCCCAGCCACACGCATGTGTTTGTAGTTTGTCTATGGTGGCTTTCATACTACATGACATAGTTGAGTAGCTGTGACAGAGACCAAATGGCCTGCAAAGCCTAAAATAATTGCTATCTGGCCCTTTACAGAAAATGTTTTCTGATACTTGGTCTAGCTCCCAGTAGAGAGTTGATTATGCAGGAAAGGGTTCTTGAAAATACTGTGATGTGCCCGGGCCTTCCCCGCCAGAGCTTACAGTGTAATTGGAAAAGTTAAGTCATGGACATTAGTACAATCTGGAGGAAGAAAATGATTATAGTGCCCTGGAAAATAGAAACGGCTTCAGGATTTCAGTGGGGCTTTGGTGAAGGCACCATGGAGAAGTTTAAGCTCAGTTTGATGGATGGATAGGATTCAACTATGCCCAAATGTCTCTAGAATATTCCTGTTCAAAGGAACATCGATAAGAATGGCTGAAAGATGGGAAAGCACCATGAACCCATGAGGACCACCAAGCAGATCAACTGGGCATGTGCAAGAGTAGGCTGGGGGATACATCCAAATGACAGGGCTGGGACACCTGAATGTAGGTTGAGAATGATGTCTTTCATGTCATAGGCATAGAAGGGGCTGGAGGAAAACATTGTCATTATAGTGGCTTAAAATATATCCACAAACCCTTCGATACTTTGAAAAGATGAGACTGAATTCCTCTCCCTTAGGTGTGGAATGGATTGGATTTGGTGAGTTGCTTCTAAAGACAGAGTCATGTGAGGATGATGGTGGCTAATTTTCAAGACTAAGTGATGAAAGGCACCATGGCTTTCTTCTTGCCGTCTCTTGGGCCACTTGCTCTGGGGGACTCCATGTGCCCTATCCTGTGGATACAAAGGTAGTCCTATGGAGAGACCCATGGATTGAAAACCTGAGTCTTCCTGCTAACAGTCAGCAAGGAATGGAGGTCTCCTGACAAGGGCCATGTGAGTCAGCCTTCCTGGAGGCAGATCTTCCAGCCCAGGTTGCGCTGTCAGGTAACTGTGGCTGTAGCTGACAGCTTGACTACAGCCTCATGACATATCCTGATCTAGAACAACCCAGTTAAGCCACTCCTGGATTCTTGATGCTCAGAAACTTTGTAAGATATTTATAGTTTTAAGCCACTAAGTTTTGGGGAAATTTGTTATACAGCAATAGATAATGAATAGAGGTGACTGCATTCAATGGCATGTGCTCTGTGCAGTGCCCCATGGGAGACCTTCAGGCTTCATGGAATGTAGCAGCACACAGGACAGACCTTGCTAAGGAGTGACAACCATGCACATTCAATCCCATAGTAGTCCAGGAGAAGGGGGATTATGACACTCACTTGTTGCTCTTCTTATAGTGTTCCTGACACACCAATAACCTCCTACCTCTGTCCCCCTGGGATTCCAGGACTGTTTCCAGTACTCCTCATCGTAGAGTTTATTTCTACAAAGCCCGCCCACGGTACAGATGAAAGCTGAAACACAGAGGCTGAGAAGTCTAGGGACCTACAGCTCCTAAATGACAGGGTCAGGACCTCAACCTGGCCAGTTGACTCCAGGCCAAAGTTGTCCTTGGCCCTTTTTTGAGAAGCTAAATATATCTCTGCTTACAAATTCAAAGGAAAGTGATTCAAAACTTCCTCCCTCAAATGTCTTGATTTTAGGATTCACAGGTAGAAATGAAATGAGTGGAAAAAGCACTGATTTCATGTGAGAAGGGGTTCCAAAAAAGGTAGCAGATTTATTCACTCAATCATTTATTTATTAAATATGACAATCAGGCCATTGAGATAGTGATTCAGATAAGAAATGATTCTTATCTCTCCCAAGCTCAAAATGAGAGACTTGTTATGTGAGAAAGGCTAAAATAGAGGTATCAACACAGTGCTACCTCTAGGCAGGAAATAACACAAAGAACACACACACACCCCATACACACACATACACACTCTTTTTTCTACCTCAACAAACTTAGGCTGTGGATTACCCACTGCATGCTTCATGGTCTCCAAAACATGGGACATTCTCTTTTGTGTTTTTTCCCTGTAATGGCCAAGAAGATAATTTCTTTTTTTATTAATTTTTTTATTTCCATAGGTTATTGGGGAACAGGTGGTGTTTGGTTACATGAGTAAGTTTTTCGATGGTGATTTATGAGACTTTGGTGCACTCATCATTCGAGAATTATACACTGCATCCAATTTGTTGTCTTTTATCCCTTACCCCCTTTCTACCCTTTCCCCTTGAGTCCCCAAAGTCTATTGTGCCATTCTTAGGCCTTTGCATCCTCATAGCTTAGCTCCCATATATGAGTGATAACATATGATGTTTGGTTTTCCATTCTTTAGTTACTTCACTTAGGATAATAGTCTCCAATCTCATCCAGGTTGCTGCGAATGCCATTCATTCATCAGGAAGAGAATTTCTTCGTTAATTCAGCTTGACTTTTAAAACTTTTAAGGAAAAGTTAAGGGTTGGTTATATGTAAGGTATAAAGTTCATGTCATTAAAAGGTGGTTGTCTATATGGCATGATCTGAGGCCCCACTGGCTTAAATATCTCATCATTTACTTGTCAAAGCTCATGAATATCCAGCATGAGAGATGCAGTTCCTTGGGGGATGGAGGGCATTGAGGACTCGCAGACTTTCCTCTTAAGGGCATCTGCTGCTGCATAGTGTCAGGCTTAAGTCTTAGCATCCACACCTTGTCAGGGCTTAGGTGACAGCTAACTGTGATCAAGGCTTTCTGGGGACTGAATGAAGAACTGGGATGGCACAAGTAATGAAGGAGGGTGAGAGGCTGATGGGGTCATGACAGGAGATGTCAGGGGTTGTCAGAGCCCAAACTCCCCTGCTTTGTCTGGAGCTAGCTGCACCAAAAAGTCGAGACTGCTGGTTTGTTTTGAATCAGGTGTGGTACAATCCGTTGTCCAGTGGACCAGGGTTGTCATAGAGGCCCAGGTCTCCTAAGACCCAATAAAGGTATACTGTTTTTGGTGATGTGTGACCTAGTTACATGTTCAAATGATCATTCTCTTGGACAACAGGTAAAAAAGTGCCTTGCCAGGCCAGGCGCGGTGGCTCAAGCCTGTAATCCCAGCACTTTGGGAGGCCGAGGCGGGTGGATCACGAGGTCAAGAGATTGAGACCATCCTGGTCAACATGGTGAAACCCCGTCTCTACTAATACAAAAAAATTAGCTGGGCATGGTGGCGCGTGCCTGTAATCCCAGCTACTCAGGAGGCTGAGGCAGGAGAATTGCCTGAACCCAGGAGACGGAGGTTGCAGTGAGCCGAGATCGCGCCATTGCACTCCAGCCTGGGTAACAAGAGCGAAACTCCGTCTCAAAAAAAAAAAAAAAAAAAAAAGGTGCCTTGCCATAAGCTTCCTTCCCACCACATTTAAGGAGTTTTCTATTGGTCAGTGAGGTATTATTTCTCTAGTATTAATTTTCTGTGCATCCTTGTAGAATTATTTTATTTATTTGTAAGTGATAAGGTCTCACTTTGCTGCCCAGGCTGGAGTGCAGTGGCACAATCATAGCTTCCCGCAGCCTTGAATTCTGGGCTCAAGTGGTCTTTTCACCCCACCCTCCCAGCTGCTGCTGGGACCACAGGTGTGTACCACCATGCCTGGTTCTTATAGAATGTATAGAATGACTTTACCTGGAGCATTGGTAGATATTTTTATATCACCTTTCAACATTATGTATCAGTTATGAAAGTCACCTTCTATTATAGTAATACTGGTTTTCTACTTATGATAGTGATGTAGAGTTTCAATTTAAAATATACTTAAGTAAGAAAGCAACTAGATTTAATGGCATATTTTAATTAAATACTAGCTGAACCGTCAAGGTGCTAAGCAAATGACTGATATTTGATGGAATGAGAAATATTAATTTCAAAACTTATTCTGGTAGAAAAGGAGCAAAATTAACTTTGAAACAGCACTTTGTCCAAGCTGAACTGGATGCAGTGAGATTTTTGTTTTTAACTCTGAACACCCTTACCTTATTCAGGTTTTGCTTTGTGAGGAGGAGTTATAGGAATCCTGGCATATCTCTGAAAGAGGTATAAGTTTTGGAGTCAAGTCAAGCTGGGTTTGAATTCTAATTTCTCTACTCACTGATTTGAAATCTTGCTCTCACTCAGACCTCAGTGTCATCATCTGTAAAACGGGTTAGCAGTTCTGGGAAGGTTTGTGGTAAGAGAAAAACGAGGAAATGTTTGCAAATACTGAGCACGCAATCAATACTTGGTAATCAGTGGCTGCCAGTATTACCTCCTTGTCTGACGTTCACGAGGTGCCTGGAGTCGCGGCCATTCGGCTGCACGCCTCCTGGCTTTGTGGACAGTTATTTTGGGAGAAGAGTGGGGGCTTGTGGGTGTTTCAGGTGTGTGTCTAGGCCGTGCTCAGCCGGCATGACTGCTGTGTGTTGCACGCTTTTTGTGCTTTTTACTTTAAATGGCTGTAGGAAAGCAACTCATTTTCTTCATTTGATGTGATTAATGGGTATCCCAGGGAGAGGCCGCACCTGGGAGGAAGCGCGGGCGCCTCCGACCCAGCTCCGCGCACTGCAGCGCCCCCTTCTGGCCCGCGTCCCGCCAGAGTTTGCGCTTGCGTCAATGGCCCTCAAAGGCGCGTTTGCCCTGCTGTTACACGTTTGTACCAGGCATTTTAAGAAGTGCAGGATTATAGCCACACTACCACACAGAGCGTTCTTCCGCTTTCCTGTCGTGCCTGCAGATAAACTTGCTCTGGATTTCCTTTGCCACAGAGAGTGCTAGTCATGGGGGCAGCCCATGTTGGAGGTTTGCTCCTGGAAGGGCTGACCTGGCTGCTGCTGGCTGCCTTATCTTCTGATCAAGGCTCCCTGGCCACTGGAATGTGACCTTCCGACCTCCGGCTGAACAGGGTCAGTGCAATTGCGCCTCAAATGCGCTTTTGGTGAGTCTAAATGGAAGGAATCAGCACAATACAGGTGTGCTGTGATATTCTAGGTTGGCCTTTGATGCTGGAGCTAAAAGACTTCATTTTAAAGTCCCTCAGTGGAGACAGTGAAAGGCTGGCATGGGGATAGGATCTGGAAAAGATGCCTAATAAGCATTGCATTTTGTTAGTAATGATAATAACTTACATTTTAAAAGGTATTCATATACAATGTTATTATGAAATCTGTTTAAAACGAAGCTGATCATTGAAAAAATCAGCTTTAATCCAATTAAATTTTTTTCCAAGGGAGAAACTAAGACTCAAATATTTTCACTGAAAGTAATCAAGAATTTTTTTATGAAAATTTTGAAACACATAGGAAAGATGAAAGATTTCTGCAGGAAACTGTTATACCCACTATTTAGGTTCTCCTACTAACATGGTGCTCTCTCTGACTCATTGTGTGTGTATACATCTATCCAGAGAATGTGGGAATTTTATTTTGATTCACAACTCTCAGAAATTAATTTTGACTTCTAAGAGTTCTTTTGCGCCGTTACTGTAAAACTATCAGAATAATTTAAGATCATGTGATTAACTGTATATTTGATAATAAAAATAAGAACAGTATAAATATTTCCAAAGAACAAAATTTCACCATTGCACAACTTCAGCCTCTTCAGAATTCTGGATCTCAAACAGAATGCAGTTAACTCTTTGAAAATGGAATTGGAAGGGTCTGTCTCTTGATCTAGGGGCTGGTTCCATGAGTGTGTTCAGTTTGTGTGAATTTGTTAAGCTGTAGATTCAATAAGTAGTTTTACAAATAATAAAAATGAAACTGTGTAGCAGTTTTATATTTTGGGAGCAAGAAGTTTGCCTCCTCAGATAGTTTTTCACTTGCCCAGCTGGCCCTGGAATCCCGGCACCTTTCTTTTTTGGACAAGGCATAGCCACTTCTGAACCACTGTTGTCTAACACTGGGCAGTGGGTGTGTCTGGGGATTTCGTAAAAGCCTATGCTTGATTTGGGGTTTAGTATTTCCATTTGTCCAGGTTCATTGTAATTCAATAATGTGAATTCCTTTGCAGGTAAGTGGACTTTTATTCTGTAAGTGGTGCTGAGATGTCCTATTAGTGAGGTGTAAGGAGAAGTGGATTTGAAATCAGGGAGTCCTGGTTTAGCACTAGGAACATAATACAGCTATTTTGTTTTTGTTTTTGACACAGGGTCTCCCTCTGTTGCCCAGGCTGGAGTGGTGTAATCACAGCCATTAAAACCTCTATCTCCTAGACTCAAGCTATTCTCCCACCTCAGCCTCCTGAGAAGCTGGGACTACATTTGTGGGCCACCATGCCTGGCTGATTATTTTATTTTACGTTTGTAGAGAAGAGGTTCTTGCTTTGTTGCCCAGGCTGGTCTTGAACTCCTGGTCTCAAGTGATCCTCCTTTCTTGGCCTCCCATAGCACTGGGATTACAGGTGTGAGCCACAGGGCCTAGCCATGATACAACTTCATATTTATTTATCTTTAATATTTTGTTTTTTTCCAACTTTTATTTTCAGTTCATGAGTACATGTGCAGATGTGCAGATGTGCAGGCTTGTTACGTAGGTAAATGTGTGCCATGGTTGTTTGCTGCACAGATCATCCCAGCACCTAGGTATTAAGCCTGGCATCCATTAGCTATTGTTCCTGATGCTCTCCTTCCTCCCACCCCCACCCGCTTCAGAAGTCCCCAGTGTGTGGTTCTCCCTTATGTGTCAATGAATTCTCATCATTCAGATCCCCCTTATATGTGAGAATATGTGGTGTTTGATTTTCTCTTCCTGTGTTAGTTTGCAGAGGATAATGGCTTCCAACTCCACCCATGTCTCTGCAAAGGACATGATCTCATTGCTTTTTATGGCTGCATACTATGTTCTCTATCTAGTCTTTCACTGATGGGCTTTTTGGTTGATTACATGTCTTTTGCTATTGTGAACAGTGCTGTAATAAACATAGCATGTATGTATATTTATAATAGAATGATTTATATTCCTTTGAGTATATATTCAGTAATGGGATTACTAGGTCAAGTGGTATTTCTGCTTCTGGGTCTTTGAGGAATCACCACACTATCTTCCACAATGGTTGAACTAATTTACACTTTCACCAACAGCGTAAAAGCATTGTATTTTCTCCACCTTGCCAGTATCTGTTGTTTTTTTGACTTTTTAATAATAGTCACTTTGACTGGTGTGAGATGGTTTCTCATTATGGTTTGATTTGCATTTCTCTAATGATCAGTGATGCTGAGCTTTTGTTCATGTTTGTTGGCTGCGTGTATGTCTTCTTTTGAGAAGTATTTGTTCATGTCCTTGGCCCACTTTTTAATGGGGTTGCTTGTTTTTTTCTTGTAAATTTGTTTAAGTTCCTTGTAGATTCTGGATATTAGACCTTTGTCAGATGGATAGATTGCAAAAGTTTTCTCCCATTCTGTAGGTTGTCTTTTCACTCTGATGATAGTTTCTTTTGTTGTGCAGAGGTTCTTGGTTTACATACATCCCATTTGCCATTTTTTTTTTTGCTTTTGTTGCGAGATATAACTTTTAAATGTCATCTCCCCTTTCCCATTACCTTCTGCCTTCCCCTGCAGGGCCCTGGGCCCTGAGTCATAAATGCATGCTTAGGTTTTCTCCAATCATTCTGAGAACTGTGACGGCATGGAGAGGAGGTGGGGACTAGGAGACAATGTTTGGAAGTAAAAAAGCCACAGAGAGGCATAAAAAATAAAAGAGGGGCACTGTAGGAATGTACTGATTGAATTGCTAGAATATCTCTTATTTAGACTTTGGACAGGTAGGAGAAATATCCTTTGCATATTCTTCTTGTCATGGCCAGTAAAAGAAAACCTCCTATGCAACATGAGATTTATGAAAACACAAAAGTGTGACCTCAGGCTCTGAGTGGGAAAGAGAAGCTGGTAAGTTCCATCCTTCTTGCGCCCCTTCAGAGTTTGCCTTGGTTGCGTTCTGTGCCTATTTCCTGACTTGAAGTCCACACTCAGTTATCATCTACTTTCCTGCTCCTGTTTGCAACAAACATCCAGAGATTTTCACAGGTGCCGTCTTGTCTCCCTTCTTTGCTTCATTCCCTTCTCTGTGTTCTCCAGTAGGGCTGTGACCCCCATCACCGCATTGTCTCTCATCAAGGCCACTGGTGGCCTGGTCTTGGCAAAGCTGACGCTAAATCTTACTTGATGTCTGAGCAGTATTTGACTTTGGTGACTACTTTCTTCTTTTTGAAATGCCATCATGATGTGCTCAACTAGGGTTTTTTTTTTTTTTCTGTTGCCCTCACCTCTCCTTCACCCCCTTTCCTGCTAAATGTTGGCATGCCTCAGTCCTTGGCCTTCACATGTACTTTCTCATCTGTTGATGGTCAACAGATCCATAATTTTAAATACCATGTATACTTTATGATTCCTAATTAATTTCTCCAGTCTGTACTTCTCCCCTAAGCACCAGATTCATGCGTGAAACTGCTCCCTTGACACGTCTTTTAGGAAACTCCATCTTAACATAGACTAAGCTTTTTATCCATCCATGGCTTTCCTTTCACCCCAAGCCCTCTTCATTTCAGTAACCAACGTTTCTATCTCTTCAGTTGCCCAGACATATTTTTGATTAGCATTTGTAAGCCTGTTTCTTATCTGTCCAGTGGAGCTATGCTAATAGTATCAGCCTCAGAGCCTCGGTTCCTTCATCCAGATCATTGTAATACCAGCTCTGCCTACTTTACTGGGTTGCTATAGGATAAAGTAAAAATGCTTTGCAAATTGTAAAGTGCTGTACAAATGCAAACTACGATTATGTCACTGGAGGGTTGTAGGTATCTTATTTAAATATTTATGTAATAAGTTTATCTTAGAACTTTTTTTTTGGCTGGTAAACAGACTATGCTTTTGATGAACTGGCACATTTCCTTCTGCTAGTTGACAAGGGCAGTCAGTCAGTATGTTTGTTTCATTGCTTTGACTTATAGAAAGCTCAGAGCAAAATGTAATTTAGCTGTACTAATTCTTTTTCTTCTTTTTTTTTTTTTTTTAATTTTCGAGACAGGGTCTCATCCTATTGCCCAGGATGAAGTGCAGTAGCACAGTCATGTCTCACTGCAGCCTCCAATTCCTGGGCTTGGGTGATCCTCCTGCCTCAGCCTCCCAAGCAGTTGGGACTACAGGCACACACCATTATGCCTGGATAATCTTTGTATTTTTTGTAGAGACAGGGTTTCACCATATTGCCTGGGATGGTCTTGAATTGGACTCAAGCTATCTGTCTCCCTAGGCTTCCCAAAGTGCTGGAATTACAGGCGTGAGACACCATGCTTGGCTACTCACTATTCTTGAGTTGGCTTTTAATTATTATTTTTCTTTTTAAAAACATGTTTTATTAATTTTTTCTCCCTATTTTAATCACAATGGTACATTCATCTTTCATTAAAAACATTTTTAATGAAATGTGTTTGTGTGAAGATTCTAGATATAAACAAATAGTAGATCAATAAATGAACTAACAAGTAAATCTCATGCCATCACTCATTCTATTCAGAGATACATTATCATATTTTATCATCACTGACCTGAAATATAAGTTTTTAGTAGGCTAAAAGGAATATTTTCAAAGCATTTCTTTTTGGGCAATGAAAATGAAATAATTGTTAATTTCAATCTTTCTTATTTTGTGCATATTTCTGAAAATATATATTTTCTGATAAATCTAGTTGCTGTTTTATGTTATCACAGAGCCAGTTTACTTTTCTAAAACAGTAAGCGCTGTTTGTAACATGTGGAACATTGGTAATATAAGCTGTAAACTGTAATAATTGGTTTTCCATAATAATTACGAATTCAGCTGGATGGAACAGAAAATTTAAATGACAGCAGCAATTCTTTCTCGTGTAGCAGGAAGGCGAGTGGTGGATGGCTCAGTGCCAGGGCAGGGCTCCCGATGTTATAATTATCCAGGTTGCCCCCTTCTTCACCCTTGGCACCCTAAGTTGGGGACTTTTGCCCTCAGTGTCACAGGATGGGTCTCAGGGCATTGAGACTGCATTCCAGGTGGGGAGAGGAGGAAATAGTATCAGGAGGAGGAAAGAGCAAAGGTAAAAATTTAGCTGAATCTACACTGCTAATCTGGAGAACAATACTCCCCCAGAAGCTCCATTTGGTATATTTCTACTTGTGTCTAATTGAACAGAACTGAGTCTCATGGCTACTCTTAGCTGTAGGGGAGTCTAGAAGGCTCAGTATTTTTAACCAGGCACGTTGTTGTCCCAAGCAAAATTGGCTTTACTTTAGTAAGGAAAGGAGAAGAATTAATATTGGATAGGCAGTTAGCACGGCCTGTCACTTTCCCCAATTTCTTTTGCTTTGGGAGTGAAATTTCCGAACACAGAAGATATTTCTAGCAATGTAAATAGTGTTTCAGAAACTTATTATACTTTTTTTTTTTTTTTGACACAAAGTCTTGTGCTGTTGGCCAGGCTGGAGTGCAGTGGCTTGATCTAGGCTTACTGTAACCTCCGTCTCCCGGGCTCACGCAATTCTCCCATCTCAGCCTCCCAAGTAGCTGAGATTACAGGCGTGTTCCATCACACCTGGTTAATTTTTGTATTTTTAGTAGAGATGGGGTTTCACCGTGTTGGACAGGCTGGTCTCGAACTCCTGACCTCTGGTAATCCACCCACCTTGACCTCCCAATACACTTCATTTTTTAAAATGAAAATCTCACTTTGACAGTGGCTTTGAGAATTGAATGAGGCACATGGGTGAAGGACTTAGAATACTTCCCTCCTGTAGTGACTCAAAGGATGTCTAACATCCATCATCATGACTTCTGAAAAACTGTACCACTTTTCAGCTTTTGTTTTCCATTTTCCCCTTTAAAAAATTTGTAAAAGTTTAAGAGGTACAAGTGCAGTTTTGTTCAGGTCTGGGCTTTTAGTGTAACCAACACTCAAAGAGTATACATTGCCCCTATTAAGTAATTTCTCACCACTCATCCTCCCACCCGCTCACCTTCTGAGTCTGCAGTGTCTATTATTCCACTGTCTATGTCTGTGGGTACACATTATTTAGCTCTCCTTTGTAAGTGAGAACATGTGGTATTTGACTTCTTGTTTCTGAGTTATTTCATTTAAGATAATGACATCCAGTTCTATTTATACTGCTGTGAAAAACATCGTTTTATTCTTTTTATGGCTGAATTGTGTATGTATACATAACATTTTCTTTAATCAGTCATCCACTGATGGACACTTAGGTTGATTCCATATGATTGCTATTGTGAATAGTGCTGCAATAAACATATGAGTGCAGGTATCATTTTGATATAATGATTTCTTTTCCTTTGTGTAGATACCCAGTAGTATCTGGCATACTACTGAATTACTAGATTGAATGGTAGTTCTTTTGAGAAATCTCCATACTGTTTCCCATAGAGGTTGTACTAACTTACGTTCCCACTAACAGTATGTATGCATTACATTTTCTTTGCATCCTCGCCAACATTTGTTATTTTTGACTTTTTAAAAACATTCTGACTGGTGTAAGATGATATGTCATTATGGTTTTAATTTGTATTTCTCTGATGATTAGCGATGTTGAGCATTTTTTCATATGCTTTTTGGCCATTTGTATGTCTTCTTTTGAAAAATGTCCTTTGGGGCCGGGCGTGGTGGCTCACGCCTGTAATCCCAGCACTTTGGGAGGCCGAGGCGGGTGGATCACGAGGTCAAGAGATCGAGACCATCCTGGTCAACATGGTGAAACCCCGTCTCTACTAAAAATACAAAAAATTAGCTGGGCGTGGTGGCGCATGCCTGTAATCCCAGCTGCTCAGGAGGCTGAGGCAGGAGAATTGCCTGAACCCAGGAGGCGGAGGTTGCGGTGAGTCGAGATCACGCCATTGCACTCCAGCCTGGGTAACAAGAGCGAAACTCTTTAATGGGGTTATTTGCTTTCTTTGATTTTTCTTTTTGAGTATTTGAGTTCCTTGTAAATTCTGCATGTTAGTCCCATCAGATGGAGAGTTTGCAAATATTTTCTCCCATTCCGCAAGCTGTCTGTTTACTCTGTCGATTGTTTCTTTTGCTGTGAAGCTTCTTAGTTTAATTACGTACTATTTGCCTATTTTTGTTTTGTTGCATTTGTTTTTGAGGTATTAGTTATGAATTCTTTGCCTAGACCAACGTCTAGAAGTGTTTTCCCTAGGTTTTCTTCTTTTATATATATAGTTTCAGGTCTTACATTTAAGTCTTTAAATTCATCTTGAGTTGTTTTTTGCACATGGTGAGAGATAGAGGTCTGTCTTCATTCTTCTGCTTATGGCAGTCCAATTTTCTCAGCGCCAGTCATTGAAAAGGGTGTCCTTTCCCAAGTGTGTGTTTTTGTCGACTTTGTCAAAAGATCAGTTGGCTGTAGCTACGTGGACTTATTTCTGTGTTCTCTATTCTGTTCCACTGATTTAAGTGTCTATTTTACACCAGTACCATGCTGTTTTGGTCACTATAGCCTTGTAGTGTAATTTGAGGTTAGGTAATTTGATGCCTTCAGCTTTGTTCTTTTTGCATAGGATTGCTTTGGCTGTTTGGGCTCTTTCTGGGTTCCATATAAATTTTATCACCTTATTTTTGTATAAGTTTCTTATTACAAAATGCACTAAATAAATATAGTATAAGAAGTAATTTTTTGACACTACTGTTTCAGGGAGAGACACTCATCAATTTACTCAACGTCACGGTCACTAGCAAAGAATATCACATAAGACACATTTGATCTGTGTGCCCTATTTGGGTGAATCCATAAAATTTTCCTCCAAGTGTTTACACGAAGTGAGGTGCGAAGTGGCAGCATCTTCTACACATGTTGAGTCTCTTCCACGTGTGTGGCATTCACATACGTGTTAAAGCACTTTCATGTTTAGCATTTATTTTGTCCTGTGTTTTTCTGCACTATGTTTATTAAGCGCAGTTTGTGTGCAACCTATTAATTCCCCCGAAGTTGAAAAATTGGTGAATAAAATGTGCAGAAAAAAGAAAAGAGAATGAGAGTAATTTTTACAACTTTACATTTTATGTATAAACTTAATTTTAATTTTCATATTGCTGTTTATTGCTTATGTTGATTTATTTTTGTTGTTCAAGTGATATATTTTTCTATCTGTAAATTTTTTAAAACTTGGGTTGAAATGAAGTGCATTCTATTCCCTACCCATTAATATTTATGGAAAAATTGAAGAGTTAATGACTTTTAAGTTATGGACAAGTTTTCACAAATAAATTAAAGTTTTTAAGCAAGGGATAGCTGTGTGTGTTTTAAGTCTCTAGGTAGATTTATTTAGCACGGAGAATGGGGAACTCAAGTTTGTGTGTTGAGGTAAAATACATAGGATATTGTTGTATGCATTATATTGCTTCCCAGCAGCTTTCTGGGAGCAGGCACAGCAATCCATTATTCAGGAAAGTTGTAACGACTTTTTGCTCTGTCAACTTAGCTTTGGTGGAACTACCTTTCCAAGAGCTCCCTCCCCTGCATAGCTCTAGTTTTTTGTTGCGTGGGTCTGGAAGGCAGAAGGGAAGCCTCAGTACTTGTGAACTCTCACTCACCTGGAGGATGTGGGCAGCACGGGGCCCTCAGTTCCCCCAGCTCCCATCCACCCCTTCCTTCAGCTTCTCCAAGTCCTGGGCTGCATGCGTGCAGCTGTATGGCGTATGCACCCATCTCTTCTTGGTTTTAACTGTGTCATCAAGTTTGGTGGTGGTGAGAACAGACGTGAGCTCCAATCTGTTCCTGTGGGTTCCTTCTTCACTCCTAGCTTTTCTTCCAGCTAGCCCTTCCTGATGACCTGAGGGACTTCAGGCGCCTATCAGATGCAGAATCAATGGCCTTTCTAGACTTTTCCACCAGTTCCCACATTGCTTGTCCAAGATCTAGTCCATGTAGTGAGTCCCTAATTCTATGCCATCATAAGGTTCAAACTCCCCGGTAAACCTTGACTGTTTACTGATCTAGAAGTTATCAGACTCAGAGAAATGATGTCCCTCATACTTGGCAGTGCAGCTCTTTCGGGGACTTGGGGGACGTAAGCACAATTTATTCAACTCCTATTCGGTGCCAGGTGCTGGGCTCAGCACTGTTATTGCATTTAATCTTCACAACAGGTATTATTACCATTTTATGGAAAAGGCAGCTCAATTTTTCTTAGGGTTAGCTCTACAAATTTTTTTTTTGTCTTAGATCAAGCCGATGTCCAAAATTTGTTTTTTTTATGGAAAATCTGTCGTTGTAAAAATATAACTCTGGAGACAAATTTTCTGAGAGCAGTAAATACCAGAAGCCCAGCCAAAAAACTTCAGCACCCTGTTGAGATTGGGAAAAGGCAACATTGACTTATTTTCACTTAAGTTTGTGACTTATAAAAAAACCCAACAGTGATGGTTTTCTTTTTCTCTGTTAGGCCTGTGGCTGCAAACTCTTTGCATGCCTGTTTATTTTACTGAAGCGAATGATAGCCCAAAAGTCCTTGAGATAAACTTGAGCTGCAAAATTCTACAGCTGTATGTTCATTTTCCAGAATTCAGAAAAGTGCAGTGTTCAATTTGGTAAACATCACCTCTATGGAAATTAAGTTTACCCAGGTTATGTATTTGACTATTTAAGCATACCCTGCCATGAATCAGGCTTGCTGGTTGACCAGCTGGGTAACCATTTCTTTGTGTTCAGTCTTCCTTATGTCTTTGACTACTCCAGGCTGGCATTCAAATGCCAGGTCCTGACCATGTTTCTAAAGAATACATTTGAATGCAATTACTAAGCCTCCTTTAGAAGTCCAGCAGTCCTGTCCATTATAATAATTGATAGCCCAGAAACTTGTTAGAGAGAAAGAAATTTAATCAGAAGTAGAAGTAATTTATAGGGTAAGTCCGACATACACATACTTTCTCTAAGCCTTGGTTTGATTGGTTTTCATTTTTGGGATGTGTATTTGACATTTGAAACAATTTTGGTCAATAATGCTTTCATGTGAGGCTGAGAGTTCTTTGACCTGTGTATAGAAAATGAGGGAAAGCCAAGGGAAATTTGGTGCTGGTGGCGACTGCTGAACTTTCAGGATCATTAAAATATGCTGCTAACTGCATGAAATAAGCACATTTGACTCTGGTTTCTGCTTGGGGATGGAATTGGCCAGTTTCTCAGGAGAGAAACCCTCTTCCTCTCCTTTACCAAAGACTGTCTCCAGTTAAACAGGAGCTGCTGCTTTGTTTATTAGTGGCTGCCCCACCTTGGTCTATCCTTGGTGTTTAGCACTGATCACCTTATGTATCAACATCTTCTTACTAGGAACTCTGAGATTCTTCCTGAGCTTTTCCTGGACTTGGGAGCTTGTTTGCCTGGGCACATGCAGGTTGTAAATTCTTGGGAGTTTATGTAGAAGCAATGGCCTGTAGCCATTGGTGAATGATAGATGGGAACTGATGAGTAAATATACAGCCACACCCGGCCACCATGAGGGAGAACCATGAGGCGTAGTCCATAAAATCCCCCATAGTTCCCCAGTGGGATGGGGGCCCAGTTGACCACAGAAGGAACTTCCTCATTTGTCCAATTTTTACTGGATTTCTTCTCTTCCCTTATTTCCCATGCCCCTAGCAGTGCTTTCTGGAATCATCTCCCAACTAGACTCTGCACATGAACCCTTGTCTCATAGTCTGCTTTGGGGTAGCCAAAATCAAGATGGTGGTCTTCATCTTTGTACCTGCCTGAATTTCCTTTGAGAGCTAAACCTGTAGAGTAAAGCCTCTTGTGCTGATCAAATTAGTAGATTGTTACTGGTGGGCCCATTTGCAGAAGGAGCCCTCCAAGAGCAGATGGGAGAACTGAGTTCCAAGGCGAGCTTCTGCAGAGACAAGGTAGAGAGGAGTGGAGAACTGGGCGCTGATCAGCAGCGGGGTGGACGAAGGGTGAAAGTTTACTGACTTGGAGCAGAGGTCTAAGCTCACAGGACACTGGCCAGGAGAGTGTTCTTTCTTTGCATACTTGGTAAGGTACCTCTTCCTCTTCTGTCTTCTCTGTACCCTCCATGTATGAGCTGATGACTCTAACATGTCTAGTGTCACGTCTATGCAAACTCCTAAGAGATGCTGACAGCACCCCTCACAGTAAGTGACAATTGCTGCAACTGGTGCCCTTGGTGGACCTCAAACTCAGCATGTCCTAAACCAAGTTAATTATTTTCTCTCCACAATCCTCCTTTTTGCCCCACCACAAAAACTCTGAATATTTTTCATCTTCAGCATTATTTCCTTTAGTTAAAAGCAAGCTCTACAGTTATGGACTATTTACTGTTCCTGTCTTCCACATCTGACTCCTCACCAAAACCACTCCATCCTGTCCTGTGAATACTTCCTGAATGAGGCTTCTCCTCCCCATCACTGGGTTCATGTTCCCATCATCCCTCATCGCACCTGTTCAGTCGTCTCATGACTCTGTCCACTCTCCCCCTTCATTTATCCCTCCTTCATTTTGCAATTAGAGTAGTCTTTCTAAATGATGAATCTGACCATATCGTCCCCACCACCAAAACCTCCATTACTTACACATAAAAGATTAAATCATTTTATCTGGCGTTCAAGGCTGTCCTATCCTCATTCCATTTTTTTCCTCTTCCCTCTTTTTGTATCCTGCATGTTCTCTATCTCCATGCTCCATGTGCTCAAGACCAGCACTTTTCCAAAGTATGTTCCACAGAATGTGGATGCTTTGAGATGCTCCTCTGCAGCAGGGTTTGAGGGTAAGAAACTGGAAAGCACTGCTCCCTCTGCCTCACTCTTGGCTATTCAAATGGTGCATTAGGACATTCTAGACTCTTGAGAAGTCCTGAGATGAGGAAATCTGTTTAATTTTGTTTAACTTAATGTTTCCCAACTTATGTGACCATGGAATCTGTTTCTCCCCTTTACAGAATAGCAGCTATTATTAGTCTTGTAAAGGACTAGTGTTCCTTGGATACATGCCACTTTTTCTAACCGCACCAGACTTCACATCTGAAACACGTCAAACTCCAGGACTAGGGTTGTTTTTTATTTATTTATTTATTTTTCCTCAAGCTCTTTACTTAGTTTTAAATGATTTTACCCCAATGTGTCTCTTAAATGCCTGACTTATCCTTCAGGGTCTAGCTCGGTTGCCACACTCACCATGCAGCCTCCTCTGATGCCCCCCAGCTTCCCTGCCCAGCACTTTTTGTGTTGCTGTAATAGGAGTGCTTTCTTTCTGTCTTGTAGTGTAATTAACTTACATACCTGCTCAACTGAAAGATCTTTGAGGACGGTGTTTAATTTTCTTTTTTAAAAAATAATATCTACAGTGCTGCACAACTACATTGACTGCAAATAATGACTGATCAAGCTTTTCTTTCTGAATCAATTTTATATCAGGTCATTATTCTCTGTGAACAACAAGCAACAGAGGAGCATGATTTCTTCTGGTTGGATCTGGTTGCAATACCAGCTCGGCTGCCCGCAAGGTGGTGACTTTGGCAAACTATGGAGCTTCTCTGAGCCCCGTTTTCTTACAGGGCTGTTGTGAGAATTAAATGAGTTAATCTGTGGTGGTGGTGGTGGTAGAAGGTGGCTTAGCATGGTACCAGTTAAGTACCATAAATTTCAAAGCCACAGTGATAATAAAGATGGTGATGGTGATGATGCCCGCAGTGATAATGAATGACAGGCACTTAGTGGTCCCCAGGTACCAGGCCCCATACTAAGTGCATTGCAAGCACAATTTAATTTAATCATCACAGCTGCCATACGAGGTACATGTTATTATTCTCATTTTACAGACGATGAACCCAAGGCTGGGATCTGAGCTGTGTGGTCTTACTCCAGAGCATGTGGTCTGCTTTGCTATCGCACGATGCTGTAGACTGACCTAGTGAAATTATTTGCTAGTTGTTATTTTTATTCACAAAGATTGAAAAATATGTGGAATTAAATAGAAAAAAAGGATACCAGAAACTGCTGGATTGGAGGAGATTTTGGTGTCAAAACCGGTATTTGTCACAGTCACTAATTGTGAGGCCTGGAGCCAAATAAGGCTAACCTTTTCTAAGCCTCAGTACACTTATCTGTGAAGTGGGCATAAAAATGATATTTTTACCTCAGAAAAAGAAATCAGACTTTTTAAAGTGCTTAGCCTAGTGGGTGGCTCATAGTACGTTTTTGGTGAATGGTAGCTATTGTTATTACCATCATTAACTCATCACATCGGCATACAAGAAGACACACGACCTCAGATAAAAACCTGCCAGCTTGTGGTCATGCAGATTAGAAGCATCGCACATAAGTTGTTAGTTCATCTTTTCACTAGAGAGACGGAAAGAACAAATTCAACTCTGAAATTGCATCCCGCTTTCCTCTGAAAACCAAAACCAAAAACCAAAAACGAAACCCCAAAACCTCCCTCTTTAAAATCTGAACTGACCACAAAAGGTATCTGGAAAGCACGGAGCCCGTAACAGTCTGGGAACAGGTGCAGCTGCAGATCTTTGTGCGGATGCGGAGCCGAGAGGGGCGTCGTCAGCCGTGACCCCGAAGCCCACTGAGGCTGTGTCCCTCGAGGCTCGCGACCTGCCTCTCCTCTCTGACGCTTTGCTGCTGCTCAGCCGCTGTCTCCTTTCCATCGCCCTTCGCCACCGTTAGACCCCACTGCTCTATCTTCGGCCAGCCTGGCCCCCAAGTGTCACCCTTCCCACGGCTGCGGAGGTGATGTGGGCATCACAGCGCTGAGCGCAGCAACCCCGTCCGTAAACTCCCAGACAGAGGCAGGGTATGGTGCTAGCGCGGCGTTCAAGGCTCATCGTGCTTGATTCCCGCTCACCTACTCAGCCACACTTTCCGTACCCACCTGCAGCCCTTCTGTGTCAATCACCTGGGGCCTCTCACGGCTAGGGTTTCAGGCTTCAGTGTCCTTGTTCACCCCGGAAGCCTGAAAGTTCATAACAACACCTGGATCGCCCTCGTTCTCTCATTTTGGAATATATTTTCTCTCCTTTTGCTCTGATTTAAATCGATTCCCAGCACGCTCCATGACACAGATCAAGTGTCTTCTCTTCCATGAAGGCTTCTCTTACTGACCAAGACAAAAGGTACTTTACCTGGAAGGTCCCCTTCCCCCTTTGTCTCTGCCCCCAGAGTGGTTTCCTTATCTTCTACTATAGCCTTTAGTGTTCTCTAATTTATCTTGTGATTGGAAGTTGACATCTTTATGTTCCAATTATATTGCAAAATCCCTATCAGGTTAACCAGCTATGTCTCTCTTTGGCAGCAACTGAGCAGATCTGGTCTTGAATATTGCTTCTGCAACTCTCTCTCACTTTGGTGCTGCATGTCTTCTTTTGAAAAGTGTCTGTTCATATCCTTCACCCACTTTTTGATGGGGTTGTTTGTTTTCTTTTTGTAAATAAAATAATTAAAAAAAATAAGTATGATCAGTGTAAAAAATTATCATCATGGATTCTTTGGACTGGAAGCTTTCCTTTTCTGTAACTAAATTTTTAAAACCTTATCCTCTACATACCACTGAAATGGAATTCCCTAATTGTAGCAGTTTTATTCTTTTATATAATTCAGTTTCTCTTTCTTTCTTTTTTTTTTTGACTTAAAGTTATTTTCTAGTTATATCATAGTTGGTTTTGTCTTGGTAGATTGAATGGAATTTAAATGATTTGTGTATGTTGATCTTTATATTCTGCAACTTTGCTCAATTCTCATGTAAATAAAGAAATTTGCCAGTTAATCTTGAATTTTCTAGATAATCGTATAATGTGCAGAAAGTAACAGTTTTCCCGTCCTTTGTCAGTGTCTTATTTCTTTTTCTTATTCTGTTGTGTTGACAAGTACTTCCAACAGGACATTGAATGGTTGTGGTGAGAGTAGTTCAGCCTTGTCATTTACATGTCTCACCATTAAGCATGAGGCTTGCTGGAGACTTCCAGCAGATTGAATTTAGCACATTCCTTTAAATGTCTAGTTTGCTAAACATTTAAAAAAAAAATCAGGTATTGATTGAACTTTATCAAGTCATTTTTGACCTATTGAGATTATCATATAGTTTTTCTAATTTAATATATTAACACAGTTGTTAACATAGATTTTTGTAATTTCAGATGGATCTTGTACCTTAATAAAATCTTTATTTGGATGTAACATATGATTTTTAATAGATGTTGTTGAATTTTATTTGATAGCATTATACTAAGATTTTTGGGTGCATATTCACTAAAGAGTAGTGCCTATTATTTTGTTTTCCAGAGTTGTCTTTCCCTGCTTTAGATATCATTGTTTCTTTTAACTAGTGAAATGAACCGAATACGTTTTCATCTTTTTCTGTTCTCCTGAGCAATTCCTGTACTAGAGGGTCTGTTTCTTTAATGTTCAGTAGTACCTCATCCCTAAATCTGTGAGGGCCTGGTGTCTTTTTTTTTTTTTTCCCTCTTCTTTATTAAATAACTAAAGCTTTGACTGCCTTTGCAGTTTCTTCCAAAGTTTATCATCTACTCAACCTTTCTGCTTTTTCTTTTCTTTTCTTTTTTTTAAATTATACTTTAAGTTCTGGGGTACATGTGCAGAACGTGCAGGTTTGTTACATAGGTATACACATACCATGGTGGTTTGCTGCACCCATCAACCTGTCATCTACATTAGGAATTTCTCCTAATGCTATCCCTTCCCTATCCTCCCAGCCCCCAACAGGCCCCAGTGTGCGATGTTTCCCTCCCTGTGTCCATGTGTTCTCATTGTTCAATTCCCACTTATGAGTGAGAACATGTGGTGTTTGTTTTTGTGTGTTAGTTTGCTGAGAATGATGATTTCCAGCTTCATGTATGTTCCTGCAAAGGACATGAACTCATCCTTTTTAAAGGCTGCATAGTGTTCCTTGGTGTATATGGTGCCACACTTTCTTTATCCAGTCTATCTTTGATGGGCATTGGGTTGGTTCCAAGTTGTTACTATTGTGAACAGTGCCACAATAAACATATGTATGCGTGTGTCTTTATAGCAGAATGATTTATAATGCTTTGGGTATATACCCAGTAATGAAATTGCTGGGTCAGATGGTATTTCTGGTTCTGCATCATTGAGGAATCCCCACACTGTCTTCCACAATGGTTGAACTAATTTACACTCCCACCAACAGTGTAAAAGCATTCCCATTTCTCCATATCCTCTTCAGCATCTGTTGTCTCCTGACTTTTTAATGATCACCGTTCTAACTGCTGTGAGATGGTATCTCATTGTGGTTTTGATTTGCATTTCTCTAATGACCAGTGATGATGAGTTGTTTTTCATAGGTTTGTTTTATTGAGTCTATTTGATTCTTCTCTCTTTTATTTTTTATTAGTCTGGCTAGCAGTCTATCTATTTTGTTGATCTTTTCAAAAAACCAGCTCCTGCATTCATTGATTTTTGAAGGTATTTTTTGTGTCTCTGTCTCCTTCAGTACTGCTCTGATCTTAGTTATTTATTGTCTTCTACTAACTTTTGAATTTGTTTGCTCTCGCTTCTCTAGTTTTTTTTAATTGTGATGTTAGGGTATTGATTCTAATTCTTTCCTGCTTTTTCTTATGGGTATATAGTGCTGTAAATTTCCCTCTACACACTACTTTAAATGTATCCCAGAGATTCTGGTACGTTGTGTCTTTGTTCTCATTGGTTTCAAAGAACATCTTTATTTTTGCCTTAATTTCATTATTTACCCAGTAGTCATTAAGGAGCAGGTTGTTCAATTTCCATATAATTGTGCAGTTTTGTGTGAGTTTCTTAATCCTGAGTTCTAATTTGATTGCACTGTGGTCTGAGAGATTGTTTGTTATGGTTTCCATTCTTTTGCATTTGCAGAGGAGTGTTTTACTTTCAATTGTGTGATCAGTTTTAGAATAAGTGTGATGTGGTGCTGAGAAGAATGTATATTCTGTTGATTTGGGGTGGAGAGTTCTGTAGATGTCTATTAAGTTCGCTTGGTCCAGAGCTGAGTTCAAGTCCTGGATTTCCATGTTAATTTTCCGTCTTGTTGATCTGTCTAATATTGATAGTAGGATGTTAAAGTCTCCCATTATTATTGTGTGGGAGTCTAAGTCTCTTTGTAGGTCTCTAAGAACTTGCTTTATGAATCTGGGTGCTCTTTCATTGGGTGCATGTATGTCTAGGATAGTTAGCTCTTCTTGTTGCATTGATCCTTTTACCATTATGTAATGTCCTCTTTGTCTCCTTTGATCTCTGTTGGTTTAAAGTCTGTTGTATCAGAGACTAGAATTGCAACACCTGCTTTTTTTTTTGCTTTCCATTTGCTTGGTAAATATTCCTTCATCCCTTTATTTTGAGCCTATGTGTGACTTTGCACATGAGATGGGTCTCCTGAATATAGCACACTGATAGATCTTGACTCTTTATCCAATTTGCCAGTTTGTGTCTTTTAGTTGGGACGTTTAGCCCATTTACATTTAAGGTTAATATTGTTATGTGTGGATTTGATCCTGTCATTATAATGCTAGCTGGTTATTTTGCCCATTAGTTGATGCACTTTCTTCATCGTGTTGGTGGTCTTTACAATTTGGTATGTTTTTGCAGTGACTGGTACAGGTTATTACTTTCCATGTTTAGTGCTTTCTTCAGGAGCTCTTGTAAGGTGGTCCTAGTGGTGACAAAAATCTCTCAGCATTTGCTTGTATGTAAAGGATTTGATTTCTCCTTCATTTATAAAGTTTAGTTTGGTTGGATATGAAATTCTGGGTTGAAAACTCTTTTCCTTAAGAATGTTAAATATTGGCCCCACTCTCTTCTAGCTTGTAGGGTTTCTGCTAAGAGATCTGCTGTTAGTCTGATGGGCTTCCCTTTGTGGGTAACCAGGCCTTTCTCTCTGGCTGCCCTTAGCACTTTTTCCTTCACTTCACCCTTGGTGAATCTGACCATTATGTTCCTTGGGGTTGCTCTTCTCAAGGAGTATCTTTGTGGTGTTCTTTGTATTTCCCGAATTTGAATGTTGGCCTGCCTTGCTAGGTTGGGGAAGTTCTCCTGGATAATATCCTGAAGAGTGTTTTCCAACTTGGTTCCATTCTCCCCGTCACTTTCAGGTATACCAATCAAATATAGATTTGGTCTTTTCACAAAATCCCACATTTCTTGGAGGCTTTGTTTGTTTCTTTGCTCTCTTTTTTCTCTAATCTTGTCTTCTCACTTTATTTCATTGAGTTGATCTTCAATCTCTGATATCCTTTCTTCCACTTGATTGATTCAGCTATTGATACTGGTGTATGCTTCACAAAGTCCTCATGCTGTGTTTTTCAACATCAGGTCATTTATGTTCTTCTCTAAACTGGTTATAATAGTTAGTAATTCATCTAACCTTTTTGCAACGTTCTTAACTTCCTTGCATTGGGTTAGAACATGCTCCTTTAGCTCAGAGGACTTTGTTAGTACCTGCCTTCTGAAGCCTACTTCTGTCAATTCATCAAACTAATTTTCCATCCAGTTTTGTTCCTTGCTGGTGAGGAGTTGTGGTCCTTTGGAGGAGAAGAGGCGTTCTGTGTTTTGGAATTTTTGGTCTTTATGTGCTGGTTTCTTTCCACCTTTGGGGATTCATCTACCTTTGGTCTTTGATGTTAGTGACCTTCGGAGGGGGTCTCTGAGTGGATGTCCTTTCTGTTGACATTGATACTATTCCTTTCTGTTTGTTTTTTCCTTCTGTCAGTCAGGCCCCTCTGCTGCAAGTCTGCTGAAGTTTGCTGGAGGTCCACTCCAGACTCTGTTTGTTTGGGTATCACCAGTGGAGGCTGCAGAACAGCAAAGATTCCTGCCTGTTCTTTCCTCTGGAAGCTTCGTCCCAGAGGGACACCCACCAGATGTTAGCCAGAGCTATGCTATATGAGGTGTCTGTCAGCTCCTAGAAGGAGGTGTCTCCCAGTCAGGACACATGGAGGCTAGGGACCCACGGAGGCAGTCTTTCCTGTATCAGAGCTCAAACACTGTGCTGGGAGATCTGCTGCTCTCTTCCAAGCTGTTAGGCTGGGACGTTTAAGTCTGCTGAAGCTGTGTCCACAGCCACCCCTTCCTCCAGGTGCTCTGTCCCAAGGAGATGAGGGTTTTATCTGTAAGTCCCTGACTGGGGCTTCTGCCTTTTTTTTGAGATTCTGTGCTCAGAAAGGAAGAATATAGAGAGGCAGTCTGGCCACAGCAGCCTTGCTGATCTGCAGTGGGTACCATCCAGTTTGAACTTCTGAGGGTCTTTGTTTACACTCTGAGGGTAAAACCACATACTCAAGCCTCAGCAATGGTGGATGCCCCTCACCCCACCCAGCTCAAGAGTCCCAGGTCAACCTGAGACTGCTGTGCTGGCAGTGAGGATTTCAAGCCAGTGGATTTTAGCTTGCTGAGTTCTGTGGGAGTGGGACCTGCTGAGAGACACCACTTGGCTCCATGGCTTCAGCCCTGTTTTTAGAGGAGTGAATGGTTCTGTCTCACTGGCATTCCAGATGCCACTGGGGTATGAAAAAAACTCCTGCAGCTAGTTTGGTGCTGCCCAAAAGGCCACCCAGTTTTCTGCTTGAAGCGCAGGGTCCTGGTGGTGTAGGCACAGCAGGGAATCTCCTGGTCTGCCGGTTATGAAGAACGTGGGAAAAGTGCAGTCTTTGGGCAGGAGTGTGGCACAGTCTCTTGAGGCTTCCTTTGGCTGCTGAAGGAAATCCCCTGGGGGAAGCAATGCCCCACTCTGCTTTGGCTTGTCCTCCATGGGTGGCACTCACTGTCCAAGCAGTCCCAATGAAGTGAACCAGGTACCTCAGCTGGAAATGCAGAAATCACCCGCCTTCTGCTTTGATCTTGCTGAGAGCTGCAGACTGGAGCTGTTCCTATTCAAGCATCTTACTACCAAAGATCAGCTTTTTCTAGAAGTTAATTTTACTAATTAAAAAAGTCTTGTTTATTCTCTACTAATTTCTCAGACAGATTTTCTAGGGCTTTGCCTACTTTAGCAGTTTTTATTACAATAGCTTTTGGCTTAATAAATTAATTGTAATTGTTTGGTGTCATATTTAAGTAGCTTCCTTTATCTTTATTCATTCATTTCATATATTTCCTGTAGGCTTATTTTGATGTTTGTCTAGCTTCTTGAGCTAAAAGTTTAGATAATTTATTTTTAGTCTTTCTCATTTTTTGATAAATGAGTTAGTGCTGTAAATTTTGCTTTTGAGTACAGGTTAATCTCTATCTAATATAGTTTGATATAAAACATTATATGGCTTATTAATAGCTTATAATTTATAGTTTGAATTTTAGTAGCTCTTTGGATCAGTGTTTTAAATTTTCTTTATTAGTTATTATTTTTATCTTCTTTTCCCTATTTATCTTCTGTGTTTCTTTTCTCATTCTAATTTTACACAAATATGTTCACCATATTGACGTATGACTTCTTCAAATTTGTTGATATTGTTAAATCTTTAATTTTTTTTGTTCCATTGGCCATATCAATAACTGAGAGGAGTAATTAGGACTTTCCTACGATGATAATAAGTTTGTCAATGTCTCATTTTAGTTTTGAATCAATTTTTGCTTTATAAATTTTTAGATTACTTTATTAGGTGCATTCAAGTTTAGAACTGTTAACAGCATTTTGAGGACATGGATGTTTTATCACGATGTACCACCCTCTCTATCCCTTTTAATGATTTTTGTCTTCAAATCTATTTTGTCTAATTTTAGCATAGCTAGCCCAGCTTACTTTTGATTACTATTTGCCTGGCATTTACTTTTGCATCTTTTGTTCAACATTTCTGTGTCCTTAGCTTAAGTTATGTGGCTTGAAAACAGTGTAGAGCTGGATTATGTTCTTGTTTTATTTCAATCTGATAAGATCCTCCTTCCATTAGTGAGTTTCATTCATTCCAGTGTATAGTAATTGTATATTTGAACTTGCCTATTCTCATCTTGCTTTTTTATTTCTATTCGACGGTTTCCTATGCTTCTATTTTATCCTTCATTGAAGTTTAGATTGAACCAAAATTTCATGATTTATTTTTATTAGATTTTCTCTCTCTGACAGTTTACAAATTATGTGTTTATATAATTTACATATTTTATTTCCATTTTATGTTATATTTTATTTCTATTATTTCAGGGGTCCCCAATGATATTTAACCATATTTATAGAATGTAACAATGTCTAAAGCCTGAGCTCACATTTTTGGGGGAATACAGGTAAGTGGGTGAACGGAGGAGAAGCCTGGGAGTCTATGGTTTATAGAAACCTCTGGCCAGAGTCCAGGGAGCATGGAATTGTGAGGAGGACAAAGAGAAAGTCAACAAGACTGGTAAAAGGAGCAAGCCAGGAAGCCCAAAAGAGCAGTCTCAGAGGCATAAATGTCAGTCTCTCATGGGGACTGTTTACGGACTTCCCAGTGTGTGTGTGTGTGTGTGTGTGTGTGTGTGTGCACGTGCGAGCGCATGTACTCCTGAGTATGTGAATGTGTGTGAATATGCTTGCATGTGTGTATGTATGTGTGTGTCTGTTTGTTACTCTGAGAACTGAGGACAAGGAGAGGCAGAGAGTAAAAAGGAAGCAGTAAATGTATCTGACAGTAAGCAAGGGTTCATTTTCACTGTACATAGTACCAAAGAGCAAAGTCTGAAAGGGAAGAAGGCAGTGAGGGGGCTGAGCCCTTCCCATCACTGGGGAAGAACACGTTAAAGGTGGATTTAGAAGAGTGGGTTTCTTTCCGGAAGACAAATGGGATAAGAGAAATTTCATCTACTTGGATTAGAGGATACAGGTTGACCTAGAACAGTGACCTAGGCAGACAGAAATGGTGTAGTCTGAAAAGTCTCCGTTTTCACAGTGAAAGCCCAAATGACGTTATTTCTGAGACTTTTATCCTGTGCTGTTGGTGTTCTGTTTTGTACACTAGCTATCAGCACAAGAATCATTTGTTGACAATGGTTACTAAAGAAGTTTCAGGTCTCATCTCAATGTAATCTGCACTCTGATTAAATTATAAACAGATTTCTAGAATTCAACAATGATAGTCCATATGGTGTAGAAAGGCAGAATTCAAATAGAATATTCTCTCATTCAGTGACGAGAGCACCAGTGACATGTCAGTTTATGAGAAACAGACATAGTACATAAAATACTCCCGTGTCTAGTTTACTTTTCTCCACAATCAGGGTTATGAAATCTTTTCTGAAATAACTGATGCACAAATGAAGTTAATTAATATGATTTTAAAAAAATATTATGTTTTTAATTCTACGCGGGTTTTTTTTTGTTGCAATAGAACTGAAATCTCAGCACATTCACTTTGAACCCCAAATGAAATGCAACCTTTCAGTGTGACACAGGCTTTTACTCTATTCACCTTGTTTCTTCCTACTCTATTTCCTGTCCTAATCTATGTTTTGGTGAGTGAGAGGACAGATGGAGTAGGCCTTACGCGTATAAAACACCTTTTATTTTGCCATCCGTAAGCCTTAACTAAACACGACTGATAGCCCAGAGCAGATACGGAGACAACAATGCAATGAATTAGAGAATAAAAGCACTGATGGAAGGAAGCAACTAATGGAAACCAAGGCTGTGTGCTTTATTTAAATGTCACAGTTTCTGTTTAGAAAACCGCAATTATTTTTGAAAATCAAATTATTTGAAGTCACTTTGGAATACTGGGTTTTCTTTTTAAAAATACGTGTATATTTTATTTCAATGGCTTTTGGTGTACAGGTGGTTTTTGTTTACGTGAATGAATCGTGTAGTGGTGAAGTGTGAGGTTTGAGTGCACCCTTTGCCTTAGTAGTGTACATTGTACCCAATATGTAGTTTTTTTAATCCCTCATTCTCCTCCCGCCCCCTTTTCTGAGTCTCCTTTATACCACCCTGTATGCCTTTGTGAACCCATAGCTTAGCTCCCACTTATTGGTGAGAACATGTGGTATTTGGTTTTCCATTCCGGAGTTACTTCACTCTTAAGGGTAATGTCCTTCAGTTTCATCCAAGTTGCTGCAAAAGATACTATTTCATTTTTTAAATGGCTGAGTAGTATTCCATGGTGTATACATACCACATTTTCTTTATCAACTCATCTGTTGATGGGCAAGTAGGTTGGTTCCATATCTTTGCAGTTGTGAACTGGGCTGCGATAAACATACTCGTGCAGGTGTTTTTGATATATGACTTATTTTCCTCTGGGATACCAAGTTTTCTAATGCAGGTTTTGCTGTGACCTCTAACTGGAGAGGCCTTGGTAGCCTGTCGTCTCCCTCCACCCCGTGGCTCTCACTGACCAGGAATTCCCCTTGCTTCTTTTAGCAGGCCTTCACCTCACACCTTTATCCCGACCCCTTTCCTTGCTGCCACACCCGGGCTTAACACCTCCTGCTGGCTTCTATTTGCTGCCACATAAACTCCAAATGACTGTGACCAAGGGCCAAGTTCACCCTTCCATCCTGGATTGAGTTCTTACTCTGACACCCGGGAACGTAGGCACTGGAGTCAGTCGCAAACTCTCCGTGAGATGCTGGCTGCCTGTTCTGGACGTGAGACAATTTGAGGGCAGTATTTCTCTGGTTGCTGAGCCTTCCCAGCTCCTCCTTGCAGGGAAAGTGGTGTCATCCTGGCACTTCCTGTCCTACCCTAAACCTGCTGGTCTTGATGACTGCAGCTGGATATCCAAACACCCAACACATATAACCATGGCTCTGTGCCAGTGAGGAGGAGACAAGACCTCCCGAAACCATTCCGTCAAGCTTTCCTATGGTTGAACTCTGGTTGGATTTCTTTTTTTTTTTCAGATGGAGTTTTGCTCTTTGTTGCCCAGGCCGGAGTGCAGTGGCACAATCTCGGCTCACTGCAACTTCTGGGTTCAAGTGATTCTCCTGCCTCAGCCTCCCGAGTAGCTGGGATTACAAGCATGCGCCACAACACCCAGCTAATTTTTGTATTTTTAATAGAGATGGGGTTTCATCATGTTGGTCAGGCTGGTTTCGAACTCCTGACCTCAGGTGATCCGCCCTCCTCAGCCTCCCAAAGTGTTGAGATTACAGGTGTGAGCCACCGTGCCTGACCTTTTCTTTTCTTTCTTTCTGTTTTTTTTTGAGATGGAGTTTCACCCTTTGTTGCCCAGGCTGGAGTGCAGTAGCACAATTTTGGCTCACTGCAACCTCTGCCTCCCGGATTCAAGCAATTCTCCTGTCTCAGTCTCTCGAGCAGCTGGGATTATAGGCACCCACTACCACACCCAGCTAATTTTTGTATTTTTAGTAGAGATGGGGTTTCACCATGTTGGTCAGGCTGATCTGACACTCCTGACCTCAGGTGAGCCATCTGCCTTGGCCTCTCACAGTTCTGGGATTATAGGCCTGAGCCACTGTGCCCGGCCCTGGTTGGATTTCTTGAGAGAGTTGCGTGATTCACCCCCTCATTGGAATGTTTTCAGGAGGTCTTGTCCCCTCCTCACAGTGCAGAGCCATGGTTATGTGTGTTGGGTGTTTGTGGAGCTCCTCATTGTGTTTAAGTAGCAGGACAGGCTCCCTTCAAGACAGAACCACCATTAATCAGGAAAAAGAGGTGATCAAGAATGTTCTCAATTCAAGAGGGTCAGAAACATAATCAGTTTCTGGTTGATGAGATGGGAGGTCTGTTTTAAAGTTTGGTCATGAAGTCTCAAGCATGCCTGTTCTGGCTGAGAAGCACCTGGGGAGGAGGCTAGATGGAAGAGAGCTGGGAGACTCTGCAGAGCTCCTTCAGCCAGGAGGCTGCCTCCTTCCAGGGAGAGGCACACAGGACACATCTGAAGATGCTGTCGTGATTAGATCCAGTTCAGTAGCTCTTCTCTGTGGGAGCATCCCATTTGCCAGCTCGTCCTCCCAGAATCTCAGATGCATGCCTTTCAATTTCCCTTCCACCCCTGCTGCAGTCTGGCTCAGGACCTGGCCTCTCATCCACCTGGGCTACCTATTTCTAGGATCTCTCCTCTCTCACTAATCTCATGCAGCAACCAGCATTACGTTCCTGAAATATGAGTGGTTGCAGATCCCTCTTGTCTACAGTATAGAGTGTCAACTTCTGGGTATCTGACCAGCTTCCTCTACAGGTCCTTATAACTAATTGTGTTGATTTAATCTCATTTCCTCAGGGGTCTCCACACTTGGATGTTCTGAACCTTTGTGTATTTGGTTCCCTGAACCTGGACAGCTCATCTCTTCCTCTTTTCTGCTTATTAGGAGACTTCCCATTTGTCAAATCCTTTCTTTATTGCTTCCTTTTGTGGTACGCCCCGCTGAGGTCATCGGTGGGGTTTACTGATGTCCCCTCCCCTTTTCCTCTACACCACTCTTTCATGCCTCCTGTCTAACCTCATGTTGAAGTTGCCTATTTCTGGGCTCCAATTAGGCTTATTCATCCTCCCTCTTTTCTTGAATTACCATGAAGTGATCTGTTTTTTTAAAAAGCTATGCTTGTAAATTGGGTCTATCTTTTAAATATTAACCTTATTTATCTCAGTTCAACTTATTTCCAAACAACTATTAGGCCTACCCATTAGGTGATAAAGTTTTTTTTTAAAAATAATTTTTTACTGTAGAAATATTCAAACATATATAAAAATAGAGAGACTAGCCTAGTGAACTTCCTCATCCCCAGCACCCAGCTTTGTCACTCCTTCTCCATATTATGTTGAAGTAAATATCAGAAATCTTTCTACTATAAATATTTCAGCGTGTTCCTCTAACAACTAAGGAAACTTAAAAAATACCATGGTACACTTTATTACTTAAATATATTAATATATTTTTAATACCAGATGGTAAGTTTCTTGCAGGATGCAGCTGTGACACCCTCGTCACGAACAAGCCTGCAGTTGCTAGACTCATGCTCTCAGAGGTTGCTCGGCTCCCTATTAATGAATTGATTGATGAATCAATTAAGCAATGTTGTGATCATTGGCTATCACTGACACTTGCAGAAGGTAGCTCTCTTGTGCTGATTTCTTGTTACATTCATCTAACTTTAAGGAGCTCGTGTCATGACAGATGGGTTTTAAAGGTCAGTATTCCACAATTCGTGGACACTCTTCTAACACAAAGTAGCTATTAAGGAAAGCAACCTTGAAGTCAGAATGACAGGGATCTTAACATATCAATTCCATTTCCAGCCTTATAGACTCTACCAAGTTATTTAATGTTTCTTAATTCAGGTTTCTTACTGGAAAAACAGTTTCTAATGGTACCTATCTCCTACAATTTTTGTGGGGGTTAAATGATATACAAAAACACAAGGCAGTGTTAGGTACTTAGTAAGTGCTCAATAAATATTATCTGTTCTCATTTTTTCATGTCTGCAGAGTATTAATATCCCTTTTTCTCCCACTTTTAAATGCTGGGAGAAGATTGAAAGTGGTAACTAGCATTTCGTAAAATGACATAGGATCATTTAGAAAAGTGGGGAGATATTTATATCTTAAGTTAGCACTATAGAAACATCGAGGCGAGCCAACAATATTGTGTGCTCTCCAAGAGTTTCGCGGAAACAGTGGGACTCCTGCTGAGACGTGGTCTTGCCAAACCCCCTCAAGCTCTAAAGATGGTCTTTTCAAAATATTTCTTCTCTATCGCCCAGGCCATGTTCTTCCAGAAAACTGCCTGCAAGCAATTTCCTTAATCAGGTTGCTAAGGGCAACCCCAAAGAAACAACATATCAAGCTATCTGTCCATTCGTCAGACTCCCAAAATTCTTCCTTGTGCTTCCTGCTCTGACCAAAGAGGCATTCAAGGCACATGTGAGATAACAGCTTTCCAGAAACCACGCTTGAGTCCACAGCAGAGTGGAAGGGGCAAGAGGCATCAGGACCATTTCCAGATTTCTCTCTGGCCCCGGTTGTCTACATTTGCATCCAGTCACTGCAAGAGTTTATCCAAAAGTTGTTAGAAAGATTTGAGTTTCACACGGAGTTATGAAAACATGGTAGAAGCCTGATGTCTTCATTTCCCATGAAGTCTTGTGCGTGTAACTGAAGCATGTTTTAGTCTCAAATCCTGGAACTGTGGGGTTCACAATGGAGAAATATCCAGGTCTCCTGACCAAGACTAAAACAATAACCAGGGACAGTTCATTTTTCCCCCCTACATTCATTTATAAGTTGGTCAAACTGTTGTCTACTCACAGGAGGTTCTTAGACATGAGAGCTGTGGGACAATCTCTTTTCATATCCTGATAGTGTTCCTGGGAAATCTTTCTGTTCTTAGTAAACATCAATTCAGATAAATCGACATAGCTGGTGATGAAGCTGAAAGTAAAACAGGAGGCGGTAAATTACAGACCTAGCAAATTCATGTAATTCTTAGCTTTGGCAGATGTTTAATGCTGTGTAATAGAGACCATCAAAAATCTCAGCAACATAAAACAACAATCACTGATTCTTTAAAAATCATGGGACTGTAGGTCAGTGAGCTGATCTTGGCTTCAAGTTCCCAGTGGGTTCAGTCTTCCTCCATCTGTCTCTCATTCTGGGACCTGGGATGACCCAGGATGTAGTCATCTTATGGTTGTGGCTGAAGTCAAATAAGGTGAGCAGAAATGTGATGTTTCTGAAGACTTAGGCTCAGAATTGGCACACTGTCATTTTTGCCCATATTTTATTGGCCAAAGCACAATATGTGGACAAGCCCAAAATCAACGGAGAAAGTGAAGTCCATTCACAGTGACTCATGGCAAGGGTGGGAAGGGAGCAAGGGTTGCAAGCAGAGAATACAGTTTACCCCACAGGGTAACTCAGGAAAGTCAGCCTGGCAGGGCCAAGGTCAGTCTTACTTTTTTGGCAACTGGGGTGGCATTACACACTGGAGCTCAGTGGCCCATGGCTGAGATTGTATGTATTTACGACAATCCAAGCAGCCTGAAGTACAGCCCAGGCTTGTGAATTTGGAAATTTCCATTTTTAGGAAATTTAATATTGCTCTGTGTGCCACTCCCCATCCCAAGGTATAAGCAGTGCAGTAGCTAAGTATTTTTAGGACATGCAAATCTACTCTATTTTGTTGGCTACAAGATAACAAGGCACACAGGATATTCCAAAGCCACAATTCCAAATAGCATGGACTAGAAGCCAGGTTTCCTCACTCCATGTCAAGGGCTACTCTTCCTTTTCTATCTTTAACAATAATGCAATGATATTCTGAATTTAGCTGTAAATGGCATTTGGATTTTAATATAAGCTATTTGATTTGCCCTCACAAATTTGTTTATAGCAATGTCCTCCCAGAACACTCTGATAAAGAGAAATGGTGATAGTTATTGATGAACCCTGCTGCTGGCAGTTATTGATCAGCCATTGACTTGATGAAGCAGCCATGGATGGTGCACGTGAAGGCAAGGCATGTGGCCTGGGGTCCTGAGTGCAGCTGCCGTGGGTCATCCATATGGTTTGGGCGTGTTGGCAAGCTACTGCTTCCGCATCTCCAAGGAACAAGCATCCCTTGAGAGTGGAAGTGAGAGGTCAGTAAGGGCAGGCCTGTTTTTTGAGCCCTTACTCTGCCAGGCATTGGGATAGAGTTTCTGTCCTGGTAAAGCTTCAGCCTAGTGGAATATTTCTCTACATCTATCATGGGACATTAAGAAATAATTTAGAAAGAGTGAAGGGCCTGGTAGGCACATTTTACATAAGTCATTTAATTGGCTCTCCAAATGCCTCATTAAGGTAGGTGGCAATTTCATTTTACAGGCAAGAAGACTGAGGCTCAGTGAGTTCTAGTAAGTTGACCAAGCCCCACAGCAAGCTGACAGATGAGTTGGGATTCTAGTGCAGATCAATAGGACCCCAACATCTTTGATCTTCCCATCACATGACTCATGGAGAATAGAGCATTCCATTTTAGGAGAATGTGATGTCTCTGAAATTCTGTCTTCAGTAATATTCTCCTTCAAATTTCATGTGTTCTTTGCTGCCTCCATTTGGGCAGAAACTGTGTCTTATAAGAATTTTAATCCCCTGAAGCAGTTGGCATGGTACTGGAGAATACTAAAAAACAAAACAAAACCAAAAAAGCCCCAACCCCTTACTGTTTAAAAAACAGAAATGCTAACACAGCAACAAAACACAACCCTAATTGCAAAGCCCAGTAGAATTGTGCTCGAGATGATTTGCTGCTTTAATTTTGGAAGTCCTCAGTATTATCCACACTATTGTCAAACTCTTCTTGAGCAGTGAACATCAAGAGATCATGGATAAAATGGGAACATTAGTGTCAAGATTACATCAGAAGAAAGGCAAGTATCCCATCATTTCACTGCCCACAAAAATACATTCTTTCCCTTCCCCTCTACTATATTAAGACTTCATTGACCTTTTCTAAAGTCCCAATTTCCATTTAACCTCTGTTCCAGTCAAGACAGCAGTCCCAAGTCTCTAACCTTCTCCTTCACCCAGTGATCACCCTTTGAAGTCACCAAGCACGCTACACACAGAAGGAAGCCATTAGCAGGGGGAGTTCCAACCTATATAGCATACCATAAATTAGAAGGCTAAGGAAGCATTTTCAACCACTGCAAGGTCACTTAGGCTGGCTGCTGGGAGTGCCTTCTCATCGATGACAGGTCACTAAAGAATTCTCTCTAGGCGGCTCATTTCTGGTGGCAGCAATATTACTGTTTGGACTTCTGAAATAATTTTTGTGATGCACATGGCTGCCAGAGGCAGGAATTCTGGAATCAGAGCTTTATAGACCCCTCCAACATGCTCCTTCTACACTGTGGAGGATCTGGGGGCCAGGCTCAGGTGGATCCCTCTTAATGCTTTTCTTCCTGGAGCCTCACAAGGTCAGACCGGGAGGAGGACCTGTGGAATAGCTGGCCAGGGGCTCTGAGTTTTCTGAGAGAAGCCTGAGGGTCTGAAGGAGCCAGTGAAGTGCAAGGTGGATCTCTGGAACCAGAGCAATACCCTCAATTTATTTATTCAAGAAACCTTTATTGGACACTTACTGCATACCAGGCACTGTCACACCGAGAATGTGGCAGTGAATAAAACACGAAAAAGTGGGTCCTTGTGAGGCTTATATCTAAGTAAGGGAGAAAGACAATTAAAAAATATAACTGATAAACTGTATAATTTGTCAGAAGGTGATAAGTCTGTGGGAAAAGAGAAAGAGAGGGATGAGGAGTGCAAGGGCAGAGATTTGCTCCCTCCCTCTGCAGAGGGAGCAGCTGGAGAATGATCTTGAGGTAGGAGGGTGCCTGGTGTGACCAGGCAGTGGCAAGGGGAGGGAAGCTGGCTGAGTAGGGTCTAGGGGGTCCCCTAAGGACTCTGGATTTTCCTAGGATGACAGGGACATCTATTACAGGGCTGCGAGAAGAGGAGTGAGATGCTCTGATCCAAGTTTTTAAGAACTATTTTATTTTTACCTGATAAATAATTGTATGCATTTATGGGGTACAATGTGGTGTTTTGACAAATGTTTACACTGAGAAATGATTAAATCAAGCTAGTTGACATACCCCTCACCTCATGTACTTATCATTTATTTGGTGGTAACACTATTTAAAATTTACTTTTTTTTTTTTTTAAAGAAATTTTGAAATGTGATCTAAGTTTTGAAAGATCCTCTGGGTGCCTTGCTGGGATGGGATGTATACAGCCAGGGCAGAAGCTGGGAGCCTGGCTAGGTGGGTATTGAAGCTGTCCAGACAAGACATGAGGAGGCTCGGATGCGAGGCAGTCAGTGGAGATGGTGAGAAGTCATCAGAATCAGGGCACGGTTTGAAAAAACAAGGACTGGTTGACATATTGAATATGGGGTATGAGAGAAGGAGCAGGGTCCAGGTTGTCTTGGCTGAGAAACATGAAAGATGGAGTGGCCTTCAATGGAGACAGGGAAGCCTGAGGTAGAACGGGTATTTTGGTTGATGAGGATTTCTGTTTTGAACAGGCTATGGCTGAGCTACTTGTGACACTCCAGATGGAGACATGAAACAGGCAGGTAGATGGCAGGAATTCAAGAAGGATCTGGGACTACATGAAGACATAACTGGTTTTAAAGACATGGAGCTGATGTGATTATCAGGGGGGTGGGTGAGCACACACAGGGCCTAGAGCACCTCTTCATTATGAGGTCAAGAGATGATAAATAGAGGAAGAGAGAGACAGCAAGAGAGCAGGAGAGTCAGGGGGCATGGAGGTGACAGGGAGACTGGGAGAGGGCAGTGTCCTGAAAGCTGGGGGGCCAACCATGTGCAGTGCTGCTGTGTTGAGTAAGGTGAGCATAAGCTTTGGCCACTGGATTGAGCCATGTGGTGGCCCTGTTGGGTACTGTTATGATCCAGTGAGGGGTGGATAATGAGAGGAATTGGAGCAGGCAAGATACTTTTTTTCTATTACTTATTAGGTCTTCATTGTAAGAAAGCCATGTCAAGAACTAAAGAGTACTGATGCAAAGACTGCAGACTACTGATGAAGATTGTGGCCAGAGATACTCGGAGAGGAGAACCCACCTGCCTCAGGGCCTGAAGGAGCCTTTGGGCTTCCTGGCTAGAGTGCTGAGGAGCTCGGTGCTCTCAGGCAGCTGGTGGGAGGAGAGACCTGGGTTTGAGGAGGTGACCCGCCAGGCTTATGGATGGGGATCCACATGGTTAGTTTCTCCAGCTCCTGTGTACCCAAACTGCTATTAAAATCAGGTAGTGGGTTTCTGCTATGAGAAGCTGTAATAATTCATTTGGGGTGTCTTTATAGTTTACAAGGCACTTTCTGATTTTCCCTTAGAGGCTGAGGCCACTCCCAGAAGCCCAGTAAAGAGCAGTGGCCAAGTGCACAAACTCTGGACCTGGGCTCGGATCCCAGCTCTGCCTCATTCTAGCTGTGCGACCTTTGGCAAGCTACTTAACCTTTCTGTGCCTGTCTTTATGCATCGGTAAAATGGTGGTAAGACTAGTACTTATCAGGGGGAGGATCCAAGATGGCAGAATAGGAACGGCTCCGGAGTGCAGTTCCCAGCAAGAACAATGCACAGGGTGAGTGCCCACTGCATTTCCAAACAAATTTTCACTGCCTACAGACCAGGAGATTCCTGGGCCAAAAAGCACCACAAGTTTTCAGCACAGCAGTTTCAGCTGGTGCCATGTTGGCACATAGAAACTCACACAAATCTGGGAAGCCATTTCAACTGGCACCTGGAACACCTGGGAGACAGAGCCAACCATTGAACTGAAAGGGAGGGGGCAGAGACAGGGAGTCAGGCAATCTGGCTTGGCAGCTACCAGCCCCACAAAATGAGCAATCTGAAATGCTCTAGATTGAGTTTTGCAGCAAGCACAGCTGGACCCAGAACATCCAGCTCAGTTGGGGGAAGGGCGACCACCACTACCGAGGCAGTTTACAAAACAGCTGGGCAGAGCCTGCGGCAGCTCAGCAATACCTCTGCTGGCAGACTGTGACTAGACTACTCTGTGTGGGACAGGGCATTTATGAAAAAAGGTGGCAGCACCACAGGAACTTATAAATAAAGGGGACCTTCTTAGGACAGAGCACCTGGGAAAAGAGGCGGTTATGAGTTCTGCTGCAGCAGACTTAAACATACCTGCCCAGCATCTCTGCGTGGAACAACAGAGCTCCCAGTACAGCACTTGGCTCCTATAAGGGACAGACTCTCTCCTCAAGCAGCTCCCCAACCCCTGTATACCCAAAGAGAAACCTCATAAAGGACAGCTCAGGCTGACATCTGGCAGGTACCCTTCTGGGATGAAGATAACAGAAGAAGAAACCGGCAGCAGCCCTCACTGTTCTTCAGTCCCTGTGGGTGATTCCCAGGCAAGCAGGGTCTTGAGTGGACCCACAGCAATCCTGCAGCAGAGGGACCTGACTGTTAGAAGGAAAACTAAGAAACAGAAATAAATAACTTCATCAACAAAAAGGATGTCCACTCGGAGACCGCATCTGAAAGTCACCAACTACAAAGACCACAGGTAGACAAAGCCACTAAGATGGGAAGAAACCAGTGCAAAAAGGATGAAAACACCAAAAATCAGAATGCCTCTCCTCCTCCAAAGGATCACAACCTAGGGATCAAAGATGGATGGAGAATGAATATGATGAATTGACAGAAACAGGCTTCAGAAGGTGGGTAATAACAAACTTCTTTGAACTAAAAGAACATGTGCTAACCCAATACAAAGAAACTAAGAACCTAAAAAAAGGTTAGATGAGATGCTAACTAGAATAAACAACTTAGAGAAGAATATAAACAACTTGATGGAGCAGAAAAACAGCACGAGAACGTCACAAAGCATAAGCAGGTTTCAATAGCTGAATCGATAAAGCAGAAGAAAGGATATTAGAGATTGAAGATCAATTCAATGAAATAAAGTGAGAAGGCAAGAATAGAGAACAAAGAGTGAAAAGAAATGAACAAAGCCTTCAAGAAATATGGGATTATGTGAAAAGACCTAATCTACATTTTATAAGTGTACCTGAATGTGACAGAGAGAATGAATCCAAGCTGGAAAACACTCTTCAGGATATTATCCAGGAGAACTTCCCCAACCTAGCAAGGCAGGCCACCACTGAAGTCCAGGAAATACAGAGAACACCACAAAGATATTCCTCAAGAAGAGCAACCCCAAAGCACATAATTATCAGATTCACCAGGGTTGAAATGAAGGAAAAAATGCTAAGGGCAGCCAGAGAGAAAGATAGGGTTACCCACAAAGGGAAGCCCATAAGACTCACAGTGGATCTCTCAGTAGAAACCCTACAAGCCAGAAGAGAGTGGGGGCCAATATTCAACATCCTTAAATAAAAGAACTTGCAACCTAGAATTTCATATCCAGCCAAACTAAGATTCATAAGTGAAGGAGAAAGAAAATCCTTTATGGACAAGCAATTGCTGAGAGATTTCATCACCACCAGGTCTGCCTTACAAGAGCTCCTGAAAGAAGCACTAAACATAGAAAGGAACAACCAGTACCAGCCACTTGAAAAATGTACCAAATGGTAAGGACCATTGACACAATGAAAAAAACCTGTCAACGAATGGGCAAAACATCCAGCTAACATCAAAATGGCAGGATCAAATTCACACATAACAATATTAACCTTAAATGTAAATGGGCTAAATGCCCCAACTAAAAGACACAAACTGATGAATTGGATAAAAAGTCAAGACCCATCAGTGTGCTGTATTCAAGAAACTCATCTCACATGCAAGGATACACATAGGCTCAAAATAAAGGCATGGAGGAAGATTTGTCAAGCAAATGGAGAGAAAGAAAAAAAAAGCAGGAGTTGCAATCCTGGTCTCTGATAAAATGGACTTTAAACCAACAAAGATCAAAAGAGACAAAGAAGGACATTACATAATGGTAAAAGATTCAATGCATCAAGAAGAGCTAATGATCCTAAATATCTATGCACCCAATACAGGAGCACCCAGTACATAAAGCAAGTTCTTAATGACCTACAAAGAGGCTTAGACTCCCATACAATAATAATGGGAGACATTAACACCCCACTGTCAATATTAGACAGATCAACAAGACAGAAAATTAACAAGGATATCCAGGACTTGAACTCAGATCTGGACCAAGTGGACCTGATAGACATCTACAGAACTCTCCACTCCCCATAGAATATACATTCTTCTCAGCACCACATTGCGCCTTCTCTAAAATTGACCACATAATTGGAAGTAAATCACTCCTCAGCAAATTCAAAAGAATGGAAATTATAACAAACAGTCTCTTAGACTACAGTGCAATCAAATTAGAACTCAGAATTAATAAACTAACTCAAAACCACAATACTTCATGGAAAATAAACAACTGGCTCCTGAATGTCGACTGGATAAACAACGAAATGAAGGCAGAAATAAAGATGCTCTTTGAAACCAACAATAATGAAGACACAATGTACCAGAATCTCTGGGACACATTTAAATCAGTGTCTAAAGGGAAATATAGCAACAAATGCTCACAAGAGAAGGGAGGACAGATCTAAAATCAACACCCTATCATCAAAATTGGAAGAGCTAGAGGAGCAAGATTAAAAAAACTCAAAATCTAGCAGAAGACAAGAAATAACTAAGATTAGAGCAGAACTTAAGGAGATAAAGACACAAAAAACACTTTAAAAATTCAATAAATCCAGGAGCTGTTTTTTTGAAAAGATCAACAAAATAGACAGACCGCTAGCCAGATTAATAAAAAAGAAAAGAGAGAAGAATCAAATAGATGCAATAAAAAACGATAAAGGGGATATCACCACTGATTCCACAGAAATACAAACTACCATCAGAGATTACTACAAACTATCATCAGAGATTACTACAAACAACTCTATGCACATAAACCAGTAAACCTGGAAGACATGGATAAATTCCTGGACACCTGCACTCTCCCAAGACTAAACCAGGAAGAAGTTGAAACCTTGAATAGACCAATAACAAGGTCTGAAGTTAAGGCAGCAACTAATAGTCTACCAACCAAAAAAAGTCCAAGTCCAGATGGGTTCACAGCTGAATTGTACCAGACGTACAAAGAGGAGCTATTACCCTTCCTTCTGAAACTATTCCAAACAATACAAAAAGAGGGAATCCTTCCCAAATCATTTCACGAGACCAACATCATCCTGATGCCAAACCCAGCAGAGACTCAACTAAAAAAGAAAACTTCAGGCCAATATCCATGATAAAAATAGATGCAAAAATCTTAAATAAA
Organism: Aotus nancymaae; assembly: GCF_030222135.1. NCBI lineage: Eukaryota > Metazoa > Chordata > Mammalia > Primates > Aotidae > Aotus > Aotus nancymaae. The sequence continues at coordinate 3,965,194 of NW_026988412.1, read as the reverse complement.
ATACTGGCAAACCGATTGCAACAGCACATCAAAAAGCTTATCCATCATGATCAAGTAGGTTTCATTCCAGGGATGCAAGGCTGGTTCAACATACTCAAGTCTATAAATGTAATTCACCACATAAACAGAACCAAAGACAAAAACCACATGATTATCTCAATAGATGCAGAGAAGGCATTTGACAAAATTCAACAAAACTCTCAATAAACTAGTTATTGAAGGAACATATCTCAAAACAATAAAAGCTATTTATGACAAACCTACAGCCAATATCATACTGAATGGGCAAAAACTGGAAGCATTCCCTTTGAAATCTGGCACTAGACAAGGATGCCCTCCCTCACCACTCTTATTCAATATAGTATTGGAAGTTCTAGCCAGAGCAATCAGGCAAGAAAAAAAAAAATAAAGGATATTCAATTAGGAAAAGAGGAAGTCAAACCATCTCTATTTGCAGACAACATGATTGTAGATTGAGAGGACCCTATCATCTCAGGCCAAAATCTTCTTAAACTGATAAGCAACTTCAGCAAAGTCTCAGGATACAAAATCAATGCACAGAAATCACAAGCATTCCTATACACCAATAACAGACTAACAGAGAGCCAAATCATGTGCAAACTCCCATTCACAATTGCTACAAAGAGAATAAAATACTTAGGAATACAACTAGCAAAGATGTAAAGGACCTCTTCAAGGAGAACTACAAACCACTGCTCAAGGAAATAAGAGAGGACACAAACAGATGGAGAAACATTACATGCTCACGGTTAGGAAGAATCAATATCATGAAAATGGCCATACTCCCAAAGTAATTTATACTTTCAAAGCTATCCCCATCAAGCTACCAATGACCTTCTTCACAGAACTGGAAAAAACCACCTTAAACCTCATATGGAACCAAAAGAGAGCTCACATAGCCAAGACAATGCTAAGCAAAGAACAAAGCTGGAGGCATAATGCTACCTGATTTCAAACTATACTACAAGGTTACAGTAATCAAAACAGCATGGTACTTGTACCAAAACAGATACATAGACCAATGGAACAGAACAGATGCCCTGGAGGCATTGCCACATATCTACAACCATCTGATCTTTGACAAATCCGAGAAAAATAAGCAATGGGGAAAGGATTCCCTGTTTAATAAATGGTGTTGTGAAAATTGGCTAACAGTGTGCAGAAAGCAAAAACGGGACCCTTTCCTGACACGTTACACTAAAATTAACTCCAGATGGATTAAAGACTTAAACATAAGACATAACATTCTAAAAACCCTAGAAGAAAACCTGGGCAAAACCATTCAGGACATAGGCATAGGTAAGGACTTTATGACCAAAACACCAAAAGCATTAGCAACAAAAGCCAAAATAGACAAATAGGACCTAATTAAACTACAGAGCTTCTGTACAGCAAAAGAAACAATCATTAGAGTGAACCAGCAACCAACAGAATGGGAAAAATTTTTTGTAATCTGCCCATCTGACAAAGGGCTAATATCCAGAATCTACAAAGAACTAAAACAGATTTACAAGAAAAAACAAAGAAACGCATCCAAAAGTGGGTGAAGGATATGAACAGTCACTTTTTAAAAGAAGACATCTATGAGGCCAACAAACATATGAAAAAATGCTCATCATCACTGGTGGTTAGAGAAATGCAAATCAAAACCACATTGAGATATCATCTCACACCAGTTGGAATGGCAATCATTAAAAAATCTGGAGACAACAGATGCTGGAGAGGATGTGGAGAAATAGGAACACTTTTACACTGTTGGTGGGAGTGTAAACTAGTTCAACCATTGTGAAAGACAGTGTGGTGCTTTCTCAAGGACCTAGAAATAGAAATTCCATTTGACCCAGCAATCTCATTACTGGGTATATACCCAAAGGATTATAAATCGTTCTACTATAAAGACACATGCACAGGTATGTTCACAGTGGCACCGTTTACAATAGCAAAGACTTGGAACCAATCCAAGTGCCCATCAACGATAGACTGGACAAGGAAACTGTGGCACATATACACCATGGAATCCTATGCAGCCATGAAAAATGATGAGTTTGTGTCCTTTGTAGGGACATGGATGAATCTGAAAACCATAATTCTCAGCAAACTGACAGAAGAACAGAAAATCAAATACTGCATGTTCTCACTCATAGGCAGGTGATGAACAATGAGAACACATGGACACAAGGAGGGGAGCATCACACACTGTGGTCTGTTGTGGGGGGCCAAGGGAGGGACAGTGAGGTGGTGGGGAAGTCGGGGAGGAATAACATGGGGAGAAATGCCAGATGTAGGTGACACATAGCAAACCACATTGCCATGTGTGTACCTATGCAACAATACTGCATGATCTGCACATGTACCCCAGAACCTAAAGTATAATTAAGAAAAAAGACTAGTACCTATCTCATGTAGTTGCTGTGAAGTTGAACCAAGTTAATATCTGAAACATTTAGAACTGTGTTATTAAGGCATTAGCCTAATCATCTCCATTTTAATAGGTGAAGATATTTGGAAATCTAGAGGATGTTTTGCTGCAGGTTACTCAAGTGACTCGAACCTAACCCCCCTCCAAAGTCTGACCATTATTCCACAGGGATGTTACCCTATGCAATTTTCTACCCATCTATCCCAGCCAGAGTTCCATTTCTTGCTATAATTCAAATATTTTCACACTCAATTTTCTAGGGAAGGTGGCTGAGGGAGGGCTATCTTAGGTATACACTTACACTTTTTAAAACTCTTCTTGTTTTGTGTACTTAGGCTCAATTTTGATTTTACTTCTAAATCTCAAAAGAAGTGTATTGAAAAGTATGAAACTGCCATTTATTATAATGATGAAATAAACTTCCTTAAGAATTTCACATATGTCAATGCATAGAAATGATTTCAAATAAAGTATGTTTCTGTAAAGATAAAACATTTACTTGTTATGACACTCTAATCAGGGAGTAACAGATTCTAGGATATGAAATACTAAGCACTCCATCTCTAGCAAAAACAAAAAACAATTTAGCTTGGCATGGTGGCACACAGTGTAGTCCCAGCTTCTCAGGAAGCTCAGGTGGGAGGATTACTTGAGCCTGGGAGGTTGAGGCTGCAGTGAGCTGTGGTTGTGTCATCTCACTCCAGTCTGGGTCATAGAGAGAGACTCTGTCACAAACAAACAAACAATAAATAAATAATTGGAAAGAAAGAAATACTAAGAAGACATTTGATTATCTCATGCCAGGATTGGATCTGGAGACAAGGATATGATGGAAAGAGTCCTGGACTATGAATCTGTACATCTGGATTCTAATCACAAAAACTTATTGCGTTCGTGGTGAACCAATTGCCTCTTGAGTTTCAGTTCCCCATTTGTAGATGACACTGGGTAACTTTTCCATTTCCTCCTTATTCCAATGTTTCTATTACTCTGTCTTGGTTTGGGTTTCACAAGAAGCAGAGAGAAAAAGTTAATTGGGAGGCAATCTCAGGAAGTACTGTTAGGGGAGTAGGGAAGTGAGACAAAAGAGAAGGCAGCCCATAATTGTGCAGCACCAATTCATTGATCTCTTGGGGCCACTGGAGCTTCATCCAACTGGAAACCCTGGGAGACAGTATTGGATATGTCTCAGAGTGAGGGAGCTGGGGTATTTACACCCCAACTCCTGTCACTCAGAGCTTGAGGGCTGTTCCTAAAATCCTCTTCTGGCCTGCCACATGGAGGAAAAGGGTGCAGGAAGCCCTTTAGGCTGAGGTGTACAGGTGCTGATATGGGAAGGTGGGCGCTACTTCCTGAGGTGGTGCAGGAGAGGAGCACCACCTGTGTTTGCCACACATTGACCTCCCAGATTTGCCTGCGATTTGAGCCTTACAGAGATGTGTTGATTCTGTCTAGTCAAAGTGAAAGTCATTGCAGAACCAAAACCAGAATCTTAGCGGTGACTGTGCAATGTCATTTGGTCTCATGATTCTACCCAGAGCGTCTCAGAACACTGGTATTGGTAGCATGTAACCTTGCTAATAAATATATAAAAATGAAATGATTTGTTATTATATGACTAGAGCAAACCTATGTCATCCTCATGATGTCTTGCCATCACAATCTCATACTCTCTTGGAGTCTGACCTGACTCCTCAAGCAAGAGAATAATGTCAGCAAAGAGCTGTCGAGGAATGTATAGCCCCAGGTGCCTGGCAGAGGGTATGAAGCATGGCAGATGTTGGAATGACATCTGCTGTGTGTTCAGAGGAGACTGATTGAGTGGACCATCACCAAAGAGAACTCAGGTAGACTCAAGCACTTCTTGGCAATTTGAGAAACTTCCCTGACAGAGAATTTACTTCAAGTCAGATACCTCCCCAATAAATGAAAATCCTGCCGATAATGAGGAAAGGGAAGTGGACCCAAATTCATACATCCTTGAATCTGCTTTTCAGTTTTTTCCTGAAATTTGCTCACCAGGTAAATGAATCTTGCTCAAGAGCCTGCCATGCTCCAGCACTGGGGACCTAGCAGTGAACAAAGCCAGTACAATCTGGCCCTCGCGGAGCTTCCCTGATCCGGTTTGGCTGTGTGTCACCACCCGAATCTTATGTTGGATTATAATCCTCATGTGTCGGGGGAGGGACCTGATGAGAAGTGATGGGATTATGGGGGTGGATTTCCCCCAGGCTGTTCCTGTGACAGTGAGTGAGTTCTCACAAGTTCTGATGGTTTTAAAGTGTGGCACTCGCCCTTTTGCAAGCTCTCTCTCTCCTTCCTGCCACCATGTAAGACATGTCTTGTTTCCCCTTTGCCATAATTACAAGTTTCCTGAGACCTCCCCAGCCATGCAGAACTGTGAGTCAATTAAATCTCTTTTCCTTATAAATTACCCCGTCTCAGGTAGTTCTTTACAGCAGTGTGAAGATGGACTTATACATCCCCTTTTAGGGAGAAGACACAGGCACCAAACAAACTACTAACTGAATGCAGTGTCAGGAGAGAGAAATGTTAGGAATAGGAATGAGGCAGGGTATGGGAGGGTAGAGGTTCAGGAGTAGAGTTTTACTTCGGTGTTGTGCCCAAGGCAGACCCTCGGATAAAATGCCTTTAAGACGAGACCCTGTGGAGTGGAAGGAGGACCTGAGGAAGCAATGCATATGGCTGGCAACTGAGGGTCCCAAATAGAAAAAACAAAAGATCAGAGAACCTAAGTCCTGAGCCAGGGTCAGTACCTGACGTGGGACTGAGCAGGGTTTGGGGGACAAGGCAAGGACAGAGAGGGCTTGAGGGTGAGATCAGTCATCAATCAGGTTAGGCCTTGCAAGGACTTTGGCCCTTACCCTGGGTGGGAAATAGAGGCCTGGCATTCTCTGAGTTTCATCTGGAGATGATCCCTCAGGAGCAAAAGGGGTGAAAGCTGAGAAAAGCAGCAATCAAGTACCTGCAAATGTTTTATATGGATTTTGTTCCCATCTGTAAAAAAGTGCAAAACCTCCCCTAACTTGGCCTTTTCCAGCCACTATTGACTGAATTGTGCCCCTCCCCACCAAGTTAATATGCAGAAGCCTGAACTCCCAATGTGACATTATTAGGAGGAGGGGCCCTTGGGAGGTGATTAGGTTTAGATGAGGGTATGAGGGTGGGGCCCTCTGTCTCTCTCAGTCTCTCTCTCAGCCATGTGAAGATATGGGGAGAAGGCAGCCATCTGCAAACCAAGAAGACAATCCTCATCAGGACCTGGTCATGCTGGCACCCTGATCTTGGGCTTCCAGTCTCCAGAACTGGGAGAAAGCAAACAATAAATGTCCATTGTTTAAGCCGCCCCAGTCTGTGGTATTTTGTTATGGCAGCCTGTGCTAAGACACGAGCCAGCTTTTTTTCTGTTTTCCCTCCCTGAAGTCAGTGAGCATGGGAGTGCTCCAGGTAGCAGTGTGAGGGTCTGAGGGAGACCACCAAGGGACATGGGTGGAGAGGGGCAGTCGTGGGTCTGGAAAGGCCAGAAGGGGCCAGACCATGTCTGCTTTGCAGGCCACAGTGAGGGGCTGGCACTTCAAGGCCTGTGAGAATGGGAGTGGGAGCACAGAGAGGGTTGGAGGCGAAGGACTTGGCTCTGGCTGCCGTGGAGGGAGAGCAGGTGGCAGGAGGGCAGGGCCAAAAGTGAGGACTCACAAGAGACAGGCAAAGTACAGGCTAAGATTGTAGTGGCTGAGACAGGGGCAGCCGCCATGAGGATGAGAAAGGACGGAGCTGGGGACTATTTGGGAGGTAGAAGTATTAAGACCTGTGGGCTGAATGAGGCTGTGTGTGTGTGTGTGTGTGTGTGTGTATGCGCATGCACGTGCCTGTATGTATGCCTGTTTGTGTGCATGTCTGTGTGTGTGCCTGTGTGTGTTTGTGTGTGTGCGCGTGCCTGCATGTGTGTGTGCTTGTGTGTGTGCCTGTGCGTGTGTATGTGTGTGTGGTATGGGTGGGGGTTGATGAACAGGGAGAAAGCAAGGAAGAGTCTCTGATCCAGGCTGGAGCAAATGGCAGGATAGAAGAGCAGACAGGTGGGGTGTTTCACTGGCCAGAGGAAAGGGGGCAAGAGAAATCATCTACCCTTCGCCCAGAGGTCCCTGGGACACCAGAACTTGTGGAGTGGCCTTGGTGACAGGGACACTGTCAAGATCAGATGCTGAAGGGCCATGTGGAGAAACACATGACCCTGGGGCCAGGTGGACAGTAGAAAACATGAAACAAAGCAGAGGAAATGGGGATTGTGGGGAGAGGAGGGAGTGGCTCTTGGGCCAGTCTTGCTTGGGTTTCCTTTGAGGGCTTAGGGGATCTTGTCTTGGGCAAGCATCTTCTGATAGGATGGCACTGGGAGACCAGCAGGTGACAAGGACATTGTGATGTGGTACCCAACACCTGTGTCACTGCTGTAGTAGCTAGAGTTCTGTCTTTTATCTGAATGTAGAGTTTTAAGAGCCAAACATTAAATTCTTTATTTTTTAAACATAAAAATTTCATATGTAGACTGGTTCACCATCAGGAACTCCATAGAGAGGGTTGTTACAGATGACTCCAAAAGCCCCCTCCAACTCTAAAGTTCCAATCACTGGATGCTCAGGGCATTAACAGTGTCAGGTATATATTTCTTAACATACAATAGATTTCCTACTTTAACTACATAAATTTGTTCCCAAACCAACCACTATTAGGGGCGCTCTGTGAACTCACATGCCATTGCATTTCTGATAGATGATATCTAATTTTAAATTGTAGTTCAGAGAAAAAACGTTGCTATTCTATTACTAAAACATAATTGATATATAAGGAGAATTTGGCTTTGAATATATTTCTTTCTCTGTATATATTTATTTTAGATTTCATGAGTGAGTATTTGATTCTTAAAGTATTAAGGACATTGCAAAAACATGACTTCACTGGATTTTTCAGAATCATAAAGAATAATTCTTTTATAGTTTAATAACTATCTGAAACAATTTAGACACTTTTGACATTATTTTCCTGATGCTCCTTTGAGATGAGGAGGTTGTAACTGCAATTTCATCTTTTCTATTGGATAAAAAACTAAATGACGTGTATGGCGAATTGCTTTTCTAACCCAAATTCCACAGTGCAACGTGACCGCGGGGCGTTGAAACTAAAGAGAGAGGGGAAAGGGAGACTCAACTAGAACCAAGCAGATGTCGCATCTGACAGAAGAGTAGATGGTTTTCAGTCCACTGAAGGATGTGCTGCATGAGGCGGTGTGTTTCCTCTCATCACGTTGCCTGAACTCTCTTCAGATCCAAATGCTCTGGGATATTTGTGGAGCTTTCAAATTAGTAAAGCAATATTTTATTTTTCTAGGAACAAAAAGAAATAAGTTATTACATTAATTAGAAGGTGATCTGAGAACCTCATTTGGATACAGGAAGGAGGCAGGAAAGTGCCGGGAAGAGAAGGGCATGGTCCCTGGCTAGGGCTCCATCCCTGACTTTGTGCCCACAAACCTAGGTGAGGACAGGCATTTCTGTTTTTGTGCACAAATGTTGCATTTTCTAAGACCATCCTGGCCCACCACGCCCCCATCCTGTGCCTGTAAAAACCCTGAGACCCTAGCAGGCAGAGACACAAGTGGCTGGATGTCCAGAGGAATGCACCCACGGAAGGGCACATCCACAGGTGCCCGCAGACGCCAGGCAAGAACTTTGAATCCTGGATATGACCATTCTACAATGCTAGTGTTACATTTTTTCTTGAGCAAGATGTGTATAAATAAGTAAATAAGGGCATAATGTCAGGTAAAGTGAATGGCTGGAAATTGGGAACCAGGATTTAATTATTTGGCATTATCAGAGGTTTGTGAGAAACATTCAGTTTGCAGCAAAAAAAATAAGTCCTCTCCAAAATTCAATTTACTGCAATTGATTTGCATGTGGTTTAATGCTGTTAACAGTCTATAAATAAGGGACTCAAATATTTGAAGTTGTACATGCTTTCATATTGTTTTAAACAAACATAACTTGTATGCAAATGGTTAAAAATACCAGAAACATTGCAAGAATGCTCTTTTTAAATTCTGAAGATATTGCTTTATTTTAAAGCATCAAGGGTGATTTAGATTTCTGGAAAAGCAGAGGAGGCATGAAGATTTCTGAACTCGCTCACACACAAACCAGTCACAGGGACAGCTATGATCTACAAGCCAAATTGGTGTGGGAGCTTTTTTTTTTTTCAATAACAATAACAACAAAAACCCTCCAAACTGAAACTAGGAAAGGACTAGAAACTTTGTTTTCTTACTAATGTGAAGTTGGAAACATATTGACTTTCAAGTGAATTGGCCGTGACTACAGCAGCACTTGGCTCTGAGGGAGCTGAGATTGCAGGCAGATGTGAGTTTGGCATTTGCATGCCCACGTTAAAAAACTTTTCTCCTTTCTCCTACCAGCACATTGAAGCTGGCCTTGCTGGAGCTGTGCAAACTGATTACAGACACGCATTACCTGGAAACATGCCATTGACTTAACATGGGGCCTATGTACTTAGGCTCTGATTTTTGAAAATGCGACATTTATCCAGGATATTTGACAAATGCTCAGAAAGGTATATTGTGCCAGACAGTTGTCAAAGCATCAGGCTTCTCCCCTAGAGAGTTCATTAACCTCATTTCCACTTGCTGAGTAAGGAGCTCTGTCTTGCCTGAGAGGGACCATGGTACCAAAATGTATGAGGAGTGAGGAAAATAACTGAAGTATGGGAAAATACATATTTTTTGACAGGCCTCAAAGACTAGCTCATTTCCTAGTATGTGTCTTAAATGACCATTTTTCGGTTGATTTTACTTACCTATGCATTTATCTATTCATCTCTTTTCAAAAAGTCTTTGAAGATGCAATGATATGCTATTTTCTGAACAAATTTCCTTAATATACAAAGAGCTCTTATAAGGCAATAAAAAAATTTCAAAGCTTATGAATAGAAAGAGAAGTGTAAATGATTTTAAAATATTTTCACTTATCAGTTGGACAGAGATGAAAACTTGGAAAATACACTGAGATAACCTATGATAATGCACAGCGCTGGTGAGGTTGTGCTAATTGGAGTGTAAACTAGTACAAGGTTTTTGGAAAACAATTGGGCAAAATCTTTTCAAATTTAAAATGCATGGATTTCCTTGTCCCAGAAATCCCATCAGAATTCTTTTAACAGATAAGAAAGACTCCCATTCTGTTGATTGCCTGTTCACTCTGATGACAGTTTCTTTTGCTGGGAAAAGCTCTTTAGTTTAATTAGATCCCATTTGTCAATTTTTGCTTTTGTTGCAATTGCTTTTGGTGTTTTAGCTATGACTTGGAACCAACCCAAATGCCCATCAATGATAGACTGGATAAAGAAAATGGCACATATACACCGTGGAATACTATGCAGCCATAAAAAAGAATGAGTTCATGTCTTTTGCAGGGACATGGATGAAGCTGGAAACCATCATTCTCAACAAACTAACACAGGAACAGAAAACCAAACACCGCATGTTCTCACTCATAAGTGGGAGTTGAACAATGAGAATATATGGACACAGGGAGGGGAACATGACACACTGAGGCCTGTTGGAGGGTAGGGGGCAAGGGGAGGCAGAGCATTAGAACAAATACCTAATTCATGCAGGGCTTAAAACCTAGATGATGGGTTGATGGGTGCAGCAAACCACCATGGCACATGTATACCTATGTAACAAACCTGCGTGTTCTGCACATGTATCCCAGAACTGAAAGTTTAATTAAAAACAGAAAAACTGGGAGTTATAACTTTTGTTATGGAAAAACAAAAGAAGAAAGGGTCCCTCATGTGCACAGAATTTGAATATGGTAGAGTGACTACCTCTGGGGTTAGGAATTGGATACCAAGAGGCAGGGTGGGAGAGAAAGTAATTTATTCTTTGTGTGTCATTTATATTGTTTAGATTTCCTAAGCATGTACCTGTGTTATGTAGTCACAGAAAGATACTTTAAAAATATATTTGTCGATGCATAAATGACTGTAAATTTACTACAAAAGAAGAAATGGCTTACAAAATTAATCCAAATCAAACTACATGATAAGGAAGTGATAAATGAGTGTAAAGGGGAAACAGAGGTAGGAGCAGTAGGCTGAAGCCATTGTGAACAGCCTGTCTTATGCGTAGATGCTGCAGGTGGGCTGAAGTTCCTAGCAGCAAATAAAATAGTGAAGGGAGGTGTTTCAGGGTGAGACATGATTCAGGGTGTCTATTAAAAGAAAACAATCTTTTGCCAGAATTATAACTATCCTGGTCCTGAGATTAAGAGAAATTTCTCCTGTGGGTCCTCACGGAAAGGATTTAATAATTAATGTCCTCAAAATCAAGCCCAGGGTAAATGCAACAGTAAGTTTCAATATCAATCATCCTTGAGGTAGATTAGATTTCAGATCAAATTCTCTTTTCCTCCTTGTAACTGCTCTCCTTTCTACCTCTGCCTGGAGACTTAGCAGTGCCTCCCACCAGAGCAGGCAGAAGGTACATCTCACTCCACCCTCTGACATCAGCTCCCTCATGGAACTTCCTTTGGCCAATGAGCTGAGAGCAGAGTCAGCGTGAGCTGTGTCTGGCCAGAGGGTTTAAATGTGCTTGTGTGATTTGGCTTGGCCTTTTGAGCTTCAGCTTTTACCATGGGAAAATCTGAAGACACATGGAACAGTCTGGAGCCTAAAACAAAGCCTGGAGTCCAGCTGAGATCAGCTAAGGTGTGGCTGGGACCTGTGCATGTGGAATAAATGTTTGGTCTTACAGGCGAATGCAATGTGGGAGCTGTTCATTACTCAGCATTATTGTAGCAGAAGCCTGGTGAATATATCCCTAGAGACAGAGAGAAGGAAGTGAAAATAAGTTCAGGAGGAGGCTTTTGAACTGCTGGGGAAAATGGGAAGAGGCAAGTACTCTAATAAGAGGATATGAGCTTCCCTAAGATCAAGACCCTATTTGAAGACTCCATGAAATTACCGATGATGAATGAATTACGATATCAGGTAATACAGTGCTCTGTGAGTGAACTGCAAGAGTAATTACTTTTATCTCAAGGAAACCATGCCATGATACTGACAACAAATCCTGAGGGTATTCATTGAAAGAATAAGTAGAAACTGGATTGGATAAATTAAATAAAATGTGTGTATGTGTGCATGTATGTGAGAATGAATAGAAACTGGGAAACTGGGGTGAAAATAAAATGTGTGTGAGTGTGCATGTATGTGAATGTGTGTATGCATGTGTATATGTGTAAGTGCATGTGCACATGCATGATCATGTATGTTTATGCACATGTATATTCATGTGTGTATGCATGTGTGTGCATTATGTGTGTGTATGCCTGTGTCTGTGTGTGTGCATGCATGTATGTGTCTGTGTATGTTCTCTGTGGAGGGGGGAGACTGGAGATTCTCTTCCGCAACATTCAAAGCCAGTCTGCCAAAAATCTTGGTGCTAAATGTATATCCAGGTTACAGATCCAAACGCAACTGCAGACCCAACAACACTGAGGCTCACCTTTTGGGTTTCTCCCCCTCTTCTTCACCACGACTCAGTTCTCCAGGGAAAAGGTTTTTGCTCCTTTCAGGAACAGTCCAGGGTAAGAGCCGAAGGTAGAGTCTGGAAATGTGCATGGAAGCACAGCCCTGATTCTATCTAATCTGTTCAAAAAAAGTCTTGGACAGAATTTTGGCTTTTTTTTTTTTTTGAGACATGATTTCACTCTGTCACTTAGCCTGGAGTGCAGTGGCATGATCATAGCTCACTGGAGCCTGGATCTCCCAGACTCAAACAATCCTCCCACTTTAGCCCCTTGAGTAGCTGGGACTACAGGTGCACACCACCACACATGGCTAATTTTTGTATTTTTTGTAGAAGTGGGGTTTTACTATGTTGCCAAGGCTGGTCTCAAACTCTTGGGCTCAAGCGATCCTCCCGCCTTGGCCTCCCAAAGTGCTGGGATTATAGGCATGAGCCACTGTGCCTAGCCCATATTTTTTGTAACTGGTTTTCTGAGTCTAGAAAAGAAAAAAGAAAAAGAATGTTCTTCAGCTATTCAGGGACTTTTGGTTCCACCCCAGGCTCATAAATGAATGCAACAACAAGGTTTAATGACTGTTGGACATTGTGTTTATCGAGAGACATGCTGCAGGGAAGCAGAAACAACACAATTGCCTATAAAAACATCCTTTAAAAAGTTAGCAGTCTAATCCATAAAACTGAATTTTGGCGGGTGCAAATGTAGCCAGAGCCAAGGCAGGGCGTGTGGTGGATGTGGGGAGAAAATCCGTTCAGGAGTGGAGGCTTGCATGCTGCTGTCCCTGGACTGTGCCGTCCCCTCTCCTGTTCCTGCTTCTTTTTTACTCTCCTTCCTCCTCAGCAGCCATCCTCACAGGTTTGATGTGTGTCCTTTTTTTTCTGTCTTCCTTCTAGCTCTTTTCATTTGACATGGATGTGTATGGAGAATGACCCCGTGCTCCTGATGCTTTTTCACTCAGCACTGTAGCTTTAAGACCTACCCTTGTTGCTCCCTGTGCAGCTGGTTGGCTGCATTGACTTCTTCATGATATTCCTGGCTGTCCCTTACTGTATGTGTTTTCCATCTCCCAATCGCCCAGTTTCCCACAGGTGCAAACAATGCTGGTGTGAACATCCTGACTGACATCTTCCTATGGACCAGGGCGGGGACTTCTCTGCCATGTGTATCTAGAAGCAGATTCCCTGGATCATAGGGTGCTTGTAGATTTAGAAGACATAGAGTTTGTATGTCTCAACTTGAACTAATTCTTTTTTTTTAAATGATTTCTTTTTTTTTTTAATTTAAAATTTTTTTTTTTTTGTACTTTAGGTTCTGGGGTACTTGTGCAGATCATGCAGGATTGTTGCATAGGTACATACATGGCAAGGTGGTTTGCTGCCTTCATCCCCCCCATCACCTATATCTGGTATTTCTCCCCTCATTATCCCTCTCCATCCCACACTGTCCCTCCTCTAGCTCCCCACAACTGACTGCAGTGTGTGATGCTCCCCTCCCTGTGTCCACATGTCCTCATTGTTCAATACCCACCTATAAGTGAGAACATGTGGTGTTTGGTTTTCTGTTCTTGTGTCAGTTTGCTGAGAATGATGGTTTCCAGATTAATCCATGTCCCTATGAAGGACATGAACTCATCGTTTTTTATATCTGCATAGTATTCCATGGTGTATATGTGCCACAGTTTCTTTATCCAGTCTATTGTTGATAGACATTTGGGTTGGTTCCAGGTCTTTGCTATTGTAAACTGTGCTGCAATGCACATACATGTGCATGTGTCTTTATAATAGAACAATTTATAATTCTTTGGGTATATACTCAGTAATGGGATTGCTGGGTCAAATGGTATTTCTATTTCTAGGTCCTTGAGGAATCGCCACACTGTCTTCCACAATGGTTGAACGAATTTACACTCCCACCAACAGTGTAAAAGTGTTCCCATTTCTCCATATCCTCTCCAGTATCTGTTGTCTCCAGATTTTTTAATGATTGCCATTCTAACTGGTGCGAGGTGGTATCTCAATGTGGTTTTGATTTGCATTTCTCTAATCACCAGTGATGATGAGTATTTTTTCATATGTTTTTTGGCCTCATAGATGTCTTCTTTTGTAAAGTGTCTGTTCGTATCCTTTGCCCACTTTTGAATTTTTTTTTCTTTTCTTATAAATCTGTTGTAGTTCTTTGTAGATTCTGGATATTAACCCTTTGTCAGATGGGTAGATTGCAAAAATTTTTTCCCATTCTGTTGGTTCCTGATTCACTCTAATGACTGTTTCCTTTGTTGTACAGAAGCTCTGGAGTTTAATTAGGTCCCATTTGTCTATTTTGGCTTTTGTTGCCATTGCTTTTGGTGTTTTAGCCATGAAGTCCTTGCCTATGCCTATGTCCTGAATGGTTTTGCCTAGGTTTTCTTCTAGGGTTTTTATGGTGTTAGGTCTTATGTTTAAGTCTTTAATCCATCTGGAGTTAATTTTAGTGTAAGGTGTCAGGAAGGGGTCCAGTTTCTGCTTTCTGCACACTGCTAGCCAGTTTTCAGAACATCATTTATTAAACAAGGAATCCTTTCCCCATTGCTTGTTTTTGTCAGGTTTGTCAAAGATCAGATGGTTGTAGATGTGTGGCATTGCCTCCAGGGCCTCTGTTCTGTTCCATTGGTCTATGTCTCTGTTTTTGTACAAGTATCATGCTGTTTTGCTTACTGTAGCCTTGTAGTATAGTTTGAAATCAGGCAGCATGATGCCTCCGGCTTTGTTCTTTTTCTTAGGATTGTTTTGGCTATGCAGGCTCTCTTTTGGTTCCATATGAAGTTCGAAGTGGTTTTTTTCCAGTTCTGTGAAGAAGGTCATTGGTAGCTTGATGGGGATAGCATTGAATCTGTAAATTACTTTGGGCAGTATGGCCATTTTCACGATGTTGATTTTTCCCAACCGTGAGCATGGAATGTTTCTCCATTTGTTTGTGTCTCCTCTTACTTCATTGAGCAGTGGTTTGCAGTTCTCCTTGAAGAGGTCCTTTACATTCTTTGTTAGTTGTATTCCTAGGTATTTTATTCTCTTTGTAGCAATTGTGAATGGAAGTTCACTTTTGATTTGGCTCTCTGTCTGTTATTGGTGTATAGAAATGGTTGTGATTTCTGCACATTGATTTTGTATCCTGAGACTTTGCTGAAGTTGCTTATCAGTTTCAGGAGATTTTGGGCTGAGACAATAGGGTCTTCAAGATATACAATCATGTCATCTGCAAATAGAGACAATTTGACTTCCTCCTTTCCTAATTGAATACCCTTTAATTTCTTTTTCTTGCCTGATTGCTCTGGCTAGAACTTCCAGTACTATATTGAATAGGAGTGGTGAGAGAGGGCATCCTTGTCTAGTGCCAGATTTCAAAGGGAATGCTTCCAGTTTTTGCCCATTCAGTATGATATTGGCTGTTGGTTTGTCGTAAATAGCTTTTATTATTTTGTGATACATACCATCAATACCTAGTTGATTGAGGGTTTTTAGCATAAAGGGCTGTTGAATTTTGTCAAAGGTGTTCTCTGCATTTATTGAGATAATCATGTGGTTTTTGTCTTTGGTTCTGTTTATGTGATGGATTACATTTATAGACTTGCGTATGTTGAACCAACCTTGCATCCCCAGGATGATGCCTACTTGATCATGATGAATAAGCTTTTTGATTTGTTGTTGCATTCTGTTTGCCAGTATTTTATTGAAGGTTTTTGTGTTGATGTTCATCATGGATAGGCCTGAAGTTTTCTTTTTAGGTTGCATCTCTGCCTGGTTTTGGTATTAGGATGATGTTGGCCTCATAAGATGAGTTGGGGAGGATTCCCTCTTTTTGGATTGTTTGGAATAGTTTCAGAAGGAATGATACCAGATCCTCTTTGTATGTTTGGTAGAATTCGGCTCGAAAACTGTCTGGACCTGGGCTTTTTTAAGTTGGTAAGCTATTGAATGCTGTCTCAACTTCAGCCCTTGTTATTGGTCTATTCAGGGATTCAACTTCTTCCTGGTTTAGTCTTGGGAGAGTGCAAGTGTTCAGGAATGTATCCATTTCTTTCAGATTTACTGGTTTATGTGCATAGAGTTGTTTGTAGTAATCTCTGATGGTATTTTGTATTTCTGTGGAATCGGTGGAGATGTCCCCTTTATTGTTTTTTGTTGCATCTGTTTGATTCTTCTCTCTTTTCTTTTTTATTAATCTGGCTAGCGGTCTATTTTGTTGATCTTTTCAAAAAACCAGATGCTGGATTTGTTGAGTTTTTGAAGTGTTTTTTGTGTCTCTATCTCCTTCAGTTCTGCTCTGATCTTAGTTATTTCTTGTCTTCTGCTAGCTTTTGAGTTTTTTTGATCTTGCTCCTCTAACTCTCAATTTTGATGATAGGGTGTTAGTTTTAGACCTTCCCTTACTCCTCATGTGGGCAGTTATTGCTATAAATTTCCCTCTAGACACTGCTTTAAATGTGTCCCAGAGATTCTGGTATGTTGTGTCTTCATTCTCATTGGTTTCAAAGAACATCTTTATTTCTGCCTTCATTTCATTGTTTATCCAGTCTGCATTCAGGAGCCAGTTGTTCATTTTCCATGAAGTTGTGCAATTTTGAGTTAGTTTCTTAATCCTGAGTTCTGATTTGATTGCACTGTGGTCTGCAAGACTGTTTGTTACAATTTCTGTTCTTTTGCATTTGCTGAGGAATGATTTGATTCCAATTATGTGGTCAATTTTAGAGTAAGTGTGATGTGGTGCTGAGAAGAATGTAAATTCTGTGGATTTGGGGTTGGGAGTTCTGTAAATGTCTATTAAGTTCGCTTGGTCCCAATCTGCATTCAGTCCTGGATTTCCTTGCTGATTTTCTGTCTTGTTGATCTGTCTAATATTGACAGTGCAGTGTTAAAGTCTCTCACCATTATTGTATGGGAGTCTAAGTCTCTTTGTAGATCATTAAGGACTTGTTTTATGTATCTAGATGCTCCTGTATTGGGTGCATATATGTTTAGGATCATTAGCTCTTCCTGATGCATTGATCCTTTTACCATTATGTAATGCCCTTCTTTGTCTCTTTTGATCTTTGTTGGTTTAAAGTCCATTTTATCAGAGACTAGGATTGCCACTCTGCTTTTTTTTTGCTCTCCATTTGCTTGGTAAATCTTCCTCCATTCCTTTATTTTGAGTCTATGTGTGTCTTTGCATGTGAAATAGGTCTCCTGAATACAGCACATTGATGGTTCTTGGCTTTTTATCCAATTTTCCAGTCTGTGTCTTTTGATTGGGGCATTTATTCCATTTACATTTAATGTTAATATTGTTATGTGTGAATTTGATCCTACCATTTTATTACTGGTTAGTTGTTTTGCCCTTTGGTTGGCATCATTTCTTCATTCATCATTGGTCTTTACCATTTGGTTCTTTCTTGCAGTGGCTGGTACTGGTTTTTCCTTTCTGTGTTTAGCGCTTCCTTCAGGAGTTCTTGTAGGGCAGTTTTGGTAGTGACAAAATCTCTCAGCAATTGCTTGACGGTAAAGGATTTCATTTCTGAATCACTTATGAAGCTTAGTTTGGCTGGATATGAAATTCTGTGTTGAAAGTTCTTTTCTTTAAGGATGTTGAATATTGGCCCCCACTCTCTTCTGGCTTGTAGGGTTTCTGCTGAGAGATCCTCTGTGAGTCTGATGTACTTCCCTTTGTGAGTGACCCAACCTTTCTCTCTGGCTGCCCTTAGTATTTTTTCCTTAGTTTCAACCCTGGTGAATCTGACGATTATGTGCCTTGGAGTTGCTCTTCTAGAGGAGTATTGTTGTGGTGTTCTCTGTATTTCCTGTATTTGAATGTTGGCCTGCCTTGCTAGGTTGGGGAAGTTCTCCTGAATAATATCCTGAAGAGTGTTTTCCATCTTAGATTCATTCTCCCTGTCATCTTACAGTACACTAATCAAGCATAGATTAGGTCTTTTCACATAATCCCATATTTTTTGGAGGCTTTGTTCATTTATTTTCACTCTTGGTTCTCTTTTCTTGCCTTCTCATTTTATTTCATTGAGCTGATCTTCAATCTCTGATATCTTTGCTTCTGCTTAGTTGACTTGGCTATTGAAACTTGTGTATGCTTCACGAAGCTCTTGTGCTGTGTTTTTCAGCTCCACCAAGTCATTTATGTTCTTCTCTAAGCTGGTTATTCTAGTTAGCATTTCGTCTAACCTTTTTTCAAGGTTTTTAGTTTCTTTGCATTGGGATAGAACATGTTCCTTTAACTCAGAAAAGTCTGTCATTACCCACCTTCTGAAGCCTGCTTCTGTCAATTCATCAAATTCATTCTCCGTCTTGCTTTGTTCTCTTACTGGTGAGGAGTTGTGATCTTGTGGTGGGGGAGAGACATTCTGGTTTTTGGTGGTTTCATTCTTCTTGCACTGGTTTCTCCCCATCTCTTGGATTTATAGAGTTTTGCTCTTAGGTAGCTGCTTGGGGAGGCAGCCTTTCCTTTGCCTGCAGAGGCACAGCTGGGCTGCCACAGATTCAGTGGATCTGCTGTGTCTTTTATTTATTCAGGAAAATTAGGCTGGCTTCTGCAATGGTGGCTTCCCTTCCCCGTGCCGAGCTTGATCGTTCCTGGTTGCTCTCTAACTCATGTTCTGGGTGCGTAACTCTGGAGTGAGAGATTTTTAGCCTGCTGGGCTTTGTGCAGGGTAGCAGGGAGGGGAACCATCCTGCTGTTTGGGCCGTTTCCCTGCCTTTAGTTCCCCTTATTACTGGGGGGGAGGGGGTAGCTCCGTCCTGCCAGCTTTTTGGCTTTCTTGGTGTCAGCCAGTGCTTCTGCCTAGATCTATGCTGACAGCCCTGGCGCTGACCGAAGTTACTGTTCTGCCCTGTTCAGGCAGCTCGCTGAGGCTTTTCAGCCTGGGGAATATCTCCTGTTCTGTGGGTTGTAGAGGGCTTGGGTGGAGCACTGTATCTGAACTGAAGTCCCAGAGGGGGAGATCTCTGGTCTCCCGTCGGTGGCACGCACCTCCTGGGTGGGGCACTGCCCCACCTTGCCTCAACTTGCCCTATTTGGTTTATACCCACTGTCCAAGTGGACCCACATAATGAACTGGTACCTCGTTTGGAATTGTGGAGACCACTCAGCTTCTGTGTCTCTCTTGTTAGGAGCTGCTTTCCAGAGCTGCCTCTTATTTGGCCATCTTGGGATCCCTCCAACTTGAAGTAATTCTTGCATTTTTTTCTTCCTTCACGGCCCCTCCACACCAGTTCCTCCACTTGGTCTCCCATTTCTGTTGCAATGCTGCCTTCCTGCAGGCTGGGCACCTCCCAGTCACCTTTGTCTTCTTTCTTCCATCTCCCTTCATATCCAGTCAGCTTCCTAGTGCTTCTACCTCACCAGATCTCCAATCCACACTTCATTTTCTCATTCCCACCATCACAAATCTGAGTCAGGTATTGATCATTCTTGAATAGATGAACATTTTTCTCATTGTCCCTCACTCCAGGGCTCTTCTTACATGAGGTGACTGTAGGTAAAAACGCACATTTGAATCTGGTTACTCCCTTGCCTCCAACCACCAGTGACTCCCCATTACCTTCTGGGCTGACATCTCAGAGCCTACGGAAAATGACTCTGGTCTTCTGTCCCTGGCCAAGTCCCTCCTAAATGGTCTAAAGTCTTGTCTCTTCCACCCT
Organism: Aotus nancymaae; assembly: GCF_030222135.1. Classification (NCBI taxonomy): domain Eukaryota; kingdom Metazoa; phylum Chordata; class Mammalia; order Primates; family Aotidae; genus Aotus; species Aotus nancymaae. Next base: position 3,945,470 of record NW_026988412.1, on the reverse strand, counting down.
CCTTCCTCCAGCTCCTCCTCACTGCCCTTGAGCAGTACCAAACCTCTCCATTTCTCCCAGTCCAGGATTGTGAAACTTCAGAGAGCAGAGGGGATCTAAAAGAAAGGGTGCATAAGGCTGAAGATCTTATTGTGACAATTCCTGCTGAATGGATTCAGCGACAGAATCACTGTTCTGCTTACCATCTATTGTTTTAGTTTGTTGCAATAAAATAAATATTTGCACGGAGGGTACAAAGTGGCTTGATTTCCCTGGTATTTTTTTCTTTAATATGATCTCTTTCTCTCCCAGTCCCGTCCTGTTGAAGTCTTGGTTGGGCCCCCCGACTTTCATTCTTCTGCATCTCAATTCCCAAATTTGAAGCCTGATGGTCTATATCAGTTTGGGTTCTCCAGAGAAACAGAATCAATAGGGGCAGAGGGAGGAAAGAGACAGAGAGAGAGAGGGAGAGAGAATTGATGTATGCAACTGTGCGGCTATCAAGTTTGAAGTTTGTAGGGCAGGCCTGCAGGCTTGAGTCCAAAGGCAGTCCAGAAGGAGAATTTCTTCCTTTTCTGCAGAAACTTCAGTCTTTTCTCTTAAGACCATCAACTGATAAGACAAGGCCCACCCACAGTGTGATGGGGAATCTGCTTTACTCAAAGCCCATTGATTCAAATGTTAATCTCATCCAAACACACCCTCCCAATAACATCTAGACTGATGTTTGACCAAACAGCTGGATACCATGGCCCAGCCAAGTTGACACATAAACTTAACCATCATGGGATCAGTCCCACCTACTCCATGCCCATCTTTGGACCAGTGTGCTAGCCTCCTGCCTGTCCAGGTGAGTTATGGGAGAAAAATGAGGACTTCATGTAAATGCAGTCTTTCTTTTAAATTATAAATACCACTGACATTCTTACTCATCCAACTGGGATATTTTTGCCATTCAGTTTGTGAAGCAAATATAATGATGTGTATTTTCAGTGCACACTTCCACTGTTTGGCAGTGGCACATCTGAAACATGGTAGGTGGGTGTAGGAAATTATTTCACTCCCGAGTGCCATATGGTGGCATATTTCTTTTGTGATACTAGAATATAAATGTGTTAAATTTTTTTTTGTGTGTGTGTGTGTAGGCATATGTGTCACATCTGGAATCTCAAAAATATCAAGGAACCAGATGTATATTCATATGGTCACATGTGTAGGTGCACATATACTATGCACCCCTTTAACATAGGAACAGCTTACATTTTTATGCTTTGATTTTATTGAAGGATCCTGTGAATGAATAAAACCACAAGAAAACATATGGAAGAATAGTCAAATAGATTGTAAATATACTCAACACTGTTTTAACAGCATCACAGAGTGAGCATGGAGGGGATGGTGTTTTACTGATTATTTAGAGTCTAAGCCAGGCCTTGTGCAAAGCATTTCTCATAATCTTATCTGATCTCGTGAAGGAGCATTGTCCTTAAACTGGGGAATCTGAGGCTTAGCAAATGAAGTCCACAACCAGGATTTGAACTAAAGTTTACCTTAATCTAAATGCATGTTTTTCTTTCTCTTTTTTAAATTTTTTACCCCAATCACACCATAGCCACATCTCTAGCCAAATAATAAATACTTTCCGTACACTCAGTAGTTAATTATTCATAAGGTTTTAGGGTGATGGTTGGCCATGTACAGAGATGTTTTGAAAGTCTTCCAGGCAAATCATGCTCTGTGGCTTAGAATTTGGGGACACGACTGACCCTGAACTGAGATGGACAGGAAGTCATTTCTCCCTCCTCCCTCCTTCCTGCTTCAGCACACCCCTCTTCCCACTCAAGCGATTCTGGAGATACTTCAAGCCCACCTTGCCAGATACCTTTGTTTCAGAAAAGTCATTTCAAGTGTCCCAAAAAGAATGGATTGGAGGGGATCAAGTTGTTAGACTGAATGTGTAACACAGGTGGGATGTGACGGAGACGGGAGTGGATGCAAAGCTATCCCGGGAGTATAATCCACAAGACGGGGTTGGGTAAGTGTCCTGGCAAAGCTGGGGAAGCGAGGCCAAAGATGACTCCTGTGTTTCTGGTTTTGGCCCTGGGGTAGTTGGAGACAAGTTTGGGAGGACAGATAGTTCACTTTGAGTCTGTGGAGTTGGAGGTGACTGTGGCCACCTGGGCGGTTATGTGGTGTCCAGGAGGGAGCTGGCCTGGAGATGGAGCTTCAGGAGCCACAGTGACTGGCACAGTGCCAGGTTTCTAACAGGTGTGCAATAAATACTTGTGAAATGCATAGGATGCAGGGGGTGTTGAGCCAGGCTTGTAGGCTGGGTTTGAATAGGGAGCTGACAGGTCTGCCTCTGAAGGCTGTTTCTATCCGTGTAGTAGCAGGGATTGTTATCTGTTGGTGGGGAGGAGTGGGTGGCGATGTCTTAGGATTGAGCCGAGAGGAGCACTTCTGAGTTGGACAACTATTTGAAGGAAGTGGGTCAACTAGAGAATGAGAAAGGGACCCCTGGGTTGTGTCAAAGACCTGGTTGAGGTTGGATACTGGAAATCACCAACCACCAAACATCATCAAACATGGTTCCAGCGTTGTCAGCAGGTGTAGGCCTCCGTCCACACAGCGGCAGTGGGATTGAAGTTGGGCTTTCCTTGTGTACTTGCCATAAAAGTGAGGCAAGAAATACAAAAATTAGCCAGGTATGGTGGCGTGCGCCTGTAGTCCCAGCTACTCGGGAGCCTGAGGCAGAAGAAACGCTTAAACCTGCAAGGCGGAGGTTGCAGTGAGCCGAGATCGCACCACTGCACTCCGGTGTCGCCTGGGGGACAGAGTGAGACTCCATTTCGGCGGGTCGGGGGAGTGAGGCAAGAAAGTTGATGTGAAGGACAGGAATGGGGCTGGCGGGATAGACTGGGAGGTCCCATAACACAGGGGGAGAAGGGCCTGCTGCAGTTGAGGAAGCTGAGCTCTCTGTGAGCAGAAGGAAAAGCGAAGTGGGTACAACCAAGTGGCTAAGGGGGCAGGAAAGGGGCTTCCGGTAAGAGTCGAAGTGTGAATTTTAATTTCGGTGGTTCTAGGTATGGCAAGATCCAAGGTGTAGCCAGGGGAAAGAATTGCCAAGGTGGGTTGGAGAGGGAGGTCGCTGGAGGTGAGCAGCCCGGGACCTGCGGTGAGAAGTGGGCTTAGTGATCCCCAGACATGCGGTGTTCCAAGGGGAGGCCGGCGGTGGGCAAAGGACTAGCAGAGGGTTCAGTCCGAAGCTCCCACCAGGGGGCGCGAGAGAGCAGCAAGTCGTCACAGGGCCGGGCTGGGGAAGGGCGCGAGCTGGGCCTTCCTGGGGGTTCCCTGGAAGCGGACCTCGAGACAGGGCCCTGGGTGCAAGCTATTTATTTGGGGGATGGTTTCAGGAGGCACAGGGCGGGAGCAGGGCGGGCAGGGAAGGGAGAGAAGGGAGGAAGGGCAGCAAAGAACACACGGATGGAGGGACTGCCCCCGGGTCTGCGCGCAGCGCCTCAGCCCTGGCTCCACGAGGCAGGGGGCGCTCCCGAGGCCTCTGTCACCTGATGGGTGCGGGGAGCCTGGGGCAGGCGCCGTCCTTCCAGAGCTCCATCCGGAAAAGGGCCACAGTGGCTGAGGGCGTCGGGGCGGCACTCCAGGCTCTGTCTGTTTGGGCTGCTATGGACGAGGTGCGCAGACGGGGTGGCTTAGCAACAACAGAGCGTCGTTTCTCATGGTTTTCGAGGCTGGAAAGTCCAAGGTCGAGGTGCTGGCAGGTTAGGCGCCTGGTGGGGCCTGCGTCTTGGTTCCCGGTGGCACCTTCTCTTCCCTCACGTGGTGGAAAGGGCGAGGGAGCCGGCTGGGCCTCCTCTACACAGGCGCGAACCCCAGTCATGGGCTCTGACCTCAGGACCGAACCGCCTTCTGAAGGCCCTGGCTCACGTGGGTGATTCAGTTTCCCATGCGGATGCGGGAGACACACTCAGGCTCTCCCGCTGGGCGAGACGGGTGTGGGAGGGGCAGGACCCGCGCGGGATGCTGTGGACGCCGCTCTCACCCTCCCGCCCCGAGACAGATGAGGCCTGCGGGACCCGCAGCTGGCCTCAGAGAGGGCTGGGAGCAGGGAGGGGCTGAGGACGGAGAGCAGAGTGACGGCCTAGAAAGGAGGTTCCCGGGGGCTCCGGGGAGGCGGAAGAGCGGGTGCGGTGTGTTGAGAGGCGAGGCAAAGCTCAGAGCAACATGGGCATGCAGGTGCCTGCAGAAGGGCCTGTCTGGGCTGCACCCCAGCAGGACAGGGCCATGGCGTGGTGTGGGTTCGGCTGGCTGCACGGCTTCTCGCAAAGTTTGTCGCCAGAGTCCTTGGGAGTAGAGTGGTCTTTCAGAAGGCACCATCTCCAGAGTGTTTCTGAGTAACTCTGAGGATGGGTTCCGGGTTCTTAGGGTGTGTTGGAAACCGCAGTGCCCAGGCTGCTGGAGGGAGCTAGCATCCCTGGCAGGTCCTGGAGAGGAGGCTTTGGTTTGAGGCCCCCAGGGCTGGCATGCCCCAGGGGAATGGCCAGAGCCAGTTCTCTGTGTTCTGAGGCTGTTTGTTCAGGTTCCTGTCAGGGAGTGTAGCCTCAAATGCTGCCTGGCTTCCACCCAGCGCTGGGCTAGGATGGATAAGAAGGACTTCTTTACTTTTTGTCACTTTCATGTTTTAAAAATCGACACAATCCTTTTCTGGAATGGGGGATTATATACAACCTAGTATACAAACAAATTTAGGCAGAGCTGCTGGAAGAAAGGATCCTGAATGTTAGACTCACCGTCACCTTCTCAGGTGGCCAAATGGAACCCAGTTTGAAAACCACCATTCCCGATAGATTAAATCTACCCCAAATTGGAGCCATCATCAGACAGCCATGTACAGAGACACTCTTGCTTTGGCTTCTGGAGAGCCCCGCGTGCAGGGTTGCGTTTCGGTCTGAGTTTGCTGAGGACTGGCCATGGGCAGCGTCATACGGAGTGTGCGTTGTGTTCAGTGGGCCTGTGTGTCTTGAAGACACTGTGTACTGTTCACATAGAGACCCTTTGATGGGACACCACAAGAGAAATGCCTTGTAGGAGCCTCTGGCAGAAGAAAAATGTTTTTCTTCTGAGCTACTAGATTAAAAAAAAATCTGTGGTTCCCCAGAATCCTTATAACAGCATTTGTCTGCCTGCAAAGCTCAGCTCCAGGTTCATGGGCCACCCAACTTCAGCCTTTGTGAACACAGTTTTGGGAACTGATGCTACCCTGGACTTCACTGAACGATCCTACTTCATTTTCTCTTTACTCTTCTTTATTTAATAGTTTTATTGAATTATTTATGTAAATCACACCTCATCATGCTTAGAAAAATGAAAGAAAGATTGTCTTTGGAACTGTAGTGAACTTGGACAATCTGAGGCTGGTTAAACTTGGGTTCCCAAGGGGCAGCCTCTGAGACAAGGATTTGAATGCAGTCATTTATTTGGGAAGGGGTCCCAGAGGGCGTGAGCAGGGGAGTGGGGAAGTGGAGTAGAGAAGGGGAGGAACCTCGGCAGTGGTGAAGTGCTTACCACTCTGAGCAGCTGGGATCTGTCCTGCGGGGACCTCTGGGAGAGTGGGCAGAACACTCCTCAGAGTGGTTTCATGGAAGAGCAGGGAATCAGGGGGTATTTCTCCACCAGCTCCCATTATTCATGGGTTAAGCTCTGCTCCTGGGCATGTCAATTGCCTGGCACTTCTGGCCAGCCCTGCATGTGGGCCACACATGCTGCTGGGGCCAAAGAAGGCCTTCTAGCCAAAAGACACATGTGTTTGCAATAGGAAGTGGCAGCTGGTACAGGAAGGTGAGAGCCAAGGGTTTACAAATAGAGCACCAACAGTGTGGACTGCAAGGGTCTTCTGGAAGAGCTGACATAGAAATGCCCTCATTTACCTAATGCCTGTTGATGGTTCCTTCTGAGACCCCTAACGCAATGTTTGTAATGCAGACTGAAAGAACTTGAGGAATTCAAGGGAAAACGATCATCATCTTTGCTCTTTTGTTGTAACATCTCCATGTGAATGTCATGTCACAGGTGCTATTGTTAATACACAAATCCCCACGATCTCCCAGCGGCTCACAGTGCAAGGTTAGCAGGAAGTCCAGTCGTTTCCCTGAGTCGTCTGTCACAGATCTGGAGGGCTGATTTTGTGTTTATGTAAACTGGTCCTGGCTGTTCTCCCTCCCTCTGAGGAAGCAGGAGCTCAGTTACACCCAGGGGTCAGTCTGGGATGTTTGTCCTCAGAGCAAGGTGCACAGGACATTAAGGTATGCTGCTGCTTGTGGCTTGCCCACCTGAGGTTGGTGAGCTTGTGGGTCTGGGTCTGCTGCTCCCCTATATGCCCCTCACAGCCAGGGTTTACACATACATCTTACATCCTCACAGCTCAGCCGAGATCAGGCCATAACCCTTGATGAGTCTTTACTGAAGGTTCTGGAGTGATCAAGTAACAATATGAAAAACCCACTAACTCCTGCTACTGGAAGTGTCTGTATACAGCGCTCCTGACAGTTCCTGCCTGCCCGTCTCCCCCAAACAGCTCTACCTTTTGAAAGTCCAGACCCTGGACATCCATCTTTCCCTACTCCTCAGAATTGTCTATATCCGTCTCTTACCAATGGGAAAGGAAAGAAAAGGCAGATAAACAGTGATGCTCCAACAGAGCCTTGGGGAATTAAAATGCAGCAGACTGGGCTGAGAGTCCAGGATCAGAAAGAATCTCACCACACCCTCACCTTCTTTAACCCAGGTGTCGACTCCCCTCCATCCACTCTAACACCTGGAGTGTCTCATTGGTATAGAGAAAAACATGTCGGTCAGGTATAAGCAGGTCCTGGAGCTCTGACTGGCTCATTTGCTATTTTGGAGCAAAACTAGCTTTGTGTACTTTATAGAAACAAGTGGGTTGGAGGGTTTCGAAGGACAGGGTGTTTTTTCCCCACATTTATAATTTGAATTTCTAATTACTCATGTTAAGTTGCTAAGTGGAAGAAATGACAATAGCTATATCAATTAGAGTTTTACTTTATTATTTTGAATGTTTTTAGCTTTTGCATAGCAATAACCTAATAAGCATTTGTCATCTGTTGTTTTAAAAATAGTAACTTTTCATGGGGGTATGATTTATAATGTGGCGCACATATATTAAGTGTGCACTTCCATCAGCTTGACAAATACAGGCAACTGTGTAGCCTACACCTCTATCCAGATATAGAACAATCCCATATTCATAGAAACTGTATAGCCTACACCCCATCCAGATACACAACAATCCCATATTTCTAGAAAGTTCCACATGCCCGAGACACCACCACTCTTTCGACGTCTATACCACACATTAGTCTTGCCTGTTCTAGAGCTTCATGGAAGCTCTAAACATGGAAGCATAAATGTGTGTTCTGTTGTGTTCTTTTTGTCAGTGTTATTGTTCTGAGGTCATTCACGTTGCCAAGTGTACATTATTTCATGCTTTTTATTGTTGAGTGGTAGTATATTATATAAGCGTGCCATGGTTTGTTTATCCATTCTCCTGTTGATGGGCATTTGAGCTGTTCCAAGTCTTGGTGATTGAGGGCATGGACATTTGTAAAGCATGAAAACAAAACTTGATTCATCCCCCTCTCCACCTGTTTCCTGCCTCCAATTGGTGGGCAAGTCTTGTCATTCTTCTGCTACTTTTTCTCAGATTTGCTTCCTGTATCTTCAGTTTATTGCCAGCACTCTACACAGGGCCCACATCATCTCTTGACTACAGCATCAACACTGGGCACCCTGTGGGATTCCTGCTCCTCTTTAATCTACTGTCCACCTGGCAACCAGAGTGAGCTTCTAAAAACACAAGGTCAGGTCACTCTGTTACGAACTGTTTCCCAAATCCCAACTCCTTGCCTCTAATGCCCCAGATATTCAGTCCCCTGTCTTCCCCACCAGCCTCATCTCATTCCCTTTCCTGCTTTTTTTCACTGCCCTTCAACTGCACTAGTCTTTGGCCGCTCAAGCACACCCAGCTCATTACCAGCGCGTGTGCTGTTCTCTGGTCTGAAATGCTGTGTCTTTCATTCTTCCCGAAAGTGGCTCCTCCTTGGTCTTCATGTTTCCATATTGGAATGGCATTCTCTGAGCCCTCCTTCCAAAGGGACCTCCCACCCCATGTTTTCTCTGTCACTGTGCTGTGGTGACGGTGACTCCTGCTCCTCAGCACTTAGCACAATTTGAAGCTCAATATTTATTTGTCTACTGGTCTGTTGTCTTCTCTCTCAGGAGCCCATTGGCTCTGTTAGGGTCAAGAACAGGCCTGTCTTATCATTAGCATTGCTCCGTGGATGTAGCACGCAGTAGGTGCTCATAAGTATTGTTGAATGAATCCCTGAGTTTTATGTAAAATGTTATCATACAAAATTCTAATTTACTAAAATTCCCTTTGCTAAACTGGCCCGGGAATGGCCCGCAGTTATAAGCCAGTAGGTAAAATCCTTCCCAGCAAGCGGTGCTGACAAAGCACTTTGGACTAGGGAGGGCAAATGGAAAAGGATGACTTCCTGAGATACTGATTTGTGTTGTTATTTTTCCTGAGTCACAAAGGAAGCCAGACTCTTTCTCACCTGCTTCAGCACAAAGTGCATCTTTCTTGCACACTTGAGTTTGTGGATGAAGATTCATACCCAGCACCCATACTTCATCCTGAAAGGTGGATAAGTTAAATCAAATATAATTTCTGCTTACTAAACACCATCGTCAAATCCGAAACGGCTCACTGGATTTATGAGTACTATTTTAATTTATTCTGTGCATTTTAACTACTAAAAGGTAACAGTTCTGTATTCATTTATGAATGTAAGTTTGCCTCATCATATTTTTAAAGTTTTAATTTCTCTCAGTGACACCACAAAACCAGCCACTGATATTTAATTCATTCTATATTTGTTGTGAGGCATAAGCGATACTTTTAGAGTCATTAGTGAACTCACAAATAGAGGCCTGGCAATGTGCAGGTGGGGTAGCAAATGAGAAGTCATTAGCCACTGTCTGCAGGGAGGAAATTATTCCTAGGGCTGAAGATAAGCTATTTTGGGAGCAATGTTAAATCTTCAGTTAACAGGAAAGCATTTCATAATTTGTAATTCACATGTGGCATAATTTACATGATTTGTAAATTACTAAATTGTTCCCTAGTGTACATGTATTTATGTATCCATTCATGGTGTAGTCTTACCTAATCCACAATATTTAAAAATTATAGCTTCGTGTTTGAGAAGGCCTATCTTTATTTACACTAGAATGCAAATTACTCATTGCCAGGATTTCTGTAGCAGAAGAAGAATGCATTTTAACACTCTCATTCTCTCTCTTTTTTTATTATTATACTTTAAGTTCTGGGGTACATGTCCAAAACGTGCAGGTTTGCTACATAGGTACATATGTGCCACGGTGGTTTGCTGCACCTATCAACCTGTCATCTAGGTTTTAAGCCCTGCCTGCACTAGATATTTATCCTAATGCTGTCCTTCTTTCCCTGACAGGCCCCAGTGTGTGTTTCCCTCCCTGTGTCTGTGAACACCCTCATTCTCTAGTGGCTCAGAATTTGATAGGGACAAAATGAGATTCAAACCCTGTCTCTGAATCCAGTCCAGTGGTTCTACAAACTTAAGCTGGGAATGGAAGAAGAAACATTAGAGAACAAAGAGGAAAATAGAGAAGGAAGAAGGAGAAATTGTGGAGTGAATAGAAATCTGTCCGAGAACAAACTGAAGGGTCCCTTTCTTTCATACCTGGTGACTGCCCACTGCTCTCTGATGGGGAGCTGGATGCATATGAAAACATTAGGAAACTGTGAATAAACAGTGGCTTTTGGCTCTTACTGCATTTTCTCAGAGTGTTTTAGAAAATTAGAAATTAGCCGTGGGCTTTGTCATCAAAGGGTAGAATGTTTTTGAAGAAAATGGAGGATTTAAGTAATTTTTTTGTTTGCTTATAGTGTTAACATCATTAATAGTCTGATGAGATAGTTGTAAATATATTTGTTTTATGAGTGTCAAAGGCACTAATATGTTAATATTACTACTATATTAGTATAAAATATTAAATATATTATACCAATACACTATAATATGTTTATTGTATATACCAGCTTATTAGTTATATTAATATATTACTAATGTATTAGAAAAGAAAAGGATGTTAAACTAACAGAATCTGGTGTGTGTGTCATTGTGGCATTTTGATAGAGGCCTTCACCTCAACAGTGAGTTAAGCCTGGAGTATGAGGGTGAATTTTATGCATTAGCCACTTTAAAGTTGATTTGTCATTACTCAGTATATGACAGAGAAAAACCTCAAAATCCCTCTTCACTTCTCTTCCAACTCTGTCTTTTCCCAGTGTGAATAGAATCAAACCATATGTATTGTTCAGGGATCTCCTTTCTTTTCAATACAACAATGTGTTTTGAGTCCTCTTGTTCTGACTCATGAGTCTTAGAACTCTTCCCACCTCATTCGTTAGAGAGGCAGAGGATTGTAGTTGTGAAAAGTTTATACATTGGAGTCTGACTTTGAGTCCCAGTTTTCCCATGGACTGGTCATATGACCTTTGGAAAATAACGTAACCTCCCATGCCTCGGGTGCCTCATCTGTGAAATGGGGTTAATAATAATACCTACCTCAAATAAAACAATGCAAGGAATTCCCTACCACAAATGCCTGGCATGTAGTAAGTTCTACCCAAGTGTTTATTATTATAACAAGTGTATAAACATTTAACAACTCCCTTAAATTGTTTCTTAATACTTGCTATTTTGAATAGTGCTGCAATGAATATCCTTGTGATATGGTTTGGCTGTGTCCTCACCCAAATCTTATCTTGAGTTGTAACTCCCACAGTTACCATGTATCGTGGGAGAAAACTGGTGGGAGGTGATAGAATTATGGGGACAGGTCTTTCCTGTGCTGTTCTCCGATAGTGAATGAGTCTCATGAGATCTGATGGTTTTAAAAGAGGAAGTTTCTCTACACAAGCTGTCTCTTTGCCTGCTGCCAGCCATGTAAGATGTGACTTGCTCTCCTGGCCTTCTGCCATGATTGTGAGGCCCCCCCAGCCATGTGGAACTGTAAGTCTAATAAACCTCTTTTTTTTAGTCAAATGCCCAGTCTTGGGTATGTCTTTATCAGTAGTGCGAAAATGGACTAATATGTTTCATATGTATAATTTTGTGTATATGTGAATCTTTTTCTGGGACAAATTTCTAGAAGAAAAATTTCAGAAGCAAAAAATTTAGCCTTTGGTAGCTACAACTACATTGCCTTCTAAAGGTTATTATTTGTAATTCTACCAGCAGTGTAAGGGAGCACACATTATCTGGATCCTCTCTGGTTTTTAAAAAGCTCTTCTTTTTCTATCTGGTGGACAAGAAATGGCATCTCACCCTCACTTTGATTTGATGGATTAACATTTTCATCATCAAGGTAGGTGAAGACAAGGTGGGCTTTTATCAAGTTTGCCAATAGCAATCTGGGTAGCTGGATCAAAGTCTCAGCATGTTGGCTAGTGCAGAATGTAATAAAATGGCATTTAGGGGGGATCAGCACAACGTCTCATAAGGTAGATTCCAATGCTCAGCAGGCCAACTTCGAGAAGGGGTGGTGGCCAAACAACAGTGTGCATGGAACTAACTTGGAAGTTCCAAGTACAGCAAGAGTGGGATCGGGTTCCTAAATTAGCTCACGTAAGCGTATGCTGCCAAGGACAAGGGAAGTTCGGGGTCACACTGTGAGTTTTGAGGAAAGGTCAGCTCTCTCTTGCTGAGGGTCTGGAGCAAGGCTAGACATAGTTTTGGACATATTATAGGGACATTTTGGACCTATCTCCTGTTCTAATGAACATCTACAATAGATTCTAGAATAGTGGGTGATTACTTGAATGACAAACTTAGAAATTCTGTGATCGTTAAAGTTCTCCAAGGTTGAGGAGGAGGAAAAAGCACCAAGGCCGATGGGTGCTTCCTGGAGCAAACAACAGTATTTTTCACTATAGGGGAATAATAATTTTTTTAAAAAGTATTTACAATAAATAATCATATAATCATTACCACAATCAACATGTGGAATAGTTCCATTATGCCCCTAAATCTCCTTGCTTCCCATTGTAGACAATCTGTTCCCCCAGTTCCAATCCCTGGCAACCACTGATGTGTTTTCTGTCCCTTTCATATTTTCCAAAGTGGAAAAATCAATGGAACAATACAATATCCTGTATGGTCTGGTACTTGTTTCACTTAGCACTGGATACTTGTTGACCATGTAGCTATGTATCAGTAGTTCATTTTCTTGTATTGCAGAGTAATATCCTATGGGACAGACTACCACACAGTTCATGTATCCATTCATCCCTTGAAGAACATGTGGGCTGTTTCAAATTTTGGTGATTATAAATAAAGCTGCTATAAACATTTGCTTATAGGTTTACTTGTGTGTGTGTGTGAATATAAGTTTTCATTTCACTAGAGCAAATACTCAGGAGTGGGTTGCATGGTAAATGTATGTTTAAAAAGTAATCATGTTTTTAAAGCACCGCAATTTCATTCCTGCATACTCTGTGATTTTGCATCAGATGTAGGCGCTAGGTCTCATTTTTCACATATAGGAGTTTACTTTTCTTTCCCACAGCAGGTAGTGAGAGGACTGTGAAGGTCACAGAGTTCTTTGAGGTTTTTAAATACAAAGTTGTTCTATAAATACAGGTAGCAAGCATGCAGGAATTTCCTTAGTAATATTTTTGCTGAGGAATAACAAGAGAGTAAGCAAATTTACCTTTTAAGAAATCACCAGGAAAGAGTGAAGGTCAATTGCAAAACTTTCATGTAGGAATAATTTTATTGTTCTTCCATGCTTAGCATTCCTTCTGTTATGCAGAATAGTCCTGGAGTAACTTGACACACAGAAAGTACCGTATTTTAGACAGATCCAATTCATTGTAGTAGCTTCTGCCAGCAATAGAAACTTGCAGAATGTACAAGGAATTCAAACATCTCAACAGAAAAAAAAAAGCCCACCAAGTTTTCTTAAAAAAGTACAAATAGAACTGCCATAGGATCTGGCAATCCCACTTCTGGGCATTTATCCAAAGAAAAGGAAATCATTATATCAAAGAGACACCTGCAAACCCCATGTACATTGCAGCATTATTCACAATAGCTAAGATATGTAATCAACCTAGGTGCCCAAAAACAAATGAATGGATAAAGAAAATGTGGTATATATACACACTATGGAATACTATTCAGCTGTAAAAAAAAAAAAGGAAAAAAGAAATTCTGCCATTTGAGGCATCATGGATGGAACTGAAGTTTATGTTAAGTGAAATAAGCCAGGAACAGTTAAACACTGCGTGTTCTCACTTACATGTGGAAGCTAAGACAAGCTGATTTTATAGAAGTAAAAATAGAGCAGAGGACTCTAGAGCCTGGGAAGGGTAGAGGGAAGGGAAAAGTAAGAAAATACATGTTAAATAATACAAAGTTACAGCTAGATAGGAGAGATCATTTCTAGTGTTGGATAGCTGCAGGATGTCTATAGTTAACAATAATGTATTAGGCAGTTTCAAATAGCTGTAAGGAGGATATTGAATGTTCACAAGGCAAATAAATAACAGATGTTTGAGATTATGAATATGCTAATTTCGCCTATCTGATCGCTATGAATTATATGTACTGAAACATCACTATGTACCCCACGAATATGTACAGTTTCTATTTGTCCATTAAAAAAACTTGCACCAAGAGCCACTAAATAAACAGAATTGTGTGGCAATATTATGCAGACCCCACTGTTGAGAGTAAACACTACTGGATATGATATCATGTTCCATCAGTTTGCTTCAGATCATCAGATGAGAGGGTCATGAGCTTCTTCTGTTCTCATAATTATGTAGATTTATTGATTTGAAACAAAATCAACTTCTCTCTAAAATAAGCAAGGACATTGGGACAACCAACTATTCTCAGAGAAGTATTTTTAATTTTTTCAGGAATCTTAGGAAAATCAAATATCAAATAATAATATACATGAATGTAGAGTTCAATGACCAAAAGGAAATCTCCTGACTATATAAATGGTTTCATAATATCACAGCATTGGTTTAATATCAAAACCTTTTATTTGGAAAGAAATCTACATTTGGATTTAGGGAACAGTGATTCAAGTAAAATTTATCAAATTAGCAATCCACTGTGATTTTCCCACCTTTTAAAATAAAGATTCAGTGATTTTTTAAAAAGTGTAGCTTAGGGTTAAGAATGATTAGAGTATAAAAACAGTGTACCATATCTCAAAGAGCAATGTGGAGTGAAATAATAAAAGGTATCATAATTGCCAGACCAAGCCAGCCTATTCAAAATAAGAACATTATGAAGCACTCAGTTGTGGACTGGTCTTAAGTGGCCTTCAAACAAACCCATGAGAAAGTCTGAGGACTGAATGTTTCAATTCCGTTCTCTACCTTATTCAGTAATTTTATTGCCACTATTAAATTTTAATAACGAATAATTTGTGACATCTAATTTTAATTTTTATTATATATTTTTTCAGTTCTGGATATTTCAAACATTTAAGTTTTAGCAGTAACAGAGAAAAATAATACAGAGGCACTAGAAACCTCATTGATTTCAAAGCTTGAGCAATTGCTGAGAAATGTTCACATGATCAAATAAAATGCTTTGTATTGCCAGCTTTTGTTTAGGAATGAGAACTTCTTAATTCTGGGTCTTTGGCCAATATCCAAAGTCAAATGGTAGAGACATATGAATGTCAGTAATTAATCATGCCTCACCGGCGTGCCAGGAAAGTAAACTCACCAGGAGCCTCTCTCAGTGCCTTATCGAGTTACTAAAACTTCACTTGCTTTCTCGGATTAGTAAAGTGATACACTGTTGATTCGGGAAATTTGTAACTTAAGATGATTTCTCTGCATAGTATTCAGCAAACCATAAGATGGCTTTTTGATAATTTTGAGTTTCATCAAAATACAGATTATTATCCTGCATGAGTCCACTGTAATCTTAGCAAATAGTCTGCAAAGCGGTGGCTCCAGGGGCTGGTTTCTCAGAAATGTGGGACATTCAGGATCACCTAACAGACGAACGAGTTCTTGATGGCTCCATCTGCGTCAACAAGCGGTTTATGACTTCTCCTTTAAAACAGAAACAAACAAGACTGTAGTTTTGAAAAGTAAACATGGTGTTTTTTTTTTTCTTCCTTAGGCTTGTATAATTTCCTGTTCTGTAACAGATATCTTTTAGGGCCCAGGGAATTATTGTATACCTTGGGAACCCGAGAAAAGACTGTGTACCTGGCCAAGACTGATGATCAACCAAGTGGGATGCTTATTTCTTCTCTTAAGTTAGAAGTTTCAGGATCAAAGTGAGCCTTTGAGTTATTTGTCATTTTGCCGCTAAATATTCTTGTTACACACACACAATTTGTATAGTGGCTTCTTCAGGAGCTATGGCAATCCGTCCTGGCTGTGAAACCAGATGGTGTCACGCAATGTGGTCCCAAACCAGCAGCATCAGCATTCTCTAGATATTTGTTAGAAATGCAAAGTGGCAGCCCCCAAGTAGACCTAATCAACTGGAAACTCTGGGGATGGGCCTAGCAATCTACCTTTTCACATGCTGAGGATTCTGAGGCATACTCAGGGGTGAAAACGATTGATCTATATAATACTACCTTATAAATAAGTAACTTCAGCTTATAACTTTTTTTTTTTTGAATCCTGGAAAGGACTCTGCTCTTGGGCAACACGGCAAGCCAGAAGTGGTAGGAAATTAACACCCACAAAGGCAGCCTTTGTTCAAGATCTAACTATCCCGGCTTCCTCTTTGTTTTGGGGGATAATTCTAAGTGATTTTTTTCAGTTTCCCCTGCAGAATTGATCTGCAATCGCTCACACTGATAGTTTGTGTAATAGCCCAGCTTTTGTGACCCACCTTCTCTCTCCTGTATTACTCTCCCTTCCCTGAAGGTGTTCCCTGCAACCCCAAATAAGCTACACTCAAATCTTTTCATCAGAGATGCTTCTTGGTGGCCCCAAATGAAGATAATCACCTACTGCAAGTGTTCAGTAGAAATCAATAAACTGAGTTTCCCCTTCATTCTAACCCAAGTAAGCGGCCATCATTCCATTTGTGATCCTGCTGAAGAGAGGCAGAAATACACCCAAGACTTCAGGGAACACAGTTAAGAACATGGGCTTTGGAGCTAAATTCCTGCGATGGAAACTGGCCTTACCTCTCAGGGACTGTGTGACTTTGGGTTCATCTTTTAAGCTCCCCATGCCTCAGTTTCCTCATAAAACGGGCAGAACTATAGTATATGTAGCAGGGAATTGTTATGAGGATTTAATAAGTTAAACAAGCAAAGTGGCTAACATAGCATCTGTTACACAGTGAGCGTTTATAAATGTCACCTATTATTGTTAATATTGTTTTCTTCTTTGTTGTTTTTTCTTGCAAGTAATTTTAAGTCTCCTTCAGTTCTGTTCATTTTATTTTTCTACAAAAAACTTTCCCAGCATTCCACCCTTTTTCTCAAACCTGTTTGTCATGCTTGTTTTCTGTCAAGCTGTGGGGCTCTGTACAGCATGAAGCAAGAATAACATTCTATTACTGATTCTTCATTAAATAGTATACATTTACCAATTAAGAGCTTTACACAAATTATCCTATTAAATCTTTTCAACAACTTGTGGTTATGGATAATGTTAATTCTTGTCCATCACACAGTTGGGGAAATTGAGGCTTAAAGAGGTGAAGTCATCTTTCAAGTGCTACATAGATGCTAAGTGAGAAAGAAGAAATTCAAACCCAGGACTCTTGATTGCAGGCCCCCAGCTCTTATCATAGACACTATGCAAACAGAAATACTTTGTGTTACTCTGTGTTAGTGGTTCTCTTATCTTGCTGTGCATCAGAATACCCCGGAAAGATGACTAACATACAGATTGCCAGTCTCAGCACCTGCTGTGTCTAAGCCAGGATATCTAGGGGCATTTCTAGCAAGTTCCAGGTGATGCTGATGTTGCTGGTTTAGAGACAACACTTTGAGAAATATGGCTTTGTATTATGGCTGTATTTGAACATTTGAAGAAAAATAAGCAGGATAAAAGTGATTTGGGACAATAGTCTCATTCTCCTGATATGATTAATACATACGACACAAATGTCTTCTTTGGTAACTTTAAGAAAATTAGATATAATAGAAATTTATTTATTTTTTTACATAATGGACCCAGAGGTAGGTCATGCAGGGGTTGGCATGGTGCCTTCAATGTCAGAGATCAGATTTCATTGCATAAAATCTTATTGCTCTTTACCCAGTATTTTGTTGCTCCACCATCTTCAGCATGCTGCTTCCACTATATGGTTTAAGATGGCTGCTGGAGCACCAGACATCACATCTGCATTCTAACCAACAGGAAGGAGAAAGAACTGAAGAAGGCACCCTTCTTAATTTTAAATTTATTTTATTTTTAGTTTTGTTTAAAATACTCACACATAAACATAAAATTTATGATCTTTACCACTTTTAAATGTACAGTTCAGTGGTGTGACATACAGTCACAAGATGCTGCAATGTCCCTCCATCTCCTTTGGAAAATTTTAGGAAATTATTACCAAAAAATGTACTGAGATATAGTTTTAAGGCTGTCGTGCCAATGACACCATGTGAATAAATTATGTACATTCACCTGTAAAGCTCCTCAGCTTTTGGGCTTTTTTCTCCTTATTGGCTGCTTCTAAATAAATTTTATGAATTCCCAATTAAATGGCTTTTGGGAAATGCCAGGTCATTATTGTAATAAAAGATGGCGTAAGGGGAAAACAACTCTCTTCAAGATCAACCTACTTAAACAACTGTTGTTTTTTTGGGAACATTCAATATTCCTCATTCAAATTTCTCCCAAATGAATTTTTAAAAATTACGTAGCCTTGAACTCTAGTGCCAAAAATAGCAGCATTAAAATCTTTTGCTTTAGCAGTGGATCCTTACATCAAAATATTTTACGTAAAACCACTTAATACATAAAATGTTGTAGAAACAGTATTGCTGAGGTCAAAGTGGGAACAGGGAGGGTCAGAGATCTAGAATGCCATCATTTTGGCCTCTCCTTTAGGTGAAGAACCCTAGAGTGTAAAGCAGGTTGAAACACTGCCCTCTAATAACAGCAAAAATGTCCTGATCTCTGAGCCTCTTAAATACTTGTATGATGTCACTGATAGGGACTGTAAGGGTCCTTGGGTTCTTGCTGAGTTTAAAATGAAGAAACTGAGGCCAGCACAAGAAGATCCAATGCGAATTTATTCAGCTCCTGGGCGAGGTTCTGTGGTCTAACAGGAGGGGCTGGAGAAGTTGCACGGACTCCTCTCAGACGTGGGGTTTTATAGGGAGCAGGCAAGCTTGCTATTGGCAGGTAGGCAGGGCTTGAATGCTATCGGGCAGATTTACAAGACTTGACTGCTATGGGGTAGATTTACAAGACTCGACTGCTATTGGGTAGCTAAGACTTGAACGCTATTGGATAGATTTACAAGACTTCTTTTGCATTTTGGCGGGGTTTTTTAAGGGAGGGCTAGGCTGTGTGAGGGGGGTGGGCATGTCTGAGCTCCTGGAGAGGGAGGGGTGTGTGTGTCCGATCTCCTGGCAAGGCGACCGGCCTTACAGGGACTAATTTAAAACATTTAATTATTCCCCAATTCACACGTCTTGACTTATTTTGATAACGGGCAGCAAATGGGCATCCTAGGATTCTACACAAATAAGCCAGTGTAATTTGATGTAATCAATACTGGTTTGGATGTTAAGAGATTTTCAGCTAACCCTGGCTCTTCTGACAACTGGCTTTGTTACTCAGGGAAGTCAGTTAACCTCTCATTTGTAGAATGAGGAGGCTAAACTAACCGGTCTCTTAGGAGTTGTTCCTTTAAGCCCTAACCTTCTGTGGTTCTCCTTAATGCCTGGATATAATGACCTTACTACCGATGGAAAGATTGTCTTGGGAAATGTTGGCCAAAACTAAACCTTCTCCCCTCACATCTGTTCTAATTTCCTTTTGCTGGGCAGATAGACACCCTGGCTGAGTTCCAGTTCAGGTAATTACATTCTGCTCACCGTGATTTTCCTTGCATTGTCAATTGGCTACAGTAGTCTTCTTGATTTCTCTTGACCAACATGTCTCCTGACAATGTTGCCTGAAGCTGTGGCTTCATTTGGGAAATTACTGTGTGTTTTAGAAAATGTAATGCTGTCATCACAATGGGCCATAGACATGTCAGTCTTTTTAGGTGTTCTGACGGGGTTGGCTCAAAAATACAGGGCAGGCTTTCATGTTGGTCTACTTTTCGTAGTAACATCTTTCAGATTTACCTAAAACAGTGGCTAATATTTGTCTATAAACTTTCTAATAGAAAATTGCACTCATACTAATGGCTAATGATATTAATGGCTTACTGTGTAATATCACAGGCTCCCTGAAGTGTTTTCCATGTATCCACCCATTTACCATGCCACTCCCATTTTGCAGATGAGGAAACTGAAGAATGGATGGACCACAGTTCATGCAGTTCTTCTAAGCTTCCCACGGGAGACTAGACAGATTAGTTATGATGCATCCATAGAATGGGCCATTAAAAAAAATGAGGTAATTTGTATTCAGCAGATGTGACAAACTCCCCAAGATGTGTGTTTGTGTGTGTATATGTATGTGTGTGTGTGTGTGTGTATATATATATATATGTATTTTTAACAGAGACGGGGTTTCACCATGTTGGCCAGGCTGGTCTCAAACTCCTGACCTCAAGTGATCTGCCTGCCTCAGCCTCCCAAAGTACTGGGATTGCAGGTGTGACCCACTGTGCCCAGCCTCCAAGATGCATAACTAGGTGAGAAGGAAGGATATAGAATACTGTGACTGTTTTGCTATTTTCTTGATGTTGGTTATGAAAGGCTGCATACATTTTGCTGGTATATGCATGCATTTCCTTTTTTTTTTTTTTGAGACAGAGTCTCACTCTGTTGCCCAGACTGGAGTTTAGTGGTATGATCTTGGCTTACTGCAACCTCCACCCTCCGGGTTCAAGTGATTCTCGTGCCTCAGCCTCCCAAGTAGCTGGGACTACAGGCATGCACCTCGCGTCTGACTACAATTTTTTTTTTTTTTTTTTTTGTAGAGATGGGGTTTCACCATTTTGGCCAGGCTGGTTTTGAACTCCTGACTGCAGGTGATCCGCTTGCCTCAGTCTCCCAAAGTGCTGGGATTACAGGTGTAGGCCACCACACCCTGCCCACACACATTTCTTTTTCTGGTCTGGAAGCAAACTCAACACAATGTTAATAGTAGTTATCTTTGGGATAAAGGTTTGTTTTATTTAAAATTATTTTTACCTTCCATAATATTTGAGTGTTTTTTACCATGTGTCTGGTATGTTACTTACATTTTTAAAGAAAAATTGTCAACAAGGGTTACCAGGATAGTGAGATTACAAATGATGTTTGCTTTCTTCTATGTTTCTGCTTCAAAAACATAGTAAATGTTATTTATTTTGTGGAAGATTTCTATCAATAAAGGGGAACCAGAGAATGTCCTGGCTAATGGTAGGAGAGTTATTTTTTGGGCTTTCTGGCTGGCTGGTGCTGGCTAGGGTCAGTCTGGGCTGGCTGCTGGTGGAGGGGCAGAACCCTGAGGTTCTCCGACTCATACACAGAGGAAGAGCTTGGAGCAGACTTTGGCTTTTTCTGCCTGTTTCATCAAAACAGAAACCACAAGCTTTATCACAGCTTCAAAACACCTTTTCTCTCTTCTTTGGGATTAAAAATAAAATTTTCTTCAAAGAAAGCATATGAGACTTCTAAGTCAAGTTCACAATTAAAAAAAAATTCTTGAGAGATGTGCGTTGTGCCTTAACATGGGTTTCCTTTGTGTTTGCACCCCTAGTGGATTCTTTTGGCATGAGGGATATGGGGGCAGAACCCTGGACTTTTTCTTAGACAACCTAACCTCTTTGGTCCAAAACTATCTCAAGATTCTGCTACCAACATGTTAGAAGCAAAGACCCAGAAAGCAACCCGGTCACTTCATGGGAATTGCCAGCTTTAAATGTGAGTACACACACAGCAGTTGGTTATCTCTTTGGGGGTTAAGTTACCCCATTTAGCGTCGGCTTGTGCAGACAATGGGGCAGAGGCCAGGGACACCAGAGTAATCCTTTTACCTGCCTGATCTGCAGTGACATTGGAATGAAGGAGCACTTTCAGAGGGTATCAGTTTCCTGGGTAAGTTCTGCAAACAAGCCTGCAGAGCCTCAGCTTCCTCATTGTGCGTCCACTGCCAGCCTGCTTGTCAGTCCCACAAACAGATGAAAGACTTACTTGGGTCCGGTGGAATTCCATTGTCGTGGTGTTTACTCACAGTCGCCCAGCGCCTCCTCCGAAATGTGGGCTGCAAGGGGACTGGTTTTCGTGCCAAGCACCACATCCTGAAAGCATAAACAGCGATTAAAACTTATTATAAAAAGAATTGGAAGGGCAGACAGGGTTTTCCGTCTCTCTTGGTGAATAAACTCAACTCCCACATGCCAACACCTTGCGGTTACCCAATACTCTATCTGTCTTATCATTTTTCTTTCAAAGAAGCCACACCTTCCATTTCTCACTGCAAGGAGCTGTGGTGACAGACATGTAAGAATTTCATTTTCTTTTTAAAGGAACTTATATTACAGTAGGGCTGCCTTGAGAAAGGTGACATGGAAGAGCAGACGAGAAGGAGCAGAAAGGTGTGTGCAAATTCTTGTGTCCATCAGCCTTGAGAGCAGGGACTGCTGAGCCAAGTCAGAAGCTGAAGTCAGTCCTAGGGATAAGATACGTCCATGTCTCTACTCTGGGGACAGTAGCTCTACCGTTTAGACTAGCTTCTCGCTTTCACCCACATTCTCAGCCAGTGGAAACTTCCACGAATCCAGGTTGTACATTCACATTCAACCAATGTGTGTTTACACACCACTTACAATCTCAAATTTTGGGATGCTGGAGAACGGACAGGAACACTTGCCCACAGCTCTGCAGGCCAGAGGTGATGCCGGGACTTTCTGTCCTTCTCTCCAGCTGAACAAACCTGATGATGATGGCCCTCTCTCATAGACCTTTTAAATGCTGCATGAAGTCCAAACCGCTTAGCAGGGTTCTGCTCCCCACCTTCACTTCCAACCTCCTGGATGCCCTCTCGCCCTCTACTCTCTGTTCCGGTCATGAAATAGAAAATAGAATCCTGCGTTTGGTCTTTACCTGGGCAGGGCCCCTGTCCTGGAGTGCCTCCCTTTTCCTGCTCTATCTGACTTGCCTCTGTTCAGTGAAGACCCAACTCAAATGCCATCTTGTCTGGGAAACCTTCCTTCAACCCTCTAGGAAATATTAATTGCTTCTCTTTTTAGAGCAGATTGTCAGTGATATTATTTGTTTGTGATCATCTCCCCAAAAAGCTTCTTGAGGGTTTTAAGTAAACATTTTGCTTATTTCCATATCTTCAGTTCCTAGCAATATACTTGATAATCAATATGTGTTTGCCGAAGTTTGTATGAGGTCATCAATATTTCTCATGCCAAGAATAGAGAAAAGAGAACAACGTAGAATACCTTCAATGCTAGGCTCTCTTGAAACAGATTTTTTCTTTGCTACTTTTTTTTTTTTTTGAGACAAGGTCTTGCTCTGTCACCCAGGCTGGAGTGCAGTGGCATGATCACAGTTCACTGCAGCCTCAACCTCCTGGGCTCAGGTGATCCTCCCACCTCAGCCTCCTGGGTAACTGAGACTACAGGCACGTGCCACTATGCTCAGCTAATTTTTTTGTATTTTTTGAAGAGGTGGGCTTTTTCCATGTTGCCCAGGCTAGTCTTGAACTGGGCTCAAGTGATCCACCTGCCTTCGACTCCCAAAGTGCGGGGATTATAGCATGAGTTACCGGGTCTGGCCTCTTTGCTACACCTTGTCTGAGTCTTTTGCAGGAATTCCTTGTGGTTGTTGGCAGATATCATGCCTTATCCCTGGCAGGCAAGCCTCGGAAAGCTCCTGTGAAGATTGTCCTATTGGTATCAATTTACTCTTTTAAAAATTATTTTTATTGATTTTAGAAACAGAATCTTGCTCTGTCACCTAGGCTGGAGTGCAGTGGTATGATCATAACTCATTGTAGTCTCAAACTCCTCGATTCAAGTGATCCTTCTGCCTCAGACTCCTGAAGTGCAGGTATTACAGGCATGAGCCAGCACGCCTGGCTCAGTTTACTTAAAAAAAGTTTAACAGTTTTGAAAAAACTTTATGTAAAAATGGAAATAGCTGTATTATTTATTTTTGATTTATAATGTATACATACTGATTATGAAAAATTGAAATGACAAAAAAGGAAAAGATAAAATGAAAAACCTAAAAGCAAAATTTACCCTAAATGCAACCACACAGATAACACAGTTATCTTGTGGCAAATATCCTTCTAGATATATATTATGCATATGCATACACACAAACACATAAACATGCTCAGTTTAGTATATTCGCCTATTCTGAAAACACCTTAAATATTACATAAGTGAATCACGTTATACCTGTTCTTATGTTGTCTCCTTTGTCTCTCAACGTATTGGACACCTTCATAACAATACACAATGCTTGGCGTCATCTGTTCTAACAGGTGTAGAGTATTCCACTGAATGAATGCTCCCAGTGTTTTGCAAATGCCTGCCGATGGATCTAGATACTATTTCCTAGATTTTCAGTACTATCAACCCTTGCTGTGATTGACATTCTTTTTCAGTGCTGTCACATCCCATAGGGGTTTCAGGAAAGATAATATGTACAGGAAAGTTTTCGAGAAGTCAAGATCAATGTGCAAAATTAGTTTGGTGCCTTTTTGGAGAAAGACCCGGCCTCTCCAATTAGTCTAGCATAGCCAATCTTTTCTCCTGTATTGGATAAGACAGTTGTTTCCTGAAACAAGCACTTGTTAAAATAGCTGGCTTGTATTTTGGTGGGGGCCATGTGCTGTGTGAAAGGGAAACAATATATTTATCTTTAAATACAAGGGCCAAGCCCAATACAGTGAGATACTATTATTCAT
The DNA here is from genome assembly GCF_030222135.1 of Aotus nancymaae. Taxonomy (NCBI): domain Eukaryota; kingdom Metazoa; phylum Chordata; class Mammalia; order Primates; family Aotidae; genus Aotus; species Aotus nancymaae. The sequence goes on along the minus strand of NW_026988412.1, from coordinate 3,921,286 downwards.
TTGAGGCCTTTCTAGATAACAAGAGACAGAGAAGGGAGAAGCCCACCCCTGCCCCCCTCCTGACATGTACCTACTGTGTGAAGGAGCTGGGCTCAGGGACAGAATCACCAGGGAATTTAAGATTCTTTCTCTCTCTTACTTACAGAAACCATAGAGTCCCTTTTGGGAGTGCTAAATGTGTGTTCTTTTTCTCTGAGTAACGTAAGAGTTCTTTGTACATTAGGATGATTAAATCTTTGTTACACGCATTGCAAATATTTCACTGGTAGTTCATCTTTATTTATGGTGTTGTCAAATAGTGTGAAAGTTTTTGGCTCTTATGTAGAAAACCACGTAGTTTCCTCCCTATATATCTAAACTGATTTTCTAAGAGTGTCAGATTTTAGTTTGAGTGTTTTTTCAGCTTTTGGAATTAAGATATGAGAAAGTTTATGTCAAGTACTTTTGACTAATTTATTTAAGATTTTAATGTCCTTAAACAGTATTGAGAGGTGAGACATTTAAGAGGTGATTAGGTCAAAAAGGTTAGTTATCAGAGGAAGAAGTTCCTGATAAAAGAATGAGTTCAGTCCCCACCCTCTCTGTCTCATGCACATGTGCTTCCTCACCATGTGATGCTATTATCAATTAGTAAGGATCATCCTGCCTTAAAACATTTGGAAGCAAGCAGAGATTCTGTGATCAAATTCCAAAGACTAAATTAGTTTAGTTGTGCCTCATTTTAGTGAAACTCTCGCATAAACATTTTTGCAGGTAGCAGCAGAAATTAGAGGCTAACAATTAAAATGTAAAAAATTTTAGCAACTTAAAAAGGAATCGTAACAGTTTTCTTTAAATGTCAAGTTATTTTCCTTAAAAAGTTTATGTACAAGCACTTAGTAAATTCTAAGATCTTAATCAAAATTTTGATTTTATTACTATTATCATTGTGCTACGTGAGAAAGAGAAGTAAAATACTGAGCCCACAAAAAAATAGGATTTTATTTAACGTAATTTAATGCACAGAGCACTTATTCAGACTCAGGTCTGTTACATTCTTATGCAGAGTAACTCACATCATTGTTGGAACCAGAGCTACAGTCCATATCTCACTTGAGCCTTCCTCAGGGTCCAGAGTTCTGAGAAAATTTCATTATCACCATCTCCCAAGTAAAACAAGCTTCAGGGGGACATAATGTGGCCTTTCCCAAGGGCTTTCAGTCCATTCTTGAACTCCACCTTTCAGCATGTTGTCTATTCTCTGTAGAATGAAAAGAAAAATCATACTGTTACACAGTGCATGAGACAGTGTGTGAGATCGTTCAAACTGTCCAGATAACTCAACTTAAAAAAAATCAAGGTCATGAGATCCCATCCTTGTGTTCCTTTGCTATTCATCATTTCCATGTGAGTATTAGCTGGAAGTGACACTGCACACACTGCACACCTACACCACAGGGAGGGGATTCCCTACGTTCACACGCAGCCGGCAGAGTTTCCTCACTGGCAGGTGCTGGGTGGGCCGAGGAGCCCTCACTCCCCCTCTTCTTGCCTCTCCTCCTCACTCTCCTCCTGCCCCAAATATCATCATAGTACATCGTAGTAGGCACAACAGTGACAAAGAACTCACTTCGAAAGTCACACAAGGCATTGCTTCCTCCCCACTGTGTTTGGGACAAGTCACTGATGCTCTGTGTGCTTGGACGTTTTATTTTCTCTCAGAGGTGACAAGTTCTGACAGTGGAGGAAGTGTGACTGGTTGATTTTTGTTAAACTCCAGCAGAGGGAGAAAAAGAGGAAATTATCCAGAAAAAAGGAAACGGGTCTAGATGCACTTAAAAAATGTAGTTTTGGTCTGACCTGAAGGCCATGAGTGTTTTTTAAGAGATTATAATCTCGACTTAATTTTTGTGCTTTTTTGAAATATGATCCAAAATACATGCTGCATGGGGATGGATGTATTTTGGCCCCATGGTTAGCTCAGACAGAACAGAACAAAACCTGCCACCCTGCCTCCTGGTTCCCTCCTGTTGATGGCATGCAGTTGTCTGGCTGTTGTGGCACACCTCCAGCTCCTTCCTGCTCCCTGGTGGTTGGCCTCTAAACCCTACGGGATCCGAGGCCACTCTCTGCACAAGCTCTGCACTGGGGCGCCCCCCTCAGGACCCCACTGTGGGCTACACTGCCCAACACCTTGGTATCTTTCATCTGGACTGTTATAATAGCCTCCGGATCTCTGTGCTTTATTCCTAATATCCATCTGTCTTGGTCTATTTTGTATTGCTATAGCAGAATACTACAGACAGGGTAATTTATTAAAAAAATAGATTTATTTGGCCCATGGTTCTGGAGGCTGCATCTGGTGAAAGTTCTTGCTGCCTTATACCGTGGGGGAAGGCATTCTGTGGTAAGGAAGTGCACGTGCATGAGTCAGAGTGGGTGGGGGGGCTGAGCTCATCCTTCTATCAGGACCTACTTCTCTGATAACTAACCCTCTTGACCTAATCCCCTCTTAAATGCCCCACCTCTCAGTACTGTTACAAAAGCAATTAAATTTCCACACGAATTTGGAGGGGCCATTCAAACCATAGCACTATCCTTTCACACTCTTGCCAGACGAAAGTCCTGAAATCAGAACTCGGATGACATCTTTCCTGAGCTCAAAAATGCTCCATGGCTTTACAAATTCTGCCTATAACGTCCCTGGCCTGGAAGTCAAGGCCTCACATATCTTTCTTCAACTCAGTATTTCAGGCAGGACACCTCACCACGGTTCCCTTGCTCCTGTCCACGTGAGCTCCCAGGCTAGGGGCATGCTTCTCTCTTTGGCCGCATGCACCTCCTCTCCTGGTGTTTCTGCCATTTGAGATGCTCCCCTTCCCACCGCTGCATTAACTCAAAGCCACACTTCATGATCCAGAAGAGATGCCACCTCCTCTGCAAAGCTGACCCTGACTTTCCAGGCAGAAATGATGTGTTCCCACATGGCATTCATTGTTTTACGGTGAATTAAAGGTATTATTTGAAGTTGTAAAAATAAATTTTTTAAAACTACAAGTGTAAAACACATTTGTGTTGCAAAAGTCCAGGTAATACAGAAAATTAAAGTTAAAAGAGAGCTGAGGGAATGAAAGCTTCCCATTCCCTCAGTTCTCTTTTAACTTTAATTCTTGGAGCTATTACTAAGTGTGTGTGTATTTTTAATTTTTAAAAAAATGTAAATCCAGGTACAAACACATAGATAGATGTATTTAAAAGAAATATTGGGGCTGGCATGGTGGCTTACATCTGTAATACCAGCACTTTGGGAGACCGAGGCAGGAGAATCACTTGAGCCCTGGAGTTTCAGACCAGCCTGGGCAATGTGGCGAGTCTCTGTCTCTAAAAATGAATTAATAAAAATACAAAGTTGGGCTATCCTGTAAGATTTTTCTGCAATTTTTGACTCAATATATCAAGAACATTTGTATAAATGTTCTCTATCAGCATATAAAAATACACTCTTCTATGTTTAATGACAGTGTAATACACTATAGACTACAGGTGTCATAATTTTCTGTTTTTCTATAAATTAATATTTTACGTATTTCCCACTGTTCTGCTATTAGAAATAGTTGTCTAGTAAGCATTCTTGTACATTTGTCTTTGTGCATTTGAAGGCCGATATTTCTGTCACTCATGTAGTGGCACCCTTGTTAGTGGCTGTCCTGTTAAATGCAAAACCTGCAGAGCTCGGACACGCCAACATGTTTCTACTTTGCCAAAACTGTCACTCCTCCCTGATGGGCTTGCCTGCTGCTCCTTGGCTCTTCTCTGTCTTTAATATTGCCCTTAAGTCTCATAAAGGCCTCTGTCTTAATTTAGGTTTCCCCAGAAACAGATTTAAGACAGGGTTTTGAATGCAAGCGGCTTATTTAGGAGGTGGCCTCAAGATGCACAGATAGGGGAATGGAGGGTGGGACAGAACAGGGAAGGCAGGCAGCACCCTGTGCTTTAATGAGCAGGTGATCACTGTGGGCACTTGAGGCAGAGTCCCACGGATACTGGGTACCACACGCTGCAGAGTAGTCTCAATCGAGGGGCAAGGAAGATGGGGGTATTTATTATCCAGTTCCCATCTATCATCAATCGAGGGGGCTCCTGGAAGTGTAAGTCCCTGGAACACTCAGTGTACCCTGGAACTCCATGGTCACAGAAAGCCCTCAGACAGAGGGTCACATGGACTTTCAGCCAGAATCAGGCTGCATGTTCAGGATTGGAGTGTGCTTGGGGGACCACGGGGGTCACCGAAGGCATCTGCTATAGCCTATTTCCAGCAACCATCAAAATCAGAGACCCCTAGACAAAGAACAGACCACAGAGGTCAGTCATCAGGTCAAGATCCCATAAACGATGCTAGTTCATAGCTAGAAAAATGTCTTCCAGAGAGATTACCTGGATGAAGAAATAATAATAATAATGATAATTAATAACAAATAATAATTTATGATAATGTACCAATAACACCAGAATAAATAAAATACTTTTATAGTCTATAAAGCTCTTTCATATATATTGTTTTAAAAATGGAATTTCACAAGAGCCCTGTAAGGTACACATCCTGTATCATTACCATTTCCCAGATGAGGACATTGAGGCATGGAAAATTAACTAATAAGTGTCAGAGTCAGAACTGGTCACCATTTCTTGTGAGTACAAGACTGGTGTTCTAGAGTTAAAGGATGATTAGACTTTTTCTACCCACATTGGGGTCAGCTTGCAATTCAAATGTTCTTTTCCCAACTCATGGTAATAGAGCCAAACCAGGAACAGGACTTTCAATTCTAAGATTCGCCCAATCTTTTTATTTCTAGATGGCTTTGAGAAGTGCTACAAAATGAGAAAATGGAATATAGCACATTACAGAACAGCCAAATACATTCTCTCTTATTGATTTGGGTTCATATATTTCCAAAATCAGCCCCAGTGCTAAAACAAGCCAGAAGATGAGGTCCTTTAGCTAAGAAACTGGCATAATTAGAAATACAGAGGTGTAAAAATTAAGATTAATAATATAGAAAACAAGAAGCATGCACATTCTGAAAGCTCTATCTTAAATATTTGACATCAAATTTTTACAATGAAACATGGAGTATTTAAAAAAAGAACAGATTGTATATTGTCACACTGTGATGGCTGGTATCTATATCCTTGATAGAAAGATATAAAAATCTTTATATCTATCCAGAGATTTTTAGCAGAAAGGAGAGATCTCCAGGAGCACAGGTAGAGAGGCCCCACTGGACTAGAAGGAGGGGTGTGGATGGTGTGGTAAGGATGTTATGGCCCTACTGAGCATGAATTAAGGTTAGTTTGCATGCTGTTTAAAATCTCAGTCCTCTGAGTTGCTTCCCCAGAATTCAGGGTTCTCTTTCTGTAAGTTTCTATATGCTTTTCAAGAAGTTCTTTCTCCCTGTAATTTCTATTAAGAAGCCCAAGTATTCCAGTGATGATTTTAAGCTCTATAATTTTCATTATTCCTGATACTATTTTTGCCCTTTTATTCAATCCGTGTTAATCCAATTTGGGAATTTCAGCATGGAACTGTCTTAGCCCTTATTGTCTGGGAAGCTCATATCAGACTATAAATAGCCCACTCAGTCAAGGACTTATGTCTTTGAACATGTATAAACATCTCCTAAATGCAAAGTACAATTTCAAGTCACTGGAAGAGCTGACTAAGACACGGATACCGGATGTCACCTCAGGGATTCTAGTTAGTACCTTTGGGGTGAAATCCAAGAATTCACATATCTAACAACTTCCCAGCAGATAACTAATGCTACTGGCCTGCAGAATACACTTTGGGTACCACTGGTGTTGGGGCACAGATTATATTGAGACTTCCCATTTGATAAAAGGGGGCTACTCTTTAGCACTAAAGAAATTTTCATAACTGGCCATAACACAGATTAAGTTCAGGAGATGGTGGAGAAAGCAGGAGTCTGTCCAGCAAATGCATGCCCTTATATGCAGTGTCAGTGGTCAGTACAATTTCCAATCACTTCTAGGGAAAAATACATTGTTATTAGTAATTTATGCCTTGGAATTCTGTCTGCATATTCTGTTTAGTGATTTAGATCCTTAGTACATATACTCCCCTGGACTAATATTCTCAAAGCAGGAGCCTGCTAGCGATGGAGAGATCACCACACTTCTCTGCTGATGCTCTGGATTCAACACTTGGTTACGTGCCGCCTCCCTTTTGTCTGCTGTGTGACCTCAAGCAAGTCACCTAACTCCTCTTATCCTTAGTGTCCTCCCTGGTCAAGTGTTGACAAAATAATCTGTCCTGATCCATGCCCAGGCTGCAGCGATTGTCTAAGTAGAAATGAGCTGATACTCACTTTGCATACTGTGAAGCCCTCTCTAGGTGTAAGGAGTTAACTGGGAGCAGCTTGTTTCTGAAGAGGAGATGGGGGTGCCGCTGCCTGAACCCAGGCTCAGCCCCACACACCCCCTGCCTGGAGGATCGCCATATGGAGCCTCACCTTGTTCCCTTTCAAGATGAACTTGCATTCCCTGGAAAAAATTTCTCAGTCTTAAAGTCACAACTTCAAAAATGTAGGGGGACCACATTTAAGAGGTCTGGTGAATTTTTGGTGGATTTAATTTTTTAAACTGCACTTTTAAAACAAACCCAACTATAGAGATGAAAGCCAAGAATTAAAATATACATACAGAATAGAAAACATTAATATTTTCAAGTACAATGAATTGAATAATCATCATAAGGAAACAATAAAACATGAAGTGACTCAGACCAGATGATCACTGTTAGTCTCCATGGTGCCGGGACACGTGGTCTCTGCAGCCGGATCAGGGAGCTCAGGGTTGGCTTTTGCTTTCCCACAATGCAGAGCGGTCCCTGCAAGCACTCTGCCAACAAGGATCCCATCTGTTAATGAGATAAGCTTCAACTCTTATTGGCAGAGGCTTGGAGGGTGGGGCACCTACATTACATTTTCTCCTTGCCCACAATTCTTTGAATTTTAGTCTGGTTGTCAACTTTTTCTAGCGTCTCTTTCCCCTAGCGTGGTATTTCTTACTGAATGAAAACAGCCAGAGAACTGAGGTCTGAAATACCTGGAGTATATAGAGATGGTGAGGATTGGAGGGGTTCATGGTGCTCTCCCAGCCCTTGCTTATGAACCCAGTTTCTCTCTTCTCAACCCGCGCCTCTGTCCCCAGCAGTTCTCAGTAGCTTCACTAACAGAGGCAGATTTTCCACATGTTAACCTGGAAGAATCTGCAAAGAGGCATGAATGTAAATGGACTTAGAAGAAGTGGAATTCAAGAGTAATGCTTTTGTCATGATGTCCCCCTCACACCCATGTCACTGACCATAGGCACCCAGAGTGCTGCAAGGTTCAGGACGGAAGCTCAACCCTCAGAAGCCGAGTAGACATCTGTGGATTTGAAGGCGGGGATAATGTGGACACCATTGAGTCAGTTCTCCCTACAAATAGGTTGGTGGAAATCTGCCTTTTATAGGGATGTCTTCCCATCTACTTATCTAGATGAGAACGCTCTCTAGAAAAAGAGTGTGTAAGATTTTCTTTGATAAAACAAATTTTAAAAACTCTTTGTTCACAACTTTCTTCTCATAGTCAAATCATAGCCATTGGAAGCACTGCAATGTTTATTTTCTTACTTCTCTGATTTGCACTTTATTAATAGGGAAAGAGATGCCTTGGTCTGGGTTCCCTCAGACACTGACCCTGATGAGCGTTTGGGAGGAAAAACTATACTTGGGAGAAGCGTGGCAGGCAGGGAGGGGAAGGCAGCCTGTACAGGGTGCATACTTGTGTCACCAAGCCATGGGTGACTGGCGCTCATTCCTCAGAGAGACCTTAGGAAAAGGTATAAAATACATACCACGGAGTTATCCCTGGAGGAGGATTGAGCAGGATGTCTATCTGGGTAGCTGCAGATGCCAGGCTGGCAGTGAGCTATAGCACACTAAGGTGAAAAAAAGTGGGGTGGAAAGGGTGAGGGAAGGGTCACTCATGGCATCAACTGCAGAAGCAAATGCTCTTGATGCTTGTTTTCTAGTGAAAATACATATGCAGGTTTATGCTCAAGGAAAGACAGCAGCTCAGATATTCATCCCCATCCAAATCATAAGTAAAAACCCCAGTCCCTCCATCTAACATGTCAAAAAGGCTGCTTCTGCCCCTTACTTGGCTGTTGTTAACAAGCTCCTCCCCAGGGGATGGCGCCTCTGTTTTGCCTGCCTGCTTCAGAAACATTGAGGCTGCCAGGCCAGAACCCAGACCCCACCTTCACCCCATTTCAAGCTTTCAGCTTGATGCAGTCTGTAGACTTCCTCTGTGTGAGGGGATTACTGTTTGTTATCCAAAGCACACCTGCTGAATTGGATTGATGGGTAGAAGCTGGTGTTTCTGTAAGAGAGCTGCACCACTTGCTTGTGAAAGCATGTGGGGACGATGATGTTGTGGCACATACAGACAACGTCACTACGGTCACAGTGCACAGGGCAGCAGCGACCATAGAAACCCTCAGCCCAATGCCTTCATTTACACACGAGGAGATTGAAAACCAAAGACCCAACAGGACTTGTGTAGTGGTTCCTGACTAGTTAGTGGTAGATCTGTCTTTAAAATTTAGCCCATCTTTCCCAGTGCTCAAACCACTTTGGACAGGTCATGTAAAACATGGTCTGACTCATGGCTACGAGAAAGATAAAGCTGCCTATGGCCAGAAGGATGCTGTAATTTTTCAAATACCAAGCCACTGGGTGGTGGAAAATGAGAATTTTTCATGGCAGAACTTCTAGGAGCTGGTGCAGTGCCACATGGCATTACCAGAAGGCAAGGTTGGACGCAATGCAGCAATCCGCTCATTCATTGCAAAACTGAATTGGCTGAACATAGCACAACAATTAAAAAACAAAAACGAACTGGTACTCACAACAGCATGGATGTATCTATGGGTTGTGTTGAGGGAAAGAAATCAGACACGAATCAGGATGTATTGTATAAAGCCCTCCTTCCATAGAGGTTCGAGAACAGGCAATACTAATCTATGGTGATAGACCTCAAAATGTGGTTGTTTCTCGGTGGAAGTTGGCGCTGACTAGCAAAGGCCAGATGGGAACCTAAGTGGGTGATGAAAACATTTGCTGTTTTGATCTGGGTGGGGATACACAGGTGTTCCTATAGACAGAAACTAGAGAGCTTGCATCTAAGACTGGACACTATGTTCCTTATGAGATCTCTCAGTTAAGAAGATGAAGAAAAAAATCAAAGCAATGCACATAACAGATTATAACCTGAAAAGGAAATTGGAATAAAATCAGTAGTTTTTCTCATTCAGTCATTATCCCTCAGCAACTGTCTGCCAAGCCTGTTGATGCCAGCTGCACTCACCCAGCCCTCATCCCTTCTGCACACGTGGACCATGCCCCAGGGTAGAGTGCCCTCCACCCTCTGCTCTAGGCCGTGCAGGTCAGACTGCATGCCTGAGAGCCATGCCTTGCGGAAGCAGCCTTCTGCTAATGATAGGATAGGATTGGAGGCTAAGTACCCCGGCCTCCTCATCCCCCAGTGGGACAACTCTGTGGCATGTTCTGCACTGGCTCCTAGGGGACAGCACCCCAGCAGCCCACACTCATAGCCTGGTCTCTCACTCACTCTGACTAGGTTGCTTTTCCTTTCCTGTCTCTCTCCCACTTACTTCTCCCCCTGCTCCTGGGATCACCTCCTATAGAAACTCCTCACCCTCATTTCCTTGTCCCAAGGTCTGCATCTCAGGGAACCCAAGTGACTTTCCTCCCGGTCCTAAGAAAACCCAAGAAAGCCAAGTTTCTTGCTCTCATACAACTTGCAGCATGTTGGGTTGAACAGGTAATTTGACAAATATTAAAAATGAAGTGGAACAAATGCTGAGGTCAGGGAGCACAGCCTGGTGGAAGGCACAGAGCCACAGGGGACCCTAACCCAGCCCAGGAGAGGTCCCAGAAGCAGAGCTAGGAGTGACTGGGGCTCCCTTCCTTTTCTTCCTCTTCCTGAACTTCCAGTCCTCTCTATTTCCTTTCTTCTCTTCCTTTCTGAAATGAAAGAGACATTTATTTATTTAAGACATTTCCTTATGATCCCATAAATATCAATAAGTGTGATATTGAATTCACCACCCATGTTGGTTTATTGTGCTGCCTAATTTCATATCACAGAACTGAGACTCAGCTTTTAAAAGTGGCTCCGGATGTATGGGAACCATTTTCAGTATTTTCAGTATTGCTGCCCATCTGCATGACATATATTTTCTAGGAAAACCCAGCACATATTTCTCAGACCATGGGGGAAGATGCCTTTCAAAGTAGCTCAAATCTACTTACCAATCAGCAGCTGGCAGAAATGTGTACCAGGAGCTCTCATCTGGAAATGAGGGCCTGATTCATGTTGAAGCTGTCATCCCTACTTCCAGCAGCCTTTCTGGGTAAAAAATTCTTCAAAGCACATGCATGTGAGGCCAGACCGTTTCTCCTGTTTTCTATGCTCCTCACCAAAAAAGAATGAGACCTGGAGCTCTCTAATTCAGGATCCAGCAGAGCATCAGACAGAATGCAAGCTGTTGTTTGAACACTCCTCTCCGGATAGACTGCAGTGTCATTTCAACAGAGATGTATGGATTTAAACATGGTGCCATACAATTCTTGTGTTAAACTAGCATGTCTGAGGAAAGATTTTATAGAAATAGAACCACTCCTGCCAGCGGGCCATTTAAAATATTTTTTACCTTACTCTAGTTGGTATCAGTTAGTTTTATATAAATGTTATCGTTTATATTATAAACCTAGAAAATCATGTAAAAAATGGCAGAATATTTCCATATATGACCAAAGACCAAAGGACTCTGTTAAACAAAAAGGGAAAAATCATGAGGTTTTGTATATAAAGCTAAACTCAATTAACACTAAATTTTGTTTTTAAGTAGGGTCTCTCTCTGTCACCCATACTGGAGTGCAGTGGTGTGATCCAGCAACCTCTGCTTCCTGGCTCAGGTGATCCTCCCACTGCGGTTTCCTGAGTAGGTGGGATCACAGGCACGTGCCCCGTGCCCAGTTAATTTTTGTGTTTGTTTAGAGATGTGGTTTCACCGTGTTGCTCAGGCTTGTCTCAAGTTCCTGGGTCCAAGTGATTCTCTTGCCTTGGCCTCCCTAAGTGCTGGGATTATAGGCATGAGCCATTGCCCCTAGGTTAGACACTGGATTTTTAAAAGCAGTGGCATTTTCACTTGTTTAGGAAAAAAATATGATGTAAGAGAGAAACTTGAACAAGTTTTTTATTGTAACCACGTATCTTTGATGAAAAATAAAGGACTGTTTAGTCTTCTATTGCTGAATAACACACTACTATAAACATAGAGGCTCAAAACAACTTCCATATATTAGCTCACAGTTTTGTAGGTCAGACTTCCAGGTAAGGGGTGGCTGGGTTCTCTGCTTAGGTTCTTACAAGGCTGAAATCAAGATGATGGAAGGTTTTGTTTCTCTCTGAAAACTCTGAGAAGAATCTTCTTCCAAGCTCATTCAGGTGCTGGCCAAATTCAAGTCCTTGCAGTTACAGGGGTTCCTAGTTCCTAGCTGGCTGTCAGCCACGGGATCAGTTGGTTCTTAGATATCACCCACAGTTCTCATCACATGGATGTCTCTATCTTTAAGCCAACCACAGTCTTCCTCACATTGTAGCCCTTTCAAACTTCAAATACCTTCTAACAAGAAAAACCCAATCCTTTTAAAGAGCTCATTTGATTAGGTCAGGCTCTTAGAGGATAATCTCCTTATCTTAAAATCAATTGATTTGGGACCTTAACCACATTTGCAAAATTCCTTCACAGCAGTACCTAGATTGGTGTTTGCTGAATAACAGGGCGGGCATGTGTGAAAACACCAGAGGCTTTAATCTTGGGGCCATCTTACACTTCTGCCTGTGACAAGATTATTTAGTAAATATTGATTTGCTCTCTTCAGAGAAAATTTACAATCAATACAGGAGGCAGATATGCTGCTTTTCTTATTGATTACTTATAGGGCCCAGCAGGCAATACAAAGCAGTTAAACGGGCCACGTATCAGACAAAACAGTGAAAGAGAATGCCCAGCAGTTTCTCGTAACTAGTCATACTCAACTACAGTTGATGGCTATTCTGTGACAATATACTCTCTGTATTGCCAAATCTTCTCATTTTTAAGAGAGGCATAAATTCTCTCTCTCTCTCTTTTTTTTCTTTCTTGAAATAGGGTCTTATTATGTCTCTCAGGCTGTAGTGCAGTGACCTCATCATAGCTGACTGCTGCCTCCAACTCCTGGGCTCAAGTGATCCTCCCACTTCAGTCTTCTGAGTTTCTGGGATGACAGGCATGTACCACCATACCTAGGTAAATTTTTAATTTTTTTTTGGTGGAACTGGAATCTCTCTATGTTGCCCAGGCTGGTCTTGAACTCCTGATCTCAAGGGATGCTCCCACCTTGGCCTCTGAAAGCACTAGGATTACAGATTTGCACCACTGTGCCCAGCCTTCTCTTCAGTTTTAAAAGTTGTCAGAAGAATTCTGAAAGATGATCGCATAGGAAATGCCAGAAATTCCTCTCCCCACCTTGACAATAATTGCATTGGCAATGTCTGTCTGATGTGATGATTTTGGAATTCTGGAGTCTTTTGAAGACTTGCAACTTCTAGGGGAAGGCTTGGATGGTAATTGTGGTTAATTTTGGTCATTTTCAGCTCCTAGCACAGTTGCTGCTACCTATCCCTCACCTCTGGACCCTCCTGTTTTAAGCAGGCAGCATGCATGTTCCCGGAGAAGTTTGCACACAGCTTGTAGGAGGCAGAGTGTGCAAAGAGACCCTCCAAATATCAGGAATTTGTACTCTGACTGCTGATGGCTGCTTCTGATTTCAGGGGTGCTGACAATGAGGAAGGAATCATTGTTGTTGGACCTTTCCACATTATTGCAAGCCTGCTACCTCTGGATGAACTGAGTTCCAGGGTATTTAAAGAACTGGCACCCTTTTTACTCCCTTCATTTTTCTATTTCTCCTCCTTTGAGAGCCAGATGTCAAAGACAAGGACATTTTAAAAGCAACCACATATATTAGGGAAATGAGAAAACCTTCATGCATGCTCAGTGACAGGCACAGACTCAGAAAACCAATCTTCAAGATTCTTCTTCAACCAAGAATCCTGTGTCTGGAAAAACTGTACTTCAAAAGTAAGGGAGAAATTAAGACACTCATAGGTAAACAAAAGCTGAGGGAATTCATTATCTCCAAACCTGTCCCACAAGAGATATCCAAGAGAATTCTGCAGGTTGAAATGAAAGGGAGACAGTAACTTAAAGCCACATGAAGAAATAAAAATCTAAGTAAAAGTAGATAGATAGGCAATTATTAAAGCTAATGTTACTCTAACAATGATATCCATTTTTTGTTTTCTGTATAATTTAAAAGACTAATATATTAGAAATTATTAGACTAAAAGCTAAGATTATTGCTACTTTGGTTTGTAACTGCATTTTGTCTTCTACACGATTTAAGAGACTAATGCACTAAAAATTGTTAGTTAACATTTTTGGACACACAACATATAAAGATGTAATTTTGTGATAACAACAGCTGAAGGGGTAGGGGTTGGAGCTGGGGATGAAGCAGAGTTTTTGTATGTTATTAAAGTTAAGCTGATATAAATTCAAATTTCATCATTATATCTTAAGAATGTTAAATATTATCCTCCATGGCAATCATTAAGAAAATAGCTAAAGAATATTCACAAAAGAAAATAAGAAATAAATGTAAACATTGTAATACAAAAAACAGCTAAACACGAAAGAAGATGGTGAAGCAGGAAACCAGGGACAAAAAAGCAAAAAGGCATATAGAAAACAAACAGCCAAATGGATGGCAGAAGTAATTGCCTTCTTATCAGTAATTATTTTAAATGTAAATGTTTAAATGTAAATGTAAATGGATTAAACTCTCCAATTAAAAGACAGAGATTGGAAACTTGGTAGAATGGTTAAAGAAAACCATGATTCAACTATACACTATCCTTAAGAGTGTATAGTTGATAGTCTTTAGATCCAAAGACACATATAGGTTAAAAGAATTTAAAAGCAAATAGTAACTAAAAGATTGCATAAGTGGCATACTAATATTAGACAAAATAGACTTTAAATCAAAAAAGATTACAAGAGATAAGGAAGACCATTACATATTAATAAACAGTTTAATACAGCGAGAAGGTATAACAGTTATAAACATTTAGGCACCTAATAACAGATCATCAAAATATACAAAGGAAAAAATTGACATAATTGAAGGAAAAGACAATTCTACAATAATTGAGACTTCAATACCTCAGTCTCCATAATAGATAGAACAGCCAGACAGAAGATCAATTAAAAAAAGACATGAACAACACAATAAACCAAGTAGATTTAACATACACATGCAGAACACGATTCCAAAACAGCAGAATACACATTCTTCTCAAGTGAACATGGAAAATTTTCCAGGGGAGACCACATGTAAGCAGGTCTCAATGGGTTTAAAAAAGATAAATGTCAGACTAAGAATCTTTTCTGATCACAATGGGATAAAGTTGGACATCAGCAACAGGAGCTGGACATCAGTAACAAACACATAAATTTGTGGAAATTAAACAGCATTGTTTTAAACAACCATTGGATCAAAGAAGAAATCACAAAGGACATTAGAAAATAGAGATGAATAAAAGTGAAAACCCAACATATCAAAATATATGAGATATGCTGAATGCCATGCTATGGAGAAAATATATTGCTATAAATTTTTACATTATAGGACAAGAAATATATCAAACAATCTAACTTTACAACTTAAGAAACTGGAAAAAGAAGATTAAATCCAAAGAGAGTAGATGAAAGAAAGTAAGAGATTAGGGAAGAAATAAAAAAAAACAGAGAATGGAATAAGAACAGAAAATATTAACAAAACAGAAATTTGGTTATTTCAGAAAATCAACACAAATGACAAACTTTTTACTAGATGAAGAAAAAAGAAGACTCAAATTACTAAAATTAGAAATGAAAGTTAGACTATTACTACCAATTCTACAGAAACAAAAAGGATTATAAGAACATAATATAAGCAATTGTACACCAAAAAATAGGTTAACTCAAATGAAATGGACAATTTCTAGAAACACACAGTGTATCAAAACTAAACAACAAAGAAAATAAAAAATTTGAATAGACCTATAACTAGAAAGAAAATCTCCGGACATAGAGAAGTCCTGGGCTTGATGGTTTTACTGGTGAATTCTATCAAACATTAAACTACAAATTAATACTAATCATCCCAAAAGTTTTTTGAAAAATTGAAGAGAAATGAATGCTTCCTAACTTATTCTATGAAGCCATTACCTTAATACTAAAGCCAGGCAAAGACATTACAAAAAAAGAAAACTATAGACCAATATTCCTTGTAAACATTGATGTGAAAATTCACAAGAAAATACGAGCAAATTGCATCCAACAGTATTTTAAAAGGATTATTCTCTATGACCAAATGAGACTTACTTCTGCAATGCAAGAATGGTTCGACATACAAAAATAGTTTAGTGTAATACATCACATTAACAGTATGAAAGATAAAAACAACATGATCAGTTCAATTGATGAAGAGAAAGCATTTGACAAAATTCAGTATCTTTTCATTATGAAAACATTCATCAAATGAGGAATAAAAACAAATTACCTCAACACAATAAAAGCGATATATAAAAAACCTACTGTGAACATCATACTCAACTGGGAAAGACAGAAAACTTTTCCTCTAAAATTGGTAAAATAAGACAGGGATATCTGTTTTCACCACTTCTCTTCAACATTGTACTAGAAGTCCAAGCCAGAGCAGTTAGGCAAGAAACAGAACTAAAGGCATCAAAATTAAAAAGTAAGAAGTAAAGTTATTTCTGTTTGCAGAAGATAGGATTTTATGTGTCAAAACCACTAAAGATTCCACAAAACCCTTTTAGAACTAATAAATGAATTCAGCAAAAATATCAGGATACAACGTCAACATATAAAAGACATTTCTATACACTGACAAAAAACAATCAGGAAAGGAAATTAAGAAATCAATTCAATTCATAATATATCAAATATAATAAAATGCTTAAGAATTAACATAATCAATGAGGTGAGAGACTTCTACAAAAGATTGCTGAAATAAACCAAAGAACATATAAATAAATGGAACGATACCCTGTGTTCATAGACTGAAGTAATCTACAAATTTAATGCAATCTCTACCAAAATCCCAATGATTTTTTTTTGTAGCTATAGAAAAATCTGTCCTAAAATTTATGCAATCTCAAGGAACCCTAAGTAACCAAAACAATCTTGAAAAAGAACAAAGCTGGAGGACTCACATTTCCTGATTTCAAAACTTACTACAAAGAGACAGTAACCAGAACAGTATGCTACTGGCATAAAGACAGATATATAGACAATAGAAAATAATAAAAAGCTGACACATAAACCCTCACAAATATGGTCAATTGATTTTTGACAAGTGTGCCAAGACCATTTAGTGGGGAAAAGACAGTCTTTTCAACAAATAGTGCTGGGAAAACTGGATATCCACATGGAAAAGAATAAAGTTGGATCCTTACCCTACACTACATACAAAAATTAACTCAAAATGAATTCATGACCTAAATGTCAGACCTAAAACTATGAAGCTTTTAGAAAAAATATACAGGAAAAGCCAGACAACATTGGATTTGGCAATAATTTCCTGGCTATGATACTAAAGGCACAGGCAACAAAAGAAAAAATAGACAAATGGATCTTCATGGAAATGAAAAATTTGTGCATCAAAAGACAGTATGAATATGGTGAAAAGGTAACCTACAGAATGAGAGAAAATATTTGTAAATAGTAGATTTGATAAGGGACTAATATGCAAAATATGTAAATATGTCTACAATTTAATAAGAAAAACAGTCTGATTCAAAAATGGGCAATGAACTTGAACAGAAATTTCTTCAAAGAAGATATAAAAATGGCCAGTAAGCACATAAAAAGATGCTCAGCATTACTAATCATGAAGGAAATGAAAATCAAAAGTATGATGACATATCACCTCACACCCATTAGAATGGGCACTCTCAAAAAGAGAAAATGACAAGTATTGGCAAGGATGTAGAGAAATTGCAATTCTTGTTCATTGCTGGTGGGATTGAAGACTTAACATTGTTAAGATGTCAATACCACCCAAAGTGATCTACAGATTGAATGCAATCTCTACCAAAACCCCAATGATTTTATTTTGTAGTTCTTTCCTTGTGGAAAGAGCTATACCAGTACAGCATTTCCTCAAAAATTAAAAAAGTATTACCATATGAGCCAGCAATTCCACTTCTGAGTACACATTAAAAAAAATTGAAGTCAAGGTCTTGAAGAAATATTTCACTCCCATATTCACAATAGCATTATTCACCATAGCCGAAATATGGAAGCAATCCAAGTATCCATCAATGAATAAATGGATAAGCAAAATGTGGTATATGTGTACATACAGTGGAATATTACTCTGCCTTAAAAAATAAGAAAGTCTGACATGGGTGCAGTGGCTCACTCCTGTAATACTAGCACTTTGGGAGGAAGAGGCAGGTGGGTTGCCTGAGCTCAGGAGTTCGAGACCGGCTTGGGCACCACGGTGAAACCCCATCTCTACTAAAATACAAAAAAATTAGCCGGACATGGTGGCCTGTGCCTGTAGTCCCATCTACTCGGGACACTGAGCCGGGAGAATTGCTTGAACCCGGGAGGCAGAGGTTGCAGTGAGCCAAGAGTTCGCCCCTGCACTCCAGTCTGAGTGATAGAGTGAGACTTCCTCTCAAAAAAAAAAAAAAAAAAAAAATTCTGACATATGCTACAACATAGATGAATCTTGAGGACATTATGCTAAATGAAATATGCCCATCACAAAAAAACAGATACTGTGTGATTTCACTTATATGAAGTACCTAGGGTAGTTAAAATAAGAGAAACAGAAAGAATGGTGTTTACTTGTGGTTGCCCACAATATGAATGTACTTAATGCTACTGAATTGCACACTTAAAAATAGTTACGACAGCACATTTTATGCTATGTGTATTTTGCCACTATACAAAAATTGCATAAAAAGTTGTCAGTGACTTCAAATTTTTTAAAATACTGGGTGAACCTAATAAAACACCTTTCTGGTCTTTTGGGTTGTTTGTTTTTTTGTTTTCCTTGTTGAGATAGAGTCTTGCTCTGTCGCCCAGGATGGAGTGCAGGGATGTGATCATGCTCAGCTAATTAAAAAAAAAAAATTTAGTAAAAATGGGGGTCTCAATATGTTGTCCAGATTGGTCTTGAACCCCTAAGCTCAAGCAGTCCTACCACCTCAGCCTCCCAAAGTGCTGGGGTTATAGCCGTGAGCCACTGCACCTGACCCACCTTTCTGGTCTTCAGGGGACCCAGGTGTTATCAGTTTCCTTCTTTTTGTGGTCTTAAGGCGTTCATTCATTCTAGCCATTCCTTAGAAAATACTTACTGATCACCTGTTGCATGCATAGTGGTTGTAGGCACTGGGAATACAGGCTGGTCAAGGGAAGCTTCACTGAGAAGGGGACATTTGAGGGTAGATCTTAACAGATGATGAAGGTAAACATGCGTCTTTCTGGGTGACAAGCATCCCAGGAAGAAGGGACACAAGTGCAATGACCCTGAGGTGATCATTATCATGTGCTAGGCATATTCGCAGAGTGACACAGAGGCCTGTGTGGCTGGAGTGGAGTGAGCAGGGGGAGCAGTAAGAGAGCAGGTCAGAGGGGTCTATGGGGCCAGATCACCTTGGGCTGTGTAGGGTAAGGATTTGAGATTCTTTTGAAGGGGAATTTTAAGCATAGAGATTTAAGCAGAGCAGTGACATGAACTAACTTACATTTTCAAATGACCCCACTGACTCCTCCGTTAAGACAAAATTTTGGGAAATTTAGGGTACAAACAGGGACATTTCTTAGGAATTTACAGCAGTATTCTGGGAAAATAATAATGTGGTCTTAAATTGGAAAGTGGCAGGGGTAAGATGTCAGATTCATGTTATGATGACTAAGTAGCTCCAGGATTTTCTGACAGAAAGCATGTGGCATGTGAGGGAAAGAGCAGAGTCCAGGAGGACTCTGGAACTTGGGCCAGAAACACTAGAACAATAAATAAATAATAAAAAGTTTAGCAGGCAAGTTTATAACATAAATAAATGATACATTAAAAATATTAGGAATAAATAGATAAAAGATTAGTACCTGAATTCAGCACGCTATTCTATCTCCTAGGTTATTTTCACTAAAAGTTAAGTAGAACTCTCCAGTTGTCCCAGCCTAGACAGCCTGCTAGCCCCTTAACTAAGACTGTTTGCCACTTCTTGCACCTCTGTTAGGCTCAGCCTAGATACTCTTTCAAAAAAACAGTTAAACATTTAGAAACTGAGGTTTAAGAAACTCCTGCCTCATCTTCTAGATTGCACCTCAAGCCCAAGAATCTGACTCTAACTTTGCGCCCAGTTTTTTTTCTTTTTTGCCAATGGAACTCCTGCTCTGGGACACACAGGACCTACATGATACCTCAAAGTCTTCTATTCCTGAGACCTGAGACTTGGCTGGCCCCCTAGTCACTTGTGGCACAAGCTCTGCCTTTCCTTGATTCTTGGAGTTTTAGCCTGTCCTCGTCCTTCCTCATAGATATAGGGCCATACAGATTTCCTTTTTCATTTTTGTCAGTTTTGGTGAGTTGCGTTTTTGAGGAATTCGTCCATTTCAACTAGGTTGTCAAATTTGTTAGCATAAAGGTGTTCATATTTTTCATTCTTTTAATGAATATTGGGTTTGTAGTGATCATCCATTTCTCACTGTCAGATATTGACAATTTGTGCTCTCATTCTTTTTTCATGATCAGCCTAGCTAGTGGTATAGGTATGTCAGTTGTGCTGAGCTTTTCAAAGGAACCAACTTTAAGCTTTGTTAATTTTTCTCTGTTGTCTGTCTGTGCCTCACTCAGCCTTGGAAATGCTCTCCTAATAATAGTTGCTTGCCTGCTTGGCTCTCTCAGTTGTCCTTAGGATTGACCTGGGGCAGAAGCAATTACTACGTTACTGTGTTTATATTCTCTCAGTGCCATCTACCTTTCTGGTCTGGTGTCCTCTTGAGGTGAAGTCTAGCCTTTTTCCATGATGTTGTTTTCTATTTTATCTTCATTCAGCAAACATTTGTTGAATACCTATTATGTGCATGTCATGGGAATGTAGCAGATGAATAAGCTGACCTCATGGGACTTATGTGGTCCTATGGGACTTATGGGTCCAGTGAGAAACTGGACAATGAACAGGCCCCAACCTTTTTGGTACCAGGGACTGGTTTTGTGGAAGACAAATTTTCACAGATGAGGGGTGGGGGATGGTTTTGGGATGATTCAAGTGAATCACATTTATTGTGCACTTTATTTCTATTATTATTACATTGTAATATGTGATAAAATAATTATACAACTCACTATAATGTAGAATCAGTGGGAGCTCTGAACTTATTTTGTTTTTCTCTAACTAGATGGTCCCATATGAGGGTGATGGGAGGCAGTGACAGATCATCAGGCACTAGATTCTCATAAGGAGTGTGCAACCTAAATCCCTTGCATGTGCAATTCACAATAGGGTTAATGCTCCTATGAGAATCTAATGCCAATGCCGACCTGATGGGAGGTGGAGCTCAGGCAGTAATGTGAATGAGGGGGAGTGGCTATAAATATAGATGAAGCTTTGCTTGCTTGCCCACTGCTCACCTCCTGCTCTGTGACCCAGTTCCTAACAGGCCACAGGCTGGTAAAGGTTGGGGACCCCTGACAAACAAGGTAAGTAAATACAGCATTTGGCAAATACATATTTCTCTATACCCATATATTTCATATTTTCAGACTTTTCACTTGACCCTTTGTTGGCTTGTTACGAAGCAGTACTCAGATGGCGTTTTGCTTTTGCTAGGTTGTCATCTTCTTAAAGATAAGGAGTCAGGGAGTAAGTTTCCTTCCATGAAGGATCTTCTCTACAGAGGGAGAAGAACATGGAAGTTCATCATAGCCTTATCATTTATCCTACCACCATTTTGTAGGGCCGGGACTGAGGGTGCTGAGTGAGTTATCCTGTGTCAGATGTGAACTTACATGGCACTGCTGAGGCCTGGGTGAAACAATTAAACCAGAATTTTATAATAAAGGCCAGGGTGAAATAGAAATATCTGTAAATTCTATGTTTCCTCAGGTTTAGGGTGCCATTATTGTATGATACAACTCAATTTTTAAAAGTTTTAGATTTTGATAACTTTTTATTTTAATAAGATTTTAAATGTCTCCATAACTCCTTGACATCATGTTCTGATGCTGAATCAGATGTCTTCCAGCCCTGCCTGGGTCTGTCTCACCAGTGCCGGACCCACCATTATGAATAGGTCTGCTTTCAAGACCTATCCCTCCCCAACTGCCTCAACTGCTTGTAGTTATCTGAAATGATAATTTCCCCAAATTTAAGAGCACCTTCATTTCTGCTGCTTGCCCTGGTAGCAGATTTAATGAAATTCCTTGAGCTGGAAAAGGTAGATACCCAATATAACATGAGTTCTCACCGTTACTCTTCCTGAGTTACCTATGGACAAGCCAAGATCACTATTACTATTACTGCTAAACTTATCATTATTAGTGGTAAGTTATTCCAGCAAATATGCTCTAAAAGTTTTGCTGAGCAATCTATAGCACTAATTGAATTTTATCAAATGATGTTGCTTATAACTTTTGCATCACTTCTCTTTCAGTAGAACTTTTCAAAAAAACTTCGTCTATTTTTCCATAATATAATGGTTCTGTTGGAGCTTGAGATGCACCCAAACTTGGCAGCAATGTACTTGCAAGTTAAATTTATAATATGTTTAAACATTTATATTCTTTAACAATAAATAGCAGGACTTAAAAGCATTTTTAAAAAATGTTTATTACTATACAATATATCTAGTTTGGCCTGAAGTGGAAATTATGTCTGGTTGTTTCACCAAGGAAAACATTTCAGTTTTGTTCTTTCATTTCAGAAGGAAAGGTCTAAAATTAGTCAGTTTATATTTCTGCTCTATCAGAAAATATTTCAAATGGAAGTTTTCATCATGGATAAGAATGATGACATATGGATTAAAATGTTATGAATATATTTCTAATGTTTATAGCAAATAAAAAAACAATGCATTCAGATTTTGTCATGAATGCTATACAAATAATGAAAGGTTTGTGTCTGAGAGGATCAGTATTAATAATTATTTATTATTAAGTAAGCATTGTTAAGTAATTAGGTACTAAAAATTAAGTACAATATTTTAAAATATGACTTTACAGAGAGGGAGTACAAATTGTATAAAATTCAAGAAAACACAAGACCAATTTATATTGATAGACATCAGAATAGTGGCTATCTGTAAATTCTATATTTCCTCAGATTTAGGATGCCATTATTGTATGATGCAGCTCAGTTTTTAAGTTTTAAATTCTGATAACTTTTTATCTTAATAAGATTTTAAACTTCCCCATAACTCCTTGACATCATGTTCTGATGTTGAATCAGATGTCTTCCAGCCCTGTTAGGGTCTGTCTCACCAGTGCTGGACTCCCCATTATGGACGAATCTGCTTCTCCCGTCCATAATGCTACAGATAAAATCCTCTTGTAGTTATCTGAAATGATGACTTCCCCAAATTTAAGAGCACCTTTATTTCTGCTGGTGTTGACTAGGTACACAAGATGCCTTCCTGGTGGTTGGACATGGCCTGCATCTTGACCTGGGTTGTGATTGATTACAGGGTTGTGAACGTATGTAAAACTTCATCAAGCTGTACACTTCAGATGTGTGCACCTGACTACACATACATTATATTGCTCTGAAATAAAAATAAATTCAAATACACTCCCCCTACCACCTCATGATTTATATATGTCTTTCACAAGATCTACAGACTTCCCTATTACAACTGACCCACAGCAGATTTTCAGCAATCTTTGACTTTCCTGAAGATTGAGTCCCTTTGGAACAGTGGGGAGAGTTCTTTCATCATGCCATCGTTTCAGAAAAATATGCCAATTAAAAGACAGACTAAAATCTATTTCACCTCTATTGGTCTGCACGACTTTATTTATTTAGCCTGCATGTCCTTTCCTTATTTCCAGCTAGATAAGTAACAGACACAGAGCATACTTAGCGCTGCACACCTGTAAAGAAGCCTAGTTTTGCATTTTTAATGATGAATTATGTTTCTTTTGTTTTCTTGAAAGGATTTATTGTAAAAGCCATATGCATATATCAATAAAATGTTAAATGAAGCAGTGCTAAAGATGTTGGATAATAATTTGAGATATAAGTTCATAATTATGTCTCCCTTTTGTTTTTCTCTACTTTTGAAACTGGCAGAGGTTTGGGTTTCCTGGTCTCAGGTTGGGGTGGGGTGGAGCTGGGCAGAGCAGACAGCATAGGCACCTTCATGGCTTCCTGGCATTTATTTCCAAAAGCCTCAACCTATTGAAGAGGGTAGGCTTGGCTGGAGAAAGGGTTTTCTGTCTGACTTAAAAGAGATTTTGAGTCAAGGAGTGAGAACAGGAGGAAGTCTGTGAGTCTCTAAGAAGGTGGTTCTGCCATCTTCTGGGGAGACCTTTGGCAGGGAAGCAGAGTGAGCTGTCCACAATGGCAGGTACCTGGACACTGATTTCATTGTTCCCAAAGTGGGACCTGAGAGTCCTCATATCTTCAGGAACTATGAGCACAGGGAAGATGTTCTCAGCCATATCCCATGTGGGAAGATGGTCAAAGACAGGACCTCCCATCTGGTCTCCAGCTCTTCCCAAAGCTTTGGTGTTGATCTGGGCTTGGAGGTTGACAGGGAAGCTCCAAGAACAGCTGAGATTAAATTAGGTGGGATGGAGAACTCATAGTCAGTAATAAATTTGATTAGAAAGAAATAGAGATATTTCACATCAGAAAAAACCCTTCTAGACATTGGCTTAGGCAAGGATTTTGTGACCAAGAATCCAAAAGCAAATGCAATAAAAAGATAAATAGCTGAGACTTAATTAAACCAAAGAGCTTCTGCATGGCCAAAGGAACAGTCAGCAGAGTAAACAGACAACCCACAGAGTGGGAGAAATTCTTCACAGTTTATACATCTGACAAAGGATTGTATCTCTGACAAAGGACTATACATCTGATATCCAGAATCCATGATGAACTCAAACAAATTAGCAAGAAAAAAAAAAGCAATCCCATCAAAAAGTGGGCTAAAGACGTGAATAGACAATTCTCAAAAGATGATGCACAAAAGGCTGACAAACATATGAAACATATGAAAAAATGCTCAACATCATTAATGATCAGGGAAATGCAAATCAAAACCACAATGTGATACCATCTTATTCCTGTAAGAATGACCATAATAAAAAAATCAGAAAACAGTAGATGTTGGTGTGGATGCAGTGAACAGGGAACTCTTCTACACTGCTGGTGGGAATGTGAACTAGTACAACCACTATGGAAAATAGTGTGGCGATTCCTTAAAGAACTAAAAGTAGAACTACCATTTGATCCAGGAATCCCACTACTGGCTGACTACCGAGAGGAAAAGAAGTTGTTATACAAAAGAGATACTTGCACACACATGTTTATAGCAGCACAATTCACAGTTGCAAAAATGTGGAACCAATCCAAATGCCCATCAATCAATGAGTGAATAAAGAAACTGTGGTATATATGTATGATGGAATACTACTCAGCCATCAAAAGGAATGAATGAATGGCATTTGCAGCAACCTGGATGAGATTGGAGACTATTATTCTAAGTAAAGTAACTCAGGAATGGAAAACTAAATATCATATGTTCTCACTTATAAGTGGTAGCTAAGTTATGAGGATACAAAGGTATAAGAATAACATAGTGGACTTTGCAGACCCAAAGAGAAAGGGTGGGAAGGGCATGAGGGATAAAAGATTACAAATTGGGCACAGTGTGTACTGCTTGGGTTATAGGTGCACCAAAATCTCATGAATCACCACTCAAGAACTTACTCATGTAACCAAACATCACCTGTTCCCAAATAACCTATGAAAATAATTTGTTTTAAAAAGAAAGAAATAAAGATATTTCTAGCACATCTGAGTTTATGGACTCATACCTGACACACTATGAAAACATTTTACCCTTCAAAATCCTCATCAGTGTAATTTGAAGGGAATGTTCTAGCACCACATGCTTTTAGACTCTAAGGAAGAGATATAACGTATAAAAATGTGGTATCTGAGAAAGGCAAATTGGAAAAACCAGTTTAGTTACTTTGGGGCCATGCAGTTTTCCAATCAGGTCTAATTGTGGGTGGTGGTGATTTGAATACTGAAGGGATGGACAGGTGGAGGTGACAACTAAGAGCTGCCACTTGGGGGAATTCTAGTCAGAGTCTAGGCCTTGACAAGCCATCTAGTAGTGACGGTGGGCCAGAGGAGCCTCTGGTCTCTGCAACTCTGGGTAATACAGGCTCCTGGCCAGGAGCTCATTCCGAGTCAGAGTGTGTCTGCAATTAGGTCTTAGGAGTCTTGACAAGCAGCTGTAAAAAATCTCAAAGAAAGGAAGATACAGAAACAAGCCTGAGAGACGAGAAAACAAGAACATTTGATCTAGATGGTTCTTTTTTACTTCCAATTAGGGGCTGGAACTGGTGACTGAGGTTGGGGGAGGGGAGCTCCCGGCTGCAGGTGCATGCTGGGAAGGAACTGCATCTAGTTGAAAAGCGAGAGGCTTTCAGCTGGGCTCCCTTCCTGGCTGGAACCGAGGCAGGAGAGCTGGGATTACAGGATGGCTGTCGTAGGGAATGTAGAGACCTACACCTCAGCCTCAAGCCAAGAACGGGAGGGGATTGAGCTAAGAGCTCAAAACAGAGACTTCTAGGCATTGCCCTCAGTCGCAGTCCAAAAAAACAAGTTTAAGAAAGCTGTTGTAATAGGATATGTAAGAATGAGAAACAATCTGTACTATAACAAGAACCATGCTTATGTGTGTGCATGTGTGTGTGTGTATGTGCCTGTGTGTACACGTGTGTATGTGTGCATGTGTATATGTATGTGTTTGTGCCTGCGTGTATTTGTACATGTGTGTGCACGTTATGTATGTATGCATGTGTACATGTGTATGTGCTTGTGTGTGTGTATATGTATGTGTGCATGCGTGTGCGTGTGTGCTTATGTGGTAATGACCACAACTGGGAAGCCAGCCTGGAAAAAGCTGGCCTGGAAAGACTCGGCTTTATCTGTGTCCAGGGAATTTGGGAATGAGCATTCTGTCTTGGCCGGGAGGTGGAAGAAAACTGCAACTAGGAAGGGCTACTTCCAGGGATCAGCTTTAAAGAGTTGCAGTTCTGGGGAAAAGCTGAGAGATAATTCTAAATGCTTTGTCAAGCCAAGCTGGCCCCAGGAATAATCTGGTTATCTCTAATTTACCTCTTCTGATACTGGTATCCCCTCTTGCTATAATCAAATTGCTTTTTACCCTGAATTGTTAGGAGCAGGGGCTATGTAAGAAGTGGATGCAAAAATTAAGAGAAAACTTTGTTTGTGGTCATTGAAAGTAAAATTCTTCATAAGGCTTCTTTGCTCTAAAATTCTGTGATTCACACATTTTACAATCTACAAAATAATGCAATATCAATAATAATATTGTTTGCTGACTTCTGAGATCTCCATGGGAAAGATATGCTGGGGTATTATAGAAGTGGGCCCAAAATGTGCACAAATGGATTAGAGAGTGAGCAGAATCAAGTAAAGGAATGGTTTGAATAATAACATATTGATCACAGATAATACAAACTTTTTTCATTAAGCTTCAGAAGAATCTAAGTATAAATGCATTGTTTGGAATGCATATGCTTTGGTCTCAATAAAAAGATCCAGTTGCAGGGACATTTCATGTGGTTTGAACTAACAGGCAAAAAATTAAAAATTCATTGGTATACGCTAATTCACGTAATTGTATATTTTGGAGGTAAAGTGTAATGGCATACGTTTGCTGTAATGGAACTGATTGGAAAATGATCTCTTGGAGAAAATTTGTTGCTGGTCATAAGATTTCTTTGGTTTAGAAAAATGCTAGGTTTAGTAAAATCTGAAGCACTAAATGAAAGTCTGCTTTAATAAAAATGTGGATCTGAGAATTGTGGTTTTTAGTAAGAGGGCATTTGATCCATTAAAATTGTACTGGTTTTATTCTTCACGATGGCTTTTCCTGAAATCCATCAGTTTATAGCATGAAGTAAGCACTTGCCAGGTATTGCTCTAATAATGAAAGCAAGGCCCTCAATAATTATTAAAACAAGTCCTATTAATCAGCTGTGACTTGTCCCTTTGTAAGGTTCTCATAATGGAAAAAGAAGCAGTTTACTTTGTTTTTGTTGAAGATGTCAAAGCAGTAATTTTATTGTCACAGAATCCCCTCGGCATCCTAGAACTCAATGATGGAAAAATATCTACAGAATTAGATCATGTCGCCTGCTTGGGCTGCCTGCACCTCTTTTCCATACAGAGTTCCCCAGTGCTTTGTCTCGGCGAAGCTGGGCAGAACTCCTGACAAGGACTTTGCCACTCTCCTTGGATGAGGATCCTGTGGTCTAAGTGATCTTATTGTTAGGAAATTGTTCATAAAATTAGGAAACTCAGAGTAAACAGAGAACACAGACAGCACTCTTTCTTGCAGAGGGTAACGTACATGTGGAATGAGTTACTGAGAAAAGTGATTGAGGCAAAGAGCACAAATGAATTCAAGAGGGTCCCAGGTTTATTTCTGGACATGGCAGAGGAGGGAGGGGACAAGGAGGAGGCTAGAAGAAGGGAGGGTTAAGATACATTTTTGAAGGACAGGCATGTAAATAATTTGGCCTATTCTTCAAATTTCCTTTTACGATTGTGGAATATTTCCAATGAAAGGCTGCATGTTCTCATCCATTTGGCGCTGATGGGTACAGCAGGGTCAGATTCTGAGTGACAGTTCTGGTACTGCCACTGTCTCTGGGGGAGATGGTTTCCAGTGCAGAGGCTGTGGGGGTGGGGTGCGAGGGAGTATCCCACTTGATCCAGAGTAAACAATTCAGCAGCAAAAGAGGAGTCGGAGTCGGGTGCTCTCAGTGGGTTTCACGCCTAAAAATGCACAACTGAGAACTGACCCCTGAAACCTCTGTTTTTAACTGTTTCCATCTTATTTTCAGTTGGGAAGGGGCACTGAGAATCAGTTACATAGAAGACCCTATCTTCTCTTCATTGTTTCAACGTTGGACTTATGAGTGTGGTAGTTGGCTAGGGCTGCACAAAGTATCACAAAATGGGAGGCTTAAACAACAGACATGTAAATTCTCACAATTCTGGAGGCCAGAAGTCTGAGATCAGGGCGTCACCAGGGATGCCTTCCTGTGAGGACTTGCTCTGTGGCTTGTCTTCTCCTTGTGTCTTCGCATGGTCTGTGTGTGTGTGAGTGTGTGTCCTAATCTTCTCTTCTTACAAGGACACCAGTCATGTTGGATGATGGCCCATCCATATGACCTTGTTTTACCTTAATTACCTCCTTAAATAGCCTATCTCTAAACATAGTTATATTTTGAGGCACCTCCATGAATTTGGTGGAGACACAATTCAGTCCGTTACACTGAGGCTGAGGAAGAAACTGGAAGCGCTGGAAGAATTTTGCTGCAGCTCCGAGGGAGAAGGACACACTGACCGGGAACCTTTGTGGCAGCCTTGATGTCTAGCCTAGGAAGGGTTGTGAAAGGACTGGCAAAGGAAGGCCTGAGTTTCCAGCTCACAGCACTGGGTGCTGAGATCTCCCAGCAACCGACTCATCAACCCTGAAGTTGGAGGGTTTTGGAAGCCACGGTCCTCCTGCCCTGCACTCAGGCTCACTCATGACCCTCTTCAATGCTTTACAGGCAGCACATGCAAGGGAGAAGGGGAAAATGTGGCAAGGGGGGATCATTAAATGGTGAGAAAACGCCTTGGCTGGGATGTAAGAAATCAACTGTTTTAGGCAAGGAAACGTTATAGGTGGAGGCAATGCCAGCAGGAGAGAAGCCTGTGACGCAGTACAGTGTGTCGGTGTGGGAGGGAGACAGCTCCACTTGTTAGTCCTCCAGGACATAGAATTTATTAGTCTAGAAAACAGCTCCAGACATGGAACCCTTTCACACTTTCACAGCTTGGAGGTTCACTGCATCTGCCTTGCTCTGAACCCAGTACCCCAGGCTGGGAGCGGGGAGGAGGAACTTCAGTGCCAATGCTGTCAAAGGGCTCTTGCTAAACTTGAGGTTTCACCTCATGGCCACTTGCCTCCACTTTTCCTATGTCTCATGTTTTCCACCAGACCCCAGAGTTTTTCTTAGAAAGTTTATAAGGCCCGATGTGAGTGGGGCCTGAAAGACAAGGTCAAGGGGAGGCAAGATGGATGAGGCAAATGACTCTGTGAGCAAGTGATGGCAGGCCCTTCATGCAGCCTTCTCTTTGTGCAATTGATAGCTGTTCCTTCCTCACATTTGGTTTGGTTCCCTAAATGTTAAATCATCTCTAGGATAAGAAGCAGGTGGTAGCCCATGAATGCAGCCAGAGTTCTTGTTCAGCTTGAATCGCTTCCAGTTGATTCCTAACCGAGCTGTGGTTTGCTGCTGCTGGCTGTTGAATCACCTCCTTCAAGGATTCATCATTGGATCGGCCACTGTTGGCCCTTGGAGCTATTAAACCAAGACCGATCTGAACTCCTTCAGTGAAACTCTTCCCTTTCTAGTAGGCTGCATATCTGATTCTATGAAAAGTTCAGCCCAAATGAGAGGGCCTTGGGAACACATGTTGATAGAACAGAGTCCAGCTTCTCAAATTGCTTCTCTGACTTATCTGTGCACAGAGCAATGCTTTATATGGTAAATCCTCAACTGACATTGTCAAATTAAATGACCTGACATTAAATAAAGAGGGGGAAGCAAGGTAGCTAATGTCAGAGGTGTTATCAGCTGCCAGTTTTGGGATATCTGTCCCATTTATAAATTAAGCTGGGATATTTATACCAGTCCAGTCTTCTCCTTCTATTTCCTAGATTAAGAAGTTATCCCCTTATTGTTCCATAAAATAGGGAAGCTTCATATGTCTTTTAATACAGATTTTGTGATGATTAAGTGGAGGCAGCCAGTTTCTGGCATGCAGTAAGCACTGTATGTGCCATTTCATCATTATTGCTATTGTCATCCTCACCACTGAAATCAGACAAAAAGGCTTTCAAGGTTGAGATTCCTTTTGAAATCAATCATGGGCCAAGCAGCTAGTCCGGAAGGAGCTGAGCATCCCCTCTTTATGACAGTTTTTAGCATGAGAGAAGCAGCATTGTCCTGGAAAGAAGAGATCTCAAGGCTCAGTTATGAGAATAGAGTCTTTACATCTGTTGAAATCAGGAAGTAAGTGGAATTCACAAATTCCTGGTCACTTGAGATTTCCTGACTGTTTTATGAACCACAGTTGAACATAAATTAATCTTGGTAACATATCGGAGTTTACTTGTGTCTCTAGACCATTTTATAGCCCAGATATTTTCCTGAAAGATAGCTCTTTTGTTGATTTCCACTTTTCTTAGGATCTTTATGGAAACTTCTCCAGCTTGTGAAAGGGCCAGAAGAATTTACCTGTCTGAAAGCAGTGGTCACACATGAATGGATTTTCCTGCAGATGAGCAGTAGTTCCTTGCTTTGAAGGTCTTGCCAATGTATTTTTATACATAGTACTAGAGAGTCAAATATTTGGCAGGTTGATTCAAAAGAACATTTCACTGGGATGAGGGAGCACTAAATATGACTGGTGAGCAGATTTATCTTTTACTAAGTGCATTCTTTATGAATTACAATAAATGCCTCTTCCTTTAGCATTACAACATTTTATTCAATTGTTCTAGTACTCAAAAGTGTGACCGTAGGAAAGAGTGAAAATACTCAAGGGCATTACAGTTCTAGTAAGCCCTAGGAAGACGGCAGACTGGTCAATAAGTATGAACGTCGAATGTATTTATGTAATCCATCTAGTCCAGAAATATTTGCTCAGCTTCTACCATATGTCTGGCCCTGAGATAAACATTGGCTATTAGGCAGCGTTCTCGTCTCTGGTCTTAAGGAAAAGAACACTACTCAAGCATGCTTGTATATCAAGTAGAGTTTATTGAAGGGAACATTGTGACAACTCAGGGAAAACGAAAACAGCAGAGTCAGATGGGAACTAGTTCCAGGAACTGGGAAATGACCAGCATCTCCAACTCTGTTTTTGCCCCTCTGTTTGCATCAGTCTTAGTTCTCTGCCTCCCAAAGTACTTTTATTTATTTATTTTAAATATGGTTCATGTCTTGTTATAGTAAGACAACTCTAAGGGTTTTCCACAAATTACATTATGTAGATTTGGACAGTTAGAATACTCATACTATACAAGGTAATTTCAGAGATCACTTTCTGCTCTAAAATTTTGGTTTCTCTTTACGAATTATTATGAAGGTCTTTTTCATTGATGTGAAGGACCTTGTCAATTTAGGTAACTAATACCACTGAGCACATTAATGCTCTTCAACACCGTGCTAATCAGTCCTGAACCAGAGCATACAGATATCACTAAAGAGAGCACATTGCTACAATAAACAAAAGCTTTGCTCTAGGAGGCCAAAGGGGAAACCCATCTTGTCTCTTGGCTGCCACTTCAATGAAGTAATTAGGTAAGACTCATTCCTCCCTAAGCAGCAGTTACCAAATTTCAATGCAACTTACTGTTCTGATTCAGTATTAATGTTCAAGGAAATGCTGCAGCAATTCTCTGAATATTTCCAAAGAAAAAAATCACAATCCAGGAATATAGAATGTATGCGGCTACTTTCACAAAGCACCATCAGAGATTAACATGTTGCGTGGGCTTGAAACACTGGTACTTTGATATTCATTTACATATGTAAATTAAAAACTGCCTTGATCATTAGGATTGTTAATTTGAGTTTGGGTAAAAAATACTCTAATACTCATTTTATTAAGTGTCTAATGATAGCCACTATCATTGGACGCTCACTAAATATAGATATGTAAAGTGTTGTTTGATTTCGTATAATTTGATATGGAGTTAGACGGAATATCTACAGACTGCATCAAATTAAACCAAAATAGACTCTTACATATTTGCTTTGGGTTTTTTGTTTTCCTTTTTAAGAGACAGGGTCTCACTCTGTTGCCCAGGTTGGAGTGCCGTGGTGTGATCATGGCTCACTACAGCCTCAACCTCCTAGACTCTATGAATGTGTGCCCCCGACACCCAGCTAATTTCTCTATTTTTTTCTAGAGATGAGGGTCTCACTATGGTAGCTGACATCTTGGAAGGCTTTTTAAATTATTTGCTTTAAATCTTTAAAGTAAATAGATTAAACCCCTATTTGAAATAAAAGTAGCTGTTTACTCATGTAAATGTATTGTTTTTCCTTGTCTATTTAAAGGCAAACAGATTAAAGGACATGAAGAGTCTAAAGAGGCTTTAGTGAAGAGTATGTTGAAATTCCTACATTTTTTTTCCCTGCTGTACTCCTTTCACCCCAATTCATTTAGGCTTTCTAAAGATGAGAAAGAAAAGTTTTCATTTCTAATTAACGTGATTTCAAAAGCAGTCAATGACATTACTGTTTCCATTTAAAAGGAAAGAAATCAAGAAAATGGGTGACGTGTTCCTCCACCAGCAGGGCAGGGGGTGTGGGGTAACTTCGGGACATGCCAAGATGCTTTTTTCACTGAGAGATTTATTTTAAAATATTACTTTTAAGCAAAAGGGCAATCTATCATTGGATTTTCTAACACCACGTCGGCATTTTAATTTAAAATAACAGGTCATGTGATATTAATGAGCAGGCACTGGTTCTCAAGTCCTCCTCAAGAGTTAAGAGGGCTGGCGATAGTCTTGTCTCAAACTCAGATAAGGGGCATTTTCATAATTCTCAGTGAAACAATGAAGATATTTCTCCCTTCCCCAACTATGCACATTTCCCAAATGCAAATCTGACTTTTTTTTTTTTTTTTTTTTTTGAGATGGAGTTTCACTCTTGTTACCCAGGCTGGAGTGCAATGGCGCGATCTCGGCTCACCGCAACCTCCGCCTCCTGGGTTCAGGCAATTCTCCTGCCTAAGCCTCGTGAGTAGCTGGGATTACAGGCACGAGCCACCGTGCCCAGCTAAATTTTTATGCATTTTTAGTAGAGACGGGGTTTCACCATGTTGACCAGGATGGTCTCGATCTCTTGACCTCGTGATCCACCCGCCTCAGCCTCCCAAAGT
This sequence comes from Aotus nancymaae, assembly GCF_030222135.1. Lineage (NCBI taxonomy): Eukaryota > Metazoa > Chordata > Mammalia > Primates > Aotidae > Aotus > Aotus nancymaae. The sequence goes on along the minus strand of NW_026988412.1, from coordinate 3,887,810 downwards.
GCTGGGATTACAGGCGTGAGCCACTGTGCCCGGCTGCAAATCTGACTTTTAAGGAAGACTGCCTGGTTCTCTCTGAATTCTGGACCCAGCGGTGGGAGAACAGGACGCGCACCCTGACAGCCTACCAACCCAGCAGTAGCTTTGCAGTCTGGGGGAAGGGGAGGTAGCTCCTCCTTGGAGGATGGGGCTTTTCCAGAGGAGTGCATCCCAAGTCATCAATCCCTTTGTATTCACAATTTCCTATATAGGAGAGATTCGAACTCTTTATAGACATTTCGGAATCTGTCTCCAGGTTAGGCCATTTGCCATGTTAATGGTGAAAAGGACTCCCAGGGTCAGGAGACATCGTTATTTTCTTAGCAGATGTGTAGCACAGTGGGGCAGCATTGGACTTAGTATTGGAAAACCTGGACACCATCCTTGTTCATTTATTCCAACAACAAATAGTGGAGCCAATTGCATGCCAGGCACTGTCCTTGCTGCTGAGACACCCAGGGATCAGGTGTGGCTCCAGCCCCGGGGCTCATCTCTAGGGCAGCATTTTCCAAATGCTCCATGGTGGAGGACCAACTTTTAAATTTTAAAAAATTCATGATAGACTAATAGTTTTTTGAAGTACGATACAGCCAAGCCACTAGAAAAGTTAAAATAAAGATATACAAAATATAAGCCCACATTTCATGGTTATTAGATTCCACAAGTAGAAAGTTACTTTGTCAGAGTGACTACATGGTTATTTCCCATTTCTATAGTTATCTCTTTGCAGACACGTAAGAGCCTGTGGAGGACCACACCAAGTATCATTGGTCTGGTAGGTGCTGCCATCCTAAGAGGGTAACATTCTCCCTGACCCCTAGAAGTGGGTGGAATAGAGCCACCATAGTAAACATCAATGGATGCTACTCAGCACTGTGCCTCCTGCCTCCTTCCTGAGAGACTCCAACTTACTCAGCTGTGCACTAAGCACACCACCCTGCTTGTGGGTAGCCCCAACTGTAGGTTGTGGCAAACTTGACTGGCTTAAAGGTAACCCCATATGCCTTACCCCTAAATGGGCCAGGAGGAGGCACTTGATGGGGTCTAGGTCGACGAACTCCAAATCAAGCTTTGCTGTGAGTGTCTGGAAAGGTCTCTCTTTGCTCTTTCTAGACAGCTTTTAGAAGCAATCTTACTAGATTAAGAAAGTGTATTAGTTGGGGTTCTCTAGAGGGACAGGACAAATAGGATAGATGTATATATGAAAATAAGTTTGTTAAGGACTATTGACTCACACGATCACAAGGTGAAACCCCACAATAGGCCGTCTGCAAGCTGAGGAGCAAGGATGAAAGTCTGAGTCCGAAAACCTCAAAAGTAGGCACGCTGACAGTGCGTGCTTCAGTCTGTGGCTGAAGGCCTGAGAGCCCCTGGCAAACCACTGGTGTAGGTCCAAGAGTTCAAAACCTGAAGAACTTGGAGTCTGATGTTTGAAGGGAAGAGGCATCCAACACAGGAGAAAGATGGTGGCTGGAAGACTTAGGCAGTCTAGTTTTTCCGTTCCTCTGCCTGCTTTTATTCTAGCCATGCTGGCAGCAGATTAGATGGTGCCCACCCAAATTGAGGGTAGGTCTGCCTCTCCTAGTACTGACTCAACTGTTAATCTCCTTTGACAACACCCTCACAGACACACACAGAAATAGTACTTTGCATCCTTCAATCCAATCAAGTTGACACTCATATTAACTATCACAGTGAGAAACCATGAAGTCCAGATGGCTGGACCAAGAGAATGCCCTAGATTGGGTGGATGCTGGATGGTCAAGTGGAGGGGAGAAAAGTGGGTCTTGATAACATTCTAATTAGCGCAAACTTTCCAGTCCCGTGAGCCAGTCTGTTCCCTTTAAGTTGATGCTAGCTGCCATTGTGTTATCTGTTACAGACTAATACAATTGTAATAGTTGAAGATCCAGTATTTATTGATACATTATTATCAACTGAAATCCATAGTTTACATTAGGATTCACTCTTAGTGTTGTATGTTCTATGGATTTTGACATACATATAATGACCTGTGCCGACCATTACAGTATCACACGGAATAGTCCCACTGCCCTAAAATACCCTCTGTTCCATCTATTTATCCCTCTTCTTTTCCATGGACCCTTGCCAACCACTGATCTTTCTATTGTCTCCATAGTTTTACCTTTTCCAAAATGTCATGTAGTTAGAATCCTGCATTATATAGCCTTCCCAAATTGGCTTCTTTCACTTAGCAATACACATTTAAGGTTATTTTTTTGTGTGCCTGATAGCTTTTTTTTTTGTGACCAAATAATATTTAATTGCCTGGATGTGCCATAGTTTATTTATTCATTCACCTAATGAAAGTCATCCTAGTTGCCTCCAAGTTCTGGCAATTATGAATAAAGCTCCTACAAACATTAAGATGCAGGTTTTTGTGTGAACGTAAGTTTTCAACTCCTTTGGGTAAACACCAGGAGTACCATTGCTAGATTGTACGGTAAGGCTATTAACCTTTGTAAGAAACCGCCAAACTGTCTTGCAAAGTGCTGGTACCATTTGCATCTCCTTAAGCGACGGTTCTTGTTCCTCTTCATCTCGCCAGCATTTGGTGTGGCTATAAGTCTTGGATTTTTGCCACATCACAGAATGATATTTTTATATATCCCTGAACAAGGGAGGATACTTACAGTTCTTAGCAATGAGTATCACCAGGACAGGAGCTCACAAAATAGATGTGGATATTCAGGTGAAGACTGGATGATCACTGGCCCAGCCTGCAACAGAGCACCATTTGAGATCATTGCCAAATGCTTTTATTTGTTCTTCTTTCTCCCTCACTAGAAAAGCAACAGCTCATGTGCATCTGAATTGCTCCCTACAACAGCTCTTTCTAACAAGATACCAGGACTCACTAAGCCATATTTAATACCCTTCTTCTTTGTTAGGACCCCACAAGTTCCTTAAGATCTTAAGAATCCTAGCAAGAGTAAGGGTGATGAAATTCTTTGTTGTAGGGGGCAGCATCACATGGAAGTATGGCTTCTCACTGCCCTCAGCAAGGCCCAGGCCAAAATTGGAGGTGGACCACATTTATTTTCAGTATTCTGCCTTCTTGTCATTTCTTGTCCCTTACTTGTCTCAGGCAATCTATCTCCCTAGGGAAATATTTTATTCTAAAATTTCAGAAACTTTCATTAACCTAATTTAACCTCCTTTAGAATAGGGAATTTTTGCCTTTTAAGATCTAAGGGGAAGAACATTGCTATACTCAAAGAATGGAGCTTAGACATTAGGTAAGCATCAATGCAGGAAACTCTAACTAGAGTCCTCAGAGGTGTCTGCTCACCCAGAATTCGATTCCCAGGATTCTTCTGGAAATCAGAGACAAGGGTAAGCAAAAGTGGGGAAGAAAAAATGAGAGAAGAAGAGGTAGAGCAAAGCAAAGAATGGACAGAAACACAAAGGAGAGATGGGAAGTGGATGGAGAGGGGAAACAGATGGCTGGCTGTTTGTGATGGTTTCAGATGGTACTGAGCAGCGCCTGCCCAAGTCTCCAGCCATTCTTTCCACGATGCTCAGTGCTATGGATTGTATTCAAAAGCTAAATGATGAATTTCATTTGCGCAAATTTATCTAGAAAGGGCTGAAAATCAGAGTCGCATACTCTTTGTTTTCAGCGTGAGAAGTTCTCCAATGTGGGTTACAAATCCCCGCTCTGTTCCCCAGTGCTGTCTCGTACATTTGGATTTCCGATTAACCAACAGATGTGGGGGAGAAATGGCTGGCCTGGCCAGAGAGGTCCCCCATGACCACACATGTGCAAATACTGAGGCTCACAAATCATTCCCGTGAACTCAGTTGTAGCTCATGTGATTCCCCCTCTGCTGCCTGCATCAGATGTCTGGGAGAATTTGTGATGAGGATGGAGCTGGGTCAGGCAGGAGAGGAAAGAGCCAGCAGATTTGACTTTAAGGATCAGTTTAATAATCTTCTTGCCTCAAATTTCTTTTCCCAACAAATTCTGAGAGGTGGGAACTCTGTCAGGAAGAATATAACAGAAAATATTTCCCTAAATGAACTAACAGCAACTTAATGAATGACTAATAAAAGATAGGGCTTGTCAGACCCAGTTGAAATGTATTTGAGTACAAGGTAATTTTTCTAGATACAAACAACATAATCCTTTCTTCACTTGTTAGTTTTTTTCCTAAGTTTCACAAGAGCAAATAAAAGGTTCACGAGTTTCTCAGACATCAAATAGTTCTCAAAAATGTCAACAACATCAGTGTAAAACCAATAAAAATATGGCACAGATTTAGCACTTGTACTTTAAGGAAATATAAAAAAGGGAAAGAGAAGCATATGGAAAAGCATGCTTGGGGTTTGAGCAGATCAATCTCACATATTTAAAAACAAAACAAAACAGAATAGAACAGTTCTGGAGGGAATGTTGAAAAAGAATGGCTTACTTTAATTAGAAAAAAATAACAATGCCTCCTTTCCTTTTTCTTCAACAACATTGAAGTTGAAAATGGACTTAAGCCATTACCTTTGGCTGTCCTAGCATGGGAGGGTTTCAGACTTTAATTTCTTTCCCAGCCTACGGTGTGAAAGGAAAAGTTGTCTTGGCATGGAGAGACACTGTCAGTGCAGACTCCTCGAAGATGAATGGATGTGCATTTAAGATCGGATAGCTGAGAACATCTCTGAACGTCAGTTTCTGCGTATATAAAATAGAGCCAATAAACTCTTCCTCACCAGTTTCTTGAGATAATTAAGTGATATAACATGTGGGAAGTGCCTGCCTTAGGGAGATGTCTAGATCAACATTAATCAGTAGAACTTTGCAATGATGGACGTGTTCTATGTTCTGTGCTGTCCAACAGAATAGTTACTAGCCACATGTGGCCACTGAACACTTGAAATATGATAAATTCTATTGAAGGAAATTAATTTTTACTTTCGTATGACTCTAGTTGATTTAAGTTTGAGAGCCACATGTGCCTAGTGGCTACCATATTGGATTGGCTCAGGTCTAGACGATATGTGTAATGTTGATCATGGTAATGATCACATTAGTTCTGCTTCCTCAAGTTGGAGTCAAAGTTTTATGCTCAGGGAGCTGTTGATGCATCAAGAACTTGTGCCTCTAAGATGGGATCAGAAAATGAACCTTTTTCACAGCAAGTTATATCACAGTTAGGTCTTTGTGAATATGGTCACCTGTGGCCAGGTAAGCTTTGAGTCTGCCTGTTCTTTGATTCTGCCTTCTCTTAACCAGTTAAAAGGAAATGTCAGGGAGAAATGGGCAATTTATGTACAAGAACTAAGCATGCTTTCTTTTTGGCATGATCAGATTCTATGCTCTGTTACTATTGTTTTGATTTTAAATGTTTTTATTATGACCAACAATTGATAGTCATAGGATTGACTGAACATTCAGAATGGCCTTGTCCTCACAGTGGCCACAGTGTCTCAAAATGACAGCACAAATAATGATTAAATAAATATAATAGATGCTTTAATTGAGGTTTAAAAAGAATCAGAATATCCTGTGGTTTTGAAGTGTCCTATTAAGGCAGTCACTAAAGAATATTCCACTTTGCATAAAAGACTATTTCAAGGCTATCAGCCAAATGCATGGCTAGCTGATGGATCCCACTGGGCTTAACAAGCATAATTAAGGTCTTCACCAAACCTTAATAGATTGGTGTCATTGAACACTGACCTGCGCTTGGAATGTTTTTCTTCTTTGCCTATCACCGGTGTCTGAAATTTTCCTCAAATATTGGCAAAGAAAACATATAAGGGAGGATTTTCTCTTTTATTCATATATTGTGATATTTTAAAGGTATCTTTTAGTAAATGGCATTATCACATTAGCATCTAACTGACTGATCCAATGAGTTACATCAAAGTGCAAGATGCATACACATGAGACTCATATCTCAAATTCATTATAACATCCTTGTTTCATGCAATCTCAACTTTCCTGAATGCTTCTAAATCCAGTTCTTTCATTTCAGATAAATAGTAAATAGAGAATCTCTGAATATCAACATAATATGCCCAAGATCCCAGTAAACAATGCAATTGTCCATTTAAATAATTAGAAGATGAGACTGGCCATTGGTGGTGTAAGGATGAAACTACCAAGGAGAGAAGTTATCAGCTTGGGAAAGAAAGCAGGAACATAGGCGGAAGAGATAAGAAGGAAATAAAAGAAGCTAAAGGCACAAGATGAGAACAATAGATAATAAAGGGAAGGTGTAAGGTAATGAGAGTGGTAAGCGGCAGGTTGGAGTCTAGCTTTTCCCAGCCAAATTAAGAGAGGCTTTTCAGAGAGAAATGGAAAATTTTTATAAAGTACCACTGTCCTTTCTTTTGGTATGATCATTTAAAAGAGGGCAAGAAGGAAAGTGAGGAGAGCTGAAGCCTTACAAAAACATTGCAGGATGTGATTAAGTGATCAAGGATTGGGGCATATCCCCCATGGGTCCCATATATTGCATTGCAACCCTCTGATGCCAGGGTATGCTCAATTAATGTTTATACTTATAATAAGATTATTTTAGCTTGTGTTCATTTTTATACAGGATATATTCTTGTGATATCCTTATTTTCCATTTATAACAATTACCTCAACTATTTGTTTCATCCTTTTATATTGGATATGTTGATGCATTTTTCTTTCTCTTTCTTTTCTTTTGTTATTCTTTGCTTAACAAGCACAATTAAAACCTTCATGGACCCTCATTATCTTATAACCTTCCCTCTACTACTTCGTATCTACCTCAAGGACACGATCTTGGTTCTATTTTATGACTGCATAGTATTCCATGGTGTATGTACCATATTTTCTTTGCCAAGACTACCACTTATGGGCATTTAGGTTGATTTCATGTCTTTGCTGTTGTGAACAGCACTGCAATGAACATACACCATGCATGTGTCTTTATGGTAGAATGATCTATATTCCTTTGAGCATATACCAAATAATGGGATTACTGGGTTGAATGGCAATTCTAAGTTCTTTAAGAAATTGCCACACTGCTTTCCACATGGTTGAACTAATTTATACTTCCACCAACAGTGTAAGTGTGTCTTTTTCTCTGCAACCTTTCCAATATCTGTTATTTTTTGACTTTTTCATAATAGCCATTATGACTGGTATAAGATGGTATCTCATTGTGGTTTTGATTTGCATTTCTCTAATAAATCAGTGATGTCGAACTTTTTTTCATATGATTATTGGCTGCATGTCTTCTTTTGAAATAAGTCTGTTCATGTCCTTTGCCCACTTTTTAATAGGGTTGCTTGTTTTTCTTGTAAGTTTGTTTAAGTTCCTTGTAGAGGCTGGATATTAGACCTTTGTCAGATGCACAGTTTGCAAAATTTTTTTCTCATTCTGTAAGTTGTCTGTTCAGTCTGTGGTTTCTTTTGCTGTGGAGAAGCTCTTTGGTTTAATTAGATTCTATTTGTCAATTATTCCCTCTGTTGCAATTGCTTTTGGTGTCTTCATAATGAAATCTTTGCCTATTTCTAGGTCCAGAATGGTATTGCCTAGGTTGTCTTCTAGGGTTTTTATAGATTTGAGTTTTACATTTAAGTTTATAATCTATATTTAGTTAATTTTTGTATATGGTGTAAAGAAGGGGTGCTGTTTCAATCTTCTGTGTATGGCTAGCCAGTTATCTTAGCACAATTTATTAAATAGGGAATCTTTTCCTCATTGCTTATTTTTGTCATTTTTCAGATAGTTGTATGCATGCAGCCTTATTTCTGGATTCTCTATGCTGTTCCATTAGTCTATCCTTCTGTTTTTGTACCAATAACATGCCATTTTGATTACTATAACCCTATAGCATAGTTTCAAGTTGTATAGCATGATGCCTCTAGCTTTATTCTTTTTGCTTTGGATTGTCTTGGCTATTTGGGCTCTTTTTTGGTTCCATATGAATTTTAAAATAGTTTTTTTAGTTTTGTGAAGAATATCAATGGTAGCTTGATAGAAATAGCATTGAATCTATAAATTGCTTTGGGCAGCATGGCCATTATAAAGATGTTGATTCTTATTATCCATAAGCATGGAATGTTTTTCCCATTTGTTTGTGTCATCTTTGATTTCTTTGAGCAGTGTTTTGTAGTTCTCCTTGTAGAGGTCTTTAACCTTCCCCGTCAGCTGTATTCCTAAGTATTTTCTTTTCTTGTGGCAGTTGTGAATGGGATTGTGTTCCTGACTTGGCTCTTGGCTTGACTGTTGCTGGTACATAGGGATGTTAGTGCTTTTTGTACATTGATTTCATATCCTAAGACTTTGCTGAAGTTGTGTATCAGCTTAAGGAGCTTTTGGGCTTAGATTATGGGGTTTTCTAGATGTAGGATCATGTCGTCTGCAAATGGGGATTATTTTACCTCCTGTCTTCTTATTTGGATGTGCTTTCTTTCTTTCTCTTGCGTGATTGCCCTGGCCAGGACTTCCACTACTATGTTGAATAGGAGTGGTGAGAGATGGCATCCTTATCTTGTGCCAGTTTTCAAGAGGAATGCTTCTAGCTTTTGCCCACTCAGTATGATGTTAGCTGTGGGTTTGTCATAGATGGCTCTTATTATTTTAAGGAATGTTCCTTCAATACCTAGTTTATTGAGAATTTTTTTTTAACATGAAGGATTTTGAGTTTTATTGAAAGCTTTTCTGCATCTACTGAGATAATCATGTGGTTTTTGTCTTTAGTTCTGTTTAAGTGATGAATCACACTTATTGATATGTGTATTTTGAACCAACTTTGCATCTCAGGGATAAAGCCTACTTTATTGTGGTGGATGAGTTTTTTGATGTGCTGCTGGATTTGGTTTGCCAGTATTTTGTTGAGGATTTTGCATTGATGTTCATTGGCCTGGAGTTTTCTTTTTTTGTTGTGTGCCTACCAGGTTTTGGTATCCAGATAATGCTGGGCTCATAGAATGAGCTAGGGAAGTGTCCCTCCTCCTCAATTTTTTGGAATAATTTAAGGAGAAATGGTACGAGCTCCTCTTTGTACATCTGGTAGAATTCAGCTGTGAATCCTCCTGGTCCTGGGCTTCCTTTTGGTTGATTGGTAAGCTATTTATTACTGATTCAATTTCAGAGGTCTTTATTGGTCTGTTCAGGGACTTAATTTCTTCTTGGTTCAGTCTTGGGAGGGTGTATGAATCCAGTAATTTTTCTATTTCTTTTGGATTTTCTAGTTTATGTGCATGATGTTCATAATATCCTCTGATAATTATTTGTGTCTGGTGGGTCAATGCCTTGCCATTTCTGGTTGTGTTTAGTTGCATCTTCTCTCTTTTCTTCTTTATTTGTCTAGTGAGCAGTTTATTTTTTTATTTTATTTTTTTAAAAAACCAGCTCTTGAATTTGTTGATCTTTTGAAAGGATTTTCCATGTCTCAGTGTCTTTCAGTTCACTTTGATTTTGGTTATTTCTTGCCTTCTGCTAACTTTGGAATTGGTTTGCTCTTGGTTCTCTAGTTCTTTTAGTTGTGATATTAGGTTGTTCAAGCACATTCCATTGTGTGCTCTGGCTGCAATAACAGAGTACTACAGACTGGGTATCTTAACAGAAATGCATTTTCTCACAGTTCTGTAGGCTAGAAGTATGAGATCAAGATGTCAGCAGAGTTAGTTTCTTTTGAGCTTTCTCTTTTTGATTTGTAGATGTCCGCCTTCTCCTTGTGTCTTCACACGACCATATCTCTGTGTGTTGTTGTTATAATCTTCTCTTCTTGTGAGAACACCAGTCATATTGAGTTAGGATTTACCTATATGACCTCATTTTACCTTAACCACCATTTTTAAAGGCCCTATCTTCAAATGCAATCACATTCTGAGGTACTGGGCATTAGAATTTCAACATACGAATTTAAGGGGGACACAATTCCCCCCATATTTTCTCAGCTTTTAAGGTCTCTTTTTCCTGTGTACACCCTCTATTGTTGTCAGAAGTAGCCTCTTACCCTTCACAAGCACTATGCCTTCCATAGCGATTAACTGGCACAGTTTTTCAACGTCTCAAAGCCTTTATGTTCACATGCATTTTATACCCAGGCCATTGTGAGTAAATAATCTTGATGCTTTTGGTGCTGTGGGTTATCTGTGTCCCATTATCATCTGGCAATGAAGGTATCTGTACCTTTCTCAGCTACATGAGCAACAGAATCTCAATGTCTCATTTTGAAATTTTGTTTCCTAGAGGCACTCTGATACCAATTACTGTAACAATCAGGATCCGGGCAGAAAGCAGACATCATGCTTAAACTGGGTAACTTGAAGATAATATGGGAAAACAGCAAACAATAGTTCAGAATCCTAAAAGCCTGAATCTATTATCAACCAAAGGTGTGACTGGGCAAGGGGCGGGAGTGGACTCTGTCATACAACACATGCATGCAAAAGAGCTGTGTAGGGCTGCTTGGTTCCTATTACCTTTGTGTAAAGACAAAGCCAGCTAATGTGAACTCTTAGGAAGGGAGATAGAGGAATAAATACCCTTCTCTCATCCTCCTGCCCTCTGGGATGCTCATCTCCAATCCCAAAGCAGGGCACTGAAGCCTACCATGGTATACAAAGGCTAGTATCCTGGAAATCAGAACAGAGGATGGGAGGTTAGACAGCGGATCTAGAAGGACAGACAAAAATATCTAGAACAAGTTTGACTCTCCATGGGCTGAACTAGTGGTTGCAATTGCTGGAAGGTAGAAAGTGTTAGGGGGTGTTCAGTTATGGGATCCAGATGAAGTGGGAGGGAATTTTAGTGTGTTTTGTGAAGATTTGCCATTATGTGAAATTGTGTAATACTGTCCCAAATGTTGTAAATGATGCTATAAGATAAAGAAGATAATCATACTCATTGAGTAGCTATATTTATATAATGTATTTATATAAATGTATAAATATCTATACTGTGTAAGTGGTTGATGTTTACATTTGCTTAATTCTCCCAAAATTACTGCAAAAAGGTACCATTATCATCCACACTTTACATATGAGAAAATAGCAAAATTATAACTGACTCAAAGTAATGGTTATTGGAACTAGGTTATAACCCAGGCAAGATCATTCATGTGCTTTCAATCTTAACCATAAGGCTGAATGTTTTCCCTAATTTCCTTGTTGATCTCTGTATTTGTCTGTTCTTGCACTGCTATGAATAAATACCTGAGACTGGACAACTTATAAAGAAAAGAGGTTTAACTGGCTCATGGTTATACAGGTTGTACAGGAAGCATGGTGGCATCCACTTCTGGGGAGGCCTCAGGGAGCTTTTACTCATGGCAGAAGGCAAAGCGGGAGCAGGCCTGTTACATGTCAGGAGCCGGACCAAGAGAGAGGCAGGAGGTGCTACACACTTTTAAACAACCAGATCTCATGATAACTCATCCACTCACTGTCAGGAGAACAGCACCAAGAGGGTGGTGCCAAACCCTTCATGAAGGATCCACCCCCATGATTCAATCACCTCCCACCAGGCTCTGCTTCCAGTATTGGGGATTACATTTCAACATGAGATTTGAGTGGGGACACAGATCCAACCGTATCAATTGATGTTAAGACATGCAGTTGAACACTATATTTGTTAAACAGCTGCTATCACCTAGGGGAATCTCTAGTGCTTGGAATTAGGAAAACTCCTAGTTTTGTGGTCCAGGGAATCCATAAGCTTCCTTAAGACTCCTGCATGTTTTAGGAGAGCTAAATTACCCTGGCTCTTGTGCCCTGGTATATAAATTTGTGTCCTCAGATGTGAAGCAACACATTTCATTATTACAAAAGCATCAGTCAGAAAGAGTACATTTCTATAACATATACATAATATAAAATGTTACAGGGGAAATAAGGGAGTGTTTTATATTATATATATCATTGCAAATTATTTTAAAACTCTATATTAGATATTTCTATTCTCCAGTATTTTTTCTTAGGTACAGTATTAGTTAACTGCCAGAAAAATGCAGTATAACAACTATATAATCTCCATAGCACACAGCAATAAGCATTGATTTAGGTGTCAAGCCAAAATAAACTAAGGGTTGACTGAGGGTTAGCTGGGCTTGGCTTAGTGGCTCTGCTGATCTTGAGTGGCCTTGCTCTATGCATCCAGAGGTTGGCTGGGGTCAGCTGGTCTTGACTGGAGTATTTCTGCTCCACATTCCACTCCTCTGCCTGGGGCCAGAGGGCTGACCTTCTGCTTCTCCTCATGGTGGTGGTAGAAACTCAGGTCCAAGCATTCAAGTGTATGACAAGCATCTGCTGTGCCACGTCCATGCAAAGCACGTGGCTGCACATTTCTTAGTGCTCTGTTATACCATTGGATGTGGATGTATTTATTTATTCATTATTTATTTATTTTTAAACTACTTTATTGAGATATGATTGACATGGAAAAAGATGCACATATTTCATGTACACAACTTGGTGAGTTTGGAGATATGTATACACCCATGAAACTATCACCACCATTAAAGCCATAAACTTATTCATCACTTCCAAAAGTTTCCTCCTGCCTCCTCCTCCTGATTATTATCATCATTATTATTATCGATGATAAGAACACTTAACATAAGATCTACCCTCTTAGAAAATTTTAAGTATACAATACAGTGTTGTTAGCTGTAGGCACTATGCTGTATAATAAGTCTCTAGAAATTATGATTCTTGCATAACTAAAATTTTGTTCCCTTTGACTACCACCTTCCACTTTCTTCTCCCCCACCCTGATAAACACCATTTTACTCTTTCACTTCTGTGAGTTTGACTACTCTTTCACCTATAAGTGAATGCTATGGTCTGAATGTTTGCGTCCCTCCAAAATTCATTTGTTGAAATCAAATTCCCAATGTGATATTATTAAGAAGCGGGGCCTTTCTGGGTCACCAATCCTCATAAATGGGAATTAATGCCCCTATAAAAAAGGTCATGAAAAACTTGTTTGCCACTTTCACCGTGGGAGGGTTCATTGAGAAGGGCCCTCTATAAAGCAGAGAACAGCCTTCACCAGGCAATGAATCTGCTGGTGCCTTGATCTTGGACTTCCCAGCGTCTAGAGCTGTAGAAACAAATTTCTGTTGTTTTTTAAAGCCACCTGGTGTATGGTATTTTGGCATAGCAACCTAAATGGACTAAGACAGTGAGATAATGCACTATTTGTCTTTTTGCGTCTGGCTTTTTTCACTTAGCATCATGTCCCTCAGGTTCATCCATTTGTTGCAAAATGGCAGAATTTCTTTCATTTTAAGGCTAATAGTCCATTGGATGTATATGCCACATTTTCTTTATCCATTCATCTGTTGATAGGCATTTAGATTATTTCCATATCTTGCCTTTTGTTAATAATGCTGTAATGAACATGGAAGTACTGGTATCCCTTTGAGATCCCAATTTCATTTCCTCTGGATGTATACCCAGAAGTGAGATTCCTGGATTGCAATGTAGTTCTGGTTCTATAATGACTACAGTCAAGTTACATTCCCACCAACAGTGTCTGGTTCCCTTTTCTCCACATCATCACCAGCACATGTTATATTTTATTTTATTTTTAAAATAATAGCCAAACCATTTGGATATGGTTTTAAATATTCCAAATAATAGATCAACTGTTTTCTTTGCTGCCAAAGGAAGAAAAGCAGGGGTTGGAAAAGAGCCAAAAGAGTCAAATTTCTGGTGATGAGCTGTTTGTTCTGGAGGTAATTTTCTGAGAAGTGCACATTAAATAACACGGCATTTCAGCCTTCAAGTGAGAGGTGTAGACTATTCAGGATAATGAGTGTACAATTGAAGTGTCCCACTGGAGCAAGTCACTTAGAATCACAGAAGGAATATTATCGGGTCCATGATGTAAATTTAAAACATCGTATTCCTCATTTTACAAACTTATGTGGGTATCTTTCCCTGTCACAGGCAGCCCATTTCAGTGTGGAAAATCAGTCTTGTATCAACCAGATTTAGAATAGTGCCATGATTTGTTCATGTCCAAGAATTAACTGTTTTCTTCCACACAGAATTGGCATCAGGAGGCATGTTGCTGAGTGCCACTGACTCCTTGTGGGTTGAGCTTGGGTGGCCTTCTCTGTTTTAGCACATAAATGCTGTAAACTGGGTATGCTAGGCCATTCTTTCATTGCTATAAAGAAATACCTGAGGCTTGGTAATTTATGAAAAAAGGTGGTTTATTTTGGCTTATGGTTCTACAGGCTGTACTGGAAGCATCGTGCTGGCATCTACTTTAGGTGAGGCCTCAGGAAGCTTTTACTCATGGTGGAAGGAGATGGGGAGCAAATACATCACAATGTGAGAGAGGGGGCAATAGAGCTAGCAGGAGGAGCCAGGCTATCTTTAACAACCAGCTCTTGTGTGAACTGATTAGAGCGGGGAGCACCCAGCTATTCATGAGGGACCCACCCCCATGACCCAAACACCTCCCACCAGTCCCCAACTCTAGCACTGGAGGTCACATTTCAACATAAAATTTGGAGGGGACAAATATTCAAGTCATATCACTGGATGAGATGTGCTGGGATTTTATCCAAGCTCCATCCAGGTAGGCTAGTGAGAGGCTCTGTGCAGAAGTCAAAAGTACACTTGACTTTATAAAGTGTGCAATATGATTATAATTAGATCACAACCTTTTTCTCCAGGTTTGCAGATATTGATTTACCTAACCTTAACATATTAGCAAATAGCCATTCAATGACATATACCTTTGCTCTGTGTCAATTAGTTTAAAGTTATCTGTAGTGAAATACTCAGTTCTGAAATCGTTCTATTCACACTGAGAGAAGATGCTGTTAGAGCTTCCATGTTCTTCACAGAGGAAGCTTCTCATAGTAAGGATCCAATGCTCTGTCTGCAGGCTGGGCTTGGCCACAGGAGTATGCTCCGTCCATACGCAGAAGCCACTCCTGGAGCCGATGCTCTGTCTGCAGGCTCAGCTTGGCCACAGGAGTATGCTCCGTCCATACGCAGAAGCCACTCCTGGAGCCGATGCTCTGTCTGCAGGCTCAGCTTGGCCACAGGAATATGCTCTGTCCATATGCAGAAGCCACTCGTGGAGCCAATGCTCTGTCTGCAGGCTGGGCTTGGCCACAGGAGTATGCTCCATCCATACGCAGAAGCTACCCCTGGAGCCGATGCTCTGTCTGCAGGCTCAGCTTGGCCACAGGAGTATGCTCCGTCCATACGCAGAAGCCACTCCTGGAGCCAATGCTCTGTCTGCAGGCTCAGCTTGGCCACAATATGCTCTGTCCATATGCAGAAGCCCTCCTGGAGCAGCTCTCAATCAGTGATTGAGAGATAAATAACCTGACTTCCTCACTCCTTGGGTGAGCTGTGTCCTACACAGTCTACCACATACTCCAGGGGGATCAAGCCTCAGTCGCTCAATTATCACCTCAGTAATAACTTACTAATCAATGCACCCGGTGTTGACTCCTTTTCTCCTTTTCACGTCTCCGCTTGCCTGTGTGCTTCCTGAGGTTTCCTCTCAAAATGAACTATAAAGTGAAATCCTTACCTTAGAGTGGAATTCTGAGGGAAACCCAAACTAAGATATAGCATCAATATGTTTACGAACATTAGAAGGAATTAAGATTCAAAGCAAGCATAACCTTGCCATTTAGGGTTTTCTTCTTCATAAGCTTCTCATTGTTTTCGCCACTCTTAGTATACAAAGTATTTTTTTAATTAAAAATGCCTATTTCTCATTACAAAACTAATCTGTATTCCTTGTAAAAGAATTAGAAAAAAACAGATAAGGATTAAGAACTGCGTGGCTAATGACGTTACAGCTAGAAATAACTGCTCTGGAATATTTGTGTTAGTCTTTCCATCATTTTTCTTTGCATGGTAGATTTTTAAAACAATATCTCCCATCCCACAGGCTCTTTTCAACTGTGACCTTGACATTTCTCTCATTGAGAATTGGGACTGGATCGTTTACCCTTGAACCTGGGCTTCCCTTGACCAAGAGAATGTAGTGGAAGTGACGTTGGGTGACTTCTGAGGTGAGATTATAATAATGCCACACACTTACATCTTGGCTTTTCTTTTGGACAGACACTCATTAGGGAAATCCAGCTGCCATGCTGTGAGGAATCTCCAGTTAGCTCACATGAATAGACCACATGGTTAGGGGATTTGGCTGGGAGCTCTAGCTGAGGTCCCAGATGGTAGATAACATCAACTGCCAGACATGGAGATGCTTCCATATTGTTCTTGCTCCCAGCTGTCAAGACACCTCCAGTGTTTGAGTCTTTTCATCTAATCTGCTAGATGTTGTGGGACACAACAACGCTCTTTGTTGCTGTATCTTGAGTCAGTAAATGTATGACCCATAGAATCTATGAGCATAATACAATGAGTGTTTAATGTCAGTGCATTCTGGGTGCTTTGCTATACATAAATAAATACTTGAATATTCTTTCTTGCCAATGTCTTCATATTCTCTAGTCTTTGTATTCTCCTCTGATTGGCTGAGGTCATTGATGTCCATCCTGTTGGGCTGAGTGTCTTGAGCCACATCAACTCACAGGTCTTTGTCAGCTTATACACAGATACCTTTGGGGGCATGTGACCATCTCTGAGCCAATCACTAAATAGCCTTATATAAGTTAAAAATTTGGACTGGGCATGGTGGGTCACACCTGTAATCCTAGCACTTTGGGATGCCAAGTCAGGCAGATTATGAGGTCAGGAGATCAAGACCCTTCTGGTCAGCGTGGTGAAACCCTATCTCTACTAAAATACAAAAAAATTTAGCCGGATGTGGTGGTGCGCATCTGTAGTCCCAGCTACTCGGGAGGCTGAAGCAGGGGAATCACTTGAACCTGGGAGGCAGAGGTTACAGTGAGCCAAGATCATACCACTGCACTCCAGCTTGAGTGACAGAGTGAGACTCTGTCTCAAAAAAAAAAATTGATTAAGGAACTGTGGGTAAAAAAATTCAACTAGAAAGAAACACTGTCAGACACACATGCATAGGTACTTACAAATAAAAATAAAAACATAATTTAAAAATATACCAAAGCATGAAATAAATTACCACCAATGTATAGAGCAATAGGTAATTGCCATACAAAGACTGTATTCTTATTAACTAAAAATATATTTTGTTTATCATAAAAAGGAACCGAAAGCATTTATTCATGGATTTCTTGTTTGGTACAGCTCCTATCACAGTATGGGAAACATAAGAGCCCTTCCTCCATGGTTGATATTCTCCATCTTCAGCAAATCTGAGGAAGATTTGGGTAACCTAAAATCTGTGGATAACACAAGAACAGAAAATCAGACACCACATGTTCTCATTCATAGGTGGGTGTTGAACAATGAGAACACATGGGCACAGGGAGGGGAGGATCACACACTGGGGTCTGTTGGGGGGGACTAGGGGAGGGATTCGGGGGTAGAGAGGTTGGAGAGGGATAACATGGGGAGAAATGCCAGATATAGGTGACAGAGGGATGGAGGCAGCAAACCACATTGTCATGCATGTACCTATGCAACAATCCTGCACGATCTGCACATGTACCCCAGAACCTAAAGTGTGATTATATATATATATATAAATCTGTGGATAGGTTTTTATCCTTTGATAGTAGTTCATGAATTTACATACTTGTGTTAATTAAAAACTTTTTAAATATAGCAGCAATACTGTGTTGCACGATCAAAGAAAATGGAAAAACTAACCAAATCACTGAGACATTTTCCCCTCCATCTTGGTACTTTTCATAGTTTCCCATCTTGAGAAGATCTTATTACTTAAATTCCTTTAGAGAAATGTCATACTGTAGAAGAGAATGTCCATTTTTTCTGATCCTTCGCAGTTGTCTATCTGTAGATTCAGCAGCTCCCTGGCGTTGGGGTCCCAGTCCTCCCGAAGCCATCCTGGCTCTCTTTCCTGAGGTTTTCTTTCCTGTCCAGCTGGGTTAGCCCAATCCTCTGGATGCAGCTGGACTTTGGTACCTTCAGCTTCTGTTGTGCTGGAGTCATAACAAGTGCCTGTGTCCAGACTTGGGAGCGCACTGGATTTTCCAACCGCAGCCTGAAAAGATGCCGTGGAGACAAGGCAGTGGGAAAAGTGAGTTAATACACCTCCTGTCTCTGAAGAGGTAGGCTGTAAACCGAACCAGGATTCAGAGCAAAATGAATCTGATGTCTTCATCCAAGTAAATACTGGACATTCATCCACAACGTGAAACCACCATACAATTCAAAAACATTGGCAGGCGCTGTTGAGGGAGAAAAGCAGCAGGGGGCCTCCAAGCCAGAGATGAGGTGGCACGGGCAGAGTTGAGCAAGGACACTTCTTCCACATGATGCTTGGCACATGCTGTTGCTCCTTGTCTTGTTTTCAGGTGTCATATTTGCAAAAACAAACGGAATTGGAGGCCACGTTGTATCCCATCCGGCCAGCTAAGACCTGCTCATGAATCACTGGCTAGCTCCATTACTTAGCTAATGTGTCAGAGCTGGCTCTGCTCTAACTGACCTTCTCCCTTGCCTCTAAAAAGTGACACATTGATTTTTATTACTGACTCTGTGTTTCAAAACTTTTTGGGGACTGAAAAACCCACCAGGCAAATCTCAGGCCCTAGAAAGCAGTTAAACTGAATTGCAAATAAAAGGCTTAGAAAGTCCTTAAAATCATAACCTTGACATTTCCAGTAGGAAAAATTAACTTTGTCTTCTCCTCTGAGTTAACAGATTTGGGAGAATCTAAATCTTTTCTGTTGGATAGACCACATGCTGCCATTTCCACAGGCAAGCTGTCTCCCGAAGTCGGAAAAGTTTTCCTTCTGAAACCACCCAACCTCTTTAGCTTAATTTGAGCAACAGAACCTCTTAGACTTTTGCCTCTTTGTGTCCAAAACTAGCACTATTCCTGAGAGCAGGCTATCAATCATTTACATATTAGTGTGACATTCAGTCAGCATCCATTTAAATAAATTTACTCAGATAAATATTTATTAAGTACCTACCTTGTTCTAGATACAAAGATGGGTAAGCCACTGTCTGACCTTTAAGTGCTGTTAAAAGAAAAAGTTTAGACAAATTAAATTTAATGGAATTTAATTGATAAAAGAATGACTTGCAAATCAAGCAGTACCCTGAGCCAGAATAGGTTCACAGCAGCTCCAGGGCTGCCATGTGGTTGGATAACATTTACGAACAGAACAAGTAAAGAGACATAGAAAATAGAAGTGAGGTACAAGATTGATTATAGCTCAGTGTTTGCCTTATTTGAACATGGCTTGAACAGTTGGCTGCCTGTGACTGGCTGAAACTTGGCTGTGGGATCGGCCGAGACTCACTACTTGTTAAGAGCGTAGATTGCGATAGTTAACACATCCAATTAGGTGATAGTTTGCGACGTATGGAGAAACCTTAAGGCCAAATTTAAATATGTAAGGAAGCGTCTTTAGGCTAAATCTATTTATTTATTTTTTGAAACAGGTCTCACTCTGTCACCCAGGCTGGAGTGCAGTGGTGCAATCACAGCTCACTGCAGCCTCCAACTTCCCGGCTCAAGCGATTCCCTCACTTCAGCCTTGGGAGTAGCTGGGACCATAGGGCTGTGCCGCCATGCCAAGCTATTTATTTCATTTTATTTTTGTAGAGACTGGGTCCTGCTGTGTTCCCCAGGCCAGTCTCAAACTTCGGGGCTCAAGTGATCCTACTGCGTTGGCCTCCCAAAGTGCTGGGATTACGGGCATGAGTCACCACGCCCTGTCTGTCTAAAATTAACAGCACGAAGAGGAGAAACAGACAGGTAGATGCTAGTAAACAAGGTGTAAGTGGGAAGGGAGGGGAACCAAAGTTCTGTGGAGTCAAAAGGAAGACACATGTGACAGGAGGCTTGAATTAAGGCAGTGTTTGAGTTGAGCTTCTAAAAAGGAGACTTTAGCAGGCTTGAGTGGGGTAGGCGAGGAAGCAGCCATTGCCAGCAGGGAACAGCACACACAGGTGAAAGTGGGAGACCCTGTGGGGATCTGAGTGTAGGTGGTGGCATGGCAGGCAATGGCGAGACAATGGGACTGGAAGGGAATTTGGGCCAAATCATCGAGGCCTCAGATGCCATAATAAGACATCTTACATAATATAATACATCTTAATAATGCAAGCATAATAATAAGACATCTTAATAATGTGGGTAGGCAGTGGAAAGCCAGGATAGAGTCGGGTGGCAGACTGACGGGGTGAGGTCTCTGCTTAAAAGACATACAGTGTTGATGGCATTGTGGCAGGTGAGTTGGTTGGAGATGAGTGACAGCTAACACCAGCAGCTGAGGTTATAAATCAGGCGAAGGCAGTGGAGATTAAAATGAGAGAATAAAATTGAGGAACATCCTGCACTTAGGCTCAGTTTTAACCTACAGAACAACGTGGGCAGAGGAGTTGAAGATAACTTCAAGGTTTTTCACCCAAATGATTTTTAAATATATTTCTAAGTATAAGATTGTATTATGGGATTATCTACAGTTAAAGAAATTCCAGGCATCATCTGCAGCTAAGAGTGAAAAGAGAATTTACAAATGGTAAAAACTCTAAAACAAACGAATCTTAATCTCCTTACTTTCTTTCATCCTGATATTCTATCCCTTATTACTTAAGGGTTAAATTGGAAATATTTAGGAGTTTGAATTTTATCTGATAAATGTTTAACACAAAGCATTTACCAATGGCATTTAACTGTCCCCAGTTAATTAGTTAATTACAAATTATGCAACTGAATAATTACAAATTATGCAACTGAATAATTTTGTTTTATTATGCCCTAGCATCATATCCCTACACACTGAGAATAAGCACTGGGTTACCACACTCAAAGCAAGCCCAATGTATCATTTCAGCCTGAAGAAGATCCTGCAATTTTCCTAAGAAAAAAAGGCCTGCCATCCTTCTTTGCATGTGAGTGTCCTTGTGTTGACTCTGGAACTCTGGGTGTTGGTGGCTGGGTGCCAGTCCTGCTGACTAGGCTGCCAGGAAAGGGAGTGGAGTGGACACTGGCAACCCTGGCCAGAAACAAGCAAGGAGTAAATTCAATTTTTCAAAAGCTTCAGGCCATAAAAAAAAAATAAGTCAAAAGGTTTTAGTGATGAGAGGAGATTGGAACTCAGCCCCTCTCTATTATAAAATAAACAAAACAAATACAGCCATTTAGAAGTGAAGTCACCTGATCATGATTTAACTGTGGTTCTGTGTAATGCATTATCACCCAATGGGACTCAGTGAGCTGAGAGGGAGGGAACATAGGCTTTGGACTGGGGCAGTCTGAATTGGCAACTGAATATCTCCATTCACTGCTTGTGTGACCTTGGACGAGCTGGGCTTTCTGATCTAGGTCTCTTCATCAGTAAACTATGATAAGTTTCACTTTCAAGGCTTGTCATGCAGATCGGCTGAGCTGACACAGAGAGGACTCAATCACCTGGCAGGCCGTCAACCATCAGCCCTTTAGCATGAACCAAGCTGGTTCTCTGCTAAGCACTTGGAATATGGTAGTGAGAAGCGGCTTGCTCTCATAGTCCCAGTTTCTAAATAAATTTTTAAATATCATATTTATTTAAAATATATTCATTTTATTTGTTACTTTTTATTGATACATAATATTTGCACAGACTTATGGAGTACATGTGATATTTTGTTACATGCATAGAATATGTAATAATCAAGTCAGATTGTCCATCTCCTCCAGTGTTTATTTCTGTGTGCTGGTAACATTTCAAGTCCACTCTTCTAGCTATTTTGAAATCTACAATATGTTGTTGCAAACTATAGCCACGCTACTGTGCTGTTAAACATTGGAACATATTCCTTCTATCTAACCGTATGTTTGTACCCATTAGCCAACCTCTCTCATCCCACTGACCCCCCCAAGCCTCTGGTAACCATCATTCTACTCTCTGTGCCCATGAGATCAACGTTTATAGCTCCCATATGTGAGTGGGAACATGCAGTATTTGTCTTTCTGTTCCTGGCTTATTTCACTTAACATAATGTCCTCCAATTCTATTCATGTTGCTGCACATACACAATCCCCTTAACAGCAAGACGGATATTTTGAAAAAGAAGCAAAAAATGAATGTTATAGCGGGACAGTTATTGCCCTTAGACCAAGGCAAGATGGGCTCTGTGGTTTAAAAGCCCCACCCTGGGCTTCTTCCAGTTGAGCTCCTCTCTTTAGG
The DNA here is from genome assembly GCF_030222135.1 of Aotus nancymaae. Taxonomy (NCBI): domain Eukaryota; kingdom Metazoa; phylum Chordata; class Mammalia; order Primates; family Aotidae; genus Aotus; species Aotus nancymaae. The sequence goes on along the minus strand of NW_026988412.1, from coordinate 3,865,584 downwards.
ATAAAGGGTCTGCTAGGCCAAAATCACATGCTGCACCTGCTCAGAGCCCATGCCCTTCTTCTAGACTTGCTCAGGGGACTAGGATCCTGGAGTTCCCTGCTCCAACCACCCCAACCTTGTTTCTAGGGTGCACATGGGTCTTTCTTCTCGAGGGTATGCTATTCCACTGGGGTGGGCACCTTGGACCTGGGGTGTGTCTGCTGTAATGTTTATAGTTTGTGGGATGGAGGTTGGCAAGTATGTATGAGTGTGAGGTCCCCTGTGGTGCAGGATGGAGTGGGGGTGAGAAGAGAAGTGGGCAGGGCAGCTGTGAACTGGCTGGTCCTGTCTGGTGCTTCTCAGTGCAGAGCACTGAAGAGTCGAAGAACTCTACCTTCCAGCCTGGTCCTTCAGGCCACTAGGAGGGTACGCTAGTGTAGAGGCAGATTGGAGGAGAGAGCACCTGTTGTGTCACAGCTTTGTTTCTTGATAGCATCTGTGGCATACTTAGACATCTAGCAGATGGGCCTGCATTTGCACTCTTGCTGTGGGCAGGGCATGTGGTTGGCAGAATATTCTTCCAATGAGCTCTTTTGACTGGCCCATTCATGTATCTCTTAGTTTCCTGAACCAAATCATAGTGGCTTTTAAACCTCTCTGTTCCTTCACACAGGCGTGCCTCTTACTTGGAACCCAATTTCTCTCCATTTCCTCTGTAAGCCTTTTGCTCATCCATCACCGAGGTCACAAGTCATTTCTCTGTGAACCCCTCCTTATCAGAGCAGGTCTGAGCATATTGTGGTTATCGGTGTGGGCATCACCCCATGGAGATCTTGGTAATGAAGTCCAGCTGCAAACTTCTCATCTGAAGAGCCTGAGATTCAGTAGACTGGAGAAAAGTCTCTGGCCTGTAATGGAGGCTCTGGCCCCTGTATTCTCTACCAGGAAGAAGGGGCAAAGGAAGCACTCCAGTGACTTGTCTGGAAGGGCTCTATAATATACCATAAGGCACATCAGCCCCCATCTCATGGGCTAGAGCTTACTGTGAGCCAGGCTGGGAAATGTCCTCAAGCCCTAATGAGCCTGGGGTCCTGGGGAAGGAGACAATGCATTTGCGGAGTGAATAAGAGTCTCTGCAGGGCCAGAACTTCATTATTCCACTCTAAAATAATGAAATAGGAAACAAAGTAGCCTAAAAATACAGTAACATAATGTAGTGAATGATATACATAGATGCGAATTATATATTGTTCAATATATAATGAAATAAATAGATAACTTTTAAAATTTAGAAACTCATGACGTGTCTATCCATTGCAGTTACTCCCACTATTCAATGGTCACTTTCTCAGGCAGGCCCTGGGTCTGTTTTCTTAAAACTGCCGTACACTTTCAGGTCCTTGTACCTTTGCTCACATATATCACTGCCTGGATGCCCTTCCCCACTGTCTCCATCTGGTGCAATCCTACTTGACACAGCTGCTAAATGCCCAGGAGTCCTCACTTGCCTTGGAAGTCCTCTGTTTGTGCTCTTTTTCCCACTTTGAACTCTGACTTATTTTTCTCTCATAGAAAAAAAGAAAGAGCAAAGAGCCTTTCCATCATAGAGGCTTATGGTCCTATCTGTTTAATTACCAAACTGAGACCTTAGAAGCCCTCTTCATTCCTTGGCCTCTTCATCCCACTATGTTGTCATTATCCTGATACCTTCATCCCTTGGAGTCGCAGAGAAGGAGGATTGGTAACTGGAGGGCAGACCAGTAATTTACTCTCCCAGGCCTGAAGATAGTTAGGACTCTTCCTGGGTCTAGGACTGGTCTGCTCCTTCAAGGGGTCACTTCTGTTTTGTTTGGAGCCTCTAGCCTGGCTGAGTCCGCCATGGGTCTGAGACCAAGGAATCCTGGGGTTTCCTGATCATAGTTGCTTGTGGTGTCCATTCAATGCGGGTAATGTGTGGGGAGCTGAAGTCTGATTCATACCTTCCAGACCAAATGAAGGGCACTGGTTCCAGTGTAGGTCCCATAGCAGAAACATGGCTTGGAGCTCATTTCAAAGGTGTTCCTTGAATGAAGCCAACTTTTTTTGGGGGAGGGGGAGAGGAAGGGTGTCTCCCCTTTTTTTATCCTTTCTCACTGTATTTTGTGTGTCTTGGTCAGAGACTTCATCTGGGTTCAGTGGGATGGCATTATATGGCTCTGTAGGTGTCCTGAAACTGAAGGAGAAATTTAGGTCCTTGTGGTCATGTTAGTTCTCAGGAGAGAGCAGACATCCAATGAGAAATGTGACACAGAGAAAAAAAGCAAGATCAGGTGATTGATTTGACATCGAGGGCTGAAAAGAATGTGAAAGTCAAGTGGAACTAATAAGCATAAACATGTGCTTTTAAGATGAAGTCCAAATTGCTGGTGCCCTGCTCACATCGCCTTGGCCCAGCCTTGAAGGGCAGCTGCAGAGTGGATTTTCTGATTTCGCTTCCCGGAAGCATCCTCTGGCCAAATAAGGGGGCATTCTCGGCCCTTGAGCTGAGCAGGCCAATGAGGGGTGAGCATTGAAGGGCTCACACCCAACTTGTGTCCCGCTCAGAGGGACGGTTCTGAGGCATGCTCCCCATGGTCTCCCAGAGCTGCCCCAGAAGGGCTGAGCCCCAGTTATCCATGATGGTGACGCTCATTATTGAACCCTCGTGGCTTCCTTCTCTCTCATGCCTTACTTCTCACTCCCACACTGTGCCCCCCTGCATCACTTCCTAAACTAAATGCCTCCATCTAAGGCCTTGTCCCAGGGTCTGCGTTGGGGAAGAACAAAAGACAAAGCACGTATGATACATTTGGTACATTCAAGACTAACAGAAACATAAGCTGCTGAGGATTTAAATGCAAACAGAAACAATGCAATAGAAATAGACTAAAAGGCCTGTGCTCTCCTCGACCCACCCAGCCTGTTTCAGACTGATGGGCTTGGGGTCATTTTCCACCAGGTGCTTATTGCTCTTAAATTCTTGGTTTTCCGGATGTGGAATATTAACACCATCTAATAAGTTGAACTACTTGTTCTTTATTAGAGAACTAGAGGAACCAGACCCATATGTTTGATGGCAGCTTGACAAAGCTCAGTTAAGAGCTCACACCTATGAATACGGCGTGGTTTGCCAGAAAAGGGGCATTCACTTTCCGAACCAAATATAGTACACTGAAGCACTAAGATGTACGAACTGAATCTTGACCTGCTGGTATGTAAACTTTTCAACATTCTCAAATTTGAAGACAGGTTGGACATTTTTCTAGTGGAGTTCCTGGACCCAGAGTTATTTTTCATGAAGCAGTTTTGTAAAATTTATGATGTGAGGATACAATATGTCTTTTTCTTGTGATTCATCCTGCTTGCAAGCTGGCAAAAGGCAGTGGAAGGGACATCTGGGGACGGCCCTGTCATTTCCTACAGTATTTTCATGAATCATACAGAATGAATCTCCTCCCTACCCCATAGTCTGGCTGGAGAGAAGCACCCTTTCATAGGTGAACTTTCCCTACAAACATGAGAAATTAAAAATAAGATCTTCAAATGAAGAAATCATTTGACATTTGTTCATTTAAAATCACTCATCTTCAACTCAGCTTCAATTTATAGCTCTATCCTTTTCTTTTATGGATGGAGAAAATGAGGCCCAGAATAATGAATAGATTTGTCCAAGATAACCCTAATTGTTTAATCAGGGTGTTTCAGAGCTCACATCCCCTGGTCATGTGTATGCTGGAGGACTCAACTTTTAGAGTCTCTGTTATTTTATTTGTGAAAAAGAGGTAGTAGTATAGTTCTTGAAGATTCATCTTAGAGAAGTAAATTGATAGAAAAACTACTTTAATAAGGTATAATTGACATAAAATAAACAGCATGCATTTAAAGTGTACAATTTGTTAAGGATTGCCTTACGTGTACATCCATGAAACTGTCACTACAATCAAGATAGCAAACAGTTCCTACCTGTGAGAAGTTACCTATGTCTGTTGTCATCCTTCCCTGCACTCCTCCTTCTCCTCTCTAGACAATCACTCATCAGCTTAATTTGCATTTTCTAGAGTTTTAGATAGTGGAATCACACGGATTTTATTCTTTTTTGTATGACTTCTTTTACTCAACAGAATTGTTTCGACATTCACTCATTATATGGAATGTATCAATATTCTTTCTTTTTATTTTTGAGTAGGATTTCAAGGTATGGATACACCTCCACTTGCTTATTCACTCCCCTGTTGGTGGGCATGTGGGTTGTTTAAATTTTGGGTTATTACAAATGTTTATATATATGACAAATGTTTATATATATGACTTTGTGTGTATTTAGGCTTTCATTTTTCTTTGGTAAAAACCGAGAATGGACTAGCTGCATCCTATGGTGAGTGTGTTTCTTTAACTTTATAAGAAACCGACACATTGTTTTCCAAAGGGTTGTACCATTTTACATTCCCACCAGCAGTGTATGAGATTCTAGTTCTTCCATATCCTCACCAATACTTGCTGTGGTCAGTCTTTTTAGCTGTTCTAAGAGATATCTCATTGTAGTTTTAGTTTGCATTTTCTTGATGACTAATGATGTTGAGCATCTATTCATGTGCTTATTTACCATCCAAGTTTTTTTTTTTTCAAAAAAAATCTGCCCAAATCTTTTTATGTCAATTATCTTTTAAATGTTTGGTACATACTAGACTCTTAGTGAATGCTATTTTACTGTCTTCTTTTATTGGACATTTTTGCAGCAACAGTAGAAGAATTACTCCCAGCTCCTTTAAATTCTCTAAGTCAACAATTATTAAGTGATTCTCATTGTGATCTACCCACCTGAGTCCTTTTGCAGAGAATCATTACAGAACAATATTCTCTGTTCTTAAAAACCTTATGGCCTATAAGAGATGGAGAAAAAAATATTTTTAAAGTAAACCTTTTCTTTCTTATGTTGTATTTCCAGTTCATATTCGATAAAACAAAGCATGCTTGATGGTAGAATTTTCTTTCTGTGGCTCCTTCTAAGTATACATGATTATTCACTCCATGAAAACACAAAGACATCAGGACACAAAGAGAGTGGCCCGTGAATGCTGTGGGAGACAGCAGGCTTCTTTGAACAACAGCCTTGTTGGGTGTGCTGAGTGGATTTACTCATACTTGGTAACTATTTGAACACATCTATCCACAATTACATATAAATTATTCAGTATACAAAACTTTCTTCTTAGTACTGTAGGGATATGAAGATGGGATGGACGTGAGCCCTGTTGACCAAAGACCTAGAGTCTAAAAGGAACAAGCATGCCTGGGTGTATTTCAGACACTGGGGCAAGTGATGTGTGGTGTAGGAGAGAAGGTGATGCATTGCAGTGAGGTTCTAGGAGAGAAATGGGTCAATCTACTCAGCACTACCAATATTATTGTTGCTATTTTTAAACACAGGCAGCTACCTGTGTTTGCTCCAGTTAGAGCATGACCAGGCTTAGTAATGCTTTCACTGGGGCCATCTGAGAACTATCATAATTTGGGTAGACTCTGGTCTGGAGGACAGAGACTCCCACTGACACCAGGAATCCAGCAGTCTTCTAACCTTGGCTCTGCTTTCTCCAGTGCTAGCTCCATTCTCCAGCTTTGGTAGGAAAGGTAGCCCCAGTGGTTACAGGTGAAGCGGCCTGTGATCTCAGAGAGCAAGACTTCTGATGGGTGATGAACGCCCATCCCTGAAGTAATCACTATGATCTGGGAGTTGCATTCGAAATGGACTGGCCAGTGAGAGGCCTACCTATCTGCCTAGAGGAAAACTAATCACTTGCACAGGAACACATTGAATGAAAGAGATGTGGAAATTTAATGGAGGTTAATTGCACCAATTTTGTAAGGGTAACAGAAATAATAACTATTTATGGAACAAATATTTCTGTGTATTTATTTTTGAATTGTAATTAAGAGCACCATTGTCCCTAATTCTTTACCCCTCCCTTAGCCCTATTCTTTGGCAAGTGACTTGCAGTCCCCTACTTCTATGGGAGGAGTATATGTCCTTTCTTCTTGACTCTGGGCATGACCTTGCAATTTGCTTTGGCCAGTGACACCAGGGGAACAATGACTGTGTTGGGTTCTGATCCTAAGCCTTACGAGACATCACGTGTTTCTGTTGTTGCTCTTGATCTTGTGCTGTCTTACAAGAAGAGCATCCCCTAGTTGTGTGGCTGTTCCTGGCATGGGCTGAGGGGACGGAGGGTGACCAGTGGAACAGGGCTGCCCCACACATCACACAAACTCATGAGCAAAGTACATTCTTCTGGTTTATGCCACTGAGATTTTGAGGTTGTTTATTATGCAATGGACACTAACTGATTCAAGGGCCAGCAGGGATGAATACAGTATCTCAGCATCTGTGAATGCAATGCAACCTATACAAAGGCAGAAGTTATAGTGTTCACCACTTTATTCCCAGTGCCTAGAAGATTGCCTGACACATGGTAGATCCCCTGCAGACATACTCCAAAAGCACTGCTACACTACAAAGTGCTGGCCACTGTGACAGGACAGATGTAGAAATAGACATGTGATGGGGAGTGCCTTAAAGGAGCTTGCCTATGTTTGGAGAGACCAAATGGGTAAGTTAAGTTTGCAGGGCAGGGTGAAAAAAGCACCATACCGAAAATAGTTTATGTAAGTAGAAGTGATATGTGTGTCATCAGCGTTGTATCAGAGGGGTGGTCTGGCCCCACTCATATCCTCTGTCCTGCACCTATCAAGGCACACTGGCCTGACTCCTGGCTCTCATCAGCCATCACTTCTACCCAAGAATCTCTCTGGCCATCAGAGTCTACTTTGCTTTCTTGCACAGGCCAGAAATACCAGAATATTAATCTCCCCCTACCCGCTCCAGAAACAGCCCTCAGCCAATGACTAATGGGAGTTGGTGTGTAAATGACCTACTGTCTTGCTTCTCATCCCAGATGGATGACACCGAGGTGTGTTCTACTGTGGCTCTCATAATTCCCGATGAGATTCAGCTCCTGTTACCCTTAGATAATTTGCTTGATAATGTATATCTTGGGATCACTCCTAAACAAATGACTTGCCTGTGAATTTTTGTCTTAGCATCTGTTTCCAGGGAAATCCAAAGAAAGACATGTGAGAATTAAATTTTTGGTTTTATTCTTGTTTTATTTTCTTCACATACATGGTTATCTGTAAACCAATTTTGAATTTTATTTATCAACAACTTAAGTTCTACTGCTTTAAGATTATATGGACATTAAAAATATAGAAAAAGAGAAATTAACAAAAGATAAACTAAATACGTTTTTAAAAGTCTCAAAAGTTGTGGTGGCTTAATATTGCTGTGAGCTAATGCCTTGTGGGAACAGAGTTCTCAGTAATTAGATTAGTAATTAGTAATTTCTGCCTGGAGTGGGAACGGAGCTCTCAGTAATTAGACAGTTTTGGGAGAGAGAGATCCAAGATGGCTGATCACTAGCAGCTCAGGCTCATAGTTCCCAGTGAAAGCGCAGAGAACGAGAGGACGCCACACTTTCAGACGAATATTTGTTGCTCACGGACCAGGAGATTCCCAGCAGAGGAGCCCCACGTGTCGCCAGGGCGACTCTTGTGGCCAGCGCGGCGGTTTTGCTGGTGCCTTAGCGTGCCAGTTTTTGGTGCAGAGTCCAGAGATTCCCGGGCAGAAAAGCACCATCAATCTTAGCACCGCTATTTTGGCCAGCGCAGTGGATTGCTCAGATTTCGGTGCTGGGAATCAACAAGTTGGACGTCTGCTCAGAGACCTAGTTAGAAAGTCGGTAATTACAAAGACAACAAACGGATAAATATATAATGAAGGGAAGAAATCAGTGTAAAAAGGCAGAGAACACTCAAAATCAGAATGCCTGTCCCTCTACAGGGGATCGCAATTCCTCATCGGTAATGGAACAAGGCTTAATAGATTACGAGTGTGTTCCAATAACAGAAGCAGGTTTCAAAACGTGGGTGATAAGAAACTTCTGTGAATTAAAAGAACTTGTTCTAACCCAATGCAAAGAAACTAAGAACCTTGAAAACAGGTTTGACGAAATGTTAACGAGAATGGACAATTTAGAGAGGAATATAAGTGAATCGATGGAGCTGAAAAACACAACATGAGAACTTCGCGAAGCATGCACAAGTTTAAACAGTCGAATTGATCAAGTAGAAGAAAGGATATCAGAAGTCGAGAACCAGCTCAGTGAAATGAAACGAGAAGACAAGATTGGAGAAAAAAGGATGAAAAGGAATGAGCAAAGTCTCCAGGAAATATGGGACTATGTGAAAAGACCTAATTTACGTTTGATAGGTGTACCTGAATGTGATGAAGAGAATGAATCCAAGTTGGAAAATACTCTTCAGGATATCATTCAGGAAAACTTTCCCAACCTGGCGAGGCAGGGTAATATTCAACTCCAGGTAATACAGAGAACACCACAAAGATATTCTTCAAGAAGACCAACCCCAAGGCACATAATTGCCAGATTTATTAGGGTTGAAATGAAGGAGAAAATACTAAGGGCAGTCAGAGAGAAAGGTCAGGTTACCCATAAAGGGAAACCTATCAGACTTACAGCAGATCTCTCAGCAGAAACCCTACAAGCCAGAAAAGAGTGGGGACCAATATTTAACATCCTTAAAGAAAAGGACTTTCAACCCAGAATTTCCTATCTAGCCAAACTAAGCTTTATAATCGAAGGAAAAATTAAATCCTTTGCGAACAAACAAGTACTTAGAGAGTTCACCACCACCAGGCCTGCTTTACAAGAGCTTCTGAAAGAAGCACTATACATATAAAGGAACAACCAATATCAGCCTTTCCAAAAATGTATCAAAAAGAAAAGAACATTAACACAACGAAAAATTTACACTAGCTAATGGGCAAAACAGCCAGCTAGCATCAAATGCCAGTATTAAAGTTATATATATTCTAATCGGATAAAAAGCCAAAACCCATTGGTATGCTGCATCCAGACCCATCTCACATGCAACGATACACAAAGACTCAAAACAAAGAGAAGGAGGAAGATTTATCAACCAATCAGAGAGTAAAAATAAACAAATAAATAAAAAGCAGGAGATGCAATTCTCGCCTCTGATAAAGTAGACTTTAAAGCAACAAAGAGCAAAAGAGGCAAAGAAGGACATTACATAATGGCAAAAGGATCAATGTAACAAGAAGAGCTAACGATTTTACAGATCAACGAGACAGAAAATTAACAAGGACATCCAGGACTTGAACTCAGACCCGGAACAAGTAAACTTAATAAACATTTATAGAACTTTCCACTTCAAATACATAAAACATACATTACCACCTCACACCTATTCCATAAGTGACTACACAATTGGAAGTAAATCACTCCTCAGTAATCGCATAGCATTTCATAGGTTTAAATGAAATATTGGTTGGCTGATCGTTTGTTATTTTCTTCCCTTATTCCTTCCTGTTTACATCAAGTATAATTATTGGTATAAAAGAGGTTTTCAATACCCATTACTAAAATGCATTCTAGCCTGGGCAAGAAAGCAATACTCCCATTCTCTCTCTCTCTTTCTCTTCTTTTTTCCTCCTCTTCTTTATTCTTTTTCTTCCTTTCTTTCTTTCTTTCAAAAAAAAAAAAAAATTAGACAGTTTTGGCCTGTGGCTTGTCACACGGCTTGTGTGTTCACCTGACTTTAGGAGGAAAAGGAGGCATGGCAGCCCTGTCTTCATCTTGCACTTTACTTAGCTCTCACTATCAGTGTTAACTTTGATTCACGAATGCTTTTCAGGGATCTTTTCTTCTAAGCCACCTAGCCAATTTGGGGAGGGTTTAGTGTACCTAAAACCAGGTAGTATAATCCATAAACCCACTAAATTAGACACACGTGAGCTGCAATATATCACAAGACGCAGAAAACCAGCCCTGGAGTGAGGGCACCGCCTTCCGCCTCTGTCCTTGTATTTTCCTGTAATGTCAGTGACACATAACCACTGGCACGCAGCCTGCTAAGGGACAGTGTCCATCTGCATGTATACCAAGACAAAAGCCTGCCTCATCATTTATTTAGAGAAAGCAAACATAAATAGAAGAAATTGTATTTTCCTCCTATTCCATAGTTGATTATCTCTCGCCTCACCTGGGTATGTCACTTGTTCTGAAGATAGTAGGAGTGAAGTGGGTCTTTTGAAGTATAGATGAGTTGAGAGCCAAGGATGGAGACAGGGCGTGAAGGCTCCTTGGGGGAAGCATGAGTGGACGAGGCCACCGTTCCTAGGGAGAGAGTGGAAGGTTTTTAAGCTTATTATTCTAAGGACTATTGAGATCGTTTTAGTGATCAAAGTGAGATTGACTGTTGTTCACTAATCGGGCTCCCACACGAGATCTTATATTGCCTATTAGGGCAGGTTTTATATAATTTCTACTGAAACAATTTTTCCCCCACTTTTGCCCTTTTGGTGCTAAAAATTAAAACCAAAGGGACGGGTATAGAATTTAGGATTACAGAATTAGGGATTTGTTGGTCCTTAAATAGGTGGGTTCTGTTTGTCGAAAGAATGATTCAACTATGAAATTTCATAGTATGTTGCAAGTTCCATCATAATACAAAGAAAGTTCAGGATGCTTAATTTTTTTTTATAGTAATGAAAATCATTGGTTTGTAGCCTGAGTGGTGACTTCTTTCAAAATTGAGAAACATGCATTGAGAATTTACTTAGAAACAGTCACAGAAATAATGGAAACATGATTTTTATTAAACTTTAGATGAAAAAAATTAAGCTTTTTTTTTTCAGTCTCAGATCAGTAAAGGTCAAACTCACCATCTGAAGTTAGTTTGTGTGTTTTTTTCTTTCTTTTTCATTTTTTAAAAAAGATCTCCTCATTTAAAAAATGTGTGGGTCATCAGACCCCACTCAATAAAACTTGCTCCATTGAGTCTAAAAAATGGCATATTAAGAACCAGGAGCTACATTATGTTATGCACATCTCTTGGCCTTCTATGGGTTATTTTTGCAAATAAAAGCTCAGTGGAGGGACTGGACAATCTTGAGGCAACCATCCCTCAGAAGTGGTTTGCTTTGCTGGTACATCAATGCTGTTTTATAAAGTTGTCAGCCATGAGACCTTATTACAGCAAAGATGAAATGGTGGTTACTGCAATTCCTGTAAATCATACTTTTCCATGGACATTTCCCTGTTCATTAGGGAAGTAAATGGCAATGGTTGAAGTGTGTTCATGATTTTTTTTATAGGTTTCTTGATGAACTGAGGATGAAGGGTTAAAATTGCAAGCAAGCCAAGGCCTTATTTCTAGGTTTTGAACCCAGCGATTTCACTTCATGGTCTTAGAAACTCACAGTAAAATCAAAGAGTTAATACTAATTTATAGGCTCTGTCTGCTTTCATATATCAGCCCTAGTTAGCGACCTCAGAAAGGGCAGTAGGATAAGGCACCATATTTCAAGGTTGGCCTTGCAGTTATAGCCTCATTTACAAGCCACTTAAAATTGAAACACAACATTGCATATTCCTTTTGTGCATTATAAAGAGACTGCTTAGCCTCCTAACTCACCCGAGAGACATTCAGATACACTGCATTCAGAGAGAGTGTGGCTTCCATCAGAATAGAGACTCTGAAATCCATGTTTAAAGATGTTAAGTGCCCTGAGTTCTGGAACAAACTCTTATAATAAACACAGTGCTAAATGGATGTATAGAGATGTTTCTCTCCAGCAAAGATAAGGAGATGGATGGCTGGAAGACTGACAAAGGATAGATGTGCCACTTTGGAAGCTGGCATAAAAATGAATGATATTTTTACTTTTTGGAAAGCCAAGCAGGCCCCAGCGTGGTGGGGCAGTAGTTGGCCTCAGAGCTGAGGCCACCCATTCTGCTGCTGGCAGCCACAATGACGTGCCCTTGGCACTATGTCACTCCCCCTATTTGGCAGCCTCAGTTTTTCTAAACTCATAGGTGAGAGACGAATGATGTCAAAGGCCCAAACCTTTGGATACTGATCTAAAAGAATCAACCAAAACCCAACACCCGAGCTTCAAAAGTTCCTACCTGAAGTAGAAGCAGTTTTTATGGCAATGGACAAAGGATTGCTCTGTCCTTGCTGGAACTGCTTGAGGACCCAGCACAGAGGTAGGCGAAGATCGTCATCAGGGTTTCTGCTACCTGTCTTAGCCCCTGCACTCTTCAAAAGAGATCCTCGGGGCAGCGGTTCCCTGTGAGGCACCTGCCTCGAGCCTGGATGCTGAAAACAAGATGGAAACTAACTTCATTCTATGCCCACTTAACCTTCCTAATAGCTTTAGCACTGAATGACTCATATGAGCGCATTTAACCGGTGAAAAAATTGAGGCCTAGAGAAGTTTTGAAGCACATCTGTTCATAGCTAGTAAAAACTGGATTAGAACTCCAAGCTGGTGTCACACTATAGCCACAGCTATCCATCATGGTGGTGCACAGCGCCCAGATAAGTTTGCACTTTGGAGAGTTACCGTTTTTTACTGCTCACAGCTCCTGTGTTCGAGGTAGTGCATAATGGTGAAAGACTCGGCCCTAGATTCAGATGACATGATTGGAAGTGCAGGTTCGTCACTTTTGGAACACCTTGGGCAAATCACTTGTGCTCCACCGTCTTTTGTTTCTGCGTAAGTAAAACTGTGATAATAATAATAATAATGGTGGATAACAGTTCCTGCTCAGAGTTATTGGGAGTTAATTACATGAGTTAAATCATGTAAAGTGTTGAGGGCAGTGCCTAGGCACATAGTAAGAAATGTGAGTGATTACTGTTTTTATAACCTTGTTGTTAATGCTAATTTGCTCCAGATGGCATGGTATACAGTGGTAACAGCTGGTGACTTCTCTCCCTTTGGATAAACTGTGCTAACTTAATACAGTGGCTCTCTGGAGTGCTAAAGGCCAAGCCAACCCTGTAGCACGTTTGAGGCCTCAGTTTGCATCACTCTGCCAGTATCTCATTGGCCAAATCAAGTCATGTGGCCAATCTCATCATCCATGGAAGGGGGAACATATTTGGGCCATTAAGCTGCATGATAGAGAGAGAAAATGAAGGATTGGAAACCATAACTGCACCCACCAAAAAAGCTATTGTCTTCTTCAAGCCTCACAACAGCACCCTGAGAAAGCTCATATTGGAAAGACATTATCCTCCCCAGTTAAGGATAATTATCCTTGTGGCAAACATGAGATAAAGGGAAATTCTGTGGTTGCCAATACAGTTGGCACTGGGCCCAGCCCTCGAATTCAAGTTTTTCTCACTTTACCCAGATGTTATGGTGAGTTGCATGTTATGGCGCAGCTGCAGGTAAAGGCTTTGTATCTCCATAACACAACAATTATGACTCACATTTCCTATCCTGACCTATACTAACACGCAAGTTATCTCATTTACTCCCCTTGTAGACATATACAGTTGGCCTTTTTGTTACTTACAGGCCTATTTTACAGGTGTGGAACTGAGGCCTGCTGCTTATAGTCAGCCATAAGCTTCATGAAAGCCACGCCTCACTGTGTTTCTTTCTTTTTCTAGGTACAGAATGTTTTCCCTCCTTTTCCTTCACATGAGGATTTTCTTGAGTTTCAAATCCTGTGTTGATAGAGATGGTTTATTTAGAAGAGTATTGGCCTCCTTGGAAGAAAGTTCCCGCATAAATTTAAAGTGTTATGGTTAGATGGTATCCTGGAGATGTATGTGTGAATAATAAAAATGTCAGCACCTGCTGCAAAGAACCACTGAATGAAAGGAAAGGAAAATACCATACATCAAAGAAAGTTAGAGGTTTATTTAGATTCAGAGTCCCCTGGGTTAGGACCACACCTAGTACATTGTCACATCCAATAAATGTTGAGAAGCGACTGTCTAGCACATGAGACATAGTTGTGGAGACATCCTAGGCAGACTCCCCCACAGAAGCAAAATATGATCCAGTTGCAATGGAAATCCACGCTTTGCTCATGCACTGTTCCCCAAGTACTCACTCACTAACATACCACTCTGCTAATGAACCAAACACGGAGTTGCTTTCTAGAGCAGAAAAAAAGGGACTGTGAGAAAAAGCTAGGGTGGGCAAAGGGGTGAATTACTGACGATGGCAGTGAATTAACTTCCAACACGTAACTTTTCAGATGGGAAATTAATCTAGGCAGAAGTTCATCAGACCCAGTTCTTAGACATCTTTGGTCTTTGTGGAAGATGCTGCTGGTGTCCTGTTCATATACTTCATGGGTTTCTTACTGGAAGCACCATGGCTCATTCATTATCAGGGGGCTTTCTTGAGCATACTTTCTTGCACAAGATGGGGCACAGGCTGGCATTGTGGGGGTGGTGAAAACCCCCAGGAGTGACTCTCAATCAATCTCAGTTGGGAATTGGTGGATAAGAGATCCTGCTTCCTGGCCTCCCATTGGGACAACTCAGAAGCGTGTTCTGCAGCCTCTTCCAGAGGCCTCTAATGGGACTGGGCCCTAGTTACTTGTGGAGGAAACCAACCCTGTCTGTTGGCTTGTATCCCTTCCCTGTCTCACTTCCTTAATCCTCTCTTCCATCCAGTGCTGCTCGGGATCATCTCCCCAGGAAAGTCTCTTGCTTCAGAATTTGCTTCTGCGGGGATGTAAACTAAGACAGTTTTTACGATCTAGCAAAAACCTTTCTGCTATAAGTTCTGTGGAAAGGGTCACAGACCACGTGCAGTCACACAACACTCTTTGGATTACCAGTGCCACGGAGGTGAGATGGGGGAGACCAACTCCTCCATGCAGGGCTCAGGATGTGTGCACTACAGGCTAAGAAGGCAAGTGGGTTGGGAGGTGGAAAGGGTCAGGAAGGAGGCACAGACATCGTCAAAGCTTAAGGAGAATGAACCATTGACACGTGAAAATGAATACTGTGACAGTTTGATTTATTTTCAGGCAAACTGTTCACCACAAACCCAGAGTTCCTCTAAACAATCCCTAGGAAAATCTTCCAGGAATTTTGAGGATCTGGTGACCATATTTTCAGAATCAAAAGTTGGGAACCAGTCTGCCAAAGAATGTTTTGTTTATGATTTGTGAATGTATCTGCACAGAAAAAGACATTAGAGAGAATATTGGGAATTGATCTTGCTCCAAAAATACTGAGATTTGTGGTCACCAGACTCAGGGGTCATGTCATCTGATTTAGTGTTTCTCAGCAGACTGTATGTGTTACCATGGGTGGGGGCAAGATAAGAGCAACAGCTGAAATTAGAATGTTTAAAATTATTGAGATTTTGCAACAAAGCTTACTTGAAAAATAATACTATAATTTTATTTTCTTAACTTTTACCATAAAAGAAATAATTAAGTGCTTATAAACATATAGGTTTATAACCTAAAAGTCTAGATGTTTTATTTCTACGGTGGTGAGAATTTGAGTCTCTGAGTAACTGAAAGAGCATAGGCTATGAAAGGTTTATTCATTGATTTAATTTACGTTTATTTTTCATCTATGGATAGGCACTATGCAAGCCCTTGAGACATAATGATAAATGAAACAGACAAAAATTTTCACCATCATTAGGTTTATCATGAGGGAGACAAGCATCATAAACAAAAAAAATGTGATTACAAATTGCAAAGGAATTGAAGAAGGTGCCAAGAGAATCCATGAGATTTTTTTTCTTTGATAGAAATCTAGTGACCTGTCCAGGATGAAACAATAAATTAATGGCAAGGCTAACGCTTCAACCAGTGGTTCTTCGCCCTCACAACAAGAGGGCATAGACAAAGTACTTAGCACAGTGCCTGGCGCATATTAAGCCATCAAAATTTTAAAAATGAATGAATGAATGAATTTTTTATTTAAATTTTAAGTTCGGGAGTACGTGTGCAGGTTTGGTACATAGGTAAACTTGTGTCACAGGAGTTTGCTGTACAGATTACTTCATCACCCAGGTATTAAGTCTGGTTCTTATTAGTTCTTATTCCTGATCCCCTTCCTCCTCCCACCCTCCACCCTCTGATAGGCCCAGTTCCCCTCTATGTGTCCATGTGTTCTCATCCTTTAGCTCCCACTTATAAACGAGAATATGTAGTATTTGGTTTTCTGTTTCTGTGTTAGTTTGCTAAGGATAATGGCCTCCAACTCCATCATGTTCCTGCAGAGGACATAATCTTGCTCTTTTTTATGGCTGTATAGTATTCTGTGATGTATATTTACCACAGTTGCTTTATTTAATCTGTTATTGATGGGCATTTGGGTTGATTCCATGTCTTTGGTATTGTGAATCATGCTGCATGAACATACGCATGCATGTATCTTGATAATAGAATGATTTATATTTGTTTGTGAAAATACTGCTGGGTCAAATGGTATTTCTGTTTTTGAGTCTTTGACGAATTGCCACACTGTCTCCCACAATGGTTGAACTATTTACACTCCCATTAACAGTGTTTTGGTGTTTCCTTTTCTCTGAAACCTTACCAGTATTTATTTTTTGACTTTTTAATAACAGTCATTCTGACTGGTATAAGATAAAATATCTCATTGTGGTTTTGATCTGCATTTCTCTAATTATCAGTGGTATTGTACTTTTTTGTGTGTGATTGTTAGCCATCAAAATTGTTAACTCCTTCCCTTCCATTCTCAGTTTATAAGTCTTTGACATGCAGAGTACTGAGAAGAGCCCCGGCATATGATAAGTGCTCAAAATCCTAGTTACCGTTATTGTTAATAGTACAGTCATCCCTTAGTGTCAGCAGGGATCAAAACTGCAGTATCGAAATTAGCAGATGCTCAAGTCCCTGATGTAAAATGCTGTCGTATTTATGTATAACCTAGGTACATCCTCCAGTATACTTTAAATCATCTCAATGTAAAGTTAGCTAATACAATGTAAGTGCTATGTAAATAGTTGCTATTTTGCATTTTAAAAAATTTGTGTTATTTT
Source organism: Aotus nancymaae (assembly GCF_030222135.1). Taxonomy (NCBI): domain Eukaryota; kingdom Metazoa; phylum Chordata; class Mammalia; order Primates; family Aotidae; genus Aotus; species Aotus nancymaae. Next base: position 3,848,645 of record NW_026988412.1, on the reverse strand, counting down.
TATTGCGGTATTGTTTTTTTTCTAAAATTTTTGATTCCTGGTTGGCTGACGCTGCAGATGCAGAACCCAGAGATGTGAAGTTCAGACTGTACAGGATTCAGCTCCCATCAAGAGACAGAATGTATTTCCCAAAGTGGTGGAACTACAAATTCAACCCTTTGGTGTCTGACTTCAAGCTCCTGGCATTCTCCTGGTTCTCTCTCCCCCTCTCCTACTCCTTTCTCCTCCCTCTCTGATACTTCTTTTCTCCTTGGAAAGTTAAATCTATTATCTCAAAGAGTTCTTAGTATTCTGCAACTACTGAGTTTTTCCAGGGCATCCGCTGTAGGGAGTGGAGTTGACTGACAGCCCCAGCTGCCAAACCTCCAGATCCATTGTCATAAACACTGAGACTGCCCTTTCCCCGGGCTGCTCGTAATCAATGACTGAGCATGGCCAGGCTGTTAGAATCCCCATGTTTCTGTCAATACTGTATTGGTCAACCTTTGCTTGGAGACTCCTTGATGCACTGGCTGAGAGTTTCTCGGAACTACAGTCTAAAGCTCTTCCAACCCAACTCTTCCTCCTTCTTATTTGCTGTTCCTGGGCTTCCAACTGCCTTGTGGTTTGAAGGCTCTCTCCACCTTCTCCTGTCCCTTGTCTCCTTAATCTTGCACAGGCTATTTTCCCTCTAATCTCCTGCATGTCTAATCTAATGTTGTTTTACAGAAGACCTAAACTGTACAGAACAATAAAACACCTTGAGCAGAGGAAACAAAATCCAGTCTAACACAGATCCCTCTGGAATACCCCTAAGAGAGGCTTTGTTTCTCCAGATCTCAAAAGCACCTTATTATGCCAGATTCAGTCACTTGTGTGGACTTGAGAACTTAAAAGTAGAGCAGCCAAGAAGATGGTCTCTGGGGTAAAGGCACCTGTAATTGGAATCCTGAGGTCTCCTCTCTTAGGTAAATATCTACACTCCAAATGTCAAACAGAAATGTCTACTCTACAATTACTATACTGCATTCATAATTTCTATCCTCATTTTATACGCTGATGAAATACCAACCTGGTCATTTCTGTGCATTGTCAAGAGGGTCAAAGTTGAAGCAAAAGCAAGCAGCTGGCTGGCTTAGCTTATGGTTCCTCTGGCACAGGAAAGGGGTGAGAGTCATTATTCTTATTGTCTAGGAGTTAATGGAATTTTGCATGCCTGGGCTGAGTGTATGTTTATTTTCTGGCCCTTGATAATTACTGTATTCCCATTTTCAATATGGATTTGCTTCTATCCAATGGATGGTCAACAGTAGCCATTGTAGTCTTTTGAGGGACCATATATGCCCTGTTATTTTTCAAACTTGGCTCTGTGTACAGATCTTAAAAGAATATAGATTTTCCAGTTGTTCCACATGCTTATCATCCTTGAGTATGGTCTATATTTTCCATTTCAGTCATTCATTTTATCTAGTCATTTTAGTCATTCCAGCTGCAGTCATTTGAGCCGTGCCCAGTGTGTTCACAATGCAGTTCTAATTTGCATTTCCCTGTGGACTAATGAGGTTTACAGTCTTTTCATGTGCATGTTGCCCATTTGGGTGTCCTCTTTTGTGACGTACCAGTTTGAATCTCTTGGCTATCTTCCTAATGGGTTGTCTGTCCTTATTGATTTGTGGGCATTTTAATATATCCTGGCAAGTCCTTTGCCATATATATGTACTGCAATATTCACTCCCACTTTGTAGCTTGCCTTTTTCTTCTCGTATTGTTTTTCAATAAACAGAAGGTCTTAATTTTAATGTAGTACAGTTTCTACAATTTTTCCTTAACACTTACTGTTCTTTGTGTCCTGTTAGAAAAACTTTATCTATCTCAAAGCCAGGAGGATATCAAACACTACACTTAATTGTTGTGTACTGTTCTCTTTCTTTCTCTCTGCGTGTATACACATACACATATACACACATTCTCTCTCTGCATATGTATGTATACACAGAATATGACAGTAAAAATTTAACATAAAGTCAGGCTAACATAAATTCAAATTCTGGCTCCTTATAATAACCCTGTAAGGCAAATACTATTCCAGCTTTATAGCTGAAAAACCTGAGGTCAGGCGGTCAGGCTAAGAATGAGGCCATGGTCTGTCTTAGAGCTAGTGGGTGGGAGACGAGAATGAATCCAGTCTGGCTGAAGAGTCCTTACTTCTGGCCTCCATCTTAGTCTGGGCTTCCCAAAGTGTGTGCTTTTGTTCCTTATTGGCAACATGCCATCAACTGCATTCATTACATAAGATTATTATGAGGATGAAGGGAGTTATTGAAAGTGTCGGTTCCTAGGACATAGTAGGTACTACATACTTTTCCCTTTCTGCTACTATGAGTACTTTATGAAATAAAAAGCAGCCAGGCACGGTGGCTCATGCCTGTAATCCCAGGACTTTGGAGGCTGAGGTGGGAGGGTTGCTTGAGCCAAGGAGTTAGAGACTAGCCTGGGTAACATGGTAGGGCCCTACCTCTACAAAAAAAAAATTAGCCAGGCATGGTGGTATGTGCCTGTAGGCCCAGAAACTTGGGACGCTGAGGTGTGAGGACTGCTTGAGCCTGGGAGGTTGAGGGTGCAGTGAGCCGTGATCACAACTCTGCACTCCAGCCTGGGTGAGACCCTCAAAACACATAGATAAAATAAAATAAAAATTACAGGAGGCCAAAGGCTGATGTTTCTTCTTCTTTCTTTGTGTTTGGAGCAGAGTAATTGAACTTCTGTAATGACTTAACTAACACTGAGAAACTCCAGACAGATCCTGAAGTTAACAAAACATGAATCTATTACCTACTTAAAATGAATGCAATAAAGGCTTATTGATCTATAACATCAATTTTTGCATGAAGATCAACAAGCTTTCACATGACGGATGGAGTAGATATGAAGGTGAACAGTGTCAGATGTGAAGATACGGTGGGATTCTTGCCATACGCTCCTCAGTGTTAAACCTTCTGCAGATGATCCAACTACATCTGCTACATCCCAGTAATTCAGTAGCACATTACAAACCCGAGGCCTTTGAAAAGGCAAAAAGGTCTGAATTAGTCCAAAAGTTCAGGGCAAAACTCTAAATGATGTTTAGTTACAACGGAAACCCATTTGGAATGTTGCTTTTTTTTTCTTCTGAGAAACTGCTAATACTAAGAAAAAACTGTAAAGTACTAAGAACTCTTTGAGATGATAGCTTTAACTCTTCAAGGAGAAAGGAAGTAGCAGGGAGGGAGGAAAAAAGGAGGAGGAAAAGGAGAGGGAGAGAGCAGGAGACGGAGGACAAACCAGGAGAATGCCAGACGTTTGAAATCAGACACTAGGGAGTTGAATTTCTAGTTCCACCCCGTTTGAGAGCTTATTGCTATTAGAAAGATGGTAAAATTTTCTAAGCTCTGATTTCTGCATTTGTAAAATGAGTGTAGCAATGCTTGTTCACTCAGTCTTGGTGGAGAGTCGATTAGGTGGCATACACAGAGGACCCAGCACATTCTTCATGGAGCACTCAGGAAGGCGTGTTTCCCTAGTTTGCCTCATGCACCACCTCTTTTTCTTTCTATATGACAGTAGCTCTTGTGAAATATAGCCATTGGCTAGAGACAGCAGGCACAATATTTAATATGGATAAATGTGCCCTGCAGATGTAGGTCTGCAATCTTTGCCTTATTAGCACTTGGGTTGAGTGACTGCTTTGCCATTTTCAGGTAGGGTGGTCTTTGTAAAGCCACTCAACAGCCCTAAGAGAGACATCTGGTTTGTAAAATGAAGATGCTCTTTTCTGGTCTTCCAACCTCATGCAGTGCTGCAGGAGTGAAATGCAATAGCACACAAAGGTGCTTTTCACAGCAGAATTAATTGAGCAATCAGGGCTCCATGTCTTCTTCTTACTAAGCATTCCGCAAGTATCTTATTGATTGAATGCTTCCTCATAAGAGCATAGATACTGATAAATTTTTCTTACAACAAAATTTCAAAAAAATGCTGTTTTACCTTACATTCGACAAATCATCACACACTTATAATTAATGCAATATGCTATTTTGTTCATTCAACGATGCAGATTTACTTGTCATATGGATATAGCCAAAACGCTTTTAAAATACATAAGAAAAAAAACAAAAAAATGAAAAGCAAAAATAAGCAAACCTCCCACTTCATACTGGACTGTCCTCTAGGATGCTAACACAGTAAGACTCCATACTTCCTTAGACCAGTGCACAGCATGGCCAAATGCACTGGATCCCACCCACAAAGACGGCCTCATTAACTATTCAGAAAATTGCTGTTTAGTGCTTCTAATCTAAGACACCGACAAGAAGTCATTCTAGCCATGTGTTACCGACACCGAGATGCAGAGCCCAGATTTGTCCTTCAAGGAAGGTTTTTCCGCCCAGCTGCAGGGGTGTGGCTATCAGGTGCTTCTGGGGTGTGTCTTAGCTGCAGAGATCACCCTTCCCGGGTAGCATGCATCTGGTGGCTGGGTGAAATGGAGAATAAAAGTTTTGCAGTTCCCCCTGGTTTTTGATGACTTGTACAATAATCATTCTAGAGGTCCCTGTCATGATGGCCAAGCTTTATAATGCCTGTGTCACTGTTCAACAGTTTCCCCTGCCAATCCTGCCTTCTCTCCTTTCCTTTCATGAGTTTTGATCCCAATATAACATCTTTTTTAAACATACAGACACACACACACACGTATGTATATGTTTTTATGTGTGTGTGTGTGTGTATATATATTTTTAGAGACAGGGTCTTATTCCATCATCCATGCTGGAATACAGTGGTACCATCACAGCTCATGGTGGCCTCAAAGTCCTGGCTCATGTGATCCTCCTGCCTCAGCCTCCCCAGTAGTTGGGACTTCATGTATAAGCCACCATGCCTGGCTAATTTGTACTTTTTTTTTTTTTTTGGTAGAAACAGAGGTCTCATTATGTTGTTCAGACTGGTCTTGATTTCCTGGACTTAAGTGATTCCCAGACCTTAGCCTTCCAAAGCACTGGGACTACTGGTGTGAGCCACAGCATCCAGCCCCTAATAACCTATTGCACCCAAAACTCTGTCTTTGCGCCTGCTACCAGGAACCCACTCTGTCTCACATGTTGTTCTTCTAGATAGGAGAAATAATTCCAACTATTATCGAACCGTGATACCCAATTCGGGGATTCTGCTTTAGGTGCTAATGATGAAACCCAGTAGTTAGGCCCGCGGGTTTCCAAAAGGAGTGTTCATCCTCAATTAGCATCACTACTAGAAATGGTCACAGAGGCTCCATAGAAGGGATGGGCTATCCGCATAGGCAAGAGAGGAAGATGAAACCAGCATCCGTTGAAGGGTCAGAGCCTCACATGTTTGCTTTGGGCTGAAACAAATAACGTTAAGTGATACTCTAATCCTCCAATACACAGTTATTTTGAGCTCTCAACATCACCGTGTATTCACCTTCTTATGTTGAGAATACTTGGGTGCAGATGTATTCGGTGTTTTACACTAATCACTATTTAACAAGCTGCCAGCCCTCCACCACTGAAAGCTTGACTTACCTGATATTTTTATTAAAATAAAAGTTGACAAATACCATTTAAAACGTAAATGAATGGTAAGTTAGGGCAGACACAGTTGGTTGGCTATTCAACAGCGATGCCTTCTCCCGCAACCTTTTGCTAATACAGCTCCAATATGAGAGTGGCTAGAGGTTGGGGATTTTGATTTATCTAAACCTACTGTTCAATAGATAACCACATGTAGCCATTTATATTTCAGTTAATGAAAGATCAATAAAATTTGAAATTTAGTGCCTCGTCACCTAGCCGCTTCTCAAGTAGTAGACACGTGGCTGATGGCTGCCATATGGAACATGGAGATAGGAAGTAGTTCTCTTGTCATCCAAAGTTCTCCTGCACAAGGCTGGTCTGAACTAATCATGGTGCCTTTCTCTACTTTATCGGCAGAATTTCTCCTAGCATAACCATTGAACATTGAATTCTGTCTAATCACATGTAAGAGAATGTAAAGAGACAGAACTGTAGGAAGGGAACGCCCCTCATTTTCTGCTTGGGAAGCCGTCAGGTAAGGACATGATGCAGAAGGATCATGCTGACAAAGGGGGGTTGTCAGCCCTGAAGTACAAGAATCCAGGTCCTTGATTGAGTCATTGAGCTGAAAAATTTGCCTACCTTTATTCCTCATTAACTAAAAACTTAATGTTCATAGGATTTAAGCCTCAGTTCTTTGGGCTTTCTTTTATTTGTAGCTTAAAGCATTCCTAACATATTTAAGAAGTTTGAAAAAGGACCAGAAGAGAAAAATTTACTTATTGTCCTCCTTCTTTTTTCCTATGTCCCAAATATAAATTTTCCTTTCTATTTACAAATTTGCACATAGCTATGACCATATGGTGTAAGTACAATTGTCTTTGTTGTTTTTAAATCTATCTTTTCTCTAAAATTAAAGCATGTGTTCATTGAACAAAAACTGAAGAATATAGAAAATGGTAAGGAAGAAATTAAAATCACTCAGCTACCTACCAAGAGAGAACAAATATTAACATACTAAAGTTTCCTTTCATAATTTTTCATAAATTTGATCTACTTTATACATTGGCTTTTAAAAATGATCAGCATAGGGTACTATCCCTGTTTTAAATGGAAGAATGTCACAGATAATACGACCATCATATGAATTATTAGTCCTATTGCCAACTAAAAAACCAATTAAGTGTGGATTTTAGAGTTGTAAAAAATTATGACTTACTTCTTTTATAATGAAAATGAATACTAGATTACCTATGAGACTCTGAAAAACCGTAATTAAAATATACTAGTTTAGATTCAGAACAATTTTAGGAAGCTTACAAATATTTTGAACACTACTACAATTCTGAACAAGAGAGTATCCTGTTTCACCTACAGCTGCTTTGTAATTATGCTTTTCTTTTTCTTAAGATTATTTTCTTATTGTAGTTTTTTTGCTTTATTGAAAACATCAAAACCAACCAACACTTTGCAAGAAGTTACATGGACATACTCTCCCAATTTAGATATTTCTTTTAAAATAAACAGCAGGACTGTGTCTGCTTTGTTCATTACTGTAGTCCCAGGGCCTGCCTCGCCCTGGGGCTCTTAGCAGTGACCTGTCTGGCAGTGGGAGAACCCAGGGAGAGCAGGCAAAGCTGCATTTCAGTGGAGAAAGAGTTTGAGAAGAATTTCATTTGTTTATTTTCTTCAAAACATTAAAGGGAAGAAGTAAAAACAAAAACTAGCAAACAAAATAATATTTGTGGAAAGTGATTTTCAAAAATTTCCAAACTGCTGTGGGGTAATGAGCTACACACATTTCCATAAAGTTTCTCCTTCTATCTGTGTCTTTCAATGTGAACAAAAAATTTCTTTCTAATATTTGCAGATTTTTTTTTTTTTTTTTTTTTTTTTTTTTTTTTTTTTTGCTTCACTACTGCCTCCTGTAGTGGTTGGAAGTCATTTGAACTTTTCTTCAATTTTCTAGCAAGAATTCTTTGACTTATGTGAATAATAGCTCCTGGCTTAATCTGTGTTGGCTCTGCCAGCATGAGACAGGAAGACCATATCCACTTTTGCCCAGTAAATTTTTCATTCTTCCCACCAGGGCTCCACTTAAGCGAGAGTCCACTGGAGGATGAGGTGCTGACATGGTCACAGCCAGTAGAATTCTAGAGGGACAGCATTTGGAGCCTATGTTATTTGAAAAACAATAGCTCCATTTCAGAAACAAAAGAAATGCCAGTTTTGGCATTTTGGAAGAATGATTAAAATGTTTAAAGTGGTTCCAAGGGCTCTTGAGCCCAGGGAAGTCTTACATGAAGACACATCCCTTAATTCTGAGCAACTCTGGGAGGTAGCTCTCTAGTCTGGGATCAGTTTCTGCTGTGTCTGGCAACAGCCTACCGAGTCTCACCCACCAGATATTCCTGAGGACAAGGAACATCTTAAATCTAAGCTATGATAAAGTGTCTTAGTCTGGGCTCCCGGGAAATAGATTCTGAGATAAAGAATTGTGAGTATAAGGGTTTCATGGAGAGTGCTCTGAGGATCTACACCTGCAAATATATATAAGGAAGGCCTGGACTGAGCAGAGGGAGAAACTGAACCATAATACAGGTGCAATGAGGCCTCGGCCAATTCCTGGGGGCAGATCTGGCTGTGTGCAGCAGGTCCTGAATAATGTCGGTTCATTCAATGTCCTTTCCTTAAAATGTTCATGAGAAAAAAGTTGATTTGCAGCTGGGGCCACTATCTGTGTGGATCTACACAACCTCCCCATATCTGCATGGGTTTTCTCTGAGTACTCCGGTTTGCTCTCTCATTCTAAAGTCATGCACATCAGGTTAATTGACATGTCTACATGGACCCAGTATGAATAAATGTGAGTGTGGGTGTGAGCGTGCCCTGCCATGGGAGATTGTCCTGCTTGGGACTGGTTCCTACCTCACCCCATGAGCTGCTGGGATGGGCTCTGGCCACTCGTAACCTTGAACTAGAAACAAGTAGGTAAAGAATTATCTTACTTGTTTTTATTAATCTTTCTTAAATGTATGTATAGTTCACATTTATTTCAATGTTTAATATTAGAAATGTTTTAACCTTTACTTAGAAGTTTGGTGTTTATTTTGTGATCAGAAATATGCCATAGAAACTTCATTATAATTTATATCAATTAGCCTATAGAAAAAACATTTTTGTTATATGTCGTTTTGCTTAAAGCTGCAGTTTCCAGGACTCTATCAACAACATTAAGTGAAGAATTTGTGTAATTTGTGGGGACAAGTGTAAAATAAAAATGTAGGGCCTCTTGTTCAAAATGCAGGAAAAAGTATCATTAGAGGTACTAAAATGTACGTTATTTTCTTTTTCCTGTGGTCTCTCAAATTGTCATGGTGGTGTTTATTTTCTTCTAAATGTCTTTTTAATGAAAGAAAAAAATAAATTATTAGCAAGGATTTCTACCATTCATCTTTATATTACGCATTGCTGATTTTAAACACAAGTATTAAAAACATTTAACTTGTATGGAGAATCACCAAAATACACACTTTGTATTTTATTACTAATGAATGCATAGGTTTTTGTTCTGACAAGAACAGTGAAAACACTGCACAAAACAAACTCAAATGATTTTATTTTACTTCTTGACATGTGCATATTCTGCATTCTCTACCTTTGGCGAACTGGTGACTAAGAGAACTGAAAGGAAAGGTAACCGTCTGATCATGGTTGGCTCATACAGTGAACTAACATGAATAAGAGGACATGGTAGGGTTCCCTGGTTGTTCATGTTTCTTAGAATGCCATTGCCTTCTTTCTGTGTTTGGAGTAAGTTCCGGTTTGGATGGAAAGTGTGGCCTCTACAGGCTGTTGGCACCCACGCTTACTCAGCTGCAGATGAGATGCTGATTGGTAATCTGCTTTAAGTCTTGCTGAACTCCCACTCATCGTTTATCAACTGGAGTTCTATGGTCATGGGGGCTTGAGAACGGGACAATAAAGAAAGGAGAACTAACACATTGTGCTATCTCTTCTGCTCACGTGCATGCTCCATTGTTCCAGAGAATTTTACCTACAAAACACAGATTCAAAGATCGGATTGTTAAGAATTTCAAGATGGTGACAGCAGAGCATAAAACCAAACCCAGGGTTCTTCTGAGTGTGGGGGTCTTGTGAGGTTCTTCAGATTGCGTGCCCATGAAGTTGGTCTCGTCTGGGAAAGTCTGGAGCTTGGATGGCCCTTCAGAGTTGCTCTAACTAAAGAGGAGCTGGGATTTGAATACCCACGCTAATCAGTCAAAGCTGTGAGCCTGCCCCTGGGAGGAGGCATAACTTTGGGCAAGGCAGTTCTTTACGGCCTAGGGCAATTTTAGTATGGAAGACACCCACATTTGTCAAAACTAGAAGATGGGTGCATGTGCTGCAAGGAGGAGATGCGGACACTGCACCACCACAGTCACTCCATCAAGGTCCGGGCTTGCCAGCACAGGGAGTTTTGAAGTGAGCAGGAACAGCTCTCTATGCTTTGAAAAGCTCTCATAAGAAAGCACCAAGGAATGAATTTCAACATTGTGATTTTAATATTTTTGTTGCAGTGGTCTTTTTGCTTCACATGCACCCATATACCCACACGTGACTACGGAACCAATGGATTCAGAACTCTATGCCAGGAACTCCTACAGTCTTTGACTTTGCTCCCCTGGACCATTCGATTCCAGAGCTCCTGAAGTCTGCAGGAAAACTGTAGGATACCCACAAGTTGTGGTTCCTCCTGTGCCCGGCATATGCCTGTATATACAAACCCGGACACACCACACACCAGTCTTACCCTTGGATCCAGCCTCAGCAGTTTCTTTGTATCACAGCAAGCCTGAATGTGATTCTTTTTTAAAATTCTTGCAACAAAAGCAGATGGTGCAGTTTCTCATTGAGCTAATTCTTGAAGACAACAAACATATATGACTAATATTTTGTGTTTTTAATCTTTTTTGTTTAGAACCTCTTTATGGAAACACGTCCAGCTTACTAATGTAAAACTGACTCACTCATTGACTCATTAGGCCAGTTATTTATTGATCTCCTATTTATCAGACAGTGTGGAATATAGAAAAGATCTCTGCCCTCCTGGAGTTTCTAGCCCAGTGAGGAAAACTGATAATACATAACTAAACAACTCATATACCAGTATAATTACAGTGGCTAAGTACTAGGAAGAAAATGGTTGTGAAAAAGGTAACCAAGAGGGGGGTACTTTGATAACTCTCACCTCTTAGATCTTTACTCCTGGCTTGATTTCCCTTTTAGAAACAGACAATGCAAGCGTTTTTTGTTGTTGTCGTTTCAATTTTATTTTTGTTTTGAGACAAAGTCTCACTCTGTCTCCCATCCTGGAGGGTAGTGCTGCAATCTCAGCTCACTGCAACCTCCGCCTACCAGCTTCCAGCAGTTCTCATGCCTGAGCCTCCCCAGTAGCTGGGACTAAAGGCATGTGGTACCACTCCTGGCTAATTTTTGTATTTTCAGTAAAGACGGGGTTCACCATGCTGGCCAGGCTGGTCTTGAACTCCAGACCTCAGGTGATCTGCCTGCCTCGGCCTCCCAAAGTGCTGGGATTAGAGGTGTGAGCCACCACATCTGGCCTGTTTTAGCTTTTTAAAACCTTAGTTTCGTCATTTGTAAAACTTTAGCTCAGAGGATTGCTCTGAGGATTAGATGGCTTATCTTAGTTCGAGTTCCCTCAGAAGCACACCTTGACATAACAATTCAGGTTTATGTAGTTAATTTGGGAGGTGTAGTTAATTCGGAAATGCAAGGAGGATGGTAGGGAAGTGACACAGCTGCTTCAGGGTATGTTAATGGCCAGTGTGGACAGCTGGGGCTAATCCCACTGGAGACCTAGGGGAGACATGTAAAGTGCCCCTGGGTTGTCCAGAACCTGGCTCAGAGTTGTCCTGCTAATGGGGAAGGAAGTGTGCATATTTACCCACCAACTCTTGTTTATTGTTGGTTGAGGGCTGCTCCCAGAAGTGTTAACACCTTGCACATATAATCTGCCCAGTGAGGGACTGAGCATGCTCCTGAGAAAACCCTCCATGGAGAACTACAGGTGCTGTTGCTGAGTTGGGTTGGCATGCATGGGACGAGACTGCCACAGAAGCATGGTGGTAGTATTGTCAGCCAATGCTACAAACAACCAATGCACATAAAGTGGAACCTGCCCCTTAGAAGGTGCTTAATAAATGAAAGCTATCATTTTCTTGCATTTGGTACTTGTCGATCATGTTGTTACACAAATACACACACACACACACACACACACATCTTATTTCACAGCCTATATTAAAGCTCCTTGAAATTCTTTTCAATATCCAACATTGTTTCTTTCCATAGTGGGTACTTACTGGAGAGACTAAATCATTTCTCGATTTTTGGTTCTTGTTAAAGTCAACTTTATCGAGACATTTTCACATTTTTATTGCTTGACTGTCATCCAACAAGTTAATTGTCTTATCTTGACAGCATTCTGTTTAGAAAAGATAATTGGGGAAAAATAAGCCTAGAAAAGTATGAAACATCAGCTTAGCATTTCAGGAAGCAGAGCAAGACTATTTCATTGTATGCTGGCAAACTGTCACGTTAATGCTGCTTTTTAAAGGGAAATGTTCATGGGGTTTTAAAAGTCTTGAAAGTAAAGATAAGATGTGTTCATTCCACCTAGCAATGGTGGGGAAAGAGTTGAGATGGGCATTCACGCCGCCGCTTATATAGCATGTCATCTCTTCTGTTTTGTCTTCAACCTTCCCTTTAAGGACTGACACAAGGTCAGTAAATGCCTTCAGAAATTTCAAGATTTTAGCCACATTTATTTTTTTAAAAATTCTTTTTGCATAAAATCAGGATGGCTTAATTCACTGTTAGGCCTTGGTTGGCTGTCCAAATATATTCTTCAAAATTAGACCCATTTCTTAAAGATGTCTGGAGCAGTGTCAAAACGGCATCTGAAGCCAAGGCTGGTGTGTTTTTGAAGCTTTACACAGAAAAGATCTCTAAGGATTTCAACTATGCTGAGGCAATATTTCTGTGGAGAAAACTTGTATCCAGGCTGACATTTTCCATCCTGGGTTTTCTACCTGCTGTGATGCGGAATGGCCAAGATATGAAATCTCTGAAGTTGGGGTTATAACAACTTTACTGGCCTCTGAGGGCTTGTTGCTCACAGCCATTGTTCACAGATGCCAGATGATCTAAGAAGATCATGGAAACCTGGCACCTCACTGTTTTTTGGCTAACATCACCAAAGAAAATTAATTGCTATTGTTTTTGGAAACTCTCATCCAATGCACAAAATAGTAATATCAGCAATTATGGTTTTTCTGTTTTTTCTTTTGGGGAGAGGTTGGGGCGGGAAAATGATGAACACTGTGATTTTAATATAGCTGCCCCAAATGGCTGGTTTTGGAGCAACAAAAGGGTGTTACATTCCTGTGGCTGAAAATCTTATGAAGCTGTAAAGCAAAAGCGCCACTAATTTGTCTGAGTTGATGAGATACAACGACCGTGAGCCTCCTGTCTGATTCAACAGAGCTTGAATTTCTGGTAACTCCTAGCCCAAGATTGGTTTGCTCATTAGCCTGTTGAGAGCATACAGCCTTGCGTCAACTAAAATCCTTCTTTTCTGTCAGCTCATGCTTCTTGCAGCCATGACTCACTCCGTTCTTCTACCTCTGATACTTTACCCCAAGCCATCATAGTTCTTCCTCTCACTGTGGCCAGCCATGAGCTTGAATCTCTTTCTTCCTTAAAAATTGTAGCCCCAATTCTATATCCTCCAAGTTGTTCTTTTGGCTCACCCCAGCATTCCGCACAGGCAGTTTCATCCTTGCCTCCTAATGTGCGTTTCATTTGCTTTCTGTTTGTCTATTAGCCGCTTCTGTTTGATGTTTAAGCACAGTCCCAGATCTAATCATCCAAGGTGCTATTGATACAACCGGCACAGTGCTCAATACCCGGCAGATACAAAAGAAACTCCTACTGACAGGGCTAGCCGGGGGAAGTAGGACTTCTCTTCTCCGAATGCCACAGCAAATGGATGCCAATGCTTCATAAAGTCGAGTTAATCCTCCATGTACCCCTATGTACTGGGCATCTGGAAAGCCTAGCGTTTGGTTTCGTGGGACCCGTGTCACTTTCGGTTGTGCTGCCGACCATCTGTTTCCCCTTCCTAACAACCTTGACTGGATTCCTTTTGGGAAATTAGCTTTCTCCCATGGTATTTCTTGGAATGAGGAATATCCAGGCAACTCCCTCCACCACGGATGCAGGTGGGGTCTCTTCCTTCAGCTCCTCCTTCTCATTGCCTCAGAAAAATCAGGGAGCTGGCCAAGAGCCCTGCCTGGGCCAGAGTCTGATTTCTGGCATGCTGAATCTCCAACAGAGACGAAAATGCTGGACGTTCTTCATTCCAAAAGAATACATGAGGTGATCAATTAATTCCTGCTGTCTAGATGTCTGGCATTTTCCTACATCCTATTCTCATCCTGTTTTGTTTCACTTAATTCTCTGACAAGGTTGGTTCTTGTTAGTTGTAACCAAAGATTCTTAATACACACTTTTCTCTATTAGGTCGATTTGCTATGTAAGAGTTAGAAATTTCAAAATTAGCCAAGGCTTGAGTTTTTCCTCCTCAAAAGGAGTTTCCTATAGTGGCATTTGGCATTTAGAAGTATGAGTGAGACAAAGGATGATATTGTTTGAATTAATCCAAACAGTCTACACAGCATTTGAGGATTACTTTGGGAGAAAACAATTGAGTTCTAGGAAATCAAATCCAAGAATAATTTTTTGGTTTGTCTTTCTTTCGCAGTGCAGGCTTAGAATTGAAGAGGGGTCCAAAAATTGCTTATTCATTTAATTTGATGGTTGCATGGATGTGTGGATAGGGAAATGCTGTACTTAAACTACAAGGATCCACTATGGGGCCACTATGTCAGGGAGAGGGACGGCTGGTGGTCATTGTGAGGGAATAAGAAGAAAGTAGGGCGTGTCTCTTGCGCAAGAAACAGACCCAAGAAGCCCTGCAGGAGGCCAAAGAGTTCTTTCTTTCCAGACAGGGCTCTCAGTGATTAAAATCCACATAGGCTTCAGAATCAGGTCTGTTGTCCTTTTAAGGCCAACTGGGAGCAGAGGCCCCTGTTAGTCCTCTTGACAGAGGGTGCAAAAATATGCCAAGGGACCTACAAGCTGCAAAGACCTCTGGAATCAAACAAGTACCTGCTCCTGTAGTTTCTGAAAATCCCACATCTGAACGAGAACGAGGACTGCTGCCTCCAGGGAGGGTTTGCCAGGAAAAACACTGCAGGGCCTCAGTGCAAACAGGACCGCTTAGCAGAGCCCGGTGGATGCGGTGCGGCGGCTGGCCATGGGCAGCGGAGGCGAGGTTGCTGTACAAACAGCCCAATGCTGAGACAAACATCAAACCTGCATCACTACCTCATCTGTCACAAGTCAGCCAGGAAAGGCACTGGGAGCAATGGATTGTTTAAGCTTATATCTCACAGAGAGTGGAGGAAAGGAAGAAACATTGAACTTGATGATTTGGCTAATTTGGTGAAAGAATTAAAATATCCAGGTAAAAATAAAACAACCACAGTGAAACTTAATCTGGTTATTTTCCTTGAAAAATCTATTTTCTACTGTGTGTCCCAAATGAAAATTTGGGATAATTCTTAATTGATGCATGGACTATGTTCCTTTTCAAATTTGTACTCTAAACATTTTCCTCAACAACTATTTTGAGCAGGAGAATATGTGTTACACATTCTGAACTGTGCAAATAATTGATCAAAACTGGATATAAACACAAATGGATAGTAGACACATAGGGGCAATGAAAGTGTCTTGATACTTACGTGATGTTCAGAGAGTCCAAGCCACCATATTGCCAGGCATCTTTGTAGACACCCCTGAGTTTCTTGTAGGAAAGGAAGCATAGGAGGCCTTGACTTTTCTAAGCCCTTGGTTATTTAGGGGCATCACAGGGTGGGGGGTGAGATGGGGAAAGTGAGACTCAGGAGTGGAGGGTTTTTGAGTTACTTGTCTAACGGCAGAAAGGAGGCAACAGCTTTCAAAGGTGTATTCCATTATGTTTCTCAACTCTATCCTGGGTTCTTTTGATAGGTTCTCTTGAAAACAGAGGTCCTTATCCAGAGATGGGAACCCAAGAAACAGAGCATAGCATTGGAAAAAATGTCTGACATAAGAAAGTCAGTCTCCCTTATTTGTGAGGATGAAGCCATTTTTGCATCAAGTTTTGAGTCCAGACTACTTGTTTAGGTCTCGGGGCTTGCTAAAGGTAATTTGGAACCTGTCCCCCAACCAGGCTTTCAGTGTCTGTTGTTGTGGAGTGCCTGTCTTCCCCTTTCTCATGCCCTAGCCCCGGCTGGCCTTGGCTGAAGGTGAATTGTCTTGCCTCTAGGCCTGAAGAGACCCCACCTTACATCTTACAGGGGACACACAGCAAAGCCTGGAAAATCAGTGTCAGAGAGATCTTCCAAAGCTCAGGAGCTGAGGCGGTGACAAGGTTTAGAGCTGGCAAAAAGAGAATGCCGCTAGATGGAGAATGAGGTGGAGGGAGGGCATCAGGGTCAGTGGTGTGCAGGTAAACTGCCTCTCACAAAGCCTCCCCAAAACAGCAACAAAACAAAGTCCTGGTTTGTGGCATTTGCCAATTTCTATGGTGTAGATACTCCTACCATGACCACGGCCCATTTCTAGCTACTGATGATTTAACACCAGCTCACAAAATTCCTAAATATTTAGCAGTTGGCTTTCTGAGCTGGTAGTAGCCATCTCTGCTGGCTCAGTACCCATGTACAGATGGACTCAACTTCCCTTAAGTCACTGCATCAGTGATCTTGGAATTGGAAGGATGCCAAGTCCAAGATGAATGAAACTGACAAAACAAAAACAACACGCACGCACAATTCAAACAACTTCCTAAGTGCTATGGTAAAGGGAGAATAGTGTCTTCTTTCTGAGGTGGGGGGAACACTGTGAAGCAGGGAAAGAGAAGGACCAGAAGGCAAGATGTTTGATCAAGGATACAGTGTAAAATTATCTGAAAAAGTTTACGCATCTTCTATATGCCCTGCATAATCACTATACCTTTACCAATTCATTAGATTTCAAAACAGGCATATTGTCACTATTATTATCCTCAATTCAGGAGTGAAGCGTTGATATTACGGAATGGGGAAAATAATTTTGGGAGTCTGGAAGATGCACTACCACCTCCATTGTCTACCCACTCCTCTGGTATAGAAAAACAGTCTACTCAGGTTTCAGAACTCAGCTCTGTTTCCCCTCTGGGAGCCTTTGCTGACTGCCTTAGACTATTTGTATTACACAAATAGTCTAGTCATTAAATGGATAGAAATCATTAAGGAATAAGGTAAGAGGCAGGGAAGGGCCACTACAAAATTTGACTTCTGGTGCTGTCTAAATCGTTTTGTCTAGGGAGAAAGACTGAGAACTTTGGTTCCCATTTTATGAATTTGCATCAGTAAGCATCCTTGCCTTAGGATATCTTAACATAAGTTTCAGGCTAAGGCCACTGGTTAAGGGGTGAGTTTTAAGTCCCGGTAAGTTGTGCCTGACCACCAATTTTGCAAGGTAATTCTAGGCATAGCAATGCCTTAGAGTAGCCCAGAAAATGACAGTATTGAGGAAAGTAGATGTAAAAATGTAGCTCCAATAAAAATGAAAAACAAAACCAAAACCCTAAATTTCAAAACTCCAACAACAGAACACACTATAACAATACAAAGGCATGGTAGTGATGTAGATACTTACTATTACTTTTATAGGCAAAGGCATTGAAATGTTTATACAAAAGCATGTCTTTCTCTGGCTTATTTCCCTTTGTATTTGCTTGAGGAGTGTGTTTTGGAGAGGAAAGGTGTCAGGATAACCAGATATATGCAATGCCTCTTTGGCAAACAGCTGTCAGGAGTGGGCATTCACACACTTTCTCAGTGACGGTAAGGGCCATCAGTAGAGAAAATAAACTGTATGTGCTGAGAGGCAGCACGAATGAGCTGCCATTTTGTCTTCGTCTTTGCAAAATGTGCATAAAACTAAACAAATATAGATGAGCAATTTACCAAAAGATAAAGAAGAACGAGCGTGTGCTTGTGGGTTTGAATTTATGTTTAGGCATAGACAATGGCTTTTTTTTTCTTTTTTTTTTCCCAATACTAACCTTCTTGTACTATGATGGAAAACAGGTTCAGAGAAACGGCCTCACCACACCCAGTAATGTGCCTAAAATTGGATGGTTCTCTGCTCTCTCCAGACAATGGCTTTTTAGTACTTTTTCTGCTTTTGTTTTCGTGCAATTATAACTTTTTCATTTTCATTGTCTCTCAGCTACCTTTTACCCATCATGTTATAGTTGAACCCAACTTCACAAACAATGTTTGCCAGATATTAATATTCTTGCCAGTGAAAATGAGCTTAAAAATTATGTGGGCAGAGGGCAGAGGAGGCCCCACTGGTTTGTAACTCTGAATTCAAACTCACCTGCTTTAAAGTCTCTTTGGCTTGACCACCTTCAAATAACTTTCTCTGCCTGCTTTGGCCAATATAGCATTTCCAAAATAGCATGAAAAAGTTTTCTCATTGTATTTCAAAACGAAAAATGTTCCATCTACATCTGGAAATACTAAAAATTGTGCTTTCTTACAGTATTTTTTTTACTAGGTATGGACAAGGTTCTGACCCTTATTATTGGAACTCAAATCCAGATGGAGTTTGGTAAGGTTCTAATCATTTGAAGAGTATTCTTTTTTGAAGATTTGTACATCTTTAGGGGAATTTTTACTTTAAAGAAGTTATCATTTGTGGGAGGTCCGTTATGAAGGTTTTAAATATTTTGGGGGAATTTCTTTTTCTTTGAAGATTTCTATAATTCAGTGAAAACATTTGCCAACTGAGATGGTCGCATTTCTCTACTATAAGCCTCTTCTTCCAAAATGAATTAAATCCCTCTTTTAATGTATTGGTTTTAAGTAGGTTTAAGGATTTTTCTTTCTCTTCTTTTCTAACTGGAAACAATGAAAAGACCATTCTTGTGTTTGAGTGAAAGTAAGATTTAAAGATTCAGACTTGTTCAGGGAGACAACCAAAATAGCAAAATAATGAATGCATATGTTAATATCATTGGGTGAAAGACTAAAATAGCAATGATCAAAGAAAAGGGTGGATCAATGTGTGACATTGCTGTCTTGTAACTTACTGTGTCTTTATGGAAGCCTTATTGTGTGCAAATTAAAAAAAAAGGTTCAAAGGCAGTTTTTAAAATGCTTGGTTAAAGGCTAAAGTCAGTATAGTTTAAAAGGTAACTGATCTATAGATGAACTAATGATTACCAACAGCATCTCTTTTTTTCAGTCTGTAGTTGACAGATCCCTCCTTCCTATGCCTACAAGTCTGAAATCTACTGACGTTTCAAACCCTGGCTGAAGGCAGCAGTCAGGAAAACTTCAGCCCCAGAGGTTTCCATTCTCTATACCATCTATTCTTTGGCGCCTGGTGTCTTTTAGGCTCTGACTTTACGTAAGTTCAAGGGCGTCTCACTCTGGTTACCTTGTAAGTGACTTTCCTCAACATTTTCTTTGTGATTTGATATCAATATTGGTTCTCTAGCTACCTGCATTACAATCATCCTGAAGTACATTCAGCATCCAGAAATATTTAGTAAACAGCTACTGTGTGCCAGAAATTATGCTAGGTGATTGAGCTCCCACTCCAGAGAATGAAAAATATGTCCCAGAGGACCTTACCCTGAAATGAAACCTTACCCTCAGATCAAGAACAATTTGGCAAATGTCTTGGGTTCCTCCCGTTCCTCCCATTCCTCCCCTTGACCAACCTCTGATTGCAGTTGCAGCTGGGGAGGACAGTTAAACAGGGGCAGACTCTTCCTCTACCAGGAAGTGCCCTCGCAGGGGCCTGCAGGATGGCTTTTGCTTTCTTCCCCAGCAGTGCTACACCCATGGGAGGCTGATTAGAAGAGAAAAGGTAGCCACGACTTCTGTGGCCTGAAAAACCAATAGGGGATGGGACACGGGAGATAAATACGATAGTCCCTCTTCCTTCAGGGACACACCTCCAAGAGGCATTCTGTACTCTGATCACAGAAATTCCTGCATCATCAATAGAAGGTCTTCAGCAGTGACCTCGATCGTGCCCTTTCATGCTGTTTTCTCCTTCTCTATTTCACTCTTGAGTCCTAGAATCACTTCTTAGACCCATAAGTGACCCCTATTCAGGACTTTGTCTTAGGCTCTGCTTTAAGAGAAACCCTGAGACAAAGAACAACAATAACAAGCAATAATTATATAATATAAGAAGGGATATATGCAACTTATAGGAAACAATTGAGCAGGACAAAGAGACCAGGGTACAGATCAGTGGGTAAAAGTGACATTTGGACAAAGAATGGCAAGAGATGAGTGATTGGCCCAAAATATGTAAAAAGACTCCTTGGGAGGTAGGGGAGATAGTACAAAGGCCCTAAAGCAGGATTCTTCCTGGGATATGGCTGCAGGAGTGAGACCTGGAGAGAGGAGATAAGAGGTGGGGAGGTAGGGAGGACTGGATTGCATAGCACTGCCAGACCATTGTAATGACTTTGAGGTGGAAGCCAGTAGAAAGCTGCAGACTCAGAAACTCCCCCAACAGAGGCTGGGCTGGTCAAGTGTGTCCAGTTCCCTTCCAACTTTCCATTACAGCAAAGAGATTGCATAATTCTATCTCCTTATTTGATGTCTGGCTTCATCCTTTCATCTGTTAAATAGAAATGGCAATACTTGTTATTAAATTTGTGAGATGTTGAGGTCAAGATTCCTGGAGAAAGGCTGATTTTCTAACCTCTATCTTCTTGGTGAGTAATTATTTCCAAACCTCTTGTTTCCATACCTAAGAAAAGTTACCAGATGGAAGAGCTGAGATTCTTTTTGTTCTCAAAAGCTGTTTGATTGCCAAGCTTCTAACAAACATTTTGGAGCATGACAATCTGTTAACAGAATGCTGGATCACAGCCCCAAATGGAGGGAGATAGAGATCCTCAGGTGTACTTTATCTTGGAGACTTCAGATATGCTTCCTCTTTTGATACCTTGGTATTTAATGAAGCACAAGAGCATTAGTGTGTTCTAGCATTTACTCTTTCACATGTTTTGATTGTTCCTACTGAAATTTTAAACTTTAATTTACGTTGCTGTTAATGCATCGGTAGCTTGTTGCTTGCTTGATGTGTTGTGGCATTCATGTTTGTTCTTTTCTCATGGATTCTTTTTTTTTTAAGTGCAAAATATAACATTGACTTTTGTGTAACAATCATTTGAGAAGTTGAAAGTACCCAGGATTGTATCCAAAGCATAACAGTAGAAGAGCTCTGTGGTGTCAATCACATCTGTACCTTACCGTGTCACTCTTCTACTTTTGTTACAAAGTTCTTTATTTTTTACTTTTGCTAAAACCGCTTTTAAATGGGTGTATGTTTCGATACAATTTCATATGGGAAATGATTATCACAAAATATACGTTTAAATATACAGAATTTCTATATAGAAAAGAGCTTTATCTAGTCAGTGTGAATAAGTCCCTGAGTTTTGGATTTTAAAAAGCTAGGAGGATAAAAGTATTATAAGGTGATCTATTATTCTCATGGATTAAAGAACTAGAACAAGACTGAAATGAATTAAAAAAATGATTTACTTTGTTTCTTTTTCATATGTTCTTAAAACACAAAATGATGTTGGTGAACCTAGATAAGGAGATTTGTAATTTGTATTTTCCTGGGAAGTAATCTATCCCTTCTACATTTTAAAATGCATTGATATAGGGTCCTCCATAGTATTTGCAAGTAATTTTAAAATTTCCATATTTGTGATTTGCCATTTTAATTTTCCTAATGGTGTTTATTTATATCTTCTTTTTTATTTTAAATTTTTATTGATACATATTTGTACATATTTATGATATATGTGTGACATTTTGTTACATGCTTAAAATGTGTAATGACCAAGTCATGGTTTTTAGGGTATCCATTACCTCACATTTTTATCATTTTTGTGTAGTAGGAACATTTCAAGTCCTTTCTTCTAGTTTTTTGAAGTATGCAATACATTGTCGTTGGCTATAGTTACCCTACTTCTAACAGTATGTTCGTACTCATTAACCAACCTCCTACCACACAACCTTCTGAGCCTCTGACATCTATTATTGTATGCTCTACCTCCATGAGATCAACATTTTTAGCTCCCACATATGAGTGAGAATATGTGATATTTGTCTCTTTGTGCCTGGCTTACTTTTATCTCATCCATTTTGCTGCAAACGACATGATTTTGTTCATTGTTATGACCAAATAGTACTCCATTGTGTATACATACCACATTTTCTTTATACATTTATCTACTGGTGAACAGTTAAGTTGATTTCATATCTTTGCTATTATGAATAGAACTACAACAAACATGGAGCACAGACATCCCACAGATATACTGACTTTCTTTTCTTTAGATAAATACCCAGTGGTGGGATTGCCAGATTGGTAGTTCTATTTTTAGTTATTTGTGAAATCTCTGCACTGTTTTCCGTAGTGGCTGTACTAATTTACATTTCCACCCACAGTATGTAAGAATTTTCTTCGCATTCTTGACAGCATATGTTATTGTTTGTCTTTTTAGTAATAGCCATTTTAACTGGGGTAAGATGATATCTCCACTGTGGTTTTGATTTGCGTATCTCTGATAACTAGTGATGTTGAACATTTCTTTCTTGTATATCTGTTGGCCATTTGTAAAACTTCTTTTGAGAAATATCTATTCATGTCATTTGTCCACTTTTTAATGGATTCTTTCTTTCTTTCTTTTTTTTTAACTGTTGAGTTGTCTGAATTTCTAGTATTTTCTGGATATTACTGTAGGATACTTTCCAAATATGTTTTACAATTCGACATGTTGCCTCTTTACTTTGTTAATTGTTTCCTTTGCTGTCCAGAAGCCTTTTAATTTAATGTAGCACCATTTGCCTATTTTTGTTTTTGTTGCCTGTGTTTTTGAGGTCCTGTCCATAAAATCTTTGCTTAGATCAATATCCTGAAGTATTTCCTCTGTTTTCTTCTAGTAGATTTATGATTTCAGGTCTTTTGTTTAGGTCTTTAATCCACCTTGAGTTGATTTTTGTAGGTGTTGACAGGGAGGGTAAAATTTCATTCTTCTGCATCTAGATATTCAATTTTCCTAGCACCATTTATTAAAAAGGGTGTCCTTCCCCAGTGCATGTTCTTGAGCCTTTGTTGAAAATCAGTTGGTTGCAAATATGTAGGCTTATTTCTGGCTTCTCTATTCTATTCCATTAGTCTATGTGCCACTTTTTATACCAATAGCATTCTATTTTGGTTACTAGAGTCTTGTATTTTGAAGTCAGGTAGGATAACACCTCCAGCGTTATTCTTTTTTTTTTTTTTTTTGAGATGGAGTTTCGCTCTTGTTACCCAGGCTGGAGTGCAATGACGCAATCTCGGTTCACCGCAATCTCCGCCTCCTGGGTTCAGGCAATTCTCCTGCCTCAGCCTCCTGCGTAGCTGGGATTACAGGCACACGCCACCATGCCCAGCTAATATTTTGTATTTTTAGTAGAGACGGGGTTTCACCATGTTGACCAGGATGGTCTCGATCTCTTGACCTCGTGATCCACCCGCCTCGGCCTCCCAAAGTGCTGGGATTACAGGCGTGAGCCACCATGCCCAGCCCGCGTTATTCTTTTTGTACAGGATTGCTTTGGCTATTTGGGGTCTTTTTTGGTCTTACGTAAATTCAGGATTATTTTTAATAATTCTATAAGAAATTACATAGGTGTTTTGATAAGGATTGCATTGAATCTGGAGATTACTTGAGCAATATGGCCATTTTAATGATATTAATTCTTTCTATCAATGATCATCGGATCATTGTGTCTTCTTCCATTTGCGTCCTCCTCAATTTATTTCTTCACCGCTTTGTAGTTTTCCCTGTAGAGGACTTTCACTTCCTTGGTCAAATTTATTCTTAGTTATTTTTTTGGTAGCTATTATAAATGGGATTGCCTTTTTGATTTCTTTCTCAGTTTATTATTGGCATATAGAAATGCTACTAATTTTGTATGTTTATTTTATATCCTGCAACTATACGCAAATTATTTATTAGATTTAAGAGTTTTCGTTAGAGTCTTTAGGTTTTTTTTTAGACATAAGATCATATTATCTGCAAAGAGAGACAGTTTGACTTTTTGTTTTCCAATTCAAATACCTTTTATTTCTTTATCTTGTCTGATTGCTCTGGGTTGGATTTCCAGTACTGTGTTGAAAGGAACGGGGAAAATAGATATCCTTGTCTTGCTCCAGTTCTAACAGTAAAACTTTCAGCTTTTCTCCATGCAGTATAATGCTAGCTGTAGGTTTTTCATATATAACCTTTATTATGTTGAGATATGTTCCTTCCATCCTTAGTTTGTTGAGAGTTTTAACATGGAGGGATGTTGATTGTTATCAAATGCATTTGCTGCATCTATTGACACAGTGGTATGGTTTTTGTTCATTTTGTTGATGTGATGTATCACAATTATTAATTAGCATATGCTTAGTTGTCCTTGCATCCCTTGGATAAATACCACCTGATAATGATGTAACATCTTTTTAATGTGCTATTGGATTCAGTTTGCTAGTGTTTTGTTGAGAATTTTTATATATATGTTAATCGGGGATATTGGCCTGTAGTTTTCTTTTTTTTGTTTCATTTTGCCTAGTTTTGGTATCAGGGTAATGCTGGACTTGTGAAATGAGTTAGAAAGAATTTCCTCCTCTTTAACCTTTTGGAATAGTTTTAAGAGAATTGTTATTAGTTCTTCTCTGTAAGTTTGATAGAATTAGGCAGTGAGGCTCTCTAGCTCTGGACTTTTCTTTTTTTGGGGAAAGTTTTTATTATTGATTCAATGTTGCTACTCATTATTGGGCTATGTAGGTTTTCTATTTCTTCCTGATTCCACCTTAGTAGGTTTTCAGGAATTTGTCTATTGCCTTTAGGTTGTCTAGATTTTTAGTGTATTATGGTTCATAAAAGTCTATGATGATCTTTTGCATTTCTGCAGTATGAGTTGTAATGTCTCGTTTTTCATTTCTGGTTTTCTTTATTTGGGTCTTGTCAAATTTTTTCTTGGTTAGTTTAGATAGTGGCTTATCAGTTTTGCTTATTTATTCAAAATATCAACTTTTGTTTCATTCATTTAGGTTTTCTTTTAGTGTCTATTTGTCTAGTTCTGCTCTAATCTTTATTATTTCTTTTCTTCTACTATTTTTAGATTTGGTTTGTTCTTGCTTTTCCAGTTTCTTGACATACATCACTAGACTATTTATGTAAAATCTTTCTATTTTTTTTGATGTAGGTATTTATTGCTATAAAATTTCCTTTTGGCACCACTTTTGTTGTATTTCATAGGTTTTTGTATGTTGTGTTTCAATTTTTGTTTGTTTCAAGAATCTTTTATGTAATTCCCTAATTTTTTCTTGACGCAGTGGTCATTCGGGGGCATGTTGTTTAACGTCCATGTACTTGTACAGTTTCCAAAGTTTCTGGTATTGGTTTCTAGTTTTATTACATTTTGGTCTGAGAATATACTTATGATTTCAATTTTTAATAATGTGTTGAGACTCTCTCTGGGTTCTAACTTATGGCCTACCCTGGAGAATGTTCCATGTGCTAATGAGTGTATTCTGTAGCTGTTGGATACAATGTTCTGTAAACATCTGTTAGGTTCATTCAATCTAGAGTGAAGTTTAAATCTAATATTTCTTTGTTAATCCCTGTCCACATGATCTGTCTAATGATAAGAGTGAGGAGTGGGGTGTTGAAGTCTCCTACTATCATCATATTATAGTTCTTCACTCCCCTTTGATCTAACAATATTTGCTTTATATATCTATATGCTGTAGATTTGAGTTCATATGTTTAGAATTGTTACATCCTCTAAATTGATCCCTTTATTATTTTATAATGACTTTCTTTGTCTCTTTTTACTGCTTTTGACTTACAGTCTGTTTTATGTGATATAAGTAAATTTATTTTTCCTTGCTTTTCATTTCTATTTTCATGGAATATGTTTCTCATCCCTTTACTTTCAGTCTCAGTGTGCCTTTATGGGGGAAGTGAATTTCTTGTTGGCAGCACATTATTTGGTCATGTTTTGTTACCTATTCAGCCAATCTGTTTGTTTTAAGTAGATTGCTTAATCCATATATATTCAAGGTTGTTATTAATATGTGTGAGCATATTCTTTTAATTATATTAATTGTTTCCTGGTTATTGTATATATCCTTTGTTCTTTTTCAGGTAGAGTTTAAAATTGTGGTTTTGTGGTTTTTCTGTAGTTGTAACATTTGAGTTATTTATCTTTCTTATTTGTGTGTTTGTTTTTCCAGTGACTTTTATACTTCTGTGTATTTTAATGTAGATATTATTCTTTTGCTTTCAGGTAAAGAACTCCCTTAAGCATTTCTTATAGGCCAGTCTAGTAGTGATAAATTCTCTCAGCTTTTATTTGTTTGGAAAATACTTTATTTCTTCTTCGTTTATGAAGGGTATTTTTTCTGAGTATTATATCCTTACCTGGCAGTTTCTTTTCTTTCAATACTTAGAATATATCATCCTATTGTTTTCTAAACTGTAAGATTTCTGCTATGAGATCTAGTTTTAATCTGTTGGGGGTTCCTTTAAAGGCTTTTATACACTTATCTCTTGCTGTTTTTAGAATTCTCTCTGTCTTTGTTTTTTGACAGTTTGTCTATAATGTATCATTGAGAAGACCTTTTTGATTGTATCTATTTGGGGATCTCTGAGCTTCCTGTAACTGGACGTCTAAATCTCTTGGTGGAACTGAGAAGTTTTCAGCTGTTATTTTGTTCAGTAGATTTTCTATGACTTTGACCTTCTCTTCATTTTCTGGAACAAGCAAAATTTAAATCTTGGTCACTTTATGGTATCCCATATGATACCTAGGCTCTATTCGTTCTTTTAAATTTATTTTTAAATTAACTTTTGTCTGATCTGGTTATCTTTTTTTTTTTTTTTTTTTTGAGACAGAGTCTCACTCTGTCACTAGGCACCAAGCTGGAGTGCAGTGGCACAATCTCAGCTCACTGCAACCTCTGCCTCCCAGGTTCAAGCAATTCTCCTGCCTCAGCCTCCCAAGTAGCTGGGACTACAGGGGCACTCCACCATGCCCAGCTAATTTTTGTATTTTTAGTAGAGACAGGGTTTCACCATATTGGCCAGGATGGTCTCTATCTCTTGACCTCGTGTTCCACCCACCTCGGTCTCCCAAAGTGCTGGGGTTACAGGCTTGAGCCACCGTGCCCGGCGATCTGGTTATTTCAAAAGACCTGTCTTAATTTTTTCTTTGGTTTGATCCAATCTCTTGTTGAAGACTTTGAATGTATTTTTAATTTGATTCAAGAAATTCCTTAGTTTCAGGATTTTTGTTTGGTTCTTTTTATAACACTTACCTCTTTGGTAAACTTCTCATTAATATCCTCTATTGTTTTTTCTGTCTTCTTTATATTATTTATCTGTGTTCTCTTGTATCTCACTTAGATTTAAAAATATTAATATTTTGAATTCTTTTTCTGTCATTCCATACATTACTTTTTCATTGAAATCTATTGTTAGTGAATTCTTTTGTTTCTTTGGAGGTGTCATATTTTCTTGCCTTTTTGTGTTACTCATGTATATTGACAACTACACCTCTGCTGTAATAATCACTTCTTCCAATTTATTGAACTTGCTTTCATACAGGAAGGCTTTTTTTCTCAAGATGTATAGGGCACTGATTCTGGGTGTGTGCCATTGTGTCATCTCCACATAATGTTTTTGGAAGTAAGCAGCATCAATGGTGTCTGTGATTTCCTTGGTGGCTTGTTAGTGGAGGATGTTGTGAAATATTGCTGGAGATGGGGATGCCATGTGCCCAGCCCTCAGGCCCCAGTAGTGGTAGTGGTGGGCTGAGCATGCTTGTCCTTAGGCCCCAAGGCAGTGTACACTGACATTAGTGTTAGTGGGATAAAGAGGGGTAATTCTTGGGTCTCCAGGCAGCTTTCTCAGAGTGGGAAGTTGGGCAGGTCCTTGGGCACTTGGGAAGTAGATGTGGTGTGGGCAACTGAAGTAGCATTAGCATGACAACCCTCTGCCTCCCATGCAGTCTATGCTGGTGTTTGTGGTGGCTGTGACAGGCTAGGCATGCCAATCACTGGTCCCACAGGTGGCATGTGTGGGTGGGTGCCAGCTGTGGTGGTAGCAATGGGTTGACTGAACCTGTCTTTAGGCCCCTTGGAGGAGTACTCATGTACCAATTGTGGTTTATGGGCAGGGTGATTCCCAGGCCCCCACACAGCATGCTTGAGCATGTGGTGGGACTGGAGCTGGGCTGGGTTGGTCTGTTTTCAGCACCCTCAGTGGTGCATGTGGGCACTGGCTATGGGGGACAGAGGATGGGTATTTCCTAGGCCCCTGCCAGAGTACTTTAGTGGAAGCTGCAGCAGCTACACTGTGGTGCTATTACTGGGGAAGGTGGGGTTGCTTTCAGTGTCAGCAGCTGTAGGAAGATGGCTGGGAAATACATGCTTCTGTCCCAGGTGGTGGCTGTGGAGGGAGAAGCTTGGCCTTTAGGTGCTTGAAAATGTGTAGCAGCATCTTTGCTTGGGGTTACGGTCATTGCCTGTAGTGGTGGCAGCTGTGGATCAGGGAGTCTATTTTCAGGACATATGAAAATCCATGGTAGTCCCACTGCTGGGAGCTGCAGAGTTGCAGCCAATGGCTCATTCTTCAGCCCTGGTAGTGGCTGTAGATGGGGGATACATGAGGATCTAGGGATATGGAGATACAGGGGCTGAGCTGTCAAAATGCTGGTGTGCTGTAGCTGCTTAAAGCCCACAGCTTATATGGGACTCAGCATGAACTTCTGCTTTGGAGTAATGCTATTGTGTGATGCCCTGACAGCTTCTTATGTTACTCTCAGTGCTTGAGAGTGTGGATGGGCTCTCTCATGGCTAGGATTGCTGGAGTTGCAGTGGAAATGTGGACCACTGAGGCTCTCTCACTTACACTTTCTCCATCCACTTGGGGAGCTCCTCTGGGATCCCAGCTTATCCCAGCTGAGCAGGCTGCCTCACTTTCCACTCCTACCTTGACTTAGGTGTTCCCTGTTACTTATCTGTTGAGTTACAGTGTTCTTTCTTAGACGATCTATTCAAAGTGTAGTTATCTACTCACTATTTTTGTTCTTCTCTGTGCAGAAGGTACCAGATAGCTCTACTCAGCCATCTTGTAGCCCCTCCTATATCTTTTTAATTTTTATTAAATTTTTATAATTTTTATCTTGGTCAAACGTGCAAAAGGTTGTATACTTCATTGTGTTAAATTTTTTTGGTTTTATTGAATTTTGATTTTTTAATTCACACTTCAGGCTTTGATATTTATTCATTCTGTCCTTGTAGTTTTGCTGCATTTATTGTGCTGTTACTTCCTGTGCTTCTTTGTTTAACATATTAGTTCATTTATTTATATCCCCACCAGCAATGCACAAAAGTTCTAATTCCTCCACATCCTATCAACACTTGTTACTTTCTGTTTTTTGTTTTTTTTTAATTATAAATATCCTAGTGGGTGTAATGTCTCATTGTGGTTTTTATTTGTATTTTCTTAATGAATTCTGTCTGTTGATCTGTCTAATATTGACAGTGGAGTGTTGAAATCTCCCACTATTATTGTGTGGGAGTCTAAATCTCATTTTAGGTCATTAAGAACTTGCTTTATGTATCTGGGTGCTCCTGTGTTGGGTGTGTATATATTTAGGATAGTTAGCTCTTCTTGTTGGATTGATCCTTTTACCATTATGTAGTGTCCTTCTTTGTCTCTTTTGATCTTTGTTGGTTTGAAGTCCATTTTATCAGAGACTAGGATTGCAACCCCTGCTTTTTTTTGTTCTCCATTTGCTTGGTAAACCTTCTTACATCCCTTTATTTTGAGTATATCTATGTCTTTGTACGTGAGATGGGTTTCTTGAATACAGCACACCGATGGGTTCTGAATTTTTATCCAGTTTGCCAGTCTGTGTCTTTTGATTGGAGCGTTTAGGCCATTTACATTCAATGTTACTATTGTTATGTGTGAATTTGATCCTGCCATTTTGTTACTGGCTGGTTTTCTTTCCCATTAGTTGACTCATTTTCTTCATTGCATTTTTGGTCTTTGTCCACTGGTTTGCTTTTGCAGTGACTGGTACTTGTTCCTTTTCATGCTTAGTTTTTCTTTCAGGAGCTCTTGTAGGGCAGGTCTGGTGGTGACAAAATCTCTCAATAATTGCTTATCCATAAAGGATTTTATTTCTCCTTCACTTACGAAGCTTAGTTTGGCAGGATATGAGATTCTGGTTGAAAGTTCTTTTCTTTAAGGATGTTGAATATCGGCCCCCATTATATTCTGGCTTGTAGGGTTTCTGCCAAGAGATCCACTGTGAGTCTGATTGGCTTCCCTCTGTGGGTGACCTGACCTTTCTCTCTGGCTGCCCTTAGCATTTTTTCCTTCATTTCAACCCTGGTGAATCTGATGATTATGTGTCTTGGGGTTGCTCTTCTTGAGGAATATCTTTGTGGAGTTCTCTGTATTTCTTGAATTTGAAATTTGGAGTGCCTTGCTAGGCTTGGGAAGTTCTCCTGGATAATATCCTGGAGCTTGTTTTCCAGCTTGGATTCATTCTACCCATCTACCCATTGTATTCAGGTACCCCCATCAAGCATAGGTTAGGTCTTTTCACATATTTTTATTTCATTGAGTTGATCTTCAATCTCTGATATCCTTTCTTCTGCTTGATCGATTTGGCTATTAAAACTTGTGTTTGCTTCATGTAGTCCTCGTGCTGTGTTTTTCAACTCCATCAAGTTGATTATGTTCTTCTCTCAGCTGGTTATTCTACTTAGCATTTCGTCTAACCTTCTTTCAAGGTTTTTGGTTTCTTTGCATTGAGTTAGAATGTGTTCCTTTAGCTCAGAAAAGTTTGTTATTATCCACCTTCTGAAGCCTGTTTCTGTCAATTTGTTGCACTCCTTCTCAGTCATGATGTGATCCTGTGTTGTTGAGGAGTTGTGATCCCTTGAAGGAGAAGAGGTGTTCTGGTCTTTGATGGTTTCATCTTTTTTTTTTTTTTTTCCCATCTTTGTGGGTTTACCTGGCTGTGTTGTCAGGGAGCTCCTTGATGAGGTCACTTGTCTGCCTGTGGAGGCGCTACTGGGTTTCTAGGGACTCCTTCAGGTTACTAGGGAAGCTTCCTGTGTCTTTTTTGTTTATACTGGGAGATTAGGCCCGCCTCTTCCACTGACCTGTAGGCACTTCTGGGTTGTCAAGAACACTGTCCTGTTGCTATGTGGGCTTCCTGTGTTTTTTTTTTAAAACATGTAGCCCAGTCCCACCCCTCTAGTGGCGGGTTGTGCCCTTCCTCCACTGGGCTGGATCATTCAGGGTTCAGCTCAGACTGTGGCACTGGCTCCGCAACCCACTATAGTCAGAGTTTCAGCCCTCTGGGATTTGTGGGGGAGAGTAGGGACCCACCCAGCAGCACCCGACCGCCTCCCCCTTTCCTCTCTCTCCAGTCATGGGGTAGGGGTCCACACAGCTGCTCCTGCTTACAACTCCCTCTCTCTATGGGCGGGGGGAGGGGGCAATAGCTCAGTCCACAGGTTCTCCCGGCTGCCTTTTGGGCTTATGTGTCTGTTTAGGTCTGTGTGCAAATCTGGGACACCGTCCTGGATTATTATTCAACTCCGCATTTGTAATTCCCGGCGCTTGACTGACAAAGATCCCTGTTCTGTGTATTGCTGAGACTTTGCGGGAAGCACTGTATCTGGACTGGAGCGCTAGAGAGGGAGCCTCCGACTCACCGGTCAGATGCACTTTCCGGATGAAGCAGCACCCCTCCCCTTGGTCTGCCGTGAGTGGGCTTTGCTCACCATCGGACCAGACATGTTGAAATGCACCTGGTACCTCGGTTGGAGCTAGGAGATCTCTGGATTTCTGTGTCTCTCTCTCTGGGTGTTGTGAGCTGGAGTTGTATCTATTCAGCCATCTTGGATCCCCTCCCCTGTATTCATTTTTGTATGTGGCATTAGGTAGGATTCAGATTTATTCTTTTGCTTGTGGATATCCAGTTACCCCAGCATTATTTATTGAAAAGATGATTCTTTTCCAAATTGAATTGTCTTGATTCCATCATTGATAATCAATTGACCAATAATGTGTGGGTTTATTTCTGGAATTTTAATGCTAATTCATTGATTTGTATGTCTATGCTTATGCCAGGAACACACTGTTTTCATTTTTGTAGCTTTTTAGAGAGTTTTGAGATCAATATTAGAAGGAAACTGCCATAGCAACCTCATAAACCACATCTAAAAATACCTTATACAACTACCATTATACTTTTTTGGGGGATTGGGGGAGACGGAGTCACTCTCTGCCTCCCAGGCTGGAGTGCAGTGGTGCAGTCTTGGCTCACTGCAACCTCCGCCTCCTGAGTTCAAGCAATTCTTCTGCCTCAGCCTCCCAAATAGCTGGGATTACAAGTGTGCACCATCACACTCAACTAATCCTTTCTTACTTTTTGCCTGGTTGTTCTGTGCTTATGCATTACTGACAATGAAGTACAGGTTGATCATCCCAAATCAAAGAATTCAGAATCTGAACTACTTCAAAATTAGAAATTTCTTGAGTATCAACATGATGTGCAAAGGAGCTCATTGGAGCATGTTAATTTTGATACTTTTGGATTTGGGATGCTCAACCAGTAAGAATAATGTGAATATTCCAAAATCTAAAAAAATCTAAAACTTGAAATGCTTCTAGTCCCAAGCATTTTGAATGAAGGACAATCAACCGATTTTAAAATTGCCAATTAATATTGTTGAATTGTGTATTCCTCCAATTTTGTCAGGTTTTGCTTCATGTGTTTTGGGGCTCTTTAGTTAGGTGCATATATGTTATAATGGTTATATCTTCTTGACAGATTAACAATTTTATCGTTATAAAATTTTCTTCTTTTTCTCTATTTTCAACTTTTGTCATAAATTCTATTTTGTTTGATATTAGTATAGCAAGTTCAGTTTTCCTTTGGTTACTGTTTGCATGGAATATCTTTTTCTATTCTTTGTGTATTGTAAATAAACTCTTTCAATATATTTGTCTTTGAATCTAAGACGAATCTTTTATAGATTCCAATCTCTTTATTAGATTTTTTTTTTTGAGACGGTTTCACTCTTGTTGCCCAGGCTGGAGTACAATGACAGAATCTAGGCTCACTGCAACCTCTGCCTCTCGGGTTCAAGCAATTCTCCTGCCTCAGACACCAGAATAGCTGAGATTATAGGTATGAACCACCATGCCCAGCTAATTTTGTATTCTTAGTAGAGATGGGTTTTCTCCATGTTGGTTAGGCTGGTCTCAATCTCCCAACCTCAGGTGATGCACCCACCTCAGCCTCCCAAACTGCTGGGATTACAGGCATGAACCACCATACCCAGCCTCTTTATTAGAATGTTTTGTCCATTTACATTTAATATAATTACTGATGAAAGAGGACTTACTTTTTTCATTTTGCTGTTCGTTTTTTATATTTCTTACATCTTTTTTGTTCCTCCATTTCTCCATTCCTGCTTTTTCTGGCATACTAGATAATTTCTAGTGTACCATTGTCATGCTCCTGTAATTTATTTGACTATTTTTTGAGTTATTTTATTGTGGTTGCTCTCATGATTACAATTAACATATCAATTTATAGCCATCTATTTCATATTAATGAGAACTTTATTTCAATAAGATTCTGCCAAATTTTATATATCCACTTATTTTTTGTTGGGCATTTGAGTTGTTTCTACATTTTGGCTTTGGTTGATAATGCTGTTATGAACATTGCAGTACAAGTATCTGTTTAAGTCTTTGCTTTCAATTCTTTTGAGTATAAACTTAATCGTGAAATTTCTGTATCATATGTTAATTCTATGTTTAAAAACAACAAAAATGTCATTTTTATACAGATTTATTTTTCCTTTTTATACTGTTATGATAAAAAATTACATCTTTGTGGCCATCAGTATAAATTTGTAATTATTGCTTTATGCAGTTGTATTTTAAATCAGATAGAAAAAAATAGTTTTGAAGAAAATTTATACCATCTTCTATATTTACCTGCATAGGCAACTTTGTTGGTGTCCTTTATTTTTTCATGTGAATTCAAATTACAGTTTTGTGACCTTCCCTTTCAGTCTGAGGAATTTCCTTTAGTTTTTCTTGTTGGGGAGGTCTACTAATTATACATGCCTTCAGTTTTTGTTTATCTGTAAGTGCCTTGATTTCTTTCATTTTTGAAGGATAGTTTTGTTAGATATAAAATTCTTTACTAAAAGTATTATTATTTCAGCATTTTGAATAAGTCATCTGACCATCCTCTAGCCTTCATAATTTTTCCTGATAAATCAGCTATTTATCTTATTAAGGGTCCTTGGTCATGATGAGTTGCTTCTCTCTTACTGCTTTTAAGATTCTCTCTTTGTGTTTGTCTTACCAGTTTGATTTGGTTTGTCTAGAGGTTGATCTCTTTAGCTTCAATCTTATGTAAAGTCCACTGAGCTTCTTGGATGTGTAGATGAATTTTTTTTTATATAAAGCTTAGGGATTTCTAAATTAGGAATCTCTAATTTAGCCATTATTTCTTCAGATATTCTTTCTGTTACTTTCTCTCTCTACTCTCCCTTTGTTACTCCTATTATGTGTATGTTGTTATGCTGGATGGTGTCCTATGGTTCTCTAAGGCTCTGCCCACTTGTTTTTATTCTTTTTCCTTTCTATTACTCAGGCTACACTATGTTATATTTTAAATTTTAAAAATCTAATTTATTTTTTAATTTTACAAGTAATAAATGTACATATTTACAGGGGGTACACAGTCATTTTTTGATATATATAATACTTAGTGATCAGATCAATGTAGTTCACATGGACATCATCTAAAATATTTATCATTTCTTTGTGTTGGGAACACTCAATATCCTCCCTGTAGCTATTTAAACTATATATTATTAACTATGGTATTTGTGACTATTACTTTGGGTTTGAAAATAAGGCATGCTCTTTCTTTGCTACATTCAGGATTCTGCATATGTCTTAATATAATGTTTAGTTCATATAGGCTCTAGCTTTGCACAGGTGTGATTCCTTTTAAATTGTTGCTATCTAAAAGGAATGTTTAAAAGTTTTTCTCAGTAATTGTGGGTTTGTCAATTTTTCTTCTGATTTATATAATCTCTGTTTTATATACTTTAGTGATATATGATTAGGTATATCATGATTAAAGATTGTAGCATATTTTTATAAATTTTATCTTTTAATCAGTATGTGCCATTCCAAATTATTTATTTTTTTAAATTTTTATTTTTAATTTTATTTTTTTAAATGTATATTTCTGAAATGGGCACTAATGGGAGCACTGACTGCCCTTGCCAGTAAATCAAGACCAGTAGATTATTCTCTCCGAGTACTCTAGCACACCAGGACAAGAGTTGTGTCAGGATATGACTCTAGTCTCAGCATATTTATTTTATATAATGTATTTTGTCTAAATAACATTTATATACTTCCTTTGCATTAATATACACAAATGAATTTAAATATCCATTAAATATGCATATATACATACATAATTTTAAGATTTCATTTTGTATTAAATGTATCTCTTATAAATATTATTTAACTAATTTTTTTTGGTCTAATATGAAACTTTCTGCTTTTGAATAAGTGAGTTTATCTAATTTCCAATTGGTTTTGAAAAGCTTAAAACAAATTTTTGTTTGTACATTCATTCATTCTCTCCATTTTTAAGCTGAAATTTCTATTAGGTGGATACTGGAATTTCTGATTCTATTGTAAATATATCCTATCATTTATTTCATATTTTGAGTCTTTTGGTATTTTGCGATCTGTTTCATGAGCGTTCCCTGGCTTCACATTCCAGTTCACTAATTGTCTCTATCTATTTTGATAAATTTAAAAAATGTGGTAAAGTATATATAACATAAAATTTGCAGTCTTAACTATATTTAAGTGCAAATTTCAGTGGCATTAAACATATTCACAGTGCTGTAAAACTATCTATTTTCAGAACTTTAAAAATCATCCCAAACAGATCTATGTACCTGTTAAGCAGTAATTCCCCATTCTTTACAGCCCTCAGCTCCTGGTAACCTCTATTCTACTTTGTCTCTACAAATTTGCCTATTCTAGAGTACCTAATGTAAATAAAATCATATAACAATTTGTCCTGTTATGTCTATATATTTTACTTAGCATAATTTAATTAAAGTTCATTTATTTTTTATCATGTATTAGAATTGTATTATTAAGACTAAATAATATTCCATTGTAAGTTTATATCACATTTTATTTACCCATTTATTTGTTAATGGACATTTGAGTTGTTTTTGACTTTTGGCTTTGGTTAATAATGCTACTATGAATATTTTTGTCCAAGTACCTGAATCTCTGCTTTGAATTTTTTTTGGTATATACTTAAGATAAAATTGTGGAATCATCTGGTATTTCTATGTTTAAATTTTTAAGGAACCATCACCTATTTTCCACAGACTGCACTATTTTACATTTCTACCAGCAATGCTCAAGGGTTCCAGTTTTTCAACATCTTTATCAATCCTTGTTTTTTATGACTTTTTTTTTTTTTAATTTTAATAATAGCCATTCTAACGGGTGGGAAATGATATTTCATTGTGGTCTTGATTTGCATTTCTCCAATGGATAGTGGTTTTGACAATCTTTTCATAGGTTTCCTGGCCATATGTTTGCCTTCTTTGGTGAAATGTTTATTCAGATTTGTTGCCCCTTTTAGTATTGAGTTATGTGTCTTTATTTTGTTGAGATGTAGGAATTTGTTATATATTCTCAATATTAATCCCTTATCAGATATAATATTTGCAAATATTTTCTCACATTCTATAGGTTGTTTTTTCCATATATATGTATGTGTATATATATATATTTATTGTACTTTAGGTTCTGGGGTACATGTGCAGAACATGCAGGATTGTTGCATAGGTACATACATGGCAGTGTGGTTTGCTGCCTCCATCCCCCCATCACCTATATCTGGCCTTTCTCCCCATGTTATCCCTCCCCAACTCTCTACCCCGTGCTGTCCCTCCCCTATTCCCCCCCAACAGATCCCAGTGTGTGATGCTCCCCTCCTGTGTCCATGTGTTTTTATTGTTCAACACTCGCCTAGAGTGAGAACATGCAGTGTTTGATTTTCTGTTCTTGTGTCAGTTTGCTGAGCATGATGGTTTCCAGATATCCATGTCCCTACAAAGGACATAAACTAATTGTTTTTTATGGCTGCATAGTATTCCATGATATATATGTGCCACATTTTCCTTCTCCAGTCTATCATCAATGGACATTTGCATTGGTTCCAGGTCTTTGCTATTGTAAACAGTGCCGTAATGAATATACGTGTGCATGTATCTATATAATAGAATAATTTATAATCCTTTGGATATATACCCAGTAATAGGATTGCTGAGTCAAATGGAATTTCTATTTCTAGGTCCTTGAGGAATCACCACACTGTCTTCCACAATGGTTGAATGAATTTGCACTCCCACCAACAGTATAAAAGTGTTTCTATTTCTCCAAATCCTCTCCAGAATCTGTTGTCTCCAGTTTTTTTAATGATTGCCATTCTAACTGGCATGAGATAGTATATCAATGTGGTTTTGATTTGCATTTCTCTAATGACCAGTGATGATGAGCATTTTTAAATGGTGTTGGGAAAATTGGCTAGCCATGTGCAGAAAGCAGAAACTGGACCCCTTCCTGATACCTTACACTAAAATTAACTCCAGATGGATTAAAGACTTAAACATAAGACCTAACACCATAAAAACCCTAGAAGAAAACCTAGGCAAAACCATTCAGGACATAGGCATAGGCAAGGACTTCATGACTAAAACGCCAAAAGCATTGGCAACAAAAGCCAAAATAGACAAATGGGACCTAATTAAACTCCAGAGCTTCTGTACAGCAAAAGAAACAATCATTAGAGTGAACCGGCAACCAACAGAATGGGGAAAAATGTTTGCAATCTACCCATCTGACAAAGGGCTAATATCCAGAATCTACAAAGAACTAAAACAGATTTACAAGAAAAAGCAAACAAACCCATTCAAAAGTGGGTGAAGGACATGAACAGACATTTTTCTATAGGTTGTTTTTTTCTACTGTTTTGATAGTGTCTTTCGATTCACAGAAATTTTAAAATTTGGTGTAATCTATTTTTTATTTTGTTGTGTGTGCATTTGGTGCCATATCCCAGAAATCTTTGCCAAATCATAGGTCAGGAGGCGTTTCTCCTGTTTTCTTCTAAGCGTTTTATAGTTTTTGCTGTTACATTTAGGTCTTTGATTCAGTTTGAATTGATATTTAACTATTATGTTAGGTAAGAACTCAAATTCATTATTTCCATGGGAATATCCAGTTTTCTCAGCTGTATTTGTTCAAAAAAAGACTGTCCTTTACATCAAATGTTTTTAGTTTCCTTGTGAAAAATCACTTAATCATATGTGTGGGGATTTATTTCTGGACATTTTATTGTTTTTAATTTGTTTATATGTCTGTTTTCATGCCAATATCACAGTATTTTGATTAATGTACCTGTCACGTAAATTTTGTGATGAGAAGTGTGAGTCCTCAAGTTTTGTTATTCTTTTTCAAAATTGTTTTGGCTATTTGGGGTCTCTTACACTTACATATACATTTTAGGATAAGTTATTCTATTTCTTCATAAAATACCATTGGGATTCTGATAAAAATTACATTGATCTGTAGATTATTTTGAGTAATATTATCATCTTCACAATATTAAGTCTCTCAACCCATGAACAAAAGATATTTATCCATTTATTTATGTTTTAATTAACTAGTTAATTAAATTTATTTTAGCAATGTTTTATAATTTGCAGTGTATAAGTCTTTCACTTCACTGGTGAATTCTTAATATTTTATTTCTTTTGATGTTATTATAAACAGAATTGTTTTCTTCATTTTTGGGAGCTACTGTTTGTTGCCAATGCATGCAAAGCAACCAATTTATGTGTGTTGATTTTATATTTTGCTACTTTGCTGAACTTCATTATTAGTTGAATAAAGTTGGTTGTTTTTGGTGAAATCTTCAGGAGTTTCTAGACGTGAGATTATATAATCTATGAACAGACATAGTTTTACTTCCTCCTTGCTAAATTGGATGGCTTTTGTTTCTTTTCCTTGTCTAAAATTGCTCTGGCTGGAACTTCCAATACTATGCTGAAAAGAAGTGGTCAAAGTGGGCATCCTTGTCTTGTTTCAAATCTTAGAGGAAAAACTTAAGTCTTTCACCATTGAGTATAATGTAGGCTGAGAATTTACCATATATGGCCTTTATTATGTGAAGAAGTTTCTGTTTATTACTGATTTATTGAGTTGTTTTGGGTACTGAATTTGTCAAATGCTTTCTCTGCATCAATGAGATAATCATGTGGTTTCTTTCTTTCATTCTGTTAATGTGGAGTATTACATCAATTGATTTTTTTATGTTGAACCATTCCTGCCTTCCAGGAATAAATCCCACTTGGCCATGATGTATAATCCTTTTAATATGTTCCTGAATTTAGTTTCCTAGTCTTTTGCTGAGGATTTTTGCATCAGTGTTCGTATGGGATATTCGTCTGCTTGTAGTGTCTTTTTCTGGCTTTGGTATCTGGGTAATGTTAAGCTCATAAAATAGGTTAGAAAATATCTCTTCCTCTTCAATTGTTTTGGAGAATATTTTGATGAGAAAGATTGGTGTTAATTCTTCTTTAAATGTTTGATAGAATTTGTTAGTGAAACCATCTGGTCCTGGGCATTTCTCTGTTGGTAGTTTTTTGATTACTGATTCAATTTCCATATAAGTTATATGTCCATTAAGATTTTCTGTTTCTTCATGCATCAGTCTTGGTAGGTTGGGTGTTTCTAGAAATTTGATCGTTTCACCTAGTTTATGCCATCTGCTGTATACAATTTTTTATAATACTCTTTAATAACCTTTTTTTTTGTTTCTGTAAAATCAGTAGTGATGTCCCCATTTTATTTTAGATTTTGCTAATTTGAGACATTTTTGTTTCTTAGTCAATCTAGCTAAAGGTATGTTAATTTTGTTAATCTATCTGAAGAGCCAGACTGGTTCATTGATGTTAGCTATTGTTTATCTATCCTCTAATTTCCTTACCTATACTCTTGTACTTGAACAGAAACTGCTTAAAATGTTCATTTTTTTTTTTCACACTTGAGGAGAGGGGCCTGTAAATTATTATCTGGGGATGAAATCTTGCCTGCCACTTATTTTTTTTGTAAATGAAGTTTTATTGGAATATATGCATGCTCATTTGTTTATGTACTGTTTTCACCACGTTGCAGTGGCAGAGTTGAGTAGTTCTAACATGGACCGTATGGCTTCCAAAGCCTAAAATATTTACTCTTTTGCTCTTTACAAAAGAGTTTGATGACTTCTGCTTTAAGAAGCTTTCAAATGGATTTATATCTAAAATGCAGCAGTGGCCAAATTTATAGTAATGATTTCTTTTGCCAGGAAGGTGGAAGGTTCCCATACTGTAAAACATTTGCAGACTTTAATACGTCTCTGTCATGCCTTGTTTAATAGACAGACAAGCATAGAGAAGGCCCCATGTGGCAGTAAGGGAGGTGGATGCTGTAGGTGTATCACAACACTGGGCAGCATATTCCTAACATTAGGAGATTATCTGTTTAGCTGGAGAAAGGACACCAGCGTTAGTTAAGAAGGAATATTTAGCAGCATTTAAACAAAAGCTATTTCACATGTCACTAAGTATACTGTAGGAATTTCCTGAAAGAAGGGGCATCCCTTGGTCTAATAGTTCAGGGGATTTTTATTGGTACAATGGAAAATTATAACCTTCATTTTATCCTCAAAATATGTCAAAAATTATCTTGAGACATTGGGTACTAGGACTGATAGGTGTCATGTATTTACCTCATTTGAAAAACACATTTCAATAACAGAGTGAGACTCTGTCTCAAAAAAATTCAAATGTCTTTTCTAAAATTGAAAAAAACCTACTATTTCCAAATAAATAACCTTTGCAAACTCGAGCCACGTTTTTTTCCTTTCTTTTAAAGTTCAGCTTAATATAATTGAAAACTGAAGTCTGAATTTCCAGACCTGTAAGGAGTAAAAGAGAGACAGGACAGATAGAAATAATTGGCAAGTAGGAGTTACTGGGCGTTGGCTCCATAGGGAGATGATGGTGGTTTCATAGAAGGCAATGGTGGACTCTTAGTCAACTGAAGCTTGGGTAGGACTTAGCTGCATAACTAAGAAGCTGAATCTGTTTTTTTTTTTTTTCTATAACATAAAGAGTGTGAAAAGGCCATTTTACATTCAGAGAGTGGCTTCTCTTGGAAAATATCCCTGAACATACCATGGAGCAGTGTCAACTGTAATATAAAATGTCCTAGAAATCTTGCAATTTATGAGTTTAATGGCACACCTGAGGATTACGAGGTTTTTTCCATCCACTCATAATAGCCAAGTGACTGATTTAGCAGAGAGGAAGCAAGATGAATAATCTTGATCACCTCTTAACATTTTTCCTGTCTTGCTGACTTCAGAGATTTAGGGGTGCAGCATTTGCAGGAATTGTATGTCTTTTTGGTGATACTTTAAAATCAAACTCAAAAGATTAAGAGGAAAAATGGTTATTAGATAGGTATAAATATGCCATTATTTGCAAATGGTATTACTTTGTGGATAGGTAAGCTCTTCATTGTTTATCTGTTTTTAAGTTTAATGATCTGCTTGTAAAGGTGTAAGGACTTATTGCCATTGTGCTTCCTCTCTGTTGACACCATTAGCCTGAGAACTGAGGACAGTGCACAGCTGTATATAAGTTCAAGTTCTGCATCTACTTATTATTATGTTTATTATGTGTTAAGTTCTGGGGTACACGTGCAGATCTTGCAGGATTGTTACATAAGTATTCATATGACATGGTGGTTTGCTGCCTCTGTCCTCCCGTCACCTACATTAGGTATTTCTCCTAATGTTATCCCTCCCCAATCTTCCCACTCCCCACTATCCCTCCCTTAGCCTCCCACACCCCAACAGAGCCTAGTGTGTGATGTTTCCCTTCCTGTGTCCATGTGTTCTCATTGTTCAACACCCACCTATGAGTGAGAACATGCGGTGTTTGGTTTTCTGTTCTTCTGTCAGTTTGCTGAGAATGATGGTTTCCAGATTCATCCATATCCCTGAAAAGGACATGAACTCATCCTTTTATACAGCTGCATAATATTCCATGGTGTATATGTGCCACATTTTCTTTATCCAGTCTATCAATGATGGGCATTTGAATTGGTTCCAAGTCTTTGCTATTGTAAACAGTGCTGCAATGAACATATGTGTGCATGTGTCTTTATAATAGAATGATTTATAATCCTTTGGGTATATACTCAGTAATGGGGTTGCTGGGTCAAATTATATTTCTGGCTCTAGATCCTTGAGGAATCACCTCTACTTCTTAATTTCCCTTTCCACCCTTCAATTGTGTTTGTTTGTTTGTTTTAAATCTGTAAAGTAGGAATAATAATAAAGTTACTATTCCTTGTAGGGTTTTGAAGGGTTTTCTTGAGATAATGTAAAGTAGCAGGCATATAATTAGCCTAAATGTAACTCAACCACGTTTGTTATTTTAATATACACATCACTACCCATCTCTAGAGCACAGGATTACCAGAATACAAATGATTTTGAAGATTCATGTAATATTCAGACATTGCAAAAATCTCATTTGTGAAGCTCCCATTGCAACCTGTATGATTCTAACAATGCCAAAATAGTTTTTCAAACATTTCCAGATATTAAGGAATTTTACACTGTTGTCTCATTTTTGTAAATGTCTGCATTTGTCTTTCTCTCTCTGTTTGTCTCTCTCAAACCATCTGCATTTATTTATTCAGTAGATAAAATTCAGAAGAAATGGATGCTGTAGGAATATTTATGTGTTTAAAGGTTGTGGTTGCCCCATTACAGTTAATCACCAGCAGCCTCAGCACAAAGTCAGAGACTGTAGAAAGAGGAGTCATTTTTTTCTCTGATTTCAGGATACATCTCTGGAGTGTTTCTGGAGTAATGGATCTAAAATAAAAATTTTAAATGCTGGCTTTTAAGTGTCAATTTTTCTTCAGGACTGTTATTCTCTCCTCATAACCTTTTATTTCACTGGGTTCCAAGGAGCAGACAGCTTCGGCTGCTTGATTTGGCAGATCAATGGGGAAGGACAACTAAAGAAAGTTTTAAGGTATCTTTTATACCAAAGTGCCTCACTTCTCTTTCATTGTAGCTAGGAGCACTAATGCCATACCCTAGTTTCTCACCTCTATTCTTATTATACTTGCTTTCTAGATGGCTATTAACTTAAATACCTGAGTTTATGTAGTTTATCTAGTAGATAAACTATCTGGATGTATTTTTGCATCACTTACTTGCATAATAGTGTTCAAAAATTTTTGTGAATTTCAACCACAGAAAAGACACAATAGGGCAATTCTCAAAGGAAAAAAATAGAAGTAACCAAGTACGAGAACAGTAAAATATCTTTCTGACTGTTAATTTGGCCAAGAACAGAATGTGTGTGTTATGGTCTGAATGTCTATGTCCCTCCAAAATTCATATTTTGGAACTTAAACCCCAAGGTGATGATATTAAGTAGTGTGGTCTTTGGGAATTGATTAAGCTGAGAGGGCTTTGCCCTCATAAATGGGATTAATGTGGGTATAAAAGAGAAATCAGAGAGCTACCTGGATTTTCCATCTCTTTTGCCACCCGAGGACATAGTGTTTGTCTCTTTTGCCCTTTCTGCCATGTGAGGACACAACAAGAAGTCGCCATCTTGAAAACAGAGAGCAGCCCTCACCAGACACCAAACCTGCCAGTGCCTTGATCTTGGACTACGCAACCTCTAAAACTGTGAGAAATAAGTTTCATTATTTATAAATTACCCAGTCTGGGCATGTTTTTAATAGTAGCAGGGATGGACAAAGACAGTGTGTAACACTCAGTAACAACAAACTCCAAACAAATGGGCACTCTGACATGTGTAGTGCAAATTCACACAAATTTTGTAGAGCGATTTGGCAATATATATCAAAATCTTAAAAAACGTCTAGACACTCTATTTTAGAAATTAAGTGTATGAGAGTAGTCTGCAGGAAGTTGTATCTATAAATTTGTTTATCACAGTTCTGTTTATACTGGAAGATAACCCTCAAGAAATGTTAAGTAATAATGGGATTACAATTCCATGATAAAATTCTGTAAAGACATCAAAATTACATATTATAGAAAAATAGAAATGTTTATGAAATGTAAAGGAAAAATGTTATAAAACAGTTTTTTATTTCAAGCCCATTTTGGCTAAATTT
This sequence comes from Aotus nancymaae, assembly GCF_030222135.1. Classification (NCBI taxonomy): domain Eukaryota; kingdom Metazoa; phylum Chordata; class Mammalia; order Primates; family Aotidae; genus Aotus; species Aotus nancymaae. The sequence continues at coordinate 3,804,434 of NW_026988412.1, read as the reverse complement.
ATATATTTATGTTATATTCTGTAAAGATTTATATTGACATGTTCACACAACTGTATATAATGGGAGTTGCAGTAATGCTAATAGAATTTCCTGACTTAGCCATATATTTTTCAGTTTGCTACAATAAACATATGTTTTTGCTAGATGGGTAAACAAAGGTGCTTTTTTAAATTTTAAACAAAAGACATCAGTAAGATTATCTTATTTTTCAATCAGATTCTAAGCTCTCTGGGGCAAGATTCAGGTTATGATGTATCAGATAAGAAACATAATAGATAAATCTAATCATCATAGCAGCTAATTTGTTTTTCAGCTAAGTGGATTATTTTTCTAAAGCAGTCTGGATGAATTTTTTTAAGGAATGATCAACTCTTTAAAAAATTTAAATTTTTCTTTTGTTGGATAAGACTAATAGCATTGATGCTATTATAAAGGATAAAAATCACAGAAAAATTGGTTGAGCTTGTTGGAAAAACGTTTACGGACAAACTATATTTTCAAAGAGCTCTGACTGACATTGATGCAAACTTTAAATCTTTCTTGTTGTTCTGGGTGCTCTTTCATGAATGAAAAACAAAAACAAAAACAAAAAAGCCAGATATTCCCGCTCACCATCTCCCTAAAACACCATCTCCCATCAGTTCCTGAGTTCTAGGTAAAAGGTGCCTCTTGAATATTTGTCGAATTTTTAATATTTCTCCTGAAACAAGATGATAGGGATGCAAATAATTTTCTTAACAGGTGTTGCCTAGAGGTCTACTTTCTAAGTAAAATGTTTGTGTTAGTTGCCTAAGAATCAGGATGGTGTTTTCTATGCCCTGAGTATAGGAATTTGACCAATGAGAGAATCTGGCTGAATAGCTTGAGTTTATTAATATTGGTGAATCTTTTTAGGTTTGGGATAGCTTATGCTATAGTTCTTTTCCAAGGAAATTGAAGAATTATATAACATTTTGTTTATTGGGTCCCTGGCTCTCCTCGAAGTTGGGTCTTTGCATTTTTGCAAGGTGAATGGAAAAGTATGTGCTGAGAATTTCACCATGTTTTGGAAGAAACGCAGCAAGGAGGAAAAGAACTCCTTTGTTTCCACCTCATTTCTTTGAAGGAAAACCCGGAATATCTGAGGGTGTAAACTGAGAAGAATCTGCTTGTCTATTCCCTACTCTGGAGTTCACAAAGGATCCAAATCTACTGTTCTCTTCTGGTACTCTTAACTTGCACATATTGGAACGTTTTATGGCACAGGAGTGGTCAAGCTCTCCTAACAAGGACAAGCCCTTATTAAATAATTCACTGTGGTTTGGAAATAGTGAGGAAGCCATCTTCTTTGTCTTCTTTTCTCTAAAAATAAAATTTTATCTGATTTCGTATTAAGGACATTTGGGCTTTGCTTTATTACATTTTATACTTTAATAACTTCAAGCTCATGACAGTACATGTCTAGTCTTGCAAACAACATGAATTTGTTAAACTAAACTTTAAAAAAATTCAGCATAACTGGCCATCTTTCATTATAAAATAATTCTTCTCTCAACTCAAGCCAGTTGCACTGTGTGGGGTATGTGTTGTGTTTGTGTGGTGTGTGTGTGTGTGTGTGTGTGTGTGTGTGTGTGTGTCTATCTGTCTTTATGTGCTGCCTGAAACCCATATGTCCTTCCTCAGGATAGAAAGAATTTTAAACTCTAGGTAATAAATATCGAACTTTCAAGACCTAAACTGGAAATGCCACGTCTGACATGTCAATTGTTTCTGGACTGTGCTTCTACAAAACACAAAGCACGTATTTCCTAACCACAATTGAAACCATTTTAAAATAGTGTTTTTGGAGGAGTGAATCTGTGTGGAACTTCCGTAAGCTATTTTTAGGACAGCTGTGAAAATCCTCCATGTTCTATGCATTGGATTTTTTTCCCTCCTTCCTCCAAAATATCATCTTCAGGTTAATGTCACAGAAATTGGGACAATTTGATGTTTGAGAAATAGTAAAATAGCTCAAGGAGATATTAGATACCAACCCATACCATGTTGTTTTCTGAGGGTGAAAGAAACTAGAAGGAAGTTTGATATTATTCTCATTCCATGAGACAACCCTAAGAACACAAACCCCAAACTACCCAGGTAGGCCTTGCATTTTGGGGAGACCACCAAAAGAACTGGAGCCCACTTCCTCTGGTGATTCAGTAAAGTGAACAGCCCCTCCTGAAGTTTTTGTCCAGTGGCCCAGAATCTAAACATGTGCTCATACCCAGCTCTTTGTCTTTAATCCCTGAGTCTTCCGTGTGACTCATTCTGAAAGTCCAGGTGTGGAAGGGAGAGGTGCATGGAGGAAAAAGCCAGGCTCAGAATTTATATTTGTCTAATGCCACATGTTCCTAAGCTATTTCTGGCCTCTTTCAAAACTGGTCTGCACAGATATTAATCTCTGTGACCATATGTCTGAAACATTTCACCAATGGGTAACAGCTGAAAGCAGTTGGTGAGGCTCTGTGGGATCCATGTTAGGTGTTGTAAGTATGGTCAGAAGAGGAGCCTGTGTCTGGGGCTTATGGGAAACTAATGAGAAATGCCTGTATCTCCTCTTTATTATTTTTGAGCTTGGCTGCCTGACTACCGATTTTAGGCCCCAGGTAAGTTTATTCCCAAAAGTAAGGGGTGGGATGGATGGTATGTATGGATTATCTCAGGCATGGGATGAGATCAAATGAAGTTTTCATGCGATCATCCTGTTAACTTGGAGTACTTTTTTTTAACCTATGTCATCACAACAACAACTTTTTTTCAAATCATGTTTCCCCAAAAGTATATTATGCAAATAAAAATCTAAAACCGGAGAAATACACTGTACCTAAGATCACCTCTTATTCCATATAAGTAGGACTAGTTTTTAATTGGCTCTTCCAAATGTTTAATTAATTTGGGGAGGGTGGTCATAAAAATGATACATATATACCTTTAACATTTTCATTTAACGTAAGGTGTGAAACTATGAACTTATTTTCCAGTCTTTCAATGTAAGGCCAGGCCTTTACTTTGAATAGGTGGTAGCTGATTGAAGTTCTACTTTGTGTTTCTTGCAAAAACCACACCAATAATATATCTTCTGCAATTTCCAGTTTGGGTTTTTCTAAAGCAAAGCAAGAATTGAAATCTGTGTGCAAAGACATCTGAGTGCAGAATCATCTTGTATTTTGACAGTACATATACCACCCCAACCTTAATTGTTTCTGGCATAGCTAATTCGAAGTATTTTGACAATTCAACTTTATTTAGTCTCTTCAAAATATTCAATTAAGTGTTTACGGATACAATGCTCCTTTTCTTTCCCCACTCAAATTTTGTCAATGTGTACAATATTTAGTTAAACTTAATAATGACTACAGTAGTATGAACTACTTAGAAAGAAGCACAACTAATACTTGTAAGTTGGATGTAGGGGGCCTTGTGTATTAGAGAGTAGTTGTCTAAATCTGAGCATTCTGAACCTATGGACACCAGTCAGTATGTTAGAGGGGTTGGGAAGAATTAGTTAACTTCATGAATCCCTAGAGCAAGAGCCTGTTAAGATGATGTATTTCATAGAATGGACTAAATAATGCTGCAGCAAGGAATACTTCCCAAATTGTCATGGCTTGCGATACATCTTATGTTTTTCTCATGTTTTATGTCCATTATTGATCTTGCCCTGGTACCCAGCCTGATGCAGCAGCCACCCTCTGGAGCATGCCTCATCACGGTGGCAGAGCTTGTTGCAAATCAGTGATTCTACCTGGGAGTGACACATAACTCCACTCACAATTCATTGTCCAAAATAAGTCAATGATCACACCTGACTTTAGTGGGACAAATAGACACTATCCTACTCTGTGCGTAGAAGGAAGAAAGATGAAACTATGTGGTGAGTGGCTGTATGACTACCATAGGTAACATTTTGTTTTTTTTTTTGAGATGGAGTCTCACTCTGTCACCCAGGCTGGAGTGCAGTGGCATGATCTCGGCTCACTGCAACCTCTGCCTCCCAGGTTCAAGTGATTCTCCTGCCTCAGTCCCTCCAAGTAGCAGGGATTATAGGCACCCACCACCATACCCAGCTAAATTTTTGTATTTTTAGTACAGATTGGTTTCACTATATTGGCCAGACTGATCTTGAACTCCTGACCTCGTGATCCACCCACCTTGGCCTTCCAAAGTGCTGAGATTAGAGGTGTGAGCCACCACACACTGCCAGATAGCTTTTGTTTTAATATTGTACATTAATAGCTCTTTGAAGGTACTTACAATCAGTAAGCTAAGTGATTGCTTTATAGCATAACGCTAGTGAATCCACTAAGACAACCTTGCGAAGTTGGTACTATCATGCTTGTTTTACAGATGAGAAAATGAAATATACATAGGATAAATACTTGCCAAAGATGGATTGGCAGTAATCACTTGAGCTCAGTAGTTTGATGCCAGGGGAACGTTCTGAGCACCTATTCTGCAGCTTCCTCTAAGAAGAAAGATTTGCAACTGGCCTCCAGTAGACACATATTTGAGTGATAAAGTCAGCTGCAGTGCTGGGTTCAGCTTAGTCATGAACAATCCCAGGATTTCCTTTAGCGTTACTTTGCTCTACTATTTGCCCCAGAGACAATTTAAGAGTCATTGTCTCTATGTTTAACCAGGCTTAAGTCCCAGACAGTCCAATATAGCAGACACAAGCCCCACGTGACCACGGAGTGCTTGAAATATGGCTATGTTGAATTGAGATGTGTTATAAAATACATTCAGGATTTCAAAGACAGTATGAAAAAAAGCAGTGTATCTAGTAATTTTTCATACTGCTTATATGAATGACAAGTGTACATATATTGAGTTAAGTAAAATACATTATTAATATTAAATTTACTAGTTTTTAAAAACCTTTTTGAAGGTGTATAAATATTTTAAAGGTACATATGTAAATCACATTATATTTCTTCTTTTAAGTTTTTATTTCAACAGTTTTTTGGGAAAAGGTGGTTTTTGGTTACATGAATAAGTACTTTAGTGGTAATTCTGAGATTCTGGTGCACCTGTCATCTGAGCAGTGTACACTGTACCCAGTGTATAGTCTTTTATCCCTCCCCCCCTTCCCACCCTTACTACTGAGTCCCTCAAGTCTATTTTATCACTGTTATGCCTTTGTGTCCTCATAGCTTAGCTCCCACTTATAAATGAGATCATATGATATTTGGTTTTCTATTCCTGAGTTACTTCACTTAGAATAATAGTCTCTGGTTCCATCCAGGTCACTGCAAATGTCATTATTTCGATCCTTTGTATGGCTGAGTAGTATTCCATGGTGTATATAGACCACATTTTCTTCATCCTCTTGTTGGTTGATGAGCATTTAGGCTTGTTCCACATTTTTGCAATTGAGAATTGTACTGCTATAAACATGCATGTGCAAATGTCTTTTTTATATAATGACTTTTTTTTTTTTTCCTCTGAGTAGATACCCAATAGTGGGATTGCTGGATCAAATGGTAGATCTACTTTTAGCTGTTTAAGGAATCTTCATAGTATTTTCCATAGTGGTTGTACTGGTTTACATTTCTACCCAGTACAAAAGTGTTCCCTTTTCACCACATCCACGCCAGCATCTATTTTTTTTTTAATTTTTAAATTCTTTCCATTCTTGCAGGAGTAAGGCAGTATCTCAGTGTGGTTTCAATTTGCATTTTACTGATGATTAGTGACGTTGAGCATTTTTGTGTATTTTCGATGGCATTTGTATATTTTCTTTTGAGAATTGTCTATTCATGTGCTTTGTGCACTTTTTTGAGGCGGTTGTTTGTTTTTTCTTGCTGATTTGTTTGAGTTCTTTGTAGATTCTGGATATTAGTCTTCTGTCAGATTTATAGATTATGAAGATTCTCTCCCAGTCTGTGCTTTGTCTGTTAACTCTGCTGATTATCTCTTTTGCTGTGCAGGAGCTTTTTAGTTTAATTAAGTCCCGTCTATTCATCTTTGTTTCTGTCACATTTGCTTTTGGGTTCTTGGACACGAAGTCTTTGCTTAAGCCAATGTCTAGAAGGGTTTTTCTGATGTTATCTTCTAAAATTTGTATGGATTCAGGTATTAGATTGAAGTCTTTGATTCATCTTGAGTTGATTTTTGTGTAAGGTGAGAGAGGCTTCAGTTCCGTTATTCCACAGGTGGCTAGCCAATGATCCCAGCACCATTTGTTTAATAGGGCGTCCTTTCCACACTTTATGGTTTTGTTTGCTTTGTCAAAGATTAGTTCACTGTAAGTATTAATATTTGGCTTTATTTCTTGGTTCTGTATTCCGTTCCACCACACCTGTTCTATGTGCCTCTTTTTACACCAATACGATGCTGTTTTGGTAACTATAGCTAGGAGTATAATTTAAAATTGGGTAATATAATGCCTCCACATCTGCTCATTTGCTTAGTCTTGCTTTGGCTATGCGGGCTCTTTTTTGGTTCCATATGAATTTTAGCATTGTTTTTTCTAGGTCTGTGAAGAACGATGATGGTAAATGTGAAATGCATTTAATTCGTAGATTACTTTTGGCAATATGGTCATTTTCACAATATTGATCCTACCTATTCATGAGCATGGGATATGTTTCCATTTGTTTGTCTTGTCTGTGATGACTTTCAGCAGTGTTTTGTGGTTTTCCTTGTATAGATTTTTCACCTCCTTGGTTAGGTGTATTTCTAAGTGTTTTATTTTTTTGCAGCTGTTATAAAAGGAATTGAATTCTTGATTTGTTTCTCAGCTTGGTGGTTGTTGGTGCATAGTAGTGTCACTGTTTGTGTACGTTGATTCTGCATCCTGAAACTTTACTGAATTTGTTTATCAGGTCTAGGAGCTTTTTTAGATGAGTCATTAGGGTTTCCTAGGTATATGACCATATTACTGGTGAACAGTGATGATTTGTCTTCCTCGTTACCAATTTGGATACCCTTTATTTCTTTCTCTTGTCTGATTCCTCTGGCTAGGACTTCCCATACTGTGTAAGTGGTAAAAGTGGGTATCCTTGTCTTGTTCCATTTCTTAGGGAGATTGCTTTCAACTTTTCCCCCATTCCGCATAATGTTGACTGTGGGCTTGTCATAGACGGCTTTTATTACCTTGAGGTTTGTCTCTTCTATGCCAATTTTGCTGAGAGCTTTAATTATAAAGGGATGCTGAATTTTGTCCAGCACCTTTTGGCACCTATTGAGATGATCATCTGATTTTTGTTTCTAATTCTATTTATGTGATGCAGCATATTTACTGACTTGTGTATGTTAAGTTATTCCAGCATCCCTGGTACAAAACCAACCTGACCATGGTGTATTATCTGTTTGATATGCTCTTGGATTTGGCCAGCTAGTAGTTTGTTGAGGATTTTTGCATCTATGTCATAGCTATATTGGTCTGTAATTTTCTTTCTTTGTTATGTTCTTTCCTGGTTTTGGTATTAGGGTGATACTTACGTCATAGAATGATTCAGGGATGATTTCCTCCTTTATCTATCTTTCAGAGTCATTTCAGTAAGATTGGTGCCAATTCTTCTTTGAATGTCTAATAGAATTCAGCTGTGAATCCATCTGGTCCTGGGTCTTTTTTTTGTTGGCAATTGTTAAATTGTTTCAACCTCACTACTTGTTTCTGGTCTGTTCATGGTTTTTATTTTTTCCTGATTTAAGCTAGGAGGGTTGTATATGTCCAGGAATTTATCCATCTTCTCTAGGTTTTCTAGTTTGTTTGCCTAAAGGTATTCACAGTAGCCTTGAACGGTCTTTTGTGTTTCTGTGGTATTGGTTGTAACAACTCCCATTTCATTTCTAACTGAGCTTATTTGAGTCTTCTCTCTTCTTTTATTGGTTAATCTCACTAATGGTCTATCAATTGTGTTTATCTTTTCAAAGAATCAGCTTTTCTTTTTTTTGATGGAGTCTTGTTCTGTTGCCAGGCTGGAGTGCAGTGGCACGATCTTGGCTCACTGCAATCTCCAACTCTCTGTTTCAAGGGATTCTCCTGCCTCATCCTCCTGAGTAGCTGAGATTACAGGCACGCACCACCATGCCCAGCTAATTTTTGTATTTTTAGTAGTGACGGGGTTTCACCACATTGGCCAGGATAGTCTCGATCTCCTGACTTCATGATCCATCTGCCTCGGCCTCTCAAAGTCCTGGGATTACAGGCATGAGCCACTGCACCTGGCCCAAAGAACCAGCTTTTTGTTTCATTTTTTTTTTGTATTTTTTTTTATTGTTTCAACTGTATTTAGTTCTGCTCTATCTTTGTTATTTCTTTTCTTCTGCTGGGTTTCGGTTTGGTTTGTTCTTGTTTCTCTGGTTCCTTTTCAGTACTTAAGGGTTAAATTAAACTCAGAAATCAGAGTCTGTGTGCACTCTGACCTCAGAGATGATGCTGTTTCACCCAACCTTTGCTGGATTTGCATTCCGCTTTGGAATGTCACATCTTGAGAATTATCTCTTTAATGGCAAAAGTGCCAATAAGCCTTTCCTAGTTTTCTCCATTGTGAAAGTATTATCTCCTAGATCATAATGCATATAATACCCATGCAAATGTATTTTGGGTGTAAAGGGTGAAAGTTAGAAAGTATCCAGTTGGAATTCCATGTAAAGTCCACTGAATCTGGGGAGGCAGAGAATGGTCTACTTACCATAGCTTTCTCCTCCCCTGAATTCTCCGCCTTCCATTTAATTTAGTACTCAGGGGCTAAATTAAACTCAGAAATCAGTCTACACACACTCTGACCTCAGAGATGATGCTGTTCCACCCAATCTTTGCTGGATTTGCATTCTACTTTGGAATTCCATATCTTTAATGGCAAAGTGCCAATAAGTCTTTCCCAATTTTCTCCATTGTGAAGGTAATATCTCCTAGATCATAATGTATGTAATATCCATGTCAACATATTTTGGGCGTACAGGATAAAAGTTAGGAAGTATCCATTTGGAATTCTGTGTAAGGTTCACTAAATCTGGGGAGGCAGAGGAAGCTCTATTTATAATAGCTTTCTCCTCCCCTCAATTCTCCACCTTCCATTTAATTCCTCAGTACCTTCTCTCTTTATCCCAGGCTTTTGCTCAAACCTGCCATCTTCTCTATTAGGTAAAGACATCTGGAAAATTTTTTCCAATCCGTCAGTTCCAGACCCTCTGGACGGTCAGTCAGGGAGTTGACTGCAATGATCTAGTTGCCCAGGGGCCTGTTCTGCCCTTCTTGTCTTCATGGTTGCAAATCAAGTGCCCCTGTGGGTCCCCAGCATGTGAGAGAAGGACCTCATCTTTGTCTTGGTGACACACTGCTTTCCAAGGATGTCTAGGGTCTCCTTTTGCTGACAGCCTACACAATGGAGGAAAATTGCTTCTCAGAACATGACTTGCCCCTACAAAGCCAAATGGCCTCTCTGGCCCTTGTTTGGGTTTTGTGTTTTGAGCTGCATGTTGGATTAGCCAGCTGCTTCTTCAACTCTGCTCCCTCTGTCCATCTTTTGGATAAATCTGTTAGTTCTTCAGACCACACAAGTGAAAAGGGTACTTGCGAATAACTCCTCTGCCCTCTGACTTCACTTTAACAGCCCTCCAAGGAGATTAGGTCGCAAGTTCACTGATGGCAGGAAAGGCTCGCTGCAGGTCTGAGCGATCCCACACATTTACTGTGCAATTCCCAATTCATAAAGAAGCCACAGTGCCTTGAGAGCCCAAAGACTTTTCCATGTGTTTGGTATTTTTAGTTCTAAGCACTGTCTTCAGCAGGTCTCCAACATGTGTTTGAGAATGACCCAGTGGTCCCATATTAAGATAATTATTTTAACTGCTGTTTTGAAACACCACAGCAGTGTACCAAGAAACTTCCTACCCAGCAACCTGCACAGTTGGTTAAGCAAAAATTGATCCCTAGTTAATCAAATGAATCTAATAAGTTGTAGATAAATACATGATTTCATCACCTACAGTATGAGCACCCAAAGAGAAATAAGTGACCTCACTAAAGGTGTTGATTCTTCCGATAATAAATGGTGCAGCCATATGCATGTGCGCAGCAACCCATGATCTCACAAGGCATGCTGCTATAATAAAGTGAAACAATACGCGAATGCAGGAGGGAAAATGCTACCCATAGCGAGCGTGACTACCTGGAATATGTCTTAACAGACTAAAACATAAATTAGCCTCTATAAATCTCATTGCTTGTTGCTTCACTGACATACATGTCCTGCCAAAATATGACATTCTTGAAAGGGCTGTATAAGTAGATTAAATGGTTTTTGTCCTTGGGAATGTGGAAGCCTTTATTTGTTTTGTTAAGAGACTTTTAAATATCCTCAGGTTATGCGTCAAACAGATGTCCAGGGTAAATGCTCCTGACCCATTTAAACATTGCTTAGCTTGAATTAAGGTCCAGTTTCTGCAGCTTGTGTATAGTTCGACTCACTGGGCAGCACCTGACAAAACTGTGAGGCTGGTAATGCTAGATTTGATGGCTGTATGGTGTGACTTTTAATGGCAGGACTGAGGAAACTAAGATAAATTAAAACCTAATTGGGTGCGTTAACAGTTTTAGCAGTCTTCACATATGGATCCCATGAGGACACTTTAAAAGATGTTACAGTTTAGCTCCTGTTGCAAGGCTTAGCTGCACAATGAGACCTGAACAGTTGTCTTTCCAATCCATTTCACAAGGTTGAGTTTCTTTATATTTTAAAAGTTGTATTTACTGAGTGCAAATCACATTTGCCCTTCATCCCCAACTGGTTCAGTGTATGATGAGGGGGCTTAGGATGTAAATGTCCCAACATGAAAGCCATCGAACATTCATCAGAGTGGGGGATTCCTACGGTGATCGCTCCATGCTAGAAAGTGCTCTTCAGGAAGAGATTTCAAGGAGTCTCAGTTGCCTTAAAGTAAGGGCCTCCATTGCTCACCTGCAGTCAGAGTAGCTCTAACCTGCAGACTCTGTTTTGTAATTTGAGCTCACCTCTCAAAGAAAAACACTCTCTGTGTGCCTCACAGTGCAAACAAAATCAATGCTATTTGAGTATTCCGCCAACTCTAGACTCTATGGTTTTTCTGTCATTGCTAGAGTCCATTCCACTGACTTGGAGGAAGCTGAAGAAGGCAAATGACTAGACAAAGCTTTTTTTCAGGGTCTTCAAAACAGATTCCTTTCAACTTCAAGTAAGAGTTCAGTGTCAACAGAGCACTGATGCCTATATAAAGGGACAGGGAAAAGATCGGAAGAAGAGGCCCTTTGTTCTTGCAATTAGAGAAAAAGCCTGGGAAGTGACTTATTGGTGTGTTTGGTGGCATTTCCTAAATGTAGGTTTTACATGGCTGATGGAATTAACTCACAAGTCTTGTTTCTTATAAAAGACTCCTTGAGGGTGACGGATGCAGGGTTTCACTATTGTTTCTGTGAATAAAAGTTTTCTGAGTTTTTCCTCTGATTTACCCAAAGAACATGAGGACTATAGAAAGGAATTAATTTCTTAACCAGTTTGAATTCACTTAGGACTCTGTTAGTAGCAGAGCAATACTAATGTGCACTAATAGAGAATTTCAAAAGTTCTTTTACAAAGTACCAACTAGAGACAAGTTTATCCAATTGGCTCGAGTCAGCTGGAGTTGTCTAATATTTTGAATAATGTTCCTATAACCATTTTGCATTACCAAATTTTTTGGCAAAATTGAAATTCTCTAGTTGGGTAGCTGGGTGTGCAGTTTTTCAGAACTGTTATATATTTGATGTTTAGAGTCAGCTTTCACATTTGTCTCAAGAGATGAGAAAATATTAGATTAAGCTAATAAATGTAGTTTTTATTTCAAATATGAATATTTTGCATAGATTTATTGCACATCATTGCATTAAATATTAACTTAGATATTCCTGAAAAATACCCCATCCTTCCTCCTCCCTAATACATCCTTAACTAGTGTGCATATACATATGAAAGGAAATAGAGTATTCAAACACACCATGTGTGTACTTTGCACACTGTTATCTAGTTTTGGCTCAAATAGATTTATCTATGGTTGAGAAATTCCCATTAAAAATTGGGGTGAGGTTCAGAGCTGTAGACACTTGTTTACATTTTACCAAAGGCTTTCTTACATGTGAACCCCTCAATCAGCACTCTGAGAAATAAGGGAAGTCATGGGCCTGCCTCCTCCAGTTTTCCTTATTGCATGGAATGTGAGGGGATTTCTGTCTTAATTCGTGTATAAGCCAGCTCTTCTGAGGTTGGATGGATATCCTTGAGGAGAAAGATAGCTATAATTAGTAGCGTCTACTCTCTTTTATGTTCCTTACAAAAAAAAAAAGAGAAACTGTCTTATTTTTAGGAATGAACCAATTATGAACTTCCAACCTTTCCATTAATGCTTTGAAGCAATGATGACGCTGGCTGATGTGCTTAAGTAGGACCATTAAACTTAGGAAACAACGAGAGGAAATAAACAGAGAAAGTAACTTGAAACTAGACGATCCTGGCTTAAAAGATATGACTTGCTTTTAGGCTTACTTTTTCTAGGATTTCGGGAAAAGAGAAGAGCCCCTCTTATTAATCACCCCTGCCCACCCTCCCCTGCTTTCCAGATCCCTTCCTTTCTAAGGAGGGGCCTTGTAGGACACCTACCAGAGTCATGCATCAGAGAGTGGCTTCTGCGCAGTCACGGCTTCTGCCCAGTCTCGGCTGGATTTGTGTGGCCAGTTTATGAGAAAGTTCACTTAGGAGGTTGATTGAATCTCTCCGGTTTTAAAATGTGGAATGGTATGGTCTGAATGGCTCTGAATTAGAATAAGGTCTAAATTGGTTTGAAAACAAGGCCTGGATTTGAAAGGGAGAGTGCTGAAATCAAAGAATGTCAGAGCCAAAATGATGTTAGCAATTTAATGAGAACTGCATGTATTCTCTCTTATATGTGTGTATGTACGAGTGTGTATGTGTGAGTGTGTGTGTGCGTATATGAATGTGTGTGTTTGTGTTTTTTGGGGAGAGAAATGCGATAAAAAGGATCAGAATCTCATGTAGACTTTTCCTAAGTCATTTTCCCCCCAAATTCTCATTTGTCCACCTCTATAAACCTTACTTAGCTGAGAACTGCTGCCAAATGAGGTAGTTTCTAATGTGTCAGGAATCACTACATGAATCCCCTTGAGGAAGAGCTGGGCCCAGAGAATTTAATGACTTCCAAGGTCACACAGCAAATCCAGGGCCAAGCCTTGTTCCCTGCTCCTGTTCCAGGCTCCTCCCATGCCACCACATCACCAGGCTTGCCATATGTTACCTTTTCTCCTTTGGATCTCAGCTCACAGGAATGTCCACAGCCAGATACAAATTATCACCTTAAAGCATTAATTTTTATTATTAGCTTGATACCAAAGGAAACACATGTAAAAAAGTGAATGCTTTTCTCCTAAGTGCATTTCTCCCCATAATTTCAGTGAGCTCTGTGTGGGTGACAGTTTTTAATAAAATTCCTCTCCAGCTGCTCATATAAGAAAGTCTAGAAACGTTGACCTTTAGTCACTGAATGACTGAGCTGTTTACTCTGGCTGTGGATGAAGCTTGGGTGTAGAGTCCTCTGTCTTCTTGCCTGTGCTGGAGTAGGGTAATTTGGAGGCAGTGACTCAGGCTTCTGTGGGGACTTACTTAGTATAACAACTTTTCTGGGGCTGGAAGACCACTTCTAATATTTTCCAAAGAGGACAAGAAAACAAAAGTTTCATGGGAAATTTTAAGAATGAAAGTTCCCTGCGTGTGAGCCTTGGAAAACTATGCACAAATAGTACCCATTAATTTCTGTCTTCTTTGTGTAACTGAGAACTCATGTAACAACTTACTGGTGACCCCTTATGTTAACAGCTTCTTTTCTGTTTTTTTGGAATGAAGACCACATTCCACCTGCTCTTGGACTAGGTTGTCCCATGATTCCTCAGTAGATGATCTGTTTCCCACTTCCCTGCACCACAGCACTGGCCTCCTTTTCACCTACCTACCTTTTATCTTGCCTTCTCCAATCCACTCTTACTCTGGAGGTTAGGATAATCTTTCTGAAATAAGGATACGATCAGCATTGGTTTTAGAATCTAGCCCAATCTCATGATGACTCATGGGGCCTGTGGGATCCAGCCACTGTCATCACCTTTGGCTTCAACTAGTCCTGCTCTCTCCTTACCCTCTGTGAACTTCTGCCTTTCTAGAAAACTCTCTGTTTCTTGGACTTGCCATCTTCTGCTGGAACTTTGCCTTTTGCTCTCTTTCCTCTCAGCCTAGCCACAGCAGATTGATTTGCTGGTCCAGTTTTTTATCTATCCCTTTGTTCATATGTGGGCAATGGCCTCGTCATAAGCAGAGTATATTTCTCTGACTCTTGGCCTTGGTCATGATCAGGTGAGTTGCTTTGGTCAATTGTATGTGGGTGGAAGTGATATTGTCCAAGCCACAGCCTTCAGAGGTTTTGAAGTTTTTCACCTGCACTCCTGAGCCTCTGCCATCACTCCAAGCAGAATTTCTCCTGGGTGGCTGCTGCCTGGCCCCTCACTGTGTGACCCAGAATGAACCCATGTGCAAGAGACAAGCCCCAACCTTAGTAGGGTAACAGTGAGAGCTCAATCTGTAGCTTAAAGCAGAGCTGCCGAGCAGAACCCAGCTTACATCAGCCGACTGGCTGACCCCCAGCCAATCTGGGGACACATGAGCAATAATAAATGTTATCTTAAGCCACTGAGTTTTGAGATAGTTCATTATGTAGTCAAAGCCAATGACTATGTTGGCCAGTGCTAACTTTGCAGATTGCAGCTTGACCACCTCATTTTTGCTAGGAAACCTTCCTGGATCTCTCTCTACTCGTCTTTGATGATTGCCACTTGTATGTGTCTCCACAGATAACGTGTCCAACGCTATTACGTCTTTCCTCCAGACACAAGAAGGCACAGATCTCCCCTGTCTTATGCCACTGCATCTCTAGACAGTTTCTTCATTCACTCTGAAAATCTTTCCTAAGCATTTACCAAGTTCCAGGCATTGTATTAGGAAGTGATGTACAAGCTCCTGCTTGAATGAAGCTCACATTCTGCTGGAAGAGACAGGGAGAACTCACACACTGACACACACATGCACACCCCAGGGTAGTAAAAAAGGCAAACAAAGAAAAGAGAAGAAGAGCTCTGGGGAAATGCTGCTTTGTTGTTTTGGACAGGGCAGGAAGGAAGACTGACTATGTGAGCACTGATACAGACACATTGCTGGTTCAATGGCTGTGAATATATGCAATTTCTTTCCCATTGCTTCTACTTTCTTACTGAAATAAGAAAGCACAATCAACAGTGCTCTGCTTGATGAGTAATTCACCAAATGAGTGAGCAAATGGGTTTGAAGCTCAATGCAAAGCATATTCATGCAGGCTGAAAAAGCATGAAAGTGGACGCAATGACAGAGAGGTGAGTGCACGATGTTTGAGGGAGCATAAGTAGCCATACACTTGTAGCTAATCAAGAAGTTCATTAAAAAGCAGAAAGTGAGAGACAAGGAGTGAATAAAGCTAAAATAGGTGTGGGATTTTCTTTATAACTATTTTGGAACCAGATTATTTGAATCTAAAATGTCTTGGTTGCAAGAAAGAGAAACACTGTTGGATCAAGTCAGGAATATTGGGAGGGGGATGGTTAAAAGGCTATCCAGAAAATGAGTGGAAACAGCCAGGCCTGGAGACAGCAGGGACAGAGGAGCCATCAGAAACCACAGCTGATACTGTCTTCTCATTAAACTAATTATTTTCCCTTTTTTGCAATCGGTTTCCTTTGCTCACTTGTAAAGTCCAACAGAGGAACGAAGGCCTAAAGTCCACAGGGCTCTTGACCTCTTGCACCCACTATTGACTGGTCTGTTGTCAAGGTCTCTTACTTCTTAAGGGACAGAGAAGTGCTGTTTGCCTCAGCTTAGTCTTTGATGCTCAGTTAACCACATAGGTCACTGCCATGAGCTATTGCACAGGACTAAGGTGGGGTCCTGACATCTGTAGGGTGCACCCTCCTGCAGCTATAGGTGGGTAGCTGCAGCTACAGCTCAGGTCCATGTCTGGTGGAAGCCACAGGCTCCAGACACCCTTAGTTTGGTAGGATCTCACAGATCTCATGAAGTTGTAAAGAATATTAATTGTATAATAAGGTAAAACTAGATTATGTTCATTTTATTTCTTCAATAGAAATACATCTTATACATTTTTTTAAAACAAGTGACCCATATTTTATCCATATACCAATTATATGCATAGGCAGATTGAATGAAAAATTAAAAAGATTTTATCCATTGCTGACCACAAATAAGTACACACCAGGTGTCATGATCTGTTCCAGTACAGAGTGAAGGCCATCTCTACTGTCATTAGCTAAAAAAAAAAGTTGCCAGGTTCTCAAGTGAAAATATAATGAAAATACAGTGAAATTCTAATTACAAAGATTTGTATTCAAGTTTTGGCAATTACAACTATTGGTGTAATGGCAAGGCTTATATCTCCTCTAAGCATCAGTTTCTACTTCAATAAAAGAGCAAGCAACATCAGGTAGAATAGCTTTAAGAATTAAACGGGCCGGGCGCGGTGGCTCAAGCCTGTAATCCCAGCACTTTGGGAGGCCGAGGCGGGTGGATCACGAGGTCAAGAGATCGAGACCATCCTGGTCAACATGGTGAAACCCCGTCTCTACTAAAAATACAAAAAATTAGCTGGGCATGGTGGTGCGTTCCTATAATCCCAGCTACTCAGGAGGCTGAGGCAGGAGAATTGCCTGATCCCAGGAGGCAGAGGTTGCGGTGAGCCGAGATCTCACCATTGCACTCCAGCCTGGGTAACAAGAGCGAAACTCCATCTCAAAAAAACAAACAAACAAAAAAAAGAATTAAATGAATGAAAATGTAACAAATACTAATGTTTTGGTAAACCCTAAAGTACGATATAATTGTTCTTCCATTGCAAACAAGAACACACCTCTGCTATCAAGTATGTTTTTGTTCAAAAGTCAACAAGAATTGTATTTGCTTGGATAAAGCTTATCATGAGCTGGATGTATTCCAGAAGTAGGAAAGTGCCTTTCCTTTCTATTAATATTGTAACCTTGTGAATAAGTCAGAATCCACATAGAAATAATCAGCATTGTATTAGGGTAAATTTTATGTGCTCAATAGCAAAAAAAAAATTTTCTAGATATGCTGGAGAATGTAGAGTTCCTAGGAAGAGAAAAAAATTACTCACATCTACATTTGGATATTCGGTTTCGAAGATGGAAAGGAATCATGAGCCAAGGAACGCGGGCAGCTATATTCACACATATCTCTTCAATGAACAAGGAGGGCTTACACAAGCCAAACCTTATCATGGAATGGCAAGAGCTTTGAAAGAAAATTCCCCAGTAGGGGGGAGCTTAATGAGTTCAGCCAGACTCAGCTACAGGATGTGGTGTTAAAGCAGAGTATCTGTTCCAAGATAGGCGGAATAATGGCCCCTCAGAAACATCTATGTCCTGATTTCTGGAACTTGTGAATATGTCATATTACACGGTAAGGGGAAATTAAGTTGCAGATGAAGTTAAGGTTGCTAATCAGTTGACTTTAAGAAAAGAATATTATCTGGAATTAACCTCATAGGCCCAAGGCAATCATAAGAGTCCTTGCAAGTGGAAAAAGAATTAGTGTAAACGTAAGTCAGGATGAGAAAAACTTGACCTGCTATTAACCGTTTTGTAGAAGGAAGGGGGTCATGAGCCAAGGAATGTGGGCAGTGTCTGGGAGCTGGAAAAGCCGAGAAAACAAAGTCTCTCCCAGAGCCTCCAGAGGGAACCCAGCCCTGCTGACACTTTTCGTTCAATGAGACCCATTTTGGACTTCTAATCTCCAGAGATATAAGATTATGAATTTGTATGGTTTTAACTTACTAGGTTTGTACTAATTTGTTACAGTAGCAATAGGAAACTAAAGCAAACACCAGACCCCAGCGTCCCCCACTTCTCGGGTGGGTTAACTCAGGCATGACGTGCATGGTCTCAAGGCTCCAGTGAGTTGGAGCCTTTGCTGCCCACTGAAGTACGCTCCATAGTCTACCCTGTAGTACCATATTTCCCCCTCACTTCACCTTTTTCTTACAGATCTTCCTGGGGTAACTACTTAATTCCAGATAAATGATTTGTCCCACATTTCTACTTTGAGATTGCTTCTAGTGGAACCCAAACTCAAGGACGGGGAATAAACATGAGTCATAAATTCTGGGTTGTGGTCTGCTTAAAGGATGCAAGAGTTTGTGTTGCTTCCTCAAGGCCTTTGGTGTAGTTGTGAGTTGTTTCTGCCTGCCTTCATTCCACTTTCTTCTGATAAAGCATCTCGCCTTTGTTCAAGGCACCCCCTTGTCAAACAACAGTGTGAGCCCCTGTCCTGAGGTGAGGACACCTGTCCCAGCCTGGAGCATATGCATTCTTTTGGCTTCCATGAACGGTTTTGGTCTGGGTAAGTGCAAGCTGCTTCAGTAACTTTCTCTTTCCTCTTGGGCTGCCTGTTTGTGTGGATCTGGGCCAGAGCCTTCCTGTAGCCATTTGTACTTGCAAATCCTCAAGGGGAGAGACTACTTGGGAGTAAAGCTGGCAGGGAGGAAAGCAGAGCAAGAGTGAGAAGGGGAAGACAGGCTACAGGACATCTTAGGGGCCAGGGATTCAGCACATCTGATGCAAGCTCTATCATGGGACTTTTCAGGACTTATCCATAAGACTATAAATTTGTTTTCATTTGCATCGAAACTGGTTTGAGTTTGCTTTCCATCTCTTACATCCCTAAGTAGCCTAACTAATACAGACTTGATCAGACTGCTGGTCTTCACTGGTCACCTGTATCAATCGGCAAAATGTGTTTCAGAAAGTGGTGGGATGGGGCTTGCTTGTTGAACTGAACAGGCTGCGCACTGAAAAATGGCCCTACATGGGACCAACCCAGCAAGTGGCATGAGGAGCTCACCTCCTGTAATGAAGAAACCATGCGTGGAAAGCTTGGTAGATGCCTCACTAGGTAAGGTGATACTTGGAGCCTGGCATCCAGGAGCAGTGGTTTAGGGTAAGTTTGAGACTGCCTGTCCTGTCTCCTCTGAGGGTGGCTGTCTTGGTGGGGCAATGTTAAAGGATTCGAAGGCAGAAGGAGTGAGCTGTGGTCTGCCACGGGAGACCGTACTTTGCAGAGTGATTAAGAGATTATCATAAAATAAGTCAGCAGAGCATACGTGCAAGACTGTTCTATGATAGAAACTTATACAAAGTTTTAAATTTCTTAAATAAAGAGCTATTAAAGGAACCATAGAGTTTTAAAAGTTTTTCCCTTGCTCAGGTGAGATGACATTCAAATGAAAACCCTAATAGACTTATTTCATTGGACATATTTCTTTCTTATTCTTAAAGTTCAGCTTCTTCTCCATTGAAAACATTTTTAAATGTTTGGCTATTCCCAAACCTCAAAATCCCACTTCTGCATCCCCAGGAGTCTCACTGGGAATCCAGACCAGCCTCAAGGGCAGGCTCAAAGCCTTCATTGTTTCCAGCAATGACTTAAATCCATTTCATAGCTGATTTCCAGAACTTGATCTGAATTTTATTTATCATCCATGCACTAAACTCCTACTGTGTATCTGCGAGGAGTTACTAAAGATATTCTCAATTTGCCTGCAGTCTAGGGGTAACATACGGCAACAGGGATAGCTTGAATCATGTGTTATTAAGGATGGAACAGGGGAGCAATAATTGAAGTGACCACTGACCTATCATCAGAAATAATGGAGGACATAAGAATCTGTGAAACCTCTTTACAACGAAAAGAACAATTACTAAAGTAGATTTTTTTTTAATCCAGCAAATACGTGCCTCAGGAAATAAGGTGAATTAAAGACATTTTTTAATGAAAGAAAACCAAAAGAATCAACCAGCAGCAGACCTATGCTAAAAGGTAATCTTCAGGCTAAAGGGAGATGATACCAGAGGCTCACATTTTCAGGATGACAGGAAGAGCTCTAGAAATAATATATTTGTGGGTATATATAAAAGTTGTTTTCTCTTAATTTATTCAAAATATATATTACTGTTTAAGGTGTGGGTTGTAAAAGTACGGTAGGGGGGATCAGATCTAGCCCACTATTTATTTTAGTAAATACAGCTTTATTGGAACCACAGCCACATTCATTCCTTTAGGCATTGTCCATGGCAATATGTACTCTCGCTCGCTCTCTTTTTTATTACAAGAGCGTATTTGACTAGTTGTGACAAACCATATGACCCTGAGAGTCTATTATATTTATGAACTGGCCCTTTACACAAAAGGTTTGCCAACTCTTGGTTTAAAGCAAAAAATTATAACACTGAGGGTTTAACACATGTAGATAGAATACATATAACAATACAAAACTCTATGCCGCAGGGTTCTTGCATTCTAAACCTAGTACAATGCTAACTCTAGTAGACAGCAAGAAGTTAAGGATGCATATTTTAATCTCTAGAGCAAGAACAAAATACTAATGCAAAGAGTTACGGCTACAAAGAAAAGAGCTAAATTAAAACGGGATCTCAGTATTAAAGGAAGGAATCCCAAAGCCATTTTCTTCAGACATGGCCACATGTCAATCGTCCCCGTTATGTCTTCATAAATGGAATCCAGCTTTTACCTGAACTGCCTGTGAATGCCCTGACACCCTTGAGATAATTAGATATAAAAGAAAGAGTATGCTTGGTAATAAATATAAAATGTCTTAATATAAAATTGATACATTTAGAGAAGTGATCTCTTGGTGTTCAAGCTGGGTTGTTTCTCCTTCCTTGACATTTGGCAAATCTGATAAAGACATCGAGTACCTGCTGGTGTGATTTACTGTCTTCATGTTTGTTTTGAGTTCAGGCCCCAGATGACCCATAAAAAGCTGTGGCTCTCCTGGGAGAATGAAATAATATCGGACAGACCTTCTTGAAGGTTTTTACTTATTTTTCAAACATGATTTAGTTGTTCGTTATCACCTACTGCATGAAATATTTTTTAAAATCTGTGTTCTAATTTTTATAAAGTTGGAAGACTTTTCTTTCTCTTTTTGCAGGAATATTCTAGGGCAAATACTGTTTGCACTTTTTAAGTCAATTAATATTTTAAAATATCTTGCAAATTCAGAAGTAAATCATTGAAATAAACTTAGATTCCTCTTTAATAGCTGTTCTTAATAGATTGTCGTAAAATAAGTCAGCAGAGCATACGTGCAAGACTGTTCTATGATAGAAACTTATACAAAGTTTTAAATTTCTTAAATAAAGAGCTATTAAAGGAACCATAGAGTTTTAAAAGTTTTTCCTTTGCTCAGGTGAGATGACATTCAAATGAAAACCCTAATAGACTTATTTCATTGGACATATTTCTTTCTTATTCTTAAAGTTCAGCTTCTCCTTCATTGAAAACATTTTTAAATAAAAATAGTGTAACAAAGTGTCCGATTATTGCCTAGAAGTCAGCTGGCTGTAAAAATTCTTCCTGAAGCTACATCACATCTATGGGCAGGTTAGAGAAGTACTTCTAGCTTTCACTGATGTGTGACTGGGGATGCCCTGGCCCTCCTAGTGACCACTCAGCACAGTGACATTGTAAGATACACAGCTCATGCCTGACTGCTCCATCAGAGCTTACTTAATAGTTCTCAGAATTCATTCGGTCATTTTATCCACAAAACTTTCTGCCGTATAAATAAAATTTCCAAATTCCTGCCTCATTAGAAATTAGATGCTTTCCAAAAACACTGTATTGCTCTGTATATTTTCCCATTCTGTTTCCTGATAAGGGGAAACACTCCACAGGACTGAGATAACTAATTTGTTAAATTAGTACAGAATTTGAGATTGAAAGTAGAACTATTTTATTGGATGACTGATACTGGTGTTAGAATTTAAGTGGGTTGGGCTTTTCATTATAATTTAGTCATTTGGTAGCTGAGAGTCTTAGCTTTAGACCAAGTTAAAATGGACCCCTTAAGGGGAATATCTCTTTACTTTTAAACCATGGTCTGCAATATCGCTGAACTCCCCTCAGCGCCATACGTGGTGCTGACAGGCTCAGCAGAAGAAACTCAGTGCCTGCAATCCTAGGAAAACACAAGTCTCTCTGGAAAATGCAGTGCATGGGATGTTTGCTTTGCTGTCACTTGGAATTCAGTCATGATATTTGAAGACGTTCAACTGTGCTTCTGTAAAATCAAACCAGACATGCTGCATGGTTGGTGTTAACCAGTGTGCAAGCAACTGTAGTGTCCCTTTCTTTAAAATAACTTTGAAAGGTTTCTCAAAACTTCCAATAATATTGCATATTAAATGAACTAAACTGCTTTAGACTCTGCCATATGTTTCTAAGACTTAATAATGTAAAATGACTATTAGCAAATAAACTAGATACTTTATAGGCATTATCTCAAATTTAATTCTTACAAGCCTATAATAGAGATGCTATATTATCTTTATTTTAAACTGTATCATAGACTAATTAAGAAATTTTTCCAACATCACAGAGTTTGCAACAAGGGTGAGATTTAAACCCAGAAGTCTAACGTCAAAGTCTACTTTCTTACCTATTATGTAGTTAGCTTCAGTTATGATGCTCTCCATAAGTTTATGACAAAACAATATGCACTTGCAATAGATGATAAATTATTATGCAACTACTAGAGAAGATCAGATGAGATTCTAGTAAAAGGGAACTTCTGTGCATCATCAACCTCTCAATGCCCATTATGATCATAACAGTTTTTTTTTTTTTTTGAGATGGAGTTTTGTTCTGTCACCCAGGCTGGAGTGCAGTGGTGTAATTTTACCTCACTGCAACCTCTGTCTCCTGGGTTCAAGTGATTCTCCCACTTCCGAGTATCTGGGATTACAGGAATGCAGCACCACTCCCAGCTAAGTTGTGTATTTTTAGTAGAGATGGGGTTTTGCCATGTTGGTCAGGCTGATCTCGAACTTCTGACCTCAGGTGATCCACCTGCCTTGGCATCCCAAAGTGCTGGGATTACAGGCATGAGCCACTACTCCTGGTCAATCAGAATAGTCTTAACTGCAATTTATTGAATGATAATTTAAACTGAAATGACATTTCCCTGTAGAGACCCCAGAATCCACAGTTAATATCTGTTTCCCAACAGCAGAGACTTTTTTTTATGGGCCTTGGAGGAATTCTAGCAATATTTACTGAGTACTTCTGATGAATCAGGCATTGGGCTAGGAACTGTAGGAAACTGGAAGATAAATAAGGAAAATTCCCATCCTTTAGGCAATTGGACTCTAGCACGGAGACAGAGAAGCTTACTCACGTAACCACTGAATTTCAAGCAAAACACAAGCGGAGTAGAAGAGAATGCGATCAGAGTTTCCATGGCAATCTGGGAAGACTACATAGAGAAGGTGAGATTTGAACAAGCCATAAACAATGCAACCAGTAGGACTTTGAAAGGCAGATAATGGCCATGCAGAGTTGGTAAAATAAGGAAAATATTGGACTGAGAGTAAAAATAGAGATTTTTAATACTCCAGGCTTATTTCAAGGTCTTCCAATTACCATCTGACTGCCTTGGTCTAATCATTCATTGTTTTGTGCCTTAGTTTCTTTGGTTTTAAAATAGAGACTGCATCCAGGAGTTCTAGCAACAATTAAATAATATACAGTATTGAGAACAGTTAATAAAGAGGCTATAAAATACTGACCCTTTTCTTTTTTGAGACAGATTCTCACTCTGTCCTGAGGCTGGAGTGCAGTGGCTCAATCTCAGCTCACTGCAACCTCCACCTCCTGGGTTCCAGTGACTCTCGTGCCTCAGTCTCCCAAATAGCTGGGATTACAGGCATGCACCACCACACCCAATTAATTTTTGTACTTTTAGTAGAGACTGGGTTTCACCATGTTAGCCAGGATTGTCTCAATCTCCTGACCTCATGATCTGCCTGCCTTGGCCTCCCAAAGTGCTGGGATTGCAGGAGTGAGCACGCGCCCAGCCAATACTGACTCTTTTAATTTATCATTTCGTAGTAGTAGAAATAGTGTTTAAAGATAGAACCAGCAAAAGCAAAGACATACCACAGGCACTTCTCTAACTAATACATGAGAATATCTATTTATTTGATACCTATTATCTGCTGCTGGGTGCTTTGCACATATTGCCCCATTTAATGCTGACAGTGATGAAGCAACATTTGACGGGTTTATTTAATCTCTCTCATTTTTCTCATCTATAAGCAGTGGTTAATAGCTCAAATTTTTGCATAGGTCTAATAAGGATTATATGAGATAATATGTGCAAAGGATCTGGTGCATGGTAGGTATTTGAGAAATGTTTGCTCTTATTATTTATTATTCCTCCGTCTATTTCCTGATGAACATTTCACCCAGCCCCTGGCTCATATCCTTGATCTTTCCATTACTAATAATTACGTAATTGACTGTCCTTCTGGTTTACTGATGGAAGTCCAGTGTAGGGAAGACCTTGCTTTAGTCTAAATACTGACTCCATCACATCCTCATGTGACTTTACTCCCATCCCTTGGCCAGAGCATACTGTCCGTGGACCTGGGGATCACCCAGCCCAGTCTACCATGGTGGCACCTGAGCAGTTTCTAGGAACCCTGAAAGACTGTTAGCATTGTTTTTATTGTGCCCTTTTTACAGATGAGAATGATGAGGCTCAGTCTCTTGACTCCAAATGTGGTGCATTTGCTATACTACAGTGCTTTACTGGACAACTTTTGGTGGTAGGGCTGAAAATCAAAGATTAATTTTATACTTGACTGAATAATGCAGATATATTTTCCCCCCTGGGTATCTAGACATGCTGTTGAGTGAAGTACACATGACAAGGAGTGGAGAAGTCAAATCTCAAGAGGAAGCCATGTCACTGACCTGTTTGCGTCCCTTTTCATCCTACCTCAACTTGAATATACCCAAGAAATATATAAGCCTCCAGGGAGTTCCCTTGGGGTTCCAACTCAATTGGCTCGTCAGTTTGAACTGTCAACTTTCTCTCTGTTACCCTTCCACCAAATTAGAGGGCAGCACCAATTTCTAAGATAAGGGTGGTTAATATCAGATCTAGAGAGATGCTCTGGCCTCCATCAATATCCCCATCATCACCACTTTCATAACTACCACCATTCTCATGACAATCTACATCTTCACCATCGCCATCTCCATCCTCACCATCACCATGACAACATCGTCATCATCACACTCATCCCCGTAATAATAACCAGCAACACTATCATCATCATTCTTTACTAAATTTTCCCTATGTGTCAAACATTGAGCTAAAGTGTTTTTTAAATTTATTAGCTCATTTTATTTTCATGAGAATCTCAAATAGCTTTTCAATTCTTATTTTGAAGATAGATAAGTCCATGGTGTCAATAAATAGTTAGAAGGTATTATGGAGGTGCCTTTCCTTACTCCATCACCAGTGTTTGGCAAGTGCTGTCCTGGGCCACCATTTTAACTAGGCTAGCACCCACCAACAAGTGTAAGTGATGAAGCAATAAAGTGAATGCCATTGGGCCACATCAGTCGTTGGCCTTCAGCTTTCCAGAAGGTTTTTATGCAAGAATTCTACAAATGAGAAATATTGACTTGTACACTTGATTGAGGGGCTGATACTTGCAACTCCTAGTTAACATCCTGGGCTTCTTTTTTCAACACACTCTTAATCTTTACAAGACAGGGAACAATTCTGTTGGACAAACAACAAAGGGCTGAAAACAATTTTAGAGCAAGTTATACTCTGTGCTTAAAATGCACAGAAGCGAGATATTACTTAGCCCGGGGCCTGGTGGCTGGGCTGATTTTCTTCTTTCTAATCGAAGGTCTCTGCCACAAACATGCTCTGCCACATCTTAGGTCAGGCCAAGAAGCATCCGAGCTTGATCCTCCTCTTTGTGTTTACTGGAGCTGGAGGCGGTGGAGCAGCCCTGTATCTCTTGCGTCTGGCATTGTTCAATCCAGATGTTTGTTGGGACAAAAAGAGTAATGCAGAGCCCTGGAACAAACTGGGTCTCAATGATCAATACAAGTTCTACTCAGTGAATGTGGATTACAGCAAACTGAAGAAAGAACGTCCAGATTACTAAATGAAATGTAAAGCTGCTTTAAAATGAAGATCTTCCAGAAGCCATCCGCACAATTTTCCACTGAACCAGGAAATGTTTCTTCTCTAAATGCATGAAATCATGTTAATGTAATCTATTGGTGATTACACTGGTTAATAAATAACTGAAACTTGAAAAAAAAAATGCACAGAAGCAGAATGAGAGGGTTTCAAGATGGTACCTAGATGCATCTACTACTCACCTCTTCCATGGCCAAAAACCAAAATAGTGAGTAGATAATCACACTTCAAATAGCTAATCTAGGAGAGAACATTGGGATTCAACAGAGAAGTGATGGAGAACACTGAGAGTAAGAAAAGAAAGTGAGGCAGCCTGTAAAATCAGGATCAGCTGTGAGTCTTGAGAGGATCCCTAATGTAGGGAAAGAGTAAGGGGCACACATTCTCATTGTTGACTCCTATAATCCTTGCCATGGGAGAGCCCCAACCCTTGCAGGTGCTGAGTCTAACATAGGGAGCTGCCTGGAGACAGCATGAAGACATTTCTGCAGAGAGGGAGCTCATGCTAGGTCTCACAAACCCCAAGTCTTAAGCAACTGAAGAACAGTCTTATCTTGAGACCCCAGCTCCCACCAGACTGGGTTTTGTGGCCCTTGCAAGGGCTGAGGTGGCAGTCTTTGGCAGTAATCTTGCTGCCCATCAGAGGCAGCTGTTCATTTACACATGCCCTGAGGAAAAATTCCACTACCTGTAATCACCACTTCCACTGTGGGATGCTGCAGCATGAGCGAAAGCATGAGCAAAGCTCATGTCTCCAGCTTCCTGCCTATGGCTGCTTCTAAAGAAAACAACTCTGTACCTCCCACTAGCAGGGCCACAGCACAGCCACTGCCACACTGACCTGAGCATTCTGCCATTAACTAACCATGCTTATCACAGGTAGCGCCTTCATGTACCACTGGGGAGTCTGAGAACAGGTCTCCCTGGCCTGACTCTACTTCCCATCCTTTGGCCAGAACATATTGTCCGTGGACCTGGGGATCACCCAGCCCAGTCTACCATGGGTGGCATCTGAGCAATTCTCCTGGGATCTGAGATCAAGCCCATGCAAGTAGCCACTACCACCACAGCTGACCACCTAATTGCTTCACCTGAGGAACTGGGGACCAGTTTGTCCAACCCATGACAGCCACTGCCTATGTCAGCACAGACTGCTTGGGTCCCTGAAGGTTGTCCCACCACTGCTACTGCCTTTGACCATATCACACCAGCTGCCTAAGGGATCAAGAACCTGCTCAACTGCCCAACCCACTGCTTCAATTCCCAGCACACAAACAAGCCATCTGGAGGCTGAATAATTGGGGTGTCTGGACTCAGTAACACCGGTGTCAGCATGTGCCACTCTGGAGCTCAAGGACAGTCACACTCAGTTTACTGCTGACACCACTGGGGCTTGAGGACTGGCCTATTTGGCATCCCAGTTCCTCACAAAACTTCACCACACCCTCCATTAACAACTACCCCCTAAGCTGCCAAGAAATTCTAGACACCACTGATGCTGTTTGCAGCTGAAGAAATCACACAGAAACCACACTACTACACACAGGTCCAGAATCAAAGCCAAGATGCTATACCCAACCAACATTCTAGATACATCTCCAGGAAAATGTTTTCCTTTACAAAAGCAACTGGAAAAAATTGGAAGAAGTGGCCATTACATCAGTTGCAAAGATACCAGTGTAAAGAGAGAGGATACATGAAAAAGCAAGGAAATATGGCACCTGGAGATAAACACAATATTTCTCCAGCAATAGAAGCTAATCAAAAGAAATTTATAAAATCCTCAAAAAAGAATTCAAAGATATTGATACTAAAGAAGCTCAGTGTGAACTTCTTTTTTAGATTAATTCAACTAAATTTTTAGAATTCAATTCAATTTTTAGAGTTCATTAGAATTCTAAAACATAAGCCAAACAAATTACAGCAACAATTCAAGGTGCAAAAAAGAAATTTACCCAAGAGCTAGATGTCATTAAAAATAAAAATTAAAACATTGGGACTTGAGAATTTAGTGAATGAAATACAAAAATATTTAGAAGCTTCGACAGTAGTTTTGATCAAACAGAAGAAAGACTCTCAGAGCTTGAAGATAGGTCCTTTGAAATAGCCCACCAGACAAAAATAAAGAAAAAAGAATAAAAATGATATGGGGTCATCATAAAGTAACCAAATATTATAATTGCCAGTTTTCTAGAAGATGAAGGGAAAATGAAAGGGTAAAAAAACCAATTTAACAAAATAATAGATAAAAACTTCTGAAGTCTAACAAGAGAACATATGAAATCCAAAATTAGTAGAAGGAAAAAAAAATAATAAAGATCAGAGCAAGACTACACGAAATAGAGATTTGAAAAAATACAAAGTTTCAACAAAACAAGAAGATAGTTTTTTAAAAAAAGATGAACAAAATCAATAAACCACTTGCAAGGCTAACTACAAAGAGAGAGAGAGAGAAGACTCAAGTAAACAAATTCAGAAATTAAAAAGGAGACATTATAACTGATACTACAGAAATACAGAAGATCATCAGAGACTATTATGAAAAAGCATACATTAACAAACTAGAACTCCTAGAAGAAATTAATATATTCCTGTACATATGCAACATATCAAGATTGAATCAGGAAAATGGAATAGCTAAACAGAACGATAATGAGTAATAAGATTAAATCAGTAATAAAACATCTTCCAACCAAAAAATAATTCAGGACCAAGTGGCTTCATGGCTGAATTCTACCAGACTTTAAAAGAAGACCTCACTCTAATTCTCCTGAAACTATTCCAAAAAATTGAAGAGGAGGAAATTCTTCCTAACTCATTCTGTGAGGGCAGTATTGCCCTGATATTAAAACCAGACTGTGATGCAACAAAAAATAAAACTGATGAACATAGATACAAAACTTCTCAACAAAATACTAGCAAACTGAATCCAAGAGCACATTAAAAAATACACCACAATCAAGTGGAATTTATCCCATGGATGCAGATGATTAAACATATGCAAATCAATGAATGTGATACAACTTATCAACATAATAAATACAAAACCATACGATCATCTCAATATATGTGGAAAATTCAACATTCCTACATGAGGAAAACTCTCAAGAAACTAAGCATGGAATGAGCATGACTCAACATAATAAAGACCACATAGGATACACATACAACTAACATCATACTGAAAAGAGGAAAAGCTGAAAGCCTTCCCCTTAAGAACTGAAATAAGACAAGGATGCCTGCTTTTACCTCTTCTAAGTACTGAAAGTTCTAGCTACAGAAATCTGGCAAGAGAAAGTCATTCAGATTAAAAAAGAAAAATTATTCCTCTTTGATGCGGATATGATCGTATAGCTAGAAAAACCTAAAGACTCCACCAAAAAACTCTTGCATCTGATAAATAAATTCAGTATAATTGCAGGATACAACATACAAAAATCCATAGCATTTCTATGCACCAATAATGAACTAGCTAAGAAAGGAATCAAGAAGGCAATTTCATTTACAATACCAACAAAGGAAACAAAATACCTAGGAATAAATTAGTCGAGGTGGTGGAAACCCCTAAAACTAAAACTATAAAACATTAATGAAAGTAACCAAAGAGCACACAAATGAATCAAAAGACACCCCATGCTCACGGATCAGAAATATTCATATCATTTTTTTTGTACTGGAATAATAATGCCCAAAGCGATCTATAGATTCAGTACAGTCACTATAAAATACTAATGCTATTTTTTACCAAAATAGAAAAAAATTCTAAAATTTGTATAGGATCAAAAAAGAGCCCAAAATAGCCTGAGCAATCCTCAGCAAAAAGCACAAAGCTGGAGGCATTACACTACCTGTTTTCAAAATGTATTACAAGGCTATAGGAACACAAACAGCATGGTATTGTTATAAAAACAGACACAAAGATCAAAAGAACAAAGTGGATAAGCCGGAAAGAAATTAACATTTAAAATCAACTGATTTTTGACAAAAGTGTCAAGAACATATGTATGGAACAGATACCCTCTTCAATAAATAATGTTGTAAAAATTGGATATCCCTAAGTAGAAGAATGAAACTGGATTCCTTACAATATATAAAAATCAACTGAAGATGAATTAAAGACTTTAACACAATACCCAAGACTATAAAACTACAGGAAGAAAACATACGATAAAACATTCAGGACATTGGCCTAGGTAAATATTTTATGGCTAAGACCTTAAAAGCACATACAATAAAAACAAAAATAGACAAATGGGACTATATTAAACTAATAAGATTCTTCACAGCAAAAGAAACAGTCAGTAGAGTGGAGACAACCTGTTAAGTAGAGAAAATATTTGCAAATTTTTAATCTGACAAAAGACTAATATCCAGAATATACTAGGAACTTGAAAACTTAACAGTAAAAAAAAAAAAATCAATTAAAAAGTGGGCAACACTTTGGGAGGCCGAGGCAGGTGGATCACGAGGTCAAGAGATTGAGATCATCCTGGTCAACATGGTGAAACCCCGTCTCTACTAAAAATACAAAACATTAGCTGGGCATGGTGGCGCGTGCCTGTAATCCCAGCTACTCAGGAGGCTGAGGCAGGAGAATTGCCTGAATCCAGGAGGCGGAGGTTGTGGTAAGCCGAGATCATGCCATTGCACTCCAGCCTGGGTAACAAGAGCGACACTCCGTCTCAAAAAAAAAAAAAAAAAAAAAAAAAAAAGTGGGCAAAGGACATGAATAGATATTTCTCAGAAGAAGACACACAAATGGCCAAGAAGTACATGAGACATTGCTTAATATTACTAATAATCTGGGAAATACAAATCAAAACCACAATGAGATGTCGTCTCACCCCCAATTAAAATGGCTATTACTAAAAAGACAAAACATAAAAGCTGCTAGTGATTTTGTGGAGAAAAAGGAATTCTTATACACTATTAATGGGAATGTAAATTACTGCTGCCACTATCGAAAACAGTATG
This sequence comes from Aotus nancymaae, assembly GCF_030222135.1. Lineage (NCBI taxonomy): Eukaryota > Metazoa > Chordata > Mammalia > Primates > Aotidae > Aotus > Aotus nancymaae. The sequence continues at coordinate 3,773,267 of NW_026988412.1, read as the reverse complement.
GAGATTTTGCAAAGAACTAAAAATAGAACTCCTATATGATCCAGCAATCCTGCTACTGGGCATTTATCCCTAAGATAGGGAATTATACTAAAGCAATACCTGCAACCCCATGTTTATTGTAACATTATTCACAATAGTCAAGATATGAAATCAAGCTAAGTGTCCATCAGCAAACAAACGGATAAAGAAAAGGTAGTACAGACACACAATGAAATACTACTCAGTTATAAAAAACAAAGAGATCACTTGATTTGCAGCAACAGGAATGGAACCAAAGGTCATTATGTTAAGTGAAATAAGAGAGACATAAAAAGGCAGATACCATATATTCCACTCACTTGTGGGAGCTAAAAATGTTGATCTCATGGAGGTGGAGAGTAGAATGACAGATACCAGATGCTGGGAAGGGTGTGTGGATGAGAGGTGGTGATGAAGAGGTGTTGGTCAATAGGTGCAAACATGCAATTACATAGAAGGAATAAGTTCCAATGTTTAATAGCAAAGTAGGGTGACCATAGTAATCAACAACGTGTTATATGTTTCATAGCAGCCAGAAGAGAGAACTTGAAATGTTCTCAACACATAGAAATGATAAATACTCAATGTGATGAACACCTCAACAGATTGACTTGATCATCACACATTCTATGTATGCAACAAAATATCACATGTACCCCATGTGATAACCGTGTAAAATATTATGTATCAATAAAAAAGAAATGCATAGAAGCATATAGTTTGAGAAATACCTTTACTGTATTATCAGTAGTTGTTTGCATAATTTGCATGATTTCTTCTGCTGTCTAAGACTGATGCTAAGTACAGGTGAAGTCACTGAAGGAAACAGCATTTTCTTTGTGAGAATGATTTAGCTATCAGTGGGAAAATATCTTACTGTAAATTTGGTATGAATTACTTTCTTTACATTGGTGAATTTGCTTGCTTTTCCTTTGGATAAAAGAAGTTTTATGAAAGTGAGATAAAATGACAGTTGCCAGAAAGGTATTTCCATTTCTATTATGAAATAAGATAATTTGTCCCACAGTACTCCCTACCCCCATTCTGTGTCGTGACCAGTTGAGATAGGTTTGACTGCAAACTCCTTTGTTAGTATAGTCCTCACACCATGGTAACATGAGAGAGAAGTATTTCTTTTAGAATTATAAAATTCCTTCAAAGGATTTTCTGTTAGTTAATTTTTAAAGGCATGCTTGGTGATCTTGGACAATCCACTTTCCCTCTACGGACCTGTATGCTCAGCTGAACAAAACAATGTGGGTGGGTGAGATGATTTTAAAGATGTCCTCAATCAGTGCAACTGTTTGCTTAACATCCAAGTGCTTGTGCAGTACACTGTGTGGAGTGCAATGATGGGCCATAAAATCACTGCTTCGTGCTGAACAAATGATGCCTTGACTATCACCTAAATAAAAATATTAATCTATTTCATTGAATGTGCTGCAGCTCTTTCCCTCTCTCTGCTTTTTTTTTTTTTAAAAAAAATCTTTATATATTCCATAGCCCATAATAATGCTTGGCACATAAGTCTCACATATCCACTGAATCAAACTCTGGCATTATATGGCACATGTTAGGTCTTTATGGGACTTGAGATGTTTCAAATGAACAGAAATAGGGGATAGATGGATGGGTGGATAGGAATGACCTCTACCCTGGATTCAAAGAGAAATAAAGTTTAGAGACACTGTATTCCTTGATGCAGTAGAATCTTCTTTTTTGCCTCTTTTGAAGTTTGCATTTCTTGATGTGTCTTGCGTGTTGACAGCGATGTGCCTTGGTCTCTTCCTTATTGCTACAGGCATCAATCAGTTCACCAGGCTCACTGCAGCTGCAATCCCTAGTCAAACATTTATGTTTCCTCTCTGAAGTCCTTCTTTCTAGTGCTTTAATTGCTTTTTCCCTAGGCTGGTGCAACTGTGAGTCCCCAGTTTCCACATGTGAGCTCACCTCTTCTTCAGACATTCTGGCTGACTTTTCTTTCCAAAGCTACAGTTGCGGCAGTGTGAGTAACAAAGCCTGGATGGGTGTTTCCTCACTCACGAAGGTGTTGCTTCATCCTAGGAAGCTAGAACCATCAGAGCAGCATTTGAGGGTCAGACTAACTCAGCAAAGCTGTGATTCTAGTTTTCCCATGTCCTTTGTGAGGGAGAGGCAACAACACTAATTAATAATAAACAAAAAAGTTAGGGGAAAAAGTAACAAGTCAACCTCCTAGATCCTTCTGTGTTGCAAGACCAGCAAAGAGAAAAGACTTCTAATACCACAAACTGACATAAGTTTGACCAATATGATTAAAGCTAACCTAAAGCAGCTGAGCTTTATGGGTTTACAGGGAATTAAAAAGGTATTAATATTTACTTGCTCTTTTTCCCAGGATGGTGGATGTCCCCAGATTGAAGTAGCACATTGTCTGCCACCAAACTGATGGGATGGAAAGGAATCGCCATGTTTTTCTGCTAAACAGAAATGGTCATTTCATACTCACCGTGCTATGCTTTACGTATGATTTGGTTGTTCTCACCAAAACTCATGTTGAAATTTGATTTCCCATTGTGGCAGTGTTGAAAGGTGGAACCTGATGGGAGGTGTTTGGGTCACAAGGGCTCTGTCCTCATCGGTGGCTTGGTGCCATTCTCACAATAGTGAATTATTCCTCTGGCAAGACTAGGTAAGTTCCTACAGGCATGGATCAGTTCCTGAAAGAGTATGTTGTTATGAAGCCAGCACTCTCCTCAGGTTTTCTCTCTTAGCATGTGTCCACTTCCCTGTTTACCTTCTCTGCCATGTTAGAGGCAACATGGAAACCCTTACCAGAAGTCAGGGCCTTGCCCTTGAACTTTCCACCCTGCAGATCATCAGCTAAATAAACTAATTTTCTTTATGAATCACCCAGTCTCTGGTATTCTGTTATAGCAACACAATATGGACTAAGACATACTGCTAGGGGAACAGCAGACATAAATGTGTGATGAAATTACCCTATGACCAGGCGCAGTGGGTCACACCTGTAATCCCACCACTTCGGCAGGCTGAGGCAGGCAGATCACTTGAGGTTGGGAGTTCAAGACCAGCTTGACCAACATGGAGAAACCCCATCTCCACTAAAAATACAAAATTAGCCAGGTGTGGTGGTGCATGCCTGTAATCCCAGCTACTCTGGAGGCTGAGGCAGGATAATCGCTTGAACCCGGGAGGCGGAGGTTGCAGTGAGCTGAGATCATGCCATTAATGGCACTCCAGCCTGGGCAACAGGAGCAAAATTTCATCTAAAAAAAAAAATTATCCTAAAAGGGAAAAATGCGATTACCAAATAAAGGCCACTTAAGTGGGACATCACCTCATGGTTTCAATGTAACCAAGTTTACACATTCACTCACCAGAACAAAAATCTTCTGTTCTATTCTTGCTTGTGAAAGTCATGCAACTTTCTTAATTTCTTTAAATATACATTTTTTTAGTTTATTTATTGGAAAAGAAAGTTGCTTATTCACGAAATCTTTCCAAATATGTCAGAGTATCAACAGTAAATGGATAAAAATGTGTGTTTCTTTGTAGCCAGTTATTATAGCTCTCAAATGTAATGACACTGAACTGTGGTCACCACCATATTTTTAAATGTATATTTAAACATAGCTATAAGGCTAAGTGGTCTCTTGGCTAAAAAATTAGTATGCATTATTTCCAAGACATGTAATATTTACAATCAATCTACATGTTTGGCTCATATCAAGATGCTGACAGGGCAGAAACATTGTTGCATTTGTGATGAATTTAAATTTGTGACTGATGTTTCTAAAGTACTGGACTCATAGCTGGTCTAGGAGAACTATTGCCCTCTCTCTCTCTTACACTTGCTGAATAGTTGACTTTTTAAACACCAGCATGTTTTTCTACACCCTGTGTCCTCAGTCTCAGTAGACTGGCCTGACTGACTTGGCCATTCTGCTAATTCAGTGAATGTTGCAGATTGACTTGCCCCGTAGATGCATCAGTAGTGCACAGTGAAAGTCCTTGCCATACGCACCTTCCTCATCCCTGTTCCTGCCTGCAGAAGTCTGTCCTTGCTCACAACAGCAATCAGAAAAGCCTGAGTGTATGGATTGTTATAAACTCAAAGCTGCTCCTGAAAGGCCAGCACAATTTGCTGTTTCTGCTGGTGGGGGTCAGGAATGTTTGCTGCAGTCTTCACAAACAGCTTATACAGAATGCATTTATCTTTCTCTGGATGGGTCGTTAAAGGCATTTGTTTATTACATATATATGCGAATATGAAAATCAGATATAGGAACCCAGGCATGGCTATGTCACTTGCTAACCTGTATCTATCACTCTTCTGTGGCCATTCTTTGGAATTTTCCCACCTTGGAACAAGCAGGGGATGCTTTACTGTGAATCTTACAGCACAGACTCTATTCATGCTACCCATAAGGGCTTTCTCTGATGTTCACTGTCAGGCGTAAGGAATGGGAAGGAATGTCAGAATGGTTAAACAATAAACAATGAAAATTTAAATATATCCAGTTGTTTTCTAGCAGTGAAAGGAACCATGTAAAACCACACTAGTTGTGTTGATCCTAGTTAGAGGAATTCGTTACGTAACCCAGAGACATGATGACCTTCATAATTCTCCAGGCAAGTTCTTCATGTACCACGACAAGTGGGACTGAGGATCTTAGGGACATGCAGAAGAAATGTGTCATTTTGAAGAATTGTATATGGAAGATTGCTTAGGATTCTCCTGGCTTAAAATGATGTGGAATGAAATGATTTTCAATGAAAATCTTTATCAAAGTATTATCACTAGTATATCTAGCCCTATGTTTATTATATTTGTACTATTCTATGGATAAGTTTTGATTTAGTATTTGATCAGTCTTTACTGATTGTTGAGAATCTACTAATTCAGTGCTTCTCAAAGTGGTAAAGGGCTAGTTTTTGAAAATTTCTTCTCTCTCCTGGATTGGTGCACAGTCTTACTGCACATGAGCCATTTCCAGCTTGCACCACATGCTAATCACCACATAAGTTTGGCAGCATCTAAACAACTCTGTCTTCATTTCAAGGAAGAGAACATGGATAATGCACTTGGATGTTGCAACAAGGTCAAATTGTTATGAAAATTCCTAAATGCATTTTCTGTTCAATTTCTTACTTTGTTGCAAATTAATAGCAGGTAGTTAACATAACTGGCAGGGTTCTGCAGACCACACTCTGAGTAGCACTATACAATTTACTGCCTGCTTATGTCCTAGAGCGAGTGGGGGAAAATAGGGGAAGTCCTAATATGCCATAAGGCCATATTCAAATAGTGATCTATGAAGAATTGTTCATTTGGTGTTCAGCACTGGGCAGAGATTGAACTTAAGGGAGGCAAGGAGTGTTAGAACCTGTGGTAAACCAGGTAAGAGTTTATAAAAAGCTAAAAGAACAGGTTTTCATAAAGGTGGTGAACAGTGAACAGCGGTTCTTCTGGGTACTATCAGGGTGTTTTGTAATTTGCCAGCTGAATGAATGCCAAGAGTGATGTAAATTAGGGGTTGTAAACCCAGTGGTTTCTAGATGTTTCTCAGGAATCACAGACAGTTATGTGGTAATACAGTATGGTGGAGACTGTGGTGAACTAGAGGACAAATGCCATTAAAAGGCAATAACACTTATTCAATTCCAGGTAATCTTCTGATTTTCAAAAAAACAAAAACAAAATAAGACAAACAAACAAAACCAAACAGAAATTGTACCTTTTTACATAAAAGCTCTCAATTGCTCAGTTGTTATTATCCAATTTAAATCATTTAAAAATTCTGTGCTAGCCCCAAAGAGAGAAACAAAGAGAACGTGATTAGGCAGCTTGTGTGTGATCACTGAAAACTCTCTTGAGGTTTCTAGAGATGAAACAGAGTCTAGCAAGTTCCATGGAATGTTGGAATGTCGACTTCTTTAAAGGTAATGCAAAACATAATTTTATATTAATATGAATAGGAAAATGTATAATGAAGTAAATAGTGAAATTTGCAGGTATTCCTAAGCGACATTAGATTCAAATAAATGTCAACATTTTAGCTGAGTGGGTAGCTTCAGTCTGGGCTCCAAAAATGTTGGGTAATTATTCTCCTTTCGTCATCGGGGTTCCTTAGAGGAACACTCTGTGAAGCACTATGTTAGTTTTTATGAAAACATCTCCAAAGTGCTGAGATCATCCAGTGAAATGCAGGTTTTTTTTTTTTTAAATTAAAAACACACAAATGACCTTAAATATGTGGATGATTTAAGATATTTCATATTAGAATTGAAGAGCACATAATTTGAAAGAATCCCCTGTGGAAACAAATAGTTGTTGAATCAATTCAGTTATTTCAGGTATAAAATTGTTAGGCATATGTATTCACATGAGTTACATTGTTCTGAGAGACAATGGTACCTGGCCTACCAAGGGAACTTAATTCCACTGCAAATTGGTACGAGAACTCTTAACAGATGTGCTTACATTTCTCTCTTGAACTTGAGTAAAAGCAGGCATCACCCCCATGCCTCTGTGGCTGCCAGTTGAGTAATTTAGAGATGACAAATCTGTGACAGGCAAGCACTGGACTAAATGGCTGTGGATCCTGTAAATACACATGTTCCATATCCTTCCTAATGCACCGCTTATGGGTATGCCATCAGTCCATTCTGGCCCCCTGAGCTCAGTACAAAGACTTTGTTGCATCTGAAATACAAATGAAAGTAAATATTGGAGGTGCCAAGATCCATCAGGGGAATGTGAACTAAATGTCCCTGAGTGGTGAACACCCCATAGTAGGCAGCTGGTGGATAACATCAGTCAGGAGTAAATGAACGTAGTGGAGATTGGCTTCCTCAGCCAGAGAGGGCCTACACCTGCATTAACCCAAAAGGCTGGAGATGGAGCAAATGGTGTCCACAAAGATCAGGGTGGGCTCAAAATTTGTCATAATTTGGAATCTCCCAGAAGCAAACCCTGTGACAAGAATTTGAGTGCAAATAGTTTATTTGGGTTGTGAAGAAAATTCCATCAAGGGAGTCAGAAAGTGAGCCAGGAAGAAAAGGGAGTCCATTGGGGGTGCCTAGGGAAGCTGCTTACACCAGCAAGCAGCTGGAGCTCAGCACATTTGGGGAGCTCCATGGGCCTCAGGGTTATCTGTGGGGTTATCCCAATTGGTGACTGCAAAGCCTTCAGGCAAGGAATGAATGCAGGTCCTGGCAGAGGCTGGAAGTCAGGCGAGGAACCTTGGAGGGAATGGCAAAGGGACAAGTGTAGCCATCAGTAGCATCTGTCACAAGACCTTCCTAAAGCTATCAGTGTCCCTAAGGGATATGAAAATCCAAGAAACAATGGTCAGTGTGTGCACTTTCGGGAACCGAAACATCTTCTCTTTGTATTTTCTAATTGTCAATTTCTGGATATGCTAATTGAAATTAAACTTTCTTCCACCTCTCCCTCCATTTAAATAAAATTTGGTGCCCCTTATTTTTGGGTGCCCTAGGTGCATTCTTAGCCTGTCTCTTATAAAGTTAGGTGATCACTGCTGTAAAGTGGAAGTAATAGTAAAGATAACACTTCAGGTCTCAATTGGAGATTCAAAGTCAGTCATTTCCCCAGTTAGGCTCTAACACAATGTAACGTCATGAGGGGAGGGATTTGCTAATCACAACCAGAGTCACCACTGAGTGAAGGCATGGTCTGTGCCAAGCCCCCAAATTAACTTCCCCCATTAGCTTCCCAATCTTTCTTTTGGGGAGCCACACCCCACATCCCTTGATCACACTGGATTGTAGCAAAGACAGATGATGACAATACTGGTTAATATTTACTGAGAGCATACACATGCCAGGCACTGCTCTAAGCCTTTTGTGTGTTTTAACTCATTTTATTCCCTACAGTGACCTTCTGAGGAAGGACCTATTATGATCTTTATGTTGCAGAGGAGGAAGGCCAGGCTTAGAAGGAAGGTGTTTGCCCATGTTACACAGAGCGAACACATGTTGGAGTCTAGATTTGATTTCATGCCTTCTGTCTTTAGAGATGACCCCCACCCCATCCCGACCCCAAGCACTGCACCATTATGCTGCAAGCCATTCATGACTCAGCTGCATCACTAGTGATGAGGAGAGAAATTGCAAATACGATTTTGTTGGCTACGAGGTACAAAGGTCTCCCAGCAACAGGAACTTGTTTATGTCACCGCAATCTTCCCATTTAATAACAGAGAGAGCATCAATTTGCAGACACATTCTCAGCAGGCAATTTGCCCAGAAAATAGGGAGCAGATTTCTAGATCTGGGGGAAGGAATGGGAAAGAGTCACTCTCCTGTGGAAGGTGAGAATCTTAGGGAGCAGACTCAGAGCCCTGTGAGGCAGAGCACCTTCCAACCCTGGGGAAGTTCCTTGAACTAGCGTCCCAGGATGGAAGTCCAAGAAGGATGTAGGCGAGGGTCCTGATAATTTATTTATTTATTTTTATTTCACACACAGGGTTGTTCATAGGAGTCTGGGTGCCTTGGAATTTGGAGGAACTTGAGCAGCATTTAAGTAACAGGGTTGTAGGGGCTCTGATGGGAAGGGATCTGGGACCTGTGTATGAAATGGTCTCCTTCAAGTCTCTGCTGCATGGTAAAGACATCTGCACATTTTTGCCATCAAATTCTAGAGATTGAGTGCAGTGGTGTGATCATAGCTCACTTGCAGCCTCAAACTCCTGGCTTCTAGTAAGCCTCTCACCTCAGCCTCTGGAGTAACTGGGACTACAGGCATATGCCCCTATGCCTGGCTAATTTAATTTTTTTTTAAATAGAGACAGAGTCTTTCTATGTTGCTCAGGCTGGTCTTGACCTCTTGGCCTAAAATAATTCTCCCACCTTGGCTTCCCAAAGCAGTAGGATTATAGGTGTGAACCACCACACTTGGTCTAAAGATTGGTCTTAAGAAAAGGAAATATGATGGGCACAGGGTCATCATATGCCCAAAAGTTCACATTATAGGTGAGAGCTTTCTTTTCTAGGCAGAAATTTCCAACCATGGTCAGGTTTATCCTCTAACCCTTGAAGTATGCCCTTCCCAAACCTCCCTCCTAGACTCCTAAGCGCTGTCATTGCCAATCCTGTTTTTTCTTTTTCTTTTTTTTTTTTTTTTTCCATTTCCTCAACTGGCCTCTCTTCTTCGGTCTCCAGCTTCATTTCTGAGTGACATTTGGCCAGTAGACTTGGGAGAGTCCTTTGCATAACTTTCTCTTCAACTGACCTCAGGCAAAATGTTTGTCCTGGAATGCATAATGCTTAAAGAGTTGATCTTAAATTTCCTGAAAATAAGTTTCTCTCAGCTTCTGTGTGAGGAAGGAACTTCTATATTGGCTGGTGACCATTTCAGAGCTAACCTCAGTCTCACAATTAGTGTGCTTGGCAATGCTATTGGACATTGGAATGCAAATGCTCACGTCCCACCTTGATGCAGGATTTGTATGCATTTCCTTTTTGTTGGACAACATGGAGAGTATTCCCTAAGAATTACTTCCAGTCACAAGCTGAATAAAGGGAAATGCAGCTCAATATCCTGCTCCAAAGCCTTTGAACTTCACCAGTGCATAACTCATGGGACACACCCTTATTATCTGTTGTATAAATGCTCATAGCATGGTGTTTCTTTGGATGGGAGTGTTTTCAGACCAAGATAATTTACCACCTCAAGTTAATACTATATAGAGGTCACATTTGAGAAATTTGTTCTAAATTCATTTTCATTAATATGCAAGGCAGTTGCAGGAAATTATACAACTTGCAAAGCATTTCAAAAAATGTTCACATGCTGATATCTGGGCTGTTTGATCCGGAAACAAAGGGAAATCATGATCTTTCTGGCTACAGCCTTACTAACAAAGAGTTTTGCATTTCTTAATACTCATTTTTAGTCCAAGTTGTTTTTATTCCAGTGACAGTGATGCTCGCCAGTGATTTTAGATTGATAATAAGAACCATGTTCGTCGGTTGGAAGTACACCGCCAGGATCAGTAATTATTTCATAACTGCATCCCTGCATGTTTGAAATGAGCTCTGAGAATACGAGCGTCCTGAAAGCCAGGAAGGAATAACTAAGAAAAAGGAAATCTTCTTATCTATAGAATGAGTGAAATATAAAGATGTGAAATGAATTAGGACTTCGTTATTGCAAACAACAAAAGTTACATGATCTTTGATGTAAATGACCGGGAACTCTAGTACAGCTTAGCATATTTGGCAATTAAGTCAAAGGACCTTTCTGGAGGAATGTATGTTTTGTAAAGTTCAGAACTCAGTCCAATTTCATGGGTTTTGAAGTTTTTTAACCAATCTTAAACCTTGCATAGTGCCAGTTTTGAATCTATGTGCTTCAAAAATTCTTGACAAAGGACAGTTGGTTTCTGAGAGAAGAAACAGCAGAAGATCAGATAAGCAAGGATGGGCCACCAGGACACAGGGCTTCTGGAGGGCCCATTTTTCTTTCTCTTGTTTTTCCTTCTCTGCTTTCTCCCCACGTTCCCCAAATGTGCACCAGATGTATAATTCCAGTGTACATGATTTGTTCTGATTGGGGGTTTCTGCTCATCTTATCTCTACTTTCTAATCAAAAGGCACCTAAAATAATAGGAATCCAGGCTAACAGCCCCATCTTAATGTGCTACTCAAGGGATACTCAGGAGCTCTGAAAAGCCATGGCTTGGAATGCCTGAAATATGCTGTACTAATCACTCCTTTGTGTTAAGGCCCCTGAAAAAATAATAATATCCCAACTGAACATGGTAAGGGAGGGTTACCTGGGTTGGTAAATGCAGAGAGGAGTTATTTCCTCCCCATTAAGGAGTCAACTCCACATCCAGAAGCTCTGAGGGTCTAAGGGAATTGGACAAAGACAAGCATGTGCTAGCCCCAGAGGGAGGAGAGGGGACACAGAACATGGAAGAGCCTGGGAAGGCTGTGGCGTGAGGATGTCACCAATGGGAGCCTGGGCAGGTGGGGACAGCACAAGGGCATTGAAAACCTGGAATTTGGAAACTTATCAGAGGCTGAACAGGTGCAATGTTTCTAAGACTGATGTAGCTTAATGAAAAATCTTGCCAGACCATCTTTAAGATTTTCAAACAGAATTTTTACTTTGCCTTTCACCTCAGTCCCCATGTGTTTGTGAATCTCTCTAGATACTTGCTTTACTATTTCTTACATCTCTAATGTGAAGAATTAATGTCCCAGGTATAAGAACTTTATGTTTTCTGTACATAGATGTTTTCTAGTCACATCCCTGACATGTGTGAGGCCTGGGAAAAAGTTCACATCCCATGGGCACAATATTTAAAGGTTGTAAATCAAGCTGGCAAGCTGTTAAATAAAACAAATTCTATTCTTCTACATTGACAGATAGTCTATCTTCATCATGATAAAATAGAAAATTGTGTGCAAACTAAGGTTTTTTATGTGATGGAAAGCAAAATATCAAATATGACTGAATTTAATTATTATTGTGCACATGCCAGTGATATTTAGACTATCAAAACACATTTATTGATATGTTTTGATATTTTATATGTTTCTTTGTGTGTGTGTGTGTGTGTGTGTGTGTGTGTGTGACAGAGTCTTGCTCTGTTGCCCAGTCTGGAGTGCAGTGATATGATCTCGGCTTACTGCAACCTCCACCTTCCAGGTTCAAGCGATTCTCCCACCTCAGCCTCCCAAGTAGCTGAGATTACAGGTGCTTGCCACCACACCTGGGTAATTTTTGTATTTTTAGTAGAGACGGGGTTTCACCTTGTTGGCCAGGCTGGTCTCGAACTCCTGACCTCAAGTGATCTGCTTGCCTTGGCCTCCCAAAATGCTAGAATTACAGGCGTAAACCTGGCTTGATATCATATGTTTTAATATTTGATTTTTAGAATATCAAAACATATGAATAACATATGTACAATTTATAAATTACAAAGTATTTTTCTTAAAATTTTCTTCCTTCATTTCAGCAAAATCACAAATTCTGTTTTTTAAGAGTCAAGATTTTTATATCATTTGTGTTTTATAGAAAATGATGCTTACTTGGTAAATTTGCTCCAGTCAATGTTCTTCAGCAGGCTCCTAAAATTAATTTCAATTTTGAGAGATTTTCCTCTGCTAAGGCCAAGCAAATGAATTTTCAATACAATTCTTTAAGTGAAATTTAGAAGAGAAATGAAGGGTGAAGTTTGCATGTCACGTTCAAATGTTGTAATTCTGTCATAACTGATATGCTATTATAATAGAAATTATAAAAATATTCGAATTGTATTATATAGATTGTTATGACACATAAAAATTATCACTTCTTTTACAGCAATATCAGGATCCATGCAGAAAAGGTATTGGATTCTTCTTTCTTCAGAAAGATACTGGATTCAAAGTTCTTGGATTCTTCTCTAAAATTTTTCTGTGCTAGGATATTATCAAGAAAACCAAAAATATCATCTCTTGTTTAATTTATTTAAATCTCTCTTCAAGCAGCACTGTAGTATCCATAAAATACTCTCTGTATTTGTTTTGGAATTATTTGTATTTGAATTTTTCCCTTTATAATAGAAACGTTTTTGTGTGATTCTAATTTCTTTATTTTCTTTCTTGGAAGATTTCTTTGTTACATAGTTCACATACACTTTCGATTTAAAAAAAACCCACATTTTATCTAAAGTTAAAAAATCAATCCTTTATAAAGTAAAATAGCCAAACTTGGATCCGTTTCCAAGGTTAATGAAAGCTATTGCTAACATTAATAGCAACCACAATTTCTACAAAATAATGTGAATAGTGCAAATTCAAAATTAATTTGATTTTCTTCCAAAGAGTATGATTCACTATTTATTTGAGCATGTTAACATTTCACTTAACTCTTCTGATACATTTTGTGTCTTGTCTAAATTAAATGTGATTTCTTTATCAGCATTCAGCCAGCATTCACTGTGTGACCAAGAGAAGTCATAAAGTCAGAATTGATAGTGTTTCATCAAGATGTTCCATTTTGGGGCAAGTCCAGAAAATGTCATATACAATTTTGAATCATTCCAAAGACTGTCATTGCTATTGGCCCAGCTAAGGCCATGTCTCATAGTAACAAATTCAAAACATGTGCCAAGCAGGGCTCAAGGAATGCTTCTGGTTTTCAGCCAAATTTATGGCCTTACGTCTTTTTTTTTTTTTTTTTTTTTTTAACCAACCATGTCAGCACCATTATCATAGATTTGCCCTGTATGATCTTGTAAACTGTTTAAATAAAGCTGACAATTAAAATTTAATTTTATAAAAATGTCATCAGTTCCTCTGAAAATATTTTTACAAATGGTAAGTAGTCACAGTTCTAGCATCTAATACAAGGCCTGTCTAATAGCATTCTTTTGGATGTACAATTTTACGGATCATGTGATTTTTTTTTAACACTTGCAAAATGTTCCTCAGCTGCCACACTACTGTTGTGAAGACTTAACTGTTGTGAAGAGTTAATTCGTGTGCACCTCTGCAAGCAGTGCTTGGACCACAAAGAAAGCATGGGAATGGATGCTCATGCTATCTCGTTCTATCCGAGGAAGGCTTCCACGGATTAATTGATGTTTTTTCTCCAGCCAAGTGCTTCTGCTGCTCAAATTCTCTCCACTTCCAAGCAGTGTGTATTTCTGACTTTGGCAGTCATACGGTCCAAAAGCCTCCATGGCATTTTGGGGCAGCCTCCTTTTGTTTCAAGTACTTAGGGCAAGAGATGCTAGATCTCTGATTGTACTATCTGGGTCCAATCTGATTGCCAGAATTGTTCTTCCTGGGCCAGCTGGCTACACTGGTGACCCATGAGCTTCCCTCTCTGCTGACTCACATATTTAGTCCGAAATGTAACTTTCTCAGAAAGAGGGTCTCAGGTTATTCCTATAGAGAATGTGTTAGAATCTTGTGATAATGCATGAGTGTGTGTGTGTGTGTGTGTTTACTTTTCTTTGCTGTATTTACTTAGAGTTCTGTCTGATACATACTGAGTACTTCATAAATACTTGTTGAATAGATAATAATTTTAGTAAGAATGTCTACTTCTAGATGTTTTTTGTAGGAGTGTTTGGCAGCTGGTATTAGAATGTATTGCCTGAATGGTGCAGAAAACATTTTGATAAAACAAGTGATAATAGAAGATAAATATATTTAATATATAGAATGATGATTTAATGGTAAATTATAGACCTGTATCCCCTAAGCAGTGTCTTCTATTAAATCGCAAATAGCATAGGTGAAAATGCCCGCCACCGTAATGACTGTTGATTATGATGTGCACAGGTGTGGATCATATTTAAGTTCTGTCCCCTTTCCTCTTTCATACTGCCACATTAGACTATGTCCATGAATCTTAGCTGCCTTTTATCGATGTAATGATGAAGGGCAGTGAGCGACCGTTATAAGCCTGAGGGAAATGAAACATATTGACAAAAAGGGAGGAAAAGAGAAAGAGCAGGATCCCCTGACAGATGCTGGAGCAAGACTGTTGACTCAGCTAAGATAAGGATGCCCTGTGGTGTCTCAGTTGGATGCTACAGAACACCTAGAAAACAAAATGTTAAGAAAAAAAAGCATTTGGATGAGAGTGACCTTTGTCACTGCTCATAAAAGCCGTGCACATCAGACAGTCTTGCTTAAGATCTTGCTAGAAGGATGTACTAAAAGAAACTTGTGTTTCTGTTTCGAAGGCATCTGGGTAGCAACAGCAACAGCAAAAACAGCAGTAACAACAAAAATCAGTTGAGCTTGGATAGAACTTTGTCAAGGGTGTTGATTCTTTTTTCTTTTTATGTCTGCTGTCAGTTTTTAAAAAATGTTTTATTTCCACAGTTTTTGGGGAACAGGTAGCTTTTGGTTACACAAGTAAGCTCTTTTTTTTAAAGGAAAAATCACTCTCCTCTTTATTTTTAAACGTGTTACGTGTACATTTTTTATATATATTTTATTGCTTTTTAGGTTTTGGGGTACATGTGAAGAACATGCAGGATTGTTGCATAGGTACATACATAGCAATGTGGTTTGCTGCCTTCCTCCCCATCACCTATATCTGGCATTTCTCCCTATGTTATCCCTCTCCAACTCCCCACCCACTGCTGTCCCTCCCCTATTCCCCCCACAGACCCCAGCGTGTGATGCTCCCCTCCCTGCGTCCATGTGTTCTCATTGTTCAACACCCACCTATGAGTGAGAACATGCGGTGTTTGATTTTCTGTTCTCGTGTCTGTTTGTTAAGAATGGTGTAAGTTCTTTAGTGGTGATTTGTGAGATTTTGGTGCACCCAGCACCCAAGAAGTATACACTGAACACAATTTGTAGTCTTTTATCACTCAGCCCTCCTCTGACCCTTTCCCGCAAGTCCCCAAAGTCCATTGTATCATTCTTATGCCTTTGCGTCTTCATAGCTTAGCTCCCACTTAGGAGTAAGAACATATGATGTTTGGTTCTCCATTTTTGAGTTACATAGTGGTCTGAAGTTTTCTGTTTTGCTTACGTCCTTTCCTGATTTTGGTATTAGGGTGATACTGGCTTCACAGAATGATTTAGGGAGGATTCCCTCTTTCTCTGTCTTGTGGAATAGTGTCAATAGGATGGGTACCATTTCTTCTTTGAATGTCTGATAGAATTCAGCTGTGAAGGCATCTGGTCCCGGACTGTTTTTTTGTTGGTAATTTTTTTATTAGCATTTCAATCTCACTGCTAGTTTTTGGTCTATTCAAGGTTTCTGATTCTTTCTGACTTAATCTAGGAGGGTTGTGTATTTTTAGAAATTTATCTATATCCTCTAGGTTTTCTAGTTTGTGCATGTAAAGGTGTTCATAGTAGCCTTGAATGATCTTCTGTATTTCTGTGGCATCAGTTTAATATTTCCCATTTTATTTCTAGTTGAGCTTATTTGGATCTTCTGTCTTCTTCTCTTGGTTAATCTCACTAAGGATCTATCAATTTTATTTATTTTTTCAAAGAACCAACTTTTAGTTTCATCTATCTTTTGTATTTTTTTGTTTCAATTTTATTTAGTTCTGATCTGATCTTGGTTATTTTTTTTCTTCTGCTAGGTTTGGGTTTGATTTTTTCTTGTTTCTCTAGTCCCTTGAGGTGTGACCTTAGCTTGTCTGTTTGTGCTCTTTCAGACTTTTTGATGTAGGCATTTAAGGCTAAGAACTATACCTTTAGCACAACCTTTGCTATATCCCAGAGGTTTTGATAGATTGTGTCATTATTACTGTTCAGTTCAAAGAATTTTTAAATTTCCATCCTGATTTTATTGTTGACTCAATGATCATTCAGGAGCAGGTTATTTAATTTCCATATATTTGTATGTTTTTGAGGGTTCATTTGGGAGTTGATTTTCAATTTTATTCCACTGTGGTCTGAGAGAATACTTGATATAATTTCAGTTTTCTTAAATGTATTGAGATGTGTTCTGTGGCCTATCATATGGTCTATCTTGGAGAAAGTTCCATATACTGATGAATAGAATGTATATTCTGCAGTTGTTGGGTAGACTGTTCTGTATATATCTGTGAGGTCGATTTGTTTTGGGGTATAGTTTAAATCCATTGTTTCTTTGTTGACTTTCTGTGTTGGTGAATTGTCAGTGGAGTATGGAAGTCCTCCACTGTTATTGTGTTGCTGTCTATCTCATTTCTTAGGTCTATTGGTAATTGTTTTATAAATTCGGAAGCTCTGGAGTTAGGTGCATGTAAGTTTAGGATTGTGATATTTTCCTGTTGAACAAGGCCTTTTATCAATATATAATGTCCCTCTTTGTCTTTTTTAACTGCTGTTGCTTTAAAGTTTGTTTTGTCTTATTAAAGAATAGGTATCCCTGCTTGCTTTTGGTGTCCATTTGCGTAGAATGTCTTTTTCCAACCCTTTACCTTAAGTTTATGTGAGTCCTTATGTGTTAGGTGAGTCTCTTGAAGGCAGGAGATACTCGTTTGGTAAATTCTTATCTGTTCTGCCATTCTGTATCTTTTAAGTGAAGCATTTAGGCCATTTACATTCATGTTAGTATTGAGATGTGACGTACTATTTCATTCATTGTGGTATTTGTTGTCTGAATACCTTGGGTTATTTATTTATTGTATTTTTGTTTTATAAGTCTTGTGTGATTTATGCTTCAAAGAGATTCTGTTCTGATGTATTTCCCGGATTTGTTTCAAGATTTAGAGCTCATTTTAGCATTTCTTGTAGTGCTGGCTTGGGAGTGGTGAATTCTCTCTGCATTTATTTGTCTGAACAAAAACTATGTCTTTTCTTGACTTATGAAGCTTAGTTTTGCTGGATACAAAATTCTTGGCTAATAATTGTTTTGTTTAAGGAGGCTAAAGATAGGGCCCCAATCCCTTCTAGCTTGTAGGGTTTCTACTGAAAAATCTGCTGTTAATCTGATAGATTTTCCTTTATAGGTTGCTTTTGTCTCACAACTCCTAAGATTCTTTTGTTTGTCTGGACTTAAATAACCTGATGACTATGTGCCCAGGCAATGATTATTTTGTGATGAATTTCCCAGGTGTTCTTTGTGCTTCTTGCATTTGGATGTCTAGATCTCTAGCAAGGCCAGGGAAGTTTTCCCTGCTTATTTCCCAGAATACGTTTTCAAACTTTTGAATTTCTCTTCTTCCTCAGGAATGTCAATTATTCTTTTTTTTTTTTTTTCGAGGCAGAGTTTCACTCTTGTTACCCAGGCTGGAGTGCAATGGCACGATCTCAGCTCACCGCAACCTCCACCTCCTGGGTTCAGGCAATTCTCCTGCCTCAGCCTCCTGAATAGCTGGGATTACAGGCACGCACCACCATGCCCAGCTAATTTTTTGTATTTTTAGTAGAGACGGGGTTTCACCATGTTGACCAGGATGGTCTCGATCTCTTGACCTCGTGATTCACCCGCCTCGGCCTCCCAAAGTGCTGGGATTACAGGCTTGAGCCACTGCACCCAGCCATATTTTAATTATTCTTAAGTTTGATTGTTTAACATAATCCCAAACTTCTTGGAGACTTTGCTCATTTTTTTAATTAGTTTTTGTTCGTCTTTGTCATATTGGGATATTTTGAAAACCTTGTCTTTGAGCTCTGAAATTCTTTCTACTGGTTGTTCAATTCTGTTGCTGAGACTTTCCAGTATATTTTCTGTTTCTCTAAATGTGTCCATTATTTCCTTAGTTGTGATTGTCTTTTATTTATGCTATTTCACTGAAGATTTCTCCCTTCATATCTTATATCATTTTAAAAATATTTCTTAAGTTGGACTTCACCTTTCTCTGGTATCTCCTTGATTATCCTAATAATTGACCTTCTGAATTCTTTTTCTGGCAATTCAGGAATTTCTTCTTGGTTTGGATCCGTTGTTGGTGAGCTAATGTGATTTTTTTGGGGGTGGTAAAGACCCTTATTTTGTCATATTATCAGAATTGTTTTCCTGTAACAATTCTCATTGGGTTCCTTGTCATTTGGGTAGACTATGTCGGAGGGACGATCTGGAGCTCAAGGCTGCTGTTCAGATTATTTTGTTCCATGAGGTGCTCCCTTGATGTAGCACTCCTCCCTTTTCCTAGGGGTATGGCTTCCCGAGAACTGACTGTAGTGATTGTTATTTGTCTTCTGGATCCAGCCACTCCACATGGCTGTCAGGCTCTGGACTGGTACTGGGAGGTGTCTGCATAGAGTCCTGTGATGTGAACCATCTTCATGTCTCAACCATGAATTCCAGCACCTGCTCCAGTGGAGGTGGAAGGGGAGTGAAATGAACTCTGTAAGGGTCCTTAGTTGTAGCTGTTTAATGCACTAGTTTTGTGGTGGTTGGCCTCCTGCCAGGAGATGTCACTTTCAAGAGAGCACCAGCTGTGGTTATATAGGGAGGATCAGGCAGTAGGCAGGGCCCTAGAATGCCCAAGAGAATATGACCTTTGTCTTCAGCTACCAGAGTGGGTAGGGAAGGACCATTAGGTTGAGTAGTGTTAGGTGAGTCTGAGCTCAGACTCTTCTTGGGTGAGGCTTGCTGTGGCGGCTGTGGGGTATGGGGATGTGGTTCCTAGGTTAATGGAGTTATGTTCCCAGGAGGATATGGCTGTCTCTTCTGTGTCATGCAGCTTGTCAGGAAAGTGGGGGAAAGCCAGCAGTTACAGGCCTCATTCAACTCCCACACAACCCAAAAGGACAGTCTCACTCCCACTGTGCCCCTGCCAATAGCACTGAGTTTGTTTCTAGGTGGTGGGTGGGCAGTGCTGAGAACTTGCCCCAGGCTACCAGCCTTCCAGCTGAGAAAGCAAACAAGGTTTTTGCACCTCCCTGCCTGTTGAGTCTGCACACCAAATTCATGCCCATCCCCAAGTTCTGGCCAGGAAACTTCATGTTTGGTTGGAATTGTTACCAAGTTTAGCTGGCAGTTTTCTTCTCCCTGTGGTCTTTTCCCAGTTCCTCTGGTAGCCTTCCCCAAGGAACCCTGTCAGACAAATCAGAAATGCCTTCCCTGGGGACCCAGAGAGCCCACAGGGCTTTTCCTGATGCTTCCTCTACCCCTGTATTTTGCTCAACTCTCTAAATTGTCTCAGATGCAGGTAAGGTCAAATCCTTTGCCTTGTGATCTGGCCCTTCGGGTTTCCCAGTGAGGGTGTGTGTTTAGGGGTGGACAATCTCCCTTTCCCACTTTCACAGTTTGGGCACCCATAGTATTTGGGCTGTCTCCTAGGTCCTGCAGAAGTAATCTACTTTCTTCAGAGGGTCTGTGGATTCTCTTGTCTTTCCTGGTGTATTCCTACAGTAGTTCTTGCAGCAAAAGTTCATGATGTGAGTCTCCACACTCTGCTCTGCAATTTAAGGAGCTGCAATTTAGTCCTGCCTCCTATCCAACATTTTTTCCTCTGCTGTTCAAGGATGTTGATTTTACCACTTACAATGCCCCATCAATTTTGCCAATTAGCATTTGACAGCTGCATAAATTTCATCCTGTCTCCAAGATACCAACAGAAAAATGGTGGTGAAAACTGCAAAAAGTAGACCAAAACAAAACGAAACTAAAAAAACTATTTGAAAGCCATTAAATCATTTATAAATCTTGCAGTAGTTTTACTCCTGTAGATTTTTCTAACACCAAGAAGGCTACCTGCTTATTTCATTGTTGGGTAGTTGCTTTGATACTTCTGATAGCTGATTAGGTGGGGACAGAAGATAGTCAAAGGTCAAGGCCACAGTGTTGACACCCATGAAGAATGATGAGCAAAGCTCTGTGGCTGGGTTGGTCAAATAGTGTAGGCAACAGAGAAAACCAGGTTAACCCTGGGGCCGTGATACCAGTAGGCCCATCAGTGAAATTTTTAAGTAGAATTTTTAAAGGAAAAGTGCACAAATCACTGCTTTACATCTCAGTGCAGTTTCACAAGTTGGAATACTCTTGCATAACCAGCACCTAAATTAAGAAACATAATCTCATCAGCCCCTAGAATCACCCTCACCCTGTTACCTTCCAGTCAGAGCCCTCCAAATAGTAACCAATATCCTGATTTATAATACCTGGATTAGTTTTACTATTTATATAGCATATAACCTGCACATAAGGCTCTTCTTACCCAACAGGATATGAGTTTCATCCACTTAGTTGTAGGTAGTTGGAGTTCATTCATGCTCATGGCTGTATATTATTCAATTTTATTACTATAGCACAGTATCTTTATTCATTTTACTATTGATCAATTTTAGGATATTTTCAAGTTTGCAGCTATTTCACATAATGCTGAAATAAGTCCTTTTATGTGTGTTTTTTTTTTGAAATGCACAAATTTTTGTTGTTTCACTAATACTGACAAATAGTTTTTCAAAATGTTTTGGATCCATTTTTTACTCCCACATTTGGCAAACCATTTATTCATGAACAATGCAAAATAAAAATTTTATCTCAGTTGAGCTGTTGTGAAATTATTACACAAAACATTTTGAAGATTATCAATCGTAATGTGAGGGCTAACACCACGTGTGTGCAGGCCCATCTTTCTGGTTGGGGATTATACTATTTGATATAAATAACCTCAAGAGATGACAAATAAGAGAAATAAACATTTTAACTGTGCTTATAATGAAGCGTGAGTGAAGGGAGCTATAACCTCAACTGCAAATGTTAACATTTACAAGATGACCTGTTTATGAACTTAGCTCTGCCTTACACATGTGCTTACATCCATTTCAAAGTATCCAACCAGAGCACTGATAGATTAGTAGTTTCGTGAGCTTTGACTGACAATCCCTGAGCAAACTGGTAAATCTGTCAGCAGCCTTGCAGAACAGAAAGAAGGAAAAAGGATAACAGATGATTGTGCTTAACAGTCATAATCCATACCAAGGGCAGTAGTCTCTTGGGCAGGAATTTTGGTGATTGCTTACCATGTCCACTTCTGTCACAAAGTTCTGTCTTCCAGATATAGTTGGAAACAATCTCCTCCGTGGCTAAAGAGTAGTTGTCCTTCTCTTGTATGTGATGAATGGATGATGATAATAGTAACATTAAATTTATGGGATGCTTACCAGGTACCTGACTTGTGCTAAGTGCTTTACCTATGTGTACTCTTGCCACACAGAGGTAGGTAGGTAGGAACTACCATTATCCTCATTGTGCAGAGGAGCACGTAGAGGACTAGTAGTTGAAGTTCAGCATTTTCTGAAGATCCTGCAGCCATTTAAAAGAAAGATGAAATCAGAAACAAGAGCAGCGTAACTCCATAGTTCAATTTTTAAGGCCCCCAGACTCTATGTGGCTGCAGGAGGGCTTGGGGATAGACTAAGTGGTGGGAGGGAGGAGAGCAGCTGGGGCGTTATTTCAGAAAACAAGCTAACATTAAAAGGTTAAGAACAAAATTTTGATTAAGTACATTATGAAATGGAAAAATTAAACTTTTGGGATTTTTAAAGTCTGACAAAGCTTCATAAAGAAGATATGAACAAATAATGAGGTTTGACACAATAATTTGATAAAAGAATTTATATCTTATAAGATATAAAAATGAATTTGAGAGAAACACATTCATAGAGCTTGCCTTGACACTGTCCTGTCATAAGTAACAAATAAGACAAGCCCAAGGCAGGCAGCAAATGGAGATGAAGCTGCCAAGAAGGGCTCTCATTTTCAATCCTCAGTTACAGCGATCACCTATTCAGTTTTGCATCATTATATTATTGAATAATTGCCCTTTTTCCTCCTCTGCCTCAATAAAGTTAAATGTTTCCAGTTTTCCTTAGAAAACTTACTTATTACTTGTAATTGCAAAAACCACAATTACTTTTGCACCAACCTAATACACACATATGTATATATGTGTATTTGTGTATGCATTTGTGTACATATACATATATACGTACATATGCATATGTATATCTGTGTGCATATATATGCACAAGCTCTCTCTATATTTATAAAAACAAACATATATATGAATAAAAACAAACACATACATATATGTTTGTTTTTTAAGAGATGTTTTGCTGTGTTGCCTAGGCTGGAGTGCAGTGGCTATTCACAGGCATGATCATAGTGCATTACAGCCTGAAGCTCCTGGGATCAAGCAATCCTCTCGCTTCAGCCTCCTGAGTAGCTGAAACTACAAGTAGGCACCATGCGCTTGGCTTATGTTATTTAAACCTTTCACTTCCAAGCTTCTAAGAACCACATTTTATCCTATTTTATTCAAGGATGAAGAGTGAAGAAGTCTGTGTCTGCACCAGCCAGATAGTTCTATTAGATTCTTGATACTCCAAGTGCACTCTGTGGATCAGCAGCATCAGTACCCATGGGAGCCAGTTATAAATGCAGAACTTCAAGACCCATCCCAGACCTACTGAATCAGAATCCCCACTGCAGTGGGATCTCTAGTGGGTTAATTTGAAAATTGCACTGTTAAAAAAACATTTATTTTTAGACTTTTAGTTCATAGCAAAACTGAAAGGAAGGTACAGAGATTTCCTACACAATCTGCTCCCACGCATGCACAACCTCCCCTTTATCAATGTTCCTGACCAAAGTAGTTTATTTGTTATAGTTTATGAGCCTACATTGACACTTCATTGTCCTCCACAATTTATATTAGGATTCATTCTTGGTGTTGTACATTCTATGGGTCTGGACAAATGTATCATGATATGTATCCATCACTATAGTATCATGCAGTGAATTGCATTTTGAAAAACTCTGTATTAGCTATACCATCCCAGAGTCTGGGGACTTCCCCTTTGTACCTTTGTAGTTTTCCACACAAATCATAATGGCATTGATAACTGATTAACCTGCAACAAGGTGAG
Organism: Aotus nancymaae; assembly: GCF_030222135.1. Classification (NCBI taxonomy): domain Eukaryota; kingdom Metazoa; phylum Chordata; class Mammalia; order Primates; family Aotidae; genus Aotus; species Aotus nancymaae. The sequence continues at coordinate 3,749,933 of NW_026988412.1, read as the reverse complement.
GAAGCAGTCCCTAAAAAGCAGGTGGCGCCCCTGCTTTCGGAAGTTTCCTCTGAACTAGGTGTTGCCCATCAATGTGTAATCTTCATCTACGCTAATGGCTTGTCATAATAAAATTCCATTCAGTTACTAGGAAAGATCTCTTCTGAGCACCAGTTTCCCTTATGAAAGTATTACAAGAAAGCTGTGTGTGCTCATCCTGAAATGGGAGCACTGTTACTCAGGCCCCACTGGTATAATAATGGATGACTATGGCTGACTCCTCAAGAATAAACCCTGCCTAAGCTTCTGGGGGATTAATTCGGTCCATCTGGGTTGAGCCATGTCTGGTTTGTATTACCTGAACATAACTCAGATCTTTGAAAACAAAGGAATTAATTTAGAAGGACCATTTCAATATTATAGACGAACTTTACTTGTTAATTTATGTAATCATATCACTAGTTACAATATTTAACTATGATTTTATTTGATCGCTTGTCTTCTCTGACTGAAGCAGTGATTCTCAAGCCTCAATAGACACAAGATCTCCTGGGGGGCTTGTTAGCATGCAAATTCCTGTGCTTCAGCCCCAGAGTTTCTGCTCTGTAGGTCTGGGTTGGAACCTAAGAATATGCATTTTGAAGAAACCCCCAGATGAGGCTGATGCTGCTGGGTCAGGACCACTGCCCCAAAGAATTCACAAACGAGGGGCCAATCGTGACACTGAGTAACTTCTTTGTCTCTTGCTCTTTTTGTACAAAACATCTGATTTTTCTCCTGCACTTGTCTATCTCTGACTCATGGTTGTCTTCTTTAGTTTAAGGCCTCTGGAAGCCCAGAGATAGAGGGCAGGACGAGTGGAGCGCAGTTTTCTCTAGACTCTTTCTGCAGTTACTTAAGTTCTGTTTCTAATTTATAAGACTTTCTTGGCATATGTAAGCCTATGCAGTCGAACTGAGGTGTGGTCCTGGAGGGGCCATGGACCCGTGTCAGCCACGAGCCACATCACAGAGTGACCTGAGACTCAAGATGAGAAAAATGTAAAAAGGCCTTACTTTTTTTCCCTTGGCCTATCCCAATAAAATACTTCTGCTCTTAAAGCCTGGTCTCATGGATATTTATTTGGTTTGGCCCCCTGCTTTGTGTTTACTCCTAAAAGGGTTTGGGTGTTCCAGTGAGCCTAGTGCCTAGGCTGGGACTCTAGGCTGAGCCAAGACATGCAGAGGAATGAGGGGCCACATCCCCAAAGGTCAACCTGAAACGAGGACCACATTGTAACACTGCCACCTCTGCAACACTCATATTAATGCAAATCAGGGTAAAGGGTGGGGTGGACAGAGCTTAAAGTGTAACTTAGGAACCAGTCTATAGTGAAGTCTCACAATGGCTGGCAAAGTCAGAGCCATGATCGTTGAGTAATCCATTCAAACTGAAACCAGAAACAGAATGCCTGCTTATTCAGAAAAAAAGTTGAATGGACAAGACTGATGTCTCTTTACCAATACAAGAGAGATAAGATTAGTAGGGATTGAAGAGTTACATGTAAACTCTGACTACTTTGGCCAAGTTCAGGGTGGCTGGAGGATTCTGAAGAAAAGCCTGGACATCAGTGATGACTCTCTCAGAGCCTCCTGTAGCAAACACTGCCAAGGGCCTTCTCATAACCCATTAGCATTGACCTTTTCAGGGCACTCAGTTGCAATCTGAAACTGCCAGCAGCTCCTGGCTTCGCCTGGAGCTTTCTCTCACTGCCAGATCCAGATACAGCAAGCTAGAAGTGCTGGGATGTAGCAGCTCCACTCCCGTTCCCACCCACAGCAGCCTCAGTCATGACAGAAAGGTGCTGAGGTATACATACCTCAGCTCCCTCACCTGGAGAGAGAATAAAGTTCGAGCACTTCCCAGAATTTCTGCATGGGATTCAGCTCAGTTGACCACTGGTTGTCCTATCTCTAGTCTTTCACTTCTTTACATTATTATCAGCATCCGGGACCCCTCTCTTCCTGCTCTCTCTTCCTAGCTCTGCTGAGCTAAGATTTGTTGCTGCTGTTACATGATTGTTATCATTTTCTGTCTTGATAGGGGAGACGACAAGGTAGGAGTGACCATGAACCTAAGACCAGATGACTTTCTGGAACTCAGAGTTGTCCCAGCAGCAAGCTCTTCACCAAAGCCAATGCTTATGAGATTTCATGGTTGTTGGTGTTCTAGAACACAGGCTTTAAAGACAAAGAAGGGGGGCATCATAATGCTTCCTCTCAATGACTTGCTGGATAGCTTATTTATGCTTCAAGTTTTCTATCAGGTACAAAAAACAAGTTAACATCTACCTAGTAATCATGATGCAAGAATTTTAAAGATATTGAGTGAAAAAAGTGATGAGACATTTTCAAAAATTTCAAAAAATCCAATTCCTTTTTCAATAAACATCTTCTAAAATGAAATCTTTATGATTTCTAATATCTTTCTTAAGAGAATGTGAATCACTTTTTATCAAAGATCAAAACTCTCAAAACATTTTCAGAGGCTTCATAAAATCATTGTTTGCTCTGGAATTTTATATACCACCCAAAGCTGGATGAAATCAAGGAGCCAATGGCTAGGCTTGGAGGTCATTTTAAAAACTGCAATTTTTCACCATTTTATTGCAATGGGCTAGGCCCTGCTCATCAGATTGGTGATGTTACTAAGGCATCATAAAGCCAAGAAGATCTGAAAATAAAATGATTTCCCAGGTAAAGCCATGGTAAGGGTAGGCAAAACTGGCATCAGGCCAACCGTTTCAAACCATGCATCAAACTTTTGAGGTCAGGCAAAATTGAAAACACATTTGGAGAAGTTAATTCCCCTTAATTTTGAAGCCTATGTGTATTTCAAGGGAAATTTAATCCGTATGTTTCTAATTCATTTACACTCAATTCATCAAAATGTTATTTGAAAGACTTGTTTTCTTTTTCTAGGAAATATTATGACTCTTTTTAACAAGATTCTTGAAGGCTTGAATAAAAGGCGTTTAAGAAATTGCGTTTGGCTATCCCTAAACAGGACTAATTAACAGAGGTAAGGGAAAGCAGTACAGTTCTAAAACTCAGCCCCACAAGATCCAAGGGGTTGTGCATTTTGCTGTATTATCACCATTGATATGGTGATACCACTCTCTTCAGCACTAGGCACCTAGTGATTCCACTCCCTCATCCACCACTTTAATAATTCATGCCTCAGTGAATGGTTATACTCAAAGTAGATTGAGCTGACCCTTCACTTTCTTCAGGGCATGGAGATTGATCAATCTAATCTAATCTAATTTAATCTAATCTAATCTAATCTAATCTATCTATATATGTAATCTATCATCTATCTATCTATGTATATATCCAATCTCTCATTTGCATCTATAAATTTCTCAAGTGTTTAAATGAAGGCAGATATTATGGGTTGGAATTAATGGGACAGCTGATAGAGACTATGGATTGAGTCTTTCAATCACAAGAGCTTGGAGGCTAAATCTTGCTAAGTAAGAGAAACCCTGAGAAAGAAGAATAAAAGGAAGTGGGCAATGTTACATAATTTACTTAATCTGTCATGAAACCCAGTGGATAGGATTAATGTTAATTTTACATACAATTTCTGGGATAAGACACAAAAGTAGTTTGATTAGATAAACTATCAGTCTGAAACATGGAAGGAAGAAAAACAGATTGCTTTTCAATGTTTGTATTTCTAATATGACAATAATAGGACTCAAGATCAAAATACATTTGCAACTCTTGATGAGGTCAGTGTGTGGCGAGAAAAGTTTCTGCAGTTTCTGAAAGTGAAGAAATAAAGCCTAGCCTTGCTGGAGTTTTTGATTTATAATCAAAAGGGAAAAAGAAATTTGCTGAGCTTCTCTTTTTGGGAAGCTTCCATGTGACGGTGGGGACTGCCAAACAATAGCAGTCAATTCAATTATCATGAGGAATTACTTATTTGGCAGAGCTAGCCACTGCACCAGCCATTTTTTGCTAGTGATTTTATTATTTTTATAGATTTGGGGGGTACAAGGGCAGTTTTGTTACATGGATACAGTGTGGTCTGGGCTTTTAGTGTAAACACAACCCAGATAGTGTACATCACACCCATTAGCTAGTTTTTCATCCCTCACCATCCTCCCACATTTCTGAGTCTCCAGTGTCTATTATTCCACTCTCTAAGTTCATGTGGACACACTGTTTAGCTTCCAGTTCTAAGTGAGAACATGTGGGATTTGGTTTTCTGTGTCTGAGTTCGTCAACTTAAGATAATGCCCTTCATTTCCATCCATGTTGCTGCAAAAGACACAATTTCATTTCTTTTTATGGCTGAGACCTACTCCATGGTGTATATATACCATATTTTCTTTATCCACTCATCTGTTGATGGGCACTTTGATCAATTCCATAGCTTTGCTGTTGTGAATAGTGTTAGTGATCTTAAATAGTGCTGGGACAAAGCCCACTGGGAGGAGCTCTTTTAAGTGGTTCCGAGAGTCAATAAGGAGGAGAGAGAACAGCAGGCCCTTCATTTACAACAGGAGAAGGTATCACTGGGTCTTTCGGAGCTCAAAACAGAAATGACACTGCCAGCTGCTTTAGGACAGGTGGTAGGAGACGACAGACAGATTATCATAGGCCACAAAATGACAGTTGCTGTCTCTAAAATGGCCACCCTAAATGGACTCTCCTCCTTCATTCCTCATAGTAAGTGCTAACTTCATTTTTTTTTTTTTTTCTGATGGTAGTAGTGGTGGTAGGACCTCTGAGAGGCAACTCTCTCTCTTTTTTTTTTTTTTAATTTTGAGACAGAATCTCGTTCTATCACCCAGGCTAGAGTGCAGTGGTGCGACCTCAGCTCACTGCAACCTCTGCCTCCCAGGTTCAAGCGATTCTCCTGCCTCAGCCTCCCAAGGAAGGCTGTGGGAATTTCTCTGTTCATTTTAAATGTTTTTTCTAATTAGAATGGAGAAGTTATCCAAATATCACATTCCAGTAAGTTCAGGCACTCGCCACCATGTCCTGCCGTTTTTTTAAATTTTTACTAGAGACAGGGTTTCACCATATTGGCCAGGCTGGTCACAAACTCCTGACCTTAAGTGATCCACCCACCTCGGCCTCCCAAAGTGCTGGGATTACAGGTGTGAGCCACCATGCCTGGCCTCTTCTTTAAAGGTTAGTAAAAGCGCTTATCTGATACTTGTCTTATTAGCTATTTATGTTAAGTATTAGGCAAATTTGCCAAGTCCACGTGAATAGCCATACTAAGTCTTAACACAGACTTAGGTGCAGAGAAGCACTTGTGGGGCAGAGAACTAGATCCTGAAGAACCCACACAGGCACATCCCTTTGCCTCAAGGCTGCTCAGAGAAGTATCAGCCTAGTCTAGAAAACCTGAAAACCTAAAAAACAGGTTTTTTTAGGAACTGTGGGAATTTCTCTGTTCATTTTAAATGTTTTTTTCTAATTAGAATGGAGAAGTTATCCAAATATCATATTCCAGTAAGTTCTAATGATGTTTAGTTTGTCCTTGGAGATGGCATTAACTATTGGCATATTAAGACAATGTACGAATTTGAAAATCATATTTTCAGTGAGTATCTGTGGCAATTCCAATAGAAATAAATATGAGGAAAATCTGACCTTAAAACTTCAAAAATCTTAAAATTTTAGAGTTAGTTTGTCCACAGAAACATTTTTCCTTTGGTCCTATTTTCCTTAAAGTATAGAAGGTACCTGTTGATCTGGGCTTGAATTTCAAATGCCCCTCTTTCTATGTAAACCCAATTATCTTACAAAAACTATAAGTTCACATGGTAAAATCAATACTTATCTTTAGATATGATGAAATATGAAAGTTAACCATGGCAGTATCTATAAAGACTGGTGCAAGGCCTGGGGCACAGTAGTCCATCTCACTTCTGTGAATATATGATTTTTGGGGCTCTGTGGTTAGGATAGTCTTATGTTTCATGTTATTATATGATGCTTTTGAGAGGTAATTTTGTGTTAATGATTTGCTACTCAATTCAGTCTCCAAAATAACTTAATTTCAAATTCAAATTTAATCATAAACATACGGCCTGGTTTTTATTTAACATTATACAGGAATGAACGTATGATCACAGGTTTATATTTTTGGAACATGCTCTGGTGACCATTACAATCAGAATAATTTCTGAGTCTTTGGTGCATCTGCTTCTGAAGAATTGATTGGAAGTAATAAAATGCTCTTGTAGATCTTTATTTTATTTATATTTGATTACCTTATTAAAATTGAGAATGTGATTTTTATTTGTTCCATGATCATGCAAGTGTGCTTCATAAAATGCAGAGTTATCCCTAGATCAGGTCTTGCTGCCCTGTGGCTTCTGCAAGCACACAGTTCCCGCTAAGCTGATGATGCTCTGAGTACATGGATATTGAATATAGGAGCAGCAGTTCCATTTTGCTGTAGTGCCCAGTCTGAAAATCTGCAGCTGAATGAATGTGACAATATGACGTGTGTTAAAGTCACTGACCAAATAATACTTGATGAAGGGAAGGAAGTTAACCTGCTTGGGGCCTTAGTTCTGCTCTCAGAATACTGTGCTGGGTATCACTCACCTTCTCCCCTTTCTTCCTGGGCTTCCTACCTCTGCCATTCTCCTTCTTCATATCAGGATCCACCCACTCATAGGCTCTCTTCTCTCTTCTCTTTCTCTCACCTCCAGTATTGTGCTGGGAACTCTCAATTGGGTAGAAACTTCTGAGCACAGCCTTTCTCTTCAATCCCAGACCCACATTTCCCGGGCCTATTTCCTCTTAGATATAGCTAAGTGTGTGTTGGTTTATATGACTGCCACAGTGGGTACCAGTTATGGTCATAGCGCCTTATCAGCATACATGAGAATGGTCCATGACCCACACCAGTGAAGGCTCTTACATCTTTCCAAAATCTATACCTGAGTCTTACCCTGAGGGATTATAATATAACAGATCTGAGAGTGTGGCCTGGGCATGTGGCCATGTGCTCCTCAGTTGAATAGCTGGGACTGTATGGCCCGCAAAGCCTAAAATACTTACTATTTGTCCCTTTACAAAAAAATGTTTGCTGACCCATGTTGTATAGCACAAAAGCCAACCTCCCATTGCCTGTGTATACCCTGCTCTCATTCTTACACTACGTTCACTGAGTTCTCCCCACGTTTGCTGTTCTTTCCAGCTCTTTTTCTTATTCATTCTCAAGCTTTGGACCATAATATTCTAAACACAGAACCTCTGTCTTTCCCCAAATGATTATTAACTCTGCTCCAGCCTTCGCATTCAACTTCTTGATGACTCTTCAGTGAAGGAAGTAGTATGAGAAGCCTGCAGTTCCACCCCTACCCCCAACACTGGCTGTATTGTCTAGTTCAGAGTATAGAAATATATTTGCATGTGTCTTGGAATGTCTTTTCTAGATTCATGCACCCTTTAATTGATATCTCATAAATCAACTTTCCCATCTTGCTGTGTGCTGGATGCACTGCTGGGTGCTTTACACGCTAAACATAGCTTACCAGCAATGTCTCAATAGCACTCATAATTTGGTATCATTAAGCCCACTCTGTAGATGCACAACAGAGGTACAGAGAGGTTATTTGCTTAAGTTTGCAAAGATAGTAAATGTTAGTGCCAGAATTGAAAGGCAGGTCAACCTCACTCCCAATTGCCTATTAAAGAACTTCATTTACATTGCATCACAAAGGAATAATAAAGAATAACTTATTTTAATCATTCTAGTGGAAATTCTTTTGAAACATCGGACACACTTCTCTGCCATCTCAATTAGGTCATATTGAACATAGCTAACCTTTTCGGAACTACTCAGTATCACAACTATTAATATGTTTTATGGTGGTGTAGAAAAACATGAATCTGCAATATGATACTAAATCATTCTTAACATGAAATCTTGGGTCAATCCTACTCTGATGGGGTAAAAAGAAATTAGTTGTACTATTTTGCTGCTATTTTATCCTTTACCTCCACTCCTTCACTCAGGTGGACAAGCTTGTGTGTAAGGTAGAAGTGAACCAACTGAGTACCCTATTGCCCCATGGTTAAGGAGACAGATTTTGGGGGCGAACAGCTATAGATTCTAATCCTGGTCCTGCTACAATTACTGTGTAAACTTAGGCAACTGACTTAGCCTCTCTAAGCCTCAGCTACCCCATCTGCTCAGAGTTAGTAACACACTCACACAGGATAATATATCAGGCACACTGGAAATTTCCATTACATGGCCATTATTATTAATTATTAAGGATGCTTTTTAACTATGCAGCCTGGAGTCAACACTTCTCCCTTAGTTGGTTGTGACTTTCAAGAGGGCTGGGATGCTGTCTTTTTACAGGAATATTGTCAGAACTTTCTTTTAGTTTCTAACTCAGTAAACATTTGTTGATGAGTGAATGAATGAATGAATGAATGCCACATGAACACAGCCACAAGATTCTGAGTTCACCATGAAGCTACTTTATCATTCTATGTCCTGTTTTATAGATTTCAAAGATGTGCTCCTCTTTCATAATGACTCATTGAGTGGGGAGTGTGTGTGTGTGTGTGTGTGTGTGTGTGTGTATGTGTGTGTGTGTAGATCATGGAACAGGTTTGTGAACCTGCCCTACTTCACCCTGAGGAAATTCACAAAATAGATTTTCATCAGCAGTGTTTGGCAAACCCTCCACATGTGCCCTGAGCCACTGGGGTCAGTTGGAGGGTTGAATGCACGTCGGGTGTTGTGGGGTGGCGACCTAGGACAGGGTCAGGTGAGGAATGGTAATACCTTTAGGATGGGGCCTTTCCTCCTAGATGTTCCTGAGTGGGGTTTACCTTATGAAATGACAACACCCCAGAGTGGCAACCAGAGACATCACAGTCAGCCTGAAGGATGCCCTGTGCCAGCTCCTGCTCCTGCCTCATGGTTGGGCTGGCACTTTCCTTTCCTTCTGAAAGACATGCCTCAGATGTCCTCTCTGCAGTGGCACAGAGTAGCTCTTAATGAACCTTACACTAATGAATCAAAAATTAATAAGTAATTGATAGATTGAATAAATGAATGTTTGGAGAGGTCTTAGGCTAGATACATTTGCAATATGGGTTTATCTGTTGATCATTCAGAAATAAAAGAAATGGTTGAATAGGAAGAGCTCTGGTCTGCAGCTCCCAGCCACATCAATGCAGAAGGCAGGAGATTTCTGCATTTCCAGCTGAGGTACTAGTTCATCTCATTGGGACTGGTTAGACAGTGGGTGCAGCCCACAGAGGGCGAGCTGAAGCAGGGTAGGGTGTTACGTCACCTGGGAAGTGCAAGGGGTTGGGGAACTCCCTCCCCTAGCCAAGGAGAGCCACAAGGGAGTGTGCCACGAGGAACAGTGCACCCCAGCCCAGATACTACACTATTCTGACAGTCTTCGCAATCCCACAGACCAGGAGATTCCCTTGGGTACCTGGGCCACCAGGGCCCTGGGTCTCAAACCCAAAGCTGAGCAGCCGTTTGGGCAGACACTGAACAAGGTGAAGGAGTTTTTGTCCCTACCCCAGTGGCGCCTGGAATGCCAGTGATACAGAACGGTTCACTCCCCTGGAAAAGGGGCTGAAGATGGGGAGCTGAGTGGTCTAGCTCAGCAGGTCCCACCTCCACGCAGCCCAAAAAGCTAAGATCCACTGGCTTGAAATTATCACTGCCATCATAGCAGTCTGAAGTCGACCTGGCACGCTCAAGCTTGGTGGGGAGAGGAGCATCCACTATTATTGAGGCTCGAGCAGGAGGTTTTCCTCTCACAGTGTAAACCAAGATGGGTCGGGGGAGTTCCAACTGGATGGAGCCCTCCGCAAGCTCAGCAAAGCTGCTGTAGCCAGACTGCCTCCTCCTCTCTGGGGTGTGTATGGGGGGCATATCTGAAAAAAAGGCAGTAGCCCCAGTCAGAGGCTTATAGACAAAACTCCCATCTCCCTGGGACAGAGCACCTAGGGGAAGGGGTGGCTATGGGCACAGTTTCAGCAGACTTAAACATCCCTGACTACCAGATTTCTGCAGCTGATCTCACAGCACAGCACAGCACTGGAGCTCTGCTAAGGGTCAGACTGCCTCCATAAGTGAGTCCCTGACCCCTGTGTCTCCTGACTGGGAGACACCTCCCAGCAGGGACTGACAAAAACTTCATACAGGACAGCTCCAGCTGGCATTTGGTGGGTGCCCCTCTGGGATGAAGCTTCCAGAGGAAGGAACAGGCAGCAATTTTTGCTGTTCTTCAGCCTCCGCTGGTGATACTCAGGCTAACAGGGTCTGAAGTGGACCTCCAGCAAACGCCAGCAGAGCTACAGCAGAGGGGCCTGTTAGAAGGGAAATTAAGAAACAGAAAGGAATAGCATCAACATCAACAAAAATTCAAAAGTCACCAACATCAAAGACCAAAGGTAGACAAATCCATGAATATGGGAAGAAACCGGCACAAAAAGGCTGAAAATTCCAAAAACCAGAACGCCTCTTCTCCAAAGGATAACAACTCCTCACCAGCAAGGGAACAAAACTGAACAAAGAATGAGTTTGATGAATTGACAGAAGTAAGCTTCAGAAGGTGGGTAATAACAAACTCCTCGGAGCTAAAGGAGCATGTTCTAATCCCATGCAAGGAAGCAAAGAACCTTGAAAAAAGGTTAGATGAATTGCTAACTAGAATAACCAGTTTAGAGAAGAACACAAATGACCTGCTGGAGATGAAAAACACAGCACGAGAACTTCGTGAAGCATACACAAGTATCAATAGCTGAATCAATCAAGCAAAAGAAAAGATATCAGAGATTGAAGATCAGCTTAATGAAATAATGCGTGAAGACAAGATTAGAAAAAAAGAATGAAAAGGAATGAACAAAGCCTTCAAAAAATATAGGACTATGTGAAAAGAAAAAACCAATATTTGATTGGTGTACCTGGAAGTGACAGGCAGAATGGAACCAAATTGGAAAACACTCTTCGGGATATTATCCAAGAGAACTTCCTCAACCTAGCAAGACAGGCCAACTTTCAAATTCAGGAAATACAGAGAACACCACATCAATACTCCTTGAGAAGAGCAACTCCAAGACACATAATCATTAGATTCACCAAGGTTGAAATGAAGGAAAAAATATTAAGGGAAGCCAGAGATAAAGGTCAGGTTACCCACAAAGGGAAGCCCATCAGACACAGCAGATCTCTCAACAGAAACCCTACAAGATAGAAGAGAGTAGGGGCCACTATTCAACATTCTTAAAGAAAAGAATTTGCAACCTGGATTCATATCCAGCCAAACTAAGCTTTATAAGAGAAGGAGAAATAAAATTCTTTACAGAAAAGCAAATGCTGAGAGATTTTGCCACCACCACGCCTGCCTTACAAGAGCTCCTGAAGGAAGCACCAAACATGGAAAGAAACAACTGGTATCAGCCACTGCAAAAACATACCAAATTGTAAAGACCATCCACACTATGAAGAAACTGCATCAACAGACAAAATAACCAGCTAGCATCATAACGACAGGATCAAATTCACATATAACAATAACCTTAAATGTAAATGAGCTAAATGCCCCAATTAAGACATGGATTGGCAAATTGGATAAAGGGTCAAGACTCACCAGTATGCTGCATTCAGGAGACCCATCTCATGTGCAAAGACACACATAGGCTCAATTGCTTTTTTATTTTTGCTTTCCATTTATCAAGCAAATGGAAAGCAAAAATAAAGCAGTGTTTGCAATCCTAGTCTCTGATAAAACAGACTTTAAACCAACAAAGATCAAAAGAGACAAAGAAATGTGTTACATAATCATAAAGGGTAAAAGCAACAAGCAGAGCTAACTGTCCTAAATACATATGCACCCAATACAGGAGCACCCAGACTCATAAAGCAAGTTCTTAGAGACCTACAAAGAGACTTAGAGTCCCACACAATAATAGTGGAAGACTTTAATATCCCACTGTCAGTAGACAGATCAATGAGAGAGAAAATTAACAAGAATATTCAGGACTTGAAAGCAGCTCTGGACCAAGCAGACCTAACAGACATCTACAAAACTCTCTACCCCAAATCAACAGAATATACATTCTTCTCAGCACCGCATCACACTTATTCTAAAATTGACCAATAACTGGAAGTAAAACACTCCTCAGCAAATGTAAAAGAATGGAAATCATAACAAAGTCTCTCAGACCACAGTGCAATCAAATTAGAACCCAGAATTAAGAAACTCACTCAAAACCACACAGCTACATGGAAACTGAACAACCTGCTCCTGAGTGACTACTGGGTAAAGAATAAAATGAAAGCAGAAATAAATAAGTTCTTTGAAACCAATGAGAACAAAGACACAAGGTACCAGAATCTCTGGGACATAGCTAAAGTAGTGTTTAGAGGGAAATTTATAGCACTAAATGCCCACAAGAAAAAGCAGGAAAGAGCTAAAATCAATACCCTATCATCACAATTAAAAGAACTAGATAAGCAAGAACAACAAAATTCAAAAGCTAGAAGAAAACAAGAAGTGTGGTGTGAAGAGGTATTACCCCCACACCAAATTGAATATAAAAAAAAAAAAAAAAAAAAAGAAAACAAGAAGTAACTAAGATCGGAGCAGAACTGAAGGATATAGGGACACTAAAATCCCTCCAAAAAAAGCAATGAATCCAGGAGTTGTTTCTTTGAAAAGATCAACAAAATAGATAGACCACTAGCCAGACTAATAAAAAGGAAAAGAGAGAAGAATCAAATAGATGCAATAAAAAAATGATAAAAGCAATATCACCACCAATCCCACAGAAATGCAAACTACCATCAGAGAATACTATAAACACCTCTAAGCAAACAAACTAGAAAATCTAGAAGAAATTGATAAATTCCTGGACACATACACCCTCTCAAGTCTAAATCAGGAATAAGTTGAATCCCTGAATAGGCTAATAACAAGTTCTGAAATTGAGGCAGCAATAGCCTACCAATCAAAAAAAGTCCAGGACCAGATGGTTTCACAGCTGAATTCTATCAGAGGTGCAAAGAGGAGATGGTACCATTCTTTCTGAAACTATTCCAAACAATAGAAAAAGAGGGAATCCTCCCTAACTCATTTTATGAGGCCAGCATCATCCTGATACCAAAACCTGGCAGAGACACAACAACAACAACAAAAAAAAAAAGAAATGAAAATTTTAGGCCAATATCCCTGATGAACATCAATGCAAAAATCCTCAATAAAATATGGACAAACCAAATCCAGCAGCACATCAAAAAGCTTATTCACCACAATCAAGTTGGCTTCATCCCTGGGATACAAGGTTGGTTCAACATATACAAATCAATAAACGTAATCCATCACATAAACAGAACCAATGACAAAAACCACATGATTATCTCAGTAGATGCAGAAAAGGCCTTTGACAAAATTCAACACTCCTTCATGCTAAAAACTCTCAATAAACTAAACTAGGTGTTGACAGAATGTATCTCAAAATAATACGAGCTATTTATGACAAACCTACAGCCAATATCATACGGAAAGGGCAAAAACTGGAAGCATTCCCTTCGATAACAGGCACAAGACAATGATGTCCTCTCTCACCACTCCTATTCAACATAGTATTGGATGTTCTGGCCAGGGCAATCAGGCAAGAGAAAGAAATAAAGTGTATTCAAATAGGAAGAGAGGAAGTCAAACTGTCTCTGTTTGCAGATGACATGATTGTATATTTAGAAAACCCCATTGTCTCAGTCCAAAATCTCCTTAAGCCTATAAGCAACTTCAGCAAAGTCTCAGGATACAAAATCAATGTGCCAAAATCACAAGCATTCCTATACACCAAGAATAGACAAACAGAGAGCCAAACCATGAGTGAACTCCCATTCACAATTGCTAAAAAGAGAACAAAATACTTAGGAATACAACTTACAAAGGATGTGAAGGACCTCTTTAAGGAGAACTACAAACCACTGCTCAAGGAAATAAGAGATGACACAAACTAGTGGAAAAACATTCCATGCTCATGGATAGGAAGGATCAATATTGTGAAAATGGCCATATTGCCCAAAATAATTTATAGATTCAATACTATCCTCATCAAGCTACCATTGATTTTCTTCACAGAATTGGAAACAAAACTACTTTAAATTTCATATGGAGCCAAAAAGGAGTCTGCATAGCCAAGACAATCCTAAGGAAAAAGAACAAAGCTGGAGGCATCATGCTACCTGACTTCAAACTATACTACAAGAATACAGTAATAAAAACAGCATGGTACTGGTACCAAAACAGATATATAGACCAATGGAACAGAACAGAGGCCTCAGAAATAATGGCTCACATCTACGAGCATCTGATCTTTGACAAACCTGACAAAAACAAGTGATGGGGAGGAATTTCTTGTTTAATAAATGGTGCTGGGAAAACTGGCTAGCCATACGCAGAAAGCTTCCTTATACCTTATACAAAAATTAACTTAAGATGGATTAAAGACTTAAATGTAAGACCTAAAACCACAAAACCCTAGAAGAAAACCAAGGCAATACCATTAAGGACATAGGCATGGGCAAAGGCTTCATGACTAAAACACCAAAAGCAATGGCAACAAAAGCCAAAATTGGCAAATGGGATTTAATTAAACTAAAGAGCTTCTGCACAGCAAAAGAAACTATCATCAGAGTAAACAGGCAACCCACAGAATGGGAGAAAAAATTTGTAATCTATTCATCTGACAAATGGCTACTATTCAGAATCTACAGAAAACTTAAACAAATGTACAAGAAAAAAACTAAAAACCCTGTCAAAAAGTGGGCAAAAGATAGGAACAGACACCTCTCAGAAGAAGACATTTATGCAGCCAACAAACATTTGAAAAAAAGCTCATCATCACTGGTCATTAGAGAAATGCAAATCAAAACCACAAAGAGATACCATCTCATGCCAGTTAAATGGCTATCATTAAAAAGTCAGGAAACAACAGATGTTGGAGAGGATGTGCAGAAATAGGAATGCTTTTACACTGTTGGTGGGAGTATAAATTAGTTCAGCCATTGTGGAACACAGTGTGGCGATTCCTCAAAGATCTAGAACCAGAAATGCCATTTGACCCAGCAATCCCATTACTGGGTGTATACTCAAAAGATCATATATCATTCTACTATAAAGAGGTATGGACACATATGTTTATTGTGGCACTGTTCATAATAGCAAAGACTTGGAACTAACTCAAATGCCCATCAATGATAGACTGGATAAAGAAAATGTGACATATATATATACCATGGAATACTATGCAGCCATAAAAAAGGATGAGTTTATGTCCTTCGCTGGGACATGGATGAAGCTGCAAACCATCATTCTCAGCAAACTAACACAAAAACAGAAAACCAAACACTGGATGTTCTCATTTATAAGTGGGAGTTGAACACTGAGAAAACATTGCTTGAATGAGAATCAGAATGGGGGTTGTTGGGGGCTGGGGGGCTAGGGGAAGGATAGCATTAGGGGAAATACCTAATATGACAGGTTGATGGGTGCAGCATATCACCATGGCGCATATATACCCATGTAACAAATCTGCACATTTTGCACATGTACCCCAGAACTTAAAGTATAATAAAAATAAATACATAAACAAATAAATAAATATGGAAAAAAACCCTTGATGATGGGTTGATAGATGCAGCAAACCACTATGGCATATGTATACCTATGTAACAAACCTGCATATTCTTCACATGTATCCAAGAACTTAAAGTAAAATAAAATCAAAATTCAATTACATTTAAAAAAGAAAAAAAAGAGATCTTTAACTCTCTGTGTCTCATACATAGACCTTTAAAGACTCACTCCAGAAGAAAATCAACAGAATCCATTTACAAGGTTTTGAGGTTCCCTGGAGTCTCCATGTTGAAGACTGCACTGCCTGACTCACCAGCCACAGCCACATGTGGCTGCTGAGCAGCTGACGTGTGGTTAGTGTGACTGAGGAACTGAAATTGTAAGTTATTTAATTTTAAATTGAAATTTGAGAACCAATACTCAATACTGAAAAACTTCTAAGCATGTTTAGAACAAGTTAAGCATATAAATCTACTTTTTTCAAATGTAAATTTTATAAAGCCTAAATACCAATTAATATTTCTGATGAAACTTCATTGTAATTGAGATGTGCTTTAAGTGTAAAAGACTCACTATATTTCTAAGACTTAGTATAAAAAAATTATAAAAATGTGAAATGCCTCACCAATATTTTGGGGGTTGATTGCATGTGGAAATGGTAATAATTTAGGTATATTGGGTTACATTTATGATAAATTAATTTCATCTGTTTTCTCTTTTCTCTTTATTTAATGGGGCTACTGGAAAATCTGACATTCCTGTGTGGCTCGTGCTGTATTTCTAGGAGGTAGTGCTGCTGCAGGATTTGCATGAGGCTGCCATGTTGGGATGCCGTGGTGCATATTGATGAATGATCTTGTCCCGACACCAGACCATCTTTAGTTAAAATTTCCCTCTGGAAGCAGGAACTTTCCTTGGTAGACTGTATTTGTTTGCTTTTTGTTGGTGTTTGAATGAGAATCAGAACAGTGCTAAACTTGTTTTGTAAAGCAAGATGACACTCATGATCTCAGAATGGTCACCACAGATTAAACATTTACAAAGGGCTGGGCACTGTGCGAGATGTTTTAAATCATACATAGCATTGTATCTTCTCAGCAACCAACACTACAAGATAAATTCCATTATTATCCCATTTCACAGAAAGGGAAACTTTCAAGGCTCAGGGCAGTTAAGTGACTTGCCCAGGACTTAATGCGTAATTTGAATGTACATTTGTCTAACTCAAACACTTCCTTCCCTACTTCTCCCACTGGAAGAAGGATCCCTTTGAAAGAGGGAGATTAATCAAGTAAACTTACTTGGTGTTTTTTCTATTCTGATTCTAGCTACAGAAGCCCAGCTGTTTCTTTTATGTCACTGAGCATTAGATCACAGGTTTGGAGTGAGACTGAGTTGGGTTCAAATTACAGAAAGTTGTTTAGCCTTTAAATTTTCAGCTGTCTCACACTGTAAAAGGGCTCATCATAGCTACAGCTCTGAGTAAAGAGGGAGTGGGTTCATGTGGATTCTCCATCTCAGTCTTGGCTCATTACCTTACAGATGAGTGTCTGCTGATTTACCTCTCATGCAGTCAAAAGAGAATTCCCAGAATATAAGTATATTTCTGTAATAGTCCTACTGTTAAATTTCCATCTCTTAGACTTTGAAGTTAATGGTCATGGTGAATTTAAAAGAATATCTAGTTGTTTCAATGCTTAGATTTTGGAACTTCAGAAGCCTTAGCTTTACTTCTGCCTTTAGCATTGAAACACAACAAGAAAAACATCCCAGCTACACAAAATCACACTGAGCAGCACTTTACCAACCCTCCCCCACAGCAGGTGGAAGGAAGAAATGAGGGAGCTGGAGCTGAAAGGCCAAAGTGTGATGAGGTCAGGAACTCCCAGCTTTCCTGAACTGCAGAGTGAGAAACTCATTCCAAGAGATAACCTTTCCCCTCCCCTCCTCTGTCCTCCCCTCCCCTGTCCTCCCCTCTACTGTCCTCCCCTCCCCTGTGTTCTCCTCCCCTGTGTTCTCCCATCCCCTGTGTTCTCCTCCCCTGTCCTCCCCTCTCCTGTGTTCCCCTCCCCTGTTCTCCCTTCCCTTCTCCTGTTCTCCCCTCCCCTCTCCTCTCCCTCCTTCCTTCCTTCCCTTTCTTCCTTCCTTCCTTTCCTTCTGTCCTTCCCTCCTTCCTTCTGTCCTTCCTTCCTTCTTTCCTTCCTTCCTTCCTTCCTTCCTCCCTTCCTTTTATAATAAAAATAAATACATAAACTTCATGTCTAGACTTTTTTTGTATGTGAAATTACAGTTGTTACAGCTCCATTTGTTGAAAAACTATCATTTCTACATTGAATTGCACTGCAAAAGCTTTGAAAACTGAATTGAAATTAGAACCACAGCCCTCAGGAGGTGAACTGGAACATGCTGCTTAATTTAATCAGGTCAGTTTGCCACTAAACAAAAATATTAACATTCTGTAGGGAATTAAAGCAAGATCCTGAGTTTTGTAACACAAAAATAAAATGTCTAAGCTCCACTTCAAAATTACTCATCATATGAAGAATGAGGAAAATCCGTGCATGCAAGGGTAGACAGTCAACAGATGACAACACACAGATGCTGGAACTGTCTGACAAAGGTTTTAAAGCAGCTACTATAAAAATGCCCCAAGAAGCAATTGTGAACACTCTTGAAATAAGTGGAAAAGTAGAAAGTCTCAGCAAACAAATAGAAGCTATAAGAAGACCTAAACTCAATAAAAGGACTTAATAGCAGTAAGAAGAAAGAGAAATGTCAGTAAAATTGAAGATAGACAAAAAAAAGTTATCTAATCTGAACAACATAGAAAATTTAAGAGAAGAAAAAAATAGAGCCTCATGTGCTGTAGGACAATAATGAAAACTCTAATATTCATGTCATCAGAGTCAAAAAAGACAAGAGAAAGAGTCTATGCAGAAAAATATTTGAGGAAACTGAATAAAAGCTTTTTGCATTGGGTAAAAGAAAAAATTTAAAGATTGAAGAAGCTGAGCAAACCCAACACATAGTAAATCCAAATAAATCAATGTCCAGATACACTGTAAAGTTCTAAATAGAAAAGACAAAGAAAAACCTGGAAAATGATGCTTTAAGTACTGGTACACTTGAGAAACCGTGAAGACCAGAAGGAAGTGACACAAGTTTTCAAATGCTGAAAAAAAGTACTATCAAACCAGAATTTTGTGTTCAGCAGAAAATTCCTTCAGGAATGAAGGATTAACAAAGATATAGTCAAATGAAGGAAAACTAAAAGAGTTAATTGCCATTAGATCTGTGCTAAAAGATTTGCTTCAAAAATTCTTCAGACAAAAGAAGGGAAACGATAAGAAATGGAACTCAGAACTTCAGAAATAAAAGAAGAGCAACAGATATAGCTAGGTAAATACAGTAGACTATTTTTCTCCTTTTGAGTTCTTTTTTTCCTTTTTTCTATTTGTGAAAATTTAGGGGATACAAGTGCAATTTTGTTGCAAGGATATTTTGCATAGTGGTGAAGCCTGGGCTTTTAATGTAACTACCACCCAAATAGTGTACTTTGTACAAAACTTCTCATCCCTCACTCTCTTCCTACTCTCACACCCTTCCAAGTATTCAGTGTTTATAGTCACATGCAATGTCCATGTGTATATCTTTATTAGGCCCCATTTATAAGTGAGAATATGTGGTAGTATTTGACTTTCTGTTTCTGAGTTATTTGACTTAAGATAATGGTCTCTAGTTCCACCCATGTTGCTGCAAAAGACATGGTTTTACTGTTTTTAATGGCTGAGTAATATTCCATGTATATATTTATGTACTACATTTTCTTTTTCCAATCATTCATTGATGAACATTTTAGTTGATTTCATCTTTGCTATTGTATATAGTCTGTGATAAACATATGAGTGCAGTATCTTTTTAATATGATTTCCTTTCTCTTGAGTTTTTTAAATAATATACTTGATGGCTGAAAGCAAAAAAAGATATTAACAGAATGGACTTTCAATATACGTGTATATAATATATAAGACAAGTATAAATATAAAGGAGGGCAGGTAAAGGCAAAGGTTCTACATTTCACATGAAGTGGTAAACGTTGATTCTAAGTTGACTGTGAGAATTTAAGTACGTGTATTTTAATACCTACTGAAGCCAATACAAATTTCAATACCTAGTGAAACCAATACTATATCTCTTATACAAAGAGATACAGTAAAAAAAAAAAATTGAAAACTAAAATACCAAAAATAGCTCAATAACCAAAGGATAGGCAGGAAAGGGAAGATAGAAATGAAAAATGGGGCTGAACAGAAAACAAGTAAAATATATATCAATAATTTAATTAAGTGTAAATGGTTTAAACACACCAATAGAAGAAGCTATTGTCAGACTAGATTAATAAATGACCCAACTATATGCTGTCTCCAAGAACCTTACTTCAAAGTAAATTACTTAAAAGAATAAAAATAGATTTACTATGAAATACTAATAACAGTACCTAGATTGCTATAATAATATCTGAAAAAATATATTTCAGAGTAAAGAAAATTACCAAGGATATAAAGACACATTACATAATGATAAAAAATGGTCAATTCACAAGAAAACATAAAAGACTTCAATGTGTATACACCTGAAAACAGAGCTGCACAATATGTGAAGCAAAAAATGATAGAATTAAAAGAATATGTAGACAAATCTACAGTTGTATTCAGAGATTGCAGTACTCCTTTCTCAATAATTGATAGAACACATAGGTAAAATCAGCAAGGACATAGATTTGAACAACACTATTAATTTAAACTGATTGATAGTTATAGAACACGCCACCTATTCTTCTCAAATGTACATGGGATGTTTACCAAGCTAGATCATATTCTGGGCTAGGGGACAAGTTTCAAAAAATTCAAAAGAATTTAAGTCATACAAAGTATCTTCTGTGATCACAATAGAATTCAATTAGAAATTAATATTGTAAAGAGAAGATGAAAACATCCATAGTCTTGGAAATTAAACAGCACGCTTCTAAATAACCCATGAGTCAAAGAGAAAGTTTCAGGAAAATGTAAATTATAGTTTGAACAGAACAAGCATAAAAATACAGCCCGGGCATGGTGGCTCACATTTGTAATACCAGCACTTTGGGAGGCCGAGGTGGGCGGATCACCTGAGGTCGGAAGTTTGAGACCAGCCTGACCAACATGGAGAAACCCCATCTCTACTAAATATACAAAATTCGCCAGGCATGGTGGTGCAGGCCTATAATACTAGCTACTTGGGAGGCTGAGACAGGAGAATCGCTTGAACCCAGGTGGTGGAGGTTGCGGAGAGCCAAGATTGCACCATTGCACTCCAGCCTGGTCAACAAGAATAAAACTCCATCACCAAAAGACAAACAAACAAAAAAACAACAACAAAAATATCAAAACTTGTAGGAAGGAGGTGAATCAGTGCTTAGCATAACATTTGTAATATTAAATGCTTAAATTAGAAAAAAATCTCAAATCGATAAGTAGAGAAAAGACATAATTTAAGACTAGAACTCAATGAAATACAAAAGAGAAAGCAATAGAGAAAATCAATGGAAAAATAAAACTGGTTCTTTAAAAAATATCAGCAAATTGATTGACTTCCATCAAGACTGACAAAGACAAAAAAAAGAAAGATACAAATTAGCAAGATCAGGAATAAAAGAGGGGAAAACATTACAAACCATATAGATATTAGAAGGGGGAAAATGTTTACTATGCTATACTATCACATTCTACAAATAACTCCAGGCTGGTAAACTGGATAACTTAGATAAAACAGTGATATTGCATTTTGGACTTGAAGATTCCATTCCTCCTTTTGCACCCGTATCCCAGATTGTTGAGGTAATCTGTCTTCCTCTATTCTCTTGTCACAGGCTTTGGGCAGAACCAACCTGCAGGTGCAGAATGTGGATGGCAGCTCATGTGGGCCAATCTGAGCATTGCTTTCACTTGGCTGTCCTGATTGCTTTGAATGGAGAGAGGAAGGTGAATCAGGCACACAAAGCATTTTGCTGAGATTGCTGGCACTGTATAAACCCTGCACGGCCAGGGAGCAGTAGAAATCTTGAGAATCGATCCATTAGAGTGTAAGGCAGACAAGAAAGATGGAAAAACCAACCTCTAATGGCAGCTTGGAACATCTGGATCTAGTCGCAGACTTTTTGGTTATGTGAGACAATACTGTCATTATTTTTTCTCTTTACTTTCTTTTTTCTTTTTAATTAAATCAGTGAATTGGATTTTCAGTTAATAGCAACCACCAGTCTTGAAGGATAGGATAGTTTATGCTTTGTTAGGTTTTGTTGAATGTATAAGTTTCTCAATGTTGATATTAGAATCTATTATTTTCTACCTGTAGTGGTTAGATTGTACTAATAATGTGTCTTCCATAGTCTTACTTCTGCTACTACTTTTATAGATAAAAGGTTATACAACATTTTAAAAGAGTAGTGTCCGTTTTCTATTTTTGTTTAAAAACAGAACAAAGATATAAAAACGGATAATGGCATGAGTACTGCAGATGAAATGCAATTAGAGATTCTTAAGTCCACTTGGTCTCTACATCTCTTTCCCTGTTCCCCACCCCTATGTGGCACCACAAGAAATCATAAAGCCTGTAAAATCTGGAACATAAAACACTGTTCTGTCATTTATCATACAAAAAGGGTCAATTTTGAGAATTAAAGAAGACAACATTCTTAATAAATTTAATCTGGGAAAAAGGCTTAAACAGGAGTTATCCCAGGCAAATTGGGGCACATGGTCTTCCTGGTTCTATACTACAAGAACTGAAATGAGAGGAAAGTATGGTTAATCCAAAGAAATGGATTCCGGCCCCATTTCTACCATCCACCAGCTGTGTATTCTTAAAAAGTTACTCAACCTCTCTGAGCTTTAGTTTTCTTCATTAGTGTGTCAGAGAGAATAGTAATTGCTACCTCACTGGAGGTTGTTGTAGGGTCAAAGTTATGAAAGGTCATAGTTATGAAAGTGCATTGTCAACTATAAGACACAATGTGACTAGTGGCTTTTATTGTATGAACTAACTGATGTAATTATGATGACTCTAACAATGTGGTTGTAGTTAACTTTACACAATAGATGAATTCTCAGAAAAAAGTTGAGTACTAATCGTTTTGTAAATTGCCTCTTACTTAAAAAACTCACATTAAACAAAATTGAGAAATTCTTCTATAAAGTTCAGAATTATTTTGTAGAATAGAAAGTTACCCCAATGCTTATATCTTATATATCAGAATTTACTTTTAAGCAAAACATATCCCGAATGTCTTCAAGGATCTGTCTCTCCAGCTAAATGTGGAGGATGAAGCATTTCATAAATATCAGGTTACCTGCCCAGGATGCAAGCTGGAGCTGGGGTTGGAGGAGGAGGCCCTTTTCAGAGTCCAATATGGCCATGAAAAAAGAAAAAGATAACATAAATTCTTGCAAAGTAGGACCCTGTCGGTTTAATTTATTTCACATTTGCCCTGGAAGCACCAGGCTCCAGTGGGCTAATGAATACGAGATGCTGTTGAAGACCAGAGGCAACCTGTGCGTACTGCTCGCGTGACTGGTGCCCACATAGGCTTGCTCAGTTGGTTCACTGTCAGGTTTCCAATTCCTTCAATGTATCTGAAGCTTTGGTCTGGCCAGGTCTGCCTTGTCCTCCTGGGCAGACATTTAGGAAATGCATCCTATACCCATCAGCACAGTCATGTGCTGGTCTTCCTTTCCTCATGTGTGTGCAGCCATCTGGGACAACTTAGCCATTGTCTGTTAGGGCCTTTGATGCTTGATTATACAGAAAGAGGAAGACGTCAGCTACAATAGAGTAATACATTCTGTTTGGGACACCGGTACAATCTTTTTTCCTCTCCTTTTTTCAGTGCACATATTTTTGATCATCGTCACATAGGGATGAATGTTGGTAATGGAATGTATTCTAGAATCCTTTCTCTTAAAAGGAATGAACCTTTCCATTTACCCTGCGCTCTTAAAACCAGTTTTGCAAACATGATCATGCTGATAAAAGACTTATTCCAGTTCTCATGTCCCCTTTTTATTTACTGACTGCCAAAAGAATCTAAGATTTCAAAGCATAAATGCTGATAAAATAGTTTTTTCATTGCTTTTGCTCTGTATTTCCACAGAGCTTATTGTTTATTGTTTTCAGTTGCAAAATTTTCATCTTCAACAATAGTTTAATTTAAAAACGTCTTTGCAATGATATATTGTAATAGATATTAGCAAATTTCCTGCAGAAATGTTGTTGTATTCAGTAGAACCAAATCTATACTGTACTGTTAAGTGTGTATGTTGGGTAAGGGGTGACTATGTTCCAAGGTCACATATACTTTGTAATTTTATTTTGGCAGAAAAATAATAAATAAAATGATGCACATCAAATAATGACAAGTCATTATCTCTGTGGGACAGAACCACAGAACATTTTTCTTTCTTTCCCTTCTTCCTTTTTGCTCTCTCTCCTCTCCTTCTGTTGGCTTATTTGCATTTTTGAATTATTTTATAGTAAAATTGCATGACATTTGTAATAAAAACAACTCTATAAAATACATTTAAAAACATAAAGGAAAGTTTAACAGTCTATGAACTTAATCTCCATCCAGAAATGGAGTGCTGCAGTAGGATCCAGTCAAGATGACGATGGCCGTGGGAAGCTAGAGTGACAGATGGCGCACCATGGCAGAGTCCATACACATTAGTGCTTTCTGTGGAAAAGAATTTCATATACATATATAAAGATATATTTTATAATTTAAGAATTTCTACATTATTAAATCAAGATAGTCAGTGCAGCAGAGATCCCTTTACTCCTTCTTCCTTTAGTAATAGTCTTGCTGAGTGTATACTGAGTATGGTCCCTTGCCCAAAGAAACCTTTGAAGTGGGGGTGGCCACATGCTAAACTTATAGTCAGAGGCATGTAAATGGTGATGGCGGATATCACCTCTTAGTCATGCTCATATCTTTCCTTCTGTCCCTTGTACTCTGCACAGGGCAGTGGATGCTGAAGCAGCCACATGAGACCAGGAGGTGCAATCTACTCACTAAGGACAGCAAAGAAAGAACTAAGGAAGTTGAGTTCTTGATGCTGTTGAGCCACCACATCAGTTCAGAATTGCCTAAGCCTGTGTATTTAAGCAAGTGATAAAGAAATTGTATCTTGTTTAAGTCATCATTGGTAGGGTTATTTTTGTTATAACCATTGAATGTACATTCTAACTAATAATAGTATATTATATTAGTATAATTTTATAATATATAATGATAGTATAATTTTATAATATAACATGTAGATAGACATACAAATATGTATGTATGGATGGATCTACAGATAGATTGATGAATGAAGGGAAAGGTGGATGGATAGATGAATGAATGGATGAATGGATAGGTGGATGGATGGAGGGATGGATGGATGGATGAATAGGTGGATGATGAATGAACGAATGGATGAATGGATTGATAGGTGGATGGATGGATAGATGGATGAATGATGAATGGATAGATGAATGGATGAATAGATAGATGGATGAATGGATAGGTGGATGGTGATATGGTTTGGCTGTGTCCCTACACAAATCTCAACTTGAATTGTATCTCCCAGAATTCCTACATGTGTGGGAGAGATCCAGGGGGAGGTAATTGAATCATGATGGCCAGTCTTTCCTGTGCTATTCTCATGATAGAGAATAAGTCTCACGAGATCTGATGGTTTTATCAGAGATTTCCGCTTTTGCTGCTTCCTCATTTTTGTCTTGCTGTTGCCACGTAAGAAGTGCCTTTTGCCTCCCACCATGATTCTGAGGCCTCCCCAGCCATGTGGAACTGTAAGTCCAATTAAAGCTCTTTGTGTTCCCAATTTCGGGTATGTCTTTATCAGCAGGGTGAAAACGAACTAACACAGATGCATGGAAAGGTGGAGGGATAGATGGATAGAATGGGTGGACTCTGTATTGTTGCCCTTCCTTTTCTTCACTCTGTTTCTCTACCCCGGGCAGGAAAAGTCCACCTTACTTCTCAGTCTAAGCAAGTGCTAAGCACTGCTGGGCTCTTGCCACACCTGTAGTTCCTCAGTTTTCTGAAACATAGAGTGTGCGTTTCTAATCTGCAAATACTTGAAATAAAATCTGTTTTAAGTTATTCTAAACAGATATCACCTTTATTTCAGCAATTTGCCTTGGTAAAATTTGGAAATTGAAATGTAGATAACTGGTTATGTACAAAGTGACTGTATTTGGGGCCAAACCTGCATACCTGGTAGCTTGCATGGATTCCATGGTTACTTCTTGTGCAAGTCCCAGTGCACAGCACAGGGGAGAGCACTATGAACCCACAAAAACAAGGGAAAAGTCAGAGAGAGGAGTCCTGGGGGCAAGTAACCAGAGAGGAAGATGAGGCAGCATTTAGCCTAGATGGCTTGATAGGCCAAGGCATAGAGACAGGAAGAGTGTTGAGCAGTGAGGGCAGCTGGCCTGGCTGAAGGAAGAGTCCATGCGGGAAATGGAAGGTAAAGTCCCTAGAAGGTTGAAGGCAGGTATTGAGCCACCTTGAATAGACAGAGGATGCTACCTGAACATTATTTTTTCTATACCTCAGGACTGTAGCTCTGTTTAACAGATTCCAAATCTCTTGTTTTCATGCAGATCTCTTTTTGGAATTATAATAGAGCATGAGGCTATGAAATTCTAGCTGCAGTGTTCTAAAATTCTCAAGACCATATACAGATTAAGCTCTGCATACATGGTGTCAAAACAGGCAGGTAAAACCACTTTATTGCTCACATAGCAAACTCCTCCCCAGCCAGAAAACAAAAACGATAAGCTGTTTTTCTATTTCTTTTCCTGCATAGGATGGTGGCTGGAGTTCTAGCTCTAAGTTCCTCCTACTTAAGTGGTGGAATCCAGGTAATTGATCCAGTATCATCTATCACCACCCTTCTTGTCCTTGTGGTCTGCCAGGTTGCTGAGGGAATGTCACATCATCCCAAAGACTGTGGTCCCAGACCTGCTGTGCAAAGGCTCCGAAACCATGCTCTAACTGGGCTTGCACCCGATTGCCAAAAGGGCTTTATCTCCCTCACTACAGAATGTGCTGCGTTGTTTTTCTTCCTTCCTTCTGACCCACAAAGAAAGCTTCTTTCTGATCATTAAATGTCTCTGTTAAGTTACACCTTTTAGGGCATTTTGGTTTTGCTAGGTGAGGGAGCAGGGGTAGTTTTCTTCTCTTCTCTCTTTCCACATAATGGCAAGGGCAGTTCTTCAACGTCCTGAAGCCTCTACTGACACTTGGACCCTAGGTCCGTTCTCCCCCGATTGAGCAACAGATGTGATCTATGTTTTGTAGGGTTTCACCATGCATATACTGTACTAACCTTGCTTACACAAAACCACATTTTTATTTGTGTAATTTTTAATTGATTGGCTCAGTGTGCATGAGATCAGTTGTTGGGGTGTGTCGGGGGGGCTTGTTATGCAAGATAGTGGGGTTCCATTCCCAAGGGTTTCTGGTTCAGAAGGTCTGGGGTGGAGCCTGAGAACCTGCATTTCTAACAAGTTCGTGGGTGAACTGCAGAATTACATTTTAAGAACAACTGTTCTAGAGCATCCTTGCCTTAATAATGCTGCAGAGACTTCCTGGGTCCGTCCTCATATCTTGTAGCTCCTCTTCTGCTCTGCTGATTTTTGAACAGCATGTGGAGGAAAGATGTTCCCTCCAGGGTGTGGTGAGGAGTGAGAACAACGTGGGCATGTCTGAGCTGCAGTGGGCACGGGTGATTCAGCAAGGACTGACTGGACAACAGTGTCCCCTCCTGAGAGCATCCCACCAGGCCAGGCAGCAGAGCTATTAAATAAAAATCCGTAGGAAATATTGACATTGGATTCCTCCTGAATGTTTGTTCTGCAAATGTGGAACGTTTGTCTCATCCAGAAACCTCAAAATTACTTTGCTATTAACACCTGTGTGAGTGGCAGGGCTTGCATCATTAAGATTGCCGGAGGAAAACGCTGCTTCGCCTTGGCCGAAGCAAGCATTAAAAATTAATGAGGTATCAGTACTCACAGTCTGATAAACTACAAAACACCTCCTTATGCCTCCACTTTCTCAGTTGCCTAAACCTCTGATCCCTCTATATAAGACATTTTAGAAAACCAAATATCAACTGTAGCGCTATGAATGCCGACAGAAAAATGAAAACAAGAAAAAAAGTTTGCACTTTTTGCAGAGGGTTGTGAAAATACTATGATATATTTTATATTTGAAGGGTCATGTGACTCAGACCACACATGGGTGTTTGCAGTTACTGCTTATACCAGGTGAATCAGATGGAATGGCAAGAGTAATCTGTTGGATTATTTTAGCAACAGTGAGGTTTATAGACAAATGACCTGGGAGCTGGTCTCAGCTGTTTACTCCTCTGGTTCTGAGATGCCTTCAGGGAAGTTCTGTGTTGTGACATTGACGGCTTGCCTCTAGAATGCTGTAACATACCACCTGGAAGCTTTGTAGGTCTGGAAATATTTATGTGTGCACATTCAGCATTAGACTGTATGTGGCCGTTCTCTCTGTCATAAGTGAGTGTATGCAAAAAACCCTCAGATGTCTTTGTCCTGCTCTGTGGTCTGGGCTGGGACAATTTTGATGAGCTGGCAGCCTAGGACTAGCAATCCTTTCTTGATTCTTGTTTATAGCTGAAAGCTCTTTATGGGTGCTCTCCAGGGGTATCTTTTCAGTGTTCTTGGTAAGTTGGTAAGTGTTACAATAATATCTCTTTTGAATAATGAACTGTTATGCATTTATGTGGCTGCTGTGAAGATGGAAACTAATTATTGTTCTCAGTTCTTTTCAAATATGAACGCATTTACTCCTCAAGCCAACCCAATGAAGTCAGTGCCATTTTTATCACCATTTTACAGATGAGGAAACTGAGACACTGTCTGTAACTTGCCCAAGGTCACATAGCTGGTAAGTGCTGTACCCAAGGCTAGAACCCATGCTCTTAACTACCACATGAAACTACTGATTGCTTTTCTGATGAGCTTTGACTGATAGAAGCCACTTGCTTCTGCTCACAAGCTTGTTACTGAACCCACTGGGGTCAGAAGCACATGCGTTTCTGAACAGAAAGGTAAAGTCAGTGGGCTTATCTTAAAAGCTTCTTGCTTGTTTTCGTTGCTTTGGAATCAAGTACAAATGCTTTAGTAAAGCCTTCTAGGACTTTTCTCAATGTTTCCGAGGTTCTCCCCTGAGCCTCCCTCTGTGCCCACATAAGCCTGCCCAAAGCATGCTGGGGACACGACGCCGGACACTCTTGCTCACAGGTCTCGTCATCTTAGAGCTGGCTCCTGTCTCGCACTCTACGTGCACACCTTTGCTGGGGTGAGTTGTGTTCTACAGCTTCCCAATTTGAGTGTCAGATTTGGTTACAGATACATTGAGATAATGTCCCTGAATCCTGAGCAACTGGGCATGTTCTGGGGCTGCTGGAGCCCTTGTTCTTGTCACTTCCAGCCATATAAATATACTTTTTTCTTTGCTGAGAAACTGATCTGCTGAACTGCCACATCTGAGCTCTGTTGAAGAAGGTCAGCAAACAGAAGAGAGAGATGGGGCGTTTCTTCCTCCACTCCCTCCCTGCTTTGGGGTCATCATTCCAGCAGCAGCTGCACCCTTCCCTTCTGGTGGGCATTTCCCTGCAGCCCTCTTCCTTAGCTCCTAGGATCTCCTAGGGCAGTAATAGCTCCGAACTGCTGGTAGCCTTTGGGGGCCTCCCAGTGCTTGTTGGTTACTGTGCCTACATTCTGAGGCCCTGGTCAGCATTTCTACATTTGAACCATATAGGGCAATTCTATCTCCTTCTGGGACCCTGACCCATGAAACTCCTTCCTCCCAAACTATGTCTGAGTTTGTCCTCCAACTCACAAAAGGCCACTAGCAGATTTTCCTACTCAGCTCACACAGCGCAGGTCCCCGCTTACTGGAACACAAGATACCCTTTAAATCATTTGAATCACAATGCAACTTAAGGGCCCATCAAATTCTTGGGAAGGGGCAATGTTGGATTCCTTCTCCTCCGCTTTCCCACCATACTCACTTTGTAGCAGGTCGCAGCCATGTGTAAAGTATAGTGCAGATTCTCCCTTTATCCAGAAGACAATCCAAGGGCCTGGGTCTTGTTTTCCTTCCCTTAATATCCTCATGATTATTGATGCATTTGTCTTTCCTGGTAATCTATCAGCTCTACTAGAGGAGAATGGGTATTTCTAGAACTAGCTCAAAATAAGTACTTCTTAAATGAATGAATGAATGAATGAACAAATGAATGAAAGGCAGCTGGCACAAGTTGGGGTCCATTGTGTAGTCACAGAACAAACAAGCATAAGTGGTTCCCACCC
The DNA here is from genome assembly GCF_030222135.1 of Aotus nancymaae. NCBI lineage: Eukaryota > Metazoa > Chordata > Mammalia > Primates > Aotidae > Aotus > Aotus nancymaae. Next base: position 3,719,851 of record NW_026988412.1, on the reverse strand, counting down.
TGATCCTCAAAAACTTTAAAACGGAGCAGTCTTCTTTTTATGGGCCCTGCAGCAATTCACAGGCCTGGTTCACTCTGATATACTTCCTCATTGCCAGGTGACGGTATGGAGGACAATGAGGCATTGAGTGCCTTGCCTCAGCTGGGCAGGCTGCTGAGCAGAGAAGTCAGCGTTCCCGACATCCCGCCCAGCGCTCTCTTGACTAAACCACATGGGCTGTTTTTCTTTGCTCTTGCTTGGACCACTGGGCTCTTCTTGACTCAGACATCACTGATCCCTTTCCCAGGATACACACCCACCTGCTCCCGGGAGCCAAGTTTTGGGAGGCGTGTGGCTTTTTTTGGAATGCTCAGTCACCTTGAAGCTCCTGCCTCATCCCAGGACAGGAGGATTTGCGTAGATAAATTATCACCATGAGAGACCAGTGTGTGTCCCCAAGTCTTCAGTGCAGTTCAGACACAATGGATTTTCTGCAACTCACTTTTGTCATGTACAGTGGATGGGAAGTAGAAATCCAAATTCACAGAATATGAGCCTTCTTCATAGCAAACGTATTTTGGAGCTCACCACAGCATACAGGCTGCTGGTTTAATACAACCAGCAATGTGCAAATCTCCAAGGAAAGGAAAATGCCATCCACCTTCACTTTTTTCACCTTCCTCCTGCTCCTCCTTCTCACCTTCTTTTTTTCAATAAGCCAGTTATTTGCTGGTGCATATAAAGGTAAATAGAAAATAAATAAGCTGTGGACTTTGAAGGAGAATTTTTAAGTTAGAAATCTGAAGGGGGAGAAAAGGCCACAGAAACAGGGTAAACAGTTAAGGCAAACATTTTAGACCAAAATAGCCAGTAGACAGCAGCTGAGAGTGAACCTCACTGCTGGTAAAGAGCCAAAGTGGGTTAAATTGACCAAAACAGTGCTTGGGAGATAGCAAGGAATTTTATTTTTTGTTATTTCTCTTCAAAAAGGCATGATGGAAGATTAGACTTCTGTTGAAGCAAAAGCTTGAAACTTTTCTATCTATTGCTACTGTTTCTGTGCTTTGCAACTGATGTTGGTCATGAAATGTGTTTTGCTCAGTATAGATATATATGTATATGTGTGTGTGTATATATATATATATATATATATATATATATATATATATATATATATGTTTTCCTTTTCTTGTTGAACCGTGATAGTAAAAATGATTAGTGGAGTTGAAATCTGCAGCAATGCACAGAATGCTCTTTCCAGTGTTTAGGATGGCTGAAATATGCAATAATTGATTTTAACATGCGCTGTAATTGGTTCCATATGCATCGCTGTCAACTATGATGCATCATAATTAAACTGACATGTTCAAAAACTGGCCACTGAAATGAGCCTTCCTGAATTTTCCAACTGTGCACAGCTTGCTGCTTCTCCACTCCTTAGCTTCTCAATCAGGAACCACATTGCCAGGTTTTATTTTGCTGCTGATCTCCTCCACGTTTTATCTATTTCCCCCCTCAGATTTTAAATGACCTCCTGGAGTGGATTCGGGCTCTTTCCCCACCTTCGTTTTCAGATGGTCACATATTTCAGCAGTGATGGATCTATATGCAATTTCCTAAGACATCATAAATCAGATCTAAATTCATGAGAATGGTCAAGAATTTGATATAAAATAAGACACAGAAGCAGATCCATAAAAGTTCCATATTTTAGCTCTCTACCCCCAATTGAACCATGCTTGAACTCTACTTAGGAAAGTCACTTGGAGGAAGAAAGCATATTATATGACACACGTTCACCTGTGGTTCCCTATCATATAAATGACAATGTTCATATATTTGACCACCTTTCTGCTGATTCCTGTGGTCATCAGAATGTTTATGAATGTCCGGGATGGTCTTGCCTTGATAGCCTGATTATCTTTCCTTTTTCTTTTGTAAAAGCAATCTGATATCACTGTAAGGACATTGAACTAGGCTCCAGGGCAGCTCTGTTACTATTAATAGTGTTAGTAAAGCCCTCTGGGTGTTAGCTTTCTCCTTGGTAAGATGAAAGGGATAATACTCTTTCTATGGTCATCTCAAGTTGTAGGACAATAGAATGAATTACAAGCAAGATTGGACAGTGTGGCCTGTGGTTCCCAAATCTCAATTTTGAGTTAGTGTGAGTCATGTCTGTGCTTGGACTTTGTGTCACCATAATCTGCTGTTTTAATTTCACCAAGAACTGCATCCCCCAAACAAATCTCATGATGTTACACCTTCTCTAATCTTTAACCACATAAATGGGTCCTGTGATAGCAAAATATTTAATAACAAGAGTTAGTTTATCACCATTTATAGTCAACCAGGGTGTATCATTACTAAGAGGCTCCATAAGGCTGGGAGAAGGGACATAGCAGCCATCTCTCCACTATTTCCATCGGGAACACCAGTCTTTCATTCATTACTGTCATGGGTCACTGGTGGGTATCCCTAGTTTCAGTGACCTTTGTCTTGCTTAGAGCATAGTCCTGTGGTGCAGACCTGGTTAATCATGGTGTCTCTTCTGTCTGTCCATGGAACATAGTCCAAGCTGTAGCAGAATGACCAGGCTGGACCAACAAGGGTTTTCTCATGCACTTTGAAAGCCAAAAGCTGTAAGGCAAGATTCCCCCATCTCCTCGGAAATGAGCTATGAAGACATAAGCCTGGCTACACTGGACTGCAAGAAGAAAGCCATGCTCTCCACCGTGTACAGGAAGGAGAAATTGAGCCCCACACATGGGAGGAGTTGAATTGAAAGTGCTGATTAACGATTTTGGAAACTGTCAGGTGAGTTCTAGAAGAAAGAACTTACTCCACTTCCTACTGGGATCTTATTTCCTGATTAAAGCTCTTAAGAGGCAAACTTTCTGGAGCTAAGGAAGTGATTGGGAAGGGACAGTGGTTCTTTATCTTCCTCCTTCCTCTTATGTTTTATTTTCTGAAAGGGAAGAGTCACTATTTCATAGCCAAGGCTAAGCAGGGATCTTGCTGCTACTTTAACAGGCATTCCAACAGGAGTCCTGAGCCTACTTTTCCTTCTTATTTTATGTCTTTATTCTTATTGACTCACTTCTCCTTTGACTATCAGAATATTGCTCTACACCCCACTCCCTGGTCAACACGATCTTGGAGTCAGAAGTCTTGCCCATTACTTTTGAGCAACGTTTGGATGCGTGGTGCATCTGCAGTGGTTCTCAAACCTCGGGTGCGTCTGAACCCCCTAGAGGGCAGGTGAAAACACAGATTGCTGGACCTGACCACCAGAGACCCTGATCCAATAGGTCTGGATGGGGTGGAGAGTCTGCATTTCTAATAAGTCCTGAGATTATACAGAGGCTACTGGTCTGTGGAGTGCACTTTGAGAACTGCTGAGATGAATGCCAGATTAAATTAAAGTTGTGAGACTCAAGTTTTGGCCTTTGGGCAATCCCCAAATCCTCTGTGGGCTTCACTCTACCTATTTATAAAATGGGTGACTTGATCTAGGTGATCTTAAAATTTTCTTTAATATGCCTCCAAGTAAGTCAATGAACGGATCATGAAGTTCTATTTGGAAAGACTGCACTGCCATGACAGCTTTTTATTTTTCCCTTTGAAACAATTATAGTTAAAAAGACAATATCTAATTTCTGCAGAAATTGTGGAATTGGTCAGAGAGCAGCAATAGAATAGGGTGAATATGTAGATGCTGAGAATTCTAAGGTCCTGACAAAATACTCTGCCATTAAGCTTTTCATCTGGAGATTGTATACTGTTTTGTAATCATTTGCTCATTAATCAGGCACTAGTTCTAGAATTTAGGAAATACCAGCTCAGTAGCTTCTCAACAGTGATGAAGAGTAGACAGTAGTTGAAAAACACAGTAGTGGGAGAGTAGAAGTTTGGGGGAAGGAAAAGAGACTCTCTAAGCACACAGTGTGCTGCTCCACCCTCCTGCTGCTCCATTCTGTGCTTCCCTAGCAGGTCTTCCGGGCAAGGATCCAAGAGAAGGTTTGAAAGTTTATGTCCACAGCTAGATAAACATCATTAGTGGAGAGATGGATTATGGCGGCACCTAGGAGGTCCCACCTAAGATTGAAAAGGGAGGGAGAAAACAAAATATCTGAAGACATCTTCTGTAATGGAAAGGACAGAAAAATCATGAGTCTGGCTTTCTTCTGTCACCCCAAGTTCCTGCACAATCCACCTACATCCCATCAGCAACATAAAATGACCGTTTTATGAGTGAGAACAGGAAACTGTGGCTATAACAAGGTTTCTTTCCCCTTTTCTTTTGAGGAAGAATAAGTGATAGATGTAAAGAAAAATATGAAACAGCAATTCAGGAAATAATTTCTTTTTATTTAAGAGCCATGTTTTGACAACCTGGTGGTATTTAAGAATATCGATCAATGAGTATCATAGAGTACTCATGAATTCAGTAGGTACATATGTGTTGGGTGTCTAATATATCCTAGCAGTGTGTGAGGCACCATTAAACCAACCAAAATTATTTCTATATTTAAGGGGATAACAGTTGACATAGGAAGAGGACAAGTAAACAGATAATTTTATCAGTTCCAACAGGAGTGAACACAGGCTACCACGAGAGAGCCTTGCAGGTGTGAATGTCAGTGAAAACTCCCTGTGGAAAGGAGCAGCCTCAAGCATGAGTGGAGGTTGGGTCAGGAAAAAGGTGCTCTTTTCAGACTTAACATCAGACACAAAGGCTCAAAGAGGTGAGTTCACGAAACTTTATTGAGTACGACAGGTGGCTAGAGTTGAAGCTGCAAGGGAAAGGATGGGTACCTCTTGATTTTATTTGAGCCACTAGTTCAGTACTTGTCCCAGTTCCCAAAGAGTTTGGTTTTTATTGGTGAGATGGGGTAGTGGATCATGGAATTAACTGATGTCCATCCGTAGGTAAGTAACTGGGTGGGTTCAGAGCCCTTCCTCTCATCGACTGCTTAACTTCTCTCCTCTGCATCGTTGCTGTCCTTTTATGATGCTTTTCCTCACTTCCTAGGCACGGTTTCTCCATTATATCCATCTTCAACCCCTTCTTTTCCTGGCTTTACTTTGAAGCTAACCTCCTTGCTCTAGGTATAAATTCATTTTCCAAATATATACATTACATTTGACAATGTCTTTAGGAAAATAGGACATTTTAAATGCGAAGGAGAGAGCAGGATTCACTGCAGGTTGGAGAACTGTTTTTCCAAGGGGCTGCCTTTCTAATGTGCTCCCAGGTGATGCTGATGCTGCGACGCCTGGCTGCATTTTGGAGAACCTGGCCTGATGACCCAGAACCTATCCCAAGAGCACCTGTGCATGGAGCACAGGCTGGAATCCCAGCTCTCCCTGGGGAAGGAGGAGTCCCTGGTCTCCACATCCCCCAAATGTTGATTCTGTGTCTGCATGTGGATGGGTAAGAAAGAAACAACAAAGGGCCATCTCATTTAACCTGCCACACAGAGAAGAATTTTGCAAAAAGTTCCAACTCTCTTTCTGGAGCCAGCTTTTTTTTTTTTTTTTTTTTGATGGACAATTTCTCTGTCACTAGGCTGGAGTGCAGTGGCACAATCTCAGCTCACTGCAACCTCTGCCTCCCGGGTTCAAGCAATTCTTTTGCCTCAGCCTCCGAGGAGCTGGGACTACAGGCATGTGTCACCATGCCAGGCTAATTTTTGTATTTTTAGTGGAGATGGGGGTATCATGTTGGCCAGGCTGGTCTTGAACTGCTGACCTCAGGTGATACTCCTGCCTTGGCCTCCCAGAGTGCTGGGATTAGAGGCTTGAGCCATCACACCCAGCCTGGATGTCACTTTTTATGATGCTTAGAATCCGGTGCCCTTTCAGAAAACTGAAGCCTTGGCAACCTAAAGTTGGTACATTGTTCTTTCTCCCAAAGAGGAAAGCAGAGGGAAGATCTAGGCCAGCAGTTTCCAAAATTCAGTGTGCATAGGAACCACCTGCGGAGTTGTTAATATGCAGATTGAGATTTGGTAGGTCTGAGTGGGGTGGGGCCCAAGAGTAGGCCAGGTGCTTCCAGCTGGTGCTGGTGCTGCTGGTGCCTGGATACACTGTGAGTAGCAAGAGCAAGGAAACTAAGTGACTTTCCTCAGTCGTCTGCAGAGTCGAGGATGTGGCATCTTTCAAGCCCGAGTCAGACTCTCTGGGCAGTAGGCTCCCAGGAGCTGCACAGCTGTATAAGATTAGAAATCTCAGAGCTGAGCAGGATGGGGCCAGGGTCCAGTTAATGGCATCATTTCGTTGTAGTAACTGCAGCAAGCCAGAGCCAATTGCAGGCTGTTTAGTCGGCTTTCCCGTGTTTGTTGATTTTGGTATTACTGATTTATTAAAGGAAGAGGAACCATGTTGGATATCAGAAAAGTGTTAGAAAGAGGGAAGTAGAGTGAATCCAAACATCTCTCTCTACGCTCTCCAAACCTGTCCCCCACTCCCACTCCACCCCCCCATTGCCAAGTTATGAGATCTTGGGCTGACTTCCAAGTTCCCAAAGTTCAAGTGTGGAAAAAGCCAACTAATCTCCTGGAAAATCTCCTGATGTGTATTTTTCTTTGAAAATCTGGGCTGATTTTAAACTTAGCCCACAGTAAACTGTGCTAACAGGCATTATCATTGTGGACACCCGCTGCTCTATTTTCCAAGGATCTCCCGCACCATCCCCAGCTGGTATCGCCACCAGATACAGAATGGAATTTGTCAAGGCAAGCCACGTATTACTACTAAAACATTAATTCAGTTAGTGCATTAGGAGCAGGAAGACTGATTGTTTGCATTGTATTTTGGCTGTCAGGCCTGATTTGAGCTTATTTCTCATTGAGTATTCCATATCAAAGGCTGGGATAATAGAATTACAGGATATTAGGACTTTCAATCTGGAAGGGACCCTGGAGATCATTTAGTGCTGCCTGCTCGTTTTACAGATGAGGAAACTATATTTTTTGGTCTGAAGAGCTTGAGGAAATACTTGGCTTTTGATATGCGCATGAAGTTGCCATTCCCATGTATGGGAGTCACGTGTGTGCTTGCAGGGAGTCAATAATGGATCTTTCCTATTTGGTTATCCTTGATCTTGGCTTTAGTTTCATCAAAGTCTGTCGTACACACTCTCCAGACAGCATACATTTTGGAATAATATGCAACCGTCTTGGTTCCTGATAATAGTGGAAAAGAAATGTGATGTTTTTACATAGAAGACATTTTATACAATTTGATAGCAACTGCGTCTCTGGTATCTATAACAGATGTTATCCACTGCAGGCAACTTTTTCTAAGTAATCTAGCTGAATTTTAGCTGCTGAAATTTTCTGTATCATTTGGTGATCATATTTCATTTCAGACTTTTGAACACGACAGATTGTCCACCTGGATCTCATTTTGCCACATTTTATTGATGGCCTGACTCAGATCTTTCAAGTTCTGACTAACTGACCTTGAAGGAGTAGCTTGTTGTTTAAATTTTATGACACAGAGATGTAAACTGCCTGCAAATTATGCAACTCAGTGGTGATGAACAATGAGTTAGATTTTTATTACTATTTATTACCTACAGTTAAGGAATTAGCAAGAACCGTTACATTGTACCCATTCCTGGGACAAAATGCCAAATTAACTTTACAACAAGCACATGTGTAACAAGTGAGAACTACATTTTTTGGTTGCAAATCTAAGCTCAGTGTAGTGCTATTATACTTGTTTCTTCCTGTGGCTGCCCTGCTTCCGTAAATGACAGGTTTCTCCCCCTTAGCCCTGTTATTCTGAGTAGGATGGCCCAATACCTGAGGATCTGAATGACATTGGATGGGAAATACAGAGAGAAGACAAATAAAAAATATTACCCATCACTCCAGTCTGACCATGAAGAAAACATCTAACAAATTCAAACTCAATAACATTTATTCTACAAAATTCCTGGCCAGTACTCCTCAAGGCTGTCCAGATTATGAGAAACAAGAGGAGTGCAGATGGCCAGAGTCTCCCAGAGGCTTACGATATAAGATGACTCAATGTGTTGTGGGACCTTTCATGGGATCCTAGGACAGGGCGAAGACACTTGAGGCAGTCTTAACGAAGTGTGGACTTTAGTTAATAATGATGTGTCTGTATTAGTTCATTGGTTTTGTCACATGTACCACGCTAACATAAGCTGTGAACAACAGAAGAAACTGGGCACAGTGTATAGGTGAATTCTGTGCTATCTTTGCAACTTTTCTATAAATCTAAAATTATTCTAAATTTAAACATTTACTAAATATAAAGCTTATGCCCATTCAGCTTCTGCTGACACCAAGCAAGTGTCTGTGACAGGTCAAGTTTCGGCTACATCATTTCATTAAATCTTCAGAACAACTTTATGAGGTATTTATTATTCCCACTTTATCACTTTGATAAAAGAGAAACTGAGTTTCTAAGTTGATTGAGATCCCTTGGCTTAAAAATGGCAGAACTATGATTTTAACCCTCATTTATCTGACTCTAAAGCACCCACCTATTTCCGTTCCCCACTTGGTTCTCAGAATCCTCAAGAGATGGGGCAGAGGTTGGGGAAATGGGATGGGAATGGCCGGAACAGACTGTATGTAGCTCAGCAGAACACTGTCTGGTTTCCCAGGGAGGATCACACAGCCTCCGTTTTCCCCAAAGGCTGAGGTCCAGGCTAGCTTTAGGTGAGTTTTCCCATTTCTTTGGATGTCATTGAAAATATTAAAAAAGAAATTCCCTCTGCAGTGGCCATGGGTATTGTGACTGCCATGTAGAGGAGCAGCTGCTGGCTGTAGCAGCAACACTCCAGCTTGCCTGGAGCAAGGTAAGTACAGTCATGCTTCATCTTCTTTCAAAATCCCTACCACTCTCTGTGCATCTGAGTCACTGGTAGGCCTAAGGACATCCAGAGTCCTGGTTTCTTGAGATTCTGACTCAGTAGATGAGAGGAGAGCCCAGAAATCTGCATTCCAAATTGTTTATTAATGATTTGGCCATGAATCCCTGTTCTAAATCTGAATCTCAGTTAATCAACTGTTGTTCTCACTGAAGAAAATGTAAAACCGCCTCAACCCAGTTGTCTCTTCAGTAGGTAGCATTAATAGACCGTGTAGGCCAGAAGTCCACAACCTATACCTGTGGTCAAACGGCCCATAGCCCCACCTGCCTGTTTTGTAAATAAAATTTGCTTGGACACAGACATGCTATTTGTTTGTTTGTTGTCTATGGTTGCTTTCTTGCTACTATGGCACGGTTGAGACTGTATGGCCCCAAAAGTCTAAAATGATAATCTGAACCTTTACAGAAAAAAGTTTTCCAACCCATGGTATAAAAGACAGAAAGGTATCTGGATTAATAACTAGTCACAGTTAAAGGGAAAGGGAGTCCAGTTGCTCTCAAGCTTCAGTGTACCCAAGAATCTCCTGTGGTACTTATTTTAAATGCCACCCTTTGAGATTCTGATTTAGTAGCCTGGGCTGAAACTCAGAAATATGCATTTTTAGCAAGGTTTTGAGACACATGGTCCTAGTCACCAAGAATACTGACCCTGACAATAGCTAGAACTAGGTCCTTAACCCTCTCTAGAGGTCTGTGTATGTTTAGTTATTGCTGCATAATATATTTGGACAAAGACTTTAAAAGTGAATATCACTTTTATGAACTAAACCATGCTCCCCCCCACAAATTTATATATTGGGGCTCTAACCCACAATATAACTGCATTCATAGAGTCATTAAGGAGGTAAAGTTAAATGACGTCATGAGTGTAGCGCCCTAATCTGATTGGACTGGTGTTCTTATAAGTGGAGAAAGAGACTAGAAATATGTCTTTCTTCTCTGCAGGTGCACAGAGGAAAGGGCATGGGAGGACACAGCTGTAAGGCAACCATCTGCAGCCCGACCAGCAAGATCTTACCAGAAACAAGCCCTGCTGGCATCGTGATCTTGGACTTCCAGCCTCCATAACTGTGAAACAATACACTTCTGTTGTTTAAATATTCAGCCTATGGTATTTTGTTATAGCAGCCTGAGCTGACTAATACAATCACTAAATTATCAAAAGGGGGAATTAAAAGTGTTATATCTCTTTCACTCAAGATATGAGTAGGAAACAGAGAAAAATTGGACAAAAGAAACCCAGATAAACAGAAATTTAGTAAATGGTGAATAATGAATTTAGACATTTTGCTTTTTGATATGCTTTTAAGGACTCCAGCGAGGTATAACTGATATTCAATAAACCACAATTACTAAAATTTACAATTTGATATGCTTTGCCATATGAAACCACCATCAAAACTCAAGATCATAAACACATCTATCACCTCCCACATCTCCTTGTATACCTATAATCCCTCCCTGTGCCCCTTCCTAATCTGCCCCCTGCCACCCTATGGAGGAAACCTCTGCTCTGTCTTCTGGCACTATAGATCTGTAGGTTAGTGACAATTTTCTAGAATTTTATATAAATAGAATCGTATGGGATGTAGTCTTTTTTGATTTTTTTTTTCACTCACTATCATTATTCTGAGATTCATGCATGTTGTTGCTTATATCAGGGTTTCATTCCTTTTGATTACTGAGTTATAATCTGTGGTGTATACTGTCACGTATTTCTTCATTCTCATATTGATGGTCTTTTGGCTTGTTTCCAGTTTTAGGCTATTACCAAATAAAGTGTAAATCTTTGTATGGATAGTTTCATTTTTACTGGATCAGCTAGGAGGTGTATATTTAACTGTTAAAGAAACTGCCAAATTGTTTTCCAAAATGGTTGTACCATTTCACATCCTGCCAGAGGTGCATAAGAGTATTAGTTCCTCCACATCCTGGCCAACACCTGATAGTCTTTTTAATCTGAGCCATTGAAATAGGAGTGTAGTGGGATATCATTTCTGGTTTAATATGCATTTCTCTAGTGACTAACAATATTGATAATCCTTTCATATGCTTATTTATCATTCATCTATCTTCTCTAGTGGTCTGTTTTGCCTATTAAATATATTTTTAAAAATTTATTAAGTTTTGAGGGCTCTGTATTCAAAATATAAGTCCCTTATTAGACTTATGCTTTGCAAATATACCTTTTCCGCATGTAACTTGCCTTTTTATTCTTTTATGAATGAAATAATGTTGGTCCAAAAGCAAAGGTTTTTAATTTGAAGAAATACAATTTACCAATTTGTTCTTAATGGACCATGGCTTGGCTGTCACGGCTAAGAAGTTTTTGCCTAACTCAAGGCCACAAAGGTTTTGTCCTGTTTCCTTCTACAAGTTTTATAGTCTTAGATTTTTACATTTCATTCTACAATCCATTTGAGTTAATTTTTGTATATGGTGCAAGGTGTGGATTGAGGTTCATTTTTTGCATATGAATATCTAATTGTTTCAGCATCATTTGTGTAAAGACTGCCTTTCCCCATTGAATTACTTATGTAACCTTGTAGAAACTCAGTTATTTACATACACGATGGCCTATTTCTACATTCTCTATTTTGTTCCACTGATTTGTCTATTTTTGTTTCAATCACACATCTTAATTACAGTAGCTTTATAGTAAGCATTGAAATTACTGAATTTTGGTCTTCCAACTGTTTTCTTCCTTCCAGAAAAAGTTATTTTGGGTATTCTAGGTCCTTTGTATTTCCGTATTAATTTTAAAATCAGTTTGTCAATTTCCAAAATAAAAATGCTGGGACTTTGATGTCTTAGTGACAATAATGACAATTCTGCTAAGGGTAAGTGACTCGTTCAGTTATCATTTTATGACAAAGGAAAATATGCAAACATATACAGAAACAAAATCAGCAGAACATTATCACACTAATAATTTTGCTCTCATTATCCTTCCTTCCTTCCTTCCTTCCTTCCTGCCTTCCTTCCTTCCTGCCTTCCTGCCTTCCTGCCTTCCTGCCTTCCTGCCTTCCTGCCTTCCTGCCTTTCTGCCTTCCCGCCTTCCCTCCTTCCCTCCTCCCTCCCTCTCTCTTTTTCTGTTGCTTTATAAACATGATTGCACTCTCTTCTGGCTGCCATGGTTTCTGATGAGAAATGTGCTGTTAACTTGATTGATGGATCCTTTTATGTGATGAGTTGATTCTCTCTTTCCACTCTCAAGATTATTCTTTGTCCTTGCTTTTGGATAATTTAATTATAATGCGTCAGTGTAAATACCTTTGTGTTTACTATTCTAGGGCTTTGTTGAGTTTCTAATGTGTAAATAAATGTTTTCTATCAAATTTGGCAAGTTTACAGTACTAGAACCACAGATATTTTTGTTGTCTCAGGTCAATTGTGCTAAATTACCAATTTCTGATGATCTCTCTCTCTCGCTCTCTCTCTCTCTCTCTCTCTCTCTCTGTGTGTGTGTGTGTGCATGTGTGTCTGTTGCAAGTAAGTGTGTTCTTATAGTCCCACTCTGAACTTCATTTAAATTTTCTGCCCAGCTTTCCTATTGATAACTGTCAAATCTCTTTCAAACTGAGGAACATAAAGACCAGCTGCTTTCTTCTGTGGCTTTGTTGTCTTTTTATCCTTTTAGTAGGCTTTGTTTGCCACCCAATTTCTCATTATGCCAATAATGCCTTAAACTCTGAACTCTACTGTACATTCATTCCTTCTTCCTATTACCATAAGATATATATGTATCTTAGGCAAACTTTTATTGCTCAGTTTTGTTAAATTCTGAACACTTACTTTACTCCAAGTTTGATATTCTGGTAGAATTAAAGTAAGAGTTTTCTTTCTTGCATCCCCTTTTAATCGCTCTCATACTCTTATTCTTTTAATGGAAAATATTTTTAACTTATTATTTTATCCTTCTGACAGATTTTGCTGAGCACCTCTCCTCAAATCTGTATCCAGATTATTTCCTCAATTGTCTTGAATTGGTTGTGCTATGTCATTAGTTTCTATCTTTTCATCTGCCCACAGATATACTTTACTAATTCTGGAATCGGAATAAATATCTTTACATCTGTTTTAGTTACCTATTGCTGTATAATTCCAGTATCAATTTCTGTTTCAACTATCTATTGCCAATTAAGAAACTATCCAAAAATATTGTGGCTTAAAGCAGCATCTCAGTATCTGAGCATCAACAGTATCTCGTGATACTGAAATCTGAGCTAGGCTCAGTGGGCTGGCTGTCTTTGCTGCTCAAAGTGATGGTGGATGCTGGAACATCTAAGATAGCTTATACACTTACTGTAACCTGCTTTCTGTGGGATGACATAAATAGCAGAAAGTTAGACAGGTAGTTTTCTTTCTCTACATGGCTCTTCAAGTGGCTCCCTTGGGCTTCCTCATAGTATGGTGGTCCTAGGATAATGGCTGGTTTCCAAGGGAAAAAAAAGTAGAAGCTGACAGTTTTCTTTAAAGAAGCTCAAACTGGCATAGTGTCCCATTTGCCATATTCTATTTATTGAAACAAGTCACAAGGATATTCAATGAGGAAAGGAAATACGTTCTGCTTTCTGATGGGCATGGTGTTGTGCTTGGACTGTGAAAGAAGGAAAGACAGTAGCCATCTTTGGAGACTATCAGCCACAGGGGCCTATCTACCTTTACGTAAAAGTGTAAGGATTCTTTGCCTTTGGTTTTACATGCTCTCTTAGCACCTAATACACCATAAATGCATATGGGAATTGTTAGACAAACACCAGTGAATCAGCTTGGAGTCATATTGTGAGATTTCACAGAGCGCTCATGATTTTTTAATTACAAATAATTTATTTAAATTACCTATTTTAGTTGAAAAACAATGTGAATGCAATTAAATGTGAAACAGCACCAATGGTTTCTATGAAAAGAAAACAGTCTCCCTGTCCCACCATTCCTTCACCCAGGTTCCTACTATATATTCCCCCAAACAGTTGCCTCCTAGAGGCATGGTCTGAGCTCTTAGCCCTCATATACACTTTTGTTGAGCTGTTCCCTCTGTCTGATACTTTGCTTTCATTTTGCCACCTTCACTGTCTACCTGTCTGTATGGCAGGTGTTTGACCTGGGTATCTGGCACTCTTCCTTACTGCGTCTTTACCATGGAGACAATTGGGCTCAAAATTGTTGGACATACAGTTTTTATTGTATCTGTTTTGGCCTCTTTCTGCTACCAGAAGGTTGTGACACTGAACTTTTTGGTTTCTAAATGTTCATTAACTCCACCTGTTGACCTACAGATATTGTTCTGCCATAGAAATTGATACAGTAATAAATCACAGATCCTCAGGAGCACCCGACACTCTTTAAAACTATTACATGTATAATTTTAAGTTTCCATTCTCAATTGTTATTGCTACTTTTCAGATTAATTCATACATTTTTTGTCTTTTCTATAGCTTATCATAGAAAAGACATATTATGCATTTGCTGAAGTTCTGATATACATGCATGATTTTCTTCCCATATATCACTCTATTCAGTATCTAATTTGATTACTTTTGTAATATTTTAATGTCTATTTCCCTGTAATTTTATATCACCTTTAGTGGCCATTTCATGACTAAGTTCAACTTTTTCATGAGCAATTTTAAGGGCATGATGCATATTATATATATGCTGATAAACAAATACTCAGAAAGCACCAGAGACTGTCCCTTGCTTTGGAAGCTTGAGGCACAATTTGGGGAGGACATGTATATTTTTATAAAGTAAGAAAACAAGTATCACAGAGAGAATGAAGATGTGTAAGTTATCTCACCTTCAATGAAGAGTCAGTCTTTACAATGGGTAGCATATTTGAGGGGGGTTTGTCAGAGGGAAGGAGATTTGAACTCAAGTTTAAAGAAGTAGAGGAAGGGACATAAAAGCTGGGAGGGAGGTGAAGATGAAGCAGACAGAGATAATGAGAAGAAGAATTGAAGACAACATTTGTTGAGCATCTATTAGAAGTCAAGTATTTTCCTAATCATTATGTAGACATTACCTTATTGGATCCTTAAAATAATCCATGTGTGGTAGGTGCAATTATTATCCCCCCTTTACATATGAAAAAACTGAGTCATCTAGGCTGTGAACTCAGATTTGAGACATGACCAGGCTGACTCTTTATCCTTTGAATCTATCAGGATTCTTCTTGAGGAGGAAGAAAATACTCCTTTTCTATACTGATTGTACAGGACAAGTCACGATCTTCATAAATAAAAATCCAGATAATGAAGAGTGCTTTCAGGACTATCCACTTGAATAGTAATGAGATTGGTATAGTCTTACATAACATGTCCTCAATAGAAAACATTTTTTATTGCCTCTCATGGAGACCGATGCTGCAGTACTTTGTCAGCTTACAAAACAGTGTCAGAATAATAAACACCCAGTCCTTACAGGGGGAGAGATGTCACTTCTGTAAGCTAACGTACATAGAGAAATGGACCAGAGAGGTGGGTGTACATGAATGAAGTTGTGCCAAAATATGGAAATAGTTTTACTGTTCAGCCTGTTTATGTTTATACCATAGAAATCAGAAAACATTACAAGTTAGGGCTTTCCCCGAGTGGCCTCCCTACCCTGAGAGAGCCAGTTGTTAAACATTTGCCAGCAATGACCAGACTAAGTGCAGGAAAAAAAAATTCTTGTCTCAATCCTGAAGCTCAGTTCGTGTACTTTCATTCTTGATTGGTTTCTCTAAGTTATGCCCAGGCACTGAGATTTCAAAGTTTCCAGGGCATAATCCCCATTCAGGAATTTCCTGATGTGCCATTGGCCATTCATTGCCAAAGACCTGCTCTCAGACTCTATAACCCGTTATTTTCTTCTCAGAAGTCTTCTTCCTTGTTTCCTCTTCACCGACATGGAAAATAGCAGACTCCTACTAGGACAGCATTTGATGTTTCTTTCTCTTTCAGTGAGCTGGAGATCCTGCTGTCTTAAAAAGCGTTTTCTGGCTATTTTCTCTTCTTAATTCTTATAGCTATTCTGTATTTGATGCTTGTTGGCTCTTGTGGGGGCAAATAGACTGCTCATTCTGTTTACTCTCACCTGGGATTTCTATTTATTTATTTTCAGAAACATTCTGGAAACCATTTAACTGGCTCTGCAGAGAGTGGGGAAGCTCTGATCTGCAGTGTTTGCCAATTTTCATGGCGTGAATACTCCCACTGTTGCTGATTTAGAGCTGCCAAGGTGATGTCATTGAAGGCAGAATTGGGAAGAAATATGCAATGGCATGCCATTATATTGTTTTTCCACCATACAATACAATAGACATAAATAAGTACAAAAGTATACATAATAATAAAATTTAATAAAATATTTAGGAATGATGAAGTTGGAATATTTATTTCCATAGTTGTGAATATGTCACTTAATCGTAAGTTTACGTAATGTGGTTTTTTTTTTTTTTTTTTTTTTTGAGACAGAGTCTTGCTCTGTTGCCCAGGCTGGAATGCAGTAGTGTGATCTCAGCTCACCACAACCCCTGCCTGTTGGGTTCAACTGATTCTTTTGCCTCAGCCTCTGGAGTAGCTGGGACTACAGGCACACACCACCACGCCCCGGTATTTTTTGTATTTTTAGTAGAGACGGGTTCGCCATGTTGGCAAGACTTGTCTTGAAATCCTGACCTAGAGTGATCCGCCTGCTTTGGCCTCTCAAAGTGCTGGGATTACAGGCGTAAGCCACCACAACTGGCCAATGTAATTTTTAATAAGAACTGTATTTACCAGCATGTGAAATTCCTGGAAATTTAACCATCATCTTCCATGAATGGATAGAAGCTGGCCTAGTACACCACAGCACCACGCCTTCTTCTGTGCTCACATCTGGTTTTGCTACATTTTCAATCTCTTTGCCCCAGTCCATTTTCTCAAGGTTTTTTTAAAGAAAATAATTAATGCAATTATTTTTGCATTAATTACAATAATCTCATTTTTAAATAATCAGTTTCTTTTAAGAGGTACAATTAGAGACATAATTTCTCATCTTGTGGATTATGGAAATTATTCAAAAAATTTAAATTACTTGTTCAACATCACGTTCCAAAGGAGAACCCAGCTCTTTGGATACAGGCTGTTTAGACTGGCCTATAGAATTCCAAAGTGAGAACCCTCTGTTAATGGTCTATTGCTTCATAATCACCCCAAAACTTAGCAGCTCAAGACATTTATTATCTCACACAGTTTCTGAGGGTCAGAAAACCAGGAATAAGTTAGCTGGGTGGTTTTGCGCCCAAGCCTCATTGCATTTGAGCTGCTGACCATTTCTGCAATCCCCACAAGCCTTGACGAGGACTTCAGAATACACCCCTAAGTTCACACGTTTGCCCCAGGCCTCCTTGCTTTCTTGGCTGTTAGCCAGAGGCTTCAGTGTTTTGTCTCCTAGGTATTTCCACAGAGCTGCTCACAAAAGGGCAGTGTGCTTCTTTCAGGTCAAGATCTGAGACAGAGAGAGGAGCACAATCCTTTACAATCTTATTTGTGACAGAAGTGACATACCATGACTTCTGCCATATGCATTAATCACATAGACCAAGCTCAAAACAATGGGGAAGGGAATGGAGCAAGGCTGTGAATTCTAAGAGGCGGGGATCGTTGGCCACCATCTCAGAGGCTGCTACCACAACAATTGCATGACATGACTGAGCTGGCGAGGACTGTGAAGGTCAACTACGAACATGTGAACTGATGAAGAAAGGGAATGTGTGCTGTTCACCTCTTCATTCCCAGCATCTCATGATGGTCATACTTGGCCAGCAGCTGAGTAAATTTAGAGTGATGACAGAGCTTGTGTTTTACCTCATCGTTTCACTGGGAAAACATAGGGCACTTCATTGAAGAGTCGCTCATCCATCTATGGTCACATGAAAGGAAGGACAATTCAGGGTTCTTATAAACATCCCTGTTCCACTGATTTTCCAAGGAGACAATGTGGTCTCATCATGTCTTCACAATCATTAGTGTAATGATTTCCATATTGCACAGAAAACCCAAAGCAAGGCAAAAGAGCTTGGGTTGAGTAACCCCAAGTTACAAAGTCAGCCTTTGGGCTTCTGGTTCCAGTCTGTCATCTTTGCTGAGAGGTTGGACACCACATACTAGTTACAGCAAATATATAGCAATTTAAACTTTGAACATGCTTTCTTCTCTTAGCAATGGGAGGGACACATGTTTGGAGAAAAATCAAAGCATGTCAGGAGGGATCTAAAAACATTTTTATTTCTAATAAACAAGTTTATAATGCTTTAAATGCTTTTGCTTTGTAACAAGTTAAAAATGAATGTCTCTACATTTTTTTGAAATCTGTCTTTTTTTGCAGTATGAGTTCCTTGCTATTGGAAGAAAAAAAACTGTGCCTTATGAAAATATAGATTAGAAATGTCTAAAGATGCAATTATTAGACTTTTTTTCTTCAAATGCAACAATATGTAGTTAATCAAAAGATAATTATGTTTCCCAAAAAATTACTTTTCCTGTTAGTCCTCTGTTTTTAAAAAGAATTTGTATTCATGGCAGTGTGATTTTCACATGTACCCCAAAACTTAAAATGCAATTAAAAAAAAAAAAAGAATTTGTATAGTATGGCCTAATTAAAACAATATATATAGTCTTGCTAGATGCTTTGCAGATATATTTCATTGAAGTGGTGACATTTTTATCCAGCTATCATTAGCAGGAGAGAGGGGCAATCTAGAGTTATTTTGCTTTTCCGATTCTAGTGAAGTCTGAAACTAATTTAGAATTAAACAAATCAACAACAACAACAAACCACAAAAAAGGTCAAGAACAAGGATAAGCAGCTATGGCCACAGTGGAGCCAGGTTAGAAGGGAGTCCTAAATTTCAGGACAATAATTAGGAACAACTGTTTGTCTTCTAGAGATGTTTTGGGAAACCAAGGTCCTATTGCAGAGAAATTCCTTAGGATTCAGATAAAATCCTGAATCATCTAGGAACAGAATATTCACGCCCAGCTTTTCTTATAAAAACACTCCTGCCCTACTGTGCTCCCACAGCCTCACGCCCAAATCAACACTTGTCTCAAGTGTGCCTGCATCAGCTCAGTTCTTAGGTTTACTGATTATTGGCTCTCCACAATTCATGGCCTCGGGTGAGGCCTAACCTGAACTAGAATCACCACCAGCTATTTTTGAAACAATCCAGGAAGAGTTTTAAAGCTACAGTATGGGCCGACAAATGGGTCTTTTTTCATTTAACCAGGGGATTTC
Organism: Aotus nancymaae; assembly: GCF_030222135.1. Lineage (NCBI taxonomy): Eukaryota > Metazoa > Chordata > Mammalia > Primates > Aotidae > Aotus > Aotus nancymaae. Next base: position 3,700,699 of record NW_026988412.1, on the reverse strand, counting down.
TCAGTGAGTGACATGAGCTCATGGAGATTTTCGAAGACAACATGTAATTAATAGAGAGCACCATGGACATAAGAGAGAAAGCAACTTCTCAATTTTGCATACTGTGCACTATTTCTGCATATTTATGGTACTTAAGTTAGAGTGATGAGTGACAGATTAATATATAAATATTTAAACCACATGACTTGTGAATTGGCAAGTTTTTGCAAGAATTCAATTTAATCTATTTGAATCTCATATATATTTTAGATTGAAACACCTGTTGAGTGCTTATGAGTTGTCTTCAGTGAAGACAGGTACATGTATTACCTACATGAAGATAGGTAATATTTTTTCCTGTAAAAAAAGTAGCAAAATATAAACTATAGATCAAATATTGGCCAATTTGGCAAAACCATTTTTGTGTAAATGAATATTAAAATTTAATAAATGAATTGAACAATGTAATTGGTTGAATAGTTTCCTTCAAAATAACATAAACACATATGTTGGTAGGAATTGCACGGAGAACCAAATATCACATAAAAGCTTTGATAATATGGGTGATGGTTATGCTATAAATAGTTTAAGATGAGTTTGCCTTTGACAACTTTGTTTTGTTATCTGGTATTAAATAGTATTTTATTCGGTAACTTTGGGTCTGCTCCCTATTACCAAATATTTATTGTGTTTTTACTTAAAGTAAACTTGACTTTACAAAGAAATCATAAGAAGAAAATTTTGTTTCTGTCAGTTTCTTTTTGTAAATACGTATTTACTCAAAGCATAAATTCTCTCTTTGAACTACAGAGGCTTCAAATGGGAGAAATCCTCCAAGTCATGGCATATTTTTATGGTATAACCACTTACTCAAATGTCTTTCTAAAGCATGTGTGTTGTAATAATCATTCACAAATAAATAAGCACAAATCCATGCTCATGTAGTGTGTGGGTACATATTTTGTCCAAGTGTGTGGGACATCGTTTTAAAAAGATTCACAGTTTACTAAGAATGCCCACTTGTAGAGCAACTAAAAGCTATAGGCATTTTCTGAGATATAATTTGATTGTCTGACATTCATGATTGTTTCTTTTCTGTATTAAATTTGTTTATTTATCTGAAAAATTTGAAAAAGACAATAGATTGCTATACATGAGACACTAATTATGACACATTTACTAAATTTCTTAATTTATCAGAATCAGCTTCAGATTTGCAGTTTCTTAATCGCAGTTATATACAGAAACATTCCATTATAGCTTTATTTCATTTCCCCCTTTTTGTGGTATGATTTATATATATCATTACCTCTATTAATGTTACAAACCAATAATGCATTGTTACACTTATTGATTTACCGTCTATCCTAACATAGTTTTGCTCCCTGTCACATCTGTTGTGCTATTATTGGCAAATATATTACGCATATCTATATGTGATAAGCCCAAAATTACATTGCATATGTGCATATTATTTTATACACTTCATTTTAAATAACTCATATAAGAAATGACAAAATATGCATTTATGCTATTTTATAAAATTACAACATTACCAATGTTCTTTGTGTGTGTGTGTTTGTGAATTCAAATTAGTGTCTAGGGTCACTTGCTTTTTGTCTGAAGGACTTTCTTCAGTATTTTGTGTAAGATTAATCTGGCAGCCACTAATGATTAGTTTTTATTTATTTAAAAAAGTTTTACTTTACTTTCATTTTTGAACAATAGTGAAACATAGCTTTGCTAGATGTAGAATTATAGGTTGAGTTTTTGCTTTTTGTTTTCAATACTTTGTGTCATCCCACTGCTTTCTGTCTTTCATTGTTTCTGTTGAGAAGTCAGCTGTTAATATTACTGGGGTTCCATCTTAAGAGATAAGCTTTTCTCTTGCTGCATTCAGAGTTTTCTTTTTGCATTTGACTTTTAGCATTTTTACATGATATATCTGTTTGTTGATCTCTTTGTGCTTGGTTTAGTTGAATATTCTAGATGTGTGAGTTATTGTTTTTCAACAAAATTGAAAAGATTTCTGAGTGTTTTTTGATTTTTTTTTCTTCCATTTTCTCTCTGTACACCTGTGGGAATGCATACGTGGTGCAGGTGACATTGTCCCACATTTCTCTGTCTGCCATCATTTTCTTTATTCCTTTTTATTTCTTTTTTTCATCTTGTATAATATTTATGAATTTATCCTCAAGTTAAATCTGATGTTTTGGTCATTCTCACAGGCAATTTATATTTTCTGCTTTTTTCTGGTATATGGCTCATATTTTACTGTTTTGCTGCATGCTTCAAAGCTTTCTTTTAGAAACTGGACAATTTAGATCATATGTATTGCAACAACTCTGGGTAGTAGCCTTTCTCTAACCCTGCGCTTGTATTGTTATTTGCTTCTTTATATTTTAGTGAGTAGCTAAATTATTTAATGATGCTCATTTACCTCCAACAGTGGCAAACCTCTGAGGTTGCTTCTTAGGGAGCTACAGTTTTGGGGATGTCTGTAGTCACTTGGGATGACACTGATATTGGTAGTCTCTTTTCCTGACCAACGCAGATGTTAAACTCTGCTAATGTTAACTGATTACTCTATTGTTTGCAATAATTCCTGGGGGCATAGATTGTTCTAAATACCAATCCAATCAAGTATGGCTCCTTTGAAAGAAAAGTTTCTAATGTCCTGTGTAATATTTGTTCTAAGCCCAGAAGGGTTTTTTTTTTTCTGGATTATTCCTTGTTTCTCACTGGCAAACTAACTGGTTTACTGTCTTGGCTATATTTTTATTAAATCCAAGAATGGTCCCTAAATTGTCTTTCATCACAACATCCTCTGTTCTTAAGAGTGGCTTTAGGTCTAAGTTTCTTCATGCTTTGTTGCAAATAAAGTCATTTACCTTGGGAAGTGAGTAAGAACTATATATTTTATTGATTATTTATCTTCTCAGGAAAATTCTGAGCCAGTGCTCTCAAGCTGGCAGTTGTGGAAATGGAAATCTTCTCTCCTAGTGATACCCTAACTCTAGGAGTTGAGCACTAGGTGAAGGGGATAGCAGACTGAGGAGGTACTCCTGGCTTCTCTCTTCTAGCATGAACATACAGCCTTTTAAGCCAGATCAAGGGCAATTTGTGCTTCTGAATTCTCAGCATGTTGTGGCTGTGGTAAAGCCTCTTTTCTTTAATTGGACAGATAAGGGGGACCTATACCTCTTACCATTACTTGCCCAGAAATTAGCCTCAACAACAATTAGCTGAGAATAGGATGAGAAATGCTGAAGTCCTAATCATTTTGGTAAGAAAGCCCTCTGACTGAAAGCTGGGGGAAGGGAAATAGGAAGCTCTGTATTCTTCTTGGCTGCAGCATTTTGGAGCAGACTCTCTACCTTGCTAAATTGAGAGGGGAGGAAAGAGGGCAAGGTATTGGTTCTTATACCACATATTCTCAACTTTGTTACTGAATTTTTATAAATTTTCTTCAATAGATGTTTATTCATTTTTTATTTGCCTTTAGGGTTATTTACAAAGTGTTGCTTTAAAATATTTTTTATTAATTTCCCTGGGGTGTAAATCAGCAGACCTACTCATGTTGTCATGCTAGGTATCAGCTTTCAAACCTTGCCTTCATTTTTGAAAGATAATTTTGCTGAATACAGGATTTTTGGTTGAAAGATTTTTTTTCTCACACTTTGAGTACATTGTCCCACAGCCTCTTTTCCACTTCATTTCTTATGAGAAGTCATTTTTTAAGCCTATTGGGGTTCCATTGTACATGAATAAAGACAAGTTTTTTTTTTTTTCTCCTGTTGTTTTCAAGATTTTCTCTTTGTCTTTGTCCCAAAACATTTTAACTGTAATGTATTCATGTTTGGATCTCTTTGTGTTTATCCTACTTGAAGTTTAGCTGTGGTGGTGAGCAATTTAATAAAGCTATTAACTCAGTGAAACTAATTACAACAAACAAAATAGCTGACTAGCCAGAAGTTTAACAGAAAGAGCCAAAGAAAAATATTTAAAAATAAAAGCTAAAAGCCTACTTAGACTACATTCAGCCCTGGGAATATGAAGGCTATGTACACTGGTTAGACTGCACTAACCCAGCAGTGAAACGGGAGAGTTCCCTGATTCTCCTCATAGGACATTGAGACAGGGCTGTTGCCTGCTTGGTCACTCCACAGCTCAAACCCCTAGCGGGAGCACACACACAAGTAGGTGCAGAGGCTGGTGTGAGCACTTTTGATCTCCAGCCCCATGGCAGCATTTGGCATGGGGGTTCTGCTACTCCCAAAGCCTAAGTGGACATGTGTTACAGTATGCTCTCTCCAATTTGCTACCTGCAGATGGCTTGTGTTAATCAACTCAAAAGACCCTCTGCCTTATCTCAAGGGCAGGGTGTTCAGTGTGACAGCCTTCTATATCTCAAGTCCTTGCCCAGTGTGCCAGAAGAATCAGATCATGCATGGGCTTGGAGGATAAGTGCAAGATTTTATTGAATGATGGAGGTGGCTCTCAGTGAGATGGATGGGGAGCCAGAAGTGATGGATGGAGTGAAAACATGGTCTTTCCCTTGAGTCAGGCTGCCCAGCAGCCAGATACTTCTCCAACCGCTCCTGGCTGAACTCCCCTTGGTGCCAGATGTCCCTCCTCTTCTCTCTTTCTCTGCTGTGCTGTTTCACTGTAGCTGATCTGCTGGTCCTGATGTTCAGCCACTTGTTTGTGGGCCCACTCAGGTCTCAGGTTTATATGGGGGCAGGATGATGGAGGCACGGCCGGCCAAAAGGTAACATTTTGGGTGCAAAAACAGAAATTACTTTCTTATTTAGGGCTGTAGGTCTTCAGGTTTGAGGGTAGGGCCTTTGCTGGGAAACCACTCTCTTCCACCCAGTGTTTCCAGGTCTTCTGTCCATATCAGGAGCCACTAGATTAAGCACTAGAAAACTGCTAGTGTCTAACTACATGTGGAGTGGATTTGAAAGCATTCCTCAAACCATACACAGATTCATCAACAAGGTCACAGTCTTACAAACTTAAAGGGCCACTCTGACCAATAACTATCTCAAGTCTTGGTTGTATAGATTAGATTAATGTTTTTCATCATACATTAGGCATTTTCAATCATTATTTCCTCAAACACTTTTCTACCTTCTTTTGCTCCTTCCTCTCCTTCTGATACTATTATGTGTCTGTGGTATGCATAATGATTTTCATAACTCTCTGAAGAGTTTTTCATTTTTCATTTTTAATCATTCTCTCATTCTGTTATTCAGATTGTAAATCTTTAATCATCTGTCTTCAAGTTTGCTGATTTTTTTTTTTTTTTTTTTTTGCCAGTTGAAATGTACTGTTGACCACCTCTAGTGAACTTTTCATATCAGATACTGTGTTTCTCAATTCCAGGATTTCTATTTGTTTCTGAAGTAGTTTCTATTCCCTACTGATATTCTCCATTCAGTAAATCATTGTCATCAAACCACCATTAATCCACTAAACACAGTTTCATTTAATTCTTTAAACTGATTTATAATAGCTGCTTTAAAATTTTTGTGTCTGGATTCTCCAAAAGGTGGCTTTTATTACTCGCTTTTTTTTTTTCTGTATACTGATCACATTATCTTATTTCTTTAGCATGTCTCATCTGTTGTTTTTGTTGTTGAAAACTGGACATTTTAGATAATACAGTGTGGCAACTCTGGATCTTAATTAATCAGTGCCTCCTTTTACCACAGGCATGTTGATGTTGTGGGGTTTTGTTAGTTTATTTGTATAGTGGTTTGCCTGAACTAACTGTAAATTCTACTTCCTCCAAAGCGTTGCCTCTGATGTCACTGCTCAGTCTTTTCTTCTTTGTTTTTATTTTTTAAGTTTCCATCCTGGAAGCCATCATTTGCTCAGCATTGTTGAGTGTTCATTCAGTGATTGGCTAGAATTTGTGCCCTTTAAGTTTGTAAGACTTTTGCCCTTTGTTGATGAATCTGTGCATAGTTTCAAGTTCACCTCACATTTTGCCAGGGGCTAGTAGCTTTCAAGTGCTCAATCTGGCTGCTCCTGGGTGAGTGCAGCCTAGCACATATACACAGCTTTCAGAACACCAGGGCTCAATGTAGTCTTAGCAGGCTTTTAATTTCTTTTTAAAATGTCCCCCCTCGGCCTCCTGACTCTGTTTCTCTCTGTTAAACTTCTGGCTGGTCAGCTATTTTGTTACAACTGTATTGCTAAATTTTTAGAGTTTTCTTAATTGCTCACCACTAAGATCTCTATTGTTTTCCACAATACCTTGAGACCTGAGTTCCTCCAGATATTATCAGCCCTTCTCTCAGCAGGTCTGTAGAGCTTCCAGTGCTCCCATCTTGCCCCTCCCTCTGGGAAGAACCTCTGGTGCTCTACTGTACCAGAACTGGAGGTGGAGATGGTAGTCTTCTTCAGATGTATACCTTTATCTTATAAGTGGGAGCAGGGAGTAGGTATAGTAGCTTGTAGTATTCTCAGCTTGCCCCTCTCTGAGAGGAACCTATAACATACAAGCAGAAACTGTGGACAGGCAATAATCAGGGCCTTGGTATTCTTGGCCTAAAAAGTCTTAGACCCTCCACCAAATGAGTGGAAGTGGGCAGAGGAAATGAGGCCCAGTTCTTGACTGTACCTCCCAGAACAGAGAGTAGTAGAGATGCCAGCAGCTTGCCCCTCTTGGGGTGAAGCCATAGCCTTTTGACTGTGTTCCAAGAGTAAAAGGATCTGCTATCCTCTTGGCCACACACTTCTTCCCAAGATTTCATAGATTTGATTGAATAAATGCTTCTCAATTTGTTGTATGCACTTAGGTCCATTTCCAAACGCTAGAAATTGTCATGTTTTATAATAATCAAAAGTCGATCATTGTTTCACTGGGGAGAGAAGTTACAGAATTCCTCATATAGTTGTTCCATAAGTCCTAATTGCACCCTTGTTTTTTTCATATAATAATGTGCCTCAAGTTTGTTTTGTACAATTCCTTTCCAGTATTGCGTTTATTTTCCAAAGGAGAACATGTTCTTTTCAATGGGAAATGATATTTAAAGATCACAGCTTGGGTGATACAGTTACTTATTGCTCTTATTTGTGCCATTGTTTCTAGTTCTTTTCACCATGAAGTGAAATGCTTTTTTCACTTTTCATTTTCATTGCTAGGAAATGATTTTTTTAAAAAGACAAAATACATCATGCGGAAAACCTTATTCTCACAAACACCAATGTAACAACTTTTATCTTACAACACACACACAACACCATTGTTAGTATGTATAATAAGATAATGGGAAAGCCTTTATAAAAATGAAGAAGAGCCTTAAGGATTGTGTCACAGTTCTTCTTGTCCTTCAGAGCATGTTGTGTTAGGGCAAGGTCTCTGGTGGCATTTCTAAGCACTGGGCTCATTAGTATATGTCCAACTAGTACTGCATAGTCACATAATGTATTTTAAAGTAACTAGAAATGGTTCCTCTGAGTGTGTTTACATCATAAACTACATACATAGTTGCTTTTTATTTTTATAAATCATTTTATTTGTTTATTCAAATTATATAAAAATATTTACATCGTTCCAAAATTAAGTCTACAGAATAAGATATATTTAAAAATTTAAAGTCTATTTCTGTCTTCTCTATCTTACTCTCTCTTTCTGCCACAAGTCAACATTTAAAATACTTTTATTTTACTTTTCTAATACTTTTTTTAAAAAGAAAATTTATATAAGCTTGTATTCATATCACTTTCCTTTCCTGAATAGTGCTATAATACAATATATTTTTCTTATATTTTATTTGTTTCCATTTTAACAATCTGCCTTAGAAAACATTCTACAGTAATATATTAAAATATCTCTATTTTTTTGTTTATTTGCTAGTATTTTATTCGGGATTTTTGCCTCCATGTTGATGAAGGCTCTTGAACATAACTGACCTGTGAGTCTGTGTATGTGTAGAGTATGACGTCTTTGGTCCACAGCTGGTGGTGAGGAGGGGCATGAATTCTAGTCTCTGGGATCCTGCTTTAGCCTTGCAGCTCCACATTGATCTCTTTCATATGTTAAATATTGTGTAACAGTCCAGTCAAAGAAGGGCCTGAAAATGTTTAAATATCACTGCTTTAGAGTGACTCAGTTGAGTGAATATATTTTTCCTTGCTAAAGGAAAAAAATTGTAATTTAAAAATTTCTTTTGAAATTTTTATTTTTCTCAGCCAGTTAATTCAGTGTTATTTTATTTTACCAGTTGGGGTCCATAAATCTTTGACAGTCATCAACCATCACTATGATAAATTTTGATTTTCATGAGCTACTCACTCAATATTTTTAAAATTATTTCTAGATTGGACACCTAAGTTTATCTATGAGCTGGGTATAGGAAAGAGTAAAAAACATGTAGGTATCAGTGCAAATCATGTCTTCCTGTACCTGGAGAAACCTCTGAATCTTTCCCCCAGCCCAAGGACACAATTTCTTTTTCATAATTTGTGCTTTTTCTTTCTCTTTTATTTCCATTAAAATGAAATTGCAACCTCTAGATGGCAGATATTTATTAAGCACAAAAAGTACTTAAACTTCAAATAATTTAAGTCATTTTCATTAATCTAAATACACTTTAAATTTTTATCTGTATAAAAGTAAACATGAAATATCTATGCACTTGAGAAATTTCTCATGCTATGGAAATTTGTTGCCCCAGAATTCAAATAAAAACAACAGTGAGACTTAATATATTGAATTTTCAAAGAAAAATTTTTAAAAAATTGGATGTGGCTGAGACTGAACCTTTAGTGAAGTGGGAATTGATATGGGTTGTTTGGCTAAGTTTGTGTGAGACTGCTAATTATTAGAATGAGAGTCCAATAAAAAGTGTTCTGGAAAACAAACTTATGTGTTTCTGGCAACCTCAGTGTGTTCTATAATACTAGGCATTTTCATTTTTTTTTAAAGTGTGTACTTTCATTTAATTCTGCTTCCTCTGGAAATGAATTACCCATTACTTCTCTCTATTTCCTTTTCTTTTATGTTTAACACATCTCTGAGTAATATGGAGTTCTTGTACCTACCAAAGTGAAGATGCCTTTTGTCATTGGACCTTTCTGCTTCAGAGCAGGTTGTGTTAGGGAGAGGTCTCTGGTGGCATTTATAAGCACTGGGCTCATTGGCTCTGTTACTGATGTTAAAGACAGAAAAAATTAAGGAACAAAGAGCTGTAGTCATTTTCCCGGTATATCTACTTGGGTTTTCAAGCTTTATCCGCTGTGGAGGGAAGGGTGTTTGTGAAGAAGTATAGAGAGGCTACATAGGGTGAAGCTATCCCAGTATAGAGTCATTGCTATGGGTCACATTTTGACATCAGAGGCTCCACTGGTTGATGTTGGCCCTTGGTCTCGGACTTTCACGGCTCTTAAGAATTTCATTTATCTTTGAAAGAACAGATTTCATGTTTCTTTTTGAATAATTTTTATTTCTTCTCATCCTAGGATTGTTTCAATGTAAAATAAAGGAAAAAAGTCTCTTTTCTTTGCATCTGATTGCAGTTGATTTCATGTGAGATCTTTAAACCCACCTGCCAATACTGATCATCTCCTCTGCTGAAGATGATAAACTCTGAAACATCTTCAGAGTCTGCATAAAAGAGGGAAATGTATGTTACTGGCCCCAGGAGGTAAACTTCCCCATCCTCTAAATTTTTCCCTAACTCTGGCTTTAGTTTTCAACAAACCTTAGCTGGTAGCCAAGAAAAATACTTTTATAAATGCCCCTTCAAAACTTAAAGAGACAAGAGTCATAAATTTAAAAACAATTATAATGAAGCAAGGAACTTGACCTTCTATGCCCGTCTTCCCCGACCCCTGTATGGAAGACTTTGTGGGAAAGAGCCTGCTCATTTCCTTGATGCTCTGCACACCTCAGACCCCTGTGCTGCTCTCCCCCTCCACCAGAGGCATGTTCCTGGACATTGGACATGTGGCATTTTGCTAGGGAGGAAAAAAATCCTGGCTTTGACTTGAGATCTCTCACTCAAACCTGAGAGGAAAATCTGTACATAAGTCTTGGTTTCCCAAAGGAGAAAAAAATGAGAAGGCACTTCCTATCCATTAAAATATCCAAAACATTGCCGAGGGAAAGTTAAGCCAGTCCAGATGCTAAGCACGTTAAGTCTAAAAAAGCTCAGAAACCCTGTAGGCTGCCAAAAAAAAGTTAGGGTCATACCTCATCTAGGCCATTTCCTTGAGGAAGCTCATGGCTTTCCATTTGGTTCCATGAGCAGGTAATGCACTTACCTGTAGAGATCAAGAGCTAAACTTAGGCCCAGGGAGAGTGATCTTTTCTCATGTTTCTGCTTTACACATGCATACTCTGGAAAAGAGATGAGGGAGGGTCGACGGGCTGCAGAGGCCTCCTCCAGAAGGAACAGGATTACAGTTAGAGGAAGCAGCTCACCATCCTGCTTCACAGAGATTTTCAGAGTTCTGCATGCCCCCCTTGAAGATAGTGCCATGAGAAGAAAAAGCTGCCGAAGCAATAAATCACTGCAAATCATGTTTGCTATTTTAGTAAATGAAAGGATAAAATATAAACATATGTATGAATAATAACAGAGACACTGTTTGAGTCCATTAGCATAATACGTGAATTAGATATTTAAAACTTGGCCAGTATGATTGAGAAAGTACCATAATACATTTTTCTGTTTTTATTATACTTTAGTTATGCAACTGTACTGCAAGTCTTGTGATCACACAGCAAGAAAGAAAAGTAACTGAAACACGCTGTAGATGTGTGCTACGGTTTATTTATTGTTTGTTTGTTGAAACTTAATTCCCAGTGTGGTGGTGTTGGGAGGTGAGGCCAGGTGAGAGGTGTTTGGGTCATGGATGTGGTCACTTATGAAGAGATTAATGCTCTCACACAGGGTTGAGTTACTAAAGACAAAGAATCTGGCTTCATTTGTTTCTCTCTCTTGCCTCCTCCCACACCCTGTGATCTCTTTGCACCTGCTCACCCTCACTTTCACTTTCCACCATTAGTGGAAAACAGCATGAGGCCCTTACCAGATGCAGCTGCCTAATCTTGGAGTTTTCAGCCACCAGAACCATAAGCCAAATAAACCTGTTTTCTTTATATATTACCCAGCTTCAGGTATTTTGTTAAAGCAACATAAAATAGACTGAGACAGTGTGTGAATGTGGAAAAGTCTGAGAACATGCAAGTAGGCAGTAAGACGTTATCTAACCAAAGTCTGAACTGAGAGAACAGTGATGGGTATTTCTGTTTTCCCAAAGATCTTTCATATCATAATGTAATTATATTAACAAGCACTCAAAGTTTTCAAAAGTTTCACCATATGCCTACATTAAGGCATACTAGATTATATAGATTCATTTATTAATAATAAATAACCCCTTAAATAATATTATTTTCCTGAATCTAATAGAGTGGGTTGTTGACAAAAACTATAACTTTTAGGGTTTTTTTTTTAAGATGAATGTTCAGATTTTCTTCTTTTGGAAAAGTTAAACCTTGTATATTCTCAGAAGAAGAATGATTTTTTTCGTTTTCTTTCTTTTTTTTTCTTTTTTTTTTTTTACAATAGATAATGTCTGAGCTAGTGAAGTCTGCATTGACAAGGTCTACTGCAGTGACAATCTTAGAAAGATGTGGTAGAATCCCTGCAACCATATAAGGTATCCATTTTATTTACAGTATGCTGCATTCCTGTGCCTCTTAATTATTGCTTTTCATCAGAAGAAACACCAACCTTGGATTCCTGCCTTAATTGAACTCTGACAGAGAGTGTGTGTGCTTATAGAGGATTGTATCATGTCAAAAGACCCAAAGATTAGCTATTCGTTTGTGCCTGGGTTTTAAAGCGGAGTTTTCTGAGTTTTCTCTGTTCTGTATTCACTACAGTTGAGTAGATTTGGGGGGGAAAAATCTGTCTTGTATTTGTGTAAAATTACAAAATATCACTGGTTTATGTCTGATGTTATACTCATATGTTTTCCCTAATTTTCTTTTTATTATCCTTTATATAATTGCAAGGTAACACAGCCTTCCAATTACAGGGACCACTGGCAAACATAAACAGCAATCAAGTACCAGCGGGCACATGTCTTCTGTAGTGCATGACATTGCCATAGCACCGCTCCTCAAAAAGGCACCCACAGGCTTATTCATGATTATGGATCCCACGGGAACAGGGAAGACAGATCCTGAGGGAAGCCAACGATGGCTGAACCTATGGTTAACCTAAGAAACATGAGCCCATGTGGCAAAAATTAGAAAAAAAGTATTCATGGTCAAATCTATTGGCCACATTGCTAAGGTCAAAAATCTAACCAACCAGGACCAGATTCAATAAAAATCGTTTGACTTTTACGCCAAGCCATGCAGGCGTGGAAAAATCAATTTTCTGGAACTTGTAAAGTCTTACATAGTCGAGGCAAAGTTAGCATTCCTCTCCATTCTTAGTCTCGGAGCTGGCTTAGGAGCTGGCTTGGAGAGCTGACCCTGAGAGGCCTGGGTCAGCCACGGCCTTGGCTGCCCTGAGCAGGTTGTAATGGAAACATGCAGCAGGGAGAAAGGCTGAAAAGCATGAATGTTGACCATTGTCAAACTGTACGTTTCCATGCCCCGCACTATCAGGTATCATTTATTCATCAAATATCTGGGTGACTTCAACTCTGAGTCAAATGCTGTGCTCCAGGTTGGGAAAATCAAGATGGAGACACATGGTCCCCGTTCTCAGTGAGAGCACAGTTAAGCAATCACAAGGTAGTGCCACAACGATTCTTCAAAGCAATGTAGAGGACCCCATGAGAATATCCAAAAAAGTCATCTAATGATTTAAAGACTGGGAGAGTAAGAGTCTGTCACCAAGGAAGTGATAGTTTAGATCAGCCTTGAGGTTTGTATACAGACCAATAGCCAGAGAGAGAAAGAACGTATCTGTGTAAGCATCAGGAGTAATGATGTGGAGATATGTGTGTGTGTCTGTGTGTTTGTGTGTATGTGTGTAAGAAGATAGAGAGATGAAAGACAGAGGCAGAAAGACAAAGAGAGACTGACAGAGTCTGTGTGTGTGTGTGAGAGAGAGAGACAGAGAGAGACAAAGTGTGTGTGTGTGAGAGAGAGAGAGAAAAGAGAGGGAGAGAGACAGAGACAAAAACCAAGATAAAGAGAGAGAAAGAGACAGAAAGAGAGAATGGAAAGAGAGATTGAGAGAGCAGATGATGAACTGGAGGTGGCCCTGTGTCAGCCTGAGGAATTTGGATTAATCCTGATGACTTTGGAAAGCCAAAGCCACCAACATTTTTGAACAGAGGAGACACATGTTAACATTACATTTTAGAAAGAGTCTGGATATGTGTGGAAGAGGAATCGGAGCAAAACTGAAGCCAGAGACAGTGGATATCTAAAGAAGTCACTGTAGTAATCAAAGTGAGAGTCAAGTTGATTGGGGGGATGTATTAAAAAGTTGATGGTGATGAAGGCATGAGAATCGGAACCTGAGTGGTTGGTGGAAAGATGGAGGCATGTAGGACAATGACCTGCTCTTTGTCTTTGTTGACTGAATGAAGAATAGTGCTGTGCATCAAGCTAGGCACACAAAGGGAAGAGGCAGATGTGAAGGGTGAGGCAATAAAATGGGTGCATACTGGCATTGGAAGTAATTAGGCAGCTTGGAGCATAATTCCGGGTTAAGGATAAAGTGGAGGTCATCAGTCTGTGGGTTATGGTTATATATTTGGGGTATAATGAAGGAAATCTGACCAAGGAGAGAAATAATCAAGTAAAAAGAGATTATGGCTTAGGACAAAGCCCTAGAGGGTAGCAAGGTAAGGTTAAGACAGCAGAAGAACTCAGAAAATCACTGACTAGCCATCGAGAAAGGAAGGCCACCAGAGAATAATGACTTTGAATGTAAAGAAAGAAAGTTCTTAAAAAAGGGGAGAGTTTTATTTTTTGCAGAAGGGTCAACAAGATAAAGAGTATGGAGCAGTCTTAAGAGGACTGGGCTTGAGGCTTGGCGACAAGCAGCCCTGTGGCACACAAAGCCTGTGGAGGCTGCATGCTGTGTTATAATCATGCAGCAGAAATGATCAGGACAGGCTGCCAGGAGATAGCGTCCTGGGCCAGTTCAGAGAGTACGGCTTCTAGAATCTTCCAGTTACTCCTGGGAGAGGGTCTTGTTTGGGTTGTGATGACAATCTGCCTGTTGAAGACAGGATCCCACCAGGTCAAGAGAAGCCCTGAGTGGGGGATTATTGACCTCGTATATCTCCAAACTCGACTCTTTTTTTAATGTAAGAATGATCTTTTCATGTTACTGGAATCAGGTTCCAAGTACCGTATTCTACTGTACCATCATTCTTCCGTCTACACAGTCCGCTGGTGGTATAAAATGGTTTGATAAAACCATGCAAAGTGGATTGGGGTTTGCTATCCTGCTGGAGATTTCTTTTAGTTCATTTTGGCACATCGAATCTAAAGATGGGAAGAAAACCTAAGCCAAAGAAAACTACTGGTCTGACACCCAGGGACTCATCTTTATGTGCTCTTTGACTCTAGCTTTGGGCTTTCTGGGGCAGACACTGCCAGTGCCCCGTCCCCGCCCCTTTGGCACCTGCTCTTTTTGCATCGTTGTTGGCCTTCTACCTCAGGCACCTGGAACTCTGCCTAAGAACGTTTTACGTCCTAGCACCTTCTCAGCCCAGGCGTGGGGTAGCCCATTAATGCTGGGGAGTTCACGTCCATCTGCAAGGAGCAGCCCTCACAGGAATGCTGATGACACTTGGTGGACAAATGCCCCCCCCTTCCTTGCCCCTGGAAGCAAGGAAGAATTGCTATGGGCCAACTCTGATGCACTGTCCCTGGAGGTTCTCAGCAGGGTTAAGCTCCAAATGCCCACAGTAGAAACATGCTTGATCCACATCTTTTACATTATTTGCTGCCTTCTCTTTCTTGCCTCATTTCTCTGCTTTTTTATGGGTGGTTCCTGGGATCACTGCCAAATTAAGTACTTGCTTGTGAATCCTTGTTTTAGGGTCCACTAGTGGAGAAATCCGACCTAATCGCCAATCAAATCCAAACTCAAAAAGCTTGAATGTACTTGGTCTCATAAACTGAGGACCAAAGAGAGGACTAGGTATAGCAGGAATGAAATCATCAATCCCCAAACCCAGCTATAAAAAAAGGTAGCTTTATTTTTTTTGTTACTATGCTTAGTTTCAATCTGGTCATCTGCCCTATGGGGCTGCCTGCCCTCTTCCTTTTGGTCCTTTCTTTGCTCACCTTGAAAAGAGGAAGAGTACATTAGCATCTTCACCTGAGACCCTGGTGATGGGGCAAGTGGCCAAGGCAGGCCCCATGGACTGGCGCTCTTGCCGCCCAAGTGGGCTTGTTTCAATTTACTGTAGAGGTGTGAGGCTGGTAACTCACCACTAAGTCAGCAGAGCTGAGAAAATATTTGCCTAAAGATTAGCAGGGGAGGCCTCTTCTGATTTCCAATGTGGCGGGCCTGATGAGCTCCAGGCTTTTAACCACCTCAGCCTAGAGTCAGGGAAATATAGCTCTGGCCTGTGAGTGTGTGTGTGTGTGTGTGTGTGTGTGTGTATTTGGGGGGGATGGTTGTTCTAGGGGTTGGTTGCAGGCATTTTCCACACCAGCTGTCCCGGAAGGGCCCTTGCTTCTCCTCCTGGTCGCACAGCCCCTGAGGTTGCCAGACATGTAGTATCTCTAATAGTTGACAACTGTGATTTGGTTTGCAGGGTGACCCACACTTTCCTGGTGTGGAGGAAATTCAGCAAGGCCTTTACCAAACGCTCTTGTGCAGAGGAGTTGTGCAGATTGAGTTGTCAGCTGAACTCGCCTTCCTGCTGGTTGATTAAGTTGTCCGAGGGCCTCTCTGCTGTTTTTAACTGAGAACTTTTACTGTGGAGAAGAAAAAACTTCTACTCCTGGGGTGCCTCAGGGTACAGTCCAAAGCAACCCTGACAAGTGTCAATTATTTTGTAAGTCTGCTCTTTTTAAGTTTGAAAATTTAGGTAAATTTTGCGTATGTTTTTATTTTAGTATTATATAGTATTTTAAATTTCTTGTCATCACACAGGAGCTGCATTGTGTTATTTTGTGGCTTCATGTCTTTAGCATCTGACCTTATCGTCTACGTTTCTCCAGTGAGAAGCAAAGTGAGGGATGGTGTACTGGATGCAGGACAGGAATTAGGGGCATTTTACCTGGTTCTGCACCTAAGTGACCATGCATACTTGGGTAAATCACTGCACCTCTATTGTCTTCTGTTTCTTCTCCCAGAAGGTGGAGTGGAGGGTGGATGGGACAGTATTTGAACAATGACTTCTAAAATTCCTTTGGCTCTTACATTCTAAGGTTTGTCCTGTGATTTTAGATATTCTGATCATGTTTTCTAACCATGTTCGCATGTTTAAGTAAATGAACATACACTGCTTATTGGAAGTGAATCTACAAAACATATTTGAAGCGTAGACGATCTGAAAGTAGATGACATTAGACCAAACCATATCTCAGGGGCTGTCTCTAAAAGTACTGTTTACTTGAAAGCCCAGAGAGAAACAGGAAGTGATTTAAAACAATTCACGAACTTTTAGAAGACTGAGGAGAGGATGTTCTCAATGAAGTTGGCTCTCAGCATGCATATTTTATTAGCTGGAAGGAGAAGTTGAGGAAGGGGCAGAGAAAATATAACTTTGGGAATTTTTATTTTTATTTTGCCATAATTTCAATATATACAAAATATGCAATATGTGCAAAACATATTTTTTCTTAAACATATGAGAATAATTTGAAGACATGATTTCATCATACTCTTTATCTCTAGGTAGTTCTAGTTGCTTTCCAGGGCATTCTTTTATGTAACCACAGCATAAAATCAGGAAAGTTGACACTGATATGCTACTACTACCTAACCATAATCTACATTTAAATTTTGCAAGTTGTTTTAATAATGTCCTGTCCAGGATCAAAAATCTTGGTTTAGGATCCAATCACGGATTATGTGTAACATTTAGTTATTATGTCTCTTTTGTGTTATTTAATCTTGAGTAATTCCTTAACCATTCTTTGTCTTCCTGTATTTCATATTTTTGAAGAGTATTGGCCAATTATTTAGTAGAATGTCCTTCGCTTTAGGTTTGTCTGATGTTTCTTTGGGGTTAGATTCAGGTCATGCATTTTTGGCAAAAACATCACATCAGGTGGCATGTCCTCAGTGCAACACACGAAGTTGGTTTGTCCCATTACAGGTGAAAATAATTTCATCATTTGGTTAAGGTGATTAAAAAATATATAATCCTTGAATTAAATATGCTCTAAGGTTAATATTTGCTGATTCCTCTTGATGCTGACTTCACTAGAAGAAAACAGCCTCATTGCAACAGTGCCACCTGCTGAAAAAAAGAAATGATTTTCTTAGAATTTAAGTCCCCAGACATGGCTTGTATTTTGATAGCTTACAAACATTACATAACTTAAGATAAAATCTAAATTTTCCAGAGGTGGGATTGGTTAGATGGCAAAACTTGGTCAAGAGTTTAGGGCAGTTAAAAAGGAAAGCGTAGAGCAGAAATTAATCATGTGAAGAACAGGGTTAAACAGGTTCTAGTGCCTCCTAGGGGTTTAACCCCTCAGAGCGCCTTACAAGGCACCATTCACCATGAGAGGCTCTCATTCCTAATTCAGAAATAAAAGAACCCAGTGCTGTGGGTGGCCTTCACCTTCCCAGGTAATACCTGATAGCCCACCAGGCAGACAGGGGTGGACGATGCTCCCAGCACTGAGCACTCTCTGGGTTTGCTTGAACTACGCGGGCCAACACCTCACCACTTTTCTTCCTCTCATTTTTGTAATGTTGCTTCTTACACACTTTGACTTGTTCCAGCATTTGCCTTGTTGTCTGTCTGGAAATACCAAGTTGTTTGTTTTGCTTTATAATTTGAGAAAGAGGCTACCGTTCCCCTCCTATCACGGAAAACACTCTGCAATGATCTGTATTATCTTCCAATCATGCTGATCATTGACTAACCTGTTTTCACCAAAGAGGTTTTTGATCTAATTAGAAGTTTAAACATGAAACTCATAGAAGATAAATGGACAATTTGGGTCTCATGTGTTTTGTTTAATCACTCATTTCTGCATAAACACCATTTCTTGAGGTGTGGAAGGATATAAGATCTATTGATTATGTTTGAGTTTGACAAGTTATTTTTGTCTTATTATTGGCCATTCTTGACCGTCAAGAGCCAAAAAAATTGATCTGGAAGTGATGGAGATGTAGAAAAATGTGAAAGATGATTTTTGTTCTGTAGTTAAGTGATGAGAGGGTTAACAGTATAATCTGAATGACAAATACAAGAATATCTGATGAGATCATCTCAGTCTTTGTTATTTACATCTGGTATCTAAATGGATGGGTGGAGTGAACAATTCACTGCTGAGACTACCACTGAGATTGCAAAGACGGCAATGGACTAACACAAATAGGAACCCATCACAGGAGAGCGAGCAGGATTAAAAAGAAACCAAATGTCAAGCCACATAATGAAGAATTGGGAACTGGGGAAACACTGGTCTTGGGAAACAACATTTAAGACAAAGGAAGACAGGATAGCTAAGTGCAACTATTTACAAATTGATAAGTTCCACACTTTACTTCTTTTCACCCAGGAAAGAATTACTACAAGTGAACTGAAGTTGCAGAGAAATAGATGCTGCTTAATGATGAGGAATACAACAAAATCTAGCAATTGGAAGTATCCAAGGATGATCTGGAGAGTGAGGTTGTAGGAAAGGCACGTGTGACCAAATTATATGACCTCAATGTCCCATTTATCCCGAGATTCTAATGATTTAAAGACGCCTTTAGTATTTAATCCATGGTTTGACCTAATCCATAGTCAACTTTTAAATCTACGACATTTTAAAAGATAAGCAAATAAAGCCAAGTTGGTTAGATTCTTTCACCCAAATCCAAGATTAAGGTTGTGTAATTGACATTGGATTCATTAGTCACAAAAATTATGTAACACATGGGAAATACATATTTGTAAAAAAAAACGAGAGTTTTTAAGTTCAGCTCTTTGTAAAAAGAATTTGGCATTAAGTAAATGTTATACATCTACTAAATGTTTCAGTTTAATTACTGTGTGAACAAATATAATTATTCCCAGAAATAATGAAGAAATATTTCCAGGAATATTTATGACATGGAGGAAGACATGGAAATGCTCCATGTCTTCATAAGTTATTTAGTTTATAAATTTGGGCCCTCTGCATTAGAACTTCATAACATATGGAAAAATCCACAAAAAGAAAAGAAATAACTCGTTTGTTTCCAAACATTTTTGGATGTTATTAGGTTGAATCATGTGACATTTTTATTTGACCATTTTAAATTACAGTACTTTTTGAAAAATTATAGGTTGACATGCAGTTGTGAGAAATAATACAGAAAGCATTTATGCACTGTTTACCCATTTTCCTCCACTGGTAAAATTGCAAAACTACAGAACATTTTTGATTTACAAAAGAGTAGTTTTATATGGTTAAACTTAATGTATTGTAGATGGATGACAGAAATCACAATTTTTGCTGGATTAGGCTGTGTGAATAATCCTAAACTCATAAAATGACGTAACTTTGATGACATTGAAATATGGGCCATTACAGCGGGTTTATGTTGTAGGAGAGGAGAGGTTTCAAGGGAGATTCTAGTGGTAGAAGAGGGGGCTAATGGTTGGGTTTTAAGAAATGCTGTGCAGACATCAGGATAATGAGAACTGGGAAATAGGGTACCATTGATGAGGACACACAGGGTGGTGGCAGAAATACAACTCAAGAACTAGTGAGCAAGGGAGGGTGAAGTGAAGGCAGCCTGGGCTGGTGCCAAGTTATCATGGGGTATTCTGTTTCTAGATTAAGGGGAAGATGTTCACTGTGAGAAAGAAATTGCAAGCTGGGTGAGGTGGCATATACCTGTAATTCCAGCTACTTGGAAAGCTGAGATGGGAAGATCCCTTGAGCCAAGGAGCTCGAAGCCAGCCTGAGCAACATAGTAAGAATCTGTCTCAAAAAAAATTACAGATGCAGAAAAGGTTGGAGGGCATGGGGCTGAGCTGGAGAATCAAGAGTTTTACCTCAGTGAAAAGAAGAAAGACCTTTTTCCTGCCTATATGGTGAGGAAACTGGTCAAGATAACATGAATATTTAGATGTGAACAGGAGGGAACGCTTTGTATGTCGCCAGTTTTCAAATGTTTTAAAAACAGTGCACTCCATTGTCTTTTCTACACTCTTTCATGAAGAATGCTGAAATATGAAAGCGATAAAATCAGGGCCAGTATTGTTGAAATGAAGGTGAAGCCCAGCTTCCTCTTCACTTTTAAAAAGCCCAGAGGTTCTGTAAATTCATTAGGAAATGAATAGAATACACAATGGAATGAAACTGGTAAAATATTCAAACTGCATAAGTCTTGGTTTTATCAGGCCACAAAATTTAATTCTCATATTATTCTGTTGTTTGACAAATAAACTGCAAGGTAGCGAAAGGTTTTTATTGATTTCAGACAGCCTGAAAACTACAAGGTGTACAATAACAGGAATAACCAGGTCATTTGAACAGGATTGTGACAGCTACTGATGCTACCTGTCCAGCCTGGACATGTTTTGGCCGGAGCAAGCACCCAAGAAGGCTCAGTGGGTTGTCAGCACACCTTGAGCTAAAAACGTTATGGGCTGCTCCAAACCAAGTGCACTTTTAATGTGGATTAATAAAGATCTGATATTCAGGTCCAGAAATATGACTGACTGGCTGTGGGGCTACATCTAGACTAGCGCCTCTCTTCTGGACTCCACATTTAGGAAGGACAGGGACAAAGTAAAGAATTTCAGATGAAGAGGAACAAAATGAGAAAAGCCATGGAATTGATTGGTTATAAATATTTGTTTAGGGAAAGAAAGAAAGGACAGAGGCAGAATAAGAGGGACAAGGAACACAGGATGGAGGGAAGGGATGAGGAAGGCACATAAAGTGATGACATGTGGTTATAATATAGAGAGTTTTTTTCAAAAATGGATATGAATAAGCTTAGAAGGGGAGAAGCATGTTTACAAAAGGGGATGAGAAGATGGAGGACGAGAGTACCCGATACAGCTTGCAATCTCCCACTGCTGTAAATGTCATCTGGGATAATTTGCAGTTGTCAAGACTTGACGCTTTAACTCCTACCTTTACTCAAGATGCTTAAGTAAGAATTCCAATACCCTGAACTCTAGTTCTGTATACCCACTCCAAATTCATCTGGGTGTTAAACACATGTGAGTGCTCCAACATAAATATTTATAGGGCCAAGACCTTAGAAAACACAGCCTATGTTTTCCAAATTGTATTCCACAGAAAAACCCAACCCCCTCGCCTGCTCCTTCCCCCGCATCTCACTCCCTCACCCTCCTCCTACATTTTCCTCCTGCTCTCTCTTCCTCTTTCCTTTCTTTCTTACCCATTTTTTTCTTCTTTCAACTCGTTCTTACTAAGCACCACTATCTTCCATAGATCACGTGTACAAAAACAGATTTGGCCCCCTGTTCTTATGGAGCTCAGAGTGAGTGGAAGACAGACATTGACCAAACTGTTGTCATCTTCATAAATTATATTGTATATTTTTATTACTACAGAAGTGGAACATTTTGTCTCATATCTGTAGTTGGTTTAACATTCACACACCTATTAACCCAGGTGTGAAAGCCAATTTTACTTTATATATCTGAACGTAGTTTACTTCTCTAGTGCCTATATTGCCCAATTAGAGATTTGATCTATTCCTCTCCAAGTTTAAAAATTAGTCCCTTCAATACCTAGTTTATTGAAAGTTTTTAACGTGAAGGGATGTTGAATTTTAACAAAGGCCTTTTCTGCATCTATTGAGATAATCATGTGGTTTTTGTCTTTAGTTCTGTTTATGTGATGAATCACATTTATTGATTTGCATATGTTGAAGCTGCCTTGCATCCCAGGGATGAAACCCACTTGATTGTGGTGGGTAAGCTTTTTGATTTGCAGTTGGATTCAGATTGCCATTATTTTATTGAGAATTTTTGCATTGATATTCATGGAAGATATTGGCCCGAAGTTTTCTTATTTTTGTTGTATCTCTGGCAGGTTTGATGTCTGGATGATGCTGGCCTCATAAAATGAGTTAGGGAAGAGTCTATCCTTTATAATTTTTTGGAATAGTTTCAGTAGAAAAGGCACTGGCTCTTCTTTGTGCCTCTGGTAGTAGAATTCCACTGTGAATCATCTGATCCTGGGCTTTTTTGTTTGGTAGGCTACTTATTACTGCCTGTATTAGTCCCTTCTCACACTACTACAAAAAATACTTGAGACTGGGTAATTTATAAAGGAAAGAGCATTACTTGACTCACAGTTCCACTCACACTTACAATCATGACAGAAGGGGAAGCAGGCACCTTCTTCACAAGGTGGCAGGAGAGAGAGAGCATATGTTTAGGAGGAACTGTCAAACACTTATATACCCATCAGATCTCAGGAGAACTCACTCACTATCATAAGAACAGGATAAGGGAAACCGCCCCAATGATCCAATCACCTCCCACCAGGTCCTGCACGTGGAGATTAGGGAATTACAATTTGAGACGCGATTTGGGTGGTGACACAAAGCCAAATCATCACTGCCTCAGTTTCAGAACTAATTACTCGTTTATTCAGGGATTAAATTTCTTCCTGGTTCAGTCTTGAGAGGGTGTGATTTAATCCTGGGACACATGTCCAGGAATTTATCCATTTCTTCTAGATTTTCTAATTTATTTACATAGAGGTATTTATAGTATTCTCTGGTGTTTGGTTGTATTCCTGTGGGGTCAGTGATGATATCATTTTTATCATTTCTGATTATGTTTATTTGATTCTTCTCTCTTTTCTTCTTTGTCTAGCTATCAGTCTATCTATTTTATTAATTTCTTTAAAAAAATTCAGCTCTGGATTTGTAGATTTTTTAAGGGTTTTTCATGTCTTAATCTCCTTCAGTTTAGCTCTGATCTTGGTTATTTCTTGTCTTATGCTAGCGTTGGGGTTTGTTTGCTCTTGGTTCTCTAGTTCTTCTTTTTTTTTTTCTTTAAGTTCTGAGGTACATGTGCAGATCTTGCAGGATTGTTACATAGGTATACACATGCCATGGTGGTTTGCTGCCTCCATCCCCCCGTCACCTACATTAGGTATTTCTCCCTAATGTTATCCCTTCCCAATCACCCCACCCCCTGCTATCCCTTTTCATTGATGTTAGGTTGTTAACTTGAGAACTTTCTGGCTTTTTGATATGGGCATTTAGTGTTATAAATTTATCTCTCGATACTGCTTTAGCTGCTTCCCAGAGATTCTGGTATGTTGTCTCTTTGTTCACATTAGTTTCAAAGAACTTCTTGATTTCTGCCTTAATTTCATTATTTACCAAGAGTAATTTAGGTGCAGGTTGTTCAATTTCCAGTAGTTGTGTGATTTTGAGTGAATTTCTTAATCTTATGTTCTAATTTGATTGTTCTGTGGTCTGAGAGACTGTTATTATTTCAAGTACCATGTTTGACAAACCCATAGCCAACATCATACTGAATGGGCAAAAGTGAAAGCATTCCACTTAAAAACCAGCACAATACAAGGATGCCCTTTCTCACCTCTCCTATTCTACATATTATTGGAAGTTCTGGTCAGAACAATCAGGCAAGAGAAAGAAATAAAGGATATTCAAATAGGAAGCGAGGAACTCAAATTATCTTTTTCTGAAGATGACATGATTCTATGTCTAGAAAACCCCGTTTTCTCAGCCCCAAAGCTTCTTAAACTGATAAGCAACTTCAGCAAAGTCTCAGGATACAAAATCAATGTGCAAAAAGTCACTAGCATTTCCATACACTAACAAGAGGCAAGCCAGGAGCCAAATATGAATAAACTCCCATTCACAATTGCTACAGAAAGAATAAAATACTTAGAAATACAGCTAACAAAGGAACTGAAGAACTTCTTCAAGGAAAACTACAGACCACTGCTCAAAGAAATCAGAGAGGAAACAGAGACAAGGAAAAACATTCCATGTTCATGGATAAGAAAAATCACTATCATGAAAATGGCCATACTGACCAAAGTAATTCATAGATTCAGTGCTAGTCCCATTAAACTACCAGTGACATTCTTCACAGAATTAGCAAAAAATGGTTTTAAAATTCATATGGAATTCAGGCTCTGAAAACAGAGCCCAAATAGCCAACACAATCCTAAGCAAAGGGAACAAAGTTAGAGGCATCACACTACCCAACTTAAAACTATAATCCAAGTCTACAGTAACCAAAACAGCATGGTACTGGTATAAGAATAGACACATAGACAGAAGGAACAGAATAGAGAGCTCTAGAAACAAGACCACATACCTACAACCATCTGATCTTCAACAAACCTGACAAAAACAAACAATGGGGAAAGGATTTCCTGTTAATAAATGGTGTTGGGAGAACTGCCTGGCCATATGAAATTGAAACTGGACCCTTTCATAAACTGTGTACAAAAATTAACCTGAAATGGATTAAAGACTTAAATGTAAAACCCCAAGATATAAAAAACACTAGAAGAAAACCTGGCCAATACCATTCAGAACACAGGCACAGGCAAGGATGTCATGATAAAAATGCCAAAAGCAATTGTAACAAAAGCAAAAATTGACAAATAGAATCTGATTAAACCAAAGAGCTTCTGCACAGCAAAATAAACTATCATCAGAGTGAACAGACATCCTACAGAATGGGAAGAAATGTTTACAATCTATCCATCTGATGAAGGTCTAATATCCAGAGTTTACAAGGAACTTAAACAAATTTACAAGAAAAAAACAACCCCATTAAAAAGTGGGCAAAGGACATGAACAGACACTTCTCAAAAGTAGACACATTTGTGGCCAACAAACAAGAAAAATTACTTAACATCACTAATCATTAAAGAAATGTAAATCAAAATCACAATGAGATGCCATCTCACACCAGTCAAAATGGCAATTATTAAAAAGCCAAAAAACAAAATACAAACAAAAAACAAAAACAGATGTCGATGAGGTTGTGGAGAAAAAAAAAATGTTTTTACTGTTGTTGGGAATGTAAATTAGTTCAACCATTGTGGAAGACAGTGTGGTGATTCCTCAGAGACCTAGAGGCAGAAATATCATTTGACCCAGGAATACCATTACTGGATATTTATCTGAAAAAATATAAACCTTTCTGTTATAAAGGTACATGCACACATATGTTCATTGCAGCACTATTCACAATAGCAAAGATACAGACTCAACCTAAATGCCCATCAATGATACACTGGATAAAGAAAATGTGGTACATATACACCATGGAATACTGTGCAGCCATAGAACATGGATGAAGTTGGAAGCCATTATCCTCAGCAAACTAATGCAAGAACAGAAAGCAAAACACTGTATGCTCTCACTTGTAAGTGGGAGCTGAATGATGAGAACACATGAACACATAGAAGGGAATAATACTAGGGCCTCTTGGAGGGGGACTGGAGGGAAGAAGAGCCTCAGAAAGAATAGTTAATGAATGCTGGGCTTAATACCTAGATAATGGGATGATCTATGCAGCAAACCGCCATGGTACACATTTACCTATGTAACAAACCTGCACATCCTGCACATGTACTCCTGAACTTAAAATAAAAGTTGAAGAAAAAAGAAATCAGTTCAATCTCAAACCATCTTGGCACAATTTGGTAATGTAAACTTGGTCCGTTCTTATTCAGGACTCAGTCATTCTTCGTACTCCTTTTAGTGGTACCTAAAACTCAGAGAGGTTAGGCACATTATTTCCTCAGGATTGTGGCTCATGAAGGGTTTTCAGATCCAGGACTGTCTTTGGGCCACGCTGGGCTTTGAAGCACTATAGCTCACCTCATCAGCTCCCTCAGTGGGGTGCCCTGCTTCCCACTGCCATACCACTCCCATGTGCCCTTTAGGTTGATGCCAGTGTTTTTTCTGTTTTCCCTGAAATTCTCAAAGAACTTGCATGTGAACTTGTTTTTGAATTTTATTGTTCTTTAATTCACCAAATTTAACATGTATCTTTATTAGTCCCTTCCTTTTGCTTTCACTGGCTATTTACCTACCCCACCTACCTTCTTGAGTTACATTTTCATGTCAATTAACTTTATTCTTTTTTGTTTTTTAATAAAAAATTTAAGTCTATGAATGTTATTCTGAGTACAGTATTTGCCATATGTCATAGTTTGGGACTTACTGTTTTCAAACCATTATTATTTCTAAGAAGATTATAATTGAAATTTTATTTTTTTGACCCTTGCATAAATTCAGAAATTTTATTTTTCAATTTTCAAGGGATTAG
This sequence comes from Aotus nancymaae, assembly GCF_030222135.1. Lineage (NCBI taxonomy): Eukaryota > Metazoa > Chordata > Mammalia > Primates > Aotidae > Aotus > Aotus nancymaae. The sequence goes on along the minus strand of NW_026988412.1, from coordinate 3,674,284 downwards.
AGCTTTGCTGTTGTTGTTTTTGTTAATGCTTGTCTTGTTGTATTTATAAATACATTTATAAAATTTCTACTTTTAGGAATTTGTGAAGAGTCTTCATGGAAATTTTGTAATTTTATAACTGTTCTATGGACATGGGAAAAAAGGCGTTTTCATGGAGTTTGACAGTACCAGTATACAGAGTCATCTTTCAGTATCTGTGGAGGATTGGTTCTAGGATCTCCCGTGCATACTACAACCAATGGATGATCAAGTCCTGCCATTGGTCCTATATAACCTGCAGATATGAAAAGTTAGCCCTTGGTATCCAAGACTTCTGCATTATATGAATAACTATATTTTTGGTCTGTGATTGGTTTAATCTATCTGTGGATATGGAACCCATGGATATGGAGTCCTTGCTGTATATCCAATATGTCTGCAACTCCTAAAAGTTTTTCTTCCTCTGACTACTTTCCACTATGTACCCTAGAACTGTTAGGTCTTTGCAAAGACCACAATTACTTTTGCATCAACCTAATAGCTACTATTGTAATCAGAGCAGGAAGTATCCTGTGTGGATTCTCTAGGACTCCAGACCAAGTAGGATGGTGACTAGCATTGGCAAGAGCTAAAACTGGGTATATTTTCTTCTTTCCATGCCTCGGCATTCCCAGTTTGTGTAGCCACTGGTGGGTCATTTGCAGCAGGGAGTGTCCAACAAAGTTAGCACATTTTCTTTGGCTATCCTTCATCTCAAACTCCAACCCAGAGGTAAAATTGTTAGAAGAACATTGATGACATCTAAGCTTTCTGTTCGTTTGCATTTGTATAATTAATCTTTATTCATTGCTTTGGTTTTAACAATTCATTATTATTTTGTATATGGCAATGTTTTTATACACAGCAAAATTGAGTAGAGCAGTTGTCAAATCCAAACAGAAACTTTTATAATAATAGGGCTATTTAACCCATTTCATCCTATTGTACAAATTAATAGCTTAGTCTCTATAATTTAATTTGTAATTTCTTGCAATTTTTAAAATGAATCCTCTGATTTCTGTTGCTCTTTTTTTTCCTCTTGCTATACAGAATATAGTCTCTTAGCTTTCCACCCTCTAATCTACTTGATAATTGCACAATGAGGAATATGCCATACTCTAGCCCAAACTTGTCCAACCTGCCTTATTTTGTTGTAATAGTTGTTCTGTTTTGTTTTGTTTTGGACTTTTAGCAGCTGGAATTCATGGTTTTTAGTTTCTGTTTCTGGTGGTAAGCAGAAAAGAGGGATGAGGAAGGGGCTGTACTGGCCCAACCAGAAACAGAAACTGAGAACCCATGACTGTATTCCCTCCCTTGGACACTCCTGTTAGCCTCTTAAACATGAAAATAGAGAGATTCCAGATGTGCTATATTTCCCAGCCCTATTTTTCTGGTTACAGTGATGGTCTGTACTTCCAAGTCTCCCATTTTCTTCCTGATCCATGCCAATTAGGGGTTCTTCCTCAATACTTCAGTGAAAACAAAACTGTATTATAGACATCAGTGGCCTGCATCTTGCCCAAGCCAAGGGACAAGTTTTGGTCCTCATCTTTATATCTTAATTATTTCTTAGCTGCATTTGATATTATTGACTTATTTCTTCTATAAGATTCATTTCAAGGCCCCTATGATGCTACTTCTACTGTTTTACTCTCACCCTTGCTGTCTCACCTCATACTTTTTTTTGCTCTGTGTCCCCTCTGGTCATATAATTATATTTATAGGGTGCACTTGATCCTCTAATCTTGTATTTTCTATTCCTATGTAATCTTATTTAGTACCATGGCTTTAAATACCATCTGTTGATGACTCCCAAGTCAGTGTTTCTAGCTCCATTCTCCTCAAACGGTAAACTCTTACTGAATATCTCCTTTTGGATGTCTGAAAGGCATCTCAAATCAAATATCTCAAACATTATGCTGAGTTCTCCACCCCATATGCTCCTCTAAAGTCTTTCCCATCTTATTAAATGGTTCCACCTTAAACACACATCTAAGAGCAATTCTTCACTCTTCTCTTTCCCAAAAGATCTACATCTAATTTATCCGTAAGTCCTATTTGCTCAACACACCAAATACATACTAAAGCTGACCACTTTACTCCATTACTCCATCTTCACTGCCATAAACCAAGTCTAATTCACTGGCATTTCTCTTGGGATACTGCTAAAGCGTCCTAACTAATTCATTTTACTCAGTCAATACTTACTGAGTTCTTACTAGGTGTGAGATGTTTTATAGGAATTAAAGATACATTGATGAATAAAACATAAAAGTATCTCTACCCTAATTAAATTTACATCTAATTAATGCAGACAGACAATAAAGAAAATTATGTGTGTGTATTTGTGTGTGTGTGTGTGTGTGTGTGGTGTGTGTTAGATGGAAGTGATAAATGCTGTGAAGGAAAAAGAAAAGAAATGGGGTAAAAGGATAAGGAGGAGACTTGGGTAAGTTGTATTTTTAAATAAAGTGGCCAGACATACATCACTTCAAAAGGGACATTTGTGTAAAAATATAAAGTATTTGAGGGAGTAAGATGCACGGATTTTGGAGATAGCATGTGAACATGTCCTGCAGAGTCATCCTAGTTGGCATGCTGGAGGAACAAGAAAAAGGTCCACAAGGGTGGGGTAGAGTAAAATGAGCAAAGGAGAAAGTATTGTGCAAGGAGGTCAACAAAATAAAATGGCAAACTATAGAATGGGAGAAAATATTTGTAAACCATATATATTGTAAGGGGTTAATTTAAAAAATATATAAGAAACTCACACAATGCAATAGCAAAAATAAAAACGAAACCTCTAAACAAGACCAAATAACTCAATTAAAAAATAGGCAAAGGATCTGAAATGATACGTCTTCAAAGAAGACCTATAAATGGCAAACAGGCATGTGAAAAGATACTCAACATCTCTACTCATCAGGGAAATGCAAAACAAAATCACAATGAAATAACAAATCATCCCTGTTAGGGTTACTATTACCAATAAATAAAACAATAAGAAGTGTTGGTGAGAATGTGGAGAAGTGGGAATGATTTTACACATTAGTGAGAATGTCATTAGCATAGCTGTTACGGAAAACAGTATAGAGATTCCTTAAAAAATTAAAAGTGAAATTACCATATGATCGGTCAAGCCTACTTTTGACTATATGTCCAAAAGGAATAATCACTATTTCAAAGAGATATCTGCACTCACATGGCATGCAGCATTATTCACCACAGCCAAGATATGGAAACAAGTTTCCACTGACAATAGATCAAGAAAATGTGATATATGTATGAGATGTACATATATTTCATATATAGTGAAATATTACTCAGCCTTTAAAAAAAGAAAATCTTGCCATTTGCAACCATATAGATAAACTTTGAGAATATTGCAGACATTATGCTAAGTGAAATAGGCCAAATAATGCATAATATGTCTTATATGTGAAATCTAATTTTAAAAAGAACTCATAGTAACAAAAAATAAAATGAGTCGAATGGTGGTTACCAGGGATTGGGCAGAAAAGTAGAGGTGTTGATCGAAGGGTCTAAGATGAATAAGTACTAGAGACCTAATGTAAAGCATGGTGACTATAGTTAATAATGTGTTGTATCAGATACCAAGTGTTCTCACCACAGAAAAGTAATTATGTGATGTAGTGAATATGCTAATTTCCCTGATTATAATAATCATTTCACAATGTAGACATATATCCAACATCATATTGTGCACCTTAAATATATGCAATTTTTATTTGTCAATCATACCTCAATAAAGCTGGAAAAAAGTTTTGTTTTGTTTTGTTTTTTCATTTTTTTAGTGGGCAGGGAAAGGCTCAGCAGGCTCTAACTTCATCACATGATCTAAAAAGGTGTCAAGTGGCTCTAATTTCAAAGAAAACTCAGATAGCTTTCTGTATTTTATAGCAATTTTTAAAATTTTATAACATGAGAGAAGGGTATAGTCATTGCTTTTCTAGTTTCAAGCGTATACATGTCTTTGTTATTTTCAGTAATTCCTTCACTTTCCCCTTCAGTTATTTCTTTTCTCTCTTTCTTTTTGAAGTCAACATAAACTTTTTATCTGAGTAATTGACTTTGTCCCAGAGAGTCTTAAAAATTTATTATTATTTCATTAACTCTTGACTTCAAAGTGTTGATTTCTCCCTTCACCCAGTGCTGTAAGAGACAACTTTTATATTTCCAAGTAGGTTTTTAAATTTTGTTATTTATTTGTGTATTGAGGACACAGAGTGTTGTTTTTGTTATTCATCCTTTTGGTATTGACTGAAAATTTCTTTTGGTGCCCCAAATTATGGTCATTTTACATGTTTTTATTGATATATGAAACTTTTATTTCCCTTTTTTTTAAGTAGGAGAAATGTGTTTACACCTTTTGGCTCAATTGCTAATAAGTGAAACATTAATGAATAATATTTCTAGACATAAAGACTAAAACCATAAAACTTCTGGAGGAGAATATTGAAGAATATCTTTTACAATTTGGTTGTACAGTGATTTCTTGAAAAGGATGAAAATGCACTAACCAAAAAAAGATCACAAATTGGTAAATTTGGCTTCATTGAATTTAAAAATTCCTAGCCATTAAAATACACCTTTAAAAGCTAAAAGGCAAGTCACAGGCTGGAAAAAATATTTTCCATGTTTATATTAGACAAAAAAGTTTTCAAGAATAGCTAAAAAAATATGAATCAATAAGGAAAGACATAAAGCCTAATTTTAACAAAAGAAAAAAGACTAGAACAAATATTTAACAAAGAAAATATCTAAATGACCAATAAGTCTATGAAAAGTTATTCAAATATCATTACTTATCAGGAAAATGCAAATTAAAGCATATTGAGAAGCAGCTGAAAAAGAGATAACACCACTTGTTTGCAAAGATTTGGAGCAACTGGAAATCTCATGGGTTGCTGGTTGAGAGTTCAAAATGAAAACAATGCTTTGAAAAACTGTATGGCAGTTTCTAACTAATAAAAATATATGCTTACCCTACATTCCAGTGTAAGCCAGCCATTTGACTCCTGTATATACACTCCAGAGAAATGAAGCAAAGATATCCACAAAAAGTATTAATATGCTTTTACACTGCTGACAAAGATATACCCAAGACTGGGCAATTTACAAAAGAAATAGATTTAAGGGACTTACAGTTCCACGTGACTGGGGAGGCCTCACAATCATGGCAGACAGCAAGGAGGAGCAAGTCATGTTTTACACATATCATGGCAGGCAAAGAGAGAGCTGTTCAGAAAAACTCCCATTTTCAAAGCCATCAGATCTCATGAGATTCATTCACTATCAGGAGAACAGTGCAGGAAAGACCCAACCCCATAATTCAATCATCTCCACCAGATTCCTCCCATCACACATAGAAATTGTGGGAGTTACACTTCAAGATGATATTTGGGTGGGAACACAGTCAAACCATATCATTCCACCCCGACCCCTCCCAAATCTCATGTTTTCACATTTCAAAACCAATCATGCCTTCCCAACAGTCCCCCAAAATCTTAATTTATTTCAGCATTAACACCACAGTCCAAAGTCTCATCTAAGACAAGTCCCTTCCACCTATGAGCCTGTAAAATCAAAAGCCAGTTAGTTGCTTCCTACGAGCATTGGGTAAATACAGCCATTCCAAATGGGAGAAATTGGCCAAAACAAAGGTGTTACAGGCCCCATGCATGTCCAAAATCCAGCAAGGCAGTCAAATCTTAAAGCTCCAAAACGATCTCTTTGAATCCATGTCTTGCATCTGGGACAGGCTGATGAAAGAGGTAGATTTCCATGGTCTTGGGTAGCTCTGCCCTTGTGGCTTTGCAGGGTACAGCCTCCCTCCCAGCTGCTTTCACAGGCTGGTGTTGAGGGTCTGTGGCTTTTCCAGGCACACAGTGCAAGCTGTGAGTGGATCTACTATTCTGAGGTCTGGAGGACAGTGGCCCTCTTCTCACACTGAACTAGGTGGTGCCCCGGTATGGCCTCTGTTTGGTGGCTCCACCCACATTTCCCTTCTGCACTGCCCTAGCAGAGGTTTTCCATGACAGCCCACCTCTGCTGCAAATTTCTGCCCAGACATACAGGCGTTTCCATACATTCCCTGAAAGCCAGGCGGAAGGGACTTGCCTTATCTCAGATGAGATGTTGGACTGTGGACTCTTGAGTTAATCCTGAAATGAGTTAAGACTTTGGGGGACTATTGGGAAAAAATGATTGGTTTTGAAATGTGGGACATGAGATTTGGGTGGGGACACAGCCAAACCATATCAAAGATGTACATAAAACAGTCTGTGTTATCTTTATAAAATTGGTTACAGATAACTATAAAAATGAACAAAGTGATTATGTATAAAACATGAATGAATCTCAAAAATATTACATAAAAAAAAGAGACAGAGAAAATATATACACTAGATTCTATTTATATGAAAGTGAAACACAGTTAAAGCTCATCCATGGTGCTAGAGGTCTGAATATAGCTACCTCAAAGATTGCCCGGTTAAGGAACTCAGGGAAGCATTCTGTATGTTTTTTGACATGGCTGCAGATTATATGAATATAAACATAAGTAAAAATTCATTACGCATTTTACTCTATGTCAAGTACACCTCAATGTATTTTAAAAATAGATCCTTTATATCTTTTATTACATTTATTGACTTGATTAGCTAAGCAAAAAGATGTGTTAAGATTCTCATCATTGAAAATCACATTATTGAGAATTAAAGGTCTGTTTCTTTCCATTTCTCCTTGAGATATCTGCAGCTTTTACTTCTATATTCTGATGCAAGGTTACTTGGTGCATAGAAATTCCTTATAGTTTCCTCTTCACTGTAAATGACTATCAGCATAATGATGATAAAGCAGCCTTTTCTGTCCAATTTAAATATATTTTTTAATTTGCTTGACATTCATTTCTTGGCCTCAGCTTCCTTTTTACTTCCAATTTACATGGTATATCTTTTCCCTTCTTTAAAAAGACTTTGCGGTAAATTGTGCATAAAACTTAACCATGGTAACATTCTTAAGTGTACAGTTTACTGGTGTTAAGTACATTCACATCCATCACCACTACAGATCTCCAGAACTCTTTTCATCTTGCTAAACTGAAAGTCTACACCTCATTCCTTCCTCCCTCTATCCCCTGACAAACCACCATTCTACTTTCTGTCTGTATGAATTTGACTATTCTTATATAAGATACCTGATATACCTTATATCTTACATAATATCATCTACATTATAAGTGGTATCTTACACAACATTCCACTTATGTGAAATCATGTAGTATTTGTCCTTTTGTGACTGGCTTATTTCACATACCATAATGTTCTCAAGGTTCTTTCACTTGCATCATGTGTCAGAATTTCCTTCCTTTAAAAGGCTGAGTAATATTCCATTACTTGTATATGCCACATTTTGATGATTTACTCATCTGTCAATGAACACTTGGGCTGCTTCCACTTCTTGACTGTTTTGAATAATACTGCTGAGAACATAGGTGTATTAAGATCTCTTAAAGTCTCTTCTTTCACTTCTTTTGGGTATATACCCAGAAATAGAAATGCTGGATCATACGGTAATTCTAGTTTTAATTTGTTAAGAAACTGCCACACTGTTTTCCACAAGGGTTGTACCGTTTTACGTTCCCAGCAACAATGCACAAGAATTCCAAATTCTCTACATCCTTGCAAATATTTATTATTTTCCTTTTTTTTCCTCTACATTTTCCATTCTTATGAGTGTGAGGTGGTATCTCATCATATTTTTGATTTGCATTTCCCTAATAATTTGTAATGTTGAACATCTTTTCACATGCTTATTGGACACTTGTGTATCTTCTCTGGAGAAATGTCCTTTCAAGTTTATTGTCCCTTTTGAATCAGATTGTTTTTATTGTTGAGTTTTAGGTATTCTTTATATTGTAAATATTCCCCACATATCTGATATGTACTTATGGATATTTTCTCCCATTCCCTGGGTTGACCTATTGATGCTCTGTTGATTGCATCCTTTGATGCATGGAAGTTTTAAACTTTGATGTAGTACTGTTATCTATTTTTTTTCTTTTGTTTCCAAAAGAAAGCATTGTCAAATTCAATGTTTTGAAGATTTTCTCATGTTGTCTTCTGAGTTTTATAGTTTTAGATGATACATTTATGTCTTTGCTCTCTTATCTTTTCTCTTGAAATCTTTTCTAACCATTTTTTTCAAGTGTGTTGGGGTTTGGTTTGGCTTTATTTTGAGAGTTATTGTTTGTTTCAGTGAATTTATTTTTTAAATTTACTAGGATGAAAGAAAGGTATGTTAACTTCTATGAATATTATCATTTTACCTTTTTTATGTTTTTTTGCTTCTCTGATCATTCTGCCTTTTTTCAGCTGTTGCATGCTGCAGGCATGTGATAAGTCATAAGAAATGAACAATGTGAACATTATGATTCTGCTTACATGTATTTAAGAAAGCTTTCTATTGCCTTTATATTGAATAATAGCTTTACTAGATTTCTTTGGGTAAATTTTTTTCTCTCAAGGCCTAACATATTACTTCAATGTCTTCTAGTGTAAACTTTTTTTAGAGATTAAGGAGCCCAGTCTGGAAGCTTTAATCTTTACAGACAACGTTTTTCTATTTCTAGGGTTTTTATATCCTTTTTACATTTCTCAAACTAAAGTAGCTTTATTTTTATTTTATTTTATTTTTTTTGCTCTGTCACCCAGGCTGGGGTGCAGTGGTGTGATCTTGGTTCACTGCAGTTTGACACCTGGGCTCAAGCAATCCTTCCACTTCAGCCTCCCAAGTAGCTGAGACTACAAGTGCATGCCACCAAGCCTGGCAATTTTTTTCTTTTTTTGGTAGAGATGAGGTTTCACTACATTGCCCAGCAGACTGGTCTCAAACTCCTGTACTAAAATGATCTTCCCACCTTGCCCTCCCAAAATGTTAGGATTATAGGTATGAGCCACTGCGTCTGGTCTAAAGTAACTTTTCAACCTATTTCTTGGTGTTAATATTTTAAAAAATGAATTGTCAATACATTTCTGTAATAATTATAATATAAGTAATTATTTGCTCAGCAGGCATATTGATAGGAAATAAAGATAAAATTGACCAAAAAAAGACACTTTCTACTTTAATGGCGTTTACAGCCAAGTGAAGAGAGAAAAGATATTCATTAAACTATTACACAAATAAATGTCATATGAGAACTTAGAGCTTTAATAAGAGGATGAAATCACTCTGGAAAATCAGAGAAGAACGAGTGGACACATTGAGTTTCATGCATTTATTTATCAAGTCATTCCTCAAGAATGTACTGATTGTGCTCTGTGTGTCAGGCATTGTTGCAGGCTCTGGGGATCCAGCAATACATAATTTGATGCAGGAGTTTGAAGTATCTTCACAACATCCAAGAGGAGCTGTCAGATAGGTCTTTGGAGATATTCGGTCTGAAACTCAGAATGTAGGTGTGAATTCTGAGTTGCAACTATACATGTATGTGTCATTTGCGTGTGGGTGACAATTGATGCTGGGGGCAAAGATGAGATAATATGATTCTTAGATTCTAAGGTGAGATCATTAAGTAAGATGGAAAAAAGAAGGAATCCCTGGAACTACACCTTGAGAATCTCAAGTTTGAATGGATGGCTTAAGAATAATTCAAGTTAGGAGACAGAAAGAGCCAGCAGAGAAGTAGGAGGAAAACAGGAAGAACCGTGACCCAGAGTAAAGGTCCATAGAGGTTAGCAGTATCAGATGTGGCCAAGAGCTCAAGCCCGAGAAGGCCTGAATAATAACCCTTGTGATGGAGAGGTTATTGCTGACCCCCAGGGGCTATTTCATTGAAACAATGGGATCAGAGGACATTTGGAGACGGCAGGGTGTGACTGGGAGATAAGCTAGTTGGAATAGCAGGTATGGAGGCCTCTTCCCAGAGAGAAAGGGGTGGCATCGCCTCTGGAGCCAGACAATCCGAGTTTAAATCCTGATGGTGCCATATCTTAGCTTGGAGACCTCGGGCAGATCACCCTCAGAGACTCAATTATCTCGTGAGTAATAACAGGACAACCTAGGACCTGCTCAGAGAGTGATGGTGAGGATTGTATAAGACAATACGTTTAACGTGCTTAAAGCAATGTCCAGCTTGCAAAGCTTGATGAATGTTAGCTGCTAGTACTAGTTATGTGTGGGATCAGAGAAGGCTTGTAAGTCTTTCTCTTCCTTCCTGCTCCTTCTCCATCCTCTTCTCCTTTTCCTTCTTCTTCCTCCCCACCTCCTGTTTCTTTCTTTCTTTCTTCATCTTTGTGTTCTTCCTCTATTTGTCCTCCTCTTCTTCTCTCCCTTCATCCCTCTCCTCCTTCACTGTCCCCCATCTTTCCCCTCCTCCTTTTCCTCACATCTGAGCATTAGTTTCTATATGTTTTATTTTTTAGTAATGCTAGGAAATCTGACCCATCTTTTACTAGAATAGGCTATTTGGGAAGTGCTAATGATTTTGCAAACACTCACACATTTAAGTAGACTTTTTTTTTTTTTTTTTTTTTTTTTTTTTTTTTTTTTTTTGAGACGGAGTCTCGCTCTTGATACCCAGGCTGGAGCGCAATGGCGCGATCTCGGCTCACCGCAACCTCCGCCTCCTGGGTTCAGGCAATTCTCCTGCCTCAGCCTCCTGAGTAGCTGGGATTACAGGCACGCGCCACCGTGCCCAGCTAATTTTTTGTATTTTTAGTAGAGACGGGGTTTCACCATGTTGACCAGGATGGTCTCGATCTCTTGACCTCGTGATCCACCCGCCTCGGCCTCCCAAAGTGCTGGGATTACAGGCGTGAGCCACCGCGCCCGGCCGACTTTTTTTTTTTTTAACAGAGAGGCCATAAACCACATAGAAAAGATATAAGCAACAATTAAATGGCGTTTGAAATCTGAAAAGAGCATACATGCACTTCAAAAATAACTTTGATACTAAAATGATTATTTCAAAAGCAATATTTTTTTTTTCTGAAAAACATTGGTCTTCTGTACAGAAAAATAAAAAGCTGAGCTGCCACTCATAGTAAATTAAGAGCTGTGGGCTAAAGGGTCTCTTCTTGTATCCAGTTTGGAAATTTTCACATAATAAAAACAGTATGTAAATATTATATATATACATACATCTATATATGTATGTATGTATGTATTTCTGCCGTTACTTTATCTTTATTCATTTAACAAATGTGTCCTAAGCTGGCATCTTGTAGAGATTTTGTGACAATATGGAGAGTAGGTGTCAGGCAAGAGCATTCCTTGGATGATGCAGGGTAGAGAAGTGCATGGGCACAGGGGCTGAGAGCCATACGTAGTTGGGCACCTCGCATAAAGCTTCTGCTGCACAGCAGCTGCGGAGGGGGCTCCTTCCTCCAGGAAGAGCTCAGGGAGGCTGTGCAGATAATGTTCTCTGATCCAGGACTTAGAGGATAAGGCCTCTAGTCAGGAAGAGACAATGAAAACCCTGGGCATCTGGAATTTGGGGAATACACAAGGACTCATGCAGCCAGCAAGTACAGTTCCTGAAGGAGCAGGGGCTATTCTCAGTCGCAATTCATTCTGACTGCCATTCTTCTCTGAGCAGGTTATAATGCTTTGTAACCATTCTTTTGTATTCCCTGAGAGTTTCGTTTATATTTTCACTACCACGCGGTTTTAAATATAATATTAATATAAGTTTAATAACCATATTTTGGCTATAGGCCAAAACAGGGCTTATAAACAGTTTTATAAAATAAGAAGAATCTTCCTGGATTCTTTAAAGAACTAAGCTTCTGTCTTCTTGTTTTCTTTTTCTTCTTCTTATTTTTTTTTGAGACAGAGTCACACTCTGTCACCCAGTCTGGAGTGCAGTGGCACAATCACGGCTCATAGCAGCCTTGACCTTCCAGGCTCAGGAGATCCTCCCACCTCAGTTCCTTGGGTAGCTGGGATTATAGGCGAGCATCAATGTGTCCAGGTATATATTTTTTTAGTTTTGTAGAGACAGGGTCTCATGATATTGCCCAGGCTTGTCTCAAACTTATGGGCTAAGGTGACCCTCCTTCCTTGGCCTCCCAAAGCATTGGGATTACGGAGGAAAGCCACTGCGCCTGGCCCTACAGCTGTCTTAATCTCGTTTCAGGAATGCGATTACTGCCTAAAGCAGATGTCAAAACTCTTCAGCACACACAACAGTTGTGAAAAAGTTTTAGAGGAGAGAGTTACCAAGCTTGAAAAACAATAGCAGGTTGCATAAACTTTTGAAGAAATTAGCCTTTTATTTTTTCAAGGAGGGGAGTAGCCAAGAAACTGAAAACAATGTGAGAGCTATATTGCCCACTCCACTGCAATTTCCAAATTCCCATCTGGGTGTAAGCCCTCTCAGAGGATAACTGGAAAGACTATATAGTCAGTGCACGTAAAGAACTCTGATTTGGTTTGCATTGCATCAGGAATGAAAGAAAGACATTATCGGCAAGTGTGCAGGGTTTTCTGGGGAGAAGCTGAGTTGAAGTGACTTTGCATGCTTTATGTTGCCTGATTAATGTCAAGTGAGGGGGCCACTGAGTGAAAGTTCATAGCAATGCCATTTTCTGTAATTGAAAATGCTATGCAAAAAATAAAATATGTCAACAGTTCCTGCTGCCTGCCTCGTATCCTGGAGAGCTGTGTACATTTTAAGTTATCCCACCAACTTAAAAGAATTATAACCACAGGGACTGTGAGAGGAGCAACTGGTTTGCAAAGCTGCTTGGGGTAAACCTGTCAGAGCTCATGAGTAAACACAATCTGAAAACAGAGGCTGCTCGTGGGGAAATCAGTTGCTTTTTCAATAAAATAAAAGGAAGAGTTTTGCTCAGGGCAATGTGACGATGACGCGCAACTGTTCTGCATTAACTACAACTTTTTCTTCTTTCTCATTGCCCAGTTCCCCTTTATTCTACAGCAAGCAATTGAGGTTGTGTATTGCACACTGGGAATATCTTAAACTGGAAGTAATTAAAATGTATATTTCATTTACAGTGGGCCTTATGTGAGGAGAAGTAAAGATTGCCACAGCTTCCTGAGTATATGAGTTAACGATGTGTTCTGCATTTTCTTAATTTTCCACCTTTTAACTGCCTCTGTTCCTTATTTGAGGGTAGGGAACTTTGAGAGGCATGGAATACAGACTTGCCTGAGCAGAAACGTACAGCTCTTGAGCGTGTGCGGGGATGGCGTGGAGAAGGTTGCGTTCATCATGTGCTTTCTTGGCACTATTTTTCTTCAGATTCTCCCTTCAGTGTCAAAGCGAGCATCTTATCAAGAATGTTTCAAACCAGAAATTGGTTTAAGACGCTTGTGGTATCCTATTAGGTTGTGTTTTCAGAATATAATGAACAAACGGATCTTCAAAATGAAGTTCCAAAAACGACTATTGAAGAAAGAATACAGACTCGCTACAGGAAAAAAAAAAAAAAAACCCACGAAAAACTATGTGTGTGTGTATGCGTGCGTGCGTGCGTGCATGTGTGTTGTAAGCAAATTCAATATATATCTATAGTGGAATGAAGTCATTGGTAAAGTAAAGGCAAATGCCCACTCTTCAGACTTAATTAGGACATCATTTTGATGGAGGCTAAACTAGCATAAACAAAGCCAGAAACTGGGTGCAAAGGCTAAATTGATTATAAATCTTGGCGCTTGTTTGTATGACTGGGTTGCGTGACTGAAGCTTAAAAAGGGAAAAGTGTCTCACATAGAGTTATGAGTGTGCTTTTGGTCATGGTTAGCTATTAAGGGAAGAAATACGAAAGTCATTCTCAAAATGTTTGGAGATAGGAACTCTGTGGAGGTAAATCCATGAGGTCAGGATGCATTCTTATTTATTGTGTGAGTTTTCACATTGCAAAGAAATATTATTTCTAGAAAGAGTTCAAAGTTGACTCAAAGTGATAACTAAAGGCAATGAATTGAGAAATAAAAGTGTGAAAGACATGAAACACTTTATCCAAGATAATCCCCATAAAAAGTCAATGACAGAATGAAAAAGTATCTTCCTCAGTAGCAATCCACAGCCCCTGGCTTAGAGCCGGGACATGTGGGAGGAATACAGACACGCTCTCCAAAATTGCTCAGCATCCTTGTACTAGACAGTAGATTTCTCTGAAGTTCATCCCAACATTATAATAATCTAAAATCATGTGAATATGGTGATCCATCTCATTGAATGGAATCTGAATTTATTATGCCGGCCAGAAAACTGGAAAAAAAATTCTGATGTTTGGGGAAAGAAGAGGACCAAATAGCAAGAGGGATGAATTGAGTTCTGCCTTCAGGTTAGAAACCTTCCAGAAACAGACCCTTCAACGAGCAGTTTATCAAGAGGTGATCCAAGAAGTGGTGTGAGGGAGTAGAAAGGAAAGACAAGGCAGGGGACGAGGTCCATAGAGAATTCTTTTGTGGGCAGTTGGGGCTTGATCTTTCTGGACACCTTGGGAAATGGTGTAGAAAGCATTTCAGAGTCACTCCCATCCAAGGGACAGGGCAGCTGGAGTGCTTCTACCTAACGTCCTGTTACTGCTTAAGGTCTGCTCCAAGGGCATCCATGTCTGGAAGCCTCTAGGCTTCAGGCTTGCCCAGGAAAGCAAATTGTCCTCCTCCAGCCAGAGAAAGCCTGCAGGCAGGCAGTCACAGGGACTTGCAGTAAAGCCATGGGTGTGTACAGAATCAGTGATCAAAGCAATGTAGATGGGATGAACTGTATCTTCTGTTAGGACTCCACTGTCGTTGGTACACAATTTTTCCAAAGAAGACATAAGTCAGGAGGAACAAATGTTATCTCCCCCAGGCCTCCCACCTGCTGTCTCCACTGCTAACAGAATGTTTGTGTGGGACAATATTGTTACTCCTCTTAATTGGTAAGAGCAGCCCTCCATCATGAGTGAAATAACCATGGTTAGCTGTGGTCTGTCGGCTTGGGTTGAGGATAGTGGCAGTGAGGCAAAGATGCAGTCTGAATGTTCATGTAAATCTATCATGACTTTTTCATCCCAGGAACATAATAATGTACCACAAACATGACTCCTTCATCTTGTAGTTACGCATTATTTATTGCTTTTGAGAGGTGCCAAACAACAGCATAGAATATGTGTGTAAAAACGTTAACATATCTAGTAAAATAGGTTCAAAAATAACATCCTGTATGATGCATTCCTTACCAATGGTGAATCGAAGATCAGCTTTGTTCTTAGACAACTCATTTTTATTATTTCTATAACAACAAACAATTCTTTACCATATACTTTGCCCATGCTTCCTTGATAGAAAAGAAAAGAGAAGAAAAATCATGGCTAGTCAGTGGATAATAGCAAGTTAGAGAGTCCTTTGCAATCCTGGATGGCTCTGTCCTGTGCACTCTCTTTCCTATCCCTAAAGGTTTGTGAACTTCTTGCCACCAACAGACAATTGAGATTCAAACGTATGTCAGTGTCACTCTGAAAGAAAAATATAAGTGTGATCCTTAAGGAAAATGACTCTGCATATTATCACAGATTCTTAGATTTGGAAAATAACCCTGGTGTCTGGAAAAAATTGAGAGAATCTGACTTTCAAGTTAATGCCATATCCCTGTCAACTCCAAATACATTAGTGCTTCTAAAGTATGAACAAATGATTTTGAGAATCCCTTAGTGAAAACTAAGTGTGAGTTCCTAATCCAACAAGGTTAACTTACGTGGTATGAACACAGTGAGAAGTAATAATCATGCACTCGGTAGCCTATCTTGTCAACAGATTGCTTCCAATCCAGAGCTCTCCTTAAACCTCTCCTTATTTTCACCTAAGCAATAGGGCATGGGAAGCAGAATTGGCAGGAGGGGGTGTTCCCGAGAAGCCAGGGGTTTGCCTTCTGCACAGGTGCTTGTGTTCGCTTAGATCCTGCCAGCCTTACCTGGATGGTGCTATCACTCTTCTTGGTGCGGAGCCAAGGACTGAACCATCATTACTGTCAATAAACATTTCCTGTGATTCTCATTCATTTTGAATTATTTGAAAAAGCTGAATCCCTGACTGCCAGGAAAAACAGAGTGAACTGACATGTAACCAGCCCTGTCCGGCACCCACCACTTTACTTATAATGTGGCAAATGGTCCCTACATCCACTCTTCCTTGTCAGCTTCTTCATCTTTATGTATGATCTGAGGCTGGGAGAGGGTTGGCCCCAGGTATCACTCATTGAAGAGATTTGAACCAAGGCTCATCTCATTCCAATACCCACATTTATCCAGTGCATTCTCTAGGACAAGAGATTTCCCTTACATGCTTTGCTCTTAACTGCTTAAAAATTTCTTTTGGCAAAGTATTCCTGTATTCTAGTAACAAACTACAGTATTATGTATTATTGTTCCTATTTCATAAATAAGGAGCTGGAGGATGGGAAACAAGTGACGTGTAAATGCATGAAAGATAGCATTACTGAGCTCCAAATTCTAGATTATAGAAGGAAAAGGCCTGTTCACACCACTTTCCCAACTTGACACCCATATGCCAGTGAGTGAAGCAGTCAGGTTCTCTACCATACCGAGTGAGATTCTGTGGGATTCCCTGTCTTATACACACATTGTGCTAGATTTGAGGTGGTTACAGAGTCTTTGCTCCTCCATTCATTGAAGGGTGGAGTCTGACTCCTCACCCCTCCTTAAACCTGGGCTTGATCAATAGAAAACAATGGGCTTGGTGCTTTGCAGCCTCTGCAGCTGGTCCTGAGAGGTCTTGCAGCCTCCTACTGGGTGCTGGCAACTCTCTGTTGGAAAGCTCATTCTGGGGCAAGTTGGCAACCATGAACAAACGTAAACAATCCTCAGATCACCATGCTGTGAGAAGCCCCAATGTGGGGAAGAGTGTCAGACATGCGAGTGAAGAAATTACCCTGGAAGTTGGTCCTCCAGCCCCAGCCACCCTGCTGGATCAGAAAGAAACTTCCCAACCCAGAAAACCAAAAGAAAAATAAAAGGTTATCAGAAGTCACTAACTTCTGAGGTGGTTTGTTACAGGGTAGGAAATTACTAGAACACATATTCTGTGCATTCAACCACAATTTTGAGCGAAACCAAACCTAGGGACCCCTGTGTGAATAGATGTTCTTACCTCCAGCCACTACCACCCCTTCCACCTGTAGCTCAGCACACTGGCATCCTTACTTAACATGAAGCGGTCCACCCACGGCTGGATGGTTGGGGCACTAGTGAGAAAATGAATCCATCTTATACCTCCATTAGTATCTGTACCCTCCCACCTGTAAACCCAGGACTTTGGTTACTATTAGAACTTAGAAGGGGTCCAAGCCAGCAGATGCTATGGCAGCACCACAGAAAAGCATCAAATTAATGGCTTAAATAAATAATCCATCACTCAAGGAAATACTTTTAACAGCTGCAGAGGTAAGATCTCCTGGTCTCTCTTCCACATGTCAAAAACACCAAGAGCTACAGAAAGAAAACCTTAAAACTCATGTTCTGCTAATGTTCAGTCTTCTCCGCACAGGCACGTCAGATTGGAAACTGACCCCTGTGTCCTGACACCATGAATTCTATAAACTTGCTGAAGGACTGATGGAGTCTGATACCATCTTTCTAAAAAATGACCTGTTGTGGTCCTCAGCAGTGGGCAATAAAAAGGAGAGCTATTTACTCCTCATTTACTCCATGAGCCAAGGACTGATTTTGATTTATACTCTTCTCAAAAGCTTTCCACGTCAATGAGGACATACCATGGCTTTAAGACTGAGGAATCTTATTTGGTTTAATTCCTGATATTATTTGTGATTCAGCAATGAGGCTGGTCACACTGTATACAGATTTCAGCTTATTTGGCTTTCCACATTCAATAGCACTAGGCTAGTCTGCACCCACATTCTGGCTTTTTATTAGGTTCTATCTCCTTCTGGGGTAGGATATATACAAAATCCATTTTGTCTCTTCTGCTATTTTGGAGCCTGCTCTGAAAATGTTTTTCATGGTTTTGCATGACACTTGGAATCAAAATTTACATCTTAAAAAATGCAGTTGCGGAAAATATTGCAAGATGTGCATTTGGTGGAGAGGGAATGCTTTTCAGCTTGAAGCTATTTTGGATTCTGATGATCTGATGATCTTTCTGTTGTCTGAGCTTTGAGCAGGCACATGCCGTAGAGGTGCTCGTGCGTCACTGGGGAGCTGGTTTCTGACGCAGCGGCTGGGACTTACAGACATTAGATGAGTCATCTTTTCCTTCTGATACTGCCATCAATTCAGTGAATTGTATACATACAGAATCTATGGGAGGAGAGCAAAAAGATCAAAAGGCCCCACTATGTTACCTCTCCGCATTGCCTCTTTTTGAGGTATGTTTGGGCCAGATCAAATGATCAGCTGCAGAATACCAAACAGGATTGTTTGAACCAAGAAAGTAAGAGTTTGGGGACCATTTGTGATTTGCTTCACTGGAATATGTTTCTATGGGTCAAAATTGGCATCAGGAAGCTGGAAGACTAGTAAATTGTTGTGGTGCTGTGGAAATGAGAGGATGCGGCCTGACTACTTGCTGCTATAGCAGATAAGTGAGTGTGAAACTCATGACAACTGCGGCCTTCAAATGGCAACATCTCTGTTAGTAAAGGGAGTAGTTCTACCCACTGTTTATTTTCAAGAGATTCATAACTAGAGGCAGAATTAAAATTTAGGACTGAAATCTAATGCTTTAAATAGTGCAACAATCATATTAAATAATATTTAATCACATTAAGCAACTCTGTAAATAATAACACAATTTTATTTAAAACACTGTAGGGCAGTGTATTAGCCTTCTCCAGAAAAACAGAAGTGATAGGATATGCATAGATGTATGATAGGAGATTTATTACGGGAATTAGCTCATACAGTTTTGGAGGCTGAGAAGTCCCACAACATGCCATCTGCATACTAGAGAACTGGAAAGGCCAGTGGTATAATTCAGTCCAGGTCTGAAGGCCTGAGAACCAGAAACTCTCATTCCAAGGGCAGGAGAAGATAGATGTCCAGCTCATGAAGAGAGACAGAGAGTTCACCTTCCTCCATCTTTTTATTCTATTCAGGCCCTCAGCTGATTGGATGCTGTCCACCCGCATTGGTGAAGGCAGATATTCTTTACTCAGTCCAGTGATTCAAATACTAATCACTTCCAGTAACCTCCTCACAGACATACCCAGACACAGTTTCACCAGATAACTTGGCATTCCTTAGCCTAGTCAAGTTGACGCAGAGAATTCACCCACCCAGGAAAGCATGGAGGTGTGCCACTTGGATCGCCCATCAGGAAGGAACTCACTCAGCAGCAGTGAGGAGTGCTGATAGCAGACAGACCCCAGCTGTGGAGCTTTGGGTACCTGCCCTAGCCTTTTTCACTGAGGTCTCACACTTTTCAGGTGGCCCCTGGACAAAGATGAAACATGTAGGGATTCTAGGGCCTGGCTGTTTCTGGAACTTACTTTTCTTTTCTCAGGACTACCCCATAGGCTGAAACTCTTCCTACTCAATCGTCCTTCTGACCCCTCTTCCTTCCACACGTGTGAGACTTGCATTGTGATCGGAAGACATTTCCTGCCTACTCCTGCTTTCCGCTTTATCATTCATTCACAGGTATCGCTCCCAATAAATGTCTGCAGTTGTAGAGTTGTAAATGCCTTGGCATTTGCATCCTGAAGAACCCATCTGACACACAGTGAATAAGGTATAGCAATGCTTTTTGCACCTCTGGCTTTGTGCTTAATTTCCTATCACAGAGCTACCAGCTGAAAGGCCAAGAGAACTGCAGAGCAACGGGGAACCCAGAGAGCCATCGTTACCACATCTGAGAGCCAGCAAATAGACTTCCATTTGATACATTCTAACTCCCTAATCTTGAAAGCTACTATGTTGCCCAAAGTTTATTTTGCATTTAAAGTATTATAGGGATTATCTGTTGGGCTGTCCATAGTCAAATAACTAAAAAAAAAAACTATCAAATAGCAATACGGTTAAGTAAAATGGCCCAAGCTCCGAGTGGAGCTCAAATGAACGTATTTTTATCATAAATTCTATTACAAAAGAGTTTCACCGTGGAATAATTTAATCATGTGTTGCTGTTTTTAGACACTAGTCAAGCATCACTTGTGAATATATTTTTGCTGTCTTTAGAGCTCAGTGACAGAATCTGATGTCTGAGAAACCTAACGGCCACCATGCCTGACACTAAGGAAGGGCATGCATGGTTAGTCCTTATTCTCCATCATGCAGCCCCTCTCTCAAAGAAAAAAAGAGACCTCTTGGTATAAGAAAGTCCAACATCGAACATGGTGCATCAGCGCCCATTGCTTTGAATAATGAAACAGCCACTCCTGGAAATTCTAAGGCAATATATTAACATGTTTTATTGAGTTGATCATTAAATCAATGAACAAGATTACTGATGTGTTGGAATCTCGAGTTATCCAAACGTTGATTATTATAATGGGGTTAATCTGTGTCTTTTTAGCACCCAGGAAGCTACACTGTTAAAAAAGGCAGAAAAAACAAAGAGAGTTAGGTGTATATAATACTCATAGAAGTACAACGATTGCAAAGGCCTTGATCATATGAATCGTCATTTGTTCCAGGTGTATTGTTGGCAAAGTTATTTCGAACTGATGAACAGTCAATATTGCAGATGTTAAAATGTGGTTTTATTTCTAAAATTTGCATGTAGTACCACAAACTAATGGTTAAAATTTTTTTTCAAGACTAGATAAAAATAAAAGCTCTGAAGTAATAATTCTGCCTCTTTCTAGCTGTGTGATCCTAGAAAAGTTAATTAGTCTCTCTAAACTTCTCTAAAAAAATGGTGGCCCTGGTATTCTGGACATCATGGTGGTAATAATTACATCATTATTATATGTCATTATCATAATCAGCATTATAATCACAAAAATACATTATGAATGTTCAAAAATCACTTGAAGCCTTGTTTACTGTATTCTTTGGTTTATTAACAATTTTTGAAAGTAAAAGTACAAGAGACTGTAACCCAGTCAAGTCATAATGGCTATCATAAAATCTGAATCATGGGATTCATTTACTAAGTCAGGGAGCTACTCTGAGAACATTTAAGATGATGATTAAATTCATTTGAAGTATTTACTGTCGCTTTTGCTATATAATTGTGATTAAAGCTATGTGGCTCAGATATTTCTGAAGTAAACATAGTTAGCTTCATCCAGTTAACCCTACTGCCCAAATCCCAAGTGCATTAATAAATCCACTAGTAAGTGCTTTTTTTTTTAATTCTGAGAAAAAATTTTGAAAATCACATTGAAATAGAGCCAGATGGTCAGATATGACTTTTCACAGTAGGTGAATGCTCATAATTTACTTCATACTAAAACAACCACAAAAGCAGAAATCATGGCGAATGAATGGCTTCCAAGAACATCAAATCCAAATAATCTCAGGGGCTTTATGTTCTGTCAAACATTTCATCAAATGGCATGAGAAATATATCTTTCATGTCCTTTTCATTTTTAAAATGCCTGTATTCTTTACATTAGAGAAAAGAACTTTAGATATGTGTTTTAAATTACCACCTATAATAACATTCTTCTCTATAAATGTATTGTTTTCTTGCTTAAGCCAATGCAAGGGCTTTTTGATTGTTTGTTTACATAAGCACAGTTGATCCATTTAATTCTCTTTTTCAGATAAAACTTTTAAAATCTAAAGTCATTCTCTTCTACCTTAAATAAAACAAATGAATAGTTATGATTTCAAGCACACAGGATATTTCTGCTCTTTTCTACTGGATGGAATAAAAATAATGATGAATAGGTAATATATAGTCGTCAAGATGATAACTAATCTGATTTCAAAAAAGAAATGTGGGCTTGAGTAGTAGAAGAATTGGGAAATGTGTTATCTAAATATGTCATGGGATATATTGACTTTAATCTGTAACATATGTGAAATTTAATCATTAAGCAATGAATTCCTTTTCTGAGGTCCGTATGGTGAATATCAATGAATATAATATTTTTTTGAGCTGAATGAAATGCCCAAGACCAATCTCTCAAGATTTAATTACCCACTTAAAAGTCCCTAGAGTTCTTGAAAGAAGCCCCGAGACCCATAGATCATAAGCCTTGATGGAAGCTATACACTGGAAGGCAAGCAGAAGGAAAGACCAGCACCTTCTAAACAGTACCTGCTTAGAATTTTAAAGTGGGTAATCATACATATGGAAACCTCACCCCCATCCCCAATTATTGGAGCCCTCTGAATAGACCAGAAACCCAAGGTTCCTTACCTTCTGGCAATAATAATAATTGCATAAGAGAATAACATTCACTTTCATTTACAGAATGTTTGCTATATCCTAGGCACCATGTGAGATACTTAACATTTACTACTATCTCTAATTTCCACATAATGCATTTAATTAATCATTTATTCATTTTTTAATGAGTTTCTATTCCACATCTACTACAAGCCAGACCCTCGCCGAGTTTGTGGTGGTGAATGAGTCCCTCATGGAACTGATGTTTTGGCGCAGTGATGAGATGACAGTAGACACATGCAGAAATCCACAGGGATCACACGGAGAGGCTGGTGTCCAGCAGAATGAGCACTGTCATGTCACAGACAGAAGCGGAGGTGGAGGGGGGCTGTGAAATGAGAGGAAAGGCTTTTCGAAGGAAATTTCCTTGAAGCTGAGGCTGGAAGGACATGGAGGAGCTGCCCAGAGGGAACAGCAAGTGCTATTTCATGATGAGACAGAGTATGGCAGGTATGAGCAAGAGAAAGAGGCCAATATGGCTGGAGTGCAATGCAAGAAAGAAAGTGTGACAAGGTGCAGCTGGGCAGGTGGGAGGGGTGGCATCAAACAGGGCCTAGGATTTACCATGTGACTTGCGGAACAATGGGAAGCACCAGAGATTCAAAGCCTAGAAGTGACACAAATTTATGACTTTTAAAGATTCTTCCATCTGCAATTCAAGGTGGATTGAGGAGTCAGATGGGGCAATAGTGGGTGAGATTCCAATTAGGAAGCTCCTATAACCCAGCCAATAAGGACGCAGCACTAGCTATGGGATGACCATGGAGAGGGAAGACAATGAAGGATTTGAATGTTGAACTAACATGACCGGTCAGTGATGTCAACATTAGGGATGAGAGAATGAAGGGTTTTGGCCTCACAACCTGGTCAGCAAAGAGACCAATGCGTAAGATGGGAAGGGGATTTTAGGGATGAAGTTCAGGGCATTTATTTTAGATACATTCATTTTGAAAATCATTTGGACATCCAGGCTGAGGTGTCAAGCAGGCAGATTAAATATAGGTCTATGATTCTTTATTTACAATTCAAGAATCCACAAATGTCCAAGAAATGAGAATTATTTAAATACCTTTTTTGGTAGCAAAATATGACCTGAACCAATATGAAGCTCTTGAAAGTTCTAGTTCAGCCCTCTGGGAATGTGCATATGTTCACAGCAGAGCTGTTGATGTATTTGATTGTGGGGTGATACCACAGACCCCACGGGGTATGACATGCACCAGGTGACTTCACCAAAATCCTCAGGATGGAACACATTTGCCTCCCCTTTCCCTGCCCCTGGATTTTGCTAAGGATCTGGGAGTGTCTGTGGAAGTCTGAAGGTCAGTGGACAGGACAAGTCTGGAGATGCACATTTGGGACCTGGACCCTCAAGTGACAAGGAAATGAGTGTGGATTTAGGAAGATCATGACGACTCTCTGAAGTTTTAATGGAATTTTTAGCAAGAAAACCCT
This sequence comes from Aotus nancymaae, assembly GCF_030222135.1. Lineage (NCBI taxonomy): Eukaryota > Metazoa > Chordata > Mammalia > Primates > Aotidae > Aotus > Aotus nancymaae. Next base: position 3,650,452 of record NW_026988412.1, on the reverse strand, counting down.
TGCCCTGTAAAAACTCCAGTGTGCACGGAAGAATGGGTGGGAAAAGGAAGACTTCCTAAGATTACTCTACACAGAGCAACCTAGCCTGGGGAGAAGTCAGAGTTATGCTCAGCATCTAAACTTTGGCTGGGCAGGAGAAAGCCTATCTGCAGATTCCGTGATCCTGGATTTAATGGTTCAGCCTAGCCCCTTGACCAAGGTTTTCAGGAATTGAGGGTTTTTTTTTTTCCCTTTGGAAATAAGGTTATTAATTATAGTTTATAAATCATTTTATTTTATTAATGCTTTTTTATTTATTAAGACAGGCATAAATTTTTCCATGACACTCAGGGTATAAAAATGCCATAGTTCGCTATTTTTCAAAAAATGTCAAATTAAATACAGCTTGAGCTCCCACTCACCAGCCTAGGTAAGAATCCAGGATCTGTCAATTTGGGGGAGACTCCCTCCTCCATCCTGTCCTCCAGTCCCAGAGCACCTAGTTCAGACCCCCACATCTCCTCAGAGGCTGACCAGGTCCCTCTGTGTTCACCTGCAGAGACTCCTGCCACTAAGGATGCTGTAACTCCACTGTCCATGTGCCCCCAATGGGGATGGGGGTTCACCCGTCAGGGTACAGGGATAGAGTCAGATCTGATCTTCTGTGTCCATGGAACCTCCCTTCTCTCCAAGGTCATTTTCTCGGGGTGCTGGCCTCACCACTCTTTGACCATTAAAGCCCCCAGTCTCCCTCCACACTTCTTCCCTGGACAGTCCTTCAATTACTTGCAGGTGAGAGAGGAACTTTAGGTAAGACTTACCTTTCAGGTAAGTCCATAGCAGCAACGTAAATGTAAGACGCTGGCAGGTTCTTCTTTGGTCATCCTCCTATAGACCAAACAGAGCAGGCAAACGACCAAGCAAATAAAAAAATCCTACAACAATCTTGCTCATCGATGTCCTCTCAAAGTACAAAAATATAAAATGCTTGTGATCATTAAGATGCGAAGAGAAGGAGAGAACAGAGTTTGAGAAAGGAAGATGTTGTGCAGTAAGTACGATTTTTAGTCTGGTTTTGCAACATTCCAGAGGTCTTCCTATTCATTCGAAGGCATAGTATGCAGTCCTCAAAATATAATTTAATGCATGTCTCTAAACGGGCACCCAATGAGACATTTTGGGGAAAGATTGCAATCATGTTACTAAGACACACAATCAAGAGTGGCATTTCTTTTTTAAAAACATGCTTTTTCTCCCTGCTAATTGAATTATTATGTGTTAATTGTAGAACAATTTGAAAATACAGAAAAGATTATAAAGAACAAAATTAATATTGCCCTTGATTCTATTATAGAGATAACCATTGTAATATTTTTGTGTTTCCCTTCTGGTTTTGGTCTTTAAATGCTGGCTCCGTATCTATGTATTTACAATATTTACATAGTTGAGGTATTAGAATATATTTGAGTTTGTGTTCTGCTTTTATTTCAATATTTTCAGATGGTCATGTTTCACTCTCAGAAAATATACCTAATATTTCTGATTTCTTAGCATAACTTGTTTCAAGTTAAAGATGGGTTAAAGAACATGAACATTTTTATTTAAAGTTTTTCATTGCAACTTTTTTCTTATAAAATGTATATTGACTCTTAAAATTTGGAAAATATAAAAACTGTGAAATGAATAAAATACAAATCATACATATTCCTGTAATCTCAAGACAATTATTGTCAGGCTGTGACATGTATAATCATATATGATTTTGCACACCCATATTTCTACTTCTTTTATTAATACTACTGACTGTTTTGTGAGTATTTTCCTATATCATTAAATATTCTTTGGAAACAAGATCTTAATGATCCTCTTCCTCTCATACATGAGAGGAAGGCATTTTCCTTTCATTGGCTCTATTTAGGCTGTGTTCCCTATCTCAAACACCATTGCCACTAACACTCTCCAGGCTGAGACTCGGAACTGCTCCTAGCTTAATTGCCCTCCCTCTAAAAGTGAGGGTAGATAAAGGGACTTCAGGCTGCCCTCAGCACGTTTGTGTAACCTGAGCAGACTGCAAAGTGGTGCTTCTGGAGGGAGGGATCGCAAAGACGCCCCTCCTCTCACACGACCCGTTAGAAAACAACCTCTTCAGAATTCTTTGTGCAGGCACAGCCTTGCCAAGCGTATATCCAGGTGAGCAGAATGTGAGCAAGATTTGTGGGCCCACCTTCTTATCCAAGTGCTTTGGTTGCAGAACTACAACCTGACATGGCTGTCATGCTGTGAGCTTTTACACAGTCACAGCTGGTAAATGACACAGCTGGTCGGCACATCCAAATCTGGTCGACTCCTTTAACTACCTCAAACTGCTCCCCTGACCACGTCTAGAGGCCAGCAGGCTGGGTTTCTATCATTCTTTATATACAATATTCACGGCATGACACCGATCATAGTACATTTATTTTTTTTGAAGAAAGCAGTCACCACAGGATTATCTAAACATTCTGTTCAGCAATTGTATGTATTGTCTGGCTTTCTAATTTACCCAAACTTTGTGACTTACAAAGTCCAAAGTTATAGACTGTGATTAAAAAAAAGACTGTGGTCTTTGGGATTCTCAGAAAAATGTCCCCTCAGCCAACTTAACTGAGCCAAATGTTAAAAACAACAAACATTTAAACAAGGCTTTAACATTCTTAATATGTTAAACTGAACAACTAAGTCAATTACTTTAGGGATCACTGCTGGTTTTGACATCCCACCAGGATGTTCTGGAATTTTATCCTAACCTAGCTGTAGATTTCCTTTCAAAATCAGGAAGCTTTCTCCCAAAAGCAGACAGAGGATGGGATACTGACAGCGAAGTGAGAATTGAAGAGTTAATAGTGTCCATTTTATGCTCTTTAAAGCAGTCCTGTTCTGTTGTGTATTTTGGCACATGGTTTTTAGACACATTTTAGTCAATCTTTGCAAAGTTTAAAGTTGATTCAGAGCCAGATGTTCAGAAATAGACTGAGGAGGCTATTGTAATTTTTCATCCCTCAGTTTTTGTACAGAAACTTCATTGTAAAAATCCTTCTAGACTGATGGCTGCCTTATTGAAAACTGGGTCAAAAACAGAGCTCTGATAGAAAAATCTCTTGAATTGAAAATAATGCCTAAACAAAAACAAATAGAAATGGAAACGGCCCTTCAGATGTGAGGTTAACGCCAAGTCAACTGCTTCTGCATTGTTTTTTGCATTCTGCTTAACTTTTTATGTTGAAATAATTTCAGAGCAAAGAAATGCTGCAAAAATAGTATGAAGAATGTCCATATATCTTCCTCCCATTCTTCCAAATGCTAACATTTTCACACATTTCCTTCCTTATTCTCCCTCCTCTCTCTCTCTCCAGTGTGTGTGTGTGTGTATATATATATGTATATATATGTGAATGTTATCTTAGATAGCCATGATACAATATCAAAATGAGGAAATGAATGTTAACACAGTACAATTATTTAATCTACAGGTCTTTTTCTAACTTTGCCTACTTCAACAAAGTTATCCAGGTCCTTATCACCAGTCCTGGGACAAATGGACCCCTTGAGCTCTGATGTGATGTCTCATGAGGGACATCACAAGCCTTCTCTTACATTCCTGCCCAAAATACATAAACCCCTTCTACTCATGAGGAGCCATTAGACAAACCCAGACTGAGACATGCGACAGATGATACATAACCGGAGAGTACTCTTCAAAAGGGCCAAGGTCGTGAATACCAAACAAACAAGTGACAACCTCAACCAAAACAAAATAGAGGAACTTCCACGTAAACAGAGACCTGGCAACTCTGTGAGTCTGAATTGTTTATGTGGATAAAGATTAACTTCGTCATTTAACATCATTAACAAGATTAACCGAATGGTTTAACAGCTGGATGGAGTCCCAGAAAAGCAAGTCCTCACTAATTCTCAAGAAAAGTAACTGGCACTTCCACAAACACTTCCACACTGTCCTGTCTGTGATAGCGCAGACAGCTCTGACTAGCATGTCAACCGCCAGTCTATCGTAAACGCTCAGTCTGGTTGTTTGATCTGGCCAAGTGGGTCCAGCCGCGTGCGTGACCATTAGCTAGGATTCACTGCATGGGTGTGGGGCAGCCACAGCTCTGTCTGGGCTTCTGAGCTCCTCCCGCAGGATCCTGGGGCTGCACGTGGCTCTGGGTGCTCACGGGGCTGTAATTAGAAACGAGAAATCAGAGCAAAAGCCTCCATGGGCCACACCAGAGAACAGGAAGCAGCGTCTCTCCTTTTCTTCATCACAGCACACTGAAAAAGATTGCATTTCTTCAGTACAGCGTCCGGGAGATGCAGGGACATTTATATAACACTGGATGAGATGTCCATGATGAGTTCTTTATATTATGTAATTATGATAAGAAAAATAAAATTTGATCCTTTTAGAAAAATATTAAATATCAGAGTCACACAAATCTTCCACATGCAATATGTTTCAGGGTTTTTTTCCCTCTCCCTTTTAATAAGAATCTTGAACTTGCCCCTGTACCTCTAACTGTCAGGTTTTATGTTTGCTATGCTTTCATGGAATTCCTTATAAAGGACAGACCCAGGTTTCACGGGTCTAAGATTTAGTCTCTCTGTTCTCTTACTTAAAGTCTCCCCTGGGGGAGAGGGGAGACTTGAACAGAACAGAAAACTGCAAACATAAAATCAGATAAGAAAGTTAATATTTATTTAGAATGAGAAAAGAAGTCTTGGTGAGTTACTGGAGGCTTGGAATATAGATCTCTCCTCTACCATAGCCTTAGGTCATTATCAGAAATGCTTACGTGAAAACTTTCTGTTTAAAATCCAGCTTCTTCTCGTAACCTAGAATGCAACTCTGAGCAAGTCTGCCAGCGCTCACAGAGCTGGTGAAAGAGACACCCTGGACCACAAATGCGGTTAGCTCCACAATAATTCCACTATTTCATAGGCATTGTAAATAAGGACATTTATTCACTCAAGTAGATAATAAAAAGTAGCCATTGTCCACCCATCTAAAAATGTACATGAGTTGAAATATTAAAGTCTCAAAAGCCTTTTCTTAATGGACAAGTGAGTTACTACAACTTCTTATAATAATAAGCATAGATTTCCAATCTACTTTAAGATTTTCACTTGTCAAGCAAGGACTTTGAAAGAATGATGAAGCTTTGTTTTGCAGGGTGCACATGACTGGTTACAGCAAGCATCTCATAGCTAGTTTGAATGAAAAGGGCATTTTAACCAAAAAGACATCCGTTTCTGATGTATTGGAGGATGGCGTTTTGGGGCTGTCATCTGAAGTGACACTAGACAGGAGGTCTTACATCCTCTGCACTCCTAGCTCGAAGGGCCTCTTGGGGTGCCCCTAAGGCTCACAGCTGCCCCTGAGTCTTGCTCTGCTGGGGCAGCCTTTCCCTGCTAGAGGAGATGGCAGGTGGATGGGATCAAGCTTGGCTCCAGCAAGGAGGCCACTTCTCAGGGGTGTACAGCTAGGAAAGTCAATTCCCTGTTCTCCTGGACTGCTGTCCCAAGAATTGCTGCCTCAAGGTCGCATTCAACCAGCCACACCTCAAACAGAGGGGACAGAAATAACAACACAAATCAAGAAGCTCTGCTGTGGTAGACAGGGTGCTTTGTCATCGCAAAGGGCTAGGTCAAAAATCATAGGCTTACAAAAGAATCGGGTAGTGTCAGAGAATTTTGAAATGAAAATTCTAAGAAGTACTCTTTGATGTAGAGAAAACAGCAAAGGAGTGGCAACAGCGTGAAAGAAATAAGTAACTTCACAACAGAGTGCCAGACTCCACCAACGAAACGGAAACGTTATTTTCCAACAGCTTCACTTCCGTCCTATTTTGCCATACAGAAAAGAACAGCATGTGACTTAGGTTAAGTGTGTAGGGGCTTGGACAAATCACTTTGATAAGATTGTTTCATCATTTATAAAACCAGCTTCACAAGAATCTATCACCTAGTTGTTGTGAGGATCAAATGTGAGAAGTTCTTTGTAAGTGACTGGGGAAGGTTTATGTTTATTTTTCTTTTCTTTTCTTTCACTTATTTTTTTTTTTTTGAGACGGAGTTTCGCTCTTGTTACCCAGGCTGGAGTGCAATGGCGCGATGTCGGCTCACCGCAACCTCCGCCTCCTGGGTTCAGGCAATTCTCCTGCCTCAGCCTCCTGAGTAGCTGGGATTACAGGCGCGCGCCACCGTGCCCAGCTAATTTTTTGTATTTTTAGTAGAGATGGGGTTTCACCATGTTGACCAGGATGGTCTCGATCTCTTGACCTCGTGAGCCACCCGCCTCGGCCTCCCAAAATGCTGGGATTACAGGCTTGAGCCACCGTGCCCGGCCCTGTTTATTTTTCTGTATATGTGACGGTAGAAAACGTCTGGTGTGTCAAGTTCACCTATACTAGCTACACATTTTTATTATCGCAATTCAGTTAATTCCAGAAACAAACATCTGAATCTGCGCAGTCCCTTGAGGAGTTGGGATCAGAAGGGGAGAATGCTGTGTCTCCACCTCTGCATTGTCACGGCCATTTTCACAGGTTCCCCTGAGGATTTAGAACAGCCTTAAAGAGAAAAAATACCACCAACAACAAAAGTCACATAACTGTAGCCTTAAGCAACGTGCAAAGGCAAGAAAATATTTGTCTAGAGGGTAGTTGAGTTCTTCACAGATTAACAGCACATATAGGCCTTGGAATTGTTTTGTTTTATTATATTTTGTTTGTATATATCTTAGCACTAACTGAGGGGGTCGTTTTTTCCTTTTATTAAGCTTTCTGGGTCTGATCTGTCTCTACTCTGCACGCCCTGCCAAGTCACGTGCGCAAGATAACTCCTCAATTCGCCACTCCCAAGGGGATGGCATAGCGCTCAGCTCTCATTTCTCCCACGTCAGCCGTCAGCCTGGATTTATACAGCTTTCCTGCAGGTTTTCCCGCTTCATGCTGCTGCATAGTATTTTCTCTAACTTGCCACAATTTAATGGCCAAACCTCATATTTAAAATATTATGGATACGAAAGGGGGAAAATAAATAATTTCCAATCATGGCTCACTAAGACTTTGTGACCTTGTCAGTCTGTAACTGCAGACATGTTGAAGTCATCTTGGGTATTTGCAGTGGAACCTAAAGAGAAGTGTGGTTTTGCTTTGGGAAGGTCTCTGTGTGTCTCCCCTGCTTTCAGTTCCTACGCGGTTTAGAGGTCTCTGGGTGAAGAAGGCCTTCTGAGAGAATTCTGCTTAGAAATCTGAAGCCGGCAATCTACAGTACCCTTCAGGGTCATTTCTTTTGCCAAAGGTGAAGTGGAAGTGCCGGGACTCCACATTAATGAAGACTTTCATCATATATGTTCATGAATCCCCGTCTAGAATGAAATAATAAATAGAGTTTTCCTCCTTCCTTGTCAAGGTTTCAAGAATCTACCAGTAATTCAGCTACATTTGCAATTGTCACGTTAAAGAAATCCAAAAATGAATATAGAGAACAAAAAGAACGTAAAAATGAAAATGTATTTTTTTTAATTTGAGAAAACATGTTTTATGAACACATACACACAAAGATAGCAATTAAAAAGGAAAACAGGCTTATTGTGAATGGAATACAAATTTTGTCTAGATACACTAGAAAATTTTCCTCAAATTCTTGGAACCCATTGATATATTTTTATAGAATAGCTGTAATCTAATTTTTGGCAGGGGTATGTTCATATCCATTCTTAGAAATGTATAAAATAGTGTACCAAAGTTAAAGTAAATAGAATAAAATATTTTTTCTCTACTTAGTAACTTTTTTTCAGTAACTCCCCTAAAACAATTTCCATCTGCAACTTTAGAGGTTTTAATTATTTTTTAAATTTCACCACTTGATTTTGATGAGTGCTGTTGGCAGTGGATTCTGATGGCCAAGGAACAGGTTTAATCAATTGCAAGTGGCTTCTGTAACCTTTGGTTTGGGAAATAAATAGAAGAAGAGAAACTCAGTGGCGCATTTTCTTCTCTTTCAAGCATATGTTCTTATTTAATAAATTCTCTCTCAAATAAAATAAGCATGTAGTTATTCGTGGTCAGTTTCATGTAATAGGAGCTACTACAGTTTTCCCATTAAAAAAAATAATACAAGACTGCAATAAAGCAAACAGCGAGTCACTTTATTGGGTATGAAGTAATAAACCAGTGGTTATAATGATAACGTCTATGATGTGTCTTAGAAGAAACAACCTTGATTGTTTTGCTTGGTTTCGGGTGGGGCTTTTTGGTTTAGTGGCACAGAAAACCAATATGTGATCAGACCCCACCCTTCAACTCAGTGTTATAGCAACTGGAAAATTTCACTCTCAGCAATGATTGCAACCACAATTAATTAATAATTAAGTGTGTAACGTGTTGCTCAATACCTCAGTCTTCCAAAACTCTGCATGCTCCACATCCAAGTTCTACGCAGGGGCGAGGACTACTCAGTTTATGGAGTTAAATCCCTGCATGCAGGAGTGAATGGTTGGCATCTATGTATAGGAAAGAGATAAAAAGAAAGGAAGGAACAGAGGAAAGAAAGTAAAGAAAAAGGGAAAGAGCAAAAGAAAAAAAACAGAAAAAGACAAAGAAGGTAGCAAAGCAAAGAAAAAAAGAGGCCAGACATGGTGACTCATGACTGTAATCCCAGCACTTTGGGAGGCCGAGGTGGGCAGATCACTTGAGGTCAGGAGTTTGAGACCAGCCTGGCCAACAATGGTGAAATCCCGTCTCTACTAAAATACAAAAATTAGCTGGGTGTGGTGGTGCATGCCTGTAACACCAGCTACTCGGGAGGCTGAGGCAGGAGAATTGCTTGAACCTGGGTAGTGGAGATTGCAGAGAGCCAAGATCACGCCACTGCACTTCAGCCTGTGCAACAGAGTGAGACTCAGAAAGAAAGATAAGGAAAATTTTTATTTATTGGGAACCTACCATCTTGCAATTCTGTCAAGCACTTTAAGTCTACTCTTAACAATATCTATATCAAATGAGTATTTTTAACTTTACTTATCTTTTGAAGTTAAGTAAATTGTAGCTTTCAAAACTCACAATCCCTCCACTGCACACTGCTGCCAGCATTCAACGCAATGTTCTTCCACAGCTCCTCAGTATGAAGAGTCAGTGCATGACAACACATGTATTTCAATCGTCAAGTGCTGCGGAGTGCTGGGTGCTGCAAACACACTCCATCTTTGCACAGTTCACATTGCTGGGAACCCATGGAATGACACAACCGAGTATCAGAAATAAAAAGCTGAACGTCATTACTCCTGTCAGCAAAAATATTTTGCCGGCTACCTGAGAGCTGTTGGAAGTGGGTTCTAGTCCCCTGGAAGTGATACTGAACACCCAGGGAATTTCTCTTAAAGACGCAATAATTCACAGCTAGATATTAACCAGGCCTACGACATACAGTGTTGCCACATCATCTTCTCATTTCACTGGCTCTAACCCTGCCGAACATTTCTAATACAGCAGGAGTGTTTGGTGAAATACGACTTTCTGATTGAATGAATGCCTGCAGGCCTTCGTGATAAACACCAGTTCAAGCACACTGTGGCTTACAAGGAGGGACAAGTGCCAAAATCTCCAGATGAGTTTGCAACCCCTTTCCCCTCCCCCACAACCAAATTATCTCCATTTATTTTTCATCAAATCTGACTGTGACCAATAATTTTTGTATGGCGAACAACAGTATTTTTGCCTGCCTTGCTCTGTTCTGTTTTTTTCCCTGTCTCTTTGCTTTCAGATGCCAAGCTATATTTGACTTTAAGACAGTTTTATGGAAGGGAAGTTTTAAAGAAACATTAACTGTGTGGTGGGACTGATATAAACCCCTTGGCATGGACTAGAGTCTATACACCTTATCGCTTTGGCCACCCCTCCTTTTTATTACCTTTTTGGTTCCTATTGCTAACATAGTTCCTTTTCTCCCAGTGTATTTTTCCAGTACTAAAGCTATGCTTTATTTTAGGTCTACCTAGAAAATTTTCAGTTACATCATTTGCACAAATATGTTGATGTTAACATTGAAAAACCTCTTTGCCTGCCATTGTATATTTTATTTGGCTAAAAACGGTTCATGTCTAATACATTACATGTCCTTTGGTGATACTATTTAAGCAAGAAATTCCAAAACTCACAAATACCGAATAGCCGAAAGTTCCAAAGCTGTGCACGAACACTAAACATGCAATATATCTCCTCCTTTTCCAAACAGAAATAGATTTCTCTCTGATTTGTTTGATAAATTTGACCCAAGATTTCCATTTGGAGTTATTGGAGTTCCTACTGTTTTTCTGCGTGTTGGTGGGCCAAGTCCTAATCACCCCAAAGCCCCACGGAGACCATAAATTATAGCGATGAGGTGAAGCTTTGTATTCCTTCGGCTGCAGAAGAAGGCCGTTTTGCTGCAGCCTATTTTGACAGGCATGAATTTAATTCATTGTTTTATGACAGATGGGAAAAGTGTACATGCTCATAGTACTGATTTATGGTCATGTGGGTCTGGAGGATTCTATAATTTGCAACTAATGTGAAAACAGATGGATAGGCAGACACCAAAGGTTAGGCTGACCGGCGCGTTTCTCCGCTGGTTACAAATGGCGTCCATATGCGTCCAGTCTCTCTGAGTGAGGTCTTCCTTGGGACCGCCAGACTTTGTAAAGCGCGGTGCACTTTTTTTTTTCCCCTCCTGAGTAAGTTAGTGAAAGTGAAATTTGGGAAATGTTTCCAAGTCTCAATATTTCAAGAGTCACTCTGTGCCTTCTGAATGTGTGGGATTCTACTTTCCTTTTCTTTTTTTAATTAAAAAGCACTTTTCCAAGGTGTGTATAATATGTTCATTATTATCCAAACAAGGAATGCCATATAAAGGCATTGGTGGCTGTTTTCATTTCAGTTGACAAATTTATTTAAATAGAATGATTGATTGAAAATCAGCAGTTGGGGAGTTTCAAAGGAAATACCTCGACTTGGGGACGGGCATGTATTTTTGTGAGAAATGTGTTTGTGCTGAAATAAATGAGTTTCTACTTTACAAGTCATTTTGCCTTTTAAGAAAATAAATGGGTTATCATTTGAAATTACCTAATTGATGCTAAAGTATTTAATAAATTTCGACTATTAAATGACTTTACCTAAGAGGAAATAACAAAATTCCCATATCTTTTTGAAGAAATACATTTAGACCTATAATAACAAAGTAAATCCATAGTCAATTTTATTTGAGTTGCTACTTATTCAAGTACTTAACATATTTAAAAACGTGTTAAGAAATTATGTATTTTTTTGTTATCAGTTCAATTGTCACAACATTATTTTCATATTGACTTGGTTTATAACATTTAAATATTGCAACTAAATGCTATTAATTTTAATTTTGAAGATAAAAGTTGTGTTTCATTTCTCAAACCTTCACAACTCTGAAGTTGTCTTTTCATTTTGAAAACTGAAACTGTAGATTGCTATTCCCGAAATTAAAAGTACAAAATTCAGATATAGTTAAGAACTGTTTTGCTCTTGATCAAATCAGCATTTTGGCAATAAAAGTTGGAAGACCTGTGTTTTACAAAGTCAAAATATTGTTTTATTTTATTATAATTTGAAATTACATTTTAACCTGTCTAATGGCTATATCTGAGCCTTAACTGACATAAAACTGTATCGGTGCAATTAGAATGCGGGATATTCGTAGCTCCGTATGATGCTGCAGAGGCTAAATGCAGAGTAGTTAGCCTCATTTGACAATCATTGTGCATTTATCTTGGAAAGGGAAAAATTTAAGTGTCTGATAAGTAATTTTAATTGACATCTAGAAAAAATAAATCAAGCAAACCAAATACATTTTCTTAAAACTGTGTTCTTCTTATTAGCCTCTCTTTAGCTACAGAAAGAAAATTTTGTGCCTGTTTGTTTTTTGTTTTTTTTCTTTCTCACACAGCACTTCCTGAAGAAGTTGTAGGCTGGGAATGCTATTTCCTTTTTAGACAATAGCTGCCACCATCTCATTGCTGGGTCAAATGAAGATGGTCTCATCAGAAGATACCAAGAGTTATGTGAAAGCCAGTTAGATGAAAAAAGTCTATATCTGACCTCAAAGACTTTCTCTTGGCTCAAATGTTTAATTTTTGTTGAGCATGCAGACAACCAATTTAAGAATAACCTGATTTACGAATGTCGTTTGACATCAAAATTAGTACCAGGGACTTGTTTTTATTATACACCTTTTGAAAAGACTGTAGTAAACTGCCTTAACCCATTCATGTCAATGGTGTGGATAGGGCCACATCTCTACTCCTTGAGTGCTGGAAATGCAAGGGTGTGTCCACTGGTGCGTGTGTTGAGGCTTCATCCATCCCTGTTACCCTGTGCTTACCCCGTTCCTGCCTGCACCACACTGTCATTCTTCTTGCAGGACTCTACTTCCTCCCCAATCTTGTCATTTACAGAGTGTCTGGTGCTAGGGATGAAATGGTGATCAAGGTTCCAGGACACCTGCTTTCTTGGAGTATTGTGTCCTTGACAAAATTAACCTCTCTCAGTATTCTTCAAGTTTCCTTTGTACATATCTTCTCATATACTTAGTAACACTGCCCAGCGATTGATTATTTATGTCTGTTTCCTTTTCTATGAAACTGACTTGATTATTTTAACCCTTTAAATTCTATTACCTACTTGAAGGTCTGGAACACAGCTGTAGTTCAATAAAAGTTAATGGAAAGTTGAATGTGTGGAAAGAAATTCATCTTTAAGTCAGCTATATAAGGATAGAAATCAATCAATCTCATTAGATCATGAAATAAAGTAAAAGTAAATCCATGACATATGCAGTTATAAAAATATCCCAGAGAATAGCTATATATGTAGATACCAATTCTTTGAATTTAATTTTTTTATTTTTAAACCATCAATTGCATTTTATTTGTACAAATAATATATAGAAAGAGCCTCATTGGCAGCACTTCTAACAATTCAAAGTCAGAATCAACTTCCCCAGCTTTCTCATCCCACTTTCTTGCTCAGAGCGTACCAAATCTCACAGTTTATGAAAATCTCCCATACTCTTTTCTTCGTATTTATGAAAACATGTATTTCATATGTAAATGCATCATCTTATCTTGGTTCATAATGCTTTATTTTCAATTAAATTGATAGCTAACACTTGTAATATTCCTGAGATTTTTCTAAGCACTCAATGTGGTTAGCTCATTTGATACCAATGAGAAAGTTAAGGCCAGGAGAAATAAACGAGCTGCCCAAGATGGTAAGAGGTACACTGAGCACAGGATACCAGGCAGTCTGGACCCAGAGTACACCCTATTAACCTATGTGCTCTGCTATATTGAAATTGAGGCCATACCAAATGGACTACTTTGCAACATTCTTTTTTTTTCACTTAATACTATGGTCTTAGACAGTTCTCCATCGCTTTCTATATAACCATAACTCATTATTTTTAATTATCAGCTAGTAGTTCACAGCATGGACTATCCTAATTTATTCTGACAATGTCATGTATATGACCATTAGGCCGATTTCTGTCTTTCATGATTGCAAATTACAAAAAATATTACTGTGTATTCTTTGTGCAAATGTTGCAGTATCTCTAACAGATACATCTAGAAGTAAAATGATGAGCCTAAGCTTATGTACAATATTAAATTTTAATAGATGTTGCTAAATTTTGGTCCAAAAAGACTTTGTCGATTATCACTTCTTCCAACCAATATTATTTATTGTCTTTATATGAAATGTTATGAGTATGAAGGATACAAAATAGATAGTTAATAGTTTTAATTTACATTGCCCTAACTATAGCAGGATTTGCTTTGACCATTTTTGTATTAATTTAAAGAGATTCTTGGAATATTCTGGATAGTAATTCTATATATTGGCATATGTTGTTAATATATTTTTTTCTATTCTATTACTTTTCTTTAAACTTTGTTGACTCCTACTTTTTAGTTGTTTAAAAGTTTATGGAAAAAATCTTTTCTGTGTTTTTTACATGGCTTAAGAAATTCTTCCTCACCAATGTGGAGAAATAGGAACACTTTTACACTGTTGGTGGGAGTGTAAATTAGTTCAGCCATTATGGAAGACAGTGTGGCAATTACTCAAGGATCTAGAAATAGAAATACCATTTAACCTAGCAATCCCATTACTGGGTATATACCCAGAGGATTATAAATTGTTCTCTTATAAAGACACATGCACACGTATATTCATTGTGGCACTGTTTATAATAGCAAAGACTTGGAACCAACCCAACCCATCAATGATAGACTGGATAAAGAAAATGTGGCACATATACACCATGGAATACTATGCAGCCATAAAAAAAGATGAGTTCATGTCCTTTGCAGGGACATGGATTAATCTGGAAGCCATAATTCTCAGTAAACTGACGCAAGAACAGAAAACCAAACACCACATGTTCTCACTCATAAGTGGGTTTTGAACAATGAGAACACATGGACACAGGGTGGGGAATATCACACTCTGGGGTCTGTTGGGGTGTGGGGGGGGCGATGGGAGGGATAGCAGGAGGTGGGGAGATTGGGGAGGGATCACATTAGGAGAAATATCTAATGTATGTGACAGGGGGATGGATGCAGCAAACCACCATGGCATGTGTATATATACTTATGTAACAATCTTGCAAGATCTGCATATGTACCCCAGAACTTAAAGTAAAATAAAAAATAAAAATAAAAAAAAGAAACTCTTCCTCACCAAACAGTTTTAACTCTATTTTTTATTATAACATAATTACATTGAGACTTGTTTTATTTTATTTGCTTATTTACATATAGATTTTAATCCAGAATTTTTTAATGTATACAGTGTAGGTAAAAAATTTTTTTCTACTCAATTTTCCCAGTACCATTTATTAAACAATTATTCTGTTTCTCACTGATCTGAAATACCACTTTATCATAAACTCAGAAACGTTATTCTGATAATTAGAGTAAATTAGCAAATGCAAATACATAGATAAGATAAAAATTGTCAGTAATCACAACACATTAAACTACTGTGTAGTGTTTAGATGATTTTTCTTCATTTGTGGTATTATTTTGTGTGGATGACATTTTACCCAATCTCTTCTAATCATGTAATAGCTTTTTAATATATTGTTAACTGCTATAGTAACTAAAAGAAAAATGGAATACTATGTCTGATATAAAAATAATATGGACATCTAAATGACGATATACAGGGCACATGAGTTGAAGTTTGATTGGAATATACACATTATTGCTTGTCATAACATTTATCTGTGCAAATGCTTTATAAATTAATAAAATATTTTAAGAGTATTACAATGTTTATATGCTTTGATCCAGAAGTTTTTTCCAAGGTATGTATCCAAGGGGAATAATCAGAGGCATAATCCAAGATTAATATATAAAATGTCATAGATATATTTTATAATACCAAAAAGAATGAAAACCCAAAATGTCCAGCCATCAGGGTGGTTCAATAAATTAGGATACCTTCCTAGGAGAGAATACTATTTCCTTAGTGCAATGCTGCTTTCTAGACCTGGAGTGGCAGTCGCTACTACTCTTTGTCAAATATTTTTGGATCCCCACCTTTGGGGCATGTAGAAGGCTCAGGCTTCCTGTACACCTTGTGATTGGGTAGGGCTGTGGGACTGCCTGACAAGTGAGTCATAAGCAGAAATGACATGTGTCACCTTCAGGCCAGAATGCTCAAATGTTAAAGGGAAACACTCCAGGTTTAGCAAAGGGACCACCAACATTGGAAATGACATGACTGAGTGATAAGAAGTAGAGATCTTCTGCTAACCATAAATGGAAATATGGATTAGAGAGAAGCAGACATGTACTGTTTTAAGCCACTAAACATTAGCCACTAGCCATTGGTTAGTACAGATAAAAAAAAAACACTCACAGAATAGAAGTGAATGGGAAAATAGGGTAAAAATGTGTCCTATATGTATGAAATCAATTTTGTGTGTGTGGGGAAAATAATGTAACAAATATACACACAAAGAAATCCCCTCCCCCAACCCACCTGCATATTGTTTTTACCTCTGGGTGTTGAGACTATAGAATTTTAGATTCTTTATATATTTTTTCCGTTTTTCTAGAATAAATGCATATTATTTTGTAATTACAAAGTCTACTTTTTAACTCTTTGTGATAATAATTTATAATGGTAAAATTTATGTAAAATTTCAGTCTGTGAATATGTAAATAAAATAACCTTTCTTTATTGTTATGCATTTAAGTTAGTTATAGATTTCCAGTGTTTTCTTCAGACAATAATTATCATTGTTTCTAATTCCAACCCAGCAACTCAATTGTTTCTGTAGAATTGACAGTATAATTAATTACTCAATAGTTATGGATATTTTAGGCCTACATATATGCTATTAAACACTCTCCTTAATGGTTGTATCAATTACACTTTTATCAGTAGGAGCACTCATTCTTCTACCAAAAATGATAGTATTGAATGTGTTTTTCCTTTTGTAAAATTTATAATTTGAAAGGAAAATCTTCTAAACATATTTTTAAAATTTAATCTGTCTTAGGGTGTCCATGGGAAATCACTAATATTATATTTATTTAAAATGTATTGTGGATGGCTCTGAGGACCTACTGCACATGACCAATGCCTACATGAGCTACCTGTGCATCAACTGCATGAGTGTGACATCACCTGAGCTCATCTTCGTGTTTAACAAGACAAGTTCATTGATGACATTTTGGATCCTGAGGCAATGCCAAATTGCTGTAAAAGATGTAAATATTTACACTCAATTTCTGTATTTGTGTGGATTGATAACCAAACAGTTCATGCATCAGTATCAGGTTGTGGCTCATACTTGAGTAGCACTGATTTGTATTTTCTTAATTTTAATTAAGTAGCTAGTGTATTCTCAAATCTAACTTTTATTTTATTTTCGGCAAATTGTCTCTTCATGAACTTGACTCCTTTATTCATAGTTCCTATCACCTGTATGAGTTTGACATCATTAAGGCTATTTACCTTTTCAAATGTCTGTACATATTATGTGTTTGTGGATTCTTTTTTATAACTCATCTTTTAAATTTTTAAAATTTTTGTTTTAATAGTTTTTGGGGAAAAGGTGGTGTTTGATTGCCTGGAAAAGTTCTTTAGTTGTGATTTCTGACATTTTGGTGCACCCATCAGCCAATCGGTTTGCTATGTACTCAATGTACAGTCTCGTATCCCTCACTCCCCTCTCATCCTTCCCCCAGAGTCCCCAAAGTCCATTATATCATTCTTATGCCTTTGCGTCCTCATAGATTAGCTCCTGCTTATAAGTGAGAACATACAATGTTCGGTTTTTCATTCCTGAGTTACTTCGCTTAGAGTAATGGTCCCCAACTCCATACAGGTTGCTGTGAATGTCATTATTTTGTTTCTTTTTATGGCAGAGTGGTATTCACAGTATTTTATATATATATATATAGAGAGAGAGAATAGTATATATAGTATATATGTGAATACTATATATACTATTCATTTTCTTTATCCACTCACTGGTTGATGGGCATTTAGGCTTGTTTCATATTTTTGCAATTGCAAATTGTACTGCTATAAACATGTGTGTGCAAGTGTATTTTTCATATAACAGCTTCCTATCCTCGGGGTAAATACCCAGTAGTGGGATTGCTGGATCAAATGGTAGTTCTACTTTTAGTTATTAAGGAATCTTCATACTGTTTTCCATAGTGGATGTATTAATATTATTTTATATCCCACCAGCATGTGAAAATGTTCCCTTTTCACCACATCCATGCCAATACCTGTTTTTTTTTTCTTTTTTTTTTTCTGTTATTGGCCATTCTTGTAGGAATAAGTAGTTTTGATTTGCATTTCCTTGATAATTAGTGATGTTGAGCATTTCTTCATATGTGTCCTGGTCATTTGTACATCTTATGAGAATTGTCTATTCATGTTCTTAGCTCACTTTTTCATGGGATTATTATTTTTTTTTCTAGCTAATTTGTTTGAGTTCCTTGTAGATTAAGTCCTTTGTTGGATGCATAGTTTGCAGACATTTTCTCCCATTCCTTGGGTTGTTTGTTTATTCTGCTGATTATTTCCTTTGCAGTGCAGATTTTTTTTTTTTAGTTTAATTAGGTCCCTTCTATTCATTTTTGTTTTTGTGGCATTTGCTTTTGGGTTCTTGGTCATGAACACTTTGCCTAAGCCAATGTCTAGAAGAGTTTTGCTGATGTTGTCTTCTAGATTTTTTAGGGTTTCAGGTCTTTGATCCATCTTGAGTTTATTTTTGCATAAGGCAAGAGATGAGGATCCAATTTCATTCTTCCACATGTTGTGTGCCAATTATCCTAGCACCATTTGTTGAATAGTGTTTTCTTTCCCTGCCTTATGTTTTTTTGTTTGCTTTGTCAAAAATCAGTTGGCTGTAAGTATTTGGCTTTATTTCTGAGTTCTTTATTCTGTTGCATTGGTCAAATTTCTCTCAGGAATATACTTTTAATTTTTTCCTTGTTTTAATTAAGTATAATCCCACACACAAACCAGCTGTATTGTATGGCATCTTATTATTAGTTGAACTTAATTGGCATCTTTCTTCTGAAGAGCAATGGGTAGGGTCAAGAATTTATCATTCTATTCATCCACTCATAAGCATTTATGACTCTGACAGGCAACATGCCAGGAACTACAATTTCCAATATGAATTTAGCAAATTCAGCATGGGAAGTACAATTTCAAAAAGATGAATTCAGTAAATTTAGCATGGGTCTTGCTCTGTAATGTAAACAGAGAGTGGAAAAGTCAGTCATTCTGTGATAGTATATGTCCTACCATAAGTGGAAGTATAGTTGGCCACCGGGAAATACTGGAAAAGTTACCTTCATTTTTCTTGGAGAGGTCGGGAAAAAATCCAGTGGGAAGTTTATGTTGCTGCTGCATCTTGAAAGTTAAGTAGACAACGAGAAGAGAATGCAACTAAGGCTGGGAGAATGACATTGGACGGTTGCAGAGGTAAGACATAGCACAGGGACTTTAGGAAATATTTTCACTGGGATCGAGTATAATTTACACAAAAGAATGGGAAACAGGAGTGGAAAGGTAGGCACGAGGAAGAGTGTAATAGGCCTCGCATGCCATACTAAGAATATTAACTTTTCTCCAGTCTTGGGGGAATTATGGACAGATGACTGATATTTCCACCCACAATTAATCCAGAAACAGCCCTGTTTTGACAATACCCCAGCCTTCCTCCACCTTTGATTTTCATGTCAGGGTGGGATCCAGAAAGCTGAAAGTCTCTTTCCAAACTTGATTTGGAGACATGAATTTCACACAAACACAACACTACTCTCCTATCTGCATGGAGCAGGGTTGGGGGAGCAAAGCCGCTGATCTCTTTACAGATTATGTGAGAAGGCAAATCTGAGATGGCTTTCCTCTGCATCGCTGTGTCTTGAAATGTGAAAATGTAAATCACTTTGAAAGCATGTTAAAAAGGAGGATTTATGCACTCTTTCCCAGACTCACTGAATCAGGACCTTTGGGAGATAATTGAAATAAACATTTTTCAAAATTTTCTTAGCCAATCTTTAAGTATAATAAAATTTGACAATCACTATGCTTATGTCCTTTAAAAATAAAAACTTTACTTTTTAGAACAGATTTGTGTTTACCAAAAAATTACAAAGATAGTATAGTGAGTTTCTGTATACCCTAAACACGGTTTCCTCTATTACTAACATCTTATGTTAGTATGGCATATTTGTTACAATTCATGAACCAATACTGATACATTGAGGATGATGATAATGATGATGATGATGATTGTTCTTGTAATGTTATCGTTACTATTAACATGAGTCCATGCTTTGTTCAGATTTCCTTGGTTTGTAGCTAATGTTCTTATTCTGTTCCAGAATTGCATCCAGGATACTACGTCATATTGAGTCATTGTGTCTTCTTAAGCTGCTGTTGGCTGTGACAGTTTCTCTTTCTTGTTTTTATGACATAGACAATTTTGAGGTGTCAGGCATTTTTTAGAATGTCTCTTACTGGGGATTTGTATGATTTTTTCATGAATAGACTGATATTATGGATTTTTGGGAAAAGACTACAGAGATTAATTCTGGTCCACATCACATCATATCAAGCATACATACTGCTAACATGATATAACTGTTGAAGTTGACCTGAAAAGCCTGGCTGAGGTAGTGTTTGCCAGGTCTCACCACTGCAAAGTTACTCTTCCTTTCCTTTCCATGTTACTCTTTGGAAGGAAGTAAGTATACACAGGCCACATTTAAGGAGTGGAGGTTTATGCTCCACTTCCTTACAGGTAAAATACCTACATAAATTACTTAGAATTCCTCATATGCAAAATTCATATTTTCTTATTTATTAAATTTATTCAGTCATTTGATTATGGACTCATGGATATTTATTTTGCACTTTGGGCTGTCATCCTGTACTACTGCATTTACCTTGTCACTCAGATTGTTCCAGTTTTCACTACTGGAAGTTCTTACAATTGGCTCTTGTATTGGTTTCGTATATTTTCATCGTTATGCATTTTTTTACTTTTTATTTTTGAGCGCTTTCTTATTTTCAGGTACTTCAATAGGGCCCTAACCACACAAAAGGATAATACTAGAAGTTCACAGTGCAGAATCATCCTTTCAATTGGGGAGGAAAACCCACAGTAATTTTTTAAGGTTATAATTAGATTTAACAGCATTAGGATTCTAATAAGCAAGTTAAATCAGAAACCTTGAGACAATTATAAACATTGTATGGATATTTTGGAACTCTAGTATTAAGATTATAAATAAATATTAGCTCACATCTACAAGATAATCCAGGCTCATTTTGCATATTTCTTGTCCTAGCCCTAAAATCAGTCATGTCTCCAAGAACCCCTGATTCTTTTTGTTGGAAAATGGTATCAGAAACCGAGATCTAATCAGGTTGCCACTAGGACGTTACTGTTTATAAAGCCTCTCAGAAGACAGAGCCAGAAGACATCTGTGTGCTTATTAAGCAATGTACAACATATATCTATAAATATTTCTATATGGAAGCAGTATCTATAGGAAGCTAAACATGAGTTCATACTGTGATCATCAACTCTAATCTATTACCACATGAATCATTCTAACCTGCTTCCCTTGCCTATGTCTAAATTCTTACTCCAACAGAAAAAAACAGGGTCTCAACATCAACCATCTACTTACTTCATTTTAAAAATCTAGTGTACATCTATAGCATTACTAGAATTGTTATCCCATACCCACATGGGAAATAGTTTATCAACTAGAGTACAGTGCTTATGTACAGTCATTTTTTGCAATCTGAGACTCTGCTGATTTCTAAAATTACTTAGGTCAGCATCTTTTTTCTTCACCCTCTTCAGTGAAGTGTTCCATCCATTTGTAAGGCAGTTAGATTGTTTGTAATAGTCTGAATTTCATTTTGAGATCCCTGACCTGCCAAAATTGTTTTAATTGGCACACGTTATTCTTTGTTCTATTCACTTTTTTAATGAGGTGAACTTCACAGATATAAAATTAACCATTTAAACGTGAATGATTTAGTGGCATTCAACACATTCACAATGTTGTGTAACCACCTCTAACTAGGTCCAGAACATTTTTATCACCCCTAAAGATATGATGTCTTTATATGCCTTTGGTATCAGGGGAATTTTGATATCATAGAAGGAGGTAGAAAGTGTTTCCTTCTTTTCTATTTTGGTTAGTGTTTGAGAAAAATGGATTTTAATTCTTTAAATGTATTTTGGAATTCATCAGTAAAGCCATTTGGTCCTGGAATTTTCTTTGTTAAGAGGTTTTTAATTATTGGTTTAATATTTTTACTTGTTATAGTTCTGTTATGATGTTATATTTCTTCTTGAGCCAGCAAAGGTAATTTGTATTTCTAGGATTTATCTGTTTTTTTTTTCTGTTATTTAATTTGTTGTAGTAATGTCCCCACTTTCACTTTTAGTTTTAGCTATTTGTGTATCCTCTTTTGTTCTTCTATTTAGCTAAAGTCTCATCATTTTGTTGAGTTTTTCTAAGTACCAGCTTTTGTTTTAGCTGAATCTCTACTGCTTTTTTATTTTGTTTACCTCTTTTAATCTTTATTTCCTTTCTTCTCCTAACTTTGGGTTACCTTTGATATTTGTTTTCTAATTCATTAAGGTGTAGTATTAGGTTGTTAATTTAAAATCATTCTTTTATAAATGTATGTCCATAACTATAAAATTCTTACTTAGCCCTGCTTTTGCTGCATCTCATTACTGTGGTATGTTAAGTTTTATTTGCATTTGTCCCAAGGTATTTTCCTTTTTATTTATTTTTTTTCTGTGCATGGTGGCAGGCACCTGTAATCCCAGCTACTCAGGAGGCTGAGGCAGGGGAATCACTTGAACCCAAGAAGCAGAGGCTGCAGTAACCTGAGATCACACCACTACTCTCCAGTCTGGGTGACAGAGCAAGTCTCCATCTCAAAAAAAGAAAAAAAGTGAATTTTTTATCTGTCAACTTCTCTCCATTCTCAATACAATTAACTGATTCAAATTGCCACTACCTCTCACTTAGATTATTGTCACAGCCTCCCAAAAGATCTTACCACGGTGATACCTGCCCTCATCCAACCATCCATTTTTTTATCCTAGAGCCCAAGTTCTCATTTTTTTAATGCAATTCACTTCACTATTTTTTTTTTAAGAAAAAGGAAGAAAGAGAGAAAGAAGAAAAAAAAAAGAATGAAGAAGAGGAAGAAAAAGGAAGAGAAAGAGTGAGAGAGAGTGGGAATATTGCTTTATTGCCCAGGCTAGAATGCAGTCTAAAAATGGGAATTGAAAACCTCTTTTATGCCAATAATTGTGCTTAACAATGGAGACAGGAAGGAATAAGGGAAGAAAATAACAAACAAGCAGTCAACCAATATTTCATTTAAACCTATGAAATGCTATGCAATTATTGAGGAGTGATTTACTTGCAATTATGTAGTCACTTTTGGAATAGGTGTGATATGGTACTGATAAGAATGTATGTTTTGTGTATTTGAAGTGGAGAGTTCTATAAATGTTTATTAAGTTTACTTGTTCCGGGTCTGAATTCAAGTCCTGGATATCCTTGTTAATTTTCTATCTTGTTGATCGCTCTAATATTGACAATGTGAAGTTACAGTCTCCCACTATTATTGTGTGGGAGGCTAAGTCTCTTTATAAGTCATTAAGAACTTGTCTTATGTATCTGGGTGCTCCTGTATTGGGTGCGTGTATATTTAGGATCGTTAGCTCTTCTTCTTGCATTGATCCTTTTACCATTATGTAATGTCCTTCTTTGCCTCTTTTGATCTTTGTTGCTTTAAGGTCTAATTTATCAGAGGTGAGAATTGCAACTCCTGCTTTTTATTTATTTATTTATGTTTGCTCTCTATTTGGTTGGTAAATCGTCCTCTGTCCCTTTGAGTCTTTGTGTATAGTTGCATGTGAGATGGGTCTGGATACAGTGTACTGATGGGTTTTGGCTTTTTATCCAGTTAATAATATATATGAGTTTAATACTGCCATTTGATGCTAGCTGGATATATTTTTGGAAAGGCTGATACTGGTTGTTCGTTTATATGTGTAGTGCTTCTTTCAGAAGCTTCTGCAAAGCAGGCCTGGTGATGGTAAAATCTCTTAAGTACTTGCTTGTTTGCAAAAGATTTTATTTTTCCTTCACTTTTGAAGCTCAGTTTGGCTGGATATGAAATTCTGGGTTGAAAGTTCTTTTCTTTAAGGATGTTGAATATTGGCCCCCACTCTTTTCTGGCTTGTAGGGTTTCTGCTGAGAGATCTGCTGTAAGTCTGATACGCTTCCCTTTGTGGGTAACCTGACCTTTCTCTCTAGCTGCTCTTAGTATTTTCTCCTTCATTTCAACCCTAGTGAATCTGATGATTATGAGTGTATCATTTAGTTTCCACATATTTGTGAATGTTCTAGTTATTCTTCTATTATTGACTTCTAGCTTCACTTCATCATGGTCAGAGAATATTCTTTGTATAATTTCAGTCTTTTAAAATTTATTGAGACTTGTTTTGTAGCCTAATATATGGGCTATTTTAGCTAATGTGCCATATACACTTGAAAAGAATATGTATTCTTCTGTTTTTTGGGTGAAGTGTTCTGTCAATGTCTGTTAGGTCTAGTGTTGTTCAAGTCTTCTATTTCCTACTGATCTTCAGTTATTTTGTTGTATGTATTATTAAAAGTTGAGTATTGAAATCTCTATTATTGTGTAATTATGTTTTCTAGCTTTAATTCTGTCGATGTGTGCATATACTCAACTTCTCTGTTCTTTCATGTGTGTAATGTTTATATCTTCTTGATAAATTGACCTTTTTATCAATATTTGTATATTGATATTTGTTTCTTATAATTCCTTTTGAGTTAAAGTCTGTTTTGTCCAATACTATTACTGTATAACCACCCAACTCTCTTCCGGTTACTCTTTGAAAGGAATGTCCTTGTATATCTTTTTAATTTCAATATATTTATATCTTTAAAACTAAAGTGAACTTCTTGTAGACAGCATAGTTGTTGGATCATATTTTTTAAATCCATTTTGTTATATGTCTGCCTTTTGATTGGAGAGTTTAATCCATTCACACATAATATATTTGTTTGAGGAAGGATTTACTTCTGCCATTTGGGTATTTGTTTTCTGTATGTTTTATACCTTCTTTATTCTTTGTATCCTCCATTTGTCTTGTTTGTGTTTCATTGATTACTTAGAGGGTATTGTTTTCATTTCCTTCTCATTTCCTTTTGTGCATATTTTTAGGAAATTTTCTTAGTGATTATCATAAACATAATTAAAGTCATAAATTTATGATAATATTACTTAAATTTTTACACATTTGCTTCAATAGCATACAATAACTAAATTAATATACAGTTCCATTCCCTGCCTTTACAGTTGCTTTCACAAATTACATTGTTGGATATTCTGTGGCTATTAGCATAAATTTATAGTTATGTTTATTTATTCGTCTTTTAAAATCATATAGGAAATATTATAGAAAGAGGAGTTTCAATCCAAAATGCGGTAATAAAGACTTTCATATTTATCTATGCAGTTATTTATATCCAATTTCTATATTTCTTTCCTTTTTCTGACACCTGGTGTAACCATGTGGCCTGTTTTATTATTATTTTAAATTTGTATTTTTCCTTAGGTGATTGGGGTACAGGTGGTGTTTGCTTACATAAGTAAGTTATTTAGTAGTGATCTGTGAGATTTTGGCATGCCCGTCACTCCAGCAGTATACACTGCAGCTTATCTGTAGTCTTTTATCCCTCACCCCGCCCCCACCCGTTCCCCCAAGTCACATTGTATTCATTCTTATGCCTTTGAGTCCTCATAGCTTAGCTCCCACATATTGGTGAGAACATAAGAACATACAATGTTTGGTTTTCCATTCCTGAGTTACTTCACTGAGAATAATAGTCTTCAATCTCATCCAGGTCACTGAAAATACCATTAATTCATTCCTTTTTATGGCTGAATGGTATTTCATCAGATATATATATATACCACAATTTATTTATCCACTCATAGATTGATGGGCATTTGTGTTGATGCCACAATTTTGCAATTGCAAATTGTGCTGCTATAAACAAACATGCCTGTGCAAGTATCTGTTTTGCATACTGACTTCCTTTCCTCTGTGTAGATACCCAGTAGTGGGATTACTGGATCAAATGGTAGTTCTACTTTTAGTTCTTTAAGGAATCTTTACACTGTTTTCCTTAGTGGCTGTACTAGTTTACATTCTCACCAGCAGTGTACAAGTGTTCCCTGATCACTGCATCCATGCCAACCAACATCTACTGTTTTTTGATTTTTTGATTATGGCCATTCTTGCAGGAGTAAGGTAGTATCACATCATGGTTTTGATTTGCATTCCCTTGATCATTATTTTTTCATATATTTGTTGGCCATTTGTATATCTGCTTTTGAGAATAGTTTATTCATGTCTTTAGCCCACTTTTTGATGTGATCGTTTGTTTTGTTTTTTCTTTTCTTTTTCTTTTTTTTTAGAGACAGAGTCCTGCTCTGTCACCCAGGCTGAAGTACAGTGGTGTGATCTCAGCTCACTGCAACTTCTGTGTCCCGGGTTTGAGCGATTCTTCTGCTTTAGCCTCCTGAGTAGCTGGGACTACAGGGGTGCACCACCATACCTGCCTATTTTTTGTATTTTTAGCAGAGATGTTGTTTCACCATATTGGCCAGGCTGGTCTTGAACTCGTCATCTGTCTGCCTCAGGCTCCCAAAGTGACAGGATTACAGGTGTGAGCCACCATGCCTGGCTGTTTGTTTTTTTCTTGCTGATTTGTTTGAGCTCATTGTAGATTCTAAATATTAGCTCTTTGTCAGATGTATAGATTTCAAAGGTTTTCTCGCATTCTGTGAGTTGTATGTTTACTCTGCTGACTGTTCCTTTTGCTGTGAAAAGCTCTTTAGTTTAATTAAGTCCCAGCTATTTATCTTTGTTTTTATTGCATTTGCTTTTGGGCTTTTAGTCATGAAATTCTTGCTCAAGCCAACGTCTAGAAGGGGTTTTCCAATGTTATCTTCTCGAGTTTTTAGTTTCACGTCTTAGATTTAAGGCCTTAATCCATCTTGAGATGATTTTTGTATAAGGTGAGAGATGAGGATCCAGTTTTATTCTCCCACATGTTCCTAGCCAGTTAACTCAACACATGTGTTGTCATAGTACAAGTTCTATGACTGTTTTGTAGCATTCTGCTGTGAATCCATCTGGCCCTGGACTTTTTCTGTTGGTAACTTTTTAATCACCATTTCAATCTTGCTGCTTGTTATTGGTTTGTTCAGGGTATCTGATTTAAGCTAGGAGGTTAGTATTTTTCTGGGAATTTATCTATCTCTTCTAGGTTTTCTAGTTTATGTGTGTAAAGGTGTTCATAGTAGCCTTGAATGATCTTTTGTATTTCTATGGTGTCAGTTGTAATATCTCCCATTTTATTACTTATTGAGGTTATTTGGATTTTCTCCCTTCTTTTCTTGGTTAATCTTGGTAGTGGTCTGCCAATTTTATTTATCGTTTCAAAGGAGTAGCTTTTTGTCTCATTTATCTTTTGTATTTTGTGTTTGTTTCAATTTCACTTAGTTCAGCTCTGATCTTGGTTATTTCCTTTCTTCTGTTGGGTTTGGGCTTGCTTTGTTCTTGTTTCTCTAGTTTCTTGAGGTGTGACCTTAGAATGTCAGAGTGTGCTCTTTCAGTCTTTTTGATGTAGGCTGAACATCAAAGAGAACTTTCCTCTTTGCATCACCTTTGCTGTATCCCAGAGGTTTTGATAGGTTGTATCACTATTGTCATTCAGTTTGAAGAAGTTTTTAATTTTCATCTTGATTTTGTTTTTGATGCAATGATCACTCCGGAGCAGGTTATTTAATTTCCATGTATTTACATGTTTTTGAAGGTTTCTTTTGGAGTTGATTTTCAGTTTACTCTACTGTGGTCTGAGAGAGTACTTGATATAATTTCAATTTTCTTAAATTTATTGAGGCTTGTTTTTGTGGCCTATCATATGGTGTGGCCTATCATATGGTCTATCTTGGAGAAAGTTCCATGTGCTGTTAAATAGAAGGTATGTTCTGTGGTTATTGGATGAAATGTTCTGTATATATCTGTTAAGTATTTTTTTGTTGTTCCAAGGTCTAGTTTAAATCCATTGTTTCTTTGTTGACTTTCTGTCTTGATGAACCTGTCTAGTGCTGTCAGTGGAGTATTGAAGTCCCCCACTAGCATTGTGTCTCATTTCTTAGGTCTATTAGTAATTGATTTATAAAATTGAGAGCTCCAGTGATAGGTGCACACATGTTTAGGATTGTGATATTTTCCTGTTGGACAAGGCCTTTTACCATTATATAATGTCCCTTTTTGTCTTTTTAAACTGCTATTACTTTAAAGTTTGCTTTGTCTGATATTAGAATAGCTACCCCTGCTCACTTTTGGTGTTCATTTGCATGAGATGCCTTCTTTCATCACTTTACTTTAAGTTTATGTGAGTCCTTATGTGTTAGGTGAGTCTCTTGAAGGCAGCAGATAGCTGATTTGTGAATTCTTATTCATTCTGTGGTTCTGTATTTTTTAAGTGGAGCATATAGGCCATTTACATTCAATGTTAGTATTGAGGTGTGAGGTACCATTCCATTCACTGTACTATTTGTTGCCCGTGTACATTGGTTTTTTATTTTTTGTTTTCACTTTTTAAATTGTATTTTTGTTTTGTAGGTCCTGTGAGATTTATGCTTTAAAGAGGTTCTGTTTTGATGTGTTTCAAGGATTTTCTTTCAAGATTTAGAGCTCTTTTTAGCAGTTCTTATAGTGATGGCTTGAGAGTTGTGAATTCTCTCTGCATTTGTTTGTCTGAAAAAGACTGTATCTTTCCTTCATATATGATGCTTAGTTTCACTGGATACAAAATTATTGGCTGATAATTGTTTTGTTTAGGAGGCTGAAGATAGGGTCCCAGTCCTTTCTAGCTTGCAGGGTTTCTGCTGAGAAATCTGCTGTTAATCTGATAGATTTTCCTTTACAGGTTACTTGGTGTTTTTGT
Organism: Aotus nancymaae; assembly: GCF_030222135.1. Taxonomy (NCBI): domain Eukaryota; kingdom Metazoa; phylum Chordata; class Mammalia; order Primates; family Aotidae; genus Aotus; species Aotus nancymaae. The sequence goes on along the minus strand of NW_026988412.1, from coordinate 3,621,774 downwards.
CTCACAGCTGTTAAGATGTTTTCCTTGATCTTAACTTTAGATAATCTGATGACACTGTGCCTAGGCAGTGATCTTTTTGCAGTGAATTTCCCAGGTGTTCTTTTGTGCTTCTTGTATTTGGATGTCTAGGTCTCTAGCAAGGCTGGGGAAGTTTTCCTCAATTATTCACCCAAATATGTTTTCCAAACTTTTAGATTTTTCTTCTTCCTCAGCACACCAATTATTCTTAGGTTTTGTCACTTAACATAATCCCAGACTTCTTGGGGGCTTTGTTCATATTTTTTAATTTTTTTACTTTGTCTTCATTGGATTGGGTTAATTCAAAGACCATGTCTTTGAACTCTGAATTTCTTTCTTCTACTTATTCAATTTTATTGCTGAGACTTTCCAGAGCATTTTGCATTTCTATAAGTTTGTTCAATGTTTTCTGAAGTTTTGATTGGTTTTTCTTTATGCTGTCTATTTGTTTGAATATGTCTTCCTCCACTTGTATTATTTTTTTGGATTTCTTTGCAGTGGGCTTGGCTTTCTCTGGTGCCTCCCTGATTAGCTTAATAACTAACTTCCCAAATTCTTTTTTAGGTAAATCAGGGATTTCATCTTGGTTTGGATCAATTGCTAGTGGAGGTTATGCCATAATGACATCCAAAGTGAGCTTCTAAAGACAATACAATTTCTGCTCGGCTCTCCATTAGGACACTCATCCTTGAAGCCCAGAACCCTGGTATGTAAGTAAGCCCAGGACAGCTGGAGGGGCTCACATGGAGAGTGACTGAGGTCCCAGGCCCTCAGTCCTGAAAGAGCTCCCAGCCCACAGCCAGGACTAACTTGCCAGGTATGTTAGAGCCATCTTAAGAGTGGATCTTCCAGCCCCCATTGGAACTGTAGCTGATACTCCATTGGCGGGTAAGTCTTCTACACCAAGCCCTGCCAAAATTGTACATTTCGAAGCAAAATATGACTGTGTTTCTGAGTCACTTGCTTTTATAGTGGCTTGTTACACAGCAGCAGATAATTCAGTCACTGAGTCTTAAATGTTCAAGTGAAATCTCTGATTTTTAAACAGCGACTACTTCCAAATTTAAAACTATCTTCTGTAAGGATTTGAATGGTTCCAAACATATAGAACTGACAAATACTCAAAGTGATGGATACCTCAAATACCCTGACTTTATCATTACACATTCTATGTGTATAACAAAATATCACATGTACCCATAAATATGAATACCTATAAATATAAGTATGTAAAATATTATGCGTTTAATACAAAATAAAGAAATAAATGCCTGCTGTGAGTTATGTAAAAACATATTCATCTTATTTTCAGCCTTCTGGCCACAGTCTACATGGGGTATCTCAATTAATTGTCACAATAATGCTGCCAGGTAGTTGCTGTATCTTCATTTTTTTTAGACAATCCCCAAATCAGTGAATGAACTAGTTCAGAGTCACACCACCAGTAAGAAGTAGAGTCATGATCTGAACTCAGCAAAATCTGTCTGCTTTTTTCCACATCATACCATGGTTTTAAGCTTAATATATAAGACAGATTATTTCTTGCTTCATCTAGTCATCCTATTTCTGCGCTATTTAGAAATAGTTCCAAAGCGATTTAGTTTCTTGCACTTTTGTATCCTGTTGCTGCTGTTTTCTTTTTCTTACACTTCATTTCACTTGAACTCCTCACCTCCAGCTATATTTATTCTCTTGGATTCCAAAAAGAAAATGATTATAAACCGAAAAAGGTAGCAATGATCCTTTCCCCAGGGGATTTCCCCAGGGCTATAGCGAAGTGCCAGTTTTGTTTAGAAGGGACATATAACCATTGGAGACCAAGTGAGATTGGCACTTGTCCCTAGCCAATCCACATAGCACGAGTTGCTATTCACGCCTTCAGTACTGCCATTTTGCAAGGTGTTTTGTTTTTCTTAGTCATTCTTTATAACCAATTATTATTGCCCTGATCCTCTTTGCTACAAAAGTTCAGTAGAGATGGGACCTGCAGAGTCAATATTTGGATGTCTGTGTCTGTGCATCTTTTTGGCCGTAAATGCAAGAGACAAGAAGCAGTGTTTTTCTATTTGGAAATACATTTCTCTTTGGAAATCCATTTGGAAAAGGAAAGAGGAAAGAGATGTTAAGAGCCACCATTATTTCCTAGGTGATTATAAAACAAGAAAGAAAAGAAAAGAAAAGAAAAGCCTACTGTTATTTTTTAGACAACAATCTTAACCTTGGAACAAATCCAACTGAATCAAGAAAGCAATTTATGCTTTAAATCTGGTATAATAGCTAGGTTTTCAGGTGAATGGTCTTAATTTTTATGTTAACAACTATTTAGATAACTGTGTTTTTTTCTTTAGTGAATTCTATTCCTGGCTAGTACAGGTCTGAAACATTTTTAAAATAAATTTATGTAAAATCTGATTTGTAACTTTTAAACCTACTAAGTGTAGCTTATATTATTATGCTGCAATTGTATGCACATGACCATGGGGCATGATTTCCTGAACTGGCTAGGAGATAGGGACACAGAATTTTTGACTCAGTTCCATTGCTTTAACCTGGGAGAAAATTCCAACATCCATGGAACTCTGATTTTCTGCTTGTAATACATGGAGTGTAACAGCTGAGCCACAGGCTATTTTGAGAATAGAACAAAAAGATATAAATATGTCAGTCAATAAAATTCTACCAAGCAAAGAGCCTTTAAATTCAAAGCACTATTGATGTTTTTAAATTATTTTCTCTGAAAAACATAATATCAGAAGTTATTTAACTTCTCCATTATTTATAACATAGTCACCACTTTAGAAATAGGAGACTTAATTATCTGAATTGTCCAAAATCAACTTAAATTATGCTCAGAGAACCATAGTATCTTAAGCAGTAAGAGATTTTGGAAAAAACAATATTAAAAAAATAAAAGGTTATTGTGTGGCCAGATAAGTTTGTGAAGTGCCTGAGCATACACCATTGTAATAAAATGTATTAATGCTCAGTAAATATCCATTCTCTTCTATCTCTAATCTGTAAGAAAAGCTATTTCCCCACCTATTGTTATTGGGCTTGGTCATGTGACTTACTTTGACCAATAAGAATGTGAGTGGACATATATATACCAGTCTAAGCAGAGAATTTAACCCAAGTCAAACATACGTTTGGCTCAGCCACCTCACTTCTGCCCACTGTCCTAAGAGGAGTTTTCTCCAGGTGAGCACTGTGGCTTCAACCTGGGTCCCAGAAGGACAAACATGTGCTCTATATTTACATGACCTATAGTTGCCAGCTGAGCCAACACAGAGGAGTTATGAAAAATACATGATAGTTGGAAGCTACTGAGACTTGGAGTTTTTTATTATACAGCATTTTCATAGCCAAAGCTGATTAATTCATACATTAAGCATCTTCTTAACCACAAGACTTCCAGGGCATTCAATATGCTGATGTCCTTTACAGATCTCAAAATTAATTGGCCCTAGACTTACATATTCTGCAGAAACACTGACTTAAAAATAACATTTTTAGAGTAGCATTTTTTTAAGGCCACATGATGTCTTTTCAAAAGCAGATGATTAAGTTTACAATCTTCACACCACTCAATAATGGATGTAGTTTTATTGTGTAGTGACATCCATTCTTCTAGGCTGCTGATATAAATTAGTGGTCCAAGCATTCACTTTGGAATCATACAAGCCTTAATTTAAATTGTAGCCCCATCACTGAAGAGATAAGAGATCTTGGGAATTCATGTATGTTCTCCAAGATTTAATTTCCTTCTGGCAAAATTAGGATCATAATATTAATAGTAGCTACATTATAAAATTATGAAGATTAACCGAAATATACAATAAGCTTAGCACAATGTCTGACAGAGAGCATAAGCTCAAGAAATGGTAGCTGATATTATTATTTCTAGAGGTCCATGTCCATAAAACCCTTTATAGAGAAATTGGAAGTAATAAAATAGAGTTAAGGAACCATGGGACACATTGATTTTAATCAAAGAACAGATTACTTAGGAGAAAATGCCCCTCCACTTCATTTTTTTTTCTGTTTTGACTGAACTCATCTATTTTCCAAATAACTTTTTTGTATTACTGAATTAAAATTTTCAGTATTTTATATATTACCGAATTAAAATTTTCCTAGTCTCCACTCTTCTTCACAAACCTTCTCCACTCCCTCATCCCAAAGTAGAAATGTGGGAAGACAGAAACAGTTGCTGTTCTGTCTGCATTTTATTTACTTGAGTCGGGGAAGCCACCCTGTCCCTGATCTCTGGAGGCTTCCAGGGCTTCACATTTCCACAAAGCAGCTGCTCAATTCAAGTTAGCAGTTTCTGTTCCCACTACAAATCCCAAAGTCAGAGCTGAAATTTTGAATCACATGGGAAGTGTCAATGTTTCAAAGCATGACGTAGAGCTTCCCTAACCCCTGCTATGACTACTCTGCTTTCAGTGTTGGAAAGGAAATGATCTTTTAAAAGGTGGAATATGCAAAAGGGGAAAACAGTCTCCTCTGGCTTTTCCTGGGAGGGTTTGAGGCATTTCCCCAAAGAGCCCTGCTAACTCTGTGACCTTTCAAGATTCGTTAACTGTGCCAGAGAAGGAAATGTACCTGCAATTGCTCATTGGGGTAATATTTAAGTGAAGCCCGGATTTCAAGCTCAATTTAAGTGCTACATTTTGATATTTTTTTTTTTTAAGAAGAAAGATTTGCCTGTAAAAATGCTACTTTTCTTATACAAAGATCTATAAACATGCTTTGACAACTTTTGAAATTGATTAAAAGTGGGCTTATATTTCTAAATGAAGATGCCTTGAGTCAGGATGAGTAAGCTAAGAAAATCTATTCATTTTAGATATATGTTAACTATCCTTACTGTGCATTGAAATTATCAATAATTTCCAGTTATTTGTTTATATTTTGGCACCATTCTATTCCCCTCCCCCAAAAAACTCCAAACACCAAAAAAATGTAAGCAAATAGTATTGGACATTTTATAAATCTTACACATAGCAATCAGAAGTTTATAAAGTAGATCATTCTGAAGGCAGATATGTTAATCAGTCAAATTATTTAAGAGAAGGAGTCCCAATGTGTGGGAAAATTCAACTCTTTTGAAGAGCTCATTTGTTAACACATTTTTCCATGTCCCCAAAGTGACAAAGGCCAATAAGCACCTGAAAAGATGCTCAGTGTCACTAATCATTAGGAAAATGCAAATCAAAATCACAAGATACCACCTCAAACCATTGGGATGCCTAGTATTAAAAGAAAAACACACACAAAAAAATAGTGGTGAGGATATGGAGAAAGTGGAACCTTCTCATATTACTGGTAGGAAATATGCTTATTGGCCCTTGTCTATCTGCTTTGGGGCTATGTCTATTTAAGTATTTTGCCCATTTCCAAAATTGATACACAGCAGATATACAGATTTTTGGGATTCACATGATAATTTGATACACTTATATAATCAAATCAGAGTAACTGGGATATTCATTATCTTAAATACTTACCTTTTCTTTACCCTAGGAGCATTCACATAATTCTCTTCAAGCTATTTTGAAATATACAATAGATTAATATCTGCAGCCATATCACCTGAGTGCGTCTCATCTCATCTGCCCATTTTTTAATTGGGGTCTTTATATTTGTTGTTGTTGAATTAGTAAAAATTGGATTCACAGCTTGATTATGATTAATGTAATTGTCACCTCAAAAATTATAATAAACAGACAAATATTATAAAATGTCATATTTTACTTCATTATTGAAATAATTGTTGAATAAATAGAATACATTTTTATTCAGTAAAGGGAGATTTATTTTTCATGTAGCCTATTCTATATAAATCATATATTTTTCAGTGGAATTCTTAAAAGAAAAAGAGAGTGGAATTCTCTTCTTTCACAGATATTTCTTTTAGACTCCCACTTTTAGCAAATAAAGTCAAGAAAAGTGTTTTCCCGGTATTTTCTCTTTCCTGGTATTTCATCTTTTTCCTGCCTTCTGTTTGCTCACTTCTTCTTGCTGTGAAACATCCGTGTTCCTGGCAGCAAGCTCTTTTCTGTTTGTTTTGGAGATATACCTGCTGGCCTAGCGTGGGTATCATGAAAAATATTACAGGCTCCTCTTAGCCCTGAAATGTCATCACCGTGTCCTGTCCCCAAGCCATACAGCATCCAGCATCCTCATTGGAAGTTTTAAAATAGCACTTACTTGTCAGTGACCCTATGCCAGGCATTAGCCTCAGTATTTTACAGCCACTGGAGTCTTTAATTCTTATAATAACCCTATGTATGCTATTATCATCCCATTTTACAAATGTGGACACTGAGGCACAGAAAAAATAAGTAATTTGCCTGGTGTCATTGCAGCCAGCGAGTGTAGAAGCCAGGGAGCCCGGCTGCCACTGCTCCTCAGCATGGCATGGGGCTGCCTTTGGGATAATTGTCAGATTCCCCTGCTTGGCCTCAGGGGCCTCCATGTCTAGTCTCCCCAAGCGACCTCCAACAGCCTCAACACATGTCAAGCACCCCCACTTCAAAGCAAGCTACCCAGAGGAATTTTTTTTTTTGTGATTTTTGAGTCTTTTCATCTAAGACTATACTTTTATGCTCAAACATAAAACCTGGTAATAAGGTTATTATTATATCCATATCTCAGCTTCCTCCAATTTGCTGTCATCTCTCCTTATTATATTCTTGATTGATGGACTGACACACCATGGAGGCATTGCTGAATTGAAGAGAAGGGACATTGTGGTGGAATTCATTGTGCAGCAGATTGCTACATAACTCTTGTTTCCCGTGAGATGAGAATCACAGTGATAAACCATGAAGACGGCTGTATGTGGCCTTGAACTAAGACCAGAATTCTCAGATAAGTTCCAATTTACCTTGTTTCCAGAGATAAATTAGTAGAAAGGGGTGAAGACGAGAAATATTTGTGAATGATACAGTAATCACAGCTATCGGTTGGTGTCTAGGACACTAAAATGTGAAAGTGTTATGACTAAAAATCCTCTGCTGTCTAATTCATCACAGCTTATATTTGACATTCCCTAAAGTCACTGTGTCCAAAGAGACTATGTTTTTCTAGAATTCCTGTAATGAAGATCTTTGCAAGAGGCCGCAATTCTGAATTTCCCAAACCACAAAGAGGTTTCAATTCTTCCTCTCAATCCCCAACCTTGAACTGAAGCCTCTGGAGAAAGCTCCCAGCTCAGAAGTTTGGACAGGCAATTACCTGTTCTTTTATGAGAGAGAAAAAGTAAGCAGTTTCCAAGAGACAGTAAACACTGGCTCTAAGAATAAGGACCAAACGGGAAAGAGAAACCAGCTGTCAAAAACACAGGAAAGACGTCCAGGTGGGAGAAAAATGTCAAGTAGGTAAAAGTGAGAATGAGAGAAGGTGCAGGCAGACACAGCAAAGAGTTACAGGAAGGATTAATCAGTGACTCAGCAATACGTGCTATTATTATTTGCCTTAAACAGATGAAGAAACTGAGGCACAGGGGAGAGGAAATGCAGGACCACTCAGCATGTGGCCGAGATAGAACGTGAAGAAAGTAGTACTCTAACACCCCACTATGCAGGATGACTTTCAGCACTACTGGTTTCACTGTTGTTCTGGACATAACAGCTGATCCTGTAAGGGAAGGCACAGTTATCATTATTTGCAGGTAATATAACTTAATTTTCAGAAAGCCTGCAAAATCAGTTAAAAATTTAAACCTAATGTTAAAATAGGGTAATGTTGCTAAATATCAAACAAATATAGCAAAGTTACATAGCTTTTCAAGTGCAAGTAATAATTTGTTCAAAGGCATAATTCCAAAGGAAGTATAAATCGCATGACCAAAAAAAAGTCACAAAAACCAAAGGAACAATTTTAAGAATTGATGTGCAAAAGCAAAATACAAAATATAAAATTTACCTGAAGACTATAAAATCTTAGTAATTGGAAAGACATGTCATGTGGTATGGAGGTTAATAGAATATGGCACATCAAGTTTTCATGAACAAATATAGCAGTTTAATACTTTTAATCAAAATCTTGATAAAATTTCTTTTGAAAGCATTAAAGAGAGTTTTCCGGAAAAATACCAGACAAAAATAGGCAGGACTTAAAAAGCAAAACCAAAAACAAAAAATGCTGGGTGTGGCCCCTCCTTGAGGGTTTGTGATGTAACAGGAGTCATAGTAGCAGTAGCTACTGTTTGTAACTGATCTGTGGCTCTTCGGTAAGTTTTCCCATTTCCCTTCAAACAACGTTATGCAGAAGAGACCGTAACTACCCGTTAGGGACAGAGGCCAGAGAGTCTGAGCACATTTTTACCAGCTCACCAACTCAACGGTGGACTTGAGCATAGCGTTCTCTAATTTTAGTACCCACCTGTTTACTCACTGTACTATACACTACAAAAAGCAGAGCAGCGTAGCATTGGTGCACAAATGGTGGATCGATGGACCGAGAATGAGAACCCAGGAATGAATGTGTGTTAGAGGAACCATTGCCTGTCAAGGAATATGATATCATTCAAAGATGACTTACCTATTTAAAAAAATAAAATGTTTTCATATTGTATGACATATTAAAATACATTCCGCTTGGATTAAGGAGTTAAAGCAAAAAAGTAAAACTGAAATTTAAAAAATAAAAACAGAAAAATGCCTGAAAGTCTAATTAATCTCCTGTTGGTGAAGGATTTTCTAAACATAAAAAAAAAATCACAAGGGAAAAGTAATACAAAGATTAGACTACCTGAAATGTCAAAACATTCTTAACTAAATTAAAAGATCATAAATTGGTTAAGATTGCAATGAAATGTATATGCTTAACGTAGGAAGTGTTCATATGTTGTGAAAGAGCTTGTAATATATATCAAGCTTTGTAACATAGATCAAAACTCTTGTCCTGCAATTCCCTAATTCTTCTTCAAAGATTTTATATCAAGGAAAACCATCAGAAACGAGGCAAATGATAAAAAAGGGTCTGCCCAGAAGGAAGCTTTATAACAGCAAACAATATGAAATAATCCGACTGCAGGAGCCAGCTCAATACGGGGAGGGTTTGCCTAATTTTCGAGCATTTCTGATTCATTATGTCACCATTAGCATAGTATGCCCAAAATAAACACATGACATCAAAGATCTCAAGATAAAAATTTCACGTATACGTATGTCTGGAAAAGAGAAAAATACTTGTCAGAATGAGCACTAAACCTTCATTGATGGTTATGGGAGGGAGTGGAATTATAGAACAGACTTAATTTTATGCTTCCTTTTTTCCAGTGATTGACTTTTGTGCAGAAAACAAACCACGTTTATAATTAGAAGAATACTTAACTAGATTCGAAATTGCATGTATAATATGAATTTCTGCTTACACATCTATACATAGAAGTAAACATATCAAAAACGGTCATAGTGATTATCTGAAGGGAAGCATTATAGACAATTTTCTACTTTCTTGTAATTTTTTTAATACTTTTCAAAGTATAACATGTATTATTTCATTTTTCTAATAAGAAAAAATAAGCAATGTACAAATGTAAACACAAATCACAAAATAGTTCAACTTTCTGGCTGCCTGCTAGCAGATTTTGTTTTATTTTACTGCAAGTGTGGACAAGCCATTTCATGTACTTTTATCTCTGGTTTAAGTTACACAGAAGCCATTCCGTTCCCTTTGTAAGTGTCTCATTTAAATGCCCAGGTGTAGGTGGGTGTAGTGGAATTAGGAGAAAGAGCACTTCTCCCCATCACACTCTGCAGTTGTGTGGCAGCTTAGCCGTGAGTGGGTCAGGTGGCAAAAGCAGAGGCAGATCCAGGCCAGCCGATGCTGCCGGGCGCCCTCTCACTCTCCGGTTCAGGAGAACGTCTCCAGAAGCGCGTCAGTTTGGGGCTGGAAATTGTAAACCTTGATCCAAGGAACAGTTTCCAAATGGAGAATGGGTAGAATTTCTCCACCTTCTCTTCCACTAGGAGTAAGTGAGCATCACCAGAAGCATCCAGATATGAAGGTAAGGACAGATTTCAGTATAAACGTAATTGAAAACACTTTGCTGAAGAGCTAAATGTCAGTGTTTGCATTTAAAAACATAATTTGCTGCCATTAATTGCTGCAGTTTCGTATGATGTCGGCTGAAGACTGTCAGGAGTGAGGCTTGTGAAATTCTTTAAACAGCAAAAGTGCGGTAAAGAAATCGGGGGAGCTGCTTGGTAAACGACAGGAATTTGAATCTCCCCAGCACTTGTCTCTCAGCATATCAAAACCCTCTTTTCTTGCAGAACGTGTTTTCCTTTTCATAGCTCCTCACACCCAGGATCTTTTTATTGACTTTTCTTTTCACACCATACTAATTCATGTCTTACGTGCCTTTTTTTATTCTGCTGTGTGGCTGACAAACCTCAAAGTCAGTAGGTGGTCATGGAATTGTGCCCCAAATACTGTAAGGAAAGTAGGTGTGGAGTTGACATGTCTTGGGACAAGATCTTTCACCACCAGATACAGGAGCTACCAGATTGCGGAAAGCACACGGGTCATCTCATCCACACTGAGCCCTTGCTGGCCCCTGGCTCTGGCCTGAGCAGGGAGAGGCAGCCAGACAGCACCTGTGTTCCATAAGGTGGGCTTCCTCCTGGACCCAGGCTTGCCTGAGCTATGTCCACATGCTTGGCAGCCAAAGCAGGGCAGAATGTTTCCAAACATAACTTCCATTGAACAAATCAGTTAGATTCTGTCTGCACAGTGGTGTAACTGGCAGCTAGTCCCTGCAGACTTCAGCCGATATACCACTGTGGCCAGCAGCCAGGCCTGATTGGGCCAAGTCAAAAGTCTGGCTGAGGCTTTTAGCATCTCTGTGTGTTAATTCTGCATTTCGTGAACACCATCAGGAAAGGGCTGCTCATCTGGGATTGATCATTAGTTGACAAAACAAATGTTTTGTTTTGTTTGCTGGTGTGAGTTGGGTGCCAACTGCAAGCTAGAAATTTGTATTTTAAAATCCATGTACATGCAGCTGCGTCTTCTTTTATAAATGATTTAGAGAGGGGTAAAAAAAGCTATTCAGAATCTCAGTCCCTAGGGGCTAGAAGCCCAGTGTTTCAGTTTGAGAAGATAAAAGATTGAATAGCAAATTATTTAGGCAGAATTCCACCTTGCTCCTTGCCAATACACAAAGTATTTTAAGCACTTTTACCCTTCATAAATCCTTTCAGTATACCTGCAAAGTGATATAAAGTATAGTCTTCTTGTTTTCCTTGGAAAAATGTAGGAAAAATAAAAGATGGAGGGAAATAAACAGTCATCAACTTTGGATCAGCTGAAAATAGGATGGTATTCTCAAACTTTTCTGTGCATTACGGTTATGGAGAGCCTTTAAATATCCCCATACCCTAGACACACCCAAGACCAATAAATCACAATCTCAGTTATTGGAAGCTTTGCAGGTAGTTTCAATGGATGGTAGCCAAGTTTGAGATTAAAGTAAGGAAGCCAGGTTCTATAAACTTTTCAGGTGATCCAGTCTCCCAAGACGGGAAATCTGCCATCTGCTTTGTCACAGCCATCCTGTGTTCCAACAATCATAAAATATTCCCAGACTATCTCTGGGATAAAGCTTGTATATAAAGCTTGTGTATAATGTATGTCATTAAGGGATAAATAGACTCTGCTCACATCACCTCCTGTAGCAAGTTGACGGATGCCCACTATACTTGGTGACTTCTCTCTCATTCACTCACCCTCACCTCCTAGAGCTTTCTTTTGGACACAAGAACTGTGTCTTTTATTTTCAAGTTATTCTATATCTCCTTTATTAGATATGCATTAGGATCCACCTTTTATTCATAAGATAGTGGGTAGGTGAATTAATAAATCAATAAAAAATATTCACCTAATTTGTTATCAATTTATTTCAATTTAATAAATATTTGTTAAGTGCCTCCTATGGACCTGGCCCCTAGTGTCAGCTCTGGGGATATAATTCCTGCAAGAGAGATCCCCTGCAAATCTATGATACCTCAAAGTTTTCCCGGAGGACCACTCCATGCCCCAGCCCCTCATCTCTCCAGTAACAAGCATGTTAATTTCCCATTCTTTCTTCTGTTTTTCTAACATTCACTGGTTTCATCCTTGACATCCCCCCATGGAAGGCTTTGGATCTGGAGAAGAAAAGTGTGTTTAAAATTGAACCAGCTCCGGCGAACACGGTGCTGAAAGGGCTGCTTATTTTTAGCACATGTGTTTTACACTAGGGCTACTTTTAGGAGGCTCTCTCCAACTGGGCTGGCTTCTGAGAGGGGAGTACTTATTCGGAGAGGAATAGAACTTAATAAAAACATTCCTCCATCCAGAAAAAAAAAATTAACTGACACTGGGGGCAAAAGCCTGGTCTCCAACTGTCTATAAAACTGGCTATTCCAATATCTGAACTCACAGAATCCCTCCCCCAATCGGGAGTTAATTTGGAGTTTGAGTTGAAAACATGTTCAAAGTTTTGCCCTAAATCAGTCAGCCAACAGGTATTTCTGTGCCTGTCCTTCAAGCCCTGTGCTATACACTTGAATTTTATTTCTTTGGAGCCAAAAAAAAAAAAAAAAAGAGGTAAAATCTACAGAACTGATTCATAGGTCACAACAAAATTCACGGGTTGCTGCTCCATTTCTTCCTGGCTCCTTATCTTTCTCCAGATTCTCTCCTTGACAAAACTTTGCCATGTCTCTGCAGGTGTTTTCTTTGGCGATAGAGATACTATTATTTGACATGACACATTAAAGTGAGATGCTCATTTAGTAAAAATGTTTTCAAAAAGTCTTAACACAGATTTGCTATGTGAAGCCCAAGTGAAAGTCAAAGATTCGCCTGATCACGGCTTTGAAGAAAATGCCTATGTCTGAAATCCAGGAAGATGATTTATGAGCTGACCTAAAGGCCAGCATAGATTTCCACAAAGCAAAATGCCACCAATTCTAAAATGCAGGGCTGAGAATCCTTTTAGCAAAGGTTTGTGTTTAATTCTGTCTTGTCGCCCATAATGATACTGCGGTAGCACCGGCTGTCTATGTTATTACACCTCTTCAAGCCTGTCTTAAAGCCGCCCCATTCAGGAAATTCCAGGTTAGGGAAGCGTCTTCTTTCTAAACTAAGCCCTTGGGCTTAAGATATTGTGGAGATCTGTGAACTGTGAGTAATGGCTCATTCTTCTCCACATGTATCGTGGTTTTTTTGACATAGGCTGCAATCCTACCTAAACTGCAGCCCGATCGCTGAAAGCAACTTTGCTCAATTGCAGCCTGACCAGGTAAGGCTTTGAGAATTTATTTCTGTTTTAAGTCCTAAAGGATAAAAGGGGTGGAGGGTGGTCTATAATAGGATGAAGTGGTATATAATAGGTATTTAACTTAGAAGAACATTCACTAGTTGAAACTGTAACTAGATTATTTCAAAAATAATGATATAATGTGAAGATTAAATGACCAGTGTTGACCTTTGACAATATCTATATAGAAATAAAGTTTGTATATAATATATAATATGTCATTAAGGTTCATAAATAGTTTCAATTTTCACAAATTCTGCTTGAAGAACTCCAGAATGTCTGGTATTAACTTATACACCACAGAAGACTCTTTGAATGAACATATAAACTGTATAACAAGTGCCCACAGGTGCTGGGGGTTCAAAAATAGTGAGGGTGTCTTTAATTTGCTTCATGACAACTATCTTACAATAATTTTTATTTACCCAGTAATAATGTAAGACTATGTCAAAGTTTAGGCATAGCATTTCTTAAATGCATAGTTTGTATCAATGCTTGTAAGCTGTAATTAGAAATAATATTATATTTTACTTTTGTTAATGTTCGCCATTACTTCCTGGGATGTAAACTGTGCCCACGTGAAAAAAAAAGGATCTGTTTTTCTGAGAAGACACGGTAACAGAACCACTATAACACAAAAAGCCCCTCAGGATAGTGTCTGGATTGTTGATTTTAATGTAAACAAAAACTTCTACTTCAGCATTAAGAACACATATTCTTCATATAAGTAGTAGAAAATATTACAGCGCATATCTAACATTGGAAAAATATATGTAGTGTTTTCCCCTAAAATACTATATATATTTTATACTACATATTAGTTTTTAACTATTGTAGTATAGTCAAACATAGTTTAAAATACCACAATATTCCCAAATTACAAAGAAAATAAATTTTAAAATTTCTCTGAGAGAAGCAAACAAAGCAATATTTTTCTTAATTTCTTCAAAATTTCTCCAGGAATTTATACTTTTGAAAAGCCATTGACTTCTGGATTTTGAAAAATAATATAAACATTTAAGCAGCTACCAAACTGTGCTAAGCCTGAATGTGTGTTATATTCATATTTCCTTTTATAGTTTTGAAGGATTATTCATTTCATGGGCAATATAAATTTAGGAGTCTCACACATACTACATGAAGAGTGATTTTTTTAATTTATCCTATTTTTAAAAATTAATTTAATTTAATTTTTTAAAATTGACGAATAATTGTGTGTATGCATGGAGTACATAGTGATATTTTGAAACATATAATGCATAGTGAGCAGATCAGAGTAATTAGCATATACATCATCATTTATCATTTCTTTGTTTTGGGAATATTCAATTTCTTCCTTCTAGCTATTTAAAACTATATAATATGTTACTGTTACCTATAGTCATCCAGTAGTGCAAGACATCACTAGAACTTTTTCCTCCTATCTGACTGTAATTTTGTATTCATAAAAACAGAAACTATGGAGTATCTTCTATATGTATCTAATCTAGCCTTATAATTTGTATAACCGAGCAATTCTGTGGTTTTAGCTCCCAAAGTCAAATTTTAAACTCTGCTTTTCCCAAGCCCAAAAGTCCTACCTTTGACTCAGCTGCAAATATGCCCCCAAAAAACAAGGCTGTGAGAGTGAGTTAAAAAGTCAAAGGAAAGTTCTTTAGAGCAATTTAGCAATTTTAAAGATGAGCAATCAAACGTAAGTACCCGTATTTATTGTTCTCCAGTAAAAGAATGTTAGAAAGTAAAAGTGGAGTAGTAATTTTGAATAATAACCAATTTAATTAAAATTTAAATCTTTGGTGTTTGAGAATTTTTTTTCTCTGAAGTCTAGAAAAGTTTCCTGACACAAAACCTGTTCTTGTCAAGGTGACACTTAAGTTACTGTTCTGAAATGCTGCAGAAGGAAGAGAAACTGCTGTAGAAAGGAGTTGATACAAAATACAGCCATCACTTTCCAACCAAAAGAAAGCAATGATTACACTTATAATGTTGGCAGTTACAGTGTTTCCAAACAAATATTTAAAATTGAGACAGGCCTCTTAAATTTGAAACTCTGTGTGACTTTGGGACTAAATAGTCTAGTTTCCCACTCTTTATGTGTAAATAGACACAAACAGGTGCAGAAAGTCAGAGCCTGGGACAGCGAAGGCGACCCCCCAATGGAGACCACTAAACAGGCCACTCATGCATACTGCACGCCACCAGTATCGCCCAGTAACACAGTTCGTAGAAAATCGGAAAGGTAGCCTGGGACTGGTATTAATGCTGGGGCGTCTGAGATGAGCTGAAGGAACAGCTATTCTTTTTTTTCTGTATTATGTTTCTTCCATTTCCAAGTGGATGAAGCTCTAATTCAACCTCTCATTTGTTTCAAGAGGGAGGTATCAGAACCACAACAAATGGAATGAAAACCTACCACCACCACCTGCCTGGCACGAAGAAGTAATTTACAATTCACGGGGAATTTCCTGTGTTTCATTTTGTTTGTCTGAAGAACTGTAACCCGACTTGAATGAACTAAGTGATTAATTGTTGCATTATTTTTCTTGTAGAGATTGTAGTGTTTTATTACTTTCTCCAGTTTACCTCAATAGTGAATTAAGTTCCCTCTACCATCTGAAATGTTACAGTTCGATAAAATAGGTAAATTAATAAAGTCTAAAGTGCTTCCAAGCTGGGCAGAGACCTTTCCGTGTGCTGTGCTTTTACTGCTCTTCCCAGCTGATATTTATAACTGGGCCATATGTGGTTATAAAGATTTATTATGAGCCTGTGGAATAAGTTCTGTTAATGTGTACAGTAAACGTCCAAGTTTTGACTCTGTAAGCCTTGGAGATTTCTAATAAGATGAAGCCATTTTGATCACAAGCCAAGCAGTGTGCACTTGGAGCCAGTCCTCGTATTGACAAAGGGCTTAGCTATGCGCTGTACACTCTACCCACTCTCTGTGTGGGTTTGCTAAAAATGTTTGCAAAGCTCAGGTAGGTATTTTTCTTCCTCATCACCATCCTCATCTGAGGGGGGTTGAAGTTGGAGAGTCTGGTGACTAAGAGTTGAAATGGAAAATTTTAAGACTACAAATAAAGATCAGACTAAAAGGTGAGGCAGAGCCACCCTGGGAGTACAGTGAATGGGGCATCTGTGTCTCCCTCAGGCGCTGGGCACCTTGTCCAGCTACTGGATAGTTACTCTGAGTGCATCAGGAGAGAGAAAGTTACAGGCACAGCTGGTGTGAAATCACTCCCCATCCACAGCCAGTGCAAAGGGGGCAAGACATTGTCTTTCACTTTTACACACTTACTTCATTTTGGGAAACTTCTCTTGCCCTTACTGTATGTGCATATTGTTCAAGTGAATACCTGCCAGTTTTGGAAGAGAAAGGGTTAGTCTGTTCTTGGCTGCAACACCAAAATACCATAACCTGGGGGCTTATAAACAATGGAAATTTATTTATCACAGTTCTGGAGACTGGGAAGTCCAAGATCCAGAGGCTGGCAGGTCCAGTGTCTGGTGTGGGCCTGATTTCTGCTTCATAGATTGCATCTTTTTGCTCTCTCCTCATATCGTAGAAACGACAAATGAGTTCTCTGGGGTCTCTTTTGTAAGGGTACTAATCCCATTCATGAGGCTCCAACCTCATGACCGAATCACCTCCCAAAAGCCCCACCTCCTAATACCATCATCTTGAGCCTGAAGATTTTAACATATGAATTTTGTGGGAGCATAAAAATTTTGTAGGGGGATAAAATTATTTTATTTAGAACCCACAGCAGTCTCTAAGTAAAACAACAGAGTAGGACAATTTCAAAATCTTTGTAATGTGTTTCTCAACCTCGAGGGCATCACAGTCACTTGGGGAACTCTTTACAAATACTAAAAATACACAGTTTATCACCCCTTCTCCTGCTTTGAGTACTGCTTGGGTATGGTTTTATTTTTGTTTGTAAGTTCCTCAATAGATTCTAATATACAAAACCACTGGTCTAAGACCCTCTTCTAGTTCTGACCCAAGAGTTAGAGAGTGGCCAAAAAGTAACTTTTCATGGCTGTCACTTAAGGAAAAATGCAAGGCCAGACCTTGACCAAGAGGGCATCATAAGGTTCCTGCACAGCACATTTCCCCTTTTCTGCATCCCCTTCACAGGTGCTCATAACTCCCAGAAGTTCTAGAGCCTTCTCCCATGAAGGGCAGCTCTACCTGAATAATCTACAGGTTGAATTTTTTCCTTCCAGTCTTTTTTCCAGAAGATCTGTGAAATGCCATATTAGATTGGTCCTGATTAATTAATCCAAAAATATTTATATTTAAAAATTTTTAAGTTAATTTTTTTTTGAGATAGGGTATCCGTCTGTCACCTAGGCTGGAATCCAGTAGTGTGATCACGACTCACTGCAGCCTCCACCTTCTGGGCTTAAGTGACCCTGCCACCTCAGCCTGCTGAGTAGCTGGGACTACAGGCATGTATCACTATGCCTGGCTAATATTTTTATTTTTTGTAGAGAGAGGATTTCTCTATGTTGCCCAGGCTGGTCTTGAACTACTGGGCTCAAGCAATCTGCCTATTTTGACCTTCTGAAGTGCTGGGATCACAGGCATGAGCCACTGTACTCAGCCCAAAAATATTCCTATATGATAATTTAATATATGAGTCTAATGTCATTAACATTATGAAATAATTTTGATGTCTAGCTGAAGTGAGCAATTGGTATGGGATTTTGGATATTCAATAATCCTAGACTGATTGACACCAGATAAACTCTAATAATCTTTCTGGTTACGGTTTTTCACTGAACAACATTCTTATCAAATGATTATCCATCCTTTGACCAGGACGAGCAGGGTGGATCCCAGCCATAGTTGGATAATCTGATATTTGCTGTGGATTTTTTTCCAAAACATGTCTCAGATCCTCCATCCTCCCCATATTCACTGCCATCACCCCCTATCCAGGTCCTTGTCCTCTCTAAATTATACATCCTCCTCCAGACCCAGGCTCCACGTGAGGATTATCACCAGCTTACATTGGCCTTCACTTAAAGCCTTTCATTGACTTTCCATTGCCCTGAAAATAAAATCCAAACTCCTTGCCATGCCACGGGCATTGCCAGATCTTCTCAACCCTATTTGAGACTGCTCCCTGGTCTCATGCATGTGTCCATTCTTCTTTCAGCTTCCTGATCAGCCCAAGCTTTCTCACACTGCAGCCTCTGCCCATGCTGTTCCTGCTGCTGGGCATTCTTCTTGCCCGTGCTTTAGCCTTCATATCTCTGATTAATTGCAACCTCTTCAAATCGTCCTCTGTGGCTACTCTGCCTAATGCAGTCCACCCCTTTACCATCTCTATTTCTGCCTGTGGTTTGCTCCTTCCTAACACTTCAGTCTGAAATCATTCTATTCCTTTTCTCTATTTGGCTGTTCTCTGCTTGTTTCCTCCTTTGGGATGGAAGTCCCTTGACTACTTCCTGAAAGGCCTTCACCATTTTATTCACAATGCCGAAAACATGCCTGGTGTGTAGATAGTACTCAAAAAAATTTGTTAAATGATGGAAGAAATGAAAAAAAGTTCTTTCTTTTCTCCTGGCCTTTAGCTTGGCAGGCTTTATCTGCTCTTTAGAGTCACTGAGATGAGAACCAGGTGGCAAACTCTGGTTACCTTCTCCTCCAGGCAACACAGAGCATTCTTAACTCTTAAGGTTAGACTTTGGAACTAGGTACAGAACTCCAGAGGGGATAATCACACTGGCAAATGTTTAGCTAAAAGAGTTAGCGTACATGCCACACACACATTGTGCTAAACACTGAGCTCTTCAGTCCTCACCTCAACACTGAATTAGGAGCTATGATTATCCCCATTCTTTAGATTAGTAAGCTGGGGCTCACTAAAGAGAAACACTTGTCCCAAGGTCACATGACTCACATGTGTTGGAAGCAAGGTTTGTGACAGATGTTCCATGTTAAACCATTATTTTATACTCCTTAGAAGAGGGTATGGTTTTATGAATATACTGCTCCAAACTGGCTGGGATGACAATACTAGTTTTTAATTGGTGGCTGTGACATATTGAAGGCTTATATTAAGAATGCGAGAGACTCCAAAACTTCCCTGTTCTGCAGTTGTACAAGCACATATTTTTAAACCAAAGCAAATGATTTTACATTTATTTTCTTCTAACAGCATCATGTTTATTTCAGTGTTTCTTTTATCAAGTCCTTTTGCATATCCATGGATGTTTAGAGTGAAAGGGGCATGGATTTCAGAGCAAGATAAGCCTAGGGATATGTCCTAGTATCACAAGTTAAGGGATGTGTGATCTGGAACAAGTGGCTTAACTCTTCTGACCTTTGGTTTTCTCCTTAATAAAGAGAGGGTGCCAATGCATGGCTTTGAGGGAGTCTAACCGGGTGGAAATGTGAAGCCCATTGCCACGTGCCCACATGTGGGGCCTGTGCCCGCTCAGTTCCACATTCCTTGCCCCGTGTGTTAACTAGCTCTCTCTGCTGTGTTATCTGAGCTTTGTACACTCTCAATTCTTATTCTGTAGTTTTTCTGAGTCATTCGTCAAGTACTGCTCCCAGAGGTAAAAGTCTTTTCTGAAAGCTGTCTCTTCCCCTGGACACTTTCCTTCATTCCAGGAATTCTCTCACGCATATTTGTGATTGTAATTGTCTGGTTTTGTAAGGAATATGAGTAATATTGCCCTTCTGCAGCTTGGATTTTTCCTTTTGGTGGTGTTAATAGCATCACACTCTATCTTAAGCCTCTTGGACATCTGAATAAACGTTGGCATGAAACGTGGTAAAATGAAGCGTGAAGATGAATGTGCTTGTAGAGGTGAGGAAGACATTCAGAGCTAGGAGAAGCGAAAGTCTATGAATTCTCATTCCATGCCCAACAGTGACCTCATTCATAGAACAGTTAGCTGCCCTACTCGTCATGACTCTGAGAATCATGAAAATGGATAAGGCCATAAATACTTTAGAAGTTGATCTCATTTGTACTGAATAATTTATCTGATTAATTTATAGTTACTCACTGTCACCTAGCAGAATTTGAGGAAGGTAAGCTTTGATGAAAGGAAAAAGTTACCCCAGGAGTAAGACAATCAGTGAAAAAAAGAAGCATGAAAAAAGTCCAAATATAGAAAACCAGGACAAACCTGATGGTAAGATGGCACAGAGGGTGCTTAACAGAGCACCCAGCAAAGAAGAACCATGGTAGGAGGAAGTTACAAAGCACAGAGGGACAAGAATATAGTCTGTAGATGCTTTAGGCTAAGTAGCTGTCTAGAAGGACTCAGGGAAGCATAAATTAATACAATCACTTTGGAAATCTTCTTGGTGCTACTTATGCTGAAGATATGCATACTCTTTCACATAACAACTCCACTCCTGAGAATTGTGTATTTCTGGCAGAAATCTACACAAATGGTTACTAAAAGACCTATACAAGAATGCTCCTAGCAACACCACTTGTAATAGTTCCATTTTAGTTTGCTAGGACTGCCAGAACAAAGTACCACAGACTAGAGGGGCTTAAAGAACAGAAATTTATTTTCTTACAATTCTTGAGGCTAAAAATCAGAGATGAAGGTGTCAGCACCTTTGGGTGTGAAGGACACAGGTGCTGGGAGGGAACATCTCAGGAAAAGAAGAAGTGGGGAAGGTACGCCACTTAAGGATTCTCTGACCAAGGTGAGAAGATGAAGCAAATTGAAAGTATGGTTATTCTTTTGCCAACAAGAAACAAGAATATCAATTAAAAACTCCTGGACCAACACACAAAAACTAAATGAAAGTCATTCTCCAAATAGAAGACAAATTAAAAAGTGGCATAATTTTAACCATAACTATGAAGGAAACATGAAAATTAATTTTCATGTTAGTACCAAATAGAAGGTAAACACTAATGACTTTGATCACGTGGAATTAGAGTTAGAGCTGATGGCAGTCTTGGGGGAAGGAGCTGTGGAAAGGTGGAGGGAAGGAAAGGAAATCGCCTTTTCTTGTGTGGGAGACATCTGTGTCGAGTTACTGATGAGAAATAAGGAGTTAATTGATTAAAATTAAGGATAAAGGCATAGGAATATTTTTAAAGGCTTTCATGGTAACAGGAGGAAAAAAATACTAAAAGTGCCATAATTATAGAGCATTGTGAGGAAGAAGCAAGGAGAAAGAAGACATTGAGATATCTCTCATAGTGAATAACCAATGGATTATTGTCTTTGTTAAAAATTCAGGAATTTAATGAGTCATTTGTTAAATCACCGAAAGCTTGAGATCGGCCATGGTGGGAATATTTACATCTCAGAAAGTGAAAAAATCTAACTAGTTAGAAAGCAATCATGTTAACTAAAAACAGTATTGGAAAGTGAGGTGGGGTCGGGAAGGAGTTAGCAGACAAGGATTCCTGTTCTTTTGTTGCTGAGTATGTATTTTTCTGTACATACACAAGTATTTTGTACTATTTATTTCTGTTAGGTAGGTCATATTTATAATATGCATCATGTTCACATATATTTAAAACAAACATTTAAAAAAATCACAAATGACATCTAAACATTGTTAATAAATATTTTTCAGTGCCATCATGGTAGGCAAACAAGCCAAAATACTTCCTCTGTCACAGCCTACTTGACCAGTGGTGAATACAACAGGTCATTGGCCAATCACATTGTAGTGTTATGGAGGGATAGAGCACTAGAGGAGGCATCTATTCCAGGCATTGGGGATGAGGTGGGGCTCCAGGGTAAGGCATCAGAGTTAATGACAAATGGGTATTGGGAGGCAACAGAAGTCTCTGTGAGTTGAGAGTGGGTGGGAGGAAGGGCCACTATTCTAGCAAAATGAAGCATGCATAAAGGTCTGGAGAGAAGATAGGGAGTGGGGACCAGGTCAGGAAGATAATAGTGTAAAGGGCTAGGGTGAGGTCGAGGGATCAGATCTTGAAGGAAAACAGGAGCTCTCAATGTTTTAGGGCATTTGATGGAGACAGATTGTTAGAGGGAACAACTCTGCCAAGTTATTTACACTCCTACGTGCTGTGTCAGTGATCATTTTTGAAAGTCATTTACTGTCTCTGAAATTGGAATGTATTTCACAATACTGGTCAATCAGGCAGTAGTAAAGATATAATCGTCACTCCTGAACATGCTCTGCGAAGTTGTAGAATAAATGGCATTAGCTTAGAAGAAAATAAACGAAGACAGAAATGAAAGATTCTTTTAAGAAATGCTGTACCCCTGGTGTTCTCAATGGCACAGGGTATGGTACTGTGCGGAAAAAAAACCAACCAACCACATGAGAACATCCACGTCTCTGAGTCAAAACGTGATCCAGAAAAGTCAAACTCAGAAGGCAAACAGGTTTCCAAAAAGCATCAACCTATTTACTTATATTTACACTTTCCCATACATCATCAAAAAGTGATATATAATAAAATCTATGTCTAAAAAGTCTTTAGAAGCTCACAAATTATAAAATAAAATTCCAAGGAATAAGAAATAATGGTATCAAATTTAATTGCTAATATTTTTCCTTTAGTGACACATAAAATTCTAATTCTTCTAATAATTGATGCCATTTTATAATTACCAGTAAAAAATGAGGTATGTCTATATTCTTCTTTATATAAATGGAATTATATTTATATTTCTCATAACCTGAATAAATATATTTGGATTTGAATCACATTGACAGTAGGTGTTAAAACAACAGCAAAATATATATCAAGCTGACCTCATTCGCAAGAACACTCAGTGGGAACAGTTCATTCCCTGATCTCCATGTTCTGTGTTGAGAGTTACTGCAAACCCTTCTCAGATGGTGGGAGTCAGAGGGAACTTGGCAAAGGGGCTGCCCCATGCAATCCACTCCCCATTCACTCCTGACTGTGTATGGGAGAATGACTGCTCTGTCCCATTTGTATGCTTTCCATTTGTGAAACAATCCTAGGCGTTTGTGTTCCTTTTACCTGATTTCCAAACTCAACAAACCCAAGTACCAACCATTCCTGTTGGATTTTTAGTCAATTGTAGGTTCAGACAGCTGCTCCCTTGATGAAGGGAGTGTGGATGTGACGTTTGCACATGGAGCATATCAACTTGGGATAATTTCCCCCTCATGTGGGGGCTACTCCCAAGGAGTTCATTCTAAACCCCAAGTACATTAGTTGCCTGTGGCACCTTAGAAAAATAAACGATCCTGGGGTTCCCGGCCTTGGAATGTCATTTCCTTTATGATATTTATCTTTGAAAGGCAAGGGGTAGCAGTAAGCAGAGTGGATATAAACATGGGGCCTGGGCTTCAATTCTGTCTGCCCCCATCCCTTATGGTCTGTATGCTTTAAAGGGTCCAACTTAACTTCTCGGAGCCTTAATTTCTCCATTTCAAACTGGAGGAAAGAATGCCTCTTCTGCAGGCTAACACTGAGTATTAAGTGAGGTCATGCACATAAGGCATAGTCCACAGTTCTCTATGCAGAAAGTGCCTTGCAAATGGTTTCTGCTATTTATCACTGGAAGCAAGAAAGCAAAGAAGCTCAGAGCAATATATGGCCATGCACTCTTAGTGATGAAAAAGACCTTTAAAAAATTGTCTAGTCCAATCTTCATTCTACAAATCAGGGAAGTGCAATGATGGTCTAGGCAGGGACTTGCATAAGGACAAAAGAGAATTCGGGGCCAAGCTGGGTTGAGCGCAGCCCTAGCATCCTTTGGTTTAAAGATTTATCCATTTACTTTGCAGAGACTTCCTTCCTACTAGTAATAGAGCAACCACAGATGGAGTTTGACCAGCTGTATTTTTTTTTAAATATCACAGCCTGAGGAAATGTGGCTCAATCATTTAATGTTTCTGATGTGAACCATTTTAGTAAAAGACAGTTAAAACAGAAAGCCTCAATTTTCTTCTTATTTGAAATTAGAATTTTAGATGTAAATCTTAGGTGAAGGAAGGATGGAAATTTGAATTTAAATGGCCAAAAGAAAGAATACCAAAGAATTAGAAAATAAACATTTTGTCTTTCAAAAGAAAATAATTCTTCATTCTATTTTACAGCCAACCATAACTCGTAAGATGAATGACGCTTTCTGTTAGTGTCATGCTTTTCAAGTTACATAAAAACCTGGTTTTGCATGAGAGACACTGCTGAAGCAGCCCTTGTCGGAGTCTGTGTCTCATTCTGCAACACATTGTGTCCCAACTTTCACTGGCTTCCTCTGGAATTGAAGCTGGGTGCACAGGTTTATCAGCTGTCTGACTCTGACATACTAAACTCCACCACCTCAGAGGGGAACCCCTCCCATCCCCACAACTCCCCAACCCAGACCACTCCCCGCATGGGCTGGATCATTTTGATCCTGGACAAGGTGGAGAGAATGTCACTTCCAAGAGTTCACTCACTTGTCTCCCATCTCCATAAATGTTGCCATTTCTAAATAATGCTTATACTTTTGTTTATTGGTTTTCACCTTAACTATTTTCATTAGGTTTCTAAATGATAAGATCAGGACAAAGACAGGTTCATTATGCTAGTTAGCTATTTTCCTAAAGTATGATAAGATAAATGAAAAGGAAAACAAGACATGTTTATCTGAGATAGAAGAACTGTGTAAAAGGTGTTATGCTGCATTCTAGTTGTGCTAGGGGTTACAGGGATCTGTGCGTGTATTTCTGCTCCTGGAACTGTACACCGAAATAAGTCAATTTCACTGCATGTTAATTACAAAAAGGGAAGCTCTTAAATCCTTCCCAAATCCTAGAAAAATATAAAATAAACATTGTTTTCCCCACACACTGTTATGAAGAGTTAAAAAAAAAACTCATCTGGCTTTATTTCCTGTAAGACTTGGAAAGGCTAATAGTACGAAACTGCAGATCAAACCATAGCAAGCTGTGGAATGGGCGGCGTCTTCAAGTCAGCCAGGCAGTGCAGGCAAGGAGTGTGGCCACTGGGGGACGGTGGGGTGGGTCACGTGAGCATGCGGGACTCAGGAGGCCACGCCCCTCTGCAGCTGTCCCGGGAGAAGCTGCGTTCCCTGCCTCTCATGTGGCCAGTGAGGTCTCCCTCCTGTTCCCTCCCTGTGATCTGCTGGTATTTCTTTTTGAGGGCTGTGGTTATGAGATCTGGGTTTCAAAAACAGAAACAAAACAAAGAAAAAATAACTTGATAGCATTCAGCATAAAGTAAGGCAATTCCCCACGGTGATATTAAATTGGGAGTTGTTTTCTTTTAGCTATAAAACAAGAGTCACATATCTGACAGACTCAGAAATAAAAAGGAGTCTGGATTAAGAAGAATAAAAACAGATTACTGCTGGAGAGACCCAGCCAGGCAGCCTCATTCTGTGCACACTATCTGATTGTCCCATTTGCAGGGGCAGATGTTTTCTCTTCGTTACTATTTTTGCATGTGTCTAGGAAACATTTGGGTGGCACTCAACTCACAAGACATCTACCTGAACCTCGTAGCAGATGCTGCTTCCCCTGGGTATGCACTTCTAAATGCTGAAGAGGGATGGCAGAGGCCTGGAGGCTTATTTCTAGGTCACAAAGCAATGACAAACAGGAAGTCTGTAGAAAAACATCCTTTTTTTTTTTTTTTTTTTTTTTTTTTTGTTTAAGATGGAGTTTCACTCTTGTTGCCCAGGCTGGAGTGCAATGGAGCGATCTTGGCTCACTGCAACCTCCGCCGCCCTGACTCAAGCGATTCTCCTGTCTCAGCTTCCCAAGTAGCTGGAATTACAGGCACCCACCACTACGCCTGGCTAATTTTTGTACTTTACTTTAGTAGAGATGGGGTTTCACCATGTTGGCCAGGCTGCTCTTGGACTCCTGACCTCAGGTGATCCACCCGGCTTGGCCTCCCAAAGTGCTGGGATTACAGGCGTGAGCCATAACACCCGGCCCTAGAAATATCACACTTTAGTATAGTGTACATTGTCTCTCAGAGCTCGCCAGAGGAACTCAGTTTCCACTAACCACTGTGCTTGTTGGCAGACCTTTTGTAGCTTCCTGCCCTATGTCACAGAATCCTCTTTCTCTGACCAGAAATTTCTGGAGTTATCTTTCAACTAAACTTCTTGCTCTTGAATCTGGGTCTCAGGTTGTGTGTCTAGGGCAACCCAGGCCTAAGTATAGCTATTCATATTATGCACTCAATCACAGAGATGCACACACATACATTATGCATGCACACATTCACTCATACATGCATATGTGCGCACATGCAGACACAGACACACAAGCACATATATGCTCTCCTGAACACAATATTTATGCTCTCAATTCCCACAGGTCGTGCTCCTGGCATTAGCTATAGAAAGGGCGGCACAAGCAAGGTGATCCCTCCCTGAAAATACTCGCATCTGGAATTTGACCGCTTTTCTACCTGCTTAAATGGTATAGTGCAGATGATAACTCCATAGACAAACCTTTGTGGCTAGAGTCTAAATGTTGGTGACTGTAAGCACAATATATAAATGAGTTTGGCTTTTACTTCCAAAATAACTGAACTTTCAATTTCAATATGATGTTAGCCAGCTTTGAATCCAGAATATTTGCATCTTCCAGATTGTGTCTTGCAGCCTCTGAATCAACTTACAAGGAGCCTCTGTCCCTGTGTGCAGGGCTGCTGAAAGGTGGGAGCAGAGATTAAAGGCAGGAGATGGGAAGAAACAAAGGGAGTCAAGAGATTTCACAGAGTGCTGTGAGAGACATTCCTTTTGATCTGTTTAGACTCCTCCAAGGAGGGATCCAGAAAAAAGAATGGCAGGTTGGAGACCACACCCCCCGATTGGCTCTCTTTTGAACTGCGATAGCAGAACTGCTGTTCCTAATCAGAAACATGGCTGGGAATGTTGGCTCGTATCTCCTGGCTGTACTTGCCTGCTGGCATGATCAGCAACATCAGAATTTTTAAAAGCTCTTGTACTTTGTATCTGCTTTTTCCTGTTTTAAACTGATGAGCATTTATTGAAGGGTTACTAAGTGCCAGGCAATGGTATAAGGTCCTCTTAAGAGAGATGATTCAAATAATTCTCCCAAGGAGCTCTCTAGGAGCTCTGCTAAAATAGTTCAATTTATGGATGAGAAAGACAGCAGATGCTTAAAAAGATTAAGCAATTTGATTAAAGCCAACAGAAAGTGCCTGGTGGAGACAAGATTTGAACCCAGGTCTTTCTGAGTCTAGAGCTTCAAATTTAAACAATAATTCCAGGTGCCCCTTGAAAAGCAGCTACTCCTTCTCCCTGCCCACCTTAGCAGTCCTGTGGGATGTCCAGTCTCTAAAGAGCATGCCTGTTAAAAATGGGTACAGTGCCAACAGGCGTGCTACATAGGGGGTATAGACAAGACACATTTTCTGGAGCAGTCACTATTCCTCCATATTGAAATGTCATTTTCCTATTAAAGCAAATGCGCTGTGGTTGCTGCTTTTTGGACTCACATCTTTTGGTTGAAGTCTGCCCTCTTTCCAGTGCATCATCTCGCTAGCAGGTGGTTCAGCCTCCTCTTCCTCCTTGGCCAGACCCTTCTTCCCTTCATAGTTCCTTCCCTATCCTCAACCACAAATGACCTGTTCATGGTCACACAGGCCACAATTGTCTTTCTGTTACTTAGAAACATGCACCAGGACAAGCCCAAAAAGCGAGTCTGCAGCGTCTGCAACCCAGGAGAGGCCGCATCCTCCTGCGCAACGCCCACCAGGTGTGGGGCGCTCGGCGAGCCAGGGAAAACTCAGCACTTAACATGGTGGGCGAGATCCCTGATGCAGAAATCACTATGAAACAACAAATGGCATTTGTGGATATTCAATTGCAATGTTGTAAGAAGGAACGTGAAAGGGAAGATGATTTGGAAACAGACTTGGTTTGGTTGACCTGGAAGGGTCCTAGAGGAAGTAACATTGAACAAGACTCTCAGTTTGGTTGGTGGAGGAGTCACCAGCTGAAAACAGGGACATGGGTTCTAGTTCCATTTTCCTAAGCCTGACTGTGCATTTCAATCACTGGATGGATTTTTAAAAACTGCCCAGGCCACACCAGGGACAATTATATTGAATCACTGGGGCGGACTTAGATATTCCTACTTTAAAACTCCCTGTGGACAGACAATAGACAGACACACCAGCAGGAGGCCCTTCCAGTCCTAAGGTGACAGTTGCAGAAGTGATGGGAAAGCTGCAGGGAGGCCAACAACACAGGATAAATAGGAGATGATAACAAATCAGACCCCACCATAGCTTGGATAAGGAGTTGAGGGCGGATGGGCCAGGCGCGACGACTCAGCCTGAGTAGCAGGCATGATTTGGATTCTGTTTGCTAATTGATTTAGTTACATCTATTATGGAAACGGAAATCTCTCAGCATGAAGCTCACCTGGAACTGCAGTAAACAGCGCTGCGTGCCCTGGGCCTGCCGGGCGGCTCGGAGCAGGACTTGCCTGTAATTACCTTCAATGTGGAAAGAAAAAGAACTTTCACATCCTGACTCTAAAATTCTCTCTTCGCCCCGTGTGTCAGTACATAAACTTTAATTCAGACATTGGCAGTACTGTCAGCAGCTCATATGTCATCAGCAGAGGGCTCGGAGGCTCCGCGTGCCAGGGAGCAGGCGGCTTCTGCTGCCTTCCAGGAGGTCAGGATCCCCCTAGTTTGCTGAAGCCTCGCAGGCAAGTCTTTCTCGAGGGCGAGAGCAGAACCTGAAAGACAGGACTTTGCCTCTGGTCTCTGTTCAGTGGCTGAGCAGTCTAGCCCAGGTTTCCTGCTCCTAGTGGGATTCAGATGTCTCTCTGCACACCTGGGGAAGTATGTAACCATGACCATGTGAGGCCCGGGGCTGGACCTCTCAGGGTCCCTGCTGACAGCCCACGAGCCCAAGGGGCCAAGCGGGGAGAAATCACACAATATTAGCCTTGTTCCTCGAGGATATAGGCGCTATCAACAAATAGAAGTGCAGATAGGAAAACTCCCTTCCCCTTCTCCTTGGGCAGTAGTCTCTCCCAGCCTATCTCTCCCCTTAAGCTATCTGCTAGGGTCTCCTGAGTTGCTTAAGGTAGCATTTACAGGGGTTGGCAAATGTTACCATGAAGAGCACAAGCCTGTTCTCCATAGGAGGAGCTGGTCTCTGAGGCCTGTTTTCTCCAGTTTCTCTCTTTCACGTTTTAAACTGTGATTCTCCCTGATGAGGAAAGGTGAATGAAATATCCAATGCTCGTAAAATTAAAATAAAGTTCAGCACAAGCTGTTAATGAATTGAATTTGCTTCATACATATCTTTATAAACTCAAAACAGACCTAGCGTGCCCACACTTGTCAGTGGGCCATGGGATGGGAAGCCTGAACTCCAGATGGACGTATGTATGCATAGCCCATACGGGAGCTGAAGAAAGCACCCAAAAAACCACCCAAAAAGGTTTCTCAACATAAGAAGATATAGCTAGTGGAAAACGATGCTGAAGAAAAACAGAATCACTTTTAAGGTTTTGAAAAGTCTCTTCTATATGAAACAGACTTGGTTTGGTGCTATATAGTTTATGAGCCTGAAAATGAAATTACAGGGCATAAAATATAAAAAACCTAATCAATATCATATAACCAGGAAACTTGGAAATTTAAAAGAGTTCTCTTGTGCTAACATTTGAGGCCACAAATACCAGAATATGGCATATGGAGAGGAAGTTGGTGTTCATATTACGCTCAGGTCACCTTGGCCAAGGGTAGCACGCCTTCCATCAGCTCAGTTGTGAGGCCTGACACCCAAGACAGGTATTGATTTCTGCTCCTTTCCCTGCTCCTCCTCCTTCTCCTTCCTCTTTTTAATAGCAGGTAAGCTTACTGTTAAATGATCAGTTCCTTCATCATTTGAAAATTGTGAATGCCTCCTGATCTTAAACATCAGCAGTAAATTATTAAGAGACATTATGTTCTCTGAAGACACAGTGAGGAGAAGTTCTCCCTCCCTTTCATTGTAAGAGATAGCTTGAACCTCTTCCTACCTGTCCCTCTCCACCCTCCCAGGTCTTAGGATAGCTTTTGCAGGTTGGGACTTTGATAAAAAGACTTGGCAGCAAATTTCAATTATCCCAGTATGACCTTAGACACGTCGCTCCTTAAACTTCAGTTTTCTCAACTAAAAGTGGAGGTAGTTCTCTATTCAAATATTAAACCCTTAGAGATAGCTAGCCAAGCCACTCCATCAATAATAGCCTATCTCCCTTCTTCGAAAAAAAAGAAAATCTTAATCTCTTTTATGCTTATCTTTGACATTATACTGTATTTCTTTTCTTTTCTTGTTTCTCTGTCTTTTTTTTTTTTTTTTGAGGCAGAGTTTCACTCTTGTTACCCAGACTATAGTGCAATGGCACGATCTCTCGGTCACTGCAACCTCCGCATCCTGGGTTCAAGCAATTTTCCTGCCTCAGCTTCCGAGTAGCTGGGATTACGGGTGTACTCTACCACACCCAGCTAATTCTGTATTTTTAGTAGAGATGGGGTTTTACCATATTGGTCAGGCTGGTCTCGAACTCCTGACCTCAGATGATCCGCCCACCTCAGCCTCCCAAAGTGCTGGGATTACAGGTGTGAGCCACCACGCCCAGCTGTTATACTGTATTTCTGTTTGTTGATTTGTTAACAATAGAAGTTAAGCCCTGTGAGTGTTGTTTTCTCACTCTTGGAACAAGGCCTGACCCCAAGTAGGCCTTCGTAAGAGCCAGCTTAATGGATGAATAGTAACTCAATCAATAACCACGTTTTGATAAAAGGAGGCCAGGATAGCTGCCGGGGATGCTGATACATACAGGCAGAGAAGAGGAATCAAGGCTTACAATGGAGAAGTGAAAAGGTTGGTCAAAGGGTTAGGAGCTAAGTCAGCTGAAAGCAGTGTCATAGAACCCAGTGTCCGTGGAGCCATGGACGCTACTAAGGAGGGAGGAGCTGAGAGACCCCTGGCTTAAGAGGCATTATTCTGGCCCCCAGGTGCGCATCCAGTGTTGGTAAGTGTTTGTTGAGTGCCTGTTAGGTATAAAACCAAGTGCTGTGGGGAATGAAGCAAGAATGAATTCGAGATTTGTAGTCTTCAGGAGGAGTGGGGCAGGCACGGCTGACACCTGTACCCTGCCAGCCCTGCCAGCCCTGCCAGCTCTGCCAGCTCCCTCCCAGTTCACCTACTCTGCTGTCCATATTTCCAGCTCCTCGATGGCTGCCTACTGCAAATGCCTTCCTGTGTTCTCTACCTGAGGGTTTTCTCTGACTTGCTCCTTCATGGACACAAGCAACTTGGCAGGTCAGTGGCGCTAACACCCCTGAGAACAATAGGCGATGGATGGGAGTCACCGAGTCAAGGCCCTGGGCTCCCCGTCCTGTGGTTAGCAACCCTGAGACGAATCTATGAGGCTCAGAGTTTCCTGGGTGGGACGCAGCCAGTCCCAGTGCCCATGCTGTAATTTGCTCAGTCACACATGCATCAGGGGCCTTTCTCTCCATTCTCCTTACCCTCCTCCCTCCCTCTCTCTCTCCCTCCCCTGCTCTTCAATCCACAGCATACCCTGCCTTACCTCCCAGAAGAGATCACTTGCCCATGTTCTTGTCTTGGGGCCTGCTTTCAGGAAGACCTACACCAAGAATATACACCAAAACTGATAACCTAGGATACATGGCGTTAAGTCGGGAGCAGAGGATTAATGTTGCCCAGGATAAGGATTTCATATTTCTGGGGAGGATGAGATTACTTTGGCCCATAAAGGTCAATGGAGGAGAGATTATTATGGCGGGACCTTGACGGAGGAGTAGGATTTTCATAGTGGTATATGGTGAAGGAGGATGAGAGGAAAGGGGAAAATGTCAAAAAGGAGAGAAGATGAGAAAAAGAGGCCTTCAAGAACAGAAACTTGATATTGTGGTGAAGAGGTCAGTTGATAAAATTGAAGAAAGTCCTGGAAATGTTTGTTGGGGGTCTGATTGTCAAGGGTCTCCCAGCTTAGCTAAGATTTAGGAACTCGAACCCATGGAAAATTGGGAGCCACAGAGTTTTTGAACAGTGGTTTTGCATGATAACAGAAGACAGCATTTGTTGGGGAGGGTGGGAGCCCAGTAGACAAGAGAGTGAAGAACAGATGTGAAGGTTCTCCATAGGGTTGACTCTCTGCAAATGCATGGGAGGGGTAAACTTGAGGGGCTGTGGTGGGGACCACAATGCACCACCCACATCCCCCGTTAGGGAAGGTCTTGTGGTTCCACCTGCTAGGAGGGCTGGGAGCAGACATCCTTCAGCTCTCAGAAGTTTCAGGGTAGGGGGAGGGCTCAGAGAAACACCTCGCCTCAAACCATATCCTTTTCCAATGGCCCATGTGTAATGACTGGTCACTCTGGGAGTATCAAAGATTGACCATCTCTGCCCAACTTGAATCAACTAAGAAGGACTGTATGATCCCAGCACTGATGGTTGACCCTGTGCAAGCCTCCCAGCTCCCCTTCTCCCTCTGCCCACTGCTGCTTCCTTTCCCTCCTTCCGTAGGCAATTGACGTGTTTTGTTACAGACTTGTTGAGTTTAGCTCTGAAAGTTCTAAAGAATCTGGGTGATTTGGTGTTACCTAACGTAAAGACAATTTGTTTTACCCTATTTCTTCTTGCAACAGTTCTGTCCTCCCGGTCACAGATCAGGGACTGTAGCCCTCTTCTGAGCCGGTCAGAATCGTTCACTGGGATTTCCTAATTTGAGAGGAAGAGTCATTTTCTTCTCTGGTCCTCAAGTTGCTGATATAAGCTCCCGACTTCCTGGGGCCATGTTACTTGGACAAGGATTTGTGTCAGAGTGAGAAGAAAGGCAAAAGAAAGAGAGAAAGAGAGAGAGAGAGAACAAGAGAAGCCCAGGTGGATACGGGCCTGCTGTGTCTGTCTGTAGTAGTTGGAATTCCCAGGTGCACCCTGTGTGACCCTCTCTGCTCCCCAATGTGAGTGAGACCTAGAAATACGATGGGATATTTCTCCTGTGGTCAGGTTACATTACACAACACTTTGCCTTAGCACACTGCAAAAAGAGAGGGACTCTTCTGTTAGCCTTAAAGGGACTGCCATGTCAGAGAGAAAGCCACTGAGGGTGGCCTTCAGTTGCGGAGAGTGGTCTTAGGCTGCAGCCAGCAAGAACATGTTGGGGTAATAACAGCTTCTCCATGTTGCTTGTCTCAGCATGCTTCAACCTTCCTTCTTGATTTTCTCAGCTGTGCACACACTTTAGCAAAGAGTCCTATCATTAAAATCTCTTTGGTTAAAACTTTTGGAGTAAAAGTCAATTTCCTACCAAGACCTGAAATGATACAAAGACTGATTCATACATCCATGTGGAGTGAGCATGAATCTTTGTCCAGAGACTTGGGAATGAAAATCAAGTCCTGTAACTTAATTTTCTTTTCTTATTTTTTCAGTTAAATTAAATGTGACTTTGGGGTGCCTGAGATTGGCTGGCAGGAAACCCAGTGAAAACCATTGCTGGGCTCTCTTTGCATCCCCCTAGGTCTGCACAAAGATTCCAGAAATCTCATGCTCAGCAAAATATTTGTAGGTCCCCTCTGTCTTCAGGTTACGGTGCTCACCTTTGTGATTTCTACCACCAGTGCACCTCTTGAAGTCTGGAGGTCCCACCATGCTGCGAGCTTGGCCAACTTGAACCCTAGAGCCCAAGTCCAACCTCCTGAGATGCCCCCACAATCATGCTTGGCTTCCAAAGGTCCTGTTATCCTCTGGTCCCAGGGCCCAACAAGAGAGTAAACAATAAGTCCTCGCCACTCCTCAAACCCTAGACGCCTTCCTGTTCTCAGTCTGACTCTAGACATCCAATTTTGATCCTGCCTCCATGACTTTCTCTTCAGTAAGGAAAGATTAAAGGTTTGGACTCATTCCTTGGCCAAGAGAAGAGGAGAAAATCCAGCAAGTGCAAAACACAAAGGTGATCGAATATCAGGCTTGCGATGCCTGATGAAGCTTAGGCAATCTGCAGTGTACTTCATTGCTTTTGGTAACCTCTGTGGAACCAGACAGTGTTCTTGCTTTCTTGGAAACAGGTTTTGAAAGAGAACAATAGCTACTGAACCCAACAAACTGCCCATATGGCAGGGCACTGCGGGAATCCCCCAGCCTGCTTGGCAGGAGGAAGCCTGGGAGAGTTCACAGACAAGCCACAAAGATTTTTTTCCCCTGTCTTCAAGAAAGGGTCAGTTCAAGATTTGATTTAAGGATCATTTAGTGGCACCAACTGAAGATATGCTTATTTAACTTAATTCCATTTTTTGGAATACAGTTTATTTAATGCTCTTTCAAGTGGAAAAAATAAGAAACAAATAATATTTGAAAAGTAGGCTTCCATTTTGAAAAGCTCCGTGATGGTTAAGTTTCTCCTCTTCATTCTAGGGACAGTAAAGAAGAATCCAATTACGATAATAATTTTACTTATATATCATCAGAAAACGATTTGACAGGAAATCACTATTAGGCTGCCATTACCGATAATTTTAATAACACGTAAAGAAAGCTGTGTGTATAGTAAGCATTGCACATGTGTGCGTCCAAAGGCTCTGTTCTTCCATCTACTCTATGCTGACTAGGTCACCTCCTGACTAGGTCAGCATAATTACGTGACTTTGTCTCTAAAGCTAGAAAAAAGTGCAGTTTAAAGAAGAAAGTGCAATTTCTCAAGAGAATGGTTATCAAATTCATAAAAGAAATGAAAAAACAGAGAAGTCTCACACTAAATTTCCCACTCTGGCTCTTAGCCTTTTGCAGGGGACAAGTCCTAGTTTCTACCTTCATAGAAAGCAACGTGGGACCGCAGCTGGGCGGCCACTCTACCTCCTTCCGGTTTCCGGTGGGGACAGCGGATACACAGCACCAAGAGCCAGGGGCATTTTTAATGTAATTTAGTCCAACTTGCTAGGGAACCAAAGCAAAGTAACTTTAGCAGATCTAGCCATGTGACTTCTGACAAGTCACTAAACTCTCTGAGACTTCATTTTCCCCATCTGCAGCTCTAACTGTCTGTGGTTTGTATAATTCCGCCTTTCGAAGAACATAGAACAAGGTTCATAAACTTTGAAGTTAGATAAGCTGCTGGAAATCCTAACGCTCGCCCTTGAGTGCTGTGTGACTTTGGGTAAGTTATAGAACTTTTCTGGGCCTCAGTCTCTTTACCTTTTAAATGAGACTAAGTGTGTACACGATGCTAATTAATTGAGACAGTGCATGTGAAGGCTTAGCACAGTCTCTGCCACAAGAATAACACGAGTGAGTTGTTTTTCTTCCTGTCATTTTAAGGGCTGTAGCAATAGTGTTTTTGATTGCAGTGGGTTGTTGACTGACAAGTGAATGAGTATTCGTGGACATGGAAGATGAGATATGAAAAAAGCCACGAGGATCAGAGTCGCACGGTCAGCTACCATGGCAATCCTGAAAAGCTCCTCTACCTGAATGGCCTGGTGCCTCAATAATTCCCCTGGAGATCCTGTTCCCTTTCTCAACCTTGGAACTCTGCATATTCAACCAGTTGAGTCAACCTCCAACGGAGTGAGATCAGGCATCTTCAGTGACCTTAAAAAGCCAGCTTGGCTCTCTAGCCAAGACTCAGAGGCCTGGAGCAAAATCAGAATTACTATGATACGGAAAAGAATGCGTGGACGGAAAGCTCCTGTTGCAGCCGTGGAAGGCACTGATGGAAATGCTGTTCGGGGGAATGTGTGTGGATCTGGTGGGCTAGGCACCCCAGGAAGGCCCCTGGCCCAGGTGAAACACCCCTGCTTGTTCTCCTCTTTACAAAGGAAGCTTTAGGGAAAAGCATATTTTACCCATCCACTAAAAAGGCAGAGGGAGGGAGGATCTGGTGGTCTGACACGCATCTACTGAGGCAGAAATGGGCAATGTCTGCCACATTCAAGCATCTTAGGACCTTGGTAAGAGGGAGGTGATCTCTGAGGGCCTGGCCATGGGCTGCCCTTAAGACAGGGTCAGAGTCGCATGGTCAGCTACCATGGCAATCCTGAAAAGGCCAACCAGGTGGCTAGGTGGCCTTCCACTAGTGATGTGACACCCTGGAAGTGTTCCCTCTGCCTCTGTTCCCTGTCAGTCAAGTAGTGGCAGCCTGACAGAGAGAACAACATCTTGGCATGAATTGATTTGGCATATTTTTAACCAGGCCCTAAGGAAGGGCTCAGAAACCCATTTAGGAGGAAAGGGTGGGAGTATTCGCTCCTGGTGATGGTGAGGTTTGGAGTCTGATGACAGATAGTTTCCCCCAACCTTGCTGCTCATCTAAAACAATAAAACCCCTGCAAAGATTTTTAACCATTGAATGAAAGCTGATCTCTGATTTTTTTTTTTTTTTTTTTTTTTCTGATTGCAGTGTATTTGTTGCATGTTTCTTACTGCCTTTGGAGAGATTACCTGGTGCAGGTAAGCAATGTCTCTTTAGAAAAACTGAGCATCGAAAATAATAAGAGCAAACTGCAGGATACTGAATAACATGTGGGGGAAGACTGCAGTGGTCATTTCTTCCTTTTTTTTTTTTTTGAGACGGAGATTCGCTCTTGTTACCCAGGCTGGAGTGCAATGGCGCGATCTCGGCTCACCGCAACCTCCGCCTCCTGGGTTCAGGCAATTCTCCTGCCTCAGCCTCCTGAGTACCTGGGACTACAGGCACGCGCCACCATGCCCAGCTATTTTTTTGTATTTTTAGTAGAGACGGGGTTTCACCATGTTGACCAGGATGGTCTCAATCTCTTGACCTCGTGATCCACCCTCCTCGGCCTCCCAAAGTGCAGTGGTCATTTCTATTAAAGTAAAGCAGGAATGATATCCTACGTGTCTACATTAATGTCCAAATTATGCAAAAACAAGAATCAGTGCTCCATGAATGATCAGCCTAAGGATTAGTTACGGTGCACAGGGGTTTTGATAG
Source organism: Aotus nancymaae (assembly GCF_030222135.1). Lineage (NCBI taxonomy): Eukaryota > Metazoa > Chordata > Mammalia > Primates > Aotidae > Aotus > Aotus nancymaae. Next base: position 3,584,500 of record NW_026988412.1, on the reverse strand, counting down.
GGCATTAGGTTTGATTTCTGGACCAATGGAGGAACATTTTAAGAAAGTGTTCTTTACTCTGTGTTAATTACAAACAGTAATAACACTCCAGTTTCACAAGGCAGATATTAACTCTTGCAGTAATACTGGTGCTCTCGAAGTCAAATAGTCATGGCCGAAGAGCTTCTCCAGTGCTCGGTCTTTCCGGACTTCAGTGGTCTCCACCAGCTCTTTATGACATCCTGTGCCAAGGCCGATCGTCCTCCTCGGCGTTCACAGACCTGCCTCACCTCCTGCCGTGCTCTATGTCATCTCTTAAGCCTCCCACCCATGCCCCTTCCTGAAGTCACCCTGCCGGCTCTGAGGTTCCTGTGGCTCTTTCTTTGTCAGCTTTGCAGATGAGGGCACATCAGTGCCTCAAGATCCTTCAAGCCCATGGGCTGTGACTTCGTGCTTCTGTTGTCTTCTCTGGTAACCAAAGGTACTTTGCTATGAAGAGAAAACCCCTTAGTAACCAACGTGGCTCTCAATCACATCCTGCACTTTCTCTGTGTGTGTGTGTGTGTGTGTGTGTGTGTGTGTGTGTGTGTGTGTCTAGTATTTCTCAGTCACTGGCATTTAATCCACAGAGGGCGCACCTGTGCTTCTGTGTCCAAATAGGGTGCTAGAGACACCCTTAGGGTCAGTTGACATGTCCCCTGTGTCCAGCATAGGGACACAGGGGACATGTCAATTTCCTGACAAGATACGTTTCCCTGGGAAAATCAGAAACGATGTATTTTTCCCCAGTTCTTCCCTATGTCAAGCATTTAGGGGCCCCAAGAGAGACCCATGTAGAAGTACTTCCTTTTCTTTCCCTGTTCAATAAATAACATCCTAAGGCTGAGGACGGGGAGGTGTGGAGAGCAGAATCCAATAGCGGAAGCCACCCAGACTAGATAAACAGGAGAGGGCAAATGAAAATAAGCAGGTAAGGAGGAGGTTGGGAATGGCCAGGAGGTCTGGGGGTGTGTGGCTGGGAGCTTGGACTATGGATGGCTGCTGAGCAGAGCACCAAGGCCAGGCACATGTGTCGCTGAGGCGAACTACAGCGCAGCAGAGGTTCTGTCCTTGTGGGAGACAGGGCTCAGCCTCCAGGACAAGGGGTGGACCCAGCAGTTACCGTGTTTCCACTCAGTATCAGAGACGCTGCTGAGAGCTTGGCCCCAACCTTTCTCATTCGGATGAGCGCCCAGCCCTTCAGATTCACCAATACACTTTTGTATCTGGAGGTAAAACGGACTCAGAAAGGTTAAGTGCACCTGTGTCCCCATGTCACTCACACAAAAGTGAGGTTGGAATTCATGTTTGATTTCAGGTTTTTACTCTTTCTATTACTCTGGTGCTTCTTGAATTGCTCCAATGTGACTGGACGGTCCGTGTATTCTTCATGGTGTGTGGATTGTGTGGAAATACCAGATGGGTCAAGCTTACAATAGCTGAATATACAATTCCATGTTAAATCAGAGACCACCTTATGTAGATTCCATTTAGCAAGTGTTCAATAATTTTTTTCCGTAACTGTTATTTTATTTGCATTAGATTGGGAAGGAAGCAAACATATAAATATGCTGGCAACCCGCTGTGTCTTCATTTATCAGTTTCAATAATTTTTTAAATTACAGGAGAGAAACAGAAAAACATTGAGAGAAATCTATTTATTTTTCTGTAGCGCAATAAAAAGATCACCTCTAAAAGTGAAGAATAGCACAGGCCCCATGTCCAGCTTGGGGGCTGCTATGTTTTCAGGAAGTAGAGTCAGAGACCATCCCCCGCCCGGACACCGGCTCTCCACTGGAGAGCAGTGAGGAGGTGAGAGTCCCTGCCCTGCCTCCACCTCCCTCCCACGTCACCTCTCAGGTCCATAGTGAGTTTTGTTTTAGATTTTATCATTTCATTTTTACGTAAATCACCCAAGCTTCTTGTTAAAAATTTACAAAACACAGATAAGCCAAAAAGTATATATAAATAAATCAGTTGTAACAATTCTCCTTTAAGACTCCACCAGCAATAAAAATTTGGACCTGTAATTGTTCGGATACTTACTTTCTGTGCATATCCAGCCTCTAGATTTTTTTTCTGGCGTGGCTACCTTTCTACGTCAGTTAATTCACAGCTGCATTAGCGTTTCCCAAAGACGGGTTCCCACGATGTATGCAGTAAAATTGCCCAACATACATTTTGAAAACGCAGATTCCTAGACTCTTCATTCTACAGAATCAGCGTCTTGCACCCCAGGGTCACTGAGAGTCTGCTTTTAACAAACTTCCTGGTGATTCTCACATGCACAATGCTCACAGTCCTCATCTTTCTCCTGTCCGGGAGTATTCCAATGTACTCCAGAGCCTGATTTAGTTATTCAGAGCCCTGTTGATAGACATTTAGGCAATTCCTGATGTTTTTCTCAATGGTGCCACCTATATCAATGCACATGTATCTTTATACATTGTTTTCTTTGAACAAACTCGTGTTAGTGGAGTTGTAGGATTATGGACTCACCAGTATATTGACACTTCTTGTATCTGTTGGCTGTTGCCCACTGAAGCAGCAGTAGTGATGGGTAGACCCCTATTGCACCCCTAGCAGGTAACAGTGTTTTAAGCTCATGCAAAGGCCTGAAATATCAGGAGGATGTGCTGAAAGCTGAGAGCTGCTGAGATGAGGGTGCCAGCAGCCCTCAGGGGCTGTAAGTGTGAAGCCCAGGGATGAAGTCAACTTGAGCCAAGCCCTGCATGCATTAGACCTGGTCCCGCCCACTAAAGCAGTCACCCCCATGACTCCTGCACCTGCCGTGCCCAGAGAGGTCCCCAGGCTAATCACTCCCACATTGTTGCCTCCATGAATAAGTCTCCCACAGGGAGACTTCAGAGGGGGTTTGTGGTGGAAAGAAGAGCCGCCGCTATTGGCAGCTCCATGGCTGACACATCAGACCTGGCAGGGGTGGATTAACTTTCACACATCCCACGTGGCATCTCTTCATTCAGCAGATAAAGGTTAGAACATTCATCTGTCAGCAACTATGATGCTGCTGGAGCCGCAGTAGCAGGTGGGACTCAGCCCCTTACCTTGAGTTCCTTGGACTTCATTTGAGGAGACAAAATTATGGGACAAGTAGAATGCCACCTGAGTGGAAATGTAGCAGGGGGCCAGCTTATTATCCAGGGACACAGGGAAGGAGCCCAGACCGCCTGGGGGTCTCAGGAAAAGTAACACTTTCTCTATCATCTAAAAAGGAAATGTTTTTAATTATGAAAGGAATACACAATTGCAAAATGTCTAAGCCATACAGAGGCAGAGAGCAACTTTAGAAACCCACCACATCTTCATTTCCCTAACGTAATTGCTGTTAGATTCTGGACTCCAAAAATCTATATTAAAAAGATGTGTATAGGTATTTACACAATGAGATCATATTTTACAGGTTTTCTTTCAACTGGTTTTCTCACTCAACAATATAGCATGGGCGTCTTCTTGCGTCAATACATTTGCAGACTCCTTTCACAGTTATTTCAGTGGCTGTAGAGTCGTCTACATTACAGGTGTTCAATGGGGCATTTAAAATGATAGCACTCATCCTTGTTATTAATCAGTACTGTGTTATGGATTTTATGACCAGGCTCCCCTCAGGACCTGTCAGAGATTCCACTTTGAGCTGCTTTTTTGGATACAGGTTTCCTTATCAGCACCAATGAGTCTCTTAATGAAAATCCAGCATCTTAATAGATCGTTGAGTTCCGAATATATTGTCTTACACGCAAGCCTTAAATGTAATAATCAAAGACGCTCAAGTTACTGATAGACCTAGTAATATTATAGTTGAGAACACTAAAACCAGAGACAGATTTTTCTGAGGAATGTTCTAGACTTCAAAATGTTGGCATTTTGGGGGCTGCCTCTCAGCGAGTTGACTACTGCTGACCTCTAATGTCCATACAAGGTACTGCACAAAAACCCCGTGGAAAACTGGGAACTGGTTATATTATGTGTGGTTAATCCAAGCGTAGTTGTGAATTCCCAAGGTCTTTGAAAAGGTGCTAAGTTGTCTCATGATTAGAAGGGGGCTTAACAGAGTGTCATGACGTAGATCCAGTGAGTCATGCCTCAAATTGGACCACTTCTTTTTTGGCTGGAGCAAACGATCATTTTCATAAATGCATAATATGGTGCATAGTGTAAAGATACACACACATTTAAATGTCCACATTAATTACCCACTAGTTAAATATCAAGGGGTATATTAATCCTATGGCTTGAAATCTGCCATTATTTAGCACAATATTACCAGGGTAGTCCAGAAATACCTGCAACCATTCATTGCCTGTCTAATGTTTGGTTTTGAAGGGGTGGGTCAGACAGGGTCTTAAGCCACTGCTGGCAAATGACAAACTAACTCTGAGGTCATAAGTCCTTGGTGCTACATCCCAAAACCATACAAGGGAATATTATTCAACCATAAAACAGATAAAGTACTAACACATGCTGTGACTTGGATGAACTTTGAAAACATGCTAAGTGAAAGAAGCCAGACACAAAAGGCCACACATCATATGACTGCATGTATATGAAATATCCAGAATAGGCAAATCTATAGAGAAAGTGGATGAGCGGTTTCCAGGGGTTATGGGGAGAGGGAGTGGGGAGTGCCTGGTAATGGATATTGAGTTTCTTTTGGGGGATGATGAAATGTTTTGGAATTAGATAGTGGTGACGGTGTAAACTTTGCAGTATACCAAAAACCATGAAACTGTGCACTTTAAGATGGTAATTAATGGTATGTAAAATATTTTAATTTTCAAAAGATTATAGCTTAATAAACAAGAAAATACAGCACAGGGAGAAAAATACAAACTTTACATTTAGATGGATTTATATTAAATCCTGACTCTACTATTTACTAGCTAGAGACATTGGAAAATTATTTCAACTTCCATGAGATTTGGATTCATATTCTGCAATATAAAAATAATAACACCTGCTTTTAGAGCTGCTGTAAAGTAATTGATAAGTGTGTGGACAGAATTTTGCTATACATATGTATAATTAACATCATTATTAATACTGTATTGATAAATTGATGTTTAAAATATTATAACTGAAAGGCTGCAACTACATTTTCCCTCATATGAAGCCCAACCCCCTCTGGGACTCCTCGGCAGGCTTGAGAACACCCACAGGGATAATGCAAATAGAAGCGGTCCATGCTCAGCACTAATCAGTCCACCCCATTAGCTACAGAGCAACAATGGTCATCTGCAGGGTTTCTACACAGGACTCCAGCTCCTAATGAATAGGGGGGAAAATGGTGTCTTTTCTGCGTAGCCCAAGTCTCTATACCTTCTGTAAATTTCCATGGTGTTTGAGTTCTCACTTCGGGGGCTGTATGGAATGAATCAAGCTTTGGCCACTGATTTAACCACAGATTTGTCTCTACTCTTCTCCAGTTTCCCACGGCAATAGACCTGTGCACCGTCCCTGATCAAGGGCTCTTTTCAGGTTGCCTGAAGTTCTTCAAGATCAAGAAACAGTTTGGAATTAAGGGCACCAAATCTAGTGAGATATTTTGTTTTGTGTTTTTTTAAATGGAAAACAAAGGTGAGCAGACAAATGCATAATATTCCATCAGAAAATGAAAACAAATCCTTGGTCAAAAAAGTGAATCAGCAGCAGTTAACTGAGTGGAGGTGTCTTAAAGATGGTCTCATTACTCTCGGAGTATCTCTGAGTTTGAGGCACCAGATTTATGGGCTGCCATCTCCTATATGAAAAGATAAAGAGAGAATCAATTTATGTTTACATTCACAACTGGGCCAGAGGATCCAGTTTTCATTTGATTTGAACAAGTAGAAAACGTTCATCAGGATTTAACCAAAATACTACATATTGATTTAAGTTAGTCAATTAAAAAATTGGCAAAATGACAAACTTGCTCCATAAGTAGCCATGCCACACACCTGAATACACACATCATGTTCAACAAGCAATTATTTAATTTTACTCTCTGTGCCAGTGCTTGTTTGCTTTCAGAACGCTGCACGTATGATAAGCAGCTTAATGTTCTGCTTTCTATGTAACATTTTTACTGATGCCCATGAAATTCTGAACCGTATGATTTTATATTCTATACTCTCTATTTTTTATTATCCAAAAGTATATTTTTCTACTGTGTTCTAGCACACAGTCTACTGTATATGTATGAATGAAATAATGTCTTTTCCACAGTGATGCAAAGAACTTTCACTTTTTTTCACAAAAAGAGCATGTCTGTGTTGCAAAATCAAGCTTTTTGTGCATATTAAACTGTTTATAGTTTGTACATAGCAAACTGTAAGTAGATACAATCTTTTTAAACTTGTGAGTTACTTAAAAAAAGATCTTAATAAGAAAGATCAATCTGTTTTCGCCTGTCATTTGAAGTAATGACCCAATTGCATGACTTTCGGACAGCAAATACACTTTAGTATGAGAGCGTTAACTCCAATAATCATGGAAACCTACAAAGTCAAAACTGTCCCTTTCTCAGTGCTAAGTGTGGGGCTTTGCTTTGTAAAAACAAATGGAGAGAATCACAGGAGGTTGTGTTTTTCCCTCCACAGCCATAGCATGCATAGAACATGTTGACCACAAGTGCTAGAGGAATGTTTTAGAGTCAGACTCCAAATTCTAGATCTTCAACCACGTGGTTACAGTGGGGGCAGCCACATTTATAAAGTGAGACCCTTCTTCCCTCTCTGACCACACTGATTGGACCAGGCAAAAACACCTGACCAAAGTTGGGCCAATGAGCCTCTTGCATTTGAAACTACCAAAAATGGGGACTGAAAGAGCTTAGTTTTGAGTTGACTGTATTTGACTGCAGGGTATGTAATTTCGGAAGAAGATGCCAGGATCTTTTTCTCTTCATCAGGTGGGAAATTGAAGGCTCATCTGCAATGATGAAGAATGAGAAGCCCCCTGGAGTGAAGCAAGGCTGAGAGACAGAAGAGAGAATGTCCTAGGGTCCAATTAGAGGGTACGACTGTGGTTTATTGAAGTGGAAGAACCAAGGAGTCCCCTGGTCCCCTGCTTCCAAGAGCCCCCATATATTGGTAACCAAATCTCTCCTTCCTTTTATTTCCAAAATTCCCCCGATGGGTTTTCTGCTATTTGTAATCAAAATAATCCTGACCACAAGTCACAATACTAAATATTTTTGAAACCTAAAGCCATACAAAGAGAGTGTGAGTTTAATTATTATCCTCATTTTAATTCATGGAGAGTTAGAAATGTTCATTTGAGACATATTGGGAGTGGGCGGTGGCAAGCTTTAAGCTTACATCTGCCTCTTTTGAAAATTTTCACCATGTTGAGGTCAGTATGCTCTTGAAAAAGAGTAGCAAACCTAGGGAAAAGGGGATTCTCGATTGATATAAATGTAAGTTCTAGAAAAACAATCTAAATAGGTACTTCAAATTAATGAAGGAAAAAACATACAAACAAAATCAGATATAATTGCCAGAAAATCCTGTTGTAGATGAAGGTATTTGTTGCCTTCCTTCTTCCTGAGCTCCTGATGTTGTCAGTTGTCATCATTAGGAATGAAGATGGTATCATCATCGGTTGTATTTTCCTTGAACACTACCTCCTCCCCAAATAAAATAAATGGGGCCTAAAAAATTATTGACAGGTGATCTGAGGTTTCAGAGGGCAGAGATTGTGAAAGTAATAAAGTCATGAGAGGATTTCCCTTGAAGCGCATCAGTGCGAGTGGCTCACATTGTCATTCCTGCTTTGTCATCACCCTGTGAGGGTGTGTATCATTCAAAAGATGAGGCTACCACCAAAATATTTTTGGAATGATCCATCTGAAATCGTTCAGCTTCAACAATGCCTTTCCTCCATAATACGAGAAAGGTGATTGTGTAGTGCGTATCTCAACCCTCGTGGCATTCCTAGAATATGGGAATGTTTTCTCTTACTTTGCAGATTAAACAAAAAAAAAAAAGCCTGACATGGAGAACTAATTTGCTTCAAATCACACAGCTAGTCAGGGGCAAATAAAACGTACAATTCTTCTGGTTTTTAAGCAGAATGTTTTTTCTCTATGATACCTTTCCCTTATTCCTGTCTGTTTGCTAGACAAGAATATTGGTCTCATTGCATTTAAAGGTTATGAAAGTGCTTAATGAGTTACTTTATCCTTTTGGAAAGGAAGTGCTAAGAAACATGTTATTTACCTTACTTTTATTCATACTTTTATTTGTGTAAAAATTGCCAGAAGACATAGCATTGAAGCAGAAAATTCTCCCTTAATAGTGTCTTAAAGATCCCTAGCTGGTAGCCCCCAGAAGAAGTTTGCTTTGAGACATGGTTTTACTGAACATTTATTTGAACATTCAAATACAGAAATAAGAACTTTGTAACAAAAACAATAATTATATGACTCTTCTTAATATTAGCTATTATTTCCTAGTATTTTCACTGTCACAGTGGGCTAAATTTTAATACGGATTATCTCACTCAGTCCTTAAACCAATCTGTATAAAGCAGGCAGTGTAGCTTTTCCAAAGTTGTCCAGGGAACAAAAACCAAAGCTAGGACCCAAATCAAGGATTCTCTGATGACCTCCATGCTTATAATATTCTTGTTCTTTTTCCCCCACCAATATGTGGACTGTGGTCTTCTTAACAAAAGATTTGCAATATGTGTTATTAATCATTACATACACACACAGACACATACTCAAATAAATACAAAGGAGATTTGCTATTAACTTAGGTCGTACAATTAAAAACCAAAGCCAGTCCTTACCATGTGACTTAAACTAGAACCTGTGTTTCTTCCAATATCAGGTCAATATGTTATTATTGAACCAACAATGTTAAGAAAAGAATATGGCTTCAATGGTGAAGCCATACCACATGTTAGAAACATATCTGCTTACCATAGTGAACGCTTGAAATTGATGCAAAAGCAGTGGTCAAGTGCTAACAGTTACACTTCTTGACCTGTGCAGTGTTTTCCTTTCAGGATATGTAGCACCCAAAGCAATGGAATGACTCAAAAATGTTGCACATTTCTGGAAGCCATATCTGTGCAAAAAATGCAACCAATTCAGTCATACAACTGGATAATATGTTGTGCAAATCCAGTGAAACGCATTTATGTTACCATGTATAGCATCCCAAAATAGAGGCCATTCCTGACTCTCAAGTTTGAATGTTGTGAGTTTGAAGACACAGACAAAGAGGAGTCTCTGGGAACATGTTCTGCACACTGCCCAGGGCCTGTAGAGCAGACAATCTCATTAAGTGAGTCTGCTTGTGGTTTGGAGGTGAGCGTTGGTCCTCCTGCCCTCTAAATAAAGACACAGGACCCTCAGTTGCGTCCTTATAAGTGGGCCAGGTACAGTGAGAGGGAGGCGTGGGTTGACTCACAGAATCACAGATATATTAGAGAAGAAACAGACAACTTTATAAGCATGAGGTTGTCATAGAATCTTGGACGTTGGTAACAGAGGCAAAGCAGAGAGCTTCATTAAAAAAAAAAAAAAGCCTCCGAGGGGAGATGTCACCTTCAAATTTTATTTCTGATGCCAGTGCAGGGAGTGATTCTGCCACAAAGTAAAGCTGTCCTGTGTGGTGCCCGAGATCTAAATGGCCTTAAAACTGGCCTGCCTTGCAAGAGCAATTGGCCAGCTCTCGAAGGAGGCAAGCATCTGTACATATTTTTCGATGATCATACATCTCACTAATAAAAAAAAATTACTAATCAAAGAGGAATGCGTTTGCAGACTACTTATATTAAAAAAAGACCTAAAATATATCAATGCTATCATCATGATTAATTTAATAGCAAACTCTTCTCTTACCTAAAAAATGTCCTCTATTTCTAACGCCATTCTTAAATAGGTGATGTATGCGAGTTCCACATGGTTATTAGGTTTAGCTGTTTCAGCTGTTGAATTGGTTGACATTTGTATTGCTTACCATTGTCTTGATCTCTCTGTTTATGCGTAGACAGTTTAAGGGTAAGACAAACAAAATCAAAACCAAAATTTCAATAGTGGAAAGAAATTTTTCTCCAGATCGATATTCAAATTCATCTGACCACAGGTTTTGGGATATGATATAATAAATGATGTAGTGTGACCATTCTATTCTTGAAACCAGGAAGCAAGGTGCACAGCAGCCCAGCCAAGCCTGCATAGAAGGTAATGTGTTGACTCTGTTTTATGCAGTTATTAATACGAAATGCTCCCCCATTGCATCACCTTAATTTGAGCTTTCAGCAGGATGGTGACAGTTACACTGCTTTAGGAAAGCAGATAGCTAGAACATCATGGGAAAGCACTTATATAAAGACTCTGTCTTTCTTTTCTTCTTTCTTTCTGGCTTGCTTTCCCTCCTTTACTGCCGGTGACCACCCATGCTTGAGCAGTGTTTTGGCTGCTTTCCCACTGATGAGTTTTCCAAACCTTGTCAGAAGCTGGCAGTTAAGTATTCTGCCGCCAGCTTACAGAAAATACAAGTTGGATTGCCTTGTTCCTGCTTTCTTTCAAACTTGCATGTTTATCCTTCTTCACCTTGATTCCTAGAAGAGTCAAACATCTGATCCTCAGGTCAAGCCTGAAGGAAATGGTTGTCCCAGCTGAAAATCAGATCGATCCCCATTTGCTTTTCAGTACTCTTGTTAAAGAACAGTGTTTAATATTTTCTCTGTGTGATGCAGAGGTTCTTAATAAAAACAAAAAGAGATGTTTGACCTAAACTTTAAAAGCAGCAGTGACATTCAGCAGAGAGAATATTATTCCATTTGCCTGGATCTGAGGAAAGAAATAATTCTGACATTGGATACCCAAGCATAGCTGAGAAGGGAGGAAAAGAGGAGAAACAGAGAACTAGGTAATGGGTCCCAGCAAAACAACACACCAGAAGGCATTCAATTCCAGATTAGATCTCGCTTTTATTCCCTTCTCTCAAAAAAGATGCTTTAAATTATTTAATGGAGAAAGGTAGTACTTTGAACTCCAGGAAAATCAAAATGTTACAGCTCTGAGGGGTTTTTTGGTCTTACAGTATCTCATGAATAAAACCAGCTTTAAGGAAAAAAAAAAAAAAAAAACTAAAAAGCAAAGTTGTCTCATCTTTTATAAAAGCAAGATCAAACATTTGGTACAGATGAAGGCTGGTCAAGCATTTAAACACATAATATCAGTGTCTGATGGCTCCAGAATAAGAGGCATTTGATTCAAAACGGTACATCATGTTGGTCAGCAATATATGCTTCCACTAAATAACCAAAATACACAAATTGAAATAAAGTGAAATTCTTTTGCCAGAGTTAATGAAAGGTTCCTGTTTGTGAATGTGAGGCTTTGAAGTCCAAGCCTTCCAAACAGCACCAGGAATTTACTGGTGATTTATTACTATTTGGACAAGTGGCGAACAGAGCATTACTCTACGGAAAATCCACATTCCCTACCTGTCAAGGGAGGCTTCCTGAAACGGGAACACCAGCTCCCCTTGCTGCAACTCCTCCTAGGGCCGTGCCTCAGGTAGGGTCCACATATTCCGGTGTGGTCACCTCTCCTGGGCCAGCCCCTCCCCTTCTCTGTCCTCCAGTCCCCACCCCATCCTGTGCTGCTCATCTCCCAGTTGCTCTTCCCACTCACCCCAGGCTCCAACAAAGCTCACTTCCTCTGCCCTGATCCTTTCTGTGTGACACTTGGTTTATACCATGAATGGATTCCAGGGACAATTTTGCCTGGATTGCTGCTGCATAATAACTGGATGTGGAGAGACTTTTTCAGACCCTTCTTAGATTCTCCCAGATGGCCAATTCCACACACACAAATAGTGGTTGTGCTGTCTCCCCATGCTTAGATGCCCACAGTGCCCATCCTGGGAAAAGACCGTGCCCTAGAACTGTCTAAACTGAAAGAACCTCTGGGAGACAGGGTCTTCCCTGACATGGGTGGATTCTAAAACAAGAGTATCCATGTGCTCAGGTGTTGGGACACTCACAGTCATTACTAGACAGAATCCAAGGCAGCAACTCAGGGTGGGGTGAGGTTGTGTTTTGATACTACTCACATGGGGGTATCTGGACACCTCCTGTAACTTACTACAGCGTGGTCTTACATAAAACTGATCAAAACGCATTCACAAAGCTAAGGGATGTTGCTGGATTGTTTTCCTATTGTTCTATTTGCTTGGAAACAACATGATCCTAATGACCATTAATCTAAACTCCCACCAGTAAGCCATGGAATGATCACCTTATCTAAAAGTTGAGTTTGCTATTTTTCAAGTCTTTGGTTTTACATATCCTCATATGATCCGTCTCTATCATTGCGCATATGTTAGATTCCTGCAAGTATTCTTTTGTGAAGTGGCTATCCAGATGCAAAGAAAGTACAAGACAAAACTGTCATAAAGGGCTTCATGGTTTAGTCGAAGATAAAAGCATAGGCCTTAAGGGAATCCATGAGTGAGGTTATGATGGGGGACAGAGCAATGAGGAGAGTTTCAGAGTGGACCCCCCGAAGCTGGGCAGTGGGGCCACAGGCCCTGACTGTTCACACTTACTGATGCGGTAGGCCTTGACACGTAGACTGGTGACTGACCTCTGAGTTTCAGCTTTCACATCTGAAAAGTGAAGACGATGTGGCACCCAACTCACAGGTTCCAGGGGGCATGAAATGCTGCCGCTGCGCTGTGCTTGGAGCTCTGAAAGGATATCAGGAGGGATATCCACAACAACGGCTGCTAGAATGTTCTGGAGTCACAAAGAAAAAGCACTCTCAGGAAAGGTGCCATTTTAGTTAGTTATGACACAATGAATAGGATTTGGAGCAGAAGGGAAGAGCTGTCTGTTTCAGGAAGTGGAGAAAAAAGGAATGAGCAATGAGTCTTCATCTGCCCTTGTGTCCCCAAATTATGTCTTGTTTTGCAGGTCTTATGGAAACACTTCTCTCATTAAAGAAAGAAAATAAATGAACATAGTCATATTACATTTTGGATGAAATATTTAAAATCAGAGACACCATGTACAGCTTTGCTGCATACAAAAAGCCTAAAGGAGAAAGAGGAAGAAAAAAATGTTATTTAATTTGGATGGAAGCTGGAGGAAAGAATGATCTTCAAATAATTCAGAGTCCTGTCATTTGGTCTAAGTAAAACTCTCCATAGCGCTCCCTGCCCTCCTTCCCCTCCTTTCCTGTCCTAACCAGCTCTTCCCCAGAACAGCTGTCACCTCCCCAAAGCAGAAGGAAGCCCAGGGCAGTGTTGAAGGAAAATTATACTTTTACATTTCTAGATGATTTCCTAACAGAAAACACATGAACCCTCAGAACTAAAACTTGGGTGAAGATTCCAGGCTCCAACATATGACCTGAAGAAACCAAGTTCATTGGTGACTTACAAATGTGTCGATTATAACTGTCTTCATAGATGATATCAGGACATTTGAATATGAAATTAAATAATTTACTCACCCACCTTTATACTTCCACCAGGCCAAATAGCTGGAAAGACAGGGGTTTTGCTTTTTCCAGAACATAGGAATATTCACTTTGATTCACATTAAACAAGCTGAAAAGTACTTGAAGTTTCCTTGAGATATTTGTAAAGAATAGTAGAACAAACATTTGGAAATTTGGGTGAGGCAGAATGCATCCACAACACTGTATTAGACTCATGCTTTTCAGTAAATGTTATGTCTGGCTTCGCTTTGAGTGTGAAGGATGAATGTTTTTCAAAACTCTCATTGCTGTACAAATATGATGTGCTAATGCCTCAAAATCACTATTTACCCAGCTGCTTCCACGTAAGGTACCTGGAACTCTGGCCAGAACTTTTTCTCTGTATGCATCTACTCTCACTTTCATTGCCATTTCTGTAGATTATGCTAAGAAGCAAAACAAGCATGGTGATTTTGAGGAGGTGGCTCCAGACACTCCTGATATTTCCACAGGCACCAAATCTTAGCTTGATGGCAGGATGGAAGTTAACTTGGGTGACATATGCATGATTACAGCATCCATCATCGGGGCATTCCCACACACAATTTTCCTCCCAAGATTTTGTTATTCTTTGTTAGGACAAAGACTACCCAGGGAACGTCATTGGAAAGTCTGAGGTAGCTCTGAACCACAACATTCCTGCAGAAAACCCTACAGCTGTCCTTGTAATGAGATATGTTCCATGTCAGAAGCCTGGAAAAGTGGAAATATTAGGTTGGCAGTTAGAATAAAATTCAGGAAAGATTCACATAGTTGGTAATTGAAGCTATATATACAGCAAGTCAAAATCTTAAAAATGTCAGCCATTACGTCTGAAGTGGATCAGTAAAATGAAAGCTTCAGAAAGACTCCAGCAAGTCTAGCATCAGATACTGAGGGTGTGGTGAGGAGTGGGGACAGAGTGGAGAGGAAAATGGGAACTAGGAATGCCCAGCACCCCTCCACAGGTGCTGAGATTGGTAATGTTCTGCAGCCCGAGGTAAACTCTATGCAATATACGCCTGGTCACCTCCAAAGGGGAGATGGAGAGCTTCGAGTCATGCTTCACTTTTAGGATCAGCATATATTTCTAATCATCTTTATAACCTCCCAAGTAAGGTGTTCCGAGGCTTTCCATGTCAACAGCAGGAGGCTTACATTGCAGAAAATTAAGCCTGTACCATTCTCAGCCTGAGCCAGTATGTTATGAAGAGCATTACCATGGCGATCTCACATTCTGGAACTGTGCTTGTCTCTTAAATACCAGGTGCCAATGAGTCATAGAGGCTTTCTATTCTAGAACCGTGTACCCCCCAAAAAGGAATTTGTACAGATTCACCAAGAAACTATTATTATGTGGGTCGAGATGGCCAGGGGCAGACCGATGTTATTTCTAGTTAAATATTTATAAGCTTGCTTTGCTTATTTTACACTGAAGTTTATACCTTGAACTAAGCTATATTAAATATCGATGCAGTAAAATAGAAATCAAGCAGCAACAGGAGGCCTAAGGTAAAGACCATCTGAGAGCGCTGCAAAACCATGGAACACTGCGGCGTGGTTGCAGAGCAGAAAATACTGCTTTGGTCCCACGAATGCCTTCTCAACATGGAGGTTGCATAAGGATCTCCTAAAAAGGACTTGTGTAAAATCTCTGAGAAGGG
The DNA here is from genome assembly GCF_030222135.1 of Aotus nancymaae. Classification (NCBI taxonomy): domain Eukaryota; kingdom Metazoa; phylum Chordata; class Mammalia; order Primates; family Aotidae; genus Aotus; species Aotus nancymaae. The sequence goes on along the minus strand of NW_026988412.1, from coordinate 3,569,338 downwards.
AAGCAACCTCTGCTCACAAGATCTGGGAGGGTCTTTCCAGATGCGAGCTTGCAAGCAGGAAAAGCCTTGCAGGGCAGAGATTACCAGAACACCACAGGCTCTGCCTAGGCTGTCATAATATGGAGTAATCTTGATTGCTCTGTGTCCAGTGCCTGAGAGATAAAAGCCCTGTGATGCACTGGGTGTGGTCAAACCTGATGGCTCCTTATCCACTATGCTTCTGATGCAAATACACCTTGGTAGCAACCAAGGGGTAGAACTCAATGTTCTAGGTTTGCATAAGAATCACATCTGGCCGGGATCCAGATCGGTGGCTCACGCCTGTAATCCCAGCACTTTGGGAGGCCAAGGCAGGTGGATCACGAGGTCAAGAGATCAAGACCATCCTGGTCAACATGGTTAAACCCTGTCTCTACTAAAAATACAAAAAATTAGCTGGGCATGGTGGTGCGTGCCTGTAATCCCAGCTACTCAGGAGGCTGAGGCAGGAGAATTGCCTGAACCCAGGAGGTGGAGATTGCGGTGAGCCAAGATCGTGCCATTGCACTCCAACCTGGGTAACAAGAGCAAAACTCCGTCTTAAAAAAAAAAAAAAAAAAAAAAAAAAAAAAGAATCACATCTGCTCTGCTCAGATGTACTTTGAAGAAGAAAATTAAAATAATTTTAAAATTATAAAAATGTAAAAAATAAAATAAAATAAAAAAAGAATCACCTCTGCTACTGAATACTGCAGACCCCACCTCTCCCCCTTGGCTATCTTGCCCACCTTAGTTTCAAGGCCTCTCCCAATAGTTTCAAATCCTCCCCTGATCATTCCTCCCTGCTCCCCCACCCCACAATTAACAAGTGTATACACCTAATAAAAGCACATAGAGCCCAGAGCTCAGTGCCAACGCAGTTCACCCCTTGCGAGAGTGTATTGGACCCCTGGACCCACGCTGTGAACTTCTACTCTTGTGTCTTTGTCTTTATTTCCTTTTCTCACTCCATCGTCAACTCCAGGACATGGGGCACCCACGCACAGTGTTGGGCTGGTTCCCAACGTTATTATCTACAATTCAGGAAGTTCCAAGCCATTACCTCCTTTTACTCACAATTTAAGCCCAGTCTTTTCTAAGGCACTGGCCTCCCAATATTGCCGTAGGTAATTCAGCCTTGGTTTCTGATGGTTAAAGGTTGTGACTCATACCAGTCTACAAGCCTGGAAAATTACACTGAGGTTGATGTCCACCATGACCCGATCTGGAGATTCCATAGCATACTCTGCTACTACCAGGAGAGACTTTTATATTGACACAAATCATGTATTTACCTCTTTATGATGATTAAATTACAAAATAGTCCATGCAGGGATCCATGGTGTCATCTCATCTTGATAAGGAAGGGGTAGCTAGTAGAGAAATTGCTGGATGCCTTCAAGTCATCCTCCAACATGAACCACCTTCTTATAAAAGATGAGACATTTATATATCCAAAGCTAGCTGCCTGTTTTCTAAGTCATGTCTCAAGTAGAGCATCTGGAAAAAACCTGCATCATTGGTGCCTAAGTCTGGCACTGTGGGGAAGCTGGTTTAAAATTACAGAGCCTCTGGAATTTTCTTTTTTCTTTTTTTTTTTTCTTTTATTTTACTTTAGGTTCTGGGGTACATGTGCAGATCATGCAGGATTGCTGCATAGGTACATACATGGCAAGGTGGTTTGCTGCCTTCATTCCCCCATCACCTATATCTGGTATTTCTCCCCTCGTTATCCCTCCCCACCCTCCCCACCCCACACTGTCCCTCCCCTAGCCTCCCTCAACTGACCGCTGTTTGTGATGCTCCCTTCCCTGTGTCCACATGTTCTAATTGTTCAACACCCGCCTATGAGTGAGAACCTGTGGTGTTTGGTTTTCTGTTCTTGTGTCAGTTTGCTGAGAATGATGGTTTCCAGATTCATCCATGTCCTATGAAGGACACGAACTCATCGTTTTTTATGGCTGTGTAGTATTCCATGGTGTATATATGCCACAGTTTCTTTATCTAGTCTATTGTTGATGAACATTTGGGTCAGTTCCAGGTCTTTGCTATTGTAAACAGTGCCGCAATGAACATACATGTACATGTGTCTTTATAATAGAACAATTTATACTTATTTGGGTATATACCCAGTAATGGAATTGCTGGATCAAATGGTATTACTATTTCTAGGTCCTTGAGGAATCGCCACACTGTCTTCCACAAAGGTTGCACTAATTTGCACTCCCACCAATGGTGTAAAAGTGTTCCTATTTCTCCACATCCTCTCCAGCATCTGTTGTCTCTAGATTTTTTAATGATCACCATTCTAACTGGCAGGAGATGGTATCTCAATGTGGTTTTGATTTGCATTTTTCTAATGCCTAGTGATGATGAGCTTTTTTTCATGTTTCTTGGCCTCATAGATGTCCTCTTTTGAAAAGTGTCTGTTCATATCCTTCGCTTACTTTTGAATGGGTTTGTTTGTTTGTTTTCTTATAAATCTGTTTTAGTTCTTTGTAGGTTCTGGATATTAGCCCTGTGTCAGATAGGTAGATTGAAAAAATTTTTTCCCATTCTCTTGGTTGCTGGTTCACTCTAATGATTGTTTCCTTTGCTATACAGAAGCTCTGGAGGTTAATTAAATACAATTTGTCTATTTTGGCTTTTGTTGCCACTGCTTTTGGTGTTTTAGCCATGAAGTCCTTGCCTACGTCTATGTCCTGAATGGTTTTGCCTAGGTTTTCTTCTAGGGTTTTTTTATTTTATTTATTTATTTATTTTTATTTTTTATTGTATTTTAGGTTTTGGGTTACATGTGGAGAACATGCAAGATTGTTGCATAGGTGCATACGTGTCAGTGTGATTTGCTGCCTTCTCCCCTTCACCTATATGTGGTATTTCTCCCCATGCTCTCTCTCCCTGACTCCCCGCCTCCCACTGTCCCTCCCCTATTTCGCCCCCAACAGACCCAAGTGTATAGTGCTCCCCTCCCTGTGTCCATGTGTTCTCATTGTTCAATACCCGTCTATGAGTGAGAACATGTGGTGTTTGATTTTGTGTTCTTGTGTCAGTTTGCTGAGAATGATGGTTTCCAGGTTCATCCATGTCCCTACAAAGGATGCAAACTCATCGTTTTTGATGACTGCATAATATTCCGTGGTGTATATGTGCCACATTTTCCCTGTCCAGTCTATCATTGATGGGCATTTGGGTTGGTTCCAGGTCTTTGCTATTGTAAACTGTGCTGCAATGAACATTCGTGTGCATGTGTCCTTATAGTAGAATGATTTATAATCCTTTGGATAGATACCCAGTAATGGGATTGCTGGGTCAAATGGAATTTCTATTTCTAGTTCCTTGAGGAATCGCCACACTGTCTTCCACAATGGTTGAACTAATTTACACTCCCACCAACAGTGTAAAAGTGTTCCTATTTCTCCACATCCTCTCCAGCATCTGTTGTCTCCAGATTTTTTAATGATCACCATTCTAACTGGCGTGAGATGGTATCTCAATGTAGTTTTGATTTGCATTTCTCTAATAACCAGTGATGATGAGCATTTTTTCATGTGTTTGTTGGCCTCATGTATGTCTTCTTTTGTAAAGTATCTGTTCATATCCTTCACCCACTTTTGAATGGGCTTGTTTTTTTCTTGTAAATCTGTTTTAGTTTGTTGTAAATTCTGGATATCAGCCGTTTGTCAGATGGGTAAACTGCAAAATTTTTTTCCCATTCTGTTGGTTGCCGATTCACTCTAATGACTGTTTCTTTCGCCGTGCAGAAGCTGTGGAGTTTGATCAGGTCCCATTTGTCTATTTTGGCTTTTGTTGCCAATGCTTTTGGTGTTTTGGTCATGAAGTCCTTGCCTACGCCTATGTCCTGAATGGTTTTGCCTAGGTTTTCTTCTAGGGTTTTTATGGTGTTAGGTCTTACATTTAAGTCTTTAATCCATCTGAAGTTAATTTTAGTGTAAGGTGTCAGGAAGGGTCCAGTTTCTGCTTTCTGCATATGGCTAGCCAGTTTTCCCAACACCACTTATTAAACAGGGAATCCTTTCCCCACTGCTTGTTTTTATCAGGTTTGTCAAAGATTGGATGGTTGTAGATATGTTGTGTTGCCTCCAGCGCCTCTGTTCTGTTCTATTGGTCTATATCTCTGTTTTGGTACCAGTACCATGCTGTTTTGATTACTGTAGCCTTGTAGTATAGTTTGATGTCCAGTAGTGTGATGGCTCCTGCTTTGTTCTTTTTGCTTAGAATTGACTTGGCTATGCGGTCTCTCTTTTGGTTCCATATGAAGTTTAAGGTGGTTTTTTCCAGTTCTGTGAAGAAGGTCATTGGTAGCTTGATGGGGATAGCATTGAATCTGTAACTTACTTTGGGCAGTATGGCCATTTTCAAGATATTGATTCTTCCTAACCATGAACATGGAATGTTTCTCCATCTTTTTGTGTCCTCTCTTGTTTCGTTGAGCAGTGGTTTGTAGTTCTCCTTGAAGAGGTCCTTTACGTTCCTTGTTAGTTGTATTCCTAGGTATTTTATTCTCTTTGTAGCAATGGTGAATGGCAGTTCGTTCTTGATTTGGCTCTCTTTAAGTCTGTTATTGGTGTATAGGAATGCTTGTGATTTTTACACATTGATTTTGTATCCTGAGACTTTGCTGAAGTTGCTTATCAGTTTCAGGAGATTTTGGGCTGAGACGATGGGGTCTTCTAGATATACAATCATGTCGTCTGCAAATAGAGACAATTTGACTTCCTCCTTTCCTAATTGAATACCCTTTATTTCTTTTTCTTGCCTGATTGCTCTGGCTAGAACTTCCAGTACTATATTGAATAGGAGTGGTGAGAGAGGGCATCCTTGTCTAGTGCCAGATTTCAAAAGGAATGCTTTCTGTTTTTGCCCATTCAGTATGATATTGGCTGTTTGTTTGTCGTAAATAGCTTTTATTATTTTGAGATACGTTCAGTCAATACCTAGTTTATTGAAGGTTTTTAGCATAAAGGGCTGTTGAATTTTGTCGAAGGCCTTCTCTGCATCAATTGAGATAATCATGTGGTTTTTGTCTTTGGTTCTGTTTATGTGGTGAATTACATTTATAGACTTGCATATGTTGAACTAGCCTTGTATCCCCGGGATGAATCCTACTTGATCATGGTGGATATGCTTTTTGATGTGCTGTTGCAATCGGCTTGCCAGTATTTTATTGAAGATTTTTGCATCTATGTTCATCATGGATATTGGCCTGTAGTTTTCTTTTCTTGTTGAGTCTCTGCCTGGTTTTGGTATCAGGATGATGTTGGTCTCATAAAATGATTTGGTAAGGATTCCCTCTTTTTGGATTATTTGGAATGATTTCAGAAGGAATGGTACCAGTTCCTCTTTGTATGTCTGGTAGAATTCAGCTGTGAACCCATCTGGACCTAGGCTTTTTTTGGGTGGTAGGCTCTTAATTGCTGCCTTGATTTGAGACCTTGTTATTGGTCTAGTCAGGGTTTTGACTTCTTCCTGGTTTAGGCTTGGGAGGAGGCAACTGTCCAGGAATTTACCCATTTCTTCCAGGTTTTCTAGTTTATGTGCATAGAGTTGTTTGTAATAATCTCTGATGATGGTTTGAATTTCTGTGGAATCTGTGGTGATATCCCCTTTATCATTTTTTATTGCATCTATTTGGTAATTCTCTCTTTTCTTTTTTATTAATCTGGTTAGTGGTCTGTCTATTTTGTTGATCTTTTCAAAAAACCAGCTCCTGGATTTATTGATTTTTTGAAGGGTTTTTTTGTGTCTCTATCTCCTTCAGTTCTGCTCTGATCTTAGTTATTTGTTGTCTTCTGCTAGCTTTTGAGTTTTTTTGATCTTGCTCCTCTAGCTCTTTCAATATTGATGATATGGTGTCAATTTTAGATCTCTCCTTGCTTCTCATGTGGGCACTTATTGCTATATATTTTTCTCTAGAGAATGCTTTAAATGTGTCCCAGAGATTCTGGTATGTGGTGTCTTCGTTCTCGTCAGTTTCAAAAAAAAAAAACATCTTTATTTCTGCCTTCGTTTCATTGTTTATCCAGTCAACATTCAAGAGAAAGTTGTTCAGTTTCTGTGAAGCTGTGTGGTTCTGGGTTGGTTTCTGAATTTTGAGTTCTAACTTGATTGCACTGTGGTCTGAGAGACTGTTTGTTATGGTTTCCGTTCTTTTGCATTTGCTGAGGAGTGATTTACTTCCAATTACGTGGTCAATTTTAGAGTAGGTGTGATGTGGTGCTTAGAAGAATGTATATTCTGTGGATTTGGGGTGGAGAGTTCTGTAAATGTCTATTAAGTTTGCTTGGTCCAGATCTGCATTCAAGTCCTGGATTTCCTTGTTGATTTTCTGTCTCATTGATCTGTCTAATATTGACAGTGCAGTGTTAAAGTCTCCCACTATTTTTGTGTGGGAGTCTAAGTCTCTTTGTAGGTCATTAAGGACTTGCTTTATGTATCTGGGTGCTCCCGTATTGGGTGCATATGTATTTAGAAAGTTAGCTCTTCTTGTTGTATTGATTCTTTTACCATTATGTAATGTCCTTCTTTGTCTCTTTTGATCTTTGTTGGTTTAAAGTCCATTTTTTCAGAGACTAGGATTGCCACCCCTGCTTTTTTTTTTGCTCTCCATTTGCTTGGTAAATCTTCTTCCATCCTTTTATTTTGAGCCTATGTGAGTCTTTGCATGTGAAGTGGGTCTCCTGAATACAGCACACCAATTGTTGTTTTTTTTAATCCAATTTGCCCATCTGTGTCTTTTGATTAGGGCATTTATTCTGTTTACATTTAATGTTAATTTTGTTATGTGTGAATTTGATCCTGTCATTTTGTTACTGGTTGGTTGTTTTGCCCTTTGGTTGGCGTAATTTCTTCATTGTGTCATTGGTCTTTACCATTTAGTTCTTTTTTGCAGTGGCTGGCACTGGTTTTTCCTTTCTGTGTTTAGTGCTTCCTTCAGGAGCTCTTGTAGGACAGGTCTGGTAGTGACAAAAATCTCTCAGCAATTGATTGTCCATAAAGGATTTCATTTCTCCATCACTTATGAAGCTTAGTTTGGCTGGATATGAAATTCTGGGTTGAAAGCTCTTTTCTTTAAGGATGTTGAATATTGGCCTCCACTCTCTTCTGGCCTGTAGAATTTCTGCTGAGAGATCTGCTATGAGTCTGATGTGCTTCCCTTTGTGGGTGACTCAACCTTTCTCTCTGGCCGCCCTTAGCATTTTTTCCTTCGTTTCAACCCTGGTGAATGTGACAATTATGTGCTTGGGGTTGCTCTTCTCGAGGAGTATCATTGTGGTGTTCTCTGTATTTCCTATATTTGAATGTTGGTCTGCCTTGCAAGGTTGGAGAAGTTCTCCTGGATAATATCCTGAAGAGTGTTTTCCATCTTGGATTCATTCTCCCTGTCATCATCTGGTATACTGATTAAGCATAGATTAGGTCTTTTCACATAATCTCATATTTCTTGAAGGCTTTGTTCATTTCTTTTCACTCTTTGTTTTCTTTTCTTGCCTTCTCATTTTATTTCGTTGTTTTTGATCTTCGATCTCTGATATCCTTTCTTCTGCATGATCTATTTGCCTATTGAAACTTGTGTATCTTCACAAAGTTCTTGTGCTGTGTTTTTCAGCTCCATCAAGTCGTTTATGTTCTTCTCTAAGCTGGTTATTCTAATTAGCATTTCATCTAACATTGTTTCATGGTTTTTAGTTTCTTTGCATTGGGATAGAACATGTTCCTTTAACTCAGAGAAGCTCGTTATTACCCACCTTCTGAAGCCTGCTTCTGTCAATTCATCAAATTTGTTCTCCATCCAGCCTTGTTCCCTGGCTGGTGAGGAGTTGTCATCTGGTGGTGGGGGAGAGATGTTCTGGTTTTTGATGGTTTCATTCTTCTTGAGCTGGTTTCTCCCCATCTCTTGGATTTATATAATATGCTCTGATCTTAGGTAGCTGCTTGCAGAAGTGGCCTTTCCTTTGTCTGCCTGCAGAGGCACTGCTGGGCTGCCACGGATTCAGTGGAGCTGCTGTGTCTTTTATTTACTCAGGAAAATTAGGCCGGCTTCTGCAATGGTGGCTTCCCTTCCCGCTGCTGAGCTTCATCGTTCCTGGTTGCTCTCTAACTGATGTTCTGGGTGCGTTACTGTAGAGTGAGAGTTTTTTAGCCTGTTGGGCTTTGTGCACGGGGGACCCATCCTGCCGTATGGGCTGTTTCCCTGCTTTCAGTTCCCCTTCTTTCTGGGGGTTGGGTGGCTCTGTCCAGCTGGCTTTCTGGCTTTTGCGTTAGCCAGTGCTTCTGCCTAGATCTATGCTGACAGCCCCAGCGCTGACCGAAGTTGCTGTTCTGCCCTGTTCAGGCAGCTCACTGAGGCTTTTCAGCCTGGGGAAGATCTCCTGTTCTGTGGGTTGTAGAGGGCTTGGGTGAAGTGCTGTATCCGAACTGACGTCCCAGAGGTGGAGATCCTGTGGTCCTCCAGTCAGTTGCATGCACCTTCTGGGTGGGGCAGTGCCTCACCTTGTCTCAACTTGCCCTATTTGGTTTATAACCACTGTCCAACCAGACCCACAAAATGAGCCTAGTGCCTCGTTTGAAATTGTGGAGACCACTTGGCTTCTGCATCTCTCTCACTGCAAGCTGCTTTCTGGAGCTGCCTCTTATTCAGCCATCTTGGGATCCCCCAACAAGCCTCTGGAATTTTCAAATGTTCAAAACATCCAACCTAGAGCCTGGAATTTGTATTTATAATAAGCAACTGCTAATGCATTGCTATGGACCACACATTGCATATATAGCATTTTCTAATATGTAGGATCAGGTCAGAGGAAGCATGTCTGTGTATGAGAACTCCCTAACTGATGCACAGTTCCATTGTAGTTAGAGTTGAAATGGTTTTTGCACTTATGACCAACCATGCATTGTCACTGGTTGCATATGGTTTACCAGATGTGGTCATTACTGAACTCATCTTGGTTGATATATGGGTAAGAAAAGGGCCTCATTAGAGGTTTTTTATTATGCCCCACAATCTTCAAGTATCTGCTGATTAGAAAAGTTAGAACAGTTATGTAAGAGACTGTTAGGGATGTCTTCAGTATATGTCATCAACAAACCACTTGGTTACTCCTCTCTTGGTTTGGCACTTCTGTTTGTTAACAATGAGGAGATGTTACAAGGCTTGCTCCCACCACCTCCACATACTTTCACGAGGCTTGGTAGGATGTGTTCCAGGCCTTGGCCCAGGCTGCCTTTATATATTCCTTTCTTACAGAGGATCTCATTGCTTGATTTTTGTCTGTCAGAGGTGATCCAGGAGAGGTCAACTGATGACTGAAGGGGTCACCTCAGTAGCCCAGGAGACATGGGTCCTTCAGGTTGCTTTTGACAATAGCAAAACCATCAAGAGCATCTCCTCCATGATGAGACATCTCAGAGTGTGGTCCATGGATTCCTACATCAACTTCCCCTTGGTGGCTGCCAAAAAACACTCAAAGGCCAAGCATGGTGCCTCAAGACTGTATCCCAGCAGTTTGGGAGGATGAAGCAGGAGGACAAAGCCAGGGATTTCAGACCAGCCTGGACAATATAGCAAGACTGTGTCTCTAAGAAATTTAAAAAAATTAGCCAGGCTTGGTGGCTCATGGCTGTAGTCCCAGCTACTCAGGAAGTTGAGGCAAGAGGAAAGGTTGAGCCTGGGAGTTTGAGGCTGCAGTGAGCTGTGATTGTCACTGCACATCAGCCTGGGTGACAGAGCAAAACCTTGTTTTTATAATAATAATAAAATTAAAAACATTAAAACCACTCGATTTCTGGATATCTCCCCAGGCCTACTGAATGGGAATTTCTGCTGGCATCTGGAATCTGTTTTTAACAATTTCTCCTGGTAAGTCAAATAAACAGTAAGGTTTTGGAAGGAAGGTGCTAATTACAGAGGCTGAGAGGGAAGAAAGCAGTAACTTGCCACCTTTCACCATGTCCAGCTCTGGAATAACACAAGGAGGACTTGGAAGGGCAAGCTCCACTCTAGTACCTGGCTGTTAACATAGTAGTATTATTGCCAGGTCCTAAACCTGCCACACCTTCGGGATTACTTATCTCAGTAAATAATGTTTCCACTTTATTTATGTATTTATTTATTTTGAGACTGAGTCTGATTCTCTTGCTCAGGCTGAAGCGCAGTGGCATGATCTCTCCTGTGTTTAAGTGATTCTCCTGCCTCAGACTCCCAAGTAGCTGGGATTACAGGCACCTGACACACCCGGATAATTTTTGTATTTTTAGTAGAGACGGGGTTTTGCAATATTGGCCAGGCTGGTTTCAAACTCCTGACCTCAGGTGATCTGCCTGCTTTGGCCTCCCAAAGTGCTGGCTTTTAAGCCTAAGATTACAGGCTTAAACCACGGCACCCAGCAGTTTCCAATTCTGAGCATCTCTTTAACTCTTTCCCTCACCCTCCTCATCCAAAATACAGCAGGAAATGCTGCCTGGTTTCACCAAGTGCCATCACTTCTACCACCTTTGCCTGGACCATGACAGGTGCCTCTGCTTCTCCCTCACCCCCTGCTGATGCCCATGCAGCAGCCAAACTACTTCTCTGAAAACAGGAGTCAGAATATGCAGTATCACAGCCCAAACTTGTCAATGACTTCTAACTTCGTGTAAAACAAAAGTGAATGTCTTTACAGTGGCCACCAAGTCCCTAAATACCATACCTCTGAGAAGCCACACTGACTTCTCAGACCTTTTCTCCCTCCACTTCCCTAGGCCTTGCCCTCCTGCCACTCCTGAAGGACATGAGGCGTGCCTCCCCTGGGACTTTGCAGGGCTTCTTCCTCTGCCTGGAATGCTCTATCCCCAGAAACCCCTCCTTCATGCCGGTCTCTGCACAAATGGCATTGCCCTGTGGCGTCCCCGGTGACCTGTCCTGCTAATTCAAATGGTGCCTGGCACACAATGGGCCCTCAGTAACTGTTGAGTGAATAAATGAATGAGTGCTGGGACACTGACACTGTGCTTTGAAATCGCTGGAGGAACTTGTGAGTTAGGCATTGACTTTTGTGTTTTGCCTGGATCATGCTGGTGAATTCTCACCCAGTCCTGTGTGTTGGTTATTCTTGTCTCAATAGAGGTGAATAATTGTGGCCAATCGCCGCACGTGGTGCTTTTCCCTCCCCTTTCACTTCATTGGTGCCACTGCGGAAGTGTGGACCTGTGATTGACAGCTGGTAGCCCAGGATACATTTTAGTTGGAGGCCCTGCTGCTCCTAGGGCCACCTCATCTTACCAACACCACAGCTGACATTTTTCAGAAGCCTACTCCACGTCTAGTCTCATTTTCACATCTCCCTTTCTCACATGATTCACATCTTCTGATTCCTTCTCTGCTTCTTACATTCTCAACATGCCTTTTGGGCTCCAGGTTAAGGGTACCTCATATTCCCTCTTCCCGTTTGCTGGTGTCCTCTGTTACTGCTGCTGTTGCTTATCCCTTAGAGCCATCTATGGAAGCAGTTCCCAGAAACCTTCAGAACGTGCTCTTTGCCAGGTAGAAGATGGTCTGTGTCAGAGCTGTGTATGAGACTGTTTGCAGAGCATGGATTTTTCCAAACGTTTGCTTCTGGGAATGCATTTGAAATCCACTCATCTCAAGTGGTCTTAGGGTGGCCTGGGACACATTTTCCCATTTCTAACTCAAGTCAAGGCCCTTTCCCACACAAATTTCCCTTTTTCAACCTGCTTTGGAAGCTTTAAACTGAATGCATGTAAAGAAATTTAAAATAAATTTGATTAAGTAATTTGAAAAACAAAGAAAAGGCAGCAGCTGCCTAGAGCCCCATCTGCTCTGATTTGTCTGCAAGAAGATAAAATGTTTATTTCTCTCCTCTGTTCCTAGTATTCTGCTCATATGTGACATCCCCAACAGAAAATGTACACCATCCTGCCAGCAGTGACCCAGAATCATGCCAAATGAGAAACACGAACACAAGCATGGTGCATGAGGTCCTTGTCTCTTCCCTGTGATCTTCTCTGCAGTGCCATTCTCTCCAAGGCCCTCAGGTGACAGATGTCCTCATTAATTCAGCCAGGAGGGGCCGAAAGGCACACCAGACTAAAGAGAGAAAGATAAAAGGTCCTCACTCCTCAAACTGAGTGCCAGTTGCACAGAGTGAGAAGAGGGCTTATGGCAGGAGCCAACCCCAAGTGCCCCATGGGCTGTGTGACTTAAGACAAAATAGCCAGCCCCACCTCTCCCCTCATCCCCTTAGTGAAGATGACATCCAGGTGGGACTGCCCAGTGCCCTTGCAGCAAGACAGCTAGAGTTGAAAGCACAGAGGAGCAGAGAGATCTGGCCAGGGCTGGTGGTAGGGCTGCAGGTCTATGCGGTCACCCCCATGCACCTGTTATGCCGTGGGATGCATGGACAAATCTACAGTAGTGTGGCTGTGAATGCATCTGTGATGGTTCGTGGTGGTGGGAATGGAAATATCGCCATGGTAATTTCAGTCTTGTGCTTGACTCAGACTAGCAGTACAACATTTAACTTCTGTTTGAGGAGGTACTGTGGAGGTGCCCAACATCAAGGCTCTCTGCCCTTTTTGGGTGTGGACTGTGAGGTTCTCCTTCTGTCTTTCTATGTAGACATCACCATTCATCCATCACTTAGGCAGACATTGATTCAGCATGTGTACACACATGTATAAGTGTGTATGCTTGTACGTGTGTGTGCTTGTGTGTGTGTGCATGTACATTATCTGTTGTGTATCAGACCATGTTTCTGGGATCAATCTCAGTTTCTCTTCCCTAGTATACAGATTCCTCCTGTCTAGAAATTTCTGTAATAGAAATTGTTTTCTGTCAACAGACATAAATTGTCTGGTGTTCAAATTGTTGTTGTTTAATTTATAGTACATTTTTAGCTCTTTATTTCTAATTTTTAAATGTACACCTTGTGTCCCTGCAGTCCCGGCTTCAGGTGCTCTGCATTCCATGCAGGCTCAGCCACCGTACACAGGAGCAAGTGTCCTGTAGCTTATTCTGTGATGATGCCCATTCATGGCCTGAGCTGGCCACAGGGAACAACAGCCAGCCACACTTTAGGTTTATAAGCAGCTTTAAAAACATAAAACGTGATGTCTGACTCTCTCTGTCCTGTGATTCCCAGAGCCCAGACTGGGATCTAGAGAAAGAACGAAGGGACACAGCCTTCCTTATTACTCTCCTTCATTAATTTATTCACTAAGCAAGTACTTACTGAGTGCCTACCACCTGTCAAGTATGATGCCAAGTGTTGCGAATCCAGGAGGGAGCACGGCAGGAAAGTTCTGCTCTCGAGGAGCCCACGTGGTCTTGTCCCCAGGAGCACCCAGGAAACCCCTGCAGGGTTGTGCCGTCACCACCAGCAAAGCCAAACCAAATGGGAAAAGCAATCAGGGCATACTGTTTCACAATATCAACTATTTACATATTTGGTAACAATCTAGTAGTCTTTTAGTCTTACTTTGATGATTTTTCTTTTCATTTCTTATCCAGTCTTTTATTCAACAATTTTGTGTTGCTTAAAATAATAAAATTGCTTATTTAAAATCAACAAAGTATTACACTAGTTATTAAAAATAAACCAAAGTAAATGTACATTCTCATGCACATTATCACTCTTTGCTGACGAGAATGTAAATTGGTACAATCTTTCTATCCTTAAAACTTTAGTGCTCCTTAATGAAATAAGTCACCTTAAGCATTCTAAAGAAACAGTCAGAGATGGTCAAAGATTTATATAAAGGATGTTCATTACTGTGATTTTAAAACCAAGAGAAATTTAAAGTAGCCTCAATGCTCAACAATAGGCATTAGTTAAATTAGTAATGGTGTATTTTTGTATTTTATTTAAAAGGTTGCTTTTATACTATGATTTTAAAAAAATAGTGTATCAGTAAAGAAAGTACTTTTGCATAAGACTCAACATATGTTCATTAAAAACAAATCTTACCAAACTAATTTCATTTTTTTTTTGAAGCAGTAACTAGACTAATGTGTAGGTGGAATTCAACGCATCTAAAAGGGCATGTAGACCTCTTAATACACATGTATAGAGCTCCTGGGACACCTGGTGGGTTGTGGTTGCCAAACGCTGGAAATACCAGGTAAGTAAAATATAGCCCCATGTTCAAGAAGCTCATAATGCAAAGATAGGGGTAACAAACAAATGGAAAATTATAAGAGTACAACGTTGTTCAACAAATGTTGACCACACACTTACTAATATGCTGACTCTACAGCAGTGAACAAGCCATATATATGCACTCCCCTTTCAAGCTGTCCAAACCCATTTTTAAAAGTTGATATACCACAAATGCTAAATTCAGGCAAGCACAAAAACAAGTTGCCTATTGAGAATCTTCAGTCTAAATTCAGTGACCTGAGCAGGGACGGGAGGGTGGAGGATTACGAGTGAGTAAGACAGAGCACCAGCCCTCAGCAAGGCTGACAGCAAAATGTATAGGGACAGAAAGACTAGAGAGGGGAAAGCAGGGGAAGGAAGTCACAGGGTAGAAGGAATCCTGCTTTATATCAGGGGCTATCATCTTTTGAAGGTCAAGGAGAAGCATCCAAAAGAAAAATGAAGATTGAAGAATGAACCCTAATACAAATAGACCATGGTCTTAAAAAGGAAAGAAAGCTGAGTTCAAGGGCAAAGCTTCACTTTGACAAGGAAAAAGGCACTTATCCCTCAAATATGGCAGGCAAAGAAGGGGTCAGTAATAATAGAAAGAATCTGAACTGAAAATAAAGGAAGTTGAGAAAGCTCACAATAAAAAATAGTAAATTTCATTCTTACCAGAAATAATGAGCTCATCCTCTGTGAGAAAGGGCTTAGAAGTGAGAACTTAAGAAGAGAGAACAAAAAGATTTATAGCAAATCGTTAATTGACTGATCTCTTACAAAACGTTGGTATATACCCATTTCTAAGTTCAAATGCCCACAACTCTGGGAGGACATGGAGCTGGTCTTGGGAACAGTAAGGGATGTGTAAACACACTTAGAACATCTACAGAACAATCTGCATCACAGAAACATGTATGTCATGGCCAACACCCACACATGGCCTCAGAAAAGCTGGGTGAGCTTGGCTGTCCTCTTACTTGTCAAGAATCATCAGAAACTCAATGTAGTAGAGTAGAAAGACCATGGGCTTAGGGTTACATGGACCAGGTTGGAATCCAGCTCAGCCATTCACCAACTGGATGGCCTTGCAGAGAGCTTAGCACCTGCCCAGCTTCTTCAAGGGCACCATGGTGCCTGCCAGCCATGCGAGGCTATGCAGCAGACCAATGAAGTGGTGGAGGTGAAGCACTGAACACACAACAAGAACTCACTACACTAATTTTTTGTCTGGCTACACTTTTTCAGATTTTGCTGAGACAAAGATTGACTACCAGGAGGTGGCTTTAGGTTCAGAGTTTCCCATTGTTCCCAGTAGACTTAGGAAGATGATACCCCTATTAATACTTAATGCTGTCATATTTTAGGTACAGCAACTGCAAACCACCCTACCCAGAACCCATTTTGATTTAGTAGGATCTATCTATGTATCTATCTATGTATCTATGTATCTGTCTATTTATCTCTGTGTCAGGAGTTTCTTAATGGTTATTTCCTTTCATTTGGTTACTACTATGCCTTATCTTCTCACTTCAAAAAATATGACAATTTTCCCAAATTATCAGTACTTATGTAAATAAGTTGCTAAAACATAAATAGTAATCCATAATAGTAATTAATACTAATTTTATTATTAATAACAAATAGCAAGAAATAGTGCTTCCTTGATTATTGCATCAGCTGCAATTTACTTTAAATACAGCATCACAGATGCTGTGGGATTACATGCCTATTACATGGCTTGAGCTACAACTCAGGCCCTCGTAGAATTCAACCAGGCAGGCACACCTGCCTCAGGTGAGAGAGGCAACACCTTTGCTGGAACAAGTATTGCAGAGCTCCTACTATCTGTGTCTATCTGAGGCGTGTCTAATTAGCATGCAGATTTGAGCAAAACTTGTGGCTTTTTAATAAGCTGGTAAACATTTAAAAAGTGCCTTTTTTTTGGTGAAATTTAAGGTAATCAAAGTGTGTGGATTGGCTAAAATATTACGGAAATACTCCCTTGTATCGTAACAGGGTATAAACAACCAAAGGATCAATGATATTTGGAGATTTTGCCTGAAGCTTGATCTTTTTATGTTCTGTATCCAGCCAGAAATCCCCAGGGCTCTGCCTGCCTGAAGCTGCCCACGTGGTTAGCGGAAGCCCCTCTGTGGCATTGTGGGGTGGCTACCTCAAGTGACCTTCCAAGCAAGGTCCGAGCACCTAACAGGACAGAAGCCTGAGACTTCAGTGAGCTCACAGAACAAGTGTTATGAGCTGCTTCTGTGCTTGCTTGATAACAACTCCTTAACTGAAAAGAGCTAAATGTGTGTCAGAGTTTTCTTTGAAATTAGCTTTCCTTAGAGCCTAGTAGCCAGGTTGGAGCGGGAGAAGTCAATACTCATCCACCTCTAACCTCTTTAAAAGCTGCCATTTTCTACCGAAAAACAGACAAACAAACAAACAAAAAACAAAAACAACAAAAAACCCTAAGAGTTTTGCACGACCAAATTGCCTGAGGTCAGCAGGTATACTAATACATTAAGCAATAATCATAAAAGTACTTCTACTACTATTCAAGTAAAAGTTCTTTTTGAATTCCAGGTAGAAGGAGTTTCTACAGTAGGATTAACATTTTAGTAAGTATACTCAAACCCTCACATTTTGGTGTTTATGTCCATCAGTTGGCTTTGAATTGTTACATGTCTGGCTTATGAATACCCTAGCTGAATTGTGCTTTTGCCTTTCTTTTCTGATCAGCTGTTAATCTGGGTAAAAACTGCTGGCTAAATGAGCCCCCTACCTTGTTTTCATATTTGACACCGTCTATCCAAATCGCTAGAGGAGAGATACTGATTGAAGTCTCAGAAGGGAAAGATAATGACTTCTTCGCTTCACGTCCTCAATGACCAATACGGTCTGGACCACAGTAAGTGCTCAGCAAATATTGGTTAAAGGAATGAAAGAAACCAGGAATGAATGAGCATTTCTCCCCTTCTATTCATGTTCTTGAGTGGCTTGCTGTCTTCCTATTTGTCTGCCCCATGGGAGTCTGTATGGGAGGACTGGCAGTAGTTGGTGGTAATAAACAAACCCTGTCTTGGGTAAATCACTGTTGATGTGTCTTCTCATCTCCAGTTTGGTCTCCACTGGTTCTTGGGCAGAATCTCCTTAAGATTTATCCAAGTCACAGGTTTAGAAACTGAAAAGAAAGTTTGATTTCTCTGGAAATTATGATGTACTTTTCTAAAACAGGAAAACTATAATTACACATACAAAGAGTTGCTTAAAATAAAAAAAAATACAAGAAAATGTCTCATTTCACCCAGTTTTGGAAGTCAAAGCTCTTGTTCGTGTAAAGCAAAAAACTGAGGAATAATTTATCTTGTACAGTCATTGATGAAGCCGTTCCCCTGAGCACAAGACCCAAAATGTTCCTCAGAATGGCTTATAAAATCCCTCGGAGGCTCCTGTGTCTTAAGTCAGAGGCAGTAAATTCTGGCTCTTCCTTAAAATCAGCCTGCTGCCTGCTTTTATAAATAAAGTCACATTAGTAAACAGACACACTCATTCATTTACATATTATCTATGACCACTTTCCCACTAAAACAGCAGCAAGTTGCACAGAGACTTTCCAAAAGGTAAAGCCTAAAAGATTAAAGATTTGCTGACTGTATCCTAAGTGTCTGGAAAGATTTATCCATTAGCCAGGATGGACAATGCTCCTTTCTGCATCATTAAAACAGCTACAAAGATAGTAGAAGTTACATAACACAGTTCAAAAGCACTAGGATTAATGTCAGACTTGCGTCACTTATTCCGATATGAAAAGGGTTGGATGTCTTGTTTGTTCGTTCATTCTACAAAGGATGTGAGCTAGTATATAAAAACACATACAGTATAATAAAAGGTTAAAGAATTCATGAAATTCTAGCCAGAGAAGATACAAATTAAAATAGAAGACGGAAACTAAAAGTGTTTTTTCATTTATGATAACCTTTTAATTCTATATTATTTTATATTAATATTACAACCACTACCTTTTTCTGTTTGCTGTTATATTACATCTATTTAGTTCTTTTACAGTTTTTTTAGAATTATCAAATATTTCAAATATTTTAAACAGTTTTTTGATTAATATTACAAACACTCATATCAACAACGCTCACATTTTTTCAAACTAATACTCAAAACAATGGTGCCATATTTGTTTAGAACATTAAAATAATACAATATTAGCTGATACAGTAACTTTCTTTCATCCCACTGGCTTCTCTTGCCAAAAAAGACCTCTGACCTCTGTCCTAAAGGTGGTTCATATCCTTTCAAATGATATTTTAATATTTATAACATATGTGTATGTACTCATTGTATGTGGTGTTGCTTTCTGTTTTTTTTTTAAGTTTACATGAGTCAGGAATTATTTTATTCATAAGATTTTCAACTTGCTTTTACTCACCGACATTAGGTGTTAGAAATTCATATACTAAAATAAGTAGATTTAGTGTATTTATTTTAACAACTGTTAGTAGTTAAAATATACCGCCAATTTTTATTGATTACCAATGAATAAACATTTCGATTGAATTTTATAGTATTTTTTAAAGCTTCAGTGATCATTCTCATATCTTCCTCCTTGTACAAGGCAGAGGTTTCTCAATGGTTAGGTCTTACGATAGCTCATAAAGTTGAACTTTACCAGACTGTAGACAAATTGCCCTCTGAAGTGCTTATACTACTTCATACCTCAACCATCAGCAGAGAATTTTCCTATTTTGCTGTATTCTAAAGAGCGAACCCTCAAAAGGAGGTAGACGCAGAACGAGAAACAGATAAAATTTAATGAGAAAATACAGCTGGAAATTGTAAGAAGCAGTACCATGGACGGCCTCTTAGGTCCCCTTGGAATGTCCTGACTTTACTTTGTAAGTAGTGGAAAGCCTTCAAAATCTTTAATATGAATTTTCATTAACAGAGAAATATTCTCTTTGCTTCTTTCTTGAATGTTAAATGAGTTGCTTAAGCAAAAGTCCTAAAAAATGACCAGAGTCTCAAATATTTATTGAGATTCAGAGCTCAGAATCTAAGAGATTCAGGGCTAAGAATTAGGTGTGGGTGGCTCACTTCCGTCCTTAGTTTCTTGGACATAATTTGCTGAATGTTCTCTTCCCCTCCATATCTGCCAGTTGGAAATCTTATGAGAAATGCTCCCTGTTCAAGAACATGAATGACAGCACCCTCTGGGCCTATGGGGAAGCCACCGAAGTAGATTCAAGTTTTGTTTAAATTGATGAGTGATTGTTCCATCAAGTTCTAATGTTAATGGTTTTGGTTAATCTGATACAATTGAGACAATATTTTCTCTTGCCTTTATTTCTTCATTTTTATGAAAATGCTAAAATAAGTAGCCTTGACAAACGCTGTATAGTAACTCACTGTTCTGGGTAAAGGCAGATCTAGCCTTCTGCTAAAGCTGCACCTCCAACTTTACGTGCTGACAGTCACCTGGAAGGATGGCTATTTTACAGGACTCTTGGGCTGGTTCACTTTCCTTGGAGACTTGAGTGTTGGAGTGCTCAAGTGCATGTTCTAGAGACAGTTTGTTTCATTAGAAGATGTGAATAAATGTGAACCTGAAAGAGCCAGTCCAGAAAGATGGATCCCAAATGTCTAACTGGGCCCAAATTTAAAATAAAGCCAAGTGGCCGTTTGCTGACTAGAGGTCACATACACACTTTGAGTTCCCTGAAAACCGACACCTCTGTTCAGCTTTGGGACTTGGTTGAGGCCCAGCCCTTCCTTAACCAATCATGGTTCAGCTGCTTCAACCAATCAGGACTCAGCTGCCTTGACCAATCAGGGTTCATTTGCATAGATGGACCTGATTGGGAACTTGGGCAGGAGCTTTCACTAAAAAACCAGAGCTCTCCCTTTGCTCTCTGCTACACATCTTAGTTTTTGCTCCGAAGGCTGCATTTCCCCAGTTTGCAAACTGTACACCTAAAATCTCTTTTCTCCAAACCGTTTTTCAAAAGAAATTTCTTTCACAAAAACATGTTCAGCATTATTTTCTTCCTGAGCAAACCCACATACTTGTCTCCTCCAGCCTTCTTAGGTCAGAGACTCAAGTTGTGCCAAAGGCAGAACAAACTAGACACTTAGGAACACAATAAATAGCAAGCTCCTGCTCCAGCACCTCTGAGGAAGGTGTGTCCATACACACAGAGTAGGGCTTCTTTCATTTACAAATGCTCTATGTCTGGAGCCTTTCATCTGCAATTGAAAGGAAAAGACTTTCTCAAAATAGGAGAGATGAACACAGAAGCCAAAGCCCTAAGCAGTGTGGGTGGGGACGTGAAGCTGGCCTTAAGGATGGCTGGGGACTGGTCCTCTGCTTCCTGCATCCGCTTCTCTCTGGTGTTTGCCTCTTTTTCTCTGGCCGACTGTCAGAGTGAAGCCGGA
The DNA here is from genome assembly GCF_030222135.1 of Aotus nancymaae. Lineage (NCBI taxonomy): Eukaryota > Metazoa > Chordata > Mammalia > Primates > Aotidae > Aotus > Aotus nancymaae. Next base: position 3,548,714 of record NW_026988412.1, on the reverse strand, counting down.
GTAATGGCTTCTTCTGGAACCATGAGGCCTGCCTCTTCACAATACTGGGACCAGTGAGGAAATAGGACCCTCCACAGTGATTCTGGCTACAATCATCATAGAGAATTCTGACTGGGTCAGCCTGGGTCACGGGCCCACCAGGGTCCAGGGTATCGGAGAATGATGATTGATAGTTCCAACCTGAACAAACAAGTAGACAGGAGGAGTAAACATCTTACTTGAAAGACAAGAAGTGCTGTTCTGGACAGACAAAACCATAGATGTGATATATTCTGATTTTTCCACAAGGGCTTCGTGCCTCAACGTACCAGAACTTTCCAGCCTCAGATAGCTTTGCCTTGATGAATGCCGTATAGTAAATAATTTTCTTTGATTATAGATTCCTTTTTGGTTTCCCAATTCTAATGATTATTTTACTTGTCATTTCAAATACCTGAGCATCCTCTGAACTTTCTTCTGGCCTATGTATCTCTTGAGGGCAATTACTCGCTCCAAACATCATCCAAACATTAAGGTTCAGGGGCTTTGCTGAGGCCATAGTGCCTTGTCCTCTCCTGTGGTCAGTGACACCAGTTTTTAATTGTAGTAATTTTGGCTGGGTGGGGACCAGGCTACCTAACTCACATCCAAATCAAACGAGGGAAGCACACAAGGAGCACTCTTAGGCCAGCTGTGCCGACAGTGGACGAGCTGCTCACGGCCAGTCCAGCTGTGCTCCCTCCCAGTCTGCCTTCAGTGGTGGCTGCCTTCGTAGGACAGATTTGGATTTCATGTGTGTTTCATAGAGAGAAAAGGGAAGACTCCATGTTGGGAAGGTCATTTTACAGATAAGAAAACCAAGGCCCAGAGATGTCACATGACATGAACAGAGCCATGCAGCCTATGAGATCCGCTAAGGGGATCAGAAACAGAAAACATCAATTGGGCGCTTGCTGTGTGCATCCATAGCTGGGTCCTTTGAGAAGGAGAGAGAGTAGAGGGAGCTTCAAGCATGGTCCCTGACTCCTGCGACCCTTCAGTCCCAGTTCCCCAGCCACACATACTAAACTCTAAAAACATAGGGGCACATCTGACATTTTTCCAGATAGAAGACCTTTACAAATAGTCAAATGAATTTCAACATTTAGGTTGTCACCAACCATCTATCCCGTATGTAGGACTTACTTCACCGAGTGAACAAATTGATCACAACATGGAGACACTTCATGCTAATTCTAATACATTGCCTGTTGTACCTTGCCCACAGCTCTGCATGTAGCAACACTGAATAAATACTATGACCACCAGTGCCTCTTGACCAAGGATGATCTCAGAGTTGGCCCCTGCGGTCTTCTAAGGGTTAACTGGGGAAAAAAGTGTGGGATTCCAGGCTCTGCAGTTGATTTCCAAGAGTCACTCCTTGAGGGGCCACTGCCAGCACAACATCTGGCATGCACCTGAATAAATCCCAGAAGTTTCCTTTTCAATATTGTATAAATTCTGCACCTTGGCTCACGGCTATTAAACCCACTGTGGCAAAATCTCCGCAAGCATTGCAGTATTTCCTTCACGAGGGAGGACCAGTCCAAGGACAGCAGCACAAAGCCATCTCTGCCCACCCCATACCCCAGAGCCTCCAGATACAGCTGTCATCTAGGCTCCTTCTGCTAATCATTCCATTTAATTCACTTATTTTTTGAAAGCAAGCTTTTCATTTGGAAATGGGCCTTCTCCTACACTGTTCTACCACCAGGTTCCTTCTCTTCCTCTTCCAGACTCAGTTTCACCCTGGAAAGTACAACCATGGGTACCCTGCTGTCCCCTCCCTGTGCATTCTGGTCAGCCAAGCCCTGTCACTCAATGTGTCTTCAGTTAAAAGCAGGCCCCTTGGAGAGGGCCGCCACCTGCCTGCCCTCCTTCTTTCTCCTTTGCTCCCAGCTCATGTTGCTGAACAGAATTCTTTGAGGGACACTTGGCAAGGTTGATCATTCACAGTCTCAGACTCCAGTTGCTTCCCCTGAGTGAGAGTTAGAGCTGGAATTACAGTTTATTAGAGACAAGCGTTTTTATAAGGTTATTTGGCCTTATAGCCCCATTATGCGGATGAAAAAAAAAGTGAGTCTCCAACAGGATCCTGCTGCTCTCAGGCCTCATAGCCTCATGTGTGCTCTGCCCTCTGCTTTGTGTACCCTTCTCATCACTGCAGCCTTCTGGCTAACTCCAGCTCCCCATTCTTTGCTGAGCAACAAGGGCACTTCCAGGAAATTGTCTTTGGTCCCTCCCTCTATCTCTTCCCCCTACCGTGGACTTTGTTATTTTCTCTTTGGACTTCTAGATTTTCACAGCACTTCCATTACAGCTTCTCACAGTGTATTGGACATACAGATTTGGTCCTAGTTTGTCACCCATCCCCAAAAGCAAATCCTAAGACAAGGATTCCTAATGACAGCAGTTGACGTGGGAGTCAACCCTGGGAACCACCAGTGGAATATGGGGAGGGATGGAAATCTATAACGGTTGAGGAATTGACCAGGTTCTGTCTGTGCACAATGAGGGCTCAGTCCCACTGGGACCCCATGCAGAGCCTGAGAAGGACACATCTCAGGGCAGTAAAGAACAGGAAAGCTGATGCATTTATTTATCAACTGTGGTGCCTCATTCTGGGGTCCTGCTACTGGAACATAAACTGTCTGGCACTTTCAGTCCCTTCAAACTCTGGGCAAATCACTGTCCTCAGCCAGAGGATGCTTCCAGGCAGAGAGATCCTGAAACGGCCTGTGGGGACCTCCAGTGTGGTCCGAGGGTTGACAATGCCTTCTACAGATGCTAACTTGCCTGTGTCCCCCAGAGAAGCACAGTCTGGATTTCATTCATCTCAGCAGACCCAAGATATGGTGTATAACAGACATATTCATTATTTTCATTTAACTTAAAAAGGAATTAAGCCAATTAATAACCTCACATAACGAAGGCACAGATACAGAACGTGCAGCTGGGCCCCTGACCCAATGTTTCTCCAAGGTACTGCATTTCTCAGAATTTTCAACCAGATCATTCCTCTTCCAGTATCAGAAGAGTTTCGATGTATATTCCCTAGAGTCCTGTGGACTTGGTCCAAAGTAGCCTGCCACTAATAATATTTTAAAGTGTATTTCTGAAATCTCTATGAATTACATACTTTTCTACAATTCATGCATATATTTTTAGTATTTTTAAACATTAAAATTACCAGTTAAAACTACCAACTATTTTTTGTACATTTTTGTGAGAAATTGATATTCCAGCATAAATTTTCTGTGGCTATCTCAGGGCTTTGTGTCTCCTAGCTCAGGCCATTCCACAGGTTGAGAGTCACAGTACCCCTTTCCACATGGGAACTACATGTGACGGAGATTTAGTTCTGGGAACTCTGCCACCCAGCATGTTACAGGTCTCCTGCTTTAGCCTTGGGATCCATATTGATAGGGGGAGTTGCTGAGCCATTGGGCTAGGGCCCCATGAATATAGACTTGCTGTTCAAGCAAGTGAGAATCCAGGGAGCAACACAGTGGGGAGAGAGAGGAACAGGTGCATGGAGAGGTAGACTTGAAATGTGTCTTCTCAAAAGACATGCCTCATGCTTGGTGGTTTTCCCAGGCCTCCTTTCATATGTGTGAATCGTTCCTGACTATCTGCCCTGCCCCACATCGCCATATATATTACCAAGCAGAATGATCTTACACCACAGAAAATTCTCCTGAGATTTTATTAGGGGTGAAGGTACTGTAGTTAGTGGACATCTCCATAAAGCAACTCTTCCCAGGTCTTCCATCTTGGCCATGCAGAAGATAAATCACTTTTTAAATCTTTCTCTTCCCTTAATGCAATGCCAAGCCTTTCTGTTCTTGGCTTCTCTGCTCCTGGACTCCCCTCTACTCCTTCTCCTGGCTTTACAGGTGTGGTTTTCCCCACAGCCTCGGCCACACATCGGTGCTCACTGCCATGTGTACCCCATGCCTCCTCTCCATTAAACCATAAAGGACCTTCCAATTACAAATATCCTACGTCTTTAGCAAGAATCTATGGAATTATAAATACATGTGCTTCTTTTCCCTCTTGCATTCCTTATAACCATGAGCAGAACTAGGAGAAGAAAACTCCAAATCCATTTCACTTGGATGAAATAGATCAAACATCCAATATTTCATCTCTAGTTTGAATGTTTAATAGAAGACATTAATAGATGGAGTTAGTTTAAATATCATCAGATACACACAAATATATATGTACGTGTGTATATGGAAAAACTAGTATTTGAAAAGAGAAAGCTCATGGATTTTGTCTCTCTGCTTCATCTGCTGCCTTTCTCACCTTTACAGCCCCCCAAAAAACACTCTTCCCTCGGCTCTGATGCCCCCACCGCTGGGAAGTTTATCTTATAATCCCAACTCCAGGTGGGATTGATTGTCACCTGTTTGCTCCTCCAGGCTTTGCTTGGGCCTGCACTATGGTGCATTAGATAGAGACGCTGTCTCAGATTGTATACCCCCAAGACAGATCATGAAGCAACGTTCTATTGAGATCTGATCCCAGGCAAGCTTACTCAACACTTTACACGTTACCCCATCGTAAGTGTAACCCTCTCATCTCTGTCCCTCTGAGAAACAGAGCCTAGCACAGAAGTTCTACCCTCTGGTGATTCGCTGCCCGTAGATCCCTTGGCCCAGCCCCACTGCCTCTGACTTTGCTGTTACCTTGGGGTGCTCCAGGGAAATTCACTTTGTTTGGAGGTACACGTGTTCCTTGGGTGGGGCTGCAGGACCCTTGGTTCTGATGCATTTTTCTCAATACATTCCCATCTACTCATCGTCTTTCAGAACTTTTCCTTAGTTCTGGCCCGCCTGAAGCCCCACTCCCTGCTTTCCAAAACAACAGTGAGTTTTGCTGAGTGGCACTTACTAACGCGTCAGGAGGGGAATCCATTGCATTGCAGGGGAAAGGTGCTAAGTTATTGAGGCAAGAGTGTTTAGGCCAAGCAGACAGTGGGAGTGACCGCCAGTACTAGGGGAGAAGTCAGTGGACTCACGGACTATTTTGTCTTTCTACAATGGTTAGCCATCAAGAGAGCTGAGAATCAAATATTTTACTGAGTATAATCAAGGCTTTGCCAAAGATAAAACCTGACTGGCTACACCCCTGGTTATTGGGATGTGCTGTCTCTCCGTTATCATTAGAAAAAGCACATGTGCATGGAGTGAAGGATCAGTGGGGGCAGATCAGACTTTCTTCCTGCTTTGGAGGAAAGTCTAGAGGTTTGCTCAGGAAAAAGCATCAGAAGGAAGGTGAGATAATGAAGCACAACTGTTTGAATTTCGTATAAAAGGAATGCAGCTTGCAAGATGCAGAGCTTCAGGGTACAGTTTTCACCTCTGATTTCTCCCCATGGGAGGTGGCTGCCAAGGCCAATCCAGATTCTCTCTCATCTGTTCAAATCCACCTTTGCCCAGAACTTGCCTAAGGATAGATCAGCACGAAGCCGGGCAGTGGAGGGGCACGCTGTGACGGCCTCATTGAGAAGCTCGTCCTGCTGCTGCCCCCGTCATGATCAGCTATTTCCACACGTCAGCACGTTTATGTCCTCGCTTAAGGCCATTTGTGTTGGGATTCCTTAACAGTGCCGTTGAAACACCCTATCTAATATAGTCACAATTTGGATGAAAGTTTTCAAGGGAGAGTGATGGTTCTCAGTAAATCAAGAGATGTCAGAAGGCCGGGCGCGGTGGCTCAAGCCTGTAATCCCAGCACTTTGGGAGGCTGAGGTGGGTGGATCACGAGGTCAAGAGATCGAGACCATCCTGGTCAACATGGTGAAACCCCGTCTCTACTAAAGATACGAAAAATTAGCTGGGCATGGTGGCGCGTGCCTGTAATCCCAGCTACTCAGGAGGCTGAGGCAGGAGAATTGCCTGAACCCAGGAGGCGGAGGTTGCGGTGAGCCAAGATCGCACCATTGCACTCCAGCCTGGGTAACAAGAGCGAAACTCCGTCTCAAAAAAAAAAAAAAAAAAAAGAGATGTCAGAAGAAAGGTGTGAGAAAAGTATGGAATTTGAAGAAAAGTGCACAGCTATCCAATATCATGAAGTCCTGGTTTTCTACAAAGTGAAAAGTTTAGATCATAGGGTTAGTTGAAGATTAAATAAGATGATACACATACATATGTATTTGTATACATGTATCATGTATGTATGCACATATGTACTTGTATGTATATCTGTGTACCTGAATCCACATGATAATAATCCACATCCCACTTGATGCACTCTCCACATGAGGTGAACACAAAGACCCTCAGCCTGGTCACTGCAGAGTAACTCAAAAGGCATTCCATTTATAGTTTCTGTTTACTATTTTAAGAATTAAATTTATTACCCACATCCACACTTGTTAAAATCTTTTGAAATTTCCTCAAAGCACTCTGGTGCCTCTCCTGTCAGACTTCAGCCCCAACCTTTGTCTGTGCTTTCCCTCTCCTTCCCCTTCTAGCCTCTCTGCTTTCTTGTTCAGAGATACACTGAAGACATAGTTCCTGTGTATTTGTTAAATGAATGGACCCTCAAAATATCAGCCCTCCTGAGCCTTAAGAACAGAAACTCATGATGCCCTCTTTCTATACAGATGCCAGAGCTTATCATTATTATGCCAATACAGTAAGAGGCAAGCTGCATAATTAACAAGAATTTCACCAAGAGCAGTATTTTCCCAGAGGGAAACAGAGACTGCAATCAAAAGCCAATGTTTTTGGGGGAGCAGGGGATGCTGGAAGCCCCCTGAAGGAGTGGGGAAGATATCAGCTGTGGCATTCAGTGCTATGACTGTAAGGCAGTTGCAGACACCCTGCTCATTTCAAACCTAGCTGCTATTCAATGTGGATTTGGGCTTTATCATCTCTAGATAATTTGTAAAGTTTGTCCTTAGGAGGTGTGCTTTCTTTAATGTGGGTCAAATAGGGCTCAACAGTGCTGAAGTTCTCTTTAGTGGTAATAGAGAGAGAGGAAAAATACTTAAATGGATCAAGTGTGTTCAACATCTCCCACGTGAATGAAGCTCCCCGTCCACCATGATGTAAGGGTGTAGGACAACGACCAGGCTGCTCACACCGGGCTGGGCCACCCTTCAAGGCTCAGACTTTGGGGAGAATGAAGGAGGTCACTTTCTGGGAAAGAGCTCGGGTTCCTTGGGCAGAGAGCAGATTTTCATGGAAAGATTTAAATAGTGAGGGATATAACCCCCCAACCACGCCCCCACCGGCATGCTGGAGGGCCAGGGAGAGGTAGGGAAGTGTGCACAGAGCACCTAGGAGCAGATGCTGTGGGAGGCTGGCCCAGATCTCCAGGGCCTTTTTCTGGCTGCTCTGGGAGCTGCTATGAAGACTCTCAGCCGTGACTTCTCCAGAGGACCTCTGAGCTATGCCTCTCCACCCTGGAGCACTGTGAGCCCTGATGGACTGAGGCAGTGTATGAAAGCCCAGGCCCCTGCCTTAGGCAACCCAGACCCTCCTGTGCAGCTGTGTTCCAAAACAGCTCCCCTTGGGACTTGGCTCAGGCCCATTTCACTAGATGAAACACCCTTGCTCTATTTCCCTTTTTCTGTCTTCCCCCACTCCCTTCTATGTATCTCCTGTGGGAACCCCTCAATCAATCACCTGCACAAGAATCTCCACCTCAGATTTTCCTTTCAGGGACTTCAAGTTAAAACAGCTCCCAACTTCATCCATGTCCCTGCAAAGGATATGAATTCATTATTCTTTATGGTTGCATAGTATTCCATGGTATATATGTGCCACATTTTCTTTATATAGTCTATCATTGATAGGCATTTGGGTTGGTTCCAAGTCTTTGCTATTGTAAGTAGTGTTGCAATAAACATATGTGCGCATGTGTACTTAGCAAATTAACACAGGAACAGAAAACCAAACACCACATGTTCTTACTCATAAGTGGGAGTCGAACAATGAGAACACATGGACACAGGGAGGGGAACATCACATACCTGGGTCTGTCAAGGGGTAGGGGAAAAGGGGAGGGAGAGCATTAGGATAAATGCCTAATACATGTGGAGCTTAAAACCTAGATGATAGGTTGATAGATGCAGCAAACCACCACGGCGTATGTATTTCTATGTAACAAACCTGCACGTTCAGCACATGTATCACAGAACTTAAAACAACAACAACAACAACAACAAAACTCCTTTGTGACAAAGGGCTGGCTTTCTTTTGGGGTTGCAAAGATGGGCTGTGCTATCTCTCTGGCATAGTAATTGCATTCTGAATTACTCTAAATCTGTTGAAGATCCTAGGATCTAGATGTGCTAATTTTAAGGATTCTGAAGAGAAGAGTAGGCATACTCTTCTGGCTGCTGGCTAAAGTTGTTCTGCTGTCTAAAATGAGATGCCCATCTCTCAGACACCCAGTGGGGCTGCAAAGTTAAGAAAATAGTCTTTTATTCTTGGGGACAGGACCATTCTTATAATGTGAATTAAACTACCTGCTTTCACAGCCATCTGATGACAGAACATGGGCTCAGTGGCACACAAGATTTGTCAGTTGGCTTTGGCCACAAAACACTTGCTGATGTGAGCCTTTCTTCCACTCCCAATGGAAGCAATGTTTTTGCTTTCACTCCAATGTTTTAAAGATGAGGAGATGACCCCAACTGGCTTTGTTTTCTTTATATAATTCTAAAAATAACAACTATCTTCTTTTATGTTTTATTCAAAACTTGCTCATGAATTCCCAAAGATGTATCTCCTTTTAATGTGTGTTAATTCAGGAACCCCAAAAGCAACAGCAGAGAAGATAAGTATTTCAACATACGTTATTTTGAAATTCTTAAGATCTGAAAAGCTAAAAGCAAAATATGCTCAGAAATAAATGAAAACATGTGAAGCCAAAATGTGCCTTCTGGCCTCTGAGTTTCTGCATAGGTGGATCCTGCTTCCTGGAAGACTGTCTGGCCACTCACCAAAGCATCCCCCAGGCCAGGACTCCCAAGAAACACCATCTGGTCATTCCAACCCGGAACATTTCCTCCTCATCTGATCACCTATTAATTGTATGGAATATTTCTATTTAATAATATCACATAGCCATTGGAGCTGAGATCACTGGGATGGTTTCACAGAATTTGATTCAAACCCTGGCCCTAGGACATACTGTGATCCTGAAAGACTTACTTGAATTACTTAAGCCACAGTTTCTTCTTCAGGCACATGACCTTGATATTTTGACAAGACTGTGTATGAAGACTAACTGAAGTATTGTATCTCAGAAGCCCAACAGAACAGACTCTCAATACATATTCCCCTGTTTCTTGCTTTCCTCATGTTATTTATTATTTTTTATATGGGGAGTCTGTGTATCATGGTGTTTGACTATATTACAAGCTACTTATGAGCAGAGAATCAAAATGAAAGTCATTTATTTGAGAGGTACTCCATGGGAGTCCCAGGAGGAGAATGTGGAAGCGAGACTGAGAAGGTGATATGGTTTGGTTGTGTCCCCACCCAAATCTCATCTTGAATCATAACTCCCACAATTCCCAGGTGTCATGAGAGGAACCTAGTGGGAAGTAACTGAATCATGGGGGCGGGTCTTTCTCATGCTGTTGTTGTGATAGTGAATAAGTCTCACAAGACCTGATGGTTTTAAAAACGGGTGTTACCCTGCACAATCTCTCTTCTCTTGCCTGCTGTCATCCATATGTAAGATGTGATTTGCTCCTTGCCTTCCACCATGATTGTGAAGCCTCCCCAGCCATGTGGAACTGTTAGGTCTCATTAAACCTCTTTCTTTTGTAAATTGCCCAGTCTTGGGTGTTTCTTTATCAGCAGCATAAAAAATGGACTAACACAGAACGGAAGAAGATACCAGAGTTAGCAAGAAAGTTCCTACCATGGTTAATCAGAGCCTAATGCTGTGAAGAAAGTTAGAAAATGGCAAAAAGCATGTGCTCCAGAGTTATCCAGCCTGAGGGCCTGGGACCACCAACCCCCATCAGTCATGGGCTAAGGGCTGTCCCAGGGCACTCCCAGCCACCTCTGTTCTCAGACAGAGTCATCTTCCAAGGCTCCAGAGACAGACTCAGGTAAAAAGATGCAGCCATTGGATGCTTGAAATTCTGCCCTAAAGTGGGAATAATCAGGCCAAAGGAAATAAAATGGATGGACACTGACAACACTTGCTATAGGTGCCTTCACTGAGAAAAAAACCTATGATGATGGCTGGCTTGAAAACACAACATTTAAGTGTAAATACTAACCTTTATGCAATGCATGGAGTTAGTTGTGAACTGTTTTGCTGACAAGAGGCAGAAAAGTGTCAGTCCTGCATCAAGGATCGTATTTAAATCTAGCTGGAACTCCTCTTTAACAGCCCAATCAGCTTGACCACATAGAGTATGAAAGGATGAAAGGGCATACATATGTGTGTTTGTATGTGTATGTATGCATTCACATAATAAACTGATCACAAAAACTCCCTCCCATAGGTTAGTCTAGAAACCAGTGGGATTGCTCAGAGTTATCACAAGGAAAAGAAGTACCCACTGAGAAGACCACAAAGGGTGAGATAGTGAGTCCAGACACAGGTCAGGGGACATGATCCAAGAAAGTGGCACTGACTTGAGAGCTGACAGATGAGTAGCAGTTAATCAGGTGAAGGGTCAAGAGTGGGCCAGGAAAGGATGTGGTGCCAGAGGTCCTGTGGCAGGAGGGAGTGTGGAATGAAGCCAGTGGAGAACTCCTAACTCCAGGGGTTTTGCAAAGTGAACTTAGTGGTATCATTTAGCTTCTCTGCCTCTCATCTTTTCCATCTGACAGTGAAAACAATAAAGCCTACTTTACAGTAGCCTGTCCAATAGAAGCTCTGAGATGATAGAAACAGCATATCTGGGTTGTCCAGTACAGTAGCCTCTGGCCACCTCTGACTGTTGAGCACATGGAATGTGTCTCCTAAGGCTGAGAAACTAAGGTGTATCTACTGAAGTGATATGGCTTGACTGTGTCCCCACCCAAATCTCGTCTTGAATTATAACTCCCACAATTCCCAGGTATCATAAGAGGATCCTGGTGGGAGATAACTGAATTATAGGGGGTGAGTCTTTCCCATACTGCTCTTGTGATAGTGAATAAGTCTCACAAGATATGATGGTTTGAAAAATAGGAGTTTCCCTGCACAAGCTCTCTTCTCTTGCCTGCCATCATCCATGTAAGATATGATTTGCTCCTCCTTGCCTTCTGCCATGATTGTGAGGCCTCCCCAGCCATGTGGAACTGTTAGGACTCATTAAACATCTTTCTTTTGTAAATTGCCAAGTCTTGGGTATGTCCTTATCAGCAGCATGAAAATGGACTAATACACAAGGGAAGGAGCTACCAGAGCTCCTTCAATGAAAACTCCTTCATTCAATAAAAGTGAAATTTTAATTAATCAATGAAATTTTTAAAATTAAATTAATTTCCATTAATCTAAATTTAAATGGCCACAGATGACTAGTGGCTATCTTATTGGAGAGTGCTGCTTGAAAGCGTGGTCTTAGAGATTAAATGGAATTCATCTTTATATCTAAAGGGTCTGGCTCAGAACAGTCCTCCATCCATCTTGGTTCTGCAGCCCAGAAGTGAGATCCTGGTGACATAAGCCAGGTCTCTACATCCAATGCTAATTTAAGATTGCTTCTTCAGCAGGAGTGTGTTTGGCTCTAGCGTAGCTTGCCGCCAGCAGTCCCCACTGGTAGTGATGACATTCTTGGCATCCCTCCAGCGCCATGATTGACTTGGTCAGTCAAAGGCAAAATTCAGATGGTAGCCACTAAACAGTATGAATTATCTCAGTTTTAACCTAAACTGGAAGCAGTAACAGTCTCCAAGGCTGCAGAAGCAGGGCTTAGCAGACGACTCAAAAGAGAAGAAGAAAAGCCTGTTTAAAGAATAACAATCAATGGCTGAAAGCTATTAAGTTCACTCTTCTAGTTCAAAGGGATTTGAAATGGCAATTTGTCAGGCAACTGTTGTCGCTTTAGATGCCCCCAGTGCTTTCTTTGAAGCCTTTGATTGACTACAGGAGGTTACGCCAGATTGTTCTAAGGACAGGATTTCCACAGTTGAACACATTTATATCCCAGTAATTATGACTTTTCTCAAATTTAATCAACACAAGGCAAAAGAGAGTTAGTTTGAGAAAATACGCATGTGCTCTACAAGGTCCAGGCAACGGCTTCGATGGCTATGTGCAAAGCCAGACAACCAGTTGGATGGTTTTAGTCACTTAATTGTGCTGATCAGATTCTCCATCAAGTTTCCCTGCTGGCCAGGGAAAGAGGGAGAGTCATAGAGTGAGGACCTTCTCTGTTCTGCTTGTTCTGTTCAACAATGAAACAAACTTCCACTTGCGATGGCTTGTTTCTAGGGAAGAACAGCCAATGAGAAACAAGCAGCCTAACACACTCACACAGTGTTGTCTCTTCAGCTAGCAGAGGCGGAGCTGAAAGGACATTTTTGCCAATTGTTTTGGAAAATAGATGCACAGGCATGTGTGCCCCTGCGAAGCAGTGGATGAACGTCTCTAGTGGAGATTGGCATAAAGGGGAATTAGTAAGTGAGAAGGAGGGCTGAGAACTGCGGCAGCTACTTGGCCTTAAATCAGGCTTTCTTCCAGAAATGTTCAGAATAGACACAGAATGTGAGAAGCCCTCTGAAGCATTTTTTGCCCTAGAAACAACTAATTGAAAATTAATTCGCTACTTTTTTGTGGAGTTTTCAGAAACCTATTCATCAAGAATGGAAGTGCTCCTGGGTGTCTGCAGAGCAGGGGTGCATGGTGACATCAGCCAGAGCTGTGGCCCTGTCCTAAGCATACAAGAGGAAGGTCAAAACAGAAAAGGTCTGAGGTGGAAAGGGATAGGAGCCCAACCTCTTCCTGAACTTCTAAGCCCTCTATAACTCAGGCAAGAACGTGTCCTGGGGGAACGGGCAGAGTGACACAGATGGTAAAGATGGGAGCTGACGGGCCCTCAGGAGAGAGCAAGCAAGGTGGACTCCTGCCCAGCAGCTGTGTGCCAGATGTGGCTGCTATGCAGCCTTGGGGACACATCCATGCCAAATAACTAAAGAGAAGCTACAACAGGAAAAAAAAACACATAACATGATATCTACATACAACATGTGGGGCTGGGGCCAGGAGTGAGGTCAGGAAGAGCACCCCACCAAGGCAGGATGAACAGATGGAAAGAAGGTCAAGCCAGGAGAGATCTGGGAAGATAGGATCGGAGGAATCCACCTCTAGCTGTTTTGCAGGTATAAACTCCCAGGTACAGGATGCCAGGAGACAACATGTGTGGGCAAAAGTACATAGACTCACAGTAGGGGGTCCAAGGCCAAAACCTGCCAGGGCATTTGCTGTTCAGTCTGTGATGTGTGCATGTTGACCAAACAGCAGCGAGCATGTTCTGACAGCTCCACCCGTCCCAGGCCATGTGAGCAACGGTAACCCTAAGTTTATGCTGACGGATCTATCTTATGAGACCCAAACAGCATTCACTCTCCCTGAACAGATGAAGAAGAAACTAATCCCAACATGAGATTCTTTATAATTACTCAGACAATAGAAAACGAAACAGTGCATGCATAGGCAGTGGATGCTATGTGACCTCAAAATTAATGCCAATTAGCAGGACAAAAAGATATGCAGAAGAAGGGAGGTAAGATTTCCATGCTGACAAGTTTGTTGGTCTGAATTCATTCTGGAAAATTGTGCCTTTCAAGTGAGAAAGTATGGTGCACAAACATCTTTCCTGGAGTCTTCATCCTCACTCTTGTGGGCAAGAAAGTTGCCAAGAACTCGAGTTGGTAAGGCCACAACCAAAGTTCTGCAGAATTTAGAAGGAGGCAGATGTTAGATGCTAACTGCATAAAAAGATGGGTCTGTCTCCCAAGACATTTACTCATGATTCCCCGTCAAAGAAAAACGTAGTGATTTTACCCACATTAAAAATATAAAGCCTTCACTGGCTTATGAGGAAGATACCCTTTTACGTTATTACAGGTTAAGTATCTCTTATTTGACATGCTTGGGACCTGCAGTATTTTAGATTTCAATTTTTTTTTCAGATTTTGGAATATTTGCATTAATACCTATCTGCTATGCATCCCAAATCTAAAAATCTGAAACTTGAAATGCTCCAGTGAACATTTCCTTTGAGAGTCGTGTAGGTGTTCAAAAGTTTAGGACTTTGGACCAGTTTGGATTTTAGATTTGGAATGTTCAACTTGTATTATTACTTTTTAATTGTGATAAAATATGCACTATTTTAAGGTGGCACAACTTACCACCTTAACCATTTTTAGGTTTACTGTTCAGGGGCATTAAGTATATTCATATTCTTGTGCAAACATCACCACTATTCATTTCCAGAACTCTTTATCTCGCAAAACTGAAAGTTTATATACATTAAACAACTCCCCATTCTTCCCTTCCCCAAGGCCTTGGAAACCAACATTCTACTTTCTGTCTCAATGAAGTTGACTACTTTAAATACCTCATAGGAGTATAATCATACAGCATTTGTCCTTTTGTGTCTAACTTATTTAGCTTAGCATAAAGTGTGTAAGATTCATCTATATTGTTACATGTGTCAGAATTTCCTTCCTCTTCAAGGCTAAAAATATTCCATCGTATGTATATACCACATATTGTGTATTTGCTCATCTGTCCTTGGACACTGGGGTGGCTTCCACTTTTTAGCTATTATGAATTATGATACTGTAAACATAGTGTACAAATATCTTGAGAGTCACTGCTTTTAATTCTTTTAGTCATAACCTCTGAAGCTGAATTGCCAAATTACATAGTAATTCTATTTATAAAATTTTGAGGAACCATATTACTGTTTTCTATCGTAACTGCACCATTTTACATTCTTACCAACAGCTCACAGGAGTTCTAACTTCTCCAATCCTTGCCAACACTTGTTATTTTCCGTTTTCTTTCTACCCCTTTTTTGGCAGTAGTGAAGGAGATATCTTTAATCCTATGGAACTTTCAGAACTCACTCATTCATTGATTCATTCATGTACTCAACTAAATATTTAACAGATGCTTACATAAACATCTGTTAAATACGTAGTGACTGTTCGAAAGACTATAATCAAAGTGTACCGAATAACAGTGTAATCACATCTGTTCATCACTACCCTTTGGTTCCAGTCTTTCAATCAGTAACTAATCAAATGAAATCTAGGTTTCATACATTCAGATATAGTCTAAATGGAGAGGTAGAAAATAAAAAGTAAATAAATAAGAAGCATTAGATAATAGGTCAGGATAACATCACTGAGGAATGGATGGTTAGGAAGGGCCTCCTTAGCGACGAGCCTATCTCTGGAGGAGCACAAGGAAGAGTGCTCCAGGAGGGGGAAAAGCAAAGACAAAGCCCTCAAGGAGGCAAAAGCAGCAGGTGCCTGTCCTCTGTTTAGCCTGCATTTCCAGCCTGTCCTCTGTTTAGCCTGCATTTCCAGCCTGTCCTCTGTTTAGCCTGCATTTCCCGACTTAATAATAACTCCTACCAAGGTTTTCTTGTTTAGGGCAAGGATTGTGCATTGCACTTAAGGAAGGGTCTCATGCTTACATATACATGTATGTTTATGTATCTGTATATGTATGTGCCCATATCTTACCCATGACAGGACTTGGCCTGTTTGACCTGTGGACATTTGAGGACCAACCAGACCTCATCCCTGTGATGGAGAGCAAGGTGTCATGGTGTGGTTTCAGGGCCAGATTGCCTCGGTTGAATTCCAGCTTGACCATGTGCTAGCTATATAGTGCTGGGTAAATAATTCATACTCTTTGTGCTTTGATTTCCCATCTGTAAAGTAGAGACAATAATAGTACCTCCCTCATAGGATCATCATCGTGATAATTAATGAGCGATTATACGAAGTGCCTAGAACCATGCCTGACACAGTAAGCACTTGGCAAGATTTAGACATTTTTCTGATGTGCTCTCCGTCATGCTACCAGGACACATTGATATGCAGACATGCATGGGAGATTAAATTGACTTTAAGGATAGCTTATTTTTTTCCTGCTTGAATCCCCACAACCTCATGCCCCAAATCCTCTTCCAAATTTTAAACACTTGAACAACAGAGTTTCCTACAACCCGAGGAAAACTTTATGTTTCTAGGGAAAATCTTTCATACGTTGAATGGAAGCCTATGTCTTTACAGTTTTCCTTGTTCACGTTCTATCTGTGGTGGAGGCTGCACCAAACAAATCTGGTCTGACAGTAGTGTGTTTCAAGAACTTCAAGATGATTGGCAAGGTCCCCTGAATCTTCTCTTTTCAGGCTGACCTCCTAACACATGGCTTTGAGCATCTTCCATTCCTTGTTCTGCTCCCTCTGAATGAGATCCCATTGATTCCTATACCACTTAAAATACAGTGCCCAGCACTGAGTGTAATTCTTCAAGTGTAATTTGTCAGGACAGAGTCGAGCGGACAAACAACCTTCTTCATTCAAGACCCAACTGTTCGCTTACAGTAACAAAACACTGAAGCCAAAATTGTGGTTGCCACATCTTTTGATTCTTCCTAAAGATCTTATGTCAATAAGCACCATCGGGACTTCTGCAGAAATTTAGCTTCTGGGATACTTCTTGCTTTACCACTTTTATGCAATGTTATTGGTGTTTGAGTTCCAAAGGTTAAAAAAAAATCATTTATTCCTGCCAATTGTTTGAAGCAATTTATCATTATTTGAGCCCTAAATTTGTTAGACAATATCATCAATAACCTATTGCCTTATTAGTTAATCTGAGAGATGAACCATTGGAACTTTTATCTAAGTTACTACTAATACATGTAAATCAAAAAGACAGTTCAGAACCATGAGCTACTGTGGAGTCCTTTGTTTAGATTGACACTGCTCCATCAATAGAATATTAGAGGTTCCATCTTTCAACTAGTTACTGACCTAAACAATCGTGATTGAATTCTTTCCTCAACACACCCAAATAGCTAACTCTAGCCTAGCAAGCAAGGTCCAGAGCATCCTTGCCATTAGGTAGGGGAAATGCTTCTTTACCAGTGGATGGAGAAGAATTGTTGAACTATTGCTTAAGAGCTGAGTATGGCAGGACTGGTCATGCCACTGTTCCTGATAAGTTACATAGGCATCATACGGTGTCCCTGGAGCTTTACTGAAGAGCAGAATTCTTTAGCTGGGTGAGCTGAACTCAGAGTGCCTGGGAGAGCTTATGAACACACAGCCTTTGAGGCTCTAGTTCCAAAGTTTCTGATTCAGGATGTCTGGGGTGGTGCCTGAGAATTTGCATTTTTAACAAGTTTCCAAATGAGGCTGCTGTTCCTCATCTGGGGGCCACACTTTGAGAACCACTGCTTTACACAAACTTTTTTTTTTTTGCTGCTATTAATATAGAAAGAGGTAACAGTAGAGGATGAAGAGGATCCCTAGTTCTTCTTACAGCTTTGAGACTATTCAAACAGAAAATCTCTCCACCAGCGGGCTCAGTATTTCTTAAAATGCCATCTTTAGGTTTTACTAAAAAGGTCTTTGTTATCTTTTCTTACTAGAATTGTAATTTTTTTTCACTCACTGCCTCATAAATAAAGCCTATTGATTTATTTATGGCAAGAAGAGCAAAGTCTTCTCTGATCTTTGGCCAAAAATTTCCCTATAACATAATACCTACTACATGGTTTAATCCAGTATTTCTTGAAAAAAAGAAACCGGGTTTAGTGTGAAATTGCTATTTCTCAGTGAACTCATGCTAACTTCTTGTGATCATGGATTCCTTTTAAAAGCGAAGCAGAATGAGTAATGTATTCCATGCCTGTGACAAGCATGTTGGGTGTCTGCTCCCCTTGTCAATGTTTGCTCTGAAGTGAATGAAATTCAAGAGAATCCCTTTTCTGCAAGTTGTCCATTAACTTTCCACTGCAATTTCCCAGCAGTGGGCTGCTGCTGTGGCCTTCCTCTGCCTTCCTCATGTGCTCAAGGGTCCCTGGTTGTCTAGCTGCTTGTCTAGCATGCATCGCAGTCCCCTGCCCACTCAGGACTTGCAGGCCACCTCACATCCACGAGAACCTCCTCTTCCTAGTCCGTGTCTCTAGGCAGAGGAAGCATCCCATTGCCAAATGAATCCTGTGGGCCCAGCTCTTTTCTCTGTATCCTCAGAAATTGCACACTCTTGAGAGCGAGCGGTTACAAAGCAGGTGGCCTCCAACTGATGTCCATGGCTACTTGTGTCCTGGGTTTGTGTTGGGAGAAGGTGACAAAAGAGGCCGACAAGCACAGGCCAAAGGAAGGGTTGGTGTTGTCAGACACTCTCCTGAGTGCTGTCCTTCTGGCAAGGGCAATCAAGGGTGGAGCACGCAATTTGTGCCACTGGACAAGAGCCCACCATAAAAAGAGAAGCTCTATGAGAGTGGACACTGCTTCCCTGCAAGTCCTTCACCTCCTCCCATTGGCTCTCGCTCTTCCTGGAACATGTGGTCCTCTTCCCTCTTCCTGGGATGTTCTTACTCCTGAAATCTGAATCATTTGAGCCTTCACCAAGACCCCTTCTCAGTGAGATTTATCCTGAGTGTTTTACCTAAATTTTAACTGCTCCCACCCCCACTCTTCCAATCCCTGTTTCTTACTTTTTCTCCTTAGCATGTGCTGATACTGAAAATCCAATTGATTCCATTGTTTATTGTCTGTCCTCTCATGTACACAGAAATTCTTATCTACTTGTCCCACTGTTGCATCCTGAGCCCTGGGAATGGTGCTTGGTGCATAAGTGATGCTCCTCAGTAAATATTAAATGAATGAATGAGTGAATGTGTGAATGAATGAAGTGGAAGAGGGAAACTGCAAAAGGAAGGTAGGTATGGAAACCTGGCATGCTATCTTGCCAGCAGACATGGTTTCAGTCACATCAACTTTCTGCTAGGAGGTCACGTGTAAGTCAGGTAATTGGCTGTCTTAAAACTGTCCAGGCCTATGTACCCGATAAAAAACCAGGCTTTCCATGGAGTGGCCACTCTCCAGTTTAAGGTGTCTAGTCTAGGTAGCCTCACAAGGTCTCCCTGCTATTATATCTGGTGACTCTGTGAGCATTTGGATGGTGGCACCACAAAACAAGCCTGCTTTTACACAGAGTCATTATTTTCCCCCTCCATTACCAAATTGTGTAAGACAAAATCAGACCTTTTCAATGTCATGCAAAGAGAGGCCCTCAAATTCTGGATGGGGTTGAAAAACCTCCACCAGAAAAGTGAGTCAGTTCCTACAATGTCAGATTGTTCATTCAGTAATAATGTGATCTACTAGCACTGCTTTGATTCAGATAATTACTAATTACGATGTGATAGGATCTTGCTAAGTGTTTGCAGATATCGTCGCATTTAATTACCTCATTTGACTGGTTGGCTGGGGTAACACTCATTTCAAAGTTTTAGAAACTGAGGCTCAGAGACCTTACCTAGCTTTCCCAGTGATGTGCTATTAGTAGACTGGGTATCAGGATGAAAGCCAGGTAAGTCTAATCTCAAATTCCATGCTGTCTATAACTTCTGGGTCTAAATTTCAGCTCATCAACCCTAGTGGGCAAGTAACTTTAAAGCGAGGACACTATGCAAATTGTGTGCTATACTTCTGTAATTCTGAGCTTTTCCATGGGGGCTAGTTTTAGAAAGACCACTCAGCTCCACGTGATCAAGGCCTAGCCATCTGGACCTCTCAGGAGCTCATCAATGGCCTGTGGCTACAGCCCACTGGGATCCCAAGAGACTGCCTTCCCCTTTCTTCTTTTCCTCAAGACTTGGGGCCTACATTTTTCACAGTAAGCATGGCCAATGGGCCCAAAGGCACATCTGTGTTTCTACAGAGCCCCCCTTCCTGTGCATAAATAAAATAAGGGATAACCAAGTAGACACCTGTGTATACAGTCACCTGCTTTGGCCAGACAGATATTTATTCGTTGTCGTATAAATGAGGAAAATTTGCACTCGGCCCTGAAAATTTGGCCACACTGGATCATCCTTCCTCCTCCCCAGCGATTTCTTCACTGAGAATGGCCACAGTTGGTTGACGCTTCATTGTACTCTGCTTAAAGATCAGCGCACAGACCTGGGAAGATCTGTTTTGCACCTGTATGTGGGTCTCATAAGGTGCTCGAGCTGTCAGGACAATCCTGTGCACCAGCGTTAAATCATGTTGTACATGACAGGGAGGAAGTGCTTTTAAAGGCAGGTGTCTAATCCTGTCACACATTATTTTATGAGATGGCCCTTTAAAATAGATCGTGTGTAATGGGGCTTGCTTTAAAGGGTCGGCCTGTCTCACTGGGCTGAGAGCAGAAAAGATATAAAAACAAGGCAAGAACATAAACAAGGAACGTCAGGTTCTACCCACATCTTTACCCCACACAGAGAGAGAAACACCTACAGAGAAATGTTAAGATTCTGCCTCAGCAAACTGCAAATGTTTGATTTGTGGGCTACCATTAAACTGATAGAAGAATATCTTATTCAGGGCATTCTTGTAACAGGTGGATGACAGCAAACAGCATTTCAGAATGGCTAGGGAATTAATTATATCTCTTGCCTAGTTATCCTTTTAAATTAATTGAAATATTTTAATCAATTCTTATTTAATTGCAGAATTTCTAGAACTGGTATAAGCAATGGCATTTTAAAATCCCTTTTGAAAAAGCCTTCTGTGTTTGGAACCAGCATTCAAATGCCATGTCATTTCCTAGGGAATGGCTGAGGGTTGGACCGGGGAAAGCTGCACTGCAGATGAGCTCCTGAGTACTTGAAGCAAAATAAGAGAAAACAGTAAAGCGAACACATGGCATCAGAACTGAAGTCTCATCCTCTCTGGGGACAGGGTCCAGCACTGGCTGCCTGCTCATGCAGAGGCCCTCACGACATTAGTGTGTGGCCTGACTTCTGCGGGTGCCTCATGCCATTTACAGAGCTCTGCAAGGGAGTTGAATTCTGATTTCTTGGGCTGATCTGTGGCACATTCCATGCACTTAAAAGACTATTTTCTGCTTTTTGGCACAAGAATTCCTATTTGAGAAACACAGCCTACAAACCCTTTCCTAGCTTTCCAAGCTCCTTCTTGCAAATCTGCCCCTCTTGTCTTCACCTTGGGTTCTAGTCCCCATGCTCCTATCCCCTCACTAACTTGCTTTGTCCACTACAGGCTCACACACGCTCAAGGTGTTTCTATCAACATCATCTTCGTTACCCACCAAGCCATGCCTTATCTGTTCAGTGCTAGATTTTTCTGTGCCTTAAGGAGTCTGCCAGTGCTTGCCCTTGGAAGTGCCCTCCAGCAAGGCTGGGGTTAAGGGGAGATAGGTAAACAACACACCACATGCCACGGCAGGAATGGAACACCTGCACCTCACTCAGGACCCGCATCTTCAAAGGTGCATTTGTACCTTGAGTTGGGACAGAGATCACATAGTGGGAGAAATGGGAGCAGAGGTCTTTATCACTGGGCAGCCACTGTGGATTCTAAAGTAAGAACACCGGTGTTTGAGGTCAGTTTACCTGGACTGACATGAATGATGCACTAGGAAGGGCAGAGACTAGCATCAGAGAAATCACTGGGGACTGGATTCCAGGACACTTGTCTATGGAGGTGGGAAAAAACCTTGGGAGGTGGACACAGAAAGGCAGAGTAAGTCGTAAGTTGAAAAGACATTTCAAAATATTTTAAATTTCTGTTTTATGTATACCCTGTTTTTTTTTTTTTTTTTTTTGAGACGGAGTTTCGCTCTTGTTACCCAGGCTGGAGTGCAATGGCGCGATCTCGGCTCACCGCAACCTCCGCCTCCTGGGTTCAGTCAATTCTCCTGCCTCAGCCTCCTGAGTAGCTGGGATTACAGGCACACGCCACCATGCCCAGCTATTTTTTTTTTTGTATTTTTAGTAGAGACGGGGTTTCACCATGTTGACCAGGATGGTCTCGATCTCTTGACCTCGTGATCCACCCGCCTCGGCCTCCCACAGTGCTGAGATTACAGGCGTGAGCCACCGCGCCCGGCCTACCCTGTTTTTATTAAGTAAATGTAAAAGAAGTTTGTAAAATATGTGTAAGAAAAATAAAGTAAAATAGATAAAAGGCGTAATGGCAACAATACAGCAAGCACCCCGACCCACGAACCACATGAAGAACACGAATAGCAGCAGCAGCTTCGAGGGACCCTGTGGACACCTCGTGCCTCTCATCTCATTCTCTCACGTTCCAGAGTTTTCTGGATCGTTGTATTGCATATGGAAGTGTTCCTAAAGTATAGCATCTAGTTTTGTATGTTATCGAGTTTACATAAAATAAATCATGTTCTGTATCCTTTGCCGTCACTTGCTTTTTCCACGATATTACGTTCCTGAAATCTAGTCAAGATTTCCACGAGGCTGTCATTTATCCATTGACACAAATGGAAAATTTTTCTGTCGCCAGATATGCCACAGTTTACTTTGCCATTTTCCTTTCGTGGGCATTTGGGTTGCTTCTGGTTTGGGTGTGTGTGCACATGTGTGCACACTCAGCATCATAACCAACGCTGCTATGAATGCTTTTTCACAAGTATTAAAGCGTGCATTTCTCTATGGAATCTACACAGAGAGTAGAATTGCTGGGCTCTGAAGTGTTTGCACTGCCAGCGTTCCTAGATAATGTCCGACTGTTTGCGTGGAAGCTGTAGTAGTTGACAGGCTCCCAGCACTATAAAATTGCTTCCATTTACGCACACCCTTGCTAAACTTCTATACTAACCAAAGTTTTTAAACTATTTTAGTTCTGTGAATATGAAATAGCCTTTCATTTGGTTTTATGATTTGCAGTTCCCCTATCCCTAATCAGGCTGAACTTCTTTCATATGCCTGTTAGCCATCCAAATTTTCTCTTCTGTAAAGTTCCTCTTCAAATGTTCTGTTTATTCATCTGTTGGGTTGTTTTCTTTTTTTTTTCTTTTTGTTGACATTCTTGGCATAATTTAAATATCCAATATACTAACTCTTGTCAGTTACATGCACTGCAAGGATCTCTTTCCAGACCATCTTTTCTTTTTTATTTTTTCTCACATTTGTTATTAATTAAAATCTAATTAAATTAATTTATCTATTTTCTTGCAGGTTGTGCTTCTTATGAATTATTTTAAAAACTCCTACCTATTGCAAAGTTAGAATGATCTCATATTATCTGCCGAAAGTACTGTTTTTACGTTTTCATGTGAAAGTGTGTATCACCATTTGTTGTTGTTATGGCATGAAGTACAGTGTTAACTTCATGCTTTCTCTACGTAGATGATGCTATGGTTTGAATGTGTCCTCCCAAATTTATATATCAACACTTAATCATCAGTGCAATGGTATTAAGACGTGGGGACTTTGGGAAATGACTGAGTGATGGGGAGAGCCCTCTAATGGGATTAGTGATGTTATAAGATGGCTGAAGGGAACTAACTTGGCCCCTATCCCTTCCCCCTTATGCCATTTGAGGATGTGCAGCAAAAAGATGCCATCTGTGAAGCAGAGAGCAACCCTCACCGGACATTGAATCTGCTCACACCTCGAACTTAGACTTCCCAGCCTCCACAGCTGTGAGACATACGTTTCTGTTTATAAATTACCCAGCCTAAAGGGTTTTGTTATAGCAGCAGGAACAGACTAAGGCGGATGCCGATCACTTTGCATCATTGGCGGAAGTGCTTCCTGTCCCCTGAAGTCAGGGTTACTTATGTATGCACGGCTATGTTTTAGAATCGCTGTTCCGTTCTGCGGTTTTTGGGCAGCTCTATCCTTCCATTAATCCAACATCATCTTAGTTACTTTAGCTTTAGATAATTTGTCTTGTTTTCCGATTTGGTCATTTTTCCCCACATATGTGTGCATATATATTTTTTTAAATGGATCTTCATGCTTTCTAAGTTCTGTGATAATTTTGAATGGAATCGCATTGACTCTTTATGTTCCTAGAGCATTTCTTCCCAATCCGTAAAGTGAAGATTCTAGTGGAGGTTGTTTTTCGTTTTGTTTGTTTTGTTTTCATTTTTGTTGTTTGTTTTTTACAGGCTTTGAAGGAAAAGAGAACAGTGGGCCCCATAGAACAGCCACAACTCGAAGCTCTGCGGAGAACTTTCTATGCTTCAGAGCCCAAATCCCTCTGAGTGATTGGCAGCAAACTTAAGCCTGGCTTGTATAAACCTGAAGCCTCCATAGTGTCAGTGTCACTTTGGGCAGAAATGGAGAAACATATAAAGACAAAGCCAGAATCAAAAAGGAGCCAATGTCAAGCAATGTGAGATAACAGTACATTCTAGAAATAATGTTATCTTGTTAAATAGAAGCTATTTGTTTAATAAACCACTAATATGCAATAAGATTGCATTAAATCCAACTCAATTTGATATTTATTATGTATTTTGCTGAAAATATTTTCATAGAATACATCATACGAAAAAATGTTTTTTTCAATAAACTGTGTAATATTAAGTTTTAAATGTTTGAATGATATTGTGTCTGTGGTAAAGAGAATGTTGGATTTTTATTTTCTGGCAGTAGAATTTATTTAGTGTCTTCATGTAGAAAATGGGATTAATAATTCTCAACTTTTGAAAGTTCGATAAAAATTAAATTAGATAATGTACATCAGTGTCCTCAAGTGTGGGTTTAAGCCTTTTGTCCAAAGGCCCCCTCTATGGAAACTCAGTGTGTACATTGGTGAATGGTGGATTCCTGTGTGGCTACTCATAGCTCCATCCCCTCCCTTGTCTGCTGTGGAGTCTATAACCTCCCAGCACCTCTTGGAATTTGCTGTGTAGAAGAATCAAGATAACGAGTATAGCTAAGAGTACAACAGAGGAGAGGAAATTGCAGAAATTTATGGGACTAAGGTTTTGTTTTGTTTGTTTGTTTTTTGAGATGGAGTCTTGTTCTGTCACCCAGACTGGAGTGCAGTGACATGGTCACAGTTCACTGCAGCCTTAACCTCCAGGGCTCAAGTAATCCTCCCTTCTAAACCCCCAAGTAGCTGGGACTACAGGTGCATGCCACTATATCCAGCTAATTTTTGTGTTTTTTGTAGAGACGGGGTTTTTGTCATGTTGTCCAGGCTGGTCTCCAACTCGTGGGCTCAAGTGGTCCTTCCACCTTGGCCTCTCAAAGTGCTGGGATTACAGGTGTGAGCCACCACAGCTGGCCAATGGAACTAAGTATTTTAATGGGAAAAATAAAGTTGCTAGTTAGAAATGAACGAATATATCAAGAAAGAAAATGAAGCAAAGAAGAAAAGATGAGAATCTACTCTGTATTCAAGAGAGAGACTTTTTTATTATTCAGACAAGAAAACAGGCTCTGGTGCAAGTGCTGCCAATTGTGAGAAGAATTGAAATTAGTTTTTAAATAATATATATTTATATATAAAACTCCCTTAGGCTATTGTTTGAGAAAATGAAGTAAAGATTTAAAATGCTTTGTCATTGGAATGTGTTTCTTCCATTGCTATTCTTTGCCAGAACTGAACCTCAGAGTGGCTGACTACCATACACGTTACAAGGGTCCCTTGGTATTCATCACGGGGGGCTGGTTCCAGAACCCCCATGGATACCAAAGCGCGAGGATGCTCAAGACCTACAGTCTACCCTGCGGAGCCAGTGGACACGGAAGGTGAATTCCATGTGAAACTCACGAAGGCAGAGTTACTCTTATCCAATAGTGCGTGACGATTTGAGGGCAGGTCTTCTCAGGAGTTGCTGGAAGTGTCTGAGACTCCTTAACGCACAAAGCAGGTGCAGTTTGAAAACACCGTAAACCTGAAAGTGACATGCACATCAAGTATGATCAATCATGAAAAGTGGCTGCTGCGTGCAAAGCGTTCTTAATAAAGCAGCTCTGTCTACATCTCTTTGAATGCTTGTTAAAATGAAGATTTCTGGACCTGAATCTATTTTACAGGCTTACCTTTTCAGCAGGTTTTTTGCATCATTCTTATGTGTGCTCAAGTTTTAGAACCACAGTGTCAGTGGAACAGACACTTCCAAAGTGGAAGCCAACAGAAAGACTTACACAGGTCTATATCCCATCACAAACAGTAAGTTTTGTGGCTTACATGTCTTGAAATAATACATGTGGACTTCACTTAGGTCAAGTGAAAAATATTTTCCCCTGTCCTCAATATTCCTGGAAAAGCAGAGTTATTGGTGGAATCTGCAAGTCCATTTGTGCCTGAGGTATGAATCAATACTTTGATTTGCACATATGTGTACTATAACTTGTCCAGTGTAAGAGGATTTTGTTGTTATTCATAAAATAAAAAAATTAAAATTGTTCTTGTATTTAAAGAGGTAGATCCACAAAATATAATCATGTGAAGATTGACAAAAAATTTTAAAAGGATTTGTGAAGTCTTCTTTTTCTCCTAATTCAGGAGCCACCCAGCGTCCCTGGTAAGTGTAAGCTATCGGCCAGGGCAGAATTCCAAAACAGACACAGCCCCAGCTACTGCCCTCTAATGATGAACAGGCAAATTAAGCAGAGCTGACGGACCCATGGATCTGCATGGCTCTGCCTGGCCACATGGTCTTGGCAGAGGGGTTATTTGGTGGCTACTCCATTGCTTCCAGTCTCCTCCCCTATGCCATTCCAGAGGTGCAGTGACACACTGTAGGAATTCCATGACCCATTTATTTGTTCATTTAGGTGACTCCTATGACATCATTAACAAAAAGTAGGGGTACAAGCAACTCTCAGCAACCATTCAGTTTGGGCTATTCCTTAATTTGGAGATGAACTTTAGGAGCTTTCTAGTACTTTACAACTTTGACCAAGCATTAAATGGAGTTTAAAAGTCAATCTCTTCAGTGGTAGAGGGCAATCACATGAGTAGATTTATACTTGATTTCTAAAATGCCAATCTACAAAAGCCAAAAATCAGAGGAGAAAAAAAAGAGGCTGTAGCAGGTGAAACAGTGTCCTACAGTCCATATCAGACTTGAAAAAGAAGCTGTCTGCCTCTTCGTGTGTTAAAATTTGGTTGGAGATCCTCTCGTACTGTATTGGTCAGTTCTCACGCTGCTAATAAAGACATACCCAAGACTGGGTAATTTATAAAGGAAAGAGGTTTAATTGACTCACAGTTCCCCATGCCTCGGGAGGCCTTACAATCATGGTGGAAGGTGAATGAAGAGCAAAGTCATGTCTTACACAGTGGCAGGCAAAAGGCTTGTGCAGGGAACTCCTATTTATAAAAGTGTCAGATCTCGTGAGACTTATTCACTACCTACCACGAGAACAGTATGGGGGAAACCACCCGATGATTCAGTTATCTCCATCTGGCCTCATCCTTGAAAAATGGGGATTATTACAATTCAAGGTGAGATTTGGGTGGTGTCACAGCAAAACTGTACCTACCTCTCAAACTGTTAAGAGGTTAAATGTTTTAAAATTACATGAAACTTCTATGAGAAGGGGAAGGGATTTTATAAAACTGTTCTTTGCTCTTCTCTTCCTCCTCGTATATTCTCTATCACACACACACACTCTCTCTCTCTCTCTCACACACACACACAGACACACACACAGACACACACACACACGCCAGAGACACATGTTGCCACCCATGAAATAAGAATCAGGATTTTTTTTTCTTTGTGTATTTCTTTTTCTCCAGGAAATGGTAGAGGGAAAACATCTCTAAAAAAGTTAAAGACTTAAAAGCATAAAGAATAGTAGTTAGTTCTGATTTTCTTTTTCCTCTCTTTTTAATCATGCACCTAAATGTGTTTCCCAAATATGGAGCCGGAAAATGAGGAAAAGGGAAACATTCTCATGAAAACAAATCCAACCTCAGCTCAAAATATATGTAATGAAAGTTTTCCTCAAACCGATTTTTCCGTTTAGATTCCAAAAAGCTAATTGAGTTGACTTTTTTTAGCAACCAGTGTTTTCCGCAGCAAGCAAATTTCCTTCGCCGTGGGAAAGTTGCTGATAAAACGACTGGAAGCAGTGCGCCACCTGATGGTCTTTCTACACATTGCAGCTTACTAGAAAAAGGCAAAACAAATCAACAACAAAAAAAAACCACATGGAAATTCCCTTTAGCAAATGTACTGTATTCTAGCTTGAGTCAGGGAAGATTCTCATACATTAACAGTTGCTGCTTAAACTAAATATTCATTCACTTTATATAAAACAAAAACAATTTTATCCATAGCCTTCAATCTGAATTCTTTATTAGACTGTTTAATCTTTTAAGAAATACCAAGTTGATCTAGTTTGCTGATAATTTTCATTTTCACTTTTCAGTTACTGATAAATATTTTAAAGGTACATATTAGAGACCAAGGGCCACCATCCAACATCATTCTCAACCCCTAAGTAAAATGCGCCCTGAGGCAATCTAGAATCAGCACTCCAAACGCGGGAGCTGCCCAAGGTCAATTAATTCAACAGGAATCAAAAATTAATTGAGCTCAAAGTTCACACCATCAACAGCCATCATGAGTTACCCAGAAAGAAGCACCGAGAAGGGCCCAGCATCACTTCTGTGGTTTTCCTGCCAAAAATGAGACTCTGGAGAAATCCAAGGAGTAACACCCTAGAAAATAACTGGCCTCTAATCTTCAAGAACATCAAGATGAAGAAACACAAAGCGAGCCCGAGGAAATGTTCTAAAACCAAAAAAGTCTAAAGAGACATTAATCCAAGTGTGACTGAATCCTGGACTGGAGTAAATAGGAAAAAGGACATTGTTTGGACAAGTGATGATATTTGAAATTGGACTGGAGACTAAACAATGGCATTCTATCCGTGCTAAATTTTCTTATTTTCATAATAATGTGATGGCAAGTAAGAAAATGTCCTTGTTTGTTAGAAATATATACCTTGAGAAAATCTGCACGAGTTGAATCAACATATGGATGCAGAGTGTTGAGGTCACTTTGCTTGTAGGTGACAGAAAAAGAAAAGAGGTCCAGCGGGGAAGTCCCAAGTATCATGGTTTCCGCTCCCTGTCCCCATCTAGGGCTGCCTGGCTAGGGGCTGGGATCCTTGGTAAGAGCTATCTTACAGTTAGATCTTGGTAGGTAAGATCTGTCTTATAGATGTGGAAGATCAGCTTCTATATCTTCCATATCTATAAGAGTAAATCGATATTCTCCCACCTGCTGTCTTTAACCTCCCTTCCCAGGATGTGCTGAAGATTAAATTAGATGATGGTCTAAAGGTTAAGAATGTGTTAAAACCCTGTATGGTAGAAAATGGGGAGAGAGGGAGACAGGGCATTCTCTACTGATGAAGTTTCCAGTAGCTGGGAGAGAGAAACTATCTGTATGACTTCAGGAAGTAAAGTCAGATAACAAAATGCAACCAGTGATTGGGGATTTGTATCTTGCATGCCAACTGTGGCTCTCAGTTCCACCACGTTTCCCTCAACGTTAGCTCATCAGATTTGTACAATGACTTTGCATAGTATGTGGAGGAAATATTATAAGCCATATTTTATTGATGATGAAAGTAGAGATCACATGTGAATAACAGCACCTCTATTTTGTTTTGTAGATATTACTCCTGGACAGAGCTGGTATGAGTTAATAGGCCAACTGTCTCATGGACATTCACTGCTCCTCGGTTTGATCCAAGATGATCCCTTAGTAGAGGCACCACAGTATTGCAGAAAGAGCTGTAACTTTGAAATATTCCAGGCCTGGATTAGCATCTCATGTGTACCACTTCCTGAGCATACAGACTTCAGCTGGGATTGCTCTACCTCTCTGAATCTCAGTTTCCTCAAGATCTTGCACTTTTAACCACACTGCATGTCTATAAATGTTACAAAGCATTGTTTTGCATAAATATTTATTATAATTTGTTTTAACTTTATTGAAATATAATAGAGAGATAGAAAAGGACCGTGTCCTCAATGTACAGCTCTGTGTACTTCTACGAAGAACAAACATGCGCCATCATCACCCAAATCATGGAACAAATGTTACCAGCATCCAGAAGCCCTTTCTCTTGTAGTATCGACACCAGAAATGGGATGCTACTGTTCATATCATTTTTCAATCAGCATCGTGTTTTTGAGCTCTAAATGGCTGTATTGACTGTAGTTCAATTTGAGAATAATCATTTCTATGGAACATTTTCAACAGCTTATCCTTTAATGAAATAAGATAATATATAGAGGGGAGAAGGCAGGAGAGAGAAAAAAATGGAGGGAGAGGTGGAGAGGGAGAGAGACCGGGAGCGAGAGAATGGATATGCTGAGCCATTTCCCCCACTGCCTAGTGCAGTAAGTCCTTCCGACCAAACTAGCAATGACCCCATCTGTGGCTGTCTGCATCTGCATCTGCACACATTGTGCCCGTGAAGGAGAACGTTCTGGAATGTCCACTCACATGAGTGTTCTCTGGCAGGCCATTTCTAATCCCTGTGGCCTCCTAGGGGAAGCATCTTTCCCCCATCTCTTCATTGTAACTCATTTTCAGATGCCAGTGGATCTTTGCCAAGCATTTTATTATATTTATTTTTCTTCCTGGCTAGCCTTGGTCTTTGCTGATTTCATAGCCAAAGTGGTAGAGATAAAAATCCTGGCTGAGGACACTGGAGGGCAGTTGGAGTCACTCGATTGTACCTGCAGTGGAGAGGTGATCCCTGGTCTATTTTACAGCAGGTCTAGGATGCTCCTTAGGAAATGCTGTCTAAGCCCCATCTCACCAAGCAGCATGGCTTGCTCTTAACCAAAACTTGAAGAAGTTACAGTCATTGAAACCTCGACAAGATGGCTCCCAGCTCCATTCATGCTTTCTTCTGTAGTTCAAGGTCCTGGGTGTGGACAGTGGGGGGCAGTTAGAGCTCACAGGAAGTTTTTGAGCTGGCGATCACCCCGATGAGTGCAGACATCTGCCTGCCTGTTCCCGGGGCTTCTCTTCCTCCCTGCAAGGCATGACATGAATGGCAGGGAGACTGAGGGACCTCTGGGGCCAGAACACCTAAGCTTCAAATCCTGCAGCCACCTGAGAGCTGTGTGACCATAGAAATGGTGTTGAGCCATCCAAGAAGCAAATTTTTCACCTGTTCCCATTTGCACGAGAATTCAGTGAAACAGTGAGTATAAACCACAGATTGCAAAGCCCAGCTATGGTAGACATGTCATTTCCTTTTCTTTGTTCCTTCCTTTTCTGTTTTAAACTCTTCCACCTCCTCTTTCCTCTCTCTCTTTTCCTCCCTCCCTCTCTTCCTTCCTTTTCTTTTCTTCTTTCTTCCCTTGTAACGTTTCCTGAAACAAAGTATCCCATTGCTAAATCTAGGTGCCAGGTTCATGGACATGTGCTATATGTATTATCTGTGTATTTCTAAGTGTTTGAAATATTTCGTAATTTAAAAGTAAAACATTTAAACAATATCCTCCCCAAAAAAGCCTAAAGGCCCACACCGGACAATTCGAAGTCAAATTTGAAGGTGGATCTGTCTGCATTGTTTCCAAGCTCTCGGATGATTGCAGTACGCAGCCAAAGTTGAGAATCGCTGGGCAGTCCCTCTATTCTAATTGCTACCTTTTTGGAAGAGTGATTCTGTTTTCTCCAGATGGGGTGAGTGAAACCCTCCCTGGCTCAACTGGTCACAGTCGACATGGCCGTGTACTGATGGCATTGTTGGGGCAGACATTTGAAGACTTCAGCAATTGCAGAGGGAAAAGATGTTCATCAGGCCTGACCATTTGTTGGGGTCAGAAAAAAGTGGTTAATTTACTCTGCAGAACACTAACCAAAGAGAAGCTCAATTTATGCCCCAACCCCAAGCCCATATGCAAGCATGGAAACCCCAGGCCTGGGACAGACCTCTGCAAAGCTCCATCCTGAGATTCCCTCAAGAGAATCAACCTTAAGAGATCAGAGTTTCAGAGATGAAGTCTCCTTCATTCTGTGCCAGGGTTAACCTAAATTCCCTCCATTCCCCAGACCCCATCACGGGCCTTGACCATGTGCCAGGGCCCCGCGGTAAACGTAAAACCTGATTCCGTTTCTGCCTCCTAGAGTCTTAAAGAAACGGGAGGCACCAGGAGATTGACTCAGATGAACGAGGCTGTGTATTAATTTCTGTACAGTGGATTCCAAAGAAAAACAAAAAACAGAATTCTATTTAATCAAAAAAAATGAAAGCTTAAAGTTAGACTCAACTTGAGCTAATCTGTGAGTGAGAGGAAAAAGCAAAATCACATAGGAGGGTTCTGTTGTGTGCAGCCCCGATACCATCACAAAATGGCTTTTGTAAAAAAGTGTTGATGGTTGGGAGCCGTGGCTCACTCCTGTCATCCCAGCACTTTGGGAGGCGGAGGATGGTGGATCACCTGAGGTCAGGAGTTTGAGACCAGCCTGGCCAAACTGGCGAAACCTCATCTCTAGAAAAAAATTAGCTAGGCATGGTGGTGCATGCCTGTAATCCCAGATACTTGAGAGGCTGAGGCAGGAGAATCACTTGAACTTGGAAAGCGAAGGTTGCAGTGAGCCGAGATGGTGACATTGCACCCCAGCCTGGGCTACAGGAGCAACACTTCATCTCAAAAACAAACAAAACAAAAAAAAAACAGCAATGACAAAAAGCGTTGATGTGAACTGGGACTGCGTTCAGGAATTAGAGGTGTACATGGGATTGAGAGTTCTAAAGCACAATCATAGAAGTGGGGAGTAATGACGGGAAGGTACTGTTGTCTCGATTTAAGCCAGCAAATGGTTTTAGAACACTATTAACAAAAAAAAAGTATCTTTTTGATTTTTGTTTTTGCTTTTGAGACAGGGTCTTGCTCTGCTGCCCAGGCTGGAGTGCAGTGGCATGATCAGGGCTCGCTGAAGCCTCCACCTCCCAGGCTCAAGAGCTCTTCCCCTTCAGGAGCTGGGACTACAGGAATGCACCACCACATCCAGCTAATTTTTGTATTTTTTGTAGAGATTGAGTTGTCACCGTGTTTCCCAGACTGGTCTCGAACTCCAGACAGGCTGAAGCTATCCTCCTGCCTCAGCCTCCCAAAGTGCTGGGATTCCAGGCATGACCCGCTGCTCCCAGCCATCACAAGATCAGTTAAATAGAGGAAATGTTCATAATGGTTTCTTGTTTTTAGTCAAAATTTTCTCCGATTTGGATATCATAGAATCAATGTGTGTGCTTTTGCGTGATATTGGTGAGAGCAGTGACCATGTTCAGGTGTTGCAGAAATAAAAGATGTTTGTGTGTGTGCCTGTGTGTTTTTGTAAAAACGGCTTTGAGGAGAGAGGCACATTTTCCCAAATACCTTTCATTTCTTTTTAACAAAAGAGGATAAGTCGCAATCCTTTGCTTCCATGGTTATCAATTCCCAGGTAACGTTGCCAGTATTGGTCTTGTTACTCTCGGCTGGACGGCACTGGGGGACATCAGGTGTGTTCCGACAACTGCGGATGGGTGACTCCAGGAGCTCCTGGCGTGAGTTCCTGGGTGGTCTTCTCTGAAGGCTACAGCCCTCCCTCCGGATGGAGCTAAACGCTGCCAGTCATGGCTCTCCTCCAGTGCAGAGAGCTGGAGCATTTGAGCACTCCTTTTCTTCCCCATGCCAAGATCTGAGTCTCCTGTGCTCCTGTGCTCACACCATTCTTTTCTGTTTTTCCACCTATTTCAACAAAACTTAAATCTGTCAGCATTTGGCCATGCCCTCCGCCAGTGTGTGATATTTAGAGGGGACGTTCAACTAAAAAATAAATCAATAAATTCCTCACTGCCTCTCCAACTGGATTTGTGTAATTGTGTCAGAAAAATCAAGTGTGTAGATGAGTGTGCGGTGTTTGTGCTGAGAGACGGTTTCCACACACACTGAAAATAAAGTTTGAATTCTTTATGGTCTGAAAAATGAGAAATTAGAGAGCCCACTGTTTGAGGAATCAGCACCTCATACTTTACTGCAAGAAGCTAAAATCAGGAAGATTTTGCTGTGTGAAGACGTCTTCCTTTGGAGGGGGTGGAGTTTGTCCCAGCTCTGTCCACTGTGAAGACCCTCTAGCATGCTAGCTTATAGATCTCAGTTACTAAATACCATTCTCCTTTCAAAGGAATCAGAGATCTTTAGAGAAGTGGTTGGGGAAGGAAAGGTCAAAATGAGCCTGGAACTTCACTTTGAGCCATGAAGTAAAGAAGTAAGCAAAGAGGGATGGGGGCAGGTGGTGTTAGTATCCTCGGGTTTCCATAACAAAATATCCCAGGCTTGGTGCTTTAACAACAGACATTTATTTCTCACAGTTCTGGAGGCTGGAAGTCCAAGGTCAATGTGCAGGCAGGGTTGGTTTCTGGTGAGAGCCCTTTCACTGGATTTGCACAGTTTTATTTAGGCCCGGAATTGGGATGGGCCTAAACAAATAGATGTGTTCTCAGGAACGTACTCTGTCAAAGCTCATGAAGTGGTCCGCTGAGGATGGGTGCTTTTTACTCTTCATGAATTTCACCTCAAAGAAGAAAAAGAAGAATGAAGAGAAAGATGAGGAGGAGGAGGAGGGAGAGCAGGAGAACAAAAAAGGAGGAGAGGAAGAAAGACTGTAAACAAATGAGCTCTACTTAATTATTGCCGAGGTGTTTAGGAGAGAAGGGAATTAATGTTTACAACTTACTTTAAATGCATCCAAAAAATAAGATGGACTGATGGATGGACAGAGGGCTGGATGTGTGCTAAAGTGAGTAAGTGTGTTCCAATGTTACCTGTATAGTGGTGGTGAGTAGACATGTGCTCATTGCAATATTTTTTTAATGTTTTAAATTTTGAGAAAAATAGAGGTGTTCTACAGAGATAAAATACCACAAGTTCATAAGTCTGGGCTGTTACAGCATCAAGCAACATATGGTGTTTGTCCAAAAGCAATCTCAGTCCAAAAATAAAATCTTTCTTTCTCTGTTTAGTTGCATAATAAAATAAAATACTCCCTAAAACAAAATCTTTCTTTCACTGTTAAGTTGCATAATAAAATTCTAAAGTCAAATCCAGATATTTTATGGTATTTTTATCTTCAATTAGAATTGCACAAAGCCATGTCTCTTTCTCCAATAAACTTTATTTTTAATGATATGACACTTTAATAACACACCATTAAAATGTACGTAACACTGGGCAGGGCAATCTTTGCTTTGTTTCCCGCTCTTGTCCTGATGCCAGAACAGAACCTGGAGCCCAGTAGGTGGTAAGAATTATTTGAATTATTTGGGACTAAAAAATAAATGAAAACATAAAAAAATGGGATTTCTGACAGGACCTGGATGGCATCTGCTAACAAGCGTACAGCAACAATCACTATTTCTGTCTAAACTGTCAAGACTAATGAGGATTAGAACTAAGAGTGGAGTCTCTAAAAATTCATTATTAAATCGTTCACAAAAATATTTATTGGCTTACATCCTACTTTGCACAAGACATGCCATCAGGCATGTCTGGATTGCTCTCACAGCCACTCGCTGTGTCATCTGGAGTAAGCTGACTAACCTCTCTGTGCAGCTGTTTCCTCATCTGCATAAAGGAAACAGCAAGAATTGTCCCAAAGTGGTGTTCTGAAGACCTGTGAATTATTTCTGTGAAGAA
The DNA here is from genome assembly GCF_030222135.1 of Aotus nancymaae. Classification (NCBI taxonomy): domain Eukaryota; kingdom Metazoa; phylum Chordata; class Mammalia; order Primates; family Aotidae; genus Aotus; species Aotus nancymaae. Next base: position 3,513,082 of record NW_026988412.1, on the reverse strand, counting down.
CTTGGTGGAACCAGGCACAGAGTAAGAGTCCAAAAACTGGAAGCCCTTTTAAGGTAACCATTCTATAATAATATCAGAGTTCGGGCTTGTGGAGGAGATCACGAAGCCCCAAAGATGAGCAGTGGTGAATCATTCAATGGACATTTATAAACAGAATGCTTTGGAAAAGGCCCTTGGCTATGTGTTTAGCCAGCCCTGGCAGCGGAATTGCAAATATGACCAGATCTGCAGAAAGTGGCCATATGCCAAGGACAGCTCACTTGCCATCAAGCATCCTTGTCCTGAGCCTTCATAAAGCAGTGTGTGTGCCAAGAGGTGTGGAGCTGCTTGTTACCATCGTACCTTTGCACAACTCAACAACATTCGCAGAAAAGACTATTGCAAATATCAGATCCACAAATAGGCAAGCATAGGAATGGCAGTCAGAGTTTGTCTTTGGCCTTTCCCATCTTAGCTTTCGCTCCTCTCTTTTCTCTCGTTTCATACTCCCTGTCCTGAGTTCCCAGTGTAGCCATAAGAAACAGTGGGTTTTTTGAAGCACAAACCCTGGAAAAATGAGGCTATGGATTCTACATCAGTGATTTTCAAACTGGGGTACCCAGGCCCCTAGAGGAATGTGAACATTTTCCCACAGATACTCCCTCAAGGGAAGTATAAGAAAATCAACTTCCATGCCTGTACTCCCATTACAAAGTTTTCTAATGTCAATCATAATGCTCATTGCAATTGCCCGGATCCCACTTCATTCTGAATCAGACTGTGCTGCACTTCTCCTGAGTGGAAAGCCCACCAGGGCATCAAGCAGAGGGAACTTCCAGTAAGGCAAATCAGCCATTGTAAAACTCATGCAGGATTGCTATCTTTCCCTGGCTTCTCTTAGGAGTGAAGATTGCATTTTAAAAATATTGCACGTTGCTACAAGCACGTGTTTGGAGACTTCCTGGGATATTCTGAATTACATGTGATGGATGAACAGGATACCCTGAGAGAGGATACCTCATGGTGCAGATATTCAAGGTCAGATGGGCCGTGTCATTTGTATTGCTGGTCTTGAAAATTAAAAATAAAAAAACTTTTCCCACTGAGATTGATTATAGTATTTGCTTAATTTCTTTCAATTAGAGTATCAAACAATTTCTCACAAAGCCTGGCACCCCAAGGAAGATCTCCTTCCCCTGCTCTTTGCCACCGATGTTAGCAAGCAGGCTGCACAGACATCATCACCTACTGATTTGTTACTTGAACTTGATTGACAAAAGACGTAGACCAGTTGTTTGTGCATCCCTAATGTTATGGGTGAGTTGTATGGCTTGTGTTGATTACACATAAAACAAAACAAACTCTAAGTCCCTTGAGAGGAAGAGCTAGTTTTATTTCACTTGGTTTCTTGCAGTTATTCATTCTCAGTAAACAGTTTTATAAGTAACTAAATTAATGAATAAATATATTACCAATATAGGAATGCCTGAGTCCCCATCATACAGCCTAACTCTGTAAAGAATAACTGAAAGACAAAAAGTTTTCTGTTCTTCCAGTTCAGTTTCATTTGTCTTAAAACTAGATCCCCCACTTTTAGCTAGTTGTGTAGTGCTCCCTGCTCATTTTCATTGCAAGTAAGATATTCTCTTTCTGCCAAAAGGCATTATTGACCTATTTTTTTGATTCTCAATGGCCAGAAGGTTGCGAAATACAAGTTCTTCATTTCTTGGTGACACTTTTCATCTCTTAGTTGAAACTTCTTAAAGATCAGCTGGGATTCACTGCTAGTAGAGACCACTGCCAACTTAGGTGCAAACCACAATCGAAACAAAAACTAAGAGATATGGGGGTAAAGGATGGCAGTGATGCTGAGTGGGGGGACTGAAATATTAGTTTCCCAACATATGCTTGGCCATAGCACTGAGCTGAGTTGACCTTGGGTGGTTGTTGTTTCTCTTTTAAAATAATCAGAAGTGTTTGTTTGGTTTTGTAGTTTGCTAAATAAGGCCTCACAGAGTGGTTGAAAGAAATGGATTTTGCAACCCAGAGAATCTTAGTTTGAAAATCACTATCAACCTCACAATGAAATTCTGGAATAGTGAGAAGTTGGTGGGAGACTTGAGTTTAGAATTCTGACTCAGCTTAATTATTTTTGTGAACTTGGGTATGTTTCTAAACCTTTCCAACCCTCAATTTCCTAATCTGTAAAGTGGAAATAAGTGCTATAACTTCTCAGAAGGTTTGGTAGCTCAGTATCTGACACGCAGCATGCATAATAAAGCCTGAGTGTCATTTTTAACCATGCAAGGAGTCATTTAACTTCTCTGACCCTCACTTACCTTCTCAAGGCCTCCTTCAACTTGCCTGTACAATATTGTGGGAGCAATCAAAATGCATTCAAGGGGGTATGACACACAGTGACTCTAACAGAAACGTTTGTATTAGTAATCTTAGTAACAATAGCACTGGTACTATTAAATTTAATACTAATTAATACAATTGTTAATGCTGGCAATTCTAGTAATCATGAAAGTTTGTGGGCAAGAGAAAAGATGCAGCCAAGACCCAGATCTGGTCCTGAAAAACAAATATCAGAAGTTTGTTTTATTATTTTGCATTTTTCAAATCAAATGAAAGTTTCCTTCGACTCTAACTGCTTCCATTTTCCTTCCTGCCCTTTGGAAATCATTAATCTCCTATTTCAGATTGATTTTAAAAAGCCAGCCACAATGCCAGTGGCTGCCCTCATTCCTCTGCCGAAGTGATTTCAGTTTCCTCTAAAATATTAGATTTTTCCCTCACTCGTATTTACTATGCACAGATGCAGAAGGAGAATTACTCAAGTTTTGCAATAAAAATAAGCTTGGCTTTGTGAGCACCTGCTTTCTGCTGTTTAATAACGCCGAGCTCCCTTTTTCTATGTGCTTCTGTTTACTCTTCTACAAATTATTTTTGTTCTCAGTTGACAAAGATAAATGACGGGATTAATATATATTGAAGAAGTCTCTGTGAGCAGTATGCCAGCCCAGAGGAAGGGTGAGTATTATTTCCCTCAGGTAAGGCAACACAGCAAACTGGATTAAGAGTAATTTGCTGTGGGGCTTATAGATAATCACGATCCATTAGTAGTACACCATTTATGAAAATTGCTTTTTCTTAAATAAAAATTAGAATGACTTTCACTACCTTGTCAGGACTGAGCCAAGCCAACTGCATTTCCCCCCCAAGGGAAAACAAAATACCAATGGCAAAGCTTAGATTTTTTCATTTAAACTCAAAGCAATTTTCAAACTGTTCAAAGTAACAGTGAGAAAAAAGTGTATGGCAAAGAACTTTATTCTCTAAGGTCCAGGAATGCTGCTATAGAGTTGAAAACTCTAAAAAAGATGAAAAGAAAAGAAACGATACACAAATATTTGAAAGAAAAATGAGTGAAGTGAATCCAATGTTGTACTTTTTGATCATTATTATGAAAATCACACAAATCTATGTAATTTAAGCAGAGATTGTGCAAAATGTGGTTTGAGTGAAGACTTTCAATATAATGGTATTTTTGTTTTCATCTTACAGAATCTCTTTGAGTAATATTTTCAAATAACACATTCAAAATGTGCCTAAGCATCTCTTCTGTCTTGGGATCCCACGTATCAAGCGCAGTGACTCCCGCAGCTGGGACGGAGCACCATAAACGTGAACTTACATTCTCGGGCTGCCCTAGGACAGAACATTTTCACCTGGTTAGGAATGTATTCATTTACTGTTGTGCCCACAATCATTGTCAAAACTTTCTGACATTTGAATAGATTTGTTTAATGCATTAAAGATGAAAATAAAAAGTCTCAAAAATGCTCATTATTTAGAATCATGAAAAAAAAATTTGCCTTTCCTGTTTTAGTCTGAAATTTCTTTCGTTTTGGTGTTTGAATAAAGTAGCTTTATTTCTTCTTTTTCCAGTTTCCATCTTGGAGTGAGAGTTGCCCTCCGGCCAATGTCTTCAAATGAAACAAAAAGAACGCAGGGAGCAGTTATGAATTACATTGTACTCAAGCAGACGTTAGTTTTTCTAAGAACAACAGCAGCTGTGGATTTGGTACAAGATTATGCCATGGGTGATTGCAAAGTCCTGGATCTCTCAAATGAGCATGGGGGGTGTGGAGCACATTCAGGATTCAGAAAAGAGAAAGAAAGACTTGTGTGTTCAGGCCCTTGGGGTAAGGTTAGAATAACACACTTTTCTATCTCAAGTTAACCAACTGGAAACTGGAGTTCTCTTGAAGCTAGAGAATCTATCAGTTATCTGAATTTAAAAGGGGGGATTCTGAAGTTTTCATCAAGTTCTGACACCTTGATGCACCAGAAGTTGGTCAGGTATGGCCTTAGTGGTGCTGTGGAGTGGACAGTGTTCGTTTGTGAGGGCACCCACACCTAACTAATAGTGACCGGGAGCCCCCGTGTGCAACACCTTGCTCCTGCCTTTTCCCACACTTATTCAGGCATTTTTTGATATATTTAGGTTTATATTTTGATATATTTATGTTTGTGATATATTTATGTTTATATCACAAACATAAATCCCATAGTCACCAATATTCACACTGGTACCTGGGCATAGGCAAATATAGAAAATGTCGACTCTGCCTCATGGACTCTCCCCGCAAGGGGAACTGGATTTAAGCATTAAGCAGATTATAAACCTCACAAAATCTGGATTCATTGATTTGGTAACTTTGGTGGCACCCAGATTTACAAAGGGTTGTCTGGATCCTTAGAATGTCACACCAAGGAGGATTTCAAATAGGTCTACAGGTAATCAGTTACTCTCAAACACAGTTGTCCATAACTGAATTTCCCAAATCTGTTCTAGGAGGTTTGGCCAAGGCCCAAGTTAATCAAACACCTTCATGTTCATTGGAGGCTAACAGCTGCCTACTAATATAACGCCTGAGTAAACAGGTGGTGTCAACTATCACAGGGGTACTTTCCCCTCCGCCATGAAACTTTAAAAGTCAGGCCATTTGGTGCTACATTTACGCAACATGTGAAGACAAACTAGAAGAAATGGAAACTTGTCCAGTTCAGATATGTTAAGCTGTTCTCTGTACCAGCTTTTCACAAGCAAGTAAGCCAATGCAGAGCATTCCACCTAAGAAGCTGGAAGTCTCTTGACGTGCGTAGCTGTGTTAGCAGGATTCTAAATGGGAAAAATGAGGAATACAGTTGAGGAAGGTTCCCTTCTAGCCCCTAGAATTTCTAAGATTATCACTCAGTGGCCAAGATGGTCACAGAAATACGGTTCTCATGGGGAAACCAGATGGCAGGAGCAAGGCTCCTGGAGAGACCCTCATCACCATTCCTAAGGAGTGCTCTTGCAAACCAGCAGTGCCCACTCCACGCTCCACCCAGTTAACTCTGTCCCTCTTTCAGTTTTCTGCAAACTCCTCCTCTTCAGACAGACTCCTCCAACCCTTGCAATGGGCCAGGCCTCCTGGTTCCCTGCTCCAGTGGCACTCTGCACTGCTCCTGGTAATACTTAGCAGCGGTATGCTAAATCGTGATTAGTGTAAGTTCACAAGCAATGTGGGGATGGGGGTCTTGCCTGTGTTATTCTCACACAATGCCTCTACAATGCAGATTCTCAAAAACATATTTGTTTAATAAACTAACGCTGGATAAGTGCGTGAAGGCATGTGTGAACAAAAGTCACTTACATGGAAATATCTGACAAGGAAGACCTGAGTAAATGTATACTTTCTTTTTTCCACATATATCACAGTGTAGGGGACAAATAAGCCCTCTACATGGATATTAGAAGCCAGGCTTGGTTGGCTGCTGTGTAACATGCAAAGCCACATGGCCCACCAGAGCCTACAGTGAGGTTCATGTACCAACTTGCCCTTCAGTCAACTGAATGATGACCTGTCAACCACTCCATATCAGTAATTACACGCTCACGTGCAAGTTTGTGCAGCTTGCCCTCTGGCTGGGCACCTTTCCACCAAGACTGTAGTAAAGGAAGTGCATGCATGTGACCTGGCACTGTAGAGTGTGTGCTCCTGTAACGAGGTGCAATTCAGAGGTACAGGTCTCAGAGATGAGATCTGTCCGTGACCACTGACCATAGCAAGGCAGACCCTGATGGTCTACTCTAGGTTGCAACCAGGAATAAGATCTCCAGAGATTTTATTTTATTTTTTATTATTTTTTTTTGTAAGTTTTCTTTCAGGAAAAGTCCCAGATAAATTAGAAACACAATGGAAATTTGCAATTGCTTCATATGAATAGAAGAGAATGTGCAGCATTTTTCTATGAGAAACCCTTAACTGAGGTCAATGGAATCTTAATTTTTTTTTAAAATGTATCCTTTCTTGCAACAGGACTACATTTAAATAAACTGAAAACATAAATTACTCCATTTCAAGGGAAGCTCTGTTCTACACAATTCTACCACCAGGCTAATTCTCCTTATGCAAGGCTCAGACCTTTTCTTCTGCATGTGACTACATTTCCACCCTGGCTTACTGAAGATGGAAACTAGCTGATGGATGATTATAACTACCTTGACCATGTTCCTTGACTGCATTTTTTTTGTGTGTGGTTGTTCCATTCTATTCTTAGAATTCTTAGATCTTATTGAATATTATATTATCTCCAGTATTAGGTCATATTGGTCCATAACATTGCCATTATTATTTTGAATTCTACTGAATTCTTACAAAATTCATGAGTACCTTAAATGTTCTATACTTCTGCGAGCTTTTGGTATAGTTCTATTGGTATTGTGATGACAGAAATTGACTTGGCATTGACCTCAGTATGCCTGGTGAGGTAGAAAGGGCACTAAATTGTGGATTAGGCTCTGCTCTCAATTCCTGCCTCCACCATTACAGCCATGGAACCCTCAGCTTCCTTGGCTTCTGTCTCTTCTTATCTAAAATGAGGACACAGACTAGCCCTGAGGTTTCTAACACTGGCAGCTCATCAGAATCACCTGTGTATGAGTTACACTGCAGACTCCAGAGCCTACCCTGGGAGATTGGGTTCAGTTGGTCTGGATGGGACCCAGATGGACTGGATGTGATTTGAGGGTACCTGCAGCTAAGAGCTCAAGAAATTTGGAAGTATGAAAATCTGGGTCAACTTTGTGGATGAGGTTGACTTAAACTAAGCTTTAAAATGCAGCCAAGATTTCAATAGCAGAAATGGGAGAAGGTCTTTGGGAGAAATTTTAAAAAATAGAACATGTGCTTGGATGAGAAAGAGTGAAGTTTTATCAGTGAAGGCTTGGTGTGGTAGCTCATGCCTGTAATACCAGCACTTTGGGAGGCTGAGGTGGGTGGATCACCTGAGGTCAGAAGTTCGAGACCAGCCTGGCCAAAATGGTGAAACCCTGTCTCTACTAAAAATACAAAAATTAGCCTGGTGTCATGGTGGGTGTCTGTAGTCCCAGCTACTCGGGAGGCTGAAGCAGGAAAATCACTGGAACCTGGGAGGCAGACGTTGCAGTGAGCCAAGATCGTGTCACTGCACTCCAGCCTGGGTAACAGAGCAAGAATCCTCTATCACTCTCTCTCTCTCTACACACACACACACACACACACACACACACACACACACGTCAGGAAATTTACAAAGAGGATGAGGAATCAGAGTCAATTTTGTGGTTGAGGTTGCTTTAAACTGAGCCTTGAAAAGCAAAATTGAATAGGTGAATTAATTTTAATTTGCTTGCCTGACGACTGCACTGATCATAAGCCCCCAGAAAGCAAGGAGAATTATATTTACCTATGAGCCCCCACAATCAGTACAGTGCTGGGCACCTGACCACACCCCACAAATACTGGAAGTATAAATCCGAGAGCAGGAAATGGACAAGGGTGGAGCATTGTCTCCATGCAATTCCACCTCCAGATGGACTATATCTCTCATCTCCTTAAACCTTGGCATAGCCCTTGATACACTTTGACTGTGTCCCCACCCAAATCTCACCTTGAATTGTAATAATCCCCACCTGTCAAGGGCGGGGCCAAGTTGAGGTAATTGAATCATGGGGGTGGTTTCCCCCATACTATTCTGTTGGTAGAGAATTAGTCTCACAAGATCTGATGGTTTTATAAGTGGGAGTTTCCCTGCAAGCTCTCTTCTCTGCCACCATGTAAGAGGGTCCTTTGCTCTTCCTTGGTCCATCCACCATGATTATGAGGCCTCCCTAGTCATGTGAAACTCTGAGTCCTTTAAACCTCTTTCCTTTGTAAATTACCCAGTCTCGGGTGTGTCTTCATTAGCAGAATAAGAGCAGATGAATACAGCCCTGCAGCGGTTGGTCTGATTAACCTGAATCAAACCATTTACTCTCAGACCTCTTCTCTTCTCCCTTTACTGTGGTTTGGCTCTGGGTGACAAAGATAGAATCTGTGGTATTTGTCTCTGTGCCTGGCTTATTTCACTTAGCGTAATGTTCCCTAGGTTCAGCCATGTTGTCACAAATGACAGAATTTCCACTTTTTTGAGGATGAATAGCATTCCATTGTGTATAGGCACCGTTTTGTTAAATTCATTCCTGCGTTGATGTGGGAACTTCGGTTGTTACCTTATCTTGCTATTGTGAAGAGTGCTGCAATGAACATGGGAATGCAGACGTCTCTTGGAGAAACTGATTTCATTTCCTTTGGATAGAACCCAGAAGTGGGACTGCTGGGTCATATGGTAATACTCTGTTTAGTGCTTTGAGGAACTTCCATACTGGTGTGGTGTACTAATTTACAACCTCACCAGCAATGTGCAAGAATTCTGTTTCCTCCATATCCTCACCAATATGTATTATCTTTCCTCTTTTTTATTTTTTTGAGATGGAGTCTTGCTCTGTCACCCAGGCTAGAGCACAGCGGCATGATCTTAGCTCACGGCAAACTCTGCCTCCCAGGTTCAAGCAATTCTCCTGCCTCAGCCTCTCGAGTAGCTGGGACTACAGGTGTGTGCCACCATGCCCAGCTAATATTTTTTTTTTTATTAGAGACAAGATTTCACCATGTTGGCCAGTCTGGTCTCGAACTCCTGACCTTAAGTAATCCACCTGCCTCAGCCTCCCAAAGTGCTGAAATTGTAGGTGGGAGCCACTGCACCTGGCCTCTTTCCTCTTTTTCATAATAGCCAACCCAACATTTATGAGGTGGCATCTCATTGTGGTTTCAATTTGTAGTTCTCTGATGATTAGAGGTATTGAGCATTTTTCACATATCTGTTGGCCATTTGCATGTCTTCTTCTAAGAATTGCTTATTCACGTTCTTTGACCATTTTTAAATAAGGTTATTTGTTTTCTTGTTATTGAGTAGAATGAGTTCCTTGTACATTTGGGACATTAGCCTCTTACCTCATGTAGGATTTGCAAATATTTTCTCCCAGTCTGTGGGTTTTCTCTTCACTCTCCTGATTGTTTCCTTTGCTGTGTAGAAGCTTTTTGGGTTGATGCAATCCATTTGTCCAATTTTGCTTTTGTTGCTTGTGCTATTGGGGTTATATCCAAGAACTATCATATAATTTCTCATATATGTGGAATCTTAAAAAGTTAAACTCATAAAAATAGAGGGCAGACTGGTGCTTACCAGGGTCTGAGGAGAGGGTAGACGGGAGAAGGGGAGATGTTGGTCAAAGAGTACGAATCTCAGTTAGACAAGAGTAAAATCCCATCTTCCAGGGTTTTCAATGTTCTCACCACAAGGAAAGGATAAAATATTTGGGGTGATAGATATGTTAATTAGCCTGATTTCATCATCCCCAAATGTATGCATGTATTGAAACATCATATTGTACCCCATAAATATATACAATTATTATTTATTAACCCAAAATATAACAAAACAAAAACAGCTCATCTGGATTATGAACTAGTTCTGGCATGTAACGGCCTCCTACGTGCCCACGTAAAGGAACCGCTGTTGACATGCTGGACGCTGGGGTGGGGTCCCCTGCCCTGCTCTCCTCCTGCATCTTGGGCAGCTTCTCTGGGCTTGGCGTGATCCTCCTCCGCTTGTTTGTGCAGGCTGGCTGGATGCTGCCACCAGCCCCAGGCTGCTTTGACTTGCTCCCGTCCCTGGACCCATTCCCCTTGCCTGCAGTAATTCTGCCTCCTTGCCAACTCCTGTTTGCACTGGATGTTTCAGAAAGCAACCTAGAAGGAAACAATCACCCCGGCTAAGGTTGAACGAGTCAGGGAAGGAGCTCAAATCAAATAAGATGTCACGTGTCATGAAACAAATATGAATAGGTTGGGATCTTCTACGGTCCCGTGAGGCCTCAGGTCAAGCCAGCACTCTCTCTTCAGTGGAGCTAAAGGGTTTTTCTCTTGAGCCTCCTCCTTTTGGTCCTTCCTTGGTGGTCAACCAGGCTCCTAAGCTCACGTAGGAAGAGCAATGAGACACAGAGAACCAGCAAAGCGCAGGCAGTCAGAAGGAGTGAGAGCGGGACATTGAGGCAAGGACGGTGCTGCTGGAGCAGGAAGAAACTGTCCCCACTCGCCCCTGAGAATGCCTGAATCCCCTGCCTGCTGTGAGTTCTGGAGAGCCTTCCCGCTGTGCCCTTCCTCCTTGAGCAGATTTGCAGCACACAAAATGTTCTAAGACCGTTAACTACAATCCTATAAAGGGTTTTTCTCAGATGCAGAGACAACACATTGAAGTTAACCTTTATCCCAGTTAGACCTGAACCTCTGGGCACCAGATGAGCCCCTGATGCCAGGTCTGAGGCCCCATCCTCTGTGCAGACCCAAGTGTGCCTGGACAGTCTCACCCGTTGCCCTGCCTAAGCCTCCAGGGCGTGGGCTGCAGGAGGCAGTGTGGTTAGGCAAAGAAATAATACACGATGGGGCCTTCAGGCTCTCTTTTTAATATCATTTAATGTACAGATAAATTAACCCATTTACATTTTGATGACAAAAATCATAATGAAATGAACTTACAACACTACCGGTCCCACCTCAAAAGGTCTCCCTTGCAAGCATCGGATGGAGTGGAGATGAGCACTGTGTACCCTCCAACTTGGTCCTGATACTGAAGCTCCCTTGGGCACCCAGGATGCTGGCACCTTTGCCTCGTGGCCCTCAGTCCTGTCTGTGAATTAGCATCATCCGCTGTACAGTGGAAGATGGGGCCCCTCCCCCGAGGCTTTGGTTCAGCTTTTCTAGGGTGAGGCCAGGAGACGCAAACGGTTCTTAGGCTTTTGAATGGTTACATTTGAAATGATTATATAAGTACCTAGATAATATTCTGGAATTTTCTCTCTTGACCTATAAGACTAAAATATTTACTCTCTCTATTTTGCCAACCCCTGATTGATTTAGAGTATTGAGTTATCTTCCAACAATCTTACAAAACAGCAAATGCTGTTTTATGCTGTTGCGCAGAAGATCAAACGTGCACCGGATGAAGCGAGCAGGTGCAGAGCTTACTTTCAACTCTAGAGAGATTGCTACGTTCTAGGAAAAGCTCTGCTCAAGCAATAGATCATCTACTCCACGACGCAAACAGGTTGTTCTTGGTGAGCACCCAGGCGCACCTGTCAGAACGTGGCCAGTCGGGAGTGTGGGACTGTGCTGTAGAAGAGCGTATTCAATCCGGTACGAATGTGTGGCTGAAAATGCCAACTTCATCTGGCTTAAGCCCATGTTTTTTTCACCCGTCAGTGTTAACTCTGATTTCTTGAGGCCTGGCTTTTAAGAATGGCGCCAATATTGCAATCCTTTTCTTCACGACATGGTGCCTGTTTCTCTTAATGGCTACGGAGACACTCTTAGACACAGACTGGACCTTTTTCCTTAAGATGAGGGTGTGCTGCAGAGCAGTTATACCTCTGTGTGTCCACTTGGCGGCTCCATAGAACAACATCTGTGTTAGAGCCCACTTCAAAACCAACCCACAGCATCTCAATTGCCAGTTTAAGCCAAAGACAATACATGTCTGCCTGCCTGCCCAAATCTGCAATTTCTGTAAATATAATAATAAAAATGTTGCGATATTTTGTTATTGAGATAAAAGAGATTTCAGGTGAGATTCTTCTAGCCAGAAAAGCCAGTCTTGGAATTAGACTTAAACGTTATCCCCATTCAGGTTGGGGAATTCGGAGGTCTGACTTGAAGTCAGAGCCCTGCCTGCTCTGGAGAATCAGCTGTGGGCTGGGGACCACCTCCTTGCTGCCTCTGGAAGAAGTGTGCTGTCAGAGTGCACCAGCCACCAGGCATTTCATGCCACACTAGGGCTGTCAGAAGTCCAATATCTACACCAAGTGGATGCCTGGTCTGAACGAAGAGAACATTCTGAGTGGCCCCAATTTCACTAGAAGTACCATGTCAATGGTTATAAGTAAACTATTCATGTCATCTGGTGGCCTGGAAAACACTTAGAAACCCTCATGGCCTTAATTCTTCACAGCTCTTTATCATTTTTAATAGATTTTCACTTGCAAATCTCATTTTATTTCATAAAATATACATGAGGTGGTATTTAAATTAAAAGAAATTATCACAATTAAATGACTAATTTCATATCTGGCCCAATACTTACTGTTCCTTCGCTATCTTTCAGAGGCTTGAGGTAGTTTATTTTAAAAGACTGTGTGGGACCAGGTGTATTGGCTCATGCCTGTAATCCCAGCACTTTGGGAAGCTGAAGTGGGCGGATCACTTGAGGTCAGGAGTTTGAGACCAGCCTGGCCAACATGGTGAAACCCCATCTCTACTAAAAATAGAAAAATTTGCCAGGCATGCTGGTGGGCAGCTACTTGGGAGGCTGAGGCAGGAGAATCCCTTGAACCTGAGAGCTGAGATTGTGCCACTGCACTCCAACCTGGGCAACATGGTGAGACTCCATCTCAAAAAAAAAAAAAAGACTGTGTGCTCTTTCAATAGCACAGTCTTTCTGAAATATCCGAAGCATGACCATGCAATGTAATCGGACATCTGTTTCCAGATATCAGTTGTTGGGAGCTGAGCCTGAACAAACCTTTCTCTCATCCACCTGACGCTGAGAAGTTACCCAAGAGCGAAGGCAGAGCTCTCAGTGGGGTCTTCCTGCACTTTTTGGAAATGAAAACAGATCTCAGAAAAGTCCATTCCAACCATATTCTGCTATCAAAGTTATGTCTGTACTGTCACGGTCTTGTATTTCTCCTTCCCAGTCTGAACAAGTGTTACCAGTTTCAGGGTTTTGGAAATCTCACCAGATAATAATTTCACCAGCCCTCTGGCTTTAGAAAACAATACTTGAGGTAAGCTGTTTCTGATCTCCTGCTAATCTAAGATAATTGCCTTTGGGTTTCATGGGGAATCTGAAACGCTCTGTGCCAGATTCACTGAATGGGTCTACTGGAAAGGGGCTTTTGGGAAACTTCCACCTCTACTAACAAATCTGTCTTTAGCAGAGGTTCTATTGCAGAAGTGTCCTTTCTACAAACTGCCGGCCTGCTGTAAGAATTAGCTACTAATAGGAACTCTAGAATATTCTTACTCAAGTCCCCAGCTCCCTCCCTCCCTCTCTTCTTTCTTTCCATCCTTTTTTTCCTGTTTCTCTTTTTTTCCTTCTTCTTTCTCTCTCTCTGTCTTTTTTCTTTCCTTTTTTTTTTCCATTTTTTAAATTGTTTAATAGCCTTCTGGGAAACCCCCAGAAACTGGCTGTCAATTACAGCTCTCTTGTTGGGTGGGTTTGGGTGACAAAAGATATTTCTGAGCTGGACCTTGCGGTTCCTAGGAGAGAATATCAGGATTATGTTGGTCCCACTGAGACTGCTGAACCTCAGGTAAAGTCTCCAGATGCTCTGCCAATTTCCTTTGAATTCTCTAACTTGCAACTTGGCAGTTGGGTCTCAGAGCTTACGTTAAACTTAGACCTCACAACCTCAAGCAAAGAGTTTTGGGGGCCAGGCCTTGCTGACCAGTTGTGCATAAGCTGTGCTTTCAGGAATAAAGACAGAGGCGCCAGGACCCTAATGTACAAAGCTCGTTTTAGGGAAGGCTCCTAGGCCCACATGACCTTGTTTGGAAATGCAAACCCAGCTACTCCACAGACTCTCGCATTCTCTTGGACACAGATGGGTCCACATTCTGGAATGGTTTCCCAAACCTCCATTTTGCAGAACTAAAGCTCCTGTCAAGGGTTCTGTTAGCCAAAGTCACATACATTTCCCTGGGAGGCTTTATTTTCTGGGGAAATTCAGATCCATCACTGCCCTTTTCTTCTTTGGGCTTCAGAGTGTTTCCATCTATTTGAACTAATCGGTGTGCTCATTGCCTGGACACAGTGGAGGTTTGGGGGACTGCTTGTCTCCAGGTTGGATGTCTCTTCAGAGTAAACCTTCATGGATAACTGCAAAAGTCAAAGATCCCTGAAAGGCCTTTACTTCCCCTGCAGCCTGGTGGGTTAGATAGACCCCAAAGGAGAAAATTAATTTTGAGGAATAATGACCATAACCTAGAATGTGACTTTGCTCTTCTAGTCCTTATAGAAAATATGTAAGATGGGAACGATTACTGATCTCCATGTGACAGAGAAGAAGCTAAACCTTGGAGAGGTTTGGCGAATTTCCCAAGGTCATGAACCTGGTAGGTCAACGGGTTGCTCCATGAGGGTCATCTCGTGGCCAGTCCAATAAAGGGCACTCATTTGCAAGAAGGGTCTAGGATGGCAAGGACACCAGTGTTTGCCAGGGCTTACTGTGAGTTAGAGTCTTGAACATGCAGAAACACCAGAAAGGACGATTGATGTAGCAAAGCTAAGACTGTTTCACCTGCTGCATTTGCCCTGGGGCCAGGGGCAGGCCCTGAGCATAGGGTCTCTAAACGGGGATGTCGGGATAGGATGTTTACGGGGTTTTAGCGAGGACGCGGGAGTAATTTTTAAGGTTGATTTTGGAAGGTGGAAAGCCACTGGGTTTGGGCAGAGTTTCTGACCAGTTATTAGATTGGTAGCACAGTAAGGTGAGGGAGACGAAATGGGTTGGTGTTAATCTTGATGAGGAAGCAACGTCATTGGTTCAGAGTCTTAATTTCAGGAGAAATTCCCGGATGTGATTTTTGTTTGTTCTCAGCATGCAGTTAAGTCATTTTTTTTTTTTTTGAGACGGAGTTTCGCTCTTGTTACCCAGGCTGGAGTGCAATGGTGCGATCTCAGCTCACCGCAACCTCCGCCTCCTGGGTTCAGGCAATTCTCGTGCCTCAGCCTCCCGAGTAGCTGGGATTACAGACGCTAAGTCGTTTTTGCTTGTTTTCAGTATATTTAACAAAGCAATCTGCTTTCAGTTCTCAGGCACTAGGGGCAGACCAGTAGCTAGAAACAGAAAAGATCCTGCTCTCAAGGAGCCGTGTCCCTATGAGGGAGCCGCTGTCCTTATTAGACAGTGTAGAA
This sequence comes from Aotus nancymaae, assembly GCF_030222135.1. Lineage (NCBI taxonomy): Eukaryota > Metazoa > Chordata > Mammalia > Primates > Aotidae > Aotus > Aotus nancymaae. Next base: position 3,497,716 of record NW_026988412.1, on the reverse strand, counting down.
AAGAAAGGGAGACAAATAATGATATTCCAATGTCCACACATCAGTGAAAGCTGGGTCTGGGGTTTGAAGCTGGGACTTAAATTTTGGTTCTTTGAGCTCCTAGCCTCTGCAACGTTAGCACTCGGTCAAGAACATTCCTCCACTTCTCTGCTCCCCCAGTGAAATACCCAGAGCATCACAGAGAGAAGAACAGGACCCTTGGGATTTCACAGAGATACCTGACCCCATGCTCATAGCGGCATTATTCACAATAGCCAACGCATAGTAGAAAGAGCCTAAATCCCATCCATGGATGAATGGATGAAAAGAATGTGGTATACACACACAGTGGAATACTATTCAGCCTCCAAAAAGGAAGATAATTCTGGAATTTGTGACAACATGGTTGGAGCCGGAGGATAGTGTTAAGTGAAATCAGCCAGGCACAGAAAGACAAATACCACATGATCTCATTTTTATGTGGAATATGTATATTCCAAAATAGTCAAATTGTAAAACAAGGCTGGGTGGAATGTGGAATGGTGCTTGCCAGGGTGTGGGGAGGGAAAAGGCAGGGGTGTTGGTCAAAGGCAGAAAGTTTCAGTCAGGCAAGAGGAGTAGGTTCTGGAGACCTGTGGTGCAGGATAGTGCCAACAGCTAAAGATGCAGAATTGCTCTCCTAAGATTCTCTAAGACGGAGGAGGTTATGTGACGTGTTCTTATAATGATAATAATAGGGGTGAGAAGAAACTTTGAGAGGTATAGACATCAAATATGTACAGTTTTATACATATTTGATATATATGTAAAAAGCTGTACATATTTGATGTCTGTAACTCTCAAAGTAATTTTTAAATAAGTAATTTTTAAATACATTTGATTTTTTAAAATAAAATGATTTTTGAAAAAGAAAAGAAAATCCTCCTTGTGGAAATTTACAGACGATGATTCCAGAAAGATATTACATCATTGAATATCAATCATTTGACTTATCTCCCAAACTCTTATAAACTGTAGGAGTATTAATGGACTTTATTAACCTATATATTGATGAATTTTAATTTTTTAAATTATCTATAAATTCTCCCTGGTGGAGGGAGGAAGTAAGTAGGGCTTATTGAACAATAAAGAACATTTGTTTTATATCAAAGTATACGTCCCTATGCAGCCTTTGCTTTGTCTTTACCATTCAGAAGTGAATACACAATGGTTTTCCTTCTTACTTGCATGGCAACCAAAACTGTATGACATCGCAAAACATTACAAAACAGCGCCTACAAGTCGAAGCTGTAATAAAAACTACCAGAATATGTGAATAATCTGATTTTTTAAATGGAATGACAGGGCCTACGGTATGGTTTTTTTTTTTTTTTTGCTAAACATGGACACATTTTTAGCCCTACAAATAGTGTCATGTATTTTTTTTCAGTCGGTTGTGTCATATTTTGGATTCATACTCTTTTCCATGCTTATTTTAAGGCCACGGATTGTCTAATATCTAGTAAGACCTTGGATGGTTTTGACCACCAGGGGGCGTAGTAGACCAGCAAATTGACACTTGGTCAGTTGCGCGCATCCTTGAACACTTGGGAAAGTTAAAGATTAAAAGATGGAGGTGAGCTTCACTGAAAGTAATTGTAGAGCGATAAAGAGAAGGATAATAATTTTCAAAAGAAACTCTGAGGGCTTTTTTGCTTTGTTTTGCTTTTCAATTCAGCTCAAACGAAATGGTTTTTTTTTTTTTTCCATTTTTTTGAACTGTCCATCATGTACCTGTGAATTTCCGGCTGGGTCTGAGGTGTGGGAAGCTCTCCTGAAACTTTAGAGCGGAGTCATGGTTCTTCCTCCCTCTCTATTACAAAAGGCGGGCAACAATGTAAAGGGAATATTAGACGGGCTGTGGTTTGTGCTGAGCTGCTCAAAGTTTGCGGGACTGCTGCTTCCAGGAATCTAGCTTTCTCTAGGTGCAGCTTCAGGGTAATTCAAGAAAGCCTGGAGCGGGAAGACTAAATAGAAGCGTACCCTGCTTTGTTGCCTTTTTTCTCAGTCCAGCAGGGAGACAATCTTAAATCACAGAAATGACTGCCCTACAGAAACGCCGGTGTCCAGAAAGACAGTGCCGTTAATTTCACTACCGTTATATCTTATAGCTTTAATAACATAGGGACTTATCTCAGCAGGGGCTGGGAATAATCCCATTATTAAATGATTGTCTCTTGGCTCCAAACCCACCTTTCTATATCCTGCCTTGTGATGCCAGCGCTGGGATTCTGCAAACAGCGAATGGGCCTGGCCAGATGCTCCTGGTGAGGGGACGCTAGAGCAAGGTTACTAGTGTGGAGGGAGAAGGGCCCGACCCTTCCCCCTGAGGACTTCCTGCTCCTGCCAGCATCTTCCTAGCAAGGCTGCTTCCACCCAGCAGTGGCGGTTCCTTCCCACTGCTGCAGCTGAATCACGTTTGCAGTTTCCAAAAGTCACAGGACCAGCCCCATCATGCCCCCTTAGAGACTCCAGCTCACCCTTGCATAACTCCAAGTCCAGGGCCTGTGCAAAACAATTCAGCTGTCTTGGAAGGGAGATTGGCAGTTGTTTACAAAAGTAAACTTACCATTCTTCCCATATGACACAGCGGTTGGGCTCTTTGATATTTGCCCACATAAGCTGAAAACGTGTATCTCTACAAAAAACTACATGTGAATGTTTATGCCGGCTTTATTCATAATTGCCAAAATTTGGATACAACCAAGATAGCCTTGAACAGCGAGTGGATAAACAGACTGTAGTACATCCAGGCAATGGAATATTATTCAGTAATAAAGAGAAATGAGCTAGCCAGCCACAGAAAATGACATAGAGGAACCTTAAAAGCATATCGTGAAGAAAGAAGTCAATCTGAAAAGATTGCATTTTATGATTTCAACGATTTGACCTTCTAGAAAAGGCAAATCCGTGGAGGCAGTGATAAGATTAGTGTTTGTCAGAGGTTCAGCTGGGGTGGGCTTGTTGGGGATGAGTAGAGGGAGGGATGTATAACTGCAGGAGAGACTTTTTTTAATTTTTATTTTTTTAAGACAGGGTCTCATTCTGTCACCCAAGCTGAAGCATGATCATAGCTCACTGCAGCCTTGAACTACGGGACTCAAGGAATTCTTCCACTACAGCCTCCAGAGTAGCTGGGACCACAGGTACTCACCACTGCGCAAGCTTAGCACAGGGGATTTTTAGGGCAGTAAAGAGTATTCTGTATAGTACCCTATGGTGGATACATGGCATTATTTTGACGAATGCATCAAAAGCCATCGGGTGTAGCCAAGAGTGAATCCTAATGTGAACTCTGGACTTAACTATTAGACTTTAATGAATATTAATATAACAACATTGGTCCATCAGTTAAAACAAATGTACCACACCAATGCAAGACGGTACTAATAGGGCAAGTGGGGGACGCAAGAACATGTGGGAACTTGACACCATCTACTCAATTTTCCCAAAACCTGAAACTGCTCTAAAAAATGGTCTATTAATCAATTTGCTTAGAACTCAAAAAAACAAAAGCCTTGGCAGTGATTTCTGCATTGATCACAGGTATGTGCCCACCATGGCTGGGCCAGGTCTGAGTCTCTCTTGCTTCACTCTTAGCGTCTCTTGTGTGTACTTTGTCAGACCCATGGCAACTGTGTGGGCCTGAGCTCCTCCCTCTCCCGAGCTCCTCCCTCTCCCGAGCTCCTCCCTCTCCCGAGCTCCTCCCTCTCCATGAGCTCCTCCCTCTCCATGAGCTCCTCCCTCTCCCGAGCTCCTCCCTCTCCCGAGCTCCTCCCTCTCCATGAGCTCTCAGGATTTTCCAGTTTCCTGGAATCCCTTTTCAGGTCTTCTGGCAACAAAGCTGGGATTATAGTTACTCGGTTCTGTATGCACTTCTGCAACTACATCTGTATTGAGCCCTGAGGGATAAAAGTAACAGACCAAAAAAAGAATTTGCCACCATTTTTAGCACTTTAAATTCCAGTCCTCTTCCATGAATCACTTTTCAGAGTCCTCACAGTGGCCCTGTGCCTTATGTCCAGGTTTTATAACAACATTCAGTGAGCAAGATGAATGGCATGTGCTTATCCCATTATACCTGGGATCACAACTTCTCATTATTTATTTAGATAGTTTCATGACCAGAGCCAAATGGATATATCAGCTATCACACAAAGTGGCCTGCATCTCTTAAAAATGCCAAGGTCAAATCAGACAAAAAATTCTGAGGAATTGTCCAAAATTAAAGCAGACTGAAGACAGAGCATAGCTATAAAGGATATCACTGGGGAAAGTGGCAACATTTAAATACAGTCTGCGGGTGGAATAATAGTATTGTATCCATGCTAAATGTGCTGATTTGGGTAACTGTTATGGTTATGGAAAGGGATATCCGTGTTCTTTGAAAATATATAGCAAAATATTTATGGGGCAGAGGGTATGCTATCTTTAGGTCACTTTCAAATGGTTCAAATGCACATAAACACACACTCTCTCATATGCATGCACGCACAAACACACACACACACACCTGCACATACATGCAGGCTGAAGGGTGCCGAAGAAGGAGTAATCCTATAGGGATTGCCATTCCTCACCTGACCTGTCCTAGGCCACCAACACACAGCATCCAACCAGCATTCAACCTTCCAACTGTATGTGGACACGTGCCCCAATGGCTCAGGGCACGTGCAGAGGGCTGGCTGGGTCCAGCTGACAAGAATTCACTATTTGGTGAACTTCCTTAGAGTGAAATAGGCAGGCTTACAAGCCTGTTTCATGAGACACACAAACACACACACACACACACACACACACACTCTTCACACAATGAGTCATTAGGAGGGAGAAGCACATCTTTAAAATCCATAGAACAAGAGATAGAACAACAGACTAGCTTGATGGCAATCTCAGCATCTTTGCGGCCGTGTTCATGTGGCATTCATTCATTCATTCATTCATTCGACAAATGTTTTCTGAGCTACCACTGCAAGGAAGTGCTGACAATAGTCCTGTAAAAAAGACACTTTCCCTGCCCTCCTGAAAATCACAGTCCTGTGGTGGAGAATTATTAATAGGCCTCACCTGGGGAACTCAGGTAGCAATAAGAGGACCCTTTTGCAGAAGGCTGAAAGTCTCCCGGTGTTGCAGAGAGGAAAGAGCCTGAGAAATCTGATGAATATTGTTAGGCTAACACCATGCTTTTCCCCGGGGACCTGGGACCACAAGACAGAGAGAAAGCTATTAGGTCTTCAAGGACTCTGTACCCCATTAAGGAGTTTGGACTTTTAATAGGACATCCGATGCAATTTATCGATTTTTTTGTGGGAGACCCATTTACTGTGGATACTCAAGGCCTGGCTGGGCAGAGTAGGAAGTGCACAGAAAGATGGGTAGGGAGGCGCATGGGTGGGAGTCAGGCCCACCTCTGGCCGCAAAAGGGATGCCAGACGGTGAGGACTGGCTCAGACGGGCCAAGGAGACTGTGGGAAAGTGTGGGAAGGTGTCCCAGGCTGCAGACCCACCAGGGTAGCCTGTAGCCTGGCCCTGGAGAAGGCATTTCAGCCAAGGCGTGAGTGCTCAAGCCAGAGTCTGGCCCAGGGGACAGGGCTGGGCCTGTGTGGGGGCTCCCAGAACCTAGGACCTGGCATGGCCGGGGCCTCCCGGAGCTGCTGCTGGAAGTCAAGTTTCCTCTGCCGGCTGGACTTGAGCTACTGGAGGCAGGCGTGGAGGGGATGGTTCTCCTGCTGGTGGTCCAGACAGAAGTTAACCTGGTCCAGGATGTGATGCAGCATATTCTGCTTCTCAGAAGCCGTCACCCTTCCCTTGGTCTCCCGCCACTGCCTCACGCCCACGTTCCGGATGGGGCCTCATTCAGGCGCCATGAAGGCCCCGCGACGATGGAGCCAGGCAACCTTCGCTCCGAACGCAGGAGCCGGAGGGGGAGCTGGGGGCGGTCAGGGCGGATCACGGATGCGTTTTAGGCAATAATACAACAGACAGTGGCGATCCCCAACCCTGGCTGCACAATAGAACCAGGGGTGTGAGGGGTCTCAAACTGATCTAAGAATAATGTCTAATAATTTTTAAAAATCACCCTAAGCTAATGGTTCTGAAAATATGGTCCAGAGACCCCCGAGGCCTTAAGGATTGTTTTCGGGGGTTCGTAAATTCAAAATATTTTCCTAAGACAGTGCTCCTGAGAAACGACTTGCTTTTCTTCATGAGTGTACGCTGGGGCTTTCCAGAGGTGAGGGGACATGGGATGCTCCCACAGACCAAACGCAGAGGCCGACACGGATTCCAGGTGTCTTTTGTAAGCCAGTCTTTAAATAGAAGGCAAGGAGGTGAAATAGTGCCAGTCTTTCCACCCAGCTTCTGTTTCGGAAAGTATAGTATGTTTCATAAAACTATTCATTTATGTTACGTATAGTGGCTTTATTAATACATATTTTTATTATTTTTATTTTATTTTATTTTTGAGACAGAGTCTCTCTCTGTTGCCCAGGCTGGAGTGCAGTGGCTCGATTTCAGATCACTGCAACCTCTGCCTCCCGGGTTCAAGGGATTCTCCTGTGTCATCCTCCTGAGGAGCTGGGATTACAGGCGGCGCATCACGCCCGGCTAATTTTTATATTTTTAGTGGAGACGGGGTTTCACCGTGTTGCCCAGGCTGTTCTCGAACTCTTGACCTCAGGTGATCAGCTGGCCTTGGCCTCTCAAAGTGCTGGGATTACAAGCGTGAGCCAAGGTGCCCAACCGATTAATAAATAAGTATTTTGAAATCTCAGTTATCATTTTGAATACATTAACTATCAGTAGATAAGCCCACACAAACCAAATCTCTTTACATTGTCAATAATTTTTAAAGGTGTAAGGGGATCCTGAGACCCAAAAATTTAAGAACCTCTGTCTAGACATTAATACTAAAAGATAAACAGTAGGCTTACGAGGTAGCTAACAAGGGATTCAAGGAGGGTCTTAAAAATTATTCATTTACAGAAGGCAGGGCCTGGATGGACCCTGAATGTCCAGGTAGGTCAGAGCCACAAAGTCCACATTTGCAGCTGCCTAGACCCTCCCTCCTCCTTCCTCATCAATTTCCATCCACCAGAGGCTTGGATTCGGCATAAAACATCGATCCCGTAATTCTGAATCTCATCCTACAGACCTTGTTTCTTGCACAAGCTGAGTTCACGATAAACATACAGCAGGGGCATTTCTTTGAAAGTGGCAGATTCTTAAGATGTGTTTTGGAAAGCTGATAATAACTCTCACCTCTTGTTACCTAAATTAACTTTCCTGAGTGGTTTACTAATTCCATCTGGCTATTTCTCTCTTTCTTACAGTTTAACAAAGGATTGGGTTGAGCCATATAAAATCAACATTTCTGTAGGAAGAAAATATTGGATATCAGCAATTTTATATGATGTGATCTATTAAATTGCCTGGCATTGTCACGTTGTATTTTATTTAACCCAGGCAAGAAATGTATTTCGCACCCTTGAGTATATACAAGAACAGCTACCAAAAACGGTTATTCTGAAAATGGCAAGATGTCTTCAAAATGATAGAAGCCCTTGCTTCTTGGCTTTATTCATGGACCTTGCTGCTGGTGTGTAGTTGCATGTGAGAACAAACCAGGGTCTACTGATTCCAAAGTCTGTACTATCAGACCATGGTGGCCAGACATTGAATTCACCAGCAATTTATTAACTAGTGCATCTCTGTACTCCAGTGTGATGCTAACCTCTATTTGTCATGTGAATCATTGCAGGATTCTTAAAGTACATTCTCAGGTCTAGGAAAATTTAGATTACCTTCTTTATGACTCCTGTAAACAATGAATTATATTGCGAATTGGTAATATGCATTATCTAACTCAAAGTTTTGTCATCTGAAAAATGCAGATAATAATAATATCTACCTAAATGTGTGCAATAATTTAAGGTAAGTTCTTGGCTTATATAGGCACAGGCTTGGGGGTCAGTAACTACTATTTTCTCCCTTTCCCGACCAAAAATGCATATACACTCGTGTGTATGGACAAATTCATGCAACACATACTCGCATGCAAGAATAGCCTTGCACATACAAGCATACTCACGCAGATACATGCTCACACAGTGCTAGTATGCATGAACACTTGCACATGCTGGGGACAAACACAAATAATAGTGCTAACTTCTTATACCGCTGTGTCTCCATGAACGCTTTAGAGGGAGCACTGCGGAACAGAAGAAGCATCAATCCAGAACGCAAAAGTGTCTTCTTCTTCTTCTCCTTTGCTCTTTGATGCGTTACGTTCGGTGTAAAAATCCCTAGGCCCCTCAGCCAGGTTTTCTTATCTGCACGATGAAGGCACGGAAGATGATAGCAGCTTCCTGCAATTTGCAAGTTATTTTTTGGCAAATGTGATCAACGCCTTTAGTGTCTGCAGGCGCAAGTTCAAACCCCAACTACATCCCACGGTAGTTCACTCTTTTGAAGCACTGCTTCCTCCTCTCTTACAGTAAGTGCGGCCAACCTGATGGGTCTTTTTGCTAATTAAATGAAACCTAAGAACCCCCTACCCACTCTGCGAGGGTCTGTGATCTCAGCTATGTCTGGCCAGACAGATGACACCCTGCCCTTCATGTGACAAGATTCTATCTCTCTAGCCAGCACTTCTCTCTCCCAGAGTCCCAGGCAGAGCTCCACTTCCTTGCCTTGACAGTGACAGAAAATTTCCTGCCTCCTTTGAATGAACTTAACACTATGTTCAAACATCATATAAGAAAAAGAAAAAAAAGGAAAGAACCCCCTCACACCCACTCTGGTACACCTTGGTGTTTGCCATTATTAGAACAGCAAATGAAGTACTATTGATTCAGAGGGTTTGTGGTTTACCGACCGAGTGCAGTTAGCTTCCTCTCCCCACCCCGTGACTCACGAATACACATCAAATCCTAAATAGTTTATTTGCCATTTGAACAGTTTCTGCTTCTTGTCCCATTTCCCTTTGGACAGACAACTCAAAATGCTTTGTTTACCCATAAAAACAAATGTGAAAACAAAAAGTACTGCTCTAGGAATAAAGGAAGATGTAAGAATATGAATTTTATGTAAAAAAAGAAAAAAGAAGAAAAAGAAAACCTCAGTAGAGGGCCTAACAGGAAAAATATCTGAGTTCCAATTTACATCCCACCATAATAACGCCCCTTTAACTCCAACGTTGTCCTGGATTGGTTGAGAAACGATGGAGTATCCTCACTGAGGAGCAGAGCACTCAGCCTGAGTGAGGTGGGGGCCGAGGCAGGAGAGAGCAGGAGCTAGTGCAGACCTCTGCTTTCCAGGTGGGGGAAGCAAGGGGGTTGCCTGTTAACCCTTCCTAATTCACATGCCCTTTAAGACCTTACTGCTTGAGGCGTGGTCCTGAATCTAGGGTCACCTGGAAGCTTACTGGAAAAGCACTCACAGACCCCAGACCTAGTAAACCAGCAATCTGCATTTTAACAGAGGCCTAGGTGATCTGAATAGATGCTCTTTGAGAGCTGTGCCTCAAAAACTTTGCCAGAATGCTGTGAAGCATAAGCGTCATCACCTGATCTATGGTCCATTAGAACTCACAGGATAACTTTTCCAAAGTCTTAAATTAGAGGATTTCAGAGTTGAAAGGACCTTCTCTCAACCTCAGTTAATGCACGAGTTCCCCGAGAGTGGCCCTACTGGAAGACTCTGCTGTGAGCCCTGGAGTTTGTCCTCGGGGACCAGTTTTTCAACAGTGCTTCCACAGGACGAGTAGGAACATGCTTCCTCTTCATTTCCACTCACCCGTTCATACGCATCACAGAGCAGCTCAGAGAAAAGATTAAGCTTCTTTCCGTGACAAGGATTTCTGGAACACTGAAACAACCCCTATGCCTGATTCTGTATCCATTTCTTTCCAAAGAGCTCTGGTAGGTTCACAATCACACCCTTAAGGAAGAGAATCTACAAAGTGGCCCTGGACCTACCCCTCTGCTGGAGAGGCCACATGAGACTGTATCAGTATGCTCAGATGCTAGTCCCTTCACATTTTTCTGATGTACTTGGCTGTTATTACAATTAGGGCTATCTCCTTATTTCCAAGGCAGTCCCATGGAGAGCTGAGGCTGGCTAGACACTGGGACTGACTGTTGTTATCTATGCCTGTTGTCCACATGACAGCCGGGGCTAACGACAAGATTTTCTGTCTCTACGAAGAGCCACAATAAATCCTCATGAAACAATACTCAGTACTAGAGAGACCAGCCGCAGCAGAAAATGTACAGATCATAGGCACTGCCCTCCCACAAGAAACAGTCTAGTGCAGAGACAGGCTGCAGGAGTGCAAATAGCAGTTTATCACTTAAACTCGCTTGCTGTTCTTGGCAGTAATTCTAAGCACCAAGGAAGTAGGTCTAAATGGTCTTCAGGCAACCAAGTTAAAGAGTATCTTCAATAATCCAACAATCTAATAATAATAACTGCCTAGTGCATGCTTCCTGCGTGCCGGATTCATTCAGGACATTTTATGTTATGTTTTGTGAGTGTATGGCTAACTTCACTGTGCAGATGAGGCAGCTGAGGCTCAGAGAGGCTAAGTTAGTTGCCTAAGTTGACTCAGCCGATCAGTCATTTTGTAGATTCAAATGCTTCTATATCACCATAAAATTTAAAATAGTTAAAATACTAACTAGTCCTGAAGAGGTTATGTTCAGTATGATCTAATTGAGATGGCAGAGAAGTGTGTCAAATATTTTAGACGTATTTCCACTAGAATAGTAAAAATAATTTATTCTTCATTGTTTTCTGGCAATGCAACGTAATGAAGAGTTTTTGTAAGCAAATGGGAGCAAGAGTGGCTTGACTTTAAATTCTGGCTCTGCTATTCACTAGCTTTGTAAACTCGAGCAAATTACCCAACCTCTCTGCACCTCAGTCTGGCATCTATAGAGTGGACTTAAAAATAGCAACTTTGGAGTGCTGTGGAGCACTGATGATAAACTGGGTTTGGAGCGTAAAACACCTAGAAATGCATCTACCATATGGCAAGATGGAAAATTAAATTTATGAAATAACGATTAAAGAATGCACTAATCTGGAGAATACATCCTAAGACATGGATATGCTAAAAAAAATTCATATTCTGGGCAAGAAAATACAGCCAGTGTGGAGCATGGGGTTGGAACTGCAAGTTCTCATACTGCTTTCTTCACTGCAGAGTCATCAAGAAGTTGAATTTGAAGGCTGGGGTAGAATCAATAATCATTTTGGGAAAGGTAGGAGGCTCTGTGTTTAGAATATCATGGACAAAAGCTCCAGGATGAATAAGAAAAAAGAGCTGAAAAGAATGGTAAACGAGTGTTGAAAACTTAGTATAAGTGTGAGAATAAGAGCAGGGCACACACAGGTAATGGGAGGCTGGCTTTTTGGCTACACAACATAGGTCGCCAGACGTTTTCTGTAAAGGGCCAACGAGAAAATGTTTTAGGTTCTGTGCGCCATACTGCCTGTGTCCCAACCACTCCACTCTGCTGCTGAAGCAGAAAAGTAGCAATAGACAATCTGTAAGTGAATACCTGGCTGTGTTCCAATGAAACTTCATTTACACCAGGGGCCATAGTTTCTCCACTTCTGCTATAGCTAATAGAATTAAAAACTAACTTGCAATGTCATCATCAAGAAATTCTCTAAATACAAAGGATTCCAAGAAAGCTATTAAGACCTTGAAATCCAGTCCAAAAAAAATTTATAGGAAGAGATTTTTTTTTTTTGAGACGGAGTTTCGCTCGTTACCCAGGCTGGAGTGCAATGGCGCGATCTCGGCTCACCGCAACCTCCACCTCCTGGGTTCAGCCAATTCTCCTGCCTCAGCCTCCTGAGTAGCTGGGATTATAGGCACGCACCACCATGCCCAGCTAATTTTTTGTATTAGTAGAGACGGGGTTTCACCATGTTGACCAGGATGGTCTCGATCTCTTGACCTCGTGATCCACCCGCCTCGGCCTCCCAAAGTGCTGGGATTACAGGCTTGAGCCACCGCGCCCGGCCGAGATTATTTTTTTTTTTGGTCATGAAAAATAAGTCTGTCTTACTATCTTAGGAATGACTCTGGAGGAAAATATATTGAGCAAGGAAGTGTTTTCTTTATTCCATGTCTGAAAATATACCTCAAACAGATTCAGATGTGTTAAAACGCTATTTCATCCAAACAGAGGCAGCAGTTTGGAGAAATCAAAAGACTCTGGAGCTAGAAGCTGCTGCTGAACAGAGAGGTTTATGTTTCAAGGGAGTGGAAACCAGGCTGTACCCTGTGTGTTGGCTTGGGCTGGTAACAGATTGCCCATTTGCTAGGAGCTGGGCTTCCCAAGGAAGGGACAAGCACAAGGAAACCTTCTTTCTCTCTGCAAAGGAGGAAGCTGAGAACCTAAGCGGTTTCATGATTCCATAACTGGCTCATTGAGAATTTATTGGATGAATTTCACTCATAAAGTTTCTTTTATGGAATTCTAAGGGATTTGCTGGCAGAGATTTCTGTGTGAAGGTCAAAAGGAGTAAATTATTTAGTTTCCAGAACAGGCGGTGGTTACTTTTAGCAGACTGAACTGCGACAGGGAGAACTTTTCTCTATAAACTCCATGAGGGGAGGGATAAAAACTCCATCGCTCCACCTTGGCATCTCCATCCTATGGTTTAAAGCCACAAACAGCAGACACTGAGAGCTGAATATGGGGGAGCTGTTTTTCATCGTTGGGTGATATTTCTGCCTCTTTGCATAACCAGTGAAATTGGCTGGGCTGTTGACTGAAGGGATGGATGAGCACTGCAAATCTTATCATTTCTACTCCTCGAGTCCTCGGAAAAGAAGTGCTGTCCAATGACGAATGCTTGGTCTTAGAGTCTGGCCAGAGCACAGAGGAAAAGGCTGCCCAGAGGCCAGAGTGAGCTGCCCAGGTGGCCCACTGGCTTTGGGGGCTCTTTTGTATGAAGCTGTTTGAAAACTTTCAGAAGAGTGTGCATATGACCTTATTTGCACATAAATCTCAGAAGTTTCACAAGTAAAATTTATAGCAAGTAGTTAACTCTACACATTGTCCCGCCTGCTCACGAGGATAAATAGGAAGTCCTATGTCGAAGTTGGGGAAAATATTAAGCTTCATTTCCAAAGTTTAGGACTAGTTCTTATTTTAACTAAGTTGTTCTTTGTTCTTCAAAATCTACAATCTATTTTAACTGAAGTTAAAATATATTTTATATTCAAGATTAGAAGGTATCTGAACTTTGAGCTTTTGATTTCTATTTAACTGTTTACACAAACGTGGTGAGATGGTTGTGTTGCAGAATCCAGCTATTTCTTAGTTCTTCTCTGAAACGCTGTAAATTTGTATTTCTTCACTAAATTGTCCCCAATGTTTTATTAGATGTGTATTCTATGGGAGAAAAACCATAAAGGCAGATATTTCCCATTTTCTTTTTTATAGTGCTTTTTTCTATATCATTTATTTTTTTTTTAGCTGAAGGAAGTAAAAACCTTTTCATTCCACATTTACAATTAACTTATTTTTCCAATAGAATATAGGGATTTTTAAAAATACTCCTGAATATGATTAGTAACTGCATAACATATTTTCTGTATATTTTGATTATGAGTCCATTTGAAAGCAGCAATTTAAAACCCACTTGAATGCTTAGTTTAGCCTAAGCAACGACACAACATCAGAACAATTCTGCAATCAAATCAGTAGTCAAATAACCAACGGCAAGTGGAAAATTGGTCATCGTATTATTCTTCTATAATCTAATTCAAAATGCAACATTTAAAAATGTAAATCTCTCTTTTCAATGTTAAAGAAGCATCGATGAATATTTCTATGAGTAGGAAAATATTTATTAAAATAGTGGCCACATATTGGGACTGATCTTAGTCTTTTAACCGTCAGCTCTTGGAATAGACATCTGGACCAGATGGAGCCCAAGGGCGTTGGAAAATAGAACGCAAAATACCAGCCATCTGTCATTGGCCTCTACAAAGAGGAGGAACCACAGTCCCAGCGCCATCCACTTACAGCCCTAGAAAAGAAAGTCATACATCAAGTATTTCATTTGAGAAAAATTGTCACAAATACATTGATTAATGAAGAGTAATTTATTTGATATGGAAGTTTGGTCTTTTTTCCCCTTTTTTTTGATGGTGATCTTGATAAAGTTCTAGCTCTTTTTGTTTTAATGAGAAATGGTTAAAAGTTAAACTAACCTGTCTTACTGACTCCTCACATTTTTTTTTTTTCTGTCTACCTTCACTTCTTGAATTCTATGCACTCTTAACTGAGCCAATTTGTACATATTTTCCACTGTGATATCAAATCCATAGAAGAATTAATAACTCCATGGAATTTTAAGAAGCCTTGCAAAATAGAGCAAGTGAGCTGAGGGTGATCTCTAGAACTTCTATGTAAGGCTTAACTTGGGCTCATTGCCAGGAATGAACCAGCTCATAATACGACACTTTTATAACCTAATAAATATGACTCCCAGGAACGAGTTCCAATCATATCAAAGGAAAAGCTTTATATGGGGTGTCAGAAGTCCTACTTTCTGATCCTACAACTATCATATCTAAATTTGTAAACTGGACAAGTCACTTGATCTCCATGAGGCACACCTCCCTTCTCTGATACCTGGGAGTTTAACTCACAACACCTAGATCACCTCTAGCACAGAAATACTACGAGTCTAAACCTTATTTCTAATTGAGGTCTGGATGGAAGGTGCTCCAAATCCACCAAATTTAGGAGATTGTGTGAATTTCTTTGTAAAACAGTGAAGTCTGCCTGATTAACTATTATTCTTAGTCATTTCTACCATTACCTACTTTGATAGCTAAATCAAAGTATACCTACTTTGTTTGCAACTTGAGAAGTCTTTTTCCACCTAGAGAGAAAGTGAGGGCCAGTTCTCTGGGGGTTAAATTTATTTTACCATACAGCAATCTCTCTAGGAGTCACACTTCTCAGGACTATTCCATTTGGTCAAAGCATATATGCACAACTTGAAAATGTCTGAAGTCACATTTAAATGGTTGTTTCCACAAGGAGAGCTGTGGCCTATGAAATAAATATCTAGTCAGATTGGAAGAGAAAAATGGAGAATGATGATTGGCAAATATACTCATTTCAGAATAATATTTATTCTCTGCCTTCATGTTCATGTCTATATTAGAATAATAATAATACTTTTCTTCATAATTTTGGGGATATGAAATGTGCAATGCATGTGAAGACTTTAAAAAGTAAGGTGACAAGAATTCCTCATTGTTATAATGTAGTCAACCCTCAGCTGAGGTCCTGGGCTACAGTTTTTCCTTAGACACTTTTGGTGGCTGTAGGAAGCTGCAAGTCCTTTGTGGTGTATTTGCAGGATACATTTACAACTTTTGAAACTGGCATTACTTCATGATATCCATCAGTGGGCAACCCTGTGAAGTAGGTAAGACAGCTATTATAATTTCCATTTAACAAGTTAAATTTCCATTTGCCAATGGAGGTTCAAAGTGGTTAAGTGACTTGCCTAAAGTCATAGATCTGGAGACAGTAGGACCAGAGATAGATTCTAGAATTTGCTTCTCATGAAACCTCCTCTCTCTCGTTTTTTGTATTTCTTCACAACGGCTTCAAACGTCACTTCATGAGGGTTTGAAGGTTGACCCAGGGTCTTCACCATTACCCATCGGAGGTCCCGATGGTCTTTTCATTAAAGGTTATATAAGAAAGAAATTTTAAAGTCACTTCTCATTTATTTTTAAACATATCAGCAGTGACCCTATGCTATCCAGGTGAGTGTAGGTGGTTTTAATCTTCACCTTGGGTTGGTTTGTGAACATGCAAGTGCCCAGATCCGGAGGCACCCTGCAGCATGGCTGGCTAGCTTTCAGAAGGCCTCAGCTCCAAGTTCATGCTCCAGCTAAGGGGGCCTTGCTTCTCTCAATTGGCACTAAAATCGTGCTTCCCAAATTTGAATGTGCAGATGAATCATCTGAAGATCTTGTAAATTATGACTCAGCACGTCTGGGATGAGGTCTGAAATTCTGTTTTTCTAACAATTCCCAGGTGACATGGATGCTGTAGGTCTGAAGATCAAATTTTGAGTTTCATGTCAGATACGTCATTAATCATAAGGATATCATAATTAGTGTTTCTTTGATAAAATAAATGGTGTTCATTGAACATCTAGCATTGCTTGACTGGGGTACAAGCATCTGGCAAGGCTTAGAGCTGAATTTGCTTCCCAATAGACATGAGACCTCATATTCTATGGAGCTCTGTGTTCAGCTGCATAGTATAGAATTCCAGCACCACACAGGAATATGTGGAAGGAAGCAGAGGTTTCTTTAGTGAGATATATATACTATTATTGATAATGTAATAGTAATAACTTCATTTTCCTGAGAACTTGTCAAGTGCTAAGAATATGTTAACTTCATTCAACAACTGAGAGACAGAAAGGCTCAGTACCATGTTATGTGTGACAACCAGTGTGAAATGATAAGATATATATATATATATATATATGTCTCTTTCCCCAGTTCCTGACACATAGCTTCAAAACCCTTACAATTTCCCAGGCAACAGGAGTGCTAAAAGCATCTTTTGCATTAGTATTTGGTCTTTAGCTCTGATTCCTGACACAGAACTTCTAAATCCCCCAGAATTTCCTGCATGATAGGATCATCTTTTGTTCTAATGAGTTGACTCTTGGTGGACTTCCAGATGGGGGCTAGTCACCAGACAGACCACACCGTACTTAGAAGTTTTGAAGTTTCAGCTTCATTTCCCATTGGAGGGGAGAGGAGTTGAAGATTGAGTTAATAATCATACTCATGTGATGAAGTCTTCATAAAAATCCCTATAAGACTGAGTCCATGTTCCAGGAGAGTGGCATACGCCAACTCCACAGTGACAAAAACTCTTGTACTTGAGACCCTTCTGGACCTTGCCTTATGTACTTTTTTTATCTGGCTATTCATCTGTATCCTTTATCATATTTACTTTATTATATAATAAACCAGTAAGGTTAAGTGTTTCCTTGAGTTCTATGAGCCATTTTAGCAAATGATTGAACATAAGAATTGGGTTAATTGGGTTGTGAAAGACTGATTTGTAGCTCAGTCAGACAGAAGTTTTGAGTAACCTGAGAATCCACCACTTGTAATTGACAGGCAGACTTGTGGGACTGAGCCCTTAAACTGTGGGGTCTGTGCTAACTCCCAATAGTTAATATCAGAAGTTATAGAGCTGAAAGAGAAGAGTGTCCACCAAGAATTCTATACCTGGAACAACTGTCCTCCAAAAATGAGAGGGAGATTAAGATAGCCACAGATCAACAAAAGCTGAGAGAGATTGCTACCACTAGACCCATCCTACAAAAAATGCTAAAGAGAGTCTTTCAAGTTGAAATGAAAGAATGCTAGACAGTAACACAAAGCCATATGAAAATATAAATATCTCCAATAAAGTAAACACATGGACAAATATAAAAACCAATATTATTATAATGTTGTTTATAAACTCATGCTTTATTTCCTGCAATATTTAGAAGACAAATGAACCAAAATAATTGTAAAACTATGTTAATGGGCAACCAATACATAAAGATGTAATTTGTGATGGTCATAACACAAATTGATGTTGTTAATGGAGATTATGACTGCAAAGAAAATACCTAGAAAATAAAGACAAAAGGAAATGAAGAGAAAATCAAAACACGGCACCACAGAAAAATAAACTGCCCAACAAAGAAATTGGATTTAAACTTGACACTTGAAGAATTGGACATAATAGACAACTATAGAACACCTAACAACCAAAGGATATACATTTTTCTCATCTATACATAGAACATATTTGAAAATCAACCACATGTTTTGTCAAAAAGCAAGTCTCAATAAATTTTTAAAACATTGAAATCATACCAAACACACTCTTGGACAACAGTGAAATAAAAACAGAAATCAATATAAAGAAGATCTCTCAAAACTACACAATATCTGGAAATTAAACAACTTGAGGATCTTTTATATTTCTGTATATTGCTTCTGAATAACTCCTGGGTTAACATTAAATTAAGGCAGAAATCAAAATTAGTGTTGAAATTAATAAAAATAGAAACACAACTTACCAAAATCTCTGGGAAGCAGCTTATACAGTGTTGAAGGTAAGTTTATAGCCCTAAACAACTTTATTGAGAAGTTAGAAACATCTCACATTAACATCTAACTTTGTACCTAAATGAACTAGAAAAAAAATCCAACCCTCAAAGTAGCAGAAGAAAAGAAATAAGTAAAATTAGATAAGTACTGAACAAATTGAGTTGCAAAAATTAATATAGTACAAAAGATTACTGAAACCAAGAGTTAGTTTTTCAAAAAAATAAACAAGAATGATAGACCACTAGTAAGAATAACAAAGAATAAAAGAAGACCCAAATAAGTACAATCAGAAATGACAAAAATGACTTTACAACTGATCCCGCAGAAATACAAAAGATCCTCAGATAATGCTATGAATAACTCTACACACACAAATTAGAACATCTAGTAGGAATAGATTAATTCCTGGAAACAGACAATCTCCCAATATTGAATAAAAAAGAGATTGAAACCCCAAATAGACCAATATCAAACTATGAAATTGAACCAATAATGAAAACCTACCAACTAAAATAGAAGCCCTGGACCAGATGGATTCACAGCCAATTGTACCAGACATATAAAGAATAACTGATACCAGTCTTACAGAAACTATTACCAAAAATCAAGGAGGAGAGACTCCTCCCTAACTCATTCCTTGAAGCCAGCATCAGTCTGATACCAAAATCTGGCAGAGACACACACAAAAAAGAAAACTTCACGTCGATATCCCTGATGAACAAAGACACAAAAATTCTCAACAAAATACTAATATATTGAATCCAGCAGCATGTCAAATAGTCTTAGGTTGGTGCAAAAGTAATTGCAGTTTTTGACCAAAAAAAAAACCACAAATACTTTTGCACCAACCTAATAAATACACCATTATCAAGTAGGCTTTAATTATTAGATTTAAGGCTAATTCAACCCATGCAAATAAGTGTGATTCACCACATAAACAGAATTTAAAACAGAATTCGTATGATCATCTTAATAGACATAGAAAAAGCTTTTGATAAAATTCAAATCACTTCATGATAAAAAAACAAAACCCTCAACAGACTAGGCATTGAACACACATACCTCAAAATAATAAAAGCCATCTATGACAAACCTATAGCCAACATCATACTGAATGGACAAAAGCTAGAAGCATCCCCCTTGAGAACTGGAACAGGGCAAGATGCCCATTCTCACCACTCTTATTCAACATAGTACTGGAAGTCCTAGCCAGAACAATCAGACAAAATAAAAAGATAAATGGCATCCAAATAGGAAAAGGGGAAGTCAAATTCTCTCTTTGCTGATGATATAATTCTATACTTAGAAAACCCTAAAATCTTCACCAAAAGGCTATCAGAACTAATCAATGATTTTAGCAAGGTTTCAGGATACAAAATCAGTACACAAAAATCAGTAACATTTCTATGCACAGGCTGAAAGTGAAATCAAGAAGACAAACCCATGTACAATAGCCAGAAAGAATATAAAATATCTAGGAATACAACTAACCAAAGAAGTAAAAGATCTCTATAAAGAGAACTACAAAACATCACTGAAAGAAATCAGAGACAACACAAATAAATAAATAAATAAATAAATAAATAAATAATCTATGCTCATGGATTGTAAGAATTAGTATTATTAAAATCACCATGCTACCCAAAGCAATTTATAGATTCAATGCTTTTCTTATCAAATAACCATCATCATTTTTCAAAGGAAACTATTCTAAAATTCATATGGAGATAAAAAAAGAACCCAAACAGCCAAAACAATTATAAACAAAAGAAAAAAAGCTAGGGTTATCATACAGCTCAACTTCAAACTGTACTATAAGGCTACAATAACTAAAACAGCATGATACTGGTACAAAAAAACCCAGACACATAGACCAATGGAATAGAACAGAAAACTCAGGAAAAAAAGCTGCACACCTACAAGCAACTGATCTCCAAGAGAGCCAACAAAAACAAGCAATGGGAAAAGGACATCCTAATTAATAAATAGTGCTGGGATAGTGGGCTAGTCATACGCAGAAGAATGAAATTGGACCCTTACCTTTTACCATATACAATGATCAACTTAAGTTGAATTAGATATTTAAATATAAGAACACAAGCTCTAAAAATTCTAAAAGAAAAGCTAGGAAATGCCTTTCTTAACATTGGCCTTGGCAAAGAGTTCTTGACTATGTCACTAAAAACAGTTGCAACAAAAACAAAAATTGACAAGTGAGACTTAATTAAACTAGAGAGCTTCTGCACAGCAAAAGAAACTATCATCAGACTAGACAGATAACCTATAGAATGGGAGAAATATTTACAAACTATATATCTGACAAAGGTTTAGTATCCAGTATCTGTAAGAAACTTAAACAAATCAACAAGCAAAAAACAAACAACCCCTCTAAAAAAATGAACAAAGACTATGAACAGACACTTTTCAAAAGAAGACATGCAAACAGTCAAGAAACATATGAAAATATGCTCATTATCACTAATCATCAGAGAAATTCAATTCAAAACCACAATGAGATACCATCTCACACCAGTCAGAATGGCTGTTATTAAAATGTCCAAAAACAACAGATGCTGATGAGGCTATGGAGAAAAGGGATCACTTAACTAATGTTGGTGGAGATGTAAATTAGTTCAGCCACTGTAGAGAGCAGTTTGGAGAGTTCTCAAATAATTTAAATAGCTTCCATTCAACCCAGCAGTCCCATTTCTGGATATATACCCAAAGGAATATAAATTGTTCTGTCATAAAGACACATGCACCCATATATCCATCATAGCACTATTCACAAAAGTGAAGACATGGAATCAATCTAGATGCCTATTGACAATAGAATGGATAAGGAAAATGTGATACATATATATCATGGAATACTACACAGTCACAAAAAAAGAATGAAATTGTGTCCTTTGCTGCAACATGGATGCTGCTGGAGATCATAATTCTAAGTAATTAATGCAGGAAAAGAAAAATAAATACTGCATATTATCACTTACAAATGACAGCCAAGCATGGAGGACACATGGACATAAACATGGGAATAATATACACTAAAGACTACTAAATGGGAGAGGGAGGAAGAGGGGTGTAGGTTATAAAAATTCCTATTGGGTACTACATTTACTATCTGGGTGCATTATGCCAATGTTACAAACTTGCACATGTACCTCTGTATCTAAAATAAAAGTTGAAATTTCATGGAAACAACATGTCACCATATGCACACAAACACAAAAAATAAAACTAAACACAAAAGAAGGCAGCAGTAGGGGAAATGAGAGAGAAGACATACAGAAAAATTAACAAAATTATAAAAAATAAGGACATGTAGGCATATAAAGTAATTTTAATAGGGACATACTTATATTTTATAATTCAGTATATATATTATATTTTTAGGCATATAAAAAAATTATTAATTGGCAGAATGGTTTTTTTAAAATGAGATTCAATTATATGATGCTTACAAGAAACTCTCTTTAGATTTTAGGACACAGTGGTTGAAAGTGAAAAGATGAAATAAGATATTTCATGCAAATAATAACCAAAAACTAACAAGTTTGGCTATACTAATATTAGACAAAAGAAACTTCATGTCAAAAACTTTAATAAGGCAAATAAAGAGGTCATATATAAAAGGGCCAATTCTTCAATAAGATAGAACCATTGTAAAGATATATGTACCAAACACCAGTGCTCTAACATATCTAAAGCAAACACAATTTAGTGAATAAACAGAAACCTCTACAATAACAGAAGGAGACTTTAATACCCTACTAGAAAAAATTGAGAGAAAAAACAAATAGAAGATTAATAAAGAAAAGAGGACACAAACAACACAATCGATTAATTGGATCTAACAGGCACCTGAAAAGCACCACCCAACAACAGCAGAATACAATTTTTTTCTCCAGTGTCATCAAATATTCACCATGACAGACTCTTTGTTAGGTCACAAAACAAATCTTAATAAATTTTAAAAGATTAAAATTGTACAAAGTGTCTTCTCTGATTACAATGGTATAAAATTAGAAATCAATATCAGGAGGAAAACTGGAAAACTCACAAATATATAGAAATTAAACAATACACTCTTAAATAGCAATGGTTGAAAGAAGACATCACAAGAGAAATTAGAAACTATCTTTTCTAATAAAGATGAAAATGGAAACACAACAGGAAATTTGTAGCTATAAACACATATTAAAAAAGGAAAAGATCTCAAATCAATGACCTATATAAATTATATAGGTTGACCCTACCTAACTATGAAATAAAAAACCAGTTAAGTCTAGCTATCAGAAGGAAGAAAATGGTAAAGAGTAGAACAGAGATAAAATATAGAAAAGAAAAATGATAGATAAAAAATCAATAAAACAGAGATATTAAAAATATCCACAAAAATGACAAAACTTTAGCTAGATTAAGAAAAAAAGAGAAAAGACTCAAATAACTAAAATCATAAATGAAAATGGACACATTACTAATTATTTTAGAGAAATAAAAAATTTTAAGTAGTAAAAATTATATACTAACAAATTTAATAACGATCTTATAATAAACAAATTTCTAGAAACAACAACCTATTAAAACTGTATCATGAGTAAATAGAAAACCTACATAAATCTATAACTAGTAAGAAGTTTGGATCAGGAATCAAAAACTTTCCACAAAAGAAAAGTCTTGCACAAGATTACTTCTATCTGGTAAATGCTGTCAAGCATTTAAAGATTTAACACTGATCCTCAGAGAACACTCCCTATCCCATTCTCTGAGACCAGTATTACCTGATACCAAATCTAGACAAGGACACTAAAAGAAAAGAAAACTATAAGCTGATATCCCTTATAAACATTGATGCAAGCCTGGATGCAGTGGCTCACACCTGTAATCCCAACACTTTGGAAGGCTGACGCAGCAGATCATGTGGTCAGGCATTCAAGACCAATCTGGCCAACATGGTGAAATCTCATCTCTACAAAAAATACAAAAATTAGCTAGGTGTGGTGGTGCACACCTGTAATCCAGCTACTCAGAGGGCTGAGGCAATAGAATCACCTGAACCTGGGAGGTAGAGGTTGCAGTGAGCTGAGATCGTGCCATTGCTCTCTGGCCTGGGCAACAGAGTGAGACTGTCTCAAAAAGAAAAAAAAAAAGAAAGCCACTGATGCAAAAGTTCTCAATAAAATGTTACTAAACTAAATTCAACAGCTTATTAAGAGGATTACACACCATGACCAAGTGGTATTTACCACTGGAATGCAAGAATTTTTTAACACATGGAAATCAGTCAAGTAATACACCACTTTGACAGAATGGAAGGAAAAAACCTATGATTATCTTGATGCAGAAAAATTATTTAATAAAATTCAACACCTGTTCATAATAAAAAACACTTAACAAACTAGGGATAGAATGAAACTACCTTAACATAATAAAGGTCCTATATTTAAAACTCACAATTGGCATCACACTTAACGATGAAAGACTGAAAATTTCTTCTCTAAGACCAAGGACAAGACAATGATATCCAATTTTGCTACTTCTATTCAAAAATTTTGAAAATTATAGCCAGAGCAATTAGGCAAGAAAAATAAAGTCATCCAAAACACAAGGAATAAAACTATCTTTGTTCACAGATGACTTGATCTTATATGTAGACAACCCTAAAGATTTCATAAATAAATACATAAATACATAAGTACCTGGTAGAACTAATAACCAAATTTAGCAAATTTGGAGTGCACAAAATCAACATGCAAAAATAAACTCTGTTCCTATATACTAACCAGGAATAATATGAACTCAAAATTAATAAAACAATTCTATCTACAACAGCATCAAAATGGATAAAATACTTAGGAATAAACAAAACTAAGAAGATGAAGGACTTGTACACTGAAAACTACAAAATGTTCCTGGAAATTATTAAAGAAGACAAAATAAATGGATGACATCCCATGTTCATGGATTAGAAGATGTCATATTGTTGAAATGTCAATATTATTTAAAGCAATTTTAAATAATGGCATGTCTTTCAAATTTCCAACATTGTTTATTCCACAGGTAAAAAATTTCATCCTAAAACCCATATGGAATCTCAAGGGATCCCAAGTAGCCAAAACAATTTTGAAAAAGCAGAAGAAGACTCACACTTCCTGATTAATAGACAGCTATGATAATTAAAACAGTGCTGTATTCACAAAAAGACAAGATGTATAGACTAATGGAATAGAATAAAGACCTCAGAAATAAATCCTTGCATATATGGTCTTTTACTAAGGGTGTCAATGCTATTTAATAGAAAAAAATCATCTTTTCAAAAGATGGTATTGAAAAGACTGGATATCTATGTGCAAAAGAATAAACTTAAACCCATATCATATACAAACATCTACTTGAGATGGGTGAAAAACCTAAATGGTTTTTGGTAAGTAGGACCCAAAACTATAAAACTTTTAGAAGAAAATGCAGGAGAAATTTTTCATGATGTTGTATTTGGCAGTGTTTACTTAGATATAACACCAAAAGCATCAGTAACAAAATTAAAAATGGATAAATTGGACTGACTTAAAATTAGAAACTTTTGTGTATGAAAAGACACTATCAACAGAGTGAGACAATTATAAAACAATGCAAAATGCTTGAAAACTGTATACCTGATATTAATATCCAGAATATATAAAGAATCCCTACAACTCAACAATGTCAGCAAAACAACCAAACTTAAAAAGTGGCAAAAAACTTGAATAGACATTTCCAAAGAAGATATACAGGTGGCCAACAAGCAAATGAAATGATGTTCAACATTGTTTACTATTAGGAAAATGCAAATCAAATTCATTTCCTGATTTCAAGCTTAGTACAAAACTACAGTAATGAAAACAGTGCTGTATTGACATAATGACAGAAATGTAGACTAACGAAATAAAATACAGACTTCAGAAATAAATCCTTGTATATATGGCCTTTCATTATGGTGTCAAGACTATTCAATAGGAAAAAAGTCTTTTCACAAGGTGGTATTGATAAAACTGGATATCTTTGTGCAAAAGAATAAAATCAGACACTTATCATATACAAAACTTTACTTAAAATAGATTGAAAAGCATATATAAGACCCAGAGCTATAAACTTTAGAAGAATATATAAAGAAAATTTTTCATGACATTGGACTTCACATTCATTAGCATGGCCAGCATAAGACACACACACACACATGCACATACACACAACCACACAGAGAGAGAGAGAGGGAGAGAGAAAATAACGTGTCAGCAAAAATGTGAATAAATTAGAACCCTTGAACACTGCTAGTGGAAATGTGTAATGGTGCTACCACTGGGAAAACAGTATAATAGTTCCCCAAAAAATTAAACATAGAAGAACTATGCAATTCAGAAATTCTACTTCTGGGTATACACTCAAATGAATTGAAAGCAGGGACTTGAACAGATATTTGTACACCAATGTTAAAAGCAGAATTATTAACAATAACCAAAGGATGGAAGCAACCCAAATGTTTATTGACAGATGAATTTATAAAGCAAATATGGTATACACATACAATGGAATATTATTCAGCCTTAAAAAGGAAGAAAATTCTGGCACATGCTGCAACATGGATGAGCCTTGAAAACATTATACTATGTGAAATAAGCCGGACACAAAAGGACAGCTGTTGTATGGTACTACTCACACAAATTACCTAAGGTAGTCAAATGTGGAGATGGACAGTAGAATGGTGGTTGTCAGGGGCTGTGAAAAGAGGGAACAGGGAGTGAGTTTAATGGGTACAGAATTTTAGCTTGAGAAGATAAAACAATTCTGATGATGGATAACGTTGATTGTTGCATAACAATGTGAATGTGCTTAATGCCACAGAACTGTACACTTAAAAATAGTTAAAATGCTAATGTTTAGTTCTGTATATCTTACAACAATTTTAAAAAGAGAAAATCTTACTATGAGTGAAATGCTTAGTATTCACAAATTCAACCCCCTTCACAAGAAAAAGGTAATTAAAGAAAAATTAAACCAGTACATCTTATGTGTGACTCATAAATGACAAAGAATTATCTCTCCTTGTACACGCCTCCTTTCACTTGATTTAATTCAGCTTCTAATAGTGTCCAGTGCATTGTGAACTCTTTGAGCCCAGTGTGGTAAGATGAGCATGGTGCAGGCTGAGAGCTGCCACCCCATCCTGCCACTGCATTGAATCCTACAAGCTCTGAGAATTTTGTTTTCTCATGTAGAGTGGGTTTTATGAGATCATGTATGCAGCCTGGTAGATATTCTGCTGTACTCTTGCAGAATTAATACTTATGGAGGTAGACTATAAACCAGGTCTTGCAAACTCGAGCCACCTTAGGTGAATGGAGATGACGGATGGAGACTTGTAATGTAGGCACCTGATGTGAAGGGGGCAGCCTTGAAGAGGTGAGATTCAATCCCTTCTCATTTTTCAACTAAATGTATGTAAATTACTATATAATTATGTGAAATAGTCTTATTTTAAGATGCAGGAATTTAATTTAATTTACAAATCCTGAGCAAACTAAATGACACCTATCTGTAGATTGGATATGGCCCTTATGCCCCAGTTTGCAATTTCTGATCTATATGAATGTAATTTATAATATGAAGCATTTCCATTTCCTGGAGTCCTAGATATGTGGTGAGTAATTAACTAATTCCTTCGAGCAAACAAAGAGTAGGAAATGGACTTCTGCATATTTAGTATTTTCCAAATATCACACTGACCTTAGGCTATCAAACTAAATGCTATTTTGGGAAGGGTCATGTTTCCTTCTAAGAAAGTGATCTTAGAAAAGAGCCACCTGGATTCCTCCTCTTCCAAGTCTCTTCATTCTTTTCTTGTGGTTCATAACCTTGGTGGTCTACTGCTTTCTTTACATGATGATGCAACACCGCTGACTTACGAGTTTTCCTGGAGCAACAGTTTTCACCTCCTGTCCTTCCTCATTCTTTGACCAAACTCGTTCTCTTGCCCACCATGGGTTATTCCACCAGCGTCTTTTGAGTTAAGAGCCAAGGAGGTTTGTCATTATCCTTTCTTTATTTAAAAAAAAAAAAAAAAAAGACAAAGAAACAGGCCTTTCAAAAATTACATTTTGTTTAATATTCTCAAGTCAGGAGCACGATGTTAAAACAATCAGGATGAGGGTTGAAAAATTACCTATTGGGTGCAATGTCCAATATTTGGGTGATGGATAAACTAGAAACCCAACCTGCACCATCACACATGCAATATCTATGAAACAAACATGAACAGGCACCCCCTGAATCTAATGTTTTAAAACATATTTTCTAAAAGAATCAGATACTATGTCATGGTCAACTAATTTTTCATCTTTGCAAATTTTAAGTTTCCAGGCTCCTGCAATTTTTGTCTTTTAGAGAGTAATTTTGAGGTGAAAGAATTAGGCTAATCACACTTAGCTGGAAGGTGTGGAAATTCTAGAGAGTTTTGAATGTACCACCTTCCTGTTTTTTTCTGTACAACAAACTTATTAAAGATGTAAATTGTAGGTGCATATGGAGGTGGAGATGGTTTAAATTAATATATAGTATTTACTATTACCAACTTTTTCCCTTTGCTTCCTGCCTCCCCTCAGAATGAGATAATTCATTCTAATCATAAGTGATCTCATGTGTGTAAACTCCAGTGATACAAAAATAGATGATGTATTAGATGTATACATACATTACTGTAAGATAAACTAGTCCCTCAAGCAATTCATAAAATACATGTAATGATCTTATACGACACAGCATGCCCATGTTTCCTTGTGACCACATTTCCATACCCATCCTCGCGCATATGTTTTCTGTGTGATCTCCAGAGGGTGAAGGAAGTTATGTTTCCTTGGAGATAACTATGTACAAAACACTCTAAAATGCACTTTTCTGAGTGGTCTTGTTCAATCTTGTTTAATGAGATCTTTATTTTCATCCTCAGTTTGCAGATGAACCAATGGTCACAGCTGCTTGTTCCACTGGACGTGATCTAGGCCCCTTGATGCTGCCATTACAATGGAGCTAGTTCTAACACATGCACAGATGCACGCACATGAGTGCGCGTGCACACACACACACACACACACATCTAATTTGGAGTGCATAGAATTCCATGCTGGTTTTAGTTTTCTGGGTTTTGTTTGCTTTTTCAGGATCTACCAATGGGGTTGCTCGGGGCTCCCTGTATGGGGGGACAGACAATCTAGGACTCTTGTCTCCATTCAACATTTTCTTGCAAATAAAATGCTCTCTAGGGTTTAGGCTCCCTGGAAATGTGTCTGCTGGGAACTTTACCAAAAGCAATTCATGTTTTGGAACCAAACCTATGAAGAATATCCCTTCTTTGGTAGGAATTCAACAAAAAGTCCGCCCTTGGCTTCATTTTACAGCAGGAAACACCCTGCTTGGTATTGGTTTTTCCAAAGGCTTCTTGCCCCTTCTGTTGTATGCAGCGGGTCATACAGCCAGGTGCAAGCGGGGGCCCAGAAGAGCAGACAAAACTGACCTTTCACGTTGGTTTCAGGCCAGTGCATATGGCTCCGAAAAGCATGGTGACCAAGGCAAACAACTTTTGACCTCTGCCCTCCTCACTTGTGCCTTCCCATTGTGGGTGAGGCATTCGTCTCACCCCATGACACGTCTTTTTAAGACCGAGAGACTATGTATTGAGTTATGAAGATTATTGTGACCTTCTGTTGTGACCTGTTATTTTATTCCACACAATAAATACATTGAGTAGATGTGACTTCAAAATAAGATATATTATTTATTTTCATGTAGTCCTTAATGTTATCTTCTCATCTTAGTTCCTGTGTCTTTCCCAAGTTGTGTTTTACTTTTCTATTTTGTGTTGTTTCTTAGAATCTAGAAATGGAGTTGAGGTGGGATGAGGGAGATATTTAGTTCCTGGAACAACCAGCATTGATTAATATGAACTGCACGTCAGCACTGTCATAGGCACTAGGAGAAGGGGGAGAGACAGGTGTGGCTGTCATCTGTCTTTAAGGATTTTGCTTCTATGGGAAAAAAGCCTTTTCTCAAGTCCAGATGCTGGCATTGTGCACTGTATTAACTGATTTTGCTGCAGTAACAGAAACTCTAAATTTCAGTGGCTTCCAGAAACAAACATGCATTTCTTGTTAATGGGCTGTGTCTCTGCTCCACGTGCCCTGTTTCCAGACTCAGGATGAAGGATCCCCTCCCACGGAGGGCACTTCATTCTCTTGACAAGGGGCAGATGCAGGAGAATTGGTAGCATCTCAGGATTCTTTCTGAAACTTCTGCCTGAACACAGCATACATCAGGTCTTCCCTCCCCATCCCACTGGGCAGGTATGTGACAAGGCCACTCCCAAAGCCCAAGGGGCAGTAATGTGTACACCACATCTGAGGAAGCCCTGTTCACCCCATGAAATGGGGCTAGGGCATATAACCCTCCTGTAGGGAAGGGGACAGTAGAAAAGTGGACTCATATAATCAACTGCATCCATAGAATTTGTCTAAGTGATGTGATCTGCAGGGAATGTCGTGGACAAAGAGCGTCTACAGATGGGTGCTCCTGAGGGCAGGTGAAGGCAAGGAGTCCGCATGGCAGGCAAAGCTGCAAGACAGGGAAAATGTGCGACTTTCATAGGGTTATGAGGTTTGAATTTTCTTTAGCCAAACACAGAATCATGGATTGAGAGAGAAGGAAGTCGATGTGGACATGTGTCATTTTGGGGCTACCAGTGTTTCACCCTTCTGAGTGGCATCTTCTAAATGGAACTCCACTTCTGAATGGCACCTTCTGAATGGCACCTCAGATTGCTCTGGCAAAATATTTCCTCTCCATTTATGAAAAAGAAAGGAATGATTTCCCCAAGAAAGTGCACAGCATTGGTCTCGAGTTTTCTCAACTGCCCACGCACAGGGTAGCTGGCCACCTACTTTTGACCCACCCAACTCCTTTCCAGTATTTCACACATTGAATGAGTGGCTTCCCAGACGCAGGGAAGAGGGATGGCAGCAGCTCACACCCCTGAGTGGTGGCGCTGTCGCACGAGAGGCCCTCCCCTCCAGGTTTTGTGGAGTTTCCCTTCCCGGCCCCCACCCTTTCTCTTTGAGACTGAAGTTGAGAGGAGTGATTTCTACAGCAAGAGACTGAAGGGGACTGCCTGGTACAGGGCCACACAGATCAGAAGGTTTTGATTCCTCAGTATTTGTTTATGCAGGAGTGATGCTTGGCATTGAGAATTAGAAAACATTTGCTGTTGTAGTGAAACAACGAATGACTGAAGGATTGGGTGGCTTGTCGTAGGTTGATGGGTGGCAGGACTGTACCTGGAATACAAGTATCCCCCATTCTACTGCATGGGTGGGCCTGAGCCAGCTCCAAGAATAAAGGAGGTGGCGCAGAAAGTTAGGGCATTCCAGAATAATCAGATGGTTCTAGATACAGTAGAAACCATGCTAATCAGAATGGGGAAAGTGTATTAGTGGAGGGCAAGCCATGACATCAGCTAGAGACATTCAGGCAAAATTTTGAGTGATGCTTACAAAAGAATTGTAACAGCATGAACAATGATTCCAGTAAAATGTTAAACGAAAAAAAGGCACACATTTGCTCTGATATATTTGACTCTAATAGAATGAAAAAATTATGTACACAAGAGCTTGGAGTGACTTCAAATACAAGTATGAGTGACTATCTTTTTCATTGTTCTTCATGTGGTATCCTATTCTTCTGTAAGGACTGTGACTCACTCTTATAAAGGAGGATGAAATCTTTGAAAATTAAAGTTGTTCAAGAGTAAACAACAGAAAGCCAGGGAGGGAGTGACTTTATAAACAAAACGCTTTGTGCAGTCAACCTTCAGATGGTGTTTCAGTCCGTCCTTTGTCTCAAAGAGATAATACTCCAGGGCTGCCTGAGACAGGCCGACGTTCCGCAGCTTCAGCCAGTCTTTGCTACATTTGGGATGAGTGGAGAAGTTCACCTGGATAGAAAGACGACACCTGGATTTCTTCAGCTTTCTGTGTACGGGGCTTTGTCTTTTTCTTTGCCCCTCAGTAGTAGCTTGTAGCTTCTGTACAATCGCCAGCAAGGGATGCAACTGCTCCTAAATGTAAAGACGGGAAGACGCAAAGGTTTCCCAATGCTGTGCTGTGGTCTCTTCTGACTAGGAAGAATGCAAGGGAGCAAAACCGGTGCAGGTGGAAAGAGGTACTACACAGCAGCTGCTGGAAACTGAGCAGAGCCCGCCTTCCCTTGCTCCTTGTCACTGGAGGGAAAATCTCCAAAAGCCGCCATAGAACGAGAGGTGGAGCCATTTAGGATGGCAGCCAAACACCTGCAGATCTTCGTGATTATACTGCATTCTGTGGCTGTAGATGAAAGTCTGGGCACTTTGTTTTCTTTTTATTGTAACTAATGAATGATGTTTTCAGAGAACGCTTTGAATTTCTACTGACTTGCAAATGCGTATCTTACCTGAGATGGACACTGCGTATTTTCTGACAGCTATGGGCTCTATTCTTCAAGGACTTTTGTGTTCTTTGGAAACTGATGGGTATACCAAAGAAAGCAACATAAAGATACCAAAGTGAAGAAACATTAATAAATAGAAAGTAATCACATTTATCGTATTCTCTGTGAAAGCAAGATGCTCAAATACACATTTCTACCCCACAACACAGCGGGTATCTAATACACACAGTGGTTGTCACACCTCTTCAATCCCAGGCTGAAGGCCATCACCATTACTCATTACAAGTCTCTTGGTTACTAACCCAGGACTGACCTCATAATGAAACGACCCCGGGTGGTGAATGCCAAGAAATCAGAGTTACCCAAGAGGTGAAGCCTCTTTGACATGCCCTACCTTAGCAAACACAGAGTTTGCTAAAACTACTGGCAAACGGGAAGGCTTAAGATGGCAGTAGTTGCTAGTTGTTTGTCAATATACATCTGCTCCTTCTTTTTTTTTTTTAATTGTACTGTAGGTTCTGGGGTACATGCGCAGATCTTGCAGGATTGTTGCATAGGTACACACATGCCATGGTGGTTTGCTGCCTTCATCCCCCCCATCACCTACATCAAGCATTTCTCCCAACGTTATCCCTCCACAACCCTCCCACCACCCCGCTGTCCCTCCCCTAGCCCCCCAACCCCCAACACACTCTAGTGTGTGACGTTCCCCTCCCTGTGCCCATGTGTTCTCATAGTTCAACACCCGCCTATAAATGGGAACATACGGTGTTTGGTTTTCTGTTCTTGTGTCAGTTTGCTGAGAATGATGGTTTCCAGATTCATCCATGTCCCTACAAAGGACACAGACTCATCCTTTTTTATGGCTGCATAGTATTCCATGGTGTATATGTGCCACATTTTCTTTGTTCAGTCTATCATTGATGGGCATTTGGGTTGGTTCCAGGTCTTTGCTCTTGTAAACAGTGCCACAATGAACATGTGTGTGCATGTGTCTTTATAATAGAATGATTTATAGTCCTTTGGGTATATACCCAGTAATGGGATTGCTGGGTCAAATGGTATTAAATTCTTGAGGAATTGCCACACTGTCTTCCACAATGGTTGAACTAATTTACACTCCCACCAACAGTGTAAAAGTGTTCCTATTTCTCCACATCCTCTCCAGCATCTGTTGTCTCCAGATATTTTAATGATCACCATTTCAACTGGTGTGAGGTGGTATCTTAATGTGGTTTTGATTTGCATTTTTCTAATGACCAGTGATGATGAGCCATTTGCTCCTTCTTTAGTCAAAGGTGCAGATACAGCTGTAGGACCTCTTGCAGTTCTTGTGACCATGTAACTAAATTCTTCCCACTGAGATGCAAGCAGAGAGACTGTGAACAGCCCTCTGGGGGAAAAAGGAGAGGAGCCTTCTTCCTCTTTCTCACTGGCTGAGGGATAAAGAAGCTAAAGCAGCCACTTTGCATGGAAAGACAGAAGCCAGGCTTTGAGGATGGAAAACCATCTACCTAGGGGAGAAGTGAACTTCCATCGTGTGCCAACCACTGGATATGGGGTCTCCTGTCACAGTGGCACAGCTTGGACCTGTTCCAATACATGTGGCTAGCAGGAGAATCCCCTTTCTTTGTTTTTCTCTGGGGCTCCTTGCTCTGGTCCAGCTCTCTCGACAGCCCTCCATGATCTCAAGGTCTGGGAAAATAGAGTAGCTTCCTTATGAAAATATCAAGGATTGCTGCTTTGGAACAAAAAGCTGAAAAGAAGTGAATATATGGAAGTCATAAATCAGGAGAAGGGGAAAATGCGGACTCCATTCCTGCCTTTGATCCTGTGTGTGGTCCAGGGGGTTGAAGAAAGATTCTATCCTCAACGGACAGAGAATGAGGAACTCAGATTCACCGGGTACAGGCAAATTTATACTTTGCACAAGATTTTCTTGTCAATTTATTTTTCTGATCAAATGAGATCTAACCTGAAGTCACTTTTTGATGCACACCTTTGTTATTTGACTGTGTTTTCATTCCTGTCCCAGCCATTTTCTTTACTGACCCTTGTGGCAACTCACTTTGATATTGGAGGATGTCAATGCCTCCAGATCTCCATTTTAATCAGCAGTTTAAAAAAAATAGAGATCAAGCTGAATTCATTGCTCATTTAAAAATAAACTTTTTAAAAAAATCCACATTTCTATTCCACTCCAGTTTGCCTAATATCCTTTTTCTAATGGGAAGAAAGCAGAACATGCAGAGACTCGGTAGAGACACTCCACCCTCACAGGGAGGAGGGAAACTGGCCTTTTGCAAAATAGGAAGTCTTCCTTTGTTACAAGCAATTTCTTAGTGACAGAGGCAAGCATCTATTTACATTTGTCATGTTTTTTAGAACCTACTCTTTGGACAAGAAATTGCCCACTTGGTTCTACAGCCCAGGTGAGAGAGAAGCAATGGGGTGTGAACAGGAGACAACTGCATTGCCTCTCATTATGGCGTCTGCATCCCTGCCCAGCTGGGCGACTCCATATGGCCAGAAGCTTCTGTTGTTTTCTGCCTCAGATGACCCAGTGGTGATGCACTGAGAAAACACAACTGTCCATCGGGTCCAACACAATTCCTCTTGAATGAAGAAAGGAGAAACAGTTGGTTTGGACCTTCTGACTCTCAAATGACATTTTTGCTAAGTATGTAAGAAGCTAGAAAGTCTTACCCAGGGTTTGACAGGCCGAGTCAAGAGCTCAAAAGTCAATATTGTGACCTAAACCTGAACCTTCGCAAACAACTTCCAATGCCAGGCTGAGAAGAAAGGGCTGGTGTGATATTTGATTGCATTTCTCTTGGCCACAAAGGATTCTGGTTGTTTCAAGTTCCTCTATATGAAGTATACATTTCCTGTTGTTTTAATTTGCTGGTGAATGCAAACCTCCTGAGAACCAGGACTCTGTTCAATTCACTTTTGGGGCATTCCTCTCTCCATGCTTGATGCTGCAGCCTGTATTGCTTCCTCCTCTTCTCACTCTTTCCTACTCCCCTCCTGGTGTTCTGAGATCATCTCCCAGGTAAATTACTTGCACTTGCATCTTTGTCACAGGTCTGCTTTCGGGGCAATCCAAGCTAAGAACACACACACACACACACACACACACACACACGTTTTGAACAAACTCAGGGCACAAGAGCAGGTATGCAAAAAGATACAATTTTCTTTATTTTTAGAGATAAATTATTACTTTTAGCCCTGATTCTCACTTGTGTCTAAAGGAAATTAAGATTAACTCAACGTTCTTACTCATGATCCTCCCAGGAGTTTGTGTACTCTAGGAATCTTGACCACTGTGTTTAACAACTGGTCTCTAAAGGCTCATTCTTGAGTGTCTTCACCTTGTCATGGAGCCCATCAGCTCAGCACGTCATGTCTGGGTGGAAGTTTACAGAAATGAGGCATTTAGAGTTCTTGAAAGGCAATAGAACTGGAATTTGAAATTGGTGACGATTGTATACATACTCTTGAATTAGTCCTAGAGGTCACATTCTACATTTTTATCTCAGTGCAGGTAATTTATCCTTCTTGAGAACTGAAGCCAAGATGATTTCCCAAGATCTCTTGAACAATACCGAAGCTAGCACACTTTCCTGTGCCTGTGCTAAACAATACAGGAACAGGCAGAAAGAGTTTCTTGCTCCAGGAATATCCTTCTCCTGGGAGATAATACTCTGAATCAACTAAATAGCTTATTAATCAAGAATAACACTTACTCACGAAAACTCACTTCAAAACCTTGGCCTGGCTATTCCCACCAATCTACAACTATTATGTCTAAACTGTCCAAGCCCTAAAACTGTATAGATGCCCTCCCATGACTGTCTTATTCTGAGATGCTAAGACTTGCAAGACAGTGTTCTCCCATGCTGCAGCAAGTCTAATTGACTTTGCTTGATGAGAATCTTCTGGGGAGTCTTCTATATGCCATTCCTTTTCTTGCACAGCAATAAATCAATTGGCCACTCTGTACATTTTGAACCAGCATCCTAGTACAGAAGGCAATGATTAATACAACATCAAAAGAGAAGACAAGAAGGAGAAGACCATAGACTTAAGGATCGGTATCATAATGGACAATTAGAGAAAAGTATTAACAAGAACACCAAAGGCAATCCTAAACTTCAGATTCCCATGAGCCCTTCTGTCTTATTACACTATTATAACTCACTGGCATTAGGCTGGTTAGAGGCAGATTTGGAGAATGGGAGGAGAAGAAGATGCCCTCAAGTGTGCCTGAGACTACAGTGAGTGTAGAAATGAAGTCACTCTATAGTAAGCAAGGTCCTACAGCCTGAATTTATACAAAGGTTGCTTAGCAACCAAGTACCAAGTATTTGGTAACAGGCCCATTTGCTAGTACTTGGTAACTATACCATTTGCTAGAACTTGGTAATTAGCCCATTTTTTATATATATATATATGTGTGTGTGTGTGTGTATATATGTAAATGTACATTTACATGTATAAAGTATATGTTCACATATATTTAAAATTTGCATAGTTTTGTCAGAACAAGCAGCAGTTCTAATATCATTCTAGATGCCATGATTTTTTTTCCCTAATTGTGTGTATTGGTTTCTTTTGAGAGTGGGTCTAGCTATGTTGCCCAAGCTGGTCTTGAACTCCTGGGCTTAAGTGAGTCTCCTGCCTTAGCTTCCCAAGTAACTGGTACTATAGGTGTACACCATTCTGCTTTGCTAGCCCTCTAATTCTTAAATGTTGATGGCCAGGAAAAGCACTTGGCATTTCCAGACTCCATTATCTGAGGTCTGAAATGGAGTCCAGGAAGCTGTATGTTCAAGGGCCCAGGAAGCTGTATGTTCAAGGGCCCAGGAATCTGTATGTTTAACAGTGCCCAGGTTAGGAAGTTCATGGGAAGAACACAATCAAGTCTAATAAAACAAATTTCTGATCAGATCTGTTTTACATCCCAGCTCTCATCTTTTTTGGCAGAGTGATCTTGGGAGAGGAACTAATCACTCTACCTCTCAATTTCTTCGTCAGCTGAGTGGAGATCATAATGCCTATTTCTCAAGTTTATTCTGAGGATGTAATGACGTTGCAACAGTGAAACATAGAATTCACATATTTGTTCTGCACATATTCATCATCCAGGAGCTCTGGGACAGGCTCTGAGCAGTACTGTGCCTTCAATAAATAAACAAGGGAAGTGAAGTCCCTGTAGGTGTGTGGTTTGACAGAGAGAAAGTGCTCATGGTTTTTGGAAGAGATCTAAAAACAGGATGGTCTTGGGGACCCTGGCCTTTCAGCTCAGTCCCACTTTCCAGGAAAGGCATTTGGGATTTGGAATTATTGATGAACGATCAAGTGCCATGAATTAGTTTGAGACCTTTTATGTGATCAGCATCATTCAGGTGCAGTTTTAGTTTATGCTCTCTCAGCAGCACACCCTGTCCTGCCCAGCGTTCAAGTGGGAGGATGCATACACTCCCAGGAGAGACTGACAAGGAATCCGGGAGCGGGACAAGGAAAGGAAGGAAATGAAATGAGGACTTGATATCAGGTGAAATCCTAGCCTCTGACTGATTCCCTAGGGAGCGCTTAACAGTAAATTATAAGGCAGAGTTTTTGGTCAAGGGGGTGAAGGGTCTCTCTCTGTGTTTTCAAGGATGTTCCAGTGCCCATGGGCAATCTCTGAAGATTGCAAATGAATCCTCATCAACAGAGCTTGCAGCCTCTGGGAAACGAGAGCACCTAGCTGGGAAAAGAGGTCCAAAAGCCTCTGGCTAGGCACCAGGACCCACTGCCTACTACAGATGTGAGCCCAGGTGTTCTGGCCCCACCCCCAGGGCTTCTGCCCCAACTCTTGCCTTGGATTCTGTCTGAGTGGATGGCCCAGCTTAAAGCCTTGGAGATTTAGTGTCCCCATGATTAAATCAGGGGCCATGATGGAGATCCATACCTTGTAGTCACATGCAAACAATAAAAAGTCTTGCAGTTTAAGAGTCACGATGAATCATTGTACTACCGTCCTCATTTTCCACCTATGTAAACAGATGCAGCAAGTATCACCTGCCCAAGATTGCACAGCTGTTAAATCGTAGTAGCAGTCGCCTTCATCCAAGGTTTGCCATGTGCTGGGCAGTCTTCCAAGGGCTTTACATCAGTTATCACATTTAATCCTCAAACAACCTATGAATTAACATTATTGTCAGCCCTGCTGAAAGGATATTAAAAATAATGATAATAAATAACTTGCCCATGATTACAAAACGAGTGAATACAGAGCTAGGATTTGAATCCAAGTCTGTCTCACTAAATTGGTCAGCTATACCACTTTCTCTCTTGTATTTGGTTATTTAGGCGACTCTGGGATTCTCAAAAGTAGTGACCCTTTCCTACGCACCCTGGTATCTCCAGTGTCTGACAGACTAATTGGATATTCACACACATTTGCAGGAAGAAAATAAATTTGAAACCACCTTGAAACACTTTGATCTATATTTTTAACTTGGACTAGAATGAGCCCAACAACAACAAATTTGTGAAAATCATCCTTATTAACTCATTCAAGAAAAACACATTGAGCGTCCAGTACAGGCCTGGCATTGTGTTGAGTATTGCAGGAACAGGGGTGGAATCAGATCTACTTTCCCAGTCCACATTAGGCCCAAGGAGTTGAGCAGGGCTGTCCATTCAGAAGGTTCCCATCCTCCCAGCATGGTGTCTGACAATGGGCATCTGGCATGGGCCTGGCCACTGTGTGCCATGCAGTCCTGATACTGTACCAGAGGAGACCCCGGTCCATCTTTCCACTTTTGGCATATTGGCAATTAAAATTCAAGGTATTCCTCCTCTCTTCTTCTTTCCCTCTCCCCTTCTTCCCCTGTGAGTGTCAGAGGCAAATATCTCAGAGAGTGATAATTAGAAGAAATTGAGCTGAGGGTGGGGGAAGGGGACATTGTTTCAGAAATAATTCTGAGTCACCGGATCAGGTTTCTCAAAGTGGAACACACCATGAAAATATTCTCTTACACCAAGAATTAGAGTCACTTCCTGAAACTCCTATATGTCTTTACAATTAGTAACTGTTAACTATTTCTAGAAGAGGGAGTTTTCTTTGAATTGTTTACTTTTTTCTGTATCTGTGTTTTCCAACTGATTGGCAAAAACATGTGTTGCTTTTTAATGAAAAGAAAAAATAATGTAAACATGGTTTCTTCTGTTTTCCTCTCAGGTTTGGTGAGAAATTTTGGTGATGAATTGTTTTTCACTCTACGGCAAGGATGAAAGGGATGGTTCCTTTGCTTCCCCACTTCTGTCCCACAGTGTAGGGCGGCAGCGCCTCTGAAGGCAGGGGGACTTGGGTTTCCGAATCCCCAGGAGAAAACACAGGTCTCTGCTGCGGGAGTCGGTCCAGAGAACCTACATCCCGAGGCTTCCATTTCCTCATCTGTACCGTCTCCCAAAAAGACATTTCTCAGAGTGAAAAGAGGCACTATTAGAATTAGCTTGGGTTAGCTAGCAAGGAGGTGGTCTTGGGCACAACTAGATGTGATGTGATGCCAGGGTACTCTCAGGTCTCTCCCAGCCGAGACATCCTAAATCATGAAAATGTGAGCCCCATTCTGTATCCCACAAGGGCCTGAGTAAGCTCTGTGAGCCATCATAAGCTGCCAACCTTTAGCTGCACAAGAGAAATGAACTCTGTAGGGGACATATCCAATTCCGATTTAAATTTAATCTGTGTGGTCAATTATTTGTATAATAATGGAGGAAAATAAAGACTATTTCACAAAAGTCAACTCTGTAATTTTAGAGCCTTTAAGACATTTGAAAATGCCTTGTGCAATTATGTGGCGCTTAATACTCAGATAATGGAACAATGAAAGATGTATGTTTGCATTTTGTAAAATTAAACTGTATGCAGTTATTTATCTTTTACCTTAATTGTTTGAGCTTGTTTCTAATGTAAACTGTTGTAATTTTAAATAAATATAATAGAAAAAACTTTCATAGGTATCAAGAATCCAGAGTAAATTTACTTTGCAAATAGGCTTTGTAGGTATGTTTTATGCTGAGGATCTTAAACTGACACTTTCATTCAAAAATATTTTGAATTACTCACTGTTTGCCTCTCTGAGGTCAGACGGATTGTGAGGAGACTAGATTTCACAATGGAGTTTGGGTGACTTCATCATATTCCAAAGCCTGAAATATGATAAATGTATGAAATCAATATGCAAGAAGATTGGAAGTACATTATTGACTGATTTTTAAGTACATTGATTTTTATGCCTTTATTTTTCTGTTTTCATTCTAGGTTCCATTTTACACACTCAATTTTTTCTCCCTCTAGTCATGTTTTTCATCTACTTAACATTTGTTAGCTTGATATATAATGGAGGTTTTAGATTTGGGGATAGATAAGGCAAGTTATGCTATATGAATACCTTTGATAATATATAGTCATCAATATAAGACAAATATACTATTGCTTAAATTCCAATGCTGTGAGTCATCCTGCTGTGATATTCATACCATGACTATAAGTGCTTGCATGGTAAATAAAAGAAAAAGGGAGGCCGGGCCTGGTGGCTCATGCCTGTGGGAGCACTTTGGGAAGTTGAAGCGGGCAGATCACTTGAGGTCAGGAGTTCAAGACCAGCCTGGCCAACATGGTGAAACCCCTTCTCTACTGAAAATACAAAAATTAGCCAGGTGTGGTGGTACGTGCCTGTAATCCCAGCTGCTCGGAAGGCTGAAGCTGGAGAATCTCTTGAACCCAAGGGGCAGAAGTTGCAGTGAGCTGAGATCACACCACTGCACTCCAGCCTGGGCAACAAAGCAAGACTCCATCTCAAAAAAAAAAAAAAAAAGACAGAGGGTGAAACAAAATGATTTCCCATGCCCCACGGATTTCAGGGTCCTGCGGGGTCATGCTTAACCACATTCATCTGGTCCCCTGGCTCTGTTGGTTTGATATCACTTCAGGGTCACTGAGAGTATGGCAGAGTCCTTAGGAGTGTGAACCCAGAAGCAAGATTCAAGTCCCAGCTCTGCCTATTACTACCTGTGGGACCTCAGCCATGTCATCTGAATTCCCTGTGCCTCAGTTTCCTTATCTATAAAACAAGTCATGGAGAAGGGTCATTTGTTTTTTGATGAAAATTTATCTATCAATACATTTAAAAATACTTTAACCAGCATCTGGTATATGGTAAGCCATGTATATATGTTATACCTTAGAGAATATTTTAATTTGAAATCATTTCAGATTTACAGAAAAGTTACAAAAATGTACAAAGAACTTCTCCAAGTTGTTCTCCACGATTTACTAGTTGTTTATATTTTGATATATTTGCTTTAGATATCATAGTAGTTTTCTTTTGCAATGTAACAATTTACCACAAATTTAGTATCTTAAAACAATACACTTTATTACCTCACAATTTCTATGGGTCGAGAGTCCAGGTACAGGTTAGCAGAGATCACTACTCATGGTCTCACCAGGCTGACTTCAAGGTGTTGGCTGGAGTTGTTCTCTTACCCAAGGCTCAGGGCCCTCTTCCAAGCACACTTGTCGTTGGTGGAATTTAGTTCCTTGTGGTTGTAGGACTGAGGTTCCCCATTTTCTCACCAGATATCAGCCAAGGATCAGGCTTAACTCCTAGAGGCTTCCTGGCATTTCCTGCCAAGTGGCTCTTCCCATAGTTCCACAACATGCCGGCTTGCTCTCCAGCACCATGGAGTCTTCCTGATGCTTCACCTTCATCTAAATGGCTCATCTGCTTAAGCAGGGTGTACCCAGGATCATTTCCCTTTGGATTAACTCAAAGTCAACTGATGAGTAATCAAATCATGGGAGTGGTCTCCCATCATATGTATACATTCTGCTCAAACCTATGGAGAAGCAATTAACAAGGCATGTGTACCAAGGTGTAGAAGGCTTGGGAACTACCTTAGAATTCTACTATATTTATATTTCTTCCTGAGCCATTTGAGTGTAAGATATAGACATAATGCCTCATCATCCCCAAATACTTTAGTATACCTTTTGTATTATCTAGGACTTCTTTTACAGAACTACAGTATAATTATTAAAATCAGAAAATAACATTGGTATAATACTATTTAGAGACCTTACTCATGCATTGCAAATTATCCCAAAATTGTCCTTTATATTAAAAACAAATTCTATTCCAGGAAACAATCCAATCTCATATGTTGCATTTAATTATCATGGTTCTTTATTCTCTTTTAAATCTGGAATAATTTCTTAATCTGTATTTGTTTTATTTTATGATCTTGACACTTTTGAAGAAGGTAGACCATTTATTTTATAGAATAACCCATATTTGGGGTTTGTCTGGTATTTCCTCATAATTAGACATAATTGATGCATTTTTACCAGGAAAACTGCAGAAGTAAGGTTCTATCCTCCTCAGTGCATCATATCAAGAGGCACATAATGTGGTTTTGTCTAGTTACTGATGATCTTATGGTTAAGATGGTGTCTAACCAGGTTAGTTCCCATAAAGTTAGTTTTCTAATTAACTAACTACTAATTAGTAGTTATTACTAATTATTATCAAAAATAAGCATTGTCCAGGAAAAAAGAGTTGATTAAAATAATCAAAGATAATAAATGATTGCTGCACATCTCTCCATAGGCTACAAAGCACTTGGCATATAAATCTTAGACAGTTAGAGAACAAATCTGAGTTTGGGCATCTGACTGCCAGGCTCCCAATCCCTTGTCTTTCAAGTGTTCTGTCCCTTGATTTTGTAGTTCTCCCTCATATCAACATTGTGTTCATCCAAATTTGAATTTTCTTTCTAACTTCACCCAGCTCAGGTGAATTACTTTTTTTCTGCCATATTCATTGTTTCTTGTTGAAAAACAGATTATTTATTCCTTTGGTTGAAGAACCCTCTGTTCCTCTACTATTTTAATTTCTTTCTTTTCCATTTCTAAATGATTCCTTTCCTATGTAGGTCCAAATTTACAAGCCAAGTTGAATTAGAAATAAAGATTGTTTTCTTCAAAGTTTTACTAAAAGGGAGTGCAACCGAACTGTACACATATTGAAGAAGGGCTGCCCATCACACCCTTCCTGCAGATTACAGCATCCATGAAGGCCGTGAAACCCACCTAAGCATCTTCCTTCTTGGAGTATCACTGGAATCTCACAGAGTATTTAGAAACACAACACGTCCAGTGACCCCTAGGGATTTGAGGGATCCCTAGATGGGGCTTGGTAGAGACCATGATCTGTAGTTTTCAAAAGCTCTGTAACTTTTGGGATTTTGATAAGTAACAGAATTTGAAACCAATGCTGCTTGAATTTACCATCAGTCAGGGGCAACCTAAATGCCATGCAGGTGGATTGGCTCCCAGTGCACACTAAATCAGAGTCAGAGATAGACGTCCAGTTGTGGCTGTGAAAAGCCCAGAGAATCAGGCACGATGACTACAATTCTGCAACATCTGTAGCATCCGGAATTCTCAGTGTGTTTAGGCCAATGCATCTGGACCAGTTTAAAGCATCAACTCTGACCCCATTGGTGACTCTCTGCCCTGGTGACAGTGGACATTAAGAGGGGAGCTCCTCTGTAGGTTTTGGGATTCAGGTTGGTAAGATATCTTATTCTACAGGAGACAGCTTATCCTTGCAGGGAGATGGATGTGACAGTCACAAAGCAATGATAAAGGTTCAGTCCCATGTGTCACCAGAAGCATTCTAAGAGCATCCATGAAGGTAGGGAGGAAAAGTGAGGTGTGGGACATAAGACCATCTGCTCTGTGAGTGGTTCAAGGTTCAGGTAGCTTTTGACAGTGTTTATGAGCTGTGTGAGGGTGAAGAAGTTTCTTTCAACAGAGAGAAGATATAGTAGTGCAGTCACAGCTGACCTTTCAAAAAATGAAAGATAGCATATAAAATATGCTTATTTTGTAAGAAAGAGGAAAGTAATCTACGTTTGAATGTGCTTGTGTGTACTGAAAAACTTGAATGATTACCTAAGAAACTAAGAACAAGGATTATCCAGAGTCTTGGTCTATGGGACGAGAAGAGAGATAATTTTACAGATACAAATAATAGATTATTTTATTTTATATCTTTTGACATTTTCTATTTTTTGAACCATGTTTAAATTGCTCATTTTGAAGATTGAGGACCTATACATAATATTAGCTCTGCTCTTATCTGTCTATAGAGAAAATATTTAAAGAGGGACTGTTACTGTGAATTCAGCAAGATGTTTACATTAATTGTATTTTATCAATCACAGCAGCATTTATTTGTTTGAGATAGAGTGGTGCAAATCACTGCGAGACAGACCATGTATGTAGGCCATGGATGATGCTCAGAACAGGTATGGATTTGTGGACCCTGTAATGACTCCTTCTCATGCCACTTCCCAGGGACACTGTCACCTTCTGCAAAGGGCCCTCTCTCTCTCTCTCTCTCTGAGTACCACACACGTGTTGCAGACATCCTGACATTCTTGGATCACTCTTCTAGAAAGCCAAGTGTTGGACCCCTTTCTATTTTAAAATTCCTATTGTTCAAAGCTCATAGTAGTTGTAAAGGAGCCAATGTGATGACGCTTAAGAAGAGCTCAAAACACTGGTTCTCCCTCCCCCAACCCTCAGGGCATGGGAAGCTTCCCTTCCTCTTTGGAAGAAAAGTCACTTTTCATTTTTCACTTGTGCCTGTGTGTTCTCTGTTATGTTATTATTTCCATCAAAAAGCATTCTATAGTTCAGCGTTTTGGGGAAATACAGTCCCATAAGCAGGCCTCTATTGAGATCCCTATCCAGCCTC
This sequence comes from Aotus nancymaae, assembly GCF_030222135.1. Classification (NCBI taxonomy): domain Eukaryota; kingdom Metazoa; phylum Chordata; class Mammalia; order Primates; family Aotidae; genus Aotus; species Aotus nancymaae. Next base: position 3,453,169 of record NW_026988412.1, on the reverse strand, counting down.
CTCTTCCTTTCGTCTCCTCACCCCTTCCTAGGGGCCATACGTTGCAGTGCCCTGTGTGAAAGTTTTGAAGGCAACCCTTACTCACAGCCCCACTTGGAATGTCATAAGCATTTAACAGATTAAAGGCTCTGAAAAGCCCTGCAGTAAAGTAATGTTTAACTTTGTTTAAACCACCGTCTCTCAAATTCACTTGACTGCTAAACACTTTTTCAATGAACACCTGTATGTATTCCAAAACGTTCTGGATTAAATATTGTTAACCTCTCAAAGAAAACAGGGTGGGGCCTATTTTTCCTGTGTGTGCTTTCACATCCCAGGAGTCTCAGGCCTTTTCTGCAATAAAAAATGTATTTGTAACTCTTTAATTGCCCTCTTCCCCTCTTCCTCTCTGACTTACTCTGTATAATATAAAGTGAGTGTGCTATATTTGAATAACATGGATAGAAATAAACTTTTAATGCCAGAACCTCCTCTAAAAAACGAGTGGTAAAACTAGAAATCCCACTGTAGTTGCCTGTAATTTAAAGTGAAAGGCTCCAGACAGGTTTTTCCCCTTGAAGAAATGTTCAAGCTTTGTTAAGTCTGTAATATGTCAATATACACTATTAAAAGAGATTACAGCTCATTTACCACATGACAACAGTTTAGTCAAGATAGACTGCATATCTAATAGTGGTCCCATAAGATTATAATATTGTATTTTTAGGGTACCTTTTCTGTGTTAGCTACGTTTAGATACACAAATACCATTGTGTTACAACTGCCTACAGAATTTGGTACAGCAACGTGCTGCCCCAGTGTGTAGTCCGGGAGCAGTAGGCTAATGCCGCATAGCTTGGGGGTGTAGCAGGCTCTACCATCTAGGTTTGTATAAGTACACTCCATGATGTTCACACCACAGCAAAATAGCCTAACAATGCCTTTCTCAGAGTGTACTCACTTCGTTAAGCAATGTGTTTGTACTTTTCTTGTGACTTGAATCACTTCCGTCTTAGATCTGTAAGAAGCTGAAATACTATATCCTCTTTTTCCTTTTACTAAACCAGTAGGAGACATTGCAGCTGTGCTCACTGGTCGGCAAGGCTGACCTGTGTGAAAGGCGAGTAGTCCTGCCCCAGTCACTGATGCCTATCGCCCATTATTTTAGTGGATTGTGGTGAAAACCCCAGTTCCATGCAGGCTGCCTGTGCCTGGACGGTACAACTGAGTCAGAAGGGGAACACACAAGACAGCATTGCAGACCGTCGTGGCAAAACAACTGTGCATTCCTTCACCTGAGCTTTTGTGGCAGGTCCGTTGGGTGGGTAAAATGACTAAAATAATTCAGTTGCCCCTGTTCCGGTTGTAGAAAAATGCCCTCCACACAGGAATGTTCCGTGGTTTGCCACATTTGGAAATCTCAGCTACTTTGGAAATGCTGTATTTAGCCTCAAATCCCACATCTATTCAATGCTATTAACCAGATCTCCAGGGTGTAGCGACAGTGCAAGTCCATATATTTTGAGATCTATTTATACCTTTTGGTCACCAAGTGGCATTTGTTTCTCATATATTGCCGTGAAACAGAACAGCAAGGGCCAAGTTTGCCCTGGTTTATGAAAAGGACCTCATCGTACTGAGATAGTTTGTCAAAGTTAAAGTTAAAATCCCAGCGGGGCTTTCTCATCCTCCTGTCCTCCTATGAATTTTTGATGCCTCAGAAAATCACATTTTAAAGGCATGGAAGTGGGGTAAAGTGACAGTTTTAACCAGAACTGTGAGTGTGAGGAAGCGTGTGCATGTTTCGTTTCTCCAAGCCTGTTTAATAGCAATACTTAACGTTGTCTTCCAACGGTGCCTGAACTTACCTATGGTAATATTCACATAAATGCAATATGTGCTTCCCTTTTTTGACATATATATAATTTGTCATTTTATTTATTGGACCTACTATGCAAAAATAATATTTCTAGAGAATGCTGAGAAAGCATATGTGTGCTGTATACACAGGTATGTCCCTATAGTGTTTCATTGTGTAGAAACCAAAAGGGATTACAAGATTAGAATTCTGTGCAGGGCAGCCTAACCTGACCCTGTTCATTGATTGCTTCATTCATTCAGTGGGATTTGAGTTCCAACTGCATACCAGGACTATCTGGATGCTTCACTGAATAGAAACCACCCACTGGACTTATTTGGGGGAGGGAGTAGAAAAAGGGAAGAATGATAGACCATCAAGATAATACTTGAGTATAATTGCTCTCAGCCCTCATCTCACCCCAAGGGCCCTCTTTGATGGGGAGGCGTTGGAGAGTCCTCTCCTTAAGGGAGAAGTCTCTCTCAAGCACCTTCCTCGTGTCGCTCAGCATCCCCCCAACTAGACCATGTTTCTTAAGGGCCTGGCTCAGATCACCTGCCCCCTTCCCACAACCCCCGTGCTCCCCAAAATGCCAACCTCATCACCGCACTGATTCATTCCAAGCCATCCGCTGAAACCTAAAATCTTTTAAAACACCTGTACTTCTTTCGTTATTAATCCATCCATTTTCCAGCTCGCCAAGGTACTTTCTGGATGCAGATTCAATCAGAGTGTCTGCTGGTCTGGCAGCAGCTGGTTTCTAAAACTGTCCAAGTCATCATGTCAGATCTTGAGACTGGGCTGAGAATGCACTTCCTGGCTGGGTGATTTGGGTGTCATTCAACTCTGCCCAGTGAGAGACACAGCTCCGCTCTTTCTGCCCACCCCAACCCACCCCTCAGGTGTTCGCTCCCATTTCCAGTTCCCGAGTGTGAGGTCCACCTAGACTCTCCTTTCCCAGGTAGGCAGTGTTCTTAGTTTCTGGGGCATGTGGCCCCAAGGCCCTCCCTTGTTATGCCCCAGTGGGTTACAGGAACTTTACCCCCCACCCAGATCTGAGGGGTGAATGAGTGAGTGTCCAAGTCTAACTCCCACATGAAACACTTTCTATGGAAAAACTAAACTCCAGTTAGCAACGGGAGGGAGACACCATATTCATTTGCTCATTCATTCTGAAAACATTCACCAAGCACCTTCTAGGTACCAGGTCCAGGCAGCCAGGGATCCTCCTGGCACTGAGAGGCACCAACCAACAGCACAGAACTGGCCCATGGGGTCACCAAGGGAGTGCAGGCTGAGCCTAGGGAGTTCCACCTCTGCCTGGGGAAGGGAGACAGATTACTCACTAATCCGCTGCCCCCCCCTGCAGGGGAGGTGTCTTCTACTCTTCCACAATTCAGGCTATTCAGATTTGGAAATAACACCGTGTTTCAGGGCCTGGGCATGAAGCCCCAGCCTGACCAGAAGCTAACCAGCTTGACCTCACATTAGCACCTGCAGCTTCTTGGCTCAATGGGTAGTGATAACCATGCCAGGGTCTCTTCCAGCCCAAACAGGCTGATTCTATGAAATAAACAAAAGACATTTGAGACAGGCGCCCCTGAGCAAACTCCCCACTCCTGTCCAGAAACCCAGGCCTTCCAACCCTTTCTCCTGTACTCCAGAGCCCTGGAGGGAGCCTGGCTCTGCCCTTCAGGGACATTTTCTCCACTCCGTATCCCAGAGATGCCTCCAGAATGAAGCGCTCCCTTTTCTGAGAATAGCCACCACGTTATTCCATTCATGATCCCATGCTCAAAGAAACACCATGGTCCTAGAAGCAGCTAGAACAGCTCTGTGGCTTGCCAACAGTCCCATCTGGGGGTATTTATTGCAGCTTTCTGTGTACAAATGCAACAGTTTGTGAAAACTAAAGGTGAAATTTCATATTGCATGTGTGAAAGCAAAATATCCTGCACAAAATAACCTTTCCATCCCCCTCTTCTCCCTCCCTTTTTTCTCTCTGTGCCCCCAACTCCTCCCACCTTTTTCTCTGCCCTTTTCTTTCCCTTCTTCTCCCTCTCATCTGGCCTAATGAATGGCATTTAATGATATCAGTGGTATCTAATCACTTCTCCACAGGCTGGCAGATGAGAAGTTCAGTGTATAAAGGTGGGTTTCAGAAAAATTGGTACCATCTGTCCCATTCTTAACTGATAACCAGTTGTGTTAATAACATGGTAGAATTCAATTTTGTGTTTTGTGTTAAAAATCCAAGTACAGAAATCCAGCTGTCCTGTTTCCTTTGCGAGTGCCACTCGGATGGCTTTGCTCTCCTCTCCTTTAGATGGCACCAGTTTACTGCAGTGTAGCCACCCAGACGCTCCCTTCTCCTACTTCAATTAGTATTCATTGTGCAAAAATAAGAAAATTCCTTCATTATGCTGGTGCCTGGTGGCAATCTGATAATTAAGGCGATGCATCTGCACTTCCATTATAAACCCCATTTCTCACTTAGGGTTGTCGCTCAGCAATAAAAACTTGCTAGCAAGGTCCTAACCTTAGGACATTTTAAAATAAACATTGCATTTAGCTTTTAGAGGGTCTGTCTTTTTCCTAATTCTCTATGTCAAGTCTAAGAATTGTTTTTTTCTCCATGTGACCAAAAGAGAATTAGGACTTTACCCAGGTTTTTGATAATTTCAACAAGGTATCGGTTTGCATGAAAATAAAATGCAAAAAGTGAAAGATATTTCAATAGAAACCGAAGAGGAATATAATCTTTTTAAGTTTGAAATCTGTCTTCCCAGAGATGTGAATGATGAGTGGTTTTTTCTATCACCTTCTCCTTTTTGTGTCTCTCGTCAAATCTGCTACAATAACGCAAAGCTAACATCTGTGACAGTTAACCAGAACTTCATCCACAGTGTATTCCTTTAGGAATCACCTAGACCATCACTGCATTTTCTTCTCCACTGTTTCAGGAGAAACTGGGTCATAGAGTGAATGCAGAGATACGGGCTTCGTATAGAAGGCCTCCCGCCCACGTTCACAGTATCTGGAATCGCTTCCTTCATGGGCCCACATCAAGACTCCCGAGTTTTTTGCAATAGTTCATATTTCAAGTATTCTGTCCTGTCATCAGGCATTGTATCAAATCACGCAGCCTGTTTTTTTGTTCATAAAAATATCTGGCCAGGAAACTATCTAGTCAGAGTGGGTTTCCTAGTCTGCTGAAAAATACCTGGATATTTTCATCCCTGGCTTCTACATGAACCAACAAAAATAAAATTTCAAATCAATGTTGGCTTTCTCCCATCTGCACAGATGCTCTTTCTTTTAAAATAATTTGAGATTGGTAGTTACTTAAATGTTTTCTGTTTAACTCTCTGAGGGAATGTCATTAAAATTGGAATTTGTAAATTAACATAAAATAGCAAAGTCATAGATTTTCATTAATAATAACGTTTCCCTCATCTCTATTCACTTTGTGTGATCGGGCTAAAATGTCTCAGGTACACATTTGAACTGATCCACATGGAAGAGTGACATCTGAATGTTTGTTATCAACCTCTCTCCATCTGCTGTTAGCTGCTATTGATGTTAAATGGCACCAGTTTGCTCAACTGAAAGGCAGATTTGGGATTAAAACACAAGCATGTCACAGTTACAAGAGAAAAGAAATGTTCTGAGATTTGCACCTCTAAAGAGCCCTGCTTGGGCTTCCAGAGAGCTCCTGCATGCTGGAATGGGAAGTGAGACCGGAATAGAAATGCCTCTGCCTTGTCTTTGGGTGCTTTCCAGGTGCCAGGATGGAAAGCCTGCAAGAGGGGAGCATGAGTTGCTGGAGATGAGGATCCTGACTGAAAGAACACAGGAAGATTTTCTCCAGAGGAGGACACAGCTATGCAATGAGCGGCCCATAAACCAGTGTTAACTTGCTATGTTTTCACTTATTGTTAAATGGTGAGTTTGGACTTACTTTTTACAATTTTTTCTGTCTCAACAGTTGGCTTGGATTTGAATCATGGATGACTCAGAGAGCAAGACACGGGCAATATCTGGGTATAAAGGGTGACTACTTGGAATGACAAGAAGACCCTCAAGCCTTGCAGAAGAGCTAGGGAGGAAGAGGGACGGAGTCTGGGACCAAGTGGCCTTTATTCAAGGGAGAGGTGGAAATTTTGCCTACTCTGTTGTGTTTTGTTTTTTTCTTAAGACAGAGTTTCGCTCTTACTACCCAGGCTGAAGTGCAATGGCGCTATCTCGGCTCATCGCAACCTCTGCCTCCTGGGTTCAAGCAATTCTCCTGCCTCAGCCTCCGGAGTAGCTGGGACTACAGGCGTGCGCCACCACATCCAGATAATTTTTGTATTTGTATTTTTAGTAGAGACGAGGTTTCACTATGTTGAAGAGGATGGTCTCAATCTCTTGACCTCGTGATCCTCCCTCCTCGGCCTCCCAAAGTGCTGGGATTATAGGCATGAGTCACCGCGTCCAGCCGCCTACTCTGTTGTAACCACAAGACAAAACCATTTGCAACAACTCATATCTCAGACCAACTCAGAACTTAATAGCTCCAGCCAAGTCTTAATTTTCCCAGATAATCAGACATAATAATTGATCAATGACTCCAGCTTCCAGAAAGTAGAAAAGATTTGAACTCAAACCTCTGGTAGCACCAATCCTTGCTGTACGTCAGAGTTAATTGATTGCTTCTCCCTCTTGGGAAGATTGTGAAAAGTATGCAAATAAGTAGAGCCTCTGATGAAAGAAAGAAGTGAAAGACAGAAAGAAAAAATCACACATACAGGGGTTGTGGGTCTATGCTACTCCCTGAAAGTATAAGTGATGCCTGTGAAAGAGTGTTAAGAGATAAGTCATGAGAATGGGAGTACAATTACTTCTATGTAACTGACACAAATGTGGAAAATAATTCCTTTCTCTTCCTTGTATTGGCTTCAGACTGCAATCCCCATTTCCCAACATTAAAAAAAAATAGCCAGACCTTGAAATGCCAATTTAATTGTAAGTCAAGATGGATCACCAGGAAGCTTGAGCTAGCCGGGACTTGCCCAGAGGGAGGTGGGGATAGCATTGGAGCAGGGTAGCAGAAAGCAGTTGTGCAGAGAAAGCAGGGCTGGTAAGGTGTGTCACAAAGGAGAGTTGACACTAGGTTGCCGCACTGAGGTAAATGATGAGGAAGAGGATGGGAGCTGTCACTCACAGCTAGGTCAGTTAGGAAAGTCACGAAAGAGAAAAAAATCCACTGCTATGGTGGTGCCTGTTGTAACTACCATTATTCAGTGAAGTGAGTTGGAACAGAAACTAGGAGACCAATGAGGTTTCAGAGTGTAAGTGACTGCAGGACAATTTTCACCCAAAAACATCAGCATGGAAAAGTGAAACCACAGTTGGAGACTTTGAGAAAGTTATTTTATAACAAAACCACATCTACAACTTTCTGTAATCCCAGGACTTTGGGAGGCCAAGGCGAAAGGATTGCTTGAGCCCAGGAATTTGAAAACAGCCTGAGCAACATGGCAAGACCCTGTCTCTAAATTTTTTTTTTTAATTAGTCAGGAGTGGTGACACACACCTGTAGTCCCAGCTAATTGAGAGGCTGAAGTGGGAGGATGGCTTGAGCCAAGAATTGAGGCTTCAGCGAACTGTTTTTGAGCCACGATTCTCCAGCTTAGGTGACAGAGGGAGACCTTGTCTCAAAAAATTTAACAAAAGATCATGTGGGTCTCTAACCCAGAGACACACCTAACTTCCTCCTCTGCCAGACACACTCCTATTCACCCTTCAGTATCCCAGTCTAGTATTACCTTACACCTGTTAGGATGGCTATTATCAAACAATGTAAGAGACGCTCCCCCCTCCCTTGCCGGGAGCTCAGACGAGCCCCCCTTCCCTCTCCAGGAGCTCAGACACACCCCCCTCCTTCTCTGGGAGCTCGGACACACCCCCCTCCCTCGCCGGGAGCTCAGACACACCCCCCCCTTCACTGGGAGCCCGGAAAAAAATCCCCGTCAGGACCTGCCTGATACCATTTTGTCCCATCCGGGCCCCACTCCCTGCCTACCATTTTGTCCCATCCGGGCCCCACTCACCTTGGGCACAACCAATCAAACGCCTCCACTCCATATAAAACCCCACGTCTGAGAGGAGTCTGTGCGACTTCTCCGGCCCCTCCTGTCGGACCACAGAACCTCATCCGGGAGCCTGAATAAAACCCTTCGCATTGGATCTTCTTGTGCTGGCTTCAGTTTCTTCTCTTTAAGCTTGGCGAGAACAAACCCTACAGATATTAAGTAATGGCAACAATGTGGAGAAAGGGAAACCTTGTACTGTTGGTCAAAATGTAACTTGGTGCAGCCATTCTTAAAAACAGTATTGAGGTCTCTAAAGACATTAAAAATAGAACTATCCTGTGGCCTAAATAGCTATCTTCGGTACATGCCCGAAGGAAATGAAATCATCACCTTTAAAGATATCTGCACTTCTCTGTTTACCGCAGCACTGTTCATAATAGTCAAGATATGGAAACAACCTAAGTGTCCCTTGACAGACGAATGAGGAACACACACACACACACACACACACACACACACACATAGAGGAATATTATTTAATCTTAAGAAAGAAAGAGATCCTGCCATTCGCCACAACATGGGTGAAACTAGAGGACATTATGCTAAATCAAATAAGCCAGACACAGAAAAACAATTGCATTATCTCAATTATATATGGAGGCAAAAAAAAAGTTAAATATACAGAGATAGAAAATAAAACAGTGGTTATCTTGACCAGGGGTAGGGTGGGAATAAAGAGATGTAGGTTAAAGGAACAAAGCAGGAGGTATACTGAAAAAACAAGTCTAGAGTTAATGCTCAGCAGGGGAACTACACTGACGATACTGCGCTGTCCTCAGGATTTTTCCCAAATTGGTAGATTTTAGCTGTTCTTGCCACACACAGAAAGAGGGTAACTACCTAAAATGATGGATATTTTCATTTGCTTCACTACAGTCACGATTTTACTACCTCTGTATATCCCATAGCATCATGCTGTGTAAGTTAAATATACACAATCAAAATTATTTTTAAAAAGGAGACAGAGAAAGAAACACTCAACTCCACACACCCCTCCCCCCGGGAAAGCTTATTTCTTTCCTCACACCCAATCCTTCCTCTTCAGCATTTTGCTCATATTTCCTCTGTATGACATTTACTGATATAGCGCACTTAATAGATTAAAAAGCTGATCATTCCATTTGACTGAGTTCTTGACTGCTTCAGGATTTGATCTTAGCCGTGTTTGTATCCTCAGCATTTGGTACAAGGTTTTCATGTAAGACCAGATAATGTTAACCGGTTGTTGGCTAATGGACAGGTGGATACATGCATGGGTGTTAGAAGGGTCTCGTTCTAGAGTTAGTCCTTTATGCTGGAGTGGTTATGAAGAAGTAACCAGGGGCAAAAAGCCACACATTTTTCACCATGGCAATGGCAGACACTTTTGTCCTGTAATTTAGTTTGAAGAGAATGCCCACACACCGATCTGTGTTCCTGAATGAATGCCTAAGACTTCTTGGGGTGGGGTGGGGGACCAACCTGGTTGAGGATGTCATTCCATTATTAGCCCTGGGACTCATGTTAACCCTACTCCTCTTGGAGAAAGTTGACTGCTCGTTTGTGGGAGGCATTTGCTGGCTGGAGCTGTGGTCAGTTAGCAGGAAATCGTTCAGATGCCCTGCAGGTGCTTCCTAGGAGACCACACACTGAGTATCTGCTGAATCATGAGCTTCCGTTGAGTAACTATGGCCACTCTGACAAACTGGAGGGAGGGTTTTGCTGGAGTAGATACTTGGCACACACCTGAGTTGCACAATCTGAGATTAAGGAAAGAAAAAGAGAAATGTGTAGTTTAACTCACTGATAATGTATTGTCATGGGAGTTGCTCCCAAGGCAATGGTGTGTTTTCAGGTCAGAAGAAGCCAGGCAAACTTCTTACCTCATCCTTTTTTAATAGGTATTTTCCTCCCTCCCTTTATGTTGCTATGCTATCATATGAAACTAACTTCATTTTAGTTCTCACTACATAGGCACTAATGGCCTACTTAGTCATGGAAAGTAAATGCAACCACATATCTTCTAAAGGAGGGGACACTTTATAATTTTCTACCTTAAAGAGGATGCTAAAGGCCAGTGTGTGACCAGGAGCAAATCCTGGGCTGGTTCCAGTGAGGCTCAAGGAAAACGTTCAGAATGGCAGAGGAAATAAACTTGGAGTTTGGAACGGATAAAACTTCTCGATTGAAGTTTAAATATAAACCCAGATTTCTAATCACCCTTCATTCTCCCCCTAAATATCCATAATAATCTTCTATGATGCTTGATATCATTAAAGCTCCAAGACCTTGTACAGTATTAGAGTAAGAAACAAGGATTCTGGGTCTTTTATCATAGTTCTACCAATTAAATGATGCTTAAGCCCACATATGAAACTCCATATATCTGTGTCCTAACATGTGCAAAAGCTCATTTTGGTAAGAGGTATTTTAAAGGCTGGAGTGCCCCTTTGTTCAACCCAAGGGATAAGAAATGTGAAAGGGTGGACTACAACTTTGATTGTTATTAGCAATGTACCAAGGGCAGGGTGACTAGGCTGGGAGTAACTTCAGTTAGGAAAGCACGATTAGTTAAAAACTATAAAAAACACTAGCTTTTAAAATATATATACCTTTTTCCACCTGACCCTGATGAGCTATTTGGTTTTCATGTTGGGTCTTCCTTCTTCTCATTTACTGAAATTAAATACCCTGCCTGGAGCTCATGAGAAACCCAGTTATCAGAAAACCCAGTTATCAGGAGCTCATGAGAAACCCACTTATCAGTGTTATCCAAAGCATAACCCTCTTGTTCTTCATCTCACTCTGTCCATACCCCATTCTCTGCCTCTCTGCATGTGAACTCTGTTTAAAATGAAATGTAAAAGCGAATTGGCTCCTAGAAGAGACAGGACCCTGATGGCCCAGATCTGCTGCAACAATATATTACAACTGCAGCTGAAAGTCCAAACTGTTGATCAAACTGTGTAGTTCTTAATTCAATACCATACTAAATATATGCTATTCTTTCTACTAAACTGACTGATTTCACGAAATTTACCTTTTTTTCCAATAAATTAAATAGGCACTGTTGTATATCATAAAACATATTAGGATATTACATATGTGGTACCCTGAACTATTTATATTCATAAAGTATTAGAGAACATGTTTTCCAAGAATATTTAATGCCATGGAGAAATGCTCACAATATAATGTGAAAACAAAGACAAAATCTACATACAACATGAACTCAAAATCTGTAAAAATATGTGTGTATATTTATATATCAAAATGATAACTGAGTCTCAGTACTTGTATAAAGAGAATATAAAATACTGTTTTCCAATTTTAAAGAGATATAAAAAATTACAGTATTCCATTTTCTAAAGTTCTGCTCATAAAGAGCCTACTAACTCATTGCATGACAATATCTAATTATGAACATTTGACTTACTAAGCTATATAGAAATTCTGCCTATATTTAACATAAAAACTCATTCATTTCAAATATCCAGGTGTAAGATGAGATCACCTGCACAAAAATACAAAAGTAAAACAAAAAGAAAATTAGCCATTTCAGGAAATTAAAAAATACGTTTTTCTCCTAGTTTCGTTTAGAATGTGAAATTTCAGGAAGGATTTGTGAATAAGAAAGTGCTTGACTTATCAAGAAAGAAAAACACCAACATGAAATACTAATCCTTTTATACTGTTAGATAGAAACCTCTTAGATGCATTTGGCATGTCAAATTCTATGAAATCACACACACAGTCTACCTATAAAATAAATTATATTATTTATTTTATAGTTAACATTTTTTCTTGAGAATGCTCCAGTTTTTCAATGAATGAGAAGTAGGAATTATTTCCTTTTTAATGAATCTTCCAGGAGCCATAACCTACATGACCCCATTTTTATGGAAGATGGTTTTATCTTCTCCTGCCACTGAGTCCTATATATGACAATGCAACCTTCCGCTTGGCGAATAAAACCTCATTCGAATAGCTGCACACTCTCGCTCACGTTTTGAAATAAATTTGTATAAGAATGTATTTAAGGCTGGAAACGTCCATGAGGAGTCCCCCCCACCCCGCTTTTAACCCTCCCAGGGATTTGTGATAGGGTTTCTGCATTGATTCTATCAAACTCATTACCTGAGCTTCCTGTGCCTTTACTTCCCCAAATACAAAGTGCTGATCCTCCCACCTCCCCAAGAGAACCGGGGATAACATGGCAAGCAGTCTGCAATTTATGGAAACGTCCTATACGGTGGCCCTGGTGTTTGCAGATTTAACATTTACAAGTGGCCATGCATTAATTGTTCATTTTGCAGGGGGACAAATTTAAATAGAACAAAGTAAGAGGCTGGTGCACAGAAGCAAATGCCCAAACTACTGAATCAAGACAGCCGTGCACAGAATGTCCTCACCTGCCTGGCTCATTTACAGACTCCCCAGAAGTGGAGTGCTGACCTCATGACGCTAGACACAGGAAACAGGGATCTCTTAAGTAAGTGATCATTGGAAATGTTTTATTTTCATTAACTTCCATCTCCCTATCACAGAACTATTCAAGAAGTGATGGGAATCACCTTACATTTTGAGTTACATGGTACTCGATTGGGGAACGTTATTTGCTAGAGTGGTATTTTCAAATTTAGGGATGTTTTACCACCTTGGGACACATTTCTATTAGATGTGAAGAGACTGATAAACAACTTCATTCTTGGGATAGAAAATCAAAGCACTTTTTCTCCCTGAAAACTGCAATTGGTGCAGAGTTCTAGCTTGAAGTAAACAACTGCATTGTACAATTGCCTCTTTTGCATTGGCTTCCAAGACTTCCGCCATCTTAAGCTGCTAATCTTTGTCAAACTCATGCAGAAGGATGCCATAGTGAGTCTGACTGCTCCTTGTCTCGCCTGCATGTTGTGAACACCTGAATGCCCAAACCTTAAGGACAAGGCTTAAAGGATGAGCCTCTAACACAGCACCCACAAGGCAGTCAGGGCAGGTGATGGTGCATTGCCAGAAGCCGGCACAGTCCTTTTCCCAGGTTTCTTACCAGCTCTGCACTTCCCTGGTTCCAGGGCTCCCAGGTTCACCTCTGGAGGTCTGGGCTGCTCTTGGGAATGTTTGATCAGTGCACCTGTCCCTAGTCTTCTCTCTTCCATTTCTTGGCAAATGAAGGCAGATTATTACCATCTCATCAAACAGCAACTCTAGCGAATTGGCTTGTCTCCTACTCTGCCCCACCCCTTTGCTACCCCCCAATCCCATTTCTGGCCAGAGCCCAGCTGCAAGGAGGATGGAGCTTGTAGCAAAAGAAAAAGAAAACTTCTTCCCGTTGGTAGAAAGCTCAGCCACCTGTCTATAAACGGAACGTTTTCCACCAAGCCAAGGTGGAAGACAATGCTTCCAGCTCTCACAGTAGGAACCCCATACTGGTGCTGGGGAAATAGCTCCCTGATGTTGATGGTGCGAAGAGGCTGCACATCAATGCTGGGATGTTGCCTCGAGAGGAGGTGTTGGCCTTGAAGTGCTGCCTCCCAGGCTCATACCCTGCTGGAAGAACAAACAAGGAGGGATGGTTGTTTGTGTGGACAAATATGGCCAAGTTGGAGGTCTGCCTGTGGGAGGAGCCCTATCTCTTTTTATCCCTGGGTGAAGGTTGCGGGTGAGTGGGGAAGGGGTGAGGATGAAAGACATGAAACCGAGGCTGAGACTGGGAGAGCGAGAAACAAGATTCTGATACTTATCAGAAAGAGTAAACATGTTATTCAGGTTCCTATCCTGATGTGGAAACACCTGTGTTGTTTTCCCATCTATTCATTCTTTCAACCAACATTCACTGGGTGCATCAGGAACGGTGCTAGGTATTGGGATGAAAAATAACACAGCATGGTCTCTTCCCTCAGAGAGCTCACACTCTGCTTCCAGAGCTTAGCAGCAGTCATCCACTCCACCTGTTTGTCTTTTCATGTGATGTAATTTTCAAACCTTGGGTGAGCAGGTGCTGGTGAGCATTGCTCCCACGTGACAACAGTGAATCAAATGCTGATGGTTTCTAAATCATAGGATGCTTGGATTGGAAGAGAATGTAGAAATAATTCAGCCAGCACCCTTGCTTTCAAACATGGACACTGAAGCCCAGATGTACCAAAGTGCACAGAAAGTTAAAGGCGGGATAAGATCACATCTCTCAGCTCCTGAGTCCCAACCCAGCACTCCTAGTCCCGCACCTGGTGCATTCTGCCCTTGGGAGCCTTTTCCCTTCCTGCCCAACTTACTATTCTGTGGTTGAGGGATTTCATCCAAATGTGAACACAGAGGAAGTATTCATTTAGACATTTTTTCTTGCGACTACTACCCATAAAATATTTTTGGAACATAGCCTTTCCCCTTAAATAGCTCCCTAGGTAGTGAATCACCTACACCAGTAGTAGCTGGATCGCCTTTAGGATGCCAAATGCAATGCATGCCTTCAGGAGGAAGGTTTGTCTTGAAACAGGCTTTTCCTCCTGAGACCAGAAAATCCCTAAATATGCTTCACATTGCTTTCTGAATCATCTCTTTCTTTAAGCAGGTCCTATGGTTACATGACAAGTTCTAATGATGACTCTTCTAAATTACGAATTAAGGTCAAGAATGAAAACTATAACTCTTCCTCTTCCTATTTCAATCCAGGGCTACTCATTTTTAAAAGAAGCATTACAAAATCTGAGATTTCATTTAATCCAGCACACAAAGAAAAAAAAGATTCCATAAACAACAAGATTAGAGTTGAAATTTTAAGTGATTTGATATAATTTCACTTATTTGATTCTGCAACAGTGAAATGACATTGGCTAAAGAAGTGTTACAACCCCGATTTTAGGCATTCAGAATCTAAATGTTTAAATAAAGGAATATATTTAAAATTTTAGGTGACTCAGTCAATATCACCCTGCAAACTGGTGAAAATGCCTAAATTAGAACTTGATGCTCACTTCCCAGACCTTGCTATAAGCTGCATTAAATTTACGCGATTGTCTTATCATTCTTCTTCAAAGATTACTGCTGGGCAAAGCTGTATATCATTAAGCAGCATGATATCAATATAAAAATGGCACCGAATAGAAATCGTGAAAGCTCAGTACGTCTAAGTTTGGTACTTGATAAAAGTAGGTTTTAAGACAATAAGAAAAGGAAAAAATAAATACTAATGAGCCAATTCCTTAAACCTTTAAGGAAAAATCAAAATTAGAGCCCTATATGGTATCATACATGCACTCACATACTTGCAGATGAATTTTGATTTTTTAAAGTTAAAAGATAAAGATTTTCATGTGGTAGAATTTGAACAAAATCAGAGAATTAGAGGGATAATTTTAGGGTAGAAGAGTCTTGTGTATGTGTAAGAGCAAACGAAGATCTCAGCAAGTAAGTAAGCATTATATATGATTACATAAAAAATCACATTTCAAAATGCATGCACATACACATCATAACATACGTGATAGAGAAAAGACTAATATCTTTACTACATGAAGGTATTTTGTAAATAAATAATAAAAAAGATAAACACATCAATAGATCAATAGAAAACCTGGCAAAAGATATAAACAGAAAACTCACTGAAGAAGAGCTAGAAGTAACAGATGGTAAAATGGATGGTAAATTTATGAGATAATTTTAAAGCCATATTTGTAATCAAATGAAAATTTCAATAATTCTAACACATTTATCATATACTATATATACACACACATATTCCACATCTATCTTATAAAACTGGCCAACATTTTTATTTTTAATGAATATGCCCAGCACTTAATGTAAGTGTAGAAAAATGAACATTCATGCCAGCTTATGGAAATATAAATTGGAATAACCATTCTAAGTCACAGTTTGACAATAAATATAAAGACCTTAAAATGTATTCTGTATGAAGTAGGATATATCAGATTATCCTAGGGATAATACCAAGGGTTCGAGGAGATGATATTCACCACAATATCATCTGTAGCTGAAAAAAAGGATCGGGCAATCTAAGTATCCAGTAGCAAAAATGTCCAAACAAATCATGAAACGTGCACAGGATTGGAATAATACGAAGATGATACAAATCAAGCAGTAGACAAACACATTGAACTATGGAAACAATTTACAGTGTATTTCTAAGGGAAAATTTATCAAAAAGTAGATGCTGTTATTCATTTAGCCAACACATTGAGTGCTGAACTTAATTGTACAAATAATAATAGCTTATGTATATATGTAAAGAAAATACAGAACAAACATAAGGATAATAACAAATGTCATCTTCAAGCGTTGAATATGATAAAAAAGACAGTGGAAATCATCCATCATCTCACTATTATTCACTGTAATAAACATGTAACACTTTGGATATCAGAAAGTAACAGCGAAGCTATAACATGCCATGCTTTACCACATCATACTTTTTAAAACATGCCATGCTCTTTCAAGACATCATGCTATATTGTCATGCTTTTCCCCAAAAGTTGTAATATGTCATGCTTTTTATTTTGCAAAATCCCTTCTCCTAAGAGCTTAATAATAATGTTACGATGAGATGGCAAAATAGTTCCAGCTGCTTTCCTTTCCTTTTCTTTTTTTAACCAATTGCCCCAAGCCGGTTTAAGGGCTCTGATGCATGACCAGGGGTTTCAGCCACAGCTTCTTGGCTGGCTCAGAAACAGCAGAAGGAAGAATTTAAAGTGCAAGCCTTCAGAATCTCTTGGCCACCAAGTCTCCCAGCCATTCTAGGCCCTCCAAATCAAGATTCATGTGCATTCTCCGTCACACGGTGCATTTGAGAGAAAGGTAGAAGTGGGACTTACTGAAACTGAGGCTGGACCCTAGAGTCACACCTTATAAGTTGCTTGTAAGCTTTGTTCCCTCATTTTGAGTGTTCTCACACTTTGTTGTAACATCAGGTGTGGATTCTCAATACTGCAAGAGAAGAGCCATCCTCCCAAGCGATTCAACACCAAAATATTTAGATTTCTCCCCGCAAATAGATGTCTTGTTATATTATGTGCGTGTATAGGAATTATGGGATATGATTATTCAGCACCAAATTTGCCTTAGATATTACAGGAAATGTGTAAGATATGGCTCTTTTCGACAAAGGATTTATTATTTATGGTGTCAACAGGTTTTCCCAAAGCCCCTAGAAGAAAAACTTCCCATGACCTCCTTCCCGATCCTTGGGTTTCTCCTCCAACACCACCCTTCTGCTCTCACTATTTGTACTTTCTGAGCAGCCGTTTTTCCATAATTCATCGGTCGGACTTCTGTGCCATTCAACAACCCCGTGAAAGTGGTCTCGTAAAGGTCGACAGCAATCCAAGTTGTGAGGTCTGTCAGCTTCTCCATCATCCTGCTATATGTTCTCTCTGCCAATCACCTGCTACCTGCAGAAAACACTGTTTCCTTACCAGTGACTTAAATATGCGCAGTCATCAAGGTTATGTTTCAATGCTTATCTTTCCTTGTTCCTCGGTCTTCTCATGTAGACCTACCAGTTCCCTTAACCTTCAACTATCTTCTCATATTTGTGACTCCTACACTTTTGTCTCCAGCTCATCTCTCTCCCAGACTAATACAAATGTGAAATAGCTTCCCGATCCTCATCAATTCTATATTCCCATCCCCACCCTCATTCCTTACCTAATGCCGAGCCCATCACCATAATCCCCTAACTCATCTTCCTATCTCTGGCCACATGCCTATCCAACCCTCTCCTTTAAAATGATTTTTCTATGTCAGATATGGTTAGCACCCTTAAGGGCCCAAATAGAAACCTGGAGCATGTAAGAGACAGAGAGCAGCTCTCCCTTCGCACTCTTGACTAAAATCTTCAGGAAAACTGTCATGATCTATATGGAAATCCACAATACCTCTGAATAGAAAACATCCCCCTCCTGGAGTCATGCAATATCCAACCTTCATGGCCATGTGCAGGGGCTCTGGTTCTGTTCATAGGATCCCACATCAGAATACTCAGGATGACAGAACACATAAATGTTGTTTAATCCTAATACTTTAGATCATCCGAATTTCTGACAAATGATCATTTGGGTCCTGCCCAAACATCTTCACTGACTTGGAACTCTTTCTGAAAGTTTATCTCTTTAGAGTTCAGAAAATGAACTTGCTGCCTTCTTGAAGCTTTTATTTATTGGCAAATTTTAAATCTTTTGAGAGTGTTTGGAAGAAGAAAGCAGAATAACATAGTGATTAAAGGTACAACCTTGGATGATCAACAGATGTGTGTTGGAATAGTTTCACTATTTACTAAATAACCCTAGACAAGTTCCTTAATTTCTCTATCGCTTTGTTCCTTAATCTGTAAAATGGGGATAATATCATTACTCATCTTGTCCCTTTTAGGGTTCTGAGGATTAAATGAAGTAATGCTGGTAGTGATACACCACACCCAGTCCATAGCAGGGGCTTCGTAAGGCTGGACATCTGCCCTGGCTAGGTGGCTTTTTCACATTTCCTTCTACCTTTCTGTGTGCTATGTAATTGGTGGTTCTTCCCACGTCCTGCCCATATTCCTCTGTACGCGGTCCTTTTGAAATGAGCTATCTGGGGTTGAATGCGGCCCTTCAGATGTGATCTCCAGGTCTCAGAATGGTACACTTACTTACTCCAACTTGCGTCTGAGGCTGAAGAGTATTCACACAGTCCCGAATCTTGTTAGGTGTTTTAAGAACCACACGATCCCTTCAACCTACAACAAGCTTGCAAAGGAAGAAGCTTCCAGGTGCTTTCCCTGGACCTGAAGCTTCGCTGAATCACAGCTCCTCAGGCCTGCATGCATGCATTTGTGCTGGAATCCAGCACCGAGCTTAGCATTGGGCCTGTTAAATATCTTATCACTTTTCTTCTAAGGAAACTTTGGAGACTCTTCATGACCTTCAGTATAAAATCCAAACTTAGAAACCTTGTCATCTGATGTCTCTGCTCCGCAGCAGGGATTCCTGGAGGTATGTGGATAACCCTTTGCATATCCAAGCCCACTGTTAAATGATATACACAGTTGTCACACTTGTGGTCAGGCAAATATATGAAATTTTGTTTAGACTGTGAACTCCACAAGTTTTGTTCTCCCTTGTGGGCCACCATGCCTAGCACAGCATAGATAACCAATAAACATTTACCAATTTTAAGTTAGGATTTGATTCTGACACCCGATGCCTTCATCTGGGGGGAAACAGTCGGAGATGGCCCATGGCCTGCTTGGAGTTCCTGCGCATGTGCTTTCCATGGTTCCTCAGGGGCCTACGCAATCCTTTTTAAAAGCTTGTCTTTGGCTCCATAACACTCTAGGATGTCAGGCTTTGCTTTCTTTTTCTTTTTCTTTTTTTTCTTAACAGCTTTATTGAGATGTAATCCATATACCATAACATTCACCTGTTTAAAATGGATAGCTCTGTGGTTTTTGTATATTCACAGACTTACGCAACCATCACCATACCGATTTTAGAACATTTTAATTACCCTGCAAAGAAACCCCATGGAAGGGGCAGGCACTCCCCATTCCTACCCTCCACCTCCACCCCAAGCCCCTGGCAACCACTAGGTGCCTCCTCCAAGCATTTCCTATAAATAGAACCATATGGTACGTGGGCTTTTGTGACTGGTTTCTTTCACCGAACATACTGTTGTTGAGAATCAGCCACGGTGTGCTATGCATCAGTTCTTTGCTCTTCTTGACTGCTGAGTAATATCCCCATGTATGGATGGACACGCCATGTGTTTTTATCCATTCATCAGTGGCTGAATGCGTAGATTGTTTCTACTTCTTCTGGCTATCACTTTCAGTGCTGTCTGGATATAGTTCAATGAGGGTCACAGGAGAACTAGTAAAAGGTGATTTTTAAACGTGAGTAAATGATGCACACAGAGGTGCGTTTTAGGCCAGTGATGGTGCATGGTTTGTGGCATGCCTACTGCCAAGCCCATACCCTCTTCTGGGTTCTCAGATACCTTTTCTATGGAGATGATTCTTTCCATTCTTAGTTAATTTCCTTAGATTCAGTAGGTATCAATAGTGTGCTGTGGACGAACTCTGCCTAATGAAAGCTCTGTGATTGGGACTCTAGATGTCTCGGGTGCAGAGAAGGATGAGCCTATTGAGTGTGCAGGATCATTTACTCAGCTTTCAGCCTCCATTTGCTGGCATTTTACAGTCACTTCAGGCTGGAAGCAATGCTGTGTGCAGTACTCCAAGTTCATCTGTATGTGAACACAGGACACAGAGGAAAAGCATGTCAACGGCCTGACTCCTGCAGATACAGACAACCTCCCCTCCAACCCCACACAAACTTGTTTTTACTCTTCTTCCAGTGGGGGCAACATGTCAATCTCTTTTCAAACCCCACGTGGAAAAGCCTGGCTACAGTTTGGTAATAATGAGGTACTTTCTCCTCATTTATGTTATCACTTTCACCCACTTAGCCACAAAACCCCCAGTATAACCTTGTCCAAAGAAGTTGCTAAGAATGCTGGCATGATTTGTAAATCAGTTGCAAATGGTACTCAGATACAAAGTTCTTATGGGGTCTTTGTTAAAACTTTGTATTATTCTATGTGGATATAAATAGATAATTATTTATTTGAAAAATATTTTGTGGGCTCTAAAGGTAAATGCATAAACAGGTCCTAAAAGAATATTCTTTATTTTTGTAATTAAAACTATTCATTTCTGCCAATTTTTCTCCACCTATCTTTTATTTTATTCAGAGTATTATTATTATTATGATTTGCTCTACTGTAGGCAAAATTTCTAGAATAGCTCAAATATAAAATATGTATATAATCCCCCACCCTTTATTTACGCCATCAACTTTTCTCCATAAAACAATCTCATTTTATGCTTTTGTTTTCCACATTGAACTTTAGGGTACAAGAAAGTGGGGGTGAAATATCAGTTCAGATGCCTGTAATTGTCTTGGAATATTTTCTCACACTCAAAAGCCTCCGTTGTGAACAAAGTCTGATGTTCCTTCACCACAGTGATGAATGTTGACTTAGCTCGAGAAAAAACTAATTAAAAATGTTGTGGAAAATGCAAACGTGGTTGATTTAAACAGCCAAAAGGAATGATCCTCCTGCAGTGTAAACTACCTATGGAGTTTTAAAGTTCCTGGAGTCAATTACAGTTTCTAGGAACCAAACAGATGATGATCTTACTCTTGTCCGCAAATGATGAAACAAAGCTTTGGGAAAGAAATACTATACATTGCAGTGTTAGCACTGGCTTTTACAATTTTCTGTTTTTATTTTCTGATTTTTAGATAACTAAAGCCTAAAACTACTAGCTAAATAGGATGTTTTAATTCGCTATGATTACCATAAAATTCACGAGGTAGGATTCTTTTTCTTAACCTTTCTTAGTCACCTACTCCTTGCTCCAGAATTTCATTTTGGAGTTTATCAGAGCAAAATGGTTTCGCTGCGCTCTCCAGCCCTGTTTGCTGAGTTCCACAGGGTTTGCTGACAAGTTCTACTTGAGTAAATCATATTTAGACAACCGTATATTTCATTTAGGCCTTTTGCAATGACTGGGCCAAGGTCAGTTTTATATTCTACTGAAATCATAAAGTGACACTTGAGATAAACAGAATGTTTACTCTCTCCATGTGAGCTGAGGCTGATATGTAAATTTATCCTTATTCTTTCATCAAATTTGCATTTACCCTCTTAGCCAAACACTACAGACTTCCAAATCAAACAGTTTTAATGATGGTCAACTCTTTATGACCCATGGCCATATCAGAGAAAAAGAAACAGCCATTTAGATTAAAATGAAAAGCACAGCGCAACATAACTCTCCTCTCTAGGTTAGTGGTAATTGGATGAACTTTCATACAAGAGGTGTTTTGATGCTTCGCTGCTTACCAGTAATTACCACGGTCTTCTGGCTTTGTGTGTGCCTGTGATGTGCCCTTTATCTGTGAAAAACACACCATACTCACCTATCATCATTTTTTTCCCAGTCAAATAAACCAAGTACCTCTAAATAGATTCTTTGTATTAAAGAAGGATAAAAGAAAGGAAGGCATAATAGAAAGACTTGATCCTCTCCCCAAGTGAGTAACTTCTTGGCTAACTCTAGCAAGAATAAGACACAATAAATAATGACAATATACAAGGTGGAAGATGAAAATCAAAACTCGAGGTTTTGTAAGCAGTTGTCTTCCTATGAGGTGATTCTCTTTTCCAGTGTGTGCGCTCTACAGGGGTGACATGTCGCCCAGGGCAAGGAGGTGTGTCACTTGCTCACTCCCAGGTGAGCTGGAATCTCTTAGGTAAAAAGCTTCCAGTGCCCAAATAGCCTCAGGCCTGGTGAAAAAAGCCACTCCCAGCCAGCTTAAATCTCTCTGATGCAGTTAAACAAGAGGGAGCCTCTGAGAACGTGAAGGATAAAATTAGTACCTGTGTTTGCTTTCCATTCTTTTTGAACAAAGGGAGCTATTTCTGTGTTATGAGTTTGCAGAACACAGAGGGGATTAAGCAATGGGACCACACAACTCATTCCTTTCAGGCTGGGGGCTGGGTTAAACACTCAGCACGGCTCCCAGGGAGCGATAGAGCCCATGAGGTTTTACTACGTCCTGAAACTTGGGCTATCTGGGCTCTGCTCAAGGGAAATTGAACCGCACAGCCCTGCTTGTGTTGTGTTTTGTTTCGGCACCAAATGCAATGCTAGCAAGTTCAAAGCAAACGGTCTGCGAGACAGGCTGCACAAAGAAGAAAAAAGTGGCATTCTTTCAGGAGCTCCGGGATTCTGCTTCCTGTAAGGAATAAAAAATGAAGACTGTTGGCGCTGAGCCTTGCTAGGTTACTGAAGATCTCCCACTTGGAATGTCAGACACATCAGTAAACGACTTGATCCAGCAACAGAACTAACATAATTCACGCCATTGATACAACAAGACGAGTGTCTCTACCCAACTTCAGTGCTTGTCTTATGAAGAAGAAGACGAAGAAAAAGAAAGAAAGAAAAAGAGAAAGCAAAGAGGCAAGGGAGTGTGGGGGAAGGCAGAGGACACAGTTTCCTTTTCAGTGTGGCTGTCAAATGGCCATCTAATTGTGGCCGGGCTGCAGGAGAGCAGATAGCTTTTCTGAAGCCCGCAAGTATTTCTGCCATTCACCAGGCCGAAGGATGCCACACACAGTCTGTTTGTTCAACATAAGCAAACAGATTGTAAACTGGCTGATAATTTTTGTACTGACAATGTCATTTACAGCTGTCAGCCTTTCGTCTGCCTTGTTTGCTTTATTCAAATATGAACCAAGTGGACCTCCCTTCCAGCGCTTTCTTCTGCATTAAAATCACATCCATTCCCTTCCAAGCTGTCTTATCTAAAATTCATTGGAGGCCAATCAGTTGGCTGAATGCTTTGTTGTTTCCATGGAGGCAAGAAGTCTAGTGTGGACTTTCGGGGATTAGGAAGTTTCAGATTTACAGCCTTGAAGTGTGTGTTTCTTTCAGTTAGCTTCTTTTGATTGCATGGAGGCAGGACATTTAAATATAATTTTATGTCTGAGCCGTGAATCGGTGCTTTAAAAACATAGTCATTCTGGTCTGTGGCTCCATATTGCCAACACTTGGCTCTGGTTTAGTCCTCAGAATGTGCCGCCCTCGATGGGCATTCTTCCTCTGCCCCTAGGTCACGGTAGCTCCTCGGCCAACGGGCACTGCTCAACTGCACCTCTGAAAGCCTGGCTTTGATCTTGCAGCCTGTCAGGATGTCATCCACAAATCTTGAAGCCTCCTCTATTGTGAGTGGAGGTCGTAATACTTTCTGTTAAATAATTCACATTGGACTGGCTGTCTGGTGGTGGGCAGGCAGCTGCAGATGCTGCCACCTCGCCCAGAGAGTACAAGCACCGTCTCCTTAAAATGAATAAGCCAGTGGCAAAGTTGCCTACTTCCTTGCACCTGGAGCTGGTAAAGCTACCAGTTCCAGGATGTGCTTAACGCTGAACTTCAGCCTCACATTTTAAGGGCAACATCAAGAAAAAAGTGGCATTTGTTCCTGGGGATGGGGAACCTTGCTGCATTCTCGGGAAAAGAGTATTCTCTTGGCATATGTGATTTCTGGTCTCTCACTGCAACAAGGGATATCTTAAAATCATCCACGATGTACTGGGCAGTTCATTACTTACATTGAAACCTTTAAAGCATAACATCACTGGCACTCTGCTTTGACTTATGACTGCGGCAATTCGTTTAAAATGGTTTCCTAATCCTTAAAATGGCATAATGTTAATTAACCTCAGTAAGTGAATATTGAGAGTATATTATATGTAACAGTAAATTAATCACAGAAACTTTTATATATTTAGGATAATTTTAAGTTGCATCCCAACTGAAAGTTGCCAGTTTTTTCTTTAGATGTATTGCCACCAATCTTGGATATTCGTTTAGTATCAACTCTTAGCTTAGGATACATAAATTCTACTAGAGATATCAGATGAATATTACTCATCAAGTCATTTGAGAGAAGTTGGGGTAGTGTCCAATTCATTCTATGTAAAATTTGGTAAGAAGTATGTTTTTTAAAAAGTTTCAGGGAAAAGAGGTCTCAGTAGAGGCTGCTACATCAGGGAATACCCATTCTATCTATTTAGTCAACGTAAGAAACATACAACGAGGAAGCTGGTAATTTTAAGTGACAACAAGCCATGATATAATACAATAGATCATATTATTATGTGACCTAATGTGTTGTAAAGACTATGATCTGGTACACAGACCTGCTTTTTTTTTTTTTTTTTTGAGACAGTCTCCCTCTGCCACCCAGGCTGGAGTGCAGTGATGCAATCTTGGCTCACTACAACCTCCTTCTCCTGGCTTCAAGCAATTCTCCTGCCTCAGCCTCCCAAGTAGCTGGGATTACAGGCACCCGTCACTACACCTGGCTAATTTTTGTATTTTAGCAGAGATGGGGTTTCATCATGTTGGCCAAGCTGGTCTCGAACTCCTGAACTCAAGTGATCTGCCAGCCTCAGCCTTCCAACGTGCTGGAATTACAGACTGCCTGTTCTTTAATATAGAGTTTTATTAATGGTCTGGAGTCCCCATGGTTATAATGTGCCCTGCTCTCTTGGAAGGATATGTATGCCATTTGCTACAACTGAGATCTTGTTTCCCTGTGACTTCAAAGAAGCCCTTCTTGTTGAAAAACAAAACATTAGTCTTTGCTTTTTATCTTTAAGACTTTAATCCTACTCTGGTGTGTGTAGGGATAGTTAGATGTCAACCTCATGTTAATTTTATGTTCTATTGAAATTATCATAATTTTAATATGTTAATTAAAATGCAATTAATCTACTTATTAATTTTTATGCAATGTAGATGCAATATAGTTGATCAATCATCAAAGTATTTGTCTGCACCTATCCCCTACCATATAAAAAAGTACAGCACCCTTTATGTGCAATTCCAAGAAGCAAGAAGCTCTGAGTACTGGAATTTCAACATGACATGAACTGAACTGAGAATATGCAAAATCTTTGTTTATTCTGCTTGCATTTGCTGTAGATATATTTGCGTGTGATTATGGGATTGCTCCCCTAGACCCCACGGGGTATATTATTAAACTCATGGAATATTGTTCTTCTTACCTTTAAAAATCTTTAAGTTGCTGGACTTTGAAACACATTCAGACCCAAGGGTTTTGGACAGCATAGTGCATACCTGTGTAAGGTGTGTTTCACGGTGACTCTATGAAAAGCAGGTTAACACTAATGCTAGCTATTAAGACTTGTGGCTAAAAGGACTCTGCTTGGAACAGTCAGGAAGAAAATTGTAATTAGCAAAGGTAACTATAACTCTGATGATATATAAGAATAGAGAGGAACTGGAGGAACAAGTTGTTGGTACAGTGATCTGTAAGGCCAGAACTTTGACAGCATCAGTCTGAGGTTTGGCAAACAATAGGTGGAGAGAAGACAAAGAGGAAGAGGAAGAAAGCACGAGAGAAAATGGAAATAAATGTGTCATCCGAATAAGGTGTATGTGCTACTTCTCTGCACAATTTCTGCAACTCTTCTACAAGTTTGAAGTTACATCAAAATAATTTTTTAAAAAGTCAATAAAACCCCAAAGAAAGCACCAAAGAAAGTGAAGCATTCACAGAAAAAAGAATTTTGTTTGACGTTTCCTCTCATTTCCTTTCAGGTGGCTAAAGCTGAAGTGAGGAATCAGAAATGCAGCAAGAAGGGAAAATAAGAGAGCATGTAAGAATAAAGAAAAATAGATGGAGAAAAAAAGAGAAGATAGAAGGGAAGTATATTTGAAAACGATGTTTTCATGTTATCTAACTCTTCAGTAGTAGCTTACTGAACACCCCCAGTTGTGAGGCTCTGGACACATTTCTTCATCTGTGTGTGCCTCAGTTTCTTCATCTGTAAAATGGGAGTAATACAGAACCCATCTCACTGGGTTGCCATGAAAAGTAAATAAATAGAGATTCCAAAGGAAGTCTCACAAGCATCAGCAGATATTTGCCACATTTGCTATTGCAATGCTTATTGGTATTATTCCTACTGTGTGCCAGGGCTGGTGTGCCAGGAGTTTCTCATTCATTACTCTCTTTTTACTTACAACAATGCTCCGAGGTAGATACTAATATTGTTCCCAGTTTACAGATGGGAAAACTAAGGCTTAGAGAGCTTAACCAACACAGGACAAATATATGAGGACTTCCTTAAAATAATATCTCTAGGATTGCAGGGATGGAGGAACAAGGTCTGAGGGAAGGCTCAGCCACAATAACCATAAGAAGAGACCGGAGCAGGGAGCAGCTGCTGGGGCATCACATGCAAAGGTAGTGCAGGGAGCCTCTGAGGAGCCACGTGAGGGGCAGGTGAGCAGGTAAACTGAGGAATCCTCCCTCTTGCTCCTGTGCTAAGCACCCCCAGAGGATACTTGCCTACAGCTCAACGCTGCTAAGGTTGTGCACTCTTATGCTCAAGGAATATATTCCAAGATCCCCAGTGGATGCCTGTTACTGCAGATAGTAGCAAACCCTGTGTGTACTATATGACCAAGCTGGCTGCTAAGTGACTGAGGGATGGTGGTGTCTACAGTGTGGAGAAACTGGACAAAGGGATGATTTATGTCCCGGGCAAGACGAAGTGGGGCAGTGAAGAATTTCATCATGCTACTCAGAATGGTGCACAAGTTAGCATTTATGAAGTGTTTATTTCCAGAATTTTCCATTTAATATTTTCAGACTGTGGTTGACCACAAGTAATGACAGAAAGTAAAATCATGAATGAGGGGGGACTACTATATTCTGGTAAATGTCTAACAAATGGCTCTCTGACAAAAAGAGTGTGAGTGTGTGAGAGTGTGTGTGTGTGTGTGTGTGGTGTTTATTACAGATATGAAGAAGAAAATATGGGAGAAAAGCTTCTTGACATTGGTCTTGGCAGTTTCTTGTTTTTGGATAAGACACCAAAAGCATAGGCTACAAAAGCAAAAAGAAGCAAGTAGGAGGCCGGGCGCGGTGGCTCACGCCTGTAATACCAGCACTTTGGGAGGCCGAGGCGGGTGGATCACGAGGTCAAGAGATCGAGACCATCCTGGTCAACATGGTGAAACCCCGTCTCTACTAAAAATACAAAAAATTAGCTGGGCGTGGTGGCGCGTGCCTGTAATCCCAACTACTCAGGAGGCTGAGGCAGGAGAATTGCCTGAACCCAGGAGGCGGAGGTTGCGGTGAGCCGAGATCGCGCCATTGCACTCCAGCCTGGGTAACAAGAGCGAAACTCCGTCTCAAAAAAAAAAAAAAAAAAAAAAAAGAAGCAAGTAGGACGACATCAAATTGAAAAGCTTCCGCACAGCAAAGGAGACAATCAACAACACAAAAGGCCGCTATGAAACGGGAGGGAATACTTGCAAACCAGATACCTGACAAGGGGTTAACATCCAAAATATAAGGAACATACACAATCAATAGCAAATAAATACATTAATAACTCAACTAAAAATGAGTAGGTATTTTTCCAACGCAGACACATAAATGGCCAAGTGTATGTAAAGATGCACAACATCGTTAATCATCAGGGAAGTGACAATCAAAACCATAATGGGCTGTCACTTCACATCTCTTAGGATGGCTATTATCAAAAAGACACGAAAAAACCAGTGTTGGTGGGAGTGTGAAGAAAAGGGAAACTTTCTGCACTGTGGGTTGGAATGTAGACTGGTGCCGCAGTATGAAAAACAGTATGGAGATTTCTCGAAAATTTAAAACTAGAATTACCATGTGATCCAGCAAGTCCTCTTCTGGTGATGTAGCTAAAGGAAACAAAATCAGAATCTTGAAGAATTATCTGCACCCTCATGTTCATTGCAGCATTATTCACAATAAGCAAGACATGGTAACAGTCTAAGTCACCACTGACAAGAGATCAATGAATAAAGAAAATGTGGAATATAATGGAATACTATTTAGCCATTAAAAAGACAGAAATCTTGCCATTTGTGACAATATGAATGAACCTGGAGGACATTGTGCCAAGTGAAATAAGCCAGACACAGAAAAGCGAATATTGCATAATCTCCCTAATAATCTAAAAAAGTCTGACTCATAGAAGCAAAGAGTAGAATAGTGGTGATCAGAGGCTGGGAGGTGAGACAAATAGGTAGACATTGGTCAAAGGGTACAAAGTTTCATAGGTACAAAGAACTTCATAAGACGAAGAAGTTCTGTAGATCTAATGCATACTGGGGGAAATGTATTGATAACTTGGAATTTTATGAGAGCAGATTTTAAGGGTTAATACACACACATACACAAATAGTAACTGGGATAGTAGTGGACATGTTAGTTAATTTGACTGTGGTAATTATTATTCAGAGAATATGTATATCATATCATTTCATAGTACACCTTGAATATACAACATTTTTATTTGCCAATTAAATATATATTTTAAACATTATTTATTATAAATTTCATATAGCTAATTGATTCTAACGGAAGTCTTTTGTTGACTTTGCTGAAATTTTGTACTCATAGCCAACTACAAATCAATTCTTTTTTTTTTTAAGACAGAGTCTCACTGTCGCCCAGGCAGTGCAGTGGTGCGATCTCAACTCACTGCAACCTCCACCTCCTGAGCTCAAGTAGTCCGCCCACCTCAGCAGCTGAGGCTACAGGTGGGTGCTACCACATCCAGCTGATTTTTGTATTTTTAGTAGAGACGGGGTTTCACTACGTTGGCCAGGCTGGTCTCAAACTCCTGACCTCAAGTGATCCACCCACCTTGGCCTCCCAAAGTGCTGGGATTACAGGCATGAGCCACCATGTCCAGCCTACAAATCAATTCTTGACCACTCTTAGATTCTGCAAAGCGGCTGCTCACCTCAATGATGAGCAAATGCAACTCCAACATGAATGTTAGTTGATGTTTTTGTTGATTTTAAGTAGTAAAATGAAAGTGAAACAACGAAGACCCATGTTGAGACTTCATTTGACTTCATTTGTTCATCAGTGGAATGAATGGCTTCTTTGTTGAATTGGAGAACAGTTTTCAAATTCTCAAAAAATATTTCCTGAAGTATGCTCTATGAGTTTTCACAATATAACGGCTATAAATTCAGCACACTTTTAAGTTTAACCTGCTATATTAACATTTTCTCCACCGTTTTCTTAAGTCTAGACAATCAACAAAACAATAAATCAAGCTCTGATTTGCAGCTTTTGCCAGTTTCATGGTGTGAATACTCTCATCACAGATGAATTCAAACCACTAACATGAACATGGATTTGGGAAGAGGTGTCAATGGGTACCACTATTTACAGGTCTCATGAAGGAGGTAGCATTTGAATTTGACTTTTAAGAAATGTGGAACTTTGTATAGACAGAAATGGAGGGAGAGGGCATTCCTGGCAAAAGGCACACTTAAATAAAGGCGAAATAGGGAAACTGTTTTGACCTAGAGAGGCATCAAAGGGCCTATAGTGGACACCAAGAGAGACATGCAGGACCTTGGGAAAAAAAAAATCTAGAATGAGATTTCAAAGGACTCTGAATACCTTTCTTATCCTATGAACTTTCCTTTTATTCCTTTAAAGGTTTTGTTTCCTTTTGCTTTTGTTTGGTGGGGAATAATTTGCATGTTTGCATTGTTTTGTTATATCACTTTGTGAAATGGGGGACAGAAAGGAAGCAAGATGGATGGTGTGAAATGATCAGATCTGATCTGTAAGGATAGCACTCTAATATCCAGAGTTGTGCAAAGGATGGAAGCTGACAGACTAGAGGTGGGGAAAGTTGGGAAGAATTTACAAAAGTTCAGCACCAGAGGAAATGAGACTGCACCAGGCCACAGCAACAAGAATGTCAGGTCCAGTGGGCTGGGATCAGGCCTAACTTATTGCCCTCTACGTGCCTGCCCGGTAATCTAAACAGGGCCTGGCACACAGAAGGTGGTCAGCAGCATTTGCTGAAGGAAGGGATGGCAGAAACGTAAAGCAGGGAGGAAGCGGGAGAGACCTCAACTATGTTCATATCAGGAAGACACCTCTGAATAACATTAAGTTCTTATAATAAATGCAATGCATTCTATAGCAGAGTTTTAAAAAAATATTCCTAAAAACTATGTTTCCACTTAAACCAGCTCTGATGGGAAGTTGAAAGTGTTGCTTATGAGCCACAATTTTATGGGAATCTTACATGCGCTATTGAAGTAATGTGGATAACATAAAAAGATTTTTTTTGATTGTGGATCACATTATTTTTCCGGGTATTTACCTTATTCCAACTCAACTTTCATTCTTTGATCTTGCTTCCTTTTCAAGGGGTTAATAATCTGCAAACAACCAATTAAATGCATTTACGAAAAGTCCTCATTGAGAAATGCTTCTTAGGAATCCACCCAGGGAACAATTCGGGACTTTTTTTTTTAATTCAAATACTTGTTTTTCCTCTAGGTGGGAAGTAGTTGGGAAGGGTTATACGGAACTGAATTAATGCTGAATCCAAATTTTGAAGCGTGTTAGTGCCTGTAAACTTCCTTCTCTGAACATGGGTATGACTCAGTACTAAAGTACTGGGCTCCTGGGTGATAAGAAGTCTGTGTGTAGGTGACCATTGTGTGTACAGGCCCGGTTAATCATTACAGGCTTCTCTGCTTATCACCGCAGTGGGCAGACCACAGGGCCGGCAAGAGGAATGATGGATTTCTCCCTAGTTCTTGGCAGGAACTGAGCTTTGCTGGTTTTATTCTGAAACTGCCAAGAGAAAGCCCCCCACCCTTGCCCTTATCACTTTTTATTCTTCTACCTCCTTGAAATTAATGAGACGATGACTTGGTTGTGGTGACTGTTTCCAGGCCCGCGGCCGCTCAGCTAGTGTCCAAGTCTGGCTTAGAGGTGGGAGGACTGAGGCCGGGAGATGTTGGGTTTCACTACATGATGCAATGCTCTAATTTGCTGAGTCATAGTTCCTAATTTCCTGGAATCCAAGAAACATGGCCTTGATTACCCTGATTTGTATTTAGATTCAAGGGCTGGACATTTAAAGATCACCTGCCAGTCAATCCGCCTCCTTAAACTCAGATCTCCAAAGCAAGGTGTGTCATTTTACGAAAACTTTCATCAAAGTTTAACAGGCAGAAAAGTGAAGATAATCATAAATGTACCAACCAGTGATTTTTCACAAACCAAGTGCATCCCGTAACCAGCACCCAAATTGAGAGACAGAACCCGCACCTTGGAAACCACTGGCCATTTCCCTTCCAGCCAACGACTTTACCCTCCCCAAGATCCCCAACCATCTAACCAGCAGCATGGCTTGTTTTTGAACTCGAAATAACTGGAATCACATCATATTGACTCTTCTCTACCTGGCTTCTTTTCCCCCGCTTTAGCTTTACAAGATCCAACCACATTTTTGTGCTTAGAGCTCACTCTTTTTTCATTGCTGTATACTATTACTTTATGTGACTATACTATTACTTATTCATTCTAAAGGTATTGTTTTTATGCTCAGAATTTCTGGGAGAGAAATTTTTACCACAGCTCAATACATTCAGACTTTGAATCATAATTTTAATTTCTCTTTTATTATTATTATTATTATTATTATCTTTGCTGTTTCCTAAATCCAATTATTCTAATAAACTTCTAATGATTTTGTGGCTTCATCTCCCTTCTCATCAGATTCATTTTACAAACATCACCCGAGCATGGATCTGACCACATTCCCTTCCACCGAAACTTCTCCCGCTGCAGTCATTTTACCCAGGCACTTCCTGTCCTCCCTGGCTTGGCCCCTTCCTGTATCTTGCCTACCCTGCTTTAAAAGCACAGGATCTACTTTTTCTTTCTGGGACTGCATCAGCATTTCCCCAGCCCTGGGCACGTGTTCAAGGGCTTCTTCAGTCTAGAAGTTTCTTTACCCCATATACAAGTGTCACAAACTGCTAAACCATCCTTGAAGATCCAGCTCATATTATCCAGACCCAGCTCTGGTCCCCAGTTTGCTCGTTTCAAAATCAGCCCTGTAAGGGTCTGGCCCTCCTGCTTGCCTGTGAGCTAGCAGGTGGCTGAGGGCCTCGGGTTTGCTCCCAACCTCTCTTGCCTTTGCCCCCAGGTTTCTGCTCTGCGGGAATAGCCTGTATGTTCTCTACCCCATCATTCCTTCTTTTATTTTCACATTTCCTGATTACCCTCTGTCTCTTTTTTCAAGAAAGATGTCTGTGAGATGGCATGACTTTCAAGGGCTGTGTGTCACAGACTGATGAGTGAGGAGGAGAAAGCTATTCTGATGACCAGTTAGAGAAGATTCCCAACCAGGCTTGTCCTCCTCTGAAAGCTCTCACTGACTCTTAGTGTTGTTCTCCAGGAAGAATGAGGAGAAAAGCGCTGTGCACATGAGCAGCTGAAATGCCTTTAAATCCCACAACAATCCTGCAAGCTTAACGTGCTGGGAGGGGCCAAAGGGAAAAGGAGGAAGCGCAGCCGCCAGAGAGGAGAGAGAGCGCAAGGCACGGCAGGCTGGCTTGGTATCTCCTTCTATTCATGCACAGCCGTCATGGTCTGGGAATTGCATCATCACATATGCCGAAATGTCACAATGTCCTAATTTTCTTTTTCTTTTTTTTTTTTGAGACGGAGTTTCGCTCTTGATACCCAGGCTGGAGTGCAATGGCGCGATCTCGGCTCACCGCAACCTCCGCCTCCTGGGTTCAGGCAATTCTCCTGCCTCAGCCTCCTGAGCAGCTGGGATTACAGGCACGTGCCACCGTGCCCAGCTAATTTTTTGTATTAGTAGAGACGGGGTTTCACCATGTTGACCAGGATGGTCTCGATCTCTTGACCTCGTGATCCACCCGCCTCGCACAATGTCCTAATTTTCTAGCATTCTTAGTGCATAGTGTGACAGGAAAAACTTTTTCTGACTTGTGAATTTATATGAAAAGCCTTCTAATGGTAGAACATTTAAATTACATCTAGTTACACATTCAATGATTCACCTTTTCTGAAATCAATATGATCATGTAAAATCAGGACTGCCCTGAAAAATCTGCTCTTTGTCTCTGTTACTGATTGTAGAGCCGACCCCTCAGATCTGTTGATGAGACTTTCTGCATGCTTTCTCCATGACCCTGAAATTTTTTTTAATGAGAACTCTTAAGGAGAAATCAGAGTTTCAGAAGACATCAGAGTTCAGAAGAAATCAGAGCGCATGTGCTTGAAATCTAGAAATTTGCTGAGAACAATTTTATGCAGAGGAGAAAAATAAAAGACTGAATCCAGGTTGGAAAATTAAAAACTGGCCAGTTATATCAATAATATTGTCAGTTCTCAGCCCATCCCTTTTCTTGGCATGTGACCTCAAGATTGTCACCTTAAATAATAAGTTCCATGATAGTAAAAGTACTCAAGAGTTGGCTGGGATTTCTGTTGCATTTTAAACAGCTCATTTGTATTCTCCTTGTACCCTGAAAGACCAGCTCGAAAGCAGTGAAGAGCATAAAGCAAGAGGCAGCTGGAAAAAAACAGGTCTTGAAATGATAAATGTAATGTTCATGTCAGCAACTGGAATTTTTTTTGCAGTGTTACTGTCTTGGCCTGCTGACAGCATGATTTAATGGCCTTGTTGCTCCATGGGTTGACATGGGAACCATGGAAAATGCCATAAATATCTGAGTGTGGACGTGAATGGTATGTTTACACTGCGTGTGGTGCATTGTGTGACATGTGGTGACTGTTGTCTCATCCAGTTGGAAACGTCTGGAATTGACAGCCATGTTTTAGAGCCATTTGGGCTAAAACAACTCTCATGACAGACACTTTACTGCAAGTCCAGAGCTGTGCATTTTTGTGTATATTTGAGAAATTAAAGTCAGTGTTCAATGGGCCAGAGGGCCTTAACACAGTTTGCCATGTACCATAAGCCACTTTCTATCTCAGAGTCAAGACAATGTGGGATTTTTTCTGTATTCCACACAATTATGATGTTTAATCTCAATTGAATTTAGTGAGCACTTCCCTAAATGTACTGAAAGCCCAATTTTAGAATTGAAAATATTTTTGAAATAACTTCTAGTCCAATAGTTTTATTCCTTAGGCAAAGTAACAAAAAAGAAAATGGCTTATTTACTTCATGCTCCAAGACCTCCTAGGAAAGCAATGACACTCATACTTCCCTGTGCTTAGTAGATTGTTGCACATTCAAAGAAATGTGAAATCAGAGGCCAGGCGTGGTGGCTCACGCCAATAATCCGAGCACTTTGGGAGGCCGAGGCAGGTGAATCACCTGAGGTCAGGCGTTCGAGACCAGCCTGGCCAACATGGTGAAACCCCGTCTCTACTAAAAAATACAAAAGTTAGCTGGGCATGGTGGTGTGCACCTGTAATCCCAGCTACTTGGGAGGGTGAGTCAGGAGAATTGCTTGAACCTGGGAGGTAGAGGTTGCAGTGAGCCGAGATTGCACCACTGCACTCCAGCCTGGGTGACAGAGCAAGACTCTCAAAAAAAGAAAAGAAAGAAGGAAAAAGAAATATGAAATCATGTTTTAAAAAAGAAGGAAAAGGAACTGAATGAAAATTGTGTTGTATTGACTGTCAATTCTCCTGAAGATCATCAGAAAAACGTAGCTATCAAGCAAAACTGTAAGACCCACCATAGTAAGATAGAACACCACTTTGATGAGTCTTAATAGTGACTGGAAATGAAAATTAGGGTAGGGTATCAATAGCACCCTAGGATCTAAGCTGAGTGATTTCTAAGGTGTTGTTTTCCATGAAGGCAACTGATTTAAACTGCACAGAGTTTATGGTATTATAGCCTTCAATTAGCCAGGCACAGCAAGGTCAGGCTAAGAAGTCAGTCTTGCTGAGGAAATGGTTTGCCTTAATGAATTAATTGTTTAGCTTGTTTAAGGTCTTATTTTCCAGAAACAGGTATCCCTGAAATGTACAGCTCAGCTACGTGTGCTTGGTTCTGGTATTAATTAACATAGGGACAGGAAAGGATGACTAGTTTCACACAGGGTCAGGACAGTATGTTGACTTCTTTTCTCACTAGCCTCAGGTAAGTCATTTACTCTCTCTGGCTCTTGTTAGCTCATTCATTCATTCATTCTCCCTTTCACTAATCATATTTACTATTGAGTACAAATGATTCTTGACTTACAATGGCTTGACTTAAAATTTTTTACTTAATGGTGAGAAAGCAATACACATTCAGTAGACACCCTAGTTCCAATTGTTAATTTTGACCTTTTCTCAGGCTAGTAATACACCGTACAATACTCTCTCATGAAGCTGGGCAGTGGCAGTGAGCCGCAGCTCCCAGACAGCCACGATCACAAGGGTAAAGAACTGGCACTCTACAGCGTACTGTGCTGCCACATGATTTTGCCCAACTGTGGGCTGGTATAAGTGTTCTGAACACATTTAAGGTAGGCTAGGCTAAGCTATGATGCTCACTAGGTTAGATATATTAAATGTATTTTCAACTTACAATGGGTTTACTGTAAAGTAAACCCATTATAAGCCTCTGTACTTGCTAAATGTGCCCACTTAAGATATAAAGATAAGACTTGATAACTGCCCTCAAGAAACCAACAATATATACTCTTGGTCTATTTAATGTGTTACCATTATGTCAGATTCTTAAGTTTCAAGGAGCCAAGATGTACTTGGGTAATCACAGGTGATCATTTTTGTTATGCTTTCCAGTATGTTAGAAAGCAGAAAAGGCTATCTCAGTAGCCAAAGGCCAGGCCTTATGGAGACCAGAAACGTTTTTGACCACAATTCAGGCTAGAATAGGAGCTCTGGTGATCCCAAAACCACTCTGGGGGGCCCATCTCCTCTCCAGAGGAAGAGCAGTTGATCGGCTGATTAAGCACGATACAGTATGGTGTACCACAACTTACCCAGGTTTTCATAGCAGGCCAACTCATCGAGCAGCTCACAAACAATGCTGTCCCTTGATCAGTGCCAGGATCCAGTTGTGTGATACATCCATTAGATGTATCACTGAGTCCTGCCACGCTCAGCTATGGTTCATGAAACAGGTCCCATGAAATGTGTGTGAGAAAGACCTGGGGCATCTTCCTCTGAAAGCCTCTTGGGAAAGATGGACCCCCAAAGACCCATGAACTGCCCAGCATGAATATATGCTAGGTGACAGAATTATAAAATATTTTAAAATTTTAATTACATGAATTTTTCCTTTTAGAAATTGTCTCATTAAGTCTTACTTCCTTTATTGAAGCCCAAATCTTCACTAGAATCCAACGCAACTCTCTGTACAAAAATTATTATATTTATTTTTTTAAAAAGTTTTTATGGTATGAGATTTTATTGTATTCAGAGCAATTAGAGAGAATATCTAAATGAATAAACAGAAACAACCAGAGAACTGAAATAGAACATTTTTAAAAGCCTAGTCTTTCTATTTCTTTTCTGATTTTTTTTTTTTTGCTTTAATCTTGGTTTTGCAGAAGAAGCAAAATATTGTCTGTGAGGAATAGACAAATTTGTCACATCTTAATTTGATGGTAAAGAATTGCCTTAATCATTGACCTTTCTTTCTTTGTCTTGGGATCAAATTGTAACTATGGAGCCTGTTTTAACATGATGTCTGAGAGAAAAGGGTTTAATCTCGCTGAAGGTAACAAGCGTTGTCCTTCCCACGCCCAGTAGATATTGATGTGTTTGGTTTAGAGACCCATTCATCACAGCACGGTGAGCAGTCATCAGTCACACCAAGATGGGGCCTTCACCTCCCAGACTTCTAATTTACCTTGTTGAAAACTTAGAATTTGCATTGAAAAGGTGAAAACTTCTGATGTTTTCCGCATATAGCAAATGGCGACTATAGCAGTTCGTTCTTGCGCTGCTATAAAGAAATATCTGAGACTGGGTAATTTTTAAAGAAAAGAGGTTTAATTGGCTCACGGTTCCACAAGCTATACAGGAAGAATGATACTGGCATTTGGGGAAGCCTCAGGAAACTTACAATCATGACAGAAGGCAAAGGAGAAGACAGAGAGAGAGAGAGAGAGAGAGAGAGAGAGAGAGGAGGTGCTACACATCTTAAAATGAGCAGATCGGCTGGGTGCAGTGACTCACGCCTGTAATCCCAGCACTTTAGAAGGCCGAGGTAGGGTGGATCACCTGAGGTCACGAGTTCGAGACCAGCCTGGCCAACATGATGAAATCTTGTCTCTACCAAAAATACAAAAAATTAGCCAGGTGTGGTGACAGGCACCTGTAATCCCAGCTACTTGGGAGGCTGAGTCAGGAGAACTGCTTGAACCAGGAGGTAGAGGTTGCAGTGGCCAGAGACCATGCCACTGCACTCCAGCTTGGGCCACAAGAGCAAACCTCTCTCTAAAAAAAAGACACCCAGATCTCCTGAGAACTCATTATTGTGACAAAAATTTAGACTTGGGTCTCATCCCCAAGATATCTCATTATGTATATGCAAATATTTCAAAATCTGAACAAATCCAGAATTTAAAACACTTCCGGTCTTCAGCATTTCAGGTAAGGGAGACTCAATCTGTAGTATGTGCGCCTTATATGATGTAATAAGAATGGCACTTTACCTCTGTGATCTTCCTTTCAAAAAACTCATCAGCCCAGGATAATTACGAGTAAAACATTAGACAAATCCCAACCGGGGGACATTCTACACAGTGCTCCATCGCCACTCCTCAGACGGTCAACGTCATCAGTAACAAGGAAAGTCAGAAACTGTCACAGCCACAAGAAACCCAGGGGGACTTGAGAACTGAACATGCGTGGTAGCCTGGTGAGGTCTTGGAGCAGGAAAATGACATTAGGTGAAAACTAAGAAAATTAGAATGAAATATGAACCTTATTTAGTAATAATTATTAATCTGGGTTCATAAGTTGTGATAAGTGTACCACATTACGATGTTAATGATAGGGGAAACTGGATGTGGGAGGTATATGGGAACTCTCTGCAGTACCTTTAAAATTTTTCTGAAATTTAAAACTATGTTAAAAGGAAGCATTTAAAAAGTATGTGCTAAGAAAGACCCCCAAAATGTTACTTTTTAAAACAAACTTACATGATTCTTCTCACAATGCTCCACCCCTTGAGAACTGAAGTCAGCATAGTTCCCAGTCAGTGTCTTAAAACAACACTGGGGCCAGTCATTTTCCTGTTCCTGTGTTAAACAATGTTGGAACCAAGCAAAAATCACTTACCTGCTTGCTTCAGGAAGATTGCTTATCAAAAATAAGGCAGTAAATCCCTAAAATAGCTAGTTTATCAAAACCAGTATCTTTCTTATCAAGATTTGCTTCAAGACCCTTGACCTTGCAGGGCTTACCAATTGAGAACTGTTAGGGTAGAAACCCTACCCAGTCCCAAGCTACTCCCCCCGTTGCAGAAGCTACCTTAAGCATTCCTCAGGTCAGGCGCAGTGGCTCACGTTTGTAATCCCAGCACTTTGGGAGGCCAAGGTGGGTGGATCATGAGATCAGGAGTTCGAGACCAGCCTGGCCAACACAGTGAAACCCTGTCTCTAGTAAAAATACAAAATACAAAAATTAGGGTCTGATGCAGTGGCTCACAACTATAATCCAAGCTACTCAGGAGGCTGAGGCAGGAGAATCACTTGAACCTGGGAGGCAGCGGTTGCAGTGAGCCAAGATCACACCACTGCACTCCAGCATGGGTGACAGAGCGAGACTCCATCTCAAAAACAAACAAAAACAAACCAACAAACGAACAATTACTTGGGTGTGGTGGTGGGTGCCTGTAATCCCAGCTACCTGGGAGGCTGAGGCAGGAGAATCACTTTAACCTGGGAGGCAGAGATTGCAGTGAGCCAAGATTGCTAGACTCAAAAAAAAGAAAAAAGATCCCCAGTGCATTTTCTGACTTTCTCATTCTGAGATACTATCAATATTCTACCAAGGTGGTATTCTCTTATACTACAGTAAATCTAGTAAACTCAGTTTTGTTCCATTAATAGGTTTTTCTGAGGTCTTTTGAGTTGACAGTCAATAGTAATAGAGGTTGAAACAAGAGAACTTCATCTTCTCTTTTAAGAGTATCTTGGTATCTTCCAATTAGCATAATCTCATGTCAGGTAAAGCATCAGTTGAAGCAAAGTTCAATTCCTATCAGGGCAGTGTGGTGTCTAATCCTTCCACTGCTGCCCACGATGGTGATGTGGGCAGCAGGTGCTGTGTAGGAGAGGAAGGGGCTTCCATCCTCTGGGTTCCTGCTCCTCTCTGCTGTGAGGTGGCTCCAGGCTTGCATCTGCTGACAAAGTCCCGGACATGTGTCCGTTCTCTCATTAAGCCAGCTGAGTGGTTCTCCCTCTCTAGCCCAACAGAATGCCCTGAATACTGGCTTTCACTGCCAATTTGGTCTGCGGTTCAGATATTGACCTTGGGTACAGGGTGTTTACACCGACTGTAGTTGGTGTGGCCACCAGGCCCAGGAGCCGGCACCCACAGCTGCCTCTCGCATTTGCTGTGAAGCAGGCAGGCCCTCCTGCAGCCCTTCTGCTCCAT
The DNA here is from genome assembly GCF_030222135.1 of Aotus nancymaae. NCBI lineage: Eukaryota > Metazoa > Chordata > Mammalia > Primates > Aotidae > Aotus > Aotus nancymaae. The sequence continues at coordinate 3,413,168 of NW_026988412.1, read as the reverse complement.
CCAACAGCCAAGGTAGCTCTGGAGGCAATGGAGGCCATATTTCAGCCTAATCAGGCCATTGTGCCATTGCCGGTCAACCATAGCATCTCTTGTAAACTCAGGGCCATCTTCTGAGTGCTCTCCAACTAGTGTTTCCAGTTTTTGGTTTTCTCAACTTAACACCTCACCTCACTCAAGATTTCCATCCTGACCAAGAAGGTCAAGTCACAGGTCCCTGAACCCCAGCTTCCACCTGCCTTACTTTCTTCCCTCCACATGGAGGCTTTCTCCAGAGACACGAGACGGTTTCCCTTTCATGCCTGTCCAGGACTTCCTCTGTCTCACGGCCTGCTCCTTCTGGGTGATAGTCATGGTATCTGTGGCAGACGAGGAGATGGACCCTTAGATCTCCCTTCAAGAAAAGACTGGTTACCCAGCTGCGAGGAGGAACCTCCCCTAGGTCTGGCACTGCTTTTGAGCCATGGCACTCTTTTTAGGTGGCCCTTGGACAATGAGCAAAACACTGGTACAAGGCAAGGACATCTCCTCCCGACATGGGACCATTCTATGGGTGGTCTTTGTCGCAGAGCTCCTGGCTGGTCTTGCGGGGCTTTCTCAGAGCGATGCTGTGCTCTAAGAGTCCTCCCTTCCAATGCTTCCTTCTCCCCTCTTGTCCTGCTAGTGCCAGCCCCGCAGCATGGTCTGAAGGCTCCGTCTGTCAGCTCTTGCTTTTTTCCACTTTGCCATTTGCAGGTGTTGCCCTCAATAAATCTCTTCCTCTTTTACCTTCTTCTTGGCATCTGCTTCCTGGAGGACTCAAACAACTCAGTTCCCAGTCAGCAGAGCCATGATGGTACATGGCTGAGTGTGAACATAACTTATGAAAGAGCAGGTGAGAAATCCACCAGGCTCATATTTTCACATTATATTTACACTCAAGAGTATGTACTTAGCCCTCTTGAGAAAAAAAGAATCTGAATCTATGCCTGCTACCTTCCTTGTACAGGAAAATCTGCTTGTATGGTATTTCTATTTTTCTTCTTTGGTATTTGAGATATGTTAGAATCTTTAAATCTAATGATTTAGCACTTGATTGACAAAATTAATGATCTTGTGCTAAGTGAATCTGGATCACTTTCCTCTGAATACAGCACCCACCTCTCTCCACCTACTCAGGCTTTATAAACTGTATCATCGACTTCCTTTCTGGCTTCCAGTTGGGCTCAGTCAACGGAAATCACCAGCAGAAGATGTGACGGTAAGGTAGACGGAGATTGGGGAGGTGCTCTCTCCTGCCTCTGCTGCACCACCATGGTGTCTACTGAAGGCCACAGCGCCTATCAGCAGGTGCTATCTGCTCCGGGTTCTGGTGGGTTCTTCCTCCCCTGGTCCATCAGGCCCAGGTTCCCTAACAGTTCCTCACTGCAGCTTGCCCTGGGGGACTGTATCATCACTCCCAGAACTTCCCAGACCCTGTGCAGAGTTGTGTGCCTGCCAGGGCCCTGACAGACTAAAACAGAGGCCAAACACAATTTTATTCAGTTATCCAAATTCACTCAGTGTAAGGTTATTAATTTTGTCACTCAAATTTTAGATCATTAGGTTTAAAGATTCGAACATGTTTCAAATACTAAAAAAGTATAAATACTGTATAAGAAGATTCTATCTCTAGAAATGTGTAGAGATAACTACAGAAATAAAAACCTGCTTGAGCTTTATTATGGAATTATTTCCACCAGTTTCTCATAAGAAGCAATGTAGAATCTGTCAAAACCAATAATCAGTCATAGCTGAGTTTATTATAATTCACATACTCCATGAATGAGGAGGTCCAATCTGAATCAAAAGTCTTTTGGGATTAACAAATAGGATTCTTCTGGTTAATATAATTGCTTTTTGTCCTTGAATAAGTATCTCCACCCCAAATGGGATTCCAGTTTATCCCATGCATTGAAGGGTGAACTGAACAAAATGATTCAAGACAGTGTTTCTGAAACTTGTTTTTTTCATTTTTTTTTCCATATTTCCTTTAAGAAAGCTGTGATCTTCCTCCTCAGACACAATATTAATCTGTTCCTATTCATAAAATAGGGCTGTAGTTTGAGAGTTTTGGAAAAGCTTGTGTCTTATAGTCCTTGAGCTTTAAGTTATAAACCCTACATACAAGCACACACACACAGACACACACATATGCAGACACGCACACACATTGGGTGTGTATACAAATGTACACAATTTGACGCAGGAAGGGAGAACTGCTAAATCTGAAGGTTAGTTGGGGAAAGCAAGGGATCAAATGTATACAAATATATCTACATATGTGCACACACATACACAAATGTCATTTTTAAGTGAATTTGAGTTTCAGAAAGTCTGTTCTTACGCCACAGCTTTATGATTGGTTAAATTCAGTCCCGGGGTTTTCAAATGATTCTTAAATTGTTCTAATGCTTATCCAATTCATAGAGATAATATCAGGAAATTTGGACGTTTCTACCAGAATGTATAACGTGCCTCAAAGTCAAACATTTTGAACTAAATTATATGAGCTTCGCATCAGTGTCCAGTGTCCACACCGTCTTGCCCACGTGCTGTTCTTTTCAGTTGTTGCACCACCATTGTCAAATTGCCCAAGTCAGAAACGTGAGTGGCTTTCATGATTTCTCTTTCTTGTCAACAATTCCCAACAATGTCTCCAATGCGTCTCAGGTAGGTTCTTTCTCCCTCTCTTTCCTGGTCATTGCCCGGTCCTTCACCGCACTGCTTATCCATTCAAAATGCACAGCTGACCTCACCATGGTCTACTCAGGCTTGGGACATCAGCTGGCTCTGCTCTTTCTTGATCTATTCCAGGAAGAGAGCAGCAACCCTTTACCACGGGCCTGAGGAAGTCCAGAATGGCTGGGCCTCTGGTCACCTCTTCCATACTCACCAGTGGCACCAAACCACTGCCATTTCTCAACACTGCATGGCTTCCTCAAGCCCTCATGTCTCTGCATTTCTTCTACCTCCTGTCTTGACTTTCCTCCACTTGAACAGAGCCTTGTTATCCCTGATGTCTCAGCCTAAATACCATGTCTTCAGAAGCCCTCACTGACCATAGCAGGCCAAACTAATCACTGTCTCTTTTCTGCTACTGCTGCACATTTTGCTGAGATAACAGATCATATTACATGGTGGGGTAGACGTTTATCTACACTTCTTTGTTTCCCCAGGAAAGATGCGCTCCCTGAGGTGGGACCAGATATTTAACCTATTATTCTGATTCAACTCTTTTCCTGGCACCTGGTGTATGGTAGGCATCCCAATATAATGATTGAATAAATATATGAATTTCCACTTCTCTTTCTTTAAAAATACCAACTCCTTAATTACTCTTACATGTACTGTAATACAAAAGACCAAGTCATCTCATTGCATTATACTTTGAGCATTTTTAACAGATCTATGAATTAAGTTATGAATCTCCTGATGACAGGGTCAATTAGGGATAAATTAAGACGTGATGAAAGTTCTGTTCTGTTCAATCTCTAAGGCTCTCCTCAAGCTCATATTCCTTTCAGCTGCAGCGATCTCCACATATAACCAGACATGCATACATGCACACACATACACACACGTGAAGACACACATACAGAGGTACACACATACATGTGTGTATCTGTGTACTTATGAAGCGTGCAATTATGTGTGCATGCATACTTACACCCAGGCTTACCCACACGCAGGTGTGCAGACATACGTGTGTGAAAGAGGCTCGGGAGGTGCTACATATATACACATTAATGGAATGCTTAGTTTCCTCTGCATGTTAAGCCAAATATTTCACATACAATACTAAATTAAATATCACAACAGCCTTGGAGATAGGCGTTACTTAAGATACAGATGTGTTTTATAGGTAAACTGAGTCTTAAAACCATTGGAAATCGTGCCTGTAGTCAAACAGCCATCCCAGGCTGGCGCTGGGCTTCTTTGTTATATTTCAACCTTGAACCCATTGTCCCTCCAGTCAACCATTTCCTATTTCTGCATACCTTCCCCTTTACAGCGTCTCTCTCTTGTCCTCTGGGTAGCTGACACAAATCAACTGGGTAGCTGACAAGCCTAAGACCACAGGTTCACTTTTCAGTGAGAAATAACTAGAAAAAAATGATGATGAGCCAGTCAGACAGAACACTGACCTTCAGAGCAGGGGTGAAAAGACGCTTTAAAGTGAGAATGTAAGTCTGCACCGCTACCAGGATTATGGAAAGCTGGCATCGTGTATTACTATAAAAAAAGGCTGGTAGCTGAGCATTAGGAATGGAGAGTGCTAACATTTAATGATCTAAAGTTTACTTGCAAATAAGCTCCAGAATTATTGGAAAAGTCAATGTATATATATTCATATTCACACACACACGTATGTTTTATACATCTTCTTCAAAAAGTAAAAGTACTTTGATCTACATATATGTGTATACTTGCACACGAGGACACACAGATATTTCTACTTCTGAGTACTCTCAAACTCATACCCAAATTGTTTTACAGAAAAAATTGACCTAGTTTTCTAATAAACTAAAGAAAAACCTTTTCTGCTTTTGTAAATCAAATGCCAGTTCTTCTTCGAAGACCACAAACTGTTTTCAACTAAAGTAAATTAGAAGCACAAAGCAACTAGATTGTTTTACTAACCCACTCTAATGATGTTAAAGGATGTCCACGTTTTTTTGACATTATAAATTTGTCCATCAATCTAATGATGGACAGAGACAAGAGAGACAAATTCTAGAATGTATTTTTCTGTCTCTAAAGTAAATAATAATGCTAAGCAAAGCAAAACCAAAAGACAAAACTCAGACCCTGGAAGTAAATGCAAAGTCAACTTCATGATTTAGGAACATCATGCTGTTTGAAGCATTTAGGAAATGTATTTAAGCTGACTGTTAGTCTAAAGTGCTCATTCGGGAGTTAATCACTGACAGAGCTTGAGACACTCACAATGGCTCTGTAAGTTTCCTCTAGAGCCCTCCCTCCACAACAGGGCAGCCCAGCGTCTCTTGCACAACTCCCAATGACCATCCCAGGGATGAAAGAGTGGGCTGGGGAACGTGTGAGTTACTGAGGTAGGAAATGGGGATATAGTATAAGGCAGATAATGATAAGAAAAGATCTAATGCATTTCTTTTATTCTCAGAATTTCAGATTTTTGTCCTTAGCCCAACCTGTCGTAAGTATGGAAATAATACATTTATCTCTATGACTGCAGCTTTCATGGGACTCAGAAAATAGAAAAAGCCCTGGACTGGGAGTCAGGAGACAACAGTTCCAGCTCCGCCTTGGGAGGAATTAGGTCTGTAGCAGCTCTGGTCACACAATCCATATATGTTGCATTTTCCCTGTCTGTTGTGAACTAAATGACTAAAACACCCCTAACTGGCTTTGGAAGTTTTACCCTCTGATCTTCCTCCTGCCCTTCCTTTGGTGGTACCATGAGGAAAGAATGAAAACTCATGTTTCCCAAACCCTTAATTTTGGATGTCTTCCCATTTTGTGCCTAGGAGCAGCATCACCAAAAAGAATCAAGTGTCTGTTGGGGTGACAATAAACTCAGCAGCAAGGATGATGGCAAACGTTTTAGAATTACAGTGTCTGGAGAGCTAATGACAAGACAATTGAACAGTCATCCCCTTTCGAGAATCTTTAATGATTGTGGGTGGCAATCATTCTAAAGGCTTAAGCACAATTCTGTTATTTTAAACACAATACCTCAAGTCTGAATTATTTTAAAATAAAACTTCAGTATCATTTTAATAAAAGTTTAACAGTTATGTTTTTGATGTATATTATGGACTGCACATTTGTGCTCCTCCCAAATTCATATGTTGAAGGCCTAACCCCCAAAGTAATGGTATTAGAAGGGAGGGCCTTTGGAAGGTCATTAGGTTTAGATGAAGTTATAAGGAAGGGCCCCATAATGTGATTAATGGTCTTATTAGAGGATGAAGAGACCCTGGAGCTCCATCTCTCTTCACCTTGTGAAGCCACAGCAAAAAGGTGGCTGCCTGAAAGCTGATGTGAGGACCCTCACCAGGAACTGAAGGGGCCAGCACCTTGTTCTTGAACTTCCCAGCCCCTAGAACTGTGAGACATAAATGTCTGTTGTTTAAGCCTCCAAGTCTATGGTATTTTTTTATACAGCAGCCTGACTAAAGCAGTGTGTTAATAAACATTTTTCAGTGCTTACAGAAGCAGCCCCTGCCTATGCTGAAAATTACCATTTCCAATGCAACCTGAATTAGAACAACTATGTCTGTTTTTTGTTTTTGGATTTTTTTGAGACAGTTTTACTCTTGTTGCCCAGGCTAGAGTGCAATGGTGCAATCTTGGTTTACTGCAACCTCTGCCTCCCGGGTTCAAGTAATTCTCCTGCCTCAGCTTCCTGAGTAGCTGGGATTACAGGTGCCTGCCACCATGCCTGGCTAATTTTTTTGGCCAGATTGGTTTAGAACTCCTGACTTCAGGTGATCCACCCACCTCGGTCTGCCAAAGTGCTGGGATTACAGGCGTGAGCCACTGTACCTGGCCTAGAGTAACTATCTCAAATGCAGAAAACAGGCTCCAGTGAGCATCGCTGGCATCCCTGCTGAGATGAATGCATCTGCTGAGCACGTAGTTGGAACATCTTCTTGGTTATTATAGATCTTAAATATCTTCAGACAGATGAAGTAGGCCAGTTATTGGTGTGTGAACAAAGGCCCGGTCTGCTTTATCAGTGCTTGGCCTGTCCTTACTGAGGCCAGTGAGGAAAATCTCATGACTACAGCTGGAGTTTGTTTTGTTTGGGTAGTTTTAGAACCAGGTTTACATTCTTCTAAATTATACACACACACACACACACACACACACACTCTCACGTAGGTATGTATATTTGTCGTTATTCTCAATGTTATAAATAAGGATGGATCTCTGCTTTAAGATCCCTTATTCACCCCAGCTCATCTATTGCTATGTAATAACCATCCCAAATTTACTATAAAACCACACAAATCATTTGCCGTTATTATTAATCACGGTTCTGCAAGTTGACTAGACTTAGCCAGGCAGTTCTCACTTGGGATCTCTCACGTAGTAACAGTTGGACAGTGACTGGGGCTGGTGTTAGCTCACAACAAGACTCTAACAGCTGGCATCCTTGGGCCTCCTTGTCTCTATGTGGTCTCTTCATGTGGTCTCTTACCTGGGGGCTTAAGTCTTTGAAATGTGTGACCTAAAAGAGAGCACCAGGTGAAACTGTGTTGCCTTTTACAATCCAGCCTCATGCAGCACCTCTTCAGACCTATCCTGCTCATTAGAAGTGAGTCACTAAACCCAGCCCTGTTCCATGGGAGTGAATCTGATGCCATCTTTTGATGAGAGGAGCTGATCTTCAGCATGTTACTTCCTTCTGGTCCTTCCTCCCTTTCTTCTTTCCATGAGTCACAGATGGTAGAACAGGAGAAAGTCTAGGAGGTCATTGTTTTTTCATTCTGTCTCCAAAATCCCTCACCACCATCTCTGTATTTCTACGAAGGAAAAACTGAGGCCAAGCGGTTTGAATTATTCAACTCATCTGCAATAGCAGAGCCAGCATAGAACTCCAGGGCTCTTCAATTTTCTGTGGGAAGCAAGAGAATTAAGGGACCCAACTTATTCTTCCCAGTGTTGTCCAGAGGGACCGGATCAAGAGCTGATGGATTATTTCCTCTGGCTTGCCAGGCTGCGGCCAGGTGCCCAGCTATTTGTGATATTGTGGAGAGAATTTGTGGATGGGTTAAATGTTGGACAAGAGCAGTGTTTTCTAGATCATCATTCTCCAAACCTGGCAATAAGGTTCTCCCTCTCAGATGGAGTTTAACTTGCAGGATATGTATTTGGGAGAGGTTCTGGGGCTAATACCACAGTGAATACTATTGGGCATTCTGAAATGAGTTGTTCCTTCAGAGTAGTCCTGAGCGGGGCCACGCTGCAGAGTCTGTGTGCACATCCATTCAGCCACTGGACACCCGGCCCAAAAGGCCTGAGCAGGGACTCCAGGAGGCGTTCCATAGCTGACCTATTTCTGAAGGGGCTGACAATGAAGACTATCTGCCAGTGAAACTCCTAGCAGCTGAGATTAATAGTGATTTGTTGTGAATCACAAATGACAAGGCCCTGGCCCCTGGAGATTCTCGTTCAGTGGTTTGGGGTCAAGCCTGGGAATTCATGTTGCTCAAAGGCTCTGGGTGACTGCACAGGGGGGTTGCCTCATACCAGTTGGATGCTCTGAGGCTCTCTAGAGCTGAATGAGGAGCTTAGGTTCTGCGTCTAAAGACATGGCCTGGTCCAACGTCCAAATGCAGTGATCCCCAGAGGGTCAGATGCAGCAAAAGTGAAAATGAGCTTGTGGGTTATCCAGACACCCCAAGTTTGTCACTCTGTCTGGGCCATGGTGCATGATGCTCACTTCTGCAAAAGAGTGGGCAGGCAGAGCTGTTTCTTCCCCCTGCAGCTGGGAGCCCCAGCCGGCCTGCTCCATTGAACTTTCAGCTCCCTGAATTGGCTCACTCCCCTCCAGAGAAAACAGCCCTATTATAAACATACAAACTTGAGTTGGGGCGGAGGTCACAGGCTCTTGCCTAAGTCCACCCTGCAAAATTGACTTTTCTGTCAATGAGAACACAGCTCTGCTTTTACCTCTCCTGTGTGCTTTGGCAGTTTCTACTTGACTGTAAAATTTATCCAAGGAGAACTGGCATTTATCTTGGGTTCACTTGTACTCAGCAAAACTGATAAACAGATGGGGGCTGGCCATGCCACGGGTAATTTGGTTAGCACTTTACAAAATACAAATGTCATCCTTTATTTCTGCAGGGATTATTTATTGTGAATTAGGAAGTTATTGGTCTGTTTTATTCTAACAGGATCATTCACTCCAGTTAAGGGATCCACGTCCCCATTATAAAGTGGTGAGGGGTGTCCTGGGTAGGAAGAGACTTTCTGGTATTATTGGCAATAAAGGAATAAAACGGCCCTGCTGGGTTTGTGTATGCACACACAGGGCACTTATCTGTAAAGACTGAAAAAAAGGGAGAAAGAAGCAAAGAAAGAAATCAACAAGATTTGATGGGAAGCTTACAAAGGAGATCAGAATTCAGATCAAATGTCCCACCCCAGTGTCTCTGGAGTTTTTTTCCTTTTGTGTCCCTGCTAAAGGCACTGGGAGGATCAGAGACCTCATCCCAGCTCTGTTTACTTTGGGAACAATCGGCGGTGTATGAATAATAATGCCTCCCTCTGACCATGACTAATTGAATTGCAGCCTGTGGGCGGTGGGGCGGGGCTTTGCCTGGCCAGTCCATCACGGCGTTTCTCAAGTAGCCACCGACAGTGATGGATGCAGCGGCACTTCCCAGAGTGCGTCCTCGAACACCTGAGAGCAGGGGTCTGAACCTGCATTCCGAGTTTCTATTAGCTGGCGCCTCGCAGAGAGGAGGGGAATGGCGGCAGTTGAAGACAAGTTCGTTGATTAAAAGGAAGAGGAGAGGTGGACCTTTTTCCTAACCTCGTCCTCCAGCACCTGATTTTAAGCAAGTTTTATTCATGGGACAAATGAGAAAATATTCATTGAGTGGCTATGCATGCCTTGGGGGGCCGTCTCTACTGAGACCATGCCTGTTAAAGGCATTGGGCTTCGTTGGGCTGCAGTGGGAACTCTGGCTTGGAAAACAAAAAAGGCAGAACAACCAAAGATTTGTCCTGTTAGAGGATGTTTCGAAGCCAAATGAGGCAGAAGAGGAGACAAGACAAGAGAGGAGGGAAGAGAGAGATACGAGCAGTTGGAAACGGAGTCCATGGCCGTGTCTATAATCCAACAATGGATCACACGGGGACCCTAACATTTGGTCGTCCTGTTGTCTGTGCTGTGTTTACACAGTAGAACCCTGCAGCTGGGGCTCTGGGCTCAGTCGGACTTTGTTCTCACAGCATGAAGGTGACCCCTGGTGAACTACGATCCGGGAAGCTTGTGCTGCCCAGCAGTCTCTTTGGTGGTCTGGACACAGGGGAAGTCGTCCAATTACAGGGTCACTGCTTTCTATCTCAGTGGGATTTAGTCCGGGCCAAGCCCCAGATTGGCACCTTTTTATGAGAGTTGTGCATGCCACCCTGGCTCCTTTTGGTGGCAGAGGCTGGCTTAAACTCCAGGCGGATTTTGCAGGCAGATGCTGGCTTGAAGAGAGTTTTGGTTGGCCTGCTCCTCTTGGAAAGCCCTGATGGAGAGGCACCCGAGGAGCATTCCAGGGCAGGGCTAGATTTCTCCTGTATCTAAAATCGCAAAATTTTAAATCCCTCCAAACAGTTTCTTATAACTTTTTTGTTAGCTAAATATGCTTTAAAAATTATTCACAGCTTAGTACCAATAGTCATTTTACTGCACAGAAGTTTCTCAGCTTCATTCTCTCATTTAAGAATGAGATACTCTCTGCTCGTTCTAAATTTTACGGAAATAACTCAGGGTGTCTTGTTCTTATAAATACATTAAAAAAAATCTTCTAATATATTTCTATTTTATCTATCAATCTATCCATCTGATTATCTATCTATCTATCTGTCTATATCTGTCTGTCTATCTACCTGCCTGCTTGCCTACTTATCTTGGTGAATAAAATAAAACCAGGAGAAAAAGGCAGGTATGCTAAGGGAACCGCCTCTTCCTCTGGCAGGAGTAGGGTGGAAGATGTGATATACAGCTGGTATTATGAGCTGTTGCAGGTAATTTCAAATCTATGCATAAAAATGATCTCCCCAGTATGTCCTGATTCCTAACCCCACTTGACCAAATGAACAATAAGATATTCAAGGAAAATAAGTAGTTTCCTGGTGCCTGTACCAAATGTGAAATATTTTCAATCCCTCAAATCCAGGCTGTTATAGCATTTTAGTCTCTGGTTTTCAATCCCCAGCTCAACCTACTAAACAAACATTGTGACCACCCTGGCATGGGCCACACTCCTGGGGTTAAGATATTCCACCTAAAATCCCTTCAGTCTTTCTTAGCTGATATTCATGGCCACTATTCTTGTGCTTTGAATACCAAACAAAGGGAGATGGAGCTGGCTTAGCTGCTGCACAGGGAGGGGAAGGAGTGGTAAGAAGATGCATTTACCCCTGCGATTTGTCTTTAGAAAACAAAGATTTCAAACATTCACTCAGAAGCCAGGTTCTACTCTTTATTATGAAGCAGCAGGATTTATTAAGAGAAAGCAGAAACCAGTGTCATTTATGGAAAGACTGCTGAAGACAGCCTATCTGGGCCCTGAAGCTTACCAAATCCTCATAGTCACCCTCCTTGAGTTCAGATGCATGGAGGAAAGTTGTGTCTTGCCGTCGAAGGGGCTTTGAGTGGGACAACCACATGGTATCTTCACCACCCAAATAACCCTATTGTAACTTCATGCTTTGGATCTAGACGGCATCTATGTATACATACCCACTCCTGCACTGCATTGAAACAAGGCTCGAAGGAGTATTTAAGGGGAAAATGATTAGGATATAGGGTGAGGAGAGTTAAGGTGGAAGGCAGAGCATTCCAAGAAGAGGGTAGACAGTAACTCAAAGACAGAACAGGAATCAAAGGCATATCCCTATCCCTGCACAGTTGTCACTGGGGCCAGCCTGAAAAGCTGTGAGCAAGGCTGAGCTACTCCTACCAACTCTTAATGCTCTAGCAGATGAAACCAAGTTACAAATCGAAAAATTATTTTTGGTTAAAGTCCAACTTTTTTTGTTATTAGTTATTTGAGATAACTGTGAAAGAATGACACTTTATTATGCTTCCTGTGGGCTATGCACTAAGGACTTTCAATCTTTCACATTCATGTTAATCCTCCCAACAATCTAGAAAGTAGATGCTATCATTTCTACTTTAGGCAATCGAGGCACAGAGAGGTCAAGTACATGCCAGATGCTCTGTCCTCTAACAACCCAGGGGGCTGTCCTCAGGACTCTGAATGCAACTTTAACAGGGACACACTGCCCTCTGACCACTGGGATGGGTGCATGAAGTTTCTGAAAATATTTATTCTTCACACTTGAAATACACTTAAACTAAAGAGTGCTTAGTGGCTAGCAGAACTTGAATACAGCAAAAAGGATAAAACTTTTTTTTTGAAACTGCTAAGATTCAAATGGTCATATCCTTTTCACGTAGTAATTCGACTTTGGCATGTTCCTTCTATTGAAAAACACACAATTTTTCAAAGATCTGTTCAACGACAGTCATTGCAGTTTATATGAGACAGAAATGTTTCGAAGTTTCTTGAAACATTACAAATGTCCTTCCAAAGAGGATCGTTGAGATAAACTATTTTATATGCTAGATGTCTGCTAAAAGTAGTAAGATACATCCACTTAGCCTAAAATAGAAAATTGTCCAAGGTATTTTAAATGAATAAAGAACCATAGGGAAACATTCCAATTTTATAAAATAACACTTTTATAAAATAACAAGCACATAGGGCTAACCATGGAAAACATTCTGAAAGCAAATTCTCCAGTTAGTCAGTTATGGTTACCTCTGGGGTTGGGATCAGGGAAGATATACACCGTCTATGCCATGTTGGTCTTTATTCTTTATATCTTCATTTCTTAATGAATATGTATTGTTAACAGAAAAAGAAAAAATTCAAAAGTTATTGCTTAGCTCAGAAAATACCCAGTGATCACTGCTGTCACCTAGCAATCATATTTTAAAACAACTGTGTGCTGTGAAGTTATATAAGTTAGGTTAATAGAAATTTTCTTATTATTCAAGAGAGCAATCATCCCTGCTACTATTTATTCTCACAGCTGTTTCTGAGCCCTCTTCCCCACTGCTCTAATGTCTTTAATTAGTAAAGTCTACCTTCATTATTTATGAGTTCTATGTTTGTGAATTGGCCTATTCTCTATAATTTGTTTGTAACCCCCACATCAGCATTCATGGCCCTTTGCACCCATTCACAGATATGCATAGTGTGGGCCAAAAAGTGGAGTCATCCAAAGTGCCCATTCTCAGATGAGGTAGAACAAGCTCCTATTCTGCCTTCTTGTTTTAGCTCTGAGACTATAAATGAGTGTCCTTTTTGTAGTATTCAGTGACAAGATTTTTTTTTTTTACATTTTTGTGCTTTTTGATGGTAATTTTGCTATTGAAAATGGCCCTCAAACATGGTGCTGAAGTACTGGCTATTGTTCCTAAGCCCAGGAAATCTGGGATGCTCCTTACAGAGAAAACTAGATGTGTTAGGCAAGTTTCCTCCAAACTGCTGTTTGCCATGACTTCATGGTAAATCAGTCAACCCTATATAGGAAATAAAGTATCTTCCTATTTAAGCAAGTGGAAACACTTATAAAACAAGGCTCTGTAAGTATCCATTGAGAAAATGTTGTGACCAGAGGCTTGCAGGAACCTAACTCTGTATTTCCTCTAGGAGCAGTGGTTTGCTAGTACAGTGTTCACAGCAACTTCATAGAACATAACTATAGTGGATGAGGGAAATGGATTGTACTTTAATCTGGTGGCATCATCACAAGTGGGCGGTGTGGAGCTTAAGTCCCACCCCGGTGCATTTGTGGACCTGACGGTCACACTCCAGGGATGCTAAGCCAGAATCTATCCATCACAGGCAGGCCAGTGGGAGCTGCTGAGAGTGCTCCTGCTGGCTACAGCTCGGCCAATGCCAGAAGATTTGCCAAACAGCACACTGGGAGTCAGAGTCATCATCAGACTGCTGATGACATCAGTGATACTCAAGATAAGAGAAAATGTAAAGATGCTCGACCTCCCTGGAGGGTCTATTAGTCTAGCACAGCCCATTTCCATGCTCTTAGGAGTGGCTGCCAAATTAAGCTGGTGCCCGGCACTGACAGGAGGATTTCTGGGTTCCTGGGCAGGCTCTTGGGATAACAGAAGCCCCCTGGAACATGGTCATGCCTGCCTTGAGGGCTGCACCCTGCAGCACAGAGGTACAAGCACCTAAAAAGGCAGTGAGCTGTGTGACCTCAAGAAAGGCCACAGTGGAGGGAGCAGGAATTGTCTTGGGGCCACTTACTAATTACAGGGGAGAAAATGGTAATGAGAGTCTGCTCTGAGACTTACTCTTACTATGTAACTGCAGCTAACCTTCACCACATGAAACTTTCAGGAGGCCATGAGGGTTAAGCAGAAGTAAACCAGTTTTCCTCACTTGGCAGCCCCCACTTAGAGAACTAAGGCATCTCTGGTCACATCGTAGCCTTGACATCTGTCTTCCCATCCCCGATGCAACATATCTGAAGTTAATGAAATAAAATTAAGCAGGCAAAAAGTTTCTTTCCAAAAGTCCTAAGACCCATGTAACTGGTTAACCAGAAACAGTCTGGGATTACTGGTAAGAAGTAAAGATGAGTTTGCTGAGATATATACAGTACATTTCCCCCACTACCCACAACCTAATGCCACATGAATTTACTTTACTATCCCACAATAGAAACATATGTATTCATTTAGATACTGATCATATAAATTTATATAGGATTGCTATCATTCATATACTTAAAATCAAGTAACCCAATCTTAACTAATTGCCCTAAAAAGAAAAAGAAAACTTGTTACTAAATGAAAATTCAAATTATAGTTCTCATTTCTGTTAAAAGACTTGAGTTGGCATCTAAATTCAGAAACTTCCATGGATTTCCAAAGACCCTCAATGGTTTCATTTGTGTTTCCTCTCTAGTCTCTGCTACGGCTAATGAAAATCGAGCCTCTTTTCATAGAAATCCCATCTGTCCACTCCTACTCCAGCTCCTGTTTTAGGCTCAATCAGATCAGCTTGGGGTGTGCTGGCAACCTGCAGGGGAAGCTGTGATGCACTCTCTCATCTCCTTTCAAGGTAGGTCAGGACCCTCCAGCTGCTGGAGGGTCCTTCAGGGAAGCCTCAGCTATGTGAAGCCCCTGGCCTCAGGTCATAGCCTCCCATGTCAAACAAGTGGTGGCTGTAAATGACTTCAAGCCTCGACAGCTTGGCCAACTCGGGATGACCCTCAAGGACCCTCCCAGCTCTGGGGCTGCAGCTAGCTTGTACCAATCTTTTCCCCATTCATATTTTTACTTATTTTCTTCTCCCCGTTATTTGTAAAATAGGCAAAATAAATATTGAATTTTGTGGATGATAACCTAAGTGGTAGTGATTTTTCCCTATTAGAACAAGTTACATGCACTGAATTCCTGGCAGTGTCCATCCTGCTCTGACTTTGCAAAGCCAGCAAGTCTCCCTGAGGAAGCCTATTTCCAACAAGGGCCAAGTCTCCCTTTATTGAATATTTGGATCACTGGGCCACTACCTGATATGACAGAAAGTATATTTGAGTGACTGAATTCTTTGGGTCTCTTCTAATTTTTCTAGAAATTCATCCACTTTACTGACATGGGAATAGACAGCAAATGCATACACTGCTCTGTAAGTAAAGGGTCTGGGCTGGAATTGGTGCAGACAGCGACTCTGAGGCCTGTTTCTTTCTTTCTGACATTTTGTCTGTTTTCTCCAATACTTAATTGAACAATTAGCTTTCTTTTCTTTTTTCCCTCTGATAGTTTTCATTTTCTGTTTTGGACTAAAATATTTTTATATTATCATTTATATATTAGGCTAAATTTTATGATAGCTTAACATTTTATCTTAGAATTTTTTCACACTTTGAAATAATTTCTACATTTATGTTCCATGTAAATTCCACATTTAAATGTTGGTGTCAATTATTTTCTGTGGGATTAATTTTCCATAACAACATGTAAAATGCTTATAACACATGTAAATAATACTTTATGGATTATTTGTGATAAACAGTGGTTATTACATAATGATTTGTGTTTTAATAAAAATAATTGTCAATTTAAACAGAAGACCCAGCAATTTCATTCTTGTACCTTAAAAAACAACAGACAATATGAACGTCAATTAGAACATTAAATATTGGCAGTATAGCGTTACAGATAAGGTTTCCTTTTTAAAATTTTACACTTAAAAGTCTTCATCTATGAGTTTATCACTCACAGAATCTATTTAGAAGTACAGGCTATTTTAGATGTTATTAGATTAACAAGATTGATTGCTGCGCTAATTCCTTAAGTTAAAAAGTAAAGTTATTTTACATCCATTGTCAGGACTGTTGTGATATACTGACTTCACTAGACCATATCTTACGGCTACCTGCTAGAAAAATGTCATAACAAATACGTAATTCACCTGTCCTGGGAGTCAAGAATGTTAGAATAAAAATAAGTAAAAAATCAACATGCAAAGTTGTTAGTGATGTAAAGTGTTGAGTCTGAGATGGGACATCTTTGCTCGCGTCACAGTTTCAGCAACTACACAATGCATGGCAACCAGCAACCCCTCGGTATCACTCATAGCATCACTGATCAAATTATGAAAGAGTGTTCTTTTCTTCTTTTCTGCCTCTGTTATTTCTAATTGGCATGTAATAATCATACATACTTATGAGACACAGAGGTATATTTCAATACATTTATGCAATGTGTAATGACCAAGTAATCACTATATACATCATCACCTCAAACATTTTTCATTTCTTTGTGTTAGGAATATCGAAAATCTTCTCTTTTTAAAAATATATAATAAATTACTGTTAATCATATTCAGCCTACAGTGCTACAGAACACTAGAACCCATTCCTCCTATTTAGTCGTAATTTCGCGTCCTTTAACGAACCTTTCCCTATTCTCCCCTTCCCCTGAACCTTCTCATACTACAATAACCTCACTTCTATGGAGTGTTCTTTACTCACTTGCAAAATGTGGCATGTTTGCAAGATTCTGTGGCACAAAGTAAACACTCAATAAAGGTTAGCTTCTTTTTTGACTTTTCATTGGAGAGGAAACACTCCCTTCTAAATTTTCGAAATTAACAAAGTTTTTAAAAGAGAGTTTTATACACAGAACAACACTTGTTTGACATATCCTAATAGGTAGGTTAAAAGCCAAGCATTTATTTTCAATCTTTTTTTTATTCATTGAAAACACAAGCATTTGCAACTCGAATGTCTATCAATAGATGAATGAGTAAACAAAATGTGGTGTATATTTACAGTGAAATATTTTTAGCCTTAAAAGAAAAAAATTTTGATAAATACCTTAAGATGATAATTTCTATGTTATGTATTTGCTACTACAATTAAAAATTAAAATAAAAAATTGACCAGAAATTGATAGAATCTACCCAAAATGTTATTAAGAAAACGGGAAGGGCAGTAAGACAGAGCATAGTTGAAGCAGAGATTGAAGGTTAAATAGAACACTTGCATGTCTCTAAAATTAAAAAAAAAAAAAACTCTCAAGCATTTTCTGCATACCCATGATGTGTTAGACTCTGAGGGTACAGCCCACTGGTAAGCAGGCAATATTCCCATGTGACTGGAGCATCGAATATGGAAGAACAACAATAACTTTCCCAACAAGTGCATGGAGAGGGAGCTTTAAAAATAAGGAAGGTTACTCAGAAACCGTCCTTGGCTACTATGATTGATACAATCAATAAGCCCTGTTCCACTCTGCCTTAATCTAACCTAAGTAACCCCAATCCTTTCCAATGCCATTTAGTATAGAATTTACAGGAGGTCAAAGTTGGAAGAAAACTAAGAAAGCATTAAATATCTAGCACAGGCCCTTCAGTCTATGGATGAGGTGGCTGAGCCCCAGAGCAGGGAGGCGTTTACCAACAGCAGCCCAGGCATAAGCAAGGCAGAAACAAAAGACAAGGCCTCTGACTTCCTGTCCCGTGTAATTCCTGCTACTTTCTTTCTTTTTCTTTCTCAGTTCCTCGAGCTTCTCCAAGATCACACATCCCGGTCTTTCTCTTTGTCTGGAGAAGTTTATTTTGAAACGAGAATTCTCAACAGTCATAACGTTTATTGAATGAATGGATGGATAATTTAAATTGAACTGCTGAAACAGGTAACTGTTTCTTAGAGGTTGGGCATAAAAATGTCCAGATAACAGATTAAGAAACATGAATTATTAATAGATTTTTTTTTGTAATTTTCTCAAAATAATAAAAATTAGTCTGAATTTAAAAGAAAAAAACAAAGACAGAAACAAAAATATGTTGTAACTGCAGTTCCCACAGTTTTTGATGCTGGTCTGAATTCACAGACAGGCCCTATGAAGCCGAGGTCTTTCCCCGGACCCTGGAGCCCACTGTGGCTGTTGGGCGAAGCAGACCGGAGTTTCCAGGATTTAACACCCGCTTGGATCAGCCCTTTGCCAGTGTCAGATAGGAGCTGGTGGATAAATGCCCCTACTCCCTCACTCCCTCACTCCTCAAGCGGGATAGCTCTCAAGCATGTGTTCTGTGCTGCCCCGACAGGTCCCCAGTGGAATGAGGCTCCAGAGGCCCACAGTGATAATTTTCATGGTAACACTCCCTGTACTAGCCTTTTTCCTTCCTCACGCACCTCCCAGTCCTTCCTGGAGCCACCTCCCAAATGAACAATTGGACTTGAATTCTGATCTCAGGAGAGCCCGGATGTGATATGTAACATTCTCTCCTCAACCAGATCCAGATACAATCATTTTCACAGTGGCTTGTAAATTTCTCTTGCTAAAAGCAAAGCAGCCAGAAATAGTGGATACTTACAGACACATAAAGGGAGAGTATCTCAACTCTAAGTTTCCAGCTGCTTTTATTCAAACATCTAGTCCCGGGGTTTCCTTATTTGAACTGGTTTACTCAACCCACGTATAGACACTGAAATCCCTGCCAACCCAGTTTGCATGACAATTTCAGGTCTGTGTACACTCCATAACTTAACTCCCCTGTAAAATTTCCACAGGGAAATCAATGTCTGCCTGTATATTTATTTGTTTGTTTTTTGAAGTCAGGTGGGCTGTCTGTGTTTATCAACTTGGTCTGGCTTGCATATATATTGCAGATAAGGACAAATCAGGATACTACTCAGAATGCTTTCTTTATGGATGCTTTCTCGCTTCTTAATATTTCCACAATTTGAAGAGAAGCAGAAAAGAGAGACAAAGAGAGGGTCAGTGTTATGGTGGTGGTGGTGGTGGCGGTGGAATATATTACTAAAATTTTCAGCAGATATTTTTACCTTAAAAGGAAGCTCACTGTTATATAAGGGGAAGAATAAACTTTCTTTTCTTAAAAGAGAATGAAACATTCCTGCCCTTTATTTCAAATAATATGAAAGGAAGGAAATGGTAGAGAGAAGATATAGGTTGGATTGCACACTCAAAATAGAGTGACCAATTCCCATGACATCAGACTATGAAGCAATCTCTAGGATGGGGCCCCTCATGCCACATGGCAGGTGGCTGATGCTCCGCTGTGCCACAGTGGGGGGCAGGAACCGAAAGTGTCAGATACTCCAGATTTTTTAAAATTTATGATTGACTCATAATAAGTGTATGTATATATGGGGCATAGTGCAAATGCCCCAGCTCATCCCCCAATCTGAGCCAGATAATGTGCCCAAATAAAGAAAATGAAATGATTAGGTCATTTGTTTACTCAAGAAACATACATTCTAGTAAAGAAAAGAAAAATCTGTGCAACTAAATGTGTCAAAATAAGATAGGACAAACTAAAACAGTAAAGAAATTTAAAATATGTATATTGTATTCAGGTAGCACAGAGACAAGAAGTTGAATCCACCTAGAGAAACTGAAAAAGGTTTTTGGCAAGGGTCTGTCCTCTGATGGGTTTAGAAGGATGAACAAGAGTTGGCAACGTGGAGAAGGTGGAGAAGGGCATTCCAGTCCTGCCCTTCAACCTAAAAATGATAGAATGACAGAGTAGACCCTGTTTTTTTTTTTTTTTTTTTGTTTTGTTTTGTTTTGTATAATAGTGTTAGAAAATAAGAGTAGAAACCTCAGTATATCTGAAGTTTTGAGGGATCATAGTAAAGATAAAGCAAAATGCAAGTGGGGAGTGCTACCCAAAGCAAAGGCGGGGGCTTTGTTGCAAGCTCATTTTTAGAGCTCCAAGCTCTGAAGGATGGACAGAGGGGTGACAAAGATTTGCCCATGGTCTTGTCTTGAGCACCTGTTCCTGAGCAAATTGGAGTTTGGTGACTAGAGTGTCTGTGTTATGGAACATGGCTTGCCACAGTTTATTTATTTTGGGAGTGATGATGGTTTTGGTCTCATTTTTCAGTAGAAAGACACCCAACTCTGCAGACAGGATCTGTTACTAAAAGCTGGCTCATGTATGAGGGTAAAGTTAACATCCTTAGCAGGACAAGTGAAGAGATCACTTCTGTGACACAAGAGTGAGCTGTTATGGGAAAAAAACCAAACTGAGACTTTGAAATGAGAATCCAGTTCTTCTACATGGCGGACACGCTGATTAGAAGAACAGAGAATAAACGCAGGAATGAATGAGCTGGGAAGCACGAGCCAGGGGAAAAATGAACACAGAGAAGGCATAAAAGAAAGTTTAAATGTGGAAATGGATCCAAAAGATGCAAATTCCTTTAAGAAGGAGACACAAAGGAAAGAATGGAAAAAATAGACCTTGTGGAAGGCAAAAGACAGACAAGGAGATAATGCAAGACGTTTTTCCAGAGTTTAACAAGTTTTATGAGAGTAAAACAGTAGGGATGAAAATGGAGGAACACTCCACTTTAAGGGAAACTGAAGGACGCCGAGTCAAGGGTAATTCCTAAAGTCTTCTAGAAACAAAAACAGACTGCCTACAGAGAAAGCAAGAAACTGAAGATGAGGTAACAATTGCGCCAGAGTTCCAGAATTTTCTACCTACTTGACAGTATAATTCAAGAGCTAAACAGTGAACCAAACAAGCAGAGACAAAGAGGGGAAACAAAATGGGACACAAGAAATGCTAAGGAGGAAGGTCTGTTTAATGTTTCAAAAAGAACCAATACCAAGGCAGAGCTAAAATCCTACAGAAGCTCGGATCCATAGAAATATAACGTGGGTCAAATCTGTAATTTCAAATTTTCAATAACAACTTTAGAAAAGGAAATCAGGCCGGGCGCAGTTGCTCTTGCCTGTAAACCCAGCACTTTGGGAGACCACGGCAGGTGGATCGCCTGAGCTCGGGAGTTTGAGACCAGCCTGGCCAGCATGATGAAACTCTGTCTCTACTAAAATACAAAAAATTAACTGGGCATGGTGGTGTGCGCGTGTAGTCTCAGCTACTCAAGAGACTGAGACATGAGAATCCCTTGAGCCCTGAAGGCAGGGGTGGCAGTGAGCCAAGATCACGCCACTGCACTTCAGCTTGGGCTACAGAGTGAGACTCTGTAACAAAAATATAATATGTTTTATTTAAACCAATATATCTAAAATATTATTTCAAGACGTAATCAATATTTAAACATATTAATGATATATTTTACGTTTTTTTCTTAAGCCTTTGCAATTTGGCACTCATTTTAGACTTAGAGCACCTCTCCATTCAGACTAGGCATATTTTGAATATTCAGTAGCCTACTGTACTGGTCAGCAGTTCTAGATGACCTCAACAAGTAGCAGGCATGAGAAGAAGGGAGGAAAATTGGAAAATTAAGTTCTGCTGAGGTTTTCTTTCTTTTTTTTTTCCCACAATCATAGCTCAATGCAGTCTCAGCCTCCCACCTCTGCCTCCTGCGTAGCCAGGACTATAGGTGTGCACAACCACCAAACCCAGCTAATTTTTAAACTTTTTTGTAGTGACAAGGACTCACTCCGTTGCCCAAGCTGGTCTCAACCTCTTGGGCTCAAATGATCTCCCACCTTGGCCTCCCAAAGTGCTGGGATTATGGATGTGAGCCACCATGCCTGGGCTGCTAAAGTCTTACTTGGGAGAGAAAACTAATTCTAGACATTGATAAAAATAACATTATAGTCTGTTTCAACACAATATCAATTATTATAAGAGTAATCACTAAACAGGGAAGAGGAAAAAAAGAATAGTCACTAAATAATAGAAATTATATGTATAATTTCCACAACACTGCAAAAAAAATAAGAGAACTCGATAAATCCAATAATAGCCTGAATGTACACAGTGAGCACTGTAGAAAGAAAACTGAAAATGAGATGACATGGATGCATCCAGATAAATCAGTAATCACACCCAATATGAACTTATTGGAAGTCAAAACATGCTTAGATTGGATTTTTTAAAAAAGAAATAAAATCTGGCCATGTCTTGTTACACACACACAGACACACAAACTCACATGTGCACATGCAAATGAGACAAATAAAGAGAAATGTTGAAAATAAATAGGAAAAAAGTGCAAAACATACACTAACAGAAAAGCAGGTATTACTGACACCAGATAAGTAAACAGTATTTAAACAGAAAGTCTTTAAAAAGCAAATAATCGTTTATATTGATAAAATGAACAATGTATCAGGAAGATGTATTACTCATGGAACTTTTTAGGTTCAAATAATATAAAACAAAACTGAAAAATAGTAAGAAATTTCTGTTTCTGAAATTATAGGTAAGAAATTTTAACACATTTTTCTTGAATTCAACATCAAAATATGGTAAAGAAACTATATATATTCCCATTCCTGAATATTTAATATGTATCTTAAAAAAGGATTTCCTCACAATGCCATATGACTCTAAATAAAATATTTAAAAATTCTTGAGATTATCTGCTGCCTGACAATTTTTAGTTGTCCCTAATTGTCCAAACATGCCATTTTACAGTTTGTTTGAATGAGGTTTTTTGTTTGTTTGTTTTTGTTTTTGTTTTTTTTTCCAGAATCTCACTCTGTCCCCCAAGCTGGAGTGCAGTGGCATGATCTCGGCTCACCGCAACCTCCACCTCTTGGGTTCAAGTGATTCTCCTGCCTCAGATTCCTGAGTAGCTGGGATTACAGGCGAAAACCACCATGTCTGGCTAATTTTTGTATTTAGTAGAGACGAGGTTTTGCCGTGTGGATAAGGCTGATCTTGAACTCCTTCGTGATCTGCCTCCCTCGGCTTTCCAAAGTGCTGGGATTACAGGCATAAGCCACTGCACCCAGCCCTTTGAATGAAGATTTTTAAGAGGCTACTAATTGTCTATATTTGTTTTATCTTCTAAGTCTCTTTTCACCTGAAATTGTCCCCTTCTCTCCCCCCTTCCCTATCTCCCATGAGATTGTGTTGTTGAAGTCACTGGGTCCGCAGACTGTCACAGTCTGGGTTTACCTGACTATGCCCCATGGTGTTATTTTACCTGTTCCTATATCCTTGATACATCCAAAAGGCTGGAGATTGGATGCAACAACCTTATTAAGTACATTTTTTATGTTTTTTTAATTTTTGCAAGAATTCTTCATAACTGTGCTGTGTATTTCATATTATATCATGCCAGAACTTACCTAATATCCAGTTGTGACATTTTATGAATCCTAATACTGGCTAACGTGTTCAAGTGGGAATTTACATTTTGAGGAATGTGAGGCCTTTGATGCTTTTGTGTTTTACGTATTTTTAAGAAAGAAAGTGGATATCAACATTGAAAACTTTGAAATGACACATACCCACCCCTAAATGAAGTTAAAACATACTAGGAGAAAATATTTTCAAAATGTAGGACAAACTATCTAAGATATAAGTAACTGCAAATTAGTAAGAGAAAGAAAAACAACTAATAAAAAAGTAAGCAAAAGATGTAAATAGGCTATTTATAGACAAGGGAAAAACAATTGTTAATAAGAGTATGAAAAAGGCTCAGTTTCAATAATCACGGAGCAAATCAAAATGCTAAGATACTATTTTTATCCTGCCGTAAATTTGCATAGTTTTTTTTTTTTTTAATTGCATTTTAGATTTTGGGGTACATGTGAAAAACATGCAAGGTTGTTGCATAGGTGCATATGTGGCAGTGTGATTTGCTGCCTTCCTCCCCTTCACCCATATCTGGCATTTCTCCCCATGCTATCCCTCCCCAACTCCCCACCCCTCCACTGTCCCCCCCACTCCCCCACAACAGACCCCCGTGTATAGTGCTCCCCTCCCTGTGTCCATGTGTTCTCCTTGTTCAACACCCGCCTATGAGTGAGAACATGTGGTGTTTGATTTTGTGTTCTTGTGTCAGTTTGCTGAGAATGATGGTTTCCAGGTTCATCCATGTCCCTACAAAGGACGCGAACTCCTTGTTTTTAATGGCTGCATAATATTCCATGGTGTATATGTGCCACATTTTTCCTGTCCAGTCTATCATTGATGGGCATTTGGGTTGGTTCCAGGTCTTTGCTATTGTAAACTGTGCTGCAATGAACATTCGTGTGCATGTGTCCTTATAGTAGAACGATTTATAATCCTTTGGATATATGCCCAGTAATGGGATTGCTGGGTCAAATGGAATTTCTATTTCTAGGTCCTTGAGGAATCGCCACACTGTTTTCCACAATGGTTGAACTAATTTACACTCCCACCAACAGTGTAAAAGTGTTCCTATTTCTCCACATCCTCTCCAGCATCTGTTGTCTCCAGATTTTTTAATGATCGCCATTCTAACTGGTGTGAGATGGTATCTCAATGTAGTTTTGATTTGCATTTCTCTAATGACCAGTGATGATGAGCATTTTTTCATATGCTTGTTGGCCTCATGTATGTCTTCTTTTGTAAAGTATCTGTTCATATCCTTCGCCCACTTTTGAATGGGCTTGTTTGTTTTTTTCTTGTAAAAATTTGCATAGTTTAATGATAATCATTCATTCATATTTTGACAAATATTTTTGTGTCCTAAGCTTATATCAGTCCTAATTCTAACCATAGCTGAGAACAAAGTAGATTCCCTGTCCTTAAGAAACTTGCATTACTGAGTAGGAAATAGTCAATACATAAACAAACATGAGAATAACTTAATTTCAGATAATGACATTTCTATTAATAACTAAATAGCATCTTTTAATAGACTAGGGTGGGAGTCAGATGAACTGTACAGAGAAGGTTCTCAGAGAGGAAAGGTCATGCCTATGGAAGTGTTGGGAGGTGGGGATGGGGTGGAAGTAGGTTGGGGTGAACAGAACTTTTTTAAGAGTGAAGAGCTGGGCAAAGATCCAAAGACAGGAAGAATCTTCCATTCTGGAGGCATAAGAGGCTAGTGTTTCCAGAGCATTGAAAACAGTGCAGTGTACTTCATATTACATTATGTCAGAATTTGCCAAATTCCACCTTCAAAAGGTAGAAAATAAAGTTCCAAAAGTGGAAGATGACAAAATCAGGTAAGGACCAAAATGGACATTTTAAGAAGATTGTACTTGACACAAAAAGCAATGAGAATCCCTGAGAACTTGGAAACAGGAGAGACATATTGAGGTTTTAGGTTTATTCTGGGACTGCCTGGAGGAAGGATTGTGGTGGAAGAAGAACGGAAACACGGAGCCCAGTTAGGAGCTGAAGAGGGGCAAATGGGCTCTGAACATATTTTGGAGATAGAGCCTCAGGTTTTGCTGATAGACTGAGAGAATAGGGTGAAGGCAAAGGAAGAATCAAAGGTGGCTCCCATGGGTTTGTCCAGAGACCCTGGGTGGATGGTGGCAAGACTGAGGGGAATAAGCGAAAGGAATGGAGGGGGACCAGAGTTCCCTGGAGGGGTGTGGCCATGACTGCTTGCTGACGGGGCCACTGAAGACATTGGCAGGGTAGGAAAATAATCAAATAGGCGTTTTTGAAGGATGGATTGGAAAAAGGCAATCGTAGGGTGTGCTTGGATGTAAGGGTAGAGGCTCCTGCCACAGTTCAAACCAATAGTGAGGCTCAGAACCAAGGCAGAGAGAACAGCAGAGAAGGGAGGGCAGCTTCCAGAGATGGGAATAAAGGCATGCTTAGAACACAATGTTGACTTGGTCGTGGGCCAACAGGAAGGTGGATCCTTGTCACGAGTGCTTCCGGATTTCTCACCTGAGTAAAGATGTGAAAAGGGTACTATCCAACAACAACAACAACAAAAATTAAGGAGGATGGAGAATAAATGTCTTTCTCTCGACAAAGCTGTAGGTCCTCAAGTATTGGGCCCATGTCCTTCTCTTGTCTTGTATGTGATCCGTGGATAGTCCCACATAAAATGAGTGGAATTATCAGAGGAACAAAACAGTGGTCACAACAATAACACTGGAACTACTGGATGACTTCCTGGTCATATTTTCATTAACTTGCTGCAATATTCCAACTTGATATTTGAGTAACAAGAAAAAAGAAATTCGATTTATTGGGTGTGAGGTGGAGGATGGGAGAGTGAGCAGGGTAAGACAATTGCTTCATTATTTTGTTCAGGAACAGTGATTATGGAAATAAGGGTGAAGTTGTACAGAACTATTGGGGGCATGTAGGATGATGAGCAAAGGGTTAGGGGAACTGCTGAATTGGAAGGTAGAGGAGATCCCCTTCACTGAGAGCCCATTCTCAATGCTGGCTTGAAGACACTTAGGTGAGTCTCAGTCAGACTAAGCCCAGTTATTTGTTAATGAATTAAAATATCAACATTACAAAGAATATCCATTGGAGATTTGTGAGTACACAGGAATACAACCAATATTAACAACTTGAATACAAGCTTATATTTATTTCCAGGATCTGTATCTAATTTTCAGTATTAATTGAATATTACTAAAAGAATATTTTAATAGATCGATCTTGTTCTCTATGAATCTTTTTTTTTTTTTTTTTTTTGAGACGGAGTTTCGCTCTTGTTACCCAGGCCGGAGTGCAATGACGCTATCTCGGCTCACCGCAACCTCCGCCTCCTGGTTTCAGGCAATTCTGCCTCAGCCTCCTGAGTAGCTGGGATTACAGGCACGCACCACCACGCCCAGCTATTTTTTTGTATTTTTAGTAGAGATGGGGTTTCACCATGTTGACCAGGATGGTCTCGATCTCTTGACCTCGTGATCTACCCGTCTTGGCCTCTGCTTCCCTATGATTCTTATGCAAAACTTTCTGCCTAGGGAGCTACTTAATTTCCCTTTATTCTAATTAGTGGATGAATGAGACTCTACTTAACTGTGATTTCCCTCTATTAACTGTTCATGACATGTTACTTAGTAATATTTCAAAAAGTCATGCTTACATGAGTGCCAACTTTAGAAATTATTAATTTAACAAATTAAAATAAATAAACGTCAAATCAAGAAGAACTAAAGTGATTTCATAATATGTCTAAAGATTGACCATTGTTCTTCATCTTTGGGGTGTTTCAATGGCAAGATAAGGAAATACCAGCCAGGGATGAAAATCCCAGTGTTCTGACCATCACATGTTGTGACTTGTGTAACTGCACAGACAGACATGAACATGGTGAGTCTTGTAAGGCCCCTCCTTTCTCTCTCACATCCCAGCTCGAGGAATTTTAGTTTTATTATCCAGCACCAGTGAACATTCTTTCCCTCTTCGTACAGTAAGAAAATTCATTCTATGATTATCTGTTTCTACTCTAATTTGTATTCTGTCTACACAAAAAAAATGGATGTTACAATTCTTAGCGGCATAGCACATAACCCAGTGTGAATTCTTTCACACAGTCCCAGAGAGAGAGGGTCGACCAAAACACTGCCAGTGTGGTGACTATCCTTCTAACCTGAGGAGATATTTAAAAGGTGTTGTATCGTTTCTGGAACTTACATTTCAGCCTCTGTGCCTCCTAGGTATAAGATGGTTTACAGACCAATATTTTTCCATGTTTTCTTCACATAGGTTGCTTATTTTCTTTTTTCCTGTGGGACTCTCTGCTCCTTAAATAGGCTGCTGTTCTTTTAATTCACTATTTGGAGCTCGAGGTTATAGTATTTCCCAAACCTGTTTTACTTGCTTTAACCCAGGATTTCCTGTGAACAGTACATAATTTTTTTTTTCTAATACCTGACACATCTAGTGAAGCACACTTTTGCCAACATGAAACGAAGAGCCATGTCTTTCTAAGCACGGCCAGCTCAAAGAGAAGGTCATAATTTTTACACATTTTACCTTCTAAAACATAAGACTGACTCACTAATCAATTGATTCATCGATTGAGAAACACAAACAAATCTCTTGCAAAGGTATCACTTCAAGTTCACTGATGCTCATGACAATCTAGCTCCAGAAACAAAGGGAGAATAGAAAGCAGAATCATTTTCCAAACGGAGGAAATAGGTGAACAGAACACTCCAGCGTATTCAAAGCCACCTTCTTGTCACAATAATGAGGGCTGTATTAGAAAAGGCAAGTTAATTAGAACGCATACTAAAAACAAATTATCCAGAATAACACTCTTTTTGAACAATTTCATCTAACTCCAACTTCAAAGAGGAGCGAACTGGAGATAAAAGCAAACAAAACTAGCGGATGGCGCTCCTGGGACAAGAGCGAACGCACCTGCATTTCTAACAATGTTCTTCCAAGGAGAAACATACAAAGATTATCCTCCTTGGTAGTTTAAGAAAAGCTGACACTGGTTTAAAAAACAACAACAACAACAAAAAGGTCTTTGGTGTCAAGATAAAGCAGTGGATCTGAATTTAAAGACAGCCTAAAGGGTAAAGGAGGGGAATGAATGACTACAAGGCTCGTAAGATCTGGGGATCAGTAAATGAAAGGGAGGGTGACGCTACTTCGTTAGAAGCAAGCAGACTTGGGGACTGCAGTGCGCACAGGCAGTGAATACCCCGGATGACGGCTAAGTCGCCATGATGCCACTAGATTGCATATCATCCAATCAGTCATTTTACAAATAACAATTTTGTAATTGCCAAACTATTTAACCATGTGCCCTGTTTCTCATTTCTTCTCCAGTATGTGAGTAAGTATATATTTAGTTTGGCAAAAAGATTTATTTCCCAGCTGGAAGTAAATCAGGTCCATATTACACTCCAAAACCCAATGTCATGTCGATTGTTTATGCTGATTTTGATCCAGGTGTTTCTCACTTGTTGATATGGAGACAGTGGGAAAGTGCAGGCTTCTTGTCCCCATACAGAGCTATAGTTGTAATCTTAGGGCTGCTTGCAATACCAGTGGTGAAAGTTAATGATTTTCGGATGAATATGATGATGAAGTCCAAGAAAGCTCAACTACGTATGATGGGAGATATGGTAAGATGTTTACACCTCCCAGACAATGTATGTGAACCACTGTAAATATTTTATTTTATTGTACTTTAGGTGATGGGTTACATGTGCAGATCATGCAGGGTTGTTGCATAGGTACACACATGGCAATGTGGTTTGCTGCCTCCATCCCCTTGTCACCTACGTTTGGCATTTCTCCCCATGTTATCCCTCCCCAAACTCCCCACCCCCTGCTGTTCCTCCCTTGGCACCCCCCCAGCAGACCCCAATGTGTGATGCTCCCCTCCCTGTGTCCATGTGTTCTCATTGTTCAATAACTGCCTATGAGTGAGAACATGTGGTGTTTGATTTTCTGTTCTTGTGTCAGTTTGCTGAGAATGATGGTTTCCAGATTCATCCATGTCCCTACAAAGGTCATGAACTCATCGTTTTTTATGGCTGCGTAGTATTCCGTGGTGTATATGTGCCACATTTTCCTTGTCCAGTCTATCGTCGATAGGCATTTCAGTTGCTTCTAGGTCTTTGCTATTGTCAACAGTGCTCCTATGAACACATATGTGCATGTGTCTTTATAATAGAATGATTTATAATCCTTTGGGTATATACCCAGTAATGGGATTGCTGGGTCAAATGGAATTTCTATTTCTAGGTCCTTGAGGAATCGCCACACTGTCTTCCACAATGGTTGAACTAGTTTACACTCCCACCAACAGAGTAAAAGTGTTCCTATTTCTCCACATCCTTTCCAGAATCTGTTGTCTCCAGATTTTTTATTGATCACCATTTTAACTGGCGTGAGGTGGTATCTCAATTTGGTTTTGATTTGCATTTCTCTAATAATCAGTAATGATGAGCATTTTTTCATATGTTTGTTGGCTTCATATATGTCTTCTTTTGAAAAGTGTCTGTTCATATCCTTCACCCACTTTTGGTTGGGTTTGTTTGTTTTTTTCTTGTAAATCTGTTTTAGTTCTTTGTAGATTCTGGATATTAGCCCTTTGTCAGATGGGTAGGTTGCAAAAATTTTTTCCCATTCTGTTGGTTGCCAGTTCACTTTAGAGATTGTTTCTTTTGCTGTACAGAAGCTCTGGAGTTTAATTAGGTCCATTTGTCTATTTTGGCTTTTGTTGCCAATGCTTTTGGTGTTTTAGCCATGAAGTGCTTGCCTATGCCTATGTCCTGAATGATTTTGCCTAGGTTTTCTTTTAGGGTTTTTATGGTGTTAGATCTTATGTTTAAACCTTTAATCCATCTGGAGTTAATTTTAGTGTAAGGTGTCAGGAAGAGGTCCAGTTTCTTCTTTCTGCACACTGCTAGCCAGTTTTCCCAATACCATTTATTAAACAGGGCATCCTTTTCCCATTGCTTGTTTTTGTCAGGGTTGTCAAAGATCAGATGGTTGTAGATGTGTGGCATTGCCTCCAAGGCCTCTGTTCTGTTCCATTGTTCTTTATCTCTGTTTTGGTACCAATACCATGCTGTTTTGATTACTGTAGCTTTGTAGTATAGTTTGAAATCAGGCAGCGTGATGCCTCCGGCTTTGTTCTTTTTGCTTACAATTGCCTTGGCTATGTAGGCTCTCTTTTGATTCCATATGAAGTTTAGGGTTTTTTTTCCATTTCTGTGAAGAAGGTCATTGGTAGCTTGATGGGGATAGCATTGAATCTATAAATTACTTTGGGCAGTATGGCCATTTTCACAATATTGATTGTTCCTAACCATGAGCATGGAATGTTTCTCCATTTGTTTGTGTCCTCTCTTATTTCCTTGAGCAGCGGTTTGTAGTTCTCCTTGAAGAGGTCCTTTACATCCTTTGTTAGTTGTATTCCTAGGTATTTTATTCTCTTTGTAGCAATTGTGAATGGGAGTTTGCTCATGATTTGGCTCTCTGTTAGTCTGCTATTGGTGTATAAAAATGCTCCTGATTTCTGCACATTGATTTTGTATCCTGAGACTTTGTTGAAGTTGCTTATCAGTTTAAGGGGATTTTGGGCTGAGATGATAGGGTCTTCTAAATATATAATCATGTCACCTGCAAATAGAGACAATTTGACTTCCTCTTTTCCTAATTGAATGCCCTTTCTTTTTTTTTTTTTTTTTTTTCTTGCCTAATTGCTCTGGCTAGAACTTCCAGTATTATATTGAATAGAAGTGGTGAGAGAGGGCATCCTTGTCTAGCACCAGATTTCAAAGGGAATGCTTCCAGTTTTCGCCCATTCAGTATGATATTGGCTGTAGGTTTGTTGTAAATAGCTTTTATTATTTTGAGATACGTTCCATCGATACCTAGTTTATTAAGAGTTTTTAGCATAAAGGGCGGTTGAATTTTGTCGAAAGCCTTCTCTGCATCTATTGAGATAATCATGTGGTTTTTGTCTTTGGTTCTGTTTATGTGATGGATTACATTTATAGACTTGCGTATGTTGAACCAGCCTTGCATCCCCGGATGAAGCCTACTTGATCATGATGGATAAGCTTTTTGATGTGCTATTGCAATCGGTTTGCCAGTATTTTATTGAAGATTGTCACATCTATGTTCATCATGGATATTGGCCTGAAGTTTTCTTTTCTTGTTGAGTCTCTGCCAATCACCATACATATTAAAAGGAGAAGTCATGAAGAGATAAGGAGTTGATTTAACTGTGGCAGATGCTTCGATTTGTCTGGGTCAGAGTCACTGTTGCTCCGAGACCCGTAACAGTTCAGTGAGTATCCCTCACTTCCAACCTGCATCCTTTTGCTCAAGCACTTTGTCTGGTGCTGACATCTGCTCTGTCCACAGGTGCTACAGGCTGAATGTCCCGGGGAATTAATGCCTCTTGGAGCAGTCCTTGACCAGTCCCTGAGAGAATTATCAGATAAGCACGTGTGCTTCCTCGCCCCTTGGTTGAGATAAATCTGAGGCACACGCTTGATGTTGGCTCCTAGAGGTTCCCAGGAGGTTTAAGCTCTATTTGCCCATGGTGGGAACTGACCTTATGGCATAACCTTCACAAACTGCCTTCCCCTCTCACTTCCCCAACACCTGACCACTGTTTCCTGAAATCACCTCCAAAATAAACAACTTGCACTTCAATTTTTGATTTTGGTCTGCTTCTAGGAAACCCACATTTCTCCCAGCTTGGCCCTGAGTAGGGTTAGTAGCGACGGGCAGGGATACACCATGGACACCAGCCCCTTGCCGAGTGCTTGCTCTCTGAGTCTTTTGAGCTCCAGTTGGGTGAGTGTGACCCACTTCTGCAGCCCTTCCAACCCATCACACGCGCTGCCAGCAGCAGAGAGCGTCAGGGTAAACACGACATTTTCCTCATGCTCAGCAAGACAGGAAGTTTATTAAATCTGGTATAAATCTTTGTCTTTAAAGTGCCAGTTGGTGATTTATTTTCTCCTTCTGTTTAGATTTTTTAGAGCGTAGATGCCAGCCTCTGGAATCCAATCCAAAACCCCAAGCGAAGTCCTGTTGATAAATCAACAAAAGCCTTGTTTGCACAACGCAAGCCAAATGCAAATCCCTCATCCTTGAGAGCGAGTCTAATGATCATTTTTCAATGTTATAAAAGGTGCCATATCAATGCATCTTACTAATTCTCACCTTGGCTTCTAAGAAACCTCCTCTGGCTGCCTTCCTTCAAAGAAAATCCACAGATAAATAAAGCCTCTAAAGGAACACGGTGGGCGGTAAACACATCTGAAGGGAAAGAAAATTGCTTCAGGACGCAATTAGTGGGCATATTCCCCACTATATCTCCCTTGCATTTGGCCAGCCAGTTCATCCGTGTGTGCTTCTTCATCTACAAAAGGGTTTTAACACGGATCTGATGCAGGCTCTGAGAGCAACTTAAATAGCATGGCTAAGACCTTGTTAACCTCTCCTTGTTATGAGCTGGGACTCAGGCATGTGGCTGAATCCATATAACCCTCTATTTCCTCCTCCTAGGATGGTTGAAAGGATTAAATGCATTCACTTATCTGTTCCTCCACCTAAGAAATATTTATTTGGCACCTATTCTGTGCCAGAAACGAATTGGGCTTGGGATACCCAGGTGAACCAAATAGTTGTGGCCAAAGGAAAGAAAGTTAGTGGCAGTGAGGAAGTGAAAACAAAGAGACAGAGACAAAAAACTGAGGCTGACAATGTTGACACTAGCCAAACCATACCAGGTCTCAAAGGAACTTGGTCTTTGTGCTAAGAACTATTGGAAACCATTGAAGGGCATGAAGCAAGGGAATGAGTGCCATGAGAAGAAAAATCAAGAGGCAAGAGGAGAATGGACGCGTTAAGCCCTAATAACAAGGCCCCCAGACCAGTGTCTGGCACGGCACAAATGTTCAACAAACAGAAGTTCGTGCCGCTCCCCTTGCCCCCATCCCCTCCGAAGCCAGAGTCATTATCCTGCCCTTAACCACCTCCTCTAAGGTAATATTACCTAGTAACTGTTAAGCTGTCACCTACCTCCATGATCCAATTATCCACTTGGGGGCAAAGATCATTTCTTCTTTGGGAGGAGGAAATTGGAAATTAAGTTTTATGAGCTAAGGTAGAAAAGGCTTCTGTTTGACAAGAATCATTGTAAAATTATTACACATTTCATATCAATGGGTGCAGCTAACTACTAAATGAAAGAGGTTATGGGATTCTAGAAATCGTATTTATGATCAAGGCAGCTCAAATGGTTGGGCAAGAGTGAAAGAGATATACACAGATACAATATAATCATGTGTTCTTAAAAACATTTTGGCAGGTTGGTTCAGTCCATTTTTTGTAAATAGAACAGGTATTTGAAATAACAACGGCAGCTACTTAGGTATATATCCTAGTCATGAAAATTTACTATTATGTAAGACCTGAGTTGTTGATTATGACTTCAATTTGGAAAACGTTGGAATATATAGGTTTGTAAAGATAAATGTATCTAAACAATTGATTGTGGCTGGACAATGAGATTTCTTTCGTGCTGTTTAAAATATATAAAAGATAGACAGAGACAGACACAGAAATATGTTGCCATCAAAGAGTTTCAAAGAAACCAATGACTAGGGGTTAGTTAGATGCTTTCAAAATGCTAAAATCTAAGAACCACCAGAAAGGTTTATTTTGCTACATTTAGATAAAGACAAAGAAGTGATGAACCCATTACTGGCTATAGATTTAATAATCTATCAAGAAGAGTGATTTTTAAATTGGAAATTTGAAAGAGAGATTCAAAAATCCAGAATTGGTGAAGGGCTAAGAAATTGTCCAACTTTAAAACAGAAATGGAAAGATCTGGCAGATGAAAGCATAGGGCTTTACTTGGTAAGTATTAAAAAAAAATCATGAGACTTGTCAGAAGGCTAGAGAGAAGCAAATGTTGCCATATTGTTCAAAGAATTATTAGCCTGCATTCTGGAAATCATAAGATAATTTGTAGCTGATCCCTAGGAAAACTCAAGAATAAAATTTCAATCATATGATTTATGAGCTCTTAGTAAGATATGAACATCAGGAGTCAAAATAAGTTCACAACAAACAAACCCTTCCACACAGTTGCTGATGTTGCTTTCCATCGTGTTACCGAAGAGGGAGATGATCAGGATCAGGCAGTAGAGCCACTGGGTTTGTTTCTTGGAAACATGGACTACCACCAACAAAAAGAGGATTGTTCCAGGTACCTCGAAATCAGAAACGTTTATTGCCAAAGTACATTGAAGATGAATTCCTTGCTGTGTTCAATCATGTTTGATAATCCATCTGCTTTATATTCAAGTTTTTATTCTGGGTTTTCTTTGAGCATGGGTGGACGAATCTATGTATAGAGTCTTTCCTGTGAATTAGGTCATGTGCAGCAAAACGTTAACCTGTGACTTTCTAGACAAATGCCATTTCATATCATTACTCCTATTCATATTTTACGCTATCATTTCTAGCATGTAAACAATAAGTTACTATCATTTTCTAGACAAAAGTAAAGCCTCAGTGACATGTAGAAAAGCAACTGTGTTCGGAATTTGCTAAGTGATGATCGTGCTATGGCCCTAGACTGATACTGCCAGGCCAGTGAAGTTCAAGCTCCGTGATGAACATTGAGGAAAATTCACCCATCTTTTTGGAAGAGTTTTAGCTGGGGAAGGAAACTGGTAAGTTTTGCTTTAATGTGGACAGTGGTGCCTGCATTCGAAACCAGAGCTCCGTTCCAACATGGCCCCGGAGAAGCTCTACAGCAGAGCCCTTACATCATCTGCACTATATGTACACTTGGTCAGGCTGTGTAAACTTTGACATGTGGGTGTCAATCTTTCTCATATTTGCAGATGGCTTTATCAGAGCGTGATTAGTTTCCAGAACAAATTTGAGCAAAAGAAAACATTACCTACAGTATGTAAGCCAACAGACCAGCTAGTTTTCAGATTTGTCTATTTACATGGGCACTAGATGTTTTGCTAAGGCTCTCTAACACTGATGGTAATTGAACAGTGCCAGTGTGTTAGTGGAAGCTGATGAGTTGTAAAGGTTTTATAAACAACCAGGGTGGATTTGGCCACAGCCTTTCTAGTAATGTTTGTTAATCTCCCTGAGCAAGTGTGCACCTAACACAATGTAAATACTCCAGAATTTGGAGGTGTCAATAGTGTAACTTTTACTGTTTGTAAAATCATTCTTTGATATCATCAGTAAGTTTGCTGAATGTCCCATGGCCAAATATAATAAAACCTTAAGTAAGCGCTTACAGAGAAATAAGGGAAAACATGTGTTTTATTTTTACCCTGCTGCATGTTTGTGAAAGGATCACTGTAGACTGATAAATAGAGTCATGACCGTGCCTGTGTGTAGATTTCCATCTGGATTTCAGTTAAGGCTAGTTGTACTCTATGCTGAGGAGGAAAAGTAGCTTTACAATTATTAGATGGCTTAGTTTACCTATTTCACTGAGAAAGACTTACCTTAGAACTTTCAAGGAAAATCTTTCTTGATCTCAAATTATCAGCAGATTCAAAATTTCTTTAAGATTCATTTCAAGCCGAATTGAGGGTGCTGTGTTCAGAAATTCTTGTGCACACACCTGTTTGTGGGTGTGGCTGTGCTTTCCTGGGATGTCAAGTGCCGCCTAATGAGGCTCCCATTATCTCTCAGCTCCCTTGTCAACCACTAGAGGGCCGATCCATTTCCGAGAGTTTCCTGGGCAAGAGGGAAAATCCTTCTGAACATCAAGAGAAAATTATTTAAAAGTTTTCTACTTTTCTTTGTTTTTTTTTTCCTCCTTTTTTCTTTTCCTGTGAAGAGTCTCATCCCCACCCACCCCTGCGTTGTTGGTGTCTGTGAAAACTTTGGGAACAAGCAGCGTCCTGGTGCATCGGACAAGGCTACAGCCCTGGAGGTTAGCAAGCAGCCCCTCTTGGCTGCAGTATTGATGTAGAGGAAATGAAATGGCAGTGACATTTTAAAGAAGAATTTGTGAACCACAGATATGAGCATGGCTAGCGCAGCATCGTGGCACATAAAATCAATACAAATAACCCGAACCTTAATACCTTGATCCAGGGAAGAGGCGAGCTTTATCAGACGCCGGTGGGGAGAGGCCGGCGAGCACCTGCGCTGGGTGTGCTATTGACCTGCTCTGGAGAGGCGTTAAGCCAACCACAATTAGGAGGATTGGTTTTTTCTTCTTCTTCTTTTTTTTAGGGATGACTTTTGCTAGAGAGAATTTTCTGGGGAAATATATGCCGTCATGAAAATAATCTTTGAAATACCTCCTTGCAGCAAACTTGATTATACCATATTGCCACTGCAAAAACTAAGACACTACATTTTTTCTCCAGATTTTACATATTGCCTCTAATATGTATGTATCTGTGAAAATAATCTGAAGATGTACCTGCCTTCCCCTTCTATAGTTTCTAAAGACTGAGAAAAAAACTTCTATTTTGTGAGCTTACTGCTCTTACTGTTCACTGCAAGAAAAAGAAGTCATTTTCTCTTCTTTTAGCGAGAAATTCGTACGTGCATACTAAGTTTGTACAGCTAGCCAAAAAATCAATGGGAGCTAAGACCTGGCATTATAAAAGGGCGGGACTCTATTGATTGCAATATTAAAATTTCCCTCCTTGCATAATTGCATTTAAAGGAACAGGCTGAAACAAAACCTGTGGTCAGTTTAATTTGGAAAAGGCAGGCAAGGGCAGGGAGAAACCCAATTTTTGAAGAACATTCTTTTTGTTTCTTACTTTACTTCTTCTTGATATGTTATGGTAAAAAGTAGCTTCATTTTTCAAAACTGTGAAAACCCTTAAGCACAGGTAACACTGTTTTAGATTTTATAGAGGCACAGTTTTTTCCATGCACATCTTTTTAGCAATTTTCTTCATGTGAACCCTTATCAGATTTTATTTGGAAAGAATTAGAAGGCCATGCAAACATAAGAGATACCACTGTGGCGATTACTCCTGATGTTGGAGTGGAAAACCAAGTATCCTCTGAAATCAATCTCATGTTTCCGGAGAGATGTACAAGTCACCAAATGACCCCCTTGAATCAGAAGCACAGATGTGGCTGAATAGAAACAGGGCAATCTTTATATAGCAAGGGACTAAGTCTGTCACAAAACAGAAAAAGCAGACAGAATTTATTTTCTCTGTCATATTCAATGCTTCAACAAAAAGCAAGTATCTGCCTTCTCTATGTCTGTGTGAAGCAGATGACAAGATGGTGGTTTCCTTTCCATTATTAATGATTGATTTTTCAAAAGAGTTACTTATGCCTTTTCCTTCTGTAGGATGCGGATGTCTGGGCACAAGGGGTGTTTGTTGTGTAGCACTTTGTATCCATGAACTGTGATGTCATGGAAAACCCAACAGCCTCTCCTGGTCCACACACATGAGTGTGGCTCGGTCTTAGGGCCAAACACATCCCAGGCTTGGCCTGAATTTGGGTTTCTCCCTGCCCTTGCCTGCCTTGAACAAGCCAGGTGCGTGAGTCCTAATGCCTAAAGCTCTCAGGAGACAAAGCCCCTCAGTTCCAGAAACTTCCAAGTCCTGTGCAAACGCACATATGAACCCAAGGCTTTGAGAAGGTGAAAGCCACAGCGGCGTGGAGTTGCGTGTGTGAATGTGTGTACAGAGTAACTCTGTTTGTTTGTAGGTCCTTAGTAGAAGGGTGTCTAATGTTGACTTTTTGAAGCTAATATTGTTTGAATTTTCTATCCTGACCCTAAGCCACCTTACAGAGGGCTCTTTTTCCCTTGCTGTTTGTACACTCATTACCTTTTAAAATGTCTTGAAGTAGTAAACAGTGCAACAGTTCCCCCTTCCATCCACCCATTGTCAAGAATAATGGGGGCCAGACTGCCAAGGGCAGCGTCAGATGCTGTGGCCTGCAGCTGGCCCTGGCCATAAATACTTGGAGCTTTGGGGCAATCATTTGCACACACTGTGCAGTTCAGCAAATCCTTCCTGAAAGCCCAGTCAGACACTTTAAGAAAAATGTGCAGCCCAATACGTGTTTATAGGGGTGGATTTCTAGTAATATGATGGACACAAGGCTCTTGTTGGCTCTTCTTCTTTGGTTGATAATTTGTTGTAAAGGAAGTAAGGGATGGTGCAAGAGATGGGCCATCTCTGCATGTGTGTGAATGTGTATTTGCACTGGTGTTTCCTTTCACTGGAATTGAACTCCTAAAGACTACACTGTATTTTTCCTTCGTTTCAGCTACAGAGAGAGGGTCTTGACTTTCTTCTCAGGGGAGAAAGAAAATCATTTAATTTCAACCACGTTATTCCTGGTCTTTGTGCATGAAGGAATGAATACACATCTCTATTCCCTTTGCTTAGGACAGGGCGCCGGGAGATGGGATGCACTTGGAAAAGGCCAGGGAACAGGGGGCGTATACCTCTGACTCCTTGACATTCTTCCAGGGAGAATCCTCCTTTGTTCCTGCAGGCAAGTGAGTTAGAGAAGGCTCGTAATTACTACATTGTAACGTTAAATTAAAAGCGATGCCCTCCTGGTCGCCTGTCAGCTTAGGAGGCAGCCCTCTCCTTCAGGGTTCTGGCTGCGGCTCCTGCGAGGCCTTATTGTGCTGGCAAAAAGGCCAAGTGGGTCTCAGCCTATTCCCACCCAGAGACATTCTGGAATAGAACCCCGGTACATTTCTGCCTTAGGGTTGTGTGTGAGTGTGTGAGTCTGTACGCGTCTTTGAAGTTTGAAAGCAGATTGGCTTGGCTCTTATACAATCTCTACTCAGAAATACATCTGGCAAAGACACCAGGGCTCTTTGGAGGCTGTTGATTCCATGCTGAATAGAACAGGGCCAGCATGCCCCGGGATGAGGCACCTCAAAGGAGCATCCAACTGCAGTCTCCAGGACGAAGCGGGGAGCCAATGCCATCACTAGGGACGCAACGTCTTCTTTGAAAATTACCTTCCTTGTGGGCTAACCTGCGTTTTCAGGAGAGAATCGCTGCATTATAACTAGAGGCTGCACGGAGACCTTGTCAGGCCTCAGCCTCAAATTCCCATCTTCAAATGTCTCTGAGCAAGAACTTGGACAACTCGCTTGGGCCCTGTGAATCTCCTTGCAACCTACCAGAGACTATTTTCTACCTTATCAGGCTGCAGCGACCGTCAGTGAGCTTCTGTGAGTGCAGCAGATGCTAAATTGCCAAGTAAATAAAGATTTGGTATTTAGGAAAGAGAACTAGCTATTCAATGTGTTACCTGTGTTTGGAAGGAGTTAAAAGGGAAATGCTTGATCAAGGGAAGAAGTAAGGTTAAAAGTACTCAAGCCTTTTTTCCCAGAAGTTTTATTGAGTCTCATTAGGAGTCTCTAACACAGAAGGGTCTCCCTCTAACCAGACTAAACTGCTGGCATTTACTGCAGGTTATAAATAGAGTGGCAAGTCTCTAAAACTAGCTTAGGGTCATGGAAAGGACTACTTCCAACCCATTCCTCATGAATAATATTAGAAATATCATTTTTTTTTTGAGACGGAGTCTCGCTATGCTGCCAGACTGGAGTGCAGTGGCACGATCTCGGCTCACCACAACCTCCGCCTCCTGAGTTCAAGCAATTCTCCTGCCTCAGACTCCCATGTAGCTGGGACTATGGGCATGCACCACCACACCCAGCTAATTTTTGTATTTTTTAGTAGAGACAGGGTTTCACCATTTTGGCCAGGATGGTCTCGATCTCTTGACCTCGTGATCCACCCACCTCGGCCTCCCAAATTGCTGGGATTACAAGCATGAGCCACCGCGCCCGGCCAGGAATATCATTTCTAATAAGTCACTCTTGCATGTTGGTTTCTCTGAGAAACAGACATGGAGATGGAATTGGGAGTGCAGAGTTTATCAAGGGATAACAGTGTTAAAGGAAAATGGAGGAAGGAAAAATTTGGAAGGGCCATGGGACCACAGTGTAGACTTGGCAAAGTCTGTGTCCACCCCAATGGGGACTCAGAGAAAAAGTGACCCCTTGGAAGAACCCCTCACTGAGCCGAAGTTGCTAGGATCTTCTAC
This sequence comes from Aotus nancymaae, assembly GCF_030222135.1. Taxonomy (NCBI): domain Eukaryota; kingdom Metazoa; phylum Chordata; class Mammalia; order Primates; family Aotidae; genus Aotus; species Aotus nancymaae. Next base: position 3,372,639 of record NW_026988412.1, on the reverse strand, counting down.
TACTGCCCTGCTCTGGCACTGGCCAGGTGCTGCCCTGGAAGAGCTCCCAAGCTGAGATGTGTCTAGAGGATGTTGGCTCATCTGAATCCTTGCAGCTGGACAGGGAGCTCTCCCTTGAAGAGGAATCTGAGAATCTCCATGTCTGTCATACTGACAAACGCTCCCCTCCTCATCCTCATCCCTTCCGCCATATTCAGAATGCTACCAGCAGAGACTCACCGAGATTAACACACTCAGCAAAACAATTCTTCTCAGGACTTGATTCACTATTACATTTTCACTGTAGGATGTATAACGATGCACACAATAAAATATTTCTTAATAATCATATCAGATAGATCTGGTAAACTCTTAAAAATTGTCATGACTCTTTCATATGGGATGAAAACTGTCTAGTTGCAGAATGCAGTTTCCCTTTGGGCACGGACTGCCAGAAGTCTGAAAACTATGGGGAATTTTAGCCTGGGTTTTTGATAAGTACAATCCATGACTTCCTTTCTCTGCATGATTCTTAAACTTTTATTTAAACTTTTTATTCCTTATACTTTATGTTTAGGCTCCAAACATGGTTTTTGGAAATATATATAGAGAAAATTTAGACGTGAATACGGATCTCTGTTGTTCCGGGAATCCGTCAGGGAATTCCATTTCCATTAAGCACCCTTTCTGGCTCAGTCCACTCTGTCTTTTGTTTTGCTTTTCCTGGTCCACCCACTCCCTTACACAGCCTTTGTCAGACAGTGTCTGCCTCCGCATCTTCAGCATCACTTTATACTAACCCACTCTAGGAAGCTTAATTCAAGTTTTGGGTCTCTGAAAACACAGAGAAAAAAAAATGCCGAAGCCAGGTGGTTCATGCCTGAACCCAGCGCTTTGGGAGGCAGAGGACGGCAGATCACCTGAGCCCAAGATTGTTCGAGACCAGCCTGGGCCATGTGGCAAGACCTCTTCTCTCCAACAAATAGAAAAATTAGTGGTCATGGCAGCAGGTGTCTTTAGTCCCAGCTGCTTGGGAGGCTTAGGTGGGAGGATGGCTTGAGCCTGGGAGGCGGAGGTTGCAGTGAGCCAAGATTGTGCCATTGTACTCCAGCCTGGGGGACAGAGCCAGATCCTGTCTCAAAAAAACAAAAATAAACACATACGCGTGCGCGCGCGCGCACACACACACACAAAGAAAAAGAAACCCCTCCTCGGATCCCCTGTCTACAGTCTGTGACCTGCCATTGTGGCTCTGCTGCCAAGATGTTGCCTCCTACTCCAGCCACGCCACATCGCCACGTCCAAACAAGTCCGCAGGTAAGTCACAGAACTGCTCTGAATGGTAGTTTCTCATCTGTAGATTAGAGCTGAGCTTCCCTTCTTCTCAGTGTGAATCTGAGTGAAGCAGGAGCACGTGCAGAGCACTGTGTACCTGGGTGACCCTTCCTGCCTCACATCCCACCTTGGGACATCCACAGTGTGGGCCACATTACAATATAAAGCATCTAACCAAAGTCTCCTGGGTGTTCCTAGAGGTCAGGGAAAGATATGTATTGTTTTCCATCTATGAGCTGCTGATGAGCAATGGGGCTTTTCCCTACATTTTCTGCATCCCCGCTTAGTCCTGGCAGTGCTATTAAGAGTCTAATAAGTCCTTACTTGTAATGACGACTAAACTCCAAAGGGGTTTTCATTTTATCACAATCTTTGGGTGGAGTAGAGGGGAGGCATGCTTCTCCTACCCCTCATGAGTCCACCCCTCATAGCTGTTTTAAAGAAAATAAAAGACCAGGCGCAGTGGCTCTCACCTGTGATCCCAGCACTTTGGTAAGCTGAGGCGGGTAGGTCGCTTGAGGACAGGAGTTTGAGACCAACCTGCACAACGGAGTGAGACCCTGTCTCTACAAAAACTAAAACTAAAAATAATTAGCCAGGTGTGGTGGCACACACCTGTGATCCAAGCTATTCAGGAGGCTGGTGAGAGGATCCCTTGAGCCCACAAGTTCAAGGCTGCAGTAATCTTGCCACTGCACTCCAGCCTGGGCAACAGCATGAGACTCTGTCTTAAAAAACAAATAAATAAATAATAAAGAAAATAAAACAGAATTAGCAGATATCAATGTTACCTCTTTTTTTTCCCTTAATTTGCTTGACTTGCGGGCCAATACTTTGGCAGTCTCACTGTTTCTTGGGATGGTGCAACCCCACATAAAATACACAGAGCTACTTGCTGAGCTCACAGCCTGAGACAAGCAGGGTTGCCCTGGCCTGCATTGCCAGCCTTAGGCCACCTCTGAGACTCTGATGGGGTGCGGCAGGACAGACATGCAGGTGGATGGAAGTAACCGTGGTAAGGCAAATCCCAGGGCCTGGATGATGTGGGCTCCTCAGCAAATCAACCATGTCACAAGACACAGGGAGTAATGATATCTGATTAAGCATAGGAAGTAAGGTGAGTGTAGCTAATTTTTGATATTCTGATGTCATTATTTCAAGTATTAGTTGTGATTTTATGGGTGCCAGGGATTTAACAACAACAAAAAGCAAGCTTTGGCAAAAGTGTTGTGTCATATTTGTACACTAACTTTTCAACAAATAACACATGCTATATTGTTCTTCTCTTAAAAGCAAAATTAAAATCAGTATAGCCTGACTGTCTGAGGACCTTTCTTTTCCATGGCACTTAATGTCTCTGGAGCTAAGTGGCTGGGAGGCATCCCTGTCCTCTTTTCATGGCAGAGACGATACAGGAATGCAAGATAGTGTACCTGCCCCTGCCCACCAGAGAAAGACACAGCCATCTCTACAGCAAGCTTTGCTGAGTGGCGAACACCTTAACTGGAGGGCTTGCTTCTAAAGAGGAAACGCTCACCTCTATATTCAGCAAATAGGTATGCACACGTTAAGAGGCCTTGCTGGAAGATTTAATCACAGTATGTGGATGGTACCAAAGAGAAATCCCCAACTCACTGGCCCTCACTTTTCCCTCTACCCTCCCTGAATCCTTCCGGCCCAGCCAAAACATTTCCTCTGACAAGTTACATGCCTGTTCCAGAGACAGACCCTGTTGCTCCTTGAAGTATTTCAAGCCATGCTTGCACCCCAGGGAGTGACAAAGAGACCCCACTAGGGTGTGGGAAGAAAATATTAAATCCTAAACTCATAAGTATTTTTATGTCACTATTTAAAAAATGACATTTGTGTGTTTCATAATATTCATGATATAATAATATATTTGTATGTATAAAATAAACACATTTACCTGTGTTAAGGTACATGCTCTTCTTGAAACTTATATGGAGTACTTAACCAAAAACCCTGGAGATAACTACCCTGCAGAACACCTCCTCGAGGTACAGATTTCCTCTCAGGGCTGTTCTTCATCTGGTATCAGTGACTGCCATGGCTGGGTACCGCATGCAGCCAGCTTTCTGCTGTCTTATCATTTCTTCTTCTCTTGTAAATCATCCTGGAAATTCATCTTATCCTACTACAACAAGAAATCCAACAGCTTCCAGCTGTAAACTTGCATACACCGTCAAGTTTTCCAGAACAGAACTGGTAGAATTTCCATCTCATCCAGTGAGTCTAATAGAAGGCAGTTGTGGAATACATGACGTTTTTTCCCGTGATATGGGCAGAGGACAGAGGCAATCACAGTACTTGACTTGAAAACTCTTCTTGCCTTTAGACTCACCTCAGATACCAAAAATTCGTACATGAAATATAGCCCATTCTAAACCACTCCTAAGCTGAGTTAGCCAATATACTATCAAATATCAAATTGTTTTTTAAATATCAAATTGTTTTGATATCAAATATCAAAGGCTATCAAATATCAAATTGTCCAGAAATGGAGGGGAGTCGTTTTAAAATACAATTTGATATTTGATAGTGTTTAAGGACACCGTGGGTGCTTTCTGGTCCTGTGGAGTGGAGCTGGACACTTGGGTCTTATTATACGAGGGACTCTGGATTTGCAAACCCCCACATGACCACATTATGCAGGTGAGCAGCAGGGCAGGGGACGAAGTAGTGTTTGTTGATGTGCATGCAACCTACCCCAGACAGGCTCCTTCCCAGGCCACTTTCTCTTTACCTCTGAGGCTGGCCTGTCCGTCCATGCCCTCCTCAAGTTTTCCATCCACAATTAACGTGCAGCTTAGAGCTATGTCTTCTGCATATCCACGATACTGATGGCTGTCTTTAGCCCCCAGAAGACATTCTCTAGAAAAGTCAAACAAGAACTCACAAGAAAGGATGTAGAGCTGTGCTTCGAAATGAGAGTGGGGCATCATTCCCTGACATGCTTACGGCAGGTTTCCTCTCAGTCGCAGATTTATGGGGGATTTTATTCATTCTATTTGCATCTATCTACATTTCCTACAGGAAAAGATTTTTGTAAGAACAATTTTTTTTTCTTGATGGAAAAGAAATGAAGATAACAGTAAGTTATCTTAAAAGTGAGGGCATGCTCAGTGCAGAATCTGGATTTTATGCAAAAAAAAAAAAAAAAAAAAAAACCCAAAAATAAACAATAAAAACAAAGCGAGGTGCATGTGCAGGTTCCAGGGCAGGCTTTCTGCGGGCATGAGCTGGAGGCGTGCTCACCTGCTTTTCAGCCTACATAGGACGTTTAAAAACTGAATGAGTTGTCAGCATTTAGAAGTCAAGATATTTGGCACATATATCGGGCACCTCCTGTGGGATCTGTCCACACAGCCCACACCAGCTCAACTCCCGAGTCCCAGGCCCGGCTCCACCTCGATGAGCCTGGTGTGCTCTGTTCACAAGACACGGCCTCCACCGCTCCCCACTGTGCTGTCTACACTGTCACCTGGCGTTGGAGGCATTTCGTTATCTAACTATGGATGTCACACACCAACTTCCTCATCTGCCTCCTTAGAGCAGGGACCACATAGCCCCTGTGAGATCTCCCTGGGGGAAGCGGGCTGTGAAGTTCACGGTGCACCTGCCAGGTTTGCCTGTCCGCAAGCGGTCAGAGGCTGTTTGCTGGGAGGAGCTTGCTCATGCCAGTGAGAGGTGAACTGAGAGAAATGAGTTTTACCAGCTCCTACAAGAGAAAAGAGCAGGGCCCAGTGGGTGGGCCCACTCCTTTCAATAAGAATCCAATGTCTCAGTGCTTATCAAAAGCAAACCAAGCCTGCAGGCCCTTTTCAGGTTTATGGATCTCCAGTCCACATGCAGGACCTTCCCTCAGGATTAAATGAAACTTAAACCTGCTAAATAAACACAGGCACAAAATAATCATCTGGAGTCATTCACCGGACATCAATCATCACTGCCAGAGTGTTTCTCGTCTTGACAGCTTACTGTAGGGAGGGGTCCCTGAGTGCTCAGAAAAAGGTGAGTGAAGGGAGAGGAAGATAGCAACAGAGAGGAAGATCTTATGCAGCAAGCTCAGGAAGAAACTTAAATGAAGAAAGACAGTGATCAAAAGAAAGAGAAATCCAAAATTGGGCAAGAGGTTTTTGTGGTAGATGTTAAAATGGGATCTTCTTTCTCCTTTTAATCCAAAGTAACAAAATGCTCCATTTTGCAGAGTCCTCTCTGTGGCAAATATTGTTCTGAACATTTCATTCATTCATTTATTATTCGTTCATGTACTCATTCATTTAATCCTGTGTCCATTCATTCATTCAGCAATGTATCCCTAGTGCTGGTGATGCAATGAATAAGGCAAGAGGCCTGTTGAATGAAGGAGAGACATGAATATACGATGTTAGAGAGTGATGCATGCTACAGAGAAAATAAAACCCAGGAAGGGGAGGGAGGCTGGGAGTCAGAGGTTTTTCTGGGTCAGCAGCTCAGAGGAGGCCACACTGAGGAGCAGGCTCTGGAACTGAGGCCTAAAACTAGATACCATTATCTAAGGCCTGTGGACAGGATGCTGCAGAGGAAGGAAGAGTGAGTGCAAAGGCCCTGCTGTGGACTCTGGCAGAGTTGAGGGCAGGCCGGAGGACCATATGCTGACCTGCACGTGGAGTTCTGCCCACGTGAATCTGGTGAGCAGGAGCATCTGGTGGTCAGGGATGGCAAATTGGGCTGACCCAATCTGAAGCCAGGGTACTGCTGCACTCCAGACCAGAAGAAGCTGCTTTTCTAAAACCAAGTCCCTGTGGCTCCTGGAAATCCTATCAATTTTTCCATGGATTTGACAGATATATATGTACACACACATGTATACAGGCATGCACACACACATGCACAGACACACGCACACACATATATGGAAACAGATGCAAATGTACTGAAGGGGAGATGCTGAAGAAAGACTGGGCCTTAGTTCTCACCTGAACTCAGTCACAGATTCTTCCCCAGGGGCCTAAGCACACTTTGAGTGGAAAAAGCACCTCCCAGGGCCAGCAGAACGGTGCCCAGCTCTGCAAGCCAGGTTTCACCCCACTCTCCGCTGCTGCCTTCCCGGCTCAGTGTCCAAGCTCCCTAAGCCCGTGGTCTCCAGGCTGCCTCTTCCATCAGGAATGGCTATGGTACTTGTCCCCCTGACTCCCTGCAGGAGATGCTGTGAATGTCCTGTGCCAGCAAGTGGCCATTCCTATGTGTGCTTGTGTGACATTGTCCAATTCCAAGCACCTCCAAAACTTGTGTCTTCAGACCTCAGGCTTATTCATCAGGGGGCTGAGTTCTAAGAAATCAATGACTCCAGAATAACCTGCATTAGTCACTGCTGTGAGCTGCAGGATAAACACCCCACCTCCTTTTTCTCTGCTGGATATCTTGGAGGCATGCCATGACACACTCTCCGAGAGGTCCCCAGTAGGACTGAGCCCAGTTGTCCACAGTGATAACATGATGGTGACAAACCCTTCATGGCTGCCTCCTCTTCCCTTCCCTGTGTCACTTCCCCACCCTCCCTGGTGCGTCCTGGGACTACCTCCCAAATAAACTTCTTGCCCTTGTTTCAGAGTTTGCTTTCAGAGACCCTACACCCAAAGAACTGCACAAGGTGCTAACTGACAGTCGGTCTTCGGGACTCTACTTAGAAGTCACCTCTTCCTGTACACGTTCTTTGATCTCCTTTCACCAGCACCAATGTTTGGATCCGGAGTCTTTTCTGCAGGCTCTCTTACCACGTAGAAAGTGACCAGTGTTGTTCATTAATAAACGACGTGTTTCTAGGTAACCATCAACTGCAGGGAGTGAGATGTGAAGCCACCCTGCAGTCCCTGCACGGCTTTCTACAGAAGTATCTCTCCAGATTCAATCTGCCCTGGCCTCACCTCTGATCAGGAATGGGCCCCCTTTGGAGGTCACATCGATTGATTAGTGCTCTCTGGGGACACTTTTATTGACAATGTGGCTCTTCTCAGAAAAGCACAGCAAAAACAACCTTTCAGATTGAGGCCAGGTTCCATTGCTCAATGTTAGATGCTTTTCATGGAAATAGCTGTTGGAGAAGGGATACTAACTACCAATAAAAGTCATTTCTCAAACCACAGTGGACACATGGACCCAAGTGCACAATGGACTGTGAACTCCAACCTTTGAAAGTCAGGGCTCTGCTTCAGCATTTGGCCCTTTCCACGATGAAAATATTTCCTTTACCCCAGGAACTTGAACTGGCAAAGTGACCTCCATGTTTAACATATCCAAGCAAAAGAGGCACTAAGCCTCTATAATTCAAAGATCAAAAGTACCTAAAATAGATCTTCATTGGTTTGAACTTGAAGGAATTCTACCTCCAAACTCAGATTAATTTCTTGGCCTGAACCCAAAGTAAACGGACTTGTCTTCTTTGCATTTTAAGGTAAATGTTTCTGGCATATCTGCAATAGTTCAGGGTAGCAAATAGCCGGTAAGCCACTGAGAGGTTCATTAGTCATTTTTAGAAGGCGGCTCCGGCAGGAGGTTCATGGGCTGAGCAGTGTAGGCAAGCACACCAGAACTGAAGCCTCCTGAACAGAGTGTGTTTCCCAGAACCCAACCGGAACAAGAAAAAATATTCCACCATGAAAGCTGAAGGCTGGCTTCTGGGATCTTTGGAGAAAGAAAGATTCTCTGAAAGCCACGTGACTCAGGGCCACTGGAAAATGTGCTTTGAGGGCTTGGCTAAAGGTGGAAGGGTCTGAGATTCTAGATGGAGAGAAAATTGGAAAAGCCCTAGGCTAAAACCTCAGCAGTGACTCCCTGAGCCTCTCACGCAGATGCAGAGGTGAAATCAGGCCAGCAGGACCCTGGTGGGGCCGTGGTTCACTTGTTTCTTCCGGCACATAGATGCATGACGTGGGGCGCCAGTGTTGTGGGGTAGGATGGCTGGGCTGCTTATGAATATCTTTTCCTTTAGCTTCGTCATGTTGCTTCACACAAACCTCAATAGTGGGGCTGGTAGTTGAGCATAAAGCCCTGGTGGACACACACATCTACACACAGCCACAGAGGTTGGGAAACAATAGCCCGAAGACAGGAAGGAGAAGAATTGTTAAAAAAGGGAACGGGAATATGGTACATTTCTCCTTTGTGTGAAGCAGGGTCGGGGCAAAAGCTGGAGACTGTTGTAAATAAGAGTCCTGGGCAGGTGCTCAGAGGACAGCTGTCTTGCACAAAGAAAGCTCTTATTAAAGCCACCGTGTTCACTATATAATTGTATTTACCTTCAGTGTCTTCTGGCCATTACTCATATGCTCCATTAATACCCAGCTGAACATTGTATTTTCCATGATGGGGAACTGATTCTTCCCTCTGTCCCTGCTGAGTATCGATACGTTCTTTCAGAATTAGGGAGGTATCAGGCCAAATGGTGCAGTTACCTGGTTGGGTTCTAGAAGACTTTGCCCTGATGTTGTATAAATTATTGGGTAAATGAGGCGACAAGGCCAATGAAGCTTGGGCTCTTTCCTGTCCAACTCCACGTCTCATTCTAGTCAATAGCGCACCTAGCAGAATTCAAGTTTCTTGTAGCCTTTGCCTCTGACAGGGAGAGAGCCAGCAAAGCCGCTGGTAGAGGGGATCTTCGTGTTTCGTGCTGCACTCGCCCCTTAAAAACATTTAGGGGAATGTGTAGGGGAGAGAGATCTAGAACTGAGGCTTCTGGAAATGTCAGGTGGGAGTTCTGGAAAGACTGTGCTATAGCTGTTGAGGCCCATGTTAGGCACTGTGATACAGAAAAGATGACTCTCTTTTAAATAATCACAACGGAATAATCCTCTTTACTTAATAAGAACATTTTATAAGCAAAGAAATATGACATGGTTTCTGGAAGTACCATTGCAATTCACATCTAAGAAGCTATCACTTGGCTGGGCAAAGTGACTCATGCCTGTAATCCCAGCACTTTGGGAGTCCAAGGTGGGCAGATCAAGAACTCCTGAGGCCAGGAGTTCAACACCAGCCTGACCAACATGGCGTAACCCCATCTCTACTAAAAAATACAAAAATTAGCCAAGCACGGGGGTGCATGCCTGTAATCCCAGCTACTCGGGAGGCTGAGGCTAGAGAATCAATCACTTGAACTCAGGAAGTGGATCCGAGATCGTGCCACTGCATTCCAGCCTGGGCGACAAAGTGAGATTCTGTCTTAAAAAAAAAGAAAGAAAATAAACTATCACTTATTGGCTTTGGTATGGCATCAAAAAAGAATATCCACAGTTGATTTGAAAAGGCTACTTAAAAACTTCTTCCTTTTCCAACAACAATCAGTATGAGCCTCGCTTTTCTTCCTATACTTCAACCACAGTAATATAATACAAACAGGTGAATGCAGAAGCAGATATGAAAATCTGGTTGTATTTTTAAGCCTGACATTAAAAAGATCTGCAAAAATGTAAAAAACATCACTCTTCTCCAGAATTGTTTGTGTTTTGAAAAATAGTTATTTTTATTTAAATGTAAGTTATTCATGTGAGCATTTAACTGGTTATTATTTCAAGATTAATAAATATGTATTTTTATATTTCCTCAATTTTGATTTCTAATATGGGAAATATCAGTAGATTTTGCCAACATACATAAAAGCTCTCTGGGAAATTCAGTAATTTTTAAGACTGCAAAGAGGCTCGAGACCACAAAATCTGAAGACCTCTGAAATTCAATTACTCATCCAACTTAGCTTTAGAGTGAACGGTGGAACCTTTGGCCTACCAAGATCTATTTGTCAATTCCAATCACGGAAATGTCAAGACTTTGAAAGATATATTTAAGGAGTCTGGAAGGTTTTCCATACCAGCCTATCAGTAAAGCTCAGGGCTTAGCCCCTTGACTGAAATCTTGTCCACCAGCTCAGACAAGTCTGCAAAGTGAGGTGCAAGCTTAGTCTTAATAAACATTCATCTAAGCAGCCCCTTCTCTTTTTAAGCAAAGGGCTTCTGTGATCAGGTGTTTGCACCAGAAAGGGGCAGGCACATGTGACACTCTGAGGACATCTGTCTCCTCATAGAAGATTTCTCTAATACTCACATGCAAATGAGAGCTGCCCAAAGGAGCAGAAGAAAGCAAGTCAAACAGTCCTCAGCCCTGCTCTGCAGGAATAGTGCAAACCTGATCCATGGCAGGCTCTGCAGCTAGGATGCTATCTGTTTGAATTTCCCCCAGGGTCGGGGAGTTGGTGCTGGAGGACGTGCTGGTGAGATGCCCTACCCATCACACTGTCAGACCCTGCAAGGAGGAGCACGCCATTTGTTTGCTCGTCTAGGAAGACTAGAGCAGGATGTATTACAACCACCACGCCTACGGATTCTCAGATCGGAAGAACAGAGCTTGCAGCCCATCTATCATCTCCAAGACCTGTTGCTGTTGCTTCCTGGAGTAAGAGGAAGTTTCCTAGATACGGTTTTCTACGTCTAACGCAGACAAAGAGCAGAGGCCCTAAGAGGCCTCCAACTGCAGAAGACCTGCTTAAGTTTGGAAATTCCAGGCAGTTAATAATCACAACCTGAAAACACAGCATTGTCAGTGGTGGCTGTTGGAGCCGGTCAACTTCTCCAGAGGGATTCGGTTTCTCAACTCGGTAATGCCAATAATCTACTTCCCTTAGGCCAGTCTTGCTGGTCCTGGTGAATCTTACAGCGTTTGTGCAGAAAATTGCTAAAAATGACCATGTTGAATAGAAGATGGCACCCGCCTTCTCTTTTGATTTCTACAGAATATCCTGAAATCGCTTTTGTGTCAGATAATACACAACATCTTTATAGTGCTGTGCTGCTTTAAATCTCAAAGAAAGCCTGCATATTACTAACCCACATAATATTTTATTATATTTTGGGTTTGCATGTTTAGAAAGAATTTAAGTTTTATGGAAAATAATACAGATCATTCCCTGATTGTAATGAAAATAGAACAATGATAAAAAGCCATCTTTATCTTTCATGAGAAGACACCAAGCCAGGGTATGTGTTCAGTTACATCTTCTAGCGTTACCATGATGTTTCATCATCACACCTTTTAAAAAATGTAGTCATCTGTTTATTTATACAAAAAAATTCAAAGTATCTGCTAAGTAGTGGAGTTGAATTTGAAAGAATATTGTAAAATGTAAATCATAAAAAATATGACAGCAGAAAATCACAGTCACTTTATAAATATGAGTTGGCATTATATAACTCTTTTATTTAATGTGTTTACCTTTTACAGATGATGTTTCTCAGAAAACGATTTAGTAACTTGTTCAAAGTCACACTTCATTTTTTCAAACATCAGAGACAAAAAAGAAAGAAAGAAACATGCCTACCTCACTTCTGGTCCCAAAGTAGATATTTCATAAATATTAGTTCTTTTTTTTTTAAATCTGAATTCAGATCATGGTCATCTTTCCCCAAATTTCCTTTTTTCTTTTGTCCATGGTTGTCATATAGAATTGAATATTTATAATAAAATAGACCTGCTGACTGGATCACAGGGATAAAAGATGCTGAATGCTTCTGGTTCCAAGTAGGTGCAGTTGATGGATGAATCCCAGGTCCTAGCAACTGTGCTTAAAGGGATACACCTGCTTACAGGTGGTTAAGGGGAGATCTATTTCTATACACGGGACTGCCATAAATCAGAAGGAGATTAAAACATTTAAAACCAACCAAGCGGGCAACATTTTTTGAGTAATTGAGGCTCGTTTTAGAAAACAAGAAATGTCTGTGTTAGTCCTCGTCTGTCAAACATTATTCTCTGTTTGATTAAGCTATACAAACAACAGGACTCTGATGTAAGCAAGACTTTTTCTTTTTGTATGTTGTACATAAATGTCTTTAATCTTCTGAGTTAGGAATTTATGGTGGAGTTTTCATGGGTAAATCCAGCAAAGCTCTGAAATAATTTTCCCTCCAAGAGGAAATAGAGCAGGGAGGAGGCAGAGAAGGGTCAGTGAAACTCAAACCAAAAACAAAAGAAAACAAAACACATTTTCCTGGAACAATAAATTAGGTGAGAGTCCAGCTGACTTTTAGCCAGCTTAAGTCTGGGGTCCCGGTGAATGTGCCTTGATCAGGTGAGGATAAAGGGACTTCAGACGATCTCACCAGCTGCAAATGAAAGTCCTTTCTTGGGATTTCAACAATAAACAAATCCACAGCACCATCCCCAAGTCTGCTGTTCCAACTCCAGGAAAAGATTCTGCACAGAAGGTCTGCAAAAGACAGTTGGACCTGGAATGGTTCTTCTTATTTTAACAAAAAGAGTGAAATGTTGGTGCTTAAAATGTACAAAAGGTTTGGATCTTCACTCCTGTGAGTCTTGAAATTCACATTTTATTCTGGGAATTTTCAAAGGATAACTCTCTGTGAGTCATAAATCAAAGGACTTTTAGACATTGGGTGCATTTGTCTGCCATGGCTGTGTAACAAGTTAGACAAACTGGGTGGGTTAAACCACAGAAATTTTATGTCTCCCAGTTTCAGAGGCTGAAGTCTGAGATGTAGTGGCGCAGCGTGGGTTCCTTCTGAGAAGAACCCACTCCATCCCTCCCCCCAGCTTCTGGTGTTTTGCCGGCAATCTCAGACTTTCCTCAGCTTGTACACGCATCAGCCTGGCCTCTGCCCACAGTTGCACATGGCGTTCTCTCTGCATGCTGTCATCTTAGAGCGGGCCTACCCTACACCAATACAACATCATCTTAACACATCTGCAACGACCCAAGCTCCTTTCCACAGTAGGTCACATTCTAAAGTGCCAGGGTTAAGTCTTCAACTTTTAAAAGTGAAGTGGGACATAGTTCAGTCCACAACCATGAGTGGGTGGTGTGTTTCTGTGTGTGCACAGCCACCCTCACCCTTTCTCCACCCCACCTCCTCAGAGCTGCCACACCCACTTCTCAGGCTGCACCATTCTCTCCCAGGAAGCCTGATAGGACCCAGCTCGCCCCACTGCACAGACACATACATACACCAGATACACACCACACACACACATCTCCACCACAGCACACCTGTGCACACATGCATCACACTACATGCATGCACACACCACTAACACTACATGCACCACCTGCACAACACATGCACACCATATTACACACAATCACCATTACCACCAAAACACACCTGTGCACCTATACAACCCACTACACACACCTCATATGACACTCACACCACAGCACACCACACATACACAACATGCACAACATATGCACACATATCCAGACTTGCATCACACACACCACCACACACACCATCACATACATACCATACACACCACCACACACATGCACACCACCACACACATACCATACACACCACCAGACACATGCACACCACCACACACATGCCATGCACACCACCACACACATGCACACCACCACACACATGCCATGCACACCACCACACACATACCATACACACCACCAGACACATGCACACCACCACACACATGCCATACACACCACCACACACATGCACACCACCACACACATGCCATGCACACCACCACACACATACCATACACACCACCAGACACATGCACACCACCACACACATGCCATGCACACCACCACACACATACCATACACACCACCACACACATGCACACCACCACACACATGCCATGCACACCACCACACACATACCATACATACCAGCAAACACATACCATACATACCACCAAATACATACCATACACACCACCACACACATGCACACACCCATACACATGCACAAATGCCAAACTCCCTCCTAAGAATTCCCATAGTGTTTTAATTATAACTCTATTGTAAGTCACCGAATTAACCCTTTATTATAGTTATTTATATTTCCTGCCAACTTTTTCTGATTTGGTCATTTAAGCAGCTGCTATGTCTGGTTAATTTCTGTTCTCTACAAACAATCTGTGTCACATGCACAGTGGTCTCAACGAACATTTGGTGAATTAAATCAATTAGAATGAAATGAGTGTTAAATCTAACAGGCAGAAAAAACAGAATGAGTAACTTCAGAGCAGTGAAAGCGTCAAGGCCAGGTTGTGGGTGGTGAGCTGTGGGTTTTCTCACCTAACTCCACGATGACAGGGGCTCAGTACTTTACCACCTGTGCATAGGGATTGTAGTGTAAGCCTAACTTCAAAGCCATTGGCAGCAGGAAGTAAGGTCCCCACCGATGACAGCATTAAAGGACCATGACCCATAGGGGGAGTTCACCCACACTGAGCGGAGGCCGGGGCCACACTGCTAAGGGCCAGGCAAGTCAGACCAAGGACTTGAATTCCACAGCAAGGGCACAGGGAGCCGCTACAGGTCTTTCTCCAAGCTGAGGTGCAATATGACTGAAGCTGCACTTTAATAATGGACCATTAGGCAAATTTATGTGGAGAAATCTCCACATTTTGCAAATAAGCCAGGTATGCGTTGTCTGGCTCATCGGAAATTCCACGCACAGCTTGATGTGCTCACAAATTCGCAATTCAGAATTAATTGGTTTTTAGGCCATGCATTTAGGTCAGATCACCCAGACACTCCATTTCATGTGGTGAAAAGAAATTAAGTCAATTGTCCCCCCTCCAGACCCTCGGCTCTCATCTCGCAGGCCTGGCGTGCGTTCCTCTGCTCGCACAGGGAAGAAGACAACCTTTAAAGGCATTCTCATTATTTCTCAGGGAGATGTCATTAAGTACTGTAAACATGTCCTGAATGAGTCCGTGTCACAAAGACAGCAAAGTGTTTATAGAATAAAAACCTATAAGCGCCAAAGTGAGATAAAATGGGGGAGGGGGAGAGAAAGAAGGAAAGAGAGATTAAAAAAAAAAAAAGGAAAAGGAAATGTCTTCCTCAACTACCAAGTTGAGCTAAGGTGTGGACTATGTGGCAAATTTGTCCTAATGAGCTTTAACCACAGAAGAAAACAGAGATGGAACCTACCTGGTCCAGGGCCACAACTCTCTATTCCCAGGACTCTGGCAGACATTGCTGACTAATCACACCCATCTCCCTTCTGAATTCATCCCAACTGCCCCTATGAATCCACACCTGGCAGACATCACTAATCTTCACACCCATTTCCTTCTCTAAAGTCACAGCTGGAAGACATCACTAATCAATCACGCCCATCTCCCCTCTGAATTCACCAACTGCCCCTATGAATCCACACCTGGCAGACATCACTAATCTATCACACCTAGCTCCTTCTCTAAAGTCACAGCTGGAAGACATCACTAATCAATCATGCCCATCTCCCCTCTGAATTTGCCTCAACTGCCTCTAAAATACCTGGGAGACATCACTAGTTAACCTCACTCATCTCCTCTAAAGTCACAACTAGAAGACCTCATTAATCAATCATGCCATCTCCCCCTCTGAATTCACACCTGACCTCAGAATTCTTGCGAGGAAGCAGTCTAATGACCCATTCTAAGTTGCAATTCAAATTCATGGATATTTCTGTGGAGGGGAGGTCTGGGTGTTCCTTTCCTAAGCCTGTGCTACTGTACTATAACAAGAAGAATTATTGCCCAAGAAGAAATGAACACACTGTCTTATTTGAACATCGTCCTAATTGTTAGTTTACTCTGCACTGTTGTTTATAATCAAGTTAAGGAGACAAGACACTCAAAGGTCTGCATTGATTTTAATCCCCCAGAGCCTGACAATGTGTAAGCACACAGGCCGGAGATGTCTGGAATACATGGTCCATGGAATTTAAGCGTGTCAATATGTTCCTTTCCAAAGATGAATGATAACATCAAGGCTCTCCTTTGGGGCCCTGCCCCGGGCCACCAGAACCCTTTGCTCTCCTCATGCAGACAGCAGAAGTGCCTGAAAGTTTATACCCCACTTGGGGCAAGCCATGGCCAGTGATTCGAAGTGTCGAGTATGAAAGCACAGCCACCTTGCCTTGCAGTGGGACAAGTACCTTACATGCTAGAGTCCCTGCAGGGTGAGGCTGAAGGTCTCCTCAGTACAACTTCTAGATAACACCTCTCTTGGCTTCCTCCATGCCTTGCCTGATTTTTCCACTTCCTTAACAACTTTCCCTAGGAATATGTTGTTAATACATGATCATTTGTACAGGCACCCTTGTCTTGGGTACAGAAAGGACTGTGGATAATCAGCCTTTATAAGGCAAAGTGCACACCTGACCTGTGTTTTGTCACTCTAAGTTGTGCCAGAGCTGCTCCTGAGACTCCTCTTGCCCTCTTTCCCAGGATATGCCTGGCCATGTCGGTACCCTGGAGAACAAGAGATTGGAATAGCAGGGGCCCATCTGCTGAGTTCTACAAAGGTCTTCACATAGAGATAATGCAGTGTCTGTTGCAAGTAGCTACCAGGAGACTTTAGGCCAAGAAGTCCTAGAAATAATGTCCCCAAGTCAGCTGAAAAAAGTCATTAAAAACTCTCTAAATCTACCAGTAGGAAGTATGAGGAGAAACTAAGCAGGACTACAAATGTCTTGTCGAAATTTCTGGAGAAGTTTTACAGGCATAAAACTATTTACTGAAGAAGCTGAGAAATCACAGATAACAAAGGAAAAATGATACCACCACTCAGGAATTGTCACTAACACTCAGGAATACAGCTATTTTGGTATTATATACACAGGTATATACATTTGGACTTCTGTGCATGTGTATGCAAATTTAACCCTGAGAAATTACAGTAGATTTTTTTATAATCTCTTTCCATTTAATCATAAATGCTAACCATAGAGTTAGCATTTGCTATGCTATTAAGCAACTCACAAAGTAGTTTTATTTATTTTATTTATTGTATTTCACAATTTGTTCTATTTTTAAATAAACAGGCAGAACGTTTGCACCAAGATGAATATTAATTCCTTCACAGCAATAACCTCAGGGGACTATTCTCTATTCAAAGAGAGGAAGTGTTATCAAAAACAGCCTTTGGTTGTGAAATTTGAAGTCTATGATGCTTTTAAAAGATACTCAAAATGATGGGGCTCTGCATTTGTTTTAAACAATTTAAAGTCACTCAAAACCAACTGTTTGAGAAGGCAGATGAGAAAAATGGATAAAAGTGCCTGCAATCAAAACTAAAATGTGACAAGAGGGCAATTGGATTGGATAGAAGGGAGAGGATTCACGTTTCATGGATAAACTACACATAGGATAAGTGAATGCAAGTATGTCTACAGGAAGGAATAACACCCACTTGGATTTATATTTACATTGTATTGCCTTTATTTTCTTTTAGATAGCTGTCTCATTACTTAACAATACAAAGTCATAGGATATGATTTAGACATTTTGTTCTTTCCTATTGAGGGCATTTGCATCAACCGTAGTTTGTGCCTGCAATACCCCATGACCCTATTCAAGACTTCTGGGACCCTCAGGTCTGTATCCACCTGCCCCATGTCCACACTGGACAGGGCCTTGTTTGCACTGGTCACCATCAGAGCTGACCCTGAGCATCACACCATGAAAGACCCTGACTTTTCTATCTTGCTAGTCTGACAGTGCCCACTACAGTGTTTTTCTGAGGGTTGAAACTTGAAATCCTGAATTGAAAAGACCCATTCCATATTTGCACAGCAGAATACTGGAACTTATACACTGCTATGAAAAAAAAAAAGAGAGAGAGAGAGAGAGAGAGAGAAGCTGTTCCCCTCCCTCTAAGCCAGTGCTCTCTGATGCTTGACCATGGCATCTCACACACTGTGAGGGTTTTGCCTACGGCATTCAGCCCAGACACTTGCTTTATAAATCTGTATATGTGCCCAGCAGTCAAGCATCTGAAGCCCAGCAATGTGTATGGTCTTTTAAGGAGTCCATCTTCTTTTCATCCAGAACATGGCTTTCCATGTCACAGCTGTGACTCTTCACTTGGAGATCATGGTCTGGAATCTCCTGGCATTTAATGCATTTTATTTTTCCTTTGCAGAAACTTTGTGTGACTTTCAGTGGATTTTGAAAGAGTCTGTATCAGTTTTCTATTGCTGCTGTAACAAATTACCACAAACTTTGTGGCTTTCAACACACATTTCTTGTCTTACATTTCTGTAAGTCAAAAGGCCAAAATTAGTGTCACTGGGCTAACATTGAGATGTGGGCAAGGATGCTTTCTCCTTTAGAGGCTCTTAGAGAAGAATCCCTTTCCTTGCCTTTTCCATCTTCTAGAAGCTTCTCATGTTGCTTTGCTTGTGACTCTCTCCTTTCATCCTCAAAGCCAGTGTGGGGGGCAGGGTTTGGGGTCTTCTCTGTGCTGTCTTCTGCAGTCACATCTTCCTCTGAATCTTCCTGTCTCTCTCCTCCATTTAGAGTGAAGCTTGTGTCTCCATTTGATACACCCAGATCATCCATGATCATCTCCCTGTTGAAAGGTAATCCTTAATTCCACCTGCAACCTAATCCCCTTTGCCATGTAATCTAACATAGTCAAAAGTACAAGGGATTAGGATGTGGCTATCTGTGGGGAGACCATTATTTCACCTTTGTCAGAGTCTGTGAACACTTTTCTGAAAAAAATGACCAAAAACATGTTATAAAATATCATGTGTGGTACTTACTCTAAAATTGATAACATAATTGTAAGCAAAACACTCCCCAGTAAATGCAAAAGAACTGAAATCATAACAGTCTTTCATACCACAGTGCAACCAAATTATAACTCAAGACAAAGAAACTCACTCAAAACCACACAGTTACATGGAAATTGAACAATCTGCTCCTGAATGACTCCTGGGTAAATAATAACATTAAGGCAGAAATTAGGGAGTTCTTTGACAAAGCAGTGTTAAGAGGAAAACGTATAGCACTAAATGCCTACATCAAAAAGCTAGAAAGCTCTCAAATTAACAACCTGACATTGCAACTAAAAGAACTAGAGAACCAAGAGAAAACAAATTCGAAATGTAGCGGAAGACAAGAAATAACCAAGATCAGAGCTTAAGTGAAGGGGATAGAGCCATGAAAAATCCTTTTAAAAAAAATCAATAAATCCAGGAGCTGTTTTGCTGGAAAAAAACAAAAGACCACTAGTTAGAACAATAAAGAAAAAAAAGAGAAGAATCAAATAGACAAAATCAGAAATGATAAGGGGGATATCACCATTAGCCCCACAGAAATACAAACAACCATCAGAGAATACTATAAACACCTCCTATCCACATAAACTAGAAAATCTAGAAGAAATGGATAAATTCCTGGACACATGCACTGTTCCAAGACTGAATCGGGAAGAAATTGAATTCCTGAGTAGACTAACAACAAGTTCTAAAACTGAGGTAGTAATAAATAGACTACCAACCAATAAAAGCCCAGGGACAGATGGATTTGCAGGTGAATTTTACCAGAGGTACAAAGAAGAGCTGGTACCATTTCTACTGAAACTATTCCAAAAAATCGAAAAGGAAGGACTTCTCTCTAATTCATTCTATGAGGCCAGCATCATCCTGATACCAAAACCTTGCAGAGATACAACAAAAAAAGAAAACTTTAGGCCAATATCCCTGATGAAAATCGATACAAAAATCCTCAATAAAATACTGGCAAACTGAATCCAGCAGCACATCAAAAAGCTTGTCCATCAAATCATGTTGGTTTCATCCTCAGGCTGCAAGGTTGCTTCAACATACACAAATCAATAATGTAATTAATCACATAAACAGAACTAAAGACAAAATCCACATGATTCTCTCAATAGAGGCAGAAAAGGCCTTTGATAAAATTCAACATCCCTTCATGTTAAAAACTCTCCTCTCAATAAAGTAGGTATTGAAGAAACATACATCAAAATAATAAGAACTGTATGTGACAAACCCACAGTCAATATCATACTGAATGGGCAAAAGCTGGAAGAATTCCCTTTGAAAACTGGTACAAGACAAGGATGCCCTGTCTTGTCACTTCTATTCAACATAGTATTGGAAGTTCTGGCCAGGGCAATCAAGCAAGATAAAGAATGAAGAGTATTCAAATAGGAAGAGAGGAAGTCAAATTATCTTTGTTTTCAGGTGACATAATCCTATATCTAGAAAATCTCATCATCTCAGCCCAAAAGCTTCTAGGGCTGATAAGCAGCTTCAGCAGTGTCAAGATACAAAATCAGTGGCAAAAATCACAAACATTCCTATACACCAACAACAGGCAAGCAGAGAGCCAAGTCATGAATGAACTCCCATTCAAAATTGCTGCAAGAAGAATAAAATACCTAGGAATACAGCTAATGAGAGAAGTGAAGGACCTGGTTTAATGAGAACTACACCACTGCTCAAAGAAACCAGAAAGTAAAAACAAATGGAAAAACATTCATGCTCATGAATAGAAATAATCAATATCATAAAAATGGCCACACTACCCAAAGTAATTTATAGATTCAATGCTATTTCCATTAAACTACCATTGACATTCTTCATAGAATAAGAAGAAACTATTTTAAAATTCATATGGAACCAAAAACAGAGCCCAAATAGCCAAGACAATCATAAGCAAAAAGAACAGACTTGGAGGCATCATGATACCCAACTTCAAACTATACTACAAGGCAACAGTAACCAAAACAGCATGGTACTGGTACAAAAACAGACACACAAACCAATGGAACAGAATAGAGAACTCAGAAATAAGACCACACATCTACAACCATCTGATCTTCAACAAACCTGACAAAAACAAGCAATGGGAAAATGATTCCCTGTTTAATACCTGGTGCTGGGAGAACTGGTTAGCCATAAGCAGAAAATTTTTACAATCTATACATCTAATGAAGGCCTAATATCCAGCTTCTACAAGGAACTTAAGTGAATTTGCAAGAAAGAAAACAAACAACTGCATTAAATAGTGAGCAAAGGACATGAATAGATACTTCTCAAAAGAAGACATTCATGTGGCCAAAAAAAAAAAAAAACATGAAAAAAGTTCAACATCAGTGATCATTAGAGAAATGCAAATCAAAACCACAATGAGATACCATTTCATGCCGATCAGAATGGCGAATAGTAAAAAGTCAAAAAACAACAGATGCTGGTGAGGTTGTGGAGGAAAAAGGAATGCTTCTACACTGTTGCTGGGAGTGTAGGTTAGTTCAACCATTGTGGGAGACAGTGTGGTGATTTCTCAAAGATCTGGAGGCAGAAATACCATTTTCCCCAGCAATTCCTTTACTGGGTATATATTCAAAGGAATTTAAATCATTCTATTATAATGATACATGCACACATATGTTCATTGCAGCACTATTCACAATAGCAAAGACCTGGAGTCAACCCAAACAGCCATCAATGATGGACTGGATAAATAAAATGTGGTACATATATGCCATGGAATACTATGCAGCCATAAAAAGAAACAAGATCGTACTCCTTGCAGGAATATAGATGGAGATGGAAGCTGTTATCTTTAGCAAACTCAGGAATGGAAAACCAAACACTCATGTTCTTATACGTGGGAGCTGAATGATGAGAACACATGGACACATGGTGGGGAAACAGCACATACAGGGACCTGCTGGGGGTGGGGAATGAGTATTTCAGAAAGAATAGCTAATGGATGCTGGGGTTTAATACCTAGGTGGTGGGTTGATCTGTGCAGCAAACCACCATGACGCATGCTTCCCTATGTAACCAACCTGCACATCCTGCACACGTACCCCAGAACTTAAAAGTTTGAAAAAAAAGTCACATGTATTCATTCATCAAAACTTGATATGAAGTATTTATTGAACATCTACTATATGCTGTTGCTGTGCTTAGATGGTAAGATGCAATTATAAATAAAAAATCTGTAGGGTAACAACCATCTCGATTTACCCAGGACTTCAGGGGGTAAATTGGGACACAGAATTTTCAGTACTAAAATAAGGGAATTGGGACAGTTGGTCACCTGACGTGCAGTCTCAGTCATCCAGGAATGTACCATTCAGTGAGAGGCATGGACAAAACACAGTCAAGCAGATGTTTAAAAGAATGACAAGTTCCAGTATATGCTTTAAAGGAAAAGAAAAGGTGGGTGGGATATAGATGAACAAAACAGGTGCCACCTTTTCTCTGTGAGCTACTTCTGGATAACATTGATCATGCTCAAAATACATGTCAGGTGCTGGCTACACACGTTGTCTTGCTTAACTTTTACTGGAGCCCCATTAAGTGAAGACACTTGTTGCCTGCCGTGTTCAGATGAGGGAATAGAGAAGGGGAAAAAATGCCTAACATCACAAAACAACTCTCTTACATCCCATTCCCCAGAAACAGACTCTTACACAAGGATTCATGAGCAAGTAGTTTAGTAATTTAATAAGGAAGTGCTCCCAGAGGACATAAGAAAGGAAGATAGCAAGGGTGAGATGTCAGGAAATGTTCCCTGGAGGGTGGCTTCATCCGGACCCTCAGGGGAAGTGGGTGTAAATTACCTCCGAGAGTGTCTTCCGATGGGAGGTGGGTGGCACCGGGTCCCTGTGGGGGATGTACAACCCCTAGGCATTTTGGCTCATTCTGCACTATAAGGAAAGAATCACAGGTATGAGCTGTTGAAAACAAAGGCACACCAAAACTAGGAGAGGAAAACAAACCCTAAAAGTAGGCCAGGTGGTCTGAGTAAGGCAGCAGCAGACCCCACTTCAGCCAGTAATTGGAAACCAGCATTTGAACCCAAAGCTGGTGAATCCCAACACACAGTGGCTAAACCTCCCTTCCATTTCACCTACTTTCACGTAATTACACATTTTCTTAAAACCCAGGATTTATGGGTTTTTTTCCAGATTTTTCTTTTACAAGAATACATCTTATCCACCAGAACTGGTCTGATACAAATATTAAAATCAAAGTATGCTGCCATTAAAAATTGATAGGGTCTGTATAGCATCCCAGAGTGGCTCTCTCCAGGTAATTCACTTGTTTCCTCTGACACTTGGATTGCTAACGAGAGAGAGCTAATTAGCATGTCACTGATAAGATTACAAAGATTAAATACTACTTCCTGAATCTCAGTGATTTTTCAAACAGCTTTTAGGTACCACAATCCATCTCAAATTCCCCGCCTCATGCACACAGAAACACAGGCACACACCCAGGCTTTAATTATGTCAGTGCTTTGTACAAATGGGAGACCAGGAGGCAGTATTGTGTCTTTTCAGGATTACTGTAGGTGTGATAGCTCCTAATTTCAAACATCAAAAGACCTTCATCTTCATGGCAAATGTGATATTTTAGTGTGACCTTGGATCTTTACTATTTCTGAGAATGAATCTTTTATGGGCGCCAGATGGAAAGTGTAAAATTAATATCCCCTTGTAGACTAACACCCATATGTTTTCCACGTACTGCAGAGATGTACTTTGTTCATTGTGCCATTTACTTAAATGAAATGAACATATACATGGTGATACATTGCTGTTTCTAAATTTTGTGCTGGACATAGCCGATAAAAAGTACTTAATATTGGCATCAAAATATCCGGAAAAAATAAGCCTGCCAAATAGTGAATAAGAACCACTAAACCCTTAGAAGTGTGTGTGTGTATGTGTGTTTGTGTATTTGTGGCCCATGTGTGTTTGGAGTAAGCCATTCTCATGCCAAAAAATGAACAAACACAAAAATCAATACTCAAAATAGTCAAACATTTATGCATTTATATTACTTAAGACTAGATTTGACAGCAACTAACAGAGATCCACAATAAGCAAGCAATTTATAAGGAACAACTTGGATTTATGTGAGAGAGAAATAAGTTTGTCTTATTTCTCTCTCACATAAATCCAAGTTGTTCTCTATAAATTGCTTGCAACTCACTAATCAACTGTCTCTAAGCTGTAGCCCTGATTTTTATGATGCTCTAAGATGGCAACACCATGTCCCCTTTCCAAGTCAGAGGATTCATCAGTTATCTTTTAAGGAAGGACCCACAAAGCTGCCATGTGACACTTCTGTTCATAGTTCATTGGCCTGATCTTGATCACACGTTCACATCCAGCCCCCACAGAAGGCCAGCAAATGTGTCTTTTACGTAATAACCTGCTAAAACCTAGGGATATATTATTGTAGGGGACCAGGGATGAAGGATCTCAGGGAATAAAAACAGCCTCTGCCATGAGCATTTATAATTTTAATTTCTAAAGATGCCAATATGGCTAATTTCAGTAAGAGTTATTCATATTTCTTTTTTATTTAAGTCAAAGTGAATTTTTTTTTTTTTTTTGCCCTCAGCTTGCTTATTCCAGGGTTGAAATTAAATTTCAGTTCAACGTAATTTTGAATGAAGTCCTCTGATACATGCAAAATTCATCTGTGCCAATCTGGATCCCTTGAACCGGACTAGATTCTGCAATACATCATTTAATTTGCCTTAGGAACAGAAAAGCTGCCCCACACAAGGTCATGCCTGCTTGTCCTGGGATCCCCACATTCATGTGGGGCCATAAAGAGCTTGCCCCTCCCAGGGACAGCACTGAAGGCTCATCCCACCTTCAGAGGACCCAAGGAGTGGGCTGAGGCTTCCTTGAGCCTGCCTGGCCTCCCAGTGCTTCCTCTGCCCGTTCCTCTTCCTCCCCCTCCAGGATTATTGACCCCCAAGAACACTTCCTAAGCCATCTTCTGCACTGATCTCATCTCAGAAGCTGCTTCCTGGGGAGCTGAAATCCATACTGGGTCACCCTTCAAGTACATCTCTTGGACTCTTAACTGATTTTATAATGAGGTGGTTGGGCCCATAGTGCCAGTCAATAGATGCCATTCTGCTTTCTGATAGTGGGTGGCTCTGCTCAGCTCTTCTCTTCTCAGGAGGCTCCAGGACTCCACTTTGTGGGAGCAGATGCCCACTGGATGATTGTAATCTTAAGGGAAGGGTGCTGGAGCCAGGAGACAGAGCCAGGTAGAAATCAGCTACCTGAGTTCTATCTTTGCTCTGCCATATTCAGGCAATGTGATACTGGGATAGTCAGTTCCTTCACCTCCAACATTAGGATAACAACCCCAGTTCCAAGGGTTATTGAACTAGATAAGCTCATCTAGTGTGAACTCCCAGCTTGGTCGTGCTCTTCCTGCCCGTTTAAGGCATGCCTCAGCCTAAATTAGAATTTACTTGCCCAGATGGTCAGGCGGCTTTGGCTTTCTTACTGAACTTTGTAACATTAAAGGGATCCTCAATGGGAATGTTCACAACAGCTTCCCTGCGTTGTGGTCTCTCGTTGACCTTGTGATGGCCGTCATTTTCCTTGAGCTCGTGGCCACTCTGCCTGAAGTTTGTCCTGCTATAGCTTAGTTCACCTTGCATGGGTGCCCCAATTGCTGCCAAACGCTGGCTCATTCTCCCGTCTTTTATGTCTAGTCCAGGAAATTCCACTCAGCTCAGGAAAACACTGGAGGCTTAATGTGCTCATCATTCTCACGAACATCAGCTGAACCACTGATGTAAATCTCCATTCAACTGGATGACCCAGGAAGAGCAACCATGCCTTACAGCAGTGGTCCTCAAGGCAGAGCCCCTTGACCAAGAGCATCAGCCTCAGCTGGGAACTTATTATAAACGGTCCAAAGTTCTTGGTCCTAACCCAGACGTAACCGAATGAGAAACTCTGGGAACAAGACCCAACAGTTCATGTTTTAACTAGTCCTCCAGGGGAGAAGGAGTCTTGTGAAGTTTGAGACTCACTGCTTTAGAGGGAACCCAAAGGGTGCAGACAGGAGAGCTTTCCTGGACAATTTTGCACTACTTTTAAATCAGTTTTTCTCTTTCTCCCTCTTCCCTGATTTTTGCCTTCCTTTCTCCCTCTCTCCCCATCGCTCTCCTAATTTAGTGGGTGCTTTAGGGCTTACCTTAACACAGTTTTCCGATGGTGGCCCTATGCCTCTGAAGACACACACATACAAACATTCATGAAAATGTTAGCGTAAATACATTCTAAATAAATACTAGGCTTGGCAATTCTTTTCCCCTACCTGTCCTCAGCACTCCAGCAAAAAACTGGTTGCTAAACTTTTTTTGTCATATGACCCGAAAAAGACTCGAGCTGCTGAAGGTGGCTCTGGCCACGCTGCAGGCAATAAAAGGCTCACTCACCTGCCTCTATTTGCTTTCTGCTCAAGATAAACATTTATCACTGGGCGTATTGATTAACACCGTATCACTTCCCTTCTTACACTTTTGCAGAGGGAGCAGACTCCCCTTGGGAACTCAAACCTTTGTGGGGCTCATGAAACCCTAAGGGCTATGATGGCTAAGAAGCAGCCATGAGCTATGAGAAAGTGTGGGGACCCCTGCTAAGGAGAGGCCAGCTACCATACTCAGAGTTAGTTGGAATATTAGGGGATGCCATCCCCAGGCAGCCAATCAGGGAGCAAACTGATTACTGCAGAGTGAGTCGTGGAGTTCACAGAAGGATTCTTAAGACGGCATTTCTGGCCAGGAGCAGTGGCTCACTCTTGTAACCCCAGCACTTCGTCAGGCTGAAGTGGACGGATCACTTGAGCTCAGGAGTTTGAGACCAGCCTGGCCAACACAGTGAAACCTTGTCTCTACTAAAGATATAAAAATTAGCTAGGCATGGCGGTGCATGCTTGTAGTCCCAGCTACTTGGGAGGCTGAGGCAGGAGAATCGCTTGAACCCAGGAGGTGGAGGTTACAATAGCCTGGAAAACAAGCTGCAAATAAGCTTTCCATTGTTTGAAGGGTTTTTTCCCTTCTTTTTTTCTCTTTTTTTCAATGACGGGAAGGCAAGACAAGGGAAAAGCGAACAATATTAGCTTGATTTGCAATATACAAAAGACATATGAAAGGGGAACTATGGTCCCTGAGTGTTTTAATATTCAAGACTGCCTCAGTTCCTAACTGGAAGTAGGTATGTTTTAAATTAAAAAGAAATAGATACGTATGTACTGATTCACCACCAACTCTTTCTCTGATGTTTTGCTTTTGTTGATGACCTTTCCTGTAGCTAATATTGCTGGTTTTGATTTTATACGACTTATTTAAAAATCATGATTATGCATCCTGAGAAGGGTATTTCTATTTATTAAAACTGAAGTGGTTAATTCATTGTTAGTTACAGACTGTGACTAACCTATTGTTTTCAAAACAAATTATCATGACATTAAATTGTACAGTTTCTTATTTTGTGATCTGCTTTGATTCTGGAGAGAGCCTGGGTTGTCTGTCTGTCCTTTACAAGAGGTAATGTGGAAGGAAGGCCTGGGGGCTGCACCTATGAGCTCCCCCGAGGTGCCAGTTGGTGACATTAGGAACATTGACTACAGTTGTTTCTTTGCATTTTATTGCAGATATTTTCTAGCTTAAAAACGTAAAAGCCTCTCTTTAAAAAAACTTGGCAAAGGATTTTTATAACCTTCTATTTTGAGATAATTGTAGATTCATATGCAGTTTTAAAAAATAATATAAGGAAATTCTATATGTTCTTTGTCTGTTTTTTCCCAATGTAACATCTTATAAAATGATTGTACAATATACTAGCCAGGATATTGACACTGATATAGTCAATATAGAAAGCATTTCCATCACCACAAGGGTCCCTCATGCTGTCTGTTCATAGTCAAACCCATTTCTTTTCCACTCTACGCTCTCCTTAAACCCTGGCAACACTAATCTGCCCTCTTTATCATTTTCTTATTTTAAGAATGTTATAGTCATGGAATCACACAGTATGAAATATTGGGAGAAGGACCTTTTTTCCCTTCAGCATAATTCTCTGGAATTCTTCTAGGTTGTTTCATGTATCAATATTTTATCCCCTTTTATTTCTGAGTAATATTCTATAGTGTGAATGTACCACATTTAATTTATTAATTTAGTAGAAAGACATCTGTGTCATTTCAGTTTTGGGCTGTTATGAATAAAACTGCAACAAACATTTTAATTTTTATATGAACATAAGTCTTCATTCCTCCAGCATAAATGTCCGGGAATGCAATTGCCGGGTCATATGGTAGTAATGTGTTTACTTTTAAATAAATTGCTAAACTGTTTTCCAGAGCAGCCGTAGCATTTAACCTTCACACTAGAAGTCGAAGAATGATTCTGTTTCTCTGCACCCTCAACAGCATTCGTCGTTGTCACTATTCCTCACTGTAGCTTTAATTTGCATATTTTTACGGCTAATGATTTAGCTAATCCATAATGACCTTTAATTTTCGTATCTGCAATCTGTATATCCTCTTCCATGAAATGTCTTTTCATGCCCATCTTCCAATACAATTGTTTTGGTTTTAATTGTTGACTTTCTCTTTTTTTTTTTTTTTTGGAGGCAGAGTCTCTCTCTGTAGCCCAGGCTGGAGTGCAATGGCACAATCTCGGCTCACTGCAACCTCCACCTCCTGGGTTCAAGCCATTCTCTTGCCTCAGCCTCCCGAGTAGCAAAAGTTCTTTATATATTATATATATTAGTCCTCTCTAATAAATAAGTGGTTTGCAATTATTTAATTCCAGTCTATAGTTTGTGCTTTCATCCTTTTACCAAGGTCTTTCATGAAGGAAAAGTTTTAAATTTTGATAAAGCCAAATTTATGCTTTCCCTTCTAGGTACCATGTTTTTGGTATGAGTCTGAGAAAGCTTTTGCCTGGTCTTAAATCCCTAAGGTTTAGTATTATGTTTTCTTCTAAAAGTGTTATTGTTTCACATTTTACATTTCAGCCCATAGTCCATTTTGATTTAATTTTTGTCAAAGCTTTGAGACTTCGGGCAAGGTTCATGTTTTGTCTATGGATGTCCAATTACTTCAGCACCATTGTTGAAAAGGCTGTCTTTCCTCTATCGAATCTCCTTTGCAACCGTGTAAAACTTTGGAGAACATCTTGGGTGGGTCTATTTTCAGCTTCCCTGTTCTGTTTGATTGATCTCTTGTCTATTTCTTTGCCAGTTTTACAGAGTCTTGATTACTGTAGCTACATAGTATGTCTTAAGACCCAATAAACTGATTTCTTTTGCTTGTTTTTCAGAACTATTTTTAGTTCCTTTGACTTTCTATATAAATTTTAGAATAATCTTGTTTATATCTAGAAAAAGCATCTTGCTGAAATTTCCACAGGAATTGCATTCAAGCTGTATGTGAATTGGGGGAGAACTGGCATTTTTCTTATGTTGAGTCTTCCAACCCATAAGCACAGAATGTGCCCTTGATTCATTTAGCTCTTCACTGGTTTCTTTAATCAACATTGTGTAGACAGCAGCATAAAAGTCCTTTACATGTTTGTTACGTTTATACCTAAACATTTCTCTTTTTTTGAGCAATTGCAAATTGCATTATATATTAATTTTGGTGTCCATGTGTTCATTGCTAGTATGGAAAAATATAATTAATTTTTGTATGTTTATCTTGTATTCTGCATTGTTGGATTCACTTATTCATTCTAAGAGATTTCTTGTAGATTCCTTCAGATTTTCTACATAGAAAAATGTCATCCACAAATAAGAACCATTTTATTTCTTTCTTTCTTTCTCATGTGTATTTTATTCACCTTTCTTGACTTGTTGCATTGGCTGGAAGTTCTGGCAGGATGTTGAATAAAAGTGGTGAAAGTGGACATTCTTTCCTTCTTCCTAATCTTAGGAAAAGCGTTAAGTATTCCCCAATTAAGTAATCTTAGGTGTAGGTTTCTGTAAAGGGTCTTTATCAAGTTAAGGATGTCATCTTTTCCTATTTTTCTGAGAGGTTTTATCATTAATGGGCATTGAATTCTGTCGAATGCCTTTTCTCTGTAAATTGATATAATCGTGATTTTTCTTCTTCAGTCTATTAACATGGTGAATTACATTGATTAATATTCAATATTGAACCAGCCTTCCATCCTGGGAATAAAACTCATTTGGTAGTGGTGTATAATTCTTTTTATCTATCACAGCATTTTATTTGCTTATATATTGTTAAGGATTTTTTTTGTTTATATTCATGAGGGTCTATAATTTTTTTTTTGAACTGCCCTTGTCTGGTTTTGGTATCAAAGTAATACTAGTTTCATAAAACAAATTGGAAAGTGTTTTCTCTCTTCTTTGTTCTGGAAGAGACCGTACAGAATTGGTGTCAATTCTGCTGTACCCATATGGTAGTATCCTCCATGGAAACCATCTGGGACTGGAGAGTTCTCTTTTAGGGAGTTATTAAATTAAAATTTCAATTTCCTTCATAGTTATAAGACTATTTAAATTTTCTGTTTCATATTGGGTAAATTGCAGTCGTTTTTTTCAAGAAATTTGTCCATTTCATTTAAGTCATCAAACTTATTTGTGTGGATTTGTTTATAATATTTCCTTTCTGTCCTGTGTTGTCTGCGGGGTCTGTAGTGGTATCTCCTGCTTCACTCCTGAGCTGGTATTTTGTGTCTTCTCTCCTTTTCTTTGTTTGTCTTACTAGCAGTGTGTCAGTTTTATTAATCTTTTCAAAGAATCAACTCTTTTTATCATTGATTTTCTTTATTGCTTTCTGCTTTTACTTTTATTGAGTACTGACTGTATTTTTATTAATTTATTTCCTCTTCTTGTTTTGGGCTTATTTGCTCTTCTTTTTCTAGGTTCTTGAGGTAGGAGCTTATATTATTGAGTTGAGACTTAATTATTTTTCTAATGTG
This sequence comes from Aotus nancymaae, assembly GCF_030222135.1. Classification (NCBI taxonomy): domain Eukaryota; kingdom Metazoa; phylum Chordata; class Mammalia; order Primates; family Aotidae; genus Aotus; species Aotus nancymaae. Next base: position 3,341,748 of record NW_026988412.1, on the reverse strand, counting down.
AGCACTTAGTACTCTAAATGTCTGTCTCTCTTAACACCACTTTAACTGTGTACCACAAACATTGACATATATTTTCATTTTTATTCAGTCCAATTTTTTTCACTTAGAGCTTCCTCTTTGACCTATGTGTTTAGAAGTGTATTGTTTAGTTTTCAAGTATTTGAAGATTTTCCTGTTGTCTTTCTGTTATTGATTTCTATCTTTATTTCACTGCAGTCAGAGAATACACTCTGTATGATTTCAATTCTTATAATTTTTTGAGATTTGTTTTATTGCCCCGGATATGGACACAATTGGTATTGATTGACAGTGTTCACGCCTTCTCTTTTTCTTGGTCAATCTAGTTAAAGGTTTGTCAGTATGCTGATCTTTTCTCATAACTAACTTTCAGTTTTGTTAAATAACAAAGATGTTGGAGATCAAGGAAGCATCGGAAATAAACCAAAAGGTGACTTTTCAGTATGGCCACATGCTCTTCATAAGTGTTCATTTTTGGTTTCAAATATATGAATAAATAAAGGGTTTTTATTTAGCTATGATGCTTGTGCTCTAAGTAATTTGGGCAAGAGTGATACCACTACCTGCCTATGAGTACTTGCAAAGAAAAACCAATTACCATCAGCCTCCTTCAAAAAATTTATCTGCTAAAATTGCTTGATGACATGGAAACCCACACTGAGGTGCTTGTATCCAGGGGCAACCAAGTCCCTTTTGCAGCTGGGACCTGTAACCATATTTCCTTCATTTCACAAAAATCAGAAGTTTAGGAACCATGAGGAAGGCGCGAGAATAAACACGACTGCAAACCTCAAACCAACAGCACTGAGAGATTACAGCAGCCTCATCCTGCCGTTTGGAGCTTGAGACTGCTCACATTTATTCTGTGGTCAGCATCCATTGGAAAGCAACACTCCACACCCCGCGGCTGTGTTTGAGCTGATATTCACTAACGCTGAACTGTATTCCATGCTAAAGACTTCACAGGTGCCCTCCTTCTTAACTGGAAATCCGGCAGAACGTTATATTTAAATATCAAACATTGTTAATCACGTCAGCGGTACTTTACTTTGGATAAAACGTCTTTCCTATTGTAGCTAATTGCTTGAATATCTGCAGACTGATATACTCTTTGTAGACATTTATGCTGTCCTCTTTTTATAACTTTATTTCATTTTCTCTTCATTTCTGGTGTTGACTCAAAAGGCCTTTATCACCTCATGCTGATAATCGGTGCTTTATGGCCGCTGGTGTGATTGGGAGCAGTTGAAGCCGCGTGCAATAATACACACATATAAATATTTGAACAGGGAAAAGAAGGTCTGTCTGATGTAGGCCAAAGAAAAAATGCATTTAAACAAATAATGCCACTAGAGGGACCTTGAGTCTGAACCACGAATAGGCGAGGTTGGACGTGGAAGGGCACCCTATCATTGCCCGCCTTGTACGGGTGGGCACCAGCGCCATAGCTCATTTTAAAAAGCAGCTTCTTCCAGGCCTCTTGGCACAGAGAGCCAAGCTGGGTCTACGCCGGCAGGCTTATGACGTCGTGGTTGTGGCTTCCTTATTTGGTCAGGATCACTAAAATAATTCCCTTTGAGAAGAATAAATTTGCTCTTGCAGAAAGTTAAAGAGCTGAGAGGTTTTAATTGGTTTACCCTGCCCTCGCCTTTGGTCACCAAACGTTATTGCAGAGTTCAAAGAACGTGATGTTGTGTGCCTCCCTTTCCCATTTCTGCGTGGGGGCCTTTTCCCCCTTTTTAGCACCTCCTGTGAAGAGTTGAAAATGAGTGGCAAAATGACATTCGACTTAGAAAGTAAGAGCCCCAGGAAGCAAAACCGGAGGCAAACAGAGCAGCTCATTTCACCAGGCATAGCTGGTGCTGTCCGCGGTTGTCCCTGACAGCGCGGCCGACACAGAACCACCTGTGTTTGCTCACTAGCTTTCCCCAATCTGCGAGAAAATGGCCCTGGCCGGTCACATGGCAGCCAGATAGGCCAGGCACCATGGGAATACAAAAGCCGGAGCTTTTAGCAGAGTTAATCATTAATGCGCCTTTTCTTTGTCCCATTCAGGAGTGCTGACAGGGCTTTGATAGCCTGTATTTGCCATCAGCCGGCTGCAGTCCTAGCCAGGTACTAATGAGACCCCTGGCTCCAGGCTCCCTTGCAGCGCCCAGAGCCCAGCCTGGACCTGGACACTGTCCCTCCACCTGAAGCCCGCCTGACCCCTGAGCTTCCTCCTGCTGCCCCCTGCGCCCCCACCCCTTGGGCCTTGTTCTGGTTGATCATCCACCTGCCTGGAATCCTGCACGTTTCTGCAAATCATCTGCCTGAGTTCAGCGAAGCAAGGCTAGGAAATGTGTGATTATAAAGCCCGTAATCCTCTCTTCCCCTGTGTCATCCTTCCCCCAGATAGGAAAAAAAAAATTAAAAAGCTAAGCTGAATTTATTTTTTGTTTGTTTGGATGTGTACCAAGGATGGATGATTTTGCCATAACAGCAGTGGGGTGTTTTATTTCCAAAACTTAGCTTAGAGAGTCACCCACGGGTATATTCTAATATTGTAGATATATTTCACTCAGCAAGTAAATTGCAAGTGTCCCTGACAGCATTTTTTTAAAAAATAGAAAACCTCACCTTAACAGCCTTAATAGTAAGTAGCTTGTGTGTCAACGTGAATGGAGTTAGGGTGAATGGGAACAACATTAACATTAAAATCTTCCAGCTACCAGTTCTTTTTTTTTTTTTTTTTTTTGAGGCAGAGTCTTTTTCGGTTGCCCAAGCTGGAGTGTAGTGGTGTGACCTCAGCTCGCTGCAACCTCCGCCTCCCGGGTTCAAGCAATTCTCCTGCCTCTGCCTAATTTTTGTATTTTTAGTAGAGACAGGATTTCACCACATTGGCTAGGCTAGTCTTGAACTTCTGACCTTGTGATCTGCCCACCTCAGCCTCCCAAAGTCAGTTTTTTTTTTTTTTTTTTTTTTTTTGAGACGGAGTTTTTCTCTTGTTACCCAGGCTGGAGTGCAATGATGCGATCTCGGCTCACCGCAACCTCCGCCTCCTGGGTTCAGGCAATTCTCCTGCCTCAGCCTCCTGAGTAGCTGGGATTACAGGCACGCGCCACCATGCCCAGCTAATTTTTTGTATTTTTAGAAGAGACGAGGTTTCACCATGTTGACCAGGATGGTCTCGATCTCTTGACCTCGTGATCCACCCACCTCGGCCTCCCAAAGTGTTTGTTTTTTTTTTTTATTTGAAGTCACCATCCTCCCAAGAATGAGATATCCCAACCTTATGCTTGCCTCCAGCGTACTCAAAATGTTTTCAGATTTGGGCTACCATCTTACTGCCAGCCTCCTCAAAAACATAAACAGGCTGCCAATATATAAACCACAAAGGTGCCATTATCCTTAAGAGCAGTTGAAAACAAGCAAATCAACATCTTTGAAACCTGGCTTAATAAAGAACAGAGATTTCAAAGTTCGAGGGAGTTAAAGAGCAGAGCTTTTTCCTAGGACTTGTACCCACGACAATTTTGCTGTTACCTGCTGATGATGTATAAAGGCATTGTCGGTAAACATATTACACTAAATGCATGGTGCTGCCAATGGTTCTCTTATCTCCCTTCTCCAGAGCCAAAATACCTTTAAAGGTCTTATCCAGTTGATCTTTACAACATCTAGGGCATATTGGATGATGACAAATCTTACTGACATCTTTTTTTTTTAGCAGATGAGGAAGTGAAAGTTGACTTGGAAGTGAAACAACAGATGTATGATTAGATCCCAGAAGGATGTGATTGTGTGGCCGCCACTATTTCGGGATGGCGTGATGCCTTGCCATTGCATGCTAGTACCTGCACCTTGCAGCCTGGTTTCATTCTTAGGAAAATTGTCCATCATGCCTCAATTGTATTGGGCACCTTCTATGTACTGCAGAACACTTGGCTCTAGAGGGAGCAAAGATGGACATAATATGGTTTCTGCCATTGAGAAGCAGTTCAGAAGACACATGTACTACAAAAAAAACACAGCTCAGGGAGAGAATGTGTACAGCATTTTACTGCTGTATGAAGAAATAACCTGAATTCTTACATCCTGGCAGAGCTTAGCACCAGATCTGAAAGCTCTCCAGAGGAAGGAAAAGCGGGTGATTTCAGAGGACCTGGATGTAGAATGTGGAAAGCACCCAATTCAAATAATGTTATCAGTTTTAACGTAATGAACAGCTCTGCGGTGTCATCGGCTTTTATTTTTTAAAATGCTCTTCTAACAGGTAGCATGAACATATTTTATAACCTCTGTATTTCATTTGATCACAAGCTCTTCAACCACAAATTTGTACATAAGGTTAGAGTTGACTCTACTATTTAAAAAATCCATCTTTGGATTAGAACGATAGTTCCCAGAGGCTGGGAAACAGCAGTGGGAAAGGGGGAAAGGGGAGATGGTTAATGGGACAAAAATATAGTTAGAATGAATCAGAGCTGATAATTGATAACACCATAGGATGAGTACAGTCAACAGTAATTTATTGTGCCTTTAAAAATAACTAAAAGAGTATAATGTGATTATGATACAAAGAAAGGATAAATCCTTGAGGTAAAGATATCCCATATACCCTGCTATGATTATAACGAATTGCATACCTGTAGAAAAATGTCTCATGTATCCCATAAATATATACACCTACTATGTACTAGCAAAATTTAAAAATTAAAAAAAAATCCATCTTTGTTCCTCCACCAAGTGCAGCTGTCTAGAATACAACCTTTGGCTTGAGAGGAAGCAAAACTGTTGTCTAAGCATGCACTCAATTAAATGTATTTCAATGTACCCAAAGAAGGTAAAATATAACATTATTTTATTATTTGTGGGGCAAAATTATCTGAATCACTCATTGGGATTATCAACAAGTAAATGGCTATTTGAGCCACATAATGTAGATCAAGTCAACATATTGATAGTGAAGTACTGATATTAATTCATATGGACATTCTCCTGTAATTGTCAAAGTGAATTAAATCAAAAGAGAAAGATGGATGTGTATTGTACATAGTCTCATTTTCTGGGAAAATAATGTACTTAGTTTAACGCCCCCCTAAGTCAAGAATTTGAAAACAAATTGTTTATGTGGAAGGTGATCCCAGGGAACATGGCATTGGAAAGAAGAGGGGAGAGAAAACATTCACTGACAGGTGTGTGTGATCAGATCATCACTGGGATGACTGGAGCTCAGTCCTACAGGGAACCCACTGAGAAGCTGTGCAAAGCCCACTCCAAGATTGTCCATGAGCAAAAGGGCAGCTGGGTTATTGGCCTGCCAACTCCTGTCCTTCACTGGTTGAGGTTCCTTCCTGGATGTGTGAATTCTCCAGCACTCTGGCCGCCCCATCCACTGGGGCACGCACTCTCCCCACCGGACATATTCCATATGTAGGGAGATGTCTGCCGGTGACCTGCGATGGGCCAAGGGGATATGGGCAATGCTTCTACAGCACCAAGCGTCACAAACTTTACTGAAGGGGAAGCAGAGGGCGGAGAGATGAGGCTACCATTAGGGCCAGTTGAAGTCAACTCAGTGTATAAGCAGAGCCCTTAGCCCTCTAAATGTAGGGGCTGGGGGAAGGATGCTGCTTCTTAGATAAACCACAGTTATTTCTGGTGCCTTCTGTTTGCAATATAAGGATGCTACAGCATGGAGAGACAGGCTCTATGAAACTCAGAGGCTGCAGATGTCCAGTGGGTTTACCTTAAAAGTACAAGAAAGCCGTCATCAGCTCTCAGAGGCTGCACTTCAAAGGGATTGCATGTTCCCCCATGTGGACGCTCATCTTTCCAATTGGAAAGGTTGGTTGTAGTCCTCTGGGAATGAAGAACCAGAAAGTAAAACTAATGTGTTTATTTATTCATGGTGGCAGCACATTTAAAGTACTAATTCTTAAAGCCTCTTTGCACAAAGTCATTTTTGTGAGTCCCATTCAACTCATCCATGCCCCGTGTAGCAATGGAAGCCTCAGGTCATCGGTTCTCAGTGTGGAGATGATCACACCACACTAGCAGCACCGACATTCCCTAGGAATTTGCTAGAAATGCACATCCTCAGGTCCACCCCGACCTTCTCATTTGGAAGCTCCTTCAGTGGGCCCTGGACTCTGTTTCCACAAGCCCTCTGGGAAGTGCTGAGGCCTGCTAAGGCTTAAGAACCCCTGGTGCTCCAGGGGACTCCACTTTAAGAACCTCTGCCTCCTCTGTTTCTTCACTGTCCTAATTCTGTACATTTTTTACCACATTCATGAGCTGTAGGTGATATTAATGTTAAAATACCATATTGAGTTAATAACAGCTTTTCAGAATGGAATGGGGGATTATTTTACATCTCAAATGAAAAATAATACATGAATATATGAAATAAAAGCATCTGGGAAACACAGAAACACACAGGCACTTGGGATGCCCCATGGCTGACTTTAACAACAGTGAGGGTTTTGAAATGATGATTTCTTCTCCCTCTCACAGGAAGGTATTGCTTTTCCGGTGTCTTCTCTGAACCAATCTGGAGCATGAGAGCAGAGCAGAGTCAAGACAGCTGTTCCTATGGTGGAGTGGCACACAGCTCCAGGGAGCCCAGTGTTCTCAGCACGATATGGAAGAAGTGCTGGGAAAAGTGGCCCTCCAGCTCACCAGGCCCACCCACGCTGCCCAGGCCCATGTGCCTCTCAGGAGGCGGACGCTCACTCCTGGGTTTTAGAAAGGTGTCTGTCTACACAATGGCTTTAAATACAAATCCGATGCTTCTCCTGGTGCTCAAGTTCAACTGAGTAGCCATTTGCCCACCCTGGCTCTGAAAGTCACACAATCTCCTAGGATCCACGGAGAACAGCAATGTTCATCTCTGTGGGGCCCTTTTAATGGGATTTTTAAGGATACATTTGACAACACAAGTGTTGTAAGTTGGGTTTCTTAGGAAGGAGACACGTTGATATTGAACCAAGCAAGGTATTTATTAGGGAGGGGCATGGATCTGCACCTGTGGGGAAGAAGAGAAAGAAGGGGATGGGTCGTAGCAGGCCCCATGGGGATTTCTGGAGCTGGGTTGACCTTTGGGGTGGATCTCATTTGGGATAAGGAGGCCAGGCCTTATACCTCAGTGTTGCTAGGGATTAGGCATGAGATGACCCTAAAGCGGTGCGCCGGTACCCAGAACAGTGGAGCTGCCTTGTCTGTGGACTTTGAGACTAACTCTGACAGGACGGGAGCCCCTCACCTCAGTATTGTGATCCCCATTTATGATTTTGAACAAGCTACCGGAAAATTATCTGATTTTCTATTCTCATTGAAAAAAAGTCAGCAAAAAAGACTTTAGCTTAAAAAAAAGCACAAATTATGCTTTTATGTCTTTTGCTGCAGTGACTTTCCCCACAAAAGGACTTATTTTTTAGGGACACAAATTTTCTACTCCAACAGTCAAATGGAGGCTAAATTCTCATTCCTATCTTACTCTGTTGGTAGAACAGTACTTCAGACTGAGGACACAAATTATGGATAATTTCAGGCCACAACCAGATTTGACAGTTCATCAAGGATGGGCTTGAGGCATGTTTGTTAGCCGTTTAGGACCCCTATAGTCAACCAAAAAATATTAACCCATTCATAACAACACCAAAGCGCAAACAGCCTAGGTGTACATCAACAGGTAAAGGGAGAAACTGTGGTCCCTTTTCTCCATACAATGGAATACTAGGCAGCAATGAAAAAGAATAAGCTTTTGATGTATACAGCAACATGGATGAATCTCAAAAGCACACTGAATGAAAGTAACCAGACTCAAAGACTGCATACTATATGTTTCTGTTTATGTAAAATTCTAAAACAGGAAAAATTCGTCGATGGTCAAAAATTAAAGAACAATTTTCCTCAGGAAGTGGAGTGCACAACAAGATAGACTGGGATGAGGCAGAAGGAAATTTTCTGGGGTGATAGAAATGCTCCATTGTGACAAGGATTCGGGTTACTTTTGTCAAAACTCGGCAAATAGTTAATGTAAAGTTAGTGCATTTTGCTATATGTAAATTTTACCTTAAAAAATTGAAACAAATTTGAGGTCTAGTTAATAATAAAGTGCATGCTGAAGTGTTTAGGGATGACATGCACGAATGTGTACAACTTACTTTGAAATGCATCAAAAAGGAAGACGGGTGAGTAGAGGGGTGTGTCAGAAAGGAAGCGTGGGGGAATGTGAACGATGATTAGGGTGGTGGCATGTGAGTGGTCACGGAATAATTCATTCAACTTTCCTGTGTTGGAACTGTTTCATAGTGCTGGGGAAACATCACTCAATATAAGTTTACCCCTCTTCCAATCCTGAGCTACGCTCTCCCACCTGGTGATCCCAGCACCTGAGTGTTGATGGCCAAAAGACTTCTCTTCCACACAAAGCTCTTTTAAGGCTGTTCCATGAGTGAAGGAAGAATTTCAGGAATAATTTGGAAATATAATAAAATGGCACAGTTTGGTTTGCACCACAGTCAAGTTTTGCATCTGTTTTGAATGTGCTGTGTTACTCCCTCAACCTCGATTGTTCTGAGACCCAGTATAGACAGTGAGGTTCTTCCCTAACATCTGGACACGTAGCATGCTCACCCCTCTGCTTGCAGTGACGAGAATGCTTAGTGGACTCTGTTCTATGTCTATGTTCCACAATCTGAATTGGAACTATCCTTGTTGTTCTGAATGAATGGCCAAGAAACTGGCTCATTCTACAGAATAGGCTCCATGGAATGACCTCAAAGTTGCTCAGTTTAGTCCCAGTGGTAACTTATTAGACATCTCCATCCTTCAGTTCTATAAGATGGTGGTTTTTAACACATACTTGACAACAGCCCCCACCACTGACCAGGGAGTAGAACCCAGGAGCCAAAAGCCTGGAGAAGCAAAGGAACCTGCACCCAGTATCGCAGAAGCGATGCTAGTTGTCTGGTTGCCAGATGTGCTGCAGGAGTAACTGTTGGGTGACGCTGGTCAGGGAAAGTGATTTTAGAGTAAGATCAGGGCTAGGAATGCCTTAAATACAGATTTATAAAAGCAAAAAGGAATGGGAAGGAAAATGGAGACCTCAGCACCTTTGGAAAGCTCAACAGGGAAGAATGGAGAAGAGAGTAATAGCCAGCTATCCCAGCACAATTTATTAAATAGGGAGGGCTTTCCCCACTGCTTGATTTCATTGACCTAGCCAAAGATCAGATGGTTGTAGGTGTGAAGCTTTATTTCTGAGTTTTCTGCTCTATTCCATTGGTCTATGTGTCTGTCTTTGCACTGGTGCCATGCTGTTTTGTTTACCTAGCCTCATAGCATAGTTTGAAGTCCAGTCGTGGGATGCCTTCGGTTTTGTTCTTCTGATGTAGGGTTGCTTTGGCTATCTGGACTATTTTTTTGTTTCATGTGAATTTTAGAGTAGTTTCTTTTCTAATTCTGTGACAACGGACATTGGGAATTTGATAAAAACAGTGTTGAATTTGTCAATTGCTTTGGCCAGTGTGGCCATTTTTATTATATTGATTCTTCCAATTGATAAGGATGGAATGTTTTTCCATGTTTGTGTCCTCTAGGATTTCTTTCATCAGTGTTTTGTAGTTCTCCTTGTAGAACTTGAAACAGAGCCACCATTCAACCCAGCAATCCCATTACTGGGTATATGCCCAAAGGAAAATAAATTATTCTACCACAGAGACATGCACTTGCATATTCATTGACACACTATTTACAATGAGAAATACATGGAATCAACCCAGAGGCCCATCAATGCTGGGTTAAATAAAGAAAATGTAGTAATATACACCATGGAATACTACACAGCCATAATAAAGAATGCAATCACGTCCTTTGCAGCGACATGGATGCGGATGGAGGCCATGATCCTAAAAAATGAATGCAGGAATTGAAAACCAAATACCACATGTTCTCGCTTACAATTGAGAGCTAAGCACTGAGCACACGTGGACATAAATGTGGGAAGAAGAGACACTGTGGACTGCAAAGGCTGGAGGGTGAGAAGGGAGCAGAGTTGAGAAATACCCTATGGGGTCCTATGCTCACTATGTGAGTGACGGACCCACAGCCCAAATCTCAGCAACATCCAATATACCTATGTAACAGACATGCGTATGTAACCCCCTATATCTAAAGTCAAAGTTGAATTTTTTAAAAAAAGTATATGAAAGCTTCTTATAAATTATAAATAAGCTTTTAATCTATTCTACCATTTTTCAATGAACCCAGAGTGATGATTCTGTTTCAAATGATAGGGTATGAACATTCTAAACATTATAATAAAATGAATTTCAAGGAGTAAGGGAAAGAAAGCAAAACTGCAGAGAAGATGAGACTAGGTGTTTATTAAGCTCTTATTGGTGCCAAGCACTACTTTACAAACTATATATTGAATTCCCTTTTTTTTTTTTTTTTTGAGACAGAGTCTCACTCACTGTGTCACCCAGGTTGGAGTGCAGTGGCGTGATCTCAGCTCACTGCAACCTCCACCTCCCATGTTCAAGCGATTCTCCTACCTTGACCTCCCAAGGAGCTGGTACTATACACGCCTGCCACCGTGCCCAGCTAATTTTTTTATTTTTTTATTTTTAGTAGAGATGGGGTTTCACTATGTTGGCCAGGCTGGTCTTGAACTCCTGACATTGTGATCTGCCTGCCTCGGCCTTCCAAAGTGCTGGGATTACAGGCGTGAGCCACTGCGCCTGGCATATTGAATTCTTAAGGTTCACAAAGACTCTAGAAGATCGGTGTTATGATTACCTTCATTTGACAGAAACTGAGGCTCACAGAGATTAGAACAGCAGCACAGAGCCACCATTTGAGTTGTGAGGAGGGTAAGTCTTTTGGGCCATTCCACATGTCAGCTCTGCGGACATCTCTGAGCCTCAACCCCTCATCCAGACAGTGAGGCTCATGATAGCAGCTGAACAGGGGTGCTGTGAGGATTCAGTGAGATTAGGTGATAGATGAGAATATGTTCTGGGAAATCTCTATTGTTGTTATTTTACCCATCTGTCCTAGAGAAGAGAGATTGCTCTTTCACCAGCTGATAGAGTGTCACCAGCACGAGCTGGTGTAAGTGCTCTCTACCAAAGGGCATGTTGGATGGAGTGGCCGTGCAGCCTCAGACACTCTCCCTGGCGTGAGTAATGGTTCTACAGGCAGATGGTGCTGGGAATGAATTACTGAGAAGGTCTGCCAGAAACACCTGCCTGCAAACAAAGCCCCCCTCCCAGCTGGTCTTCTAGACACACGTGTTCCCTCAGCTGCAGGAAGTGCCAATGATAATGCTCCACAACCTAGTTCATGTTCACAGCGAGGTCGCGCGTGCCTGGCTGGGTAATGTGATGGGCCACCACCCTCTTGATTACAGCACCTGCCTCTCCCACATGCCTCTTTGTTCTTGCTTAGAACATGGGTGTTGTGAGTAGGGACAAGGGATAACACAGACTGCTTGTGGCACACCTGCTTCAGAGCTTGTTTGCAGACCTCCTCATCCCCACTTCCACCAGGGACCAGGAGTGCTGTGTGCTCAGCAGATGTTTTGTCAATGCTGTTTTCACAGGCAATGCTTTTTCCTTTCATTTTAAAGTGACGTATATCGAGGACCCCCAAACAGCTGTCTGATGGGTTCCTTGTCTATCAGAGCACACTTCCTCTGCAAACAACAGCTTGCATCTGGAGCTGCCCTCAGATCCGATACCCTCCCACCACGCCCCATACCCTGATTCCTCCTTTGCCAAAAGTTCTCCCTGAAGAGCAACAGGAAATGAAGCTGAAGATGCATTGCTGATGGTGACCAAGTTCTGCAGCCCTTTATAGCACCGTGGTGACCTTCATGCAGCCCTGGCTGGCCCAGCCGGGAGCCTCTGCTTTTCCCTCCACACAGTGATCCTCATGCCTGAGCATCATCCTTGTGCCACTGAAGGAAAGTGAGACAAATTCAAGGACACTGGAGCCGTCGTCTGCACCTTGGGTGGCCTCGCTTTAACGTCTTTGTCCTATGCCTGTAATTGCCTTTAATACTAACCACACTCTGCTCTTCTCTCAAGGTTTGGCATGAAAGCGTTTCCTCTTCAAGGTGTCAGAGGGGTTAGCAGGGTGAGACCCAGGCAGGGAAGAACAGGACGACTGTAGAGAAGCTAAGAAGGTAAGGAGAGAGGATGGCCAGGGGGCTCTGAACCACTCACTTCACAATTGAACCACCTCTTTCTGTATCATCCATGAAATGGCTGCCATTTGCCCCTTGTGCCATGGAAGCTTCTCTCTGCTGCCTCTTCAGAGTCTTGCCATTTCTATCTATCACTAACACCAGGACACTGGCCCTCGATGCTCCCTGCTTAGGGTCCTTCAGCTCAAGAGGCTAGGACTCAGGCCCCACCAGCCTTGGCTATTGGCTTGGGCTTGAGGGTTTACTCAAGACAATCAACTCAGCCCAAGGCCAGTTTTCTTTCACTTGCAGGAATGCTATCATTGACTATTTTGCAATGGGAATTGGGAAGGAAACGTGAGCAAGACTAATAATGCATCTTCAACAGAGGATAACCAACTCCAAGCTCATACTCTATAAATGGGGAGATTATATTGTTTTAGGATACACCAGACAGAACACAGCAATTGCTAACATGTTTTACCAGGTGGAGCACTGGGCTTTGAGTCAGGACACGTGGGTTTGAGTTCCAGCTTTGCTGTGGCCAGCTGTGTGTCTTGGGAAAGTCCCTGACCTTTTCTCTTTAACTAAAACATAACAGGCACTATCATCACAGTCACCACCAAGGCCACCTATCTGCACATCAAAGTCAGTCTTCACAGCGAGTTGGGAAGTAGGTGTCTATCATCCAGGTGTGGAAATCAAGGGCACGAAGTCGGGAGTAGAGGAGTGGGATGCTGAGGGACCTGCCGTTCTGAGGGGAACCTTTTGTAGCCACAGCCCCAGAAGAACTTTGATTTTTCTCCCAACAGAAACTATTTGCTCAGCCACAGGCCGTTGGCTTCAAGCTGTCTCCTTCCCCGGCAGCCCTCAAGGTGCTCTGCCCATCCAAGGTGCCCTGAGGCACATGACGGTGGCTTGGTGCTGCTCTCCAGACCCGGGCTTTCTCTGGGTGCCACTCTGCTTGACTGCACCCTGCCCCATGTTCTCACCTCTCCCCCTGGCTCCTCTTAGCAATGGTCCTGGCCTCCATGCCAGCTTTCCCATTTGGGGCTCAGCAGTTCTCCTGGTTCAACAAATCTGTGTCACTTGTGCCGTGTCAGCTTAGTTTACCCAGGAGTTTTATTTCCCAGAATCCCCACCCCTGCATGGGCCTGGGTTAGAGTTGACCAAAAGAATTACTGGAGGTTTGGGCTACACAGGCAAAGCGTGTCCATCACTCTGTGAAGGCTGTTGAGGAGGCTGAGGATTAGAATGGATGGACTCAGAAGTGCTCAGCGGGTCCTCGCTGTCCTCTGCTCTGTGTCCAGCTCATTCTCTGAAGGCTCAGCCCAGCTGGCCGGGAACCAGACACCCAGAGCAGCACAAAGGAAACAGCTTCCCGCAGACCTTTCGCCAGAGTCCCTCATGGCCCCTCTTCGAGGGCAGGTACTCTCAGATTCACTCGTCGATGACGCTTCTCTGATCTCTCAACTTCCCTTTCCAAATCTCCACTCTCCCAGCTACTCCCACAGAGTAGAAGGTCCAATTCCAATCACAAATCCCTGCTCCTGGAGCATCCCCTGGACCCCTGCTTCCTGCCCAGTGGAACATCCTTGCGGTGGGAGGTGGGGGGTCAGTCCTCACTTCAGGCTTCCCCAGGACCAGGAAATGGGAAGAGAATGAACATCAGGTTAGACCATGGCTACAGAAGATAATGCTGTGCTGCCGCTGCATTTTCATCACAGAAAGCTTCATTTGAGTTACTTGTCAATTTTCTTAAACGCAGGAAGCCTTTCCGGCGGCTGGCAGAGACATTTCTTAGCACTTTATTTTCTGAAACCTTCAGGGTGATTGACCATGACAAAGCAGGGCTGATGGCTGGAGCCTGAGTCAGCAATTCCCAGAGCGGAGTCATGATTCCTGACACCCCGGGGGGGGGGGGGGTCCATCTATGTTGCAAAATTCTAAAACAGCAATTCTTGTAAAATCACTCTAACCATAAGGAGTTGGGGAGAGAGATGGCCAATGGGAAATGAAGAAAGAGTGGCCGCACAATCAAGTAATCAAGCAGCCGTCTCCCTGATGAGGTAGGAGCGGGGCTGGTGAGAAGAAAGGTAGACCCCTCTCTACACGTGGAGCTAACACAGTGCTCAGGGGCTAAGTGACCAGGGAGCCCAACCTGCTGCAGTGGTAACAATAGTGTGACTGGCGACAGATGGGCTCCAACGCTCCTCAGTGACAGTGACGTTACCTGGAGCACTGGGGAGGACCGGAAGGACCGGCACTGAGGGGCCTTGAGGAGCGGAGATCAGTGAACAGGAAGGAATTAAAGTGTCTCCTACCAGCAGTGAAGATAAGCCTTTTATAGGGGCCAGGCTGAGCAAGAGGGTTTTTTTAACGCTTGTCCCAGAAGAACAAAGAAGTCATTCTTTTCTTTTGTGGTGGGGTGGGTGAGAGTCGGGGAAGAGTAAGGAAATGTCTACCCTATTCAGGACACCTAGGCAGCTTTTGAAATCCCCACTGAATTTAACAACCAACGTTCGTCCTCTACCTGCTTTGGGTAATGGCTAAGCAGACAGACTTGCCCAATAATTCCCGTGTGGCTCATGGGATGGAACCAGAAGTTTCCATTACAGGCGAGGCGTGAGTGATGCTGAGACCAGACAGTCATCAGCTTTGGGGCTTTCGGGGCCTGCTAAGGAGGTCAGACTTGGTACCCAGGGCCTTTGTTCAGGGCCTGTCCCCGCCATTTACATGGGCTGGTTTGTGTTAGAGGCCAGATGGCTCTGAAGCAGTGCCACAGTTATTTCACCCCAAGTTTAACAGCACTAAATTGCACCTGAAGAACTCTAGGCCCATGGGAAGTGGCCTGGGAAGCAGAGGTTCAGCCACATACGCTTACGGAACATCTCTCTCTTCAGGGTCTGGTGGATTAGGGGTGATGGGGAGCAGGAGCCCACACTGGGGAGGGGAAGCTTCCACATTCAAAGCAACATAGAAATGTCGGCATGCATGAAAGGTCTAGAGTGAGCCAGAGATTGTCTGGGAATTCAGCTTGGGTGAAAGGTAGGATATTTACATGTCAGTGACTCTAAAGCCCCAGTGTGGAGTCTGCTGCCCCGAGGCCTCGGGCCCACCCTGCAAGGAGAGCCATGTGTCTAGTGCTCCAGGGTCACATGTGGCTAGGGCTATCATACTGGACAGGCAAGCACAGAATGTTTCCATCACACAGGAAGTTCTGCTCAGCGGCCCTGCCCTAGACACTGGCATTGCACATCACGACAAGCAATTTGAAACCACCTCCCTGTGCCCCCACTATCTGTTGTTTTTCAATAAGCAGAGATGTAGAAACAGGGAATTCTAGAAGCATTCTGGTATCTAGAAAGCCTCATTAATCAACCAGTTTCATCCCCAGGTCCCCCCACCTCGCCCCATCTCCCTTCCTTACCTGGCTCATGTGGGTGTGTTCATGGTTTACAGGAGCTCCTGTGGATGTGCACACCCGATACAGCAGCGTTCTCTTTCCTGCTACCTCCTAAACAGAAGGAAACTGTCTCCATTAAACAAGCTAAACATTCTCATAATCTCCAGCGAGGACACCTCACCTCAGCCCTCTGGTGAGAAAGCTGCCTAGGACATGCCACACCGCCATGGTGCACCTAACGCTGAGTAGCTGATGGTTCTCCCAGGGCTCTCCAGGGATTGTCCTTCCTGAACACAGTCAAGTTGCAGCTTGTGAATTCTAAAGCAGGCACACAGGATACAAGCATGGTTCACAGTAACCCCTGAAAATCTCTGAAATTTCCCTAGAAGGGAATGCTGTACTGTGTCTCAGGGTGTGCAACCCTTCCCATTTCTCGGCGGCAGCTGGAAAATGGCTGTTCTTCACGTGAGCAGTGTCATGGTACTTGGCTGGAGTTCCAGGATTCATTTGGCCAAAGAAACCCAGTGTCATAACAGTTGGTGCAACAGGATGTTCATGCCAGGAGAAACAGGTGGGGATCTGAACAAACACGGGGGCCGAGCTCGCAGGTGGCGCCTCCCCTCGTGGAGCAAGGACCTGGCACACGCGGGATGGGAC
Source organism: Aotus nancymaae (assembly GCF_030222135.1). Taxonomy (NCBI): domain Eukaryota; kingdom Metazoa; phylum Chordata; class Mammalia; order Primates; family Aotidae; genus Aotus; species Aotus nancymaae. Next base: position 3,325,489 of record NW_026988412.1, on the reverse strand, counting down.
CTCTCTCTCTCAGCATGAGTGCTGGAAGTGAAGTGCATGTGAAATGGGCACCACAGGGCTGCAGTGCCAGCCACCTATGCAGGAACACAATCAACCCCACCACCCCATATGCCTGCAATGCACTCACACATCTGCTTCCCAACGCCAAACCGGTGACAGGTCACAGCTGCCCAACCAGTGGGCAGAATTTCCGGAGTCTAGACTGTTGGGCTGTCCAAGTGGGCAATGTTTGAACTGCCGAGGAAGAGCCTCTCCCGTGACTCCTTCCTGCCCCTTGCCAGGTAGAGAGTATCTCTAACTAATGAAGCAGGCAATGCCACTCACAGTCTAAAAATGACACGGTGTCCTTCATCCCAGGTAACTGAAAATGAAGTGTTACCAGGTAGGCATGGACAGGAAGCGAGGCAGATATCAACAGTGCCAGGCTGAGCATTCTGAGGCCAGGCACATGGTTCTGGGCATCCCCGGGTGAGAATGTCCAGCAATGCTATTTGATTTAAAGTCTCATTTTCCTGGTAACATGAGGAAGAGTGAGAGCCCTTGGAAACATGATGGAGAATGGAGTTACTTTCACACTGACTTGTTGCAGCCTGGGGGCTCATCAGAAATGGGTCCACACAGCTACATTACATGACCCTGAAAAACATGGGATTTTTAAAAAAGCAGGTCATTTGTCTTGATGCTTCCTACTTAATGTGAAGATAGAATATCAATCTCAAATAAAATATGTTTATATTTTCATCTGGGTATTTACTGTGTAGACCAGCTAGTGAGGACAGCTTAGAGATTTGATAACTTTCTGTTGATCTCGTTTTCCTAATGTGTGTTTTCTGGGCCAGAAAACATGTGCTTAAAATATTGTCTATTATTTTTATATTCCAAAAATTGTTTTGAAACTGGGACTACAAACAGCATGTGCAGTCCACTAAGCTAGGTCACTCTGCGGACTCCACCAGGTGGACATCCTGGTGTCAGCCTGAAAATACAGCTTCACTCCCTTTCCCTGGACACCAAGAAAGACATCGAGATTGCAGGCAGACTGTTCTTAAAAAGGTATCATTTACAATTGTTCAGTTCTGTGGAACAAAATTTTATCCAGATTGTGCAACAAAAAAAAAATCTTTTTTTCAAAAAAATGTGTGCTGAAGTTGATAGGATTTTCAAATGTCTAAGAGCCCCAACTTTTCTCTTTGTATAATAAAAGCTATGTTTAGACATTTACCATAAAACCACCATATTATTCTCTTTGTATGATAATTAAATGTTATAAATTTAAACTAAGAATGGGTATACTGACTAGTTATTAAACTAATAAAATATCTCCTTTTGGGTTTTATAGATTCAAATCTGTGCATAAAAATTTATTTGAAAATAGAATCAGTTAAAAGAAAAGGATTATATATGTGATGGGGAGGAAGGCAGCAAACCACACTGCCATGTATGCACCTATACAACAATCTTGCATGTTCTTCACATGTACCCCAGAACCTAAAACACAATAAAACATATATTAAAAGAAAAGGGTTGAGAGCTTGAGGACCACAAGAATAGAATACCTCTCTATTTTACAGATGAGAAAAATGAGGCCCAAAAGAGAAATCAGTAAGTCATAGACCAAGATATTAACAGACCCACGAGTGTTGAATATTCTCTAATACTATTTCTATTTTAATCTCCTGCTCTTCTGCCCTTAGGAAGCTCAGAAACAAGTTGGGATTTTAAAGTCACTTCTCTTGGCCGGGTGTGGTGGCTCACGCCTGTAATCCCAGCACTGTTGGAGCCCAAGGTGGGGAATCACTTGACATCAGGTTCAAGACCAGCCTGGGCATCATAGTGAGACTTCATCTCTCCAAGAAATAAAATTAGCCAGGCATGCCTGTTCATGCCTGTGGTCCCAGCTACTCGGGAGGCTAAGGCGGGAGGATTGCTTGAGCCCAGGGGGTCAAGTCTGTAGGGAGCCGTGCTCATGTCACTGCACTCCAGCCTGGGCAACAGAGCAAGTTCCTGTCTCTAAAATACAAAAATAATAATGATAGTAATAATAGTAAATAAAATTACTTCTCAAGTAAAAAAATACAGAGAAGCTCTGTGGTATGGCTCAACTCAAAGAAATAAAATATAAACAATTTTAAAGGTTAAATGAGCTCTTCCATAGCAGCTCTTCAAGTGGCATGTAGATTTCACTGGCCAAGACCCAGCTCCCTCGGCCCACACCAGGTCCACAGCATAGGTGAACCACCCTGGGGATAGTGCCCTGAGGGCTCAGAGTACACAGGTAAACAGCTGGGCCATGCTCTTTGGTGCAAGAGACCTAGCTGGACAGAGGTCAACGTCCACACCCCAGTTTCATCAACAACTCACCGGCCACCTAAGGCCACCCAAATGAATTTTGATTTGAATCTACTAAAACACACACACACACACACACACACACAAAGCATAATGGGCCATGATAGAAAAGGCTACACTCTTTCTGAATGGGAGAGATTGGTGCCTGGGAGTGACAGAGGGAAAAGAGGAAGAACTGAAATAGAAATTGTGGCCATTAAAGCTGCAAGTATAAATGGTTCTTTGGTGCCCTTGTAGAAATCTAGTACCCACTGGAGGCTATCTGCTTCCCCAGCATGTGAGCAGCCTCATGGGGCTCCAGCTCAGGCTAGCAGAGTACTAATCCCAGCCTGCGGGCAGCTCTGTGTCTGCAGGGACCTGTGCACCCTCAGCCCATGAAAGGCAGGAAGCAAAAGCCACCTAAGGAGCAGAAGTTACTTTTAGATCTGTTTTGCTGAATTTCTACAATCACCAGGAGAGGAAACGTCTCTGAACTGTGTGTTTTGCAGGTCAGAGAAGTTATGCCCCTTACCTGAGGTTGTATAAATAGTAGATGATCAGACAGGACCAGCCCCAGCTCCTCCTTCTCCTGGCGTGGACTTTCCCCTACACCTACCATGTCGGAAGAGGAAGCTCTCATTGACAAACAGCTCTCAGCTTATCAACTTACTTCATTTATCTGTAGGCTAGAGAACTTGGGGACATCTTATCGAACAGCAAAGAAGCAAAAGTTCAGCAGAACAACTCCATATCCAAGAGACCAGCTTTTCTCCGCTCTTACGCCTCTCTCTCTGTGGCCACCTAGGTGGGCTCTGGACCCTTCTGACACCTGCCTCCTTGGGTTTTGCTGCTCCTGTTTCGGGTTATTGAGAAGGGGACAGTGTGACAGTGCTTTGTGGTGCATTAATAAAGATAAGAGAGGCCATAGCTACTAAACAGAGTTTTCAGCACCCCTCCCCTGGTTTCCCTGGCTGCGGGCTGCGTGCACAGACACACAGAAGCACTGATGCGGGAACTATTACTGCCCTCCGATTATTGTCATTGTAATGCCTATTCAGCTGCCCCTTTGTAAGTTCCTAGAGGGCAGGGACCATGTCTCGGGCTGCTTTTCATGAATTCATGCCTTCATGCTTCCATTCACTCGCCCTACAAACATTTATTGAGTGCTACCCTCACTATGCCCGCCTCAGTGCCGGGAAGACACATCACATCCTATTCCCCAGCAGCACAGCCCAACCCTGGCCGCCAGTCCCCATTCATCCCTTTAGGAATGGAACCCCCCAAACAGGGCACAGGCTGCAGCATCTGCACCTGCAAGAAGCAGGAGGCAACAGGTGACGTCTTCTTCCTCATTATCTTCTTTTCCTCCAAACTCCCACAGTGTGATCATATTTATTTTACAACAAAAACAATATATAAATTCCACATTTTAAGTCTACGATTTTAAACCTAAAGTTCTCCTTTTCTCAAACTTGGCTTCCCATTTAAACTAGCAGGGCAATGTCGAGAGCCTGATGCCTGAGTCCCTACACACGGTGGATCTGATCTAGCTGGCCTGGGCATGGGGATTTTAATAAGTTCAGCAACGGGCTTGAACTGTGGTCCAGGTTGGGAACCACCATTTCAACCTGAAACAGGGAGAGGCTCTAGGCTCAGGAGCAGGAATTGCTCCTCGATTGGTTTGCAGACCTGCTGGTGTACTCCAGAACCCAAGACTCTGAAGCTCCCTGGTCCGAGCCTGTATTGTCCACCTGCTTTCTGTACCAGAGATCTCACTTCACTCCTTGCCTTCCTTTCCACTCTTGGCCTCGGGCTGTGCCTCTTTGCCTGTGCACCCAGAACATACCTCCGTGCTCTGGTCCTGTGTAGGCTTCAGGACTCCGTCCCATCACAGGGCCTTTTGCCTCGAAATGTGTTCTTTCTTCTGACTTCCCAGAGCCTGGCTGTCTCCACACCCTAGGCGCCAAGCATTCGGCTCCCTCTCTGCCTGCAGTCGAGTCTTCTTTTCTTTGGCCCTCACTGTGGGGTACACACCACTTCTCCCTCCTGACCTGCTTGGCCTGGTGGCAGTGATGCTTCTTAGGAAGGAGGACCTACCGAGGCACCCGCACGTGAGGCCACGTGGTGGCTTTTAGGAAATGCCGGGGGGGCGGGTCTATGGAGGGACCCGCAAATCATTCTCAACAAACACCAGAGGGTACATATCCTTGTCCTTGAAGTTCATTTCAAAGGACATGTAGACAAAGACGACTCCTGGAAAATGCAAATAAACACCACAATGACACAACACTTCCCATCCACTACGATGACCATGAGTTCACTGTTGTTTCAAGGGATGTAAGTGTTGGCAAGGATGTGGAGAAATTGAAACCCTTACACGCTGGCTGGTAGGAAAGTAAAATGGTGCAGCTGTTGTGAACAGCTTAGCAATACCTTTAAAAAATTGACATAGGATTACCATAAGACCTAGCAATTCCACTCCTAGGTATACACCCGAAAGAACTGAAAACAGAGATGCCAATGAATACATGCACATGCTGCTCATAGCAGCATTGTTCCCAAGTCAAAAGGCCAAAACAACTCAAATAGAAGATTAAAGGAAATATTCATGAACACACACTGTGTTAATATAACATGTATTTAATGTTAGACTATCTTACAAAATATATAACATACACAAAAAGTGGAATTAAAGGATGAGATTAAAAACATGAAGAAATGTTTCTTTCCTGGAGTCCCCAGTGGTGACTGCCAATCTGCTCAAATGCTCCCACAATGATTTCCCTTAGCCTGGAAATGTCCAGAGTTACAATCTGAAGAGGTTCTTCTGCTCTTGCTTTAATTCCCGGCTTGAAAGAAAATTTAAATTTAAGGACAAAATTTCTTGTGTTGCTGTTTTTAAGGTGACTGTTTTATTTCCCAAATTTCCTCTGGAAAGAGAACGTGGGTATATACATTTCTTCAACAAGGTCTATCTTTTCTAAAGAGAAAAAGTTCAAATGCATACCCTCAAACCGAGGCGCTGTTGTTAGTTCAGAGAAATTGACAGACGCACAGCAACCATTTCTAAGCACAGAGCTGGTTTCAGCTGCGTATTTCACAGGTCTTGGAGTATCCCACACACCTAATGCAATGTTTCCTTCTGGTTAAACCTAGCCCCTTGGAAAGATTAAGAAACTGTGTCCTGAGAGTCCCGGGGAGGCGGAGATAACACAGCGGGGTGGAGTCCAGCCTGAGGTCTCCTGCCTGCTAGGCTGGGATTTCAGGGTGAGTTTCAAGGTTGGCTTCCAAGGCTGAGTGGATTCTCGTGGTCACCATTCTGAAGGTGTATCTGAGACAATTGAAACCGTGTTAGCATGGTGACATATAGAAAAAGAATTATGAGGATATTTTACTCCTCAGCATGAGGAGGAATCAGGCAAGGTGAAGAAGAGGAAAAAGAGAAATAATAAATTCTCAAATGAGATTTTGTTGTTTTTTTTTTTTTTTTAAATAAAAACCATGTATTGGGTCAGTGATCTTCTCAAACTCCTACTCTAAAGTGGGCAGTTTTATAAGAAAATATATACATTGAACCATATGAAATGCACAGTCAATATTTGACTGTTATTAATCTATGAAAACATTAAGTTTAAAGGGTTTCCTCTAACACCTATGTAATATAATCTGTAATTGCCAGGTACTGTGTGATTTAGGCAGAGTAGATGTGTATATATATATGTGTGTGTGTATATATACACATATATATGTACATGCACGTGTGTATATATTTTGTAGAGTCCAGGGTCTCCCTATGTTGCCCAGACAGGTGTCAAACTCCTGGGCTCAAGCGATCCTCCCGCCTCAGCCTCCCAAAGTGCTAAGATTACAGTTGTGAGCACTGGATCCAACCAATGCAGAAAACATCTTACTGCGGTATAAAACATGTATCTGAGAGGAAAAGAGAAAGAGAGAGAGGGTTCTAAATTAAACACAGCTACAAGAAAACAAAATCAACATTTGAATGAATATTGAAATTCTCTTAAAAGAAGATAAATGAAGTGGGAAATCAAAAAGCAAGTAAGGTTTTTATACACATGGTGCTCTAGAAACTAATTGGTGGACAGATACAGAATCCGTAACTCCCTTTCCAAAACGTTCTCTGGCAGAAGTCATTCTATAGGGCAAATTGCAATCAAGAGAGTTATGAAAATTGTACAATGGGATGAGGGGGCTTCCCTTGTTGGGGAGCAGATAGCTGACATGCTGGATGGGGTCAGGGTTCAAACAAAGGCCCCTGTTGAGTGGGAGCAGGTACAAGACAGATGGTTTGTTAAACATTGCCAGCATGCTTGCGCAGTGCTGTGCGGCGGTCAGAGCCTGGATAATGGTCACCAGGGCATTGTGTAGCAGTGCATTGGCTAATTTCAGCCCAGCTAAAGCTATTGCTTATCTTTGTTGGTTTTGCAAAGATTAAGGCAGTTTCTCTGCTTTGAATGCACCACTGCTGCCCCACAAAGCATTCCTGAAGTTTTGTCCGAATTCCCACTGCTAAGAGGGGCCAAGCGAAAGGTGGCTGGTGCAAAGACTTGTTTTTAGCTCATATCTGAAATTGCTTCTCCTCAACTAATCTGGACCACTACTGACTCTTACTTCTGGGGAAAACACTCTAGAGTCCCAGTGGCCTTCTTTCTCAGTAAAACCTTCCCTGTGAGGTTCAAAATGCATCTGCTGAGAATTTTTATTTCCTAGATTTATATTTCCTATTGGGATTGATTCATTTGCTACTTTTGTGGAAAGGGTAAACACCATTGTAAATTCCATCCGGTGAATCATGGGGAGGCGGTGGTTCCAATTAAACGTGTTTGCTTTCGGAAGGGGGCCCTTGGCTTCTTATCTTTATGTACAGAAGAAAACAGAACTCAACCTGGCCTTTGCAGCCAATGGAAATGCACCTGGCCCAGTCAGCTGCTAGGCTGGGTCTCTGCTGCCCTGGGCTCCAATCTGCTCCTCTCGGTTGTTTGCTGAGGAAGAGAGAGAAGCTGCAGGTCAGGAAGAGGGGACAAGCCCCTTGATTGTACCTACAGGCCCAAAGCATGCAGGGGGTGCAGCTACTATCTGGGAATGTTGGGAAAGAGTGATGCCTGAATGGTTTAGTATTTCCGACAGTTCAGATGTCTTTATCTTCTTTTAAAGGTGGTGCAGCTCTGTCCCCACCTAACTGAACTATTGCAGTATTTACTTCAGGCAGCCTCTTCTGCCTAAATTAGATCATTTCCACCTATAAAATCACGAAAGTGTGCCCAGGAGATTAAGTCCTAAAAGTGGCCTTGTTAACTACATCTGCAGAAGCAAAGAAACTAAGAAAGTAGATCTCTCTCCCTCTCTCTCTCTTTCTCCTTCTCTAGTGCATGCAAACACACACACACACACACACACACACACACACACACACACACACACCCCTACCTTTAGAACTAGGAAACTAATTTGCTCTGAGTCTGAGTGTCTTTGCTAAGAATCGGGCATTTGCCACGTAGATCTCAAATCAGGAGGCTTTAGTGAGCAACTAAGTGCTGAGAATGTGTCCCCAGGAAAAGAAACTCATAAAGCAGAAAAGCATATGCTGAGAAGTTCACCTGCAAATTCTTGACATTATTGAAAGCAACCGTATGTATCCTCAGTTGCAAATAATTGAAATAATAGTTCTATTCATTCAGGCCATGGTGCAGTGTGCTCATCCAGGGCCCTTCTTGTTTTATTTTATTTTATTTTACTATTTTCCCCTGGATCCCTCTTGTGTGCTCTGGCTCCCAAATCACTCACTCACTTAGGAACCTCCTGGAACGGGTTTCCTGCTTTGGTTTTGGAACCTGTCTAGCAGCTTCTATTGGGAGACAGTGCTGTCTCCATGTCAGCACCTTTCCGTTGATTCCTGTAGTCCAGGGCTGCAATGTTTCCTACGCCACTGTCCATCTGGGTTTAAATGTATTGATGTGTAGGGTTTCACAGCCACCTTTGCTATCCTATTTTTCAAAGAATCACATTTTAATGGGGATTTATGGCAATTTCATTGATTTTTTTAACTTGTTTTATATCTTTCTCTTTGCTTTGGTTTTATTCTGTCATTTTTCTCCTTTTTTATTCTAATATGTTTAGTTATAAGCTTAGGTATTTGGTTTTTCAATGTCTTATTTACTATTAATGTATTCAAAATTATGTAAAATTTTAAGTGCAACTTGAGCGTTATGGGTCATAAAGTTTGACGTTTGACACTTTTATTCTTATTCAGTTCCAAGTATTTTGCAATATCTTTTAAATTTCCTCTAAACCCCAGTGGTTATATACTATATATTACAATGTTTTATGTGCCCAAGAGATGTTCAACGCTATATTATTGCTATTATTGATTCTTTAATTTTATTTCATTATAATCAACATAATGTGTATATAGTGATTATTTGGCATTTATGAAAATTTTCTTTGTTCCGTGAGAATTAAAACGAATATTCCTGTGGGTGTAAGTCCTATGTACATCTATTATATCAGTGTTGTCCAAAAGAAATATAATGCCAGCCACATATATAATTTTATATTTTCCAGCAGCCATATTAAAAGGTGAAAATGCACAGGTGAATTTAATTTTAATATTATTTGAGACAATATATACGAAATAACAATTTCAACATACAATCAGTATAAAAGTCTTCACAAGACATTTTACATTATTTTTCTGTATTGAGTATTAGAAACCTGGATGGATTTAACTCTTATAGTGCATTTCAGTACAAATACTAAAATCACATCTGATACACTTGATCCATATTTAGATTTCAATTTACAATTGTATGTAGATTGTTCTAAACATACTTAAAAGTTTTTCAATACCTAAATCAAGTATTAGGTTTTTTAAAATTTAAATTAATTAAAATTAAATAAAATCTTACAATTTCTTGCATTAGTCGCACAAGTGCTCAAGAGCTATATGTAGCTATCGGCTATTGTGTTGGACAATACAAGATTAAGTGACGCTTATATTGCTTCTCAACTATTCCAGATTATTGGTAATTTTTGTCTCCTCGGTCAAATTGACATCTCTGGTACTATTGTGAAAAGACCTTGCATTCTGAAATTGTGTGTGTTTTCACCCCATGTTTATTTTCTTCCTCTTTCTGGGACTCCTGTTATATGGAGCCATGTTCTCTGTGACTTCTCATCTCCCGTCTCGTCCTCTTCCTGAGGTTCTCTTGACTCGTTCTTCCACCAAATCTACCTACTATTCAGTTCCTTGATTACGAGCTTTATTTCGACAATTGCAGTCTGTTTGTGGCTGTGTGTTCTTGTTTTGTGTTTCCTGATCTCTTTGAGAGTATTTATTAAGCTTCCTTTAATTCATGCCCTGCCTGAACTCCTCTACCATCTCATCTAATGTGGGTGGTTCAGTTACTGGTCTGGCCCCCAACCGTTTCATGTCCTCCTGGGCCCACATGCATGTGGGAACACCGGCTGCCTTGGCTGGTCCGAGGTCCCTGGGAGGAGGAGTAAAGGCTCAGATGCAGGCCTTGCCTGCCTCATGGAAAGGAGGAGCCTGGGGGATGACATCAGGGTGAGTGGCTTCCATCTTTATAGTGGGCTGGACCTCCGCAGAGTGACCCACCCTCTGTGCCAGGTGACAGCAGAGCTCTGGAGAGCTCCTGGGGCCCTACTTTTTTTCTGCAGCTGCCTCCCTTAAAATCGTCCCCATCTTGCTTAGGTGGGAGCTGGTGAGGAGTGCTTAGGGGCTGCCAGAGTGCCAGCTGGTTCAATACCAGGGGACTGATGCCCTGCTGAGGCGATGGGGAAAGCCCTTATTCTCTCCAGAGAAGTGCAGGGAAGGAAAAGCACGTGACTCATTTTCAAGAACCAGCGACCTTCTACCTTCCATCTGTGACTCACCACATTTGGGTTTAATAAAAGAATCCAACATCTCCGTTTTGTTAGTTCATCTTGCCAGGAAAAGCGAATCTCATAAAATGTCATTTTAAGAATAAAATCATGTCTTTTGCAGCAGCATGAATGGGGCTGGAGACCATTATCCTAAGTTAAGTAACTCAGAGAAACAGGAAATCAAATACCACATGTCCTCACTTGTAAGTGGGAGCTAAACAATGGGTCCAAATGGACGTAGAGATGAGAAAAATAGACACTGGGGAGCCAAAAGCCAGGAGAGTGGGAGGAAGGTAAAAATATCTGTCAGGTACAATGGTCACTATTTGGGTGAGGGGTTCACCAGGAACTCAAAATTTCCCATTATGTAATATATCCATGTGACAAACCTGAATATGTGCCTCTTGAATCTAAAATAATAATAAAATATTTTTTGTATAAAAAAAAAGAAGGAAAATGCCATTTTCTTTTTCTTTTCTTTTTTCGTTTTTGTTTTTTGTTTTCTGAGACAGAGTCTAACTCTGTCGCCCAGACTAGAGTGCAGTGGTGCAACCTTGGCTAACTGCAACCTCTGCCTCCCGGGTTCAAGTGATTCTCATGCCTCAGCCTTCCGAGTACCTGGGATTACAGGTGCGCAGGCCAAACCCAGTTATTTTTCCCTATTTTTAGTAGAGACAGGGTTTTGCTGTGTTGGCCAGGCTGGTCACGAACTCCTAGCCTCAAGTGATCTACCAGCCTCGGCCTCCCAAAGTACTGGGTTTACAGGCATCATGAGCCACCACCCTGGCCAGAAAATACCATTTTAAAACACATAAAAATGTTGACAAAAATGCTCAATTACTTATTACTGTATCATTTCAGTCTATTTTCTTTCATCATGCTTTAACCTTCCCAAAATCTATCAGTGAGATGGGGAAAATAAAGGTCTCTCCCTCTTAGAGTTTGGGATGAGTCAATAAAATAAAACTCAATGGGCCCAGCACATAGTAAATCTTCACTTAAAAAGTCACAAGGTCTCTGATCCTCAGATTCCTTGGCCCACACTGACTTACTGAAGGGATTAAAAGCATGTGAGAAATGCCTCGCTCCATGAGTTCCATAAATGCTTCTCTGAAAACAAAAGTCTTGAGTAATCAATGCATCAAGTTCTTAAAGCTACTGATAACACATAACCTCTCACAGTTCACAGTTCAGCTGTGTTGCTCACAATGTGGCAATGAGATGTAAATATGGAAAAACAGTATAATTGCTTGACCCAAGGCTATCAGGCAATTTTCTCTAGGTTCACACCAGCAGCACTTAATCGATGCACATCCACAAATGGGTGGGAGGAAAGAGTCATCGGGGAACGGCTTCTCCTCATATCGCTTCTCAACTCTAAAAATCATGGTGCCTGTGAAACAGGGTGTCTGACCTAGGTAGGTGTATTTTTGTGCAAAAATAATGAAATAGCTTCAGCTCTGCTAACTCAGCCCTACAGCAGGCTGGACTCTAATGATATATCCAATAGATATCAAGCTTTCAACAATGCTTAGATGTCACTGAGAATTAACAGTCAGATTTAGGAATCATTAATGGAATTTGTATTGGTTGACCTAAAAAGTAACTCATTTAAAGCACTAGAATTTAGGATATATTTCCAGTAACTCATTTATTCCAAAGACAAGCAAACAAAGCCAATCTTCCACCCAGGACCTTTTCCTAAACTGGGAATTGCTTTGATCTGCATGGTTCAATATGGTAGCACAAATGGGCTAATGATCAATTGAAAGGTGTTTGGTCTAAACTGAGAAGTGTCATTTAGTGTAAAATACATACTATGTTGTAATGACTTAATATGTAACATAATATAAAATGGGTCATTGATAGTTTTATATTGATTACATACTGACATAATTTTTGGAATTGTTAGGTTAAATAAAATATTATTAAAATAAATTTCACCTTTTATCATTTTTTAATATTATATTTCTAGACCTTGGCTATATAAATTACTGTGTAACTTGTCAAATATTATTTGTTCAATAGAAAGGTGATCTTAACCAGGAGTTTAACAAAAGGCCACGTTTCTGAGGCATATCTTTTGTAAACCTTTCTTTTTGAAACTGAGTCTTGTTCTGTCACCTAGGTTGGAGTGCAGTGGTGTGATCTTGGCTCACTGCAGCCTCCGCCTCCCAGGTTCAAGTGATTTTCCTGCCTCAGCCTCCTGAGTAGCTGGGATTACAGGCACCCACCACCATGCTGGCTCATTTTTGTATTTTTAGTAGATACGGGGTTTTGCCATGTTGGCTAGGCTGATCTTGAACTCCTGACCTCAAGTGATATGTGGGCCTCAGCTTCCCAAAGTGCTGGGATTACAGATGTGAGCCACTGTGCCCAGCCGCAAACCATTCTTGGACACATAAAGTAACTCTACAGTCAAAGAAGTTGTACCCATTCTTCCATTTATCCCCGTAGCAAAGCTACCGAGCACCTTTTGTGTGTCAGACTGTTCCCAACACTCGCCAGTTTTCAGCAAATGGGAGGCTTGTCTTCGCATGCACAGAGGCAGTAGGAAATAAGTGAATTTTAGAGTATGCTCAAAGCCAGTGAGTGCTATGGAGAAATAAAGAGTGGGAAATGAGGGAGACATGGGCAGGTGATTCCCACTATAGATTTGGTTTTCATTAAGAAAGTGGCATTGGAGCAGGAGCACAGAGCAGGTGAGATGTTGAGCACACTGAGGCTGAGGGGAGAGCATTCTAGGTGAGCTGGAGGCTGGGGGTGAAGCCGAGGGGCAGGGGAGAGGGTGGTCAGTGATCTCAACCAGGCAGTAAGATGAAGACACAGGAAGGGTTACTGGATCCCAGTAAAAATGGGGATGACATTGGGAGTCCTGAGGTGAGGTGTGGCTCAAACCATCTTCTATGTTTAAAAGATGACTGCCTGCTTTGTTGAAAACAGACTATAGGTTGGTGAGGATGAAAAGGAAGGAAGCAGCAGGAGGCTCCTGCAATAAGCTAGGCATGAGATGGGGTGGATCCCACTGGTAACATGGGGTCGTGAGAAGTGGCAGGATTCTAGATGGGCTTTTGAGACAGAACCAGCAGATATCTTGACGGACTGTATGTGTGAGATATAAAGGAAAGGAAGGGTCAGGATGACTCCAGCTTTTCACCTACGCACCTGGAAGGATGTAACTATGGGGTACCCACTTTTTGTGCTAGTCAGCATTTACGCAGGAACTGCAGAAATGCATACAGTAAGAAATGCTCCCTGCACTGAAGGAGTTCACAGAAAAGTAGCAAAGTCACTTGAGTAAGCATATGCTGCACCCACTATGATAGCACCTGTGCGCAGGGACAGGGGAAAGATCAGTCTAACTTGGCTGTGGGGGGCAGGCAAGGGACGTTTCAATTAGGTTGTCTGGGGTGTTACGAATTCATCAGACCAAAAAAAGAAGTGAAAAGGCCTTCTAAGGTCAAGGAATAGCATGTCCATATGCAAAGCCCAATGTTGACAAAAGTAGAGTATTGTTTGGTGACTTGCAAGTAGCGGGTGGGTGGTGGGTTGTCAGCGGGTTGCCAGTGGGTGGGGGCCCAGCCTGGAGAGACTTAAAGCAGGACCTGCTCATGAGGATCTTTGCAGAACTCAGGAGCTTGGGCCTTCTCCTGGAGGCAGGGGTGAGCTATCAGAAAGTTTCCAGCAGGGCACTGTGTGATCAAAGCTGTGTTTTTGAAGGATAGGTCATGTGGCTCTGTGAGGAATCGACTGGAGAGAGGATATAGGAAAGATTTATAGAGGAGTTAGGAAACTATTAAAATCATCTGAGGTTTTGTTGAGTTTTAGCTAGAGAGGATTGTGAGGGAAGACCTAATCAAAGAGATTTTTTAAGGTGCAATTTTTAGAAATTGATGTCTAGTTGAAAGATGGGCTTTCAAATACAGAAGAAAGAGTATAAAACAGAATCTTTCTGATTTCTGGTTTGGAAACTGTTGGGGTGTTGTCGTAACTGAGGTGGGAAAACAGGAGGGAGAGGCACGTGCTTCAAGCATGCTGAGTTTGAGGTATCTTAATTTGAGTCCCCCCAGAAGATGACCTTGAAAGAAAGATTCTCTTATCAGGAGTTCGTTTGAAACACTGTGAGGAAGAGGGGAAGGAGGGCAAAGAAGGGCAGACACTCCAACAGGATTGCAGAGATTACCGCGGTGGCCGCTGGAGCTCAGTTCTTCAGTGGCTGTTCGGTAGATGGATGCAGAGATCACGCATCAGCACCGCTCGCCCAGGGGAAAGGGAGCTCTCACCAGCTCTCAAGGAGGCTCCAACTTCTGGCTTTCTTGGAGGGATGAGGCCTGGGTAAGCCTCAAGTGGAAAGGAAGTTGCTGCCAGGAGGAAGCTGGTGCAGGGGGTGTGTGGAAGGCAAGGGCCAAGGGGCTGTGTCGGGGACACGGAGGGCATCGGTTGAAAGGGTTTGTTGAGACGGATCCGCACGTGGAGATGCTGATGCAGGCAGAAGAGAATTCACATACGATGTTCCAGGGCGAAGTGAAGCAGGAGGCCGTGATTCTGGGACATTCATATGTTTGGGTAAGGTTAGCATAAACTTTTCAAAACCATTTCCTTTCGAAGTACCCTTGCCGTGAAGACCTCCCCATTTGCAACAGTAACTGGTGTGCGCCCCTCTGCCTCTCCCCAGCAGCAGTGACCTCATTGAACTTCTGAACCAACTCCTCTCCTTCAATAAAATTTCACTGTGATGGGCAAGAAACCATGCGATGTTATTTCTGCCTTTTCTGAGAGGATTATTTTTCTAAGATTTTATTTCTTAAAAGCAACTCCACTCTGTTAAACAGACAGAGTCCAGCTTTCTCAAAAGTGAAGAATAAATTCTGTCATGGGCTGGATGGGATGGGTCACACCTCGTATCCCAGCACTTGGGGAGGACAAGGCAGGAGGATCACTTGGGTCCATGAGTTTGAGGCCAGCCTGGCAACATAGGGAGACCCTATCTCTACAAAAACAACACATTTTAAAACTTGGCCAGATGTGGTGGCATGTGTCTGTGGTCCTAGCTACTTGTGAGGCTGAGGTGGGAGGATTCCTTGCACCCTGGAGCACTCTAGCCTCGGCAACAGTGAGACTCCATATCAAAAAAAAAAAAAAATCTGTCATGGACTAGTGTTAGAAACATTCTTAAATTCTTTTTTTTTTTTTTCTTTTTTCCATGCCCGTTTTCCCAGGCTGAAGTGCAGTGGCACGATCTCCACTCACTACAACCTACATCTCCTGGGTTCAACCGATTCTTTTGCCTCAGCCTCCCAAGTCGCTGGGATTACAGGCGTGTGCCACCAAACAAGGCTAATTTTGCATTTTTAGTAGAGATAGGGTTTCACCATTTTGGCCAGGCTGGTTTCAAACTCCCGACCTCAAGCCAGTCACCCACCTCGGCCTCCCAAAGTGCTGGGATTACAGGTGTGAGCTACTGCACCCGGCCTAGAAACATTCTTGAACTGAAGTTGGAATTTTCGCTTTAGAAGAAAAGCTCGAGATATTTGATTATGGAAACAAAAACCAAAAGATAAAGAAAGTTGAGAAGATCCTATGTTCTTCACGGGCAGGGGCCAGTGCGATCGGGGTTTGGAAATGGAGTATGCACTGGAAATAAGCACTTCTGTATTTTCCTTTGGGCCATTTCTGTCCAGCCCCACCCATCAGCTGGTGCCCTACAATAGGAAGTTTTTAAAGTATTTTAAGCAAACGAATAAATTCTCAGTCTGTCTTCCATATTTATGAGCCCATGAGTCTATGAAAAATATCAAGACTATGTATGCGTAGAGCTTTGGAAGTACCTGAAGTTCTGGGATAAGTTCTAATGTCCTCTCCATGCAGTTGACAGTGTGCCCTTGGATAGATCATTTGACCTTTGAGGATCTCAACTTCCTCATCTGTGTAGTGGTGACAAGACCCATCTCACAAATTTGTCAAGGTCGATGGGATAGGAAATGGGAAACGGCCACAGATGCCATAAAGCTCTTGACAGTGGAGAAGATTTGGATTAGAATGCCTTTCAATGTTGTCTTAGGCCTGGGTGGTTCGTGACCTTCCTAAGGCTCTGGTTGCAAGGTGCAGGTGATTATCCTAACCCTGTGAAATGCAGGCCGTTCACTCCTGCGGTCCCATGGCATGTGGCTCAGAGTGACTCGGAAATACTAGAGGGCTCAGTGGAGTTTTTCTTCCTGGAAAAGCCTTGGATCTTGGAGATGCCCCGGTCTCTAGTTCCACATGGACCTCCCACAAGTGTGCAATCCTAGGTGGGTTATACCACCCCTCTATGCTTCACTATTGCATCTGGGAAAGGAATGGATTGGGCAGGTTTAACTCCTTCATCTCAATGCTTCTCTGATCCTACACTCAAGACTCTGGACGTGGATACTTCATCCTCTCATTACTCTGGTTGACTCAGAAACAGGTGCTAGAAGCTTCACGAGTCATGTCCTCCTAATGAGCAGTCATTGCCCGTCCTCAGAATTTTGCTAGCGATCCTAGCCCCAAGCACCTGACCCTACACCCTTACCTCACCTTTAGCTTTTAGTTCTCCTGTTGGCACACCCTGGAGCGGACAGAAGAAACAGGCATCTTATTGGATGCCACTTTCCAATGTCAGTCAGATCTCCTTTAAACTCAGCGAGGGTCTGCTTCATTTTCAACTTAGGGGAAAATTCAAGACAGTTCAACGGAGAAAATGGATGAAGAATACAACCCCTCAATTCAGTTCACAACCCTTGAATGTAGACCGTGGCCAGCCCCACGTGGGCCCGTGGCAGGAGTGAAGGACGTCGAACACTGTCTAGCAAAACAGAGCACATTTGAAAAATAAATGTCATTTAGGATGGAACAACCAGGTACACACTTCTTTATGTTTCAGATCACTCTTCCTTGTATTTTAAGACACGCTTCCTCCACTGCATTGACCTACCTCCCACCTCAGCCCAGGAAAGCAGATGCCACTTAGAATGAGGGTGATTCCTGCAAGCTATATGAGTCAGGGACATATGGTGTCCCCAAGCTCCATGTTTACTTTTGTACCTGGAGAGATTAGTCAGCCAGAAGCACAGAATCAGCCTGAATGCCATCTGGCCGTTCCCTGGAGCAGGCTGAAGGTGAAAAGTCAGCCCTGCATACCTTGATAGCTAGGTGAGGGCTGTCGTCAATGGGGGCGGAAATGTCACCTGGTGTTGTACCCACCGGCAGACTCGTTTCTCACTGAACGAGGCAGCACTGCGTTCTAGAGAAGGAAGGCTGGCCATTTACACTGTGGTCTGGGTTCTCCAGTCCTCCGGTGCCGACCTCTCCCCAGTCCTGAGACACTCGCTCCTGAAGATCCTTCTCCCTTCCTGCTCAGTCAGAGGCCGGGAAATGGGTCTAAGAGTCATTGGTATTCTGCGTTTTAGCTGGTGCTTTGTCAATGAGAACATTCTGGACTTTGGCCCCACATCTGCCTGCTTTTCGGCTCTGGTCTTGAGGTCTTTGGTAACTTTCCCAACCTCCCTAAATGTCCCTTTCTTTGTTAAATGACAGTCCTCACAGGGTTGTTGCCTAGGATTAACTTATCTGAGATAATCTATGTAAAGCACCTGGATTTGGGAGAAATGCAATAAAAGTTAGTTCCCTTCCCCCTTGCCTTGGATTACATGGTTTTATTCCTTTTGCCAGCAATTCTTCAGGGAAAGGAAAGTAACTATGTCATTTGCTATAATCCTAAGTGATGCAGTAAAGTTCTTATCAAAATAATTTTGATGTCCCATTGGCATGTCTGGGCCACAGAAATAATGGCATGATGAAAATTAAGTTGAGGCCACTGGCTGACGGAAAGATCTTAGCTAGTCAGTGCAAAGAGAGCTAGACTGGGACTCAGGGAGCCCGGGCTCTTCCCCCCGACGAGGAGGAAAGTTACACCCAACTCTCCAAAGAGGCACTGGACTTCTGTAGGCCTACAAGTTCTCTTGAGTCTGAAGCATTCCAGGTTCACTCCCTGGGGACTCTCTAACCCATGAGACAGGCTATGGTTCCCAGCCCACCAGCCCCAGGAGAAAGACAGTTTGGCAATAGGTTTTATAATCAATCCCATACATGGAGCTTTTCCATAATTTATCTTGGGGCAATATATTAAGCCACAACTTACAAAGTTCCGAACTATGAAAGTGTCTCTATTGAATTTCCACCAGCCCAGTGGGTGTCATTATAGGATTTATATTTGTTTCTGGGAAGAGTCATGTCGTCTTTAAAAAAAAAAAAATGCCTCTGTTTAGAATAGCTATCTGTCTTGCAGCTGTGCACTGCGGCACAGGGTCCTGGGTGCTGTTCTCTGGGTCAACTTCCCTGGGTCTGTTTGGGGAAGTTGTGACATCTAAGCAACTTCAGAGAAATCGACGAGGGCTGGCAGGGTGGACTTCACTCCCCCATGGTTTTCGAATGAATATTTTCAGACTGTCCAAAAATCCAGTTCATTGATTTTTCCAAAGGGCAGATACAAGCAGATGGCCCCATTATGACGGTACCTCCAACGGTTTTCCAGCGCTCACTCTCTACTCTTCATGTTGAACAACTGCAGTTCTGGAGGCTGATGAATACAAAGGAAGAGGCCGGGTGCAGTGGCTCACCCCTGTAAGCCCAGCTCTTTGGGAGGCTGAGGCAAGAGGATCCCTCGGGCCCAGGAGTTTGAGACCAGCCTATGCAACATAAAATGACCCCACCTCTACAATAAACTTAAAAATTGCCCAGGTGTGGTGGCACGTGACTGTAGTCCCATTTACTCAGGAGGCCTGGGTGGGAGGATCACTTGAGCCTGGGAGGCGGAGGTTCCAGTGAGCTATGATTGCACCACTGCACTCCAGCCTGGGTGACAGAGCAAGACCCTGTCTCAAGACAAAAAAAAAAGAAAATAGGAAGAAAGAAAGGGAAAGGAAGGAAAAGTCCTAAGGTTGGTGCTGTGGCATATGCAGAGGGCAGAGGGCATCTTTCTGAGCAAAAGCTGTCCAGTTATGGAAGGCATCTCTGAAGCCTGGTGCCCTTGAGTGCCGCCTCGCTGGTGAGCCCCTGAGCCAGATGGGTCCCCAGGATCGGACTCTGAGGGTTTGCTTTGTGTTTTCACACCGCCAAAGGGTTGCAATGACCAGGACTGCTCTGTGCACGCAGAACAAGAGTGGCCCCAGAGTCCAAAATAAAATAAAGCTGCACTGGAGGAGTGCCAGATTGCATAAGTACAGCCTCTCCTTGTAGCCACAGCTGGGTAAAGAAAGGACGTCGGAGTGGAGAGGAGTGCGCTCCAGCCCTGAGCAGACGTCTTCTGGATGAGTTCCCGTTGTCTTACTTCGAGGTTCAATTTCTTCATCCATAAAATGGAATGACAATGCCTCTGTGGGCTGTGGATTTTCACGATGTGTTCAAAGTGTTATGAGAACAAGGATGGAGGCAGTCAGTTTACTTGCTCTTATGGAGGAACAAAGAAAAGGAATCTGGGGCAGGGCACAGTGGCTCATACCTGTAATCCCAGAACTTTGAGAAGACAAGGCAGGAGGATCGCTTGAGCCCAGATATTTGAGAATAGTCTGGGTGACATAGTGAGACCCCAATTGCTACAAAATATAAACGTGGGTGAGGTAGGACACTCCTGAGTCAGAGCTACTCAGGAGGCTGAGGGGAGGATCACTTGTGTGCAGGAGGTTGAGGCTACAGTGAACTGTGGTTGTGCCACTGCACTCCTGTCAGAGCAACGGGCCAGGATGTGTTTCTAAAAAAAACAGAGAAAGAGAGCAGCAGGTGGGGGGAGAGAGAAAGAGAGAGAAAAAAAGGAAAGAAGGAAGGAAGGAAGGATGGAAGGAGGGGAAAGAAGGAAGGAAGGAGGGAGGGAGAAGGGAGGGAGGGAAGGAAGGAGGGAAGGAGGGAGGGAAGGAAGAAGGAAGAAAGAATGGAAGGATGGAGGGAGGGAAGTAGGGAAAGAGGGAGGAGGGAGGGAAAAAAGAAAAGAAGGAAGGAGGGAGGGAAGTAGGGAAGGAGGGAAGAAGGAAGAGGAAAAAAGGAATGATGGAAGAGGGAGGGAGGGAGGGACAAAGGAGGGAGGAAGCAAAGTAGGGAAGGAGGGAGGAAGAGGGAAAAAAGGAAAGAAGGAAGGAAGGAAAGATGGAAGGAAGGGAAAGAAGGAAGGAAGGAGGGAGGGAGGGCAGGAAGGAGGGAAGGAGGGGAGGGAAGGAGGGAAAGTGGGAAGGAGGGAGGGAAAAAAGAAAAGAAGGAAGGAGGGAGGGAGGGAAGGAAGTAGGGAAGGAGGAAGGGGAAAAGAAGGAAGGAAGAGGAAGGGAGGGAGGTATGGAAGGAGGAAGGGAGAGACAGAAGGAGGGAGGAAGCAAAGGAGGGAAGGACGGAGGGAGAGAGGGAAAAAAGAAAAGGAAGGAAGGAAGAAAGGAAGGAAGGAAAGGAGGGAGGGAGGTTGGGAAGGAAGGAAAGTCACACTGCACCTGCAGCAATGACTTTGAACACAATAGTTGCCAGGTTAAAGAGTGCTCACTGGGCAGCCCCTACCCAGCCCTGCCTAAAACCCATTATTGGAAGGAAGGAAGGAAGGAAAGAGGGAAGGAGGGAAGGGAAGGGAAGGGGAGGGGAGGGGAGGGAAGGGAAGGGGAGGGGAGGGGAGGGGAGGGAAGTGAAGGGAAGGGAAGGAGGGAAGGGAAGGGAAGGGGAGGGGAGGGGAGGGGAGGGAAGTGAAGGGAAGGAAAGGAGGGAAGGAGGGAGGGAAGGAGGGAGGGAAGGAGGGAGGGAAGGAGGAAGGAAGGAAGGAAGGGAGGGAGGGAGGGAGGGAGGAAGGGGATGTTTGGGAAGCAGAGCCTGTGAGATTTGGGAAAGATTCTTTGCCTCAAATCCCAGAGCACTTTTCCATGCCAGATGCAAGCTCCCAGCCCTACTTTTATTGTGTTCCTGTGCATTGAAACCTGTCTCCTCAAGCAGAGAAGTTTTTCCTTTGAGCATTGAGCTATTCTAGAGAAACCACTATTAATGACGAGAATTCACATTTGGGGCATGAGCAACGTCTTGGGCCTTTGGTAGTCCCAGACATGAGACTTGCGGACGATGGTGTTGGGGCTTACTTTTCCAGGGAGAACCTCTTGTCCTCCAGAATTGCTGCTTAGACATAATTTATTTTCTCCCTGATTCTTCTTTCCAGAAAATCATGCTTACACTTACTTTTTGGGCCTAGTTGCTGTCCAAATTAGTCCTGCTTTTTCAGAAAAATTATGTCTTTAGAAAAGTGTTGAAGTTGGGTGGAGCTCTTGAGAGCCCTTCGTGACCGATCTTTCACCCTCACGTTGGCATGTGTGATTACCGGGCTACCAGTGACACATCTCCAGCCTCCTGTCCTGAAAAGGTTCACAGTCTCAGACACACAGAATCAGAGAGCTGAAAGGGCCACAGCAAACCTGCAATAGGCCTGGCGCAGTGGCTCACGCCTGTAATCCCAGCACTTTGGGAGGCCAAGGCGGGTGGATCACAGGGTCAGGAGTTTAAGACCAGACTAGCCAACATGGTGAAACCCCATCTCTACTAAAAATACAAATATTAGCCAGGTGTGGTGGTGCATGTAATCCCAGCTACTCAGAAGGCTGAGAATCACTTGAACCCAGGAAGTGGAGGTTGCAGTGAGCTGGGATCACGCCACTGTACTGCAGCCTGGGCAACAGAGCAAGACTCTGTCAACAAAAGAAGAAAGAAAGAAAGAAGGAAAGAACAGAGAAAGAAAGAAGGAAAGAAAGAGGAGGAGAACCCACAATAAGTGGGGAGGTGATGATGTAGGTTCTGGGTTTCTTATGGGACACTGGACTTTATTAAGGGGAAAGGAAAAGGGGAGGGATTTCTGTAAAAATGTGGTTCAGCTGGGAACGCCCCATAGTTATGGGTTATTGCGGCACCACCTCTCTTGCTGTGTGAACTTACACAGGCCCCCTAACCTCTCTGATCACTGTTTCCTCATTTATAAATATACAAATAGTATCTGACAACCCCTGTCTTGTCTATAACTTGAAGATGAGAATCAAGCAAGAAAACAGACCTGAAGACATTTTGAAAAATACTGAAAACTATAACATATTATAATAATAAATTACCATGTTTATTATGTCTAAGACACCCAAGCTGAAAAACGACACACTTTAAAAATATTTTCTTTGAAACTCTTCACAGAGCCAGGGATGACACATATTTCTGTACTAGTTTTCTGCTCCTCATTTCAAACTTACGTTTCAGCTCCGAAGTCACCCTGAATTAGTATGTGGGTGTGCATTATAAAAGCCTGTCAACTGCTCTGTGTGTTTGAAAATTTTCATAATAAAATATTGGGAAGAAAAATCACCTTAACTGAAAAGTGCAGTTTCGCACATGTCTGGGGGCAATGCATTTAGGTGGGGTCTCCGTTTTGAAAAATAAATAAATAAATAAAGGTAGCATCACGAAAATGCAAAATCAAACAAAAAAACAGACAAAAAAGATGAAAAAATTCTGACCCAGTAAAACGTGTTATAGTCCGGGGACGTTTGTTACAGTGCTATTTGTAATAGCGTATCATTCTCCAAAAACAGAAGAATGTTCCAATTCGTTAAGGCACATTGCCTTGAGGAGATACTCTCCAGGCATTAAAAAAGAGGTGGAAAGATGATATGGTAATCTTTTTTTTTTTTTTTTTTTTTTTTTTTTTTTTTTTTTTTTTGAGACAGAGTTTTGCTCTTGTTACCCAGGCTGGAGTGCAATGGCGCGATCTCGGCTCACTGCAACCTCCGCCTCCTGGGTTCAGGTAATTTTCCTCCCTCAGCCTCCTGAGTAGCTGGGACTACAGGCACGCGCCACCATGCCCAGCTAATTTTTTGTATTTTTAGTAGAGATGGGGTTTCACCATGTTGACCAGGATGGTCTCGATCTCTTGACCTCATGATCCACCCACCTCGGCCTCCCAAAGTGCTGGAGTTACAGGCGTGAGCCACCGCTCCCGGTCCCGATATGGCAATCTTATGCCTATTATAGTGCTCCGTAAACAAGCAATGAAGAGGCAAATGTTTATGTTCTGATTATAGAAATGTTAAATCAGAAGGAAAAGAAAGAATAGAAGTACCCGAAAGATCTACTTAGATCAGGGCTGGGATTACAGGAAGATTTTTTTACTTTCTTACGTAAATTTTTCCTTTTATGTGGTTATACTGTATTTACTTTTTTAAATTTAACAAAAGCAAAAACAAAGGATTTTACTCTTTTTACTCAGTGTGGTGGAAGACTTTATACCGAGGGCCCTCAGCTCTGCAGTGCTGGAACAGCTCAGCTGAGAACACTGACCTGGCTGGGTTGCCAAAGGCATTGTTCCACTGTGCCTGCAGCAATGACTTTGAACAACATAGTAGCCAGGTTAAAGAGTGCTCGCTGGGCAGCCCCTGCCCAGCCCTGCCTACAACCCATTGTTGCCTCCAACACTTCTGCAAGGCGCTCACGTGGCCAAGCTTTGAAGTTGGGTTCACAAAGCCTGTTTCCTCAGAGCATGAAGTGTATGTCAGAGACCACAGACTTGCGGGGCGGGAAAGGAGAAGAGAATCAGATGTTTCAAATTGATCCCGAATCAAAATGATCCCCCAGAAATATGTCAGGAAGAGCTAATGACCACTAGCTGAAGGCTGTGATGTTATTCATAAGGAAACCGAGGCACAGACAGGGCATTTATTTTAGAGATTGAGCCAGTGATCAGGTCTCCCAGCCTTTGATGAACTAACCCCTTTCTTCTACCTAAACTGCTTCACACAAAAGAGCCGTCAATTGCCCTTTGTTCCCAGAGTCAGGGTCACGTCTCAGATGATCACAGCAAAAGCTCCTGGCTTCTCAACTGGAGCTGGGCAAGACGACAGAGTCATAATTCAAGGGCAGTGGTGTGCTGTGAACTTTGTCAAGGTTGCCACCCTGAAATTTTACCTCTGCCTGCTCCAGGGTTGCCAATGGCCTCAAATTTCCAGTCCCAGCTCAGGCCACAGACTTCTTGGGGAGAGGTCTCAGTGCTCATTTGAATTTTGGAAAACATTAGATTCTTCCAGGGTGCTTAACTCAAAGATTTAGCAACAATATTTCTTGAAACCCTTCTATGGATGAGGAGCTGACATGGTAAACATAAATAAGGCACATTCTGACCCAACGGGAATTCACAGAGATGGGAGCCCTGTCGATATGCGTACGACTACTTATCAGCATTTGTTAGCACTTCCTACTTGCCAAGCTCTGTTCTATGAGCTTTTGCTAAAGTAACTCATATAATCCCCCACAAAAGGCCTATGATACAGGCACAATTATTATGATGAGTATTTTACAGATAAGGAAACGGAGTCACACAGAAGCCAGCGTGGGCAGCTGGCTCTGGACCCCAGGATCCTAACCACCACTCCTCACTACAGAATTTTTCTTAATAGAAGAGAAACTTTTTCCTGTAATCCCAGTGCCTTAAGCCAATCACCGTGATGTTTCAGGTGCTTTTTTTTTTTTTTTTTTGCGTCTTTTTTCCATGTCTTTAATGGTTGTAATAATAAAACATAATAATTTGCCTTTTTCTGTTTGTGCCACTTAGAGCTACACCAACCCCAACATTTCCATATCACTTTTATAATCCTCACTTTCCAGGGAGCACGAAATAATGAACTTACTCATTATCCTATTTTTGAGAAAACGTTTCTTTGTAAACAACATTATGATGAACATCTCTGGGTCTAAAGAATGTTTCTTACATTCGATTTTTCTAAAGCCTGAATTCTCCGAGGTGAATTTACAGAGACAAAACGTAGTACCTTTTTTAAATTTCTTTTTAATTGTTGGTGTATACTGCAAATTTTCCTTAAAATGGTACTACAAAGCTGAATGTTTTGCTACCATTTAATCACTTATCAAGCAGAGATTTGAAGAATGAATAAAGTACGTGAGTGGAAAAAACTGTAAGAAGAATCCACCGGACACGGTGGCTCATGCCTGTAATCCCAGCACTTTGGGAGGCCGAGGTGGGCAGATCACGACATCAAGAGATCGAGACCATCCTGGCCAACATGATGAAACCCTGTCTCTACTAAAAATACAAAAATTAGCTGGGCATGGTGGCGTGCGCCTGTAGTCCCAGCTACTCGGGAGGCTGAGGCAGGAGAATTGCTTGAACCCAGGAGGCAGAGGTTGCAGTGATACAAGATCACGCCGCTGCACTCCAGCCTGGCACCTGGCAACAGAGAGAGACTCTGTCACAAAAAGAAAAAAAAAAAAAAAGAAGAGTCCATGCTGATGGAAGGGAGATTTTAAACAGAATGGACAGTTTATGTCACCCCTGGGAAGTGAGCAGGGATCTCTGGGATGTGAAGCTGGAGGAAGCAGAGAGGAGATCGTGCAAGCATTTCCTCACACTCTGTGTTGAAGAACAGGGACTGGATTCCTGAGGTAATGAGGAGCCCTCCCAAAGTTGCCAGGGAGAGCCTGTAGGGTTAGGTTTGCTGGTGTAAGGACAGGTCTGCAGGGAAGGGTGAGTTGGGAGACTGGGTCGGTGGGTGGTGGTGAGAAGGCAGTGCCCACAGGAAACAGACCAGCAGCCACTGGGGGGTCTATAAGGGATGAGGGCAGCGGAGATGGGAATGGAGAAGCCATGCCTGGGCCAGCCTGATGGGGCACTGTTTAAACATGGATGGAACCGACCAGGAGGCAAGAATTCAGCATGTCTCCCACGCTCCTGGGCTAGATGTCACCCAGCTCAGAAATGGCACCCACAAGACAGGGAAAGCTTGCAGATGGGCATGGGGGTTAGTTAGCTGAGCTTGAACTCGGGGCACTGGGAGAGTGTCTAAGTAGGAATACCTGATAAAAAGTTGGGCCAAGAACCTAGAACCAAGGGAGAGTCTAAGAAAAGGGCTGGACTAGAAAGCTACCACTGTTTTGGGGTGAGCTAAAGCTGTGAGAGGGACACAGTCACCCAGGGAGAATGCGCCAGAGCGGGCAAAAGGTGGGCAGAAATGCACTTGTTTGCGAATTGGATAGGTGAGGATAAGTGAGGGGAATTTGGCAAAAAAGAATGAGGGGGAGAAGTGGCTTGAAAAGCGTGAAGTGGTCTCCAGATGACATAGTGGAGCCAGGGTGCAGAAAAAAATCTTTTTTTAGTTCCTGAAAAATTTATTATGTGACCACAGGAGTGAGAAAGAGAAGAAGAGAGGGGAATGAAGAAGGGAGGGAGAGAGGGAGGAGAGAGGGAGGAAGGAAAAAGAAAAGAAATGGCCAATCACATCAAACGATGCAGAGATTGGCCACCATCCCAAGGTGAATAATATTTACAATGATTTCACAACTCCCTGCCTCTTAGTTTTCTTATCTATAAAATGGAAACTGTTACTCTGTCTTGAGCAAATTTTTGTGGGGTTTGATTGAAAAGAAAACTACAAGAGTGAAAATTTCTTGTAAACCAGTATTTTCAAAAGTGCATTTTATGGAATACTCCTGGAATTGTTGTTAGATGAATGAGAGATTTTGTGGCCTAATAAAATTAGTATGTATGATATTAGAAAACACGGAACAGATTTCTTTACTGCAATTCCTCCGAGGCTTGAAGGGGCTCACATACAAAGTCAGTTTCCAAGAGGGGCATCCCGTGTTTCCCAAAGACATTAGCTGTGGAGCCTTTTCTTTTGCAAAGCACTTTGAGGAATCACCGTCTGGAAAACCCAGACTTGGAAAGCCGGTACAATGGGTTTAATGATGCCCACCTTATTATGGGAGGATTGGAGGCTATAAGCAAATTCCCTGGCAAAGAGTTGGCAGTGATTGAATATTCATTTCTTCCTTACATCAGACAATGAAAGCAGGGGAATCATTCTAGAAAACCAAAGCTAAAATGCACAAAAAGCTTAGGAGACATCTTTGACCCTGCATTCTGTAGCTTCTTCTGAGAAGCAGCTGTGATATGGATTCAGATAACTAGTCTACAACTTACTAGCTGTGTGAACTGGCAGGAGTTACTTAATCTCTCTGAAAAATGATGCAAGAATAAGATTGGATAATCTAGTGTGTGCTCTCAGTGACTTCTTGCTGTGTAACACATCACTCTACCTTTCAGTGGCTTCATTAACATATAGTTATGTGACAGTTTCTGTTGTTGTGAAGCAGGCCTGGCTTAGCCAGGTCCTCTGCTCCATGGTGTCTCATGAAACTGCCATCAAGATGATGGCCAAGGGTCTCTTCTGAAAGTTCAACTGGAAAACAATCTGTACCCAAGCTCACTGACATGGCTGTTGGGAAGACTGAGTTTCTCAAGGCCTCAGTCCCTTACAGGCTATGAGCTGGAGACTGCCTCGGTTTCTTCCTGGCCTCCCCTCTCCAACATGGCAGCTTGCTTCCTTAAAGCAGCAAGAGAGAGAGAGAATGCATTAGCAAGGCTGAAGTCTAATCACAGACATCCTGTGAATGTTCCCATATTCTCTTTTTCAGAAGTAAGTTACTCAAAAGGAGGATACTACGCAAGACTGTGAATACCAGGAGGTAGAGATCGTTGGGGGCCATTTTGCAGACTGCATGTCACATAGAAACATTTTTACATGGTAAATCCCTATAGAATGTCTGACTGTTCTTATTCTTTTAAAAAAGCCTATCAAAATTGGTTAGCCAGTAGTACTGCTGATTATCACCCTAGAGAGCCAAAATGTCCAGGAAAATGCCAGTAGGGGAAGAAAAAGCAGAAAACGGAACAGGGGACCTGTCATCGGTGGCCTGCGGTGCACGACGCCTTGAGACAATCTTAGACTGCTATTGCAGGATCCCAGAAAGCCCTTGCTCCATAGCTTTTACCCTCAAGGAGCAATTCTCAGAATTGCTAGATATCCCACTTTTGAAAGGCAAAGGTGGTAATAGCTCATTGTTTTAAGCATTTGACACATATTAACCATTTAATCCTCAGAGCAGCCTAGTGAGTTAGGCTCTATTATTCATATTTACAGATGAGGAAACTGAGGCATAAAAAGATCACATGACTAGTGAGCAGTAAAATACATATTCCAATCCAGGCTATGTGATACCCTACCTTCACTTAACCTTTACAGTTTATGGTTTTTTGAGATTGGGAATGCATCATCTCTGGACCCTCAATGTGAATTGATTAAGGAATTCAGACTCCAGACTCGCCCTAGAGATTTGGGGTGGGAGAAGAATGAGAAGTAAGAGCAGCAGAGCACAGCCCGAACGGCTTTGCCTAGAGGCCCTTGCATCCATTCTGCATGCCCATGGATGGCAGCTCTCCAAGACTAGCTGAGTTCCCGATAAAAATTATAGCGCATCAGGGTCCCAGTTACCCCTTTGTGCGCTCCGAGGAGTTTCTCGGCCTCTCTGAACCTCACGGTAGAAAAGGAAGTATTTAAGCTACAAAGTCTTTAGGAGCCTTTCTTATGCTCCAGAGTCCACAAATAACTGGACCTGCGTGACCTTCAGAGGTTGGCTTGGGAAGAGAGCTGTGGCCCAGTCTGTAGAGATGACAATGGGCCTTTTCACAGACTGAGGGTGTGTGTACATGCAGCACACAGCTGGGACACCTGGCAGCATGCATGCCTGTTTCTGAGCTTAGACAAGCCGGGCCCCGCCATATGAGCTTTCAAGGACACAAGGAGATAAAATATTTTCACGTGACATCTGTGGGACCTTGGTGGTCTCCCTACTTTCTGCACCCTTACAGAGGGAGGCAGTTTACAGCACAGAAAACAGAAAAAACTTCAGCTTTTTTCCAAATGAGTCCTGGTGGTCACAACTCATAGACTACGAAGGCTGTCCCAGCTCTCTCCAGCCTAGTTCTGAAGACAGGGATGTTGGTCTTAGCTAACAGGTGAGTTTAGCGAGAGACAGAATTCTGCACATGTGGCTAGATAAATAACTTGGATGAGGGGCTGAGAATCCAAGACCCCAGCCCAGATTACCCACTTCCTGGCAGAGGAGAGGCCTGGAGAGGAAGCCGCCAGGGCTTCTGCCATTGCTGTCTTCACTTTGGGGTTAATTAACCATTGAGCCTAATCAGCTCTGTCAAGAACAAAGGCTAGGGGGCAGAGAAAGAACAAAGCCTTCTCCAGGGACTTGAAATTATTCTCCAGGCCTGATGTTTGGAAAGCCAGCCAGAAAGCCTTATACGCTGCAGGATTGGAATCCGGCTCCTGTGGGGAGCCATCACAGAAGGCGTCGTCCATGGCACTATTTGCAGTGAAGAACACTGCAACCACACACGCACCAGTGGCACACATATCACCATCATCTTCCTGCTCCTCGAGACACAGTCCCTAGGTTACCAAACATTGCTGTGACTTCTGAGAGTGATTCTGATCACACCCAGGGAGTAGCAGGGTGTCAGCCTGGCATCTGGAATCAAGGAAATCAACCCAATAAACTAAATCTTCCTTCTCCAAATGACTTCTCCAGCCCTAAATAGGCTGCCTGAATTCTAAGTCAATGTCTTCTGTGGTGTTTATATCTCTGAAGGGAAAATTACAATTTTAACATGTTTTCTGACCTCAGAAGCTTCTCTCTCTTTTCCTAAACTTGGGAGTTCCAGCTTAATTCCAATTTCCTCATTTCCTAGCTGTGTGATCTTAGACTAAATGCTCAACCTCTCTGAACATCAGTATTATTCTATATAAAGTTGGGATCATCACACAAATTTTGAGCACCGAATCATATAAAATAGACAGCATGCCTTGGTTTTGACCGTTTGTTTTTGAACCATTTCTGCAACGATTCTCAAAGGCTCTGTGGTCTTGCCTTGTCCAGTCAGTTAAGTAAGGGCCCAGGCTTTCCAAGTCTCCCCTTTTCACTTTCTGTCTAGTATCCCCCAATGGCCCTCTCTTTGACTCACTCACGATCACTGGGGATAATTGCCAGCACAGCCCAGTCCTTTACAATTTCGACCTCTGGGCTGACTTATCCCACAGAGCAAAGCATGAGACCTGGGCTGACTCAGAACAACCCTGCTCTACTGCTCTGTTCCATTTTGAGACCTGCTTTGGAACTTAGATGCTTCTGGTAAACCTTCAAGGCGGGGTCTCTGCTCCCCAACCCATGCCTCCCACGCTTGTTCCTGAACGGGAACAAGCCTCCAGTGCTCTGAGCCTCCAGTGCTCAGAGCTGATTCCTGTTGGAGATTTTATAATTGTGACTCAAAGAATCCAGAGGCTTACTTAGACCAGAGAAGGCTCTTGGATTTAGAATTTAAGCTTAACTGAGTCTAAGATGATTCCATTTTTACCAGCTGTGTGACCTTGAGCAAGTCTTGTGACCTCTCTGAGCCTCAGTTACTCAGTTGCAAAATATGCTGTATTATATGAGATAACGTGTTTTGGATGTGTTGTATTAAATGAGACGACATGTTTTGCTCTACACAACAGCCTTAAATATCGCTCAATACAGATATCTTCTTGTATTTCTTTTCTAAGCTAAGCATTTATTTGACTCTATTCCGTCAGTTCTCATTCTCCCCTCCAGCCTCTGCCACCAGCCACCTAACCCCACCACAGATGCCAGTGGCTCATGATAGTCTGATTCAGTGAACCCTTCTCAGTTTCTCTCTGGACCTTCTGGAACTATCCAGGCCCCCTCCCTCTCTCCAGAAGTTCTCCTGTCTTGCTGTCTAACACGTTCTTGAGATTTCTCCATTCCTTCCTTTCTGGAAGACCCTTCTTCATATCTGTCTCAGCCACTTTCCGTCAGCCTTTTCTGCATCACCCGTGGTCCCTTCCAGGCCCCTTCTGTCCACCGTTGTCCTTTTCACGACAGCCATGGCCCGGGTCATTGAGGACTCACTCTGTGTCAGCCGCTGCTCTGAGCACTTTGCGTATAGATATCCATTTCACTTGCAAATAAGGTCACAGGCTCTTTCATTCTCCTTTTACAGATAAGGAAACTGAGGTTAAGAGTGGTTAAGTGGTGTGCCTGAGGTTGGTCACTCAGAGAAGGCATATATAAACAGGCTGTCTGGCTGCCTCTCAACCTGCTGTCTCTGAGTGATCTCATCCCCACCGAAGGTTTTTTCTACCATGTTTTTGACATTTGCCATGTTGGCCTCACCAGCTCAGACCTTTCAGTTAGGTTCTAGACCTGAATAGTAGCTGCCTCCAGGGCATGTCTACTTGGACGGCCTCAGGTACCTCTAGATGAATCTGAACTCATTTTCTTCCTCTACAAACCAATTCCATCTTGTCTTCTCCCACCTCACCCAAGTCAGACCCCGGAAGTGGTGTGTGCCTCCACCCCTCTCTCACCTCTCACAGCCAACCAAGCCTCCAGTGCTGCCTCTTAAACGTTCCTCGCTTCTGCCCTCTACGCTTGGTCCCTCTGTCATTGTCTCACTTCCCATGGGCTCGGTTTCTTGCCTTGGTTCCTGAAACTCCCTAACTGCTCTCCCTGCCTCCAGTGGGACCTCCTGCAATTTATTGTCCTCTTCAGGGCCCAGGTGCTTTTTCTAAAATTCTGTGCTCCTTGCTTAAGACTTTCTCTGGTTAATTATTACCTTAAAGATAACATCCGCATTCCATATGGTGCAATCCCAGCCCATTGACTATCTGGCCCTGCTGTCCCTCAAGTCTGATTCTCCACCACCTCTGACCCCACCCTCTTCTCCAGACTAACTGGATTAAGTTCTGTGGATAAATACAACAACCGGCACTGGGTGCTCACTAGAAGCTACACAAGTGTCCCTTTTCGTCATTACAACTATCTTTGATGGAGAAATTATTAATCCCTCACATGTGAGGCAACTGGAGTCCAAAGAGATCAACGCATTTCTTAGAATCCTTCAAAACCATTCTGTCTAGATTCAGAAACCCACGTTCTTCAGCATCACGCTCTAGGAAACTGGCTGATTGCTCAGTGTGGACCACTTTCCCCGTCTTCCCTCTTCTCACTGTGGGTTCACTGATTTCTTTAGCGCTTAGATCAAGGCTCAGCCCTCTGGAGAGCAGTGCTTGGTCTTCGGCCTCTGAGTTGATTCATTTCCTTATTAGTCTTGTATTTATCCTATTTCTTTCAGTTGAAGATTCCATCGTTTATAGGATGCATCTTTGACCTAATATCATCTTTGCTGTAAAACAAGCAAAAATCCCACCACGGTAAATGTATACAGTTTCAATCCATATCTCACCCTGTATGTACTAATACCATATGCACATATATCCAGGATGACTCCTATGCAAACAACTAAACCCTACATTCAGTCTCTACTCACTTGACTATATTGGTCCAATTTCCAGTTCTACTAGGCTGAGCTCCTTGAGGAATTATTTTCTCATTTTGATATCCCCAGTGCCTGATACATAGTAGAATCCCAGCGATCATTCGCTTGAAGCTTGAATGGGTAAATAATAAGTAGCAAGAAAAGCAGCTAACAGTTTTTGAAGCACATACAAAGCACCAGGCACTGAGCTAGCTGTTTGGCATAGATCACCTTATTTTAATTGCTCACTATAACAACTTATGAGATAGGGAGTTTTCTTATCCATTTCTTACAGATATAGAAACAAAAATCAGAGAGGTTAAACAAGTCACTTAACATCCTCCAGCCAGAGTGAGACAGGACTGAAGTTTTACACCAGTTTGGCTGATACCAAAGTTTGAGGGTTTTTTTCCCTTTTTTTTTTTTTTTGACATGGGATCTCGCTCTGTTGCCCAGGCTAGAGTGCAGTGGCATGATCTTGGCTAGGCTATCTGGGCTCAAATGATTCTCCCACCTCAACCTGTGGAGTGCCTGGGACTGAAGGTGCCAGCTAATATTTTTATTATTATTTGTAGACATAAGGCCTTACTATGTGGCCCAGGCTGGTCTTGAACTTCTGGGCTCAAGTGATCCTCCAGCCTCAGCCTCGAAAAGTGCTGGGATTACAGGCACGAGCCACTGTGCCTAGCCAAAGTTTGAGTTCTCAACACTAAGCCGCCTTTGCAAAGAGTAAAGTCTCTTTCTTACTAGTCAGAAATGATGGTCAGGTTATCACTTCCCTAACTTTTCTGCCCTCCACTCCAGGCCAAACCAACACAGATCATTCTAGTCCTTCTTTTTTTTTTTTTTTTTTTTTGATCAGTATCCCTTTTTTAAAAAAAATCACACAAAAACTTGACAGAAATTCAAGCATAGCTTGACCAATATGGAAGCCAGTAGGATTAGTATCTCCTTTGACCCACATGCCACAATCTCAACCTATTCTAACAGAGTAGACACACTGAAGGTGTTTAGTGAAGACGGAGTCCACCTTGCCTTCTAGGCCTTTCTGATTAAAACTCTGCGAGGGGTCATTAGTCTTCTATTTTTGTACTTCTTTCATTTGAAGACTCTATCATGTGTAAGATGTGTCCTTTAAGTAATATAATCTTGTAGACAATAAATAACAAAAAAGAAATCACTATATATAAACATATGTATCTTCAATCTATACCTCAAACCATACACAAAATATAAATTCAAAAGAGAAAACAAAACTGAAATGTAAAATTATAAAATTTATAGAAGAAAACATGGAGAAAATCTTTGTGATTTAGATAAATACTTTTTAAATATGTCACCAAAAACACAACATGTAAAAAATTGATAAATTGGACTTCACCAAGATGAAACACTTCTGCTCTTTTAAAAGACACTGTTAAGAAAATTTTTAAAAAGAAAAAAAACAAGCCATAGACTGGGGATGAGGGCAGTATTTGCCAAACACAGATAATGAGCTTACCTGGAATATGTTTTTAAAAACATGCAAACTAACCAATTAAAAATTTCAGCTCTTTACCAGAAAAGATATATGGACAAATAAGTATATAGGAAAAGATGCCCAACACCATTTGTCACTAGGGACATGAAAATTTTAACCACTGTGAGATACCATTATGTGCATAATGGACTGTATAAAAAATGCTGAAAATGCCAAGATATGAAACTGTCATGCATTGCTGCAGTGAGTGCAAACTGATACAGCCACTTTGGAGAACATTTCAGCAGTTTCCTAAAACATTAATCATATACCTACCCTATCACCCAGAAAGCTTACTCCTTTTTGTCCAGGAGAAATGGAAACATATCACACGCAAACTTTTAGATGCATGTTTATAATGGTTTTATTCAGAATCACCTCAAACTGAACACAAATTTCCTTTACATGATGAGTGGATGAACATTCTGTGGTACATTCCTACAGTGGAATACTACTCAGTAATAAAAAGGAGCAAGCTACATGCAGTAACATAGACAAACTTCAAGTGCATTCACTAAGCAAAAGAAGCCAGGCACAGAAAGGCTACATAAATAGAATTTTATTCATATGATACTCTGGAAAAGGCAAAACTTTAAAGATAGAAAATGGCTCAGTGACTACAGGGGCTGCAGCGGGTAGTCTGGCTACTAAGGGAAGTCAGGGAAATTTTTTGGCCAGTGAAATTGTTCTGCCTCTTGATTTGGGTGTTGATTACATGACAATATGCATTGTCAAAACTCATGAAACTGTGCAATAAAAAGGACAAAATTCTCAACAAAAGTGTATTCTTGTATAGTTCAACCAGTGGTAGCAGAAAAAACAAGGTAACAATTAGTTGAACGTTTATCTAGAAACAGATAGATTTACCAGTATTTACAACTATTCTACCGATTAACTAGCTAGTTACCTTTGACATAGATTTGAAGAGGCACCTGTGGTTCAGAAACAATAAAACATGGAAGAAAGCCTCTTAGAATCAAGCCTCTTAAATCACAAGTTAATGTTGTGATGCTCGATGCATACTTTAATTTAGCCTGGTACAGGTCTGGTTTCTGAAGATCTTTTTTGATTCTGAGACCGTGTTAGCCAGCTGCTTCCAATCAGCATCCCTGAGAGTCCGGCAAGCAACCCTTCTATTTCTTCCCCCAACCAGAACGGGAAACTCGTAGTGCAGCTCTGGTGGCAAGCAGCGGGGTGTCCATCTGAGTGGATGCCTTCGGGAATTTTGCAATGAGGGGAGAACAAATGGAGCGCCAGGGCTTTCCCTTCCCAAGTCGAGGTGAGATGCGGACCTTTAAGTGTATCAGGTCCCGGCTTGGCAATGCACTTGGGCACAGTGTGTCCCAGCCTGGCCTCCTCACCTTGCCAGAAGTGGAAGTTCAGCCACGTCCAGACGGTCTGTGTCAAAAGCACAATCGCTGAGCTCAGGACATACATGCCTTGCTTCATTCCATCATGAAAAATATTCACTCCCAATATTTCATTCTTAGAGTATAAAATTCCACTGATGTGAACTTGAAAAAGTAGTTCTCAGAGAATTACTCCATCAAGAGGCTTCCTCCTTTTAAGGGTTTTATTGAAGTCATTGCCTTTTGTGATGAAAACCAACAGTACCAAGGAAGGAAGATGAACATCGTGTGTCCCTGAAGTTATGCCTTGGGAAGAACATGGCATTGCCTGTGGGTACCTGGCCAGGGAGGCACCATCTGAATCGAACCATGAAGAACCATGAAATACAGAACATGTTGTTTTTTAAGTGACTATATTCTTCAAAACTGTCAATATTATAAGATGCAGAGAAAGGGCATGGGAATATTTCGGACTGAAGGAGACCGCAGAGACATGGCAATGTGTGCTGAGGGGGCAAAATGCTGAGTAACGCCTGACTGAGTCAAGTTGTCGATACAATCAGAATGCTGATGGTGGATTAGAAAAAAATATTGTCCTTGTTCAATTCACTGGGGTTGACAGTTGCACTATGGTTCTGTGAAAATATCGAGATTTTTAGGAAACGTACACTGAAATATTTAGGGATGAAGAGGCATAATGTGTGCAACTTAATCTCAAATGGCCCGGGAAAGAAATATTATTTGTTGAAGTTATTATCATTATTATGATTAAGCTGTTATTATTGATTGAATTGTTAAATTATTTCCAAATAAAAAAGTTTTTTTAATGTAATCCTTAAAGAGTGTCCCTGTAAATATACATTCAACATTGTGAGCATTGTTTAATTACAGACAATGGGAAGAAGGAAGAATGAAAAATGTGGTTTTCCAAGCCCTGAGAAAACCCTCTATAGACTGGATCCTTATGAAAATGTCAGTTCTAAATATCACTTGACAGATGTTTTTCCCAGGCTTTTATTGGGACGGACATCAGGCTGACTTTCTCCCACAGACACTGTCTTCTGCGGTGGGGTAAGGCCCCTGCAGACACATGCCTGCCAATCATTTTTAACACAGCAATCTCCATTTTCCCCAAGTTCCTTAGAAAGGACCAAACACTTACCGCATTAGTGTTAATGTTTTCCCCTTTCCAGGGTTTGGTTTGGCCAAGGCCCTTTTTATCACTGTTATTTTAGGTTCAGGGGTATATGTGCAGGCTTGATATGTAGGTAAATTGCGTGTTGTGGGGATTTGGTGTACAGATTATTTCATCACCCAGGCAATCAAAATAGTACCCAATAGGTAGTTTTTTGATCCTCAGCTTCCTCCCACCACCCCAGGTTATATTTTTTCCCATTTTTGTGTTCATATATACTCAGTGTTCACCTCCCACTTATACATGAGAACATGCAGTATTTGGTTTTCTGTTCCTGTGTTAGTTTGCTTAGGGTAATAGCTTCCAGCTCCATCCATGTTGCTGCAAAGGATAAGATCTTGCTCTTTTTATGGCTGTGTAGTATTTCATGGTGTATATGTACCGCATTTTCTTTATCCAGTCTTCCATTTATGGGCATTTAGGTTTATTCCATGTCTTTGCTATTGTGAATAGTGCTACAATGAACACATGCATACATGTGTCTTTATGGTAGAATAATTTATATTCCTTTGGGTATATACCCAATGAGGGGCTTGCTGGGTCGAAAGGTAATTGTGTTTTAAGCTATTTGAGAAATCATCAAGCTGGTTTCCACAATGACTGAACTAATTTACATTCCAACCAACAGTATATAAGAGTTCCCTTTTCTCCAGAACTTTACCAACATCTGTTATTTCTTTACTTTTAAATAGTAGCCATTTTGACTGGTGTGAGAAGGTGTCTCATTGTGGTTTTGATATGTATTTCTCTAATGATTGGTGATATTGAGTGTTTTTTCATATGCTTGTTGACCACATGTATGTCTTCTTTTGAAAAGTGTTCGTTTTTGCCCACTTTATAATGAAGTTTCTTGCTTTTTGTTTGTAAATTTGTTTAAGTTCATTATAGATTCTGGATATTAATAGATCTTTGTCAGGTGCATAGCTAGCAAATATTTCCTCTCATTCTATAGGTTGTTTACTCTGTTGATAGTTTCTTTTGGGCAAGCCCTTTTTGAATATAGTCAGAGAGCCCATCAATATCTGACCTTGGCAGTCCTAAGATTTTCTTCTCTTTCCCTTACTGACTTTACTGCTCACTAATACGTGGAGTGGAAGGAAGAAGAAAATAACCCTAGTCCCTTGTTTTTGTCATAGACTTGTAGCCCTAATAGATGTGTTCATATAGGAAGCGAGATATGCTGGTTCAGATGAAGTTAGGGAATATGGATACAATTCCATTCTTGGAGCAATTACCAAACCTCAGGAAATTACCGCACTAAAAGTTTAGTTATCACACTCACAAAGGTCAGTAGGATTGGGTGGCTCTTCTCTAAGTGATCACTCAGAAATTTAGGCTTCTTGACTTTTGTTTGGGTCCTTTTCATTTTCAGTATGAATCCTTCAGTTGTCACTGCGTGGGAAGACAGAGTGGGTGATATAGATCTGTGCATGGGTTCAGAAGTGGCATACGTCACTTTAGCCCACATTATACAATGCAACATCAACACTCCTCCATCAAGATGTGGGGTCGACCAAGCACAGTGGCTCATGCCTGTAATCCCAGCACTTGGGAGGCCAAGGCAGGCAGAGTGCTTGGGTCCAGGAGTTTAAGGATAGCCTGGGGGATGTGGTGAAACTCCGTCTCTACAAAAAATTCAAAAATTAGCCAGGCATATTGGTGCATGCCTATAGTCCTCAGCTACTTGGGAGGATTCTTTGAGCCCAGGAGGCAGAGGTTGCAGTGAGCCAAGATCATACCACAGTACTCTAGCCTGGGTGACAGAGTAAGACTCTATCAAAAAAAAAAGAAAAGAAAAAAAAAGGAAGAAAGAAAAAAAGAAACGAGGTCTTCTTTATTCTAGAACCTGGATGGACCTTTACAACTGCCTCAACCAGTAGAACACTATGGAAGGGACATTGCATTACTTCCAAGGCTAGGTTATAACAGGCAATATGGCTTCAGCTTGTGTCACTCTCTGTCTCTGAATGCTCACCCTTGGACCCAAACCAGTAGCCTAGATCAACCGGTAGTCACATAAGTGAATGAGCCTCTAGCCTTTAAACCTTCCAGAGGAAGTCCTAGACATGATGGAGCAGAAACAAGCCATCCTGCTGTGCTCTGTTAAATTCCTGACCTACACAAGGATAAGAAATAATATTCGTTAACATTGTCTTAAGCTAAAAAGTTTTGGGACAACTCATTACACAGTAAAAGATAAGTAGGACAGTGGGCACCTGGCTAAACTCTGCCGCAATTCTGTAGCCTCTCTGCAGATAGTTGCTCATTAGGATTCCTAGATTCCCAGCTGAGAGAAAAATCACCACCACCATCATCATCAGTCATTGCATCTGTCAGCACCTCAGCAAGAAACACAGATGATACTTCAAAAAGGGGAAATTGCACAGTGATTCTGAAAGGATTTAGGGAACTTATTAGTGACACCCTAGGACTGGCAACAAAGGGGAGCTGTTACCACCCTGGGCCAAATGGGCAAGATGGAAGTGGTCACTAGGTTTTGGCAGAGGCTTTAACTATGGGAGAAGGACTAGCTGAAAAGAGCCAAGATTTTTCAAGTGCAAACTGAGGCACAGCAAAGAGAGACCTACGGAAATAAAGATCCGAACTCCTCTTCTTTCAATCTCTGACTTTTCATTGATAGTTTCTATTGGCTAAACCCAATAGTAAACCAAAGGGCACAGGAGCATGGCTGATATAGTCCATAAACATCAGCCTCCCAGGGGACAGAGCAGGATGAGAAAGGAGGAGAGTGGATCCGGAGGGATAATTATGACCATTTTGCACATTCATCATCATCACCATCATCATAGTCACCATCATCATCATCACCATCACTATCATTGTTACCATTACCACTATCATTAGCACCATCATCATCATCACCATCATTGTTACCATTATCACTATCATCATCATCATCACCATCACCATCATCATCATCACCATCACTGTTACCATTATCACTATCATCATCAGCAGCAGCAGCATCACCATCATCATCACCATCACCATCACCATCATCATCACGATTATCACCATCACCATCATCATCATCATCATCACCATCACCATCATCATCACCATCATCGTCATCACCATCACCATCACCATCATCATCACGATTATCACCATCACCATCACCATCATCATCATCACCATCACCATCATCATCATCACCATCATCACCATCACCATCATCATCACCATCATCATCACCAGCATCACCATCACCATCATCATCACCATCATCATCACCAGCATCACCATCATCACCATCATCATCACCATCATCATCACCAGCATCATCATCACTATCACCATCATCATCATCATCATCACCAGCATCATCATCATTTTATACTACCTCATGATATTACCTCAGGTGCATACTACTCTTGAATTTGCAAAACAATTTCTCATTATTTCTCTTATATCATCCTCAGAAGCTCTTCCTTGCTGTATTCCCTGAGTCTAGATGAGAACTTGGCACATAACTGGTGCTTAGTTCAATCCTACAAATGTCTTAGATTGTCTACTCTATGCACGGCTTCAGGCTAGAAACATGGGACAGATAATAAAATTCCAAGATGAATAGGTTAGATCTCATAAGATACCAAGTGTTAGGAGGCTTAATCAGAAAAACCCTCAGAGGTTGTGGTGTTCAAGTTCCCCTTAGATGAGAGGTAGATCTCAACAGATGTACTTGGGAGAGAATGCTCTTCCACGCCCTGAAAACCAACTGAAAAAAAAGGTTTAAAGATGAGAAAAGTCCAATGCAGTGGCTCACGCCTGTAATCCCAGCACTTTGGGAGGCCAAGGTAGGTGGATTACCTGAGGTCAGGAGTTCGAGACCAGCCAGGCCAACATGGTGAAACACTGTCTCTACTAAAAATACAAAAATTAGCCAGGCTTGGTGGTGGGTGCCTGTAATCCCAGCTACTTGGGAGGCTGAAGCAGGAGAATCGCTTGAACTTGGGAGGCAGAGGTTTCAGTGAGCCAAGATTGCACCAGTGCACACCAGCCTAGATGACAAGAGTGAAACTCAGTTTCAATTAAAAAAAAAGATGAAGAAATAGGGATTATGTTCTGGGAGCAGACAATATTTCAGTTTTACTGGAACACAGAACTTGCAGAGATAAAATGTAAGTTATTAAATGGAAGAAGCCGTAGGTCGTATATCATAAGCCTTAGAAGCTGAGATGAGGCATTTGTACTCATCACATTAGGTACAAAGAAGTCATTGATAGTTTATGAGCACAGGAAGGAAGTATTCTAACTGTTCCTTCAGAATATCAGGTTTACAGTAGTAGGTAGGATAAAGGTAGTGAGCAAGGTCATGGTGTGCGGAGATTATTTATAGGACTACTGATCTAGTTTCAGTAACAAGACCCTGTAAAGGTTTGTAGGGGGCAGAAATGGAACAAAAGGATGTGTCAACAGGCTGACAGTGTCAGAAACAAGAAAGAACCAAGAAAGATGGCTTTTTCTACAGGCAGTCACTCCTGGGCATGCGGGATGCCACTTGTTCAACATCACAAGGATTTATCAAGGGATCATATTGTGCCAGCACAAGAGACAGAAGGAATCAAGGCAAGAGAAGCACAGTCTCTCTTTCCACCTGGGTTTCGTAAGAGAAGCACAAGCAGGAAATTCAGGACTAAGAGATTGCACATTGGTTTTCCTCTGCCTGAAATATCCTTCCTCTTCTCTCTTTTACCCAGAAAACTCCTACTCATCCCTTAAAACCACCTCAACTCCCCAACTTAAACACTTGTCCCTGATTCTTCCGTTGCACTTTACTCATTCCTCTGGCACTTCCCTTGAGAGACCATTAGGTTTTCCTGGGTAAGAAAAACTTTTGTGATCATAATAGCTTGTGAAAAGTCTCTTGGAGGTTTTGTTTAAACTATGAGGTCAAATCATGAGTAAGTCAAAAGTCTGCAAATTCTCATCAGTTTATCAGGGTTAAAACTCTTCATTTGTCCTAACAGTTTGGAAACACAGAGGACCCTGCTCACCACCCACCTTCTCATCCTCACCCCAGATGGAATCCTGCGGGTGTGTTATGCAGCATGACGCCCACGCATGCAGTCTCTGGCTTGCTGGGTGATACTTGTCCTGTCCCACAGTTCGAACTCACCGGACTAAAGCAGCAGGTGCCTGTGGGTCCAGGG
Source organism: Aotus nancymaae (assembly GCF_030222135.1). Classification (NCBI taxonomy): domain Eukaryota; kingdom Metazoa; phylum Chordata; class Mammalia; order Primates; family Aotidae; genus Aotus; species Aotus nancymaae. Next base: position 3,283,776 of record NW_026988412.1, on the reverse strand, counting down.
CACACGGGCAATCAGCACAGCCCTTGGGGCCAAGCTGACTTGAGTTGAAATTGAGGCTTTTCTACCTGAGCCTCAAGGCCCTGGACAAGGGTCTCAATGCTATAGAGCTTCAGCTTATTTTTATCTGTTAAAGAGGAAGAAGAAAACCTGACTCTGGAGTTCCTGGGAGAATTAAATAATGTAATAAATACAAAGCTCCTGGCCCCTTGCAGGAATTTAATAAGTGGTGTGCTTTTATGTGGGTCAGATAGGATTTACATGAATAGTAAGGGCGTTCTTGAAGTTGAAAAACACTGTGATGACAACAATAACCTGCAGGCTATTGGGTGTATGTGAAAAGGACAGGAAGCAGTTCCAGCGGGGGTGGCGGGGGATGTGGACAGCAGGGGGTGGGGGTGTGGACAGCAGGGGGTGGGGGTGTGGACAGCAGGGGGTGGGGATGTGGACAGCAGGGGGTGGGGGTGTGGACAGCAGGGGGTGGGTGTGTGGACAGCGGGGGTGGGTGTGTGGACAGCGGGGGTTGGGGGTGTGGACAGCAGGGGGTGGGGGTGTGGACAGCAGGGGGTGGGGGTGTGGACAGCGGGGGTGGGGGTGTGGACAGCAGGGGGTGGGTGTGTGGACAGCAGGGGGTGGGGGTGTGGACAGCAGGGGGTGGGGGTGTGGACAGCAGGGGGTGGGGGTGTGGACAGCAGGGGGTGGGGGTGTGGACAGCAGGGGTTGGGGGTGTGGACAGCAGGGGGTGGGGGTGTGGACAGCAGGGGGTGGGGGTGTGGACAGCGGGGGTGGGGGTGTGGACAGCAGGGGGTGGGTGTGTGGACAGCAGGGGGTGGGGGTGTGGACAGCAGGGGGTGGGGGTGTGGACAGCAGGGGGTGGGGGTGTGGACAGCAGGGGTTGGGGGTGTGGACAGCAGGGGGTGGGGGTGTGGACAGCAGGGGGTGGGTGTGTGGACAGCGGGGGTGGGGGTGTGGACAGTGGGGGTGGGGGTGTGGACAGCAGGGATGGGGGTGTGGACAGTGGGGGTGGGGTGGGCGTATGTACAGTGGGGGTGGGGATGTGGACAGTGGGGGTGGGGGTGTGGACAGTGGGGGTGGGGGTGTGGACAGTGGGGATGGGTGGGTGGACAGCGGGGGTGGGGGTGTGGACAGCAGGGGGTGGGGGTGTGGACAGCGGGGGTGGGTGTGTGGACAGCGGGGGTGGGGGTGTGGACAGCAGGGGGTTTGGGTGTGGACAGCGGGGGTGGGTGTGTGGATAGCGGGGACGGGTGGGTGGACAGCGGGGGTGGGGGTGTGGACAGCAGGGGGTTTGGGTGTGGACAGCGGGAGTGGGTGTGTGGACAGCGGGGGTGGGGGTGTGGACAGCAGGGGGTTTGGGTGTGGACAGCGGGGTTGAGGGTGTGGACAGCGGGGGTGGGGGTGTGGACAGCAGGGGGTGGGGGTGTGGACAGCGGGGCTGGGGGTGTGGACAGCAGGGGGTGGGGGTGTGGACAGCGGGGGTGGGGGTGTGGACAGCAGGGGGTGGGGGTGTGGACAGCGGGGCTGGGGGTGTGGACAGCAGGGGGTGGGGGTGCGGACAGCGGGGCTGGGGGTGTGGGCAGCAGGGGGTGGGTGTGTGGACAGCGGGGGTGGGGGTGTGGACAGTGGTGGTGGGGGTGGGCCCATCCTGCTTCTTTCCCAGTCATGGTTTGCATCTAGCCTTCGGGAATCAGGTCCCAGTCATCACAAAGTTTCCCCCAAAACTTGCAGCTGTCTTAAAGAAAACCTTCATGAGAGGAAAACAGGTGTGGTTGGGGAGAAGCACAAATTAAAAATTAAAAATAGATTAAAAACTGAGTATTTGTCCCTGGATTACAGGGAAAATTCCAGACATGGCCAAAGCCAGTGGCAGCATTGATTCTCAGCCCAGGTGATCAACAAGTCCCTAGGCCGCACACAGCATGGTGAACCTGGCCCTGCCCCACAAAACCACCTTTTCTTCCTAGACCTCTGGGCTTGTGATGGGAAGAGGCTGCTGTGAAGACCTCTGACATGCCCTGGAGACATTTTCCTTATTGTTTTGGGGATTGACATCCGGCTGCTCGTTACTTATGCAAATTTCTGCAGCTGGCTTGAATTTCTCCTCAGAAAAAGAGATTTTAGTTTCTATCACATTGTCAGGCTGCAAATTTTCCAAACTTAAATGCTCTGCTTCTTTTATAAAACTGAATGCTTTTTTTTTTTTTTTTGAGACAGAGTTTCACTCTTGTTACCCAGGCTGGAGTGCAATGGCGAGATCTCGGCTCACTGCAACCTCCGCCTCCTGGGTTCAAGCAATTCTCCTGCCTCAGCCACCCAAGTAGCTGGGACTACAGGGGTGCGCCACCGTGCCCAGCTAATTTTTGTATTTTTTTAGTAGAGACGGGGTGTCACCTTGTTAACCAGGATGGTCTAGATCTCTTGGCCTCGTGATCCACCCCCCTTGGCCTCCCAAAGTGCTGGGATTACAGGCGTGAGCCACCGCGCCCGGCCTAACTGAATGCTTTTAATAGCACCCAAGTCACCTCTTGAATGCTTTGCTGCTTAGAAATTTCTTCCACCAGATACCCTAAATCATTTCTCTCAAGTTCAAAGTTCCACAAATCTCTAGGGCAAGGGCAAAATGCTGCCAGTCTCTTTGCTAAAACATAACAAGAGTCACCTTTGCTCCAGTTTTCAACAAGTTCCTCATCTCCATCTGAGACCACCTCAGCCTGGACCTTATTGTTCGTATCATTATCAGTATTTCTGTCAAAGCTATTCAACAAGTCTCTAGAGAGTTCCAAACTTTCCCACATTTTCCTGTCTTTTTCTGAGCCCTCCAAACTCTTTCAACCTCTGCCTGTTACCCAGTTCTAACGCCGTTTCCACATTTTGGGGTATCTTTTCCGCAATGCCCTACTCTATTGGCACTAATTCACTATACTAGTTTTCATGCTGCTGAGAAGATATACCTGAGAGTGGGAAAAAGTAGGTTTAATGGACTTACAGTTCCATGTGGCTGGGGACACATCACAGTCACGGCACAAGGTGAAAGGCATGTCTCACATGGTGGCAGACAAGAGAAGAGAGAGAGTTTGTGCAGGGGAATTCCTCTTTTAAAAACCATCAGATCTCACGAGACTTATTCACTATCATGAGAACAGCATGGGAAAGACTTGCCCCCATGATTCAATTACCTCCCACCTGGTCTCTCCCACAACATGTGGGAATTCAAGATGAGATCTGGGTGGGGACACAGCCAAACCATTTCAGGCACCTCTGATGGCTTCTTGCAGACCCTCTCTGGAGAAGCACTCAAGACCAGGAAGGGCAGGAGGCTGTCAGGACCACTTGAGAAGGCTCCTGCTTGATTTCCTCCCTCCATGCTAGCCCCCTTCATCCATGCTCCACACAGAAGCATTTGCACTCATTACTCCCAGACTCACACCCTTCACCTTCCCTCCCCTACCGTGCCTACGCTTACCCCTCACTCACTCTGAAGTCAAATCTCTGAGGACAGCCTGTCTTCCTGGCTCTTCCCTCAGCCTGGCACTCCAGTCCAGGAGATGCTTAAAAACTGGGCTCTGCCATGTTGCCTTAGGCAAGCCATGAAGGCAACTCACACTTCAGCTCCCTCTTCTGTAAAGTGGAAATGTCGATTCCTTTGAGGCATTTGTGAAGAATAAGTAGAAAACTAACTTGTAAAGGATTCAGAATGCTGCCTGGAACATGCCGAGTGGTCAGCACATGTTCGCTCTTAGGGCTGGTGCCGGAGCTATTGAATTGCTTGGGAACCCTGCATGGCACTGCCACTTACATACCTGAGCCATGCTTGGTGCCACCCATCACCTGGCAGGGGCCTCATCATCAGAACTCTGAAGAGGGCAAGCTTCCGGGCCCTCCAGCTTCACCTAAATGCTTCCCTTTGGTTTCCTCAGGTACCTGATCACCCCTTTAGCACAGCACTGTCCATTTTATGATTGACACTATCTGTTTCTATATCTAAACCTTCCCTTCATAATATAAACTCCAAAAAGGTAAGGAAATGTGTCTGACCCATCTTGGCATCTCCGTTATGGAACAACTTGACTTGTATTGAGGGACACAGAGAGACGGACAGTCAGAGGGAGAGACAAAGCTATTACAATTCCCAATGTATTTTCCATCAATGCGCACCCTATGCATTGTTAATAATAATTTAAAAAACCATGCAGAAACACACACATAGAGAATAAATAAAATGTATACATTTCTGTCTTGTTCCAAATAAATCATTCCATATCCTCAGCCATAACATTTTAATACAGGTAAAATTAAGTTAACATAGATTGCTGAGTTGATTCAAATGCTCAAGTATGTATACTTAGCAAGTAGCTATTACGACAATAGCAGCTAATATTTATTGACATGCTGTGTGCCAGGAAAGATGCTAAGGGCACCATCTTTTTAACTAAATTGGTCATCCCAACAATCTGCAAGAGGATGTTGATGTTCTAATTTTATACTTTATAAAATAGATCCAGAGATGTTAGGGAGATGCTCAGGGTCACACAGCATAGTACAGTACTTGAAATTAGGGTTTTTTTTTTCTCTTTTGTGTTATGGGTTGAAGTGCGCCCCTAAAAATGACATGTTTGGGCCAGGCATGGTGGCTCATATCTGTAATCCCAGAATTTGGGGAGGCGGGAGGATCAATTGAGGCCAGGAGTTTGAGACCAGCCTGGGCAACGTAGTGAGATTCTATCTCTACAAAAATAAACATAAAAGTTAGGTGGGCATAGTGGCCTGTGCCTGTAGTCCAGCTACTTGGGAAGCTGAGGTGGGAGGACCGCTTGAGCCCAGGAATTCGAGGTTTCATTGAGCTATGATTCCGCCACTGCACTCCAGTGAGACAGTCCCTTAAAAAAAAAAAAAGGATGTGTTAAACTTCTCAGTGTCAGCACCTCAAAAACAGGGTCTGTTTTAGAGATAACCAAATTAAAATGATGTCTTTAGGGCAAGCCCAATACAATATGGGACTGGTATTTTTATGAAAGAGCAAAATGTATACACAAGTCAGAGACAACATAATGTGAAGAGACAGAGACACAAGAAGAAAGTCACGTGATGTGACAGGCTGGAGTCATGCTTCTCCCAGCAAAAATTGCCAACAAACCCCCACAAGCTAGGAGAAGGGTGTGGATTGTCTCTCACTGTCTCAGGAGGAACCAACCCCTGCCAACAGCTCGATTTTAGACTTTTAGCCTCCAGAGCTGAGAGATAATTTTTTTTTATTATTTTAAGCCATCCAATTTGTGGTACTTTATTATTGCAGCTTTAGAAAGTTAATACACTTTATTTCCAAAGATGTTCTTGTCCACTGCTTACACGTGGCCCTATAAAATGTGACTTCACTTCTGTGGCCAGTCTGTCTCTCCATTGAGTCAGAGACACTTCAGGGAGTAATACCATTTTCTCCCTTGCGCTTCTAGTTTATAGCAGAGTTGCTGACGTGGGCAAGTGGCCAAAATATGTTTGATAAGTTTTTTTAACTTCAGAGTAGTGAAAATTTTTTAATGTTGTTAGGATCATATTTAAAAATTGAGGAATGCAAATAATACCATTAGAAAATGAGCAAATGACACGAATAGACATTTTTTAAAAGAAGATATGTAAATGGGCAATAAACATTTTGAAACATGAAAAAATGCTCAGCATCACCAGTCATCAGGGGAATGCAAATTGAAATCACAATGAAATACCACCTGACCCCAGCCAGAATGGCCGCTGGTACAAAGTCAAAAAACAATAGATATTGGTGTGGATGTGGTGACGAGAGAACACCTATATGCTACCGGTGAGATTGTAAATTAGTACAACCTCTATGGTAAACAGCGTGGAGATTTCTCAAAGAACTAGAACTACCATTTGATCCAGCAATCCCACTACTGGGTTATCCACCCAAAGAAAAAGAAATCATTATATCAAAAAGACACCTTCATGTATATGTTTGTCACTATGCAATTCACAATTGCAAAGATAAGAAATCAATCTAAGTGCCTATCACCTGAGGAGTGGATAAAGAAAATGTGGCATATATACATCATGGAATACTACTCAGCCATGAAAAATAATGAAATAATGTATTTTGCAGCCAATTGGATGAAACTCGAGGTCATTATTCTAAGTGAAATGACTCAAGATTGGAAAACTAAATACAACATGTTCAAAGTAGGCTGGGTGCAGTGGCTCACACCGGTAATACTAGGAGGCTGAGGTGGAAAGATCACTTGAGCCCAGGAGTTCAAGACCAGTATGGGCAACATAGTGAGACCTCATCTCTGAAAAAAAAAAAATTGGAGTGGTGGCATGCTTCTGTGGTCTCGGGAGGCTGAGGTGGGAGGATTGCTTGAGCCCAGGAAGTCAAGGCTGCAGTGACCTGTGATCATGCTACTGCACTTTATCCGGCCTCAGCAACAGAGGAAGACCCTGTCTCATAATAATAATAGTAATAATAATAATAAAGTAAGTTGAGAAATGATCTTCAGAGCAGATTTTTAAGGAGAAAAGGCAGCTTATATGAGATGTGCTAGAGAAATGGGGAGCTGGGCATAGTAGGGGTCAGACGGGTGATTTATTGCAATGAGCCCCACATCTCCCCAGCTCCCACAGCCCAGTACTTCTCCAGGGCTCTACACCCACCCCATGTTGCCTAGGCCAGTGAGGGACTTCATCCAGGAAGTCCCAGTTCATGCAAACCAAAAGTGGGATCCAGTCGGTGACAATTTTTAATCCAAGAAATGCAGGTATAGCATCTGACAAGTGTACTCTCTGGGAAAAAAATAGCAACGTATTTGAAAGTGGTTGTCTCTCAGATGATGTGTGGATATGAGCATGCATTTATCTTTACACCTGTGACCCGGGTTGGGGGTTGAGTTTAGGACTGAGTGAGGGGAATAAGATAGCAAAAGGTACATTTACTCACAGCCTTTATCGAACATTCACTGCTACCCCACAACATGCTGAGGCCTGAGAGCTGCAGTATAGCTGGCTGGGGCATCTGGGATGCACGGTACCAAGCCCCTGCATTACGTCATTAACAGGTTAATGACATAAACCCCAGTTGACCTGGCACAGTGCCAGCTGTTTCCAGCATAGTGGGCATTGAGTTGCGTTTATTTTCATTTTAAAATGGACAAGAAGCCTGGGCAACATGGTGAAACCCTATCTCTACAAAAAAAAAAAAAAAAAAAAAAAATTAGCCCAGCATGGTGGCCCAGGCCTCTTGTCCCGGCTACACAGGAGACCGAGATGGGAGAATCACATGAGCCTGGGAGACGGAGGTTCCAGTGAGCTGAGGTCGTGCCACTGCACTCCAGTCTGGGCAATAGAGAGAGACCCTATCTCAAAAATAAATAAATAAATAGTTAAAATAAAATGAGTAAGAGAGGTTTAGCACTGGTTTGAGACTGGTTCACAGACAGCTTTTCACTGGCTAAGCTAAGGTCAGATAAGCAAGGGTGACAGTAGAATCCCCAACTACGACTTCCAGTGAGCTGGGTCTTGTAACCTAAGTAGGGCTGTGCTACCAGGAGAACAGAAATAGGAAGATGCAGAACCTTCAGCGAAGGTGTCGTCAGCGAGGAGGTCAGCATGGGATTTGTGTGGTGAGGAATGAGGCTGAAACAGTCGTTTGAGATCAAATGGAGGATGGTGGAGAAATAAGTTTAGAATTTCTCTTTCTTCTTTCTTCTTTCTTTTTCTTTCCTTCCCTCATTCCCTCCCTCCCTCTCTCTTCCCTCCCTCCCTCCTTCCCTTCCTCCTTCCTTCCTTCCTTCCTTCCTTCCTTCCTTCCATTTATTATTTTCCTGCTGTGCCACCTAGGCTGGAGTGCAGGGACACGATCACAGCTTATTGCATCCTCAGTCTCCCGAGGAGCTGGGACTACAGACACTTGCCTCCATGCTTGCCATGCTTGGATAATTTTTCTTTTTTGAGACAGAGTCTCTCCATGTTGCCCAGGCTGAAGTTTAGAACTTCTTGCTGGGGAAACCCCTCATACAAGTGAGTCAAGGTACTGAACATGAACGTTTTAGGTAAAGATGGTTAAGGAGATCGACGTGACAGAGTAAATGTTACAGAAGAAGAGCTGACAATACATACATAGCCTCAGGAGACAGGAAGGGGCGGCTGAGGGAAGGATCCATTTTTTAGAGACACTGTGTCTGAGGGGATGATGGGGTCTCCAGATAGGGAGGTGTGGCGAGCAGCTGAAGAGGGGAAGAAGGCTGGAAATGAGAGTGGCTCCTACACAGAGCTGATGACTGCAGAGAGAGCAGAGGAAGTTTTTCTGCTCAAGATGGAGATGTCGAGAAAGAAGAGCATGGGGCTGAACCTGGGCCTGCAGCTGCTCCCCATGCATGGATGGAAGACGACTGAGCAATTTGTTAAGGATGTGACTGCAGCTTCAGAAAAAAACCAGCAGCTGCAGCATCAGTGTGGGGGCAAGACAGCTTCAAGAAGGAAGGACTGATCCACAATATCCACTGCTGCTACAGTCACAGATGATGTCACTAGAGAGCTGGCCACTGGGTTTGTCATTCGGAGTTCAACCTTTTTCAGGGCCCTTTTAGCAGACAAAATGGTAGAGATTTGAGAAAGGACTTTGGATGGTATCAAGGCAGTAGCAGCATCCTGTACAGAGGACTTCTTCAACTAGGTCCACAGTCACACAAAGAGGGAGATTAAGGAGAGTCTAGAAAAAGAGCATGTGGCCCCAGTGAATCAGAAAATGGCCACTCTAGACTTCAGTCTATCTCTAACATTAAACTCCTGAGAGATTTGGGGCAAATATCTTCATGAATGTGAGCCTCCATTTTTTCATTTTTTCAAATATTTTGGATTAAAGAGAATAGTATATCACATCGCTCAGCTCCCACAATACCAGCCCTTGCCAATCCTGATTCATCACTAATCCACCCACTTTGTCCTCCCACTGGTTTATTTGCAAGTTCATTTCAGGTATGAAATCACTTCTTCCTTAAATAATCTTTTGAATTCTTCTCCAAAAGATACAGTCATTTACAAGTATAGAGCCACATACCATTGCTACATTTAAAAAGTTAACAGTAATTCCTGAATAGCACATAAGTGTTCAGAGTTCCCCGTTTCTCTCACACTATTTGAGGGTAAGGCAAAGTTGCTCTACTAAAATGAAGATCCAAAGGTCTATATGGTCCACACATGACATTTGGCTAACATGTGATTCTCTTTTACATCTATAAGTTTTGTTTTCAGTCTCTTTCTTCTTGATGCTTATTTGTTGAAGAAACAAAGTAACATGTCCCGTAGAGTTTCCCACCATGTGAGTTTCACTGGTATGATTCACATGGTGCCATTTAACAGGTTCCTCTGTCCCCTGTATGTTCTGTCAGCTTGCTGCCGACCACATTTGATTTTTTGTCAAGAAATGTTGTGTGTTTCCTAATGCATCACATAAGTAGGTACAAGTGTCTCCTGGTCTCTTTTTTTGTGATGTTCAGAGGGATGTGTGGGTTCAGAGACCAGATATCTATTCAATCAATTCACTGTTAATTCCCAATACTTTTACTATGTTGGCAGGAAACTGTCAGTTCTTACTTTCCTACAAAAAAATCTAATCCATTTTGATCAGCAGAAAATTCAAGACTCTGCATTCAGTGGATCAAGACATATAAAACACCAACATCTTAAATTTAAAAATTATATAAGTTCCATGATGAACTATAGTCAATTTTTCAAAAATGAAAACAATGTCCAGAATGTGGTCTGTCAATGAAATGGAAATAATAGGTATGGAATATCTCATCAAAAAAAAAAAAAAAAAAAAAAACAGATATTCAGCCAGGAATGGCAACAAGTACCTATAGTCCCAGTTACTCAGGAGGCCCAGGCCTGAGCCTCAGAATTGGAGGCTGCAGTAAGCCATGATCACACCACTGTTCTTCAGCCTGGGGGACAGAAGGAAATGCTGTCTCTGGAAAAAAAGAAAAAAGGTATGGAATGATGATTGTGGGGGGAGCAGCTTACAAAAACTGTTCCTCTAGGAGGATGTTAGCAGATCCCTGTAGACACGAACTATTGCTGACAACACAGGAGGTGCCGGGAGCTGAGGCTGGAGGGTGCTGACAATAACCAATGTGGAGATGTTCCTCATCATAAAGGGCCTGCACTATCCCATACCTATTATTTCCATTGCACTGACACACCACATTCTGAACATTGCCTTCATTTTTGAAAAAATGGAAAAAGAATCGAAAGGATTTGGTAAATAATTTTAAAAAGAGAGACTTGAGATACCATCAATACCTTGACCAACTAACTCTTAAGTAACGAAAGAATGTGAATTGGAAGTTTCATAAAAACATTAAAAAAAAATCCTGCAGATTTAGGCCAATGAACACGTCACCTGGTATTTCTTTGACCTTATGGATAACTAGCATGGTCGGTTACATAACCCCAGAAATTTCCCTAAGCCATCAGAATCCACTCCTCGTCTCTAAATATTTTTTATAACACTGCTCATAGATAAGAAGTAGACCCATTGCTTGGAGGTAGTCTATAAAGCAGAGTCATGGGCCAAATGACATCTTAAAGCGAAACAAAAATTAATCTATTTATTTGGAAAAAAACAACAAACAGGTCAGACTCTGCTTAATGAAATGTTTATACAAATACTCTGGGGTTGGGAGAGCTGCCAATACCCCTGCACATACAGAGAATCTTGTAGAAGAAGGTAAAAATTGTGATCAGCACCAGCAGAGCCTAATAGCCTGGGAACCTAAGATCTGACAAAGAGACAAGAGGCATACCAGAAAACCCCTCTAGCCCTGCAGGTGAGAAATAAAGCAAAGGAAGGGAGGAGGCAAAACCTGAAAATAAAGATCTGGGAGAAACAACCCAATCTTGGAGCTAGCCCCAAAAATGCTTGTTAGAAGGCCTGCATTCGAACAAAAGATCTAAATCTCATAGTTTCAGTTTAAGATTTCAATGGAGAATCACCTCCACCCCCACCAGCCCCTACCAACTTGTTGTTACTCATCCAGCAGGAAAGGGGCTTGAGTTTCAACCACAAAGGATGGCATTTGACCAGAGATGGCCCACATGAGCATGCAAATTAGGTCTTCATTGGAATAACTGTGCAGAAGAGCTGGGGCCTGGAAAGAGCCTTCCCAGACACCCCAGGGCCCTCAGAGTGGCCAAGCTACTGTCCTGAGACCTCACGCTCTGTCCAAGAGGGTCTTGTGGTCTGGTGTGGAAGGGGTCAATATTTCCTATAAAGAAGGAGTGCTTGATGAGTGATAAGAAGAATTTAGTCATCTCTTCCCTGTTTAAGAGGAAGTCAGTGGAAGTCCTCGGGCCCAGAGTTACATGGAAAAAGATGTTGGTTCTTGTAAGAAAGTAGGCTTTGCACCAGAGAAGGAGGCATTTGCAATGCAGAGACCGGAAGGGAGGGAAGAAGGTGACGTGAGCTCCGCAGAGAGTGTCAGGAGAGCAGATCAGGATCCCAGCTCCTTCTCCTGAGGGTACTCGAGCCTCACTTGAGACAAATTCTTAAGATAATCATAAAAATCCATAGCAACTTTGTTGGTGTTGAGGTTTACACTGAGATTCCAAATCAAGAGGCTAAGCAAGTGAAACGGGTTTGGATTTCTTTCACAGAGCATGTGAAAGAATGTGAGGATTCCTGGTCAAAGTCAAGAGCTGGCCACTGCCTGCTTATCGGCTCTGCTCACACCTATTCCACCCAGCGCTTCTATAACAGGAAATGAGGCCAAAATGCATCTCCAGCATCATTCACGTCCAACATGTTTTCCAGAACAAACTGTCTCACAATGGTCTGTGACAGTGTTTGTTTTGTTTATCCTCCGATGGAGGAGAGAAACTGAGGCCAAAAGATGAGTTGGCATTTCCAAGCCTTTCACGCATGTCTGGGGCCAAGAGGAGGAAAATGCACCCACACCTCAAGTCAATTCTGTATCAGTGTATTGGCACAAGAAAGAATAAGACGCTTTTGAGAGTGTGTGATGAGTGGTCAGAGTCATGAGACCTGATTTGAACAATAAAATGAAGGAAATAGCCAAAGGCCTCTCCTATGCAACTCCTCCAATATGGGCTTCCTGGAGAGCACTGCAGCCTTGGGGAGACAGACGCTCACAGGACAATTCTCTCAGCTGGAAACTGGAAGGGCCTGTGTGTGTAGCCTCAGGCAAGTGACCTCAGAAAGTAGGAGTGAGGCCCTGGGGAAGTTGAGGCTGACAAGAAGGAAAAGTCAACTTTGGGAAGCATTGTTAGGCTGGTCATGGCCACAAGCAAGCAGCAGGGGCTCCAGCCAGCCAGCATCCCATGAGCAGCCAAGTGGAATGCTGGCCAGAAGCATCCCCAGGGGAGCACAGGTGAGGGAAGCACGTACCCTGCCCTCAGGGCTTGGGACTTGCCCTGAGCGGAGACTTTGTATCACTCTGGCCTGCACACACATGTGGTGCCTCCCAAGAGCAGAAATCAAAATTCTATGTCAATGCCAAGTGCTTCTCAGCCAGGGGTATCATTCCCCATGGCCACAGCAGGGATGGCAGGTGAGACGAGGAACCTAAGCCTGGGGGCCCCCAAATTCATCACCCAACAAATCTTTTCTTTCTTCTTAAAAACACACGTACTCATCATTCTGGAAGATGCCCTGACATTCCAAGTTTGGCCTGCACACTCTGTTCTCCCACCGGCCCTCTCATCCCTATCATGGTCCATCCTCTTTGCTGCTTCCTGTCCAGCAGAAGGGAGCAGGAACCTGCCTGCCAGTGTGTCTCCTGAAGCAGCTCCGGCCAGGCTCCTCTCCCCTCTGCCTATAAGGCCTGATGTTCAGATGTCAAAGACCTGACTTTTTATAGACCGTTCGGATGTCAAAGACCTGACTTTTTATAGACGCAAAGAGCCATGCAGAATCATTGTTTTGGGGATTGCTGTCCTTGCAGCTGTCACATTGAAGCCTTTCCATTCATTTCCTCTAACTTCCAAGGGCTGGAGTAGCAAATTCCCCTTCCCTTCTTTTGCCTGTGTGCAGGATGGGAGTTTCAGATGTTGTTTACCTGCTAGATGTGGAGTGGAGGCTTCCCAAAGCAACAGGATGTGCCCACTTAAGGACCACATGGCAACATGGTCTGAGAGAACAGGGTGTCTTTCCTAAGAGGCAGTGTCCCTCAGGACTGAGCCAATCAGAGCGCCCGCAAAGCCTGCGTGCCCTAAGGACCGTGATTTAACCTCCTTGGGTTCCATTCGATTGGGTTTGAGACCCTTTTCCTAATTGTGCCTGTGGTGTCTGGTTCATAATGAGTGCTCAGTTCGTGGTGAACTCGCCTTCATCCCCCAAATGTGAAAGTCTCCAGCTTCCCATTTCCCTTTCACTCCTCACTCTGAGTCCTTAAATTGGGTGACCATTAATATTACTGCTAGGAGCATTTTCAGAGCACTACATTTAAAGCTCTTTTTCTTCCCAAATAGTTCTCGGCCCTTTCTTCAGAATAGATATTAAAAACATCTAATTGGACACATTCCTTTCCCCAGAGAATACATCATGAATGTGGTTGGAGAAGCCAGGGTCATAATTCGGAGAATTCAGGGTTGATTTTCCTGACCTTCCAGCTCTTTTGCTGTCAAGTCCGGAGCCCCAGGAGGTGCTGCCAAACTACCCCTTGCTTTTCCCCCAAGAGCAGGGCAGAATAAATTGCTATTTTGTCTGGTTTTGTTTCCCATATACGAGATCTCCCAGGCCCTGGAACCTAGGCTGCTGGCATTTTAATTCATGTTAATGACTGGGCTAACCCCCACCCTACTGAGTCTGAGTAACAGAAATAAACGGGCAAACTCCAACCAACAAAGCAATGTGTGGAATAGTACCCTCTGGAAAAGCTGACCTCTCTGATCCCTGGCCGACTCTCTAACCAGGCCCACGCTCCTTCCCCATATCCCCCAATTTTGAATTTTTTAGTTCAAATAGAAATCATTTGCAGGGGTAATGGGGGGCGGGGGAAAGCGGGTAGATATCTTCCTTTAATACAAAATTGATTCTGGGGTCTCAGAATCGGAATCTCCACTTTCTCATTACTAGGAGCATTTTTACTCTGAAATCAAGACAACCAGAATGTGTCCAACCATGACTTTACAACAAAAGAAAAGATACATAGCAAATGCCTTCAAATACCTAGAATCTGGCCTTGAAATCGACCAGGCATTTAAATCGACATGTATCCCAGTTGGGTCAAAACACAGTCAAGGCTTCCCCCAGAGATACTGTGTTTTATTTTTCTTTTCAAGTAAATTTTTATTTTTCCCCCAACCTTTACGGCTTAAGCATTTTATCCAGTTTAAACGATGGGGATTTAAATTGCTATTTTAGTGGAAGAGGCTTGATTAAAACCTGTGTCCTCATCAAGTTATTGGACAGTGGTTCTTGGGCTCTGTTTACATTAGTGTCAACCTTAATTTAAATTCCGCATAACTATATTTGCTTCGCTAAATGCATTCACCAGGAACACACCACAAATTACTTTGCATTATGAGCAGAGTCTCTTTGTCTATTGCAAAGTGTTTTGAAATTAGCACCATAAGTAACTGGCTGTAAGTGTCACTCCATCTCCTTAATGCCTCATTAATCAAACTCCGCGGCAGCTGGTGTGATGTCCAAGTCCGTCACACATAAGATCAGTATCATTTGCTCCTTGCATTTGACCACGGTCTTTAAACTTGATTTGTTATTTGTGCATTTGCCCCTGCTGCAGCTCCTCCTTCAGTGGCCTCCCAACACGTGGGGCTTTGCATGGATACCAGTTGCATGTGTACTCTTTTTAGAAATTGGAAATAAAAACCCATTTCCCCATGTTGTGGAAATGCATAGCCTCAAGGGCAGGAAATTCTTTTAATGGAAGGAGTTCCACCTATTTCCCTGAGTTATGCACAGTGATTCCCCATGATTTTCAGATTAGTGCTAAAATGACACAATGGAAAAATTTCCCGGGCAAGTTCTTCTCTACGTGGAGAATTAGATGAAAGAATTACATTTACCCAGGCAGACTACAATTTCCATCTTGGCCTCAGTTCCACGCCCCAAAAAATATACATTTAGTCTAAACACCTAATTAGGAAAAAAATGTATTAGTTCCCTTATTATGTGATATGAATTATTCTGTACTAAATATGAAATTTTAGAATTTATGCTTGCAAAAGAAATACAGAACAATTTATATTTAACAATTTTATTACAAGTACACACAAAATCATAGCAAAATATGACATTTTTTTTTGTCTTTTCATGGTGCCGTCGAATATTTGCAAATGCTTAAATGGAACCCTTTCTTCATTCTCCACACCTTTTCCCTATGTCACACACAAGTCCACACACACACACACACACACACACACACACACACCCCTATATACATTCATCCTTTTAATCAAAGATAATACTTACTGGCATTAAAACTAACAGCCCTACTGGACAATGGCTTCGTGGACGTGTTCGAGGCTGTCTTAAGTCTGGTGTGGGCACAGGCACATCGGATGTGATTTCCCTGCAGGGAAGCCCTCTCTGTGGCTGTGGGGGACACGTGAGGTCCCTCGCCTGCCAGCGCTGAGCTCAGCCTCACAGTGAGCCGGGATGAACAGGTGCTCTCTTCTCTGGCGGCAACACGTGAGGTCCGTCTTTGCAGAGCAGTGTCTCAATGGGACGCCTTTAGCTTCGTGGTCTTTCCTTCTGACCACCCAGCAGGAAAAATATATGAAAGTGTTTTTTTTTTTCCTTCCCTGCCAGTTTTGTCAGTAAGACAAAATGCAAAAACAAAAAAACACACAGCATTAAAACTTTGTATTTCCCACAGGTGGGCTTCTGAAATGTTTAATGCATTCATAGTAAATCATTAGTTTTCTTTGGAATTAACCTTTTTGCCTTTTCACCTTATAAAACAACTCAAGCTAAATGACCACATTACAATAGAATTGAGCATTGTAGCCTGGTTCCCAAAATCAGCATCAGTGGAAAAACCCATCGAGTCAAAACACACTCCAACAGTGCAAACCTGTGTCAGCTTTTGACATTCATATCAACTTAAAGTAACTGTAGCTTCTATCATTATGACATCTACTTTCTCTTATGCTTAAAATAGGCTCTAATTTTTAAAAAGCAGATGTAAAGGTATTTTGATTATCTGTTGACATTTATTTCTATTGTGGGTGTAATCTAAGGCAATTATAAAAGTACCTGGTATGCCCCATCTCCAGTTCATCCTGCTTTTACCCTGAGTCCGGCAACCTTTATTTATTAGGATTCTGAACAAAATGAGTGCGGAAAGGAGAAATCCAAAATGATATTCAGAAGTGGCAAATCGTAGCTGAACACAGTTTTAAAACTGACAATTTAAACTTTTGCCTCTTTTCAGCAGCCAGAAGAAGTCTGATCATTTAAACCAAAATCTCTGCCCCCAAACCCCCTTTCCCTGCACTCCATGAGCACCTCTCCCCCTTTTCCTCTAAAGGCAACATTTTGGCTTGGCAACCAATACACATCACTGAACTCTTCCATTTAAATGCCCCACAAAAAATTGCATCTGATCACAGCTTGCAAAAAGAAAAGAAAGAAAGAAAGAAAGAAAGAGAGAAAGCAAGCAAGAAAGAAAGAGAAATGAAGGAAGGAAGGAGGAAGGAGGGAGGAAGGAAGAAAGGGAGGGAGGGAAAAAAAGAAAAGAAAGAAGAAAGAAACCACAAGTCAGACGTAGGCAATGTCAGTGTCCTATATGCCTGCCCCGTCTGTTCCTTCATTCTCTCCCTCACCATCTTCTTATAAAATAAAAGAAAGCCAAGCATAACTTGTTACAGTAAAGGCACCCCGAGATTTAGGGGGATAAGCACAGCCTTGCTTGTTAGCTGCAATGCTGCAGCTGTGCTCTTATCTGGCCAAAGGAGACAGGGGACAACAAAAGATCCTAAAGAAGGGACGGTGGACGCATGGGAAAACCACTACCCCAGCATTGTGGTGCCCTTCTGCTGAGCAAATAGTTCAAACTGTTCATTCCCATCTTCTATTCTCTCCCTGGTACATTGTTTGTGCCCTTGCATTTCATTCTGCAAGGAAGGTTGCTCTCTGGGCCTGTAAGCAAACAGTCCAGAAAAGGGCTAGCCATCCTCTTCTCTTCCCCGGAGAACTAGCATTTTTATTTCGGCTCCAAGCTGTCAAAGATCTGGAGAGTTTATGTCAGTGTCCTGAATTAATTGCTTTAAGCTGGAGCAAGCTCCGTGGGCTACCAAATGTCCAGAAGATGTTTATTAATAACATTTCCTCCAGGACTGTGGCTCCAAGCTGTCTCTGGGTGGCGGCTTTTCTATGCTGCCACCCTCTCACCCCTGGCCTCTTAGTGCTAAGGAGGGGGGTTGCCTCTTTCAGTCATCGTGACAAAATTTAGAATTGCCTGGGGTGAAATAAATATCCACCTATGTCACAGGATGTGCATGGCGGATATCTTCGTCTTGACCCAGAAAGAGTTACAGAAGCCCCGTGTGCAACCACAAGAGGGCTGCGGGATGCAAAAAGCAGCCAGGACCCCCCTCTGTGAAAGTTCATTTAACCAATACAATTAGCAAAACGAGCAGGAGAAATCGAGGCTTCAGCTTCTCCGCCCCATCTCCTCCTCCAAAAGAAAATTCAGCGAGGCTGACAACACAATGCATTTTGAAGTTTTCCTGGTACCAAAAAAAAAAAAAAAGCCTCTTTAATAGAATGAAATAATAAACCAATTTATATACCGATATAAGACTAGGATCGTGAGTGCCATTGTGTAATTTTCCACTTGACTTTTCATTATCTACCTGAACAAAATCAATCTATATGTATGGGATCAACATACAATTCCAGAGATAAAAGCTGAAAATAAATGCGCTTTGCATATCCTGGAGATAAAAGACACAATCCTTGGTGCTGCCTTTTCCTCTCCAGCAGATGCATTTATAAAATAAATTGTTGTGTCAAGGAAAAAGCGAGACGTAGCAGTATATCTTGAGTGTTGACTCCTTTGCTGGAAATATTGATCCTGCAAATGAACAGTGGTTAATAAGTACCCTGCAGACGATATCAGGTCTTTTGCCCTAGTTTACCCAGAGTGCAGTCTGGGTCAATGTTTCTCCCAACCAAAGCTCCCAACCTCCATAAAAAAAAAAAAAAAAGACTTCCCCTATTAGCATGGATTTAAAGCTGAGGACTTCAAGGGCTTTTTAAAGCCACTCTACAGAGATAAAGCACATTGAAAATTCACATTATATTAGAAAACCCCATGCAGCAAATGCCCAGCTTGTGAAGCACAGAGCCCTCAAAAGGGAAGGGAGATGGCTCCATGCACTTTAGGGTTGACATTTATTACTTTAAACAGGTTGAGTTCTTGTATGACCTTCTTTGCTCCAATAATTAGCAGTGGCGCTAACAGTAGTAAGGCTCTCTCCACATTGGCCAAGTCACGGGTGCTCCCTAATTCCCTTTTTTGTGGAATATGTCACTGAACCTGTGTGAATCTGTGTGAACTGGTGGGCAGATGGTGGGGCACTGTTGAGGGTGCCCTGGTTGTTCATGTGTCCTGTTGTGTTCAGTGCTCTTTGAAGAAAGTGCACCCGCTCTGCCCTCCCAGGTGGGCTCACTTTGGTTGCTAGTCACCTTCCTGTGAGGGAGGGGTTCATTCCCAGTGTTGTATAGATCAGCCAACAGAGGCCCACAAGGCATGGGACCCTCTTTCACCCCAAACGATCACTCTGAGTTTGTGGATATTTTCTGGTCATAGAAAGAGATTTCCAAAAATTATCTACTCTTCATTGTTAATTCATTGTAAGTTTCAGCGACCTCAGGGGAGCTTAAATATCTACCTTGACAGTGTGACTGTCACAGCTTCAGTTCTGATGGCAGGACAAATCCACACTTGTATATTTTAGGATCTTTGCATTGACAAATGTTAATGGCTGTTGGTCTATTGCTCCAGCACAATTTTGCAACTCCCAATGTTCACGTACCCGCTTCCCGTCTCCTGAGTCCTGTATCCATGCACAGCACCCATTTGGGCTGTGACCATTGCCTCTCGATTAGCAAGTCTGGTGCTGTGTTCCATTCCTGAGTTTGTATTTGTTGAAAACGCTGAGGAAAGGGTCCAGAAGCAATCTGATGCAGTGTCATGGCCTTTGGGGAAGCGCTTGGGAGGGTCAAAGCTCAGCCTGGGGAGCAGCTCACATGCTTTTAGTCACAGGAGACCCTCTGGACAATTAGTGTGCTTTATTCATCCCATCTTTTTGTTCCAGTAGTTGTCAATAAGCAAATCTAGAGAAAATGTAAGAATGTGGTCAAGAAGAGTTATGCAGTCATTAGACTTTTGTTTAAAAAGGGAACACCATTCTGAAGGCATGTTTTAAAAGGGCCTTATATTCTCATGACAAATGATGCCTGGAATGGCTACAGCTTTCAGCCTTGGTGAACTTCAGGCTTATTTGATCCATATTTTAATTACTCCGTGATTCAATTCTGCATCATAGGGAACCGGTACAGTGACATAAGAGCTTCAGCCAGCATGAAGGAGCTTTGTACCCCATGAGTTCCCCGAGGAAAGACAACACACCAGAACAGGGTGCTATTTCCACAGAGAAACCTGCTCAGGGTGGAAAATGTCTTGCTAAGTGGCCTCAGAACCATCTTTTCAGGCTGGAACAGTGCTCCAAGCCCAGGCAGAATCCTGACACAATGGAACGCAGCCCATGTTGATGAAATACATATTTATTAAACAGGAGAAAGTGAGTTTTTCAAAAAGATATTATTATAATATTTTTAGTGACCATTACTTAGTTGAATTATCTTGATGCCATTTCCAAGGGGAGGAAAAACGGACAATAAGAAGTCCAGTAAACTTATGTAGATGCACATGTTACAATAGATACAATCTGACAGAAAGTTATCAACTTTTGCATTTTAAAAACTGTGAATCAACAGTTCAGATCTATACGAAAAGAGATGAAGGTTTCAAACAATTCAAAGTCCAATGTGTCCCTTCACATCAGGCTTGATGGAGAACTGAGAAACCCATTTTACAGGTAAACTAAAGTGAGATAGGTATTTCATTTAACCTTTTATCAGGCCAGATGGGAATACTTTCCAACATTGTTTTGATATTGGAGGGAAGGAGTGGGAATGGGAATTGGGTGGGTGAAACGTGGTGCTCAATCAGAATCTCTTGCAACTCTTCTAGAAGCATTCGCTGGAACTTAGTGATGATAAAATCCCTCCCCTGGGCTTTCTGGATTGCCAACACAGATATCCACTTAGAAGAGGATGAGATCTCGGAATCGGGCCAGAAGAGGACTTTGCTCTTCCCTAAAGATACCACAAACTCCACGGTACTTAACATGTCCTTCAAATGGTCCCTGATCAAGATAGTTGTTTTTTTTAAAATGGAAAGAAACACGACTGTCATTTATCCATGGTGACAACTTGAACAGTGAATTAAAATTTTATTTTGAAAGCATGCTGTCACTGCAGAAAAGTTTCTGGATTATGACACTACAGAATGCTATGAGAGACACATATGCTTTATTCTGTCTTATAGTCTATCTCAATTTGTTATGAAATGTTTTAAATGTGGAAAACTAAATGAAACATCTCTAAAACTAAATTAACATTTGACCCATAAGGCATTGCTTAGGGGAATGCAAGAAGGTGGCTGCCACCCCATACATATCCCTGCTTTTCTTGACTTAAAAATGTCTCAAATGTATTTCTTAAATATGTTTTCATTATTTAACAGTGAGAAATATGTACCCTTACTCCTTTTCTCCTGCCAGGTTATGGAACTCAAGAGCACATAATGTCAGGGAGGGAAACATTGCTTTTAAAGAAATATGAAAACAGTTGCTCCATTTCATAACTGGGGTTATAACAATATTACGGCAATTTCCTTTAAAATAGCATTTGACACAGTTCAACAGAGGGAGTGTCAGGCATTCTGTTTTGTACGACTCCCGGCTGCACCGGCACCAGCTGTGTCATACATGTTGGTATAACCTGGGGTGCCTAAAAGTCGAGTTAGGTGTTCAAATGTACTTTATTTTCTTTTTCCAGAAATTCTGCAAGATAGAGATGTAAACTCACAACCAAACACAGAAAGGATTGCGGGGTGTGGGGGGGCGGTTATCAGAGTGTCCTTCTAAAAGGAACTGTCTGTTTGCTGCAGAAATGACCATGCCTTGTCCCAGGCATCACTTAAAGTTCGAAAGGAGCATGTACAGCCCAGCACAAGAAAGGGCTTTGCTCTCAACCTCCCAATGCCACTCGCACTTTAAAAGTGATCAATACTTGCTAAGTACTGACCATTTTTAATAAACCAGAAGCAGCATCCCAGAATCTCTGCACACTGACCTGTGAATTGATGAAGCCAAAGAACACTGGTGAAGCCCGTTTCTCTCCCTTCGCTTTCCTCCAAGAAAAAAAGGTCAGTAGGAAACACACTGGGAGTTGTTTGCCGTTGTTTTCTTCTTGTTTTGCTTTTCTTTTCTTTGAAAAAAAAGATAAGCATCCATTTCCAAATAATTTGAAGCAAGATCATTCTACTTAGTGAAGAATTTCAATGGCAGCTTTCCTAGAAACTCCAGACTGACTCAAACAGCAAATACCGAGATGCGGTTCCAACCCAGTTGTAAGGTTTTCTTTTTCTTTTTGAGTAAATAAATAATTTTAAAAAGCCACAAAAGAAGGGAGACAAATTATTAGATATTTTGCTTGACATCAAGGTAATTCTACATTTATAAAGGCATACTGGCTTTCAAAATGTTTAATGTTCCAGTCTTAGCTAAAAGGTCTTGTCATGTCCCCCAAAACGGGCCTGAATTGATGTGAGGTTTTATACAGACTTTAGATCTGGTGAAGGTAATTTTGTGGAACTATGTGTTACGGTTTGGGGTGAAATTAAACCCTACACTTGACTCCAGTGTTATGATTGCATGTGTTTTTCCTATTTGTACCCGCCTTCTGCAGCCCTGCACGCACGTACAGCTGGTTACATTCTCATACTGGGTACCCGGAGAAGGTCACATGCTTTGCATCAATGGCAATTAGTTCCTTTTTTAAAATGGAAAATGTCATTAAGTTCTTGAATAATTCAAGAGTGGAGGTCACAATACAGTGTCCCTTTTGGGGGTCTTTATGGTGCAAATGGCAAAACAAGGCGATCCTATCAGTAAGAGTAGATCTAAGGTTTACAATGTAGCTCTATTTAGTGTGACAAGAAAATTAAATTACAGGAGGCACTCACTCATTGTCACCCTTTAACAGGCTTGGGAAAATTGTGAATCCCTGGGGGCAAATCACTGACGACGTGTGAGGGGAATAAAAATATTTCATTTTAATCGGCGGTTGTTTCCGTTGCTTGATTTTGAAAACAATAAACATAAACACGTCCCCCACAGCTCTCCTTGGAAATAGGGTCCCGAGTCTCCCAAACACGACCCCAACTTACAGTCTCTGCCCAGAGGCAGGCTGGTAAACCGCTCTGGGGAGCCTGGGTCTGTTTTCTCAGCCATGGTTGAGCTGGTCTTTATCCAGGGGTTCCTGGAAAGGAAAATATAGGGACAGGTTTCAAATAAAAATGGGCGTCCACTACTCCGCTCCCCGCCCCCATCGGAGTCAGGGGGAGTGCAGTTATTAAGCTTCTGGAACGGAGGGCAGCCCTTCGATTCTATCAGGACTCAGGAGGAGGAAGGGAAGACAGAATGACGCCGAGGCCACCCATTCTTTCTCCTCTCCAGAGGAAAAAGAGTCCGAGCTCCTTTTGAGATCTCGGGTCGGAGATGGTGCACCTCGGGCTGCAGCGGGATGGACGAGGGTTCGAAGAGGAGAAAGTGCAGGCTAGGGGAGCGAAATTAAAATCCTGAGGTCACTGAATGACAAGAAAGTGTCGCCTGGGCCGTGCCAGTAGGTCCTACCCGCCGCTGGCGTCCCCAGCGTCCCGCCCCCCATCCTAGGCCCCTCGGGTGTCCCCCGCTAAGGACTGGTGGGCGTGGCCGCCTGGGTCGGTCTCCCACCGCAGCGGGGTCGCGCTCCCAGCCTTGACCCAAGGGCGTCTGCCTGTTCGCCCGGCCCGCCTCTGCGCATTGCCCAGAGGGCTCTCCCGGACGGGGCCGACCTTGGCACCTGCTGGAGAAACGGGGACTCGCCTGTGCTCCGGGAGGCTGGAGAGCGATGGGGAGGGCGAGAGAGGAATACAGCTGACAGAGCCCACGGCGACAGGGTGGGACTGGCCGCCTAGGGTCGGTTCCCTGCGCTCTGGAACTAGTGGGGGGAAAAGCAAGAATGACCGTCCCTCTGCCTCGCGCTCTTTGCCACCTCTCCCCTCACCCACAAGTGACATTTAGCAGGCATTTTCCTTTCATGTCCTCCTCCACTAAGACCCTTGGAAGTCCCATGTCAGCTAAGCGAGCGTTGAGGCGGGCAAGGAGAAGCCCCCAGAGGGCCAACCCGGGTTCCGCGTTTCGCGCAACTCGGCAGCCGGAACTCGCCAGACCAGGAAAGCCCGACGGACCCGCCGGGACTCGGGGGCTTGGCCGGCTGCTCTGCGGACCCCGGGCCCGACCAGCGCACGGGCGCGCCCGAGCGGCCCCGGCTGCCTGTCCCGGGGGATCCCGGCACCCGCCGCCTTCCCGGAGCCTGAGCACCCGCTCCGGCTCCCGCTCCAGCAGCACGAGCCTGAGGGAGGTTGCTCCGAAGGTCCCCGGGCCACTCGCGGGGAGCCCGAGCCAGGCCGTCAGCCCGCGGCTAGGGGCTCACCCAGGACTTAGCAAAGCGGGTGCTGCTTTATTTCGGAAGCAGGTTGGACTCGGTGAACACCTAGAGGAGGGAGGCATTTAATTTATATATATATACACACACACACACACACACACACACACACATATATATATATTCCAACGTGATTTGTCCTAGGGAGAATGATTTGTGCCTCAACTTTGGTAAATTTCCTAGTAGAATTAAAGAACGAGGTTCGTGCCTGGGATGGGGGCGGGGAGAACAGTGAGGGGGCAGTTTAGATGTTTTTCCTTTTCTAAATGATTCAATTTAAGCAAACACTTGGGGGCTTCAGGTCGCTGTAATTCCAAAGACAATTTCCTCTGGTTTTAATTTGATTTGCATTTTTTCAACTTTGATAATATTCAATTTCATGGCTGAATACACATGTAAACACCGTCAGGTCGTGTTTTTCGCCCCTTGCACCAAACAGAATTTCGCTTGTCTCGGTGCCACGGGAGGTTACACCCCGCGTCCTCAAAATACCTGCAAGTTTCTCTTAAATTATTTTTCAAAACTTAGCGCGGCAATTTGCCTGAGCTTCAGAGGTGGCGAACTGAAATAGATGTAAACTACTAAACTAGCCAAGGTATGAGAAGGCCTGCACAGACCCTGAAAAACGAAGGCAGTAAAGGAAACAAATTCCTATTTGATACAGAATCAATTCTATTTTTACCCAGCATTATTTTTCCATTTTGTATTAATAGTTTCGAACAATCCAAAAATAACAAATCATCTTCTCCCAGAAATGTTTTTAATGTGGATTTCATTGCTAGAAAGACAAACATTGAGAAATATAAAGAGATCATCTTTATAAGGAGAGGTTTAATTGCCACTATTAAAGCTCTTTTATCAAATGTAAAATGTAGACGAAAATGCAAGGTGAAACTTGGAAATAAGCGTTAGTCATATCAAAATTGATATTCAACAAACTAGCACTGCCAATGACTATGAAAGTAGGGTGATGTGACCTGCCTGTGAGAAGTCAGGACAGAAGTCTAGTGCGAGAATATGACACAGTGTTTCATCCTCAGGACCCAACCTAGACATTTCGCGAAGAAATACTTGGCACCTAATAAATTTAGCAAAACTCCAAATACATTTTATACTCTATTTACAAAACTGTGCTGAAAAAGGAAAGGACACCCTTTTTCGGTTTGTCCAAGAACACCTTATAAAATAAAATGGCTGTCTAATTTCCAGAGCTACAGTTCATTTAGAAATATATATATAGATATACATCTGCTTGCTATTGACTAATGTGGAACATTTGATACTGTATTTCTACAGTAGATACAATATTTCTATCTTAAATAGAAATACAATAGAAGACCTAGATACAACGTTTCTATCTTAAATCCTAAGAATTTGCAAATTACAATGCTTGTTTTGTTTTAGAAATGCTAAAAAATGAAACAGATCTGTGAAACTTCTAAATCCTAAAAAATAAAATAGATCTGTGAGAATTCTTAAAAGGCTTTATGCTCCAGGCTAGCAGATAACAGGTAACTGTATTTTTAGTTGAGGTGATCTAATTTGAAAAATATCTTTTATCAAGTGAAAGGCATTTAGGCAAACAAGAAAAGAATTCCATTCGAAGTACAACAGACTTTGGAAGAGAAAGTCCCTTAATTTTTTTAAAAAAAAAACACACACTCATGGCAGGCTGACTGTCCAATGTCTTCGGGAAAACTATTCTTTATCATTTGGCTTTTTAAATTTAAGTTGTTATTGTTTGAGATTTGCACTAAGCTTTTCTGTTGTTTTGGAAGGCTGGCAATTATGCCTACTTTATTTTACACAAATAGATGGCAGAGTACGCACGCTCCACGCAATTGCTTCACAGCAAACCCATTCTTACAGACAGAGCTAATGAGGGGGGCTAATTATAACACACGATCTATTCAGAGAATGCAAACTGGGGACAATGGAGTACATCTTTCCCTTTTTCTATTAGTAATTGAGGAGTAAATGGGAATCTTGTAAGGATCTTAGAAGTTTGATCATCAGTGAGTGAGTTTGCCATTTTAATTTGCTTTCACCTCCAAAACAGTTTTGAAATGAGACATGGCTGCCTCAGCCAGAAGCAGAGCTGCTGCACCACAGAAGGAATCTGCCCTCCCTCCACCTTCAACTTTATTCCAATGGGTCTAAGCTGCCATGAGGAGAGGGGCTGGTGTGGAGGAAGGGAGGCAATGGAGGAATGGTCGGGAAAGTCTCTGGAAAGCATTCTATCCAGGTGGGGACTTCCAGATGTGGCAGGGTTGTCGGGGCTTGGGAACTTGGGAAGTTATGCACCTTGGGAGAGTCACGAGTCCTGGGAAGAAGGCACAGCACCCACCTTTGCCACTGCAAAGCGTCCAGCAGCTGGGCGTGGGGAGACGATTCGCTAAGAGTGTCATACAGGGACAGTGATCTGCCTGTTCTTCCGTGATGACCAGGAGCCCAGAGACCTGGGCCTGAGGAAGGGAAGGGGAGTGTGTGTGTGTGCGTGTGTGTGTGTTTGTGTGTGTGTGTGTGGTGTGTGCGACAGAGAGAGAGAGGGAGGGAGGGAGGGAGGAGAGAGATTGCTGAATGCAAGGGAGAAATCATGCAGTTACTTTTAGTTGTTTACTGAGCAAGGGCAAAATCTAAACAGCGCTTGCTGCAATCAATGAAGGGATCTCCTTGGTTTCCAGAGTTGAGCTCCCTAAATGAGCCTGGCATTCTGATAACTGCAGGTGAGCACCTGAGATCAACTCCCTCCCACTGCTCCATGCTGGGAAGAGATAGGGACGTGTTTGTTCGTGAGCTCTGGGAAGGGAGAGGCACGAGGGGGATTTAATTGTCTGCCTGGGTGAATCCAAATGTCCTTTAAAGCAAAGAAATCAAGAGAGATTGGCCTTTAATTGGTAACCTCTGCTGATGGGGGGAGGTAGTAATTAAAATGGGAAGAGGACAAAATACAGATTGGCTACCCCTTCCCTCTCTGTCTCGCCCCCATAAACAGTCCCCAAAATTGCATTCTTCTCTGCTCTGGCCATCTTTACAAGGCTCAGTACACAACCTGCTTGTGGGTGGCTGTGTCATTCTTGTGCCCCACCTTAGTCTAACACTCAGTTATCCAGCTTGGAGAGAGAATACGGTTTTATCTTGAACCCTGTTCACTTCGAAGAGTTGGCCATCCATATGCCAACAGCATGTGGAGCTGGCCTTAGAATCCAATTGTCTTAGTGTCTCTGAAATGCCGAAATAGAAGATGCTGAATCTGCAGGGAATCCCACACCACGAAAAATGGACAGGCCAGGTAACTAAGCTTCCCAGATATTGAAAAGTAAAGGAGACCTCCATGCCAAGCCCGAGCCCCGATTTGAGGAGGGCTAGTGCTCAGTTCCACCCTGTGTCCCCAGAGTCTGGCACAAGCGGGTGCTCAGCCACTGTTCTGTGCATGCTCAGATGTACTCTGCTGGAGTGACGCACTTCTCTTAGTCGAAAGGCCTACTGGGTGCTGGGCCAAGTTCTCCCTCCCTGAGAGCTGCAGGCTGACCCGCCTAGACCAGTATCCTATTCAGGGGCAAACCCCAGAGGCAGGTGTTTATGGAGATCTGCATTGGTATATATGTGAGGGGTGGGAGGGGGAGGCGTGTCATGGGGTCTGGGGGCCAAGGCTTGCTGGAGACCAGCTGTGGGCAGCATGTGCATTCCAGCTATGCTGTCACCTGTGCTGTCAGGCCACCAGGTGCAGGTCAGGGGGAGGTCAGAGGCAAGAGCCTCTTAGGACATTCCCAGCCCCTGCTCCCAGAATCCCCTGTTAGGGAATAAGGCAGAAGCTATAGCTCAGAAATGAATTGGCTATGTGGATTATTTTAAACTTATATGTCAGCCCTTGGTCTCTGTACCTGACATTTGTCTCTTCTCTGGCATTTTTTTTTTCCTTCTAATCACAATACAAGAGGCTGCTCGCTACCTCCCACTTTCCACCACTGGCTAGCTGGCCCTGGAAGCTTCAGTGAGGAGAAAATCATGGTCCAGGTCTGAATGAACTTCTGGCCAACTTTGAGGGACCATGGCCACATAAGAATTCTAACTGTGTTACCCCAGAAGAGAACATGAGAATCCAGCCTGATCTCAGACGTCACTGATCCTCATCTCTTCTAGGACAGCCCGTGGGGTTTGTGTCATCTTTCCAGGGGGTGCTGAAGCTGGCTCTGCTGAGATCTTCCAGCATCTTTCCAGCCTCCCCTAACACTTCAGTTGTCCCTGATACTGACAGCAGCTCACTTTCCAGATTCTGGAGTTCTGGTGAAGGCAGCCCTCCTACTTCATTGAAATAGGAATTGTCTGTGCCCCAGAGTCCTGAGAAGCCAGAATAAGCTGAGGGAATATGAGTTGAAAGACACGAGCTTAAAGCTGGGCTGTGAAATTGGAGCAAGTTCCCTAACTTCTCTCAGCCCCAAGACAATACCTGTAAATTTTGATTTCCACCAGCAGGGCGTGGGGAAGCTTAAAAGAGATCCTATTTATGAGGATACGTTGCATGGTTTCTGGCACCTAGAAGAACCCCACTCAATGGTGATTGGCTTGAATAGTTTCCATTCAAAATAAGAGAGGGCAGGACGTGGGTACCAGCATGAAGGCCACTTAAAACACTAAAATGGTAAAACAAAAAACCAAATTTCTGCTAATAAATTGACTAACTTTTTTGGATAAAGTGTCTCTCTTTTCTAGAGAGAGAATTTTCTCAGCTAGCAGGGCATAGATTTTTTGAAGTTACAACTTATTTCTTGATGTGAACTGGCCTGATTAATGTAGCTTAGAATCACAGAACAAATAAAAAATATACAGTGAAGTTGAAATCCTTTATTTGAAATTTAAAAGGAATTTTTGGAGGTAATGCAAGCAAAAAGCTTAAGCAGAGCTGTATATTTTATACGGAAGGGTGCACATGTTGACATCCTGACTTTTTCACTAAAGATTCTTCTGACTTCCATTTGAAGCTCTCTATAACCCAGCTCCTGCCCTGGCTGGAACCTCACCCCGTTCCTTCACAGAAAACGTCATGTAAGCATCGTCAGTCCTCCGATTCTCCAGCTATCTACCTCAGGCCTTACTGCCCTCCAAGCTGTCTCCTCCAAATACTTCCAAATGTATTCTGTTTTCAAGTAAAGCACTTTTAACATCCATGAATTAAAGTTAGGAATTATGTACATGCTTTCCTTTCAGTGAGCAAAAATTTCCCAACAAAATTCAATATATAATTACTTCTGCGTTGTAAAAATAGAAGAAATAATGAATTGAGATTATATTTTTCATGAAATACCAGGTCAAAATTCACATGCATGCAATCTTATTTTTATTTGCTCAGATCATTACCAAAACTAGTTCAAAAACATCCCTGCTTATTTCTGGACCTGTGTTTTATTCTTTTCAAATAAATGAAACAATGGGAAAGCTGATTTCCTTATTTAAAAAAATTAGGACCCAGCCATTTAAGGAAGCAGAGATTGAGCCACGTAAACAAGTAGCACTAAAAAACAGCAAATAATTCACATTACAAAGTTATAATGTGCATTGCACGCCAGGATTTTTCCCTTGCACATCCGTTTGTGATGCTGAAATTTTCTCTCTCAATAAATTTAATGATATTTAAGTCAAGAAAGTACAGTATTGCTAGCATCATCTCCTGACACTGCAGGGAATATTGCTGCTTCTAATTAACAAGACAGCGTTAAACCCCGGGTGCTGGCCCTGGTGGGAAGTGAGACCTCTAGTTTTGCATGAATGAATGTAACTTAATTTGTTGCTTCTTTTCACACTCCTAGCTATCACTTGTGTTATCTTACAGTGAAATATCACCCCTTCTTTAGAGAGAGAGAGAAGACAAGTAAGTCAATGTTTTTTAATGTGAACCTGGTGGGGAGGGGGGCGAGTGGTGACAATGACATCTGACCAGTCCCTGCGAATGTTGGCAGTAAGCTCAGAGCTCTGACAAACAGCAACTAATGTGAAAAATAAGCACAGTTTTGTGAAGGTATGCTTGTAAAAACATTCCTGTCCTCTCTACCCTTTCATGAGTGGTACTTTAGCACAAGGTGGCAGCTTCTTCTGCAGAGGATACAAATGATCTGGAATAGGCCCCAAGGGTGCAGGGGCTGAGGGGGAGGGGAGAATGGGCATCACCTCCAGTCTAGCAAGAGGGACTGCAACGGAATTGCAGCTTGTAAAATAAGCCTCCATCAGTCTCCCAGGAGACAGCCGGCCTCGACTTGGGTGTTCCCCGCTTGTTAGCCTCAGTCATAATTGGTCTCTCCTCCCATCCCACGTTGTTGGTTTTCTGTGTGTGGCTTTTGGTGTGAGCGTGTTAGGTCATCAACAAATACAATGGCGGGAGGGGGTGAAGGGGGACACACATGATTGTTTTAGAGAAGAAAGGAGAAAAGGGATAAGAGAGTGGGCAGGAAGGCTGTGAACAGAATGGGGAAGGTGGCCCAGGATTTAGGCTTCCGAAGCACCCCCTGGAGTGCTCCAGGGTAGGGGACTCTCTGGGAGTTTTGTTAAAGGGAGAAGAGGCCTGCCCGGAGCTGGGGACCCTGCTGAGCTCCGCTGGGGACATTCATCCATTCTATGCTATTTTTGTTTGCTTGTCTCTGGGGGTGCCTGTAACATCCTGCCCACATCCGGTGCCTCTCATCAAAAAAGAATTTTTCAAAAAATCCCAATCAGGATGATTTACTCTAGAAAGCCCGCGTGTATGGAGCTGAAGACCTAAAGAACAGCCCAGGACCGGCAGCGGGGGTGGGGAGGTGGGTGGGGGGAGGCAGGGTGCTGGTCACAGGTCTTCATCCTTTTTTTAATCTATTGTTAAAATAGTTTCTCACTATCTTGTCCCTCCATCCTCCATCTCCTTTTACCTTTTCTTAGAGGAAAGCCAGTCCTAGGGGCAGAGGCCACAGTAAATTTCTTATTTGCAGTTGGGTATAAAGCCCAGAGTGGAGATATCTTTGCATTTAGCGAAGGTAGAAGATACAGTGCATTGTTTTCGCTCAGAAGGGGACAGATAAGATCCCTAGACCCTTGAATCTTCATTTACCGTAAAGAAGAACATTTAACTGGGGAAGGAAAGAGCAAGAAGTGTAATTAAGTCAAGTTGCAAACTCTGGGGATTTGATTTTTTTTCTTCTGTTTGTGTGTTTTAAAGTTTTACATTTTACTCGCCAACCCCTGGCTGGCCTGGTTGCCATGGTGCTGTTGCCAGGGCTGGTGCCTTCACTGTCCCTGACCCAGCAAAGCATTTCAGGTCTGAAACCTTGGGACAGCAAACTGAGGCAATGGCACTATGGTGTTCGTGGGGGTGGAGGTGGTCTATTCTGTGTGACAGGACTTGATGCCTGCAACTTTGCAGACATTAGCCAAAACCAGCTCCTTGCAACTCCAGGGCCATGGTGTTTGGGAGGACAATGTTTCCTTTCCTGCCATCTCTTGCAAGGTGAAGGTGCATAGTCAGAAAAGGCCTTTCTGCTTTTCTGAAACATTCCTGGTGTCTGCACATTCCAGATCTCATCTCGGCCACCCCTCCCTCCAAGCCAGGGCTACCACTTGTGTGTAGAAGCCTGCACTCTCCCTAAGAAAACGCATTGCCCCCAGGTAACATAGGGTACCTCCTCGGGCTAACGCCTTCTCCTATACCCTGCTGAGCCTTCTCCTCGCTTCTCTCCGCCCCACTCCCACATTAAAAGGCCCCTAAAGCATTGAGGAGCGGCTTCTCTTTATGAAGCCGGGGAGAAGGCGGGCGATAAAGATCGGGCGTTTAAATTGGCCATTTGGAAGATTACATCTCTTCAGCGAGGGTCTTTCTTTCAAAACTCGCACTGAATTAAGGGTCGTGGCTACTCCGTACCCGGATCTCAAAGGCAAGGCACCTTTTAACTTGGCCGTGGAGTGGCCTGGGAGAGGGGACCCGGAGCTATCAAAGGCCCGAGGGAAGGCAGTGGGGAGACACCCGTCTAATGACAAGTAATTGACAGATTCGACGCTGCGCATTACCAGCGGAACGGGAGGCATTAATTATTTAAAAACGATTAGCCTTGCCGTGTGTCCTGCAGGCGTTCCATCTTGTTCAGGGAAGATAACCAGCCACGCGAGGCGAGCCGGGGCTCGCAGGGCTGCGGGCGCGCTCCCCAGCAGGCTTCGGGTGCGGTGGACAAGGGCGCACAGCCCAAGGCACCGGGAAAGAAAAGGAGGGGCCACCCAGGGTCCCCACACAGGAACGTGACCACATAACACTGACCCTGCTGAACAACGAAACCGATTTCTGCCCACTTGGGTTCGAAGTCTGGTTACTGCGGCGCAGATGGGAAAAGCTTTCCAGTTGGGGGTGGTGGGCAATTTCAATGTGCCAATTCCCGGTCGCATCAGGCCAAAGACCCAGAGTAATATATCCTGGCAGGGGCCTCTCACAGTGCCTGCTACCCAGGTGTTTTTAAGGTAAAGACCCCAGGGAGAATGTGGATCTGTTGCGGGGGTGGGGATGGGGGGGGTGACCTGGTAGACACCTGCGGAAATACACCTTAATCATACCCTGCCCTCGAAAACCGAGAGTCCTGAGGTTTCAAGGGACAGCAGCAGAACTACTATTTTTCCGAGGTCCACGCCTTTCCGCAGGCGACGGAAAGACTCGGCTGGTTCTGTTGGGTCCTACAAACTTGCGTCCTCCTGAACTGCTGAATGCAAGCCCGGCACGCCCAAGAGCGCTCCTACCTAGGGCCAGCCGTGGAAGTGGGAATTCGGCGACTGGGTTGCAGGGAGAATGGGATGATAAATGGCCCCGCGTCTGGTTTCTGACTTTCTCTCCGGGACCTAGCTCATAACCCCAGAGGCTCCCCAACCTGCCTGCCGCCAATCACGGGCGCTTCCTGCAGCCAGAGCTAAGGTTCACTCGCCTCTTGGAAAGGCGCAGCCCCTCCCCTGGGCCTGCTTGATGCCTACCCCCACCGCCTCTTCGGCCTGCTTGCGTCTGAGAAAGCGTTGAGACTGGACTCGAACCGCCGCGCACCAAGGGGAGCGCGTCACCACGCTTGGGCCTCGGCCTCTCCAGACTCCCCCGCACCACGTACATCGTTTCCTACTGACCCCCGCCCTAGATTCTGAGGCCAAGGGCGTTCCCCACACCCCACCCTCCACTGTCCTACAGAAACACGCTGCTCTCAGATGGAACCCCCAGACCCGAGCTGCACCAGGGGCCTGTGTGGCTTCCTCCGGGCCCTACCAACCTCCTCTAACTAAGCTCAGAGCCTGAGTTTGCAACTCTGCTATCCCTCATCCTTCCAAGTCCTGCACTTTCCGAACCCCCGGACAAAAAAAAAAAAAAAAAAAAAAAAAATCCCAGCCCCTTGAGTCTCTGTCAGTTAAGCTTACCACGCACCAAGCCCTCCCGGGCGTCTGAGCCCTGAAAAGGAGAAGCACTGGCGGGGGGAGGGGCGGCGCGCGGACAGGAGTGGGGTGCGGACGCTGCGGAGGGGAGCTCCGCGCGGACCCCGAGTGGGCGCGCTCCCTACCTGCGGCAGGCGGCGGGCAGTCGGGCGGGAGGGTGGCGGAGCGTCCAGCGAGCGGAGGGAGGCGGCCGACTGCTCCGAGCCGAGGCATCCCCGCATTTATTTGAGCTCAAACCAAGCGACTGTTGACTTTAGCACACAAAGCAAAGATTTCACTGCCCGCTAGTTTAAAAATGAATATTTTACCAAGATATCGATCAGCGTTATAAAATTCAGTTAAGTACAATGGGATCCTGGCAAAAAAAAAAAAAAAAAAAAGAATAATAAAGGAGGGGGGAGGCAATATAATATCTGTGCAAATTTGCTGAAGTGTGACGTGTCATGGAAAGTTTACCCTCCTGGAATTCGGATCTAGAATGTTTTTTTCTGTTGTTTACAGACTTTGTTTATTCACAGATCATGGTTGCTTAAACCGGCGCGCGGGAGGCGTGGGGAAAAAAAGGAAAAAAAGGAGGGGGGAGAACCGCTGCACCCCACAATGCGTCGAGTTGGGGAAAGCGGGCGGAGGCAATTTGTGAACTCGTAGGCCCGGAACTCGGGCTAGGAGAGGGAGTTAAGCGGGAGGGGGGCATGAAAGACACAAGAAGCACAGAAAAGCCTCCGAAAGCGCCTGCTCCCCGACATCCTTTTTATGTATTCGGGCAGAACTATATCTTATCGGCCCGGATCAGTGAAGGGGGGCGCGCTAAGTAGTTTAAAACGACCCTCGCACAATGGGCGTGCCATACGAAACATAGCAGGTTAGGGCAGCGCTTTCAGCCTCCATTGTCCCCCACTCGGCCCCCGGCCCTGCCTCTCGGCTTCTTCGCCACGGGAGCCTTTTATGTGATAATGAAACACATTTCAGGCCAGGCTCACGACGTGTGTGTCCTTGCCAGGGGGAGAGACGGCCTGATTGCTGGCTGTAGCCTCCGGATCCCCCCCTCCCCAATTTCTCTTCCTTGTGTTCTTCGGGACAATGTGGCCAGTTAAGAAAGGGATTTGGAGGCGGGAGGGGGACAGTGGGGAGGGTGGAAGGCGGAGGCGAGGCCAAACCCCCCTCAAGCGCCTGGGAAGGCCAGGCTTGTTGGGGGTGGCGGCAGGGTGGGGGTGGGGTGGCAGAGACACCCCCCCCTACACGCCAGGTAGCACGTGAAGACAGTCTCCAGGTCTGGGGCGTAATTAGGACACTCCTGGTTTGGACGATCTAGAAGCCCAAATATCTAATCTTGGAAAAAGGAGCCTGAGCTTAGAAACCTGAAGCAAAAAGTCCTGGCCTCGAGGCTTTCAGAGTGTTTTTACCCACCGCAAGCTAACTGCGCACGGGAGCGGCTCCCAAGTCCTCCGGACCCGCGACGACGCTGATTCTGCCCTCTCCCAGCCAGCAGATGTCCCGGGCAAAACCAACGGCCAGAGTCCCCTTTGCGCTCTTGGGCTTGGTTTCCACTGCCGTTAGCCGCCTTTGAGGCCAGCAAGGTCGTCTGTGGGGAGAGGCAGCACGATGTATAAGAATTCACTCTGGGTTTTTCTTTATACTTTTAGAGTGTCCTTGAAGGCTCACAAAATACCCGCATATCCCCTGGGCCCTGCAAACCTGGATTGTCAACCTTATCTAACTTGCAGGAGGCTTTGCAAGGGCCTTGAGTTTTGGAGAAAGCTGGGGAGCAAAGTTGCAGACAGTGTCATCTCCACCACTGTCATTGTCGATTGGCTAGAAACCCCTCACCTCCTTCTCACTCCCAAATATACCCTATTTTTAAAAAACAGACTTGGATTGTTACCCTGATTTATCCTTTCCAAACCAATTCCAGCAGATCTTCTATATGTTTCCCTACACCAAGTGTCTCGCCATTTCTGGGTTAGCAAGGTCTGACATGGTTGTGCAAAATACCCCCTTGAGGGAGAAGGGTGGTAAAGTGTGCTGGCCTGTACACAGAGGAGGCTGGAGGTTCCAGGTAGAGTCCCAATTCCACCACTGTTCGCAGTGGTGAACAGGCAAATCGCTGCACCACAAATTTGCAAGTTTGCTCCAGGCTCATTGACTTGAAGGGAGACTCAAGATCATAAGTACAGCAAAAACATGTGACATCCAGGCTTCCCCCCAGAGAGGCCAGCTGTGGGGCCCAAGAGAGCACAACACCAGGGCACGTTCAAACAGCCAAGGTGGAAGGAAAATTGTGATATGAGGAGAGTGATTTTTTCTACTGGCTTTAAAAATAAACCTGCTGGAATGGTCTGCCTGGGATCTGTGTATTTCATTGTGTGTACAGTTAACCTCAAAATTCAAAAAGTAACCATAAACAATATTGAGTTCCATTTAATGATGTGCTTGCTCTAGTGTTTAGGAGGCTGTGTACTGGTATCTGGAAATTTGAAGTGAATTTAGAGAAACAAGATGGATTGATCAATGGAGGTGCTGATAGATGGACAAGCATGTGATAAAGCAAGTCTAATGAAATGTTAATTGCGGAATCTCTGCAGGTCCATGTGTGCCTACTGTAAAATTCATTCAATTTTGGTAGGTCTGAAAATTTCAATAATAAAATACTGAGAAAACAGCAACACTCCCAGGCCCAAAATAAAATACCACCTGCAACCAGCCAGAGTATGCCTCCCTCCTTCTTGAAATAATTTCCAAGCCTGTTTATTTTTTAAGCCAAGTAAAGAAAAAAAAATCTGGAAGAAAAGATTCAAAGGATAAAACCGGGAATAACGCTTTAATATAGATTTGTGGAACTCTGGCCCTTGCAGCCAGAATACACATTTATAAGCCATAAATAAAGCACACAGAAACCATAAATTAATCAGACCCGAGACCTGGATTTCACCGTGTC
This sequence comes from Aotus nancymaae, assembly GCF_030222135.1. Classification (NCBI taxonomy): domain Eukaryota; kingdom Metazoa; phylum Chordata; class Mammalia; order Primates; family Aotidae; genus Aotus; species Aotus nancymaae. The sequence goes on along the minus strand of NW_026988412.1, from coordinate 3,247,582 downwards.
AAGATTGGGAATGTTTTTTTTTTTTTTTTCTTTTTCTTGGTCATTTACAACAGACCCTTACATTATTATTATTTTTTTATGTTTTTAAACAATAGTACAACCCTCTGGTTCTGTTAAAACTACATGGTTTTACACCAAGTCACTCACAAAAGTTTTTTTTCCTTTTTTAAAGTAAGACTTCCCTGCAACAACAGCAATGGAGGAGAACAACAACACAAAAAAATCAGAATCGGCAGGTGCTTTAAGAAGCAGGAGTCTACACAGTAGTGGAAACAGGAGGCTTTTTTTTTTTTTTTGACTTCATATTTTTTCCCGTTTTCCTCCTTATATAGAACGCGGAATATCAATGTGGCCCTCTGTTTGGGACGGAAGGGCTGTAGCAGGTGAGGGGAGACTGCTGTCTTGGGGGGTTGGGGTGGGGTGTGATGGATTTCTTCTCCCTTGCGTCTCTGCAACACCGCCTCCCCAAAGTCTCGACTCCACTTGCGCTCTCACTTATCCTCGATCCGGGCTGCCAGAGTTAGCTGGTCCTGAAGCCGTCGTCTTCTTAAGAAGAGTTCATAATGGGCCGGGAGTACACTCCCTGGTAGTAGGAGGTGTCTGCGGCCAGGGGTGAGGCGTCCAGGCCCGTTTTGTTCGTGACGGGACCCATGGCCAAGCTGCCAGGCATGGGGGAACCGTAGCCGGGGTAGTGCATCACCTGTTCATAGGCCTTGAGGTCCATTTTGTGGGGCTGGTGGTGGTGGTGGCTGTGGTGGTGCTGCTGCTCCGAGGACATGAGGTTGTTGATGGAGAAGGGGTGGTTGAAGGCGTAGTGGTGCTCCGGCTTCAGGTGGGCCTCGGGCGGCAGGCCCGGGTGGTGGGGCGGGCCCAGCAGGTGGGCCGCGGCCTGCTGCTGCTGCCCAGGAGAGGGCGCCGGCTCCGGGGGACTCAGCGCCGCCGCCGGCGTCCCCTTCAGCTCTCCCAGGCCCCCTCGCTTGTGCTCCTGGCACGGGGAGGCGCTCGAGTGAGGCGACTCGGTGCCCCCCGGAGTCTCGGAGGCCGGCCCGGCGGCCTCCCCCAGTTGCGCCTGCGAGGCCTGGGCCCCGGCGGCCGCCTTCTTGCCGCCACCCGCGGCGCCCGCGGCCTCCTTCAGCGCCAGCTGCTTCTCGCACTTGAAGCGCTTCTGCCGGCGCAGGTAGCAGCCGTTCTCGAACATGTTGCCCGAGTCAGGGTGCAGGGTCCAGAAGGAGCCTTTGCCCGGCTTGTCGGGGGAGCGGGGCACCTTCAGGAAGCAGTCATTGAAGGAGAGCGAGTGGCGGATGGAGTTCTGCCAGCGCTGCTGGTTCTGCCGGTAGAAGGGGAAGAGGTCCATGATCCACTGGTAGATCTCGCTCAGCGTCAGCATCTTGTTGGGGCTCTGCTGGATGGCCATGGTGATGAGCGAGATATACGAGTAGGGCGGCTTGGCGTGCGTGTAGCTGCGCCGGTAGGTCTTGGGGTCGCGCGCGCGGCTCAGGCCCGCCTGCCCGTACATGGGGCTCATGGAGTTCATGTTGGCGTAGGGGGCCAGGCCGCCCATGGCCCCGGCCGCCTGCCCCCCGAGCGGGCTCAGGCTGGGACTCAGGTGCGGCCCCATGCCCGCCACGCCGGCCGCCCCGGCGGAGCCACCCATGCCCGCCATGGCGCCCGCGCCGGGGGACATGCCTGCCAGGGACGGGCTCATGCCCGCGCCCACATACGACGACATGTTCATGGATCCCGCGCTCATGTTGCCGGAGCCGCTGCCCATGGCGGCCGCCGACATGCTCATGTACGTGTTCATGCCGTTCATCCCCAGGCCAGCGTTCATGTTGCTCACGGAGGAGTAGCCCTGCGGACAGAGCCCCGGGAGGGAGGCGACAGCGTTAGCACCGCGGCTCTAGGGTGCCCAGACCTCCCACCCGCCGCCCAGGCCTCCGCCTCAGGGGAGGCCTCCGGGGAGCCCTTTCCTCCCCTGTGGCCCAGTCTCCGGACTCCGAGTCTGTTTCATCCAAGGAGAGCCACGATCGATCACCCTGGGAAGGCTGCCTGGACATATGGCCCGTTCTTAGCCCTTCTCCACCTCGCCCAGGTTCTAGAACAGGGGTCCCATGGAGTACTCCCAAGCCAGAACCCCAAATGCATTCTCCTATCCCAGAGTCTCCCCAAACTCTCCTACCAGCATACTGAGCTGGCTCCGAGGCCCGAAGTCCCCGGACGCCACCTCCAGTCGCAGCAAGCAACCTGCGGGACACCGCGCGGGGCGCCTCGGGCTACCTCCAGCGAAGACTGTTTCGGGCCCCTTCTGTTCGACCTCCCTCCCGGGACCCCCTCCCTTGTCCCAGGGGGACTGAAAGCCAGAGCCTGTGCGGAGTGCAGGGTCGGCGGGAGGCACTGAATAGGGCAATAGGGAAGAAACCGTGACCCGAGCTACACGCGGCTGAGCTTTGCCGGCACAAACTTTCTTTCTCTTTGTCCACTAGTCTTTGACTCTGCCTCCACCTCGGCCCCCAACTCCTACCCATCTTCTCCTCCTCAGCTCCCCACCCCCTCGCCGGCCGACCTCCCACCCCTCCCCAGCCGCGCGCTGCCAAACATAACTCTGTTAGGATAGTGCGTGGCTCGGCCACGAAGAGGATTTGGAGGCGCCGCAAGTCAATATTTGATCACAAAGTTAATATTATCTCAAGGCTAACAGTGTGTCGTATAAAAAAGAGACCCATTTGAGTCGAAGGAGGGCGGAAAAGGCGGCTGCCCAGAAAGGCTGGGGTGGGGAGGGGGGTGCCAGCGAGGGAAGCGGTCCTGAGGTTGGGGAAGGAGCGAGCGCCGCCGCGCCACTTCCCCCTGGAAAAGGCGAGCGCTTACCTCGGGCTCGGCATAGTAGCTGCTCCAGTCGGACGGCTCGTGCCCTTCCATCTTCACCGCTCCCAGCATACTGGAAGCCGAGTGCATGGCAGTTTAAAATTTAACAGCCACAACAAACGACCAGCAATCACCCCCACCCCCACCCTCTTTTAAAAAAAGTCAGCCGAGGCAACGTCCCCTCCTCCCTCCCTCTCTCGCACTCCCTCTCCCTGGGCTCCACTCCCTCTCTCTCCCAGGGCCGGTCGGAGACGGTAGTTGGAAGTGGGCGGGAGGGGGGGGCGGCGAGAAGCGGAGGAGGCTCCGGCCAGCGCCCCGCGGTAGGGAGCGCCCTCCGCCGCCGCCGCGCTCACGGGCTGCCGGGTGGCGGCTGAGGTTGGCAGTGCCGAGCTGCCCCGAGGCGGCGGGAAGCGCGCGGCGCGGGGGCTGGTGGGGGGGGTACGAGGAGGAGGAGGAAGGAGGAGGAGGTGGAGGAGGAGAAGGAGGAGGAGGAGGAGGAGGAGGTGGAGGAGGAGGAGGAGGAGGAGGAGGAGGTGTGGACCGCGGAGCGGACAAGTGCCGCAGTGACGTGGGCGGCTGGTGATATAGCGCGGCGCGCTGGCGCGGGCCTCCAATCCCCAGACCCGGGGCAGCCCATTTGAATAATCAGCTCACACCTAGGTGAGAGGGAGCTGCCGCGGGCGCCCCGCACCTGCCCCTCCGCGCCTGCCGCCCGCTCCGCTGCCGCGGCGCCCAGCACTCCTGGGCTGGCCTGGAGAGCCGGCCAGGCGGGCGATCAGGCACGCGGGATCCCTGGTCTAGCCCCCTTTCCTCCCGGGTATGCGGCGAGTCCCCTGAGGAAGGAGGGACCTGGGAGGAGACCACCCCCTGGGGGGGGCGCTCCGGGCTCCAGCCCCCGCCCCGTCCCATCGCGCGGGGCGCTTGGTGCGCCTGTCGGAGGGCCGGTCCAGCCTCCATGCCCGGCAGAACCCTAGGAAAGCCGGTTTTATTTATGCCGGGTTTCTTGGTTCTCAGTGCTCATTCCCTGTCAAAACAACAAGCGGATGACAGAGCCAATTTGCAAAGCGCTGTCGTATTTAGTGTACACACCTTTAACTCGCCCGCCGCTGCTCCTGCGAGGGCCCTCCCTGTTACTGTTCAGACCCTGAGCGGCCCGGGGAAACGCGCGGGGCGCACGGTCCCGCAGCCTCGGCTCTCCGCTTCCTACGAGCCACGCCGCCCGCGACCCTCAGCGGGGCGGCTGGCTCCTGGCGCACGCAACCCCTCTAGCAGCGGCCGACGATTGGGAGGCTGAGATTTGTCTCTGACATTCAGGCCGGTGTGTTTCAAGGTTACTTTTCAGTCACAACAGAGGTGCCCACAGCATTTCGTAACTAAAACAAACAGGGCAAGAGGTGGGGAGGGAGGGGTGAGGAGAGAAAAATCCAGGAATCAATGATGGGCATATGGAGTTGACTTTAAGAGGGTCTCTATCCTCTCTGCCTTCCAGAGGGACTGCTTTACAGAAATTAGAAACTCCAGCAATCGTATACTTTTATTTCCACTGCAGCTCCTGGGTTCAAAAATTGTCTTCTGTACTGTGTCAGCCACCAAGACCTCTGTGAGTCGAGATGTGGAGTAGGGGAATATTGCAGGTGTTTGGATGTGGAGGCTCTTTCTTGGTTCTGAAAACCTGGCTGGACCCTGGGGATCCAGCCCTGCACCCACCCACTCAGAGACAGAGAAAACATAGGAACTGGTGGGCATCCAGCCCACCCGTCCAAAATTGGGGGCGATGGAGACAGAAGACAAGCGACATGGCAGACCCGGAACTTCGCACTGAAGATTGAGTGAGGGTGAGGCTGGAAGGCAAGCGAGGAGGGAGCAGTAGGCACAGGGGAACCGCCTCCCCAACCCCAGGCCTGTCAGGTCTGCACCTTATGGGACCCAAGAGGCAGACGCCTTGCTGCTGAAATGCAGATGATTGGGACAATTCATAGAGAGGACACTAATCAGTCCGCTGAGTGTCAGGGCGGGATTCTCCCCTAAGTCAGGGTCTGCATCTGCGTGGAAGCCGTGCCCTTCGGACCCCAGAGTGCTGAAGACTCCCACGAGGGGCAGGCCAGCCCCGTGCACCAGGGAAGGGGCTTGATGGTGTGTAGGGCCACGTAGTGAACGTGGAGGTGTGCGCAGCGGAGTCAGAGGGGCTAGATCCATTTCCCACTGGGTCCCACCTAGCGTGTGGATGGGAGCAACTTCAATGCTCCACCGAGGGTGGGGGAAAGAGGAGTACGCATTGGAGCTCAAAGAATGAGCAGTTTTTCAAAGCTTTCTCCGCAGGCCAGGGTGGACACACACACACACACACACACGCGCGCGCGCGCGCGCACACACCCCAAAACTCAAAACTCAAAATAATGTTATGGTTAACCTAGTCTGTGCGTGTTCTGTATGAGTGTGAGCTCATGTGCGTGCCCACTCCCTTCTATTATTGCTCCTCTATTTTCGCTCCTGGTTGGAAATTTGGTACCATAAATTATTTCAGGAGCGAACCGGAGGGCCGCGGGAGGATGGGGCGTTACCCTCCCAAGGAGGGAACTTTGCAAGCCCCTACCTCCACCCCAACCCTATTGGTGGCCGGCGCCAGGGACACTGGAGAGCGCTCGGCGGGGGCTTCCACAGTGACAGGACGCCCCCTGTCGGCCGCGAGGCCCGCGGGACCGATGCGAGTCCTCATTTACCCCAGCGCTCTGAGCTCTGCCCCTCCAGCACCCGAGCACCTCTTCCGCCTCTCCCAGCCGCTCCGAAAACGCCTCCGGGGGAGGGGGTACTCGGCCTTTTTGGAGCCCCAACCCCTAAGTTCTGCGCAAACCCTAACCGGCTTCCTGCACCCTGGTGAGGTTCTGGGAGGGAGCTCCGGTAGGGTCGGGCTGGGTGACGCCGCCTGGGGCCTCGGAGCAGCCGCTCCCGCACCCTCCCTGCGCGCCCCCCTGTAGGGAAGGCGAGCGGCATCTGCGGTTCGCTTTACGCAGCGGGGAGCCGGACACAAACGGGCTGCGAGGAGAGTTAGGACTTTCAGGCAGGCTGGAGTTCGCGTTCCCTTCCAGCTCAGCGGTCTTTGGAGCTCCTTCTTCCCTGAGCTCCGATTTCTAAAGGGTTATCCAGAGTTCTGGCTCAGGCTTGAATGCTGAAAATTGCTCCCGGAGTTTCTCTCCAGGAAAAAGTTCGCGGGGAACTCGGGCTGCAGATGTCTCGCCCGATCCCTCTTCAGTCTACCCTCACGTAGGGCTGAGACCTACAAAGCCCTTTCCTTTCCATTTTGTTAGGTCACCGCCGGCTTCTACAGTAAAACTGCTTTATAACTGCGGCCTGTGCTTGGGGTTAGCACGCCATTTTTATTCTGGATGTTGCCTCAGTGACAAACTCATGAGACTCGAGTTCAAATCCAGGCCTCCTCTGCTCCCCCTGGGAAGAAAACACCCAGGCCATCCAGATGTTCTAAGCCTTCATCTTGCTGGACCAATCCTGCTTTCCCCTTGCAAAACTCCTCCCTAGAACTCTCTTTGTCACATGAAACTAACCAGTGCAGAAGGGGCATCACTGAACAGAACTCAATTTTCCTAAGTGAGAAGTCGTGAAATACCTGAGGAGAAAAACAATAAAAGCCCCATTGGACTGATCAATACTCCGATTCCTAAAATCCTTCAGAGAATAAATACCCAGGCAAAGCCTTGCTCCAAGTTCCCCAACGAATTTAGGGCAACACAAGTCAGATATGTAGGCAAGATGAAGGCAGAGGGGATGGAAAAGTGATAATAGAGTCTTGGAAAAATATACATTTTTACTTTCTTATAAGCTTTTTAATTGGTAAAATATCAAATGTTCAAACACCCCTTATTCATTCTCTGAATGACTCTCAAGTCTCAGTGAAGAAAAGGCATATCATGTATCAAAGTTAAATAACTTTCTGTGGATGGGTTGTTATTTCTGAAATGTATTATAAAATCAGATAATCAAAATTTGTCTAGTTGGTACTGAGCACACCTTCAAACACTTACGTTGGCTTTCATAGTTCTTGGATGGTCAAAACACCAGTTGTTTACGGAGAGGGCAATTGAAAAAGTAATTAGCTAAGAACACGTTATCAGAGGTTATTTATGTAAAATAATGAAGATTCAGCATGTTGCAGTCTTCAGCAAAAGTTCAGGAAAATGCTGATAAAGGGGGAGGCAAGGTGCAACATTTTAAGTTTAATACTCTGTGCACCTGTGTGTAATCTAGCTCTCCACCTGCAAGATCCACAGGAAAAGATGAAACATACATTTTTTAAATGACAAAATAATATGTGTGTGTGGTTGGAATTATATCCTCAGTCTATATTTTTTGCAGTATGGGTTGTATCATTTTACATCGTTATTTTATTATTAGATTTTCTTTTACTATCTTAAAATGAAATATGTAATAAGGATGTTGGATCTCATGTTAAGGAAACTTTGGCAAAATAACTTGTGCAAATATCCATTCAGTTCTATCCTTGAAAGGAGATCAGAGAAGCCACCATCCAAACTGACGACAGACTGGTTTGAGTTCTGAAAAACAAATCAGTATTATTTTGTCTTACCGGTATCAGGGGATGAACTGTGATCTTCGCTCCGTTGAGAGAGGAAGAGAGGAAATATTCCTGTCAACCACAAGTATAGACTTATCAGGGTGGTCGCTGCGCATTGTTTAGGGGAAGGAGACGGACTCTGTCCTCTGGCTGGGGTGACGTTGGGATGGATCTGGCACACAGGTCTCTTGCTTTATGCATGTAGAATTTGACCATTGTGCAGAAGGTGTGGTTTCAGCTATGGATTGTCCATCTTTATGGGATTTTTCAGTGGATGGATTGAGCAATTGTGAATTCCACTCCCATCTGTGTATAGGTCTGCGAAGAAAGCCAGTGCTCTGCCCATTCCGGGCCACGGTTTGACAAATATTTCTGGTGTATACTTGACATCCTGTTCACCATTCTTGCGTTTTTAGCACATTTCTGGTATGTGGGACTATTATAGCAGGTAATTAAAATAATTGAAAGAGATAAAAATAAACAATGACAACTTTTAGTAGCAATAACAACATGCCAACATGAGTGAGAATAAACTCCTCTTTGAGGGATGCTTAAATTAGATGCATCTGCAGTTGTGGCCCTGAGAGCTGTTTCATATATTTGGATGTTATTCTTGGGAGAAATCTCAGTTATTCCTGCCAAACAGGCAAGCAGTAAGCTTTATGAAGGACAGAAATCAAGGAGCATCAGTCACAGACTACCTGGAGGAACCAACCTAGGAACCTTCTGTGTTACACAGGGAGGTAATTTAGAAGTGAGGCCATTAGGTCTATGAGCTGCTGATGACTTAGTTGGATAAACAAATGCACTTTCATTAAGTATGAAACAATGAAGCATATGAGAGACATGGAGATCAGAAAGAAGCCGGTGAGTCCTGGGTTTCCTGGCTGAGGCTTAGGAAGCAGTTGTTTACTTCTCGTTTCCATGTCAAATGATACACAGGCCCTGAATCAACACAAAAGAGCTATATATAACTTGCTCTAATATTAAGCAATGACAAGGATGGGGAGTTTATATGTTTTGGATTCATTCAGCAAATATTTAATGAGCACTTAGTATATTCCAGATGGTGGACAAATAGGGAAAGCCATAGGCTTCTAGAGAATGTCTGTTTTCCTCTTTTACTTCCTCCTTTTCTCCCTTTTTCTGCCACAGGTCCCAGCCTCTTTACTTCTAAGTCTTCTTCCAATCATGACCCTGGAATTTTCATGTGCTAAAATTCTATTCCAAAGGGAAAATTATACATTTCACCTTTCTAAAATAGTCTAGCTCCTGGCAGAGATGGACTGAAACCCAAGGTGAGGTGCCTGTTTTCACCCAGAATCAATAGAAAAACCAAGGGTCCAGCTGCAGGTAGACAAGCATCCCTGTGATAGCCCAATTCTGTCCTGTCGTCATTGACAATTCCTCTGCAATATTAGTTTCCTATCAAAGGGATACTAGGGGTTTCTGGCTTCCAGGAGGAAGAAGGATGAAGGCGGCAAGAGGTGATGCTGCGCGTGGTGGATGCTGCTTGGCACCCTTGTCCTGGCTTGCACATAGCTCCTAAAGTTTTGTAATACACCCTTCTGTATTATTCAGCTCTTTGTTAATTTTGCTTCCAAAAGTAATTCCAGAGGAAGGATTGTGGAGCTCTCTGCAAAAAGGAGAGCTTCGGGGAGGGGGTACCCTATGACAGCAATAGTGACCCACTGGGACTGGGTGACTTAACCAGGCCAGTGATGGCCTCTCACACCCTTTGTGCATAGGAATCCCCTGGCGATATTGTTAAAATGTAGATGCTGATTCCACAAGTCCAGGAAGGGGCTTGAAGTTTTGCATTCCTAATAAGCTTCCAAGGGATGCTGATGCTATCAGTCTGGTCCACAGACCACAGGTGGAATGGTACAGCTTTAAAGACCTGTTTTTCTCATGGATCCTGTAGCCTATCCCTAGCTGGGTGGTGATATGTGACTTGATAAAATGAGAAGTGTAGGTTCCTTTTCAACTTCTGCCGGTTCCCTAGCGCGTCTACGTCCCTCCCCTCTCAGCCGCCACAGCCACGACTCTTCTCGCAGCCACAGTTCATGGTCACCAGCCCGCAGAAGTCAGAGCTTGTCTGTGCAGCCCAAGCAGTGTAGTGGTCTTCCTGCAAAGCAGAGCTGCCCACCCCCCATACCCCCTCCTGTGCATTGTTAGCTCATCCCACACTCCCCCTCCTAGGCTGTGTTTTCCGGAGACAGGGACCTCCCTGGTTGCCTGGGTAGGAAAGGGGACCCGTGGCAATTATCAGTTTGCAATGTGGAAACAGTCATTTTCCAAGTATATAAAAAAGCCAGACCGAGTAGTGTCAGCTGCAACCTCACTGCATCAGCAAACACTCACCAAGACTCTTTTAAATGTTTTCCTTAAAGAAGAGGCCCCAGAGAACGCACACTGATTGCGCCCTGTTGCCCACCTCTGGGCTGGGCTGGCCCTGAAGGCTATGCAGGGCTTCCCAGTCAAAAGAAAAAAGGGATAGGACTGACCTCTCCCAAACATCCCCTGAACCTCTTCCTTGATCCCAACATGCACTTAAAAAACAAAATAGAAAGATCAAAAAGAAGGGAAAGTGAGGAAGAAATTCCTGCTTATTGAGTTTCAAATGAGGTTTTCATGGTCCTCATGGAAAAGACCTGAGTCTCTGGTGAAGGCAACTGGGAATGGGATTTTTCTTCCACAAAATATGGACTGACATTGATTTGGCGCTCCCTATCAATGCATGAGAAAATAACATTATTAGGAAAAATTAAAACTGAATCCAGAGACATCACAATTAAGCCCTTTGTTAAGAAATATGACTGTTCTCCTTAGCATACCGCTCCATTTTTTTCCAACATATATAACAGAAAATGCTCAGAAATTAAAATTTGAGTCTCAAAGATGAGAATAATTTTTGAAATTAGGCCATTCCCTTAATGCTTATTTAATTTGCAATATACATTCATAATTAGTGATAATATAATTTTTCCCTTTGAGGGAATTTAAATGAAGTGTTCATTCTGGAAAGTTTCCTTTCTTTCACAAATGAACTGCTAAAAGAGAGGGAAAATATGTGGGCAAATTTAAAAAAATCCTACCATATTTATAGAGGCACATAAATAATTAATGTAGAAACAGTAAAAAATTTAACCAAGCATTAATCAATGTGTGCTTTTAAGGCAATATGGATTGAGGATAATAAAACTGGTAAAAAATTATATTAAGCTACATTGAAATTCCTGGATCGACCTGGATATAAAACGCAACTTATTTTTCAGTTGTCTTTTTCACACCTGGCTACTGAATCACCCCATAGGCTTCCTCTGTTAGTCTAGAAGGTTGGACTATGTGATGCTGTCTGTGAATGAATTATACTATGTTATATGAAAAATTATGATGTAAGTGACATGTGATATTCTCTGGAGGAGTCTGCATAAATAAGTCTACACTTTTCAAAAGTTTGGGAGTTTAGATGTGCCCTTAAAGTGTGAAATCTGGCAAATTCATTCTTCTAATTCTTCAAAATAAAGTGCTAAGTAGATGCTAATGTTGAGGAACACAGATCGGGGTGCCTTGGGGTGGGAGCTCTGCCCTGACACCCACTCTCACTATTCTCATAGTTAGGTAGAAAATGAAAAGAAACTTCTTTGTGTCTACTCCCCTGTTTTCTTTTATTCTTTTCTCCCTCTTAACATATTACTTAGAAATACAGAATTCTTTCCTCATGTACATTACCCAAGAGTTTCCTCTACCTACCCCTCCGCCAAATCACTGAGCTCTTAAAGAATAAAGAGATGTCAGGTTAGGGGCTAAGATTTTCTTCAGACTTGATGATTCATGCAGGCCTTTTACATGAAGGAGCTCATTTTGTTTCTGGGAAAACTGGGGTGAGAGACATTGATGACTCACCCAACCCTTCTGATCACAACCTAGGCCCTCTGACCCAAATCTTGACCTGTTTTCATTTTATAATTTTCTCTTTTGTCCCAAAAGGCATTCCTTTAGCGAGATGAAGAAGTTGTCAGAAACCTGGGAGGAAAGAAAATACTCAGTGGTAACATTTCCAGGTTACTGGAATAGTGTGCATTTGTACATGTGTGTATGCATATATGTGTATGTGTTGTATGTGTGTGTGTAGTTTACAAGATACTCAACATCTTAATGCTAGTGAAATATAGTTAAATAAACAATAACCCAATTTTATTACAGAGTATCGTCTAGCTATTATAAGCAGTGATATCTCTATGAAATAATATAAAAAGCATGATGATTTTATAATGAAGAGCTAAATAGTTGCAGGATATGAGTAATTTGATTTAATTTTTATAAGAATAAACCCTTACTCTGTCACTGCATGGAAAAGATTTAAAATTTAAGCCTCAAACTATTAATAATAATACACCTAGAACTTGGGACTTAGGAGGATTGGGAGAGGATTTCCACATTTTACTTTATATCTTCCTTACATTGTACTGTAATCTCTTTCATTCTTGTCATAAAAGAATTCTAAACAAACACTAAGAAGTGCAGTCTCGGCCACCAGCTCGCTGACATGCTGCACAGAAATATTTCTGGTTCTTGTTAATCAAAACATATGCTTTCCTGCATCATCTTTTAGAGAAAATGAGCAGGCCCCTCCTCTGCAGGAAAATAGTTCCTATTTATAAAAAGATAAATTAAATTCAGAACACCCACAGGCCAATAAAAGTCAGGTAGGAAAAAGAAACCACTACGATTTAATAAATCTGACTTAATTAAAAAAAAAAGTGGATGTCATGGGGCAGACCTAAAGAACCAGCTAGTACTTAAATTGCTGTGGCTCTTAATTGCTTACGGTCCTCAGGAAGTGAAAGGATTGAAATGCAGGCTCTATGTGGCTTCACTTAATTAATATTTATGACTGCAGAAGAAAATTAAATAAGGCAAACGGTGTAATTTTAAACAGCCTGTGGTCTTGGTTAGCAGGGCTCACAACACATTCAGGAGCAAAAAATGTGAGCACACTTTGGGCATGTGTGGTTTCAGCTTTCATTTTTTATGCTGGGTGAGACCTCCAATACCAACGTCTTGCAGTGCTATGGTGATTGTTTTCACCCATCATGTTTTGCATGTTTCTTTGTCTCTGTTATTGATTGTCTGAAGGAAAAGTTTTTTTTTCTGGGGATGGAGAGATGGGGGATGCACAAAGGCGTTAGCTTCGGAACTATTTATAATTTCTCAATGGGAGTTTTTAGGATGTATATCTGCTATTTACTGACTTTTTTGCATGGCTTGATGATTTGAGTTTTTCTGTTTTGGGAGCAGAGAGTTGATGAGATACCATCAGTTCCTGTAATGAAGATTCTGGACTATAAGTCTGTGTGATAATCAATGTTTATTGAATGGATGGATGGATGGTTGGGTAGATGCATGAGTGGATGGATGGGTGGATGGGAGAATAGAGCACAGATTCTATGTTACTTATATTAAAAAACCCTCAGTTTACCTGTGAGCATTGGTTTTGAAGGGATAAAATCAGATAACAACAAATCTTAGATGGAAGTTTTTCAAACTTGCGTTGGTGACCCATTAATGTGTGTGACAGAAATTTACTTCATTACAAGTATTGGGAAAGAAAAGAATGGAATAGAAGTTCTCAGTGCATCTCACATAGTAAACAGAGTCTTGGAAAACCTGTTTCTGTTATGAACGTGTGTGTAACTGCATCAAGATGGAAAATGTACTCCTTACTGTGGGTTCTTATCCAGAAAGCCTGAGAGACCATATATACTGGAGGCTGAGGTCCATTAGCTCTCCTTGCAAGGAAGCTTTAGATTTCTCATTTGGAAAGGGAGAGTAATAGCAGAAGCCACCTCTTCAGACTAGGTAAAAATGACGTGAGTGGAGGCTCATGATAATGGCTTAGCCCAGCATTTGGCATATTGAGAACATTTGATCAATGTTGTTTTTTTTTTTTGTTTTTTGTTTTTTTTTCCTCTCCTGCATCCTTTGCAGCTTCTCAGCATTACAGCTGAGAAAGATCTCAACATTTAACACAGAGAGACACATTATACTATGTTTTATAATTTGTCCTCTCAACTCTTACTTAAAACAATCCTCTTAAAAAATAAACACATTTGCCCAAAATGACACCACTCATTCGAGAAGGTTATTTCTCATCTCTGTACGTGATATAATAGCTGTGCTGAGCCCTGAGCTCCAGAATTAGCAAACGTGTTCCACTCACTTCTGACTCTCTCTAGCCAAGGGCCATACCTTGTCTTCAATTCCATGGCTTTCCCGTTGTTTGAAGGTTAAAGACAGCATTTCATTTTTACTGCTGTTAATAACTCCCAACTTTTCCATATTTCCCATTTTTTCTAAACTCTTTACTACATGCTAATACTGCCTTCATTTTTTTCCCTACCCTCTTCCTGAGGTCTCTTGGTCCTAGAAGCATCAGCTTCCAAATGTTTTTGCAACTTCCCCTTTACCCTCCCCAGTAATATTCTATTCACCATTTTCCCTTCTGATTTCCTTTTCTGTTCCTTTAATAATAGTCTCTGCACTTCCCCTCCTCTCCCATCTGTAAAGCAATCCTTCATCCAAGTGATGTTCTCCAGGTGACCCTAATCTGGCAGAAGCTTCCTTCATCCATCTTTCTAGAAGAACCCTCAGTTACCAGAGCCAGTCTGACACTCCTCTTCCATACCAGCTGCTTTAGACCAGCCTGGGTTGGGGGTGGAACCATTGTCAAGTTTCACCCATTAGCTAAAAAAATGCCACTTAGATTCATTGCAGGTAACCAAGAAAGTCATACTCTTTAAGCTCATCAACATAGCTACATAGTTCATAAAAACTATTCCTCCTTTTTCCAAGGGACTTGGTTAATTGATGAGTGGGAGCAGAGGTCCCCATGATCAGTAGCTGGTTTGTTCATTGCTGAGAAACACAGAAGACAGGCTGATCACAGGACAGGGAGTGCAGAGCCCAGGGCGGGAGCACAGGGGCAGGTGTTGAGAAGGAGAATGCACTTCTTAACTTTACAATGCCATTACTCAGTATTTTCTTTTCCTTAAATGGTACTTTAGCTCACTTATCAGATTTCAACTTGCTTTTCCACACAAAAGCATAACTTGAGGTCTTCCCAGGTTCACATGTATAGAATGACCTCTTCTTTTTAACTGCAGTGCAGTGTGTATATTCCATAGTTCTTTAGTCGGTCAATTACTATTGGTGTCTCAGGTGAGTTTCCTAGAAGCAGAGCCTGAGGAGAGGACTCCTGTGCATGAGAATTACCGAGGCAGTGTGCTTCCCAGAGAGGTCTGTAAGGGAGTGGGGAAGGTAGGAAAGCCCAGTGTGGGCCACCTCAGGCCATGCCCGGCAGAGAGGAGCTTCAGACGTGTCCCGAAGGGGACTCCGGTGCATGAGTGAGGCTCAGAGCTGCACCCATCATTGGTTTAAGGGCCCTCCTGGGGGCAGGGGTCTCACACATCCCAGGCACATGGAGCTGTCTATGAGAGTATACCAGGTGGCTCTGGGCCCCCAAGGGCAGTCTCTGATGAAGAGCTTGCAGGTACAGAAGCTTGCTGAAAGCCCCGAAGTAGATGGCCCTCTCCTTTCTAATTCCAACCACAGTTGCGACAGGGGTGTGACCTAATCGTGGCCTTTGCTCTCATTTAAAGGCTCATTTGTTTCTCAGAGAAGCTTAGCCAATATTCATTTGACGAACACCAAATCCCTAGTATGTCCCATGAGCTCACATCACAGCTTATGGGGCACCATGAATGTCCTCCAGGAGTTCACTTGGCTAGGAGTAGATCAGAAATAGGTATCAACAAAATTCATCACTGCAGCAGCAGGGCTGAGCTCCTCTGAGATAATAGCAATTCACTCTTCCTTGGCTGCAGTGCGGGGGTATGCTTCTTGCTTGAGGGGCTGATAGTTAAGCCGAATACTGGAAGAGAAGAGTTTGCCAGGCCGAGAGGAACACAGGGCTCCTGGAGTTGGGGGTCGGGGGGGGCGAGTGCCAGCACAGAGACAGGGGAGCAACTGGGCAGTGGGTGTTAGGGCAGGAGCTTCCTGGGAAGGGCAGTGGGAGCAGCTAGGAGACTAGAGAGAGGTGGTCTGAGGAGCCTTCAGGCTAGGGAGTTTGGCCTCTTCTCTCAGGAATGAAGCATCACAGAGTGTTCTGAGCAGGAGAGAAATGCCCAGGACGGGTTTGCAATAGCTCCTCTCTCAGTAAGGTGGAGGAAAGTGAGATTGAAACCAGCACTCTACTCAGTGGACCCTGAGGTGCCACTGGGCTTGGTCTGCTGCTGGGAGTGCAGACCGCAAGCTGCCTTCAGCTGTCAGGCCTTTCAGGGGTCAACTGGGATGGTTCAAATCCAGTCCTGATGGATGAGATTCTACAAGGGCCTGGCCACCTCGGCCAATCTCAGACAACTCTGAGAACCATGCTAGCTCTGAGGCTCATCATATGGTTGGCCAAGGCTGCTCTGGGGTCAGATTCTCCATCTGCTCACTCCTGCCTTCTTTCTATTGCCTCAACCCCTGCCAAATGATCCCACTAACTATAAACACACCACATGCCAAACTCCAATGGAGAGGCTGCCTTTTGGGAGACCAGCTGAGACAACCGCTTGGGAGGCTGTAACACTAACTCCGTTGGAGAGGATGGGTGTGGGAATATCCTCCCCAGTTTCCACACACAATGGAGACAGCTCAGCTCTGGAAGGAGAGATCTACCTCTCCGGTAGATCAGGCCTCTGATGGCTTCTCCAGAAAACTCCAAACCCACACAGATCAGAAAGTATCAGGTAAAATGAAAACACAAGACCTGGGCTCAAAAGTTCTGGGTCTTAGTTTTGGATCCCATAAAAATCCACCCTGATGCAAAGATTTGAGTGCAAGCAGGATATTTAGCCAGGAAATGCTGGAAGGGGAGTGAAGAGGTGAGAGAGGGAAGGGAAGGCAGCCATACAGGCACCCGCCATCAGGCAGGTTACTACTCTGTGAACTAGCTCTGGGGCTCACCACACGGCTGGAAGAGGGGATGCTTCTTGTCTGAGGGGCTGATACTTAAGCCAAACACTGGAAGAGAAGAAAGAGTTTGCCAGGCCGAGAATGACACATGGGCACTGGCACTTATACCTCTGCTGGCACCTCTGGGAGCCAGAGTAGAACATCAGAGCTGTCACTCACAAGGGCGGGGGAGCTGAGGTATTTATGCATCAACTCCTATCATTCACTGACTGACAGTGGCTACTCAGGGGTTTTAATTCTCCAGGCACTTCCAGTCCTTTGTGGGTAGGATAGAGTTCTGCTGCTAGAAATTACCCTGAAGTACAAAGGCACAGATGCTGGCAGGTGGAAGGTGGGCATGGGGGATATACTCGGGGCTTGGCTATCATCTAAGCTTTACTGTCTCCACTTCCTAATGACAAGAGCTTAGAGGCGTCATCCACACAGAGCTTCACCTCTTTAGTCATCAAACAAGGATAACGATACCTGACTTTTAATTGTTGTAAGGTTTAAATGTGACTTTGATTTAATTGTCAAATAATATCTTTAAGAATGGCCAAAAGGAGAGACAAGTAGACATATAATATTAATCACATTCCCTGAACCCCCAAACTGCATTTCCAAGTGTGGAGAGTCCATAAGTCCCCTTCAACTCCTTTAGGATAGAAGCAACCTTCCAAATTTGAATCTTCAGAATCATGGGTGGTGAGTCACCCGCATTTACCAAAAGCAATATTCTGCCAACTACCTCTGGACCTATTCAATGAGGTATAGGAAAGATATCTCAGCATTCAGAAACATTACTGACCTATTTTTTAGGGATAACATTTAGGAACAGCGAGGTCAGTGTCACCTGGAGGGTCAGCAGCTGAATGCCGGATGGAGCACCCTCATTCCTCCCTCTGATGCTCACTGAGCCCAAGGCTTTTTTTTTTTTTTTTTTTCTTGAGACCGAGTTTTTCTCTGTCGCCCAGGCTGGAGTGCAGTAGCACGATCTCGGCTCACTGCAATCTCCACCTCCTGAGTTCAAGTGATTTTCCGCCTCAGCCTCCCAAGTAGCTGGGATTATAGGCGCGCCATGACGCTCAGTTAATTTTTGTATTTTTAGTACAGACAGAGTTTCATTGTGATGGCCAGACTGGTCTCGATCTCCTGACCTCAGGTGATCCACCCGCCTCGGCCTCCCAAACTGCTGAGATTGTAGGTGTGAGCCACTGTGCCCAGCCAAGGCTTTTTCTTTAATTACCTGAAGGAAGGCAGATGGAAATGCCCAGTTTGAAGAGAAACTTTCTACAACTGTGCATTTCCAATGCTCAGTGATGAAAGAGTCAGCTAGAGTGTTGAGTAATGGTGAACTGTGTTCCCTATTAAATAGAAGGTAAATGATTGCCTTGCTTCGAGTTTCCTGGTGTGGTGATTCACTTGTAGTGAATGGGGACTCCTGATAAGATACTACCACCATGGAAAATCTTCAAAGAGAGGCTGGATATCTAGTTGTTCCCCGAGCACCAGAGGCCAGAAAGGGGACTATACCCGGGGGCTCAAATAGACTACAGAGGAAGCACTTACAATTTGACCGCAAGCACTTTTGTGCAAAATACCAGGACTGTGATAATTCCCACCATGTGTGAGAAGAGTCATCCAGTTTTCAGGACCACTGCTACAAAGTACTGGTGGAATTTCTCCTGTCCTTGTAAGAACTCTCACTCCTGAGTCTCAGATTTACTTTTAACCGAAAGCCTTTGATTAGATCCCCATGAGGTTAATGGAACTTAAATCCATCACAAAACTTTTTAGAATTTAGCTGGAGATTCCACCCTCTCTGTATTTTTATCACTGTGCCAATGGCCTTTGCTATAATTGAGTGTTGTATTCTAGACATTGATCATTTTAATTTTAAAAAGAGATAACATCTGAGGGACTACTTTCCTTTTCCTAAGCTTCTTTCGGACAGCACTGAGTAGGTAAAGGCTTAACTATGTCCTCTGGTTGAAAAGAACCCCCCACACAAACCTGATACATTTCAGACTTTATGATCTGAGCCTAACAAGAGCTGAGCCTTTGATTCATATTCTATTCCGTCATGAGTACAGCGGTGCTGAAGGGATTTGCATGTTTAAAGAAGTGTTCAGAACAGCCCACATAATGAATTCTCAAGGGTCTTCACGGAGAAATTGCTATTCATCTCCACCACTGATGTCTGCAGCGAGGTCTGTGTTCTCTGGGGATGTTGAATGGACAGCAGTGTTCAGCAGCAGCCAATCATAAGGTGTATGGGCAGAGGCCTCCATCTTGCTTGGACTTGGGAGGTTAAAGAGGGGAGGTTGAGTGGCTTGCAGGCTGCACCAACTGGTGGACAGATGGTGTGTACAGGTGTTGAGAAATAGGTGATGACGTTGATTCCTTCCCTTAAATAATTGATTACAGAGCACCCTCTTTCCTAGGAGTCCAAAACCAGAGGGATCCAATTTCCTGATTTTAAGTCGGCAATTGCATGGATCATCACACTTTCTTGTGAGAAAAATGTGAAGGTAACTGAACTGGGAAGGCAACCTTTGGCCACCATATTGGTAAGAAATTCTACGTTACAATGTTCCAAGGTCTGTCTTTATTAAAACTGCAGTGTATCCCCAGTACTTGGGAGGGCTATGGTTGGGTTTACTTCAAATTTGACAAGAAAAGGTGAAGGCACACCAGTCTTGCATGTTGAAACCACTGTTTCTCAAAGGGTTGTGTGAGAAGGAGCTGGGACTGGGCTGGGAAAAGCCTCAGCTCGGCTTTAGCTTGGTCTTACTCATCAATACCACCTTTCCCCTGCAACTGTGTCAACACGGTGGGCAGGACCTTCTCTGTTAGTCACTACCTTTGATGTCTGGGAGCTCTGCTTCTCTCTCCATCCCCAAGGGTCTCTTATCAGCCCCCTGCTAGACATTCTTTTTCCCCAGGGTTCTGTTAGTAATTGCTCCTCCCTGAGACTTCTCATTTAGCCTAACAGGTGGTCTAAACCTACGGTATTCACTGGTTGAAGAGAGAAATTGATGGATGGTAGTGGGAAAGGACATGGCCTTTAGAATCAAGACTTTGAATTTGAGTCTCTGATTCCATCACTTATGAGCTGAGTAGCACTGGACAGGTACTTAGCCTCCCTAAGCCTCAGTTTCTTCATCTTTCTTAAATAAGATCATGGTTTCTCCTTCTCCAGGTCTCATGGAGATCACGCCTGCAATGCACACAGTGATGACTCAGAGTGGACCTGCTGTACATATTAACCAGTACCCAGAACTCTCAATATGGTTCCTCTGTATGTTGGCTGTTGCAGGGTGTAGAGTAGCTGAATGGATCTTCACTTGATCTGGAAGTGGCCTGACTTACACCACAGGCTGTGTGGTGCCTGAGAAGCTCCCCTAGGGAGGATAATGAAGCAGATATCATCCATGGCAGCTACAGGTCTTGCCTTGAAACTCCCGAGCACCCACCCACCTGGCTGCACAGGTGCCTGCTCCAGGAGGAGAAAAAGGTGCCAAGGGTGTATTTCTTTCATAGGTGATTAATGTTTCCTCCAGTAAAACCGGATGCTTAACTAGTTGTTATGTCATCAGCATCATCGTTATTATATGAGGGAAAATTCTAACATTTTAAATTGATATCTTAGAGGGCAATCATATTCTTCCACAGAAAATTCCGATTTTCACAGAAGACCAATTGTTCTGACTCAAGGCAAGTGTTTCTTTTTTTTCATTGGTTATTTCTAAAAAAAGAGGAACCAGCTTACTCTAGGCCTTCTCCTTCTCAACAGTTTGGGAAAGACATTGGACCTAGACTCAAAAGAGCCAACTTTGACCTAGCTCTGTCTCATGGGAGCTGGATAACTCTGAGTAAGTTAATTTTACTGAACCTCAGAAACTTAACTTTTTAAAATAGAGTGAACATATCCAGCTGCCCAGAGACTGTAAAGGTGGCATGAGATCGGGGGAGGGTAGGAGCTTTGACAGGCTCTGGCTGTCCCACAGCTTGGGGGCCATGGACACAGGGAAGTGCTCGTGGAACAGGTGTCAGAACTCATCTCAAAACCCATAAACCTTTCAGGGCATGGAAAGGGTTTGGTTCTTCCCAGGGGTTTGGTTCTTGCAAAGGTACATATCTGTTGATGATGAATAGGAGAGCAAAGTTTTGTTATTGAAAATATTAAACCAGTGCCTTTGTCACCTCATTGGTCACATTCTCTTTCAACTCATCCACTATGAAAGTGAAAGTGAATCCATGAGGGACAGGTTGAGCAGCTTTGCCTAAATCAGTGCATCCATGCCTAGGAGCCGCCCAGAGGTCTTATTACACATTCCAACTCAGAGGGTCTGGAGTGAGGAGGGACAGCTGAGAGCCTGCATTTCTTACAAACCCCCAGGCACTGCTGATCTCCTATTCCAAGGACCCCTCTTTGAGAGTCTAAGGCTAAGAACAAAATGCCTTTGACGTACTTTGAGGCTTGGTTATCTCCTTCTTGAGTCCACAGCAGAGAAATAATTTTAAAGTCAGGTTTTGGAGAAAGAGAGAAAGAAATTTTAAACTCCCAAATCCTCCCTTACATATCAGTAATGAGGACTGATAGACTCAGACCCCAGAGGTTTTCAATGAGCCGTGGCAAGGAGAGGTTACAAGAGGCCACGTGAAAGCACTGCACGTGGGAAGCAGATGGGAACAACATCCTGATTTCTGAGAGGAGGGCCAGAGGGAGTGGGAGAGGAGTAGGTGGGGCCATGTCTAGCTTTCCTTAGGGCCAAACTTAGGAAGAGGGAGGGTGTGGAAACATCTGGGAGGTGTTTTCTGAGACTCCAGAGACACTTGAACACATGTTCCTGTTTCCTTCCCCAGCATGACCCCCGACCCCCCAACACAGCAGCTTTACAGCAAAGATGGGCATGGGATTGGGATGTGGGCTCTTGACACTGTGTTTTGAGTTTTCCTCACCTCCTCCGTGGTGAGGAAGGGAGCCAGGCATCACTGTGGGTGCTGCAGGGGTGAGTGCAGTCACTGAGGGATGAGATCATCGTGCCTGTTGTGGGTTGGATCCGCAGTCCCCTGAAGGTGAGAAGGGGCCATGTATGTGGACTCTTCCACCACAGTTCTGATCTAGGCCTATGCTCTACAGACGCTTCAGCAAAGGGAGCTCACACAGCTGCCCCAAAGAACCAGACAGAACTGTCACCCTGCAGTGGCACCAGAAGATAATGTCTCTACCAGTGGGGAGGAGATGCCCCGTACCTGGGAGTCACAAATACAGGAGCCCTGCAGAGGGACCAGGCCTCCCCTAATACATTTCCTGGAGGCGCCTTGAAGAGGCAGAAGAAGGATAAACAGCTGAGGTGGAAGGTGCCTCTGGACAGGCTAAGAGCTGACAGATGCAGCTTACACAGAGGAGGTGGTTTCTTTCCACAAGCCGACTTGTACAGCCTCCCCCTGTCATCAGAGGGAAAAAGGTGGGAGGAACTTCAAAGCTGAGTCCAATTACAGGAAATAAAGAAATCATTTGTTCTTGGCACATGGGAACCGTGGTGTAGAATGTCAGTCCTGCTATAGTACCATTTAATCAATACACAAATAAAACTAAGTCTTACCACACTAAATTATTTAATTCATATGCTTTATACTATGTATTTTAACTAATAACAATGATAGTAAATTGGATATTTTATTTATTGTCTTTTAAAATTGAACATTGTGTTATACACATTTCCAAATACTTACTCTTTATTTTGGCATATTCAACCTTGTTACCATTTAGTGTGAAAAATGGCAAATATGTGTTTATGTGTATATATGCTTTGTGTATGTGATATATATGCTGTTATGTGCTAAGTTGTGTCCACCTAAAATTTATGTATTAAAGTCCTAAACCCCCAGTAACCAAGAAGGTGACTGCATTTGGAGATAGATAGAATCTTCAAAGGGTAATTAAATTTAAATGAGGTCATTTAATGGAGGGACCCTATTTAATATTAGGATTCAGACACACACAGAGAGAAGAACATGTAAGATGTCCATCTGCAAAGCCAAGGAGAGAGGAGAAAGCAACCTGCTGACACATTGATGGCAGACTTGTGGCCTCTGGAATGGTAAGAAAAGAAATTTCTGTTGTTCAAGCCTCCCAGTCTATGGTACTTTGTTATGGCAGCCCTAGCGATGGAATACAGAGAGTAATATATTTATTAGATACACATGTCAACGTTCCCGTTATAGGAAATGATGAATTCAGCAGTAACTTAATAAGGGATGACTTAGAACTGTAAATTCTTGCTCACCCATTTGATGAATATTTATTGGGGACCTTCTGTGGATGAGCTGTGGTGCACATAATCTGCTCCCTCACATGTACACCGGTAAATTCACCCAACACGTGAATGCAAATCGCTTTTGAGAGGGGAAGCTCAGCGAAGTAGCATTTAAGCTGGGTTTGGATGGGAGAGACAGAAGAACATCCCATTTGGGAGGAATGCATGAGAAATAGTATGGAGCAGACAGGTAGACATAGTGATTGGATAGTAGGGCAGGAATATGGGCAGAGCATAAGGGGAGGGTGAGAGACGGTCAGGGAGGTCAGGCACTGGCCAGATTGTGCTGGGCCTTGAAAGCCAGGCCCCAAATCCTGGATTCTTTTTTTAAACAGGGATTTAGGAGTAATGGAATTTTTCAAAGCTGGAAAGTTGCATGATTAAAGTGGCAGATTAAACCTCCTAGAAACATCTGGAATGTAGACTGAGGGTGCACTAGAAATAGGAAAATAGATGGACTTTGCAATAATCCAGACTGAAGGCAACTGAGAAGAGGGCTGGAATGGGAGGCATCCAGGAGCCAGAGAAGAGAGGATGCTTAGGACCTGGCAACTTCCTTTTTGCTTTATTTATAGGCAAATAAAATACTTTCCTATAATTTGGTGCCCTTCATGGTGCTGCTACCTGCCAGGCTTGAGAGTGAAAAGCTGGAGGTCTCTGCCTTTTCTGTGGCTGCCCGGGACAAACCTCACTGGTACTGCTGAATGAGCGTCATTAGCATATTCATATTAGAACTCGGTTCCAGATAGTAGAGCTTGAGAATCAAGATAGAGAGTGTTATTGTTAGTGGGAAATCAGTGGGTCAGTGGAAGGGCTAGAACAGTGAGTGACAACTGTCATGCTGGTTACTCTCAGCATTGGCACAAAGGGATATGGTGTTGGGATAACTGAATTTGCACTCAAATATTTTGTCCTCTGACTGACTGAAGTTCCACTGCACAGAGATTATGCTTTGGGTCTTGTGGCTCTTGAGAGGTGAATGCCCTTTATGAGGAATGAGAACTAAGAGTCTTCAGGACCAGCTGGGATAGGGCCTTGGACCTGGTGTCTACCTGGTCCCAGCCCCTTGAGATGAATCCATCTATTTCATATTAGCCTGTTCAAACAGGGCCTCCAGCATGCTGTCTTGGCTGTCTTCAATTTTTGTGCTTCTTACTCTGAAATTCTAATTTCTTGATGAAGATTTTGATGGTTACAAATTGCTGTTCTTCCTCTGGGCCCTGGAATGGATGCGTGTCCTGGTTAGGATTTTCTAGCTCAGCCGAAAAGAAGAAGACTTCTGCCAAAGAAGAAGGCTTTGCCTGAAGTTTCTGGTTCTGGCAAGTGTCTTGGGTCCACACCTGAGCTAACAGGTTTAACTTCACCCCCTGGCCACAGGTATAAACTCAAGGGTGAACTCTCTATGCCACGTAAGCCACACAGGTTGCAGGTATTAGAAAAAGAGCTGCAGTACTCTTCTGAAAAGTGATCTCTGCTCTCCCTTCCTGAAGGTGGTGGAAGAAACTTATAATCATGAGAGCTGCTGGGATCCATTTGGAACCCTGCATGACGCTGACCACACAGAAAGAAGATGAGAAAAGCAGAATCCAGAGGGCTTGACATTCTTACTGGGCCCCAATATCAAACAAATTCAAAAGCTTCCCTACCTCTGGACTTCCGGTTATGTGATCCCTGAAAGGTACGCATGTGTGGCTTTCCCAGGAAGGCTTTAGCTAGGTTGGCTAAAATGTTAGCAAAGTCTAACCTTGTTGGCAGAAAGAATTGTGTTTTACTATGTTTGTACCTTTCAAAGACCTCATAGCCCAGGAGACTTCATAAATGGTGGAGAATTTCTTTCAAACCATTGTCAAATAAGACCTCTCATCTCCAGTTAGCAGAATGTCTCCATTCTGAAAGTCCAGGAGGTTTGCTTCATTTTTTTCCTTCTAAAAATATCTATACCAGAATTACAACAATTATGAGGATGACTAACAAGAAAAACTCCTGAAACTTTTGAAAATGGGATTTGCATTTGCAAAATGATTTGCAACCAGACCTGCCAGGTAGCACTTCACGGAAATCAAAAAGTGGGTTTTGAATATCTAGATCATATTTTTTTGGGATCCAAATTCGTAGTAAAATCACTTATCTAGCTGTCTGCAGTAGACATGACTAAACTCTCAGAATAGCTCCCACAAATGCTGAACATTTTCGATAAAATTTGATGCAGCTGGAACACAGTCACATTTGCTTGACTTACCTTAATTCTCTAAATCAGCTTATTGCCCAAATAGCTCCTCAATTCGGGTGCCCCCACGCTGCGGCCACCTTCTCTAGTTGCCAGAACCCGCTCCTCCACCCTAAATAACTCTGCGACTGCGGCAGAGGCGTTTGGGTTGGTTTAAGATGGCGTTATATTCCCCTGTTTCTTCATTCAGGATTTCTTTCCTTCAAAGGAGACTTTGTGTTTCCCAAGTTTCCTTCTTCTGCTTGTATGAATCTAAAATGAATCTGAACTAAAAGTACTTGTTGAGTGGTTATGCTCCCAACTGTAATTTGGAGTCAGGGTATGAATATTTTATACTCAAAGAGTCACTGAAGATTTGCAGGAGGTTTTTAAAAATAAAATGAATACACTCATTTTGTTGGCTCAGGTAGACTATAGCTGGGGGAAAACAAAAATACAGGACGAGCCCTCAATCATGAGTCTTTAAAAAATGAATCAGGATTTGTGTCTTGGGATAATCAGGAGTCCCTGTGGTGAGTACATAGTGTCCTTTGGAGGCAAGAAATACCAGCCTGAAGGAGAGCCGTGAAACAAAAACAAAAGCCACCCAAATGCTCCAATCTCATTTTAAACCAACCCAAATTCCAGAGGTGCAGTTTCAGAAGCGAGCTCTTCATGCCCTGGCAGAAATTAGGTGTCAAGCTAGAGAGCCAGTATTCAGATGCCTGTGGCTTCCTTTCACTGCAAAAATAGATTTAAAAAATAATCCAGTCTTTGGCACGGTGTCTCCGAGACGGAGAGACCTGAGTAGCCCCTTTGCTTTTGCTGTATGTTTGTGTTGCCCTGAGCTGAGGGCTTTGTGAGCTCATAGGCTACTTCAAAAGCTGTTGAAAACAGTCAAAACAGAAATTGAATACATGTGAATTAAGAATTTGCTTTTTTATATAAATCTGTGAATTTTTAAAAATAACATCTATTGGTTTATATGGAGGGACCTCGTTAAGCAATTTTCACTGGATGGAGTTTCAGCTTGAAAGAACAAAAATAGAAGGAAAGTGTGTAGGCTCTTTTAACCTTCCAGTATGGCCACACTTAGGAGGATGATCACCTGAGAATCTTAAGTTCTTTCCTGAAGACTCTGTAGAAGGACATTTTGATTACGAATCATTTCCGACATTCATCAAGTACTCAAATGTATGTTTTAATTGTGTCCGATGCATATTGCTTCTTTAATAAGGCACTAATCTTACTCTAAGCAAAGTGTACAGCAATTTTGAGATAAGAAAGAAGTTTCTGAGCTTTTATAAGGTGACTGCCAAGATCAGCACCTGTGGGGTGCTGGGTACATTACCCTTGAGTAGATGCCCTGAAATGACATTGTTTCTTCTTTCCTTTTATCCCAAAGGGTTTCATTCTTTAACTTTTTGTTTTTTTGAGTTGGAGTATCACTCTGTTACCCAGGCTGAAGTGCCGTGGTGTGATCATAGCTTACTGCAGCCTCAAACTCTTGGCTTCAAGTGATCCTCCCACCTCAGCCTCCTGAGTTGCTGGGAGCACAGTTGCTGTGAGTACTGGCTAATTGTTTTTGTTTTCACAGAGACGGGGTCTTGCTGTGTTGCCCAGGTTGGTCTCAAACTGCTGATCTTGAGTGACCCTTCACCCTTGGCCTCATAAAATATTGAGATTACAGGCATGAGCCACTGCACCTGACCAAGGGTTTCATTCTTAATGTCTAGCTTCTATCCTGGATTCTGGATCCTTTGAATAGACCCCACCTGTGAGAAGTTTCAGAACATCAGATGTATGCAAACTAAAACCCTAGATCCCAGTTTTACCTGCTAAATTGGCAAAGATTCTAAAATTTGTTAACATCCAGTGTTGGCCAAAGTTTCGCTAAAAAATGTGCCCTTGTAGACGATGTGGGAATAAAATGAGTATAGCTTTCGTGGACGGATTGGTAGCACATGCTTTGTCTCCACAATTCTGCTTCTAGTTCTTCATCCTACAACTATAGAAGTGAACAAAGATTTACATCTCACGTTTATTTTAAGAGTGTAAACATGGAAACATCATGCTGATCAGCAGGAGACTGGTGACATAAAGCATACTCATACAAAGGAATTCTAGGCAGCCATGAAAAAGGATGGCTAATTGGAATGTGTAGTCATTGAGGGGTCCCCAACACACAGTGCCAAGAGAAAAGCAAAGGGCAGATATAGTTTATTCCTCTTTGTATACAAAGGCACACATATGCATAGATATATGTAGAAAATTTCAGGGAGGATAGAGAAGAAATTGTAACAACTGGCCATCTTTCAGGTGTGGAAATGAGAATCTGTGGGGAGAGAAGGAAGAATTTGCATTTTATTTTATACCCTTTGTATGACTTTGTTTTTAAAAAAGATACCATAGTTGCGTATTATCTTACTATAATCAGGCTTGTTTAATCTTTTTTTTTTTTTTAAATGGAGTCTCGATCTATCATCACCCAGGCTGGAGCGCAGTAACTTCTACTCCCGGGTTTAAGCGATTCTCCTGCCCAGCCTTCAGAGTAGCTGAGATTATAGGCATTCTCCACCATGCCTGGCTAATTTTTGTATTTTTAGTAGAGATGGGGTTTCACCGTGTTGGCCAGGCTGGTCTGGAACTCCTGACCTCAAGCGATCTGCCCACCTCGGCTTCCCAAAGTGTTGGGATTACAGGCATGAGCCACTGTGCCCAGCCTATTTCTTTTTAATAAGCAAAAAATTCATCTGTGGCCATGACTCTACATTTCCTGAATTAATCCACACTATTTTTCGTTTACCACCTGGTCACCTCAGTCTCTCTGATAATCTCTTAAGCATGAGGGAGAAGTCTTAATTCTTAGCATTCCTATGCTCAGGTCTTTCCTGTCATATCAAAAGTATTACGTTATGTTCTGTGAAATTCTCTGGGCTCCAGACCTCTTCCTTCTTAGTGACGCTGTCCTGGTCCTCTGAACACTTTAGCTGCCGTGTCAACCTTCATGAATGCCATTGTATTCGTTTTCTATTGCTGTATAACAAATTGCCACAAGCTCAGAGGCTTGAAACACATGTTTTTTTTTTATGTCACAATTTCTGTGGTGAGGAATCCTGGCACAGCTTAGTAGGGTCTCTGTCTTAGGACCCACAACAAGCTGAATTAAAGGTGTTGTCTGGGGCTGGGATCTCATTGCAAGGCTCAGCCAGGGAAGGCTCAGGAGGCTGTTAGGAGAATTCAATTCCTTGCCTCCTGTTAAATTGAGGGCCTGTCCCTAGCTGGGTGAGGCCGTCTCAGTTCCTTTTCACATGGGCCTCCCAACGTGGCCCCCAACATACCCCTTGCTAATTTACCGAAGTCAGCAAATCAGAGAGTTGACCAGAAAGATGGATGTTCCAATTGTATATACTCTTGACAGTGACCATCTACCAGTTAGAAGCAAGACATGAGTCTCACCCACACTGAAGGGGAGAGGATTATGTAAGGGTATAAATAGCCAGAGGTGGGAATAATTGGGGGTCACCTTAGAAACAGCCACAGTCATGAAGTTGTATGATTGACATTTGGGTACCCTAAAAAGAATGCCATCAGGAAAGTCTAATAATCAAGGATGATTTTCCCTAAGGGTCTTTGCATCTCTTCACTTATTTACAACTTCCTTGGAGTGTTTCTGACCACTCTTCACCCACCCTGTGCTCACTCCTGTCTCCTTTTCTTCTGGGCTTCATCTGATGATGCCAACCTGTGTTGAAAGATTAATTCCAGCCTTTCCTCTTCCTGTCCTCCACCTGTATCCTGAGGGTTGGGGGAAGTGACCTGGGAGCAAGGAGAGTGGGGATGACATGGCAATTAGTGGGTAATCTGGACTCCTTCTGGCTCTGGGTCCCAGCCCAAGTGTCACCTCCCTGCCACCCAGGCTCAGCTCGCCAATGTACCCCTGCACTGCTACTCATTATATGTCATGGTTCCTCTTTTTTTTTTTTTTTTGAGATGGGAGTCTTGCTCTGTCACCAGGCTGGAGTGCAGTGGCTCAATCTCGGCTCACTGCAACCTCTGTCTCCTGGGTTCAGCCTCATGAGTAGCTGGGACTACAGGCACATGCCACCATGCCTGGCTAATTTTTGTATTTTTAGTAGAGACGGGGTTTCACCATGTTGGCCAGGCTGGTCTCGATCTCTTGATTTCTTGATCCACCTGCCTCGGCCTCCCAAAGTGCTGGGATTACAGGCATGAGCCACCGCACCTGGCCTCCGCTTTTCTTTTCTTATAAGAGCGATTGCCCTCTTTAGTTTCCTGGTGAACTTCCCTGGGAAGGTGGGTCTAGAACCCAGCGGGTGTTTCACAGAACATAACTGAACACTTTCACTATGACAGAGAAAACCATCACCCTCTGAAATTTATTTTCTTCTTTTTATCTGCTTTCCCCCTAGAGGGTAAAGATGCAGGGGTCTTGTTTTTCCTTGTCCACTCTGATATTTCCAGGACCTGGAATGGCTTCTAGCACATAGTAAACATTTAATAAGTACAGTGAAATAAATAATTGGATTAGTCATTGAGTAATCCATGTGCCCTGTGAATCCGGTAGGTGGAGGAAGCACCATTGCTGCCCTGGTCCTAACGGTCATTTCTCATAACTATTTCTTAGGTAGTTGTATAGCCATGAACCTAAAGCTTGCAATCCTAGTGTTATTGACTTTTGTCCTGCTAATATCTAAGCATTCCTTGTCCCTCCCTCTCTTCTCACTAATCCTTGAGGACTGCAATGGCTAGACTAAGACACGCTCCAGGAAATCAGCCCACAGGGTGCGATGGGATCCCGGAAGTGGCTTCCCATCTCCTGTCTCTGCATTGGTCAGTGGCTGGCAAATGTCTGACTGTAACTAAGAAACAGCTGCAAAATTTGGAGCCTGACAATTGCCCCTGTTTACTTGCATATTTGTTGCCACAGAGGGCGTGATTATAGACAGAAATTGAGACCGGCAGTCATGACACGTCAGCCTCGTAAGGTGCTCGGGGTGTGTCAGGCTGTGAGCGTGGGCTTCTTCTGTGGCAATGTCTCCCTTAATCCTCACAGCAGCCCTTCCTGGATGGGAGGTGGAGGTGGTTCCCACTGAGGCATCACTAATTCTAAAAACAACTACCTGGTCAAATGTAAATGCAATTTCTAAGCCAGCTTATTAGGCGAATGTCAGTGAAAATAATTTTAATAGCATTCTTGCATTAAGAAGAAGCCTTAATGAAAACACAATTTTAACATAATTAGATTGAAATAGTTCAGCCCTGCATACATAATCTGAAATGATCTTACTTAAGCTCACCTCGCACATTGACAAGTCGCTGTTGTAAGCTTTTAAGAAATGGATTTCTAATATTTGATTTTTCTTAGTGTTTATTCAAAATTTAATTTTACCATTAAAATTTGCATTATATGGCTCATTAAGGCAACACCTTTCTCATTACTGTAACAAGAAGACACGTTCAAACAAAGGCACTTCGTAGTGCTTAGGCCTTTCTGAAGGTCCACACCTCACAGGACTTCTTTGAGCTGGCCAGTGTTTTTCACCCTTAGTCATGGGTATCTTCTCTCTCAATGATAAGAACGGACATTTTCCATCAAATTTTAAGTCCTTAAAAGATAGCATATCTTCTCATTGACCCCCTTCTTTTTAGAGTCTATTTCTGAAAACCAATGCTTTCTTTCAGTAGCATGTCCCTGGTATCTCTTCTTCACTGTTTGTGGGTAGGCAGTGAGGGCAGAAGTTGGGGTGACAGTCTGCTAGAAGCCCTAAAAAAGGAGAGGGCATCACTGCCCAGTGCCATCCCCATGCGGATTGTCCCATAGTTCTGGGATGGCAAGTTCACAGCAGGGATATTTTTTCTACTGAACTGGTATGTCCCGATGGTTATGTACAGGGGGTAATTAGGTGCTGTTTTTGGTGAATGAAGCATTCCCATGGGCTTGGTGGGGCCTTGGAGACAGCATGTGCTGTGTGCTAGAACAGCCCGGAGTGAGAGGAAGCACAGGCTTGCATCTGCCTGTCCCACTTCTGGATCATGTCACATTGGGCTACTTTCCTCACTTCTTTGAACTCCAATTTCCTTATCTATGAATTGAGGGTAAAGGGAGGTGACAACCTCACAAGGTCTTTGGAGGCTTATTATTTAACGAACAAATTCATACATAATACCCTCTCTGACAGAAGGTAAGAAATCAAGTTGTAGTTCTTCTGGTCTCACCCTCAGGATCTCCCACTGATTTCTAAGGTAGACCAGTGTCTCCCCAGGACTCGTACAAAGGTGGAAATCTGTTAGCAAGGTAAAGGCACGGGGACATTGTCCAATGTGTGGCAAATCACCACGTCTGCCACAACATGAGACACCAGAAGAGAGGAGAAGAACCCATGCAGAGAGAAGCCTCATCCAAGGAACTGAAGAAAATCCTCAAAGTGAGCCCTGCCGGCCACTGCTTCTCACTTGTGTTTAAGAGAACTCCTGTTTTCTGTTCTACCCACCCCCTGCCCAATCTTCCTTTTTTCCCAATGTTCATTTTTACTAAACACCATCTCCACTCATGCAGGGGCTTAGACCCCAAACTCGAGTTTCATTCTCACTTTCCCACATAGTCTATGTCCAATCCACAAGCAAGAGTTGTTGACACAAACCTCACACCCCTCTCATCCCCTCCACTAACGCCCTAATGGTCCAAACTGTCTATTATCTCTTTGCAGGTCTTGGGACCACTGGAGCGGCTAAGTGAACGTTCTTCTTCTATGCCTCCCCCGAATCCATGGCAGACAGACAAATCTTTAAAACTGTAAATCTGATCATATTACTTCCATCCTTAAAGCTCTCCCATAACTTCCCATTGAAGAAAACGAAATCTCTGCAGAAATAGAAACTCTGGAGAAATACAGATGGACTACAATCCTCAACCCTTAAATTATACTGAAGAGGGAGGACACTTAGGATTCAAATAAAATGAGAAGGAAGTCAGCGACAGTGTAGTCACAGTAGGCCAGAGCAGAAAGTCCAGACAGAACCACTCACTCATGAGCACGATGAAAAGTGGAAAAGCGACTATGCAAATCAACTTCAGCAAAAAGGAAGAGACATGGTGTGCTCTGTCCAATAGGATGATTCCAGCTGCCATGACCAGAACATCTGGCGAGCAATGTCTTAGATAAACAAGGATTATCTTTGCTCATGTAACAAGTCTGGAGGTGGGTAGCTATGTGTCTTGGTTGGGGCTGATTGGAGTCAGTGCTCTGGGTCAGGAGCTCTGCAGTTCTCTCAGAACTGGCCACCTGATCCCTAAATGACTGCGGTAGCTCAGTGCATCACATCCCCATGGCACAGTCACTGGCAGGGGTAGGGGTCATGTGGGACTGCACTCCTCTGCTCACTTCCTGTTCTCCTATTGCAGAGAATCAGTCATTCCCAGAATCTTCCCAGCAGAGCTCAGAATTTACCTTAAGCCACTTTGGCCAGGACTGTGTCACAAATCACTACAGCCCACTGGTTTGGCACATCTTGTCTGAGATTAAGAATCTCCCCTCCAGACCCGAATAAGATTGGGATTCTGTAAGTTAAAATGGGGGGTATATTGCCCAAATAAGTGGGCCACCACAATTACTGTGCCATGTGCAGAAAAGGGAAAGGAAGTAGCCAGACGGGAAAAGGAATAAGGCAGGGAGCGGAAGAAAGTTCCCCACAGGTGAAGGCTTCATGTTATTGGGGCACTGATGAAGAACATGAACTAAGGAAAAAGAACGTGTCACTCAATACCTTAATGCAATGTGTGATTCTAGGCTAGCTCCCGGACAGAAAAAGGACGTTGGTGAGATAAGTGGTAAGACTGGAGTAGACCCAAAGGCTGGTTCACAGGGCTGCATTACTATTAATTTTCTGGTTTTGATACCTGCACTGTGATTATGTCAGATATTGTCTTTTGAGGAGGTTGAGTGCAAGACATATGAAAGTTCTTTGTACTATTTTTATAACTTTTTAATTAATTTGAAATTATTTCAAAGTGAAAATGGAAAAATAACAAATCTCAAAACCAAAACATTGACAAACTTGTATGAAATAGTTTTTTAAAGCTAAAAGCATAAATTGAGGAACGACTTCCATCTGTAACTTATAAATATAACAGGAATTACCAAGAATATACCTGACAGGGCTAAAAGCTGTGTAAGTGACCCAGAAAAAAAGCCTGAGATAATGACAATTAACTATAATTAGACAATTACTGGAAACATCATAGATGTAGAAGGCAAATAACTTAGGTTTAAACACTTTGTTTGCTTCTGTCCTCATGTTTCACAGCTAGAGTCAGATATTGTCAAAAGTTGAAACGTATCCTCAGTAAAAATGACTGTAATTTTATAAAGGTTTTTCTTCTTTCCTTTTCTTTGTTTGCTTTTCTCTCTCTCTTTTTTCTTTTTCTTTTTTTGGAGATGGGGTCTTGCTGTGTTGCCCAGGCTAGAGTGCAGTGGCTATTCTCCAGCACGATCATAGCACACTGCAGCCTCAAGGTTCTGGCCTCAAGGGATCCTCCTGCCTCAACCTCCTGGGTAGTTGAGACTACAGGTGCACTGCACCACACCAAACTTTCATAAAGCGTTTCGTTTTTTTCTTTTTGAGAAAGAATCTCACTTTGTCTTCCAGGCTGGAGTGCAGTGGTGTGATCTCCATTCAATGCAACCTTTGCCTCCTGAGCTCAAGTGATCTTTCCACCTTAGCCTCCCAGGTAGCTGGGACTACAGGCTTGCACCACCACGCCTGACTAATTTTTTTGTATTTTTTGTAGAAACAGGGTTTTTCCATGCTGCCCAGGCTTGTCTCGAACTCCTGAGCTCGAGCAATCCACCCACCCTGGCCTCCCAAAGTGGTGGGTTTACAAGTGTCAATCACCACACCTAGCCTCATAAAGGTTTTTTACAATTTTATTTTAACTTTAAAGAATTGTTTAGAAATTATTACTTCCTGCAGTGGGAAAATATTATCTGAATTCTAGCGGTGTCTCATGTCTTACTTCAACACGTTTTTCTTTTGTTAAAGTAAAAATACTTTAGTTAGTTCCGTTAAAACGGTGTAAATACGGTGATGCAGTTTTCTGAGATCATCTGTGTAGCTCTATCTAGCTGTCTTTCTGTTTATCTGCCTATCTATTTGTCTATCTTTCTGTCTGTGTATATGCAAACGTGGATGTTTTACACAGTATTTACAGACCTCTAACACTGGTTGTTTCAGTTTACATAATTTTGGGTGATTTCTCTTGCTTTCTTTACACTGCTCTGAATTTTTAAAATTCAGACGTTTTCAAGGGAGTATGTGTTTTATTATTTTAAAAAGCTAAAAGAGCAGATGATTTGAAAAACAACATAACTTACATAGATTGAGATGGGATCAATAACGTCGTGTGTTGCATGTTTCACTGTGAATAAAACCAGCATTCAAAACAGTGATTGCTCCTCCCGTTCCCTGCCTGGAATGCCTTCTCATTGCTTCTCTTCTCATCCTGTCTCACTTTCCTCTTCGTTTATTCTCCTTTCTTTTAAGACCCAGTT
Organism: Aotus nancymaae; assembly: GCF_030222135.1. Taxonomy (NCBI): domain Eukaryota; kingdom Metazoa; phylum Chordata; class Mammalia; order Primates; family Aotidae; genus Aotus; species Aotus nancymaae. The sequence continues at coordinate 3,213,025 of NW_026988412.1, read as the reverse complement.
TGGGCAAAGATCACTTTCTCTAACTTCTGCGACACTTCATCCTATTACCGATCTGTGTGGTTGAGGCAGAATATGTCTATGATCCATCTAGGGTGGCCAGGCTTGTCTGTTTCAATCTTCATGCCCATTGCAATGCTTCATGCATGTTATAAGATTAAAAAATTATAAACCCTGGGTTTGAGCAGGTTAGCAGAAGGCAGGGGAACGTCACTGAGTGGGGAAGGTGATGGAGATATGAGTTTGACTAGAAATACCAGTAAATATAAACACTTGGAGTTTATGGAATGCCTGTGGCAGAAGGCGCCTTACATGCCGAGAGGCAATCACTCCAAGCCTGCAGTACGTAACAACTAGCTATGATTAATATCTTAAGAGAGATTTTCAGCCCCCAAATTAATACCACTGACTGGTTCTTAATTGTTCTATGGTTTCTTTCCTTCAGGTTAAATTTCTTAATTCTTCTGTACCCTTGTTTCTCCAGTTGTAAACTTAAGATGATGACGTCTTCTGTAGATATCAGTTGCCAAGTGTGCACAAATAACCTGTACCAGGAAGCTGAAGTCTGCTCCCAGGCCACTCAGCTGATACCTGATCGGGATGCTGACCTCCTCTGTAGAGTTCTGTTTCCTTATCTCTGCGCTGGGCACCCCCGAGTTGGCCTTCCTCTACAGGGCTGCTTCTTGGCACAGCTCCTGGCCAATGATAAAGGACTTGACAAACACGACGTGCTGAATCATATCTGCTGGGGGAGGGTGAGCCAGAGGCGAGGCATAGATATGGAGAAGGATGGCGACATATTTCTGATACCTACTGTGGGCGCCTATGAGCAGAAGTCTTTCCTGAATGTAGTTATGCAGCACCACACAGTAACAATATTCATCATCATCATCATCATCATCATCATCATCATCACAGCTAGCACTGACCTGGGGGCTTTCTCTGTCCCAGGTAGGGGAATGCTTGGCGGATTTGACACCTTAAGCAGGTTGTGTTTTAGTGACTCGCTTTATGATGCAATTATTTTCAGTAACAATCATGAAATAAAGCAAGTAGTAATAGTGGACAGAAAGGAAACATGAACGTGGAACACTTTTTAATGAACTTTGCATATAATCATGCCAACAAATAACAATGAAGGGCAAAAAAGTGAATGAGAAATAGATTAATTCTTTTAAGTAGAGTTAATGTATATTTTGGAAAAAAATATTAAAAAATGGAAGTTTTGTAGAATGGAATCATTCTCTGCAAGTTTCAGAGAATGATTTGTGCAAACATGACAACATTGAAGTAATTTAATTTCTGTTTTTTCAGCTTTACAATCAGTTTGTCATAATTTCTCCTGTCCCCAAACCACCGTTCAAATGCGAGGGTCAGAGACTCCAATTGCACCCAAAGCAACTCAGAAAATTCTGAACCTTCACGATCTTACTGTAGAAATCAGTGCACATAGCTAAGTCCATGTATGTTATATCCATGGCTGACTGTATAATTGGCTGTCTCATGTAAATAAAATGTTTACTAAAGGATGGGTAATAAAAATGTGCTAATTTGAAGTTTACTTAAGTATTATGCTATTAAAACTCAACAGTAATCACAGTAATTGTTTAGAACTTTTTTAGATCAGCAATTCTTTCCCCCTAGGTAGGCATATTTTATCATATTGAACATCTGGAATGTTCAATGCATGATGCTAATAAACTTTGAGTTCTTTTTGCTTTTAGATTTTGTATGGACCATGAATCCCCTGATTGCTGACTCCCTGGTCCCAGCACTGTGCTGAGTGCATTGCACTCAATGACTTGATTTTCACAGCTGCTATTATTCCCAGCTGATAGAAGAAGTCCAGAGATGGCAGTTAACTTGTCCAAAGTCACACAGTGAGTGGTTTGTCATTATGGATTTGAATCTAGGCAGTCTCTGAGATTGCATTTATGACCAGAAGGGCTATATACTGTCTCAAAACAAAACAAAACAAAAACCATCACACACTCTGGTTATATGGAAGTAACTCACGTTTTCATTGTTGTCTATGTAGCTTTTTTCCTTCCCTTTTCTTCCCCCTTTGTTAGCTCAGAATGCATTTGAGGGAAGCACAAATGATTTGAATTGCTGGTGTACATGGAGTTACTACAGCAGCTGAGATTTATAACTCTCAAAGCTCAGAAGATAATTGAGAAAATTCCTTCGGATAAAGAACCTAAGTGTACCAACTAGAATGTTTGAGAAGACACACTTTAATAAATAACCTGAATATATAAGCCAAACGGTTGCAAGGACTGAAAAAATATTTTAAATCGTTTCTCTGAAAAGACTATTAAAAACACAGAAAATAGAATACTAAGAGGAGAATTCCAGAAAAGCTCAGCAGGACAACTTAGCAAAACAACATATCAATGACTACTTTTGACAGTCTGTGGAAGTCTTTTGCCAGTAAGGGAAGACACTGAGTTGCCCATGATGGTTTTGTTTTCACTCCTGTAACCTAGTCATTAAAACCTCCCATGGAACCTTTGCTCGGTGGCACCTCCAGCTGGAATAAGACAATGGTCTTCTTGTCCATCACCTACACATGCCAATGGTTGAGAGCTATAAATCAGGAAGTTCAGAAAAATTGCTCTTTCCTTGATGTCATCCCAAACGTATCCATCATACAAATGAAATTAGCTTCCTGTAATTTAGTACTCCTGTCCATATACCTCAAGACAAGCTTCTTTCAAGATGGCATTCCCAAAGAATAAAAATTAGAAGATCAAGAGAGAACAGATCCAGTTTTGCCTAAGTCTCTTTACATCATCACTATTGTCTGTTGACCAAGTGTTCAACTGTTCTTTCTAGTTTATATTTTTAAGGCACCTGAAGAGCTAATATAGCTGGTTGATTCTGGCGTTCATATAATATCCCACAAATGCATGAGACGGATTGAGTAAGTATAGCTACATATCAATTAGTACAAAATCACTAATGTTTGGGTGCATTTTATTCAATTTATTCTCAACTATTCTGATACAAAACAATTTTTTTTTAATTCAGTGAAAAATGTTAGGTTCCCCAGTCCTATAAAATAATCGGCTAACTTCATTTCCCTGTTCAATGGTTTTCCTGGGTTCTGTAGAGAGCTACAGCATGGACTTGTCAGCAAAGGTGACACGTGCCTGAGACCTGGAGCCACTGGGCACATGAGAGAATTATCTTTCATGTCTGCAGCTTCAACAGGCCTGTTCTGCCTCCCAAGCAAAAAAGAGGAAGGACACGCAAGTGAGGCATCTAAGGCTTTGTTCAGAGTTCTTTGACAGGTGTAATTTTTTACCTGTTAGTTTTTTGCAACAAGTGCCAAGTTCTGGCTTGGGTTAAACATAGCATCTAGGTAGTAGGAACACAAGAAAAAGGATGAGAAAAAGATAAGGGCACAGCCAAGAGCTAGGGTTTATCCTGAATCAATTTTTAAAATTAAAATTAAAAATTTTAAACTATAAAATCAATTTTTAAAGTGCTTGTTGGTGAATTAACGTGCGTGTGTGTGTGTGTGTGTGTGTGTGTTGGTCTGTCTGAATTTCAACAAAAGCACAAAGTATTAGGTTTTTCTTTATTTCCACTAAAAACAAAACAATAAGGAATTGACAAATCATTTCTCAAAGGATTAAGGTTAAACGCAGAGAGGTCATCCTAACAGTGGTGATGGGCAGACCCTGGGGATGGTTACCTAGGAGAGTTGGGGAATTTCTCTTCCTGGGGTGACTTTGGGGAGGAGGATGGGGAGGGAGGGACTCACCTCTAGATGGTTTTGGGGGCAGTCTTGGCCTTGGAGGTATGACGTGTTCAATCTTCCAAGATCCATTCCGTCTTAGGATTCCGGGGTAATAAAGACCGAACAAACTGCTGGTGTCAAGATAGGTCACATTTTGTCTCAACTTTCTCAACAAGAGTGTTTACATTTCCAGAAGACCTCTGGCTGATATTGTGATCAGGGCAGGGTTGAAGCAATATAAAGTTCTATTCAAATGATGTTGCATTTAGTATTCATCTAGTGTCATTCTTCAGAGAAGCACATTTTGCCCTTCAAAAGAAACTCATTCATCTTGACAACGTTCTTCGTCAGCAGGTATTATTATGATAATACCTTCAGTTTATTTAGCATCTCTTACCCCCTTTTCAGGCGAGGTCAAAGCCAGTCAGCCAGTCAGTCAACAACATTGATTGAAGTCTCTTAGTGTGTAGAGCTGTGTATTAAATCACCGTCGAACACCAGCTAGCCCAGTCCTCACCGCATACAGAGCACACCTTTGAGGCTGGCAGGCTGCGGGCTGACTCTCTCCCGGAGAGGCGCTGCACCCCAGCCTGCTGGAGCCTCAGTCATTAGCTGGTATTTACTCACATTTAGCTTGGGTCGCAGAAAACCTCTCTACATACAAACTTTTGGAGATTTCTCCTCTGCAGATTCTGTCTGGGCCTGACAAGCCACAAGCATCCTCTCCAGGGTTCAGGCAGCTTAAGCTGCCCATGCAGTTAAAAGCAGGAAGCACACCGTTGCCCAGAAATGGAAAGAGCAGGCTGACAAACAAAATTAGCTGAACTTTTTTAACCTAACGAAAAGAGGAGGTGGTTTTTCTGAGAGGCGGTGAGCGCAGGTCCTTTCCTCCAACCTGTTTGCCGTCCGGGTTGGAGTGTACCATGGACTGGCCCAGCTGCTCAATTCCCTGCATCTTACACAGGACAGCAGGCAAGGGCCCAGGTGGGAAGGAAACATACGCTCAAATGACACAGGAAATACGAACTGATTGTCCAAAAATTAGAATATAGAGCTAGGCAAAAAGAAAAAGTAATTAAGTGTCCCCAGTAATGACACATCCCTAGGTGCCATCCCCTCTCTTTGAGATGAATGTCCATTCAAGCCATTGTCCTGTGTGTTTCTTTGTGTAACTGAAACTACATTATTCAAAATAGGACTATTTTACATACATGTCATCACATGAAGCGAATTGTCCCCTTTTAGAGTGCCCTTTGAACTTCTATGTTTTCCCACATATGCCATGCACAGCACGCCTGTTAGATTTCCAAAACTGCTCTCTGAGAAACACTGGTGTTTACTTAAGAGACCCTCAAGTAACAAGTTGAAAAAATCCAGTTTTACAAAATGTAGGGCACACTGCTCATGCGGCACTTCCAGCCACACTTTAGTAACTTAATCTAGTCCGTGGCCATTGCTGACTGTTAAGGACTATGGAGCATGTCGCTTTTGATTAAGTGACAATGTGTACAGATAAGAATTAGATTCAGTTACTAAGGAAGGCCAGGAAATGAATATTAGAGACAAATATTCGAGAAATAACCTACAGTCTCTGCCTCACTGGATGTCTGAAAGTTTAAGAAATTTTAAGTTAGAATATCACTTAATATTGGTCCTAGGGAATTTGATCTAACGATCACTGTTAACTGAAATCTATAGAAAATACCGAGACCTCATTTTAATGAATTTAAATTTATTTTTCTGTCCTCCACTAACAGGCTGATCCAGGATGGTGGTGCTCCAGCTCTGTGCCTCTGGATTTGAAAGCTTGCAGTGTAGGAGACTCCATGGAGGACGGAGAGGGAGCTGTGAGCTCCAGGCTGGGGCCGTCCGGCATGAGAGCCTAAGTTGGTCTCATGTAAACTTGGCCACCTATGAATTCCCCTCTATCTTTGGCACCAGAACATGGCGAGAAAAAAAGTAGTTCCTAGAAATAGTTTTGCCCAAATAAAAACAACATGCAAATAGTTTTCAGTGTTCATTAACATTAACCTAGCTTCTCCAGTTTGGGATATTTGGAACTTAATGTGGAGTATTAATAACTTCAACTTTTATTCATTCTACACGTGATTTTACTTTTATATTTAGCTCTCTCTTTCACATGATGAAAATCCTGGGCTCACTTCATTTATTTATTTATTTGTTCATTCATTCGACAGGCATTTGTATTGAGTACTTTCTATGGGTTGCAGGTTGGCTTCTTCAGGAAAGAGATGTGAGGTAGAGTTTATGAGGAATGGTGTTTATTTTATTTTATTATTATTATTATTTTTTGAGACGGAGTTTCGCTCTTGTTACCCAGGCTGGAGTGCAATGGCGCGATCTCCGCTCACTGCAACCTCTGCCTCCTGGGTTCAGGCAATTCTCCTGCCTCAGCCTCCTGAGTAGCTGGGATTACAGGCACGTGCCACCATGCCCAGCTAATTTTTTGGATTTTTAGTAGAGACGTGGTTTCACCTTGTTGACCAGGATGATCTCGATCTCTTGACCTTGTGATCCACCCGCCTCGGCCTCCCAAAGTGCTGGGATTACAGGCGTGAGCCACCGCGCCAGGCCCCGAGGAATGGTGTTTATTAAGGAGCACTTTCAGGGCCAGTGCTGTTTGGAGGGGAGGAGAAGGAAGCAGGAGCAGGCAGAGGAAGCAGCTGGAGGTATAACGACCTTTTGAATTGCTCCGATCAAGATGCCCAGGCCTCTGTGCCCCTACCACCATCAGTCCTGGGATGTGGATCTCCCTGGCCATGACCTTGGATGAGGCAGCTATCTGCAGGAAAGGCACCCCTGAATGGCCCAGCAACTGTAGACTGCCTGTGGCCAGCACTTCCAGCAGCCAGGCAACAAAACCTTTGCTGAAGAGGGATCGGGCAGAGCATCCACCCCAAAGGTCCACTTAGGGTTTCATGGCAGTGTTTGTTATAGAGGCGTAGCTAACCACATGCACTAACATGCAGTGCATTTCTCTTTCACATCACAGCCCCTGTGGGACTCTCCTAGGGGTCCAGGGTTCTTTCCATCTTGTTCCTCTGCTTCCTGCAAGGGCATCGTCAACAGCTCCATGGCCAAGGCTCGATGGCTGCTGTGGTCAGGCTTCAGACAGTGGGAGAGGGAGAGCGTACAGAGGCGCATGCCATTGTCCCAAGGCCTGCTCCTGAAGCTGCGTACTTCACCTCCACTCACATTCCACTCAGAACGTGTGGTCAAGTGGCTGCACCTAACTGCAAGGGAGTCTGGGAGGTGTAACCCATGTGACCAGTTCCAGATCCCTTACTGTGGAGGAAGGGATAAATGGATTACAGCAGGAAATAGCCTTCTTTGTTACAGTGGGCTCGCAATTCTACTCCATGATGGCCTCTGCACACATTTTGCATGTACGCCATAGAGATTTCCGTCTCACAGACTGTACGCTCCTTGCACGTCACACGCCTTATGTATCTCTGCCTCCATCAAACAAGCGGCACAGTGATATGGCGCTATTCTGTACCTGGAGTCTTGCCTACATCCAGTATTACATTGTTTGCATCTTGGTAAGAACCGTAGAGGTTTAATCGTGCCCTTGTCTAGTCCCACCCTCAGAGCTTCTGATTTCATTGGTCTGGGTTGTAGCCTAGGTAATTGGGTTTTTAAAATCTTTCCAAGTGATTCTCTTATGCCATCAAAGTTATTAATGGCTGGTTAATAGGGAAAATGGGCCGGGTGCAGTGGCTCACAACTGTAATCCCAGTGCTTTTGGAGGTGGAGGCAGGAGGATCATTTGAGACCAGGAGGTTAAGACCAGGCTAGTCAACATAGTGAGACCCCTATCTCTACAAAGGATTTTTAAATTAGCTGGGCGTGGTGTTGCATACCTGTAGCCCCAGCTACTCTGGAGGCTGAGGCAGAAGGATTGCTTGAGCCCAGGTGTTCAGAGCTACAGTGAACTATGATGGGGCCACTGCACTCCAGCCTGGGTAACAGAGAGAGACTCCATCCCCCTCCCCCCAAAAAAAGAAAGAAAATAAAAAAGGAACTTCTAGATCAATTAGCGGTGTGTGTGTGTGTGTATGTGTGTGTGTGTGTGTGTGTAAGTGACTAAATTCTCCTCATATTTTGGTTCAAGCAGATGAAGGAAATTAACGGCTCATGTGACTGAAACTTCCAGGGAGGTAGAGCTGGCTTTAGGTATGGCTTGATTCAGCAACTGAGATAAAGTCTCCAGAACATGGTCTGTCTTCCTCAGTCTGTGTCTTTCTCCTGTCCGTGCCCTCCCTTCCTACTTCCCTGTCTCTGCTGCACCTCCTCATGTCTTCCCCAACTCAATTTGACTAGGATGCTAAGATGCTATCCAGAAAATTATTTCCGATCAGCAAGTCCAGCAGAAAAATAGGCTTCCTTTTTCCTTTCTGGTTTACTGTTTTTAATCAGATATGTCATATGTACAAAAGGATTATGTCATGTCAACATATGTTTAAAAGAATGACAGTGAAAACAAGTCCTGTCTATCCACCACGTAGGTTAAGACACAGAGCATCGTCCCACTTTAGAGATCCCCAGTGCACCCTCCCAGCCCAAGGTGCTACAGAAATGTCACTCATTCATCACTCAGTTTTGTGCTGTTTCTGACCTTATCTAAATGAACTCATGCCATGTATATTTTTCTGTAAGTGACTAACACAATGTGGTGGTTCTCAAATTCACCTGCATTGATGTGTCTGTGTTTTATTTTCATTGCTGTTTAGTATTACATGCCTTAATTCATGTATTTTTCTATTTTATGGACATTTGTGTTTCTGTTTTTTTGTTGTTATGATAATGATTGCTACTAAAAACATTATTCCATGAGTTTCTCCAGGGTACTTAAATAGGAGATAATTTGCTGGGATGAAGGATATGAACATCTTCAACAGTTTTAGGGTCTGAGAATTAGCCAAACATCATCCAGATATACTAATCTCATCAGTTTACATTCCCACCAGCAGAACGTGTGAGAGCCCCTGCTCCTCCTCGCTGCCAAGACTTGGAAATCTCAGACCTTTAAATATTTCCCTATCTGTTGTGTTTAAATCTTATCTTATCGTGGTTTTAACTTTATCTTCCTCCTCCTCCTCCTCATTCTTATTATTACTATTAGAGACAGAGTTTTGCTCTTTTGCTCAGGCTAGAATGCAGTGGCATGATCACAGCTCAGCTCACTGCAGCTTCCATCTCCTGGGCTCCAGTGATCCTCCTGCTTCAGCCTCCTGAGGGACAAGGACTATAGGTGTGAGCCATCATGCATGGCTAATTTTTAAATTTTTTTGTAGAGATGAAATCTCCTATGTTGAGCAGACTGGTCTTGAACTCCTGGCCTCAAGCAATCCTCCTGCCTTGGCCTCCTAAAGTGCTGGAATTGCAGGCATGAGCCATAGTACCCGACCATATTATTAATTAAAGGATTTTTTTCTTTAGTATGCTTATTTTTTTTCTATTTCTTTTGAGAAAAGTCTGTTCATGTCTTTAGCCTTCTTTTTTATTGAGTTGTGCTCTATTAATTTATATATTCTGAATGCTCTCCTTTTGTCTGTTAAATATGTTGCGAGGATCTTCTCTCAGTTGGAAGGTTTTCTTTTGCTGTCTTTGACATGTACTCAAATTCATCAAACTTTATTTTGATAATTTATACTTTTTATCAGTTTCAGTAATCCCATAGTGTGTGCTTATATCTTTTTCTATAGCTTCTTACCAATAATTTTAAAGTTTTATTATTTTCATGTAGGTATTTAATTCAAGTATAATTTACAAGTGGTACGTGGAAGGGAACAATTTATTTGGCGTAAATGCATACACAATTTTCCCAACCCATTTATTGAGTGGTCCTGTGGTGAGTGACCTTGATCTTCATTGTCTGTAAATGAGGGTGATAACAGAAACGATCTGTGTTTGTTTTTCAGTGCCATGTAACCAATACTCCCAAAATTTGCAACTTAAAATAATATGTATTATCTCACAGATTCTGTGGGTTAGGGATTTGGCTGTCTCTGGACAATGGTATCTCACAAGGCAGCAAGCAAGGTCCTGATGGGTCTGTGGTGTCATCTGAAGAGTCAGTTGGAGAGGATCCTCTTCTTCGCTTACTCATGTGGTTATTGGCAGGATTTAGTTCTTACAGGCAGTCAGGCTAAAAGCCTGTTTCTCACTAGCTGTTGGCCAGAAGTCTTGCTTAGTTATTTGCTACCCAGGCCTCGCTGTAGGGCAACTCACAACATAGTAGCTGGCTTCCCTGAAAGTGAGCGAACAAGAGCGTGAAAGAGGCATCTCAGGCATCATCTGTAAACCTTTTATAGCCTCATCTTGAAAGCGATATCCCAGGGCCGGGCACAGTGGCTCATACCTGTAATCCCAGCCTTTTGGGAGGCCAAGGCAGGTGGATTACTTGAGTCCAGAAGTTTGACATTGGCCTTGACAACATAGTTAGACACCTTCTTTACAAAAAAATTTTTAAAAAATTAGCTGGGCATGGTGGCACACTCCTGTGGTCTCAACTGCTCAGGAGGCTGAGGCAAAAGGATCGCTTGAGCCTCGGTGGTTGAGACTGCAGTGAGCCATGATTGTGCCACTGCACTCCAGCCTGGGTGACAGTAAGACCTTGTCTCAAAAAGCAAATGACAACAACAACGAAACATTCCGTCACGGACCAGTGTTACAAACATCCTGTAACTGGAGTTCGAATTTTTTACTTTAGAAAAAAAGCTCCAGACTCTATCTCAAAAAAAAGGGGGGCGGGGGAAAAGAAAAGAAAGGAAGAGACACATTTCACATTCCATTGCTTCTGCTACTCTCTATTTCTTAGAGGTTATATGCTCTTCCTGATCAGTCCAGCCCCCATTCAAGGAGTGAGGGTTATACAGGGTGTGACTGTCAGGAGATGGGAATCAAAGGGAGCCTCCTTAGAGGCTGCCTTCCATACCAGTTCATGGAGAATTCTGTGAGAATTCAATGACGTTCTATGAGGAAAGTCCCGAGACATCCGTGGACCATAGAGGAGCTTAAGTCAGCATTTGCTGCTAGCATTTTGAGTATCATCTTGTTGGCTCCCGTTTCACATACCAGGTTTCCATATATGTGTGGCCAGTGTCTTGGCTCCATTAGACCTAGTTGTCTATTTTTCTATTTCCGTAGTGTGATGATTAATTTTATATGTCAACTTAGCTGGGATAAGGGGTGCCTGGATAGTTGGTAAAGTATCTCTGGGAGTATTGGAGGCTGTTTGCAAAAGAGATGCCCATTTCAGTTGGTAAACTGAGTCAAGAAGCTGGCCCTCCCCAGTGTGAGCAGTCATTGCCCAATCCCTCCAGGGCTGGGACAGAACAACATGGTGGAGGAAGGGAGAATTCATCCTCTTCTGGATCTGGGACATCCATTTCTCCTGGTCTTGGCCATTGGAGCTCCTGGTTCTGATATATGTGGCAATATTTGGAATTTTGATTTAGTTTTCTCTGTGACATTAAAGTCCCGATAGCTGGTAAGGCAAGCCTTCCAGCATCCATCTTGGCCTTGCTATTTCTTCTCATGAGATTTTGGCTAATCCTGGCTCCTTGGTCCTCTGTTTAAATGTTGGAGTCTGACTGCCTGCAACCCACATTGGGGTCACATTCCTATGCCTTAAGGAGAGGAGATGCTGGGTGCAAAGATGACACCAGCTGCTCTGCTGGAAACATGGGGTGGCTCTGCTGACAGAGGGCAGAGTGAAAGGGCGTGAGGCACACTTTCCAGCCCCCAACACTAATAGACCCCCGGGAGCTATGGCAGCTGAGGGTTCAGGCACCTCAGCCTTGTTTCCCAGCAAAGCGGTGATGGAGAATGTGTCGGGGCCAGTGTCTGGGGGTGGAGGCTGGTGCACAGTGTTAGCACTGTGCTGTTTTGAGGCCTCCTCTGGCATTGTCTCCTGCTTGCTCCTTGTCCCACTGCCCAGTATTGCTGGGGCAGAACGATTGGGTGAGTGGAAAAGGTTGAAAGAAAAACCGCTGGGGCATAAACTGGATCTAAAATTGCCGTGAATTTTAAAATTCAAAAATCTGAAATTGCTATAGATTCAATTGAACAAGCAGAATGTAGAACTTCCTCTCACATTTTCCTTTCCACATTAAAAATCGACCTTGAGGAGAACTGCAGTTTTTCCCTGTTCACAGTCACAATGCAGCTGGGGAGCAGAAGGGTTGTTTGCATCTCTTTTCAAATGTTTCTGATAAAACACAAATAGGAAAGCCATTGACGCGGGGCCTCAGATCTTTTTTGGAGGAATATAAAACTTCAAATAAATGCAGAGCTATTTTGGGGAATCTGAGATTTTCAACAGGTGCGTGTACCTTCTATGAGGAACTGCGTGGAGATTCGTGATGGAGGGGGCGGCGTCCCCCAGTGGTCTGGCATCAGGAAATGCTTTGGAAAGAAGAGATGCTCTTCATTTTGCACAGCGTCTTCCTGGGCTGTGAAGCCAGCTGCATAGTCCTAACGATGTATGAGAAGGCATGATAGGGAATTACCACAATTACACGGGGTAATATTTACTCAGCTATTTGAAGAACTCCAGAGCTGAGTCTTTGCTAATTAGATTCGTCACCTAATGGCTATTCTTAATTCATGAAAAACATTTTCAGAGGATTTAATGATCTGGATCAAGCGGAAGTGTGGTGTGTTGAGCACACATTTAAAAGACTCCTCAAAAATTACAGGGGCCAGACCTGGGAGATTTTATCACCCGAAACCTATTTGGCCTTTTTTGAAGTCAGAACTATTCCCTCAACTTCTGTAATGCTGCCCTACCAAGTAATAGAGACTCTTCTTGATAAACATGATTTGGGGGAAAAAAGCAGAACAGAAAACTTTATTTATTATTTTATAGTTACATGGCATTATACCAGACCAAATAATTCTCCCTTAATTAGGTTTGCTGGAGAAAAACAAAGAAAAGAGAGGGATTAGAGAAGAGAGAAATTTTTATACCTAATTTTAAAATTTTATTAAGGCAGATTTCCCCTTGAGCTGTTAGAAACCTAACTGTCTTTGTTCTTACAGGGATTAATAAAGAAACCAGGGAATTTCAGACAAACACAAAAATGTCCCAGCCTCCTGATGGAGGGAGGTCAACAGTTGTGTCTTGTGGTAGCTGAATCTGCAATGGCTGGGCGGAGACAGATGTGGAGGCTCTGCTCCGTCAGGTCAATGACCAAAGGCTACATCTGATGGCATCCTCATGGTCTGCAGAGGAGACAGCATTCCTGTGTACATCCATGTTAAAAGGAACCCAGAGAAATGGGCTTTAATTCGAGCAGAAGAGCTTTCATAGGGATAAACCTTTGCATTGGTTCAGGGATGGGACAAAAAGATGGGTAGGCAGCGAAACCATAGTGATTAATAATGTGGTGTGGGGCTCTCCATCCAATTGTCTGGACGTCCTCAGGAAGGGGACAGCATGTATCCAGGTGCCCCATGGCTTGTCCTGGATGAGGTAGCAGGGCTAGTCCTGCTGGTTTCTCCTGTTTTTTACCAGATCGTTTCACTGCATGAAGCATCTAAGGATGCACTGTGTGGATGGATGGCACGTGCTCCGTGCTCCTTATTGATTTCACTTTTGGAAATGGTCAAATTTTTCTGTCTCTTAACCTTCTAAATACCATCAGTCTCCCACTTCTTATGCACTCATAAAATGTGTCACCCAAGGCATTTCTATGCTAATGCAGTTGTTAATGGTGCTAGACAGGAAATAGTTCCCTCTCCTTCACAGACAATTTAGAGCTCCCCCAAGATAAACACACACACACACACACAAATATATTTATTTTATACATATGCAGGTACCTATGTGTGTATATATGGTTTTTGATTTCTAGGACTGATGGGCTTATAGTTAGTAGACAGTAATTTAAGAGCCAATTGGGCTAAATATTATGATGGTCAATTCAAGTTTTTTTTCCTGGCCATGAGAAAATTATTCCTTTTATCCTTTGCACAGTAGTTTGATGCACCACACACAATTAAACACGTCATATAAATGACTAAAACAGTAAATTAACATTTGTCCCAATCTTGTCTTCATTATGTTGAAGAAAATAACAAAACAGTATTATTCAGCCATCTGAACTGGCTGCTTTAATGGGTTGAGTTGCTTACAGAGACTGAAGCTTGAAGCTGAAAGGTAGCCTGTGCTGGGATTTTCTTGCTCACAAATGTAAGAGACATACTCTAGTCCTGTACATCTGTGCATTTAAGTGCACGTGTAATTGTGTGTGCAAAGATATCACAAGAAAAGCTGAAGTCAATGTTTGGAGTCAGGTTTGCATGTGAATCCAGGGCCTCCTTTAAGATAAAATCCTTAGGAAGACAGCCCCGTGTCTTTCTGCCTTTTCCCCGCAACAAATCCTCATCATGATTATTTGTTGTCCTGCAGTTCTGCACGCTGGAAGCAGCGTTGGTATGACATGATCAAACACAGAGCAGGCACATTTGGCAGGGGCTGGCTGTGGATACACACACTGCAGAAGGGCCAGCTGGGCCCTGCCACCTGCCACTTCTGGTGATGGTGTTCGCTTGGTTCCCCCGCCCAACTTTGGGGGTGACTGGTTGTTGCTGGAGAAAAAAAACGAAGACAGGAAAAATGCTTTGACATCTTGAAAGGTTTGTCAAGTCATCTGGCTATTTTACTTATTGTGTGACTTTACACATTCTTGAGTATTTACACTTGCTGGAACATTTATTTTCAACCCACCATAAACCTTGTAAGTTGACGCACATTATTAATCTGACTCTGAACCATTCAACCAAGATTCGTAGTAGGTTTTACCAAATAGCACAAAGGAAACATCGGTTTAATAAATGGAAAGGCAGAAAGCAGTGAGTTTGTGATTCTTCAATTACTGCTCACTTTTTGCAAAGCTTGCTTGATTTTTAGTCATAGTAAAATTTATGCTATGTACCTCTTCATTTTCTTTACTTTGTCTGGAAGTGCCTTTATCACAAGCAATTAAAACTAAAAGCTAAAATATGAGGTTTAAATACTGGAGCCATGGAAGTTTGAGAGTTGCTTGATGACTCATGTTTGCAGCTCCCTGGATAACTCAAATACAGGATAGCCAAAGGGAGCTTCAACTCTAAGAACTTGCTGTGAGGTCCACAGCTGTACTGAACATTTTTCATTTTTGATTTAGGTAATACGTGCAATTGAAAAACAACTTATTTGTGAGGTCTACATATCAAATATCACTTCTGATCATTTTTGTATAAAATATCTTTTTATCAACATAATTATATGCTTTTTTGACATAGGTTTTTTTGACATGAAGCAGAGAAAAAAATCAAATATACTTGGCATCTAAATATTCACATTTACGATTTTGATTTATTTCCCATTGTTTTATTTTTCTCTAGTCACTGAACAATTCTTGAATAAAACTGTTTTCTTTTTCTAGTTTTATTTAATGTGAAAAAGGCCAAATAATGTATTTAAATCACCTGCACTGCAAGTGTGTGAAATAATTCCAGCTTTGACAGAAGTTTTAGAGTTTCAATTTAAAATTATTCACAGAGGGTTAAGTGACAGTGTTCAACATTCTCTCTCTCTTTTTTTTTTTTTTTTTTTTTTTTTGTAAATCTTGATTATATATTCCTCTAAAAGAAACGAAAGAGGAAAAGTGTCCTCTTTTAAAAATGGATGCAACATTGCAGTCTGCACATTGATGGTGTACAGTTCATCTAATTTCTGTTTAAATGTACTAAGGGAGACTCTTAAGAAGTTCTACGATCACAAATACCAAAGTGTGATTTAAAACACTTACCCGTTGAGATATTTAAATACTCACTACTTTAGAAAAGTGTTTCATCGTTGAGAAAGCTTGGGAATCCTGGTGTCAGATAAAAGGGCCTCCTTCCTATAGCACTACTGCTCAGAATCGGGAACGTGCTTATGTGTTTTGAAGGGGGTTATGGGCATCAATAGTCTCCAAACACAAGTGTCTAAGTAATTGTTTTCTCCCGTGAGTACACTGGGGGACGATCATTTCAGAGAATATGCCTGGGGCAGAAACAATATGCACATGTTGCCAAACCGCTGTGCAAATGTATTTTTAAAAATAGAAGGTCGGTTTTACTTTGATTTTCACATTTTCACTTTGTCGTGGTCTCTCTCTCTCTCTATTTATATATATATAAAATTCTTATTAATTATATATATTATAATATATATATAATATGTATATTATATATATATATATTTTGAAATGGAGTTTCGCTCTGTCAATCTTTGCTCACTGCAACCTCCACCTCCCAGCTTCAAACAATTCTCCTGCTTCAGCCTCCAGAATAGCTGGGATTACAGGCATGTGCCACCATGACTGGCTAATTTTTTTGGTATTTTTAGTAGAGACAGGGTTTCACCATATTGGCCAGGCTGGTCTCAAACTCCTGACCTTGTGATCCACCCGCCTCGGCCTCCCAAAGTCCTGGGATTACAAGCTTGAGTCACCGTGCTGGGTCCATTGTTACATTTAAAACTGAGTTCCCACAAAAATATTGGAGTGCTCTGGCAGTTGCATTGACTCAGTGGGTCATAGAGTGTAGCCGTGATCATCAGGTTGGCAGGTCTTTGGAAGTTTGAATGATGGATCCAGGTATGGATCTGAAATTCTGAATATGAAGAAACACTTAATTGAAAAATCAACTCTTGCATTTAAGAAAATTCCCTTTGGAAGTTTTCCTTACATTACTTGTTTCAATGTTTGAGTATACATACCATGTTATTTTTCAGATATTATTCTTAGGCTTTTGAATAGAGAGAATAATAAACAGAGACTATTTTACATATAAATATAATCGTGTGTAACTTTTAAAGTAACAGCTATGTCTTCAGAGAGATTTCAGAAGAAACATGTTTGCTATGCTATAGTGTAGTGTACTAAGCGAGTCTTAGTAGATGCTGGTGTGCACTGCCATCAAAGCATATGACATAGTTTAGATACTTGCCTGTTATAAGTGTACCTCGCCTTGCAGACAATATTGTCATCAACTTAGGAAACATGCTTCAGTGAAGATTGGAATAACCTATACGCAAAATGACTGTGTGGCTTATGAAAAAATATGAAAAGACTAAAAAACAAAATAAATAGCATGCATCTGTTGACTGTTTGCTCTAGCTCACGTGATCTCCTCGGCTTTGATGCCATCGCCTCGCACATTTAGTTAGGTAAACATGATTCACGGAGGGCTGAACGCATTTCCGGAACCAGACATTTGGCATTAAAAACCAAAGATCATGTAATTGCTAAAGTGATTGCATCAGACTCTGATTTCATTTTTAAGCGCTTGCTTATTGTTTCTTAATAGTTTCATTGGATATTTCACAAGCATTTACTCTTAATAGGTTGGTCTATATCCAGGGAGCACTTGTGGGCAATACTGTTTAGTGAATCTCTGCCTCCCTCCTGCACAGTGTCTTAAGCTGGCCCCAGGGACAGTGTCTGAGAGAGAGAGAGACATTCTGATGTGTGGGATTGACCGGGGAAGGGCTGTCAGGAGATCAGCGTTCGTGAGGGAGTGAAGCTGGCTGAGGAAAGGGAAGGAGCCAAGCAAGGGTGTGGTCTCAGGTGCCCTACAAGAGAAATAATGCAGGAGGCTAAAGGGATAGAGAGAAAAAAGCTAGCGGAAGCAATTTTAGATTAAGGTCTCTCTGAGGGGTGAGACTCAGGCACGATCCAAATGACGCAAATATATCTGGGTGAAAAGTACCCTGGGCAGAGGGAACAGCATGTGCAAAGACCCTGAGGGGAGCACCTGTTTGGCATGTTCAAGGAGACCAGCAGGGCTGAAATACAATGAACCAGAGAAGAGTGGAGGAAAATTCAGCAGGACCTGGTGAGCTGCAGCAGAAAGGGGAATTCTTCCCTGATTTGTTGGGGAGCACACAGTTTCTCTTGTGGCCTTCGACGCCTCTAAATGCCCATCTAGTCATCAGTAAAATAAGATGAAGAACTAGAGGTTCTCCCAAGTCACACTAGCCTTAAAGTTCAATGATTCTAAAATGAACAAGACTTACTTCCTCATCTGTCAAATAAGGATGGGTTACTGTTAAGCCTGAAGACAATTAGTAGACACTGTGAACTTTTCCAGAACAAAAGCCCATGACACTGTTGTAGAAGAGGGAATTGGTTTTTTGTTTTTTTGTTTTGTTTTTTTTTTTTAGACAGAGTTTCGCTCTTGTTACCCAGGTTGGAGTGCAATGGCACGATCTCGGCTCACCGCAACCTCCACCTCCTAGGTTCAGGCAATTCTCCTGCCTCAGCATCCTGAGTAGCTGGGATTACAGGCACGCGCCACTATGCCCAGCTAATTTTTTGTATTTTTAGTAGAGACAGGGTTTCACCATGTGGACCAGGATGGTCTCGATCTCTTGACCTCGTGATCCACTCGCCTCGGCCTCCCAAAGTGCTGGGATTACAGGTGTGAGCCACCGCGCTCGGCCCAGGAATTGTTTTTAAAAGTTTAGTGCCATTTAGAAAGCAAGGGGAGGAGCTCAATGTCCCAGAAACCATCCTAATGGTGCAAGGCAAATCATGGGCATGATTTTCTTCCTGCCTTTGAATTTGAGCTTCCAGCGGTGGCATAAATGGAGATTCACACCAAATTGTTTGATTTTAAGATGATACGGTAACTGAATGACATGAAAAGGCAGATGATTTTGGGTTGTCACGTAGAGAGCATCCAGTCTGGTGAAAAAATAGAAATAACATTATTGACCTTCAGTAGTGTAAGAAGAGTAAACCTGCTGAAGCAGAGAGTGGCAGGACCCCTATGTGGTGTGCACTGGGGTAGAACTGACTAGGATAGAAACATGAAACAGCCCATAAAGCCCTCACTTTTCAATGAAACGTTACAACAAAGGGTCAAGATTGGGATATATTAAGAACATTTACAATCTTCTTTGTTGAGATAAAATTCACGCACCATAAATTTACCCTTTTAAAGTGTAAAATTCAGTGGTTTTTAGTATATTCACAAATTGTGGAACTGGCACAATAATCTAATTCTGAAACATTGTCGTCATCCCAAAAAGAAACCCCTTACCCAGTAGTAATCATTCCTTATTCTGCCGTCCTCCCCGAGGCCCCAGAAACCAGTAATCTGCATTGCCTATTCTGAACATTTCATGTAAATGGAACCTTACAACCTACAGCTTTTGTGTCTAGCTTCTTAGTTGCCTAGCATACAAAACTTTTTGAAAGTATATTCATGTATTAACATGTGTCCGTACTTGGTTCTGTTTTTACTGCTGAATAGTAATTTTATTGTGTGGATTTACCACATTTTGTTTACCTATTTCTCAGCTGATGGAATTTGGGTTGTTTCTGTGTTATGAATAATGTTGCTATAAACATTCATGTACAGGCATTTGTGTAGACATTGTTTTCAATTTTTTTCATGTGCTTACAGGACATTTGTGTATCTTCTTTGAAAAATATTTCAAGTATCTTCCCAATTTTTAAACTGCATTTTTTTATTATTGAGTTCTAAGTGTTCTGTAGATGTAAGTCGTTTATCAAATTCATAATTTGCAAGTATTTTCTCCCATCTGTGGTTATGTTTTTGGTTGCTTGATAGTGTCCTTTGCAGCACAAGTTTTTAACTTTGATGAGATCCGTCTATTCATCTATTTTTTTCTTTATTTTGTTGCTTCTGTTTTAGGTGTTGCATTTAGAAACTATTACCCAATTCAAGGTCATGAGGACTGATACCTACGTATTCTTCTGTTTTATAGATTCAGTTCTTCTAATTAGGCTTTTTATTCATTTTCAGTCAATTTTTATATGTGGTGTGAGGTAAGAATCCAACTTTATTCTTTTGCATGTGGCTATCTACTTGCTCCAGCACAATTTTTTATTTATGTCAACCGATATATTTTATTTAAAAAGTTCTTTTTGGAGCCTATAAACGGATAAATTCTACAATTATAGCAATACAGAGCATTTAACAATATTTAAATATTTCTTCTTAGTCTGCTTTTGAGCTTTACTTTCCATAAACAAATATGCTGGATGAAAGCAACAATACTCCTATCTTTTTTATTTTTTTTTTGAGACAGAGTTTCTCTCTTGTTACCCAGGCTGGAGTGCAATAGCACGATCTTGGCTCACTGCAACCTCTGCCTCCTGGGTTCAAGCAATTCTCCTGCCTCAGCCTCCTGAGTAGCTGGGATTACAGGCATGCGCCACCATTCCCAGCTAATTTTTTGTATTAGTAGAGACGGGGTTTCACCATGTTGACCAGGATGGTCTCGATCTCTTGACCTCGTGATCCACCCGCCTCGGCCTCCCAGAGTGCTGGGATTATAGGCTTGACAATACTCCTATCTTTAAATTCAACGCTTGAGTTCCTTGAAAGCCATTTCAATTTAGAATTTAATAATTACTGAACTTCACATTATTCCGTCACAAATGATAATCAGATGGTCTAAGTTGTAAAAATCATATTATATTATAAGCTAAGTCGATGGAATTCATAAAGTCAATATAAAACAAGAACTCTACTGATATACTTGTGTATTGAGCCCTATTAGAAACAGGCCAAAATCACAAGTTTCATTTAAAGAATGAGGTCCTTGAGCAAAGAGGAATGAGGGGTCATCATCATAAAAAAATTATTGAGAAGTTTGTAGGTGAAAATAAGTCATCCTGCAGTTTTAACTAAAGGGTTAGTACATCACGGCAGTTGATAACAGTTGAGGAAAATTCCATTACTAGACTATCACAAACTGGTTGACTATCTCAAAGGCTCAGAAGCAGGTGCTTCATGTATTCTATTACTCTCCCATTGAGTCTCCTTACATGGGACATAAACCTGTGCATATGACAACAACAGAATATTATAATACTCTGTAATCTGACAGCAAATAATATTAAAAAAAGTTGGTGGAACCACATCATCTCACTACCCCTGAAAATAGGGGCTAAAATGAGTCACTAGGAAGTGGTATTCAAAGAGCACTGAGTTATCTAATGTGATTTATACAGCAAACAAAATTCAGCATATTTCAATGGAAATGGTCATGGTATTTGAAAATTAGGAATGCATTTGATGCTGATTTTTATCAAAGTGGCACTCTAAGCCATTGATTTGGAACAAACTCTAAACTCATAATTCGTTGTATCACCACTGTTTAATAAACCAATAGATGACAAAAAAGGCAAATGAAGAAAACAGCATCTTACAGCACGGAAGTTTTGTTTGTGCCATACTTCTTGCTGTTTTCCTTGAGCAATTTTTCGTAATGTTTAGTGTACGATTCTTGTACTTCTTTGTTAAATGTATATCCATGTATTTATTTTTGATGCTATTATAGAATTTTCAAAAATTTTCATTTTCATATCGTTTATTGCAGTGAATGGAAATACAATTGATTTTTCTTTTTTTATTTTCCTTTTTAAATTTATTTTTATTTTTTATTTATTATACTTTAAGTTCTGGGGTACATGTGCAGATCATGCAGGTTTGTTACATAGGTATACACGTGCCACGTTGGTGGTTTGCTGCATCCTTTGCCCCATTATCTACATTAGGTATTTCTCCTAATGCTGTCCCTCCCCAGTCCCCCACCCCTCAGCCCCCGGTGTGTGATGTTCCCCTCCCTGTGTCTGTGTGTTCACATTGTTCAACACCCACTTATGAGTCAGAACATGTGGTGTTTGGTTTTCTGTTCTTGTGTCACTTTGCTGAGAATGATGGTTTCCAGTTTCATCCATGTCCCTGTAAAGGGCATGAACTCAAAAACTCTCAATAAACTAGGTGTTGGTGGATCGTATCTCAAAATAATAAGAGCTATTTATGACAAACCCACAACCAACATCATATTAAATGGGCAAAAACTGGAAGCATTCCCTTTGCAAAGTGGCACAAGACAAGGATGCCCTCTCTCACCACTCATATTCAAATAGTATTGGAAGTTCTGGCCAGGGCCCTCAGGCAATACAATTGATTTTTCGATGTTAATTTTGTATC
This sequence comes from Aotus nancymaae, assembly GCF_030222135.1. Taxonomy (NCBI): domain Eukaryota; kingdom Metazoa; phylum Chordata; class Mammalia; order Primates; family Aotidae; genus Aotus; species Aotus nancymaae. The sequence goes on along the minus strand of NW_026988412.1, from coordinate 3,191,247 downwards.
TTGCAACCTTGCCGACTCATTTATTAGCTCATGGTATTTTTGAGAGTGTTCCACTGTTGTTGAGTAGAGTGTTCTATATATACAAGTACATCTATGAAATCTGTATGGTTTAGAGTGTTCAAGTTTTCTATTTCTCTGTGAATCTTTTGCCTAGTCATTATATCATTATTGAAATGGGATATTGGAGTCTTCAGCTTTTATTTTTAAATTGTCTGTTTTTCTTCAATTCTTTCAGTTTGGGGTTTTATTGTTAGGTGGATCTATGTTTATAATTGGCAGATCTACTTGAATGATTGACCCTTATTATTATAAAATCGATTTATGTATTTCTACTAACAATTTTTTTCTTAAGGTCTATTTCACTTGATATGAGTATAGCCATTCTCACTCTCTTATGAGAATCTCTTTTTCCATTCTTTTACTTTTAACTTGTGTGTCTTTCAACCTACAGTTTCAATCTACAGTTTAGACAGCATTTTGTTGGATGATTTTCTAATCCAGTTTTTCAACCTCTGCCTTTTGATCGGTTGTTAATTCAGTCACGTTTAATGCTATTATTGCTATAGTTGGGTTTATGTCTGCCATTTTATTTTTGTTTTCTATATGTCTAATGTCTTTTTGTTTTTCTATTCCTCTATTATTGCCATATTTTGTGTTAAATAAATATTTTCAGTGTACTATTTGTATTTCTTTGCCATTTCTTTTACTATATTATTTTGAGTTATTTTCTTAGTGGTTTCCCTGGGGATTGCAATTAATATCTTAATTTACAATAATATTATCCAAATTATTCTCAGTTTAATTTCAATAGTATACAAAAATTTTGCCCTTATACAACCCATTCCCCCTCCTTTATTCTATTACTGTCATATAAATAGTATCTTTATACATTGCATGTATCCCTCAACATAGATTTAAAATTATTGTTTAATGTAGTTGCCTTTTAAATAAGATAGGAATTGAAGTTGTTACAGAAAAAACATATACCTCAACTACTTTTTATATTTGCCTATGTAGTTATTTTGTGTTTTGTTTATTCATGTGGATTTGAGCTACTGCTTAGTGTATTTTTATTATAGCCTTAAGAATTTCTTATAGGACTAGAAACAAATTGTTTATCTAAGAATGTCTTAATTTTCACTTTTGAAAGATAGTTTTCCTAGAAATAGAATTCTTGGTTGACAATTTCTTTCAGCACCTTTGTTTTTTGTTGTGGTTGTCGTTTTTGTTTTGTCTTTTGTTGTTGTTGTTGTTTCGTTGTTTTGTTTTTGTTTTTAAGACAGAATCTCACTCTGTCGCCCAGGCTGGAGTGCAGTAGTAAAATCTTGGCTCACAGCAATCTCTGGCTCCCAGGTTCAAGCGATTCTCCCACCTCAGCCTCTTGAGTAACTGGGATAACTGGTGTGTATCACCATACCTGGTTAATTTTTGCATGTTTAGTAGAGACAGGGTTTCACCACATTGGTCAGGATGGTCTTGAACTCCTGACTTCAGGTAATCCACCTACCTTGGCCACCCAAAGTGCTGGGATTATAGGTATGAGCCACTGCACCTGGCCTTCTTTGAGCACTTTGAACATGTCATTACAGCCACCATAGTTTAGGAGGAGAAATTTGTGGGTAATCTCATGAAAATCCCTTGTGCATGATGAGTAGCTTCTCTTGTTCTTCTTCCAAAAGTCTTTGTCTTTAGATTTTGAGTTTGATTATGATGTGTGTAGGTATGGATCTCTCTGAGATTATTATATTTGGTGTTCATTGAGTTTCTTGGTAATGTAAATTAATATTTTTCATTAAATTTTGAAAATTTTTGGCCATTTTTTAAAAACGTATTTTTAAAAACGTATTTTTAAAAATCTTTCTCTCCTTCCTCATCTTCTGGGACTTTCGTTATGAATATTTGGTATGCCTCATGGTGTCCCACAGATTTTTGAGGCTCTGTTCATTTTTTTCTTATTTTTTTTTCTTCTTGTCCTCTAACTGCATAATCTCAATTGACCTGTCTTCAAATTTGTTGACTTTTTTTCTTCTGCCAGGTTAAAATTGCTGTTGAAACCCTCTAGTAAATTTTTAAATTTCAGTTATAATTTTTACTCCAGAGTTTTTATTTTGCACTTAAAAAACATCCCCATCTCTTTATTAATATTTTCTATTTCATGAGACATCATTGTTATATATATTTTTAGTTATTTACACAATATTTTCTTTAGTTCTTTAAACATCTTTCAAATATCTGGTTTAAAGTGTTTGTCTAATGAGTCCAGCATCAAATGGCTGAAACCAGGAAGTTTCCCAGACCTTGGTGAAGGATTCTATGTGTGTATTGGTGCATGCTTGTGCCTTAGTCTTCATTTCCTACTTGCATAAAGCCTCGAGTTCATCCAAACGTGAGAGCTCAGGGCCTTCTCAGGTTTTCCCAGTGCATGTATTCAGCCCTAAGCTGTACATGGCCTTCTAGATTCACAGGTGTATGTAAGAGCTTTTCAAAGTCTCCTAGAAGCATCTGACGACCTGGATTTTCCTTTTAATCTTTTTTGTCACCTTGTTGTTTGCCCCAGCTCTTCTCATTTCCTCATGCAGTTGCAGTATTTTCAATACTTGCCACTGATTGTTTTTGACAAATGCCCACAAGGAAAAGGCTTTTTGCACTGGTGGATTTCTGCGAAAGATAGACCAATGATAAATCTGTGATTATGCTTTACCAGGAAGCTTCCAGAAAGATCAAATAAAGACAATTTTCTCAGAATAGAGCTTTACAGCAGCTTTCACCCATTCTACTTCCTCCAATGCCTGGGAGGCTGCTGTTTTTTTTCTTTTTTTTACAATGACTGTGGGATTATTGATTTTCAAGGCTACTGCAGAGTTGGAAAGAAGAGGATGGGAATAAGACAAAGTAAAATGCCTCATAACTTACTGTTTTTATTAAGATTCAGCTACTTTTCTTGAATAAATTTTCCTTAAATCGATGCAAGCATTTTGTTAATTTTCACAGTCCTGAAAAAGTTGATTTAACCATTTTTGCCAATGTTCTTCTTACTTTAATGGAGTAAAGAATTTTCTGAGCTTCTTGATTTGCCATTCCTGTTGCTGTCACTGTATAACGTATTTTTTTAAGAAGCATGTTGCCAGATAATTATATTTTATCCCAAGATTTTTTATTAGTGGGGAGTTTAACTGTAGAGATAGATGAAGCAGAGCCTAACAGCCCATTGGTGGAGGTCACTCAGGATCAACCAAGCTTAGGGGAGAGGAAAGCATATAGTTAGTGTGCACACTCATCATGCAGAAAAACCAAATCATTTTGGAAAAGAAATATGTGAAATTTCTTCAAGTAATTTATATGAGTTTTTCAATTCGTATGAATGCCTGGCAATTTATAGGAATAGTATGAAATATGGATAGCACTTTGGAATATACATTGTCAGTAAATGCTAGTATTTATCTTATAAATGGAAAGAATGAATAAAGAAGTCAATAGAAATAAATGAAACAAAACATTCTCTGTTATTTGTGGTATATAACTATGAATGGATATTTTAGGCTCCGGGAAGAAAGTCACTAATATTGCAGGGACTATTGCCTCTTGAGATGGGTTGGTGGTCAGTGTTCTGAATAAGTTATTCCACCCAGCATGAGATTCTGGTAGCACTGGGCTTGCAGAGTTCTTTACATAAACATTAGTCAAAGATTGCCAATGTGCTGCCAATGGCCAAATCAGAGTGAACATATTTTTGTGGCTAGCAGGAATATGAGTGATGGGAAAAAGAATATATTGAGAATTCCTGGTGAGTGAGGAGGATGAATTGAGAGGCAATGCACAGTTAGCAGGGAAGAAACATTCAGAGAGTGAGCGTGGGCGTTGACTGCTGGGTGTAGTAGGAAGCTGAGCTTTTAGACTGGGCTGAGCTGACAGCACTGGTTCTGCCGCATGATCTGTGCTGATTACTTGACCTTCAATTGCTCAGATCTTCTAAATTATATCAAGGGTTTGTTAAAAGATAATTAGCAACCTGAACGAATTTTATCAAGTTGGTGAAATTAGAGGTGGTGTTGATGTTCTTTTACCCTAAAATGTTCTAATCTGGTTGCCTTCAATGCATTTAAAGAAAATTTAAAAATACTTGGTTGAAATATTTCTTATTCCTACATTTCATTCTGAGGAACCAAGGATAAGTGTCTGTTAATTTAGCACTTAAGATGGAGGCATGGTGATTTATCTAAATGAAAAACTGTTTGCTTACATAATTAAAATGCAAACACGAACACTCATATTCTAATTACCTTTCAGAGATCATTTGGGGGAATATTTATGATGACTAAGTTGCTTTCTGTTGGCTCTTTAAACACCTTTTAATAAATCACAAAATAGTAGATTCTAAGAGTAACTTTCAAATGACATAAAATGTGTTTATAAAGAGTAAACTCTGTTTCCCACCAGACCTTCACTGTCTTAGTCTTCAGAGGAATTTCAGTTTCACAGCCTTTTGGGCTTTTTTCTTTATAAACAACGTATTATACAGTTTGTTTTACACACACACTACAAATACTGCGTTTTACTGACATATTGCGCTCATTAAAAAAATTAAGAATATATGTATATGAATGTATATACATTCATTACATGTAAATAATAATGTAATCATATATTAGCATTCTCCTCAAAGTCCTCTGGTGTCTTCCAACCTTAGACTAAAAGCCGGTGTCTTTACAAAGCTTACAAGGCCTTATAAGATCTGAATGTCCACCCCGTCTTGCTTCACCCACTGTGACTCTTGTTTCACCCATCTCTAGACAAGGTGGACTCTTCACAGGCACGTTCCTGCCTTAAGATCTGTGCACTTGCTATTCCCTCTGACTGAGACAGTCTTGCCCTATATATTCACATGGCACCTTCTCTCTTCTTTTTCGGGTCTTTGCTCAAATGCCACTGATCACTGAAGCTTCCCCTGCTCATTCCTTTTATTATTAAGTAGCAAGCCTACTCCCACTTTCAGCTTCCCTGCCTCCTTTCCCTACTCTGCTTTTCACGGACGTATTTACTGCCATTTGGTACACTATGCAGTTTACCCTCTTGTCAGCCTCTCCAACAAGAGTGCCTGCTCCTTAGAGCTGCTGGACCTTTTTAGTTCTCTCTGTATCATTAGCAGGCCGAACAGTGCCTGCTACAGAATAGACGTACGGTAAGTACTTGAGAAATGAGTGAATGGCAGTCTCAAGTTTTCGTATTTAAACCCCAGAGGTTGGAGTATGTTGAAGAATTGTACTTATAAATTACTGTAGAAAGATGAATATTAGTTCAGTGGTATTTTGATCAATAGAAAGGCCATCTGTGGTGAGGCTAAATTGTGAACTACTGCTAGACTAGAAAACAAAACCAAGGATGTTTGTGTTATGTGTGGGTCTTGAACCCATACTTCAACCCTCCTGCTCTCATGGCTTTTGATAACTGTTTTGTCTTTCCCAGAAACATGGGTTTGGGAAGTTGCTATGTCCTAGAAATCACAAAGCATACATTTATCTTATAACACTGTCTTGGTGTTGCATAAATGCTAGAAGCACCATCCCTCATGAAGACTTTCACTTTTGATGCCTACTGCCTAGAATGCCCCCGCCTGGGTCTTCACATGGCTCATTCCCACCCTCCAGGTGTCGGCTCACCAGCTGCCCTTGCAGAGACCTTTCCAACTGTCCAATGTGTCCCTCCCTTTTTCAGTATCTTCTCACCATGTGTATTTTTCTCTGATCATTCATCTCTAACATATGATTTCCAATCACTTTACTTATTTATTTGTGTTCCTGTTTGTTGTCTGTTTTCACAGAGTAGAATGTCAACTCATGAGATAAGAGATCTTGTTTCAGTGCCTCGCCCACAGCATCAGCTCAATAAATATTTATTGAATCATTGAATGCTTCCAGACTTTCAGAAATGATTCCTGGTTATGACTCAGCATTACAAAAGACTTTGCTTCTTGCAAATGACTATTAATTTTGACATCTATACGTAGAATATGGTGGAATTGTGGAGTCTCTATTCTAATTCTACATGTACATTTTAAGTACCTTTTTCTTTATGTATTTCCTGATTATAGATATTGCACATTCTAGTTGTAAAATCAAAACAAAGCTGCAGAAATTTATAATGTGTGAAACAAAGAACTCTTTATTGGCAACTATCTCAGATTAAAATGAGACACTTTTGATAAACTAATTGTACCTTGTGTTCTTCCAACTTAAAACATGCGATTGGCCTCTTTTTATTTTGGCATTTTGTGACAGACCTCATTATTTCTAAAAGCATTGTATTATGTGGAATATACTATATATTTAGCCATTGGTGGTGAGGCTACATTGTGAACTGCTGCTAAACTATGAAACAAAATTGAGAATATTTGTGTTATTTAAATTTATTTAAACAATTTTATATTAGTGGGCATTCAGTTTGTTGCCAGTAGCTGTTGGGGTAACTATAAAACGGTGCAATAAATATACTTCTACATCTGTGTATTTTTCTGCAGGAAAAATTTAGAAAAGTACACTTTTGTGTACTGTATTAGTCTGTTTTCATGGTGCTGATAAAGACATACCTGAGACTGGGCAATTTACAAAGGAAAGAGGTTTAATGGAGAAATCACAGTTTCACATGGCTAGGAAAGCCTCACAGTCATGGCGGAAGGTGAAGGCACATCTCACATAGTGGCAGACGAGAAAAGAGAGCTTGTGAAAGAAAACTCCTACTTATAATAACCATCAGATCTTGTGAGACTTCTATCATGAAAACAGCACAGGAAAGATTCTATGCCCCCATGATTCATTTACATCCCAGTAGGTCCTTCACACAAGATGGGAATTCAAGATGAGATTTTGGTGGGGACACAGCCAAAGTACATCATTCCACCCCTGGCACCTCTCAAATCTCATGTCCTCACATTTCAATACAATTATGTCTTCTCAACAGTCCAGCAAAGTTTTAACTCATTTAAGCATTAACTCAAAAGCTTGCAGTCCAAAGTGTCATCCGAGACAAGCCACGTTTCTTTCACCTATGAGCCTGAAAAATCAAAAGCAAGTTAGTTACTTCCTAGATACAATAGGGTACAGGAATTGGATAAATACAGTCGTTCCAAATGGGAGATATTGGCCAAAAAAAGGGGGTTACAGGCCCCATGCAAGTCCAAAATCCAGCAGGGTAGTAAAATCTTAAAGCTCCAACATGATGTCCCTTGTCTCCATATCTTACATTCAGGTCACACTGATGAAAAAGGTGGGTTCTTATGGTCTTGGGCAGCTCCACCCCTGTGACTTTGAAGGGTACAGCCTCCTTTCTGGCTGCTTTCATGGACTGGTGTTGACTGCCTGTGGCTTGTCCAGGCTCACAGTGCAAGCTGTCAGTGGATCTATCAGTCTGAGGTGTGGAGAATGGTGGCCCTCTTCTCATAGCTCTATTAGGCAGTGCCCCCATAGGAATTCTGTGTGGGGGCTCTGACCCCACATTTCCCTTCTGTACTGCTCTAGCAGAAGTTCTTCATGAGGGCCCCACCCCTGCAGCAAACTTCTGCCTGGGCATCCAGGAGTTTCCACACAGCCTCTGAAATCTAGGCAGAGGTTCCCAAACCCCAATTCTTGACTTCTGTGCACCCACAGGCTCAACATCACATGGAAGTTGCCAAGGTTCAGGGCTTGCACCCTCTTAAGTCTTGGTCAGAGCTTTATGTTGGCCCCTTTCAGCCACAGCTGGAGTGACTGGGACACAGGGCACCAAGTCCCTAGGCTGCAGACAGCACAGGAACTCTGGGCCTGGCCTATGAAACCATTATCTCCTAGGCCTCTGGGCCTGTGATGGGAAGGGCTGCTGTGAAGGCCTCTTATATGCCCTGAAGATATTTTACCCACTGTCTTGGGGATTAACATTCAGCTTCCAGTTACTTTTATGAATTTCTGAAGCTGGTTTGAATTTCTCCTCAGAAAATGGGCATTTCTTTGCTATCACGTTGTCAGGCTGCAAATTTTCCAAACTTCTGTGCTCTGCTTCTTTTATAAAACTGAATGGTTTTAACAGCACCCAAGTCACCTCTTGAATGCTTTGCTGCTTAGAAATTTTTTCTGCCAGATGCTCTAAATCATCTCTCTCAAGTTCCACAAATCTCTAGGGCAGGGGCAAAAGGCCACCAGTCTCTTTGCTGAAACATAACAAGACTCACCTTTGCTTCAGTTCCCAGCAACTTCCTCATCTCCATCTGAGACCACCATCTGAGGCTGAGGCCACCTCATCCTGGACCTTATTGTCCATATCATTATGAGGCTTTTGGTCAAAGCCATTCTACAAGTCTCTAGGAAGTTCCAAACTTTCCCACATTTTTCTATCTTCTTCTGAGCCCTCCAAACGATTCCAACCTCTGCCTGTTACCCAGTTCCAAAGTTGCTTCCACATTTTTGGGTATCTTTTCAACAACGCCCTACCCTACTGATACCAATTTACCATATTAGTCTATTTTCATGCTCCTGATAAAGGCATACCTGAGACTGGGAAAGAGGTTTAATGGAGAAATCACAGTTTCATGTGACTGGGGAAGCCTCACAATTATGGCGAAAGGTGAAAGACACATCTCACATGGCGGCAGACAAGAGAAGAGAGCTTGTGCAGGAAAACTCCCCCTTATAATAACCATCAGATCTTATAAGACTTACTATCACAAGAACAACACAAAAAAGGCCTGCCCCCATGATTCAATTACCTCACACTGGGTCCCTCCCACAACACGTGGGAATTCAAGATGAGATTTGAGTGGGGGCACAGCCAAATCAAATCATGTACATTAATATGTTTTATAAATTCATACTGTGAATAATTTAAAGAAATAAGAAAATAAGGCTGGAGAATGAAGAAGATTCTTACCCAAAACAGAACAGAACAGGAAACAGTGCTCAGGAAACAGTGAAAGCCTTTGAGATGCTTTACCTGAAAGGTAAAAATTGGAATCTTATTCTCACAGATAAAATAATTATGACAATTACTAAGCAGCACAGAAGAACATGCATAGCCTTTGTTAAATGAAATAGCATTTTAAATTATACATATCTATGAGTCATTATGGAAAAATATTTTTTGAAATTTGATTAATTAGGAAGGATAAATCAGGATTTTTTTCCCTTTCTTTTCATTTTTATTGCCCTTGTTAGTGAAGTGGTCATAAAGTCAACCCACTTTCAACCAGGAGCTGAAACAAGGGTGTGACAAGGACTGAAACAGGGATGGATGCATGGAATTGAGGAAGGGTGCAGAATCAATAAGCAAAAGGCAGTGCATCCATCTAGGACTGCAGAAGAGAGGTCAAAGTGGGATAACAGAAGAACATCAAACTGTGTGGCTGTAGCAAAATGATTTCTGATTCCACAGAGGTGTTAGAAGGAAGATAGCAGCAAGAGAGTTTAGGTACTTACATTAGTTTGAAACTAAGTAACATTAAGTACACTTTCTCTGGAAGATTTTCCATCTATTTGATTTCTTTCTTAAATTCTGGAAAAATTCACTTGTGAAACAGTGTAGATGTGGTGTTTTTTTAATAGATGGGTTTCTAATAATGAATACAATTTTTTAAAAGGTAAAGGAGTCTTCAATTTTTAAACTTCTTGTATCAGCTTTTAAACATTAACATTTCTCAATAAATCTGCCCATTTCATCTAAATTGTCAAATATATGAGTAAAAGTTGTTTACAATAGCTGCTTATCTTTTAAACGTCTGTAGTCATATCACTTTTGTTGTTGTTTTGACATCAGATTTGTTTATTCTTTTTTTTACTTTTGATCACTATGCCTAGGAATTAATCAGTTTCATTAATCTACTAAAGAACCAAATTAGGCTTTGTTCATTTTCTTAGATTGTATTTTTATTTTTTTATATTTTATTATATTTTATTTTGAGATGGAATTTTGCTCTTTTTGCCCAGGCTGGAGTTCAGTGGCGCAGTGTCAGCTCACTGCAACCTCTGTCTCCCAGGTTCAAGCGATTCTCCTGCCTCAGCTTCCTGAGTAGCTGGGATTACAGGCATGCACCACCATGCCCAGTTAATTTTTTGTATTTTTAGTAGAGACAGGGTTTCATTATGTTGGTTAGGCTGGTTTCGAACTCCTGACCTCAGATGATCCACCCACCTCAACCTCCCAAAGTGCAGGGATTATAGGCATGAGCCATCACACCTGGCCAGATTGTATTTTTTAAAACCCTCAACTCCTCAGCATCTTTCCTCACATAGTCATCCTATATGTCTGCTAGATTGTGGCAAGCAGGAAGGGGAAGAAATGCTTCAGGTGGAGAATGAGGAGATAAAGGTTACAATTCAGGGAAAGTTACCACCTCTCACTCTTTACTCTAACCCTTCCCTCCCAGTCTTTCCCTGGAGTACAGGCAATAGAACAATCACATCTTAGATATATCTACATTATAAAAATATGATCTATTTAACTATAAGCCTGATTAAATTATAAAACTTATACTGTTTCTTGAATTTTCCCCTTTCTTTTGCTGCTAGAGATTTAAATCAATGTTCCCCCAATTTTTTTATACTTTAAGTTCTGGGGTATATGTGCAGATCTTGCAGGATTGTTACATAGGTATACACATGCCATGGTGGTTTGCTGCCTCCATCCCCCCTTCACCTACATTAGGTATTTCTCCTAATGTTATCTCTCCCCAACCTCCCGAACCCCTGCTATCACTCCCCTAGCCCCCCATCCCCCAACAGACCCCAGTGTGTGATGTTCCCCTCCCTGTGTCCGTGTGTTCTCATTGTTCAACACCCATTTATGAATGAGAATATGTGGTGTTTGATTTTCTGTTCTTGTGTCAGTTTACTGAGAAAGATGGTTTCCAGATTCATCCATGTCCCAGCAAAGGATATGAACTCATCCTTTTTTATGGCTGCATAGTGTTCCATGGTCTATATGTGCTATATTTTCTTTATCCAGTCTATCCTTGATGAGCATTTGGGTTGGTTCCAAGTCTTTGCTATTGTAAGCAGTGCCACAATGAACATATGTGTGCTTATGTCTTTATAATAGAATGATTTATAATTCTTTGGGTATATACCCAGTAATAGGATTGCTGGATCAAATGGAATTTCTATTTCTAGGTCCTTGAGGAATGGCCACACTGTCTTCCACAGTGGTTGCACTAATTTACACTCCCACCAACAGTGTAAAAGTGTTCCTATTTCTCCACACCCTCTCCACATGCTGGAGACAACAGCATCTGTTGTCTCCAGATTTTTTAATGATTGTCATTCTGATTGGCATGAGATGGTATCTCAGTGTGGTTTTGATTTGCATTTCTCTAATAACCAGTGAAGATGAGCATTTTTTCGTATGTTTGTTGGCCACATAAATGTCTTCTTTTGAAAAGTGCCTGTTCATATCCTTCACCTACTTTTTGATGGGGTTGTTTGTTTTTTTCTTGTAAATTTGTTTAGGTTCTTTGTAGATTCTGAATATTAGCCCTTTGTCAGATGGGTAGCTTGCAAAAACTTTTTCCCATTCTGTTGGTTGCCTGCTCACTCTAACGATTGCTGCTTTTGCTGTGCAGAAGCTCTTAAGTTTAAGTAGATCCCATTTGTCTATTTTGGCTTTTGTTGCCATTGCTTTTGGTGTTGTAGTCTTAAAGTCCTTGCTTATGCCTATGTTCTCAATGATATTGCCTATGTTTTCTTCTAGGGTTTTTGTGGTGTAAAATCTTATGTTTGAATCATCCATCTGGAGTTAATTTTTGTATAAGGTGTAAGGAATGGATCCAGTTTCAGCTTTCTGCACATGGCTAGCCAGTTTTCCCAACACCATTTATTAAACAGGGGATCCTTTCTCCACTGCTTGTTTTTGCCAGGTTTGTCAAAGACCAGATGGTTGCAAGTGTGTGCCATTACTTCTGAGGTCTCTGTTCTGTTCCATTCATCTGTATCTCTGTTTTGGTACCAGTACCATGCTATTTTGATTATTGTTCCACAGTGCAATCAAATTAGAACTCAGGACTAAGAAACTCATGCAAAACCGCACAACTACATGGAAACTGAACAATCTGCTCCTGAATGGCTACTGGATAAATAACTAAATGAAGGCAGAAGTAAAGATATTCTTCACCCTTCTCTCCCACCCCCAAGTAGGCCTCAGTGTCCATTGATCCCTTCTTTGAGTCCATGTATATTCAATGTTTATTTCCCACATATAAGTGAGTACATGCAGTGTTTGGTTTTCTGTTTCTGCCTTAGTTCATTTAGGATAGTGGCCTCCAGCTCCATCCATGTTGCTTCAAAGGACGCTATCTCCTTATTTTTTATGGCTGCATACTATTCCATGGTGTATCTGTGCCACATTTTTAAAATCCAGGATAACATTGATGGGCCTCTAGGTTGATTCCATGTATTCCTATTGGGAATAGTGCTGTGATGAACATACACATGCATATTTCTTTATGGTAGAACAATTCATGTTCCTTCAGGTGTATACTCAGTAATGAGATGGCTAGGTAGAGTGATAGTTCTGTTTTATGTTCTTTGAGAAATCAACAAACTGCTCCCCATAGTGGTTAAACTAATTTGCATTCTCACCAACAGTGTATAAGCATTCCCTTTTCTCCACAACCTCACCAGCATTTTTAATTTTTAACTATAACCATTCTGACTGGTGTGAGATGGTGTCTCATTGCAGTTATGACTTGCATTTCTCTAATGATTAGTAGTGTTGAGCATTTCTTTCATATGCTTGTTGGTTGTGTGTGTGTGTTTTCATTTGAAAAGAAGAAACATGTGTGTCCATGTCCTTTGCCCACTTTTTAATGATGGTGTTTGTTATTTTGCTTGTTAATTTGCTTAAGTTCTTCATAGATGCTGGATGTTAGACCTTCGTCAGATGCATAGTTTGCAAATGCTTTCTCCCATTCTGTGTGTTGTCTGTTTACTCTGTTAATAGTTTGTTTTGCTGTGCAGAAACTCTGTAGTTTCATTAGGTAGCATTTGTCAATTTTTGGTTTTTGTTGCAACTGCTTTTGGCACATTCATCATAAAATCTTTGCTAGGGTCTACGTCTAGAATGGTTTTTCCTTGGTTTTCTTCAAGGATTTCTTTTTAGTTTTAGGTTTTACATTTAAGTCTTTAATCCATCTTGAGTTGATTTTTGTATATGGTGTAAGTAAGGGGTCCCGTTTCAATCTTCTGCATATGGCTAGCCAGTTATCCCACCACCATTTATTGAATAGGAAATCCCTTCACCATTGCTCATTTTTGTTAGCTTTGTCAAAGATCAGATAGCTGTAGGTGTGTGGCTTCATTTCTGGGCTCTGTATTCTGTTTCGTTGGTTGATGTGTCTACTTTTGTACTGGAACCATGCTGTTTTGGTTATTATAGCCTTGTAGTATAGTTTGAGATTATATAATATGATGCCTCTAGCTTTGTTTTTTGTTTGTTTGTTTGTTTTGTTTTGTTTTTTGTTTTTGCTTGGATTACTTTAGCTATTCAGGCTCTTTTTGGTTCCATATGGACTTTAGGTTAGCTTTTCCTAGTTCTGGGAAAAATGTCAGTAGTAGTTTGATAGGAATAACATTGAGTCTGTACAATGCTTTGGGCAGTATGATCATTTTAACAATACAAAATACCAAACTTGTACCTCTGTCAGCCCAGCCATCTCCACTGCTCAGCCCCACATGCAAATACATCCTTTGGAAAATATCTTATACCACTGCCTGCTCCACTTACTCTGGTCATGTAACCACCCACATCCAAACTCAGTGGCTTAAAACAAACATGATATCTATTAAACATACAGAGCCTGTAAGTTGACTTAGATAGAGTACAGTGGAGTTGGCTGGTCTCTGTTCTGCAATGCCAGGGCCTCACATGGAAGATGCAAGTCTAGGCTGGAATCATCTGCTCTCCCTTGCATGGCTAGGACCAGCACTGTGGAGATTCACACAGAGAGGAGCTGGAACAATGGGTGCTCCCAGGGCATGTCTATCTCCAGGTGGTCTCTCAGTATGGCAGCCTCAAGGTAGGGAGGCTTCTTCCCTGAAGGCTCAGGGTTCTCAATGTCGGGGTCTCCAGGGAAAGCCGGCCAGGTGGAAATATCACTTTGTATAATCTAACGTCAGGAGCCATGCATCGTAACTTCTGCACATTCTATGTATCAGGATAGTTATACGGGTGTGCCAGGTGTAGAGAAAGGAAACATAAGCCCCACCTCTCATGAAGAAGTAGTGTTGCATTGAAAGGGCAGTGTGTGGAACTAGAGGTAAGAATGCAGCTGTCTCTGAAAAATGCCGCCCCCAGCCCTGCCTAGGAATCTCAACAGGAGGTGAACGAGATGCACCTCTGTAGAGTTTTGGGAAACTGCTCACACTTTCGGATCCCCAAGCCACGTTGTACTCTGCAACACAGGAAGAACGACAATCCTCCTCTTTTTTCTGCAGGGCCTGGAAATGCCTTCTCCGTTGTTTCATTTTTGGCACCTGGCATCATGGTGCACACAGCATGAGTGAAGAACCACGTTTGAGTGAATAAGTGCATTGCCTCCCCCTTTATTTTAGCATCTCTTGTCAGGAGACAAGGACAGATGAAGGAGCACAAATGTCAGACTTCGTGTTCAGTAGGAGAGCTGATGCCAACGGCTTTCCCTCGGTGCCTGTCGCAGTGCTGGGGCTCCATGGCCTCCCTTCTGTGCTCCTCGTGACATCCATGGAACAGACGCTCAAACCCTCTCCCTCCTCTTGCATGTGGAGGGGACTCAGCCAGAGATTCTGACTGCAATTCCCAAAGTACACAGGCAGGAGGAATGGAACCCAGGTTTTCCTGACAGAGGAGTCCAGGCTTTCTCCCTGGACCCCATCTTCCTTAAGAAGGAGGAAGTAGACCCCCAGGAGCTCTATTTCAAAGTCCTGCCCTCTGATCTCCTCCAGATGGATGGCCCTGGGCTGGGGAGGGGCTGTTTTGGCTCCCTCCGCTCGCTGGCTGGGCTTACACCTCCTGCTCTGTGAGGCCGACTCCTCCCCTTTCTCCATACGCGTATATTGGAGTCTCAGTTCAACATTCAGGAACCTCACTTCATTTTAATATGTTTTGCTCTGACAGAAAATTCATTTCCCTGGAGCTGAAGCTGCTTCCCCTGCCAACAGTCAAACTGGCTGGTGCCAGTCCTAGGGCGCTGGCTGTGCCAAGTTCAAGGATGTAGGGTAGGTCCCTTCTGCCATTTACCTTCCCAGATTCTTTCACAAGTTGGATTGGAACCAGAAACTGGAAGTCCAGGAGCGTGTTTTGTTTTTCCCATTGAGGTTTTCTGGTGAGTCCCACCCCAAACCCCACATGCAAAGAGGGACCCAAATGACTCACCGTGCAGGGGTGGAGAAGGGCCCCCCCCACCCCGCCCGCAGTCCTGAGTCTGACCTCCAACAGGGCAGCCTGAGCCTGCAGCCTGCTCCCCTCCCCTCATGGAAACAGCCTGGCTGCAAAGATTTTTCTGCCCGAGGGACACGGGGAAAAGGCCACCCCTCTGCCGCATATGAGTCACTGGCCTATAAACAGCTGCTGGGCGCCTGAATGCCCCTCACACTTTGTTTGCCAGCCAGAAGCCCTCATCTTTCCCTGCAACAAACTGCTACTTTTTTAGGGTTGTAGGAGTTTTACAAGCTTTAAGAAGTTTATAGTATCAGATTAAGTAAGATCCAGCACTAAAAATTCAATTTAATGTTTTCAAGAGAATTCATACACGTGGCTCATAAATTCTGGAACAAGGTCCCTACAGAGTCCAGCATAACTGATCTAGGGGAAACGCTCTATGAAACCTTTCTCTTTGGTGAGCTATGGAAAATATTTGCTGCCTACAGCCTGGGGTGATGGCAAACATTCTTGAGCAGGCCTGGTGTCGGGGTGCACCATGATGTGGCACAGCTGTGACCATGCCGGTTGGTCTCCAGCTTGCGGCCTGTCACTGGGTGTTTACCTGAGAATGAATCTGAGAGGCCACAGGGCTGGAATTGTGTCTCGCGGGCAGAGGAAAATGTGCACAGCTATTTTAAAGCCAAGGGCTGTACATCTTGTCCACCGCCTGCTGTTCACAAGGACAAATAGGGCTCACCTAAGGAGAGGGACAGTCTTTAAACAAACCCCGTTACACTTCAAGAGTTGCTTTCAGATTGGAAAGAAAGGGGACAAAAGGGTCTTACATGCGTCTATGATGAATGGGACACACAGTGACAGAGGCAGTGGCAGCCTCACATTCTCCTCGCTGCTGGGGAGACTGAGAGATGGCCTTGTGTGCATATGCATACGCACATGCACACACACGTCAGGCTCAAACACAGATATACACACATGCACACAGACACATCCACACACACATATACACACACAGACATATAGAAATCTACACATATGCACATGCTCACACAGATATACACACATGCACACAAATGCACACAGACACAAACATATACACACATATATACACATTTGCACACATGCATATGCTCACATACAGATATACACACAAATTCACACAAACACATATACATGTGCAGAGATATACACATTCACACATGCACACACATGCACACAGATAGACACACGCAGATATGCACACACATTCACACATATAAACACATACACACAAATCCACACATGTCCATATTCACACAGATACACACACAAATTTACACATATATGCATTTTCACACAGATATATACACATTCATACATGCACACACATGCACACATATACACACTGATATGCACACACATCCACATACATATACAGCATGCACACTCACATACATTTGCATACAGATCTAAAAACACAGACAAGTATAGACACACGTTCATAGACATGGAGTGTTCATGTACATGTGTGTTCACACATGCACACACACTCAGCACTGCACAAAAATGCTTACTTCAGAGACTGACACACACTCTCACATAAACTATCACACATGTGCACACATTCTCACCCTCATACACAGCCCCACACCCACATCGACATTTGTAAGCACATTTCTTCACATACAGGCCCTCACACACATGTTCTCACCAATGCATTCACACACTCACACACATACAACTTGCAGCCAAACACATCAAGGCTGTGTCTCTGGTTCTTCCGAACATTTTAAGAAAGCATTGTCCTCAGCTCTGGAAACATCCTCCCTCGGGGGCCTGGGTGGGCCCAGCTGCCCTAGAGTGCCTACCCACTCGCAAAGGAGTTTGGGTCGAAAGGTTTCTGCCACTTTCTCCCTCCTGTGTCCTCCACGTGGAGGACGATGACTACTATGGTGGTTTGGAGGCCACCTGGGGAGTTGCGGATACACTCTTTTTGGTCGGTTGAATCTTCATGGCCAGGTTCATTGACTCTGAGAAGTTAATGAGCAATTTGCATTTTCCTGTTTGATTACCTGTATTTTGTCAGCTGAAGTTTATTTTATGCAAACGGGTCACCTCTCTGGCTCCTTCCATTCTTCCCAGGTGTTTTCATGTGCTTTCTACAATGATGTAGATGAAAGAATTTTTCGAGTGGGTCACCGGCTCTTCTACCTCGAGTTGTCTTGAAAAACACAACTCTAGTAAATGCCAGTTTGACTGCAGGAGGCTGTGGCTCAGCTGTGTTTCCATATTGTTTTGGATATAGATGGTGAGTCAGGTCATTTTCCCTGCATTATCCACGTAATTGTGTATTTTTAGACATTTAAATTATTTAAGCATTTAAATCACAATTTTATTAACACGAAAAGGAGTACATTTCTCTTTAAACCAATTGAATAGTTTTAATATTATCATAATTCCTTTCAGTTTCTTATTCATATAAGCATAAGTAAGCTAAATGGAGTCTTATAAATAATTTGTAGCAAAGTTCTTATCGGAATCCCTGGATTCTAACTTTTATTCTTTAGAATGATCAGATATCCTTCCATGTAAATGTTGATGTTGTTGGAGCAGCTGGTAAAAACAGAAAAGCAGAAAGGAGCAGGCCTGCACAAGAATTATCATCTTTTTCGTTGTGTGTTAAAATATATAACAAAACTTATTATCTTAACCATTTTAAATGTACAGTTCAGTGACATAAAGTACATTAACATAGTTATGCAGCCAGCATCACCTTTCATTTCTAGAACTTTTTTATCTTGCAAAACCAAAACTCTGTAACCCTTAGACCACAACTCCTCACTTCCCCTCCCTCCACCCCTAGCACCCACCCTTCTACTCTCTGTCTCTATGAATTTGATTACTCTAGGTACCTCAAGTAAGTGGGATCATACAGTATTTGTTCTTTTGTGACTGGTTTATATCACTTAGTGTGATGTCCTCAAGGTTCATTCATGTTGTAACATGTGAGAACTTCCTTCCTTTTTAAGGCTGTATAATATTCCATTGTGTGGAGATACCACATTTTGCATATCCATTCGTCCATTGATAGATAAACGCTTGAGTTGCGTTCATCTTTTGGCTATTATGAGAATCCTGCTGTGAACATTGGTGTTGATAGACTTTTCCCTTTTTTAAAAAAAGACCTGATACTGTAGATTTCTATTTTAAATATTATTTTCCTTAGAGACTCATGAGAGTGGAGCTGACACGTGGGTTTTCAAGAAGCTCTCCCCTCCCCATGATTTGAATGGGCAGCCACTGTTGTCATCCACTAGATGAGAGGAAACCCAGACCTCCTATGGGAGCAATGTCTCCTATGCCTGTGAAGTGGGGTGGAAAAGGGTCTCTTCCATGCTTCATAAGTCTGTATTTTTCTTTACCTCTATGAGCTCAATTTTTAGTTTCCACATTTAAATGAGAACATGCAATATGTGTCTGTCTATGCCTGGCTTATTTCACTTAGCACAATGTTCTCCAGGATAATTCATGTTGCTGCAAACGACAGGATTTCATTCTTTTTTACAGCTAAATAGTATTTCACTATGTATATATACCACATTTTCTTTATCCATTCATCTCTGGATGGACATTTAGGTTGATTCCATATCTTAGCTATTGTAAATGGTGCTTCTGTCATTTTAAAAAAGAAATGGATAACAGTTAGATCATAAAACTCGTTTAGACTAAATGCATTAGCCCAGATTCCCAGGGGCAAGCATATCAGTTCCTCCTTAGTTGTTCCAGGGCCTTTTTAAAGCACCAGCCTTGTGGGTCCATCTGTGATCAGCAGAGTGTATGGTGATGTCACAGCTCAGAGCGCACAGATTCAGACCCGGAGACCTCTGTTCCCCTGATCCCCTGACTGATACTTGCCTTTCTGTCCTCCCCACAGGAGTAATATGGACAGCCCATAAGTGAGGGGGCCAGTTCTGGAGTTTATACCAGAACTGGGATGAGAAATGAGGACTTGGAGCTCTAACTACAACATTCTTTTTTTCTCATCTCTATCTGAAGGGTTACTTTTCATATCTGGACCCTGGCAGCTAAAGGACAATTAGAAAACAAATGGAAACCAAATCCCACAAGGAAAGACCACCTGAGGGATATTTAGAGTCTTTCTTGGTTGAGATTTCTCAGGACTCATTGGCTTAGAAGCATATCTGGAAATGGTTGCAGAGACAAGAAGGGATGTGGGGAGATAAGAGGGTGTACTGGAAAGGGGAGTTGGGTGACATCTTCCAGGACTTTCCAGCTTGTTTTCTTAAAAACCACTCGAGGACTAACCACAGCAAGTATAATAATGACAGTAATAGATGATTGTGTTTTGTTGATGCCAACCATTGCTTCGTCCTGTGCTTTCGTTTTTAATTGTCAGGTTTCCTATGTGGATGAATAAAGCAAGACAAGCCATTGTGTCTCTACTTTACCAGTGAGGAAACCGAGGCTAAGAAGGGCTAACTCACTCGCCCAAGGCAGCACATTAGAAACCGGCTGGAGCAGGTGCATGTGAGTCTTTGCTTCCCTTTCTCCCTCTGGAAATGCATCCCTCCTTGTTACTTATTGGACTCCTACCTGTCCTCCTCAGGGGCTGTCTGGGGTTATGACAATCATAGACTCTGGAGTGGGCCAGATACTGGGTAACTTATAGACTCTGCAACCCTGGGAAAGGGATGTAACCACTGTAAAATGGGGCTACAGGGTCATGAATGCCAGATCATAAACATAAGGGACCCAGAAGATAGAGGATGTTCAATTAACCAGTGTTTTTAAAATTATGGTTCACATCTAATTAATGGGATGCAGGCAGAATTTTCTTTTATGTGGACTTGAACTCCATCCTTCAACATCTGGCTCAAACTCATGCTTATCTCAGTTTAAATAACCTTCCACGCCCCACTCTGAGATTTCCGGAACCCTCTAAGTGGGCTCTCACAGTATATTATTCTATTCTCCAAATGCTTCAATAAATGGTAAATTCTTGAATTCAGTTTATTACTTGGTTTAATACTTTTTGGAACATTGTGCTGGGTTCATAGGGGGTTCTGTAAGGACATTCTGGCCATGGATACATCTAAACTCTAGCTCTGTCTTCGCTGGAATTGGGAGAAACTCTGGACGTATTTCTTGGGACTTGGGCACCATGCTTAGTGTTTACACAACGCAACCTGAAACTGAAGAGTCTCCTCAGCAACAACAAGTTAGAAATCCACCAGATGCACACATCCCCACTGAGACCAGGACTATTTATTTTATTACATTTTACCCAGGGACAACTTGGTTAATATAAATTATAGGATACATCAAAGCAATTTCCCAGCCTATGGGGCAGAGAAGATCCCGGGGGAGAAGTGGAATGATTCTGGGGAGTCTGGAAATCAGGCTACCACGTGTGGCCTGTGGGCTGAGTAAACACTAAGCTTTCTGCCCAAGATGTATTTCATCAAATTTAGGATACCGTTGATTGTAAAGCCCACCATTATTTTATGTACCACTAGAAAATAAACACTGACATTAAATCATAGGCACAATGACTAAGATCATCAATTTTCAAAACACACCAATACTACAAATGTTAAAGTGTAACATGAGAAAATGTGTTAAAATTGATCAAATCGGTTATGCACTGTTTTTGAAGTGAGAGTAGGCATTCTGTTAAAGCAGATTTGTAAAATTCAGATGTATTTGGAAATGTTACAGAATTCATAATAGCATTTTCCCTTTCTTCAATGATTGCTAAAAATACAACTAGTAAGTGTTTTGACCTAAAAGGAACCTTGATTCTCAATAATTTTGAGACCCTTAGTGAGGACTTCTTTCTCTCTGCCTTCTCTTTGGGGGTTGCTGTGAAAAATCATTGACACTCAGGGAGCAAATCAAATTCTAAAGAGGGTCCTGGAGGAGTTGCTAATTGGAAGCAATCAACAGATGATTGGCTCTATTAGGAAGGGTGCTATGTCAGCCCTTAGCTTGTTATGCTCCTAATCGAATATAATTTCCAGAAAAATCCCAGAACGCAACAAAATATTCTAAAAAATGTTACACTTAAGGAAGGAAAGAACACAGGACTTCGTTTGTCTAAAAATCATTCCTTAAGCACGTAGCTCTATCAGTATTTTTCAAAGTACATTCTCAGATCCATTATCATATTTTCATCTCACAAGTAAACTCATTTTCGAGGCCTCTGTGACTATTCACGTGTGGGATGGACATTCAGAAAATACTTTGCAAAGAGCGTGGAGGTAAAGGCCATCACGAGGTGGCTGGAATCAATGGCAGTCTTTGCAAAGGCATTCCACATTCTTAACAAACATGACTTATATTTTCCCAACTTACTTTTTAAGGACAAGATGACTGAGTCTCAAATACTGAAATTTCCAATAAACATTGAAAAGTCTAAGTGTTTAGTGGGTGCAAGATCAATGTCAGATAATTTCATGGGATTTTATAGAAGTGTTGGCAACACAGATTTAGTGATGTTTAAGACGGTGGCTCATGAGTTTGCTTTCTGGTTCCTTAAATAAAATGGCAGACAGTGCATTGCCCTATCTCTGTGTTCAGGCCACTGCCATGCAGAAGCACCCCTTCTTTCATAGGCAGGCAGCGTCCACAGGTGTGAATCCAGAAGGCAACAGCATCTGCACCTTCAGAATATCCACCTGACTTTCCCCACAGGATTGAGGTTTCAGAGCCCACATAATCAACTCTGTGGTTCACGTTACCAGATTCACCTCCAGTGCCTGCTCTGGACCCAAAGGGCAAAAATCACAGCACCCAGAGAGGTGGCTGCTAGTGCTGTCCTTCCACTGACAATTAATTGAATTTGTCTGGACAGATCTCTGGACTTCATTTGAAAAGGTGGCTGCAGAAAGCAAGAGGAACTGATGATTCTCTCACTGCTTTCTTTTCAGGCCTAACTATCTGTATTTTTGTCTGTTTCTCTGGAGGCTTTAGTGGACGTGATAGACACAATGCACCATATTCCCTCCTAACACCTCATAATCATCAGAAACAAGACTCACTGGCCAGGTACGGTGGCTCATCCCTGTAATCTCAGCACTTTGGGAGACTGAGGTGGGTGGATCACCAGAGCACAGGAGTTTGAGAAATAAGCCTCAATGGATGTCAAGAGGCATCCAGTGACACCAGATTTTCCCAAAAATTACCAGAAAAATAATGTTAACTGATTAGAAACAAAACGAAACAAAACTTCCCGGAAAGACGTGATAAAAACTCTTCATAGTTTCTTTGAACTAAAATTCCTTTTTTTCTTTTCTTTTTTTTTTTTTTAGACAAAGTTTTGCTCTTGTTGCCCAGGCTGGAGTGCAGTGGCCGGATCTCAGCTCACTGCAACCTCCACCTCCCAGGTTCAAGCGATTCTCCTGCCTCAGCCTCCCAAGTAGCTGGGATAACAAGCGCCAGCCACCATGCCTGGCTAGGTTTTATGTACTTTTAGTAGAGACAGTGTTTCAGCATGTTGGTCAGGTTGGTCTTGAACTCCTGACTTCAAATGATCCACCCCCCTCAGCCTCCCAAAGTGCTGGGATTACAGGCGTGAGCCACCGCACCCGGCCACGATATTTTTTCTAAGTATAGTCATCCTACTCTGGTATCAGACGTTGAGTGTCTTCCTCCTATCTTCCTGTATGTGTGTACCCTTTATGTCACTTCTCTGCATCCTCTCCTTGACCGCATTTGCCCTTCCCAACCTGTTACGAATTTTTCCACTGTCAACTTCCACGTGTTTAAATTTTTTAGCCCCCACATATAAGTGAGAATATGTGACAGTTGTCTTTTTGTGCCTGGCTTATTTTCACTTTAAAGTGAGAGCCAAGGTCAGCTTGCACATGGCGCCTCCCAGGATTGTGTTCTGAGGATCTCTGCTGAGCACCGCTCAGAAGAACAGGCTCCTTAGACCAGTTAGTACAGAAGCGGGGCCGGGAGAGTGCCGTCCTCTCAGCTCCAGTGGGTGAGTGCCCACCCAGAGCAAGCCTGCAGTCCCCACACATCTCCCCCCTTCACCATTCAGTTGTAGTCCCTGTGAAACTCCCATGTTTGCTGTTGGCGACACCCTCACTTTGTGCCTGGCTTCTGTCCCTTTCCCATCTCAGTGTGTAAAGTGCAGCCTGCTGTGGTGTTTGTGATCTTACGTTGTTTTACATCTTCTGGGCAAGTGTCCTAGTTAGTTTCTTCTCTGTTGCTGACAATTTCTAGATTGATTTCAGAAAAGGCAAATCCTCCCTGCCCATCACCTCTGATTAGGGAGGAACAGAGCCGTGTGCGAAGAACCTATTCCCAAACACCAGGACACCTCAAGCCGCTGCATTCCCGCTGCACTCCAACAGGCAGCAGGCTCATCTCATTGAAAAAGAAAGACATGGTTTCCCAGGGGAACAGCTTCTAGCATATGAACTGCCACTGGCTTTGGTGCTGGGGCCAGACCTCTAATTTGTACCCTTTACAAGGAATCAGCAGGACACATCAGCAAATTTCCTACCAACAGCAGCTCTTTCCCCGTGGCCAGGCGGGGTCCCTTAGTGTTGCCTTGCTGAACTTTGGCCATCCTTAGGCAGCCCTGCAGCATGGCCCAGAGGCGCTGAGGTCCAATAGTATCACCTCATCAGCTCCCTGGGGTCTCAGACAAACACAGCCTTCCTAGTCAAGGAAACACTGTCCCCCTTGTGATGCAAAGCCCCCTGGAGGGACAGTGAGGAGCTTCCTGGCTTCACTTTGAGCGCAGCTGTCCTCAGCTCCTCCTGCGAAGCAGTGGGAATGGGTGGCCTGACTGGGCTCAGGTGGGCAAACAGTGCTTCTGAAGGGAGAGACACCGGGCTGGGGATGTGTATTCCGCCCCTCAGGAAGTGTCCAGGTTCCATGCTGCTTGGTGTGCCATGGAGATGCAGATTTCCTCTCAGCTGCCCGATTTCAAAGCCAGACCTGGCTGGAGACTTTTCAGAGCGTCACACCTGGGACTCACTCCTTCCAGAAAAAAAAAAAGACTTTCACTGACTTTCAGTCTCTTCAAGGAGAAGCATATTTTGTGGGAGAAAGGGGGGCATTCCAAGGGCCTTTGTGAGCACGTTACAGCAGTGACTGGTTCTAACGTTCAAGGTAGCCTTCCCTAATTTTCTTAGTGACCAATTTAAGATACGTTTCAAGATTCCTCCCTTCGCCATTTCTCCCCTTCACTGAATGCACTTCTTAAGAACATAAATGAAAACTCTTCTACATTGTGCTATTTTGATTCTCAAGAACCGGCTATAGCTCCCTACTATCTGAGAATTAAATGGACCTGATTTTCTCAGGAACAACTATGTAGCCTGCAGTTTACATGTATGCCACGTTTTCAGGAAAGTCTCCCCACTGTCCGGCCCCAGCCAAAGTCAGTGTCTTCCTGCATTGCATATACCTGTGCAGTCTGTGAGACGAGACCCAGGTCTGGTTTGCCTGCTGCTGGCTCCTGATTAACCTCAGTGTTGCACACAGCAGGCTCGTCATACTTGAATTATACACTTTTCAAAGGAGTCTCAGGAGGAATCTTTGTGCTGCCAGGCTAACACACATCCTGTGCTTACAGCCCTGATAACTGATTTCTGCTCCAAAATACCCACCAATTATCCATTCTTTGAAACCCAGCTTGTCATATTTTCTCCATGAACTTTTCTAATGACTCCTGATACTGTTTTCATTCTCACACACCTTTTCACAGACACCATGAGGTATAAATTAGCATCTAAGCATCTTTCTCAGTTTGTTTTCTGCTGTGTTAACATACTATCACAGACTGGGTGATTTATAAAAAATAGAAGTTTATTCAGCTCATAGTTGTGGAGGCTGGGAAGTCCAAGATACAGTGCTGACATCCGGTGAGGGTCACCCCATGGTGGAAGGCTTCACGTGGCAATTGAGAACACAAGACAAAGAGAAAGAATCGGGGCCAAACTTTTTTTTTTTTTAATGATAAGGTCTCACTCTGTTTCCCAGCCTGGAGTGAAGTGGCAGCATCACAAGTCACTGCAGTCTCAAACTCCTGGCCTCAAGCGATCCTCCTGCCTCTACCTCCCAAAGTGCTGGGATCACAGTCATGAGACACCATGCCCAGTGGAACTTATCCTTTTAGCAGGAACTCACTCTCACAGAAACTAACCTACTCCCCCAGGATAATGACATCATTCATTAATGAAGGCAGAACCCTCATGAGATAACCACCTCTTAAGGGTCCCACATTTTAATATCATCGCAATGGCAATGAAGTTTCAACATGAGTATTGGGGGGGAACATTCAAGCCATAGTATTCCACCCCCAGCACCCCCAAACCCATGGCTTTCTTACATACAAAATGCATTCATTTCATCCCAACAGGCCCTAAAGTCCTAAGTGTTCCAGCATTGACTCAAAAGTCCAGACTCCAAAACCTCATCCACACCAGCAAGGCTCAAGGCATGATTAATCTTTTGGCAACTTTCCCTCCAGCTGTGAACCTATATAATTAAAACAAGTTATCTGCTTCTAAAATACAATAAAGGGACAGGCATAGGTTAGACATCCTCATTTCAAAAGAGAGAAATGGCAAGAAGAAAGGAACAACTGGTCTCAAGTAAATTCAAAACCCAACAGGGAAAACAACTTTAAGTGCTAAAATTGGAGAATAATCTCCTACACTCCATGTCCTATATTCTGGGTACACTGGGACGGGGGTTAGGCCCCCAAAACCTTAGGGAGTTTCACCTCTATGGCTTTGCTGGATTGGAATCTCATGCCTGCAGCTTTTCTAGGCTGGAGTGGCATGCTGGTGGCCCTATGCTTCTGGGGTATTTTGGGGAGCCCCACTTCCATGGATCCACTTGGCATTACCCTAGCAGATGGCTCTGCCTCTGCAGCAGGTCTCTGCCTGGGTCCCCAAGCAGCCCATGGCACTCTTCAAATTGTAGGTGGAGGAAGTCGTGGTTCCACAGCTCCTGCATTCTATAAGCCTGCAGAATTAATGTCACACAGACACAGTCAAAGTTAACTACTTGTATCTACCTGCACCTAGTCGAGTTACACCTGGGCGCACTTGAGCCATGGCTTGAGATGTGAAGGAGTGCTGTGCTGGAATGTGAGGAGCAGAGTCTCCAAGTGGCCATGGGCAGACAGCCCACCAAAGGTGCCCCAGGTTCATCTCCTGAAACCACTTTTCCTCTCTAGGGCTCTGGGCCTGTGACGGGAGGGGCAGCCTCAAAAGATGTCTAAAACGCCTTTGGGGTCTTTCTCCCACGGTCTTGATGAATATGAAAATGAGCTTCCTTTCTACCCGTAATAATCTCTTTAGCAGATAATCACTTGACCACACCCTGGGTTTGTTCTCCTGAAGATATCTTTACGCTATTTACATGGCTGAAAATTTTCTGTGTTTCCCATTTACTTGCCTTTTAATTATAAATTCTGTCTTTAAATAAGTTTTCTTCACTCCCCTCTTACTGTGTGCAGTTAAAAGTAGCCACAAAGCTGCTTGACTGCTTTACTATTTATTTATTTTTATTTTTTGCCAGATATCCTCGTTCATTACTCTTAAGTTTTGCATTCCACAAAACCCTCAAGCCAGTACCCAGTTCAGCCAGGGCTTCTGCTACTTTACAACAAGGATTTTCTTTTACTTCAATTTCCAATACTTTGTTCCTCAGTTTCATCTGAGTCCTCATCAGAATGGGCTTGACCACTGTTCTGGTCACAACCAGATAAGTAATCTCTAAGAAGTTCCAGATTTTCCCTACAGCTACCCTTTTCTTCTGAGCCTTCATTAGAATTGTCCTTAACATGTTATTCACAGTAAGCTAGGCTTTTCCTAACCAGGCACTTCAAAATCTGTCCATACCTTTCACAGCTATTTTTAGCCTCTGTCCATTACCCAGTTTCAAAGCTGCTTCCACATTTTCAGGTATTTGTTATAACAAAAACCCCACTTCTTGGTACCATTTTCTTTCTTCATCTATTTTCTGCTGCTATAACAGAATACCACAGACCGGGTAACTTATGAAAAAAAACAGTCTATTTGGCTCATGGTTCTGGGGGTTGGAAAGTCCAAGAGCATGGCACCAGCATCTGGCCAGGGTCACGCCATTGCAGATGGCTGTGCATGGCAAGGAAGTGTGCAATACAGAGAGAGAAAATGGGGGCCAAACGTATCTTCTTATCAGGAGCCCACTCCCATGATAAGTAACTCACTCCCATAACAATATTAATCATCTTTTAAAGGTCCCACTTCTTAATATTGTCACAATGGCAATTAAATTTCAATGTGAGTTTTGGAGGGGACATTCAAATGATGGCAGGATCTGTTCTATCTCTAAACTCTTTGTACTGTCTTATGTTCTGGAAAGATATGTTAGAAAAATTCATAAATATCCATGTATCTGTGACAGGGCAACATACTTAGAAATTGATGCAACATTATTTACAAATCTTTCAGTGAATATGTCAAATGGGTTCAATTTGACTATAAGCTCCCAATGGGGAGACATTGTGGTGCATTTTTTCTTTTATGATTTGTAGATCTTATCATTGTCCTAGGAATATAATATATTATAAACTAGTACTTTTGACTAGATGTGTTTATTGGTTTTGTATGGGAATGACTTTGGCATGCAATCACACCTCCTGCCAAAACTCTGTATTAGCTGGATGTCACTGAATCTCCAAGTCTGGATGTGACACGATCTACGGGATGCTCTTATTATGGGGGGAAATCATTTATTGGTGGCAATCTGTAGGAGACTGACTATGTTTTTAGCCTCCCTTCCAGTTAGATGTGATCATGTGACTGAGTTCCACCAATTAAATGTGGGCACACGGGTGTACACTACTTTCTAGGCCTGCTGCATAAAACTCTCTGATGCATAACCCTTTCTGTCTTCCTCTGTTGATTGGATTGACACTCAGGGTGGCCACAGAAGTTACATGCTGAAGATGACTGAGCCACTGTGTGGACAGCACTTTTCTGTACCCAACCCCACCTATTTTGATGGCTCGTTTTGGACTTAACATGAGTGAGAATAAACTTCAACATAGTGACTAGCATTTGTCTTAATAAATACATTGTGGGAACTCAAGGGACACAAGAGAGAAATCTCGCCCTCCTTTTTCAGAAACTAATTTAGGATGTTCAAAATAACCTTTTACTTTACATGACCCTGTAGAAATCCATGGCTTTTATTAGGGACAGGTGGACAGCATCTCAGGATGTCAGAACTCTCTATACAGCATTATATATTTATAAGCTTTTACTCATCATATAGTCCAACATTCTCATTTTCAGTCTCGAGGTGAAAATCTTATGTATATTTTTGTCAGAGCATTTTTAAATGACAGAACGTCATTTATATCTATGTAAATTCCTTTTAACTATGGAAATAATATTTTCAGAGAAATTTTGCTTCCTTATTTTGTCAACTGAGATTCAATTTCTAATCATCCCCAACTTAATTCATTTGAACTAGCAGACTCTTCCATTCCCTTTGACCTCAAATTCTCTGCAGGAATTGAAGGAGAAATCAGAGAGGATCTGAGTCTGAAAGGGGAGGTTGTATTAATGCCTATGTCTTTGAAACTCTAGCAAAATGTCCCTCCATAAAGCCTACAGTTGATTTCAAAGCTTATGATCTGATAGCCTTTTGTTCAAGAAGATGTGATGTAGCAGGTTTGTTTTTAGCTGGTGCTTGGGGACCTAAGCTGGCCTTTAAAGGAATTAAATTACTAACTGATCCTTGAAGCACAGTGGAAACTTTGGACAAGATTGTCAATCAACAAACATGTCCTCTTCTCCTTAAATGAGTGAGGCAGAATGCTGAGTCTTGAGGGAGCTTCAGAGGATGTCAGTCCATGTATGATCAAGGATGTTACAATTAAGTTCGAATATACAAAGGAGTTATGAAGGTGTCGTATCAGGCAGTTTTTGCTGGATAAGAAACCAACTCAAATATAGAGACTTAAAGCAACAAACATTACTTATCGGTCAGGTTCCCTTGGTTCCTGGACAGCTGTTTTGCTCTGGATCAGCTCAGCTGAAACTGGGTTATCTAAGATGGTCTCACTCACATGCCTGGTGGTCAGCCTGATGTTGTCTGAGCAATAGCCTTGTGACTCTCTTCCTTCAGTAGAACAACCCAGTCCCATTTTCTTGGAGGCAGAAATATCTTGAACATCAAAAGTGGTCAAGACCCAAAGAAGAAGTACTTTCAAGTCTCCACTGTGCTGTATTTTCTAATGTCTCTTTGGCCAAAGCTTTTGTCCAATCTGAATTCAAGAGGCATCAAATAGACTCTACCTTTTGATGGAAATTGAGTCAGATTGCAAACAGGCTTGGGAGGAACTGTGGGGCCACTTTTGCAAATCATTGATCACACATGCTTCGGACTCAAGGAAGAGCTAGGGAGTCAAGGCAGATAAGCAAGGAACATGACCACTGCGATGAATGGTGGTGAGATTTCAACAAAGAAGGATGAGTTGAGGTGAAAGGCAGCCCAAGCAGAGGCAGCATGAGAGGAATTCTCTGGAGAAGTGAAAACCTTGAGCCCAGTAAAGGAATAACTATAGTGTCATTAGGGTGAAAGGATGGTGTCAAGAAACCGGAGGAGGAAAGCAGAAAGATGGGAAAATAGGAAAGAAACCACCTCAGTGAAATTTCAACATCAGCATAGGGATGTGAAACAAATGCATGTCTCACTCTGCATTCTGTTTGATATTATAAAGTGTGTAAGAAAAGGATGCATGCAACCTACCAAGATTGAACTATGAAGAAATAGTCCAATAGACTAAATAGACCACTAATGACAGAAGAGACTGAATCAATAATAAAACATCTTCCATCAAAGAAAAGGAGATGATGGCTTCACTGCTAAATTCTACCAAACATTTAAAAAAGAATTAATACCAACGTTTAAAAACTAGTCTAAAACTTGAACAAAAGGAAATTATTTCAAACTAATTTTATAAGGCAAGCATTACCCTGATAGCAAAACCAGACAAGGATACAACAACAGCAAAATAAACTACGAGCCAGTATCCCTGAAAAACATAGATGTAAAAAATGCTCAACAAAATATTAGAAAACCAAATTCAACAGCACAATACAAAGATCATTCAGCAGAATCAAGTGGGATTCTTCCTAGAGATGCAACGACAGTTCAATATACCCAAATGGACACCCCTAATACATCACATTAACAGAATGAAGGATAAAAACCGTATGATTATTTAAATAGATGCAGAAAAAGCATTTGACAAAAATCAACATCCCCTTTATGATAAAAACTCTCAACAAATTAGGCATAGAAGGAATGTACCTCAACACGATAAAGGCTTTGTTATATATGAAAAATGTACAGCCAGCATCATTCTGGAAGACAAAAAGTTGAAAGCTGTTTCGCCGGGATCAGGAAAAAGACAAGGATGCCCACTTTTACACTTTCATTCAACAAAGTACTGAAAGTGCTAGCCAGAGCAAATAGGAAAGAGAAATAAAAGGTATCCAAGTTAAAAAGAATAAAGTTAAATTGTTCCTGTTTATTGATAACATGAGCTTATAGACAGAAAATCCTAAACACTTCACTAAATAGCTGTAACTAATAAACCAATTTAGTAAAGTTGCAGATTATAAAAATCAACATACAGAAGTCATTAGCAAACTATCTGAAAAAGAAATATAGAAAAAATCCCATTTACAATAGCTCCAAAAATACCAAGGAATAAATTTAAGAAAGAGGTGAAATACCTCTGCAATAAAAACTATTAAACATTGGCGAAACAAATTTAAGAAGACATAAATAAATGAAAAGAAAATTTCCTGTTAATTAGAAAAATTAATAATTGTTGAAATATCTACACTACTAAAAAATATTTATAGATTTAATGCAATCTGTATCAAAGTATCAATGACATTCTTCACAGAAATAGAAAAAACCATTATGAAATCACAAAAGACCCCCAATAGTTAAAGCAATCTTGATCAAAAAGAACGAAGCTGTAAGACATCACACTGCTTGACTTCAAAGTACACTATAAAGCTATAATAACGAAATTGGCATGCTACTGGCACAAAATTAGATGACTAATGTGACATGAAAAAGAACACAACAATAAATCTATACACTTACAGCCAACTAATTTTTGACAAAGTTGCCCAGGAACACACAAAGGTGTTGGTAAAACTGGGTGTCCAATGCAGAAGAATGAAACTAGGTCGTTATCTGTCATTATATATAAAATCAATAAAAATTAAAATGAATTAAAAACTTAAATGTAAGACCTGAAACTATGAAATTCCTAGAAGAAAACATAGAGGAAATCCTTTATGAGATTGATTTGAGCAAGGATTTTTTTGGGAGAAGACTAACACAGACAATAAAAGCAAACATAAACAAATGAGATCACGTCAAACTAAAAAGCTTCTGCATAGCAAAGGAAACAGTCAACAGAATGAAAATACAACCTACAGAATGAGAGAAAATATGGGCAAACTATGCATCTGACAAGAGGTCAGTATCTAAACTAGATAAGGAACTCAAACAACTCAATATCAAAAACAGAACAAAACAAATTGAAAAGCCTAAATAACCCAATTTAAGGATGAGCAACATTTCTCAAAGGAAGACATACAAAGGACCAACTGGTATATGAAAAAATGCTCAACATGACTAATCATAGGAGAAATGTAAGTTGAAACTACAATGAGATATTGTCTCACGCCAGTTAGAATAGCCACTACCAAAAAGACAATACATAGTAACTGCTGGTGAGGATGTAGAGAAAGGGGTAACCCTTTTATACTGCTAGTGGGAACGCAAATTAGTGCAGTCATAATAGCAGTAGTTCTATTTTCATTTTTTTAAGGGAATCTTATCTTTTGCAATATACTCCACCCTCAAAGTCCTGGTAGATGATGTCTTCCATATTTATTCATTCACTCTGCAGGCAGCAGAGCAAGAGAAGCAAACATCAGCCTCTCAACTTTCTGGAAGCTTTCAGGAAAAATGTGATTCCCCAAGGACAGAGGCACAGGGCGCTATGCTTCCTGCATACTCCAGCATTAACTCATGAGACTATAATATATATATATTTTTGGAAGAGTGGTTTCTAAATCTACTGGGTCAGGAACCATTTTGAGAATCTGATGGAACAGTGGGGTCCTCTCCTAGAAAATCAATATATGAAGGACATTTTGCATCTTGTTTTGGGAGGTTCTGGGGCCTCTGTCATAATACATCCTTAGACCACGACAAGAACCCCTGGTTTAGACATCGAATTGTTGCCACTCATCAATTTCCTGTGTATGCGACAGAGCGGTATTTCCATGCTGCCATTTGCAGGAGGATTTTCCCTGCCCTTTTGATTTAATTTTGTTTCTCAAACACATAAAACATTGACATGATCTCAGAAATCATGATCATATACAAGGTACTCTCAGAGAAGTGTCACCTCCTCTAGTTTAGCGAGGTTTGACAGAAAATGTAATGGTGCCTCAAAATCAAAATCTAGAACATTCCACCACTCCAGAAAGTCCCTCATGTGTGTGCCCAGCCAGCCGCCTTCCTTGACCCTACCAGGGCAACCTCGGACTTGACTTTGTCAAGCTAGGTTAGTTTTGTTCAAACTTTACATACATAGACTACAAGCTTGCGTTGACTGTAATTCACATCGATGTTTTCAGTTTTATCCTCACTGTTGGATGCTAATTGTCTTCAGTCATTTGATACCTTCACACTGTCTAACCAGGGCAAAGCTCATGGACAGCAGGGACCTGGTTTTCTGCATCCACCAGCACTGTGGGCAGAGCAGGTCTCTGTTTATTGACAAATGGGCAGATGAGAATGTGTGACTGAGCCAAGCCTTCAGGAGGAGCACTGCAGGCTGCCCGCATCCTACCTAGACCTGAGCCGCCATTCTCACGTGTTCTTTCCTGTGTACAGGAAGGATTACCCAACCCAGAGTGGAGTGAGGAATTAGCACATGTACAAGGCTTGGGTCGGAGGTGCTGGAAAGAAGCAGGAGACAGTACCAGGGAGGGAGGCAGGAGGGCAAGGGTTGAAAAACTAACTGTTAAATATTGTGCTTAGTACCCAGGTGATGGGATCATTTGTGCCTTAAACCTCAGCATCAATGTTCAGGCCATGTCTTCCCCATGCACGCATGGGCCTGCCTTCCCCATGCAGACCTACATTACTGAGAGAAATTGGAACCAAAGATTCCCTGACTTAGCTAATCCAGGTGCAGCAGAAGGCAGGGTGTGACACAGGGCTTCACCAAATAAAGTTTATATGACATCCTGAAGCTGAAGGGCGGGGTGCAGACCCCAGCCCCATCAATTCTGCATCACCCCCAGTGCAGGTGGCTTGCTCCTCAACCCACTGTTGATAAAAATCTGGAGAAACTTTTCTCTTTAGATACTGAATAAGTTCAGAGAAAAGGTCTTCTTATCTTAACATTTATGGGATGGGTTCCCTAATGAAATCTCTAGGTCACTGCTTAAATAAATACAAACTTATAGCCAAGTGGTTTCTTTATGCTCTCACCATCACATCACTTCATCCAGGAAATGTTTTGCTGTGTACCACTAAAATATAAGAAGTCATCTTAAAAAATATAATCATATTGACTGGATAAAGAAAAGTGGTACAGACCGGGCGCGGTAGCTCACGCCTGTAATCCAGCACTTTGGGAGACAGAGGTGGGCAGATCACCTGAGGTCAGGAGTTCAAGACCAGCCTAACATGGTAAAACTCCGTCTCTATTAAAAATAAAGAAACTATTTGGGTGTAGTGACAGGCGCCTGTAATCCCGGCTACTTGGGAGGCTGAGGTAGGAATATCACTCGAACTAGGGAGGCGGAGGTTGCAGTGAGCAGAGATCTTGCCATTTTACTCCAGCCTGAGTAACAGTGAGACTCCATATCACAAAAAAAAAAAAAAGAAAGAAAGAAAAAAGAAAAAGAAAGAAGGAAGGAAGGAAGGAAATGTGGTACAAATACACCATGAAATATCATGCAGTCATTAAAAAAGAACAAAATAATGTCCTTTGCAGCAATTTGGATGCAGCTGGAGGCCCTTATTCTAAGTAAATTAAGGCAGAAACAGAAAGCCAATAGTTGTCACTCATAAGTGGAATCTGAGCGTTGGGTACTCATGGACATAAGGAAGCTACCATAGACACCGGGGACTGCTAGAGGCCAGGGGTAGGCAGGGGGTCAAAACTGCCAAACCAACAATTAGATACTGCACTCAATACCCAGGTAATGGGATCATTTGTACCGAACCTCAGCATCATGCAATACACCCAGGTAACAAATCTACGCACGTACCCCTGAATCTAAAATAAAAGTTGAGAAAAATACAACCAGAATACTATTACTGTATCTAAAATAATGTGCAACAATTTCCTCAGTATCATCAAATATCCAGTTCATGCTTATATTTCCAATTGCCTCATAAATATCATAATCTTTTTTAGCAGTTTCTTTGAACTAGAAGCTAAATTACCTATTGCAATGAGTTGTTTTCAATCTCCTTTAACTAACAGGTGTCCCCCTTTCTCCCTTTCTTTCTCTGTGCCTTGCACCCACTGCCCTGACCTTCTCCCTTTCTCCCTATCTCCCTATCTCCCCGTCTCCCTTCTTTGCAACGCATTTATTTGAGAAGCCAGGCTGTGTTTCCTGCAGGATGTGTCCCTTCCTAAATTCTGTGCAAGGAACAAATGGGCAAATGGGCCCAGGTCTTCTATGCGTCCTTCACTGGTGACTTTCCGGGTACTTCCCCTTTGAAGGGTGAGCTAGAGAATACACAGGCCCACCAAATAAAACTCCAGAGAGTTGCCCAGGCTGCTGCTCTCACACCAGCAGGGCTGCGTGGATGAGGCCTTGTGCTTGGGGTATGATATGGCCACCCATGCCTGGCTTTCTCAGATGTGACCGTGTGTAGATGCCACTGAGCCATGAGTCTGGCCATGCTTCTTAGAGTTATGGGGTCAGGAAGAAAGGGATAAAACCTGCTTATCTCACCTTTTTATACACCACTTCATTTGATAACTCAACAGTGTCACCTAGGAAATAAACAAAATGAAACAAAACACAGGCGTATTGTTACACACGTGAAGTAGCTAAAGATTCTGTCTCCGTTTTGCTGACTCCCCAGACAGCTGTGGAGTCTTGCCCCTCCAACCTCTCTCCTCTCCTGCTGTCTATTTGTCAATTGTGGAAAGAATTTACACAGAGGATGACCAGACATTCTGTCCAGGGAGTGCCCACACAAGGGCACCGCTTGATCCAGCCTGTCCTGAAAGCTTTTATGCTAGATTTAAGCACCAGGCCAGGAGATTTGTCCTGAGAGTTTTTATGCCAGATTTAAGTGAATTTGAATGACCAGCCCTAGAGAATGACCAATCTTCTTAGAGATTTGAGGGCAGATTAGAATAAATCTGACAAGAGGCAGGAACAGAAGCCACATGTGAGAGGAAATACAGATGGTCAGCACTGACAGGGAAGAAAGAGGGCTCTACCTTCCAGTTCTCCAGAAATGCAGATGAAAGTAGGAGGAAACATTTCACAGTGAGTAAATAGAGTAAGGCGGAGTCAATTATTAGGAGTAGGCGGGGCAGGGCCAGATGTGTGTGGTTGTGCTGTTTCATGGCGGAACACAAGATGGGACACCATCTGAATGTAAGCAAATTATAAAACATGGTAAGTAAATTGGAGCGTGTTGACTATAAAAGATTATTCAGCTATTTTATATAATTTAAAAAGAACAAGGCCGGGCACGGTGGCTCATGCCTGTAATCCCAGCATTTTGGGAGGCCGAGGCTGGCGGATCATAAGATCAAGAGATCGAGATCATCCTGGCCAACATGGTGAAACCCCGTCTCTACTAAAATTACAAAAATTAGCTGGATGTGGTGGCTCATGCCTGTAGTCCCAGCTACTCGGGAGGCTGAGGTAGGAGAATTGCTTGAACAAGGGAGGCGGAGGTTGCGGTGAGCCGAGATTGTGCCACTGCACTCCAGCCTGGCGCCTCGCGACAGAACAAGACTGTTTCAAAAAAAAAGAACATTTTAACAAGGGAAAGTTGATTTCAAAATAACATTAGAAGGCAAAACTAATGTTTATATGTACAAAATTCACATATGACATATAAGCATGCATACATAAAGCTGGAATAAAACTAGAAATCAAAACATGTCTCTTCGGCCAATGAGAAAATACTTTCTGCACTTAGGCCAGTAGTGAGGAAGTAAAACAGCATTTGTTGAAGCCCTTCTTTTGGTCAGACAATTTCCCAGTGATGCCATTTAATCCCCACAAACCTATGAGTAGGATTTTACAGTATATGCTTTCATCCTACATAGTTATATATTCTTAATAATGATAGTGATAATCACTGTCGTGGGTTGAATTACGTGCACCCCAAATTCTTATGTTGATGTACTAGCCCCCAGTACTTCAGAATGCTACCTTATGTGGCAGTGGGTTATTTGCAGATGTAGTTAGTTAAGATGAGGTCCTACTAGAGTAATAGGACGCATGTAATGCGACTGTGTCCTGACAAACAGGGGAGCCTGGGACACAGACACACACACAGGGAGAGCGCCATGTGACCGTGAAGGCAAAGACCGGGTGACGTGTCTGCAAAGCCAGCAATGGCAACGTTTGCCTGCAAACCCCCAGAGCTGCAGAGAGGCGTGGAGCAGTCTTCCTCACAGTCCTCAGAAGGAACCAGCCCTGCCCATGCCTTATCTCAGATTCCCGGTGCCCAGAACCATGACACAGTCAGTGCCCACTGTTTCAGAACCTCTAGGTCACGGTACTTTGTTGCAGCAGCCCCAGGAAGTAAATGCAATCATGATCGCAGAATGGCAGTGAGCGTTTACTGAGGCACCTGCTTCTCTAAGCGCATTAGAGGCACGAAGTGGAGGTCATCCTCGCGGAGTGACTGTGGGGAGACCCTCTCACCCAGTCCAGGGATGCAGAACTCAGGCCTGGGGTGAATTCACTTCCCCTTCACCGTGCAGCTCATTGGTGGTAGAGCTGCAATTTAAACGTGCCTTCAGAAGCTGTGTAGGAACCTAAACATTCTTCAGAGGCTTGGAAGGTGATGCGCTTATCAAGTGAGAGATGGGTTTAGAAGCATTTCCTATTGCTGATTCTGTGCTCCTCCCTGGCTGGGTTTCTCAGAAAGGACTGGCCCATGAAAACTTGAGGGCTGCCCACATGGAATTGGGGTTTTGGTCCTGATTCGTTAAGTCTAGGGCTTTACTGGGTCCCAACACTGTCCACAATCCCCCAGTCCCTTTCACTTTAGGGAAACTCCTGGGCTTATCCACTCCCAGGAGAGTGGCCCGCCACAGACAGGCAGGATCTGAGTAGGGCAGTCAGTGGGAACAGGTTTGCCTGCAGTGACGCTGCCAAGGCTCCTTTGGATTCCTCTGACTGTGCCAGTGCCACCCTCCCCCGCAGCATCACCGAGCCTTTTCTTGCTACACTTGGCTCTGTGACTCTGCTTCAGAGGATAGCCCTTAGGCTGCTGGAGGCGCCAACTATATGGGGACAAAGTGCAGATTGTTGGTTTAGTGTCTGTTACTTTTGTTTAGCCGCAGTCCCAGATCTAGAAAATCTCCAGGACAGTGGATTTGCTAGATAAGGAGAAGGGTCCCTGGCTGCTACCTCTCTCTGCCCCTCGTGTATTTATCAGTGGTAATATAAGGAGAAAAGATGTTGAAGGCCACTCTGGACAGGGAAAGGAAGGGAGACCACCAACTGGGCAGCCCCTCCAGTGCCTGATGGGAGGAGGGTGCAGGGAGCTCTGGTGCCAGGCTACCAGCCCTGTCTTGCGTGGCCTGCATGAGAAGGAGCTGCTCTTCTATTACCTCCCCTAAAGCCCTGTCTGTTCACCTCAACCTCCTTAAAGCCTCCAGGGGCTACCTCTGTAAAATGTGAAGCCTGACTTCCTTAGCTTTAACCTCATGGCCCTCTGTAATCTCCACATCCCTTAATCCCTAGTTTACACGGTTCTGTTTTCCATACCCTATTTTCCCACTGCTTCCAGTTTCCACCCGACATATCTCCTCCATCAGGCTTTTGCTTGTTCAGCAGCCTCTGCTGTTGAAATTATCAGCTAGCTATAGCTGCATAACAAAATATCCTCATCTCAATGGTGTAATCCAGCTGTCATTTGCTGTTGCTCATGTGTCTGTGTGTCCTCTGGATTCAGCTGATCAGGGCTGGGCTTTGCCGGGTAGTCTGCTTCAGGCTGCCTTGGCCCAGGTAGTTTTGCTCTCAGTGCTGGTCTGTAGGTAGGCAAGGGGGGCTTGGTTCCACTAGTGCTTGTTTTGAGCCAAGGCTGCAGGCACAGTAGTGACCTAGGAGCAATTCTTTTCATGTCTTTGGCAGAAAAACAAGAGGGAAAGTGGAAATACACAAGGCTTCTTGATTTCTAGGCTCAAAACTGGAAAACAATCCCTTCTTCTGCAGGCTATTGGTAAAACAAAGTTCCTTGCTCAAGCCTGAAGTAAGTGGCAAGAAATAGTTCACACACACCTTACCTTGGCAAGGGTATGGATGCAGAAGGGATGAGGATTTATGGCAAATGATGCCTCCTAGCACAAGTGGTGAGGATGATGACCACAGCAAACAGCACAGTAGTAGCAGAGGCAGACACACGCACTGTAAAGTACTTACCATGTGTTAGCCCCCAATTACAGGATTATCAGCAGTGTTGATTCTCACTGTTGTCCTGTAAGAAAGGACACGAGACTCCTAATGGTTCCTAACCTCTCCTAAGGTCGCACGGTTGTTAATAACAGAATCCTGAACTGGGCCAAAAAGTTGTCTTTGTGGACGAGCCCAGAATTTGGAAGCTGCAGTTTGACTCCAAAGTCCAATTCATATCAAAATCTTACCTCTTCTTCAAAGTCTCCCTCAAATGTTGGCTTCCTTATGAGCTGTTTCTCAGTTTAGTACAGGTTGAATTTGCAGATCTGAAAATTTGATCTCTGAAATGCTCCCTATTGAACGCCAACATGATGTCCAAAGAAAATGCTCATTGGATTCCAGGTTTGGGAGTTTGGATTTTTGGATTTGCAATGCGCAACTAGTAAGTATATTTGTTTTTTTTTTTTTTGAGACGGAGTTTCGCTCTTGTTACCCAGGCTGGAGTGCAATGGCGGGATCTCGGCTCACCGCAACCTCCGCCTCCTGGGTTCAGGCAATTCTCCTGCCTCAGCGTCCTGTGTAGATGGGATTACAGGCATGCGCCACCATGCTCAGCTAATTTTTTTGTATTTTTAGTAGAGACAGGGTTTCATCATGTTGGCCAGGATGGTCTCGATCTCTTGACCTCATGATCCACCCGCCTCGGCCTCCCAAAGTGCTGGGATTACAGGAGTGAGCCACCACGCCTGGCCACCAGTAAGTATATTTGAAAATGAAATCTGAAACACTTCTAGTCCCAAGTATTCCAGATAAGGGCTACTCAGTCCGAATTGTATTATGCCTGTACACTCGATTAATGAGACTGTGGTTATAAATCTTTGCTGTGTTCTGCCACTGTTGGGTATTTTAATGGAGTTTGGCCTAACAGAATTTCACAACAGGCAAATGTGTAATAAACCCAACTCTACACACACAAACCAACACAATACTGAAAGACAAGAGGAATTCCATTGCTTTTCACATCTGATGTCATTTGTTAAACCAAGAAATCCTTTCCTTGAGATCAGAACATGTTAATGATTTGTGTTGTCCCAACCTTGGAAGTAAAACCTTGGAATTGCTAAGCATGAATGTGCTTCTCTAGGGTCATTGAGAAACCATCAGAAGCCCCAAGCAGTGTTGACATTCGGCAAAGGTGGGTATCCCAGACTCGGTCACCTGAAATGGAAAATACTTTCTCATGAGCAAAAGTATAGTGTCTTTTGGTTAAACGAGATTCAAGTCACACCTTTTTGAGACGACTAGCACAGCCCAGATTTAGGGGGCCCACCTGGCGATCCTGAACATTTTATTTGGACAAGTTGCATGTTTTTTAAACGTAGGCTCTTGAAAAATTCCTTTAGAAATGTCAAGGTGACTGTTGTATTAAAAAAGTGAGCCAGAGCAAACAAAGGTGACATTCTTATAATTCTTTCCCTGCTGGGTCATTTTCTACTTGCTGTCAGCTCTGCGTGCTGCCATCGTTCGTGATGGACGCTCGGCCTGCTCAGGTTCACACTTGAGGGAAATTGCAAAGCAGGGGAAATTCTGACCCAGAGGCCCTTTCACCTCTTTCCACCAAAGCTCCAGCTGATGCTCCAACTTAAAGCTACAAAGTGAGAGAACCAAGCCATGCTGGCGACTTGTCTCTACTATATCTTCCAGAACCATCATGACGAACACAGGAGTCACCAAACGTGTTGTTCCGGGCATCGTTCATCAGCCACTGGGGAAAAGGCTCCTGCTCAGGGACCCTGAGCTGCCTCTAATTATCTATCACGCTTCCAGCTCTGGCTCTCCCCATGGTCCATCACATTGCCAGCTTTGCAATTTTGTTTTCTGAATAAGAAGCTCCACATTTAGTTTATAGATTTAGAATCCGGTTTGGGGAATTTATTCATTTATTTATTTTTATTTTTAAAAATATACTTTAAGTTCTGGGGTACATGTGCAGAACGTGCAGGTTTGTTACATAGGTATACACGTGCCATGGTGGTTTGCTGCATCCATCACCCTGTCGTCTATATCAGATATTTCTCCTAATGTTATCCCTTCCCTATCCCCCCACCCCCTACTATCCCTCCCCTAGCCTCCCACCTCCTGAAAGGTCCTGGTGGGTGATGTTCCCCTCCCTCTGTCCATGTGCTCTCATTATTCAACACCCACTTATGAGTGAGAACATGTGGTGTTTGGTTTTCTGTTCTTGTGTCAGTTTGCTGAGAATGATGGTTTCTAGCTTCATCCATGTCCCTGCAAAGGACACGAACTCATCCTTTTTATGGCTGCCTAGTATTCCATGGTGTATATGTGCCACATTTTCCATATCCAGTCTATCACTATGGGCATTTAGGTTGCTTCCAAGTTCTTGCTACTGTGAACAGTGCCACAGTAAACATACATGTGCATGTGT
Organism: Aotus nancymaae; assembly: GCF_030222135.1. Lineage (NCBI taxonomy): Eukaryota > Metazoa > Chordata > Mammalia > Primates > Aotidae > Aotus > Aotus nancymaae. Next base: position 3,149,745 of record NW_026988412.1, on the reverse strand, counting down.
CTTTATAATAGAAAGATTTATAATCCTTCAGGTATATACCCAGTAATGGGATTGCTGGGTGAAATGGAATTTCTATTTCTAGATCCTTGAGGAATCGCCACACTGTCTTCCACAATGGTTGAACTAGTTTACACTCCCACCAACAGTGCAAAAGTGTTCCTATTTCTCCACATCCTCTCCAGCATCTGTTGTTTCCTGAGTTTTTAATGATCGCCATTCTAATGGCATGAGATGGTATCTCAATGTGGTTTTGATTTGCACCGCTCCAATGTCCAGTGATGGTGAGCTTTCTTTCATATGTTTGTTGGCTGCATAAATGTCTTCTCTTGAGAAGTGTCTGTTCATATCCTTCGCCCACCTTCTGATGGAGTTGTTTGTTTTTTTCTTGTAAATCTGTTCAAGTTCCTTGTAGACTCTGGGCATTAGTCCTTTGTCAGATGGGTAAACTGCGAAATTTTTTCCCCATTCTGTTGGTTGCTGTTTTTTTTAAAAAAAATGAGAACGCCTGCGCATCATATTGATAAAGCTGATGATGTAACTGTGCTCTGTCAGACTCAATCATGTGTTAATACATTTGCCACTACGTTTGACCTGCAGAAATAATAATTCCATATGGTTTTACCCATAGAATTACTTGTTTCCTTGACCCAAAAGATGAACACAAACACAAAAACATAACCAAAAATTACAGACAGGTGAATTTTGAAGAAACTATATTTTTTGGACAAATTTACAACCTAATTTCTATACATTAAATATTATTTCCCACTCACATTACAAAGTCAGAAAACTGTTCTTTGGTAACAGTTGGCTCTGTAGATGGTATAAAATCATTTTTAAGAAAGAAACTAACGCGAAGCAATGGTAGAAAATCAGAATGCAAACTAGTCAACATTCCTCAAACTATGAACGCGAAGTAACATTTTTACACGTAGCAGCCTAAGCATCTAAGGAAAAGCAGTCACCGCCAAGCCTGTTGCACGGAAAAGCCACCGTCCTCTGTACTTACAGGACAAGGTGTGTTGCACTCTTGGGGATCCCCAAGTTCAAATGAGAATCTCAAAAATTTTCATTTCCATTTTCCTGAGGACATGGCACATGCTGGCTACCAATGCTGCCCAGCTGCGTCCGCCTTATGTCTTTGTCACCAAGTTGACTGGGAGCTGCCTGTGTGGACAAGCCATATAATGCATCGACAAGAGGGAAGGCAAGAACTGAATCTCACCAGCTCATCAGTTCCCAAGCGGCCGGCCACAGCTGAGACACCACCCTCTTTTCTGAGGCAATAGCTCTCTCAGGATGTTTTCATATGTGCAACCTTGCAACTGGCCTCCTGCAACACAGAGAATATGAAAGGAAACTTTTATCATTCTATGGTCGTCTTTTGCTTTCTGGAGTACTCTGTTCTGTAATGCGCAATTAGAAGTGATTTCTCCATCAACACAATAAAACTGTAGCTGAAACGAGTTCGCTATTAACAGGAAAATTACTGAAAATAATAATGAGGTCACTAGAGCCAGTCCATCGGGAAAGAATTCAGCCACAACATCTTTCCACTATTCAACATGGACAACCTAGTTTCACCCCAGATGCCATCTATCATGTCAAACTAACGCTGAGCATTTGAATTTGTTGGTTTTATAGGGTTTTTGGGTATTAAATGTGTCAAGTTGTACGCTGTTTTTGGTTAAGAGCTTCATTCACTAGATGTTTCCTCCTGGAGTTGCACAGGTTTATGTGATATGTTGATCATTCCCTGAAAACTTTTTCCTAACAAGGAGTTGGTACTTTCTTAGGTTTGCCGAGGACCCGTGTAGAATTACAAGTCAGAACCCACCTGTGGCTACGCACTGCTGAGTTTTAACACTGCAAATGGCTGAATTGGGGCAATTTTACAACTTGTCGCAGAAGCAGAATCAGGACTCTTCCCTAGCAGTAAATAGACAGGGACCACGTGGGGCGCCAGAAGCAGCTAAGCAGGCACTCTGGACAGACCCTCCTGTCTCTGCACAGGGCAAAGTGGGCTCCAGCCAGCAGCTGCTTCCCCGGGCGTGCACCAGCACATGCAGAGGACGCTTCTGCAGGTCAACTTAGTGAGATGTGAGAAAGTATCATTCACATGTTTCACGTCATGTACTTTCAGAGTTGGGCAGAGAAACTCTGTCCCCTGTGTGGTCTGCCTGAGTCTCTCTGGGATAGACCCAGAGGTCAGAAGCCAGCACACTCTCCGTGCACCTCCCCAGGCTCTGTTTCCCAGACACTCATCCCAACCTGTCCCATTCTGACATAATCCACTTGGAAACACCTTATCAATAAAAGCCAAATGCTTTCTGTCTTTGGCCACTTAGGGATCCCATGTTGTGGACACGGTCTACGTTTAGTGGGCAATGCTTTTGGCCAGACGAGGCCCAACTAAGACTTCAGTACAAGTTTGGGGTAAAGCGCTGCATTAACTCAGGGGTTGGCAAACTACGGCCAGGAGGCCAAATCTAGGCCACCGCCTGCCTTTAATAAATAAAGTTTTATTGGTACACGGCCACTCCCACTTGTTTTCATTGTGTCCGTGACTGCTTTTGTGCTGCAATGGCAGAGTTGAGGAGTTGCAACAGAGACCACATGGCCTGCAGAGCCATTTACAGAGAGAACTATGTACTCTCTGGCCTTTTACAGAAAAAGTTTGCCAATCCCCGCACAGGAATAAAAGAAAAATACCCCTTTTCAAGGAACCCCGGGAAGGTCCGGACACAATGCCAGCTCATGGGTGTTTTCCATTCCTGCTCTGACTCCCAGGTTGCAAAGCAGTCAAAGCCCTTTGAGCTCTCCTTGCTAAATAACTTTAACCATTGTGAACAGAGAGGCCATCCTTCTTTTGCAGAAGGAACGTCAACGACCATCTCTCCTTGCAGGTTATAGGGTGGTTAGCCAATGTGGATGACGGGTCTGGACAATGGGTTTGAATCCCTCCTCCACCCATTGAGCCCTCTGAGCCTTGGTTTACCGTTATGTAAGATGAGGATAAGAAAACTGTGTCTCCTATAAGGTTTTTATGAAAATGAAATGAGATGCTAAGAACACAGCGTTTGTTTTAATTTGAACTGGCACATCCTACACTTTCAATAGAGAGACGGATTCTGGAGTTAGGGGGTATCTTGAGAGGGCATCATCACTGCTTCTTTCAGAGGAGTAAACTGAGGTCCAGAGAGGAAAAGTGACTCTGCTCCCACCCTCATAGACACTGGGGCAGGTCTAGGAGGCAGAGGCTCCAGTGGTAAGGACGGCTAATATATTTTGAGCTCTCGATGTGACCAGCCTGGGCTCCACACTTGACTTGTCATGTCTCATTTAGCATTCGTGGCCGCCCTGTGAAATAAGCATTTTGTTTGTCCCGACTTTGCAGACAGGGAAGAAGATCTGATGGTGCTAGAACGCACACTTGCCCAGGGTGAGCTTCCAGGAGCTCACAGCCAAGCCCTGGCTGCCTCTCCATACAGCTGCACCCACGAACGCACTTGGAAGAAATACAGCATTTTGGGTTCCAGGGACAGAAAGGGTCCGGAGAATTCAACTAGAAAATGCGTCAAACACCAAATTCTTCTGCTGAGTGAAACTAGAACCTTTCTGGCCGCCCCGTCTCCTGGGTACGGCATTGCAATGGGGCCATCTAGTGGTCAAAGACAAGAAAGTCCACCGGTCAGGCCTCTGAAAAGCAACTGAGCCAAAGAGCCCTCTGGTCTCCCGGGGGGAAATCTCAGCAGGCCCAGGGATAGGCAGCCTGGCCAGATACCTGCCTTAAGGAGGACCTGGTAAGGGGCGTGTCCGTGGATGTGCAAAGGAAGAGGGCACTGGCAGAGGCCAACTGCCCCTCCTCACCTTTTCAGAGCCCTGTCCCCCAGTTCCACAAGAGGCAACATTCCCTGACTGCCCCCAGGGGACATTTAACAGTGTCTGGGGACATTTCTGGTTGTCACAACTGGGGGATCTTCCTGGCGTCTAGTGGGTAGAGGCCAGGAATGCTTCTCATTCAGGACAATGACAGGACAGACCCTACAGCAAAGAGTGAGCCTCGAATGCCAACAGCGCCGCCCAGCACTGGAAACCCTGAGGTGGCCTCCTTCCAAATGGAGTCGGGCAGGCCTGGGGATTGCACAAGACCATGATGCTCACAGCCCCTGCGTGTGCACTCTTGCCTAGCTGCTCTTCCCCGACCTCCACTCTCTTACCTCATCCTTTTCTTTCACCTTCCAGCCCACTTGCCTCTTGCTCAGGGTAGCTCATCCGCTCATGTCCATCTCTTTGTCTGGATTTGTTCTCCCACAGACAAGCCTGAGAGAAGGATTTGGAGGCAAGCAGTTTATTTGAGAGGGGATTCCGGGAAGCACCTGTAAAGGAGTGAGGAAGAGAGACCGGAAGTGTGGAGGTGGGGGCAGTGAAGGGTGAGTTGGTGGGCAGTCATTGCCATGAGCAGCCGAGGTGTGGTCTCTGAGGACTTGCATGAGGACTCAGAACTGTCCCCTCCAGGAGAAGGAAGCCAAGGTGTTTGTCCTCCAGCTCTCTGGCTGTTCCTGAGCACTAGCCACTCACATTGCAGCCGCCTGTGCACTGGTAGAGGAACTGATGTCTGTCTGGCCTGCACACATCTCTCCACCGTGAAGGGCATTCAAGCTTGCCCTCTCTCACCTTGGTCCTTAGAAGCTAATGGGTCACTTTCCCAAATTTAAGCTCCAGAGACCAGGAACAGGGGACTGGCACAGTTGATGAGTCTACACAACTGGCCCCATTCAGTGCAAGGATCCGGGAGCAGTGACATCACCCTGGAGGCAATGCTAGCTCCCCTTGGTCCACAGCTACATCGTCAGGGCTACGGAAACCTGAAGGTTTGAGGGCACACCACCAAGAAAATTGTTACATCACATCCCCAGCTAGACCAGGCTTAGTTTGCTTAGTAAGAAAAGCAATATTTTTGTTGAATTTCACATTTTCTACCAAGTAATGAATTAACCTTTTTGAAATCACAAAGGACATCACAGCAGGAAAATGAAGCCATATCCTGTACTTGCTGGCTACCTCATATGAACCACAGGAGAGAGGGATGGTGATGCCTGGAGGCAGGATGGGAAGAAGGAATATAAGAACATCCAGTACGAATGGATTCCAAACCCTGTGTGATAACCAGCCAGTCCTGGACCAGTTTATCATCTCGGTGTGGACTGATTCTCTTTTGCAGGAAGTTAGTTCTGACTTCACCAGCTGGATTGGAGGACACCTGTGCCATCCTTGTCCTGTTGCTGCGAGAGACTTCTTTCAGCTTTAAGACGTGCAAGACTAAATGTGAATATCATCTATACATAAGTGGCTGAGAAAATTCTGTGGAGAGGCTTACAGCTCTCCATCATCAGTAATATAAACATACTTTATAATCAGGTAAACTGTATGCAATCAGGTAGTCTTGCTGAGGATGAAGAACTTTATTAGATTTGAGGTAACAGGACTAAAGTCCTTAACATCACTTGTTTGGATTTTTCTCATTTCATGAGTAGTTGATAATTCAGCAAAGGTTTATTAAACACCCAGTCTGACCATCGCACTGAGGGCTAACAGCGTGGAATGCAGCGGAAATGACATCTAAATGGCAGATAGGGTACCACTCTCCACCTGTGCCTACGCGCTACAGTGAAAGGAACTACATTTCCCAGGAGCCCTTGTCTTCTCGCTTTCTTGTAGGTTCAGCCAATAGGAGGCACTGGCCAGAGATTGGCTGCTGGGAGGAGGGGAGAACGCTGAGTGTGCCTGCCCCTTCTTCTTGTTTCACGTGACATCTCCAGCCCTGGCTGGACTTCATCCATGATTTCAGCTCCAGTACAAGGCAGTCCCTCTCTTGCTCCCATTGTGCTGGGCTGGGAGGACACAGAGACCTCCGGCTCAGAGAGCCCACGTGCATTCTCCCTTTGCCCCTCTGGCCTAGGGATGGGGTCAGTTTCTCCATGTTGCTCACATCTGGATTTTGTCACTGCTCTTCTTGTTTGCATCCTCAACTCTCCATTCACCTGTGCAGCAAAGCCCTGTATTCAATTCTCCCTGCTTGAAATACCTAGTGTGGTTTCTGGGATTTTGGAGAATCTCACCTACTCCTTCAAACATATTTCATATCCCTTTCCCTCCTGCACGAGGCAGCACCCACCCTGGTGCCACAGATGTTCTAAGACTCCCTCCTCTTTCTTACCCCAAGGCCTTTGCACTTGCTTTCCTTCTGCATTACATGTTTCTTCCCTGGAGCTACCCATGGCTGCCACTTTCTCATCCCTCAAACTTCATGTTGCCCTCTCAGGTAACATGGGAAGAAAAAGCAAATGCTACTTTCTCAGAGGCTCTCCTTGACAATCACAGCTAATGCAGCTCACTCACCCCACCCTCACTGCAATTTACTTGACTTCCTATCATGTGGTCCTATTTATTCCGTTCACATCGTGTATCCTGCAATGATTTCATTTACTTGTTTGTGTAGTTTGAACTCATGACACAGTCAAAATTAAGGTGGTTTAAAATAATGTGTTTATCATTTTTGGAGCTAAATTTTGGGCAAGGGGACATGGTGAATTCATCCTCTGGCCATGGATGTGCTCTCGCCCACTGCTACTCATCCTCCTGAATGGGGTTGGAGCCTGTTTTAAATGGCAGGTGGCATTTCTCTGCTTTTAAGAGCATGATTTTTCTCTGGATCAGAATCCTGGTAGTCACTGTCTGGGTAGCAGTGGACATCCTCTTCTGTCAGAGCCTCAAGGGTGACAAGCATCTCACTGTAAAACAAAGACAAGATTCTTGTCACTTTATTACATGTTGATCAAACCCCTAAGATAAATTGTTGGTCCACCATCCTGTATGCCCTCAGCCTACCCGAGTTCACCTTCAGTCATGAGGGGCAGATCACTGTAAACTGACCACTTCCCATTCAAGCCCTTGTCTCTGCCTGAGGGCTTCCCCATCCAGGAGCCCACTTCACTGCGAAACACTTACCTGGAAGGGGGAGCACAGGCAAGACCTCCAGCCCAGAGAATTGAGTAGATACCCACATGGGTAACCCGCCCTTGATGCCTCCATTATCTTCTTCCCAGCTTCCTCCACTCACTTCCCTACTCCCTCATTTGTGCTTCCTGGGATCACCTTCCACATAAGCTGCCTGCACCTAAGCACCCAATTGGGTCCGCTTTGGGAGGATCCACACCAAGCAGAACCCAATTCCCTTTTTCTCAGCAGCTATTTCTCTTTGTGCCATGTCAAGAATCACTTCTGTGAAAAAAGCCTATGTGGGCATTGGAGCTTAATCCTGCCAAGGTCAGAGAAACTACGTGGACCACCCCTGGGAGCTGTCCCCCTGGGGAGAGAGAGACGCAGGCATTTTGTCCTCTACTCCTGTCCCCACCCATGCCCACCTTGAGCCTTCCCCGCCCCCTTAGCCATTTGCCTTCCCTGCTCCCTTTGCTCACTGTCTTCCTCACCAGGATGGAGAAATGGCCCCTGGCAAGCTTGTCTCATGTCTGCACCTTTGAAGTTGTCTTCCGCAAGCGTGTGCTGGGCTGTCAGCAGCATCACCCAGATTCTGGAAATGGAAATGCTCAGGCTCTGCCCCAGACCTGCTGAATTAGAGACTAAGAGGGTGGCCTCCACCCTTGTGTGCCCACAGCCCTCCAGGAGACTCCGGGGCTTGCTGCAGCCCTAGAATCACTGCTCTAAAGCCACACTAGTTAGCATTAGATGTGCAGTTCCCACAGCTTGTTCTGCTTCTAACCACTGGTCGGGGGCTTAGGGTTCTGATTATGTAACAGCATATGATGACTCATTAATGATGACAGACATTCTTCTTATCAGTTTGCCGATGTGATTCTTGACATCACACTCAGATGCTGGGAAGAACAGGGGCTGTGGGAACTGAAACACCCGCATTGGCCCCCAGCCCTGTCAGTGCCCCATGCATCCCTGGGGTACCTCTCCTTCTGTGCAAGCTGTTTCTGGGTGCTGCTGTGACCCCCACAGCCAGTGCCTGTGTCGCTCTGTGATCATCTGTCCCAAAGCTGCTGGAGCCCCTGTGCTCACCCTGCTTGCATGGGGGGCTGAGACAGCTCTTACCCAGTGATGGGTGGATGCAAGGGCCCCCATCTCCCCCAGGTTCAATGATTCAAGAGAACTCATAGGAACTGGAAAGGCCACCAGATTCACAATTACCTCTTACTACACGTGGTTCCAGCAGTACACAGCAGGTTGGAGTCAGCAGTGGGAGGATGCACCCAGGGTGGGGCCCAGGAGAGTGCTAGCTGTGGAGCTCCAGGGTCCTATCCTGGCGGGGCTGTGCAGCAGCGCTAAGTTCTCCCAGTAATGACGTGTGGCAGCATGCGTGTTATATCGCTAACCAGGGGGACTGACCCGAGCCTTGGCGTCCAGTGTTTTTATTGAAGGCTTGGTCACGTGACCATGATGGACCATCTACAAGGCTGATCTGATCTCTAGCCCCTGGAGAGGTCAAGCTGATTCAAGGCCTCCACTGTGAATCCCATCCTTAACATCAACCACCTGGTGTGGCTCAAGGCCTCAGCACACAGACACTTACCAGGCAGGACATCAGAGGACGTACAGGCTGCCTCACAGGAGCTGTGCCAGGGCCACACCTTTCTTTGGGTAAGGTTAACCCTTTACTGCCCTCAGGGCATGAATACTCCAGCTCCTTCATAGCCAATGCAGCCTCTCTGGATCATGACCGGTCCTGACTCTGTCTCAGAACTCCCCAGCAGGAGGAAGCCAGCAGCAGCCACATGGCTCCTGGCTCACACTTGTTGCTCCCCCGTCTCACCTTTCCACTACCCTGTCTCTTTTTGTTGTTGTTGTTCTGGGAACACTTTCTAATAAATCTTCACACAAAGCCTTGTCTCAGATTCTGCTTCTAGGGATACCAGAATAGGACACTGTAATAATTTACAGTGTGAAATTTCCTAAATTTTCTGTATTTCATGAACTCTCTCATGTGAATTGCTGTTACTTTCAAACCTCAGAAATTAGCAGTAGCTGCTCTTAGGGTTAGATCTGGAGAAACCAAGGTAGAACCCAGAGTCGAGTCTCGCAGTGGCAACTGGGTCCAAGGCAATGTCACCTGACTAGAGCTGGGGTTGACACCCAGCTGGTCTAGGAGGGGCAGCTCCTGTCAGGGACTCCAATCGGAGGTGAGGGGTCTGGGTGAGGAGAGGAATGCTCTCACTTTCCTCTCCCTCTCACCTCCATCTCTCGACATCACCTCCCATTGGCCGAACCTAAATGGGAGGCAGTAGGCAAGCCTGGGAAGCAGCGTCTGCAGGGGTGGTTGTGAAATGGATCTGAAGGCAACCAACACACGATGAACACGTGCTTTGTAACCACTGACACTAACTCAGTAGCACGTTGGATGATTAAAACTAAAACAAAATCAGGAGCCAGAAGAGCTGCATATACTTACAAACCACAGTGCAAACGTGTGTGCAGCAGCACGCGCTGGGAGGCCCTGGCGTTATTCTGGGTCCCTCCATCCTTCTCTAGGGGTGAGCAGCCAGCGGCGTGGTGCTTTCTATACCAGAAGAGGCAGCAGCCACAACACCTCACCCCAGCGACTTCAAATGACGTGCTGAGAACAGCACGTAGAATCCCCTTAGGTTTACATGGTATTGGTGCCCTTTGAAAATCTGATTAGCTCTTTTAATTACCATGGACGCTTTCTGCACTTAGCTGGTAAATAGCTAACTCTAATTAATAACTCTCTGTATGCTTGGGAAATACCACTTATTTCACCGTCTGTCCTCCTGGTGCCAGTGGCTACCAGAGCTCAGCACTTGGGAGTGACCCAACTTCATTGTCCCCCCGACCTTCCACTGTTGCTCTGCCCTGTTCCCCTACATCCTGCAGTTCTCCACCTGAGGGGAACAGAATCAACTGTGCAAACTGCACAGAAAGCACGCAGGCCAGGGAACACTTCCTGGACTGTCTAATGAACTCTGCAGATATTGGGTGTCTTTTTCTCTTTAGGGCCATAGAGAAACCATCTGATGGCCAAACTGTCTGAGAGCTATGTGGTTCCACCATACGGAAGCATCTGAAGAGCCATAAAAAAAAAAAAATACTGCCAGCACCCTAGGGGCTAGAGTTCACATCTCTTTGACCGCTGTCCCCTCCCTGCGCCCAGAGAAGTGCCTGGCACGTAGCAGGGCTGCAATGTGTCTTTGCAGATGGGACAAGCCCTGATGCTTGGCCCAAGCGACCAAATGCTTGGCTGGTGCTCCCACCTCAGTGCAGCGGAGCGGGTCTGCCTAGCCACCCACTGCCTGGTGGGGAGGAAGCAGTGGTGCCCATTATCCATAGAACTTGAAGCCTCAATTGGTGGTTGATCTGCTGTCTGGGAGGATCAGACATTCCCAAACTTTAATCATGTAGCATTCCAGATGATGAGTCCAGCGACTCTGCATAAAAAACTGGAAGCCCTGGGAGGGGACCTAAGTTCGATCAGGGCTCTCACGTTTTCTGGCCCTTGGATGTGTTTTTTGATTGCGTAGATCTGCAGGCGCTGCAAATGAGAATGTGCGTCCCGGCACTTACTAGCACGTGAGCGAAAGCTTCACAGCGCACCATCAGCCAGGCCTGATGCTGCGAGGTCCTCGCCCGACAGGAGAAGGAAGACGTTTGTGTCCTAGGCCAAAGGCAAGCCCTAGTTCCTAGGGACTATCATTGAGGTTTGCTTAATTAAAATATTGTCATCTAACTTATCTATGCCAATAAAATGATGCAAACTTCATAAAAGCAGGTGGAAGCGAACTTATGTCTGAATGCGGGACGCTCTTCCAGCTCCCTTTTGAAGCAGCCTCTTAGACCTCTTAGGCCGTCTGCAATTAAGGAGGTTGGACCGTAGAGGGCAGCAGAGGATGCCGTTTCACGGTTCATTTGACCGCTCAGGCACAGGCTCTCACCCCACTCGGCCCCAGCTGGAGGCCCAGGCAGAGCTCACAATGGCCAGCTCCGCCAAGCTGCCAGCAATGAGCTGGATAAAGTCTCAAGCGACCCCCAGCTCAGGCCTGATGGAGAAGTTGGTTATGTGCACAGCCTCTAACTCTGACTAACAGCAGGGGCTGGGCAGGACTAAGGGGAGACGCATTCCTGTACACATGTCCAGGGTGTGGGGCCGCTGCCTGATAACCCCAGCTGGGGTGATGGTGGTGATCAGGCTTCCCTGTCCCTCCTGCGACCCGCGAGCGGGGCCTTGGGCCTGCAGGGAACATATGCAGATGAAGAATCTCATCTTCCAACTCCTCCAGCTCCCTGAGATCTTGCCGGGAAGCTTCCTCCATGGGCGTCCTCTGCCTGTGGGGGTGGCTGGGCATGACCAGACCACCCTTCTTCCTTCCTCACCCCATCAGCGCTGAGGTGAGTACTGTGAAAATACCCAACAATGGGAAAGAGAAAAGATGGAGGCCAAATGCAAGTACTTGGAAGGGAGAAAGGGCCTGGGAAAAAGGTGAATCACATTTTCAGCCATCTTCCCTGTGTTTTCGATTCTAAAGATGCTGCTGCCTTAGCTCTGAGTATCGAGGTTCCTAAGGGAACCACAGAAGGACAATGGGACCCTGGTTCCTTTTAGAAACCCACGAACCCAAGCTGTTTTCTTTTTTTAAATGTTATTTTAAGTTCCGGGATACACGTGCAGGATGTGCAGGTTTGTTACAGGGGTAAACGCGCGCCATGGTTGTTTGCTACACCTACCAACCCGTCACTTGGTATCCAGCCCTGCGTTCATTAGCTGGTTGTCTTGATGCGTCCCTATCCCTTGCTCACGACAGGCCCCAGTGCGTGTTGCTTCCCTCCCTGTGTTCATGTGTTCTCTCTCATTGTTTAGCTCTCACTTATTATTTTCTGCAAAGTGAAAGCAAGTTTATTAAGTAAAGGAATAAAGGAATGGCTACTCCATAGACAAAGCAGCCGTGAGGGCTGCTGGTTGCCCACGTTATGGTTATTTCTTGATGATACGCTAAACAAGGGGTGGATTATTCATGCCTCCCCGTTTTAGACCATGTAGGGTAGCTTCCTGACGTTGCTATGGCATTTGTAAACTGTCATGGCGCTGGCTGGAGTGCAGCAGTGAGGACAATCAGAGGTCACTCTCATCACCATTTTGGTTTTGGTGGGGTGGCCAGTTCCTTTACTGCAAATTGTTTTATAATCAAGGTCTTTAGGACCTGGATTTTGTGCTGACCTCCTGTCTCATCCTGTGACTTAGAATGCCTTAACCGTCTGGGAATGCAGCCCAGTAGGTTTCAGCTTCATTTTACCCAGCTCCTGTTTAAGATGGAGTTGCTCTGGTTCACACGCCTCTGACATTTCCCCCCTCCCTTTTATAAGAGAACCTTTAACCCTAAGGGTTGCAGACAGACAAAGATTCATCTTGTGTAACTTCTTCAGGCTGAATGGGGTGATGATATTCCTGCTTAGCTATGAGGGTCTCTTGCCTTCAGGGTAGAGAGGCAGCTCCCAATTATGGGTGAGAGCGTGCAGTATGTGGTTTTCTGTCCCTGTATTAATTTGCTGAGGATGATGGCTTCCAGCTCCATCCCTGTCCCTGCAAGGGACACAATCTCATTTTTATGGCTGCATAATATTCCATGGTGTATATGCACCACATTTCTTTTTTAACCAGTCTATCATTGATGGACATTCGGCTTGATTCCATGTGAACCCAAGTTAATTTCTTACCCATACCAGACTTCGTATTTTTATTCAGGCAGCCACCCCTCCCTGCAGTTTATCCATCTTCCCCTCTTTCTGAAAGAAGGGTCTGCCAGGTCCCCACACTTGCATCACCCACCTGCTGAGCTGCCATCCTCAAGCCTGGCTCTTCCCCAGGCACTGGGAGCGCACATCCCAGGCCACTAGAAGATCAGTCACCCGCTCCCAGTTTGGTAAAGTTAGTCTCAGTGTCGGTCATGTTGTCCAGCATGTTCTGGGGATCAAACGTCCCATCTTTTACCCAGATTTCCTCGTAACCCTGTTATATTCTGCTATACTAACCCCACTAGCTTGATTCTGCTTGTGCCCTATTTCTTGGTTTCTGGACCCAGGAAGCCCTTCCACCTACCCCGAGTTGTAGTTCTCAGGTGTAGAGCTAAAGTTGGTGCCAGCTGTGAGGATGAGGGGCAGATTCTATGTTGTTTTTTTAACGTAATATTTAACATAATATTTTTTAAAACTTCTCTTTCTTGGGGTACTCGAAGCATTCCTTGGGCTGAGGTCTGCTCCCCAGAGGTCGTATTAGGAGGTGGTCCACAGAACCTGAGGGAAGGATGCTAGGGGAGCCCTGCGTGGGAGGCTGGGGGTTCTGGTCCTTCCGTTCTGCCAGTCTCAGCTCCAAGGAGTGAGACTCCATGGTAGACGCCTGTCTCTGGCAGCAACCACGGCCTGTCTTTCTTTGCAAAACAATTCCAAATTTATCTCTAGGCCACCACCTCTTCCTTCATTCAAGAAAATTAACCCCTGAGTTAAGCTGTTGACTCTAATTTCAATTGTTGAAATTGCTCAATCTTTGCTTCCCTCGTAGCACCATCATTTCACAGGGATCTTGGTTGGAAGCCCCCTGGATTGTAACTTCATAGTCTTTATGTCACCGTAATGCCCACGGTGCAGAGTGAAGATTGTCTCAGTCCCGCCGACAAAGCCAGGACCGTTTAACACTCACTCCTTCCTAAACTGGGAGAGAGCGAAGCTGGTTCCAAAGTGCACCAGAGATACAGAGCAACTGAGATGCTTAAAGATAGGAAGCCCAAGGAATAGTCCATTAAAAATGGCACAGTCTAAGGCGACTCAAGCTCAAAATAAAGGAAAGGTTCAGGCTGTGATAATCCCAGCAACATGTTCAAGAAGGGAGCTTATTCCTGGATTGACCACATCTGACCTCCAGCTTCATGTCTTGCTGCTGTGGGGACCAGATAGGCAGCAGGAGGAGAAAAGGAGAGGATTTGCTGGTTTTTAGGCCCAAGCTCATGGCCCACACTGATCCCAAAGCGGATCTCCTCAATCGCTGCTGCCCAACTGAGCTCTTCCAACTGATCTCCCCAAATTTAGGCCAGCGCTCTTCACCAGAGCTTCCTGCCATGATAGAAATATTCCAGAGCTGCTCGTGCAGAATGACAGCCACCTGCCTCGTGTGGCTACTGAGAATGTGAAACGTAGCTGCTACAACTAGGGAAGCATTTTTAAAACTTTATTTAACAGCAGTTAAAGTTTAAAAAGTAACATGAGACTAGCCAGGCACAGCTAATGAGTGGTGTAATGGATGATGCCGTTCTAGGTGATTAAAGATCCTGGCCGGGTGCGGTGGCTCACGCCTGTCATCCCAGCACTTCGGGAGGCCGAGGCGGGCGGGTCACGAGGTCAAGAGATCGAGACCATCCTGGCCAACATGGTGAAACCCCGTCTCTACTAAAAAACACAAAAATTAGCTGGACGTGGTGGCGCGCACCTGTAGTCCCAACTACTTGGGAGGCCGAGGCAGGAGAATTGCTTGAACTCGCGAAGTGGAGGTTGCAGTGAGCTGAGATCGCGCCACTGCACTCCAGCCTGGTGCCTGGCGACAGAGCAAGACTCTGTCTCAAAAAAAAAAAAAAAAGATCCTGGCTTGCTGTCATTCTCTCCAATACTGCATCTGTCTCAATTCTGAATAGTTTCAGTGTGCTCACACATGATTCTTTGTGCAACTGGCCTCTCGGTTCTTGAACCCTGATACTTCACCCATCCTGTCCTCCACTCACTTTTATCATTCGTCGGAGATGTCATTAGCAATAACTACAGCTCTGCTGCTATCTGATTTTCAAGCGCTTCCCTTTCTGACCATTTCTCTAGAATTCTAAGCCCAGCAATCCTTCCAGCCTACTGGGATAGTCATCCCATGGATCCTACCACATTTCACTTTGTTGGTGCTGAATATTTTTGTATTATTTTAATACAAAAAATATTCAAGCTTTGTTCCGAGATGTAGTGAAGGAGACAGAGGCTGGGTGCTGTGACGGGAGCCTGGAGTCCCAGCTGCTTGTGAGGCCGAGGCAGGTGGATCTCTTAAGCCCAGGAGTTCTAATTCAGTCTAAGCCACAGAGTGAGACCCTATCTTTAAAAAATATATAAGGAAATTGTTTTTGATCTTTTAGGATCTTGCTTTTAAGTTTTGCACAGTAAGGCCAGAGTAGCCCGATTTTGCCACCCTGTTGAGATAATAACTTTCTGAGTAGTCTACTGATGCCTGTGTGTTAGGAGGCTTTCCAGTCTAGCTGGTGAGACACCCACTCTGCTGATCTGCATGAGTGCTGCAGGCTGTCCCCTCCTCTCGCTTCTGATGGTTCTTCTTCAGCCTTGCCCACTTGCCTCACGCACAAGTACGCTCTGCTGAAGACCTACAGAGGCCTCTGTGGCTCTCTGTGGCCCTCTGTGGCCCTCTGTGGTCCTCTGTAACCTCCTGTGGCTCTTGGAGGCTGGCTGTGTCCCTCTCTGTCCCTCTGCAGCTCTCTGCAACCCTCTGTGGCTCTCTGCGACCCTCTGTGTCCCTCTGTTGCCCTCTGCAGCCCTCCAGCTCTCTGTGCCTCTCTGCGGTCTTCTAGAGTTCTCAGTCTGTACAGTGGACCTCTCTGGGATTCTACCTGGGAGATCACTGGGTTACGTACACATGTGTATGTGTGCGCACGCACATGCGTGCGTGTGTGTATGTGTGTGTATCACACACACAGAGACAGACAGAGAGAGAGACAGAGAGAGAAGAGACCAGTTTTTCGTTGTTTAAGAGGGGAGGGTAGCTCCGATTGCTGTTACTCCATCTTGGCTGGAAGCAGAAATCCCCCTTTCTGCTGTTTCTCAGCCCCACTTTCCTGGCTCCAATCTCTGGTCAGTCACTATCAGTACTTCCCTGCTCCTCGCTCCTTCTAGCCTAGCAACCTACAATCCTGGGGAAATCAACTCTGCCTGCTCTTTCCTGCTGCGGTGCAGCTGAACATGCCTGCAGGGAGGCACCCACCATGCCCACACGTCTGGCTTTAACTTCATGGCTGTGAAAACCTGAGGCCCTTCATGCTGCGTGGCATGCAGTTGTATGTCCCCGCTTCATATTCTCTAAACGGCCATGTCATACCTCCTCTTCTCAAATTCCCGATATCTCTACCTCATTGTCTCTCTCAGCTTCTACGTTTACTGGAAAATTTTAAGTAGACAGATAAGTGCCAAAGACTGTCACTGTCACCTTTGCTGACCTGCTTTTCTTTGCACCTTCACCTCTGCCTTCCTGCCTCTTTTGCAAGTTAGCACCACTCTTCCCTCTAGTGCAGGAGGTCTCAGCTTTTTAGGGATTCTGCCCTCTGTCTCCTACATTAAGTGTCGGCTTTGTATTGGATCATCCCCGTCACTCAACAAGCTTGTATCAGTTCTCTCATCAGAAGGTCACTCTCGTGACCCGTCTTCCTCCAGCTTACGTACATTTCTTTGCTTTGCACTTGAGACAAAACTCTGAAAGATGTCACTTGCTGTCATTAATTAATCACGTCCTACTTTCTTTTGATTTCTCTCTCATCAGGCTTGAATCCCTGCTAACTGCTCTTGTCAAGATCACCACGACCTCCACGTTGCTGAAGCCAAAGGTCCGTTCTCAGTCCTCATCCGACTCGACTCTTCAGAAACAATGGAAAATATTTACTGAGTGCTTCCATCTCCTGACACATTTTCTGCATTTGGCTTCTAGGACACCACACCCCGCTTTGTTTTCTCTGTCACCTTTGCCAGCTTCTCCTTCGTTCATGACCTCGTAATGTGGAGTGCCTCAGACTCAGCACTTTGTCTTCTTTATAAAAATACTCCCCTTTGGCCGGGCACGGTGGCTCACACCTGTAATCCCAGCACTTTGGGAGGCCGAGGCGGGTGGATCACGAGGTCAAGGGATCGAGACTATCCTGGCCAACATGGTGAAACCCCATCTCTACTAAAAATACAAAAAATTAGCTGGATGTGGTGGCACGTGCCTGTAATCCCAGCTACTTGGGAGGCTACGACACTTGAACCCAGGAGGTGGAGGTTGTGGTGAGCTGAGAATGCGCCATTGCACTCCAGCCTGGGCAACAAGAGCGAAACTCCGACTCAAAAAAAAAAAAAAAATACTACCCTTTGAGGATTCCATTTTGTCTCACAGCTGTAAACAGCATTGGTATGCAATGACTTCCATGCTTAAACCTTTAGCCTAAATCTTTTCCTAAATTCCAGATTTATAGACCCAACTGCCTACTCAGCCTTTTCACTTGGAGGTCTAAGGACATCTCAAGTGATCCTAGCGAACACAGAACTCTTGTGTTTTAGCCTGAACCTGTGGCACTGCCAGTTAATAGAAAGCCACCATTCCAGCAGCCCAGGGCACCCCTTGGTGGCGTCCTTGACCTCACTTTTTCTCTTATATACACATCCAACCTGTTATAAAACCCATCGGCTCTATCTTCAGAATACTCTGAGGACCTGAGCAATTCTCACCATCTTTTCTGCTACTACCATTGTCTAAAAACTATCATCTAATTTGTTTGCTTGTCTCTGTCCCTGTTTCCTTGTAATCTCTTCCCAGCACGGCAGCCAGGTTAAGTAATCCTTTGAAAACTTGAGTAACCTATTATCACTCCTGTGCTAATAACCTTCAGGGTCTCCATTTTATCCAGAATAAAAGACAAACTTCTTGCCACGGCCTGGAAGTCTCGCTGATACGGCTCCTGTCACTTCCTGACAGCAGCTCCTGGGATATTTCCTTTTGCATTCACACTGGCCTCTCTAATCTCTGAAACCTGAGCACTCTTCCTCTGTGTACCAGCTTGACTCACTCCTGCACTTTTTCCAAGTCTTTCTCAAATGCCACCTTCTAAATGGGGCCTCCCTGACCACTTCATTTAATTCTGTAACTGTCCCACCCTCTCGCTCTGACTCAGCTCTGCTGGAGCCTCTACCGTTTCCTAGATAATTTGCTCGCTTATCACTCTATTTTACCTGTTTCCAAGTGCTAGGATGCAAGTTCAAGGAGGGCTAGCATTGTTTTCTTCATTGATGTTTTCAAGTACTTAGAACAATGTCAGCACATGCGAATCTTCAACAAATATCTGTTAAATATTGATTGAATTTCACAACTCCCTCGTCTAAGCTTGTGTGCTTTTTTCATCTCTTATGGAATTTACTGCTGTTGATTTTAATCTGATCTAACCTGGATAAACATATCAAAGTGAGGAGGCAGAGAATGCTGTTTCAATAGCTTTGGACCAGGAACCTATTTTACCTTAAAAATACCAAAGAGGCTGGGTTTAAGACCAGGGTGGACAATGGGCTCCTTCTTTGGACAAAGATGTCACAAGTGTCCCCGTCCATTGTGGTGACAAGAGTCTGTGCTGTCCCGTAGTGATGGTAACTGTGCACTGATTGTTCACCTGCTCTCCTCCCTTCAGGCCGTGGGGTGAGAGTGGGCAGCCTCTTCCCCAGCTAGGACTCTGAGACAGAGTCATGCCAGTTGAGCACACAGTCTGATGACCTCCGTGCTTCCGATTAAGCTCAGTCTCCCAACTCACTGCTCAGGTTCACTTGGTGATTAATGGAAATGGGTTGTGTTTCTAGATCTGAGCCGCACATTTGGTGTTTCCACTGTCCTTTGCTGAGTGCAAGTGCGGTGTCAAATGGCTCCACTCTGTGCCTCACAGGTGACACCTGGGAATCCAAAGCTTTCCCCTCCTCTGCTCCACCCCATTATCCATGGACACAACGATTGCACGTGGACCTGCCTTGTGAGGCTGAAGGCAACCTTGCAACAAGATTCTCTGATGCAAGTTTGTAGCCCGCAGACCCAGTACGTCTCTGACACCCAGCACCAGTGAGGAACGTTGCAGAATGAACTGGTGGTGGCCGATTCAACAGCCACAGCACCTTCGGTGATTTAATGTAAATACACACAATGACGAAAACAATGGCCTAAAATTGTGCTCAGAGTCTTTGCCACAACCACCCCTCTCCTCTTTCCCTTGCCGTAATTCTCTCTTTCTAGCTTATGACTTCGGAGGTTCAATCTATTTTCCTCTTGCCAGAGAAATTCAGAGCCCTCTCAAACTTAAATAGCTGTGTAGTTTATCCATGGGCAGGTTGGCTGTGGGAGCCTTGGGGATCAATGGTGTTTTAAATATTTTAACTCGGTGTTGAAGATTGGACCCCAACATGTCTGGACGAGTACAGAGAAAGAAATGGCAGGAAGGCCTGCCCTGCCTCTGTTCGGTGTACAGTGGGAAAGTCCAGCTCCTCACTCGTGCAGACATCCTCTGATGGGCTCAGTGGTGTTTGTGTGCGTGTGTGTGTGCATGTGTATGTGCACGCATGTGTGTGCTGAGGTGTCTGTAAAAAGTAAAGCAATAATTACACCTGACGAGCTGGACAGAAGCCCAGCACTTTTCTGGAAAGACGACCGCCTGAGACTGAGTGGGCCGGGTTGGGGGAGGGACTGCTGGCACCAGCAGCTGCTTCAATAAAGCTGCTCACCTTTGCTGATTCATATGCTTGTCAAAATAAAAGGCAAATGGAAATGACCCCATAGCACAGAGGGTGGGATGGAATTGGCCGAACCGTCTGGCCCCAGATTAATTGCTAGCACCTTCATCTCCTCTCCTGGGCTCTCCTGGGCTCCAGATAGAACAGGATGATAATGGAAAAGAAATGCACACAGATCCGCCTATCTTGCTCCTTCTATTCCTAGCCGGACCCAGAGCCAGTTGTGCTTTGCTGGCATTTAGTTCCCCAGGGTGTTGAAGGAGCTCGGGGTTCTTTCCCAGAAACACACTCTCCAAAGGCCTCAACGGTTTGCAGCAGAGCCCAACTGTAGCTCTACTCAGCTTCATCAATAAGGGCACCGTAGGGCAAAGCAAACAGCTTCCCACCTGAAAACAAGAGTGCCCTATCAAAGGGACTCTAAGAGGTCTGTTTGCTTTACCCAGAAACAAATGCAGCTGAGTTAGGAGGCCCAGGAAGGGAAGCGCTTGTCCACAGCCGGGATGATGGAGGGACACTCCCGACAGCAGACGGGAAAGAGTTGGACGCTTTGGTCTGCACAAATAGATCTTGAATTACGCTGGAATTGTAGATGATACAGAGCATGAAAATGGTTATTCCCACAGCCCAGAATGATGGAACTAGGAATTCTCCCAGGAAGGTTCAAAGGAACTTTCTATTTATAGTTCAAGCAACAGCTTGCGTTTTGGGGCAGAAACAAAAAAATGCTATGTTTTCACCAAAAATGCTTTATCTTCCCCCTAGATATACAGAAGATGATATTTCCGACTCCCTTGTGGTTGAGGGCAGGGAATCTGACTCTGTTCTGGTCAATAAGACATGTGTCAGTGAGGCAGCTGATCCTAAAGCCTCCCATGGGGTCTCTGTGCTCTCTCTCTTCCGTCATTGCTTCGTTTATGGAAGCCCTAAAGGAAGGTGGCGCAACAAGAGAGAAGGACCCTGGTTTCCTGTGGAGCAGAGCCACTCCCACCCCACCCCGGCTACTCGGCTGAGCAAAAGTCAGAGCAAACAAGGAACAACCTCCCTAGGGTGCTAAGCTCCCAGAACAAAGTACCGGAGGCTGGGTACCTTAAGACAACAGAAAGCTATTGTCTCACATTCTCGGAGGCTGCCCTGGGCCATGTTCTTTGTCAAGGCTTCAGGGAAAGAGCCTTCCTTCTTCTTCTTTATTTTATTTTATTTTTTTTTTTTGCATTTTACGTTTTGGGGTACGTGTGAAGAACATGCAAAACTGTTGCATAGGTACACACATGACAGTGTGATGTGCTGCCTTCCTCCCCATCACCTGTATCTGGCATTTCTCCCCATGCTATCTCTCCCCAACTCCCCACCCCCCGCTGTCCCTCCCCTATTCCCCCATGGTACTGGTACCAAAACAGAGATATAGACCAATGGAACAGAACAGAGGCCTTGGAAGCAACACCACACATCTACAACCATCTGATCTTTGACAAACCTGACAAAAACAAGCAATGGGGAAAGGAGTCCCTGTTTAATAAATGGTGTTGGGAAAACTGGCTAGCCATGTGCAGAAAGCAGAAACTGGACCCTTGCCTGACACCCTACACTAAAATTAACTCCAGATGGATTAAAGACTCAAACATAAGACCTAACACCATAAAAACCCTAGAAGAAAACCTAGGCAAAACCATTCAGGACATAGGCGTAGGCAAGGACTTCATGACCAAAACACCAAAAGTATTGGCAACAAAAGCCAAAATAGACAAATGGGACCTAATCAAACTCCAGAGCTTCTGCACAGCAAAAGAAACAGTCATTAGAGTGAATCCGCAACCAACAGAATGAGAAAAAATTTTTGCAGCTTACCCATCTGATAAAGGGCTGATATCCAGAATCTACAAATAACTAAAACAGATTTACAAGAAAAAAACAAACAAGCCCTTCTTTTTTGCTTCTGTGGTTTCTGGGAATCCTTGGCACTCCTTGGCCCATAGAGGCTCCACCCCAGTCACTGCCTCTGTCCGCACGTGGCACTGTCCTGTCTGCATGTGTCCACATTTTTCCTTTATTATAAGGACACCAGACATGGCTCAGGGCCCACCTTAAGCCAGCTTGACTCCCTCCATTATATCTGCAAGGACCCTATTTCCAAATAAAGTCACATTCACAGTTACCAGGAATTAGGAGCATCTCTTTTCTTTTTGGGGACACAGTTCAACCCGTAACAACGTCTGTAATTTGGAGTTTGTTTGTTACAGCAGCTGGTGTTACTTGCTCTGACTAATGTATGTCTGGCATCGGTCCCAACTTGGGCATAACTTTCTCCAGGAAGCCCTTCCTGCTTTCCTGACCTCAAACCTAGATGGTGTGTGGCTTCACGGTGGTTCCCCACGGTGCCCTAAACTCCCCGCATCACAGCATTCACCGTGCTGTGCCGTCATGTCCTGCTCACGTGGACAAGTGGACTCTTGCCTCCTCCCTGCTACCCTGTTCATGCCAAAGGCAAGAGCCTGCCTTTCTTGCTTCATGTTGCATATCCTGGGCCTGGCGTGCAGTCTGTTTCTTAATCAACAGCTCTCATGTGAATCAGTGGATGCTGTGAGGAAGACTGCACACTCTGGCACGAGCAGCATCAGGTTGACTTTCCGCCTTCAAGAATCTTGCAGTCACTAACGGCCTCCTGGTTGTCAAGTCCCCTGGCTTATTCTCCTCCTCACGCCCCTTGTCTTCCCTGCTGCATTCATAACTGTGGACACTCTGGGACGTGCACATGTATTAGTGCCATTTAAGAGTCTGGCTCCTCAAGGTTGTCATCTCAGCTCTGTGCCTCTCACCCCAGCATCAATCCCACTTTGAAATCTGCTTGTTCTCATTACTTTGGGACTCCTTGACTCTCCCCTCAAACACGATAAAAAATGCCTCTAATAGAAGGGTTTTCACTTATTCCATGCATAGAAGGGGTTGGTCAAATTGAGTGGAATTCCTTCTAAATCCATCTTTGATCTGTGACCTGCATGGCAGCGGCCACCCACGCTGAGTGAGTCTTCCTGGCAAGCTTGAAATTCAGTTGCTTCTTTCCTCTATTTCTCAGAATTATCACATCTCAGACTGTTAGAAGCTGTTCTCGTGGAACCACTGTAGCCGTCAGGAATGGCCGGGCCCTGATAATAACTTTGTCCATAAGCATAGATTTTTTAAACTTAGAAAATATACTTTGTTTTTATTTATTAATTTATATTTTTTAGAGACAGGGTCTCACCTGTCATCCATGTTGGAGTGCAGTGGTGGGATCATAGCTCACTGCAGCCTTGAACTTCTAGGCTCAATTGATCCTCAGCCTCCCAAGCAGCTGGGACTATAGGTGCACACCATCACTCTTGGCTAATTGAATTTTTTTTTTCCTGTAGCGATAGAATCTCACTATGTTGCTTAAGCTGCTCTCAGACTTCTGGCCTCAAGCAATTTCCTGGACGCAGCATCCCGAAGTGCTGGGGTTACAAGTGTGGGCCACTGTGCCTGGTCAGACTTTATTTTCTGAGCAACTTCACGCTGACAGCAAAATTTAGCTAAAAATGCAGTTTCCATCTATTCCCTGGCCTCACAAACGCAAGCCTCCTCCACTGTCATTACCACAACTGAGCGGTTCATTGTCACAATCAATGACTCCATCCTCACACCTCACTTTCACTCAGTGTTCATAATTTACATGAGGGCTCACTCTTGGTTGTAAGTTCTGTGAGTTTTGACAAACATGTAACGGTGTCTATTCACTATTGTAGTATCTTACAAAATAGTGTCACTGCCCTGAAAATCCTCCATACTCCACCTACTCATCCGTCCTTCCCTGAGCTCCAGGGAAGCACTTTTTCCTTATTTTACTGACTGCATAGTCTTGTCTTTTTCAAAATGTCAAATAATGGAAATTATACAACGTGTAGCCTTTTCAGATTGGATTTTTAAATTTAGTGGTATGTATTTAAGGTTCTTCCACGTCTTGTCATGGCCAAATAACTCATCTTCAGCACTGAAGAATATTCCATTGTCTAGCTGTATCACAGTTATTCACCCACTCACCTACTGAAGGACATCTTGGTTGCTTCCAAGTTTTGGCAATAATTATAAAGAAACCTGCTATAAACATTCATATGCAGGTTTTAATGTTGACAAAAGTTTTCAACTTGGGTAAATATCACAGAACACATTTGTTAAATCCTATGGTAACAGTATGTTTAGTTTGGTAAGAAACAGTGAAACTCTCTTCCAAGATAGCGTTACCATTCTGCTTTCCGACTAGTAATGAATGAGCTCCTGTTTCTCCACATCCTTGCAAGCATTTGGTGTTGTCAGAGTTTTGGATTTTGGATATTTTAATAGGTGTGTGGTGGTATCCCATTTTAATTTGCATTTCTTTTAAGACATACGATGTCACACATATTTTCATAGGCTTTACTTGTCATCCAGATACCTTTTTTGTCAGTGTTTGTTGTTTTTTTGTCTTGTTGATAATAGCCATCCTAACTGGGGTTAGGGTGAGATAATACCTCATTGTGGTTTTGATTTGCATTTCCCTGTTGATTAGTGATATTCAGCATTTTTTTCATATATTTGCTGGCTATTTCTATGTCTTCTCTTGAGAATGTCTGTTTTTAGATCATTTGCCCATTTTGTGATTGAATTTTTTTTCCTTTGGCTGTTGAAATATTTTTCTTTCTTGCATATTCTCAATATTAATCCCCTTTGAGATGAATAGTTTGCAAATATGTTCTCCCATTCTGCAAGCTGTTATTTTACTGTTAGAGATTTCCTTTGCTATGCAGACACTTTTTAGTTTGATGTAATCCCATTTGTTTATTTTTGCTTCTGTTACCTGTGCTTTTGAGGTCTTGTTCATAAAATATTTTCCCAGAGCAAAGTACTGAAACATTTTCCCATTTTCTTCTAGTAATTTTGTAGTTTCAGGTCTTACAATTAGGTCTGGGATCCACTTCAAGTTTATTTTCATATATACAATAAGAGTCTAGTTTTATTCTTCTGCATATGAATGTTCAGTTTTCCAAAGATCACTTATTGAAGAGACAATCCTCTCCCTCAGTGAGCATCCTGGGCAACTCTGTTAAAAATCAGTTGGCTGTAGATATATGGATTAACTTCTGGGTCCACTGTACTGTATGATTGGTATATGTATTTGTTTTTATGTCAGTACCATGCTGTTTTGGTTACTATAGCTTTGTGTTATATTTTGTAGTCTGGCAGTAAGATGCCTCCAGTTTTGTTTTTCCTACTCAAGATTGCTTTGGCTATTATAATCTTTCATGTAGTTTAGATTTTTTTTCTATTTTTGTTAAAAATGTCATTACTATTTTAATACTTTATTTTCTTTTTTGTGTGTGTTCTTTTCTGATTTCAGTGTCAGGGTTATGCTGGTTTTGTAAAATGAGTTAGAAAGAACACACTCCTCTTCAGTTTTTTGGAATAATTTGAGAAGGATTGGTAACATTTTTCTTTAAAGATTTGATGGAATTCAGTGCTGAAGTCATCTGATCCTAGACTTTTATTGGGAGAGTTTTTATTACTTACTCAAGATTGTTGTTCATTATTGGTCTATTCAGGTTTTCTATTTCTTCTTGGTTCAATTTTGGTACATTGTCTGTATCTAGAAACTTATCTCTTTTCTCTATGTTTTTGGATGTATTGGTATATAGTTGTTTATAGTAGTTTATAAGGCTCCTTTGCATTTCTGTGGTATTCATTATGATGTGTCCTTTTTCATTTTTGATTTCATGTGTTTGAGTCTGCTCTCCTTTTTTTCTTAGTCTAGCTAATGCTTTGCTAATTTTATCATTTCAAAAAAATCTATTTTTTGTTTCATTTATCATTTTCATTGTTTTAGTTCCAATTTCATTTATTTCTCTTCTGTCTTTCTCTCTCTTTTTTTGAGACAGAACTTCACTCTGTCACAGGCTGGAGTGCAGTTGTACTATCATAATTCACTACAGTCTTGTACTTAGACTCAGGGGATCCTCCCACCTTAACCTCCCGAGTAGCTAAGACTAGAGGCATAAGTCACCACTCCTGGCTAATTTTATTTTAATTTTTTTTGTAGAGACAGAGTCTGACTATGTTGGCATGGCTGATACTGAACGCCTAACTCCAAGTGATCCACCCTTCTTGGCCTCCCAAAATGCTAGGATTATTGGCATGAGTCACCATGCCTGGCCTTGATCTTTACTGTTTCCTTCTCCTACTAATTTGGCATTTGGTTTGTTCTTGCTTTTCTAATTTATGAGGTGCATCATGAGGCTATTTATTTAAAATCTAATTTTTTGCTATAAACCTGCCTCTTAATACTGCTTTTGCTATGTCCTGTGGTTTTGCTATTTGTGTTTCTATTTTCACTTGTTTCAAGGAATTTTTAACTATCATTATCGATTTCTTCCTTAACCCATTGGTCTTTCAGGAGCATGCTGTTTAATTTCCATATATTTATATTATTTTGAATATTCTTGCTATTAATGTCTAGTTTTATTCCATTGTAGTCAATAAGGTATTTGATATGATTTTGATTTCTAAAAATTTTTGAAACTTGTTTTGTATTCTAACACATGGTCAATGATCCATGTGCTGATGAAAAGAATGTGTATTCTACAGCTGTTGGGTGAAATGTTCTACAAATATATGTTAGGTCCACTTGGTCTATGGTGCAGTTTAAATCCAATGATGTTGTTGTTGTTGTTGTTTTAATTTTCATTGTTAATTTCCTGTCTAGATGGTCTGTACAATTCTGAGAGTGGGGTGTTCAGGTCCCCAACTATTATTATAGCTCCTCCTTTAGATTTAATATTTGCTTTATATATCTGGGTACTCCAGTATTGGGTGCATTTATATTTATAACTGCTATAGTCTCTAGATGAATTGATCCCTTTGTTATTTTATATAATGTCCTTCTTTGTCTTTTTTTTGATAGCTTTTGACTTGAAGTCTGTTTTATCTGATATTAGTATAGCTACTTCTTGCTTTTGGTTTTATCGAAGAAACCAAAAGGGATATATTTTTGGGATACATTTTTATCCCTTTACTTTCAGTCTACATGTACCTTTACAGATGAGATGAGTTTCTTGTAGGCAGCATATAGTTGAGTCTCAGTTTTTAATTTATTCAGTCTGTATATATCTTTTTTTAATATTTACTTTAAGTTCTGGGGTACATGTGCAGAACGTGCAGGTTTGTTACACAGGTATACATATGCCATGGTGGTTTGCTGCATCCATCACCCCATCACATATATTAGGTATTCCTCCTAATGCTATCCCTCCCCAGCCTCCTACACCCCCACTACTCCTCCCCTAGCACCCCACCCCCTGCCAGGCTCTGGTGTGTGATGTTCCCCTCCCTGTGTCCATGTGTTCTCATTGTTCTGAGAACATGCAGTGGTCTGTTCTTGTGTCAGTTTGCTGAGAACGATGGTTTCCAGGTTCATCCATGTCCCTGCAAAGGACACGAATCATCCTTTTTTATGGCTGCATAGTATTCCATAGTGTATGCATGCCACATGTTCTTTATTCAGTCTATCATTGATGGGCATTTGGGTTGGTTCCAAGTCTTTGCTATTGTGAACAGTGCCACAGTAAACATACATGTACATGTGTCTTTATAATAGAATGATTTGTAATATACCCAGTAATGGGCTTGCTGGGTCAAATGGTATTTCTAGTTTTAGATCCTTGAGGAATTGCCACACTGTCTTCCACAATGATTGAACTAATTTACACTCCAACCAACAGTGTAAAAGTGTTCCTATTTCTCCACATCTTCTCCAGCATCTGTTGTCTCCACATTTTTTAGTGATTGCCATTCTAACTGGTGTGAGATGGTATCTCATTCTGGTTTTGATTTGTATTTCTCAAATGACCAGTGATGGTGAGTTTTTTTTCATATGTTTGTTGGCTAAATGTCTTCTTTTGAGAAGGGTCTGTTCATATCCTTTGCCCACCTTTTGATGGAGTTTTTTTTTTTCTTGTAAATTTGTTTAAGTTATTTGTAGATCTAGATATTAGCCCTTTGTGACAGGGGTGGATTGCAAAATTTTTCCCCCATTCTGTTGGTTGCCAGTTCATGCTAATGATAGTTTCTTTTGCTGTTCAGAAGCTTCTTTAGTTTAATTCGATTCCATTTGTCTATTTTGGCTTTTGTTGACTTTGCTTTTGGTGTTTTACTCATGAAGTCTTTGCCTATACCTATGTCCTGAATGTTATTGCCTAGGTTTTCTTCAAAGGTTTTTATGGTTTTAGGTCTTATGCTTAAAACTTTAATCCCCCATCTGGAGTTAATTTTTGGATAAGGTGTAAGGAAAGGATCCAGTTTCAGCTTTTTCATATGGCTAGCCAGTTTTCCCAACACCATATATTAAATAGGGAAATGTTTCCCCATTGCCTGTTTTTTGTTAGGTTTGTCAAAGATCAGATGGTTGTAGATGTGTGTCATTTCTTAGGCCTCTGTTCTATTCCATTGTTCTATATCTCTATTTTGGTGCCAGTACTATGCAGTTTTGATTACTGTAGCCTTATAATATTGTTTGAAGTCAGGTAACATGATGCCTTCAGCTTTTAAAATTTATTTTATTTATTTATTTATTTATTTATTTATTTATTTATTTGCTTAGGATTGTCTTGGCTATGTGGGCTCTTTTTGGTTCCATATGAAGTTAAAGATGGTTTTTCCAGTTCTGTGAAGAAAGTCAATGGTAGCTTGATGGGGATAGCATTGAATTTATAAATTACTTTTGGCAGTATGTCCATTTTCATGATATTGATTCTTCCCAACCATGAGGATGGAATGTTTTTCCATCTGTTTGTGTTCTGTTTTATTTTTTTGAGCAGTGGTTTGTAGTTCTCCTTGAAGAGATCCTTCACATCCCTTGTTAGTTGTTTTCCTAGGTATTTTATTCTCCTTGTAATAATTGCGAATGGGACTTCACTCAATTTGGCTCTGTCTGTCATTGGTGTATAGGAATGCTTGAGAATTTTGCATGTTGATTTTATATCTTGAGATTTTGCTGAAGCTGCTTATCAGCTTAGGAGATTTTGGGCTGAGACGATGGGGTCTTCTAAATATACAATCATGTCATCTGCAAATAGAGACAATTTGACTTCCTCCTTTCCTAATTGAATACCCTTTATTTTTTTCCTTGCCTGATTGCCCTGGCCAGAACTTCCAATACTGGGTTGAACAGGAGTGGTGAGAGAGGGCATCCTTGTCTTGTGCCAGTTTTCAAAGGGAATGCTTCCATTTTTGCCCATTCAGTATGATATTGGCTGTGGGTTTGTCATAAATAGCTCTTACTATTTTGAGTTATGTTCCATCAATATCTAGTTTATTGAGAATTTTTAGCATAAAAGCTGTCGAATTTTGTCGAAGGCCTTCTCTGCATCTATTGAGATAATTATGTAGTTTTTGTCTTTGGTTCTGTTTATGTGATGGATTACGTTTATAGATTTGCATATATTGAACCAGCTGCATTCCAGGGATGAAGCTGACTTGATCATGATGGATAAGCTTTTTGATATGCTGTTGGATGCAGTTTGCCAGTATTTTATTAAGGATTTTTTCATTGATGTTCATTATGGATATTGGCCTGAAATTTTCTTTTTCAGTTGTGTCTCTGCCAGGTTTTGGTATCAGGATGATGTTGGTCCATAAAATGAGTTACAGAGGATGTCCTCTTTTTGTATTGTTTGGAATAGTTTCAGAAGGAATAGTACTAGCTCCTGTTTGTACCACTGGTAGAATTCACATGTGAACTTGTCTGGTCCTGGACTTTTTTTGGTTGGTAGGCTATTAACTGCTGCCTCAACTTCAGAACTTGTTGATCTATTGAGGATTTGACATCTTCCTGGTTTAATCTCGGGAGGGTGTAAGTTTCCAGGAATTTATCCATTTCTTCTAGATTATCTGGTTTATTTACATAGAGGTGTTTATAGTATTCTCTTATGGTAATTTGCATTTCTGTGGGATCAGTGATGATATCCTCTTTATCATTTTTTATTGCATCTATTTGATTCTTCTCTCTTTTCTTCATTAGTCTGGATAGTGATCTATCCATTTTGTTGATCCCTTCAAAAAACCAGCTTCTGGATTCATTGATTTGTTTGAAGGGTTTTTTGTGTCTCTATCTCCTTCAGTTCTGCTCTGATCTTCATTATTTCTTGTCTTCTGCTAGCTTTTGAATTCATTTGTTCTTGCTCCTCTAATTCTTTTAATCATAACGTTAGGGTGTTGATTTTAGATCTTTTCTCCTTTCTCTTGTGGGCATTTAGTAGTATAACTTTTCCCCTACACACTGCTTTAAATGTGTCCCAGAAATTCTGGTACGTTGTGTTTTCATTCTCATGCGTTGTAGAGCTGCCAGGCAGGGACGTTTAAGTCTGCTGAACCCACAACCACCACTTTTCCAAGGTGCTCTCTCCCAGGAAAATGAGAGCTTTATTTATAAGTCCCTGACATGCTGCTGCCTTTTTTCAGAGATGCCCTCCTTGCTGGCAGGGAGGGAGTCTAGTCTCCCTGCAGAGGCTTTGCTGAGCTGCCACGGGCTCTGCCCTGTTCAAACTTCCTGGGTGACTTTGTTTACACAGGCAAAGTTAAAACTGCCTAGTCAAACTTCAGCAATGGTGGATGCCCCTCCCCCACTGAGCTTAAACTTCCCAAGTTGAGCTCTGACTGCTGTGCTGGCTGTGAGAATTTCAAGCCAATGGATCTTAGTTTGCTGGTCTTCATGGGGGTGGGACCCACCAAGCCAGACCACTTGGCTCCCTGGCTTCATCCTCCTTTTTCAAGGGAGTGACTGTATTCCAGGCACCACTGGAGTATGAAAAAAAAAAAAAACTGCTGTGGCTAGCTCAGTGTCTTCCCAGACAGTTTTGTGCTGGAAACACAGGGTCCTGGTGTTGCAGGCACCAGAGGGAATCTCTTGGTCTGTGGCTTGTGAAGACTGTAAGGCTGGTTGAGTCGCCGGGAGCTCGTGCACACCACCCCCTTCCCTTGCTGGGAGCTCGGATGCTCCCCTCTCCCTCATGGAGAGCTCAGACATACACCCCTCCCTAGCGGAGAGCTCAAACACAGCCCCCTCCCTTGTGGACAGCTTGGACACACCTCCCTCCCTCACGGGGAGCTCGGACACACCCCCTCCCCTCGCAGGGAGCTCGGACACACCTCCTTCCCTTGCTGGGAGCTCGGACACACCCCCTTCCCCGGGAGCCCGGGAAAAAAAGCCCCGCCAGGACCTACCTGATAGCATTTTGTCCAATCCAGGCCCCACTTCCCACTATTTTGTCCTATCTGGGCCCCACTTCCTGCCTGCCATTTTGTCTTCCTGCCTACCATTTTGTCCTATCTAGGTCTCACTCCCTGCCATTTTGTTCCATCTGGGCCCCACTCCCCACCATTTTGTCCCACTCACCTTGGGCACAACCAAACGCCTCCACTCCCTATAAAACCCCATGTCTGAGAGGAGTCCGTGCGACTTCTCCGGCCCCTCCTGTCGGACCGCAGAACCTCACCCGGGAGCCTGAATAAATTCCTTCGCATTGGATTTTTTCATGCTGGCCTCAGTTTCTTCATCTTAAACTCGGCGAGAACAGACCTTACAAAGACCATGGGAAAAGCACAGTATCTGGGTGGGAGTGCTGGGAGCAGTCCCTAATGGCTTCCCTCGGCTAGGAGAGGGAGTTTCCTGGCCCCTTGTGCTTCCCAGGTGAGTTGATGACCCAACCTGCTTTGGCTCACCCTCCTTGGGTAGCAACCACTGTCTAACCAGTTCCAATGAGATGAACCAGGTACCTCAGTTGGAAATGTGGCAATCACCTGCCTTCTGCAACACTCTTGCTGGGAGCCATGCACTGGAGCTGTTCCTATTTGGCCATCTTGCCAGCAGCCCCATCTGTATCTTTTATATGGGGATATTTATTCTGTTTACATTCAAGGTTATTATTGATAAGTGAGGACTTACTCCTGTCTTTTTATTGATTGTTTTCTGGTTGTTTCGTATATCCTTTGTTCTTTACTGTAAATCTTATGGTTTATTTTTGCAGTTGGGTGGTGTTCCATAGTGATAAGGTTTGATATTCTTCTCTTCTTTCTTTGTGTGTCTGCTCTACCAGTGAGTTTTATAGTTTTCCATGTTTTCTGATGGTAGTTATTGTTAAATTTCCTTTGTTTTTGCTTGTCTGTGAAATATTTTATTTCTTCATTTCTGAAGGGTAGCTTTGTTGAGTATCGTAAGGTTTGTTCTTAGGTTCTTGTCAAGTTTAAAATGGAAGAAACTGAGGCCAGCACAAGAAGATCCAATGCAAAGGAATTTATTTAGGCTCCCGGAGGAGGTTCTGCGGTCCCACAGGAGGGGCTGGAGAAGTCGCACGGACTCCTCTCAGATGGGGTGGGGGGGATTTATAGGGAGTGGAGACGTTTGATTGGTTGTGCCCAAGATGAGTGGGGCTCGGATGGGACAAAATGGTAGGCAGGGAGTGCGGCCTGGAAGGGACAAAATGGCAGGCAGGGAGTGGGGCTCAGATGGGACAAAATGGTATCGGGTAGGTCCTGACAGGGCTTTTTTTCTGGGCTCCCAGTGGGGGGGGTGTGTGTCCGAGCTCCCGGCGAGGGAAGGGGGTGTCTCTGAGCTCCTGGTTGTGGGGGGTTTGTCCGAGCTCCCAGCGAGGGAAGGGGGTGTGTCTGAGCTCCTGGCGAGGGAGGGGGTGTGTCTGAGTTCCCGGCGAGGAGGGTGGTGTGTGTCCATGCTCCCGGCGAGGCAACTGGCCTTACAAGTATGATATTTTTTACTGTCAGCTTTTGTTTTTTCAGTGCTTGGAACATATTATCCCATTCTTCCCTCATTTTTATGATTTCTGCGAATACATTTGCCGTTAGTCTACTGTGAAATTTCTTTATATGTGACCCTATGCTTTTCTCTTACTACTTCTGGGATTCTTCCTTTGCCTTTGAACTTGATAATTTGATTATACTATGCCTCAGAGAGGACCTGTGTCAGCTGAATCTATTTGAGGTTCTTTGAGCTTCCTGGGCCTGGATGTCCATCTCTATTCCATGACTTGGGAAGTTTCCAGCTATTATTTTATCAAATATGTTTTGTACATCTTTCCCTTCTCTTCTCCTTCTGGAATGTCCATAATACAAATATTTGTTCATTTAATGGGTCCTAGAAATCTTGTAGAATTTCTTCATACTTTTTAATCTTTTATTTTTTTCTGTCTTTGTTATTTCCACAGATCTGTCTTCAAGTTCAGAAATTATTTCTTCTGCTTGGTTTAGTTTGTTGTTGAACCTCTCAATTGTATTTTCATTTTATTTAATGAACTCTTTTAACTGTAGGAGTTCTGTTGGTTTTTTTAACAATATGTAACTTTTTGTTGAATTTCTCATTCAAATCATGATTTGTTTTCCTGATATAGTTGAATTGTCTGTCTGTATTCTCTTCTACCTCACTGAGTTTTAAAAACATTATTATTTTGAATTCCATTTCTTTATGATTGGAGTCTGTTACTTGAGAATTATTTTCCTTTGGAAATGTTATGTATCCTTGCTTTTTTGATGTGTTCCTGCATTGATTTATATATAACTGATGGGAAAGTTGCCTCTTCCAATTTTATGGAGTAGATTTCTTAGGTAAAAACTTACTGATATGGAAGGGTCTTGGTTTGTCACTTTGGTGGGTGTGCTGGCCTTGGCTCTAGGCAGATGCAGTGGTATAGTCTCCATGTAGTTTCTTCAGCTGTAATCCAGGCTAGTGATGTTTGAAGTGTCTTAGTGGCCCAGGCTGAGACACTTTGTGGTGGTGGAAGCACAACTTTACCAGGAGTGGACTTGCTGGGCTATTTCTCAAGTGAAGCATGTATGTGTACACATTGGGTCAGGCAGCTTGGGGTCTGTCTCACTAGGGTTGGGGACGTGGAGCTGCTACTCTGTCTGGGACAATGGCATGTGGTTACTCAGCTGACCTGAGGTCTGTTTTCCAGAGGCAGCCCACAGGGACATTTCTCAGGCCCAGGACACAATTTCATGGCTTCTTGGCTGACCTGAGTATATTTCTGCTGGTGGTGGCCTTTGGGGCCTTTTCTCAGACCCAGTATATGGGTGCACAGCTGCTTGGCTGTCCTGGGGGCCCACAGGGCTGCTTTTTAGGCCTGAAACATGGCTGCACAATGGCTCAGTTTGCCTGTGGACATGTCTGTAGAGGGTGGCCTATGTGACTGTTTCTCAGGCCCAGGATACAATCTCATGGCTACTTGGCTTGTCTGGGTGCATGACTGCTGGGAGTGCCCCATGGAATTTTCTCAGGCCCAGGATGTGGGTACAAGGCTGCTCAGCTGGCCTGAGGGCATTTCTGTAGGGGATGCCCCACAGGACTGTTTTATAATGGAGGCAAAGCTGGTCTGGGAGTATGTCTGCCCGGGGTAGCCCATGAAACGAGGCTGTTTCTCATATCCAGACTAAAGCACAAGGTTGCTCTGCTGGACTGGGGACATGCCCACCACTGGCAGCCTGCAGAGCTGTTTCTCAGGCCTGTGATGTAGGAGCACAGCTGCTTGGCTGGTCTAGGGAGTCTGTCTATTAGGGCATCCTGTGGAGCTGTTCAAGTCTGGAATGTGGGCACAAGATTGCTTGGCTGGCCTGGGGGCATGCTTGCCAGTTGTAGCTTGAGACTGTTTCTCAGGCCCTGA
Organism: Aotus nancymaae; assembly: GCF_030222135.1. Classification (NCBI taxonomy): domain Eukaryota; kingdom Metazoa; phylum Chordata; class Mammalia; order Primates; family Aotidae; genus Aotus; species Aotus nancymaae. Next base: position 3,115,462 of record NW_026988412.1, on the reverse strand, counting down.
TTGTAGGCACAAAGCCATTGGGCAGTCCAGGAATGTGTCTGCAAGGGGATGGTGCTACAGGACTGTTTCTCAGGTCCTAGGTGCCAATGGACAGCTGCTCTGCTGGCCCAGAGGCATATCAGCTGCTTAGAGGCTCAAGGGCATCTTCTCTTTACAGGGAGTGAGTGTGAGAGTTTAGCTGGCTCAGGGGTGGGTTTGCCCAGGTTGGGACTGCCAGGCTGCTTCTCTGGCTGGAAGTGTGGTGGTGGGGATTGTTTCTGTGCAGGATCAGATTCATAGCCAATCCTGGGCCCAGGCTCCATGCAGCTGAGGTCATAGCATTCAGTGGCCTGTGTGGGCTTGGCATAAGGACAGAACCTTAGTGCTGGGCAAGTGGCTACTGGTTTGCAGAGGAAGGCATACTCCAGCGGTGGCTGTGGCCTCAAGGTGGCACCATGCTGCAGCAGCTTAGCTCACAGGGGTGGGTGGGTGGGTGGTGGGAAGTGCACACCCTGTGCTCCTAAACCAGGACAATGCAGCTGCATGAGTTCCTGGCTGCTCTTCAAGTCAGGGCCAGGGCTGGTGAGGACTGTGGGAGTCTCCTGTAGTAAGGACTGTACCTTCTTGCTGGCTACCTTCTTTCTAAAACATGAAGTCCCTTCTGACTCTAGGCAAATTTGGTCCAGGACAGGCAGAAGGGGTTGTAGAGGCCAGATGTCTCCATACTGCTGTCCTGGACTTCCGGTCACCACCTGTGCCTCTCCACTCCCCCGCTGCACTCCAACATTCTCCCTTCAACACTCCTGCCCAATCTTAGCTATTGGTTTGTTACCTTGGTCCTTACTTGTTGGAGGGATAAGTGCTAGTCATTTCTAGTTGACTGTCTTGCTAACCTCACTCTTAGATACTTTTTTTTATCCACTCTAATGATTTTTGTCTTCTAATTGATGTTTTTAGACTATTGAGATTTAAAGTGATTATTAATGTATTTGAATTAATATCCACCATGCTTCTTACTGTTTCCTATTTGTTACCTTTATTGTTTATTCCTATTTTTGTCTCCTACTCTTTTTCTGCTTTTTGTAGTTTTTCTTGTGCATTTTATATGATTCCATTTTCTCTCCTGTCCTAGCACATCAAGTGTACTTCTTTTTCTTTTTTTTTTAATGTGAATACCTGAATTTTCCATTTATTTATTTTTTTTGGCAGAAAGAAAGAAAAAAAAGAATGAAGAAGAGGAAGAAAAAGGAAGAGAAAGAGATAGAGAGAATGGGAGTATTGCTTTCTTGCCCAGGCTAGAATGCAGTTTAGTAATGGTATTGAAAACTTCTTTTATACCAAAAATTATACTTAATGATGTAGACAGGAAGGAATAAGGGAAGAAAATAACAAACAAGCAGCCAACCAATATTTCATTTAAACCTACGAAATGCTATGTGATTACTGAGGAGTGATTTACTTCCAATTATGTAGTCACTATTGGAATAGGTGTGAGGTGGTAATGTATGTTTTGTGTATTTGAAGTGGAGAGTTCTATAAATGTTTATTAAGTTTACTTGTTCTGGGTCTGAGTTCAAGTCCTGGATATCCTTGTTAATTTTCTGTCTCGTTGACCTATAGAATCGTTAGCTTTTCTTGTTACATTGATCCTTTTGCCATTATGTAATGTCCTTCTTTGCCTCTTTTGCTCTTTGTTGCTTTAAAGTCTACTTTATCGGAGGCGAGAATTGCATCTCCTGCTTTTTGTTTATTTGTTTATTTTTACTCTCTGTTTGGTTGGTAAATCTTCCTCCTTCTCTTTGTTTTGAGTCTTTATGTATCGTTGCATGTGAGATGGGTCTGGATGCAGCATACCGATGGGTTTTGGCTTTTTATCCAATTAGAATATATATAAGTTTAATACTGGCATTTGATGCTAGCTGGCTGTTTTGCCCATTAGTTGGTGTAAATTTTTCATTGTGTTAATGCTCTTTGCTTTTTGATATATTTTTGGAAAGGCTGATATTGGTTGTTCCTTTATATGCATAGTGCTTCTTTCAGAACCTCTTGTAAAGCAGGCCTGGTGGTGGTGAAGTCTCTAAGTACTTGTTTGTTTGCAAAAGATTTAATTTTTATAAAGCTTAGTTTGGCTGGATATGAAATTCTGGGTTGAAAGTTCTTTTCTTTAAGGATGTTAAATATTGGTCCCCACTCTTTTCTGGCTTGTAGGGTTTCTGCTGAGAGATCTGCTGTAAGTCTGATAGGTTTCCCTTTATGGGTAACCTGACCTTTCTCTCTGGCTGCCCTTAATATTTTCTCCTTCATTTCAACCCTAATAAATCTGGCAATTATGTGCCTTGGGGTTGGTCTTCTTGAAGAATATCTTTGTGGTGTTCTCTGTATTACCTGGAGTTGAATATTACCCTGCCTTGCTAGGTTGGGAAAGTTTTCCTGAATGATATCCTGAAGAGTATTTTCCAACTTGGATTCATTCTCTTCATCACATTCAGGTACACCTATCAAATGTAGATTAGATCTTTTCTCATAGTCCCATATTTCCTGGAGACTTTGCTCATTCCTTTTTATCCTTTTTTCTCCAATCTTGTCTTCTTGTTTCATTTCACTGAGCTGGTCCTCGACTTCTGATATCCTTTCTTCTGCTTGATCAATTCGACTGTTTAAACTTGTGCATACTTCACGAAGTTCTTGTATTGTGTTTTTCAGCTCCATCAATTCACTTATATTCCTCTCTAAATTGTCCATTCTCGTTAACATTTCGTCAAACCTTTTTTCAAGGTTCTTAGTTTCTTTGCATTGGGTTAGAACAAGTTCTTTTAATTCACAGAAGTTTCTTATCACCCACGTTTTGAAACCTGCTTCTGTTATTGGAACACACTTGTTCTCCATTAAGCCTTGTTCTGTTACTGATGAGGAATTGCGATCCTCTGTAGAGGGAGAGGCATTCTGGTTTTGAGTATTCTCTGCCTTTTTAGGCTGGTTTCTTCCCTTCATTATATATTTATCCACCTGTTGTCTTTGTAATTACCGACTTTCTAACTAGGTCTCTGAGCGGACATCCAACTTGTTGATTCCCAGCACCAAAATCTGAGCAATCCACTGCGCCAGCCAATACAGCAGTGTTAAGATTGATGGTGCTTTTCTGCCTGGGAATCTCCGGACTCTGCACCAAGAACTGCCGTGCTAAGGTGTCAGCAAAACCACCGCGCCAGCCACAAGAGTCACCCTGGCAACCCGTGGGGTTCCTCCACTGGGAATCTCTTGGTCTGTGAGCAACAAATATTCGTCTGAAAGTGTGGCATCCTCTTGTTCTCTGCGCTTTCACTGGGAGCTACAAGCCCGAGTTGCTAGTGATCAGCCATCTTGGATCTCTCCTGTACTTCTTTTTCTTACTTTTTTCAGTGGTTGATCTAGAGTCTGCAATGTAGATTCACAACTAGCCCATATCCATTTTCAAATAACAGTATACCACTTCAGTGGTGATGCAAATACATTATAATACCAAATATTTCTAACTCTTTCCTTCCATCCTTTGTATTACTTCTACTTTTATTTCACTCATACCTAACCTATAGTCACTGAATACAGTGCCATGATTATTTTGAACAAACTTATTTGGTATATCAGTTTAGAATAAGAAAAATAAAAGATTTTACTTTATTTTCACTTACTCGTCCTCTAATACTCTTTCTTTGTTAACGTATATTCCGTTTCTTTTAGGGTCAGAATGTTTTCAATATGTAGCATTTATAAAGCATTTAAGTCAGAAAATCGACTTCATATTTCCGTATAGGATTCTGAATAGAGATAAAATCTTGGGTTTCTAAAGTTAAGAATTAGTGCCTTAGAAATTAATTTAATTACTCAGACCTTTTTTGTTTTTTTAAGAAAAAGAGAGAAGGAAGGAAGAAAGAAAGAAAAGAAGAAAAGAAGGAAATAAAGAAGTTTATTGATAAACATATAATGGGGCCCAGTGTGAAGCTATGATACACTTTGCAGTTTTAAAACCCAGGCAGAAGAGTATGTATTTGCAAAAATCGGAAAGAAAGAATCCTGATAAAAGAATGATAAGGGGCTGGGCACGGTGGCTCATGCCTGTAATCCCAGCACTTTGGGAGGCCGAGGCGGGTGGATCATGGGGTCGAGACCATCCTGGTCAACATGGTGAAACCCCATCTCTACTAAAAATACAAAAAATTAGCTGAGCATGGTGGCGCACACCTGCAGTCCCAGCTACTCAGGAGGCTGAGGCAGGAGAATTGCCTGAACCCAGGAGGCGGAGGTTGCGGTGAGCCGAGATCGCCCCATTGCACTCCAGCCTGGGTAACAAGAGCGAAACTCCATCTCAAAAAAAAAAAAGGAATGATAAGATCCACCCAGCCAGAGTGGAGTTTTCTTGGGTATGGAAGGGGAGGGCAAAGGAGGGAGGAGATAGACTGCAGTCTGGCCAACTTGCATAGGGTGAACGGAGATAGATGGCTGAAGCTGCTTCAGGCCAAGGCTGCCACTGTGGAAGAGTGTCGGACTGCACTCCAGAACCTGTTTCCCTTACCCTCCCAATACCATCTCACCCCTTATCATCCCAGTGTCCAATAAAAGTGGCCACCAGCTGATGCCTGGTAACCAGCACAAGTGTCAGCAGTGGATTGCTGGCCTCCTCCGCATTCTCCCTGGACCGTGTTTCTGGACCAAGGGCATCTTTTCAGATGGTCCCCACAGTGGTTGATCAGAGTCCCTGGGAACACAGCCAGAATCACCTGGAACCTCATCAAGAGCTCAATTCTTGTTTCTGGACTGTATCATTTTCCTTCTCTGAAGAACTTCTTTAAACATTTTTTGCAAAGCAGGTCTACTGGCAACAAATTATCTCATTTTTTGTTTGTCTAAGAACTTTTATTTCTCATTAACTATTGCATAATAGTTTCACAGACTACAGAAAATTTAGATTAATGGAAGTTATTATTCCTCAATATTTTGCATATTTCATTCTATTTTCTTCTTGCTTGCATGGTTTGAGAAGTCAGATGTAATTCTTATTTTTGCTCCTCTATAGATTAGGTGGTTTTTTTCCTCTGACTTCTTTTAAGATGTTTTTTCTTCATTTTTTTGTTTTCTGTACTTTGAATATGATATGCCTAGGAGTCATTTTTCTAGCATTTATGCTGGTTGGTGTAAGGCTGGCTGCCTCGCCGGGAGCTAAATGGACACACTTATCTCTCCCCATGCTGGCCTCTCTATGCTGGCTCCCCACACCCATTCCTATCTGGTCTCTCTATGCAGGCTCCACACACCCACTCCTGCATTTCTCACTCGACCCCTTCAAAATTTAAAAAGCCTGCCAAAGATTTGTCCAACAGCAGCTTAACATTGACCTCCCCAGCCAGTCAGCCCACCAGTAGTCCTGCCTGGCAACCAATGGCAGCTCACCCCATCGGCACCTTGACTTCCCCTCACCAATGAAACTGTCTGCTCTTTGTTTCCCTAGTGATCAATCAAACCCCCTCACCAATGAAACTCACCAATGAAACTGTCTGCTCTTTGTTTCCCTAATGATCAATCAAACCCTCCTCACCAATGAAACTGTCTGCTCTTTGTTTCCCTAAAGACCAATCAATTACCTCCACTCCCTATAAAACCCTGCACCCTGAGAAGCCCAGTGCAACTTCTCTGGCCCCTTCCTGGACCACAGAACCTCGCCCAGGACCTGAATAAATTGGATTCTCATTTTCTCACACTGGCCTCAGTTTCCTCATTTTGACTCGGCAATATACCTTACAGTTGGTATTCTTTGAGCTTTGTGGATCTGAGGTTTGGCATCTGACAAAAATTTGATGAAATTCTGTTATTATTCCTTCAAATGTTTCTTCTGTTTCTGTTTCTGTCTTAATTTGTTTTCTGTTGCTATAACAATATGCCACCAATTGGGCAACTTATTAAAAAAAAGAAATGTATTTCTTACAGTTCTAGAGTCTGGGAAGTCCAATATGAAGGTGTCAGCATCTGATGGGGGCCTTCTTGCTGAGTCAGAATATGGTGGAGATAATTTTATGGTAAGAGGAGAAAAGCATGTGTGTAAACCTGGGTCTTTCTTCTCTTCTTATAAAACCACTAGTCCCATCATGGGGACCTGATGACCTTATCTAATCCTCCAAAAGTTTCTACCTCTAATCAGCATGTGAATCTGGTCATTGAATTCCCAGCCTCTGAAATTAGAGGGACACATTTAAACCACAGCTGCTCCTTTTTCTTCTTCTCCTTCTGGAATTCCCATTACACATATATAACCTCTTTTGTAGTTGTTCCATAGTTCTTGGAGATTCTGTTTCATTTTTTCAGTCTTTTTCTCTTTGTTTTTCAGTTTGGGAAGTTTTTATAGACATATTCTCAAGCTTAGAGATTCCTTCCTCAGCCATGCCCAGGTTACTAATAAGCTTATCAAAGGCATTTGTTATTTCTGTAAAAACAGCGTTTTTAATATTTATAACTTCTTGATTCTTTCTCACAATTTCCATCTTTCTACTCACATTACCCTTCTGTTCTTGTAGAATGCTTATTTTGTCCTTAGGGCCCTTAGCATACTAATCATAGTTTTAGGAAAATCCCTGGCCTTACAATTTCAACATGTCTGCCATTTCTGACTCTGATTTTGATGTTTACTCAGTGCCTTCAAACTCTGTCTCTTTGTTTTTGCCTTTTAATATTCCTTGTATTTTCTTCCAGATATTTGAATATGATATATTGGGCAAAAAGATCTTCTCTAAATAGACTTTTAATGATGTGGTAGTAAGGTGTTGTGGGAGGAGAAATGTTCTAGAGTCACGTGATTAGCTCAGTCTTTCAGGGAGTCTGCGCCCCTGGGCTGTAAACTTTGTAAGTGATTTTCAGTCTCCCCACTTCTTAGGAGGGACAGGATGGATAGAGAATGCAGGAATTGTGTATTTCTCTTCTATCTAGAAGGGTAGAGCTGCTGGAGTTCAGAATTTTGCTTCTCTCAGTCAGGGTAGAATCCAATAAAACTTAACCCTAGGTTAGGTTCTGGCTAAATAGTTCTACTGAGGGCAGATTTTGTTAAGAAGAACAGAGTGCTCTGGTGTATTTCATAATGGTTTCTATTTCCCTCCCCCTGCCAGAAGCATGAAGGAATTATTCTCTCATCTTTGCTGTGAAGCAGGCTGGGGTCCTGGAGGTAAAACTCACAAAAGTGTTAAGGTTTCCCTATGACTGCACTCTCCCACCCTGTTTTCGTCTTGCTGGCTTGTCCATGCTGAACCTCCAGCAATTTGTCACTTATGGGTCAAGTCTAACTACCACAGCACAGGTTGTCACAGAGGTGTCTGGGTTTCTTCCCTGCAAGTTGTGATTCACTGTACCACTATCTTTACACTTTTAAAGGCAGCAGTTTTTCTTGTGACCTTACTTCTATGAAGAGACTATTAAAAAGTTACTGATTTTGTAGTTTGTTCAGCTTCTTGCTTGTTGTGAGGACAGAGTGACAACTTCCAAGCTCCTTACATGCTGGACTGGGAACTGGTAGTTGGCACTGTCTGAAGTTGAGAAAGTCACAGCACTGAGAGGCTCACCTGCCTATGGCCACCTGATTAGCAACAGAGATACCTCTGTGAAGCAGGTCTTTAGACATTAGAGTGTGAGTAGACTCCATACATTCTCTCTAGTTGTTCCTCAGAGATTCCACAAAGAAACAGAATGTAGGATTTCATCTTTTGCAAAATGGTTGCAATCTGCTTTGAACTGTGATCAGCCATTTATTGGAAGCTAATTTGCTCTGTGAGTGGCTGTTACTGTGCTTGATATGGGGATGAGATGGAATGTTTACGGAATGTCCACCATGTGCCAGAGACTGCTGGGACTTTCATGCGCTCTATTTCCTTTAAGCATCCTCAGGGATCAATGGGCTAGATCCCATTTCAAAGATGAGGAAAAAGGTTTAGATCAATGGACCAGATACTACTTTAAACATGAAAAACATGTTTAGATGTTAAACAAGTTTAAATGTGGTCACACAACTTGTAGGAGGTGTTCTTTAGATCTCTGACCCCCAAGGCCCATGCATAGTGTTTTGGGCAGAGTCTAGTGAAAATGCTGTAGCCAAGAAATGAAGCCCATCTATCCTGACCCTAGCTTATTTGAATAATAATGAGAAGTGACTTCTAGATAGGATGACTATATTGGCTATGTTGTATAACAAATTTCTCCAAAATTTAGGTAATTAATACAACAAATATTTATTATATTTGTGGGCCAGGAATCCAACTGTGTCTTGGCTGGGTGCCTCTGATTCAACAGCTCTCATGAAGCTTCAAATTGTGTGCCACGGCTGCAGTGTCTTCTGAAGATCCGATGAGTTGGGGAAGGGTGAAACTCACTCATGTGGCTGTTGGCAGGCTCGGCTCCTTGCCACCTTACTACCTGCCACTCTGGGGTGAGCAATCCAAGAGAATGAGAGAGAGAGGGTTAGTTCGAGACAGAAGCCACAGTCCTTGTAATTTTTATTTTTAAGTTCCAGGGTACCTGTGAACTAAATAGGTTTGTTACATAAGTGAACGTGTGCCATGGCGGTTTGCTGCACCTATCAACCCATCACCTATGTATTAAAGCCCAGCATTCTCTAGCTACTTTTTCTAATGCTAATGCTCTCCCTCCCCCGACCCCACATGCTTACAGGCTCCATTGTGTCTTGTTCCCCTCCCTGTGCCCATATGCTCTCATTGTTCAGTTCCCACTTTAAGTGAGAACATGTGGTGTTCAGTTTTCTGTTCCTGCATTAGTTTGCTGGGGATAATGACTTCCAGCTCCATTCATACCTCTGCAAAGGACATGATCTTGTTCCTTTTTATGACTATATAGTATTCCACAGTATATATGTACCACATTTTCAGCATCCAGTCTATCATTGACTGAGCATTTGGGTTGATTCCAATCTATCATTGACTTTATCCAGTCTATAATTGCCTGGGCATTTGGGTTGATTCCATGTCTTTGCTATTGTGAATAGTGCTGAAATGAACATTTGTGTGCATGTATTTTTGTAACAATGATTTATATTCATTTGGACATATATTCAGTAATAGGATTGTTGGGTCAAATGCTGTTTCTCATTCTAGATCTTTGAGGAATAACCACACCATCTTTCACAATAGCTGAATTAATTTACATTCCCACCAACAGTGTAAAAGTGTTTCTATTTCTGCACACCTTTGCCAGCATCTTTTGTTTCTTGACTTTTTAATAATTGCCATTCTGACTGGCATAAGATGGTAACTTACTGTGATTTCGATTTGCATTTCTCTAATGATCAATGATACTGAGGGTTTCTTTTTTCATAAATTTGTTGGCTGCATGAATGTCTTCTTTTTTTTTATTGTACTTTAGTTTATGGGGTACGTGTGCAGATCATGCAGGATTGTTGCATAAGTACATACATGGCAAGGTGGTTTGCCGCCTCCATACCCCAATCACTTATTTCTGGCATTTCTCCCCATGTTATCCCTCCCCAACCTCCCCACCCCCGCATTGTCACTCCTCTAGCCCCCACCCCCAACAGACCCCAGTGTGTGATGCTCCCCTCCCTGTGTTCGTGTGTTCCCATTGTTCAACACCCACCTATAAGTGAGAACACACGGTGTTTGATTTTCTGTTCTTGTGTCAGTTTGCTGAGAATGATGGTTTCCAGATTCATCCATGTCCCTACAAAGGACACAAACTCATCATTTTTTTACTGCTGCATAGTATTCCCTAGTGTATACGAGCCACATTTTCTTTGTCCAGTCTATCATTGATGGGCATCTGGGTTGGTTCTAAGTCTTTGCTATTGTAAATGATGCTGCAATGAACATACATATGCATGTATCTTTAATAGAATGATTTCTAATCCTTTGGTATATACTCAGTAATGGGATTTCTGGGTCAGATGGTATTTCTATTTCTAGATCCTTGATCATCACACTGTCTTCTACAGTAGTTGAACTAATTTACATTTGAATGTCTTCTTTTGAGAAGTATCTGTTCATGTCCTTTGCCCACTTTTTGATGGGATTGTTTGTTTTTTTTCTTGTAAATTTGCTTAAGTTCTTTGTAGATTCTAGATAGTAAACCTTTGTCAGATGGCTAGATTGCAAAATTTTCTCCCTCTCTGTAGGTTGCCTGTTCACTCTGATGATAGTTTCTTTTGCTGTGCAGAAGCTCTTTAGTTTGATTATTCCCATTCATCAATTTTTGCTTTTGTTTCAATTGCTTTTGGCGATTTTGTCATGAAATATTTGCCCATGCCTATGTCCTGAATGGTATTGCCTAAGTTTTCTTTTAGGGTTTTTATAGCTTTGGGTTTCACCTTTAAGTCTTTAATCCATCTTGAGTTAAGTTTTGTATAAAGTGTAATGAAGAGGTCCAGGTTCAATTTTCTGCATATGACTAGCCAGTTTTCCCAGCACCATTTATTAAATACAGAATTCTTTCTCCATTGCTTGCTTTTGTCAGGCCTATCAAAGATCAGATTGTTGTAGATGTGTGGTTTTATTTCTGAGTTCTCTATTCTGCTCCACTCGTCTATGTGTCAGTTTTTGTACCAGAACCATGCTGTTTCAGTTACTGTAGCCTTGTAGTATAGTTTGAAGTCTGGTAGCACCATGCATCCAGCTTTGTTCTTTTTGCTTAGGATTGTCTTACCTATACAAGCTCCTCTTTGATACCATATGAATTTTCAAATAGTTTCTTCTAATTCTGTGAAGAATATTAATGTGGTTTGATGGGAATAACATTAAAACTATGCATTTCTTTGGGCAGTATGGCTATTTTTATGATATTGATTCTTCCTATCCATGAGCATGGAATGTTTTTCTATTTGTGTTTTCTCTCATTTCTGTGAGCAATGGTTTGTAGTTCTCCTTGAAGATGTCCTTCACTTCCCTTGTTAGCTGCATTCCTAGGCATTTTATTCTTTTTGTAGCTATTGGGAATGGGAGTTCATTAATGATTTGCCTCTCTTCTTGCCTGTTGTTGCTGTATAGGAATGCTTGTGACTTCTGCAGATTGATTTTGTATCCTGAGACTTTGCTGAAGTTGCTTATGAGCTTAAGAAGCTTTGAGCTGAGACAATGGGGTTTTCTAGATATAGGTTCATGTCATTTGCAGGCAAAGACAATTTGACTTCCTATTTGAATACCCTTTATTTCTTTCTCTTGCCTGACTGCCCTGGCCAGAACTTCCAATATTATGTTGAATAGGAGGGTGAGAGAGGGCATCCTCATCTAGTGCTGGTTTTCAAGGGCAATGGAAGCCACAGTCTTTTTATGATCTAAACTAGGAAGTAATATCCTATCACTTCTGTCATATTTTGTTCCTTAGAAGGAAGTGACTAGGTCCAACAACCACTCAAGGGAAGGAGATTACCCAGGTATGAGAATATCAGCAGACAGGCATCAGCAAGAGCCATTTTAGAGGCTACCTGCCACAATGACCATTTGTTTATTTGCTCAACACAGTCTCAATCTATACCTTTAAATATTTGTCCAAGTTAGGTTTCTTTTTTCCCTCTTTCTCTTTTCTTTCTTTCCCTCTGATGTCTATAAAATTAAAACTGTAAGCCATAGGTGGGGCCAAGCACGTTTGAAAAAATACAGAATATTTACATAGTCAAAACATACTCCCCTTAGTATACATTTTTATTAAAAAGGAGGAAAAAAAGGTAGCTTTACAGTGGAGAAATATGGCAGACATTACCTGAATTTGATGACAAACGCTAACATCACCAGCCATAGGACAAGCTGAAAGCATGTGCAACTTGATAGGATGCAATGAGAAGAACACAGCATGCGTATGTGATATTCCTGCTGGAGATGCATGTCCTGCATTTAATCATGAGAGAACATTAGACTAAGAAAATTTAGGGACATGCTATAGCCTGTACTTTTCAAAACGCTGGAGTTATGAAAGTCAAGGGGAGACCAAGGGATTTTTCCAGATTGTAGGCAATTAAAAACACATGTTGAATAAATGCAACCTGCGATTCTGAGCTATATCTTTTTCCTACAAAAAAATTACTGAAGTAATTGATAAAACCTGAAGGAAATCTCAGGACTAGATGGGGTAATACATCAGTGTTAATTTCCTGATTATGATGGTTCTATTGTGGTTATGTAGGATGACCTTGTTTGCAGGAAATGTATATTATATTCAGGACTGATGGGACATTGTGTTAGCAACTTACTCTTGAATGGTTTCAAGGAAAAATGAAAGATTCTGTACTTGTAAATTTTTATAGCTTGTAGAAGTACGTATAACTTTTCTGTAAGTTTAAAGTTGCTTCAAAATATAATTTTAAATACCACAATTACAGTAATAAGTATATGATTACCTCACTTGTGGATATAGATGCTCCTCTGAAATTTCCCTCTTCATGCTTGTTACTGCTCCAAATACTAATTCATTCTCATAGTCATGTCCTTTCCTCTAGAGAAAAATCTTGTGCAAAGCAATGTGGAGGACAAAGCAAAGTTCTGTGACAGAACTTTGGAATGTCAACTCTCATTAAACTCTCCTACGCAAAGGAATTAGAGGAAAAGAAATAAGTCCCAGGTTTGGAAACTAAATGTATATGAAGGAGAAGTTGAAAAAAATTTAATTGCCCAGGAAATTCTTAAAACGTCATTTCAGTCCAAGAGTGAAACTCCTGATCCACTATGAGGCCTTTACAAATTAAATTAGCTTCATTTATTTCCATATTTAGTTTATAAAATAGAAACAAAAAGGCATTTTTACATTCTATCAAACTGTGTGCCAATGATCATAGCCAAAATTCTTTCTTTATATAGGTTGTCAAGGTTGTTATAACAAAAGCAGGTATCGTACACTCCCCAAGGGTTCACATGCCTGGGTAAGAGAAGAGGGAAGGGAATGAAAAATAAAGATGATCTCCAGTGGCAGTAACACTAGAATCCAGATAACAGAAACAGACTGAAGAAATGGGAGGAATCAAAGGGAATAAGTAAAAGTTGGAGTTTCTAAGAAATTCCTGTAGAAAGGATTCAATCCCTGAATAACTGCAGATACCTTAGACAAATAATTACGCAGAACACAGAAGATATAAGTAGCTTTTGTGGTTTTTGCTTTGAGAAAGGAAAGAAGGCTGTGACTACTCCACTCTCTTGGCTGGAGGCCGTGGGCACACGGGTCCCTCAGTGGGCACGGTGCAGTCCTTGGCTTCCACCCTGCCCCGTCGTCACCGGGGCCTCTGGCTGCTGGCTTCTCTTCCTCACTCTGCACTCTTGTCCAGCTGACTGTCACTTACCAAAACAGACCATGTTCCGTCTTCACAGGTGAGACTCATGAAGGTCAGGCATGACATTTCCCCATTTGATCTAATCGAAGACATACCCTCCCCAAATCTAAAATACATAACACACCTAACTACCTCTGCTTTGTTGATTCTGGAAACTGCACCAAACACGGTTCTGAGACATGAGTTATTTCCTTTCCATCTAGGGCCACTCTTCAGTCTCCTCATATTTTCCCCCGAAGCTGTTGGACTTATTTCTAAGCTCTGGAACCTTGACTGGGATGATTCATATCCCAAGTAATTTTTCCTTCTTTACACATTTCTTAAGTTATTTTTCAAGGAATTTGTCCGTATCATCTAAGCTGTGCAATTTACTGGTATCAAGCTGACCACAATGTTCTCTGACCATTCTTTCGATGTCTCCAAAATCTGTTGCTTCCTCTTCCATTCTTGATATTCGAAATTAGAGTTATCTCCTTTTTTTCTTGATCGGTTCAGCCGAAGTTTCCTTCTCCACATTTGAAATCCAGACTCTGTCCGTTTTTCTTGTCCACAAATGCAATTTGGTCAGGAGCTGGAGGATCTACAGGACTGGGTGAAGTCAGCGTTGGATGAGGAGGGGTGGGTGCAGATGGGGTCAGGAGCAGGGCTGTGAAGGTCAGGAGGCTGATAAGGAGGGAATTCAGTGACTCAGAACTGGGTGGACGCGGCACTGAAGTCTAGAATAGCCGCGGGTACACGCCCTTCCGCTGTTGTTACAGGGATATTTCCTGGTAATGTATTGTAAAAGGACAATTCCCCAGTATATTTTGCTCAAGTCTGGAGAACTGACCATTTATGCTCTACAGCTATGTGTTAAGCTCACAGGCACTTCAGGCAAGTTGAGGCTGTATAGTATCGTACCCGAGCGAGTCAAGGAATGCGCCACACTCTGAGATTGAATTACGAGTCCTTTATTGAGCCAGTTACCGAGAGTGGTTAAAGCCCAAAATTCTCTCGGCCCCAAAGAAAAAGTTAGGTGGTCTTTCATACTTTAGTTTTAAAAGGGAGGGGGTATCTAGCTGAAGCAAATTTTTCACAAAAGCAGAGTAAGCAAAAAGTTAAAAGATAAACTGATACACGAGAATAAAACAGTGCCAGGTGCGAGGGGTGAAGTTGTCGTAAAGCACATACAACTTATAGATAATGGGGGCTCTGGGCGCTCGACGGCACCTGCATTCCCAGGCTCTGCTGGTACCACTCAACTCGGCCTCTTATCAACAAATGCATTCCTGGGTGCCCGGTGTCAGCCTGACCCAGCTGCATACTACAGTTACATACTTAATGTGGGAAAATAACTAAAATGAAGAAGCTAAGATGGAGTCTCTCCGGCTCAGGCAGCTAACATAAAGCCTGAACAGCTTTTAGTCTGAGAAAGAGTTAGTTTTAGCTGGCAAAAAGCAGGTTATCACAGTGTAGATCTCTTTCTAATACAGGGGAGAAGGAACACTGGACTTGAGACTCTAGAAAGGGCAGAAAAGCTGCCTCTTCAAAGCTCTGTCTGTGCAAACCATACTTACCTTTGAAATGTTTGAATTATGGTGATTCTTAGTTTCCAATGTTTCAGCATGGCATGTCTTGTGAATTATTTAATGAGAAAACCAAATATTTTATTACTAAGCATGCTATAATTTGGGGCACTAGAAAGTGTGCTAAAAAGCAAAGAAAAATACCAATCAGTTGTAAATAAGCTGTAAATAATATAAATGAATAAAATAAAATATATAAAATAATACAAATGTAAGGCCAAGCTGAAAAACAGACCATATATGTATATAAAGCCTAAGCTTCTTTTTAGAAGATACCAAGCCCTTCCCTTTGGCCTCAGATCAGATTCGGAATACAGCCCTCAGTCTGAACTGTGGGACAGAAATTTTTAAGACTTGATTCTTCTTTTCAATGATGACGTGCTTGCTCGGGTTACGTGGTAGACACTGTACGCGTGGAATCTGGAGTTGCTAGCTGACCTTTCCCTGAGACGCACAGTGGAACAAGGACAGTTTGTTCAGCCTTCTGCAGAATCCTGAGTAGATGAGAGCCGAGTGCAAAGATCTGCTGAATGTGAATCTCCAAAACTATAAGCCCCTCCAGGTTAGCAACACGTGCACGGAGGGTGAACCACCCTCTCTCTCTCTCCATGTATTCTCCATTTGGCCACTTGCTTTTCAAGATTCCTCTGTGCCTGGATTTAAAATGGAAGTTTGGTATGTCCTATAATTTGTGAGATAAGATCTTTAAAGTGAGAGACAACACTGAAAGGTAAATGTATGAAGTGATATTATGCATTCACATTTAACACTCATCAAGAACACAATAGACTGTCCCTTAGAAAAACCCACCAAGTGCAATTATTCTGGATTCTTTCAGGGTCCTGGATCCCTTTGTGAAACTCATGATGCATGGACCCTTGCTTCATAAAGAAGGCACGAAATGTGATCTCAGGAAGCTCATGATTCCCAGAACCCAGAGTAGATCCTGGTTCACAATGACTGCTCCAAGGGCCACCCTTCTGAGCAGTGTTCCCAAGAGGGCATTCAGAGGAGGACTTGAGGGATGCTCCCTGGTGCTCCTCTGTCAATGCTTTCTCTGTTTCACTCTGCTTTACTCCAGGTCTTCTCAGAGCTCTGAATAGGTGACATGCATGGGGAGTCTTGTTGTTTCTCAAACTTCTTAGAGCAGAGCTGTGGTGGGGCAAGTGTGGTCTACGGGCACAGCTCCCATGAGGACCAGCAGCTTCCTGGTTCAGGCTGAAGCCTTGCAGACATCTTCACAGGCCCCAGTTGCAGAGATGCTCTGGAAGCCTGAGGTACACACAGGGCTAGTTAGCTAAGATATTCTTCTGTCTCCTTTTCAAGGACAAGGGAAGCCAGGGTGGAGACTGTGCTGAGCTAAGGTAAATATATAACAATCCCAGGGCGGTCTCTTAGAGAAAGCTCCCCAGAGGCTTAGGGAGAGACGCTTCCTGCCTGCCTGCCTGCCTGGGGGAGTCCTCCTGCCGGGAAGAGGCCTTAGACTCTGCTTTCTCCTGTCCCTGGAGGGTGATCCCACAGGCTGGGAGGGAGGGAAAAGCGGGGTGGGGCACCCTGACATTGTTTCAGATCCCCTGTAGTATGCCTCACAGCATGATAAAGCAAAAACAGACTTTTGTTTTAAAATAAAAATTTTATTTTTAGATATTTTTTCTCTTCTGGCCTTCCCCAAAGCCAGATTTAAAAGACATTATTTTATTATGGAAAATTTCCAGCAAATGCACGCATCAACGCCCATACATTCGTCGCTAAGATACTCCTGACCTGTGTTCTCTATAACATTCAGCCCTCCTGTGAGGCCTCACTGGACTATTTTGAGGCAAATTCCAAATATCATATTATTTCATCCTTTAGCAGATATTCTAATGGATCAGTGAATATAAATGCATAACTGTGATACCATGAGCACACAAAATTATAATCATCACTAACATTATATAGGAAATTTCAAGTGAGACTTGCCATTTCCTGGTTGTTTTATAAATTTTTTTTACTGGATTTTGTTCAAACCGGATACAAATAAGTTCTGCATGTTATATTTAACTGATATGGCTTACGTTTCTGACTTTCGTTTTTTTGTTTAAAAAAAAACTGAATCTTAAAATGCCTGACCTACTGTACACTGATTTAATTTTGTAGCTTCATGAATGTTTAATATGCCTATCTAGAGTCAGGCTGCTCTGCTCAGATTAAGATGTGGACATTCCCACCTCCCCGCTCCTCTTGCTCTTTCTAGTCAGCACCCACCTTCCAGAGGGAATCTGTGTTCTGGCTTCTCTCAACACAGACCTTTTAGTTTGTTCTTTTTTAAAAAAATAAAAATAAAAAAACGTTTATGTTGGTGTCAGGGGTTCATGTGCAGGTTTATTCTATAGGTAAATTATGTGTCTTGGAGATTTGGTGTGCAGATTATGTCGTCACCCAGCGGGTAAGCATGGTACTCAGCACGTGGATTTTCAGTCCTCACTCTCCTCCCACCCTCCACCTTCAGGTAGTCCCGGGGTCTGTTGTTTCCTTCTTTCTGTCCATGTGTACTCAGTGCTTAGCTCCCACTTGCAAGTGAGAACATGTGGTGTTTGGTTTTCTCTTCCTGTGTTAGTTCACTTAAGATAATGACCTCCAGCTCTCTTCTTATTGCTGCAAAGATCACGACCTCATTCTTTTTTCTGGCTGTGTAGTGTTCCATCTTTAGCTGGTTCTCAAATTTCATACGATCTTCCACACAGTGTGTGCTCTTTCCTGTCTGATTTCTTTTGCTCAGGGTCGTGCCTGTAGACTCTGCCATGATATTGCATACGTTGCAGTCGTCATTCTTTTTTTGCAGTATTCCATGGTGAATGTGGATTTATTTTGCTGCCTGTGTTAATATGGATTGTTTCTATGCTTTGGCTATTACTAATAATGCTGTTGTGAAGATTTTTGCCCATGTTTTCTGGTAACATAGCACTCCTCTATAAAATGTCTAGACAGTGTGGTAGGTACAGTTTAGCTTTTGGAAATGTCCCCAAGTAATTTTCCAAAGTGTATGAATTCCACTCATTGCACATCCTTATGAATACTGTGTTATCTTTTTTAAAGTCCATTTTGATATACAGTTACAAAGATTATGTCCTTGATTAAATTTAAGGCAGGACCCTCTGAGTTCTCCACTTAATAGACCTCAACCTTGACCAATAAATCCTTGAACAAACACAAACAGAGTTTCTAACAGCGCAGGGCCACATCCCCAAGAGGCTGCTAGCCCCTACTTAAATTGCCTACCCGGGAAAACTAAAGGCTGTTAATAGAATTTAGTGTTTGTTCCAGCCAATATGTGAGGATAGGACCTTTGTCTCCTAGCCCCAGTCTCAGGAGGATGGGACCCTAACACTGAGGACAGTCAGCCTGGTCCCATTTACATTGGCTGACCATTTGTGAATTTTCACTTTTCTGCCTGCCTGCCTTCTTCCTACTCCTCCATTCACTCTCCCTTTAAAATGCCAGTTCACCTTGTACAAATGGAAGTTGAGGTCCCTTCATGCAGGACTCTTTTCCCTGTTTCTCTAGTTATTACTAAAGTCAGTCCTCATCCCTTTACCTAGTGTCTGGCTGTTTATCTTTGACAGTAACAATAGCTCATCATGGCTTTACTTTCCATTTTCCTGGTGGTTGATGAGGTGGAACATTTTTTCATGTGTTTACTGGCTACTTGAATATGTTGTTTTGTGAAGTATCTATTCAGGTTCCTTTGCTCATTTTTTTTTTGAAAGTTGAGTTGTTTGTTTCTTAAGTATTTTTATATAACTGTTTTCTTCCTCCTAAAATGGTATGTGAAGAACAAATTATCCATAGAGGACTAGAATAGAATAGATTAGGCATGGACAGTTTAAGGGGGAAAGAATAGAGCCTAAACATAATGAAAATGATAAAAATGTTGGCCTCTTTTGAGGATTTAGAAAGGATGGGATTAGGCAATGGGTCTTTTGTTGCCTTCCAAAAAAAAATTTGTTTCTTGGGAACAAGACTAGCATAAAAATAATGAAACAAAAAAGACTTTGTGACATACATGAATGATGGAAAATGATGATTATTGGAAAAACATTGTACCAATGTATGATAATAGAAAGCAAATAAAAAGCATAAAAGTTTGGAAAGGAAGGTTATGACTTCTCGGTAAAACTCTTCCTAGAATATTCCACTCTTTCTACACCATGATAAGGCTCACAACAATACATGACAGAAGATAGTCAGATTTTATCCAGTGGGTTTTAAATATTTAGGGAAGTCCTCACGATTCTCTTTAATCATGACCTTTTTTGTATATAGAATGTCAAGTGATCACTTCCTTAAGCTTATGTCTTCTTGGACTGACATGACCCATTCACGCACGTTCCTGCTACAATCCGTCCCTGTCGCCTTTTGAGGCTGACAGCACAGTCAAGGGCTCCCTCAAGGGCTCGTTCCACTGGGTGTGGGACTTCCTGCCCAAGGGCCTTGCCTTTCCTGAAGGAAAAGTGAGGCTGTCCCAAGGGGAAGGAAGAGGAGCTCAGAGCTAGTGGAGAGGCCCACTCCCAGGGACATCCATGAGGGGGGTGAGGCACTGCTGGGAAGGCTTCTGATGGGGATGGTCCAGCCTCTGTGCCATTGCAGCTGCAGCCATCCCAGGGCAGTGACAGCTGCCACTCAGTCTCCCAAGCAGCTGAGTACAGACCTGACCAAGTGAGGGCTCACCAGCAGAGCAGGGCTGCCAGGGGCTGCCATGGAGCCTGCAGGGCACCTACTCAGCCAGACTGCTCCAGTCCCTCATGCTGCGGTGCGTGCTTCAAAGCAGCTTGAAGGGCATGGAAAGAAGAGAAGTGGGATAAGGAAGGAGAAAGTGTTTGGTACACGAAACAAAAGTTATGTGAACACTAGAGAATCTGCAGTGGTGTATCCCATCCACTAATCCTTGGACCATGGGGAAGCAGCCTTTCCTGTGAGGTCAGGGCTGGTGTACTGGGTTCAGGGCTGCCTTGCTGAGATCTACTGAAACAGAACACAGGTGCCAGCAAAGCACAGGCTTTGGGATAGATAGGCTTTTTACTGGGCTGTGTGACCCTAGGCAAGATTTTTTTTAAAAAAAATAGTTTTTCTTTATTTCAAAAGCTTTTGGGGTACAAGTGGTTTTTGGTTACATGGATGAATTATATAGTAAGGAAGTCTGAGGTTCTCATGCACCCACCACCCGAGTAGTGTACATTGTACCCAATATATAGTTTTTTTTTGTTTTTTTTTTTTTGAGATGGAGTCTTGCTCTGTCATCCAGGCTGGAGTGCAGTGGCACAATCTTGGCTCTCTACAACCTCCACTTCCAGGTTCAAGTCATTCTCCTGCCACAGCCTCCTGAGTACCTGGAATTATAAGTGCACACCGCCATGCCCAATTAATTTTTTGTACTTTTAGTAAAGACGGGGTTTCACCATGATGGCCAAGCTGGTTTTGAACTCCGGACCTCAAGTGATCCACTGGCCTTGGCCTCCCAAAGTGCTAGGATTACAGGCGTGAATCATCGCACCCGGCCTGTATCCGATGTATAGTTTTTTGTCTCTCACCCCCTCCCACACTCTCTCTTCTGAGTCTTCAGAGTCCATTACACCACTCTGTATGCCTCTGCATACTCAAAGCTTAGCTCCCACTTGTAAGTCAGAACATGCGGCATTTGGTTTTCATTCCAGAGTTACTCCACTTAGAGTAATGAAGGCAAGATGTTTAACAACTCTGCAGATCAACTTCCATTCTGTGCTGTGCTTATGAGCTGAACCATTGCAGGCTGAGTCCCAGCTGTCCAGCTATAAATGTCTGCCTCAAAAAAGGTGCTCACAGGTGCGGTGGTACACGCCTGTAATCCCAGCTACTTGGGAGGCTGAGGCAGGAGGATCGCTTGAACCTGGGAGGCAGGGGTTGCAGTAAGCCAAGATCATGCCACTGCACTGCAGCCTGGGTAACAGAGAGAGACTCCGTCTCAAAAAATAATAATAATATTAATAATGAAGAAGATGATCAGTGAATAGGAGACTCCATTGAGCACTCAGTATGTAGGTTGGGTAGCAGCTAGAGAAAGACAGAGATCCTGTCCTTATGGACGATTTCGTTTTGGGGAAGCCCGTCTCACCTGCCTGACTTCCCTGTGGCAGAGGTCAGGTCCAGTTCTCAGAGCTCACACCTCCGTTCAGTCAACCTGGTCGCCTCTCCAGAGGCATCAGGGAAGGAGGGCAGGTCAGTCCCTACAGATCTGGAGCCAGTACTGTCCTCTCGGAAGCACCAGGAGGCAGTGATACCTGCCTGAGGCTTCATGTCAACAAAAGTAAGTGGGTAAACAATACTGGATAAAATGGATGAGTCACTATTGTGTTTCAAATTTGATTTTTAAAACATCTATGCCACCACTGAATTCAATCTGGCTGCCAACCTGGCAGGGCTATTTGGTAATTTTTTCTCTAAGATGTTTTGTTAGAGCTATATTCATAGGTTTACTATCTTTTTTTGTATCTTTCATCTCACTCTTTTTCCTATTCTGGGGACTATGTAAATAAGAAAATAGCATTCAAACCTTTTATTACTTACCTGAATTAGTGTAATGACCATTCCTTTATTTCATCACTCATCGTTGTTTTATCCCAGAATCCTTATTGAATACTCCCATAGCCCAGGTGCTGTGCTTAGAAATGTGGACGCACAACATGCAGGTCCCCAGAGCAAGGAGCCTGTGACCACGTGAGGGACATCACCAAACCAAGCATCCTGTTAGGGTTGGGGTGTGTTCTAGGGTGTTCCCTGCAGCAGGTACATTGAAACTAGGAACACTCAATGCTCAGCAATCGAAGAGCTGAATCAATTGTGGGCTAGTTATACTATATCCTACTAAGAAGCAGTTAAAATGAGTGGAGAAGATTTAGATATAGTGACAGAGGAAGACTGAGACACACAGCATAATATACTCTTCAGTAAGAACATATTCTGTGCTGTGTGTGTGTGCATTCTACATGTATGTCTTACTCTGTTTGTGCTGCTGTAACAGAATACCACCCACTAGGTAATTTATACTCAGAAATTTATTGACTCACAGTTTTGGAGGCTGGGCAGTCCAAGATAAAGGTGCTGGTTGGTTTTGCCATTTGGATTCCAAAATGGCACCTTGAACGCTGGGCTCTCCAGTGGGGAGGAACTCTTCGTGTTCCCTTGGCAAATGGCAAAAGGAGTCAAAACTTGCCCTTTAATAATAGCATTAATCCCATCGATGAGGGCAGTGCCTTCATGGCCTGATCATCTCTTAAAGGTCACGTCTTTAATACTATGACAACAGCAATTTAATTTCAACATGAGTTTTGGAGAAGGCAAACATTCAAACATAGCAATGTTATATAAGCATCTTGCAAAAATGTTTATTTTTAATGCTGTATACATTGTTTGGAAACAATTTTTATATAGAAATAGATACAGGTGCAGGTATAGGTGTAAGTGAGCACATGAAGAAGGTCTGGAAGGGAAGGCTTGTTTAGGTTGAAGAAGGAAGGTTGAGACTAGGTTTGTTTTTAGTGGGGAATTTAGCTGTGGCAAATGTTTAAATATTTACAGGGAGAATGCATGCTTGCAATATTATTATTATTATTATTATTTTGAGATGGAATTTCACTCTTGTCCCCCAGGCAGGAGTGCATTGGTGCGATGATCTCGGCTCACTGCAACCTCCACCTCTCTGGTTCAAGTGATTCTTCTGCCTCAGCCTCCTGAGTAGCTGGGATTACAGGCACCTGCCACCATGCCCGGCTAATTTTTGTATTTTTAGTAGAGACGAGGTTTTACCATATTGGCCAGGGTTGTCATGAACTCTTGACCTCCGGTGATCCTACTGCCTTGGCCTTCCAAAGTGCTGGGATTACAGGTGTGAGCCACTATGCCCAACTCATGTTTGTAGTATTTATGTAACAAAAAATAAATTTTAATTATATATGTCCATTTTGGGGAAAAAAAGAATTAAAGAGACAAACTATTTTAAGAAAGCCCATACTACTAACTGAATAAGAAAATTGTACACATTTTGAAGATTTTATGTGATTTCTTGGTTGGTGTGTAACTTCCCATTCACTCATTCATTCATTCATTCAGTTTTATCAACCTCATTTCTGCAAAATATTTGAAGTCACTTTTAAAATCATATACATATAGAAACTCATAATGCAGCATCAAAACTATATTAAAATTATATCTATGTGATATCTGTGTGTGTGTGCGTGTGTGTGTGTGTATGTGTATAGATGTTATACACATAAACAGAAGGCAGATGTCACTGGGTGCTGACTGAATCCTGAGTCTGGGTTTCCTAAGAGTTAGAAGTCAACCTTCTATACTGATGTTATCACAAAGAACACATACACAGTATGGTGTGCTTTTTCCAAAATACTGAAAACCTGTTATTCATGCTCTGAAAGGAAACAGTATCTTCTCCTCTCACCACACAAAACTGGATATCCTAGAAAATTCAATGCAAATCAAAACCGTGACAAACACTTTGGTTATTTTTAGTGAATCAGATTTAGATTTCTAGGTGAAATCTAAATTTTACTGTTTTGCCTACAAAAATATGCCGTGGTGCATCTCAAAGGTGTGTGGAGCAGGCGGGCATGTTTGTTGATGTGGGAGCGCTTTGTGCATTGAAGTGCATGTGACATTCCATGTGATTCACTCACTAAAGCCAGCATCATCCCAATCACTGTTAACAAGCAAAAACATGTCTAAAAATTTCCAAAACATACCCTGGAGAAGAGTTCTCTTTTCACTAAGAACCACTGATGAGGGCATGCAATAGCATTAACTCAGTGCCCTAGATTGAAGCTCCCCAGAAGCTGATGAGAGCATGGAGCTGTGTGCAGGGGTTTACGTGGAGCATGATTCCAGGAAGCAGAGGTGGAGGGGGAATGTCTTTTCAAGGTCACCACTGTGAGCCACAGGCGCCTGATTTCACTGGGATCTCCCAAGAGGAATGCAGAAAGTCAGCAGAATCTGATGGGAGGCAGGAGGATTTATCTACTAACTCCTGACCCCAAGCCATTGAGAGTTGCCTTAGGAAAAGTTTGTCACAGTTTTGAGCTCACCTGTGCGCAGTGCCTCACCTGTGCACAGCACCTCGAGCGTTGAGACACTGTCAGCATGAAGTGAGTCCAAGCCCGAACATAATTGTGCACTCGGGGATCAGGGGGCTGAGAGTATATGGATCAAGGAACAAGGCATCTAATAGGCTCAGGGGCGGCACTTCCGGGGAGAGAGACACGCTGATTATCTAAGAGGGCCTAAGGTGTGCTGGCCAACCAGCTCAAAGCCAGCTCAAAAAGTCTCTGGAGAGACCACCTAGTTGGACAAATGTGAAAACCCAGAACATTTTAGATCTGAATCAATACAAGGCCAAGACTGTAGCCACTGGGATAAATTCTGGCTATGTCTCAGCCCATTTAATGAATCACCTTTCTGCTCTCCACCTTCAGGGTAAGTAGGCCTTTGTTTCCTGTCCCTTGTCCATCTTTTATTCCTGGAGAGAAATTTCTTCCCCAAATCATTCCCAGGGCAACATCAGCACTTGTACCAGAATCCTTCTTCTGACCTCCCAGTTCCGGGGGGAGGGGGGCAGGGTTCAGCTGGTCTGTGGTTGTAAAGGTCAAGGTGTGGATTGATCTTTTCTCTCACCTCAACTGAAGTCTGAGAGGCAGAAGCAAGGCTGTTCACATTTATGGTAGAAACTGTTCCTGTATCCACAGCACAGCCTCAAGCCCTGGCCACAGCAGCAAGTTCCTGATTCTCCTGCCGTGAAGTTGCTGTGAGAGTGAACATGGCTGTGGGGCGGTGAGGCATCTCCAGACCGAGTGTGAGACGACGCTCCCACAGACTTACTGCCTGCCAGCCACACCCTGGGGAGAAACAAAAGGATGGAATGCAAAGGCGAGGGAGGCTTCGTGGGTGGCGATCTCCCAGTTTGCTCTGGGTTTGTGCTCAGCAGATGATGAAGCTGATGGCTGCCTCCAGACCCCATCTGTCCACATGGTGCGCATCCTCACAGCAGGGAGCAGGCACTCACTCACCTCCAGACTCCTGAATCTCCCAGTTAAATTCAGTACCCTTTTAATGGGCACCGTCTTAGCCCCAGTCCCCTTGAAGCAGACCCTGGTTCTGCTCTGGAAAGTGATGCCAGGTCTTGGAAGAGACGGAGGACTGGAAAGAGGAGAAGAAGAGGCCAGGAGCCCATGTAAGGAAGCCTTATGAGCTCACATACTGTAGGAAGCTGGGTTCAGAGCCCCAGGGACTCACTAAGAACTGGACAGAACCTCCCGCTGGAGACATGCAGGAGACTATTCATCCACCGGCTTCTGTCTCCATGGGCCAAGGGTTGCCTGGTGGTGGTGAGGCAGATATTAGTTCCGTCACAGGGCAGCTACCAGCATGGCAGGTGGCCCCACAGTCATGCAGTTAGTTCTTAGCAGCGTTGATGTGCACCAGAATTCTCCTGCATGGCCACAGACTTGTAGCTGCGCCTTTGTTCTTTAATGAGCGCATGATTCATGCTATGCTTATAGGACATGTGACTCTCATCACATCAATTTTTACAGAAAAGAAGATGCATGTGGCCTGCCTTTTCAGGTGTATTCTCTGTGATGCAACAGTGGGGTGACAGGGAGGTGCTGGAGGCACTCTGAAGTTCCATATGATCTCCTGGTACCAGAAGCCACAGCGACCTTAGTCACAGAAAGTCAAAGGTCAGAGTGTGTGGTCCGTGGCTATGTGCTGTGACTCAGTCCTCTGCTCCTCTCAGGGTTGTCCCTGCCTGGGACTGCCCCTCATGTTAACCCTGAGGCAACCAGGAACTTCCTTGCTTCTCAGCATTATTCAAACTGGAAAAGGGTCTCAGGTTACACTCCCACACCCATCTGCCATACGCCAAAATTTAACTTGCCTTGAAACCCATTCCATCTTATAATTGTGAGAAACACAGTCAGAGTGGGCTAGAATTAAAGAGTGGGATCTGGCATTATAGCATTAGCCACAATTTCCGGCCTGGACACAGATGCTGCAAGGAAGAAAGTCATGAAGGAGGGTTTAATGGAGGGGTATAGAGAGCTGTGGGGGGTGCAGGGAGTCATGGAGAAGAGTGTAATGAAGAGGTTGGAGAGCTGTGGGGGGTGCAGGAAGTCATGGAGAAGAGTGTAATGAGGAGGTTGGAGAGCTGTGGGGGGTGTAGAGAGTCATAGAGAAGAAGAGCGTAATGAAGAGTTTGGAGAGCTCTGGGCGGGGTGCGGGGAAGTCATGGAGAAGAGCGTAATGAAGAGGTTAGTGAGCTGTGGGGGGTGCAGGAAGTCATGGAGAAGAGCATAATGAAGAGGTTAGAGAGCTGTGGGGGGTGCAGGAAGTCATGGAGAAGAGCATAATGAAGAGGTTAGAGAGCTGTGGGGGGTGCAGGAAGTCTTGGAGAAGAGCATAATGAAGAGGTTAGAGAGCTGTGGGGGGTGCAGGAAGTCATGGAGAAGAGCGTAATGAAGAGGTTAGTGAGCTGTGGGGGGTGCAGGAAGTCATGGAGAAGAGTGTAATGAAGAGGTTAGAGAGCTGTGGGGGGTGCAGGAAGTCATGGAGAAGAGTGTAATGAAGAGGTTAGAGAGCTGTGGGGGGTGCAGGAAGTCATGGAGAAGACTGTAATGAAGAGGTCAGAGAGCTGTGGGGCATGCAGGAAGTCATGGAGAAGAGTGTAATGAAGAGGTCAGAGAGCTGTGGGGGGTGCAGGAAGTCATGGAGAAGAGCGTAATGAAGAGGTTAGTGAGCTGTGGGGGGTGCAGGAAGTCATGGAGAAGAGCGTAATGAAGAGGTTAGAGAGCTGTGGGGGGTGCAGGAAGTCATGGAGAAGACTGTAATGAAGAGGTTAGAGAGCTGTGGGGCATGCAGGAAGTCATGGAGAAGAGCGTAATGAAGAGGTTAGAGAGCTGTGGGGGGTGCAGGAAGTCATGGAGAAGAGTGTAATGAAGAGGTTAGAGAGCTGTGGGGGGTGCAGGAAGTCATGGAGAAGACTGTAATGAAGAGGTTAGAGAGCTGTGGGGGGTGCAGGAAGTCATGGAGAAGAGTGTAATGAAGAGGTTAGAGAGCTGTGGGGGGTGCAGGAAGTCATGGAGAAGAGTGTAATGAAGAGGTTAGAGAGCTGTGGGGGGTGCAGGAAGTCATGGAAAAGAGTGTGATAAAGAGGTTAGAGAGCTGTGGGGGGTGCAGGAAGTCATGGAAAAGAGTGTAATGGAGAGGTTGGAGAGCTGTGGGGGGGTGCGGGGAAGTCATGGAGAAGAGTGTATTTAAGGGGTTAGAGGGCTGTGTGGGAGTGCGGGGAAGTCATGGAGAAGAGCGCAATGAAGAGGTTAAAGAGCTGTGGGCGGGGTGCAGGGAAATCATGGAGAAGAGTGTAATGAGGAGGTTGGAGAGCTGTGGGGGGATGCAGGGAAGTCATGGAGGGGAGTGCAATGAGGTATAGTGAGCTGTGGGCGGGGTGTGGGGAAGTCATGAAGGAGGGTCTAATGAAAAGGTATTGAGATGATCGTGGTGCGGGGAAGTCGCTGTGGTGTCGCACCCTAGGCCAGCAGCAGTGTGGAGCTGCTACTGTGCCCAGCAGAACAAGGGAACTGCTGGTCTCTGAGAGAGAAACCAATACTAGGAAGAGGGACTTTCTGATGACAGCTGCAGCCTTCAGCAGAAAAACAGATACGTGGGCAAAGCGTGGGAGCCTGGGAAGTCCCTCCAGTCGCATAACATTTATTTCTGTTTCTCTGCCCCTTCCTGGGCTTCCTTACGGTCTGCCTTACCCTTAACCGACTCTCATCGGTTTACGCTAACTAGAGTGGATTTTTCCGGCTCTGGGATCCTGACGGAGATACTGTGTTTACATGTTTACATACATTATTCAATTTAATTCATGCAACAAACTCAGTGAAGTGAGAACCCCCTAAACGCTCGCATACATTCTGCCAACGAAGTTGTGGGAGCTCAGAAAGGGTAAGTGTGGTAGACATTGTCAGCAGCTGGGCTAGAGCCCCTCCATTCTGGGTTCTGCAGGCTAATCAATAGCTGCCTAAGGAGAACACCTCTGCTTGAGGGCATTACCGGTCTGGCTGCAGGATGACAGTGGATCTGAGTTCAGGGTAGGCAAGAGGTGCTGAAAACGCAATGCCCAGGAAGCAGCCCTCAACCAATGGCAACTGGGAGCTGGTATATAAACCAGGAGCTGGTTCTAGTTTCCTAGCTGCTGGCTAGAGGATCTCTCTGGGATATAGTTGGCAGCTATTTCCAGAATTTCCCCATGAGTTGAGTCCCGATTGCTCCCAGTGGTAACCTGCTCAATGATGCATCTCATTTTAACTTTCTACCGTTTCGGTCTCTCACCCATTCCCTACTCCACTGAGTTTCCTTAGGATCACTTCTCAAAGAAACACCTTGTACTTAATCCTTACCTAGAGAAAGTGGGAAACCAAATCTGAGACATCAAGTTTCTTACCCAAGATTACCTATCAAGTGTTGGAGTTTCAAGTTCTCCAACACTTGATAGAATGCAACTAATGATATGAGTATATGTGTGTAATGCATGATACAGGGGCAGAAATTCATGGTTCCAGGGTATTGGGTTTCACATGGAAATACGGTTTGTCAAATTTTGTGCCTCAGAGTGGCAGTGGGAGACTTGTGCTTGTGTATTCCCTAAGAAGGCAAAGACAGAGAGGAATTAATGAGAGAGATGGTGGATGAGAAGGCAGCCTCATGGTGGAGGAGGAAGATGGCACCGCTCTGGGAAAGCTGTGACACAGCAGGGTATCTAGACAACAGCCAGTCCTCTGGGAACTGGGCTAAGGATTTGAAAAAAGAAAAAGAAACAGAGAAAAGGGGAAACACACAGAAAAGCCTATATACCTTCTGTTAATATGATGCATGATTACTTACAAACACATTACAGGTACCTCTGAAAGCATGAAGACATGACATTTGTGTGGTAACTTCACAAGGGCTGCTACCCAAGGGGAAGAAAGAAAGGAAAAAGGAACAGATCATTTGGAGCAACTCTGCATGGTTGGGATCTGGGTTAAACATTAATTTGTGTTACTGCTTTTTTGTATTCTTAAACCTATAGCTTTGAGTAGCTGAATCTTTATTAGAAACCGTTGGGATTTTTGAGTGAATGAACATGTTGAGAACAGGTGAATTCTATAGGGAAAAAACAAATACAAAACAACAGCACAATCCTGCAATCTTATTTTATCTGGAGGGTAGGGCAAGGGCTTTAAATCCTGTCAGCAACAAAATGAGTTACCAATCATTTTTTAAATTATTGTAAATTAGAAATAATATAAAATTATCAACTTAACTGTTTTTAAGTATGTGGTTCAGTGACATTAGATACATTCACAATGTTGTGTAGCCATCACCACGACCCATCTCTGGAGGTTTTTTCATCTTCCAAAACAGCGTACAGAGTATTCTGTACCCATTAAACAACAACTCCTCATTCTGTCTTCCTCCAGTCCCTGGCATCCACCATTCTACTTTCTGCTCTATGAATTTGTCTTCCCTCAATATCTCTTATATATGGAATCATATAATATTTGTCCTCACCTATTACTTTTGACTTATAGGAAATTTCAATATTTAACACACTTTTTTGGTGTATTTGTAAATAACAAAGAATCCTTTATTAGGATATATTAATAATATGTTGGTGTTGTAATGAACCTTAAAAAATAGCAGTTTGGCAATAAAAGGTATACATGTTAGGATGGAAGAAACAAAATTGTCTTTGAAGATGATATATATGTTTGTCTATATAGAAAACCTGAAAGAATCAACAGAATAACTGAAACTTTATAATTTTATAGCAAGCATGCAGGATACAAGGTTAGTATACAAAAGTCAATCACTTTCCTATATGCCAGCAACCAATGAATGAGTGGAATTTAAAATGAAAACACATTACCATTTACATTATCAGCCCCAAATTGAAATATTTAGGTACAGATATAACAAAATATGTAGAAGGTTTATATGAGAAAAATGACAAAACTTTGATGAAAAGAAATCAAAAGACTAGATAAATAAAAAGATATTCAATGTTTATAGATAAGACAACTGAATATTTTCCAAATGTCATTTCTTTCCCACTGGACTGGTGCATTCAATGCAACCCCAATCAAAATTCCAGCGAGTTATTTTTGTTACATGAACTAATTGATTCTAAGTTTATATGGAGAGGCAAAAGACCCAGAATAGCCAACTCAGTATTGAAAGAGAAGAAGAAAGTCAGAATACTTACACTACCAACTTCAAGACTTACTGAAAGCTAGAGTAATGAAGATGGTGAGGTATTGATGAAAGGATAAACAAATACTTCAAAGGAACAGAACGGAGACCTCAGTAATAGATCCATATTAATGTAGTCAATTACTCTTTGATAAAGGAGCAAAGGGGATGCAATGGAGAAATGGTGTCTTTTCAATAAATGGTGCTGGAACAACTGGACATTTTTGTGTAAAAAAAGTGAATCTAGATCAGACCTTACATCCTTCACAAAAATTAACTCAGTAGATCACAGACCTAAATGTAAAATGCAAAATTATAAAACTTCCAGAAAATAACAGGAGAAAATCAGTGACTTCGGTATGGCAATATAACATCAAAGGCAAAACCCATTAAAAAAATAAGCTAGATTGTATTAAAATTAAAAATTTCTTCTTGGTGAAAGCCACAGTTAAGAAAATGAGAAGACAGGCTGCAGATTGAGAGAGAATATTTGCAAAGGACACATCTGATAAAGGATTGTTACCCAAAATATACAAAAACCCCTAAACTCAACAGTAAGGAAACAACTCAATTTAAAAATGAGCCAAAGACTGATACAGACACTTTGCCAAAGGTATACAGATGACAAACAAGGATATGAGAAGATACTGCACGTCATATGTCATTAGAAAATTGTGAATTAAACAATAATGAGACATTAGAATAAAAATCCAGAACACTGACACCAACAAATATGGCAGGGATATAGAGTAACGGAAACTCTCATTCACTGCTGCTGAGAATGCAGAATGGTACAGCTACTTTGGAAGATGGTTTGGTGATTTCTTACAAAACTAAATATATTCTTAACATATGATTCAGCAATCATGATGCTAGGTATTTGCTCAAATGACTTGAAAACTATGTCCATACTAAAATCTTCACACAGGTGTTTACAGCAGCTTTTTTCATAATGGCCAAAACTTTGAAGGAACCAAGATGTCCTTCAGCAAGTGAATAGATAAATAAACTGTGAAACATTCAGACAATGAAATAATATAGAGCACTTAGAAATGAGCTATGGAGCTGTGAAAAGACATGAAGGAGCCTTAAATGCATACAGTTAAGTGAAAGAAGCCAATCTGAAAGGGCTACATACTAAACTATTCCAACTACATGACATTCTGAAAAAGGTAAAACTATGTAGATAATGAAAAGATCGGTGCTTGCCAGCGGTTGGGGAAGAGAGGAATGAATCGATTGAGCAGAGATAATTTTTAGGGCAGTGAAAACTATTCTGTAGAGTACTACAATGTTGGATACGTCTCTACTGAATACAAATGTATTCAACCTACAGCACCGAAAGTGAATCTTAGTGTAAACTATGGACTTTGGGTGATAGTGGTGTATTAGTGTAGGTTCCTGAACTGTAACAAATGTACCACTCTGGTGGGAGATGATAGTGTGAGAGGCTGTGCAGAGTGGGAGTAAGGGGTATATAGGAACTCTGTACTTTTCTGTTCATTTTTCAGTGAACCTAAAACTGCTTTAGAAAATAAAACTTGTTAAAAAAAACAAGTCTCAGCCCTCTCATTTTAAGCATAAGGCAACTGCCAGCTAATAACCCAGCCTCATACTGTACTGAGAAAATGGAAGCGACTCATTGTAACAGCCTCAAGGTACCACCTATATATCTGCCGGCATCTGGACCAAGTCTTTTGTGTCTTCCTCTGTTCCTGGGGTAGTCTCATGGAAGCCAGCCCCTTCTGATATGGCCTGGACCACATCTATTCTCATGGCCTCAGGACCTCCCTCCTGTAGTTGTTCCCTTTCTCCTGAAACAGTAAACAATGTCTCCTTTCTTTTCTAGGCCATTCCCATCAGCAGATAAACATGTTCTAGTATCTTCCATGCAGAGAAGCTTTTTTCCTGGTCTCGTATTGATCCTCGGCCAGCGTTGGTCCTTTTCCCTCTATGTTATACCTTTCAAGAGTTCCATCCGATTATATTCACCTCTCATTCTCTTGTCAGCTCACTCCATCACTCCATCAAGACTCTTCATGGAGGCCGAGCGTGGTGGCACCTGTAATTCCAGCACTTTGGGAAGCTGAGGCGGGTGGATTACCTGAGCTCAGGAGTTCAAGACCAGCCTGACCAACATGGTGAAACCCTGCCTCTACTAAAAAAATTACAAATAAAATACAAAACAATTAGCCAGGCCAGTGGCACATGCCTGTAATCCCAGCTACTTGGGAGGCTGTGGCAGGAGAATTGCTTGAACCCAGGAGGCGGAGATTGTGGTGAGCCAAGATCACGCCATTGCACTCCATCCTGGGTGACAGAGTGAGACTGCATCTCAAATAAAAAAAAAAAAAAAAAAAAAAAAAAAAAGACTCTTCATGAACACCGAGATCTTTGTGTTTCTAAATTCAACAGCCACTTTCTATTATTCCACATAACCCTAGCAAAAACTGAGCAACCACTCAGCAACTGCTGCCCTCTTCCTGAAACACTTTCTTCCCTTGATAGATCCCCGACCTCCTTGAGTACTTTTTCCTTATACTCTCCTCCGCTCATCCTTCAAGTGCTGAAGTGTTCTTTCCTGGGCACCCTTTCCTTCTTTATCTGCAGACTCTCTCTGAGTGACGACATTCAGGCCTGAGGCTTCAAACCCTCTACATGGAAAGGCTCCAAAATTTCTACCTGCCCCTCTCACCTAAACCCATAAACCCACCTCTTCATGGATGTCTGCAGGGAACATGTAATGGCCCAAACAGAACTCCAGGTGTTTTCCACCAATCTACCTAGAATATTTATCATTTCATTTCTGCAAACAATATCCAAAATTGATTCTTTTTTTGCTAAAGCCTAAAGTCTATGCAACCTCTCAAAATTCTCTTCTTCTCTCATGCTAACAAGTCTTCCTTTCCCTACATATATAGACATCCTGAATCCTTCACTTCTGTGAACTCTCACTACCTTAGTCCAAGCTTCTAGAACATCCTGCTGAAGAGTCTGTAGTCTCCTAACTCATATCCTGGTTCAGCCCTTGCTCTGTATGTTTTAGTCCCACAGAGTCACAGGAGATTTTTTAAAAGCATGGATTGATCACATTACTTTACTTTAGACTTTCCAACAACCATGTCCCACTGCTTAGAATACACTCCAAGCGCTTGTCTGCGTTCACTTATCCTACTTGGTCTCAGCTTTGCCCAACCTTCTGATCTTGTCTTCAGCAGCCTACACCACCACAAGTTCATGCCTGTTTCCAGGCTTGGCACTAGTTATTTCCTTAGCAAGGAATGCCATTGACTTTGATCTCTGCAAGGCAGGCTTCTTCGTGTTGCTCAGATCTTAGCTTAAATGTGAAGTCACCCAAGAGGGATAGTCTTTTTCATCCATCCATTCATTCATTCATTCATTCTTTCTTTCTTTCTCTCTCTCTCTTGCTCTCTCTCTCTCTCACACTTACACACACACACACACTCTTTTTCCATTATTGTTGGTCTTCTCCACTGCTGTGTTTTTGATGCTGAGAAACCTGTCTAGCACAGTGTGTGCTCAATCAATGTTTCTGACTGAATAGATGGATGACACAGTGCAATGACTTGCCCCAAATTGCTCAGAGAGTGGCAGACAGTGAGAGAGTCTGCAACCCTGGACTGTTTGCACATCACACTGTTCCCAAAAGAGGAAGATTGTTAGTAACATCACTTTTTTGGAAATATTATTTGGCCTTAAAAGGAAGGAAATTCAGTCATTTGTGACAATGTAAATGAACCTGGAGGACATTACGCTGAGTGAAATAAGCCAGGCACAGAAAGACAGAGTCTACATGATCCTACTTACATGCAGAATCTGAAACTGTCGAACTCATAACAACAGAGAGTAGAATGGTGGCTACCAGAGGTTGTGGGGTGGGAGAAGGAATGGGGGGATATTGACCAAAAGGTGCAAAGTTTCCATTAGAAGGAAAAATACAATTTTGGAATCTATTGCACAGCATGGTGACAATAGTTATTAATAAAGTATATGTCAAAACAATGAAAAGAATAAATTTCAAGTGCCATACCTCTTAAAACCCAGTGACAAATTCAAGTTCAAGTGGAAACTTAGATTTTGGTGTTAAAAGAAGTGCAAAGCCATATCACCAACACAGCAAGTCTAGACTAGCATTTACAGGTGTCAAAGAGTTCGGATGATTCCTCCATGTTAGAGATCAAATAAATATTGATAACATGCCTGTTTATCCATAAAAAAGTTTTTACATCCTAACAGTGCCTTTTGTGCACATTTAAACAGAACAAATGGTAATTTATTATGTTCTCCAGAAACTAATTTTGCAACATTGCTAAATTAGCAGATTGGAAAGACACTCTCAATTCTCAGATGGCATGAGTGTTTCTCTGTGTGGGCATCAGAGCTGGCACTGCTTAGCGTTCCAAAAACTTCCCAGCTGCAGGTTCATCACCTTCTCCTCCCGGGAAAGGCATGTGAGATTCTGCACAGAGACAGGAATGTTGTAAGCGTAACTTGCTCTCTGCTTTCTCTTCATTTGAAGCAGGAATTCAATCCCTGGCTGAATGCCATGGCTTACTCATTCTGGGCATTACATTGCACTTTACTAGATACAAATGAAACTTTTATGAAAGTGTTTATAGGAGTGAATGCTGAAAGACCCACTTATATTCATAGGTGCCAAAGAGCCTGAAGTCATGCCAGTGGTGGAGTGCTGATTGGAATAGATTGGGTTTGGATGACATCTCCATTCATCTGTAATGGAAACTGTGTCAAAGGAAACCTTCCACAGGCACCTGTAATCTGCTTTGCTTCCTTAGATTTGTTTGCAATTGTTTTTATCCTTTCACAAATTGTGCAGTATTGCTTATCAAACAATGATTAGTAAATGAACTTGTCATTATTTTATCTCACTGAGTATTTTTGGGAGTTATAAAAAGAAAATATTTCCCAAGGCTTCCCCCCACGATTCTAGTGTCTACAATGCATTGGCCTTAACACCAGCTTAAAGCCCTAAATGGTACTTGATACTTGTTCATTAGCTTCTTTTTCTTTCAGATAGGATAAATTTTGGAAAACTCCGGTGGCTTGTGGGTGATGAAGTTAATGATAATTGCCACTTTTTTTTCATGAAGTTTCTTGAACTTTGACGACTTTAGGAACAATAATAGTGATCATGGTAATATGTCACCTTGTTCTCATGCTCTGTGATTTTGAAGGTGAATCTATATATTATTTTCATTTGACCAGGAAGGAAAATAAGGATGAGGACATGAGTTAAACCTGCTCAATTCACAGGCAGAGACGGGATGGGACTCACAGTCAATTCTCTGACTCCCAGTCAGAGACCTTGATCCTGAGTTGTTTTCCTATATGAATAGGTTAGATCTGTTAAGGAGTAGGTACAGTGAGATGTGGGGTCTATCCTGGCCCTTTGGGTGCAGGTTGAGCTATTACATCTATGAGGAAAAGATGTAATAACTTGCACTAGAAGTCTGAGAATCTGAATGTGAGTTCCACCCTGTCCAGTTTTATTTACCAGGTACAAATCATGTTCTCATTCCTATTTTCCTTCAGAAGCAAGAGCTGACCACCCTCTACATCAATTGGAACCTTTTTGGAAACCACACGGTGCAGTGATATTTAGGAAAAGCTACCTGAGATTCAGTTGCTATAATAAGAAGGCCACGAACACTCAACTGGAAACTTTCACAATCCCGAATAGAAGGAAAGATTCAGGTCCTGTCCTGATTGCAGACTTCGTCTTGGTATTTTAAAAACTGTATCAGTGAATAATTTCAAATTTCAAATCTACCTATATAGTTGACGAAGACTTTGGAGTGTGATGATTTTAATGTCTGTCTATGAATTCTTTAGTATCCTTTCCTTCAAAGGATAGAATACATTTTCACTTTTCTTAAGCGTGGGGTAAACTTAGTGACCCATTTGTAACAAATAAATTAAGGCATGTGTAGAGGTGTCACTTCTAATGCTAGGTCATAAAGGACATCGTGTTTTCTGCCCTGTTCTGCCTTTCTCTTGGATCATCCATGCTGGTGGATGCCAGCTGCCACATTGTGAAGACACTCAAGCATCCCTGCAGAGAGGCCCATGTGGCACAGAAATGAGCTCTCAGCCCAACAGGCAACAAAGAACTCAGGGCTCCGGCCAACAGCCATGGGAATGTGCCATCTTGGAAGGCAATCCCCCAGCTCCAGTCAGGCCTTCAGATGACAGTGGCCCCAACCAATATCTTCACTGGATCTTCTTGAGAGACCATGTGCCAGCATGACCCTATTAAACCACTCTCAAGTTTTTGACCCTCAGAAATGATGTGAGATAACAAATGTTTTTTTTTGTTTTTTTTTTTAATATGGTAAGCTTTAGAGTTGTTTCTTACTCCAGATTAGACAACTAATTCAGAATGTAATATCTACACTCAGCCAGGTCTACTCCTCTGCTTCTTCATGCCTGGAAGAGTGATGGATCCCCACGGTTATTGCACCCGGGGTGCACTGGTATGGGTTTAGAAAGTCTTGTGTTTTTCAACCTTCTGTTCTCACATTTCCCAGTAGTATGTATATTAAACTCTCTTTAGCAACCCACTTGGCGTCTGCCATTTTCCCTGTTAGGTCCCCACCTGAAGTGGATGTCATGTAACATCTACACAAACCCCAGCAAGTGGTGGTGGCGTCACCTGTGCTGGGAATACCTCCCAAAGGAATCATGCCTATCACATTGAATGATGCCAGTTAGGGATGCTGGTGCCAGCAAGGCCAAGCCCCAGTGTCATCAAGGCAGTTTGCTGAATCACTAGTTCTTTGTCCACATCACCAATGATTGTGCTACTTAGGCTTAGCTCTTTCAAGTGTTTCTTTGCTGTTGGTGCCCTCCCCACCTCCTCCTAGGACTTAGAAGTAAGTCATGCAAGATGGACTGGAAAGGAGCCAAGAGAAGGGCAATCAAAATCATCCTGAAGCAAATTTGTCTTTCCAGGATGTCCTGCTCAGGGCTTTACTGGGGTCTCCTGGCAGTGCTCCAGTGCACTAGAGATGCTTATAAATTCCTGAATCCCAGGGTGAGCAGAGTTTTTGTCAATCTGGACCCTTGCTCCATACACTTAGAAATCAGCTGAAGTGGAAGATCTAATTTGACTATTTTGTAATTCATAAGTCACTGCTTCCGTAAAGATTTTGAATCTGATACTCCCAGGCTAAAATATGAAGAATTGGACACAGTCCTGGGATCCTGAGCAGGATGCACATAGAAGACATGATACCAAGAAATGTCATTTGATGCTGGAATCCAAGACCCCAGGAGCTGTGATGTGGCCCAGGAGGCTGCTGAGAGTGCCTCTTCTGAGGTCGAGTGCCGTAGCCCGTCTCTCCCTGATGGTCTCTCAACTCCACTTGTCTCCCCAGCCCTCTACCTCTTGAAGCAAGTGGAAAACCCTTTTCTATTTTTGGAAATGCTCGCACAAACGTGTGAAACAGTAAAGGATTTTTCTCAGTCCTGGCAAGTCTTCATCTTTCCGATGCCTATGAGGATGATAAAAAAAAGTTTCAGAAATAGATGAACTTGTTTACAGAGAAAGCCCTAAAGACCGGGGTGGTTTTAGATAACATTTCCTAGGGCTGTTTAAGGACCCCAGGAGTTTCTCTCCCTTTATTTTTCTTGGTTTCATTTCTGAAAAATGAAGGCTTTCTTTAAATCCCCCAACACTGTCAGAGACAGACATTAAATCCAAAGAACATTGCTGCATTCTTTGCTTTGCTGTAAGGCTGAGAGATTTTTCTGTCTCAAGATCTTTTTCTGCTTCTTCATTAAACTGCAAAAAGTATAAAATGGGGGAGAGAGGAGAGATTGCTTGAACTTCAGTAGCTGTGGCTTCAACCGAAGCTCAGTTTTCTTATTTTTAGTTATTGACAGAAAACCCTTAGTTAGAATATACCAAATCTATTCTTTGAATGTATTATGCTGATGTAGGTCACTGAATATCTTCATGCCAAGCCCCATGAGAATTTCTCCTTCTCATCTGGCTCCTTGACCTTCCTGAGCCTTCACCTGGTTGCCCGTCTGCCCCTCCAGACCTCAGCTTCACCACCTTGTGTCCTCTTCTTTTTGGGGGGTTTGGGTGACTGCTGAGCATCGCTTCTTGGTTGTACTGATTGAGTCTCACACGTCTTGCATGTCAGCACCTTCCAGGCTCTGTGGATGCTGTACTTCTTATTGCATTGCTGTCTCTTTTTGACTATAGCCCAGATCATTATTGCTACACCTGCATTCCTAATGGATATCCCACAAAACAGCTTTCCCATGTAGTATGGGACACTCTAGGATGGCTCCTAGAGCCCCCTGCATTGCTCAGAGCAGACCTCATCATGCTGCTCATCAAACTGACTATGTGAAGGTGAGTTTTAGGACTCAAGGGCCTCAGCTACTCCTTCCACCCTCATCCTTGACCACTTGCTCAGTGGAGATCACTCCGTTCCCCAACCACATCTGCTATTGTCTTATCTCCTAAAGCTGACAGCTCTCTTGGATTCCCCTGGACTGGGTTTCTTAATAGACTCTGTCACGTGCACCACGAAGAATTACAGCTCCCCTGTCACTCAAGCTCAATCCGCTCAGATACCCTGCAGCTCTACTCCAACTGCTGGACTCAGATGGAGCTCAGGGACTCAGACTGCATCATGTGATACAGGGTTTGACTTCCCAGTGGCTTCCTGGAGGAATCAGGTAACATAACTTAGAGGAGTGAAACAGTTAACACCCATTGAAAGGAACTTGAACAGTTAGAGAAAGGAGGTAGGAAGGAGCCTTGAAATGAACTTTTCCACTTCCTGCTCTCAAAGACCGTCTTGAGACACGGTGCTTCCACTTAGCTTGTCCAGAAGCTGCTCTTTGTGACGAGCAATGGGGTGTCCTTGATCCACCCAGAAATCCACTACTTTTCTCTCTCTGACCTCCCTTCGCTTTCTCTCCTCACTCTGGCTGTACTGGAACTGCACCACTCATTAAGCCCGGTTTGTAAGCTGAGCCCACGCTCCTGAGCAAGCAGACACCGATTACTGAACTAAACCAAATGCTCCCCAGTGACAAAGTGGTCTAAGCCAGAAACCTGAGTAACGCCCTAGGTTTCTCTTTTCTTATGCTTCTCTCATCCTGTCAGCTACCAAATGACTTGTTGTCCCAATTCCTAAATAACCCGCGAGTCCCTTATCTCCTATTCATTATCACGCCCCTACCTTAGCTCACTCCCTCGACATTATTCACTTAGACTACTGCAGACCCAAAAAATAAAGCAGTGCTCCTAGGTCTGTCTGCTCTACCTCCAGGCCCTCCCACACACATTCGCTGCAGGGTCTTTCTGAAATGCAAACCCAATCACTTTGCTTAGAGTCTTCCCTGCTTTCCTTGCTTAGAGCCTCCCGTTGGTTCCTGTCCCTGTCCTGGAGGATAAAATCCATATTTGTCAGAATGAAGGCCTTTAAGACCCACCCTCTTCAGAATCACCTTCTGTCACTCCCTTCCCCACCTTCCACCTTCACCTCACCTATGAGAACCACTACAGGGCATGGGCCACTCCCAGTCTCTTCTGCTCCACGATTCCAGCCAGGCTTTCCAGAAGCAAATACTGAGATGAGGTTTCAGGTGAAAGCAATTTATCAGGGATAGCATGTTCAGAGAAAATATAGCAAACCTAGTTAAATTAAATTTCATATCAACAAAGAATAACTCTTTAAAATATAAGTATGTCCCATAAAATAGCTGGAAAATAATTAACACCAAAAATGATTCATTGTATCTGAAATTTAAATTTAACTGGGCACTCTGTATTTTTGTTTGCTAAATCTGGCAGCTCTGACTAGGAATCAATATCTGTGAAGGGAGGAGGGAGGAAGCAAAGTTGGGCCAAGGCAGAACTTGGTCATAATGCAGGGCTGGCAAAGTCCTGGCCACTCCATAGGGAGCTCTGGAGACACTGGCCCCCATCAGGATGGTCAGAATTAGGTTAAAAAGTCAGGCCTATGCCCCTGCCTTGCTCTGTCACCCTGGGAATGGTGTGCAGAGCACACCAGGGATTGGTGTACAAACCATGCCAGGAATGGCCTGACTGTGCCAGGTAGCTCTCAGAAGCTCGTGCCAGCCTGGAGGAGCCAGCAGAGTCCGATGGCCACACTTTGCAGCTGGGAGCAAGCCCTAACTTGCAGTGGGGTCTGGACAGCAGACCTGTGCACCCATCATGCCTAGCTTCTACTTTGCTTTCTCCTAAGATTTCTTTCCTATTCAGTCATTTAAATAAAGGAGAACCCCTACTCTGACTCTGTGCCGTGCACACCATGAATCACTCCCCTTCTGTGCTCCCTCTGGACATGCTTCAAGGGCTCCCCTTCTTTCTCTGAATTTCTCATTTGCCTGTGATGCCTCCCCTGCCAGATGCTTAAGCTCTTCCGTAGGCTGTGCTGTGTCTTTTTCATTTGGAAAAATATATCTATATGTGTTGAACACTAATGCTGAGTCAGAAACTGGGACACTGCTATAAATAAAAGCAACTCATTGTGGCCCACCTTGAGCTTAGAATTAGGCACTCGGTTTAGACAGGCAGCTGTGGTGTTATGATGGGTGTCTTAGGTTGGTTTCCCCCAGAAGCAGACCCTGAAACAAGAATTTGGTGCATTACGTTTGTTTAGAAGATGATTTTTTTTTTTTTTTTTTTTTATTGCATTTTAGGTTTTGGGGTACATGTGAAGAACATGCAAGGTTGTTGCACAGGTGCACACCTGGCAGTATGATTTGCTGCCTCCCTCCCCTTCACCTATATCTGGCATTTTAGAAGATGATTTTAAAAACCCTGGTAAGTGAATGAGGAGGTGAAAGGAAAGGGAGGACAGCCAGCACAGGTGTGCTATCCAGCAGCGACGGCTGAGGGAGGGCACCTGGAGCCCTGGAGACCATGTGTCATTAGAGGAATCCAACCAAGGAACAACAGAGCCGGGAAACTTGTGTACCATGCCTGCCAGCTACTGGGGAGAGCTGCTGTGTGTGTATATGTGGGGCAGTTGCTAATTTTCTAGCACATCCAGTTTGGAGTACACGGGCTCTGGCCTCCAGATAGTCTTCAGATTTATTAGCGATCAGCCTGCTGTGAACTGCACTTGGAAGGCCTGGAGAACTATGAGTGGGCTGCTAACCACTAACGCTACAACTGAGAAGACCAGAACAGAGTGAATGAGTCCCCCAGGCATAACCCAGCCGAACACAGATTAACAGGAGGAGTAGAAGGAAAGGGAGTAGGTTCCAAAAGAAGATGCAACATGGGTAAAGTCTCATCAAGACATTGCTGGCCTGTCTAAGGGAAGGGAAGGATTCAAGTAACTGCAACATCGATTGCGGAGAAGCACTATGGGCGGGGTCGAGGAGTTGAGGTGAACAGATCCTGGGAGGCTTTGAGAGCCACCTCACGTGTCCCTGAGGTCAGGATCTCCTGGCAATCTGGAGTCCTTGGTTGACTTGGCTTCAAATAAGTCTGTTTGCTAAAGGGTCTCTAGCACTACTAGCTTCAAATTGAACATTCTGAATAGGGCTTACAAAAAAAGATTTTCTTCCCTGATATGAGCAACCCCAACCATCATTATCACAGAGAAGCCCTAGAACTCCCAGTCCCCTGCACTTAACTCGAAGGTAAAATTCAGGACCAGGAGCACTCCTCCAACCTCCTCTGGGCATGCTGAAACATACCCTCCAGCATGCAGAGCGTCTCCTCCACATCCAGGCTCATGAGGTTGGATGAGTATCATTAGCACTGCATTGATTCTACACACCAAAGGCAAATATTTTGACATAAAGAAAAGGACATACGGAGTGAGAAAAAGAGTCTGCAACAATGCTGGATTCTGGAGGGCAATGGGAACTGGTCCAGCTCTGACCCCAAAATCCTTACCACCCTAACTGGAATTCCAAAATCATTCCCAAGTAGCAATCGACCTCATCGTCAACCTTAAAGAATTTTGATTGCAGCTCGGGGTCAGTGGTAAAGAATCTACAGCGCTGAGAAAAATGTTCTGCTTGTTTATACTCAAGAAGTTTATTGAAGTCATTGGGCATGGTGATGATGATTTTTTAATGAAAACTACGCAGATTTCTCTCCGTCATATGCACGCATGTAAGGAGGGGCTTGGATTCTTTTTTTGCTCAAGGTCCCATCTTGAAGTCCTGGGACTGTCCTGCCTCTGCATTGTGTAGGTTCGTCTCAGCACCCTGGTTTGCAAGCTTGCATGTTCTCTCCACCAAGGGGGCCTCTGGCCAGGCAGTGTGGTGAAGGTAGAAACACCTGCCCTAGAGAGAAAGTCAGAGGACCTGGGTTCAGGGTCTTGCTTCTTTTCTTAGGCATTTGTTTAGCCCGGGGAAAGTCACTTGGACTTTCTAAGGTCCACAGGGCATGAAGTAAGTCTGCCTTTGCCTTGCTGTTATATAGTTGCTCTTGTATAGGTATGTATCTGGTATAGTGCTTGTAACAAGGCAGTGTGGGATGGGAAATAGCATGGACATGGAAATCTGAGAGACTTCCTTCAAATCCCACTCCAGCAATTCACATCTGCTGAACTGTAGGCAAGTCACTGAGACTCTCTCAGGTTCAGTTTGTCCACCTATCATGGAGAACTGTTTTGAAGGTCAAATAAGATAATAGATGCGATGCTAAGCATGGGTCCAGTGCTCATAAATAGTCACATGACTCTATTTTGGGGTAAATGGTGATGCACGCTGTGGTTGCTCAGCAAGTGCACATGCATTTATTTGCCTAGACTCTCATGGATGACCACCAGACACCTTCTC
Source organism: Aotus nancymaae (assembly GCF_030222135.1). NCBI lineage: Eukaryota > Metazoa > Chordata > Mammalia > Primates > Aotidae > Aotus > Aotus nancymaae. The sequence continues at coordinate 3,072,478 of NW_026988412.1, read as the reverse complement.
AGTCAGATTCTTAGTTGCAGACAGCAGTTTACCCTCTAGTAAATCTGAGTGGAAAGGGATTTGGTAAAAGGTATTGGGATGCTCACGGACCTCTGGGAAGTCATGTATTTAGGTGTGGATGCAACTCAGCCATGAACAGAGCAGCCAGAGATGCAAAATAAACTCTGAACAATTTCAGCAGAAATGCCATCACCTGCTCCTCAGCACCCATGACGTTAGGGCCTGGACAGCTGAAGCTTCAGCACAGTTACCCCATCCCAGTGCACATGGCCTCCCCCTCCTGTTGTTGTAGGTTGTAGCAGGTCACACGAGGAGCCTTAGTGTCAGGTAATGCTGAGAAGTGAGGTGTTCAGCTTTCCGGCCTCCATGGCACTGGAAGGTGCTAGAATGGGGTTGGAGTGGGAGCCATATGAGCTCATCTGCAGTGTAAGCCACCAGTTCTGCCATCCTTCCATCCTAAATGAGTCCTGGAGAAGGGCAGACATCTAGGTTCACACACTGATTTGAGAATGCTCTACTCAGAATTGCCTGTAACAGGGATCTTTATTCATTTATAAAAATACTGATGCTCACGCTTATAATCCCAGTACTTTGGGAGGCCGAGGCGGGCAGATCACTCGAGCTGAGGAATTCGAGAGCAGCCTGGACAACATGGTGAAACCCCCCCTCTCCTAAAAATACAGAAATTAACCAGGCATGATGGTGCAGGCCTGTAGTCCCAGCTATTTGGGAGGCTGAGGCAGGAGAATCACTTGAACCTGGAAGGCAGAGGTTGCAGTGAGCCGAGATTGGGTCACTGCACTCCAGCCTGGGCGACAGAGCAAGACTCCATCTCAAAGCAAAACAAAAAACAGTGATAATGATTTCAGGTCTGAATGTGGATATAGAATAATTTTTGCTTGAAACTACTTTTCTTCCTGGATACTATTTATTTTCAAAATAGTAGGGAATTTTGTCTTATTAACCTAATTCTCTTGAGGAAGGTTGTGAATCCAGAGAAAGGAAAGGATTTCCAAATCACTGCCAGTTTGGGGAAATACCTAAAAATGACAAGTGCCTTTGGTTTAGGCCAGTACTTGGGCCACAGAGCCAGCGGTCATTTTGAGAAAAATATTCTGCCCTTTCTGCCCCAGAAGGTCCCTCAGAAGCAGAGTTTCAGGAGATTTTGTGGACACGTATTTGGTTAGATGGCGTTGCCAGGAAAAGCCAGCAGGACATGCGTGAGGGGGACTGCAAGGAGAAGGAGGATAAGCAGGGAACCAACGACTCCACCAGCAGGGAGCTCGCAAGTCGCACCCCAGAGCTGTTCTCCAGCAGCCCGAGGACGGCCTCCGACAGGGACACACAAGTGCTGGCTGCTGGAAGTGTGAACACTCGGGAACCGATGTGCATGAAATGAGCTGCACTCACATGTAACGGGTGTGTCTGTGTGCATGGATGAAGGGAGAACCTTGGGAACAACCTCCACTCTAAAGGACCCACCATGTGCCAGGCACTGTGGAAAGAAGACAAATACACATGCTTCCTCTAATGGTTTCAAAGGCCCTGTGAAGCAGGATCCAGTTTTATACATGGGGAAAGGGAGGAGGTGGAAGTAAAGCAACTTGTCCACCACCAGCAGGTAACAAACACTCCAACACTAGGAATCGCTGGACTTTGGATTTCAACAGGAGTCTATCTGAAAACATGTTTTCTCTTAACTATCAAAATCTCCTAATAGATGATAGATAGGTAGACAGACAGACAGATAAATATAATACTTCCTTTGTATACGTGTTGGTATCTATATCTACATGTGTATAAACAGATGAACATGGATTTTGAGCCTTAGCACCTATGTTCACATTAAGTAAAAAGCATAGAAAAATAAACACCATCCCTTCTTGGCTTCATGTTAATTGAGATTCTTTCCTCCTCTGTTCCTCACTAGCAAGCCTTGCAAAGGCTTTTAGTCATGCAAAGGCAAATAAAGGAAGCCCCAGAATCCAGCTCCACACTCTGAGCCCCATGGTGAGGGGAACTCCTGTGGGCTCCTGGAATGTACCCAGAGAAGTGGGCTGAGGTCCAATCAGGCAGCGCTCAGCCTCCACACCCATGACGGAGGAGGGGTCCTGTGGTCAGGGCCAAGGCCATCAGGGTGCTGGGGTGGTGGTCGACTCTGACTGCCCATCTGAGTCCCTCATTCTTCACGGTGCCACACAGGGGAGCCACAGCAAGACTCGGAGCACAATGAAAGTTTTCCCCAGAGCTTTGCTCTCGTGGGGCCCCTTGGGAAGACCATTTTGAAAATCGGTGGTGGATTCCCTCTGCAGCCCCTTGCCCAGCCACAGAACAGAAGCAAGGTGGCTCCCAACAAGTGGGAAAGTTGAGTAATGCCCCCTTCCCTGGCTTCAGGGGGTGCTTGTGCATGCATGTGCATGTACATGTATGTGAGTGTGTGTGCATACCTCTGTGCATATGTGTGTGGTGAACTGACTTGTACTTAGTCACAGATGTTCAGGCATGCCCTCGGGTATAAATAGGATGTCTAAGCAAGTGCCACAATCCAGCCTGGTATTTCCCTGTACCTGGTGCACTGGCACTTAGAATGTTTCTTGACTGATAGATTGTGCTTGCCAATAATTCACTTTAGCTGATTTATGCTGGCATTTCCCTGTGACCTCAAGGTGAGGAGACATGAAATCTGAGTGGCTTAAATGACTAAACATGGCCTCCAGAGGAGATGGGTTAACAGGCAGCTGGGAGGCCTGGAAAATCACACCAGCTCAGGCCAGATGAAGGAGAGGTTCAGTTTCTCCAGGTTCTTTACACATTTGTCAAATGGGGATTCATGTTCAAGTGATGTCGGGGCAGCGTTCTCCGAAGAAGGGCAGCGAGGGAAGAGGGAGGGACAGGAAGGAGCTGTACAGGAGCAGGTGTGAGCTGCAGTCTGGTTTTGCCCTGATTCCCAGGGGAGCTTTAGAACAAACTGCACTGCAGTCTCACCTTGCGAGGGGCCGGCCTTTGTACCCTGAGCCAGTCACGGGTTATTGGGGGTGGGTGGGCTGTGATCTCCTGGGAAAGATGTGTTCATGATCCAGTGACAATTTTTCAAAAACGGGTAGCTCGAAGCTAAGACAGCTAACTTCCCAGGCAGCTGAGGGCTGGGCACACTGGCCAGTGAGGGATCTGAGCGGGGTCTGCCCGGCATCAGAGTGATTCGCAGGTAAAGATTAAGCCAAGAGTAGTCATTAAAACTGATGACGATGGTTTTGGTATAACTTTACAGCATCTCCAAATAACCTGGTAATTTTCATTAATTGCAAAAGCTAAGAACTTCCTGAGTAAATTATCTCCTGTTCCATTCTCTATCACCAACAATATAGAAGGAGTTTTGATAGTATTTGTCTATCAACTTCCAGTTTATGGACAGGAGGACAGGAGAAGCATGATTACTTAAGACATCCAAATTTCCTCATTAAAAATCTGAGGTTTCTTATTTTAAGAAGACATTCAGGGGCAAGTGGTGAATTAAGACTACATGTATCATTAGCATTCTAAATTCTCCTTTTACATTATAAGTTTTGCACTTCTTTTGTGAAATTTATTCCAAAATATTTTATTCATTTTGATAATAATATAAATGCATTTTTTTTTTTTTTGAGATGGTGTTTCACTCTGTCATCCAGGCTGGAGTGCAGTGGCGTGATCTTGGCTCACTGCAACCTCTGCCTCCTGGGTTCAAGCGATTCTCCTGCCTCAGCCTCCTGAGTAGCTGGGGCTACAGCCGTGCGCTACCACATCCACATCCAGCTAATTTTTTATTTTTTGTAGAGATGGGGTTTCACCATGTTGACCAGGCTGGTCTTGAACTCCTGATAAGTGATCCACCCACCTCGGCCTCCTAAAGTGCTAGGATTACAGGATTGAGCCACTGCGCCCAGCCACAATTATTTTTTAAATTTGATTTTTGTATTGTCCATTACAAGTTTCTAAAAATACAACTGAATTTTATGTATTGATGATGTTGCCTGTGACCTTGCTGAATGGAATTAAATCTTGAAGCTAGTCATCTGACTTCTTCCAGGCCTCTCTATTTGATGCCACAGTGAGAGGCATAGGGAAAAGGTGTTGGAAGGCAGGGCAGTGGAAGGACAGAGGCTGCCTAATGACAATGTCCAAATGCTAAAAGAAACTACACACTCAGCTAGACATCACACTGGAAGTTACTTTTCTCATTGAAAGACCATCAGCATTGACTATGCCGCAAGGTGTGCAGACAACGAGAAAAAACTCAGAGGCTGCTGGCCAGGGAAAGCAATGCTTTCAGAAAACAGAAAGCCAGATGATAGATACGCAAGTGCCTTGGAAGTGGAGACACCAGTGTCAGGGATCGGGGTGAGCTTATGGGAGGAAAGCAAAATCTCCTCAGAAATCGCTAGTTGAGGATTCGAGAAACTAACAGACAGAAAAGTCACAGTTATTAACAAAAAGTGTTCAGAACTAGGGAAGTTAGTATTCGATTTTCATCATTCTGAGCCACAAAAGTTTATGCCCATAGCATAGAATAAGAGAGTGCTTGAACAGAGGCAGTTCCCCAGCTGCACTTGGATGATGTTGGTTCCTCACTCCTTACCCAGGAGGCCAGGCATGATAAGAAGGACCCACGGTTTCGTATTTTGTATTTGTATGAGTGAGGACATGCTGTGAAGACCCCCTCAAGATTTCAGGGCTTCAAATAACAAAGGCTGTTTCTTCTTACAATGTCTGTCCACCATAGGTCAGCATGAGGTGGGGCTTTTCGCCCATCGTAGGTACTTAAGGATCTAAGCTGACAGCGGTTTCATTTCTTAGAAGGACAGAGGCTTCATCTCAACAGATGCTTCTACAGAGACAGGGAAGAGGCACAGTAAGTCATGCGCTAGTCCTTAAAGCTGCCAACCAGGAGTGACACGTGAGGTTCTGCTCACATTTCAGTCAGTAAAGCAAGTCACGTGGTCGTCTCTAATGCAAAAAGGGCACTCACGTTCTACCTTCCTATGTGCCCAGAAGGAAATCCAGCATATTGGTGACTAGCTGCAACGACTATCAGTATCCACTCTCTTGCCCACTAAATATTTGATTCAATTTCTTCCTACGTTTGTTCTCCAAAGGAAACCACTTAGACATTCCATGGATATATTGAAGGTGACACAAGAGAACCGAGAATTCCAAAGGGGGACAGTGGCCAGGGCAGTCCTATTTGTTCTCTGCCCTGGTTTTCACTTTGCTGCCATTCGCAGGGATGATCAGGTGCTCGGGTACCGTTCTCGGCCAGAGGAGCCAGAGCCCGCAGCTGTCACTCACTGTGGTTAAGGCTCTGTAGGGGTTTGATCTCTAGAAATTCCTTGCAGTCAAATTTTCAGTTTGAAAAATTGTGCAGAACATCTTTCCGACTCTTCTTAAAGCCACCAAACAAAATTAGCCCAGTCTCACAGTGCAAAGAGAGACAGGACGCTCTGAAAGGAGAGAAATCCCACCCATTTGTAAATCTCAGGAGTTTATGGATTTATAGGACTGAGCTCGGGATCTGGGACCCACTCAGGCAACAGAGCCAGGTTGGCTTTGACTGCGAATTGAGCTCTGTGGAGGTGGCTGGTTGCTTCTGCTTCTCAGTTCCCTCCACCTCTCTCTGTCCCTTGGTCAGGATAGGTGGAGAAGACCATGCCAAGGATTGAGAGCTCTGACTTTCTCCACTCAAGTGCTCCTGGGCTCACTGCTCACATGCCAATGGGCACCCGCCTCAGGGCAGCAGCTCTGATGACTCCGATACTGTTTTCCAGCTCTTCCAACTCATCTTCCTGCTGAAGGACACAAGGTTTCTCCTCCAAAGCCCTCTGGCAGAACAGTCTTCTGGGTTAGGTCTCAGGTTTGCTGGATGGCTTTGGTTGGTATAACCAGATTCGTGATTTGGACAGGCCCAGATGCCTGCCATACATGACCAGGTTATGATCCACAAGCAGAAAAAACAAAGATCCTTTTAACGTCCTCAAATCCCTTGAATGTGAAAACACAATCATTATTCTGGGCAGCTGGAGAGGCCAGAGCTCCTTGTTTTTTGTGTAGCTGCAACATGTGATTTCAGAGGGGTGCGAAGGCTTTATTTCCAGGCTCAATTTGATCTGCTGCTTGAAAAACTCAACAAAATGACTCCAAGTGTTAGAAAAATTCCAACTCGGTTGAAGGATAAGGGTGGTTTCTCATAAAGCAGTGAGTTTTTCTGGCTCCTTAAATTGGCTGAGAACAAGGAAGGGCTGTTCAGCCAGATTTTTCTTTCACAGTTCATAAAAACTTGACCATGCATAATAAAAGCTTACATTTACATGGTATGCTTGAGTTTCCAGAGTGCTCATGGCTTTATTATTTCAATATTGTGGTTCCTAAAGACAGTTTTGCAAATGAGGAAACTCAAGTTTGGCAAGGGTAAGTGATTTCCCCAAAGTCACAAAGCCAGTGAGGGTCAGGCTGGGGTCCAGAGCCTCTGAGAATCCCATCACACCATGGGGCTGGCTCTTTCCCCTGGGGCAGGATTAAATACATATATATAATATATATTTAATATACATATATCTATTTCTGGGATACATGTGCAGAACGTGAAGGTTTGTTATATAGGTATACATGTGCCATGGTGGTTTGCTGCACCCATCAACCTGTCATCTAGGTTTCAGGCCCCACATGCATTAGGTATTTGTCCTAATGCTCTCCCTCCCCTTGCCCCCACCCCCGACCAGGCCCTGATGTGTGATGTTCCCCTCCCTGTGTCCATGTGTTCTCATTGTTCAGCTCCCACTTATAAGTGAGAACATGTGATGTTTGGTTTTCTGTTCCTGTGTTAGTTTGATGAGAATGATGGCTTCCAGCTTCATCTGTGTCCCTGCAAAGGACATGAACTTATTCCTCTTTTTTTTTTGTTTTTAATTTGAAGACACTCGAAGCTTGTTTTCATCCATACCAGCCTGGCATTTTGAGTTTGCGGGGCTTTTCTGCAGGCACTTGAGGGTTTTCGTTTTTCTGTTTAGATTCATGGGGTGCACATGCAGGTTTGTTTATGGGTGTATGGCATAACGCTGGAGTTTGGGCTTCCATTGAACCCATCACTCAAATAGTGACACAGTACCCAATAGGCATTTGTGGCAGGATATTAGGTGGAGACCCATGCGAGTCCAAACGTGGGGAGAGCTAACCCCCATCCTCCGTGCTATAAGGAAAGTGATAAACTGTCCACGCAGTGCAAGTTAGGAGGGTCTCCAAACTGTCTCTGCAACTGACAGCTACCTTCAACCTCTAAAGATAGGAAACACGGTAAGAGGGGCGGGAACAAGGGGATCCAACGCATCAAGGTCAGCTCCATTGTCAGGATTAAACGAGACGACGCTATGTGAACGCTGAAGAAATACTGCTGTCTTCCACATACTTCTTGGGGTCAAAGAGGAGAGATGGCCACCAAATGACCATCAGGACTGTTGGCTCCGTTCACAGGACTGATTTTGCTTTAGCCACTCCTCATAAATCCCTACCAATGGCTTTCCTATGTACCCCTGACTGCTAGGCCGGCAGCTCTGCAGTGAACTTCTACTGCAAGAATGAGGTCTTGGATGGGTCTTTCCTGAGAAACCCTTTCCTGAGACACCCTTTCTCTGGGAACAGGACTCCCAGAGGGACTGGGCTGGCTGGAATCAAAGCAAGAGAAAGTAGCTGGTTCTCCTACTTGGTGCCACAGCACATTCTCCTCCTTCTGCCCAGGCAAGCAGTTCTTTCCCATCTGGAAGGCCCTGGCCAGGTGGGAAGCAGGATCGTTAATAAGCCTCGGTCGGTAATGAGCACCATGGTTTCAGCTGGCTGTGCAGAGCTCCCAGGCCTGCCAGTGACTAAGTAGCTAAAAGAGAGGCCCACACAGGGCAGAGTCAGCAGTGGGGACTGAGGGCCAGCCCGCTGCCGAAAGCTGGTGGCCTCCTTCCTGGTTTCTACCCATGGGGCGAGCTGATGGAAGGTAGGCTGTACTCAAGAACCTTCTAGAAAGCCAAGGTCACATTTGCCTTGGCCAGTCAGCCTCAATTTGGAAGAACTCACAAGCAGGGCGTATCCATCATGGGACCCAGTGGGCACATCCATGCCTGCCTCAGGGGCTCAGCATCCTCTAAAGGAAATGCAGCTTCCCTCTCATGCAGCATCTGTGAAGATGTCCTGCTGTCTGAGCACCTCCCTCCGGGTCCTCTGCTCCAGACACACGCTGGAATGCCAGCCTCTCTCGCCTCCCCAGGTGCTTGGTCAAAGAAGCCTCTTCGCAGGGAGGCAGGAAAGGGGGAAGTAAGAGGACAGAGCTGGTCTCACTCTGGTCTCAAGTTCAAAATAGTTTCCCTAGAGCAGGGCCACCCAGCGAAAACATGACCCCAGCCACACATACCATTTTAAAATATCTAATAGCCACATTTAACAAAGGGAAATGGTAAAATATACTTCACTGATAGATTTTACTTAACCCACTATGTCAAAAGTATTAACATCTTAGCCCTTAATTATAACACAAGTGTTCATGAGATATTTAGCCTTCTTTTTCCACATTATATCTTGAAGCTTGGAGCACTGTTTCCTTCTACCTCAAAGGTGGTCCCTGGCCCCTTGTAATAGGGCTGATGAGTATATAGGAAAATATGTATTATGTTGGTAAAAGGTTTACTATGCCTCAAAGAACCTTCACGTTCTTTATCCCATTTGATCTCGTTTGAGCCAGTTTGCCTTCTTTACTCCTCTGACAGACAGTGCAAACCAAAGCAGGAGAGTACTCAGGTGTCACCCAGGCAGTTGGTAGCGGAGTGTGGTCTCCCCATTCTTGGTGTAGCAGATTTCCCACCGGATCCACAAGACAAGCCACAGCGCCAGGCCCCGAGTTCACCTGGATGGGGAAAGGGAAGGTGAGAAGGCAGGGTAGTCAGAAAGGCTATAAGAGATGGGCCAGACCTATCTGCAAACATAAACAACCACAGGACTGTCCGCGTTGAGAGGGTGAATGGTATCTCAATAAATCGGTTAAAGAGAGAGATGGAGACAGAGAAACAGAGACAGAGAGTCTGACAGAAAGAGAGAGAGACACAGAGACAGAGAGAGTGACACACAGAGACAGAGAGAGACAGAGCACTGGGGCAAGAGGAGCTCTCACCACCACCCCAGGAAGGGGCTGTCTGTGTCAGTTTCATTTCCTGGGAAGTGCCTGGAGTGACCTCTGTGCCTTTATTCCAATGCCAGACAGTGAAGTCTCCCTCTGCATCTGTGTCTCCATCCCTCTTTCTCTCTATATCAGGTGTACTGCTTGCTTTTCAGGAACCCAAGAGTGAGCACTGTGGAAGGATGTCTTTTATCTATTATCAAATCATAAGACAATGGAGCACTCTTTGTATTATCAAACTATGTTAACCAAAGGAAATGAATGTTTTCTGCAGGCAAAGAGAAGATTCCAAGATCCTCAAATGAATCATGCCCAAAGTTTGCATTATAAATGATAAAAGCAGCATCTAACATGTCAGTGGATGTACAAAGGCACTTGGAAGGCATAGACAGGCCAGGCCTGCAGAGCGTCCCCGAGGCTGAGAGAGGCCACTTGTCCAGGGAAGGGTGGGGCATGACACAGCCTTGTGAGGGCCTGGGCAGGTCTGCCTGGCTCACAGCTGTTACCTGGGGTCACCCCCGGCTGGGCACTTATGACACACTCAGCATGTGGAATGTGTTTCAAGGGGACAGCATTCCATGGGCAAAGGGTTTGAGCCCACGGTGGCGGGAGAACGAATGTCTCCAAGTGGGACCACCTTACCTTAATATCCATCAGTGCCAGAGTGCTATTCTAATTCTCTGACTTGCCCTGTCCTGCCTAGTGGGGGGAAGTAGAGAGATGACAGACACCAGACCCCCGGAGCCCTGCCTTCCTCTGTGTTCAGGACCCAGCACTCAGGCTGGCACCACTGTCTGTATGTGTCTGTCTTTCTGTCTGTCTGGCTTTTGTTGTAGCGATTCTTTTGTTTTAGGTGAACCGGCATCCCCAGTGTGAGCAAGATGAAATCCCTCATGAAAAAGATAAGCTTCTTAACATGGCAAAATAGGACCTCCACACAACCCAAGGGGAGGCTTTCTGTGCCAGCTCAACTCACTGGGAAGTGCCTGGAGTGATCTCCATGCCTTTATTTAAAAGCCAGTGAGTTCACTGGCAAAGCATAACTTTGACAGAATTTCTGAATCATTCCCAAGAAGTGAGAAAGTTCAATTTAACAGAAAAAAATTTCACAAATGGAGAGAATGCTGCTAAGCCTGTGACCTCAGACAGTGTCATGCCCAGGCCCCCAACTCTGGCCCCACGCCTGTGTGCCCACAGCCTGCCTGCCATGGGAACCCCCAAAATGCCTTTTTATCCCGTTACACCCTCGGTCGGGGAAGGGAGTGGTGGCAGACACTCCTGGATAGACTCAGCATGAAACCCTCTTGACCAATTCAAAGGGTGGGACGGGATCGGAAGCAGGAAAAGAGCCATTGGTCAGGGCGCCCCTGGATAGATAGGAGGGGAGGGCCTGAGTGCCTCCTGCCCCATGCTGGGCGGTTCCAGGAAATTCCAGGCTGGCTACCCTAACTGGCTGCTGTTTTAAGAGCTGTGCTGAGGCAAACCTAGGGAGAAACTCAGCTCAGCACAAGCAGGACAATTGTATTAGAGAAGGCAAGTCAGGGCTACTCAAACCACCCCACACCTTCTGGGATGAACCTGGAAGCACAGGACTAGGCCATGACTGTGATGCCCATTTGACAACTGCCCAATAGTTCATGGTCTCCCTAGAGCTGGGCTAAGCCCTCAGCTCCCTGAAGCACCCACTTAACCAAATTAGGAGGCTCTACCCATCATCTTTTTTTTGAGACAGAGTCTTGTTCTGTTGCCCAGTCTGGAATGCAATGGCATGATCTCAGCTCATTGCAATCTCTGTCTCTGGGGTTCAAGCAATTCTCCTGCCTCGGTCTCCCAAGTAGCTGGGACTACAGGTGTGTGCTACCACACCCAGCTAATGTTTGTATTTTTAGTGGAGATGGGGTTTCACTATGTTGGCTAGAATGGTCTCTATCTTCTGACCTCATGATCTGCCAATCTCAGCCTCCCAAAGTGCTGGGATTACAGGCATGAGTCACCAGGCTCAGCCCCAACCCATCATCTTAATACCATGACTCTGTAGAGCAGAAGTGCCCAAATGGGTGGCCCCACAGGGGTTCACTTTCCTGACAAGTCCAGGATGATTGCTCTGTCTCAGGGTCATGGTCACCTGCTGTCCACTTGCAGACCAGGACGGCATGAGGCCTGAGTCTTCATCTGGTGTTACTCTGCATTACTCATGCCTTCTGGTGGCTCAACTATCAGACACAGTGTGGGTGTGAGCAATGTTCTGTGGCCTCGCAGTCCCGGGTGCCCAGGTTGCCTGTATGCCCATGCGAGGTTGCAGGAAGCAGGGGCTGGAGGCTCAGAGGTGCTTGTCTGGGCTCAGTTCCCCTTTGATTCACAGAGGTTTCAGGCCTCCCACAGGACCAGGGGTACCCAGATCCCTTTAGGACATGAAAGCTCAGTGTGTTGTGGAAGCTGAAGGAAGCTGCTCTGGGGTCTGTTTAGGGGCTGGATTGGGCACTGTGTGTGTTAGACCAAGAGGGAAACTCAACATGTGATCCGGGAAGCACAGCCGCTCCCTGTCCACCCCCGCCACCATGGGGCTGGTTAGAAGGAGGTGCTGAGATGGTGTCTTGGAGTTGGTATAGGACATGGGTGAAGATCTGGCTATGGCCACTTCCAGCCATTGTCCCTGGTGAAGCCACGCAGCCACTCTAGACTTTAGGGTCAGCATCTTTGAAATGGATGTGACTGTACCAGGTGGGTGTGAGCGGGCTTCCTCCTCTTTCACTGATGCTTTCCTCATGCACAAGAGGGAAGCTTTCAGTGGGGCTCCCAGTCATCAGTGCTCCATGGGGTGGGCTTGGCCCGGGCGTGAGAGGAAGACACTACTGTTCAAAGTGGATTCTTCGTCCCAGGCTCCCACGATGTGGTCAGAGATAGAGATGAGGTCAGCACAGAGGGCATGATTTTCAGAGCTGGTGAGGCAAGCACCGAGAAACTCAGTTCAATGAGAAGAGTGATGGATTTTAAAAAGAAAAAGAAAAAAAGAAAAGACAGCAAAAGAGAGGCCAACTAATATCCTGAGAAGATTTGCCGTGATTAAGGAAAGGATTTAGACTGTAGAAAAGTTGTTGACAGATGTTCTGCCCTCAGGACTATATTTGGAAAAAGACACAAGTGAAACAAAAGAACTGATGGGCTCAATAATGCTGTAAGTTGCAGGTCATTTTCAAAAAGGAAAATGGATCTTGCATGTGCCTGGGGTGGGAGGCAGAGGACAGAAATGCAAGTAGTTATTGTATTTCCATAACGTTGGAGTAGTTTTTCTCTGACTTTCTTGGGGTGGTGGCTGTTCTGGGCCTCTGCCCTGATGGTGGACCTAATGATGTCCTAAAAAGGAGGCCTGGCCCCAGGCTGCTGAAACATGACATGTTTGTTTGGTCTCAGACAGCTCACTGTTCTCAAACTGAAAATGAGACCCTTTAAGGGACATGTATGTGGCAGGATGTGCTGGGAACAAGATTAATTGGAAAAGTTGGGGAGAGTTTGTTTCGAGACCTGGCGAGGTAGGATAAACGCTCCCTGTCTTCAATCTGAGAGAGAGCTTGAAAAAGGTAATATTTCACTGAAACTGGGACATCCATGATGGTGGTTAAGGAATATATTCAGGTAATCTGGGGACCAAATTTCTAAGACTATAATGTCCTGGTTCCTCTTCGAAAGAAGCAGAAAGAGCTGTTGCATCCAGAAAAAAAAATACTAGTGTTGCAGAGGTGGCGTTCATCTCGGGCAGCAACGGAAAATAGGCTGTGGCTCCAAACGACAGGAGCTTAGTGAAGATTAGAGCACCCAGCCTCCTCTCTTCCTAAGGCCAGACAACACGCGAAATCCATACGGATGGCAAAGCCCTAGTTAGTCTTATTCTATTGACCAGACACCACCTGACATCGAAGTAGATGGCAAAGCCCCAGCGAGGCCCTGCTATTGACCAGACACCACCTGAAACCCATGTGGACAGCAAAGCCCCAGAGGGAGTGTGCTAACTGGAGACCACCTGAAACCCATGTGGACAGCAAAGCCCCAGAGGGAGTGTGCTAACTGGATACCAACTGAAACCCATGTGGGTGGCAGTTCCTAGCCAGGCATGTGCTATTGGCCCTGGCCAAATTTGGGGAGCATGCTTTGGAAGCCACAGGAAAAGACTGAGGAAGGAGTGACCTGGAGCTTCCCAAGGGAAGCAGGTGGAATTCCAAAGGAGCCAGCTTGAAACAGAAGGAGTGGGCACATTCAGGACAGGGAAAGAATGAAAGAGAATGAGAGAAAGTGAGCGGAAGGGGGCAGGCAGGGAGACAGAGAGCTCTGCCTTGTCCCACCTCCTCTGACTGAGACTTGGACAAGGCAAAGCTGTTTTCCCCAGTAGCATGGTCCCTCCCCAGGTCCTGCTTGATGATAGCTCCTAACTTGTCAGGATGATGTGATCGACCTAGGACTGTGTACCAGCTACTGGTCTGCAGGAAGCTTTATTTTATACGTCTTCTCATTTAACTCCATTTAATTTTCACAACAGACTGCAAGAATGGCTTTATCCCTATTTTTACAGATGAGGATATTAGGGGTCAGAGAAGGTAAAGCATTTGTTTGAGGCTACACAGAGAGTTAGTGGAAGAACTGCATCTTGAGCTTTCATCTTTGTGATCCAAACCTCCTCATTCCACCACGCCAAGCCCTTTCCTCCAGGAGGGCAGGGACACCTCCTCTCCCTGCTTTTGGAGGGGTCTTCCCCAGTACCTTGAATGGCCAACTCAGATTGGCTTCTGCAGTGCAAACAGGTTGGAGTAAGGTGCTGGTCATGCCGTGGATGAGAGATGGTGCAAATTCTAGAACATTCCTCCATGGAGAGGTGGGGTCCGTGTCCCCTCCCCTCAAATCTGCTGGGCCTCATTGAGTCATCTGTGGTGTAAATGATTCTTAGCAGCTTCCAAGCCCAGGGGATCCACCCTGCAGCTTCCATCTTGGTCTTTTGGAACACTGACTATTTGGACATGCCTTTGGGACACTTCCATGTGGAAGCAGCCTCCATGCTGTGAGAAGCCCAGCCCTGTGGAGAGGCACCCGTGCGTGTGCAAGGCTCTGGTCAGGAGCCATAGCTGAGCTCTGGCCAATAGTCAGTATCACCTGCCAGCCAGGTGAACCACCTTGGACATCCAGCCTGGAGGAGCCTCCAGGGGACTGAAGCCCGAGTGCTTGAGAGATTACAAGCCAGAACTTCCCAGTCAAGCCCTCTCCAAATCCCTAACCCACAAATTACAAGCAAAAGAAAAACGACTGTTTTAAGTTGCTAAGTTTGAGGGTATATATTGCATAGCAGTCAGTAACCATGATGGTGCTTCTATGAATATGGAAGCTTCCCTTGAGTCCCAATGAGCTGCGTGTAGGTCGCTGGGGGTTTATGTGCTGAAGGAGCAACAGAGGTATCCAGACTTGCCTGCTCTGGATAGACTAAGGAATTTATGACAGACTAGAAATCTCAGATAGACTAAGGAATTTATGACAATGGGACCTTGTGTGCAGTCTCCAACTACAATAACCAGTAAACTTCAGATAAGAGAATCTGGGAGCAAATTTTTAATTCGTGAGTGGCAAAACTATCTCAGAAACAGCAAAACAGGGCGGTGGGAGCAGGAGCAGAGATGAGCTGTGAAGCTGTCCAGATGGATTTCTGAAGCACAGAAAGACCTGGGATGACAGGGGGAATGGAGGACAGAAAAGCAAACACCGTTCGCGCTGGTGCGAATGGCACTGTGACATTTTGCTGCTATTGCCAACTCTGCTTCTTATTTTCTCGGCCATCTTACTTCAGGATTTGAGCTCCCCTGGGACAGGGTTCATGTTAGTCATTGTCCCCGAGGTGGACAAATGAGTCTCTACCTTCTGAAAATAAGCTTACAATTTACTGAACTGCCTCGAAGCTGGAGTTTCTCTTCCAGCCACTGTAAGTGTACAGAGGTGGGGGTTTGCAAATCAATATGCCATGTCTGGCACCCAAACACGGTTTAGCATAAATCTCATTTAAAACTCAACACGAGCTGTGTTTTGAAGATCACATTCCTAAAACCTTGTAATTCATAACTTCAGATTAAAGGCCTAAAATACAACTTGCCTGTCCTCCAGCTGCTGAAAACAAAACAAAAAGTGATGTACTTCTGCACAGGTACAACCTCAGTAGGATTTTGTTTTTTGGCTCCAAGTTGTATAAGAATCCAAACTTTGAAAACAAAGTCAGGCCCCCAGGCCTAAGCTAGAGAAGAGAGGAATCCCAGGTATGCAAATGTCTTTTCCAGGAAGAAGCTTGGGGAAGGAAGATGAGAGACAAGGGGAAGAGGGAAAGAGGTTTTCGGCTTGTAGATTCCGTCAGGCCTCCATCCAGCTTGGGACAGAGCCTAGCAATGCTGGGAAAACAGGCTGACTCAGGGCTTGCTTTTTAGCCAGTTGAACGCTTGTTTGCTTGTTTTTATTTGTACAGAGAAGGGAATGGTTTGATAAAAGGGAGGAGAGCAAAGATAAAAACTTGTGACATTTGTAAATAAACAGCCAAATAAAGGAAAGGAGAAAACGATGATTCCATAGGTTGAGGGAAAGAGAGAAATTGAGTATATTTGAAATAATATTTTAAGATAAAGTCCATTTGTGGTTAAAGAGCCATGGGAAATATAAAAATGACCTTGCATTTTGCCAGATTATGCTATTTTAGGATGCTTGTGGGACCTGAATGGAACTTGCTTTTCAAGAGCTAGAGCTTAGGTGTTCAGATCCTGAAGGTGGTTTCTTTTAGGGGAAACCTTTGATGGAGAAGGACTGGGAATACCAAGCATTCTTTTAAGGAGTGTACCTAGGGCTAGACACAGCTCCGGATGAGGAGGGAGCATGAGCAGCTCTGAGGGAGGAGTCTCTGGGAGGAGGTCGCTACACACACTGATGAACAGTGGTTTTTCCACAGCCCTTAGGCTATCAAGAAGAAGGGTGACATTTGCAGAAGAGAGGAGCTGGAGGAATAAAATCAGAACAACCTTCAGAAGAGAAGGTGCTCAGGGGAAGCAGGTGCTTTGGATAGAGTATGAGAGAAGAATGAAGAAATTGAGGATTCCCCCTCATCCATGAGACGGGGGAAGCTTGTTTCATGTGACACACAGGGGAGGGGGAGGCAGAGAAAGATGCCTTCAAGAAGCGGCATCAGGTTTCCTCACTGGACATTTCTTCATGCTTTTTTTGGAGACAGAATACTGGCTTGAACGAACCAAATGGACTCGTTTTTTGACTTAATATGCCGTTTTATGTTTGTAATAAGGTTCACTGTGGCAGAAAATTGAGTCTATTGTGCAAAGCAGGTCATCCTCTCCCTGTTGTAGTTTCGGATCTGCTAGTGGCCTCTGTGGTCACCTGTGAGTCTCACATTTCACTAAATAAAGAGTTGTGAATCCCAGCAATTCAGGAGGCTGAGGCAGGGCATAGCTTAAGGCCAGGAATTTGAGACCAGCCTGGGCAATATAGTAAGACCCTGTCTCTAAAAACATTTTGTAAATTTAACCAGACATGGTGTCTTGGACCTGTAGTTCCAACTACTCTGGAGACTGAGGTGGGAGGATGAGTCAAGCCCCGGGGTTTAGGCCTCAGTGAACTATAGTCATGCCACTGCACTTAGCCTGGGTGACAGAGAGATCTTGTCTCTAAAAAATAAAATAAAATAAAGAAAGAAATAGAGTTGTGTGTAGCTTGATGGGGATTCATAACAATGATTGGCATTTGTGGTTTGCCTACTGTGTGCCAGGACTCTCTGTATCCTCTCCAACGCTCACCATAACCTTTCAGAGGAGTTATTGTCCTCACTTGAATGCAGCTCAAGGAATTATGTAATTTACTTCAGACGGAGCTACCAGCATACAGCACTGCTGAGGTTTGGAGGTCGATACAGATCCTGTGACATATTCTATTCACTAACCATATCAGCGGTTCCCAAATGCCAGTCTGTGTACAATCCCATCCCCTGCACCAGAGATTCTGGTTCAGGAGGTGTCATTGGCTGGCCAGGAAGCAGACCTTTAAATGAAAAGATATGAGTGCAAATGGTTTATTGGGAGGTGATTCCAGGAAGCACCAGGAAGGGAGTAGGAAAATTGAATAAAAAAGGAAAATACCTCAGCAAGTATTTTGATGTATTTTCCTTCTTTATTGAGCAAGTTACTGCTTTAGGCAACTGAGGCTAGTCTTGCTAGAGAATTCTGGGAGACAGTAAAGGACATGTCTCACAGTTGGCCCATTCTGAAGGGCAGGAAACTGGGGAGATTTCCACCAATTCCACTCCATCAATGATTAGATGATGTCTCTAGGGGAGCTGAGCCTTGGCACCACTGGCTTCACTGCTCATAAGCCAAACCTGCTCCCAAGGCCAGAGAAGCTTCCAGGCCAAGGGCTGCAGGCGTTTGAAGTCAGACATGCCATCTGCGGAAGCAGAGGTGAATCTAGGGAGATACAGACAGGATAGCAAACATCAACCACAGGCTTATGGTGGGGGCAAGGAGTCTACAGTTTTAAAAAATTCACTACTTTTCAACAAATGGTATAGGGAAAACTGCATATCCACATGCCAGAGAATGAAGTTGGACCCTTATGTTACATCTACACAAAAATTGACTCAAAGTAGATCAAGGGCTTAAACGTAAGAGGTAAAACTATAAAACTCTTAGAAGAAAACATAAGAGGAAAGCTGCACGGCATTAAATTTGGCAATGACTTCTTGAATATAATCCCAAAAGCACAGGCAGCAAAAGAAAAAATAGACAAATTGGACTACATCAAAAATAAAAACTTCTCTACATCTAAGGACACAATCAACAGAGTGAAAAGACAATACTGTGAAAACAGCAAGTGTTGGGAAGAATACGGGTGATTGCAACCCTTGTGCACGCTAGGTGGGAATGCAAAGTGGTGCAGGCATGGTGAAAAACAGGATGTGGTTCCTCAGAAAAACCAAAAAATAGAGTGACCATTTGATGTAGTAATCCTACTTGAGTATGTATCCCAGGAAATTGAAAGCAGGGTCTTGAAGAGATATTTGTACACCTGTGTTCACAGCATTAGTCACAATAGCCAAGAGGTGTGAGCAACCCAAGTGTTCATCGACAGATGGAGTAGAAAAACCAAAGGCAGCATCTCCATACAATAGAATAGTATCCAGACTTTAAAAGGAAGAACATTCTGACACATGCCACAATCTAGGTGAACTTTGAGGACAGTATGCTAAGTAAAATGTTAGTTGCAAAAGAACCAATACTACATGACTCGACTTACATGAGGTACCCAAAATAGTCAATTTCATAGAGCCAAAATATAGAATGGTGGTTGCCAGAGTCTGGGGGAGAGGGGGGATGGGCGCCGTTCGGTGGTTACACACTTCAGTTTTGCAAGGTGAAACAGTTCTGGAGATTGCCTGTACAACAATGTGAATTATCCTTTATAGCATTGAACTGTACACTTAAAATGCTTAAGATTGCAAAATTTATGTTACATATATTTTACCATAATATTTTTCTAAATCGTTCTCTCAGCAGTTAAAGTATAATGAGCAGGCAGATCTGGGATTACTGGACTACACCCCATTGTGTTACTGGTGATCAAAGTGGCCCAAATCCTTTAAAAACTACACATTGCTCTTCAGACAAGAAGGAAGGCTTACAAGGGGGTTTTCTCACCTCACTGTGCAGAATATAAAGGATAAGAATTCAAGGATAAGGGGAGGCAACTAAAGAAATTTTAATCTCCCCTTCCCTCTTTTCCTTATGAAGTAAGTAAAATTTCAACATGAAAGTAAAAGATAAGCCATGTTCAGTTTCTCCATTGAGAAAGCATAAAAGTAGGCAATCTTTTTAAACCATCAGGCAGTGGTCAGAATTAATCTGGCACCTATCCTATCAAGTGTTATCTTCATAAACTATCACTGGGTGCTTTTCTATACAGCTTTTCTGCATAATAAACAACCTCTCAATCTCAGTGGCTTCTAACAAGCAACACTTACTTTTATATTCACAGGCCAGAATGTTCGCTGAGGTTTGGCTGATGGAGGCTGGAATTTTCAGGGTCAGGGTAAATTCAGGTTTCTGGTCAATTTCGGACTCGCTTATGTCCTCATTATGGTGTCCAGGGTGAAGGGGCAGTAGCTTTGCAGGGTATGTTTTTCTCAAACATAGGATCCCAGAGGAGCACATGACTAGCTAGCAGAAACATCTCCTGCCTCTTAAAGCTTAGGTTCAAAACCGGCACAATGTCACTTACATCTACATTCTATTTGTGAAGGCAAGTCACATTGCCAAGGCCAGCATCACTAGAGGATACCGCAAAGTTACAAGATAAAGGATTAGGAAGGGACTGAAGAATTGAGAACAACAATTCAATTTGCCACATTAGGGAGGAGAGCAAACTGGGATCATTTCAGGGAGAAAAAAATAAAAATAAAAATAAATTTAAAAATCTTGGGAAAAATTGGAGCTGGCAGTTTAAAGTCAAGTTTTGCAGCCTCATATTGGAAACAGAGATCTCAGTCCAGGTGGGTGTCTTGTTCATAAACCAAGGAGGACCATCTGGAGCAGTGTAACGTAGAGTAAAGCGTGGGTCTGCCCTGAGGGGAGAGCACTGCTGAAGCTAGGTTATAAGACCAGGACCTTCAGTTAGTCCACTGAGGATGTGGGTAGACACATGCACGTTCCACTTGGGTGCCAGGATCTGGAGGAACTGGAGAGGAAGCAGTTGGCCCAGGCAGAAGAAACAATCATGCTGGCATTCTTTACTTGGAGGTGGAGTTAAGAGAGGCCACCAATGCCACATACAGACATGGGTGTCTTGCCAGTTCACTTCCAGGTGCCGAGGGTCCAGCTGCTCCACAAGAAGCTAGCACCCCAACACGCCGTGACTGCAGTGGGAGATGTGACTTGGTGTGGAGGGGGTAAAGGAGAATGAGATGAGCAATAACCAAAGATAAGGATTTCAAAGAGTTAAGTTTCTTCCCAGGAAGCAGGTCCAAGGAGAAAAATCTGAATCCACGGTGTTCAGTCCCAAAGGTCCTAAGTCCCCCATCTCTAAAAGGACAAGAAGATGTTAGACATGGCATGGACGGGAGGACTTTGCTACCAGTCAGATGTTGAGACCTCATTAATCTAAAGAAGGAACACCACCACCAACAAAATAATAAACACTAAATTGGAGGTGGGGAGAAAATAAACACACCAAATGAAGGAAACCAGTGGGAAGGGCAAATGATTCTCGATCTTTTCAGAAGCATTTTGTATGGATTGAGAAATGTCCAGGCTCCTGGAAAATTAAGCGTGTCTCCTGCAGATGCTGTCAGGGGATGCCAGGAGCAAGACTGCACTCAACAATAGTCAGCGGACACTCAGCAACGGAGGGCAGCGGCAAGAGCTGGCAGAAGCGTGAGAAATCCCGCCTTCCGGCTGGAGCCCTGAAGAGTTCTAGAATGCTGCTCTTTCAGATAATCAATCTATGGAGACAAAGCATATAGTTGTTAGTATCAGAAAGATTACAGTTCATTGATATTTACTGAACACTTACACGAAGAGCACGGTGACTGCCTCTTTGTTCGTAGCAGGGACTTACACATGCAGATCTCAGCCACAGCTGCTCCGGGCCCGCTGCTCACTGCGTGCTGAGCTCTCCCGGGCTGGTGAACCTGTGCTGAAGGTGATTCCGTGCTGCATTTTCCTGATCAGGATTTACAGGGTTTGTGTGTTAAGTCCAAGGTCCCGCATTACTAAACTTGTGTTTGTGATTCCCATAGTCTTCCTTTCTTGGTGATGCCACACAACCTCCCAGGAACTAGGGAAGTCATGTCTGATTTCAGACCTGAGGGAGAGCTACAAGTTGTTATTTTAGCTTTAGATTTTCTAGCATAAAATATTAAATCCCACCTTAATAAAATGTAGCTTGACATAAGCTTACACAATTAACATGGAAGACAAAAACATTGTTTCCTGGTAATCGTCCATGGGACTAGAAACTCTGTCTAAAAATAGAGATACGGATGTGTGCTCAAGGAAAGGATAAAGGCTCTTCATTAAGAAGCGGCACAGTCAGGGCTTGAATGGTTTTAGACTAGTCTTCTCCTTATGAGGACCAGAAAACCTAAGGCCAGCACTGAGGAAATGGTTCGACCTCCTTTCCTGAAGAAAGACTGCAGAAGGGCTTGGAAAACTGAATGATAAACTTGACCCCATTTCTCCTAGGGCCAGGAAGTGGCTGCACTCCAAGCAGGATTTCCGGGCAACTGCTCCAGTAATGTTTTACTGAGAAAGGAGATATCTGGAGGGTAAGAGGAAAGAGGAAAAATGATAAATTACTAACTATTTCAACAGCAACAACAAAGGACTCCAGAGAAAATCAGGAAACTCGAGCCACTTGAGGAGGGTAGAAACAATGTGCTATTGTTTTCTAGAAGTCATCATGGAAGAATTTCGTCCATGGAACTGCAAACTGTGGAAGCCTTGCAGAGCCCATGTCATGCCTGAGGGACAAACGTCTCAGCCTGCTGAAAATCTGAAGAAGCCCAGAATGGGGGAGAGGAAGCAGCTTGCAGACCACCCAGTGACACCCGTTAATTCATGAAGGAGGGAACTGAGGTCCACAGTCTGTTCCTACACTCTGAAAGGAAAGGGGGATGGTTTACACCTTGGTTGAAAGGAGAAGGATATGCCTGGCACTTAGTTTACTCTTGGTTAATGTCGCGTGGACTGTTTAAACTATGCCCAAACACTCTAGTAAAGTGGAAAATAGAGGCAACCTGGTGTGCCATCAGGGTCAGCATCAGGGAATATAAGCTCCTTAGTGGGTTAGCACATACCTCCTTTTCCTGCTGAAAATCATGACTGGCCTCCAACCAGAAACACGTCTTCATGCTATTGAAGCAGGTCTTCAGTCTCCCTACACACCTCACCTTATGTGACCACATTCCTTCCCTCCTGCAGCTGCTCTGGATTGAGAGAAATCTAGGAGACCAGGGAGGAGATTAGGTCTTGTCCTTCTGATCCTGCGGCTGGCATCCTTCTCCTCTGAGCCACTGCCTTCCTGGGGGCTGCCTCTTGTGCAATCTAAGCTGGCAGTCATTTCTGGGTTTTGAACCATCATTCATTCCAGGCTCACTGAGCACAGACTGCACACAGAACAGTGGGGCCGTAGCAGGATGGGTCTTGCACCCAAAGAGAAAGTGCACCTGCAATTCTGAAAACACGCTGTGGAGGCATGAAACCTCTCTGGGGGCAAAGACTAAGTGAGGCCTCTGAGAATGAGGCATGGAAGTGAACCGTAAGAGGAGAGGGAGGAGTGTGTGAGCCAGAGGGCCAGGACCGAAGTCCCCAGGACGGCAGGTGGAAAGATCTGGAAGGGAATTTTCACTCCCTTGCGAACAAAAGGGATGGAGTGAAGAGGCCAGCAATGGATTTGGGACAAGACCACAGGGGACCTCTGGGGCCATGGTAAGGACTGGAGCTTTCATGAGGCAGAGGGAGGGCATGAGGGTTTATGCAGAGGGGAGGCTTAACTAAGCTTACACCCTGTCTGAAAAGTTCATTTCTGTTGCTATATATAAAACGATGGAGAGGGGAGCGGGAGTAGGGAGACTACTTAGGGAGCAGCTTCAGTAGCAGGAGGTGGTGCTGGGTTGCTGTAGTGTAGAGGCAGGAGAAGAAGGGACCTGGGCCTGTGTTAGACACCTGTTGAAGGCAGGATCCACCAGGCTTGCTGCTAGACCGACGCGGGGCTGAGGGAGAAGGAGAACCTGCCAGGCCAGCTTGGAGCGGAAGCAACCAGGTAAGTATGGTAAACAGGAACCATCAGGAAACAAGATACTGGGTTGAGGAAAGTTACGGTGAGCTCAGGTTTGTACTTGAATTTGAAGCATCCAGAAGACAAGCTGGGGGGTTTCACCACTTGACGTTGGCATACTGAAACTTGTTTGCTTTGCACACAAAATTGGAGGCATTCATACCTCTCCCACAGGACCGTTTTTGATTAAGGAGCTAGCCTGCATCAAGTTTGTAGAAGTGGTAAGCCGTATAGCAGTGTGAGATAGAATATCCATTGGGAAAAGAATGTACCAATTAGCAGGCAGAAAAATGCTCGTTCCCAAAGAGCAGGGCTGGTGGGGTCATTGTGGAAAGCTACTGCTAGCTGTGAGCAAGCAGCCCGCACTCCCCAACAACACATGCACTCCACACTCGATTCTGCGTGTGCACCTGTGTGTGTGCATTACTGTGAGAGTGTCACACATGTGTGTGCCTGTGTGTTTATGTATTTGTGTGTATGTTTATGTGTTCAATTCACAGGATCTATGAAGAAATAAGACACAAACAGGAGGGACGTTTCTAAAATCAAAGCTAAAGAGATAGTCGCAGGTTTCGGCGGACATGTTGGAAATTCTTTGCTCTTCTTACCCAGGTCAGCAGGGTGACTGGGCAGGAGAAGGTAATACTTCAAAGAGGAGCAATTTCCTTGTGGATATCCAAGAAACACTGACCAAAGCACTGTGGGAATAAAGAAAAATGATAAACGATTGAAAGTCCTGAAGGGCACACAGAGATATGCACTTTTCCAAGTGGAGAAGAATGCCAATTGCATAAATACCTGATAAGATAGTTCCTGGAAAGTCTCATCCTGTTCCAGAAGGTAGGACAACTCATGAATTCCAAAGAAGCCACTCCCCCATGAGTCAGGGCACAGACACCTGGCGATAGATGTCTGCTTTTCTGCCAAGCTTCTCTTCACCCTGGCTTATTCTTCTCTGGAGAGCTTTACTTCCTGACCTCAAGGGCAGGAACATAAAATTAGGGGAGTCAAATGCAGGATCCTGCTGTCCTAGCCCTAGAGAATAGACCCTGATGCACTTGTGGCCATAGCGTAAGTGACCAGAAGTATTCCCCAGGAATTTTCTGCCAGCATACAGACAAAAATGTCCAAGGATGACAAACAGATCTACCAGCCACCATGCCTCCAGACTCCCAGTTAGCCCACCTGGAAGGAACAAAGCTAATACTCAGTCAGCTATTGCTGTGTAACAAGTCACCCCAACTTGTAGTGGCTTACAGCAAGGGCATATTCAGCTTTCCTTCTTCTTCATTCTGTGGTTGAGGGGCAGATCTTCTGCTGGTCTTCCTTTAGCTCCTCATGCGGCTGCTAAGCACCCAGGCCCCAAGCACATAAGCTTATTGAGTGTCTTCTGGAATCATACCGTTGAAATGTGATTGGCCACATAGTCACATGGCCAAGCCCAGAACCAGACTAAAAGTGGACACCAGGAGACATGATGAATCAGGATCCATTGTTGTGACCATTGATCACAGCAAAGTTCAGTTGCTCCTGGTGGCATCAAAGTGCATGGTTCTGGGGTCACTAATTTGTGTCCCCCTCATGGGAAGATCCCTTATTGATGAAGATGACTAGACACCAGAGATTACTCTCATCCCATAATGCAGAGAAATATTTCTAGCCAGGAAGATATGGGAGAGAGAATACCTTGTTTATTCAATCTGCAGTAAGTGTTACCAAGAACCTATCAAAACCTTATCTAGAATAAAAAGAAAGATTACACACCCTACCAGTATTCAAGTAGCTCACAATCTTCTGAGAAAATGAGCCATTCACATACAGAAAATCAAAGTACAACACATCGATGGAGACACCATGAGGCAGACATAATGCTATTATTTATTGAGCATGTACTAGGTGCTTCAACATCCTTCCACAGCAGCTGTGATTTTACCCCATGCTCAGAGACAAAACAAGAAAGCTTGGAGAACTTACGCAACTTGCCTGTGGCAGAACTGGCAAGAGAAGCCATCACAGAGGAGGCAGAACTTCCTACCGTGGAAAGTCCCTGGCAGCAGACACCACCCCAGTGCTGTGGGAGGTTCAGCTGTGATGGGTAGGGTGGTGTGAAGCTGTAGAGGAACAGACTGCAGCGCTGCAGGGTCAATATGGTGAAGCGGGGGCTGGGGTTCCTGAGGCCGAGTGAGAAGGGCAGTATTATATCAACCCCACTAGGTCCTACTGCAATCCATGCTGCTAGACTTCCCATTTTACCCAAAGCACAGCTTTTCATAATTATATTGTATTATTGATAAATCAAATTATAATAAGTCATTTTTGAAAAATGTAGCTGGTGATTTTCCTGGTCCTCATTTCAATCCTCAGAAAAGTGTCATAAGCAGCCAATGTCAATGAACCATCTTCAACTTGTTTATCTGAGTAACTCATTGGCCAGGCTGAACCTGTGTATTTCATTGATAACGATGAGTAATCTGACCTATTTGCCATTTGATGGCTGGTCTTCTCCAATGCCTCTGAGATGGCAGCTGACCTATGCTTGGCTGTTGTCCAGACATACATCAGATCAGAGGAAAGGTTGCCTTTTACTCTGATAGTAAAAGGTGATTTTACTAAAGGGCAGATGCTCTTTCCTTTAGCAGATCACTGCTTTAGCCCATTCCTGCTGTTCTAGCAAAATACCTTAGACCGGATAATTTATAAATAATGGAAATTTATTTCTCACAGTTCTAGAGGCTGAGAAGTCTGATATTAAAGGCACCAGCAGGTTTAGTGTCTAGTGAGGGCGGCTATTAACTTCCAAGAAGGCATCTTCTCCCATCCAAGTATTAACCAGGCCCGACCCTGCTTACGTTCTGAGATTAGATGAGATTGAGCACATTCAGGGTGGTACAACCGTAGACTGAGATGGCATTTTCTTGCTGTGTCCTTGCGTGGTGGAAGAGCAAATGGGTAAAACAGGCTTCCCCAAGCCCTTTTATAAGGGCACTAATCCTATCCCCTCCTAATCATGTTTAACGGCCCCACCATTTAATACAATTGCATTGGTGTTTCAACATGAATTTTAGAGGGACACAAATATTCAGTCATAGCAACCACAATATACCAGTGCCAGAGTGATTTTAATACGTTGTTAGAAACCATTCCTGTAGCAGAACATGTAACGGTCTCAGATGTTCATGGTAGTTGCTTGCTTCCCTGTGACTCTGATTCCAGAGGCAGATCTAAGATCTACACTGCTGAAATAAACTGAATAATCCCAGAGAACTCGCCAACAATTCTTTTCCCCATTAGTCTTTGGGCCACTATAATCAGGGCCAAGTTTTTAACCTTGACTGTGTAGCCAGACTTGTTTGGGGAAGAAACAGCTAGTTTTCAAAATGGTTCATTAGAAAACCTCATTATGTCATCAATTTAAACCTACCCTGTCCTTGATCCTGTAAAGATTTCCTTCCTCCATCAATCAGTTCATAGCCTTAGAATTACCTCTCCCAAACAAATTGGAAAAAAAAAAAAGACCTTCAGATGTCGCAGTAGCAAAGACTGATCAAATCCAGTGAGTTGTTTTGTGTTTTCCCAAGCCTTGGCTTAGGAATGAGATGCTTGGAGAACTGACTCAACCTGCCTGAGGCAGAACAGAGGAGGCAGAACTTTCTATTATGGAAAGTCCCCAGGGATGAGAATGGTGTGCATGACTGGGAATTAAGAATAGTCTGGGATCCTGTAACCTACTGAGGCAAAGTTTTCTCATAAACTGTCATGCAAAACAAATGTACCGTAGAATAACCAGAGTGTCACGGAAATGTTAGTGTGATTGAAAGTATGTATATTTACCATTTTGATGATACTGCCAAATTGTCCTACTGAGGGCCACACCAACTTGAAGAAAGAGCATCTCTTTATTCATCATCACACGGTACTGTTAGACTTCTGTCAAGCTGAAAAACAAAAAATGGTCTTTCGTTAGTGCCATCATTTGTGTTCCTTCAACCATGAGTGAGATGCAGCACCTTTTATTATTTTTACAACCCATAGCTACTTCTTTTCTTGTAGCTATTTTTTATATCCACTCTCCATTTTTCCTTAGCGGTTATATGATTTTTCTTATTGAGTTGTATGAGCTTTCCGTAAAT
This sequence comes from Aotus nancymaae, assembly GCF_030222135.1. Classification (NCBI taxonomy): domain Eukaryota; kingdom Metazoa; phylum Chordata; class Mammalia; order Primates; family Aotidae; genus Aotus; species Aotus nancymaae. The sequence continues at coordinate 3,045,319 of NW_026988412.1, read as the reverse complement.
TAAGAAAAATAAAGTTTTTATTCGTTATAATTACTGTTTTCAATTTTGTGTCTTCTATATTTGTTAGTGATTTTATTTTTAAGTAGTTATATTCGCCAATTGTGTCTTCAACGCCTTCATAGATTTTTTTACTTTCTTAGAAAGGCCTATTCCACTCCAAGGTGATATACATCCCTAATTTCATACTGCATTTTTATTATGGCAAAATCTTTGATTAGGTGGAATCTGTATCAGAGGAAGGAGTGAGGTAGGGATCGGGGGATATAGACGTATCCTCTTCTCAAACTTTTACCAGTTGTTTTTCTTGGCTCTTTTCTATGATGCTGTATATTAAGAGGATTTTCTGACATTGGGCCACTCATTACAACACTTGCCCAAGGTGCATTATGTCCTTATACTAGCTGTGATTCAAATATCCTATTATTTAATGTATGTCTTCTGCATCTACATTTGTAATTGCATTTGATCTCTTCAGTTTCTATTTCCGTGTGATAGTGTTTGCTTCCTGCTTTTTGCTCTGTGGATTGCTTATTTTTCATGCAATATATTTCACTATTTTGTTTCTTGATTTATCAACTTTAAATAGTATTTATTGACTCCATCTTGGGGAAAAAAAAAAAAACCACTGGCATCACACTGGTTTCCACAGCCCTGTACTTCCTTCTGTGTTTGTCACTTGCACATCTATTTCAGGCCTTTATAACTTTAAGCAATGTCTCTAAATTTGCTTAAAACAATTTGCTCTATTATCTTTTGCTACATAATAAATTACCCTAAAACCAATGACTTAAAATGCCAATACTCATTTATCATTTCTGATGGTTTCTGCATTTCAGGAATTCAGACAGGGCATGGTGGGGACGGTTTATGTCTGCTCCATGAGACTGGAGGCCTCTCCTGGAAGGCTTGAAGGCTGGAGCTTGAAGCCATCTGAAGGCTCATTCATTCATATCTGGTGGTTGATGCTTCTGTTGGCTGAAGACCCAACTGGGGCTGTTAGCTAAGATACCTGCATGGAGTGTCTCCCTGCAGCCCAAGCTTCCTCACAACAATATGGTTGGCTTTGAAGGGTGAGTACAGAGAAAGAGAGAGAGAGGACAGCAACTAGATAAAGGTGGTATCCTTTCATGACCTAGCCTAGAAAGTCACACAGCATCATTTCTGCCACTTGCATTCATTAGAAATGAGTCTCTAAGTCCAGTCCAAATTAAGGGGGAGGGGACCTAGCCTCCTGTATGATGGGAGGATTGCAAAGAATCAGCAGATGTCTGTTAAAGCCACCACAATGGATGATGTCTTTAGAATAAGGATCAAGATGCGTAACATGTACTGTGTCCTACATAGCTTTGCATGCAAAGAATTTTTAGGAGTGCCCATCTTCCAGTACACCCTCGACCATGCTGCTCCTCTCTCCTTCCAGTGGCTCTCACCAGACTTTTAGTTCTGGGACCTACCACTGCCCTTTGCATATCACAATATGCTCCTCTGCCTAGAACCCTTTGCAGAGAAATTCTCTGTGATAGTTTCAAATATCAGCTTGGTTGTCACTTCCTCAGGGAAAGATTCCCTGACCTCCCTACAGAGCTGCTTCCCGCTACTATTCACTGTCACACTGTGGTATATCTCTTCTTCATGGCACTTAGTGACAATCCGCATCCCTTGATAGATAGTAAGGTCATCAGAGCAGAGACTGCTGCTGTCCACCAGCATCTCTCAGCATCTTGCTCACACTCTAAACTTAGTAGACACTCAATAATTACTTGTTGAATTAATCTCTTTCTTGATTTATTAGACATAGAGAATAGCTATCACAAAGAAAAATGTGGAAATCAATACACGAATACTTCCTCTCATTCCTCATCTTCTACCTCTATTTATTTGTTGGTAAAATGCATTAATTTTTCATTGCCACGTTCATCATATTTTTCTGGGTATTGCCATACTTTTCTTTATCTAAAATAGGATTCTTAAAATAGAAATGTGTTTGAGTTTATCGTTTGCGCTTTTGTAATAATGCTTCATTGTCTAGTTTTTATTTTATTTTCAAAAAGTTTATTTAAAATGTGCCATGAATTCTGTAATCATTACTTCCTTTATGTTTGATAATAACTGTCTGTTGTTTCTCTACTGAAAGAGAACTTGCTGGATAGTATATTTTTGGGTCACACTTTGTTTGCCTAAGCATTCTGCATTGTGAGGCAGCTCTGTTGTTTCAGAGCTTAGACTCTGGGTGTGGCTATTTGGTTTGACAGCTTTCTCATCTACTAACTGTATAATCTTTCTTTTATTTTTGTGAGACAGGGTCTTGCTCTGTTGCCCAAACTGGAGTGCAGAAGCACCATCTTGGCTCACTGCAACTTCTACCCCTGGGTTCAAGCGAACATTCTACCTCAGCTGCACCCCCCGTCATATCAGTCTAATTTTTTTGTTTTTTTGCAGAGACTGGATTTCACCATATTTCTCAGGCTGGTCTCAAACTCATGGGCTCAAGAGAGCCACTCGCCTTGGCCTCCCAAACTGCTGGGATTACACGCATGAGCTACCCTGCCCAGCCTAACTGTACAATCCTGAGCAAGCTAATTAATCTATTTGTTTCTTAGTTTTCTCACCTGTAAAATGGAACAATAATGATATCCCAGACAGAATCACAGCAAGAAAGAGAAGGCATAGTTAATTTAATAATTTGAAGACAGCTTAATAAGAGAATATTTGCAAAGTGTCAGCTACTGACAGCAGAGGGACTTTCTCTACACCTCCCTCACCCCAATCCTGAGTGAACAACAGGAAGGAGCAGATTCTAATCCCAGGGACAAGGAAGGACATATGAATAGGGCTTCTTGACAGGAGCTGAAATATTTTGTTAAGGGATAAAACCAGCAGGGAGGGAGCTGGAGAAACACCTAACTCATCTTCCCTCCTAATCTTTGGGTCATGGTCCCAATGGACAAACCCAAATGGAGCATTGAGAACAAGAAAACTGAGACTATTTAACACCACCGTGGTAGCTTGAAACTGAGCAAAATGGAAGTATGTCTACCACGGGCATCAGAGACATCAGCAAATACTACAAACATGGGCCTCGTTGTTGGAGAGCCTGTGGTTAAACATTTACCAGCACATCACTTTTTTATGAGACAGAAATGAGGGTGGAGGTGGGTGGAGAGGGTATATGGAAGGACACAAGTAACCCGCCACCAATGCCCATGAGTATTAAGTGAGAGAACAAAGACATGCCTTGTTTTCTTATGCTTCCCTTTACTGCATGTCTTCGATAATGGAGTTTTTACAAACTGGAGTTTGTGGCAGCCTAGCATCCACACCATTTATCCAACGGCATGTGCTCACTTCTTGCTCTGTGTCAAATTTTGGTAATTCTCACAATATTTTAAACTTTTTCTTTATTATTGTGTTTGTTATCATGATCTTTAATCAGTGATATTTGATTCTAATGTTGTAATTGTTTTAGAGCACCATGAACAGTGCCCATAGAAGATGGCAAATTTAATCTAGAAATAATTTGTGTGTCTTTTTTGTTTGTTTTAGACAGTCTCGCTCTGTCACCCAGGCTGGAGTGTGGTGGTACCATCTCAGTACACTGCCATCTCTGCCTCCCAGGTTCAAGCGATCTCCGGCCTCAGCCTCCCATGTAGCTGGAATTCCAAGTGCACACCAAGACACCTGGCTAATTTTTGTATTTTTAGTAAAGGTAGAGTTTTGCCATGTTGGTCAGGCTGGTCTTGAACTCCTGTCCTCAGGTGATCCGCCACCTCGGCCTCCCAAAGTGCTGAGATTACAGGCATGAGCCACCGCGTCTGGCCATTTATGTGTTTTGACTGCCCCCCTGACCAGTGTTTCCCCATCTCTCTCCCTCTCCTAGGGCCTCCCTATTCTCTGAGATACAATAACATTTTTAATCTAAAATTAAAATTAAAATTAAAAAACTCTTGAACAGATGAGAAGTTGCTTCTTATCAATGAACGAGTTTAGTGGTTTCTTGAGATGGAAATGACTCCTGGTGAAGATGCTGTGAACGTTGTTGAAATGACAGCAAAGGATTTAGAATATTCCATAAAGTTTGTTGATAAGGGAGCTGCAGCATTTGAGAAGGTTGACTCTAATTTGGAAAGAAGTTCTACATTCTACAGTGGATAAAATACTATCAAACAGCATGGCATGCTCTTTTCCGAGAGAAAGAGTCAATCAATTGTGGCAAACACCATTGTTATCTTCTTTTAAAGAATTGCCATGCCACCTCAGCCTTCAACAATCACCACTCTGACCAGTCAGCAGCCACCAACATTAAGACAAAACCCTCCACTGGCAAAAGAGATTACAAATCACTAAATAAAGGCTGACATGATCGATAGCATTTTTCAGCTCTGTTTTTAAATTAAGAGATGTACATTTTTTTTTTTTTTTACATAAAGCTATTTCCCACTTAATAGACTACAATATAGTATAAATAGCTTTATATGCACTGAGAAACCAAAAACACTGTTTCACTAACTTTATTACAATATTAGCTGATTTGCTGTATTGTGCTGGACTGGAGCCAAGCCTGCAATATCTCCCAGATGTGCCTGTACATGCTCAGTATTCAGACGCGATCGGGGCACTCAGGGTAGTATGACCATAGACGATGTCCAGTATTCAGCACAGTGCCTCACACTCTGTAAGCAGGAAATGGAGTGTTCTGGCACCAAGTGTTCAAGTGGGGATGTTGAAGGGAAGCTAGATTTTCCTTATAATTCAGTGACTCTTCCTGGATGCCACAGATGTCTTTCTTCCTCCTTGACTTTCAAGAACTTAGGCAGCCTGGGACAATTTTTCATATCAGATTTTCCAGGAGTATGCTGTGTTCCATGCTCTGCAAATTTGTTTTTCTTGTATTATAGGTTTGGATACTTGCTGTATCCCATTTATTGGTCTCTCTGCTTACATTTCATCTCCTTCATATCCCGTGGCTGTTGTTATGTGATTATTTTCACCTCTTCGTGATTTCTCTGTATTCACTATGCTTATCTCAAGCAGTATTTTTTAGGTTAGTAATTTGATATTCTGATATATCTAATCTACGTGAGGGAAGTACTGCCTCAGAGTACTGCCTCCACTTCCACTTCTACCCTTAGAGTATGGAGAAAATGGGGCACACAATATCTAAACCACACACAGAAATTCTACTGGGAACACTCACCACTACTCACCACCACACTGGTGGCTTAAATATATTTGCTATTTTTATGCCCCTCGATTTATTTCATTTACTCTGATTTATCCTTGGGTAATCGCCTCCGTTGTTTACTCAGGTAGCCTTTGTGTTCTTTTGTTATTAAATTGACATCCCTGTTAAGATTCTTCCCAGAAAAACATATGTCCAGGTTCATTTTCTTCCAGAACATACGCTCTTTACACCATTTCGCATCCTTTTTAGACAAGTATGTGTGACTCCTATTTTGTTGTCTTCTTTTTCACGCTTTAACCAGCACCTCAGCACCAGGATCACCACTCTATGTCCTGCACCCAGGAACGCATTTCTCTGCCTCCTTCCACCTTATCTGATAGTGGTGAGTGTTCCCAGTAGAATTTCTGTGTGTGGTTTAGATATTGTGTGCCCCATTTTCTCCATACTCTAAGGGTAGAAGTGGAAGTGGAGGCAGTACTCTGAGGCAGTACTTCCCTCACGCCCTGGCAAGAGTGCCTTGGAAACATGCTCAGGAAGCTCACTTGTCTCAAGCAATGGCACAGTATATTGAGGAACATAGGGTGCCTCTGTCCTTTGGGATCTGAGGCTCAGCTCTGGTGCCAGGGAATGTGCAATCCTTTACATCTGCTCCCCTCACCAACACCATTCAGCCCTCTGGAAATGTTTCCGCTCTCTTGCCTCAGGTCTGCAAAACCAAATGGGAATGTGTCCAAATGCCATGAAGGTGTGTGGGCTGTGCTCCGGTGTATGTTGGAGATGGACACTCTTTGGAGTGCAAGGAGGGTTTGACCACTGGGAGAGCTCAGGGAAAAAGAAATAAACTGGTGAAGTTTTGGGTCTTTTGTCTCAGATGATGAGACTCCAGCAAGGTCTCACACTGAGTGGGGCTCTCAACAGCATCGGAGTCCTCCGTCCACTCTCATCACACTCCACGTATGGCTCTGGAGGTATTCAGGGGTGAGTGCAGCTCTTGGAACCATTGCCCCCGGTAGCTGAGAAAATGTGCCATGTCAGATGACTTCTGTCACCTTAAATCTGTATATGTGCGGGTCTGTGTTACATGAGAAAATAATTACATTGATGACTCTATGGACAGTGAGTGATAGGCTTACAAATAGTTTCATTTCTATTAAAAAAAAAAAAGCATTTGTAAGTAAATATAATTTTTAAATTTATTTTAAAATTTTGTTTATCATTTTTATATTTACTGATTAAAAGTTGTATATATGTCTTTTAATTTTAATAAATAATGTTGATTATTTTGAGGAAAATATCTTCTTAGGAAAATGTTTTGATTTTAAGATGTTTTAACATTTATTTCAACTTATATTTTGGTAAAAACAAATTTAGTGTTTAAAACTTTAATTCAATGAAATCTCATTATTAAACCTTTAAATCAGGGTTTCTCAATTTTGACATATTTTAGATGTAAAAACCTACATATAGGAGATACAGATATTTTGGCTGGATAATTCTGTGTGGTGGAGCTGTCCTGTGCACTGCAGGATGTTTGGCAATTTCTTAGCCTCTGCCTGCCAGATGCCAGAGCACCCGCTTTCTCTGTCGTTACCCACAACAGTGACAACAAAAACACCTCCAGACGCTGTCCAGGGTCTTGCAGAAGGCAAGACCAACCTGGGGAAGAACTGCTTTAGATTATGGCTATCAAAAGAATGCACATCAGGTGAAAATTCTAATTGCAAAACACATTCGGTGATTTCACTAAAATAATACAAAAATGTACTTTCATGAATAAGTGTAGGATGATTTATGTAAATTTTATTACTGACCTAAAAACATCACTGGCAGAATGCCCAGACTCATGCAGTCACTCAGTCATCTTTGAGATTTCACCAGCCTTCAGTCATGCCAAGGCCAAGGGTTTGCAGGTATCCTTGACTTTGCCTTTATGGAGGTGTATAATTAAGGTAGGTGATGGACCTTACCCTATGTAATCATTAATTACCTTGATTTAATCTTTTAAACAGAGAGCTCACAGGATGTGTGGTCCTCCACTGGGCAATGTGAGAAGCTGGCCAACCCCTGGTTCAGTTGCGAGTCCTGGGCTCCGCTCTCTCACCTTCTGTTTTATTAGAAACCCTGAAACCATGTTATCCCTGCTTAGTCGAGGCATATTCTAATATCATGGGAAGTTCTCCTATGCTTCAGGATGGAGCACACCAGGGATCCATCCGTGTCCGTCCTGCCAGCCTCAGTCTCTCCCAGCAGCCCCTTCAGCTGCCTGTGCTCAGGGAGAGGCTGGAGCCCTTATGTGCTCCTGCTTCCCGGGTGCTCCTGCCCCTTCAGAGGATGTGGTCTGATGCTGTTTCTCCTTGTTTTGTTTTGCTAATGTGCTGCTGGTAGCTTTGGCTGTTCATGGTTTCTTCTTCCCCCTTTCTTCCACCTGGAAGAAGCAAGAGTGTGCATTTCAGTGGGGTTTCCCATCTCGGAGGGGATGTCAGGCTTGTCGGGAGGGTCTTTTGTTGTAGGTGCTGGGCTCTGTGATGTTTTTTACCCATTTGATGATGATGGTGATATCCACAACTTCTAAACTCTAGAAGAAGAAAGACTTTGAAATTTGGTCTCACCCTCTGTCGTTACTCACAAGATCTTGCTTTTAATTGGTAAACTGTTAAAGGTACCACTTCAAGTTGATTTTTAGTCAGTGATATTCTAAAAACTATTTAAAAATATTAAGTCTAGTTTCTCCCATCAGTTTTTATTGTGTCTTTGGTCCAATAATAAGTGAATAATTAAGTACATTGCAATACATTGCTATGGGACACTGGGTTTCTAACAAAACTAATCTTATAGGAGAACATTTATTGACAAGGGAATTATCATGGTAAGTTTGTAAAGAAAAAGCAAGCTACAAAATGGTATAATAATGCGGCAACATTTCTGGAATGCTCTCTGTTTGCATAAACAATCATGTGCCACTTAGTGACATTTGGTTGACAGATTGTATATATAACGGTGTTCCTGGAAAATTATGATGAAGCTGAGAGATTTCTATTGCCTAGTGCTTTGTGTTACTGTTACTTACAGTATTCAGCACAGTAACAGGCTCTGCAGGTTTGCAACCCAAGAGCAATAGGTCTTACCATATGGCCTAGGTACGTAGCATGCTATGCTATCTAGGTTTGTATAAGCATAGGTTATAGTATTTTCAAAAGGAGAAACTCACCAAACAACTCATTTCTCAGAATGTATTTCTATAGAGTAGTGAGGTATGCCTGCATATGAAAGTATGTTAACCCAAGTCTTCTTGGAGCAATGAGAGTATGAGAGATTTTTGTTTTTGTTTTTTTTTAGTCTGAGCGATTTTATTTCTCAAGTTTAATGCATTAAACATAAGTTAGTCTTAAAATTAGTAAAACAATACATGTCAAATGACATGGCTTTATATGTGAATTTCAAAGTTCCACATTAACAAACTTGGCAGGTGGCCCCTGCTGGGACTTGCTCCCTGCTCCTGATCTAATAGCCCCAATGGGGAGGACAAACTCACAATCAGAACTTTTCTACCCCTATCCTTTGCTATTTTTCGTATTTCCCAGTGATGCGGAACGCTCTCCTCTCTGAGTTTGCTGGTGCACTGATACATGTCTCATGTTCACTGACCAAGAGCCAGTGGAAACACAGCAGCACCATTTCCAGGTGGAGTTTTCCCTTCCCCGACAGAAGAATTCAGACACGCCGCGGATTTTCAGGGCTACTTGAATTACCCAGATTGGTGTTTATTTGCTTAGGGTTTATATCCCTGGTCTCCACATGTCCTTCCCAGTAGGGAACTGTTGAGATAATCATGCAACTGTCAAGACTTCTCCGCAAAGGTCATAAGCTTTGGTCCCACCATCTGTGGGGAAACATGTGTTTCTTGTACTCTGAAAGGATTGTTCTTGGCTTTAAATTCCAGTACTTAGCACTTGTCAAATTGAGATAAAGCACATTGGCAGCTTTGGGACTTCTGTTAGCCAGCCGCTAAGAATGGACTTTGGGAGATGACACTGCTACAACCATTTTAGAGTTGCATTTGGTATTTCCTCTAAAAAGCCTTCGCCACTCACCTGGGGGCTCTGAAGCATCGGAGTGCTTCAGCTCAGTTTTTCAGCCCTGCAGCGAGACAGGAAAGCAAGCTTGCCCAAAGGATAAAGGAAAATCTGAGACCAAACCCAGATTCTGAACCATAGGCTGAGATGCTTGTTATGTGGGCTGAGCAGTCCTGCTCTCAAGCCTGGGTGCCCCCAACAACTTCAGATGTGTGCCTCAAAACGAAGGCAGCATGCCAATGATCGGCAGTGCATCCAAATCACCCTTCAATTCCACATTTGGACTTAGAGCTTAGGAGATGGGGCTTTAAAATACATATTTGGGAAAATATAATGTACATGCAGTAACATGTCTCATTTCTGGTGTTTGGTTTGATGAGTTTTGCCATTTGTATAAACCTGTGTATAATCACCACTCTGTACAAGATACTGAACATCACATCATCCAAGACAGTTCCTTGTGCCTCTGCCCAGTCAAGCATCCCCTGCCCCAACTTAAGGCAGCCATGGTCTGACTTCTAGTACCAAAAGATTATTTTTTTCACTTCTACAACTTCCTGTGAATGGACTTATACAGTATGTACTAGGCTTCTTCCACTCAATGTGTCTGTAATATTTATGTATGTTGTATGCATCAGTAGTTATTGTTTATGGTTGAGTGGGAGTCAATGAACATATCCACTTGAGAGACGTTTGGGTGGCTTGTCCTTTGGGTTGGTTATAAACATGTGTACCGTGAGAATTTTGGTGCAAGAGTCCTTGTAGATACATGTTTACATGTTTTCACTTCTTTTGGGCAAATGTCTAATAGTGAAATTGTTGGATTGATGTGGACTCAACAGTAGAAGAAACTGAATGAGTTGCTTTTGAAAATTAACATTTCTGATAGACTCGTAGACTGTCAGATCTGAATGGAAATTTTGGCTCCTTGGTCATTTGGTTCAACCTCATCATTTAAGTTAAGGGCAACCGACATGCCACAGAGTCACCACACAACTCCCTCCCGTGACTGTACGTCCGATAAATGGCTGAGGAAGAGCTGGACCCAGCCTTTCTGACTTTATACTTCCTTAACAAGGAGTATCAGAAAATCCTATTTATTCTTGATTGTGAGCTAGGAGTTATTTCTAAATGCAGATATTCATTTTCTTGCTCTGATCCACACAGTGAAGCAAAATGAATCCATGGTGACCTTACTGAATCCACACAGAACCTTATTATACATTGGTTCATATGGTCTTATAGTATCATAGCTACAGACACCATGAAGATTAGGGTCAGTCTACACTGTCTTGAGAACATGTCCTAGAATTTAAATTTTCTCCGAATATGTAGTATTGATTCAGCTTTGCCTTTTGCTAAGAAGATTAATGTTGGTAATTTCTGATGTAGTAATAATAATTCCATTTCTAAGAACATAAATATAGATGTGTGGGAGATGTGTGTAGAAAGATGTCTGCATTGCTTGTAACAGCAAAAGAAAGGGCAAATTCAGTTATTATAGACCCATACAATGGGAGGTATCATGCAGTTATAAAAACATCTACAAAATTGTAAATTACAAAGCATTGCAAAATTTCATAAAAACACTTTTCTCTCTAGTATGCTTAGAACACATCTGAAAGAGAATAAGCAAAATAAGAATAATATAAGCAAAATGGTGTATTAAAAGAGCTTTGCTGATGAAATAGAGGACGATCTTTATTCTCTAACTTCTCTGTTCTTTCTAATCCACTTGGCACATGCTTACTGGGCACCCTTTCTGAAGCCAGCACCTGTCAGTGCAGGGAATGCAACAGTGACTAAAGCAGACAGGGATTTGACTCATGGAGTTTATATTCTAGTTGAGGGACTGGGGAGATAGCTAATAGCCAGTCAATAAGTAACACGCATTGTATAATTAGATGAGGACAAGTGCTATGAAGAAAAAGTAAGCAAAGCAGAGGGATTTGGAGGGCTGGGGCGGGGGTGGGCTTGGAGCTACCATTGTGAATAAAACCATCAGAAAAAGCTTCACTGAGAAGGTGACATTCCCACGAGAATACGAAGAGAGAGGGGCATGACCTCTATGGAGATCTGGGGGAAGAATGTCCTCAGCATGGGTACAGCATGCACGGGAACTCAGGTGTCTGGCATATCTGAGGAGCCACAAGGGACTCACATGACTGAAGCATGTGAGTGAGTGCCATGAGAAAGAGGCAAGTTTGGGGCAAGACCTCCATATTGCAGGCCCACTGTGACATCCATTCTGAGGAAGACTAATGCTTCTGGAGAATGTGGGCATAGGAGTCACATGGGGCAACCTTGACTCGGGGATACCTCTGGCTTCTATGTGGAACAGGGGTGTGGGTGGGCGAGCAGTGAGGTGCCAAGTGGACCAGGCAGGATACCGCAGACACAACCCAGGCAGAACATGATGGAGGCTCAGGTAGAGGCAGCAGTGACCTGGTTCTGGTAGGTTTTGAAGACAGAGTCAATACATTGTGCTACTGGATTAGACATGGGGTGTAGGAAAGAAAAGAGTCAGGGATAACTGGGATTTTTTAAGTGAACCACAGGAAGAATGGGAAGGTGGCAATTAAGGCAGAGAAGACAGAGAGTGAGGGAGAGATGGAGAGTTTCCTTTGCTCGTGTTAAGTTTAAGTGCTCAGGAGACATCCAAGTGGGGTTCTTGCTGGCCAGGGTCGCAAGCCTTGCGTTCAAGGGAGAGGTGCAGGCTGGAAAGAGGACTGTGGGAGTTATTAATGTATAGATGTTTTTTAAAGTGCTGAGGCTGAATGGCATCACCTGGAGAGTGAGAATAGTTAGAAAAGAGAAGCTGATTATGGAGGGAAAAGAGAAAACCAACAGAATGACTGAGAAGGGGAAGGAAGAGGCTGGAAGCCAAGGGTCAGAAGTGCTGAGGAGCAGGGCATGACTCACTGCACTGGCTCACGCTGACAGACCAAGGAGGTGACGACAGGGCCCTGGCTGTGGATTTAGCAGGACGGACGTCATTAGCAAAAGTCTGATCTATCTCCAGTGTCTAAAATAGTGCCTGCACCTCCAGAAGTATGACATGATTAATTCAGTGGCAGGGACATCTCAAGTTGACTCAAATATCCTTTGTTTGAACACACTCAAGCGAAAATGGGCATACTATGAATAAGAGATTTTTTTTAAAGGAGAGCAAGGATATGAGGTGGCACTTATAGGGGGAACATAAGGCTAAAACAGGGCTTTCTCAAGATGAGAGAAATTGCCAGAGGTTTGCATGATGTTGGGAGTGATCCAGCAGAAAGGAAAAAGTAAAAATATTCTACCAATAACCATAACAATGACCAAACATATTGTTGCCAAGGCCATGATATCTTGATTGACGCAGGAAAAAATAACCTCAACAGGACAAGTCCTGAGTGTGAACCTATCACCGGCATGGAGAGGGAAGTGCAGTTTCTGGAACTCTAAGCCTGATGTGCTTCTGAGCTGTGGTCAATGGTGGGTGAGTCATTTTGCCTTTTCATCTTCCTTTCCTTACCTGTGCCATGAAGGGCTGTGATCAGACTCCCCGACTCGCACGCCTCACGATAACTCACTGAGGGGCTCACCACGGGCTGTCAGCTCCTTGCTTTTGTTGTGCAAGCCAAACCTAATGCAAGTTCCTCATCCTACTCTAACTGCATGAGCCAAGCTCAGATCTCCCGCAGGAAAAGAATTCAAGGCCTTCTGTGCTCAGACAGGAGACAGATTCTTGGAAGCAGTAAAGTCTTACCCAACATCTTGAGGAAGTTTTCATAAAAGCCTAGGATCAACATCATATGAAACATAGCCATCAACTTTTGAGCCCTAAAGAGAATTCATAATGCAGTGAGGTCAAGTGAATGTCTAACTGCTGAGTGAAGGATTGTGTGAGATTTCAAAGGGCTCTGTGTTGGAGTTCTCAGGAATTTCCCCAAGAAATTTTCGTGGTTGGTATGTAATCCGGAGGTGAGTGAAAGGGGTGGGGAGGCTAAGGGGCTAATTATTCTATGTTGAATGAAACCCCATGAAAAAGCAGCACTCTTGTTACACCTTTTATTTTGTTATTTAGCATTCTATGTTATTAAATGATTTTGTTTTACTAATCTATTTATAGCTACATCATCTTGAAGAAGTCACTTATCCTCTTTGAGAATCATTTTACCTCAAAATGGTCATACTATGAATATTTCAGAGGATCGTCAAGAAGAAGATTAAAGTTCGACTCTTTCAATAAACGTTTATCATTCTAGATACTGTTTTTATTCATGCAAACTGGTAATTTTTAGATGTAGTGAACCCTAAGTATTGGCTGAGAACCAGGCACAAAAGGAACCAAAGGAAGTCTTGCATTCAGTTTGAATCTAGAGAGCGACATTGGCCACAGGTGCAGAATTCGTCAGCAGAACATGCAGAATTCATCAGTAGAACACGGCTCTCAGGGCATCTTTGTAAAGGTCTCTGTCTTCTGGTGTGGGGCAAGCCATGTATTCCTCTGGGGATCAAGCTCACAATCACTGATACAGTTTGGATGTCTCCACCAAACCTCATGTTGAATTGTAATCCCCAGTGTTGGAGGTGGAATTCAGTGGGAGGTAACTGGATTACGGGGGCAGATTTCTCATGGTTTAAAACCATCCTCTTGGCGTTGCCCTTATGGTGGTGAGTGAGTTCTTGAGAGATCTGTTTGTTTAAAAGTAGGTGACACCTCCCCGCTGGCTCTCTTGCTCTTGCTCTCACCATGTGATACATAGGCTTCCCCTTTACCTTCACCATGATTGTAAGTTTCCTAAGGTCTCACCAGAAGCCAAGCAGATGCTGGCACCATGCTTCCTGTACAACCGGTAGAACTATAAGCCAATTAAATCTCTTTTCTTTATAAATTATCAGTTTCAGATATTTCTTTACAGCAATGCAAAAACAGCCTAACACAATCACCCCAGGAAGACCTTCTCTCCCTGATGGCAGCTGGTGAGGAGACTCACTTCCTGGAGTAGTCCAGTTACCCTCCCACAGCTGTCATTTGGGGAGGGAAACACATTCTCTCAAGACTCCCTTAATCCCGCGTGTCAATCCAGCGATCTGGCACTTTTGGCTGGACTTTGGGTCAAGTAGAAAAAAGTGAGCACCTTTTCTGATGGCATAACTGATATTTCTTTATCTTAGGGATTTGTTTTGGTGCAGAGCTATAGCGCAGAAGTCTAAGACTCAAAAATCAGTAAAAAAATAGTTAACACGTATTTCAAAGGTGTTTATAATGACTTTGCAAATATGTATTTTAAATATACAAATTCTTCCTAACTTCCATTATTTGTAAATTAAAAGTGCTCCAGGAATTGGTCCACTTCAAGTCCAGCCAACTCCAGTTCAATCTACTCTGACACCAAATTTCTAGAGAAACTGGGCATTTCTAACAAAAAGCCTTTTTAAGAGCTTAAATAGTAGTTGATAATTTCTATATCCCTGCTTTGTGAATGGGGGCTAACAGGCAGAACAAATTGCTGCTGCTTTCTCTGAGCTCTCTTAGTTTACGTATTTTTTTCAATATTCAGGAATTTCCTAAATGGCTTTAAGGATAATTTGATCCTTTTCTAGATGGGAAAGAAGAACAGGGGCTCACTCCATGTAATCTCTTTCCTGCTTCTTAGAGAGGGCACTGGGGATATTTTCATTCCCTCAAAGTTCCCCACCCTTTCCAAGAATGCATACTCTTTTGCCACTTGATACCCTGCCAGGTGACTTGGCTTAAAAATAGGTTATCCCATTCATCAACTTGCAAATATTTGCAACTTAGCAAGTATGTGCTGAGCATATCCTATGAGCGGGGAACCATCCTAGAACGAAGAATAAAATGGAGCCTCTGCCTTTATACAACATAACACATAGTCATGGCAACCTGCAATTATGACACAGTGTGCCACGTTAAGGGTGAGTTTGGGGACTGAGGAAAATTGGAGGATGCCTCAAACTCCATCCTGGAGAATTAAAGGAGGCATCCTGGAGAGAGTGATGTTGAACTTGAGACCTAAGGGACAGGTGGGAGTCAGCAAGAGAATAAGGGTGGGGAAGAGGGGTGGGGGGAAAGTGCTTATCAGGAGGGGACACTATGCAAAGCAGGAAGCTGGGGAGGTTGTAAGGACAGACCTTAAGAGCCCAAGAGTCAGATTAGGAAAACCCGACTTTATCCTAAAATTATAACAGAAAGTCACAAAGGGGAATAAAGCAGGGTGTGGTCACCTTAAAGTTAGGAGTAACTTCACCAAGGGGTGGTGGGGGCAGAAAGGATGATGAAGAAAAGTGACCAATTCAAGAAATAGAAAATAGAATTGCCAGAGTTTGGGGATGAATTGATTGGATTGAGGTCTTGAGTATTGGGGAGCATTCATATAGAGGAGAGCAGTTTTAAGGCCCAAGATATTGAGTTGTGATGACCATTTTGAGTTGAAGGTATCTGTGGTCATAAACACTGCCTCAGTGGGTGAGAAAAGGGATTGTGCTGTCTTTTTTGCTCTCACAAGTAAGCACTCATAGCTGTTAACTAATTAAGTAAATGAGCAAATGAAGGGATGCATCCAGGTGCATGCAGTCCACTGACAGGTTTATGTGTTGGACACAGAGACACAGCAAGGCTGGCATGCCAACGGGAGACCCAGCAACGTGTCAGAGAGAAGCCACGGGAGTGAACATCACCAGAAGGGGATTGTGTGTGAGGAGGAAAGGACACTGAGGTCAGGAACTTAGACAGGCACTGAAGAAGCTGACAGAGGAAGGCAGCTCGGGGAGGAGGAGCGAGGTGGGAGGAGAGCCGGGAGTCAGATAACCTGAAATGCTACAGAGACACCAGAGATGGGGCCATGAGGTTTGGTAACAAAGAGGTCGCTGATGATCTCTGTGCAAATAGCTACGGCAAGCCAACAGAGTCTTGTTCTTCCAATCTGTCCCTTGATCCATGAGCATGGACAGCAAGTAACAATCTGTGGGTAGAAACCAAGTAAAAGGAGTAGCCAGTGAAGCCTGTGAGTGCACTACCCTTTAGAGGAGAGCAAGCCAGAGCCTGTGAGAGAAAAACGTCTTTGTCTCTTGTCTCTGTTTGTCTGGCTCAAGGTAATGTAATTGCCTCTAACTTCCCAGGGAAGCAAGTGGCTCCCACATTCCTAAGCAAAGGCCAAGCCATAGAACAAGGGCAGAGGCCGCCACTAGGAATGTTTGTGTTGTTAATTTTCTGATAGTTGAATCATATGGGGCAAAATTGTTTCCAAGTTGTTCAAACATGGGTAGAGAAGCTAGTGTTTTGCTAAAGGTTGGCATTTTTCCCTGATGACATCACATGCCTTATGTCACCAGTTAAAGGATCATCAATATAGCAAGTCAACTCTATGCAACTCAGAAAATATGCTTCTCCTCAAAAGATAATAATACAATATGTAGAAACAAAATGGTCCTAACAGGGAGACTCCTTGGTGAATTTAACCATCTAGTTGCTATATACTAAGGGCATGTCTTAAAAACAAAACAGGAAAGAAAACAAAAACAACTCTGTTCTTAATCAGCATTTATCATTTAGCCTAAGTGGGTTTAAGAAAATACTGAAAGAGATTAGCTCTAGAGAGGTGAAATGCAAATGCAGGAGGAAAACAATCCAGGGTTGGGAATGATGCCATATGTCCTCATCAGAACCATTTCCAAAAAACATTCTCCTGTGACTGCCTATATTTCTTTGTTTCTGGCCTGCATAAGAGAATGTCTTCTTAAGAGCAAATGTGTAAAATGAAACAGGAATGACGATTGGCTGACCAGGAAATTTTCTCCCAACAAGTGCATGCACTGGGACTCGAGATTTCTTCAACTAAACCCGAGTGCTACACCATGAGATCATGAAGCCGATAAAACATTTGCTGCATGCTAACTATGCCAAATCTCATTTTTCCAGAGATACGAGCATGAAATCAAAAGACAAAAATGAGCAAATGTTGAAATGGAAGCATGTGCTCTAGGTGCAAAGCAGAAAATCTGAACAGTGCAGGGAGGGTGGAGCACCACGGGGCCTGCAAGGCTGAGAACAAAGTGGCATCACAGAGAGCCACCCAAACACCCTTTTCTGCCTGATGTGACTGTAAGGTCTGTTCTCGCTGAGGATAATATGAAGAAACTGAGGCCAGCACGAAAATAATCCAACGTGAAGGAATTTATTTAGGCTCCCGGGTGAGGTTCTGCGGTCCGGACAGGAGGGGCCAGAGAAGTCGCACAGACTGCCCTCAGATGTGGGGTTTTATATGGAGTGAGGGAGCTGGATTGGTTGTGGGAGAGCAGGACTGCTATTGGGTAAGTTACAAGTCTTTACCTAGGACTTGGCTTGTTGGTTGGAATTACTCGGCTGCTATTGGTTGTTAAGACTCGGCTGCTATTGGTTAGCAGGAGGCTAGGGTTACTGCACCTTGTTTGCATACCGGGCTCTTTTAAGGGAAGGTCAGGCTGTGCGAGCATGGGAGAAGGGAAAAACCCTGAGCATGTCTGAGCTTGCCTGAGCTCGTCTGGGCTTGTCCGAGCTTGTCCGAGCTTTTGAAAAAAAGGGGGGTGGTGTGCGTCCATGCTCCCGGCAAGGCAACCAGCCTTACAGTGACATCAGCGTGATTCACACCAGTCCCTGGTGACTAGTGGCCACTAGTAAGCACAGACATTTTTCCTGGAATCTATTTCCCCAAATTAAAATTTTTTAAACGCTTTATTTTTTGGTGTCCATGATATCGTCATGTCTTCATTTTGCTCCCATCTTCCTGGCCACTCCTTCTCCTCTTCTTTGCTGTCCTCTACCTTTCTTTGTCTTTCAAATGCGGAATACAAAATGCCACCTTCTCCTTTGTTCTAAATGTGCTCTCTGGCTGACCTTACCCATTCCATTGGTTTTTAGACATCATATAAAAGTTGACAAATTGTCAATTCATATCTCTGAGATTACCTCTTCCTAGATTTCAGATACCTTATACGCCAAACTGTGGTTGCTATTCTTGAGATAACTTTGATGTCAGTAAATCCTACTTACTTTGTCTTCCAAATAGATGCGAAGCTGGCCACGGTATCTGCACCATGGACCCAAGACATCATCATCTCTCCCTTGGGTGACCGAGCGAATTCTGCTTCTGCTTCTTGCTCTTCTACAACCTAATCACACGTCAACATTCAGAGTAAAGTTTTGAAAATAGTAATCAGTCTGGAATCCACCAATGGCTTCCCATAGAATATAAAATGGATTCTAACCCCTCTCCCGCTGAGATATGGGCCTCTATCTGAACACCCACCTCCTGACCCCCATGGTCTGTGTTTGGCAACCTTGTGCAAGGTCTCAGGGCCTTTGCATAAACAATGCTTTCTGTTTGCCATGATTTCCCCCAATCTGTGTCCTTCTAGCTCATTTTGTGTCATTCAGAATCAGCTTTGAGACAACCTACACAGGCAGCCCTTCCTCAGCAGTGCTCTCCAGCACGCCTCCTGTTTCTGGCCTGTGTGAGAGAATGCAGACCAGATTCTCTCTGCAACCTCTGCTTTTCCCTTGCTCAGCTGTGTGCTGACTTGCTAGTACGTATCTACACAGACATGTACCGTCCATGAAGAGGTGTCTCCTCTGTCTGTCAGAATATGGGACAGCCCTTAGTGCACGGAAGGCAACTCCATCAATATTTACTGAGCAATAGACTGGCTTGATGAACAGCTCGTGCAACTCTTGTGGATCCGGCTTCCTGGAGCTTACCTGGATAAGAGTTACAGATCTGGCCATAATTCAAGATGACTGGCAAAATTCCAAGAAGTTAAAATAAAGATCGAATTACAGTTCAAGGTGCTTTCCCTAATTTAATGAATGAGTCTCAGATTCGTTTTTCTGGAAGTTTTACAGCAGAGGTCATTCCAAATTTCAAATTAACCTCATCTTTTATTTGTCCTCCTATTCCACCTCTCACCTCATGCATACAAGAGTCAGGAGAAACCCAGCAATTCTGAAGCTGACTCTCTCTCTTCATTACTCATAGAAGTGATGAATCCAAATGATTTTGATACAAAAGTGACAGAGCATAGTGAAGTAAAGTATATCCCCTAAACACCATTATTATCTATTTGACTGAATTCAACCTTTAATATTTTAAAATTGGAATTCATTAAACTGTGGTGATAGAGAGCAGATCAGTGCGTGCCTGAGGCAGAAGTGGGTGAATATTGACAGCCAAGAAGCAAAAACACTTTGTGAGGTTGTGGAAATGCCTTTACTGGGGCAGTGGTTACACGGGTGTATGCATATGTCAAAACTCATCAAACTACACTTACATTTATTTTATGCAAAGTATACCTCTATGAAGGTGATTTACAAATCCATAAAAATTATTCTATACCAATCATTCTGCTGAATGTCTTACACTGAGTATTCTACTATCCCTGCAGTGGTGTGCTATAAACTATGAATTTAAACAGAGTTGCTCTGCTACAGCCATGATCTTAATCCTATGCAAAACCCATACCTGGGAAGTCATTTTTTCTGTTTGAGTGGAAAAAAGCATTTCTTTATTTTAATGCAGATGTATAGTGGTCACCTGAAATATAAATATATATTTATACTACCCTTTAGAGGAGAGCATGGCTGGCACGCTTATGCTATATATATTTTTACGTTTTATATATATATATACACACACACACTATTTTTTTTTTAAATGGAGCCTTGCTCTGTCACCCAGACTGGAGTGCAGTGCAGTGATCTCAGCTTACTGCAACCTCCACCTCCTGAGTTCAAGTGATTCTCCTGCTTCAGCCTCCTGAGTAGCTGGGACTGCAGGTGAGAACCACCACACCCAGCTAATTTTTTTGTATTTTTAGTAGAGACGGGCTTTCACTGTGTTAGCCAGGATGGTCTCAATCTCCTGACCTTGTGATCCGCCCACATCAGCCTCCCAAAGTGCTTGGATTACAGGCATGAGCCACCATGCCTGACCAATTGAAATATTTTTACTGAACAAATTATCTCTCTTACTGTGGTTCCCTCAAAAGCAGATTCAGACAAGGATTGGGGTACAGTTGTTAATTTGGGAAGTGGTCCCAGCAAGCCGCTCTGGTGGGGAGTGGGAACTGAGACAGGGCAGGGAAGAGAGCCAGGCCAGGTGTGTTAATAATCAGTTGACCACGCTCAGCATGTGGGGTTCGATTTGGCCAGGTCCTGTGGGAGATGGCATAGAAGATGCCTCAGTGTTGTCCCACCTGCGGGAGGAGACCATGGCAGCGTTTATCCAGACTCTATGTCATTGGATGGAGTCTGCTCCTGGGGCGTTAATTCCACTGAACTTTCCTCCTGTTCAGCTCATATACTATGCCCACTTTACACCAGAAAAACCCATCCAGCAGATTCACAGATGCTTGCACTGAGAAGCTATTGGGTTGGGGTGCCGGAAAACAGTGAGTGATAAGAGGGTGTGAAGGACCATGACGGAGGCTGCTAAATATCATTGCTTGTACATGAAAAGTCCATCCAAGCTTTCTTGTTTCATTCTTTGTGGTTTCTGAGGTTTTTGTTTTGTTTTGTTTTTCTTCCTTTACTGTACCTTTAGATTTTTCTGTAGCTCTTCTTTTGGCTCTAAATTCAAATACCAAGCTTAATCATCATCAAAGGTGATGACTTAGACTGTTTACATTTATAAAATCCTCATGTATACATGAGAATGCCGTTTCAATTTACTGAGCCCTTATTATGTACCAGAGACCAGAATAATGTTCTTTTTTGGCTTGATTGTCAAAACAACTCGAGATTGAGGATGATAATGTTTATCCCCACTTTACCGTTGGAGAAACTAGGGCTTGGAAGGCTAAATAACTGCCCAGGTTCTAGAGTTGGCAAACAGGGCTGGAGCCCAAAGCCCAAGCTCTTTCACTGGTCTCCACAGATGCTCTAAATCTTCAGCCAGCACAATACTTATTCCCCAGTGGGCATCTCCGTCTCAGAATCAGAGCATCTGAGATGCCAACAAAGAATCAAAAAGAATTATTGGTGGCCATTGAATCAGAACAAAGAGATATGGAGTGTGTAGAGACACAAAGCATGTGAACAACTTATATAACCATGTGAAGATGCTCATCAAATGTCTACAAAAGAAAATCCCTCCCCCTCCCATAATAACATAAAAAAGGCAATAGCTGTCAGAATGACCCATTACAATAGGGTTACTTTTAGCATACATAGTAGCAAAGTATGTATTTAAATATTGTTCTGTTCAGGGTCTGAGATGGCACAGGGCCTGAGGATATGGATGTGGCACTGACTGCATACCCTGTAGACAGCTGAGCATCCAGCCATTGGGCACTCACATCATTTACTCTCTGATCATCCTCCTGCATCCAACACTGGGGGCCAACCCACCTATCGTCACACTTTGTACTAATTGGCCTCCGTGGTATCATACTGTCTTTAGTTTTTCTAAAGACCCACTCTAGGACAGCATATCACCACTACAAATCAGGTGTGCTGTGACCTGATTTCACAAACAGATGTTTAAGTTCCTGAGGTCAGAGAGGTGGGTTGAAACGTTCACACTGAGCCTAGAGCACCACACCTAGAGCCACAAGTAACCTGCGACTTTTAAGAAAGTTATATGATATTAACATTTTCCATTTTGGGGTTAAGGCACCAGGGCTAAAAATCAGCTGCAGGAGCCAGCGCGCCGAGCCTGCCATGTGCGTTAGTGAACTGGCTGCAGGTCACCGGGCTGAGTGACAATCCCACTTAAGCCTAAATCAGATCCTAGGTGAGTGGTGCGGAAGTGACCCAGGGAAGGGAGACAGCCCTGGAGTGGTATCGTTAAACTACCAGTGGGTGGCTTTGGGCTATCACTCACCATTTATTGCCTTTCTCTTTGCACAGATTGCTGGGGAAATCAAGTCCAAAATTGGTGACTTGTTTCTAGCAAAGTATTGACTTGATTCCATCTGTTTTTGTTTTATTTTTTACATCAACCTCATTTCCAACGTTGCTGCCTTTCTCTTCCATCCTTCCGACTCCATCTATTTTTGTATTTATTTTTATCTTGTCATGTGTTATCCTATACATTCTGCAAATCATTTTTAGGAAAGAGACAATAGGATAGAAAGAGTGGCCTGCCTGTGACAGTGAGGACACTCGGGCTGATGAGCTGATGAGGAGCAGGGTCGGGATCAGGTTCCGGGGTCGCTGTCCCTCGTGTCACAGGACTACCTCTTGGTGTGGTGTGCAAGCGTTCGTTTTTCTGCCCATTTAGAAATTCAGTCTTATCTGGGCAGGGATTTGTGCATGAGAACGTGTCCAAGAAATGGTATAGTTTTGCATGCAACTAAGTGTTAGAATAATTAATGTGGCCTACGATTTTACGGTCAGCTGTCTTTTGAGAACCTAATGATTTCCAGCTGTTGTCCTTGAATACCCAGCCTCTGGGAAACCACAGATGGATGGAGCCTGGGCTTTGAGTTCTTAGCACTTGGCACATGAGTTTCCAAGGAGAGATGCCCAAAATAACTGCCCTTCCACAAGACGGAGGCACTTCAGGACATTTCAACATAGGGAGTGCTGCCTGCAACTCATAATCAGATTAAAAAAATCTGTGTCTAATAGGGAGTTATTCTCCTCTCAGTTCTTTCTATTCTCTCAAAGCCAATTTCAGAAGCACTGACAATTCCACCAGTACCACTTAAGGAGTATGTTTTGTAATTCTTTCTCTACCCTAGGAAGCTACCTTCTTGTTCACATCACATATAGCCTCCTTTCCAAGCATTCTGACATTTCAGCAGGTTTTAAGTATTTCTTGAACTCCCGACCTCAGGTGATCCGCCCGCCTTGGCCTCCAAAGGGCTTGGATTACAGGCGTGAGCCACCACGCCCGGCCTGGTTTTAAGTATTTCTTAATGTCCATCAATATTTTTTTTTCTAAATCTCTGTTTCTCTCTTTTTTTTTTATTGGTGTGGCCTGACATCGTCAAAGGACTTATTGATTTTCATATTGATAAATTAGACTTGAAAGTGATATTGCTTCTTTGGTTTGGAGTTTCTTTGACTGTAAAACCGGAAGGAATCAGGGGTCAGATTGAAACAGAGAAAGGCATTAGGGCTTTTTTTGGGGGGTGCAGGGAGGTGGTCAGCCCTTGGTTTCTGCCAAGGAAAGAAAGGGATCTAATTGCAATTTCTATAAATCATGTTGCCAGCTGTGAGGTACACGGAATGACTGGCAGGCTCAGATGGAAGTGAAGAAATCTGTAGGATGTCAGTGCACTAGGAAATGATAGTGGCGGGAGGTGGGGGTAGCAGGTGGGGAGAAAGACGCATTTAGATTCGGCATGTCACAGCATGCAACCTGTTAGGACTGACGAACACAAAGATGACTTACCTCCTAATCAAATCACAGAACACAACCAGCCCAGTCTCATTTCATGGAGCTGGGCACAGACAGGGGGCAGGAAAGAAAGAGAGGAAAGAGAGAGGGAGAGAATGGGTAGAGGAAGCAGGAAAAGAAGAAGGGGAGAGAGAAGGAGGAAGGACAAAATAGAGGAAAGAAGAGGACGGAAGATAAAAAGAGAGAGGGAGAAGAGGATGGGCAGGGGGAGAAAGGAGGAAGGGAGGTGGAGAGAGAGCATCACAGGACCCTAGATTCTGGAGACCAGCAAGTCCAACACACTGCTTGGAGGCAGAGAGGTCTGGCGGCTTGCTCACTCCGTGGCTCAGAGGCCCACTCACGATTCAGGACTAGATCAGATCTGAATTTCACTCCAGCCCCATGGGTTGTGCTCCCCAGTAGCTTGTTTGGTCCCAAAATGAGAATTAGTTGTGCCTCCCAAGACCACGCACTGGCTAGAGGAGGAGAAGAGGACCTGCCAGGGCAGGCATCAGAAAGCTGAGGGAAAGGAGCTAGAGGGGAAAGCACACTCATGAAGTGCTCTGAGCGGAATCCTTGTCTGGGAGGACTCCAAGAAAAATCAAGCCAGGAAAAAAACATGCTTCCTCCTGTACTCGCCCTGCACAGAGCAGGAACCCACATCAGTGCACCCTGCCATCTGCAAACCACCAGAGGCCAGAGATTCACACACATTCATTTTCTGCCCATTTCTAAGATCAGAAAAGTGAGGTCCTGAGGGGTTCAGCAACTTTCTCCCAGGCCTGTGGGTGAGTATGAAGGCCAGATCTTTAAGAGAGGTGAGAGCCACGTGTGGAAGGGACTCAGATCAGGGGAAACCTGCAAGCAGAATTGGACAGAGTGCCCTGCTATTGGGCGACCTTCTTCAGTGCTCTCTGGGATTTCAGGGGGGCAAGTTTGACTGGCAGTATTTGAGCTGTGCTAAAGAGAGGGTTCAAATGGCCTGTGAAACATGAAGGCATCACATTTCAAACCCTACTGCTTGGCTGGGCAATCACAGGTGAAATTTTAATACAAACTTAGTATAATCACCACACACTCATGAAGAAAAGAGCACCCGGTGTCATCAGGGAGCGTCAGCTTAAGGCATCCACAAACCTCCATTCTGTGATATAAGCCAACCCCATGGAGCAGGACTTTCTTAAGTTGTGGAGCCTCAAAGGAGAGTAGGATCACGTGGCTCCTTCAACGTGGAGCAGGACACGGCCACTGAAAGCTTCCCACAAACACAGAGGCCCGCCGGGGTTGGAGGGCACTGTGCCTTCTCATCTAACCTGACTCCTCAGTAAGGATTTTGGATGCTTCAGCCTCGCCTTGGATGTATGACCTCAACACAGTCAGGAACGGTCCCTCACCTGCTGTTAGACAAAAGTCACTCAGTGTGATCCTCTTGTATATTTGGGCAAATCTACTTGGTTCAAAAACGCCGCAGCTGCTTCTCAACATCTTGTGCCACGTGGTAGTCCAGGTGGCTCTAGGACTAATCACATGACCTTGAAGCCTGACTCAGCCAATACTTTCCCTCCCTGAATGACGTCCTAGGCACACAGAGTCCGCCCTCCCCGATGGGGCCTGGGCACAGAGTTTGCCCCTCCCCCCACGAGGCCCAGGCAGAGTCTGCCCTTCTGCCACGCCTGTCATGCCTACCTCATAGAGTTATGGTGATCTTTAAATGACCTGGATATGTAAATCCAGAACAGTGACTGTCACTTAGGGGAGCGATGTCAGTTTTAGAGTTTTTGTATTACTATTGTAATCACTTAGGAATAGTGGCCCTGGGTTTGAACAATAGAATCTGAAGTCTTGGACAGCTTAGATCAGGTTTGCCATTAAGCTTATTTCCTAGGATACGTTTACTTTCTTTTCATCTACAAGTGCTTTGTTGCTGTGTTAGCTTGATTACATGGAGGCCACAAGATATTTTAGGCCCTAACGTCTGAATCCAGAATGTTTTAAAGCTTCCGGTTTCTCTAGAATGTGAAAGTTTCTTGAAAGTATGGGGGAAGATTTCAGAAATAGGAAAAAATTCTAAAGCTACATACAGCTGCAACCACTCCCTAGAAATGGCTGAAAAACTGACTGAGTCCTTTTTAAGGACTCAAGGACAGGCTCATCAAAACATCCTGGATGCTCACGTGGTACTTGCGGCCCAGTGTCACACAAAATAGAGACTAGCAGTGAAGTGTTCACACTTGTCTGCAGAAGTTAACAGGGCAGAGGTGGTGAAATTCAGGGTATTCTTCCCAAAGTTGGCCACGTGGCTCCATGTGGAGATGACACCTACATGTAGCCTCACTAAGCCCTGTCGAATGGGATGAAGTCACGTGATTACCAAGAACAGGGCTGGGTGACATCAGGTTTGACTGTTTTGTGTGATATTGAGCAAGTCAGTGAAGCAATCAGTCAGAACTGATTTGAGTGGCCAGGTCAGTTGTGTTTTCTGCCTGGAGAGAGATGTGGGCATTCTGATCCTTTGCACTGGAGTTTTGTGAAGGACGGGGCTGTGTCCATTGCAGGTGAGGGGCAATCATCACTGATGTGAAGCAGGAAACATGGTCAGGCAGCTGGAAAGAGCCAGGGCAGATGCAGGAGATTAACAAGAGGCATGGTGGACAGCTCAAGATGGAGATGGACAACTGGGCCTGAGCAACCCAGAGGAAGGGCTCACGCCAGGCAGGGCAAGCCAGGAGCTGCTGAGGCAGCACAGAAAGAGCTGGACAAAGGCAGAGTCAGCTGCGAGAACAGCTACGGCTTGGCAAACAACTGCAGTAAGCTGAAGCCACAGACAAGGGAGAATCTGAGGTCAAGGGCTGAGACAGCACCATGGATAGCTCTCCTGGGTACAGCTGCTTGAAGCAATGTGTTAAGAAGGATTCTGAGGCTGAGACTGAGCCAAGAAGGCAAGATTGCTATGAGTGACTAAAGATGCCTGCTGTGGACATGCGAGAGGGTGTGGTGGAAGGTTTGCAGAATGCTGGCCTGTCCTGATGTAGGCCGAGGCTTGATCCACCAGAAGGCTTTCTGCACATCAGCCAGTTTTCATGGTGAAGATTTGGGTCTCAGAATTCTCCCCTATGCTTATGATTCTTACCATCAACTTGTTTCTTTGGTAACCCAGTCCTGCTGTCTTGACCATGGCTTCCTGGGGTCAGGAGAGTTCTATGAGAGCTGGATTTTTGACTGGAGACTTCACCCCACTTTTCCTGATGACTGACCTTTAGAGGTGGCTCCAGATATTGCTTCCTGGACCTGAGTAGCCATGACAACCTCTCTAATCCCAGAGCTGAACTGTAGACACCTAGGGTATAATTCTGGGCAATATTGTGTCTTATACAGTTCTGGGGACTAGAGATCAGAGTAGGCACATGACTCACGATGTAGAAATGTCATCTTGTAAACACCTTCTATGACCTCCGGGACCCTGCGTGGGTACCCCTACCATGGGCATGCAGCCTAGGGATGTGTGCTGCATGTTAAATATTTGTCTGAACCACAGCCATGGTGTTTTTGGGTCCAGCACACATCAGAGGAAGACTTCTGTGCAGCAGCAATGTGACACAAACACATTCCACCATTTCTAAAAAGATTCTTTCTCCTCTTCTCCAACAGTTGCCACTATCAATCCTGATGGAAAATTTTCCACCCCCAGCTAGGGCCCTCACCTTCCTTTCCTGCCATCAGCTTGTTCTTAGCCCACAGCATCCAAAGACAGATGATTTTCTTGGCCATCCCAACTAAACACAGTGATAGGAAAACTGGATTTTTTTTGAGGACCCATTCCTTCAACACTTGTCTATAACAGTATACTCTGGAGAACCTAACACTATTCTTAAGGGCGGAGGACTCACTGCCAGCAACTGGGATGTTGCATAGGGCAGTGCCTGCCTTTGAGTCATTTCTTCACCATTAACTGTCTGATTAATTGGAAGTGCTCAAGGCTTTCTTCTCATAGCTGGGAAAGTAGCTACTAAATGTTCATGCTTAGATGCTATTGACAGAGGTATAACATCTCCCAGGACTTTGGATTCCAAAAAGGAACTTGATGAAAATGAAATGACTGACAGTAAGCACTCCAGCTCAATGGGACTTGGAGGTAATAAGGTTCCCTTGCTCCTGTCCAATTACATATATAGAGGCTACAGTCACGGTCTGTGGATTTGGACACTCCAAACATCCTGTTCACTGGGCATCTCCACTGTCTGAGCCCCTGGTCAGGGCTCACTCTTTCATCCAATAATCTTTTTTTTAATTGTACTTTAGGTTCTGGGGTACATGTGCAGATCATGCAGGATTGTTGCATAGGTACACACATGGCAATGTGGTTTGCTGCCTCCATCCCCCGTCACCGATATCTGGCATTTCTCCCCATGTTATCACTCCCTGACCTCTCCACCACCCCACTGTCCCTCCCTTGGCCCCCCACAACAGACCCCAGTGTGTGATGCTCCCCTCCCTGTGTCCGTGTGTTCTCACTGTTCAACACCCACCTATGAGTGAGAACATGCAGTGTTTGATTTTCTGTTCTTGTGTCTGTTTGCTGAGAATGATGGTTTCCAGATTCATCCATGTCCCTATAAAGGACACAAACTCATCATTTTTTATGGCTGCATAGTATTCCATGGTGTATATATGCCACATTTTCCTTGTCCAGTCTATTGTCGATGGGCATTTCAGTTGGTTCCAGGTCTTTGCTATTGTAAACAGTGCCGCTATGAACATATGTGTGCATGTGTCTTTATAATAGAATGATATATAATCCTCTGGGTATATACCCAGTCATGGGTTTGCTTGGTCAAATGGAATTTCTATTTCCAGGTCCTTGAGGAAGAGCCACACTGTCTTCCACAATAGGTGAACTAGTTTACCCTCCCACTAACAGTGTAAAAGTGTTTCTATTTCTCCACATCCTCTCCAGCATCTGTTGTCTCCAGATTTTTTAATGATTGCCATTCTAACTGGTGTGACATGATACCTCAAAGTGGTTTTGATTTGCATTTCTCTAATAATCAGTGATGATGAGCATTTTTTCATGTTTGTTGGCCTCATATGTGTATTATTTTGAAAAGTGTCTGTTCATATCCTTCTCCCACTTTTGGATGGGTTTGTTTGCTTTTTTCTTGTAAATCTGTTTTAGTTCTTTGTAGATTCTGGATATTAGTCCTTTGTCAGATAGGTAGATTGCAAAATTTTTTTCCCATTCTGTTGGTTGCCAGTTCACTCTAATGATTGCTTCTTTTGCTGTACAGAAGCTCTGGAGTTTCATTAGGTCCCATTTGTCTATTTTGGCTTTTGTTGCCAATGCTTTTGGTGTTTTGGTCATGAAGTCCTTGCCTATGCCTATGTCCTGAATGGTTTTGCCTAGGTTTTCTTCTAGGGTTTTTATGGTGTTAGGTCTTATGTTTAAGTCTTTAATCCATCTGGAGTTAATTTTAGTGTAAGATGTCAGGAAGGGGTCCAGTTTCTGCTTGCTGCACACTGCTAGCCAGTTTTCCCAACACCATTCACTAAACAGGGAATCCTTTCCCCATTGCTTGTTTTTGTCAGGCTTGTCAAAGATTAGATGGTTGTAGATGTGTGGTGTTGCCTCCAAGGCCTCTGTTCTATTCCATTGGTCTATATCTCCGTTTTGGTACCAGAACCATGCTGTTTTGATTACTGTAGCTTTGTAGTATAATTTGAAATCAGGTAATATGATGCCTCTGGCTTTGTTCTTTTTGCTTAGGATTGTTTTGGCTATGCAGGCTCTCTTTTGGTTCCATATGAAGTTTAAGGTGGTTTTCTTCCAGTTCTGTGAAGAAGGTCATTGGTAGCTTGATGGGGATAGCATTGAATCTATAGATTACTTTGGGCAGTATGACCATTTTCAAGATATTGATCCTAACCATAGCATGGAATGTCTCTCCATTTGTTTATGTGCTCTCTTATTTCCTTGAGCAGTGGTTTGTAGTTCTCCTTGAAGAGGTCCTTTACATCCTTTGTTAGTTGTATTCTTAGGTATTTTATTCTCTTTGTAGCAATTGTGAATGGAAGTTCACTCATGATTTGGCTCTCTGTTAGTCTGTTATTAGTGTATAGAAATGCTCGTGATTTCTGCACACTGATTTTGTATCCTGAGACTTTGCTGAAGTTGCTTATCAGTTTAAGGGAATTTTGGGCTGAGATGATGGGTTCTTCTAAATATACAATCATGTCATCTGCAAATACAGACAATTTGACTTCCTCTTTTCCTAATTGAATACGCTTTTTTTTTTTTTTTTTTCTTGTCTGATTGCTCTGGCTAGAACTTCCAATACTATATTGAATAGGAATGGTGAGAGAGGGCATCCTTGTCTAGTGCTGGATTTCAAAGGTAATGCTTCCAGTTTTTGCCCATTCAGTATGATATTGGCTATAGGTTTGTCATAAATATCTTTTATTATTTTGAGATATGTTCCATTGATACCTAGTTTATTCAGAGTTTTTAGCATAAAGGGCTGTTGAATTTTGTTGAATGCCTTCTCTACATCTATTGAGATAATCATGTGGTTTTTGTCTTTGGTTCTGTTTATGTGGTGGATTACGTTTATAGACTTGCGTATGTTGAACCAGCCTTGCATCCCTGGAATGAAGCCTATTTGATCATGATGGATAAGCTTTTTGATGTGATGTTGCAATTGGTTTGGCAGTATTTTATTGAAGATTTTTGCATCTATGTTCATCATGGATATTGGCCTGAGTTTTCCTTTTTTGTTGAGTCTCTGCTGGATTTTGGTATCAGGATGATGTTGGTCTCATAAAATGATTTGGGAAGGATTCCCTCTTTTTGTATTGTTTGGAATAGTTTCAGAAGGGATGGTATCAGCTCCTCTTTGTACTTCTGGTAGAATTCGGCTGTGTACCTGTCTGGACCTGGACTTTTTTTGGTTGGTAGGCTATTAATTGCTGCCTCAACTTCAGCCCTTGTTATTGGTCTGTTCAAGGTTTCAATTTCTTCCTGGTTTAGGCTTGGGAGGGTACAAGTGTCCAAGTATTTATCCATTTCTTCCAGGTTTACTGGTTTATGTGCATAGAGTTATTTGTAGTAATCTCTGATTGTAGTTTCTATTTCTGTGGAGTCAGTGGTGATGTCCCCTTCTTCATTTTTTATTGCATCTATTTGATTCTTTTCCCTTTTCTTTTTTATTAATCTGGCTAGCATCTGTCTATTTTGTTGATATTTTCAAAAAACTAGCTCCTGGATTTATTGATTTTTTTGAAGGATTTTTAGTGTCTCTATCTCCTTCAGTTCTCCTCTGATCTTAGTTCTTTCTTGCCTTCTGCTAGTTTTTGAGTTTTTTTGATCTTGCTCCTTTAACTCTTTCAATTTTGATGATAGGATGTCAATTTTAGATCTTTCCTCGCTTCTCTGGTGGTCATTTATTGCTATAAATTTCCCTCTAGACACTGCTTTAGATGTGTCCCAGAGATTCTGGCATGTTGTGGCTTTGTTCTCATTGGTTTCAAAGAACATCTTTATTTCTGCCTTCATTTCATTGTTTATCCAGTCGACATTCAGGAGTGAGTTGTTCAGTTTCCATGAAGTTGTGCGGTTTTGAGTTAGTTTCTTAATTCTGAGTTCTAATTTGATTGTCTTGTGGTCTGAGAGATTTTTTGTTATGATTCCCTTTCTTTTGCATTTGCTGAGGAGCGATTCACTTCAAATTACGTGGTCAATTTTTATGTGGTGATGAGAAGAATGTATATTCTGTGGATTTGGAGTGGAGATTTCTGTAGATGTCTATTAGGTCCTCTTGGTCCAGATCTGAGTTCAACTCCTGGATATCCTTGTGAATTTTCTGTCTTGTTGATCTGTCTAATTTTGACAGTGGAGTGTTAAAGTCTCCCACTATTATTGTGTGGGAGTTTAAGTCTCTTTGTAGGTCATTAAGAACTTGCTTTATGTACCTGTGTGCGTATATATTTAGGATCATTAGTTCTTCTAGATGCTTTGATCCTTTTACCATTATGTAATGTCCTTCTTTGTCTCTTTTGAACTTTATTGTTTGAAAGTCCATTTTATCAGAGACTAGGATTGCATCTCCGAATTTTTTTTGCTCTCCATTTGCTTGGTAAATCTTCCTCCATCCCTTTATTTTGAGCCTATGTGTGCCCTTGCATGTGAGATGGGTTTCCTGAATACAGCACACTGATAGGTTTTGACTTTTTATCCAATTTACCAGTCTATGTCTTTTGATTGGGGCATTTAGTCCATTTACATTTAAGGTTAATGTTGTTATGTGTGAATTTGATCCTGCCATTTTGATGCTAGCTGGATGTTTTGCCTGTTAGTTGACACACTGTCTGCATTGTGTGGATGGCCTTTTCATGCAATAATCTTAAAACTCCACTGAGGCAGATACCATCATCATTATTTTTCAGATAAAATAAGTGCACCCAAGTGGAATTAAATGACTTCTGCAGTCATACAGTTACTGGGTGCAGAATTAGAGCTCACACTCATATTTCTGAGGCAAACATAGGTGATGACTCTTTCTTGCAATGATAGTAGCTATGGACTCTTACCCAGAGTCACTTTACTGCAGGTCCACATGCCCTGTCCTGTACCCCATCTTTTTCCCCAGCTCTCCCTGTCCTCCATAGGGGAGACTGGCAGGAGTTAAACTTTAATCCTTTCTGATCCCCAATTCCTGGCACATACCAAACCCTTGGTGCATATTTGCTGAATAAAAAGATATTAGAACATGGTTAGCACACATGTTTCCTCAAGCTACTGTAACAAATTGCTACAAATCTGATGACTTAAAGCAACAGAAATTTATTCTCTAAGTGTCCTGGAGACCAGAAGTCCAAAGTCAGTTTCACTACCCCAAAATCAAGGTGCTATCAGGGCTGTGCTCTCCCTGAAGGATCTAAGGGAAAATCTGTTCTGTTAAAAGAAAAATTTCAGACAAATAAAATTTAACAGAGTTTAATTGAGCAAAGAGTGATTCTCCAAGCAAGCAGCCTGTAGAACAAGAAGCGGTTGTGAGTAATTCTTGGAATGGCCACATGGTTAGATAATATCTGTGAACAGAAAAAGAAAAGTGAGGTACAGAAAACAAAAGTGAAGTACAAAAAAAATAGCTGGATTGATTACAGCTCTGTGTTTGCCTAATTTAACACAGTTTGAACAGTTGGTATCCTATGATTGGCAGAGACTTGGCTGTTGTGATTGGCAGAGACTTGGCTGCTGTGATTGACTGAGACTTGGCTGCTGTGATTGGCTGAGACTTGACTGCTGTGATTGGCTGAGACTTGACTGCTGTGATTGGCTGAGACTTGGCTGCTGTGATTGGCTGAGACTTGGCTGCTGTGATTGGCTGAGACTTGGCTGTTGTGACTGGGTGAGACTAGCTACTTGTTACAAGAACAAGTTGCCATTTGTTTACACATCCAGTTAGGTGACAATTAACTGTGTACAGGGCAATCTTTTGGCTGAACTTAAATATGTGAGGATGCAGCTTTAGG
This sequence comes from Aotus nancymaae, assembly GCF_030222135.1. Classification (NCBI taxonomy): domain Eukaryota; kingdom Metazoa; phylum Chordata; class Mammalia; order Primates; family Aotidae; genus Aotus; species Aotus nancymaae. The sequence continues at coordinate 3,012,173 of NW_026988412.1, read as the reverse complement.
GGAAACTTAATGTCACAATTTTTTGCCTCTTCCAGCTTCTCGCAGCTGTCAGCATCCCTTGGCTTGTGGCCATATCACTCCATTCTCTGCCTTTATGATCACGTGGCCTCTTTCTGTCTGTCATTAGGATACCTGTGACTGAATTGAGAGCCCTCATAAATAATCAAGGATAATCTCCCATCTCAAAATCCTAAATCACATCCACTAAGACTTTGCCATATAAAGCGATACCAGTTTAGAGTGTAGACACCTTGGAAGGACCTCATTATGACACACATTATTCCAACCTTTAGAAGCATCATTTTGAGGCTGGGGATGCTGGCTTAGTGCCCTTCATTTCACAGGTGAGATCAGCGTTCACACTGGAAGGCACTGACTGAGAATCACACCTTTCAGATGGAGGAGCTGACTTCAAGTCAACCATCCAGGCCTTCAGTGAAGCAGCAAACCCACCTTCATGAATCTGTTCAGAGTCTCTTCACCACCTCCTGCCTGGATGTCCCCTTATCCACCAGTGGGAATAATGCAAATGCCTGTCTCCTGGCTCTTCTGTAAGGATTGTGTGACGGGACCCATGTGAAGTTCCTGGAATATGTTTAGAAGTCCTAGAACATTAGCCACAATCACTGATCTTCTTGTTGACTAAGTTTCCTTGGAACTTAAAGCTCTATGAGATGAATCCATGCTTTTCAAAAACTTCCTAATTACTCACTAATTGCTCAGCAGTATCCCTGGCAGGTCAATGGCTCAGAAGTGAATGAAAATAAAAGGCAAATGAAACATGCTTTGGGTCAAATTTATCCTTCGATGACCTTAGATTTGCTCTGACAAAGCCACTTGGTCATATGAGATGCTTTCCTCCTAGCTGGGAGCCAAGTAGGTGGAAGACAGGACAGGAAGTCTGTTTCAGTGCTTCTAAGTGACCAAGAGTAAATGCCTGGAACATTAGTGCACTCGAGAAAAGGCTTGATTCTCCCCGTTCTCCCTGCGATATGAGGTGTTCATTGTTTCCCCTCTGTTGGCCAAAGTTGGAATGTTCTTCCTTAATGGCCTGGCTCAGAGCAAATCTGACACATCAGTTATTATTTAGTACTAAATAACTAAAAGATAATGAAAGCCTTCACTGTTGATACTTAAATCCCTCCCACCTGCAATCCACAGTTCTCACTCTGCCCTTTGGAATGGTGGCGAGAAGTTCCTTCAAATGTTGCTGGACCAAGAAGAGGCCTCCTGTGCAGCCATTTGCCAGTGCAGTTGTCATGGACCCATTTCAGGCCTCACTTTCCAAACCATCCTGGTGGCCACATGGCATAGCCATACCCCATTTGTCATAGCCAACGCAATGTGGATAGAAGTAGTTGAAGCAGAGATGTTGAATGCACCTGTGCAGGTGGGATCGGCCTCTAGGCTCCTGCCATCATGTGAGAAGCATACCCTCAGCATGGCTCCCCAAGAGGAGGAGCCCCAAACCCACTCACCTGCAACCTGGAGAGGAGCACGGCTGAAGCCAGCCAAACTCAGCCAAGAAGAGCAGCACTTCTGAGCTGGGTCTCAGAAAAAGAAGTGAATGCTACTGTAGACACTGAGGTGTTGATGTCCTTGGTTATACAGTAAAACATGATTAGCACACAGTCTCTCTCCCTCTGGTCTCTGGCTGCCTGAGAAGAGAGGGGCCCCACACCTTCCCAACAGGTGCCAGGACCGAGTGGAAATGGAAATAGTCATCAAAGACAGCACTGAGAGAGAAGGGTTTAGATTAGACTCTCCTTTCCTTAAATGAATCCCATGAGCCTGTGACAGGCAGTCCTAACAGAGCTGCTGAAGTGAGAGCTGGAAGTCTCATCAAGGCCTGATTGATGGTGTGGGATCAGCTGTAGCTATTTCTGTGACCTCATATTGCAGATCTCACGCAGAGATTCAGTCACATGGGTTCAGAACACCCATGTGACCCCAAATCAGACCTGTGATACCCATTTCTCCTTCCAGCTCTGTCTCTGAAGTGGGCTTAAAGTTGGGTAATAAACAGAGTAGTCTTAGTTGTAAGGTGTGCTCAGACTCATGCAAGCTGTCTGGGAGAGGAGACCACGCCAGGAAGAGTCACGCCAGGACAAAGGATACGGACTGGCTATTGGAGAACATCCTAAATTTGGGTCGAAGTTATGGAGGATGATCATCATGATAGGCATGAGATACAGAAGGAGGGCAGGTCACGGCTGACCGCTGGAGCAGTCTTCAATGTGGACAGCTGGAGAGTTGGATGCTGGGTGGAGTTGGATGAAAGAAAGAGGAAACCTAGTTCCATTTCCTGGGAAAGGCAGTTTCAAAGCTTGTCAGGAATAAGAAAGGAGGCACAGCCCAAGCTCAAAGGCCAGAAGTTCAGCAGGAAACAGGGGTTCCAGGAGAAGCCCAGGAAACAGGTGGGTAAGTCATGGGAGCTAAGAGGAGAACGTGGCTGGAGGACACTGTCGGGCCCAAGATGGCATGGAGCTGTCTGACCCAGGCACATCCATAATCCCCAGGCCAAGTTGTTTCTCATCAACCCCTGGGGACGTAGAACAAGCACATCTGAGTGTCAGAGAAGGGCAGATCGGGCTCAGGTTGAACAGGCAGGTGTTGGCCCACATTGTCTGGCTCCATTGAAGGCTTGATTCAAGTTTCAGTGCCCACAGTGGGCTGGAGTCTGCACAGGCCTTTCTGATTCAGCAGTACCTCTGGCCTGGTGTCTCTCCTCACTTTTGCTAGTATCCCCTTCTGCCCGTTCTTGGCCTTCTTCATAGCACTTGCCATGCTTAACAATTCTACACTTATCCAAGAGGGGAATCCTATCTGTTTCGGTTGATATTTCAACCCCAGGGCCTGACACGTGGCCTGGCTCAGAATGAACTCTTGAGAAATGTTAGTACAGTAAAAGACAATGAAAAAAAAAAAAGAATGAAGAAAGACAAGTCAAGGCAGATCAACCAGGATCACGTCTGTGTCCCTCAAGTTAATGACATCTGACAAACAACTTGGCCTGTTCCTTCCCTTTGTCTGCAGCCCTGGGGACGCAGTGACAGAGGACAATGCCTGGGCCTGAGCTGGGGGCTGCATTCCATTGCTGCCTCTTCCTGGCACAACCTATAATTATTCTAACCCAGCAGAGCTTCCATGTTTGCATTTTTTTTTTTTTTTTTGAGACGGAGTTTCGCTCTTGTTACCCAGGCTGGAGTGCAATGGCACGATCTCAGCTCACCGCAACCTCTGCCTCCTGGGTTCAGGCAATTCTTCTGCCTCAGCCTCCCGAGTAGCTGGGATTACAGGCACGTGCCACCATGCCCAGCTAATTCTTTGTATTTTTAGTAGAGACGGGGTTTCACCACATTGACCAGGATGGTCTCGATCTCTTGACCTCGTGATCCACCCACCTCGGCCTCCCAAAGTGCTGGGATTACAGGTGTGAGCCACCGCGCCCGGCCGACTCAGTATTTCTTACTTAACTATAGTACTGGTAACAGAAGAACTTACTTTGATCCAGTTTTTAAAAGACAATTCATTCCCTGTGTTTTACCCTGGCATTTAGATCAACCATATTGTCTCATTGCAAATTGTACAATTGCATAGTTTTCCAGGGTTTGAGCCAAATATTTTTAAAAATTGCTGGTTTGATAATTGAATACCAGGAACTAAGGAGTCTTAGTAATCTTATTTCATGAGACTTCAGATGGCAGATTTTTCTAAGGGGCTATCATTTGACAATAAATGAATATTTCATTGGATCTGTTGGAAATGTTTTCTTTGAAAGTTAATTCATGGGTTTAGGCCCCTGCTGCTTTCCTGCATTTCAGAGCTCAGAAGTTATGTTGGATTCAGTTTTTCTACTCGTGGGAAAAGCACTCTCAATTTTTAAGTCAAGGCATTATTTCTTCTTTTTAAACATAGAAAGCTGATGGTTATTTACATTTTTGCCACAAATGAGAATCAATGGGAATAAACTAAATGTTGATAAACTGATAGCAAATGTTGTGTTAAAGTTATTCTGTCACTATTAAAACAGCTTGGCACTGGAAAACATAAAGTGTCCAAGCCTGCTTATTTCTCATCAGGTAAATTGTGGGTAGTGTCATTCTGTGGTCTGTAGGTCCGCAGCCTCAGACTAGGAGATCAAGTTTAAAATGTGTCCAAACTCCATATCACCTTCTCCCACCATCCCCTCTCTTGTCCTACTGAGGAGGAGTGTGTGTTGCCACGTGCGTAAAGATGAGCAACCTAAGTCCCTGCTCTCTGCCTGGGATGGATGGATGGGCAGGAGCTGAACACCAAGCCCTCAAAAGTACTCCACCATCAGCAAGGGGACAAATCAAAATTGTCCACCACATGAAAGGACGCAGTGAGGACCAGTGTTATTTTCCCCGAATTCCTATCAGTGATGCAGAATCTGAATCTAATCCCAAGGAAACATCAGACAAATCTAAAATGTGGGACATCCTACCACGGTCTGACCTCTTCAAAACCATCAAGCTCATGCAAGTGAAAAACAACCAAGGACATTCCACAAATTGAAAACAGCAAATGAAATGCAGTTTGTGATTCTGATCTGTATCCTTTTGCTACAAAGTACTTGACTGTACTGGGACAACTGGAGGCATTTGAATGGAGTTCAACTCTAAGGTGTTAGGAAGGCATCAATGCTGACTTTCTGATTTGATGGTTGTATTATGGTTATGAGGGTAGTAGAAGCCGGTATGGCATCAAGTCTGCAACTTACTCTCAACTGGTTCAAAGAAAAAAAGTGTTGGATTTGTCCTTGAAACTTTTTTGGAAACTTCAGATTGCTTGCATATTAAAAAATAACAATAACAAAACCTGTGTTGAGGCCTTCTCAGACCATCCTGGCCACATGGTAGTCCTTCCTCCCCACCAACCAATGGACACAGTATGGTGCAGCAGGCTGCCCGTGTTCACTAAGCATTGATCCGGTTCTTCGGTATCTTTAGTTAGGCCAAATATAATAATTGATATATATTTATTTCTTGCTATTAATTAATAGCTAAGTATCATTCCCCAAACAACCCCATGATTTTATCAACTGGAGAGCTGACAGTTTGCAGCACAAAAGCATATCAGCTGTACATCGATAATCGCCGGCACCCTGGTATCAGAGTGTTCAAGCCTCTTACTTTACAGGTGAGGACAGGGAGGCAGGCACAGGGAGCAGTGAGGAGCTGAGCTCACCCTCAGTGTCCGCCCTCCTGGGCCGGCATGCTCATCAGTGCCGTCTCCCCGCCTTTCTTGCAAGGAACAGAGCCTTCAACATTGACTTGCCTTGGCTTTTCTCTCTGTGGCTCTGGGGGATAATCAAGCTAAGCTCTAAGTGGGGTAGCCAGAGAGCAGTCTCAAGTCTTCAACCAAGCAGGAGGGCACTAATGGAAATAGACAGGTGAGACAGAAAGAGCAGAAGAGCGAAGAGAAATGGAATACATTTTGGTTGCTTTCTCTTTCACTTAGTTGTAATGGAAGACTGTTTGTGAGAAGCCCAGAGAGAGTGGTTCCTGGAACTGGTGTAGCTTTGTGGTTAAGGATTTGAACTGCGGATTTAGGTTACGGTATAAACACAGGTCCAGTGAATAGCAAGCAGCCCGCATGCAGCTGGGGTGGACCTCGCCAGTCCAGACTGAAGACCTCACACCCAGTCTGAGAGACGCATGGTCCATGCTGCCAAAGGCAGAGGAGGAGTGCAAATTCGTGTGTGCGTCCCAGTGTCCCTGCTTATGACATTGTTACAAACACTTCAATCCATGACCGAACATGAAAATGGCAATGCACTCTGTGAAACAAATGTCACACACATATCTGTTCTGCAGTAGCATAAAAAATAAATTTTAAATAACGAAGAGACCTGCATGATGCTGTCTTGTAGGTGTGGGCAGGTGGAGGACAGCGAGAAAGCAGCTGGAGTAGATGGGAAGGTGCAGGTTTGCCCACGTGATCTGCAGCACACAAGAACCGTGGCAGGGACTGTGGGGAGCTGATGACGACGTGGTCCCGCATCGCCAAGGAGCTGGCTGGGCCTTGTGAGAGCTAGTGGAAGGAAAGCAGGATGTTCCTCTGCCTTCTGCCTTCCTAGACTTTAAGAAAACAAGAAACAGAGTCAAGAAATTAGGAAAATGGAAAATGATCTGAACAGAATGTCTGAAGAAAGGTTGCAAAATGCAGGGGAAATTAGACGCAGCTGAGGAAGACTGTGTGATGACAGGATCGGCCTCTGGTGGTCTCAGAGCCAGCAAGGCACAATGTTCTCCCGTCGGTGCACACCCTCAGGGCAAACAGACAGTCCTTTACTGGAAACAAAAGCTCCAAGGTGTCCAGGCGTGGGCTGCAGAAAATTCTAAGCATCATTCTGGATGCCACTGGGAGGGAGGTAGGTGGCACTGAGTGAGGAAACTTGTCTTTGAGACATGTATGCACGTGGGGTGGGGAGCCCAAGAGGGAGAATGATTGTCACTGAAGAACCCCTAAGGCTACTGGCGTTGGTCAGTAAAAAAGAGGAGAAGGTAAAAGCAGCGCACAAAAACCTGGGACCTACAGGGCTTCAGAGTTAGCCTAGAAATCTTCTCTTGCCCTGAGTAGAGATGGTAAATGTTAGGTGGTTCGAGCAAGAAACTAAAATCCAGCATCCTCCCTCGACAGGAATGGCTGAGGGCTGCCAGCCACGTCACACTCAGCCACCAGGGGCTCCAGTCTCAAGTCCTCAGCGCCAAAGACGGCTCTGGGAGGCACAGCCCAGAATCTGCCCTGATGAGGGATGTGGCAGAGGCAAGTCCAGAAAAGAAAAGTAACTAAGGGTTTTACTTTTGTGTGTGGAGAAACATTTTATAGGTTTATTTGAAGAACGGAAGTGGATGCTCCAAATAGTATGTTAAGCGCAGACAAAGCAGCCAAATGGCTGAAGAACTGATGGGAAATATTTGAGGCTAGATCAGGTCCTATGGAAAACCTGGCTGGTCTCTGGATGAGGAACTCACTGGGCAAAATGAAAGAGTTTTAACATGTATCCCAACTAGTGACAGTCAAATTGTGTACAATTGGACCATGTCTACACTGCTAAATGGAACAAGGGAGGAAACAGTCCTGCAGGTTGAAATGAGATTCCTTGGTCCACTGCTCATGAACAAGGTCTCCACGGGATTGGGAATGATGCCGTTGTCTCTGGGTACCGCTGAGTCCTACGGAGAATTGTGGAAATGAGGCCCTGACCCCGAAATGCTTCCATCTTGATAATACTTTGCAATTTGCACTCTTTAATACAAGAAATAGAAATGACTCTAATTTGGAAGACGCAAAAAACAAGGACACTAATTTGGATGAAAAGTGGCTTGGGATTAATAGTGCACATAAAAGAGAAATAAAATAAAAAGGCATGGCAGTTTATTAGCTGTACAGCAGCTGCAGATCACTTGGATGAGCCAAGAAAAGAACTTCAGGGATATGAACCAGTTACTAGAGAAAAGCGCCACTTCAGCTTTAGTTAGCAAGAATGAAAAGCTGGCTAAAACACAGAGGAAGGGAAATGCAAATGGACTCTCATTAGTACTTGGCTCAAGTTTGTAGCATTTAAAACTCTTTTGAGACCCAGAGAAAAATATTTAAAACACAAATAGGAAAGGGATAGAGCACTACATCCAACTGAGGTCATGCTTACAGAGAAGATAATTCACAGTGATTTAAATGCATGCTGAATTAGAGTTAAATATACATATATATAGTTCATGCTTTAAGTTGAAGTGAAAAAGGACCATAGCATTTTCTTTTTTTTTTTTTTGAAAGAGAACTATATTTAATTTTCTCTTCCTGTATGACAGTTTATTTTATTATTGTTATTTTACTTTAAGTTCTGGGATACATGTGCAGAACGTACAAGTTTGTTAGTAAGTATACATGTGCCATGGTGGTTTGCTGCACACGTCAATCTGTCATCTAGGTTTTAAGCCTGCATGCATTAGGTATTTGTCCTAATGCTCTCCTTCCCCTTACCCCCAAGCCCCCAACAGGCCCTGATGTGTGATGTTCCCCTCCCTGTGTCCATGTGTTCTCATTGTTCAACTCCCACTTATGAGTGAGAATATGCGGTGTTTTGTTTTCTGTTCCTGTGTTAGTTTGCTGAGAATGATGGTTTCCAGCTTCATCCATGTCCTTGCACAGGACATGTAGTCATCCTTTTTATGGCTGCATAGTATTCCATGGTGTATATGTGCCACATTTTCTTTATCCAGTCTATCACTGATGGGCATTTGGGTTGGTTCCAAGTCTTTGCTACTGTGAACAGTGCTGCAGTAAACATACATGTGCATGTGTCTTTATAGTAGAATGATTTATAATCCTTTGGGTATATACCTAATAATGGGATTGCTAGGATCACAGCATTTTCAATATTTCAAGGCCAACAGATGATTTTTTTTATGGTTCCAAGTAAGTTCATTAGTATTCATACACCAGACCCAATGTATACAGATAGACCAGCATAAAAATAATCTCAAAATTAGTGAAGCATAAGGGATGAATATTAGCTAAAATATAGGTCTAGATGCTTTAAAATAGAGCAAATAAGAGCACTATAAATAAAATGGAAGTGTGTTTCTTTCAGACATAAGTCGAGATGAGTTCGTGATCCAGTGGAGTAGCATAACTTTGTTTCCCAAATGATCCAGGAACTCAGACACTGTGTGGCCTTGCTCTCTTGTCCCCACGGTGTGCTTCCATCTTTATGGTTCTACATGGCTCATGATTGAAATATCTGACTCCAGGATGTGGAAAGGGCCTGAAGAGGTGAAGGAGAAGCAATGTCCTTTTAAATGCATAACCAGACAATTGCACTTATCATCTCTGTTCATAGACCACTGGGCACAGCTCAGCTACACAGAGCTACCAGAGTCGAGGACATGCAGTCTCGAGCTGGGTAACCATGTACTAAGACTGGGATAGAGGACAGAGGCACATTCTCTTACTAAAAGAAAAGGATGGCAAATGGATACTAGAAGACAGTCGGCAGTGTGGGCATTCGGGTTCCTTCCGATGTCTTGCTCCACTAGACCCCGAGGTGTTGCAGTAACTGCAGGGTCTCATTTTAACTGGACCTACTCTGTTGATAGCAGAATTATAAGTTATTGCACAGTTACAGCGTTGCAAGTTAGGCAGCCAGGGCATGTGCAGTGAAAAAGCTTTGACCTGTAACAACACCCAGAGCCAACATATCCTCTCTGCAGAATCAAGAAGGCCAGTGCATAACCAGAATCTGAACACTGGAACTCTTTCAGCAGTGAGGGGTCCTTTAACCAGGAAGATCCACTGCTGGAATCTCCCATTCCATACTTACCATAAATGGCCAAGTTTGAAGCCCTCCAATAGAAACCTGCCCCACCAGCACTTCTGTACCAAACCTGTCCTCCCTGAACCATAAAACTTGTCCCAGATCCCAGATCAAGGAGACAGATTTGAGCTGTGCCTCCTGTCTCCTTACCAGTTGACCTCACAATAAAGCCTCTTCTTTTCTCTAAAGCCAGTACCATGGTTTTATTCTTTTTAGTAAATAACCTAGCCTTATCAATCCATGCTTATCAACATTATCACACTCACATTAACTTCCACCACATGCTTGAAGCTGGCCCAGCATTGCCTTGTCCGTACTCCAGCCAGTGGGAAGGGAAAGAGAATGTGCAGAGCAAACAGCTACCTTTGAATGGCAAGACTAGGCAGTTGTACATGTTCTTTCTGATTAATTTCACCTGCCAAATCTTAGCCTCAGGGACTCATCTAGCTGCAAGGGAGTCTGGGAAATGTCTGGGGACATAGGGGTTCTATGAATAACAAGGAGAAAAGGAGAATAAATATTGGGAGACAAGTCAAAGTCTCAAATGAAAATAATTGAAAATGTGACTGGTGAGAGGGTGTTCAATCTACTTAGGATGCTAACAAATTGCTCTTAGGTCCTAATAGACCCTGGTGCTTCTAATTAGAAAGAATCTTCATTAATCAAATGTGTCAAGCTGGATTTCAAAGTTGGAAACATTTTGTGTTTTGGATTCCTTAAGAAACAATGACGATTTTTTTTTAAGAAACAGTTTGTCATTTGGATGGTATTTTCAGCAATTTTGTTTGAATTAGAGCGGCTTAGCTAAAAGGGGCAGTGCAATTTCAGAACAGAGTTTCTCACACTAAGTGTTTTTATGTTTTGTGAAATAATTTTGTAAAACAGATGCATAACCTCCTCCCCTTGACAGTTTCGCAGAACATATTGCATGCTAAAGTTCTTATAAATGCTGCAGGAAAGAATCTGGCATACCTTTTCTAAGCCAGCCTAAGCCAAACTTAATAATTGAGCCCTTCTTACAATACCCTTTTCACCCTCCAATGCAACTGGCACTTCATGGTGACACATTTCGGGAAACACATTCTAGCATGGTAGGTACCATAATAAACAACCCATTTACACAGTTTATAAGTCATGGCCTGTCACTAAGAACATTGAGTCACATGGAGTGAGAATTGCCTGTCTAACTGCAAGACCTCTGCGAACCACCCAAACTCCTTGGGTCTATGATAAGAGAGAATTTGGTCAGATTACATCTAATACTAAGTATTAGAGATCATGTCCCTTCTTTTTCTGTTATTATGTATGAACAGATTAAAAGGATCATACTTTCAGAAAAAGTAATTTCGTGGGGACAAGAAATAAGTCTGCCCTCCATTGTAGCCTAGGGTCTTTCTTGCACCAGGCTTACGGTCTTAATAAATTGCTCTGAATGAGTGAATGAATGAGTGAAGGGGATCCTAAGACATCAGGTGACGTACCACCTTCCTGGAGGAGATGTCACGATTGCCCCCATGTAGAGGAAGCCATGGAGGTGGAAATGCCTGTGATTTGCTCAGTTAGCCAGAAGGTGACAGGTAGGGTGGGGGCTCCTGGTGCCTGCCCCCAGGGCCCCGTCCTTCCTTCCATTCCATAGTGGTGGAATCTAGCTACATCCTGGTTATGAAGCAGGGCCAAGAAATAAAGGCTATACATGAAAATAATTTGCAAAGGCCAATCTTATTTCATCGCTGTTTGGATCAGAGTTGAGCTCTGATGAGAAATCTTCGTCTCGTTATGGGAAAATGCTCATTAGAATGTCAAGGGGTAAAAGCAAGATTCAAATCTATGGATAGGGATATCGTTTCACATTTGTGAAAAAATGTGCAGGCTACAGCCATGTAGACATAGGCATGGGAAAAGCTGGAAGGAAATATACAGATATACTATAATTTTTGTCCCTGGAAGTAGGGTTTTGAGTGACTCTAGTTACTGTGATTATTATTATTTTATTCTTTTTAATAAATAACCTAGCCCTATCAATCCATGCTTATCAACACTGTCACACTCACATTAACCTTTCTCCTCCAATCTGCTGGCCCAGCGGCCCGAGTGGTAGCCTTCACACCTGCCTGGTCCTGTCACCAGCAGCAGGCTGCCTCATGCGAGGAGGTTCTGTGCAGTGGAGCCAGAATTGAAGGAGCAATTGGCGGAAGCCTCTGTTGACCACACACTCCTGCAGCTGGGCAGCCCATCCTTCTTTGAAAGAGAGTCTCACAATGCGTGAGCTGATGACCCAGAGCCCCTAGAACTGCCCCCTGCCCAGGGCTATGTAGGGCTACATGAAGTCTCCCACCTTATCCCAAGGTAACAGATGGGCAAGTCCAGAGGTAGAAGTTACAGGCGTATTCTTTTGAAAACCTTTTGCCCCTTGCAGGAGAGCTGGCTTTGACAGGAGAGACTGACATGGCTGTATTGGGGTTTCTAGGTTACAGCAAGATCTGACGCACATAATTGTGTTTTTTTGTCGTTCTGAAAGAAGAGAATGTTTGCCTGAAGGCCATTTGAACATTCACATACTTAAAAAAAAAAAAAAAAAAAAAAAAAAAGCTTGGTCTCTGGACTTCAAATTAGGCAGGGAATACAGAAATCTCCTTCCCAGGAGTCTCTTAACTAAAGGGAGTGGTAAGAGGAACAGTTGGTCAGTTTACAATTCCATGGGAGAATAAGAACACCCCGAAGCTAATCAAGAAGGGCTGTGGATGCATGTGTGAGTGCCTGTTTGTGCCTGAGGCCTGTGTCTGTGTGTGCGCACGTGTGCACACATGTGCATGTGGACGTTTCCGAGGCTCTCAGAGGATGAGCAAGGCTGTGGCCATTTCCATTCCACAGGCACTAAATGCATTTCAAAATGAACAAAATGAGTCTATGTTTACTTTGCACACGTGTGAGGCTTTTACATAGACCCTCATGGCCTCATTTGGAGCTCATGTAGAAAGTTTGAAATGCATGGCCTGCTGGGCCGAACAGCCCCATCCTCGGAGCCACTTCTGGTCCCTTCCACCCCAGGAGAGGGCCCTGTATGTCTGTGGGGAAGAGAGACCACGTGAGCTGCCAGCTGTTTTTCCCGGAAGCAAGTAGGACAGCCACTGGTGTGGGAGAGGCCTTCTCAGAAACCCTGAGCCCTAATATGTTTGTTGGGGAATTTCCCACCCTGTACTGACCCACATCTGCTTGGAGGGAAAGAGCAGACTAGATTGCATGATATGGACAATGTGAGTTTGACTTCACTGATCCCTGGAGGCTGGAAATTTTCCCTCTGGCAAACAAGGTTAGATCTAAAGACTAAACCTCCCACAGTACCGGAGCCAGGAGGCTGCTGGCTGCAAACAGCCCAGGAGCCCCGGGCATGGGAGAAAGCTTTCTGAATCATGAAGCATGAGATTTCATTAGGCTCATCGGAGTTGCAGCCTGCCATGGTGGGTCCATGTCTGCTCCGCTGCCTGGCCCTGCCATTCCAACTGGCGGCCACCACCCTGCTGGAAGCCCAAGTGGAGCTCTGGTCAGCAGCCCTGAAGGCTCCCCAGGAGGACAGACACTGGCAGGGCATGAGACAGACCCAGTGCAGCCAGGCATCGGAAGGGAGGGGCTCCGCCAGCAGTCTCAGGACGGGGGCAGGGCTGAGGAAGTGGGGGAAGGGAGCACTTCCTTTACTCAAGTAGGTGGCATGTGGGCAGCCAGGAGAAACACACGCAGGTGGGCTACGGGAGACCAGGACAGCGGGGACAGACATCAAGGTGTCCTAACGGATGGGCACATGAAGTTAGGGGCCATAGGCCAGGGCAGTTCAGCAGCTACAGGAGAATAGATATATGTAGTGCACGTGCCTAGAGGTTAGAGGTATTGTCCTAGGCAGGCACAGCCTGGCCCGGCCCAGCCCAGCACCAAAGTATCTTCAACACGTGTTGCTGGAATTGACTTGTGTTGCATGGATTTGAACTGAGGAGGTGGATGAGCCAGGGAGGAAGAGGAAGGGCTCAAGGGATGAAGCCTGATGAGCTTACATTTTAGGGTCAAGCTGGCCTCAAACCTAAGGCCTATGTAAGAAGGGCTGGTGACTCAGACTAATATTTTTACCCACTGACTTATTCTCGAGCCCCCTCACAGCAATGCAAACCAGATTTGTGCCGACTCCCTGATGGCCGCAGAGTTCAGCTTACTTACGATGTACGCCTCTGAGGGTTTCACTGTGGTCTTAACTCCCCATGGTGCTGGGGTTCTGATGACTGCCAGCTCTCAGACCTGGGCCTCACTGGGGGCTGTGAAGTCATGCTGTACTGAAGGCCTGATATTTTCCCATGTGGAATGATACGTTCTTAATTATCGTTCAGAACGATCCTTGCTGCTGGGAACCACAGGCAGGCTCTGGGATCTCACTTTTGCTGGTGACACGGGTCCTCACACCCAAGCAGCCTTAGTGGAAGGGCAAAGGTGAGAACAAGAAAACAATTCCCTGAGCAGAGAGAGAACGGGGAGAAAAGGCTGCTGCTGCTTTAACAAACATGAATCACAGAACTGCAGGCCTGCCAAAAAGTATGGTTCCTATTCATCTATCAAAACAGAACTAGCATCTTGAGATTTAAATAAGACACATCCCTAATAGGGCAGCTTCTTTTGGCAAAGAGAGTGAGGATTTGCCTGTGATGCACGTTTAAAAACAGCCCACCCAAACTGAGGGTCATTCTACGAACCTAACCCAGAGTGGTCACATGTCCAGGCCATAGAATAGAAACGAAGGTAGGGGGTGCTCCAGGTGAAGGGAGGCCAGGGAGATGTCAGTGAAGCGCAACATGACCTTGTGGCTTCTTTTGCCTCCAAGAGGGACTTTAATGGTACAATTAGTGAAATCTGAATAAGGTCTGTAGATTAGATAATAGGTTTGTATTGGCCTTAATTTTCTGATTTTCCTAATTTTTGTAGTTATGTGAGAGAATGTTCTTATTCTTACACACACTGAAGTCTTTAGGGGTAAAAGTGAAGAGAGAGAGAGAAAGAGAGAGAGAGAGCAGAGACAGTAAAAATGCTCAGATTTGGGGTCTCCGAGTGAAGGTATCTGGGACTCTGTGCTCTTACTGTAACTGTTCCGTAAGTCTGGGTGGCTGGCGGCCGTGCCCTCCTCTTGGCCTGAGACCAGCCCTGGATACAGTGACACGCATTTTTTTTTTTTTTTTTTTTGCCCCTGTGAATTTTATCTGCTTGGTCCTGGGCCTGCTCTAGTCAGGGTCTCAGAGACGACCTGGCATAGTCCTCTGCTTCCTGATAAAGGAGAGGAAGAGGCGAGTCTGGTCGTGTTCTGGAAATATCTGCCTTTGTTCTCCTCCCTGGTAGCCTCTCGAATCAACCCCTGTGCTTTCTTCCACTAAGCCAGAAAGCAGACTCAGACTCTGGGTAGCCACTTCAGTCCCTCGGGGCAGACACCTATGCAGAAGCCTGCTTGCATTTCTGTCCTGGGAATGGAGAGCAGAGAGCTTTGTGGACTGTGTATCCTGGCAAGTCTTTCTGGAAGAGAGGGCCCGAGTTCAGCTTAAAGAATGGGTGGGTTTGAGGGGGTCTCAAAGCAATGGAAAGGGACTGGCATGGGTGACCTTGATTTGGGTCCACTCAGACATCTCTTGGAGCCAACTATATGCTTTGAGCCAAATATAATGCTTCTTTTTTCTCTTCCTCCTTAAAACACCTGGGTTTAGAGAGATTACAGGTTTAGAGGTAGGAAACTAAATTCTTTGCAAACTGGATTTCTTTTTTTTTTTATACTTTAAGTTCTGGGGTACATGTGCAGAACGTGCAGGTTTGTTACATAGGTATACAAATGCCATGGTGGTTTGCTGCACCCATCCCCCATCACCTGTATTAGGTATTTCTCCTAATGTTATCCCTCTCCAATCCTCCCACCCCCTGCTATCCCTCCTCTAGCCCTACCCACCCCCCAATAAGCCCCAATGTGTGACGTTCCCCTCCCTGTGTCCATGTGTTCTCATTGTTCAACACCTGCTTATCAGTGAGAACATGTGGTGGCAAATTGGATTTCTGTGTTCAGCCTTGTGGCAGCATCTTTGCAAGTCAGAAAGAAAAAAATAGCAGATGCTGCCTCGCGCCATCCACATCCCTCTGACTCTCAGAGGTCACCTGCAGACATCCCTGTACATGCCAAAGACGTTCTCTGGCCTCCACGTGGATGGGCCACAAGTGACTGGGGACCTACCCTTGCCTCCTTTAGCAGTGCTCAAACAATGAGGGTGGGTAAGACCCTGACTTTCTCACCCCTCCCTTTGGTGGGACAACTCTAAGTCATAGCATCTGCACCGCCTCTCTGTAGCCTCAGTTGCCCATGGAAGTAGCAGTTCATTCACCCCATTTTATTTATTTGTTTTTATTTTTTAAATTTCAGATTCAGGGAGTACACATCCTTGTTTGTTACATGTGTCTTACAAGTGTAATTGTGGAGATTTGGCTTCTAGCATATCCATTAACCAAATATTGAGCATTGTACCCAACAAGTAATTTTTCAACCCTCACTTCCCGGCCCCGCCTCCCCTTTTGGAGTCCTCATAGTTTGATCTCTCCATCTCTATGTCCATGTGTACCCACTCTTTAGCTCCCATTTATAAGTAAGAATATGTGATAATCTACTTCTGAGTTAGTTCACTTAGTGAACTAAGCTGGATGGCCTCCAGCTCCATCCATGATGCTGCACAGGACATGATTTAATTCTTTGTTATGGCTGCATAGCATTTCATATTGTATATGTACATTTTCTTCATCCAGTCAACTGTTCATCTACCCCATTTTATTAACATTTCTTCCTTCTCTGTCTCCTTCCTCCACTCCCTCGGGGTGTTCCCTGGTTACCTTTCAAATATATTTCCTGCCCCCAGTGCTAGCCTCAGGCTTCACTCTTGGAAAACACACATTAAGACCACAGTGCATTTGACTGTGAGTGAGGATGATGTTCCTACATTTTCTACGTGGCAAAGGCAAATGGAAGCTTGAGGACAAAGGCAGATCTCTGAGATAACAGGACACCTGCAGGACCTTCTCTGTGAGCTCATCTGAGGGCAGAGTGAGCTCAGAGACAGGGAAGAGCTGCCATTTACTTCCTGGCTGCCCCCATTCCTTCACTCTGAAATCTGCAAGAGAGCAGTCCAGTCTTCTGCCCTGAGGCTGAGGCGGAGGCAGTCCAGACAGCACAGTTGCCAAGTTTTCGCTTCTGCATGGCACACCAGGGAAAACGAAAATGCCAAATCCTCCCCCGGATCCCCAGAAAGAGGCAGCTCTCCTGTTTGTCCCTCCTGGACTGCTGTGACCTGTGACCAGATAATGGACTGGTCTTAGGACTCTGGGTGACATTTCTCTGAATTAGATTCTGTTATCTGTTCAAATCTAAAAAGAACAGCTCACATAGAAAGTGCATTTGGCGGGGGCTTCGTCAGGGCCCTGGGCCCCTTTCCATCTGCCTTCACTGTGGGTGTGAGAAGCTGAGATGCGGTTGAGTCACAGGTACAGGGAAAATGGAGGGGTCTCGGTGAGTATTTCCACTGGAGGGAACTACAGTGAAGCAGTTTGAGGCTGAGTTTTTTGTTTTCTTTTGAGACAGGGTCTTGCTCTGTCACCCAGACTGGAGTACAGTGAGGCCATCACGGCTCACTGCAGCCTCAGCCTCCATGCTCAAGTGATCCTCCCACCTCAGCCTCTCGAGTAGCTGGGACTACAGGTGCGTACCATCGTGCCCAGCTAATTTTTGTATTTTTGATAGAGATGGGGTTTTACCTTGCTGCCTAGGCTGTTCTCGAACCCCTGGGCTCAGGTGATCCTGCTGCCTGAGCCTCTCAATGTGCTGGGATTACAGGCATGGACCACTGCACTTTATCTTGGATTTTATTTTTTAAGATTCTTTGTGAGCAGGCTAAAAGTCATTCTTGAATCATGAGGAATGAATGATTTCCAGCCCACGGTTGAAATTTCTGACAGGATAGTGTCATTTTATGATTTCCTTCTGGGCCTGTCCTGGCATGTGGGAGGGATAAGAGAGTACAGCCTGGAAAAGAGCATTCCACCTCATTTTCAGCTCAATTACCCTGTCCTGAAATACCACAGTTCCTCAAAGAGGGGCCACCCTGGGCCCCATGAGATGGGAGGTGCAGGTTCACCACCGAGGCAAAGCAGGTGGATCTGCTCCTTTAACTGTCTGGATGCTGAGATAAGAACAAACGCCACGAGCTTCCTATGGCTTGGGTTGAAGAGAAGCTTCATCCACTCCAAGGCAGTTTACATGCAAGCCAAGTAGGACCCCCTCGCTTTCCATTCTCTCCTCAGAAAAGGGCTTGACCAAGGAAAGAGACACAAAGCAGGCTGCAGGCACACTGAGCTTTCTGAAGACATGAGCCTGTTCCTCCATGTGAACCTTGGTGGTTGCAGCTCCGGCTCCCATGGAGGTGTCAGAGCTACCATCCACTCCCACATTGAACAAGGACAGCTGGAGCCAGAGTTCCTGGGCTAAGTGAGCAGTCCCTCTCTCTTACAGAACACTCTGAGGCAGCTCTTAACAACTCAGACCAGATGAATGAGCACTCACCCATGTCCCCTATTCCCCAAGTCAGTAACCAGCCCCTTGCAGGACGCTGGCAATGCTTTATACCTCAAGCCCTTCTGAGAAAGGATTTGTCGTACAGGGTATCCTTTCAACATGGATAAACTTTGTATTGCACATTAATTCTAATGTAACTGGAAATAATCCTTCTGGTGAGAAGAGCATAATTCTGCTGGCTTCTGGAGACTGGGAGAAGCTTTAGCACCCCCAAGGAGGAAGCCCTGTGGAAGGAGGAAGTGAGCATCACGGGCTTCAGCAAAGATGGTTCTGTAGGTTTCATCGAACTTGCAGACTAGTCTTCACCTGCTTACCCCAGCCTGGCCATTATGGTCTGCTGTCTGCTTCTCAGGGGACCAGTGACTTGACAGTTTGTGTCTCGGTTTACTTGTCTGTAAAATGGTTATAATAATCATATCAGCCCCAGAGGGTTGTAGTGAGAATTAAATGCATTCACTCGCAGGAAGAGCCTGGAGAAGAGCCTGCCTCAGAGTCAGCTGCATGCCAGAGTGGGGATTGTCACTGGGTGAGAGCACCCTGTCAGCCTCATTCCTGGAGAAAAGCAGAAGTTTAGTTCTTGGAAAAAGTGCATATAGATTCTTAAAGAAATGATGTTGCCCGGACTGCCTTGCTCTCCCTAAAAACCAATGACCTGCTTCTAAGTCAGTGGCTCAGCCTGCTACCGCAGAATCCTAGTTTTAGAATAATGTGGGGTCAGCTCTCCCCACTCCGTTGCATGCCGGGGCCTACCGTCTGAGTTTTATGCTTGGAAAAGTAATAGCTACCAGTCTCCTCCTTCAGCGACTTTCCATGGCTTAGAGAAGACAGTCCAGATCTGCATCCTACAGCCTAAGGGCCCTGTGTGACCAACCGCCACTCAGTCATCTGCTGAAGGCTGGTGCCTGTGTACTCTATGTTCTGCTGACCAAGGTGCCCTCACCTTTCCCAATGCATCACGTGGGGACACGCCCCATCTGTGTGTGGAATGCATGTAGAGCACCTCCTTCATCTCCTTGGCATGCTTCTATCATCTCTTGAGATGCAGTTTGCCTTGGGGGAAACCCTCTTGAATCCCCAGCAGTTAGCTGCTCCCTGCTCTGACCTGTGAACACACCTCTGAGACTGCACCACACACTGTGGGGAACGAGTCTGCTCCTGGCATTCTTTTCTAATAGGGATCTCTGCCTTCCCACCTCCTACACCTGGCACATGGACAGTGCTATAAATGTTTGAATATAGAAATTGGTAGGAGGAGGTCTGGAGTCAGGGTGATCCAGTGCTCCTGGGGATGGCTCAGCTCCTGTTCCCAGGCAGAATGAAATCCCTAAGGCAAGCAAGGGAAAAATCTATCTCAGAATTTAGCACCCCCAACACACTGAAGTCTTGTGTCAAGCATTTACCCACCTGCTAGAGATCAGTGGCTCAGGAGGAAGCAGCACATAGACCTTTGTTCCTGGGCGACACTAAGCCGAGGCATATGTCAGTAAATGCTGACTTTGACCTGCTATCCACTGGTTTTTGAGATCCCCTTTACCTCCACCTGGTGGGGAATGAGCCATCCCCTGCTGCCTGTTTTTTGCCCTCTTGACACCTGTATTCTTCTACCAGGGTTGAATTTCTAGGTTTTTAGCAAAGACTTTTCAAGGGGCTGAACCCTTCTGAGCCTGAAGAGTATTTTTCTCTCTCTTGCTCTCAGCAGCTTGATTTGTAGGTCAGCATGTCATTTCCTCTCCCACAAGGATTGGGATATATTGTATTATTGTCTTTGTTCTTCACCCCTCTATGTAGCCAGGCTCCACCATGTGACTTTGACATACTTCCCATTTGAATTGGGGCATATTTCCCACACTTCTTGCCATTGGGTGTAGTTACATGACTTGCTTGGAACAATAGTAAGAGGTGGGTATTTCTACTCTCCTCCTTGAGCCTTTGCCATGACCATGAGAACATTCCAAGCTAGATGCTGATCCCAGGAGAAAGATGAGAGACACATGGGGTAAAGCCAAGCCCCTAGACAGCCCAACCTAGATTAGCTGACTCTCAGCTGGCAGAGACCCATGAGAAAAAACTGATGACTGTTGCTATAAACCTAAAAAAAAACTCCAGATGGATTACAGATTTAAACATAAGACCTAGCACCATAAAAACTCTAGAAGAAAACCTAGGCAAACCATTCAGGACATAGACATAGGCAAGGACTTCATGACTAAAACACCAAAAGTAATGGCAACTAAAGCCAAAATAGACAAATGGGATTTAATTAAACTTAAGAGCTTCTGCACAGCAAAAGAAACTATCATTAGAGTGAACCAGCAATCAACAGAATGAGAAAAAAGTTTTGCAATCTACCCATCTGACAAAGGGCCATTATCCAGAATCTACAAAAAACTTAAACAAATTTACAAGAAAAAAACAAACAACTCCACCAAAAAGTGGGCAAAGGATATGAACAGGCACTTTTTAAAAGAAGACATTTATGAGGCCAACAAACATATGAAAAAATGCTCATCATCACTGGTCATTAGAGAAATGCAAATCAAAACCACATCGAGATACCATCTCATGCCAGTTAGAATGGTGATCATTAAAAAAACTGGAGACAACAGCTGCTGGAGAGGATGTGGAGAAATAGGAACACTTTTATACTGTTGGTGGGAGTGTAAATTAGTTCAACCACTGTGGAAGACAGTGTGGTGATTCCTCAGGGATTTAGAAATAAAAATATCATTTGACCCAGCAATCCCATTACTGGGTATACACCCAAATCGTTCTATTGTAAAGACACATGCACACATATGTTCATTGCAGCACTGTTTACAATAGCAGAGGCTTGGAACCAACCCAAATGCCCATCAATGATAGACTGGATAAAGAAAATGTGGCACATATACACCATGGAATAGTATGCAACTATAAAAAAAGATGAGTTCATGTTTTTTGCGGGACATGGATGAAGCTGGAAAGTATCATTCTCAGCAAACTGACACAAGAACAGAAAAACCAAACACCATATGTTCTCACTCATAAGTGGGTGTTGAACTATGAGAACACATGGACACAGAGAGGGGAACATCACACATTGGGGTCTATTGGGAGTGGGTGAGCTAGGGGAGAAATAACAGGGGGTGGGGGCATTGGGGAGGAATAACATTAGGAGAAATACCTAATGTAGATGACAGGGAGATGAATGCCGCAAACCATGTGTATACCTTGACATGTGTATACCTATGCAAAAATCCTGCATGATCTGCACACGTACCCAAGAACTTAAAGTATAATAAAAGAAGAAGAAAAAAACCTTGGGAGTGGTTTGTTACGTAGCATCATTGAGGGAATAGTTAACCAACTAATATTTAGAGAAATTTTGGGCATAACAATCTGATGCCCGGTATGTTGCCCTGTCCACTTGGCATGGGAAGCTCATACCAAGAACATCAACTCTGGCACACACACAGCCCCCTCCCCATGACAAAACTGGATAGCACATGCTGCAGGGTTGTCTTCTTAAAAGACGTGTGTCCCTGTGACATGGAGTAACACTGACAACAGGAACTGAAGTGTTTCCACCAACTTCAAATTTCCATTTCCCCTTCTCCCTCTCTCTTCCCTCTACAAAGGTCTATAGTGTCCTGGTGATGAACAACAACAATAAAAACCTCAAAGGAAGCTTTGTTTAATTCTCAACACATCTGTTCTTCGTTTATGGTAATAATGGCTAAAAACATTAGGGAGTTTACATCTATGTCACATACTATGCACTTTTATAGATGATTGTTCATTATTTATAGAATCCTTGTAATGTTGATGCTAAGTAAAGGTGATGTTTTAAGTTCACCACAATGTCTGCTCTGGGAGCATAAAATAATGTCTTCAAGGCCACCTGTAGATCCTTCATCCACAGTGCACTTACCATGGTGCTTTCTCTAAGAAACACTGATTGGCCAGAGAAATGCACAGCCCACATTTCAGCTCTAGGAGCTTCATTGTGTGGATAGAGTGCAGGGTAATAGTCCTCCCACATTTTTTTTTAACCGAAAGAACAGGATTTTTCTAAGTAGATATTTGGAATAGATGATGGCATCTTTTTTCTACAAAGAGATTTTTTAAACATATGCCCTTCTCTAGTTTAAAAAGCATTTGTACACTCATTCTTGATTTTAAAAAACTCTCAGAAAGTTAGGAATAGAAAGGAAGTTTCTCAAGCTGATAAAGAATATCTACCCAAAGTCCTTCACTGGCATTATATTTAATGGTGAGAAACTGGAATCTTTTCCAGTACAATAAGGAACAAAGCAAGGATGCTCCCTCTAACCACTGCTTTTCAGCCTCACACTGACAGTCCTAGCTGATGCAATAAAATGCGTACTGATTAGGAAGGAAGAGATACAACTGTCTTTGTTTTCAGATGATGTAATTGTCTATTTAGAAAATTCTCCCCCAAAATGAAACAAAACGAACTTTGGAAACTAATACATGATTATATCAAGGTTGCAGGATACAAGGCTGATACATAAAAAGTAAATTGCATTTTTTTAAACAATAAGAAAAGTTTGTTAAAATCAGGTGAGTTCCAACAAAGGGTGCCTCTGGCTTAAATAATACATCAGTTCCTTGATGGCTTTATATACCCAGGTTTTTGTTTTTTTCTTTTTCCTATTCTTCTTTTTATTATACTTTAAGTTCTGGGATATGTGTGCAGAATGTGCAGGTCTGTTACATACACATACACATGCCATGGTGGTTTGCTGCACCCATCAACCTGTCACCTACATTAGGTATTTCTCCTAATGCTATCCCTCCCCTAGCTCCCCACCTTCTGACAGGCCCCAGTGTGTGATGTTCTCCTCTCTGTGTCCATGTGCTCTCATTGTTCAGCTCCTACTTATGAGAACATAAGGTGTTTGGTTTTTTGTTCTTGTGTCAGTTTGCTGAGAATGATGGTTTCTAGCTTCATCCATGTTCCTGCAAAAGACATGAACTCATCTTTTTCATGGCTGTATAGTATTCCATGGTGTATATGTGCCACATTTTCTTTATCCAGTCTATCATCGATGAGCATTTGGGTTGGTTCCAAGTCTTTGCTACTGTGAACAGTGCTGCAATAAACATATGTGTGCATGTGTATTTATAGCAGAATGATTTATAATTCTTTGGGTATATACCCAGTAATGGGATTGCTGGATCAAATGGTATTTCTGGTTCTAGATCCTTGAGGAATTGCCACACCGTCGTCCACAATAGTTGAACCAACTTACACTCCCACCAGCAGTGAAAAAATCTTCCTATTTCTGCACATCCTCTCTAACATTTGTTGTCTTCTGACTTTTTAATGAACACAATGCTAACTGGTGTGAGATGGTATCTCATTGTGGTTTCAATTTGCATTTCTCTAATGATCAGTGATGATGAGCTTTTTTTCATTTGTTTATTGGCCACATAAACGTCTTTTAAGAAATGTCTGTTAATATCCTTCACTCACTTTTTGATGTTTTTTTTTATTTTTGCCTTGTAAATTTGTTTAAGTTCTTTGTAAATTCTGGATATTAGCCCTTTGTCACATGTATAGATTGCAACCATTTTCTTCCATTCTGTAGGTTGCGTGTTCACTGTGATGATAGTTGCTTTTGCTGTGTAGAAGCTCTTTAGTTTAATGAGATCTCATTTGTCTATTTTGGCTTTTGTTGCCATTGCTTTTGATGTTTTAGTTATGAAGTATTTGCTTATGCCTATCTCCCAAATGGCATTCTCTAGGTTTTCTTCTAGCGTTTTTATCATTTTAGGTCTTACTTTTAAGTCTTTAATTCATCTTGAGTTAATTTTTGTATCATGTGTAAAGAAGGGGTCCAGTTTCAGTTTTCTGCATACAGTTAGCCAGTTTTCCCAACAGCCTTTATTAAATAGAGAATCTTTCCCTATTGCTTGTTTTTGTCAAGTTTGTCAAAGATTAATGGTTGTAGATGTGTGGAATTATTTCTGAGGCCTCTGTTCTTTTTCATTGATCAATGTGTCTGTTTTGGTACCAGTACCATGCTGTTTTGGTTACTGTAGCCTTGTAGTATAGTTTGAAGTCAGTTAGTGTGATGCCTCCAGCTTTATTCTTTTTGCTCAGAATTGTCATGGCTTTACGGGCTCTTTTTGGGTTCTGTATGAAATTTAAAGTAGTTTTTTCTAATTCTGTGAAGAAAGTAAATCGTAGCTTGATGGGGATAGCATTGAATCTATAACTTACTTTGGGCAGTATGGCCATTTTTATGATATTGATTCTTCCTATCCATGAGCATGGAATGTTTTCCCATTTGTTTGTGTCCTCTCTTAGTAAATTGCATTCTTACATCCATACCAGCAATATTAGCACCTCAAAGTGAAGTACTTAGGTATCAATCTAACAAAATATGTACAAGAACTATATTAGGAAAATGACAAAACTCTGATGAAATAAAAAAAGAAATACAGAGGTAGTCAATGTTCATAAATAGACAAAAGTGTCAAGATTTCAGTTCTTCTCAATTTAATCTATACATCCAATGCAATCCTAATCAAAATCCAGCAAATTATTTTATGAATATTGGCAAACTAATTATATAGTTTATATGGAGAGGAAAGAGATTCAGAATAACCAATACATATTGAAGAACAACACTGGGGAATTGACACTACTTTCCTTCAAGACTACTATCAAGCTACAGTAATCAAGATAGCATGGTATCGTTGAAAGAATAGATAAATAATAGATCAATGGAACCAAATATAGAGCCTAGAAATAGACCCACATGTTGTCAACTGAACCTTGACAAAGAAGCAAAAGCAATACAATGGAGCAAAAACAGTCTTTTCCACAAGTGGTGCTGAAACAATTGGACATCACATGCAAAACCATGAATCCAGATACAGACCTTATGCCATTTACGAAAAATAACTCAAAATGGGTTGTAGACATTAATGTAAAATGCAAAGCCATAAAACTCCTAGAAGATAGCATATGAGAACATCTAGGTGAATTTGAATATGACAGATACTTTTTAGATATAACACTAAGAAAGAAAAAATTGATAAACTGGACCTCATTAAAATTAAAAACTTCTACTCTGTGAAATACACAGGTAAGAGAATGCAAAGACATGCCAGAGACTGGGAGAAAATATTTGCAAAAAACATATCTTATAAAGGACTGTTATTCAAAATATACAAAGAACCCTTAAAAGTCAACAGTAAAAAACAAACAACTCAAATAAAAAATGAGCCAAAGACCTGAATGAACACCTCACCAAAGAAGATACAAGATGACACACAAATGAGCATATGAAAATGTTTTCAACATCCTATGTCAGCAAATAATTAAAAATTAAAACAAGGAAACACTACTAGATACCTATTGGAATCACTTAAATTCAGAACACTGACAGCATATCAAATGCTGGAGAGGATGTGGAGCAACAGAAACTCTCATTCATTGCTGGTGGAAGGGCAGAATGATCCAGCCACCTTGGAAGACAACTTGGAAGTTCTTACAAAACTAAGCATACTTAACCATATGATCCTGGAATTGTACTTCTTGGTGTTTGCCCAAAGGAGTCGAAAAGTTAATATCCACACAAACATCTGTGTGTAGACGTGTGGATATTAACTTTTATTCATAGTTACCAAAACTTGGCTTTATTCATAGTTGCCAAAACTTGGAAGCAACTGAGATGGCCTTCAGTAGGTGAACGGGTAAATAAACTGTGGAACATCCAGACAACAGAATATTATTTAGCATTTAAAAGAATGTGCTATCAGGCCATGAAAAGACACTTAGGTAACTTAAATGCATATTACTAAGTGAAAGAAGACAATCTGAAAAGGCTGCATGCTGTATGATTTCAGCTATATGACATTCTGGAAACGGCAAAAGCACAGAGAGAGTGAAATGACAAATGGCTGCCAGAGACTTAGGGGAGGGAGAGAAAGATGAATGGTGGGGAAGAGCATTTTTAGGACATTAAAATGATGCTGTATGATACTGGAGTGGTAGATACATGTTACTGTACATTTGTCAGAATGCACAGCACCAAAAGTGAGCTCTAATGTAAACTGCGGACCAAGTGGTAGTGATGTGTCAATGTAGACTCATCCATTCAACAAATGCACTGCTCTGGCAGGGGATGTGGATTACAGCAGAGGCTGTGAGTGAGAGGGGTGGGGGATACATAGAAAATCTCTGTATTTTTCTCTCAATTTAGCTGTAAACCTGAACCTGTTCTTTAAAAAGTCTCTAACAAATAGCATTTGTAACAGCTAACAAATCCTCTCTGCCACTGAGCAATATTTCTTCTCAGCTACAGTAGCCATTCTGAGGTCTGGCCTCAAGGCCCACCCTGCCCAGCTCATCTCAGATCATATTATCCATCTCCTCACTGGGCTTTCTTGGTCATCTCGGCATTTGCTGTGCCCAGACTGTTCTCCTGGTTTCCCTCCAGGGTTCTTCCCTGTTGGGAAAGCTTGATTCCACTTGCAGCCTCCTGATTCTTCCCATCCTTCAACAGTACCTTCCACACAGCACCTGCTCTAACAGTGCCATGACTCAGTTTAACATCATGATTCTCCTTCCTTGTTCCCCTTCCTTCCTGCCTTCCTTCCTTCTTTCCTCCCTCCTTCCCTTTCTTCTCTTCTTCCCTCCTTCCTTTCTTCTTTCCTTCCCTTCTTCCTTCTTTCCTTCTTCCTACCTTCTTCCCTCCATTCTTTCCTTTCTTTCTTCCTTTCCTCTTTCCTTCCCTCCTTTTTCCTTCTTTCATTCTTCCCTTCCTCCCTCCCCCTTACTCTGTCTCTCCCTCCCTTCCTTCCTTCCTCCCTTCTTTCTTTCCTTCCTCCCTTTATCCCTTCCCCCTCCCTCCCTCCCTTTTCCCCTCCCTCCCTTCTTTCTTTCTCCCACCTTTCCTTCCTTCTCTCCTTTTCTCTTCCTCTCTTCTGTCCTTCCCTTTCTTCTTTCCTTCTTTCCCTTCCTATTCCTCCATTTTTTCCTTTCTTCTTCCTTTCCTCCTTTTTCCCTCCCCACTTCCTTCCTTCTTTTCTTCCTCCCTTCTTCCTTCTTTCATTTTCCCTTCCCTCCCTCTCTCCCTTTTTTTCCTTTTGTTCCTTCTTTCTTCTATTCTACCTACCTTCAGAAAATGCTAGGTGAGCTCCCGGTGTGGCTAACACTTTGTCAGACACAAAGACATGGGCAGAGACATAGAGGAGCCCTACCCTTGTGGAGCTTGTGGTCTAGCTGATACAGTTAGACATTGAATACATAAAAGTATAGAGTTACAAGTGGTTAGTTGGATGAAGACAAAATAACAGGTAACGTGAAGTCACAAAACTTGACCTAGTCTGAAGATCAGAGCAAATGTGGATGTGTATAAACACCTGAAAGGGAGGGGAAGGCCTTGAGGAATGACCATCTCAGCACATTTCTTCAATGCACTCATTCAATCGTCTGCACATTCATTCCACACACATCAATGTTCACCATACTTGAGAAACTCTGGAGGGTCTGTGACAAGGCTGAGGCTGATGGAGAGGGAGGCCGATCCTGCCGGGCCTCGCAGGCCGAGTGTAGGGTTAGGGAATGACAGGCAGTGCAGTAGAAAGACATTGTCAGATTTTAAGGAGGGGCTTCTCAAGACCCGATGCGTGTTTTAAAACAAGGTTACCTTGGGTTGTGCATACCTCAAAAGTAGGCTCTGAGGTGGAGAATGCATATGGGAAGTTGATTAGTATCTTGGGATCAGCACCTGTGAAAGGGAAGGGGTGGGAAGACAGCAGCACTGGGCAGAGGGAGGGGCTGAGCTGTTGTGCAGTCTCAAGGGGAAGTCTCAATTGACTCCATGGTATGTGTTAGACCTGGAATGTCGCTTTAAAAGTGTCCCAAGTTAGGATGCAGGAGCTGAACCCCATGCCCTTCAGTCCTTGAATGGGGCTGAGCCTACAAAACATCTGACCGTGAGCACAGCTCTTTAGCAGGAGCACAGAGGAAGAGGGTGTCTGCAGCAGCACCCCAGGGTGCTCCACACGTGTAGGGGCTGCTGAGTGACAGCTGCACCTGGGGTTGGGCTGGAGGGACCTGGAGTCCCATCCACATGGCCATTTTTCTTGGGCACTCTGCTGACCTGGCTCATATGGGCAGAGCTCACAGTGGAGGGCTGGCATTTGCTCTCATCTCCTGCCAGAAATCTGTCAGGATTTTCTTGCTCTGTAAGTTGAATGTAGATCCCTAGAAAATTAGACTAGATGGAAAGATAAAGGTGCTGTTTTCAGAATTAAAAAGCTGAAGGGTGATCCAATGACATTTTCCAACAAGGAAGTCTTATTGTACAGATGACGACCAGCTGTTCCTTTCACTGAGGCAGGGCAGTCATCAGGATTGGGTTTAAGCAAAGACTCTCCAGATTGGGAGGCTCGGCTGGCCCTGAAATGAGAGCCTAAGAGACCTATCATCTTTCCTTGAGATGTGGGATGATAAATAAGGCTGGCTCTTGCCTATCTTTTAGACTTTGGTTAATAGACTATTCTCTGAAGTGCACCATAGCATTTTATGGAAGCTTGTTGGACCATCTGGAGAAATGTTTGTCAAATAGAATATTTTAGTGTATGTGTATGAATTAAATTCAGAAAATATGCACTACTATGAATGTTACGAAGATATTAGGTTGGTGCAAAAGTAAAATAATGGCAAAGCCCACTATTACTTTTGCACCAATCCAATATAACTGACACATCCAGTTGTTTTTCTTCTTCTATCTCTGAAACGCAGCTCCTCTCCATCCTCAGTGACCCTTTCATGGTGATGCCAGTGTGTTTTAATATCTGCAGGAGTCCCTCTTCTCTCCTAATGGCTTTTTAAACAGCCAGAAAGCAAGACCTAATCAGGACCAGGCCATCCTTCTGGGCACCCCTGTGTCTCAGGGTGCCTGATAAGTGCTGGCTCCTATGAGTTAATGACTTTCATTTTGTAAACAGTCTGGATAGCAAGCTCACCCAAATTTTAATAAAAACACATTTATAATGTGTGCATTGTATCTTTTTTTTTTTTTTTTGAGTCTACCTCTGTAGCCCAGGCTGGAGTCAATGACACTATCTCAACTCACTGCAACCTCCGCCTGCCAGGGTCAAGCAATTCTCCTGCCTCAGCCTTCCGAGTAGCTGGGATTACAGGCACCTGCCACTCTAGCTGGCTAATTTTTGCATTTTTAGTACAGATGGGGTTTCACTATGTTGGCCAGGCTGGTTTTGAACTCCTGATCTCAGGTGATCTGCCCACCTCGGCCTTCCAAAGTGTTGGGATTACAGGTATGAGCCACCAGCCCTGCCTATATCCATTTTTAAAACTTGAATTGGATCCATTTTTAAACCTTACTCTATAGCACAAGTAACTGCCACTTGAGTTGTATAACTTTAAATGAGCCTAGTGATTTCTGAGCCCAAGAACAAACTGCGTATAACAGGAATGATCAGGTTTGCCTGACCACTTCATGAGAATTAAATAAGATAATGAACATGAAACCACTCCATCAAGTATGCAGTAGGGGCATTTTAATTCTACTCTAATAAAAAAATTTTAATGGGATATGAAATGTATAAAATGGATTGCTGTAGAACAGCTCTGATAACAAGGGCAGGCATGTTTGGGAACAATGTCTCAGTCCCCTCCTCTAGGTCTGCCTCCTGGAAGAGCGGCAGCTGGACTTGGCTGAGGGCTGGCAGGTACTATCCATTACACTTTACTATTACAGCTTTTCAATAGCTGTTGAAGGCACTGACTCACCCTAATGTCAAGTTTTCAACAACATAGAAAGAAAATAAAGAAAAGCTAAGGAAAAATTGATTTTGCTGCTATAAATAAAGTATAAATTGAACTTAGAAGAAAAATGCTCTCATAGAACACAAAAAGCTTTAGTGAGTATTAAAAAGGGGAAAAAAAACGAGGTGTAAGGAAGAAAGAGCTAGCAGAAAGCAGGCTGAGCTCATCAGGCTTGCTGTGGTAAAGATATAAAAAGTTTGCCATTTTGAAGAATAAAAATATGACTTTATGGTTCATATCTTGAAACCATATGCTCCATCAGACCATTAGTTACTTTCTCCGTGAGATGAGTGCTCTTTTTTCTTCCAATAAGTACAGTTTTCTTTTTATTTTTACCAGGATCCAAGACTTCAAAGAAAACCTGTAAACTTAATAAAGTTTCTCCTGAAATCTACAACAAAGAAAAGAATGACAAAGGCATTGCCCACAATTCTGTGACCCCAAGTGAATACTGAGGAAGAGATGGCCGCACTGGGCTCTCCTATCAGTTCTTGGAATCATGAGACAATCCAGCAGTAGAAAGAAAACCGAGGAAATCAGCTCCCTGGGCTGCAATCTGCCTGTTCCAAGTCTCAGATTTTGCAAATATCTATTTTATAGAATTAGCAGGAGCAAGCCAATAATGTTTTTATGCAATCTACTTGAAGGCAAAAATAACAAAGATGCCAGTCAATACTCTGCAAATGATGTTTATGCTAGCCTGGGGGACTCATTGTTTGCCAATGTTTATTAACATAACTAAACAAGAAATCCTTTCTATCTTGAAGGTAGCACAGAGCAGATTTCATGTTGAGGAAATGCCCAGACTAGTCACAGTACAACTTTCAGAGGTCTAAGCCATCTTTTATCACAGGCAGAGTCCTAACACCTCATTATCAGCTAACACCATTTCTGGTGTTTTAGCATAGAAACCTTTATTCTCTTAACAATGAAGGCTAATAAGACATTGTTAATTTCTAAAACAAACAAATATGGACCTTAAAGTTTGACTTTCCTAAGAAATAAAAATATTTTCCTTGATCACCATATACTCTACAGAGTACAAAGTACCAGCAAATGATAAGCATTCCCTTATAAATATCAAGATCAATATTGAAGTAGCTCAGGATTGCGCTTGACAGGATTTGAGCTTTATTGGTAGGAATCTTAAGGTCTCCCATAGTGGTTTTTGGTGTTGATAAATTTGGCATTTATTTATGACTTGAGTCCTTGCCTGGGGGCTGCAGTCTGAGAAGCAGCAGGATTTTGTTTAAAGCCAAAGACTTCCTTCATCCTCAGAAAGCAAGCAATGAGATGTTTTCCTCTCCTCATTTGTCCTGCAACTGTGAATTTGTCTCTGGGGCTCTGCTCTGTTGACTTTAGAGAAGCTATGCATACACTTGGTCTCATTCTACTCTAAGACTAAACTGCAAACACAATCCACTCTATAAATTGGGAGATTAATTTCTTTTGAGAAGGCTCAACTAAAGTACCAAGTCTGCTTATAGGAATAACCTTTAAAAACCAAACAAGCAATTTATAGAAGTCAGAAACCATACCCAGAAGGGTCAACGTTTTCTTTTGTTTTTAATAGAATATGTCCTGCATTTGGCAGTAAAAAAAAAAAAAAAAAAAAGCCTCCCAAGGGCTCCCATTATTCAGAGGATTATATGTATTTATTTTTATGGCAACATGATCACCTATATTTCCAAACCTTCATGAAATGATGGAAAGTGGTCTTTCTAAGTAATCTTCAGCACATTCTCTGTTTACCAAATTACCAGTAGACCCGTGCAAGGGATTTTGGACAAAGAGCCATTTCTTATTTTGAATTACTCAGAAATGCATTCAATTTTTTCCATCCATACCATCATTCACACATGAAGTTGAGGGAATACTCACCTGCATAATGTTTCACGGCGGAGCTAAGGACCTTGGAGGTTTATTTGCAGCTCCTCAAATAACAAAACACTGGATATTTGCAAATAACTCCACAAGGAGCCCACTGCCAAATAGCAGCCCCGGGCTTCTGAGTAGTGGGATGCATAGATGATGGAAAGGGACTTCCCTTGACCCAAGCACACACCCAAACTGCTATCTCCCATATGGAGACCCTTCTGCTTCTGGCTCTCCTCTTACTGTCCTTCTGTCCCTCTTGCCACTCCTCTCCTCCTGCTCCATTCTCCTCACTCCACCCCTGCTGGCTCTGGGAAGGAGAAGTATCAACCCACGAGGACACAGCTAATGGGCAGGGAGAAGGGACTCCTTCTGACACACAGCCAGGGCCTGGGAGATTAGCTCAGGCCCAGAAGTGCCACCTAGGAGATTGGAGTGGATTCTATGGGGACTCCCAGAGGGGCACTGACTGAGAATGTCAGAAAACCCGGGTAATCATATCATTTAAAAGGAGTGCTCTTAATAACTGAACTGGGGTAATGGTTTCATAAACCTGGGCATCCCTCAGCAAAGCAGCAGAGACAGGGGCTCCTGGGTGAGAAGGGCATGTGGTATTGGAAAGAGCCCAGATAGGAGAGCTTGACATCCTGGCTCTGTCTCTAACTTAGTCTCTGAGAATGATATTGATAAGAGTGAAATGATGCATGAGATCACAAGATAAAATTTTAGAGAAGTAAAACAGTCATACGAATACAAACCACAGCTCTGGAATTTCACTGCAGCCAAAGTCCTGGATAGTAGGTCTGGGAGCAAGGTGGCTGGATGGAGTCGGTTTTACAAGAATCACAGACATCTGTGAAAATGGGACTGAAGCTGTGGCCCTGAACATGTAAATTAAACATGTAACAGGCCACAGAGCATGGGTGGCAGCCTGTGTGCACCGTTGCACAAACAGGCTTACTCAAATGGGAAAAGCATGAGATTGCAGTGAGCTCATTGGTGAAGTGACATCTTGAAAGTGATAATACAAGAATATCTGGACATCAGGCCAGTCATATCCTCATCATCACTGCAACAAGAGCTGACCTTTCTCAGGCGCCTATCATGTGCCTCATACGCGCCATCTCATGTAATGGGGTAGGATGGGGTCATGGAGCCAGGGACATGATTGATTCTAATGGGCAGTGTGATCAAGTTCTGGGCTTGCCTCCATGTCCAGGTGGGCAGTGGGATCCACAGTGGGACATTCACAGGGACATAGCAAGAGCAGCTGCTCTGGAAGAAACAAAAAGGCCGGGGTCCATGGTCCAAAGCAGGTCAGGAATCAAGGAAACAGAAGGAAGCGCCTCTCTCAAGTATGTACAGGAGGATCTGTACATGCACGGGCACTCATGCTCAACTTCTGTGATTGCTAGGCACTTCTGACTTTCCTGGGTGGCACACGTCTTTTTGTGACCTATTAGCAATGAAGTGGGGGAAAAGCAAAATTGGAGGCAGGCCGTGGGTTACTAGCACTGGTTCTGCCTCAAGTTCACTTTTGTGACCTTGGGCCAAAGTTTCGTGGTGCATCTGGAATCAACTACCCTTTCCATGAATTTATAGAGGGGGAGGCTGTGTGTGAGCAGTTATCAGTTTATCTTCCAATATTTTGTAAATCGTATCATGACGGATTGGTGTGGATGGAGACTTAGTAATGAGCACTTGCAAATGGTGCCATGGAGAACTGAGAGATCAGCCTTACTCAGTGATAACTGCTCACTTCACTTTTTCACTCTTTTTTTTCTTTCAATAGAAACAGGGTATTGCTATGTTGCCCAGATTGGTCTTAACTCCTAGGCTCAAGCCATCCTCGGTTCATTCTGCACTTCATGAGTTAGTACTCTGGCTTTTAGTTGGAACTTCCGGTGCACGATGAAGCGAAGTTGAAAAGACTGAGCGAATGATGACTGGAAGAAAACATTCACGGTGTGGATCCTGGTTCTCATTCTCATGAATCACAATTGCTGAAAGAAAGCATCAGTAACTTGCAATATTCTCAATATCACTAATATCTATTCACTAACAATTTTATTTCAAAGCAAAAAGGCAGATTTTGCCAGTAGGAAGACAGTCTATGTGGGCGGGGGAACTATTTGGGGACTATATACTATATATTATGTGATTCTTGAATTACGTGGTTATTTTTTTGCTTAACTTTGTGTAATCATGTGCAATTTAAGGGATTTCAGATAAATTTGTTTTTTCACATTAAACTGTAATTAAGTTAGGATTGATGAGCATTTAGCAGTCTCAGCTCTTTCCAGGATTTTAATTTCCTTTATGATTTATATGGTGCCTATCAAATAAAGTACACTTGACATCCAGGCTTATAAAAGAGAAGCTCATTTATTGGCATTCTGTGCTTTAAACACACATGCACACATTAATAATGACAGAATCCCCCAGTCACCTCTTCTTCCCTTCAGTCATAAGGCTTGGATTCTGGACCAGCAGCTGTAATAGCATGAGCTCTTTCTAGACCAATAAAGCCATGGCCACTGTGTGCATTTATCTAGAGAGCTATGATGAGCATGGCTGGGCCTTAGCTGGTGTTGTATAGCACGTGTTGATTATTCCAAAGACAACCTCCTGATTTTGCCCTGAGAACATAGGATTTTAGACCCCCTGCTACAGAATGTAGGGGATTTAGATGCAGTTCACGTTCAACCATTGCCCGATTTGCCCCTCACTTCCTATTAGATGCCTTCTGGAATTCCCACCTTTGGAATTTTTTCATTCTTCAGATTTCCTAACAGGGAGGGGTCCAATCTGCTTCTCTGTGCCGTGTCCTCATCTCACACTGTCCCAAACACATTCCCCAAAGGACACTTTACCTCCGTTAGATATTGTCACCACAGGGTTTTTAACTGCCTCCCTCTTCCTCACATGAATTTCCCATTCCACTCACTTTTGACAGGAGTCTGTACAACTATGTGCAGGCATTTATAATTCTAGCAGGAAAAGGACACCAGTGCAGGACACAGGGGATATAAACAGAACCGTGTATATTGGAGAGAAAATACTTTCTAAGTGCCACTTGAATGTAGAACCATGAATCCATGACATGCTAAGGATGAAGAGATACCACATCTCTGCATTTTTTTTAAGTCAAATGAAAGCTAATTTTAGTCTAATATTTTCATTCTGCTCTCTGGAGTTGTTCATGAGCATCAGGAGTTCAGGGCCATATGAAGGGAAACCGTGAGTTCATGGTGGTCATGGCAACAATTGCTGGCAGCATCTCCTTCCCTTTAGACATCATTACTGCCTTGGAAGTGGGTCCTGCTGCACCTAACTCCAGCTGAAGTCCAGCAGGAGTGGTTCATGCTCTCTGACCTCATCCAGACCACAAGGAAGTCTGGAGTGTTCCCAAGGTAGTGGTTTATACCAGTCCTCACCTGCCCATGAAGCCATCTCCCTTTCTGGTCCTGATAGATTGAACTTCACCTTCAATACCACAAATGTGCCATCTCTGCCTGAGCCAACCCAGCTTTATTCTCCAAGGGCCGCTGAGCCTGCTGACATAGCTAAAAGCTGTTAACCTCTTGTTGCTTGCAGAGATTGAGCCTTAGGTGTAGACCATGGGAAGTGGAAATAATTATCCTCTAGGTGGTCTTCAAGGAAGAAAACAAACCCAAGTGAAAGACTTCTGGGTTCAGCTCCAATATGTAAAGAGCTTGGAAATCACCACTCCCATTTTTATAACAAGAAAAGAAGGCTTAACACACTGAAAATGAACAGTACTCTTTGACCCATTAAAGAATTGAGGTCACAGGGCAAACCCACCACCCTGAAATCTGAAGAGGGAAGCACATTCAGGAAGTCACAGCCAAGATATGCTTACCCAAACCAGAAGTTGCTGGAGTAGTAACCTAGGAGGACACTTAAATGGTCATTTTGATTAATTGCTGGAGACTGTGTGTGACTAGTGTGAGAGTAAGAAACTCCTGGGGGCCGCAGTCTTAGGGGATTCCTACACTTTCATGGGTTTTAACTCCAGGGAACCCACCACTTGAGTGAAGAGCCAAGATAAACCCTCTTGTTTCTGACAGGAAGTAGGAAAAATAAGCATTAAAAATACATCTAGAAATAGAGGCTTCTCCCTAACAAAGACAGAAAGGGAAGTTCGTTACCAAAACAGAGGGAAATTCTTTACCAGAGCAATATCCAACTCCGGGGAGGGAAGTTTTCCAGTTCCAGCCCCCATCGGCATGTCTAACTCAGGGAGGGGAAGCACTAAGAAGCCCATATGAAGTCACATCCAGGGCATAGGCCTAAAAGACTGAGGTTTAGTCATAAGATTATAAAACACTCCTCCTCCCCAGTGCTTTGCCACCACACCAAAAGAGCTCTACTTCAATAACAGTGGCTTGTAGTTGAAACGCTGCAAGGTATAAACTCTACTTAAGAACAAGTTCTTAGGGAAGCCCAAAGATAAGAGAAAAGGTATTGGGTAGTTATGGTATATGGATATCCAAAATGAATAACAGCAACCTTATAATGAACAAGAGGAGGACATTGGGATTACTCTATTACATGGCGCCTACACTACCTGTAAAGTGATATGGTGTGATTTGAAAGTGGATTTAGATTGTGGTAAATGCATATTGCAGACTCTAAGGAAACTATTTAGAAAATCAAAGACAAAGAAAAAGTCTTGAAAGAAGCCAGAGGAAAAAAGATACCTTTCATATAGAAAATCAAGGATCAGAATTACATAGGACTTCTTTTTAGAAACTATGCAAGCAAGAAGAGAGTACAGTGAAATATTTAGTGTTGAAAGAAAAAACATCCACTAACCTTGAATTCTATATCCAGCAAAATTATCCTTCAGCATGAAGAAGAAATACTTTCTCAGAAAAATAAAATATTAGAGAATATCAGTGATCATTAGAGAAATGCAATGAGATCCTATCTTACATCAGTCAGAACGGCTATTATTAAAAAGTCAAAAAACAACAGATGCTGGTGAGGTTGTGGAGAAAAGGGATCACATATACACCATTGGTGGAAGTGTAAATTAGTTCAGCCATTGTGAAAAGCAGTATGAAGATTCCTCAGAGAGTTAAAAACAGAAATATCATTCAGCCCAGCAATCCCATTACTGGGTATATACCCAGAGGAATATAAATAATTCTTCCATAAAGACATATACACATGAATGTTCATTGTGGCACTGTTCACAATAGTGAAGATATGAAATTAAGGTTAATTCCGTGGAATTAAGATTAATGCCTATCAATGACAGACTGGATAAAAGAATGTGATACATATACACCATGGAACACTATGCAGCCATAAAAAAGAAGGAGATCGTGTCCTTTGTGGAATGTAGATGGAGCTGGAAACCATTACCCTTTGCAAACGAATGCAGGAACAGACAACCAAATACTGCATGTTCTTACTTACAGGTGGGAGCCACATGAACACAGAGAAGGGAACAACAGACACTGGGGTCTACTTGAGGGTGGAGAGTGGGAGGCCGGAGAGGAACAGCAAAAATAACTGTAATGAAATAATCTGTACAACAAACCTCCAGGTGATGAGTTTATCTGCATAACGAACCTTCATACATAACCCTAAACCTAAAATAAAAGTTAAAAAGAAAGAAGATGTTTCATTACTAGCAGACTTACCCTGCAAGAAACGTTAAAATTATTTCTTCAGAGGGAAGAGAAATAATATAGTTAAAAACTAAGATCTACATAAAAAAGGAGTATCAGAGAAAGAATAAATTAAGATAAAACAAAATCGTTTATTTTTCTTATTCTTAATCTTATTCTTATTTGTTCAAAGTAATACTAGCAACAATGTGTTGGGTAGTTACAGCATATGGATAACTGAAATGAATAACAGCAACATTAAAACGGACTGGAGGAGGAAATTGGGATTACTCTGTTATAAGGTGCCTGCACTACCTGTGAAGTGGTGCAATCTTATTTTAAAGTAGATTTAGATTGTTGTAAATGTATATTACAAACCATAAAAAAAATTACTTAAAAAATTTTAAAAGAATTACAATTTGTATGCTAAAATAGGAACTAAAATAGAATTATAAAATGCTTAATTAAAACCATGGAAAGAAAAATCTGAGGGAGAACTTTAAAAAAGGAACGAGGAGAAAATGGAGAAATAGAAAGTAGTTATTAATCCAGTTATATTAATAATCAGTTTAAATATGAGCACTCTACATACACCAATGAAAAGGCAGAGACTCAGAATGGACCAAAAAAACGTGATTTGGATAAATGGTATCTACAGGAAACTTTTAAATACAAAGTCTCACGTTTTAAGTGAAGGGATGGAGAAAGATATGTCATACTAACTAATTCAAAGAAAGTGAGAATAATTATATTAATTTCAGGCAAAACTGATGTCAGAGCAAGGAAGATTATGGAATAGAGAGTCATTTCCTAATGATAAAGGGATCAATTCTTCATGGAGACATAAACATCCTGCTATGCATGCTTCCAACAGGACACTAAGGCATGCAAGGCAAAAGCTGATAGAACTGCAAGAAGAAATAGACAAATCCAGTATCATTAGTTGGAGATGTCAATAACTCTATCAGCAACAGGCAGACTCAGAAGGCAGAAAATCAGTGACGACATAGTTGACCTGAGCAGCACCATCAATTATACTCTGTGACCTTCTTTCTGCACAGGCGGGGTAAGGGAAGAGAACAGAGACTTGGACAGGGTTTCCTCATGGCCTTAACTGACTAGTAACATTTGCATTTAAAGAAGGTGAGAAGGAATGTCCCTGAACACAACAAAGGCCATATGTGACAGGCCCACAGCTAACATCATACTCAATGCAAAGAGCCAAAGAGTTTTCCTCTAAAATCAGGAATAAGACAAGGATGCTCACTTGTAGGGAATCCACGAGCCCCACACGTTGGTGCACCAGAATGTAGGGAGCCAGCCCTACGTCACCCATGGGTACCCCAAGTTCAGTGGTGACAAAGGAATGAGGGAAAGACAGATTAAGAGAAAAAGTGGGACCAGGGGCCATCACTTTATTACTCCGGAGATGACAGTGAAGGCCCCGAGCTCTGATCATCCACACTATTTATTGATTACAATGATTTTGATCTATAGGGTAAGGGTGGAGTGATGGTGGGGAGAGGGTGATGGTGCAGTGAAACAGTGAGCCAGAACTGGTGTGTCATCCTAAGGATTGATAACAGCGGTGGTTTGGGAGTTTCACAAAACAAGAAGATGTGGTTATCTTTAGCTTATTATCTATGTGCAGCTGGTGGAACACGGGCCTTACAGGCAGCTTACAAGTCTGGCTACGTCATAGTGCTACGAAGGGGTTTTACGTTCTTGAGCACAATGTTTATGGTAACAGAGCCAAGGTGACCCTGCACCCGAACACGAGGCATGGGGAGGCCTTCCTCCTCAGAGGCCTCCTGCAGCCTTCCGCAGTTTGTTGTTCCTCGTTTATGTGTTACTCATAACCACTTTATGTAGGCACTCTGTAAGTCCTTTCTCCTTTGCAGTGCTTCCCAACACTCACTCTCACCACCTTTATTCAACATAGTACAAGAAGTCCTAGACAGAGAAATCGGCAAAAATAATAACAATCATCATCATCATCATAATGGGTACCCAAATCAGACAGTAAAACTGTCTCTTTTCTGTTTGCAGTGACATGATTTTAAATACAGAAAAGCCTGAGGATGCCATTGGGGGAGAAAAAAAAAACATTAGCACTAATAAAAGAATTCAGTACAGTTGCAAGATATGAGACAACATACAAAATTCAATAGTGCTTCTGTATACTAACAATGAACTCTGAAGAAGAAATCAAGAAAATAGTCCCATTTAAAATAGCATTTGAAAAGCCTTAGGAATAAATTGAATGAAAGAGGGAAATCACTGCACCTGAAAACTATAAAACATTGATAAAATTAGTTAAAGGAGATATACATAAATGGAAAAATGTTCGTGTTAATGGACAGGAAAAATTAATATTGCTAAAATGTCCATGTTACCCAAAGCAATCTACAGATTCGATGCAATCCCTATCAAAAGGCCAATGCCATTTTTCACAGAAATAGAAAACAATTATAAAATTTGTATAAAACCACAAAAGACCCCAAATAGCCTGAGCAACTTGCAGCAAGAATGAAGCTGAAGGCATTACACTTTCTAATTTCAGATTACATAACAAAGCAATAGTAATCAAAAAGGTATAGTACTGGCCTAAAAACAGACACATAGACTAGTAGAACAGAATAGAGAGCTGAGAAGTAAACCCACACATGCATGGTCAACTAGTCTTTGATAAGAATGCCAAGAATACACAATGGGGAATGGCTGGCCTCCTTTTTTTTTTTTTGGAGACAGAGTTTCACTCTTGTTACCCAGGCTGGAGTGCAATGGCGCGATCTCAGCTCACTGCAACCTCCACCTCCTGGGTTCAGGCAATTCTCCTGCCTCAGCCTCCTGAGTAGCTGGGATTACAGGCACGCGCCACCATGCCCAGCTAATTTTTTGTAGTTTTAGTAGAGACGGGGTTTCACCATGTTGACCAGGATGATCTCGATCTCTTGACCTAGTGATCCACCCGCCTCAGCCTCCCAGAGTGCTGGGATTACAGGCGTGAGTCACCGTGCGCAGCCTGGCCTCCTTAATAAATAGTTTTAGGACAAGAAGATGTCCACATGCAGAAGAATGACATTAGACCTTTATCTGACACCATACACAAAAATCAACTCAAAATGCATTGCAGGATTAAACATAAAGCCTAAGATCCTAAAACTCACAGAAGAAAACATAGGAAAAGACCCTCACCATTTGTCTGAGCAATAATTTTTTAGATTTGACACCAAAAGCAAGACAGAATAAGCAAAAATAAACAACTGGGACCACATCACACTAAAAAGCTTCTGCACAGCAGAGGAGACAATCAACAAAATTAAAAGGCAGCTATGTAATGGCAGAAAATATCTGCAAACCAGATATCTGATAAGAGGTTAATATCCAGAGTCTATAAGGAATTCATACAACTCTATAACAACAACAACAACAAAAGCCCAATTTAAAAGTAGGCAAAGACCTGGATAGACTTTTTTTCCCAAAGAAGAATACAAATAGCCAAAAGATAAATGAAAAGATGCTCCACATCACTAATCATCAGGGAAATGCAAACTAAAACCACAATGAGATACCACCTTATATCTATTAAGATAGTATTATCAAACTGTCAAAAGATCAGAAGTGTTGGTAAGGATGTAGAGAAGAGGGAATTCTTGCGCGCTGTTGGTGGCAATGCAAATTGGTACAGTCATTACAGGAAACAGTATGAAGGTTTCTCAAAAAGTGAAAAATAGAGCTACCAGGTGATCTAGCTATCCTACATCTGGGTAAATATCTAAAGGAAATAAATCACAATCCCAAAGAGATATTTTATTGTCATGTCCATTGTAGCATTATTCACAGTAGCTAAGTAGGAAAGTAAGTGTCTGTCAATAAAGGAATGGATAAAGAAAATGTGATACGAATATATAAAGAAATATTACTCAGCCTTAAAAAAGGACATTCTGTCATTTGTGACAACATGAATGAAGATACAAATTTTCAGTAACAAGATGAACAATGTCTGGAACGCTAATGTACAGCTTTGGTAACTACAGTTAATAAGACTGGATAGTATACTTGAAATTGCTAAGAGAGTAGATCTTAAGTATTTGCGGTACACATACACACACACACACAGAGACACACACAGAAGCACACACATAACTATCTGTGATGATGGATACGTTAATTAGCTTGATTGTGTAGTAATTATTTCATAATGTATATGCATATGAAATCATCACATTATATGCATTAAATAAATACATTTTTAATTTGTCAATTTTACCAAAATAAGGTGAAAATAGCGATAAAACACCACCAACTGCTCCATGGGTAGTGATCAGCCTGTAGTCAGACCTGAGCTTACAGCCCAGACTCTTGAGATGGAATACTGTTACCCCTGTGGCTTCAGTTTGTTTAATAACCTTAACAAGGTCTAGTAGCGTGTGGATTTTCATAGCACTCATCTGTATTCCCAGTGTTCATTGTAATGGGCATATCCAAGGGGAGTAATTACTTATAATTTTGAAGGATGAGGCTATTTCCTTCTCTCTGAAATACTCATTAAACAAAATTACTGCGCTGAACAGTAAATACTATTAAAAGCACATAGCATTATACATAATACCTGAAAGTAAAAAACAATATCTAATGGACAAAGAGATTCAGTTGAATGAAAGCTAGATAAAAGCTTGGGGATTCATGGGAACCATAAGCAAGATGTCCATTGCATTTAGAAAATTACATAATTAAAATTGTACTTGGCCTTGGCTGGTACATAGCATATAAAGAGACCCTGACAATTGCAGAAAATTACTTTGCTGAGTGTTCGGCAAAGTATTTTGCCCTTTGGTAGGATCATTCTCCATCCTCCCGCCTTCCCCCTTTCTTCTGATCTGTGCTCACCTGTCCTGAGTTCTCATCCTTCAGGCAACTGGTAATGCCTTTGTCATTCATGTGAGCTCAGGGGTCATTGCATCCCCATTCCCTCCATGTTTCCAGGTTATCTCTCAGAAAGAAGAGATACGCTATATTCATGCAAGGAACGAGTCCTCAACAGCCTTATTCTATTTTTAGAATAGAATAAGTGGGAATCTGTCCTTAAGCAAGCAACAGATCCCCACTTACTCTATTTTAATGAACAAAATACTCCTTGGAGAAGACATATTGGCCTGAAGTGATCTCAGTCAATGAAGTTTGAAACCTGTTTAAAGAAATTTTCAAAAAGAAGGAAAAGAAAGTCTCGAGCAATGAACTGAAAGTTGTGAGTTTGCAGTTGCTCATTTCAGATGCCAAAAATGAATACTTCAAGATCATTTTATAAAAACACTGCAATATTTTTGTGATGTGAAGAAAATAAAGACCTTGATATTAAAGGCATGTGAAGAGTTTGAAAAATCATTCCCTGCTCCTCTGAAAACCAAAAATGCACTTACCGTATGCCCAGCAACTGCACTCTGGATATGTGTTCCAGAAAAGTGAAAATTTATTCACAGAGAAACTTGCACACAAGTTTTATTCATAAATAGCTGAAAATTGGAAATTACTCAAATGTCTTTCAGTGGCGAATGGTTAAACAAACTGTGGTCCATCCCAAACTTTGGGAAATTACTCAGCAATAAAAAGAATGTACTGAGACACGCAACAGCTTGACGAACCTTAAAGGAAATTGTGCTGAGTGAAAAATTCTATCTTAAATTGTGACATACTCCATGTTTCCATTTATATGACATTCATGAAGTAAAATGACAAAGATGGAGAATGGATTGGTCATTGTCTGGGGTTAGGGTGGGAGGGAGAGGGTAGAACACCTATAAAGGGATGGCCCAAGGAGGGAGCCTGATGTAGGGGTATCTTGATTGTGTTGGTGGTTACATGCAGCTGCACATGTGATGAAACTGCACATTGATACACACAATCACAACTCATACACAGACAACACACACACACATACACACAACACATACACATATACACACACACCACATATACAGTGCACACAAACAACACATATACACACACAACACATACAACACACACATACACACACACCACATATACACGTACACACACACACAACATATACACACACAACACATATACACATACACACAAATAAGTGCATAAAAAAATCATAAAATCTGAACAAGCTCTACGGACTGTACCGACATCGATTCCTGCGTGAATTTTGCACTATGGGTACTTAACTTGTTACTGCTGGTGGGCTGGGGAAGAGTGTGCAAGACTTCCCTAGTACATGTCCTTGCACCTTCCCATGGATCTGTATTTGTTTCAAAATGTTTTAAAAAATAATTTCATAAAATATAAGTGTGAAAGAAAAGGAGTAGCTAGGCATTGATATTTGAGATAATATGTGACTCTAAACATTTATCTGTAATGCAATCAATGAATAAAATATGACAAGAGTACTTCTATTTCATCCAAATTTACAAAATTAGTGTAGTTTTCAAAACATCTTTTAAAAATATCTTCTCACTAGGAAAATGGGGATTGCCTGACATTT
This sequence comes from Aotus nancymaae, assembly GCF_030222135.1. Taxonomy (NCBI): domain Eukaryota; kingdom Metazoa; phylum Chordata; class Mammalia; order Primates; family Aotidae; genus Aotus; species Aotus nancymaae. Next base: position 2,968,364 of record NW_026988412.1, on the reverse strand, counting down.
GGGATTGCTTCACATCTGTACCTAAGCGATCAGGCTCCTCCTTGGTGCCCACAGCGCCCTGGGCATAATCCTATCAACACACACACAGATACCTGCTTGTGTGCTTCTCTTTTCACCAGCTGCTAAGTTTCTTAGTGTCAGAAAAATAGCATGGGTGAGAATAGAACTGGATTTGTTCATTTCTTCCTTCATTCTTTCCCTTGTTCATTCTTTTGCCCACCCATTCATCAATGTGTTCATTCACTCATTCTTTCCACAAACACTGAGACCTACGACTAGGCACTAGACATTGGGTGCTGGGTGCTGAGTGCATGGTCAGAGAGCCAGGGAGACTAGATGCATGCCCTTTGGAGTTTACATCCCTGTGAAAGAGATGAAAAATAAAATAAAACACCAATCACAAAAGTAGATAAACTAATGAAGAAAATAATTGAAAATTGTGATTATCTTTCTGCAAATAGGAATAAGAACTGAGATAAAGGAGAGTGACAGAGTTGGGGGCTGAGGCTCCTTTTGGTCAGATGGTCAAGGAAAACTTCTCTGTGGAGGCCAGAAGATTGAGAAGGGTGAGCAGTATGAAGAGCAGGAATAGCACTCCAGGCAGAGGGAGCAGTATGCACAAAGGTCCTGGGGTAGCAAATGGTCAAGTATGCTCAGGGAGTCAGTGAAAGCCAGTGTGCAGGGCTAGGGTGGCCAGGGCTTAGTTTCCAGGGGTAGAGGTGGAGAATCCTGAACTCACACCTTCATCTCTAGACGCTATTCAAGGGTGAAGCATCCCTGAGGCTCTTGCTGTGTTAACTCTTATAGTATACCAATTCGTTTATTTTCAGAACTACTTCCTGAATTTTGAGAATAAAAGAATATTTTAAGGCTCAGAATCCAACCTGCTGAGTGTGTAAGTTCAACTCTGGACTTTCCCAAAGCTTGTGGTTCTCTTTGGCCTAGGTCAGGATTGAAACGCGGAGAATCCTGTTAACGATGGTTCCTAAGTTGCCATATCCACTCTTGGTGGCTACAGGGGTGAGGGGTACTGTCCTCCTGGATGCAGCTCAAACGCCCTTATAACTTCCACCCTCACTTTTCAACTCCATGGCCAAGAAGGGTCACAGGCAAGGACAGTGCTGGACATGGGGTTGGTGGGGGAGCCTTTCCATGTCCTGCACGAATGCTGGGGCTCCCTGGGGGCTGCCGGGTACTTGGTGTACTGGCTGGTGTCCTCTGTGTAGTAATCCACTTTGACAGAGTCTTTTCCTTATTTTGCGTGTCAGTTGTGTCTGTGGAGAGAGTGGCAGGGAGAAGCACGTGGCCTCAGGAGGGGCTGGCGTCAGTCCTGCAAGTCTGAACCTGAGAACACTCCTTGACATTTCTTTCTCTTTCATCTCCCCATATATCATCCATTTCTAAATCCAACTATTTTTCCCCTAAATAACTCTTAAGTCTGTCCCCTTCCCATGATATCCACAGTCATCTCTTAGTCAAAGCTGCAATTATCCTTTACTTGGACCTTGGCGCGTTTCAGAGGGGACGCATCTGCCCTTCATCCCCCAGATTAAACCAGTTCAGCAACTTCCCATTTTCCCACTGTTAGACCAAAAGTCAGAATCCTTGGCATGGACAATGGCCTGGGGACGCCCAAGATTTGTTGCCATCCTGGTCTCCCTTGTTCTGCTCCCCACATCTCTGTGCCAGCCACGCTGGCCTTCCCACAGCCTCAGGAGCGCCCCACGCCATCTCCCACCACACGGTCCTTCCACATGCTGCTGCTTCTGCCTGGAAGGCCCATCCATCACATCCTGCACAAATATATCGGCCCCACTTAATTCTGCACATCTGCAAGGGCTCAGGCCTAAGCTCCACTTCCTTAGGGAGTTTTCTATCCAACGGACTCTACTCCAGTTGAGACCCGTTGCCTTCCTGCCCTGTGTGGTAATGATTGGCTTAGTATTTGTCTCCACTAGAGCAGAAGCTCCATGGAAACGAGAGCCTCATCAATATTGCTCTCCACTCTGTCCAAGGGGCCCAGTACAGTGGCAAACGCATAGATATTGTTTATTCAGCAACAAAATAGGTACTGAATGAGCAAATAATGAATTAATTGGAAAGTGGGAGTTGGAGATCTTGGGTTCTAGTCTCTCTCTCTCTCTCTCCCCCCAGCTCAATGAGCAGTAGAATCAAACTAACTAGATAAGAAGTAGCAGGGGTGAAACTACAGGGTTTGGGTAGTAAGAGCTGCAAAACATAGGAAAGAGAAATTCATAAATATGCAATGGATGCAGGCAACCGAAAGGCCCTCAGCATCGGACATTTCTCTGAATATAGCAGAAATAGATCTAAAATCCGTCAGCGGCTTGGCCCTTGAGCATTTAGGTTTTTGTAGACTACTACACATGTGGGCAAAACCACTTCCAAACTGCTGGGCTACATATAGATTACCACTTTCCTGCGTGCTTTTAACACTTATTTATAGGAGAAAACACTGAGTCAATGGTCCTGAGGGGCCCGTGGCAGGTCACTGAGGTCAGTCTGGCGGCACCATTGGCTCATGTGCGTACCCAGCAAACTCATGTTCTTGCATCCAGCTTTGAAGCTGGTAGGAGACACTAGATAAGGACTCTGTTTTCAAGGGACAACCACCTTGAGCTAGCTTAAGTCTAAAGGGGAAATTTGTATCTCCAGACCCAAGGCCATGTCTTTTAAAGGATCAAAACCAAGCACAAAGCCATCAGGCCTGCTTCCCTTTGGGCATCTCATTCATTCTCTTTGATTTTAGAGAGCTTTAGTGGGGGTAAGACGGGACCCTGCTCCTTCCATTTAAAAGACTTGCCCAGTTTGAATGGGAATCTGAGTCCCGTCCTAAACTCTCAGAACAGGACCCCGACAGACCCAGCAGCGTGAGGGTCCACATGCAGCCCAGTGAACCGTGGCTAGGGTGGGGAGGTGATCATAAGCAAACCACAGAGCTTCTGAGATGCACGCCTGAAAGTTAAGGGGGCTGAGGAGCTGGTGGCAAGCTTGGTAAATGCGCTAAGAGGCTCCTACAGTATGACCTCCATCTTCGGAATGAAGAGTCTGTACTGAATGATTAATAGAATCAGCGGCAGGAGACTCCAAGTGAGGATGACTGCCTTTTCACTACATTTCATCCGGTTTGCTGTACTATAGACAGGGGGTGCATGTACACATGTACTGTGCATGTGCTGTACATAGTATGAGACTGGAAGTCCCTGTGGTAAGAAATTACGTGGTCTGGTGTTCTAACAAATACCAAATATTCTACTGGGGATCAAAAATAAGTAATAGTGACATCATCCCCATGGCTTTTTCACTGCTGACACTAGCATGGAAGTTATTCATTATGGCTTAAGTAATCCCCAATAATGAAAACAAGGCACAATCTTGTTGAAAAACCTACTTGCTTTGCTGCTGGGGAATGTTGTCATGTGAGGAACTGAAGCATAGTGAGAGTGACCCATATAAGAGTTTCCACATGTTGAGAGCAGCCCGCCTTCTCAAGCCTTCCTTTGGTTTTCTATGCCTGTAGATTTGATTTTATGCATCTTGTAGAATTCATGGCCACCTCTATTCTCTTTCCATTGAAGATGTCTCCTGCCACCCCGGTCCTTGACCCAGAGAAACAGCGGTGAAGTATCAGGAGTCTGGAAGAAGTCTGAATTATCAGCAACTGAAAGTTGTGGTGTCAGAACACAGTGAGGCCGGTCGTGAAGCTGAAGCAAAGAGGATGATTTCACACTAGTGTGTGCTGACCATGAGCTCCACCGGTTCACACAGGCCTCTCTTATTCCAACAACAGCCCCTCGAGGTCAGTATTAAGTTATACAGCAGCAATGGGTAACCACGGAGCCATATAATGCACAGATGTGAAGTTGGGACAATTTTTCTTACAGTGATGTGGGGAGCAGATTCATCAACATATATACTAGAGGCAGAATGTTTATGTTCTGCAGAGCAAAAAAGAAAAAATTAATAATTCTTTCAACCATCAAAAGACCAAGAAGGCGTGTTGATTTGCAGGACAGAGGGGCTTCTGGAGAGATGTGCCTGGAGCCAGGGGAGCGATGCTGAAGCCCGAGGGATGCGCGGGGAGGGGCAGGATGTGGTGTGCATTGCCCTGGAATCATGTTCCTAAGCTCATCCAGGAGGAGCCGGGTTTCCTGTGGCAGCCGCCCCTGTGATGACACGAAGGAAAAGGATATGATCAATATCCTCTCTGAAAAGGGTGGGAAAAGGGCACCCTCCCCTGGACTCACAAACGTTTTTTTCTACCTCAGCAAGAGTGAGGTCCCCACAGTTTCTGCGCACATCAGGGCGACAAACGTGGCCACTGTCTGGTTCACCTTTCAACTCCAAGGCGTATCCTGGGACTTACAGAGTAGGTGTCAAAATCGTATTTTAAGACAAATGCTTAATGGCTCCATTTCAGACATTTTCCACAATTCTCCCTCACACCCAAGGCAAGCTTAGTATAGAAAAATCTCCACAGAGAAGTGGAAAGGTGACAGGTTTAGGTTATCTGTGAATGTTTAACTGAAGGACCGTGGATTCATGACTCCTTTGGCTTCACACAGATAATTAAGAACTGAAAGTGCTCTGAACTTTTTTTTTCACCAGCAGCTGATGCTCATTAAACACACAGAAAATTCACAGTAGTATTTGGTCAAGCCCTTTGTTCTTCCTGCTCGGTGTGAATCACGGTCTCTGGGAGGGTTCCCTGCAAACCTGCAGGGTGGTTATGAAGGTGGATGAGCTCTGGGCATACTTTGGTTTTCAACTCTGCTGTCGGATTAGACACCCTCCCAGATGGAACAGCCCCACCTCTGACTATAAATATTATAACCCCAGGGATTTCTAAGGAAATACACATTCAGTGCTGAAGGTCCCAAGTGTGAATTTAGCCTAAGGAATGTGGAACGGCAGCCCCTGCTTTTAAACTTTATAATAAGGGTCCTTCCTGGAAGCGCAGACTCCCAGGCTCAGGCGATGCTTTTTTCCTGGAAAATCAAAGATCTGGAGAGCAGTCGCCGCCAGAGCAGGCTCTTGGAACTCTTTGGCTCTGACTTCCTTTTCTGCAATTCAGCTTCCTGACGCCTGCATGAAGAAGCACAACACGAAAATGGCCATTGTCCCCTTCTAATTGGACAAAAGTCCAGACAGGAATAGGCCTTGAAAAAAGTGAGATTCTGCCCTGTTTTCATCCAGTCCTGACACTAGGATCCTTCTTATAGTACTCAGGTGAAGAAAAAACAAGTCACATATTTTCTTTACCTGGGAATATTGTGAAATAATAAAACTTTAAATAGAGCATTATTAAACCCGCACTTCAGAAAGAAAAAATTGTATTCCTACATTCCAGTTCCAACATACACCCTTCCCATCCGCTCCTACATTCATCGTGTTCCTGAAACTGAGATGCATCTTAGAATCAGAGTTTACATTTCATGTCGTGCTCTTCTCTTGAAAAAAAATCTGTTATTGAGCTGGTTGTCTTCCATCTTACGGCGTCTGAATCGGGGAAATGTGCCACGTGTTTTTCACCATCCAATTAATTTAAACAAAAATATGCTCCATAACTGCAAAAGGTGACTCTAATGAGCTCTGTCACAAGAATTTATTTCTTCCTAGACAAAGGGATTTCTATTCTTATTCAGTTGGTCTTTCGCTTATTTTTGGTCATATTCTTCATGTAGGAACCCCGTGTATTTCTTAGCCCACCTTGATCTTTATTGGACTGTTATATTGCTTTTTCAAGATCTTGTTGCTGTTTGCAAAAAGTCCTTATTCTCTGACTATGACTATGCTCAGCATTCACTTTGAAAAAAAAAAATTAACTAATTTCTCCAGTGATTTGCTCCCCCTAATGCTCTGCAAAATGCCAGCTGCCTGTGGATATTTCTGGAATTGGCTGCTTGAACCCAAAGGCTCTTGACTTTTGCGACAATTTTTCCCATGATCCTGGCTGTGACTGAAGCATTTTGACATGAAGAAGCACAAACTGGCTGGACCTTGAGCTGCAAATGAATTTGGTGGTGGGCAGGACGGAGGGTGTCATGTTACTTTCTGTGTAAGACCACCCACTGTCTCCCTGTGAACTCTTCACTGTCCCCCACCCACTGGGCTGTACAGCTGCTCTGGAGATGTTGTTCTTGAGTAATTTTCCTTCAAGTAGACTAGCCACTCAACAACAACGCACGCTTTTTGTTTTTTGAGACAGAGTCTCACTCTATCGCCAGGCTGGAGTGCAGTGGCGCGATCGCGGCTCACTGTAACCTCTGCCTCCCTGGTTCGAGTTACTCTCCTGCCTCAGTCTCCCGAGTAGCTGGAAGTACAGGTCCGTGCCACCACATCTAGCTAATTTTTGTACTTTTATTAGAGGCAGGGTTTCACCACGTTGGCCAGGATGGTCTAGATCTCTTGACCTCATGATCCACCTGCCTCGGCTTCCCAAAGTGCTGGGAACAACACACACTTTAAGATTACCACCTTGCATCCACCACTGTGTCAGGCACGATGGGGACAAGCAGGACAACCCTTGGCATAAAAAGATTTTATTTTGATTTTCAGGTGTAAAGGCTCTGAGCTCATGAGCCTTTATTCCGCAAAGACAAGTTACACGCACAGGAGTTCTCAGGGCATAACAGAAAAATAATGCAAGAAAGCATGGTTCTCCTAAGAGTAATTCACGCCCTGTCTTGTGTTAACCCAGATTCCTTTATCAGGACCCTGCACTCATCCCTAATTACTGGGCATGTGGGCTGCTAACACTTCACAGCTGCATACTTTTCTGAAGAACTGCCTTTGGCCAATGGTTTCCACCTGTCCTGAAGTATCAGGCAGCGTACACATCCAGTGGTATCTGATACAGGAATACAAAAGGCTGGTCCCTTGCCTGGATGTGGGATACACCTGTAGTGCTGTCATGCTCCCTGTAGGGTCAGGCTGAGATCAGACTCCAGGCAACGCCACATTTTCACCTGTCCCTTCCCCCACCCCACCTCATTTCTTCCCTGTCTTTTCTCCTAAAATGCTCTTTTAGTAAACAATTTAGAATAATTTTTACCTTGGGCTTCACTTCTACAAAAATTAACCTATGAAAAATGTTTTATCTCTTTAAGAAATTTAAAAAAAAACACAAAGAAAGGAGGGAAGACATGTAAGATTGCCCTTCATGAAGGCCTTTTTCCAGGCCTTGCTATAGAAAAGAAGCCACAATACCACCCCTGAGAGAGCTTCCTGCCTTCAGCAACACCACCCCAGTCTCTTTAGAAAAACCTTTCAGTAGCATCCCTCTAGAGCAAACACCACACACCATGGACCCCAAATAGCTGCCAAGAACTGGAACACGGGCAGCAGTGGCTGTCCTTCCTCTGGAAGGGGGACTCAGACCCCTGACCCATGTCCAGAGTGGGAAGTAAACTCAGGTTGCGTTTAATAGAAGGAGCATCTAAGGGGCTCATGCAGAGGGGAAAGGCCTTCACGAGTCAGGTGTTCAGTGACTCTGGAGTTAGATGAGAATCTTAGCGTTCTATGAGGGAAGTCACTGCAAAATGATTTTCATGGAATTCCAGAAACTCATGTCAAAAAGTAGCAAGAGGAGATCCTTTCTTGCACTGTAGTATGTGTAGGGATAAAATATACATTTTGAAATGAGACAGACTGACCACAGATAGAGTGAATAAGGGGGTTACAGAGGGCTAAATCCACCCTCAAGGCACACCAGGCTTAAAGCCAGAAAGCAGGGGATGATATTCCAACTCTGGTGACACAAGAGGCCTTTAGGCAGGTGTTGGAAATCATGGGACACAGTTAAGCCAGAAAGAAAAGAATCCCACAGTGTATGGATTTGAGCTGACTTGGTGGCCATGGCTGGGCTGGGCTGCCTCAGGCTCCTCTGTGTGAATTTACATTTCAAGGTATGACACTTGATCTCAAAACAGTGCAAAACACATGAGAGCAAGCTGTGTGCATAAATTGGTTCCAGTGCACAAAACAAATTAAATACAGATAGAAACATATTTCTTTTAAATAGAACTGTCCTCCCAAGTTATAAAAATACAGTCATTTAATTCCTGACACTATGTTTCAGGACTCGTCACTGTAAGAACAACCAGACCCATCTTTGTCATTCTTTGTTTCTCCTCCATTCCTTTCTCAACAAAGGATGAACAAGGAAAGATAAGAAAAAAGCGAAAAGACTGAATGACCGTGGAACTGAGAGGCATCAGACGGAGATGATGGGTGGATGGAAGGATGAATTCATACGTGAGAAGACAGAGAAAAAGGGGAAATGGGGAGGCATACATTTATTTATAGATGGAGAATAAAAATAGCAATTTTGTCTCCATAGAAAAAACGTTTCTGAGAATGAAGTCAACACCGGAGAAAAATAACAAAGACGAGAGAGGGACAGATGCCTGAAGACTCGCGTGAACTACTGGATCCACTGTAATATAGTAGGAACAAGAGTAAGCTAAAAATCAGTTTCAGAGTTTGCTTGGGAAGCAGGAGAACCTGTGAGTGGCCAATGTGCCTACCTGAGTATGTTCACTTAAACATTTCTTCCCAGGCCAATAAATTTCATTTCCCAATGTCTTAGTTCCTCACATGTCAAATGTGTTGGGGGGATTAATTTAATATTTGAAATGTCATATGATTCTTTTTTTTAATTATTATACTTTAAGTTCTAGGGTACATGTACAGACCATGCAGGATTGTTACATAGGTATACACATGCCATGGTGGTTTGCTGCCTCCATCCCCCCGTCATCTACGTTAGGTATTTCTCCTAATGTTATTCCTCCCCAATCTCCCCAACCCCTGCTATTCCTCCCCTAGCCCTCCCACACCCCAACAGACCCCAGTGTGTGATGTTCCCCTTCCTGTGACCATGTGTTCTCATTGTTCAACACCCACTTATGAGTGAGAACATGTGATATTTGGTTTTCTGTTCTTGTGTCAGTTTGCTGAGAATGATAGTTTTCAGCTTCATCCATGTCCCTGCAAGCAACATGAACTCATCCTTTTTTATGGCTGCATAGTATTCCATGGTGTATATGTGCTACATTTTCTTTATCCAGTCTACCTTTGATAGGCATTTGGATTAGTTCCAAGTCTTTGCTATTGTAAACAGTGCTGCAGCGAACATATGTGTGCATGTGTCTTTATAATAGAACGATTTATAATCCTTTGGGTATATACCCAGTAATAGGATTGCTGGGTCAAATGGTGTTTCTATTTCTAGATCCTTGAGGAATCACCACACTGTCTTCCACAATGGTTGGGCTAATTTACACTCCCACCAACAGTGTAAAAGTGTTCCTATTTCTCCAAATCCTCTCCAGCATCTGGTGTCTCCAGATTTTTTAATGATCACCATTCTAACTGGCATGAGATGGTTTCTCAATGTGTTTTGATTTGCATTTCTCTAATGATCAGTGATGATGAGAATTTTTTCATATATTTGTTGGCTGCATAAATGTCTTCTTTTGAAAAGTGTCTGTTCATATCCTTCACACACTTTTCGATGGGGTTGTTTGTTGTTTTCTTGTAAATTTGTTTAAGTTTTTTGTAGATTCTGATATTATCCCTTTGTCAGATGGGTAGATTGCAAAAATTTTTTCCCATTCTGTTGGTTGCTGGTTCACTCTAATGATAGTTTCTTTTGCTGTGCAGAAGCTCTTAAGTTTAATTAAATCCCATTTGTCTATTTTGTCTTTTGTTGCCATTGCTTTTGGTGTTTTAGCCATGAAGTCCTTGCCTATGCCTATGTCCTGAATGGTTTTGCCTAGGTTTTCTTCTAGGATTTTTATGGTGTTAGGTCTTATGTTTAAGTCTTTAATCCATCTGGAGTTAATTTTAGTGTAAGGTGTCAGGAAGGTGTCCAGTTTCAACTTTCTGCACATGGCTAGCCAGTTTTCCCAACACCATTTATTAAACAGGGAATCCTTTCCCCATTGCTTGTTTTTGTCAGGTTTGTCAAAGATCAGATGGTTGTAGATGTGAGCATTACTTCCAAGGCCTCTGTTCTGAAATGTCATTTAATTCTTTTAAATAAAGTTTTACTCACTGTTCTTTCATTACTCTTTCAAAATTTAGGTTTCAGATTCCATTTAATTTTATTCTATGTTGGCACAATCCATAATAAATTATCTTAAATTGTCACCTTTCACTGCTCATTAGTTTACCTGTATTTATTAAAGATTTTATTATACAAAAAATGTAATGATTTTATGATGGTGAATACTGTTGAAGTTTTCTTCATTTTGTTTCTTATATTAAAAAAAAATCCAACTGGGTGCAGTGGCTCACTTCTTTAATCCCAGCACTTTGGGAGGCTGAGGTGAGTAGATCATTTGAGGTCAGGAGTTCGAGACCAGCCTGGCCAACATGGTGAAATTCCACCTCTACTAAAAATACAAAAATTAGCCAGGCGTGTTGGTGGGTGTCTATAGTCCCAGCTACTCGGGAGGCTGAGGCTGGAGAATCACTTGAACACAGGAGGTGGAGGTTGCAGTGAGCTGAGAACATGCCACTGCACTCCCACCTGGGTGACAAAGTGAGACTCCATCTCAAAAAATAAAATGAAACCCATCTAATCTGATGGCATATTAAAAGCTTGGAAGTCATCATTTCTGTCCTCACAAAAGGAAAAAGCTAAAGAAATTGAAAATCAACTCTCTTCAAGATTCAACAGAGATTAATGTCACAGGGCAAATGCTGCCCCCGAAACTGTAGAGGCAATCAAATACAGAGAATCATAGCTTACTGGGAGAAGAGAGTGCTGCTGCAGCCAGTGACTCATAGGAAAACTTAAAGGGTAATAGACTAATTGCTGAAGTCTGAGTGTTTTCTCCCGGAAACCCAGGCTTATGGGGACCCACATTTTCATGAGTTTAATCCCCAGGAATTTTGTCACATTCTTAGAGTGAAGATCAGAGAATATTTTCTTCCTAATTCCATTGGGAGATGGGAAAAGTTACCATTTGGAAATATGCTCAGAGTATTCTGTTCTCCATAATGAAGACCTGCCCTCAAAATACACAAAGCAAAACAAACACTTTTATCAGAGTCTTTCTCAACATGGATTAAAGGCAATATCCAGCTCTAGCCTCTTCTAATCTCACTGTTCTATCTAAGAGGTTGGGGGAGCGGAGAAGCATTTGTGCAGGTCACAACTCAGAGGCACAGATCCACTAAAAGACTGAGATCTAATCACAGAATTACAGAATGCTTCCTCTCACCACACAATTTACCACCACCTCAACAGGGCTCCAGGGAATAACAGAAGATAACAGCTGAAAGCACTGTTAATGTCAAATCTAATTTTTTTTTTAAAGTCTCTGGGGAAACTGAAAGACAACAAGGAATACCCAAAAAATGACACCAGGGGATATTTACCCTCTGACACCTACAACTGAAGCAGATAAAAGATGCAGTAACTTCTAGTCAGAAGAATTTAAAAACATCACACTCGAGGCCTATTTATTTGTTTCTTTTAGTTAATATATTATTTTTGGTTTCAACAAAAAATTTACAAGCATAATAAAAGACACACAAAAAAAAATTAAAAACCCAGTCTGAAGAGAAAAACCAAGCATCAGAACCAGACCCAGATACAGCAGAGATTTTGGAATTATTAGAGCAGGAATCAAAAATAGCTATGATAATATACTAAGGGCTCTCATTAAAAAAAAAGTCAGTGTACAAGAACAAACAGGTAATGTAGGCAGAGAGACAAAAATGCTAAAAAAGATTAAAATAAAATGCTAGAAATGAAAAACACTGTAACAGAAATGAAGAATGCCTTTGGTGAATACATCAGTAGACTGGGTGTGGCTGACAAAATAATCTGTAAGCCTGAACACATGTTACTAGAAAACTTCTCAAACTAAAAAGGAAGGGAAAAAATAATAAAAGAAAAATGAATGGAATATTCAAGAACCATGAAACAATTTCAAAAGACGTAACATATGTGTAATGGGAACAATGGAGGAAGAAAAATGAAAGAAAGAATGAAGAGAAGAAATATTTGAAGTAATAATGGCTGAGAATTTTACAAAACTAATTACAGACACTGACTACAAATCCAGGAAGCTGAGAGAACATCAAGCAGGCCAAATACCAATAAAATCGATACTTAGATGTATCATAATCAAACTGCATAAAATCAGAGACAAAAAGAAAACCTTGAAAGAAGCCAGGTGGGGGGGGGGGACCACATTACCTATAAAGAAACAAGAAAAATAATTATATCTGATTTCTTTTAAGAAACAATTCAAAGGCCGGGCGCGGTGGCTCACGCCTGTAATCCCAGCACTTTGGGAGGCTGAGGCGGATGGATCACAAGGTCAAGAGATCGAGACCATCCTGACCAACATAGTGAAACCCCGTCTCTACTAAAATATAAAAATTAGCTGGGTGTGGTGGTGCGCATATTTAGTCCCAGCTACTCAGGAGGCTGAGGCAGGAGAATTGCCTGAACCTGGGAGGCGGAGGTTGCAGTGAGCCGAGATCGAGTCACTGTACTCCAGCCTGGCACTCTGGTGACAGAGCAAGACTCTGTCTCAAAAAAAAAAAAAAAAAAAAAAAAAAAGGAAAGAAACAATTCAAATAAAAAGAAAATGGAGGAAATATTGAAAGTCTTGGGAAAAAAAACCACACACACACACACACCAACCTAGAATTCTGTATCCAGTAAAATTATCCTTCAGAAGTGAAGGAGAAATAGACTTTGTCAGACAAGCAAACACTAAAAGAATCTATCATGTAAGTTGACCTTGAATCCTGGGATTTTGTTATACAGTTCACAAATAATATTTTGTGAAAAGGCTTATGTATTTTATCTCTACACCCACAGAAAATGTGACTTACTGTATCAGTCAACGTGTTCCTCAGAATCTGAGCACTAAATTTTATTTATTTATTCTTCTTCTTTTTTTTTTCTCTTAAAGTTTCAGGATACATGTGCAGAACATGTAGGTTTATTACATAGGTGTACATGGGCCATGGTGGTTTGCTGCACCTATAAACCCGTCATCTAGGTTTTAAGACCCACACACATCAGGTATTTGTCCTAACGCTGTCCCTCCCCTTGCCTCCCACCCCACAACAGGCCCTGGTGTGTGCTGTTCCCCTCCTTGGGTCCATCCGTTCTCATTGCTCAACTCTCACTTATGGGTGAGAACATCAGTGTTTGTTTTTTTGTTCCTGTGTTAGTTTGCAGAGGATAATGACTTCCAACTTCAACCATGTCCCTGCAAAGGACATGATCTCATTCGTTTTTATGACTGCATAGTGTTTCATGGTATATATGTACCACATTTTCTTTATCCAGTCTATCACTGATGGACATTTGGGTTGGTTCCATGTCTTTGCTATTGTAAATAGTGCTGCAATAATCAAATGTGTGCATGTGTTTTTACAGTAGAATGATTTATACTCTTTCAGGTATATACCCAATAATAGGATTGCTGGGTCAAATGGTATTTCTGGTTCTAGATCCTTGAGGAATTGTCACACTGTCTTCTATAATGGTTGAACTAATTTACTTTCCCACCAAAAGTGTAAAAGTGTTCTATTTCTCCACAGCCTCACCAGCATCTATTGTTTCTGGACTTTTTAATAATCACCATTCTGACTTGTGTGAGATGGTTTCTCCTCGTGGTTTTCATTTGCATTTCTCTAATGATCAGTGATGATGAGCTTTCTTTCATATGTTTGTTGGCCACATAAATGTCTTTTTTTAAGAAGTGTCTGTTCATATCCTTTGCTCACTTTTTGATGGTGTTGTTTTTTTTTCTTGTAAATTTGTTTAAGTTCCTTGTAGATTCAGGATATTAGCCCTTTGTCAGATGGGTAGATTGCAAAAATTTTCTCCCATTCTTTAGATTGTCTATTCATGTTGATGCTAGTTTCTTTTGCTAGCACTGAATTTTAAATGCTGACCTACTTATTATTGCTTTATACTGGGTTCGACGTGGACAGTGTCTTACACAAATATGTTCCAGAAATCACCACTCTTCTCTTCTCCCATCACTCCACCCATGCCTACACCTGCCCTGAGTGGCTGCAGTTATCAGCAATGTGAGAAGTAGGAAATCTAATTATAGCCATCAAAAAAAAAGTGAAGTTAAGTGAAGCTAAAGCAGTGAAGTTATAGTCCACCCTGCACTGTGGCTTTGGTGGTACAAGAGAACTCAAAGCTGACACTACTTTTATGTATGTATATCTCAGTTTAAAACAGCAGAAATTATCACTACGGGAGTGTTGAAGGGGAAGTGTGAAAATGTCTAAGCTTACCCCTAGCCCCCAAGAAGTTCCATATTTTGGTACAAAACGTGAGCTGATGAGCATTGACTTCAATCATGCACAGTGTCATTGCTGCTCTGTGCAATGCCCCCTCTTATTTCTATTGATTGATTGATTCATTCATTTGTTGTTTTGCACTTTCTTCTTATAATCACTATTATTCTCCTTTCCCAAAAGGAATACATGCTAATATTTGTAATAAATGTCCTTGTATATGTCTATATCATTGAACAAGAAGGGCTTTTTTCTTTTAGAGTAGTTTTTGACTTCTAGAAAAGTTGTGAAGATAGTACAGAGAGTTCCCATATACCCCTCACCCTGTTTGCTCTATTACTGACATCTTACCTTAATAGGACATATGTGTCACACTAATCAATCAATACTAGTGTATCATTATTCATTAAACTGCATACCTTTTATTCAAATTTCTTTAGTTTCTCCTTAATGTTCTTTTGCTGTCCCAGGATCCCATCCAGGACACCATGTTATATTTAACCATCATCTCTCCTTTGCCTTCTCTGCTCTGCTACAGTTTCTCAGACTTTCCTTGTTCTTGTTGACCTTGACATTGAGGAGTACTGATCATGAATTTTGTAGAATGCCTCTCATTCTGGGTTTGTCTGCTGTTTTTCTCATGATTAGACAGGGGTTGTGAGTCTGTGGGGAGACGACAGAGCTGAAGCGCTATTCTCAACCATCACACAAGGGTGCATGTCATGAATATGACTTATCAGGATGATGTTACAAATACAAGCACAAGAATACAAAGAAGAAAATTTGCATTTCTAGACTAGAGTCTAGAAGTTGGCCACAAGACTAGAGTTGATATTTAGATACTTATTTCTGTCAATACCCATTCCATGTTCTTTTGTCTTCAGTCAGCATTTCAGTGGCCTTTGTAGTGACCCAAACTTTCATTCCTAAAGAGTCTGAGTGATTACTATTTCTGGCTAATTTGACTGCAGAAATCTGTTTGCTTTTATTACTAAATATGGGAGTTCTAGGAGATTTCTCAGAAAATCCCCTGGGTTCCAGACATAGTCCTCACCACAAAGAAGCAGCAACCTTATTTCTATTGATAACCAGGACCTACATCAGGACCAAAAAAAGGAACCACTAGTTTGCCCATCGTTTCAGTGGCTACATTAATGGTTCCAATTCAAGACCAGGGCCATTGTGTCTTCTGGTTGAATTAACCCTCTTTCTTTAGACCCTTAAAATAGCAGAGCTGAATTTTCTGGAGTGAAGCAAGAATTCTATGAGTAGATCATTAGTAGTAATAGAGAGGTTCCATTCCTGCTGCCATCCCTTGGCTCCTAAATGTGAATTTCAGCTATGAGAGAACCCATACTATATATTGGTCACTGGTCTATTCTGTAGGATAACCCACCAGCCCTCAAGGTTTTTGTCACATGGCTGTTGCATTAATGGAGTCTCAAACAGGTTATTTCAGCATTCTTTCAGGACAACTTTTTAGGGTGATGTGGTACATGGCAATAATGATGCCCAATCAATCTGTTTTCTTTCTTTCTTTTCTTTTTTCTTTTTTTGAGACGGAGTCTCACTCTGTTGTGCAGGGTGCAGGATGGAGTGCAGTGGCATGATCTCGGCTCACTGCAAACTCTACCTCAAGGGTTCAAGTGATTCTCCTGTCTCAGCTTCCCTGGTAGCTGAGATTACAGGCACATGCCACCATGCCTCACTAATTTTTGTATTTTTAGTAGAGATGAGGTTTCACCATGTTGGCCAGGCTGGTCTCAAGCTCCTGACCTCAAGTGATCCACCTGCCTTGGCCTCTCAAAGTGCTGTAATTACGGGTGTGGACCACTGCTCCTGGCCTGGACCTGTATTCTTGTAAAAGAGATTCCCGGGTCAGAAGCAACACAAAATGGTATCCAATGGCAGTAATAAGATATTGTATAAATTCACAGATACTGACGCTGGAAAAAGCTTCATAATCAAAGAAGAAAAATCCGCATCCAGGATAAATGTCTATTTCTAGTAAGGAAACATCACTGACCCGCCACATTGGAAAGAATTATGTATCAGTTAGGGTCCCAGCAGGAAACCGGTGGCATCCACAAGGGTTAATTAAGGAAAATTTAATAATGGGCTATTTACAAGGATATGATTCAAGGTGTAGAAAACTCATAAAGGTTGGTTCAGCTGGGGAGATGTTACGTGCTTTGGCCTGGGGTTGGGGAGCAGCAAGGAGCAGCTACAGAGCTGGAGCACCTGCTTATAGGAGTGGCACACCCCATGGGAGTGCTGGCTTTAGATAGAGGCAACCTTTCAGGGAGAGATCTGGGGAGTGAAATCCTCTGCTCCACTCTGCTCTTGTCCTCAGCCCTCCTTCTCGTGTTCACCGTTAATCAAAGCCACCTAGAAGTCTGAGGATGAGAGAGCCTTCTGAGTAGTCCCCGTAGGCTCCACAGGTCCGCCTTTGGGGGCACGAGCATGTCAGAGAAAGCAGAAGCCGAGTGGTGAGTGGTGAGTGGAGCTGGAGGTCTCCATAGAAATCCTCTACTCCACCCTTTTCACTGGGCAGCCTCCATCCCCTCCTTTCTCCAGATGAAAGTCCCAAACAGAAAAGACACACAAATTTCCATCAGCTGCTTATCATGCAGGAGATGTTAGTAAGGTCACCCTCCTTTCTCAAGACTTAACAATTAGCTCTCACCAATACTTTTCATATAATATTCCAAGGGGGTTGGATAGAAGAAGTAATAATTGGCATAAATCACAGCTACTCTAGTAACCCCTTTTGTAGCTGGACATGAGGCCAGGGCTGATGGCAAAGGAAACTGTGTTCAGTCAACCTAGCTGCAATAGAGATCTGACTACAAGAGGGAAGAAAGACTTGAATGTATATATTGGAAGTGTGGTTTTCTTCACCCATATTAGGAGTGTGCAAGTGGAAGATGCAGTTATTAGGAAGACAGGATCAGAAAACCCAAGGTAGAACACTTGCCCTTCTCCGAGGAATGACTGGTTTCATCAGAATACCAAAAAGTACCATGAAACAAAATTATTTCCAAAGGGAACCTACACATTGACCAACTTGCTAGGACTGCTGGGAGAGTGGTGCATGGGAACAGAGGGTGGACATTTCACTCAGGTAGGGGGAGATATTACCTTGGTCAGAACTCAGAGACAAGGGGCAACTTCATCAAGACCAAATTAAAACACTGAGTCATGTTTAGTTTGCAGCTGGTTGTAACCCAGTCCGTTGACCCTAAAATGAGACCTGGGAATGAAAAGTAGAGAGTCTGGAATGTTATGTTCAAAAGTCACCCTTCCATCGTCCCTCATTGTCCCCATTCTCTGATCCACTTTTTTGACAAGTAATGGCTTTGTCTCAGGAGGGAGGCAGCCTGATCCTAACTGATCCATCACATTCAGAAGCAGAGTCCTACCTAGAGTTAGGGCTCTTTCCAATCAGCCTGGAGACCTCATCACCAGGATTTGTCACTGGGATAGGACAATAGCAAAGACATGTCTTGAGGACAGAACTCATATAGTCAGGATTAAAAGTGAGGTTGGTGGAATGTCTGATCAGTCCACAGACGGGTATCAGTGTCTTTCAAAAATGGCTTGGAGGCAATTAGGGCATCCTTTTCTCTTGTGATTACCAGATACCTGTGATCACCAGAAGGCTGAATAAAATATGTTTATCTGATGTAGACATACTAAAGGCTAGGGACTTTTGCAGAGAAAGCCCTGGCCAGATGATGATCTGATTCAGAAAATGCATACCCGCTCCACTTAGACCAAGTAAAATACAGGGATATTTCAAGTCTAAAACTCTGTCTTTCACCTAAGGAGATAAAATCTGACCAGGTTCTGTCCACCTTCTGTTTTTAAAGCCAGTCAAAGAGGTAGGGACAGAAAGAAACCAAATATCCACAGAAAGAGTCAGGAAGAAAAAATCTTAGAGACACGTTGGTGACACCAGCCAAGTCTGAGTAGCCAGCACCACTGTGGAGATAGCAGGTCAGATGGGAGCTGCCATGGAAGCTTCCAGATTCAGGTAGCAGCACAGGAGAACCCCTTCCCAAGCCTGTATTCATTGTCTATAGCTGCTATCACCAGTTAACACAAACTCAAGGGCTTAAAACCACACAAATTACATTCTATCATTCATAAATTCAAAAAGAGTCTTGCTGAGCTTAAATCAAGATAATGGCAGGACTGCATTTCTTTCTCAAGACTCCCAGAGAGAATCCTTCTCGTTGGTATTTCCAGCCTCCCAAGGTCACCGTCTTTCTTGGCTGGTCACCCTTTTCTACCTCCAGAGCCAGCGACAATGGGCTATGTTCTTACATTGCATCATTCCACCTTTTCTCCTCTTCTTTCTCTTCCACATTTAAAAACGCCTTGTGATTACATGGGGCTCTCCTGGCTTATGCAAGTTAATCTCCATATTTCAAGGTTGGTTGGTTTGGAAGCTGATTTTGCTTGCTTAGTTTTTCTTGCCATACCATATAACACACTATGGGTTCTAGGGACGGTGTTGTAGACATCTTGGGGGTGGATAGAAACCATTATTCTACTTACCGCAAATTCACTTAAGAAGCAATAGGTGAACCAGCAGCCGAACCTCAACACAGGAATCCACCTGGATCTTCAGTCATGAAGAAGAAAAGGCTATCTCACTCAAGAAAGCAGGAAAGCGGCAGGAGAGCTGAGTTCTCCCTGAGCCCTACCACAGCAGGGTCACACCAAGCCAACCCACATTTTATTCTTCCCAGAGCATCAAGTAGGTCCTCAAGTGAAGTGCCTATGAAAACATAAGAGGTTGGAACTCAAGGTACTAGAAGTGGGTCACAAGTGACAGATCTGTTCTTGACAATAAATGACAGAGAGCTGAGCCACTGCCTAAGGTAAAGGCAGGACAGGCTGGGTCAGTTTGGCTTAAGAAGCAAAACCCACCTAACCATGCCTCCGTGGTCATCTGTAAGGGAGAGCGCAGGGATGATAAGAAGGGAGATGGCATGTAGGGTGGGCACAGAAGCAGGAGCTGGGGAATGCAGGGCTGATGGAGGCAGCTTCCATCCCTCAGTTGGGGAATGCGGGGCTGATGGAGGCAGCTTCCATTCCTCAGCTGGGGAATGCAGGGCTGATGGAGGAAGCTTCCATTCCTCAGTTGGGGAATGCAGGGCTGATGGAGACAGCTTCCATTCCTCTGTTGTTTTCTTAGATTGCTTCCCCTAGAAGCCGTCCGTGAAGCAAAGATTTGAGAATAAGATTTTAGGAGAGGTGGTACCAGCAGCTACTGCTGCAGGAGGGGCGTATGACATGGAAGGGAAAGCAGCCAATGTACTGTGCCTTCGTTGTCCCGACAGGGGGTGAGAGAAGCTGGGGTACTTATCTATCAGCTTTTACTTATCGTTGAAGTCTCTCCCGAGGCATTAACCTCCCATCACTTTTGGCCTGCCCTGCATGTGGGCTGAGCATGTCTCCCTCGCCAGAGGAAGCCTAGGGCAGGGAGCAACAGGCACGAATGGTAACGAGGGATCTGAGCACAGCATCAGCAGCATCCGCTCCAAGGATGGAGGAAGGAATGATGGGAAATCCCCGGGGTAGGGAGGGTTATAAACGAGAAGACTCAGAGGTTCCAGATGGAAGGCTCAGGTCTGTCCAAGGGATCTTTTCAGAGTTCTAGCCCAGTATGGCGAGCAGCATGCAGACATGAATACCTAACTACTCTTCATATTTGCCTCCCATATGCAGATACCACAGAAAGACGAAGGCTGAACAAAGGCGGGCAGTAATTGGGCATAGTAATTAATCTTCTAGGGTGGTGTGTATAAAGTCCTCCCAACCAAATGGGGTCCGAGAGTTTGATTTTGACAGCTCCTCGGTAATGGACAGTGGAAGGAAAAGGATACACGGAAAAGAATACTTCGGGGATGGGATTTAAGTTGTCTTCAGACTGTGAGCAACACAGGACAGAAGAGAATAACATTTTCTCCAGAGAAATCTAAGCCATGTTCATTGTCTAATATCAAACACATGCAAAAACACACTGAACAGAGGTTAATTAAGAGTATAATATCTGAATCCTACAGACCTATAAATCCCCCATTGTCATGGTCCAGAAGGAATACAGCCAGCACAAAGTCAATAAAAATGCTTAAGAAGATAAGTACATTTCCACTTGAATTGAGGACATCTTGGACTGCTTGCTAAGGAATAGTAGCTTTAAGTAAAGGACTGGCAGAGTGTCCTTAGCTGGTTAGAACAAAGACACAATTTGCTTTCATTTCCCTGTTGGCTTTTATCAATTTACAAAGAGGCCTTGAGGCGAAGGAAAAGGTTAATGAGGATGTGAAACACATAGCGGCATTTGTTTATTTAGATGGGATAATTATTTTCACAGTACAAGAATAGAAGCAAGGTCTTTTGGATATCTGGTCCCCTCAGGAGAACAGTTTGATGTTGTCCTCAGACATGTGTCAAGTTCCCTACACCTTTGTTAGTGGACACCAAGGTCCCAGCCTGGAGACAGCATCTACCTTGGAACTCTCCATGATCAACAATAGCCATGAACCACCAACTGCAGCAAACTCAAAAAGAAAAAAAAATTGCTTCGGGCTTTCTAAAGGTTTTTAGGATATTCCTAGATTACTGGACTCACAATATCTTAAAGCAGGGTTAAATTTGCAAGACTGAGCCCTTCCAAAAAGAAAGGAAAAGACCACAGGATAAAGGATATTTATTATCCTCACTGGCCTCAATCCATTAATTATAAAGAATGTTAAAATATCTTAGGGAGTTTCATGCGAGGTTTGCAGAGAAATAATTCCAGATTGGTAAGCCACCCAACTGTTTAAAGCAGACTTTTCAAATGCTTAATTCTTTTTCAAACAATTTTATTAAGTTCAGGGGTACATGTGTAGGTTTGTTACATAAGTAAACACGTGCCATGGGAGTTTTTATACAGATTATTTTATTACCCAGGTATTAAGCTTAGTAGCTGTAGTTATTTTCCTCACTGACAGGGTGTGTTGTTCCCCTCTCTGTATCCATTTGTTCTCATCATTTAGCTTCCACTTATAAGGGAGAACGTGCTGTGTTTGATTTTCTGTTCCAACCCTAGTTTGCTAAGGATGATGGCCTCCAGCTTCATCCATGTCCCTGCAAAGAATATAATATTATTCTTTTTTTTCTTTTCCTGAGACAGAGTCTTACCCTGTTGCCCAGGCTGGAGTGCAGTGGTGCAATCTCAGCTCACTGCAACCTCTGCCTCCCCGGGTTCAAGCGATTCTCCTGCCTCGGCCTCCCAAGTACCTGGGATCACAGGCACCCACCACCACCCCCAGCTAATTTTTGTATTTTTAGTAGAGACAAAGTTTCACCACGTTGGCCAGACTGGTCTTGAACTCCTGACCTCAGGTGATCCAACCAGCTTGGCCTCCCAAAGTGCTGGGAATACAGGCGTGAGCCACTGCACCTGGCAGATATTGTTCCTTTTTTATGGCTGCATAGTATATCATGGTGTATATGTACCACGTTTTCTTCATCCAGTCTATCACTTACGGGTATTTACGTTGATCCATGTTGTTGTTATTGTGAACAGTGCAATAAACATATGCATGCATGTGTCTTTATAATAGAATGACTTACATTTCTTTGGGTATATACCTAGTAATGAGATTGGTGGGTCTAATGGTATTTCTGTCTTTAGGTCTTCGAGGAATGGCTGCACAATGGTTGAACTAAATTACACTCCCACCAACTGTGTAAAAGCATTCCTTTTTCTCTGCAATCTCACCAGCATGTGTTGTTTGACTGTTTGATAATAGCCATTCTGACTGCAGTGAGATGGTATCTCATTGTGGTTTTGATTTGCATTTCTGTAATGATTAGTAATGTTGAGCTTTTTTTATTCATATGATTTTTGGCCATATGTATGCCTTCTTTTGAAAAGTGACTGTTCATGTCCTTTGCCCACTTTTTAATAGGATTGTTTTTTTTTCCTGTAAATTTGTTTAAGTTCCTTATAGATGCTGGATATTAGACCATAGTCAGATGCATAGCTTGCAAAATTTTTCTCCCATTCTGTGGGTTGTCTGTTTACCCTGTTGATAGTTTCTTTTGCTGTGCAGAAGCTCTTTAGCTTGATTAGGTCCCATTTATCAATTTTTGCTTTTGTTGCAATTGTTTTTGGCTCCTTCATCATAAAACCTTTACTCATGCCTATGTCCTGAATGGTACTGCCTAGGCTGTCTCCCAGGATTTTTATAGTTTTTGGTTTTACATTTAAGTCTTTAATCCATCTTGAGTTAATTTTTATATATGATGTAAGAAAGAGATCCAGTTTCAATTTTCTGCATGTGACTAGACAGCACCATTTGTTGAATAAGGAATTCTGTTCTCATTGCTTGTTTTTGTCAGATTTGTTGAAGATCATATAGTTGTAGGTGTGTGGTCTTATTTCTGGGTTCTCTATTCCATTCCATTGATGTATGTGTCTGTTCTTGTATCAGTACCATGATGTCGGTTATTATAGCCCTGTAGCATAGTTTGAAGTCAGGCAGTGTGATGCCTCCAGTTTTGTTATTTTTGCTTAGGATTACCTTGGCTATTTGGGCTCTTTTTTGATTTCATATGAATTTCAAATTAGTCTTTTCTAGTTCTGTGAAGAATGTCAATCATCGTTTAATAGGAATAGCATTGAATCTATAAATTGCTTTGGGCAGTTATGGCCATTTAAGGAATACTGATTCTTCCTATCCATGAGCATAGAATATTTTTCCATTTGTGGCCGGGCGCGGTGGCTCAAGCCTGTAATCCCAGCACTTTGGGAGGCCGAGGCGGGTGGATCACCAGGTCAAGAGATTGAGACCATCCTGGTCAACATGGTGAAACCCCGTCTCTACTAATACAAAAAATTAGCTGGGCACGGTGGTGCGTGCCTGTAATCCCAGCTACTCAGGAGGCTGAGGCAGGAGAATTGCCTGAACCCAAAAGGCAGAGGTTGCGGTGAGCCGAGATCGCGCCATTGCACTCCAGCCTGGGTAACAAGAGTGAAACTCCGCCTCAAAAAAAAAAAAAAAAAAAAAAAAAAGAATATTTTTCCATTTGTTTGTGCCATACTTTGAACAGTGGTTTATAGTTCTCCTTGTTCTTTCTCTTTCATCTCCCTGGTTAGCTGTATTCCCAAGTATTTTATTCTTTTTGTGGCAATTGTGAATGGGATGATGTTCCTGATTTGGCTCTCAACTTAACTGTTGTTGGTGTATAGGAATGCTACGAATTTTTGCACATTGATTTCATATCCCGAGACTTTGCCGAAGGTGCTTATATGATTAAGAAGATTTTGGGCTGAGACAATGGGGTTTTCTATATATAGAATCATCTAGATGTAGACTCACGCCATCTGCAGTTTGTCTTCCTTTCTTCCTGTTTGGATGCCCTTTATTTCTCTCTTGCCTGATTTCCCTGGCCAGGCCAGAACTTCCAACACTGTGTTGAATAGGAGTGGTGAGAGAGGGCATTTTTGTCTTGTGTCAGTTTTCAAGGGGAACACTTCCAGATTTTGCTCTCTCAGCGTGATGTTGGCTGTGGGTTTCTCATGCATGGCTCTTATTATTTTGAGGTATGTTCCTTCAATACTTAGTTTATTGAGAGTTTTAACATGAAGTGATGTTGAATATTGTTGAAAGCCTTTTCTGTATCTATTGAGAATATCATGTAGTTTCTGTCTTTAGTTCTGTTTATATGATGAATCACAATTATTGATTTGTATATGTTGAACCAACCTTGCATCCTGGGAATGAAGCCTACGTGATCATTGTGGGTAAGTTTTTTGATGTGTTCCTGGATTCAGTTTGCCAGTATTTTGTTGAGGATTTTTTCACCAATGTTCATCAGGGATATTGACCTGAAGTTTTCTTTATTTGTTGTGTCTCTGCCAGGTTTTGGTATCTGAATGTTGCTGGCCTTGTAGAATGAGTTCAGGAGGAGTCCCTCTTTTTCATCTCTTTGGAATAGTTTCAGTTACAAATGGTACCAGCTCTTCTTTTACATCTGGTAGAATTCAGCTGTGAAACCATCTTGTCCTTCGCTTTTTTTTGGTTGGTAGGCTATTTATTATTTAAGAACTTGTTATTTATTTTTACTTTAAAAGCCAGGTATATTTTTAAAAGATCATGCTAATAATAAGTAAATTACATGGTAAGAAAACATCAAAATAAAGTAGATAAATAAAAAGGCACACTCAAGAAATTCAAGAGCAGCAAGGACAGTTTCTAATGTTGGAAGAAAGAGAAAGAGACATTAAAATTATTTTTTCAAGTGGAGGTTTCTGTCCGTTGAAGTAGTTAGCATTGGCTTATTTTCTCCTGTATCCAAAGCAGGCTTTTCCTGCATTGGTTTCTGGGGAGGTGTTCAGTCTTCCACTCTGTACAGGTGATACATGAAGGTGATGGCCACTGCTGAGATGGCAGGGATCACCTAGTTGGTCCACCAACTGGGACTAAAATCAACAGTAATGATAAGAGTTTCTGAAAGCTTGTTTAACTTAAGTTTATCATCTGGATGAGCTCCTCAATGATGTATGTTTTGGACAATTCCTGGCATTTGTAGAGTGCCTGACATCCTCAAAGTTTTCTGTAGCGTCACCTCCAGCTTGTTCCATTAAGACTTCTTCCCCACCAGGATGCTTGGGGATTCAATTCTTTCCTGGTTCAGTCTTTGGGAGGGTGTGTGTGTTGAGGAATTAATCCATTTCTTCTAGGTTTCCTAATTTATGTACATAGAGGTGTTTATAATATTTTCTGATGACTGTGTTACTCTGGGGTCAGTGGTAATAATTCCCCATACTGTATCTGTGTTTATTTAAATGTTCTCTTTTATTCTTTATTAGTCCAGCTAGTGGTCAATCTATTTTATTCATATTTTTTTTCAAAAAACCAGCTCTCGGATTCATTCATTTTTGAATGGTTTTGTTGTTGTTGTTGTTATCTTCTTCAGTTTCACTCTGAGCTTGGCTATTTCTTGTCTTCTGCTAGCTCTGGGGTTTGTTATCTCTTGGTTCTCTAGTTCTTTTAGTTGTGATATTAGGGTGTCGATTTGAGAACTTTCTAGATTTTTGATGTGGGGATTTTAGTGCTATAAATTTCCCCATTAACCCTGCCTTAGCTGCATCCCAGAGATTCTAGTGTTGTATCATTGTTCTCATTTATCTCAAAGATCTTCTTGATTTCTGCCTTCATTTCATTCTTTACCCAGAAGTCATTCAGGAGCAGGTTACTCAATTTCTATGTAATTGTATGGTTTTGAGTTAATTTCTTAGTCTTGATTTCCAATTTGATTGTGCTGTGGTCCAAGAGACTATTTGTTATCATTTCAGTTCTTTTGCATTTGCTGAGGAGTGTTGCATTTTCAATTATGTGATCAGTTTTAGAGTAAGTGCCATGTGGCGATGAGAAGAATATATTTCTGTTGATTTGGGGTGGAGAGTTCTGTAGATATCTATAAGGTCCAGTTGATCCAGAGCTGAGTTTAGGTCCTGAATATTCTGTCTAGATGATCTGTCTAATATTGGTAGTGAGCTGTTAAAGTCTCCCACTATTATTGTGTGGGAGTCTAAGTCTTTTGAAGGTCTCCAAGAACTTGCTTTATGAATCTGGGTGCTCCTGTGTTGAATGCATACATATTTAGGATAGTTAGCTCTTCTTGTTCAATAGAACCCTTTACCATCATGTAATGCCTTTCTTTGTCTTTTTTGATCTTTGTGTGTTTTAAAGTCTGTTTCGTCAGAAAATAGGATTGCAACCTCTGTAAGGTAGATTTTCTTATAAAATCCTTCAGCAAAGTGGAAAAAGCTCACAAGGCAGCTAGTTTTTAGGAACTCAGGTTAGTCCAGGGTGAGGCTTCTGAGCAGATGTCCAGGGCCTTGGGAGGCTGTTTTTGACACTTGATGGCTTTGCTACAGTTTTCATTATCTGTGGAAACCAGCTTTGTGGATCTAGAAAGAGATAATGGCAACCAAATGCAAAAACCAGGATTGATCTAAACAAGAGGCTTGTGCCATCTCGGTACGGTCAACCAGTATTAAGAGAATGTGCTAGGTGCCTCTTGTGTTACGATTGACCTTGTGTTCCCCAGTGCTGAGCCAGATGCTCCAGTCACTGGTGAGTGGTTGTAATGGCTGACCAGGTGTTCAGTGGTACTTGGAGATCAAGTCATATCTCAACAACAAAGTCAGTCACCCTATTTGTGGACAGACCCATTTGCAGATTGCTGAGACAACTTCGCCAGCAGAGGTGGAGGCAATTTGGGAGTCTAGTGAACATGAGTGTATGGTCAAGCATCAGGAGGCATCCCACCATTTTCTCCCCCAGTTGATCTCACTCAGTTCTGGGGAAATCTACCTTCCTTAGAGCTTGGGCTGACTCTGAGCTAGAAGAGGTGATTAAAAAGAAGAATGGAGGGTTCTTGGCTAAAATGTCCAGGACTGTCTCCAAGCATTTAAAATTTCACCTTATCATTAGGGCCAACTAGAAAACTTACGAAACATTTATCGTACCATGTGTTGCCAGGTCCAGCATGAGAGCAGCAGAATTAATTGTGTTGTTCCAAAGGAGCATTCCTCAAAGTCATCTGCTGTCAGCTGGTAGTGAGGATTTAAGAGTCGATCAAGGTTTCTGCCAATGGTTGACTTAACTCATCTGGAATAATATGTGCATAAATGCTGGATAAATGTTTTAAAACATACTTTTAAATGCATGGCAGCTCTTACCGGAAGATAAGGGAAATACTCTGGTGCCAAGAATTATCAAAAGCAAGAATCCCAGGAGATAAACAAATGCAAAAGCTGTCAGCTGACTTGGAAAGTCTGCCTTTCACAGGAGGCCTGCGCTTTGTTTTAACAGCAGCAAGTGTTGGCATGGCTCCTGCAGATGGAGAACTAAGCAGGGAAAGTTGTATTTCCAGATATCAAAATATTATAAAGGTATGGTCATAAGAGTGAGGCTTCAGCATAGAAAGAGAGAAAAAATATCAAGCAATGGAACATAAGGAAAACCTAAGATTCAGATCCACAGAAACAGGATGGGGCAATTGAATATCTAAGCAGAGAGCAAGCATACACACTTGCTTCACACCATCCACCTTAGTGGATTACAGGCTTCAAAGCAAATGTTGCATGTTTAGAAGTACATAGGAGAGTGTATCCTTAGGAGTTCAGGGGCAGCAAAGATTTTTTTCAAGAAAATATAAAAAATAGGCCGGGCGTGGTGGCTCACACCTGTAATCCCAGCACTTTGGAGGCCGAGGCGGACGGATCCCAAGATCAAGAGATCAAGACCATCCTGGCCAACATGGTGAAACCCCATCTCTACTGAAAAATGCAAAAATTAGCTGGGTGTGGTGGCACACACCTGTAGTCCCAGCTACTCGGGAGGCTGAGGCAGGAGAATTGCTTGAACCCAGGAGGCAGAGATTGCAGTGAGCTGAGATTGTGCCAGTGCACTCCAGCCTGGCGCCTGGCAACAGAACAAGACTCTGTCTCCAAAAAAAAAAAAAGAAAGAAAATATAAAAAGTATAAACCACAAGGAAAACAGTGATGCATTTAGGTGTGTTAAAACTGAGAACTTCTCTTGATGAACAGAAAGTGGAAAAACGTGTGCCACACAGATCAGTGAGAACAGATTGAGAGAGAGAGAGGAGAGAGAGGGAGAGAGAGAGTGAGGGTGCCCACGAGCTTCTCAGATCAATATCAACAATAAAAGCTTCAACGGAGAAAAGCAGCAAAAGATAAGGACTAGCATTTCACAGATAAGAAAATACAGTGGCCAAAAAACATTGAAAATGCACAACCTCATTAGTTGCTAGAGAAACACAAGAGTAAATTTCATCGCACACACACTTGTTGGCAAAAGTTAAGAGATCTGATCACACCCAGTGCCTGGCAAGGCTATGGAGCAACATGAAACAGTTATAAATTACTGGTTGAAGTACAAATCATGAAAATGTGGCATTATCTAGGAAGTTTAAGCTGCACATACCCTTCCATAAAGCAATTTTCAGACCTAGTGGTATATGCTGGAGACTTTGGTCCATTTACTCTGTGAAATGTGTCTAAGAATCTTCACCACAGTGTTTTTCTTACAGCAAAAACCCTGGAAAGAACTCAAATGTCTATTGATAATAAAAGGACAATTTTTCAGGGCTTTGGCTACTTTTAGGGGTCAGGCAGTGATGGGACCCTTGTGGAATATCTGGGAACGAGTGATCTGTTTCTTAAACTAGGGGGTGAGCATGTGGATTTCTATTTTATTTCTGTACTTTATGATACAGATGTGCATGCTGTGATTATATATCAAATACACCACAGTTTAAAAGTCATTTGAAAAGATCTGTCATTGGGTGGGGGCAGAGATCAGGAGACCAAAAGTCAGAGACAGTTAGCCCAGTGCCAGGCTTGGAGGGCTGTCTTCCACTTACAATGGCCCACACAGGCAGCACAACGCCACCTTCCCACTGAAGTTACAGAACTGAACTCCTGAAGCCCAGCTAGATCCTTGCACGGACTGCTCATATCATACCCTGTCTACAAGCCCGTTTCACCTGGGGTCAAAAAGCCCCAGGCACTTCTTAGCTCAGTAGCTTTTTTACCTAGAATGCTCAGGTCACCCATAAGGTGTTGAGGATTTAGAGGAATACTTTAGCCGGCTGGAATCCAGAAATCCAAGATTGTTCTCTATCACCTTCATGGATCCTACTGCTTAAGTTCTTTCTCTGAAAGTTTCTCTGCTCAGAGGGCTGGAGACATTCCCGCTGGGCAGACAGGTTGCTGGAGTTGCACGGCTCCAAACCCTCCTGCATTAACATTTCTGAGAGCACCTCCACAGCCTCCAGGGAGTACCCAGATCCTGCACCCGGCCTCCCCTGTCTGGTTCTCAGGGAGCCAGAGGACACCGTCCACTAGTGTCCACACTCACACTTGCTTTACTCTCTGTCCCAAGTCATCCTTGGGGGAAAGGCTGAGGACAGAGGACCCCTGTCATCTTCATAGTGGAGGTTCATAGAGATTGCAAATAGCTTCTTTGGTAGAGACAAAAAGACTTACCAGGAAGAAAAAAATGTGATAGGGTGACATTGGTGTGTTTTCTCCTGATCCTGCAATCGATTTTTTTTCTTCCACCCCAAGCGTCTCCTCATTTTCCCTCCATCTCTAACACACACACAGACAGACATACGCACACATGCATCAATAGCTATGCACAGTTCAAAGAGCCAGACATAATTCACTCACACTGCAGAGAAAAAACAAGTTTCTTGACTCAAATTTTTTCACCCTGAGCTAAAAAATCATTAAGCTTGAGCATTTAAGAATGTCCCAGTATCTTCATGTCTACACCATCTGAATTCTTAAAGAGTTTATGGCCCCCGAAAGCCTGGCTACCACACTTCTCCCGCCTGTCTCACTGCCCTGCACCTCCATCGGGACCTCAGCCACTTTGAACGATTTTTCTTTCAGTCACGCTTTCTCTTGCCGCAGAGTCTCTCACAGATAAATCCTCCAAAGCAAGGCCTACAACACTCTCCTCTCGCCCTAAGCCTTTAAACATTCCCACTCCTCATCCCTGCAACCCAACACCATGCAGCTTTGGTTTCTTTTTAACTTTGCTTTGTCCTCAGCCCACCTCTCCCTACACATTAAAAAATCATTTGGCCAAAGCCCATGAAATCCAAAGTGCCCAGACCAAGTGACTCCCATAAACAAAGACCTGCTACAACATGCTGTCTTCTGAGCTCTAGGTGGCCACTCGTGTTGTGACCCTGCATGACTCCAAGGGGTGGCTGCTGGCTTTCAAGGCTGCCAAGTACGAGAAGTGGGATGATTGCAACCTGTCACTTTGCCAGATGAGAAGCTAAGCCACCACTTCCTCATTGTTTTCCATCCAGGCCAACTTGCCAGAACTCCCTGGGACCTAGGATAAAAGAGATGGACAGTCAGGCTTCCACAAAATGAGTTAGAAGGAGACCTCAGAGCACGCAGCACCAACTACAAGCTATTCCCATTGCGTTTAAGTTGGCTCTGAGATGCCACCATATCCTCCAATTTTATACTCTCATGATTGGCACCTGTTGGAATGTGTAAGTTCGACGCTTCTCTGGAAAGACTGACATTGAGGTGGAAATAACAATAAGAACTATAGGAGCCATATCTTGAGAAATGGCAGTTTCTCTCTGCAGAGATTGCCACTAGCTTCCCCTACTCACTCCTCACCTTTATGCAACAAAGCAAAACAAATAAATAAAACATGCTAAAGAATCACCTTTTGCCTGGTGGCTCATGCCTGTAATTCCAGCACTTTGGGGAGCCAAGGCAGGAGGATCACTTGAGGACAGGAGTTCAAGACCAGCCTGTGCAACACAGTGAGAGCTTGTCTGTACAAAAAATAAAAATAAAAAAATAGCCAGGTGTGGCGGTGTGCACCTGTACTTCCTAACTACCTGGGAAGGCTGAGGCAGGAGGATAGCTTGAGCCCAGGAGTTTGAGGCTGCAGCAAGCCTTAATTGTGCCATTGCACTCCAGCGTTGGCAACAGAGCAAGAACCTTGTCTCTCTTTAAAAAAAAAAAAAAAAAAAAAAAATGGCTTTTCTGAGCTTCCATGTTTAAAGTATCTACATTGGTTTGCAGCAGGAACAGACAAGAAGTTTCAGAAACTTCAGGGAGCTCATCTCTTGTCAGGCAGTCCTGGGAGTTAGAGCCCTTTCCTGCTAGACCCATACCTGTAACACTCACCTGTGAATCCTTGTTTTACCTTCTAGGGCTGCACAAAACCCAGAGACACCTTTTGCACAAGACCACACTTCTGATGACTAGACTTTTCGTAGCTCCCATGAATATTAGCTTTTCTGAGAACAACAGTTTCTGTTTCTTTGGTCATTCTCTGTGTGAATTGCTTCTTAGATTGCTCATCAGTTTATTTTGTCAACATGTCTCTCAAAAGGTGCCACCCGTCCTTGCCCTGACTTTCAATACCACCTGAGCAAGAGAAACCATTTGGTCAAGTACTTTCCCTAGGGGGGAATCATCTTCCCTGCTAAAATCTGCAGTCACGTTAGCAGCTGCAGAGCAGCCTCTGTGAAGCTCGTGGTCTGCTCAAGTCTAAAGACCCTTCCACACCTGCATTCGCCGTCCCTCTGCTTGTGCAATTGATTTCAGACTTTAAAAATGGAGTGTTGGATGTCATCGTTTGTGTTTGAACTCTTTTTCTGGTGCAGGAAAATCATTATAAGCTTTTAGTCTACCTTTATATTTTCTTTTTTACCACTGGGGAAACTTTTGGGAAAATGAGTATCTCAAAATACTAAAAGCATTAATGCAAACCCAAACAGCCCTGCAGTCTAGGCATTATTATACAGCTATGGAAACAAAGGGCAGAGTAATAAAAAAGGCACTTTTGTTCTCCTTCCTTTCATTCTACTAAAGGAAATCCTGTATAGAATGGATACGGATTCCTCTATATCAAAACAGATGACAACGATACAGCCTCAAGCGATGACAGTGGAAGCTGGTGGGTAGACACCTGACCCTCTTCTTCCCTCAAAGAGACCACCCATGTCCTGCGCCATCTTCCTTAGTATCCTGAGTTCCCATAGTCATAACTCAAGCAATGGTGCTCCCTATCTCTTCCCTGTCCTTTTCCCCACACCCATCCCAGTGTTTCCTGGGATTACCTCCCAAATAAGCCACATTCATCCACATCTTCATTTTGGGGTTTGCCTCTAGGCAAACCCAGTCTAAGACAATGAAGTCTTAGATTCTTAAATGAATATAGAGGGAAAAGGAGTGATAAACAGCAATGAATGCCGGAACACTCCAAAAAGATGGATTTCTGAATTCTAACACCTACAACTGTATGTTAAACCAATTACACAGAGAAAATTCTTCTTTTGAATCATGACACTTGGTTTAACTTAGTAGAAAGTTTGAATTACAGAATTTGTCTGACAATGCAGCTCTGCTGCTCTTGGATATATGCAATTTCTAGGCCTTCATGCATCACACAGAGCAGTAACCCACCACAGGCACATTTGGGAGTGGCTAAGAACCATCTGTGAACAGCAGACTATCTACAGGCAATGCATCTCCAAGCCTGAAAGCTGGTTGCTCTCTGATGTCATTTGTGTGCCCTCATTAAATTATTCAACACACTTCTCACTTAGTTAAATTCAGTACGGTTCTTGATATAGTTTGGATACTTGTTCCTGCCCAAAGCTCATGTTGAATTGTAATCCCCAGTGCTGGAGGTGGGATCTGGTAGAAGGGGTTTGAATCATGGGGGCATATTCCTCATGACTTGGTGCTGTCTTCATGATAGTTCTTGCAAGATCTGGTTATTTAAAAAGTGTGGCACCTCCCCGCCTGCCCTCCTGCTCCTGTTTCTGCCATGTGAAGTGCCTGCTCCCCTTCACCTTCCTCCATGATGGTAAGTGTTCTGAGGTCTCTCTAGAAGCTGACCAGATGCCAACACCATGCTTGCTGTACAGCCTGTGGGACTGTGGGCCAATTAAACTTCTTTTCTTTATAAATTACTCAGCCTCAGGTATTTCTTTATGGCAGTGCAAGTATGGCCTAACACAGCCCTCTGCCGAAACATCAAAAATTTAATTGTGGTGTCTGAATTATGGCTGCTTTTTGGTGTCTGAACCAAGGCCCACGTGGAAATACTAAATTTGGGTCGAGTCTGTAGGTTTCCATTGGGACCATACTTAGCATTCACTGCTGATGAAGCCGAGGCCCACAGTGGCTTCAGCACTCCTGCCAGGGTTGGGTTGACCAGCATGGTCATGGCGGTGCAGACGGGAGCAGCATTCCTCACGTAATCTGGACAGAAGTCAACTGGCTGCTTCTTGGTGTTGGCAGAAATCTTAATTGCAGAGCTGCATGTCTTCCCTGCCCTCCATGTCTACCAGCACCGAATCACAGGCTCCCCCTACAGCATCCTCCTTCCTGAACAGCATAGAGTCCCCTAGACAGTCTACAATTCTATAACTCCCGACTCCAGCCTCCTCTCTTAAGCAGTTTGATTTTTTTTGGATATTCTTAAATGGGTGATGATGGCTTTGAAATCATTCTCATTACCCAGGCCTCTTCAACTTTGAGTTAAGCATGAATCTGAAAATATCCTGGTGGGTAACAGTATTCCTTGGCCTTTGAATTTTAACCTAACTTAAACCAGATGCACTAGGGAAAAAACAGATAAAGATAAAAAATAAGAAAGAAAGAATTGCATGACATTTCTTTTAATTATTGAAATGTAAAGTTCACATACAGGAGTAAGTTTGAGGTGAGGTCTTTTTCTTTATAATTAGGACTAGTTGGTCATCTGTAAAAGACATGTGTGTCTCAAAAGTTGAACAATCTTGGTTTTAGATGCACTAGAAGCCTCTAGAACAGATATTTGGTGGACAAGGTGATATGACCTTTTTTTAAGAAGAGAAGTCCAATGAGCTTCCTTTGTAACTAAATGTCATCAATCCAGGCTTTCAAAATAATAAAGGTAACTATTAACCAAGCTTTAAAACAGATTAATAATGCCCAAAGTGGCTTCCCCTTTTCATGCCCTGGCCTCATAAGTTCACAGAAATCCCCAGCACTGGAGATGCCACCTCATGACTGGCTGCAGTGACATTGGCGTCCCTGCACTCCTCCACTCTCCAACGTCCTTCGAGGCTCCCCTGAGTAGGTGAGGGACAACCACCCTCATCTACTCCACTCTGACTTGCCAGTGTGCTTAAGAATGTTCAACTTTGCTTTAGAAAATAAGAGAAATCATTAAATAAGGGTGACAGATAAATCTAAGTGCAGAAGCAGGTGGCCTGCAAGTCACAAAGACTTTAGTGGCTCAAGCTGAGCATGTGTGTGCTACTGAGTGTGGACAGAAAAGCATGGGAGTGCCAGAGACATAACCAACATTTATGAGATCTGAAACTGAACCCAGCCACACACTGGTGACAGACATTCTGGCTCCATGTGTCCATCACCCAAAACACACAGACAAAAGTCATGACTAGTCGCAGGTCACCGGGAGATACAGCTGCTGGTCAGACACACAGGTCTTTCATTTCCTGAGCCCCTCTCTGGTCCTTATCCCTCCCTATCAGTAGGAAAAAGAACCAGAAAACATAGGATTACAGTGACGAGGTCTACTCAGCCCACTGGTGCTCTATCTGGAGTGTGAAACTAACCCCATCTCTTTTCTGATACTTCTCACTGTGTTTTAAAAATCCACTCTGTTTTATGACCTCTGGGGCAGCTGCCTCAAAGTTACTTGAAGGTTATCATTGCATTAAAATAATTTCCCACAGGAGAGAGGTGGTTGGCTTGTCCCAGGGCACACAGCCTGTTAGAAACCTGCCCTGCCCCATGGCTCAGATAGTAACTAAAGGGCATGAAGCCTGAGTCAGAACTCAAGTCAGAGATGAAAGGCGCTGAGGCTCCATCCTCTATCCCTCCATGATCTCACTTCATGAATGCTCGTGATATAATGTGAAGTGAAAGAAAAGGAAAATAATAGCTTGTAGAGACAATACAACTAATATAAACTGTTTCCATTAGAGATAAGTAATCATATTTACGTGTGCATTTGCATACTTACTGAGTAAATGCTAGTGTGTCAGACTGGATGTTAGACAAGTAATTTTTCCTGTAAATATTGACAGCATGCATTGTTCTAAGTAGATATGTATTAATATATGTATAAACACTGGAAGATGCTGGAAACAAGCACATGAAAATGGTAACAGTGAGTCATAGGATTATTGATAATGTTTGGTTTCTTATCCATTTTTAAAATACTTTTAGGAATTTCTAAAAGTCAACAGGAATTGTTTTATAATTGAACAAAAATTATCATGCTACTCCAAATGTGCCCACAACACAGATCTTTACAGGAGTTCTAAAGCAGGGAAAGGGCCAAACTTACAACACAGGGAGGTTTGATCCTTTAAAATCATAATTACAATTAGGTAGGAGGAATCAGCAAAAGAGATTGATCATACAGTATGATGGTTATAGTTGGTGGTGATATACAGCAGTCTTAAAAAACACAAAGAGTCGATGTTAAGTATTCTTACCCCCTCAAATAATGCATTTGTTAATTGTCTAATCATTCCACAATGTAGATACACTTCAAAACATCGTATTATGCACAATGAATACATACAATTTTATTTTTCAATTAAAAAAATCAAATGACAGCCTCCAGCCATCCTTAGAAGGCCCCATTCAGTATGGCAGGCATTCATCCCAAGATGCATCACTCCCATCACCTGCTGACCCACACCCAACAACCTCCCGTTTCTTCTAGTCTCTACACTTCAGTCAGTACTAGATCCCTAGGCTAAGATATACAAAGATTGATGCTGCGTTTGTCATAGGCCTCCTTTTATTTGAATAGTGCTAAAAATACTACAAACTCAGCCACGATGTGGCAGCACCAGGACACATACCTACAGTTAGTCCCTTGCCCGTCAGTTCCATGGCAACTCGGTTTTGTGTGATCCACTCATGCCAAAGATGGCAGGTGGGCTGTTGTCAGGGTCTGTTGATGGGGAAGGAGTAGCATCATGATGCCCCACATCCCTCCACACGTTCTCATGTAGCTTCACTTACTGCTCACTTATCCCCTCTAAATGTAGTGGCTTAAAACAATAACAATTACTTTACTCTCTCATAGTTTCTGTGGATCTGGAACTTAGAAAGAGCTGGGCAGGCGGTTCTGGCTCAGAGTCTCTTGGCTGGAGTTGGAACAGATTGGGGGATTAGAAGGCTAGAGTGGCTGAGGGCTGGCTGGACAGCATTGTCACTTTACGTGGTTTCAGGACTGCTCCATGTGGTTTCCCAGCATGGGATGATGTGGGCTTCCTTCCAGCATGGCAGACTCAGGGAGGTCAGACTGCTTATGTGGCATTGCAGGGCTCCACTCATGAGGGTTCCAGCAGAAAGGTAGAAGCTGAGTTGGTTTTTAATGACCTGGTCTTGGAAGTCAATAAAATCACCTCTGTCATACTCTTATGGCCAGCATAGTCACAAAAGCCCTCTCAATTCCAAGTACCAAGGAAGACCTAGACTTCACCTCTCAATGGAATGAGTGTCAATGTCACTTTGAAGAAAGAACATGAGTGATAGAGATACTGTTGGGGCCCCATGTGAGAAACACACTCTGCCACACAGGTGCTGTGTCCCCATCAAACAATCAAACGTGCCTTTTGTCTACTCCTACTCATTCTTGGAGAGCCAGCTGCTTAGATATTCAGTCTAAGAATATGGGCAGACACTTCTCAAAAGAAGATGTACCCATAGGCAATGAGCATGAAGAAAAGCTCCACATCACTAATTACTAGAGAAATGCAAATTAAAACCACAATGAGATAACATCCCATACCAGTCAGAATGACTACTATTAAAAAGTCAAGAAATAACAAGTGATGGCGAGGTTGTGAAGAAAAGGGAATGCTTACACACTGTTGGTGGGAATGTAAGGTAGTTTAGTCATTGTGGAAAGCAGTGTGGCAATTTCTCAAAGAATGTAAAACAGAATTATCATTTGACCCAGCAATACCATTAATGGGTATATAATATACCCAAAGGAATATGAATTGTTCTATCATAAAGACACATGCACATATACGTTCATTGCAGCACTATACACAACAGCAAAGACATGAAATCAAACTAAATGATCATCAATGGCAGACTGAATAAAGAAAATGTGGCACACCATGGAATACTACAGAGCTATGAAAAAGAATGAGATCATGTCCACTGCTGTCATATGGATGCAGCTGGAGGCCATTATCCTAAGTGAAGTAACATAGGAACAGAAAAACCAAATACAGCATGTTCTCATTTGTTAGTGGGAGTTAAACATGGAGTACACATGGACACAAAGAAGGGAACAACAGACACTGGGGCTAGGGCTACTTGAGGGTAGAGGGTGGGAAGAGGGTGAATATTGAAAAACTACCTATTGGGTACTTGTGATCATTATCTGGGTGACAAAATAATCTCTATATCAAACCCCTGTGATATACAATTTACCCATGTAACAATCCTGCACAGGTACTCCAAACCTAAAAGCTGGAAAGAAAAATAAACAAGTAAATAACTGAGCCAGAAGGCCATGTCTTTGTCAAATAGAAGTGATTATCTTTGTCTAATACTTTTTAACAGCTTCATTGAGGTATGAACGATATATAAAATCTGCATGTACTTAATGAATACAATTTGGTGAGTTTGGGCAAATGCAGACACCTGTGAAACCATCACCACAGACAAGGGTTCCTATTACTTAATACACTTTTTTCTTCCTCTCTTATATAAAAGAATATTTTTTTAAATTTTGTTTTTGCCTATGTTCTTGATATAAGAGAAACATTTTTTCTTTTTTTGCCAAAAGTACACTAATTCTGTTTTCAACGTTCTAAAGGA
Organism: Aotus nancymaae; assembly: GCF_030222135.1. Taxonomy (NCBI): domain Eukaryota; kingdom Metazoa; phylum Chordata; class Mammalia; order Primates; family Aotidae; genus Aotus; species Aotus nancymaae. The sequence continues at coordinate 2,930,580 of NW_026988412.1, read as the reverse complement.
TGATAAGACATCAATCTTGGGTCTGTCAGGCTGTAATTGCCTTAACTATCTAATTCATTGCAGTGTAAAACCATTTTTTTGGCATTTCTTCTCTTTTCTTGATTTTTAAAACAATGTTTTGGTTGCTAAGACTGCCCCCACACACTCCCATAAGAAAGTTAGGAAGATCGGTTGTCTTAGATTAAATAAAATAAAATAAAATAAATGGGAGCAGGAAAAGAAAGAAAACCCAAGCTTTCTTACAAAACTGAATTTTTCTCTAAAGCAGAATTTCAAATTTTGCAAATGTGTGGTCAGCACTCAAGACACAGGCCAGGATGCAAGTTGGACAGTTTGAGATGGCCTTAAGTAAGACAACACGAAACCCTCATCTGTTTTCTCTTTGATGTTGGACTTACTTCATCTTTCTGTTGTCTCCTAAAATAATTTAGGATTGAAAGGAAACAAAGATCTCCTTCAGTAACCTGCTTTTCCTTTTATGTGTATCAGAAGCAGCAGTGCCTGGCAGAACTTTCTGCTATAAGCTATAAACATTGATTTCTCAGCCACTGTAAAAACTAAAGAATTGTTTCTTGTTTGAAATTTGGAATATCTGTGTTCAGATAAAATAATTTGCATGAGAACAACAGGATTTTTCTTTTTTGAGACAGAGTCTTGCTCTGTTGCCCGGGCTGGAGTGCAGTGGCACAATCTCGACTCATTGCAACCTCCGCTCCCTGGGTTCAAGCTATTCTCCTGCCTCGGCCTCCTGAGCAGCTGGGATTACAGGCATGTGCCGCCACACCCAGCTAATTTTTGTATTCTTACTAGAGACAGGGTTTCACCATGTTGGCCAGGCTGGTCTCAAACTCTTGACCTTGTGATCTGCCTGCCTCGACTTCCCAAAGCGTTGGGATTACAGGCATGAGCCACTGTGCCTAATCTAAGGAAAGACTGTGGAACTGGCTTCATTCTCCACTCCTCCCACTCACTCAGTATATTCCCCTGTCTTTAATGGTGGGGGGTATCTCACTCTAGCTAACTGGGCTTCCTGATTAATTGCACACTGTAAGTGAAACTATATTAAACACTCTTTAGAATCAAAACTCAGCTGAAGAAGATTTAATTATTCCTTAATGATCCAGAAATATTCATAATTAAGATCAACAATTATACAAATGGCTTTCAAAAACATTGGGTTATTTGAATGGATGACTCAGGTTCTGATGAATTATTTCCAGCTGAAGTAGCTTTGGAAAACCATAGAGAACATATTGTCCTGATTTAGGGAGCCTGAAGAATAGGCTCAAAGGACACAGAGACCAGAGAGGGCACCTTACCACTCGCAGAGAGGAGCTGGACTGCTGGATTCCCAGCAAAAATATGCTCCATGAGAAATGGAAGTACAACCTTCTGGTCCTCCCCCATCCCCAGTGGACACACACTTGTAAGTGAGGGCGGTTTCGGAAACTCAAGGAGCATTCTGACCCTGCGGTATGCATGAGGCTAAAGCAGCCCAGGAAGCCATCTTGCCTAGACCCAGGATAGAGACCAATAAACCCAGGCCAGCTGCCACCCATCACCAGCAGCGATGCATGAGACAGGTGATGAGAGTGCGGCACCCAAGATCTCAACAGACTCCACCAGATCTCGCAGTCTGAGTCAAGGACATTCCTCAATTCAGAGCTGTGGACCTGGTGCGAAGCCCATTTGCCCAGCCGTTGCAGGGAGTCGTGCTACCAGAGCCCTAGAGCCTGACCTCACGCCAGGGCCTTCCTTCCAGGCTTGCGTGAGTGGGTGGGAAGGGTGGAATCAACAGTATCATGAGTAAACGCTGACTAATTTCCTTTTCTGCTGAGGCCCTTTTAGAAATGTTCCTTCACTCTTACCATGAATAAGATGGTGATTGCAAGTGATTATAGTGCTTTATTCGTTCACAAAATTTGAGAGATTTTTGTCGAAATCTGGACACACCCATAAGAGTGTGCCACACTTGAGACCCTTGTTCTTTATACATGTGGCTATTGGAAAAGATTAAGACCAGCATGTCTACTAGGTCCAGCATGATTTTTTAAAACTCCATTTTGAGCGAAGATGATATTCAGGAATGGAAACTTACATCTGCTCCGCCAAGAAACCATGTTCTCTAAGAGTGAGAGAAGAGAGATGTTGCGTGCGCTTACCTCATACTTCGTTCTTATTCCATCATCCCCTCCTCTCTGGGTTTTGTTCGCTATCCACAGTTGCGGACTTTTGGCTCTGAAGATTTTACTAGTAAGCTTTCTGTAGTAGACACCACTGAAGCCCCACTGCTGTCTACCAGGCCAGTGTTGCTCAACTTGCTCCCTGAACCAGCAGCACATCAACGTCTCCTGGGAACCCGTGCGAAGTGCAGACTCTTGGCCCCTCCCCAAACCTCTTGGATAATATTTTGAAATACAGGCCATGCCGTCTGTGTGTTCACCAGCTCTGCAGATGACTCAGCTTCTCACTCAGACTGAGAGCGGCAGCCCAGGATGCTCACCCTCCCACCTGCTCCACCGCTTCCTGCTGCAGGCCCATGGGGCTCCGTCGAGGGCTTGCTTAGGTGTGCCCACCTCTGAGATGTGCCCAGACCACTGACCTCAGCTGCGAACCAGGTCAGAGGTGCTGAAGAGTTAGTGCCTGGGGGAGCAGCTCTCAAGCAGAGAGGGACAGGACTTGGAAAATAAAAATGCAGCTTCCTCACACATGAGATGGGACAATTCTGAAGCATGTTCCACCTGGTTCCTCAGAGGTCCCTGTCAGGACTGAGCCCCAGTTATCACAGATGTGGTCTGCTCATTCATGCACCCGGAATTGCCTTTGCCTGTCTCACTGCCCCACTCCCGCACGGGTGCTTCCTGGGATCCTCTCCCAAATAAGCTGCTTGTTCCCACCTGCTTCAGGCTCTAAGCCAATACAAGAAAGATGTTGTACTATGAATGAAAATTAGTAGATATTCTTAGTGCCATTCCAGTATCACCATGTTTAATTTCCGGAGCAGCCCTGTAAGGCAGAAATGACTGAACGGTGGGGGAGTATGCCACAAGCAGCAGAGTCCTCGACAGTGGAGATGGAATCTCTACCCCTTTTTGAGCTGATGGGAAATTTTTTTTTTTTTTTTTTTTTTGAGACGGAGTTTCGCTTTTGTTACCCAGGCTGGAGTGCAATGGCGCGATCTCGGCTCACCGCAACCTCCACCTCCTGGGTTCAGGCAATTCTCCTGCCTCAGCCTCCTGAGTAGCTGGGATTACAGGCGTGCACCACCATGCCCAGCTAATTTTTTGTATTTTTAGTAGAGACGGGGTTTCACCATGTTGACCGGGATGGTCTCGATCTCTTGACCTCATGATCCACCCACCTCGGCCTCCCAAAGTGCTGGGATTACAGGAGTGAGCCACCACGCCCGGCCCTGGGAAACTTGTGTGGATACTTCTACTTTGCGACCTTGGCCAAAGTGATAAGATCCCTGAGGAATCGCCACACTGTCTTCCATAATGGTTGAACTAATTTACACTCCCACCAACAGTGTCAAAACGTTTCTATTTCTCTTGTAATGTGAATTTTTAAATAAATATTTCTCCCCTGCCAGTGAAAGTTTCTTGAGGTGAGATAGAGATTGTCTCCATATTTATCTCTTCCTTTATCCCGAGACCGAGCACAATGTCTGACACCAGTGATCATTTTGAATAAATAAGTCACATTAAACATATTCTTCTGTATTCTTCTATTGTCTAAGATGGAAGTTTTTTAAACAATAGGAATGTCTTTGCATCATGACAGCTGAGCTCATCCTAAGCTCTGATACTAGTGACTAAGGATGCATTTGGGGCAGTTAATTTTTAGAACAGTATACAGTACTGCAAAAATTACAATGCAGGCCAGGCAAATGTAGGTCATGAGTGTGACTTCATCAGGAAATCAGAGGACACAAATCGGGGACCAAGAAACGCCATGAAGGGCAACTAATATATTTCACCTGGACAAGTGTTAACTCTGGACATCGTTCCCAGTGACTTAGTAAACGGGAGGAAGCCGTGCTGGCCCTTGGCCATCCTTTGCACACATTCCGCCTTGAGGCTGCCTGCCCTCTACCTCTTCCCTGGCACCACCTGTGTGAGCCCCACTGTTCCGAGGATGACTTTAATTAAAGTAATATTGACTATTGAAACAAGTTACAATAGCAATTATTTGTGGTGTTGATGGTCACAGAAAAGGAACAATTGAATTTAATCCTAATAGATCATCCAGGAAAGAGACCAAAAGATAAGTTGAGGGAGTTGTTCTCTGTGGGTTTGTGAGATGGTGAGGATGGGTCGTCTTACTCACAGCGGGGAACAGTAAGGAAACGATCAAACACAAGCATGCTGGCTGGCGAGGCTGGGACTCCTCTGCCGTCCTCATAATTCTAACAAACGATGTCTCTCTGGGGTGGAAGTCAGAGGTGTAGTATTAGTGGGAAAAATAAAATTGGGTGCAAAACAGAGGACTATAAAAGAGAGGTCAAGAGGACAGAATGGGCGGTGAACCTTTCTGGACTATCCTCAGAAGATCTACACAAATGAACCTCCCTGAGGGTCTGTGCAGCACTGCGGGTGTCCTCAGTGCACACCATCCAGTTTGAATACATGCATGTCTCCCCACGAGCTTCTTCCGGTTTCCCTGGCTGTCCACTCCCAGCTTCTGCAGGGATTTCTCCTCCCATTCTCTCCTTAAGTCACCCCCAAACTCATCACAGCATCTGTCCCCATTGATAATTGTGAATAAATAGATACTGCTATGCACATTCCTCTGGGTCCTAACAATTTGGATTGCAGTTTCTTAGATCAGAGCCTCTCTTTTCATCCAACTCACTCTCCAGCATCACAGCCATCTCCACACTGCGACTCTCAGATGAGCCGACCCTTCTCTTCCAAAACAGGCAAAATTTTAGACTCATCACCTCCATGTTCCCCTAGCAATCAAGTGCACCCAGCTCCACGCCTTTTACTGCAGTCACCTTCTATATTCCTATGACGGTCTTTGCCATAACACAATTAAAAGCCCACATCTCTCTCTGTTACTTCATCTTTCCCAGTCCCTTCAGAGTCAAACGTATAGAAAGTTGTCTACACCCATCTCACTTTACACTCACTTCTCAGTCACACAGAAACCATCTTGTATCCCCACCATGCTACGAAAGCTGCCCTCCCCAAGTCAAAAAAGATTTCCTTGTCTTGAAATGTAACATAGGATTTTTAGTCCATAGCTCAACTTCATCTTGGGAGTGTTTTATACACTCAGGTAACTGCTTCTTCCTTTGTCCTTTGTGGCATTCTCATTTTCCTGGCTTTCCTCTCACCCCGCTGGCCGTTCCCTTTCGGACTCCTGTGTTGCTTTCCATCTGCCCTTTAGATGTAGTTCTCATACTTCTCCTGGCCCTTGTCTCTTCTCACTCTCTGCTCAAATGAACAATGTTTCCCTGAAACATTTTGTCCTCTTTTATGAATGCATTTAGCCTCTCTCTATATGGATTATTTCCAAACTGGGTGCATTCCTCTCTCCTAAACTTCAGACCCATATAATACCACTGTGTAACCCAACTCTGCTATGTGCCCACCATATAGTAGCTCAAATACAACAATGGCAAAACTGAACCCACCAGCTCCTCCCCCAGCTTTCTTCCCCCGCACCACCCGCCTTCCCATCTAGTTGCATGAGTCATGGCTTTAGGGTTATCATGGATTCCTCCTTGTCTCATGATCAGTAACTGTAAATAGGCACATGTCCTTTGGTTTCCACTGTCCACAAATCCTCCAGATCCATCCAGTCATTCATTCCCATTACTGATTCCATCTTTCTTGCCTGCCTGGCTCTAATAGCTTCTTATGTGATCTCACAGCCTGCAGTTTTCCCCTCAACTTCAATCTCATCAGATCTATAGACATAAATCTCTTAAAATGCCAGTATGATCATTGTCCTTTCCCTTGCAGACCCTTCTGTGACTTTCCATTGTTCTTAGCATAAAGAACACAGCTCCCAAGGGTCTTAGGTTACAGTCCATGTTGCACCTAAACTTTCCCCTTTCACTGCCCCATACCTTGTATTGCAGCAAAATTCTAGGAAATAGCCTTCCAGGAAATTGTTTGTTTCACTCAAGGATGCCATGATCATTGCCCCTCCCAGCTCTGCTGGATCTTCAACTTGGTTCCCACACTGCTCTCCAACACCTGCCATTGCTTTACTGGACGGGATCTCCCTCACCTTTCAGGTTTCATCTTGGCTTTCATTCTCTGAGGTGATTCCCTGGTCCTCGACACCTGGGCTGTGAGTCCCATCAGTTTTCTCTATCTTCGGTTAGCTTCCCAGGAAAGCAGCTTCTGAAACGAGGATTCCAATGCAGCAGTTTATCTGGGAGGCAACCCTAGGAACTGCCAGGTGGGGAGTGGAGAATGGGAGAGGAAAGAGAAGGGAGTGGATACACGGTGTTTTCACAAAAGTTACCACCATGGAAAAAGTTTTGTTTTTACCCTCCGCCCGCTGAGACCTCAAAAAGAAGCATAGGGCCCTTCTCCAGAAGGATGAGGAAGTTGAGGTGTTTTCCCAGTGACTCTCACAGATCACTGGTTGAGCGCAGCTCCCTGCTGCATGAGTCTCCTGGTACTTCTGCCCACTCTGCCCACCTCATCCCACATGTGTGCAAATGTGCGTGTGTGTGAATGTATCTACATGTCTGGATGTTGCTCAGAATCCTTGAAATCAATAACTAAACTCACTATCTTCCTGGTGCTCTTCTTCTGTACTTTCTATCTTGATCAATGATGCAATTATTCAATCAGACTCCTTAGACAGAAATCTGAGTGTTCTTTCTGTATTAATCTCTACACTTTTTCTTAAATTCTGCATTAAGAAGCCCTATTGATTCTATTTCTTAAACATTGCTTAAAACCATCCCTACTTCTCCATCACCACTACAGCCCTTGGCAAACCCTCACCAGCTTTCATTTACATCCCAATATTGGGTCAATACTCAAAAGTCTTGAGTTTTTCCACTCTCACTTCCACTCCACTGATGCTTCACTGTACAGACGCCAGGTGACCCATCTAAAGTCCAAGTTGACCAAGACATTTCATTCTTAAAAGCACACGGTGGTTCTCTACTGCCTATAAGATTTCAAATGAGACAAAGATAAACTTCCTGGTCCTAAAATGGCCTCTGCTTTCTCATCTGTGGTCCTCTTCATACTTTCTCTTTTTCTGTCTCCTCCACAAAATTTAAGTTCCATTCTTACCAAACTGACTATCTTTTAAAACTTCATATATCTCCATACCGCTATGATTTTTGCTTTTCCTGAAATTCCCATTCTTTTTGGCAAACCTACTGACCTTCTAAGACCTTGCTGTTCAAAGAGTGTTCTGCTAACCGGCAGCATCAACACCATCTGGGAGCCTGTTAGAAACACAGACGTTTGAGCTCTACCTAAGGCCACCGATTTGGAATCACCATTTTAACAGCATCTTCAGATGATTCACATGCATGTTAAAGACTGAGGATGCGACAGAAAGACCTCTCAATTATCAGCTTCCTGCTGGAGTCTTTCCTGATGCTCTTCTCCCAGTATGAGGTACCCACCTTCATGCTCTCTGCCTACTTTAATGTTACATAGAAATCATTGGTTGATGTGAGATTCTTGAAAGAAAAAGGGATGTATCATGTTCATCTTTGTATCCTCAGAGCCTACCGTAAGGCTCACTTTTATTCCATAAACAGCTACTAAACACCTATGATGGGCCAGCTACAGAGCAAGGTGATGAGAATGCCAACAGTGAATAGATGGCATGGTCCCTGTTTACAGTTTGGACATGGAGAAAATATTCATCAAAGAGAAACAAAGACTTAAATAGCAATCTTCACAAGCAATCTGAGTGCAAGATGGCAGGACCTGGAGGAGCTAATAAATAATTGTTGATCCTGGAAGAGTGCCAGTGTCCACAGGGACACACTATATCTATTTAAGGCCATAGTTTACACACATCAATACAGAACAGAGAAGACAAAAGTGTGGGGTTGGTAATCACATTACCTACCCATGAAATAGTTGACACTAAACCCAAGAATATCATCATTGAAAGAGATCTTAGAGTTACAGCTGCTAAGTACTCACTGTTTGAGTCTCATTTTCAGAACCTCTGTCCCATGACTTTTCATCTTTTATGCAAATCCTGGCACAGTCAGAGAACTCAGAACACCATTAAACAATCCATTTCCTTTTCGATTTGCTCTGGTACCTAACCTGCTCCTCGGCCTGCATTCTAAGTCCACACACACTACTTCTAGCCTCCCAAACAGTCGCCCTGCCTCGAGTTACTCTCGCAGTCATCATCCCTATTGGTATATCTCACAAATTCCAATTGCCCAGACAGGGTCTCACTCTGTCACCCAGGTTGGAGTGAGTGCAGTGGCGCAATTTCGGCTCACCACAACCTCCACCTCCCAAGTTCAAGCAATTCTCATGTCTCAGCCTCCTGATGTAGATGGGATTACAGGCATGTGCCACCACACCTGGCTATTTTTTGGTAATTTTAGCAGAGATGGGGTTTCACCATGTTGGACAGGCTGGTCTCGAACTCCTGGCCTTAAATGATCAATTTGCCTTGGCCTCACAAAGTGCTGGGATTACAAGTGTGAGCCACCACACCTGGCCAGGGATTCTTTGTCAAGAAGTTAACACAAAGGCAACTGGAGCTTCATTCTGTGTGGGACCTCTGAAGGTGACCTAGAGTCAGTCCACTTGAGGGGCAAAACCCATTTGTCATTGGTCGAAGGCTAATTTTCAGAGGTGTATTGCTTCTCTGGCACTTTGGACTTGCCATACAGGCAAAGTATGTATGTTCCTACATCCAGAACAAAAGGCTTTGCTTGCAGAAATGAGTGCTGAGAGGATATGAGCAAGTTGCCATGGCATCTGTTACCCAGGAAGGACGCACATTCGGTTGTGCTCATCAAAGTACAAACCTGGCTTCTGGGGAGCAGAAACAGAAGCTGATTTTACAGTATCACTTTTATGAAAGAACATTGGATACTCTGCCACCCACAAAAGTAGTGTAAATAGCAGGTTTTTCCATCAACTGTTGTCAAGACAATTCTGTTTTAACAACCATAGCTGTTTCTATGTTTACTCTCTTTGGAATGGTCACACTCACACCCAAGGTCGCTCAGACAACACAGCCAGCAGATCAAGAGTGAAAAAAATCCTTTCCATCTTTTCTCCTCTTCTAGGGGTACTTCATACTACCACCAACTGCCCAGCCTGCAGTCACCCCAGACATCAGGAGTGGCTGCTCACAGAAGACCAAGGCAGATTGGAATAATGGAACCCTTTCATCAAGACCCCTCTGCACCATCTCTTAGTCCTGGTACCTCGAGAGTGTTATTTACCCTCTTGGAGCATTCCTACATTTTTAAAGGTGTTAGCATAAAGGTCAAGGCAATAGACATAGACAAGGAAGCTGTTATGAGCACAGAGCTCATGGAAGAAGCAAAACTTTCTGCTGTTTTTAGTCAGAAATACTGAAACTTTCAGGAAGGTTGCTTATGAAGGTTATAACATTAGGGTCGCTAAACTCAGGACACCAGTTGAACAGACAGTATTTCTCCATTCCCTGTGGTTTTGTCTGTTAAGCATAATCCCACCTGGATGCTGCAGGTAGCTTATGGGTCTCTCCAAACTTCCAAATGGAGACCTCTATTTTCAGACTTGGAGAACTGGGAGCGTGGAGCACAAAGGAAAAAGATAGTGAAATTTGGAGTAATTATGATTAGGGGAGGGATGGAGCAGTGAGAAAATAGTGATTTTGACTGCGAAGAGTTCAACTGAATTAAATTTAAACTTTTAAAAGAAAAAAAATCTACAAATGCTAGACAACTATGTAAGGGAGCATTTAGTTCTGAGTTGGTTTAAGAGCCATTCTTTATCCTGTACCCATAACAAACAACAGAAAAAGCATGCTGACATTTCTTAGCAAAAACTGATAAAATGAGTCTAACCACAATGACATTTTTCCAGTTGGCATAATCATGAGTCATTCCTTTCTCTGAGTACTTAATTAATGTCACCACGAAAGCCTCTAACTTCCCCATATTTATCATTTGGAAATGAAAACTGTTTACTTGCCATGCATGCCAAAGAATAGATTAAACTGATAAAGAAAATTATAAAATTAACCAGTGCAATTTACTTGTCAAGTGGAGGTATTTCATCATTTCATGGAACTGTTTCCTCCCGGGACTCTGTGCATTGGTCTCTGCCACAGACACCAGGCTGGGATCAGTCTAAAGTCAGTGGCTGGGGAATGGTTGGCCCGACTGTTGTGGTGGAGAAGAAACTCCTTCCAGCTCTTTGGTCACCAAAGCAAAAAACAAGAAAGGATTATTTTCTTCTACTCCCTAAGTTAAAGAAAGTTTAAAGTAAATTGCTATAGTAAAGGGAGCCACAAAAATAAATGAGAACAATCCAGGCAGCAAAAACAGGGAGGACAATCTGTAGAAGCTGCCCACGTTTCTCAAATCAAGACATAGAGGGTTAAGTGTGACATGCTAACAACCACCGAACAGACTAAAATATATTATAAATCCTCCAGATTACCAAAGGGCAAACACACACACACCATACACACTGAAGAGGAATGAAAGAAAGGAGAAAAGAAAGGCAATTCCCGGAGTAAATAAGAAAATAAAAAATACACTGAAAACAAATTAAAATCCCAAAAGTTAAGCTCATAACACGTAAAAGATAAAATGTAATGCTTGAGTAATGCATTTAGATAAAATAAAGTCAGTAAGTGTATACAAGATAACATACCTGTTAAAGACTTGCAGAATGAGGTACATATAAGTGGGACACATAACGTGAGAATGATGAAGATAAACCAGGCAAATGCTAACAAAAAGAAACCTAGAGTTCACCGTAAAAACATTAGATGAGGATGAAGTCACATCAGAATGTAATAAAGTAAAGAAAAATGGATAACAATTATTAACACAGTTACACCGATAATGAAATGCTTTTTATGTACCAAATAACAAGAGCCAAAAAGGAAAACCCAAAAAGCATACAATCTAGGCACTTCTAGAATAAATCAACAAAAAACAGAAGTAGTATGAGACTAACTCGTCCTGATGATGTCATGATTGATGAAGTAGATACAAATTCACAAATTAATCAGCGAGGTAAAGCAGTGGCTCTGAAACTTGACCCAGCCTCCGAATTCACTGATGTGCTGAAGCACCAATCACTGGGCCCATCCCTGAGTTTCCGCCTCAGTGGTAGGGAGGAAGGGGACTTGAGAATTTGCATCTGAGAAGTCCTCAGGCCATTGTAATGCTGCTGGGCTGCTGGACCTGGGGTCACACTTTCAGAATATGATGTGGAGGAGCAAAATCAAATAATAACAAAAATTAACCGGGAGAGATTGCAGGATGTATCTCTAACCACAGAGAAAGAACAGTTTACAAAAAATTCGACCACTTATTAGGCCACAGAAAAATTCCAGCTAAATTAGAAGTAGAAATAACACAGAATCAAGCTCTGATCTCAGGTGATGAAGTTGGACATGGACGGATCCAATCTCTTGGAAGCATAGCAAATAAAAACAGATGGAGTTTTGCTAAACTTTCTCACAGAAAATGTGTATCCTGAAATACTTACATAAATAGACAGAAGATGAATGAATAATCATCCAACCAAAGAAAATAAATCTGAAAACAGCATGTATGTGTGTATAATATAATTTTTTTTCAGGGGAAGAACTAGACTCCAGAAGAAAAGATTAACTTTTCATTCTGAACTTTTTGATACTTTCTAAATTCTCTGATTATGCGTGTGTACAACTTAAAAAAAAATCATGCCAACAAGGTCCATTTGGGTGGTGAAATTGGGACCTTTTGATTTTTGCTTTTGTTTTTCTTTCAATTTCCCTGCATTAAGTGTTACTTTTTGTAAATAAAGAAAAAAAAGATAGCATCCTTATCCTTTGGAAGTTGACTTGGAAGAAAAATAAAATATAAGGGGCCACTAAGAAATTCAGTATTTCTAATTGATGTGGACAAGCGGGGGTAGTTCTGCGGTGGAGCTGGTCACGGTCTGAGACACAGCTGGTTTCCCCGGAACCCATTACCAGCCCACGCTTGCCCTGCGGAACTCCTTTTCAGCCTGCAGCTGCCATGCATCTCTCATCAGGCAGGGGAGCTGTTTCATGAGTAGTTGACTCCCAAAAGACGGCTGGCTGGGGCAGCTCAGGTGCTGATTCCCATTCAGTATAGCATGTCAAAATGTTAATAATTAATGCTTTGCATAACAATTATGAAGTAGGAATAGTCAAAAAGAGAAGCTTTTTGGAGAGGATGAAAAGAGCGGGAGGCAGAAAGTAGGGAGAATAAAAGAGCACAGGCGAGAGTTGATGAGAAACCGTGTCCAAGTGGAAATTCAGCAACAAAAACTGTACGAGGAGAAATGGCCTCTTTGAAAGGTGTTGAATCACGAACACAAGGATGATTCAGCATTGAACCGGTAGCAGAGATCTCCAGGAAGGGTACGGGTTAGCCTTACAGCTCCACCAACCCAGACTCTAAGGCGAGCCCAAAAGGTCCACCACAGAGACTTGAGTTACCTGCGGCCCCAGCAGAAAAGCAGCAAGCAGCAGGGGCCAGAGAGTCTTGAAATCACTTGCCCGAGTCTGCAAAGGAGTGCCCCAGGACAGAGAGGAAATTTGATCCCACGCCTATTTCCAAGACATAGGCACATTCACTGCCCCTGGGAGAGAAGGCGGAAGAAGAATCCCACATCTTCCACTGTTTTGTCTTCTGTGATCTTACCTCTTCTCAGCTTCTGAAGTGGTGAAAATTTTCCCAAAACTTTCCCTCTATTTCTACCCCCAGATTTTGAAAGTTTTTCTGTATTCAGCTGTGCACCGAATACGCGACACATCTTCTGTTCCTGCACAGTCTGTTAAGGTGTATCTTCTGTTATCCCATTCCATTGAGGCAGTGTCTGTGATAAGGGAAGGCAGCTAGCTGCTTGCCCTCAATAACAGTGAGTGCTGGAAAGGGACTTGAACCCCCACCCAGCTTTACTCCAACACCAGCACATTCGAGAACCACACAGAACTCCACACCCTCCCTCCTTCCCCTCTCCTTTTCCTTCGTGTCTACTAACTTTTATTATTGCCACTTGCTTCTTTCCCTCTCAGTGAAGTGTGAGACTGGTCAGTGTTTTGTTTCTTTTCCCCTGTTCTTTCCCAGGAAACAGTGAAATTTATGTAAGTCTCAATCAAAGCAACCTTCCATCATCACATTCCATCATCTGCCCCAACTTCTTCCTCTTGACATTTAGATCTGGGATGGAGAGCAAAGGCTGTCACCAGAGAAAAGCCAGCTGCTCGCAGCCACGATGTCTCACACACTGGTCTGTCCTCAGATGGCCTGTGGTGTCTCAGGGTCTGGTTCTCAACCTCAAAAGTTTCCCAAAATGACAACCTTCTCTCAGAGACAGGGCTCATTCGTTTGTACTAATTCTGTAGTTCAAAAATCATTTATGTTTTACTTGATAATTCCTACAGTTTTGAAGACACCTTGCTGTCATCTTTGTTTGCCTTTCTGGCTGAACAGAAGTCAACTGCAAGAGGAATACATCAGACCAGGAAATTGAATCCAGAGCCTCAGGCCAGCAAGGACATGAGGCTGACTGATGAGTACGCATCACGAACACCAAGGGCATGAGAAAAACACTGCAGACCCATAACAGCTTGCAGGGGACTACTTGCTCCCCACCCCAATCCTAAATGTCATCAGAGCTGTCTAGTGGGATGGGACAGGCCTCCAGGGCCCTCATACCTAGATATTCTGACAGCTCACCAGTGCCCTCTAGGAAGGCAATGTTGGATTTAACTCTGAAGTCTGGAGATCTCTAGACAAAGGAGATAGTTATCTTTTGAAATTTGACATACCAGAACATAAGGTTGAAGAGCCCATGGCACTGTCTTAATCTCCTATTATTCCTCAAATGTTTTCAGTTGAGCAAAACACATTTTATAAAGCCACTTCTCCTCCAAAAATGTTAAACCCACATTTCAAAATAAGAGAAATAATCTCCTTATGAACCTGATTCATACTTTTATGGGAAGCTTGGCAAACAGAAAATTGGTGGTTCCTCTGTTCCAGATTGTGTAGCCAAAAAAGGGGGACAGGGTCTAGAGGACACTAGACTCCTCGCTTGACTCAACACCTTCCATCGGTAAGGGTATTGCCTCTTTCTGTGACCTATAAAGGACATGGGATGACTAGAAAACACTGGCCATGAGTAGGATGGGGCACTGGACTGGGGCTGAGCAAGTCCTCTTGCCCAGCGACTCTCAAAGACTATTAAAGACTGGCTCTCAAGCCTTCCTTGCCTTGTCTTGCGTCCCACGAAGATCCTGGTTGAGAGACATTAACTCTTCTTCTCTGATTATCTCAGCAGCCAAATATCTGGTCTTGCCGAGTTTAAGTTTGCCCCCCTTTAATCTATCCTCTTTTCACTCTGCCTTTGTTTCTGAATGATATTGTTAGTCATGTTATGGCTCTGCTCAGAGATGACTTTTCTCCTCTCAATCACTTTCAAACCTTCAGACTCTGCCTTTTCTTGCACTGTTACTTCAAATACCTCCTTCCACATGCCTCCAGGGCAACCACAGCTAGTCTGACTTTTTGAAAAGAAGTGCTTTCCTTCTCCTTCCAGTTTTCTTCCCTCACTGTTCCTTTTTACATCCTATTCTTTGAGGATCAATTTAATTAATACCTCCTCTGTGAAGCTTGCCAGTTTTTTTTTAACTTGTATTTTTAAATGATTTTAAATCAGTTTACACTTACTAACAGAAAAAGTATAAAAATAATACAGAATACCTATACTATTCATGCAGATTCCTATAATGCCAAAAATCTTACATAATCGAAGTATGATGATCAAAACCAAGAAATCAACATTGGTTCAATATCATTAACTAAGCTAAGACTTACTTTAAATTTCATTTGTCTTTCTAAAAATGTCCTTTTAAAAAAGGGCTATTCTGTGTTCCAATCCAGAATCTCGCTTTGTGAATGCAGTTGCCCCTGAACAACATGGGTTCGAACTGCGTAGGCTTACTTATAAATAGATTTTCTCCTGCCTAGGGTACCCCTGAGACAGCAAGACCAACCTCTCTCCCCTTCCTCCTCCTCCTCAGCCTACGCAATGTGAAGATGATGGGGATGAAGATCTTTATGATGATCCACTTCTACTTAATGAATAGTAAGTATTCATTTACTATTTTCTCTCCCTTATGATTTTCTTAAAACATTTTCTTTTCTCTAGCTTATTGTAAGAATGCAGTATATATGAAACATACCAAATAATGTGTTCATTGACTGTGGTGTCAGCAAGGCTTCCTGCCAACAGTAAGATATTAGTAGTTAAGTTCTGCAGGAGTTAAAAGTTGTATCTGGGTTTTCTACTATGCAGGGGGTGGCAGTCCTGACCCCTGTGCTATCCAAGGCCAGCTCTAACTGTTGTGTTCCCATAGTCCCCTGCAAGCTGTCATGCTTCTGTAGTCTTTCTCCCATGCTCTTGACATTCATGATGAGCACCCATCAGTCATTTTGTGGAACGTCCCACGGTTTTGTTTTGTTTGAGGTTATGTGAGGCTGTCTGTGATTTCCCCCATTGGAGGTAATTATTGTCTCTCTGTGCTCCCACCACACTTGATCACTCCTCGTGTCCACACTTACTCTACCATGCTATCACTGAGAAGCAACACTGCATTTTATTCTCTGGACTCTGTAATGCACAACACCTTCTTAACATTCACTATCTGCCAGCAAAATCACTGAATTAATGAATAAATGATGATCAGCACAAAGAAAACAGTATCAATGTTTAGGTGATTTTTTAAAAAACTAAATTTTTAAATAGAAAATAGAGATTATTCAAAAAAGGGACCAGTCCCTGGAAAATCAAGGTAGCAATTGCCTCCTATCAGCCTCACTCAGATAATGAAATACCAAGGAAGGAAGGCTTCTGCAAATGGAAATAAGGAACTCCCAATGACTTGAACTCCTGTCCTCTAAGAGTCAGAGCACGTCCCTGGTCGGATGTTTCAGTGCCCTTCATTCCCCACTTGAGCCTCTATCACCGTGCATCCTCATGGGAGAAGTGAGCGACAGCACCCTGTTAGGTTAGTGCTTCTCAGGAGAAGCAGGCCTTTCTGCAGGCACCTCAGTTGATTGCTGCCTATGCATATGACATGCAAGAGGCTGGCAATATTCAGACATAAAGAGCAGAAAGCCTGAACACTTCACCTCAACCCCCAAGAAATAAATATCATGCAATTAAGTACTTCTCTCTTGCTTCAAGAGGGCATCTTGAATTTTTTATTTTGCAAGCAAGAGTTTATGCAAAAAAGAAAGTGACGAGAGAAGACAGGTCATTCTTAGAATGACCTATTGATATAATGTGAGATATCTATTCAGTAAATATTTATCGAGTGCCTACATGTGCAAGATGATTTTGGAAAGGGCAAAGAGTCACCAGGGAATTGGAGCTGGGATGTGTTTCTGGAACCATGTTTGCTTAGGGAAATGTGATTAGTGATTCCTAGAACACCTTGATCTTCTGTTGTCAGTGTTCAGCCCCAAACTGTGCTTTGTACAGCTCCTGTAACACACATGCTGCTCCGCCTCTCCAGGCGCCCCACGCTTTATGCCATGGAAGTTCAGATAAGGAGACAGCTCCACCCCCGTGCCATTATCTTAGATCTCTCTGGAAACACCTCCACCGAATTAGGATTTACTCTGTGCACCTGTCTTTCATGGAGCTTGACTTTCAAAGCGGTTATTGACCAACTGTTTGTATGCCATTCCATTTCATTTGAAGATCCAAGGGAAAGATACTTTCTAAGAGCTGAAATGCTTGGGGAAAAGTTTTACTTTTCTGACAAAGTAGTAGACTGATTTTTTACAAAAGGGAAACTGTGCAACCCATTTTTCCTTTTCTATTTGATCTTATGAGATTTTTAGTTACATTTCATGTTCAATAGCACAACTGACTGGAGGGCTCATATTTTTGGTACAATTTATTTTCCTCATTGCCTGTCCCCAAATCACGTTAAAAATACTACCGAAAATAAAGGCCTCAATATTTCTTAAAAACTTAACAGTATCATTGTCCACATTGTTTTGTTGTTATTGTCATTAGGCTGCTTCTAGTCTTTCCTAGAAGTAGGTAACACAAATAAATTGATAAATACATACATGTACACACATATACATACATATATACTTCTAATTATCATGTTGGCAGGAAAGAATGAAGAATCAGACACACAGTTGATTTTTGTTGTTGACAGAGCACAGACAGCAAATCAAACACTTGTTTCTGAAGAAATTTAGCAAACCAGCATTCTCTGAACTCACATGAGGATTCCTCTGTAAACTTTTTCTGCTACAAAAAAAAAAAAATGAAGGGAAGCTTTCAAACTGTGACCCAGGTTTTCAGATCAAGACATTCTTCTCCAATGGATATGTAAAATATTTAGCTGGAGAAATACCCTAACACAGTCTGGTGAGAACCAAGTATAAAATACCTCCAGAAACAGTAGAATCATACTAGCCTAGAAAAATAAGGAATTTCCAGGTGTAGAAACTGATGATAGTGCTGTTTTATGTTTGTCAGAATCAAGCTGCAAAATGACTGTAAAGGAATGTGCATGCTTATAAACGAAAACAAGCTGTTTTGTCTAAACTCAGATGAAATTTAGTTTACTAGGAAACTGTGCTCCCTGAAGAAGTTGTGAAACCTTCTAATGGCCTATTTCTTCAGAAACAGCCTTCCAGACAATAATAAGGAGTATATTTCCTATCCTGGTTTGAGACCCAAAGCTACCCAAAATCTGTACAGAAACCCACAAGAGCCCCTCACACTCCTGAGTCCTCATGTAGGTGAAATATTACGTACAAGTTTGCACCCTAGGAAGATGAACAAGGAAACCTGCCCCATGGAAAAGACCACTGATGGAATGTAATCAAACAATAATAAAACCTTACATACTCACAATATAAACACCACTATTGACAAATAGCTCAAGTCTATCAAATACACAGTGATAAATTTCATTTTCCTCCAGATTTCCCCAGGTGTATTCCTGGGGGGGAAAATGTGTCTCTTATCTCAAATAAGGCATGAGCATGTTGAACAAGCGTGGACTTGGGGTGAGCCTAGCTGTTGCACTGCCTGTGCTAGGAACAGCCTAATTGCTGTTCTGTTGAACATGGTGTCGCTGTAATTTGTGATAAATATCCTTTACCATGTTGAGGGCATTTCTCTCCACTTTCTGAGACATACTATTATGAGAAATAGATATTGAATGTATTATATCATTTTTTAAAATTCTTTAAAAATTTTTAATGTATCCTATTAATGAATTACAGTAGGTAAAACAGAAGTTAAACATTGACCCTGCCTCTTTTTCTGAAAGAAACTGTATTTAATTAAAATGTGATTCTTTTCATAAAATGCTAGATTTGATGTACTAATATTCTATTTGTTGTTCTTGTATTTGTATTCATATGTGAAACTGGCTTCTAATTTTCTTTTTTGGGGGAGATTAGTTTGCTCAGGTTTCAGTATTAGTTCATATTCTCGTAAAATAAATAGTTCCAGAGCAGCTTATCATGTAAAGAAATAATCTAATCCCAGGTAAAATTTTTCTATAAAACCATCTAGACATGAAGGCTTTTGAAAAAATAGATTTGGACATTTTCCAGCCTTTGCTGCAGTAATTGATCTGTGTACTTTTTAACCTCTTTTTGGGTAAAATTTTGGTAATTTATGATTTCCAAAAGAAGTATGAAATTCATCTGAATTTTTAAATGTTCTGGATGGAGTTTATATAAAAATTCTTTTAAAGAAGACTTTATATCTGTCCTTACATTTATTTTCTGCTTTGTGGTGTTGTCTACTGTGCCGTTCATATTTTTCTTGAAGAGATGTGCAAAAGGCTCATTTACTTATTGGTGTCTCCTGGAAGGAGCATTTGGTTTCATTTCTCAATTCTACTGTTTGCTTATGTGGATATTTTTGTTGATTTTAAATTAAGTAATGACTACTCTGTGTTTATAAATTCTTTCATCTAACTTCCTTTGGTTCATTTTGCTGTACAATTCTTCATTCTTGAGCAACTTTTGGTTAATATATATTTAAACATTTCTCCTCATTAACCAAAATATTGAAGGCTATGGATTTTCTTTAACTATAATTTTGGACCAACGTATAGTGTTCTCATTGTCTTTTAACTTCTAACAAAGCCATAATTTTAGTTGTCATATCTGGTTTAACCTAAGGTCTATTTTTGAGTTATTATTTTTAATTTGAAGTGGTTTTATTGGTGATAGAATAAGGGGACCCAGGACATTTTATTTTTATTTTCTAATTGTATTAGTCAAGGTTCTCCAGAGAAACAGAACCAATCGGCCTGAGAACAAAGAGAGTCCAGGTTGCAAGTTCCAGTCTGAGTCCAAAGGCCTGAGAACCAGGAGAGCTGATGGTGTCTAATTCCAGACTGAGAGCAGGAGAAAGCCAGTATCCCAGTGCAAACAGCCAGGCAGACAGAACAGAGAGCAAACTCCTTCCATGGCCTTCTTTTTCTCTTTGGGTCCACTGTGTTTGGACTGGAAAATGCACACCCACATTGGGTAGGGCAATCTTCTTTACTCAGCCTATCAATTCAAATGTGAATCTCATCTAGAAACACACTCACAGATATACCCAGAAATAAAACTCCATGGACCAGTTCAGTTGACACATAAAGTTGACTATTACACTAGCTTAGTTGCACTGTGACTGGAGAATATCACTCTTTGGGACTTTCTTGAAACTCCCTTTGGCTCTAAAACATGATCAGTTGTTGCCAAGGTTTCACGCACTTTTGCAAAATGTGTATTCTCTGATCAGTAAAAACGCTGCAAGTATCTCTTAGATGAAGTATGCTAATGGAGTTTTTTTAAAACGATCTGTATTTTTATTCATATTTAGCAATGTGTTTGGCCACCTCTGCAAGGAGTTTGCTCAACGCTGTGCCTCTATCTTGTTTTTATGAGGTCCTTAACATTTCTAACAGTCCTTGCTGCAGATGCGTCACTGACATTTATACATGCGCTTACACATAAACGTTCAAGAGCTTTACATTTTTTTACCTTTAACTTTAAATGATACCTTGTGCGATAGCAATATTGATGTTGCTGCTTTCTTTTTGTGGCATTTTCTTTGTCCATCCTTTAAATTTCTTTGTTCAGCAATGAGAACACATGGACACAGGGAGGGGAGCACTATACACGGGGGTCTGTTGCGGGGAGTGAGGGGGACAGCAGGGGGGGTGGGGAGTTGGGGAGGGATAGCATGGGGAGAAATGCCAGATATAGGCGAAGGGGAGGAAGGCAGCAAATCACACTGCCACGTATGCACCTATGCAACAAACTTGCATGTTTTTCACATGTACCCCAAAACCTAAAATGCAATAAAAAAAAAATTTCTTTGTTCAGTTTCTAAACTTATTTCTATTTAAAAATAATATAGTGATTAACAGAGAGGTTTCTGGAATCTAATTATCTGATTCCCCAGATCCAGGGCATTGCCGTGGCGACTTATCCATCTGACTGTGTTTCTGTTGAGATAGTGTACGTGAAAGTGTGTGGGAAAATGCCTAGTGTATATAGTAAGCACTCAATACATTTTGCCTGTCATTCTTTTTATTACTTTTACTTTATATTACAAATAGCAAAGCTTTTGGCTTATAGCGAAGCATTGGATTTTACTTTTAATGTATACTCTGAGTATCTATATACATTTTAATAGGGTGTTTTTAAAAACATTCAAATTTATTTCCTCTAAAAATATTTGAGGTTCTATATCTTCCAATTTCTATTACACTTCCTACTCATTCTTATTTCTTACTGTCTCATTTTATTTCCTTTTTGGAATTCCAATTTTTATTCCATTTCAAAAATTTTATTAATTTATTTTTTCAGGGTCCAGTGTTTTAGGCTCAGTGGGTCATTTCTTTTTAGAAATCTGAGGCTCATTTGGCAGACAAAAGAAATCTGTTAGCTCTTCCTGGGTGGCCAGCACTGAGCTAGACATGGTAGGGGGAGGGATATAGAATAAGTGCAAGATACAAATCTTGTTCTAAGGCAGATTAAAATCTAGTGGAAAAAAAATAGGAAAAATAAAATGCGGCAAATCATAAGATATAAACTAGGTTTCCATTAAGTGTTCTTGGAATTTGGAAGAAAGATGGTAAAGCAGTGACCGAGCTGCCTACAGAAGAACCAGGAGGGTTTGGATGCTGCATCACACAATGGCCATGTATACGTGTGACTGCCCAGTCTGTTTCCAAACTAGACCCTAAAATCGACCAATGATGTCTTCCACTAAAACAAAAGGGAGACTCAGCGCCCACTCAGTGCCCCTCCATCCTGCCATCCTTCTCCTGTTTCTTATCTTGGAGGAACAAACTTCAGTCTTTCATTGCTGAGTATTATTTTAGCTGTGGGCTTTTCATATATGGCCTTTATTATGTTCAAGTAGTTTCCTTCTATTTCTAGTTTTGTTGAGTTATTTAATCATGAAAAAAATATTGAATTTTGTCAAATGCTTTTTCTCCATCAATTAAGATAATTATGTATTTTGTTTTTTGTTTGTTTTTTGAAATGGAGTCTCACTCTGTCACCCAGGCTGGAGTGCAGTGGCACGATCTCCACTCACTGCAACCTCCACTTCCGGGTTCAAGTGATTCTTCTGCCTCAGCCTCCTGAGTAACTGGGACTACAGGTCCGTGCCACCATTCCTGGTTAATTTTTGTATTTTTAGTAGATACAGGGTTTCACCATATAGGTCCAGGCAGTCTAGAACTCCTGACCTTGTGATCTGACCAAGTGATCACTTTGGCCTCCCAAAGTGCTGGGATTACAGGCGTGAGCCACCACACCCAGCTAAGATAATCATGTGTTTTTTCCCTTCATTCTGTTAATTTGGTGTATTACATTTGTTGATTTTCATATATTGAACCGTCCTTGCATGTAGGAGTAAATTCCAGTTGCTCCTGGTGCACAGTCCTTTGAATGGGCTGTTGAATTTGGTTTGCTGGTATATTGTTGAGGATTTTGGCATCACTATGCATAAGGGATACTGGCCTATATTTTCCTTTTCTGCTTGTGTCTTTGTTTGTCTTTGGCATCAGGGTAATACTGGCCTTATAAAATGAGTTTGGCTGGAAATTAGAGAGAGATCCAAGATGGCGGATCACTAGCAGCTTGGGCTCGTAGCCCCCAGTGAAAGCGCAGAGAACGAGAGGATGCCACACTTTCAGATGAACATTTGTTGCTCACAGACCAAGAGATTCCCAGTGAAGGAGCCCCACGGGTCACCAGGGCGACTCTTGTGGCCGGCGCGGCGGTTTTGCTGGCACCTTAGCGCGGCAGTTCTTGGTGCAGAGTCCAGAGATCCCCGGGCAGAAAAGCACCATCAACCTTAACACCGCTGTTTTGGCCGGCGCAGTGGATTGCTCAGATTTCGACGCTGGGAATCAAGAAGCTGGACGTCCGCTCAGAGACCTAGTTAGAAAGTCGGTAATTACAAAGACGACAGAGGGATAAATATATAACGAAGGGAAGAAACCAGCCTAAAAAGGCAGAGAATACTCAAAATCAGAATGCCTCTCCCTCTACAGGGGATCGCAATTCCTCATCAGTAACGGAACAAGGCTTAATGGAGAACGAGTGTGTTCCAATAACAGAAGCAGGTTTCAAAAGGTGGGTGATAAGAAACTTCTGTGAATTAAAAGAACTTGTTCTAATCCAATGCAAAGAAACTAAGAACCTTGAAAAAAGGTTTGACGAAATGTTAATGAGAATGCACAATTTAGAGAGGAATATAAGTGAATTGATGGAGCTGAAAAACACAACACGAGAACTTCGTGAAGTATGCACAAGTTTAAACAGTCGAATTGATCAAGCAGAAGAAAGGATATCAGAAGTTGAGGACCAGCTCAGTGAAATGAAATGAGAAGACAAGATTGGAGAAAAAAGGATAAAAAGGAATGAGCAAAGTCTCCAGGAAATATGGGACTATGTGAAAAGACCTAATTTACGTTTGATAGGTGTACCTGAATGTGACGAAGAGAATGAATCCAAGTTGGAAAATACTCTTAAGGATATCATTCAGAAAAACTTTCCCAACCTAGCAAGGCAGGGTAATATTCAACTCCAGGTAATACAGAGAACACCACAAAGATATTCTTCAAGAAGACCAACCCCAAGGCTCATAATCACCAGATTTATTAGGGTTGAAATGAAGGAGAAAATACTAAGGGCAGCCAGAGAGAAAGGTCAGGTTACCCATAAAGGGAAACCTATCAGACTTACAGCAGATCTCTCAGCAGAAACCCTGCAAGCCAGAAAAGAGTGGGGACCAATATTTAACATCCTTAAAGAAAAGAACTTTCAACCCAGAATTTCATATCCAGCCAAACTAACCTTTATAAGCGAAGGAAAAATTAAATCTTTTGCAAACAAACAAGTACTTAGAGGCTTCACCACCACCAGGCCTGCTTTACAAGAGCTTCTGAAAGAAGCACTACACATATAAAGGAACAACCAATATCAGCCTTTCCAAAAATATATCAGAAAGCAAAGAGCATTAACACAATGAAAAATTTACACCAACTAATGGGCAAAACAGCCAGCTAGCATCAAATACCAGTATTAAACTTACATATATTCTAATTGGATAAAAAGCCAAAACCCATCGGTATGCTGCATCCAGACCCATCTCACATGCAATGATACACAAAGACTCAAAACAAAGAGAAGGAGGAAGATTTACCAACCAAACAGAGAGTAAAAATAAACAAATAAACAAAAAGCAGGAGATGCAATTCTCGCCTCCGATAAAGTAGACTTTAAAGCAACAAAGATCAAAAGAGGCAAAGAAGGACATTACATAATGGCAAAAGGATCAATGTAACAAGAAGAGCTAACGATTTTATAGATCAACGAGACGGAAAACTAAGAAGGACATCCAGGACTTGAACTCAGACCCGGAACAAGTAAACTTAATAAACATTTATAGAACTCTCCACTTCAAATACACAAAACATACATTACCACCTCACACCTATTCCAAAAGTGACTACATAATTGGAAGTAAATCACTCCTCAGTAATCACATAGCATTTCATAGGTTTAAATGAAATATTGGTTGGCTGCTTATTTGTTATTTTCTTCCCTTATTCCTTCCTGTCTACATCATTAAGTATAATTATTGGTATAAAAGAGATTTTAAATACCCATTACTAAACTGCATTCTAGCCTGGGCAAGAAAGCAATACTCCCATTCTCTCTCTCTCTTTCTCTTCCTTTTTCTTCTTCCTCTTCATTCTTTTTTTTTCTTTCTTTCTTTCTTCCAAAAATAAATAAATAAATAAAATAAAATGAGTTTGGAAGTATTTCCTCCTCTTCAGTTTTTTTGGGAGAGTTTGAGGCACAGTGGTGTGAGTTCTTCTTTAAATTTTTGACAGAATTTACCAAATGTGAAGCCATCTGGTCATGAACTTTTCTTTGTGGAGGGGTTTTTGATTTCTGAGTCGATCTCATTACTATTTACAGATCTGTTCAGAATTTTCGTTTTTGCTTTATTCAGTCATAGTTAAGTTGTTCCTAGTAATTTATAATTTCAAGTAGTTTATACAATTAGGTGATATGCAATTGTTTAGTACATTCTTTTATAATTTTCTGATTTTAATTGTTTGAGTCTTCTCTTTTTTTTCTTAAACAATATAACCAAAGCTATATCTATTTTGTTGATCTTTACAAGGAATCAATCTTTACAAAGAAGCGTTTTTTTCTGAATTGCTTTTTTATTCTCTACTTTTAGAGAATAGGAATTTACAAGGAATCAATTTTACAAAGAAGCAATTTTTTCTGAGTTGCTTTTTTATTCTCTAAAAGTAGAGAATGAAAGGTAAATTTTTATAAAGAAGCAACTCAGAAAAGTTGCTTCTTTATAAAAATTTACCTTTCATAATCTATTTTTTTCTTCCACTAGCTTTGGGTTCAGTTTTGCTTTCTTTTGCTAGTACTTTAAAGCATAAAGTTAGATTATTAATTTGAAATCTTTTTAATGTGGGCATTAACTGTGATACATTTTCTTCATTAGCACTACTTTTGCTGCATCCCATAAATTTTGATATATTGTGTTTTTACTTTTATTTGCTTCAAAATATTTCCTAATTTCTGCTGTGACTTCCTCTTTGATTCATTGGTTATTTCAGATTGGATTATTTTGATTTACACAATTTAAAGTTTTTTCTGTTTTCTTTTTGTTAGTTCCAACACAATCAGAAAAGATAGACTGTATGATTTCATTATTTTTCAACTTATTTGGATTGTTTTGTGGCCTAACATACGGTCTATCCTGGAGAATAGAATATTCTACATGCATTTGAAAAAAAATGTGTCTTCTCCTGTTTTTAGGTGGGCTGTGATATCTGTCTCTGTTAGGTACCATTGGTCTATATGTTGTTCGAGTCCTCTATTTCCTTACTGATCTTCTGTCTGGTGGATTTTTTTCCATTATTGAAAGTAGGGGTATTGAAGCCTCCTACCATTATTGTTGAGCTGTCTATTTCTACCTTCAATTCTGTCAGTGTTTGCTTTATATATTTAGGACTTCTGACATTTGCTGCACAAACTCATGCACTCATGCATGTACACACACACAAATACACACATGCACACTTCTAATTGTTATATCATCTTGAAGAATTGACCCTATTATCATTATACAATTTCCTTTGTCTCTGTCTCTTGCAATACTTTTTAATTAAAGTCTATTTTATCTAATATCATTAAAACCCCCTCAGGTCTCTTTTGGTTAATATTTGCATGAAATATTTTTTCTATTTTTTAACTTTCAACATATGTATGTCCTTAGATGTAAACTATGTCTCTTATAAAAAAACATATGCTTGGATATCCTCTTTTTACATCCATTCTGTCAATCTATAACTTTTGGTTACCATGGGGATTACATAAAACATCATAAGTAATAACTACCTATTTTAAACTGATAAGAACTTACCTACAATCACATACAAAAATTCTACTCCTTTACAGTTCCATTCCCCTTTATGTTACTGATGTTACAAATTATATTGTTACATATTGTGTACCCATTAACATAGATTTATACTTATTTTATGATTTTGTCTTTTAAATCACACAAACTCATTAAAAGCAGAGTTGCAAACCAAGATTATAATCATACACGTTTTTCTATTTGTTCATATATTTATTATACCTTTACCTGAGATCGTCAAATGTTCATATAACTTTCAGTTATGGTCTAGCATCCTTTTATTTCAATTTGAAGGATTCCCTTTAACAAATTTTGTAGGGTGGCCTAGTAATGAAATCATCCAGTTTTTGTTTATGTGGTAATGTCTTAATTTCCCCTTTATTTTAAAGACTAATGTTGCCAGACATAGTATTTACTTTGTTCCTTTCTTGGTTGGCATTTTCCACCTTTCAACACTTTATATATATCATCCCAATGCCTTCTGACCTGCAAGGTTTCTGTTGAGAAATTGTCTTGTAATCTTGTAGGGGCTCCCTTGTATATAATGAGTCACTTTTCTCTTAATGCTTTAAAGATTCTTTGTCTTTGACTTTCTACTATTTGATTATAATGTGTTTCAGGGTAGATCTCTTTGGATTTGTCTTAAAAAGTTCATTGAGTTTCTTATACTTGTATATCAATTTCTTTACTTGAATTTGAGAAATTTTCAACCACTATTTAATCAGACAAGATTTCTGCCCCTTTCCTTCTATTCCTTCCTTGATCCCCATAATGCATATATTGTTCTGCTTCATGGTGTTCCACAAATCCCTTAGCCCCTGTTTACTTTTCTTTATTCTTTTTTCTTTTTGCTTCTCAAACTTGATCATTTCAAATAACCTGTTTTCAATTTCACGTATTATTTCTGCCTGTTTATCTGCTGTCAAACTCTTCTAGCAGATTTTTCAATTCAGTTATTGTATCTATCAGCTCAATATTTTTTTTTAATTTCTATCTGTTTGAATTCTGTTTATATGTTGTTTTCCTAATTTTGCCTGATTGTCCGTGTTTTACTTCAGCTTACTGCATATATTTAAGATGGTTGTTTGAAAATCTGTTTAAAGTAGGTCAGAGGCCCATGTTTCTTTAGAATCAGTCTCTGGAGATTTACTTTGTTCCTTTCAATGGGCGTTGTTTTCTCTCTTTTTGTATGCCTTGTAAACTTTTGTTGAAATTTGGGCATTTGAAAAACAGCCACCACTGCCAGTCTTTGTGGACTGTCTCCGTTCAGGGAAGGACGTTCACTAACCAGCCTGGTGTGAAGGCTAAGGGGCCTCTCCAACTTTTGCTTGGGATGCATATTCTTTTCTGTGTGCTTTTGTTTCAGTGTTCTCATATATATATGGCGGCTTTCAATGTCAGTTCCCAAGGATTCTCACTCCTGCTTCTTCTTGGACCCATAGGTGTGTATTGATCTGCCTGTGATCTCTTGCCTTCAGGAGCTTGTGGGCCTGAAGTTTCCCTTGAACTTTCTCATGCCGTAGCACCTGACACTGCTTCCAACAACCTCCAACATAGTATCTAAATTATGCCACGGTTCCCATCAATGTTTGAGACAAGAGACAACAACCTGTCCTCAAACAAGTCCTCAAAGAAGCTAGAATGTTTTGAGAAGTTTCCATTCTTTTCTTTACATCGCAAGGAAGGAGCTGGGAATTGAGTGTCCTGATGACACCATGTAGGGGAGCAGATGGGGTCAGTCTGAGCAAAATGTGACAAAACTTCCTACCATTACGAGGGTGATTTTTCATTGATCAGGTGTTTGCTTGGTTGTTGCAACTGTTTAATTGGTTTCTAGAGTTCTCACAAAGGTATTTTTCTATGTACATTATTGTTATTTGTTGTTTTCACGAGGAAGTGAGGGTCTGAAGCTTTCTAGTCTACCGTCTTGCCAATGTCACTCTGAGATAATTCTTTTAGAAATGTGTGAAATCACATTGCATACATTTCTCAATGACTCTTCACAGATTTACTGAGCTCTACATAAAGTTCCAAGCAGAAGAAACTCTTTCCAAATATAGTTGCAGACTTATTCTAAGCTGAATGGAACACTATCTTATTGTAATAGTTACAATTCTGATGCCTCAAATGAATACAATCAATCAAGAGTCATAAGAACATTGATTTTTATCAAAACCAATTTGTAGGAGTTTTCTGAGAAAAGTCTACAATCTGGTTCAGCTACATAGTTGATAGAGACATTTCACTTTAGATCTTGAGTAAGATTTTTGTTGTTGTTGAGCTGAGCAGAGATGTCATCATACAGAGCTTCCTTATTCTCCTGGGTACTTAACGTTTCTATTGATTTCTGTTTCTCACAAAAGCTTCTTGATTTTGGTAATATCTCAAAGGACATACACAGAAATCTGGCTCAGTGTTATAATGGGTCTGTTTTTTTTATTTACATGTTTCTTTCTTTTGGAAGGCAGCTCTTTCATAGGTTTTATCTCTCCCACAGCTCTTACATAAAACTTTTGCAAAAGGTCAATGTTTTAGATCACCCAGAAGTCCAGGCATATCCTCTTCAGACTGCCTGAGAGTAACTGCTTTTGCTCTCGGCTTAGTAAATACCTCATTAACTCTACACCTTCTGCATCTCCTCAGACATTTACCATGAGAAGCAGAATGAAATGTGTCTCTCTTTCTCTCTGCCTGCTTGTTTCTGTGCCTTGGTAAAACACTGTTTGGAGCATTAACACAAACTAAAAAACTTTGTTGCTGTCTTTCAATGGGCTTAAAGTTAACTCTGAGACAAGGACTAAAGAGTAAACAGTTCATTTGGGAGGTAACTCTAGGAAATACCAGCAGGAAAACAGGTAAGTGAATTAGGGAAGGAGAGGAGGCCAAGGAAAGGACACATAATTGAGCAAGTTACTGCTGTAGGCAACTGCAGCGCCTTCCCCTGGAGCCATCTTGGGAAAGCAGACAGAATACTCCTCAGAGTTGTCCAATCCTGGGTTCAGGGAAACTAGGATATTTATCCACCAGCTTCTCTCAGTCACTGACTGATGACTCCTGAAGAATCTTAAACTCCCAGCATTTCTGGCCCTTCCCATGGGGCAGAAGGTTTAGGTAACTAAAGATGACCTTCAGACAAGCAGTCTCGAATATCTATAGTTGGCATCCTTAGCAACTGGGCTGCACAATGTGAGGTGATGAGTTTTGGGAGGATGCGGGTGGGTACCAATCATTCCTGCTATATACACTTCTTCTATCTGTGGAAACAGTGACAAGATCTCTACCTTGCTTGGTATTCTCCAGATAGACAGTCTGAGACGTCCTAAGAGCAAAGGAGATTATGATTTGGGCAATAAAAAAATCTTCCAGTTGACCTTTGATGTTAGCCAAAGGTATTTACGAGAGAATAAATTGTTATTCACAGACAAGGGTCTGTTTCCTGCTGACCTTAAGGTGTGGCTCTGCATATGAATGAATTAATCCACTGTTAAAGTAATAAACTGTCTCAGACTATCAGAAGCTTTGTCAATATGGCTTTAAAAAGCCTACACAGACTTTTTAAAATGTACTCATTATACTGAAGCAGCAACAACCAGAAAAGTGATGTTTTCTGTATGAAAAATGAAATGTACTTGGAATGCAGTGTAATATACTTGGAACACATATTAGATTTCAAGGTATTTATAGATAAAAGCATTTCACTGTCTTCTCAACTCTTCTATCCACCTCCAGAAACAATTGTGATGTTGGAATGTGCTTCCGTTAGCTAGAAATATGCTTTTAACTTATTTGAAAGAAGAAAAATTGAGAGAGGTTAAAATAACTGGAAAAGTTGCATGCATGTAATCATCTCTTTAAATACAATGACAGCCTCTCAATGAATCTGATATTTTGTGGCAAAAGAAAGTGCCTGATCTGAGGACTGAAGTTGGAAAATTATTTACAGTTAAGAGACCACGGTCATTTACAGATATTATGAAAACATGCTATTATAGGCATGAAAGTATTAAATTGAGTATTTGCTTTTTAATAAAAAACTCTTTGCTTATTGCTCCTAGGCAGATTTTGGCATCACAAAAGCCAAAACAAGTTTTACCTTCCTTCCAATTCCTTACCCCTGACTCTATGCCAAAATCCCTCTCTCTTGAGGGCTCTGCACTGAGCAAGCTCAGAGGTCTTTAGTTTAACTTTGGTTGAAGTGAAGAATGACAGTGCTGTACAGCCTCTGCTTCTGTGTGTGTTAAGCAGGAAGAGGAGAACACACACATACCTCCTGGAGAGAGCCGCACAGGTGTATGTGGTGCCCTGCACTGCTCCACAGCAGACCTCACCAATTGATCTGGGCTCTCGATCTCAACAAGCCTTGGCGCTGACTCAGAATTCTCCTTACAGAGTGATATACATCCTCAAAATGAGACCTAGCTGGCCTTCCATTTATATCCATGTCCTGGATCAACAAGAAAAAGCAACCAACCACAAGTACTGAGCCGTCTTCCAGATAAAAGGGTTCTGTCCTCCAGAAACAGAAAGACGCCCTGCTTGCATGTGAGGTACACTCAGCTGACTGCCTTCCATTCATGGGCACTGAGAAAAAGGGTTTGATGGAACATAACCGCATCCATTCAGAAAACATCCATTGCGGACATATTGTTTGCCAGAGAGAATGACTGGTACAAGAGATAAGTGATGTACGCCCAAGCCTTGTCCCAGAGATCCCACAGCCTAGGAAGAAAGATGAGTCATGGAGGTAGACAGGTCAGCAGAGTAAGCAGGGCACACAGGCAGGGAAGGAGTGTGGCCCAAAGGCGGATCATTGCAGCCTGAACCTTGTCTCTGGTGCTTGCTAATTGTTTGGCCTCAGAAAATAACTTAATCTTCTAACCTTCAGTGTTTTTTTAAATGTATGATGTGGCAGTGATACTCTCTACCAGCTATGGAGGGCCACAAAGACTAAATGAATTTAGCATAATGCCAGTCACTGTGCAAAGTAAATGCATTTATTAGTGGATAACAATAATTGAATGATTTCTCTATTTTTCTAGAATGAGTTAGCAGAAATGCAGTGCCTTTTAAACACTGCATTTATCACCTCACACATTACCTCACAGTTTCTGTGGACCAGAAATCCAACCATGGGAAATCTGGGTCTGCGCACAACTGGTCCTTGTGCTTCTCCCCAGGTTTCAATCCAGCTATCATCAGCCAGGGCTGAGGCTTCATCTGGAGGTTTAACCAGGGAAGTATCTGCTGCCAAGCTCAGGGGTTGCTGGGAGAATTCACTTCCTTGAGGGCTGGACTGAGGGTCTCAGTTCCTGCTGGACGTGGGCTGGAGGGCCCCCTCACTCCCTTGCTGTATGGACTTCCAGTACGATAGGGAGAGTCTGTGAGCCGGAGAGAAGTCCCAGGCATTTGTAATCTTCACAGAAGCCATTGTGGCTTTCAGTTAGAAATGAGTCACAGGGGCCGACACTCAAAAGGGGGAAATTACTCAAGGGCACGAACAGCAGGAGGCAGGAGGAATTGGAGTCTCCTGACACAAACATGTCTGAAATATAATATAGTGTAAATTCAACAACAAATGTTTATCTAAGGTATGCCTGAAGGACATGAGACTCATAGTAAAGGATGTCAAGCAAGCCTTCCTCAGGGAGTGGCCGCTAAACTGAGAATGGAAATGTAAGAATTTGCCCAGAAGACCGAGCACAAAAGGGCATTACAGGTACAGAAACACCCTGCACAGAGGCAGGCGATTGTGACACTGTGTGTACAGTCTTGGGTGCCAGTGGTAGGCTGGCGCTCTCCGTGGCACCTCCCTTTGCCTCTTCAGGCCTTGGGGTGCTGACGGCTTCCTTTGTTTCTAGACCCAGGGCACAGGATAACCCTGGCGACCTGGAGCCTGATGAAGAGGGATGAGAATCTTAAGTGACTTCCTGCTGTGTACTTGGCCATCAGAGAACAACTGTGACAGTAACCCAGGTAAAAGGCTCAGAATGAGAAGCAGGTTTAAAAAATAGGTAATGAAGGTTGGGATCGGCAAAGCAGAGCCTGAAGGGCATATGGGACAGCCGGAAGGAATGCCTATAAGGCTGTGGGATGCAGGCATTTGGAGCCTGGAGAGACACAGAAGCAGGAGGCATTCACTTGAAGGTTGTGTTTAAACATATGGCAGAGGTAGGAGCTGTCTAAAGAGAGGAACTGGTGTGAAAGGGGCAACACATTTTAGAAATAATTCAGGGGAAATGAAAATCCAATAGACCTTTAATAATGCCACAATATTTTATCAGTTTACAACCTAGAATTTTATAGTAACTTATCATTTTCCAGTATAAACATTTCCCTCTCTCTTCTTTTTCATTCAGCCCACAAATGCTTTCTGAGCAACCACCATGTTGCGGGAATTGTCGTAGGTATGCTTGGTTCAAAATGATAAAAAGCAACCATTGCGTCTTGCCTCAAGGAGTTTACATTGTAGTGGAAATAAGGCTAACCCTAGTAAATAATTATCACTGTAGTTTAGAAGTAAATATCATGAAAATAATAAGAGGAAAGAGTATGCATGTAGTTCCATTTTAAATGGTCAGGGGAGGTCTCACTGAGAACGGAGGCATGTTTCATAAAGCCTTTAGGGAGGCAGCATGGCTACTTATGATGGTATCTGGGAAACTGTTTTAGACAGAGGAAACACCCAGCCTCTTTTACCCCTAAAAAGAAGGAGCCATCCTGGCATGGCCAAGACTAGCAAGAAGGTCAGCAATGGAGAAATGAAGAGAGAAATGACAGAAGAAGGAGAGATTATGTTAGAGAATAACAGAAATTAGGTCATTTGGGCCTTAGCAGCCATTGGGAGCCATTGTGACAAGGAGCCATACTGAGGAAGAGGAGAAACTATGAGGGGAAGAAGCCATTGTGAGGAGAGGGCGCCATTTTGAGGAGGGAGAGGCACAGTGAGGAGGGGTAGGCATTGTGAGGAGGGGGCAGCATTGTGGGAAGGAATCGTCGGGAGGAGGGGAGGCATTGTGGGAAGGAATCGTCGGGAGGAGGGGAGGCAGTGTGGGAGGGAATCGTCGGGAGGAGGGGGAGACTCTATGAGGAGGGGTAGGCATTGTGAGGAGGTGTAGACATTGTATGGAGAGGGAACCATTGTGAAAATGGGGAGGGGAGGCAATAGTGACAGGGAAGACATGTTGTGAGGCCTGGGGAGCCACTAATGATTTGTTCAGAGGATCATAGACACCTGACTTACACTGTGACAAAATCACTTTGCTCCTGGTTAATAGAATCTAGAGGGTTAGGGGAGAAGCAGGGAGATTTCTCAGAAGCCTCTTGCAGAGAAGTCCAGTGTGGTAACATTTATGATGATGAGAAGGGAGTGGGTGTTGTGCTTGATTTAAACATAGAGCTAATAGAAAAAAGAGAGAAAAACTATTTCCTATCATAGTAATAACTGATTTAGTTGGGGATTATCAATAGATTTTATCAATGAGAATAGGATGCTTCAAAATCTTCAGGTAACTGTCTACAAGATATTGATTAATCACAGAAAGAAAATAGAGGACACTGGGCAGAGATTGCATGAACCAAGTGATCAGAATTGACCTCACCGGTAATGGGACAAATCCCTTGTGTGCCTCCGTGATGCAGTGCCCTGGGAACACAGTGATACCTCAGCACTTGGCCCAAAATGCAGAGCTTGAATCTAAACACAAGGAAACGTGAGACAAACCCAAATTCAAGGCCATTCTACAACATAGCTCACCTGTACCAAAAATGAAAGAAAAACTGAGGAACTCTTTCTGATTAAAGGAGACTCAAGTTGATGATCCATTCGTTTCTTTTTTTTTTCTTTTGCTGTAAACGGCCTTGCTGGTGTCCACAGGCAAAATCTAAATTAGGTCTATAGATTAGAAATAATACTGGACCAATGTTAATTTCCTGATTTTGATCATTATGTGGGATAAGGAGGGAATGTTCTTATTTGACGAAATATGCTCTCAAGTATTTAAGAATAAAAAGAAAAAAATTAGACACGATGTCTACAGCATCCCCCAAATGAGTGGAAATAAATCTGTACAGAAAGAGAATGATAATGCAAATGTGGGAAAGTGTTAACTTTTGGGCAACCGGGGTAAAGGGTACACAGGAAGTCCTCATATTACTCTTGCAAATTTTCTGTAAGTCTCAAGATTATTTCAAAAATTTAAAAAGCATTTTTTTCCCATAAAAAACATTTCCAGAAATTTTGGGAATTTCCAGAGTTCTTTGTATATCTAATCAATGGCAATTTATGACTCAATGCCAGTAGATGTTATATTAAAGACATATTTAAATCTCGAAAATAAAATAACCATAAGGGAAGATGTGTTACTTAATAGACGCCTTCCTGAGAATTTCTAAATGTTTTTATATCAAGTTCATCAGGCAGTGGTGTTTGTTTGTTTTGTCTTTGGGAGAGAAACTCCTCTTTCAGATACCATTTTATGCAGCTTGTTTTCATATAAAACTAACCCAAGCCTGAGGGTCTACCAACTCTCATACCAAGGAAGGCTCTGATATCTTGGTGGGTCCCTATGCTCCAGGAACCCAGTTTAAAAAGGTTTCTCCAGAGAATCCAGGAGGAAATGGCTTCAAAAACAAAGAGATACTCCCGTCTTCCTTAATTTTTTAAGTTCATGGGTGTTTCATACATCAATGTTGCATAAATCAACTATTTATCACATTCTTTTTAAAAAACTATAGAACCATAACAAACCACCTGTCTGGCAACCTTTAAATCATTCTTCATCATTTTTCTTGTCAGAGATGGCTTATCTGAGCCTAGATACACACATTGGTGCCTGAGAAAGCAGTAAGCCAGGAGGCAGACATCCCAGCTCAGTGAATAGTGCCCTGAAGTCCCCTGTTTGAGTTACAGTCCTTAGAAATCATTTTTTTCTTCTCACAGTGTTGTAATTAGATCGGATGCTTTGCTTCAGTTAAGGCATCAGGGAACCAACTCAAACCAACTTGTGTAAGTAGTTCCAGGCAGGGGCTAATCCAGGAGCTCTTAGGATCTCACCAGGGCTTGTTTTCTTTAGCGCTTGGTTCTGTTCTCTATGGCTTGTGTAAAGCTTTGCCTCATGGTAGTAAAATGGCTGCAGCTGCCCCAGCCCTAATCTCTTTACACCATCCTGTCCAGAGGAGAGAAAATCTTCCTTCTAGGACCTCTAGAAGAGTAATCACTTGCCATTTCTCAGACAAGGTCACATGGCCATTCTTATACCTATCACTGACTTAAGCCAGATGGATTCCAAGGTGACCAACCTCACTTACAATTTATTCCTGCTTGGTTAAGGGAAATAGGGATATGTCAGTGGGAGATAGGAGAATAGGTACTTGGTAAGCACCTCGAATTGAGGTGCACTACACACTCCAACCCTAAAGTCTTCTTTGCTTAACCCATTGAGTAGAGAGACCAGTGGTGGAGTTGGAAAGGAGCCGGGAAGATATGAAAGAAATTGGCCTCCCGAAACAAGTGGTCTTCAGAGAGCAACCTCAGGAAGGAAGAGACCTCCAAGGGCATCTAAAGTTCTCCTCAGCCCTGAGGCTGCACCTGCCCAAGAACTCTGGATGTGTGTGTCACCCACCGTAGTGTGGGAGGCGCTGTGGGAGGGGTTTCACATGAGGACTCCGGATCTGTGTGTCACCTTCAACTGTGTGGGAGACACTGTGGGAAGGATCTTATTCATATCGGTTCTTCAAACCCTCACTCTCATGCCATGAGGTGGGATGGGTGATGGCATTATCCTTGGAGAAGGGGCACTGGGCACCGGTTGATAAACCAATCGACCTCCACCACACAGCTGGAAGGTGGCAGGGTCCTGGTCCAAAAACCAGGTCTGTCCGATGGCAAATCCCATGTTCCTAACCACTCTGCTCTTCATGAAAGCCTGCACGACAAACACTACATCATCTTTGGAAAATTAAAAAAATTAAAGCCTGGAGTGTGCTCATTAGGAGGGATGTTGTAGACAGCTGAGGCCACAGAGCTGTTTCTTCCTCAGCAAGTATCTCGTGTGTACCTACTCTGCACTCAGGTCTCTCTCTAAGAACGAGTCTTTCCCCTGGGAGTGGGGACCTGCCCAGTGCCTCAAGATTTACTGGAGCCTGAGCTGGTCTCTAGGTCAAGCCCTGGGTCTGTGTTGTGCCAATGAGGCTTTGACAGTGTAGGTAACCTACAGACCCCTTCTCAGAATGATAGTTTTTTTTTTTTTTTTTTTTTTTTCTTTTTTTTTTGTTTATACACACTGGCATTAACAGGTCTAGCAGAAGCAGCCTACGCAGAGAATGATAGTTTTAACATACGAAACACAGAATTACAAAGAAAGCCAGTTATGTAAAAATGCACTTATCAAAACATAAAAGCACTGTTACATAATAATGATGATCTTCTTTAACAAATAAATAAACAGCTAGCGGTAGATCTAATACTGACCTAATTTTAATGTAATGATTTGTGTATGGGATGATTTCAGATATCCATGACAGCAGTTATCTGTGATATGAAAATACCCATGATCTTTATGGGTGATAAAATAAAACACAGATTTTGCTAATACTACCGTAACTTGCTGTCACATTTATAACCAAAGCACATGCTAAGTTTCTAAGGCAAGTGAAAGAAGAGATGTAGGTTTTTCTCCCCACCCAAGTTCATGGACCCCCTGAACTTAGATGGAACCTTGCCACAGAGAAGGAGTCTCCACAGCAACAGTGTTCCTGGGGAGAAGCGATGCAGACTCAGTTTATAAGGAAACTTTTCTATGTAAGGTTTTTTTCTTCCTTTTTTTTTTTTTTAAAGAGTACCTCAAGGAAGAAGCTCATGCCATTAATTGCTTGGAGAATATTTCCTTCCGGTTTCCATTCTGAATGACATTCTACCTGCCTCCTCCCCAAGAGAGAAGGCTGCGCTCAGCACATGGGTCTGTGTTTTCTCCAGCTGGCCCCAGACAGCGAATGCCCACACTCAATCCCTGAGGGGAGAAAGATATTTTTGTTGGTTTAAGCAGAGGGTAGAAATCTAATAATTTGCTTACATATGTAATGTAAATTATTACTAATGTAAATTGTTGGTAAATTTAGTAGATTTTAGATCATCCTAAAAATCCAACTGAGAAACATTCTTTTAGAATCTAGAGTTCATATACATATGTATGACGAAAGGAAATAGCATTCTTCAAAGAAGACATTTTCCAATTTAGCCTGCGTTTCTCAGATGCACTCAATTTGAAAACAAAAATTAGCATTTCTGGTGTCTTGAACTTTTCCTAAGATAGGAAAACCACTCCAGCTTGGTAATAAAAGTGGAGTCACACAGCCTGGCTGAGTCCTAGTGACATATTTTTTTTTAATCCAGAACAAGGAATCCAATTATTTTATTACATTCTTAACTCAGGTTCTCTACCAAGAAGGAGTGGAAGCTAGAGCCACACAATTTGAGTCAGGGTCAGGCTGAAGAAAGGAACGCATCCCTCTCCTTTAAAATATTTCCAAACTCTTCTCTCTTGCCAAGAAGAAAAGCGACGCTGACCGCAGATCCTGGGTGAAGAATCTGCAGGCTCCCTGCTATGTCTGACCTAGACGAGACCTCCAAGCCAAATGGTGTCTCCATCCAAGCAGGAGCTTAGAATTGTAGGAGACACCTGAGCTGCTATCTTAGCCAGTTTGGGATGCCAGAACAAAATGCCATGAGGTGGCTGGCTTAAACAGCATTTATTTCTTATGCTTATGGAGGCAGAAAGTCTGTTAACTAAGGAGCTGACATGTTGGAGTTATTGGTGAGGGCTCACTTTCTGGTTTGCAAACAGCTGCCTTCTTGCTGTGTCCTCTGTGGCAGAGAGACAGCACACTCTGATCTCTTCATTTTTTATAAGAACACTAATCTCATCCTGGGAGCACCACCTTCATGACCTCATCTAAACCAAATTACCTCTGAAAGACCCCCACCTCCAAATATCACATTCGGGATTAGGGATCAGCATAACAATTTTGGGGCAACAGAAACAGTTCAAAGCAGCTGCATATTTTCAAAGATCTGTAAAGGTCTAGTAAATCCAAACCTTTTATCAATATGTACTGTGATTGTTACTTTCAGGCAACACCGGGATTAAGGAATGCCTAGATAGCTGGCCAAGCATTATTTCCAGGTGTTCTGTGAGGATGCTTCCACAGGATATTGGCCTGTGAGTTGCTGGACTAACTTGGGGAGATCCACCTTCAATGCGGGGTTGGGGATGCACCATCCAATCAGCTGGCCCAAATAGAACATAAAAGCAGAGGAAGGTTAAATTTGCTTCCTCTCTCTCTCACTCTCTCACTCTTTCTTCTGGAGCTGGGACCTCCTCCTCTCCTGCCCTTGGACACCAGAACTCCAGATTCTACGACCTTTACACTCCAAGACTTGCATCAGTGGCCCCTGGATTTTCAGGCTGTCTGCTTTGGACTGAGTTATATCATCAGCTTCTCTGGTTTTAAGGCCTTTAAATCTGGACTGAGCCACCTTATCACTTTCCCTGGTAATCCAGCTTGCAGACAGCCTACGGTGGAACTTAGCCTCCATAATGAAGTGAGCGAATTTCCCTAACAAATCCCCTCTCATCTCTATCTATCTATCTGTCATCTCCTATTGATTCTGTCTCTCTGGAGAACCCCAACTTTGTGAGATAACTGTCCTATTTCCTTTATGCTACAAAGTATCAACTATATTTACCTTTTAAAAAAAAAGCATTTTTTAAATAATATAGTAAACACCTATTTTAAAAAATAAACTCGTAAAGAAAAATGTGAAAGTCATTTGAAAGTCCCTGGTCCAGAAATAACCATTATTGCCATTTGGTGACTATGTATGCTTCTAGTCCTCTCTCTATGCATGTTCATATATGTCTAGAGATAAAATTTTATATAAAAGGTATGCATTAAGCAGGACTTTATTTATATTGATTTTTTGACTAAAAACCCTTTCTCATGACCAAATATAGATAGCCATCATCATCAGTGTTATAGTAACCCATTGCATATCTGTACAATAATTTGTGTGAACGCCCACCCCTCATTGGTAGGTATTTCAGTTGCTTCCTGCTGTAATGGGCAGCCTGCACAGTGGCTCTGTGTCTTGCTTAATGCTCTTGTGAGGAAAAGGGTCTGGAATTGGAAAAAGAGATGAGTACATTTCATGCGTCACCCTACAGAGAGGTTATAGTCATTTTCGCTCTCACAACCCCATCAGGGGTAGTTGCTCCAGTACTCCAACACCAACTGCAGACTTTATTAATCTTTCTGACCTTTCCCAGTCTGAGTGTTCAAACTCCTTCTTGTTTTGATTTACATATGTTTGATGCAAACTCGAACACATTTTTTTTTGGCTAATCAGACAACATTTTTAGAAAAAGCACATAAATTATTACGATGAGGAAGGTACTTTGTAGGCACTAGATAGTTAACAACTAAAGAATCTTGAAAAATAAGCTCTACTAAAACAAATCTCAAACTTTTTCAAGATGTTAAATTATACTGGGAAATAGTTTGACTTAGGATCCCTACACACACAGCGTTACCTTTCTTATTCAGTGACCAGAGCACTTGGTCCATTCTTCAATCTCCATTATTCTGCCTGCAAAAGACAAGACAATGGGAGGTGTTGATGCCCCTGTTTGTAGAGATGGCAATTTTAGTGTTGGGTGCATCTGGGTTAGAAACCTGACTCCACCCCACACCCACTGTCATCAAGTTGATTTTCTTTCTTTTTTTCCTCAAAATATTATATATATTCTTAAAAGTAGGTATTTAGGAATAAGTAAACATTATCATTTTCACTTTGTACATAGAAGCAGAAAAAATTATATTACTTGTCCCTCCAAAAAATATATGTGCACATTTATGTAGCATCTGCATAGTCATCACATCCATTTCCTAATGTGACTGATTCCTCTCCTAGATAGAAATAGAGACAGCCGGTGTTCCCACGTCTTGAATAAAGACATGGCAGCCCAAGCAATGAATGACTTGCCAGGATTTGACATCTAAATGGTAGATTAGGGTTACAACAGAGTCATCGTGACTCCTGCTCCGGCATTCCCCACACTCTATGCTAAAAGGGAAACAAAATATAATTAAATAGCCCTTTTAACAACTGCAACTCGGAGCCAAGGCCAACAAGGGCACAATCACTGAGAACCCACAGACAACGCCCAATCACACCACAGTCTGGGAACAGACCCCAGACAGCCCCTTGTGGGCCCAGGCCCTCTCTCAGTTTTTCATCCCATTAAAGGGTTCTGTGAAATCTGACCATTTTTCATTTCCAAGGAACCAAAATTAAAGGCTGTTTTTATACCACAAGTTGATTCTTACCATGGGCATGGATGAAACTGTATTTCTCTTTCTCTCACTGTATTTCTTGCCCAAATAATTGTGCAATAAATGTAAATTAAATATTAGCTAAATACATTGCCTCCCAATGATCCTGAGATATGAATCAGCCTTCCTTCTCAACAAGGACACAGTTGATGCCAGAAATTAGCAAGGCAATTATCTGCCTGTCAGTAATATTTGCCTAAAAACCATGTTCTAAATATACGAAGCCCAGTGGAATATATGAGAGGTATCCCCTTTCTTAAGGAGCTCATAACCCAAGCAGTAAGAAGAATCACCACATGAAAAGGTCACCAGCACTCACAGTGAACATCTGAGACCCAAGAGTCAGAGACAGCCCTTGACTCAGGAAGAAAAGGCTCTGTCCTGAGCATCCATTCCGAACTGGACTCTGCCTTAGAAATGCTACAAACATCCTCAGGTAACAATTCCCGCTGCCTCCATGTGAGTATTATCATCTTCCCTGAGCAGATAGAAAACTCAGATTCTGCGAATATAAGAGACTTGAACTGGGATCTGAACAACAGTTAAGTTTTGTTTCACATCAGAGAGGAGGAGGAGGCAGAGATGTGATCTCAGGATGATGGCCTCTAGTCCTGAGTAGACTCACTCTCACGCCAGAAACTGGAGTGCTGGATAAGCCTCGCAACACTGTCTCGCATCTGGGAAACAGAGCTTTCTGCAATTCTTGCAACCAAGGAGGCACCTAGCCATGCTGGAAGTGCTTAGAAAGAGTATTTCCCCAACCACACACCCGTGAGGGCTTTCAGCTACATCTCCCAGGGCTCTACACTGGCCCCCACAGGGATTCTCTGTCAAGAGAAATGGAAGTCGAGGAGTAGAGCCTCAATGTTCTCTTTTGTTGTGCAGGAATGAGGTCCCTGTACCATCTCAGCTGAAGCACAAGTGTGGGTTAAGCCATCACCTTTCCGTCCCTATTCAGTGGATTCAATTTAGCCATTATGACCTAAAGCTGAAAAAGGTAAGTCAAAACTCCAAGAATAATCCAATATTGAGTGATGTCTGAGTGGGAGGAAAAGAAGTTAAAAATAACAGATGCACAAAAACACTCAGCTTAACAGAATAAATATATACAAGTCCATGAGGCAAAGTGATTGAAATAATTAGCTCTCAGGACTGTCCAAGAGACCTTTCTGTGCTAATGCAACTCTTTCACATCTACACCGCCCAATACGGTAGCCCCCAGCCATGTGCAGCTACAGAGAAATTGACTAATGCCATTGAAAACTCAATGTTTTACTCAAAAAATGTGAACGGAATGGACAAAATTCTAGAAAAAGTATAATTTCACAAAATCAATTCATGAAGAATTTTTTTTAAAAACTTGATTTCTGATTGTATTGAATTATGATTTTAAAAGATGTAAATAGCCACATGTGGCTAGTGTCTACAGTACTGGACAGCAAGATGATCTAGAACTCTTCTCCCATGGAGAAGCACACCAATCAGGTAACT
This sequence comes from Aotus nancymaae, assembly GCF_030222135.1. Classification (NCBI taxonomy): domain Eukaryota; kingdom Metazoa; phylum Chordata; class Mammalia; order Primates; family Aotidae; genus Aotus; species Aotus nancymaae. The sequence continues at coordinate 2,888,524 of NW_026988412.1, read as the reverse complement.
GGGGGAGCAGACTGGGAAGTCAGGCTTAGAAAAAGTCTGGAGGGGTTGCCGGGGAAAGTCATGAAGTGCTGTGAAGACAATGGCTAGTGGATGAGATTGGAGCTCGTGTAACCTGCCAAGGCAAAGAGGAAGAACATAGGAGGCAGTCCTCATTACACATCACAGAGGTTAGGGCCCCAAACCCCAAAGGTCTTCCCACCAGTTCACTTCACTTTAAAAATTAAGAAATCAATTTCCACATGGTAATAATTTGCCTGGTCAAATTAGCTTGGCAGAGGTTGAGCTGTGTCTGCAAGGTTAACCTCCTGATTCTGAGTTCAAATGGTTCACAGTTGTTCTTCACCACTTTGGGGGAAAATAAAGACAAGTTAAATTGTTAGTCAAAGAGGCTGCGTTAGACAAAAAGAGGAACATTTCTGACTGCAGAGGCCCTAGGACCACTGGAACCAGATTCCCCAGAGAGCTGCGGTTGCTCACTGTCCTACCTACTGCCTGGCATTACTGTCAAATGCAGGGTGGGCACCAGGCAGAAGGTCCCAGGGAAAGTGACCACTCCATGTGGGCCCCTTTGGCTCTCTGCAAAAATTAGATGAGGCAAACCTACCACAATAGCTGGTCAGGTCTAGAAACTCTAGAACAGTGACTCTTGGCTGGGGTGATATTGCTCCCCCCAACCCCAAGACACTCAGCAAAATCTGGAGACACTTTCTGGACATCACTAGGTGGGGAAGGGGAGCTATGAGCCTCTTATGGACAGAAAACAGGGACGCTGCTACACATCTCCACAACACACAGGACAGCCCCTATCACAAAGAATTATCCTGCTCAAAATGTCAATAGTACCCAGACTGAGAAACCTTGGTCTAGAGTAATATGGGTGAATAACATTTAAATTCTCATCATGGCATTCTCTGCCATGTGGAATACAACAAAAATTCTTACTCTGCCAAGGACATGAGTGGCTTCAAACACCCTTCATATTTTTCTACCATCTCCTGTATCCCGTTCTACCATCTGAAGGGGTCCAGAAAGACCTGATACAGAGGATTCTATATTGGTATTGATTAGAGCAAGTCACGACATCAACAAGAGACAGACACACACACGAGACAGGTTTGTGTCTCAGTCCAGAGTTCGGGTATGCCAGACATCACACTGCATTTCCTTCTTTACACTGACCCAATATGGACGCAGAGACAAGTATAGACCACGTCGTCAAGAGAGTTGACTAAAACTGCTTTACCAAAAGGGAGGCAGGAAAATGAAGTGCAGCTGTAGAGGGATTGGGCACAGTGGCGTGTGCCTGTAATCCCAGCTATTCGGGAGGCTGAGGCAGGAGAATTGCCTGAACGCAGGAGGCGGAGGTTGCGGTGAGCCAAGATTGCGCCATTGCACTCCAGCCTGGGTAACAAGAGCGAAACTCTCAAAAAAAAAAAAAAAAAAAAAAAAAAGAATGCACAAAGGGATAATAATATTTAAAATCATGACTCAGATAAATATAAAATAAATATGTGTCAAAGATTTTATTCAACTTATTAATTAATGAAGAAACAGAGGTAAAATATTTGCAAATTTGAATTCAAGGAGAATTCAAACTAACACTCTTCAATAACTGAATCGGCAATGCTAAAATGAATTTTATAAATAGATGCCAAACTGGCTTTTCCACGGGGGCAGAAGAATAGTTAATCGTCCTTACACAAAACAAAATTTGTGTATTTATGGGTAAGAATCATCTTTATTGCTATCAGGTATCTACAACTCCCATGGTTATCAAACAGCTCAAAGACAATGAAGGGTGCAGAGCATGTCCCCGCCCCGCCCCCTCCCCCAGAAGCTGTGGCTGAACAATACCTGTTGTCTGCAGAAGCCATTCAGTAAGCTTTTGATCTATTTCAAAGTTCTTCACAGTTTTCCCCACGGAAGTTTATGTGGCTCCCATTTTGGGGGGATATTATGACATGTTTGTATGCTGATTGGAATGATAGGGAAAATTTGGGATTCGAGAAGGAGAAAGGAGAATTGCAAGAACAAACTCCTAAATGCAAGGACATGCGGTTGAGTAAACAAGCTGCAGAGCTGGCCTTCGAAGGGAGCAGAGAACCCTCAGGGTCACACTGGGAGGAAAGTGAGGACACACGGGCTAGAAACAGGCAGTCGGGAGATGCTGTGGTGGTGAGGCGGTGAAGCAACTCCCTTCTGATACACCTGCTCCTCAAGGCAGTCAGAAGTGAGGACACGGACAGAGAGTGAAGTGGATGCAGAGGGTGACGGACATGTAGCGATGGCAAGAGATGTTATATGGCCATTCTCGTAAGAGCAAGGACAAGCAGAATAGGGAGATCTGGTCAAGGCCAGCAGGGATTCCATGAATGACTTTACAACGTGACCGGAACCATTGACAAAGTGGTAGATGCATAAATCAATGGAACAGAAGAGAGAATCCAGAACAAGACCCACAAATATGCCCGATTTTTTTTTTTACAAGGTACAAAAGCAATTTAATGGAGGAAAGACAGTCTTTCAACAAACAGTGCTAAAGCTACCAGACACCCACAGGCAAAAAAAAGAATATCCTAACACTCACATAAATAAACCTAACATACCTTTGAACACAAATCAACTCAAAATCGAGCATGGATTTAAATGCAAACAGTACAACTATAAACCTTTTAGAAAAATACAGAATAATATTTGTAGAATCTGGGACCAGGCAAAGAGTTCTTAGAATTGACATCAGAAGTTGGAACATTTGAAACAGAACTTCATCAAAATTTAAAACTTTTGCTCTGTGAAAGACCCTGGTAAGAGAAAAAAAAGAAAAGCTATAGGTAGGGAGAAGGTAATTGAAAACTACATACCTAACAAAGGACTCACACCTAGAATATACATGGAACTCTTAGAACTCAACAGTATAAAAACCAGCCTAATCAGGAAACGGGCAAAACCCATAAACAGACAGTTCTCCAAATGGATTAAACAGATGGAAAATAGAAATAGTATGATTCAATTTAAACAACATTCTTGTAATGACAAATTTGAAGAAATGGAGAACAGATAAGTGCTTTCTTGGCCTTAAGGAAGTGATGTGGATGGAAGAGAAATCTGGCCATAAAAAAGCAGCAGGCACGTCCCATGGTGATGGAAGGTATCTTGACTGTATCCCTGTCCGTATCCTGCCTGGGGTAGCGTTCTTAGTTCTACAAATGCTATCTTTAGAGAAACCGGGTAAAAGATATATAGAGTTTCTTGGTATCATTTCTTACAACTGCAAACGACTACAAGTATGTCAATTTTTTTCTTTAAAAAAAAAAAAAAGCTTAATTAGTGAACAGTCAGCATGGATGTGGGCTCTGTCCTGGCGATGGTCCTCAGGTGTGCATATTGGTTAGGAGAAGAATTAGGTTTCATTCTGTTGGCTTGGAATTTGCCAGGTGAGAACAGTGAAAGGAGCTGAGGCAGGGAGAAGAGACTGCAGCCAGGACTGGGTGAGCAGGGAAGAGAGGAGGGGAGGAGAGGGAAGGGGAAGGGAGGGTATGAAGTAATGAGATAATGGTTCAGTTGCTAGTGTCCCATTGTGTGGAGTAAGGGTGACAAAATGAGTGAACTGGAATAAGACAAGATGGAAGTTTGAGAATGGGATGCTCAAAATTGAGATCTCAGAGATGCTGTGATCATGGAAGGGGATTGCTGAAGCAGAGTAGAGAAAGAGAGTTAGACATGAGGAAGGCCAGGTGCTGAAAAGCCAGGGCAATGGCTGGATGATTTCCTTGGATTTTTAAAATGTGTTCAAGAGTGAAGACAAAAGAAGAGTCAGATATTAAAATACCCCTTAAGTGAGGGAAGGTGGTATAATCTCGTGATATGTGCTTCAGATGAGCAGAGGTTTTGCAGGACAAGGGAAGAGTAGTCTGGTCTGGAAGTAGCAGAAACAGACACCTACGTCCTTGCAGTCCCGGTGTGTGACAAGGAGGAAGTCTGCATGGAAAAGGTCAGGAGAGACTCAGGGAGCAGCCAGATTTTATCTTAGAGCTGTGGCTCTCGAAGTGTGGCCCCCTAGGCCAGCAGCATCAGTATCATCTGGGGATTTGCTAGAAATGCTAATTCTCAGGCCTACCTCAATCCCACCAAATCAGAAGCTCTAGAGGTGGGCCCTGGAATCTGTGTTTTAGCAAGATGTGGCACCATAGCTGAGTTTGGAATTTGGGACTGCATACCAAATACCAATGGCTCAGCGAGGAAATGCATGGCCTGACCTGACCGAAGACAAAGAAAGAGGAGTAGAGGTGACAGCAAACCACAGAGCACGTGTCCTTTCTGACTGGGGCTTGGCAGACTGCAGTATCTTAACTCTGAACTTTTTTTTTTTTCCAAGAAAAGCTGATGCTCCATGTATATATGTAAAATCTTGGACTTTTAAAGGTTGATGACAGAGCATGGTGGCTCACACCTGTTATTCCAGTACTTTGGGAGGCTGAGGCAGGCAGATCACATGAGGTCAAGAGATCAAGACTATCCTGTCCAACATAGTGAAACCCTGTCTCTACTAAAATACAAAAATTAGCCAGGCGTGGTGAAGGGTGCCTAGAATCTCAGCCTCTCAGGAGACTGAGGCAGGAGAATCACTTGAACCCGGGAGGCAGAGTTTGCAGTGAGCCAAGGTCACACCACTGCACTGTACAGCCTGAGCAACAGAGAGATTCCATCTCAAAAAAAAAAAAAAAAAAGATTGGTAACTAAATTTTAAAAATATATAAAGCTGTACAGGCTATTAAAAAGCACCCCAACAGAGTGCCAGCATGTGCCTGAGGTGTAGACAAACAGGGGGAATTGGGTGAGGATGGGCATTTCAGGGGTGGGAAGCCTAAGAGCGCAGGCCTGGCACTGGCCATCAGGGCCTCTGTGAAGGTGTGCACAGCATCACTGGTAAGAGGCAAGGGTGAGGGGAGGGAATTCTCTTTTGTGGCTAAACGATGAGGTGGACAAGATGGGCATACCTCTCTGGGAGCATCTGCATGCCAGAATGAGGAAATGAGTTGGCTTTCTGGGCAGTAAGGATCCCTGGAGATGCTCCAGGAAGGGCAAAGCTTGCCTTCGCTAATAGGGAAACCCATGCCCCAAACGCTCAGCCAGTGTGTCCCCCATGAGCAGAATGGCAAGGCGACTCAGAAGATGGGCTCTGAGCCAGACTCCCTGGGTTTGTTGATAATAGGAATACTTAAGCCATAGGCCTTTTGTGAGGGTTAAATGGGTTAATACGCATAAAGCCTGCCAGTGCATGACACATAGTAAATACTCAATAAGGATCTGCTCTTATTGCAAATTACTAGCCTTTTATCAGTTGGAGGCTTCCTGGAAATCTGACCTTGCAACTTGTCATCGAAATTTGTCCTGGTGCCTCCAAACCATAAACAAACAGGATTTTGTTTTAATCCTAATGGCTAGGACTTACTAAAGAACTAACAAAGAGGGGGTGGAGGGGTAAACAGAGGCATTCATTACTCACCAAACTCTCTGAGTTTCCTGGGAAGCAGCAGAGTCATGAAGCTGCCCCCGAGCTTGAGAGAATTTCCCATTCTGCTTTGAAAAGTGAGGGGCCCCACTGTCTTAGTTGGGGGTCACCCTAAAAGGAGATTGAGTCAAGGTTCTGGAAGCAGGGAGTCTAGTTGAGAGGTAGCTCAGCTGCAGGGCGTTTAGTTGGGAGAGGACCCCCTACCTTTAAGTAGCACTGGAAGTAAGGAAGGAGACCCTCTTCTCTCAGCCTGTGCTTGGAGAAAAGGAGGAAATGAAAGTTGAAAGTCAGGCAGAGGTCAGTGGAAGAACCAGTTGGTGCCGCTGACCAGGTCTGGAGGTTAAAAATGAAACCCCCTACTCCAAACCACAGTCCTATCTATAGATTACAGACATGGTGTGGAGGAACCTTATCCCGGAAAGCATTCTTCTTACTCAGTCACTCAAGACCCCTGTCTAGTCATGTCTTGCTTAATCAATCACCCTCTCACATGAGCACCTCTTAGATACCTTAGATTGCAAGCCTTTAAAAGGGCCAGGGTTTTCTTTGTTGGGAGCTCAGTTGTTGAGGCACCTATGCCTGCCGCAGCTCCTGGCCAAATAAAATTACCACTTCCTTCCCTGTTCGGTGTTTGAGAGGTTTGTTCGCAGCTCCTCCTGCTTCAGAAGCAGCTGGGAAAGGGGGACACAAGTGGGAGGCAGGTTATTGGTATGGGTGGCTGGGCTGGGCATTGGGGAATTTATCACTGACTCCCATTCCACATCCACGGAGGGTAGCTCCTAGGAGCACTTACTCACTCCCCTTTCGGGCCACCCCTGTGCCCAGGTGCTGGAAAAGGTCCCTGCAGAGGCTGAAAGGGAGACAGGACTTGGGGTGGGCCAGTGTTGGCAGGCACGGGAGCTGGCCCATCCAGCCTCAGGTGAATGCAAATGTGGGGCAGAGGATCCAGAGCAGCTGGACCCCACATACCCCCAAACAGACTCGTCCTCATGAAATTGCTTCAGGTGGGCCTCCCTCTGTTGGGAGGACAGACCAACTGGAGCAGCCTGCTCACAGGCTTGCTGCAGGACACAGACTTTCAAAGAACACGGCAGGGAATGCATTGCAGCTGGGCCTCAGGAAGGCAATGATGATCAGAACGCTGAGTGATGCTGAGGAAGCCCCTGCCTCTCAGGCACCACATCTTCTGTTTCTTCATGCAGCTCTGTCCCTCTCCCAGTCTTCACCCCCGCCCCCCTCCCAGACGAGCTTTCTCTATTCCCCAATTCAAGTCCACTCACCCATGGTCCACACAACCATGAAGCTCAGCTCACTTAGGCCAGCTCTTGGTGCTATGATGGTGAAACTGCAGGAGGTGAAATGTATTAGGCCATCTTGGGTGAATCAGCTCTCTGGGGTGGAGGATGCTTGAGTTGACTGCTCCAGAAGCGGAGCCTGAAAGGAGACCTGTGGACTACGGGTGCACTATAAGGGAGCAGGGTAAGCAGAGCAGGATGGGGCACAGGAGGGATGGAGCCTGCGAGGGCGAATTTCAGGCAAAGGCTGCAGCAGGCAGCTTTACCAGATCCTGCAGGGAACTTGGGAGGCCAGGTGACCCCTCAGAGGTGTCCCAACCTGAGACTTTCACATCCCTGCATTAGCACTGTTGGAGGCCACCCTTGGGGAAAAATAGACTCCCTGGCACCCCTACTGGATGTGGGCAGGTGAGTGGCTGCCGTTGCTCTAGGGCTGGCCTCTGAAGAACCACGGGTGAGTGCTGCCGAAAGCATTCTGAAGGCTTTGACAGGGGCACACAAATGCTAAAGGGAGCTCAGAGGATCTGGGCAGCACCCACATTATCTACTGAGGGCCACAGACTCAGGGGTTATGGAGCAGGGTGGAAACCAGTGCGTGGCATGGGCCACTATGTCTGCCCCTTCTATGGGATCCAGGTTGATGATGGGTCTAAGGGGCAGGTGCTGTGAGAAGCCAGCTTCTCGAATCACACCCCGACAGTGATTCAGGGCACAACTGACAATGCAGGAATCAAGCATGTCACACCACTTGGTGGACATCTGCCAGGCATCGCTAACTTGATAAAGTCGTTTTTGAAGACTGTTGATTTGCAGACTTTGCATGAAAATGCCAACACCCCCATCTTCTGTTTCATAGGTTTAAACTCCCTTTGGGTTTAAGGATGTGGTGCCTTCAAAAGTCACCTACAGAAACCACCGAGGTCCCAGGGGTTGCTACAGCTTAGCTTTGTTGATTTAGAAGGGGGGTTTGGCTTGGGCTGTTGGGGTCAGGTGTAAGCACTGAGGACGAAGAGGAGCCCTACTGGGGACCAGTAGCAGCAGAGCATATGACCTGAGCTTTTTGCTGCCGCTGAGCTGAATTCACCACAGTTGTCAGGGGTTGCCAAGATGTCAGAAATCAGGACATTTTCTCACGCTCTTTCTGAAGTGTGACCGCACTTTAGGAAACCTTAAATACATACTCAGATAAACACTTGTTTTTCCTCCAGTTTGTGATTTCCACAAGTCTTAACAACTCTTCACAAGCCCCACAGGGTTGAGGGGGGTGAAATTGAGGGTCAGAGATTCCCCTGGAGCCCACATGACCCTGCGCTCCCTTTCCTCGGTGCCTCCTTTCCAGGCATTTTCCATCTGAGCCTCGGCTGCTGGCTCAGACATCTGAGGGGCCCTGCGTGCTTTGGGGGGTGAAATTGAGGGTCAGAGATTCCGCCTGGAGCCCACATGACCCTGTGCTCCCTTTCCTCGGTGCCTCCTTTCCAGGCATTTTCCATCTGAGCCTCGGCTGCTGGCTCAGACATCTGAGGGGCCCTGCGTGCTTTGGTGAAGCTCTACCCAGACTCACATCCTCCCACCACAGCCATCATAAGGAGCTGTTCTGGCCACATCTCCTGGGTGGCAGAGTCAGCCACCAAAGTGCATCCCTCTCTTCCCCCTGGGGGGCTCAGAGACAACCTCCCCCAACCCCATCTCAAAAAGGGGATTTGAGGCAAGCAGAACACAGTTCACACACTACAATGCTCGTTCTTTCTGCATCTTCTCAACTCAATGGGATGTCCTGTTTTCAAATTGGGTTAACAGAAATGGACTGAAAATTATCTGTTTCCTCAAATAAAAAGCTGTCTCTTGGGTAAACTCTATCTCCCTTTAGGTTAAACCAGTGGTTCTCAAAGTTAGAGCATTAGAGTTGTCTTTAGGGCTCTTAAAACACATGGCAGAGACAGCCCCAAGAATTTTGGGGCTGGGCGCTTAGAATATGCCACCATGAAGTGCTGATGCTTTGAGATAGGCTGAGTTAAATGGGAAATTCAATCCAAACTCTAAGCAGAGCTTTTTCTCCCTTCTCTCACAATGTTCTGCCCTTTTAATATGGTTTGGCTGTGTCCCCATTCAAGTCTCAACTTCAGTTATATCCCAAGAGAACAGCCAGCTTGGTAGACCAGATAAAAGTCACTGGATAAAATTATCTGCTTACTCTGAGAAGGGGAACTGTCCAGTTCACTCTGTCAGTGCCAAGTGGAGCACCCCAGATGACGAAGCTGATATGCTTCACGTGCAAGGACTAGCTTTATGATGAGCTCAGTAGTCACTCAGTGAATCTGCTTATTACCTAGGCCATGGTAAATGCTGTGGTTAAAGGAGGCCCCTTTTGCATGAGCATCTCATTATTGCCAGTGCACTGCTGCTAAAGCTATACAATATCAGGTACCCTCCTTAAAGGTTCAGGGACCATTGCAGAAGAGGAGGGTTCATGATATTCTAAGAGCAAATTAGGGAGAGGAGTGCAGAGGCCAAAGAACTGCATTTTGGACGGTGATCTGCCATGTTGCCTTCTGATTAACCCTGTTCCAGGAAGCCACTAGGATGTCTAACTTACCTATCACTCCTTGTGTAAGAGCAATTCCCTATAAATCCTGCCCTTGGATCAAACAACCGTAACGTTGCTATGCTTTAAATGTCCTACAACCCTTCTGAGCCATTCCTTCCTTATGGTATGTAGGCCCTGGGTCTGGGGGTGATGGCGTGGGAAATCCACAATCTTGTCTCATTGCCACCTGAGACACGGATATGGCTTCTGTTTGTAAGTCCCTCTTTCTTTCTTTCTTTCTTTCTTTCTTTCTTTCTTTCTTTCTTTCTTTCTTTCTTTCTTTCTTTTGAGTAACTGAATTCCTGAGTCTCTTCTTTGGCTTCTCGGCTTCCTCAGATTTTGGGGCTGGTTTGTATACACTTGACTTCTGCAGGGTACTGTTAAATTCACCAGGTTAGCTAGGAAGATGTGTATCTTCATAATTTCATTGCTCTCCACCATTGCCTCTATACGCATTGTAAAGACAGCAGGAAACATGGAGGATTCTTTATTCATTCTGTCAATGCCTCGTGTTCGTCTCACCACTGCCAGGTGGGCTTCCATACCACAGTTAACACCAGCCAAACTGCATCCACCACACAGGGATCCTTCTAACATAGACCAGCCAAAGGCAGAATCCCACAGGTAGGTTTTTAAAAAGGAACCCAGACAGGAAAACCCTAGCTTCAGCTTTCTCCTTCCATAGTAACTTAAGAAATATTCAAAACTTTGTGAAATTGCTCCTCATGTTCTGCGAAAGCTGAGATGCATCATCATAACTTACTACCCGCACCTGTCTGTCCAGATGCAGAGGGGATCTTGTTACTTATGCAAGATGGCACAGTGCTCCTGGGCAAAGGTAAACACAGGTATTGGAAGAGTGACCAGAAAGGCCTCAAGGAGAGCACAGATAAGGCTATAGATCATAGATTATAGGCTATAGATTAGCTGCAGATTTTGCATTTTCTTCACAAAGCGCAGAGTCTCTTCCTCGTATGCTGGGAGTTTGTATCACCAGTGCGTGTTGAATGCTATCAGAAGCTTTCCTGTGTCCATTTTTTTCCATTGCCTATTGATATGGTGGCTTATATTAACTGATTCATTTTCTTTTTAATTTAAAGATGGACTCTCAGGATTCAGGGGATCATGGTGGATGGGAGGCAGGACTAGATTGCAGCTCCAGACAAAGCAGCTTGTGGAAGCTTGCATTGTGAATTTTAGTTCCAGGTTAACCTCAAGAACAAACCAGCCATTCTGAGAGGACCCACAGACCCTCTGAAGAAAGGAGAACTTCTCCTGCAAGACCCGGGAGATACCCCAAATACTTTGAGTGCCCCAGCAGCAGAAGTTGGAAAGCGAGACCTCCTTTTCTGAGCACACACCCCCACTGGAGAACCTGAAGGTCTGTTTGCAGGAGAAGTTTCTGATGTTACTTGGAGCTGAGACAAGTTAGAGAGTCCAGCAAACTAGAGGGGTAGAGTAAGCAGCAGAAAGGCTCTGGGAGCTCATCGGGTCCCCAGGCAGCCCATTCCTGCCTGGCACACAGGGTTCCATTGGGAGAGTGGCCAAAGGAGAGGGAGTAAAACTCCACAGGGAGAAGGAATTTTCTAGCTAAACTTTGTAACGATTTGAATAGGGTGAGAAGCCTCCTGGCTAGAACTCGAGGGAGGGCACGATCAGGCATGCAGACTTCACAGGCCAGGGAAGAACTAAGACCATTTTTCTCACAGATGGGAGGCCGATAGCCTTGGGCAAGTTTGCAAGCCTGTCTCGCCTTCCTCCTGGAAACAGACTTGAGGCTGCTAGTTGGGGGGTGCACAGTGGGAGTCAGACTGGCCCTTCAGTTTGCATGGGAGCTGGGTGAGGTCTGTGACTGCCAGCTTTCTCCCACTTCCTTGCCAACCTGCGTGACTCAGCAAAGGCAGCCATAATCCTCCTAGGTATACAATTTCAGTTACCTGGGAATCTCACCACATCCCCAATAGCAACTGCAGCAAGACCTGCCTAAGGAGAGTCTGAGCTCAGACATGCCTAGCCCCACCCCTGCCTGATGGTCTTTCATATCCACCCTGGTAGTGGAAGACAAAGAGAATATAATCTTGGGAGTTCGAGGGCCCTGTGCATCGCCAGTCCCTCTCCACACTACTACAACTGTTGCTTTCTGGAAAGCACCACCTCCTGTTCAGGAGGCCAACCAGTACAAATATAGAACATTAAACCACCAAAACTTAGAACCTTCACAGAGTCCATTGTACACTTGACCACCTCCACCAGAACAGGCACTGGTATCCATGACTGAGCAACTCATAGATGGCTCACATCATGGGACTCTGTGCTGACAAGCGCCAGTACTAGCCCGGAGCTGGGTAGACTCGCTGGGTGGCTAGACCCAGAAGAGAGACAACAATCACTACAGTTCAGCTCACAGGAAGCCACATCCATAGGAAAAGGGGGAGAGTATTACATCAAAGGAACACCCTGTGGGACAAAAGAATCTGAACGACAGCCTTCAGCCCTAGATCTTCCCTCTGATAGAGCCTACCAAAATGAGAAGGAACCAGAAAAACAACCCTGGTAATATGACAAAACAAGACTCTTAACCTCCCCCAAAAAAATTACACTAGTTCACCAGCCATGGATCTAAACTAGGAAGAAATTCCTGACTTACCTGAAACAGATTTCAGGAGGTCATTTGTTAAGCTAACGAGGAAGGAATCAGAGAAAGGAGAATCCCAATGCACTGAAATACAAAAAAAAAAAAAAAAAAAAGATAAAAGAAGTGGAGAGACATATTCATGGAAATAGATAACTTAAAAAAATTCAGGAAACTTTGGACACATTTTTAGAAATGTGAAACTCTCTGGAAAGTCTCAGGGACAGAATTGAAGAAATTGAAGAAATAGAAGAATAAAAATTCAGAACTCAAAAACAAGATCTTCAAATTAACTGAATCCACAAAGACAATTAAAAGGGAATAAGAATATATGAACAAAGTCTCCAAGAAGTCTGGGATTATGTTAAAAAAGCAACCTAAGAATAATTGGTATACCAGAGGAAGAAGAGAATTCTGAAAGCCTGGAAAACATATTTGAGGGAATAATCAATGAAAACTTCCCTGGCCTTGCAAGAGACCTAGACAGCCAAATGCAAGAAGCACAAAAACACCTTGGCAAAAAGATCATTGCTGAGGCACATTGTCACCAGGTTATCCAAAGTTAAGATGAAGGAAAGAATCTTAAGAGCTGTGAGACAGAGCACCAGGTAACCTATTAAAAAAAAAAAAAAAAAAACCTATTAGATTAACAGCAGATTTCTCAGCAGAAAATTGGGGACCTATCTCCAGCCTCCTCAGACAAAAGAATTGTTAACCAAGAAGTTTGTATCCAGCAAAACTAACCATCATATATAAAGGAAAGATACAGTAATTTTCAGACAAACATGGTGAGAGAATTCACCACTAGCAAGCAACCACTACAAGAACTGCTAAAAGGAGCCCTAAATCATGAAACAAATCCTGGAAATACATCAAAACAGAGCCTCTTTAAGGCATAAATCACTTAGGACCTATAAAACAAAAATATAAGCTAAAAAGCAAAAACAAAAAACCCAAAGTACACAGGCAACAAAGAGCATGATGAAAGCAACGGTAACACACATTTTAATACTAACTTTGAATGTAAATGGCCTAAATGTTCCACTTAAAAGATACAGAACTGCAGAAAGGATAAGAACTCACCAACCAATTATCTGCTGTCTTCAGGAGACACGCCTAACACATAAGGACTCAAACAAACGTAAAATAAAGGGGTAAAAAAAGGCATTTCATGCAAACGCACACCAAAAGTGAGCAGGAGTACTTATTCTTCATCAGACAAAACAAACTTAAAAGCAACAGCAGTTAAAAGAGACAGAGACAGTCTGTTTATAATGGTAAAAGGCCTTGTCTGACAGGAAAATATTACAATTCTAAACTTATATGCACCTAACACTGAAGCTCCTAAATTTATAAAACAATGACTAATAAACCTAAGAAATGAGATAGACAGCAACACAATAATAGTGGGGGACTTCAATACTACACTGACAGCACTAGACAGGTCATCAAGACAGAACGCCAACAGAGAAACAATGGATTTAAACTAAGCCTTGGAACAAATGAACTTAACAGATACATACAGAGCATTTCATTCAACAATCGCAGAATACACATTCTATTCAACAGCGCATGGAAATTTCTCCAAGAGAGACCATATGATAGGCCATAAAACAAGCCTCAATAAATTTAAGAAAATTGAAATTATATCAAGCACTCTTTCACACCACAGTGGAATAAAACTGGAAATCAACTCCAAAAGGACCTTCAAAACCATGCAAATACATGAAAATTAAATAACCTGCTTCTGAGTGAGCACTGGGTCAAAAAAGAAATCAAGATGGAAATTAAAAATTATTCAAACTGAATGACAAAAATGACCAACTTATCAAAACCTCTGGGATACAGCAAAGCTGATGCTAAGAGGAAAGTTCATAGCCCTAACCACCTACGTCAAAAAATCCAAAAGAGCACAAACTGACGTTCTAAGGTAACACTTCAAGGAACTAGAGAAACAAGAACAAAGCAAACCCAAACCAGCAGAAGAAAAGAAATAACCAAGATCAGAGCAGAACTGAATGAAACTGAAACAAACAAACAAACAAAAGATCGATGAAGCAAAAAGATGGTTCTTTGAAAAGATAAATAAAATTGATAGACCATAAGCAAGATTAACCAAGAAGAGAGAAAATCCAAATAACCTCTCTAAGAAATAAAATAGGAGACATTACAACTGACACCGCTGAATACAAACGATCATTTAAGGCCACTCTGCACCCCTTTATGCACATAAACTAGAAAACCTAGAAGAGATGGAAAAATTCCTGGAAAAATGCAACCCTCTTAGCTTAAATCAGGAAGAATTAGATACCCTGAACTGACCAATAACAAGTATCGAGATTGAAATGGTTATTTAAAAATTACCAACAACAAAAAAGTCCAGGACCAGACCAATTCACAGCAGAATTCTACCAGACATTCAAAGAAGAATTGGTACTAATCCTTTTGACACTATTCCACAAGATAGAGAAAGAAGGAACCCTCCATAATTTATTCTATGAAGCCAGCATCACCCTAATACTAAAACCAGGAAAGGATACAACCAAAAGAGAAAACTACAGACCAATATCTCTGATGAACATAGATGCTAAAATCCTTAACAAAATATTAGATAACTGATTCCAACAACATATCAGAAAGATAATTTACCATCATCAGGTGGGTTTCATACCAGAGAGGCAGTGAAGGTTTCACATACAGAAGCCAATAAATGGGATACACCACACAAACAGAATTAAAAGCAAAAAATCACATGATCATCTCAATAGATACAGAAAAAGCATTTGACAAAATCCAGCATCGTTTTATGATTAAAACTCTCAGTAAAATTAGCACACAAGGGACATAATATAATAAAAGGCATCTATGACAAACATAACCACAGTCAACATAACATTGAATGGGGAAAGTTGAGAAAGCATTCCCTCTTTCGATACAAGGATGCCCACTCTCACCCCTCCTCTTCAATACAGTACTGAAAGTCCTAGCCAGAGCCACCAGACAAGAGAAAGAAATAAAGGACATCCAAATCAGTAAAGAGGAAGTCAAACTGTCACTGTTTGCTGACAACATAATCGTTTACTTTGAAAACTCTATAGACTCCCCCAGAAAGCTCCTAGAACTGATAAAAGAATTTAGCAAAGTTTACCGATACGAGATTAATGTACACAAATCAGTAGCTCTTCTATACACCAACAGCAACCAAGCAGAGAATTATCAAGAACTCAACCCCTTTTACAATAGCTGCAAGAAAAATAAAATAATTAGGAATATACCTAATAGAGGAGTCAACAGACCTTTACAAGGAAAACTACAAAACAACACTGCTGAAAAAAATTATAGATGACACAAACAAATGGAAACACTTCCCATGTTCATAGATAGATAGAACCAATATTGTGAAAATGACCACACTGCCAAAAGCAATCTACAAATTCAGTGTAATCCTATCAGAATACCACCATCATTCTTCACAGAATTAGAAAAAAACAATTCTAAAATTCATATGGAACCAAAAAAGAGCCCCCATAATCAAACCAAAACTAAGCAAAACGAATAAATCTGGAGGCATCACACTACCTGATTTCAAACTATATTATAAGGCCATAATCACCAAAACAGTGGTACTGGTAGAAAAATAGGCACCTAGACCAATGGAACAGAGCAGAGAACCCAGAAATAAACCCAAATACTTACATCCAACTGATCTTTGGCAACGCAAACAAAACATAAAGTGGGGAAAGGACACACTTTTCAACAAATGGTGCTGGGATAATTGGCTAGCAGCCACATGTAGGAGAATGAAACTGGATCCTCATCTCTCACCTTATGCAAAAATCAACTCAAGATGGATTAAAGACTTAAATCTAACATCAGAAACTATAAAGATTCTAGAAGATAATGCTGGAAAAACCCTTATAGACATTGGCTTAGTCAAGGATTTCATGACCAAGAACCCAAAAGCAAATGCAATGGAAACAAAGATAAATAGCTGGGACCTAATTAAACCGAAGAGCTTTTGCAAAGCAATAGGAACAGTCAGCAGAGTAAACAGACAACCCACTGAGTGGGAGAAAATCTTCACAATCTATACATCTAACAAAGGACTAATATCCAGAATCTACAACAAACTCAAATAAATCAGTAAGAAAAAAACAAACAATCCCATCAAAAAGTGGGTTAAGGATATAAATAGACAATTCTCAAAAGAAGATATACAAATGGCCAACAAGCATATGAAAAAATGTTCAACATCACTAATGATCAGAGAAAGGCAAATCAAAAGCACAATGTGATACCCCCTTACTCCTACAAGAATGGTCACAATAAAAAAAAATAGAAAAACAGTAGTTATTGGCCTGGGGTGCTGTGAACAGGCATCACTTGTACACTGCTGGTGGGAATGTAAACTAGTACAGCCACTACGGAAAACAGTGTGCAGATTCCTTAAGGAACTAAAAGTAGAACTTCCATTTGATCCAGCAATCCCACTACTGGGTATCTACATAGAGGAAATGTAGTCATCATTTGAAAAAGATACTTGCACATGCATGTTTATAGCAGCACAATTTGCAATTGCAAAATCATAGAACCAACCCAAATGCCAATTCATCAACAAGTGGATAAAGAAACTGTGATTTTATATAAATATATATATACATATATATATATATAGAATAGAATACTATAAAGCCATAAAAAGGAATGAATTTACAGCATTTGCAGTGACCTGGATGAGACTGGAGACTATTATTCTAAGTGATGTAACTCAGAAATGGAAAACCAAATATCTGTTCTCACTGATATGTGGGAGCTAAGCCATGAGGATGCAGAGACATAAGAATGATACAATGGACTTTGGGGACTTGAGGGGAAGCACGGGGAAGGTGAGGGATAAAATACTACAAATATGGTGCAGTGTATATTGCTTGGGTGACAGGTGCACCAGAATCTCATAAATCACTAAAGAACTTACTCATGTAACCAAGTACCCCCTGTAAACCAGTAACTTAAGGAAAAATTAAAAAAAAAAAAAAAAAAAAAAAAAAAAAAAACAGAGTCTCACTCTGTTGCCCAGGCTGCAGTGCAGTGGCACAATGTTGGCTCACTGCAGCATTTAAGTGGTTCTCCTGCCTCAGCCTCTGGAGTAGCTGAGATTACAGGCGCATGTCACCACGCCCACCTAATTTTTGTATTTTTTGTAGATACCGGGTTTCACCATGTTGCCCAGGCTGGTCTTGGACTCCTGACCTCAAGTGATCTGCCCACATCAGCCTCCCAAAGTGCTGGGATTACAGGTGTGAGCCACCACGCCTGGCTGATTTTAAATGTTACAACAACCTTACATAACTAGAATAAATCCCTTTTGATCATGGGATGTTATTTTTTGTGCATTTTTGGGTTGCATTGTTAAGGTTGTGAGAATTTTTACATCTATAGACTAACATCTCTCAAGAACTTAGTTTGTTTGTGCTCTCTTTCTAGCTTTGATATCCAGATAATACTGGCTTCCTCAAGTGCATTGCGAAGGGACCTGCCTGAAACAGTTCCTATAAACTTGATAAAATTAATAAGAGAGTCAGACACAAAATAATCCCAGCTTGCAGCCCACTTGGACTTCATCGTGAGGTCAGCAGTTCTCTGACCCGCTTCGACGGAGCTGTATGGTGCTTGTGGCATAGTCACATATACCCTGTAGTTCCTGTTAACTGCTCTGTAGATAGAGTTTCATGATGTTCAAGGTACATTTTCCCTTTGGGAGACTGCTTCAGGTCCTGTATACTGAGGCAGCTACAGACTCAGCTTGTCTTAAAGGCCCCACGGGGAGCTGACTCAAAAGAACAGTTTCCACATCCTGATGATTTTATCCCCGCAGCCCCATCCAATAAACAACCCTAATTCTCCATACCCTCACCTTCCTCAGTCCCCTTAGAAACCTCAGCTCAGAACTCCTCAGGGAGGCGCATTTGAGAGTCTCCTCCCATCTCCTCACTTAATGCACTATGATCATTAAACTTTCTGTGCAAACCCTGTTCTCTCCATGTAGCTGGTCTACTGCATGGCAAGCATATAAACCTGTTGGTCCTATAACGTGCTTTTTTCTTTTTTGGAAGTGATATATGAAATGGGTGTTACCTTGACTTTGAATGTTTGGTAAAATCTTCCAGTGAAACAGACCCTTGTAGTTAGTATAGCAATGGATAGATAATACGCTATCTCCAATCCTCAAATAGGAAAAAATATATACTCTAAAAAGGATAGCATCTAGTCTAAATTCTTCAACCTACAGGTAACCAGAGGAACAGTGAACACCCATTTAGAAGCAGGCTGCATCTGAGGTTTTTGACCCACTGCTGCTCCTTGTGATGTTGTAAGTCATCCAAACGGCCACAAAAGAAGATCCATTTTGGGTAAGTCGGAAGAAAAGCCACCAAAAAGCTTCAATATAAAGGGCCCAGAAGAGGGTAGCAAAATTTTCTAAGCTATTTCCGAGAAAAATTCTAGGTCACTGGTGCTGGCTCTTCAGGTTGGGGAAGGGGGTATCTGGGCATGCGTGGGAGTCCAGGGGTCTGAGTCCTCGGGAACATGCCTAGGGCTGTGTTCCTGCTGGGAGAAAGAGCTTATGAGAACTCTGGGAATGGGCAGGAGGGCTAATAATCCAGGATCCTAGGATGTGCTGCCTGTTGATCCATGGCCCAGTCATTATTATGGATCCATTCCTTGAGCTGGAAGAGGCATGTCCCTTCACCTGGGCTTTATAAAGGTACAGGTATAGGGATGCCGGTCCAGACCCATCTCTGACCTTAGTCGGAGCTGCTCTACTTTACCTGCTTTGTTCAGGACTCCAAATAGTTAACTGGAAAACTCAAAGTTGGATCACTCAGAAAACAAGTCCTTTATCTCTCTAGAATCACCTATTTCACTCACCCCATGAGCTGAAAGGAGCCCTCACTGAACCAGACACTCCCAAGGGCAGCTGGGCCTGGAGCTTGGCACACCTTGTGACTGAATCCTCCTCCTTAGCTTTGAGCTTCCACGTCGGTGTTTTTAAAAGCTGTGAGGGAGGGGAGGTGTTAGGTCTTCCCTTGTTTCCCTGTTGGCTTATCCACCTCTCATTTCCTTCAAGCACTGACACTGTCCCATCTTCATCGTTTCTTGGCACCTAGCAAGTGACCCTTGCATAGAACTTTGGAAGAGCAGAGGATAGTAGGTTAAATGGAAAGAGCTTAAACCTGAGCAGACACCATTGTTTCCCCTGAGCACAGGCCATCCCCAGCTCACGCATGCAGACTCACCTACACTTACCCTAAAGCTTTGTCCAAATCCCTCTCACAAAGCATCTGCCTTGCCTCTCCTTCCTCTGTCCCCAGTCACAAGAAACTTGAATTCAGGCTTCCCAGGGCAGTAAGAAAACCTTCTCAGCTTAATATGATCAACAGCTCCCCCGTAGTTCTGCGCAGCCTGGATGGCTCCTTTGCAGAGCCAAAGATCCACTTCCCAAACAAAATGCTCTTCTCATCTTGGGGAGAATTCTGTTAGGAATAGGGATGGGATCTCTACCTTGAGGTCTGAGGACGGAAATCTGGTTAAGAAGAAATTACATCTTTATTTCCACCAGCCTGTAACTGAAATTTGGCATCTCCTTCTACCATGAATGGAGGCAACCAGCAAGAGTTTTATTATCAGGACTTTATTTCCAGTAGACATCGAAGATATTTTCATTTCATTTCATACATGTAAATATATCTTCAAATAGCATTTGTGTTCCCAACTAATTATAGAAGTTATCACACCAGCCTCTAAGACCTGTTAATAACTAAAACCACCCAGATATGACTGTACCTACATAGTTTAGTGCTTTCCTCTTAAATCACACATATTTGATTTTCAACACTTAACCAGCTTTCTTCTGAGAAAGGTTTCATAGTCTCCAGCAGACTGCCAAAGAGGTCCATGGCACACACACACACACACACACACACACACACACAAAAACACATATTCTAGATATATGTGATTGGCTGCAGTCTACCTGTAGCACAACCTGTCTCCTCTTTAAACATTTCACAATGCAGTCAGCTGTCCATTACCAAATAAAGGTATATCAAAGCTTTAGAGTGGAGAACTTAGTCAAGGACTGCGCGGATTGGGAGGAGAGTGAACAGGTAGGTGGGAGCTACTTGCACCAACACCCTATCCACATTGTTTTCGTCTTGCTTTTCCCATAGACCAGAGTGCCCAAACCTGCCCTTCCCTGACCAGCTGACATGAGGATGGCATTGTCACATGCTCAGCCATCTAGGGCAGAATTTGGTCCTAGATATCCTGTTCCAGAACCCAGAGACGGTGGTAGGCAAAGGAACAGATTGATGGAGGCACTAGGGGAACAAGAGGTAAAAAAGGAAGTATTTAACACATAAAGAGACAGTCGGAAGACAGTGAGAGGAGGCAAACTGTCAATGGTCAGATGATCAGGGAGTCCCTAGCATGGGTTGAGCCCACCCCCAGTGGGGAAGGGCACTTGCCTGTGGTGTTAGCTTCTATGATGGAAAGTTCATGAAGTAGTTCTACAAATGGGGAAACTGAGACAACACAAGCAAACCGAGAAACTCTGAACACGTAGTAGAAATCTAGATGGTATTTGTAATGGATAGGCATTCTTTAAAGGAAGTCCCAAAACTGAGAGATCAGATCCTGCTAGGTTCACCATCCCATGTGGCAGGAAATATTGTGAGAGGGGTTTAAGTATAAGGTAAGCTTGAAGCAAGAGTGGCTGGCGTCAGTCTAAGCAAGAGGTACCACAAGGAAATTGTGCACATCTAGGAATGTGGAGTTCTACAACTCTCAACTCGCTTGTGGGAAAGCTTCGGGCTGCTTTTGACTAAAGCTATGAAAGAACTGAAAAGTGTGGCTCACCAGGAAAACACTTACTGTCCCCAAGGACACTAGCTCTGAGGACCCGAGAGGAAGCAACACCCTTGGATCTGCTGTCCCTTGTCTAAGGATGGCAATCATCCAGTAACAGCTCACCCTTGGCTTTCAGGACAGCAGATTTCAGGCACTTTTAATAACCTGTGCAACCATCGCCACTATTTTTTACCCAGTTGTCCTGCCAGTCACCTTGTATGGCCTACCCTCACTGGCTTTTTACATTTCAGAATTAAGAAACATCATACAGCAAACAAAGGGTTGCATTACAAAAGCTTGTTTGCACTTTGTTTTAGAAATTCAAAACACATTTCCCATAGAAACAATGCAGACAAGCCACAAAGGCGGATGGTTCCCTTCCTTCAGCCCCCACCCGAAAGTTTAGCCTGTGATGTTCTGAAAGCACAGTATTATTTCACCATTAACTTGTTCCTAAAGTAATGCATTGTGAGTCATAATTCAGAATGCCTAACTGAATTTTATGGCGGCTTTAAATGTGGTCCCAAATTTCTTTGCGGTCTATGTGCTCTCCCATTGAATCTGGCTCTGATGACTTGACCAAAATAATAAGGCAGAAAGGGTGCTGTGCCAGTTAATTTTATGACAATAGTATTACTCTGATACCAAAACCAGACAGATAGTACCAAAAAACTCAAAGACAAATATCCTTAATAAATAAGAATGCAACAATCCATACAAAACATTAGTAAATAGAATTCATCAATACATAACTACATACCGTGATCAAGTGAGAATTTTCCCCGGAATGCAAGACTGCTTTAATATCTAAAAATGAATATAATCCACCATGTTAACAGACTAAGTAAAAATCACATGGTCATATCAAGGGGAAGAGGGAAGCATTTGACTAGATTCAACACCCATTATGATTAAACTCTCAGAAAAATAGAGATAGAAGAAAACTTCCCCAACTTGATGAGCATGTACAAAAAGTTCAGGCTCCCTACACATTCTTCCTGGTAACATGGGAGTTGGGGACTTTCACAGGCTGGCAGGGATGGAAGTCTTGGCTCCCTACTCAGTCTTCCTTGACGTCACCCCATTCATTGAGGGGGCTGGGCTCCTCATCAGCCTCGTAGCCGAGGCTCCTCAACGTGGCCTTGGTGGGTGGAGATGGGGCCACAGATTTTCTGTTGCGTTTGGATGGAGTAAAGCAGATGTTGCCTACAGACTTTCTTTTTCAATTTGTACAAACTTAAGAGATATAATTTTGTTACATCAATATATTGCATTGTCGTGAAGTCGGGGCTTTTACGGCGTCCATCACCCAAATAACGTGTACTGTACCCATTAAGTAATTTCTCATCACCCACCTCCCTCCCATTCCTACCCTCCTGAGTCTCCACTGTCCATCATTTCACACTATTTGTGCAAGTTTATACATTATTTAGCTCCCACTTATAAATAAGAACATGTGGTGTTTGGCTTTCTGTTTCTGCGTTATTTCACTTAAGATAATAGCCTCCAGTTCCATCCATGTTGCTTCAAAAGACATGACTTTATTTTTTTTTGACCGAATAGTATTCTTTGTGTCTATGCACCACATGTCTTCATCCAATCGTCTGCTGATGGACATGTAAATTGATTCCATATCGCTATTATTGTGAATAGTGCTGTGATAACTATGAGTGCAGGTATCATTTTTATATAATGATCTCTTTTCCTCTGGGTAGATACCCAGTAGTGGGATTGCTGGATCAAGGGGCAATTCTATTTTTAGTTCTTTGCCGTATCTCCACACTGTTCTCCATAGAGGTTGTACTATTTACATTCTCACTGGCAGCGTGCCTGAAGGTTTTATGTCTTGCCGAGGCTTAGTTCTTGGGCCAGAGAAAGCAGGCTTTTGGCGGAGTCTTTCTTCCTCCCCAAGCTGGTACTTCGGGGTGGCTCACTTCTTTAGCACTGACTCTGGAATAAGAATCAAAAGGAGCATCCTGGGACTCACCACTAGGCCATCCTGTGGGTCCTGGGGTCCCTGGCCCATCTGCCTCATTCTCTCCACCTTTCAGAGGCTTCTTACATTAGTTTTGCACCCAATGTCCCAGATTTTAGTTGCTTTTAGCAGGAGGGGTAGAGAAAGTTCACCTATTCTATCTTCCTGGAAGCAGACACCTGATATTTTGGGATATCTGGATTCTACCTCACACTTTATTATTGGGATGGATGTGGAATTCTAGGCTGCACTTTAGAATTTGAAGGTTTTGCTGCACTAATTTCTTCCCTCCCAGCATTGCCTTCTGATTTTTTTTTAATAGGATCTTCTCTCCCTTCTGCTCTCTCCGTGTCATTCTCAACCTTCAGGATGTTGTTTTCTCTCTAGAATCCCGAAACGTCATGAAGATATCCTTGCTATGTATGTTTCTCCTGTCTTTTGCTGGGGTACTTTTAAGGCTCCATTAATCTGGAGACACATGCCTCAGGGGTAGAGAATTGGTCCACTGCTTATTTATTTCACAGGTTCTTCTTTCTGCTTTTCAGCCTTCCTGGAACTCTGAAGACCCAGTTGTTGCATCTTCTGGAACAGAAGATGCCTCTAGCCTTCTTTTCATTGTTTTTATCCTTTTTTCTTGTTTGTTTATTTTGCTTTCCAAAAGAGTCCTTTGATCTTCCAATCTTTCTCTACAATACTGATATGGTCATACCATACATGCCCCCCACCAAATTCCTATGTTGAAACCCTCACTTTTAAGATTATGATATTAAAGGCAAAGTCTTTGGGAGGTAATTACATCACAGAGGAAGAGACTTCGTGAATGAGATTAGGGCCCTTAATTAAAAACCCAAGGGAGACACCTCTTCCTTTTCACCATGGAGGACACAGCAAGAAGACGCTGCCTGTGGGCCAGACAGAGGGTCCTCACCAGGCGCCAAATCTGCCGATGCCTTGATCTTGGATTTCCCCGCCTCCAGAACTGTGAGAAATAAATTTCTGTGGTTTATAAGCCACCCAGTTTCTGATATTTTGTTACGACAGCTCAAACAACTAAGTTTTTGAGCATCACGTCTGTCACTTCTGAGACTTCCTTCATCTGATCTGATTTCTTCTGTTTTGCACAGTATCACGTGTTTAAAACGGAATAACTTGCCTTGGGCCACCTCTTTTCCTGTTTGTACCTTGTTTTCTCTGGGTTCCTTTTTAAAACATTCTCTTTACTGCATTGTCTGCCTCCTCCGGTTTCTTTGTGTTTGCTTGTTTGGCATTTGCGTGGTTACCTGTTTTTGGTCTATCTTTCATGTTGAAGGATTCTACCTGGTCATCCTTAGCCGCCTGTTCACAGTGGACAGGGAGGAACAGCAAAGCTGGCTGGAGAGTGAGCTGTGTGTCTTGTACCTGCCCTTCCAGACTCCATCCTCTTCGCTTTGCTCTGCCCTGGAGGCTGATCTGTGTGGCAGCATCACCAGAGCATCTTCACCCTCTGGACTCTGGTGGATTCAGCCAGTGAGGGGCAAAGGCAGGAAGTCAGACATGGAGAAGAGAGAAAGTCTGCGGAATTCGTGCCCCGGAACCCTCCCTGCTGAGCTGTCATTTGGCAGTGGTTGTATTCCTCTTCTGAAGGTGACAGTCCCTGTGGTTGTCCCTCTCTGATAGCCACAGCCTTTCCTGGGTTCTGGGAAGCAATCACACCTGCTGCTCACCCCAGGGGCTTCAAGGGCCTTTCGGGTTCTCTCACCACACCTTTCCTATACAAATAGCCTCCTCATTAAACTCTTTCCTCTCCCCTTGTGAGCCTGCCATCTGTATTTCTTGCCAAGCCCTGGTCATAACAGAAACTTCATGTGCTTGCCTGTCAGCTGGTGGACTTCATGGCAGCATGGCTGACCTCTTCGCTGGTGCACACCAGAGTATGCCTGTATTGGTCTGCTGGGGCCGCCAGAGCAAAGTCCCTCAGACTGGGCAGCTTAAGTGACAGAAACTTACCTTCACACAGTTCTGGGAGCTGGAAGTCTGAGATCCAGGTGCCAGCAGGGTGGGTGTCTTCTGAGGCCTCCCTCCTTGGCTCACAGATGGCTGCCTTCTCCCTGTGTCTTCACACGATGGTTCTTCTGTGCACGTCTGGTGTCTCTGTGTCCAAATTTCCTCCTCTCATAAGGACACTGATCATGTTGGATTTCAGAGCTCTCCCTCGTGGCCTCATTTAAAGAGGTTTAGTCACCTCTTTAAAAGCCCCATCTCTGAACATGCCAATTCTGAGGTACTGGGAGTTAGGATTTCAACACACTCATTTTAGAAGACACAGCTCAGCCCATAACAATTCTTACCTGGAGCTGTTTCTCTGAATAAGTTAAGTACGGTGGGGTCTGTTTCTTCAAAAGAATCCTCTAACCCATGGTTTGATATGTGCACACTGGGCTGCAGGTCTTTAGAAATAGGTCAGAGGAAAGGGCCAGGAAAATGGCCCCACTGTTCATGATGAAAACTTTCAAAGTATCCCCCCTGTAGTCAGTCCTCAGGCTGGTCTCCACCCTCCTCTGTGTGTCCAGAATCCCAAAATAGCCTGGTCCATGTCTCCAGAGAATACACTCCTGTCTTTGCGGAGAGGGAGACCGGGGATCAGAGGCACCCACTGCATTCCCTCTCAGCCTGTCCTTCAGCCCTGCCCTTGGGGTATCCTGCCTCTGGCACAAGAGCTATTTTGGGTTTCTGCAGGATGCACTGGCTGACTTCTTGCTGTTACTCTCCTCCATAACCACCTAGTTTATGGTTTTTTCTGCCTTTCTGCCTGCACATGTTACCAGCAGTTCAACCATAAATTCTGGCAGGGAGAGAATGTAGACTAGTAGACAGTCAGTCGATATTAGCTGTTTCTCTGTGTTAGTCCATTCTTGCACTGCTATGAAGAAACACCTGAGACTAGGTAATTTATAAAAAAAAAAGAGGTTTCATTGACTCACAGTTCTACATGGCTGGGGAGGCCTCAGGAAACTTGCAATTATGGCAGATGGCACCTCTTCACAGGGCAGCAGGAGAGAGAATGAGTGCCAGCAGGGGAAATGCCTGATGCTTATAAAACCATCAGATCTTGAGTGAGAACTCACTCAATATTTCGAGAATAGCAGGGGGGTAACGGCCCTCATGATTCAATTACCTCCCACCAGGTCCCTCCCATGACACCTGGGGATTATTGGAACTATAATTCAGGACGAGATTTGGGTGAGGACGCAGGCAAACCACATCAACATTATTCTAGGAATGGCTTCTTCTTTATGTTCTTTGTCCTTATTATACTTTGTTTCTTTCTTTACCGTCATCACGGCAATTTGGGGCGGAAGTAAAGACAAAGGTCTGGGGTCGATCCGCCATGTTTCCTCAGAGGGTCACATAGAACTTACTCTGCACAGTTGCACAGTCCCTTCCACCCAGTACCAAAAATGGTCTCAGCTTACTGATATCTAAGCCAATGTAACAAATTCTAACAGAGAGGCTGAATTTCAGATTCGTTCGATATTGAGTATTTCTGTTCACATTTTTTTTTTAGCATAAGGCAAGTGATTTTTGCCTTGAAGAATTTCACTTTTTAATAATCAGCCCCCTTCAAAACCCTCTTTCTATTGTAACCTGGAAAGAACTCCAAAACTTTAATTTTATGCCACGTTCTAAAAATCTTCCTTGCAAGCATAGGTGCTGTATACCTCCCGCTCAGGACCACGCCTTTTTATTATTATAATGTAAGTAACGTTTTTGTTTTAGAATAGCATTAGATTTATAGAAAAGTTGCAAACATAGCACAGAAAGTTCCTGGAGGCTCCTCTTCAGTTTCTCTGATTGTTACCATCTCCATTACCAGGTACACTGTCGTCACAACTAGCAACCAATATCAGTACTTCACTATTAACTAAATCTACATGTTATTCAGATTTCAACAGTTTTTCCCTCGTGTCCTTTCCCTGTTCCAGGATCCCACCCATGATACCAGATTTCATCTCGTCCTTGTGCCTCTTGTCTTGTTTGAGACAGAGTCTTGCTCTGCTGCCCAGGCTAGACTGCCGTGGTACAATCATGGCTCACTGAAGCCTCAAAATCCTGGCCTCAAGCAATCCTCCCACCTTGGCCTCCCAAATATCTGGGACTACAGGCGTGTGCCACCACACCAAGCCCCTCAGGCCTCCTGAGGCTTTGTTGATGTGTGACCATTTTTTAGACTTCCCTTGGTTTTGATGAGCGTCACAGTCTTGAGGAGTCCCGGTCAGGCATTGTGTGGAATGTCCCCCCTTTGGGGTTTGTCTGACATATTTCTGATCGTTAGACTGGGGGTTTGGGGGAAGACCACAGAGGTGAAGTATCGCACCCTCACAGCATGTGAAAGGCACATAATCAGCGTGACTTCTCGCCGGAGGGTGGTAAGTTTTATCAGCCAGCCCTTCCAAAGCTACCTTCCTCCTTTCCACATTCTGCTCTGTGGAAGTGAGAAACTACGTGCCACCTCCACTCGAGGGGTAAGGAGTTAAGACTATATCTCTTTGAAGAATCGCTCCCTTTTTTTTATTCTTGCAAAATGACAAATGACTGCAATGTCCCAAGCCTATCTATAGATGCATAGATGCTCCTCTGTATGCTTGTGCAAACACATCCTCAATTAAAGACAAAAGCCAGCTTGTCCTCTGCTCCCCCCACATCCTTCCTCCTCAGATAAAACAATTGTCTCCTCTTCTCAGAAACCAAGTCTCTGACCTCATGGCAATAGGCTTTTTGTACAAGAAACCAGGCCCACGTTAGGAGGTCTCTTGGGGTGTCGAAGGGCCAAATGTGTTCTCAGATGTGGATTTCAGAGAGCAATTATGTATGTGGATGTGTTTGTTTGAACTAAGCCACATGCTCTGGCATGAAGAGCCAAAGATGGCACACTAGAGGCCTGGTGTAGTGAGCAGAGGAGCGAAGGCGCCGTGCGTTGATCCCCTTTGTACCCTGGGCAGATCTGTTTTCAATTGTGCGGGACGTGGAAAACATTTCTTGGCACTTCCGTCTCCCCGGGCTCTTCAGCGGCCTAATAAGTGTGCAGAAACTTCTGCACCCTCCTCAGGAGAAAGAAAAAGCCTGATGCTGAATGACTGCTGCTTCTCATGATGCCAACCACTTCTCCCTGAGCCACATCCCCAGAGCCTCAGTTTCTACGCACGGGAGGAAACCATGGGCTCTAAGTAAAGGAGTGGATTTTCCTCTAGCACTAGCCAGCGTGGGTGTGAAAGGCTGCAGGAAAACCACAGCACCGCCTCCGCCCACTCAGCAGCCCCAGGAGTACATTTCCTCTTTACTGCACACCCCGGAGCCGCTGGTTCCCCAACCACCACCAGCATGCAGAGGCTGTGACTCCTTTTTGCATTTCCTTCATTTCGCTGAAGGAAGTTGTGGCACGTGAACATTTGGGGTGTCCTTTTGCTCTTTGGCCTGGTTTATTACTATTCCACACACGTGCAGTTTATACCAAGAGGAATAATCAGAATATTTCTTAAGTTATTCTTGGAATTATATACATTAAGATGATTTTGAATGTCCCGGTTGTGGTGGACCCACTTAGTTTGAATTAAATGATCACTGACTACAAGAGCACTGCTGGTTCGTGGTGAAAATGATAAACTACAAACAGATTAAAAGGAGCTGGAATCCAATTTCTGGTTCATTCACTCGCTCACTCATTCATGAAAGATACGCTGAGCTTGCCTACTTGTTCAGGAAGCCTGAGGACCTTGGGGACAAAGAAGAGAGGAGCAGGCAGCACTGTAGAGGTTATTTTGAAGGAGGCCAAGCAGGGGACAGAGCGCGAGGCACAGTGCATGCAAATGGTTAACACTCAGGCTCCACACACTGCTTCCAGAAACACACCCAGGAAAAGGCGAGGCCCACCGCTGAATTAACAGTTGGCCCACTTACAGAAAGACTGGGGGTTACTTTTATAAAGAAAGCAAAGAGGCTGTCCCTTCCAAACAAATCCCAGATGGGCCGAGACCCTTTTCTGTAAAGTAAACATGCCCAGAACTTAGGAAGCCAAGGGGAAGCATTTACAGGGAGATCTGAAACCGCAGGAAGTGAGGGGGCAGGGGGCTGAGGACCACACCACCCTGAGCTATCGGACGTTGGCCTGTTTGCTGGCCTCTTTTGTGAAAATTGCTGTGCCATTAGAATTTGGAACACTAGAATTCCGGACACAATAGGATCTATTTTCTTTTCTTTTCTTTTCTTTTTTTTTGAGACAGAGTCTCGCTCTGTCACCCAGGCTGGAGTGCAGGGGTGCGATCTGGGCTCACTGCAACCTCCGCCTCCCGGGTTCAAGTGATTCTTCTGCTTCAGTCCCTGGAGTAGCTGGGACTACAGGCACATGCCACCACACCCAGCTAATTTTTGTATTTTTAGTAGAGACGAGGTTTCACCATGTTGGCCAGGCTGGTCTTAAACTCAACCTTGTGATCTGACTGCTTCGGCCTCCCA
Source organism: Aotus nancymaae (assembly GCF_030222135.1). Classification (NCBI taxonomy): domain Eukaryota; kingdom Metazoa; phylum Chordata; class Mammalia; order Primates; family Aotidae; genus Aotus; species Aotus nancymaae. Next base: position 2,859,130 of record NW_026988412.1, on the reverse strand, counting down.
AAGTGCTGGGATTACAGGTGTGAGCCACTGCACCTGGCCTGTAATTTTATTAAAAGTATATATGAACCTACTGCCATGACATTTGCTTTTTATTTCAGCAGTTGGGGCCCCCATTTATATTATAATAAGGAAAGAAACACTATACAATCCAAAGGAAAGTGTGTATATGTGCAAGTCATGTGATCACGTTTGGGTGTATGGATGATTATGGGAATAGTAGAATTTCCAGGACATTCCATTAAATCTGAATTTCCAAATAAACAACAAATAGTTTTTTAGTATAAGTAATGTCCCAAATATTGCATGGGTCATATCTAGACTGAAAAAGTATTCATTGTTTAAGTGAAATTCTATTTAACTGAGCGTCTCACACCTGGATTTTATCTGGCAGTCCTCATCAATGTGTGTGTGTGGAGTTGTGTCAGCATTGTGTGAATGTGTGAGTGTGCACATGCGCATGGCAGAGCTAGGGGAGGGCAGGAGGCATATGTGAGGAACGTGGGTGAAGTTGCCACCGCCAATCTGAAACATGGCACCAGACCTCATTCTTCATCCTATCCTCCAAAAGAAACAAGGCCAACCACAAATCATATATTGTAAGTTGTGATAATTTCCAAAGGTTTTACACATATTAAAAGTATAAGTTTCAAGAATGTTTATGACTTTTATTTAAAAAAATCAGCATCAAGAAACATCTGGTCTAGTGAATTTTCAGCTCAGGGATTGATTGACTCTGACTTGTCCCCTAGGCTCAGGGTCCCTGAAACATCACTTTCTCTCTTACTGCATATATGAATAACTATTTTTAAATAATAACTTTCACTTCATTAGTTCAACACCTGGGGCAGGGCGTGGCGGCTCCCGCCTATTATTCCAGCACTTAGGGAGGTTGAGGCAGGATTGCTTAAGGCCAGGAGTCTGAGGTCAGCCGGGGCAACAGTGTGAGGTATAGTCTCTACAAAAAGTAGGCTGCGGTGGGAGGATGGCTTGAGCCCAGGAGGCTTCCAGAGTTGTACTGTCCTGGACAGATCTTGGCTTCTCCGCTTACCAGCTGAAGACTTAGAAGAATTTCACAAAAGGTCCCTTTCTGTCCTGCTGACTCCACATGGGACTCATGCCTATCCTTCAGCCATCCTTGTGGGAGGGAGTGGCACAGACCCATTGACAAGAAGAAACTGACTGACTCATTCACTGTGGCAAATGAAGTGGAACTGTTACCCCAATTGGCACAGACCAACCTTTTAAGAACAGAGGGCCTGGTTAGCTCCACCCTTTTTAGGGTGGGCCATTGTCATTTTTGCTTCTTAGCCACCTAGGCAGGCTGTTTTGTTCATGTCCTATCTCATATAGGATTATTGTCATTTCATATCATTGATGCATATTCAAATGAAAATTGATAATAACTGTGTGGCCTCCCCATTTGACAATTTCTTTGGTAGTAGGAACTGGAACCCTGGTCTGAGGAGTGGAGAGGGTCACATTTTATTCTTTGAAAGGAGAAAAAAGGAAATGGAGATCAAGTGATCAGAACCTGCCCTCCCAATATTTTATCTCATTCTGTGGCTTGTCTCCTCACTTTGCTGATTGCTTCCTTTGCTGTGCAGAAGCTTTTTACCTTGACGTGATCTTATTCAACCATTTTTGCTTTGGCTGCCTGTGCTTGTGGGGTACTAAGAAATTTTTGCCCTGATCAATGTTCTGGAGACTTTAATGTTTTCTTGCAGTATTTTCATAGTTTGAGGTCTTGGACTTAAGTCTTTCATTCACTTTGATTGCATTTTTGTACATGGCAAGAGATAGGAGCCTAGTTTCATTCTTCTGCATATGTACACGCAGTTTTCCCAGCACCATTTATTGAAGAGGCTGTCCTTTCCCCAGTGTATACTCTTGGCATCTTTGTCAAAAATTAGTTCACTCATTTTTGTAGGTGTGCGTGTTTGTTTCGGGTTCTTTATTTTGTTCCATTGGTCTATGTGTCTGTTCTTATGCCAGTACCATTATGTTTGGGCTACTCTAGCTCTGCAGTATAATTTTAAGTCAGGAAATGTGACTCCTCCAGTGTGTTTGTTTGCTTGTTTGTTTTTGGCTCAGGACAGCTTTGGCTATTCTGGGTCTGGTATGACTCCATATAAATTTTAGGATGTTTTTCTATTTCTGTGAAGAATATCATTGGTATTGTCATAGAAATTGCACTGAATCTGCAGATTGATTTGGGTAGCATGGACATTGATTCTTCCAATTCATGAACATGGAAAATCTTTCCATTTTTGTGTGCCCTCTTCAATTTCTTTCATCAGTGTTTTATAGTTTTCATTGTAAAAATCTTTCACTTTTTTGGTTAATTCCTGGATGTTTCATTGTATTTGTGGCTGTTGTAAATGGATTTCTTTTTTTTTTTTTTTTTACATTTCTTTTTGAGATCGTTCATTGTTGGCATGTAGAAATGCTGTTGATTTTTGTGTGTTGATTTTTTTTCCTGCAACTGTATTGAATTTGCTTACCAGTTCCAATAGTTTTTTGATTGTATCTAGGCTTTTCCAAATAGAAGTTTGGAATATATTTTCGTATTCAAACAAGGGTAATTTGACTTCTTCCTTTCCAATTTGCATGCCATTTCTTTCTTTCTCTTGTCTGATTACTCTAGCTCGGACTTCCAGTACTATGTTCAGTAACAGTGGTAAAAGTGGGCATCCTTGTCGTGTTCCAGACTGAAGAGAAAAGGCTTTCAGTTTTTCCCTATCCAGTATGATACTGGCTGTGTGTCTGTCATACATGGCTTATATTATGTTTAAGTATTTTCCTTTTATATCCAAATTTTTTGATGGTTTTCATCATGAAAAGATGTTGAAATGCTTTTTAGCATCAATGGAAATGATCATATGGATTTTGTCCTTCATTCTATTTATATAATGTATCACATTGATCGATTTGCATATGTTGAACCATCTTTGCATACCTGGGATAAATCACTTGGTCATGATAAATGATCTTTTTAATGTATGGCTAAATTTGGTACGCTAGTGTTTTGTTGAGAATTTTTGCATCACTATTTGTCAGAGATATTGGCCTGTAGTTTTCTTTTTCTTTTTATGTTTTTTCCTGGTTTGGGTATCAGGGCAATACCGGCCTTGTAGAATGTATCTAGAAGTAATCCCTCCTCCTCTATTTTTATGGAACAATTTGAGTAAGATTGGTATTAGTTTGTGTGTGTGTGTGTGTGTGTGTGTGTGTGTGTGTGTGTGTGTGTGTGTGTGTATTTCTTTTCAATGTCTGATAGAATTTAGCAGTGAAGCGTTGGATCCCAGACTTTTCTTTACTGGGTGACTTAATTATACCATCGATCTTGTTACTTGTCGTTGGTATTTTCAGGTTTTGTATTTGTTCATGGTTCAACCTTGGTAGGTTTTATGTGTCTAGAATTTTATAGATTTCTTCCAGATTTTCAAATTTATTGGCAAGTACTCATTCGCAGTAGCGACTAATGATTTTTTGAATTTCTGCAGTATCAGTTGTAATGTTCCCATTTTCATCTCTAATTTTATTTATTTGGGTCTTCTTTCTTTTTTCTTAGTCTAGCTAGAATTTGTCAATTTTGTTTATCTTATTTTGTAAAACAGCAACTTTTTGTTTCATTGATCTTTTGTATTGTTCTCTTCATTTCAAATTCATTTATTTCTGTTCTGATCCTTATTATTTCTTTTCTTGTCCTGATTTTGAATCTGGTTTGCTTTTCTAGTTCTTTAAGATGCATCATCAGATTGTTTATTTGAAGTTTGTCTTCTTTTTAGATGTAGGCACTTAGAGCTATAGATTTCCCTCTTAGTACTGCTTTCGCTGTATACCACAGGTTTTGGTATGTTGTGTTTCTATTATCATTTGTTTCAAGAAATTTTTCAATTTCTTTAAGGTCTTCATCAACACACTGATCATTCAGGAGCATATTATTTAATTTCCACGTGTTTATATAGTTTCCCACGTTCCTCTTGCTATTGATTTCTACTCGCATTCCATTGTGATCAAAGAAGATGCTTGATATTATTCCCATTTTTGAAAGTTAAAAGAAAACTACAAGTCAATATCACGATGAATATTGGTGCAAAAACTCTCAACTACTGTTGGTGAATATTGGTGCAAAAATTCTCAACACTGTTGGTGGGAGTGTAAATTAGTTCAACCATTGTGGAAGACAGTGTGACGATTCCTCAAGGACCTAGAAATAGAAATTCCATTTGACCCAGCAATCCCATTACTGGGTATATATCCAAAGGATTATAAATCGTTCTACTATAAGGACACATGCACATGAATGTTCATTGCAGCACTGTTTACAATAGCAAAGACCTGGAACCAACCCAAATACCCATTGATGATAGACTGGACAGGGAAAATGTGGCACATATACACCATGGAATATTACGCAGCCATCAAAAACGATGAGTTCATGTCCTTTGTAGGGACATGGATGAACCTGGAAACCATCATTCTCAGCGAATTGACACAAGAACAGAAAATCAAACACCGCATGTTCTCACTCATAGGTGGGTGTTGAACAATGAGAACACATGGACACGGGGAGGGGAGCATCACACACTGGGGTCTGTTGGGGGAAAATAGGGAGGGACAGTGGGGGTTGGGGAGTTGGGGAGAGATAGCATGGGGAGAAATGCCAGATATAGGTGAAGGGGAGGAAGGCAGCAAATCACACTGCCATGTGTGTACCTATGCAACAATCTTGCATATTCTTCACATGTACCCCAAAACCTAAAACGCAAATAAATAAATAAATAAATAAAAATTCTCAACAAAACATTAACATACCAAATTCAACCATATATTTTGTGACCTACCATATTGTCTATCCTTGACAATGATCCATGTGCTGAGAAGAATGTGCATTCTGCAGCTGTTGAATGAAATGTACTGTAAATACCTATTTGGTTCATTTTGCAGATTAAGTCCAATGTTTCCTTGTTGATTGCTGTCTGGGAGATCTGTCCAATGCTGAAATTGGGTTGTTGAAGTCTCCAGCTATTATTGTACTGGGGTCTATCTCTCTCTTTAGCTCGAACAATATTATCTGGGTGCTCCAGTATTGGGTGCATATGTATTTACAATTGTTATATCCTCTTGCTGAATCAACTCCCTTATCATTACATAATAACCTTCTTTGTCTCTTCTTATAGTTTTTGTCTTCAAGCCTATTTTTTTCTGATGTAAGTATAGCTACGCCTGCTCTTTTTTGGTTTCCATTGGCATGGGATATATTTTTCCATCCCTTTATTTTCAGTCTGTGTATATTTTTGTGAGTGAAGTGTGTCTTATGCTGGAAATGGAGCATTAGATCTTGTTTTTTTTTCATTTATTCAGCCACTCTGTGTCTTTTAATTGGAGCGTTTAGCTCATTTACATTCCATATTATTATTGATAAGTAGAGACTTACTCCTCCCATTTTGTTATTTGCTTTCTGGTTGTTTTGTGGTCTTCTCTTCCTTCTTTCTTTCCTTCCTGTCTCCCTTTTAGTGAAGGTAGTTTTCTCTGGTGATATGCTTTAACTCTCGCTTTTTATTTTGTGTTTGTCCTTTGTATGTTTTTTGATTTAAGACTACCATGAGGTTTGTAAATACTATCTCACGACCCATTATGTTAAACTGATGATCATTTAACACTAATAATCACATACACAAAAAGAAAACTCATAAAAACTTTACACTTTAACCTTACACCCTTGCTTTTTAAAGTTTTGTTTCTCTTGATGTTTTATTGTACTATCTGTGTCTTGAAAAGTTGTTATAGTTATTTTTGATTGGTTCATCATTTAGTCTTCCTACTTAAGTAGTTTACACACCACAATTAGAGTGTTATATTATTACGTGTTTTTCTGTGTGCTTAATATTATCAATGAATTTTCTACCTTTAGATTATTTCTTCTTATTCATTAACATGCTTTTTTTTTTTCAGATTGAAGAACCCCCTTTAGCACTTCTTGTAGGACAGGTTTGGTGTTGATGAAATCCCCCAGTTTTATTTGTCTGGGAAGCTCTTTGTTTTTCCTTTATGCTTGAAGAGTATTTTTGCTAAATATTTTTTTCTAGGGAAAAAGTGTTTTGTTGTGTTGCTCCTTCAGCACTTTAAATATGCCACTCTTTCCGGGTCTGTACAGTTTCACAGAAAAGTCAGCTGCCGGATGTACTGGCACTCCATTGTATGTCGTTTCTTTTATCTTGCTGCTTTCAGAATCCTTTGTTTCTCCTTGACCTTTGGGAATTTGATCATTAAACAGCTTGAGATAGTCTTTCTTGACTTAAATCTGTTTGGTGTTCAATAACGTTCTTGTACTTGAAAGTTGATAGCTTTCTCTAGGTTTGGGAAGTTCTCTGATATTATCCTTTGGAATGCACTTTTACACTATCACTTTCATTACCTCCTCTAAGCCAATAACTCTTAGATTTGCCCTATTCGGGCCATTTTCTAGATCTTGAAGGCATGTTTTGTTGTTTTTTATTTTTTTTCTTTTGTCTCGTCTAACTGTGTATTTTCAAATAGTCTATCTTCAAGCTCTCTAATTCTTTCTTCTGCTTGATCAATTCTGCTATTAAAATACTCTGTTTTCTTCAGCATGTCAATTGCATTTTTTAACTCTAGAATTTCTGCTTGATTCTTTTAAACTATTTCAATCTCTTTGTTAAATATATCTGATAGAGTTCTGAATTCCTTCTCTGAGTTATCTTTAATTTCTTTGAGTTTCTTCAAAACAGCTATTATGAATTACCTGTCTGAAAGGTCATGTATCCATTTCTCTAGAATGGGTCCCTAGTGCCTTGTTTAGTTCACTTGGTGAGGTCGTGGTTTTTTGGATGCTGTTGATGCCTTGTAGATGTTAAGTGATGTCTGGGCATTGAAGAGTTAGGTATTTATTGTAGTCTTCACAGTCTGGGTTTGTTTGTGCCTGTCCTTCTCGGGAAGGCTTTCCAGGTATTTGAAAGGAACTGAGCCCCAAGCCCAATAACACTGCCATTTTTTTGTAGACTAGTAGAGGCATAAGAGCTGGAAGAATTTTCTGAATGACCAGGCAGAGACTCTTGTTCTTTTCCCTTACTTTCTCCCAAACCAATAGTGTCTCTATCTCTGTGCTGAGTCGTCTGAAACTAGGGGTGTGGTGATGCAAGAACTTTTGTGACCAACATCACTGAGACGGCTCTGGGTCAGACCTGAAGTTAGTGCAGCACTGGGTCTTGCCCAGGGCTCTTCCCTTCGGGGAAGCAAGTTCCCCTAGACCCCAGGCATGTTCAGAGATGCTGTTTGGGAGCCAGAGATTGGAGTAAAAATGCTTAGCAGTTAACCTGACGTTTTATCCTATTGTGGCTAAGTTGGCACTCCATCACATTACAAAGTCCTATTCCTTCCCCTTTCTGCAGGCAGAATCAACCTCTCTCTGTGGTCACCAACACCTCTGGTCCATGGGGGTTCTTCCAGGCCACCACCTACATTCATTTAAAGCCCAAGAGCTCTTCTGTCAGCTTGTGATGAATGCTTCTAGGTCAGGGACTCACCCTTCAGGGCAGTGGGCTCCTCTCTGGCCCAGGGCAGGTCCAGAAATGTTGTCCAAGAGCCTAGGCCTGGACTTGGGGACCCCAAGTGCTTGCTTGTTGCTCAGCTCTCCTGTGGGCAAGCTGGTATCTAAGGTGTAAGACAAAGTCCCTTTTACTGTTTTCTCTGCTTTTCTCAAACAGAAGCAGTCTTTCACCAAAGCCACCAAGACTGGGAATATGCTGGGTCTCCCCTAAAGCCAGCATGTCTCAGAGCTCAAAGCCCACTGCATACTCCCTGGGTATCACCCACTGGTGGTTGCTCAGAGCCCAGGCTCTCTTTAGTCAGCAGATGATGAATCCTGCAAGGGCTGGGCTCTTCCCTTCAAAGCAGTAGATTCCCTTTTGGCCCAGGGAGTGTCTAGAAATGTTGTCTAGGAGCTAGGGTCTGGAATGGGGGCCTCATGATTCTGCCGTGTGCCATATCCTACTGCGGCTGAGCTGTATTCAAGATGCAAGACAAAATCTTCTTTACTTTTCTCTCTTCTTTCCTTAATCAGATAGAAAAAAAAATACTTCTGTTGTTGCAGGCTGTACTGCCTGGGGTTCGGGGAGGGATGGTTTAAAGACTCCCTTAGCCATGTCAGCTGGTGTCTTCCTAGGTTGCATGCCACCCTAGTCCACTGCCTCTAAGCTCAGTCTAGCCTAGGAGCTGCCTAGGCGTTGCAGTCCTTGTGTCTTAGTCTGTCTTTCAAGTTTATCTAGGACCTCAATGCACTTCAGCTCACGGTGGTGAGGCTTGCTGAGAAACTCAAGTTTCAACCCTGGGATGGGCGATTCCCCTCTGGCTAGGGCTGGTCCAAATGCTCCTCCATGCATGAGTGCTGTTGGAGCCCAGCATGGCTTTATACTCAGCTATGACAGGGCAGCACTGAGTTCAATGTAAAGTCCCTCAATCACTGCACTCTCCCTCCCCAAAGTGCAAAGATTCTCTCTGCTGCCAGGGGATGGGAGAGGGGTGGCATCAGCAATTCAAGACTGCCCTGCCTCCCTTCATACCTCTTTTAATGATATGAGCTTAAAACCAGGTGTCGTGAACAACAACAACAAAAAATCAGGTTCTTGTGATGGTGCTTTTCTGTGTGCAGATAGTTGTTACAATTTGATGTTCCTGCAGAGGGGACGAACGGTGTAGGCTTCTATTCTTCCATCTTGCTCCACCCCTCTCAAGTTTAAATATGAGATTAGATGAGTGTTCCTCCCCTGATGCTGCTGTGACCGTAGTTTCGAAACAAAATTGGGAGCATGTGATTTAACAATGAGACAACAGAGCTGAAACCTATGACAGTCACAAAATGCTCCAAACATAGGAGGCCTTCTCCATACTCCTGTGGGGATGGTTACTCCACACTCACTCCAGACTGGGTTGCTATGATGCAAGCAAGTCATGGGAAAATATCTGGAGGTAAAATAAATCCATCCTTCATGCTGCGTGTAAACAGAGAAAGAGGAGACACAGGGAGCAAAAGGAAAGACGTGGGATGAGTTTCCAGTTTAAGAGTAATCCAAGTCCCCAAGTTCAAAACCAGGGAATTCTGCCTGGGTGAAACCGTGACTATTTCACAAATATTAACAAAACCTATAGCCCATTAGGTTTCAATTACCATAAATAATGTAGTCCTACAGTCTGTCGGAATAAACACCAAGACACGTTTTTACTGCCTTTTTCACTTGACACGTTAAATAACACTAAAAGAAACGTGAGATTAATTGTAAAGAAATGTGGCTCATGTTGAATAGCCAATTAAGCAAATACTCATGTGATCCATTTTAGGAAAACCTGATGCTTAAATATATTTCCATCTAGAAAAGGTAGTAGTTTAGGAGTAATTTTTAATACAGCATATCTTCTTAAAAACAATTCAGGCTGGTCGTGGTGGCTCAGACCTGTAATCCCAGCACTTTGGGAGGCCGAGGCAGGTGGATCACTTGAGGTCGGAAGTTTGAGACCAGCCTGACCAACATGGAGAAACCCTGTCTCTACTAAAAATACAAAATTAGCTGGGTGTGGTGGCACATGCCTGTAATCCCAGCTACTCGGGAGGCTGAGGCAGGAGAATCTCTTGAACCTGCGAGGCAGAGGTTGCAGTGAGATTGCACTGCACTCCAGCCTGGGCAACAAGAGTGAAACTCCATTTTAAATTTAAAAAAAAATAAATATTAAATATAAGGTTTATTTAAAAGATGTGCCATGAAAATGAACTGAAACAAATGGAATACTGGTTCCATGGAAACTCCAATTTTCAAATTTCATTTGTATCAACTAGGATGCCTCCACTACAAGCAAAGAGGACTTTTCTGACAGGCACAAACAGTGAGACAATGTATTATATCCGTTACGAGAAAGTTCAACGCGCTGAGGGGGTCTGGGCTGAGTGATTCAGCTGCTGGCAATGCTGGCAGGGACAGTCATCCCTCTTTCTGCTTGGCCATCCTCAGTGACTGCATCCGCTCCCCTTGTAGTCATGAGATGGCTTCAGGAGTTCTGGGTCTCAAACCCAGACATTTGACATCCAGGGTCCAGGACAGAAACAGACCATGCCTTCACAGCATTCCTAAGAATGAGGAAAGCTTTTTGACATGTTGGTCAGCACTGGGTCAGTTCCCACCCTGCGCATTAGCAGGACTTCATGGCTACAAGGTAGGCATAGCCTGGACTAGCCACAGGAAGGGGTGAAGTTGTGAGTTGTGGCCTCTGGGTCACCTAGGAAATGAGCGGATACCTGAACAAAACCGAAGTTTGATTAGGAATCTATTCTAGTTCCATTGTTTTAGCTTAGCAGTTTCTGAAAACACATGAGTTCAGTTCTGGCTTGAATTGACTGGCTAAGACTTTAAAACACTTAAATTCAGATGAGTGTCAAGGTCAAATGAACTTAGGGGCTAGCAATTAAGGCAATTTTTTCCAGATGTTACTCAGTTTTAGTCTGCTGTTTCAAATGTATGGTAATTTTTACTTTGTAGACATGCTGAACACACAACTTTTGAAAGTCAATCTATTGTGAAAATAAGGATGATTTATGTTTGCATTGGAATATATTCTGATAGAAAAATATAGATGTACTCCAATGGTCGTACTGGGAGGTGCTTTGGAAGTCAAATTTCTGTTGCCTCTTATAAAGTATTAAAATGTCATTTTAAATAATCCATTCTTTAATCTATATTTGATACTAAAATTTCCATAAAGATATGATAATTAAATTTTAGAGGTAACGCAATTCTGAACATGTAGAAATTTAGTTTGATTGACATTGAATATGGAAAAAAGAAAAATTGAACTGCTTGTGTCTAAACGTATTTGGGAAATCATCCTCATAAAAAAATTCCACCTTCTCAAAACAGCCTATTTTAACCTAATTTGATGAATATAGATTTATACAATAATGCTATGATGTTTATCTTGAGGTATCTGGGGATGTGACCAGTTTTAGCCAACTCCCAAATAAAAATTAATCCAAATAGCATTTCTGGCAGTTTCCGAAATTGTTAAGCTGACTCGTCCTGCTGTGACTTGGCATGATGACCGTGATAACTGAGGCAGGTCAAACGGCTTCTTTATATTCCGTTTTAGTTGTGAAAGACGTTATTTGGCCAGATGTTTCTAGAACACAAGCTTAAGACTTGAAGAAATCTTCTACCATCCGCCAATCTTGCTCCCCTCATTCCAACTTTTCTTCCTTCTGTTTGTCCATTACTCTGGCGAGGGGACTTCAGTTGCTGATCCTGCAATATTCTGAAAGCCTGATTTGCTGCTGTGCCTGTGGAAAAATAACAATTTTACGTTAATTCTTATCTGTAACCCATAGGTGACATTCACATTGTTCCTAGATGAGAAACTCTAAGGAGCTGGCCTTTTTCTCTAACAAGCCCTTTGGTGCAGTGCGGAAGGAATGCTGAGGTTTTGCAGTCTCATGCAGCCGTGTGGGTTTGCTCCAGTGGGCCTCCACTGCCGTGCCCAGGACAACCACGTCAGCATCACTGGGGAACTCACTAGAAATGAAAGAGCCACCTGGGCCTGGCCCACCCATCTGTCTGCTAAGGAGTCCTCAAGGGGACCCTGATGCCCTCTCAAATTTCAGAACCACTGGTTTAGATCATTTTTTATTCTTTCTCCCCACAAAGAGCTACAACTTGATAATTGTGAAAAATAGGTCTTTATTAATGGTGTGTGTGTGTGTGAGAGAGAGAGAGAGAAAGGAGAAAGATTTAAGGTTTGCAGGGAAAATTGTGAAATCCCCCCCTGCTACAACCAACAATATCCACAGTGCTTATAACCTAGCACCTCAGATTCCTGGCCTTGCAGTGTGATTGCCTGGACCCAGGAGGAGCACAGTTTCGGCTGCTCACGAATAAGTCACTGTAGGAGCTCTGTTTGCCAAAGCTCAGTCCCAAGCCAGCACTCAGTGGACTGAATGGCCTCTGCCTGGAAGTTTTCAGCAATGTGCACTGTGATTTGGGATAAAAGAGTTATGTTCATTTAACCAATAACCAGTGTGTGCCTGCTCTACGAGATGCACCACGCAAGGATGTCGGGACCTTTACAATTATAAACAACCTTTGCTCACGGAGTGGATACCGTGTGGTGTGGGGTCCACCCGAATGGTGCACTGCTATCTCACTATAGCAGAGTGGTCCTCCCCAGGATCACTGAACTGAGGAAAAGAGCTTCCCAGAGATCAGGAGGTTCTGGCCCCATGCTTGTTCTGCAGTTAGAAGCTTCCTGAGATATAAAGAATGGATTCAAGTGTGGGAGGAGACACAAAGAAGGTCATTTGCTTTTTATAACACAAGTAATCCCTGTAAACCAGTGCCCCTTCAGAGAGTCATGGGGTTTAGTGGCTTTTTATGCTCAAGGATTCAGGGGATGCCTCTCCACCTTTATGAGCTGGTATGGGTTTATGCAGAAATCTCCTCTAATGGTTTTCCTCCATAAAATTCCATTGACTCTAGGGAATTAAAAAAAAAAAAAAGCCACAGAAGCATGGGCCTAAAACCTTCTAGAAAGTGTGTGGAGGTCAGATATGAGGGGCACTGTGAAATTACACAAACCTCCTCAAAGTTTCTGTTATTTCTGAGACCTTGGGGTGTTCTTCTAAAGAGCAACTGAGTGTAAACAAGTTCAGTCTGCCTACAGAGTCACCCTGCGGTCCAGGGCAAGCGGACAGAGGTTTTGACTTCTCGGAGACGCGACTGAGAAGGGCATGTCATGCTTTCATGGGGCCATTTTGATTTGGTTATTCTGAGGTCTTGCCATCTTGATGCCTTGAAACACAATTAAACATTATGTTTTTTTAAATTATCAAATATTAAGCACAGAAGATGACCTTCAGTCCATTACCAAGAGACCGTGGGAAGACCCCTGTGAAATCTACAGATGTGGAGCCAGTGAGAAGGTAGACTGAGAATTGTATGTGTGGAAACTGCCCCCAGAGTCTAACTACATCCTCCTGACGGTGTTGCCACTGCTGTTAGAAAACCAGTAAGAAGAGCATTAAACAGCATCATTTTATAATCAATCATTACTAATCATGCCTTCTCAAAGCAGCTGATATCCAAAATGTTGTTTTTTTTTTTCCAGTTGCACCATTGTAGAACATTGTATCTTAGGAGAGAGGGTGGCTCCATGGAGGGCTCCCACGGAAAGAGGCTGGTCACGAGAAGAACAATTGCCCAAGTGTGGGTGAGGGCCTTGTCCCTGAACGGTACCAGCTCAGTTACCTCTGGAATCATTGCAACAATTTTCCTGCCCTTTGGGGCTAGCTGAGTTGAAAATGACCCTGTTGGCCCAGCCTGGTGGTAAACCATCAAGCTCTGGACGCACACCTGCTGAAAGACATGTGAACTAAGGGGCATGCATGGTGTTGAGGCCAGTGAACCCCAACAGTCAAGACAGACTGAGCAGAAGACGGAGAGGGAACAAGCGTGAGTGCAGACACAAGACAGGCGAAGTGGGACCCAAGCCCCTTAACTCCACAAATGCAGAGGCTGCCTCGCTGGCCCAGGACAGACAGGGACATAGGCAAACGTGTTAAACACCTACATGGACTTAGAGTTACATGACTGGGTTCAAACCCTGGCTCTGTATAGACCTCAGGCTGAATCAAGTCACTGATGTGTTCATCTGAGAAATGGCCATTTCCACTTGCCCCATTCCTTTCCCAAGCAAGATCTGTGGGCAGGAGAGAGTGCCTCAAAAGACATTTTAAAGAATGGCACAGATGGTACGCTTGATCTTCAGAACAACTGGATCTGTTTTGCCTGATTGTCACTAGAAGTGTTTCCTAAGATGTCCTCAATAACCAGGAAAAAGGCCTCGAGGGCATTTGGTGAACTTTCAAATAGAACCCCCTGCTGCCTGGCAGGTTTCCCTGCTAATGCCAATCTGTGATCTTTCTGTGGTGGGAAAACAAAAATTAAACAACAATTCAGCTCAACAGCCAGACATTTACATGGTGTAGACAGAGTGCCAGGCAGCATCGGGTTGCTAACATTCACGAGGCAGTTTTTGGCCTGTCCTCATCTTGAGCATGTTTACCTTTTCTTTAAAATGGGGATAAAACAACTTACACATGGTCCATTTGGGCTGCTGTCACAATTTACCACCAACTGAGCGGCTTGTAAATAACAGAAATGTGTTGCTCACAGGCTTGGAGGCTGGGAAGTCCAAGACCACGGTGCCAGCAGATTTGGTATCAGATGAGAACCTGCTTCTTCTCAGACAGTGTCCTCTCCCTGTAACCTCACATGGCAGAAAGGGAAACAGCTTTCGGGGTTTCTGCTAGAAGGATACAAATCCCATTCATGAACACATCACCCTCATGACCTCATCTCCCAAAGGCCCCACCTCCTAACACCATCACCTTGAGGGCCAGTGTTTCAACATATGAATTCGGGGAGTTTACAAACATTTAGTTCATGCAACACCCTTTGCCTATGGTGAGAATCCGATGCGAATGGTCCTTGAAGATCTCAGCAAATCATAAAAGGCATGCTAATGGAAGGAATTGCTGGTCTTTTCCATAAAGGCAAGCTGAGTTCCAGAACTGTCCACAAAGCTGTGTGGAACCTTGTGAGTATTTAACATTTCTTTCCCTTTGCCTCAGGTCCAAGATGACCACAAATTCTTCCCACAAGGCACGTAAAAGCACCACTTCAGACGGACCCAGCCAGGCCAGCCTCTCCCTCTGTCCCATCCACAGAACAGACCCAAGCAGTTTTATCTTAAGTGCTGCCTAGTAATACATCAAAATCAAAGGCAGATTTGCAAACACTCTGAAGACAGCAGTCAGGCACCCCATAAAGATAACTGTGAAATGGAGACTGTGTCTCTTTGTGGTAGGTTCCAAGTCTCTGCGCTGCCCTCAAAAGTTTTTTCCCCACACATTTTTTCAATAAACCCTTCATAGGAAACTGGACATTCTTTGAAATGAGAGGCTGTCCTTAGAGTGGCTCTTGACAAGTTCTACTTCTGAGAACCCACGAGGGTGTCTGAAGCCAGCATCGGCTCTGGTCAGCACCGTGTCCTGGCACTGGGGCATTTAGCTTTCCCGGCTAATTGCATTGACTGGGTTTGCCTCAGGCTGGCTCCGCAGCAGGAAAACACTTGTAGGAGGCAGAAGGTAGGAGCTGGTGGAGTTGGTTCCCTGCCCATGTCCCCAAGGCCCTCACCATTCCAGTCCTCACCATTAAGGGCATACATCTCCCACAAAGAGCCTCCTCCCTGCCCATGGAGACAGGCTAGAAATACCAGGGAGCTAACACTCCCAGGGGCTGCCCGTGGACAATGACAGACACGACTTGTTGGGTGAGTAGCCGCGCCGACCTCCTCAGCCCAGGAGCAGGTGCGCTAACCCCGCAGCGTGCTGCACGTGGTCTCCTAGAGCCCTCCCACAGGATCCAGCCCCAGCCGCCCACAGTGGAAGCCTGCTCACCTGCACCCTGCACTGGCTTGACCCCTTCCGTGTCTCACTTCCCCACTTCCCTGACAATGCATCCTCGGCTCACCTTCAGAAAAACCACTTCCCTCAAATCCTTGTTTCTAATGGCTTCAAAAGTTCTCTCAACAAGACCGAAAGAAGTTTTGGGGTTAAGAAGTAACTGCTGAAGCTATTTTCTCTCCTACAATGATTGATACAACGTTATCTTCTTTCAGGGGCCTTCTGCCCCTTAAATCACCATTGGTGATGCAGAAGCCTCTGTAAGAATCCCATTGTGGTGACCACTTTTATTCCATCTGAAAAGTGACTCAGAAGGTTCATGGAGGGTCGCTGTCAATCCCAGAGCATGACATTCGGGCACGTGGAGGGGGAATGAAAGCATAAGAGCCTGACCTGCAGTCTGTGTACTAAGGGGGAGTTTAAGGGCAAATTGAGAGAATGAGAAGGGCCAATGGAGTCGCTTTGCTCGTCAGAGGTGTGTCATCCTGTGCCACCTCTAATAAGGCTGTCATCATCACTGGCACAAAGAGATCTGCGCCCCAGGACAGGGACCAAAGCCACCTTGCTCATCACGGGGTCCCCAGTGCTACACAGAGAAGATGGTCAAAGCAGTGTGAGTGCAGACACAAGACAGGCAGAGTGGGGCCCACGCCCCTTAACTCCACAGATGCAAAGAGGCTGCCTGGCTGGCCCAGGACAGACAGGGATGTAGGCAAAAGTGTTAAACACCTCCTGTGTCAAGTGCTCAGGAGAAAGCAAGGCCATGGCTGCAGCCGGACTGGCTTGGCTGGTCAAGATAACATGAGCCATTTTCATATCCAGTTTTGGGAACTTATATACAGAAAGAAGGAATAAATAGCCAAAGGTGCGGGATTCCAGATCCTCATCCCACACACCAAACAGGACAACTTCAAGACATAAGGGGCCAAAGACTGCCACAGGCATTGCTGGGCCAATCCCATGCTGAGCTGAGTGAGCGGAAGAATCCGCACCTGGAGGAGGTAACCTCATATTGCATAGGAACCCAGGAGGCCATGAGAAACCATCTCATGACAGCCTCTCAGGGGGATGAGAGGCAAGATGAATTCGAGGTCCTCACAGGACTTCCAATACCCTGGTGTTCTGGGAGATCACGAAGCGTTCTGCCGAGACTCAGATTCAGTCTGGTTCATGTCTTTGCCTGTGTGGCCTATGTGGATACATACGAGGTCACCAGGATTCCACAATAGAGTTATTCTCCTAAAGATTAGTGAAGTAATAAATGAATTATGAGCAGAAATCAGAGCATTCTAAATGTCATTCTTCTCCACTGTCATATTTGAGCACCTACTTACATCAGATGTTATATTAAACTTTGGGGTACATCGTATCTGTATTATCCAGGGTTCTTCAGAAAAGCAGAACCAACAGAGAGATTTATTATAAAAAATTATATAATGAGATTCACTATAAGAATAAATGTCTAATGCAATCATGGAGGCTGAGAAGTCCCATGATCTTCCATCTGCAAGGTGGAGAACTGGAGAAGCTCGTAGGAAAGCTGATGGTGTGGTTTAAAGTAAGAGCTAGAAAATCGATGGTGTAGAATCGGGTCCAGGTCTGAAAGCCTGAAAACCAGGAGCTCTGAAAGCAGGCGAGAGCTGATGCTCCAATTCAAGCAGTCAGGCAGAGCTAAAGCAAACTTCCTCCACCTTTTTGCTCTATTCAGACTCTCAACAGACTGCATGGTGCCCACCCACATTGGAAAGGGCCATCCTCTTGACCCAATCCACCTACTAAAAATCCTAATCTCGTCCAGAAAAACCCTCCCAGGCACACCTAGAAATAATGTTTAACCAGATATCTGGACATTCTGCAGCCCAGTCAAGTTGACATAAAATTAACCCTCGCACATCCACCCCTTGTCAGTTTGACACGCTATAAATCTCCTTAAACCATACTTCATTTCCAAGGAAAGACAAAAACAAGGGCATAATTCCATCTGACGCGATATAACTAGCTTGTACACCACCAAAAATACGTTAACTCCTTCCCTAGAAGTGGAGGTCAAGTCCTTGAATGTTTACTCTTCTCCTTAACATCCCATAATTTAAATACTGTGATGTAAAACTAACAGTGCTTAAATTCTAAAATTCAAAGTCATTATGGCTTATGTTACAAGATAAAGAACTAACAGAGAAAAGAAAACAAGGATTTTTTTTTTACCTGGTCACATGATCACAGCTGGTATATGTAACTACCTTCTTTCACTGCTCATTCTGTATTCCCTCAGCCTTCAGGAATGACCTCAGGTCATGGGGTGAATGGTCTGCACCATTATTAGTCCTGCCTGGATTGGATTGTTAGAGTTTTCTGTTGATCTTAATCATAGGGCATAATAATAATAAGAAACGCTCTCTGGATCTCTTGTATCTACACATCCTCTTTCTTACCTCCACTGTGAAGAGGTAAGGTAGTCCAACTGTCCAGTGGTAGTCAGACTCAATCACCCCACCCAGCACATTAACTCCCTACTTCGCCTTTCATTCAGAAGCATGAGGAAACTGAGGAGGTCACGTGGCAATCTTCCATTCGGTGTAATCATTTTTGTGTCTCTTTAGTGAAAGCATTCCTCTTTCTGGAACTGAGAACTGTAGGCTGCCAGAGAATAAGTTTCTGAGAACGAGAAGCAAAAATTTTCTTAATGGGTTACTACAGGGAGTAGTGAATGGTGCCATTCCTATTTTCTCTCTTTGGTTCCTGGACCCATGAACCCTGGCCACATGTGAAATAGAACCATATATTTTCACCATACTCTTCTGGAGAATGTTGCCCAGCCCTGCAAAGTATAATCCTTTAGATGGCACACTGTAACTGAGTCTTCAAAAGGCCATTTCACCATTCTGGAAAGTCAGCTGCTTCAGGATGGTGGGGAACATCGTAAGACCAATGGCCCATTGCCACACTTCTTTTGCTAGGACATGAGTTCCTTGATCAGAAACACTGCTATTTGGAAAACCATGAATGGATAAGGCACTGCGTAAGTCCACAGACGTTTTGTCAGGAGCACTGTGTGAAGAGATCGAATACGTCTTTAGAGTATAATGTCTACTCCATCAGAACAAAGCATTGCCTCTTCCGTGATAGAAGCTGTCTAATGTAATCAGTCTACCACCAAGTAGCTGGAAGGTCACCCCAGGGCATAGTGCCATATGGGGGGCTCAGTGATGGTCTCTGCATACGGTCGATGGGCACTCAGCAGTGGCTATAGCCAGGCCAGCCTTGGTGAGTTGCTGAGACCATGCATAACTTCCATCCCTGCCACCATGGTGACTTTGCTTATAAGCCCATTGGGTGATGACAGGGTGGCTAGGGAAGGAGGTTGACTGCTATTCACACAACAGGTCTTCCTAACCACTTGATTATTAAAGTCCTACTCTATTGAGGTCACTTTTTGTGAGCATTTACATGAAACAAATATCTTCATGTCTTTGACCATTCAAAGAGGTCTGTCCACATATCTCCTCCACCAATTTCCTCGTCATCAATTTTCCAATCATGTTCTGTCCAAGTCTCTGACCATCAGCCAAGCTATTAGCTAAAGCCCATGAATAGGTATATAATCACACATATGGTCACTTCTCCTTCTAAGAAAAGTGAACCACTAGGTGCACTGCTCAAAGTTCTGCCCATTGGGAGGACTTCCCTTCAACACTGTCCTTCAGGGATGTCCCAGAAAGCGTCTGTAGTACTGCAGCATCCACTTTCAGATGGTGGCTGAAAATCACGCAGAACCATCCATAAACCAGGCCCAAGTCTTGTCTTCCTCTCATCCTATTGTAGGGAACTCCCCACGAGGCCATAGGTGCAGGCCAGAAGAGCGGGGGCAGCATTGTAGGGGTGAAAACCATGGGCCTTTGGGCCACTTCTTCATGTAGTTTATTGGTTCCTTCCTGAAGGCACTTGGGTGTCATCACTTACATACCACTTTCATATGGTGATAGAGTGCTGCTGTGTACTTCCAGCTTTGGCTTGGTGGATCGGACAAAACCCAGCTCATGGTGGGCAGTTCCGATTGCATAGCAGCTCGGTGACCCATGGTTAGGTGTTCAGTCTCCACTAAGGCCAAGAGCTACTTCTCAAAGAAACAGTAGTGATCTGCAGAGGACGACAGAACTTCCATCCAAAAGCCTTCGGGTCTGTGCTATGACTCGCTGACAGGTGCCTGCCAAAGACTCCACATAGCATCCCCATCTGCCACAGCCACTTGAGCACCATCGGATCTACTGGATCACATGGGGCGACTTGCACAGCAGCCTGGACTTGTGGCAGAGCCTTCTCCTATTCTGGGATCCACTCAACATTAGCAGCTTTTTAGGTCACTCAATAAATGAACTGGAATAGCATAACTGAATAAGTAATATGTTGCTTCCAAAATCCAAAGAGGCTCACTAAGCATTGTGCTTCTTTATGGCTGCAGGAAGGGGCAGATGCAAAACTATAACCCTCGCCTTAGAAAGAATGTCTTGACATGCCTCCAAGCCATTGGGCTTCTTAGAACTTTGAAAGAATCACTACTATCACTATTTTTAGAACATTTTTATCACCCCAAACAGAAAAGCCCTAAACTCATTAGCAGCCCCTCTCCATCTTTTCCATCCCCCACTCCCCAGCCCCTGGCAGTCACTAACCTACTTCATCCTCTATATATTTGCCTCTTGTGGACATTTCATATAAACAAAATCATTCAATATGTGGCCTTTTGTGACTGGCTTAATGTTTTCAAGGTTCATCTTGAAAACCCAATCACAAAGACGTATTTTTTTTTTTTTGTAGTGACACTTGCACAGCTCTGTGAATATATTAATACTTAAAAAGCCACTGAACTGAAGACTTTCAAAGGGTAAATTTTACATATGTGAATTAAATCTTAGGAAACTGTGACTTCAAAAGTGTCCATGCAATACAGTTCATGCAACATATTTTCATAAAATATAGTAAAAACATACATTCCTATGATATTAAAATAAGTTCACTTCAAAAAAAAAAAGAAAGAAATTTCACTGAAGTAGAAGGCTCCTAAATTTTTATTAGATTTATTTCCCACATTGAGGCATGCAAATGCTTTACTAATAATCCTAGAGTAGTTGCTAACTCTTGATCGCTAGGTCCAATCAGCATAATCTTATAAATGTAATAAACTGGTGTAATATTTTGGGGAAGGAAAAGGCGATCAAGATCTCTGTTAACCAAATTATGACAAAAGTCAGAATTGATAGACTCTGAGATAGGACAGTGAGGGTATATTGCTGGCCTAGCCAGCTAAAAGCAAACTGATTCTAGTGGTCTTTATTAAGAATGATGGCGGGGGGGGGGGGCGGGGAAATGCCAAATCAATAGCTGCATAACAGGTACAGGATGAGCATCCCTAATCTGAGAACCCCAAATCCAAAATGCTCCAAAATGCAAAAGCTTTTGAGGGGAGGGGAAAGGAAAGGAGGGAAGGAAGGAAGGAGGAAAGGGAGGGAGATCTTCTCTAAAATTGGAGGCAGCAATTCCACACGTAGACTTCGGAGACCATGACTATAACCACCCCGACAGATAAAGTGGGAGAAGTTGTCCTTCGGCTTCAGGAAGAGGCAGGGGTGTAGAAGGCGGCTTTGTTTTTGAACACTGTGAAAGGAACGTGAAGCATGGAATGGAGCTTCCTTTTAGTTACTGTGAAAAAAGTACCTACTCATAACTTCCTATTTTAATTTTTTTTAAGTTTGCTGCAATGTATTGTTTTTAGATTAGGATTTTTAAACTTCTCAACTCAGCTATTTCTTCTTTAAAATTTAATTGACAAAAATTTTATATATTTATCAGGTACAACATGATGCTTTGAAATACGTATGCATCGTAGAATGATTAACCAAGCTTATTAACATCTGCATTACCTCACATACTTACTTTTCTGGGTGAGAACACTTAAAACCTACTCTCAGCAATACTCAAGAATGCAATACGTTTTAATAACTATAGTCACTATGTTGTACAATAGCTATCTTGAACTGATTCCTGGTATCTAATTGAAATTTCATAGAGTTTGAACACCATCTCCCCAACCCCTCCACTCAGCTGTTTCCTCATTCTGCTTTATAAAATCATAAATGAAAAAAAATGTCAGTGTCTTGCAGGGAACCACATTTACTGAGCCCCTGAGGGCACAAGCTCAGAAAAGACACACTACAACTCCCAGGCCAGGGCTTCCTGGATGGGCAAAGGCCCTGATGTCGTATTCCAAGTCTGAGAGAGATGAAGAAACACCACATTCTTAACAATCCAACTCTAATGAACTCTGAGGCCCCAGCAGGCTTAGTCCAGTCAAAAAACCTGCCACACAGTTGGGCGCTCGGTGGAGAATCCCACTATCGGAAGATTCTGAGAGGGGTGGTTCCAAACCAGTGGGAACAGAGACTAATCTGTCTCCAAAGCTGTGAAAGAACACAAAGGGTGAAGGCGTCATGCAGGTGAGGAGCACTGACATTTTAAAAGAAAAAAAAAAATTGCTTAAAATCCAGGAAACTGGGGCAAAAGAAGAATCACCTAATTAACTACTTCAGGGTGGAAAAGCTTCTGTATAACATCAAACACCAAAACAAAATAAAAAGATAAGCAATATTTTTAACAAAGTCATGATCTTCTATACATTAAAAGCTCTGACAATTTCAGAAGAAAAAAAAAGCCATAGCCACTAAGAAAATTATATAACAAAAAGGAAAAATTTACTAAAGAAATCCAGGTAAAGAATATATATGTAAAATGTATAAATGTGTTTAATCTCTTTAGTTTTCATGAAAATAACAATTAACTATGCAAATAAAAACTGTAAGTAGATATTATTTCATCAGATAGAAAACATTTCAAAAATTACTAATATGCATGGTTAGCAAGAGTATAAGAAATAACCACTGTCATACTGCATTGGTGGATATGTTAATTGCTAAAGGAATTTTGGGAAGCAATTTGGCAATTGTAAAATGTAAAATGCAGAATGCACCTGACATTTGATACAACGATTCCATTTTGAGATTTCTATATTCAAGAAATACTTAAAACAGAGGTATAAAGGGGGTAGTCAATATACCTCTGATATAATATGAAAAATGGAAGTATCCTAAATTCCCGTTCTATAGAATACTATGCAGCTATTAAGAAGTATAAAGTGAATTATATGTACTGCAATGAAAGAAGCTAAGATTAATTAAGTAGGAGAAACAAGTGTAGAATGATACATTTGGTCCGCTAGTCCTTCAAACCCAATCAATCAATCAGTCAACACAGAAACCACTAAGAGTATTGCGTGATGTCACTTAGTATGTCTGTATAAGAGTAACATCTGATAGCAGTTAGCTCCTCCTCGAGGAGGACAACTGACCCCGGCAGGCCATCCCCTGGAACGCTGGAACTAGGTGTGTTTGTGCAGCAGGATGTCACGTGCAGATTTGGTTGTCAGCAGGGGTGCTGTCATCCTCCCTCCACATGATTAGCAGAGAAGTGAGTCTGTGAAGCATAAAAAACGAAACAGGAACTGAGGGAGGCCCAAGAGATGGAGACACTGCTGCTTGGGCTTTCACAGCTTTTTATCTGCATCTGTCCGTTTCCAAGATTTGGCAACACTCCTATCAGAGAGATTCACTGCCCTGAGCCACCTCAGAAACTATGGGGTAAGTTCCTTTCTATGTATGGGGACATGCTGTTTCAACTCAAGTTGTTTCTGTTTCATGCAGACAAATTAGTATACATGCCAATTTCATTCACTGAAGAGCTATTCCCGTTGACAGACCTTTTGCAAATATATGGACTCATTGATTATTTTGGATATGCAACGTCCACAGCAATCACACCTGTCACCTCCATTTTGACTCAAGAGATGCTTAAGTCGTGGCAGCTCACATTGCCACCTTTGGAAAATTGTGCGTTGCCCAAATCCTCGGGGATTCATATTCAATCTGAAAAGGAAGAGCAAAGCTTATCTTCATGTAGAGTTAGAGAGAACCCATTCTTCAGGGTCATCAGATTCTATCTGAAGATCTTGCCAGAAACTTGGTTTATATAAACATGAGTCTTGTGATCAAAGTCAAGTTTTCCTGTTAAACTTACCAAATGTCACATCACAATAACAGGCACTGTTTAGCTCTGAACTGAGGTGCTTTGAGAAATTATTTCAATGGCTCTTTTGGATGTTTTTATTTCCCCAGCAGGCCAATAAACGCGAAACCCTCTGTTCTTTCCTTTCCACCCACTCTGTGTTTATGACTTTTGTCTTCTGGCTATTGCATGCTACACATGCAATCTTAAACTTGGACATAATTGCATGATTTCCCTGATATTAAGTCTTTTGACAAAGGATTGCAAGTGTCTTTAGTAAATGGTCACCATGAAAATACTGACATGGAGAACATCACTCTTCTTGCACACCTAGGATGTTTACAGCGGAATGAATGTTGCATAAGTTATCATTCCTAAATCTTTCATTGCAATTGAGAGTCAACTGTTAGTCATGCCTCTTTAATTTTTATCTGTTTTCCCAGTTTACTGTGGCTTGTCATTTCCTATTCTTTCCTGGAGAGCTCCAATTTTTTAAAAAGGGCTTCAACATTTTGTTCCTGCATATAAGAGTTAATGTGCATTCCAAGACAATTCTAAACAAAGACAACAACAAAAAACAAAGCTAGAGGCATCATACTACCTGACTTCAAACTATACTGCAAGGCTATAGTAACCAAAACAGCATAGTACTGGTACCAAAACAGAGATATAGACCAATGGAACAGAACAGAGGTCTCAGAAATAACGCCACACATCTACAACCATCTGACCTTTGACAAATCTGACAAAAACAAGCAATGGGGAAAGGATTCCCTATTTAATAAATAGTGCTGGGAAAACTGGCTAGCCATATATGGAAAGCTGAAACTGGATCCCTTCTTTACACATTATACAAAAATTAACTCAAGAAAGATTAAAGATTTAAACGTAAGACCTAAAACCATAAAAACCCTAGAAGAAAACCTAGGCAATACCATTGAGAACATAAGCATGGGCAAAAACTTAATGGCTAAAACACCAAAAGCAATGGCAACAAAAGCCAAAATAGACAAATGGGATCTAATTAAACTTAAGAGCTTCTGCACAGCAAAAGAAGTCATCATCAGGGTGTAAGAAAATTTTTGCAGTCTACCCATCTGACAAAGGGCTAATATCCAGAATGTACAAAGAACTTAAACAGATTTACATGAAAAAAGCAAACAACCCTATCAAAAAGTGGGCAAAGGATATGATCAGACACTTCTCAACAGGAGACATTTATGCAGGCAACAAACATGAAAAAATGTTCATCATCACTGATCATTAGAGAAATGCAAATTAAAACCACATTGAGATAATATCTCATGCCAGTTAGAATGGCAATCATTAAAAAGTCAGGAGACAACAGATACTAGAGAGGATGTGGAGAAATAGAAACGCTTTTACACTGCTGGTGAGAGTATAAATTATTAGTTCAACCATTGTGGAAGACAATGTGTCAATTCCTCAAGGATCTACAACTAAAAATACCATTTGACCAAGCAATCCCATTACTGGCTATATACCCAAAGAATTATAAACTATTCTATTATAAAGACACATGCACACATATGTTTATTGCAGCACTGTTCACAATAGCAAAGACTTGGAACCAACCCAAATTCCCATCAAAGATAGACTGGATAAAGAAAATGTGGCACATATACACCACTGAATACTATGCAGCCACAAAAAAGGATGAGTTCATGTCCTTTGCAGGGACATGGATGAAGCTGGAAACCATCATTCTCAGTAAACTGACACAAGAACAGAAAACTAAACACTGCATGTTCTCACTCATAAGTGGGAGTTGAACAATGAGAACACATGGACACAGGGAGGGGAACATCACACACTGGGGACTGCTGGGAGCTGGGGGACTAGGGGAGGGATAGCATTGGGAAAAATAACTAATGTAGATGTCGGGGTGATGAACTCAGTCAACCATCATGGCACGTGTATACCTATGTAACAAACCTGCATGTCATGCACATGTACCACAGAACTTAAATTACAATAAGAAACAAAAATTAAGGTGCATTCCAGTTGGATGTTTTCAAATTTGTAACAGGAGTAAGCCATGTCACCTGGGGCAGCACCGTCTTCTCCATGTGCCCCAGCCTTTCCTGTCCACACTCAGCCCACTGCCTTCTCCACGGCTTCTGTTTGCATTTCTGTCATTATTCCTTCCTGAACTTCCAAAATCCTTGGATATCTGCCTCTCTGACCGGTCACTCACATACTATTATTAAAGAAAGAGAAAAACAGACAGGTAAAGAGTAATAAGTAAATAAGTTAATTAATGCAATAAGTTTTGCTCACTCAACATGGTGCATTTAGGCACTCAATAAAAGCAGGTTAAAGCAGTAATTAGCAGCCAAAAATTTGAATGAACTTGAGTGTCCGTAAAATTTATTATCCCATATTTGCTAGCTGTCTCATCTTCTGTAAGACTTTTGTTTAATGTATCTTGGATATGTGTTCTTAAAATAATGTAGCAGTGGTGCAAAGACAGACAAGGACAATGAGAAAGATTAGGGGCTCTAGAGGCAGACCCACCTGATTTACAGCACAGAAACCACGGAAAGGCAGTGGGGCAACTGTGGTGTTTTCAATAAAACCCAGCTGGCTTCACTGGGTCTCCATGTGAGGTAAAATGAACTTGACCCCTACTCCATATGCAAAAATTATTAGCAGATAAGCCGTGAATGAAAATGTGAAAAGTAAAATAATAAAGCTTTTAGAAGAAAACAGAATATGGTTATGACAGTTAACAAAAAGCAGCAACCTTGAAAAAAAGAAAAACAGATTGAATATTCCTATCCAAGATGCTTGGGACCAGAAGTATTTCAGATTTTGAATTTGGGGTCTGGGGTGGGATATTACAATATTTGGATTGTATATTGTACTTACAGTTGAGCAGCCCTAATCCAAAATTTTAAAATCTAAAATGCTCCAATGAGCATTTCCTTTGTGCATCATGTAAATGCTCAAAAAGTTGCAGATTTTGTAGCATTTCAGATTTCGGATTTTATGATTAGGTATACCCAATTAGTATTGAGAAAATAAATTATCTTAAAAATAAGAATTTTTTAAAATATGTCATTAAGATAGTAAAAAAACCAGTATATAGACTTAGAAAGGAAATTTGCAATACATGTATCGTGCCTGATTTCAAAGTTACCTGAAAACTTCTTTGGAATAAAATGGAGTAAAACAAAGAATAACTGGCATTAATTGAGCACTTACTGTGTATTTAACGGTATGCAAAGCGCTCCATCCACCATTATCTAATTTAATCCGTATGCAAACCCTCAGTGGTAGTTGTTACTAAATCCAAATTTCACAAGGTGAGAGGTGAAATGTGGCAATGGTGCAGGCAGTTGTATGTAGACGGGTTAAGTAACTTACCCAAGCCCACAAAGATAAATGGTGGCAGGAGTCAAACTCAACCCCGCAGCTCCTGCATGGTTTCAGAGACTGAGCTCTTAACCAGTGCATCCAGCCGACATCTTCTCTCCCATCTTTCCATCTGTGTATCCTTCCTTCCATTCATCCTTCTATCCATCTATTCATTCTTCCTTTCTTCCTTTTTTCCTTTCATTCATCCATTATGATGCAAGGTCTTAAATTTAGGTCCATTATTATGTGCTGCCTTGACAGCTGGTGGAACTGAGAAGACCTCGAATGATCTAATTCCAAGTTTCCCTCCCTACTCTGTTTCCACGATAAGGCCCCCTAGCCAAATAACACTACTCAAAGGGGCCAGGTGTAGTTCCTGCTTATGCCTGAGTAACAGGTTTCAGTTCTCTGTCAGCCCACAGAAATATTTAAATAAACCAATCACATCCTCCTGCAGGAACCAGAGGACACCCTACTCTTTCTCTCTTTCTCTCTCTTTTTTTTTTTTTTTTTTTTTTTTGATACAGAGTCTCACTCTTGTTCAGGCTGGAGTGCAGTGGCTCAGCTAAGGCTCACTGCATCCTAGACCTCTCCGGGTTCCAGCAGTCCTCCCATCTCAGCTTCCTGAGTAGCTGGGACTATAGGTGTGCACCAACACCCAGCTTTGTGTGTGTGCATGTGTGTATGCATGTGTGTGTGTGTGTGTGTGTGTGTGTGTGCAGATACAGGGTTTTGCCATGTTGCTCAGGCTGGGCTGGTCTCTAACTCCTGGGCTCAATGATCTGCCCTCCTCAGCCTCCCAAAGTGCAGGAATTACAGGTGTGGGTCACTGTGCCCAGACATTCTACCCTCCTGACACCCCAAAGCCTACCTCCCACAGCCTCTGCTTATTCACTTGGTTCCCAAGTGCAACCCCCTGTGTGGCCCTGCCCAGGGTGACAATGCCTACAGTTTTGCTTGAACTTTTAAATTGATGTTTTGTTTAAATGTACTATGAAAATATCTCCTCTACACATGGAGACTAAAGGTCTCTGACACACTTAACAATGCAAAAATGACAGGACTGTGCGGGGAATGTACGTAACGTTCCCGCAAGGCAACAGTGAAGGCTTAAGAAGGATCAGCTGGGCCGGCACGGTGGCTCACACTTGTAATCCCAGTCCTTTGGGAGGCGGAGGAAGGAGAATGGTCTTGATCTCAGGAGTGTGAGACCAGCCTGGGCAACAGACGGAGACCTGGTCTCTACAGAATATAAAAATAAATTAACCAGATATGCTGGCTCATACCTGTGGTCCCAGCTACTCAGGAGGCTGAGGTGGGACGATGTCTTGAGCCTGGGAAGTCAGGCCTGCAGTGACCCGTGACCACACCATTGCGCTCCAGCCTGGGTCATAGAGACAGATCCTATCTCAAAAAATGAAAGAAAAAAAAAAAAAAAAAAACACATAAAAGTCAGCTGGATTTCCACCAATAAGGAGAAGATGCTCGTGTAAGTGATGAATGTCCTTCTCCTATGGAAAGACAGTGCAGGAGGCTAACGCACAAGGAGTGACACCCAACCAGCCCCTGAGCAGGTCCCATTAGAGGCCCCAGGAAAGGGGAGCTCTGAACCCGAGACACCATCAGAGCCTTAGCACCTAGAGTCGCTCCTGGCCCAGCCGAGTCCATGGGTGGGAAGGAACCTGCGTCTAGTCTCAGGCTGGGCCCCGGCCACCGCCCCTCCTCTCCTCCGTCACTGGAGGGTTATGCACTTCCGGTTCCTCTGGTCTCTTCCTCCTCGATCTTGGACACTGGGAAAGCTGGCTTCTAGCTTATTATTTCCCCAAAAATGAATTAAAACTCATATAGAAATAGAAAACTTAGAGATGAAACTGGAGAGACAAAACATTTTCCTACACTCAAAACAGGGAGCCTAAAAACGCTGAAGTAAACTACATTTGAGGAGGTCAAGTTTCACAAGCCCTCTTGTTCCACTGGCAATCTCACACTTTCATTCGATCACACGGGTTCCATAGCCATGCAGTCCCAGGGGTTGTCAGCCCAGGATATATACCCAAGGAACACGCCTGGGGGCAGGCACCACGCTGTTTATAAAGTTCTCCACGTGATTCTAATGCCGAGGCAGGGTGAGAACGCTGAGCTACTCTAAGCTTCCGTAATTACAGATGAAGCCAGAAAGACTCAGAGACCCCAATATGGGTGAGGCCGTGGCCCACAGTCATTTAGAATGGCGCTTGCAATGACTTAGATCCGTGTTTTCACTATTGCTCAGCATGCCATGGCTCTGTCACAGGCGGGTCGGAAAGAATGCCGGTACCTTTCATCTTCTCACTCTGCATCTCCTTAGGAGAAGGGCTGAAGCGTCCGTTGCCTAGAAAGGCCCATAAATTTCCAGGGGAAATTTTACCAGACATAAAGTATTTGGCAACAAAGTCACAGGGACAGTAAGAGTCGTTTAAAAGGAACTCAATTCTATCCCACTCCACGTGGATGGCACGGGGACAGAACATGTCGTTTTTTTTCCTTCTCCCCAGTCTACCAGGAATTGAGTTGACCTACAACTAAGACACACACAGAGATGTGATGTAATTTTAGGAAAGACAATATAACAACATAAAAATGAGGAATCAGAAACAGAGAAAACATTTTTAAGAATAAAAAGCAAAAAGATATAGACAGAAACATTGAATGAATCATGAAACATTACTTGTAGATGCTTAGGACTAAAGAAAATAACATCTCAATATTTATTAAAGGGAATTTAATTAAATATATCACGAGATGTCCATACTATGCAGTCATGAAAAATGAGGGGCTCTTATGTAATGACATGAAGTCATCTCCAAGGCAAATGAAGCCAATACACATTCAGACCACAGCCCGCACCCTGCTGCCACTCTTGGGAGAAGAGACCCCAGCAGCAGCGGAGGCTTCTGGGGAGGGAACCAGGGTAGGCAGAGATGCGAAGGAGCTGACACTCATGATACACCCCTTTGTGTGTGTGTGTGTGTGTGTGCGCGCGCGCGCGCGCGTGTGCACGCGTGCGCACGTATATGTCTATATGTATGTATGTATACACACACATACATATGTGTATATATATATAGACATACATATATATGTCTATATATACTAATTTCCAATTTCTAAAATAAAAATAACAATAGGGCTATTGTTTAAAAGAGGTATATATAATTTTTAGAAAAGTAGAAATCCAAGACTAAAAAAAAAACTCAAGTAACCTAGAGACCTTAGGCTCCCAGATAAATAATTTTAAAATTTCCTTCCTGGCCTATGAATATAAGGGTGGGAAAGGAATAGCTGAACTCAGGAAAAGCCATCTGAAGTGAACACTCGGGGGTAATGTCTCCAGCCCTCGTGTCTGGGCTGCTCAGGCAGCGGTGGAAACTGCACAGTTGTGTGAGTGACAGCATTCTCTCTGCACCCCCAGACACTGGCTTCTCCTTCAAGCTGCCATCTCTGGGCACTGCCCAGCTCCAGCGAGCACACTCTCTTAGGGCAAGGTCCACACCCACACAGCCCGCCCAGGAATTCCACCTCCTCCAGTGTCTGCCAGGATAGACTGCCTCCTCTTTGGTCGGGGGCCCACATGGTGGTGACGACAAACAGTACTTTGATGTAAGAGCTATTTCCTGAAGATAAAGAATGTTCTAATGCTGGAGATAAAGTTCTAATGCTGAATATGTTAGGCAGAACGGCACTAAGAATGATTCTAAACTATAGAATCTTCCAGCAGAGACCCTCAAATCATGGCGTCTAAGTAAACTCCGAAGTCTCCCCCTTGGGTTTGTTCGGCCGGCCCTCTGTCATGATCAGTCTGAGACCACTGACTGCTGTGTTTTCCCCTGGCCTGTCTCTCTTTGACTCTCCCTGTTTAAGCCGATAGATGAGCTGCAAGCTTCATTACCTTGGAGGAGGCTGAAGAACTTGTCTGCAACAAACTTCACTTTGTTTGATTTGTGTTTTCCCAAAGCCTGCGCATGTTGAGGATTGCAGCCGGGGGCTGGAAGAGGGTGGGCAGAGCTGTCAGGACAGTGCCCTGAGCGGCTGGAAAGGTGATGGGCAGTGTGAGTCCTGGGGTGGAAGGCCGGTTACATGCTCAAATGTGGGACACCCAGATGGGTGGCAAGCCCTGAGAGGGGAGCTCAAGGCTGGCAGAGATCAGACACCTTCTTCCTGAGGCCCTGAAGGGAGGCACCCCTCCTAATGCTGAAGATGGCAGTTCACAGGAATTTAGTTGGGTGAGGGGAGTTATGGGTCAGAATGACATTGATTTAAGGACACAGAGATAAGTTTATTCCTTGCATACCTGAGTATGTGGGCTGTAAGTCCTGGACAGCCACTCATAACTTCTCGAGAACTGTTTCAGAACAAATCTGATATCCTCTTGTACACTTATGCTCATGAAGCAGAATTAGGGAAAAAAGAGATTTTGGAAGTGAGTCCTCTTCAGCCTCTCAGCAAGTTTCCCAAGGGGGCAGAGCCACAGTCTTTTCTAAGCCCTCACATCTGCTGTTGTCCAGGGTTTGATCACTCTCACTATAACCTTTTGTTTTGATCTGTTTCTTTTTTAATTTCTATTTTTAAATAGAAGAGGCTTGGTCAGGTGTAATCCCAGCACTTTGGGAGGCCAAGGCCAGTGAATTGCTTAAGGCCAGGAGTTCAAGACCAGCCTGGTCAATGTGGCAGAAGCCTCTGTCTACAAAAAGTACAAAAATTAGCTGAGCATGGTGGTGCACTCCTGTAATCACAGCTACTCAGGAGGCTGAGGCAAGAGAATCCCTTGGACCTGAGAAGCAGAGGTTGCTGTGAGCTGAGATCATGCCACTGCACTCCAGCCTGGGCAACAGAGTGAGACCTGGTCTCAAAAAATTTAATAAGTAGGCAGGATTCTGGGGGGAGCTGGATGGGGGAGGAGGTGGGCTCAGAGACAAGGAACTTCGTGCATCTGTCTGCCAGGTTAATGGGATTAACTGTCATCATATTTAACTTTCCCTTCAAGGGAAGTGTGACTAGAAAGCCCTTCCCCAGCTCCATAACCCAGACTCTGCAGAACAAATGGGACAGGCTTGCTACTGAGAACACAGGCACAAACCACTGCCAGGGCCCCTCCCAGGCCCACTCTGCAGCATCCAACCCTCTTCTACAGAGGCTCCGGGTGGAAGAACAAATACCACCATCTCTGGGCTAAATATCATCTAAAAATATGTTTTCTTTAGCCTGGAAGCTTTTTAAAAAAGCAATTGCAAGTAATTTCTCATCAAATAAGAATTTTTTTTAAATGGTAAATTTTGGTAAAACCAGATGTAGCAAAATAGGCCCCATAATCCTACATGCCCATGATACGATAGGGCTAAAGTACAGGTCTTCTTTTAGTTGGGGAATAGCACCCCGCCTGGCCGTGGTCCTCACCACTCCCTATTGCCCCACCACCTTGGTCCACTTTATTAACTTTTATGATTGCCTGGCCCCTATAGGCGATTGGGACTGTGACCTCTGGGGTTCTGGAAGCAGAAAACCTTTCAAGACCCAGCTCTGTTGTGATGTGGCAACACGGCTCTCCAGCAAGCATTTAACCATCAACGGCAGGCTTCCCAGCTCTAACAGCAGCCATGATTTCTCCTGCTGATACCACTCAAGGCAGTAGTGACAGTAACTGGGATGGTGCTTGAAATGGTTTTTGAAGGTCACACACAAGGTGATTCTGGAAGTAGGCAGGCAAGCACCTTCTGCCACCTTCCATTGAGCGTCCTGTGGATGTGGCCCCAGGGCACCTTCTTCTGATGAAAAAGGCTGTTCCATTCCTCCAGATTCACACACAGAATGGCCTGGGACACACGCAGGTAAGTCAGCCCCTCCCTCACAGGCCTTTATGCCAATGGTCTCTGCTCAGAGAATTTAAAGTGCTCATTTGAAGCCTGCTGGGTATGAAATTGATAACTTCCTTTTCTATTTGAGTTCATAGACTATGACTCTTTTATGTGAAACTCTGAAGTGGATTCTGAGAAAGCTTTCCAATTATTTTTTTTTCTCAAAAAAAATTCTGAAACTTACTTTGAAAGGATATAAGTTTCCAAAGACAAGGCAATGATGTTCTGAGAGTAATTGAGGCTGGCAAACATCTCCATTTGAGACAGCTGTCTGCCTCTCACACTCATGTGAGGTATACCAAGCTCCGCTAACCCTCCATTTCATCATCACAAAATCAACACCTTAAGAAATAAATATACAACAGCTCTCCCCTCAAGCCCTCTCCAACAACCATCCTGGTCCAGGGCAAAGGTCAGCAGAAGCTGAGAGTGAAATGATGGCTGATGATAGCAGTTGGGCTGACACTGTCAGTGAAGCTACTAGGTCCTACCCACTAGTTGATGGGCATGGCTTTCATTGCTGATAAGAAGGTTTACTGTAGCTGATGTCTACACCACTCCCATTTGGACTTAACAGTGCTGCTCTTGAAGTGGTACAGCATATAATTAATTGAAAATTCCAGACTGTGGGGTATCAATGTGCCGTATATAAAAATGTATATAACCTGTATATAAACAAAATCTCAGTTTAGCAAACATATCATTTTATTTAAAATTCCAAAATGAGTTAGGAAAACAAGATTCATTTGATCCTTAATTTATGTATCTAGGATTGTTAGCTTTTCCTAGGAATGATTTTAGAGAAGGAGGAGGGAATTAAGAAAATAACAAGGACATTGAAAGCTAGTAGCTGCTCCCTTGCCGACCACATATGTGACAAAGCAGTTTATGTTCATCCCCGGAGACAGAGCAGTGTACAAGTAGAGGAAGTGTCTGCTGTCCCAGAGCCAGAGACAAAAACAGGTCAGTAAATAATTGCACGGCTATTAGTATAGTGCAGAGTCATCCTAATAAAATGACCAAAAGTTGGGTCCAGCCTCGTCTGAAAGGTGGGAAAGGTGGTCAGACCAAGAAACACACTGATGGCTTGTCAAATCAGCAGAAATTGCCAGGTGAAAATCAGGAATTGAGAGTAACACCCAGATGTGAGTTAAAGAAAGTACCGGCCAGGCACGGTTGCTCATGCCTGTAATCCCAGCACTTTGGGAGGGTGAGGCAGGCAGATCACCTGAGGTCAGGAGTTTGAGACCAGCCTGGCCAACATGGTGAAACTCCATCTCTACCAAAAATACAAAAATTAGCCGGGCTGGGTGGCAGGTATCTGTGATCTCCACTACTCGGGAGGCTGAGGCAGGGGAATTGCTTGAACCCAGGAGGCAGAGTTTGCAGTGAGCCAAAATCGTGCCAACGCACTCCATCCTGAGCAGCAGAGTGAAACACCATCAGAAAGAAAGAAAGAAAAAGGAAAGAAGGAAAGAAGGAAAGAAGGAAAGAAAGAAAGAAAGAAGAAAGAAAGAAAGAAAGAAGAAAGAAAGAAAGAAAGAAAGAAAGAAAGAAAGAAAGAAAGAAAGAAAGAAAGAAAGAAAGAAAGAAAGAAAGAAAGACAAACAAACAAACAAACCAGGTATAGGAAACTGTGTGTAAAGGCCCTGAGGTAGGAATTGTGCTGGATTGGTTAGCAGAAACTGCAATTTATCAGTGAGCCTGAGACAGGGCTAGCAAGAGTTCAGTAGGCAAAAGATAAGGCTGAAGAGCTAAGCAAGGTTTCACAGGTCAAGGTGAGGCGCCAGGATGGTGTTGCCTCAGCCTTGAAGAACCCGGAGGCTCTGAGCTAGAGTGGCTTCTCTAATCTCTCTCTCTTCTTTTTTGTTTCGGAGATGGGGTTTTGCTCTTGTCATCTAGGCTGGAGAGCAATGGCATGATCTCAGCTCACTGCAACTTTGCCTCCTCTGTTCAAGCAATTCTCCTGCCTCATCCTCCCAAATAGCTGAGATTACAGGTGCCTGCCACTACACCCAGATAATTTTTGTATTTTTAGCAGAGACAGGGTTTCACCATGTTGGCCTGGCTGGTCTTGAACTCCTGACCTCAGGTGATCCAACTGCCTTGGCCTTTTAAAGTGCTGGGATCACAGGCGTGAGCTACTGCACCCGGCCACTAGTCTCTTCTAAAAGCTGAAATGTTACCACCTGAATATTTTTATTTTGGTCTTTGTTTCTAATTCTTCTGATGTTATGGCAAAAATATTTTAAAAATATGCCTTGCATCCATTACTAACCCTTCTTTCCTGCTCTCTTGCCAGGGACTGGAAAACAGTGGAGAAATAGAAA
Organism: Aotus nancymaae; assembly: GCF_030222135.1. Lineage (NCBI taxonomy): Eukaryota > Metazoa > Chordata > Mammalia > Primates > Aotidae > Aotus > Aotus nancymaae. The sequence continues at coordinate 2,823,893 of NW_026988412.1, read as the reverse complement.
GGGAGAAAATGTTCCCTTCCCTTCTCCATGGCCCCACCAGCCACGTGGGGCAGCATTCACTCCCAGAGTGGGGAACACAGTGAGCATGACAGGTGGTCCTAAATCTGCAGAGCGTGGAGGTGGCAAGGAGGTACAGCCACCTGGGGGGAGCCATCTGGGCTGCTGTCAGAATACAGAGAAGGTTAATAACCTGCTCTGGTGACACAAGGCAGGCAAGGCCCCAAATTGGGGCTTAGCCTGAGAGGGTTGTTGGCTTCAGCAGGAAAGAATTCAAGGGCCAGCCTATGATGTTAAATGGAAGCTTTTCTTGAAGAGGCTGTGCGTGGCAGCATCAGAGGCTCTGCTGCTCGTGGAGAGGGGCTACCCGCAGGCAGTGTGCCCAGAGCAGCAGCTCAGAGGCAGGTCGACACTCACATTCATACCCACTTTTAATTACATGCATGGCTAGTGCCCTCCCCTTTGTCTGATAAGGTTCATCCTATGAGTGGCCTCTCCAGAATCTGCTGTCAGGCTCCCTTTCCTCAGGCCTCAGGTGTGTGGCCCTCTAGCTGAGGCTGCCCATGGCAAGTCCTGCAAGGTCCTGCCAGGTCCTGGGCTGATCTTGGTGCCCAGCAAAGCACCTCCTGCAAATGGAGGCCTAAAGGTCCCTCCACCCATCAATCTGTGTGTGGTGCTTCTAACTTCCTGTGGAGACCCAGCTGAAGTTCAGCCAGGGGCCGACTACAAAATTCCCAAGGAACTGAGACATTCAGGAAAGTGTTGAATTTGACAGACACAGAGGAGGAGATATGATATACCAGGCTCATACTAGAATAAATGTTCACATTAAATCCTTATAACAAGGCTACAAGCACAGCTTCTAAAATATCTACTTTCTTTTTGTTTGTTTGTTTGTTTGAGATGAAGTCTCACTCTGTTACCCAGGCTGGAGTGCAATGGCACAATCTTGGCTCTGCAACCTCCGCCTCTCGAGTTCAAGTGATTCTCCTGCCTCAGCCTCCCGAGTAGCTGGGACTACAGGCATGCGCCACCATGCCCGGCTACTTTTTGTATTTTTAATAGAGATGGGGTTTCACCATGTTGACCAGGATGGTCTCGATCTCCTGACCTCATGATCTAACCACCTCGGCCTCCCAAAGTGCTGGGATTACAGGCGTGAGCCACCACACCTGGCCTAAAATATCTACATTATAGATTAAAACAAACAATAACAACAACAAAATCACAGGCACAAATATACAGACTGTGTAGGTCAGAGTCATGGAGCTGGTAAAAACACCCAGGATTTGCATCAGCATCACGTTCCATCGCTTCCCAAAGTCTGTGTTCTTTCTCTACCATGCTTCCACAAAACCCACAAACTTTTAGATTAATCACAACCCCCTCCACCCACCCCTACCTAGACCTCCTGTTCAGTGAGGGAGCAGGCTTCAAGTGCAGCTCAGTATGGCTCAATTGCTGAGAGTGTTCTGTCAAAAACAGTTCAGGAGAAACTCAGTTTCACAAAGACAGGCTTCCTCATAATCAATGATGTCTGAATAACTTATTTTTATCCAAAAGTATGCTATATTCTGCTGTAGTTCCCTTCTGATAAAACTGAGCATGTCTTCCATTCTACATTGCTTTGACATCTACCTATTTATTGAGTGCCTGCCATTATTCTAAGAACTTTACTCCAGGCATTGTATTTTTAAATTTCTCCAATTTCCATTTTTTAATAGTTTCTCTCTCTCCACTGAGAATTCCCATCTTTTCATTTATTATAAGCATGTCTTCCTTTACTTCATTGAGCATACAGCCAATAGTTACTTTAAAATCCTCACCTGCTGATTCCAATGTCTGTGTTCGCTCTCCTCTGTTGTCATTTTCCTGGTGCTTCGTGTACTGGGTAATTCCGTATTGTCTCCTGCAACTGTGGTCAGAATGCTGTGGAGTGAATTATCGTCTGAGAATGCTAATGGTTGTTTATTGGCTTGCTTGTTTGTTTCAACTGGGCTCAAACTGGAAACACTCTTTTTCAGGGAAGAGAGCAAATGCAGTCAGCTCCCTGATCTTCAGCCTGGGTGCCTGGCGCCTGATCTGCCCCTGAGTGGCTGAGGGGTAGCAAGGGAGGCGAACAGAGTTTCTGCACCCCCTCTCTGGACTCCCCTTCTCAGGATTCTCCCTCTTTAGCAGCTGCGGTACTCTCAACTTTGACCTCTGGCTCTTCAGGCCAGTGAAGAGGCAAATCATTGATCAGGGTGTTAGCTTCCCAGAGTGGCAGAGACAGCGGCCTGCCCTTGGCTGAAAGCCTGAAAAAACTGAGCAGTTGACAGCAGGCTATTCCAAGTGTTGTCTCTTCCAGAACCAAAAGCTCCTTTCCAGAGCCTTCTGCGGGTTCCTGCTGACCACTTAAACATATCCCTCATTTCTAATTTCAGCCTCATTGCTGCCCTGCAAGGAGGGGCATGCCTTAATGATCATACCCATTTTACTGAAAGGGAAACATAGCTCAGAGAGGAGAAGTTATGACTTCAAGATCAAGATAACAGCTGGCAAATGTCAGCCAGGAATCAGACCTGGGGGAGCTGGACTCACACATCCACATTCTCGTTCTTTCGGCTGTGAAACCATCCTTAGTTGGTATCATAGTTGCCTTTGCCCAGCGATGATTTTGAGCAAGCCATCAACAGCAGCTGTGCTCTGGGCTGCAAAGTTAAGAGAGGTGCTGAGACATGGGGCGGGGGCGGGTGCTCGGAAGGCTGTGAGCTGTCTTCGTTCAGAAGGGAACACGGCTGCAGCTCCAATTAGTTCTAACTGGAGAGCAAGGCAGAGACACTTAGCAGGGGCTGAGAGGGCTGGGAGGGCTGGCCAGGCCACCAGTGACCTTTTTAGACTTGCAGAAAGCAGGAACAGAGAACATTATTCAGAGAGCTTGGAGGAAGAATGCAAACCTCCTTAACCGGTAAGTGTTGAAGGAACCTGGGTCTGAGTACTAGAGACTCCCACACTTCCCTGGCCAGAGCGAGCCTCTTCCAGCACCAGAGGGAAAACCAGCAGCACCTGGAACAAACCCAGAGCCCAGGGAGAGGGCCAGACAGGGAGCCACAGAAGAGGCTGGCCGTACTGGTGCTCATGACGAGCTTAGATTAATTTCCCAAGAGACAATAGAGAGGAGGAGTGCCTGCATTATAAGTGGGTCAGGATTAGGACCAAAAACTGGCCACGCCGCAGACAGAAGGGGTCAACTCCCTGCCCAACCCCATTCACTCCAAAACGCTTCCCAGGCCTTGGTCAGGAAACAATTTCACTTTTCTGGAAAATGCATGCAATCCGACTTTCCTAAGAGACTGCACGAACCCTGGTTTGTCTGAGTTTGAAGCCCACCTGCTATCAGCTGTGTGGCCTTGGAAAAATCACTTCACCTCTTAGGGCTTCCATTGTGTCATCTGTAAAATGTGGATCATAATAGTCCCCACGTCACAGCGGAAGGGGGACGTTGGAGGATTAAATCAGTTAATATGTGTAACACTCTCAGAACACTGCCTGAAATAGAGCATGCACTAAATACATGCTAGCTTCTACGACTGTAAGTACTTAACACTATTACTGCGCTGTTAATACACCTGCTCTTGCTATTACCACGACTGCTGCTGCCATTATTACTGCTACTATTACTACTGCTGCTGTTGCTATTACGATTATCACTATTGCTACTGCTGCTGTTGCTATAATTTTAACTAGTACTATTACTATTGCTGGTATTGCTATTGCTACTACTGTAATTATTATTCATGAGGAGAAGCCGAGTGGCTGCAAATGCTTTCTTAAGCTCTGCATCAATTCAAAATAGACACAGACTCAAAAAGCACAGTGGTACAGTTGTCAGATTTAGCAAATACAAACACAGAATGCCCAGTTAAATTTGAGTTTTATATAAGAAGTGGTTTTTTAGTTTATGCAATAAACTAAAAATAAGTAAGCTCCAAATATTGTCTCATCCAATATTTGGGGCTTATTTATCCTAGAATATTATTCATTGTTTATCTGAAATTTAAATTCAACCAAGTATCTGGTAGTTTGACAACCCCCTACTTGGGAAGCGGGCAGTGACTTGTTCCTTGAATGCCATTGGCCTGGTGTTCTCAGCACACACACACACACGCATGCACGCACGCACGCACACAAGCACACACACACTGGCATGAGGCTTTGCTGGACTCATCTTTATAAGGTCAGCGTTCTGGGCTGGGTTTCTAGAACCATAGAATCAGAACCTGGGCAGCGTTCTTGTTCATTGGACAGTAAGGGAAGAAGGTGGGGAAGGGGAACAGAGCTGAGCCAGGATGAGCCCTACTGCATGACTATAGCATAAATGACACCCAGAGTGGGTCTCTCTAGGAGACAGGAGAAAAGGACTCACTGTGGGTCCACGTCAGTCGTTGCAGGGAGCTGGGGAGTCTCTCTGGGAAGGCGGCTTTCCTTGGTCTGAAGCATTGTGGTACCTGCAAGCTGGCTCCCTCATCTACCCTAGTAACATCCAAAGGGACCCCCAGAGCTGTGGGGTGCTCGGGAGCCAGGAACCACACCATGAGTGCCCCGCAGTGGCTGTGAGTGCAAATACCCAGCAAGACCTTCTGGGACGGGACACAGCAGCTGCAGTCTGGAGCCTGCTTCCTCATGTGACAAGGGGCAGCCTGCATGGAGGAAACAGCCCCAGCGACAGTCAGTCCCCAGAGCTGGCTGAGACAGTCGTTCCATGCAGGGATTTGGCTGAGGCAATGCTGACTCAGGTAAAAGGGCTTCACGCTGTTCAAGGGCTCTTGACAAATCGCCTGTATCTTTTCTAAATTCCTACAATTCATCAGCACAGGTTGTTTTGACAAAATTGTCTTAGTGTCTTGGTTGTCAGATTCAAGAGAAAAAGCACAAAACTAAGGTTTATTGAAATCTGCAGAAAGACACATTGTCCAAGGCCTGATCACTGCCAGCCACAAGATGCCTGTGACAGATGAGAAAGCACCTGGCATTTTATGTTTGATTTTTGAGGGAGGCTTATTTCAATGGGTTAACTCTTTTTTTTTAAAAAAAAAAAAAAAGAAGAAAAAGATGCTTATATTTTGCAGTAAAAAACACTAGACTTTACCTGCAGTAAAACACTAGACTCTAAAGCTTCTCCCTCTCCTGACCCACACCATGGCAGTCAGATGATCAGATGTTCAGAGACAGGTTCCTGCAGTCCCACAGTCCACATCTATTCTATCCACAGCCCTCATGGCACCCTCCTACCCAGGAGCACCTGGAGAATGTCCTGATGCTGTATGGGGCTGAGGGAAGTACCTGCAGAAAAAGAACACATTTCCCCAGAAAGCTGCAGAGGTCTCTGCTATTCCATGAAATCCTGGAACCCCAGCTCTGCGAAAGGAACTGAGGCCTGTGAACAACTCACAGGAGCCAGTTAGGCACACAAGGATTTACTTAAACAGTTATTTAGTGAACAGATGGGCTATTGTCAGAAGCACTCAAACCAGAGTGACTCCATCTTGAATAGGGGCTGGGTAAAAGAAGGCTGAGACCCACTGGGCTGCATTCCCAAGAGTGTTAAGGCATTAATCGTCAGGGGGTGAGATAGGAGGTTGACACGCGATACAGGTCACATAGACCTCGATGATAAAGCAGCATGCGGTAAAGAAGCCGGCCAAATTCCACCAAAGCCAAGATGGTGACAAAAGTGAACTTTGATTGTCCTCACTTCTCATTATGTGCTGATTATAATGTGTTAGCATGGTAACAGACATTCCCACCAGTGCCATGACAGTTTCCTACAGATGCCGTGGCAGTGTCTGGAAGTTGCCCTTTATGATCTAAAAAAGGAGGAACCCTTAGTTCTGGGAATTGCCCACCCCTTTCCAAGAAAACTTATGAATGATCCACCCCTTGTTTAGCATATAATTGAGAAATAACCATAAAAACAACCAACCAGAAGCCTTCGGGGCTGTTCTGCTTATGGAACAGGCATTCTTTATGCCTTCACTTTCCTAATAAACTTGCTTTTACTTTATGGATTCATCTTGAATTCTTTCTTGCATGAGATCCAAGAACCCTCTCTTAGGGTCTGGATCAGGACCCCCTTTCCGGTAACACTATGGGCCAAGCAAGGTTTTAGACATCAAGTCTGTCATTACAGAAAGATCTCGGGTTTATTAAACAGAGTGTGGTTTGCAGTTAGCATTACTGAGAGTCTTCTCTTGAACATGGTCACAGAGTTCTAGAAACTTACCACAGGTGTTTTTAAGAAATTGTGTTATTTCCAGCAACTAGCAAAGAAGTAGTAAACATATTTCAAAAAAAGTAGACATGAGAGAAGTCAAATGCGGACCAGGAGGGCTTCTACTGCGTACTGTGGCCCTTTAAGGCAAGGACAGGGTGTTCTGGCGCAGCAGTAGGCTTTTCTGGAAGCATTTCCTTCAGGCTCACCACCCATTGTTTGGAAGGAAAAGTGAGCACTTTTGCCACCCCTGGCAGAGATCTGAGGTCCTGATTTCAGCCCACAGCACTTCAAGCTAATCAAGAGTCTCTGGTATACTGCACTGTTTACATATCCAAAGCCACACCCATTGTAGTGAGGCCCTCTGTATTATCTTAGTAACTGTATTTGCAGAGGAGAAAGATCCTTAAAATAACAGCCATTATCTTGTGTATTTGGCATCTCCAGAGTATTGTCCAGGTCTGCACATTGTAACAATGCTAAAATTACCAGGAAAACTAGGCCTCTCGGCAACATCTCGGAGTTACTCAGTGAGGCAGGCAAAGAAAAGGAAATTTAGTGCCTCCCCTAAGTCCAGGCAGCCTCACCCACGGCAAGACAGAGGAGAAAGCACCCTGCCTGACAGAAGAAAGAACATCTTTCTGATGGTGTAACTCTACTGGAACATGCTAATTGTACATGTGGATTAGACACTATTGTTACCCCCAGAACAATCCAGGTTTGTTTACCTGGTGAGTAATAAATGAATCTCCTTGAGTGCAGGTTTGATCAATGGGAGTTTTATTACTTAGCACAAATAAAGATGCTGTTAAGAGTATTCTCCAACACAATGTCTCCCTGAGGGGAAGTGACAGGAGGGCTTCATGGGGAGATGGAGAGAGGAGAGGATGCGTCATGGCATGTGGAGGAGGGGCCCCAGTGGCACAGACTTTAGATTTTCCAGGAACTCATTGGGAGTGTCTGTGCTGGCCACAGAGGTTAATATAGAGTCCATGAGGCCGTCAATCAGTCTGAAAGATCTTACAACCAACCAGTTTGAAGACCCCCAAGAGGAACAGGATCAGGATCAGCAAGAAAAACAGTCTCATCATCTCCCCATCCCAAGACTTCACCCTGCGCTTGTCAGCCAACCAACCATCTCCACACTTCAGCCCACTCCAAAACCATTAATACATCCTTAATCCCAAACTCCTTGAGAGATGGAGTTAAGATTCCCTCCCATCTTCTAGATCGGGCGCTAGGATTCCCTCCCATCTTCCAGATCGCGCGCTAGGATTCATCTTCTAGATCGGGCGCTAGGATTCTTCTTCTAGATCGGGCGCTAGGATTCCCTCCCATCTTCTAGATCGGGCGCTAGATCGGGCGCTAGGATTCTCCATTGTGACCTGGCGTCTTGGCGGATTGACGTGCCCTGTGCCTTGGTCATGGACTTATATCAGTTACACTGGCAATGTAAGTGTGCAAACCAGGAAGAGACTGTCTCCAGCATATGCCAATGGTTCTGTCTCTTTGAACAGGGAAAGGGCAGACTGGATTTTATGTCTCACAGAGCCTATCTCACACAATAGAGTTACATGTATTCAGCGGGTTTTGGGGAAAAGCTATACATGTGGAGCGGGGAGGCGAGGATATGCACGGTGAGCACAGATGTATTAACATGCATTCCATGCTCACTTTGGGGTGAGGTTTCAGCATCAAAACAAGATGGAATGTAGCTGTTTCCATCAAAAAGTGAACTACAGGACGCAGTGTGTGAATGTGTGCACAGTATTTGTAAGCTGCTGGAACCAATTCCCCCATCTTCAGCTGCTTATCAGAAAAGAATGTTTCTAAGGTCCTGTCCAACCAGAGTCGTGGTGTTCTGGGTTGTAAATCAGAGGTAGGAATTTGCCTGATAGCTCCTATTGTTAGGGAGTTTAGCAAGAGTGCGCTTTGCTTGTAGCACCAGGAATTTAAGGAGTTGCTCCACCCATAAGTAACTTTTCTGTTTCCTCAACGTTAGGGTCCACCTTATTGATAAAGGGCATCTATCCTGGTCTCTCAGATCTCAGTGTTATATGGAAGTATGTATGAAAAGAAATAATTGTCTTTATCATTTCATTTTTTTTCCTGTTCTGATTTCAGGTATAGTTCATGCTTGTTACAGAATATTTGGGGAAAGCAGATTTTTTTTTCTAGTAGTGAGATGATCTCACTACTAGAAAATAATTATGTTAGTAATGTCAATATTCTTCTTATATGTCTATACACACTTTTGCAAAGTCCACAGAAAAGCTGTAACAATAGGTCAAAGACTTTCATATAATCCTTTCTCAAATTCACTTGTTTACATTTTCCCTTATGTGATTCTACTTCTGTCTAAAATACTTGAGAGTAAGTTACAGACATCCTGCAAACTTACTCTCTGAATATTTCAGTTGGCTTTTCTCAAGAACAAGGGCATCCATAGCACAATAATCAAAATCAGGAAATTTCACGTTGAACGGTACCACTGTGAAATCCGCAGGCCACTTTTGAACGTTGCCAATTGTTCCGACTAGGACCTTCCTAGACTCTCTCCCTTTTGCTCAGCTCCTGTTCCTTGACCTACGTGATTCTGAAGAGTAGAGGTCATTTATTTTGTAGAACATCCCTCAGCTTGGGTTTCCCCGATGTCCCCTAGAGAATCGATTCAGGCATGCATCTGGGGCAGTGATGCCGCAAACAGGACCGGGTGCTCCTGTCAGAGCATCCCATCCACTGTTACTTGATGCAGGTTTGTTCCAATGTTGCTGATTTCGGCTATCATCACTTGGTTTAAAGTGTTGCTCACTAGGTCTCTCCACCAGAACTGTTACTATTTTTCCCTTTAATATACCTATTTTCAAAAATGAAATTCCCAGTCATTTTATCTTGCATTGACTGAGAAGGTACTATGACTTTAGAAAACATCTCTGTCCCATAAAAGACAAAGAACTTCACTTTACTCTTCCAAAGATGGTGACAGGTGGCTGTCAAAGAAATGTGGGCGTGGAGATTGTGAGGTTTGCGCTGGTACCATTGGTGCCAGTAGGAAGGGAAAGAGGGCATGTTGAGTTTCCATCCCAGGGGGCAGCAGTGAGAGAAGGAACATGCCTGGGCGCAGTGGAGACCCTCTTCAGACAGACACCAACTGCCAACCTAAGTCAGGAGCACTGGTTCTCAAACTGGAGCAACAGCAGAATCCTCTGGAGGGTTTGCTAGATGCAGATTCCTGTGACCCAAGATTATTTGATTCAGAGCATGGCAGGTGTTGTACTGGCCTGAGCATAGAAAGTCAACACCAAGACAAAAGTATGCCAAATTGCAAGGTCTTTATTGCCAGCGGCCACAGAGGATTCACATCTCTCCAACCCGTGACCCTGAAAGGAGGCTGTCAAGACCTTTTATGCCTGTAAACCACCTTGGGTGTGAGGGTGAGGGGCGGGGGTGGGGGTGAGGGGCTCCGGACATTCCGAGGGCCAAGGGACTTTGGATATTCTGATTGTTACTTAAGTGGTTTACAGAAGTCAAGATAAGCGTAAGTTTTCACATTGTCTGGGTATGGGTGGAAATTACAGACCTTAGTTACTTATTACAAGTCGCAGGGGCCAAGATGGCGTGGGTTTGGACTGCTTGTCTGTCACATTTAGGGTTACAGAGAGCAGTTTGAACAGAAAGGCGAGGTATGGTTGAGATATGCAGTTTTATGGGGCTTTTACCATGTCACACAGGCCCAGAATGTGCATTTCTAGGCCGACCCAAGAGAACACTGAGGCTTCTGGCCTAAGGATCTCAATGTGAGAACCAGAGGCCTGAAAGAACAACACTTGGGCTGTTCTTGGGTCTCTGCAAGATGAGTCAAATCAGTCACTCAGCAAATAATTAATTTTAGCTTGAATTTTGTTACTAAAACATAAGAGTTGGAACCTGCTGGTGTAATTGCATTTAATGCTGTGAAAACACATCTCCCAGAGCTACTCCAGATTCGGTCTTTGAAGAGGATTGCCCCCCACTCATCTTGCAGTCAAGCTTCCAGGGGGCTGGCTGAGAGCGTGTACATTTAAACCTTAAGCACGCCTTCTTTTACTCAGCACATGGCTCTATCCACAGTTTTCCAGCCGTATTGAACTGTGTGAACAGTGTCAATAAAGATTCTCCAGTCCAGGCGCCCATGCAGAACCCAACTCTTGGTGCCAAGTGAAACTACTGGGGGCTAGAACAGGCAGGAGTGGGGAGGTCAAGAGAAGCAAAGGCAAGGAGCCCTCTGCTCCAGCCTCACAGAAAAAAAAAAAGAGGCCTTGGATTGTCCCCCATCCACCCATGCTCATGGTTCCATCCTGCCCGCCTTCTCTGATCTAGAGGAGAAGGCTGAGTAATTCTCCAAATTCTCTCCTAACATGAAGTCTGCCCCAGGCCCCAAGCTGGAGGGGATTCCTTTTCTCTGCTCCCTGAGTCACTGACCCAGGCTTGGGTCTGGCTGTCATCTCATTGGGAGAGCTCTATTTCCCTGCCTGTCTCTCCTCCCACAGTGGAGTGGGTTCTCAAGAGTAAAGACCAGGATTTTGTTTTCATTCTGTCCTTCAAAATGCTTTATCCAATGTCTGGAGCTTACCAAAATCTAGATGGATGAATGAATTAGTGAATAAACTAACAGGTAGCCAAGAACTCCAGCCCTGGAAAGCCAGCAGGATTACAAGGCAGAAATCCCCTGTCTCAGGAGCCAAGGTGCCAGCCCAGGAGCAGCATGGCAGAAGAGAGAGAAAAGCTACATGCCGGAGTATGGGGTGGAGACTCGAGTTAAAGGACAAAGCAAGAAGTCAGTCTTCACCTGTGTTAGGAAAAAGGCATGCCCGGTGCTCGGTGTGTGCTTGACTTGAGGACAATCAGTCCCAGAGCTGGGGAAGAGGTCCACTAGTCGGCAGGGGTTATGGAATGTATAACTCTTCAGTTATGGAAGCGGCAGGGCAGGGAGCCAGATGGCTCAACATAACCCCAAAGGCACACGGAATAGGTCCCACCTCCCACACTGTCAAACTTCCCCATTAGATACTCAACTACAGACGGGCTCTTACCAAGCTCTCACAGCCGTCCACTTCCTATCATCTGCTTTGTCTTGACAAAACTTGAGTCAGGCTTTTCTTTTCTCTGACTCTTTTATATAAAAGAATAATTAAAATGCAAATAAATCCATGAAGTATCATGCAGGATGAAAATCATTCAATATGGAGCATCGATTCATGAAATCAGCCCCTCTTCTTTCTGAGAGGTCAGGATTAAAAAACTGAAGCTATTTCCTGGAGGAAGAAGAGAAGAGAGAGAAACCATGTAGACAGTCCCAGATGGCCAGTTCTGACTCCTGCATTTCCACTCAAAACAGCACTGGAAGAAGCTTCCGGTCCTTGGAGGAACTGTTGAGACAACCTTCATTTTCTACAAAGTCACAATTTTTTACTAAGGAACGAGGCTTTCTCCCATTGATCTTTCTTCGCTGGACTGCCCTTTCTTGAGCTATCGGAATGGTTTTGCAATTGCTGTTCCGTTTTTCTGAGTAGAATTCACATGAACAGCACATTTCCGTGACAGTACTAATGATTCTGGCACTTTCTGAAGGACGTAAACCCTGTGAGACGTTAGCAATAAAAGGAGCTGTCAAGCATCGATCTGGATACACTCAGCTGGGTGGCACAATGCACTTCTCTGAATATTCAGAATTTACAGACGTATATAATTAAATGATTTTATTAGGGTGACTATTTTCTGCTGAAGTTATTTGAGTCATACTTGATGACTTTTGTCAATATAAGTGATCTATACAATTTCTAAAGAGACTACTGCTACTAACAATGATGAAAGCAGTCAGGCAATCAACGCTTGTTAAATGAGCCTTTGCTAAGGTGGTCTCCCTGTCCTTACCCTACAGGACTCTGCTCGCTCCCGCCCATTCACAGAGGTGGGCAAAGTGCATCAAATGGCACTGACCCCTGGTGACACTAATTGAACCAGGCATGGATACTGGACCCAAACTGGATCAGTCTGATTCCCTTCCCTGGTAATCTGAAATTACCACTGAATATAATTTACTCAGAAAGCAGTGGACAACCAAGAGGGAACCCTTAGGGGTGGGGTCAGCTCAGAGCCCAATGCAAATATAGCAAGCAGCTCTGCTAAGCAAAAATAGGGTACACTAAATGAGCGCAGTAGAGGTGAGTGAGACTGGGCAGTTTCCAAGCGTTGGAAGACAATCCTCCATGGCCTCTCCATTTCTGCACATCTTGTGAGCTGAGACTCCGACAGCATCTCCTCTGAACTATCCTTTCAAAGATGTTTGTACAGCAAGAGCCTTAGGAAACAGAGATACTGTCTCCTTCTGCAGAGGGAAGATTAGTATTCAGAACAGGATGACAAAGACAATATTTCTCTTTGGGACAAGGGTCGGGGAAGTTTGCTATCAGCCCCTTGTAAAATTAAGACTTCTTAAATGCAGGGTTCCTCAAGTCTGTGCAGTGTCCATGTGGAACCACCCCCATACCATGAGCTGTGGGAGTGGGAGGAGGGGTAAGGGGAATTGGGGCCCACGCTGACTGCTGGGCCTTAGTAATGAAACCCTAGGTCTCTGACCAAGGAGTGTCCTGTCTTTTGCCAGAGTCCATGAAATTGTGGGAGGCTGCCTCGTTCCTTCTCAAGTAGAGTAAATCTTCAACCCTTCGTAGTCTTTGGCACAGGCTTAAGCAATTGACTGTGCAGGAAAGAATAACAGGTAGAGAACATGGTGTACTGACACAACAAAAACCCAATTTCTAAACGAGAAGTTTGGAATCCATCTAGAACCACTCTTATAATGGGCTTTTTTAGCTTCCAAATAGATTTGCAATAACGTTTATTGAGTCTATTTTTAAAAATACGCGTTATACTCTGAACATTGAAAAGGCGGAGTTTTGTAAGTATTGATTCCTGTGTCACTCAATTGTGAGAACATTTGGGTTTCAAAACCGTTTTCAAATGCTCCTGTAATTTTCCTTGTCAGGTGGTGGGAGGAGTGAAAGGTTGCTTTCACTGTTAGTAAAATGTCTAGGAACAGAAGGTCTGAATTAATAGCCTAGTTCCTGCAATCACGATGATTATAAGGATAAGTTTGAGAACATAAAAGGTTCGGGATCCTAAGCTAAGCATGTTACGTATGTTAAATGAGTAAACTGTTTTGAATAGAGTTGAGCACATAGAAAGTGCAGCATAAATGTTTGCTATTCTTATCGCCACCTGATCTCATTCAATGAAATACCAACTCTTGTGTTCATCTCTCAGAGGTGAGAAAATCAAGGATTAAAGAGGTCAGTAATTTGCCCAAGGCCAGTGGTGAGAGTATTTTTGGCAGGTTGGCTGCTTTATCAGCTCTCACTATGATCAGGTAGCCTGGTTCCTTTCTGCTGTCTTCCTCGCCATCTTCAGTGAATCGGCTGTCACACCGGACAAGCTTCTCACCTCATAGTCACAGGGTGGCTGCAAAAGTCAAACCTGTCCTAGAAGTTGCCTCTGCAAATTTCCCCGCAGATCTCATCATTCGCCATTGAGCCACGTGCCCACCCTGAAGTGATCCCAGGTTCCAGAGAGAAAACCAATGTGAGCGCACAAGTACATTTAAAGTGCAGTCCTAAAAAAATCAGAGATCTGCCCACAAGGAAGAAGAGGTGGTGGGGCTTGGAAGGCATGCAACCATGGCTGAGACAGCAGGAGCCAGGCTGGAACTCCAGGCTCTAAAGGTTCTACTCTTAACCTCGAAGGTTCCACTTTCCATTGCGATGGAAGCATTTCAGGTCTTCACTGCCCAGCTTGGCAGCCACAGCCTCACATGACCACTGAGCACCTGAAATATAGTTCATATGCTAAGAAAGTCCATTTAATTTTTTTAACTTCAATTTACTTAAATTCAAAGAGCCACAGGGTCAACACGGTGGCTCCTGTATTGACAGCACAGGGCCAGCTTGTTAGTGGCATCATTTATTACCTTGGGCAGCATTTCTACGGAATAGCCATATCCTGTAGGTCTATAATGCTGTAGAAATAGAATGTGTGGTGTAAACGGAACTTAAAATTTTAAGTAGCCATGATTACAAAAAAGAGAGAGAAACAAGTAAAATTCATTTTATAATGTGCTTTATCTCTATTTCCAAAACATTATCTCAACATGTAAGAAATATAAGAAGTATGAATGAGATATGTTGCATTCTTTTGTTCATCATAAGTGTTTGAAATCCCTTATGCGTCTGACAGAGCACCTGACTATTTGAACTCACCATATTTCCAGCGCCGCATAGCCCATGTGGCCAGTACTGGTTTAGAGATTTCAGAAAGCATTCATGGAAAATTCTCTTTCCTGATCTTCATTCACTACCCTGGGAAGTGGCCAGACGAAGAAGCAAGGCCTAGAAGGGCCCAGCCGGTGGCTCTCACACTCTGTTCATCGGAGTCCCTCCAGGGCAGGTTCACTCACAGATGGCTGGGCCCTGCCCCTGCATTTGCCATCCAGCAGGTCTGGGCAGGCGCCAGGATGTGCATTCCTAACACGGGAGGTTGATGCTGCCAGTGGAGGGCCATGTTTTGAGAAGCATTGCTCCAAGGGTTTCACCCACGCTCACACCCCAGTAACAAGATGGCTCAGAATTGAAATCCTCGCTTTCCACCTTCCATCTCATTCTCTATATGCACAGACATAAGGCCAGGTTGCTAAGACAGTCTGAAAACAGCTACCAAAGGAAAGAGGTGCCACTCACAGTTACCCCAATGTGCCGCAGCCCCTGTGCTCCAGACCATGACAGCAGAGTCTACCTAACTTGGATACTTTGTAAGCACTGGACCAAAGTGACCTATCCCAGACCTGTGCCTTTCTCTGGCTGACTTTTGTTTTTTAATCTCTCATGATTTTGGGTTCAATTTCTTTAAAAAAAATCATTTAATGAAATCTTAAGGAAGCCCTCACCTTGATATTTGGTGTAACAGTTGAGTCTTTGAGGTAGAGCTGGGGGCTCTGTCATTGCAATGTCTAGGATGTCCCTGGAGTTCAGGTGGAAATCCGAAGACACTTGTCCAATACACAGAAGTGACTTCAGACAATGTCCTGCACTTAGCCCTGAGTAAATCATGCTTTTAATATACTCAATGGCAGAACTGCTCAAAGCCATTCTGAGCTGCTGAGAGCACTTCAGATTATTTTTCCACACCAGCAGGTGACAGAAGTGGCTCTCAGGGACTGTTGTCATTCTGCTGAGAGCCAAGACTCCTCTTGGTGCACTGTGATTTGCAAGGAAAGCTGTGACCTGTGGGCCGGAGGCGCTGAAAGGTTGCCTGAGGTTGCAGGTACCTCCAAGCTTGAGCAGCAGTTTTGAAGTGTGGAGATGGGAGGCGAGTTATTCACACATTTAACAAAGGAGCTGCTGCTTCTGGCTTTGAGAGGAGCTGAGAGGCCGCTGGTTCACCATCTCATCACTGGGCTAGAAGCTGCACAGGGACCAGCCCGGCCTGCAGGCAGTGCTTTCGGCACCTGGAGGAGCAGGTCCCTTACACTCAGCCTATCTTTGGCTCCATACCACTCTCGACAATGTGCAGGAGAGCCACTTGGGTCTGACGCTGGAATTTAATCAGCAGATAAGGAACAGGCCCCAGTGTGTCCTGGGCAAAAGGACGAGCTGGGTGTGCTAAAAAGCATCTCAAAAACAGACTTCGTTTTCCTGTGTTTTAACTCAGCGTGAACATTTCTGTAGGCCTCCTCTCCTGTGGGAGAAAGGTAGCGGCTGCCTTCCTGTTCCCGTGCTTCTTTAGTGTCCTGGGCAAGAACAGTTATGGGCACCCCGCTGCCCCAGCCTCTTCCTGTCCCGGGACCCCCAGGCCGCCCTTCAGCGGTCTCCAGCTTCCGGCCTCTGAGCAGGGGGCTCTTTTTGGCTTTCCTGATGTTTCTCCTGACCTCTTCCGCTGGCGCTTCTGAAGGCACAGTAATATCTGTACATTGTAATTGGTCCCCAGGCTGCTGCCTCTCTGTCTCTCCATCGAATTAAATGTTGCATCTGTGCACTTTAGAAGTACCAGGGACCCTTCAAAATATACAGATGCCTGGGCACCACTCCAGATGATTAAGTCAGAGTCCCTGAAGACAGAGCTCAGGCGTCCATGTGTGAGGCTTTCAGGTAATCCCAGCATGCAGCCTGTCCTGGAAAGCTCTGGATCGAGGTTGAGGCCCCCATGCTGCAGAGGGGCCCTAGAGCACAGGGAACTGAGTTCCTGGAAGCACTAGCTGTGTACCACATAGGGCTAATAACCATAGGGACAGTCGTGCCTGCTTCTCTTCTTAGATACTAGCTTATGGAGGTATACACATGCGTACAGGGAGAGGAGGGCAGAATTGGGAAGCGTTAGGAGAAAAACCTAAAGTAGACATGGGAAAGATTCCAGGGACTCACACCTGAGTCAGGAGAAGAAGAAATACTTTCTCAGGAAAGGGAAGGGGCTGAGTGTTCAATGGGCAGAGAGGACAGCAGAAGAGAAGAGACTAAAAAGACAAGATCGCCCTCAGCACCTCCACACTGGGCCCTGGAAGGGCTCTCAGCAGAGGAGCCACCTAAGGGTCTTACCAAGACCGGGATTAAAGGTAAAAGCTCCTATACGCCTCTTCCCTCCTAAATCTGAGGTTGCCCTTGTTCCTTTCCACCAAAGGATGGTGCCATGTAGAATGACAAAGGTGTCATCTCCTTCCTCTTTCTGAGGGAAGGCACTCTCTCTTAGGGACAAAGAGGAAAGGACAGACCAACCTATGGAGTGGAGGAGTGCTAGACCGTATCCTCCTAACACAGTTATTTCTGGGGACAGCTGTTGAGGTCAGCTATGGGGCTGCACTGGTGCTGATTGGGCCCATGCTCCCAGTCCACACCTGGATAAACAGCAGTCAGCAGCACCCTCCACCCCACCCTTGGAAAGGCCTCCTCCAGTTGCATCCTGACTCCCTCCTCTCCGTCGCTGTCCTAGCCACCCAGCTGAAAGCTGAGACCTCACCCCCGCAGGTGGCCAATTCTAGACCCACCAAAGGCCTTTCTGGGCTGGCTGGGGATTAAAAGGGGCCACCACCCCACAGACATGGGGCCAAAGACAGCCAGGCTCCTAAAAGTCAGTGCCACTTTGAGAATAACTTTCCCAGGCCAATCCCCACTTCAGGACCTTGCTGTGCCCTGTGCCAGCTAGTGGGACTAGGGCTGGAGTTGTCAGCTGCTCCTGGGTGTCTTGCCAGGGGCAAGTGAAGTCCCTGTCTCTTGAGTTTAGAGGGAGAAGGGGAATCCCAGGCTGGAACTCCTTTCTTTCCCGACCTCTCGACCACTGTCCTCCCCAGGCACATTTCAGAGGCCAAGGATAGAGACCCGTGAACAATGGCTGAACCAGGGTGCAGGGTGAGGGTTCTGAGAAGTCCGCTCCTGCAGCTGCTGCCAGTTCCCGAGGGAGCTAGCACAACAGGCTTGGCCTTCTTTGGTGGCATCTCTGCCCCTACCTGTCCGTTTCCATTCCCTGCACCCACCCAACTTAACTGCTCAAAGATAGAAGTTACAAGGTTCGTCATCTGCAGTTGTCCAGGGTGGATGGGGGAGGGGGAAAGAAGTGGGGATCGGTGGGGAAAATTGGACATCCTGACAGACCTGGAATTCACCAAGACGTCAGTGGAAGCCTCAGGTTCTGCCTCTATAAAATGGACTTAGCCACTGGCCAGGATTAAAGGGCAGGGTGAGAGGACGCCAAGACAAGGCTAGTGGCTCCGAGCTTCCGGGTGGTCCCTGGCCAATGCCGGCTACCTCTTTATCCAAAGAGAGGACTCCAGGACCTTCAGCCCCGCTGCCTCAGTCCCCCTATAACAGAACGGGGAACTGGACCTTAAAGGGCTGATGGGGAAAACGGGATCTGAATAGAGGCGCAAAGGAAAGAGGTCAGGCGGGTGACCCCGGGAGGGCTGGGCAGGGCGGGGCTACCGGTGACCCTGGAGCGGGACTGGAAACCTAGGAACCTGGGGCGGAGTTGCCAGCGGGGAGGGGACGGCGGAGGTGGGAAAACGGGGCGGGGCCGGAGAGGACTCTAGGGCGGGGTGAGGCCAGGCGCCTACACACAGGAGCTGGGGCGCTGAGGGGCTCCGGCCCCAGGGGCGCGAGCCGGCCGGGTGCCCGCAGCGGTGGGGCGCGCGGCTCGGGGATTGGCGGGCGCTCCGCGGTTCCCGCAGCTCTTCAGCGGAGCCGGGAAGAGCCGCGCGTCTGCGCGTCAGCCCCCGCCCCGGGCCCGCCGCCTGCGCTCTCTCGCGCAGCGCTCGCTTCGCCGCGCTCCGCAGCCCCGCACCGACACCCCTGGGAATGAGCGCCCCCTCGACGCTGCCCCCTGGGGGCGAGGAAGGGCTGGAGACTGCCTGGCCCCTCGCAGCCAACACCAGCAGCGCCCCGGCGGAGGAGGAAGAGGCGGTGGCGGGGCGCGGGGGCGCGGGGGCGGCGGGCATGGTCGCCATCCAGTGCATCTACGCGCTGGTTTGCCTGGTGGGGCTGGTGGGTAACGCCCTGGTTATTTTCGTGATCCTTCGCTATGCCAAGATGAAGACGGCTACCAACATCTACCTGCTCAACCTGGCCGTCGCCGACGAGCTCTTCATGCTGAGCGTGCCCTTCGTGGCCTCGTCGGCCGCCCTGCGCCACTGGCCCTTCGGCTCCGTGCTGTGCCGCGCGGTGCTCAGCGTCGACGGCCTCAACATGTTCACGAGCGTCTTCTGTCTCACCGTGCTCAGCGTGGACCGCTACGTAGCCGTGGTGCACCCTCTGCGGGCAGCGACTTATCGGCGGCCCAGTGTGGCCAAGCTCATCAACCTGGGCGTGTGGCTGGCGTCCCTGCTGGTCACTCTCCCCATCGCCATCTTCGCAGACACCAGACCGGCTCGCGGAGGCCAGGCCGTGGCTTGCAACCTGCACTGGCCACACCCCGCCTGGTCGGCAGTCTTCGTGGTCTACACTTTCCTGCTGGGCTTCCTGCTGCCCGTGCTGGCCATCGGCCTGTGCTACCTGCTCATCGTGGGCAAGATGCGCGCCGTGGCCCTGCGCGCTGGCTGGCAGCAGCGCAGGCGCTCTGAGAAGAAGATCACCAGGCTGGTGCTGATGGTCGTGGCCGTCTTTGTGCTCTGCTGGATGCCTTTCTATGTGGTGCAGCTGCTGAACCTCTTCGTGACCAGCCTTGATGCCACCGTCAACCACGTGTCCCTCATCCTCAGCTATGCCAACAGCTGCGCCAACCCCATTCTCTACGGTTTCCTCTCCGACAACTTCCGCCGATCCTTCCAGCGAGTTCTCTGCCTGCGCTGCTGCCTCCTGGAAGGTGCTGGCGGGGCTGAGGAGGAGCCCCTGGACTACTATGCCACTGCTCTCAAGAGCAGAGGTGGGGCAGGGTGCATATGCCCCCCGCTTCCCTGCCAGCAGGAGCCCCTGCAACCAGAACCCAGCCGCAAGCGTATTCCCTTCACCAGGACCACCACCTTCTGAAGAGTCCTTCCCCAACCCGCCCTGCGTGGCCACCTCTCAAGGGGCCCGCACTATTCCTACAGCCCCGAAAGCTGCATTTCCTGGATGCTCACCTAAGCTCCACCACCTGTTCCTTCCAGCAGCGCATGTGCCGGCTGGAGAGTGTCAAGTCTGCTGCTGCTCTCCTCTCCCCAGCACTCTGGCTTTCAGAAGGATGCTTTGGGTAGGACTCCCTGGGAACTGGGCTAGGATATTAATAATTCCTGAACCTCTGGCTGTTCTTCAAGGGCTGGGAAGCAGGAGGTGGTGAGAAATGAATGGCCCCTGTGTGTGACTCGTCACAGCTGCTGCTTTGGAGAGGACTTAAGAGGGTGAAGGCAGGTAGCACCCTTCCTCTCTGCAGACTCTCTGCCTTGGGTGGGAGAACAGCTTGCACAGAAAAGAGGAGGAAGGAAGATGCCCGCAAGTACCTGCCCTCTGTCTCTCTTCCTGGGCTCTTGTTGCTAAGTGAGACTTACGTCAACAGCCTGGGACACTTGCTTCTCTTCCCCCTCACTCCCCACCTGGGGAAAATACCTGCTTGCTGTCACAAGTGTCTCCTTGGGGTGTCCTGGGCTGGGAGCAGTCTACCCGTGAGTAGAAAATGTTTGGAGAGGCATGGCATGGGGTTTATTGCAGGGCATAAAACCGGGTCAGTAATAATAAAGCAGAGAAGATGAAAACCTCGTCTAGCTCCTATGATATAATTTTCGTGCCCGATCCTTTGATGTGGGAAAATGAGAACTCATTAAGGCAGCAATTTATACTGTGGTGGTGAGTGGGAGGGGAGCCATGGGCGGCGAAAGAGCAGAGAGCAGCGAGGGATGGGAACGGGCCCAGGTTTTGCATAGAGGAGGCAGCTTCATCACCCACTATTTCAGAATGTCATCGTTCAGGAAAACATCAGCCACATTAAATATTAACACGTAAGTTGAACACAATAAAAGGCCGTAACTTTGTTGCCTGATGTGTTAACCAAAGGATAAATTATCTTTCCCAAGGGGAAAGAGCTTAAGAGGAGCTTTAATTCTGCTTTCTGGTAAAAGCAGGGGAGGGGCAAAGGAGAACTTCAACACTAATGTTAACATCTGGTGTGACAACACAGAAACATGTATGATGTGCTGTTTGTGGGGCCACACCTGGCTTAACACGCAGAGACAACCTCTGGGTTTAGCCGCCGGCCTGATTCTGGATGACCATTCTGATGGTATGGGGAAGATGGTGTGGGGAGGGGGAGACACAGCGAAAGGGCAACACCCTATACTATTTCGAGTGGTCAGCCTCACAGACCACTCAGAGAATGCACAGCCATGTCTGTACTACAAACTAGAGGCATGACTATAAAATGGAAGTTTCAAAACTAAGTCACAGAACCCTGTGATCTTGCAAACACAAGGGAACACACACAGAGACATCAACCATCCCTGATTTCTCAGGACCCACGAGGGTTACCTTGGGCATTTGGAGTAAGTCAGTCCCATGACTGTGGGTCTTGTGTAACCACAACTACTTGGAGGTTTTTAAAATGCAGTTTTTCTTTGTTCCTCAGTGTCTGACAATGCCTGCCAGGATGAGCACATGATAAATGTGGTTGAACGGAACTGCAAGGACCGCCCAGGGAGGTAGTGGTGAGGTGAGGGGTTCACGGCACTGGCAATGGTTCCTAGGGCTTCTTCCCAGCTTGTGTGTGGGGATGGGGGTCCTTTCTTTAGTCTCCCAGTGATCAGACTGGGCAAACTCTCTGATAAGCAAGGGAGGGCGCTGACCAGGAGTCTTAGCAACACCAGTGCTTGGCTGCCCAGGTTAGCACGAAATAAGACACATTCTATTTAGAAACTTCAACCTTTTTAACGTAGCTGATGAAAGTTGAAGGTGAGGCAGCTTCAGGTGATGGAAAGAAAAGTCTCTGAGAGGCAGGAGATCTCAGTCTCAGCTACCTTGTGAGCAGTGATGTAACCTCTCTAAGCCTCAGTTTCACACTTGAAATAGGCACCAAGGGAGGTTTCAAGTTTTAAGCTCTTCCCAGCTGTAAACTCTGTTTTGGCAGAGACGCTGGGGAGACACGTGAGTCAGACGGTGGAAGGGTAGGAGGCAGCACACTCTCTGCCTAGTCCGCTTTCCATCACTGCTGATAAATGAGTGTGAACCTGCCCTTGATCCTGCAATCATGTCATGCAGGTGGTGGTGGGGTGGGGGTGGGGGTTGATCCGATCGACTGCTCTGTTCTTCAACTTCAGGGCCTTTTCAATTCCTGGCAGCAGCAAGGCACCCCGAGCACTCGTCAGGGCTGCGTTTGGAGCCCGTCAACAGTGCTGCCAGCTTTACTTCCATCAAACCCAGGTTTTTGTAGCAACCAGCTGCGTGAAACCCTCCCTTGTAGTTTGTGTGCAGAAGATTGCAGTGAACTGAAGTCATGAGCCATACAGCCAAGGTCCTGAGAGCCATTGACCTATGTCACCTGCTTGGGAGACTTGCTTCGATGGTCATCTCGTTCTGCCTGCTAAGACCAGGAGTCACAGCTTTTGACATCAATGTGAATTGAAACGTTTCCTGCCAAAGGTAGAAACAGCCTTTGCTCATCCCTCCATCCATCAGAGATCTTGTTTTTTCTTTTAAAATTGCTTTTAATTTACTGTTCCACGACAAGCCAGGTGTTACATGTTCCCAGATGATCAGGAAGATGGTAATTGGACGTGACAAGCTGTCACTGAACAGGATAATTGCCCAGTTTGCTCCCATCTGTGAGCAAAGATGCACATGCCTTTCACACTTGTCTGTGAAGTCTTGGCTTCACTTTTGTTAAAGTCATCATAGCTGGCATTCCTTAGGTGCTAGAGGTGGATGCAAAAGATCGACTGACTGCCACATGTTTTGGTGGCACTGCCTCAGAAACCAGACACGAATCCTAGCAAAGGTGGCCACTGACACTCTTCTCTGAGAGGTTGGAGGTAGTGATCACCCCCATCTCCCACATTCTCATGCCGTAAGTAGATGACAGCACAGCCTCAGATTCCTTAAGGACAAATGTCAGAATCCTAGGGCTGCGTTTTCTGAGACAGCTCCGCTATGGTGTACACCATCAGCCAGCAGCACACCCCGGAAACTGTCCTGCTGACCTGTGTGCAGTTGGGGATACATGCAGACAGTTCGCTGAGTGCTTCTCTCGGGTGGTGCAGCCGGTTTTGAGACAACACAGAGAGTCTACACAGGCAGCTTCTGCCTTCATGGAGCTCAGATGCGAGTGGCAAAAGATAGGCATTCATCAAACAAGCACAGAAATGAGGGTGCAGTTCTAAACCTAAGTAAGCACTCTACAATAAAGGAATCTGCTTTCTAAGAGATGACGATAAAAGAAGCTGCCCTTGACTCAGAGCAGGCTTCCCCCGGGAAAGTGGCTAGAGATGACCTTTTCTGAAGGATACCTATGCATTAACTAGGAGAGGAAGGGGCGGGGCACGGGGTGCTCCTGTAGGCTGTAAGCAGCGGGAGCAGCATGTGCAAAGGGCGTGCAATAACAAAGCAGAGTGGTAACAGAGGCACAGAAGGGCTCAGTGTGATCAGAACACAGACCGCGGGGGTGTGTGAGACGCTGGCAGGCATTTAAGCAGGAGCTCAGCATCTTCTATGCCACCTAAAAGATGAGGACTTTGTCCTAAGAGCCATGTGTCAGCAGTGGCAGGCTCTAATGAGGGGCTTGGGTCTGCCTGGTGAGAGAAGCCCATCAAAAGCTCTGGGGTCCTTGTGAAATTGAGGCTCGCACGCCTCCATCTTCAGGGAGGGACTGGCAGGATGATCGTGTCCTTCTTTCCAACTTTCATCAGCCTTGTATCAACTGAAAGGCAGGGTCCTGAATCCTGTGAAAGAATTGACTTGAGTGTCTAACAGTGGGGACGCTTTCTGGAATGGGGGAGAAACAATGTAAAAAAAAAAATCCAAGGTCATTAACAGTGTTGCCTAGAATGGGAATATTAACTTTCTACACATGAAAACATGTGGCTTCCTATTGTCAATAGACACCATGCGCATCCACCTGCTGCCACATGGGACTTGAAATGACTGGATTCCTGGGGCTCTATCTCTGCCTGGAGAGTGAGGCTGCCTAAGGTCAGCACTCACCCAGTGTGGACACGTGGCAAATGGGGAGAGAGAACAGACTGAGAGGCACACGGACCGGGCGGATAAGTCCCAGCTCTCCCACTTCCAGCCCACAGTGGCCCAGGGAGGGCTGCATGACTGTGGGGAGGGCAGAGCCACATTATCCACCTGCGGGCGTACAGTGACGCACAGGGGCTGCATTCCTGGCCCCGGGGAGGAAGGCTCACCATTCAGATGGTGACTGCTTCATGACACAGAAGGGGGAAGAGGGAGTTGGTGCAGAGTTGGGTGTCCTTTTTTTTTAAATCAGGCCTTCATTAGTATTCTGAGGAGGCTGTAATTTCTTTTTAATCTATTTTTAATTGAAGCATAATTTACTTATGTTAGAGTGTTCTCTTTTTAGTTGTACAGTTCTATGAATTTTGACATGCAAATTTTTACATTTGAGTAGCTGTTGCCCCAGTCATGATAGGGACTGTTTTGGTCACCATCTACTTCACTCTTGGTGGCTGTGATTTGTGGCTAAGCACAGAAATGAGGGTGCAGTTCTAAACCTAAATAGGCACTCTACAGTAAAGAAATCTTTACAGGACACAGATAGCATGGGGAGGACCTGAGGGCGTACAGAATTGGAGATGGTGCTATCCCATCTGGTGGTCCCAGGAAGGCCACCTGATTATACCATTTCTCGAGCTCCTCCCCCCAGACTAAGAGACCTCAACCAATTTACATAGGAAGGTGCCGCCCTCTCGACCTTCTGGATGTGAAAAGAAGTATCCTGGACTCCAAACACCATCTGGACAAACTATAGGGTTGAGTATCTTCCTGGGCAAGCTGCTAATTCCATAATGACTTCATGATCCTTTACTCCAAGCGCTGGAGAGAGGGTATAGATTCACTCCTAGCTCTCTTACAGTCAAAGAGAGCAGACTGCTCCTCAAGACCCAGCCCCTCCCGAAAACCACCATTTCCATTTGTTGCAGCCTCCAGGCAGCTTGCTGTTGGATTTGTGTTGCTCTCTTCATTTTAGTTCATGTTTATCATAACCTGTGAGGCCATATCCTGTGCTCTGGAGAGTCTCAGACAAATTAAACAGTGAAACCAGGAATGCCCCGTGTGCTCCTCAGAACTTCCATTCTCCTGGCACTAACATTGGGTTGCTGCAGTGCTACCTTTTAGGACGTGAAGAAAGACTACAGTCAAACCCTGGCAAAGGCTCACTAAACATGGTGATTTGGGATCATATGAGCATTTCAGAACAGATTTGTTAAAAGAGGAGGACAATGAACAGGGCTTCAGATCTCCAAAGAGTTTGTGGAAAATTTAATTCGATGTTCTCAAAGGAATTAAATCAAAGTAAGGCAGGAGTCAGAGGGAAAAGGGGAGGAATTAGGGAGAATGTTGAAAAGCCCCTCTCCTCCTTACCAAGTCGAACACAGGTTTGCCGGACAACAGTGGGGTGAGTTCGCATTTAGGGACGGCATCAGCGAGAAGCCAGAAAGCTTTGAGACGGGCAGTCACAGAGGCTGTGCTGCCAGGCATTGAATATGCGGAAGATAAGTGAGTTTTGTCTCAGGGTAAGATCTGTATAAAATTTCCTATTTTAACAGAAGATTTCCGTCAGGAAGAGATTCAAAAAAACATCTGGCCTGTGGCCCAGGTGGCATAATTGTCACAGACCCCAGCTTTGACTCTTAATGCTTCTCACTGGATCCCTGAAACCCTCTGCTGTCTGTGTGTTTTGCACTGTCTCCATTGGGCGTGACCTTGAATTAACCCATCCCCAGGGTTCGTCTTTCACAATCACACTTTCAAAACACTCTGAAAACGATTTCGATTCTGTTAGAGTCTCTTGTTAAAACAATATTTAGTTTCTCTTGTGAGAGGAAATCAGTTGTTTGCCTATATCTGAACCTGATAACTGAAAAAAAAAAGAAAGGGAACACTGAAAACAAAGAGATAGCACTGAACCCAGGGCATTCATGCCGGAAAAGAAAGAAAGAACTGGGTGTCGCCTGTATTGTTTCATGAAGAAGTGCCTCTAAAGGTCAGGTGATGTATTTTGGGTACCCCCCACGGAGCTATAACCATGAAGAAAATGTGTTTTCATGTATTCTTTGCAACCTCAGTTTTCCTTGAATAGATGATATAATAAGGAATTGCATTCAACAGACAACAGAAGGCATCTCCAGAAGGTAGAAGGTGGGGCTGTTCTGTCCCCTGGCCCCATCCGCAACCATAATGTCACCCGAAGGACCGTCACACCAGGAACCTCCCTGCATAGCCTCCAATAGGAGGCCTGGCTCTGCCAGGGCCAGAGCTGTGTTTCTCTTTCTCCTTTGGGCCGTAAGAAATGGCGAAGAGCACTCTGGAGCACGTTCTTTCTCCTCCGAGCCTCCCTGGGATACCAGCGGACAGAGTCTCTGCCCCCTGTACTTGACTAGGCCTTGGAGTAGGGAAAATAGGCTGGAGCCTTTGAAGCTGGATTTTACAGTGACTGGGTATTGCAGGTCACTTCTCACCTGGTACAAAAATCTCCCATTTAAGCTATGATGGATGCCTGCAAATCCAACATTACGGATCCACCAGCATTGACAACATCACTTCCAAGTGACTGCATCTTCCCCTGATGGGACAGTTTCCATTTTATACAAACTTGAGTTTACCCCTAAGACACTCATGATTCCAACACAGCTTTTTTCTGTACTCATTTATGCATCTACCAGTTCATGGGCACAGTTACTGGGCATCTACTGGGGGCCAGAAACTGAGCTTACTGCCTCATCTAATTTCTTTGGAAACTTTGTGAGGTAGCTTGCACCCCTCTCACAGTCCTCAAAGGGTGACGTGGTGCCCATGGCCATGTGACCAGCAGGTGTCAGGCTGGGATCACATCCAGGTGGTATTAGCCCTGTGGGGTGCTTACAGCAGAAATTGCGCAGTTTCTGCCCAAGGGGACATGTAAATATGTCTAGAAGTAGTTGTCATCTTCCCAAACAATGCAGTACATAAATTGAATCTCCGCATGCTCTTATCCAAACTCCTTGAGTGCCCCCATTTGTACCTAGAACATTTTTCAATGTCATTCTTTCAAAGTCTTCCTTTCAGTGTCTTTGACCTACAACCCCTACAGTCCTCTCCTGCTGCTTGTATCTTTCCACCTCTCAGCCTCCCTTGCAGCCAGCAGCACCTAGTTCACTATGACCAGTGCGCTTAGGTCTTCCTGGTGCAGCGCCTTCTCACACGCAGCCCTTCCAGCCTGGACTGCTCCCTCTCCAGTCTGCAATTGACAAACCCGTCCTTCCCCTTCAGGTCTGGTGTTAAGTGTCATCTTGTCCAGGAAGCGCCCTGCAGTCATTCACTCTAAATCATGTCTCCCTCTTGCACCGTTTCAGAGTATGCTGTGCCTTTCTTCCCCTGCACTTATCACTGCTTCTAAGTGAAGTACAATTTGGGGGTGATCAGTTGTTTCATATCTTTCTCTCCTGCCACAGTCTATTTTATATGGCAGGGGCTTCTCATTGTGCCTTTCACCGTGAAAGGCACAGAGTAAGTGCTCAGTAAACAGCTGCTGAACCAATCCAAGAAAAGAGGTGAGAACTGGAAAAAAAGAACAAGTCATTTGACTTAAAAATTGAATTCTGTTTACTTTATAACCAAAGACTAGAAAACATTTAAAAAAAAAAAAAAAAAACTTGAATGCTGGCTTATCCAGAAATACTACCTTGGCTTTCTTGCCCCGGCCTCTCGTGCTGTGAAATATCACAGCAACTGGTCTCTGGGAGTCTCCCTCGGACCTGTATGTCCGATGATGTGAACAGAAAGCAGAGACGGCACAGGTTGATCCCATGGCTCTGGTTTCATAAAGTCTACGCTGATTGTACATGCAGGGGGATAGTTTTTAAAGCTAACTGATGTGATGTGTTTATATGGTCCTGGTGTCTTTCTCTGAGAGGCACTGTGGCTATTTAGCTGTTTTGAGAATCTCAAGTTCAGAGGAGACTGTAAACAGAACCATTGATCCCTCAGGCAGCAGGAAGTGAGGCAGACAGGGAAGCTCAGGGCCTAAAACAACTAATGTCCTAGGTTTTTGCTCAGGACATGAAGGGTTTTTGCCTCTGGGTTTTGAAAGTGTGTTTTGGTCTTCCAGTGTCCCTTAAGAAGATGCCCTCTTCTGGAATAAGAAGAAATCCTAACGCAATGAGCCCTTGCAAGTCAATTTGACAGTGACTGGGAGCTGACCCTCTTGAAAAACAGAAGGCTAGGTATCTGGAGCAAATTGTAAGGTGTCACTGTCTCCTCTGGTCTCCCAGCCCCATTTATCTGCACCTTTCCTGTCCCCGCTTGTGTAGCTCTTCCTTCACAAAGACTTAGTCTACTCCTTAGGGGGAGCTTGGCTCAGCTTGCTATCCCCATAGGGCACTGCGCGTGGCAGCTGCACCAGCACACACACACACACACACACACACACACACACAGTCATCACTGCATCTCCAACCCTGTTCTCACAATAACCACTCAAACTAAAACTCACAAATGTGGCATTATCCAGACACATAAAGTGTTTGAATGTTCGCCTGGGCTTTGCTTTCTTTTAATTTTGTCTTTAAAAACTCTTTCCGAGCCCTGCATGTTGCACTGAGCCGGCACTACCATCCTAGGAAAGTGAGCCCAAGAAATGTGTGTGTTGAAAAGGCAAAGTTTTTAATCTCCAACAGAGATGGGAATGATTTCATGCCTTTAGAAATGAATACTTGAACTAGAGCCACCGACTGAGATCCTTCTTGACTACATTGAATTTGTCATTACATTATCTCGCAGAGCAGATAATGCCAAACCATACACAGGACACACAGCTGGGATTCGCCAGATGCCCCAGGGAGGGTTTATTTAATTCATTCCAACAAATGATCCTGTAATGTACTAAAAAGCACAGAAAACAAGTCTTCATATATGAAGTTGTTATGGTTACAGAAGGAAATAAATAAATCTTTGTGCATACGGAGATCGCATGAAGTCATTCTACAGTGAAAGTAATAGCCTCTGGAAAGAGCTTTGAAAATCAGAGAGGGTGCCATCATCAGACAACATGAGTGCTGGGGTGCAGGGCAGCCCTTCATGCATCTCATAGCATTTGCATGGCTTAAAATGAGGGAACTGGGGGAGGAAAAGTGAACAGACACACAACCTGAGAGCACACTGTAATTTGTTTATTTTGTACAAGTGATGTCATAAGCAAAGGTTTTGCCTGTGTTCTAGTTTATTTCCAACAAATAAATAACTATGTACAAATATGTTGAGTTTACAAAAAAGAAGACGAAAATCTTTGTCTTACGAAAGATACATTTCTATGATACATTTGTTTCCATGCACTGAAGCAGGATTTCATTCCTAGCTTAGTTGAACCAAAGACCTTGCAGATCCTGTGTGGCAGTGTCTAGAGATGTGTACCTAGTCTTTTCTACCAGAGAGCAAAGCTACACAATAAAAATTCCTCAGTTTCTTGAAAATAAGGGCCTGACTTGGCCTGCTACTTATAACTGATCCATATTTAATGTATTCCAGAAAATTGGAAGCAGTCAGGAACCATTGACCTCAAATTACTGACCAGACTCATCCGCTGCTGATCTTGTTAAATATAGATTCTCATGAACTGGATGGGGTGGGGCCTAGGATTCTGCATCTCTAACCAGCTTCCATGGGCAGCTTCCAATTCTTGTTCAGGGGCCACATTCCAAAAGGCCCCTCTGAAATGGTAGAAATTCTCTGAGGACCTGATTAAGGCTAAGCCGTAATTGGGCATCCTCCAGGATCTATTCCCAAGCTCCCTTCCAAAGACCAGTAGAGCTGGTTTTATTTAGGTCTACCAGTGACAAGAACAGTGAGAGACAATTACCAACTGGCATGAATCATGAAGCTCAAAACTTTCTTAAACTGTCTCCTGGAAGGTGCCTGCCTCTTCTCTCAATCAAGAGCAACCTTCTGAACATTTTCAACACTGTCAAAAGTAAGTAATAATAACAAAAAAGGAAACTGCATAAGAAAATTAGTAACAATTACCATTTTCAGTACAAATCAAAGCAACCACAAAGTTCAGGCTCACTGTTTAAAAAAATAAAGATAAAAACCTCTTTGGGTGTAATTTCTATGACAGTCCAGCAATATTAATTTAATGCATTTTACATCTCAACCTTTGTTTAAAAATATTTTGCTCTGAGAACCTGAAATTTCAGGATAAATTAGCAAATCTGGTGAAAAAGCAAGCGGCCATTGTTATTTTTAGTGTTTTTGTTTCTGTTTCATGTAGGATTTCTGTCTGAGCAGACAGCTAAGGGCAAAAGAAATAGGGTCAGGCACAGTTAGGATGACACAGGTAGGGCGACTCAGGTGAGCTGGCCCAGTTCCTGAGAGGAGAAAACTAGGAAGAATGGCGAATAAATGGGGCTTGCTTCATAAATGTGAGAGGGCTAGGAAAAAGAATTCACTAAGATAGTTTATCTGCCACATGGCAAGTGGGAGTTTGTAGAGAGAGACGGGAGAGGTGTGCAAAGTGGATACTGGAGACATACAACTAGGAAAAAAGGAAACAAACAAAAGCCTAAATACTTTTAAAAAAATAAATATTTTGCTCATCCCTAGCCCACGAGGTCAAGGTCTGCCCAAAGGGCCGCCAACCAATAAAGCTCACCCTCCTGTGCCCAGTGGTGAGGAGCTGGGACACTTCGCAGTCTTTGTCTTCGTCGTAAAATCATCATCTCTGCCCAGCGGTCCAGTGACGTCATGGAAGAGGCTGAGGCTCATTCTCCTCCCTCTAATCACCCCCTCCCCATTTGGACATGGAATCAGAGAACGCAGCTTGGTGGGGGCGGGGCGGGCCTTCTCCAGCTGTAATCCAGCTAAGGTGCTTTGGGTAGCAGTGGAGTACAGCTGAGGGTGAGGAGGCACAGGAGCGAGAGAAAGGCCACGCCAAAGCCGGGCTCCTGGACTGAGGTCGCTCAGAGTCCCTGCGGCGTCTGCTCGGTCCGCACGTGCTGCAGCACTACCTCCTTGGAGGGGGCTGCGGACTTGTACTCCATCTTGGCCCTGGTGGCGCCCTGCTTCTTGAGGAGGTGGCGGAGGAGAGCCAAAAGTGCCACCACCAGGGACAGGCTCGCGATGGAGATGCCTATGAGCACGCCCGAATGCACGCTCCCCGCGGCCGGGGGATTGGAGGTGGAGCCCGGTGTCGGGCTGACGGGAGGCTCTCCAGAGCCGCCGTCGCCTCCGTCCACCTTGTCGGTGTCACAGTCGGTGCCAATCTGGACGATAAGGGCCGAGTCGGGCCCGCAGACGCACTCGTAGGTACCGGGCAGGTTGCGGCACTCCCCGGAGCAGAAGCCGCCGTTGTCGCACTCGTCGATGTCGGTGCACATGAAACCTTCGTCCAGGATGTAGCCTTCAGGGCACTCACAGTTAGACTTGGTGTTGGGGTCGCAGTCGGCTGGACAGGCAGTCTGGTTGCAAAACATCTGGCACCTGTGCGGCGCCTGGGGCACGGGCGCGAAGCCTTCGGCGCAGATGCAGCGGTAGCTAGTTTGGCCTAAGGGCTGGCACTGGTACTCGCAGTTGGTTCCGAAGCACGGGTCCACGGGTTCCACGCACTCGCCGTCCACCAGGTCGTAGCCAGAGTAGCAGTGGCATTCGAAGCCACCCTGAGTGTTGACACAGCGCTGCGGGCACAGATTGGACACCAGCATGCAGTCATCCACGTCCACGCACCGGTGCAGGTCGTCTGCCAGCTGGTAGCCGGTCTCGCACATGCACGAATAGGAGCCGGGCTCGTCGGGGTTTCGAACGCAGAAGTGCTCGCAGAGGTCTTCGCAGGACTGCTTCGCGGGTGCGGTGCAGGAGCGCCCGTCTGCCTGCAGGGCGGCGCCGGCTGGGCAGAGGCAGCGGGGCTCCCCAGCGCTCGCATTGCACGCGTGCTCGCAGCCGCCGTTCTCCACGCTGCAGTCCCAAGCGCCGGGCGCATCCCTAGTCCAGTGTCCCTGGACCTCCCCAGGCGGCGCGGCGCACTTCAGCTCCAAGCCGAGGGGCGCCACCGCGGCGGAGCTGCCCACCGGCAGCGCCTGAAAGTCCGCTCCGCGGGCCGCGAATGGGGTGCCATAGGTGATCCGGACGGCGGCAGCCGCGGCGCCGGGCTCCACCACCAGGGGCCTGCAGGTGGCTGGGAAGTGGAACTCGCACAGGAAGCCATCGGCCTTCACATCGCACGGCTGCTCCTCCCAGACCGGCTCGCCGGGGACAGGGGCCCCAGCAGCAGAGACCGCGACGCACAACGGGCCGCAGAGGGGAGCCCCACTGAGGTCGAGCTCCGCCCACCTGCTGTAGCTGGTGTGGTTGTCTCCCGTAACCCACTGGAAGCCGCGCAGGGGCCCGAGCCTCTTGGGGTCGCCACAGCCTGGTGGCAGCTGCAGGCCGATCCAGAGGCGCCGGCCAACGTCGCCGTCGCCGCTCAGTAGCAAGGAAATGACATCGGCAGCCACTGAGGAGCGCACTGTCATTAGGTGGCCCTGCAGTCTAACGCAGATCTGGCTGGCAGCGAGGAAGGTCGTGGGGCCCGGGTAGAGCGCGAAGCAATCGTGCTCGACGCACTGGCTGCCACCAGGCTGTGGCTCTGCGGGTGCGGGGAGCCCCAGGCCGGCCAGAGCCAGCACGCCAAGGAGGCTGGCCCCGAGCATGTCACCCAGGCGCGCCGTTTGCAGGCGCCGGGGAAAGCGCAGGCACTGAGACGGGGCCGTGCCGGAGCAGAGGGGCGCAGGACGCCGCTGGCGACAGCCTCTCCTGTCCATCTCAGTCCAGACGCCTCTGGCCGCGGCGCGCAGCCCCTGCGAGACAGCCTCTGACATGCGGATCGGCCGGGGCTCGAGTTTATAAGTGCGCGGCCCTCCCTCCCTGGACGTTCGGGAAAAGGAAGTGCCTGGTGGGAAGGGCTGAGGCCGCATACTCGGATTGCTGGGTTCTCTGGCCGCCCTGAGCCCGCCCTCGCGCATGGGATCACCTCGCCGGGATGAGTAAAACCGGCCCTGGCGCAGGGAGGTTCTCGGGCGGGGCCGGCAGGGGCAGGCGCCAGGAAAGGCCAGCACCCCTGTAGCCAGACGACTGTCCCCGCCCCCACCACTCTGGCCCCCACACGTGCAGCCCTCCTTCATCTCTTGGACCTCCTTCCTTTCTTTTCATACACGTTGCCGCCACTTCCAAAGAAAGCCCGCATTGCAGAGCTCTGGGAATCGGAGACGTCAGAGAAGAGGGCTTTGAATGGGGCGTGGGGGAGATGGTGCACAAAACATGCAGGACACTGGGAGGGGTGACCGGCACGAAGGGGACTTTGGGAGGGACTGTCTAGGACGTGGACTTCCCCAAAGACAGGCTCGCAAGGAGAGAAAGCTGGATCCCGTCCCCTGCCAGGGTGCCTGGCTCAGGGAACCGGCGGAGCGCTTGCAGAGGACAGTGGGTGTGGCTGGGGTGACGGGACAGGGCGGGGAAGACTGGTCCAACAGCAGCGCCCCCTGCCCCAAGGTTGGTCAGGGACCCGAGAGTCCCTGGGCAACCCCATCTCTCCGCGTGAGGAAGGCGCGGGGACACTATCAGGGCGCCTGAGGTCCTGACCTCGCTCAGAGGCCGTGGCAGGTGAATTGCTGCGGCGCCGGGTAGGGGCGGGCGCGTGGGAGCGAATCAGCCTGGCCGGTTTCCCTCCAGCTTCCGAGGGACTGCGCATCTCGCACCCCAACAGGGTGGCTGGCAGCCCCCCGGGGAGGCGCTGCGGGCTTCCAGCGGATCCCACCCAGGTCAGCAAGGGAAGTTTCCATTTCGTCCAGAGGCCACATTGATACCGAAGTGCACAGAAATGCCACTTGCTTGGCAAAGGGCGCTGAGGAGCCACGGTCCTGTGGATGGGCGCGGTGAGGAGGGCTGGAGGCGGAGATAGGAATCTGTCACTTTCGACCTCATCCGGTAGTTTCCTTACTGGGAATGCGGAGGAGTGGGCCGCCTCCTCGGGTCGCCCCCATAACAGTGAGAGGCAAAAGGTTCGAAAACACCCTTGCGTCTCTCCTCCACCGTCCTCACAACGAGCGCCAGGCGGCGGCGCTGTCGAGCTCTAAACAAAGCCAAGGAAGTTGGAGAAGTTTCGGGCTAAAAAGGGTTAAAGTCTGGGATCGCAGAGGCCTCCCCCTGGGGTAGGAAGCTCCGTACCCCCGCAGCTCCGTGTGGATTCCGCGGCGTTTACCTCTTGCCTCCAGGGTCGCGTAAATCCCGGACATTAAACGAGAACAGAGAGTATGGCGTCTGCACGTGCGAAAGACACGCACTGGTGGGGTGGGCCGGGCTGGACTGGACTGACCCGCAGTGACCAAGTGGGTGGAGCGTGGACACTCCGAAAGTGAAAGGGGCTAGCACGACTGTCCCACTCCACACCCTCCAGCGCCTTGGGGCAGAGAGCCTCAAAACATCCCGCTAAGCTGAGCTCTGCCCTGGGAAGGCCGCCCCAGCTCCCGGAAACCGAGGAGCTGCCAGACACAGGGGTCTGAAGCTCCCAGAATGCGCACAGCTGCACCTCACCTGACCCGGACCCCTGGGAAGAGGAAGGGAAGGGCAGCAGATAGGACAGTAGGGCTGTCCCCGGCGGGAGCAGGCAGCTGGTGGCTGAATCAGGGGTCGTGACTCCGGTGCACAGCCTGCCCATGCGGGACCCAGAAGCAGGGCTGCCTGGGGTGCCGCCATGGGGTTGAGGGTGAAGCTTCAGATAGGGGCAGGAACCTCTTGGGGACACTGCTGAAGGGTCTTAGAATGTGGGGACAATTTGCGGAGTGGATGAGACAAGAGAGGGGACAGGATCAGTTACAGAATCAGAGACCAGTGCAAAGTGAAAATGTGGGGTCCCGTGTTCAATTACAAGGATTTCAAGACTGTGATAGCAAAGCATTAAACAAGGAATGGGGCCCTGGGGGTGATAAGCAGGTCCCTTCTGAGCCTGCCAGCCCTAAAAGGGACTGAGGGACATTAAAGGATCAGGTCTCACCCCACACACCCGGCTGGTTGCGTTCTTGGATGGGATTCCAGCTGATGCACCATGTTTCACTGGACGTCCTATGTGGGTCTGCTTGCACCTATTACTGATTCTTGCAAAGAAAAAGAAAAAAAAAGAAAAATGTGAGAACAGCCCCAGTAACTGAGTCCACTGAGAACTCAGTGATGTCTGTGAAACTTGAATCAACCTATCCGAGGAGGTGCAGACTTTGGCTGTTTCTATGTTAGAAAGAAGCTAGAGCAACAACAGTTAGAAGCAGAGCACTGCCCCATGGGTGGTACCACAGTGTCTGGGTTGCCCTGTAGAAGGAGGAGTGGGCATGACCCATTTGGCTTTCCCACCCGTCAGGGCTTTACCCCTGGTGCTCAGGATACCTTTGCCTTCCAGGACATGCCCTCAGCAGCTTCATTTTTCCTCTCCAGACAATACCTTGGAGGCTTTGCATATTTTAAACTACCTTCTGGTGAGTGAAGGTCCCCTGTCTCTGTTCTTGCCTCACCCCATCTTCCTATCTGTGCCCCCTGCACACCAGGGTGTGCCACTCCCTCCTATCTCTTTGCAGATGACACTTGCACTTCCCACTCCTTAACCCAGTTCCTGGCTCAGCATCCTCACTGTGGGTCATCAGCGAAGACTTGCTTTACTCCTGAAACAGCTTCCTTGAAGGACCCCATCAGGTCCTAAATACTGTGGCCAAAATCTTGTTTTCGGCCATCC
This sequence comes from Aotus nancymaae, assembly GCF_030222135.1. Lineage (NCBI taxonomy): Eukaryota > Metazoa > Chordata > Mammalia > Primates > Aotidae > Aotus > Aotus nancymaae. Next base: position 2,788,213 of record NW_026988412.1, on the reverse strand, counting down.
TTCTAGAAGCCTTGGTGCCATTTGCACTTGTGACCCTTCACCATTCTCAAGGCTCCTCTTCCAGTAACTTTTGAGACACGTATTTTCCTCCCCTCCTCTCCTATGAGCTTGGGGAGGCCCCTGGCACCCTCTTGCCCCACCCACTAGAGTGGCCATTCTCAAGGTTCTGCTGGTGGTCTTCTTCATCTATCTCTACAACCCACCTTTTGTGAACTTACCCATTCCCCCGGCAGTGATAGCAGTGCCCAAGGAGATTGGGGAGGGTGTGTTTTAAAAGGGACCCCCACCACATCTTTCCCAGTATCGATAGTTGGTCTACTGAGGTTTGAAGCCACGCATTTGCCCTTGACTTTCTACTCTCCTTCATCCTGTCCAGTTTTTGTGTCTTGTTTCCCCTGATCACTGCTCCTGCCTTCTCAATTTATGCTGAGACAGTTGGGTCCCCAGCTCTTTTCCTTGCTTCTTTTCTCTCCACCGTGGCTGAGGCCACTCTGATCCTCATATTCCCTCAGTGTGCTCCCGCCTACTGGGAGATCCCATGCTCTTTCCCTTCCACACTGAAGATGCTCGCAATAGTGCCTCTACTCTGTGGCCACAGATGAGGAAATTTGCACTCAAGGGGCTGTGCTGGGATTTGGACCCAGAGCCTGCACCTCTTCCACCTCACAAGGCTTCAAGGACCCGTGTCTTATTGGTCTCCATGAATGTGGAAACATCCTGGCAAGAGAGGCTCCTGCTCGCTGTCAGAGAAGCACCTTATCGGCTCACCACCGCCCGCGTCTCTTCCTCTGCCAGCAGCATTCTCGTCTTTGCCAGGCTCTTCACCCACTGAAATCTTTCCCTTCTTTCAAGTCCCAGTTCAAGCTTCCCCATCAGCAAGTGCTTCTGCATAAGCAAACCAGAACTGATCTGTCCGTGACTTCCCATACACAGGACGTTCTGTCAGCTCCCTAGTACTCCCCACTCCCTCCCTGCTCTGTACCTCATCATGCATATACCACACGGTTTGCTGCACTTAGAGTCCAGATTCCCACACATCTTAGCAACCCCTTACACTTAGCAGCACACTTTGTAACTAGACAGTGCCCGGGACTTATCGGAGCAACTGTGGTGGATGTTTCTTTGTCCTCTCCAGGGTGATTTTCTCCCATTCACCTGCAAAGACAAGGGTGGAGGTCCTCCGACCTCAGGGTTAATTAAAAGGGTGGGCTTCGGAGACAACTTGGCTGCCTTGGAGAGCCAGCTCCAGCATTTACAAGTTTCTGTTTGTTTGTTTTAAGATTTGACTAATAACCCCTCCCCTCTGTGCCTCAGTTTCCTCAACTGTGTGATGGGAATAGTCCCTCCTTCAAAGTGTTAGGATGAAGATTAAACGGGTTATACATGTAAAGCACTTAGAACGGAGGAGACATGTCAACTCTTAAGAAATTTTAGCAAAAAAGAAAACACTCAAGTTCCTAGAATTCGGATTCGGCCTCTGATTGTATTCGGCCTCCAGCATGGTTTCCTGTCCGTGGTAGAGACTCACCAAATGTCTGTTGGATTAAATTTGTTCCAGCCAAGCGTTTTTACCGCTAATAACAATAAGTAATTGTGAAAAAATCAGGGACGGAGGCATAGGGAAGAACTTGAAGCAGGTCCTGTCTCAGGCTTCCCATCTGCCCTGGAGACATCCATCGTGACTGCCCTCCTTGCCTCAGCTGTGGAAGCTGAAGGCCAGGGAGAATCAGTGACTCTCCAAGGCCACACAGCTAGCACGTGGTGAAACAAGGCTTCACTATCCTTACGTGAGAAGGATGAAAAAACTGCAAACTACAATGTGGAGTGTGTCTGAGTCCCTGTTTTGTCACATACCAGCCGACTTGGCTAAGTTATTTCACTCTCTGGTGTTCCTTCCCTAAAACTGGAGAGATAATATCTAGTATGTAGCATTAGTGTAAAATCAAAACAGAGAATGTACATACAGTGACTGTTACCTTTCTTGGAACACAGCAGCTGTTTAACAAATACAGTTGTTACTACCAGTAAAAAAGCTTTATCAAGGCTCCTGTGGTCACTGGTATCCATCCAGGAAGTCTGGGTTTTTATTTATTTATTGACTGATTGATTGATTTTTGAGACAGAGTCTCAAAATCTGTAGCCCAGGCTAGAGTGCAGTAGTTTAATCATGGCTCACTGCAGCCTTGACCTCCCAGCTCAAGTGATCCTCCCACCTCAGCCTCCAGAGTAGCTGGGACTACAGGTATGTGCACCACACCCAGCTGGTTTTTTTCTTTTGTGCGTGTATCTAGAAACGGGGTCTCACTATGTTGTCCAGGCTTGTCTCGAACTCCTGGGCTCAAACAATCCTCTATCTCAGCTTCCCAGAGTGCTGGGATCACATGCATGAGCCACCATGCCCAGCCAAGCCTAGAATTTTAGATTGGAGTTTCTGCTTGATGTCTGTGAAGGAGGCTGGACAGACTACCTGGGCAGTGAACAGATGTCCACTGGTTTTATTGAAAGCTAGTGTGTGAATGTTAGAACAGAGATGAAAAGGAGCCCAGAGACAGAAGGGGGCCCCAATGGCATTCTGCTGACCCCATACATACCTTAGCCATATTTATAATACACTAAGAATACTGAAATGCAAACATAAAAATTAAGTTTGTATGGCTACATAGCAATATGTAAATTCAAGGATGGAAAGATGAATGTCTGTTAAGCAAATGTTATCTAATAACTGCAGCATGTCAGAATAGCAAAACAAATATTTTGCTAAATGTTGGCTCTTACCCAGGCTTTATTAAAGAAACAGGATAAAAGTGGTCAATTCTTTGTTGATCCATTCTTTAGAATAGACTTTGTTGGTCTATTATTTGTAAAATAAAATGTGTTGCCTATTAAAAAAAAAAACATACCGCTAATATCACACACAGTGGGGAAACACTGAAAGCCTCCTCCCTGAGGTCAGGAGCGGAACACGAATGTCTGCTTAGATCTACCACTTCCATTCAACATCGCAGTTAGCTATGGAAAGGCAATTTAAAGTGCAGGCCGGAAAGGGACAAATACAACCATCTCTATTTGCAGATGATATTATCGTTTTTGTATATACAAAATCCTAAGGAAAACACTTTTTTACAAAACTAAGAACTAATAAAGGAGTTCCACATTGGCAAAATACAAGATCAATACATAAAAATCAATTATATTTCTTTCTTTTTTTTTTTATAGTCCAGAGGTCTTTTATTTATTTATTTATTTTTTTGACACCTATTATGCCATGAATTCATAGGGAATAGTTTCCAGCAGCTCAGGCTCCTTCCCATCGGCTCTCACACAGTGCACTTCTCTGGGTGGAGCAGGCTGGCTCTTCAGTCGAACCCAGGTACCTTTCTCTTTGGCTTCTTTCTATTTCTGATCATTTTCCTTCGTGTGTTTCAGGAAGCGATCTCGGCTCTTAGAGTGCTTGATGTGCTCAATACGCATATTATTTCTCTTGGCAAGAATCTTGCCCTTAACTTGTTGTTCACAACAATGCCAACAGCATGCTGCGTAACACTGTAGGCTCTTCCAGTTTTGACATGGTAACACTTGTGGGCATTCCTTTTTAAACAGCACCCTTTCCCTTGATGTCTACAATATCACCTTTCTTACAGATTCGCATATACGTGGCCAAAGGAACGACTCCATGCTTTCTAAAAGGCCTAGAGAACATACATCAAGTGCCTCTCCTCTTTCCCTTTGTGTTCGTCACTTTGGCAAATTATTGGAAGATGGCAGTTCCATCTGAAAGGCAAAAATCAATTGTATTTCTATAAGATAATAATGAACAAAATGAAAATTATGAAAACAATTCCATTTATAATAGCATCAAAAAGAATAATATACTTGGGGATACATTTAACAAAAGAAATGCAAAACATATACTCTTAAAACTACAAAACATTGCTGAAAGAAACTTTAAAAGACTTAAATAAACGTAAAGACACCCTATGCTTGTGGACTGGAAGACTTAATATGATTAAGGTGGAAATACTCCCCAAATTTATCTACAAATTTGATGCAATACCTTATCAAAATCTCAGCTTATTTCTTTGCAGAAATTTGCATATTGATCCTAGCATTTGCATGGAAGTTCAAATGACTCTAAAAAGCCAAAGCAATCTTGGAAAAGAACAAAATATGAACACTTACTTCCTGATTTCAAAACTTACCATGAAGCTACAGAACTAAAACAATATGGTTTTGGGATAAAGAGGGACACAAATCAGCGGACTAGAATTGAGAATCTAAAAGTAACCCTCACATTCGTGGTCAGTTGATTTCCACGAGGGTGCCAAGATGACTGAAAGAATAGTCCGTCCACAAGCGATTCCAGAACAACTGTATATCCACATGGAGTAGGGAGGAACCTCTACCTCACAGCAAATAAAAATGAACTCAGTATGGTCAAAACACCTAAATATAAGACTAACACTAGAAAATCCTTAGAAGAAAATATAGCTGTATATCTTCTTCTTTTCTGTTTTTTGAGACCGAGTTTCACTCTGTCACCCAGGCTGGAGTGCAGTAGCACGATCTCAGTTTACTGCAACCTCTGCCTCCCGGGTTCAAACGATTCTCCCGCCTCAGCCTGCTGAGTAGCTGGCACTACAGCCACCTGCCACTACACCCAGCTAATTTTTATATTTTTAGTAGAGACAGGGTTTCACCATGTTGGCCAGAATGGTCTCAATCACTTGACCTTGTGATCCACTGGCCTCAGCCTCCTAAAGTGCTGAGATTACAGGCGTGAGCCACTGCGCCTGGCCCCAGTAGCATTATTCTTAATAGCCAAAGAATAGAAAGAACCCAAATATCAATCAGCTGTTGAATGAATGAATGAATGACATGTGGCATGTCCTGTCCATATAATGAAATGTTACTTGGCAATAAAAAGACATGAAGTACAGATTCATGCACAACCTTGAAAACATTATGCTAAACAAAACAAGCCAGTCCCAAAAAGCCACTCCATACATGGAGTGTATGATTCCATTTCCATGAAGTGTCCAGAATTACAAATCTAGAGAGATGAAGCTTTCATTAGTGGTTGCCTAGGGATTGGGAGTAACGGCAAACTAGGAAAAGACTACAAATGATTGCAGCATTTCTTTTTGGGTTGATTAAAAGGTTCTAGAATTAATTTACATAACTATGCAAACACTAAAAGCCATTGAACTGTACAGTTTAAATGGGTAAACTGTATGATGTGTGGATTATATCTCAGTAAAGCTGTTTTTAAGAAGAAGAACATATGTTGCCCCAATGAATGAAGCATGAGAGCTTAAATCACAGGACATGAAAACTGCTGGTGTACCTCTAAGCCTTTTCCTGCAGCCAGGGGCTTATTGCACGAGGCATGATAGAGCACCAATGACTGTCAACCTTGACACAGAGCTTTGGATCCACATCTAGTGGATTTCCACGGGGCCAAAGGAAGTTCAGGAATGCCCAGTGATCTGTTCAGGGTCAGTCATCCAAGATGGCCCACTTTGGGACTAAAGAGACTTTTGTGTCTAACAGATTCATAGGACACTACCTCGGTCTTCTCACTCAGTGCCCTGATATATCTCCTCGTCTAAAGAGGTGTTTTCTGGCCGGGCACGGTGGCTAACGCCTGTAATCCCAGCACTTTGGGAGGCCGAGGCGGGTGGATCACGAGGTCAAGAGATCGAGACCATCTTGGCCAAATGGTGAAACCCCGTCTCTACTAAAAATACAAAAATTAGCCAGGCGTTTGGCAGGCGCCTGTAGTCCCAGCTACTCGGGAGGCTGAGGCGGAAGAATCGCTTGAACCCCGGAGGCGGAGGTTGCAGTGAGTCGAGACTGCGCCTGCTGTGCTCCAGCCTGGCAACAGAGCAAGACTCCGTTTAAAAAAAAAAAAAAAAAAAAAAAGAGGTGTTTTCTGAGAAAAGTGGAGGACCAGCGAAAATAGCAAGAGAGCCCTAGAGGTTGCCTGCTGGGCAATGTCTCTTTCTGGAACATGTATCTGGTAGTTTCTGCTTAGGCCAATAGGTGGTGAGCAAGAGATGAACAGGCATTTGGGACACGGGTCCTCTGGCAGTTGGTTGAAGCCCACGGTCCCCTTTCCAGAATACTACTTTAAATAAATGTATCAAATGAAACACACAGCACTACAAAGGAATCCAGTCATATTGAAATGAAATATCAAAATCTCAAAAAAAGCCAGTATGTGATATCAAATGTAAGTGCTTCTTGTGGGATATTTTAAAACACAAGTTCTCACGGTGCATCACTTAAACGCTGTAATTTCGAAGTGGTGAGCAGTGTAGACAGCATTTAGACAGACCTGCAACAGCAGTAGTGTGGGACGAAGTGTCCGTGACTCACCTTGGTCGCAGCCTCAGGTCCTGCTAACACTGCTCTTGGTATTTGCCTTGGCTTTGCTTTCCTTTCCTCCTAGAAGGAAGGGATATGCTGTTTCAGTTGCGATTAGTGACAATACAGAAGTCATGCTTTCCCCATTCAAGTTGATGAAACCCCTGAATTAAGAAGTATTCACTTAAAAAGAACACAGAACTGTCTCAGTCAGTCAAGTAGAAGCTTCTGGAATGTTGTTTTGTCAAGGTGCATTTGTGCCATGTTAGACTCTCCCTTCATTTTCTTTCTTTTTTTTTTTTTTTTTTTGGAGACGGAGTTTCGCTCCACCCAGGCTGGAGTGCAATGGCGCGATCTCGGCTCACCGCAACCTCCGCCTCCTGGGTTCAGGCAATTCTCCTGCCTCAGCCTCCTGAGTAGCTGGGATTACAGGCACGCACCACCATGCCCGGCTAATTTTTTGTATTAATAGAGAGGGGGTTTCACCATGTTGACCAGGATGGTCTCGATCTCTTGACCTCGTGATCCACCCGCCTCGGCCTCCCAAAGTGCTGGAATTACAGGCTTGAGCCACCGTGCCCGGCGGACTCTCCCTTCATTTTCTACAAAATATTTATTCACAGCCGATTATATTCTTATTGAAAACAATGCATATTTGAAAGGAATGCTCTTACACTCGGAAACTCTGTCCTTGAAGACCTCACAAGGAAGCCAAGAAATCCACAAGCGCTATTTGAGACATGTCAGCTCTGCTTCGGCTGCTGGCACACATTTCCTGTGGGATAAGTTCAGGCCTCAAAGGCATGCAGGACAAGAGGCTTAAAAGTGAGCATGTGCAGAGAACGAAACTTATTGAGGCAGGAGAGTAAGATCATTGGAACTATATATTCTAATGTTGTTTTGCAGAAGTATATTTTAATATATTTTTTAAGTGTATTAAATGTGAGAAATTCAGCAATGAAAATATCTATCATTACTATAACTGTGCATATTTAGTGCTTGCCTTTAATCTTTAGTAAAAATTAGAGATCTGAACATTTTGTTAGCGCAATAAGTATATTTGATATTCTTATTATCAAAGTATAACTGATAGAGCCAGTAGATGGAAAGCTATGAAAGTAAATACACCTAATATAGAAAGAAATACTATATATGATATAGGATATATATATATTTATATATGAAGTTGTTGCCGTAGGTAGCTAGTCAGGCACGAGCAGGGCAAGAGAGGGCTCCTTCACCACCAGAAATGTCAGGCAACCATCAGGTGATGGTCAGCAGTTGTTAACTGTCTTTCTAAAATAATAATTTGTTGCAGCCAGTCCCCGGGAAAGGCAGTCTCCCTATCAATAGAAAAAACCTTAAACTGGAGATCGGCAGTTTCCAGATAAGATCTCAGGAGTTGGGGGAGTGGGCTCAAGCTTGTGCATTAAGAGGCAAAACGGCAGAGTTTAATTGGTATATGACCCTCTAGGGACATTTGACTGGCAAGGGAAGAATGCCTGAAGTGAGCATACATACAACTCCAGGAAACAAATTGTGCATGCTCCCCTCCCAAGCACTGGCAGGCCACTGCGGATGTGGACAGCCCAACCCAAGGGAAGAATCAGGGGAGAAACGACGCAGGACCCCAGAAGTATGCCAACATATAAAACCAAAGTCAAAAAGTCAAAACACGCACTTGTGTTTCAAGTAGCCCACTTGGCCCTCTTCCTTTCATTCCTGCTCTAAAGCTTTGTAATAAACTTTCACTCCTGCTCTGAAGCTTGCCTCAGTCTCTCCTACTGCCTCTCAGCTTAATTCTTTCTTCTGAGGAGCCAAGGATTGAGGTTGCTGCAGACCTGTATGGAGTTGCCGCTGGTAACGTAATTACCTCTGGTTTGAAGCAGAAGGATTTTCACTTGGTTCTGTTTCTTATATTTTCTACCAACATTTATTTCATAAGTTAAAGACTCCACTCCTTAATTAAAAAAAGGTAAAACTATTTTTTGATAAGTAAAACTAGTAAGTTCAATGTAATTTGGCTGGTAAGACACTCTCATTTTTGCAGTCTCTTGCAAAACAGAAGCTATTCTGACTCCCTCGTAACTCACTGATTTTCAAGAATTTAATAAAAGGCTGCCGCCTGAAAGAGCCACTCCTGTCATCTTGAGAAGGCTGGGGTCTTTGCACCCTCTGAGCTCAGCGAGTGTTTCCCGAAAAAACACATTTCATAAGAGGAAAGACTTTATCACATGGATTCAGCCGGGCTGTGTCTTAGAGACCCATTCCAACTCACTCCATGTTATTACCAGTGGACTACTGAGTTGCTAAATGTTTGACTTCTTGGTTTGAGTTGTAGAAGGACAGATAAACAAAAGTACTTGCTAAGACCCAGATATCTGGAGGAATTCTGTGGATGCCCTAGAGCAAAGTTGGCATGCGGTGTCTGTCAAGGGCCAGAGAGTAAACATTTCAGCTGCAGGCCTTTCAGCCTGTGTGATAACCACTGAACTCTGCCTTTGTTGTGTGAAAGCAGCAGGCCTGGTGGAGCCCCACACAATCGGTTATCTACTGCCAGTAGCAAACCTCTCCAAAACTCAGTGATGAGAACAATGAATATTTGAAACCCTCATTGTCTGACCAAGTCGTTATTGGGTAAGTTTGAACAAAGGTCTTTTAGGAATTTGCAGAAGCTGGTGCAGGCAGATGTCTTATTTTCATCAATATCTAGCTCCATCAGGACTGAAAACTGCAGACTAGCTACTCCAGTCTTCTGGTGGCTGAGAGTAAGCCTGCAGGATGGCTTGATAGCTCTGGGTGAACAGACTGGGGACATCTTCAGCTTGGGTGGAATAGCCTTCCAGAGTGAAGATGTCACAGAGAGGAGGGTGCTGGAGAGGGCTTTACTCTGAGATAGGGGCTGCCAATATTTGATCCCATCATCCAGAAATCCCTCTTCTACTCGCAGGCCTGGCAGTGACTGAGGCTCCATCCAGCTCTGGGAGAAGAGGATGGGAGTGGCTTCCCACTAGGGGTGCTGCAGACCCTGCTTACCTCCACCCAGAGCTGGCCCACCCACCACGGGTGCTCAAAAGTGGAAGGAATGATCGGGAAACATTCAGTCTACATCCAAATCATAGAGAAGACTTTTCAGATCGGGAACAATTCTGAAGCCAGATCCCAGCGAGGCACTAGCAAAAATGCCTCTTTCGTGTTTATTTTCCTTTGGAAAGGACTTTTGGGACATATGGCAAGAGGGAGCCTTCCGGGTCCCTTAAAGGACCCTGCAGGAAAGAAGGGCAGTGGGACGCATTGTCTGTTCTCCATAGACAATAGGGCAGGCGGCTTCCTCCTTGGGACTGGTAGTTAAGTTTATGTTTCTGACAACCAGCTGGCCACTGAAGAAGCATGGAGCCAACAGCTGCAAGGGATAATCTTGGCAGCATCACCCACGGTGCAAATTTAAAACTCCAGCTGGTTCTACTGCGAACAGGATAAACACCAACAGCTGATAATAAGTGAATTCAGAACTTGAAATATGCCAGAGACAGTTTGCAGCCCTCTGTTCTCTGCTAGTGGGCACTCTTTCTACTGTCATCCTGTGGTCTTGAGCGTGAAAATCATTTTCATGTATTATCCTGCTATCTAACGTTTTATTTCTTTGGAAAATAAGCAGGCTGTGAATCAGGGGGAAAATAGTTGTCGAGAACAAAATAGTTGGCTTCCTGTTTCCCAGAAAGTGTTTGCTGCTGTTTCCATTTCTGGCCCAGCATTTTTCCAAAGAATTGAAAATGTCATTTAAATAAGTCAGTCCCCCAGGGCTCAGTTGAAATGATAAAGATGTGGACATGGTCCCAGAATGCTGGAGCACCGCTGCCTCTGGTGGAAGGAAGGACAGCTGGCAGTGGAGAGGATGCTCCTGCTGTGATGCAGGCTGAGGAAGAGGAAGGGTATGCAAACCAAGGCAGTGCCCAGCAGCCTTGCCCCTCAGTGTGTGGTCCCAGACCAGCAGCATCACTGGAAGCCCGTTAGAAATGCAGACCCTCTGGCCCACCCCTGACCTCCTGCATCAGAATCTGCCTGTTGACAAGGTCTTGGGGCGAACGGTGTTGGGGAATTTGCTGCACACACACTCCCCTGGGCAACCCAACGGCCTCATTGAGACCAGCCTGCACAGAATTCCACCTCCCTTCCCCTACCTTCCTCCACGGTTTCAATGATCCTCTTGAGGAGTATGGAAAAGAAGTGGCCAACATTGTCAGCATCAGCTTTTATCTTCTCTCTGTGAACACATCTATCACTTACCAACTTGTCAGAAAGGCAGATTCCTAAGCCCTAATTCAAACCTCCTGAATCGGAAACTCTGGGGCTTGAGCCCTGCCATCCGGGTGTTAGCAAGCTTTCCAGGGCATTCTGATGCACAGGTTTGAGAAACACTGGCTCATTGTATGTGAAGCATGAATGACGTGGCCTCTGAGGCCCTGCTCATATCCCCACTAACCCATCTCTTCCTCCTGGCCTTTCTACCTTGGGCCCTGGCCCCACCGACTCTTCCTTGACCCTGCAGCCACAGTGTCTACCTGCAAGGGCACAGGTTTCACAAACCTTATCCCGATGGGGTACTGGAACTCTACCTTCAAGCCAAGATAAATGTAATTTGTCAAAGTTTTGCGCAGAGACAGGAGGTGCAGAAGGCATTGTTATCACGAAGCTGAAAGTCACGCCATACGATGGAAAAGAGGAAGAATGAAGGAATCCAAGATGCTAAAATTATTAAGAATTCATAGCCCCAGCCAGACTGCCAACCTCATACTGTTGTATGTAAAGAAGCAGAGATAATAGGTACTTTAGAGTTTGCAGGCCAGCTGGTCTCTGCCGCTGTGACAGGAGAGCGGCCACAGACCATATGTAAATGAATGAATGTGGCTGTCGCCCAACAAAACTTTGTTTACAGACGTTGAAATTTTCATAATTTTACATGCCATGAAATCTTTTTCTTCTTTTGATTTTTTCCAACCATTAAAAAATGCAAAAAAAAAAAGAACCATTTTTAGCTCATGGGTCATAGAGAAACAGGCAGTTGACCAGACTGGGCCTGCTACATGAATAAAGACAAACCCTACACACATGAATAAAGACAAAATCTTAGAAGATGCAGGCTTTGCTTATGAAAACGTTCTCTACTTCAAAGACGGTATATAGACCGAGGAAAAAAGCCCAGCGGCTGAGAAGCCTTGTATTCAAATGCAAGCGACAATGGTGGGAAGAACCCTTTCTGTCTCGTTTCTGTTCATTGTGGATGTTTCTCATCACTATTGTGCAATTATGGTGAGTGAAAGAGAGGGTGTTAAGGAGGAAGAGGGCAAAATGGAGAAGCGAAATACAGTAAGTATTTAGGAAGTTGTAGAAGGCAGAATAAGGACTGAGATGACCACAGTTTTGTATTGCAAGAAGAGAGAAAAATGTGGTTCTATTCCTTCAGTTAAAAAGGAAAAAACCCTCCTCCCGACTCCCAGTAGAACCACAGATCTCAGAGCTGGCGTGGCTGAAACCAGGCCTCTTGGATTCTTGGCATCCTGTATCGTGTGGCTTCTGATAAGCCCTAAGTCTCTGTTTGACATTCCTCCACGCTCAGGCTCCCAGCTCCTAAGGCAAAAACAAGACCTTTCCTCTCTGTTGAGTTAACCAGATCATTTTGTTCTGCTATGAAGGTGTTTCCATCTCAAAAATTAGCTCATACCAAGCTGGCAAATGGACGCCGTGGTCACTGTCCTACAGATACTGCACTCATTCACACACTCTTCTGCATATGCTTGTTCTGACTGCCCTTCAGTGAGCACTTCATTACTTTTATATTACAGAACTGTTATTTTTAAAAAAACTTTAAATGTCTGTCATTTGTACCGAGCAGCTTAGTATTTTCCATGATGGAGTATTGTAGTTTTCCATTGCTTCTGTCACCTATTATACAGATTAGTGGTTAAAAATAACACAAACATATCGTCATAGAGCTCTGGAGGTAAGAAGTCCAAAATTGCGGCATCATCGGGGCTGCTCTCTTCCTGGAGAATCTAGGGGAGAATCCTTTCCTTATCTGTTCCAGAGGTCACTTTTATTTCTTGACCTGAGGCCCCTAGCTCCATCTTCAAAGTCAAGAGCATATGCAACATCTTATCACCTCTGTCTCTGACTTGTGATTGTGTGTCATATCTTTAACCCTTCTGCCTTGATATGCCATCTTTTAAGGACCCTGTGATTGCATCAGGCCAATCAGGCTGAAGCCCTAGAGTCAAAGAGCAATAAAGGATTAATAATAAAAGCAACGGGAAAAAAAATCCTTTGACAGAATTGCCCTAGCATTTCTGGTTTAGCACATGAGCAACTACAGAGTTTGGGCTGCATCTTATGAAATCTTAACGGCTTGTGAATAAAACGAGTTGAAACTATCAACCATCTCTCACTGAACTGAGTTTAGTGATTCCACTTAAGAGATTCATTTCTGAATTCCATTAAATTTTTTAAATCTCACTAAAACTATAGTCCTGTCTGCTGATTCCGAGGGGAGATGGCCCTGATGATGTAATAAATCCTCTTCATCAAGAACGTCTTGGTCTTTTGTGTTTCTGGCACTCTAGTCCTCATAGGAGAGCATCTGTTCTTTGTCATTTAAACAAAACTCACCTGGATTTAGCAGCAAGAACTTTAAGAAATCTGATTGTCAGGGCTATGAGCCTGAGCTTGAAAGGATCAGTTTATTAGCGATATCTCACACTCTTTTTCTTTCTTATTGAGCAGTAGAATATGAGAGAGGAGAATGAGGAAATGGAAATTAAAGACGTGTGCACGTGCCACTCCCTGCAGACTTGGTTTATTCCGTGCCTCCAGGAGGCACAGAGCCTGGGACACAGCAGAATGGGTGGTCTGATCCCAGCTGTTTACAGCCCACACAGTGATCAGGGGATTCTTTATTGATCACGTGTTTTCTTTCTCTCTACCAGTTAATGTTCCTTGTTCTCGATCCACCCCTTTCAGCCAAACCACCATTGAAAAAATGGAAACATCATTTTCCGTGAAAGTACGCATCTTGAACCCTGTTATAACCTGAAACAGAAAATGTGAAAAGCTGCTGTCAGTTCCTCCTTCAGTTTCAGAGTGCACACAAAGCCCTATTGTCAAGCTTAAACCATGTTTATGGTGAAAAGAAATGATTAGAAGCAGGAAAGCACTACAGGGAGTAACAATCCTTCATTTTTTGGAGGGATTTTATTTGATTTAGCAATCTAATGGAAGACAAAAAAAATTCCCATTATCAGGAACATCACCCATCAAAGTGCCTAGTAATAAAAGTGTCAGCACCAATAATGTTATTAAAAGGAAACATTTTCTCGGTTCTGCCATCCACATGTTGTATCCCTTTAAAGAAAGCACGGTGGATAACACAGTACCTGTGAAGCCTGAGCTGGACGTGGATTTGTTTGCCTGAAGCTTTGTATCAAGAGTATGGGCACCTAAGCTCTGAATTTTCTGGTAAAATGAGGTGTGTATGTGAAGTTCATGGCAATAGTGACCTTCAGACTCATTCTTCTTCAGATACTTCTTTTTGGCAAGGTCTACAATGGCAGTCCTTTTCCCAGGAATGCTGATTCCCAGGCTGGCCAAACGCATGTTGCCATGTCATTACACCAGCTTTCCTTGGATGAGTCATAAAACGTGCAAGCAGTTATTCTATAGATGTCTGATGGAGAACTCTAGAATCTCTACCACATTTCTTGGTGCCAGCATTTCCATTTTTTGGCTATTTATTGGACCTCAAGACTTGTCCACTGTTGCATATCATTTTTTGTTCATCCATCCCATTTTCCGATGACTTACTTTGTGCTAGGTACCACGTTAAGGACATTAAGCACATTACATGGAATCCTCACAGCAAATTACTTTTATTATCCCTATTTTATTCAAGATGAAATCAACTTGGGAAAATTAGCCTGGCCAAGGTCACGGAGCAGCAGTGAAGTCGGTATTTACCCGCAAGTCTGTGTAACTCTGACATCCAGCATGTAACTTCATCTCGACCCCTGAAATGATTTAAACAAAAGGAAGCAAGTGAGAAGAAATGTAAATGGACACACAAGTGTTAGTGAAGCTGAGACGGGGAATCGCAGGAGCAATTGAAAGTGAACATACATCATGGACAAATCTCAAAAACATTGCACTGTGTGAAAGCAGCTTTACATAAAACAGTATGTTCTGTCTGATTTGAATTATATCATATGTTAAATAGGCTAAATAATCCATGATGGGGAGAAATCAAAATAGTGGTTACCTCTAGCTGGGGAAGAAGTGAAAATTGACTGAGAAGGGGAATGGGGGAACTTCCTAGAGTGATGATCTGGGTCCTTTATCTTGACAGGATGTTGGTTACACAGATATCTGCATTTGCCAAAACTCATGGAATGATACACTTAAAATGTGTACATTTAACTGTGTGTAAATCTTATTTCAAAAGAAATCAGATTGAACTAAGGTGTATATGCAGAGAAAGGTGCTAATCCCAACTGTACAATTTAATGCATTTTCAGAAATGTATATGCCATTGTACCCATCACTTTGGTCAAGATGTGGAACCATCCATAACCCCTCGTAAGTTTCCTATGCAAGTCCCACTCCATAGACAAACACTGTTCTACTGTCTATCACCACAGATTCTTTGACCTGTTTTAGAAGTACTCGTAGATAGAATGAGTTTATTGGGGTTAGGCTTGTTATTCAGTTCCTTTTCTACCTTTACCACTTTCCTCCTCCTCCTCCTTCTCTTCCTTTCAGTTCTCTTTTCCTGTTTTCTTTGGGGGTTATTCAGTATTCTTTTTAAAATATAATTTCTTTGAGAAATTTTAGGTTTACAGATGAATTGAGTAGAAAGTACAGAAAATTCCCATATAAACTTCCTCCAACTCCACCCCGCAAGATGTTTTAAAAACTTGCAATTGTGGGAGAGAAAACATAATTTCCTTCTTTTTTTTTCATTTTTTTTTAATTGTACTTTAGGTTCTGGGGTACATGTGCAGATCATGCAGGATTGTTGCATAGGTACACACATGGCAATGTGGTTTGCTGTCTCCATCCCCCCGCACCTACATCTGGCATTTCTCCCCATGTTATCCCTCCCTGACCTCTCCACCACTCCTGCTGTCCCTCCCTTGGCCCCCCACAACAGACCCCAGTGTGTGATGCTCCCCTCCCTGTGTCCATGTGTTCTCACTGTTCAACACCTGCCTATGAGTGAGAAAATGCGGTGTTTGATTTTCTGTTCTTGTGTCAGTTTGCTGAGAATGATGGTTTCCAGATTCATCCATGGCCCTACAAAGGACACAAACTCATCATTTTTTATGGCTGCATAGTATTCCATGGTGTATATGTGCCACATTTTCCCTGTCCAGTCTATTGCTGATGGGCATTTGGGTTGGTTCCAGGTCTTTGCTATTGTAAACAGTGCCGCTATGAACATACGTGTGCATGTGTCTTTATAACAGGATGATTTATAATTCTTTGGGTATATACCCAGTAATGGGATTGCTGGGTCAAATGGAATTTCTATTTCTAGGTCCTTGAGGAATCGCCACACTGTCTTCCACAATGGTTGAACTAGTTTACACTCCTACCAGCAGTGTAAAAGTGTTCCTATTTCTCCACATCCTCTCCAGCATCTGTTGTCTCCAGATTTTTTAATGATTGCCATTCTAACTGGTGTGACATGGTACCTCAAAGTGGTTTTGATTTGCATTTCTTTAATAATCAGTGATGATGAGCATTTTTTCATATGTTTGTTGGCCTCATAGATGTCTTCTTTTGAAAAGTGTTTGTTCATATCCTTCTCCCACTTTTGGATGGGTGTGTTTGTTTTTTTCTTGTAAATCTGTTTTAGTTCTTTGTAGATTCTGGATATTAGTCCTTTGTCAGATGGGTAGATTGCAAACATTTTTCCCCATTCTGTTGGTTGTCAGTTCACTCTAATGATTGTTTCTTTTGCTGTACAGGAGCTCTGGGGTTTAATTAGGTCCCATTTGTCTATTTTGCCTTTTGTTGCCATTGCTTTTGGTGTTTTAGTGATGAAGTCTTTGCCTATGCCTATGTCCTGAATGGTTTTGCCTAGGTTTTCTTCTAGGGTTTTTATGGTCTTAGGTTTTATGTTTAAGTCTTTAATCCATCTGGAGTTAATTTTAGTGTAAGGTGTCAGGAAGGGATCCAGTTTCTGCTTCCTGCACATGGCTAGCCAGTTTTCCCAACACCATTTATTAAACAGGGAATCCTTTCCCCATTGCTTGTTTTTGTCAGGCTTGTCAAAGATCAGATGGTTGTAGATGTCTGGCATTGCCTCCAGGGCCTCTGTTCTGTTCCATTGGTCTATATCTCTGTACTATGCTGTTTTGATTACTGTAGCCTTGTAGTATAGTTTGATGTCCGGTAGCGTGATGCCTCCCACTTTGTTCTTTTTGCTTAGAATTGACTTGGCTATGCGGGCTCTCTTTTGGATCCATATGAATGTTAAGGTGTTTTTTTCCAGTTCTGTGAAGAAGGTCATTGGTAGCTTGATGGGGATAGTGTTGAATCTGTAAATTACTTTGGACGTATGGGCATTTTCACGATATTGATTCTTCCTAACCATGAACATGGAATGTTTCTCCATCTGTTTGTGTCCTCTCTTATTTTGTTGAGCAGTGGTTTGTAGTTCTCCTTGAAGTGGTCCTTTACATTCCTTTTTAGTTGTATTCCTAGGTATTTTATTCTCTTTGTAGCAATTGTGAATGGGAGTTTGTGCATGATTTGGCTCTGTTAGTCTGTTATTGGTGTATAGAAATGCTTGTGATTTCTGCACTTGATTTTGTATCCCGAGACTTTGCTGAAGTTGCTTATCAGTTTCAGGAGATTTTGGGCTGAGATGATAGGGTCTTCTGAGTATACAATCATGTCATCTGCAAATAGAGACAATTCGACTTCCTCTTTTCCTAATTGAATACCCTTTATTTTTTTTTCTTGCCTAATTGCTCTGGCTAGAACTTCCAATACTATATTGAATAGGAGTGGTGACAGAGGGCATCCTTGTCTCGTGTTGGGTTTCAAAGGGAATGCTTCCAGTTTTTGCCCATTCAGTATGATATTAGCTGTAGGTTTGTCATAAATAGCTTTTATTGTTTTGAGATATGTTCCTTTGATACCTAGTTTATTGAGCGTTTTTAGCATAAAGCGCTGTTGAATTTTTTCAAAGGCCTTCTCTTCATCTATTGAGATAATCATGTGGTTTTGTCTTTGGTTCTGTTTATGTGGAGGATTACGTTTATAGACTTATGTATGTTGAACCAGCCTTGCATCCCGGGAATGAAGCCTACTTGATAGTGATGGGTTTGCAATAGGTTTGTCAGCATTTTATTGAAGATTTTTGCATCTATGTTCATCATGGATATTGGCCTGTAGTTTTCTTTTTTTGTTGAGTCTCTGCCGGGTTTTGAAATCAGGATGATGTTGGTCTCATAAAATGATTTGGGAAGGATTCCCTCTTTTTGTATTGTTTGGAATAGTTTCAGAAGGAAAGGTACCAACTCCTCTTTGCACGTCTGGTAGAATTTGGCTGTGAACCCATCTGAACCTGGACTTGTTTTGGTTGGTAGGCTATTAATTGCTGCCTCAACTTCAGCCCTTGTTATTTGTCTGTTCAAGGTTTCAACTTCTTCCTGGTTTAGGCTTGGGAGCGTACAAGTGTCCAAGAATTTATCCATTTCTTCCAGGTTTACTGGTTTATGTGCATAGAGTTATTTGTAGTAATCTCTGATTGTAGTTTCTATTTCTGTGGAGTCAGTGGTGATATCCCCTTCTTCATTTTTTATTGCATCTATTTGATTCTTTTTCCTTTTCTTTTTTATTAATCTGGTTAGC
The DNA here is from genome assembly GCF_030222135.1 of Aotus nancymaae. NCBI lineage: Eukaryota > Metazoa > Chordata > Mammalia > Primates > Aotidae > Aotus > Aotus nancymaae. The sequence goes on along the minus strand of NW_026988412.1, from coordinate 2,769,937 downwards.
ATCTGTCTATTTTCAAAAAATTAGCTCCTGGATTTATTGATTTTTTTGAAGTATTTTTAGTGTCTCTATCTCCTTCAGTTCTCCTCTGATCTTAGTTATTTCTTGTCTTCTGCTAGTTTTTGAGTTTTTTTGATCTTGCTTCTCTAACTCCTTCAATTTTGGTGATAGAGTATTGATTTTAGATCTTTTCTTGCTTCTCATATGGGCATTTATTGCTATAAATTTCCCTCTAGACACTGCTTTGAATGTGTCCCAGAGATTCTGGTACGTTGTGTCTTCATTCCCGTTGGTTTCAAAGAACATCTTTATTTCTGCCTTCATTTCATTGTTTATCCAGTCGACATTCAGGAGCCAGTTGTTCAGTTGCCATGAAGCTGTGTGGTTCTGAGTTAGTTTCTTAATTCTGAGTTCTAATTTGATTGCCCTTGGTCTGAGAGACTGTTTGTTATGATTTCTGTTCTTTTGCATTTGTTATGGAGTGATTTACTTCCAATTACATGGTCGATTTTAGACAATGTGGTGCTGAGAAGAATGTATATTCTGTGGATTTGGGGTGGAGAGTTCTGTAGATGTCTAGTAGGTTTGCTTGGTCCAGGTCTGTGTTCAAGTCCTGGATATCCTTGTTAATTTTCTGTCTCGTTGATCTGTCTAATATTGACAGTGCAGTGTTAAAGTCTCCTACTATTTTTGTGTGGGAGTCCAAGTCTCTTTGTAGGTCATTAAGAATTTGCTTTATTTACCTGGGTGCTCCTGTATTGGGTGCGTATATATTTAGGATCATTAGCTCTTCTTGATGCATTGATTCCTTTACCATTATGTAATGCCCTTCTTTGTCTCTTTTGATCTGTGTTGGTTTGAAGTCCATTTTATCAAAGACTAGGATTGCAACTCCTGCTTTTTTTTGCTCTCCATTTGCTTGATAAATCTTCCTCTATCCCTTTATTTTGAGCCTATGTGTGTCCTTGCACATGAGATGGGTTCCCTGAATACAACACACTGGCAGTTCTTGACTTTTTATTCAATTTGCCTGTCTGTTTATTCTGGTTAGCATCTCATCTAACCTTATTTCAGGTTCTTAATTTCTTTGCATTGGGTTAGCACATGTTCTTTTAGCTCTGAGAAGTTTGTTATTACCCACCTTCTGAAGCCTGTTGCTGTCAATTCATCAGATTCATTCTCCATCCATTTTTGATCCCTAGATGGTGAGGAGTTGTGATCCTTTGGAGAAGTAGAGGCATTCTGGTTTTGGGTGTTTTCATCCTTTTTGTGCTGGTTTTTTCCATCTTTGTGGATTTATCTACCTGTGGTCTACTGTGGTCTACAACTACAAAAGTTGGTAATTTTCGGATGGGGTCTCTGAATGGAATTCCTTTTTGCTGATGATGAAGTTATTTCTTTCTGTTTCTTAGTTTTCCTTCTAACAGTCAGGTCTGTCTGCTGCAGGACTACTGGAGGTCCACTCCAGACCCTGCTTGCCTGGGGATCACCCACGGGGACTGCAGAACAGTAAGGGTTGCTGCTGGTTTCTTCTTCTGTTATCTTCGTCCCAGAAGGATACCTGCCAGATGTCAGCCTGAGCTCTCCTTTATGAGGTGTCTCTTTGGGTATAGGGGAGTTGGGGAGCTGCTTGAGGAGACAGTCTGTCCCTTATAAGAGCCAAGTGCTGTTCTGGGAGCTCTGTTGTTCCATGCAGAGATGCTGAGCAGGTACTTTTAAGTCTGCTGCAGCAAACTCATAACCGTCTCTTTTCCCAGGTGCTCTGTCCTAGGAAGGTCAGCTTTATTTATAAGTTCCTGTCATGCTGCTGCCTTTTTTCATAGATGCCCTGCCCTGCACAGAGTAGTCTAGTCACAGTCCGCCAGCAGAGGCATTGCTGAGCTGCCGCAGGCTCTGCCCAGCTGTTTTGTAAACTGCCTCGGTAGTGGTGGTCACCCTTCTGCCCACTGAGCTGGACCATCCTGGGTCCAGTTGCACTTGCTGTGAAACTCTCAGTCCAGAGTGTTTCAGATTGCTTGTTTTGTGGGGGTGGTACCCACTGAGCCAGATCACTTGGCTCCCTGTCTCTGCCCCCTCCCTTTCAGTTCAATGGTCAGCTCTGTCTCCCAGGTATTCCAGGTGCCAGTTGAAATGGCTTCCCAGATTTGTGTGAGTTTCTATGTGGCAACATGGCACCAACTGAAACTGCCATGCTGAAAACTTGTGGTGCTTTTTGGCACAGGAATCTCCTCGTCTGTGGGCAGTGAAAATTTGTTTGGAAATGCGGTGGGCACTCACCCTGCGCGTTGTTCTTGCTGGGAACTGCACTCCGGAGCAGTTCCTATTCGGCCATCTTGGATCCTTCCCCTCATAATTTCCTTTCTTTTCCTTTTTACATTATTAGGCCAGACATTCTCCTGAAAACAAAAGTCAAATTAGCATAGGAAAAACAAGCTGAAGTTTATTAATGGATGCTGTACCCATCACGCAGGAGAAGCCTTAGTCCAAAAGTATTTCTCAAGGCAGTGGTTTAGGGGTTCTTGGTTAAATAATATTTCAGCAAAAAGCCATAAATCCTATGTAGTGACAAAACAAAGGAGAGAGCAGTTCTTGTCTTTTAAAAGGCAGGAATTTCTGGGAAGATAGTAAAACCTGCTTCCAGGTGTTTCTTGTGCCTGCTGATGCCCTCTCTGGGCTGAGAAGCGAGTGCTATCTTCAGTAACGAAGGACTTACGTGCTGCTCTCAGCCAAACAGTGGCCAAGGTCAAGTGCTTCCCTGCACTCGAGGTGTTTTCAACTCAACAACCCTCAATATTTTGGGAAATATAATTTGGTTTCCCTCACATCGGTGTGGTACATTTGCTAAACTTGATGAGCCAATATTGACATATTATTATTAGCTAAAGCATACAATTTGCATTAGGGTTTGTTCTTAGTGTTGTACATTCCATGGATTTTGATGACTATGTAACGACTAATGATGTGTTCCACTGTCACAGTGTCATGCAGAATCGCTTCTCTGCCCGAAAAATCCTCTGTGCTCTGCCTCTTCTTCCCTCCCAACTCCTGTCAGCCATGACTTTTTACTGTCTCCATAGGTTTGCCTTTTCTGGAAGGTCATATAGTTGGAATCATAGAGTATGTAGCCTTTTCAGATTAGCTTCTTTCACTTAGTAATATGCATTTAAGTTTCCTCTAAGCATTTTCATGGCTTAATAGCTCATTCCTTTTCGTGGTGAATGTTACTCCATTGTCTGAGTAGAGCACAGTTTATTTATCCATTCACCTACCAAAGGACATATTGGTTGCTTCCAAATTTTGGCAATTATGAATAAAGCTGCTATAAATATTCATGTGCAGATGTTTGTATGGATATAATTTTTCCACTCATTTTGGTAAATACCTAGGAGTGCAATTTCTGGATGGTAAGAGTATGTTTAGATTTGTGGGAAACTGCCAGCCTGTCTTCCAAAGTGTCTGTATCATTTTGTATCCCTACCAGCAATGAATGAGTTCCTGCTGCTCTACTTCCTTGCCAACATTTGGAACTGTCAGTGTTCTGGATTGTAGCCATTCTAATAGGTATGGAGTAATATCTCATTGCTGTTTTGATTTTCAATTCCCTAATGACATGTGCTGTTGAGCATCTCTTCAATGCTCCTTTGCCATCTGTGCCTCTTTTTTGAGGAGGTTTTCATTTAAATTTTTGGCCAATTTTTTAATTGGGTTTTTTTTTATTGTTTAATTTGAGAGGTTCTTTGTATATTTTGGATATCAGCCCTTCATCAGATAAAATCACGCACTGCATAATTTCAGTGACATTTCAGTCAATGACATACCGTGTATATGAAGATGATCCCAGAAGATTATAATAGCATATTTTTACTACACTTTTTCTATGTTCAGATATGTTAAGATATATAAATACTTACCATTGTGTGACAATTGCCTTCACTGTTCAGTAGAGTAACATGCTGTCCAGGTTTAGGAGCAATAGACCATGCCACATAGCCTAGGTGCATAGTAGGCTATGCCTTCCTGCTTGTGTAAGCACTCTACGATGTTCACACAATGATGACATTGCCTAACGATATATTTCTCAGATGGTTGCCCCATCTGAGACTGTATACATTTCACAGATATTTTCCTCCAGTCTGTGGCATATCTTTTCATTGTCTCCAGAGTGTCTTTTGTAGAATAGCAGTCTTAAGTTTTATTTCTATTTTACTATTGCATTTTAATTCCTCTATTGGGTTCGGCTGAGCAGGAGAGAGAAGGCTGAGCTGTCAGGTGTTGGAGTAGCCAATTAAAGCAACAGTGAGCCAAAATGAAGGTGCTGGTGAAGGCTTTAATCACATACTGCAATGGTGAAAGCAAGAGTCTCAACCAGAGAAAACGCTCACCCCTCTTCTTTCACTTTGCCCATGGAACCGTAGTGCACCAATCCAGGGTCAGTTTGTTGGGGTCCTTTCACTATCGACCAAGCTCCAGACAAAAGGCTCCAATAGCTTTGCAAGCCCTGGGGTCAGAGAGAGGGTGAGTGGGGAAGGGCCAGGAGTAGATCAAGTGAGGGTGGGGAAAATGTCTTTAAGCCCCACCCCATAAGGAGGCCTTACAGAGGCCCCTGAAGAAGACCATCCTTGGACACCTCCAACATCGGGATGTAGGTTGTGTCTTCATTTTGAGAGACTTAACTACTGCAGACACAGAACTGAGAGTACTGGTAATTGCTTGGGCACATTCTATGGGCCTAGCATTGTGCTAAGGACTTTCCTCCGTCTTGTGCCAGCCACTATACATTGTGCTCATTTCACAGACAGAGAAATTGAGTTTCAAGGCTATTTCAGCAAATTGCTTAAGGTCATACAGCAAGCAGCTGTCAGAACCAGGAATGAAACTGAAGTCCGTCTGACTCCTCAGTATTGTGCTCTTATTCCAAACTTGCCTCCAGAGAGGACAGGGGTGCATATCAGCCTGCTGGGCAGGTTGGCTGTGGACGCCTCCACTGCTCCCCTCAAGGCTTCCTTTCGCCGGGCGCGGTGGCTCAAGCCTGTAATCCCAGCACTTTGGGAGGCCGAGGCAGGCGGATCACGAGGTCAAAAGATCGAGACCATCCTGGTCAACATGGTGAAACCCCATCTCTACTAAAAATACAAAAAATTAGCTGGGCATGGTGGTGCGTGCCTGTAGTCCCAGCTACTCAGGAGGCTGAAGCAGGAGAATTACCTGAACCCAGGAGGCGGAGGTTGCGGTGAGCCGAGATCGCGCCATTGCACTCTAGCCTGGGTAACAAGAGCGAAACTCCGTCTCAAAAAAAAAAAAAAAGGCTTCCTTTCACTATTCCCCAACTGTGACAGGGTGAATCACTGACTGGCACAGAACACCTGCAGCATTCACTCATTCACTGTGGCAGTGTCAAATCAAGGTCATTGCTTGTCCTTGACAGGGCAGGTAGGTATCCCCACATTTGGGGAAATGCAGCTGCACACAGGAAAGAGCCTGGAGCCCACAGGCAAAGTCTTTTTCCTAATATTTTGCTATGAAAATTTCCAAACACACAGTGGAGTTATGTGGATTCTACCTAGGTAGAATTCTAACAGGTAGATTCTAACGCCACCTAGATTCTATACTTCTAATATGTCACTCGACTTGCTCAGTCACATCTGTCCATCCACCCAGCCATCAATACAGCTTATTTGTGATGCATATGAGTAAGTTGTAGGCATCAGTCCACATCCCCCTAAACACATCAACCCATGTTATTAACTAGAGACCAATATTTGTTGTGTTTTCTTTTGAAATAAGCTTTTAAAAAGACTTCCGTGGTGGGCGGGACTTCTGTGTGAGGGCTGTAGGCACAGCAGCCACGCTGTAGGCAGGAAGGTGCAAGCCATGCAATTGCTGGAACTGGAGGACCGAAAGCAGAAATGCAGCCAAGAGCAGTGGCAGCAGCCCTGACTTTCCCGCCTCTGAATTTCTTGTCATGTGAGAAAAATAAGCATTATGTTAACCAGGCTTTATTACGCAGAGACAAATTTACTGCTAAATATTACAAGCTCATTAACATGTTTAGATGTAAGCAGGACCAGAATAAGATACCTAGAACAGATACTGATTTGCCTGCATTCATGGAAAAATTATTTAAAATTCCTATCTGTTTCACACAAATAGATATAAGCAAAGAGCTAAGTGCTCCTCCAAGATAAATTTTTAGTAGGCTAAACAGCACAGCTCAAATCTCTTATGAACCTCATTTCCCCAATATATCTTTTATCCCTCTCTCTTTTGGTTTGATTCTTGCTTGTTAAGCTAATGGAGGCCTTAATTCCATCCCAATGGGACTCCAAAATTTGAAATTAGAAGGCCCAAATGAATTATTATTATTTTTTTTGCTCAGAAAGGGTAAATACCTCATGCTGAAGACCATTCAACACACAGCAAAAGTTAATGAGCAGGATTCAGTGCAGCTGCAAACCCGTTAAGCATCAAATCCAGTCGCTGTGAGCATCAAAGAAGTCAAACTGGGCATCAGGCCTCTCCTGTGCAATGGAAAAACCTCCTAATGAAAGGCCGTGACTTTATTGTTGACATCGATTGCACTTCAAACTTGGAGCCCGCAGTCTCTGCCAGAAGATTTTCTGAGGCCGTTTTTACTCATAAAGTTAAATAACATGAAATGTTGTCTCCATAGTAAAAGATGCTTTCCTAAAACTGAAGGGCCTCTAGCCAAAAGGCCTACAGCCAAAAAGCAGGGCTTGACTGTGGCCATTTCTAAGAAGGAAACGTAGGCAGATGAGTTAAAGGAAGATGGGCAAAAGGAAAAACCAAAGCTGCAAGTTAAAAAAGTCAGTTCTCAGGATTGATGAGAGCAAAGTGGCCTTGGAACAGACAAGGGTGACAGCTCCCTTGTGATGTGTGTGAGTGTTTTGATGGAGGTCAGTATAACTAGGGACATTCACGATTGCTGTGATGCTTTGGTGGAAGATGGAGGCGGACGATCAGAGACAGATGCCTTTCCAGTCCCTGGTGCTGAGCAGAGGATTTGGTCAATCAACCTGCAGCAGGTAAAGTGTAGAAAGCACAAAGCTGACTCAGGCCCACAGTCGTCATTCACTTTTTAACTACCTCTGAAATAATGAGGTCCAAAGCAGTCATATTTCCCACTTCTAGAAAAATATACAGGTCACAATTTGTAAATCTTTTGTTTAATTCATAACTATGATTAGCAGCATTTAAAAATCAACTTTATTGAGGTTTAATTTAACAGGCAATAAAATGTACCCATTTTCTGTGTATGGTCTAAGGAGTTTTGACAAATGCAATCACCCGCATAACCAACACCCAGTCAAGTATTTCCATCGTTCCATGAACTTCCCTCAAGATCCTTTGCTCCCAACCCTAACCCCCACATTCACATAACCATTGAACTACCTTCCATCCCTGCAGATTAGTTTTGCCTCTCTAGAATGTCATAGAAATAGAATCATGCAGTGTCCAGCTAATTTCGTTCCTTTGTGTCTGGCTTTCCTGCTCATTGTGTATTTCAGACGCCTGCTCCTTTTCCTCGATAAGGGATAACCCATTGTGTGTGTGACCCACAGTCTTCACCCAGCTACCTGCTGATGAATATCTAGGTTGTTTCCAGATCGAAGCTGTATAAATAAACCTTGTGAATATCTGTGGCCAAGACCATGTAGATCACGGCTTCATTCCCTTAAATAAATATCTAAGAGCAGAATTGCTGGGTTGTATAGTAAGTGTATGTTTAACTTTTTAAGAAAGAAACCATCTGTTTTTGATGACGTTGTACTATTTACATTCCTATTACTGTATGCAAGAGTTCCAGTTGGGACGTGGCCTCTGAGCAGGTCGGGACCACGGGGCGATTTGCACATTCCCACTTCCCTTCCTCTCCCACTGCATTCAAACACGTCACTTCAATCAAGGCAGACTGGGGATGGCCACACGGGCGGGATGTGGGGGGCAGTCTGTGAGAGTGTGTTCCCTGGGATCTGCTCTCAGAGCAGACAAGGTGGGTCTTAGGATGGCCAGTCTCTCTGGGGATCAGAGAGCTTTTGAGTAGCTCTGCCCCAGTGTGTGTGCGTGTGTATGTGTTCATGTGTGTATGTGCATGTGTGTCTTTGGGGAGTATAAACATAAGCCCAAGTAAGTTCATTTGAACATATTATTAAAAATATCCTGTAATCTTAGCACTTTGGGAGGGTGAGGTGGGCAGATCACAAGGTCAGGAGTTCGAGACCAGCCTGATCAACATGGTGAAACCCTGTCTCGACTAAAATACAAAAATAATAATTATAATAATAATAAGTGGGCACGGTGGCGCTCTCCTGTAATCCCAGCTACTCAGGAGGCTGAGGCAGGAGAATCACTTGAACCCAGGAGGCAGAGGTCACAGTGAGCCGAGATCCTGCCATTGCACTTCAGCCTGGGCGACAGAGTGAGACTCCGTTACACACAAAAAAAATACCAAAAATATCCATTTTGCTTAACGCTCTGCTTTTCCTATCTGAAACTGGCTGAGGCCCACTCAACTCCCCGCTCTTTGCTGGCTGACACTTTGTCAGTTGCAGTTCCCACTCGTGTCTAACGGGAAGCAGGGGAGCTGGTGATTAAGAATGAGAGCGTAAGATTTTGTTCCTCTACCTCGCTACTCATCTTAACTTGTCTCTGCCTCAGTTCTCTTAACTATAAAATGCAGATAGTAACACTACCTATTTCTCGATAATAAATATTATTTTCCCATTTGGTACATAGTAAAAGGTCGGTGATTTTTTTTTCCTCTTCATTGCTTTTATAACATATGCAGTATAAAATAACATATTCAGGGGTCTTGTATTTAAAACCTCTTTGAGGCTTGACTGTGAGTAAGGCACAATACTGAGTGTCTTACAGTCGCTCAGGAAGATACAAATTGTATAGCCACTGTAAGGAATAAAGTGATGAAAGACAGCAGGAAAATCCTGGGGGAGAGCTCCATCTCCACAGATACAGCTCCCCCTGGGGAAGCGGAGGCATGGCTTGTGGAGGCAGGGAGGACTATCTGTGCTGCATTTAGAGGACAGCCGCATGCTAGAGGCTGCCAGTGCTCCACAAATAGCACTTTTCACCGTGTTCAGGTCAAGTACACCTGCCAGGGCCTGCATCTGTACCTGAAGACTTCCCCACCTTAAGTGTGTGGCCATCTGAAAGTGCTGGGAATTAATTATCCACCCACACCACCCAGAGCAGCCCCCTCGTCACTACTGATGAGTATTTACACCCCCGCTCCATGGCTCTCAGACGTGATGACCCTGGCGTGTTTTGCAGTGTTTACCAGGGTTTCCACAGTGATGTCACCACCCCATCCCGCTACCACGGTTCCCCATGCTTCCCAGTGAACCACAGGATTGGGAGTCCTTGCCTCAGGCTCTGTTTTCGAGAGCTGGAGGGCAAAGAGTCCCAGACAAGATGGATACGGCAGCCACAATCCAGGTTGGCAGTAGTGAAGGCTTGAGTGCAGGCGGTGCCATGAGCTGGAGAGAGGGGACGGGTGAGCAGACAGTGGAGGAGGAGCCTGCAGCCTCAGGTGGCATGTGAGGAAGAGACCCTGGACAGCATTGAGGCTCACACAGGCCCACCAGGAGTGTGCGCTGGCCTACCCTGCCTGATACACTGCCCCAACCCGCAGCTCAGTCATGCACTCCACATGCATTTACTGAGCGCCACTGTCTGTCTAGATGCCTAGGGCATATCAGAGACCAAAAGACAAAAAACGTGCCCCGGTGGCAATTACATCCTAGTAAATAAATACAGATACTAAATAATCAATCGTAGTGTATAAATAGAAATCGTATACCATGGTGGAAGGTGATTGGGGTTTTGGAAAAACAGTAGAGCAGAGCAAGGATCGCTGGAAGGGCTGGAGAGAAGGCATAGCCTTATAGCCCACTAGGAGAAGACAGAAAGTGAGGAAGGAAAGTCAAGAGACATGGAAAATAGAACCATCTAAAATTGTTTCCAGAATAAGAGAGTCAAAACAATGACCAACAAGGTGTAATCGCAAGAATAAGAGAAGATTACTGAAGGCCAAACTGAGCAGTGGTTCTCCGAGCCCGGTTTCCTGGACCAGCAGCATCAGCAGAAATGCAGTCTTGGGCTCGACCCCAGATCAGCTGAGTCAGAAGCTCTGGGGGAGGGGTTCGGTTTTAGGGAGCCCTTTAGGGGGCTCCAGGGGGTCCAGACACATTCGTAGGTTCAAATATAGCTAGAAGGAAGCACCCCCTTCTTCTGGGAAGAGCTCACCTAGTGCAGGCGGGTCCAGAAAAGGACCGCACTTGTGACCTGAAGCAAAACCTCAGGACTCAACAGAGAACAAGAGAATCACCGAAGTACTTGGAGGAGAAAAGGGAGAGAAAAAGAAATGTCCTATGAAAGAAAACACATCATTTGACATCAGCCTTCTCCTCAGGAACAATGTATGCAAGAAAGCAAAGGCTGGGCATCTCCAGAGTTCTACAGGACAGTAGCTTAGAGCTTCACAATCTGTGTCTAGGTGAGACATCACGCAATGTGGGGAAGGGAAAGGCATTTCCAGTCATGCAAGTATACAGAAAACCTGCCTTAGATGACCTTCTCAGAAAAAGACACAAATCACAGCAGAGCACTCCCATGAGAACTGAATCCAACAGTACTGGGAATCACAGGTGAGGATGAGAAAAAAATCAAGGAAAACTCGCGGCATCCAAGTAGGTTTCGATTGTAAAAATGTAAAACGATCAAAAAATAAAACTCACATGCAATCCAGGGGGGCAGGGGTGTGGGAATGTGGGTAATTTTCGAGGAGAAGAATGGGAAATAACAGATTGCTGGGCATTTTGGGGGTTGGGGAGGAGATAGCTATTAATTAACATGAGACATTGATAGTAAGACATAGGTTTTAGTACGTGAGGTGAAAAAGTAAGACTGTTTGAAGAATACAAATAGTCTACATCAGTTCCAAACTATTAAGGGAAAAAAGGAAACAGAAAACTGAATTGATCCAATAATGGACGAGAGACAGAGACTACACATCCCGATGAGTCATTATAAATGGAACGTACAAAATAAGTCAGCACAAACTTATTAGTAACCTTAATGAATGTGAATCAATTGAATTCTCCCATTAAAAGACAAAGACTTTGATTGAATAAAGATAAATACATAAAGTGAAATCCAGCTTTGTTGTTTATAAGAAACAAACATGAAGGCTGAATTTAGGGGAAAAAAAATTTCATACTCATCAGATACAGCAGAATGAATCGGGTATATCAGTTATAAAGACATATAAAATATAATTTGAAGTGAAAAGTTTCAAAAGTTATATTTTCTATTGGTAAAGGATGAAATCTACCGAGTAGGAATCAGGCCCCTCACTACACAGCTGTAAATAGAAGACAGAACTGGTGGAAATCCGAGGAGAAGCTGAGGAAGCCCCAGCCATGGGGGATGAGGACCTGATGGAGGCTAGGGCATGAGGACTCGCAGTACGGAGGAGAAGGAAAGATGACAAGCGCGTGATGCCCCCGACACACACACGCTGGACGGGAGGCGGCAATTTCAACCATGAAGTAAAACATTTGGGACATAATCTCAGACCCTGGAGAAAGAAGGTTGAAGTCCCAATTATTTTCTTCCACCTCACAAATTTCATTACTTTCATGACACTTGAACACAGGAGGAGCCCAACAGAGAGAGGTCACAGGCTTGGCTTCAGGTCTTGTGATATGAACTATGTGGACAGGTGTAAGGCCAGCGGCATAGGCAAGCAGACTTCGCAGGAAGGTGACAAGAGGGTGCTGGGTCTTGCCAGGGCCAGAAGGACAGAGCGGCCCGGAATTCGTACAGGCACAGCCTGAGAAACTTGGCCCTTTCTTCTCAGACTTCAAGCCCAGCTTTGTGAGACCTGATCGTGACCTTCACCACCCCCAAGTTAGTCCTCTACCCGCTTTTGTGTTCTCTCTCTGTCTTCCCTCCCTCATCTCTTCCTTCTTTCCCATGTATTCATTCCGTCCCTCCCATTCATTCCGTTCCTCCCTCCCTCCCATCCTTCCATCCTATTCAGTTGACTTCTATGAACCAATTCTAACCACAAGAGAACATCAGCATCCAAGTCAATGATGACAAACCTCAAATAGAACCCAAGTACCAGAACTCAGAGAGGGACAACTGCTCACCGGGAAATCGGTGGTGTTTCCCTGGATTCTCAGGAGAGGGCCTGTGCCTGAGCTACACGCTGAGCGTCCTTAAGTCAGACACAGTTCCAGAAAAATGACTGCATTTGATCTATACCTTTTATTCTCTCTGCCTCTTTCTCCACTTTTTCACTGTTGAGCTGTCCATAATTTCCTCAGACAAGGGAAAGTTAGAGGTATTCAGAGGATCTGAAGGGTAAACCCATCAGTCGTTCTCTTTCTAAGCGCCTGTAATGCCACATATAATTCAGGGAAAGATTGAGTGTGACTTCTCTGGTTTTCAAGTTTACTATCCCTGTTCTCTGTATCTCCTCTTGCTGAATATACACAAGAGTCAGCTGAGAACTCAGTAGGCTCACTCGATGCATGTTCAGTCCCATGGAAGGTGCATGGTACGTGTCTGAGTCATTTTAATCTGCATTTTGTCTGATGATAGCAACACAAATGTACTCTGCATTGTGCAATAGATACGTGTGCAGATTAATGCAAATCATTTGATTGAGAAAGATTTACCTAGCATTTAAGAAATTTTAGTGAGACAGCAAAAGTCACCAAGAAAAGTAACCATCACAAGTTGGTGTTTTTTTTCATAGGCTTTTCCTAAATCAAGAAACACTGGCCTGGGGTGTTTCAGTATGAGACAGAAGGATGTTAGATCTGTGTGTGCTTGTGGGTGTGTGTCGGTGGCTTTGTGTGTTTGTGGATGCATGTCTCTGGGTTGTATGTGTGTGTGTGTGTGTATGTGTGTGTGTGTGTGTGTGTGTGTGTGTGTGTTGGGGGAGCAGCCATGGTTGTTCATACTGAGGAATAATTTCCAAATGTACGTTGTTAATGACTAGACTGCTAACGGAATCAGCTGCATTTAACCCTAATTGATGGATATTTACTGCAAGTGTTCTGTACCATTAGCATAACAGAACACTTTATCCTTCTTAAGCCCTGTGCTTTTGTCACAGCCTTTACCCAGTGCACAATCTTGAAAGCAAGCTGAATCAGAATTGACCACCATCTGCTGTTCCTGACTTGGAATCGCCGTGAGATTTGTGCAGCCAAACACCCACCGATCTGATCTGCCTGTCCAATTAGTTAAATAAACTGAAAGGGCTTTGCTGACAAAGTAGTGATAAATGCTCCGATGATAATTATAGAACGGTGTTTTCACATTGCATCCATTGGACATGTTTAATTCTGCGCCAGGCGTCTCTCATGTAATTTACAAGATGCAGGGAATTAAAGAGTGATGAGGGGGACATGGATGAGCAGACTTAGCTGCCATGGACACTAGGCACAGTGCAGCCCAGCCGCTGTGTTCCGTGTCCTCAAGGGCAGCATGCTGAGGGACAGGGCACACATTTGCTGAGACAATGAAGGAGGACAGAGCCCTGTGCCCCCTCTCGCCTCCAGCAGATGCAGGTACAGAAATTCAGCGACAAGTTACCTTCTTTTTAGCAACTTTTTGAAAAGGGAGATGAATAAATATAATGACCTTGAAAGCAAGTTCTGCCGGTTATTTTGAGTTGTCTTGAAATATATTAATACAAGTTCACAAACCATGTGTTTAAGAGTTTATTAAGATAGGCACATAACAGGAAGTTCAAAGGACAATGAAGCTGCTCCTTCCTAAAGGCTGACCCACGATGGCACTCAAAGCACCATTTTGTTAGAACTGGGAGGAAGAGCTCGGTCTCTGAGCCTTCCCTCCTTACAGTCTGAGAAACATGCACAGGATGAGGGTAAATCCTGCAGAGAAATCTTGTAATTCCAGAATGAGTCAAACAAATTTGAAATACACACATTTGAAAAGACTTACATTCTCATTTAGTGTTTGTGAAGTGATTACTGACATTTACGGTCACATCTGACATCACAGAGCGAGACTTATGCAAGGATCTAATTCAAGCTGATGCCAAATCTGCGCAAAGAACTCCAGCCCAGGGGAATAGAAGGAAAAATCTGCCTAAAAGAACTGCTTGCCACCTTGCAGATAAGAGCAACAGTGAAACAAAGGGATTCCAGAGCTTCTACCCAAAATAGAAGGGCATTATCTACAAGAACAGACCAAAACACAATTTATTTTTAATTAAGCCCTTCAGTGAGTATTTGTCTCAGGAATCTGGTATGACAATCGTGTCTTTGATTAATGAATATATGGAGAATTTGGATTATCAGCCTCTTTTTTTGGTTGAGAAAATGCACAAACCATATAGATTTAAGCTATGGGTTTTGCAGCCGAAGTAGAGACAGATGTTTTCAGGGATCGTATCTCAGATTCCCATGCTAAAGCTATTGTTCAACGTGATGGAAATATGTAGGGGGCATTAAACCATTTTGCAGCTGCTAGAAAGCCGTGTTTTCCTGTTTTCCTGATTTAGACAATGGAGAAGCTAAGAAGAGAAATAATAGCAAAGGGTTTCCTATGTTAGTTTTAAAAAGACTGTTATTTTTAATTCTTTTTTTTTGTCAAATGGCATTTCTGTTCTCCCAATTTTCACAGAAATATTTATAGGAATAAAGGTTGAAACAGAAGCATGTCATGATCATCTCTATCCATCGAAAGACTGCTCAGGGATAAGACGTTCAAACAATTGCCCATGATGAAGACGGAAAAGACAAAGCAACTTGAAGAGCAAAGAAATTCCTTTAAACTCAGTTTACCCTGAAAAACGGACATAATACATGCATATAAAGGTTCATGTCTTTATTTCACATTTTTGCCTGATCGCGGGGAAGATGACACGAGGCTGGGCCTCCCTGAAGTTTTTGCTCCTCTGCCATTGACTAACAGACAGGCCTCCAGGTGGCCTTGCAAGGCTGGCAGTGACCGCAGCCCACTTCCCCACGTCCTTAACCAGAGCCTCATGCAGTTCTTCCCCACATTACCCAGACATAACACGGTAGCGTGACTCATGGATGTATTGCACCGCGATGCTATGGCACTGCTGATGATGCTTAGATGTGTGGGCCACGGAAGGCAGAGACCAGATGTGGCCGGTTTTGCCTGGAAACCAAGCTGTTGAGCAGGAATGGAGTCCCTCTACAGAGGATGCTCACCAAATTGCTCCTAAAGCGTTGTGGATAACGGTCCTGCCCTGGTTTTTCTGTGTTCCTCAGATTATCTGTGGGAATTGTCCTCTTGCGTCACCCTTCCCAAACAAGGAATAAGAAAGAAAAGGGCAGTGATGGCACCTGAAATTCAGGAATGAGTGGGCACGGTGAGCTGTGTGTGTGAGACGTTTTCTTTACGTCATCTGCTTTGAGAGGTGGGATGAGGGGAGGGAGAGTTTGTCCTGAATATATTCAATTTTTCCAAGAGTCTCCCAGAATTATTGAGCTATTTGGCAACAAATCTTCATTGTCTTATTTTCCATCTTCAGGTAAAAACTTCTACCAGTCCCCACGGCCCTGGCTTGTTCTGTGCTGAACAGGTCACTGGGGCAGAAACACTGTGTCTAGTGAGGATTTAGCAGGTAGCAGGGCACACCTCTCCCCATACTGTGACCCCTGGATTCCCTGCTGTGCCATGACTGAGCAAGCGGGGGTCCCTCTGGATAAAGACAGTTTGTCAATGGCCCCTTGGCCAATGGGCATTTGTTTACCCACTGCTGTGGCCCCCGAGATCCTCAAAACAAGAATTCCCATGCCTCAAAGTGACAGCAGAAATAAACAGGAGAATAAAGCACAGGTTTGAAGCCAGTGGTTTCCATCAGACCCACTTCCTAAGCTGTTTGGGTGGGCTGCTGGCTCTCCCCAAGCAGTGGGAGTGGTGTGCAAGAGAAAGCGCCACCTAGGAGAGGGACCCAGCCCTGCCAGAGCACCTTTTAAGGAAGTGGACTCTTTGTCACCCATTTCTCCCCTTGTGGGTTCCACAGAGGGGATCCATGCCCTCCCTGCTGTTGAGAACGGGGCTGCATGTTGCCACCTACAGAAAAATTCAGAGACCAGAAGGTGGTGCTGGGATGTGAGAGCAATCAGAACACTGTGAGAACAGCAGGGCTTGTAGTGACCTCAGCGAATTCAAGGACCCCAGGATTCACACACAGACTGTGTTGGGGCTCTGAGAAGCCGAGGACAGGAATGCCTCCTTCACCCCAAAGAATAAGGGCAAGGATTTTCAAGGCCCAGAGGGAAAGGTGTTGCATTTGCATTTATCTCAGGGTTGATGTTGGTCAGCAGCGTATCCCGCAGTGTCTTCAGAATCCTATGAATGGCCAGACAGCTGCTCTCCATGCCACAGACTGCCCAGCTCCACAGATCACCTAGAGTTCTGTGGCCAAGGAAGTGTTGCCAAATGGACATAGCCTTTGTCTCCCTTAAGTGCTAAACACCAGAATTCCAACTGAAAACCGAAGACCATGAGATGACTTTAAAAAGAAGTTCCAAGCGCCCCACTGAGCCCCACAAAACCTCCATCTTTGCTTTCACCTCCCCTGCCCATTGAGTTTTCCATTAAAAAAAAATCTGAACCGGCCTGGCACGGTGGCTCACGCCTGTAATCCCAGCACTTTGGAAGGCAGAGGCAGGTCGATCATGAGGTCAGGTGTTCAAGACCAACCTGGCCAAGATGGTGCAACACTGTCTCTACTAAAAATATAAAAATTAGCTGGGTGTAGTGGCGGGCGCCTGTAATCCCAGCTACTTGGGAAGCCGAGGCAGAGAACTGCTTGAACCTGGGAGGCAGAGGTTGCAGTGAGCTGAGATCGCGCCACTGCACTCCAGCCTGGGGGGACAGAGTGAGACTCTCTCAAAAAAAGAAAAATCTGAACCATAGCATCTATATTTCAAAACTGGCAAGAGTATTAACTTGAAGGTGCTGCACTTGCTGGCTCTTTAACTGCTCCAGGGTGCCACCTCCGAGACCGATGCTTTGCTAAGGCAAAACCAGAAACAAGGAGGCACCCTTTCTCTGAGGCTTTGGGGCCTTGGAGGAAGACACATTTCCTCTGCCTGTTCTCCTGCACAGTGGCAGCAAAAAGCCCACAGGCAACGTGAGGCCCCCCCTAGAGATACTCAGGTAACTTCTAGTGACTCTGACCATCGGTGACTCCCAGGGCTGCGTTCCAGTGCCCCAGGCAGAATGGTGCCATGAGAGAGAGAGAGAGAGAGAGAGAGAGGAGAGAGAGAGCGCGCACTATGGACCACATTATCATAAGGAGAAACCTTTGCAAGTGTACCCTTTAAAATGAGGATTTAAATGTAAATGGCTTTGAGCAGGTTTTGCTGACAAAAAAGATTTTAGTTAGCCCTCTTTTTCCCTCCTCCTTCACTCCCCACTTCCATTTTTAAGGAAAAGAGAGACACAGAACAAACGTTCCTTAAGCAATCTGCCTGACTAGCCCCCTAGTTGGTGTGCGCCCCACCCACACTTCGGGATTTAAAATCTCAGGATGCTGCATCAACTGTGAACTATAAACTGTGCTAACATGCTTTTAAAAGGACAGCCTTCAAGCAGAGTGCATCATCTCCCGTTCACACATCCTTTAGGAAACAGTCCGATGGCAGGTTCTGCAGGGCTTCCTCCGTCTGTGCTCAGAGCACTGGCATTCCCGGCAGGACGAAGTGGAGGCAGGGCCACACGCAGGGCGTCTGGGGCCTCCCCGGGCTGAAAGATGAGCTGTTCTTGATTTTGTTTGCTTGTCAGTGTTAATCACATCCACAGTCAAGTGTGTGGCAACCTCAGTATATTTAGATGAATGAATTCAAGTATCTGTGAACAAATCCCTGCCCGCTCTCACCCAGCCCTGTAGATGATGTGACTTCACAAACACCTGTAACTCACTTCAAGCAAGTTTTCTCATACTTTTCACACTTCCTTTGCAAATAAACCCAAGACTACCAGAAATGGAAGAACTAGGGAGGCACTTCCGGCCTCCTGGTGACCTAAGCGGTTAATTTCACTCCTGGCCATTCTGGGGGACGTCAACAAGATCACATTCAGCAAGACTCGTGCTGGGGAAATGCAGGAATGCAAATGTAAAGAAATGTTTCCAGTCCTGAACATCTTCCCTTTGACCAAAAAACCAGAGCTTCTCATCTAACTGAATAATTAATTGACTTAGTTTTCATCCCAGGAAGAGAAACAAATCATTTCAATCCTAATCAGCACGAGTAGCCTACCTTTTCCTCTTAGGTCCAAGTGAGCAGAGAAGCTGTTCAGGGGAGCCCCTAGCCCTGGCCTCCTCACACCCTGATCCGGAATCTATCACACTGGAATTTGAAAAGGGAGAAGTAAGAATCATTACAGAGTCACAAAATCTCCACCGTGGCATGCCAGCACACAGCTTCCACTTCAGGAGCACCACACATGCGTAGAAAATACCTGCATGTTCCGGGGCCTTTAAGGAGCAGGCTTACAATTGTTTGCTAAGATTCCAGTCCAGTCTTTCAGAAAGATGTGGGTCCCCCTTGGGATGGGGAGTTCAAAGCTCTGAGGACGGTGGCCGATGACTCTACTGTCTCTGGGGCCACCTCACTTTCAGCAGTCTGTCCCAGGTGTCGGACTATGAAAAACAAAAGAGGCAGTGTTGGACGCCACAGCGCCACTGCCACCTGTGCGTCTGGAGCTTGGGAGAGAGCCCCACGAGCAGCCCTGCACAGACGGGCAGCGTGCGCTGCTAAGGGGGCCCTCGTGCCTGGCGTGGGGAGAGGTTGGGGGCCGGCTGCCGGGATCGGGGTGTTTCTGCCCGCAGGGAACCTGTGCCTGCTCCTGCTGCCACCTCTTTGTACTGCAGTCGGTGCCCCATACCTGCCCGTCCCCTCCCCTGGTCGCTCAGGGCCCCCTTTACCTGTACTCGTTCTCCGTGGCCCTGCCCTCTGCTCGCTCTGGAACCCAGGAGTACCTGTCTGCCGCATTCTGGGGCTTCTCCTCCTTCTCCTCCCTCTTCGCTCTCCGCTTGCGATAGACCAGCAGCCCCAGAGCCAGGGCCAGCAGGAGGAGGATGGCCACCACGGTGCCCAGGATGTAGAACAAAAGCAGCTTTTGCCCGTCAGTGCCATCGTCGTTTTGTTTGGCGACGGAGGAGTCCCCACCTGCAGGCTCCTGGGGGCCAGAGGCGGCCGTGATGTGATGGATGCTGGGCTCCTTCCAGACTCCTGGGGACCCACTAGGGGCCAGCATTTCGAGTGGGTCAGTGGTGACTGGGGCATCAGGTGAGAGCGAAAGTCTCCTTGTGGTGGGTGTGGCCCTGGGGGTGCCCTCGGGGCCCCTCGTGGGACTGGCTGTTGCAGCGGGGGCCACAGTGCTCCCCTCTTTCTTTCCTTTGTACTCCTCCTCAGGGGGCCCAGATGGTGGTCCCAGAGACACAAGCCCCATGGTGCAGGAGACCCCATTTGGGGCCAGCTCCCAGCCTGTCAGGCAGCCACAGCGGAAGGACCCTTGTGTGTTGAAGCACAAGCTGTCACAGGGGGACTCCCCGGGGCCTGCGCACTCGTCCACGTCCTGGCACTGAGTGCCGTCCTCCTCAGCCAGAACGTAGCCGTCCTGGCAGGAGCAGTAGAATGAGCCGTCTGTGTTGGTGCAGCCCTGGGCGCAGGGCGAGGGGTCCAGGGCACACTCATCCACATCCCGACAGGCACCCTCTCCGAGACCGCCCGGCTCGTAACCAACCCAGCATTCGCAGCGGAAGCCCCCAGGGGTGTTGACACACTCCTGGGCACAGGGGGAGTCCTGGCATTCATCCACATCCACACAGCCCAGCTGACTTGCATCCAGCTGGTAGCCCTGGGGACAGTGGCATGTGTAGTTTTTCCCATGGGACCCCTGGATGCATGTGGCCCCCCCACGGCATGGGCTGGAGCTGCAAGGGTTTCGGGAGGCACAGGTCACCAGGTCGTCCAGCAGCCGGAACCCTGGCCGGCAGCCGCAAAGGAAGGAGCCGTCCCCTCCTTCAAAGCAGTCCTGGTGGCAGCCCCCATTGTTGAAGTTGCAGCCATACTTGGGGCTGACACAGAGGGGGCCCGAGCTGCCCCAGTCGAACACATCAGGGGCCTTCTCCTTGCACAGGAAATAATGACTCTGACTCTTGTCCTGGTCCCCATCCCCACAGGCCACATTGGCCACAGAGGCAAAGGGCACAGCCTCCAAGGAGGAACTGGTGGTCTGGAAGGGGGTGGTATAGGTCACCTGGCCTGGGCCCCCCAGGGCCAGGGGCCGGCACATGCCTTTGAAGCTGAACTTGCACACGAAGCCCTCAATGTTATTTCCAGGGGAGTCTGAGCTCCCACAGGGGCCTTCGGACCACCTGGGGAGGTGGCTGGAAAGGAGAGGCTGGGACAGGTCCAGCAGCAGAGACACACAGCGCTTGGAAATGCACGAGTTGCGGAGCTCCTTGTACCAGTTAGCGTAAGGCGTGTCCTCCCCGCCGCCCACCCAGCTGAAGCCCTTCAGCGGCAGGCTGGGGTCCAGGCACTTGCCCTTCTCTCGCTGGAGCCCAATCCAGAACTTGCCCATCCTCGCCGTCAGGTTTGCCTCCAGCCTCAGGAGCTGGGCCAGGGCTCGCTGGACGTGCTGAGCCTCCTCCTCGCTCTTCACAGTGGCCAGGTTGCCCCCATTCTGGCTGCAGTTGTTCTGGGCCTCAGCGGCGCTCAGCTTGCCCCAGTGGGCCGTGTAGCAGGCCATCCCCGTGCAGACCACCGCCTCCGTGTCACCTCCCGTTCCAGCCCCTGGCTGGCCCAGGAGTAGCAGCAGCAGCAGGCCGGTGAAGGTGCCCGTCCAGGTCTCCATGTGCCCTTCAGCGGGAGGCGAGAAGCCCAGCAGGGACAGCGGGGACAGGAGCTTCTATCTGGGCTCCCAGCTGGGCCCTGAGGGGAGCTGAGGGGTGAGCTGCAGCCACTCTGGCCCAGAGAAGGACACAAAGGCTGCCGGCTTTCCACGTCCCCCTGACCCAAGGCGTATCCTGTGCTGTTGCACTTCTTATTTCTCACCGGATGCTGGGGCTTCCTGCAATGAATAGGTCTCTGACTCCTGCTGCCTTCATCACGGTGCTGTTGTTCATAAAAGGAGCCAGGCGGCTCTGCCGGGTCCCTGGCTCAGCACTGTGGAAACTCAGCAATGGGTGGGGGGTAGGGGAAGACGTTACAGCTCCGACATCCCGCCGGCTTGATTTTGGCTCCATTCTCTTTCTCGTGGCATGAGGAGCCTCAGTGGTATGCCACGGAGTGCGCAGAAACTTTGGGGGCTAGAAACTCAAGGAAGCTTCCTTAGTAACCCGTAATAAAATTCTACTTTGGTTTGCAAACAACCAAAAGAGAAAAAAAAATTCTGAGACTTAAGACACAAGGCGATGGATGGTTATAATTTTCAGCCTTTTTTAGAAGTGAAGCAAACTGGACTTTCCTTTTGTCTATCCCATGTCCTCTGTTGGCTTTGGGAGTCTTTTTTCTTTAATCTCCCCATCGTGAACTTTAAATAGACAGGCATTTTTTTAAATAGGAGCCGGGTCATGGGAACGTCTGGGTTTTCAACATAATGCCAAGCTCCTCGAGAATGTGAATCCAAATTGGATGAAATTTGGCAGTTTAGGGGGTTTCACAATGGAAATATTGCATTGTGAGGTGGCAGGGTCACAAAAAGCATCAGAAAGAAAATGAAAATGGGTCTGGCCTCATGGCGCAGGGCTCGCAGGCTCACTTTCCCCGGCTCAGGATTCCCAGCAAGGGCCGGAAGTCTGGGCAGGGAGTGGGTGTCGAGGTCCGGGCAGGCCCTCCCACGACACCGCCACTCGGCAAAAGCCTTGGAATCACAGGGTGCTTTTCCTGCAGCCACACACCTTTGCTCATTGGTTGGAGTCCCCCGGGAGGGGATCCTGAGACAAGGATTTGGGGAGACTAGTTTATTTGGGAGGCAAAGTGAAATAGACAAGGAGGATACCAACCCACGGCGACTTGCTGAGAAAGAGACTCTGGGCTGCTGCAGGGGCTGGTGCCAGACATTCTGGGGGCCCGAAACACCTCAGCACCATCCCAGTTGAGGGAGGGGCTTGGCTGTTCTCCAAGTCCCCTGTCATTGTCAGCAGACTATATCTCTCACTTTGAGGGATTGGCTGTAAATTCTAGCCCTGCCCAGTGACCCTTCTCACACAAAACTTGTTTCTATGGACAGACAGACTTGTGGCTCTCTTCTGACCCGTGTCCAGTTTATTCCTATCCAGACAGCCACTCCCTAGCAGGGCCCAGACAAGAGGAGAGTTGGGTTGGGGTGTGAGTCAGGGGAGACACAGGAGGCAGCACAAGAAGACGCAGGAAGCAACAGAAGCACCGTGTCACTTACAGATCCCAGGGAGAGGGCAGCGCGCCACATGGGCCAGCGGAGAGAGGGGCGCTGCCCAGATCATGCACATTCACCTGGAGTGGGGTGAAGGGAGAGAGAGGGACCTGAGACCTAAGCCTTTATTGGGGTCCAGGGCGTTTCCCAAGCAGGTTTCCCATGCGTGGGGTCCCTGTGGCTGAGAGGTGGGCATGGAGGCATGTCTGGGAAGTCCCTGTGGGGTGTGGGGTCAGTGCAGCCATCCAGTGGGCTGTATCTTCCTGTCCCACAGGGAGGTGGTCAACAGGGGCGGGTGTACAAGGCAGATATCTGTGTCAGCCACATTGAGGAACCGGGAGTGGGTGTAGCCCTGGACACCATGTCAAGGGTGACAAAGCCCTGCTTCTGGTGGGAGAAGGTCCAAATTGATTCAGAATGGAGGCTGAGACAACGTGCAGTTATAAGAATTCACTACACAGCAGCAACTCTTTGGTGCTCTGCACTGACCGTGAGGGCCCCAGGGGAAGCCCCACGGTGGAGAACACAGGGAATGCCTGTTAGTCCGGCACCAATTCCCACCACAGTGGCCTCCATGGAGATGTTGGGTGTCCCGGGTGCTAGGGGCTTGCTGGCTCCCCAAAGGACGAGGGGCCATCTCCAACTCCAGCTGGAGACCTTCCTAAGACTGTGCCTTAGGTCTTTGCATTTTAGCAAAGATATTTGAGACACTCTGAGCACTCTCCATAGAAGCCACTGGACCCTCCCTGTGCTCCCTCACCCATTCATCTGTCCGTCCATCCACCATCTCACATCTGTTGATTAAGACCCTGCTGTGCACTGAATGAGGCACTGGAATCCAGGAAGGGATCCCTGCGTCCGTGATCCTTGAGGCCTGTTAGAGTGGACAACTATGAACAAGTCATGGCACTGACGGCTTTATCGCAGGCAGCACGGGGGAGGCGGGGAGTAGCATCCTGGTTGGGGGATGGGCAGTCAGGAGCGGCTCCTCTGGGGAAGACAGGCAGTAAACCCAGAAGCTAAAGAAGTAGCAGCTCAGAGGTGGAGTGGCATTGGGATGGGGCATCAGCATGTAGGAAGCCCTGTGGACAGGGAGTGAGTTAAGGGCAGGGAAACCGAAGCCCAGGCAGTAGGAGAGAGGATGCAGGGGAAGGTGGAACCCTGTGAACCCCAGGAATGAAGGCTTTGGGTTTTGTCCCAAAATCCACTGGGAAACACCGAGGGCTGGCGTGAGGGCTTGTCCCCAAAGGACAAGGGGAATGGTCACTGGATCATGTGGAAGGGGAGTGGTCATCGGACCCAAGCAGTGGTGGTGGTCATGGGGTGGCCTCAGCAGGTGACTGCAGGTTTCCAGGCCAGATGACAGCCACCTGGACTGAGCTGGCCTCCAGATTAGAGACGGAAGATTGAAGAGCCATGGAGGGTCCAGGTCCGAAGTTCTCTGTGCTGGGGTGGAGTGGGGTGAAAGAGTACTGGGGTGAGTGGAAGGGCACTGAGGAGGTGGAAGGGCCATGGGATGGGTGGAAGGGCACTGGGAGGTGGAAGGGCGCTGGGGTGGGTGGAAGGGTGCTGGGGTGGGTGGAAGGGCACTGGGGAGGTGGAAGGGCACTAGGATGGGTGGAAGGGCACTAGGATGGGTGGAAGAGCACTGGGGAGGTGGAAGGGGACTAGAGTGGGTGGAAGGGCACTAGGGTGGGTGGAAGGGCACTAGGGTGGATGGAAGGGCACTGGGGAGGTGGAACGGCACTGGGGTGGGTGGAAGGGCACTAGGGTGGGTGGAAGGGCACTAGGGTGGGTGGAAGGGCACTAGGGTGGGTGGAAGGGCACTGGGGAGGTGGAAGGGCACTAGGGTGGGTGGAAGGGCACTGGGGAGGTGGAACGGCACTGGGGTGGGTGGAAGGACACTAGGATGGGTAGAAGGGCACTAGGATGGGTGGAAGGGGACTAGGGTGGATGGAAGGGCACTAGGGTGGGTGGAAGGGCACTAGGGTGGATGGAAGGGCACTGGGGAGGTGGAAGGGCACTAGGGTGGGTGGAAGGGGACTAGAGTGGGTGGAAGGGCACTAGGGTGGGTGGAAGGGCACTAGGGTGGATGGAAGGGCACTGGGGAGGTGGAACGGCACTGGGGTGGGTGGAAGGGCACTAGGGTGGGTGGAAGGGCACTAGGGTGGGTGGAAGGGCACTGGGGAGGTGGAAGGGCACTAGGGTGGGTGGAAGGGCACTGGGGTGGGTGGAAGGACACTAGGATGGGTAGAAGGGCACTAGGATGGGTGGAAGAGCACTGGGGAGGTGGAAGGGCACTAGGGTGGGTGGAAGGGCACTGGGGAGGTGGAAGGGCACTAGGGTGGGTGGAAGGGCACTAGGGTGGGTGGAAGGGCACTAGGATGGGTGGAAGAGCACTAGGGTGGGTGGAAGAGCACTGGGGAGGTGGAAGGGCACTAGGGTGGGTGCAAGGGCACTAGGGTGGGTGGAAGGGCACTAGGGTGGGTGGAAGGGCACTGGGGAGGTGGAAGGGCACTAGGGTGGGTGGAAGGGCACTGGGGAGGTGGAACGGCACTGGGGTGGGTGGAAGGACACTAGGATGGGTGGAAGGGCACTGGGGAGGTGGAAGGGCACTAGGATGGGTGGAAGAGCACTGGGGAGGTGGAAGGGCACTAGGGTGGGTGGAAGGGCACTAGGGTGGGTGGAAGGGCACTAGGATGGGTGGAAGGGCACTGGGGAGGTGGAAGGGCACTGGGGAGGTGGAAGGGCACTGGGGTGGGTGGAAGGGCACTGGAGTGGATGGAAGGGCACTGGAGAGGTGGAAGGGCACTGCAGAGGTGGAAGGGCACTAGGATGGGTGAAAGGGCACTGGGGAGGTGGAAGGGCACTAGGATGGGTGGAAGGGCACTGGGAAGGTGGAAGGGCACTAGGGTGGGTAGAAGGGCACTGGGGTGGGTGGAATGCACTAGGGTGGGTGGAAGGGCACTGGGGAGGTGGAAGGGCACTAGGGTGGGTAGAAGGGCACTGGGGAGGTGGAAGGGCACTAGGGTGGGTGCAAGGGCACTAGGATGGGTGGAAGGGCACTGGGGTGGATGGAAGGGCACTGGGGTGGGTGGAAGGGCACTGGGGAGGTGGAAGGGCACTGGGGTGGGTGGAAGGGCACTGGGGAGGTGGAAGGGCACTGGGGAAGTGGAAGGGCACTGGGGAAGTGGAAGGGCACTGGGGTGGGTGGAAGGGCACTGGGGAGGTGGAAGGGCACTGGGGAAGTGGAAGGGCACTGGGGAAGTGGAAGGGCACTGGGGGGGGTGGAAGGGCACTGGGGAGGTGGAAGGGCAGTAGGATGGGTGGAAGGGCACTGGGGAGGTGGAAGGGCACTAGGGTGGGTGGAAGGGCACTGGGGAGGTGGAAGGGCACTGGGGAAGTGGAAGGGCACTGGGGAAGTGGAAGGGCACTGGGGGGGGTGGAAGGGCACTGGGGAGGTGGAAGGGCAGTAGGATGGGTGGAAGGGCACTGGGGAGGTGGAAGGGCACTAGGATGGGTGGAAGGGCACTGGGGAGGTGGAAGGGCACTGGGGTTGGTGGAAGGGCACTGGGGAGGTGGAAGGGCACTAGGGTGGGTGGAAGGGCACTGGGGAGGTGGAAGGGCACTGGGGTGGGTGGAAGGGCACTGGGGAGGTGGAAGGGCACTGGGGAGGTGGAAGGGCACTAGGATGGGTGGAAGAGCACTGGGGAGGTGGAAGGGCACTAGGGTGGGTGGAAGGGCACTGGGGAGGTGGAAGGGCACTGGGGTGGGTGGAAGGGCACTGGGGAGGTGGAAGGGCACTGGGGTGGGTGGAAGGGCACTGGGGAGGTGGAAGGGCACTGGGGAGGTGGAAGGGCACTGGGGTGGGTGGAAGGGCACTGGAGTGGATGGAAGGGCACTGGAGAGGTGGAAGGGCACTGCAGAGGTGGAAGGGCACTAGGATGGGTGAAAGGGCACTGGGGAGGTGGAAGGGCACTAGGGTGGGTGGAAGGGCACTGGGGAGGTGGAAGGGCACTAGGGTGGGTAGAAGGGCACTGGGGTGGATGGAAGGGCACTAGGGTGGGTGGAAGGGCACTGGGGAGGTGGAAGGGCACTGGGTAGGTGGAAGGGCACTGGGGAGGTTGAAGGGCACTGGGGAGGTGGAAGGGCACTGGAGTGGGTGGAAGAGCACTGGGGAGGTGGAAGGGCACTGGGGAGGTGGAAGGGCACTGGGGTGGGTGGAAGGGCACTGGGGTGGGTGTAAGGGCACTGGAGTGGATGGAAGGGCACTGGGGAGGTGAAAGGCACTGGGGAGGTGGAAGGGCACTAGGATGGGTGAAAGGGCACTTGGGAGGTGGAAGGGCACTAGGGTGGGTGGAAGGGCACTAGGGTGGGTGGAAGGGCACTGGGGAGGTGGAAGGGCACTGGGGAGGTGGAAGGGCACTGGGGAGGTGGAAGGGCACTAGGATGGGTGGAAGGGCACTGGGGTGGGTGGAAGGGCACTAGGGTGGGTGGAAGGGCACTGGGGAGGTGGAAGGGCACTAGGGTGGATAGAAGGTCACTGGGGTGGGTGGAAGGGCACTAGGGTGGGTGGAAGGGCACTGGGGAGGTGGAAGGGCACTGGGGAGGTAGAAGGGCACTGGGGAGGTGGAAGGGCACTGGAGTGGGTGGAAGGGCACTGCGGAGGTGGAAGGGCACTGGGGAGGTTGAAGGGCCCTGGGGTGGATGGAAGGGCACTGGGGTGGGTGGAAGGGCACTGGGGTGGGTGGAAGAGTACTGGGGTGGGTGGAAGGGCACTGGGGAAGTGGAAGGGCACTGGGGCGGTGGAAGGGCACTGGGGCGGTGGAAGGGCACTGGAGTGGGTGGAAGGGCACTGGGGAGGTGGAAGGGCACTGGGGAGGTGGAAGGGCACTAGGATGGGTGGAAGGGCACTGGGAAGGTGGAAGGGCACTAGGGTGGGTAGAAGGGCACTGGGGTGCGTGGAAGGGCACTAGGGTGGGTGGAAGGGCACTGGGGAGGTGGAAGGGCACTAGGGTGGGTAGAAGGTCACTGGGGAGGTGGAAGGGCACTGGGGAGGTGGAAGGGCACTGGGGAGGTGGACGGGCACTAGGGTGGGTGGAAGGGCACTGGGGAGGTGGAAGGGCACTGGGGAGGTTGAAGGGCCCTGGGGTGGATGGAAGGGCACTGGGGTGGGTGGAAGGGCACTGGGGTGGGTGGAAGAGTACTGGGGTGGGTGGAAGGGCACTGGGGAGGTGGAAGGGCACTGGGGAGGTGGAAGGGCACTGGAGTGGATGGAATGGCACTGGGGTGGGTGGAAGGGCACTGGGGTGGGTGGAAGGGCACTGGGGAGGTGGAAGGGCCTGGGGTGGATGGAAGGGCACTGGGTTGGGTGGAAGGGTACTGGGGTGGGTGGAAGGCACTGGACATGCAGAAGGAATGCATGGCTACTGTTTGTGCTGCCGGGAGCTGGGGTCCAGGATGACTGTGTCCGCTGGAGCTGCCTGGTTCTGAGAACGCAGGGACTGCCTCTTGAGGGTCAGAGTCTCCCACACCCCCTGTCCTCGTGACCTGCCTCCTCAGGAAGCCGAGTGTGCCACCAGAGCTGGGTAAGTAGCCAGGTGTGAGGGGTCCAGGGAAGGCTGGTATCCCTGGCTCCCAGCCGATGTAGCTGGCCATGCATTTGGGCTTGCCAAAGGTCAGTCTTGTTCTCTGCCTGGGAGAAACTGCATTTCTCAGGGTCTGTTTACAAGCAGGTAACTTCTTAACACTCTGTAAAATCAATCCTGCAGCCTTGGCATTCACTCATAGCAGGAAGCCTTTCTCATGGTCTAGGCCCCTGTTTGGGCAGCTCAGAGGTAGATTCCCCGGTTAACTTGTGATCTGCAGCATTCTCTCAGCATTCTACCTGGTGCTTAAGCGTACGGGCTAAATGAGTGACTCGCAGGATGTTAGCCACTCTGATCTCCAGATCTTTGCCAAGATAGCTTCTTTAGCTGTGAGTTCTTCATCCTCTGTGTGGAAACTTTCAAACCAGTTACTCTCCGCTTAGCCAAGTGATGACATCTTAAAGAAGAAAATGAACCAGCAAGACATATACTCCGTTTTTCATTCATTAACCTTGGAAGTATTTGCAAAGCACCAACAGTGAGAAAGGCCATGTAAAATGCAGAAACTGCCCTGCCCTGGGAGTCTTGGATTTTACTTAGTAACTTGGTTAACTCAGCCCCAGCTTCTCATCTATAAATGCAGAGGTGGGAACAGGGCCTCTGGAAACTTTCCTGCTCTAACAGGAATAAAAGTGAAATCATGCTTAACTTTCCCCTCTGGAATTAGGGAGAAAGCAGGTGGGAAGAGAGTGGACACTGAGAGCCCTTCTGAGCCCTCAACGTTCCGCACATCTAAGCAAGTCTCTGTCTAAGCTGCACATGCAGTTTCATCCCAAGTTGACCCACTGGCTCCCAAGACACAGGGCAAGTTTCCCATTCCTCATCCCCCACATCTGACTTCCGTTCTGTCCCTTCACGCTTTGGTGGCTACCTGCTGGGCTCAGGTGGGTTAATTCACCTGGGACAGTTGCAGCCGAGTTCTCTAGCTCCACCCCCACACCCGTGTGTCTGCTCTCACCTATAGGGGTTGCTCCTTCGAGGTGGTGCAGGGGATTCGCAGAGGCTGAAGGCATGATGCTTGAGCCCCGGGATGGGGAGAAAGAGCTCTCTTTTCCTGGGAGAGATTTGGTGGAGTTTTACAAAGAATTTAAGATAGTCTTAATGCAAACTTTGAGGGAATTCTGGACCTCACATACTAAATTCCCCATGGATGGTGATTCAGCCCGTTTTATTTAGAGAGCAGATTATACCAAACCTCTCCAAGGACTGATCCTTAAACAGCCAGAATCAGCAGAAGGAGATGGAAAAAGATTTCCTCCGCGGATCTTTGGATGGAAGCCCTTTAGGTGTTCTAGAACCATGGCGAGCCTAACAGCATGGCATGCACGCTGAGCAAAAGGCTCCACATCATCTGTGTGTACTCTGCAGTCTTTTTTTTTTCTTTTTTGAGATGGAGTTTTGCTCTCATTACCCAGGCTGGAGTGCAATGGCGCGATCTCGGCTCACCGCAACCTCCGCCTCCTGGGTTCAGGCAATTCTCCTGCCTCAGCCTCCTGAGTAGCTGGGATTACAGGCACGCACCACCATGCCCAGCTAATTTTTTTGTATTAGTAGAGACGGGGTTTCACCATGTTGACCAGGATGGTCTCGATCTCTTGACCTCGTGATCCACCCGCCTCGGCCTCCCAAAGTGCTGGGATTACAGGCTTGAGCCACCGCGCCCGGCTACTCTGCAGTCTTAATGAGGACTCTGAGCTCTCTTTTTAAATTGCCTTAAAAATTTACTTCACATGATGCTGGAATGGAATGTTCTGATCTCAAATATGGGGACAGTTTAATCTCAATTATTTGAGAGCAGACTAATTGGTTTGTGGAACATTCAGGCATCTGGCCTCTCTTTTCCTTTTTTTTCTTAACTAAAAATTAAATTAAAAATGGAAACAAAGCACACTGCATATTTGCTGGCACAATACAGTACACCGCAGACTCACAATGAGTAACAACGTCACAGAGAGGGTGCAGGGAATGAAACAGAACTGGAGGCACTGTGACCTGTCGTTCTAAGGGACCAGTTAGGAAGGTCGTGTTCAAAGTTTAAAACAGAAACAGAGTGAAAACTGTGAGACCTGATATTTTGTTGGTCAGTACAAATTTTAGTTCATACATGAAGGTGCTTAACAGAATTTGAAAACCATTTTTTCTAAAATTGAAAATTGTCCTCTATTAATCATTTGCTTTAAAACTTAAAACACTAGGGAAATCACTAATATTGATTTGACATGATGATTTCTGAAAGTCACTTTGTTGTACAGAGGGGAGGGATGCTACAAGGTGTAAGGTCGGTGCCTCCTTGGGAGCCGAGTGGACACGCCCCCCCCTTTCTCTCTGCGCCTAAAAACTACATCATCATACTGAGCGCATTGCTCAGCATTTGCCCTCTCCACGCGGACTCCCCCTTTCCCATTCCCGCATTCCAATCTCAGCCCCGCACCCGCCAGAAATTTTGAAAGAGCCCGCCAAGAACCTGCCCTATAGTAGCCCCCCGTACGTTCTCGGCCAGCCCCTCGTCGGTGCTCACTCCCTTTATACCCAATGGAAATGCCCCCGCTTTGTTCACCTACCCGTCTCCAGTCTTTTAATAACCAATAGAACTACCTAGTCAATCAGCTACCTCTATTCCCTATAAAACCCCGCGCCGCAAGAAGAGAAGCGCGACTTCTCTGGCCCCTTCCCGGACCACAGAACCTCGCCCAGGAGCCGAATAAATTGGCTTTTAATTTCCTCACTCCGGTCTCTGTTTCCTCATTGAACTCGACGAGAAGTCTAACACAAGGCTCGCCCCGGGCACAAAGACGCCGGGATTTCTGCAGGCGAAGCCAGTCAAGGACACCTGTCTCTCATGGGCCAACCATCTGTCTTGCATTGAGAGGGATAGAGGTTGGGGACAGTGGCTCATGCCTATAATCCCAACAGTTTGGGAGGCCAAGGTGGGTGGACCACTTGGGCTCAGGAGTTCAAGACCTCATCTCTACTTAAAAAAAATTAATCAAAAATTAGTGGGGTGTGATGGTGTGTGCCTACAGTCCTAGCTACTCGGGAGGCTGAGGTGGGAGGAGGATCACTTGAACCAGAGAGGCGGAGGTTGCAGTAATCACGCTACTGCACTGCAGCCTGGGTGAGGGAGCCAGACTCTGTCTCAAATAAACGAGAAAGGAGAGAACCCGTCTGCGCTGGGTTACAATCGCGCTCTGTCACTTACAAGCTGTGCGACTAAGGTCACAGTCGAACCACTCTGTTCACTGTTACGTGGTACAATCATCTGACTCTGCACCCTCGGCTGTTTCCACCTCTCACAGGGCTTTGTGAGGACTAAGAGGGCGCACACCAAAAATAAGAGGCTCAGAAAAGCATCCGGCAGGAACTGTGAATTCCTATCACACCAGGAGACTGTGGGCTGAGACCCCTGTGGCTCTACTCCCGCGACTGGATCTAGGACCTCAGCCAGCTGCTGGCTTTGGAATTGGGACCAACACTTTCACTTCTTGGGGCCTTGGTTTCTTAGTTTACAAAACAGGGAGGATAAGAGTCACAATGCCACTGTGCTGTCGGTGGGATTAAATTAAATGAGGTCCTAGTGGTAAGTGCTTCTTGCAGGGGCTGGCACGTGGCCACCATTCGTGGACAACAGTCACATAGCTCTGATTGCAATGAGCAGAGAAGAGACAGAGCCCACAGCCCCAGGGCCCCTCCCCACCAAGGCGAAAATGAAAAAGAGCAAAACCTCCCTTGTGTTTGCTGGAGACACGGAGCTTGTGTTTTTCAAAGACTTCCCTGGCTTTAGAGTCTTGGTTTGGATCCTGGGTTGGGTAAACATTCTTCTTAGAGTGTTATTGATTTTCCCACATTTAGTAAATAGTCTTCTGACATAATTAATCATGTCCCATATTTATAGAAATCTTGGCTGGGCTGAACGTTGTTTTTGAGGTTAACTTCTGCTCACCTCTTGACACTGGCCACGATAAGCAAAGGCTACCCACCAGCCTTGGGAAAGAGATAAATCATGGAGAGAAACAGTTTTCAGCAGGATGAGTTCACACATTTAATCTCCAGAGACAGCTCTGTGCACAAACTACAAGTCTCTAAATCATGCTCACACGGCTGGTATGGATGATTTCGGGTTCCGTTTGAGTTTAACAACATTCTCAGCGATTCCAGTAAGTTGTCAGAACAATTTAGCCATATTTAGACAATATAATTTGATAGAAATAAAAATTATTTAGCCTAACATGCCAATATTTAATTCTTCATAAAAATGAGAACAATGACATCACAGTTGTTTGAAAATAAGTTGTTTAAGTTGAGTAGGTAAGCCTGCTTTTCTGAGAAAATTTTATTTCCTTTGGGAAGTTGACTGGGAAATTCTGGAGATTCCTGAGAAGTACAGACTAGAGCTGGAAAGGCAGAGATCACAGGCACCCACGGAGACCCTTCCGGTGCTATGTGCGTTTAGGGCCACACCCACAGACCCTCGGGATGAGGAGTGGGACTGACTTTTGCAACCAGGGAGACTGCCCAGGAACAGGAGGAAGCACTGGGTCTCAGCCCAGTCTTCTGAGGCCAGGACTGCTGCCTTTGCCTTGCCAGGTCTCAGTGGACATCCCCAAGTTCCACTGACTTAGCACAGAATGAGAATAATAAGCCTCGTCTTCTATAGTTGCGACCACTAGTCAAAACGTGCCACTTACTAGCTACATGTGCCCGGGCAAATACCGTTCCTCTGCAGTCTTCAGTTTCCTTACATGTAAATGGTGTCACATCCACAGAGACACAGGATTAAATGAGGTGACTCAGTAAAGCACTTGGCATACTAAGTGATAAATCTATGGTTGCCATGGTTAGTGATATGAATAGAGTCTCATGTTTACTGAATAACAGTTCTAATGATTCTGGTTATTATTTTTGCCCTAGTTGATTCTCTGGAAGAGAAGTCACCAGGAACACTCCAGAAGGAAGAAATGTCTAGTGTGTCCTAGATCTCCACACCCTTCCAAAGACCCAGAGATGGAGCAATGCTGGATAGACCCCACCTGCACACAGAGAAAGGCTGCTGGAGAGACGTCGTCAGAGCAGAGAGACGGTGGCCCTAATCCCAGGACCCAGGCAACGTGTGGAGGGTGCAGGGTGGTGTGTGTGTGCTTTTATCCCCAGCACCAGGACCTCAGGCCTGAGAGCTTCCCCTACCTGCCATGGGATCCTCGTATTGAGCTGTTGCCTGAAGGTTTCAGCATAATGGCCAATTGGTCATTCATCTTTATCCCAATCCATCACCCCCACTGCTGGGGTCCCAGAGCCATTCGCGTTGTTCTGAGGCATTCAGGGCTTGCTAAGCTCCCCGTGGGCACAAGGCAGTTTCTCTGCAAGAACACTTCCCAACTTTGGCGACCTGACCCTCCTTGCTGGGGTGCAGGTAAAGGACATGGCAGGTGCACTCCCTCTGTAACCCTCACTCAAATGTGCCAATCCGTGGGCTTATATGCCTTGACATCTAAAGCACAGACATGGTGCCTGGTCATGAGCTGGGCCCTTTTTGGAGGGGATCCAGAAGCATTCGGAGCCATCAGCAAAGCATGGGGTCTCCCCCTCTGCAGGGCGCTGTCTGTGGAACTGCCTGTTTCCTCTGATGATAGGATTCAGTCGCTCCATAGAAACCTAGATTTCTCCCTGTTGTCCTGAAGTGTGAGAAGCAAAGTCCTGTGTTCTAGACACAGATACCTTCTGAATTCTCCTCTCATTGCTGGTCCACGTTCTGTGGCTTTGGCTGAGTAATTCAACTCTCCAGGGACCTTGGTCACCCATCAGTGAGAGCCACTGTGGGCAGAGAAGGGGAGCAGCAGGGCAAGCTGAGAATGCAACCCCACAACACCACCCCAGTTACGTTGTTTCCTCGTAGGGCATGTGGTTGAAGAGTGCTCGGGTTTTGACATCTCATAAAGAATAAGTTGACAGAATTGGGTTTGATTCAGTCATTTTGAAAATAAGCACAGTTGCTTTTTAATATCCATTTTTCTTGAAAATAACAGTTTGTCTTTGTGTATAACTGCCTTGTTTCTCAGTCTGGATGTCTCTATTTCTCAGGAAGTGGGGGGACCAGCAGGAGGAGAGGAACATGGGTGTCTCATGGTCCCAGCAGCCAGACAGAGCCCCCGTGTAGGTGTTGGCTGCAACATCAGGTCCCTGCACACTAAAATAGTGGGGAGCAAGGAGCATGGGTGGGGCACATGCCCAGTCTGCCCCGGTTGAAATGACAGAGAAGAGCCCTTACTAGTCAGGCATTCCAATCACGACTGGATTCCCCAAGACACGAAGGTGTGGTTGATGTCTCCATGCCAGATCCTAGCACTAAAAGCTGTTCATTCAATGAGTGTCAAAGTGAAGATGACCAGGGCGTGCAGAGCCCCCATACCTCCACTTCCGGCCCGTTCCACTGATGAATGTGCCCTTGTGTGTATCTGTCTGCCCATAGTGGGGCTTCTTTGCCTGGTTTTATTTTACCAGTGGCTGCATTTCATCATCCAGCTTCACTTCCCGTAAAAGTTCTGGATCATGTCTGGTTTCCCTCTGAAACTATGAATCACACTCTCCACACCCTGCCTTTCTCTAGCACTGCAAGGGAAGTACTCCTCTGTGCAGGACACATTCCTATCTGCTGCCCCCGAGAGCCCTGGTTCATCTCGTCGCTCCATTCCAGTTCCTTCTAGAAGATAAAAGTTGGAAAGTGACATGAGCCCAGTGCTGGAGAACATGGCAGTGCTCTTCAAGGCCTCTGCTGGAACATCTGGTGTCTCCCAAGCCAGGTGCTGTACCTGGTCCGTGAAGAAAGTATTGGCAAAGCCTCAGAGCAACTTCCAGGTCTTTCCATCCAGACAAGGCCAGCTGCTGGCTGCCAGTTTGGGTCCAGCTCTTCATCAGTTAGTGTTAGACCCACACAGTGTTTTAAATATTTCAGTGAACTATGCATATCTAAGAAATGTGATCTTTTACAGAAAGATCTGTATTTCTGACTTTTCTAAAAAAATCAAAGTGTCTTGCAATGCTGGCCCCCAGCCCAACATGGCAATCAGCAGTTACATTAGCTTCCTCCTTGGTGGCACCAAGCTGGCTCCTGCAGCCCTGGAACCCTAAATACGAAATACCTATCAATGCAATAGCCCCTGTGTCTTCTGAAAGTCACGACAGTTCTTCAACTGAAAGTCACCTGGGATCTAGCCAGGATTCTACATGCATTTCTCTCTTTATCAAACTTGTCCAACCTGCGGCCCGAGGGCCCATGCAGCCCAGG
The DNA here is from genome assembly GCF_030222135.1 of Aotus nancymaae. Classification (NCBI taxonomy): domain Eukaryota; kingdom Metazoa; phylum Chordata; class Mammalia; order Primates; family Aotidae; genus Aotus; species Aotus nancymaae. The sequence continues at coordinate 2,734,546 of NW_026988412.1, read as the reverse complement.
ATGGCTTTGAATGCAGCCCAACACAAATTAATAAACTTTCTCAAAACATTAGGAGATTTTTTTGTGATTTTTTTTTTAGCTCATTAGCTATCACTAGTGTTAGTGTATTTTATGTGCGGCCCAAGATAATTCTTGTTCTTCCAATGTGGCCCAGGGAAGCCAAAAGCCTGGACATCTCTGCTCTATATAAAGCAGGGATGGTCCTAATTACAACATATTGTGAATTCTTGAAGACTCCCCAACAGTTACTCTCACTTGTTCTTCTTAAGACAAACTCCACCATAGACCTGTTGCTAATAAGCATTGGGACATCCTGAGAGACTCCCCTATTCAGGGGACACCCCTGACAGGTCTGAGGAATGGTGGCATTTCTGTCCTCAGCCAACACCTGGCTCAGGAGGGACATGCAACACAGACTAGCCCATGCGGCATAAGGGACAGTTCCCGGTGCTGCTGGGAAAGCCCGTTACTCTTAAACAGAGACTGGAGAAATGGCCAGCCCATCCTCTGAGTGATCTTCTGAGGGCTGGTGTGAAAAGCTGCTGTGGTCAGGACAAGCTGGCTCAGAAGGTAGCAAAGAGAGGGCAGGAGCTGGGGTCCCCAAAAGCCTCCTGGAACTGTGGGATTCACCAAACCTGCCTGACATGATCCCACCTGAGACTTCTTATATGAAATCATTCACATTCTTAATTGTTTGAGTAGTTATGCTTCGGTTGTTACTTGTAGCCAAAAGCATTCTCTCCAGACTTCTGAGTCCTAAAAATGTTACTCTTTGACACAAGAGCTGACCCAGAGGCCTTGAAGCCCCTCCCAGGCCTGCAGAGCTTTGGTCTGTTTACTGAATCAGATTTATTTCGACACAACAGTTCTAGGGGCCAAACTCTGCTCTTCCACACCTCCACCCACCCATATTGGGAGAGAGAAGAGGCTTCTAGCTGAGCTATTTCTGGTGAAAGAGTAGCCTTCCTTCCTGGGCGCTGCTGCTGAGAGAGGCAGCTAAGTGGCTGCTTCCACCTGCAGACATTCCAGGTTGTGGCTCAGAATGACTGACAACCACACCTGGGGAAGATTGCCTTTTTTCTGTTTGCTTGTTCATACTCCAACAGCTGGCACTGTAGCTTAGGGTCCGGTGAAGCGAGAGCAGTAGATGGCACGACCAGGACCGGGCAGACACGCTGAAGCTGTTGGGAAACCTGGCGTCTACACCCATGCACTGGCACCCTCACCTTCTTCTTTCCCATGGGAACAAAGTGGGCGGGAAAAAGCAGGGTGAGACACTCACTCACTTCAGGCTCCAACTTGCAGAAGCCATTTCAGACCCACAAGGGGAGCAGGCTACATCCTTTGCCTACTCAGGATAAAATGTGACGCTGCCTCATCATGCAGAGACAGTTCCGCACGGTTTCCTAAGAAAGGCGAAGCCAGAGTGCCCGGGGACTACCGGCATTTTACCTGAGTAATTCACCAAGTGAGCATGCTTTCTGTTATCCTCTGTGTTTTAAAGGCAGGAGCAATTTTGGTGTGTTTTAATAATTTATCTCTGAGCTAAAAAAAATTATAATTGAAAATGCTGACCACTTGCAGGAGTTGGGTTGGACACTGCAGAACCAGTTAGTTGCACAGAAGACAATAAAACATATTTCCATTCAACTCAGTCTCAAGTGATGGGCAGTTGGAGGGGGTGCAGAGCCACACTAGGAAACCACACAACTCATATATCAAATAAAAGCATTGAGGATGTGGGGGGCAGCTAGAAAACAGCCCTGCTTGGTTGAGGGTTACTGTTGATATCTCCCCGTAATAGAGCAACCTGATTCCTAAAGAAACAGATACAGTCAGCACTTCACTCAAAATAATGCCCTCCTCAGCCCAGGGGAGGTGAGCTCAGCCACAGGACAGCCTCCAGCCTCAGCTTTGCCAGATCCTTGCATGGGTCCGGGAGCCACTGACCTCCAAGTTAGCACAGCCTGGCTCTCTCCTCCTGCCACAGCCAGGCTCTCAGCACTGTGCACCTACCCCCACTGCTTGCCATCTCCCTGCTTCTTCATTCACCACTGTCTTTCCTGCCTCTCTGGTGTCTGAGGCTGCTTTCACGTTGGCCTCCTCTGACCTCTGCAGGCCAACCACAAGGGCCCCATCAGTCCTCTGCTCCCTGATCCTCAGGCGTCCCTCCTGGAAATGTCCAGTTAATGGGCACCAGATGGTCCATATTCCCTGGGCCTCTTCCTTGCTCTGACATCCTCAGGGCTCCCTCCTGGGGCCTCTCTCTCTCCTACCCCACTCACCCCTGCATGGTCGCATCCACTCCCCACATGTCTCCTGCTGCCCGTCTCACAGCCTCACAGATGTGCCTGTCCACATCAGACCCATCCTTTTAGCTCCCATGCAGAGCACCCAGCTGCCCGCTGTTTTCCTGGACATCTCAGAGTCATCAAGACCCAAACCGTCCATCTGGTGATCTATGATGTGCAGGCGGCATCCTTCCTCTGCCTTCCCAGTCTCTAGGGATCATCTGGCACCAAGCCCGGGGCCAGTCCCCTTTCTCCCTGCCCATGCTCCACCTCCATCACCTTTTACATGAGTGGGCACAGCACTGGTGTCCTGACCAGACCCTGGCTTCAGGCTCATCCCCTACACTCCATGGTGTAAGGTGAGATCATGTAAAATAGAAGCCTGGTCATTTCTTTCCCCACAGTCACATGCACCACAGTGAAATGCTGCTGGGGCTTGCTGTTGATCTTAGAATAAAAATCAGATTTTTTTGTTTGAGACAGAGTCTCACTTCATTGCTCAGGCCGGAATGAATGGTGTGATCTCAGCTCACTGCAACCTCCGCCTCCTGGGTTCAAGTGATTCTCTTGCCTCAGTCTTCCAAGTAGCTGAGATTATAGGCATGTACCACACCTGGCTATTTTTTTTTTTTCTATTTTTAGTAGGGATGGGGTTTCACCATACTGGTCAGGCTGGTCTCAAACTCCTGACCTCAAATGATCCGCCTGCCTCAGCCTCCCAAAAATTTTGGGAGGCTGAGGCAGGCGGATCATTTGAGGTGTGAGCCACTGTGCCTGGCCAAAAATCAGAGTTCTACCACATTCCCATTAGGCCTGGGACTTTGCTCCTTCCTATTTTCATGTCCACATTTCCCAGCCACAGTTCTGTGGGCTACCCAGTCCCTCCACGGGGTGCACGCACGCACACACACACACACACACACACACGTGAACATGCACGTTAACTAGGTGACTGATGAACTCTTTTAACTGCGTTAGGCCTTGGGGAGCTTTGCCCATCTCCCCACAGTACATGCAGCCTCCTACTTATGTGCTTTCACCGCAAACCTCTCAACCTTGCTCCTCTTCCTCACAGAACGAGCATAGTGGTAACTTCTTATACGTGAAATTGATTTCCCGGCAGTAAACTATGAGCCTATCACAGCTGGAAACTCATCCCTCTTGTCTATCGCTGGCTCCCCAGTGCCTGCTATAGGGAGCAAGTGATCAGTAACTACTTGATCCCAGCCATACATGGGAATCAGCTGGGGCAGGGGCCTAACCATAGTACCAAGCCTCATTCTGGACCATGTATATCAGACTTGCTGTGGGTGAGGGCTGGGCTGGGGATTATTTGGTGTGCATTAACACACACACATGTGATTCTTCCACCAGCTCTGAGAAGCATCAAGGTTGGGAGGTGAAAGGTGGAGAGCTCACTAGCATCAACATTCATGTCACAGCGTGAATCTTGACTGTTCCTTGTTCCTTTCCCCAAGGCCAAATCAAAGAGTCCCAGATGTTCTAACTAGCTTTATTTCCCCAAATGTCAGTGTGGGGCGAGCATGCCTGAGGATCTAGAAACCACAGCTTCTCTGCCACATACAGCCAATGCTTCACCACCCTGCTTGTGCAGGGAGAGCAAGCCTCAGCTCTGCCTGTATAGAGTGCCTGCACACCAGGTCCCCAGCATAGGACAGAAGCAGCACAGGCACTGCAGGGGACCTCAGGGAGGCCCAAATGGCCCCAGATCCCCAGCCCAGACTTCTGTGTAGAAGAGATAAGAGCTGTTAAATTACTGCAACCTAAAGGATATTTCTTCTTGAGATCATTTAACTACAGCGCCAGCTTCTTGAAGCCACGGGCTGTGTCTCACGAACTTTATTGTCTGTCCAGCAATAACACAGGGCCTGGCACTTTCTGATGACTCAACACACATGCACTGAGTGGAGTTGCCCTCAGGGATGAGCACAACTGCATCTTTCATGGAGACTGCTTTCCTGTCAGCTTGCATCTCCCTGGATCTGTGTGCACTGTGAAGTACAGGACCTTAGGCTGAGCCCAGACCATTCTGAGCAAAGCATGCATGTATGGGAACCAGGAGTTCTAAACGCTTTCCCTTACCCTGTCTCCTTAATCCTCTTAACAACCTGCAAGGCAGGTCCTTCCACAATTGCTTGTGAGATGAGTAATAGCAGTTTTCTGAGATGGGATGCCTTGCCAAGGTCACACCTGGAAGACTGATGCTGAAGAAGCAAGGAGTGTTGAAAAAGCCATGAGTGAAGGAGAACCTAGGAGTGATGGGGAGCCAGGCGTGATGGGGGAGGAGCCAGGAGTGATGGAGGAGGAGCCAGGTGTGATGGAGGAGGGGCCAGGAGTGATGGGGGAGGGGCCAGGCATTATGGGGGAGGAGCCAGGAGTGATGGAGGAGGAGCCAGGAGTGATGGGGGAGGGGCCAGGAGTGATGGGGAGGGGCCAGGACTGATGGGGAGGGGCCAGGAGTGATAGAGGAGCTAGGACCCTAACCTAAACCTGGAGTAGAGAAAGTAGGGACATGAGGAGGCACATCCACTGAAGGTGTTCGTATTCCTTTTTGACCTGATGAGCCTCCAGCAATAAAGCCTGCCAGAAAAAGGAACCTACAGCCAAAGTCCTTTGCCTTCTATGGGTCAGGCTTTGCTGTATTAATTCCATGTTCATGCCAACATCTGTACATGAGTGTCTATGACAACTTTATTCACAACAGTTAAAACCTAGAAACAACCCAAATATCCTTCCACAGGTAAATGGTTAAACAGTGGCTCATCCATACCCTGAAATACTACTCAGTAATACGGAGTAACAAATGACTGACCTACACGTCCACCTGGATGCATCTCCAGAGAATTACGCTGAGTGGAGCAGCCCTACCCAAAGGTTCCATGTCGTATACTTCCATTTATGCATAATCTTGAAATGATAACATTGTATCCATGGAGAACAGACTAAGGGTTGTCAGGGGTTAAGGGGGGGGTGGAGTCAGGGGCAAATGGGTGTGGCTAAAAAGGGACAGCAGGAGACGTCATCATGGTGACAGACATGCACTGTGCTCCCCGTACTAGGGTCAGTCTCCTAGTGGTGATAGCGTTCCATAGCTTTCCAAGACGTTACCACTGGATAAACTGAGTAAAGGATATATGGGATATTTCTGTATTATTTCTCATAAGTTGTACATGAATCTGCAAATATCAAAATAAAATGCTTTTTTTAAAAAAACAGCAAGAGAGATTCTTAGCACAGGAAGTTTATTTAGATGTTGCATAAGAACTAGATGCAAGCGGCTCTGTCATCTGTTCGCTGCAGGGAAGTCACATTCATCCAAAGGGCCACCAGCATCTGCCTGGGTCTTATGAGTCAAAGGCCACTGCTCCTCGCCTAGCCCTGCAAGGCTAAGGTCTTCGGTGTGACCAGAGCTGCCAGCCCTGGGAGGGATGGGGACCAGCTTTGTGCCAAGGAGGTGCAGGAAGCCATCAAGCAGGGCTTTGAAGACACAGTGGACACCACAGCCTCCACCATCCTAAAAAGATGCTGGAACTATCAACACAACAGCCAGTCCTCTGCAGGCGTTGTCTCCAGAAGGTTCTGTTAAAATGTAATACACTACAGAGGCAAAGGAATGCCATTATCATCATAACATCAGGGATCTCCAGCACTTCCTCTAATGGGCTATATAGTAAATATTCTCAGCTTGGTGGGCCACTGGTCTTCATTGTGACTACTTAAGTCCATCTTTGAGGCTTTAAAGCAGCCATAGACAATATGTACAAAAGTGGGCATGGCTGTGTTCTAATAAGACCTTCTTTACAGAAATAGGTCGCAGGGCGGTTTGGTCCACAGGCTGCAGTTTGCCCACCCCTCCAGTTATTTTATATGATGTTTTTGCAGTTTGCAGGGCTTGTGGGCCCCAGCCACCACCGAGGGTGCGTGGATACATCTTAACAGGTTCCAAGGTGGCTGTCTCTAACGGAAGGGAAGCACGGGCAGCTGAGGACCGGATAAGGGCCTGGGGTTCTGAAGACCAGCTGAGATATCCACACTGGCCCTGTCAGGGATCCTTTGAGCCAGATGGGAATACGCTGAAAATGGGATGAGATGTTTTAGCCCTCAGTATTGATGTCAACGGTGAAGGTGCCTGGGTCTTTCTCCCCCTCATGCCAGCTAAGAATATATTAATACACTCTGAATCTGCCTAGGTCAATACTCAAGATTTTACACCAGGAAAGGAAAACACTTTGTGGATTAAGAAACCCAGGGCTCACCTCTCTCTGGCCCTAACAGGGCACCTACTCCTGCCCAGTGTTGCTGGAAAATTAGGGGCAGATTGAAAGCACCTTCCCACCTTCCCCGGTTATGTGACAGAGAGCTCTCAGCACTGGACAATGGGATCTTTATCTGCCTTAGGGGTTTTAGTAAAGGTGATCTTTCCCAGTCTTGCCTTAAGGCAAAATCCAGCCATTGTTCTCATGCCTTATTTTGTCAAAACCTTCTGCCCAGCTCATGCCTGCATCTGAATAGAAGACTCCTAGAGAAACAAACAGTAGAACTCACAGTGTTGGGTACCAAGTTCCTTCTCTAAAACACACAAAGACCTTGGGAAATGACTCAAATGCCAGGAAGGAAGTTTAAAAAAAAGTGGGGGAGCTCATTTAAAAGAACAAAAAAATAATGAAAGGCAAGCTAAAATAACAAGAAAAGATATGACATCAGCTCAGGTTTTTTTTGTTCCCCCCCCCCCGCCCCCTATAAATCATGCCAATTCCCACTCAGAAGAGTCTTTGGAGAATTTTTCTGTGGCAGGCAGTGGCAGAGCAGGGCAGGGGAGGGGAATGTGTGCAGATGTGGGATAGGTGACTTCCTCTGTGACTGCCTCACTTTTGTCATGCCCAGCAGCCCAGTGAATCTTCACCCATCACATAACCAGCTCCTAGATTAAGAAGCAGAACGTTCTCTGCTCCCTAGACCCCAGGGCGCCCCTGCATGCCCTGTCATTCCCTGGGCTCCACACTCCCTGCTCTGACAGCAGCGATGGTCCCTTTGGGCTTTTGTGCATCCATGGCACCATGGGGCCTGTGCTCTTTGTATCCGGTGTCTTCGGGGGATTCATCTGCTTTGTGTGTGGTTGCAGGTTGTTCATCTTACTGATGAGTATTTCACTTTGTGAATATGCCATGGTTTTTCAAATCGATTCTGCTACTGATGAGACTTAGATGGTTTCTGGATTTTGTTTTGTGTATTTGCAGGAGACAGAGAAGGGCCCACAACTGCTGGTTCTGAAATGCTTCCCTCCAGGCAGGTTGCTTTGTGGGCATCACTCTCACCCCACTGTCCTTAGCCAGGGGAGTTCTCGAGAGGGGCCTCGGAAAACTTATTATTGATTTCCTGACACCCACGCACCAGCGGCCTTTCCTTCCAGCAGAAGGCAGAGGGGAGGTAACTGGGGCACATTTTGCTGCCTTCACCATTGTATGTTTGAGCCATGATGTCTTTACAACTCCCTTGAGGTCCTCCGTGAGCAATTCCCTCCAAACCACTCACCAGCAGCCTGAGGACCTGGCTAAGCTACGGGATTTGGGATAAAATAGACAGCATTGCCCTCAAGGAGCTCACAGACAAGTTAAAAACTCCAGAACGAAGTTTGATAGATGTGATGCCAGAAAATGTAGCCAGAGTCTGGCTTTGGAGAGTGGCCACTGAGGGTTTCTCTCCGGGAGAGGAAGGAGGTGTAGCAGGGGGCCTCAGAGAACTTAAAGGGCTTTTAGAGGATTGTGTAGCTGTTTGCGCGGGATAAGGTGAACCTAAAAACCTGCCTTATTCAGAATGAGAGTCGACGTTGGCAGATAAGGAACCAAGTCCTACCTTTGAAACAGAGATGTGGGCAGACCCTTTGAAACAGAGAAGGGGGCAGACTCTGGTAGATGCAACTGCTTTTTTCATTCAGATGCAAAGCCGGTTCCTATATCCAACAAGGGCGTTTGGGGGGGCGCGGTAGGGGTGAGGTGGGGCAGGCAGCAGAGGTAGGAGCGTGGGGGGATGGGAGGTGGGGATGGACCCAGGCGTGTACATTGCCAGGCCTCCTCTCAAGAGGTTGAGGGGTATGGTGCCTCGGCGTCCTGCAGCCATTGAGACGCGGCTGCCCCCTGCCCTCTCCTGCCCGAAGTTCTGACCTGGAGCCGCTCCTCCGCCCTGTGATCTGCCCTCACAGCAGCGACAGTGAGGATGCTGAAGGATTTTCCAGAAAAACACCCTACCCCCATGCCCAGCTCCTTGTAGAGGAACCGGTGACTCGGTTTCCTGTGAGCTCACGCCAGCGTGGCTCAGAGGACAAAGAGCGCGGCCGGGCCCTTCCAGGGGCACCTCCCCGGGGACTTCTGACCTATCTTAGCGCCCCCAGGTCCCCCTTTCCCCAGCTCACACTCCTTACTGTGCAGAGCCCTGTTGCCTCAGGTTTTAAAAGTTACTTAATTTTAGAAATTGGCCCTCATCTGAACGTGATGTGAGCTGGCAGCAGCGCGGAGGGGACACGGTGAGAGGAGCCCCTCCTCCGCTCCAGGCTTCCCCCGAGAGGCTGCTCCCGCGGGAGGTGCCCTGGGGCCCCGCTGCGGGCGTCTCCTGCAGCTCGGGCACAGCCGTCTGTGAGCCGTCCTGTCGGGCCATGCTTCTCACTTAAATGTCTTGCGCGGGTTTTCCAGCGAGCATTCGACGACGCTGTCCTCCGCACGCCTGCACCTGCCCCCGGGGACTGCTTCGCTGGGCGGCGGAGGGCTGCTACTTTCTATTGGGATGTTGGTGGCTCTCCTATAGAAATGTAAAGCCAGCCCTCTGTGAGATGTGTGTGTGGGTGTGAAATTTTTTCTGTTTGCCATTTGTCTTTCGACTTCATTTATATTTTTTAATTGTAGAAAATCCTTGTTTTCCCCAATTAAATTTGCTACCCACGTCTCTTTCTACATTTGTTTTTTTCTTTCTCTTTCTTTCTTTCTTTCTTTCTTCTTTCTTTCTCTTTCTGTTCTTTTTTCTTTCTTTCTTCTTCTCTTTTTTCTGACAGGCTTTTCTTTTCCACTCGTATTTAAAAACAAACACACCAAACACACATCCCTGTCTCAGTTACTAGTCTAACAATATTACTTTTTACGAATTTTTTTGTTAAATTTGGAATATACTTCAATGGACAGAGGGAGATATTCAATTTGATTTTATTCCACATGGTTATCTAGTTCCTTAACTTCTTTCTGCTCTATTGATTTTAAATGGCATCTTTTTTTTTTTTTTTTTTTTTTTTTTTGAGACGGAGTTTCGCTCTTGTCACCCAGGCTGGAGTTCAATGGCGCGATCTCGGTTCATCGCAACCTCCGCCTCCTGGGTTCAGGCAATTCTCCTGCCTCAGCCTCCTGAGTAGCTGAGATTACAGGCACGCGCCACCGTGCCCAGCTTATTTTTTGTATTTTTAGTAGAGACGGGGTTTCACCATGTTGACCAGGATGGTCTCCATCTCTTGACCTCGTGATCCACCCGCCTCGGCCTCCCAAAGTGCTGGGATTACAGGCGTGAGCCACCGCGCCCGGCCCTAAATGGCATCTTTATTATAAATTAAATTCTGATATTATTTAGGTCCATTTCTATCCGTGATGTCTTTCACTGGCCTGTCTATCCATACATCAAAAAGCCACATTATTTAATCTTCTGGAAGTTACAATGTTTTGTATGTCTGAATTTTATCCCAATCTCCTCTTTATCTAAACTTTCTGGGTACTCTTGTACCTCATTTTTTCTTTTTAGTAAGAGAACTTCTCATAGGTAAATATCAGCTTAGCTAGTTGAAAACAAGCTATCTTTTTATTTTCATTTGGATTACCATAAACATATAGATTAATTTTAGAAAAGTTTCAAGTTTTATTGTTGCATTTTTAATACCAGAACAGAGAATGCCTTTCCATGTAGTCAAAGTATTATTCCCTCTCTCTCTTTTGTATTTTTAATTTTTGTCATGAGGAACATGCACTTGGTTTATTTCTTTGGTGTTTTTATATTTTAAAAATCTGCTGTCATAAATGGAATATTTTTTCACTGTTTTCTGACTAATCTCAGTTTTTATAGAGAAAAGTTATTAATTTTTGCAAATTAAATTAGAATCCAGATTGAACTGCTCATATTTCTGGCATCTTTTCGGTTGATTCAAACACTGAACATTAAAAAAAAAATAGATAAAATAAAAATCACCACAAATCTGATCACTCTGAGATAAAACTATTAATAATTTGATGACTTTCCCTTTGTAATTTGTTTATACATCTATATCTATATCTATGTCTCTCTATATACACACATTTATATATATTTGTATGCAATGTAAGTTGTGTCTTAGTCTGTTTTCTGCTGCTATAACAAAACACTGCACATTGAGTAATTTATAAACAATAGAAGTTTATTTGACTCACAGTTTTGGAGGCTGGGGAGTTCAAGATCAAGAGGACTTCTTGGCTATGTCACATCATGGCAGGTGGCATCACCTGGTGAGGAAGGGCACACTGAAGACAGAGGGGAAACCAGACCCCACTCATTTCTCCTTTCAGGAGCCCACCATGCAAAAAACTAACCCCCTCCTGCAACAACTGCATTCATCCATTCATGAGGGTGCTGCTCTCCAGACCAAATCACCTCCCAAAGGTCCTGCCTTTCCACACTGTTATAAGGGCAATCAAATTCCAACATGAGTTTTGGAGGGGACATTTAAGTAACAGCAAGCTGGATAACATTCATGTTATTTTAATTGTAGACATGATCCTTTATTTAAAGAAAAATATAGTTTTTTGTTTTGCTTACCTCTTTTTTCTCACTCCCATTCAGACACACACACACACACACACACACACACACACACACACACTGCTTTTCTCTGAATTTGACACCTGGTGATTGAGTCTCCAACATTGTGGATCGGGGTTCTGTGTTCTTTAGTTTCTTTGAAAATGGAGTTTTCTGGTGTTCACTCCTCTTGTTTTTGGGTGGCTTTAAGGAGGAGAGCTGGACACAGATACTGCCATTATCTCACCTTTTAAAAAAAAAAGACCCCACCCAGTCACAGTGTCTCACACCTGTAATCGCAGCACTTTGGAAGGCTGAGGCAGGAAGATCACGTGGGTCCAGGAGTTCAAGACGAGCCTGGGTAACATGGTGAAACCCTGTATCTACCGAAACACACACACACACACACACTAGCCAGATGTCCTGGCACACACCTGTAGCCCCAGTTACTCAGGAGGCTGAGGTGGGAGGATCACTTAAGCCTGGGAGGTCAAGGCTGCAGTGAGTGATGATTGTCCCATTGCACGCCAACCTGGGTGACAGAGCACGACTCTGTCTCAAAAAATAAATAAATAAAGGAAAGACCGTTCTATGAGTCTCCTGTGGTTGCAGTGACACACTGGTGCTGACTTAGTGGGTTAAAGCTACACACATGTATTATCTTACAGTTTTGAAAGTCGGAAGTCCGAAGCCCGCCTCAGGAGGTTAAAATAAGATGTCAGTAGGTTGTGTTTCTTCCAAAGGCCCTGGGGAAGAATCTGTTTCCTTGCCTTCGCCAGCATCTAGAAACTTCCTGCATTCCTAGGCTTGTGGTCTATTTCTGTCGTCAAAGCTAGTGACAGATGTTTCAGTGTTTCTCAGGCTGTATCATTCTGGTTCTGGTACTTCTAACACCCTCTCTCACTTATAAGGACCCTAGTGATGACATTGGACTCACCCTCGCTGTGGAAGACCCTGGTTTGATGGAAGGTTCTGTTCTCATTCACAAGGTTGACACTGTTGGTGAGGTCTAGTGGTGACTCGTCTGGTAAAAATCGGTTTCCCAATTAATGTTCTGAGAATTGCAGTTGATGAGTGAAGGCAGCACCGTCCTTATACCCCCATCCCTTGGGCTCCCCACATTGGGGTGTGTTTTGGCTTCCTGTCTTCCCAAAAAGCCGGGACTCTAGGAGGAGGGTTGTATTCACCCAGAGCCTGTACCCTACACTTCTAGTTCATGCTCCACATACCTGGGATCCTTAAGTTTCTGCTCAAGCAGGCACTTCCAAGGCAAGTCAGCTCTTCCCTGGCTTCCTCCTACTGCTGGAGCTGCCCTTGGTATGTGCCCTGACCCAGGATGGTGGCCTTGGCTGCCTGTGGGTGTTTGTGGACAGGATCTGCACTTATCGGGAGGCCGAATTGTCACACATGTGTACCCAAGACTCCTACAGCTGGAGGGCAGAGCAGGACAGAGCTGGTGGGAGGAGCAGGGAGAGGGGCTATGGACCAAGGGCCTGTGTCCTGAGGGGAACAGGAAGAGGAGTGATACTTCTAAATTCGAACCTGGGCTCCTGAGTCATTATGAATGGGATTATCAACCTAGCAAGACAAGCCATGTTTTACTTAACAGTTTCTTAGGTTTGCTAAGAGTTCCAAAGACTTTAATATGAGCCTTTCTTTGTCCTCTTGCTTCAAGCCCCAACCATATTAGGGCTAGACTGGGAAAGGCGCTCGAGGAGGGTGCCAGTGTCAGGTAAAGGAAACACAGAAAAGAGTCGGGGAGTTTCAGAAGCCAGTGCACTGACCACCGAGCTTGGCCCAGGCTGAGCTCTCGACGAAGACCCACGTGCTTCAGTGCTTCCTGCCCAGAACAGAAACACAACACTGCAGGTACCCAGTGTACTCCAGTCAGTTCTCCCCACTCGCTCATTCACTCAATACGTGTACATCGAGCACCTCTGCACATGGAGGGGGAAAAACGTGGGTCACAGCATTATGAGCTTTGTAGCAAGCAGGTGAGATGAGGAACAAGAGGAGCAAGACAAGGCTTATGTCCCCAGCCTTGGACGTCCCCTTGGCTTGTGACTCTGCATGACTTGGTGCTTTCTTAGACAGTTCTGGAACCACTTCTGTGAATAAGAAGAGTGGCGCTTTGAGCAAGAAGGGAGAAATTGCCTCTCTGCCCAGATCAGCTGAAGCTACTTTTTGATGTCTGGTAATTGACATGCACATAATCTCAAAGGCCCTGTGATGAGGCAGTCAGAGCTAAGACGATGGGACTTCCTGTGTCGTTTTCAAAGGAATCGCTGCAGCTCCTCTGTAGAGGCACATCTCTGCATCCAGATATTCTCAGAGCTCATACTTCTTTATGGCAGCAGTGCTTCTCTCTGCTGGGCGGCTTGATCCGGGTTTGTCATGCCCTCTTGTAAAACGATTGCCCTTCACTGCACAATTGTCTCTGGTAGTGGAATCCAGCCTACGGGCTTAACAAAAGCAGCATGCATTCCTCTGCTTACAGAGGGTCTTCTCTCACGTTTGAGAAATCCAGCGGTGACAGCTGACCTGTGTCTCCCCGGGGTGTTTCTTAGTAAGCCAACTGTACCTCACATGAGTTAACTCCCTACAAGAGAAATTGATGATGATTACTCTGGTAGGTCTAGCTAAGATCACATCTCCTTGGTTGAACTAAAGTTACGAAACCAACAAGACGGGTCACATTTATGTGGCAGCCTCAGGCCTCGCATGTCCAGAATGTTCACACTGGAGAATAACTGTGCTATGTCAGAGGCTCTTAAATAGCTGATGGGTGCTTCCTAAAGGAGACAGATGCTTAACCTTCAACGCAGTCCTCCACAAACCTCGGGGCTGCGGCCGGGAAACCTGACTGTCTAATTAGCATCCCAGGTGATGCTGACAGAAGCAAGCAGTAAACTGTGCTGGAAAGGCGCTGAGACCGTGGCCGCTCCATCGCTCATGCAGTCTCCACAGGGAGGTGACGGAGGCAAGTTTGGGGACGTATTTTTTTTTTAAGAGACAATGTCTCTCTAGGTCCCAGAGTCTTGCCCAGGCTGGAGTGGAGTGACTGATCACAGGTTTCTGTAACCTCAGAATCCTGGGCTCAAATAGTCCTTCCTCCTCGGCCTCCTGAGTAGCTGAGCTTACAGGCACAGACCACCATGCCCAGTGGGTTTGGTTTTTTTCTTTTCTTTTATTTTAGAGATGGGATCTCATGTCTTCATATTGCCCAGACTGGTCTCAAATTCCTGGTCTCAAGTGAACCTTCCTTTTTGGCCAAAGAGCTGAGATTACAGGTGTGAATCACCATGCCCAGCCAAAAATCTATATTTTTGAAGTAAAGTGGAAAAAAAAGAAGGTTACACTGGATATCCAAGGATGTAGGAATGAAACACATCAAAAAGGTTTAAATCTGCTACGTTCATAATAATACTAAAAACAAACAAATCATTATTAGCCACTGTGGTAGGCAGACTCCAGTCTGGCCCAGAGTCCCCGCCTCCCAGAGCCAGGCCTTCAGTCTGCGGACCTGGAGGAGGAGACTGCAGCCAACACCCTGAGTGAGCGGGAAGTAGGATCCTCCCCAGGCCAGCCTTGGATGAGACTGCAGCCCCCGCAAACGCATCATCTGCAGCCTGTAAGAGCCCAAGCAGAGGACTCAGTTGAGCCATGTTCAGGCCCCTGACCCACAGAAACTGTGAGGTCACAAGTGTGTTGTCATATGCTGCTAAGTTTGGGGTAATTTGTTATCTAGCAATAGGTAACTAATAACGCATACTTCCATCTTTGGAGAATTCTAAAGAATCATCTTTTTTTCTTTAATGGTGTATAGAAGGACAGAATCAAGCATGCATTCTCCTTTTCTATGTGCATTGTACCTTAGGGCCACGAAACACTGGTGAAGCCAACTTTCTTAGTATGAAAACCTTCCAACTAATATGTGAGACAGTAATAATAGAATTAAAATATCATTATTTTGCTTCCCTGATCAAGTAATGGCAATGATCATCAATGGCTGCAAATAAAAAAAGAGACAACTGGACATTATATGCCTCCTGAGAGAAGTTCCCTGCACCACCTATGAAGCAGCATCACAAATAAATCAACAAATAAATCAACCCGCACCTGAAGCTCATCAAGCTTCTAGATTGTACTGCCAATTTGCAGTCAACACAGGGGATAGGGACACATAGTGAAAAACACCATAGAGATGCAATTGGCAAATCCAGACTATAAGAAGCCCTCCAGGACAAATGACTGACTTCTTTACCTTGGGGAGGTGGGGGAGGGAGAGAAACCTGCAGATTAAAGCAGGCTTAAGAGACTTGTCAATCGATTCCAACTTTTCACCTTCTTTGGATTTCAATTCAAACAAATTATTGAAATTTATCACAGACAACTCAGGATGGCATGAAGACTCATTGGATATTGAATGATGATTCTCCATGTTTAGGTATGTTAATGCTGTCGTATGATATATTTTGAAAGGTTTTTATATCTTCCACAGATATTTTCTGAAACATCTGCAGATGAACTCTTATCTTGTCTAGGATTCATTTCCAGACAGTTGGTGGAGGGATGGTAGGGTGTAGATGCCATGAGACTGACTGTGCATCAAACTTATTGAGTCTGGGTGGACACGTGAAGCTTATTACACATTAATCATTATTAGATTATTCCCTGGATTTCTATGTGTTTGAAAATGTCCCTTATAAAACTTTAAAATTGCAGGGAAAGAATTGGCAAAGGCACTGTGCAATAGAAGTAGAGTTTGGGTCGGGCGAGGTGGCTCACACCTATAATCCCAGCACTTTGGGAAACCGAGGTGGGTGAATCACAAGGTCAAGAGATTAAGACCATCCTGGACAATCTCTATGAAAGACCCCATCTCTACTAAAAAAATACAAAAATTAACTAGGTGTGGTGGTGCATGCCTGCAATCCCAGCTACTTGGAAGGCTGAGGCAGGAGAATTGCTTGAACCCAGGAGGCGGAGGTTGCAGTGAGCCGAGATGGCACCACCGAACTCCAGTCTGGTGACAGAGCTAGACTCTGTCTCAAAAAAAAAAAAAACAAGTAGAGTTTAGTGACTAATCCTCTCTTCCCCTAAAACTTATTTAAACACAGAAATTAGTAGAGAAATCAAATTTGCTTTAAGAAATCTTAAGTGGCCAACTGCACTGGAAATTTACTACACGGAAAGAGAGTCACTGAGTAAAGGTTTTGGTGTAGAATTAAGTAACACCTGTGCACAGGATTCTCTTCTCTTTGTGGCTCATTTAATTGTTGTGACTTTTATATAATGGCCCGCAGCATAACAGTGCACCTCCACAAAATCTCAGTCCAGCACAAAGGGTGCCTTTGTTGAAGTGAAGAGGTGTTTTTGAATTTTCCTGTTCTCTTTGGTTTATGCGCGGAGTGCTGATTTCCATGCCTGGTGACATGTCATGCCTCAATGAATGAAACTACCAGAGACAGGAGTGGGTGGGGGGAGCTGGCGGCTGTGAGGTGAGATCAGGGTCCTGGGGAGGAGAGTGGAGGGTGGAGGAACAAAGAAAGAGGATATGCTGAGTAACATTGAGAGTTCTGTCTAACACAGAGGGTCTCTGTGCTGATTGGTTCCAGATCGCCCGGGAGGTGGCCCAGCCAGCCTGGGACTGGCGTCGGGAGTGTCCGTGGGACCGCTCCTCCAGTTTTCTGATCAGACAGTGACTTTTACCTCTGATATTGTCCAGGCCTGCTGAAGTCCACCATGGATGCCAGATTCAGGGACCCATTTTGTCCTGCAGTTGACCCTTGTCTCCTGCTCAACCCTGAAGCCCCTGCAGGGTGCACAGACCCTGGACCCGCTCACCCACTGTCTGTCACACCCCTGCAAGCCAGATGAGGCTGGTTGAGGCGAGTGAGAAAGTGCTTGTGAGGGGAGCCAGTGCTCCACATCAGGATAACAGTAGGACCAGGAATGACATATTTGGTTATTGACTTTTCCTGTTTCCTGATCTTTAAAACAACGCTGAAGAGAGGGTCCTGTGATCATTCAATTTACAGACAAGGAGACTGGCGTATGTAGAGACCAAGTTTTTGTGCCAAGGCCATGCTCAAGGTGAGATTTGAACTCCAGACCCTTTGACTTCCCTACCCTGCCTGTCCCATGACTTTAGGAGCAGAAGATCCAGCAAGCAGTCGGGAGCCAGGGACAGAGCCAATGTGGTTATCATTATGCTGGAGGTCTGCCTCCAAGCATCCCAGCCAGTGTTGCCCTCAGAGATGCTCAGCAAGTTCTTCCACAGTAAGAAATTTCAGAGAAACTCCAAGGAGCTTCTCCAGAAGAGAACATCCGGCAAATGCCTGGCCTCCATGCACCCAGCCCAGTGCTGGCTGCTAGAAGGCATAGCATTGACCTATGAGTAGTGGTCCCAGCAAATTATTAACTACAGCTTTTCAGGAAAAAAAATAACCCATATGTATCAGTTGCCTCTTCCCTTGGTGTAAATACCTCCACCAGGGTCAGCCTCAGCCCCACGTGATGTTGTGGAGCATGGAGCAGGGAAGAGGAGCGAACAGCCCACCGCTGGGCAGCATTTCCACACTCAGACTCCACAGATGCAGATAACCTTAGGAGCACTGATTGCAGCAAAAATCATCAGGCATCCAGAAGGTTTTAATATTTGTTATTTTTTAAAATGTAATTTACTTACCTGTAGGTTTACAAAGTTTATTTTTAGTAATGACTGTGTTTAGGAACCAGCTTGTGAGATTCCTCCAGATTTTACAATCAGCTCTTGCAAAAAAGCCTATGACAGCTCAGGCTGGCTTCTGTACACCACCAGGCATGAGGAGGCCTCCAGGTCTGGGAATCTGGGCGGAGAAGGGGTTGCATGAAAAGAAGTCAGGGTGAACCCTGTTTAACCCAGGTGCTGACTTACAGTGCCTAAGCGTGGAATGATAAAACCTTCAAACATTAGCGTCAGGGAACGTCGGGCAATCCCTGATTCTACCCTTGCAGACAGAATGGAGAAGGACTTCAGTTCAGCTGGCCAGCCACGGTCCGAGCCTAATATGGAAGTCCACTGTTTTCTTCTGCCGGTGTGGTGCAGGGCAGGGATTTCAGGAAGCTGGTCAAATTGTTTGTTCTGTGAGAATCAAGAGCCAGGATGTTGTGTCAGCCTTGCCAGTCAGCTGTTGTTCATATCACACACAGCTCCGGTCTCTCGGCTTGTCTGAAGGGTCAGCTTCGCCTTGCTGGGCGCCCTAGGGTTCCTCATGAACAATCGAACAGAGGCTGTGCAGGGAGGTGCCGGCAAAGCCCATGAGAGAAACTAGAAAAATTCATGTTTCACGGACCAAGATCCTCTTTAGAGTTCCGCACACAGGAGGACCTGCCGTGTAAGTGGCGGGGCTGCATGGCCCAGCCTGAGCGCTTCGCTCTAAGCCGGACTCTGGGGTTGCTGGGGTCATGCACTGTAGTGATTCAGGGCTGCATCCATCCTCCGTGAGGCTGCTTTCCTCTTGTCAAATATTACTTGTTTAAAACCTACCTTCAGAAAGACAACTAAATTAGGAATCGGGAATGTCGTGTTATCCCAAAGCTGATAGCAATTTTAATATCTTGAGAGAAGCTTGTTTCCTCTGTGACCCTCGGTTTTCAAACACTTGTTTAAGATATTAAAAAGCTCTAGCTCACTGATGCTGTGAGAGGAAACACGGCAAGACATGAACCGATTTCTAACACTCTGTGTGTTAAGACCTGTCACCCTCAGTCTCGCCATTGTCCACACCTACATCACCTGATTTGACCTGGAGCAAGCTCACTGAATCTCCCAAGACCTCATTTTTCTCATCCCGTCCTGGCAACACCCCATCACTTGGAAAAGCTTTTGTGGGTTACCTTAGTTTCCAGCAGGCACATGGCTATTAGGGGGACTCAGCTCCATGGGGATAACACACAAAGCGACTTGGAGAACTCATGGCGGCGTGGAGCTGCAAGAAGGAAGGCAACCCAGGTCTTCAGCCCCAGAACTGGCTGCAGGTGAACAATTTGAAGACAGTCAAGTCCAGATTGGCTGTCAAGGTCCCAGGGACACGTCGTGGCTGATTAGAGACCAGAGTTTGGAGGAAGTGTGCCAAATCCCCAGAAGAGCGGAAATCCCCCACCTCTCCCGAATGTTACTAGAGTATAAGCTCCCCGCCCTGCAGCTGGTCAGTGAGGCTCCCACAAATTAATACTGACAAATCCATATCCAGAATGTCTACTTACACTTTGTAGCTCTTGTGCATTATTTGTGATTTAAACTATTAGTTTCTCTCCCTGGTTTAAACAAAGGTGCTTGGGGAACTTTGGATAACTGAACCCCTGCCATCCCTGGAATGTACCCCCAAGTCTGTGGGAAAGGGAGCTTTGAAGGGACCAGATTAGGCCTGGGTCGACCTCTTACACTGGAGAGTGTGATAGAGTTAGGGGTTTGTTTGCACGCTTTTCAGTTGTGCTTTTAAAACCACCTACCTTTCTTTTATCCATAGTCTTGATACTTGACATGAAGAACAACCAGAAGTCAACCCTCCGGAAGTCACACGGCAGGGCACACAAGCCAGTGGCTGCGTTCTTTTCCAACTGAAAAATCATGATTTGCAAATCATTAATATGTGGATTCCTCTGGGGATACAGACAAAAAATGGTTTAGATAGAGGAGCCTACTCAGACATGCTCAAGCCTGGATGCAGACATGGACTCACTCATTGTTAACGCTTACCCTGGAAAGAGCCCCGTGAATCTTTTTGGGAACAATCATCGCATACTCTAGCTGGAGGGAACCAGAGACCATTTGCTCTGACCTTTCATTTCACTGATGCAAAGAAATCAGATCCAGAAAGGTTATGTGACTTGACCACGCTGAAACATCCGGTTAGCGAAGCCAAACTGGAATCCAAGATGTATGTGTGTGCGTAAGTGTGTGTGAGTGTGATGTGTGTGCAGGTAGGTGCACAAGTGGAAAATCTGTATGTTTTTCTCCAAATCCTTGCTCTTAAGAGAGTCCATTCTAAGAAAATCATCTTAATTACAAAATCGGTGTTCTGCGTTCGTATCATGAAACCATTATTAAAACAAACGAGAATATTGTGCCGATCCAACAATAATAGCATGGATAGGTAAACTATCATGTAACCACGTGATGTGTTATGCCTAAATTAAATTTTGCTGGCAACAAGTTTGTGCACACACAGGTCAATGTTTATCTTTTAACATTCAAGTAAGAGAAACCCAAGATTTGAAACTCTCTTCAGAGTAACCTCAGCTACATCTAAAACTTTGCAGAAGCCCACTGACCCCCCTGAAGTGAGCCTGTCTGGGTGGTAGAATATGGATGACTTTTTGGTTCCAAAGACATCTCTGTATAATAGTACAATTCCTAAACTGGAAGGAAAATGAGAATGTGTAACTAGAAACTTGCAGGCAGGCTCCTGACCTGGAGCAGTTTGGTGATTTTGCCTGTTTCGCAGCTCTGGTCAGCACCTTGACATGTCCAGGGACCAGAGGCTGCAAGAGGACCTCTTTCTTACAAAGTCAACAGTTTTGTTCCGTATTTGGCATGAGTTCAGCCACACAAGGATGGCTCTGGGGTTGAAAGGCCCCTTTTCTGGCTTCTTCTGGTGTGCTCAACTGACCTACCTCAGAGACCACATGTGGCCTTTGGGGCAGGTTCTCAGGCAAACATCTGCCCCACTCCTTGAGAGAGAAAACGGGCTCCCAGTGCCCTTGACCTTGGATTCCTTTGTGTTTACTTCCCCAAAGCATCTTGAGAATTCACAAGCTTATAGGCTTTTGCCGTGACCTCCAGTGGGTTTAGAATGTACCACTCACCAGAGAACAGAAGCCAAAAGGTGGACACAGTCGTTCCCAGCCCTGGCCTTGGTGTCCAGTGGGAACCAGGCTGTCTCCCCCTGCTTTCCCCTTTACTGAACTTCAGTGTGGCTTGTGGTAGAATGCAGCCAGTTCAGACTCTGTGGCCACCTGCTGAGTAAAGACTGGACCCTCTCCTGAGGTCCAGGCAGGCCATGGGAAAGTTAAGTTATGTTCATTAAACAAAGGCAATCTCTGCTCTTCATTTTCCTGACTTGGAGGGACTCGCTGAGGCAGGCAGCAGGCCCAAGGCATTTGTTAGCAATCAGGGTATGTTGTGTGATGGACTCGACCGGATATGGGAGGAAGCTGAAGTCCTCCATGCTGTTCAAACCAAGGACGCTGCCCACCACCCCAGGACTGTACAATAATAAACAAGTCCTTCCACCGAACACCGGGGTGGGGAAGCAGAAGGTGAAGCTAATTTTAAGTGTCCAGGAACTTACCTGAAACAACCTTGACCCAAACTGCTCTGGAGTCCTCTGGGAAATTGCATCTGCTGTGAATTGTGGAGTTGGTGCTGTCTAGACCAGGATGGAGGGATGTAGGCAGAGTGACAGGTGTGTGCAAATCCTCTTTCTTGTGGTGTCTTCACAGCTCACACACTCAGCTCCTGCAGGCACTTGCTCCCCCACATTCCCAGGTCTCCCCTCCCTCACCTCCACACTTCCTTCATCGCACTGGTCACCTTACAGCTCTACAAGGGCAGAGGCTTGCCTGATGTGTGCCTAATTCGTGCTCAGTACCTAGAGCCATCTCTGGAGTATGCAGCTACCTGGCAAACGTATTACATGAACACATGGGTTCAGGGTTCAGCCTATTCCGTGTGCATCTTCCTCAGGCCCCAGAATGCAACAGGAGTTTGATACCTGCCATGGGGGGATGGGGAGAAGCAGGTGTCGACTGACGGATGGGCTGCCTGACTCTCTGGTTTCAGCAAATAAAAATAAGAACAGATCAGTTAAGGTAGACAAAAGCCATGTTAAATTTCTCCTATCAGCTTGCCACTGGACTCCTGCAGCTGTTTCAGAGACATGGGTGGGTTTAGAGGCCCTAGCAGGCACAGGACCTGATGCATAGGTGTGAAACAGGCTGGAGAATGACTCAGAGAGCAGCTAGAATTGAGGACCACCAGCCATTTGTCCCGTGAGTTGCATTACACCAGGAAAGCCAAGAACCACTTTAAAGAGTTGAGGAAAACTGTGCCTGCTACACTACATCCTTCATAGAGCTTCTCATTTTTACAAAGTCCAGAGTAGCTGGTGGTCATCTCATAGAGTACTTCTTTCCCTTGCAGCCTCAAACCCACCTCCACCATTTCTGTCCTAATGAAATCAGATAATGCGCGAGCAGGGCAACCTTGAGGGGAAATGACGGCCCTGGAGTTCAGTGTAGAGTCTCAGGCGGGCGCAGAGGCCAGGCGGCCCCCCGTGGCCCTGTGGCAGCCTGGGCACCGGGAAGGAATTGGTATTTGCCGTGCATCTGCTCTGTGCTGAAGCACACACAGTTCACATTTAGGGTGGCACTGCATTCTTGCATTTTATTTTAATCGTACATTTTATTTTAAAGAAACCAGACTTAGACAGTGAAAGAAACTTCCTTGTCTACGGGCACATGACCAGCCTGCAGCAGAACTCAGCTGCTTCCTGCTCCTAGACCAGCCCTCCCCGACTCCCTCACGATCTGGAAGCTGTTCTGGAAGCCACTGACTGCCTCTTGTCCTTGAGCAGGCATCCTGAGGTTTCCATCACCTCTCTGGTTCCTGGAGCAAGCAAGGCAGGTGCTTGTGTCTTCTGGCTGAGGGTTCTCGGGAACCAAGAGAAGGGATGGTGACTTTGACGCTCCTGTTTTCAGAATTGCTCCTTGTTCTTCCCATCTGGTTAGAACATTGACTGCTGCATCCTCCAGTGGGACCCATCCTGCTGCTGGCAGATTGCTCCAAGTGTGGGCCCTGACATGTGCCGGGCAAACCAGTCCTTGAACCAAGAATTCTATTTGCTGAGTCTGAGAAGCCAGGTTCTCTTTAGAGCCTTAATGGTAACCTGTCACCTTTGGGCTCTCAGAGGCCATATTTCCCACCACTGTCCTTAAATGCATACTTTAGTCAAAGCAGACGTCAAACCATATGCTCTAACTCTCCTATAACTACTAAACCGAAACCTTTACAAATAAGGTAAAACAGGACTAGAACACCAGAATGGCTCCATTTAACACACTGATGTAACGCGACAACGAAAGGACTGTTCCTGGCTGACCCCAAGTCTCAGCTTGCAGAGCGCTCATGGGGCTCACAGTGCAGATGTGGGGCTTGGGGTTCCCCTACCTCTGAATTACTGGGAAACCCCATTTGCCCAGCAGGTCGCTGGACCCCATGTGGCCTTCACGTGACAAGGAAGTATAATTTACCCTGAAGGACTGCTTCTGAGTTTTATTGCTGTTGGTGGTGTTATTTTGTTTTGTTTTAAGATGGAGTCTTGCTCTGTCTCCCAGGCTGGAGTGCAGTGGCGAGATCTCTGCTTACCACAACCTCTGCCTCTCAGGTTTAGGTGATTCTCCTGCCTCAGCCTCCTGAATAGCCAGGATTCCAGGCACACATCACCACGCCCAGCTAATTTTTGTATTTTTAGCAGAGATGGGGTTTCACCATGTTGGTCAGGCTGGTCTTGAACTCCTGACTTCAAATGATCCACTTGCCTCAGCCTCCCAAAGTGTCCGAATTGCAGGCGTGAGCCACTGCACGCAGCCAAGGTTCTATCTGCCACAGAGTAAACGTTCTATTTGGCCCTCTAAACGGAAGCACGGGCTGTGAGAAGCCCCCGCCATTCTACTTCTTTATTATCACCCCAAAACGGTCCATACATTTTCCTGCAGAAGGTTGATTATGCCAGAGGAGTCATCTGAAAACCTGAGTTCTGTCAAGCACTAGTCTAGACTTTTAGATTTCATACTCTTTTTGAGGTTTTATCCTCTTTTTCTTGACAATCTATGCCACCTAAGAAGTATTGTTTTTAATGCAACGTATCATAATAATGAAATTAAAAAACCATCAACTTATCTCTACTAATGTAATTTCATTTTCCAAATGAAAATAAAAGGCTGTCTAAATTGATAAATTCTTCTCCAATAAATTAATTACTTATATTAATCTCATTAATTTGACTGGAACTCAGTGTTCTTTCAAAAAATGTCTGTGTCTTTATTGTTGCTTAAGAGCGATTGACTGTAGTCATTTCCTCAAAAGTTTCCCAGAATAAATATAAAAAACCCAGACTGAGTGAAAGTTCTGCTTCTGAGTTCCGTGAGGTGGTTCTCTTGGCTATGGGACAATTTATAGTCAAGGGTGTGGCACTTCTGAGAACCCATATAAATGTTGCACCTTTAAATCCTTTAAATTCAAGAAGCAGCCACAGTTTCTTTCTCTTCTGATTACACCTGAAGGTAATACTGTGCAGTTGAAGTTTACAAAGAAACGAAAGCTCAGAGAGGTTATGCAAGCCCCCCAAGGTCACAGCAAATTTATAGGTTAGGTCAGGACTCAAGCTTAAATCTCCGAACTCCTAGTTCCACGTTTTTACCTTGGCTAATAAAAGGCTGGACTGACGGAAGACGGTAATTTCGAACGAGCAGCTGTCCTTATTTCCAGAATCGTGCTGTGCTGCTGGAGCACCCGGGAATGCACGGGAAGCTTGCTGGGGATGCAGTTCCTGCCCATCTTCCCATGCCAGCTCCACGTCTTCATCACCGTCATGCCCACTTTCTCTGGCATCATGGGTCTTAAGGAACTTTCTCTACTTGCGTGCAGGTTCATTCCAGGCAAAGTTTTTCCATGCATGCATTAGCCTACATACTTACCAGGAATGTGCCTGTTTTATCTTCTGAAGGCAGCACAGCATGGCGGTGAACAGGGTAGCCTCCAGGGCCCACTGATCCGCTTCACATCAGGAGACTGAAGGTGCACCAGAATCCTGCAATGGGGGTGGCCTGGCTATTAGGTCCAGGCCTGGAGGAGTTTCCCCTGCTCACTCCCACGCTCAGGCTGCAAACGTGCCTTCAGTGCCTACGCAGTGCCAGGCCCTTCTCCAGGCTCAGGGGTCCTTCAGGAAAGGAACTAATGCGCCCCGACTTCCTAGCCCTGCCCCTCTCCCTCCAACCTTTTGGGTAAGCCCACCCATTTGAAGAGGAGGGTGGAATTAAGAATAGGAAAAGAACCAGTCAGTCACACCACGCCCAGAAAACGACGCTGTGCTAGGGAGGGACGGAAAGGTCCGATCTACTGCTAGGGAATATTTTTTGTTAAACTGTAGCCCAAGGGATACCTGGGCATGGCTTCAACACTCCTTTCAGAAGTTATGGCTGAAGAGGCAGTCAGCAGGAGGCCCCTGGGTGAGTGACATTCCCTCCTTCCTGAGCCTGGAACAGTAACATGTTCCGTGCTGAGTGCTCAGCCCGAGAAGGCCCATCCATCACAGGCCAGACTACAGAAATCGAGGCCCTGCTGGGAGGAAAATCTGCCCTCTCAGAGTCAAGGTGCTCATTGTCCCCACATCTCCTAGAGCTGGGCACCTCTGCCCTGACCAGGCCTGCCTCCCGCAGCCCAGGCTTACCAGCTTCAGCCTGCAGCGTCCCTGCTCCGGAGCCCACTGCTTCCTCGGGGGCTAGTGTTGAGGTTCGCTAGAGCCGGGCCAGGCTCTTCACGTCCCCTCAGACCCCAGACACTGCATGCAGTGACATAGAGAAGGTTGGCTAGGACCTTTCCTCAGCACCAGATCCAAGAGGGATGAATACCCTCAGGTCTCCCTCAACTCAGCATGGCTGAGCCAACTCTCTCCCAATGGTCCCACACACCACATCTCTCTCCTCCACTAACACTTCAGCAAACCCACACCTCCGTCCAGCTTCTAATGTCCATTTGTTGCCACCAGCACTGTGCCCCCCCCCCAGGCTGCCACAGCCCCTTTCCCAGACTGTGTCACCAGATACCTGAGGTTGCCCAGTTGCTCCTTGCCCTGTGGGGTGTGGCTGCAGAGTGACCCTTTCTCAGTGCAAATCAGATGCTAAGGCACCCCAAGTGGGACCTTCCGTGGCCCAATCCATGCTGCAACGGCTGCATGGTCAGGCCTCTGTCCTCCCTTGCATGGCCACAATCCGGTCCTCTCCCCGCCCTTTCCTTCCTTGTCTCAGGTCAGCTTTGCAGGGGGTAGGATGGGGTGGAGTCTCTGCAAGCTAAGTTAAACCCCAAGCACCTGACCATATGCAGAGCAAAGACTGCAGGGTTCTTTCTGACCTCTGGGCCCCTGACCTCTCCGACTTGAGCCTCCCGAGAGCAGGTTCCAGTCTTTCCAACCTTGCCTCTCTCTGGAGGGGTCCTGTCATGCTTCACAGCTACCCGTGGAAGGACAAGGTTCCCAGAGGCTCTTCCACTGCCTTCTGCTTGGCTAGGGAGAAGCATGTGTGTTGGGGTGGCTGACAACTTGTGAGGGGCCCTGGGCTGGGAGCCTACAGGTTGGTTTTGCTCGCCTTCTGCATAGCACAGCTGGTGCGGGGCTGCACCCGAGAGGGCCTCAGGAGACATTTGCTGATTAAAGAACTGACTCCCATGATGCTCCCAACTTCTTAGGTCACACTGTCTTCTCAATATTCCCCCCACAAAAACAAACGGCTAATTTTGTCCGATTCCAGCAAAGCTGCAGTGTGGGCTCTGTCCTGCCTCGCTCTGTCTCCCAGCACAAGCAGCCTAGGACTCAAGCTCCTTCCCAGAGCACTGTCTTCTCCCGGCTTCCAGGACCTGTTCTTGGTTTCCTCCCACTCTGCACCCCAACCTCACCTCCATCTCTCAAGCTGCCCCTTATCTTGTCAAATGAGGAGGTTCACCCCAGAAGTCAGCAGATGAAGAAGTAGATACATGAGAAACTTGCCCCAAATCCAAGAAACCAGCTTTCATCTGGGAAGGAGCCCCCTGCACCTGGATGGTATGTGGCAGGCCTTGTTTCCATCCAGCAGATGGCTCGTGGGTTCCTTCTCTTCTTCCTGCCCCGCTCCATGCCCCTCTCCACCCCATCACCAGGCATATGTATGGGTGAAAAGATGCTTGCCCAGTGCCCCTGCGTGTCCTGTGCCTGAGCCCGAAGCTGCACTTCCTCAGGACTCCCAGCTCTGGAACCCGCTGCTGGATGCCTCTTATCTGAATCGTGACTCCTCAAGAGATAAGAGCCTTTTTCTTATCAGAAATTCAGGAGTTTGAAGCCTTCTGCATCCTGCATCTCTGGGCTCAGGCCTCCCGAGAAGGAGAAGCTGGTGTCCAGTGGACAACACTGCCATTGAGCCCTGCCAGGCAGTCAGCTCTGGCTGGGGAGCCAGGAGCAGGCCCTGGATGCAGGCAGGTTGTAGGAGGGGCTGGAGGATCTGCTGCCCTTAGAGGCCCCCACCTGTCCTGGGAAACTGAGCAGAGGTCATGACGGCAGGGCAAAGCCTCTTCTGAGGGAAGGATATAAATCCATTCCTCACTTCCGGGTTATTATTTTTGCTGCTTTTGATGATGCCAGCACTGCCTCTCTACATATAGCTGACAAGCGACCCTGATGATGACATCTAGGGAGTGCTGGCATGTCAGCCAGGGCATCCATGTGTTCCTGTGGTTTTGGAGCAAGAGTGACTTGAGTTTCACGGACTTTTACGAATTCTTCTCTACCCACCAGTAAAACAGAGCCTACCATTTGCAAGTGAGATGTTAACCGAGCTCTGTGTGACTTGAGTCTGTGCCCTAAGCCGGTGCTTCTTCAAGCCAGGCCCGAAGCCACCATGGGTCCACACAACTTGTTAATATGATGAAGCCAGGATGAAGATTGACAAAATAGTGTGTCTACTGAATCTAATAACGAGAAAGGACTGCACTCCTACTCTGAGTGCTTTGGAGCACTGTCCAGTTGGGCAAAAGTCGTTACATGGCAATTCCTGACGGATATGACAGGGGTGTGTGACACGGCCGTGGGGAGCTGTGTTAGAGAGGAAGTGGTGAACAGTGCGATGAGATTTTAGAGGAACAGATTTACCACTGACTTTTGCCATGCAACAAACTCCCCACAGCCTGGCAGGAGTGTGGCCGGCCACCCCAGGGGTCTCCAACACGTGCAGTGACAACAGAGCAGTCATGTCACCGTGTGGGAGGGCTTGCAGGTGCAGGGGCCTGAGAGGGGCCCCCTAGACAAGGCTAAGGTTCTGAGAGCCGGCCTGAGCACTGCTGGATCCCACAGTTAAGGCTTAGAAGAGACAGAGGCAGAGACAGTGAGGGGTGACAATGTATGTACATCACAATGACCACAACACAGCCCCACACATGCCTGTCCCACCAACAGTTAGCTTGCCATGTCCCTTCCCCCGTATCCCCATTCCAGTCCCAGCACAGAGGCTCCCTCCGCCGTGTCTGCAGTACAGTGCGTGTTTACCTAGGATGCCACGATTCTTCTCCCTTCTCTCATGTCCTCTTCCACACACTCTACAAGGGCAAACTTAGAGATTTACCCTCCACGATTTCTGAAGTCAGTGGTAAATCTGTTCCTCTTTAAAATCTCATCACACTGTTCACCACTTCCCCGTAACACAGTTCCCCATGGCCACGTCATATATCCCTGTCATATCAGTCAGCAGTTGCCGTGTAACAAACGACCCCAAAACTCAAACAGCATTTGTTTATTATCATTGCCCCCACATCGGGGGGTCAGGTGTGCATTCGCTGATCTCAGCTTGTTCTAGCTGCTCCAGGGTTGGGGCTCTGCTCCATGCAGGCATGGCTGTGACCACATGCACACGTCCATTCTGTGCCTCTGCTGCATGCATCACGCTCACTAAACAGCTCGGGGTCAGGAATTGGGGTGGTGGGAGGTTCCCAGCAAAGTCACCCAGTGATGGCAGGGACACAGGGAGGAATGTAGAATGGGCCGATGATGTGACCCTCCACGTCTGCAAAGCTACCGTCTCCTTGAGGGTGGAGACAGCAACAACTAACTGCAGGCTGTGCTTCCATTCACAGCCTCCCCTGGATGTTAGAGGTCCCTGTATTATTTCATTTTGCTCTCTTTGCTTTGGTTTTTTTTAATCACTTTGTAGATGAAGCCACTGACACCCAAAGAGGGAACGTGGCCTGATGAAGGGCCACGGCAGGGGAGCGAAGGAGCCTCACAGTCCGGCAGGAACATGGCCTCCCCCTGGCTTTCGGGCTCGCTGACATATTCTGACAGCCTCAGTAACTCACCAGGCATCAGGGTGAAGTCCTCAGACTAGAGCCCCACAGCTGCCACAGAGCGGGAGCTCACCGTCAATTACAAGTTACTAGAAAGGCTTTTGGATATTATAAGCTACAGTGGAAAATAAGTATCTGTGGATTTTTGTGATACATTCCAAAAAAATTGACTATTTTGTCTAATTAGATTTTTGGTTAATTTTATCTTCAAAATTGTTCTGCAGTAATTAAGCTGTAGCAAACTGCATCCTGGGAGAATGGCATGTTCAGAAATGACTGATATTCTTGATTTCAGTTTTTTATCTTGTATGTAGCTCCTCAAGGAAATAGGGTGTAACATTCCCTGGGAAGGCCCAGTGCATGGCACGCATGGGCCAGAGGCCACTCTCCTCCACCCCTAGACCACACGTGTGGACAAGCCCCCAGGGTGCCTTAAGGATCACGGCTAGGCCTGTGCACACAGAGGTCCCTGCAGCCGGTGTCAAGAGGAGAAACTAAGCTTACCAGTTGTACATGTCAGCGAGGTGTGGGGTTGTGCATTTCCCTAACCTCAGGGGCCCCTCAGGATGGGAAGGAAAGTGTGTAGGTAACTTTTGAAGAAATCGCAGATGGCCTTCCAGAGAGACTGTAGAATTGTCCAACCCCACCGTAGCCCAGGAAGAAAACTGTGCAGCCTCACATTCCCTCTTGTGTTCAGGAACAAGAAGGAAGAAAATACTGATACACACAACATCTGAATCTCGGAATCATTATGTGGAGTGAAATAAGCCAGACACGAGAACATCTGTGCGACTCCAATCACACAGAATGAAGGTTACCCTCTAGCGGCAAAAAGCTGGTCAATGGTGGCCTGGGTCCAGGAGTGAGAGGGGCCGTTCTGCCCAGGGGCACGGAGAACCTTAGGAGGGGGTGAAGACGTGCTGTGGTGGTGCTGCCAAGGCCCCCAATCGTGCACTGTGAATGTACACTTCATGAGATAAAGTAGCAAACATAAGAAACTAGGTTTGCTGATTTCTGCTTGCCAGCAGACTTTCACAAAGCGCCTATCTCTGTAACGATGTGCAGCTCTCCAGAAAGATGCTCTAAGACACACCCTCCTGGGGCTCTTGCCTGAGTCGCTATATTTTTTGGCAGATACATGACATTAATCTTGCCTTTTCATACATGTAAGATAACATCTGGCGGGGTTAGTGATCATTACTCTGTAATTGAATCCATAGCCAGATGCACTGACACCCAGACTTTCATGTGACTCTGTACATACTGGACCTCCACCACCTGTATGTCATCTGCAAGCTGAAATCCAGAACCTCAGTGGAGGCTGCCCAGGGCTCTTCCCTGCAGCCTGTAGTCCTCAGTCAGCTTCTGAACAAGATGAACTTTAATTCTTTAAGAGCCTGACAATAACTTTAAATGGACACAGTTTATTGCCTGTAAATTATTCCTCAATAAAGTTGATAAGGAAAAACAGAAAAACTCTGTGCTCTGGACACAGAACGAGCAGCTCCTGGGTCATCTTTGCTTTCCAGAAGGGGCCTAATATTCATGACAGTAGCAATAGTGATGATGGCTGGAAGCCGGGTGTGCTTACTTTGCACCATGCGCTGAGCTGGGCGCCGTATGCATTGGAGGAGGGGCATGGCTGGGTGCAATAGACCTTTATTTATAGTAATAGGCAGTGAGGCGGGTTCGGCCGTGGACTGTGGTTTGCAGATGTCTCAGGCTAAAGTGCTCTGGCAGGTGTGCCTGGCGGGTCTTAGGAGCTGGGTCTCCAGAGGTTGGTGCTGAAGAAACGGCCAATGTCCCTACCTCCCGGCGTGCTTGTGGGGATGGATGTGATGGGGAGTGACTGAGGACACACAGTGACCTGTACCAGGTAATAGCGACTGAGACGCAGGGAAAGGGCAGTTCACTTAAGGAGGAGCGAGGTCAGTGTCCCCTCAGACCTAGCTTTCCTTGAGCCAGCTCAGTCCAAAGAGCACACCGCCCTTCGTTCCACACACTGGAGCGTGCAGCCCAAACTCGCATTTCTCAACAGGAGCAAAAAAGGAAGTTGGAAGGGAAATCCAAAGCCAGTGAGTAAGGGTTGGGCTGCAGTACTCCGAAGGTGCCCCGGGGAGAACGTGGTTAGGACACCAGCAAGATTGCAGTCTAGGGTGACTCAGAGGAGCAACAGTCAAAGGTGCCAGGCTGGGATTCCTCAGGGCCCATCCTCCCCAGGGCTCCTCCCAGCCACAGACCCACAAGGGGCCTCCCTCGTGGATCAGTTACACCAGCTCCTCCCCACAGCACCAGCAATCCTGCCAGCTTCTCCCCGGCAGCCACAGGCCTCAGGTCCCAGCCAAAAGGGACAGCGATGTGATAGCCTGGGCCGCAGAGATGCACGCCCTGCAGGGGCAGCCGTCGGTCTTGGCAGACGCGGGGGTCTGAGCTAACCCTGAGCTGGACCTTCGCCTCCTGGGTTACAGATGAGAAGCTCTGAGGCTGAGGCCAGTGGTTGCCCCCAGGTCTCTCCACTCTCCGCAAACACCCAGGGTCAGTTCTGAGACTGGTCTGGTGAGTGCCAGATGCAGGGAAAGCGGCCCCCTGTGTGCAGCAGGCTGCTTCTGCATTTCTCATTAGAAGAAACAAGCAGGCCAGGAAGGAGGCACTGAGGAGAAAGCGCCAATCAGAAAGAAAGAATCCCAGGACTGGGGACGAAAGACTCAGAAGGAGGGAAAAGAGAGGAAGAAGCTGTAGGGGAAAGGAAGGGAGGGAGACGAGAAAAAAATGGGAGAACACTATTGAAGTTTTTGCTAGCAACACTGGACAGTCAAGGCTTCTGTTGCACGGGTGACATTCCAAGGGCTCAGCGGCCGCCTGTGGCTGGTTGCTCCTGTGCCAGACAGCGAAGATACAGAGCACGTCCATCAACACAGAAAGTACTACTGGACAGCACCGGTAAAGCCGAACAACGTGCAAAAATGCGCTCAGGACGTTAGGGGGGCCTGGCACCCGGAAGCCTGAGGCCGTGGGTTTAGGCTGTCACTCAAACGCAGGGTCTCCCCGCCTCACCACGGTGGGCATCTGTGGCCGACCTCTCTCTGTGATGGCGGCTGTCCTGGGTACTGTAGGGTGCTAAGCAACAACCAACACCTCTCAGATGCCACCCAGTGTCACCCTGTTGACAGCTGCTGCTCTAAATGGAAACAATGTGGCTTTGGGGTGGAAGGGGACCTGGGGGAAGTCTGGATCTGTCTCCAGAGCTTGGGGCTCCCGTGGGCCTGGCAGAGGCTGGGGGTCCTGGGTTGTAGGCTGAGCCTGAGATGTTCCAACAGGAGGGGCCAGCCTGAGACTCAGAAATGAGGGGGTTTAGGGGTACATGCAGAGGGGTGGGGCCAGGCTGGAGGGAAGAAAATCTAAAGACCAGAAGGTTCCGGAACACCAGATACAGCTATAGCAGAAGGGAAGGGGATGTAGAGTGGGCACTAGGATCAGGGCTGATGGGGGATGGCAGGCTGGGGGGACTGGAGGGTTGCCTTGGTGGGGTTATGGGAGGGACTGAGCTAGAGCCAGGGGCAATCAAGTATTCCTAGAGGGCAGCAAGGTAAGGAGGCTTCAAAGGAAGGGAAGTGGTAGGGGCCAAGGGGACCCCAAGGAGTCAGGATTGAGGGGGCTGCCTGAGTGGCAGGAGCAAGGAGGCTGAGCCACGGGATTCTGAGGAATCTCACTCCTGAGCTGGGACCAGTAGGAGCCATGACCCTGGGAAAAAATGGGGCCCAGCTGCCAGTCCAGGCCCAGGCTGGAGATCAAAGCCGGCAGGCCTCAGGAAGCAGCATGGGAGCGGGGCACAGAGAGCAGGGGAGCCCAGGGGCTGTGTGCCACTAGGGGCTGGGAATAGCACATCAGGACCTCGGCCTGACAGCAGCAGAGCAGGGAGCTTTAACTCCAGATAGAGAGGGCAGAGGTTGGCATCGGGTCACACAGGCATGGCAGTGAGTACAGGCACCCGGAGACTTCTGGAGTGGGGCCTGGGCATTGGAGGTCGGAACAGGGGATTTTGGTCATGGGGCATTGGCCAGGGAGGAGCTGGCATCGAGGGGCCACAGGAGAGAGAAACTAGGCAAGGCAGCTTGACTTTGGCCCTCTGGGAATCAGGACCAGGAGAAGGAGGAGCTTGGCACGAAGGTGGGAGGCACAGGCTCTAGGGCACATAGCTCTTGCCAAGGGTGGGCCCGTGGCTGTGGAGGGGAGTGCTGTGGATCACTGGGCACTGGGCAGGGAGAGCCAGGGTGCAAGACAGCCAGTCTCTACCTTGCCCGGGGCCTAAGTAAGGGTGAACGTGTGTGGGGCCTTGGCATGGGCAGTGTCACAGCAGGAAGAAGACGGTGAAGCCAGTGGCAGGGACAGACCTGAGGCCCGCAGCCTGCTCAGCACCTTCTCCTTTCCTCCATCATCCTGTCTGGCGGCAGCCCCTCTGCATCATCTCTGCCTGCGGGGGGCTAACTTTATAATATTAACTAATCCTCATGAGAACCCCATAAGGAAGACCATATGGTTAGCCCCCTTGCACAGAGATGTTGAGTCACTTACCCGAGATCACACAGCTAACTAGCACCAGCTCCTAATTCAAACTCAGGCATCCTAGCTTTCCAATCAACAAGCACTTAGACAGTCAGGAAGTGCAGGTGGGCCCCACCCTTGCCCCCGCTCTGTGCTGAGGCCACTGCCAAGCTGTCTATTCAGAGGCAGCTCCTCCGGTGCTGGGGGTTGCTGCCACTCAGTGCTCCATTGCTTCTCAGTGAGCTGATCATGACAGGAGGATGACAGAAGAACCAGGTGCTGCCATCCACTGCTGTGAGGATGGTGTTCCCTGTCCCTTGGAAAGGGTGAGCTGGGCTCAAGGGGATGCAGAGGCAGTTGCCCTCTCCCGCTGGGTGACCCTGGTGGAAATCCGGAAGCTGAGTGTATGGACCGCAAGCACGGAGGCCACACCTAACACCTCTAATAAAAACACCCTTCATGTGCTAGGCAATGACCCGGAAGTGAGAGTGATGCATTTGAGGCACCAGAAATGCTCGCTGCAGTGCGGATGTTAGGACCTGTGTTCAGAAAGCAGACCCTTAAAGGAGCTTCTGGGGTCCACGGCTTCTGGTCCACGTGCCCTCAGCTTGGTGAGGTCTGGGAGGTCTCCCTGAGGGAGGCAGGACTTGAGCGGGACCGTGAAGGGCAGAGGTAAGCCTGAAAAGTGGGGACAAAGCAGAGGAGAGAGAAATGAAGGGAGGGAGGCTTCCCAGGGCAGAGTCCTTCTCCGGGGCCCAGGGATGTGCCCTCTCCCCAGTTACGTAAAGGGACTGCAGCACCCCAAAAGACTCAGCAGCAGCATCCCTGGCTACAGAGAGGCCACCCAGCTGCTCACGGTGTCCATACTCATTTTCGGTCTTTGCCTAACGCTGATGTCTCACATGGAATATTTTTCTTATCTATTTTGATAAGACATGGAAGTCAAAAGAAAATAGTTCTTAAACCAGAGTTGGCCTAAAACACTACACAGGCTGCAGTTAAACCACAGATTCTTTTTCTGCACACCATCCCTGCTCCCTTTTCTCGTTTGACTGGAAGGGAAAGCAGGGACCCCAAAAAGGGGTCTTTATAACACACTTCCAGGAGATTTTTCTGCAGGTGGCCTCAGGCCACACGTCAGAAAACAGACTCAGACCATCGGCATTGAAAGAACTGATGGAGCTCAGCCAGCCCAGTGTTTCCAGCCGTGCGGATGAAACCCCTGCTGGGTCAACTCTGGGAGAGGAGGTGAGGGTGAGTGGGCACGTGGGTGCAAGGCCCCTTCTCAACCCAGCCAGGTCAATGTTATGTTTACGTGTTTTTACAGGAGCTTCTGCTACCAGTAGGTATAAGACAGGGTTTCAGTGCTTTAAAAAAAAGCGGGGGGGGGGGGTGCTGCAAAGCACAAATCTAACCCTACAGTGTCACTCGTGGACAGGGCCAGCCTTGACCTCTCCTGAGACTCTGGTCCATAAAAGGCAGAAAATACTGCCGCCTCAGCCTCCAGGAAACATCCCCCAGCTTCGGTTCCCTTTCCTAGTCCAGGACCTAGAGGGAAGCCATTTCCCAGTTCCTGGCCCGGGCTCAGTCCACCAAGCGCAGCTGGACTGGCAGGCAGAAGGACCAAAGATTTGAGCGGTGCCCTCCAGGTGTCTGGGACGTACCTGGGTAGAGCAGGTGGCCTCAGCCCCCTTGAGGCTGCTGAGAGCCTGCCAGAGTGGACCTGAGGGGAGGTGGGCAGGTGGTGGGCTTTCCAAGGAGCTGGACTACAGAGGCAGGCAGGGGCAGGGGGCCTGGAACTAGGAGCTGAGGAGCAGAGGAGTTTGGAAGCAGTGTAGCCTTCTGGTGGGTGTTTCGGGTGATTCTGAAGTTGGGCATGGACAGGAGGCATGCATGAGGCCGGGCACCGCACACAGATGTGGAGCCTAAAATGCTGGGAATGAGAGTCACATTGGAGGCCCCTCCACAGCGCCCGGCACTCATCCAGGCAACGATGCCTCCAGTTCACACCCTGGGTGGGGGGCAAATGTTAGTATCAGCCTCCCTGAAAAATAGCAAGGAAGGCAAATGTTTTTGGCCAAAACCTACATAAGAAAGTTCCAAATGGCTCTTCTTGATTGTCCAGTGCCTTTGGCTGCTTGTGACAGGCTGTTCCTGAAGTGCCAAAATTGCGTAAGAGCTGAGGACGAAACCCAAGGAGGGTCACTCCCCGCGTCACCCAACATCCCAGGCTTCACACTGCACAGGGTTAAAAGTACGGAATCTTCTAAACATGATGCAAAGGTGTTAGCAAACTCAGAATGCCTAAGTCATAGCAAGATTTTCTTTTGTTCTACTTTCCTGCCAAGGATTTCAGTGGAATAAAACATAGGACTCCAAACAGCACAACTGAGTGTAAAAGATTCAGTTATCTTTAGCTTTCTTCAAGCAGTATTTGGCAAGCTGCTGTTTTTGGATCATGTCTTTTCCACAATAAGTCAATAGATATTCCATGAAAAAAATAGAAGCAAAATTAGTTTGAATGTTTTGTGAAATTATGCTTGAGCATAGCTGTATACTCACCCTGGCTTGGCAATTAAAATACTTATTAGCATATTCAAGGCACAAACTTTAAATAAAAAACCTGCTTTACTTAAAAGCAATGTTGTCCATTGGAAAACATGGCATCATGCTGTGGATTGCTATCCCTCTGTGATCAGCAGAGAGCTCATTCTGTATGACTGAAGTTATATTTGAGCACCCGAATTTTCCATATCTTGATTCAATGTTTGGCATCTCAAAAGGCGTGGAGGGCTGTAATCCCAGCACTGTGGGAGGCCGAGGCGGGAGAATGGCTTGAGCCCAGCCTGGGCAACACACTAAGATCCCACCTCTACAAAAAATCAAAAAAATCAGCAGGGCGTGGTGGCATATGCCTGTGGTCCCAGCTACACAGGAGGCTGAGGTGAGAGGATTGTTTGATCCCAGGAGGTCGAGGCTACAATGAGCCATCTTTGCAGTACTGCACTCCAGCTTGGGTAACAGAGGGAGACCCTATCAAAAAGAAAGAAAAGAAAAAGAAAGAAAGAAAGAAAGAAAGAAAGAAAGAAAGAAAGAAAGAAAGAAAGAAAGAAAGAGAGAGAGAGAGAGAGAGAGAGAGAGAAAGAAAGAAAGAAAGAAAGAAAGAAGGAAGGAAGGAAGGAAGGAAGGAAGGAAGGAAGGAAGGAAGGAAGGAAGGAAAAAGAAAGAAAGAAAGAAAATAAAAGAAAAAGGACAAGGATGGAGAAGCAGGGTGTAGCCTGTGCTATTGAAGGGTCCGTTACCTCTGTCTACCATTCCTAAAGTCCACTAGAGAACAGCATGATACTGTTTTTCCACCACTTGGTATTTATTTCTGTGATAACTGAAAAATTTAGCCACACAAGCATCACCCGGGTCAGCTGCCACAGGCAGTGACCATCTTTGTGAGGCTTACATGATGTCCGGGAGCTTAAATTGACCTTAAACCTCAAAAATCTCCTGATAATCTGACTGCAGTTGGCCCACAATCTTTTCGACATGTGAAATGACCGGCCAGGCCTTTCAAGTTTCCCAAAGACTTCAGCTCAAACAAGCAGCTGCCCTCTTAGCCAAGCAGCAGATCATCCCACCATGGCCCTTTTCCTTGTTTGGTAGGACCCCGCTTCTTGCCATTATATTGTCAGCACGATTATTCTGTGTTTTCTGGTTGTGTGGTTTATGCACTATTTATTTCCTGATTCTTATCTTTTTCGCCAAAAATAACAGCACAGACATGGAGTCAATTTCAGCATGGATTTATTCTGCCTGGAAGGTGTCTCCCGGTAACACTAGCACAGAGGTGACAAAATCATGTGTGTCCAGCAACTAAGGCTGCAACACAGTCCCATTTAGTCCTCAGTGAGCTCATAGGGCCCAAGGACTTGTTTCCCAGGAGAGGGCCAGGCCGGAGCAGGCTGATGGATTGCTCACTCCACCACTCATCTGCCCTGTCCCCATCAGATCTGGTCTCAGAACAGCACTGATGAAGCACTTACCACGCACGCCCAGGAAAGGCTCATGCTCTGCAGTGGCTACTTTCCAATTCGGAATGACCTTTGAACAAGTCCCTGAAGAGGACGAGGCTGGCCGTGGATGTGCAGCTGCCTCACACCTTAGTGTGTCATCTGTAAAATCAGGTACCAGCAACATCTGTCTCCTGGGTTACTACTGTCAGAATCGAATGATTGTAGGTAATGTCCTTTGCACAGGGTCAGGCACACCATGAGAGCTGGAAGGATATTGGTTTTTAATATTCCTCTTATTCTTCCTTTCTGTTTTCTGAATTTCTGGGTTTCATATTGAAAAGCGTGGAGGAGGGTGTGTTTCTAAGGAGGTAAGAGAGTCCCTTAAGCTAAAGGTTTTCCTTTGGAAGGCCGGGGGCCAAGAACAGGAGAGCCGTCTCTATCTGCAGGGCCTGGTCTTGCTTCCACATTCAGGAGTCAAGGGCCAGCAGAGAAAGACAGAGACTAGCCCCAGACTCAGACCCCAGAGAGGGGGTTCCAGGATCACAGAGCACCTCCAGCCTGGCTCCGCCTCTCTCTTTTTCAATGCATGAGCAGCAGCACTGATGGGACCAGGGCTTCCTCGAATTTTAAAAAGGATTTTTCTAACAATTCCAGGAACTGAGAAGTCACTGAGGAAGATCATGGGTGGAGTGAGGTCACAGGCTTAGCTCCAGAAGTGTGGCTACAGATAAGGCATCTTGTGCCAGGCTCTCAGCCTCCAACGCCCAAACAGCTTCCCTTTGGGGCTGCAGAGTTTACAGGAGAGACAAGATGATGGCAGTGACAATGGAGGGTGGGTCTCTCTACACCACCCACCCCAATAGCTGCCTTTGCTCTAGAGGGACCCAGACACATTCATTGGCAGTAAAAACTTAGCCCTCCGGAGCAAGGCAGGAGGCCCACAGGACTTCTCCCTGGACTACATCATCCCAGTGTTGCATTAGGATTTCAGCACATTTTTTTCTTTGTTAATTTTGTTTATCAATTCAACTTACTCAGGCTAAGGCCAGAATGATTCAGCATCACCAATCATTAGGGATTTAGGGAGCATCCATATCAGTTTATTGTGTCTATATTCTGCAGGCATCATTGATAACAGTATAAACTCACTTCATATGCCAACAGGCATCAGCAGGTGGAGAGAGTAAGGTTAACGCCCCTCACTGGAAGGCACAGGCATTAGTTAGGGAGGGATGAAGGCAGAGCCAACGGCCAGCTCCTGTGGCACTCGTAATCAGATGCGTGCTGTGAGTAGCTGACCTCCCTGGCTGTGAGTCTGTTCTGGAAAACTCTGAGGCCTAACCAAGGCTGTCCAGGGCTCTTCCAGCTGCTCAGAGGGAGGGTCCTAAACTCTTACAGACATAGCTAGGTCACACTCCTCATGTCAATCAGGACAAACAGAACACACTAACAATGAACAATTCCAAAAGGAAATTAAGAAAACAATTCTATTTACAACAGCATCAAAAAGAATAAACATTTAGAAATAAACCCCACCAACAAGGAGAAAGATTGGTACACCAATACATTAAAAAATGGAATAAATTAAAGAAGAAATAAATAAATCAAAAGACACCCTTTGTTCATGAATTGGAAGACTTGATATTGTTAATGTGTCAAAACTAACCAGAGAAATCTATAGATATAATGCAGTCTCTATCAAAATCCCAAAGGGGTTTGCCGCAGAAATAGCAAGATTCATCCTAAAATTCATATGGAATTTTAAGGGGCCCTGGAGAGCCAAACAATCTTGAGAATAAAAGAACAAAGTTGGAGGACTCAAACTTCCTGATTTCAAAGCATATTACAAAGTTACAGTAGGCAAAACATTGTGGTACTGGAATAAAGAGAGATACATAGACCAATGGAATAAAATAGGGGGCCCAAAAATAAACGTTTGATTTCCAACAAGGATATCAAGACCATTTAATGAAGAAAGGATAAATTTTTCAACAGATGGTTTTGGGAAAATTGGATATACATATGCAAAAGCAGGAAGTTAGACCTCTCCTCATATCATATAAAAAAATTAATTCAAATCGATCAGATGCCTAAACATAAGACCTAAAACTATAAAGTTCTTAGAAAAAAACATAGAAGAAAATCTTTATAACCTTAGATTTGGCAATGATATAATACCCAAACCAAGCGCTGTAAGAATAAAATACTAATAGATAAATCGGACTATATCAAAATTGAAATGTTTTTGTGCATCAGAGGACAGTAAATGATAATACACTATAATAGACAGAGTGAAAAGGCATCCCATCGACTGGGAGGAAATATGACAAGTCATATACCTAATAAGGAGTTAATGTCCAGATTATATAAAGAACTCCTACAACTGAACAACAATCACAGCAAAACAATTAAAAAATGTCAAAGGACATGAACAGACATTTATTCAAAGAAGATATACAAAGGGCCAATAAGCACATGACAAGATGTTCAGCACAAATCATTAGGGAAATGCAAATCAGAACCACACAGAGATACCGCCTCACATCCATCAGGATGGCTACTATTAGATAAACAGAACCCGGGAGTCATAAGTGTTCGTGAGCATGTGCGGAGATTGGAACCCTTGAGCATTGTTGGTTGAAATGTAAAATGGAGAAGGCACTATGGGAAATAATATGGTGGTTCTTAAAAAAATAAAATAAAATTAGAATAAAAGCAAAAATAGAAGCAATTCCGCTTCTGGATGTACACCCAAAAGAATTAAAATTAGTGTCTCAACGAGACATTCGTAATCCCACATTCATAGCAGCAGCACTGAACGCCACAGCCAAAGGTGGAGGTCACCGCAATGCCCATCTGCACGTGACTGGTGAACACAGTGAGGCAGAAACACGCCGTGGAATATTACTCAGCCTTTTTAAGGGAAGGAATTCTGATGCAACCTATGAGAGTAAATCTTGAACACATTGTACTGAGTGAAATAAGCCAGTCACGAAAAGATAAATACTGTCGGATTCCACTTAAATGAAGTACTAGTGTTGCCAAATCCATAGAGACGGAAGCAGAAGGGGGCTGGCAGGGCCCGTGGGGGAGGGGGTGAAAGTTGGTGTTTAAGGGCACAGGGTTTCAGTTTTGCAAGATGAAATGAGTTCTGGAGATGGGCTGTACAGCGATGTGAATGTATATAACACTACTGAACTGTACACTTAAATACGGTCAGGATGGTGCGTTTTGTTATGTATATTTTCCCACAATTTAATTCAAAAAATATAAATACACACCAAAAAAGTCTGCACAGAAACCATGTTTTTTGTTGTTTTTTTTTTGTTTGTTTTTTTGAGACGCAGTTTCGCTCTTGTTACCCAGGCTGGAGTGCAATGGCGCGATCTCAGCTCACCGCAACCTCCGCCTCCTGGGTTCAGGCAATTCTCCTGCCTCAGCCTCCTGAGTAGCTGGGATTACAGGCACGCGCCACCATGCCCAGCTAATTTTTTGTATTTTTAGTAGAGACGGGGTTTCACCATGTTGACCAGGATGGTCTCGATCTCTTGACCTCGTGATCCATCCACCTCGGCCTCCCAAAGTGCTGGGATTACAGGCGTGAGAGAAACCATGTTTTTTAAGGAAATGCCCTGTATTGTCCGTGAGTGGGACGTGGGCTCGTGCTCCCAAACCTGGGTGGATCGAGCCCTCTGTGACCCATCACTGTGGAGGGTGTCGGTGTGAGGAGGAGGAAGAGGGGAGTGGACAGGCTCTGGGCCCCAGGCCCGCTGCCCACTGTGGGACAGAGTGCTTCCCTGCTCTCAGGAGAGGGGAAAGCATGCTGCTCACGCACATAACACATTCACCTTAGAGGGGGCCACCGAACCAGGCTTCCCAGGCATGGTTCATGTAAGGGAAAGCCATTCATCGGGGCAGAAATGCTCCTGACTTCCTCTTCAGGGTCTCTTAATTCTATGGACATGAATCACAGCAAGAGCCACTGTGCGCTGATTCTGATGTGCAGAGTTCCGCGCTCAGCAGGGCTATGCCTGCTGTACAGACTGGAAAGCGGAGGAGACTTCAAGGGCTTAAGAAACCAGCAAGCCGCAGAGGTGAACGGAGCCAGGCCTTTGGGTTCCGTTTGGGTTGTTTCTTGCTTTTTAACAGATCGCCCTAAATCTCAGCACTTAACACCCATTTTGTCATCTGGGTTGGGTGGGGGGAACTCAGCTGGCACTTCTCCAGCTGTCTCTCTTGGGGTCTCTCGTGTGGTTTTAGTTCGATGGTGGAGGGGCCTGGGGTCATCTGGAGGTTAGACCAGGTGGAGGGGCCTCTCCTGTCCTCTAGTGTCCTTGCTTGTGGCCTCTTCAGCAGTGTGACTCAGGGCTCCCAGGCGTGAGTGTTCCAGTGAGCAGCAGCAGCAGCTGTGGCCTCTGTCGGGCAGGAGGGAACAGGCACCGTTCACTGGTACTCATTCTGCTGGTTAGGGTGAGTCAGCGCCTGGCCCGGATTTCACCCGGGAGGGGCCGCACCAAGGCGCGAACTCTCTCCGGGTGTGGCTCCCCAACACTCCTCAGAAACGTTTTACCTTGAACACCAGAGCTCAGAGCGGTAACCACCAGCCCACCGAGGCAGCAGGGGGGCCTAGGGCTGGGGCTGTGGGAACAGGGAAGCTGCACGCAGGGCTCCACACGTGGGCACTGACGCTTACTCTGCCTGGCTCGTGGGGCAGTGGAGGGAGTGGCCGCCCTTCTGCTCAGCGCGGTCTTCATCCCATTATTTTCTCCATTTGTTCTGCTGAAGAGACAGCCAGAAGGCAGCGAAGTAGCCCCTCCCAGGTCAAACCCCACCTACCCGCTGAGCCCACAGTTTCTCTTTTTTTTTTTTTTTTTTTTTTCTTTTTTGAGACAGAGTTTCGCTCTTGTTACCCAGGCTAGAGTGCAATGGCGCGATCTCGGCTCACCGCAACCTCCGCCTCCTGGGTTCAAGCAATTCTCCTGCCTCAGACTCCCGAGTAACTGGGACTACAGGCGTGCGCCACCATGCCCAGCTAATTTTTGTATTTTTAGTAGAGACGGGGTTTCATCTTGTTGACCAGGATGGTCTCGATCGCTTGACCTCGTGATCCACCCGTCTCGGCCTCCCAAAGTGCTGGGATTATAGGCGTGAGCCACCGCGCCTGGCCAGTTTCTCTTATCACAATGGGTTTCAAGCAGGAAGGTCGCCCTTCCTGAGGACAGCACAGCCAGCTTCGTGGGCATTTGACATGAAAACCTCCGCTGGCCTCAGCACCCAGGTGGGGCCGGCAACAC
Organism: Aotus nancymaae; assembly: GCF_030222135.1. NCBI lineage: Eukaryota > Metazoa > Chordata > Mammalia > Primates > Aotidae > Aotus > Aotus nancymaae. Next base: position 2,691,468 of record NW_026988412.1, on the reverse strand, counting down.
TGCAGCCGCTGGTGCAAAACCAAGGAACATGGAGGTATTGGGACGGGCCTGGACCTTAGCCTGGCAGAGAACCTGGCAGAGAACCCAAGAAACACCCAGGTAGACTTTGGGAGTGGGAAAGACTCCACCTAGGGTCTCCGAGAGGAGGAGGCTAATGGGGCAGGGGGTGAGGAGAGGATAAATGAAGGCAGGCAGGAAGCCTAAGGGGGAAGGTGGTTTGCGGACTGAGGCCCAGAGAGAGTCAGGCAGAAACTTTCAGATCCCAGGTCCTGTAAATTCTTTCCCACTGGGCTTGGTCCTACAAGAAGGCTGAGGAAAGGCTCTGCTGAGTCTATCTTTGCTTTGTCTTTTGGAAGAAAAGTTTTCCCTTTGTGAAAACGGATCATGCAGATTGGGTCATTCTTGTCACATCAACTAAAACACAGTCAAGAATCCAGGGGTATAGCACTCCGGGCACATTGCTCCAGAAGTATAATTCGCTATAGGCCTGGCAGCTGAACCTGCCTGCGGCAACCTGAAACCAGTTTCCTCTAGGACTCCTGGAAGACCCGCTGCAACTCTCAGACCAGCTCTGCCCACAGCTGTCACTTCCCAATCAGAGCTTGCCAGCTACTCGGAACCTTACTAGTGCTGGTTAAATTTCTCAAAGAGCAATACATAACATTGCTCCTTTTTCTAAAACCTCTGACTTTCTCTTTGTTCTTTAGAGTGAGCACTTTCGATTCAAGCTGGAAACTCTTATCGGTTTGGTTTGCAAACTTATGTTGCCCGTAAAACTCTCTTTTACTACCTAGTCAACCTGGTGGACCTTTCGATAACACTTGCTTTGTGAGGATGTACAGTGGTCTAATAGAGGGTGGAGGCAATTTGTGGTGAGCCTTTATCCCTGGGGGCAGCTCCTGGCAAGACAGGTTCTGGAGGAGGGCGCAGGCTTTCTGTCCCATTCATTACTTGTCCCTTTTGTGTTGCCTGCATCTCACACTGATTTTGGTTTCTCAGATTCATGTTTCTTTCCATAGCAGCCAAAAAACCATCGGCCACCAAGTTGAACTGGTTAGAACCCCCTCTCCTTGAATTTTTAATGATCTGACCAAATAAGAATAATTTCCAAAGAGTCCTTAAAAATCCAGAGAGGCAGGTTTGCAAAATCAGTGTTAAAAATGTCAGAACAGTCTTGGCAAAACTCACACTACAAACATTGCACGCACCCCCACCTGTCAACTGAAGGCGTCCAGCTGCTGCAGACACACTGGCCTCACCTGACTTAGCTCGCGTCTCCAATTCAGCTGTCCAGTTGCTGGGCTTCTCCAGTTCTTTGGGACCACCCAGCTGAAACAGAAGCACTGTGTTCTCACCTGGGTAAGGAGGGGACCCGGGCTGCTAGAGTGACAAAGCGTGGGAAAAGGCCTGACTGCTGCCACATCGTTCATTCTCAAGAGCTGTCTCATCAAGGATTTTCAAATGCATGAAGTCAAAGGTACCTGCCCTTGTTCGGGACAACAATATGGGAACGTAAGTCAAGATAAGCAGAGGAAAGGCGCAGAAGCACGAGGTCTTCGAGGGAGGCCATGAGTATGCTCTGGCATAAGCCAGAAAGGGCAGCTTCTCAAGGAAAGGAATGCCAGCCCTTGACTCTTATGGACCCATTCTCTTTCTGTTGGCCTTAGACACTGAAACTAAGATATACATTAGTCAGCGATGAGTATATGAAATGAACATCAGACAAGATATTTGAAATCGAGAGTGACCTAGAAAATAAGACTATTGAGTATGTGATCACGTTAGACCCTACCTGCTGAAAAATTCCTTTAACAAGGGGTTAAGTGGCATTTTAGAATTTACAAAGCACTTCTCAGCCACAAAGGCCATGGTTAGTTTCTTACGTACTCACGAAGAGGCACAGACCCCTGTTCTCTCTGTGACTTTTACACAGACTGCAGTATATTATATACACAGCCGTGTACTTAGTTTCTCTCTCTGAACAAAAGTAGAGGGTTACCTGGCTCTGTTAGTGCTTTGGAGTGAAGCTAGCTTTGTGTGTGCGCAGGATTTATTCAGCTCTGACCCCAGTCACTGGATAAAGGACTTGCTATGATACACACCAGAGCCTACGTGCACGTGTGGATATGCACAGGAAACGCCCCTGCGTGAGGACGTGTCGAGCACATGGCGTTGGCAGTTTTTGTTTTGCAAGATGCTACCAATTGCCCTCTGTGAAAGTGGTTCTGGTTCACACTGCTCATCCTCACTTCATGGTGTGGGCACACTCCCTGGTGGGCCCCAACCTGCTGGCTGAAGCAGGAGCATCTCCCCCAGTTTTGAGTGTTTTTCTCATCTTTCCCAGTGTATAAGAGGCAGTTATTTTTCTGTTTCAGTCCCTTTCCCTTTTCCATTTGCTGTGGTGTTGTTGTTCTTTTAATCATGGATTAATAAAAATAGCATGAAATAAAGAAACTATCCCCTTTGGATTTGATATGTGATGCAAATACATTTCACACCGTCACTTTTTAAATTTTTAGCAGTTCTTTTTGTTTTATTAATATGTAGATTATTTCTATTTTATATGCAGTCAATGCATTCATCTTTTGTTTTTTGCTTTCTTTCTTGTGTCTTATTCATACTTCTTTACTCAAAAATTATTTATTTTTCTAATTCTCCTACATTTCCTTCTAGTAAATTTATGATTTCACTTTTAGGGTGCTTATATATATATATATTTTTTTTTTGAGACGGGGTTTCGTTCTTGTTACCCAGGCTGGAGTGCAATGGCGCGATCTCGGCTCACCGCAGCCTCCGCCTCCTGGGTTCAGGCAATTCTTCTGCCTCAGACTCCCGAGTAGCTGGGATTACAGGCAAGTGCCACCATGCCCAGCTAATTTTTTGTATTTTTAGTAGAGACGGGGTTTCACCATGTTGACCAGGATGGTCTCGATCTCTTGACCTCATGATCCACCCGCCTCGGCCTCCCAAAGTGCTGGGATTACAGGCGTGAGCCACTGTGCCCGGCCTTATCTTTTATATTTAGATGCTACGTCCATCCTGGACAGATTCTGGAGCTCCTCAACCTCAGCTTCGTCTTCCTGTTTCCCCGAGCTTTCTTTATCTGTGTCTGGTTTACATTCTTCGTGTTGTTTTGGATGTGTGTTCCTCCTGATTCTTTGGACATTGTGAGTTCCGTTTCTAGCTCATGTTGTTACTCCTGTAACTCTATCCTTCTATGAGATAATGTATCCATGATTTAGACAGAATGTTAGAAGCACTGAGCTTTTGATACTTCTCTCCATCCCGATTTTAGTTGTTACTTCTTAAAATTCTTCTGAAGTTCACATCTGTTCTTTAAATATTAATTGATTTTATCAACTTGAGTTGATTCCTTTTGGACCCCAGGGGCGTGTGTGTTGTGTCTGAGGTGTTCAGCTTGTAACCAGGGGCTTTCAAGACTTAAAAGGAAAACACTCAAAATGACTTTTAAAAAATTGTTCAACTGGGAGGCGTGAGACATTATGATGTAAACGGAGTGACCCAATGTTCTTAGCTAAGCAAGGGAGGGGTCCTCAGGGTTGGGATTTCCAGGACACAGTGCTAGCCCCGCTTCTCTCTCCCCACCAGAGTGACTTTGTCGGGGATGTCAGCCACACCCCACTTTGGGTCGGCCTAAGCTGAGAGTCAAGCCTGTGGACACAGCTGCAGCCAGATGTCCTGGGCGTGTTCCTCTGCTGACCACTCAACACCCAGTCTTGCTGGCTTTGACCACAGCTTGGTCATGGAGCTGTCCCTATGGCCCTCAGAGCCTTTGAAGGGAGGAATCCAGGAACACTATGGTAAACCAAGGCCCAGCTTTTTGTGAGGGCCGTGCTTCCGTACGTAAGGCACAGGCTGCAAAGCGCTCAGCAGGAGGAGAGGTCCTCAGGAGGCCCTCCCTGTCCTCTGCCTAGCCTCCTGGGCATCAGTGCCATCAGGTCTCTGGGGACAGCATGTGTCTGTAGACATTCACTTTGCAAGCCTAATGACCCGCATCTGTGTCCTGAGCATTGGGCTTACAAAAACAAGTGACAGGCGCCTCTGGCCTCTTGGGCCTCACAGTGTCTTGAGAGCAGACACCTAGATAAGTGGCAAAAAGGCAAAGCTCCAAAGAGCCACGGCAGGTGCAGGCAGGGGACCCTGACTTAGTGACTCTGCTTTCAGGGGGACACTGAAGAGAAGGAGGCCCGAGCAAGCAGAGATCAGACAGTCTCGGGGTGGGGCCATTCCTCCAGCCTCGTGCCCACCAGCTTACAACTCCAGCTTTTCCCATTTCCTGGCACCTCCTGCTAAAACCCTTTGAGATGAGACGCCATTTGCACGGCCTTGGTCAGTTCAGACATCTGGGAAGGCTTGGATTCTCCTTTTCTCAAAGCCAATGGACTCTGCACGCAGCTCATGAGAGCTGGAAACAAAGCGGGTGAACCCTGTCTGGAGTAGTGCATCATTCATTCATGCATTCATTCAAAGTGCATTTATCCAGGGCCACTTCAATGTGCCAGAGATACAGTGATGAACAAAGCGGACTTGCATGGGGCTTGCCTCCTAGTGGGGTGGCAGCCAACACAAAATTAGAAATGTATATAGTATCAGGTACTATGAACAAAATGCTGTGAACAAAAATGCAAAAAGCCAGAGGCTCAAGACAGGCAGGGGCTGATGTTTTGGATAGGGTGGTTTGTGAAGGCCTCGGAGCTCGCATTTGACCTCTAGGTGTGGCCAACGTGTCAAGGGTAATGGGGCAGGTTTGACTGATCAACCACAAAAGAAGGCCTCAGACAGAACTTAGAGGAAGCAGCAAACAATGCTGAAAGAACTAAGTTTGTCAAATCACAGCCTGTGTAATAACTGGTCACAGAGAGAGTGAGTGGGCCAGGCCTGCATGGACCCTTGAGGAGAGGTCTCAGCCAGCAGACAGCAGTCCAGGAAACATACCAGAGCAGTGCCGCTGGATAGGCTCTGGTCCAGCACGGGCTGTGGTCCGACCTGGCCAGGGCAGCCTCCAGCCCCAGGCTGAAGGATGTACAGCAGCAGGCTTTCCCAGGGACGCTGGCGTGATCAAGGTCAGGTGCACGGAGTGAGGCCCAGTGGTGCCGTGAATGGCCGCTCCTGGCACCAGCCCAACTCAGCATGGAAGGGGCCCTGGATATATTTGCTAGACAACAGGACACCAGGGCATTCTCTTTTCCTCTCATAACATACATTTTCTGTCCTATAGCTTACACTTCAGTAGGCAGCAAAGTCCACGTGAGCTAAGCATTCTGTGCAGTGGTGATTGTTGATGATTTCTGGTAGCAAATTGAGCCAATAAAATGTGACCACCCTGAAGGTAAGAAGCGAATCCGGTCTTTAGAGCCCTGATTTCATGGGTTACCAGCCCCACATTTCTGTCGCCTATTAAATGATCAGGCCCTTCTGGGTGGTGAGCTGTCTAACATTCTCTTTATTGAGCGTATTTTTCCACGTCGTTTGAATTTTTTATCTAAGCATATATCATTTAAAAGGTAAGCTCTTTTCCCAAATGCTAACACTCTGGTTTTCATAATTATGATTTTCATAATCCCAGAGCAGGAAAAGCAGTCATCTCTGTGCTGAGTACTCGGGAAACCTCAGATGACTGGGGCCCATGGAAAGCAGGTCACTTCCTGCCATGTTAAAAGAGACTGCCTTGACCTTCGAACCCAGCGAGTGGTGGCATGGGTCTGTCAGCTAGTGTTAGGAATGGTGTAGTTATTTTTATGAGGACACAGGAAGCCAGACAAAAGAGACATTTGGAAGAGAGAGAATTCTAGAAATTCATCACATTTTGTGGGAATTCCTAAAAAAATAAGCTTGCAATAAAACTATTTTGAATCAGTTAAAGTTTCACTTGTCTTTGGGATTCTATTACCAAATAAAAGCACCAAAAAAAGTCATAACATCTTTTATTTCATGAGTTATAGAACCAAGTTTAGCTTTCGTACAAAGTGGTCAATTTGTACAGAAAACACATGATTTATGGGAATAAGATAATTCCATTCAAACCAAAGGAAGGGTAGGCAATAAAAATCTAGAAGCTTTGGGGTTCTTAGCAGCTAGTGATCCTGGAGAAATTTCTATTTCCAAGGAAGGAAGAAAGAAAAGGAGGGGGGGATGAGGTGAAGAGGGAGGGAAAGAGAGAAGGCAGGAGTTCAAATGTCTAGATAGATACGTGTGTGTGCATGTATTTATTTGTGTGTGTAGGTATTTATGGGTGCATGCATTTGTGTATGTGCATTTGTGTATGTGTGCATATATTCTGTGTGTGTGTGTGTGTGTGTATGTGTGCATGCATGCATCTTTGTGATGCTGTTCTAAGCCTGGAGTCAGCTGCTGCTCCAGTCTGAACCATACTCACTTGCCCTCCCTCCCAGGCCAAGAGCTGGCCCTAGCTGCAGGGCTGGCTGACTAATGGAGAGAGATTTGATTTGTCAGGTTCATGTCAGACAATGACAGTCATCTCTCCTTCTTGTTCACATGATGTCCATCGTATTTCCAGCCTCCTTATCCTGTGGAAGTCCTGCCTGTCCCCAGGGCAGGTTTTGCAGGAACTTACCACACAACTCAGCCTTTCAGTAAATTTCAGCACCTGGACAGGTTGCTCTGCCTCTCACAGGTTAACTCAGCCGAAGTGTTGTCGCTACCATTTGTCAGATTTCAGGTCCTCTGAAGTCCGGTGAGCTTGCTCTGAGAACAGACCTTCTCTGCAGGGCTGCAGGCAAGAAGTGAGGGGAGCTATGTCTTTTCCAGTGAGAGTCTCCTGCCTGGGTCCTCCGAGTCATCCAACACCAGCTCAGTGTAGCATGGGTCACTCTCCCACTCTACCCGGAGATGTGCTGGGAAGCACGTGACCCAGCCACCATGTCAGTTCTCTTTCCACAGAACGGTGCTGACCACAGCTGGCTCCATAGAGCAAATGTCCATTGAGATGCTCTGTGAGATGTATGGACGGTTTTGGAAAACACCCTCTCTCTGGGCTTGGAGTTCTGGCATGCCCCTCAGCATGGCTATGGCTCCCAGGAGAGCCTGTGTGCCACAATGGCCTTGCCTGGGAACCTCTGCCATGTCACCCTCTTCCCTGGTCCTCCATGAAAGATGCAGCTCTCGCAGCTCCCAGATGTTCTCTCAGCAGGAGCTTGGCAGGTCACCAGGAGGCAGGAGACCCAGCCTCCTTCTGGACAAGTGTTGGCAGCCATCTGTGGGCCACTGAAGCAGCCCTCCTGGCTGGTGGGAAAAACTTAAACCTTTAGGACCAAATCACATCACTCAGACAACCCAATTCTCCCCAACTTACAGGCTGCTTGAGTCAACAAGCTCCCCATATTCAGTGGGTCGAGGAGGCCAGATGTCAGGCTGTAGGCACTGAAGGGTCAGGGCACCAAGCCGATGTTATGTGGAGAACGAAAACAGGCAGAATGAATGACAGAGCATAACCAAGTGGGCTGGGGTAAGGCCTGGAAGGCCCATTTCCACAAAAAGCCACATGGCAAGAAGGAGCCAGCCAATGGGCATTCGGGAGGAAAGCGAAGCCTGGTGAGGAAAGCAGCCTGTGCAAAAGTTTGGTTTGTCCAAATAAAGAGAAGGAGGACGATGAAGCTGCAGTCTCGTGAGCCATGTCAGAGGGAATTAGAGCAGCTGCATAGGGCAGTGAGAGGCCAGGAAAGGGAGACTGGGGTTTCCATCAGTGCTGTGGAGCAAGGCTGCCAGGTCTGATTCAGGAACATGAAATCATCTGTCTGGTGGTTTACAAAGAAACAGCTTGCTGGCTGGCTGTGGGGAGGGCCTGCAGGAAAGGATGCTGGAGGCAGGGAGGCGCTCCTGTAGGAGGCTTTGCAGCAGAACAAGCCAGGGTGACGGCACGAGGCGTGAGGATCAGAGTTGAGATGGAGCCAGCCTACAGACGTGGCATGGAAGGCGGGAATTCACAGAGCACAGAGAGAGCACATACACTGTGTGTGTCGTCCAGCATGGCAACCACGCCCAGACGGTCACTGATGGAAACAGTGTATCAGAGAAAGGACCAAGACAGTGCCCTGAATCCCAGCCAGGCAGAGTCACTGGGAGCACCCTGGTGGGGTGCGATTGTATGGTTCATTTACCCAACACAGCACAATACACAACAAAGAAAATCAAATCAAACTTCAAGAACACCTTGCTTAAGAAAGCAGATGTGAGAAATGTGCCACACCTTTGTGAAAGTTTTTCATGAAAACAGCTTTCACAGAGATGGGGAGGTTTGATTTAAATGACAAATATACTTATGCAAAAAAGACATTTAATGAGTAATGAATAGTTATTATCTTATCTATTTAATTATGTATTTAAATGACATATGAAATTGATTATATTTTCCTAAACAAGTTTGAATTATATTTTTAATTCTCTGAAGAGCAACAAACTTCATCTGCAATGAGTCAACTGTTCATTCATTCTAATATATGGCCACCTACTACACTGTCTGGCCTCTATCGAGAGTTTAACAGATGTTTAATTAATAAGTAAACATCATTTGGTGAATAGCAGTTTTATTCCAAGATCTTGAAAAAATATTATAGTTGTACAAGATGTGGCCCTTCCTGAAGAATCAGGCTAAACTCAGCAATTCTGCCACTTCTCAGAGGCCAAACCCACTCCACGAGAAGGCTCCTTATCAGAACCAGATCACCTCTGGGCAGAGCCAAGATAAATCCAGTGCAATCTCCATGAAGTTCTCTGTTTAGACCACACAGATTACACAGTCTTCCCTAAAGGGCCCTGGTGACAGCTGCTGAAATGAATGAAGCGGTCGGTTCAAGGGTGCTCCACACTTCACAGCCGTGTTTCTTGTCTTTTCGCTGCATGCTCTGTTCTGCCAGGACATGGCAGGTCTCAGTGCTGGGCAGTTTCAGAGGGTCAGGATCTGAGGGTACTGTGGATCCAGGGAGTGGGGGTTAAGATCAGTGAGCAAGGGGCTGGGAGAGGACATTCAAAACAAACAAACAAAATCCTGCAGGAGCCAAATCTTTGGTGTGTACTTGCCAGTCTCAAAGAGAAACATAAAGGAATGATTTGCCTGTGGAACACTGAAGAAAAATGCCAGTCCCGATCTTTCTTCTGCCTCCTGCTTGCTGCCTGCCCTGTGAGGCCCAGAAGCCAACCAGCGATCAACAGGCGGCCTCCCCATGCAGAACTGTTTCAGGTATTTACGAGAAATGACATTTTAGGAGTGGAGCAATGAGCTCAGCTTTCTGTGGCAAACTTCATGGGTGCTTGTTTAAAAGCATGTTATTGGCACTTGACTTGCAGGAGCTGAACTGGGCCCAGGAATCTGTATCTTTTGTGTGCCAGGAGGAGGTATGGGTGGAGATAAGCAGCTCCTTGACCACACTCCAAGCAACAACTGGGGTGTGATTCTGAGGCTCATCTTCTCCCCCTCCATTGACTTTCTCCTCTCCAAAGAGTTAAACTGGTGTGACCAGGTCCTCCGAAGGCATTTAAGGTGACCTCATAGCAAAGACCCACGTCCTGGACCCAGATTGCTAGTGATGAATCTGAAGGTTCTGAAAGTTCCGTGCATAACCAGGTGGAGCCTGACTGCACAGGGGCCCAGAGCTATCCTGATGTCTAATCTGGAGCTCTTCTGTCTCTACCAAACTGCTTCTTTACTGAAACTTTACATCCTAAGGCTTGCGCTGAATAACAGCAACCCCAGGGCACCTAGAAGCAAGCGATGTCATGTTCCTGTACTTGGATTAGAAAACAGGAGGGGAAGGCAATATACTTGAAATGGAAAGGTGTGTGAGGGTCAAGTCTTACAGTGCGATTCCACTGGTACACTGCCACACACACACTCACATATGTGCCCAGAAAAGCCCTGGAAGTAAACCACGCCCACGTGTTCATAGTGATTGTTTCTGGGTGATGGAGTTTAGGGGAACTGATGCACTTTTTTCTTTGGATTTGCCCATCTGTACCGTAACTTTCCCCTAACAAATGTGCACCACTTGTGTCACAATTTATTTTTTTAAATACATGGAAACATCCACAGCCTGTATTTATTCTCTGGTTAAAGTGCTAAGCCTTGGTAATCTAGAATATTCATCTGTCGGAGACTGTACCCCAGGACTCATCTCACGGTGAGATATTTGGCCTCCTCCCCAACTCAGCCTCAGAATTCATCTGCTGGATTTCTGAATCCCACTGAGTGACTAATGTCACACGGGTGACAAGGCATGACTCATAGGCACCAAGAAGGCAGGAGTCGTGTATGCAGGACAGGAAGTTGCCACAGCCCTCACTCAAGGCTTCACGCACGCCAGGGCAGTCCTGAGTGAATGGTCTCTTTCACCCCTTCCCGTTGGATAGATGAAGCAGGGCTGAGCAGGAAAGTGGTGGTTCCGCGGGGAAACTTCGGTGACTGGAATGTGTTGTAAGGACAGTGAATCGTCATTTGGCCAGCCAGAGTCTGGCGGTCAAGACAAAGAGCAGTGTCTGGGCCCACAGCATGAGAGGCTGCGGGACTTCAGTCTTCGGAGCAGGCGAGAACAGGGAGCTTCTGTGGATTTCCATTCTATTTCTGTTCTGTGGATATGTATTCCACCTGTCACTGTGAACAGTGCCCGGTACGGCTGGTCAGTAAACGTTTGCTAAACCACTGAGCAGCCAAGAAAACAACTTCCGCTGAACCCTCTGCTTGCTGTGTTAACTCCCATTGCAACACGCGTGACTAACGGTTACCCCTTCTCTTGAATCCTTCCAGACGTGCGGCTCGCACCACCTCATGAGGAAGGGCACTGCAACTTTGGTCAGTGGTATCTGTTAGAAAGAGCTTTCCTGTATTTCGAAGAGCGATTCTCATACCTGAGCATGTATCAGAATCAGCGGGTTTGAGGTGGGCCCAAGAACTTTCCTAACAAGTTCCCGGAAGATGCTGAGGAGGCAGCTTCTAGCTTGGCAACCCATGAGTTTTCAAGAGGACGATCTAAAGTGTTTCTTTGTTCTCCTTTACTTCTCCTCATTCTCAAATCTTATGGGGGATGATGCAGCAAGCCACAAACAAAACAATAATAAACACACACACACATGCACACACACACACACGTGCACACACGCACGCACGCACACACACACACGCACACAGATGCACACGCACGCACACACATACGTGTGCACACACATGCGTGCACACACACACGCACACACCACCCTTGTCCCTAGCTTTATCCTCTGGGATACACGGAGCAAGTTCCTCCCTGTTGTATGGGCAACTTTTAAAATATGTACATGTGGCTTTCACATCTTCTTAGTGCTTCTTTAGCAGATTTTTTACAAAACAAATAAGCCAGGAAACCATGATCTGAAAGGATGCCTGCTCTGGTGAGATCCGAGACCCACAGCAAGGTATGGCAGCTTGGATGCCTGGTCAGAGGTCCTGCTGCAGCCTCAGCTTCCTCCACATGGAGGTCCCAGGAAGGTGGTGTAAGCCTTTGCCTTGATAATAACCTGCTTTCTAACTTCCAGCCAGTGCTTCCACATTGTCATGACTTGCAAAGGTTCAGATGAGGATGGTAGTTAGGAGTTTGGAATGAAATCTTCTGAGAGACTCCTATGGCCCAGCCACAGGGACCTGGGGCTGGATGGAGAGAACCATCCCAGGCTGCAGTGGCCAGCACCTGTGTGGAGGTGCAGGCCTGTGACCCCAGCTGTGGTGGCCCCAGCTGTGCTCCCTGATGGCACCCTTCCCATGCACCTACACCGTGACATCTTCCTCCTCGGCTTGAGTGCAGGCACCACCTGAAAGGTATTGGGGGAGGGCACCAGTGCCCCCAAGGTAGGAGCTAGTGCATATGGGCTTATCCTGATTCAGAGGGAAAATTCCGAGAAGCAATGTGTGTGTTTTCAAAGACCCCGAAACACACCCTTCATCGCCTCCTCACTGTCGACTCTTCCTCTTCCTCCCGCTCCCTGGGATCACTTCCCAGACAAACTCAAGTTCTTCTCTCAATGGAAGTTTGCTAAGTGAGTGAAGAGTCAAATAAGTGACTCCACTTAACTCTCGCTCTGATGTGTGAATGTCCTCTAGGAGCAAGCCCTTTGCAGGAGAACTGTAGGCCAGGGCTGAGTGCACCTGGGATGCCGGCTCTCCACGGAGGACGTATCACCCGTGCGAATGTAAACCTGCTCAGAGCTTAGGACCCAACTCTGCTCAAGATGGGCAGAAAAAAGGGAGACTAAACGTTGACATCTCAGGAGTTTATTTACCCTGGCCTGACACTTCAAAGAGTGGCATCGCTGCTACCCTGAAGATTAACCGCAGCCATTTCTAGACCAGGTGCCATCTGCTTCTAGCCTCCCTCGGGTCACCCTTCCAACTCACTGCCAGGAAACGCAGCCTAGACCCTGATGTGTGGCAAGGATTTGGCCTTATTTTCGCCTGAGATCCATACTTGAGAAAGCTGATTGAACTCACAGAGTGCCGTTCTGTCTAAGATCGTCTTCAGAGATTCTATTTCCCAGAGGGAGGGGATCGCTTTCCACAGTGGGGTTTCTGTCTGGGACATTTCTCTTCATCTGTAGAAACCCTATTTAAAGGCTAGAAAATCTGAGAGAGAAGTGGAAAGAAGAATGCTATGCAGCCATGAAGACGGCCTGGGGCAGGAATTCCCAAATCCTGACCCTCCACTGTGCCCCCTGCTCCCCAGCAGGCAGGCCTGGCCTGTCATGGGACCCTGCCTCTGAGCCTAGGCAAGCTCCATACTCCTCAGCATCCAGAGCTCCTCTCCTCCTGCCAGACCTCCAGGACTGGCTCCCAAGAAAATGCACAAGGCTTCTGGTGGATCTGAGAAAATGCAACTGAACCTACTAGGCCAGGGGGTGTGCAGGAGACCTTGGAGAGAAGACTCACAGGTGCCCCCAGAGATCTCAGGGGCAGGGAGGGGCTCACCCATAAGGGAAGGGGAGGACACAGAAGGCTTTGAGGAAGAGGTGGCTCCTAAAATGGGTGAGGGAAGATTGTACTCTGAGGCCTACAGTGGGCAAGCAGGTACCTGGAGAAGCACTGAGGTCAGATGCCTGCATGCCAGGCTTGCATGCCAGGGCTGAGCTGCATGAGGTGTGCAATGCCACTGGGCCAGTGCCATCAGCAGTGTGCTGCCCTTCACACCGGGGCAGGCCTCTGAGCTGAGAGAGGGATGGGGCAGTGCCCATCACTCTCCTGCTGCTGGCGTGTGACCTCGGGTTCCCTGACAGTCAGTGGGTGACAGGTGCCTGCCCCTCTTCCCACAGGCTACCCCAGGAGGAAGAGGGGCCAGTTCCTGTGAATAGAGCACAGTGAAGCCACTCTCTTTTCTGCACAGTGCAAGAGACATCCTTCACGGGGTGCAGAGAAGCTGCTGTCCTTTCTTCCCCATCAGGCCGGAGTCTTCCCTACTTCCCCCTAGTTCCAGGGAGGACAGAGGCAGCCTGATGCCTCCCGAGGCTCAACTATTAAAGGCTACTCAGTTAGAGAAAAAGGACAGTGCTGGCCATGGAGGAATCTCACACATACTCCAGGCACCTGCATCTGCCCTGCTCTCTGCAGTGGCCACTGAGAACTCTCAGGGAATTGACCCTTGCTTCTTAGGCCCTGGGCATGAGAGAGGCCCCTTTATAGCTGTGGGGCCTCCCAAAACCAGGAAGATTGGGCCTCTGGATGTCTCCCCTGAAACTTCTTACCCAGTGGGATCATACCCTAGGCCTTTGTGCCTGCCGGAATCCTGGTGGGTTGGGGAAATCAGTTACCATCAGGAGAGCTACTTGCCCAGACCCCTGCTGACCTGATCTCACCTTCTGTTTGACCCAGGAACTCACCCTCCCCTTGCCAGGTGTTGGAACTGTCAGGTGGCCTAAGCCAGCATGAACAGGCAGGATAGTTGGGCTGATTGCGCTGGCCATGACGCTCGGCTTGGCCTTAGGCTTGACTTTCTGTTTCATCTGTAATAGCTTCCATGATGTCTTGCTGTAAAAGAAGCCACCTCAAAACTTAGTGGCTTAAAACAGCAGTTTATTCTTCCTCACTACTGTGGCTTGAGTGTGTCGTCCTTCTGCTGTGCTTGATGGGACTGTGTGGCATCATCACCAGGGGCTCGCCTGGGGTGGGGCACCCAGGACGGCTCACTCAGAGGCTCAGTGCTTTGGGGAACGGCCGGGAGGCTGTGCTCAGCCAGGACTCTCGGCATCATCTCAGGGTCTCTGCCCCTCTTTGTGGCCCCTCCACATGGGCTTTTTAATTACATGGCAGCTCAGGACTCTCAGAGCACAAATAGGAGCTCAAGCTATTTGTAGGAGGCAGCCAGGTCTTCTACAGGCGCAGGCCCAGGTCCCTTCCACCACAGCGTGTGGGTCACAGGCCAGCCCCGATTCACGCGGTGGGAGGTGACAGGACGGCATGCATACCGAAAGCCTTCGCTGGATTCTGTGTTCACAGCATCTCAGTTCCACAGCAACACCCAAGTTTCCATCGAAGGAGGCGATGATGACCCAGCACAGGCAGCAGGAGGCAGGCAGTGTTATCAGGGGCCCACTCGTTCTGAGGAACCATAAAAATACTAGGAAAAGACCATTTTTCATCTCGACTGCTAAACAATCTTACTACAGTTTTATTACATTCTTGAAAATCCCTGCCAGGGTTTTATCTTTGGAAAATATCTCCTTAGTGTCAAATGTCACCAAACCAGCAACTCCTCCTACAGGAAGCACCAGCATCAGGGACACCCTGTATTTCTCGCCTGCAGCTGCACTGTGTCACTCGCTGATGTCATTCTCCTCTCTCAAGGGCGCCGGGTCACTCTCCAGCCTGACATGCTGAGAGCTCACTTAGCTAAGACCAGCTAAAGATAGCAACTCTTGCTCAGAAGCACCGCTCTGCGTCACAGGCTCACCCAGACGCCTGCGCCTCCCCACAGACCGGGCTGCCTGATGGAGGAAGAACCCACTGAGCCAGCTCCGGCCACTCTCTTCAAGCACAGGACCTTGTGAGCTGTGAGCTGACTCAAGGCTTCAGCATCGAGCTTTGGGGGACAGTAACGCTTAGCTAATAAACATTAATCATGTCCCGCTTAAGTAATGGTTGGGCCAATTTCTGTTTTCAATTAAGAATAAAATGTAAGCATTTGGGACATATATAAGCAATCTTCAGTGAATGCTAAATTATTATTTTGGGAAAAGAAAAGTAAAATGGACCTGTGCTTAGAACTAAACTCAGAGCCTTGGGACGTTGTCTGCGATTTATTTTTGGATGTCGGGTTAGAAAGTGTGTGCTCTGGAGCTGACTGGCTCTGAGGGGTGGGAGGAGGCTTCCCCAGGCCCACCACACTGCCACAGTCCCTCTCAAGGTGTCTCCAAAGGTGGCATCCCAACCTCAAAGCGACAGAAGAAGAATCGTGGGCCGTCAGCTGTACTGGTTTTCTAGATGGTTTACAATTTTCATTTCCCCATAGATGAAAAATGTCTGTTGTGATCATCTTGAAGGTTACGTCAGAATTAGAACACTATTAAAATTTTCATGGATAAATGCATGAAAATGCAATGGTGAACATACCTTTTAGAAGTTGTGTTTCTGCTGGGTGTGGTGGCTCACGCCTGTAATCCCAGCACTTTGGGAGGCCGAGGCAGGTGGATCACGAGGTCAAGAGATCGAGACCATCCTGGTCAACATGGTGAAACCCCGTCTCTACTAAAAATGCAAAAAATTAGCTGGGCATGGTGGCGCGTGCCTGTAATCCCAGCTACTCAGGAGGCTGAGGCAGGAGAATTGCCTGAACCCAGGAGGCAGAGGTTGCGGTGAGCCGAGATCGCGTCATTGCACTCCAGCCTGGGTAACAAGAGCGAAACTCTGTCTCCAAAAAAAAAAAAAAAAGAAGTTGTGTTTCTTTTTTCCTTTAAAGTGAAAACATGTTACCTGTTGCTGCCCTGTGCACCATTAGCCTTCAACATGAACATTGCAAAGCATTTCCAGTGTCAAGGGGGTTAAAATGATCTTTTAGGAGCAGTTGAGACATTCACAGAATGCCTTCCTCAGTCTATCACCATGCGAGGAGAAGCGGGCAGAGCCCCACCCCAAGCCTGCGCCTGTCCACTCCTGGTGGGTCTCAAGCAGAAGTCTGCAAAGGCCCTCAGTGCTTCAGGTGAATCAAGGTTGACATCGGCTCTGAACTTCCCTTCTTCCCCCAGTCCTGACAAAGGACAGGTGAGCAAATCCTCTCAGAGCCAGTCAGACAGAGCCTGGCACTGCAGATCAAGGGAGAGGTCTTCAGAAACAGCAGGCTGACATGCTCCCGTCCCCAGCGGAGGGAGAACCCCTGTTACTGAGAAACAACCTCACTGTCGGAGGACAGCTCCCCACGCTCAGCCCCTGCCCCGAGAGGCTGGAACCCCAGTGCAGGCCACGTACCCACATCCACTCTTCCCCCAAGACCTGCCGCGTAGACTGTGCAGCTTCAACAACGGGCCCTGATTTCCCCACAGTTCTGGAGGCCGGAGATCCGAAATCCAGGTCCCAGCAAGGTGGGTTTCTTTGGAGGCCTCCCTCCTCGGCTTGCCCTGTCCATCTTCTCCCTGTGTCCTCCAAGGGCCCTTCCTATGTGTCTGGACCCTGATCTCCTCTTCTTATTAAGATACCTGTCAGATTGGATTAGCACCCAGCCAGTGACCTCATTTTACCTTGATCATCACTCTAAAGGCCCTGTCTACAATACAGTCACATTCTGAGTACCAGGAGTCAAGGCTTTAGCTGAGGAACTTTAAGGGAGACAGAATTTAGTCTCTAATAGAGGTCGTCTCGTTTAAACCCCTGGACTTGAAAGTGTACTCTTCCTCTGAACTGCCACAGGCATGGATGGGAATTAAGAGACCCAAGGAGAAGCGAGTGTTGTATCAGGGCAAGCTTGCTGCATTGAAATGAAAAGCAAATCCTCCCGTCATGCCAGTCCCATTCCCTCTCGCCTCGGCTCCAGCAAGCTCCTTCCAAACTCCCAGATGCTGCAAGACAATGAAGTTGGAAAAACAAGTCCATTGGTGGCATCTAGAACAGGGTTTCCCGTCAGACGCTCGGTCCTCTACGCTTTTCACACCCAGCAGGGAGGTTAGCAGGCAGCCCTTTCTTTCCACACTCCCTGCCCATTTCACAGCAATGATTGGGAATGTGTTTCCATGAAAGAAGGTCATAGCCAGTCACAGTGGCTCGTGTTTGCAACCTTGCACTTCAGCAGGTGAGGCCAAAAAATTGCTTGAGCTCAGGAGTTCCAGGTTACAGTGAGCTATGATTGTGCCACTGCACTCCAGCCTGGTTCTGAAAAAGAAAGAGAGACAGAGAAAGAAAGAAAAAAGAAAGAAGAAAAAGGAAGGAAGGAAGGAAGGAAGGAAGGAAGGAAGGAAGGAAGGAAGGAAGGAAAGAAGGAAGGAAGGGTTATATCTGAGCGAGTTGTTAGGAAAGCGCCACTCTCTGAGATCTGATTGTGAGTCCTTTATTGCTGGCCACCAAGAGTCAGCTCACGCTCAAAATCTCTCGGCCCCAAGGAAGGGGTTTGATTTCCTTTCATATGTTGCTCAGGGTAAGGGGGGCAAAGTGGAATTTTACAGAAGCAGAATAGGCAGGTTAGGGGAAGAGGCTGGTAACTGGGAAGCAGGAGGCTCCCAGGATTCTTGATTAACGAAGGAGGGTACACACAAGTGGTTCCAATGATTGCTGGTTACCAAGGGGGACATTCGGTACTTTCCATACAATCAGTCAAGGGGGTATTCACAACAGCAAGTGAGCTTGTCAAGCAGGGTATGGTTACAATGGTTATATGTTTCTATCGCTGTAAGCACAACAAGACCCAGCACAATGTGACCCAGGTATGCACTCAAGGGAGGAATGGCGGGGGCCGGGGGGGGGGAGGTAAGCCAAGATGGAGTCAGTCATGCTCACTTCTAAGATGGAGATAATTTGGTTCAAGAAAAAAAAAGGAAGAAAGAAAAGAAAAGAAAGAATGAAGGAAGAAAAAAAGAAAGAAAGAGGGAGGGAGGAAGAAAGAGAGAAAGAAGGAAGGAAGGAGAGAGAGAAAGAAGAAGGAAGGAGGGAGGGAAGAAAAGGGAAGGGAAGGAAGGGAAGAAGACAGAAACAAAAAGAGAGGAGAGAAAGAAAGAAAAAGAAAGAGAAATAAAAAGAGAAAGAGAAAGAAAGAAAGAAAAAGAAAAAAGAAAGAAAGAGAGAGAAAGAAAAAAAGAAAGAAAAGTAACGTTTGTGCTCTTCACTGGACTTCAGACCTTACAGCCTTAGGGAGGCAGAGCTCTTTAATTTGCACTTTCCATCAGACACTGCATGGCCAAGAACTTGCCCGCAATGTCCCCACTCGAGTGAGGGTTCCTCCAAGGACCTTTCCCCTTTAAGGGCCTGGGATTGTTCCCAAGAGTGTCTGCTCTGCCCTCAGTACCACAAAGACTTCATCAGACGGCATGGAGAGCGTTCACTTGGGCACTCTGGGCTGAGGGGCGAGGGGCACAGTGGGGTCATCTGGGTCATTTCCCTGTCCCCTGGCTGCAGCTTGTCCCCTGACTGCATGTCATTTGACTCAGGCTGAGCCTGGCAGAAGTCATAGTGGGCTGGAGATGACTCACACTCTGTGGTTTTCCAGTTGTTGGGAGCAACCAAACAGGGTCCTTGTGTCATCAGCAAGGCCATCTCCAAATATTCATTGGCCAGGGTTCGATGAAAATGTGAAAGTCTCAGTCCCGTCACTGGACCATGACAAAAGCCTCACCAAGCATCCTTGTTGAAATGAAAACCTTTCAGAGAGGTGGTTCTCCACCTGTCAGGAGTCACTGATCCTAACAGGGGCATGAGCTGAAAGGAAACTTCGACAGCCATTAAATACAATCTCTTCCTTTTTTCTCTTTCTGAGCATTTGTCCAGGGTCCCTCAGCTGAGGGGAACACAGGCCAGGATCCCAGCTATGATGACAGGAATGCCTGGAGCTGGAAGGTGCTTGGGCAGCAGGGAGGTGCTGAGGGTGACATGAGTGTGCACAGCACGGCGGGGCAGCAGAATCATCCCAGAAAGAGAGGGCAGCCAAAGACATCGAGGCACAGGGGAGCTGGAGGAGCCTGGACGGTGGTCCCTCAAGGTATATGAAGACCACATTTCAGAACTGTGCCCACAGTGGAATCCCCCGACTGTAAAGACCCTCATGTGTGGCCCCATGGGCCACAGCCAGGTCACCGTGACCACAGTCCTCAAAAACAGTCCCTCTGCATCTCTGTACGATCTATCAGCCAACATTTTTGCCGGCCTCAGGCCCAGAAATCACTGGAATTCAAGGCTCTTAAAAATAATACTGGGCTGGGATACATGACCACATGACATTATTTCTAGCTAAATCAAAAGCTACTGACGACCACGTCAGTTTTCATTTCGTTGTACAGAGATGCTCTGTAGACAGGGACACCCTCTGGCATCTGGAGCAAAGGGAAGTGCAGGTCTTTACAGCCTTGAACAGAAGTCATGTAACTCATGGCCCTCCACCTTTTCCCATGGCTGCCAGGGAGCTCCAATGTAAACTACATACTTGAGTGAGCAGCTGTCATTAAAGTCTATTTTATTTTATGACTTTGTCTTTCTCTTCCTTCAGGGCATGATGTGTATTTTCAATCTTTTTCTTTTCGCATCCTAACTTCTCTACTTATTTTATTATCATTTGTCTTGAGTCTTTTTAGAAAATAGGAAAACAGAAATTACATTGAAAGAATGTTTTAATCCTTTCTTTAAAAACTGTTTCATAGACATAACTTAATTTTCTCCAAAGCCCTGTAAACTTCCCTAGTATCTTGAGTCTTCCAAGCGTTGGGCAATTTTCCCTCCAGTCATTGAGCTGAGCCGATTTCACTGTGCTCCAATTCTCTGAAGACCGCTACTCACATAAGGCAATTCTGTTCAGCACGGTGAGCTGGGCCAGGTGTAACTCACAGCACTGAGCCCCTCCAGGGCTGGAGAGCAGATCTTTCACTCCAGTACACATTCAGAAGAGGCAGCAGGTACCTGAAGGGCAACTCAGTTCTTCTCAAACATGACGCCCAGAGAAATGCTGTGTTTGCTTCCCTTCCACTCTGTGATTAGCTGCTCACATCTTCCCATTCTCAGGTGCCCTGGGGGTAGCCTGTAGGTGTCAGGAGGACACGGGACCCCTCTGCTTTTCATTTCCATAAACCCATGGCTGAAACCAGTGCTCAGTACTCAGTAGATAATCCATAAAATTTGCTAAATGAGTGTTAATTTGAGCAAGTCATTTCACTTCTCTAAGCCTGGATCTCAACAAAATGGGGAGATTAACTCTCAACTTCCTCCTAGTATTGTCAAGCAGATTAAATGAGATTCAGAGAAAGCAAAGTGCTTTGCATTGTGTGTCTTTTGTTATTCATATTAAAAAAACAACAGCTGATGTCCAGAAAAGTGCCTTCCACCCTGCCGACTCGCACCTCCACTGACCCAGGAGCATCTTCTGTTTTAAGAATATGCCAAAATATTTGTTCTGGGGGAAAGGAAGTTGTGCTGATCCAAAGAGATTCAGGAAGGAAGAGTCCTAGACGGCCTCATCTTGCCCTTAGAAGCTTCTTCCAACCCACTTCATACTGAGGAAGAAAGCTCAGGTCAAGAGAGCAGTAGAAAAATGACCAAGTACCCGTATGGGCCTTCTGAACACCTCTGACCTAGCCATGCAGGGTTCACCTCGCTTCCATGCATCACGACCAATGGAGGACCTCAAGCCACTGGGCCAGAGTCATCCTCTGATCACTGCTTCCAGCTGTGTCTCTAGGGGTAAGAAATCAGGTATTGTAATCCTCTAAAAGACGTAGAAGCAATTTTAAAAAACATACATTGCACTGATGCCAGTATTTGGGTCGAGTACATAAACGTGGCATCCAAAAATTTAAGACAAGCGCATTGCATGGGTGTCCAGCATTTGCCTTTGGCCATATTTGTGTTTGAAAGAATTGTAACCTAAAAATAGGAATCACACTTTATTATTTTTTCACAGAGGCTTATTTTTATTTTGAAAGCTAGAAGCTTTTACGCTGCTGTCTCCTTATCAGTGACCAAATCCTGTGTTTGCACGTGGTTTTTCCTCTGGTACTTTGCCCTGGGGAATCATTTCTGACACCTGTGCAAGGTGGACTTGAAGACAAGGGTCCCAGTACCTCGTGGGCTGCCCAACAACAAGCTCCAGAGTCACTCACTGGTTCCTTGTACCCCATTTTTCAAGCACTCAAAGCAGTTCTTCCCCTCATGTGTCATCAGATCTACAGCTAAGCCAAATAGTGAAGGTGAAGACAAAGGAAACGGCTCAACATAACATTTCCCTTCCCTGAGTTGAAGTCATTAGTGACCCGGAAAACAGGAAGGGGGTGAGGCCTCCTTTAGGGAGGGGAAATGCAGAGGAAGTTGGGGGGCCGTGTGGAGCAGGATGGAGCGCACTTGAAGGGCTGCTTAGAAGGAGGCTAGGGGAGCCAGCCTGGGGACGGGGTGGGTGGGGAGGCTTGTCTGGGGACAGAGAAGGGCAGAACCACTCCCAGGATTGTTTTCAAGGACAATTTACAGTACCCATTGTTGCTCTTTCCTCTGGGTAATTAGGCACAAAATGGGAGCAAGAGATTCTCATCCACCTTGTCACACGGTTTTAATGTTCTTGGTACTTCAGCTCCCAGCTGCCTCAGCAGATGTTCTGTCCACGGATTCCAGGAAGTTCAGCAATGCTTCTTCTGCACTGGTTTCACCCAGAGCTGACATGGTCCCTGGTAAGCAGCTTCAGTTTGATAGGGCCGCGTGCACTTCGGGGCTGCCTGCAGCAAATGAGAAAGGCATCTTCTTTTACAATTTGTATAGCAGGGTTCGTTGTGAAATTTAAAGCGAAGGGGAAACTTATTTCTTTAGCCTGGGTGTGACACCTTTTGCAGGTAGCTGAAGTAAAATGCTTTGCCAAGGAGGAGGGAATGAAGGAGTCAGCACACAGAATAAAACTGGACCTTAATCCATCAGTGAAATAGACATGGCTGCTTGACAGATGAAGGAACACATTTCCATGGTGCAATGAATCATATCAGTTGTTCCCTTAAAAGTACATTTCTGAGATGCATTTCTATAGCATGTGTGCACCCACCTGTGTGTGTGTAACCCAAATACAAACTGGGGCTTTATGTGGTTTGGGCTATACACAGAGTCACAGTCAAAGCCGTACAAACCTAAAACAAAAGGCATCAATGGCTAGTTTCAGTTTTCACTCAAGTCTCCAGAAGAATGCTAAAGGGAATTCAATTTAAAAACCAGAGCAACACTTCTTAAAATCATCTTTCATTTATTTTCTTATTCTTCCAAAACTCGGTAGCCTTTCACTTGAAATGGCAAACACTCACATCACTTCCACTTTTCCAGTCTTTCCTATTTCCGTCTCTGTCTGTGCTCTATCGGCATTTTACACGAACTGAAAAGTTTTCTCCCTATTTATCCATTACCTGAATGCTTCGAAACAAAAGAGGGCTCAGAAGCTGATCCAAGACATAGGAACCTTCTTCCCTTTCTGTCACCACCCACCCTGACTGTCTTTATCCTCTCAACAGCTTCTGCACCCCAGACCTGGCTGGCTAATACCCAGCCCTCCTTAGGAGCAAGCAAGGGAGGGGCGGAGACTCATTCAAAGGTTTCCGGTCCTCTGAATGGGTCCTTCGGCAACGGAGAGGTAGTGAAGAGCAGGGGGTTGAAGTGAGTGAGGAAGGAGACCCAGGCATCTGGGATTCCCTCCCACTCTGTCATCCACTGTGCATCTCAATAGAAGAGAGAACAAGCCAGCTGGTGCCTGGAAGACACGATTTTTACTTAAAACGAGATCAAACCAGAAACATTTTCACATGTGAGTCCTAAAACTTTAAACCAGAACCCTTTCATATGTGATTCCTGAAGCTGTAAACCGAGACCCTTTTCATATGCGATTTCTAAAGCTATAAACCTAAGATTCTTCCATGTGTAACATCTACAGTATAAACCTATATAAAGGCAGAACCATCCTTTGTTAGATGAGCTGAATTTGGACAAATCATTGCCTCAGCTCCCAGCTGTAATAAACCCTTTCCTCCTGTATTCGGTGTCCGGGAGATCCGTTTCCCGCGGCTTTTCCTGCTACATGGGGAGAAACTGGAATTTTCTTTTAAGCCTACAGCACCTGATAGTCACAGTCTCCCATCCAAGTACTAATCAGGCCAGACCCTGCTGAGCTTCTGAGATCTGCTGAGATGGGCCACGTTCAGGGTGGTCTGGCTCTAGGCAGAAATCTTATTTACTGTGTTGAGAAATCATGTTGCTGCCCTAGCTCCCAGGCCCAGCTCTGCAGATGCCTGAAAAGAAAAGCGCACATGGACACGTCCCCTCCACGGGCGTCTCCGCTGACAGCCCAGCTTCCCTCCCTGCAACATACACGCAGGGCAACGACTCCTTCTCCGGCTGAGTGTCACCCTGGGGAGTTCTCTGAGATTCTCCCACACTGCCCAGTCCGGAGTCCAGCCCTGGGCTTCCTCACAAGCCTTGGGGTCGGTGGTGAAACTCACCAGGGCCCTTGCTTGTGGAAACTTTTGGAGGAGGCTGTGCTACCAAGTAAGTGTCCGTGGGGCTTTGGATTGCCTTTGTGCCACTCCTGCCTCTAGCAACCTCGTCTGGCACCTCGAGGTGTGTGCGGAGGGGCAGAGGCTGAGACGAGGCAGCAAGGTGAGCCCAGGAGGCCCCAGGAGCCAGCCCTGGCTGCCCCAGGGGGCCTGGCTTAGAGATGCTGAGGCTCCAACCCCCTAGCCCACTTTTCGCAAGTCAGGACTGACATTTCGTGCAGATCCGGGGATCCCGACAGAGTTGAGTAAAGTATGAGTGTGCAATCTGAACGTGCTTGAGCCACACTAGCATGCGAGCACAGGAAACTGCGGTACAGGAGCGAGTCTCTGGAGCAGACCCTCTGCTGTGGAGGGTGCGGCTGCTGAGGCCCCGGGTTGAGACCGCAGCTCCCCAGCCTTCCCCGGCTGCCTCCTCATTTCCTCCCACACAGGCTCACCGCGGTAGTCCTGGACACCCCTTGCTGGGCTGGTGCAGAGCAGGAACCCAGTGCATGAGTGGCGAGTGACTGGATAAACCCCGAGACGCTGACAGCCTCCAACAGGGAGCCCCTTCCTCAGGGAGTTCACCCCGAATCTGCAGAAAGCAGAGTAACACATCTGCCGGTACTAGGACATAGCACAGGAAATGTAAAAATTGGGTTCAAAGTAGCCTCCTGGAGTTGAAATGGCTGCAGGTGTGTGGAACGGAACAGCAAGGGCAGCTCCACAGCAGAAAAGGTTCTCAGCCCAGGCCTCGGGAGATGGGCGCGATTTCCCACCAGGGAGAAGTGAGGCCAGACGCCCCTAGCCGCAGGGACAGCGGGCACGCCGAGCTGTTAACTTTCAGATGAGTGTGGTTGAAGCCAGGGAAGGCCCAGCTCCGGCATCTCACATTCAAAGGAGTGGGTTCTCACTGGAGCAGCCCCCGAGCCCCCAGAGCAGGTGGGACCCTCCCCAAGTATTCTGTCTCATAACACCTGTTTTTCACTATGTTCATTACATCTGTGATGTAATTAAGGGTGAGTCATGCGATGATGTATTAAATATCTGTCTCCCCACCAGACAGCACACAGCACGAGGGCTGGGCCTTAACACTTGGGTTCGCTGAGTGCCTGGCACGGTGCCCGGTATGTTGTAAGGTACTCAGTGACTGCGTCAACTTGGAGATGAAACAGCCGGGGCAGGTGCTCCCCCACCCCCATGCTCGATCAGACATGGGCTCAGATGAGAGGGCTCCTCCCGAGGCCTAAGAGCACTCCTGGCCTCCAGGATGCGTGGATAGACGTGTCATCCAGATGGACCCTGGCTGGCATGGACAGAGGGCCTGGGGCTTCTCCAGGACTGATGGCAGAAGCACAGCAAAGGGGTGACCTGGGCACCCAGTTCAGAGTCCTGCTTCAGGGCACCCCTCTCCTAGAGGAAACTGCTGCTATAAAATTCCCTTAGGAACACCCCATCTTCTGCTTCCCTGGATTGGAGGGGCTCCAACCAGGCCCCTCCTTCTCTTTGGCTACCTACACCCCCAAAAAGGGAGATTATAGCAGCGAGGTCCTGTTGTGACTCCGAGATGCAGTCCCGTGCCTTCTGCTGGCCAGGCCCCGCACATCCTGGAACAGGGCTGCAGGGATCAGAAGCACTCTGTGGGATCTCTCCCCAGGACCTGACCAGCCAACTTCCTCTCTCCTCCTCTCTCCCAAGGAGGAAGGAGCTGTCTGGGGAGAGCAAACGGCAGGCCCAGCAGGCCTTGGGCAGGTGTCCTCCTACAGTGGGGACAGAGAGGGGCGGCACACACAGACATCCAGCAGCCTGCACGGGCCAGCACTCGGGGCTGCACTTGCCAAGTGGAGCTAGCTGCTTCCGCAGCCAAGCCCATGAGCTACAAATGGCATCGGGATGAACAAACCAGGCTTTTACCTTCAGAATCATGGCCAGGGCAGTATCCTCCCTGGGAAAGGGTTACAGCCCCCACTGACCTCCAGGTTGACAGCTGTGAAGGAGGCAACAGTGACACTTCCTACAACCCCAGGCCAGCAGCCGCAGGGAAGGAACATCAAGAGACCCCTGGGAGCTAAAGCCACAACTGCTCAACAGAGCCCTGTGGGCATCAGGATGGGTTTGAAGTGAGATATCTGGAAACTGGAGACCAGGCAGACCTGCAGGGGTGGTCAGGGTAGGGGAGGCACCTCAGGGAGCATCTTCCCACCAGAGCAGTGGTTCAAGTCTGTAATCCCAGCAATTTGGAAATCTATTCATTCATTCAACACATGGTGAGCACGTGGTCAGATATTGCCATCTACCTTTGGGAAGACAGATGTGAGGATGAGGTGGGATGGTCACAGAGGGCCAGCAGAGCAGAAAACCACAGAGGAAGCCCCTGCTGCCAGGGTTTGGGCACGGATGGAGGCAGAATGGTGGACCAGAGACGTGCATGGAAGGTGATCTGAGCAGGACCTGCTGGATGAACGGATGTCCTGAAAATCACACCTTGATGGAAATTTTAGTTCTTCCCTGCAAAGCCATGTGTCAGCCTTGTCCCCATGCCAGAATCACCTGGCAAGCTGTCCAAGATGCTGATGCCCAAACCCCAAGCACAGAGATTCTGGTGTCTCGGGCCTGGGGTGCAGCCTGGGCATCTTCATGTAATCCAGGTGATTCATTCATGTGTGACAGTATTGGAGATCCCTGTCTTGGAGAGCCCTAAAATTTTCTCTAATGTCAGCTTGGTTGCACCTGGAGGCAGAGCAGTTGCAGCTGATGACAGGCAGGCTGTGGGAGCAGGAGCTTGGTTAGGTTTCTGGGGCCGCAGGGTCCACCCACCCACCCCGTAGATTCTGCGGTATTTATAGCTCTCTTGCTTCCGCCTCTAGCTTTCTGGGGCTGTCTGGTGGCAGAACGGTAAGAAGGAGACGAAGAGGAAACCGTCGATTCCAAAGTCCATTCTGGAGACAGTGCAGCTGTAGGCAGGCTGGGCTCTTGGGCTGTGCTGAGCTGCAGCCGGCCGGGACTACATGGTGAGCTCCTGGGCACGCACCATGGCGGCCGGGACCTCACACGGGCACTTCGCCTTCCAGAAGTGTGTCCCTTGCCAGGATTATCTGCACTCCCCCAGGGCTGAGAGTTGGCCAGTCCCCTCCTCCTGCAGGGCTGTGTGGCAGCCATGGGGGACCTGGGACACTGGCTGCTCTGAGGGTGGTTTTCTGCCACTTCTATCCAACTGGGATGTGTCCAGGGAAAAGGCCTCTGTCTGCTGTGAGAAAGAGAGCACACATTCCCGAAATAGCTCATAAACAAAGATGATTCCTTTATCCATCCCATTGGCCAAAATGCGTACCTGTGACCTGTGATTCCTGTCTCTCACTCGGGAAGTGCAGCCGCCCCAGCTCCTCTGCCTCCTCCCACACTCCCTGTTGTATGTCCTCGTCCCCCACTCATTCCACTCTGTTTTCTGCCTCTGTCTCCAGGCCTTTCCTTCTCTCTGTATCTTTCCTTAGTGTAATTTCAGCCTCAAAAAGAAGCTTTCTTTTCAGAGGAGTTTTGCTCTTGTTGCCCAGGCTGGAGTACATTGGTGTGATCTCAGCTCACTGCAATCTCCACCTCTCAGTTCGAATCTCCTGCCTCAGCCTCCAGAGTAGCTGGGATTACAGGCACGCGCCACATGCCCAGCTAATTTTTGTATTTTTACTAGAGATGGGGTTTTACCATGTTGGTTAGGCTGGTCTCAAACTCCTGAACTCTGGTGATCCACCCACCTCGGGCTTCCAAATTGCTGGGATTACAGACTTGAACCACTGCACCCAGCCAAAAAGCTTTTTAAAATGACTTTTAACCACATTTATAGTCCTCTGAGTCTTTGAGGGGAAGGAACTGTGATGTGTTTCATCAGATCAAATTGTGGGGTGGCCTTTCCCAGAGAGGAAAAATCACCTTCCAGGGGAGGCTGGGCTCCTCCAATGTGGGGAGCAGGGTTGTGGGTCTCACACTTGGACAGAGGCCAGCAGGTGCTATGTTTGTTTGGGGAACGTGCTCCCACCCTCCCACACCCCCAAGCTGCTCTCCTTCCTCCCCTGGGTGGTGCTGTGGCCCCAGGAGCAGCAGCAGGCCCTCATGGCTCCGGTGGCCGGCTCCTTAGTGCTGAAACTGGAGTGGGTCGGACACGGTGGTCTCGGCCTTTTCTAGTCACGACCCGCAATGACAAAGCCACAGGAGAGGTGAAGAGAGCCTCTGCACAGATGAGGCAGGGGGCGCTCAGCTTGTAGGAGGTGACAGGGCAGGTCCCTGCAGGCTTGTTGGAGAAACTTTTGGGGTTATGGATGAAAATAAAAAGAGAATCAAGAGAAAGCATCTCACAATCCCGAAAGCGCAGTCCCTGCGGTCAGAGCTGGCAAATGTGGCTTTGACCCACCCAGCCTCTGGGGCTTCCTGTGCCAGGCTCAGGGCCAGCTGTGTGCTTGGAATCGATCATCAGGAAAAGATGATGTTGGTGGCATGCTTGTCCCCTGAGGACAGAGATGTCTGTGTTTAATACATTTCAGAACAATGTCTGGGAACATTACTCTTCCAAATGTACTTAAATTTCTCAGCTTTGACCATGTGTAAATTTTCCGTTATAACCTAAGGATGCCAGACAGGGAACTGAGTGCAGCGTGCATGCCAATCTGGCTCCATTTCACCTCTGGGTACACGGATGATTTGGGAATTGGAAACCTTCACTCGGGCATCATGGGCCCTCTGTGTGCCAGGCGTGCCCTGTGTTCGACACTGGAGATGGAAACACGAATGAAGAGAAAGTCCCTGTGCTCACCGGCGGGTGCTCCAGTAGGGGTTTCGAATGATACGTGAGCCTCAGCAAGAAAGGAGCTCAGCTCTAATGCAGCAGCACGCAGGGAAGGCCACAACATCTGCGGGTACGCAGGTGCCTTGGGCAGGGAAAAAATGCACACCTGTGCTGATGCAGGGCAAAAAATGCGCACCTTTGCAGCTGGTCCCATAATAAGGACAGGTCCCTCTGTGCTGGGACCTGTCCTTACCATGGGACCAGTTGCAAAGACCTCGAGCAGGGCCCTGTGGGTGAAGAGGGCAGGCAGTCCAAAGATCCTTAGAGACTGGAGAAGCTAAGTGTGCAACAGAACTGAGAGAAGGTGGTCATGGCCAAGGGGGCAGTGCCAGGAGTGCCATGTGATATGCCTGCAGAGAGCCACACAGGGGCCACATCACAAGTCCCCTCAAAGGTGCTGCTGATGTACCACTGTGGTGACAAGCCACATCCAAGCAAGTGATAACAGGACTGAGTTGTTTTATAAAAAGCTCTGGCCATCTACTCCACAGAAAGTGGATAGGAAAGGGGACACAAATCCATCCATTCATTTATTCTTCCTTTAACTAAATCCATCCATTCACTGATTCTTCCCTTAACAAAATGTCAGCTCGGTTTAGTGATCAACAGGGCTTTGTGACGGTCAGGAACATATACCAGTAATACAGTGCTCACCATCGGTGGGTGGAGGGGACTCACGCGTGAGCCCGCGAGCAATACCCATGCACGCGCGCCCTTCTGTAGGGTTGAGCCGAAAGCTCTGGAAGCACAGCGAAGTCACCAGGAACTTCACTCTGGGAAATCAGGAGGCCGCACGAGGATCTGCCCTGGAGCCGGGTCCACTGGGCTGCGAGCCTGCATTCTTGTTGAACTGAGTGTGCATCAGTGCAGGGCTGAAGGGGACTCAGAGCACCACAGAGTGTAGATATGAGGGAGGCATTGAAGACAGGTGAGCTTGGTAAGGAATCTCGGGACAAACAGTCTTAGCACCAAACAAAGGGTTCCCTCTTTTTCCTAGAAGTAGCAAGAAAACCCTTGAGGTGTTTGATCCCTGGCACAGCACTGTTGAAATGCTCTTTAGAAAATTAACTCAGGGCTTGTTCTGGTCGGGGTTCCTTCAAATCCAAGTTAAGGACGACCACCTATTGAGAGGGTGCAGGGAACCCCAGGAGGGAAGTGGGGACATGGTGCCACGGCATGGAGCTCTGTCAAGCCTGCATTATTAAGTGGGCAACGGAGAATGCCTGCCTAGAGGCTCTAGGACACTGGGTAAACCCCAGGCCTCAGGGGCATCCTGGGCAGGGCAAGGGAGCTGGTGTGCTCTAAGCGGCTGACTCAGGCCTTGGCCAGGAGCTGCTCCTGGGATGCTGGCTCCCTGCATTTCCAGGCACCTGTGGTGTGGGTGGCACAGCCTCAGTGGCTCTGGGAAGAGCCTTTGGGAACCAGAATGACGACACCAGCAGGTCCTGGGAAGTCAGGCAGAGCCCTGAGAGGGTAGGCAGGACACAACCAGGTCTGCCACAGACAGAAGAGGGCCAAGGAGGTCAGGTGGGCAGGTGGCATCATGCAGAAAGGTAAGATCTGTGTGTGAGAGCACTCTCATCAGATTTCCATGATTGTTTACTTCGCCTGGCTTGAATTTTTAGAAACTTGCATTTTAGAAAACACTAATTGACAGCTGTGTGCAGTGGCTCATGCCTGTAATCCCACACTTTGCAGGGACCGACACGGGCAGATCTCTTGAGATCAGGAGTTTGAGACAAGCCTGGCCCACATGGGGAAACCCAATCTCAACTAAAAATACAAAAATTAGCCAGGCATGGTGGTGGCGCCTGTAATCCCAGCTACTTGGGAGGCTGAGGCAGGAGAATCACTTGAATCTGGAAGGTGGGGCTTGCAGTGAGCTGAGATCATACCACAGTACTCTAGCCTGGGTGACAAAGTGAGATTCCTTCTTTAAAAACAAACAAACGAACAAAAAACCACTAATTGAGAGGGATAAGCAGAAAACATTTGGTGTGACTATCTCAGCTTTTCCCCACCAAAGACAAAACAAAGCAGATCTTGGCATCGGGCGTGTGGCTGTGCCAGCACGCAGGAGACAATGTAATTGGGTCATCCCAAGAAAAGCCCTTCAGGAGGTCCCATCTCTTCACCCACTGAGTTTTTCCCAGGCCTTCCTTGCATGGGCTCAGTCGGGATGTTTTTCTTTTGTCTGGCTTCTTTGGATCAGTTATAATGTTTCAAATACGTACTTCATTCTTTGTTATTGATGAGGACTATTCCATTGTATGGATGTATCGCAGTTTGTTTATTCATTCAAATGGCCACGGGGGTTGATTTCGGTCTAGGGCCACTGGCTGAATTAAGCTGCCACAACACTGAAGGAAAGTCTTCTTGTGGACCTATGTTATCCTTTATCTTGGGTAAAAACCTCAGGCTGAAAAAACCTCAGTAGGTTGAAGTTCTGCTTCATATATATATATATATATATATATATATATGTTAAAATTAAAACTCACCAATCTATTTACAAATACAAATCATGGTTAGTCTTACTATCAATATGTTTTAAAAGCAACTAATACTTGAGTGATCATTATCGAAAGAACAGAAAATACTGAGAAGTTCCAAAACACGATTGAAATGATCTGAAATAGCTTCACCTAGCAACAACAATTTTCACCGTGTGTGCTCACACGGCATATTCCTGCCGACAATTATCTGATTGCAAAGAACAGAAATGATGTGAAGCAAGAGCAAGCAGGGATTTTCTTAGATGGACACAGAGGCATCTCCAGGTGACAAGGGCCGGGAGATGCAGCTGAGCTTCATGGCAGTGACTCATCCCCACATGGCCATTCTCATTCTCTGGTCTCTCACTCTGCCTCCCCTGGGTTGCTGGGCCTTTTCTCTCTACCGCCCCCTGTCCTAGCGTCCCTGCTTCAGAACATCTTCTCTTGCGGGTTCATGGCTCGGCGTGGCCGCCATCCCGAAGTTGTCCTAACACAGAAGCATTTGTGCACAGCGCTGTCTGTGTGATGGGACCCCTTGTTTCTATCCTCAAAAGAAAGAATCTGGCTGGCCCAGCTCTGCTCGGCTCTTCTTTCCTGGTTTTATCAACACAGGTCGAACAGGGTCCCTGACACAAACATGGCCACTGGGGGTGTGAGCGGGAGTAGACATTCCCTGGGGCGGTCGTGATTAGGAAAACTGGTGAGTGTGGATATAACATGGCCCCCCCACCAAAGGCCTTGCTGAAGAATACGCTCTGTATCTGCTTTCTGAAATGTAATATCTGGTGAACACCCTTCTATGTCATTGAAAATATACCTGCACCGTCATTTGGAGAGACTATAGCCTCGTATCCTCTAACGTGATGTACCACAACCGACTTGACAAATCATCTAGTGCCGAACACTTAAAACTGCCTTCAGTTATTCCCTCTAATAAACTATACCTTGATGAACATTC
Organism: Aotus nancymaae; assembly: GCF_030222135.1. Taxonomy (NCBI): domain Eukaryota; kingdom Metazoa; phylum Chordata; class Mammalia; order Primates; family Aotidae; genus Aotus; species Aotus nancymaae. The sequence goes on along the minus strand of NW_026988412.1, from coordinate 2,659,523 downwards.
TTGTACGTAAATATTTTATTTTTTCTTAGGATAAATTTCCTAGACCATGATAGACCCAATATCCAGTGGCATTATTTAATTTTGTCTTCACAGTAACACTATGACATAGGTATCAGCACCCCCACTTTACAGACATAGGAACGGAAGTTACGTAAAAGCAGACACAGCTCTTACATTTAAACACCTGGGGAGTGGGAGGACTGGAATTCAAACCCGAGTAGGAGCCAGAGAATGATCCTGGGTCTAAAAATAAGCCATGGGGCTAATAAAGAAAGATGTTTAGGGAGGCCGCCAGGGCATCCGCAGAGAAGCAGACAGCTTCCAAGTCCTGCTCGACATGACTCAAGCCGTAAGAGATGCTGAGATATCAGGGGACGTTTGCAGAGGATCCTGCAACTGATGCACCCCTCAAACTCCCTTCAGGAATGAAGAGCATAGCTCCAGCTCCAGAGCCCCCAGCTGTATGGTCAGCCCCTCCAGGACTGCCTGGCCTGCGGAGAGCCCCCCACCCACATTACGCCTTCTTCCGAGGGTGGCATCCACAAACTGCTCAATGTGGGTCATGAGGGCCTGGGCCCCTTGTCCCTGCAGGACAACTCTGAAGCGTTGTGTCAGTCTTCAGAGTCCTCATAGAGTGGGCAGGGGTCTCAGCAGAGTCAGCACCGGCCTGCCTGTCTCCTACGTTGCTCTGAGTCTTTCTCGTCCCTTCCCATTAGTGATCCTAGGAGCACCCCAATGATGCTGACGAAGAAAGGGTTAAAAGATGAGACAGAATGTGAGTGTCCTTTCAGCTCCCCAAGCTGTAAGCAGCTCTTTCCTTAGCAACCTAACATAAGTTCACAGTTTCTGTGTTTATCTTTTCTCCCAGCCAGAGCAAATCTAGGCGGCTTGCTTCAGGCTGAGTGTTGAAGAAGGGAGTACTGTTGGCAGGCAGAAGGGCTGTGTGCTGTCCGTCTTCCTCTTCCTCCTCTAGGAAAACAATGGCAGGATCCAGTTGCTTATCTGCCTGCTTATCTTAGCGCGCTGCCGGGTGGCTGGACCCTGAGTGGGCAGTGGGGGAGGGCCCTTAGCTCAGCACTGCCCTCCTGTGCTGGGGCAGGCATGGCAAGGTCCATGGAGCTGCCTCCTTCAGACAACCTGGTGTTCCCCCCCGGGGGGGAAGGGGGGCGGATATAAAGACACATCACATCATTGGCTTCTGAGGAGTAAATGACAGAAGGCATGCACAGAGGGATGGCGTTCAAAACATATCAGCGGGGCTGGGCGCAGTGGCTCACGCCTGTAATCCCATCACTTTGGGAGGCCGAGGCGGGTGGATTATGAGGTCAAGAGATTGAGACCATCCTGGTCAACAAGGTGAAACCCCGTCTCTACTAAAAATACAAACAATTAGCTGGGCATGGTGGCACATGTCTGTAATCCCAGCTACTCAGGAGGCTGAGGCAGGAGAATTGCCTGAACCCAGGAGGTGGAGGTTGAGGTGAGCCGAGATCGCACCATTGCACTCCAGCCTGGGTAACAAGAGCGAAACTGCGTCTCAAAAAAAAAACATCAGCTGGCCGGGTGCGGTGGCTCACGCCTGTAATCCCAGCACTTTGGGAGGCTGTGGCGGGCGGATCACGAGGTCAAGAGATAGAGACCATCCTGGCCAACATGGTGAAACCCCATCTCTACTAAAAAAATACAAAAAACAAATCAGCTGTGGCCACCACTGTCTCAGCTCTTTGCACTTGGACTTGTAGGATGGGCCTCACTTGCAGGGACTGTGGCAAATTTCTCCCCACCTACTGTGACCTTCTGTTGACACTAAAATAGCTGTGGGTATACATGGTGAGGAAATGTTAGACTTTATCCGAGAGTCAGGTTACAAAACCAGGCATCTCTACTTCCTGGCCATCTAGCTTTAAACAAATCATATCTTTGCGCCTCCATTTTCTCACATACTCATTTCTCATGGATACACAAACTTGAGAATCTGGTGAAATAACTCATACGAGAGGTCTTGATAACCCCAGCAGGCACTGGCTGATTGGAAGCCGCGCTGTAAAATGCAAGGGGGATTTGGTTATGCTGACGGGTAAGCGTACCTGATCAGGACAGGCAGAGGAGTTCAAACTGAGCAGCAAGACAGCGGCTGGGAGGAGAGGAGGCCTCCAAGAACCTGTTATCTGAATGGTGGGCTGAGGAAGGCACTCCTAGAAAAAGGGTTGGCACTGTCCTGAGTGTATTCTGCTCAGACCCATCTACTGTTTCATGAAACACTCTCTTACAGCTCCATTTCCTCAGACAGTGGCCTGTCTTGTGTCATTGAACATCCTCTATGGCCTACCTGGAATCTCTTCCTTCTCCCCTCCCATGCTCACCTCCACCCCAGTAAACTCCTATTCATCCCTCAAAACCCAGCTCTGCCATCAAGTCTTCCAGGAAGGCTCTCCCGGCACCATCCTCACCTGTGGCGGGGGTTTCTACCATGTCTATGCTTTAACCTGGTCTGCTGTTAGACAGTTGCCATGAGCCCAGCCCTCCCTGAGAGCACCCTTCAGGGCACAGAAAGAGCTCAAGGATGGTGGCTGGGGTTCAGTCAGCCACTACAGATACCAAAAGCTGTCCTCATTGAGTCAATCCTCCCAGGGCGGGGAGAGCAGAGGGTCTGGGAAAATAACCCCAAGAAGAGAGACAGGGCGTTTGTGAGCTGTGCAGTCTCCCTGCGGGGACACAGGGAGCCGTGTCTGGAGAGGAGCGGGGCCTGAGCCTGGGGGTGGCCCTGAGAAAGCACAGCAGTAGGAGCTGTAATCAGCTAAGCACAAGCAGTCTACGTGGTTTCTCTAGTGTTGTCCTTTGCTTTCTAAATAAAACAGCATGTGAGCACCTCTGGAGTTGGTGTCCCCAGAGTCTCCCTCCTGGCTATCGTCAGCTGCCTGGACCAACCTTTCCAAAAGATCAGCCAGGTCACGGTGAAGGTCAAAGGTGAGCCAGGGGCCTCAGCAGCTGCTGGGTGGACCATGTGTGGGACTCAGGAAGTGACGTTTGCTCCCCGCCCAGCCCCCTTCCTCAGTCTCTTGCTCTGAATCCTGGACCACACACTGCGTGCTGTGGTTCCATCACTGTGCTGGGTGAGGGGTGGACTGTCCAGCTGAGAGCCACCCAGGAGGCCCACCCAGGAGACCCAGCCCAGGCCTCTCCATGGAACCCAGAGAGTTCCAGGGTGCTGATGGGACACCGGGGCCCAGGTCAGCCTCTGCCCCTCCTGAGGGTGCCTGAGGACACCCTCACTGTTCCAGAGAAGGAGGTCCTCCCCACGGCTGGGGACAGTCGCATCAGTTGCAGATGGCTGATGGGAGGGTGTGTCCTTTCCCAAACCCTACAGGCCGACGAGCGTTCATTATGTTAAAGGAAAAAAGAAAGGGAAGGAAAACAGGACTGTACCTGAGGCCAGGCAGGCAGGGCTCGACTCAGCACTGGGAAGATTGCTAGAAGCCTTGGGCCTCTCTAGGAGACCGGGGCCCCACACACGATCCCCTCTGCAGGGTGGAGGCCACGCATCTGCTCTCCTGCTTCTGAGCTCTGGTCTCCTCACTGTGAGGCCCCACTGCAGCAAAGAGACACTGGGAATGAGCCCTCCTGTCCCCTCCTTGCCAGAGCGTGGGAAGACGCATTGGTTGATGGCCCAGACCTGTTTTCCTCCCCAAAGACTTTCTCTGGCTAACTCTGACGCTTTTCTGAGTTCTTACCTAATTTCCCCTTCTCCTTCTGTGGCCCAGCGAGATTTATTTGTTTGTTTTTATCACTACCCTTGCTGACTCCTCAAATCATCCAGAGCCACTGCTGTTTTCTAGAACACTGGCAAGCATGCTGATAGAGAGCACACATTGTGCTGACCTCTGAGGGGAATAGTCTCATCCCATCACTCAGGTGCGGAAACCGAGGCTCTGTGAGGTTCGTTTAAAGCGGGTGAGCAGTGCGTCTGGAATTGGAGCTCTGGCTGGCTCGTGTCCATGCTCTTCCCACCACAGCAGGAGGCCGCTGGAGGCTCCAAGCGCTCTGAAATGTTGAGAGCTCCCCTGTGGATACCAGGAGAGAGGGCAAGAACACAGCACTACCTTCTTGGTTATTGTTTCCCTCCTCAGAGGGGTTTTCTGAGTTGCCCTGGGTCCTGTGAGGAAGGTAGGAATTACATTTCACTAGGGGGCAGCCAGGGTCACCTCCTTGCCTGAGCCCCCACCACCCCATCAGGCTGGACAGGCCTCCTCAGCAGCCACGCTCGCCTCTAGGCTGAGAAGGGGTGGGGCTCGGCTCCACAGAGTCTCCCAGGTCCTCAGGCAGGTACTCCACGTTCTGATTCCATCTGTTATACTGAACCCCAAGTTTCTCTTCAAAGAATTAGTACGTTCCGCTCTCTTATTCTTTAATTCTCTATTTTAAAGTTTAACTTCCTTGTAGTTCCAGTAAACAACCTTCTCCACCAGTGCTAATCAGTAGTTCACATCTGTTCCCTGGCCCCTGCTCCGTCCTGACTCATCCCAGTCACCTGCTCCGGTCACCAGCTTTAACCTAGGTCACCCTCGGCTACCTGCTCTGACCCACCCGTAATGGTCCTTCCCACCAAAATACCCACCCTGCCACAACTAGCTCAGACCCCTGCTCTCTTTAAAATAGCCAATCGGGATTAGTCTAGCTTGTGTGGTCTAACCCTAGCCAATAGGGGAACAACATAGCAGTAGGGACGACCCCTGTCAGGCATAAGTATCCCTTCCCCCTCGTCCAAGCGTGCGGCCACCATTGCTCCATCTGTGCGCTGCAACCTTCTACAGAAGTAAACTGCTTGCTGAGAGGATTTATCTTTGAGTGCTATTTCTTTTGTGGCACTGAAATTTTACTTATAACATATCTCCAAGTTGGCAAGAAAAAAAAAAAAGTCAGCTGCCCAAGAGACTTCACTTAGCACCCACAGCAGGTTAGGCTGGCAGATGGAGCATATGCCGGGGTGGTCCCATCTGTCAGACCTCATGTTCCAGGTGAAGAGACTGGTGAGCACCAGGTGACCCCACCACAGTGCCCGTGGCTCTGTCAGGTACAGGCAAATCTCTGCCAACGGAAGAGATGCCTCGAGGGCCAAGCAAAGCAGAGCCTCTCTCAACGGGTGTCTACTGGGGCTGCTGCCACCAGGGAACACACCCCAGGCAGGGTAAACCACAGGCGTTTGTTCTTGCACAGCGCTGGAGGCCAGAAGTCCGAGAGCAAGGTGCTGGACAGCCTGGCTCCTCCTGAGGGTGGCCGGTGGGTCCAGTGCAGTCCTCCTGCCTTGGCTGGTGGACAGCCATCTGCTCCCTGGCTCTCCACATCACCTTCCCCCGTGCCTGTCTCTGTCCAGAGCTCCCCTTTCTACAAAGACGCCAGTCCTACAGATCAGGGCCCACCCGTGTGACCTCGCTTTTACTTTAGTACACAGATCCTAACTCCATATCAGATCACATGCTGAGGTACTGGGTGTGAGAACTTCAACATCTGAATTTTGAGAGGGACACCATGTAACCTGCACCACCAAAGATAGAGCCAAAGACCCTTGAATGACAGGCCCACAACAGGACCTGGTGGAGGCTCTTCTTCAGGGGAGAGAGGGGAATGGGAGCCATCACTGGCAGAGCCCGAGGGCAGGGAGGGCAGAAAGAAGCCGTGGGAACCCCTCGCCCGCCAAGCAGCCTGTGTTTCTGAAGCAGACCCTGGCATGAGGCCCGGGGAGCACGTGTTTACTAGGGGCAATCCCCAGAAAGAAGAGAGAACCAGGCAGGGAGGGAGGGAAGCCCAGGGCAGGGCTCTAGAGAGAGAATGACCGCTGTGACCAGGAGAGGCTGGTCTTGCTGTCACCTCCTGCTGGAGGAGGGCGCACCTGAGACCAGACTCAGCAAGAGATGGGAGCCCTGGGAACAGCCCAGATCCAGGTCCTCTGCAGGAGGGACTGGGCCGCCACCAGCCTGCCCTGCCTGGCTCAGCAGGTCCCAGGAGTACAGGGAGGCAGAGGGGTAGTGAGAGATCTCGGACGGGTACAGAACCACAGCTGAGCAGCTGCCGCGGCTCCCTCCCTCCTCCGATGCCAGAGCAAGCAGGGAGGTCTCTGCTGCCTTCGCATCCCAGCCCCACACACCTCCCTGCAGCCTGGCTGTGCCCCCTGCACCAGTCCCTCTTGCCCTCTATGGTCTGTCTATGGACAGGGTATGGGGCTGGGGAGGCGGCTGTATGGTGCATGCATTGTGTGTGTGTGTGTAGGGGGGTGTCTGTGTGTCTTGTTTGTGAGTATTTGTGTGATATGTGTGTAGTATGCTTATGTGTTATGACTCTGTGAGGGTGTGATGTAAGAGTGTAAGAGAGAGGTTTGAGTGTGTATGGTGTGTGCATGTGGTGTCTGTGTGTGAAGTGAGTGTGTGTGGTGTCTGTGTGTGATGGTGTGTTGTGTGGGTCTGAGTGTGTGTGGTGTCTGTGTGTAATGTTGGTGTGTTGTGTGTGGATTTATGTCTGTGTGTGATGGCGTGTTATGTGTGGATTTATGTGTGTGCATAGTGTCTGTGTTTGTGATGTCCGTGTGTTGTGTGGGTTTGTGTATGCGCATGGTGTCTGTGTGTGATGTTGGCTTGTTATGTGTGGGTTTATGTGTATGTGATGTCTATGTGTGTGATATTGGTGTGTTGTGTGAATTTGTGTGTGTGATGTCTGTGTGTGTGATGTCAGTGTGTTGTGTGGGTTTATGTGTGTGCATGGTGTCTGTGTGTGATTGTCAGTGTGTTGTGTGGGTTTATGTGTGGTATCTGTGTGTGTGATGTCAGTGTGTTGTGTGTGGGTTTATGTGTGTGTGTCATGTTGGTATGTGTTGTGTGCACAGTGTCTGTGTGTGTGATGTCAGTGTTTTGTGTGGATTTGTGTGTGTGGTATCTGTGTGTATGATGTCAGTTTGTTGTATGCAGGTTTATGTTTGTGTGTGATGTCAGTGTGCGTGATGTCAGTGAGTTGTGTGTGGGTTTGTGTGTGTGTGATGTTGGTATGTTTTGTATGGGCTTATGTGTGTATATGGTGTCTGTGTGATGTCAGTGTGTTGTGCGGGTTTGTGTGTGTGGCATCTGTGCATGTGATGTCAGTGTTTTGTGTGTGGGTTTATGTTTGTGTGTGATGTCAGTGTGTGTGATGTCAGTGTGTTGTGTGTGGGTTTATGTGTGTGTGTGACGGTGTGTTGTGTGTGGGTTTGTATGTGTGTGGTGTCTGTGTGCGTGATGTCAGTGTGTTGCGTGGGTTTGTGTGTGCATGTGGTGCCTGTGTGTGTGATGTCGGGGTTTTGTGTGTGGGGTTTATGTGTGTGTGTGTGTGTGTGTGTGATGTTAGTGTGTGGTGTGTGGATTTATGTGTGTGCATGGTGTTTGTGTGTGTGATGGTGTGTTGTGTGGGTTTGTGTGTGTGCGTGTGGTTTCTGTCTATGGGAGGAGAGCAAAGATCTCCTCCAGGCAAAGATCCCAGGGCAGTGGAGGAGGGAACACAGTCAGAAAGGCAGGAAAGGCAGGATTTGAAAGGGACAGAGAACCCTGGCGGGTGAGTTGGAGCTGGGCCCCTGAGCCATCCATGGCCCTGTGGAGCAGAGGCAGACCCGTGAAGGTGATTTTCAGAAAGCTGCCTGCTTTTGGGAGTGAGATGAAGACCCCCTGGGGTCCTGCTGATGTCACCAGTGTCGCAGGACTCAGGGTGTCTCTGGCTCAGACCTGGCGGAGAGAGAGCTGTGGGCGGAGGTGCGCGGGGTGGGGACTGGTGGGAGGGGCAGGCTGGTTTTCGCTCAGCCCCCAGGCCTAGTTAGAGAAGCTCACATGCAAGAGCTTGGAAGTACTGGGAGGAAGTGTGAGCCCCAGCCCTGGCCACCCTTGATCATGAGTGACAGGGACTTAAGAAAATCCCTAATTACAGCCGTGTGGGGCTTGTCTGCCTTCTGAAGCCTGGCACTCGTGTGCTCAAGGCAAGGGGGTGACCAAGGTACTTCTGCCTCCCCAGGCAGAAGTCCTGCTGGCAGGATGTGCCCACCGTGGTTAGTACTGCTGCAAAGAGGAGCTGAAGACCGTGAGAGACCCAAGGTGGTCCTTCTGGGGAGAAGAAATGGGTTTGGCCCCAAACCCTTCTGTTGCGTTTTTCCCCTATCCCTGGGAAGCCAAGAGCCCTCACACTGCCCCTGTGAACCCACGTTCCCAAAGAGGCCAGTGCTATTGCCAGGTGATATATGACGCACTTGGAGAAAGTAAGCGGTGGCCAGCGACAGCTGAGAGCTGTTGTCACCGGCATTAAGTGCACGTCTCCAAGCCACATCACACGGTGTCCCTTGACATGAGGCCACATGGCAAGTGGGCCGCGATCTCCCTCTGCCCTTTGCAAGTTCATAAGACAGCAGGTTTTGCAGATATCTATGGCTCAGGGGAATTTCCTTGGCCGGGTCTAAAGAAATGAAGCAGCAGGCACAGAGAACAAAGCCAAGGCTTTCCAAAGACAAGGAACCAAAAACATTATTCAAAATAAAAGCAGGTTTCAAATGTCTCTGCCATTGGGAGTCTCATCGTTTAAATGTAGGCAATAGTCAAGTATTAAAATGACCAAAGTAAAACAAGTGCCTCACAGACTGAGAAGGAAGGAGGAAGATAAAGAATGAAGATGATTGCAGGTGTATTTGCTTTGGGATTACATGTGTGCGTGTCTTGTTTTCCCCTTTTATATCTCCCTCTTCTGAAATATGTAGCAAGGAAAAAATTAAGCTGTAAGAGGAAAACTTTTTTCAAACAGTGACGTTTTCCAAACTGTGGCCTGAGATCCATATTCACGTTCTAAAAAACCATGCCCGATTCCCCAGGCGAACAGCAGCCCAGACCAATGAGCAGCTCTTGTCTTGACCAAAGTGAAAAACTATCTCACCACTAAGTGACTAGAAACCACCCGTCTCCAGACCAGAGAGGAGACCTGTGGTCAGCAACACTGTTCAGGAAATACGGGACACTTATGACCTCCAGGCTCAGAGAGGAATTGGCCACCCTGGTCCCCTAGGAAGATGGGGAAATGCGCTGGCTCTGGACAAGGATCACGAGGGAAATGACATCTGCCCCTGTAGGCCAAAGAGTTTAATTGCCTCCAGAGCGCTCCTTCCCTCTGCAACAGTGACCAACAGTGTTTGGTACCCATCACTCCATCACTTGAATCCCAGAGTAAGAATGGCATGGAGTGGAGCCCCCCAGATAAGCTGTAGTGAACATGTAATGTACAGATGAAATCAACTGTTGTTTAAATTCACTAAGTGTGAATTACATAGCACAACTATACTTATCTTAATTGATACGAGATAAATTTGTTTTTTAGCTGACCAGTAGCAGAAATCCAATGAACAGATGAATAAATTAATAAATGGATAGATAGATAGATAGATCAGTGGATGGGTGGGTGGATAGATGGAACTGGTAGATATGGCTCTTTGCCACTTCTCCAAAATAAAACTCCTGCATGGTAGGGACTTGGTGAATGTTATTAAGATGAGAATGCTATTAGAAGCCAAGAGACGAGGTTGATTTTGACCTCTAGCTCAAGAACATTTGGTGCCACCGTGTATAAGCTTTACCCACCATAGACAAAAAAGGACCCTCCACAAACACCTCAGGAAGGAAGTTCCTCAGCCTGCAGGCAATCCTGTTCAGGATAGGGATTCAGGTTATCCAAACTCCAACCACGTGTGACCAATAACTCTTGTTACATCTACAGCCTCAGCAAGAACACAAGCAAATATGTTCTCGCTTTCCATAAAAAGAATTTCTATGATTGTTGATGCCCAGATACAAAGAGCCGAGCATGGAGAAAGACGAGCAAGAGTTAAAACACACCTCAGTGACCACCACCTGCCCTCACATACCCGCCTGGCCTGGGTCGCCTTCTCCAGGTGCCCTCTTCAAAGTACTCCAAACAAGAGAAACAATATAACCAATGACCAGCAGGGAGATGTCAGTTCCGGATCTAGGACCTGGGATGAATTTAGGGGGAAAAGTGCTTTCCTTTCCTATCATCTACTCAGAGGATGTTGACTGACACCTGAAACTATTCAAAGTCTACAAAATCTAGCTTTGTTGTTTCGAGAATAGTCAAATCTGCATGTGAAATCATCAGAGAATGGAGATTTGCCCCCATGCAGGTAAGCTCTTCAATTTGCAGTTCAGGTGTAAAAAAAGGTCTCACTTGTTTACTCACCTGTTTTGCATAAATTTTTTATTTTCTGTTGAGGACGATGTTTGATATTAAAAAAAAAAAAAAAAACTTTCCAGCTGAGGATGGCTTCTGGGGTTAGCCAAGTCCTTAGAAACAGCAAAGGGCTCAGCTGGGATCATGTCTTTGATGTACAGACTAACCCATCCAGAGCCATTCCCATCTATCTGGCCTGTACATCTCTAAAGGCAATATTCCTCTACCTTGACCAGTCCAGGGCCAGGTACCAGGCAACCAGGGACCACCAAAAGCCCCCTGAAATTATTCCAATTGGCCAGTCCTAAATTGTTCACTCTGCCCTGCTTTGCCTTTTCCACTGAAACCAAAATAAGGGCTGAGATCCAAGCCGTCTCCAGCTCCTGTCTTCTGCCCCTTGACCAAAGCTTGGTGCTTCTTGTGTGGTCCTGAGTGGTGTCTCTTGGCCCCCTCTCTGTAACTGTGCACTGAAAATCAACTTTGTCTTTCTCTGTCTCCTTGGTGGCAGCATCTGACTGATTATCTCATAAAGAAACACAAAACATTACAGTTTCTTATCTTTAAGACTGATGAGAATGGATATGCCCAGTGCTGTTGGGCAGGGTGACAGGCGGTCCGCACTGCTGTGGGAAAATGAACTCCTGCAATCTTTCTGGAGGGCAAACATCAAGAAAGCTTGCCAGCCTTTAACATGTGCAGGCACTGCATCCCAGCCACTCCAACGCTAGGAATTTATCCTAAGGAGATAATGAGTTAATTGCAAATATGAATATCCAAAAATGTTTATCACTGTTTTATATAAAATCATGAAAATTTGGAAACAGTTACCATGGACCATGATAGGGGATGGAATAACTAAAGTTCGATGCCACATGCATTTGAATGCTAGACAGCCATAAAACCTAAATTTTAGAAAAATATCAGGTGCCGTGAGAAAATACCCACTGTATGATAAAGGTTTTTTAAGGCTGTTGAGGACGGCTTCTGTATGATTCAGTTTAATTGTGCAAGGCTGTATGTATACAATGCTATTAACGTCAACGTGCTTTGTATTTTCAAATTCTTGACTATAAAAATCTGCTTGTCCAGAATCAGAAAAAAATGTACAATTTTTTTAATTGGTGGGGAAACAGACACTGAATGATAGGAACCAAGAGTTTTTGCAGTTATTGACAATCAATGTTGTCAATATTCAATAGCTCTCTCCAAGCACGCAGGTTAACAAAACATCATTGGTTTATTATCTTGTGAATCAAGACCCATTTTCTTGAGTGTAAAGGCTCTGGCATGGTGAAAACACTGAACACGAGAGCTCAAGCAAGACTTGGTAAAAAAAAAAAATCAGATCACTTTATAGATAAAGAACAGAGCCAAGGGCCTAGCAGGTGGGGATGAGGGATGGCCCCGTTTCCTTCTTTGTTAGAATTGATCATTGGTCATTGAGGGAACATGGAATCTGGGGTTTTGGGGAATTTGTTTGTTTGTTATTTGTGGTGGGGAAAAAAAAAGAGTTTTCAAAATAGGCTTTACCATAGCGCTGCCTGGAGTCAAGCTGAACTGTAAAAGCATTTCTATGATTGGTGAGATCACTCAGTAGACTGAGTGTGAAGGGCTCTAGATCCCAAGATGGGGTCCAGAGGAGTCTTCATGCATATATATATGTAGGCAGCTCACACACCTCAGACTTCATGGGGCGATAATTAACTCCTAAACTCAGTCTCGATTTGTTCACCTGACCCTTACCACTCTCAACCTCCACTCATTGAAAATCTGGGCTGGATATACTCAGTGGTGTTAATTTGGTGTTAATTTGTTGTTAATTTATGTTCAGACATTAAGCAACGCTCATGGGATAAACTAAAGTCTTGTCCCTCCCTGGGCTGTGGGCAGAGTAGCCCACACAAACAGCATATCCCATTGCCAGCTGGCACCAGCTGCTGGGCCCCTGCTTCTGGGTGATAAGCACTGAAGGATATTAACATTACAGCAGGAACACTTGTCATTCACTGTAACCCCTTCGTGCATAACCCTTAAGCCACTTGTCTCCTGGGCCACATCAGATGACTTCATCAGATGTAGATGTGCATTTACAAGCTCATTACCCAAGGCTTTTAAACCATTCCACCCCCATTCCGTAGATAAAGATGTGAACGTGGCTTTCTCCAAGTCATTCTTTTTTTTTTTTTTTTTTTTTCTGAGATGGAGTTTCGCTCTTGTTACCCAGGCTGGAGTGCAATGGCACGATCTCGGCTCACCGCAACCTCCGCCTCCTGGGTTCAGGCAATTCTCCTGCCTCAGCCTCCTGAGTAGCTGGGATTACAGGCATGCACCACCATGCCCAGCTAATTTTTTTTTTTTTTATTAGTAGAGACGGGGTTTCACCGTGTTGACCAGGATGGTCTCGATCTCTTGACCTCGTGATCCACCCGCCTCGGCCTCCCTACAGGCTTGAGCCACCGCGCCCGGCCTCTCCAAGTGATTCTTACCGAGAAGACTGTGGAGAGTAAACATTCAGGTGGACCAAAGGTACTGTTGTCTTATATCTTGGTTTGCTTTGCTTTTCTGGTCAATTTCTGTGGCCCTCTTTTCTGGGGCCCAGCTTTGTAGGCATGTCCAGGTCCATGCACTCCAGACCATACAATCAAACATGTTTGGGATCTTCACTAAGAGGAGCTTGGAACCTGAGAGAGGTGCCTTCCGTGAAGCTGGGAGAGCCCCACCAGCAGTGGGCCGTTGCTGTGGAGTTTGTGGAGACTGCCGTCAATGAGATGATAATGATAATAAAGACACACTTAAAGCTACAGTGGATCAAAGGCTTAGGCTGTAGCCAGCTTTGCTTTAAGCACTTTACACAATTCATCTCATATAAGGCTCCAGATAACATCATTGAACACAAGATTGTATTCTAGACCCACACAATTTAGAGGATAGACAGAACCCAAGAACTTTCAAAACACCATTGGAAAAATGATATGCAACATAATACATATTATATTATGTATTGTGGGATTGTTGTTATCGTCATGTGACAGAAAACTAGCTCAACATAATAAAGGCTATATATTTTAAAAACCCACAGTTAACATCATACTCAATGATGAAAGACATTAAATGAAATACTTTCCTCTAAGATCAGGCAGAAGAAAAGGACGCCCACTTTCACTACTTTTTCTCAATATTGTATGGGAAGACTGAGCCAGAGTAATAAACCAAGAAAAATAAATAAAAGGACATCCAAATTGACAGAGAAGAAATAAAATTATCTCTGCTCACAGATGACATGATCTTTTATATAGAAAATCTTTTAGATCACATACATATGCACATACACACACACACACAAACACACACTCACACACTTTAGTACCTTGAAGTGCTTCTAGTTCCTCAAATAAACTTAGGTTGTTAATGGCGAATCTTCTGTTTTAATGTGTTTACAGCTATAAATGTTTTTACGTTAAAACCAAAAAAAACTAATTCAGCAGGATAGAAAATTCAGAACATCACAAGATTCAAAATTGCATGCAAAAATTAGCAGCATTCCTATACATTAACAATGAATAATCTGAAAAGGAAATTAAGGAAACAATCCCATTGGCAATAGCATCAGAATAAATATTTTATTCCAAGAATAAAATACTTAGAAGCAAAGATAAGTAGGTTAAAGATTTGTACGCTGAAAGCGAAAACAAAAACAAAGTGATTTAAAAATTAGTAAGGGACTTGAGCAGACATTTCTCCAAAAAAAATATACAAATAAACTTTACAGGATTTTTCCAGACTTGGTGAGAACAGGCACTATTCAGAGATCTGAGTAAGCTTGGAGCATTGCTCAATCTAAATCTTTCAAATATTCTTTCCCCAGCCTTTAACAAAATTTTCTCATGTATGAACCCATTAATAATTTGCTGAATATTTGAGGGGGACCCTCTGCAAGTCTTCAGAGCTCTCTTGCCTGCTGTCTCCATGCATGTGTCCCCTCTTTGGCATTCCTCCTATCAGTCCTAGCCAGCTGGTTCTCCCTGGACTCTCCGCTCTATCTCTTCAACTCAGAGTCCACCAGGCTCCAGCTGGGCTCTCCTTCCTTGTATGGCAGCCTGGAAACTCTCAAGGCAAGTAGCTGGGACAATCATATGAGTTTCCTCATTCCTTTCTTGTCTCTCAGGGCTAATTGTCCTCCATTGTCTGATGTTCCCTGTCTTGAAACTGTCATTTTATATATTTTGTCTAGTTTTTTGGTTTTGATTTTGTTTTGTTTTCAGTTAGGAATATAAATCCAGTCCCTGTTACTCCATCTTGCCCAGAAACAGTTCTGCCCGTGAATCTTTAAATTATGTTTAAAAACAATCTTTCCAAAGGAAAGGAAATAATTTTGGTGAGAGCTTTTCTTCCCCAGAGACATTTCAAAAGACATGTGTGGCCACACATGTAATGGGATCTCCTGATAGGGAACCCTATCTCTGCTTGGTATCCAAGGAGAGGACCTGAAGCATGAAAGCAAACTTTCTCTAAGTTGATGCTGCAGGAAGGAATCTCCCCAGGAGCCAGAGGAGGCAGCCCCAGTGTTCGAAAAGGCTCACCTTTCACGTGTGACCTCTTTTAGTTCCCATGGAGGAAACTGCTTCCACTGGATGGAGAAGTTAAAGCCTTTCATTAGTAAGAGGTGGCAGGCCATTCATTCATCCCCCAAGCCTGGGATTAAACCACAGTCATCAGCTCATCCTTGGGGACAACTGAATCCAATCTTTTTGCTTTTACAGAGAAACAAAATGTCGCATAACGCGAAGGTAAACAAAAACGTACCTATCATGAGGTCAACATTTCCAGGGAGCCCTAGGGGTTATAGCAGTGCCTGAGAGGATTTTACAGAAGACAGGGAGGCCAAAAGGAAGACACAAAGGACTCCAGGCCCATTCCTCCTTCAGTCAAAGCTGCTCATTTTATATATGAAGAAGATTTCACCTGAAAAATCACTGATTTGATTCAACTGCTGCAATTTTCAGATGGAGAAGAAAAACCTGTAAGACTTACCCAGGGTAAGGCAGGAAGTTGAACATCCAGCCTGTGATCAGAACCCCGATCGCCTGTACCTCTGTGCGATGCTTTTACATCTGGGTCACAGAAGGATGCTAGTGAGCAGAACAGAGGCCACAGGGGTGGAAATCCCTGATTCCTAAGGCAAGATAATGCGGACGTCAAAGAGCTGACATGAGGAACCAAGAGGCAGATGAAAGCAGAATGTTTTGTGAGGCAAGAAGCGGCACAAAGCCCAGGAATTTACAGCAACTGTTCTTACCTACCTGGCCACTGTCACTCAACTGGGCTGACAATTCCAAGCAGCCTGCTTCTCAACCCAGCATGGCACAGGACTCGGACAGCCCCGTCAGGGCATTTTACATTTTTTCTTGACGATGGTTTTCTTTACAGCAATTTGATCTGGAGATAGCTCTCTTTTCTACCGTATGACTTCAAAGAAGCTGTGGACAACTTGCAAGCTGAGTCCTTCCCAAAGTTGGGCTCACAAGGGGAAAGGGAACACGAGAAGAGAGGATGCTGAGCATCTCTGTGGGCGGCGGAGTCTCAGAGAAAGGTCTGTGTTTCCCGAGAGCATGGGGATACCTTGTCTGCTTCCTCGAAACCTGAACTCAATGGACTACCTGTGAGGCCCCAGAGCAGAGCTTTCCAGACACCAAAGAACAGGTTTCCTGTGATTTCTGATCACTCTGCAATTAAGTTTGAAATCAATGGGAAAAAATCTATGTTCCTTTTGGTATAGACCATTGTGTGAGCACATGAGGTTTGTATAGTCCCAGGACCCAACACCAAAGGTTCTGGGTGAACCCCTGATTACGTGGTTATTGACTGACTAACAGACTGATGTTTTCGCCTGTTTGTATTTGTTGGCATGAAACCTGTAACCATCACATGAGTTCTGTGTAGACGGCAAAGAAGCTCAGCAAAGCAGCTGTTTGTTTGTTTTTAATTTATCATCTACACAAAATCTCTACATTTTTATAAACTATTGTAGAGGAGTTTCAGGTTCACAGAAAAATTAAGCAGAATCTTTTTTAAAATACAAAACATATTGGAAGTAAAGTAAGCCTCAATGTTAAACCCAGTAAAAAAAACTCCCAGGCATGCAATTTAGAAGTCTGTGCCTTCATTCACACTTCTGCTCAACAAACGTGTGGTGAGGACGGTGTTGTGGAAGGTACCCGGACGATGGGAGGACTGACGCACAGTCGTGTGCAGGGCGACAGGGTGCAGGAAGTGCGCAGTGGTGGCCGCACTTGAGGCTGTGGAATTTGGAGGCCAGGCCAGCCACCCAATGGTAGGAATCCACCCGATACTGATGTGCAGTGTGAAGCCCCTTCTGCCGTGTACTGAAGCCGTGACGATGTAAACCCGGGCAGCCAGGTGCACGGCGGGGGACGTCCTCAAGGGCAGGGCATCTGGGTCCCACAAACACACTCAGGGAGCAGACCTCAGCCCTCGTAGGGGAAAGGTGCTCCCAGTTCAACACAGCCGGGATTGTCCAGTACAGCCCCAGCGACTCGTGTCTAAGCCCTATGCACTTCTGCAGCAAGGTGACAAAACAGAAAAGGCTGCTTTACTCTAAATTATTAGGGTGTAGCAATCACGGTTTGAGGCCTGGCCTCCCAGGGAGCCTGAGGAGTGGCCAGCTTCCTCCAGAGTTGGCAAGCTGGGTATCGGAGCAGCTCCTAGAAGGAGAAGCATGACACCTGGTGGAGAGCAAGGACCCGACAGCCAGACCCCAACCCGGACGTGCCACAGGGAGCGGGGAGCTGCCTCAGGGACCCTATGTGCCCAGTCGGGGTGTGGCAGGAAGCAGTGACAGCCGTGGGATTTGACAAGACCATGAGCACATGTGAGGTTCCCTCCTTAACCTGCCAGAAATCCTGGAGGGAATTTTATAGAGCCAACATCCAGAAAGACTAGGTGGGGGAAGAAGCCATGGAATCATGGAATCGGGGCTGCTCTTTGTGGCAATGATCCCAACAGGTGGGGAGACGGCCAGAAGTGTACTTCAGTGCTGTTACGTTGCCAACCGGCATGGTCTTCGGGGTCAGACACATCTTCTGATCAAACTGTGCTACGTGTGAGCTGTGTCACTGTCACAGGTAAATTATCCTACCTCCCTTACTCCATTTTCTCCATCTGTTGAATGATAAGTTACTATCTTTTGGGGCGGTTCTGAAATTAAATGACACCCAATTTCCAGGACCTAGAAGAACAGATCGCTGCTCAATAAGAGGCATCCAGGGTTTTCTGGAGCAGTTGTAGTGGAATTGTTCCAGCTCAGAGCAGTAACAATAGAAGGTCAAAGACACAAACCGAAGGTCGGCATGAAGGGGATGTGCTGGCTGCTCGGTAAAGGTCAAAGGGTAACTCCCAGCTGGGCTTTGAAGGCTTAAGAGTGTATGCTTGTCTATAGCCATACCACCCTGAATGTGACTGATCTCATCTGATCTCGGAAGCTAAGCAGGGCTGGGCCTGGTTAGTACTTGGATGGGAGATCGCCTGGGAATACCGGGTGCTGTAGGCTTTAAAAAAAAATAAAAAAGAGTTTATTCTTAGCTGAACTTTAGGAGTTCCTCTAAAGCAGATAAGGAGGGGAAGGTTGTTACAGGCAGGGGGAGGCATGAGGGCCAAGTAACAGGAAACAGCATGGAACTTCAGAGAGTTCCCGGCCCTCCAAAGAGACAGAGGGAAGAAGGGTGGGCTTCTGACGACAGAGTGGAACACCAGAAGAGAGGACAGGCCATGTGTGGAGAGAGCTGGGAAGTGCTGGTCTCAGGCATAGAAGTAGTTTCCCTTTTCAATAAAGCAACTGACTAAATGTATAGCCAAGATATCAGCTCAAACCCCAAGTCCCACAACCCCCCCAGGATTTCTGCCCATCCCCTGACACCTGTGATTTCATGGCGACTCCCACTCTGAGCTCCTCTCTTGAGCACTTGGATTCACTCATCCATTCTTCTCATTCGTCATTATTATTCAGCCAGTATGTACTGAGGCTGTGGGAGTTGGTCATAAAAATTGGGTCATTCTTATTGCACCTGACTTAAACAGAGTCAAGAGGCCTGGGGAATGCACGCAGGGCACAAAATATTGCTCCAAAAATGTAATTGTCTGCAAGCCTGCCTGCAGAAACTGCCTATAACTTGAAACCAGTCTCATCTCATGGCTACTAAAACACCCTGCCATGACTCTAAGACTAGTTTTACCCACCGCCATCACTCACCAAGCAGAGCCTGCCAGCTCCCCAAAACTTTACCATGCCAAAGAACATTCTGGAAAAAAAAATCTAACATTTTATCGTTTTAAAAAGCCTCCAACCTCTTTGTTCTTTGGACATCATACTGAAGACTACCCCATCTCTGTGTATGCCCTTCATTGCAATTCTCGCGTCCCAAATAAAGTGTTACATTTAAGACATTCATCTCTACATTTTTATTCTAACTTCAACAGTGCCTGCTATGTGTCAGGTATGGTCCTAACAGTAACAATAAAACAATAAAAACTGCCCTGATGGAGGTGACATTCTAGTGGGGCGGGTAGAAGGTGGGGTATAGAGAGACAGCAAAGAAACAGAAAGCAAAATATATTGAATGTCAGATAATGATCAATGCCATGAAGAAAAAAATAATGCACTGGTGAGGATTAATAAGCAGAAAATGCAGCTAAAAACACCGTCTTCCTCCCTCCTCACCCACCTCATCTTCCTCTGCCCCATTACCATGTAAAGCCTGCATTCTCAGTTCACCTATGCTGCTCCGGTCTTCCCTGGGTAATGGGACCCTGCGTGTACAGTCTCCATTTCTAGAGGAATGCTGAGCTCAGCGACTCAGAGAAGCATCCTTATCTGGCATCCATTTCTAAAAACACCTTCCCTTTAAATAACATGGGCAATTCAATTGTTTAGAGCACCAAGGGTTTGCAGAGAACAAACATCGTGTTGTTCACCTTTGAGCTGGAAGGATTACTAAATGATTCCTGTTTTTCACTCTGATTGTTAAAACCTTGATAAGTCAGCCTATTTTTATTAACAGAATCACTGGGTTCCTCCTGCTATGTGATATTCAACTGAATTAACAGAGATTGGAGGCAAAGATTGGAGGCAAGGAGAAACTGGACTCACAACAAGTTTCTATTAACAGACTAATTAAAGCGGGTTTTGATGGTTTTAGGAAACGCAGTCTCATCTGGGTGTGCAAACAAGGGCTCTGGGTCGGGGAAAACTAATAATAGCTGTTTGGCAGCACTCCGCAGCAGAGCCTTGACGCCCGAGGCTGCTGGTAGCTTGCATTGTTCAGCCCTCAGGAAAATATTTTTGTTTTGAAACTTACTAAACTGTTTTTGATCTGTGGGGTGATGTTAATAGAAACAGGTTCTTTTTTCCTCCCTCAATCTTTTAAAGTTTGCCAAAATAATGGAAAATCCTGGGATACGAAACAGCAAAACATTATCACCACCCTCCTGCCAATGGTTATAAAAAGACTGTTCTCCTGATCGGAATGCTCGTCTGGAATAAGGTTATGACCTTAATATGCCTTGAACAGGTCAATTCATAATCAGGCCCTATATAAATTCTTAGGGATGTTAAGAAAAGGTATTTAAAATGTGGAAATAAGGTACCAAAGTGGGTGGCACGAGGTTTTATTACAATACTGGGGCTATGTTTACTAAGACCACGCAAGAATTATTTAATTATCTCAGGGCATGCACTTACATTTGTTCTGCCAGTTACTATTATTTGAGGCTGGACACTGAGATTACATGATACTTCAGAGGCCTTGTCTAGGAGAAATGCGTATCATTTCTGTCCGGTAGGAAAATAAGTCCAAATATTCCAGTTTTATTGCCCTGCAGGACATTAACCAACCAGCGTTGCCTGTAAGTCAGCAAACATTTCAAGATGTCTTTTCCGCTAGACTAAAACCTGTTCTTCTATTTCTTTCTGAATCAACTTTATCATCTTACTTCTTCACTGATGAGTTGAGTGAAATATCTGGCTTGTGTTCATTCTATATTTGCAGGAGTCTTTTCTTTTAACTTGTTGAAAACTACATTGACAGGAATGACGGATAACCAAAGTGATGGCACACGACAGGCAGCAGTAATGTTCAACTTTACCTGAACCTGAGATCCTGGAAAACGGGGACACGTAAGAACCCCCCACCCTTCTGTTCCTGGAAATGGCTTACTGCAGAGGCCTACCATTCCCGACGGGACTTGGATAAGATGCATGATGCCTCCTCTTTTACCCGCGACACACACAGTCACAGACTCACCACCGTTTCCATTCTTTGGAAATAGTTAGCTGAATTGCTTGCCACAGTGACCAATCTGGACAAGATAGCTGCTCATTTGAATTAACCAAACTTTGGTTAAGTTTCTCTCCTTCCCCCAGACCCACCTTTAGCCTAAGCCAGCAACAGAAGGTGGACAGCTCCTCCTTGACGTTCCCCCGAGACGTGAAAAGAACTGGCTGTCAGTTTTCTGATCAATTGTCCTGCTAGGCCACCTGCCCGTCCCGCTTCCCCACACCAATTCTTTCCAGCCTTGCTTACTCTTCCCTTTCAAAGAAAACTCTTTTTTGCCTGCCTGATTTGGGAGACATTTGCAGATCTTGTTGTCTGAGCCTTCCCAATATTGATGTGATCTTCCGGGGAAGCAGTGGTCTTTTCCAATATGGTCTCTATATCTAAGTCCGATGTGTTCTTATCTGACCCTATTCTGACCCTGCAAAGAGAAAGGACCCACCCGGATGTGTTCACGGCAGCCTGCTCTTTCTCTCCTCCCTACCCCTCCCAGGAATCTAGACCCAGGACTACTCGACACTCAAGCTACCAGCCACGTTCCTGGTAAGTGCCCTAAGTGGCTTTCGGTAGAAGCTTGTTCCCCAAAATGTGACTCATGGAGAAAAACATCAAGGACACTCACCAGCTGTTTAGAATTCAGAATCTCAATGACGCACCCTAGGCTCCCAGAATTAGCATCTGCATTTTAACAAGACCTCAGGGCGATGCGTGTGCACATTCAGGCATGAGAAGCATTGCTACAGAGCGCACTGGCACAAGCCGCCCTAAATCCTTGCTCTCTGGGGGCTCTGTATCCAAGAGCAGTTTGTCCCAAATAGAAGGCCTTTCCAGCACAGCTGGTGCCTCCAAGCTGCTGTTCTCTGGGCTTCTGGTGCTTAGAGAGGCAGAGCTGAGTAGGAATACAAACATCTCATAAACCCCCTTTTATATGCTAATAAACCTCCTAGATTAAACAGCTAGCCCTTTGCAGGCACAATTCTCTTTTTCTTTTCATGAAAGATGGTCACTATGCTATTCTTAGACAACTTTACTTATTCTCTACAACTTCCTTTCCTCCTTGCAGGAGAAACTTGGCTTTCCGAGGCATTATATGCATGGTCCAGCTGCTCCTCGTATTGAAGTTACGACCATGGGATTTGGCAACATTGAGCTCTGGCTCTGAGCATTGCTCTTACAGCTGAGAGTGACGCCCAGGCTCTGGCAGCCCAGACTTGTCATCCTGTAAATGAACAATCCCCAGTCCCTGAGCCTCATTTTATTCGCTTGGCTGAGCTGCCTGTTTGCTTTCCGTCCTGTGCTTCCCAGCTCACTGAGCAAGAGGATTCGTGCCTGACTGTGTGGAGAAGCTGGAGGAAATGGCCACCCTGACTGTCCTAGCACCTCCAGGGGAGGGCCTGGGCCCTGAGCAGAACTCTGATAAAGGGAAGCAGGGAGGCAATGGGAGAGTCCTGGCCAGGTGCAGAAGCCCGATTTCAAGACCAACTCTTCCATGGGCAGATTGCGTGATGCTGTCCAAGCGCTCTAACCTCCGGCCTTCGGTTGTCACACCTGTAACATGAGGAAATGTTCTAGAGAGGTGGCTCAAAACCTAAATCCATCAGCCTTCCCCAAAGAACATGGGGGACAGTGCACGTAGCAAGTCCCCATGCCCAGAGTTTCTGATTCCATAGTTTGGGATGAAGCCTGAGAATGTGCATTTCCACCAAGGCTTCTAGTGATGCTGATGGCCCAGGGGCCTCCCTTTGGGAAGCTCTGTAGTAAATCCAGGTTCTCAGCCAGTCTGCTCCGCAGAGGTCCTGAGACAGGCGGATTCCCTAGGCCTCCCCTAAGGTTCTGACTTAAGCAGGGCAGCATTTTTCAAAAGCTCTGCCAGGTAATGGTGCTAGGACTGAGAGGCACTGGGTGGATGTTTCTAAGATCCCACGCAGCTTTCACCTGCTGGGATGCCATGATTTTGAAGCAGAGTGCCTCCTGCCTTGCCAGGGCTGACAACACACACAGGGCAAGAGGCCGTCATCACATAGTGGAATTTCGCTCTTTGAAAACCTGGTGGTAATGTGTCCCATTTCAGCCCAAGCAGAGGTTCTCCAGAATAAGATCCTGCCCAGAAACACTCATATCCCCTAGAAACTTGGCAGAAATGCAAGCTCTCAGCCCCATTCCAGGTCTCCTGAACAATAAACTCTGGGGCGGGAATGCAAATATCTATGTCCTAAAACATACTGGTGATGCTTCCAATTCAGCTAGTGTTGGAGAACCACTGACTTAAAGGAAGAGCAGTTTTTATGTGCCCCAAATCATACTGTCCTCAGAAATGCCCCTGTAGGGACCAAAGGACTCTACTCCTCTGACCTGAAGCCCCATTGCCTGAATGGAGAGGAGGCTGCTGCGTGGGGGCCACAGAGGACTCAGAGAGGCCCTGGGCAGTTTCTTGCCTCCCCAGTGCATTAAGCCAAAGCTATCCACAGAAGTTGTTGCCTGGAGAAGATTTCATCACCAGTTTGATGTTATTTATTAACAAAAACAAAAATGACCCTACCCATGGCTGAGAGTGCTAACAGGTGCAAGCAGGGACATGTGTACTTTGTAAGTTTCCCCGGGGGGCTCCAGGATGAGACCAAGGTGGGGACAAGGTCACCTGTGCCCCCTCAGCAGCCCTGGGTTGAAATTTTCACTGTATGACCTTGGAAGTTGACCTGATCTCACTAAGCCTCAGTGTCCTTTCCTGTCCCCACCCCCACACCTGCATGAGGACAGTGTCCTGCTGTTCTACTCAGCATCAAGTGCCCAGCTCTCAATGACAGTGGACACATTGGCAGTGCTCAATTTCTTGGCTTAATGGGTGATTTGAGGCAATGATAATATGTACTCTGTGGGTGTTTAAAAAAACTAAATGGGAAAAGGCATGAAAATTACATAGCATGCTGCCTAGCAAAGTGGTGACACTTTTTTATGTTGGCTATTGTTATCAGTCTGCATATTTATATGTGAGATTTCCTCACATTGATTCTATATAGAGGAGGTCAATGGTACACTAAACTTATGTCTCATTGATAAAAATCTGAAAATCTCGTTCAAAGAAAAATGCATCCAGATTTATGCTTCCACAAAAAAATAACAGGAAACAGCTGTCAGCCAGGCAGTGACCCAATGGAAAAGGCAGAGGGAATGGACCTCTTGACTATCTGCCTTGGCCCTGGCAAGGGAACCCTGACCGTGGCCCTCAGGTCCAGCTTTCATGCCCACTGCCCTGCACTGCACATTCTGGTTGAAATGTGTCTGAGTCTCATGCACACATGGAAACAATTCCCCTGGGGTCACTGGCTATCTTCCAGGGCTTAGCGTTTCCAAGGGGTACTGTGCCAGTGGGATTTTTCCACAAAAAGGGGATTTCCAATCTGATGAATAGTTTTAGAAAAGCTGCCACAGTGTCTTGGAGTCACCTGCTCGTTCACAACGATGCAGCTGATGGAAGCGTTTCTACAGTGACACATACCTGCCCTCTGCGTGACCCCACGTTCCCGTCACGCTGTGAAGTGCATGACTATCTCTCCTGGGAGGTTCTACCCCCAAGAAACAAACACGAAGAAGAAGTTGACCACAGCAAACCTCCTCAAAGACAGATTTTCCTAGGGCCCAGTGCCCGCAGATCTAGAGTATTGCTGATCTCCACTTGGGTTGGACAGTGATTTTTTTTAAATTATCAGGACAAACAGGTTTCTAATTGGCATCAGGTAAGAGGTTACTCTAAGCATATGTGTGGGTTGAGTTAAAATGGGGGGGGGCAAGGAAGGGGACAAAAAGCGCATGCTCATCTCAGCCCTATTCAGAGGGGCCCTCCCAGTTCTCCACCAGGCTCAACTCAACTTGGAGGAAGGGCTGGTTTCTGGGACCAGATGGATCTGCATTCAATTGTCACCTCTACCACAATGGCGTAGCTGTGTGACACTGGACAAGTTAATGCGTTGCCCTCACCACGGTGTTCTCACCTATGGGAGAACATAATGGTTCATCATTTGTCGGAAATGTACAGACTGAGTATTCATGTCCCAGTGAAATTCACATGCTGAAACGTAATCTCCAATGTGATGGCATCAGGAGGTGGAATTTTTGGGGGATGATTAAGTCACAAAGGCAGCGCCCTCATATGTGGAATTCATGTCCTTGTAAAAGAGACACCTCAGAGAGCTCTCACTCTCTTTTTCTGCAGTGTGAGGAGACAGCAAGAAGACAGCCTTCTGCAAACTAGGAAGTAGGCCTCACCAGCGATTCTGGCAGTGCTTTGATCTTGAACTCCCCAGCCTCCCAAACTCTGACAAAAAAACATCTATTGTTTAAGCCCCCCAGTCGATGGTAGATTGTTACAGCAGCCTGAACAACGACGGGAATTAGCAGCAAGGAGTGGGAATGGTGCTGTAAGAAAAAAGAAAAAACAACTGTGAAATATACAAGTAGCTTTGGAAGTGGCTAGGTTTTGGACTTTTTTTAGAGGCTGTCACCCTTTTCTTCTTTTTTTAATTTTCTCCTTTTTGATTGGGAATGTGTACCTTATACTTTCCCCATCACTATAACTTGTTGAGTTTGGCAGATTCACAACTGGAGAGAAATTTTGCCTCAAGATAAATCATACCTTGAGTCTCACCCATATGTAATTTAGATGATACTTAGATGAGACTTTAGAGTGAATGCTGGAATGAGTGAAGAATTTGGAGCCTTCTTGGATGGAATGAATGTATTTTGTATGCAAGAATAAATTAGGGGGCAGGGGTGGAATGTTACGGACTGAATGTTTGTGTCTCTCCAAATTCAGGTGTTGAAATCCTGATTCTCAGTGTGATGGATTAGGAAGTGTGGACTTTGGGAAGTAATTAGGTCATGAGGGTAGAGCCCTTGAGAATGGGATTGCTGCAGTTCTAAAAGAGACCCCGGAGACCTCTCCTGTCCTTTCATCATGGTGAGGACACAGCAAGAAGAAGGCTACCTGAGAGCTAGGAGCTGGACCCTCACCAGACCCTGAATGAACCAGCAGCTTGATCTTAGACTTCCAAATTCCAGTACTGTGAGAAATAAATGTCTGCTGTTTAAGCCACCCAGTCTATGAGAATTTGTTACAGCAGCCCAAGCTGCCTAAGACAGCATGTCAATGAGGTTTGAATGATGCAAGAATCTGATTAATAGAAACAATTACAAGTATTAATGAAGTGCTGAGCTGGGAGAGGGAAGGGGAATGCAGGGCCGCGACCTCAGAGCTTTGATGGAGCGGGAGTTCTTGGCAACAGAGACAACGTCAAGCCAGGAAGGAGGACATACCTGAATCAGTACAAGGGAAGCTATCTCTACTGCGTAGACCGCTCCCGCCCTCTCCTCCATCCTCATGGCTACTTTGTTCACTTCTCAGTGGTCATTCTGCTTCCTGTCTTCCCTCTTGTCTATTTCGCTATCTCTCCATTACCCAGAGTGATCTCTTATGAGCACAAGTTAAATAATACTGTTCCTTCCACTTAAGACCCTCCAGTGCATTCTTCTTCCTGGATTTGATTCTTCTCCATGGTCTCCAAAGCTGCGGATGTGATCTGACCCCCGCCACCCTCCCCTGCTTCCTCCTCCTCCCTCTCCCTTCTGCGTCATTCGACTCACGGCACTTGTTCTGGCCCAGGCCCTTGCGCTGGCTCTCAGAATATGACCCTCAATATTTTCACACGGTGCACTCCTTCTCGCCTGTCCAAGAGCCTCCTCTGTAGAAAAGGCTTAGAAAGGCGAGGGAGCTTGAGCGTATGGCCCACACTCTCTCTCCTTCCTCCAGATCATCTCCCTCTGTGCCAGCACTACAGGTGCACTCAGGCCTCACGGGGGCTGCGCTTGGACAGGAGCTTTCCCTCCCCGAGGCAGAGCGGGATCTGGGGCAAGGGCCTAGGGCAGGCAAGGGAGGTCTCTGCTGCACCCCCACGCCAGGACTTCACATCTGAGCACCCAACACCAACTCTCCCTGACTCCAGCCTAGAGTCAAAGCACTCAGCCTGTCCTGGGACCTAGTCCTGTGCTCAGAGTTATAAAGTGACGGAAGCTCAGGCGTCAGCGGGTGGGTCATTGGTGGTTGGTTATCCCTTCCAGATGACATTGAAGATCCTGGTTCAAAAGTGTGTCGTACAGTGGATATTTCAGGAACTTTCTCATTCTCTGATGTTGAGAGTCTTGGACATAGGGTTTCAGTGCTTCTCAACATAGTTTCACAAGTGACCCCCACTCTATGGCTATCAGAGATTACAAAACTGACCAGAAACAAATCTGAGCTCACAGTCCCGGTCCAGGCTCTCTGCTTACCCGGCCGCTTGCCCTAAATGTTGCTTAAGACTCTCTCTCTCCCTGCTTCCATCATGTGGCCTGTGAAAGCCAGACACTGATGCCTGGTGCTTTTAATTACAGAGTGAGGAAGTAACAAGCTTTGCTACAAAGACTGTTAAGTTGATAGGAGAGAATGATCATTGCCGTCGACATCTCACAAAAAGCGTAGACATCAAAGTGGCACCCACCCTAGGAACCAGGTTTTCATCATATCTTTCATCTTGTGTCTTTATTTACTTATTGGCCTGGGACATTCCACGAGGATTGGAATAGCGACATTTGCACTGAGAGGATGATATCAGTTCGAAATCGTGCTGTCAGGATAAATAGAAAACCCTTCGCTATTTGATTATCTAGCAAGAAATTAATGGCTATCCGTAAAATGTCTAATAAAGTGATCTGTTTATTCTAGAGGCTGTGGGAACTGTTTGTTTGCTTTCCTCACCCTTATGCTTGTTCTTCTCCTGAGCGCGAGATGACTAATTGGTTTAACACAGTCATAAAATCACCAGCCTGGCTCCTTCCACACCAGGAGAGCCCTGCAGAACCAAAGCAGTGCACACGCCCTGCAGAGCAAATGCCTGGGGCGGGATGCAAGGGAGCTGAATTCTTCGATTCCCGTTGCATTGATATCCCCTGTTTTCACTCCAGTGAGTGACCTGGAGTCCATCACAGGCTGCTTTGAGAGCCCAAGATAGGGCACATGGTAAGGGCTTTCTTTTAGGGTGCAGATACCACCCACCATCTTTTTGTTCCTAAGAACTGTGATTGGACCCAGAGAACAACCATGGTAGTAACATGAGCCAATTTATGGAGGAAACAGAAATGGGCTCCAGCTAACTTCAGAGCCCAAAGCCCTTCCCATCCACCCACTTCATCCCTTCATTCCTTTCCTGGCTCTAGTGGAGTGTTTTAAATGCCCCACTTTGAAAAGTGCTTTTTTGTTATTCATTTTGTTTTGGTTTTGCAGGAAGTGAATTTACTTAGGTAGAGAAAGAGAAAAAAAAAGAAGAGAGAACTTCCACACAAGAAAGAGAGAGTGTGTGGAGGAAAGTTCTTTTTAATTGAGTATGTATCTGTTCTTAATTATAATCAGAAATTTTATTTCAATCAATATATATAAGATGATATATATTATACATATATGTATATATATTGTGTGTGTGTATATATATATATACAATTTCAAAATGTAAGTTATTGAGAGGTTTTACATTCTTATGTTATATGTTAAGTCTTCAAAATCCAGTGTGTGTCACACAGTCACACACAGCATATTTCAATACTTACTAGCCAAGTTTTTAATAGCCATCTATGGCTAGTGGCCACTATACTGGCCAGCACAGTTATAGATAATAGAAAAGTAAAAGTAAAAAACATTTCCCATCTTCGAAACTGTAGTTATCAAAACTTAACAGCAAATTTGAGATCTATCACTCATGAACATAGATGCAAAAAAAAACTAAGCGAAATATTGGCAAAATGAATTCAGTCAATACACGTAAAAACATAAAAGACCACGTCAAAATTATTATAGTCCAGGAATTCACATATAGTTTAACATTAGAAAGAGTGTGTGTGTGTGTATATACACATACACACCCCTGACCTCAGAGGAAATATAACACCTAAACAGAGAAGTTACATGAAACAATTGGGAATGTTATTAAAGGTCTGAACCCTCCCACTAAGGTCCAGATGATCCTTATGAAATCTGACAAAACCTTCAGTTCAAGTAACAGGTAATTCCAATGCCTTTAGGTCCATACAAAAGACAACGCTTCACGTTTATTTTTATTCAGCAAATAAGACACCCTATTCCAAGAAAGCACACATAAAATAATAAACTTATCTTCTTCATGATTATTGGTGGAAGCATCATAAGTGAAATAGTAGCAAATACAACCCAGGAATACATTAAAGAAGCAATAGCCCATCAAGGAGGGTCTATTTTGGAGATGCAAGCATGGCCACACTAGGAAATCAATCCCAATTCACATGACTTTCTGTGAAGACATCTTATAAACCCTGCAGGAAAAATTTTCTGAGCACTCGTGATAGACAGAATAATGACCTCCCCAAAAAGGACTATACCTTAATCCCCAGAACCTGTAAACATGTTAGTTTGCATGGAAGTGGGGAATTCGCGTGGCAGAGGGAACTAAGTTAGCTAAACAACTGACCATAACATAGGCAGACGACTCTGTTATCCAAGTGGGACTGCAGATGGCAGGAGGGGACCACTGGACCACCAACTGGAGTGGCCTCTGGACACTGGGGGAGACAAGGAAGCAGTGTCTCCTGGAGCCCCAGGAAGGAACACAGTCCTCCCAGCACCTTGACTTCAGCCCAGTGAGACTCAGGCCAGAATTCTGAACTACAGCATTGGAAGATCATATATTTCTGTTGTTTTAAGCCACTATGTTTGTGGTAATTTGTAACAGCAGCAATGGAAAACTAACATAGTACTTCAACAGCCCCTTTAAATCTAACAAACCAAAGTTAAAACCGTAGAGAATCAATGTTCTCTTAGGTATTGCAATGCTGATTTACAAACTTCATAACATTCCTATATACTTATCAACCTAAACTCACAAGTCTAAAACCAATTTCACATTTCAACTTTAAACCACAACATTACCTGTCAAGTATGCCATGAGTATTTCACATGCAAGACTTTAAAAAGCAAACACAAGTTATTCCAAAGGTTACAAACATTTTTTCAGTTTAGCTCAAGTGAGCCTGTGATGGTTTGTATGCACCCGTGAGTCCATCTGAGAGGCCTGGGCTACATGGATCCCTCCTGTGCACAGAACCGGTCACCCGCTCCCCACTCACTGGCTCGGCCTGCGTTCTGCGTTCTCATCTACACTGCAAGTTCTTGGAGGTCAGGACTTCTGAGTTTCTCCCTCCCACCCCTTCCTATCCTTCACTGTGCCTGAAAGCAGTTCAGGCTTCATGACTGTTTACAGGTTGATCAGTGATTTATAGGATGATCAGTTTATCTCTGTTTAGTGTAGTTATTTACAATTACTAGATCATTCTCTAATTACTACTATAGTAATTACTGGACTATATAAAATGTACTATATTACTATACTATCTAAAATTCTAGTATGCCCAGGCTCTGCCCTTACTTGTTGTCTGGGGAAGACGGCCCTGACCCAGCTCCAGGCCTGGTTCTCCTAAGCCCAGGCCTTCTTTGAGGATCCCACCTCCTCTTCCCACTGATTGACTCATGAATCTGGGCTTTGCCCAATCAGTGAATGGCTTTCTCCCATGCTATTGATATAAGTGGCCCACATAAACCGGCCCAATTCAGCTGGAAAGAGTGCCTGCTATTCCACGACTGGGAGACAAAGCCTTTCTCCTAGGGACTTTGAAAAAGGAAATACTGTGTCCTATTTATGGCTGGTGGTCGAAGGGGAGCTGGTCTGAGGGCAAAACCAACAGAGGAGGAAGAGATAACAAAGAACAGAGATTTGAGGGTGAACCCCAACCACAGGCACTGGGGCCACCTAAGTCCCGGACTCCTGTGGAGTGAGGCCGCAGCTGGCAAGGAAGAAAAGGTCAAGATCGTTATTTTCTATTTTATTTATTTATTTACTGAGACGGAGTCTTGCTGTTTTTTTCTATTTTGAAAAAGAGGTTTTCCATGAAAGACCCTTTCTTCATGACACCGAAAGAGGCATCTACCCAGCTCTAGGACAGGGGTCTCAGAGCCTAGCCTCCTCCTGTGCTCTCCCCACGACACTGCCCCAAAGGTTCGGTTGGAGGGGAATGCTGGCATATTTTAAATTGTGCTCCCTTAATTGGCCAGCGTCCTGACACAGTGGGAGGGAATGACAGGATCTTTTTACCAGAGAAAATTTCAAATACAGTCGGCCCTTGGTGCAGGGGTTGTGGGGTAATTAATTCCACGATCCCTACGTATACCAAAATCCATGGATGCTCAAGTCCCTGATGTAAGTTGACATCATATTTGTACATAATCTATGTACATCTTCCCATACACTTTAAATCATCTCTAGATTGGTTCTTTTTTTTCGGCATAACTGTTCATTTATTCCTTTACCCCAGATACACTGTTCTTGGTACATCTTCCCATACACTTTAAATCATCTCTAGATTGGTTCTTTTTTTTCGGCATAACTGTTCATTTATTCCTTTACCCCAGATACACTGTTCTTGCCTTTTTGTCCCTATTGTTTAACCAAAAATGAACTCAGTAAGTTCGGAGGAGGCAAACAGATAGCACATGATCATGTCTCTACAAATATAGCAACTCCCTTGCTCAAAGTGTGGTCCACAAACCAGCAGCGTCAGCATCAGCATTGTGGAAGCTCAGATCCCACCTCAAAATGTGAAATCCAAGTTTGCACTTTCATGCGCTCCCAGGAGATCCACCTGTGCATGAGCGTTTGAGAATCACGGTCCAGGAGCCAGTCCTTACCCTTCCTCACACGTTCAAATGCAGCCTCATCTAAAAATCATACACCAAAGTTTCATTGTTATGGTGTCCCATAGGATGGACAAAATTCAAAACAAATTTTTTCAACTGCTTTTCTGAATTTTGAAAGATAATCCTCGCCCATTCACTTATTGGAATGAAGGAAATTGTAGTAGTATGATTGATCACCTATGGGAGATTGGGAAGATCAATGGAATCAGTGCATGGGCTTACCAACTTTAAGAACTTTTAATACAGGACTTAAATTCTCTAACTCTCAATTTCTTAATATGAAACCCACCTCAGAATATTATTGACAAAACTAAATGAAGAAATGTGTTTGAAAGTAATTTTATAATTAGATTTGGGGTTTACTACATTATCATGGTTTTTTTTTAATTTTTAAATTATTTCAGTAGTTTTTGGGGAACAGGTAGTGTTTGGTTACATGGCTAAGTTCTTTAGTGATGATTTCTAAGATCTCAGTGCAGCCATCACCTGAGCAGTGTACACTTTTATTCCTCACTCCCCTCCCACCCTTTCCCCCAAGTCCCCAGAGGCGTTCTGATGCCTTTGTGTCCTTCTGGAGTAGCTCTCACTTATAAGTGACAACATACAATGTTTGCTTTTCCATTCCTGAGTTACTTCACTTAGAGTAATAGTCTCCAACTCCATCCAGGTTGATACTAATGCCATTGTTTTGTTCCTTTTTATGGCTTAGTAGTATTCCACGGTACACACACACACACACACACACGCACGCACGCACACACATCACATTTTCTTTATCCACTTGTTGGTTGATGGGCATTCAGGTTGGTTCCATATTTTTGCAGTTGCAAATTGTGCTTCTATAAACATGCATGTGTAAGTGTCTTTTTCATATAATGACTTATTTTCCTCAGGGTAGAGATCTGGTAGTGAAATTACTAGATCAAATGGTATCTCTACTCTTAGTTCTTTAAAAATTCTCCATACTGTTTTCCATAGCAGTTGTACTAGTTTACATTCTCACCAGCAGAGTAAAAGTGTTCCATTTTCACCACATCCACACCAACATCTATTACTTTTTGATTTCTTGATTATGGTCATTCTTGCAGGAGTAAGATGGTATCACATTGTGATTTTGATTTGCAATTCCATGATAAAAGTGATGTTGAGCATTATTTCATATGTTCATTGGCCATTTGTATATCTTCTTTTGAGAACATTCTGTTCTTAGCCCACTTTTTCATGGGATTATTTGCTTTTTTCTTGCTGATTTTTTTGATATTAGTCCTTTGTTGGATGCATAGTTTGCAAATATTTTCTCCCACTCTGTGAGTTGTCTGTTTACTCTGCTGATTATTTCTATTGCTGTGTGGAAGCGTTTTAGTTTAATTAAGTTCCATCTATTTCTCTTTGTTTTTGTGGCATTTGCTTTTGGGTTCTTGGTCATGAACTCTTTGCCTAAGCCAATGTCTAGATGAGTTTTTCTGATGTTACCTTCTAGAATTTTTATGGTTTCGGGTCTTAGTTCTAAGTGAGTTGATTTTGTTTAAGATGAGAAATGAGGATCCAGTTTCATTCTTCTACATGTGGTTTGTTAATTATCCCACAAACATTGGTTGAATAGGGTGTACTTTCTCCACTTTATATTTTTGTTTGCTTTGTCAAAGATTAGTTGACTGTAAGTACTGGGCCTTATTTCTGGGTTCTCTATTTTGTTCTATTGTTCTACATGCCTGTTTTTATACCAGTACCATGCTGCTTTGATAACTATAGCCTTGTAGTATAGTCTGAAGTCGAGTAATGTGATGCCTTCAGATTTGTTCTTTTTGCTTAGACTCGCTTTGGCTATGTGGGCTCTTTTTTGGTTCCATATGAATTTTAGAATTTTTTTCTAGTTCTGTGAAGAATGATAATGGAATTTTGTGAGAATTGCATTGAATTTATAGATTGCTTTTGGCAGTATGGTCATTTTCACAATGTTGATTATACCCATCCATGAGCATGGAATGTGTGTCCATTTGTTTGTGTTGTCAATAATTTCTCTCAGTGATGTTTTGTAGTTTCCCTTGAAGAGATCTTTTTCTTCTTTGACTAGGTATTTTCCTAAGTATTTTATTTTTTGCAGTTCTTGTAAAATGCGTTGTGTACTTGATTTGATTATAAGCTTGGTCACTGCTGCTGTATAGAAATGCTACTAATTTGTGTACCTTGATTTTGTATCCTGAAACTTTGCTCAATTAATTTATCATATCTAGGAGCTTTTTAGATGAGTCTTTAGGGTTTTCTAGGTAAACGATCATGTCATCAGCAAACAGTGATGGGAATTGCACTGAATTTATAGATGGACAGCTTGACTTCCCCTGTACCCATGTGGATGCCTTTTGTTTCTTTCTCTTGTCTGAATGCTCTGACCAGACTTCCAGTACTATGTTGAATAAAAGTGGTAAAAGTGGGCATCCTTGTCTTGTTCCATTTCTCAGGCGGAATGCTTTCAACTTTTTCCCATTCAGTATAATGTTGGCTGTGCGTTTGCCATAGATGGCTTTTATAACCTTAAGATGTGTCCCTTCTATGCCAATTTTGCTGAGGGCTTTCATCATAAAGGGATGCTGAATTTTGTCAAATGCTTTTTCTGCATCTATTGCGATGATTTTTTGGTTTTTGTTTTTAATTCTGTTGACTTGTGTGTGTTAAACCAACCCTGCATCCCTGGTATTTAATCACGGTGTGTTATCTTTTTGATGTGCTGTTGGATTTGGTTCACTAGTACTTTGTTGAGGATTTTTACATCTATGTTAATCAGGGATATTGGCCTGTAGGTTTCTCTTTCTTTCTTTCTTTCTTTTTTTTTTTTTTTTTTTTTTGTTATTATGTCCTTTCCTGGTTTTGGTATTAGGGTAATACTGGCTTCATCGAATAATTTAGGAAGCATTTCCTCTTTTTCTGTCTCTTGAAATAGTTTCAGCAGGATTGATACCAACTCTCCTTTGAATGTCTGATAGAATTCAGCCATGAATTCATCTGGTCCTGAACTTTTTTTGTCAGCAATGTTTTTATTAGTTTCAATCTCACTACTTGTTATTGGTCTGTTCAGAATTTCTATTTCTTACTGGTTTAGTCTAGGTGGGTTGTATATTTCCAAGAACTTATCCATCTCCTCTAGGTTTTCTAGTTTGTGTGCATAAAGGTGTTCATAGTAACCTTAAATTATCTTTTGTACTTCTGTGGTATCAGTTGTAATAGTTCTTGTTTCTAATTGAGCTTATTTGGAACTTCTCTCTCCTTTTCTTGGTTAATCTTGCTAATGGTCTATCAATTTTATCTTTTCAAAGGACCAGTTTTTTGTTTCATTTATCTTTTGTGTTTTTGTTTAATTTTATTCAGTTTTGCTCTGATCAATGTTATTTCTTTTCTTCTGCTGGCTTTGGGTTTGGTTTGTTCTTGTTTCTGTAGTTCCTTGAGGTGTGAGCTTGGATTGTCTATTCGTGCTCTTTCAGACTTTTTGATATAGGCACTTAATGCTATAAACTTGCCTCTTAGCACCAATTTTGCTATATTACTATTATCATTCAGTTTGAAAAAATTTTAAATTTCCATCTTGATTTCATTGTTGACCCAAAGATCATTCAGGAGCAGATTAATTTCCATGTCTTTGCATAGTTTTGAGTGTTCCTTCTGGAGTGAATTTTCAATTTTGTATTACTGTGGTCTAAGAGAGTACTTGATATAATTTTGATTTTCTTAAATTTATTGAGACTTGTGTTACGGCCTAGTATGTGATCTTGGAGAATGTCCCATGTGCTGATGAAAAGAATGTATATTCTGCAGTTGTTGGGTAGAATGTTCTGTAAATATCTGTTCAATCCATTTGTTCTAGGGTATAGTTTAGGTTCATTGTTTCTTTGTTGACTTTCTATCTTCATGATCTTTCTAGTGCTGTAAGTGGAGTATTGAAGTATCCCACTATTGTTGTCTTGCCATCTATCTCATTTCTTAAATCTAGTAGCAATTGTTTCATGAATTTGAGAGCTCCATTGTTAGGTGCATATATATTTAGGATTGTGATTTATAATTATATTTAGGATTTATATTTAGGATTTTCCTGTTGGACTAATCCTTTTATCATTATATAATGCTCCTTTTTGTCTTTTTCCACTGTTGTTAATTTAAAGTCTGTTTTGTCTAACTAAGAATAGCTACTCCTGCTCGTGTTTGCTTTCCATTTGTATGGAATACCTTTTATCGCTCCTTTAAGTTTATATGAGTCCTTATGTGTTAGGTGAGTCTCTTAAAGACAGCAGATATTTGGTTGGTGGATTTCTATCCATTCTGTATCTTTTCAGTAGAATATTTAGACCATTTACATTCAACATTAGCACTGAGATGTGAGGTACTGTTCTATTCATCATATTAATTTTCTCCTGAATAACTTGTCTTTTTTTTCCATGCATTATTGTTTTATAGGCCCTGTGAGATTTATGCTTTAGAAAGGTTCTATTTTGGTGTATTTTGAGGTTTTGTTTCAAGATTTAGAACTCTTTTTAGAAGTTTTTATGATGCTGGCTTGGTAGTGGTGAATTCTCTCAGCATTTATCTGAAAAAGATTTTATTTCTCCTTTTTTATGAAGCTTAGTTTTGCTGCATATAGAATTCTTGGCTGATAATTATTTTGTTTAAGGAGGCTAAAGATAGGATCCCAATCCTTTTTGGCTTGTGGGGTTTCTGCTGAGAAATTTGTTGTTAATCTGATATTCTTCTTTTATAGGTGACCTGATTCTTTTGCCTCACAGCTCTTAAGATTCTTTGTCTTGACTTTAGATAACTTGATAACTCTGTCTAAGTGATGATCTTTCTGCAATGAATTTTCCTGGGTCTTCTTGTAGTTTCTTGTATTTGGATGTCTAGATCTCTAGCAAGACTAGGGCCATTTTTCTCGATTCTTCCCTCAAATAAGTTTCCAAAGTTTTAGATTTCTCTTTTTCTTCAGGAACACACCACTTATTCTTATGTTTGGTTGTTTAATATAATCCTAAATTTCTTGAAGGCTTTGTTCTCTTTTTTATTCTTTTTTTTTTTTTTTGTCTTTATTGGATTGGGTTAATTCAAAAGCCATGTCTTTAGGCTCTGAAGTTCTTTCTTCTACTTGTTCGAGTCTATTGTTGGAACTTTCTAGTATATTTTGCATTCCTGTAAGTATGTCTTTCACTTCCAGAAATTGTGATTCTTTCTTTATGATATCTATTTCTCTGGAGACTTTTAAATCTATATTCTATATTTTTAAAATTTTCTTTAAGTTGGTTTTTTTCTTTCTTGGGTATCTCCTTGAGTAGCTTAATAATCAATCTTCTGAATTTTTTATCTGGCAATTTAGAGATTTATTCTTGGTTTGGATCCATTCCTGGAGAGCTAGTGTGATTTTTGGGGAGTGTTATAGAACCCTGTTTTGTCATGTTACCAGAATTACTTTTCTGGTTCCTTCTCATCTAGGTAGACTATTTCAGTGGGAAGATCTGGAATTCAGGGGCTGCCGTTCAGATTCTTTTGTCCCATGGGGTGATCCCCTAATATGGTGCTTTTCTCCTTTCCCTAAGCATGGGGCTTCCTGACAGCCAGACTGCAGTGATTGTCATTGCCCTTCTGAGTGTAGCCTCTCAGGGACTATGGGGCTCCAGGCTGGTGCTGGGGAGTGTCTGCAAAGAGTCCTGTGATGTGATCCATGTTCAGGTCTCCCAGCTGTGGATACCAGCACCTGTTCCAGTGGAGGTGGCAAAGGAGTGAAGTGAGCTCTGTGGGAGTCCTTGGCTGTAGTTTTGTTTAGTGTGCTGGCTTTCTTGAATGCTGGTTATGCTAGCAGTAAAGTTCTCATGTAGACAGACTCAAGATCTCTGTTTAGCCAGGGTACTATAAGCAGTGGTATTAGCTGTTGTTTTTTCCTTCTTTGGAGCAGGGTTGTTCTGTTATGAGTTCTGTAATGGTCTGAGTTGGTTGGCATCCAGCCAGGAGGTGGTGCTTTCAAGAGAGCACCAGCTATGGTAGTGTAGGGAGGATATATGCTTGCCCTATCTTGGCCACAAAGAAGTGAGTTCACTCTGATTTTATAAGTACTCAGGTTTCTTAGGCAATGGGAGGGGTCATAGAGCTCCCAGGAGTTTATGTCTTTTGTCTTCAGCTACCAGGGCCAGTAGAGGAAAACCATCGGGTCGGGGCAGGGCTAGGCAGGTCTGAGCTCAAGACTCTACTTGAGCAGGGCTTGCTGCAGCCACTGTGAGGCACGAGGGGCAGTTCTCAGGCCCCTGGAGTTGTGTTCCCAGAGCAATTATGGTCTGCCTCTGCTGCAGCATACAGGTCACCAGGAAAATAGGGGAAAGCTGGCAGTGATAGGCCTCACCCAGCTCCCATGCCGTCAGCAAGACCAGTGTCACTCCCCATCTGCCCTGCCA
This sequence comes from Aotus nancymaae, assembly GCF_030222135.1. Classification (NCBI taxonomy): domain Eukaryota; kingdom Metazoa; phylum Chordata; class Mammalia; order Primates; family Aotidae; genus Aotus; species Aotus nancymaae. Next base: position 2,621,721 of record NW_026988412.1, on the reverse strand, counting down.
ACAGCACCAAGTTCGTACTCAGGCAGCCAGCCAGCAGGGCTGAGATCTTGCCCCAAACTACGAGCCTCCCCACAGAGAAAGCAAGCAGGGCTCTCAGACCTCGCCCTCCCCACCTGCCTGCACTGACAGCTATGGCTTCTGTATTCATATCTGCACTTCCTGTTTGCCTCCCACCCCCAGCTTCTGCTTAGGAAGATTTGTGCTTAGTCAAAATTATTACAAAGTTCAGCTAGGAATGTCCATCACCCTGTGGCTCCTCCCTAGTTTCACTGGCTCCCTTCCCCAAGGACCCCTGTAAGATGAAGCCAGGGATGACTTCCCTGGGCATGAGGAGGGGTGCCTACAGGGCTCTTCCTGCAGCTGCTTCTACTTTTACATTTTGCTCATCTCCTTAAATCCATTTCAGCTCTAAGTAAGGTTAAAACCTTCTCCCGTGATCTGGATTTTCAGGTTCACAAATGGGGACATGTGTTCAGAGGCAGACTTTTCCTCTCTCGTGCTTTCAGAACTCAGTTTTTCGTCTTCTTTTCCATCTCTAGATGACTTCTAACACCTATAAACGCTATAGAAATAGTCATTATTCTGTGTTTTTAAGTTTGTATTTTTTTTTGCTTATTTTTTTGGACTACTCTTCCTTTTTGGGTGGTCGGATCCGTGGATGTGGAGCCTGGGAATACAGGGAGCTGACTATTTCTGAAAGCACATGATTTTCATTGCCTCTGAAAGAGCACAGATGATACACATTGGAGAAGTGCAAATAATTTAAGAGTTGCCCTGCTGTCCTTTCAGCTTGAAGAAAAAGGACACTTTCTCTAAATTATAAAATCTGTTTTGAAGAGCACTTTCATCTCAGCTGGGCCATGATTTAGCAAGAAGCAGGAAGACAGAACTACTTATGAATCTGGATGATGTCATCACCTCGGTTTTATGTAGAAAGGCTTTGCCAATTGCTTCTGGGATGCAGAGCACTCTGATCTTCCATCATTAGAACAAGGCCACAAAGAAGTGAGTCCACTCTGATGTCCACAGTTCGCAAAGGCGACCACTCCCTTTGTTATGAAACTCCAAACACGCCATGCTGCTCTGGAGCTCAGGAAATGCCTCACTGGCATGAGCAAAGCCACACAGATGTCTGGCCATTACTGGAGGCCAGAGGCAGTTCAACTCCTGATGACCAGCACTGCCGGCTACACTGACACCAACCCCAGCATTCAGATTCTGCAGTCGCTGTCCCAGGTCAGGCTCACCAGTACCCAAACTGAACTTGATGGAATGGGCCTTTCCTATGTGGCTTACCCTCTGGGTTGACAGTGCAGCCACCATTTCCAAACTCCACCTGCATCCACAGAGGCCAGACACCACTGTGTCACCCCTGCCTACTTTGCAGCTAGAGGTGGCCGGGAGATGGGAAGGGAATTCTGTGGAAGTGGAGGGGGGGCGTGTCTTCCCCCTCCGCGTTTCTTCTGGAAGAAACACTCTTTTCTTCCAGAGAGTTGTCTCACTCCCGTCACGGGAAGCAATGCCATAGTCGGGAGCAGCTGCACCGCAGCTCTGATGCACAAGCCTGAAGACAGACCCTACGGGCTGGGGACGGCAGTCCCCTAGGGTGGAGTCAGCCTGAGTCTTCGGCCCACACATTGACCTGGACTACCCACTTCCAGAATATCTAAGGGGTAAACGATGAGTGTCTTTTTAGCCATGAAAGCTCTATTCGGCGTTATTTATATAACTGCAGAAGGGCTCACTATCCCTCCACTTTAGGACTCTGCCTGGCAGTTGGTGGTCTTTAGTACATATTTCTCAAGTGAGTACTGAGCATGTGATACCGGTAGGCTGGTCCCTCCGCTTGGAGAATTTCCACCCTGCTCAGGAGCAGAAAGCTTCCTGGGCCCACATCGAATGCACTTCTGGGTTTCCAGATGTCCCTGCTGCACACTCTCACTCCCCTGTGAGCCCCCAGGACTCACTCAGAGCCTCCGCGATGCCTTCTCTCAGGTACACTGTGTGGATGTCACATGCTCTGGGTCTAAGCTTCTAGCCCTTTGCCCAGAGCCTTAACAAAGTATGTGCGCCTTTAGAACTCGTCAAATGAGTGTGTGGGCAGCTCGCCAGGGAGACAGCGGGCTTCATCTGACAGCCCCGGGACCTCGAGTACCTCTTTTTCTCCTCTGGAAATCGCATTATTACGCTTTTTTGAGATGATCTATTCCAACCTTTAACACAGGCAAATCTCACTGCCTTTATGGATCAGGTACTGTGTGCAGCACCATTTAAAAAAATCTTTACACCAAGACAAGGAGGGGCCCTGGTGAATATTCCCATTTTATAGTTGAGGAAATGGGGAATACAAATGTATGTCGTTGCCGAGCAGGACTGTCCCCACAGGCAGGCCTTGCCCCAGCTAGGCCTTGACCATCACGCGAAACGCAGCCTGACACCTGACACCTGCCTTTCCATGGCTGGGAAATGGAGCGCAGCCCAGCCCCCGAGCCAGGCCGCCTTTGGCAATCACATGTCCTGCACGGCCCTCAGCCTGACTAGCTGTGAAACTAGGACTTTGGGCTTTCGTTGGTGCTCTCCGAAGATCGTCTTGATTCTAAACTCAAACCACCCAGGCTTCATTTAGTTCAAAAACTTGGGGAAGTTCTTGGTTTTATCATATATCATTGTATAACATACAGAAATGATAGCGACTGCCTTTGTCAGCATCTGTCTCTCATGGGCTGACCATGGTCCACATGGCCCGGCCCCCACTTGGCCACAGGGGACTGAGTACAAGGTGAACAGCTGGCCCTCAACCAGTCAGGACCTCTGGCTTCTGTGGCCAAACTCAGAATGTGAGTCAGTCACCAGACACCCCATCTCCTAGGGACCCAGACTGGGAAAGCGGGAGCCTGAGCCCACAAGGGACAGGGCAGAGCTAAGGGCCACCAGATGGGTCACGGCCTGGGAAGCCCTGAGAAGCTTGTGATGCTCTCACCATGGCTATCTTTCCTAGGAAGAAAGTGGAGGACACCTGTCTCAGTCTGTTTCATGTTGCTATAAAAGAAGGCCTCAGACTGGGTAATTTATAAAGAAAAGAGGTATATTTTGGCTCATGGTTCTGGAGGCTGGGAAGTCAAAAATTGGTGGCTGCATCTTGTGGGCCTGAAGCTGCATCAGAACATGGCAGAGATGTGGAAAAGGAAGCAGGTGTGTGCATGTGCCAAGGAGACCCCAAAGGGAGGCAGCCTCCTTTATAATAACCAGCTCTAGAGGTGATCACTCCAGTCCAGTGAGCAGCGCTCACTCCTGTGAGAAGAGCTGTAATTCCTCGTAACAAGCTAATCACTTATTAAAAGCCCCACCTCCCAACACTGTGGTGTTGGGAACCGAGCCCCAGCTTGAGTTTTGATGGGGACGAGCTGTATTCAAACCAGAGCAACATCTTAGTATGGTTATGTTTCAATGTTTAAACTCACTCTTTACATTATTCATTACAGGTAGGCATGTTTCTCCCAGCAGCTCTCTTTCCATCCATCTTCATAGATCCAGGGAAACGGAAGAAAGACAAGAATGGACACTACATAGAAAAAGAAAAATGTGTCACCTAGAAGGCTCCCAGGGGTCACCAAGAGGGAGGGATGTGACCTATCCTGTCCGGCCGCAGTGGGAAGAAGAGGCTGAGGTGGGAAGCAGGAGAGGATCTTCCCGCCCATAGCCTCTCTCTCCAGGCCAAAGTCCAGGCTGAGGGACACCGAGAGCAGAAGGGCATTTGCTTTGCTCCCTCCTTGGGCCCCGTGGAATGGCATGGCACACATCCTCCAGCCCTGGCTGCAGCAGCGAACGCCAGCCCTGCCCAGGCCCAGGAGAGACACCTGACCAAGACGACCCAGAGGACAGCAGACAGCAAACACCAAGGGCAAGCCTGAGACCAGAGCCACAAGGTCAGATGAACCCAGTTATGGACTGAATTGTGCCCCCTGGATTCGTGTGTTGAAGCCCCAACTCCCAATGTGACTATAAGCGGAGATGGGCCTTGAAAGAGGTCAGGAGGGTGGGGTCCTAATGCAGTAGGTCTTGTGTCTCTGTATGAGGAGATTAAGACACAGGCACATATATGTGAGGACACCGGGAGAAGATGGCCGGCCGTCTGCAAGCCAAGGAGAGAGGCCTCAAGAGAAACCAACCTAGCCAATACCCTAATCTTGGACTTCAGCTTCCAGACCCATGAGAAATAAATTTCTGTTTAAGCCACCTGGTCTCTGGTACAGTTATCCTTTGGTACCCAGAAAGGATTGCTTCCAGGACCTCTGTGGATACCAAACTCCACGGTTGCTCAAGTCCCTGGTATTAAATGGTGTGGTATAGTGTTCCTGCGTAACCTACACGCATTCTGCCATAGACTTCAAGTCATCTCTAGGTTACTTATCATACCTAATACATTGTAAATGCTATTGAATAGATGTATATTGTACAATTTAGGCAAGAATGACAAGAAAAAATCTGTACATGTTCAGTACAGATGTAACCTACCTTTTTAAAAAAATATCTATTTTTGATCGCCAGTTGGCTGAATCCATGATGCAGAACCCATGGACTGGGAACCCACAGCTGCCAGGAACCGACTGGACTTTGTTTCCCAGCCTGAGCAGACCGACGCAGCCCCTACAGCCCCGCCATCCTGGAGAGTTCTGGAAAGGGTTCTGGGAGGGGCTGAGCCGTCCAAAGCAGCTGTGTCCGTCTAAGGAGGCCGCAGGCAGCACTGCCTGGGACTGGGCTTCCGGGATGCGCCGGCAGCAGAGCGTTTTCCCCACTGTCGTGCAGGGTACAGCTTGAGAGACAGCTCACAAAATGAAACAGGTTGTCTGTCATGCCTAATGCCTTTCAACCAAATCGTATATTTTACAGACTTACTTAGGCCACCTCAGAGTCTCTTTTTAGAACATGGAGGAATACAAGGAGGGAGGGGGACCAAGGGAGGCCAAGGAGGAAGGAAGAGGTTGGCTAGGGAACATTGCCATTCCCTATACAACCACAAATGGAGGGAAGTCCCGTCATTTTGAATTGCAACAGAAGACCAGAATGCCTGTTTAGACATTAGGGTGTCCCTTATGTTTCCTCTCCCCTCAGACCAAACCTCCAGGACATTCTGAACCCCAAACAGACATCAGAACCCATTCCATTTCATAGCAAAGATCCTGCACCCCCATCCTCCGTGCCAGGCTGCGAGTAGCTCAGTGTATTCTGGTCTCTGCTCTCCCAAGATGTTGAAATGAGTGGCTTGCCCAATGGCACCCCAATGGGCTAAGAAACCTCAGAGCCCTCCGTCGAGACTGACTTCCTGCTTGCACAATCTCTGAGCCAGCAGGCCTCCCGCCGCAGACAAGGCAATGGCCCAGCCTCAGTAGATAGCAGATTGCATGCTAGGTTCAGGCTGAGCCCTCCCAAATAAACGCATAGCAGCCGAGGGTGGCTTGGACTTGATGAGGAAGATCATTCATCCTGATTCTGCAGCTGCGAAGCACCAAAATAAATCATTTTTTGTTTGTTTTTTGTTTTTATTCTGCTCAGTGCTTACCAAACTGTGTCTTGTCTCCTCCCAGGCCGGGGGCTCCCAGGAGCAGGTCAAGAAAGTCAACGTCACACGCAAAGGGCAGTAGCCCCTCACTGCCCAGGGCTCTGTGCTGGGTGTGGGGTACAAAGCAGGCTGTGCTGTGACCCCAGATTCAAGAAGCTCACACGTGGGAGGCCAGTGGGAAGCCAGAGAAGAGCCCTCCCTCCTGGACAGACTCCTTTGTCCTCAGTTTCCTTGCTGTTAAATGGTGGTCATAACAGATAGCACAATAACCGTCCTTCCTGGGGTTTTGTGCAAATTAAATAATACATGGAAAGTCCTTAAAGCCATGTGAGGTATATAGTAAACTATTAGCTGCTGTTGGATTAGCTGTTAATTGGAAAAAAAAATACATATTTCTCCAAAGAAAGAATAAAGGGAGAAAGGGAGGAGGCTGTGCTTTAGAAGTGTATCAGTAAAACTGGGGCTGCCGAACAGCCGCAGAGTGTGGGAAGGCGCATTAGGTGAACTCGCATAATTGTCCAAGGTTAACGATACAGAATGTAAGTCACTTGCAGGGCTGGGGATGGGCCCCCCAACCCCGGAACACAAAGTCCTGCCCCTGGGAATCTGGCATGGGATCACAGTATTGAGAGTTGAGGGCCAAGTCCCGCCGATGACGGCTGCAGAGATGACAGATCCCCAAACCTGCCCAATCCGACTCTTCCCTAAACTCCTGGAGAAGCCCAACGTCTTTTCAATAATTTCCTTTCTCCATCCCAACTGCCTCAAGTCAGTTTCTTTTAGCCAGTAGAAACAAGAAACTGACCTGATGCAGATCCTTGAGGTCTGGTATGTTTAAGCACTCCCTTTCTTGGGCTAATGTGCAGCAGAAACTGTGGTGGCGGCAGGTAAGCCGGGCACCGAGGCCAGACTTCCAGCTGGAGCTCCCTCCTCTGGGCTTCCCTTTCTTTACTGTGAAAATCAGAAGGTTTGACACCAAGTTTTGCCAGCAACAAACATAAATCCTGTGGAGGAAGGAGGACAGAGGTAGAGAATGGTTTTTCAACAACGGGCACCCCGTGAATGCCAGCCTCAGAAATTGCATTTAGATGATATAATTAAAAGCTTTAAAAAAAAAAGACAAAAATGAGATCAGTCATCTTTCCAGAAACTTCTCCATTCAGCAGAAGTTCAGGATGTGCTTTTCCAAGCCCCTTTCCTCTAAAATGTGTGTATTTTGAAGGAAATGTAGCCCATATGTTGCTTACTCATGTTTCACGCTAAATGCTCCTGGGGAATATTTACTCAAAGTCCAAAACAACTTCCATTTGTTTATGTTTTTAAAGAAACTTTCAGACCTTAAAAACAGGAAGACCTAGTTGGCCAAGTGCACTCCTTACAAGTTTTCCACGGATTGAGGGTTCAGCACCCATGATGAGACAGAAAGGGCTTCTCAAGTTCATAAAGGTGTATTGACCACCCGAGCCTGCTCGATGAACTATGAGTTTATTCAAGCCTGAGGCCAGGTCCATGAGGGGAGCAGCCTGTGCCTGCCCCTGACAGTTACCTGCAGGAGGGTGAGGATGGGCCAGAACCCTGCTGAAAATCAGCGTTGGCCCAGAGCCCTGACGAGGGCGTTGCCCTGCAATCCCCAAGTCTACTTCCCAGCCCTGAATGGAGAACATCTTGAGGGTAGCTCAGCCAAGCCCAGGGCAATGGCGCACTGCAGTAAAGAGGGAGAAAATTCTATCTTGGCTGGATGACTTCTCCCCTTCCAAATGGAAGTGGGCAAGGCAGGGAAAAGGTGGCGAGACAGGGGCGTGGGGCTACCGGAAAGGTTTGGCAGGTAGAGGCAGCCTGTGCTGAGCCTTCTGCCTCTACCCTTCTCTAGCCCGAGGACCTGAAACCTACCAGGCTCAATCACATCGTCTGTAAAATGGGAATCATGGATTTACCTTATAAAGATACAAGGATCAGAAATGAACATCCAACATACCCAGCAAAGGACCTGACAATCTATAATTGGGAACCCCTTAGCAGAGAATATGTGTGTGATGGTTAATATTGAGTGTCAACTTGATAGGGTTAAAGGATGCCAAGTGTTGTTCCTGGGTGTGTCTGTGGGGGTGTTGCTGAAGGAGATAAACATTTGGGTCAGTGGACTGGGAGAGGCAGACCCAGCCTCAATCTTGGCGGGCACCATCTCATCAGCTGTCAGTGTGGCTAGAATAAAGCAGGCAGAAGAACGTGGAAGGACTTCACTGGCTGAGGCTTCCTGCTTTCATCTTTCTCCCGTACTGGATGCTTCCTGCTCTCGAACATCAGACTCCAAGTTCTTTGGCTTTTGGACTCCTGGACTTACACCAGTGGTTTGCCAGGGGTTCTTAGCCTTCAGCCACAGAGTGAAGGCTGCACTGTCAGCTTCCCTACTTTTGAGGTTTGGGGACTCGGACTGGCTTCCTTGCTGCTCAGCTTGCAGATGGCCTGTGGGACTTCACCTTGTGATCCTGTGAGCCAATTCTTTTTTTTTTTTTTTTTTTGAGACGGAGTTTCGCTCTTGTTACCCAGGCTGGAGTGCAATGGCGCGATCTCGGTGAGCCATTCTTCTAATAAAATCCCCTGTATCTGTACATGTATCCTATTAGTTCCATCTCTCTAGAGAACCCTGACTAATTTAGTGGGAGAATCTAGATGGCACGTTCCTTGTTAATGTGACAGTGGTGGTCACATCTGGTGCTATGGTCTGAATGGTCTAATTCCCCAAAATTCATATGTTGAAGCCTGATCTCCAATATAATTGTATTTGGAGGTGGGGCCTTTGGGAGGTGACTAGGTCAGAGGGTGGAGTCCTCATGACTGGGATTAGTGCCCTAGTAAAGGAGACCCCAGAGAGATTCCTCACTCTCCCAACACCATGTGAGGACATCGTGAGACTACATGTCTATGAACCAGGAAGAGAGCCCACAGCAGACACTAAAAACTGTAGGTTACCTGATCTTGGACATCCCAGCCTCTAGAACTGTGGGAAATAAATTTCTGTTTTGTATAAACCACCCAGTCTATGATATTCTGTTTGAGCAGCCAGACAGACTAAGACACTTGCCCTGACTCAGTGTGCCATGGAGTTAGGATACCAGCACAAGCCGGGGCTCGGGCAGTGGAGCTGGAAGCTCGCTCCTACCAGCACTTAGTCCAGATCAGCAGTCTCCAAGGCAGGATGTGGAACCCCAAGGGCATGCATGATAATCTGGTGGGGTATGGGAAGGATACACAGAGCGAGTTGCACTTATTTCACCTGCATATAATAAAGAATGTTTCCAATACTCAGTGCAAGGATTAATTCCACGTGGCCAAGCATTGTAGTCCCGGAAGTCTGAGCTATGGAGAGGGAAGGGTAGGAACTGCCAAGTGGAGAGGCAGGCGTTAGACCCTGCCTGCAATTTGTGCAGTTTAAGACGCACCTGGGTGCATGGATTTCCTTACAGATAAGAATCTTCACACCACTCTGCTAGCAACTCCCTGTGTGGCTGAAGTACTCAGACAAGTGATTTCAAGGTGGGTGGTTTTCTTTTACAAAAGGCAGGCACTTCTTTGACTGAACTGTCCTCTGTGGGTGGACAAGAGCGAGTCATCAAGATGCAATCCAGCAGTGTTTCCAAAAATAATAAACGCTCCAGCTGTCTTTTCAAGGTAAAGGTGATGTTGAACACTAGATGCTAAGGAGACTACTTTTCAAAGAAACTTACCCTACAGAGAGACTGCAAAAGGATCTATGGAACTTTTTCCTCCTTATGTGATTTTGTTACCAAAAATAACATAAACACGTCATTTATTTTTTAAAACTTCATGTCTCATACATTGAAAAAACTTACAATCAGAATTTTGTAATCTGTTTAAAAATCTTCCAAAGTGTTTTAGTGGATTGTGAAGCTATTTGCCTAAAAATTATAAAAAATGCATATACTTTGTAAGAAAAACTGAGATTAAAAAAAATAAGTTTTAGCCACATTTCGACACAAGCCTTTGCATGATCGGTGAATGGAGTTGAAAACATGAGAGTTGTGATTTAGGCAGCTGTGTGCACTCACTGGATCTCTGGAAACCCAGTGTGTTGAGAGGGATCTTCCCAACCAAGGCAACCCTTAGACCAGATCCCAAAGCAGCCCAAACTGAGAAGCTTGAATTACTGCATCAGAAATTATAAACTAAGATTTATGAAATTGATGGAGCGTGACCAACAGTATTAGTAATCCTTCTAATACCACTTTAGTTCAAAAATTTAAAAAATTGTGTCCATAATAAGAAAATATTTTAAACATTGTTAATTTCATATTAGTTTTCTTTGTATCTTTTATATTTTAATGTATATTTCATTTTCCAAATAATATACTCTGTCAGCGTCATGAGGATAAAACACATGTGTCCATAGACATTCATATATTGGGGATGAGTTTTTAGATTTTTGGGGATCTCAGTGGCCCAGATGGTTCAACTGAGTGGTGGCCCTGAGGAGCCACATTGCAATGCCAGCCTCTCAGCTGTCCACAGCCCCCACCCACCCAGCAGCCCAGTCATGCCCACCTCTGCCCTACAGCTTCCATCCCACCTGACATCTGGCCTGCCTCTTCTTACCTGCTCCTGCTCTGCCCAAACACACATGGAGGATGTACTTCGACAAAGGGACCAATGTGGAAACCACACCTGAGTTAGACCCTCAGACAATGGCCAGAGCAAACAAGTGCCTGTCACTGAGTGAGAGGGAAAACAGGATTTCCATGATGAAATCAGGGAGTATTCTTGCTCCGAGTATCTCTGGAGGAAGCCACCCCCTGCTCCCTCTTCTCACCTCCGTCTCCCTCACACCCTCCCCTGCCAGGGTAAACATCACAGGCAGGTGCCCCCACACCCACCACTGGACAAGCGTGTTCACATGGGAGGTGCAGATATTTTTCATGATGGTTTTGATTGTCCAGGAAATTAACAATGAAATAATGGAGTGGCAGAAGGAAAGCAAGAAAAGAAACTTGAAAGTTTACAATCCAACTCAGAGAGAACACTTTTAGGCATAAGGGCAGTGAGAAAAGAATAAATACCTTTTCCATGAATAAAGACAGAGCAAACATGGTGTACCTAACAGTGCTGGCCCCAGGTGGTATGTGGTTCAGCAAGATGAATGAGTGAAGTAGCGAATAACTGATGGTGAATAGTGGCCCTGGCTCCCTGTCCCTGCTGCCAGACACCTCTGAGGCAGGCACTGCCCAGCTCTGCCCATAACAACCCCTCCCATGGCAGCTGTTCCTCCAGTCCCATCTCACTTCCCCATCCCCTCTAACCTGTGTTTTGGGATCATGTCCCAGGTGCACCGCCTGCCCCCAGTACCGAGTCTGCTTTCAGGGTGACCACATAAACACATGCTGCCAAGTCCAATGGACAAGGCCTCCTGTGCAGTGGTACAAGGTGTGGTATGTGCAGACTGCATGTATTTCTTGTTCTTCCAAACACTGAAGACTCTGCTAGGTGTGGTGTCAGTCACCGCCACTGTGTTTTCTGAAAGGTTGTGTCCCAGAGCTGGGGAGTGGGATTTCCACCAGCTGCAGGCAAGGCGCCATGGCACTGCGTATCCGCCAGCACTCCCTGCAGCCGAGCCACCTGCTCCAGCATATGCCAGGTGGAAGCCCTTGTCTGGCCCCCATAGGAAGCGTCTCCACCTTATATAGGAGACAGAACTTCCTGCCGCCTGGCCCCACTGCCTGCGAGCTCTCAATGTGCTTTTAATTCCATATCTTTTGATCTTGGACAGTCGTGTTGCCTGTTGCTGGTTGCCAGCCGCTAGGCACAGCTGCCCTCTAGTCACTGGGACTGCTGTGACTCCTGCATCTCAGAAGGAGCCTGCTTCTCCAATCCCCCGAAGAGAGGAGGGATTTGGGCTTTCTCTAAGATGCTCAAACCCAAGACATTGGCCCACTCATAGCCTGGACCATCTGGCATTTGTTCAGTCACCTGCCAGACACGCTTCTCAGCTCCCCTTCAAAATCCCTCATTTTTACCCCGCATGTAGAAATGGAAGTCTTGGGGGGCAGCGCAAGGCACCAGTCCTCTCCCCGCTCCACACAGCGCCTCCACCTCTGCCCTCCTGTCTCTCCTCTGCTCACTCTGTGATTCTCAGCAGGGCTGTGAGTCAGCCCTGGGCCTGGCTGATTCTCACCCCAGCATTTCCCTCAAATGATCCCTGTGCCCGTTCCCCCACAGCTTTCCCTCAGGCTCCAAGACTAAGGTCTCCGCTTGGCCTTCCCTGCCAGCTCCCAACCAGCCCAGCTCTCTACAGTGTCAGGAACCTCTTAAAATACCCATCTAGTGACTGGCTGCAGGGCTGGGTCAGGTGCCCGGAGCCCACACTAAGGCCAGCACAGGACACGGTCCCCATGTGACAAGATATTCCAGGATTACAGGCCTGTTCCCACCCTGCCAGCTTCTCCTTCCAGCCTGTCTCTTCTCTCCTCTCCCGTCCAACCCCGCTGGATGACCTGGTGTCACTAAACATGCCTTTCTTCTGAAGAATTACTCAAAACATGGGGATGAGTCAAAAGATTACTATGTGACCCTCTGACAGCCACACCAGAGCATTGGCAGCTGAGCAGGCCTGCCTGAGAGTGATCAAATTCCCTGGGGGAGGTAATATGGTGGTTTTTAAGAAATGTCCACACACTCTGATAATCCTTCCCCAAAGGGTGGAACTCAGTTTCCCTCCCCTTGCATGGGCTGTGTCTAGAGAGTCACACCTAGAGAACAGAACACAATGGAAGTGATGAGCTGCCACTTCTGAGATTAGGTTATAAAAGGACTGCGGCTTCCATCTTGGCTCCTCCCCCTCTTCCCCCTCCCCGTGTCCCTTTTCATCACTCCCTGGGGGAAGGAGCCACCAGGTCTTGCGAGCAGCTGTGCAGAGAGGCTGCCTTCATGCTGAGAAGATCTGGAGCCTCTGCTAAGGACCACCTGAGTGAGCCTGGAAGCGGATTCTGCAGCACCTTCTGAAGACTGCTGCCCAGGCTCACAGCCTGACTGGAACCTCCCATAGAGACCCTCAGAAACTATGCAAGACAAGAAATGTGTGCTGGTTTAGGCTGCTGAGTTTTAGGGTGCCACCACACTAAAAAATCAAATTGTTTGTTGATTAAGGACCAGGCTCTATGAAGCTGGATGTTAACTTGTTGAACATTAATACATTGTAACCCTTTCTGCTGGCAGAGTAAATTACCTGAAAGATAGTGGTTCCATTGTCCTACAGGACATTATCAGTCTTGTATCTGACTTTATCATTGGACTCTATCATTCTGATATGCACTGCCAGTTTCTCCAGTCCTTTGAACCAGCTTTATCATCCGAGTTCTCTCACTAATGAGCTAAGTAAATATCTGATACCAAAATATTTGCATGGGGATCATATGTTAACTTTCGAGGTTTGGCCTTTGCTACTGTGTCATTCTGTGGCTTTGCACCTCTGCCCTGCTTTAGCTGCAGATGGAAGCACTTCCCAGTCCCAGTTACCTGCTGTAAAAGATCCTCTCTGTGCCCTCTCGGGAGAAGCTTTCCCTGGCCCCCGGAAGAAGCCATCCCCTCACCCCACGTTCCCATGGCATTTTGCTCATGAGGCTATCAGAGAATGTCTCAGACGGTGTGGATCACGTCAGGCCCAACCCCAGCATGCGACTGCCATCCAGGCCTTTGTGTAGGAAGTGAGAGCAGGCTGGGGCAGGACTTTGTGGGGGACACATCCTCAGAAGCAGCTGGGGTGATCCTGGAGCCTGTTTCAATAGAGGAGTCCTTTTCCCAGGAGTTGTCATGCATGTGCCAAGCCAAGGGCGAGAGACGAAGGCTCAGCTTGGGGGAAGGTACAGATGGAAAACTGGAGCCTGGACTTTCATCTAAGAAAAAATAGGGAGAAAAATGCATCAAGGATAGAGGGCCAGAGAGGCTGCTGTGAAGGGAGTCAGTATGCGAGGAGAGGTCAGGCTCATCAGGAAGTGCCTTGAGGCTCTTTCATGGACAAACCCCTGCATGTGGCCGAGCTTCGTAAAGGACAAGCTCTGAGTGGGCAATTATGAATTTCATGAGGGTGAAGAAAACGTTCCATTTATCTTTGAGTCAGTTTCCTCCATCCTAGCACAAAATACATAGATTCTTGTTAACCAAGAGATTTACCAGTAAATAAGTGTCCCATATATATTTTTTATAGCAGGTATCCTGAAAACCATTGTCCTCAAAATACCTGCTAAGCGTTGCTTGTCGGTGCCTCTAAGCACACACCCTTCTCATCTTTGTTGGCACCCCCTTTTCTCTTGCTTGTCCTAAGGCTCCCACAACGCTGTCAGTCAGTTTTTGCTGCCAAACAACCTGCCACATTTACTATTGCTCCTGTAACAAACGATCACAAATGTAGTGACTTAAAATGCTACACATTTGCCCAGGTGTGGTGGCTCCTGCCTGTAACCCCAGTGCTTTGGGAGGCCGAGGCGGGTGGATCACCTGAGGTCAGGAGTTCGAGACCAGCCTAGCCAACATGGTGAAACCCCGTCTCTACTAAAAATGCAAAAAATTAGCTGGGTGTGGTGGCACACACTTATAATACCAGCTACTTGGGAGGCTGAGGCAGGAGAATCACTTGAACCCAAACCTAGGAGGTGGAGGTTGCAGTAAGCTGAGATCATGCCATTGTACTCCAGCCTGGGTGACAAGAGTGAAACTCCACCTCAAAAAAAAAAGGGGGGGGGGGCTACACATTTATTCTCTTATAGTTTTGTGAGTCAGAAGTCCAAAGTGAGTCCTCCTGGGCTAAAATCGAAGCATCTGCTGGGCTGGCTCCTTCTGGGGGCTGCAGGGAGACTCTGATCCCCACCTCCTCAGCTGCTAGAGGCCTCTGGCATCCACAGGTTGTATAATTCCAGTCTCTGTCTCTGCTGCCATACCTTGTCTTCTGTGTGACCTTCCTGTGTCCCTCTTATAAGGACTTTGTGACTGCACTGAGTCCGCCTGGATAGTCCAGGATGCTCTCCCCACTTCAAGACCCTTAACTTCAGCACATTCACAAACGCCCTATTTTTGTGGTAGGTGACATATTCACAGATTCTGGGGATTAGGAAGTGGACATCTTTCTTTGTAGAGGTGGGTGAGGTGCATTATTTGGCATTTTGTTCGTGGTTTAGAACAAAACCCATGCATCCCTCTCACCATTTGGGAATTTTTCGACCCCATCTGGGCTCACTCATGCGTCAGCAGCAGCTGCTGGGTCAGCTGAGGGCTGGCTGGTCGCAGACAGCCTCAGCTCAGACAGCTCATCTCTGCTCTTTCGGCCTCTCGCCCTCCAGCAGGCTGGGAGGGGCTTGTTTATGTGAAACCTGGACAAGGTTCTAAGAAACGAGGCAAAAGCACTCAAGGCATATTGAGGCACAGTCTCAGAATCAACGGAGTACCTCTTCTACGTCATTCCGTTGGCTGAAGCAAGACATGAGGTCAGCTCAGGTCCTAGTGGGCAGGAAGTGAGTGGAGCTGTCGAGTCATATTGCAAAGGTCAAGCAAGGTACAGGGAGTGGTGAAAGACTGCCATATACTATGGTAAACACCTAGCTGATGCAAAAGCTTTAATTCCTTGCATATTATCAAGTACCTGCCAGGGCACAGCTTACAAACAGGCAAACAGCCCCAGGAACCCAAACTACCAAAGACTGAGAAGCAGCCCCCTCCTTGTCCTGTCTGTAAGAACTCTCTGCTCCTGACCATCACCAGCTGGGTTCATTTTCAGACCACCGCTCTCTACACAGCAGGGACCGCTGTGTGCTGCTCTCTGTTCCTCTCCTCCTAAATAAACCTACCCCTCCGTCAAGGTCAAAGCTATTCTAACGTCGTGAAGCCTTGCCACTATTCCCCGCAAGGACGTCAGTCCGCTTCTCCATTCTACAGCACCCCGCTTTCCTGTTAGCTTCCATCCAAACCCAAGGCCACGTTTGCAGGGGCCTGGGCCAGCACAGCGCTGCGGAATCTGTGCGCTCCATCCCCAACAGCGACACCGTGTGGCAGGAAGAAGAAATGGTATTAAGGGTGGGGACAGGTGTAGGTCTGTCTTTCCCCATTGAGGTGTGAAGACTGACCCTCTTCTGTTTATAAGCCCCATGGCGGCTCAAGGAAGTCATGTTGTCCTTCCTGCCTTTAAAACATTAAGACGAACGAGGAAAATAAATTTTTAGTGGCTGAAAATAAACAGCAGGATTGCGTTTACGCTCCACTTGCTGGAGCAGGCCTCCCTGATACACACCTTACAGTTGCTTTCTCCAAAACACACCTTTTTTGTTAACTTCTTACTTTATTTTAATCTTAAAGAAAAATTGCAAAAATAATTCAAAGAGCTCCTCTTTACCTTTTTCTCAGACTCACCAGTTAATTACCGATTTCTCCGTTTGCAGTGAAAGCAAGAGAGAGAAAGGCAGACATTTCCCTGGCTGTTTGAGAGTTGAGTTGGAGAAATAGTCCCTAATTTACTGATGATCACTTCAGTGCAATTTCTAAAAAGGACAATTTCTTACACACATACCTATAGTATTATCATCAAAATCAGAATATTTTACATTGATGCAATACCGTTATCTAATCCACAGTACCTATTTAAATTTTATAAGTTGTCCCTATGGTGTATTTTATAGCAATATTTTTTCAGTCAGCATACATTTTTAAATCCTTAACGACTACATGCATACATTCAATTGACAGAATATTGTAATAAATTGATTAACAAGTTTATCTACACTTTTTACCTAGCAGGGCAGGTAAGCATAGACTCGATTGAGTAATGCAAAGTCCAGTGAAAGAGGTATGGATTTCCAGTGTCAATGCCAATTAATTGACCTACAATAAGTCCAACAGAGAAAGGTGAAACTGTCCTTTTAGTGCCAAACATTTCTGCAGGCCCAAAGTCCCCTCCTGAGTGTCTCCCAGGCAACAGAGCAGGAGTCCAGGTAAATTTCCAAAAGACAGTTTCAGAAAAACACACCTGGTCATGGCAACTACACATCACAAACAGACAGACATGAGGACAAGACAGACCGAGAGCATCGGCCTTCTATGCCACAGCGAAGCTTTGTTTTGATGCAAAAATAAGTTTCCTGCAATTTTCTGCCACTGTCAGGGGGAGGCTGATGGAGGTAGAAGTGAAGGAGGTG
Source organism: Aotus nancymaae (assembly GCF_030222135.1). NCBI lineage: Eukaryota > Metazoa > Chordata > Mammalia > Primates > Aotidae > Aotus > Aotus nancymaae. The sequence continues at coordinate 2,604,975 of NW_026988412.1, read as the reverse complement.
GCTGGGCTGCATTTCCAGGACACCTGGGGGTGGGAGAGTGTGTTTCCCTCGTGAGTCTAGGAAACATGTTGTCTCCAGATTTGCCACCTACAGCAAATCTTACTATTTGCATTATGAATATGAAGTCATTGTTCAAAAATTAAAAAATAAAATAAGTGGGGAGGGCTGTATTGGCCAGGAATGGTGCTAATGCCGGGTTCTATAACCTCTCCCACGACACTCCATGCACGGAGTGTCTCCACCAAGGGTTATGTGTGGAGAGAGCAGACTGAATTATACAGATTCGACGGGAAGCATCAGGCCCAGGTGTCCCTGTTGTCAAGACAACATCTTATTTTCATCATCTTGCACATTCTCTAGCAAAGACGTTATAATTAAAATCCCCGCGTAAGAAAAAACCGTATGTTAAATTCAGAGCACAGACTGTGACAAGCAGGGAAGTGAGTGTGGAGTCCTGTGGTCAAACTTTAAGAGGCTTAGGACAAAATTGTATTGTTTGTGGGCCTAAGCTTTGGGGAGCTTCAGAGCTGTGCTGAATTATAATCACTTATGAGACATACTGCATCTCCAGGGTCTGATGTATATTAGATGCTCAATAAATATTTTTGATTAGTTATAGAAAAGAAAAAATTAATACCTCGAGCCACATATTTCTGAAGTCTCCAATCAAAAATTTCTAATTTGTTTTAACATTTTATATTAATCCAAGAGAATTGGGTCTGCCCACCTGTTGGATTAGAAAAACCTTAATTTGATAATGAATAGAATAGGAATTCAATAGGAAAAGCACAGATGTGCACAATAACTTAGTTATATAGTTTCAGTGAGTTTGCATGCGTATTAATAAGCTTTCTCCAGAGAAACAGAACGAATAGGGTGTATATATTTATTGAAAGAGATTTATTACAGAGAATTGGCTCAGAGGAGTATGGAAACTGACAAGTCCAAATCTGCAAGGTAAGTCAGCAAACTAGAGAGCAGGAGAGCCAAAGGGCTAGTTTCAATCCTGAAACTGGCAAGCGGACCTCTAGGAAGAGCCAGTGTTTCAGTCTGAGGCCAAAGGCAGAAGAAAGCCAACATCCTAATTCAAAGACAGGAAGAAGGCACGCAGAAGACTGGTTCAAAGGCAGAAAGAACTATCTCTTACTTGCAGTAGGGCCAGTTTTTTTCCATTCAAACTTTCAACTGATTGGATGAGGCTCACCCACGTTGGGGAGGGTCATCTGCTTCACTCAGTCCACTGATTCAAACGTTACCCTCATCCAAAAAGCCCTCACAGAAACATCAAGAACCATTTTTGACCAAATATCTGGAACCCTATGGCCCAGTCAAGTTGATACATAAAATTAATCATCACAGAATAACAAAACTCTGTCATCAAAACCAACTACCAAGCATTTTACGAGCGACTTCCGTGTACCCAGCACACTTGTCATATACCCACAGAGTTAAGCAGACACATAATAGAGATATCGTTAATATAAGCTGCTTACAACCTAAGTGTGAAAGGTAGTATTTAGATGGCATGTCATGATTCAATTTAGGGCTAAATCATCAGTGGCTTTAAATCAGATCCCATGCAGTAAGTTGCTAATTATGGGACACGTCAATAAACTTCCAGAGCCTTCATGATGTAAAAAAGTACCACAGACATGTGTTACCAGAAGAGGTTTCTTGAGGGAGGTAGAACTTAACATCGATCTTGGGAACAAATTTAGCAGGTGACTCAGTTGAGCTCCTCCAGGAGCCAACTCTAGATTAAGAACCAAGTGCACGTTCATTTGAAGGGTGAGCCTGGGAGACATGGGTAGGGGAGTGGAGAACTGATTCACATAAGAGAAGGCGGCAGATAAAGGACATTTTATGAAGCAAGATACTGCTGTGGGCAACTGGAGTGTAATCCTGATGGGAACCTCTGGGAGACAGTGGAGAACGCACATCTTGCTCGTTGCCATGAGGGATGAGGAAGCCGGGGTATGGATACACCCACTCTCTTGAGCCACTGGGAGTCAATTAACATGTTCCTGGGGGCATTAACTACCTGGCACTTCCAGACTGCCCGTGGGCAGCAAAGTGTCTCAGGTGGCTAGAGAAAGTTCTCAGACAAAGAAATGTCCATACAGGCAGTTGGGAGGTTTTTATGCACTGACGTGTTAATGATGAGACAATATGGAAGAACAGCAACAGATTCTTCTACGGTGATATGCGCTGTATTAGGTCCAAGTAACTTTGCATCCTGAAGTTCACTTACATTGTATCATATGTCGTAAGTTGCTAATGGTGAGTCAACTGAAAGTACACAAAAAGCAGAGTAAAAAAGCAGTAAGGACCGAATCTATCAGAAAGCACCGTGTAAGAGGCGAATACAAAGCTAATCTTAGGAGAAAATTCAAATAGACTAAAATTGCTCATCAACTAAGGTCTCAGGCACTGTTTATTACCTTGGTTAGGGCCCAGGGTCTTCTGTGCCAGTTAGCGGAGAATTGCACCGGCTGGAACAACGGAGGAGCAAGGCTTTGCCAAATCTGTCAGTGATATGGGCCTAATGTGCCCCCCCAAATTTCGTTATGTGACAATATTAAGAGGAGTCTTTGAGAGATGACTATAGCATGAGGTTGGAGCCCTTGTGAATGGGATTAGTGTCCTTAAGAGTGAGGTTGAAGGACTGCCCTTGTCCCTTTGCCCTTCTACCTCCAACCATGTAAAGACGAAGCAAAAAGGCACCATCTTGGAGGCAGAGAGCGGCCCTCGCCAGGCACAGAATCTGCCTACACCCTCAACCTGGACTTCCCTGCCTCCGGAGCTGTGAGGAAAAAAAATTCTATTGTTTATAAATCCTCCAGTCTAAAGCATTTTTTTTATATCAGCAGAAATAGACTAAGAGAACCAGTCTCCCCACAAGAGTAGAATGTGGCATTTCTGCCTTTGTGGCCCCTCTGAGCATCCTCCAGCTGTCTCCATAAAGCCTGACCTTGCAAAACAGAAGGTCCAAGAACTTCAGGGCCACCAGCTCAGAAAGTTATTTCAGAATGCCAGGCAAAAGAGGACCACATTCTAAAGCCTCGACCATGCCAGGTCTTCGTGGGGAAGCAGCTCACACACAACGCCCCCCGGGAATGAGAAAATAACTCTGGCAGCCACTTACCTAGATCCCTCCTAGAGAATCCCGGCTCTGTCCAAAAAGGGATGAGCAGGGATGAGGATTCAAAATTTTGTTCTCACATATAAAAAAGGAAGCTGGGAGCTCTCTGTCATTATTACTCCTATTCTTATGGTTGTTATTTCCATGACAATGGGGCCTGTGCCGGGCACTGCAAGTTTTCTCATTTTCTCCCTGCAATGTCATCTCATTTGTTCCTTAAAACAACCCCTGTGAGGCGGGTGGTGTCAATGGGCACTCAACAGACAAGGGAACTGCAGCCTGGAGAGCTCATGCCCCCGACTCACATACCCAGCCGTAGTAGCAGTTCTGGAATTCCAGCCCCTCACTGTCAATCAAAAAGCCCCCCGCCGACCCCACCAGTAGTCCTGCCATTGCCTCAATGACTCCACTCACCTGAGACACTGCCTAGAACTGGGGAGAAAATTCTCCCAGATTCATTTGTCCAAATGAATGTGGATAAGAAAAGTGATCTGAGGAGGCAAGTCTGCAAGGCGTCCACACGTAACTAGTTCTAGGAGTTGATGACTTTCATTCCATCCTCCATCCCAGGAGCCAAGTGCCTGAGGCATCAGCACCTCCTGCAGCAAGGCGGGTTCTCCCTAAGGCTGGTTGGGACAAAACCCAACGTTCTGTTTCAGTTCATTATATTTCAGTAGCAATCCTTATTTATCCCGAAATAAGATTTGGAGGTGTTTATTGTAAGGCAGCAGCTGCGTGTGTGAAACCAGGAGCTATGTGAAGGCACATCGGGAGTGATGCCTACCCATGTGGGTGGCCTGGGGCAGGGATCTGGCGAGCCTGGGTCAGCACGGCCCGGTCAGAGCTGCCTGGAGGAGGCCTTGTTTTTAAGCCCATATAAATCAGGCATTCCCCCTCCTGAGGTGCAAGGCTTCTAGCTCTTCTTGTCATTTTTTCTTTCTTTCTGATGCATCGCCAAGAGCCTCCTAGTATCTAGGCAGCAGATCACAGAAGATCATTCCTTTACCACACCATAAGGCCATCCCCTCCTGCACTCTGAATTTACTAAAAGAAGAAACAAACAAATGTCCCAAAGTGGGTGCAAATTAAATATTTATGAAGCAAATCCCACGTTATCAATGAAATTTCAAGTCATGTAGTGGTGCTTTGACTTAAGGTCTTATTCTAATTCATGGGGCACAGGTCCTCACACACCTGTTTCCTCTCACCTGTCCTCTGGAAATTACTGTCTCTCCTACTTGTTCTTTGTACCCACCTCATCCTTCCAACGGTTTATGATAATTGGCAGTTTAAAAAATACAGCAAAATTGTGAAAGACACAAAAATAAAATCAAGTGATTTTTCCCAGCATACACACACCCACCCACACACCTACCCCATCCTCCCCCACACAAGAATAGGCACTCTGAACAATGGAAAATGAAAACACAGTTGTGGTGCTATTAAAAACTTTTAATTGCTCTATTAATTAGTTAATATTGTTACTGGCAGCAAATGCACATGGGTCTGCAGCAACCTCAATCCTTGCCTCCTCAGAAGAAAAAAGTTGACTGAGGGGCATAAGGCAGAAAAAGAGACTAAGACGAGTTTCTCAGAGGGAATGGAAGCTTGGTAAAAAGCTTCAGGCAGGAATGAAAAGAAAGTGAAATACACTTGAAGGAGGGCTGAGTGAGCACATCGGAGGTAAAGTGCCCCAACTGACCTTGGACTTGGAGTTTTACAGGCTGGCCCACTTTCAGTGTCCTGCATCCCGTTTCTTTAGACCCTCCCCTTAGGGAGGGCGGCCTGCATGCACGGTGGCTGGCTGGCACTTAGGTGGTGAGCGTGTGCAGTGTTTTCTGGATTTGTACAAATGCTCACATGAGGCATTCTTCCCTTTTCTGGTGGAATGCCCCCAGGAAAGTCATATATGAGTTAAACTCTGCCATTTTGCCTCTTTTTAAAAATTTTACTGTAAGTTCCAGGATACATGTGCAGAACGTGCAGGTTTGTTCCATAGGTATATGTGTGCCATGGTGGTTTGCTGCATCTGTGGACCTGTCCTGTAAGTTCCCTCCCCTCTCGCCCCCACCCCCCAACAGGCCCTGGTGTGTGATGTTCCCCTGTCTGTCTCCATGTGTTCTCATTGTTCAACTCCCACTTGTGAGTGAGAACATGTGCTGTTTGGTTTTCTGTTCCTGTGTCAGTTTGCTGAGGATGATGGCTTCCAACTTCATCCATGTCCCTGCAAAGGCATGATCTCATTCTTTTTTATGGCTGCATAGTATTCCATGGTATATAAGTACCACATTTTCTTTATCTGGTCTATCACTGATGGGCATTTGGGTTGGTTCCATGACTATGCTATTGTAAATAGTGCTGCAATAAACATACGTGTGCATGTGTCTTCACAGTAGAATGATTTATATTCCCTTGGGTATATGCCCAGTAACAGGATTGCTGGGTCAAATGGTATTTCTGGTTCTAGCTCCTTGAGGAATTACCATATTGTCTTCCACAATGGTCGAACTAATTTACATTCCCACCAACAGCCTAAAAGCATCCCTATTTCTCCACAGTCTCACCAGCATCTATTATTTCTGGACTTTTTAATAATCGCCATTCTGACTGGCATGAGGTCGTATCTTACTGTGATTTTGATTTGCATTTCTCTAACGATCAGCAATGCTGAGCTTTTTTTCACATGATTGTTGGCCACATAAATGTCTTCTTTTGAGAAGTGTCTCTTCATAACCCACTTTTTGATGGGGTTGTTTGTTTTTTTCTTGTAAATTTGTTTAAGCTCCTTGTAAATTCTGGATATTAGCCCTTTGTCGGATGGGTAGATTGCAAAAATTTTCTCCCATTCTGTAGGTTGCCTGTTCATTCCAATGGCTTCTTTTGCTGTGCAGAAGCTCCTTAGTTTAATTAGATCCCATTTGTCAATTTTGGCTTTTGTTGCAATTGCTTTCGGTGTTTTCATCATGAGGTCTTTGATCATCCCTATATCCTGAATGGCATTGCCTAGGTTTTTTCCTAGGGTTTTTATGATTTTGGGTTTTACTAGGTTTTTTCCTAGGGTTTTTATGATTTTGGGTTTTACTTTAAATATTTAATCCATTTTGAGTTACTTTTTGTATAAGGCATAAGGAAGGGGTCCGGTTTCAGTTTTCTGCATATGGCTAGCCAGTTTTCCCAGCACCATTTATTGAATAGGAGATCCTTTCTCCATTGCTTGTTTTTGTCTGTTTTGTCAAAGATCAGATTTTTGCAGATGTGTGGTGTTATTTCTGAGGTCTTTGTTCTGTTCTATTGGTCTATATGTCTGTTTTGGTGCCACTACCATGCTGTTTTGGTGCCACTACCATGCTGTTTTGGTTACTGTTGCCTTGTAGTATAGTTTGAAGTCAGGTAATATGATGCCTCCAGCTTTGTTCTTTTTGCTTAGGATTGTCTTGGCTATATAGGGTCTTCTTTGATTCCATATGAAATGTAGAGTAGTTTTTTTCTAATTCTGTGAAGAATGTCAATGGCAATTTGATGGGAATAGCATTTGAATCTATACATTACTTTGGGCAGTATGGTCATTGTAAGGCCAGTTGCCTCACCGGGAGCTCGGACGCACACACCCCTGCCACCTCTTTTTCAAAAGCTCGGACAAGCCCGGACGAGCTCGGGCAAGCTCAGACATACTCAGACTTATTCCCTTCTCCCATGCTCGCACAGCCTGACTCTCCCTTAAACAGCCCAATATGCAAACAAGATGCTGTAACCATAGCCTCTTGTTAACCAATAGCGGTCAAACCCTATTGACCAATAGCAGCTGAGTCTTAACAACCAATAGCAGCTGAATAATTCCAACCAACAACAAGCCAAGTTCTAGGTAAAGGCTTGTAACTTACCCAATAGCAGTCTTGCTCTCCCACAACCAATCAAGCTGTTTCACTCCCTATAAAAACCCATGTTGAAGCGGAGTCTGTGCGACTTCTCCGGCCCCTCCTGTCGGACCGCAGAACCTCGTCTGGGAGCTTGAATAAATTCCTTCACATTGGATTTTGTCGTGCTGGCCTCAGTTTCTTCTCTTTAAGCTCAGCGAGAACAGACCTTACAGTCATTTTCACAATATTGATTCTTCCTACCCAAGAAGAGAGAATGTTTTTCCATTTGTTTGTGTCTTATTTTCTTGAGCAGTGGTTTGCAATTCTCCTTAAAGAGGTCCTTCACATTCCTTGTTAGCTGTATTCCTAGGTATTTTTTTTTAATCCTAGGTATTTTATTCTCTTTGTATCAATTGTGAATGGGAGTTCATTGATGACTTGGCTCTCTGTTTGTCTATTATTGGTGTATAGGAATACTTGTAATTTTTGCACATTGATTTTGTATCCTGAGACTTTGATGAAGTTGCTTGTCAGCTTAAGGAGTTTGGGGACTGAGATTATGGGATTTTCTGAATATAGAATCATGTTGTCTGTAAACAGAGACAATTTGACTTCCTCTCTTCCTATCTGAATACTCTTTATTTCTTTCTCTTGCCTAATTGCACTGGCCAGAACTTCCAATACTGTGTTGAATAGGAGTGGTGAGACAGGGCATCCTTGTCGTGTATTGGCTTTCAAAGGGAATGCTTCTAGCTTTTGCCCATTCAATATGATATTGAATGTGGGTTTGTTATAAATAGCTCTTATTATTTTGAGATATATTCCACTAGTACCTAGTTTATGGAGAGTTTTTAACATGAAGGGATGCAAAATTTTATCAAAGACCTTTTCTGCATTTATTGAGATAATCATGTGGTTTTTGTCTTTGATTCTTTTATGTGATTGATTACATTTATTGATTTGCATATTTTGAACCAGCCTTGAATCCCACGGATGAAGCCAACTTGATCGTGGTGGATAAGTTTTTTGATGTGTTTGCCAGTATTTTATTGAGGATTTTCACATGGATGCTTATAAGGGATATTGGCCTGAAGTTTCCTTTTTTGTTGTGTCTCTTCCCAGTTTTGATATCAGGATGATGCTGGCTTCATAAAACAAGTTAGGGAGAAGTCCTTCCTTTTCAATTGTTTGAAGTAGTTTCAGAAGGAATGGTACCAACTCCTATTTGTATTTCTGATAGAATTCAGCTGTGAATCTGTCTAGTCCTGGGCATTTTTTGGTTGGCAGGCTACCAATTACTGCCTCAATTTCAGAGCTCGTCATTGGTCTTTTCAGGGATTTGACTTCTTCTGGTTTAGTCTTGGTAGGGTGTATGTATCCAGGAATTTATCCATTTCTTCTGAATTTTCTAGTTTATTTGTGTAGATGTGTTTACAGTAGACTCTGATAGTAGTTTGCATTTCTGTGGGGTCGGTGGTGATATCCCTTTTGTCATTTTTTATTGTGTCTATTTTGATTCTTCTCTCTCTTCTTATTAGCCTAGCTAGCAGTCTATTTTGTTTTTGTTTTTGTTTTTCAAAAAATCAGCTCCTAAATTTGTTGATTTTTGGAGGGTTTTTTTTGTGTCTCTATCCCCTTCAATTCTTCTCTGAACTTAGTTATTTCTTGCCTTCTTCTAGCTTTTGGATTAGTTTGCTCTTGCCTCTCTCTTTTAATCATGATGTTGGGGTGTTGATTTGAGATCTTTCTAGCTTTCTGATGTGGGTGTTTAGTGCTATAAATTTCCCTCTTAACGCTGCTTTAGCTATGTCCCAGAGATTCTGGTACTTGTCTCTTTGTTCTCATTGATTTCAAAGAACTTCTTGATTTCTGCTTTAATTTCATTATTTACCCAGGAGTCATTTGGGACCAGGTTATTTAATTTCCATAAAATTCCGTGGTTTTGAGTGACTTTCTTAATCCTGAGTTCTAATTTGATTGCACTGTCATCTGAGAGACTGTTTGTTATGATTTCAGTTATTTTGCATTTGTTGAGGAGTGTTTTACTTCCAATTATGTGGTCGAGTTTAGGATAAGTGCTATGTGGCACTGAGAACCATATATATTCTGTTGGTTTGGGGTGGAGAGGTCTGTAGATGTCTGTTAGATCTGCTTGATCCAGAGTGCTAAGTTCAAATCCTGAATATCCTTGTTAATTTTTTGTCTTGTTGATCTAATATTAGCAGTGGGGTGTTAAAGCCTCCCACTATTATTGTGTGGGAGTCTAGGTCTCTTTGTAGGCCTCTAAGAATTGTTTTATGAAGCTGGGTGCTCCTGTATTGTGTGCATATATATATTTAGAATAGTTAGCTTTTCTTGTTGAATTGTTCACTTTACTATTATGTAATACCCTTTTTTGTCTTTTTTGATCTTTGTTGGTTTAAAGTCCGTTTTGTCAGAGACTGGGATTGCAAACCTTTTTTTTTTTTCACTTTGCTTCTTAATGTGCATGTCTGAGCCCACTCGCCCAGTTTCTAAGACCTTATTAGGAAGCTGCCAATCACAATTATAGGTGTTTTATCTATTGAGAAAATGCCTTTCCCTGGCTCTGGCTGCTACCAATTAATATTTTAGAGAGTGTGTGTTACAACCTTCTGACCATCACCTGATGGTCACCTGACATTCCTGGTGGGGAAGTGGAAGCCTTCTCCTGACCTGTTTGTGTTTGACGAGGTATCCACTGTAACAATGTCATATGTTCAATTCTGTTTCTGTTTTGTTTTGGTTTGTTTTTTTGTTTTTTTGAGATGGAGTTTCACTTTGTCGCCCAGGCTGGAGTGCAAACGGCACCATCTCGGCTCACTGCAACCTCCGTCTCCCGGGTTCAAGCGATTCTCCTGCCTCAGCTGCCCCAGTAGCTGGGGTTACAGGCACCTGCCATTATGCCTAGCTAATTTTTGTATTTTTGTAGAGACAGGGTTTCACCATGTTGGCCAGGCTGGTCTTGAACTCCTGACCTCAGGTCATCCACTCACCTTGGCCTTCCAAAGTGTTGGGATTACAGGTGTGAGTCACCACACCTGACCATATATTCAGTTCTTAGGAGGAAAAAATCCAACAAATTCTACACTAACAAGTGTTGAAGATGTGGTAGGAAATTGTGAATTCGTATACACTACTGATGAGACATCTTTGAAGAGCTAGCTGGTAATATCAGCTAGCTTCAAAGGTTGAAAACAGCTTATCCCATGACTCAGCAAATTTTATTTTAAAAAATATCTAGGTATTGATCTCTGAAATACATGCATAATAAGATATGTACATGGTGTTTTGTTTTTTTTTTTAAGCACTGTTTGCAACAAGTAAAAACTGAAATGACCTAAATCTCCACTAATAGCAAGTGATCCACCCATCTTGGGCTCCCAAAATGCTGGGATTATAGACATGAGCCACCATGTCCGGCCAACAAGCATCTCTTGAGGTACAAATTATTGGAGGGTTTGCAGCACTTGCACACTCATGTACATGAGGTCCCCGCACTGGCTCTTTCCATCAACCAGATGGATCCACCGGTGGGAGGAAGCAGATGATAGAAGTGGGGTCCATGAGGCACTGCTCAGAGGACCAGCAGGACAGGATGTTGACAGGACGTCCGAGGGAAGCAAAAGGGCTGTTGGAGGAGGAGGAGAGGCAGAGCCCAGGCAGCCTGAGCCCCCTGCCTGGGCAGTCCTGGGACATTGCCCTCCACAGAGGTGGGGGAGAACTGACACACTTCACTGCCCTCACAGGGCAGCTCATGTCACCAGGGCACCCTGCCACTGCAGGGACACTCCTCAATTCACCACCCAGCAAAGGACCCTTGGAATTTTTCTTAACTCTGAAGCTTTAGTGAAAATAGTGAGGAAAATATCTAAAAATAAAATGATGATGATGAATTAAAGATGTATGTGGCCATTATGCTTGTCAGAAAGAGTTCAGTGTGTTAAGCTTTGTCCCCAACATTCCTTAGAAGCCACAAGGTAAACATTTGCACCTTGCTGGAGAGGACAGAGAGGAGCTTTGGTTCCCATCAGGCCAGCAGCCCTAGGATTTGCTGGCCTCATTCCGTGGTGCTTGCTCACACGTGCTCCCTCCCCAGCATCTCCTCTTCAGCACCCTCCTTCCCCAGTGTCCGTACATTCTTCTACATCTGGCTGTGGACCGAAATGTCTGAGGAATCACAGAAGGACCCTGATAGCAAAACAGACACAGGGGCCAGCCCGCACTCTTCTTGACCCTTGGGCTTGACATAATATCTTTGCTGGGCGGTTCACAGTCTGAACCAGATGAGCAAACTTCTTGTGTGAAGAGCAGACAGCAAACATTTCAGGCTGTGGGGGCCATTCAGACTCTGCTGCAACTGGTTAACTTGATGTGGTAGCTTCAAAGCCGCCATAGGCAATATATAAGTAAATTGTGTCACTGTGTTCCAGTAAAACTTTATTACATACGCTGAACATTGAATTTCAGATAATTTTGGGGTGTTATGCAATATTAATTTTCCCAGCTGTTTAAAAATGTAACATCCATGGGTCATACAAAAACAAGTGGCTAGGCAGATTTGTCCCAAGGGTCATAATTTGCCAAGCGCTGACATAAATACCTACATAATTATTGGAGCCAAAATCACAGATGCCACCCAAGACCCACGTGCTCAGATGAAAGCAGCTCTGTGAAGAACTGGGGGGAAAGCAGAACCTAAAGAAATGTTGACTTTTCCCTTAAAAACCATCTACCCCTCCGTGCTCAGGCTAACGAGCTCACTCTCCACCAGCTTCTGCAACTGAAGCTGAAACGTCCAGATTCCAACCGCAGCAACGGCTAATGCCCAGGACGCTTCCCAGCACCTGCACCCAGCGCCTCGTTTGATCATTCCTGCAACTGATTAGGTAGATACAGGGGAGGAAACTGGAGAACAGACAGGATGAGGACCTTACCCAAGACTTCAGATAGTACGTGGCAGAATCAGCATTTTGGACACAATCAGTCTAGTCCTTGCTGTCCCCACTGCGACATCTTTGTGAAAATTGTGAACAAATGCGAACCTGGAAGAGCCAGCCTTCCAGATGAATCCCATGTGGGTCACTGTCCCTATATTTAAAATATAACCATGTGGCTATTTGCGGACTAGAGGTCACACAGGTGCTCACACAAGCACTCTGAAAACCAGCACCGTTTTAGATTTGGGACTTTCAGAGCTCGCTTGAACCAACCAATGAGAGCTCATCTACCTTTGCAATCGAAGCTTAGCTGACCAATCAGGGCTCAGCTGTATCAATGAATCAGAACTCAGCTGCGTTGACTAATCAGAAGTAACCAAGTTTGAATCCTTTATGTGCATCACCCGACCTGATTGGGACCCTGTGTGGGACCTTTGCTACAAAACCCAACCCCTCTCTTTGGCCCCAGGAAGATATCTTTCTTTCACACCAAAGGCCCCAGTTTGCAAACTATTCACTGGGATAAAGTCCCTCACCCCAATTTTGTTTTTCAGAGAACTTTTTCTCACAGAACAAAGCACAGCCGGCCCACAGCGGAGCTGCAGGAGGCCCGGGGAACCCACGGCTGAGGGCCCTGTCCCCACGATTCCGACAGAACCAGGCAGATCTGCGTGGCCGGCAAACAGAAACTCAGGGCCCCAGGCTCTGTCTTGAGCCACGGCGATCGTCTTTCTCCAAGATGCATTTCCAGGAAGTTGGAATTCTGATGTTTCTGAGCCTTTATTTTGCTGAGCTTGGCATTGACTACTTAGACGCTGAGTCACTGTTTACTGCTTTCAAAAATAAGACAAGCTCACGGACTTGCTTGGGATGAAGCTAGAAACGTGTGGCCCCATCAGGACTGGCGCCCAGGGCCCAGGTCACCCTGTGCACAGAGCCGGCACCTTAAGGAGACAGAGTGGCTCCGGCACCCTGGGCCACCAGGAGGGCCCGAGAGTGGGAGAGGGTTCAGGGAGGGCGTCTGTGATGGGAGGAGCGGGCCTGGGAGGAAGGAGGACAGACGGGGGTCTCAGGGCAGTGTGTGCCTTCTGCCAGTCACCAGGACGGACTCGAGGTCACCCTCCACACCTTCCTCGCCCTTCACGCCTTCCTCGCTCTCACCTCCCACACCCAAGGGAGCTGCCAAGGTCACTCCTAAATATGTCCCAAGTCCACCCCATGCCCCTCCCCTCAGCCGTGGTCCCAGTCCAGACCACGATTCGGCCCAGACCCTGCATGTCCCCTCCCATCTCAAGCTCCACCTGGGGACCAGAGGGATCTTAAAATACGGATGGGACAGTGACACCTCTCCTTAAAAGCTCAGGAAAGATGGAAATGTCTGCATCCTTTCTCAAGGCTTTTGCAGTTCCCCATCCCGCAGGGACCCCTTCCAGACCCTGGTCTCCTCCCTCAGGAAAGCTCCTGGGTCCCCTTATCATCAGTCTGTTTACGACCTCTCCATCCCCCTCTGGCCTTCACCTCTCCCTCTTACCGGTCAGAGTGGGGCCTCAATGAGGCACCTGCTTTGTTCCTCCTCCCAGTCCTGGTGGCTCCTGGCCACCTCCACAGCAGAGCCTGCTTCTTCATGCCTGACAGCTTTCCCCAGAGGAGCAGATCTGCGCGCACACGTGGGTGCACACAAGCAACAGGACAGGAGCACCCGGAACCCAGACTGCCTGGCAGCAGCCCTCACCCAGAGACTCTGCCAGTGCATGCAGTGGGCTCCCTCACCCCGGGAGGAACAGTGCTGGTGTGTGTGTGTGTCTCTGTGTGTATATATATGTGTGTCTGTGTGTCTGTCTCTGTGTGTCTCTGTGTGTCTGTGTTTATATGTGTGTCTGTGTGTTGTATATGTGTGTGTCTGTGTGCGCATCTGTGTGTCTGTGTCTCTCTCGGTGTATCTGTGTGTGTGTCTGTCTCTGTGTGTGTCTATATATGTGTGTCTGTGTGTGTATATGTGTGCCTCTGTGTGTCTGTGTCTGTATGAGTGTGTCTGTGTATGTGTGTCTGTGTGTGTGTCTGCGTGTGTCTGTGTGTGTGTGTCTATGTGTGTCTGTGTGTGTCTGTGTCTGTATGTGTGTCTGTGTCTCTGGGTATATCTGTGTGTGTGTCTGTGTGTGTCTGTGTCTCTGGGTGTATCTGTGTGTGTGTGTATGTCTGTGTCTGTGTATGTGTGTCTGTGCCTGTATGTGTGTGTCTGTGTGTATCTGTGTCTGTGTCTGTATGTGTGTGTGTCTGTGTCTGTGTGTCTGTGTCTCTGGGTGTATCTGTGTGAGTGTGTCTGTGTATGTGTGTCTGTGTGTGTGTCTGTGTGTGTGTGTCTGTGTATGTGTGTGTGTCTGTGTATGTGTGTCTGTGTCCCTGGGTGTATCTGTGTGTGTGTATATGTCTGTGTATGTGTGTCTGTGTGTGTCTGTGTCTGTATGTGTGTGTGTCTGTGTATGTGTGTGTCTCTGGGTGTATCACTGTGTGTGTGTATGTCTGTGTATGTGTGTCTGTGTGTGTCTGTGTCTGTATGTGTGTGTGTCTATGTGTGTCTGTGTGTGTGCACTCACACTGATCTCAAGGGTTCCTCCCAGGACGGAGCTGGAGCTGTCCACAGCGGTCCCTGCTGGAGAGCGCACCTTGATTCTCTGCCTCTGCTCCCCTGCCTCATTTCCCTATTCTCTTACACTTCCTGGAATCGCCTCTCCGATAAACCATTTCACACTGATCTGAACTCAGATTCTAGGAATACACATGCACCTTGGCGTCTAGCTCAGCAGCTGGCACAGAGGGAGGGAGGGATAATAACTCTGGCACAATAAGTCTGAATAATAACAGCTGGCACAATAACGCAATAGACAAGACTATCGAGTTATTGCCCGAACACCAGCCTCTGGTCACTGCTGGTGTGAGGCGGTCAGCATCCTTCTTGCCCACTGGGCTCTCAGCCATCAGTCTTGGGTCCTGGGGAGACTCGGCCAAGTCCTGTTCTCTGGGGCTCTCTCTCTTCTGCCCTACACTTTTGAGTGTCCTCTCCCCACATCCCCTCTTTTATCCTGACCCACTACCCTGGTTATAAATAAAATAAACAGACTGCAACAGTTTGCTATCACACTGTTCAGCCATGACATGCCTTGTTCAGCCACTGCCTTGTCTTGAAGGAATCCTAGTATTACTACTTGAATCCTAATCGCTTTTAAATTAAACAAATTGAGGTTAATAGAATTTGTACAACAGTTATATCAAAAGGAAAGTCTACAATAATTACTATAAAAACAGCCCAGCTCGGTCAGGTTTGCGTGTGTGATCACTCCAGCAGCATGCCCATCCTCAGATATAGTCCCATTCTACAGATTAGGAGGCAGAGGCCTAGTGAGGATGGGCACTTGCCTGGATCCCTTGCAAATGTTTGGCCGGTGTCCCTAACCATCACGCTCTTATGTCTCTTGTTTCCTGGGTCACTTCTCACTATGAATTGGGGGATGTAAATATTTCTGTAAATTGGATGTCACTATCTGAAAGGTTTCTGTGGGAAGGAAAGTTATGCCTAGCGTGTCCACTGCTTACACACAGAAGAGGTAGGGTACTAGAGGAGGGTGCAGAGTCTCTCTGTGAAACAAAATTACCCACCTGTTATCCAGAGCAACTGAAGTGCAGACTCACCCAGTGACTAAGCAACCAGTGTGAGTGGAGCTGGAAGGGCAACCCCACCCCTGTGGTCTCTTGAGGCAGGGACCCACTCTTCATCAAGATTACAGAAATGACCCATCCTTTAACTTGTTATTCACTGCTCATACACTGA
Organism: Aotus nancymaae; assembly: GCF_030222135.1. Classification (NCBI taxonomy): domain Eukaryota; kingdom Metazoa; phylum Chordata; class Mammalia; order Primates; family Aotidae; genus Aotus; species Aotus nancymaae. The sequence goes on along the minus strand of NW_026988412.1, from coordinate 2,589,192 downwards.
ACGTGCTGCCTTCTTCAGCTCTCCCCCACCCCACTCTCACCCTTTCTTTCTAGAACCTCCACTTTTGGGAAATTTTGGCTGCTGTTTGTAAAATTAGTTCCCAGGTCAAGACATTACATTTGTTCTGGAATTTTTGGGCTCCACCTTTTGGCAAAGGACCATGGAAGTGGCCTTTGGCCCACCCAGCCCCGTGTTTTTCAGCGGGATGTGCTGACGCTGCGGCCGCACTCTGGGGCTGGCAGTGGCCGAGTGTCCATCAGCAGCACTTAGCATGGTTGGCTACACCTCCAGGGCCCGTGCATGCCTTTAATTCAGCCACAGTATCTTCTGAGTTTCCCTAATACTTGTGCGAAAAATGTTCTGTCTATAGTTTTTATACCTAGAGGTTTTCTTTCCTTAGCTGCTGAAGCCACGGAGATTTTCACAGATGGCCAGCACTTCTCACGGCCATGGTGCCCAGTGACCTGTTTAACAGGGATATCAGTTCCTGTTCCAGCTCAGATGCTTAGAATGTGGTTCTGGTTTCCAGTAAATTTTGATCCTGGAAACAAAAGCAGATGTATTATCCTAGCACCAATATTTCTAATTCAGCCTGTCTACATAAAAGCCCCAGAGGACTCAAGGTGTCAAGCTGTTTTCTGAAACCATAATACTTGTCATATTTTAAGTTCAAGACCCAGAAAAGAATACTGATGCTTCAATGGTGGTTTCTGATCTCCAGGAAGGCTGGGGTCAGAAAGGCCTGTGCTTCCTCCAGCCTCGACCAGCTAGGCAAGGAGCTGGGTCCTGAGCCTCGGTTTCCTGCCTCACAGGGAGGATGAAATGGGCACTGTTAACACATTTGGGTTTTGCTGTCTTTAACAGACTCCTCAGAGCCACGTGGAAAGTTTCAATGGACATTAAGGGGAGTCCCCATTACACACAGACTCTTGTCCCCCACCCAGGCCCCCTGTGAAGGAAGGAGGGGGATGGCCCAATCCCAGAAGAAGTATGGGACAGGGATGCTGAGTCAGGGTATGGGCAGGACCCCACAAGCTCCCTTTTTTCAAGCCCAGTCCTTGCCTTTCCCTTGTGGAGCGGGCTGAGCCTAGAACACGTTGCACCCAAGGTCATGGTATTCTCCAATCAACCCAGGTCATTAGGGCAATCCCTGGGTGATAATGATGCCTTTTAAAACATATATTATAGAAATGTTTATGTTTGTGTAGGAAAATTAGAATACCAAGAGAAGCAACGCCAAGAAATGCTGAAAATACCAATTATCCCGCTTCACTGTGATCCTACTTTACACCACTCATGTTTTGACATTTTTCTTTCCAGTATGCATTTTATATATATGATATATGCACATACAAAATTATTTTTATAAAAATGAGTTCATCTTGCAATCTTTCCATTGGTTTTTTGGAGCCCCCGCATACATTGCAAAAGATTCAAACAACATAAAGATGATCAGAGCCCCTTCCCCATCAGCCCTCACACTCATGCACCCCCTTTGGCTGCTGCTGTTTCCCGCCCCAGTAAACAACGCTGCTGTGAACATCTTCCCAGGGTCCCAGCTCACTCCCCTTTCTCTGGATCGGACACAGAGAAGTGGAACTGCTGAGTCAAAGCATGGGCATACTCTTTATTTTGATAAATACACCAGATTGTTCTCAAAATAGCTGTACTGATGTGTTCTGAAATTGGAACAGCTGTTTTCCCACACCTGTTAACATTTGAAATCGTTACATACTTTACTGCTTGCCAGCCTGATAGGTGAAAAGTATTATGGCTGTTTCAGTTTGAACTTCCCTGAATACTGCTGGTGTTTACTTTGGCCGGAGGATCTCCGCTGCTGTGAATAACCTGCTCACATCCTTGCCCCTATGTACTGAGTCTTCTAAAGTGATTCTAGAACTTCTTTCTATAGACTGGCACTAAATCTTTGTATATTTTTTCTCCCAGTTTTTTATATGTCTTTTAATTTTGTTTGTAGTATCTTTTTTTTTTTTATTTATTTTTTTTTTTATTGCATTTTAGGTTTTGGGGTACATGTGAAAAACATGCAAAGTTGTTGCATAGGTGCATTCATGGCAGTGTGATTTGCTGCCTCCCTCCCCCTCACCCATATCTGGCATTTCTCCCCATGCTATCCCTCCCCAACTCCCCCCCCGCTGTCCCCCCCACTCCCCCACAACAGACCCCCGTGTATAGTGCTCCCCTCCCTGTGTCCATGTGTTCTCCTTGTTCAACACCCTCCTATGAGTGAGAACATGTGGTGTTTGGTTTTGTGTTCTTGTGTCAGTTTGCTGAGAATGATGGTTTCCAGGTTCATCCATGTCCCTACAAAGGACGCGAACTCCTCATTTTTAATGGCTGCATAATATTCCATGGTGTATATAAATATTTTTATGTAACCAAAACCTTCACTTTTCCTTATCAAGTTTTGTGGGTTTTCTGTTTTTTAAAAATGTGTCCATGTAAATAATAAACAAAAAGAGGTTTTCTAAAAGAAAAGATACCTATTTGGGAAGAAAGCATTGCAATAGAAATAGATACTCCATAGTAAATTATGTTGTATTCAGAGGTAATGGAAGACAAAGCTTTTTAAGGGGAAAAAAAAGACTTTCACAAATGTCATATGCATACAAACTGCAGTTTTAATGGTGTTTTGTTTTGTTTTTGTTTTTTTTTTTTTGAACAGAGTCTCACTCTGTAACCCAAGCTGGAGTGCACTGGTGCGATCTCGGCTTACTGCAACCTTTGCCTCTGGGGCTTAAGCAATTCACCTGCCTCAGCCTCCCAAGTAGCTGGGACTAGAGGTGTGCACCACACACCCAGTTAATTTTTTTGTATTTTTAGTAGAGACAGGGTTTCACCATGTTGCCTTGAGTGGTCTCCAATTCCTGAACTCAGGTGATCCACCCACCCTGGCCTCTCAAAGTGCTGGGATTACAGGCGTCAGCCACCGCTCCTGGACACAGTTTTAGTTTTTATATATCTTTCTTTCTTATAAAGAACTTCCAGAAACATTAATGACATAAAAGAGGGATCTAATTTTTTTCTAAAAGTGTATCCAATTATCACAATTGAATCCAAGTGTCATTTTCGAACATAACAACATTTCCCATGCATTCAAAAGGCTACACTCACCATATACGAACTTATTATTTGTAGTACTTGCGCATGTGCTAAAATTGCTTTCTGTGTGCTCTGTTTCCTTGAGAGTCATTTCCATTTGTTAAGTCCGTGCCTGCTTTTTCTGGTGCTGATGTCCTCCTCTCTTGTGCTTAAGAATCCTTGGCATCCCTGTTGAGTTTATCTTAGCCTATGGCAGGGATTGTGATGGAGGTCCTGGAAGTGGCTGAGATGAAGAAGGTGCCTTCCTCTCACTCTTAGCTGCAGGGATTGCTGATGCCCTGCCCAGCCTGGCCGGCCCCATTGCTGTAGTGCCCTGTCGACCCTAAGATCCTATTCCTTCACTTCTTTCTGCTTAGCAGAAGATGCTGGGGAGAAAAGGGCTCCCAGCCTGGGGTGCTACATGCACCTTCCCAGGTCAGCTTTCTGAGTCTATTCAGGAGTCTCCTTGCTTCCTATATCCATGGCCTCTGGGGTTAGAATTCCCAATGTTTCCTATGTGTGAGGCTTTTCCCTCCAGCAGGTGTCTGAGCTGTGTGGTCCTCCACTTTGCTTCTTTATGGAGTGTATCCTTTCTGCTTTCTCTGTTTCAGAAACCCATCAGAATTTCTACCCAATGCAGTTTCCCACATTGAGGATTTATACTTATCTGACGTTTTACTGGATTTGGGATGAGCCAGTCTTCTCATTATCCTTCTGGAGCATGCAGTTCTGCATCATCATTGCACCCAGCTGTGGAGAATCTCATACATGCATATTCTAAAATGCATTGCATGCCGCTGGGCGTGCGCCACTCCTAGTTTTAAATATTATAATCACAACGAGCATCACTAAGTACGTATCCTGGATACTCTGATATTTCTTTTTCTTTTTCTGTTAACTTTTTTTTTTTTTTTGAGACAGAATCTCATTTTGTCACCAAGGCTAGAGTGCAGTGGTGCGATCTCAGCTCACTGCAACCTCCGCCTCCTAGGCTCAAGCAATTCTCCTGCCTCAGCCTCCCAGGTAGCTGGGACTACAGGCACCCACCACCACGCCTGGCTAATTTTTTGTATTTTTAATAGAGATGGGATTTCACCATGTTGGCCAGGCTGGTCTCAAACTCCTGACTTCAAGTGATCCCCCAGCCTCTGCCTCCCACCGTGCTGGGATTACAGGCATGAGCCACTGCCCCCGGCCTGTTATTTCTTATGATAAATTATTAGAGGGAGGTTTATTGAGTCAAATTATATGACGATCTGTATTGCACATGACCATAGATATTCCCCATTGTCATCCGGAACAGTTCCATCTGTCTGTGTTCCCACTACCTTCAGAGAGGACCTCCTCACCACCCAATCAGGACAGCCTCTGCTACTTACTTTCTGTCTGCCTAATAGGTTTGCTTTGCAATCTTATCAAGGCCCCGTAGGCTCTTACCCTGAACTTGTCCCAAGACCTTGCAGTTGATTTTGATGAAGCCAAAGTCTGTTCTGTCTTAAAATGAGCCCTGAACAGATGACCGTGCCTAAGCATCCATCATTAGGAGTCTTCTTGTGGCCTCTGCCAGATTCCCAGCTTGGCCTAAAACCCCAAGCCCTGGCTCTGCCTCAGGAACCAGGAGGGAGAGCCCCCTGGGAATCCGTCTGCCCTCTGTGGATCCATCATGCGTTTAGTGCCCAGGGCGAGTCACACCTGCATGATCATCTGGTTATATTCATTTTATTATTATGAAGCATCACCACTTTGGGGAAATCATGTCTTTGTGAAGTTAAGTAACTCAACTTGAGCAAGTCAAGAATTTTTACCCAAGCCCAGCTACCTGTGAAGCCTGAGCCTCTATGGAAACTGCCAAAAAGTCCTGCCAGCAGCCTGCTTTGGTCCCAATCCTCAAACACTGACAACGCTCACAATAGGAGGGATATATAATTTAGGGATCTTACAGGTTCTGATGATGTCAGAAACAGCTTTTCCCCTGATCACCACCTCCCCCAGGTATCGGCTCTAAAGAGAATCACTGTACGTGCCTCGGAGGTGGAGATTCATACTGGTGTATTTTGTGGTCAGTCCCCAGTGCCCAGAGCAGTCCTTAGTGTGTAGTACAGGTTCAAAAGCATTTTTAAATGCATGAACAAATGCTTCTCAGCTGTTAGCTTGCAAGAAAAGAAAGAAAGGCAAATTGAGCAAAAGGAAGAGCGTGGACATCAATTCTAAGCAGTGTCCCATTTCTACACACACATTCAGCCACCCAGCAAACACCGGCTTACCCTCTTCATGGTGGCTGTACTCCCATCCTATGTCCTGATAACTCAAGGCCTTTCCAGTCCACATGGTAAAGTTCCAAAGGTTCTATCCTCCTGGCCCTGACAGGAAAAGATTCTGCAGCTCCTTTGGGTTTGGGGATGCATGCTCTTAGTAGGGCATTTCTAAGGATGGTACATAAACCACAGGAGTTCTGAGGAAACAAGACCCAACAGAGAGTGGGTCCATGTGGGCATGATTGGTGGAGGTGGCTGTAGAGAATAAGATCATAGGGGTGTATGACCCCAACCAGGGAATGAGACGAGGCCCCCGTGAAGACAAACCCATGAGGAAGCAAGAGAGTCGACTGTGATGTCCTGTCAGGACCAGAAAGGTGTGTTCAGAGGAATTAAAGCAGGAGCAAGGATGGGTGTGGTGGCTCCACCTGCAATCTCAGCACTTTGTGAGGCCAAGGCAGGTGGATCACTTAAGTCCAAGAGTTCAAGACTAGCCTAGGCAACATAGCAAAGCCTCATTACAAAAAAATACATAAATTAGCCAGGTGTGGTGGCGAGCACCTGTGGTCCCAGCTACTCGGGAGGCTGAGGTGGCAGATCACCTGAGCCCTGGAGACGGAGGTAGCAGTGAGCGGAGATTGTGCCACTGTACTCCAGCCTAGGCAACAGGGCGAGACCCTGTCTCAAAAAAAAAAAGGAAACACTAAAAAAAAATTTTAAGCAAGAACAACAGAATACATAATCCGGGATGAGAAAGATCTCATTAAGAAATTGTTCATTTAAGATTTCATCCTGAATTGGTAGTCAGCTGGGAAGAATTTAGATGGTTGATTTGGTTCTTACTAAATCTTGTTCTCCGCAAAAATAGAGACTTCTTTTGGCAGAAAAGCATTGCTTTACACAACAAATGTATGTCTGAAAATTTTCTAATTATATTTGATTCTGAATGTCTCAAAAAACGTTGTTATTTAAACGTTTTATCCCATAAAACACTTTTATGGGTGTTTAGATGAGGCAGTTGACCTATAACTAGGAATAAAAGATAATAAGTTGGCTGACAGAATCAGTACCATATAGTTCACAACTAACTGAAAAGATAGGACGGGATTTCTGCTAACTGATGTCCAGTCAGTTCTTGGATACTTCCAACGACTGGGAACTCACTACTGCTCAGCAATCATCGGAAGACACTGGCCAGCCCATCCGCTCATGCGGTGCTGGAATCCTTTTTTTATTTTAAAAAATTTAATTGACAAAAACTGCATCTTTTCAAAGTGCAGTGTGATTTTTTTTTTTTTTTTTTTTTTTTGAGACGGAGTTTTGCTGTTGTTACCCAGGCTGGAGTGCAATGGCACGATCTCGGCTCACTGCAACCTCCGCTTCCTGGGTTCAGGCAATTCTCCTGCCTCAGCCTCCTGAGTAGCTGGGACCAGAGGCGTGCACCACCATGCCAGCTAATTTTTTGTATTTTTAGTAGAGACGGGGTTTCACCATGCTGACCAGGATGGTCTCGATCTCTTGACCTCGTGATCCACCAGCCTCGGCCTCCCAAAGTGCTGGATTACGGGCGTGAGCCACCGCGCCCGGCCCCAGTGTAATGATTTACTCTACATATATACAGTGTACTGATTACCACAGTCAAATTAATGAACACATCTATCACCACCCACGATTACCATCATGTTGGGGGGCATAAGGCAGTGAAGACACTTAAAGATCCTCTGTCTCATCAGATTTCAAGTCAACAATACAGTAATATTAACACAGTCATCATGCTGTGCATTGGGTCCCCAGCTCTGCATGGCTGAGTAGTCAGCATTTTCCAAATCCACTTTGAAGACTTTGCCTGGCTGGCTACATCAGTATCCCCTGAGAAAGTACAAAAGTCCAGGCCCAGTCACAGAAATTCTGATGCATAGTTTGGAGATGGATCCAGTGGTATTGGTAAATGTGGAAGAACTGGCTCTCCAGAAAACACTGAAATTCTCATGTAGAGAGCAGGCCCAATCAGGCTGCCAGTGTAATGTCACCAAATGTGAACTGGGGAAGGAATACGCAGAAGCCACCATTCCAGACTATCCCCACCACACAGGCACAGCAGATGAAATTAACCTTAACAGCATAGATAATGAAAAATTGTAAAATAAAAAGTGATGAGTTTTGTGTTAACTATTCCCTTCGTTTTAATATGATCTATTTCATTGTAAGTATACATAATTCACCTCTCCATAAGGGCTGTATGTAAAAACTGGCTACAGAGAATCCCGACAGTCTAACAATTGGCTTTCAGGTTGGAGCAGGCTCCAGCACCCCCTGGATGGGCCTGAACACCACCAGCCACCATTACCCTGGATGCTGAGTCTAGAAGATATTAACAGGCTCTTTCGGCTTTGAGACTCTGTGGCTTCCTTATTCCACAATAAAGGGAAAGCAGTGAGCCACCCTCTCCCACCCTGTGTGGGGCTGTCCAGCCTCGGCAGGGCGGCTTCCCTGTACCCAGGCTGCCTCTTGAAGCAGCTTTCTCTTTGCATGATCTTCAATGGCTTTGGGGTCTGCCTCTGGGGTGCGCAGAACCCCATGGAGGAGACTGTCTGCAAATAATCAAACAGCAAGAAAGTAACTTTGATTTCACGTGGGCAAGCAGAGAAAGCTAAAATGGAAGCCAGGATCTTAGAGCAGGTCACCAGGATGAAGACTGCATGAAGGCAAGGGCTTCGGTGTACTCACCATCCTGGCTCCAGCATGGAGGTGGCTGGAAGGCAGGAGGGAGGCAGAGATGGAAGGATAAAGGAGAAGAAGGAAGAAAGGAAGGGAAGAAGGAAGGAAGGAAGGAGGGAGGGGGTGGGGGAAGGGGGAGAGGGGGAGTGAGGGGGAGGGGGGAGGGGGGAGGGGTGGGAGAGGGAGGGGAGGGGTGGGGGGAGGGATGGGGGAGGGAGAGAGGGAAATACTTTCTCTGAGAGGATTCATATGCTGAGAAATAATGCTAGAGCAGCTTTGCCCTAAACAAACAAAAGGAAAGTTTTTAAAAATAAGGATCAGAACCTGCTTGGTTCAAAGCACTTTATTTGCATTCTCATTGATCTCTCACAACATCCCTAGAAGCCGGATCTTCTCATCCCAGTTTTTCGGGAGGGGCTCAGAACTACTGCCCAAGGTGCTTCACCTCCGACAGCTGGCAAAGACAGACTTCAGCAAGTGCCTCTTCTTCCCTCCTCTGAGCTCTCCCCCAGTCCATCCCACCCCTAGCTCTGCTGGAGCTGATGTCCTGGAGGGGAGAGACGGGGAAACCACACACACCTGCAGCCTGCTCATGAATGCTAAGTGCTGAGGATGCCGTCCGCAAGTGGGAACCAAGATGGGAGCGGGGGAATGGCACAATTTAAAACAGGGGACACAAAATAATACATGTGGACGTTTCCCCCTCCAAGAGGGGAGCTAAATTCCCTTCTCCCGCTTTAGGGGAGCCAGATTCAGTGAATTGCTTCCAAATATAAAGAGGGAAAATTGGAAACTTTACAAGGGAGGAACAAGGCTGCTAACTCCTGCACCCAGTGATGCCTGAGAACATGCCCAGTGCTGGCCAGTCTGCGATGAGAAGGCACTAAATCTCTCTGCTTTTCTCCCTAAAACCACAATCATGAAGAGACATTTGAGGAGCCAGATTGGAGTGTGCTAGGGAATGTTTGCTCAGAACTAAACTGGGGTCTCCAGCTGGCTTTCCAGGACAGTGGTAACCCCTTCTTTGCAGCCAGTTACCCTCAGATTTTAAATCATAGCTGCTGGTGAACTGGCATGGGTTGTGTGAGATGCCACCAGACGTCACAGACACAGCCTCCAGGTACAGCTCTCCTGTCCCTCCCTCCTGGAGGCTGTGGCCTGGGGCTGCCCTGCGGGGAGAGCTGCTTGGTGTGGGTCTCCAGGGCCCTGCATCTGCAAGGCTTGCTCGCTTCACTGGGGCATGCAGGAGCGCCCTGGGGTGGACTCTGTGCCTGTGACAGCCTCAGGCCAGCAGGCTCCCTCCGCTCCGTGGAGAAGGAGAGGCAGGAATGCTTAGATAGGACTCACCGACAGCCTTGTAGCCAAGCAGGCAAGGCAGGAAGGACTCCCAACAACTCCTAACATAAACTCCAGGCTGGGCCAGAGCAGCTGCTGCAAGGCTTCAGCTGTGAGGAAGGGAAATCTGTCTGAGGGAGCCCAGCAAGCCTGGCGGCTCACGAGACCGTCTCCAATCAGCATGTGCGTTCATTTCCTGGGCTCTTGTAACAAATCAGCCCACATTTGGGTGACTTAAAGCAACAGAAACGTGTTCTCTCCCAGGTCTGGAGGCCAGAAGTCCAAAGTCAAGGTTTCGGCAGGGCCACAGTCTCCTAAAGGGTCCAGGGCAAGATCCTTCCTGCCTCTTCCAGCTCTGGGTGGCTCCAGGCCTTCCACAGCTGTGGCTGCATGGCTACAATCTCTACCTCCACCGTGACGATCTTCCCTGTGTGGCTCTGTCTCTGTGGCACTTCTCTTCTTCGTATAAGGACACCAGTCATACTGGATGAAGTGCTCACTCGGCTCCAGCATGAGCTCATCTCAATGTAAACAATTACATCTGCGACACACTCAGAGGATGTGGTTCTGAGGTTCTGTGTGGACGTAGATTTTTGTGAGGAGTGTGGGGGTGCTCTTCAACCCAGTACGGTGCATATAAGCATCACAGGTGATGTCTAAGCAGGTTGCTCTCAGCAGGGGGAGGTCAGCTGCCCCAGCACATTAACAACAAAGACTCTGGGTCAGAACCTAGGTTCCAACCCAAGCCCTGCCACTTAGTAACTATTTAATTGTGTCCAATTTCTCTAATCCCTCTAAACCTCAGTTTCTGCATCTTAAAGTAGAGGCTGTCATTTATGTTAGGAAGTGGTGAGCATTTTAGGTGCTCCTGCATGGTGGATCTGATCATCCTATCTTGGGCTGGAAAAAAGAAGGATGATATATAAAAATACCCAGGAGCACATGTCCTCGTTCACATCATTTTGCGTTTGTCCTTAATAACAAGAACAACTCAGCAAGTGTAATTTGGCAGTTCAGCCCCAGAAGCCTTATTCCCACCTTCCCACCTGTTCTTTCCAATATCTCACCTTCCCCAGCAGCGGCCAGCCCTGCAGCGTCACTCATCACTGATAAGACCCTGGAAGGCGTGACTGACCCTGGGAGCACACACACAATAGACACAGAGACAGATGCCTCTGTCACCCATGAAACAGGACAGAAGTCAGGAACAGATGAGCCAGCCCTGCCCACTTCCTCCAGACCCTGCCCTCCATCCTGGCTGGAGCGCAAGAGGTCCCACACCCAACCAGGAGGAAGAGGCTCCACTTCCACGCTGGGTTCCAAGAGAGGCACCCCCACCTTAAGGCAAGTGTCCCAGTGCCAAGTCAAAGAGAAACTGGGCACTTCTCTCTCCCACAGTAAAGTGCTATGTGAGCAGAAACCCATCCAGCTACTTAAATGCACAGATCTGTCTGTGCGCAGCGATTCCTCAGCTCCACATCCAGGATACTGAAAAAGGTGGGAGTTGCAGGTGACAAAAATCACTCAGGGCTTCCAGGTTTCTACAGCTGCTTAGCAGACACCTTACTCATCTGAGCCCTCACAAAGCACTGTGACCACGAATAGGCCAGCACTTTCATTTGCAACCTACAAATGAAAAATGTCAGGCACAGAGCTGTCTCCCAAGGAGGCACAGCTAATGTCAGAGCCCAGGCCGTGTCCAGGCTCAGGGCCTTCAGTGACCCCGTGCTACCTAAGAAGCAGTTTTTATCCTGTGTGGTTTGTCTGGAAGGGAACACAGCCCCCATCCCAGAAGGGCTCTGCCTTCATGCTCACCCCACAGGGTCGCCTCACAGGCTGCCATTCTTTTCCTCCTCTATCAGCATATATGTTTCCACCTGAGGATCAAGGGGAGGTGTGGCCTAGTCACTGGGGAATTGAAGCAAAAAGACCTAAATGTGAATCTGGTCTCTGCTGCCCTGGGCAAGCACGCTACAGTGTTCCAATCACAGCTCATTCACTGTCACGAGAGGATAATCATCCCGTCCGGCATCGCAGAGGCATAAAAGCAGCATTTATTCCAAGGTATTTTATTCTCTTTGTAGCAATTGTGAATGGCAGTTCGTTCTTGATTCGGCTCTCGTTAAGTCTGTTATTGGTGTATAGGAATGCTTGTGATTTTTGCACATTGATTTTGTATCCTGAGACTTTGCTGAAGTTGCTTATCAGTTTCAGGAGATTTGGGGAGAGATGGCATGGGGAGAAATGCCAGATATAGGTGAAGGGGAGGAAGGCGGCAAATCACACTGCCACGTATGCACCTATGCAACAATCTTGCATGTTCTTCACATGTACCCCAAAACCTAAAATGCAATTTAAAAAAATAATTAAATACATAAAATAAATAAATCACAAATTAAAAAAGAAAAAAGCAGCATTTATAAAGCCGGATGCCATACCTCCCAGAGTGAGCCTTATCAAGTGCAGCCATCATTATGCCAATAAACACTCAAAAGGCTTTCTTTAGAGGAGAAAGGACTATATCATTGATTAGAGGATGCCCTGAATTTATGCAAATGTTGTTAGTGAGAAAGCTTGGTGCCTGATGACTGATAAACCCAGAATGCAACACTGCTAGGATTTTTTATACTCAGCCTCCTGTTTCCAACATCCCCTTGCTCACTCCTAAGCCACTTAGGCTGAACAAGAGGGAATTAACCTGAGCAAGTCCAGAGCGGAAGCCTGAATAGCCCATTCATCTTTCAGCAGCTGACAATGGGTTGGATGTTACTTTATAAGCTCTACAGATTAGTGTCAATGAAGCCTGGGTGTTTTTAAAGCTCCTGTGAAGCCATCATTACTTCAGATATGTGGAAAATTCACTTGCAAGCAAAACGTTTTTGACAGTTTGTGATTTGTATCAGGAAGTGACTCAACTTCCTCTAGGCTCCAAAGCAGTCATAGCTGGGAAGGGGAAAATTCTGTCTGCCAAGACCAGGGGAACCAACCAGCTGTCATAAGCCACACCATTGTGGAATATATCCTACTCATCCCACTAAGAGATGACTGCAGGACAAAAATTTCCAGGGTGAGGGAGCCCTTCAAGAGCCCAGCACACTGCAAGAAAATAGATTAAGGTCAAAAATTCCTATATATTCTAGAACAAAGCCATAAAAGTTTATACCAAAGACCAAGGGTCACATGCCATCCGACTTCTCCACAGCCATATTGGAAGCTACAAGACATAAATCAAAAGTTTCTCTTAGCTGGGCATGGTGGCAGGTGCCTGTAATCCCAGCTACTCAGGAAGCTGAGGCATGAGACTTGCTTGAACCAGGAAGGCGGAGGCTCCCCAACCAGTCACCCAGGCTGGAGCGCAGTGAGCTGAGATGGCACCACTGCACTCCAGCCTGGGTGACAGAGTGGGACTCCATCTTAAAACAAACAAACAACAAAGAAAACCCTCAACTGTGAAAGTAAGTAATTTGCAACCTAGAATTCTATACCTGGATGTCCTACACCATTCAGGCTACCATAAATAATGACTTAGATTAGGTAATTTATAAACAAGAAAAATTTATTTCTCACAGTTTTGGAGGCTAGGAAATCCAAGATCAAGGTGTCAGCAGATTCAGTGTCTGATGAGTGCTCAGTCTCTGCTTTATTGACAGCCATCCCCTCCCTGTGTATGCACATGGTGGAAGGGACGGACAAGCTCCTGAGGGTGCTAATTCTATTTATGAAGGTTAAGCCATCATGACCTCATCACCACCCAAGGACCTCACCCCTTAATACTATTGCATTAGGAATTAGGTTCTAACATAAGAATTTTGGGGGGACAAACAACATTCATATCATAGCACCAGTCAATTAAGTAGGAAGGTAGACGTAGACACTTTCAAATATGTAAGATCTCAGAAATGTTCCTTCGCTTCTCTCTCTGAAGAAGCTACTAGAGTTTGCTCTCCATCAAATTGAGAGAATGAATCAAGAATGTGGTGAAACAGAATCCAAAAAGCAGATAATCCAGCACAGGAGAGGAGAGGAGACTCTCTGGAGGAACTCCAGGTGAAGATGCCAGGATGGCAATGATGCATCAAATCTAGACCTCAGTCCAGGCTGGAGGAATTGGGGACTCTAGGAGAGACTTCTTCAAGAAAAAGAAATTAAGAGCATCTGGTGTGGATATCTTAAGTAACTGGAGGAGCCTTTGAGAATAAATTAGTGATTTGTATTTGAAAAGTACAAAAGCACAATCATGAATCCCAGGAAAAACAAAAAGTCAAGTAAGGAGGAAGAGCAATCATAGTACACTATCAGGCTCAGCTGTCAATGAGAGTGACATCACCACAAAATAAAAAAGTTGAATAGGGAGACTTCACAAAATCTGCAGTGTGATTGTGCTGAGAAGAAGAGAAGATGGGAGTGCAGCCATGCATACATGTGTGTGTATGTGTGGGTGTGCATTTATGTGTGTGTGTGTGTGTGTGTATGCTGGAGGCAAGGAGAGTAAGTGTGTGCATATATACATAAAAGGTTAATATCTGGGCTGATTAAGGCCTTGGCCTGGGCTGATCAAGGCCTGCCTGGAGAAAAACCTAAGTGTCTTCACACAGTGTGGCTTCCTTGGAGATGGCAGAGGTAAGATCCATGAGGAAGGGGCTGTCCACTTGGTTTGCTCTGGAATCCCCGATCTCTAGGGCTGCCCTGAAGTGGGGAGGCTGTGAGCTGGCCTGCTGGCCTTGGGTCTGTGTAACCAGGAAAATGTAAAAGATTGAGGGTAAACCAGTCTGTGGCCTCTCTGTGTCCAGGCAGCCCTGCTCACCATGGCTCTCCTCTGTGACAGCTGTGCACATCCCACGTTGATGCGAGGGCTGCTGTGCTCCAGATGGATGGAGACACTGGGCATGCTACCTTTCCTGTCCTGCGTTCTGAGACAGAGAGTAGCCAGCCTGGCTCAGGGTTAGAGTTGGTTGGGTCTGCCGAGTTGAGTATCAGCTTTCACCTGTCACTACTGCTGTTCTGATAAGACAGCAGAGTTAATTCCCATCTATAGAATGCAGTGCCAATGTCTAAAATTAAAAAATCAAGATGTAGAAATATAAATGTGTAATTTTGAGATATGAAAATGAGCTTTATATGAAGAATGAGTTGGAGATGAGGGTGTTACTGCTACGGGGAGGGGCAAAAAATGGGATATAAGGAAGAAAAGAGGGCGCTGGCCCTGCAGGGGTGGGGACACATCTTGCAGAGGGACTTGAGTTTTTAGACAATGTGTGTGGGTAAAGTGGATAAAAACAAATAGTACATGTACTAAGATTTTTTTGAAAGACAGGAAATATATAAAACTATTGCAACTTTAGGTTCATGAAGCTTCAAGTGGCTTTTTATGTCTTCTAATTTTCAGTGATAGTTTTACACATTCTCGCTTTTGAACAAGAAGCAAAAATCTGTTTGTAGGACTGAGGAGAAAAAGACAGAGGTAGGTCTTTGCCACACATCTTCTGCAGGCAAATGTTCCAAACAAATTTCAAAGCCTTTTTGTAACGAAATTTTTCTTTCTAAGTCCGTATGTAATTCTGCAGCGTCCCAAGTGAAACGTTTTAAATGAATGTTCCTTTTCCATTATTATTGTAATTATTATTTTTAAAAATCTGAAAAATAGCCAACTCCAATTGCATCTCTATTCTATGCCAGGCACGGTGCTAAATTCTTTATTTAAATTGGTCTCATGCAAATTTTCACAACAGCTTTATTAAAAAACTGCCTTCATCACCCTCATTTTACAGTGAGACATTCCAGATATAAGTTTACCTAGGCAGCCTCATGAATAGGAGGCAGCAGGTCTGCACATGGCCTGGACACAGCCAGGACACAGACTAAACCTCTTAGCTTGTGCCAGCCTGCCTTCACCTTATTTGTATTGTATTGGTACCAGGACATTTAATCAGACATGCTAAGAGTGAATCCCTGTCACCCCTATTGTCAGCCACGTGTGCTTATTGAGGCCAAATCATAAACCAGCCCTAAGCTGTCTGCTGTGAGAAATACAAGAGTTTTAAATGGGTTGCCTGCTCCTGAGGGCCTGAAGACAGGTACACTAGTCAATTCTGGTCACCATAATACCATGAACTGAGTGGCTTGAGCCACAGAAGGTCTTCTCTGACTGTGCAGGAGCCTGAAATTCTGAGGTCAAGGTGCTGGCAGGTTTGGTTTCTCCTTAAACCTCTGACCTTGGTTTGCACTTGTCTGTCTTCTCCCTGTGTCTTCATATTTTCTCCCCTCTGTGTGTGTCTATGTCCAACTCTTCTCTTCTCTCTCTCTTTTTTTTTGAGACAGAGTCTCCTTCTGTCACTGAGGCTGGAGTGCAGTGGCACAATTTCAGCTCACTGCAACCTCTGCCTCCCAGGTTCAAGCAATTCTGCTTCAGCCTCCCGAGTAGCTGGGATTATAGGTGCCCGCCACCACACCCAGCTGATTTTTGTATTTTTAGTAGAGACAGGGTTTCACCATGTTGGCCACGCTGTTCTTGAACTCCTGACCTCAAGTAAGGATACCTGTTGTATTGGATTAATACCCACCTGTATGATCCCATTTTAATGTCATCACCTCTTTAAAGGACTTGTCTCCAAATGCAGTCATACTCTGAGGTACTGGGGCTCCAACCTATGAACTTGGGGAGACCTAGTTCAGCCCCTAACACTAAGGCTAATTGTTCCGAGGGTGCAGTGTACAGGACAACTTAGATGGGTTCAAAAGCTATGATGGGAATGACAGATCCTGAGGCCCATGCCTCCCAGTCTTCAGCCCCTGTGCCTAATACTCTCACAGTGCCCATCCACAGCCTTATTTATTCAGGGTTTTATTCAGGGTTTCTCTGGTTAAAACAGAGCACATGCTCTCAGGAGGTCCAAGGAACCCCATTGCCTGCCACTGGGTGTCTGGCTAGTGCATTGAGTGGACAAGGCACTGGCCAGCCTGTGTGGGTGACAGAGCAGGAGCTGAGAAAGTGGCCCCACAGGTGACTTCTGATCCAGGTGCCCAGGTGCAAGGTCTGAGACCTATCAGGGCTGTCATAGAACCCTGGCGCCCCAGAGAGCTCGCACAGCCTCAAGTTCCCACCCTGGGTGAGAAGCTGCCACCTGCGAGCTGACCCTTCCTTTCCACGGCTCTAGACCTGTCTTCATGTGTCCTATTGTTCAGGTTCCTGTGGGCCTTGGCCAAGTGTAAACACATTTCCACAAGGACAGTGGTCTTAGTTCAGGTTCCCAATTTCAGATCTAAAAGGGTAGCTAAGGACTTAACTGAAGAGCCAGTTGAACTTTATAAATTTCCTCCAGATTTCTAAGTAACAAGTAGAAATGGGCAGCAGGCTTGTGAGGCCAAGATATAAGCATTTGCCCTTGAACTGGAGAAGTCTCATTGCTAATGGCCTGTCTTTGTGAGTGTCCATGCCTGCAAAGTGTCCACTCTGTACCTAGAGTATCCGCGCCTGTGGGTGTTCACAGCTGTGACCATCCATCCCTGTGAGCACACGTGCCTGCGGTGTCCTCACCAGACAGTGTCCCTGCTTGTGACATTTACACCTGTGAGGTGTCCACACCACAGGACTCTGGCAAGGAGGCAAAGCTTCCAAGTGGGTTTGCTAACCAGCATCATGGAGATCCCCTGGGAAGCCGTTAAACACATGAATTCTCGGCACCACGCCTGACCTTCTGAATCAGGCACTATAGGGTGGGGCGCAGCTGTCTGTGTTCAGCACACCCTTCAGGGACCTGATGCAGCTGAAATCGGAGGGTGATGCTGTCCTGAGAGCAGCTGGAAGATCTGGGTTTCTTTCTTTCTCGCTGTGACTGGGGCAACAGCACAGCTGGCTGACCAGAGCCGGGATGCCTTCGTGGTGGAACCGCAACTCTAAACACATACTGGGCAAAAAAGAAGTTTGCAGAATTTCATGCTGACGAAGAAAAGAAAGACAATATTTGATTTATTTCTTTTTCGTTTTCTTTCCAGATGGAGTCTCACTCTGTCACCCAGGCTGGAGGGCAGAGGCAAAATCTCAGTTCACTGCAACTTCTGCTTCCTGGGTTCAAGTGATTCTCCTGCCTTAACCTCCTGAGTAACTGGGATTACAGGTGCACACCACCACACCCGGCTCTTTTTGTATCTTTTTAGTAGAGTCGGGGTTTCACCATGTTGGCCAGGCTGGTCTCGAACTCCTGACCGCAGGTGATCCACCCACCTCTACCTCCAAAAGTGCTGGAATTACAGGCATGAACCACCACATCCAGCCTATTTTCCCTTATTACTAATGGTAACTATGCAGGAGGTGGTACTATTCGGCTTCTGTAGAGCCAAGAACTGAGATCTTTTGCCCAAGGACACACCCGAGGAGGCCTGAACCCAGAAGGATGGAGGCCAAACCCCAAGCTTCTCCTGTTCTGCTATCTGGTAGGGAGCAGCATGCCCCAAACTCTAAAGCACACCCATGCCTGAGGAACTTGCTAAAGTACAGATTTTGATGCAGTAGGTCTGGCTGGGCCTGAGGTTTTTTGTGTCGGGCTAGTTCCCATGGGGGCCCACGTTGCTGGCTGCAGCCGTCAAAAGCAGAGGTTCTGAACCTTGATTGTGGCAGGTGCAGAACCTGGGAGCTTTAAAAAAATTCTGAGCTTAGGCCACATCTTAACTAATTAAATATGAAATTCCAGGGAAAATTCTACTTGCCCTTAGGCTAGTGTGAATTTCTGTATTATACTGAGATTTTTATTTGGATTCCTCAAAAAGCAGACCTTGAGACAGGAACTTGATTGCAAGGAATCTATTCAGGAGGCAATCTGGGAAGCACAAGTGAGAGATTTGGGAAGGAAAGTGAGATAGGGAAGAAGGGTCATCCAGCGAGCATGCACAAGGCTGTAGACGTCTGCCGCAAGGACGGGAGCCAGGCTAAGCACGCTCCACTTAGCGCCACTCCGTCGGCTAAGTGCTTGTCACAGGCCATGGTACAGGAAAGTCTTGGGCAGAAAACCTAGACCCAGAGTGAGAGAACTGGCCATCTGGGCTGTCCAGCTGCTTCAGGGTGGGTCAGGAGCTATGGGAAGGCAAACAGCAGCCACTCGACAGACAAACACTGCTGCAACCTGCATGGCATGTCAGCTCTAGAAGGAGCCTCACAGGCGTCACCTCTTTCTTGTCACATCCCTACCTATGAGCTAGGTAGTAAGAAGGTGGGTGGGAGGAAGGGAGTGGGAGGTAGGAGATAGGACAGGAGGGAGGCAGAGCGGGCAGGAGGAAGGGTTAGCTGGAAGAAGGTCTGGTAGGAGGAAGATCCAGTGGTAGGAAGGGCCACTGGGAGGTAGGGCTGGTAGTCCACTCCTGCCTTTTAAGATGCAAAATGACTCATCAAGGGCACCAAGCCTGGGAGTGAGGAAACCAGGGCATCAATTCTGCTGTTCTGAGTGTTTGACCCCAGTTAGTGCACACCTTACACCTGCGCTAGTTTCCCGGAGGCGTCCTGTGGCCCCTGCCCCGACGCCCTTGGTTCCTGTGAGTGGAATCACAGATGCCTTTCTCTCTAAAGTACAGCATCTTCCTTGGACTTAGTTTACATGCGGAAATTCGACCTCTTGCTACCTTGCTTCCTGGGTGGGAGTTTGGCTGGGTGTGTATTTTCTTTATCACATGCCTGCATTTACAGGGCTTCTCTCTGGGCTAACTGCTGTCCAGCACAAGGTTGCCGGTGTGGCCATTATTTCTGGAGAGAGCTCCTGCCACAGCCAGCCTGTCGAAACCCCAGGAAAGCAATTACAATAGGCCTGGCTCAGGGCCTTCAAGGTAGTGATGCAGATGGAATATGGTGGGCAACACCGGGAGAGCCAGGGCTGAAATGATCATCTGGCACAGTGCCTGGGTGAATTCACCCAGCATCTCTGAAATGAGGCTTCAGCTGAACCTGCCGACGGCCATGCCCTGAGGAAGGAGCTGGGGCCAAGCCCCACAACAATTGTTAATCCTCTTCTCCTAGGGTCCAGAGTATCATGTTTGAGGAAGCGATTATTACCCAGATACTTCAGCTGCCTTTACCCTCTTCAGGACAGCTCTCACTCCATAACAATGAGACACATCCTGCCCAACACTCTGGCTCTCTTGATGCCCAGAGATGTCTCTGAGTCCAGGTGGCTTTCTCTGGGAACAGCCAACTGCAGCCTCCCGAACTCCCCAGGTGAAGCAAGTGAGCCCAGGAGATCACTGCCAGTTACCCTTGGCCTGCAGATGGGATGGGATAGGATGGGATGGCATAGGAGGGATGGGATGGGATGGCATGGGATGGGATAAGATGGAATGGGATGGGATGAAATAAGATAGAATGGGATGGGATGAGACGGGATGGGATGGGTTAAGATGGGATGGGATAAGATGGGATGGGATAAGATGGGATGGGAAAAGATGGAATGGGATAAGATGGATGGGATAAGACGGGATGGGATGGGATAAGATAGGATGAGATAAGATCAGACGGGATAAGATGGGTAGAATGAGATAAGATGGAATGGAATGGGATGGGATGGGATGGGATATGTTGGGATGGGATGCGATAAGATGGGATGTAATGGATCAGATGGGATAAGAAGGGATGGGATGGGATGGGATGGGACAAGATGGGATGGGATAAGATGGGATGGGATGGGAAGGGATGGGATAAGATGGAATGGGATGGGATGAAATAAGATGGAATGGGACGGGATGAGATGGGATGGGATGGGTTAAGATGGGAGGGGATAAGATGGGATGGGATAAGATGGAATAGGATAAGATGGGAAGGGATAAGATGGGATGGGATGGGACAAGATGGGATGAGATAAGATCAGATGGGATAAGATGGGTAGAATGAGATAAGATGGAATGGATTGGGATGGGATGGGATGTGTCGGGATGGGATGCGATAAGATGGGATGTAATGGGATCAGATGGGATAAGAAGGGATGGGATGGGAAGAAACAAGATGGTATGGGATGGTATGGGATAAGATGGGATGGTATGGGATAAGATGGGATGGGATGGGAAGGGATGGGATGGCATAGGATGTCATGGGATATGATAGGATGGGATAGTATGGGAAAGGATGGGATGGGATGGGATGGGATAAGATTGGATGGGATGGGATGAGATAAGATACGATGGGATGTGATGAGATGGGATAAGATGGGATGGGATGGGATGGGATCGCATGAGATGAGATAAGATGGGATGCGATGGGATGGGATGTGTTGGGATGGGATGGGATAAGATGGGATGGGATGCAATGGGATGGAATAAGATGGGATGGGATAAGGTGGGATTGAATGGGATGGGAATGGGTGGGATGGGATGCGACAGAATGAGATGGGATGCAATGGGATAAAATGGGATGGGATAGGATAGGAAGGGATAAGTTGGGATGGGATGGGATGGGGTGGGATAAGAAGGGGTGGGATGGAATGGGATGGGATAAGATGGGATGGGATTGGATAAGGTGGGATGGGATGGGATGGCATGGGATGGGATAAGAAGGGATGGGATAGAATGGGATGGGATGGGATGGGATGTGATGGGATAAAATGGGAAAGGATGGAATGGGATAAAATGGGATGGGAATGCATGGGATGCGATGGGATGGGATAAAATGGGATGGGATGGAATCAGATGGTATGTGATGGGATAAGATGGGATGGCATAGGATAGGATGGGATAAGTTGGGATGGGAAGCGATGAGATAGGATGGGATGGGAAAAGATGAGATGGAATGGGATGCAATGGGATGGGATGGGATAAAATGGGATGGAATGGGATGGGATGGGATAAGATGAGATGGAATGGGATGAAATGGGATGGGATGGGATGTGTTGGGACAGGATGGAATAAAATGGTATGGAATGGGATGGGATGGGATAAGAAGGGATGGGATGGGATAAGATGGGATGAGTAGGGATGGGACCGGATAAGAAGGGATGGGATGGGGTTGGATAAGGTGTGATGGGATGGGATAAGATGGAAAGGAATGGGATGGGATGGGATAAGAAGGGATGGGATGGGACGGGATGGGATGTGCTGCGATGGAATGGGATAAGATGGGAAAGGTTGGGATGGGATTGGATAAGGTGGGATGGGATGGGATGGGATAAGAGGGGAAGGAAAATGATGGGATGGGATAAGAAGGGATGGGATGGGATGGGATGGGATAAAATGGGATGGGATGGGATGTGCTGGGATGGAATGGGATAAGATGGGAAAGGATGGGATAAGATGGGATGAGTTGGGATAAGATGGGATTGGATGGGATGTGTTGGGATGGGATGGGATAAGATGGGTTGGGATGGTATGTGCTGGGATGGAACGGGATAAGATGAGATGGAATTGGATAAGATGGGATGGAATGGGATGTGATGTGATGGGATGGGATAAGATAGGCTGGGATGGGATAAGATGGGATGGGATGGGATGTGCTGGAATGGAATGGGATAAGATGGGATTGGATGGGATGTGATGGGATGAGATAGCATAAGATGGATTTGGATGGGATGTGTTGGGATGGGATGGGATAAGATGGGTTGGATGGGATGGGATGGGATAAGATGGGTTAGGATGGGATAGGATGGGATGTGATGGGATAAGATGGGAAGGATGGGATGCAATGGGATGGGATGTGCTGGGATGGAATGAGATAAGATGGGAAAGGATGGGATGGGATTGGATAAGGTGTGATGGGATGGGTTGGCATGGGAAAAGATGGGATGAGATGGGATAAGATGGGATGGGATGGGATGAGATGGGATAAGATGGGATGGGGTGTGATGGGATGGCATGCATTGGGATGGGATGGGATAAGATGGGATAGAATGGGATATGATGGGATAAGAAAGAATGGGATGGGATTGGATGGGATAAGATGGGACGGAATGGGATAAGATAGGATTTGATGGGATGGGATGGGATAAGCTGGGATGGGATGGGATGGGATGGAATATATTGGGATGGGATAAGATGGGATGGAATAGGATGGGATGGGATAAGAATGGATGGGATGGGATAAGATTGGATGGGATGGGATAAGATGGGATGGAATGGGATGGGATGGGATAGGATGGGATGGGATAAGACGGGATGGGATGGGAGAAGGTGGGATTGAATGGGATGGGATGGGATAAGGTTGGACGGAATGTGGTAAGATGGGATGGAATGGGATTAGATGTGATGGGATGGGAGAAGTTGGGATTGAATGTGATGGGAATGAATGGGATGGGTTGGGATAAAATGGGATGGGATGGAATGAGATGGGATGCAATGGGATAAGATGGGATGGGATAGGATAGGATGGGATATGTTGGGATGGGATGCTATGGAAGTGGATGGGATGGGATTGGATGGGATAACATGAGATGGAATGGGATGCAATGGGATGGGATGGGATGTGTTAGGATGGGATGGGATAAAATGGGATGGAGTGGGATGGGATGGGATGGGATAAGATGGGATGGGATGGGATATGCTGGGAGGGAATGGGATACGATGGGATTGGATGGGATGTGATGGGATGAGATGGGGTAAGATGGGATTGGATGGGATGTGTTGGGATGGGATGGGATAAGGTGGGTTGGGATAATAGGATGGGATAGGATGGGATATGATTGGATTGTATGGGATGTGTTGGGATGGAATGGGATAAGACGGGAAAGGATGGGACGGCATTGGATAAGGTGGGATGGGATGGGATGGGATGGATTGGGATGTGATAAGATGGGATGAGATGGGATGTGCTGGGATGGAATGGGATAAGATGGGATTGGATGGGATGTGATGGGATGAGATGGGATAAGATGGGATTTGATGGGATGTGTTGGGATGGGATGGGATAAGATGAGTTGAGATGGGATAGGATGGGATGGGATGGGAAAGATGTGATGGAATGGGATAAGATGGGTAGGAATGGGATGTGATGGGATGAGATGGGATAACATGGGATTGGATGGGATGTGTTGGGATGGAATGGGATGGAATGGGATAAGAAGGGATGCGATGGCATAAAACGAGATGGGATGGGATGTGTTGGGATGGAATGGGATATAATGGGAAAGGATGGGATGGGATTGGATAAGGTGGTATGGGATGAGATTGGATGGGATGGGATAACATGGAATGGGATGGGATAAGGTGGCATTGTATGGGATGGGATGGAATGGGATGCTTTGGGATGAAATGGGATAAGATGGGATGGGATGGGATGGGATACGATGGAATGGCATGGGATTGGATGCAATGGGATGAGATGGGATAAGATGGGATATGATGGGATAGAATGGAATGGGATGTGTTAAGATGGGATGGGATAAGATGGGATGGGATGGGAAAAGATGGGATGGGTTGGGATAGGATGGGATGGGATGCGATTGAATGGGATGGGCTAGGATGGGATGGGATGGAATGGGATGGGATGGGATGGGATGGGCTGTGATGGGTTGGGATTGGATGCCATAAGATGGGATGGGATAGAATGGCATGGGATGGGATGAGATGGCATGGGATGGGGTGAGAAAGGATGAGAGCGATTGGGAGGCAATGAGGGGGCATGGAAGGGGATGTGACCTGTGTTGACATTAGGGAGGTTTAAAGTGGCATGCTCACTTCAATGCCAGGCTTCCAAATAGATGTGTGATTGTGTTTCCATTTGTATTAAGCCAAGCATATTTTCTACAGGTTTATCAGTTGTAATTGGTTTCTCTGTAATATTCTGATAGTAGGAGTGGCCTAGTAGGAAGCTTTGTGTCCCTTGATGTGACGCACATGTGGTTCCATGGAGGGACCCAGTGTACAGGCTAGCAGTAAGTCACCCAAGGCCACTGATTCAACCTCGATGGCTTTTGTTCGGTCTAAGGGAGCGTGTTACACATGATCAGCCACAGCTGGCCTCTTGCTAGAGCCTCTCTGAGCTTTCTGTGAGCAGGACTGTGGCTCTCATAGCAACTCTGGTCTTGAAACCTACCTGAACTGAATGAGGTCTTTCTCTTTTTTTTTTTCTTTTCACTCACCTGCAACTGTCTTGATTGAGTTATAGAGGTCTTTCTACTTTAAAGAAAGGTGAGGAGGGCCCAATACGGCCCTGGACACCCAGCAGGCAATGAGTTGCACAGAAAAACAGAGATGCTGGCCTGAAAAATACAGCACAACCTCACCTCCAGTCATCTGCCAGCCCAGTGACCTTAGGCGAGTGGCTCTGTTCACATGTCCACTCCTTCAAATGTAAC
This sequence comes from Aotus nancymaae, assembly GCF_030222135.1. Taxonomy (NCBI): domain Eukaryota; kingdom Metazoa; phylum Chordata; class Mammalia; order Primates; family Aotidae; genus Aotus; species Aotus nancymaae. Next base: position 2,564,528 of record NW_026988412.1, on the reverse strand, counting down.
TACAGGCACATACAGCAGGGAGAAAGGACAAGGCTCCTGCTTCCATGAACCTGCCTTCTTGCAGGGGGAGACAATCACCACAAGCAAATGGACAAATAAATCAAAAACAGCAGCAGGTGATGATAAGTATAACATAGGAAATTCACAGGGGGCTGGTGACCGGGCTGCAGCCACTGCAAGGCACGCAGTGGAAAGCGGCTTTCCAAAGGGAAGGTCCTGCTTCGAAACAATAACACCTGCATTTCACTCCGAAACCCACACCTCATTAGTAAGACTGAAGTCCTGCTCTCAGCCTGAGCACTACGCTGACTTTCTTTTTCTTTTTTTAAGTGAAAGCAAGTTTATTAGGAAAGTAAAGGAACAAAGAATGACTACTCCACAGGCAGAGCAGCATATATTTCCTTTCCGAGACTCAGTTTCCTCACGTACAACCTTTGGAGAGCAGTCACGTTCACCATCCAGGCTTCGCTATGAAAATTAAAGACACAGTGGTTGAGATGTGGAGGTCCGCGTGCAGGAAGCAGGCGTCCTGCTCAGCAGGGAAGTGAGGAACGAGTGCTGGGGGCTGAACTTCTCCTATGCCGGAACGCGCTGTGTTTTCCCCGCTGAGTTCTGGTTGTCTGATCCAGGCTGTCTGGGGAAGCCCCAACTGTCGGGTCCAGGCAAAGCCTTCCCTGGGACACACCTTCAGGCCACTCAGGTTGGCCTCCCCAGCTGCCCACACCGTACACAAGAAGCAAAACAGCCCAGAGGAGGCCACTGTGTGATTGTGTTTAAAATCGGTTTTGCTCAAAATACACTCAAGTATTTATAAGAGAATGGGGCAGAAGCCTCTTAAGAGAGCAGTGTGTGTGAAAACAAATCAGGGGAGCCGTTTCAGCAAAGGAAATCCTCTCGGAGCTGGGAAAGCATTCATTAGGAAGGAGGGGTTGGGGCCTGAGGAGAGAAGGGCCTGGTGCTCTGGGAGGCGGAAGGGGTCCAGAACGGAGAGAAATGTCTGGGAATGGGGGGACGGTGCCCCACAACGGCCGGTAACGTGAGGCCTCGTGTGGCGCTCACATCCTGCCTTGTGCTTTCGGAGGCCTCTTGGGAGGTGGTGTTTGGGTATAAGGAAAGCTTTTTATCTTTTCTTTCTGTGTTTATATTTTCTTCCTAAGAGGGGGTTGGGAAAACATTTCCCCAATCTCCAGCTGTGGGATTCTGGTGGGTGGAGGGAAAGCAGGAATAGGGACGCTGTTTCTTCTGCTCAGCTCTGTGCCATTTCCTGGCCTACAAACCTGGTGCCAGAGCAGTCCAGAAATCTGGGAAAACAAAACTCACCAACCTAAAAATGTGTACAAAGACAGAGCCCCACATGTCCAGAGATCAAGAGCCCCGGGCGCCGGGGCCTGCGTCCTGCAAAGCCCATTATCTTTCCCTGACGTTTCCTAAGCGATCCTGCTTTGTGACAACTGTTTGGTGAAGAAACGGTGAGGTCAGTGGGAACACATGAGACGTTCATTGGCGGGCTGCTTTGAAGCGTATCCAGACTGAATAACATTTATGTCAGTAGTAAAACATGGCTGCAGTGACAGCATGGTTGAGTGACATCATGCCTTCATTCCAAAGCCCAGAGGTGTTGCTCCTGAGCCCCCGCTGGGGATGTGTCCCAAGTTCACAGTCTCAGGCTGCACACACACACTCTGGACATAGCATCTCCATGGAGGTACCATGAAGGGTTCAGGGTAACTCCCCAAAATGAGACACAACCGCTTAGCTGGACTGACTTATTCCCAAGACTCAGAGGCTGATTCAATAAAAGAGAGGGCCATGTGTTCAGGTTTGTTCTTTTCTGCCTGTCCCAGTCTCTGCTGTCTCCCCCATTACAGCTCTCTCACTTCCAATGTGCCTCTCTTTTTTGATACATGAAACTTCTTGAAGTTTTAAATGGAGCACTGAAGAGGTTCAGAGTATGCCACCACAAACCTGCCACGTGAACATAAAGATTATTTGGAGCTAACGGTGTTTGAGATTCAACAGATACAGAAAGAAGCCTCCCCGGAGCTTCCCTTATCTGACTAAAAGCAGACACTTCTGAGAAACGAAGATGGTCATAGATCCCCATCCCGGGGCAGCTTTATGCCATGAAGAAGCTGGAAAGTCAGTGTCAACATGCACCTGCACAGGCAACCCTTACTCCATCAGTTTCCCTCAATGTTTTCTCTTCCCTGAGTTTGCCATCCTCAGAAGCCTGAAACTTTTTCTTTTGCCTTATTGCTTTTCTGCAAAATTATTGGGTTTTTTGTTAAGGTGCTATATGAGCCCAAGTTCTAACCACTCCTTTGGCTTATTCGTCATTGAATTTCCCATGTGCATGTGCAATGCACATATTAATAAACTTGTTTGCTTTTCTCTTGTTAATCTGTCTCGTTTCAGTGTAATCTGCAAGACTCCAGCTGAAGAACCGAGAAAGGGAGGGAAAAAGAATTCTTCAATATCTCAATATCACATCACCTGGCCGTTACCAAAGTGGAAAGCAAGCCTCTCAGTACTAAAGGAAGAAGTCAGGTTACAAAAGAGTGGGTATTGTGTGAGGCACAAATATAAAGGGAGGTGCATTCCCAAATATTCTCAGTGGTTATCTGAGTTTTATGAATTTTGGTACTTAGCAAATACTGATTTCTAACAATTGAAAATATAAAACAGTACAAGTTTCCTAAGTACCATTTTCTTTTCTTTCTTTCTTTCTTTTTTTTTTTTTTGAGATGGAGTTTCTCTCTTTGTTACCCAGGCTGGAGTGCAGTGGTGTGATCTCGGCTCACTGCAACCTCCGCCTCCCAGGTTCAAGAAATTCTCCTGTTTCAGCCTCCCGAATACCTGGGATTACAGGTGCCTACCACCATGCCCGGCTAATTTTTGTATTTTTAGTAGAGACGGGGTTTCACCATGTTGTCCAGGCTGGTCTCGAACTCCTGACCTCAGGTGATCCACCCATCTCAGCCTCCCAAAGTGCTGGGATTACAGGTGTGAGCCACCATGCCCGGCCAAAGTATCCATTTTCAAAAGATGCTGTACCCTATCCTTGTACTTGATAGCACAGAACAAAAGAATAGCCGCCAGTGGTTTGTAATCCAGTCCAAGCGACATTGCCGGCCAACAACGAGGCCAGCGAGCAGTGTCTCCTCTATTCTTTCTTGATGTAAATGATTTCACAGTCTTGTCTTAGCAAAGAACTGGAAAAACCTGTTACCATTATGTCTGAAGGACTCCAAAGCAGGAAGGTGACATAAGTGATCTGTGGTTTCAGAGTGTAAAATCATTTATGTATCCAGAACCTCGAGACCAGTGGAACTTGAAGCAGACAGTCAAATGCCTTTGACTCCAGGGACCTCGACAAATGTGCATAAAGTCAGGGTGCAGGTCAGCATGTCCGTTCACCCACAGCATGGGCACATTTGTGCAGGGCATGGCAGGTCGTGGGCTCCTCTCTTCTCCCATACCTCCCACCCAGGAGCTCAAACATGCTGCAGATGCCCCTAATAAAGGCCAAACTGGTGGGCAGGGCTCCCCGGACTATGCTGGGTGAAAGGATGATGGGATAGTTATGGGCACACAGCAAAGCTGAGACTGGACCAAAATCACTGGCACATCTGTCTCCTGAATGAATCCTCTTTCACAAGAGACTACCCCACAGCCCACCGCCAACCTGAGGTAGCCAGGTCTCTGCAGAAGCAGGACACTGAACCCCCCTGAACAAGCAATGAGAACTGGATAGACAGGGTGTGTCTGAAATACTCTCCCAAAGGGCGTGCGCCGCTGCAGCACAGCATGGAGTGAGCTTCGCCTGGGGATGCAGAATGTTTACAAAGTGCTTCATTGGCCGCCCCAGCCCTGATACAAAAATAAGAATCCAGGGCCCCAACATCAAGGCCTCTCTTAGATGAAGTCACCAGGGACCAAAACCTCCTGTGGTGAACACAATTGTTCTGTTTTCTTTTATTTCCATCACTTTTCTGGATTCACAGTCCGTATTCACTATGATAAGAAGGAGCTGTCACTCAGAAGTTAGGTGGGCTGCATCCAGACACAGACAGAGCTGGTGGCTGAAGTGCATCTGCCCTCATCCAAGGAATCTGGCCCAGAAACCATGAGGCATGGAGATCCCCTCACACCTCATGAGGGACATGGAAGACAGAATGGCAGTCTCCAGGCATTGGCCATCAGGGTACCTCTGGGCTTTATAACTACTTGTGAGGTATGAGGCACTAAATCCCAATGAAGGGTGTTGAAACTCAGCCTCAGCCTAACTCGCCCAAAGTCACGTGGTAAATGGTTAGGCTGCTGGGATGAAAGCCAGCTCTTTCTGGGTCCAGTGCTACCGTGAGGCCCCTCTGTGTACCATGAAGGACATCCTCCAATGAGAGAGAAAAACAAAGTCCAGAGTAAGCAAGAAGAAGAATAGAGCAGAGAAAACACATGCACCCCAAAACTCACACCCACCCACCCCATCTGCCAACCAGGTCTATAACCCTGCGCAGGTCACTCAACCACTCTGGGATTTAATTAACTTCCTCTGGAAATTCTGCACACCGATTCTCAGTGGGGCTCAGACATCTCACATTTTTAATGAATGTCCTTGAATGATTCTTACCATGAAGTGAGTTTGAAAAACACAACCATAAAGTGTCTAAAATTCTAGAGATTATAATTAAATATTCATAGTGCCCCATAGCTCCAAGTGCAAATAGACCCCAATTAGCTATTGTGATAAGACTTTGCACCACATTTTTGGGGACTGTCTGCACAGGACCGTCCCATGCCCCAGTGAGTCTCCCCCTTTAATGAACTCAGAGATTACCCAGGGATCTTATAAATGCAGATTCTGATTCAGAGGGTCTGGTGGGATGGAGGTTCTGCATTACTGATCTGCCAAGCCCTGGGAAAATGTGGTCACACTGTGGGTGGACAACATGCTCCCAGGTACTGTCAATCCTGCTGGTCCAGGGACCCCACACTGAGCAGCAAGGATGTGGAGCACCTCTTCCAAACTGCCTGCGAGGCATGGGGCAGTGGGCCCAAGCATGGATCCCCTTTGTCCTTGGGGCATTGGAGCAGCCAGGCTCAGGGGGCCAGAGCAACATCCTTTGATTACTCCCGGTCATCACAAATATTTGTCTCATAAATATTTATTTTTTGTGTATCCTGGCATGAAGGTTGGAAGTTCTGCATACACCTATCATTCTTAACATTTACTGGGGCACAGACTCCAATGAAAGCAATGGGTTCCCTTACCCTAAAGAAAACTCACATATATAGAAAGCTTTGCCTTCACATCCATCATTGTGGCCCACAGTGTCCCAGGCGGGAGTCTGAGAATGCGTTTCTAATTATAATCCCCTTGGCATCAGAACTTTGACCCTCATCACGTCTCCACCAAACAGCAGTGGAAATGCTCGCATGAACTCTGAAAGCAGTGTTGACGCAACCTCCATGTTGTCAGAGACAAAGTTGTTTCAGCAAAACACACCCACTGCAAGAAACTGTAAATGCTGAATTTAAATCGTATCGGGTTTATTTATATTTAATTTATAAATGTGGGTTGGTTTCACAGTTGTCTAAGGCCTGTACACCAAGGATTTACATCTACTTTGAGGTCTGTACAGATTTATATAAATTACAATAAAATAAGTCAACACCAAAAAGGAACAAAAATTCATTTCCCATTTAAAAGGAATTTGCACAACTCCAAATTTGAAAAACAATGCCCCATGAGTCCCAGGGTATGCCAGAAACTCAAACCCCCTCTCCCTGAGGATTTGCTGCAGAGCAGCCTCAGCTCAGCAGGCTCCACACCTACCTAACCTGAGGTGCTGGGTCCGCACCATGGTGAAGTGGACGGGGTGCTTATGAAGCTTAGAGGCTTATAAAGTGGATTTTGCCTGCCACTCATTCCCCATGTTTTGGCGTGGGAGGCTGGCCCTGTGATGTTGTCTGAGGGCCTCCAGCTGTCCTGATGCCCCTACGCCTCTCCCGTTCACCTCTCAGCCCACCAGGTATTTCCACCATGGGGGTCTCTTCTGTAGGAAACAGAGATCACCACCTTTGACAGAAAGGCAAAGGCAGCAAAGGAGAGGAAAGGAGTGGAATTCACTCTGCATCCCAGCCTCAGGACAGATACTTAATCTACACACATACACTAGCAGAGACTGGTTTATGAAGTTTAAGGAAAGAAGCCATTTCCATAATGTAAAAGCATAAGAAACTGAAGCAAGTTATCAAGATCCAGCTAACATAATTAATGATGGTGGCTAAACTAAACAGATTTTCATAGATGAAACAGCCTTCTATTGAAAGAAGATGCCAGCTAGAACTTTCATAGCTAGAGAGCAGAAGTCAATGCCTGGCTTCAAAGCTTCAAAAGACAAGCTGACTTCTGTTAGGGGCTAATGCAGCTGGTGACTTTAAAGTGAAGCCAATGTTCATTTTCCATTCCCAAAGTCCTAGGGCCCTTAAGAATTATACTAACTCTACTCTGCCTGTGCTCTATAGTTGGAAAAACAAAGCCTGGATAACAGCTCATCTGTTTACAGCATGGCTTCCTGAATATTTGAAGCCCAATGTTGATAGCTACTGCTCACACACACAAAAGATTTATTTCAAAATATGACTGCTCATTGACGATGCAGCTGGTCATCCAAAAGCTTTGATGGAGATGTACGAGATTAATGTTGTTTTCATACCTGCTGACACACTATCTGTTCTTCAGGCCATAGATCAAGGAGTAATATCAAATTTTAAGTCTTATTATTGGACTGGGAGCGGTGGCTCACACCTATAATCCCAGCACTTTGGGAGGCGGAGGTGGGTGGATCACGAGGTCAAGAGATCGAGACCATCCTGGTCAACATAGTGAAATCCCGTCTCTACTAAAAATACAAAAATTAGCTGGGCATGGTGGCGCATGTCTGTAGTCCCAGCTACTTGGGAGGCTGAGGCAGGAGAATTGCTTGAACCCAGGAGGTGGAGGTTGCGGTGAGCCGAGATCACACCATTGCACTCCAGCCTGGGTAACAAGAGTGAAACTCCATCTCAAAAAAAGAAAAAAAAAAGTCTTGTTATTTAGGAACTACATTTTACAAGGCTGTATCTGCCACAGATAGTGTTGCTTCTATGGAACTGGGCAAAGTAAATTGAAAACCTGTAAAGCATTCATTTTCTAGGTGCCATTAAGAACATTCATGATTCATGGGAGAAGGTCAGAATATCAACATTCACTGGAGGGTGAAAGTTGATTCCAAGCCTCATGTATGACTTGGAGGGATGCAGGACTTCAGTGGAGGAGAAACTGCAGATGTGGTGGAAACAACAAACTAGAATTAGAAGCTGAGCCTGAAGATGTAACTGAATTGCTGCAATCTCATGATAAAATTTAAACAGCTACAGGGCTGATTTTTATGAATGAGCAAAAAAAAAAAAAAATAGTTTCTTGAGATGGAATCTATTCCTGGTGAAGATGCTATTGAAGATTGTCGAAATGACAGAAAAGGATTTAGAATGTCACATGAACTTAGTTGATAAACCAGTGACTCCAATTTTGGGTTTGAAAGCATTGACTCCAATTCTGTTTTTTGTTTGTTTGTTTGTTTTTTGATCTTGTATCATAGTGTTTTTTTTAAATTTTGGAAATAAATTAAACTTAGAGTAAATTGCAAAATAGTACAAACAACATTCATATATCTTTTGTGCAAATTTACTATAGTCAACATTTTACCTTATTTGCATGTGCCTGTGTTCTTTCTCTCTCTGTATATATGTATACACACATTTATACATGTTCACACACATATATACACATATATTATTATTTTGTAAACATTTGAGAGGAAGTTGTAAACATTATAGCTCTTCGCTCCTAAATATGTCTTTTTTTTTTTAACTTGTCATACACAGCATCTTCATCAGGAATAGATTCCATCTCAACAAACAAATCTTTATGCTTATTAATAAGAAGCAACTCTTTATCTGTTTAGGTTTTATCATGATATTGCACTACTATATGAAAATAAAGATTAAAAAATGTATAAAGGAAAAAATAAGATCATGCGTAACAGTCCACTCAGAGACTGTTAGTATTCTCGTTTAGTCATCTAGTTATTTCTCTGGATGTTTTAATGTATATATTTAGGAGATACAGGTTCTTACATGTATATGTTGCGGGGCAGTGATGACTCCAATTTTGAGAGAAGTTCTACCGTGGGTAAAATACTATCAAACATCACGTGCTACAGAAAAATATTTTGTGAAAGGAAGAGCCAATTGATGAAACAAACTTTATTGCTGTCTTATTTTAAGAAATTGTAACAGTCACCCCAACCTTCAGCAACCACCACCCTGTTGGTGCCTCAGCCACCAACACTGAGGCAGATCCTCCACCAGCAAAAAGATTATGCAGAAGGCTCAGATGATTATTACTCGGATGCTGAGACCCGCTGGCCAGCAAAGCCAAAAAGACTTACTACTCGGCTTTTTAAGAAACAGTTAGCTGGACACAGTGGCTCACTTTCAGTTGGCCTGTGATTCCAACACTTTGGGAGGTCAAGGCAGGTGGATTGCTTGAGGACAGGAATTCAAGACCAGCCTGGGCAACATAAGGAGACCCCTGTGTCTACAAAAAGTTAAAAAATTAGCCAGAGGCCATGCACGGTGGCTCATACCTGTGATTGTAGCACTCTGGGAGGTGGATGCAGGCAGATTGCTTGAGCCCAGGAGTTCGAGACCAGCCTGGACAGCATGGTGAAACCTCATCTCTACAAAAAATGCCAAAAAATTAGTTGAGTGTGGTGACACCTGTAGTCTCAGCTACTTGGGAGGCTGAGGTGGGAGGATTATCTGAGCCCAGGGAGGTCAAGGCTGCAGTGAGCCATGATTGTACCACTGTACTCCAGCCTGGGCAACAGAGTGAGACCCTATATCAAAAAAAAAAAAAAAAAAAAAGCCAGATGTGGTGGCATGTGCCTGTAGTCCTAGCTACTCAGAAAGCTGAAGCAGAAGGATCACTTGAGCCTTGAAATTCAAGGCTGCCATGAGCTATGATGGTGCCACTGCACTCCAGCCTGGGTGACAGAGTGAGACTCTGTCTAAAAAAAGAAACAGCTGACCCCAGCTCTGAGTTTATACAGTGTGAGCTAGTGGATGGGCAAGCTGCATTTTGGGAACATTGTAAAAATTTCATCTATTTATAATTCGGGTGTCTATGATAAATTCAATTCTAATGGAACATACAACTCTTTGTTGAAAATTAGTGTTAAAAGTTGTTAGAATTGCCTTTTGTAGTCCAAAAGTATGTTTCCGTCAAAGCCTGTCAAATGCAATCATAATTCAATTACTGGATTATCATTGTTAGAAAGTGTCAGATCCTGTGTAGACTCTAGCTCACCTTGAGCATGTTTGAGTTCATTTTTCACTACGTTTTTGGTAACAGGAAAGAGAACTGACATTTAGTGGCCCTTCCCACATGGTGGGACTTGACCTACCAGGGTACACATATATTCTTCCATGTCATCTGATTTGTTTTGTTTTGAAGTTGAGTGGTCCAAGTTAATCTGGGTTTTCCCTATAAAGGAGCATAACCCTTTAGATTATATTACTGGTGCAATGAGATTCTAGAATGGGTTTTGTATGAATGGAGGAACATGTCTGGAAGCTTCTCCTAGGCCTCTTCCCAGACAAAAGCACTGGAATTAGCCAACACAGATCCTTCATCCAAGAAGATCAGGAACCTTCATGCCAGCAGGTTCTTTGATAGCAGCTTGTCTACCTTCACAGATAGAGAGCAGTCAGGTTGCTGTTGATACTCCCAGCTTCTACCTGGGCTCAACAAGTGTTTCCAGAAACTCAGAGAAGGAAGGAAAAGGCAAAGAGGAGGCCCTGCTTCAGTTCCCTTGCCCAGCTTGAAGGGAAAGTAATTTGGGCTGGGAAAGGAGGGCCATTGACACATAATCTTCTAAAACAATCAGTTCCAAAAAGTCCTTGGCAGGAGACAGCACAGAGCTCTGCTGCGAACTATTGTTTAGCTAAAGAAGTCATCTGTTCCTAAGGCCGGGGAACGGGCGCTGACGTGAAAGTAAGTGATAGCCCCTCCAAACAATCTGGGGCTCTCTGGAAACACACTGCTGTTAGCCCAGCCACTTGACCTCCTGTCTGAATGATGGGAGGGAAATGCTCATCATGATCTTTTACTGCATCTTCAGCACATTTCTCCTCTGTGGAACTGTTCCCAACCAAGAGTTAGAGTTAGCTATGATTTACCAAAAAAAGTTGGGCGGCTCTTTGGCCAATGTCCAGGGAGTATGGGATAAGAGGAATAGACAGTGTCCAAGGAGTAAAGCAGCCCAGGGCACTGTGCCCTGCCGTCCCGTCCATGCTGGGTTTGAGGCCTGCTCGGGCCTCATTCAGGTGCCTTCCAGCAGCTCAGACTCACCAGATGGGGCGGGACCTGACTCCTCCCCATCCCACTACTGCACCTGCCCTACAATCACCTACACCTCAGTGAATGGCAACTGCATCTTTGCTGAAGCTTGGAGCTGTCCGACTCTTCTTTCTCTGGAGTCCCACACCTGACACCTTCAACAACCCCACCCTCACCTGCCGGGGCTCTCAGTGCCTCCCGACTGGTCCCTCACCTGAGAAGTCCAGTTCCTCCCAGCCGCCTGGACGATCCTCTTACACTGCAGTCAGATCCTGTTACTCCCCACTCAGAGCCTGCAAGAGTGCCATTTGTCCCTCCAAGGAGAAGCCTCAGCCCTTGCCGAAAGATGTAACCCTCAGCCTCACCTCCCTGCTGTCTCCGTCCCCCTCCAATCCCATATCAGCCTGTGCTGGTTCTCAGATCATGCTTGGCACAATTCTACCTCGGGGTCTTTGCCTGGCTGCAATGATCTTCAGGGTGGGACTACCCCACTTCTTCAGGCTCTCAAACGTCACCCTCTCCAGGAGGCCTTTCCTCTTGTCAAACAGCAGCCACCAAATCCTCTATGGCTCCTGCCAGTACTTTCTCCACAGCCCTCGCCACGAGCAGGCATGGTGGAGATCCACGCATGTGCTGCCGTCTCTCCACCCCACCTCCACTAACATGGAAGCTCCGAGAGGGAGGCCCTGCCACAGCTTTGGTCACCACTGTATCCCTGAGGCCTGGCGTGGTGCCTGGCAGATGTGAGTGTCTGTGAATGAACGTAGAGAGCAACATTCAACAACATATTCTCCCCATGATGTCAAAGGGTATAACCTCTCTGCTAAGGAGGGCTGCACCACAGGGGCTTACAGGCACTCTGAACTTATGCACAGAGTCCACGAAAGGGGCATGATTTGCCTTTTTAAATGTCACTTCTTTAAAACAAACAAAAAGCTGCCTCATCTGAAATTGAGGCCAATATCAGGTTTAAGGGGATTCCACACCTGTTGATGAAATGCTGTTGACTATGTGTTATGTGTCCTGTGCTGTGAGTACAGGCCAGTAAAGGAGGGTTTCTGAAACTCTCTCCTCCTGGCCTCAGGGCTGCTTGACTCTCTTACGCCCAGATCCTTCGATGCAGAGAAGGCTGATATGTTTATTTTCTTTTAAATTTTATTTTGTGTATGTTTTAATAAGTGTTACATTTAGATGTCATAACACTCAAAAAATTCAAAAAGCTACACAGTACAAACTAAGTCTCCCTCCAGCTCGCCAGCCGCCCAATTAGCTCCCTCGAGGGGAAAACGGCAACCTGTTCCTTGTCTATCCTTCCAGATACTTCTATCAAAATGCAAGCCAATACATATTCTTTCTTTTTTTAAAAGTCTGTAAGTCTGATTTCAACCCCCATATCATTTAGCTGGCACAAAAGCCAATGTCATTGTTCCCCCTGCTCACCCGCCACCCTGCAGTCCCAGGGGAACCTGGGAGGCTGGCGCTGGCCAGAGGGTGGGGGGCTCCAGCCTCCTCATCACCTAGACTCTCACTGGCACCCTGATGGCACCCCCACAGCCTCTTTGCCAGCTGGGGCACATCCACCTCTCCCCACCCTGTGACACGGTACCCAAGGCAGCCTCTCCAGGGATGGCAGACCTACCATTTCTCTCTGAGTAGGGTGCCCATATCATTTTTCTTCCAAAGTGGGAAAAGTTTTGAGAGCAATTAAGAGTGCTCTTAATTACCGTCGGGGTCAGGACCAGGATGGGGCAAGAGAGGCGCCTCCAGCGCAACACTGAAGGAGGCACCAGGTGGCACAAATACAAGGTGGGCATTTGCATCACCCAAAGAATAGGTGCCTCCCTAAATTCTGTGCCCTGGGGTCTCTTGATGCACCCCAGTCCCGCCCTGATGACTGGCATGGCAGGAATGAAGTTGACCTGCCCTGGAGAAACCTGGGGGTAAGCCCCTTCCATCTCTGAGACCCTTGACAGAAACAAGACCTGCTCTTCGCACCTCAAGAACCCTTTCCGGACAGGTGAGAGCGACCACTGCCCTCTACCTAGCCACCGCTGCCTCTGCCTGTCTCCTCCCTGGCAGAAGTCCTTCTGGGATTTCCAACCAGAAAAGAGATGGGCTTCAATCCCGCTATAAATTCTCCTGATCTGATGGGGCAAAAATCCTGTCCTCACTATTGTTCTGGGGAAAGGAACATCAGGAACAGGCACAAAAATGAGTAGCTGTGTGAATTAGCTGCCCTGTTCACCCTGGGGGGCTCTAGGATCTTTGCACCATGAAGATGGCAGATGCCAACCCCAGCACAAAGTCTGTAACATCTTGGGTGCCAAAGGCACTCACATGCCAACCAACAGGAAGGAGATGTGGCACTGGTGCAGCCCCCCACTGCCCCCCTCCGGAGTGCCGGCAGTGCTCAGCCAATTTCCCCACCTGCTGCAATCCCAGCACCTGGAATTTCCAATGCACACCTGACCACGTCCTGAGCCAACAGCCTGCTCTTCACTCCCAAACCACAATGGGTGGGAGCTGCCCTGCAGGTGGGGAGGTAGAATGGGAGCTGCCACCTCCCTCCCTTGTGAATTCTCCTGTCTGTATTTCCTCCAGAGCCAGAGCTAACACTTCTCTGCTGAAGATACTCCACATCTGGAGCAGAAACAAGGTTTTCTGGAAGAGCTCAGAAAGGGGAAGTGCAGATATGGCGGGCCAGTGCTGCCTGGGTTGTGCCCTTTCCTGGAGTCCTGGCCCTCGTCAAAGCCCCCTGTCTAGTTGAAGATCAGGTACACCTTCTTGTATCTCTCACCAAAATCTGGTCCTCTGGATTGCCAACTCGATGTCTGTCCACGTGGAGTGGCATCGCCCAGTTCTGTCACCTGGCGTGGCAAGTGTTCCTGTGAAGCAGGTCACCGGGCACCAGGTTGTCTGAGTCCAGTGAGGCAGAGCACACTTACAGGTAACTAGTCACACGAAGCGGATTTACTACCAACAGACAGGCAGCGAGGGACAGTGGAGGCCGGGTTCATCATGAGAGGGTCCCCCAAGGCTCAGGACACTTGCTCAGGGCACATGGAGTCTGACTGTGTGCCCCATGTGCACCACAGCTAAGAGACCCCCAAAAGCAGCCCATCATGGGTGGTATACCTTAGAGATCACATGACTCAGAGGCTAAAACATTGAAGGACACCAATTTCTAGGGGGGACTAGAACCAAGCCTGGGCTGTTCCCACCCACTGTCCTCTATCTCAGGATAGTCCCTGCACATTCCACAGTTATTCTGAGAACTACAAGCGAGGAAGAGAGAAGAACCAGGCAGGTGCAGGTCACCCAGAGGACTGTCCTGCAATTACCCCCATCACTTTGCCCAAAGGAGTTGTGATTCTTCTCCAAAGATGGAGAAAAGAGAAAGCTTTGCGTGGTTTCTGTTGGTTAACAGTGGCAGGAGCAATACCCTACACTGTCTCACACTCATGGCCTAATTCCTTGGGTTTTCTGCAGATACAGAGGGGTGTAAAGGGCTAAGGGCCCTCGGTGGCCTGGCCTACTGGAAAGCATCACTTCTCCATGGCCTGACATACCTGGGAGCCCCGCATTCATCCTGCTCATGCTCTCCCCTGGAGAAATGGCTGCTCCTCTGTGGCAGAGCTCCTCCCTCCATGGACACACCCTCACTTTATGGTTTCCCACTCACTCCCATTTACCTTCTGCACTCAGCGTGGACCTCCTCTGCCAAGCAGGCTTTTCTGATGCCCATGCTATGCAGGGCCCTGCCTTCCGTGCTGTCTCTGTTGCAGCTGCCCTTTCCCATGCCTCGTCCCCCGTCTTGACACCCTCTCGCTTGTCTGTCTCCTGTGACTTCCATAGCTGCACTCACACCCCGAGCCCCAGGGGACAGGAGTGTGCGCCCACCATTTCAGTGCCAGCGCCCATGTGCTCAGCACAAGGGATATTTTTTAAATGTTGGATCAACTAACAAAACCCTCCGGACCCAGCTCCCAGATGGTCCCATGTGAATACCTGGCCCAGGCTGCTGCAGCCTGCAGAGGGCTGGTTTCTCCTGACTGGGAACTGGCTCCTTCATCAGGAGGGCCTGAGTGTCCTCCAAGGACCAGACTCAGACGTTCATGCGCCTCCTCCCAGGCCTGGCTACACTCAACAGTGGCCGTGGCTGACATTATGCAAAACAGTGTTTTCCTTAGGGGTCACTGGAGCCTTTATTCAATTCTCTAAGGAATTGTGTATTGGTGACACATGACTTAAAACACAAAATGGCTCATCCAGACACAGTGGCGAGGGTGTGGTGGTGCTGTGCCACCAGGCACCAAGTGTGCACAGCAGAGCCCCGGTGTCAGCATTGAGGCGAGTGCCTCTCCCAGATCTGAGAACATCGAGGCTAGCTGCAGACCAAAGCACTCCTTGAGTGCCTTGAGGTAAAGCCACCACAAATGTGAAGAGTTCTTTTGCGTGTGGTGGCCAGCATCCTGCCATGCTTCGGCATCCACTTTGAATGCAGGCTTAGCTTCCTCCTGCTAGAGGCAGGGCAGTCACCCTAGACAGTTTCTGGTTCTATACCACACCCAGATGGCTCAAGCCAGCGGCCAGAGCTAAGAACTTAGAGACATGTCTTCTGCCTAACAGATGGGGCTCCAGCTTTTCTGCTGCTCCCTCTAAACCGACCATTTAGCCATTTTCCCATAAACTCACAGTGACCCACACCCTATCCCCCAGTATGTTCCCAGTGACTTCTCCTCTTCACCCTCCCTGCCTGTGCTCCCTGATCCCCATATGTGTGTTCCCCAGGAGGGCCGTGTATGCCCAGGGCCCATAAGTAATAAAACTTAGAGGCCGGGCACAGTGGCTCATGCCTGTAATCCCAGCATTTTGAGAGGCTGAGATGGGTGGATCACTTGAGGTCAGGAATTCAAGACCAGTCTGGCACAAATGGTGAACCTCCTCTCTACTAAAAATACAAAAATTAGCTATGCATGGTGGCGCATGCCTGTAATTCTAGCTACTTGGGAGGCTGAGGCACAAGAATCATTTGAACCCAGGAGGTGGATGTTGCAGTGAGTGGAGACTGTGCCATTGCTCTCCAGCCTGGGCAACAAGAGCAAAACTCCATCTCAAAAAAAAAAAGTAATAAAACGTTTATTTCTGTCTGTGTCTCTTCTAATGATTAGGGGTGCTCTCCATGTTAAAGGTTCTAAATCAAAGCATGCACCGTGTCCCTCTCTGGGGTCTGCAGCTATGCCAGGATCTGTAGCCGAACTCTGCTGTCTTTATTAACGACATGGAGCCCCCTGTGCTTACGCATTCCCAGGTGAAGGGTGGAACTGGTTTTTGTTGAAGGCACCTGTGGAGGCTGATCTTTCCCGAGGACTGTGCAAGACATCTGTGCAGACAACTTCCATCTGCATGGAAATGCTATACTCTCCAGCTAGCATAGAACAAGAGAAGTGTGGGGAAGGAATAAACTGTGGGAAGCCAGGGTCAGGGGGATAAATGTGTCCACTCACCTAGAGTGCAAGCTGAGCGCCTCAGACCATCCCCGCGCTGGCTCAGTGGAAGGCACCCCCTCAGACCACCAGGCCTGGTTTCATCTGCAGCGTCATTTACGTTCTTGCTTCTGTTTATCTTTAGCTGACAGTTAATCAAGTGTTTACTGATCCAATGGCAGAGAACCTCAGAGGAAAAACTCAAGAGAACGAAGCGTCCACCAGACAAGGGAATGCCAAGGAGAACAAACACACAGGACGGAGTAGCCTACGTGGACCTGCCACATCTGTGTTTCATGAATGCCTTTTCCTGCTGTGAACAAACATAGATGGCTTAGAGGGTTTAAGTCAGGGACTACTGACCTGGCGTCTTGTAAGTGCTCAGACGCCCACTGAACTAAGCAGAGGGGAGACCATGCAAGATGCACACTCCCCCCTCACCATCGCAGACAGACTTGGGGATGATGGCTGGGGGAGGTGGGCCACCCATGTGGAAGGATTCCAGCACCGAATGCTTGTGCCTTTGACATCACCCCTAGAGAATCTTGGAAAGGTCATGATGCTTGCAGAGAAGGGACACGAAGTAGCTGAAATGCCTTCTCCACTTGGAGAGGTTACCTGACTCTAAGGTGAACTGGAGAGAAGCTGGTATGAGCTGAGAACACAGACAACAGCAAGGTCTACAAGCCTGTGTCAGAGCCTACCAGAAAGACAGAGCCATTTCCCCAGTGCTGGGCTGGGAAGACTGGGAAGCCAGCTCGGCATGGCCAAAGACACGTTCCACAGGGGCCTGTCACTTGTCACGGCTCATCTGTAGTCACGGAGGCTGCACCGTGCAGGGGACCATAGCACACAGAGAAAACAAAGCTGGCTGAACTGTGACTTCTGTCCTCAAGGCAGTCTGACTCTGATTAGGGAGAGAGCCTCATACACACACACACACAGGCACACACGTGGGCAAACACAGGCACACGCACACACATACACATGCACATATGCACCCCTACACACAAGCTAGAATCAAAAGATGCTACATGCTAGAAGAAAACACAGGAGAAAATGGAAGATTTCAAAGGACACAAAAAACAAAAACCATTTTTAAAAATTGACAGTTTAGACTTCATCATCACTAAAAACATCTACTCCTTGAAAGACACGGTTAAGAAAATAAAAAGACAAGCCACAGACTGGGAGAAGATATTTTTAGAACTCATAACTGGTAAAAGACTAGTAGACAGGCTATAGAAAGTTCTCAAACTCCATAATAATCCAATATAAAAGTGGGCAAAAGATTTGAATGAGCCCTTCAACAAAGAAGAAATATAGATGGCAAATAAGCAGATTTAAAAGATGCTTAGTGTCATTAGTTATTAGGGAAATGCAAGTTGAAAACAACTCTATATACTGGTGTCTGGGCCTGTCTCTAGATGCAAATTACACCTCAGTTTTGGTATAATTGTTGCAGCCGTCCTTGGGGCACGTGGCGTCATTGACTCTCACTGAAACCTCAGATTTCATGTGCTGCCTGCGGAGATGAAGCGACTCTTCCTGTGTCTGGCTGTTCCTACAGCCTTTGGAGGCCTTGGGGAAGTTGCTGTGCCAGAGCACCCAGGACCAGAGGTTACCCTGCACCTCCCCCACCTCCCAGATGCCTTCCTTCACCTAGAGGCCTTAGATCCAGCAGGCCCTGAGCCATGATGGGAGGGGTCATCAGGCCACCCCTCCGCATCCTCCACTCCAGCTGGGTGCTTCCAAACTCCCTGGGATCCAGGCCTCACTAGAAGAGTCAGAGCAGCCACTTGGGGTGTAGTCAGAGGAACGCTAGAGCAAGCACAGGGTGCTGGGGCCAGGAACCTCAAGGATGGGGGCCCTGGAGAGCCCAGACTGCCACTCTGCACCATCACTGTGGGCTGTGCCCAGAATACAGTCAGGCTTCTTCCCTTCTAGGAGCCCTCCCTGAGCTGCCCTGGAGGCTCTGGCCTGAACCCATCTGCAGCTCTGCACTGAGGTGCTGCTTACTGGGACTCTGTGTGGAGCCATCATGGTGCTGGCCCAAAGGGTTCCACTACTCCCCTCTACGTGGCCATCACCGTGGTAGAGCATTATCACCCCCCCTGCCTGATGCCCCACAGCTCCCACCCTGCAGATAAACTTGCTGCACAGACTCCAGGGGTCAGTGCTCAGGGCAGGTGCCGGGCGTGGTGGACGATGACACCAGGAAGTGATGGTACCGAAAGGAAGGGAAGGGTGCTCCGTTTGGGGAATGTGGATCTTGGAAGCAGAAAGAGAGCCCAGAGCCAACATATCCCAGAGGGCAGGCTGGCCACACCCAGACCTTAGCCCCAGTGGCTTCCAGCCAAGAGACAGAGCCTCCCAGGGGCGGCAGGCAGGGAGTGCTGGGCTCCCACAGCAAAGCCTAGGAAGGAGTGGCTCCCTGGATCTTGCAGGGATTCAGATGTTGGGGCCACAGACACAGAAGTGAGTCCCTTGGTACCAGATTGATTCAGTGGTAGCAGCATCCAGAGCCAGTCAGGCTCTAGAGAAAGAACAATTTCTTCCTTTATGAGCAGGTGGCTTTGGAAGCACATGCCAGGAAAAAGACAGTAATAACAGTCTGCAGGGGAACTCACTTGATAACTCCCTGAGAAACGAGATGTGTGCACATGCAATGCCGAGAACTCTAAGGAGCTGTCAGACGTGCAGGCTCCAAGCAGGCAGCTGACCGCACCTGTGTGTGCTGCGCCTGCCAGGACGACATACGCCCTGGAAACTACCAAGCTAGAGATCAGGTGTTCTGTGAGCAGGAAGCAGCTCAGCAGGCATTCTCCAGGGTGATTCCTGCTCTCCTCTCTGTGAGAAGGCCCATGCCCTGCCCCGTGCTTCCCTCTCTCATGACAACCAGGCACCCACTGACAACCTGGAGTAGGGGGGTGGTTGGTCCCTCCCACTGTGTCTTTCCTTCTGTGTAAGCCATAGTTCTCAGAATCAAAAATGCCTGCCCAAGCACTGTTTCAAATGGTTTCTGTCACTTTCTCAGACACATGTTCACGACAAGAGCCGTGTCTCGAATGCCAACTGCCTTTCATTCAACTGATGTAAGTATATAAGTCATCCCTACATTATACATGATGCTTAAAATGTACTTAAACATACAACCTACTGGAGGCATAAAAACCAGTCTTGATAATTCACAGAATCTCCAGCCCTAGCTACCTAGGCTTTGTGATCAGAGAGGTGGAATGAACGCAGGAACAGAACGCCTCCAACAGCTATGTTTGCAATTTGGAATCCACTGATTCCAAATAACAGATCCTCCGGCCCCCACCGGCCCCAGCAGGATTTCCAGGAGGAAGCCCCATGCCCTGAATGTTCAACAGCAACCCGGGAGACCATTATCATCAGAGAAGTTAGGAGGACATAGCCCCATGTTCCACCCCTCAGTGCCCTTCCCCTCGGCCCATCCTGCTTTGTTTCTGATTCAGGATTGCTGGCCCCACGTGCAGGTGAGGCTGGTCCAAATCCCAGGTGTCCTGCCCACTGGCTGTGTGGTCTCAGTCACACTCAACCCCAGTGAGACTCAGCCTCTGTATCTGTGAGGCAGAAAGGGCAAGCCGCCCCTCAGCCTGGCTTGATGGCCCAGGCAGAACCTGGCTGCACTGCCCATGGTGAGCAGCAAATAGACAGTAAGGCTGCTGCTGATGATGTTGGGAGTGGTGGTGTCAGAATCAATAGGCTAAGAAGAGCAGAAGTCAAATCGCACCACAAGGCCATGCCTGGGATCACGTCTGCTTGACTGCAGGACACATGGGATCTCACTTGCAGCACAGGAGCTGGCTGGCTGTCGGGTGATAAAAGAAAGAAGCCACCAGAGCTGCCAGCCACGTGCACGGTGCTGCTGTTGTTAGAAATAACAGCACCCGGCCGGGCGCGGTGGCTCAAGCCTGTAATCCCAGCACTTTCGGAGGCCAAGGCGGGTGGATCACGAGGTCAAGAGATTGAGACCATCCTGGTCAACATGGTGAAACCCCATCTCTACTAATACAAAAAATTAGCTGGGCATGGTGACGCGTGCCTGTAATCCCAGCTACTCAGGAGGCTGAGGCAGGAGAATTGCCTGAACCCAGGAGGCGGAGGTTGCGGTGAGCCAGATCGTGCCATTGCACTCCAGCCTGGGTAACGAGCGAAACTCCGTCTCAAAAAAAAAAAAAAGAAATAACAGCACCCAGTGACATAACTGGCTGCTCACAGGAATTTTGTTTTAAATCTTGCACAATCAGACACTGTCAAGTGTCACTGTTAAAATGTATGGGAATTGACCCACACTGGACCTGGCATCCTAAAAAACTCAGAATTGATGTCCCCAGCCTGATATTCAATTGTTCTCTGAAAACCAGGGAAGGTCACAGTCATCTGTGGCAATGTAAACACCACCCCAAAGTCAGTGGTTAAAATCAACTCCTGCAGCTCTGGGGTGACCGGGCTCAGCTGGGCAGTTCTCCCTCAGGGGCTTTCAGGAGACCTCCGTCAGATCGTCAGATGGTGTCTGGAGCTGGAGTTGTCTGGAAGCACCACTAGGCTGAACACCCATGATGGCTGTTATGGGTCGAAGTGTGGCCACCACCCAAAAAGTCATATGTTGAAGTCTTACCCCCAGTGTTTGAGAATGTGAGCTTATTTGGAAATTGGGCTGTTGCAGATGTAATTAGTTAAGATGGAGTCACACTTAAATAGGGTGGGCCCTGACCCAATACATTGGTGTTCTAATAAAAAGGTGAATTGTGGTTTTTATTAGGAGTGGAGGTTTAACGGGCAGTAGAGAAGAGAAAGAGAAACAGCTCTCTCTAGGGAGAGAGGGGTCTCTGAGGGGAAGAGACTGCTGGCAGATGTGCCAGATTTTATAGTCCAGCTTGAGGAGGCGGTGTCTGATTCACATAGGGCTCACGGATTGGTTCCATCACGTGTGACATTTATACAGCATGCGGGGAAGGCTGGTAACCCCCCACAATCTTAGGACCTTCTATTCCTAGAAACTCACAAAGACCACTTCCCTTGAGCTACACCCCCGCTTACTACAACATTTGCTGATTTTCCCAAACCAGATCACTTCCCTGAACTGTAAAACTTCCCACACACTGAATACGCAGAGGAGATAAGAGACATGACAGCCGCAGACGGGAAAGGAGGAAATTGTGACAGAAAAGTTGGAAATCCTGTTGCCAAACCCTATTGAGTGGTCAGAGGCTGCAGTCAGTCCAGAAGCCTTTGGATAACATGGGGAGGAGGTATTGTCAGCCAGAAATCCTCAGTTACCCCAGGACTTCTTCCAGCCCCATGCAATGGTTAAGTCCTCTGTGAAAGAAAGCTGGTTCAAACATGGCCAATATGACCAGCAACCCATGGGTGCTGGGGGATTCTCCATGTTCTCTCCAGTAAGTCTGTCCCCAAGTCTTAAAAGGCTGGCAGCCATGTTAATCATTTTTAAATGTCCGAAGGGGGCTCTGTATTTGGTTTGATTTGGTTCTAAAATGGAGGCTGAGAGCCTTGAAATGAAAGGACAGAGTTGGAGTCCGCTCCTCTACTCACTGTTTCGATTAATGTTATACCTTGGTATCCTGGACGAGGTCCCCACTATGAAGCAGATACATTGTCTGGGGTATATACCTTGGGGTTCGTTGTCTTGCACCAGGAAAATTTCGGATACGGACATACGCGAGGAATTTAGAAATGGAGGTTTAACAGGCAGAAGAGAAGAGGAAGAGAAACAGCTCTCTCTCTCTTCAAAGGGAGGGGTCTCTGAGCAGAAAAGATCTTAAAAAGGGGAAAGCCAATACAGACACACACAGCAGAATGCCATGTGAGGATGAAGGCAGAGGCTGGAGTCACGTGGTGTCTAGAAACCAAGGAACACCAAAGATGGCGGCAAACACCAGAAGCCAGGGAGGTGCAAGGAGCAGCCTCTCTCTCCAAGCCCTCAGGTGGAGCCAGCTCCATGGCAACTGGACCTCGGACTTCCCGTCTCCGTAACTGTGAGATTATATGTTTCTATTGTCTAAACCACCCAGGGCAGGTAGCGTTTAGGGCAGCCCTAGTGGATTGGCACAGTGGCTTTCTCACATGGCTCACCCTGGGAGCTCAGCCAGGGCTGCCGAAGCAAGGGCCTGCATGTGGCCTCCCCGTGGGACTGAGCGACTCACTGTGTGGTGGGCAGGTGGCAAGAGTGAATGTCCCAAGAGGGAACATCTGGAGAGAGAGCGGGGTGGAGACAGGCTTCTCGGCCGCCTCGGCAGTCCTGCAGCGTCTCTCTGCTGCAGTCTGCTGGTCAAGTGGGTCCCTGAGGCCAGCCCAGGCTCAAGGGGAGGGGACTGAGGCACCACCTCTCAGTGGACAGAGCAGCAAAGGGTTTTCAGCCCTCTTTTATCAGCCACAAGCAGCTGCTAACAAATGGATGTGACATCAACCTGTGCATCTGTGCCGGGAAGTGTCCAGTTGGCAGGAATCATGGAGGGAGGTGAGGTCAGAGGGGACCCAAGGGATCTACTCCCACCACAAGGAGAATCTTCGCACTTGAGACCCATGTGAGGCTGTCCCCAGGGGGACAGAGAAACGGGGGTGGCTATTTTAAGAGAAAGGTCCAGTGACATGAACTGCAATAGAATAACCGCCATGAACTAAAATGCAGCCACAAGGAAACATCATTAAATAACAATAGGCCACAGAACCAGGATTGGTGGCCCATACCTGTGGTCCCAGATACCTGGGAGGCCAAGGTGGGAGGATCACTTGAGTCCAGGAAGTCAAGGCTGCAGTGAGCCATGATCATGCTACTGCACTCCAGTCTGAGTGACAGAGAGCAACCTCATTTCCAAAAAAAAAAAAAAAATGTGCCACAGAGACCAAGCGTTTGTCTCAAAAGTATGAGCATGCATCAAGGACTTCCATACAAAACAGCACAATGTGAGGGCACCTCCTGAGTCTGAAGTCTCATGCTGCATCCACAAGCACAGGTGCTCTGCATGCTGCCTTCCGTGGGGAGCAGGGAGGTGGGCTCACCTCCTCCCTCCCTGTCCCTGCTCCCCACCATCATTCCCCCGCCTACTCCAGCCGCTCCACCTGAACCAGTGCATCACAGTCGCAGGCAGTGCTGCCTCACCAGGGCCTATCTGTCTTGGAGCCAAAGTGCTGGGGCGAGGACTTGCTGGGCCAGAGCCTCTGTGATGCGCTAGGGAGGACGTGGCTCGCGGCTCAGTCTTCCAGTGGACATCAAAGCCCCGCTTCTCCCTGCTGACGGGGTTGTGGAGAAAGCACCCTCCAGAGAGCTGAACAGCTACGGGGGTGGCAGCCAACAGCAGAAAGACAAAATTCCTGCAGCACTTCTGATGCTTCCTCCCACCTCTCTTCCTAGGAGTCTTTAAAAAGGAAAGTAGTGTGTACAGTGTGGCTGATGATGGACAGGTTGAAGGAGAAGGGACTAATGATAAGGTCTCAGGATGCTTCAGCAAGTCTGAACAGGAGTCGCTGCTAAGACTCCAGAATCCCCCACAAGGGCCCTCTCTTCTGGCTGCTGCAACACAAGCTGAAGCCCAGCAGCTGAGCATCTGCGTTTCCAAACAACTTTCCGGGTGCTGACTTGTGGCTGCATTCTCAAAATTATACACTGCTTGTGCCAGGCTGCCTGCACATCTAACTTGTTTCCAAATGACAAAGCATTCAGTGACCGATCAGGAACCTATTGTCCTTCTCCAGGGAGCAGGTGGGGCCCTCATCTTCTAGTGCACCTGGTGCGGGAATGATTGATGATAGGAAAGCTGATCTGGACAAGTTTGACCCAGGAGGGCAGTGATGAGAGCAGCCCCCACCTGGCCTAACGAGTTCAGACACACACACACACACACACACACACACACACACACACACGCAGGGCTGGGAGGTCAACTTGTCTAGGCTCCCTCCAAGGCATTGCCAAAATGTGATGGCTATGGAGGCATGCCACTCAGATCTCTCCAGCAGAGCGGTGAGAGGCCAGCAGTCCCTTCAGCTCCAATGAGGCTTCCCACTGAAGCCCCACTCACCCAATATGACTGAGCATGGCGGGGGACTACAGCCAGGCCACCTGCCCAAGGCAGCACCCCCTACCCCCACCCAGTGAGCAGCCTGTGCACCAGGACTCCCCACGGGGCTGGCTGAGGATCTCTCACCATTTCTTCCCCATCCCTCCTCCTTCACCCTCTCCTTGCCCTGGTATCAGGAGACGACACAGTTTCTCTGCAGACCTTCCACAAGTCACATTTCATGTTGGCATCTGCCTCTTGAACCAATGCATCATCCAAGTTCACCTTGAGTTTCTCCAATGATAAGAAACTCACTAGGGAGCCTGTTCTGCTTTGACGTGATTTAAAGTTTTTTGTTTTGTTTTGTTTTGTTTTGAGACAGAATCTTGCTTTGTCACCCAGGCTGGAGTGCAGTGCCGTGATCTCAACTCACTGCAAACTCCGCCTCCTAGGTTCAAGCGATTCTTGTTACTCAGCCTCCCAAGTAGCTGGGATTTTAGGCACACACCACCATGCCAGGCTAATTTTTGCTTTTTAATAGAGATGGGGTTTCACGATGTTGGCCAGGCTGGTCTCAAACTCCTGACCTCAAGTGATCCGCCTCTTCAGCCTCCCAAAGTGCCAGGATTACACATGATGTGAGTCATCATGCCCAGCCTAAAGTTCTTTTTTACTGTATCATTGTGATGCTGGCAGAAAACAGATTTCTACTCAGAGGGTTCAGATAGGAACCTTTAATGGAAGGGCACTTATCCAGGTGTGAAAGAGCCAATCAGAATGATGAGCACCTGGGATTGGCAATGTCTGGGAGCTGTTAAAGCCTGGCGCTGAAAGACAGAACTACTTGGCATTACTGCAGCCCAGAAAAGCAAGGCCACACAGGTGCAGCTGCTGTCCCCCAGGGTCTGAGGCAGAAAAAGAAGGGCCACACCATCTTCTCTCCCTGCTGACCTGCTCCCCGTGTTCTTCCCACTGACAGCCTCTTGGGGAAGGCAGCCTGCAGGAACACGGAGCAGAGACAATGCCCTGGTGTACAGGGACAGCCAGAGCAAGAACAGCACCCCATCTCCCCAACAGCCTCCCGCCTCCCCAACGGCACCCGCCTCCCCAACGGCCTCCCCCGTCCCCAACGGCACCCGCCTCCCGAACGGCACCTGCCTCCCCAGTGGCACCCCCCTCCCCAACAGCACCCACCTCCCCAACGGCACCCCCTCCCCAATGGCCTCCTGCCTCCCCAACGGCACCCCCTCCAACGACCTCCCTCTTCCCCAACATCCTCCCTCCTCCCCAACAGTACCCACCTGCCCAACAGCCTCCTGCCTCCCCAACAGCACCCCGCCTCCCCAACAGCATCCCATCTCCCTTCTTTGAGACCATGGGTGTGATCCTGGGCATCTCCTTTGCTGCTGTTCTTACCTGGAGGCTTACCTGTGATTCCCCTAGAATTCACTTTCAGATTTCAGCCTCAAGATTCCCTCCATCTCTCTCTGGGCTCACACTACAGGCATCATGTTAAAGCATCTGTCTCCCTCTGACACTCTCCTCCCAAGACACACTAACTGCTGCCAAAACCAGCTGTTACTGAGGGTGTGCCACCAACAGGGCCGTGAGGTCATCGCTGTCTGCTCTCTACTCACGGTGTCTAGTGTGGAAACACTTGGCCAACTGAAAATGTTTACCAAACCACAGAACTCTATGAACTTCTTGTTCACAGCCACTCATTCCAGCAGGCAGGGACGGCCAGAGCCTACCTCCTTCCACGCACTGTGTGGCTGAGATGAGATTCCAGCCTTCTTTATGCCAAGTTTGCAGACCTCTGGCAAGCATGCACACAGCACTGCACACCCAACTCAGTACTTTCAAACCAGAACCAGATCCCAGGGAAAGTCACTGTCATTGAGTTATAATATACAAAAAATGAAATATATAAAAATCCAAATTTACCCAAGGAGTCTCAAGGGAGCCAATTGCTTAACCACTGTGTTTTTAATGGAATCTTCATGTGATGTACAAGGCCTGGATTTTTATCCGCAATAGCAGCTTAACTGATGCACTGGTCCAAACATAATGTTGTCGCTTGCTCATGTAAAAGCCAGGGAGCCCCTAACAGGGAAAGGAATGAGGATCCCTTTTATCAGCACTGCCTCAGGTCAGAAGTGCAGTGCCCCAGACTGTGTGACTGTTACGCAGGAGAATAAGGGGATTACATTACAGCAAGTTTTTTATTCCAACGCTATATCACAGCATGAAATAAAGTCTCAAACATGACAACAGGCTTTGATTTTTAATGAAATTCTCAGACACTCGTTTTCCAGACATACATCTGCCGCCGAAGGAAAATGCACATCTCCTCAGTTACTGACTCCCACCTGAGAGTAACATTGAATTCCTAGGGGTTGATGACCAGAAGCGAAGAGGAGCTCAAGCCTTCCCCACTCCGGCCTGGGACGCTGCAGGGAGAGACAGCCGACCTGGAGACTTCAGGGAGCCCAGAGCTCCTGGCAACAGCTGGACCTTTAAGCCACAGGCGTTCATACAGATTGCCCAGCCCGAGCTGAATGCCTGCAGGGGCAAAACCCACTCCCCATGATGCTGAGTGCTGGGCAGGCAGGCTCCACTCGCCACCACATTCTCAGGCCCGGCCTTGCTCTAAGTGTGTGTAAAGGCAGTATCTCACACACGCCTGTCCTTTGGAACCACACAACAAGGCTAAACTTCACAGGAGCCCTGCGATCTTAGAAAACAGTGAAGGTTAAGAAATCGTCCCACTTTTATGTTCTGAGAACACTGTAAAAATCCCCTCATATGATTTAGATACACGTCACGGCTGCCCCTCGCTGTTTACCTATGATAAGGTCAGACGCAGACCCTCCAAACTCCCATTCCTTGAGTCATAAGTGATGCACTGAACTTCCTGTCCCACTGATCAATTGGAAGAAAATGCTTGCTAACCACACTTTGGCAGAGCGTCTCTCCTTCTCAGCCAGTGTACAGCCCCTCCTGAGAACACTCCTCTGCTTTCAATCAGGCCACCTCCGCTCCTTCAAGCCGCTTTCCCCACCTGGTTCTTTCTGGCCTTGTTTGCTCCGCTTCACAAAAGAAACACCCTCTTTGCCTCACCCTTGTGATGCTGGCAGACCCTACAGTTGGAGTGGTGATCTCCTTCCCTGTGGCAATAGCCCTCCTCCCCTTGCAAGAATCTTTTCCAATGACGTCTCTCCTTACTAAGGCCGGGTTAGTTTCATTTGGTGTGTAACAGCAGTGATAGTGACAGTAGTCAGCCCCATCCCCATGACTGCACACACACACACACACCTGCCATGCCCATGCATTGCCTGCGTGATCTAATTCTGCACAGCATTACTATTACCAATGAGCCAGAAAGAGAGAGTGAATGGCAGAGAGAGAAACTAAGGCGCCAGGGCACGGGAAAGTCAATAAGGAAGTGCAGAAGCCATCCCAACTCTGTCTGAGCCAAAATCTCCTCACTCCTCTGGCCGTGCACAATCCATCGTTTCTTGAGTTTTGCAGAGTGTTCCTCAGTGTCACAACACCCCAACACCCTCCCCTGCAAGATCTCAGAGGTCTTTCCTCTGTGGGTGAATGACGAGCATCTACGATGCTTGTGAAAGATTCTGCTCAGTCTCCCAGAAGATCTGAGATTCCCAGATTCTGAGAATGAACTGGGCCAACAAACGAAGTCAAACAGTGTGCGGCTCCAAAGAGTTGAGAGGGTGTGACAGAGAACTTGTTCCAACGGTGGCCATGGCAGTCCTGTCCTGAAGCTCTTCTCCTAATGTGACTGATGCTCCTCCCACCCAAGGTGGGTCTACACTCTCACCCCTGAAAATGCAGGCTCTTGATGCCCCCCCAGAATGGACACAACCCTGTGTGACTTCTCAAATGAGCAAGACAACAAAAGGAGTCAGCAGCCACCAGTGTCTTCCTCCCTTTCGCCCTCCTCCTCCTCTTCTCCCAATCCCTCCTGTCTCCCTCTCTCTCCCACCCTCCTCCTCCCCTCCCCCCACTCCCTCCTCTTTGTCTCCCTCCCTCTCACTTTCCTCCTCCCCTGCCTTCCTCCCTCTCTTCATCTCTCTCTCTCCCGCTGTCTCCCTCTGCCTGCTCCTCCACCTCCCTTTCTATCTCTTCCATGCTTGCCCATGGAACCAGCCACCATGTTGTGAGGAAGCCCAGTCCACATGAAGAGGCTCATGTGGTGTCCCAGCTGAGAGCCAGCACCCTGCAGGCTTGTGGCTAGATGAGTCTTCAGAGATTCCAGTCTATGGCCTTCACAGCTTCCAGCTGAGGCCCATGGTGGAGCAAAAGCAACCCATCCCACTGTGCCATGTCTGAACTTCTGACCCAGAGAAACTGTGGGAGATAGTAAAATGATCACTGTAGCTGGAAGCCCCCACCCTTAGAGGTCATGTGTTATGCAGTAAAGAACAACCAATCCAGGTGGATATGGAGATGATATGCCAGTGGGTCAAAGCTCCACACCCTCCTTCTCCTGCCTCCTCACCTCTTCCTCTGCCCAGGCCGCCTGCCGGCTTCTCCTGCTCCACCTGTCTCTCCTGCTCACTCTCTCACGAAAGGCCCCACTGCTCAAGCTGGTAAAGTTGCTCTCTTGTTTCTGGTGCCAGCTCTTGTGGACCCATTTGCAGTCATCACTGCCAGGTGTTCCTGCTTCAGCTGTCTCTGCAAGGCCACAGATCCAGCAGCCAGGAGCCAGGTACGGCTTGGCCATCTATGAGAGACACGTCACTGGTGAGCTGAGGGCTCTGCTGGCCTCAGGAACTCTCACCTGCACACATCCTCTCTGGGGCTGTGCCCCTTCCTTGGCCCTGGCCATCCCATCAGAGCTTGGCCTGCTCTGCACTTCTGTCCCACCCTGAGTGCTCTTTTCTTACCCCTGGAAGTTCTCACTATAGACACGTTCACCCATTCTTGTAAACTCAAATAACCCTATTAGCCTGGTGACTCCCAGCTATAAATCCAGACCCATTTCTCCCCTCAGCTCCAGTTTGGATTTCCCAGGGGCCGCCCCATGCAGATGCCTCATGAACTTCACACACAGAAGGGCTCACATGCACTCTGGCTTCCTTCACTCACGGTAGGTCAAGGCAGGAAAGGCGGAAATCATGGTTCCTCCCTTTCCTCACCCCCAACAGCAATGTCAGTTTATGCAACCCCCAAAATGCATCTCATCCCCGGCCCCTTTGCTCCATTTTTTACTCCTGTCACCTTCCCTTACCACTGTGATCTCTCTTCAAGTGCTTCAGATAGCCCCCATCCATTCCTACCCACCACCACCCCTCCCGCCCCTGTCTCCTCCCACCGCAGCCCTCCAACCCATTTCCCACAGAGCAGGGTGCAGGGGGAGGTGCCCTTTAATGTGCATGCATTACATCATGCTGCACCTGCAACTTTTCTGTCGGTTCCCATTAGGTACAAACAGCATTCCTCCCTGTGCCTTGACACACGAGGCCAGGCATGACCTGTCTCCAGAGGCTCCTCCAGCCTCATCCTATCTGTGGTGGGATTACCTTCCCGCCATGGGGTCCTCCTTCTGCTCCTCGAACACTCCCAAATCTAGCCCATCTCAGGGCCTTTGCACTAGCTGTTCTCTGCCTACGATGATCTTTCCCTGTTTATCTTCAAGGACTCGGCTAAAAGCCCACTCTCGAGAGGGCTTCTGTTGGCAGTGCTGTCTACAGGCAGTCTTCCCTTTCTTACTTGCTACTCGCTCCTTCTTTACAATTCCTTTATCTATAAATGGGTCATGCAGGTTCTAGGTTCTGTTTGCTTCATAACATACAATGTGTCCCAAATTTCTTTATCATCTCTGTCTCTGTGTGTGTGTGTGTGTGTGTGTGTTCTGTTTTTAGCACCCAGGGCCATGACTCTTGTTTATTGCTGTATTTCACATGAAAAAGTACACATCTGGCAGTAAGTCAATGCCCAGTTAATATCTGTTGAACAAGCAGGTGAGTGAATGTGTGTATATCATGAGCAACACCAAGGACACTGCAGGATTTTCCTTTATAATCCTGAATCCCAGAAGATTAAAAAAAAAAAAAAAAAAAAAAAAAGATGCCAAGTGCTGTCATCAGTAATATTTCCTGTTTTATGTGACTCTCAGGGACATTGATAAACAGGACAAAAATTTAGAGACTTGTTAATCACAGGAAAAGGGCTGCCCCTTCTCCAGGGACTCAAGGGAGGAGGCGTCACTCTGACTTGTGCACTCTGTCTACAACCTTCTGATAAACAGCTGACAAATCAGATCAACTCAGATGGCTATCATCTTGTGCATTAGGAGTCTGAGTTGACAGCTGTCTTTATTCCTAGGAGAGATGGGCAAGAAGGAGCTGTCAGTATTTCCCACACTGGAGGCTGCCTCAAATAAAAGCACTCCTGGGTTAGAACTGCCATAGATGTTACTGCACTAACAGCAACCTGGTAACCTTTGTCACCAGGCTTCTGAGCTAACAACATCCTGGTTCACTGCTTCTACTGATGAACCTCAGGAAACCTAGGTGGTATTTTCTGTTTGTCCTGGACGAGGAGGCAAGCAGAGAAAGATAAATCAAAAGTTCTTTCTAAAACATTATCAGGTTCCCAAAATGATCCTTGGAAAAAAGGATATAGGCTTATCCGTCTTTAATTTTTAGAAATAAAATTCATGACAGACACAGGCTATTTTAGTGTTTTAGTTTTTTAGGGAATCAGATTGTTCTCCCAAAGAGTACCCTGTTCATTTATTTTAAAAACATCTTGAGCACCCATCTTGAGTCAAACACTAAACCAGAGCTCAAGAAACAGAAATGACCAAGACACAATCCTGATCTCCCAAGAATTTGCCGGCAAGTGAAGAAGGCAGAGAAATAAGCAAACAATTCCAAAATGGCAGGATAGGACTGTGATGGAGGTGTCCCCAGGCTTCACCAGATACCCATGATGGAGGAGTGAGTGAGGGCAGCAATAGAAGAGGCAGAGAGAGCTCCAGGGAGGACAGATGACTGGAGGAGCTTCATTCTGGGCAGAGGTCAAGAATGTCAGCGCTGGAAGGTGATGGGATTCAGCAGACTGGCCTACACTCTTTGTCCAAGTCTTAGCATCTAACATGATTAAATGCAGAGCTCTGCCCATAGGAAGCCAGGCAAGGGAATGGCTAGAGGTGGAAATATACCCTTTATAGGAACTCGGTAGCCATAGTGTACAGCACCTTCTCTTTGTAGAGCACTCAATGAAGACATGCTTTGATTTTGTTATGTTCCATCTTCCCAAAGACCTGGAAAGCTCTTTCCTTCACCACCACCCCCACCACCAAACGTCTTTTGGAAACAATCCTAGCCCAGGCCCAGGGCCAGGTGTTGAGGGCACAAAGATGAGGAAGATACCATCATGGCCCCTCATGTACAACAATCAAGCAGATGTTGAAGGCCAGGACTTCCTTTATCTCCTTAAACTCCCACTCCATGTGTAAAGTGAAACGGGAACCTTACAAATCATTGTCGGCTGAGTTCCTTCCCCAACTCTGTCTTTCCCTTCCTCCCTCCTGAATTCCACCCAATGGGCAGATTCACAGGGAACACACTTCCAGAAAGCAGAGAGCACAGGGCAGGGGAGTGGGCAAAAAACAGCAATGCTAAAACTTTCACCATGTTTGGTGGATGTCACAAACACTTAAAAAATGATTATACCGATTGTGAAAACATTGGAATATGGAATAAAGAATTTTTGTAATTGTTAAATATATAAAGCATACTCCAGACACCATGATACATCACCCCTAAATACTTGGCATGAGGATATTTTAAAAATTGACTCTGGTAGATGCAGGGCCATGTCTCCAGAAAAAATAACAATAATAATCTTGGACACAGAAAGAACATGTAGAAGGAATTAGATTTTTGGTGTAGAGCTAAGCAGTTTAAATATATCTATATATCTATATATATAGATATATATCCTTCAAGTTTTTACATAGAGAGTGAATTCCATGGAGTGGTTAATTGCAGCTCTATTTATTTATTATTTTATTTTATTTTATTTTCTGAGACAAGCTCTCATTTTGTCACCCAGGCTGGAGTACAGTGGTGTAATCATAACTCATTGCAGCCTCGAACTCCTGGGCTCAAGTGATTCTCCTGCCCCAGCCTCCCAAGTAGCGAGGACTACAGGTACACAACATTGCTCCCAGATAAGATTTTTTTTAGAGACAGGATCTGGTTATGTTGCCCAAGCTGGTTTGAGACCTCAAGAGATCCTCCTGCCTCAGCCTCTCAAATTGCTAAAATTATAGATGTGAGTCACTGTGTCTGGGCAATAGCAGTTACATTTAGATTGTCATTTATTTACTTACTCTCAATATAGAGTAGTTGCTGCTGCTGTCAAAGTAGAAGAAATGGTTCCGGAGAACCTTTCAGCCACTCTCAGTAAGTTGGTCCAGTGTGTGTCTCTTTCAGTTGTCTATTGCTGCATAACAAACCAACCCAATGCTTGTGGCTTAAATAACAATGTACTATTTCTCACAGTTCTATGGGTTCCCTAGGCAATTCTCTGGTACTCATCAGAGCTTGCTCCTGTGGCTGTCTTCAGCTGATGGCTGGGCTGGGCTGAGCTGGACAGCCCAGCATAGCCTTGCGCCCACATCTGGCTAGCTGCTGGCTGGGATGTCTGTCTTCCCACAGGCTGCACCAGACTTCCACCTGTCATGGAGGTCTCAGGCTCCAAGAGAGTGAGAATGGGCGTTCTTGAGACCAGAACTAGAATGTCATTATTCCAGTCTGCCGGTCAAAGCAATTCCCAGGGCTAATCCAAATTGGAGGGGTAGAAAAGCCGGCTTCACTTCTTGCTGGGAGGAGCAGCAACATCACGTTGCAGAGAGGTGTGGCCATAAGAGGCTTCGCTTGGGACCATTCCACTATAAGCATCTGTCACAGTGCCAGGCAAAGCACAAATGAACCTCAGGATGTGCAACACTTTGACCTCTGCTAAAAGTTGAAAGGAAGGCAGATATTCCCCAAGAGATTCTCTGATGCTCAAGGGGACAGGCTGCTACACGTAGGAGGGGCACCTGGCCCCAGTGTCAAAGCTGCACATTTGCTGTGTCTCATTAAGGTATTTCCTTCAAACTCCTGGGGAAATGACCATCAGCATGTCTCTCTATGACCTTCACTAGAAACACTTTTTTACTCAGAAATACAATTGCAAACAAGCGTGCATCCAGGGGGTAGAACCCCAGCGGGCATGTGTCAATGCGTCAGCCGCCAGTTCAGTGAACAGGACTATGAGAAAATGTGTTTTTCTGGTCTCACTTTCGGCTGAAGGTCAATTTCATTCCTATTCAAAGAGAGCATTGGGTCACCCAAGGTTCCTCCACACCCTGGCTGACCCAAAGAAACATGCTGTTCTTGGCAGACCAAAAACTCCTGTCTCTGCAGGACTGCTCTCTGGAATTCAGCATTTTCATGCTCCATCTCCAGACTGGAGCCACAAGGGAAATTGCTCAAGACACAGAGTTCTGATCAGCACAAAATATCCCCCTCCTAAGAAGGTGAGCACACCTGGAGAGGCTTGTACACCAGGTGAGAAGCAGTTTCAGTCCCACCTCTGTGCCCTTTCCCATCAACCAGCCCTACCTGAGCAGGGACACTAGCCCCACTTTCTAAACAAGCACACTGAATTCAAGAATATCCAAGCAAGTCACGAAGAGCAAGTGTCTCATTCATTTTGGTCCACCATCACCTGGCAAGGCTTCAATGCGCTCTGGCTGCAGGACCCCCCCCACCCCCCACCACACTGAGATCATTCCTGTGTATCCCCCACACATCCACCCTCATTCATTTCCCCTGTCCTCACAGACAAACCCAGGCTACATGGAACAGTCAGGGACCTTGTTTGCAAGCAACAGGGTCTGAAGCCGGTTAATGCAGGCCAAAAGGGAAATTTCAGTAGAAAGCTGTCCAAGAGCTCACAAAATCAATGCATAGTTTGACAGCCAGTCTTACATGCTCCTCTAATATCGTGCACCCCTAACGTGGCTGAGAGGTTCCAAGAAGCCTCTGCTGTTTAATGACATCTACACTGAGACCTGAGAGATAAATGAGACCCACCAGTGCGAGAGATCAGGAAGATCCAGCAGAGCCACTCCCTGCCAGTCTCCCTCAGTTCCCGTCAGCTCGTTTGCACCAAACTTCACTAGACTTTCAGACCTGACACCACCTAGGGATGTCCTAGCCTGGTCTAGGGGAAAAGAACACTCCTTTGGGAGTCAGGAGATGGAAATGTTTTTTCCTGCCCCAGGATCCAGGGAATGACACTTCTCAGCTATGGGCTTAGTTCCTTCCAGTTATGGAAGCACGTGGACTTCATGACTCTGAAGGTTCACTCAGTCTTATGTTCCATCTAGCAGCAGAGAATCCCAGCTTTTCTATGTTTACCTCCAGCTTTATATAATCGTGGCGTGTTTTGCAGAGTAGTCGCTGTGACTACTACTGCTTACTGAGCACATAGTCAACCTCAGGCTGTGTCCTAATGAAAGTATCACTGAGGTTCCTAAGCTTCACAGCAACCCTGAGCCAGAAGTTCCCGGACTCCTGTTTACCTGTCTCCCAAATGTCTCTGGGATTCTAAACTCTCATGGTACAAATTATCCCAAAGGGCCAATAAAATGGCTCCAATCCCCACTCCGCTCCCAGATGACAACCATATCTGGGTCCACAGGCCATTCAGCAGCCAGCGCAGAGTGTCCACCATGTTCTCTGTCCCCTCGGTGGCTGTTTCTTGTTAATTCTGCTATCCACAAACCGCCTGCCACTTATGCCTGTCTCAGGCACACCACACTCCACATCCTGAGCTCTCCCAGCTATTTGGATGTCAAGCCAGGGCTGGGATCTGTGCAGGGGGAGGGGTTCTTCTATCATGTATGTGGTCCCTTGGGCCCAAGGCAGCTCGGCCTTCATCCAGATGTCCCAAGGGTTCTTTTCTCAAGACCAATTCTTCTACCTCTGCCTTGACCAGACCTCGTCCACAGCACTGAGTTCAAATGTCATGCCATCTTCTCTAAGAGCCACCATGCTCAGCCACATTGCCCCTTCCTCCTCTGATTAAAAAACCAAAGTCTTAGCAGAACAAGTCACATAATCTGCAGGGCCCAGTGCAAAATGAAAATGCAGTTTCCCTTGTTCAAAGCTAACTAAAAATGTCAAGATGATGACCACGAAGCATTAACCTAGCATGGGGCCCTTCTGAGCCCGGTGCGTCTGCACATACCATGTGCTGGGAAGTTAGTCCTGGAGCCAGGCACCTGGGTGGCCATGCACGGGTGGTGAGGAGGATCTCATGAGCATGTCAGAGGCCAAAAGGTCCTGTGACACATGTGCAAGGAAGCCAAGATGCTCTATGTTTGTGCAACTTTCCATGGCTTTCTTCCACTCCACCCCTCCAAAGTGCTCAGCAAATGAGTTTAACAACTGAATGAAGGCAGGAAGGAAGAAACCTACAAGTTGGCAGGAGTCAGGACTGGTGCTTGGGTTTTCTGGCTTCTTCTTCATTCTTTCCACGCTTTGCAACTGCCAGTCCTGTGCTGTAGGAGTTGTTTGCCTTAAGGGAAAGGTATCATTTTTAGTTTATAACTAGGTCAGAGTAACCCAGAAACTTTTTCTACCCTTACTAGGGAGCTCGTGCCCCACCCTCTTGACTGACCTTCTCAAAATATTTTGCAAACATTCTCTCCCATTTCTAGACTTGTCTGTGTCAACTCAAGATTGGCAAATTACCCAGGAAATATAGGACCCAAACTCAGACGCTCAGATTTGAGGTCCCTGCTTGAAAATGAAAACTCAAGCACCTTCAAAAGAGTCATAAAGCAAAATCAGCCAGCTGTCCTTCCACCTCCATGGGGGAAGATATTTTTGGAAGGGTTTTGATAATTTCCCTACAATATTTTTGCCTGTGTCACTACAGGACTCTGTCCTAAGCCCAAGCAGAAGCCCTTGTGAGAAGCTGCAGGAGCAAAACTACACTGGTATAGAGGAAGCCACTCGCTGACAGACTCGTTTTGCAAACTAGTTGTATTAATTTTATTTATGTATTTATTCATTCATTTATTTATTTTTGAGATGGAGTCTCATTCTGTCGCCTGGCTGGAGTGCAATGGTGAGATCTCCAGTCACTGCAACCTTCGCCTTCTGGGTTCAAGCGATTCTCCAGCCTCAGCCTCCCAAGTAGCTGGGATTACAGGTGCCCACCACCACGCCCAGCTAATTTTTGTATTTTTAGTAGAGATGGGGTTCCACCATGTTGGCCAGGCTGGTCTTGAACTCCTGACCTCAGGTGATTTACCCTCCTCGGCCTCCTAAAGTGCTGGGATTAGAGGTGTGAGCCACTGTACTCAGTCCTTTTTTATTTTTGTCTGCACTATTCCTCTAAATAAACAACAATTAAGCTAACAGCAGTGAGAGGATAAAATCAACATAATCTTTTCTGTGTTCTTGTTGCATCCCGACCTTACAGGCACTGTCCACCCTGAATCATGCTGCTTCATCCACCCCTTACCCTTGCCAACTGAACACATTATATTCCAAGGTGAGATGCAATGTTGTAAATGGGTCCTAGAGTGACGAGTGGCTGGGCTCTGCAAGAGAAGCCCACACAGAGAGCTGTGCACAGGGTGGGGCCGGTGCTGGAGGAATTCTGGTTTTCATTAAGTTTAGGCAAAGTTAACCACATGGACGTATTCTTTTCTGCTAATTTCAGACATTCTGAGTGTTAAAGTGTGAACATCTTAGATGCATTACATATCTAGAAGCTGTTGGAAGAAGGAAGAAGGGATGAAATAGTCTGTAGTGGAAATCCAGTAGTGGATTCCTCAAAGGGCACGTGGCAATGCAATTATGTCAAAGCATGGCTGCTGGAGGCTGAGCTCTTTAAAGCAGTCCCACTAATCTTGCTGTGCCTATATGGATCCTCATCTGCCTTCTTTCCCTGCCCCAGCCCTGCCAGGTGTATTTTTGTAAATCTTGATTTTTTCATGTGAAGAAAGACCCTGTTAATTAGAATAGCAGCAGCAACAATTTTCAAACAATATGTCTTTTGATTATTCATCTATCAGAAAGAAGAGAAGTTGATATCTGGGATTAACTGAGAACAATTTAGGTTTGGGTTTTCCCCATAAAATGGAAGAATAGAGCTTCAGTTAAATAAACTATCATGGAATGGGAAAGGCCATGGTGGGTGCTATGTTCTGGCCCCCCAGACACCCCCTCATCCCCTGACAGACCATGATGGTGGCTGCCAAAGTCTCCCTGCTAAGCCCCTCTCTGGGAAATTCCCTTGGCCCAAAGACAGCCACATGGCCCAAGGCCCAACCCTCCACCTGAGTTCCATGTTGTCTTCCTTCTTACATGAATTTATTTTATTCATTCTTAAAAGAGTTTCCATGGTACAGTAAGACTACAAAAGTCCAGTGACAAGGCCCAGAGGTGGGGTGTAGAGGGGAGCAGAGGTGGAGAGAGAAAGAAATAAGAATGCAATAAACCAGTATGCCACACACATGGGATATTCAAT
Source organism: Aotus nancymaae (assembly GCF_030222135.1). Classification (NCBI taxonomy): domain Eukaryota; kingdom Metazoa; phylum Chordata; class Mammalia; order Primates; family Aotidae; genus Aotus; species Aotus nancymaae. Next base: position 2,526,972 of record NW_026988412.1, on the reverse strand, counting down.
AAATGTTTGTTGGGTTATTGATCTATTTATGGAAACACTTGTAAATACCTAAGGACTGATGATCCTGAAACAAAATACAGTCTTCCTCACACTTCTTCTGAACTTGAAGAATCTCACAGAATTCTGTAGCCATACTGGCAGCATATAACATGATTTCAATGCTGTTATTTCATGAGCTGTGTTTAAATCAGACTTTCTCAATCTTGACATGATTGACATTCAGGGCTTGGTAATTCTTTGTTGTGGGGCACTGTCCTGTGCATCAAAGTATTTTCTAAGTAATGCCCCTGACCTCTACCCACTCAATGCCAGTAGCACCCCCAGTCCCAGTGTGACCACTTGTCTCCAGACACTGTCAAATGTCCTCTGGGAGCAAAATGTTCCCCCTTGAGAACCACTGATTTAGAGCAGTGACCCAGAAGAACTAAATATTTATTCAAGGAAAGAACCCTGAATTATTTAATTATTTTGACTCTGCTCTGCAAGACCCCTTTTTTCTTTCTTTTCTCTTTTTTTTTTTTTTTGGACAGGGTGCCACTCTGTCACCCAGATTAGAAAGCAGTGTCATGATCTTGGCTTACAACAACCTCTGCCTCCCAGGCTCGAGTGATTTTCCTGCCTAAGCCTCCTGAGTAGTGGGATTACAGGCACATGCCACTAGCTAATTTTTATATTTTTAGTAGAGATGGGGTTTCTCCGTGTTGGCCAGCCTGGTCTTGAACTCCTGACCTCAAATGATCCACCAGCCTCGCCTCCCAAAGTGCTGGGATTACAGGCCTAAGCCACCGCGCCCGGCCTACAAGACCCTTTTTCAATAACAATTGGCCAGCCAGAAATAAGACCCCAGACTCCACAGTGATCTATTCCAGGCATTCTAGTTCTCCATTGTTGTTGTGACCTCCTCCCCCTAAAAAGCTAGAAGCCCCTCCCAAACAGCTTATTTGTTCCTGCATTCATTTAGCTGAACGCCTGTTGCACACCAGGCACTGCTCTAAGTAATGAGGATAAAGCTTCACACAAGCCGAGGCAAGCTGAGGCAAGCCCAGCCTCAAAGAACCTTCCCTCTAGTGGAGAGGAAGGGGACAGCACACAAGGAAGTGAATATACAAGTATTCAGTTGTGTATTCACAAGAGAAATGGGAAGTGAAGTGGGAAGTTCATGTGAAATGGAAGTGTACCCTGGCCCCCCTCACATGATGTGCAACATGGGTGTGGCTCATCTCTTTGGCCATCTCACCTGCTCTAACCCCATACAGGAAGGGGAGCATGCAGATGAGCAGGTGCAGGAGCCAAGGCGAGCACCAGCCACATGGTAGCTTCTAGGAGTGGGTGCCTGCAACTCCCAAAGCCCAAGTAGGCATGTGTTACAGTGTGTTCTTTTAGCTTTGCTATCTGCAGATGGCTTAAGTGTTAACCAGCTCAATGCCCTCTTGGTACCTAGGTCTTTGTCCAGCATCCAGGAAAAATTAGGTCGCACACAGACTTGAGGATGGTGAATGCAGGGGTTTTATTGTGTTGAGTGGTGGAGGTAGCTCTCAGTGGGATGAATGGGGAGCTGGAAAGGGGATGGAGTGGGAAGATAATCTTCCCCTGGAGCTTGGCAGTCCTGCCTTCAATCTCCTCTCCAACCACCCCCAGCTGAATCTCTTGGCATTCAGATGCTCCTTCTTTTCTCTCTGCCATGCCATTCTGCTGTTCTTCTGTTCTACTGCTCATTCCCTCTTCTGCTTCTGGAGCCTAGGGTCTGGGGTTTATATGGGTACAGGATAGGGAGCATGGCAAGCCAAAAGGCAACTTTGGGGCTTGAAAACAGAAATGCCAGTTCCCATCTAGGGCCAGGTGTTTCCAGGCTTGAGGGTGGGGTCTTTGCTGGGGAACCACCCTCTTCTACCCAGTATTTCCCTGTCTACTGTACTTATCACATGTAGAGAAACAAGGCACCTGGCTAGAGAGGGATGGGGAAGGTGTGAGCTGTTTTAGGTAGGAGGGTCAGGGAAGGTCTCTCAGATGAGGTGATATTTGAGCAGAGACTCGGATGAAAAGAGAAAGCCTGCCCTGTCAGTGTCAGCTGCAAAAACAGCTAACCCCTAACCCTGAGCCCTGGGAAAGGAGCAAACACAGCTTGCTCTGAGAACAGCAAACAAGGCACTGGAGCTGAATTGGGGTCAACAAGGGTACAAGGGGGAGATGAGGTGGGGAGATGGAGGGGTACATGCTATACAGTAACTTGGCTTTGATTCGATTTTGGCTGATAGTCAGAGTGAGAGAGAAGTCATAGGAGGGTTTGAGCAGAGGGGGACCGACAAGTCTCTAAAGAACAACTGTGGTTGCTATGTTGGAAATAAATAGTGAGGGAGTTGGGTAAGGGCAGGGGCAGGAAACTGTATCAGAGATGTGGCTAATTAGGATCAGCTGCATGGGGCCAAAATTCCCAAATAACTATGACTTCAGTAACACAGATGCTTCCCTCTCTAATGTAAACCAAGTACAGAGATAGACTGATCGAGGCTAGTAATGCAGACCTTAAATTTTCTTTTAGCCTGCCTCCCTACCATCCAACATTACTACCTCACAGTCCCAGAGGGCACTTCAGCTCCAGCCAGCATACCTGTATCCCAGCCAGCTGCTGTAAGGAAAGGCCAAAGAGGAACCCACTCTGTCCTTTTAAGTGTGTTTCCTGGAAGTTGTATAGGACACTTCTGCTTATTTCCTATTGGCCAGAGCTCCAGAGGAGGCTAGCAAATGCAGGTCTGCATTCTGAGCTACCATGTGCCCTCCCACTTCAAAATAATCAGGAGTTCTGTTCCTAAGGAAAAAGGGAGGATGAATTTGAGGGAAACCATTAGCCATCTTTACCTTGGAGGGGACCGCACCAGTCCAGGCAAGAGATGATGAAGGCTCTACCGGGATGGGGATAGTGGGGGTGGGAGTGAAAAAAGAAAAAAGCTTCTCTGAGGAATATGAGTCTTTTTAAATGTCAAGACCACAACAAGCATATTTTAAAAAATGGTAAACATTACTAATTATCAGGGAAATTCATATTAAAACTGCAATGAGATACCAGCTTACCTCTGCAAGAATAGCATTAAAAAGTCAAAAAACAATAGATGTTTGTGTGGATGTGAGTGAAAAGGGAATGCTTATATTCTGGGGGTGGGATGTAAATTGGTACAACCTCTATGGAAAACAGCATGGAGATTTCTTAAAGAACTAAAAGTAGATCTACCATTTGATCCAGCAATCTCACTCCTGTGCTACCTATCCAAAGCAAAATAAATCATTATATCAAAAAGACACCAGCACGTGTATGTTGACTGCAGCACAATTCACAATTGCAAAGATACGGAGCCAACCTAAGTGCCCATTGACCAACAAGTGGATAAAGAAAAGATGGAATGCATGTACCATGGAATATACTACTCAGCCATTAAAAGGAACAAAATAATGTCTTTTGCAGCAACTTGGATGGAGATGGAGGCCATAATTCTAAGTAAAGTAACTCAGGAATGGAAAAACCAAACACTACATGTTCTTACTTATAAGTGAGAGCTAAGTTGCAGGTACGCAGAGGCACACAGAGTGGTGTAATGAACATTGGAGACTCAGAAGTGGGACTGTGAGAGGGGGATGAGGGATAAAAAACTACATATTGGGTACAATGTACACTACTCAGGGGACAGGTGCACTGAAACCTCTGACTTCACCACTATACAATTCACATATGTAACCAAAAATCACTTGTACCCAAGAGCTATTGAAATTTTAAAGATTTTTTTTAAATAATAAGTTGAGGGGAAGGGAGTACATGGATCTCACTGTACTTTCTGCACAGTTTTGCTGTGAACCTAAAACTGCTCTATATAAAAGAATAAAGTCTATATAAAAGAATTTTAAAAATATAAATAAAAATAAAAAATAGAAATAAATAAACATCAGGCCCAGAGAGATATTAAATGATATATTAAATCACATACGACTTCTGCCTCAAACTATCAATTCATCTCTTGAAACTGCTGGCTATTGCCACAAGTAGCTATAATGTCTTATGTAGCTAATTAACATAATGCTTCACCAGACACTAACCCACGCCCTATAGCTTAACAACGTGTAGCCAATCAATCACTAACCAATGTTATTGCTGTTAAACCAATGAGAATTCCTGACAAACAACTCTGTACTGACCCACTCTTTGTCCCTATTTTCTGCCTTTGAAAATCCCCTTGTAAGTGCTGCTAACTAGAGTATATGTATTCAGGCCAAATTGAATCCATGCTCCCGGGCTGCAATCCTCAAGCTTGGCCTGCATCAAATCTCTACTTATATTAATTGTGCCCCAGCTTCTTCTTTTTAGATTGACAGTGGATATTTAGAAGTGGTCAAGTTCTGGAAATATTCAAGAGGCAGAGCTGACCTGTTTTGCTGATGGCTTAGGTATGGATGTGAGTGACAGAGGAGAGCCAGGAACCAAAATTGTATTCGGTTTCTATAGCTGCACAACAAATTACCACAAACCAGTGGCTTGAACCAACACAGATTTAGTAAACAGCCCTCTAGAAGTCTGGTGCAGGTCTCACTGGGCTGAATTCTTTGGGCTCTAGAGGAGAATCCTTGGCTTGCCACTTCCAATTCTAGAGGCTGCCTGCATTCCTTGGCTCATGGCCACCTAACTCCAGCCTCTACTTCTGCAGTCACCTCCCCTTCTCTGACTCTGACCTTTCTGCCTTCCTCCTATTAGAACATCAGGCTCACCTGATGGGCAAGCCAGAATCATCGCCCCATCGCAAGAGCCTCAACTGAACCACACGAGAGGTCCCGTTTGCCATATAAGGTCACATAGTCACAGGTCCCTTGGATTAGGACATGGTCATCATTAGGGAGGGTTATTCTGCCACTGCAGAAGTTTTAGCGAAATAACCAGGAGACTAGACTTGTCATTTAGTAAGATGGAGAAGGTTTGTGGGGAGGGGTCAAGAGTCAAGCCCTGGTTTTGGCAGTGTTGATTTGGGACATCTTACCAGACGCCCAATGAAGAGAAGTGGAGCTGGTGGTGGGAGGTTAAACCTGAAATTCAGGGATCTGAGCAGGAAATGTAAGTTGCAGGGACAGCGACGATTGGATAGGATGTGTGAACCCAGGACGGGCTCTGTTTATATTGTGCATGGAAAGAAAGAGGTATGGGAACTGAACTCTGAATGCCAGTGCTTAGAAGACTGGGCCATGAGGAAAAACCAGCACAGGAGACTGAGAAGGAGCTTCTGATGGGGAGAGAGAGACCCAGAGTGTTTCTTGCTCCTTTTATGAATTACACTGAGAACAGTAAGAAACAGGACTTCCTCTCTGGCATTTGCCCAACACCCCTGCCACCACACCCCCTGCTCAGGAAGAAATGCAGTAGGTTGAGGCAGCGGAAACAGGACAGAGGGCAGCTGGGAGGTTGAATCCATCTTAGGAGCCAGCAGGGGTAGCAAGGTCCTTTCGGACTGACAGCTCCTGCCTTTTAGGTGGGGGCAGCAACTTCCCTGGCACCAAGTCCCATCCTTCCCTGCAAAATAGCTCTTTCTGTTGGATGTTACCTTTCCTGCAACAGTGGATCTATCTCAGCTGTGCAGCTTTGAAAAATGCTAATGCTTGGGAACCACCGAATGAATTTTGGATTTAATTAATCTAGGGTGAGGCCCAGACAGAACAAGCTTGAATGGCTCTCCTGCTGATTCCAGCATGCAGCCTGCTCTCCAGCTACAGCAACCCTCCATTCACTGCAGTCCCTGCAGGAGGCTGTTTTGCTAGCTGATACCTCAGATAAAGTCCTTTGTGTTTTAACTGTTCTTATGAAGTCCTGGTGAGGATGTGGAAGAACAAGAGCTCTTATGCTGTGTTGGTGGGATGTAAGATGGTACAAGTGCTTTGGAAAACTGGCCGTACACTTTGCCACAAGACAGCACTTCTACTCCTAGATACTTACCCAGGGGAAATAAAGGTCAGGTGTGGTGGCTCGCATCTGTAATCCCAGCACTTTCTGAGGCCAAGGCAGGTGGATCATTTGAGGTCAGGAGTTCGAGACCAGCTTGGTCAATATGGCAAAATCCCATCTCTAATAAAAATATAAAAATTAGTTGGGCATGATGATGGGCACCTGTAATCCCAGCTACTGGGGAGACTGAGACAGGAGAATTGCTTGAATACAGGAGGGCAAGGTTGCAGTGAGCCAAGATCATTCCACTGCACTCCAGCCTGGGCGACAGACTGAGATTCCGTTTCAAAGAAAAGAAAAGGGAAATACAAAGATAACATCGCAAAAGGCTTCTAGACAAATAACCCCTAGAAGCTCTATTTGTCATAACCCAAAACTGGAAACAGCCCAGAGGTAAATAAATATAGAGATTGTGGAACAGTCAAACATGGAGCACTACTCAGTGATGAAAAGGGACAGACCATCAATGCGTCATACATGGATGAGTCTTGAAGATGTTGTATTGAACAAAAGAAACCAAGTGCAAAGGACCACATACAAGTGCAATTCCACTCATGGGAAGCTCTAGAAGAGGCATACCCAATCCACAGTGACAGATGCAGGCTGTCTATCAAGGAAGAAAATGGTCCCTCAATATCCATTTCCTCCTTCTTCCCCAATATTCCTCTGAGCACATGGCCACTCAGCATAAAAGCCACATTCCTCAGCATCCTTTGCAGCTGTGGAGAGCCACGTGTCTAATTTCCAGCCAGCAGGAAGAAGTGTACAACTTCTTGGTCTTGTCCTTAAAAAGAAGAGTTAACGATTTTGCTGTCCGAGTGATGGTGAGGACGTTTCCAGCCACCAAGATTGCTGATGGCGAAAAAGAAGAGTTGTCTCCCATTTCCTTCCCTTCTTGGACAGAATATACAATCTTGATTGAGTCAAGAAGATACAGAATAGGACAAAAAAGTACCAGACACCGTGGACCATACAACCTGGACTTGCTAAACCTGCACTATTACATGGAGAGAATGCAAGTTATTTCTCATGAAACTTGTCTTACTTGGGGTCACTATCACAGCAGACAAATCTAGGTCATAACCACTTCAGGTTCAGGGGATGAAGGGCGTAGAAAGCACAGGTTCTCAGGAGGTTATCAAATGCAATTCCTTATGTCAGAGGACAAGAAGAATTGGCAAACAAGCTGTGGGGAAGGAACAGAGCCTCCCTGTCCACCAGGGCAGCCACTGGAAACCCAGGGCTTGGCATATCCCACATGTAAGAGAAACACACAGTGTCCTCCCTCCCGAGCCAGGCCTCTCTTGCACCCTGATGACAGCAGCAGCCGTACTGCTCTCAGGACCAAGGAAACTGTCCCACAGCTGCTGGGAGGTACTCTCAGTATCAGCCAAAACTCTCAGCTGTCAGCTCTCCCCAGGAGCCACCTCAGCCCAGCTGAGTCCACATGGAGCCTTGTCCCTCCTGGGAGCAGCTGCACCCAGTACTGATCTGCCTGCAGGGTGGAGGTCTTCCCCTGAGCTGACCTGCTCTGAAGAGCCATTATAGCCTGACTGGTCCCCAGGAGCTGGCTGAGGCCTCTGTGGAAACACCTGCAGCCTTGCTTCCCCTACCTGAACCTCCTGCACTCCAGTCTCAACAGAGCTGCTCCCCCTATGGAACCAGCCAGTGACAGGCAGACAGCTATGTGTAGAACACAAGAAGCGCTTGTAAACATTCTCTCCACACATACCCACAAGACCCCACAGACCACTGCTGCTGAGGTCAACAGGGAGTTCTACCAGTTTTTAAAAATTAGATGAGGTGGGCTGCAGTGGCTCACGCCTGTAATCCCAGCACTTTGGTAAGTCAAGGTGGGCAGATTGCCTGAGGTTGGGAGTTTGAGACCAGCCAGTCATGACAAAACCTACTTCTGTCTCTACTAAAAATACAAAAATTAGCTGGTTGTGGTGGTGGGTGCCTGTAATCCCAGCTACTTGGGAGACAGAAGGAGGAGAATCACTTGAACCTGGGAGGTGGAGGTCACAGTGAGCTGAGAACACACCACTGCACTCCAGCCTGGGTGACAGAGCGAGACTCCTTCTTAAAAATAAAATAATAAAAATAATAAATAATGAATTTTAAAATTAGATGAAAAATAATTTTAAAAATTAGATGAAATGAGGAAGAGCCAGTGTCCTGGGTTGGATGTCATCCATATACCAGATGAGGCACAAGGGGCACGTCACAAACTTACCCATCATCTTTGCCTAAGTTACAAGAGGGCTGTAAAGAGAGCTGGGTAGAGCCCCAGGCACGCAAAGGAGGCTGCAGGCTGGGAAAGCTTGAGGGGAGACCCTTAACCAGGGCCACAGGGGAGGATCTGGGGGAGGAGCCACCTCTGGTGGGGATGGCTTAGATGGCTACAACTTCCTGAATGACAGAAACACCCTTGTTTTCCCAGATGGTCTCAAGAAGATATCATTTCTCAACACTGCTGTAGCAAGGAATTTTTTCTGGGAATTAAGCAGTGCAGGGCAAGGAAAGAGGCAGCCACAGGAGGCCACAGGATCCCAGCAGAAGCCTAGGGATTCCAGTGTCACATGCATCTGGAAGGGCGAGGACCTCAAAGCTCTATACCACTCTGGTGCTGGCCACCATCCGAAGGTCTCACCAGCAGCTTGCTGGTGAACAGGGCTCATGGGAGGCTCAGTGTCTGCATAACACAGACTGCAGTGGGAACAGAGGGACACTACACTGGCAGCAGCTTCTGGGCCTCAGTGGGCCCCTGGAGATTAGGTTTCTCCCTTTTGGCAGAAGAGCAAAGTGGCTGTCTCAAGCTGCAGGTCAAAGAGTTCTATGTAATTGCCCACTTCTTACATTTAAGAACTCAAGGGAAAAACAAATTCTGCTCTAATTGGCAGTCGGACCTTGAACTGCCTGATGTTCATAGTTCCCAAGCCTGAGCCACTGCTGGGCAGCAGGGGTGGTGGTCAGGACAGGCTGGACCTGAGCAAAGGAGAGCCATGCCACACCAGGACCTGCCAAACATCTCTGCACCTGTCCATCACCATATCCTACCTAGACGATGCTTGAGAGTGATAACTGTCACCTTACTGCAGCTTCCTGGATCTTCAGGCAAGTTTTTCTCTGGCCAACTGTAACCTGGAGCCATGCAAGGAAGGGGTTCAGGTCACAGTTTGACCAGGTCAACAGGCATCATCCAGCCAGAGGCCTGAGGTGTAGCTGGCTGGTTCTTCAGGCATGTGCAGCCCCTCCCTGGAGCCCTGCTCCAACAAAGAGCATGACCTGCTCCTCACAGTGCCCCAACCTCACCTCTCAGACTCGATTTCCTCAAATCTGTACAATGGAGACAGTCATAAAACCCACTTGACAGGACCATTGTGAAGATCTTCCAAAACTACAAAGCCATACCCATATGGAAGCAGTCATTGCTATTTAAGATGAGAAAAGGAGCAATTAACTCAGAATCTTGAAGAACAATGTTCAGTTTGGAGCACCAGTTTGCTTTTTCCTCCCGTCCAAAAAACTCCACAATTTCAAAGCTGCTGCCAATCATGAATCCTGACAGTGCATAATGATAATTTTGTTTTACAGAAGTTATTTAAAATAAAATATCTGATCTAATTTCCAAATTACAGGGCTTGTTCCTAAGCAACAGCCCAGGCTTTAAGAAATACATACAAAAACAGAGAGAATCCAGGGCTATGTTTTAGCAGCAGCTGTGCTGGGTGAGGGTAAGCCATGGCCAAAGGTGTCTGCCTTTCCCTCACCATTGCCCTCTGCATTGGGGATCTTAAGAATAAAGTGGCCTTCCTTTCTTCTTTGTGGAAGCAGTTGACGCCGGTCGCATTGGCCTGGTGGGCCATTGGCTTCTACCTGAGTCCCTGGCTGCCCTGTTGCTCTCAGCCATTGGTCCTGCTTCAAACCCCCAAGGTTCGTGCACCACATTCTTATTCAGGGCTGGGAGTGCATCTCTGCAGGTCCCTGTACCTACAAAGTGCAGGTGGCTGACTTCTGGCTTGTTGGGGCCCCTGCTCTACACACCTGTGGGCTGAACTGCCCTCCTGAGACCTCTTGGTTTTCATGGGCCATGGTACCACCGAGGCATTTCTCAAGGCTTTAGAACCCCACCTCTTCCTCTTGCCTGTAGTTGCCCAGCAGGCTCCCATTTAGTCCTTGCCCATCCCTTCTTTGTGGGCCCGGACCTATCTCTTCAGTCTTCTTCCTTCATGGTACAGCTCATAACACATGGAGTCAACCAGAACCCCCACTGCGGCTTGCTGTTGCTGTGGTTAACAGTGGGTTCTATCAGTTTTTAAAAGTTAGATAAAATGAGGAAGGCTCAGTGTCCCTGGTTTGGATGGATACCATCTCTTTTGTTGCCCTGCTACCTACACAGATGTCTTTATTTGCCATCTGCTAAAAAGATGAGGTCCTTGAGAGCTGAAACGACTACCCTAGCTGAAGAATTGTATTTGGTAAAGTGAGATGCTCTTCTTGGCTCCAAAGTGCATATTGTATTCATTCTTTGTTGCCACAACCCAATGTTTGAGATGGAGAGAATTTCTCCAACAAGCATAATTTGTGGAACTCAGTCTGCTTTTGCATGGCTGTACCCTATTCTCAACAGTCCAGCACACACAAGTCAAGGTTATAATAAAACTTCACCAAGTGTGATGGCTGTTTTGTGTGTCAACTGGACTGGGTCATGGGGAGTTTCTGGTGTATTTGTGAGGCTGTTTCCAGGAGAGACCAGCATCTGAATTGGTGGACTGAGAAAAGCAGATGGCTTTCCCCAGTGTGGATGGGCATCATTCAATCTATTGAGTGCAGAGGAAGGGCAAACTCTTTCTCTTCTGGAATTGGACTATCCATCTACTCCCATCCTCAGACACCAAAGGTCTTAGTTCTCGGGTCTTCAGGCTCAGCCAGGTCTTAGAACATTGTCTCCTGAGTTCTTGGGTTGAAGAACTGCCTGACCACTTGAGCTGGGACATGGATCTTCTGCCCTGTGTGCTTTTGGTCCTCAGGTTTTCAGACTGGACTGGAATTCACACCATTGGCTCTCCAGCTCTCAGGCGTTTGAACTACAGCACCAGCCTTTCTGAATCTCCAGCTTGCAGATGGCACATGGTAGGACTCCTCAGCCCCCATGATCATGTGAGACAATGCCTTATAATAAATCTCCTTTTTCTAGATATTTATCTAGAAATACATTTATTCATATAATTTTTTTTTTTGAAGCGGAGTTTCACTCGTTACCCAGGCTGGAGTGCAATGGCGCGATCTCGGCTCACCGCAACCTCCGCCTCCTGGGTTCAGGCAATTCTCCTGCCTCAGCCTCCTAAGTAGCTGGGATTACAGGCACGCGCCACCATGCCCAGCTAATCCTTTGTATTTTTTTTAGTAGAGACAGGGTTTCACCATGTTGACCAGGATGGTCTCAATCTCTTGACCTCGTGATCCACCCGCCTCGGCCTCCCAAAGTGCTGGGATTACAGGCGTGAGCCACCGCGCCCAGCCCATTCATATAATTCTTATATTCGTAATTTATATTTATATAATTTATTATATTTTTAAATATATATTATATATAACAGCACCAATTGAAGATATATGTATTTGTATCTCCACTATCCTATTGGTTCTGTTTCTCTGGAGAACGCTGACTACTGTATCAAGTGTAGTAGCATTCTGAGTAGCCCGCAGTATCCCAGGGTGATCACCGACATATATACTACCACTGCTCCTTTACTGGCCTTACTTTTTTCTCTCTTTTCTTCCTTATCAAATATTTATGACATGGGATTACTTATACTTAGAGATAGGGCCAAGCTCGTCTCCCAGAAAGATGAAAGAGTCACACATATTCGCCTCAAAGATGCTTCTGAAAGGAAACCAAAACAGGTTCAGAACTTGAATAGGAAACAGGAAAGAATCAGTGTTAAAGTATATTTCTCAAAATACAAATCACCTAGGGTGGGAGTGGGGGCTTGTGGAATTGCAGATTGCCAGGTCCTGCCAAGACGGACTGAATCAAAACATTAGAGATAGGTCTTGAGTTCAACATTTTAACCAAACTTGCATGTTTTTTTTGCTTGTGGTTGCACATAAGTTTGAGAACCAATGCCATAGATATTTAGGAACAAGGACACATGCAGGAGCTGAATTTTAGGAAGCTCAGTCCAGCAGTTTATGTAATATGCACTAAGGGGAGGGAGTGCTGGACACCTGGAGAAGATAAAAGAAGGATGGAGGCACTTGCAATAATCCAGTGTGAGGGCAGAGCCTGGAGATAGGTCTTGTAGAAGCAAAGCCTGAGACAGGGCTGTGGATGCTCATGATTAGAGGGAGGACTCAGTAGGAAGAGAGGGAGGGAAGCAGAACAGGTCAGGGAAGGAGTGAGACGGCCTCATACCTGCTGCAGTCACACCTCAGCCTGGCCCCACTGGGGGCTCTGGAGCAGGGGCTGCGCTGTAGCATTGATCCACTTTGACTCACAGGCACCATGTTGGCAAAATGGCTATTTCCAGCCAGCACACACAACAGCTAGGAGTGCAACACTCAGTAACATGAATTGGGCAGGACATTTGCAGAGTTATAATACATCAGCCCTGGAACAACACATACCCCATCAAATTTACTGACAGGCCAAGTTTCGAGCCAAAAATACAATCCCCAAAAGGGTGTCAGTGGCTGGTCAAGGGAGGTATTGTTTGCATTAGAAGGAGAAAAGGAATCAGTCCCTAGAGAAGATGCTACTTCTTCAGGATGTGGTGATTTTGTTTGCAAGGATTTTTATTGGTGTTTTTTCTAAGCAAAGTTTACTGGAAATTTCTGCAAGAGACCCATGGCAGGGACTGTGAAAAGGAAGAAGGAAGAATTGACTAATGCTGATATTTTACACGTGACTGACTGGAAAGATAACGGTATCAGTACCGGAAATGGACCACATTCAAGTCTTCTTTTCTGTTTCTCAAATGTTCCCTAGAGCCATATCTAAGCAACCAAGGTCCTTCACAACCTGGACAACTTGCAGTCAAGACCAAGACCCTCCTCTGGTAACACAGTCAGATACTTCACAGCCTGCTACCGAGGGATGCTGTGGAGGTTCCTGGGGCCAGGGTCCTTGTTGGATCCACAACTTTCCAAGTGGCCCCCAGCACTCTGTGACCCTCCACGTGGCAGCTTCCTCCCAGGAGAGACTTGTAGACTGTATTAGCTTCATGACAGCCCTCCTGTGTGTCTGCTCATACAGCATGATGGCTGTGTTCCTTACCCAAAGCCTCTGCTCCCCATGGGCACGAATGCCCTTGGAAGAGAAGTACCAGCGGGCCCCAGGTCAAACACAGGGCAGCAACCTCATTAATCTCATCCTCAAGGTCTTTGCTTTCTCTCTTTTGGGACTTCTTCCACCCAAATCTAGCCTCACTGCTAGATCCTGAGAAGACACCATTTTTACACTCCACAGAGCCCTTTCCAGCACGTTATTCTTCCTCCAAACCCCTGGGGTAGCTTTGGTTTGGCCGGCTTACCCAGCACTCTATCCTTTACCTGGGATCTGACTTAACTCCACTAGTCACAGAGTGGTTGCAAGAATGGGTCTCACCAATTAAGTTACTTCATGCACTGTCACAGCTTAGTGCTTGCTGCAGCTCTGGCTGCATAATAAATATGCATTTGAAAAGGGCACAGCGGAGCCAGCTGAACACTCATCCATTGCACATATGACAACTGATGTTTGCTGTCACTGGGGCCTCACTCAGCTCCTCCCAGAATAAGCCTGTCTATATCCTCTTTCCAGCTGGCCTAGCCCAGGTTCCTCACAGCATGGTAGCTGCTTTCAAGGGTGAGCAGAAAGAGAGAGAGACAGAGGTGTGGGGGGTTGGGGGAAGAGAGAAAGAGGAAAAAAAAAAGGAGAGGGGTTGAGCACAGCCGAGCTGGGTGGAAGCCACATCACTTTCTATGACCCAGCCTGGGAACTCCTGTCTGCCCAGATTCAAGGGGAGGAACATAGACACCACCTGTCAGTGAGAGCAACGTCAGTCATGTTGTTAGAGCAGGAGGTCGGGGAGATCTAAAACTGTGCAGACACCCTTGGGCAATGGAATCTGCCACCAGGGACCTGCACCCAGTGCCTACCTGAAGGTAGGTACCGCGGGTGCATCAGGTCATAGCAACTCTTTGATCTTGACAAAGCCTTGAGGCAGGGTAACTAACTTGCCCAAGATCATGCAGCTGGTAAGTGGCAGAGCCAGGATTTGAACCGAGGATGCTCAGCTCCAGAGGTTTCCATGGACTTGGGCCTGTTCTCATAAATTTTGAGAGGTAACTGCATTCCTTACGTATAAAAGGCAATGAGCCAAAAAGGACAATAGAACAGAATACTAGAAAAAAGGACCAGTGAGGAACATGAGATCATGAAAGTAACCTTAGAAAATAAAGCTATAATTGGCAAGATAAGATAAATAATAAGTCAGTAGAAAGGATACAAAATAAAGTTGTTTGTTTGTTTTTAATTCCCAGGGCACAGGCAAAACAAAAAGAAAAGAAAATGAGAGAGAGGGGCCAAAATTGCAAGAACGAAAGAAAGAGAAGAGAAAGTAAATGGGAGAAAGCCATCCAAAAAAAATAAACTAACGTTTCCAGAGGGTGAAGGAAATTCAAACAGACTGGAAAGGAAGGATTGTTAGGGAATGACTCCAGGGGTAAAGGGCCTTTCAAGCAATGAGGGGTGCTTTGGAAAGGCGGGCCCACCAGACGACGTGATTAAGGCACATTATTTTGTCAACAGCAAAAGCAACAAAGATAAAAACAATTAGGAACTCCAAGAAAAATAAGATCCTGTTCCATAAAGATATAGCCGAATAGGAAGTAAACTAAAATAAGCATGGCATAAGGAGAGTTGAAAAAGAGAAGGCTGTATACTGGACTTTGAATCTGGGAATGTCACCCTTTAGGGGGTACAGATATTGTGGGAGAGAACAGAGCGAATCCTACACACGTGTGGTTCTGTAGTAATCAACAGTTAGGCCTAATAGTGAAAATGCTGCTTATTTCTTTTCAATGCTTAGAGTCAATCTAGACAAAGAATAAATCTAATCATTGCTGTAGAACAGAAGGTAAATGTAGTCATCCTTGATGCTGTAAATGTGAAGACAGTTCTTACTATATTAATTAGAATTAGTTTTGATGGCATCTAACTAATGAGCTCAAAATGATATAAACAAAATAAACTCATAGTTCTGACTTGCCTAAAAGAGAACTTATAGTACCTCTATGAAGTAAAGGAAGCCAAGTCCTTCTACCCTCCTCCCCACCATCCCTAGGATATGGCCCACATCTGCATGGTCCAAAACAGCAGCCAAAGCGCCAGCCATGACGTCTGCATTTCAGGCAGTTGAATGAAGACATGAGAGATGACCCAGCCTCCCTAGTTTTAGGAAGTCTCACACAACACTTGAAACTACATCTCATCAACCAGATGACGCACAGCTAGGGGGAGAGAAACTAGGAAACATGGTCTTCAGGCTGAGTGGCCACACGCAAGTCAGGGTTCTATTTCCACAGGTGAAGGAGAGCATGGAGGTGATGGCGGCTCACGTGTTAGTCACAGAGATGGAACTCAGGAAGAGATGGTTGAGAGAACTGTTATCCTCATCCCAGAGAGCAGAGTTAGACAACAGTCTCTGTCACCGATGGAATAAGAAGCAGAGAAGAATTATGTATTTAAAGTAGGGAAGAATTATGTCTTTAGCCACCTCTAGAACTAAATCTAATGAAATTAGCTAAGAGACTGTTTTGTAAGATTCCACTGTAGTAGAGTCATTGAAGATTGTCCAAAGTTGGTAAGTCAAGCAATTGAATTACAAGCACATTATTTAGAATTACAGAGGTAATTGTCAAAAGAACAAAAAAACAGGAACAGTTCCAAGTGTTTACCCCACGAGCCTGAATGGGAGGGAAAGCAAGGGGAAGGACAAGAGGCACCTGCTCTCCTTAGAAACCTTCTATGTTCTTGGATCACTTTGGTTTAAATTTTTAAATTAAATTAATGCAGCCTCTGCTTCCACCCAAGGTTGGGGACAGAAGATTTGCCAGCAAGAGGAGAGAAGCACTTGGCCAGTTGCTAACAGCTGCCCTCCCCAATCTCCATGAAGCCAGGGCCCCCAAGGAATGTGGAGGGCAAGGCTGGGGAGGCTTGGGGAATGGTCAGCTCTCCTGTCAGTGGGCCCCTTTCAAACCCAGCAGGAATGAGAATCCTCACCACCCTGAGTGCCCTCCAGGGGCCCACAGCTGGGAGCAGGAGTGGAAACTGGGGATGTTCCACCTGGGATGACCCTCTGATGTCACAGGAGAAGGGGAGGGCCCGTGGGGAGAGGCAGAATCTTCTCAATGACCCCAGCCCTCGCTGGTCCTAGGCATTGGCTGCCAAGAAAGGGCTGCCCGGGGCCCTGTGCTGGCACCCTGAGCTGATCCCCCACCCTCTATCAGGCTCGTCCCATCATACACTGTGCATTCATCGCCTCGGAACCATCCCGGGACAAAGTGCCAAAGCCAGCCATTAGTCCATAATGCTCACCAGGAAGCATTTTTGAGACAGCATCTCAGAAATTTGAAATAGCACCAAACTAAAAGCTGTGCCGCTTTAGAGAGGCAGAGACTTCTATTTTCCTGAGCGGTTTCTAAAATCTCCTAGGGAAAAACAAAAAGTCTCTCAAAACAACCACCTGTCAAGACAAAGGAGATTTCCTTGGACTTTTTAACATATCAAATTGTTTGATAGAGGGAAAAACACTGGTTTCTTGATCAGAAAAGAGGCAGCAGAGCGGCTCATGTCAAAGGCTAGATCACCCTCGTGTGGCTGCTTCTGTGAATGGCAATTCAGAATTGAAGAGTAAGATCAGACAACTTCAAAAACAGGAAAACTGGCTAGGCGTGGTGGCTCACGCCTGTAATCCCAGCATTTTGGGAGGCCGAAGCAGGCAGATCATCTGAGATCAGGAGTTTGAGACCAGCCTGGCCAACACGGTGAAACCCCATCTCCACTAAAAATACAAAAATTAGCCGGGCATGGCAGCACATGCCAGTAGTCTCAGCTACTCAGAGGCTTAGGCACGAGAACTGCTTGAATCCAGGAAGTGGTTGCAGTGAACCTAGATCTTGCCACTGCACTCCAGCCTGGGTGACAAAGCAAGACTCTGTCCAAAAAAAAAAAAAAAAAAAAAAAAAAAACTAAGCTCAACAGTCAAGCCTGAACTAATTGCAGAAGAGTGTAAAAATAATAATTGATTTCATTAAATAAGCTGCAGAGCACTATTCAACCCAGGCTCTTTTATTCTCTAGTTAAGAGCAGTTGTTTTCAAAGTGTGGTCACCAGGCATCCTGGATGCCTGGAAATTGGTTAGAAATGCAAATTCTGGCCTTGCCTGGGTCCTGCTGCAACTGAAACTTAGAAGCTAAGGCTCTGGCACCCTTGTGTTAGCAAGGATTCTGATGCTCTCTCACTTTGAGAACTGCAGTTAGCATTAGATTTGTTACTGTCTGGCAGCAAAAGAGAGCTGATAGCCAAGGCGTTGACCCTTCAAGGGACTAGGAAAACCCATCTGGACATTCTTCAGGAGTTTTAATAGTGAGAGAAAGTCCTTTCTTTGCTCCCTGGCTTAGGCAGAGTCCCCAGTGGCAGCCCCTGAGACAATAATTGCACTGCAAGCCATTTGAGATATGATCCCAGGGGCACCTGATGGGGTGCAGGGATGTGAGGCAGGCGGGGAGAAGAGAAGCCATCACGG
This sequence comes from Aotus nancymaae, assembly GCF_030222135.1. NCBI lineage: Eukaryota > Metazoa > Chordata > Mammalia > Primates > Aotidae > Aotus > Aotus nancymaae. Next base: position 2,509,206 of record NW_026988412.1, on the reverse strand, counting down.
GGCAGCACTGCAGGTGCCTGGGCTCAGTCTCTAGGGAGCTCCAAGATGGTGCAGGGTGTGCCTCAGAGATGTCCTGCCTGAGGAGTTGGAAGATGGGGTATTTATCCTCCAGTTCCCATCTGTCCTTATTGAGGGACACTCTTGGGTGTTAACTCTGGGCATTCCTGCCCTGACCTTGGTAAGGTCCAAGACTGTGGCCAGAAAACCCTGGTCTGGAAAGGAGTGAAGAGGGCCCCTCACTGCCTGCTCCACTCAGCTTTCCCAGGCTGTGCGGGAGAGGGAAAGTGCTTGCCATCCACTTCTGAGTCCCAAGACTCTAATTCCTTATTCAAAGCCCACTCATCAATCAAGGCCTCTCTCAAGTCCCATCTTTGCCAAGCACCTCAGCGCCTCCCAGTTGGGAGTGGCCTCTCTTTGCACACAGAGCAGCCCTCAGATCCATACATCATTCAAATGATTCTGCTGATGCTGGACAAACCAGGGCCTGGCCCTGAGCCCACATGTCCTGGCCTGCCCCCACCTCAAGACGTTTCCACTAATGATGAACACTGGGGAGAGAGTGAGAAATGAATGCCACAAAAGGGGTACAGGAATGTTCAGAGAGGAGGAACACCACAGACCTTTCCAGAAAGTGGGGATGGCTGTAAAGAGAAGGTGGCATCTGAGTCAGTCCCTGAAGGATGGGGGGAATGTGTGCAGAAATGGGGCAAGGTACTCAAGGCAGAGAGGGCAGCCTGAGGGCTGGAGCAAACACCACGGATTCCACGTGGCTGAAACATGGGACAGATGGAGAATGGTGGAAACCCAGCTCATGTCTCATTATGAAGGGCCTGGGGCCTGGGACCCTAGTCTAGGACACACTGCGGAATGACAGTTGTGCCCAGGCAAGTCCCTTTGAGGAGCATGTGTGGATTCAGGATCAGAAAAGCCAGTACCCCATTAAGAGAGAAAGAGAAGATGGGAGTGGAGTTGGGGTAATCGTGCCACAAGACAGGAGCTGCGCCCACTACTCAGGCATTGCTCAGCTATCCACATGCCAGCATTAGGAAGCGGGTACCCTGATCTTACAGACTCAGAGGGTTATATCTTTCATAGGAGGTCACGCAAGTCTATCTGGATCCAAGTTCACATGATCTTTCTGCTCTATCCACCTGGATTTTTCAAATGGCCCCAGAGAAAGACAGCTGAGCCCAGACTTCAGACCCACAGTAGGAGCTGCAGGGGTATGAGCGACTCAGCAAGGCTGAAGTAAGTGTGAGCCTCAGAGCATGAGAGGAATGGCTGGCTCCTGCCCTCAGTCCTGAGTCAGGAGGAAAGGACACAGACACTGGCCCCAGCACTCAGCACTCAGAGTCAGGAGAAAGGAACATATAGCAGCTGGGAGACAAAGCAACTAGAAGCAGAGGAACCCAGTGGCCATGAGGTCACAAAAGTCACCTCCAGCCACCTGGACCACAGGACATGCCTTTGGGCAGTTGGCATGTCAACTGAGCCTCGAGGAAAGATAACATTTTTTCTGTTTAATAATTTATTGAGGTGAAGTTCAACATAAAATGGACTATTTTAAAGCAAACAATTCAGTGGTATTTAGTAGTTTCACAATATTGTCCAACCTCTATCAGTTCCAGAACATTTCCATGATTCAAAAGCGTGGTACCCATGAAGATGCTTCTCCCCATTCCTCCTTGCCCACAGCCCCTGGCAAACACCAATTGGCATTCTCTCTCTGCAGATTCACCTACTCTAGATATTCCACAGAAATGGAATCTTATAACAGGTGACTTTTGTGTCTGGTTTCTTTTACTCAGTATGTTTCCGAGGTTCATCTACATTGCAATATGTATCGGTACTTCTTATTTATATATTTATTCATTTTAGAAATGGGGTCTCTGTTGCCCAGGCTGCAATACAGTGGCATGATCATTGCTCACTTCAGCCTTGAACTCCTGAGCTCTAGGGATCCTCCTGCATTATCTTCCCAAATAGCTAGTACTATAGGTGTGACCCACCACACCTGGCAATTATTTTATTTATTTATTTTTAATTTATTTTTATTTTTATTTATTTTTTTCTTTAAGGATGTTGAATATTGGCCCCTACTCCCTTCTAGCTTGTAGGGTTTCTGCAGAGAGATATTTTTTTATTTTTAGTTTTGTGGAGCCTAGGTCTCATGATGTTGCCCAGGCTAGTGTGGAACTCCTGGCCTCAAGTGATCCTCCTGCCTCAGCCTCTCAAAGCACTGGGATTAAAGGGATGAGCCACCACACCTGGCCAGTGTTTCATTTTTCATGGCTGAATAGTATTCCATTGTATGGATATACCACATTTTGTTTTTTCATTCATCCATTGGACATTTGAATTGTTTCAATTGTTGGCTATAATGAACAATCATGAATACGCCTCTTTTACACCTATTTTCAATTCTTTTGGGTATTTACCTAGAAGTAGAATTGCTAGGTCATATGGCAGTTCTTTGCTGAATGTTTTTTGGAATTATTTTTCACAGTGACTGAACGATTTTGCATTCCCACCAGCAATGCACAAGGGTTCCAATTTCCTCACATCCTCACCAACATTTGTTATTTTCCATTTTTTGATTCTAGGCATCTTAAGATTGCAGAGTTGGCACCTTATTGGGGTTTTGGTTTGCAAGCCCAGAGAAGCGCATTCCTGGTAAACAAAGCAGCACAGGCCATTTTACAAGGCCGTCGTTCCCTGAGGTTCTTGTGTTTTAAGTGCCATGCCTTCAGCTCAAAGCTCAACTCATTGAAAGCAAGGATCACACATCTGACCTTTTCTTCGTGTCATCAGCTCTGAGCACCCATGGCTTAATGAGGTTCACAGCCCCTTTCCACTCAGATTTACAGTTGGCTTGCATGGTTGGGTCAATAGGAATAGCCACCTCCAAGGCTATGCCCAAGGTCACCATGGTGTTGCTTGTGAAGGACACTGAATGTGCCAGGTCCTCCAGAGGTTGCTTGTGCAGCCTCTCACAATGACTGCTATGACTGACACTTCAGTGCCTGTCTGAGGCTTGGTACTTCCCTTCTCAGAGGGCTCCAGCTGATTTCCAAATGCCTAAGGGGTTTTTTCTAGGTCCTTGGAAGAAAAGATCCTCTGCCCCTCTTGCCAGACAAGAAAATGACACCCTCCCCGGCAGCCCTCAAGTCTCAAGAGTTGTGTGTAAATTCCCCAGTTCCGACCCCCTCCCTGCCCTCCAGGGGGAAGAATTCTGAAGCATGTGTTCTATGCTGTTCTATGAGGAGCTACAGAGCATGATTAGGATCTAGTCACCCACAGTGGCGGCAGCCTGGGTAATCTTCTCCTTATCTATCCCAATTCCCCACACCCTTATGCCTAGCAAATCAATGACTTGCACCAAATACCTGCTCTGTATCTGCTTCTTGGGGAATACAAACTAAGGCATGTGCCATGTGCTGGGTACCTCCTACACAGTAATTTATAAAACCTGCCTAGAAGCAGAGAAATAACACTGTCCCTGAGAGTTAAAAGTCAGTAAGACTTGGAACATACCTATGTAATGTAACCTTTAGAAGAAAAGAGGCTCCCAGCACATGAGGTGAACAAATTAAAATGTTCATCACCAGAATGTGGAAACACCCCAAAAAAAGGGTGGGGTAACTTACAGGGGCAAATGTGGGCAGGGCTGGTGGGAAGGGACTGTGGTCACCAGACTCATGTGGGGTATCTGGTCTCCCTGGTGGCCACGTTCCTTCCTGGGAACATAGACCTTTCAGGCCCTGTCAGCTTGTGCCCTTGGTCACTGGGATCATGCCATCGACTGTGTTTCCTTGTTCTGACCCATGCTCTTATAGCCACTTGCACCAGCTCACACAGAGAACACATGCCGCTTAGTCCCTGGGAAGTTGGCTCTGGCTGTAGGTGAACTGACTGACACCCCCTCTGGAGTGCAGCCTTGTGAGCTTATTCCTATGACTGTCCCTGGCCAATGGATCCATTTTTAGAAAGCCAGCCTCAGGACTGTGGTGAGTTCTTTAAGGTGGCATCACTATATAAGGCCTTGAGGTGCCCTATTTTCTTTCTCTTTTCCTTTTGTTTCTGAGATAGTGTCTTGCCTTGCTGACCAGGCTGGAGTGCAATGACATGATCTCAGCTCACTGTAACCTCTGCCTCCCAAGTTCAAGCAATTCTCCTGCCTCAGCCTCCTGAGTAGCTGGGATTACAGGTGCCTGCCACCATGCCTGGCTAATTTTTATATTTTTAGTAGAGATGGGGTTTCATCATGTTGGCCAGGCTGGTCTCTAACTCCTGAGCTCATGATCCGCCCACTTCGGCCTCCTAAAGTGCTGGGATTACAGGCATGAGCCATCACATCCAGCCAAGGGGCCCTATTTTCAAGTTTCCATTAGCAGCAAGTGGCAAACCCAAGTCACACATAAATTAAAAAGGAGTTATTGCCGGTACTAGGCTATTCCCTGGAGCCTTGGTGCAGGACCACAACGAGGACTTGGAGAAGGAAAGTAATGAGTAAGAACTCTGGCTGTCTTGCGGAATAGCAGAGCACTACAAAACTCAGTGGGTTAACATGACAACCATTATTTTGCTGACAAATCTGCAATTTGGGTGTGGTGTGGCAGGGTAGGCTCATTTCTCTCCAAGCCATGCCAGCTGGGTACCCAACCTGGGACCAAGGTGGCTCACACAAGTCACTCACACAACTGTTTACTGGGCACGCGTTGCTGCTGGGTGGCTGAACTGGAGCTGGGCTTTGCTTGCAGCACAACGCTGGGCTCCAAGGACATGTATAGCTAGAGAGCAGCACCGGCTGTATCTCCTTTTATAGGCCAACCTTGACAGCCACGTAACACCATTTAGCCCGAGCTGACACAGTCACAAAGCCCTGCCTGATCAAGGGAGGGACTCAACACTATCTCCTGATGGGGGGTGGCAAGCTAAGGTTCTAGATGAGCACATGGGACCAGAAACTTTTCTGCGGCCATTTTCAGAATATATGATCTGTCACAGTAAGGCATCAAGGCAATCATTCTCTATAGCTCATGTGTGTGCATGTAAGTGTGCATGTGAGTATCCATGTATGCATCTGTGTGTGCACGCATGTCCTACTCCAGCTCTGCCCTCTCTCTCTGGTCACACAGCCTTCACCTCTGCTTCATCCTCTGTCTGTGCTCATGGCCTCAGTTCTTCCTGACTTCTCAGACTCCCCACTCCTTCCTTTGGGAACAGCTCCTCCACTTTACTTCTTTTGAGAAACTTCCTCCCTAGGTGGTTTTGGTGGGACTGTCCCTCAGGCCACTCATCCCTTCTGGGCAGCAGAGGGGTGGCATGTGACTGAAGTTGGGCCAATCCAAGTCTCTCCTGAGAATCTGACTTTAGCGGAGATTCCCAGGTGCTGGACACTGGTCACAGTTCAACTCAGCACCTGAAGTATCCATTGCCCAGCTCTTGTTCCCAGACCCAAGGGGCCACCTTACTAGTGACTTCTGTAGACTCTGCAAGCATCCTGCAGTCTTCCATTAAACACTGATAAATATGCATAGTTAGTTCCAACCCCACACAGAGGCTTTGCAGCCATCTGACCTTTCCCACAATTTTAGATGGCTGGTGGCTAAGCTGGGAAGAGCGCTGAGATCCAAACCAGAAATGATCCCTACAACCTTCTCAGACAAATGGCATAATTGCAGGCTGGGCAAATGCTCCAGATGGTGCCTCTTTGATGCACTGCCATTTAATGTCTATAGTGCTCACATCCCCATTTTACAGAGGTAGTAACTGAGGGGCAGAGAAGGCAGAGCTCAGATTTTGCAAAACATTATCTTACCTCATAGAGTTTGCTCCTTCAGTGATCCTCAGAATCTCTTCAAAAGTCAGGTCCCCAGCTGATCTCCCAGAAATGCAGCCCCAGCTCACTCTGAACTGGCAGTGGCTCAGACGATCCTGTTAAGGCTGAGAGACAGAGGGAAAAAAAAAGTGTCTTTAGTGGCAGTGCATTAGAGTCACAACTGCTTTTCTGTCACTATAGATCACCTGGCTCCAAGTCACGCAGCCTTTCATGGCAAGCAAATGCTATTAAGATCCTGCTCCAGAGAACAACATTGACAATGAAGGAAAAGATCAATCCTGTGTTTACAGACTTAAAGATCCTTAAGTCAAGCTTGTCATCAGAGCTGCCAAGGACTCTGCATGTGTGACCAGATGTGCCCTTCCTCCCTGGATGGGCTCCACGCTGCACATGGGACCGCTGGCTCCATGGCTGCTTAAGCCACTGGGCTCATCTTCAGAAGGTGCCCATGCGATTTGGTGACAAATCCCACCAATTTGTCAATACACTTCTTCCAAGTTTAAAAGCCAGTCATTGGAGGGATTCTTGGCAAATAAGGAAGCTGCAGTAGAGGCAAAATGTCAAAGCATGATTCTGCTTTCCTAACGCTTTCTGGATGCTGCTTCTTGCTCACCCCGTATGAAGCACTTAGCATGCATTGTTTCCTTTGCTCCTCACATCAGCCTGAGGAGATGGGTACGATCACTGCCCCCATTTTACAGAGGAGGCAGCTGAGCCCCAGAAAGGCTCACTTGCCACAGCCACCCTGCTAATGCTTAAGCCACACTAGTCAAGTTGCAAATAACTTTATGTTTATGCCCAATTTTAAATAGTATAAACGATAAAAGGGATTTCCTGGCTCTTGAAACAGAAAAGTCCAAACTCGAGGGACGATTTGACTCCCAACATAGTCATCAAGAGCCTGACTTCTTCCCAGCTTTCCTGTCTGCCTCATTACCATCAAGGGTCTACCACTCAGGACAGCATGATGGCTGCAGCAGGGCTATCCACACATTACGGGTCCAGAAGGGAAGGGAGAAAAATCTCTTTTCCCAGAATCCCTCAGCAAACACCTCCAGGGTCAGTGTTCATAACTGGGCCTCCCACCACCCTCAGCTGGGCTCAGCGCATACAGTGCCAGTCTTGTGCCCCTTGGAGCCAGGGATGTCTCTGACCCCCAAACTCCAGGATCATAGGGAAATAAAAGAAAGGGTCGCTTCCAAAGAGAGCAGGGAGTGAGTGTTGAGGATTGATCATCTCAACTATGCAGTTGAGAAGCAATGATTTGAACCCAGGCTTGTCTGTTCATTCAAACAGTATTTATTGAGCCCTTGCTATGGGTCAGGCACAATTTTATATGCTGGAGACACAAACCTAAAAGGACTCTCACATAAAGGCAGACCCCACAAACCTAAAAGGCAGAACAGCTGCCTCTCAGGACTAAAGTCTCATATTTTTAAAAGGTCTTGGAGCTGGATTAATGTTTTTCTTTTCTAGCTATGAATCGACACTGTGACACCAGGATGGTTCTTTGTCTTTCAGCCTCCTTATCTATAAAATCAGAAATAATGGTACCTCCCCCAGTAAGTTATGTGAAAGAAATGAAAGGAGCTTATTATGTAGGAAACTTAAAAGCAGCACAACATCCAAACTGCTGAGCGTGCAATAAATCAACTCTTTCCCACTTCCATTCCATCCATGCTGATTTAGATCAAGTATAACTGCCCTGGAGTTTATAAAGCCGTTTTAGTCCATAAAGCCCGGAAGATGCTCCTTCACCCTCTCTGCTCAGCCTCCAACATGTCTTTTAAATAATCCAAACTTTCTACCTACTCAACTTAAGTGTGTGTGTGTTTGGGTGGGGGGAGCATACTAATAGCCCAACTGTTTTCAACTTGTCCTGAAATCTGAGACCAAGATTCTCTTAGGAATGCAAGCAAAGGAAGCCGACAGGACACCAAGAAAGCACAGCTTATTTCACTTCATCTAGCCACATCCAGTCCTCTCCTGGCTTTGCAATTAATTATTCAGCCTCAGACCAGCAGATGGAGCTGAGAATTTTCCGTCTGAAGAAAGGAGGTTTTTCTTTTACTTTACAAGCTAAGTTTCTCAAGCCTCCACAGTGGTTACATCTTGTTGAGCCTGTTTGTATAATTCTGTAAAATCCAGTCCTCATTCCAGAGCAGTTGAAATGTAGCTAAGGACCCGGAAGAACAGCATCTCAACCCCAGCCGGACCCGGGTTTCCCGGGGCTCCTCATGCCTCAGGGCAGTGGGGAGCCACCGTCACCCCCCTCACTCACGTCCTCCCCTCGCCCCAGTCCCCTCCCACTTTTAGCTACGTCTCCCATCTGACTAAAACTGGCTTCCTCGGTATCCACCAAGACGTCGCCTCTAAGTGGACTAAACTCCCAAGGAGCGTGATCGGCTCAGGAACTCAGACACGCGGATTCCACCGGGCGCGACCGGCGTTGCCCTCGCCATGGCCTCAAGCATCGCGGTGCCTCACACGCTGCCGGACAGAAGGTCTCGGTGGGGTCAGGCGGCTGCTGCTGGCCGTGACTGGAAGCGGCGACGTTTCACGAACCTTTTACCTGAAATCACTCCAACACAGGCGCATGCGGGACAAGGGGAAAGCGCCTCACCAGATCCCGCCCACCTTCCCCTCCCTCTCCCGCCAAGCGTTCACCGCGCCGCAGAAAGAAAAGCGAACGCCCCTCCCAGCTCCAAGGGCGAGACCTGAGAGGTTTAGCCCAATCAGAGATTCCACCTAACCAGACGGGCCGGAGTCTGTGACCCGGTTGGACCAATGAAAATTCGAGGGCGGATTCGCCAGGTTCTTCTGGAAAAGTGATGCTCCCGGAAACTACCGCCTCCTTTACGCCACACCTGGGCGGAGTTAGCCTGCCAGCCCGCAGTCCCACTGGCTTACTTCGCTGCCAGTCACGGGAAGGAGGGAGAGGGCGGGCCGGGACGCTCGCGTCTGCGCGGAGCCGGGCTGGCCGCGCGCGGGAAGCCGCGGAACTGCGCCGGAAAGTCCCCCGGTTCTTGGGCCCGGGTGACCCAGACTAAGCCTCCAAGAAGAAAGAAGAGAGAAAGGCAGCTCTTCCCGTGCCCCTGCCCTAGGCTTCGGTGGGCCCACCCTGTGACCTCCGCGACTGGCCCCTCCGTGGAGCTGCGGCCCGCGCGGGGGGCGTCCCGACCGTGGGCGCCGCTGCCGGCGCTGACCCGGGACGTCGCGGCGCAGGTAGGTTGCCGTCCGCTGGTGGTCTGACCCCCAAGTCAGCCCGTCGTGCGTACCCCACGCTCTTCTCCATTGGCGAGAATGAGACACGGCTGTGCCTTTGTCCACGTGGTAGAGTTGCCGCCGGCGTGAGGTTCTCGCCTGTGCAAAACGCGTGGCAGCGAATTCGCTTTGCAATGAGGAAAGGCGCGTCCCCGCACGGAGCAGCTCTCGGGTGTGAGGAGGGCGGGGCAGGGCGCGCGTCCGTCTAGTTTTGAATTAAAGGCGACTCGAGGGAAGTAAGGCCGTGCCACTGTGGCAGCTTCTCCCGTCCAGCTCTGGACACTCGACGGTGCGGGCCGTGGGAGGAGGCGCCAGTCTTCACAGTTTCTTACTCCAGTTCTCACGGTCTGGTTCTTTTTCTGATTAGACAGGCAGCGGGGCTGACGGCCCCATAGGTAACTGAGAACCAAAAAGTGGAGATGATCCTTCTATGGGGTGTGGGGGCGTGGCCGATCGTTAGATTGTGTTTGGAAAGATAGCCAGGGGCACAGCTGGAGAAGAGGGGCATCTCTGAGATGATGGGGGTACTGGTGCCATGGAGGGAGGAGGAGTGAGGTGGAGGTCGGGAATTCCAGCCAGAGAGAAATGGGGTCCCTGGGAGAAAATTTCCACGCCAGCAGTCCTGGAGTTGTGTTCATGGAGACTTGTTTACATAAGTAAAAGGATAGCATCGTCTTGACAAAATTTCAGCCCTCAGTCTGGTCTTGTGAATGATAGATCAGGAGTGTACTTACCGTCATTTCCTTGATACAGCCCTAGTTTTCCCTTTTCTCATTTGTAAAACTGTTAGATTAATACCTTTCTCATCCTTTTGTGGGGACATTTAAATGAGGTAATGTATGTGAAGCCCTTTACAAACACAGCGCTTCTTCTTCGTGGGTTGCTTGTGGGGTGGATTCAACTAACCTCAAATCAAAAATATTCTTCAGAAAAAGAAAAATGCGTTTGTACTGAACACGTGGAGACTTTTTTTTCTTGTGATTATTTTCTAAACGATACAGCATAACAACTATGTACATCGCATCTACATTATATTAGGTATTACACATTACCTAGAGATGATTAAGGTATATAGGAGGATGTGCATCGGTTATATGCAAACAGTACAAATTTTATCAGGGACTTAAGCATCTGCACATGTTGGTATCCTCGGGGTTCCTGAATCCAGTTCCTCACAGATACCGTGGGATCGGTGTACTCAGTTCAGAGTACAGTTGAGGCTTCACTTTGAGGTCTGTGGAGGGAGTGGAAATACCCACGACTGAAATTGGCTCTTAACTGCTCATTTTTAGAACAGCTTCCCTCCCAGCCAGGGCTTTACCAGAGGCAATGCACCACCACCTTTGTCAGCTGTTACAAGTACCTGGCTCTTTCCAGCTCTATGTGGAATGTGTTATCTATTTCATAAACTAATCGTTAAAAAAAAAAAGTTAAGGTCTTTGAAATAAATAAGTCATTATTTAAGTTTGTAAATATGAACTATTTTGGTAATGTCCTATATTTTAGTAATCCACTATTTTAGTAATGTTCTCTATTTGTTTTTTAAGTGAAATATTTCAGTTATGGAGAAAAGAACATAACAGTTGTGCCTGTACCCCAAAAAAAGTAAATATGATTTTTTTTTTATGGTTTAGGACTTTTTTATTGGAGGTGGCAATTCGACATTTCAGCTACAGTTCAAATTCTGTGCCCACACTCCAGGAACTTTGAATTCTAACATGTCTTTCTGTTGAGGCACTGGTGGATATTAGTACCCGTGTAAGCTGAGTGTCCTCCCTTCTAATCCCCACTCACCCAAGAGGTTTGCTTCTTCCAGCTTGTCGTGGGGATTATGGCTGCCATTTTGGTTCTGTCCTCATGTCACATGTGTTTCTACCCTCTTAAGAAACCTGCCTTCTCTGCCCTCCCGGTTCCTCTCGGGTGAGCTCATGATGGGCTTTCCCAGACTCAGCATCTGAGGAGCATTTCATTGGTGTGGTTGGCCTTTATGGGGCAAGTGACCATTCTTCCCTTCAACATGGTCCTCTATCTTTGCCCAGGGGCAGTCGTGTCTGTTGCAAGCATTCAGGAAAAAGTGGCCTTCCATAGTCAAAATAACTCCATTTTATAAAATGGGATTTTAAAAACTCCTGGTCTAGTCAGCCCTTCTTATCCTCTGGGAATTGATTCCAGCAACAGACCAAATCTGCTGATGCTCCAAGTCCTTGATATAAAATGGCATTAAGGCTGGGGGTGGCTCGTGCCTATAATCTTCAGCACTCTGGGAGGCCGAGGTGGGCAGATCACCTGAGATTAGGAGTTCAATTTCAAGACCAGACTGGCCAACATGACAAAACCCTGTGTCTACTGAAAATACGAAAATTAGCCAGGTATGGTGGCAGGCGCCTGTAGTCCCAGCTACTTGGGAGGCTGAGGCAAGAGAATTGCTTGAACCTGGGATGGGGGGTTGCAGTGAACAGAGATTGCACCACTGCACTCCAGCCTGGGTAAGTTAGACTCCATCTCTAAAACAAAATGGCGTAGCACAGTCATCCCAACATATTCGCAGTTTTCGGCCTGAGGTTGGCTAAATCTGTGGATGCAAAACCCTCAGATATGGAGTGTTGACTGTAACTAAATGTTTTTAACTAAACACTTAATGTATATTACTCATTTAATTCTCATATTACAGTTATGCCACAGTGGCAATCCCATTTTAACAATGGGCAAACGGAAGTTTAGTAAGATTAGGCATTTAGGCGTTGTATACTATTTGAGCCTCCAGTCATTGTTCTGCAGTTTGTAACTATTTTGCAGGTAGTAGGAAAGGAGGACTGTTGCATTGTTAGAGCAGAATGAACTTTGGCATTCACATGGGTTCTCTTCAACCTTACTTCCCTGCAGCCCTTGGTACCCCAAGGCCGAGGAAACACCCTGGTGGAGCCCTCCTTCCGTAGAACCAGAGATGGCATCTGTGGATTTCAAGACCTATGTGGATCAGGCCTGCAGAGCTGCTGAGGAGTTTGTCAATGTCTACTACACCACCATGGATAAGCGGCGGCGTTTGCTCTCCCGCCTGTACATGGGCACAGCCACCCTGGTCTGGAATGGCAATGCTGTTTCAGGACAAGAATCCTTGAGTGAGTTTTTTGAAATGTTGCCTTCCAGCGAGTTCCAAATCAACGTGGTAGACTGCCAGCCTGTTCATGATGAAGCCACACCGAGCCAGACCACAGTCCTTGTTGTGATCTGTGGATCAGTGAAATTTGAGGGCAACAAACAACGGGACTTCAACCAGAACTTCATTCTGACTGCCCAGGCCTCACCCAGCAACACAGTGTGGAAGATCGCAAGTGATTGCTTCCGCTTCCAGGACTGGGCCAGCTAGTGCGGGTGGTAGAGGCTCTGCTTCATTCAGCCTTAGCTCTGTAGAGAAATGCAAATCTCAACGCTCAAGGATGTGAGGAACACAAGTTCATTTCTGTTGTTGCGGAGACTCTGCAGACGCCACTGTGGTGATGCTGAACTCTTTGTTGCTCGAGTTCTAGGAGCCCCTTTCCTGAATATGTATTTGTTTGTCATAGTTTCCTTTTCAAAGTAGTAAACTTTTCTATTTTTCTACTTGCTCAGTAGAGACTCTGATTCTGGAAATTCTGACAAATAATTTAATACACATGTTGCTTCTTTCCCCTTACCTGATGTGTTTGACCAGGTTTTGAGGGGGGAGGAGGAGGGCTAAAGGTGGAAAGCATAATAGGAAGCACCCACACAGGGGTGACGATCAAGGCTGAGTACCTTCCCCAGGCACCAGTATGCACACAGGTGACCCACCTGAAGCTGTGATTCACAGCCCCCTGCATACTAGAATCCTTTGGAACACTGAAAATCTGCCAAGGCCATACTCCAGACCCAACGATGCCTGAGTCTGTGTATGTGTGTGGTGGTGGGTGGGGTGGTGGTTTTTGTTTTTTTTTTTTTTTTTTTTTTTGAGACAGAGTCTTGCTCTGTCACCCAGGCTGGAGTGCAGTGGCATAATCTCCACTCGCTGCAAACTTCACCTCCCAGGTCAAACAGTTCTTGTGCCTCAGCCTCCTGAGTAGCTGGGATTGCAGGCACACGCCACCATGCCCGGCTAATTATATGTCTGAATCTTTGAGGGTAGAGCTGGGCATGGGCAGTTTTTAAAAGCACCTAGGCCCTACCTTAGCACCTTAGCTGAGAACCAAATGATGAGAAAAGATGAAATACTAGAGTTAGCTAATAACTGCTTACAAATGAAGCCACCATATTAAACTCATTCATAAAGACAAAGTGAGACAAAGGGGCACTGAAACTGGGATGGAGGACATCAGAACTAGAAGCTGCTTTCACTGATCTTAAAGGCCAACCCCAATTGCATTTCTCCAAATTTCTTCTCCAAAGAAAGAATAGCAAACCCCGTAGAAGTTGGACCAATAGATGGTGTGCCATGCTGCGGCTTCCCCAGTTAAGTTGTCTTTGTTGAGAGTGTGCTAGGTTTGGGATAGGGTAGTCAGGATATTGGAATGGGAAATTTTGAGAAGGGTAAGAGTCCTGATGAGCACGATGGCACTGGTGGCCATTTCTTGATACCCTTCCCTTCCCTATTATCTGAAGCCCAGTGTTTTGAGGGACAAGGGACCCATCTGAAAGATGACTTTCTCGTTCAATTTGTAGCTAGGCCTGATGTGATTAATTTCTGGCCAGTGAAGTAGGAGGACTGAACTTGTGGGAATTTTGCTTCAACAGACCCTTCTTCCCTCCCTCTATCCTGCTGCTTGGAAAGGTTATGATGGCCTGACCACTGGCTCTGGCTCTGTCTTGGCCAAGAGAACAGTTCAGCTATACCCTAGAGGTAGGATTGTGCTGAGCTAAAAGGAACCTGGGTCCCTGGTGACCATGTGGAAACACAAAATAGCCCCAGCTCTGTCACCCTAAGACTTCTTTTTAAATGAGAAATAAATCCCATCTTAAGCCATTATCAATTTGGGGTGTGTGACACTGACACTGCAATAATCCTAAGTTAGGAAAAGGATTTGAATGGGGCAGACTGTTCACTATAGGACGCGTGGATGGCCCCGCCTACCGCCCCTCAGGTCCAGGCCAGACCCCCACATGGGCTGGGCCGATAGGGTACAGGGCGCTGCATCCCCACCCACACTAGCCTGGTTGCAGGTGGCATCCCGGGAAACTCCGCCCTCAACACACCCCCACCACCAGGAAGGCAAAACAAGTGTGCCTGTCTCCCTCCTAGGGTTCTGGGACACATCACCCAGCGGCGGTGCAGCAGATACACCCAGATTCATCCCTGCAGGTGGGGTTTCCCACTGAAGGAAAGCCCAAGGCCCTCCCATTCTATCCTGCACGCTGCCCGATGCCTTAATTATAAGGCAGATGAAGGTGAAGAGTTTACTGTCTTCTTATTTTTACAACTTTTTGTAAATTTTAAATTATGAAAAGTTGTTTTTAAGAAATTAATTGTGCTGTGGAGTGTAATCAGCACGAAATGCGAGTTCTTATAGTGAACATGTCCACAAACCACGTGGTGTGGAAGAACAGAAGGTGTTCTGCTTTCTCTGTGTTTCACCGTCTCTCCACTTCATCTTCCAGGGCCTGGAGTAGTGGTCACAGGCAAGGTCTGTTGGTTTCTTTAGTTTGGGTTTGATGAAAGGCCACTCCAGTGGGGTAGGGGGTGGGAAGGGAGAACAGGGGCTGGGGTGGGAGAGGCAGGAGCTGGGGCCTGGGGAGTGGTGGAGATGAAGGGGAGGGTGGCTTGGAGAATTCTGGAAGAAGAGACATTGGAAGGCCTCGGAAGGTGAAATGGACACTGAGCGAAGCTGAGGGGTCCTAGTGAACCACGTTTCCTCTGATCCAGATATTCCCAGAACACCAGGAAATCAAGAAGCTTCTGAATGTGGTCTGTTGCAAGCTTGGAAGGTGCACACCTGTTGCTGCTAATTTGAACAATTTAGGGGAAGAGCAGAGATTTAGATGCTGCTTTGGTTGACCTTAAACACCAGCCCTGCCTCCCCTACCACCTTGCCAAATTAGAGCCCAGTCTCTGCTTTGTAAAGAGCTAACAGAAAACTGCAGAAAGTTGCTTTGTCCTGTAGACAAAGGACTGGGACTAGGTAAGAGGAGGGACCCGGGATGCAAAACTTAAGATCAGCCTGGCCAACAGGGTGAAACACCGTCTCTGGGCGTGGTGGCAGGCACCTGTAATCCCAGCTACTTGGGAGGCTGAGGCGGGAGAATAGCTTGAACCTAGGAGAAGGAGGTTCCAGTAAGCCGAGATCGCGCCACTCTGCACTCCAGCCTGGGCGACAGAGCGAGACTCCTTCTAAAAAAAAAAAAAAAAAAAAAAAAAAACTTAAACATCACCAACGAACCTTGTGAGAAATGGTTTATCTTAACATTGTGACAACTTGCCTAATTTTAAGGCAGGTAAAAGGCGTGTATTAAAACTCAACTCTTGAACCCCAGCTGCCCTTTTGGTCATGCTTAATTTGATGTGGATTGTAACCTATTTTGCAGCATTGTAGAGCCCCCACGAGGCGGTGGCGTTCTTTCTCAATCGGAGCCCACACCCCTCCTGGGGCGCCGTCTCCTAACCTGGGATACCGTTGGCGCGGCCGCCGCCCCTCTGCGGGCTGCTCTTCCCTCGCTTGGGAGCCGAGGCCCCCGCGATACGAACGCCACGCCCAGAGCAGTTCTCGGAACTCAGAGCGCCCATGGGCAGTTCTCTCCAGGACTGACTGACCGAGGGTGGGCTGCCCAGCCGAGTGGGGCTGTTGGGGAATGGACAGCAGCTCCGCAAAGGAGCTGGGGGAAACCACAGCTCAGATCCCGCTGGCCACCAGCCAGAGACCAAGACGCAGGGGGTCGCGCCAGTTTCGCCCTCAACTGCAGGTTCTAGCATCATGGACTCGGCCGACAACATTACCCTGCGACCGCTCAGGACCCTTCGGAGGACTCTTTGTCAGCTAGAAATCGCTGTAGCGCGCTCCACGTGACTCCGGCGCCCTAGCCCCGCCCTCCGTCACCAAAGAGCCCTGGAACGACCGATCCCAGCAGCTCCAGAGGGCGGGAGGGGCGGGGCCGGACTCTGAGATAGCCAATGGGCGGGGAGTGCCGCCCAGCCTGAGCCAAGGCCGCGCCCCCACGAGCCTGTGGGCGGGCGCATAGTGGGCGGGGCGCTGGGGTTGCGCCTGCTTCAGCGTTCTTCTTAGTGGGGTTTAGAATTTGATCATTTCTTTCCAGTCTATTTCTATAGATTTGTTTTCAAATCAGATCAGACCCTGTGTAAAATAGTATAGCCGTCTTTACTCATTATAACATGGTGAGCATTTCCCCAGGCTGTTACACATATTTTTTAACGTTGTTTTGATGACCTCATAATAATGTAGTGCTTGCATACATCATCAATTATTCGGCCATCTCCTTATAGGTGAATAGATTGTTTCCAAAGTTTCACTAAGTGCACTGCAGTGAACGCCCTTCCATAAAAATTGTTCACTTCCGTGTACTTTTCTCATGCAGAGTTCTGCAGCATGAAACACTGTATTTGTCAGTTTGACGTTTATCAGTGGTTTATCGTTGTTTTTATAGTATTCCATTGTCAGTGAAGTATGCCATTCACACTCTTATGTGAATTGTCTATTGGTATTACTGACTAAAAAAAAAATCACAAACTTAGAAAGGCGAGCCTTATTTCTTTAAAGGGTGATATTCTGCAAGGCTGCCCTTCTGACAGGCTGGGAAGCTTAGCCTCTGGCAGAAGCTCCATAGGCACCTGGAAGGAAGGAGGCCCAAAACAGGAATTTAAGCTGAGAGGCTTGGCCAAGTATACATATGCAACAGGCCACAGGAAGAGCTATGAATATTCATGAAAGGGGTCCTGACCTATGCTTACTGGACAAACATGCATGTTACAGGTGACCCATGTTCATTTTGGGGTGGACTCTTAGCATTTGCATCTATTACACTTAGACCCTATATGTTAAAAGGTCTTTTCAGGACACTAATGCACTCGTGTGCAGCCTCTGTAAACCAGCCAGAATCAGCCCGTTCAGTTGTTTCCCATCAGGAGAAAGTTACTGTAGTCCGTCTCTGGTCCATTCAAAGCAGTAGTTATTTGTGGACCGGGGGTCAGTTAGTCAGCATGTGGAGGTGGATGAGATGCACATTGTTTTAACGTTGCTTATCTAGTGCTTGTTTGGCTGCTAGAGAAAAATTAAAACCTTGTGGCAGTTAGGGCATAGTTTGTTCTTTAAGAGTACAAGTGCATGATTTAACCCTTGCTGGGCATGGCCCCTGATTCTGTTTATAATTTAATATCTTATTGCCACAAAGAGTCTGTGAGTCTTATGACCTCTATTTTAACCTTAATGCTAGGATGGGTGGCACGTGGAAATGAGGCCCATCCAACCCCTTGTTCCAAGGGAACTGTTTTTAAGGTTTCTCTCGGGTAAAAAACTGTATTTAAGGTGTATTTTTTCTCTCTTAGCCAAGAGCAAGTCTGGTCAGTCAGTTGGGAGACTTAGAATTTTATTTTAATTTGCAATATACTTTGCTACTTTTGTATTGGCTGGTGTTTTTTACCTTATTGATTTCCAGGAGTTCCTTTGAATAAGCTTATTGTAATTTCTACCTTGGAACTTGATCTAGTTTTTAAATTCCTGTAGCATTTCTAAAGGTAATTTAATATAAAATATGACTATTATATGCTGTTTCTTTCCTTGGTTAGGCATTAAAGCTATAAAGACACCCAACTAACATATCAGAATGCTAGCTAACATAATCAGAGATGGCATCTTGTTCTGTTGCCCAGGCTGGAGTGCAGTGATGGGATCTAGGGTCACTGCAACCTCCATCTTCTGGGTTCAAGTGATTCTCTTGCCTCAGCCTGAGCCTCTGGGATTACAAGTGCCCAGCTAATTTTGTTTTGTTTTGTTTTGTTTTTTGAGACAGAATGTCACTCTGTTGCCCAGGCTGGAGTGTAGTGGCATGATCTCCACTCACTGCAACCTCTGCCTCCCGGGTTCAAGTGATTTTCCCGCCTCAGCCTCCTGAATAGCTGGGATTAGTGGCATGTGCCACCACGCCCGGCTAATTTTTGTATATTTAGTAGAGAAGGGGTTTCACCATGTTGGCCAGGCTGGTCTCGAACTCCTGATGCGCACACCTTGGCCTCCCAAAGTGCTGGGATTACAAGCATGAGCCACCGTGCCCGGCCACCTTTTTCTAATGCAAAACAAAATCATAAAACACTATTCTGGGCCTGCTGGAGCCACGGGCGAAAACTGCATTCATTTCCTCAAATCATGGAATGCAAATATAAACAGAAATCGGCCTAAGAAAGATTTCTGTTATTCATTCTTCAAATATTTATTGAGCACCTACTATGTGTGGGAAGCTGGCTCCTGTTCAGGAAATATAATTAAAAGTACAATCTCCCAACCCTCTTCAGAAAGGTAGTGGAGAAAGAAAACACTTTTTAAATGAATAAGCATTAAACTAGAATGTGATACCCATCACAGGCAATCCACTAAGAGACTGCAAAGACAGAAATCTCACTCTTTTGTGAAGCCAAGCAATCTATTACATACATGTTTTCAAGATAATAACTAGTTCTCAAAGGAACCTGGCAGCACTTTTCATCACACAGTTTATTTAATCTGATTTGGCGTGATCCTCTGTGTTAGCCAATTGGCTTTATCTAGACGAAACTTGTATCTTTATGATAGGAGATAATTTTGTAAGTTGGGGCAAAGGACCCACTGAGGTTAGGCTCCTACTCTCCCATTAAAACTGGAAGATACGGGCAGTTATCTCCTTTGATATTTAAAGAGATGGCTCCTAGGTCCTAGAGAAAGATATTTCTAGGTTATAAAGCAGACAAAAAGGCCTAACTAGTCTTCAAAAGGATTTATATATTTCAAGAGTGGAAAAAGTACTTACACTAATTACCAATTTTTTTAAGTAATTGTTCAAAGAAAAAGGGAGGGAAACTTCTTATATTAAGTTTGTATTTGTCCTGACATTCCCCAAACATTACAAACTCAACCTATTGATAAGACAAGGCTGAGTTAACTGCTGGTCTCAGTAAGGAACAGCATGGACCTGGCAAAGCTTTAGCAATGGCTGGGGGTGAAGAGCAAGGTCAATTTATGGAGAACTGGAAGGCTGACTTAAGGCAGGTGTTTCTAAGCGGGCTTTAGTACTGAGCAAGGACTGGGGGAAACAGCAAGATTTCGAAGAGTCAGCGAATCTTAAGGCACCAACAGTGCTTTCCTTAGAAGAGTAGATGGATCTCTGGGAAGTGCAGTAGTGAACAAAGCCTTCGCCGGGATGGGAACTCCTGGAAAAATAAAGTCCTGCAATAAAAACGGCAGCGTGCAGTCCCGGTTCCTGGAGCGCCGGGTCTCCCAGCAGGGGCGGGGCACCGCGGAAGAAGCGCCCCCAAGGACGCGGAGATTATCTGCGCGCGGCTGCGCCCTCAGTCGCCGCGGTGCGTGCCCGCTTCGAACCCGCCCTTCGGCGAGGTTCCTCGCGTGGCCACCGTGCCCCACGGGTGCGCTCGGCCTCGCGGATCTAAGCAGCTCTTAGTAGGAAACCAGCCACAAGCCACGCCCTGCCTGGAGCCCGGTAGAGCCCAGGTCTCGTGGCCAGATGCCCGGAATGGACCCAAAAATAACCACGCTACTCGGACGCTCCCGTGACCTTTCGCGACTGGCTCCGCCCCGCTCTGGCGTGCCGCAGCGCAGACGTCGATATCTCCTGCGCAGGCGTAGGCCTTGGCTCGCGGCGGATGACGTAATCCGACGTCGCCAGTCAGTCGCACGGCCCTAGCGTACGTCAGATCGGGTAACTCTGCCCTAACCGCTCCGCTGTCCGACGTGTGCGCGTAGCTCCTTCCTCAGCCCCGCGAGGGGCGGGACCAGCCGAGGGAGGGGAGGGACCTGCAGTGACCAATCGGAGGTGCCCGCGCCGGGTGCCGCGCCCCGCCTAGCTGGGCCGGCAGTTCCTACCGGCCTGGTCCAGCGGACAGCGGACCGCGGCGGTGGTGGGGGCGCCCGCTGGGAGGTGAGTACGCGGCCCGCAGGCCCAGCCCCGGCTCCTTGCCTCCGGACGCCACCCCACTGTCGTCCAGGCGCCAGGGCTGCTCTGAGGAGCGGCGGGCCTCGGGGATGCGAGAGCAAGGGACAGGGGGCGGCCCGAGGGCCTGATCCACGCGGCCGGCGTCGAGAGGCGGCGCGTCCGGCTGAGGAGGGGCTTCTCTGTGGCTGCAGTAGTTTGTTCACCAAATCGTCTTGGAGGGGCCAAGGGAGGTCCGGGCGCTGTGGCGGCGAAGTGGCGCTGGCTGGGTGGGAGGTGCCGTGAGGACGGCGGCGGCTTTAAGCCCCCTTGGAAACCCCGGCCCCTGTGGCCGTGGACGGGGCTGTGGGAGCAGCGTCTCCTGGGAAGGGCTCTGGCCCTGTGAACCCCGGGGACTCAGGGGCCGCCAACGCGGGTGCAGATGCCGGGCGCACTGGGAGGCGGCCAGAATGCCAATGAGCTTCAGCGGACACGCAGCTGTCACCGGCCGCAGAAGGCCCTGTCGCCACCTCCAGTGCCTGCACTCCAGTGGCCACACAACATAGGAAATCGTGCTCAGAACCCACTTTGTTGATTGACTGAGAAATCAGGTCCCCTCGAGGGCCCTGTTGGCAGAGGTCTGGGGAAGCCAGGGCTGGCCGTGCGTCTGGATGTCAGGCTAATAGAGCCCTCGGCATCCTCGTTTCCGCAGGCTGGGGCTGGGACCACTGAAACCCCGCCCCAATTCTATAGATCCTTTGCCAAGGCTTTGTCAGTGTTCTCACAGTTTACTGCGGAGTCCCCTTCAGGTGACATTGCTCAAGCCTCCTAGGTACTTGTTTACAGCAGAACTCCCAGAGGGTAGTCTTTTCCATGTATGGGGACTGGTGGTTGTGGGGAGCAGTATCATTGATGAGACTGGAGAAGGGGAGAGGGATGGGACTGGTTTTTCAGGAAAGATGATGACAACTTTTTTCCTAGACATGTTGAATCCGAGGTGACATCTGTGGTCTGGCGGAAGGAGGCTAGAAGGAAGGTACGTGCTTTGGATGGGTGGAGACAGGAATCAAAGAGGAAGGTAGATTCCAGAGCTGAATGGCAGGGACGAACCTCCTGGAGAAAACACATATTCAGGGAGTTTGTGGCAAAGCAGCAGAAATGATGATGGGGTGAAGGTATCTGGAGGCCTTAGGTGGGTTTGGTGAAATTTGCATGCCCACTGCAGTGGGAAGATTTAGGGGCTAAAGGTAGCCCTTTGCCTTTGGCGAGGCTGAGGGGAAGAGTGTGTTGAGTAGTTTGAGTCCCAGCTACTCAGCTGGTCCCAACCAGCCATTGACTGATACCTTGTTAGGTCCTCATCTATGAAATGGGGATCACTATATCACCTTGGCCTGTGTGTGGGAAACCAGTAACAACTAGCCAGCAGCTTTCAGGCTCATGGAACAGCCGGTCAGCCTTCTTCAGAGGAGGAAATGGGTTCAGAGAAGTTGCATGTTCAAAGTAACACAGCTTGTAAAAGCTGTGGAACTTTCATTATTTCAGTAGAGTAAGAATAATTCAAATTATGAGGTATTTAGGATGTTGGGAATGGGCGATGAATTGTGAACTACTTTTCCAGGAAGTTTTCCTCATGGAAAGTAGTTATTTACTTGGTTCTTTTCAAAGGCAGAAATGATTGCCTAAGGTTTTCGATTTGCTCCCAGATGGTGGTGGCTATATGTTTTATCTTAATTATCTGGTTTCCTGATCAGAGAACTAGATGTTATTGTTGCCATGAATTCTTTTACAATTTGCGGTCTATATTTGTAAGCAAATTGGACACTGACCTTGGTGAGCAAATTAGTGCATTAATGTATTTTCACTAATCACAACTTCCATCATTTGTTTATCACTGGAGGAAATCTTAGAATACACTATTTTTTTATGCCAATTTATTACCTTAGGAAAATGCACGAGGAAGTTCACTTTAGAAGACTGGGCTAAGAAGTAAAGTGTCATTCAGATCTTTACCTGAGTAAAGCTAGGTTGTTAATGAGTCCATATCCTTCCAAGAACTGAAGTAATCCTCATACATTTTAGTCCTTTTGCTTCAGTGATTGCTCATGCATAATTCTTGTTTCTTTTTCAAAGCTGTTTTTGGAAGGAAGAAAGATGGAAAGTGGTGCGGTTCTGCTGGAATCCAAATCCTCACCATTTAACCTGCTGCATGAAATGCATGAGCTTCGTCTCCTCGGCCACCTGTGTGACGTGACAGTCAGCGTGGAGTATCAGGGCGTCCGCAAAGACTTCATGGCCCACAAGGCAGTGCTGGCTGCCACCAGCAAGTTTTTCAAGGACGTGTTCCTTAATGAGAACAGTGTGGATGGTACTAGGACTAACGTCTACTTAAATGAAGTGCAGGTTGCTGACTTTGCTTCATTTCTTGAGTTTGTCTACACTGCAAAGGTACAGGTGGAAGAAGATCGGGTGCAGCGAATGCTGGAAACGGCTGAAAAGCTGAAATGTTTGGACCTATCAGAAACTTGTTTTCAGTTAAAGAAACAGATGTTAGAGTCAGTACTTTTGGAGTTGCAAAATTTCTCAGAGTCTCAGGAGGTCGAGGCGAGCAGTGGCTCCCAAGTTAGTGCTGCTCCTGTCCCCAGGGCAAGTGTGGCCACAGATGGCCTTCACCCCAATGGCCTCACTGATTCCTTGGGTGGCCCAGGAGAGAGAACCAGCAATGGCATGTCTTCAGATTTGCCGAGGAAGTCCAAGGACAAACTAGACAAGAAGAAAGAGGTAGTTAAGCCTCCTTACCCTAAAATCAGGAGAGCTAGTGGAAGGCTGGCTGGAAGGAAGGTCTTTGTGGAGATCCCTAAAAAGAAATACATGAGAAGGCTCCGAGAGCAGCAGAAAAGTGCTGAGAGTGATGTGGGGGACTACAGGTATCCCCAGGACCAAAGCCCAGACAGGGTGGGCACAGAGATGGAGCTGGTTATCAAAAATGAGGGTTGCCAGGCAGGTGCTAAGTTGGAGGAAGTGTTGAAGAAAGCAGGGGCAGAGGAGGAAGAAGAGGAAGAGGAGGAAGAGGAAGAGGGGGAGAAGAAAAAGAGCAACTTTAAATGCAGTATCTGCGAGAAGGCGTTTCTATACGAGAAGAGCTTCCTGAAGCACAGCAAGCACCGCCACGGTGTGGCCACTGAGGTGGTGTACCGCTGCGACACCTGCAGCCAGACCTTCGCCAACCGCTGCAACCTGAAGAGCCACCAGCGCCACGTGCACAGCAGCGAGCGCCACTTCCCATGCGAGCTGTGCGGGAAGAAGTTCAAGCGCAAGAAGGACGTGAAGCGGCACGTGCTGCAGGTGCACGAGGGCGGGGGCGAGCGGCACCGGTGCGGCCAGTGCGGCAAGGGCCTGAGCTCCAAGACGGCCCTGCGGTTGCACGAGCGCACACACACGGGCGACCGGCCCTACGGCTGCACCGAGTGTGGCGCCAGGTTCTCACAGCCGTCTGCACTCAAGACGCACATGAGGTACGCGGGGAGCCGCCCAGAGGAGTCTCTGTGCACTGGAGGGGTGTGTCAAGCACTGAGATCGTCCTGGGATTTGGACCCGGTGATGTCTTACTGCCTAATTTGTCCGCTCCAAACCTGGGGGCCTCTTTTGAGACAGCATTGAGTTCTCTGTCAAGGTAGAGGGGCTGCGAGTGATGGCTCTGCTCCCTTGTTCTGAGACCCCAGGGTGCTCCTGTGGGCTGGGATGTCCCCCTGGTGGGGCCTGCCACAGTGGCCGCAGGCTTGCCCTGCTGTGCTGGAGGAAGAGTTGGGCCTCGTTACCTTTGTTTCTCCTTTCCTGACTCTTCATTTAGATCTCGGGTTCTGTGACCCCCTGCCTGGGTCCCACAGTCTCAGTGGAGACCTCAGTGAGATGCCGTTTCTGGCTTCAGGACTTGTCTCTTGTCTTTGGTTCTCAGGCTTAGGAGTGCCTCTGTGCAGTCTACACTCCAGAATCAGGACAGAGAATGCTTTCTGTTTCTTAATACGTTTCTCAACTGTAGGTGTGTGGTGATGTTTTTAAATAAGTTTCCTTATGGTTGTTAGTATATTTATTCTTGAAATCCCAACAAGCAGTTTTTTCTGTTCTATTCTAGATCCACCCTCAAGCCTACATCAGTCTTGGGTTAGTAGCATAGTGGTCATCATCTTTTACTCTGTGTAATCAGTTACAAATACTTGGTTTAGGAAGTGCTCGGTAAATTATGGTTGATTGCTACTTCATACTAGTTGTGACATTAAAATGGTTATGCATTTTAAAAATGCCACCTTCAGCATTTTGCGAACAGTTCTCCTTTCTCGACTGGTTACATCATATTAGGAAATTAGAGTAAAATTTTTGATCATGTGACACTTAGTCAGCAGTAGTTCCTAAAGCGTTTGTGGCTGATTATTCCGTGTGAGACAACTTTACAAATATTAGATGGTGGTCTAGTGTTTTCAAAAACCGGCACATGCCTTATGGCATCAGCAGTAGGGCCTGTGAGCAGGTGTAGATGAACATTCTAGTCAGTGATTTATGGAAAATGTGTGGATGCATTGACCTTGTGCAGAAACTCAGTTTATTTTGGGATGGAGATTATGGGCTGTTGACCTGTCACTACAGTCATTCTCATTAGGTCTCTTGGAATAAATGATTTTTGCAGGATAGAGTGGAAATTGTACTGCAAAGTGAGCTTTGAAATACATCCTAAGTTATCATATGAATGTTGTACTTTCAGAATTCATACAGGGGAAAAACCTTTTGTCTGTGATGAATGTGGTGCAAGATTCACTCAGAACCACATGCTGATTTATCATAAAAGGTGTCACACAGGTAAATACCCATGCTGTTGTGATTGAATGTCTTTCCTAGCTGTAGAAGGAAATGCAATTGATTAATTTTGAAGTTGGCATCTACCAAGGTGGTGCAGGTTAAAGCCATCATATAGCTTGTCCATCTATTAAGTGAGCAAAATGAAAAAACATACACCCATTGCCTTTGTTGCTCGTGTGCACGTGGCCATGGCCATGGCTTTTATACCACCAGGCCATAGGATCTGGCACGCAGGTCTTAGGTATCAAGAGATATAAAATAGTTCTTACTGTTATAACAAAAAATTCCTTTTCTAAGACTCTGTCCTAAAGAAATTGTCCAACATGTGGGAAGAGCTATATGCTGTTATCCCCCTTCTTGCTATTTTTATTAACTAAGAATGGGAAACAACTTGATTGTCCAACCACAAGGAAGCGCTCCAGTAAACTCTGGTAAATCTATACCCTGGCTTATGACCCTGGCTATTCAGAGTAAGGGCTCTGGATGACATGAAAAGGTCTGTGCTTGGATATTCAACTTTAAAATGCACAGTTAAGCGTACAGCTAACCTCAGTTGTATTGAAAACCTGCACATAAAAGACAAGAAGAAAATAAGTTGTTATATATTAAGGTAATAAGATTATCTCATTATGTTTTCCAAAGTCTTTATGAATTATTATGTGAGAATTTAAGTTGGCTTTATTCTGCTTCAGCACAGTAACCCTGAGGTTCAGAATCTCGTGTAAGATACAGAAGCATACAGCATTGAAGTGTTCTAATTCTTCTAACCCAGGTTCTTCTTTGCTTGCATTTTTTACTCTTACTTGTAAACACTGGCTTATAAGCCTCACGTTCAAATGCAGGTGAGACAGAGATGACATGTCTGTCTCATGAGATACCATGTCTGTTTGATTAGACACCAGTTCTGCAAACTCTGTAGTCATCATTCACGTCACTAAATGCAAATCTCATTTAATGTCATGAAATTAGCATTTAATGACATGAGTTATGACTACAGAATGAGTAGAATTGGTATCTAAAGAAAGCTTGAGCTTGGGGACAATGTCAGGTTATATTGAAGGATTAAGTTAGAATTGGTCCTTTGATAAGAATATGAACATGGTAAGATTTTACTATTAAAGTCAATATTTTTATTTTGATGTCTGTGAAATCAGCACACCTAATAATTTGATAAGTCTGATTTGTGGGATTAAACTACAAAAAGTGAGCTGTTATTTATAACTTTTGACCTGTAATTCAATCAAGTTGATTGGAGTTCCTACAATAGAATAGTGATATATATCTATTGTAAACTTACGTCTCCTTTGAAGAGGGACCTTTATTCTGATAAAGATTCATAGAAGTGCTCCTTTGAAAATAATCCAGCAGTTTCCCCATACAGAAGTTGTGAAATTATTTTCTTGTTTGGAGTGACTACATTTCTAAAATGTGAGCCAGCTGAACAAACAATACCTCTTTGATTCTAGTCAAATGGAATTTTTCTTGTGATTTTCAAGGATATTTTATACCAACTTTCAGTAAGTAGCAAGCATCTTGCATGAATAAATATTTTACGATAGTTTTTACTAGAAAATGTAACATGCAGCCTACCTACCACGGCACTTTTGAGGAGTTCATGTGGGTTTTGAGAGTATAGACCGACTCTTCCATGTGTTTTTAATGCCGTATTGTTTATGACTTTATTTCATTTTTTCATGTAGGTGAAAGACCTTTTATGTGTGAAACATGTGGCAAGAGTTTTGCTTCTAAGGAGTACTTAAAACACCACAACAGAATCCATACTGGATCCAAACCTTTTAAATGTGAAGTATGTTTCAGGACTTTTGCCCAGCGGAATTCACTCTACCAGCATATTAAAGTCCACACAGGTATGGTTGGATTGTCCCAGGGAAGGGACAAATTTTTTTTAGTTTGGCCAAAAAAAAAAAAAAAAAAAATCCCAAAGCTTGTAGATTTACCAATAAATTACTTGGAGTTAAGCTTTTGAAGAAAACTGGAAAACTTTGTATATCATAATGGCATTTTTTTAGAGTTTCTCGTTTCTAACTCTGAGAAACTGAAATGTGGGAGCACTTACGTGTGTAAATGAGAAGACGAAGTCCCTTTGCTACTTGGAGTTTTTACTGAAAAGGACAGACAGCTTAGTCATGGTGTGAATGTTGGGAGTGGATGTGGATGTGTGGACACAGGGATAATGATCTCTACATGTTGGTATATGCACACACATACATGCTTATTTAGTTGTTAGGGGACTTGTAATTTTATACTCCATTACTGTGGAAAACAAGTGTCATTTCTGAGGCCGTGGCCCCTTTTTGGTGTAACGTAAACTCCTGGTATTATAGAGATGGTAGATTTGTAGCCCTTAAGTTGTTCCCAACATAACCTTTATGTTGGATGCTGAGGCTTCCCAGTGGTTTGCAACAGCATCATTCATTCAAGTGTGTATTCAGAATTAAGCACAGTAGGCCAAAAGGACCCACCAGCAGTCTCCTCTCTCCCTGCCTCAGGGGAGCGTCCCTACTGCTGTGACCAGTGCGGAAAGCAGTTCACCCAGCTCAACGCCCTCCAGCGCCACCGTCGCATCCATACAGGAGAGAGGCCGTTCATGTGCAATGCGTGTGGACGAACATTCACCGACAAGTCCACGCTTCGGCGGCACACCTCAGTAAGCAGTGGGATGGCTTGTTTGAGAAACAAACTGCTGCCCTTAGATACACAGAACCCAAAGAGAAATACCTACCACCATTCTCCAAGGTGGTTAGAGGTCGAGACAACAGGTACTTTCTCCTTGGGTTGTCTCTGCAGTGGAACATTCAGAGTGAATGAAGTGGAGCACCAAGCCCCAAGGCCCAGGGAAAGCACGGTCCACGACGACTACTCTGTAACAGTGAGGGTGGTGGCAGGGGGTACTTGTCAGTGAAAGTCGAAAATTGAAGTTGTAGAGGGACTTGTTTTAAAAGATGCACTTGTTCAGAGACACATTCAGTGACTTGTTTTGTGTTTGACTTGTAGATACACGATAAGAATACTCCATGGAAGTCTTTCCTTGTCATTGTAGATGGCTCGCCCAAGAACGATGACGGGCACAAGACTGAACAGCCTGACGAAGAGTATGTGTCGTCCAAACTTTCAGATAAATTGCTGTCTTTTGCAGAAAATGGCCATTTCCACAACCTGGCTACAGTCCAAGGGACTGTACCTACCATGCAGGACAGTTCTGCAGACACAGCCTGCAAGTCAGACGCCACTGTGGTGTCCCAGGACGCCCTGCTGGCCACCACCATCAGTGAGCTTAGTGAGCTGACCCCACAGACAGACTCAGTGCCCACACAGCTTCACTCTTTGAGCAACATGGAATAAGAGCTTCAAGTTAAGTGCCGAGCAGTTCCCATCCTGTTAGTCTGCGTGTGTGGTAGCTGAACTCAAGATGATGTGGGGCTAAGAAAAGTAATTGTCCATGTGCAAGGATGTGGGAAGAATGGCCTCTGCAGATTTTCCTGAACTTCTGCTAACTTGCACGGCTTTATCACAGCATTTTTAAAGCTTTCCCTCAAAAATCCTGATCTGCATGATCTCAGCTACACTTCACAAACAAGGCAGTGAACATAACCTCACTTAATTCTAGTGTAGGGTGTGTTAGTCGTTCTAAAGCTTATCTTGTTTAGACAACTGCTTGTCTTAATTGCAGAGTACAGAGCACTGAACCAGCTCCTGATGTTGTCATTAACGGTCTTCCTGGCTTCTCACCCTGCCTTATATTTCCATGTGGGTTTACTTCTCTCTTAACTACTTTTAAGGTTCTTTTCTTCCAAGCTGAAATAAAACTGGGGCCACATATTTTCAGCCATTTTTCCCTGTTGAACTGAAGCAAATCGGATTTTCTGTGGGGACCCTCAGATACAACTGAAGAAATGGATTGTTGCATTCATTCCTCCCCACCCCCCATTTGTAGGCAGTAAAGAAGGTATGACAGATTGAACACCTGCACAACTGCTTACCCTCAGCACGTACGCAGCTAGGGAGTTTGTCATAAAATCAACTTAGAAATGAGATGAGACCGTTCAGTTTCAGTCTTAAAAAAAAATCAGATTAGGTAAAAGCTGTCCTACCAAAGAATCTAGCAAAACAGTATAGTATTTTTCTGTAGAGACATGAAAAATTAAGACGTTTTAGAGTACTTGAAAGTTGTGTAGTCATTTTATTTGAAAAATGAGGTGACTGGCAAATTGTAGAACAGAGCATTAATATTTTTGCCAGGTTTATATGACTTGATTTCTATAATTTCCAGAAACCCAGACTTCCTCATTTCCACACCTAGAGGTGGAAACAGGCAAGTAACTGACACGTCTGTTTCCTTGGGAGCATGTGAGAACATAGCAGAAGGGACCAAAAGTCTCAGCACACTTACCTCTGATTATGCCTTAAAGAGTTGATTGTGACGAACCAGTAACTTTGTCTCAAATGCTCCTTTGGCTGTTTTATGCAGGACTTAATTATTGCTTTAAAAAATTCACAATGAGGCCGGGCATGGTGACTCATGCCTGTAATCCCAACACTTTGGGAGGCCGAGGCAAGCAGATCACCTGAGGTTGGGAGTTCAAGACCATCCTGGCCAACATGGCAAAATCTCATCTCTACTAAAAATACAAAAATTAGCTGGGCACGGTGGCACATGCCTGTAGTCCCAGCTACTTGGGAGGCTGAGGCAGGAGAATTGCTTGAGCCTGGGAGGTGGATGTTGTACTGAGCCGAGATTGCACCATTGCACTCCAGTCTGGGTGAGAACAAGACTCCGTCTCAGAAAAAAAAAAAAAGTCACAATGAAAAGATGATTCTGCTGTATTTGCTAAATGTTGACCTTTGGTTCTAGGGCCTTGAGTATGTGCCATGTGCTTGTGAAATGCTGATTCACATGTAACATTTAAACATATTAATTTAAAAAGAGAACCTTGAAGAATTCTTTTGTTCACTAGTTCCTTTTTTCCCTACATTTTTAATTTATTAAACTTGCTGTGAAAACACTTGGATTTTCTGAGTGGAAGGTACACTTTGTCCATAAGTTCCAGGATGAAGATGTAGCTGCACTATGCCAGAAATTAATGAGGGAAGACTTTCTTCCTAAGTGCTTCTCTTGTTTTACCTTTAGTGAAACCACTACAAGGTGTCAGGCTCTGATCACGTTTCACACCTGCCCTTGGAGGTCACAGTACTAATTTACTTAAAATTTACTTATGACAGTGTCACTGTATCCTAGTTATGTTTACAGAAGAAACAGTGACTGTCACACATCCAGAGGAGACTGAACTTGCCCAGCTGATGTACTGTTTTATGAAATAAAGTCACTTGATCAGAAGGAATTGAAACAATATTTTGTTACCTACTGGAGGGATTTTTGTCTTGAATTTGTTTCTTTAGAAATTTTACCAAAAAAATGGTGTTAATAAATGTCTGCTTTGTAAAAGTAGTTTTGTAATTTTTAAAAAATCTATTTCTGTTATAATTTAGGCTCTGCAGAAACAGGATTCTTAATTGAAACATATAATTTGCTTAATTACATGAATAATGAAATGTAAAATTAGGGCCCATAAGTGTTTATTTCATACAGTCCTAGGATTAAGCTGTTTAACTGCTCGGATCCCAGTTGGTCTCTGGCAGTGGGATCCTGGAAAGGAGAAATCCTAACCTCTGCTCAGGCACAGGCCGCAACCAGGCTGGGGTGTAAGTGCGGTGGAGCTCTCTGCCACTTCCTTCAATGTAATGCTAAAGTAGGCATCAAAGATATGACTTCTACTATAAATATTTCTCTGTCCCTAAGAACAGAGAAACCTAACTCTGTAGGAGACTGGTTACTGAGGACCTCCTGGGCGATGTCCCATTCCTCCAAATCCAAGCATAGCCATGCTGAGTGGAAGTGAGGCCACCCTCTGAGTTGGTTGGCCCAAGTGTGTACTGAGTAAAGTGCCCAGGTGCGGGTACACTGCCTCTCTCAGAGCCTCAAGAAAGGCCATTTAGGAGCTTACTTCAACCATTTTCCACCCATTTTCTGTGAAATACTGTTAGCCCACACTCTAAAGGGATGTACAGCCTTTGGTTTTACCAAATTCTTTGTTGCCATTTGGAAAAATGGGCCACGTGGTGGAGACCTTTATTTAAGGTGATTTTTACATTTTGCCATAAGTGATTATCCAAACAAGTAAATTTGAGTTTATATTATAATTTAATTTTTAAACTCTTAAAACTTGTCACTCCAAGGAGTTCATTTTTGGGAAAGAAGATGCATACTTGTCTATTTAATGAAACATCACGACATTCATGTACTCAGGAGTAACAATATTTCATTTGGGAGGAGGGCACTTGTGCAAAGGGCCTTTGTTCACATGGAGCTGCACAGGAGCAGATGTAACTGAGAAAGCCACACAAGTCAGAGGGTCATCTAGCACAGCAGTCCCCAACCTTTTTGGCACCAGGGACCAGTTTCATGGAAGACAATGTTTTCACAGGTTGGGGGACAGAATGGTTTCCGGATGATTCAAGTGCACTACATTTATTGTGCACTTTATTATTATTGCATTGTAATATACAATAAAATAATTATAGAACATCCTATAATGTACAATCAGTGGGAGCCCTGGGCTTGTTTTCTTGCAACTTGACAGTCCCATCTGGGGGTGATGGGAGACAGTGACAGATCATTACAACCTAGATCCTGTGCATGTGCAGTTCAGTAGGGTTTGCACTCCTATGAGACTCTAATGTCGCTGCTTATCTGAAAGACGCAAAGCTTAGGCAGTAACACAAGACATGGGAGTGGCTGCAAATACAGATGAAGCTTCACTCACTGGCCGCAGCTCACCTGCTGAGAGTCCCAGTTTCTAACGCGTTGGGGACCTGTGATCTATCACATCACCCTAAATGAGACTTGGAAATTATCTGCATACCTTTGGCAATCTGTATGTGGACTCTTAAGCTGACAAAACTAGGCTTTTAAACTACCACGGTGGCATCTTCATTAGGAAAATGATTCTGAGAAGAGCAACTTGATTTATGCTCTGAATGATCAACAACTCAGAATGCCTAGATGGGTCAGCTTGTTCTACCATTTAAGACATTTTGCTTGAAGTGTTGTGAATATACTTTAGGACATGAAATCAAGACTCGATGATAGGATAATAGGATGAGCTAGCCTGCACTACCCCACATGGGTCCTCTTCCTCACCAGAACTTCAGGCCCAGTGGTCAGTGGGGCTGACCCTTCCCCAGGGGCATCTCCTCTCCCTGTACAGATACTTGCAAAATTAAGATAAATGTCTACACTGACCAGATAGTTGACTAGTACTTTCTTGGGGTAAGAGAGTGTCAGGCCTAGGGCTGCCTCACCTCCCCACCTGTCTTCCAGCAACCATGCTTTCCTCAACTTTATAAGTAACTGTACACCCTAAAGGATTCAAGGAAGGGATAAGAATGTGGGGTCTGCAGAATTATCATGTACTTTAGTGAACTGCATCAACACAAGTAACCAGAGTTTCCTTCTAAACCCTCAGTCCGCAAAACCATTACAGTGCCCTGGAATTCCCATCAAATGACCGGAGCCTAGAGAATATTAACATCTGTTGCCTTAATCCTTTTCTTTTTTTTTTTTTTTTTGAGATACAGTCTTGCGCTCAGTCGCCCAGACTGGCACAATCTCGGCTCACTGCAACCTCCGCCTCCTGGATTCAAGTGATTCCCCTGCTTCAGCCTTCTGAGTAGCTGGGATTACAGGTGCGCGCTACCACGCCCAGCTAAATTATTTTTGTATTTTTAGTAGAGATGAGGTTTCAGCATGTTGGGCAGGCTGGTCTTGAACTCCTGACCTCGGGTGATCCGCCTGCCTCAGCCTCCCAAATGTTCCCTTAATCTTAATGAGAACAACTTGAAGCAATGGAAGCTACTTTTGACCTATGCCAATTTAGCAAGAAAAGACTTGTCAAAATATTACTGATAATTTCTACTTTACTGTACAGGTTAAAATAAAACAAACATATTATTTCTGCTAAGGTAGATTTATTGTTACACATGGTTAGTTTTCATAACGTAATCCCCTGCCCCAGAGCAACTCAGGGCTCCATGGGGCAGAAGCCTGCTCTTGGTCATAGCTCATAACACAGCAGGCAGGTCACGGGGGCATGCTGTGCTGCCAAATCCTCCAAAGGAAGTCACAAAGGTTTGCATTTGGACATTTAAATGCACAAAATCAGGAGAAACAAATGCACAAGGGCTGGTGCATATACTTTGGTTACAGTGATGCCACCACACATGGTCACGACTGTGCAAAAATACTGCTTTCAAATCATTAAATAAACTCACACAAGCTATAAAAATGTTGCCACAAAAAGCAAACCTTTCCTGTAAGAAATATTAACTGACTTTGACTATGAACTAACTCCAGATTTGCTAAAGTAGAAGAATTGTACCATAATTATATTTTGTTCATAAGTAACATTCTATACGTCTTGAAGACCTAGCTCACAGGCATCTTAAAACATGGCACTGTCCTACATCCATGGGACATTTAAAGCAAGGAAGTTTGCACACCACTGTCTGGGCTTTTCTCATTCTTTTTTTTATCTTCTGGCAGGTCTATTCCAGCCATTACAATTACTTTGATTCTTTTCATGTGAAATATTAAAAACAAAAATTAATTATTAACCCAGGAGCTGGTCCCAGTGTTTATTGCAATACAAACAAGTGACCCACTAATTGACACAACAAAATGTTACAAACACTATTGTTAAAAAAAAATAGCCCTTCAGACAGGGGTCTGTTGGGGTACCATGATAAAAGCTAAACAGAAACGCCCTACATAAATCATTTGATTTTCACTTTAAGTTGTCAGACCAGAAGATTCTTTAAACAAGTAGAAACAAACTACTTAAGGACTCAGAACCACTCCTCACACCCCATTTTCACAAAAGTGCATATGGCTGGTTGTAGGGTATATTATTAAGTAAGAAAACAAAACCCCATTTTTCTCTCTGATCATTTTTTCATAAGAGATTCTAAAAGGGAGTGAAAAAGTATCAACTGGACTCCATTCCAGATCTTACCTCCAGAAACAGCCAGCTCTCATTTAAGAATTTCAGAACTTGGAAGGAAGGAGGGGATCCACATTAGATTCTAGGGCCCATGGACACAGCATCCTCATTGCCAAGCCCAGTGGATGCTCTGACATCACAGAGCTTCCTGCTCTACCAGCCCACCTCATGCACATCACCACCATAACTATGGCCAGCAAGTCCTCATGGCCACCGGATGTGGATCCTCTACTATCTGGCCTTGGCTGGCCCTTCCCACTTCATTTTCTGCTACTTTCTCTTTCTTCCTAGACTGACCTACTCACCATTCCTCAAACACCCTGCACTCAACCCTTGGCCTGGAAACACTCACTCTACTTCAGCGCAATAAAATCCTACCAATTCTAGTTGAGAGCCACCAAAACTGAAAATGTCATTCCAACACTACTTACTACTACCTGACATAACATAGGAAGTTTCGTTATCTGTCATCAATGAAGATCCATGATATCAAAGTGTCTGCTGGGTTAAGTCTTGCAACAAACACATTTCAAATATAAATCATTTAACTATAAAATATGCAAAAGACATTCAGGGGACAAGTCTATGTCTAAAGTACAATATCAGCATATAAAATAATAGAATCAAGTTCATGAATTAAGATAGCACACATATATTATATAAACCAATTAAACATGACAGAGTTCAAACAAGCCAAAATATTCCATCAGCTAAGAGAACAATCAAGTCCTCTGAGAAATAAGTTGGGGTTCTTGCCCACTTGGGCATAAAGTCCACTCCTGTACCACATTCACCCCACCTAACCCATAATGTGCAATAAATGTGAAAGTTACATACATTCATTCTTCAGCCTGACTTAATCTATCCAGCCCTGACCAAGATTTCTGTAGCCATAGCACAGAATACATCACCTCAATGTAGTATATAAACATGAAAATAATGAGCAGGCTGTGCCAATTGAAACACTCTAATGCAAACATAAAGGGATTTTCACTCTAACTACAAGTGAAAATTATCTCCAGAAAAACAGAAAATTCCATTTCTAATAGATCTTGTGGTGGGTGT
Source organism: Aotus nancymaae (assembly GCF_030222135.1). Lineage (NCBI taxonomy): Eukaryota > Metazoa > Chordata > Mammalia > Primates > Aotidae > Aotus > Aotus nancymaae. Next base: position 2,474,037 of record NW_026988412.1, on the reverse strand, counting down.
GTGCGTGTGTGTGTGTGTAAGTGCAAATCAAATTCACTTTGACACTCATCCATACATGAAGCAAGTACTTCCAGAAAGCTCCTTTCCTCACAGTGTAATGCCTACAGACCCTGGCCATTCTATATTTTTGCCATGCACATGTTAGCGTACAGAACAACACAAAAAGCAAAGAAACTAGTCACTAGCACCATCGAAATAATCACAGGATAACAAAAATACAAATGATTTCTAATAAAGTTATAAACTCATTCCTAGTAACTGTCCTAAACTAAACACACATTTAAAGAACATATCCAGATGCCAAAGCACAGAGAAAATGCAAAGCATCTACGAGAACAACTGGGCTGAGTACTCAAGTCCAACAAAAAGGACATAAAAACACGTGGCAACATTAAACACAGGCTCCACAAACACCAATGAAATATGAGGAATGAGATTCTGAAGTACTTCTCAGAAAACGCTGGGGGATCTGATAAGCATGAAACAACCTATCATTACCACAAGATGAACAGGAGCCTCTCCTTCATTCATTTCACAGCAATACAGACTCCGCAAGCTTAAACAATACACAGGCCATCTGGCTCATATGCAACAAAATTAAGCCATTAAATGGGCATCCCATAAAGATCACTTGACCCTAAGACAAAACTAAAGAGGAGTTAGCTGCATGCCACGAAGACAAAAACATTTCACTTTAGATCTCCATCTCCTTCTCCATCCCCTTGGATGGACTTTTTGATGCGAAGCAACATGGTGGTCAGCCACTGATCCAAGCGAGATATTGAGTCAAATTCCTTCACCTAGCATAAAAAAAGAGGAACAGGAATTACCCAATGTAAATACATTAAAAACACAAAATAATAGTACCCCAAGCTGTTTATACATTTACAGCCATAATCTACTTTCCTCATCACTTGAAATTCATCATTTCAGTTTATAACTTTCTTCATTAAAAAATTGTTTATTTTTTCATTATCCTGTTACTATTTTGATGGTACTAGTGACAAGTTTCTGGGCTTGACATTTCTCTGTTTTCTAACACGTGTATGACAAAAATTCATTAACAGTCATAATTAATGTGACAAAAGAAACAACATTATATAAAAATTTTAAAGGAATATGAAAAATTAATACTTCACTGAACATGGGAAAACATTAACTGCAGAGTTAGAATGTATGGAAGCAGAATTCCTTTAACACATTTCAATACATTACCAAAGATTAAAATTACAATAGGATGAAAATGATAGGGTAGGCAAAAGTTAGGAAAACATTCCTTTCCGCTATTACTCCTGAGCTGTGATGAACATGTTACAGGAGGCTACTGAGAAATTTGCTTGAGGATGGGTATAGTGGCTCATGTCTGTAATCCTTGCCCCATGGGAGGCCAAGGCAGGTGGATAGCTTAAGCCCAGGAGTTAAGAGACCAGCCTGGGCAACATAGTGAAAACTTGTCTCTACAAAAAATACGAAAAAAAAAAATTGCTGGGTGTGGTGGTGTGCACCTGTACTCCCAGCTATTCAGGAGTCTGAGGTGGGAAGCTCTCAGCTGAGCCCAGGAGATTGAGGCTACAGTGAGCTGTGATCACACCACTGCACTAAAGCCTGAGTGACAGAGTGAGGCTGTTTCAAAACATATTAAAAAAAATTTTTTTTGCTTGATTCTAAATACGAGATGGCAAAAGATGGAAAAACAAACAAATATAAAGAAAAAACCCTTCATTTTAAAAAAGATTTCTATTTATTTTTTATTTATATATTTATTTTTGAGATGGAGTTTTGCTCTTGTCCAGGCTGGAGTGCAATGGCACAATCTTGGCTCACTGCAACCTCCACCTCCTGGGTTCAAGCGATTCTCCTGCCTCAGCCTCCCAAGTAGCTGAGATGACAGGCACACTCCACCACACCTGGCTAATTTTTGTATTTTTAGTACAGACGAGGTTTTGCCATGTTGGCCAGACTGGTCTCAAACTGACGAGTAGCTACATCCAAAGTACAACCCAAGTAGCTGGGATGACAGGCACACTCCACCACACCGGGCTAATTTTTGCATTTTTAGTACAGACAAGGTTTCGACATGAGGTCAGACCTCATGAGGTACCCGCCTCGGCCTCCCAAAGTGCTGGAATTACAGGCATGAGTCACCGCGTCTGGCCACCTTCCATTTATTTTATGCCATAAATACAGCAAATTCTCACTACTTAGTTTTTATATTTTAAATTATATTTAACTAATTTTTTTTTTTTTGAAATGTAGTCTCACTCTATCACCAGGCTGGAATGCAGTGATGCCATCTTTGCTCACTACAACCTCTGCCTCCCAGGTTCAAGCGATTCTCCTGTCTCAGTCTCTCGAGTAGCTGGGATTACAGGCGCACGCCATCACGCCCAACTAATTTTTGTATTTTTAGTAGAGACAGGTTTCACCATGTTGGCCAGGATGGTCTCGATCTCTTGACCTCTTCATCCACCCACCTTGGCCTTCCAAAGTGCTGAGATTACAAGCGTGAGCCACCACGTCCAGTCTTAACTAATTTTACTTTATACTTATTTATGGGTCAGATTATTTTCAAAAGAAAAAATTAAAACAGCAAATTATAAGAATATGGAATATTTGCTCCTGAACTAGTTTCACAGCTAAATTAGTTTTGAGTATAAGTCAGGAAACAGCACTGAATACAACTGGAATCTCAGCATGGCTAATGGAACTGTTTAATTTGTGCGAATATATAAAAGGTGACCTTTGGAAAATACAACTTAGGTATGCTGAAGTCATGTTCAAATAAATGTTTAGAATTTACATAATGAAAAGAAGTTTCTCTAACTTAAATCTTCAAATAATGTACCATGTCCCAAAAGTATAACTTACGGCTTCAGTGTAAGCTTCACTGTTCTGTTCTTCATGAGCTTCTAGGAGTTTCTGGTAGCATAAAAATATTTTAAAAAACACTTCCGTAAGATGAAGTCCCATTTCTAAATAAATACTTTAAGTATAGCACTGATGTTACCAAATATTGCATGCAGTTGAGGAAATACTCAAATACAAGTCAAGATCCAAGTTAGGGATCTAGCTTTTGTACTAACATTTCCGAGTTGCCTATTTCAGAACACAACTACATATTCCTGACCTTAGTTGCGTTTGAATACCTATAATGATAAAGCGGGAAAGTACCAGGGCCCTTCAGTTAGCAGACTTCACAGATTAAAACTTCACCTCATACCCAATCCCACTTAGGTGTTGTCACCTGACACAGTAAATGCATTTTTCCTCAAAGTTCTAATATTACTTACTTTCAATAATTTACATTCTCTTGAATCAGTAAATGCTGGAAACATTTCCTCATATTTCTCAAGAGCAAGCTGAAAGAGAAAAACCACTCATCAATATCAGACTTACTAAACAAACAAAGCTTTTGGCATTCTATCAGCTTCAAATAGGATCTACCTATATCCTATTAAGTGTTGAAGAAGTATATGGTTAAACTCAACAGCAGAATCAACAAGAAAATCTTTCTATTCTGAATTTTCCATTTCAATTAATAATTTCTAAACCATTTTTTTTTCTGAGTTAGGCAGCTACAGAGAAGACAGTATAAATGAAAACGAATTCTTTTTTTTTTTTTATTGCATTTTAGGTTTTGGGGTACATGTGAAGAACATGCAAGATTTTTGCATAGGTGCATATGTGGCAGTGTGATTTGTTGCCTTCCTCCCCTTCACCTATGTGTGGCATTTCTCCCCATGCTATCTCTCCCCAACTCCCCACCTCCCGCTGTCCCTCCCCTATTTCCCCCGAACAGACCCCAGTGTGTAGTGCTCCCCTCCCTGTGTCCATGTATTCTCATTGTTCAATACTCGTCTATGAGTGAGAACATGTGGTGTTTGATTTTGTGTTCTTGTGTCAGTTTGCTGAGAATGATGGTTTCCAGGTTCATCCATGTCCCTACAAAGGACGCAAACTCATCGTTTTTGATGGCTGCATAATATTCCATGGTGTATATGTGCCACATTTTCCCTGCCCAGTCTATCATAGATGGGCATTTGGGTTGGTTTCAGGTCTTTGGTATTGTAAACAGTGCTGCAATTAACATTCGTGTGCATGTGTCCTTATAGTAGAACGATTTATAATCCTTTGGATATATACCCAGTAACAGGATTGCTGGGTCAAATGGAATTTCTATTTCTAGTTCCTTGAGGAATCGCCACACTGTCTTTCACAATGGTTGGACTAATTTACACTCCCACCAACAGTGTAAAAGTGTTCCTATTTCTCCACATCCTCTCCAGCATCTGTTGTCTCCAGATTTTTTAATGATCGCCATTCTAACTGGCGTGAGATGGTATCTCAATGTAGTTTTGATTTGCATTTCTCTAATGACCAGTGATGATGAGTATTTTTCCATGTGTTTGTTGGCCTCATGTATGTCTTCTTTTGTAAAGTATCTGTTCATATCCTTTGCCCACTTTTGAATGGGCTTGTTTTTTTCTTGTAAATCTGTTTTAGTTCTTTGTAAATTCTGGATATCAGCCCTTTGTCAGATGGGTAAGCTGTGAAAATTTTTTCCCATTCTGTTGGTTGCTAATTCACTCTAATGACTGTTTCTTTTGCCGGGCAGAAGCTGTGGAGTTTGATTAGGTTCCATTTGTCTATTTTGGCTTTTGTTGCCAATGATTTCGGTGTTTTGGTCATGAAGTCCTTGCCTACGCCTATGTCCTGAATGGTTTTGCCTAGGTTTCCTTCTAGGGATTTTATGGTGTTAGGTCTTATGTTTAAGTCTTTAATCCATCTGGAGTCAATTTTAGTGTAAGGTGTCAGGAAGGGGTCCAGTTTCTGCTTTCTGCATATGGCTAGCCAGTTTTCCCAACACCACTTATTAAACGGGGAATCCTTTCCCCATTGCTTGTTTTTGTCAGGTTTGTCAAAGATCGGATGGTTGTAGATATGTTGTGTTGCCTCCGACGCCTCTGTTCTGTTCCATTGGTCTGTATCTCTGTTTTGGTACCAGTACCATGCTGTTTTGATTACTGTAGCCTTGTAGTATAGTTTGATGTCCGGTAGTGTGATGCCTCCCGCTTTGTTCTTTTTGCTTAGAATTGACTTGGCTATGTGGGCTCTCTTTTGGTTCCATATGAAGTTTAAGGTGGTTTTTTCCAGTTCTGTGAAGAAGGTCACTGGTAGCTTGATGGGGATAGCATTGAATCTGTAAATTACTTTGGGCAGTATGGCCATTTTCACGATATTGATTCTTCCTAACCATGAACATGGAATGTTTTTCCATCTGTTTGTGTCCTCTCTTATTTCGTTGAGCAGTGGTTTGTAGTTCTCCTTGAAGAGGTCCTTTACATTCCTTGTTAGTTGTATTCCTAGGTATTTTATTCTCTTTGTAGCAATTGCGAATGGCAGTTCATTCTTGATTTGGCTCTCTGTTTGTCTGTTATTGGTGTACAGGAATGCTTGTGATTTTTGCACATTGATTTTGTATCCTGAGACTTTGCTGAAGTTGCTTATCAGTTTCAGGAGATTTTGGACTGAGACGATGGGGTCTTCTAGATATACAATCATGTCGTCTGCAAATAGAAACAATTTGACTTCCTCCTTTCCTATTTGAATACCCTTTATTTCTTTTTCTTGCCTGATTGCTCTGGCTAGAACTTCCAGTACTATACTGAATAGGAGTGGTGAGAGAGGGCATCCTTGTCTAGTGCCAGATTTCAAAGGGAATGCTTCCAGTTTTTGCCCATTCAGTATGATATTGGCTGTTGGTTTGTCGTAAATAGCTTTTATTATTTTGAGATACGTTCCGTCGATACCTGGTTTATTGAGGGGTTTTAGCATAAAGGGCTGTTGAATTTTGTCGAAGGCCTTCTCTGCATCAATTGAGATAATCATGTGGTTTTTGTCTTTGGTTCTGTTTATGTGGTGAATTACGTTTATACACTTGCGTATGTTGAACCAGCCTTGCATCCCCGGGATGAATCCTGCTTGATCATGATGGATAAGCTTTTTGATGTGCTGTTGTAATCGGCTTGCCAGTATTTTATTGAAGATTTTTGCATCTACGTTCATCATGGATATTGGCCTGTAGTTTTCTTTTCTTGTTGAGTCTCTGCCGGGTTTTGGTATCAGGATGATGTTGGTCTCATAAAATGATTTGGGAAGGATTCCCTCTTTTTGGATTATTTGGAATAGTTTCAGAAGAAATGGTACCAGCTCCTCTTTGTATGTCTGGTAGAATTCAGCTGTGAACCCATCTGGACCTGGGCTTTTGTTGGGTGGTAGGCTCTTAATTGCTGCCTCGACTTCAGACCTTGTTATTGGTCTATTCAGGGTTTCGACTTCTTCCTGGTTTGGGCTTGGGAGGAGGCAAGTGTCCAGGAATTTATCCACTTCTTCCAGGTTTTCTAGTTTATGTGCATAGAGTTGTTTGTAATAATCTCTGATGATGGTATAAATTTCTGTGGAATCTGTGGTGATATCCCCTTTATCATTTTTTATTGCATCTATGTGGTTATTCTCCCTTTTCTTTTTTATTAATCTGGCTAGTGATCTATTTTGTTGATCTTTTGAAAAAAACAGCTCCTGGATTTATTGATTTTTTGAATGGTTTTTTGTGTCTCTATCTCCTTCAGTTCTGCTCTGACCTTAGTTATTTCTTGTCTTCTGCTAGGTTTTGAATTTTTTTGATCTTGCTCCTCTAGCTCTTTCAATTTTGACGATACGGTGTCAATTTTAGATCCCTCCTTGCTTCTCATGTGGGCACTTATTGCTATATATTTTCCTCTAGAGAATGCTTTAAATGTGTCCCAGAGATTCTGGTATGTGGTGTCTTCGTTCTCGTCGGTTTCAAAGAACATCTTTATTTCTGCCTTCATTTCGCTGTTTATCCAGTCAACATTCAAGAGAAAGTTGTTCAGTTTCCATGAAGCTGTGCAGTTCTGGGTTGGTTTCTGAATTCTGAGTTCTAACTTGATTGCACTGTGATCTGAGAGACTGTTTGTTATGGTTTCCATTCTTTTGCATTTGCTGAGGAGTGATTTACTTCCAATTATGTGGTCAATTTTAGAGTAGGTGTGATGTGGTGCTGAGAAGAATGTATATTCTGTGGATTTGGGCTGGAGAGTTCTGTAAATGTCTATTAGGTTTGCTTGGTCCAGGTCTGAGTTCAAGTCCTGGATATCTTTGTTAATTTTCTGTCTCGTTGATCTGTCTAATATTGACAATGGGGTGTTAAAGTCTCCCACTATTATTGTGTGGGAGTCTAAGTCTCTTTGTAAGTCATTAAGAACTTGCCTTATGTATCTGGGTGCTCCTGTATTAGGTGCATATATATTTAGGATCGTTAGCTCTTCTTGTTGCATTGATCCTTTTACCATTATGTAATGTCCTTCTTTGTCTCTTTTGATCTTTGTTGCTTTAAAGTCTATTTTATCAGAGATAAGAATTGCAACTCCTGCTTTTTTTTGCTCTCCATTTGCTTGGTAAATCTTCCTCCATCCCTTTATTTTGAGCCTTTGTGTATCCTTGCATGTGAGATGGGTTTCCTGGATACAGCACACCGATGGGTTTTGGCTTTTTATTCAATTTGCCAGTCTGTGCCTTTTGATTGGGGCATTTAGTCCATTTACATTTAGGGTTAATATTGTTATGTGTGAATTTGATCCTGCCGTTTTGATGCTAGCTGGCTGTTTTCCCTGTTAGTTGATGCAGATTCTTCATTGTGTTGATGCTCTTTACCATTTGATATGTTTTTGGAGAGGCTGGTATTGGTTGTTCTTTTCTATGTGTAGTGTCTCTTTCAGGAGCTCTTGTAAAGCAGGTCTGGTGGTGATGAAATCTCTGAGTACTTGCTTGTTCGCAAAGGATTTTATTTTTCCTTCACTTATGAAGCTTAGTTTGGCTGGATATGAAATTCTGGGTTGAAAGTTCTTTTCTTTAAGGATGTTGAATATTGGCCCCTACTCTCTTCTGGCTTGTAGGGTTTCTGCTGAGAGATCTGCTGTGAGTCTGATGGGCTTTCCTTTGTGGGTAACCCGACCTTTCTCTCTGGCTGCCCTTAGCATTTTCTCCTTCATTTCAACCCTGGTGAATCTGACGATTATGTGCCTTGGGGTTGCTCTTCTTGAGGAATATCTTTATGGTGTTCTCTGGATTTCCTGGACTTGAATATTGGCCTGCTTTGCTAGGTTGGGGAAGTTTTCCTGGATAATATCCTGAAGAGTATTTTCCAGCTTGGATTCATTCTCTTCATCACATTCAGGTACACCTATCAAACGTAGATTAGGTCTTTTCACATAGTCCCATATTTCTTGTTGACTTTTTTTCATTCCTTTTTACCCTGTTTTCTCTAATCTTGCCTTCTCGTTTTATTTCACTGAGTTGATCTTCGACCTCTGATATCCCTTCTTCTGCTTGGTCAATTCAGCTGTTGAAACTAGTGCATGCTTCGCGAAGTTCTCGTGTTGTGTTTTTCAGCTCCATCAATTCACTTATATTCCTCTCTAAGTTGTCCATTCTTGTTAGCATTTCATCAAATCTTTTTTCAAGGTTCTTAGTTTCTTTGCATTGGGTTAGAACATGTTCTTTTAGCTCACGGAAGTTTCTTATTACCCACTTTCTGAAGGCTGATTCTGTCATTTCATCACACTCATTCTCCATCCAGTCTTGCTCCCTTGCTGGTGTCGAGTTGTGATCCCTTGTAGGAGGAGAGGTGTTCTGGTTTCGGGTGTTTTCATCCTTTTTGCGCTGGTTTCTTCCCATCTTTGTGGATTTGTCCACCTGTCGTCTTTGTAGTTGCTGACTTTCTGATTGGGTCTCTGAGTGGATGTCCTGTTTGTTGATGATGAAGTTATTTCTGTTTCTCATTTTTCCTTCTAACAGTCTGGCCCCTCTGCTGTAGGACTGCTGAGGTCCACTCCAGGCCCTGCTTGCCTGGGGATCACCTGCAGCAGCTGCAGAACAGTAAAGGTTGCTATCAGTTTCTTCTTCTGCTTTGTCCCAGAAGGATACCTGTCAAATGTCAGTCTGAGCTCTCCTTTATGAGGTGACTCTTTGGATATACAGGGGTCAGGGAGCTGCTTGAGGAGACAGTCTATCCTTTATAGTAGCTCAAGTGCTGAGCTGTGAGCTCTGTTGTTCATTCAGAGCTGCTGGGCAGGTACATTTAAGTCTGCTGCAGCAGAACTCATAAACCCCTTTTTTTTTCCCCAGGTGCTCTGTTCCGGGGTGTTAGGGCTTTATTTAGGAATTTCTGTTATGCTGCTGCCTTTTTTTCAGGGCTGCCCTGCCCAGCAAGGAGGCAGGCTAGTCACTGTCTGCCTGCAGAGGCTTTGCTGAGTTGTTGTGGGCTCCGCCCAGCTGCCGTGTGAACTTCCCTGCAGTCCTGTTTATATGGGTGTAGTTAGAACTGCCTTGGCAATGGTGGCCCACCTCTGTAATGACAGACTCTCTCTGTAATGGTGGGTTGCCTCAGCAATGGCAGGCTGCCTAGGCAATGGCAGACTGCTCCATAGTGGTGGAGTGCCTTGGTAATGGTGGACACCCCTCCCCCATGGAGCTGGACCGTCCCAGGTTCAGCTGTGCTTGCTGTGAAGCTCTCAACCCAGAGCGTTTCCAATTGCTGTCTTTTTTTTTTTATGGGGGTGGGACCAGCTGAGCCTGATCACCTGGCTCCCTGCCTCATAGCCTTTTTTTTTTTCTTTTAGTTGAACGGTCGACTCTCTCACCTGCTGAAAAGGTGCCGGGATCTGTGTGCTTTCCCGTGCGGCGACCCACTGAGTTGGCTGAAACAGCGGTGCTGAGATTCGTGGCACTTTTTTTTTTTTGCCTGGGAATCTCCTGGCCTGGCTCCCTGTTTCAGTCCCCTTTTTTAATCAGATGAATGGGCGACTGTGGCTTCCCGGACCTCCACTCGCCAGACCCAGACCAGTGTGTTTTTTACAGAGAACCACTACACCAGGGCGCCGGCAAAACAGCCGTGCCGGCCAAAACAGCCACATGGGCCAAAACAGCCGCGTGGGCCAAAACAGCCACGCTGGCGACCCATGGGACTCCTCCGCCTGGGATTCTCCTGGTCTGTGGGCAATAGAAATCCATCTGGAAATGCGGCGTCCACTCACCCTCTGCGCTTTCACTGGGAGCTGCAATCCTGAGCTGCTCCTAAGCGGCCATGTTCAGTTCGAAAACAAATTCTTAAACACTCACAGACCAGGTATCTGTGTCCATTCATTAAATGGAGAAGCTCTTAATATAGTCCAGATTCCAAATAAATTACATTTGGCTTCCTGCTTGAGGCTGGCAGAAAGAACACCTCTTAGCAGCTTAAATTCTGCTCTTCCAACTCCAGACACTGGCCACGCCAAGGCTGCTTGTTTTTGCCTCTTGGCTCCCCATGCTCACTGTGCTTTCCAACTTCTTTCCAGTCCTCACTCCAACACCGTTTCTGAGCTTGTTTTTTTGTTTGTTTTTAAAAAAGACATTATCCTACTCTTATCATTTCCCCTTAGTTTCTTAATTATTTTTTTCTTTTCTGAGTCTAACTCTGTCACTCAGGCTGGAGCACAGTGGCGCAATCTCTGCTCACCGCAACCTCCGCCTCCTGGGTTCAAGTGATTCTCCTGGCTCAGCCTCCCGAGTAGCTGGACCTACGCCCACCCACCACCACACCCAGCTAACTTCTTTTATTTTTGTATTTTTAGTAGAAACAGGGTTTCACCATATTGGCCAGGCTGGTCTTGAACTCCTGACCTCAGCTGATCCACCCACCTTGGCTCCCAAAGTGCTGAGATTACAGATGTGAGCCACCACACCTGGTCCCTTAATTTCTTTAAAGCAAAACTACTAAAGAAAAAAATGTGGTTACCAGTGAACATATACATATATTTAAGCCAAAAGCACTAAGTATTCCCAAGCAGTCTCCCATTCAAGTACCAGGCTCTACACTGTTTAGCTTCTGAGATCAGACAAGATTGGGCATGTTCAGGGTGGTATGACCATTAACTATCAGGTAACTTTAGAGAACAGCTTTGACAGCTGTTAAAAGATTACAACTGGGACACATACCACACAATAATACTTACTTTTAGTGTACCCAGTTTATTCTTGTTACTAAAATCCAAATGAAATGAAAACAAGAACAAGAGACAATGTATATGTGTACTTAGGCATGAAATCAGACAATCAGTGTTGAAGGACTCCTTACCTTGGCATTCAACTCGTCTACTATGAAGTGGCAGAGGGCAGCTTTGAAGAAGTAATCCTTTGCACTGTACTTCAACAAAGGATTATCCATTGTGTTTGCCCCAACCTAGGCACAGAAGAGAGGTTAAATTTAAAAGGTTTACACTGTTATATCAGGCAAAGTAATTCTCATCTGTTATCCTTTAGAAAATAATTATATGTTAGTTTACCTATGAAATATATTCTTTTAAACCAATACACACAGTAGAAATTTTACTAGACAAGACCATTAAATACATGAAGTCTTAACCAGTTAAAAATGGCTCAGAAGAATTCTGCTTCTAAGAAGATGGAATAAACATCCTTTTCCCTATTCCTCCCACTAAGCACTACTAAAAGCCCAGGACATTTTCTAAAAAATGAACATCTGTGAAAGGTGGACAGAAAATGGCAGACCAGCTAGGAACGAAAACATGGTGAATTCCCTGGGGTTTCTTTTCCCTTCCTATATCCATGGCAAGAAACTGAGGAAATCAGCAACCTAGAAATGCCAGTATGCACAGACCAAAAGAGAACAGATAAAAGCTGCTCTCTCTGGCCAAAGGACTAGAAAAGAGGCACATCAGCAAGAGAGAAAACACTTAAGACAGTAACCACTCTACTCCAGCCAAACACTGCAGAAAAAACTGAAGCTCTAACCCCACTGACATCATCAAAGGCTGAAGAAGGAGTCCTGAAGTCTATTCTTGAAAGACTGTAAGAAGGACCCTAATATCTTTGCTGAGGAGCTTCAGATAAGGTCAAATAGGGAACTGAGGCTTCATACCCACCCAACACCCTGCCACTAAGGCAGTGCAGACCACACTGGGAGCCTGCATCCTGTCTACCCAGAAGGAATGAGGTTCTCCTTTCCCCAGCTGTTGTGCTGTCAGAAGAGGTCTAGTGAAAAGGTGAAGACTTTCACCATCACCAAGAACAAACCAGCACTGTGCTGGCAGAAATGGATAAGAAGAGGAGATGCCACTTCTGCCCAGGGCTGACTAGGCCCCTCAGGTGTCAACAGAGACCTGGTGGGGAGCTGACACTTCTACCTCCACCTGGCACTAATGAGGCAACATCCTCACCTCACCCAGCCAGAGGAGTGTCAAAGAAGGCCAGATGAAAGAGAAGTTTTAAATAAGATCCAGTCTCATAACCTAATGTGCAAATGCCCTCTTTTCAATCAGAAATGACTCGTAATACCAAACACACGGAAAGATCTCAGGCTAAATGAAAAAAGACCATTAACAGATGATAGTTCCAGATAACAGAAATGTCTAAAATATCCAACAAAGATTTTAAAGCGGCCCTCATAAAAATGCTTCAACAAGTAATTGCAATAACACTTGAAACTAATGGAAAAATAGAAAGCATCCACAAGGAAAAAGGAAGCCACAAAAAAAAACAAGATATAAACTAAAAACAAATGAAAATTTCAGAACTGAAAAAAATAGTACCATATATAAAAAATGGGTGGGCTCAACAGCAGGATAAAAGGGACAGAGGAAAGAAGCAGTGAATGGAAGACAACAACAGGAACAACAAAGAGAAGACAGACTGACCAAAAAAAACGGAACATCAAGGACCCATAGGACAAGAAAACAGTGTCTTACTTTTGTGGCATCTGTGTTCTAGATGGGGAGGAGAAAGAGAAAGGGACTGTTTGAGTGCCATGGTTCATGCCTGTAATCCCAGCACTTTGGGAGGTCAAGGCAGGTGAACCACTTCAGGTCAAAAGTTTTAGCCCAGCCTGACCAGCATGGCAAAACCCTGTCTCTACTAAAAATCCAAAAATTAGCCAGGCATGGTGGCGAGCACCTGTAGTCCCAGCTACTTGGGAGTCTGAGGCAGGAGAATTGCTTGAACCTGGGAAGCAAAGGTTACAGTCAGCCAAGATTGCGCCATTGCACTGGTGCGCCTAACCAACAGAGCAAGACTCAGTCTCAAAAAACAAAAAAGCGGGGGAGCTGAAAAAGTACTTGGAAGAAATAACTGCTAAACAATTCTCAAATTTGACAAGAAACATAAACCTACAGATTCTGTAAGTTTAGTGAAACTCAAATAGCTTAAAACCAAATATATCTATTTAAGCCATATTATAATTAAACTTCTGAAAACTAAAGACAAAGAAAAAAATTATGAAAGTATCCAGAGAATAACACCTTTTTTATAGGTAAAAACAAGCTGAATGACAGCTGACTTCTCATCAAAAACCATGAAACTGGCTGGGCATGGTGGCTCATGACTGTAATCCCAGCACTTTGGGAGGCTGAGGTGGGTGGATCACTTGATGTTACCAAAAGTTGGTAAAACCAAGGAAGCCATAAAGTACACATTTTTCAAACTAAAGGAAAAGAACAAGCAACTTAGACTTGTACTCCCAGAGAAACTATGCTTCAGAAATGAAGGCAAGATCAAAACATTTCCAAATAGAGGAAAATTAAAATCTGTTAGCAAACCTACCCTAAAATGACAAAAGGAGGTTCTCTAAGTACAAAGGAAACAGTAATTTTGGAACATCCAGAAGGAAGAAAGAACATGGTAAGCAAAAATATGGGTAAATATAACAAGCTTTCCTTCTTGAGTTTTCTAAATTATGTTTGATGGCTGAAACAAAAATTCTAACATTGACTCCTGTGGTTCTAAATGTATGTAAAGGAAACATTAAGACAACTATATATTGAATACGGAGAGTAAAAGAACAGAAAGAGAGGAAAGATTTCTATATTTCACCAGAACTGATAAAATGATGACACCATTAATCTGTGACAAAGTTATGTAAATATAATGTAATACCTAGAGCATTTAACCACAAAAGCTACACAAAGAGATATACCATTGATTCTCCAACAACACGAGTTTGAACTGTGTGAATCCACTTATACATGGACTTTTTCAAACAAACGTGGATTGAAAATACAGTATTCTTAGGAATTCAACACCCACATAAACGGAAGGCTGACTTTTTGCATATGTGAGCTCCATAGGGCTGACTGTGAAACTTGACTTTGCACAGATTGTGGTATATGAGAGAGGTCCTGGAATTAATACCCTGTAGACAATGAGGAATAATTGTACTTAGAAACACTAGAAAATCAAGTGGGCTGGGCATGGTGGCTCACACGTGTAATCCTAGCACTTTGGGAGGCCATGGTGGGCAGATCACTTGAGCTCAGGTGTTCAAGACCAGCCTGGGCAACATAGCAAAACCCCATCTCTACAAAAAATAGCCAGGTGTGGTGGTGCATGCCTGTAGTCCCTGCTATTCTGGAGGCTAAAGTGGGAGGACTGTTTGAGCTTGGGAGGTGGAGGCTGCAGTGGGCCAAGACTGCACCATTTCCCTGCAGCCTGGATGCAGAGTGAGAGCTAGTTTCAAAAAAAAAAAAGCAACTCACAAAAAGGATGGAAAAAGAAAACAGAGAAACAAAAAGCAAAGAACAAATAGAAAGCAGAAAATAAAATGGCAGAAGGCAGAATTAAGCCCTAACATACAAATAACTTCATTGGCACAGTGGATTAAAAAACAGGATCCAGACCAGGTGCGGTGGCTCACACCAGTAATACCAGCACTTTGGGAGGCCGAGGCGGGCAGATCACCGAGGTCAGTTAGAGATCAGCCTGGCCAACATGGTAAAACTCCATCTCTACTAAAAATACAAAAACTAGCCAGGCGTGACAGCACATGCCTGTAATCTCAGCTATTCAGGAGGCTGAGGCACAAGAATCGTTTGAACCTGGGAGATGGAGAGTTGCAGTGAGCTGAGATCAAGTCACTGCACTCCAGCCTAGGTGACAGAGCAAGACTCTGTCGAAAGGAAAGGGAAAAGGAAAAGGGAAAAGGGAAAGGGAGAAGAAAAGAAGTAAGATCAGCAAGTTTACAAAAGAACTCAACAATGCCATCATCCAACAGGAGCTAATCAATATTTATAAACATCACCCAGTAACAGCATAATTGTTACAGAATATCCAGGAGATGGGAGAAACCACTGGGTGAACAGGAGGATTTTATTAAGGTGGCCACTGGCTCAAAGGATTAGCATCCCAAGTCTGAGCCCCGAAGAAAGAAAATGGGGTACTTTTATACATCCAGGATGATGTTGCAGCTAACAGGTATACAGAAGTCAGAATCAAGAACAGTTAATTAATTTGTAACATGTCTTATGATGTACGTTACATTTGAAAAATAGCATTTTGAGAAACGCATTGTACATTCTTTGGGTATTATCTTGCCCTGTGCTCTTGCAGCTGGTCAGCAAGAAAAACAGGAGTCTTGACATGCCTGGGAACTTTGCTGAGAATGTGGGGAGAATAGATAAGGTAGGTTTTACAGGGAGTTAGTTAAGTTTAAGCAGAGCTGGGGGTTAGGTTTTATATTAAACAGCACACAACAGAGCAAAATTTATTATATAGCAACTATAAATTATAAGGTTTGGTTTTTACTATTATTGCCATTATTTCTCTTCTTCATAATCATAAAACATATGCCAAAACACACCACCTTCTAGGCCATAAAACAAATCTCAACAAATGTGTAAGAATTAAAATCACAGAAAATATGTTCTCTAACCACAATGGAATCAAACAAGAAGTCAACAACCAAAAGATTACAGAAAAATCTTCACTAAACACTTGGAAATCAAATAAAACACTACTAAATAATCCATGGGTCACTGAAGTTTCAAGGGAAATCAATAAATACAACTAACTGAATAAAAATAAAAGTATGATGACATAATAAAATTAGGAAGTAAGCCAAACCTGTGAAAGGGTAACAAATGCATACACAACAAAGATTAAAATCAGCAAGCTATACTTCCACGTCAAGTACCCAGAAAAAGAGCAAAACAAATCCAAAGAAAACAAAATGGAGGAAATAACAATGAAAACAGAAATCTGAGGCCAGAATCACCTTGATTCCAAAACCAGATAAAGATACCACAAGAAAAGAAAACTAACAATCAATATCCTTTATGAATATAGATATAAAATCCTCAACAAAATGTTAGCAAACCTATTCTGGCACTTACAAAAAGTAAAGTCAGCCACAAAGGTAGTCAACATCTATGTCATTGGTTCCCAATAAAAACTCAAGACATCGGGTTTAGGGGAGCTTCCCTGGCTAGCAGTAGTCTATGCTTATTTTCACTCAGCACTGTTGGGGGAAGTAAGTATTATTTATGTAACTCCACTGAGATAGGACAACTGAAAGCTCTTCCTGGAAGTCTTCTGGACCCTGCCCTATGAGTTTCTCCTTTCAATGATTTTAATCTGTACCCTTTTGCTGTGATAAACCATAATTGTGAGTATAACAGCTTTCAGTGGGTTCTGTAAGTTTGTCTAATGAATTATTAAACTTTAGGGTGTTCTTGGGAAACCCCTTAAAGTTTGCAATGACCAAGTCGAATTTATTCCAGAAATGTAAGGTTGGTTCAACACATGAAAATCAATCAATGTAATATACAATGTTACACTGATCAGGACATTTGCTAACTCAATAGATGCAGAAAAAAGTTTGACAAAGGACAAAAACTATATGCTTATCTCAAGAGACACAGAAAAAAGTCTGACAAATAAAGGACAAAAACTATGTTTATCTCAATAGACACAGAAAAAATGTCTGACAAAATCCAATACCCTTTGATAATAAAAACATTCAACAAACTAGGAAGAGGGGGAAACTTCCTCAAACTGATAAAGGCATTTACGAAAACCACACAGCTAATATCAATATCATACTTAATGTGAAAGACTAAAGTTTTCCTTACAAGATCAGGAACAAGACAAGGATGTCTGCTCTTGTCATTTCTATTCAACACTGCCCTGGAGATTCTAGCCAGGGCAACTGACAAAATGAAGTAAAATTCATTCAGACTGCAGAGGAAGAAGTAAAACTATTGTTATTTTCAGGTAACATGATTTTGTGTATAGAAAACCTAAGGAATCCACATAAAAAAACCTACTAGAGCTAATAAACAAGTTCAGCATAGTTACAGGACAAAAAATTGATACAAAAATTCAACTGTATTTCTATACACTAGCAATTAACACTCATAAAAGGAAATTAAGAAAATTCAATTTGTAGTAGCATAAAAAAAACAAAATACTTTGGAGTACATTTCACCCAAAAAGTACAAAACCTGCACACCAAAAACTACAAAACATTGTTGAGCAAAATTAAATGCTGATCTAAATAAATTTAAAAAGCATTGTGTATTCATAGACTGTCAGAGTTAGTATTGTTAAGATGGCAATACTCTCTGTGATGACTGATTTTATGTGTCAACTTGAATGGGCTACAGGGTGCCCAGATATTTGGTGTTATTCTGAGTGTGTCTGTGGGGTGTTTTTGAATGAGATTAACATTTGAATCAGTAAGATGAGTAAGCAGATTGCCCTCCCGAATGTGGGTGGGCCTCATCCAATCTAATGAAAAGCTGAATAAAATAAAAGGTAGGGAGAATTCATTCTCAATGCCTGTCTTAGAGGCAGGACATATATTCTCCTGCTTGAGACTTGGACTCAGACTAGAACTTACACCATCAACTCTCCTGGTTCTGAGGCCTTTGGATTTGGGCTGGAGCTATGCCATTAGCTCTCCTGGTTCTTCAGACTACAGATCTTAAGCCTTCTCAGCCTATATAATCAAGTGAGTCAATTCCTTACAGTAATTTCTCTCTCTAAACACACACACACACACACACACACACACACACACACACACACACACCCCTACACCTCTTACTGATTCTGTTTCTCTGGAAAACCCTAAAAACACTCTCCAAATTTATCTACACATTCCATACAATCCCTATCAAAATCTAAGCTGGATACTTTGCAGAGATTGACAAGCTGATCCTAATATTCAGATGAAAATGTAAGGGATCGGGAATAGCCTAAACAATTCCAAAAAAGAACAAAAAGTTGGAGGACTCACACTTCCTGACTTCAAAACTTACTGTAAAATTACAGTAATCAAAACAGTGTAATACTGGCATAAAGATAGATAAATAGAACAATGGAATAGAGAGCCCATAAATAAACTCTCATATTTCATACAGTGAAATAATTTTCCACAAGGGTCCTAATACCATTGAATAGTTAAAAGCCTATTCAACAAATGATGCTAGAAAAACTGGATATCCATATATAAAAGAATAAAGTTGGACCCTTACCTCATACTATATACAAAAATTAACTCAAAATATATAAAAGACCTAAACCTAACAGCCAAAACCATACAATTCTTAGAACAAAACAGAAGGGAAAAGCCCCATGATATCAGATTTTGCGATTATTTCTTGTATATAACAACAAAAGCCAAAGGAAAAAAGACAAATTGGACTTCAAAAATATTAAAGACTTCTGTGAATCAAAGGACATTAATAACAGAGTAAAGAGAAAACCTACAGAATGAGAGTAAATACTTGCAAATCACCTATCTGATAAGGGATTAATATTCAGAATATATATTATTTTAGAACACTTAAAACTCACCACCAAAAAACAAAAAACTTAATTAAAATCTGGAGAAAGTACTGGAATAGAGATTTCTACAAAGATATACAAATGGCCAAAAAGTAAATAAAAAGATGCTCAACATCACTAGTCATTAGAGAAATAACAAGAAAAAACAGAATGAGACAACATTTCACACTCATTAGAGTGACTATTATTAACAAAAAAAAAAACAACAAGTGTTGATGAGGACGTGGAGAAATTGAAACCCTGTGCATTGCCGGTGGAAAGGTGCAACGGTGTAGCTATTGTGAAAAAGTCTGGCAGTTCCTCAAAAAGTTAAACATGGACTTACCACATGGCCCAGCAATTGCAATTCTATCCCCAGGTATATAACTAAGATAACTGAAAACACCCCACAAAAACTTTAACACAAATGTTCACAGCAGCATTATTGATAATAGCCCCAAAGTGTAAAAACCCCAAACATCCATAAATTGATAAATAAATAAACCAGGAGGTATTACTCAGCCATGAAAAACAACGACATACTGACATTTGCTATGACATGGATGAACCCTGAAAGCAATACACTAAGTGAAAGAGGGCAGTCACAAAAGGCCACCTTGTATTTGAGTTCATATATATTCAAGGTTCAGAACAGACAAATCCAGATAGTCAGAAAGTAGATTATGTCTTCCAGGGACTGGAAGGAGAGAACGGACTGCTAGGCTTGTTTTGGGGATGCTGAAAATGTTCTGGAATTAGGTAGTAATGAGTTACACAGCTTTGTGAATAGACTAAAAACCACTGAACTATACTCATTACATGATGTGTGGATTATATCTCAATAAAAAGAAAAATAAAAAGTTTAAAAAAATGACTCAGAAAATTTCTCTCCAAGAAAACAACAATATCCTCACCTGCTCATAGATCTCGATGGCTTTCTGGTACTGCTCAAGCTGGGCAGCATATGCTGCCACCTTCAGCAGACACTTGTTTGCTGAGCTGAAATCAAGAACAAAAGCAGAGTGAATAACAAGCCAATGGAAAAATAAAAGATGTGTGCTGGGCCTTAGTACATCTTCATTTGGTATAGTCAAATACACTCACAGAGTATGAAGAAGTATCTTTTATCACACATAATAAAAACTATTAAATTATATTAAGAAAAGTAATACTTGCCTGTTGGATTCTTCTCCTTTGTAATAATCAGCAGATTGTTCATAATGCGCAATAGCCTGAAAACATACATATTTTATTCACACATAATTTATTTGGAGAGTTGCATTTTAAAATTACATTTGCAAAGGTATTTTTCTGTAAATAAATCTACTCCACCAGTAAACGTTTCACAACTCAGCCTACTTTCTTTAGGAAATACAAGAAAGCATGTAAGCAGAATGCTTGCTGGCCATCAAACTCTGTTTCTCCCTCCCCATGTGGCATATGCCCAGCTACACCATTTCCTCAGCTTCCTCTATAGTAAGGGGCAGCCCGTGACTAGTTCTCTCCAGCAGATTGTAAACAGACATGCAAGGGGCCATATATCTCACTTTCCATCCTTCTCCAGGCCTTTTTCACTTCCCATGAGATAGGATGGCAATGACCAAGTCCAGAGTGACACTGGAAGCTAAAGATCGAAATGGCAGAACTGTCAGGCGGGTTCCTAAATAACTACAAAGGACACCATGTACTTCCCATCTCAGTGTCCCTACCACTGTCAAACCCTCAGCAGCCACATTGGATTGTTATTTTAGAGAAATATGAAGCCCTAATTACACTTTAGGTCTATGACTTGCAGCAAAGACTACTACTAATACCTTAAGTGTCACCTAAAATAAGGGTGTTGCCTTCAATCTAAAATACATGGCATTAAGTGGAGAGGAAACAGAAGTTACAGGCCAGAAAGCTAGAAGTCCCTGTCATGCTGTGATGGAAATCAGTGAAATCAAGCATGTGACAACTCAGAAAAAAGAATAGGTGCCTACCAAAACTAAGCAAAATGGCCAAGAAGAGCCAGATGATAGCGTGTACCACTATTTTTAGCACAGTTTTGTGAGCGCTGAACTCTGGAAAGAATCAGCTGCTTTGTAGACAGTTGTAAAAGGGAATAGACAATGTCTAGAAATAAGGCTCTCATAAGATTGAAAAAAATATTGTATACCCCAAATAACAAGAGGTAAGTATGAACAGTTCTTGAAACCAGAGCTCTAGCAAAGTTTTTCTCTAATAGGTCAGACAATAAATAGTTTCGATTTTGTGAGCTATACAATCTTTGTTGCTACTCAGCTCTCTTGTGGTAGCATAAAAGCAGCTATAGACAATATATAAATGAATAAGTGTGGTTGTGTTCCAATAAAATTATATGAACAATGAAACTTCTGATTTCATATAATTTTTACGTGTTGCAAAATACTTTTTTGTCTCAAGGATCCAAAACTGTAAAAACCATTTTTAGTGTGCAAGCATATAGAAGCAGGTAGTGGTTTTGCAAACTGCTTGAATTACAAAGGTTTCCCAGCAAATGCAAATAAGGGAGTTAGCAGTCTTCGAAAATCAGATTAAATGCGCTGCCTTCCTGCCCAAGCCCATTAGTTCAGTGGCTTCAAGACGGTTCCTAGGAGTTAGAAGAGAGCCACAGGGACAAGAAAACAAATAAAACAAAACAGGCCATGGAACTATGTTAGAAAATTACTTAGACCCATCAAACCCCATGCCCCAACCTCCCTGAAGACGGTGGTGGTGATAACCAAGAGCAGACGCAGAGCTACCAGAAGGCCACAAGCTAGAAGTGACAGAGCCAACATCAGCCTCTCTGGACTGCAGAGGATCCCGGCCTAGAACATTCACACTGAACAGTTCTGTGAAAAACAGGCACTCATACTGTGTTTATATGATGACATTTTGGATCCATGATTTCAGTCATTTAGCATAACCTAACTAATATGCTCCCCAAACATACATATTTTTAAGCATTATTTAGACTAGGACAAAAAGTGGAAAAAATTTAAGTGGTTAAATATAATGGGATACTGTGCTATGATTAAAGGTAATTGATGGAAAGTGTTAATATAAAAAGTTTTTCTTTCTTTTTTTTGAGACAGGGTCTCATTCTGTTGCCCTGGCTGGAGTGGCATGAACAAAGCTCACTGTAGCCTTGACCTCCTGGACTCAAGCAATTCTCCCACCTCAGCCTTCCAAGTAGCTGAGACTACAGGCATGTGTCACCATGCCCAGCTAATTTTTAAATTTTTCATACAAATGAGGTATTTTCATGTTGCCCACGCTGTTCTCAAACTCCTGGGTTCAAGCAATCCTCCCATCTTGGCCTCCCAAATGCTGCAATTACAGGCATGAACCATCATGCCTGGCCTTCATGGAATATGAATTTTTAAATGCAGCTATAGAAGAATAGGGACACTATGGTCCTCTTTTCTGCAAATACTTAGTAACATACAGAAACAGTCTGGAAGCAAACATTTCTTTGGAACACCTGTCAGAGCTGTCATGTACACACACGTGGGATTACATGATGAAGGTATATCTCCTCTCACTAAAATGTGAGCTCTGTGAGGGCAGGGCCCATGACTGTTCGGCTCATCATCATAGCCCCGGGCCTATCATGATGCCTATTACAAAAGTGGGTACTCAGTAACAGATGCTAAGTGAATGAAGGCAAAGTGCATCACAAATGAAGGCTGCCTATTAAACTACTGCCAATATCATGATTATGTGGAATGCTCAGGAAATGAAAGTTTTTCAGTGAATTTATGATTAATCAATAACCTCCTTTCAACTAGCCTCATTCTCTAAAGTGCTTAGCACCCTTTCCCATCATAATAAACTAGGTAAGTCATGATAATCCTGACCAAATCTTTCTGTGGAGAGTACTGGATTACATAACCTCTTTTCAGGGCAGACAGAGTATAGCTACTTATCTTCCTAATTCTTATAGCACCAGAACTCAATGAATAAATAGGGTTGGGTTAAACCATATGTAACTGCTGCTTTGGAGATAAAAAAGAAAAGGCAAGATGTTGACAATTTGGTGTAACTTAACACTTTACCAATAATCGTACTGGCTCATTAGAATTTTAGAGATCTAAACTACAGCTACATTTATGATAGTGAAAGAAAAAAATTCAAGTTTGGTTTTTAATAATGCTAATTAAAACCAATCATTAAATTCCATAGTTTTCCCAAGTTGTGACAGATTGTACTTGAAAAAAAAGCACAATTCGCTGGTTTAACAGAGAAGTTTCAGGGAAGAGACTGGCCACACGTTACCTCTAAATGTTCACATCTCGTTTGGAATTTTAACATGTAGTAAAATTTACCAGCTACAAGCAGATCCTTACACACCAGAAATCAGCCCACCTAGATATTTGACAATCCCACGGACTATAATAAATGTCAAAAGCAGAACACAGCCACCAATAACAACAGCACACATAACAATAAATCCAGAAACTAAGACCAGCTAGTTATCCTGTTATTTAAGTAGAGGGCCAAAGAGGTCACAACATTTCCACTTGGGGCACCTAGATGAGTGTCACGACACATGGAATTCTGGAATAAGAAACAAGGCCCTTATGATTGTATCAATGATGCCATAAAGCAAATGCAATTTCCAGGCTTAAGAGTCCACTATGCATGTGAAATAGTCTTAGGTAGCTTTAAAATGGGATCAATTCTTTAGAACAAATGCACCTAGATGAGACCTAACATAAATCTGCCATATACACCTATTCTATGCTGTAACAAACAGTATCAAATAAGCCTCTCCAGAGGATGAAAACAGAATTGAATTATATTTCCTCTAGATCATTTAAAAAATCATCTAAAGAGGACCCATTTATTATGTGGTTTAGCAGTTTAAAGTAAAAGAAGTAATGTGGGAAGGCGAAAGATCTCTACAATGAGAATTACAAAACACTGCTCAAAGAAATCAAAGAAAACACAAACAAATGGAAAAACATCCCATGCTTATGGATAGAAAGAATCAGTATCATTAATATGGCCATACTGCCCAAAGAAATTTAGATTAAATGCTATTCCTGTTAAACTACCAATGATCTTCTTCACAGAACTAGAAAACACTATTTTAAAGTTCATGTGAAATCAAAAAATAGCCTGAATGGCCAAAGCAACCCTAAGCAAAAAGAACAAAGCTAGAGGCATCATGTTACCTCACTTCAAACTATACTGCAGGGCTATAGTAACCAAAACAATATGGTACAACAGACACACAGACCAATGGACCAGCATAGAGAGCCCAGAAATAAGGCCACACACCTACAGCTATCTGATCTTTAACAAAGCTGACAAAAACAAGAAATGGCAAAGACTTCCTATTCAATAAATGGTGCTGGGATAACTGGCTAGCTATATGCAGAAGATTAAAGCTGGACCCCTCCCTTACACCATATATAAAAATAGACTCAAAATTGATTAAAAACTTAAATGTAAAACCTAAAATGATAAAAATCTTAGAAGACAACCTAGGCAGTACCATTAGGGACATTGGAACAGGCAGATTTCATGACAAAGACACCAAAAGCAGTTGCACCAAAAACAAATGTTGATACATGGAACTTAAGAGCTTCTGCACAGCAAAAGAAACTATCAACAAAGTAAACAGACAACCTACAGGATGGAAAAAAATACTTGCAAACTATGTATCTGATAAAGGTCTAATATCCAGCATCTATAAGGAAGTTAAAAATTTGCAAGAGAAAAACAACTTCATTAAAAAGTGGGCAAAGGACACGAACAGACACTTTTCAAAAGAAGACATATATGCAGCCAAAAAGCACTTGTTAAAGATCAGTATCATTAGAGAAATGCAAATCAAAACTATAATGAGATAGCATCTCACACCAGTCAGAATGCCTATTATTAAAAAGTCAAGGGCTGGGCATGGTGGCTCATGCCTGTAATCCCAGCACTTTGGGAGGCTGAGGCGGGCGGATCACCTGAGGTCGGAAATTTGAGATCAGCCTGCCAATGTGGAAAAACCCTGTCTCTACTAACAATACAAAATTAGCAGGGTGTGGTGGTGCATGCCTGTAATCCCAGCCGCTCGGGAGGCTGAGGCAGGAGAATCGCTTGAGCCTGGGGTCAAAAAACAAATGCTGGTGGGGTTGTGGAGAACACTTATACACTGTTGGGTGGAGTATAAATTAGTTCAACCATTGTGGAAAGCATATGGCGATTCCTCAGAGAGCTGAAAGCAGAACTACCATTCAACCCAGCAATCCCATTACTGGGTATATAGCCACAGTAATATAAATCATTCCACCATAAAGACACATGAATGTTCACTGCAGCAGTATTCGCAATAACAAAGACAAGGGATCAACCTAAATGCCCATTAATGATAAAATGGAAAAAGAAAATGTGGTACATATACACCACAGAATACTATGTAGCCATAAAAAAAGAACAAGATCATGTCTTATGCAGGAACATGAATGGAGCTGGAAGTTATTATCCTTAGCAAATTAATGTAGGAACAGAAAACCAAATACTGCATGTTCTCACTTACAGGTGGGAGCTAAATGATGAGAACACCTGAACACAAAGACGTGAACAACAGACACTTGGGTCTATTTGAGAGTGGAAGGTGGGAGGAGGGAAAGGAGCAGAAAAGCAAAATGCCTGGGTGATGAAATAATCTGTATGACAAACCCCTATGACGCAAGTTTACCTGTATAATAAATCTTCACCGGTAGCCCCAAACCTAAACATTAAAAAATTTTAGAAACTCCCAAAACATGTTATACATATTTTTAAGGTTTCACAAGATTTTTATTTGTATTGGGTAGGTTACATCTGCTTGATTTATCAGCTACTAAAATACTCTCTCAAAAAAAAGAAGTAATGTGAAGTTATGAAACTACACACTTCATTGTCCACTAGCTAAAATCTGTGAATGATCTAAAATCAAAAAAGAGACACTGGGTAGTAGAGCTGAAGGAGAAGAAAGTCATCTGTAACAATCCAGATATAAGGTCTCTTGGGTGTAACTGATTGTTCAAACATTAATTTCACAATCCACCAACAACAATTCTGAGTCCAACCAGGGAAGAGAAGGTAATAATGTTTCCTTTTATTTTTTTTTTTAAGAGGATGTCTCACTATGTTGTTCAACTCCTAGGCTCAATCAATCCTCCCACTTCAGCCTCCCCAAATACTGGAATTACAGGCGTGAGCTACCACGCTTGGCCAGGTAATGATGTTTCTAAACCACATAGGAGCTCAAACATTAGGGACCATAACAATCTAACCCTGTGCCTGCATGTGTGCACGCATGTGTGTGTGCACGTGTATGTGGGTTCAGTAATATTCTTAAATTGGTTTTGCTTTGTTTTTTTTTTCAGAGATGGAGTCTCGCTCTGTCATCCAGGCTGAAGTGCAGTAGTACCATCTTGGCTCACTGCAACCTCTGCCTCCTGGGCTTAAGAGATCCTCCAACCTCAGCCTCCTGAGTAGCTGGGACTACAGGCATGTGCCACCACTCCTGGCTAGTTGTTTTGTATTTTTAGTAGACACAGAGATTTGTCATGTTGCCCAGGCTGGTCTTGAACTCCTAGGCTCAAGCAATCCTCCAGCCTTGGCCTCCCAAAGCAGTGGGATTATCGGCATCAGCCACTGTACCTGGCCTTTTTTTTTTTTTTGAGAGAAAAAAAAAAGAGTATGTCACATTTCATTTTATCTGTTCTCAAGTTGATGGAGACTCATGTGTTGGAGACAATACCTGGGCAGCAGAAAATGACACAGCACTGCAGGCTCTTGCCCCAGAGTGCCCTTCTGATCACTATGAAAGAGGAAGCTGGAACCGGAGCCTCTGCTAGCAAAGACACTCTGTGCACAGTGCTTACCCCTGCGAGATTCACTCAACTTCAATAAAGATACTGTGCATCCCAGACACCCTTCCTAAATAAATACCCCAGCCACACCAGACCCATCTCCCTCCCATCCTGTCATCAATTCCACACCAGGGAACAAAGAAGGTTCAGATCCAGCTCCATCACCTTTCTCCAAGATACACATATAACCTTTCAAAAAGAAGGTTCACATGCACATGTCAATGCACAGGGTGTCCCTGATTTGATCAAGATCACGGAGTATCCTCAGAAAAGGGTGGTGATTACAAAAAAAAAGGAGTCAAATAATAAACTTTATGTAACAAATCTAAGCAAATTTTGTGCTGAATAACCGAAAGGTGGAGGTCACATAAAGTCTAGAGTGAACGTTAACAATGCTAGTCCAATTTCAGTACTGCCTAGGAGACCCTTCCCTGGACCAAGATGACTCCATTTGGTATGGTGGAGGTAAGGGTATCATTTGTTTATTTAGCAACTATTTAGACTCCACTAGGTCCTAGAGTTCTGGGCTCTCGGGACACATCAGTAAAGCAGAGATAAAGCTCTCGACACATGTGCCCATTCTAGCGGAAGGAGAGAAACAACCAACATAAGGATGATGAGCAAGCCTATGAGAGGGCATGTTGACATCTGCTCAGCAATATGAGAAGAAGTTAAGTGAGGTGTGTGGGGGTCTGCTATGTCTTCCTGCGGGGCTAAATTAAATAGGAGTCGTGATAGACTTCATGGAAAAGGTAATAAATGAGCAAAAATGGAAGGGCACGGGGAAGTTAGCCAAGTGGACTTGAAGGATGTGAGGAGTCAGCCACATGGATATCTGGGGAAGAGCTCTGAAGACAGAGGAAATCACAGGTACAGAGGTCCTGAGGCAGAAGCGCTCATCTGGCACATGTGCGGAGCAGCAAGGAGGTCAGCATAGCTGTGCAGGGTATGCCAGGGGAGGAGACTAAGAGAAAAGAGAAGAGGCCACACAGGTTCGTGAGGAGTGTGGGGCTGGGAGGAAGAAATTCAGTGGAGCCATGAAGGCTCTGCATAGCGCCAGCTGTTCCTCTGAGTGAAAGGGGTACTAATGAAAGGCTATGAGCAGTGGAGAAACAGAATATGATACAATGCTTAGAAGGCTAACTCTGGCTACTCTGTGGCATGTGGGTGTGGGGTTGGCAAGGTAGAGGGAGCAGGGAGTAGAAGCAGGGAGACAAGTTTGAAGGACCCTGTAGCAATCAAGTGGGAGCTGGGAGACAAGGTGGTGAGTTATGCTGAGATTTGGGAGCAGGAAGGAAAGCGCTCACAAAAATTGCTCAAAGGTTGGATGTAGAGAAAGAGAAAAGGCAAGGAAGCCTGTAGTTCAGAGGGGAACACTGGTTGGGGACAGGGCGTCTGAGTTGAGAAGCCAGTCTCAGACATGCTGGGTTACAGATGACTGCTGGACAAAGTTGAGAGGAGAGCAGGCAGATGGATACAGGAATCTGGCATCTGGAGATAGATCTGGGCTGCAGTCAGATTTCTGAGTCACTGGCCTACAGATGATACTTAAAGCTGTGATGCTGACTGTGTAGAGAGGTCACCTCTTAGGCTTTCTTCACTGGGCCTTAGAGTACTAAATAATACAGCTGAAGGTTCTTTTGGCAATGCTAATGGCCTGACATGAATCAGAGAGTGGAAACAATGGGTGATCTCTGTAAATCTTAACCAGCTCTCATCTTATATGCCCCCTCCAGGAAAACAGCCCATCTACTTAGCCAGCTAGACGCTGAAAGTCTCCATGCGAGGCCATCTATGATCACTCAAACTGAGGAGAGAGTTCTCTGAGTCAGCCTGCTTCACATCTGAGAAAGTGTGCCCACGGCTTACCTTCTCAATGTCTACAAGTTCAGTCTCATAGATCTCTGCAATAGTAATGTGGTGCTTGGCTGCAATTGTAAACCTTCCCTAGGGGAAAAAACAAGAAAGGGTCACACACCTATTTTACCTATCTGAATGCCAGTTTAGGAACATAAAAAAGAAAGATACAACTCTAAGCCATCTCAACTCCACCCCACAGCCACTCAAGCAATGCAATGTCTTACCATGTCTGTGTAAATGTCGATGGCTGCATTTAAGCAGTTGATAGCCTCTGAAGCGTAAGCATTTAAAAAAAACAATGAAAAATCTATTCAGTCAAAGAGGGTTCAGGTGAGGCTGTCTTCTTGGCTGTTATTAGAAGGTTAATGAGGTATAATTTTGGAGTGGAGGGTGTGCAGGTTAGTTAGTGAGAAGCAAACAAAAATCATGCACAAGTTCAGATTCATCAGCATGGCTTTGTTCCCAGAAGCTACATTATAATTTAGGGAACTGTAGCTGGAGTAATATTGACTTAGTTACTTTGAACCTTAAAGTGAGGACTCCATCCAGGCGAAAGACTGTATTTATAAAAGAAAACAAAACCATGGAGGTTGTCACCAACACTGATACATTTTATGTGCTAAAATACAAATGCAAACATATTCTTCATTAATACCATGCACATATATTAATTTTGGAACATGGCACCACATCACAAGAACGATCACCTCAACAGATTGGATTCTCCATGCAGCCAAAAGCAAAAGCACTTTGAAATGCCTATTCAAACAATTCTTAAGCAAAGCCAACATTCTGTATCATGTTCAAAGATGCTAAATTTTAGTATACTAACAAAAGAAACAAATCTAATAAAGAATAATGCTAATAAATTATACTAATTTTCTAAAAAAGTGAGCCAAAAAATTTCACCTATCATAAAATGATGATGTTTATAATGCTCGCATATAGTGACAGCTCCAAGTTTACTGCTTTTGGTTTAAAAGAGTCAGCAAAGTAGAAAGGCCTGACTACAGAATTCAAAAGGTAAGCAGATGAACAAAAATTGAAACAATTTCCCTCTAAACTATATAAAAAATGTGCATCTGTTATACCTTTAAAAATACAGAATATAAAGAGAAAAATAACCTATCTATAATCCCACTCAAATCCACTGCCAGTACTCAGATGTACTTTTCCTTGGTGTTTGTTAGATACATTTCTATGTGCACAAACTTTTTTCTGAAAATGAGATTAACAACATTCAGTCTCATGTGCTTCTTTAATTGCCACGTAAACATTTAACAGGTCACTGAAGATTCTCTGAAACCAGAGATTTTAACTGCACCATATTCAAAAGTACTGATACACCATAATTTTACAACTCTAACAGCTCATTTAACCTGTGTCCAGTTTTTCACTTTGGGAAATAAAATGTGATTATTCTTCATACAAAAGGTCTTGAAGATACCCTATTTCTTTATGACATATTTATTCTCAAAATTTGGGGTTTGTGTGTTAAACAAAATGGACTGCTAAAAGAAAAATGGAAAAATTCAAAAGTTCCCTCTGTGCACATGTATAAAAGAGAAGAAATTAATACTCTTAATTAACACCTTTAATTACACTCTTCTAACTAAAAAGAAATAACCTTTCCAAAATTTTACCACATTAAATATCCAACTGAATTCTTTCCTCAAAACAAATACTTTGAAAAACACATTTTAAAAAACCAAAGGGATACCATATGAATAAGACGTTTTTAATGATTGGATATTGCAATCTCCCAATAACTGGATCTTGAAACTCATTAGGTATTTAGGAGTAAGGGAATATGAGAGTTTTCTTTTATGATCAATATACATTTTCACAAAATTAACTATTTAAGAAGTCTTAGATAAAAGTAAAGGTAATTTCCAAAACTTACCTAAAATGCAGTATAAACGGAATTTAATTAAATGATGCTATGAACTAAACAGCCAGTATAAATTTAACATATTTTGTCCTTATAAAAGCTCCTAAATGATTAAAAGAAATCCCTAAGGTTATCAAAATTTCTCTATTATTCCAAAATACAAAAATTTTTACCAGGACTCGAATGGACACCAACACTGACCTTAACGTTGAGGGAAGCACTGACTGGTTAGTTATACACAGAGACAGACATGCTATGCACTTGGCTGGCTTACCTTGGGGATCCGCCTTTTTGTAAGCATTTCCAGCATCCACAAAGCTGGTCGCGGAGTCATGTTTGCTCTGAAGCTGCATGTGGAGCTTGGCTGCCTGACAAAATGCATTTCCTGCAGCTGAAGAAGACACTACAATTAAACACAGAGGAACAAATCCCCCCACAGAGCAGCCCATGCTCTAAGTACTGGGCCTCCCTAGGAAAGTTATATTCCACCGAAGAAGCACTCCAATCAGAAGCAAAAATCCCTGTGGTCCAGTGCATCTTGGGCAAATATCAAAATAACCAGAATCAAGTTAGACAGCGATAAAAGCTTCTCCACCTCTGCCCCAGCAGACTTTCCAAGTGTCCCTGGGCACTAAACCACCATTCCCTGGTCTGGTCATTCAATAGCCAAGTCTTAGGCTACTCACTTTGATTCCACAAACATATAATAAACACCAACCAAGGGCTTCAAGCCACAAATGATTATCAAAGAAAGGTAAAATACTGAGCTCAAGGATTATTTGTTCACTTTTCTTAGTGTCTACTGGACTTAGCTGTCAGCGTGGAAGAAATTGCTAATAATGGCTTTATGGATAAAGTAAGTTTCCTAAAGAGCCAAAATCAGGCCCACAATTTTGAAATCCAAAAGTCTAAAAATCCAAAATTTTTTCTTCAGTTTATAGTAAAATCTGACTGAAATTTATAAGAGGTTTAATCTATTTTACCCCATTTAATATGAGAATTTACATATTTCCCTGCAGAATCACCGATGGATCTGGTTGTGGAATACTGGCCAGGTCTCCAACTGAGGACATGGCACAATGTATAACGTACATTTCTTTTTCAGAAAAGACTTTGGATCAGGGACCATTGATTCTGGAGTGCTGAAAAAGAAAGAAGAAGGAATCACTAGCAGAGGAATCACATGAACACGGAAGAAATGCTTGAAGGTAAGAAAGGGATGAAAGTAGAGGCCACTGACAAGCCTGTCCTGACTGGAGGAGGGCAGTGGAAATCAAGGCTGAAGCTGCATCAGGCCACTTCCAAGAGGGTTTAAACATCAACATGCATAAATTCCTGAGTTCAGAGAAAGCAACATGGAGGAGTGCCTCCGGAAAATGAGTCACACTGGGGAAGTCAGTACAGTAGAAATAGAGAAGAAAGAATCTGCTCTACCAGGAAAAGCATAGTTAAGAATATCACAAAGCCTTTAGATTTCTAAAAAAATTAATCATAAAGCAGTACTCACTGCTGATAAGTTTGCTATAAATTTCTTTGTGAGAAAAAAAGTCCAATTCTTTTCTTTTTTTTTTTTTTTTTGAGACAGGGTCTCACTGTCACCCAGGCTGCAGTGCAGTGGCAGGATCACAGCTCACTGCAACCTCCACTTCCTAGGATCAAGAAATCCTCCTGCCTCAGCCTCCCAAGTAGCTGGGACCACAGGCATGTGCCACCACATCTGGCTATTTTTTATTTTTTATTTTTTTTTAATTTTTGTAGAGACGGGCTCTCACTATGTTGTCCAGGCTGGTCTTGAACTTCTGGGCTCAAGCGATCCTCCAGCCTCACCCTCCCAAAGTGCTGGGATTACAGGTGTGAGCCACCACACCTGGCCATAAACATCCAATTCTGCTAAAGCTTCAGTTGCATCTCTTGTCCCAACTCCCTCTCCCCAGAGAACATGCTTAATTCTCACATGGGTTTCTGAACCTGAGGGCAAAGGGACAGTACAAACTCTGGAGCTGACCTGCTCAGGTTCAATTCTTGCTCTGTACCTCAGTTTCTGATCAAAAGAATATCCAGGCAATTTTCAAAAATATGTAACCACCAGCATGACATGGGTACTGCTATGATCTGCACGGTGGTATCCTGCCAAAATCTGTATTACTGGAGCCTGATATCCAATTAGACAGTATGAAGAGGTGGGGTCTTTGGGGAAGTGATGAAGTCATGAGAGATCCACCCTCATAAATGGGATGAGTGCCCTTATAAAAGAGGCTGAAGAGAGCTGCCTTGCCCCTTCCACCACGAGGACACAGCAAGAAGGCGCCTTTGTGGAAGCTGAGAGCAGTCCTCATCAAACAGAATCTGCTGGCACTTTGATCTTAAACTACCCAGCCTCCAGAACTCTAAACAATACATTTATTTTCTTTATAAATTACCCTGTCTAAGGTATTTTGTTATAGCAGCAGGAAGAAACCAAGGCACTGAACAATCAGAGTAGATGCCAGCCACAGGGCTAGAGCTGGAACTAAAGAAGCTCTGCTGGCCCCTGGTGAATCATGAGAGGCTACGGGGCATCCAGGAGGGGCAAATACCTGGGGTACTA
Source organism: Aotus nancymaae (assembly GCF_030222135.1). Lineage (NCBI taxonomy): Eukaryota > Metazoa > Chordata > Mammalia > Primates > Aotidae > Aotus > Aotus nancymaae. The sequence goes on along the minus strand of NW_026988412.1, from coordinate 2,441,156 downwards.
GGGGCAGCACTTAACCATAAAGTGGCAGCTCAGGAAAATATTTACTAAGTGGGAGCTTTGATGGGCTCTGCCTCAGAAGAATGTAGTAATAGCTTGGACTTTGCATGTAAAGTGCTAATAGAGGGGCCGGACTCACATTCTACACAGTGGTCACTTTCATTATTATATGCAAATCTAGCCTTAGATCATATCTGTGGTTTGGCATATCTAAATGCCATCATTTTTTTTTTATAACTTACACCCTTATTCTCCTGCTGGCATTTCATTTTTGATAACTTATCTATGTTTCTTGACCCAGAATCAGTCATGGTCCACCCTTTTCTTGCTCAATAATACCACAACACCCAGGCTCTTCTGGGCTCCTTCCATTTCTTCAGATTATAGTAAGGGCTTTAATTTTACATTTTCACATTCCCACATTCCAAAAAAAGTTGCTGGCTTACTTTTTCACTCTGAGTACTCATTCCAATCACTGATAGCAAATGCTAGCTTGGTGTATCTAAACTTGAAGTGTCTTTAAAAGAGCATAAATTAAATTAAATGGCCTCTGGGAAGCCACACAATTTAGGTTAAATTTGCTCACCTGCAAAATTGGTATAATACCTGTCATGATGATCTCTCAAAAGCTGAGTATCAAACAAATTAGATCGTTATAAAAGAACTTTAAAACTATAAAGAGATGCAATGCTGTTACAATCACCATCGATGCAGTATGGATAGAACTTCAAAGAGTCTAATATTCATTCACTCAACAAATATACTGAGTGCCTATGACTTTGCAGGTAATGATTTAGGTCCTGGAGATACAGCAGAGATAAAACAAACATCCTAGCCTTCCAAAGTTTACATTTTGTAAGAGAATCACCATATAATAAAAACATGTAAATATAAATGAATAAAACATTATGTGATTTATTTTTGCTAGATGGTGATAAGAGTGTTGGAGGAAAAAAAAAAGTGTTTCCAGGAAGGAGAAGATTGTTATTTTTTAAAAGGGTGGCCAGGGAAGACCTCACCAAGAAGATGACATGTGAAGAGGGAACTGAAGGAGGCAGGGACCCAGCAACATTCTGTTTGAGGGAAGAGTACGGAGACAGAGGGAACAGTGCACGCAAAGGCTCTGAGGTGGGAGCTGGGTGTACAAGGAAGGTGATAGTCTTTGAGGGCCACTATAGGGATGTCAGCTGTTATTTAGAATGATATGACCTTACTTGTGTTATGTTACTTCATTAACACATTTATGCCTAGTGTTCCATTACTGGAACACTAAACATGTAGGAGTTATTTATATCCTACCCTACTGCTCAAGGTCATCGCCAAGGTCTGATTTCCAAAATTCAAAAAATTACAACCTCGGGCATAAATGGAAACAAACTGGGAAAGTGCAGAAATATGGCAATGTCAGGAGGCCAGAGCATCACCCCAGGTAATGACAGGGGGTGGGGGGGTTGTACACACAAAGCCTCCTTAGTTACATACATGATCAGTGGCCTCTCTGAAGTGGAATTTTCCAAAGGTTAGAATATCTGATCACCAAATACAATAAGTCATAAGTGGTCTCCACTGGGCATGGTGGCTCACATCTGTAATCCCAGAACTTTGGGAGGACGAGGTGGGCGGATGGTCTGAGCTCAGGAGTTCGAAACCACCCTGGGCAACATGGTGAAACCCCATCTCTACTAAAATATAAAAACTTAGCTGGGCATGGTGGTGCACGCTTGTAGCTCCAGCTACTCGGGAGGCTGAGGCACGAAAATTGCTTGAGCCCAGAGGCAGAGGTTGCAGTGAGTCAAAATTGCACCACTGTACTCCAGTTTGGGTTACAGAGTGAGACTCTGTCTCAAAATAAATACATAAATAAATAAATAAGTGGTCTCTTCAGGTAAGATCACTTTCTACTTATGATTATAAGACCTGAACAAAACAAAAGATGGAATATGAAACAAACCATTTTCTCCTCCATTTAAAAAATACAATTCAGGCATAAGTATGTTTTGAAAAATAGCATATCCTTTTATACTAAAGCCTTAGCTAAAACTAAACTTCTTATTAAGATCTTTAAAGTCAGAAGAGATCTTTTAGATTCATCTAACTCAAAAGCATTTTCTCCTTTGAAATGATTTTGAAGTGTCTGCCTTGAAACAGCCCCACTTCCATTCCCACAACAGCTGTGAGCAGAATTCAACACCCACGTCCCCTGCTCTGGTCAAAGGTGGTCTCCATTTCACTATAGAAATATATCATTACTGAGCCATGAAAGATCTCTTTTGCTGAAGGAAGAGAGATGATTTCTCTGAAAGAGCCATCCCTTCTCAGACCAATGACAATAATCATCCTGTGAATTTTGTTATGCCTGGACTCACCGGGTAGAAAGCTTACTTTAAAAAATAACCATGAGTCTGCTGAGGTTGATGATTTTAAATCCATCCCCCGACCCCAACCCCCAACTCCCATAGTTCTCAGTGGAATTAAAATCAGTTATCGAACAGCAGGGAATGGTCATTCTCAACCAATGTTCAGGTAAAGAAAACCAGGCATTTCTCTTTATCTCACTAGTTTTAATGACTTTTATTCCAACTTTCATTTCTTATAGCGCTGTATTTAGTTGAGCATATTAGTAAGAAGCAAAGATTACTCTAATTCCAAGTAATTTTTAACTATTATTAGTTACCACATGCTTACTGTATTAAGAAGTGTATGGAAGCTAAGACAGACACTGTCCCTGTGACTGTACTTAAGCCAGACTTTCAAGCTTCGTTCACTCAGACACACTCCTTCAATCTCCATATGTCAGCAGCAGCCACACCAGTTATTCAGCACTGACACCTGTCTCTGGGGCCAATAGCCTTGCTCTTTAAGGTGAAAACAGTCATTTCTTCCTTCAAAGTGTTTTTAAACCATTTGCCTAAAAAACAAACAAAAATTTTGTACATACCACTCCAATTTTTAGCCATCTTGAACATATTTGCAGCTCTGGTATACATTTCACAAGCCTCTTCTATTCTTGTGTTTCCTCTGAGAAAAATTCAAAAATTAGGTTACATTTTAACAACCATCCACATCTCTAATTCTCCCTCCCTCAAATGATAAACATTTAGTACATACTTGCTATGTGCCAGACAAGCATTACAGAATCTTAACCTCTGTTTAAAGGAGATACTTTTACTATCCTTGTTTTCCAGATGAGAAAACTGGGGTGTTAAGTGGTAAAGTAACTAGACCATGGTATCACAGAAAGGATAGTTCAGAATTAAGACAAACACAGGGCCAGGAGTGGTGGTTCATGCCCGCAATCTCAGAACTTTGGGAGGCAAAGGTGGGTGGATCACCCGAGGTCAGGGGTTTGAGACCAGCCTGGCCAACATGGTGAAACCCCTTCTTCTACTACAAATACAAAAGCTAGTTGGGCGTGGTGGGATGAGCCTGTAGTCCCAGCTACTCAGGAGGCTGAGACAGGAGAATCACTTGAACCTGGGAGGCGGAGGTTGCAGTGAGCAGAGACTGCACCATTGCACTCCAGCCTGGGCAGCAAGAGTGAAACTATGACTAAAAGAAAACAAAAAAAAAGACTCAAACTCAGATATGGCTGAACACAGAACCAGAGGGCTCACAGACTAAAGATGTTACCCTGATTACATCTTTGATCAGAGTCCTTTCCATCTATTAAAGCTGGAAGTTTCATATCAGTCTGAGTAGTTAAAAGTATGTTTTTCAAAGGAGATTAAATTTTGAAGGATAAAGACATCTTTACCCTGTTATCTCCCAAGAGTTCAGCACTATGTTTATTCAGAAGCCACATCATATGAGAAAGCGGCATGCCATTCTACAGCTGTATTATGTCAACTCTGGTAAGGGCAAATAGTTCCACAGTGTGGGTCCAGCCCAGTATAGAAATGCATTTTATAACATCCTCAGAAATGCATTTTACAACACCCTGAGAGAAGGGTACCTCCACTGTTGCTTGAACATATACAGTTCTAGGAAGTTCTTCACCAAGCAGCTGATTCCACTGAGGGACAGCTTCAAGCTACTTGGAAATTTCTTCTCACATAAAAGCCAAAATCATCCTCCATAATCTTCCCAGAGTTTTCTAATTCTACTTTGCTTTTACTATGCTAAGGCCCCTCCATGAAAGACGTTTATCTATCTTGTCTATATATAATCATAAAATATCCAGTGGAAAACTGAGATGCAGTAGACTCTATACAGTACACATAACAAGGAACTCTGTGGGTTATGGACATAAGGACTCACAGACAGGAGAGGTCAAGGCTGACACTGGATGCTGGCCTGGTAAGAACACATGTACATGAAAGAGTGCACACACATGTGCCAGGAACTCCAATAAGCTCCAAGCTCCAGGAGAGGGGCTTGCAGCTCTGTGTCAACACAAATCCTACTACAGACCAGAGGCTAGGCATACAGCAAGGCTCAGGTGTGACTCAGACCTTAGGCAATAACAGTTTGGCCCTGGACTATTTCTTTAACTCCTTCACACCTCAGTTTTGGCATATGTAAACTGAATATTACGTATACCTAGGAGTTATTATGAGGCTCAAAAGAAATAATCCATATATAGCTGCCACTGCAGAGCTTCACTCAGAGTAGGTACTCAAACAGAATAGTTATCATATCTAGATCCATGTATGGAAGGCATAAACATCTTTGGAAATATTACATCATATGTTTCATAAGGAACACGTATCTGTAATAAATGCAAATCAAAACCACATACGTGATACCACGTGGCTCATGCTAGGATGGCTAGGACAGGCTACTGTCTGTCAAAAGACAGCCAATAACAAGAGTCAGGGAGGATGTGGAGAAACCTTATATATAACCAGCAGGAATATAAAGGAAAGCCACTTTGGAAAATGGGTTGGCAGTTGCCAAAAAGGTTAAATCTAAAGTTACCATATAACCCAGCAATTCCATTCCTAGGTATACACCCAAGAGAAATGAAAACACATCCCGGCGGGGCGAGGAGGCTCACGCCTATCACCCTAGCACTTTGGGAGGCCGAGGCAGGTGGATCACCTGAAGTCAGGAGTCTGAGACCAGCCTGGACAACATAGCAAAACCCCACCCCCACTAAAAATACAAAATTAGCCAGGCATGGTGGTGCATGCCTGTAGTCCCAGTGGTTCCAGCTACTTGGGGTGGGGGGACTGAGGTTGCAGTAATCCGAGATCACACCAGTGCACTCCAGTCCTCTAGCCTAGGCGACAGAGTGAGACTTCGTCTCAAAAAAAAAAAAAAAGAAAAAAGAAAAAGAAAAAGAAAAGAAAACATATCTCCACACAAAAACTTGTATACAAATGTTCACAAAAGTAGTAATCATAATAGCTAAAAAGTGGGCCAGACGCAGTGGCTCACGCCTGTAATCCCAATACTTTGAGGGCAGGAGTTCGAGATCAGCCTGGCCAACTTGGCAAAATCCCATCTCTACTAAAAACACAAAAATTAGCTGGGCATGGTGGCAGGCACCTGTAATCCCAGCTACTTGGGAGGCTGAGGCAGGAGAATCACTTTAACCCAGGAGGCGGAGGTTGCAGTGAGCCGAGATAGTGCCACTGCACTCCAGCCTGAGCGACAGAGCAAGACTGTCTCAAAAAAAAAAAAAAAAAAAAGCTAAAGAGTACAAACAACCCAAAAGTCCATCGACTGGTTAACACAATAATAAATAAAATGTGGTATACACATACAATGGAATATTAATGGACAATAAAAAAAAATGAAGTAGCAATACTTGCTACACTATGGCTGAGAAGCCACAATGAGATACCGTTTATATGACAGGTCTACAGTAGGCAAATTTTTAGAGACAGAAAACAGGTTAGTGGTTGATAGTGCTATGGTTTGAATGTGTTTGTCCCCTCCAAAACTGAGTTATAATTTAATCCCCAATGCAACAGTGTTGGGAGGTAGGACCTACTGGCAGGTGTTTAGGTCATGAGTGCTCGGCTCTCATGAATTTACTAAGGCCGCTAATAAAAGAGCTTGGGAAAGGGACTTCCATTCTCTCTGATTCTCTCTTCTACCATGGGAAGACAAGGCAAGAAGACCCTCACCAGATACCAGACACTGGTGCTTTGATCTTAGACTTTCCAGCCTCCAAAACTGTGAGAAATACATTTCTGTTCTTTATAAATTACCCAGGCCAAGGTATTGTGTTACAGCACCACAAAGCAGGCAAAGACATTTAGAGGTGGGAGTGTTGGGGAAAAATGTGGAGGTGAGGGAAAATGACAGCTAAATGGTACAGGGTTTCTTTTTGGGTTGATGAAGATGTTCTAAAACTGCTGTGGTTGCATAGCCCTGTGAATATGCTAAAAACCTCTGAATTGTATATTTTAAATGGGTGAATTGTATGGTATGTGTATTAAATCTCAATAAAGCTTCCTCCCCAACACATGCATACAAAAATCAAAAAACAAACAAAAACCTTTGGGGACTATGTTACACAGTGAAAGATGGAAATGGCAACAAGCCATACCAAAAATGAAGCGTCAGAATAAACTAAAGCTTTCTCTCACACCTTCATGTCTCTTTCTCTCCACTTCAAATCTACACATTAAAAAAAAATAGCTAATAACTTTCCTAAATGGAAAATTCCTGACATGAAAACGTTCTCAACCTTAGCCATACCTCCCCTGAAACAAAGTCTTGCTACTTTCTGTGTCTTGTTTTTCTATAGAGTACTGGGAATCTTGAACTGTAATTATAGTGCACTCACTCTTATTAAAGGTTTCTAAATAAAACTAGCTTAATTAAAATGTACGTTATCCACTCATTTTCAGAGACAGAGCTAGAATTAACAGAGCTCCTACATTATTCTAGGTTTTATGCTAGATATTTCCATATATGTTATTACAACCATGAAAGACACTATCTCCATTTTACAGAATAGAAAATGGTATCTAGAGGTCAATAGCTTATCCAAGGCTACCCAGCCAAGGTCAGTAGTGTACCCAATACTTGACTTCAAGTTCAGTGATCTTTGAACCTTGCTAAACTATAAGAGTCTCATCTCTCCTGAAATAGAATCTCCAGAGGTAGTCTCACTTTAAAAATTTACTAGTCATAAACCGACCATAACCTTAAAACTTCATGAAAAAAATGTACTTTTGAAAGTATCCCGGATGCTTATTTTATATGAAAGTTAATTTTTATAAATTTTATGAACAACTTTTCAGAATTTGCATTCAAAGTAACTCAACTGTTATCCAGAGGTCACGCAGTGAAGCAGAAGATCCTTGGAAACAATATTCTGTGAGGAATCGATATTACACAGCGACCTAAGTACATGGCACTCAGTTGATATTAAGAAGCTAAACTGAATTAAATTAAAAACTATTTTTTTTTTATTACAGGATTCTGATTTGGAAGAAGAAAACACTTTCCTCACCATGAAAGAAACACTGCCCAGCTAGCACAAAAACCATTGCCACCTGGCTGCCCCAGCTGAACCACCTACCCTGCATTTCAGAGGCAAGGCAGGCTCTCTTCTTCTTGACCATATTTATTCAGGAAATCTTTACTGAGATCCATATATGCCAGAAAACACTAAGGAAAGAAACTTCTCGCCCACAAAGAGGTCATAACATTGAAGAAAGAATACAAAGCTTCATGGCTAGAAGGGTCTGAGAAAAAGCCTATCCACTCCCCATGTTCCCCTGAAGAAACATGGTCAAAGCCACAAATGTCCCACCAGGAGCCAGTGAACAGCAAAGCCGTGAAAACCAATTCATCTTCAAATAACTAAAATCTTGATTTTCCCCCATCCTGAATAATAACTATTTCAGAGCACTGTAAAACTCTGACAACTATAGTCTGTACTATTTTAAAACTGTGGGTGGGAGGAGGGAGACATCGTAGAATTGTAAGAACTAATGACACAGACATCCTGAGATGTATCTGAAAGAAAAAGGTGACAACTCCTGAGGTAGAAATAAAGTTGCCTCTAAAATCACAAGCTATTAGGGTAGAAATATCACAAAAAGTAACAATGACAATACTATAAAGACAAGGACATAGATTCAGAGGCAAAATTCAGCTCTAACATCAGGATGCCACGAAAGGGTGTGTCAATTTCCCACCTCAAAAAAACTGAAAAGGGACTTGCCCAGGAGGCTAAGGGGAACCCAACTAAGCAGGGTAGCTCCCTCTTCTCATTATTTACCAGCAGTATGTCCTTTCCCACTAGACTAATGCTCTGGGGAGAGGAAGCAGCACAGAGCCTGGCACACAGGCCACACACTGCTTAGTGTCTGGATGGAAAAAATTGTCCACATTAATTTTTTAAGGTTTCTCAGGTATCCCTCAAAATAATAAGCAAATGTAGAAAGTATCCAGAAGAGAGAAAAATTCAAAATCTGTCTAAAAGTGCCTCTGCCATACAGAACTACTGTGTGATATTACAGGCTCTATAAACAATCTATTTCCACCTGATGCTTCACTTCTGGAATCTTCATCGATTCTAAAAACTTGGAGCTTTCCTAGATAAACTTAACCCTTCCAAGATTACTTCATTTCAGGGCTTAATAAATTTTAAAACAGTACAAATCTTTTATGTGATGCAGAAGTAGAGATTTCTTCAGTGGGGGAGACACAGAGACCGCAGGAAGACACAAAACCACTAGAAGAGAGATTTTTGCATGTTCTCAACACAGACATGATAAATGCAAGATGTGATGAGTAGGCTAACTAACCTTATTTGGTCATTATACAACATAGACATACATAAAAAAATCAAATTGTACCCATCAATATGTGCAATACAATGTGTCAATTTTCTAATAACTTTTCACTTCACTTCTGTTTAATTAAGGACAAAAATCATACCTTCTCACACAGAAAATAATCAGAGACATTTAAGAACTGTTACCAAAGTATATGTATTTAAGCACAATTTCCTGAAATAAAGCTTATGAGAACAATTATACCAAAGGACGCTAGTTAGACTTTATTTTGACAATAGTTTTCTAATGCCTCAACTTTATATGGGAGGAGCCATCTTTATAGAGAAGAAATAGGTATAAACTGGACCTATTAATAAAACAAAAGAAAGGTATTTCAATACTTAGAAAGATAATGGTAACTGCTAGATTAATTCAGAAATGACTGTTACACACAACTTGATTTGCCAAGAGCAGTTTTTAAATTGAATTTCAATCTTTATGTAATTCAATCTTTAGGCTGAATTTCCGTCTTTAGAAAATACTGATGAGATAAGTGATTCCCAAAGATGATGGTAGCTGCTTAAAGATAAATTTATCCACATATCCTCCAAAAACCTTACAGATCAAGAAAGAGCAAACACAACCACTCATAATCCATGCCCATAGCAAAAGAAGGCATAATTCAGCAGTCCTCCATTAAATATATTTGGGTAAATAAAAAATCCAAAACTAGCAGAGGCAGCAACACTGCCTCTGCTGCAAGTCAGAAGGGAGTCTGTGGACAGGAGAGGGGAGTTTAACCTGGAAATGGCTGTCCAGGGAAGAACACTCAGCAAGGAAGTATCCTACCAGGGTGGGCAAACACCCCAGACCAGGTGGAAGACCTGGCAGGTTAGAGCACTGCAGCTGAGAACTGAATGGAGGGGCTTTGCCAGAGGTGGCAATTTCCAGAAGACACTGCTTCTGGGAGAAGGCAACTTAGAAGGTAGGAGGCTTCTATGGCGGCTTGGCAGTGAAGGGAAAGAAGGTAAGTGATGGAAATAAATTCTTGAAACAAGAGTATCACAGAATTAGAAGTCACACCAACCCTCTACATACCCCTCCACAGCACCATTCATTAAAGAAACCGCATTTAACTGTACCTACACAAGACAGCATTTAAACTAAGAAACCTGTGAGGTCACACAAACCTCTCATCTCCTGTCACAGAAACATATGGTATTGTGTGTCCAAGAAACTCTGACTCCCTACACTAAACAGAAAGGAGAAAGAGCATCCATATGAAGCTACTATATAAGAAAGAAGATCTTAAGTGAATTAATGCAGGAATAGAAAACAAATACCCCATGTTTTCACTTATAAGTGGCAGCTAAACACTGGATACGCATGGGCATAAAGACGGAAACAGTAGGCACAGGGACTCTGGAAGGGGGTTGGGGGAAACGGTTGAAAAACTACTGGGTACTATGCTCAACACTTGGGTGACAGGATCATTTGGACCCTAAACCTCAGTATCACACAACATACCCAGTTAACAAACCTGCACATGTACCCCCGAATCTAAAATAAAAGTTGAAATAAAAAGAAACAAATAAATATTAAAATAAAAATGAATCATCCTAAAAAACAAAAAATACATTTTAAAAAAAAAACAAGAATTAAAATATGTTCCCTAAAACAATCACAAGGCAGAGGAAAACAATCCCATATGACTGAAATAAAATTAAACCGATACGAAAGTACACCATAAGCTAGAAATTTAAAAACTCATCACAGAAATACACACACAAAAAAGATGATGAACTCTTGTTTCAAATTCTAGAAGAACAGAAATAAAAAGACAAACTGATCTCAGAAGTAAAACCTTTGTTACAGCATAACTAAGGGGAGAGCAAATTCTACTGACAATAAGGAAAACTATGAAAACAGTCAAGAGAAAAGGAAAGGGATCTAAGTAAAAGTGATAGAGGATGGGCAAAGAGCCAATATCCATGTAATTAGAGTCCATGAAGAAGGGAGGAAAAAAAAAAAACATTTTCAGAATATCAAAAAATTTTCTGGAAACAAAAGGCATGAATCAAATACTGAACAGGTCTATATATACTTGGAAAACTAACCCAGAATAGTCTACTATGAAACATATCGTAGTAAGATGACTAGATTCTATAAATAAAGAACATTTCTGGGCTTCCACATAAAAAGGCAAAGTTATTTACAAAACTAAGAAAATCATGCTAAGACTTCAACAGCAATATACAGAGCAAAGTAACAGTGGAACAATGCTTTACCAAAAACTCAAGGGGGAAGAAAGTGTGAGCCAAGGATTATAAAACCATGCCAACCGTCAAGCACCCCCAATGTAAGCCACGACCCAAAGGATAACTAAGAGATGACTAGGAAACACAGCTGAAATGACTGATGGTGTTGTACTGTAGGTCTACAACAAAATGTAGGGACAAGTGTAGAAAGGTAATAGGGAAACATTTCTGTGTCTGACAAAGTACAGGCTTTTTAAAAAAACAGGCACATTAGAGAAAAAGAGATGTAGAACATGCCCACTGAGAAGCACATAGGTAATAGGAGTTTTCCAGAGTGAACAAAATAATAGGCACCTAAATAAAGAAAAGAAGCTAAGGAGATTTAAAAATATTTATAGCATAAAAGTAACCAGTAGAACAAAATTACAAACCTTCCTAAATAAAAAGAGAAAAGAGATGACATGAAGACAAAAAGCAATGAAAATATAATAAATATAGTCGTGAATTTTACGTATGACAGTTTTTATGAATGAATTTTATGTATGACACAATATGACAGTTAAGAATCAATCATACACAAGTCATTTTCAGATCTGCTCACAAAACAAAACCCAACTTTATGCTCCATATAAGAAACACAACTAAAATATCTATTCTGAAAGGCTTAAAATAGATAGTCAAAAGTATACAAAACAAATCAAGCAGCTCTTGTTAGAGCTGTCACAACAGCAAATAACCCTGACATCTCCCAAAGGCTTATCTCGCTCTCTTGACTTGTTACTGCAGGTTGGCTGTGACTGCTGGTTTTTTCTCCATGTGTCATTATTCTCTACTGTGGAATACAGCATTTATCTGGTATATATACTCTTCTTAATTTCTTAAAGGGAAAAAGCCATGGCAGAAGTGCAGGGTGGCCCCTGCATCCCTTCAACTCATACTTCATCAGTCAAAGTCAGTCACATGGCCACGACTGGCAGCACAAGGCACACAGCAACAGACAGCATGTATGATCCTCTTACATAATACAATCCTAAGGAATGCAAATACAAGCAATAAGAAAACAGAGATTGCTACCTTGCAATCAGACAAAGCAGAATTTGGGCTTAAAGGCCTTAAATGAGATAAAGAAGTTCACTTCATAATCCTAAAATCTTAATTCACAATCAAGTAATACTAGTTGTGAAAATCTATGTACCAAAAACACAGTAGCCCCTTTTATAAAGAAGAAATTGGAAAAGTTAAAAAAAAAAAAACACTTATAAGAAAGCAGATATTAATATGCCCCTCTAAGTTCCAAAGCAGATCAAGTGAACAAAAAAATATAGACATGAAAGATATAGACAATATAATCAATAACTAGATATGAGGGATCCCTATCAAAATTTGATAAGAGAATATCCACCTTCTAAAGTGTACATGGGAAAGGATGTGGTGGCTCACACCTGTAATTCCAGCACTTTGGGAGGCCAAGGCAAGCGAATCATTTGAGGTCAGGAGTTTGAGACCATCCTGGTCAACATGATAAAACCCTGTCTCTACTAAAAATACAAAAATTAACCAATATTTACCACGTGGCTACTGCATGCCTCGGGCTGGGTGAGGGGTTAGCCACAGCAACAAAACAGGCAGACTTCCAAGGAGCCACACATGACCACTGGCCCTCCCTCTCTCTCCTTACATTCTTACAAGAATGTAAGAATATGTGGAGAAAACTGAAAGAATGCAACAAGAAAAAGGCCAGTCTTGTAACAGCTTATCATTTGATACCAAGATATAACAACCTAAAATCAGAAAACTAAACAATTAACAACCGTGAAAAGTAGATTCTGTCCCTCTGTCCTCTGAAAACTAAAAAAAACAAGTTCTGAGTATGATTTTCTTGACTAAGGTCACCAAACTAGTAAATGAGAGAATTCAAGCCTCCACCTGGTCTTCCAATGCATAATAATATAATTATATTTCTTATGTATATTATATAATTTATAAAAATTTTCAAATTCATAATCTATTTCGTATGAGAAAGATACACAAATACACGTATATATCTCTTACACTGTATCACCTGTCTCTATAAGTAAACCTGAACCTAATGATTTTTTAAGAAGTTCGAGCTGCATTTGAACAATTGTAACTGAGGAAAACCTAAATGCTTCACCTATGTTATCACATGGCTCAACTACATTTTGGTAAAACTTAGAAGCAATCTTTCTTGAAATAAAAACCAGTGAAGAATGCTGATAATTTACAATCTGCAATGCTTAAGAAATATTCCCAATTTTCACAAAGAGCTAATAAATTATAGATTCATAAATATTTCAAGATAACCCGATGGGGCCCTTCATTAAATTTACATTGACATTGCCAGATTTATAGCTTTTGTGTAAACTCTGAGACTAAAGAACACTGAAAGGCAAAGGAAGACAGCATTAACCATAAAGAACATTTTTCCACTGTCATTCATTTTTTTGTTTTTGAGACAGAGTCTTGCTCAGTGGCCCAGGTTGGAGCACAGTGGCACAATCTCGGCTCACTGCAACCTCCTCCCGGGTTCAAGTGATTCTCCTGCCTCAGCCTCCCAAGTAGCTGGGATTACAGGCGTCTGACACCACGCCAGGCATTTTTGTATTTTTAATAGAGATGGGGTTTCACCATGTTTATCAGGCTAGCCCAAACTCCTGACCTCAAGTGATCCACCCGCCTCAGCCTCCCAAAGTGCTGGGATTACAGGTATGAGCAACTGCACACGTCCTCCACTGTCATATTTAAGCACTTTCTTCTGTGCACATTGTGCAGGTTATTCCCAATTGAGTCTCCTAGCAACGAGATGGAGGGGAGAGTATTATAAGAGGCTTTCCCAATTCAAAACACTCTTACTGTCAGACTCAGGCCGATTTAAAATCATACTAGCAGTTCATTAACATTCTAAGTTGGAATTTGAAATTAACTACAAAATTCCATTGCTCATCCCTGGCAACAAACTAAAGGACAATACAACTACATTGTATTGGAAGTAGTCTTACTACATGTACTATACTACAAACTGGAGAAAAAGGTTTAATTCCACAACTACAAAAGCACATCACTGTTTAACTGGAAAGTAAGCAGAAACACAAACTACCACAACAGTGATGTCCTGCGACATTTGCATCCCTTGTCAGCTCTTTTCCTGGGGAGGAAGGTTGGGGGTTGGGAAGGAATACTGATACCTTACTTATCAAGCAGATAAGGCAGAGGATTTGTGCCTTACACGGAGAAGAAATATTTGACTAGCACGTTCTCATAAATATATATGCACATTTTCATCTAATTTTACTGAAAGCAACAACAAAAAAAAAAGCTATAGAATACTACTAAGAACACAGTATTGCCACAAAACCAGTGTGAGTGGTAAACACTAGAGAACTCATGATAGGCTTTAATCTGCAGAAAGAACATTCATAATGTCTGTGATGTGAAATATCTGCAGTATGCCAAGCACCTTTTAATGACTGCCACAACCTCAAAACAATATTGCTTGTCCTCTTTAAAGCACTAGCTAGTCAGCTCTTAAATACATGAGCTCTGATGATAATCAAGTCAGTATGTGTGTTTTATTAATTTTGTGTTATGTTAATTCAGGAGTCTGACTTAATTCAGGAGATGGGTTGCCCTGTGTTTAAATAAAAGATTACAGGTAGACCTTTAGGAATGAAAATGGGGACATTCTATAACTAACAAGGCAGGGGCAGGGTGAAGTAACATGTATTCCAGTCTAGAAAGGTGATCATAGCTGCTATCTATAAGGTAGGATTCCAAACATCTAAAAGTGATACAGAATCTTAATTTTCCTACTGTCACAGAGATACTACATCTGTTTTATGGCTTCAATAATTATATATTACTAAACTCAAACTCTATTCTTCTTCCCGAAGAAGCTTTCGTGGAGCAAGTATTACTGGAAATAATCTTCAAAGTACAAATCACATTTGCATGGTACATGAATGATTAAAGCTCTTTCACATATTTTATTTCATTAAAAAGATCAATGATGGAGTCTGAAAAGTCTTTTGGCTCTGAAATTCTGGAAAAGTCATCTGTCTAGCCTACTACTTCTTTGATAAATAACTGGAGTTGACAATTTTGATGAATATGCTAATTAACATTTCATAGTCACTGTCTCCAACATCCACGGTTCTAAATGTTTTACAAACATAAACTCACTGAACCCCCATAAATTTTGAGATATATTATTATTGCCTCCATTTTTTTTTATACACTAGAAACTGAAGCACAGAGAGGCTAAGTAACTTGCTGTAGGTCCCAAAGCTAGATAATAGATTGACCTGTTGTACCCAGGTAAGAAGATGCACTAACTTTTGTGTAAACTGAGTGTGAATGGTGACGATGGGTCATCCTATATGTCCTGTCGAAAACACAGGTAGCAACAGTTAAAAGGGAGATATTTCTTTAAAAACAAAGGCTTTTCAAAATCCTTTAAGGATTATAAGCTCAAGATCCGGCCTAGTTTCCTAAAAACATTGAAAATCTCTTTCCCAAAAGGAGTGTTCTTCAGAGACAAGCACCAAGTGCTGTCATGCTTTTTCCTCTGCCAGTTACAGACTCCCAGGGAAGCACTTCCTGAGTTGAAATACGTTGTAACATTAAAATAACCTCCTGGCATGAGGTACTATGACATCAAATTTTATCAGACTGGTGTGGCGCTAGACTAGACGGTAGTCATAACTTTTAAATGTGAAACAAAACATAATTCATACCTATGTCTCCTACACATCACATGAGAAATTTAAAAACCAGCTATGATAAATGTCCTCTGAGAAGTTCTTGAGAACAGGGATCCTTATCTTCATGCATCTTTGCAGCCCTTTATACATTACTGCAGTTATGCGGACTGCATGAAACTTGTCCTTAAGCATGTCCTAAAGATGTATCAATAGTGGTAAAGTATTATAATTTATAACCAAAAGAATAAGGTTGGCAAAACAAGCTAAGAGCCCATTATGTGTGTCTTCTGAAATAAGAGTCTGAACTGAAGGTGTACAGAAATAAAATAGTGTCTAATCATGCAATGGGTTAAGTATCTGCTCCTGGTAACAGCAAAGGATCTTTCATTTTCAAAAGTAAAAAACGAAACAGGCACACACGAAATTTCTGCCTTTCTCTTCCTAAACAGCTGAATCATTCACATATTCAACAGCCCAGAATTCTTTCGGGCTGTCAGTGCGGGCTCTGCTTTTTGAGAGGCTGGAATTTAAAATCCTCCTTAGGAGAGCACGGAAGAATTACAGGAAATTAACGGGATTCCCAAAGGGCGCTGACTGAAACCGGAGCTGCGTTACGGTTAATCAAACAAGAGGCCCTGGTTATCAATCAATCTCTGGCAAAGGAAAAATACTATGCTAAGAAAATGTATTCGTTTATTATTCAAGTATTTACTAAAGGTGTACTCGGCGCAAGGCCCCTGGTGGGAGGCCAACAAGCACACCAGCTCTGGAACTGGGCGCCAGCCCGCCCCGCTCCGGGGACGCCCCCAGATGCGCGTGCCTAGCGGCAGGGCGCGGTCCCCGTACGGACCCCTCCGGCTCCTCCCTGGCGCGCCTCACCCGGACCGTTCTCCGGAGCGATGCGGGCTTCAACGTGGCGAAATGCACCAATCCGACTCGCCACACACGGAGAAGGGGGCCCCACGCGCGCCCCGGGCAGCCGCGCCCGCGGGGCTCAGGGCGACGCTGACCTGCGAGGTCATGGGACCTCCGCACCAACTCGGGCCAAGGCGAGGGGGGATCCAGGGTCTACAAAGGGCTCGTGGCGCTGACAGCTCCCCAGGGTGTTCTAAGGGCTTCATGGGGCGCTTGGGGGGCTCTGGGGGTCCTAGGAATTCTCTGAAAGGCGCGTGGGGCTGAGGGTCCTCCTGAGACTCTGGGGATCCCAAGGGGGCGTGTTAGATCTGGAGGGCGCCTAGGCGCTGAGGAACCCTGGGGAGTTCTGCCCGCCCTAGAGGGTCTCTAAAGTGCGCGTGGGGTCTGAGCGCCCCTGGGAGGATGCGGGGTTTCCAGGGACCCTGAGGGGGCCCTGTGGGGGTCTCTGGAGGGTGCGTGCGACTGCGGGTCCCTGGGCGTCCTAGGGGTTCCAGGGGGCGCTGGGGGGCCCTATAGGATTTCTAGAGGGCGCCTGCAGGCTGAGGGCCCCTAGGCGTGGTCTGAGGGCGCCAGAAGCTGCGTGGAGAACTCGGGGAGTCAGCCTGAAGGAGAGGGGGCCAAGTACGGAGACCCCTAGGGCACGCACGGTCTGGCGCTCACCCAAACAGCCCTCGGAGGAAGGAGTGGGAGGCCTTGACTCGCTTCTCGGCCTCCGCCATCAGCTGTACCGCCTCACGCTCCTTCCCCGCGTTGTCCATGTCGCCCGCAGCAGCCGCCACAACCCCCTCAGCCGGCTTGTTACGCGCCCGGGGCGCCTCAGCCCACCTTCTGGCGGCCGCAGGGGCGCAGGCGCAGGAGCGACGCGCGAGTCCTGTCGGGAGTTGTAGTCGGGACCTGTCATGGCGGCAGGGATGCGCAAGCCGCCTACTACAGTTCCCAGGACGCCGCGGGGCGGGAAGTCTGTGAGCCGAGCTAGCACACCGCCGGCTCCTGGGGCTTCGGCGCAGGGGGCGTGAGCCGCCAGAGGTGTCCTGGGCGAAGGTGAACTTTAATCTTTTATATATGCGGAAATGGAAAATGATCGGTGGCCTCAAGTAAAGACCACCTAATCAGTAAGACTCACATGGCAATGGTATGAATGAAGGAACAGGGGATAACAGATTGGGTGGAACCCACACCCTACAGGCAAGTTCTGCAAAAGAGAATCGGGTGTAGCCACCGAAAGCCTCACTTGCTTGATACCGCCCACCAGAAAACGAGCAACAGCTGGCAATAAGAGCCATTTTTATCTCCAAGAGCAAGACGTCCCCAATATAAGTTCAGTTATTTTTGAATCTCCCCAAACTGCAACTTTATGTTGGTCCTCTCTTCCTTAGTTATAAATGAGTTGCACATATGCAATATATGCATAATCCACTCTTTTTATTAATTGAATTATTTTCAATGGATGTGAGCCATTGAACTCTTATCCTTTACATAATGCTGGCCATAGTGGATGGATCTCCAGGGACAAAATTTTTGCCTGCCAGGAAGACTTCTAATCTCCTAGGAGAAGAATCCATAGATAGATGGAATCCTGTGCCAGAGACTTTCAGGCCTATCCCAGAGGGAGTTATTTTTGAATACAATGTCTAGACCATTCAGACTTGGCAGTGCTAAGGCAGAGATGCTGAAGCTAATAAGAAAATCACTGCCAAGTGAGATTTATGACAGTTTCAAACTATTAATAAATACACTGTGGGCACTGGAAAGCAAAATTTTTAAAAGTGAAGCCTGTCTGTAGAGAGCAAAGGCAAGAGGGGCCAAACTTTTAGAAAGAAAGTTTACTAAAGCACATGTCGAGTTCATACATTGCAGGTCTCTGTAGAGAGAAATCTCAGCTCTTCATGAAGTTTATTTGCGATTACTACATGCATTATTCTAACTTTGAAAAGTTGATCTGTGCACTTTTGAAGAAAGAAAGAGGCAGGAAATTGGAGGTGACCGTAAATGCAGGAGAGACCAGAGAAAAACTGTAAAAAGTGAACATAAGCATTTGGAAAGCAGAGCAGTCTATGGGGGATTTAATGGAGTGAGGCTAAATCAAAAACTCCTAAGTAAATCAGTGTGCTGATTAAATCAGTTCCCAATCGTGGTTCAATGCAGAAGCTCTAATGGATATTTAAGAAATACCGATTGCTAGACCACTACTGGGTTTTGGTATCAAGATCTCTAGCAGCTGGGATCTAGAAAATGTACATTTTGAAAAGAACCCTCCACCCCTATTCTAAAGCACACAGTTCTACATTCTCAAATTTGCTGAAAGTCAGTTGAAAAGGAGCTGAAATGGACTGCCTCCTCAAAACTAGTACTTGCAATTAAGAGTGACATTTTTGGTGGTTTCTGGTAATTTCCTTCATTCTCTTTTTTTGTCCCAGGAAATTTGTGGGCACTCCCACCATTCCGGCAGTCCACACCAAAGAGGGAGAAAATGTTCAAACCTTAATTATTGTGTAGAGCAAGTGTTTTCTTCTCCCAGAGACTGGGAGAGGAAAGGAGGCAGGGCAGAGAGACGAACCTCACAGAATAAGGCCTGACTAGAGGGACAGATGAGGAATCCTTGAAACGAGGGAAAAGAAAAGGAGAAGCAACCCTGGTGTGGATCAGAAAAGGAGGAACCATCGTAGAGAAGAGCCGAAGGACCCACTGCCCACACCTGCACTGTCCGGGATGGGGCCGCTAACCACTGGTGGCCATTTACATTCAAATTAAATCATATTAAATAAAATGTAAAATTCCATTTCTTGGCTACACTAGCCACATTTCAAGTGCCCAATAGCCACACATAGCCAGTGGCTACTGAAAGAGTTGAAAATACACTACCTTGTGGATTGACTAAGACACCTGAGGGGCCAGCGAGGTAGCTCACACCTGTAATCCCAGCACTTTGGGAGGCTGAGGTGGGTGGATCACTTGAGGTGTGGAGTTCAAGACCAGCCTGGTCAACATAGTGAAACCCCATCTCTACTAAAAATCCAAAAATTAGCTGGGTGTGGTGGTGCATGCCTGTAATCCCAGCTACTCAGGAGGCTGAGGCAGGAGAATCACTTAAACCTGGGAGGTGGAATGAAAGTTGCAGTGAGCCGAGATCATGCCATTACACTCCAGCGTGGGCAACGGAGTGAATGAGACTCCATCTCAAAAAAAAAAAAAGTTAGACACCTGAAAAATGGGCAGTGCAAGAAGATCACTTTGACCTTTTCTTTTTTACCTACAGAATACACGCTGGACACTTCGGCCTCTTGTTTCTTAAAAGCAAGAGATGAAATTCCCATATGAAAGATGTCCTTCCTATACTAGAAATAAAGCAACATTCTTATCACCAAAGACAGGAAATTGAGGCCAAGAGAATTCGGTAAAAACAACCCTGTTAAACTAACCCTTATCTTCCTAGTCATTTCTCTATCCAATTAACTACCCTAGCCCAAGCCCCTCTGCCTCATCGCATTTTCAGTTTACCATTCTTTGTCCAATTCAATAAAAAGTAACACACTCTAACTGCTTCTTTGGGTCTTTATTTCCTTATGAGAACTCCCATGCCATGTAAAACTTTTATCAAATACATCTGTGTCCTTTTTTGCTATTTGTCTTGTATCAGTTTAATTCTCAGACTCCACCAGGAGCCTAGGTAGATGGAACATAGGATGCCCCCTACACTAACATACTGGACTGTGCAGACAGAGAACATTTTAATCTTTGCACAAGTCCTAGTGGACGGCACTAGCCTCTATGTGCCTTGCTTTTCAGCAGCTCTGGACACGTGTAAGAAAAGAGAAAAAAGGCTTTAGGGAATTTCTGAGAAGGCAGAGCAAGAAAGGACCCTGTAGCCTGAACAAGGCAGAGCCAACAGTACTGCTGGCTTTTCCCTGTGAGCAGATGGAGGTGGACACCTGGATGCTCAGAATGAATCAACACACACCCCGAAAGATGGTCTATCAAGACAGGGCTGAAGCTACTTGAGAACCCCAATTCTGGCCAGGTGCGGTGGCTCACACCTGTAATCCCAACACTTGGGGAGGCTGAGGCGAGTGGATCACCTGAGGTTGGAAGTTCAAGACCAGCCTGACCAACATGGAGGAAACCCTGTTTCTGCTGAAAATACAAAATTAGCCAGGCGTCATTGCGGGCTCCTGTAATCCCAGCTACTCAGGAGACTGAGGTGGGAGAGTCTCGAACTCCAGAGGTGGAGGTTGCAGTGAGCCAAGATGGTGCCATTGCACTCCAGCCTGGGCAACAAGAGCAAAACTTGGTCTCAAAAAAAAAAAAAAAGAAGAAAAAGAAAAAGAAAAGAGAACTCTGACTCTAAGAAAGCCAGAGTCAGAAAACAACAGAATTGATATGGGAAGAGGGTGTAGCCATCTGCATGTGTTCACAGAAGGGGAGCAAGCACCAGGCAAAGATCCAGTATGGAAAGTTACAGGGCATGACTGCTGGTTCACTGAAGCAAAGCAAGAAGGCTCACCCACATTAAAGGGGGGGGAAATTAGATGCCATCTCCTGATGGGAAGGCCACTGAGGATTTGCAGATGTTTGCAAACCACAACAGTTAGGTCAGAGGGAGTCCGTGTTTAGCCTGGTCTACTCTGATTGCACTGACAAAGCTGGGAAGCTGGAGCCCCCAGGCTGGGGTTAGGGGACAGCCCTCACCTCACATGGCCCTGCTGTCCCAAGGGTCCCTGCCCAGGTCTGCAGTGGCCTCCTCTAATGACATCTCAGATTTGGTTCTTCCTGAAATGCTAAGCATGGCTCAGTCATCGAACAAGGTCAAACCACCTAAAGCAGAGTGTTGTGCTTCAGAAGGCAGGGAAGGAAGAAGTCCATTTGCGGAGGCTCTTCACCCCAAATCGTTAAAGGAATGCATTAATGAAAATAAATCCTCCATCTGTGCATGAGGTTGTACAATTCTAAAGATAGAATTTAATTGTTCTATTTACAGTAATTCTTTTCATTTTTCTCATAGACTAACAAAACCCAAGAACATTTGAATGGCACATTTCAGAGAAATAATTAAATAGCTGTCTTTTATTAATCTTTAAAAAGTTTTTCGAAACAACATCAGTTTATGTGTTTGTGTGTAGGTGTATGGGGCGACATTTCACACAATGTCAAAATTGTTACAAGTTGCCCCAAATCTAACTTTGTTAATCTTACTTAACATTTCCTTAAAAAATTACTCTATAAAATTCAGACCAAAAAGTTAGAAAATGTAAAATTAAATATACACAAATATCTGTTAGGGTAAACAAAAAAAAAACGGTAAATTAAGTTAAAATAAATTCTTATGAGAAAATTCTTATTGTCATTAGTAAGTGTTCTTCTTCTTCTTCCTTTTTTTTCTTTACTTTTTTCTTTTTTGAGGCACGGTCTCACTCTGTTGCCCAAGCTGAAGTGTGCAATCACAGTTCACTGCAGCCTAAATCTCCCAGGCCTAAGTGGTCCTCCCACCTCAGCCTCCTGAGTGGCTGGGACTACAGGCATGTACCATCACACCCAGCTATTTTTTTTTTAACTTTTATTTTGAATAGAGACAAGATTGCGGCGTTGCTCAGGCTGGTCCCAAACTCCTGAGCTCAAGCAATCTTTCAATCTCAGCCTCTCAAAGTGCTGGCGTTATGGGCATGAGCCACTGTGCCCTACCAAATATTATTATTTTTATTAGTTGATATGAAAGTCTACAAACAAATTTTGAAATTAACTTGATGACTTTATTAATGGCAAATGGGCATAAGATCATATTGACAAGTTTTATTTATATTATATATTCTAGGACCTTTCTTATCTATGCTTAATATAAGTTATTGTTGTGAGCCTGACACAATTGCTTAAGGAGAAAAATGGTTTATTTCCCACATAATCTTTGAATTCCTAGAAGAAATTTTAGGAAAAAAAAAGATGCTCATAATCCTACCTACCCAATGAAACATTTATAATTTTTTATACATATGTATTCCTATCTCATTTTTATCCAAATAACTTATATACACATGTATTATTAGGATATATGTTTGTAGTTTGTATTTTTTGTTTGTTTATAAAACATGTATTTTCTCTGTTGTAATAAGTGTTTGTAATTAATTGTTAATGGCCAGTAGTTGAATGAATCAAATTTTACAAAACCTGTTCCCACTGTGGCATATTTGGTTTGCATCACATTTGGCTCTTATGGAAATATCTAGGACTGGAAAGTGAGACAATTTTCCCATCACTAGATTACACTGTCCCAGGCTTATTTAGCGTGCAGTGCTAGAATTTCTTCACAATCAGGTGAGAAGAACTGAGTCTTCACAAATCTACTCTACATGGTAGTAACTAGCTTTGAAAACACAGTCAACCCTTATTATTCAAGGATTCCATATTTGCAAACTCACCTATTTGCTAAAATTAAGTTGCAATCCTAAAATCAATATTTGTGGCACATTTGCTGTCATTCACAGACACTCTCAGAGTGGGAAAAACTGTGGGTGGCTTGACACATATTTTCCAAGCTGAGGTCAAACACAGCAACACTCTGCCTTCTTGTCCCAGCTGTTCTTTTTTTTTTTTTTTTTTTTTGAGATGGAGTCTTACTCTGTGTACCAGGCTGGAGTACAGTGGCTCGGTCTCAGCTCACTGCAACCTCCACCTCCCAGGTTCAAGCAATTCTCCTGCCTCAGCCTCCCAAGTAGCTGGGATTACAGGCACACACCACCACACCCAGCTAATTTTTGTATTCTTAGTAGAGATGGGTTTTCTGCATGTTGGCCACGCTGGTCTCGAACTCCTGACTTCAGGTGATCCACTCACCTTGGCCTCCCAAAGTTCCGAAAGTACAGGTATGAGCCACCACTCCCAGCCTTGTTACAGCTCTTATACTGTAACACAGTTACACTACAGTCTGTGTAGTGCCACATTTTCGTGTGTGTGTGTGTGTGTGTGTGTGTGTGTGAGGTCTTTCTGTGTTGCCCAGGCTAATCTCAAACTCCTGATCTTACATGCCTTCAGCCTTGGCCTCTCAAAGTGCTGAGATTGCAGATATGAGCCGCCACACACGATCTGAGTTTTGTGCTTTTTTTGTTGATGATTTTGCCATTTAAAATGGCCCCAGGCATAGTGCTGCAGTGCTATCTAGTTCCTAAGCACAAGAAAGCTGTGGGGTGCCTTATGAAGAAAGCGTGTCTTCAATAAGCTTCATTCAGGCATTTACAGAGCTGATGGCGGTGAGCTTGATGGTAATGAGTCAACAATGTATATTTAAAAAGACAGCTCTAACTAGAGACACACATAAAACAAGGTTATATACTGATGGATTGACAAAGAGTGTTGTAACCAGAGACTCAAGGAAACCAAACCTTGCATTTTTCCTGGGGACCATGGTTTAGCAGTTACTACTTCTGTGTTTGCAGAGATTGTATAGAAGGTAACTTCTGCAAAAGATTGAAACCAGCTGCACGTTGGGAGAGAATCTGGATAAAGAAATGAAATGAAATCAGATCATAGAATCTCCCTTTCCCAATCCCTAAAAGAAATGGGCAGAAAGGTAAAAACTAGCAGTTCTTCCAGAGAATTAAGACAGAGGGAAATCATCTTGTACTGGCTAATTTCTGTTTGCCCCCTGGCCCCACTTGCTACCCTTCTGTTATGGTTAATTTTATGTGTCAACTTGCCTGGGCCACGGAATGCCCAATATCTATTAAACGTTATTTCTGGATGGGTCTGTGAGGATGTTTCTGGAAAAGGTCAGCATTTGAATCAGTGGACTGAGTAAAGCAAATGGCCCTGTTCAATGTGAGTGACACCATCCAATCCAATCCACTGAGCACCTGAGTGGCAGATGGTTGAATTAGCTCTTCCGGGCTGTTTGAATTGTGACATCAATCTTCTCCTGCCCTCAGCTCTCCTGGTTATTAAGCCTTCACACTTGGGTTGGAATCTATACCTGTGGCTCTCTAGCTCTCAGACCTTCAAACTACACCATTGACTTTCCTTGGTTTCCAGCTTGCAAACAGCAGATGACGGACTTTGAGCCCTCCATAATTGTACAAGCCAATCCTTTATAATAAATCTCTACATATCTATGTGTTTCTCTGGAGAACCCTGACTAATGCACTTTCTCCATGCTGCTCTCTGCTCCACAACACAGGCTGCTATGGACTCCATCAGTGGGGCTCTTGTGCCCTATAACTTCTGCTTGTATTGACAACAAGATGCCTAGGCATGAGGTAGAGGCCAGAGGGGACTGAGAACATAATGTCTGTCCCCTGCTCCCTCCACAAAGTGGCCAGAGGGCACTCAAATTCCTTCTAGATTGTTTGCCTCATCTTTCAGGCTTAGCGTTGCTGGCATGGCTGCTGATAGCTGCAGACCTGTGCCCTGGGGTTTCCATGTACCGTGTCGAAACTGCCCTGAACTCTCCTGTTGCAAGTGTGCCTGTGCTGACTGTGAAGACCCGGACTAATGTGCTCCCCAACTCGCTGTATGAGGCCAGTGCAACCTGGAAACCCAAACCAGGAAAGCACAATATGAGAAAAACAATCATAGGCCAGTTTCACTTATGAAAATAGATACAAAAATTCTGAAGAAAACATTAATAAACATACCATGCGCAAAAATCCAGGTGAACTAGAAACATAAACGGGAAAAGCTGAACTTTAAAAATTTCAGAAAAAGTATTTAAAAGTAGCCTTATGACCTTGATTTCCTAAATAAGACATAAAAAATGCAAACCATAGGAGAGAAAAATCAATACGTTCTTCCATTAAGATTATTTTTTCATCCACATGCCATAAATCAAATGGAAAGACAACCACAGCCCAGAAGATGATATTTGCAAGAAGGATAAAGAAATCCCACAAACCAACTGAAGACAACCAAACAGAAAAATTGGCGGAAGAGTTGAACCTGAGACTTCATTGCAGATTTCAACAAACTCTTGGCCGGCCTTCTTCAGCTTTTGCTGCTCACTGCTTCAGTGGGAAGAGCATCTGCTCACAGAAAACCAGAAGATCACAGGAGAAGGTGGAAGCAGGAGTGCCGCAGCCTGCAGAATCTGTCTGCTTTTTCTTTGCTTTCAAAATGGAACCTGATGACTATTTAAGAGCTGGTAAACAGATATTGTGTTGTGGAAAACGTCTGCAGAAAGGAGGCCAAAGGCCGGATGAGGAGGATGACCTGCCCACAAGCCCCTCCACCCTGGGTGTCCTTGGCCTCTTGTGACACACTCCGACTTTCTAAGCCCTGTGAGTTCTCAGGTTTCTGTTTCTGGAAAGAGAAAATGTACCCTGGAACCTTTGGAGCGATACCAGCTTGGAGCCATCTGTAGCAGCGCCTTGTTTGCTGACAATCTGTGGGCCTGCCACTGGCCTGCTCCCCAGAACCGGAGGGCATCTCCAGCCAAGGTCAGCCATGTTCTTCTGCTGCTGCCCTGGGGGCGAGGGCTCAGGGCTGCAGTGGGAGCTGCTGCTGGCAGCGTGCACTCTGCTCCCCCACCCCCGCCCTGCAGCCAAGGCTGGGAGAGTCCTGAAGCAGGCACAGACTGCTGACCGTTCCTTCCTGGGCCATCTTTGGAGGGTGCCCGGCAGCAAGTGGGTTGCAAATAGATTTGCTTTCTCCCTGGATTATATCCAGGTCAGTAACTAGCCTAAAACAGGATTATTTAGGGGACAAGGAAGAGCTTGTCAAATAGTGCTACATGCCAAAAACAAACAAACAAACGAACAAAACATAGAGAGTGGAGAGAAGAAACCGATGGAGCTCAGCCATGCTGTTTACAGAGGTTGTTTCCCCAGAGTGATGAGAACATTTCAGATAGCAGACGTAGGCTGATGAAGAGAGCATCACAGTGCGACCCTTTCCCAGCCCCAATGCCATATCTACCGGTGAAGGAGTGATGAAAAGCTACAGCTAGAAACTCTCCATCTGCAGCTTCTTCAGCCCACGCAAGCAGAGCCTGCTGGGGTAAAACACATCATGCTCTTATTTCCTGCTTCTCCCAGGAGCTGGATCCCAGGAGCTGGACTGATAAATACCAAGCTTGGTCGTCAACAGACAGAACCAGGAAGTTGTGCAGCTCATAGAGAGTTCCTGTGGGACACGCACCATCTCGCCCACACAGCATTCAGCCACGGGTTGATCCAACAGGAGTCCCACACTTGCCATCATGCCTGGTCCAGGAGCGGCTTGTTACCAAGTTCAGCTCATGAGATAGGAGGCCTGGTTCGCTGGACACCTGGAAAAGATACTTCCTCTTTCTTTTTCTTTCTTCTTCTTTTTTTTTTTTTTTCAGATGAGGTCTTACTCTGTTGCACAGGCTGGAGTGCAGTGGTGCAGTCACAGCTCACTGCATTCTAGACCTCCCGGGCTCAAGTGATCCTTTCACCTCAGCCTCCAGAGTTGCTAAGACTATAGGCACGCACTGCCTGGCTAATTTTTATGTTTTTTTGTAGAGACGGGGTTTCACCATGTTGGCCAGGCAAGTGTTGAACTCCTGACCTCATGTGATCTGCCCACCTTGGCCTCCCAAAGTGTTGGGATGTGAGCCACCACGCCTGGCCAAATTGCACATATGTAAAGTGTTCAATTTGATGAGATTTGTCATACATATGCATCTGTGGAATCATCGCTGCAATTGATACAACAGACATATTTATCACCTGAAGTTTTCTCATGCCCTTTTGCAATCCTTCTCTCCTATGTCCCTTATTCCATGGACACGAGCAGACCCCACATTTCCTGTTACTCCACGGTCTAAGCAGAGCTCGTATTTCTCCCTTCTTGTATTGACAACAACAGGGCTTCTATTTGTTATAGCCAGCACTCCCAGTTCACTCTTGCTCCACAGAGATACTCAGGCCCCTACGTTTCCCTTATTTCATGGCAGTAACCAGACAACAACTAGGTCCTCTATCTCCCTTTGTTCTGTCACCGGGGCTGGAGTGCTTGGTACAATTTCAGCTCACTGCAGCCTCAACCTCTCCTGGGCTCAGGCAATCCTCCTACCTCAGCCTCCTGAGCCTTCCTGGGACTAGAGGTATGCACCACCTTGCCTGGCTAATTTTTTGCATTTTCTATAGAGACAAGATTTCACCATGTTGCCCAGGCTGGTCTGATACTCCTGGGCTCAAGCTATCCTCCCAGCCTCGGCCTCCCAGGCATCAGCCACTGTGCTCAGCCCCGATTCCATGCTTTAACCCAGCTCCCTGTCTCCATTTATACATGGAACTTACCAGAATCGTATTTTTTCCCAATTCCATGTCCACAGAGTCAGAGATCAGCATTCTGCCGCCACAAGCTAAAGAACGCCAGTGTGATCTGTTAGGGCCCCTGCATCTCCTTCTGTGGCATAGTCAGGGTCTATGTTTTCCTTTTCCTCAGTTAAAATTGTCAGTGACTCATTTTCCTCTTTATGGACACAGCCAACTCCCCTAGTTCGTAAGCAGATTTATTGTTTACGCTTTGAGCCCCACGTCCATGGGGATTCTAATATAGCCCACCCAATATTACATTTCTTCTCTAAGGGCCTCGGTCTGATGGGAGTATCCCGGGGCGTGTCCAGGGCGTGCTGAGATGGCCCAGGTCTGAGCAGCCTCCCGATCACTCAGAATCCTTCATTATCTATTCTACAGCACGTGGACCTCGGCAGCTCAGGCTCAGGGAATTCCAGACGTATCACCTCCACCGGCTGGACAAGTCCTCTCAAGGCAGGCTCTGGGGCCAAGGGAGGATGTTGTGACAGGTCCTAGCAACACCCTCACGATGGGAGGTGGCCTGGCTTCCAGGACAGGAGGGACCTGACAGGCCATGAGTTTAAGCGTGGGTTCAGAGTCACAGAAGAATCATGAAGATGTTTTTATGCGCCCGACACCTGACTTGGTAGCTGGTTCTTTGCCTACAGCCAATTAGGCTCTACCACAATCCAAGAGGAGTCTTTCTCCCCATTCTCATATTACAGATGAAGAAACACAGCCTAGGGAGATTAGGTAACTCTCCCAGAGTCCCCAGCAAAGGCCTTGAGCCAGGACAGTTGGATCCTAAGGCTCCTGCTCCCTCTTCCTTAGCAGGCTACTCCTCACAGACCAATGTTTGATTTCGTTTTGGATATTTTAACTTTTATTTTGGTATAATTTCAGACTTACACAACGGTTGCAAAAATAGCATAAAGCATTCTCGTATACCTTTCATCCCACTTCCCCAAATGTTAATGTATTATGCAATCACAGCATAGTGAAAACTAGAATACCAACGTTCACACAATACTATTAACTAATCTGCAGATTTTATTCACATTTCATCAACTATTCCACTGATTTTTTCTTTTCTGGTAGCATTCCGTTTAGGGTCTCACCTTAACAAATGTTTTTTGTTTGTTTTTTTTGAGACAGTGTCTTGCTCTGTCACCAAGGCTGGAGTGCAGCCATGCCATCTGGGCTCACTGCAGCCTCCACCTCCCAGGTTCAAGTGATTCTCCTGCCTCAGCCTCCGGAGTAGCTGGGATTATAGGTATGCACCACCACGCCCGGCTAATTTTGTATTTCTAGTAGAGATGGGGTTTCATCATGTTGGCCAGGTTAGTCTCAAACTCCTGACCTCAGGTTATCCACCCACCTCAGCCTCCCAAAGTGCATTACAGGTGTAAGCCACTGTGCCCAGCCAAAAATGTTTTTAAAATAGGGCACTTACAGGTTTTGGGGGGGCAAGTGACACCTAATCTTCAGGGGCTTGCAGGATAATTTCTAAATGGGGCTCACAGTTTATTCCTCCCTCATAGGGAGGCTGTGATTACCTCACAAAGCGCCACTAGGGTCACAACAGGATAGCAAAAGCCAGTGCAGGGCCTGCAGGCATGCTGGGATCCTGCAGGCAGAAGCTGTGGTGGGCGCGTGGCAGAACGAGTCTCTAAAGGAAGAGCTGGGAACAGGTGATAGCTTGGTAGGACAGCTGGAACCCAAGGTAGGTAAGAAGAATGTACCACCCCATGCTCTTCATCATTGCTTCTTTATATCTCAGCTCAGATACTACCTTCTCCATAAGGCCTCCTCTCTTCTGGTCAGTGATGCTTCTCTATCCGCTACCCCAGCTCTTACTGCAGAGCACTGTAGGGGCTATTCTGGGGGCTTTCTTCCCTGTGACCTGTGAAGGCAGGGAGAGGGGCTTTGCATGCCGTGGCAGGTGTTTAAAATTTTTGCTTGCCTAGATCACCAAAGAACTGAATGGGTGGTGTAAATGGTTAGAAAATGAACTGGCTGGAAAGCGAGTGACAAGGTTTGGGTCTGAATCTCTGTTTAAATGCAGGCAGGCTGTCTCCCAGGAAAGCCTATGTTGGTGAGGGTTGCTGTGGGAGAGCGAGTGAGCTCCTGCCTGGCCACCCGACCCTGGAAGGTGCAGTTAGGTAGGAGGTTTCTGAGGCTGTAGACATGGGGATCAGATGCTGGAGAAAGCCCCTGCTGCTGCTGCTGATTGCCCTGGTCCTGTCCACCAAGCTGGGTCACTTCCAAAGGTGGGAGGGCTTCCAGGAGAAGCCCATGAGCAAGAAGAACATGAAATCAACGCTCAACTTCTTCATTCAGTCCTACAACAACGCCAGCAACGGCACCTACTCATATCGAGTCCAGAAGCTAATTCGAAGTCAGATGCAGGTTTGTACCTTGCTCTCCCCAGATATCGGGAGGCCCCATTCTTGCCCATTCAGACACGTGAGGATTCCGGGTTGACTCCTGAGAGAACCGAGCAAGTTCTCTGCCAGGCCCCAAGTGGGGAGCAGCTTCACTTGTAGAGGGTTCATTGTAGAATTGTTCAGATCCCAGAATGTCCTTAGCCATACTTCCAAAATGTGTGTCTAAGGACTGGCATGAACTCTAACTCCATTAAACTTAGAAGCAAAAATGTTCACTGAGGATTTAACCCTTTTTCTTTTTCTTTTTTTTTGCTAGTGTTACCCAGGCTGGAGTGCAATGGCATAATCTCAGCTCACTGCAACCTCCGCCTCCCAGGTTCCAGTGATTCTCCCGCCTCAGGCTCCCAATTAGCTGGGATTATAGGCGTACAGCACCACACCTGGCTAATTTTTTTCATCTTTAGTAGAAACAGGGTTTCACCATGCTAGCCAGGCTGGTCTCGAACTCTTGACCTCAGGTGATCCTCTCACCCTGGGCTCCCAAAGTGCTGGGATTACAGGCGTGACCCACCACGCCCAGCCAACTCTTCTTCCTCGGGAAGAACTACCTTTCATTCTGATATTTGACCCTGCCAGAGTGACAGCAAGGATGATGTTGCTCCCTTTAAAGTTCTCATTTGGTAAAATTAAAATATTCTCTGTAGGCCTGTAGCCCCCAATATTTTTTCAGTGTCCGGGGTTGTAAAATTCAAGACTGGGTTTTCTGTGTTGTATGAACTTTAAATTGCACAGAGGATTTATTTTGGGAATGGAGGGGGTGTGAGAGATAGGGTTCGGCCAGATCACCTCGCCTCTGTTTTACACATCAAATTTCTCTGAAATATATCAAGTGAAGGGTAATAGAAGAAAGAAAAGTTGTTTGGGAGCCGCTTTTATTGGTCCAACATTTCCTCAAGATCAGAGAGTAAATTATGCAGTCATCCTTGGTGTCCATGAGGAATTGGGTCCAGGACCCCTCAGGATGCCCACATCCACGGATTCTCAAGTTTCTTATGTAAAATAGAGTAGTGTTTCCACATAACCTAGGCACACCTTCCCACACATGGCCAATCATCTCCAGATTAATTGATAATACCTGGTAAATGCTATGTAGATCATTATTATACTGTACTGCTTAGGGAATAGTTACAAGAAAAAAATGTTCCATAGGCAACCATACATTTTATTTTCTTCCTGAATATTTTGATGCATGGTTGTTTGAATCCACAGATGTGAAGCTCTTAAGTACGGAGGGCCGACTGCAGAAGTCAGAGTAGCAATACTACATCCTAGTTCAATTAGCTGGATTTGGGAAAACGCAACTGGCTAGGGGAAAGCTCTCTGGCCAGAGAGTAAGGAACCGTGATAACTCACAAGGCAGGAGGGCAGGGTGCGGAGGACGTGTCCCAGTAGGTTAAAGTTCTCGTCCCAGTGCAGACGGGCTGGCTCACTGAGGCACTTCTACCACAAGATGGCGATGTTGCCCAACCCCAAGGAGGCTTGTCTTGAGAAACCAATCTACTTCCTTTAAGTGAGCTGTTAAAGAATAACGATGAGCATTGGATGTGATTCACATTGATAAGCAGACAGAGAAGGCGTGCCTCCTGGTCGCTGGGTGATCTTGGCATGGGCCTCCGGGCACCCCCACACCCAGAGGACGATTGTGTCTGTCCTGACACCTCACAGCGGGGACGAGAGCAGGCATGGAGGGCTGCCAAGTATGTTTCAGCGCTTCACACCCAGCTCCTCCCAGTTGAGGCTCTTGGTCAAGTGACATCTAGACTCTCCAGGCCTCAGTTTCTCCCCCTTTGAGGCAGCTCAGAATAGGAGAGAAGTGTTTAGCACAGTGCCAACATCTCATAGCCAACCTACGACCAGGGACTTTGGCTGCCACTGCCCTCCCTCCAGCCAGAAGTAGGGAGAAGGGAGCCATGATGTTGGTGGGTAAGCTCTGGGAACACCGACTGTGGCTCTGGGGGCTTACTCTCAGTCCAAGCTTCTCCAGGAGCGGACAGCCACTGGGGCTTGGAGTCCACACTAACGGCACAAATGCTTCTCGCAGCTGACGATGGGAGTGGAGTATATCGTCACTGTGAAGATTGGCCGGACCAAATACAAGAGGAATGACACCGGCAGTTCTTCCTGCCCCCTGCAAAGCAAGAAGCTGAGAAAGGTGTGTAGTGGGAGTCCTCCCAAAGGGACTTGGGAAGCAAACATTTCAAAAAGCACCAACTAGAAGCTGGCAGTTTTTCCACTTGTGTGGACTGGGGCCAGCTGGAGCCCAGTTCTGGAGCTCAGCCCTGGGGCTGCCAGCACCTCCTGAGGCACCTGGGGGAAGGAGAGAGGCTTTATATTTGGGATGGCACAGCCCTGCACCCAGGCCTCT
Organism: Aotus nancymaae; assembly: GCF_030222135.1. Lineage (NCBI taxonomy): Eukaryota > Metazoa > Chordata > Mammalia > Primates > Aotidae > Aotus > Aotus nancymaae. The sequence continues at coordinate 2,408,529 of NW_026988412.1, read as the reverse complement.
GGTCGCCTGCACCCTTCTCCAGCCTGGCCCGCTCCCTAGACCCTCTGCGTGAAAGCAGTGTTTCTCTTGCCTTGGGCTCCTTCTTCTGTTTTCTCTTTCCCTCTCCAGGTCTCTAAGCACTGTACAATTTCCTCCATGTTCCCTTCTGTTTCTCCTGGTTCCTTGGTGGCACCCCTCGAAAGCTGGCAGATACAAGTGTCTCCCCCATGCCTGGGGAGGTACAGAGGAGAGGAGGATGCCATTGTTCCTTGCTGGCCTGCGTGGCCCGAATCGCAGGGTCCTGCCAGGCTGCAGGTTCCAGGTGCCCCTGCCGTGGGTCCCAAGTGGCGGGTAGGGGGAAGGCAGGGTGACATTCCTGTTCCAGGCCGGCCCTCCCCTCTGCTTCTACCCGTGACCGTGGGCAGTTCCCCTGGCTGCTCGTGGAGTTCGTGAGCAGCCACAGGGACAGACCTGAGGAGCAGGCGCCTGCTGCTCCCCTTTGAAAAATACTTCCCCCAAAGTCTGTTTTCTTTCTTCTTCCACAGAGTTTAATTTGTGAGTCTTTGATCTACACCGTGCCCTGGATAAACTATTTCCACCTCTGGAACAATTCTTGTCTGGAGGCCTGAGCATGCAGGCAGAGACCTTGGATGAGGGCTCGGACGACTGGGTTGTCTACTGGCTCTTATTAAACTGTAAAGGACCATAATCTCCCTATTGGGGTCTCATTACACAGGCACATACACACACACGCACACACATGCACATGCACACGCTTACCTTCACAACCCACACACTCAACAATGCTCACACTCACACCTTCACACGCTCACCACTCACATACATGCACACACACTTTAACACTCATCTGCCTGCCCACGCACCCATTCACACATGTCAAACACATGCACACTCACTGGCACACACATTCAGTGGCCTTCAAGGACTGGTGCAATCTTTTCTTCTTTTCTCCTTTTTTTTTTTTTTTTTTTTTTGAGACAGAGTCTCACTCTGTTGCCCAGGCTGGAGAGCAGTAGTGCAATCACAGCCTCGACTTCCCGGGCTCAAGTGATCCTCCCACCTAAGCCTCCCAAGTAGCTGGGATTACAGGCACACACCACTATGTCCAGCTAACTTTTTTTTTTTTTTTTTGAGACAGAGTCTCGCTTTATCGCCAGGCTGGAGTGCAGTGGCGCGATCCCGGTTCACTGCAACTTCTGTTTTCCAGTTTCAAGCAATTCTCCTGCCTCAGCCTCCCGAGTAGCTGGGATTACAGGCACGCACCACCATGCCCAGCTAATTTTTTGTACTTTTAGTAGAGACAGGGTTTCACTATGTTGGCCAGGGTGGTCTCAATCTCTTGCCCTCATGATCCACCTGCCTCGGCCTCCCAAAGTGCTGGGATTACAGGCGTCAGCCACCGCGCCCGGCCCCAGCTAACTTTTTAAAATACTTTTTTCGTAGAGACAACATCTTATGTTGCCTGGGCTGGTCACGGACTCCTGGGCTCAAGTGATCATCCTGTCTCAGTCTCCCAAAGTGTTGGGATTACAGGCGTGAGCCAGCGCTCCCACCCAGCTGGTGCAATCTGAATAGAACGTTGATGATCTTTGGGGAAACATCATTCTTTCTATGGCTTTTCTGAATTTAGCATGTCCCTGAGCTTTGACCCTAGTGTGGGGAGCCCTGTTTCTTCCCAGCACACACACAACACTGTGACTCACACACATTTTTGTGAGTGTGTCTGAGATTCCCAAGACAAAATGCACACGGAGTGACTCACTAGAGGACTCACAGGACTCAGCCTAGAGTCATTCTTACGGCTCTGATATGACAGCAATGGGACACAGGGTGAAACCAGCAAAGGCAAAAGGTGCATGGGGCCAGGTCCAGAGAAAACCAGGTGGAAGCTTCCGAAGTCCTCTCCCAGTGCGGTCACACAGAGCACGCTCAGTTCCCCCAGAAGTGAGCTGTGACAGTATGTGTCACAAGGAAGATCATTAAGACTCGGCAGCCAGGGTTTTTATTGGCAGCTGGTCACGAAGGAAGCCTCTGCCTGGCACATGCTGAAGTTCCAGACTCCCAGAGGAGAACAGGGGTTCAACAACCTCACTGCTATACAGACAGTGTGGAGACACCGAGGACCTCTTACATGGAGGAAATGTTTTCCATCACTGTAGGGAGCTGTTGACCATCCAAGTTCCCAAACTCCAGCCATGGCCAGGCTTGCAAGCAGCCTTTCTAAGGACAGCAGTTCAGGCAGGCTGTGCGAGCTCTTTTCTGCACACTAAGTCATTGAGCCTCCCATGTTCTCGTGACTGGTAAAACAAGACCTGTGCTTTCTCCCCTTCTCTGGTTGATAGTTGATTAGAGAAGGTGCATGTGCAGGGCGTGGTGGCTCATGCCTGTAATCCCAGCGCTTTGGGCAGCCAAGGCGGGCAGATCACGAGGTCAGGAGTTTGAGACCAGCCTAGCTAACACAGTGAACCTTCATCTCTACCAATAATACAAAAAAATTAACTAGGTATGGTGGCGGGTGCCTGTAATCCCAGCTACTCAGGAGGTTGAGGCAGAAGAATTGCTTGAACCCAGGAGGCGGAGCTTGCAGTGAGCTGAGATCGCACCATTACACTCCAGCATAGGCGACAGAGTGAGAGATTCCGTCACACACACACACACACACACACACACACACAAAGAGGGAAGGTGTATGCTAGACCCTTAAGTGGGGCACACTTAATGAGCTTCCTTGTGACACATACTGTCACAGATAACGGCTGACAGTGTGCCCAGTGTACCACTTGACTATTCGGCCTCTTCCCGGGCACCAGTGCCACCAGCGAGTCATAATGGCAACTTGGGGGAGTATTGCTAGAGGAGAAGAATAAACACAGAGCAAGAACCTCAAACTTACCAGCAAGGCCTGAGGGAGAAGAGATGAAGACAGTTAAAGGAGGTGAAATTCCTGTACAAAAAAACCCAAAACAACTTCCTCGCGAACATCACAGAAGCAAAAAGGCCGGAAAGCACTCAGTCCTGCAAATCTAAGCTAATTGAGGGGTGACTGGGTGACCAACACTGGCCTGCTGCCCGCATTGCATTTGATCGTCATGACCACCCTACAAAATGGCAACTTTTCCTCCACTTTGTAGATGAAGAGCCTCCAAAGGCAGCCTCTGTCCAAATTCTAACATCCTAACTCAACACAGCTTGTCGGTTGCATTTTTAGAAATGGAGCCATACAGTATGTATTCTTTTGTTTCTGGTTTCTTGCATTCAGTACATCTGTGTTGCCATGTGTAGTTATAGTTCACTTTCATGATTGTATAGAATTCCATTGTGTAAATAAACCACAATTTATCTATTGTACGGATAATGTACTTTTGGGTAGTTCTTGGCTTCTAAGAACAATAGCTACTAACAAGCATGTGTGTACTTATCTAATGGTGGACACATACCTGTATTTTGTTTCTTTTCTTTTCTTTTTTTTGAGACAGCGTTTCGCTCTTGTTGCCCAGGTTGGAGTGCAGTGGTGCAATCTCGGCTCACTGCCACCTCCATCTCCTGGGTTCAGGCAATTCTCCTGCCTCAGCCTCCTGAGTAGGTGGGATTACAGGCACCCACCACCATGCCCAGCTAATTTTTTGTATTTTAGTAGAGATGGGGTTTCACCATGTTGTCCAGGCTGGTCTCGAACTCCTGACCTCAGGTGATCCACCCACCTCGGCCTCCCAAAGTGCTGGGATGGTATGAGTCACTGCGCCTGGCCACACCATGTGTTTCTATGGGATATATGCCTAAGAGTTAGTGGGTAATAGGATATGCATATGTTCAGCCTTTAGCTATTTTTTGCTCAAGACTTTCAAACATTGTTTGGTTTTTACCTAATTTGCTTTTCTAATGTTACTTACATATTGATTTAAATCTTGTTTAACCCCTAAGTTCTTACTTTTTAATATCTTTTATTTATATGATCTAATTGTTCTATTTCTACCTTTTTTTTGCTTTCCAATGTTTGATAGTCATCTCTTATTATTGTTATTGTTATTATTATTTTATTTCACTAGGTTTTGAGGGAGCAGGTGCTGTTTGGTTACATGGATAAATTCTTTAGTGGTGATTTCTGAGATTTTGGGGCACCCCTCACCTGAGCAGTGCCCGCTGTACCCAGTGTGTATCTCTATCTTTTTAAACACAATTTCATCGACACACTATTCCTTTTATAATGTTTTACTAAACTTTATGGCATTACTTTGAATTTTTTAAAGTGAACTCTCTCACCCCACCAGCCCACCTAGCTTTTGTAACTGGCAAACAGGAAGGGTCAGCCTGAGCCAGCATTGAGACAGGAGTGGGCACCCAGGCCCTGGCTGAGTAGAGGGAGGCAGCCCAGCAGAGCCCTCTGGTGATGGAGCAGTGCCAGGTGTTGAGTGTGGTGCTGGTTACACGATTGTACACATGTGACTACATGGCACGTGGACACGTATACATGCGCGCACACACCCAGAGTACCAATGCTGGCTTCCTGGTTGTGATCTTTCTCTATGATGTGATGATGTAACCATTAGGGGAAACTAGAGGAAGGACATGGGGGATTTCTTGGTACTACCTTGGAACTTGCTGTGAGTATATATTAATTTTTTAAAAAACTTCAATGAAAGCCCCTACAATGTTGGCTGAGAAATCCAAGAGATTAATGGGGTTCCACCTTCTCTTTTTAATCTCCCCAAGAATAATCATGACTGCCTTGGGGGCACCATAGCCAAAAATGTCAGAAAAGTGTTGAATGTTGACTAGTATTAAATTATCACCACTGCCACTGCCAGCATTCCTGCTAATGGTTGATATTGATTTGAATGCCTGCTTCACGTTAGGCACTGTGGTAAGCAATTTATATGCATGATCATCATCGATCTTTACAACTGCCTCAACGAGTAGGTACCGTTATTCTCAGTTAAGGATGAAGACATTGTAGGTTAGCATCACCCCAGGCAGCTGGCAGAGGGAAACCCCACCTGGGCCTCACTTGAAACAGGACGTTCCAGCACTTCAGTAAGGAGAGTAAAAGCCAAAAACACGATTTGTTTCAGAGTCACACCATCTCGGGGAGAGTGGGTGCAACTGCCGTGCATCTAGGCTCACAGTTCACGCATGAAAGAGCTCTCCTGTCAGTGCTCTGCCTAGAAATCTCTCAGGTCTCGCACTTTCTGTGCATGCCAGCTCAACTTCCAGATGCCAGCCTCTGTGCCCCTTTATCTGTGTACTGTCTCTGTTGCTTACTCTGCCCTGGAGCTGCCACAGGCCAGCAGTACTAGAGAATCCCTGTCCCCTCAGAGCCAACACTGACTGGAACTGTTGGATAAATGCCCCAACTCCCTCTCCCCACAGGGAGGTGGATGGGGTGTGTGTGTGTGTGTGTGTGTGTGTGTGTGTGTGCATGCACGCGTGTGTATTGGCTACGGTGTCCCTAGAAGACCTCGCCCGTGATATTAAACCCAGGGTTTTCTTTGTGCTCCTGGGAACAAGACTTCCTCCTTTTCTTACTGGATGTGAATGAGGACACAACTGACCCATTGAGCTGCTGGCAGCCTCCCTGAGACTACATGGAGGAAGAAGAAGAGTAGGGTAAGCCCGGCGACATCATCTAAGATCTTGAATCAGGCTGTGGAGTTGGGGGCTACTTCCTCCCATGGCTGCTGTGCCCTCTGTGGAAAGAAAGCCCCCTGAACAGAGCACTCCTGGCTTCTCCCCGTCCTCGGGATTTCCTCTCCTGCTGGGACTAATCTGACTGGTCTGCTTGGGAAGAATGAACTGGGCATTGTCACCAGGTCTGCCTCTTTCACACGGAGCACGTATTTTCCTTCGCTCCTCCAGGAGAGGAATTTGTTCATGGACAGACCTAGTTTGGTCCAGTGTGGCTCGTGCAAGGGGACAGAAGTCTACTTCTGGAGTTTGCAATTAGAAAGTGCACTTGCCTGCAAAAATAAAGCACATCTCTCAACCTCGTTATCGTATCAGTAGCAAAGGCCTTGTCTTTCTTAGTTCTTTGTGTGATTTCTTCTTGTTTCACCCTTTAGGCAAGGAAAGGGTGATCTTCATTGGGCCCCTCAGTGGTGCCATCACAGGCCCCACTTGCAAACATCTCTTGGCTGTTCAGTTGCCTTGGGCTTCTTCCCTCTCCCTATTCTGTTTCTCATTTTCTCCCTACTATTTTAAAATCTAAAGAATCTTAAAATCTTAGCTGATATGATCATGAAATTGAAGTTCTGCTATCACGAAGATACAGACGATGAGGCCAGAAATAATGCAGGTCACCTCATTTGGACCCTAAAACTGCCCCAGCCCAGCAGACCTCCAGATTATTACTATGAGCTGAAGAATTTGGACAAAGGAAGTGGAATCACAATTTTAAGAGAATATGTCGATAAACATTTATTGCCTATTTTAAGGATTGTTGCTCATTGCAGGATTCTCTCACATGCGGTGGCCTCAGGCGTGTGCTCCAGGACACCTAGTCACTGCTGCAGCTTCTGTTCAAAATTTTGTACTGTTCAAACCAGGGGATAGCAAACACTGAGAAGAAGCAGTTGACTTGCTGAAACAAGAAACAAAGGCCACATTTTAAAAAGTGCAAGTTGAAATTTAAAAGGAGAAGGAAGAGAGTATAAAACATGAAGATGGAGGAAAGGTCATCATCTCTCCACCCCTACAATCCTATCTGACCACAAACAGAAGGAAGCACATTTTCTGGAATGATCCCAGCAATGTGACTATCAAGTGGCTGAAATGAAAATAAATATCAAACCAGATATTTAGAAAGAAAGAGTCTGTGCAGCCCGTATTCACCATGGGTACTGTTGATTCTTTTTTCCCTCTTCATTTGTACTCATTTTTTTTTAACTTCACTTCTTCCCTTACTTGACCTCTCTTAGCTCCATTTATTCATCCATCCATTTTTCCAATCATCTATTTATTCCTCCATTCATCTACCCATCTGTCCATCCATCCATTTGTCCACCCATTATCCTTCTATCCATCCATGCATGCATCCGTTTACCCATCCATCCATCCATCCATCCACTCACACCTCATCCAACTCCATTCATTCTTCTGTTTATTCGTCCTTCCATCCGCCCTTCCGTCTTTACTTCCTGACATTGCTTCCTCTCACTCAGTGCATGTACCTTTCCTTCCTTTCTTTATCCATCTGTCCATCGCATCATCTCTCTCCTTCACTTATCTCTATTTTCCCCCAAATTTCTCTTTTCTTTTTTGCTTCTTTCTCCCATAATAAAAAAATATACTTTAAACATATTTTGCCTGTTATTAGTTATAATTCCTTAGTGTAATTTTGTTTTCCTGCTCTTCATTCGAAAGGCTGGGGTGGAGGTGCTAGGCTTTAGTGTTTACTTTTAACATAAAATTCAGAATACCCATTCCACTAATTCAATCTCTCAAGTCAAAAATTGTCTTTCATTTTACTTTACTGTTATCTTCAGTTATTCTTTTTGCAGATTTCACAGTCTTCACCAGGAAAAAAACAAAAAGTCTAGGTTGTTAGATCTTGAAGAATTATACATCTAGAAAGCACAGAGGGAGCCCAGGGCGGGACACATTTCTGTATTGAGAACATCCAGGCCATTATAACTAGGATGATCATATAATTTATCAACCGAACGGGGACGCATTTGTAAACAACAGGGGGCGCTATCAGTGACTGCACTGAGAAGTCAGGCATGGATCAGGGTCATGTCAGGCAGAGTGGGACATCCAGGCATCCTTGTTTCCATTTGTTTGGGTAAAGTCAAGAGATCTGCGGGGCACGTAGGATTGGCAGTCTTCAAGGCCGCTTTGTGTGCAGTGGCCACTCTGCCCATGCACCCTGCGCTGGTGGAGTTGTGGGTTGGAGTCTGCTTACCGTCCCATGGATGGGCCGGTGCCGGGTGGGAAGAAAGCCTGTGGGAGCTGGAGCTGCCTTCGGGGATGGTGGCTTCTCAGCAGAGCACATGTGTGCAAGTCTGTCCCCCTCGCCCACCCTCGCCCACCAGTCGGATCATTTCTGAACTTGTTTCTTCATCCTCTCCTACTGGATGAACACAGCTGGATGAAGCAAGAGAGGCAGGAGCCCACACCTGCGTGGCCTTGTCATGCTGGCGCTCAGGTATTCAGCCAGAGCTCCTGCCAGGTCCCGCCCATCGGCTGCTCATCTATTAATAATTATCTGCTTCCTTCACCCAGGGTGTACCCCTGCAGCTTGGCCACCTCAACTCCAATCTCTGGACCTTCTCAGCCTCCTCATAGTCCCTCCAGCAACAAAGGAGCAGTACCCTGGCCATCTCCCCCTTCGCTTTTCCTCTCTGAGAAAGGAGATGTTAGCCCTGCATTGTTTTCAAGCCAGCTTGAATAAATCCCAATTAATTCTTCCTAAAGTCACAGAAAAATCTCAGTGAAAAGGACTTCCGTCTCAGTCAAAGCGCTTTTACCCAGTACCTTGTAAAGCTCCCCTTCCTGGGGGACACAGTTCGTGGTCTCTGGCTTTTGGCAGGTGGTCTGCTGCATTTCCACATTCAGATGACACTCCAGGTGGTCAGTGACCTATGGGTGGCAGGCGGTGGGGAGGCACAGCATGACTCCTTCTCCCCTCTCTGTGATTTCTGTGCGTGGGAGCTCTGTTATCCTCCAAATCCAAGGGCAAGGACCTTGGATTAACACATGTGCTAATCTGCTGGGCAGATTAGCGGGCTCTTCTCTCCCCTTTCTTTCTGACTCGTGATTGTTTTTGTCATTCAAAGAGAATTCACCAGAAACTATCAGAAACATGATCTTTTCCCATGGGCAAATCCACCCCTAGGATAAGGCAAAGTGACGTTAGTGGTTCTGGACAGGGGTCTGTAAACTTTTCCCGTGAAGGGCTGCGTGGTAAACATTTTAGGTGTTGTTGGCCATGTGGTCTCTGTTGCAACTACTCAGTTCAGCGTGAGCATGGCAGAGTAAGCAGCGGCAGACAAGCACATGCACCCGCATGGCTGGGTCACTAGAACACGACTTACAAAAGTGGGCGGCAGGCAGATTTGGTCCTTGGGATGTAATGTGCTGAGGACCGCTGGTCCTGGGTTTCATTTAAGTGCCTTAACTTCATTCCCCCTAGTGAATTTATGCTTCTGTTAAAATGCTCACTTCTAACTAAGCAAGGCTGAATTTCCCTTGAGTGGGACTTTTCCTGACACCAGCGGTCACCCACTGTAGGCATAACGGGCCTGGGGAAAGGCAGGAAGTCATACATTCACCCGCTTCTGGATTTTCAGGACTCAGAAGATCCTGAAGTGGTACTCGTCGTCACTCTCCTTGTTATACTGGTCAGTGATCCACTGCAAGCTGTTCTTTGCATAGCTCTCTATTGCGGTCACTTCTTGGACACTTAGAAAGGTTTTCTTCCTTGCTTGGTAGGTGAGGGCCATCAGAGTCAACAGAATGGCCAGCCAGAGCCGCAGGGCCTGCCAGAGCTCGGCCATCGTCCCTCAGCTGCAAAGGAACAGAAAGAGTCCTCTTTGCACCCCTCAGGGACCAGTCGAACCACACGGACCCTCCTTGCCCTGACAGGATTTAAGAGTAGCTGGTGGTGGACACCCACAGCTCTCCTCCCTCCTCCTCCTTCCTCAGCAGCTGAACTCGAGAGGAGAGCAGCAAGAGACTGAGCAATGGTTTTTGCATAAGTTCATGTCACACACACACACACGCTAACACACGCATTTTCTCTGTGGGGGCTGCTCCCTCAGCAACACACGGGCTCCGTGGACTCAGCACCGTCTTGGTGGAAGCCAGGCCAGAGCCCCTGGGAGTCCTGAGGGATGGTAACTACTGGAGACACAGAGAGACTGCATGCCAGCACTGGAGCATGAGCAGGTGGGCAGTAGGGGACGGGCACTGTGGGAGGGGCTGCCTGCGCTGGAAGCCGCTCTACCCCAGCCTGGCTCCTGGAGATGAGTTCTGGAAGACCAAGATGAGTTCTTGGTCTCCCTTAGAGGACCAAGGAGCAGGGGCACCCTGCACAACAGTGTGACGTGAGAGGGAGTCAACTCTGACCCAGTAATTCCCCAGTGCTGCCAAGTCCTGGAGTGGCCTCGGCTGGGCTCGGATGTTTTGGAGGAGAGGGCAGTGGGGAGAAAGCTTCAGGTGTGAGACACAGGGAGCTATCTGGCTGGACATTCAGGTCTCCTAAGGGTCCCATCCTGGGGACCGATGGGAGCGTCCAGGCTTGGCAGCCAGGTAGAGAAGCAAGAAGCCACTGGGGGTGGAGGCTGGCACTCCTGTCCCATGGCACACAGACTGCAGGTGTTGGCTTGGTGCGGTTATGTTCGACTCCTAGGAGGCCTGTAATGACGTCATTTGGGAAGATGTGATATAAAAATTGGCAGTGATGGCTCCTGTGTGGGAACCCAGGGAGGAGCCCTGACCGCACCCAAGGCCTGTTTCGAGTTCCCCTCATGTGCCTCCAGGGGAGGCCAGGAACCAGGAAGTCAGGGCCTCTTTCCCGACACCCCTGCACAGCCTCCCCTCACAGACACACTTGCCACATAGCTGCACTCACACCCGAACACACAGACACGCAACACATACACATACCTACACACACACAGTCACACTCACACATGGAAACACAGACACACAACACACAGACACACACCCCTACATGTACACAACCACATTCACACTGAAACACACACACACCTACACATACACAACCGCTCACACTGAAGCACACAGACACACTACACACACACCTACATGTACACAACCACTCATACTGAAACAGACACACAACACACAGACACACACACCTACACATACACAACCACATTCACACTGAAACACACATACACCTACACATACAGAAACACACTGACACAGAAACACACACACTACACCTATATGTACACAACCACACTCACACTGAAACAGACACACTACACACAGACACACACCTACACAACCATGCTCACACTGAAACACACAAACTACACACACACCTTCATGTACACAACCACATTCACACTGAAACACACAGACATACACACACAGACACATGCATCTACACATACATAACCATGCTCACACTGAAACACAAAGACACACAACACACACAGACACACATCTACACATACACCACGCTCACACTGAAACACACACACTACACACTCATCTACATGTACACAACCATGCTCACACTGAAACACAAACACAAAACACACAGACACGCACCTACAAATACACAACCACACTCACACTGAAACACAAAGACACACAACACACACAGACACACACCTACACATACACAACCATGCTCACACTGAAACACACACACTACACACCTACATGTACACCACAGTCACACTGAAACACAGACACAAAACAGACACACACCTACACATACGCACTGACACCAAGACAGACAGACACATAGCTATATGTACATATCCACATTCACACTGAAACACACAAACACACAGACACATTTACATGCACACACCCACACTCACACTGAAACACACATACAACACACATACAGACACATATTTACATGTACACACCCACACTCACACTGAAACACATACAGCACACACACACATACACACCCATGCTCACACTGAAACACACAGACACACAACACACACAGACACACACCTACACATACACACACTCACACTAAAACACACAGACACATAGCACACACAGACACACACACCTACATGTACACACCCACAGTCACACTGAAACACACACAACATGCACACACATACCTACACATACATACCCACACTCACACTAAAACACACAGACACATAACACACACACCCACATGTACATACTCACACTGACACTGAAACACACAGACACAGTACACACACACACACACCTGCACACACAGACACACACACTCCCAAAACCTATGGAGCTCAGGGTTCACTCCTTGGAGTGCAGTGGAGTGCACGTCCTCCACGCCCTCTCGATGGGCGGTCTGGCATCACTGCAGTGTGAACACTGTGGAAGGACCCTGTCTTGGCCTCCTGTCCGCGCTTCCAGGACAGCCTCAATTTGTCTGGTGGCACAAAGGCAAAGTGGAAAAAGGTGAGAAACTGAGCATCAGTTGAGCCTAGTGAGAGTTCTGTTTGGCCTCTGCCCTGAGCTCCCTGAGTGGCTGTCATGGGATTATCAATGAATGCTCTTTTCAGTGGGCTCCTCTTATAATTAAGAGCCTAAGGCAGAGACTGCCCATTTTATTCTCCTCAGTAACAGAACTGCATTTTTGTTTGCGAATGAGACTGCCTGCAATGAAGACTGCATTTCCCAGCCTTCCTTGCAGTGGGAGTGGTCTTATGACCAAGATCTAAGTGAAATTGTTGAGACAGAGGAATTTACTCTGTAAACTGCTGACTCTGTTGCAAGGAGTCATTTTTGCCTTTTCTGCCATTGGGAATCAGGACATGATGGCTGGAGCTCCAGCAGCTGTATTGGAACATGAAGTAATTTGGAGGACAGAAGCCAGTTCCGAGGATGGGAGAGAAAAAGATGAAAGGATTTTGGTATCTTGTGCCTTTGCCGCTTTTTGGAGTTACAATGCCAGTCCCATATTGCCATCCCAATTCTTTTATAGAAAGGTTTATTTTCTTGTTTGTATAAATAAGAATATATTTTCAACTCTTGTGTGTTTAAGCCACCGTGGTTTTGGTCTCTAATTATCATGGCTGGCCACAGACTACTATTAATTGAAGCAGAACCTGACTCATAGTAAGTGCTTAATATGTAGTAGGGTTATTGTGAACGTGTCTGAACAGTATTTATGAAATGTTGTTCTTTACTGTCTGATTTAGGTTGTTCATGGCATCGACATGCTGATTACACGTCTCTTGCAGAGTTGCTGTAAGACTAGGAATAGTATATGTAAGCACCCAGCACATGGTGGGGCAGGGCGGTGGGGCTCACAGAGAATCCCTGCTGTCAATGTCTGTGGGGGTCTGACCGTGGATCGCCTCCTGTGTGCGCTTTGCAGCTGTGCAGAACTGGCAGCGTTCACCTCGAACCTCACTGGGCAGACACACACCTAGAACATGCCTTGCCAGCTCCCTCAGGCCCCAGGTAGCAAGGCAAGAGGGCAGCAGCAAAGAAGCTGGGCCGGGAGCCGCAGGTGGTTGATCCTTCACGAGAATGCACTGGCAGCATTTCCTCTTGGCTGATCTCGCCGGTGGCCCGTGGGTTCTCTTCCTGTCGCCCACTTTCCTCCTGGCCCTGCATGAGGAGGTGAGCGGTGTGCAGGACACCACGTCCTCCACGCCTTCTTGATCTTGCCTTTTTTCTCCTCTGCTTTTTCTTGTTATTCCCTCCCCACTTCCCTGCAGACTGGAATACAAGCTCTTCTCCAAGCTCAAACCTTAACCTCTTCCTCTGTGCTCATAATTCTTTTTTTTTTTTTTAAGACAGAGTTTCGCTCTAGTTACCCAGGCTGGAGTGCATTGGCGTGATCTTGGCTCACCACAACCTCCGCCTCCTGGGTTCAAGCAATTCTCCTGCCTCAGCCTCCTGAGTAGCTGGGACTACAGGAGCGCGCCGCCACGCCCAGCTAATTTTTGTATTTTTTAGTAGTGATGGGGTTTCACCAGGTTGACCAGGATGGTGTCGATCTCTTGACCTCGTGATCCACCCACCTCGGCCTCCTAAAGTGCTGGGGTTATAGGCGTGAGCCACCGCGCCCGGCCCTGTGTTCATAATTCTTAACCTCAGCAGGTATGAGAATCCCCTTTGAGAAGCTGAAGGAAGCTGTGACCCACTCCCCAGGAAACAGAGAATGTGCCCCTTATGGGGACCAGGCTTCACTTGGCAGTGTCATCGTGGCGTGGCTTTGACCTCACCTCCCAGTGTTCCTTTGCGTGGACTCAGCCATGCTATTTGTCCCCTGTGACTTTTCAAGTGACTCCCAGACAACATACACAGTCTCAATCCAGTTACTGATATGTCGGTTTTTGGAGACGGTCAAAACTTTGAATGTGCTTTAAAGCTGCGCTTCTCCCTCCTGGAGGCTTGCATTTGGGAAGGAGGGCTTGCTTCTTTCTCCTGTCTCCTATGCACCACATCTTTTCTGCCTCTTCCGTCTCACCAGCCTTGGTTTTTAGGGCCCCTCTGTGTCAGAACGAGCAGAGGAGGAAGAGGTAGAGAACCGGAAAATTCCTACCTGACTACAGCCGCTGTGCTCCCCAGCCTTGGCAGAATTTTAAGGCTGGCTGTTCTGGGGCCCCTTCCTGCCTCTGCCCAGCCTCCATTACTAGCAGTCCCTCCCCTGCAGCTCCCCTGGCAGCTAGGCTCATTTCCTGTGGCTGCTGTAACTAGTTACTAGCAACAGTGGTTTCAAGCAACACCCTTTTATTATCTTGCAATTCTGGAGGTAAGCAGACCTACAGTCAACGTGATGGCAGGGTCGCACTCCCTCTGGAGGCCCTAGGGGAGAATCTGTTTTTCCAGCTGCCAGCATTGTGTGGCTTATGGCCCCTTCCTCCATCATCAGAGCCAGCATGGAGTTTCTCCATCTTTCTGACTCTCTGGCCTCTGGTTCTCCCAGCATGTCTCCATCTCCCTCTTCTAAGGACCCTTGTGATTAATTACATGGGGCTCCTTCAGATAATCTCACCATCTTATGATCCCTCACTTAATCACATCTGCAAAGTCGCTTTTGCCCACAAGGTAACAAGTTCACAGGTTCTGGGGTTAGGATATGCACGTCTCCAGTGGGGTGTTATTCTGCCTGTCATGGCAGCACAGACACTCGCCCTTCTGACTGCCGGTTGCTCCTGCTTCGCCCAGGACTGCTCTGGTTCTTTTCGCTGAGATATGTGGACCCCTCTTGACATCTTTACCACATCAGTTCCTTCTCTGCTCTGGACCAGCTCAACACAGCTGCTTCTTGGCTGGCCAGCCAGAAAAGCAGGAAGTCAGTCACCAGCTAGCTTGGGCGAGGGTCAGGTAGATCACCTCCGTCAGAACTTCCTCTGCTCCCAACTCTCCTGAACATTTCATTCTCTCAACATGGGTGAGCAATTCAGGTGGCTTCTCTACTCACTATGAAAAATTTTGCATTCTTCTCTGGCCCCGATTTTGAAACTTGTCCTAATAAAAAATTCCATTTAACATTCAGTAACATTTACATAAAACGTTGCATATGACTTTAGGGAGGTTACAGGCCCCTGAATCCAATCCCTTGGCCTGGGCCATGTATATATTTTTAAATCATTAAAGACTAGTCAAGTGAAGCAGTGGGAGTGGAGAAAGAACAAAGCAGTCTGTAATTGGTTGTGATCAATTCGTTGTAAATACCACTGTACTTGCACCAGCCTTGATGCTATTTTAAGAAGCCCTTTTCTACAGTTTCAGAAACTATCGAGTTTCTAAGAGTTTGGCCACATTCAATGCTCCTATAGAGGTGACTCCCATATCGCTAACTTCATTCCACGTTCCCTTTTTGACGTGTGATTCTATATTGCCACCTGATTGCTGCAAATTCCTTTCAAAGTCCCACTGTAAATGGAATCTCCTTGAGCCCAAGAAGGGTTCATTGTCTTCAATCCCTCCCACTGCCTCTCTGGGGTACTTTATTCTCTCTTGGGAGCCCCAGAGTCAGCCACCAAGTCCTCCAGTCATCTCAGTTTCAATGCCCCATCCCGTACGGCTTCTTCACAGTAACATGGATCCGTGGGTCCGTGGATTAATTGCTAGGAGACATCCATCCACAGATGCAATATTGTAGCGTGTTTATCTTACAAAATATTCTTCTGACTTTCCATATCCTACTGAGAGTTTGTTAAGATACTAAAATTAAAAATGGAATGGACGGTCATTTCCAGCCATCAGAAAGACTTCCTCTCAGCCTGGGACAGAATACTCAGAGTGCAGTTTGTGTATATTTGCCAAAAGTTCCTGCAGCCACAGGCATGGAGTTGCTTTGCTGGAAGATGCTATCTGGTCACCGAACTGTCGTCTCACACAGAGAAACATGCTGAGGGACTCGCAGGTTTCTAAAATTTTTCGTTCACTCTTCAACTCCAGTGGCTTTGCGAGTTTTCTGGTTGCAATCAATGAACGTTCCTGCCCTGCTAAAGCTTCTTTACTGTTCCCCATAGCGCAGGTGGATACATCTCCTTGCATGTTGATTCTCGCTTGCTGTTGTCCCCTCAGCCTTCACGTCTCGTGAAAACCATTCTCTCGGCAGAGTTGAACGAATGCGGCGCCCTGGACTCAGAGAGGATTGAGTGGCAATGAATCAAGAGGGTGCCGGTCTCCCAGCAGAACCAGCAAATATCATTGAATTACGGTGAGGATGAGAAAAGTACATTTATCAGTACTGTCCCCAGGAAGGAAGGACTCTGGACTATTGAAGGTGGCCCCAGTTTCCTTCGGGACTTTGGTTAAGATGGGTTTTGTTTTGTGGGTCTGGGGCCAGAGGAGTTGGAATTGCTGGGCCTCAGAGGAGAGGCTGAGCTCTTAGCCAGAGACTCCTCTTCCTCACCTTCCCTAGACCATGTGGCCTCTTTTGTCCATCAAAGTGAGGTCCACATTTAAGAGACGGAGGTTTGTACAAGTCCGAGACCACGAGCTTCCTGGGGCAGCCAAATTCTCTCCTACAAGGTCTTCAGTATCAGGCCTAGCTCGGTCTTGGTAGGGGATTCCTCTCTGCTGAGCACTCTTGCCCTTTTCTCCTTTTGTTAACAGCTGCTCATATTCCTGGACTCTGCTGGAGAGCAATCTCTTCCAGGAAGTGCCTTCTGATTGCCTGGTCCGTCCTCTGCCCAGGCTAACACAGATGCCACTCCTCTCCAGCCACACTTCCATCAAAACAGGTAAGCTGTCCTCCTTCCACTGCTCTTGGGCTCTGCCTCTGAAACTTCGCTTTGCATCCTTTGGGACAACAAAGTCAGAGTGTCTCAACTCACAGCTGGCTCCACCATTGACCAGCTGGGTGGCCGTGGGCAAGTTACTTACACTCAACGTGCCTCAGTCTTCTCATCGGTAAAATGGGTATAAAATAGTTCCCATTCATGCTAATGAAATGAGATAATCCAGGCAGCGAGCGTATGATGGTTTTCAAAAAATGTTGTTCAATTATTTTTGTGGTTGTTATTATCATTGTTATTTACTGTATTTCTGACAAGTAGTACAGTTCTTGATGTTGAATGAATCGCTGACAATGTTCACACACACACACACACACACACACACACACACACACACACACGCCCAAGCGCCCGAGAGTTAAACTTTCATTCTCTCCTCTGATTCATTCTTTGTGCCCAGTCATAAGGCCCCATTGGGTCATTCTTCAGAACACCTGTCAAAAACCACTGGCATGGAAGTACGTGGCGCAGGACTTAGTTTTATTCACAGCTGTACCACCAGGGCCTGACACAAAGTCATCTCTCAAAAACACGGTGGATGAGTGAAAGCCTGAACACATGAATGATTGAATGAATACAATCCTTTTCCCGTAGACTGTGTTCCCACAGCTGCCTTCCAGCCCACTCTTCATGACTCTACCCAGACTCAGGTAATATCCTACCCATTCCCACACTGTCCACTCTGGCCTGTCCCTGCACAGCACAGCTCGTTTTACCACCACTGCTGTGAGGTCTTCGACTGGTTCCCAGTGGCTTCGCAAATAAAGAACAAACTGACAATACAACTAGAGTGTTTATAGCATCGCTTCTGTTTATATTTCCCCAGCTTGTACTTCCGCCAACATTAGATGAGAATGCCTTTTCCACAACCCCTGCTGGCCTCCCCAAGTCCCTTATAAGCACCTAAAGTGCATTTATACCATTCTGGGAACAAATATGATGGGATCCTGCTTCACAGCTCAGAAGGCTAATGGCAGCTGCCTAACAGCTGAGCTCCCCAAATGTCCTCACCAACAGGAAGTCCAGCTCCTTCTCCCCCTATAGCCAGGATTCCCTTGCAGCCTCAGTACAATCCAGAGGGTCACAGGGTGGCTGTCCTGGCTGTCAGAGCAGCATTCAGAAGTGGCCCTTGTATTTGCTGATCCTATCTGGAATTTGTGTTGGTGGAAGGAATGCCCTGGGGGTTGAACTATTTGTTTATTTATCTACTTATTTTGCACATGGCTCTCCAGTTTTACCCACCCCATTTGTTCAATAGTCATCTTTCGCTTTTTAGTTCATAAATTTTGTAATCATGGGATTGCCAATGAGGGACAATGGCGAGACAAGCCTCAGTCATTTTTGGATTTATTTGCCAAAGTAAGGACACGCCCGGGAGACGGGTCTCTATGCCTTTCTCTGAAGATGATTTTGAGGGCTCCAAATTTAAAGGGGAAAGGGTGGGATATTGAGAAGCCCGACGTTCTCATAAACAAAAGGCATAAAAGAAAAATGTGGGGAATCTGCATTTTACATAGCACAGACAAAATTGGGTAGAGGAACAATCAGATACACCCTGTAAAAGGAAATTAAATTTTGGGACCCCAAATTCACTTAGCCAAAGGGAAAAGTCAAGTTGGGAACTGGGTCATGCAAACCTGCCTCCACCTTTTAGTCTCTAAGTAAAATGCCTGCAGGAGGAAAAGCTATTCTCCTCCCCCATATTCTGCCCACAAGGAAATTCCCGATGAGATGTCAAAGCTTCACCATGGCAATGCAAATTGATAGCTTATCTTTAAAAGTTCAGTCACCCCGGCCCCCGCCAGACACAAACTTCATTGTCTTATCTGCAGAAATTGCCACAGCCACCCCAACCTTCAGCAACCACCGGTCCGATCAGTCAGGGGCGTCAACCTCAAGGCAAGGCCCTCCGCCGGCAAAAAGAGTATGACTTCCTGAAGCATTTTTAGCAATAAATCATTTTTAATTAAGGTATATAGATTGTTTTTATACATGATTCTATTACACACTTAATAGACTACGACGTAGTACAAACACAACTTTATATGCACCGAGAAACAAAAAAAATCTGTGACTCACTTTACATCAATATTCACTGTATTGTGGTCGCCTAAAATGAAACGCTCGATGTCTCCAAGGTATGCCTATGTAAGAAATTGCAAAACTAAAGCAGGAAAGGCGGAGAAGCAAACCTCTCGAACACCCAACTGGGAAGGAAGTAGTGATTTATTCGGCCGCAGCTGCGGAGGAGTTGGGGGGCGGTGGGGGGGCGGGGTCTGGATGCCCCAAACAACCCCTGAACAAAGAAAATCCCTGTCATTATAAAGGCTTACAATTCTAGAAATTGCATGTGAAAGGGTCTTGGTCCATGAACTAGGCATTGGGATGTAGCTTAGATGGGGTTTTGATTCTGTTTAAGTAAAAACGATGCCTTCTGGAAAGATTCTTCCACACCATGCCTGCCATCTATAGGAGGCCGATTAAAGGTGGCGCCCTGTCTGCTAGCCTTTACTTCTATTGAAATGCAATGTGGAAGTCAAGGGGAAAGTGGTCTTAGATGTTTAAGGGTGAATAAGGGTCTTCTTCCTCAAACATATCTACAGTGATTGCACCATTTTGCATTCTGACTGGCAATGAATGAGAGAACCACTTTATCCACATCTGCACCAGCATTTGTTGTTATCACTATTTTTAATTTTAGCTATGTGGCATCTCATCATGATTTTAATCAGCATTTTCCAAGGGCTAATGACACAGAGTCTATTTGCTAATAACTAGTGTTCTTTTTATATGTTTAATTGCTATTTCTTTATCTTTGGTAAAGTATTCATGTCTTTTATTCATTTATTAATTGATGTGTTTTTTTTTACTATTGACTTTTTGGGGTTATTTATTTTTTCTTTTTATAATTTTTTATGTGCGTGATTTGAAAATATCTTTTTTCAATTTTTAGCTTATCTTTTCACTTAACAGTGTCTTTATTAGAGTAAAACTTTAAATATTACACTTGTATGTTTATTGCAGCACTGTTCACAATAAGACTTGGGATCAACCCAACTGCCCATCAATGATAGATTGGATAAAGAAAATGTGGCATATATACACCATGGAATACTATGCAACCATAAAAAAGGAGGAGTTCATGTCCTTTGCGGGGACATGGATGAAGCTGGAAACCATCATTCTCAGCAAACTGCCCCAAGAACAGAAAACCAAACACTGCATGTTCTCACTCACAAGTGGGAATTGAACAATGAGAACACATGGACACAGGGAGGGGAACATAATACACTAGGGCCTATCATGGGATGGGGACCTAGGGGAGGGATAGCATTAGGAGAAATACCTAATGTAGATGATGGGTTGATGGGTGCAGCAAACCACTGTGGCACATGTATACCTATGTAATGAACTTGCACATTCTGCACAGGTACCCCAGAACTTAAGTATAATAATACAAAAAAAAAAAGAAAGAGAAAAAAACTTTAAATTTTCATAAAGTTCAGTTTTTTTTTTTCAGGGATACATGCACACGTTTGTTTTAAAGGTCAACTTGCATCATGAGGGTTAGTTGTAAAGATGATTTCATTGCCCAGGTATTAAGTCTAGTACCCATTCATTATTTTTCCTGATCCTCTTTCTCCTTCTACCCTCCACCTTCCAGTAGGCCCCAGTGTGGGTTGCTTTCCTCTATGTGCCCATATGTTCTCATCATTTAGCTCCTCTTATAAGTGAGAATGTGTCGTATTTGGTTTTCTGTTTCTGCATTAATTTGCTAAAAATAATGGCCTCTAGCTTCATCCATGTCCCTGCAAAGAATATGATCTTATTCTTTTTTGTGGCTGCATAGTACTCCATGGTATATGTGTACCACGTTTTCTTTATCCAGTCTATCATTGATAGGCATTTAGGTTGATTCCATTTTTGCTATTGTGAATAGTGCTGCAATGATCACATGCACACATGTATCTTTCTAACAAAACAATTTATATTCCTTTGGGTATATACTCAGTAATGGGATTGCTAGTCAAATGATATTTCTGTCTTTGGGACTTTGAGGAATCACCACACTGTCTTCCACAATGGTTTAACTAATTTATATTACTACTAACAGTAAATAAGCACTTTTTTTCTCCACAACCTTGCCAGCAACTGTTATTTTTTTTACTTTTTAATGATAGCCATTCTGATTGGTGTGAGATGGTATCTCTTTGTGGTTTTGATTTGCATTTCTCTAATGATCAGTGAGGTTGACCTTTTCTCAAATGCTTGTTGGCTGCATGTATGTCTTCTTTTGAAAAGTGTCTGTTCATGTCCCTTGCCCAGTGTTTAACAGGGTTGTTTGGTTTTTTCTTGTAAATTTGTTTAAGTTCCTTATAGATGCTGGATATTAGACCTTTGTTAAATGCATTGTTTACAAAAATTTTCTCCATCATGTAGGTTGTCTGCTCACTCTGTTGATAGTTTCTTTTGCTGTGCTGAAGCTCTTACTTTAATTAGATCCCATTTGTCAATTTTTACTTTTGTTGCAATTGCTTTTGGTGTCTTTGATATGAAATCTTTGCTCATGCCTATGTCCTGAATGGTATTGCCTAGGTTGTCTTCTGGGTTTTTATAATTTTGGGTTTTACATTGAAGTATTTAATTCATCTTGAGTTAAATTTTGTATAAAGGGGTCCAGTTTCAATCTTCTCCATATGGCTGGCTGGTTATCCCAGCATCATTTATTGACTAGGAAAACCTTTCCCCATTGCTTGTTTTTGTCAGTTTTTTAAAAGATCAGATAGTTGTAGTTGTGTGGCCTTATTTCTGGGTTCTCTATTCTGTTCCACTGGTCTGTGTGTCTGTTTTTGTACCATGCTGTTTTGGTTACAGTAGCCCTGTAGTATAGTTTGAAGTCAGGTAGCATGATACTTCCAGCTTTGTTCTTTTTGCTTAGGATTGCCTTGGCTATTTGGCATCTTTTTTGGTTCTATATGAATATTAAAATAGTTTTCTTTAGTTCTGTGAAGAATGTCAATGGTAGTTTAATAGGAATAGCACTGAATCTATACATTGTTTTGGGCAGTATGGCCATTTTAACAATATCGGTTCTTCTTATCCATGAGCATGGCATATTTTTCCATTTGTGTCATCTCTGATTTCTTTGAGCAGTGTCTTGTAGTTCTTTTTGTAAAGGTTTTTGACTCCCCTAGTTATCTGTATTCCTAGGTATTTTACTCTTTTTGTGGCAATTGTGAATGGGAATACATTCCTGATTTGGCTCTTGGCTTGACTGTTGTTGGTGTATAGAAATGTTAGTAATTTTTGCACATTTATTTTGTATCCTGAGACATCATTTTTATGACTCCTTAACATAAAATGAGAGAGATATAATTTTTTTTAAAAAAGGATCTTCCTTTTGGTGTCATGTCTAAAAATTCTAATCTCATGCTGTGAATATTTTGCTTTAAAACTATTATAGTTTTATAGTTTTTCTATGATTCCTTTTTGAGTTAATTCTTGTATAATGCACATATGATGAAATTTAGTTTCAGATTCATTTTTATCGCATATGGAAACTCAATGGTTCCAGCATCATTTATTGAAAAGACTGTTCTTTGTACATTGAATTGCCTCTACACCAATGCCAAATGTGAGTTGGATACCAGCTGCTCTGTTTTTGGCTATTCTATGTTTTTTATTTGTTTGTTTGAGACAAAGTCTCTCTCTGTTGCCCAGGCTGGAGTACAGTGGCATGATCTCGGCTCACTGTAATCTCTGCCTCCTGGGTTCAAGCAATTCTCCTGCCTCAGCCTCCTGAGTAGCTGGGATTACAGGTGCATGACACCACGATTTTTGTACTTTTAGTAGAGACAGGTTTTCACCATGTTGGTCAGGCTGGTATCGAACTCCTGATGTCAGGTGTCTGCCGGCCTCAGCTTCCCAAAGTGCTGGGATTACAGGCGTGAGCCACCGCACCCAGCCTATTCTACGTTTTGACTACTCTGTTCTGTTCTTATGTATGTGTCTATCACCTTAAAAATACCACCACCCTCTAGTTCTATAGGATTTGGGGTAGACTATTGAGATTTTCATAACATGACGCATATAATGATACACGTTTCCATATACAAATAGGGAGTTATATGCATACAGTTGGGTGATATTTTTAGTCATTTTGAAAGTCTCTGTGCTTTAATTTAGATCACTTACATTTAACATAATGATTGTTATGTTTGGATTTTAGGTGTACTATAGAGAGGCCCATCAACCTTAGTCTAGGTTCCTCAGGCATCGGAACCCTAGGAACAGCTTCAGCCAGCATCTCTGTCTTCTCCAGCATCCACGTTCCCTTCCAGCAAGGTTCCCTAAGACACTCACAAAGTATTTTGCCAGCTGCCAGGAAGAAAATTCCTATTACTTTTTCAAATGGTGAAATAACTGTGCTGATGCTTGATCCTGCTTCTGATTTATGGATCAATGATTGATCAAAAGGCATTTTGTTTATTTGTTTCTCTCCAGATCTGCCTTTCAGAGCTCGCAAAATGATGAAATATTCTAACCCTAGATGGCCACTCTGCTGTGTTTTGCTCGTTTCAGTGGTTCTTTGAGAACGATGGATCTCAAATGTGATATAATAATTGGACACCCAAGGAGAGATATTTTGAGACAGTTGAACTCTGTAAAAGTCTGGCTGGCAGAGACACAGCTTCCAGAGTGGCTGACATTAGCCCCTGGTGCTCTTAGGCAACACAAATGCTCTAGAAGAAGGCAGCACCCCTCAGGCCAGCTGGGAGACCAGAGGAGACGAAGCAGGCCAGCAGTGGGGATGTAGGGGAGGGGTGTTCTTCCCTTCCGCTCCCTCCTCTACTGCCAGGTTGGGCACCAGTGGACAATGCCAGAGGACACATTATAGGGAGCAAGCTGCCTTCACATCATAGGCTTTCTCTTCTGTGATTCTGAATTCCTTCGAGCCCTGAACTTTTGATTGTGGTAAAATATGTATAACATAAAATTTGCCATTTTAAGCACTTTTTTTTTTTTTTTTTTTTTTTTTTGAGACGGAGTTTCGCTCTTGTTACCCAGGCTGGAGTGCAATGGCGTGATCTCGGGTCACCGCAACCTCTGTCTCCTGGGTTCAGGCATTTCTCCTGCCTCAGCCTCCTGAGTAGCTGGGACTACAGGCGTGCGCCACCATGCCCAGCTAATTTTTGTATTTTTAGTAGAGACGGGGTTTCACCATGTTGACCAGGATGGTCTCGATCTCTTGACCTTGTGATCCACCCGTCTCGGCCTCCCAAAGTGTTGGATTATAGGCATGAGCCATCGCGCCCGGCCCATTTTAAGCACTTTTAAGTGTACAGTTCGGTGATGTTAAGTACATTCATCCATGTGCAACCCTCACCTCCATCCATCTCTACAACTCTTTTCATGTTGTAAAATTGAAACTTGGTACTCATTAAACCATAACACCTCATTCTCCTCTCCCCCAGCCCCTGGCAACCCCTAGTCTACTTTCTGCCTCTGTGAGTTTGATTAGTCTGGATATCTCATATGTGTGGAATCAGGTGTTACTGGCTTATTTCACTTAGTATAAAATCCTCAAGGTTCACACATGTTGTAACATGTGACAGGATTTTCTTTTTTATGTCTGAATAATATTCCATTGAATGGGAATGCCGCATTTTGTTTATTCACTCATTCGTCCGTGGGCACTTGGGCTGCTTCCGCCTCCCAGCTATTGTGGGTAATGCTGCTAGGAACACGAGTGTGTGGATATATGTTCAATTTTGAGCCTCTGGTTTTGTACCTTTGGTAATGAAGCAATCCCAAGGGAGGGTTGCAGGAGCTCCAGGGCAGGAGCCCTGACCAGGCAGCTCTCTGCTCTGCCCGGGAGTCTCCGAAGGGTCCTCCACGTACATGAGCCTGCCCCTAGGGGCCTGACCAACTTCTTGGTTAATGAGAAAATCCTTGTCAAGACTACAGATGACCTTAGAAGCAGCAGCTCAACTCAGCATGCCCCTGCCAGCTTTTTGATATTTAAATCCTCCAGCCTGGGGACCAAGCCTGGTCTCCACGGTGAGGACTCAGTTGCAGATGCTACTCACTGCCCCTTGGAGAGACACTGTGGTAATAGACACTTACCTTGATGTAGGACAGTCTCATCTCTGTCCTGCCTGACTTGGAGCAAGAGCTGGAGTGGAGGGCATAGGGGCAGAAAGGGGAGGAAAGGTCTGGACTTTCAACACCACTTGGGAAAATGCATTTTCTCTGCTTCAATTGAGGGGACAAAAGGTAAAGTTCAGTGCCTGTTAAGGAAGAAGACGATGGTAAATATTCCAGGATTTCAGGTGAAACTGACGGGCCACATCCTGGGAGTAAAAGTAAACTGGAAATAGACCATTAGAAGAAGCCCAGCTTTGAATCTTTGAACCGAAAGAAAGTAATGAACAATCTAGAATTCCATAGTCGGTAAAAATACTCCTCAACAATGAAAGCAAATTAAAGACATTTTCAGAAAATCAAAAAAGAAAAAACCTCAAAAATGTAAAAGATGAAAATGGTTCAGAGTATGTTCTTTGTTCACAGTAAACAACTATAATAAAAATAGTTAAAAATAAT
The DNA here is from genome assembly GCF_030222135.1 of Aotus nancymaae. Lineage (NCBI taxonomy): Eukaryota > Metazoa > Chordata > Mammalia > Primates > Aotidae > Aotus > Aotus nancymaae. Next base: position 2,383,012 of record NW_026988412.1, on the reverse strand, counting down.
CTAATATCTTAGCTGTCTGTAAATTTAACAGTGTGTTTAAAAGTAATTCCTGGATTAAAAAGTCACAAGATAAATAAAAAATGATTTGAATTGAAAGATCATAACCTGACATATCAACATTTCTGAGATGTTGCCAGAAAAGAGCTTAGAGGGAAATTTATAGTCTGAAACCCATATATTAGCAATATTTTGGGGACACCCAGAAGAGAGAGGATGGAGACTTGGTTGAACCCCTAGGATGGGGGTCCCAAAGAAGTAAAATTGTTTAGAGAAAAGTCAGCTTTTGGAAAAAGCTAAATGATATATCAACAAGATCCAACCAAAGATAAATACCCCAAAGAGAGTTCTTTGGGGGTAAAGGAAAATGATCCCAGGCGGAAGCTAAGTAATGTTGAAGGAACGTTGCACAGACGAAGGGTAAATATAATTGATAAATCCACATGAATATTAAATGTATGAAACCACAATAACAGTGTTATATGGGCTATCGACTATGTAGAATTTAAGTACACAATGACAATAACATACAAGGTAGAGGGGGGACAGAAGGGTAATAGTGTCCTAAGGTTTTCCCACCATCTTTGCAGTGGTAAAGGTACTAATTTATGGTAGACTCAGTTAAGTCAATGATACTCATTATAATCACTATAGTTACCACTAAAAGAAGAGGTAAAGAAGGGATAACTTGGCTGGGCGCAGTGGCTCATGCCTGTAATCCCGGCACTTGGTGTGGCTGAAGTAGGTGGATCACTTGAGGCCAGGAGTTCAAGACCAGCCTAATCAACATGGTGAAACCCCATTGCTACTAAAAATACAAAGTTAGCCAGATATAGTGGCTTACATCTGTAGCCCTAGCTACTCGGGGGGCTGAGGCATGAGAATAGCTTGAACCCAGTCAAGATTGCCCCACTGCACTCTAGCCTGGGCGACAGAGTGAAACTCTGTCTCAAAAAAAGAAAAATAAAAAAAGGAGGGAGCGGGGATAACTGAAAGCCACTGAGGAGAAGAAACTGAATAACACAAGAAACAGGGACAAATGAAATGTATAGAAAACAAATAGCAATATGGTAGATTTGAACCCAAACATATGATAATATTAGTCAGTAATATGAGTAATTGTAAATGGAACAAATGTTCCAAATAAGACTCTTAGATTGATTTAAAAAACTATTTGCTGCTTATAAAGGCACATATTAATTAAGGTAACATATAAGAATAAAAATATGGATAAAGATATTCAAGTAAATAAGAATTGAAACAACGCTAGATGTTTTGATGTCTCTGACATCAGACTTCAGAGCAAGAGGCATTACTCAGCATAAACTGGTACATTTCATCATGATAAAATGGTCAGCCATGAAGAAAGTGTAAAGTAAGCACTTGATGACATAGTCCAAAGATAAATAAAGCAAAAATAGTCAGAAAAAAGTAAACAAATTCACAATCATAATCATCATGAGAAATTTTAACATATCCCTCAGTAACTGGCAGAAAAGGACACCAAAATCTAAACCCAAACCAAACTGAATAAAACAAGACAAAGTAAAAAGAGTCAATATGGCCAAGCATGGAGGCTCACGCCTGGAATCCCAGCTCTTTGGGAGGCCAGGAGTTTGAGACCGGCCTGGCCAACATGGCGAAACCCTGTCTCTACTAAAAATACAAAAAATTAGTTGAGTGTGGTGGTGCACATCTGTAATCCCAGCTGCTCGGGAGGCTAAGCCATGAGAATTGCTTGAACCCAGGAGGTGGAGGTTGCAGTGAGCTGAGATCGTGACACTACATTCCAGCCTGGGTGACAGGGTGAGACTCTGCTTTAAAAAAAAAAAAGAAAAAGAAAGAAAGAAAAGAAAAGAAAGAGAAGAAAAGACAGAAAGTTTCAACAGAATAGACTTACTGATGTATATAAATATCTAACTCTATATACCTGTAAAATACAGAATACATATTATTTTCAACTGCATATAATTTATAGAATATTGGTTATTCTAGACAAAAAGTAACTCAAAAATTTCAAAGAAGAGAGATAATGAAATGGTGTTCTCTGCCTATAGTGGACTTGTATTAGAAGTTGATAAAAGAAAAGATAACTAGAAAATCGACTATGGTTGAAAATTAAACAATACAGCTATAACAGCCCACAAGTCTAAAAAAAGTCATAGTGGATATTAGAACAGGTTTTGAAATGAGGGAAAACTAATAATCAGCCTGGGAGGATGAAGCCACATGCACCTTCTGGCATAGGAAGGTCTGTAAGCGGGGAAAATGGACTCTTATAGACATTCTCTTTGCACCCTGCTGAGCCCCACTGACCACACAGCCTGTGCTCTTCTGGACCCAGCTGGTGATGTGGGCTCCAGCCAAGGTCATGAGCAGGCTTAGCAACTGCTTCTGCTCTTCAGGAATTGGCTCACCAGAGGTCTCAGAGATTCCTTTGATCTTGGTGAGCCTTACCTGCACTACGTGAGGGCAAGCCAGGTGGGCTTGAGACCTCCACCGGGTCTTCTCAGGTCTGGGCTGCAGCTGGAAGAGGCTTCCCTGAAAAGGCGTAGGCAGCATGCAGCAGGCATGCCTGTGGATCCAAGGTTATGGGACTCCCTGCTCTGCCTTGTTTGGAGATACCGGGAGGGACTCTGTGAGGGAGCGGAGAGAGGCACTGGACAGAGGCATTGCTCGAAGGGAGTTGCTCGACATCTCAGGGGCCCTGGCGGACAGGGCTGTGTGGTACCCAGAGCTGAGAAGGGTGTCACCAGCAGCAGCTGCCACCACTCCTCCACCCAAGTGACCCTGGCCTCCAGGGCAGACGCTGAGACAGCCATGTGGTGAAAGGTATCCCTGCTTGTAGTGCTCATTGTGCTGAGCACCCATATCTGGACCATTCAAAAAGAATTCGTAGACATCAGTAAGGACCTAGATTATTTTGTGGCATCAGTGGAGTTTGCTGTGGCTCAGTTCAATGAGGACAATATGGGAGAGTTCACAAACAGGTTGCTGGAGGTCCAGCGCGCCCAGCAGAAGGTGAGTGACAGTCATTTAGTCTATTCCCAGAACTCTCTTCCCCAGCTGAATAGCCCAGAGCCAGTGGTGATGGCAGCAGGGCTCTGGTGACATGGGGGGGTCCCATGTCTGCACCACACTTCTGAGGACAGGGTTCGGGGACCTTTCCTCCTTCAGAGGGCACACAGCTTTCCTGACCGTTGCCCATTTCCTTGGCCATCTGCCCTTTCCTTGAATCACATTCCCATCCCTGGACCCTGGGAGGCTGCAGGAGCCCTGGGCACAGTGGGTTACACTGCTGCCCAGCCACAGAGCCTGGGGGCTTCATGCCAGCTGGGGAGGGGAGAATGCAAGGAGGGGCAGGGCATGTGTGTGTTCTTGGTGTGTATGGGAGTATGAATATGTGAGTGTGTTATTGATATATGTAAAAACATGAGCCAGGTGTGGTGGCTCATGCCTGTAATCCCAGCACGTTGGGAGGCCGAGGCAAGCAGATCACCTGAAATCAGGAGTTCGAGACAAGCCTGGCCAACATGGTGAAACCCCATTTCTACTGAAAATACAAAAAATTAGCCAGACGTGGTGGCGGGTGCCTGTAATCCCAGCTACTCGGGAGGCTGAGGCAGAAGAATCGCCTTAACCAGGGAGGCGGAGGTTGCAGTGAGCCGAGATTGAGTTGTTGCACTACAGTCTGGGCAACAAGAGCAAAACTTCGTCTCAAAAAATAATAATAAGTGTGCAGATGTGTATCAGGGAGTGAATGTGAGTGTGTTGGTGTGTTGGGGCATCAGTGTGTGTGTTGGAGAGGGTTGGGCATGAGTATATGTTGGTGTGTGTCAGGCATGAGGATGAATATGTTGGGGTGAGTTGGGCATGAGTGTGTGAGTGTGTTGGGCATGAGTGTGAGTGTGTTGTGTGTACAGGGGCATGAGTGTGAGTGTGTTGGTGTATGTTGGGCATGAGTGTGTGTGTTGAGCATGAGTGTATGTTGGTGTATGGTGACATGAGTGCCTGTTTTTGGCACATATTAGGCATGCATGTGTGAGTGTGTTGGTGTGTGTTGAGCATGAGCGTGTGTTGTGGGTACAGGGGCACGCGTGTTTGAGCATAAGTGTGTGGACATGAGTGAGAGTGTGTTGGGCATGAGTGTGTGTTGTGTGTATGGGGCTGAGTGTGAGCACATTAGTGTGTGCTGGGCATGAGTGTGAGTGTGTTGTGTGTATAGGTGCATGTGTGTATGAGCATTTGTTGACTATGAGTGAGTGTTAGTGTGTGTTGGGCATGAGTGTGTGTTGTGTGTATAGGGGCATGTGTGTCTGAGCATAAGTGTGCTGAGTATGAGAGAGTGTTAGTGTGTGCTGGGCATTAGTGTGAGTGTGTTGTGTGTATAGGAGCATGTGTGTATAAGTGTGTTGGGCATGAGTGTGAGTGTGTATGGGGGCATGCATGTATGAGCGTAAGTGTGTTGAATATGAGTGAGAGTGTTGGTGTGTGCTGGGCATGAGTGTGAGTGTGTTGTGTGTATAGGGGCAAGTGTGTATGAGTGTAAGTGTGTTGAGTATGAGTGTGTGTGTTGGGCATGAGTGAGTGTGTTGGTGTGTGCTGGGCATGAGTGTGTGTTGTGTGTATAGGGGCATGTGTGTATGAGCGTGTGTTGAGTATGAGTGGGTGTGTTGGTGTGTGCTGGGCATGAGTGTGAGTGTGTTGTGTGTAAAGGGGCATGCGTGTATGAGTGTAAGTGTGTTGAGTATGAGTGAGAGTGTTGGTGTGTGCTGGGCATGAGTGTGAGTGTGTTGTGTGTATAGGGGCATGTGTGTTTGTTGTTAGTCTGTGTCAGGGCATAGTTGGATATCATCTCATCCCCAACATGGATCGCAGAGTCCCCGACTGGGTCAGGTTTCTCAAGAATTTCTAGGCCGTCCAATGAGACCCGTGGCCCTAGCCTGCCGTGACTTCCCATCTGGATTGGTTTTCTATGTTTGGATGCTTCCTGAGTTTCATGGACTTCTACGTACAAGAATGAAAACAACTTTTAATCACTTCTTATGGAAGCCTAAGAAACATGCACAACAGCATGGTGCAGCTCTGCATTGACTTCAGTGAGCACTGGCAAGATAGACAGTTATGAGCAGTCATCACCCACATGAAGCAGAACAGTGCCATTCCCTCAGAGCCTCCTCTGTGATCCCATCTACAGTCTATCCCTGCAATGAGTCCTGTTGACCTTGTTTCTCATCCCAGGCATTAGTCTTGCCCATTTCCCACTCTGTGTAAAAAGAACCATCCAGTGTGAGCCCTCTGTGTGTGGCTGAGACTCAGGTGTAAGGCGGAGGTGGGGTATTGTCGGGTGTGGCTGCGGCATGAGCAGGCTCACTGCTGCAGAGAATTTGACTGTGTGAGTGTGTCACACTCTGTATGTTTATCACTCTGTCAATCTGACTGTCAGGTATTAGCCATTGGGAAGATGCCAGTGTGTATCTGAAGGGCACTTAGTGGACTCTCTTCTATTGACTTCCGGAGAGGTTCTACATGCCCTGTCTAGCCCTGTTTGAATGACATGATGATGTCAGTCTTTTATCCACTTTCCTACTTGTTTCTCTGCCTTTTTTTTAATTCATGAAAAGAAAATAATTAGTAGCTGTTTGTAAATTTCTTCTTGACAGATGTGGACAAGGATATTTTTAATGGACTTGGCGATGGGCCGCACAATTTGTAAATCATACGATGAAGACATTGACAATTGCCCATTGCAAGAAGGCTCAGGAGAGGAAAAGGTTTGAGAGCAAAATCAACCCCAAAGCATCATGAATCTCTCAAAAATGGAAAATAATATCAAGGTAGGCCTTTGGGAGGAGGCTTAGAAAGGTCACCAGAGGTGCTCCTGGGGCAGAATGAGGGTCCCTGACCCCCTCTCCCACCTGGAATCAGGGCTCCCTCTGTGAAGGCAGAAGGTGGGCATGTAAGCAGACAGAGCCTGGCCTCAATGCCAGGGAGAGCCTTCTGCTCACAGCCAGGCTGGCTGGACAGAGCAGGCACCTGCAGATTCCACATGGCCTCTGTCCCTGGATGAAGTCCTCACTTTGCTTCCCAGTCATGTACCTTCCTGAGACCCTCGAGATCCAGGCAGATGGTGTTCTCCCTGTGGTCCTCACTCTTCTTTGCTTATGTTCTTGGGGATTGGAGGACTGTCTAGTTTCTTTCATCACCCAATTTGTCCCTCTAGTTCCTGTGTGATAAGGCTGTGTCCCGGTCAGTCTGAGTTCTCACACCATCTTCCCAGGACCTATATGTGATCCATGTGAGCTCAGAGCTTGAGGATGCCCTGAATCAGAGTAACAGGGGCAGCAGGGCTGATCTCACCCTTCCACCTGCAGTCTTGCTGTCAACTGCTGTGCTCAGTTGGTGGGTGCCCAGAGGGACCGACCGTCCCTTGGGAAGTCCTTTCTCTCCCCGAGAACACTCAGGGTGGGAGCAGTTCATCCAGCATCATGTGTGCTAGGGAGATTGTGAGTGGACAGGATGCATCAGGGGTCAGGTGATGGCCCAACCAGGCATCCTTTCAGGATCCCCAGGCTCAGGCTGGAGCATTTGGCCACCTGTGCCCCTTGTCCTGGTGGAGGCTTGGGCATGTGAAGCGCAGTTCCTGGGTGACTGTTTTTGTTTTTTGTTTTTCATTGTTTTTAAGTTTTCCATACATCTTGACCCCCTACCACATGCTAAATGCTCTCAATGCATTCCGCTTTTCTAATTTGTGTGTTGTAATTATTATTTTCAGGTGCACTGCACTTCTGTCGTGGATGCCAGACCTTGGTTTTCCCAGTTCAACCTCCTGAACAGCACCTGTAATGAAGAAACTGGCGGTGACAGAGCCCCTGGTTTTTTGTGGCAGAAGTCTTCTCTTCCTCTAGAGTGTGGCAGTCTGCAGTTCTAGGCCCATGCTGCACTAGCAGAATTAAAGGCATCTTAGCGCTTGCTGGGCCTGTAAACAGTTTTGCACTCTTTCCTGTTATTCATTTGCCATGGATGTTCCTGTCAGTGATAAGCAAAGGAGAATTTATTATCATCATTACCTTGGCTGCAGGCGCAGAGTGTTGAATAAACCAAACTCCCCACTTGATTTGAGGCAGTTCACGTAGGAGCCCCACTGGTTGGTTGGTGTGCTCATCCATCCATCCATCCATCCATCCGTTCCTTCATTTATTCATCCACTCATTCATTCATTCACCTTTGCATTTCTCTATGACATCATCCATGTACTCAAAAAAAAAGCCAAAAATTTTGTTAACCACACATGACCCTTCTGTTTCCGTCTCAGGGACAGACTCACAGTGGTGGCTCTTTTGCAGAGGGGCCAGGCCCAGGCCCAGGGGTCAAGAAGGTCACTGAAGCTGACAGGAGGCTCTGCCCTCTGTGGACACAGAGGGCTGCATGAATGACAAGGATGTCCTCTTTAGTGCTCAGATGACAGCTCAGAAGGTGGCACCTCCAGTCCCCATGTCCCCCATGCCCTGTCTGGTTCATTTGTTCCCAAGCTGGGACTCAGCCCGGCCTTCATACCTGTCGGCACCACTCACTTCCCGTGGGAGGGGCACCGTGGTGACAGATACCCATCTTGATGAGCAGGTCTCTCCACTGGGGTCTTGGCAGGGAGCAGCCTTGGAGGGGCAGAGAGATGAGGGTCTGGGGGAAGGGTTACATGGGTGGGCCAGAAACACAAGGCAATACAAAGCCCTCTGGAGGAATCTTTCAGACATGAAGTGTTGGGGGGTCTTTCCTTCTCCATCGTGGGTTTTTGGGGACTTTGATTTGAATATTTCTTGATAAGAAGTCTGCCTTTTTCCTGGCTGGCTCATTTCCACGACAGAATTTTCAGAAACAGCCCTGGGTAACTCCATCTGTCATGGTAAAAAGATGGGGCAGCTTTGGTCCTTCGATCAACCTGTGCAGAATTCGTAACATCCCCTCACAATTTGAGAGGACATATTTATATTAGCAAGGGTGTGTCTGTGTGGCCAGCAAGGCCAATCTATTGCCGGCCCTTGGCTCTGAGAGCACTCAGGCTGTGAGGGGTAGAGCCCCTGTACATGGACCTCACGCCTGCTGTTCTGGACGAGTGCAGTGGGTTCCGGTTCACATTGCTCGCTAGTGGAAGCACCTTTACCTTCAATTCTCACTTCACAAAGAAGGCCTAGTATCCTGCTCTTTTTTCAATTTAAAGTTATGTTTCAGCTCAGATGCACTTAAGTGCACCAGGTGGCTTTCAGTGTTCATGCCACACTCTTTGGCATTCGGACTCAGATGCTGGGTTATTTGAAAGTTTCCTTTGATGATTCTCATGAGCCTCTAGTTGGGCACCTTGGTGAAAATAGGGGTGACCAATTCTGACTGCAGTCTCTCTTTCTGCTGGTTTTACGAAATTAGAAACATGGCCTTGGGGAACGAAAGGGCACAGCTTTGCTCAATTATTGAAGCTACAACAGTTCTATCTGTGGGGCCCACTCTTATCACAGCCTAAAAATATATAAAGTAACACATGCCAAGGCTACAAGGAAAACCAGCAATGCCATCATCCTCACGGGAGAGTTTCAGGCACCTCTCTTAAGAATTGACAGAACCCACCAAGTAAAACTCAGAAGAGGCTCAAAAAATTTAAGAGCTCGGCCAGGCGCGGTGGCTCACGCCTGTAATCCCAGCACTTTGGGAGGCCGAGGCAGGTGGATCACGAGGTCAAGAGATCGAGACCATCCTGGTCAACATGGTGAAACCCTGTCTCTACTAAAAAAATACAAAAATTAGCTGGGCATGGTGGCGCGTGCCTGTAGTCTCAGCTACTCGGGAGGCTGAGGCAGGAGAATTGCTTGAACCCAGGAGGCGGAGGTTGCGGTGAGCCGAGATTGTGCCACTGCACTCCAGCCTGGGTACCAAGAGTGAAATTCCTTCTCAAAAAAAAAAAAAAAAACAAAAACAATTTAAGAACTCACTAAACATATTTGATCTTTTATTATGTAGAATATCATCCAACCACTGGAGAACATTCATTTTTCTTTCTTTCTTTTTTTTTTTTTTTACTGCATTGTAGGTTTTGAGGTACATGTGAAGAGCATGCAAGATTGTTTCATAGGTGCATATGTGGCAGTGTGATGTGCTGCCTTCCTCCCCTTCACCTATATCTGGCATTTCTCCCCATGATATCTCTCCCCAGCTCCCCACCCCCCGCTGTCCCTCCCCTATTTCCCCCCAAGAGACCCCAGTGTGTAGTGCTCCCCTCCCTGTGTCCATGTAGAACATTCATTTTTTGAGCGGATAGAACGTTTATCCCAATTGAACATATTCTTAATGAATTTCAATCATATAGAATATGTTCTGGGCTAAATTTAGGTAGAAATCAGGATAGAAATGTTTGAAAACTCGGCTATGCACCTCTAAGTAACACATGGACTAAAGAAGTAATCCCAGTGCAGAGTAGGCTGTACTTTTAAAACACTGGAGTTGAAACCTGAGTGATAAACATACAGGATGCTGCTGACGCCATGCTCCGAGGGTCGCCTCCAGATCGAGAAATGCACACGCTAGAGAATGAGCAGGCCAGCAGCTCCCCTTTGAGCTCGAGAATCAGAGAATTGCAAATTGAACTGGGGGAAAAAGAGAGAAGAAAGTCATAGCAAAAAGGCATACCTGGGTGAAAGAAAAAGCAAAGATAGACAGCAAGGATAAAGAAATCCAACAGTTAATTTTTTGAAGGTCTAATAAAATCTATAACTCTGGGCAAGGGAGGGCTGGAATTGGAGAAGGCAATCACAATCCACACCAGCAGGGAGGAGGGGCCTCAGGACAGGCCCTGCTGATCTCGGAACACAACAATGATACATTTTAATCACACTGCTGGCAGCTACGGCAAAGATGAACAAGACCTGGGAGACCAATATTTAACATCCTCAAAGAAAAGAACTTTCAACCCAGAATTTCATATCCAGCCAAACTAAGCTTTATAAGTGAAGGAAAAATTAAATATTTTGTGAACGAACAAGTACTTAGAGACTTCACCACCACCAGGCCTGCTTTACAAGAGCTTCTGAAAGAAGCACTATACATATAAAGGAACAACCAATATCAGCCTTTCCAAAAATATATCAAAAAGTAAAGAGCATTAACACAATGAAAATTTTACACTAACTAATGGGCAAAACAGCCAGCTAGCATCAAATGCCAGTATTAAACTTATATATATTCTAATTGGATAAAAAGCCAAAACCCATCGGTATGCTGCATCCAGACCCATCTCACATGCAACAATACACAAAGACTCAAAACAAAGAGAAGGAGGAAGATTTATCAACCAAACAGAGAGTAAAAATAAACAAATAAACAAAAAGCGGGAGATGCAATTCTCGCCTCTGATAAAGTAGACTTTAAAGCAACAAAGAGCAAAAGAGGCAAAGAAGGACATTACATAATGACAAAAGGATCAATGTAACAAGAAGAGCTAACGATTTTATAGATCAACGAGACAGAAAATTAACAAGGACATCCAGGACTTGAACTCAGACCCAGAACAAGTAAACTTAATAAACATTTATAGAACTCTCCACTTCAAATACACAAAACATACATTACCACCTCACACCTATTCCAAAAGCGACTACATAATTGGAAGTAAATCACTCCTCAGTAATCGCATAGCATTTCATAGGTTTAAATGAAATATTGGTTGGCTGTTTGTTTGTTATTTTCTTCCCTTATTCCTTCTTGTCTACATCAAGTATAATTATTGGTATAAAAGAGGTTTTCAATACCCATTACTAAACTGCATTCTAGCCTGGGCAAGAAAGCAATACTCCTATTCTCTCTCTCTTTTTCTCTTCCTTTTTCTTCCTCTTCTTAATTCTCTTTCTTTCTTTCTTTCTTTCATCCAAAAAAAAAAAAAAAAAGAACTGGGAGCTGCAGCTTCTCTGTTGGGAGGACACATGGGGCTCAGGCACACTTTGAGGGTGATCCGTCTGACGGGGCCGCTGTGCTCCTCGGGCCCTCACCTGCCAGCCACTTTCAGGCCAGTCCTGTGTGGAAGTGCACCTGAGCCTCTGGGTCTCCTCCCATCGAGAAGCTTCAAGAAGATGGTCATAATTGTGCCCACTTTTCTGGCCACATTCCCATCTATTCCTGTGTCAGCCCTAGTCCTGCCCTTACTACCGGTCCCCAAGGCATCGGCCTAAGCTCTGAGACATTTTTTGTGATCATCAATCTACATACCCTACAGGCAAGGTAGGGTCATTGCTCCAGCAATGGCACCCTTGTGCACCTTAGTGCATCCAGACCTGACACAGGCACCTCCACACCCTCCCAACCCGCTCATCCACCAGCCCTGTTTACCTCCCAGTGGCTTCCCCAGAAGTCACACAGAGCTCAGGTCAGTTCCTGCTGGCTGGGCACGGGCCTAGGGAACTACAAAGAGGCAAAGCTGGGTGAGAACACGAGTTGTCTAGTGCCCCCTAGGGCTTCTTCCCAGATCCTGATCCCTTCTTACCCTCATGGTTGCCTTCCACCCCCATCCTAGCAGGGCTCTGGCCTTAGACTTGGCTTCTCTCTGGCCCCTGCTGAGAGCAAGTGCTTCAAGGCCACAGGGCAGGAGGGGGACCCGGCAAGTTGGCCAGCAGGTGCCAGAGAGGGTGGCGAGGATGGCCCAGCCCCCAAAACTGGCCCCTCCGTCTGTAACCTCCCACAGCTCCCTGAGGTCATGGGCTATACAGCCAGGGTAACAGGCAGACATGGCTCTTCCCTCAGCTGCTCAGGACTCAGTGCCCATTATCATTCCTAAGCATGCCCATCACTCTGCTAGTAGTGGGATGCAGCCCTGTGAAGGCAAAGCAGGTGAGCTGGAGATGTCCATCCCGGTCATGTCAGGGCTGGGCTAGGGCCAGAGGAGGTGGTCCTGAAAATGTGCAGGCATGTGTGTTGCATGCATGCCTGTGGGTCCAAGGCTATGTGACCTCCTGCTGGCCTTGTTTGGAGATGTTGGGAGGAACACTGTGGGGGAGTGGAGAAAGGCACTGGACAGAGGGACCAGTCAAAGGGAGGTTCAGCAGCTCAGGGCCCCTGTTGCACAGTGCTGCATGGGGTCAGAGCTGGGAAGGACGTCACAGGCAGCAGTGGTGACCTCCCTTCCACCGAGCGCTCCCGGCCTCTGGTGCCAACACTAGAGACAGCCATGTGGTGGAAGGTGCCCCTGCTTGTGGGGTTCATCGTGCTGGGCACACATGTCTGCAGCTGCAAATTTGTAGACACTGATAAGAACTTGGATTATTTTGCCAGTGCTGTGGAGTATGCTGTGTTTCAGTTCAATGAGGACCAGGAGGATGAGTTTGCCTACAAGTTTCTGCGGGTCCACCGGAGCCAGCACAAGGTGAGTGGCTGCTGTGTCTCCCCGTGAACCCTGAGTTCCCTGGCTCCAGACCAGGGCTAGGTGTATCCTTGGTCTGCAGGAAAGAGCAATAGCTTCCTAAATTCTGAAAATATGCATATAATCATATAATTTAAATGTAAGGTATCATTAGGAGAGTTTCAGCTTTCTATTTTGCTTTCTTAATGAGGGTAGCCCCTGAAAACAGGACATGGGTGTGAGCATGTCGGTTTGTGATTGGGCATGAGTGTATGTGTTGGTGTGTGTCGGGGCACAGATGTGAATGTGTAGTTGGTGTGTTGGGGCATGAGCCTGTGTGTATGTGTTGGTATGTTGGGACATGAGTGTGTATGTGAGTGTGTAGTTGGTGTTTGTTGGGCATGAGCATGTGAGTGTGTTGGTGTCAGAGTGTGTGTGTGTGTTGGTGTGTGTTGGGCATGAGTGTGTGTGTTGGTGTGTTGGGGCATGAGTGTGTGAGTGTGTTGTGTGTTGGGACATGAATGTGTATGTGAGTGTGTATTGGTGTGTGCCAAAGCATAAATGAGTGTGAGTGTGGAGTTGATATGTTGGGACATGAATGCGTGAATGTGTTGGTGTATGTTGGGGCATAAGTGTGTGTGTGTTGTGTTGGCATATGAGTGTATGAGTGTGTTGGAGCATGAGTGCGTGTGAATGTGTTGTTGGTATGTTGGGACATGAGTGTGTGTGAGTGTGTTGGGGCATGAGTGTGTGTGTTGTGTGTTGAGGCATGAGTGTGTGTGTTGGTGTGTGTTGAGGCATGAGTGTGTGTTGGTGTGTGTTGAGGCATGAGTGTGTGTGTGTTGGTGTGTGTTGGGGCATGAGTGTATGTGTGTTGGTGTGTGTTGGGGCATGAGTGTGTGTGTGTTGGTGTGTGTTGGGGCATGAGTGTATGTGTGTTGGTGTGTGTTGGGCATGAGTGTGTGTGTTGGTGTGTGTTGAGGCATGAGTGTATGTGTGTTGGTGTGTGATGGGGCATGAGTGTGTGTGTGTTGAGGCATGAGTGTGTGTGTGTTGGTGTGTGTTGGGGCATGAGTGTGTGTGTGTTGGTGTGTGTTGAGGCATGAGTGTCTGTGTGTTGGTGTGTGTTGAGGCATGAGTGTATGTGTGTTGGTATGTATTGGGGCATGAGTGTGTGTGTGTTGGTGTGTGTTGGGGCATGAGTGTGTGTGTTGTTGGTGTGTATTGAGGCATGAGTGTATGTGTGTTGGGGCATGAGTGTGTGTGTGTTGGTGTGTGTTGAAGCATGAGTGTATGTGTGTTGGTGTGTGTTGGGGCATGAGTGTGTGTATGTTGGTGTGTGTTGAGGCATGAGTGTGTGTGTGTTGGTGTGTGTTGAGGCATGAGTATATGTGTGTTCGTGTGTGTTGGGGCATGAGTGTGTGTGTTGGTGTGTGTTGGGGCATGAGTGTGTGTGTGTTGGTATGTGTTGGGGCATAAGTGTGTGGGTGTTGTTGGTGTGTGTTGAGGCATGAGTGTATGTGTGTTGGTGTGTGTTGGTGCATGAGTGTGTGTGTGTTGTTGATGTGTGTTGGGGCATGAGTGTGTGTGTTGGGGCATGAGTGTATGTGTGTTGGTGGGTGTTGGGGCATGAGAGTGTGTGTGTTGGTGTGTGTTGAGGCATGAGTATATGTGTGTTCGTGTGTGTTGGGGCATGAGTGTGTGTGTGTTGTTGGTGTGTGTTGGGGCATGAGTGCATGTCTGTTGGGGCATGAGTGTGTGCGAGTGTGTTGGTGTATGTTGGGGCATGAGGGTGCATGAGTGTGCTGATGTGTTGGAGCATGAGTGTGTAAGTGTGTTGGGGCATGAGTGGGTATCATTGTCACTTGCATGGATTGCTATCCCCAAGGGATGTCTGCTTCCTAGACAACTTTCAGGAGAGATGTGAGTTCCAGCCTGGGAAGATCTCCTGGTTGGATTTGATTTCTCTCTCTCTGGATGTTTCCTGAGATTCATGAACTTCTATTTGCAGAAATGACCATAACTTTTAATAACTTTTTATAGCATCCTAATAAACACACAGAACAGCAAACTTAATATTTACTTCAATTAATATTTGCAAAATAAACACTTTCATGCAGTCTTCACTCACATAAAGGACACAACGTTGCAGCCCCCAGGAGTCCCCACCCCAGGTTACTGCCTAGATCTATCTTCCAAGGGATAGTGCCATTCTGTGTACGTGGCCTGCACTGCTGTGTAGGATTCAATCATGTGATGGTCCACACCCTGTGTATTCATCACCCTGTCAATGTGACTGCCAGGTACTGGACATCAGGAAGAGTGCTGTAGGAAAGCCTCTAGTGCATGCTTTTGGTGTAGTGAATGGATATCTTTTTTTGTAGAAAAATGGAGAATTAAGAGAAACATTTTAAAAAAGAAACTTGAAATAAGAAATAAGAGAAGAAAGATTGCACATGATATATTTATCTTTATTTGCATGAATATTAACATTCACCTCTTCTGGCAACTTTTCTGTTTGATTCTATTTTTCTCATTCCAAAAAGAGTATTTCATAGAAGTGTCTACAATTTCTTCTTGACAGACATGGACATGGATATATTTAATGGACTTGACGATGGGGCATACCGTTTGTAAGAAACATGGTGAAGACATTGACAATTGCCCATTGCAAGAAGGAACAGAAGAGAAAATGGTCTGAGAATAAAATCAACCCAAATCATGAATCTCTCAGGAATGAAAAATGTCAAGGTGGGCCTTTGGGAGGAGGCTTAGGAAAGGCATCCGGGGTGATCCTGGGCAGAATGACAGTCCCTGACCCTCTCCCACCTGGAGTCAGGGCTCCTTCAGTGAAGGCAGAAGGCAGGCATTTGACAGAGCCTGGCCCTCATTGCCAGGGAGAGCCCTCTGCCCACAGCCCAGCTGACTGGACACAGGCACCTGCAGATTCCACAGGGCCTATGTCTCTGGAGGGAGTCCTCACTCTGGGTCCCAGCCCTGTACCTTCCTGAGACCCTCGAGATCCAGGCAGATGGTGTTCTCCCTGTGGTCCTCACTCTTCTTTGCTCATGTTCTTGGGGATTGGAGGACTGCCTAGCTTCTCTGATCACCCAACCTGTCCCTCTAGTTCCTGTGTGACAAGGATATGTCCCGGTCAGTCTGAGTTCTGACACCATCCTCCCAGGACCCACATGTGATCCATGGGATATTGGAGCTTGAGGATGCCCTGAATCAGAGTTACAGGATCAGTGGGGCTGATCTCACCCTCGCACCTCCAGCCTCAGAGGCACCCTCCCCTTGGAGTGGGTTTGCTGCTGCTGTTCAGTTGGTGAGTGACTGGCAGGGCCATCCCTTTGGTAAGTCCATGGTCTCCCTCAGAACACACAGGGTGGGGGCACCTCATGTGCTCTGTGGAGGCTGTGTCCTAGTCCTATAGTCCTAGATTTGTGCAGCCCAGCAGAATTAAAGGCATTTCAGAGAACTTTCTGCATCCCTGAGAAGTTTTCACTCTCCTG
Organism: Aotus nancymaae; assembly: GCF_030222135.1. Taxonomy (NCBI): domain Eukaryota; kingdom Metazoa; phylum Chordata; class Mammalia; order Primates; family Aotidae; genus Aotus; species Aotus nancymaae. The sequence continues at coordinate 2,367,127 of NW_026988412.1, read as the reverse complement.
TATTGTTTATAAGTCGTTGATAAGCAATGGAGAATTTATCATCATCATCATTACTTTGGTTGCAGATGCAGAGTGTTAAATAAATCAGACTTTCTGATTGATTTGAGGCAGTTCCTATAGGGTTCCCACCACTTAGTTTGTGTGCTCATCCATCCATCCATCCATTCTTCTATTCCCTTCCTCCTTCCCTCCCTCCCTTCCTCCATCCCTCCCTTCCTCTTTTCCTCCCTTTCTCCTTTCCTCCCTCATTTCTTCCCTCCTTTCCTCTCTTCTTTCCTTCCTGCCTTCCTTTCTTCTCCAGTTTCTCTATGCTCTCATTCATCCACTCAAAAGGAATGCAGCACATTTTGTTAGCCACATGTGTCCCCTCTGTTTCCATCTCAGGGACAGGCTCACCATGGGTGGCCCTTCAGCAGAGGGGCCAGGCCCGACCCAGGGGTCAGAGAAGGTCACTGAAGCTGACAGGAGTCTCTGCTCTCTGTGGACCCTGAGGGCTGCATGAAGCACCACGATGTCTTCTCCAGGGCTCAGATGTCTTCTCCAGGGCTTAGAAGATGGCAGCTCCAGTCCCCATTCCCCACCTGCTCCTGATGCCTGTGTTACCCATCTGGCACCCAGCCACGGCTCCATGGCTGCCGGCACCACTCACTGCCCCTGGGAGAAGCACTGTGGTGACAGACACCCATCTCTCTGCTGGGGTCTTGGTGGGGGAACAGCCTTGGAGGGGCAGAAAGATGAGGGGATGGTGTGGTGGGGGGCATGCGTTGAGCAAAGAGACAGTGTGCAGTTTCTGGAGGAGTCTTTCAGAATGAAAGGGCCAGGGGGTCTTTCCACCTCCATCCTTGGTTTCGGGGGTAATCTGAATATTTCTTGGTAAGAAGTCTGCCTTTTTTTTCTGGCTGGCTCATTACCACGAATTTGTCATTTATGGGACAGAATTTTCAGAAACAGCTTTGGGTGGCTCCATCTGTCATGGCAAAACGATGGGACAGCTTTGGTCTTTGACCAGCCTGTGTGCAGGATTTGTGTGTAACATCCCTCCACAATTTGATAGGGCATATTTATATTACCAAGGGTGTGTCTGCATGGTTAGCCAAACAAATCCATTGCTGGCCCTTGGCTTTGAGAGCACTGAGGCTGGGATGGGTGAAGCTCCTGTTCATGGACCCCACTGTTCCGTACAAGTGCAGCCACACTCTGCCTGAGCTCCGGTCAGCATTGCTCGCTGATGGAAGCACCTTTACTTTCAATTCCAAGTTCACAAGAAAGGCCAGGTGTCCTGCTCTTTTTCAAATTTGCCAGCTGTTTTCTACCTTGATCCACACAAAATCCCACTGGTTTCATTTTGCATTTCTCTTAAGGACCAGGCATTATCCCTATCTGTAGTGCAAAAGAAAATTTTGGCCTAAATCAGAAATACATGAAGTCTTCAGGTGGTTGGCACTTGGGGCTACGGCTGTGAAATGGTTCTTTAAGGCACTCCAATACTTTAGAAATTGTGTTCACTGCAGTTGTGTATTTTGTCCATGGCCTGTGTTCTTTAGTTCCTGCTCTCTCAGAAATTAAAAAACATGACCCTATTGCAGATTTCAAGCGCTGGTAGTGTCCAGCCGTCATGAGCTACGTAAGGAGCTTTGGTAGGGTTGGTAAACTTTGTGCCTGCCACTCTTGTTAGTTATATGATGAACTCAAATTAGTAGATTTTTGAATAATGTGTCAATATCCAAGATCATCCAGAATCCACAAGTCTGTCTCGTGTCCTGGAGAAATCTCTCTGGATTTGGCTCTGTCATTAGGTGGCCTGAATCAGTAGGAAGTAAAAATTTATTTGGATATTTTATCCAGTTATCAACCACCACCACGTACTTCTCCAAAGTCTGAAACCTAGAAATACAGCTTTGGTTCAGTGAATTTGTGTGTATCAGTCAGCTGTTGACCCAGAAGTGCTGCATAACAAACCACCCCTCCTGTAGCTAACCACAGTGAGCCTTCATTTTCAGGCACATAGGTCTACAGGCTGACTGCCCCTTGGCTGGTCCAGGAGGCTTGGCTTCCCTTCAAGGTGTCACAGCTGGCCTCACTAAGGGAGTCTGCTCTACATGCATCCTGGGACCCAGATCACGTGATCCCAGACTCAATGGATCACTATGAAAACATGGTTAACCTTGACCAATAATACAAATAGTGCAAATCAAATCAATGAAACATAATCATCTCCTATCCCATAAAGGAAGGCCAGGCTGAAGGCAAAGATATGAAGAAGCAGGGATTGTCACAGGTCAATACTTCTCTAATCAAACTGGATTCTGAGTATCAGCAGCATTTGGATCACATGGGGAATAGTTAGAAATGCAGGATCTAGACCTTGCCTCAGACCCACAAACTCAGCACCTGCATTTTAACAAGAGTCCCAGGTGGTTCATGTGCACGTTAATATCAGAAAGCACAGATCCACTACAGTGGTTTTCAAACTTGGCTGCAGATTGGAACCCATGGGGAACTTTAAAAACAGCTGACTTCCTGGACCCTCTTCCAGAGATTCTGATTTTATCAATGAGGTGTGCCCTGGTGTTTCAAAATTCCTTCAGTATTTTTAACATGCAGCAGGATTTGAAAATCATGAATACATAATTAGTAAGTGACGAACATTTTGGCAATAAATAATAAATCTAAATTTGCGTAAAGCTTTGAATCAATTTCTGATCTAGTCTTTTATTGTACAGAAATATTTGTGTAACATCATGAAGATATTGGAAAGGGATTGTTCACTGCAATACTGTTTGTAACAGATGAAAATAACAACCGAAGAATCCACCTATGGGGAGAAAGTTTAACTACAGCATAATGCATTCGCACTCTGCAATGCTTTGCACCTGCCTGACAGATTCCTGCCCACATGTGTTTCCTGTACATTGCCCCTCCTTGTGAAACCCATAGCCTGGGAAGAATGCTCGCCTCTCTGCCTTATCAGGAATTTTCTGGATGCTGACTTGGGATTTTCACAGAAAAACAGAAGCTTTGAGAGCTCAACACGTGCATGACCCCCTCCTCCCACTAAGGGCCAGGCCTGGACATCAGAGTGAGCCATGTGACCCTTACCCTGGTAGGACAGGGCAGGGGGGTACTGTTGGCCCAAGCCAAGGAAGTTCAGCAGCCAGGCATTCAGGAAACCAGTCATTGGCACAGGTGGGCAGAAGACGCCAAATGGGCCCTGTATTAGTCAGGGTTCTTGTAGAGGGACAGAACTTATATGTATGTATGTATGTGTGTATATATATATATATATATATATATATAGCATAAGTTAATACTTAATAAACTCCCCTTTATATAAAATTTATATATAATAATTATTAACTTAACAAACCCATCTATATGTGTATGTGTACATAATTTTTATATAAAGGGGAGTTTAAAAGTATTAACTTTCACGATCACAAGTTCCCACAATAGGCTATCTGCCAAGCTGAGGAGCAAAGGGAGCCAGTCCAAGTCCCAAAACTGAAGAACTTGGAGTCCGATGGTCGAGGGCAGGAAGCATCCAGCACAGGAGAAAGATGTAGGCTAAAAAGAGCCAAGGCCTGCCTCTCCTTTTCACATTTTTCTGCCTGCTTTATATTTGCTGGCAGTTGATTAGATTATACCCACCAGATTAAGGGGAAATCTGCCTTCCCCAGCCCACTGACTCAAATGTCAATCTCTTTTGGCAACACCCTTACAGACACACCCAGGATCAATACTTTGTGTTCTTCAATCCAATCAAGTTGACAGTATTAACTATCACAGGCCCCCCACTCTGAGGGCAGAGCAGGAGGCATTTGCTTGCTCTCTGTGGGCCTGTGAGATCTGCTTGGACCAAAGGCCAGAGGCTGGCAAGTGGGAGGTGTCCTCACAGTGTGAGGTGTCCTCACTGGGGCAGGACACAGCTGCTGGATTACATCACAAAGGGTAACCTCCCTGCAGGATGGAATCAGAAGGGGAGACTGGAGACCAGGGCCCCCAGAGCCCCTTCACTGGGCCACAGGCATGAAATGAGCGTGCCGGAGACCCAGGAGAACCACAGCTCGGGTCAGCACCCAACTCCACAGGGAGAAAGAAGGAGCTGCAGGCAGAGCAGGCTGAAAGTCCACCAAGGGCTGAGGCCACAAGGCCTCTGGGGCAGCCAGAGTTTACATGGTCACATCATACAGGACTGAGAAGCAGATAACAAGAGTGACGCGCACAGGGGTAGGCATAGACATTTCGGGGCCTACGGGGAGGGGAGTTCTCAGGATAAGGGGAGGCTGGTAGAGAGACTCCTAACTAGCATTCCTAGGTGGGTTTCCTTGGAGAAAGAGAGGGCTAACCCCACAGAGTGACCCTAATGGCCCTGTCTTGGATCCAGCTGGGCTTACGCTGAGAGGAGGCAACGTGTGGCACGAAGGTTCTTGAACCCGTAGCAGTGGCCACGACCACCGCATCCTGCCAGCAGCTCCAGCCCTGGACAGACAAGGAGACTTGACTGTGCCTCTTGCCCGAAGGACCATGCCCAGATGCCAGTGGCTCTCCCTGCTTCTCCTCACCATTCCCCTGGCCCTAGTGGCCAGGAAAGACCCCAACAAGGATGAGAGGGGGGTGCTGAGGAAACTACAACCCACCAACGCCTCAGATGCCAACGTGAGGCAGTGTCTGTGGTTTGCCATGCAAGAATACAACAGAGAGAGCGAGGACAAGTACGTCTTCCTGGTGGTCAACACACTGCAAGCCCAGCTGCAGGTAAAGGTGCTCTCTCCATATAGGTGGACATTTGCATATGGAGGCACAGTTGAAGCCAGACTGAAAGAGTGGGCATAGGAGAAAAATACCAGTATGCAAAAATCTTCAATATGTGAGTGCCGGAGAGCATAGATGCTTGCATAGCGTCAATAAGGCAGCAAACACACAGAGCACTTTCTACAAATGCTTGGGCTGTTGTTCTAAGTCCTTTGCATAGACTAACTCATTTAAACCCCAAACTGCAGATCGAACGTTCATTTATTTGCTAAGGTTGGGAGACAAAGGGAGCGCTAGCCATGAGAAAAGGTCTGAGAAGGAAAGGTGAGTCTGGGTGAACCTGAACCCAACCAGCAGACACTCCTTCACCTCCTGCTGTAATCCTTTAATGCCAGATGAAAATAGATTTAAATGGACACCATAAGAAGCCTTGATTGCATTCAATCACTAATGAATTCAGCAAATACTGATGTCCTGCTATAAACCTACTGCTGTTTCACTCACTAAAGACTCAGCAGAGAACAAGGCAGGCAAACTCAGGCCCTCATGTCTCCTTATGGACAGTGTCTGAGCTGATGGGAGGGTTTTGGGTGGGGAAACCCCAGAGGATGGGAGGTTTCACAGGAATCTGAGGGACTGGGGCCTAATATGGCTGAGGGGGCTGTCCGCTGGTCAGGCCTGTGTGAAGCTGAGCATCTCAGGCCCTGGAGAGCTGATGGTTCTTCTCCTTCCACTCCTCATTGAGCATGCAGCATGCCCTGGGCTTGGGGACAGGAAGTGGAATGAGAAAGTCTTGCCTTCAAGGAGGTGACAAACTGGAGAGGAGCCTTTACCCAAGCGTCCAGTTCCAGGAGGCTGCGGAGTCCTGACTGATCTTGGTGTGCACAGGACTCCAGGCAGTGGGCATCGCAACCTTCTTCTAATGCTCTGTCTGGGGTTGGGGAGGAAGGAAAGTGGAAAGGACACTAGTAAGAGTGCTTTTTTTTTTTTTTTGCCAAAACTTTAAAAGAAAATTCAACTTTTTAAAATAAAATTGCACAATTGCTAACTGACAGGTCACAAATCGTCTGGAATACCTTATTGATGTAGAAATTGCCCACAGCGATTGCAGAAAGCCTTTAAGCAGTAATGAAATCTGTGCCATTCAAGAAAACTCCAAACTGAAAAAGGTGAGTGATGAACCACCTGTCTGTGACGGCCTGGGCAGTTCTGAGCCCCAGAGGAGAAAGCTCAGGTGCCCAGACCTTCTTTTGGAGGTCTTGGAAGCTCCCAATGTTTAGCTGCAGACAGCCAACGCTGAGGCCTTCAGAGCAGAAGATGCAGGGCCATAGAACGTGGTGGAGACCTCTGAGCCTTTTTCTCATCCCACATCCTGGGGAAAGGATGTTGTCAAGGGTACTCTTATCTCAAGGGCCCCTTTGACTTCTGACCTTTTGATGCCAGCACACTGGACAACACATAATCACCAGAAGTCTGTCCTCTGGGTGCAGACCAGCCACCCACTATTGCTGGGCCCACCATCACTCATTCCTGTACAGGCACAAAAGGAAGTTCATTCATTCACTCTTCCACTCATAGAAACTTACTGAGCACCAGGTGCTACATGCTTTGCACTGGGTCTATTCTGGATGCTGGAGATTAAGCAATGACTAGGCCAGTTGGTGGCCCCAGCCTCCTGGGTTTACAATTGATTATTGCTGGAGTCAGCCCGGGTTTCCAGGAAGGTGGGGCAAACCCAAAGTCTCCCAACAAAAAAATGACTTGGCCCAGGGTCTTTTGGCCTCAAGCCTGTATTTTTTATCTCGGAGTGGCAAAGAGCCCAGGCAGCTCATACACCAGGACTCGGTCCCAGACTGATGAAGGCCCCAAGCATTCTACAGGTTGGCCCAGCAGCTGCATCACTGCCCCTGACTTTACACTGGTGGTTTTCCAATGTGAACAGGCATTACAGTCACCTGGAGGTGTTGACAAACTCGGACGACTGGGTTCCGCCTGCAGAGTTTCCGATTCGGTAGGTCAGGAAATGAGGTCTAAGAATTTGCATTCTCTTTTTTTTTTTGAGACGGAGTTTCGTTCTTGTTACCCAGGCTGAAGTGCAATGGCGCGATCTCGGCTCACTGCAACCTCCGCCTCCTGGGTTCAGGCAATTCTCCGGCCTCAGCCTCCTGAGTAGCTGGGATTACAGGCACGCGCCACCATGCCCAGCTAATTTTTTGTATTAGTAGAGACGGGGTTTCACCATGTTGACCAGGATGGTCTCGATCTCTTGACCTCGTGATCCACCTGCCTCGGCCTCCCAAAGTGCTGGGATTACAGGCGTGAGCCACCGCGCCCGGCAGAATTTGCATTCTCAATGTGTTCTCGGGTGGCGGTGCTGCTGCTGCTCGCCGTGGGATGATTTTGAGAACCACTGCTTTATGCGTTGCCGTGGCACAGGAAATTGCAGATACTTTTATGAACCGCACTGCCATTGTGTTTGATGAAAACTGCCTCTGTATGCCCAGATGAAACGAACCCTATCATTTTCAGCTCACAGTAGATGAACCATCAGGACAAACATTTCAGCAGTGAGCTTGTCTGAATGCCATCTGATCTTTTATGTTTGTTTTATCTTTCACTGGTATTAGGAGTATGGTTGTTTTAAATTTATATTTTCTCCCGGGCTTTTAGGGATTGTAGGAAAGTTTTTGCTTTTGCCAGTTTGTAGAAAATATTAAAATGCATTAAAGAAAATTGTTCTCAAGGAGCCTGTTTGTGTCTAAGATTTCCATGATACCTCTCGGTTTTTAAGACATATATGTTTAAGCAGACATTTGCCAATAACAATTTTCTCTTTTTCCAAGCCTTTGAAAATACTGCTGAAGAGTAACCATACTGGACAGTGTTTCTTGTTCCCAGCTTTACTGGAACTGTCTTCAGTATTTGTATACTCTTATTAAATATTACATCAAGTACTAATTTTAGAAGTTCTTCCAATTCTCTCTGTATCGAGAGTCTTTAAATTAAGATTGTTTTCTTCTACCAAATATTCTTTGAGTACCTACCAAGTACATTGAATAATTTTTCCTCTTGGATCTAGTAGTATAATTCATTAAAATAATAGATTCTCTAATAATGAGGTGCGTTTACACATCTGGAATATGATGCACTCATCTTTGTGCGCATGTGTGGCAGTTTTATAACTTCATTTGATTGTAGCTTTCATCTACATTGACTGTCTGCAGGTTTTTGAAAGAGGAGACAGGTACGTAGGTAACAAACATATCGCCCTTGTTTGGTGAAACTTCATCATCGGTACATTTTCTGGACATCCATACGGTACGGTACGAGACAGTCCTTTTTCTTTGGGACTGGCCAGCTTTGTGGATGTACACATCTGTTTTCCCATTTCTTACATGGCAAATTACTGGACCTCTTTAAGTGCCCGAGGGGCACATTTGTTCAAGATGGCCACTCCCTGGATGCAACTGTGAATGTTTGCAGGCACTTCCTGGTCCCCACCTTGTTGATGGCAGAATGGCCCTTCTTTTCACCACCCCTCTTTGTGGGAGCCAGTCTGCTGGGCTCAGGCTGTAAAAGAAGAGTGTGAAGGATTCAGTCTGCACATGTTTAGAGTATAGTAGGGTTCAATATGCCACTTTTTAATTTAGAAATTTTGCATTTATTTATTTATTTTGTTGAGATAGGGTCTTGCTCTGCTGCTCTCGGCGGAGTGCAGTGATGCCATTATAGCTTATTGCAACCTCAAACTCTTGGGCTCAAGCAATCTTTCCACCTCCTTCTCTTAAGTAGCTGGGACTATAGGCATGTACCACCCTGCTTGGCTGATTTTTTTACTTTTAGTAAAGACAAAGTCTCACTATGTTGCTCAGGCTTGTCTCAAACTCCTGGCCTCAAGTGATCCTCCTGCCTTGGCCTCCCAAAGTGTTGGAATTACAGGCCTGAGCCACTGCTCTCGACAGCAATTTTGCTTTTCTATGTATTAACTACTCTCAAACTCTTCTGATGTTAAGAATCTCTTGGAGTATGGGGTAAACATACCCATCTACACACACACACACACACACACACACATGCATGCATGTACATACTTGTATACACACATACAAGTTCCATGTATTTATCCCAAATCTACTGAATCACAATTTCCCACTTCAAACATCCACATACGTTATATGACTGAAAAAGTCTGGAAAGTACTACATTAGGGACAGTAATGGTTTAATAAGCAACCGACCTTCATTTGCTAGTTTTTGTTCAGGATTTTTGCTATTTACTAGGTAAGTTTGGGTTATAATTTCTCAGTTACATCTGAGTTTCAGGATTCTGCTGGTCTGGTACAGTGAGACTGAGGGTTTTTCATTATCTTCCGTGTTCTGCATCAGTCTAAAGTCTGCAGATGCTTTTGGTTCCCCGAATTTGATGTGATTTGCCTATAAAATAATCTTGATTTGGTACTTGGTCTTATTTATTGAATATTTTCAACACTCAGCAGGAACTAAAGTTTCTTCTTTCTGACTTTGTCTGCCTCTTAACTCCTGGAAGTCCCCAGTGATTTCAGCCTATTTGAGATGGCCTTTGCACTTTGTCCAGGACCACTATCTCTCTCTACCCATCCATCTACCCATCCATTCATCCATCCATCCATCCATCAATCTGTCACTCACACATAGGGTATTTTATTTATTGTTTCAATATTTTGATGTTTTGAAAGAAAAGCAGCGCTCTTTGGAAGAAAAGATATGTTAGGCCCTAGAATCTTCTAAATTGCTCTTGACTTGTTATTAGAACAAAAGGGATTTTAAAAAGATTTTTATTTTGGGTTCAGGGGTACACATGCAGGTTTGTTTTGTAAGTAAATTCATGTCACAGGGATTTGGTGTACAGATTGTTTCATCACCCAGGTAGTAGGCAGAGTACTCAATATGGTACTTTTTCTGATCCTGTCCTTCCCCGGCCCTCCATTCTCCAGGAGCCCCCAGGGTCTGTTGTTCCTCTCTCTCAGTGTTTAGCTCCCACTTATACGTGAGAACATGTGGTATTTGGTTTTCTGTTCCTGCATTAGTTTGCTTAGGATAATGACCTGAAGTTCCATGTTACTCCAAAGGACATGATTTCATTCTTTTTTATGGCAGTGTAGTATTCCATGGTATATATGTACCACATGATTTTAATCCAGTCCATCATTGACAGGCCTTAGGCTGACTCAGTGTCTTTGCTACTGTGAATAGCGCTGCAGTGAACATACATGTGCATGTGTCTTCATGGTAGAACAATTTATATTCCTTAGGGTATGTAGCCAATAATAGGATTCCTGGGTTGAATGGTAATTCTGTTTTTAATTCTTTGAGGAATCACCGCACTGCTTTTCACAATGGCTGCACTAATTCACACTCCCACCAGCAGCGTATAAGCATTCCCTTTTGTCCACAACCTTGCCAACATTAAAATGGATTATTTAGGCCAGGCACAGTGGCTCACGCCTGTAATCCCAGCACTTTGGGAGGCCAAGGCGGGTGGATCATGAGGTCAGGAGTTCAAGATCAGCCTGACCAATGTGATGAAACCCCATCTCTGCTAAAAATACAAAAGTGAGCCTGGTGTAGGTGGTGGGTGCCTGTAATCCCAGCTACTCAGGAGGCTGAGGCAGGAGAATCACTTGAACCTGGGAGATGCAGGTTGCAGTGAGCTGAGATCACGCCACTGCACTGCAGCCTGGGTGACAGAGTGAGATTCTGTCTCAAAAATAAAATAAAATAAAATGGATCATTTAATCATTAAAATAACACACTTTAGTTACAAATTTGAATTGTTTTATTTACATTGTAGAAAGTATTAAAGAGAATTGAACATAATGTCAGGTTCACATCTGAACTGTCACCATAATAGGATGATAATTAACGTTTCCTGTCTACTTGTGGTTAATTAGAACAGAGATCCCTCTGGGCAACTGCTGATGGCTATGAAGTCTGCAGCCTCCAGCTCTGCAGATTCCTGGGAGCATCCCTTGAGGATGGCGACCCATCTCTCAGCATACTCCTAAACTGGCACCTAGCAACAGGACAATTTTTCTTTTTCTTTCGGCTCTCTACTGATTTTTGTTGTTGTCGTCTTTTTCAGAAATTAAGCTGCAACTTTTCAGTAGGAGCACTTCCCTGGAATGGCGAATTCACTGTGATGGAGAAAAAGTGTGAAGATGCCTAATGGTGTTTTGGGGCATCCCTCCAACCTCTGCGACTACTTTATCCATAAAATTAAAGCAATGACAAGTGGAGGCTGCTCCCAGCACGCTTTCTCCATGCATGCCTCTCTGCTTGGCGTTTTGGCTTTTAGTTTCACAGTGTTGGGGGCAGAAGATGGGCATGTTCAGCTCCTCTTTCCTGGCAGCAAGTGTGGCCACGCACCTTTGGTTAGCTTGATGGTCTACCCATCACCAAGTACAAAGAATAGGGTGAGGTCTGATTCCATGCCCTACAGCAAATCAGAGAAGGAATCCCTTTTGCTTAGGTAACAATCCCTTACAGAGGTCTGCACCCAGTGGGTACTAACTCAGTGGGTTCCTTCTGGATGCTTCCTTGGGCCTGAGGCTCTTCTTGTTTAAGAGTCCTGAGTGGACGAATCATTTGGGCTAGGGGACCCCTGTGGCAGAACTAGTAGCCCTCCCCTGTGGGATCTCTATAAATTGGGGGATTTGTGTATCTTCCTATGTGTATTAGTCTGTTCTCACACTGCTGACAGACATACCTGATACTGGATAATTTATAAAGAGAAGAGGTTTAATTGACTCACAGTTCCACATGGTTGAGGAGACCTCATAATCATGGCAGAAGGTGAATGAGGAGCAAAGTCATGTCTTACATGGCAGCAGGCAGAGAGCTTGTGCTGGTAACTCCCATTAATAAAATCATCAGCTCTCGTGAGACCTATTCACTACCACAAGAACAGTAGGGGGGAAACCACCACCTTGATTCAATTATCTCCAGCTGGCCCTACCCTTGACGTGAGGATTATTACGATTCAAGGTGAGATTTGGGTGGGGACACAGCCAAACCATATCACGGTGTATGTAAACAATGGCCACAACGAGAGAGGGGTGGTGGCAATACATCTTGAAGGATAAGCTGTGATGCATTGTTTGCATGTGTCTGTTCATGGGTGTGTGTGTGTGTGTGTGTGTATGTGTGTGTGTATGTGTGTTTGTGTGTGTATGTATGTGTGTATGTGTGTGTGTGTGTATGTGTGTATGTGTATGTGTGTTTGTGTGTGTATACGTGTGTATGTGTATGTGTTTGTGTGTATGTGTGTACGTGTGTGTATGTGTATGTACGTGTGTATGTGTGTACGTGTATGTGTGTACGTTTATGTATGTGTGTACGTGTGTGTCTGTACGTGTGTGTACGTGTGTGTACGTTTGTGTCTGTGTGTACGTGTGTGTCTGTGTGTGTGTATGTCTGTCTGTATGTGTGTGCATGTGTGTACGTGTGTGTCTGTGTGTGTTTGTGTGTCTGTGTATGTGTGTGTGTGTGTGTGTGTCTGTGGAGAGAGACAGGGAAGAGGGAGACGGGGAATGGGGACTTGAAGAAGAAAGTAGCCAAACGAGAAAAAAAGCAGAAGATAAAATTCTCTTAAAGAAACTAGTTATTAAACCGATGTGTCTAATAGAGAAGGATTTAATGGGTGGAGTTTCTGTTTTGCAAAATGAAAAGCTCTGGAGCTTGGATGCTTGAGAATGTGAATAGACAACGCTACTGAACTGCAAATCAAAAATAGTGAAGATGGTACATTTTGTATTTTACGATAGTTAAAAATTTTTAAATGGATGTATCTATTTTAAATGTAGTGTTAGGTATGATTCAAGAGGCTAACTGTATCTCCAACGTCCGTCGGCAGAAGCCAGGTTGTACCTCTCATGGCTTGCTGGGTAGGTGGTAGGGATTTCAATATTTCTGCCCTGAACAGGATGAGGCCACGAAACTCCAAGGCCTCAAACTTCTTTTCCCTTTGGTTCCTCTGGCTTAGCCAATGTGTGTTCCAGGAGTTGGAGACTCCTGCCCTGCCTTCAGGCAGCAGAGACAATGGGACTTGCCTTGGAAAGCTCCGCTGTTCCTAGCTATCTCTCCTCCCTCCTCCACCCGACCCGTGGTCTCCCTCCACGCACCACCCCCGTCATGCCCACTCTGCTTCCTCTGCTGAGGCCCTACCCTGGGCATGGTGGCATGTGCCTGTAAGCCCAGCTACTCAGGAGGCTGAGGCAGGAGAATTGCTTGAACCTGGGAGGTGGACGTGGCAGTGAGCTGAGATCTTGCGCCACTGCACTCCAGACTGGCGACAGAGCGAGACTCCGTCTCAAAAAAAGAAAAAAAAACGGTAACCACCTAACATCACCTAAGTGTTGGCAAAATATCTCACTCTAGAACACCAAGAAGGATAGTCAGATGGAGACAAAAATGATCAAGGGTCAGAAGAATAGTCCAACCTCTATCTCATTGAGACAGAAACATGTGCTCTCCCGGGCAAGTGTTTAAAAATTTGATCTAGAATGGTGTTCCAGTCATAAAACGTAAGTGTCTGTGGTGGGGCTGCAGATGTAGGGAGGTGAGACCTGTAGAAACTTTGGCTCTGGCTCAGATGGAACCAGGGCTAACAAGGCTTAGAAATGCATGCAGAGCTGGGCTGGGCATGACCAGGCTGGGGCCTCAGGACTTGGGTCTCTGTCTTTCCTGGCCTTTTCTTACAATACTCATTGTCCCTTCCAGGTCAAAATGGTTGATAAAAGTTGCCATTTTTTTTTCTTAGCATTTTTTCCCTTGGTTCACAGAGTACAATTGTTGAGATATTAGACAGCAAAAGAACAAACTGATAATCTTAGTTATTTTTCTGAATAGCTGAGATCCTTTTTTTGTTTGGGTGAAGGAGAGAGTGAGAGTCGAGATTTTCCCGGGTCTTATCTCAGTTTGCTGTGGGAGGTGAAGGTACAGAATCATCCAAGGACACCAGGCACCTGAGGAACAGATGATGTTATGATATTTTCCCAAATATCGTAACATCTTGTGACCAGAGGTCCCTAGTGTGTAACTAACTGGCTGGCTGTTTGTGATTGATTGATGCTAGGTTTTAATTTATAAGTCAGCCATGAGAAATGCCTCCAAGTTAAGTTTTGATTTACTTATGAAAGAGTTCCAAGTACAAAAGCAACCTCATGATAACGACCTATTATTTGCTTTAATAGAGGACATTGTAACATTGGGCAATATAGTTTAATCTCTGAGCACACTGCCTATAAGAAAGCAATAACCATATATACACAATAGAAACTCTCCTTTTTCTTTACAATCAGGCGTAGTGTTCTGACCCCTTCCTCAATTCAATGTGTGCTGAAGAAACCATTCTCAGCCTCGCCCCAGTGCCCTTTGAGGTGAGTTACTTCTCACTTGCGGTTTGGTCTGCATGGACACTGCAATGATGTCTTCTGAACCTGCACCATTCAAAGTGTGGTCTGGGGAGCAGGAGCATGTCTGTCCCAGGGGAGCTGGTGAGACATACAAATTCCCTGGCCCCGCCCAGGCCTAGTGGGCAGATTCCTGGGGGATAGCGAGAATAAGAACTTGGGTTTAGGGTATTTAGAACTTGCCTTCAGGATATTTTAGTCCCTCTGAAGTTCACAAGTAACTGCAGATAAATGCTGAAGGCATGTTTATGGAAAAGAAACTTAAGTCGTGTCCAGAAAGAGTAATTAATTTTTAGCTGGAGGATGTGATGGTTTCTTTCTAGAGGCCAGACTGTGGACCACAGAGGTATAGCCTGCTGGGATGTAAATGCAAAAATTCAACTCTGAATTCGGTGCCCTGAGGTTGGGAAGACTGAGACGTATACCTCCTCACTTCCAGTGACAGAATGTGGCCCTCAGACTTGACCTCTTCCAAACCTGGAATGTGCACCTGCTCTGCTGATGGAGCCCATTTGCACAGATTAACACCTGAGCGAAGCTGGGGGAGACGCAGGTGCTAGTAGCATGGTATGTCTCGGGCACCAGAGGAGCACTTAGTGTCAGAGACTGGTAACTACGGCCCGAGGCCCAAGCAGCTCACTGCCTGTTTGTGTAAATAAACACTTATTGGAACACAACCAATCTTATATGTTTGCTTGGCTATTGTTCCTTTCAAGATATGACAGCAATGCTGACTAGTTGAGAGAGACCATCTGCCCACAAAGGCCAGAATAGTTACTCTCTGGCTTCTTCAGATTTTTTTTTTTTTTTTGGCCAAACTCTGGTTTAGGTGACTTGGCCAGGGTCTTAGTAGCATCAAGTCTGCCCGTGCATCTCACGCTGCATCCCCTGGGGGTGCACATGCCTGCAAATCCTGCATTTTCAGGGGATTTCTGCATCCCTGGGGATTTGTGATAGTGCAGATGCATTTTCCAAAGGTCAGAGGCCCTGAAGTTGGATATTTCTAAGATTCTTCCAGAAGATGCTGCTGCTCTGGATGCCAGGACAATTTTATAAGGGTGAGGTTGGAAGTCCTTCCTCTACCCACCAACCTTCCACGGACCAGGAAAGGTGTGCGAGCCATCCCTCAAGAGCAGCGGCCACTGAGGTCTTAGAGAATCAAGCAAAGCACTGGGAAAGCCTAAGCAGGAGGTCTGGCCATTCTCCACCTCTGAGACTTCCAAGGTTCCAGCATGAATATCAGACACCATTACTTGACCAGATGCCCCTCTGAGTGTGCTGAGTGGGACCCAGAGGCCCTGTCTTGCTCCATCGTGCACATTGGGTGCCCCGGAAGATCACAGTCATTTTACCTCTGGCCACATGGGCCATCATCAGCCATGCGCCTGGAGACAGCAGCTCAGACTCATCTTGGTTGTGCCTCCTGGAGCTGGCTCATAGGGTCCTAAGGGAGGGAGGACCCCACTGATCCAGATGCAAACAGGCTGCCCTTCTGAGAGGAACTCCATCGACTGCCCAGCCCCCTTTCTCCAGCACATGGCACAGGACGCTTCTAGAAATGCTGATGTTTAATGACCTATTCTACATGAGGAACTTGGACAAAGAGAAGTTTCTAAAATGCCAAGCCATAAAACCTCAGACACTTGCAAAGTGAGAGAACACATATGCAAGGAGCTGTTCAGCCACTGATGTGTCAACTCCTGGGAACAGCTGGTGTCCGTAGAGGAGGGGACAGTGTGTGGCCAGGCATCTCAGTGGCTTCCACTCAGGAGAGACCCTCTGAGCAGGTCTTGTTCAGGAGTTCGAAATATGTCTTCCAGGGCATGGTTTCCACAGTGAAGAAGCAGCTGAAGGTCTGAGGGAACAAGCACAGGAAGAGCCAGCAGGGCCGGGGTTGGGGAGGTTTGGGAATCTCGTGGAATCTGCTCTCAACACAGGTTCCATTGCCACCTTGCCCATTCCCGGGGCCAGCAATTGAGCCACGTGGCTCTGGCCTTCAGGTCTAGCCTGAGCCTGAGGCCAACCCTGAATCGCATCGTGATTTGAGGCTCCCTCCTTAGCCAGGGTCACCTGTGCCATGCCTCCTCCTCCAGCCAGTGGCCCTTAGTGAAACCCCAGGATGTCCCTGTGTGATCCCTGCACTCAAGAGTAGCAGGAGAACGCTTTGTCCCCATGGGAGCAGTTCCCAGGCTTAGGTAACTAGCTACCTGTTTGTTCATTTTACAGTAAGGGGGTTGACTAAGAATGAGAAGAGTTTTCCCAGAGCCAGGCTTCGCTTGGAGCCCTAGAGCAGGTGCTGCAGCTCAGCAGGGCCTGAGAGTGAGGCAGGGGGGGCTTCTTCTCAGCCTCCACCTTTTGAGTCTAGGGCAGGGTAGGAAAACCCTGAGAATAGTACCCACAGACATTGTCACCACTGTCTCCAGGCTCTTTCTCTAGAAGGCAGGGAAGAAGTAGAGAGGAAGACCAGAGAGAAGGTTCTGAAGGCCACGTGGCCCACGTGCAGGCAGCTGCAATGGTGTCAGAGGGCAGAGTAAGGAAACTCAGATTGGCCAGGGACCTGAAAGCAAACCCCTGGGCTTCCTGCCTCACTGGGCTCCCCACTAAGGCACAGGCAAGGCAGCCTGGTAGAGCCTGCTGTGGGCTCACTTACCTGTGTCCCTCAGAATGGCTTTGTCAGCTGCTCCCGTGCCCACACCACACCCCACGCAACACCCACAGCTGTGGACATGAGAGAAGCTGGTGCCCTGTCTTACATTGTTCAGCTCCGGGCTTTCTTGAAAAGGGCAGTTTTCAATGTCATCTTTGAATTTCCTACATACGGTTTGGCGCAGTTGCAGATTCATGGAGAACACCATCTTACCTCGCCGGTGTTGGGAAAAGAAAGATAAAGTGGACGCACTGTCTTCCTGCCCCCAAGTAGCTGCAAGTGAAGATGCCATTTGTGTAGGAGAGGCCCCAACACTCTACTGCATTTGGGAGCTTGCCCATGGGCCGGGCATCAGCTCACTGGAGGTAAAACCCAAGGGATCTTCTCTAGACTGAGGAGTTAAGAGCAAAGGGCAGGTGGGCGTGGTGGGGCTGCAGAGGACGCAGGCTGAGTCAGACCCCACTAACACATGCTCCACCTCTACCCACCCCTCTCTCCCACAGTGAGACTCCAGCATTACTCTCAGCAGGACTCTGATCTTGCAGCTGCGTTCCCGGAGGACAGAGCCACATGTCCAGGAGGGTGTTGGCTCTCCAAGAGTTTTCAGGGTACCCTCAGCCCTGGGGCAGAGGGAGCTGCATCTACAGCCTGTTGTCAAATCTTCCACCTGACCTCCGGCAAGAAAAATGACCTACAGCACTCTCACCTCACACAGGCACAAACCCTAGGAAAAGGGCTTCAGGCAACACCATCTGCCTTATTGCAGAGTGCACACTGACATTCTCCTTGCTCGCCTTCCCACTCCATTCTATTTCATTCCACTCCATACCCTCCCTCCGCATCCACGCATTCCTCCCAGCCCCCAAACTGACTCTG
The DNA here is from genome assembly GCF_030222135.1 of Aotus nancymaae. Classification (NCBI taxonomy): domain Eukaryota; kingdom Metazoa; phylum Chordata; class Mammalia; order Primates; family Aotidae; genus Aotus; species Aotus nancymaae. The sequence continues at coordinate 2,349,404 of NW_026988412.1, read as the reverse complement.
GGATTGCCACATCCAGGAAGCCACGTGGAAGGTTTTTAGGACTCACAGTCATTTGAGACTTTACAAACCATAGTAAGGAGCTTAGATTTTATTCTAACGGTATAAGAACGGAGGGTTACACTGAGGTCTTAGAGAATCAAGCAAAGCTCTGGGAAAACAGAAGCAGGAGGTCTGGCCAATCTCAATCTCTGAGACTTCCAAGGTTCCAGCATGAATCTTTTCAGACACCATTACTTGACCAGATGCCCCTCTGAGGGTTGCATCAGGCTTCTAACTCTCCTGGGAGGAGGCAGCAAATGAGCAAGGAGGAGAATTCCTCTGTACAAGCATTGCAATCCTGAGGACAGCAGTGAAGACTCCACCCCAGGGGGCAGAGCAGCAGCCAGGGCCTTGCACAGAGTCTTTCCAGAGCTTAAGCTCTGTGCAGCACTGGAGTCCGTCTGCGCTTCGTTCAGCCTCCTGGTGCCGAGAAAGGAAGATCAATGCTCCTTCTCCCCCGAAACCGGAAGTGCTCCATTAGGAGCGCATTTTAATTGTTCATGCCTGCAGCCCGGATGAACTGTGTACTCCCGACTGCGTTAATGATTTCCTCAAAAAGGCAAGCATTTTAGGGTGAAGGACCATTGACTGAGGAAGAGTGTAAATCAGCCTTCAGTTCACTAAGTGCAGACAGAACAAGGAGCCCAGAGAAGGTGGAAATCAGAGAACTGACCTCTCACAGCGGCCTCTCGGGGCTGATGGTCTTCCTTATTGCCCCCAGATTCTCACTGCTCTCTGCCTGTGTGTGTGTGTGTGTGTGTGTGTGTGTGTGTGTGTGTGTGCGCGCGCGCGCACATGTGTGTGTCTGTGTGTTCCCTTGCTTTTCTATTTTCATTTTATGACCTTAGAATATTTCAGTCTCTTTAGTCATTTTCCCTTCTTGTCAGTTTCATCTCCTCGGAAGTCCTTATTCCGAAGTCACTCTTCAGTTATACAATGTCATAAAAATCATGAAGATTGAAAAATGCATCTTGCATGTGAATAGACATTTACCTAATTTAAAACATTCTCTGGCCGGGCGCGGTGGCTCAAGCCTGTAATCCCAGCACTTTGGGAGGCCGAGGCGGGTGGATCACGAGGTCAAGAGATCGAGACCATCCTGGTCAACATGGTGAAACCCCGTCTCTACTAATACAAAAAATTAGCTGGGCACGGTGGCGCGTGTCTGTAATCCCAGCTACTCAGGAGGCTGAGGCAGGAGAATTGCCTGAACCCAGGAGGCGGAGGTTGCGGTGAGCCGAGATCGCGCCATTGCACTCCAGCCTGGGTATCAAGAGCGAAACTCCGTCTCAAAAAAAAAAAAAAAAAAAAAAAAAAAACATTCTCTGAGTTCAATGTTTTCCAGAACTGAAACTATCGTAATTAGGTCTGGACTACCCAAGTATGGACTGCAGATGGTGAACCAGGTTTCCTAGACCAGACGCCTTGGGAGATGGAGAAGGACAGGCCAGAAGAGGATGTGATCACCAACCTTTCTGTCACTGCTCTTCTCCCTCCACGAACTCAGGATGTGCAACAGCCTGTAGGCATGCTCCTCCTTGCTCTGCACGTTGAAAGTGTTCAAGGCAAACTCCACTGTGGCCAGGAACACAGGATGCTGGACCATTTTATTATCACTACGCATTTCCTCTTTGGAACACCAGGCGTAGGTCACCAGGAGCTGGAGGCCCATGAGGAGCAGTGACAGTGCCCAGGGCAGAGCTCTCCTCTGTGGACTCAACATGGTGCAGGGCCCAGCAGCCCCTGCTTTTGCCCTTCAGAGCCCTGGCGTCCACTGAAGCCTCCCAGGGCTCAGGTCTGGCCCTTAAATTGACCTGCTGGTGCAGAAACGCTTCCTCCAGGCCTCATGGCTTCGGTTACACCCCGTCTCTCCCATACAGAAGCTCCCTTCCTCCAAAGCCGGTTAAATCACCTCCTGTTCAGGGGAGAGGAACGTGAACACCCAGGCAGGTGGGTTGGGAAGGACGAGCAATGGGAGAGAGGGTGCCCCGGACATGAGCCCCAGCCCCAGCAGCCCAGCACCCCCGCGGGCAGAGAGAGACCTCCACGGGGCACCCCAGAGTCAGACCCCAGAACGAGAACACAAGTGTGAGAGGTGTGAGAGGACAGTGACCCCAGGACACGGCAGTGGGAGTGGGATGGGAGGGGCGGAGCCGTGGAAAGGCAGAGGCGAAAAGGATGGAAAGGGTGACAGTGGGTGCTAGGGTCGTGGGTGACCTCGGGAAAGCGCTGTGCCTCTTGAGAGACAGGCGGGGAGTCCGGGAGGTGTCTGCCTCCCCATCCCCTCCCCCTACGCTAAAGGTCTTGAGAGGGGGGCGCCAGTCTGGGGGTCAGGAACAGGGGTTGAGAAAACCAGGAGCAGGCATCCTCAACCTTGTTCTCTGCGCCTCCCCGAGCGCAGCTTCCCAACCCAGGCACGCGCTGCGAAGGGCTAGGCCGGGGGCCTGGCTGGTTATGGCCGCCCTCATCCCTCAAAGGCTTTTCGAGGACGGGTGGACGCCTGCAACTGGAGCACCGGAGAGCCTGAGAGAGGAAGACGACGCCCCCAGGATGGCTGAGGTGCGCCCATTTGGTCGTCACGGCTGCCCTCCTGTGGCCACAGCCGGCACAGCTCAGTGTCACAGTTTTGAGGACCAAGGCCCTCATAGCCTCCAACTCCAGCAGTGAACGGGGCTCTGAAAACACTGAGTAATGCGCTCTTCACAGACCAGACTTAATAAAAGCTTTGTCCCTGTGAAACATGCCTCCGATGTTTATCCACAACTCCTTGTAAACTTCAGAAGAAACCAGCATCCCCTGAAGTCATTTTTAAAAGCAAGTTCCTGGTTCCCCCACCCAAAGATTCTGACCCAGAAGCTGTGAGCAGGGCCGGGGAACCTGCATTTCTCACCGGCTTCCAGAGGATGGTGGTGTTCCCGGTCTTGAAACCGGGAGTGGTGCAGGTTCAGAATACTTCCTGGGGAGTGCATACAGACCAAATCACAGTGAGAAGTGACTCACCTGGAGGGGCACGGAGTTCGGGGGATGAGAATGGCTTTTGTGGGGCACACAGGATGGGGCACAGGCTCAGACTGTATGGCTGGTGATAAAGAATAAGAGTTTGTTTCTAGACCCCATTTGCAGAGAAAAAGCAACTCAATGTGACCATTCCAGGAAGCAGCCGGATGTGCCACAAAACACCACCCAAGGGGGCTGCATCCGTTCTCTGATGGCGTGGAGTTCACCGGAACTGCAGCTGAAGCATAAGCAATGTGGTTTCTTAGCTGGAGAGTGATGGTGCATGTGGGGGTGGGAAGGGGGTGCCAGAGATTGCAGCAATGCCTTCGTGGGTGTTGGGATGAGCAGGCCATAGGAGCTGTGAGAACTAGAATCCTGACACCTGGATAGGTGCGAGTGTCCGAAGAGACGCCTGCAATGCCCACGGAGGTCACTCTCACCTTGCAAGGTGAGGGGCCAGCAAACTTGGGGCATCTTGCCAATGGCCAGTGGGTCTCCCACCATTCTGAGGGCAGATATCCATGTGCGCCCCAAGGGAGTGCCCATACTCACTCTTACATGAGCGGTGTTATCTGGTCCTGGGCACTAGATCTATCCTCACTGTTCAGCCGAGGCGGGGGACAGGAGATCTTCACACCCAGATATGAGACCACAGGCATGCAGACACCATGGACCCTTACAAGTGTGTCTATTTTCTGGTTGAATCCCCAGCGGCCTGGGGTGGCCGCTCTTGCCAGGTGGAGAGAGACAGGAATATAAATGACGTGGAGCCCCAAAGATGTGGTCAACACGTTGTTGAGGCCAGAGTGAAACCAGAGGGCCTGGAGGGCCTGGATGGCCAGCCCACAGCCACAGCTCACAGCTCTCTTCAGGGCTATCCCCAGGTCTCAGATCTGGGAGGCTTTTTCTCCTGAGTCCCCTTGCAAGAGTTCTGTCTCACTCAGCTTCATCCTGGGCCCTCATTGGCCTGTCTGTCTCCAGGGCAGCTGGGACTTGTGTGGTGCCCTCTTTGTGTTGCTGGCACTGGCACCGAGCACCCGTGTGGTCTCATAGGAAGGTCCCAGTGACTCCTCACCGAAATGGACCTGCTTTCGGGGAACCGAGGCCCTGTATTTCTGAACGCATAGCTTTGAATGATTAGAGAATGCTAGAAACGACCAGGACCAAGCCATTGGCGCTTCTCTGTGAAGCTGAACATCAGGTGGCAGGCTGGGACACAGGACTCTTCGGGACACAGGACGATCTCCCCAGCTCCCATGGACTCTGTGGCTGGGTGCTCTCCCCAGGGTCTGGCTCACGTCCCTCACTGCCCGCCTACTCAGCCACATCCTCTGAAGGTCCTGCGCGACTTTGCTCACTGCTTGTTTCAAGCTGCACCAGGCTCAGCGGGGCCTGCCCGTTTCAGGATGGCCTGCTGGGCTTCCAGTTCACTTCCTCAGTCCCCTCCCCATTCCTCCTGCTTTCCCTGGGAAACTCCCCAGACAAGCCAGCATTCCCTGGGGTTTCAGTGCGCTGGAAAACAAGGTGGTGTCCAGATCAAAGGAAGACAGCAGGGGCAGGGAAGAGCCCTAGGCCAGAGGAGTGATCAGTGCCTGCTGCCACAGCACTCATCAAAGGGGCAGCCAAGGGGTTGCCAGGGAATTCCAGGGCCTTCCCCACGCCTCCCTCTCCTCCTCCAATTTTTCCATCTAGGGGGTTCTTCTTAGCTCAGTCTTCAGCTGACTTTGAGTTTCGATAATTTAAGGAATTAATCTTAAATAGACTTATGGCAAATTTAAACTGAAAAAGAGGAATAACAATTGAATTTAAAACGACAAAAGGAGAAATAAAAACACAAACATTACCACTACATATATGAGGCCTAAATCAGGGGTCACTCGTACTTCGAGCAAATCTGAAGTCCCATGGGCTGTTTCTCCTCCCTCCTGTGGGTCCCGCAGGTCCCTCGCCCTGGCTAGGTCGGGAGTGCTGCCCTGGGCCAGGGAGCTTTGCTCTGAAGAGGAGGTGCTGCCCAGGGGCCCTCCGCAGCCCTCCCACTTGCTGGCCTTTGCTAAGCTTCTGCTCTGCTCCCCACCGAATCCTCTCCCATCAAACGCAGCCCAGTGTTTTCTTTCCTAAGTACATTAGTTTTTTAAGAATGTTAATTGAAATAAAAGAGTAAAAAAATGTTATAATACCACTTCTTTTTTATTTTTAATATTTTCTGAAGAGATGGAGTCTCACTATGTTGCCCAAGCTGGTCTGGAATCCCTGGCCTCAAGGGATCCTCCGCCTCAGCCTACGATCCCACTTTTACTAAGTGAAATGTAGGTTTCAACATAATAGAAACTCCAAATGCCCCGTGGCTTAAACAAGCTGGTGTTAGTTTCTCTCTCAGGATGCTGACAATGCCTAGAATTCATACAAGCCTCATTCCTGCTGGGCGGACTGCCTTGGGCAGTCTACACACTTTGACTCATTTAAAAGCCTCACAAGCAACCAGTCAACCAAAATGGTACATATTGTTACGTCTTCTTTTTCAACATTTTGCATAAATAATAATGACTGCATTTCGTATAATTTGATGCTTGTATTCAAATTGTACTTGTGAGATTCGCCTGTGTTGACACTGGTCGCTCCAGCTCCTTCATTATCACTGTTTTGCTTAACTCACTTGGATCTTGTCCTGACAGACTGTAGTTAATTGCGTCCTTCACGATTTAATTGGGGATGGTGAAATGGGGTGGAGTTTGCAGGGTCAGGCCTTCGTGATGATAATTAACAGACCGTGGTTAATTAAAGCAATCTCTACTGACTTGACTTTACACTGGGCTGATTCCACTCATTTCCTCTTAAATTGAGGTTGCAACGCGCACCTTTGGGTTTTCATGTACGCATGTGTGAGAGTTTCTCCAGGGTAGGCACCAGGAAGGAAATGCAGACATATGAGGTAACCTCCTTTCGGCTTTATTAGGGATCGCTGTGCTGATGATTTCCTTTTTTCTCTTTTTTTCTTTTTTGAGACGGGGTCTCATTATGTTGCTTAGGCTGGTCTTGAACTTCTGGGCTCAAGTGATCCTCTCACCTTGGCTTCCCACAGTGTTGGGATTACAGGAGTGAGCACCACATGCGGCCTGATTTCTTTCACCATATAGACTTTTCTTAAAAATTGACAACAGTTTAATGTATCAATGTTTTTGTTTAGGGTTTGTGCTTTTGTGTTTTTTATTTTAACAATCTTTTCCTTTGCTCTTCTATGTTCTCTTTCACCATGTTCGTTCTTTTGCTGTTCACATGTAGGTGTGTAATCCAGCTGGAGTCTGAGTGTGTGTGGTGTGAGGTCAGAATCCCAGGGTCGATCCGCTCTCCCACTGCCTGCGTGCACAGCTGGCTTTTCCAGCACTGAAGATGAGCAGTTCATTCTCCACCCTCTGATTCCAACAGCATTTCTATCATAGTCCCGTTTCCCAAAAACACGCTGGTTGCCTTTGAGTCTCTCTTCCACTGTACTGGCTGTATCAAGGAGGCACAGGCCTGGGCTAAGAGGACCGTTGTTTGATCTTGACCAGGAAAGGGAGAAAACTGCTTGGGCACATCCCAGGGCTAGGCACACTTCCTGCACCCTGCCTGCTAGAGAGGTCTACTCCCTGGTTCTGGCCCCTGACTCTCGGCCACACCCTCTCATCCTCGGGCTGCTGCTCTGTGCTAAGATCCTCTCTTTGAGGCATATGGTCTGAGTTTGGATCCCAGCTTTTTGGAAAGGCTTCATGTATTGGCCATCATTATTGATGTTACTGTTATCATCACAAGCACCTCGCCCTGCAAGCTCACCTCCTTCCCTCATTCCTTGAGAACATGAGTTCTGTTCTTGCAGGCAGCTTATCTTCCTGGGAAGTTGAAATTACCCTTTTGATGTAGACAAGCCCTTGTCCTGAAGAGTAAGGAGAGGAACCAGGTGTCCATCACTGAGAGGCAGGAGTGCAGAACTGGAGACGGGATAAGTGGGCCGATCTTGACTGATTGCAAGGAAATGGTACCATTACTGGCTCCATTTGTAGAGACTGGAGTTTTTATATGACTCATATGGTTTATAGACCCTACGGAGGAGGCAAAGCAGGAGTTGAGGAGGTCTTTGGAGTTGGGCACATGCGAGTTCAGGTCTCATGTGCACCTCCTGCTAGTTCCATTTCCTGGTGGCACATTTCTACTTTATGTGAGCTTCTGTTTCCACAATCGTGCAGTTGGACTCTGGTGGTATCTCCTTCACGGAGCTGTCATGAAGATGAGTGGGGGGATGTACAGAAGGCACTGGCAGGAGCCCCAGCAGGACCAGGCCCTCCAGAAATGGTGTTTGTTCTGCAGATTCTTATCACCGGTTCTGGGGGGAGCGTCCCGCAGGAGCCAGGCTTGCTGATAACAACCTTCTCAGAAGGCAGGTGGCAGAGGAGCTGAGGAGGGGCCCAAATATCCAAGCTGCCACCAGGGTAGGCAGCAAAGGAGAGGACCAGAGGATTCCATGGCTAGTCAGCGATTACCAGGTTCCCTGGGATGGTGTAGACAAGGCACAGAAATGGGATTGCATTTACTGTTTGGCTTTGAGTTTAGACTTTTGGTCCAAGTCAGGTTGGGATCAGAACTCAAGAGAGTTTCTTCTGGAGAATTAAATATGATGATTGTCTCTTCGAAAGTCTCTGACAACCAAACTCCTTTCCCAGGCTTCATTTTAAAGTGCTGAGATGCTTGGTTTCCTGTCCTGTGTTTTTCCTTGCAGCTGGGAAACCTGATGTACCCCGGTATTCCTAAGCCCCCTTTCCTCGCCTATGGTTTTGGATCAAGCTTAGCTGAGAGGTCACATGCAGTCACACCGTGTGACCTCTCACAGTATGATTTGACTGTTTGCTGTTAGAAGACTCACAAACCCCCATCCTCATTCTAAGGGCAAAACAGTCTCTGGGTTCCTCTTTTCCTCTGTTGGGAGCAAGTTTTATTTTATAATAAAATCAGGGATAAGCGCCAGATGTAATCATCAGCTGAGACCCACAAAACCTTTCATGCCAACCACACTACTTTCTGTCACAACGGCCCCTTGTCACTGCCAGCCCTTCTGTGGAGGGTATTTGGGGCTGTCCTGCCTCTGACCACTCTGTGCACACTGTCGCAGTGTTCTCAGTACTTTCCATTTTGACAGTTTTGGGCAATGTTTACCTCTACTCCTTTTAAAACATTCTCTTTAGATTTGGCCAATTTGACAAATGTGTTCTTTCTGCGTCTTTCGTGGTTGTTCAGGCACAGACAACGGCTGCTTTCTCCTGGGAGTGATTCCATTCAGAGTCCTTTTGGGTCTCTTGCAATACTGTCCTTTGATTCAGCCAAATTTTCCACTTCTTCAATTAGCATTATTTAGAGATCAACCTCAAATGTCCAACGTTGGCACTTATTTTGAAACCATAAGCAGTAAACCAATGCCAGAGGTAATGCTTCCTTTTGGGGGACAAAAACCTACTCAGTCTATTTTCCACCTTCTTCACTTCTCCAGACACGTCAGTGATTCTTGAAACGTTAATATCTTTCTTAAGCCTCACCACAATCCATGTGATTTCAGGCTAAGGGATTAGATTTGGAATGTATTTCTTCAACGTCCATATATAGTGGTCCAAGATAAAAGATAACCCACATAAATATTTAAATCTAAATACTGAACATTGGAGGTGGAGTTATACCTGGATAGGTCGATTGTGATCTTTGCTATCAGAAGCTGGACACATACTCTCTGAAATGGGCAAATGCAGTTATTGTTGGGTAGGAGGCCTATGGCCTATGGTCTAGCCAAGCTGTGAGGTAAGACACCAGGAGAACTGGAACATAGCAACCTGCTCTTGTGGACTGAAACAGAGGCTTGGAACAGATGGAGACTTGGCTTTTTGTCTTAAGCTCATCTGCAGTTTCTATCATGTGCAGACATTACTTTGATAATCATAAAATAAGGTGGTTTTTTTGTAACTTTTTTTGCATCGTCTTGAATTCAAACAGAAGCTATCAGGCTCAAAAGATGTGGTTGGGGGCCAGGGGTAGAAGGATTGGGTGCAGTGAGGGGATTACTCCTTAGGGGGTGCTCCACCGTGGACACTCAGATGGGGAGTGGGTGAGAAGGAGGGAAGATCCTGGAAAACCCAGTGGGTCGTGTGGGGAGAAATTTGTGGCACTTGTTTTTAGGTTTACCAGATTAAAGGGTCTAAGATAATCATGGGGGTTGCTTCATCCACCGCCACATGTTTCGAGAGTCTTTGAAGTCGAATTCTGCACTGTAGAATGTGCCTGCAGGGCTCCTGAGCCAGCACCCCATCTCTCTGTTCCTCGCTCTGTTTCAGAGTATTTTTCTACAGGGCTTGCACATTCTCATGAGACTGCAAGATTGTTTCAGAAAAACTGAATTTACAGCAATGCTTACTCACCCTGGTTTGCGTACACACACACACACACACACACACACACACTTTAAAGAAAAAAAAACAAAACACAAACAACCAAAGACTCCTTGGTGAAAGTTCAGAGCACTGAGCTCAGCCCTGGGTCAGGTGGACTTTTGTGTTTTACTTTGTCCTTAGAAGGGTATCAGAGTCCTGGAAGTGTGACTGGTCCCCATGTTGGCTTGAGTCCTGGAAGAGACAGCCAGAGACTATTTGTCGACAGGGAGACCACAGAGCCCTACAGGACTCAAGCGAAAATCCTCTAACTACAAATTATAAATTAATACTTCCAGTGGACTTGTCTTTTCCCGTCAACAATTCTCAAATCTGACTGCCCGTCTAAGCCGTTTGGGGAGCTTAATCCATAGATGTTTGTATGGATTCTGAAGCCTGACCTGAAAGACTCAATGTCTGCAGCGAGGCCTGGGAACCAGGTCTTTCACAGCCATGGCGCCTCCTGCAGGCTGGCCTTTGGATACCACTGGGTGGATGATGAAGGGTCTTTCTGAGCTTTCCTGGCCAGGATCCTTTGATTCAATGAATGCCTCCCTAGAAGAGCAATGCACAGCAGGGCTTCAGTCACTTACTGCACAGACACCTGTCCATCAGGGCATCCGGCCTGCACCCCGCCTCTCCCAAGCTCTGGTTGCTTCTGAGAACTGAAGGCACTCCTCTCACTGGAAGAGCCCAGCATCGGTCCTGCCCCTCACTGGGACTCCTTTGGATCCACCAGCAGGACCCTGCATGAAGAGAGTAGGGTCTGTTGCCTGGGGGTAAGTCTATGTTCCAAACCCTGATGGTTTCCACTAGAAGGCTCTGCCCATTCCAATCTTGGAAATTCTCGGAAAGAAATTCCAATCGGGAAATTCTTCCTGGCGTAAAGGGAGACTTCCGTGCCTGTAACTACTGGAAAGGATGTGAAAGACGCAAGAAATACTCCGAGGGAAAAGTACTTTGGCCTAATGTAAAGGTGTTTTCAGTGGTAAAATATATATAATAAAAAACTTACCATTTTAACCATTTTTAAGTTTATAGCTCAGTGGCATTAAGTACATTCACATTGTTGAGTCAACTTCACCACCATCCTTCTAAAGAGCATTTTCATCTTCCCAAACTGAAGCTCTGTCCCATTAAACAATAACTGTCATTATCCTTACCCCCAGCCCCTGGAAGCCACCATTCTACCTTCTGTCACTATGAATCTGACTATTTGAGTTATCTCATATACATGAAATCGTCAGTATTTATGTTTTTGTGATTGGCATATTTCACTTAGCATAATGTCTTCAAGGTCCATTCGTGTTGGGGCAAATGTCAGGATTTCCTTCCTTTATGAGGCTGAATATTCTGTTGTATGTGTGCAGCACCTTCTGTTAATCTACTCGTCATCCATAGCAAACTGTTGGGTTGGTTCCATTTGCCTCTCGTGAAGAAACAGTGCTGCTCTGGACATGGATGTGCAAACATTATGTTTGAGTCCCTGATTTCATTTCTTTTGCATGTATATCCAGAAGTAGAGTTTGAATCAAACGGTAGCTCTATTTTTAGTTTTTTGAGTAACTATTACACATTTTCCACAGTGGCTGCACCATTTTACATTCCCACCAGCAGTGAAAAAGAGTACTAATTTTTACACATCCTCAATAATACCCACCTTCGTGGGTGTAACAGGGTATCTCACTATGGCTGTGATTCGTGTTTCCCTAATGATGAGTGATGCCGAGTATCTGTTCATGTGGGTACTCGCCGTGCATGTATCTTCTTTGGAGAAACACCGATTCAAGCCAATTGCCTGTCTTTGGTCAGGTTGTTTGCTCTGTTGGTTTTTTTTTTTGGTCAGGTTGTAAGAGGTCCTTATATGTTTTGGATATTAACCACTTGTCAGATATGTAATTTACAAATATTTTTCTCCTTTTCTGCACATTGTCTTTTCACTCTGCTGATAGCACCAGCGCCCTTTTGGATCTTATATTATTATGTATATTATATTATTATTGTTGATTTGATATTATTATTATTATATTACATTGCTTTGACTCTGCGTCCCCACACAAATCTCCCTTCTGGCACCACCTCTTGGTGTAGGGCCCCACAGGGAGCAGCTGGCAGGAATGTGGCTGCCCAGTCCCAGGGCCAGCATCACAGAGCAGAGTTGTGATCCTCAGTGTTGAAGGCGGGACATGGTGGGAGGTGATTAGATCATGGGGGTGGTTTCTAATGTCTGAGCATCATCCCCCCAGTGCTGCTTGTTTAAAAGCATGTAGCAACTTCCTCCAACGCCTGCCAGCCATGTGAAGATGTGCCTGCTTCCCCTTCACCTTCCATCATGACTGTAAGTTTCCTGAAGCCTCCCCAGAAGCAGAAGCCTGTTCAACCTTTAGAATCATGAGCCAATTAAACTTCTTTTCTTTATAAGTTACCCAGTCTCAGGTATGTCTTTATAGCAGTGTGAGAATGAACTAATACAATTATTATTATGATTTTTAGAGACTATGTCTTGCTATATTGCTGAGACAGATCTCAAACTCCCGAGTTCCAGTGATCCTTCTGCCTCAGCCGCCCAAGTAGCTGGGACTATAGGAACATGACGCTGTGCCCAGCTTGATAGTGTCTTTAGAGCTGTTAAAGTTTTCAATTTTGATGTGTCCAATGTATCTAGTTTTTCTTTTGTTGCCTATGTGTTTGGTGCCATATCAAAGAAATCTTTGTAAAATCCAATGTCGTGAAGATTTTTTCAAGGAGCTGGGAGCCTGGAGGAGGGGAGAGAAGAAACATTTTAATGGGTATTTCCCTGGAGAAGACTGTGCATAGCCCAAGGTAATGGGTCCAGGACAGATTCGAGCAGGAAGGTATTTCATGAAGGTGGAGATTCTCTGCTTGAGTTTAAAAATCACATCTATGTGATGGTGCATTTTGCATTCACATAAGGTCAGTTTTGTTTCATTTCATAAATAATGAAGTATAACTTACAGAATATAGAAGGCAGAGACACTCTCGTATTGTTACTTAAGTGAATAAAAGCTGGGCCCACCTGCTCCCTCTCCTTTCTTTAACAACAGAACTACTGAGCTGTGATTTTGCCCAGTACTATCCCCCAGGACACCAGTTCCCAGCCTGTTGGCAGCTGGGTGTGGCCGAGTGAGTCATGTCTGGCCAGGGAGATGAGCGCAAAGGGCTGTAGCCACAGAGGCTTTGAGCTCCACTGCCCATGCCCTGTTTTCCTTATGAAGAGAACGTATGCTCATCCCAGTGGTATCACTGAAAAGCTAAAGGCGGGGAAGGTGAATGGAAGGGCCTGTGCTTTGGACATTCTGTTCCTACGAATCGTATTTGCTTGGGAAATTAAGCAGGAACAAGAGCATTTTGGGAAACATGCTTCAGTTTCACTTTCAAAACAGGAACAGATTAAAAATAAAAACAAGAGAGAGGAAACCAGCTGCGATGATTAAATTTTTTGCGTCAATTTGATTAGGACGTGGTGGCTGTTTGGTGAAACACCAATCTGTGTGTTGCTGTGAGGGTATTTTGTAGATGTTGTCAACATGTACAATCGGTTGATTTTTCAGTGAAGAAAATGACCTTAGATAATGTAGCTTACCTTATTCAATTAGTTGAAGGACTTAGCAAAAACTGAGATTTCCAGAAGAAAAATGAAGTCTGTTTCAGACTGTAACATATCCTGCCTGCCTGACAAATCCTGGACTTGCCAGACCCTACAATCACATAAACAAATTCCTTAAAATAAATCTCTTTACATACATATACACACATATCATTCTCTTAATTAATATATTATATTAATATATGTATATAACATAATATATATATTTTATATATGTACAACTTTATATTTGTGTGTACATTATATATATATATATATCCTATTGATGCAATGTCTCTCTATATATAGATGTGTGTGTATGTGTGTATATCCAATTGCTCTGTTTCTCTGGAGAAAGCTAGTTAATACATGTATGAGTCTGTTCTCACACTGCTATAAAGAAATACCTGAGGCTGGGCATGGTGGCTCACACCTGTAATCCTAACACTTTGGGAGGCCAAGGCAGGTGGCTCACCTGAGGTCAGGAGTTCGAGACCAGCCTGGCCAACATGGTGAAACCCCATCTCTACCAAAAATACAAAAAGTAGCTGGGCATGGTGGTGGGCTCCTGTAATCCCAGTTACTTGGGAGGCTGAGGCAGGGGAATTGCTTGAACCTGGGAGGTGGAGGTTGCAGTGAGCTGAGATCGAGCCACTGTACTCCAGCCTGGGCAACAAGAATGAAACTCCATCTCAAAAAAGGAAAGAAATAAATATCTGAGACTGGGTAATTTACAAAGGAAAGAGGTTTAATTGACTCACAGTTTGATTGACTTGAGGCTAGTGAAGCCTCAAGAAATGTACAATGGCAGATGGTGAAGGGGAAGCAAGGACTTTCTTGACATGGCAGCAGCAGAGAGAGTGTGTGTAAAGAAGGAACTGTCAAACATTTATAAAACCATCAGATCACGTGAGAACTCACTATCACTAAGACAGCATGGGGAGAACTACCCCCATGAGCCAATCACCTCCTGCCAGGTCCCTTCCTCAACACGGGGATTATGGGGATTACAATTCAAGATCAGATTTGGGTGGGGACACAGCCAAACCATATCAATACACTGACTAATTCAGCAAGAAGAGAGACACTTCCCTATGAATTTAAGGACCAGGACCAATTTGATAAAAGCACAATGTGGTTCTGGAGGCTGGGAGAGAGGGAGGTGGGGACCAACCTTAATTCAGTTTCTCTTTCAGGGGACACTCAAAAAGTGAGAGACACCTAAGCTATTGCTGAATTAGAAATAGTGACTGGGACTATCTTAAGTGAAATAAGTCAGACACGAAAAGACAAATATTGCATGTTCTCACTTATAAGTGGGAACTAAAAAGTCTGATCACATAGAAGTGGAAAGTGGAAAGACAGATACCAGAGGCTGGGAAGGGTGATTCAGGGAAGGGGGAGGATGGAGAGAAGTGGGTTACAGTTAGACGGAAGGAATATATCTGACGTTTGACAGCAGAATGGAGTGACCATAGTTAAACAAAAATGTATTGTACTCTGGTGATGGACTCCCTAAACAGCCTGACCTGATCACTATGCATTTATATAAATGCAACAAAATTTCACACGTGCCCCATAAATTTGTACAAATAAAAACAAAAAGAAACAAAACAAAATTCCTATGCTCCCCTGCCCCCAAAAAAAGAAAGAAAAAAAGAGTGACTGGGGTCAAAGCCATCTCACTGATGAAGAGAAGGGTGGTCTCAGAGGACAGACCAGAATGACACCTCAGGGGGTTGGCAGCATGCAGGTAAGATCCAGAGAACTACTGGCGTCTGGGAGGAGCCCCTTAGGTTTGCACAGAGAGGACCTGCAGTAAGAACATTTGAAGGTTTGCCTCCTACAACTGTTGGAATCACCCGGGGCGTGTGACTTCAGTTGTCTGGGTGGGGCTTGTGAATCAGCATCTATTCAAAACTTCCAGGTGATTCTTATTGTTGTTGGTTCAGGTTCTTGACTTCACCGCACAAAATAATTTAAGAACTAGTCCAAAGTAAAAGTAGGCAAAGAAGTTTGTTGCAAAGCAAAAGCTACACTCCAAGAGGGAGAGTGAACTGCTCAAAAGAAAAAACAGGCCGGGTGTGGTGGCTCACGCCTGTAATCCAAGCACTTTGGAGGCCAAGGCGGGCAGATCACCTGAGGTCGGGAGTTCAAGACCAGTCTGACCAACATGGTGAAACCCCATCTTAAAAAAAGAAAAAAAGAAAAAATAGCAGCTAGTGCCGTAAGGGGAATTCCATTTATGGGAGCAGTGATACTGGTGAGGTCAAGTGCGCAAAGACGGACCTGTGGTTGGCACATGCGCTCAGCATCTACATGCTCTAACATGTACCACATGCATCATTAGCACATAAAGTCTCTACCTAGGAATGTGTTTTTCACTATTAAGATGAGGGAAAGGACACTATGAGCTAAACCTTGCGATTACTTGCACAGGTGGGACCCCAGAGAAGTTCTTAGTTCCCCCGCCGAGGTAGGAATTTGTAGCTAATATCTTCTTGGGCTTTGTATTTTAATTGGCTGAAGACTGGGGAAGCTGTACCATGAATAAGGGGATTTTGTTCTCTTTCCCAGCTGTATTGGGTATCAGGAACTTGTAAGGGTCTAGTGTTTGGCTGGTACCATGTAGGATTGCTTACCTTGGAGAAGAGTTAGGTGCTGACACGTGAGGGTGCAAGTGAAAGGAGCCTGTTGAGAAGGGAGCCCACTGGGCTTCACACAAGGGGACGAGTCAGTGTAGACCCCTAACCTTCCTTATCCTGCCTCATTCTGTGCCCTCAGGAGTGAGAACCACGGTCTTAGCAACCAGGCCAGATCTTCTGACCAACTTCACCAACCTGAAATCATCGAAGCTCCACTGGGGGTTTCTCAGGTTATATGGACGCTATAGGTGAAGATACAGGTTGGATTCAGCTCCAAGAGGACATGCTTGACAAACTCAAGGAAAGTACGAGGATGAGCAGAGGTGGGACCCACCAAAGGGGAGTCTGCCACAGGCAGCTCAGGTCAGGGCTCGTTCTGATGGAAAACCGTTATCCCACTCAGGGTGAGAGAACAAACAGGACCTGTTTAACGTCAGATGACTTGAGCAGACCGGAAGTGACCCATTTATATCCTTCTGTAGGATAACTCTTGTGCAAAATGCAGTGGACTGTGCAGGAAGAGGAAAGGAATGGGGCTTGAACACAAGGAGAAACTGAAAGCAAGGAAGGAAAGCACTCAATTTGGTGAGTAACACAAGCCCTGTCAGTGTTAGGAAAGGGGAGGGACCAACCTAAGAGCTAGTGAAATCATCAGAAATCACCTGAGCCTTACTGGGAGACCAGGGGAAGAGTGAGAAACTCTGATTCAGTTGGCGATTGACCACTCCTGAAATGAAAGCCGGCTCTTAAATTTTAGCCTGCATCAGAATCATCGGCATGTAAATTAGTTACATATTGTGGTGTAAGGAATTATTGCAAAATTTAGCAGCCTAAAACAATACGCATTCATTATCTCGCGTTCCTATGGGTCAGGAATCCAGTGCAGCTCAATTGAGTGCCTCTGGCTTGAGGTCTCTCATAAGTCTGCAGTCTCATCTGAAGGCTTGGCGGGGCTGGCTGGGTAGGGAGCCGGCTTTCACGTTTTCTCCCCCCAGCCTGCCAGCAGCCTTGTTCCTTGTTATGTGAGTCTCTCTCCATAGGCTGCCTGAATGTCCTTGCTACACAGCAGTTAGTGACCTGAGAAACGGTCAGACGGCATCCAGGATGAACGCCAGTGTGTCTATAACCAGGTTTGGAAGTGCACCTCATCGTTTCTGCTGCATTCTATCCATCAGAAGGTAGTCAGTAAGTCCAGCCCATTCTCGGGGGAGGGGACCGCACAAGGCCATGAATACCAGGACATGGGGATCACAGGGTCAAAGAAGACTGCCTACCACAGCTTCGTCAGCTAAAAAAAAAAAAAAAATCAAACTTGAAAATAATTAAAGTTAGTTGTGTTCAGAAGTCTTACTGAGTCTACAGCCTGAGAGCAGCCCTTTAGAGAAATTCTATTAGATTGCTCCAAAATAGGGTTTCGCTCACAGCTTCAATACAAGGTGTGGAGGTTCAGTACATGCAGAATCACATCAGACTTGCTCAGAAGTTACATTAAAGCAGAATCACGTGAAGGTTTGGGTGTGAGAGTCCACCCGGTTATAGATGACAGAAGCATTATCACTAATCCCAGCGGGCATTATCTCATGTGCAGGAAGAGGCAAGGACCAGGGACATGTATCATTTTCTTTATGTCTCAAATTCTATTTACAAGGGTATACTTAATTCTTTTTTTATTACTATTAGTATCTAACATAGATATTTATACTGAATTTCTGAATCAGAGATTAACAAGGAGTTCTTTCTTGTTGTTAAATTTTACATTTTGAAGTAAAATTTAAATACTTTGAAATGCATTGTTTTTAGGTAGCCAGTTTGATGAATTCTAACTAATGTAACAAATCCTTGTAGCCAGCATTTCAGTCAAGATATAACACCTGTGCTTCTCACCAGTTAATTTCTCTTCCCTAATTTTTTTTAAGAAAGAAAGAGAGAAAGAAAGAAAAAAAAAAGAATGAAAGAGAGAAAGAAAGGAAGAGAAAGAGGGAGCGAGAACGGGAATCTTGCTCTATTGCCTAAGCAAGAATGCAGTCTAGAAATAGGTATTAAAAACCTCTTTTATGTCAATAATTGGGCTTAACAATGGAGACAGGAAGGAATAAGGGAGGAAAATAACAAACAAGCAGCCAACCAATATTTCATTTAAACCTGTGAAATGCTATGAAATTGCTGAGGAGTGATTTACTTGCAATTATGTAGTCACTTTTAGAGTAGGTGTGATGTGATACTGAGAAGAATGTATGTTTTGTGTATTTGAAGTGGACAGTTCTATAAATGTTTATTAAGTTTACTTGTTCCGGGTCTGAGTTCAAGTCCTGGATATCCTTGTTAACTTTCTGTCTCGTTGATCTGTCTAATATTGACAATGTGATGTTACAGTCTCCCACTATTATTGTGTGGGAGTATAAGTCTCTTTGTAAGTCATTAAGAACTTGCCTTATGTATCTGGGTGCTCCTGTATTGGGTGCATATATATTTAGGATCGTTAGCTCTTCCTGATGCATTGATCCTTTTACCATTATGTAATGTCCTTCTTTGCCTCTTTTGATCTCTGTTGCTTTAAAGTCTATTTTATCAGAGACAAACAGACAGAAAACAACAAATTGGAACCTTTATACATAGCTGGTGGGAATGTAAAATGGTGCAGCTGGTTTGGAAAACAGTTTCACAAGTTTTCAAAACTCGGGATCCTTCCGCCTCGGCCTTCCAAGGCTTTCGCGGTGGGATTTCCATTAGAGACACATGCGTGTGAAGTATCTCTGGTTCGATGTCCCCAATCGGGTGCCTGACTTTTTTCTTTTTTTTTCTTTACCTGGGGTTCCCTTCCCCTGTTGTTCAGTTGCTCAGGCTGGTCTCAAACATATGGCCTATTTCAACTTTATTATTGTTATTTTTATTGATGCTGTTATCTTCAAGAAGTATATGGCAGAAGCTGCTGCTACTTAGCTGTGTAGGGAAAATCTGTTCTCAGTACAAATTTTCATGATCTGTGAAATTTTCCCTTCAAAAGAGCATCTCTTGTAAGATGGAAACGATTTTAAAAATAAAGAGAAAGACAAAAAGCAAAATATATATATATATATATGTATTTATATGTATTTACATATATATATATATGTAAAGTGTTGGAACGGCATGGCCACTTGGCTCTGGGTGGCCAACGATGAGAACTGTGGCATCTGCAGGATGGCTTTCAATGGCTGCTGCCCGACTGCAAGGTGCCCGGCGATGACTGCCTGTTGGTGTGGGGCCAGTGCTCCCACTGCGTCCACATGCCCTGTATCCTCAAGTGGCTTCACGCGCAGCAGGTGCAGCAGCACTGCCCCACGTGTCGCCAGGAGTGGAAGTTCAAGGAGTGAGGGCCCAGCCTTGCCCTCGCTGGAGGTGGCGTCCTGAGACCCCTCCTCACGCTGGCGCCAATGGCTGTACTCACTGCTGGGGACAGTTCTCTTGGGCTGCAACAAGGTGGAACGAGGGCTGGAGCTTCGTTTGTTTTTCCATCACGATGTTGACACTTTTATACAATAACTAAAACTCATTGAACTACTCAAATATTGAAAAAAAAAGAATTTTAATTCTTAAAGGCCATAAATAGCCCAAAGAACAACGACAACAACAACAAATCCTCCTGATTCAGAAAAACAAAACAAAAAGCATCAGCAGTATTTCCAACAAAAAGCCGTAAAATCACTTCAGGCCTCCATTAGTTCAGTCCATGTGAGCAGTCTCTGCTCTGTTTCCTGTTGGGTTAGCAATCTTTGTGAACACACCAGCCTTTTAATTAGAGTCCTGGAGGTTTTGTCTCTAGTCCAGTGGCAGGATCTCCAAAGCTATCAGAAGTGTGCATGCAAGAGTCCTCTTCATGAACTCCCCCAAAGAAGCAAGCCCTGGGCAGTAGCTGATTACAAGCTTGGGTCATTTATCTTTCAAGGAATATAGTGGCTCAGGCCAGAGATGTGAGGGCCCCCCGCACTCTCCTCTTTTGTCTTCCAGGCTTCCCCCCAGAGAGCTGCATGCACATCATCACAGAATCAAGGGCTTTCTGAAACGTTGCTGCAAGCAGGCATGAGCACACATTGCTTTTCACGTTTGCTACTTTGTCTCACGGCTTGTGAACTTGTGAACCCACACATTTTTCGGCCATGCCCCCAGGGTTTCTAATTCAGCAGGCTGGGGTGGGGTCTAAGGATTTTCATCTCTCACAAAATCTCTGGTGCTGCTGCTGCTGGTGGGATTCTCTACCTTTAAAAAATATGCCTAATCCCAGTGAGAAACGGGCCACAGGCAGTGCGCTGTTGCCTGTCACGCATGCGCTAAGGCTGGGACGTCTCAGTGACTGAGAGCCTCAGACTGAGTCAAATAAGAAATTGGGAAAAATTGTTTGTAAACTTTAAGAATTTTATTGTGGCCGGGCGCGGTGGCTCACGCCTGTAATCCCATCACTTTGGGAGGCCGAGGCGGGTGGATCACGAGGTCAAGAGATCGAGACCATCCTGGTCAACATGGTGAAACCCCGTCTCTACTAAAAATACAAAAAAATTAGCTGGGCATGGTGGCACGTGCCTGTAATCCCAGCTACTCAGGAGGCTGAGGCAGGAGAATTGCTTGAACCCAGGACGCGGAGGTTGCGGTGAGCCGAGATCGCGCCATTGCACTCCAGCCTGGGTAACAAGAGCGAAACTCCGTCTCAAAAAAAAAAAAAAAAAAAGAATTGTATTATGGGCTGTGATTTCTTTAGACTTCAATGTCTTAGGACTTCGGCTTGCAAGGGGAGTTCATCTTGCATTTAGTTTTTCCTGGGAATGAGATGATGGGGGTTGGGTGGAAAATTTATGGTCAAGTTTGGGGCATTTCCACACTGGCTTGTAACTGGAGTAAATTGTGGTGTTGTTTAATTTTGTTGAGGCTTGACTGGAACACGTGGCTGGAAATTATTTGGGACCGGAAAGAGAAGCGGTAGCAAACATTTACCTTGGGTAAAATGTAGCTTTGGGATGAAAAAAATTTTTAACAGCTTTACTGACATTTAATTTTCACATGCCTCACCCACTTAAAGTATACAATTCAGTGATTCCGAGTATATTCACAACATTTTGTAAATAGATCCACAATCTGATTTTAGAATATTTTCATGATCCGCCCCAAAGAAACCTCCTATTAGCAGACACTCTGCCTTCCATCGCCCCCAGCCTTAGGCAGCCACTAGTCTACCTTCTGTCTCTATGTTCTGGGTATTTCATGTAAATTGAATCATATTGTATAAATGCTGACTTGCTTCAGCATGGCTTGCTGACTTCTTTCACTTAGAACATTTTCAAGGTTGCTCCGCATGGTAGCCGGGGTCATCAAGTCATTCTTTCTTAAGCGGGTTCGTTTTCCATTGTATGCATATACTAACACTACATCTTGATTATCCATTTGTCAGTTGATGGACATTTGAGTTATTTTCTATTTTTTTCAGATTTTATGAATAATGATGCTATGAACTTTCATGCGCACAGTTTGGTGAACTTAATGTTTTTATTTGTAGCTGACATATAAATATGAGTAGAGTTGTTAGGTCTAGGCTTTTGAAAACTTGTGAAACTGTTTTCCAAACCAGCTGCACCATTTTACATTCCCACCAGCCACGTATAAAGGTTCCAATTTGTTATTTTCTGTCTGTTTGACCACATCCATGTCGTGTGAAGTTGCTTCTTACTGTGGTTTTGATTTGCCTTCCCCTAATATCTAATGGTGGTAAGCATCTTTTTATATGTTTATTGGCCAATTACATACCTTCTTTGGAAAACTGTTTATTCAAATCCTTTGGAATTTTTAAATTGAGTTGTTTCTTAAAAACTTTGAGTTATATAAAAGTTTGTTCTTTGTTTTTATTTTTATTTTATTTTAAATTGGGTTTTCATTTTTAAAAGAATTTTCATCTTCACACTCATCAGGGAAGAACCCACGTACCACAAAGTCAAACAAAATCCCACTGTTAAGCCTCCTGGGTGCAGGCGGCCACACATAGGTCATGTGTTGTCCTCATGTCAATCACTGAGGCTTCAGGGAGGGAGACTGCTGCCCTGACCAGCTTAGCCACGGTCAGGCGCTTCAAGCTGTAGTTCAAAGGGTACAGTCAGCTTCCCTGAAAACAGGCAGAGTGAGAGGGGAGGAGGTGTGAATCCCCATGGGGAAACTGCTATTGTTGTTGTAAGAAGGTGGGGCAGCTGTGGCTTGTGGGTTGGATGACCTCAGAGCTGTGCGGTAATGATGCCTCCATGCACACTGCATGAGATGGCCAGTGGGATAAGGCACACAGCCTGTGGGGTAAGCACTTCCCAGCATCATTCCCTGCCTGGTAGCCATTCAGGAAAGGCAGGATTTTCCTCAGTGTGTTCATCAGGTTCCTGGATTTGGGTAAAATAAATAACTGTTGCTATTCGTGATCTAAAGTCCCTTACAAAGAAGGTGGTACTGTTCACTAGGAAGGCCTTTGGTTTATGAGCACCTTGATGGGTGTGGGGAAGTCTACAAAGAGCCAGATTGTTCTACCCCACAAAGGAGTCTGTGGACGTGCTGAGGGACCCAGTGGAGAGGATGGCGTGGACAGATGGGAAATCCCACGGCACTGTGCAGGCAGTGAAACAATCGGGCCAGTGACTGGTGGGGGCGTGGAATGTGAAGGTCAAGTGGCAACTCCCTTTGAGGGGGAAGCCAAGGGCATTTCAGGGACAGAAATACCCAGTGTTGGGTTTGAAGAAGTGGGGGGTTACTGTTCCACAGAGCGGGAGGCAATTTCCTGAAATCACCAACAAATTTCATTGCTCCAAACAAGCTTTGGTGGAAAGAATTTCCATTTGCTTTTGCTTTGTTGTGTTTTATTTACAGGAAATCAAGGGGGCTGGGCTACACATTTAAAGAGACACCTTGCATGGAAAGTGTGTCCACGGCAGAGGAGAACGTCTTCACCTGATGCAATTTGCGGATGTTTTAGGAGCAACTGGACTTTGATGGGGACTCTAATTGAGTTATAGGTCAGCGGTTCCTTGGGGAAGCAATGGGGGGAGTATTTAAACCTCCAATGTCCAGGTCCCATCCCAGAACATAATCAACTTTTCAGAGTGAGACCACGGGATTGCCACATGCAGCCAGGCTCCCCGGTGACTGCTGTCAACAGCCAGGCTTGAGCCTGACCTGGTCTCGAGGGAGCCAGAGCCCCAGCTGATGTCACAGCGGCCTGAGCACATCTGACTCG
Organism: Aotus nancymaae; assembly: GCF_030222135.1. Classification (NCBI taxonomy): domain Eukaryota; kingdom Metazoa; phylum Chordata; class Mammalia; order Primates; family Aotidae; genus Aotus; species Aotus nancymaae. Next base: position 2,326,442 of record NW_026988412.1, on the reverse strand, counting down.
ACCGCATAAGCCTCAGGTGACAGGAGTTGGAAGTGACCCACTTGGCATCCCAGTGCCAAGGGTGAGAGCAGATATGTGTAATTAAAGAAATGCCTGTTCCCTATTTTAGTCACCATTTTGTTCATGGCTTCTCAGTTTTGTGTGTTTGAGCAACGAGCTCAGGCAGCACAGCAGAGCATAGGGAGGAGAAGGGGCGACTGAGCTGCTGTCTTCCCAGGCCTCCGCTCTCCAGCTTCGCCCTGTAGTTATGGGACAGGGCTGGCGATCTGCTCTCTCTGCATCTGTCAGTGAGGCTCGTGGCCTAGTCCAAGGTCACTCCTGCCAGCAGTCATAAGCCAGCTCCCCTCTGCCTCTGGCAGCAACATGGTGGCAACATCCCAGGCCTCTAAGTCCATAAATAATAAACCACAAAGGCAGATTTTAAAAAAATACGGCAAAACCAATATGAGTCTATCAGCAAAGACTAGTTAGAGGTAAAATATTTGGAAATATTCCTGACCCAAACTATAAAATATCCAGGAATAAATTTCACAGAAAATGTGAAAGATACATAAAATTTACTCTACTGAAGGCCACCAGAAAAGCGGGAATGTATTGCAAGATACATGGTATTCTAAAATGAGAAGCTCAATGCTAAACATTGTCAATTTTTTCCCTAAATTAAAATATAAATGTAACACAGTCTTGATTCAAAATATAATATTTCTACTTATAGAACCTGAAAAAATAGTTTCATTTGAAGGAACAAATACATTTAGAAAACAAAATTTGGGGGGAATAAAGAATAAAGAGAATGGTTCTTACCTAAAAAATATCAAAATATTGTATTTAAAATGGACTAATTTTAAAAATGGAAAAGAACAAGCTAAATTTAGGACTGAGATCCTGAAGCCGACCTATGGCTATGGAAACGTGCTGTGGGCTGTCAGCTGGAGTGGCACTGGGAGGTCTCCTGTGGAGGCTGGGGCCACTCCGTCTTGGACGCCAATGCTGAGCCTCAGTTCCATCGGCGCTTCTAAGATTTCTAATTCATCTGCTGTATACTGTAAATCTAGCCCTTAGGCAAATTCCTTCTGAAGCTACTATACCCGTTCCCCTATGGCACAGAAGCCCTGGGCCGGCGGGTAACAAGGTGGGGACCCACTGTCTTGCGGTTACGCAGGACATGGCTTCTGTTCCGAAGTCCCTATTACATGTTTCTTTCTAAGAAACTAGACTTGTCAGCCTCTTTCTTCGGCCTCTCAGCTCCCTGGGCCTTAGGTGTGCACAGGCCTGCCATCGAGGGGCGCCCCGCCAGCCTGAGGGTCCTGGGGAGAGGGATCCTTCTGAATAGGCTGGCTTCCTCCAGGGCAAGAATGCTAGGGAGCTCAGAAGCTACTGGCCCGTTCCTGACCCTGCACCAGTGGTCATCAGCATCGCAATGCAAGAGGTCTCAAAGCACCATGTTATAAAGCCAGTTAGAACCAGATCAATGAAAAAACGTTTCCAACTTATTGTGTGTTTATTCAGAGTAAGGCCCTGTACTGAATCTATTTATGTGGATAACTGTAGATCAAGTATATACTTAAATCAACATTTAAAATAAATAAAAGGAACCCTTGCAGACGAAAGGTGCAGGGGTGAGGCCTTTTCTCCAGGACATGCTGGTCATAGTGACCTCTGGGTCAGAGGGGCTTCTGCCTCACCAGCTTCATGGGAACCCAAGTGAGGCATTTACAGTCCTGCCGGCTGCGGAGGGGAGACAGGGGTGGCACCAACCTGCTTCCCTGTGGACTGTAGGCTACTGGCCACCGGGTGGAGGGCAGGGAAGGGAGCAGACACAAAGCGAGCTGGGAGCCCTGTGCACAGCCCCTGCCCCACCTCAACTTCCCCAAGAAGAACCGTGTCAGCAAAAGGGCTGGGCTGCACAAAATCAGCTGTTCATTTCCGCAGTGTGCCTGGATGGTGATTGCCTGTGTCAAGAGATCCTTCACCCAGGTAGAAAACAAGGAGCCCCTCCCTGCAGGGCTCTTTACTCCCAACGCCCAAGAGAAAACTGAGTCACTAAGCCCACCCACACCCCACAGGGTGAGGCCCAGACTCAAGTCTCCTCAGCTCATGGCCTCCCAGGCAGTGCTTCACTTTCCTCACCCCAAAACCCTGTTTAAACAAGTTGGGGTGGAGAGGAAATGGAAGCAGATGCTCCCCACTCTCCCTGCCGTGTCCCCTGCTCTGGCTTTTCGGGGACAACATGTGGAGTGCTGGCCTTGGGGCTACTGGGGTGGATTCTCCTTCGTCATTTCACCTTCAGCATTCCTGACAGTGGCCAAAAGAGGAGGTCAGTGCAGCTCTGAGCTTGGAAGGAAGCTGGGAGCCCGGCCCCAGCAGCACGGGCTGTGAGGGCTACACCCTGGTCCTGAAATGGAAAAGGGAAGGACTGTACAGGGTGGGCTGTGCCTTGGGAATGTAGCCTCCCGATTGTGGCACAAAGATCCACTATTCTATAGGATGACGCTGACACTAAGGGGATGTTCTCTCAATCCTTGGTAAAAAGAAGAGCTCACTGCACTGTCAGTGGCATTTGTGCTTTAACTTCATCCCCACCATGAAGCTTGACAGAACGACTTGTTTTAAATCCAAGTCTAGAGAAAGGGCTGGTGGCTATGAGCCTGGAAAACGCTCTGAGGACACAGCCTCCCAGGATGGATGACAGCAGGTGCTGCTCTCTGTGTGATCTTGCCCGCCTCTGGTCTGGCTGGCAATCAGTTACACACACACTTTTGGACTTTATTTCTACGTAGGGGCCTAAAGTCTCTTGGGAAAAGAAGCAGACATCGATCGCTACCTATTTAGTGTCTAGGGGACTGGATGAGAGAAGCAGAGTCCCTGGAGTCTGCTCAACTCTGCAGGCACAGATGTAATCCACAGCCTGGCCAGCTCCACCGAGGCCTGGCCCCTGCCTGTGGACACAGCCAGCCCCTCCTCCTGGTCTCACCAGGAGCTCAGACCAAAGCAGCAGCCCAGCTTCTGGGGCCGCAGCCTAGGAGCCTGTCTCTTCCTGACCCCCTCACCAGGGGCTGCTGTGGCTGAAGGTCTGGGTTTCCAGCCCCTGGCTGCTCTCTCCCTGTTCTGAGGCTCAGGTCTCCTAAAGCCACAGCAGGTCCTCAGATGGCCTTGCCGTGGCCGTGTCAGCTCCCAGATGCTCCTCTAATCTGCACACCAACAGAACAAGGAAGCTTCATGAAGGAACTGTGGAAACCCTGCCTGTGTGCACATCCCCAGACAGCCAAGAACTCAGAGGGAGGCGATGCTACTGTTTTATTGCAGGAGGTTGGGGGAGGGGGTGGTGTGCTCTGCACACAGGAGCTGTGAGAAGCAAGAAGGAAGGAGGGAGGGCAGCGCCCCCTGCCGAGCAACAAAGGCCTCCTGCCGCCTTCTCTGTCTCCTGGTGCAGGGGTGGGGAGATCTTCCCCAGGGCGGGGGTCACCAGTCCAGGGGTGGGAGCACTACAGGGGTGGAGGTGTGCGTAACAGGTGGCAGGCACAGGCCAGCCTGTATAGACAACTAGGCGTTCTGACAGTTGGATTTCGACAAGGTCATTATGCCCTGCCAAGGCACACTGTAGATCTGGAAAGAGCAGAATGCTTTCTGTGAAAGAAAACAGAAGGAACAATCAGTGTGGGTTACAGTTCAAAGAGGAAGATGCCCAGTCACAGGACATCAGAGTGGGCATGAGGAAGGATGGAGGTGAAACGCTGGGCCCTTACCCACCCCTCTACCAAGCCCTGCTGATCCCAGAGCACTGCGGGACTGGGCAGTGACTGCTCCATCTCTCTCCCAGGTCTCGAACTCCACCAGGTGCCAATGGGCCCCCACTTGGGTCTGCAGGATTCCTGCCCAAGCACAGCCCTGTGAGGAGCAGCCTGTGCAAGGCCTCGGGAGCCCCAAGGGTGCAGGCAGGGGAGGCAGTTCACTGCTCCCAGCCCCTTCCACCTCCAGCACCCAGGCCAGCACTAAGAGGGGCCAGAGGGAAGAACCCAGGGAACTGAAAACTGCAACTCTAAGTGCCCGAGGAGATGATAAGGACAGTGTTGCTCTCCCCTGAGCAGAGACCTCAAAAGAAATCCCGGGTTCTTGTAGAGGCTGGTGTTGGGTGAGTGGGGCAGGGCTGAGGGTTTGGCTGCTAACAGGCCTCTTGTTGTTCTCTCTAATCTGCTCAGTGTGGCCGTGGCTGCAGGCAGGTGCCTGAGGCTGGGATTAGACAGAGCCCTTCTCCCTGCCCAGCACCCAGCCCTGCAGCTGCTTCCTATAGTCCAGCAGGCAACACCCCAAAGCACACAGGGTGGAGCTCCCAGTACCCCCATTTCCAAGCTTAAAGCCCTCTTAGCAAATCAAATTCATCACCCCTTGCCACACCACTCCATCTGCACACACATAGGCATCTAAACTCACACCAACCCTCACCACACGGATCTATGCATGAACCCACATACTTCCTCACACATCTATCCACCCACATGCACACACACAGCTGCAGGTACTTTCTCATACACCATGTGACAAAGCTCCACACATATGTGCACACACATATGCACTCAAACACACACACAGCCATGCATAAACCTCCATACTTCCCCAACACATCCAAACACCCACTGGCATACACTCATGTGCACCTCCCCACACAAACCTATACATGGAAACACGCATGCACCTCCACATGTATACACACTCAGGCACATGCATGCATACCCTCCAGAACATGCGCAACACACACACACACACTCACCCCCCTCTGCAGTGTATGACTGGCCCTGGACCCACATGAGGCACATACCCTCTTCAGGTGTGGCTGGTCGTGGAAGGGACAGTTCTCCAAGTTGGGCTGGTTCTTGGTACATGTGGTTCGGCCCATCTCCACGTCCAAGAAGTAGTTCACCCCGGCTACGATCTACACATGTGAAAGAGCAGGATGCAGGGACAGCACGCTGTCAGTTTCTTATACGCACAGGCACTTCGCTGTGACTGGGTCACTGGGCTTGCCTGGGGCTTCAAGCCTACCTTCATGAGCTGCTCACACTCACTTGCAAGGCACACAGGCCACCTCCTCCTGCCAGCTGGCAGGGATGCCATGCTCCAGGCCTCCCTGGTAACTTGTTTTCTCTGTGCCAATGCCAAGGATTAACTGAATTCTGCTACCTATAACCCAGGGGGCAGGGACCCTGGGTCTATTCTAGGAAGGCTCTCGTGTGATGATGAAGTTTCAGCAAGCTTCCAGTTCCTGGCATTCAGCCCACACAGGATCTCACTCCTGCCACTTAACTCTGAGGTATTTTCTCTAATTTATCAGTAGGAAACAAATGCTTACATACATTGATGTTTTAGGCCAATAAACATTGCTTCCAGCATGCCTGCATTCCAGGTGTGATTCTGGAGGGAGTATTTCTAAAGCGAGTCACACACCTGCATGTCTTACAGCTGCAACTTCAGAAGAAAACGGATCCTTTCCCTGCATGGTGTCATCCCCAGATATGACTTGTCAGAACAGTGGAGAAGCATGGGATGAGGGACCCTGGGACCGGGGTGCTAGACTTTGCCCTGTGGAACCACGTGCAAGTCCTGTGATCCCTCCCATGTCAGTCTGCTCCTCTGTAACACAGGCTCCAGGACCCAACAATCTACAATGCCCCGTGCTTCACTCCAAGTGAGAGAGGTACAGGCCGGCGGGGACCCTACACCAGGGAGAGGGCCCCAGTTGACGGCGGCTTGTCTGACTCCTCTGAATTTCCGAGAGAAGGTGGAGGAGCTCTAAAGACTGGCGGGCCATAGAGCCCTGTGGTCGTTGTGTCACTGTTTGCTGCTCTGCTATGGGACACAGGTCAAGCTGGGCCCGGTAATCCTGCTGAAGCTCCCTCCTGACCTGACCCCCTCCTCCGCTGTGCTGGGTGACTGCTGTCCTCATCTGGCTGAGGTCTCACTCTATGTCAGCTGGCAGAGGCAGGACGATCAGGGGGGCTCCACCCCAGCAGGAATTCAGCAGCCCTGGGCTGTAGGGGGTGGTCAGCCAGCCTGAGGGTGAAGGCCGCTAGCCCTAAGGGGCTGTGTCCAAGGGTGTGACTTGGTGAGGGAAGCAGGGCTCTGCAGGACAAGGAGCCAGGCTCCCATGCGGCCCCTGTGGAGAGGACTCAGGGAGAAGGACCGGCCTCATGGCCTGGATCTCATCCTGAGCAGCACCAAGCGTCAGCACAGTCCCCATCCACACCTGCTGGACCCTGGGGAATGACACGGTCATGGCACAGACACAACACAAAGGCTCCTGCAGTTAAAGGAGGCCGAGGGGACAGGACAGAGCTGGGCTCATGCGCTCAAGGAGGAGGAGCGTCCTTGGACATGAAGGCCATCAGCGGACAGTCAGGGAAAGCTGAATGAGTCTGAGAATTAGATCATAAATGTGTCAGTGCTGATTTTCAAAATGGAATCGTGGTTATGTGAGATATCGCCCTTGTAATTTTAGGAAAGACACATGGAAGCGCTTACTCTCAAAAGAGTCAGGCAAAAAATGCATATACAGTACATATACACACATCCAGATTGACACGCAGAGAGTGAGCTGTGGTACCGAACAGCAAAACGCTAACATTCCCGTTAACATCTGAGGCATCTGGGTGAGGGATGTACAGGGATGCCCTGTACTATTTTTGCAGCTACTCTGTTAAGTCTGAAATTAAGTGAGAATAAAAAGTTAAGAAAAGAAAGTGCTTAAAAATTATTTGGTGAAAGAACCAGGAGGCAGCCAGATGAGGGACTGTTTTTCCCTCTCCTGCGTACTCAGCAGCGCGCCCTCAGCCCCGCGTCCCAGGAGGCCGGGACCGAGCCGCTGGCGCCGGGAAGCAGATCTCAGGCGCTGGGCGCGGACCTGGCGTGTCCGTGCGGTTCCAGGCCAGGCCAGGGTCGGGGCATCCCCGGACACGCCCGCCAAGGGCGCCGGGGTGACAGCCAAGGCCCGGAACGGAGTCCGGGTGAGAAGCCCAGGCGCCGGGGCGGGGGAGCGGCGCGGGGCGGTCGGGGGCTCGGGACCCTGGGGGCGGGACGCACCTGCTTGCGGGCGCGCACCACCTGCAGCGCGCGGCTGTGGTACATGTCGTTGCTGGCCTTGTTGTACTCGCTGACGGCGAAGTCCAGCGCGCGCCGCACGCCTTCCTCCTCCACGCTAGCGTCCATGGGGCCGCCCAACAGGTGCGGCTGCCTCCCGGGACTCGCGCCGGCCGCGGGGCTCACGGCCAGGGCCACGGCCAGGATGGCCAGCAGGAGCAGCGGGGCGCGGAGGGGCCCGGCCATGGTCGGCTCGGACGCGGGACGCGGGCGCAGGCAAGAGACTGAAGCTGCAAGGAGAGAACCCGCAGCGATCCCGAAGCCTTGAGTCTCGCGGGGCCGGCGGCTGCGCTTTTATCCCTTCCGGCCTCCCCCGCCCCTCTTGCCCGCCCAGCTTTTCCTTTTCCGGAACGCCTAGTCCCTCCCCACCTTCCCCGCCCCTCCCGCCCGTCCCTCCCGTCTCCCCGCCTTCCCCGCCCCTCCCGCCTCTCCCCCGTCTCCTCGCCCCTCTCCACGCCTCCTCGCCCCTCCCCACGCCTCTCCGCCCCCTCCCCACGCCTCTCCGCCCCCTCCCCACGCCTCACCCGCTCCTTCCCCTGTCCCCTCCCCGCCTCCCCGCCCCTCCCCACGCCTCCCCCACCCCGTCCCCTGTCCCCTCCCCGCCTCCCCTGCCCCCCAGGCCTCCCTTCCCCTCCCCACGCCTCCCCCGCCCCCTGCACGCCTCCCCCGCCCCTCCCCTGTCCCCTCCCCGCCTCCTCTGCCCCTCCCCCCGCCTCCCTGCTCTTCCCCCGCCTTCCCTTCCCCTCCCCCGACCTCCCCTGCCCCTCCCGCGCCTCCCTTGTCCCTCCCCCGTCCCCTGCCCCTCCCCATCCTTCCCAGTCCTTCCCCATCCTAACCAGTCCTTCCCTGTCCTTCCTCTCCCCCTCCATCCCTCCCCCCTCTCATTCCCCCCTCCCATTCCTACCCCCGCCTCCCCTCTCCCTCCCCTCCTCCCAGCCTCTCCTAGCCTCCCCATTCTTCCCTACCATTCCCTCCCCTCTGCTCTCCCTCCCTGTCTACTCTCTGCCTCCCTGCCTTCTCTGCCCCGCCTATCTTTTCCATTCCTCCCCATACATCCCAGACTCTTCCAGCCTCCCGACTCTAGGCCCCTCCATTCCTCCCCTCTCCAGGCTCTTTCTCCTCTATCCCTTTCCCCTTTCAATTCCCAACACCGGCACCCCAGCCCCTCTTCTCCCTTCTACCCACTCCTGTCCTTGCTCTCAATTCTCCCCTAAGCTCTGCCCCTACTCATCGCCCCTCCCCCATCCCAACCCTCCTCTGTCTTCCCTTTCTACTCTCTCTTGTCCTCTCCCTGTCCCTGTACGTCCTATCCTCTTTCCCCTCTTCTAACGCCACTCCTGGCCCCTCTCCCCCAACCCTTTCCTCACCCACGACCACCTGCACCCCCTCAGCTCCATCTCTCCCCAAAGACCTGTCACTCCTCCCACTCTTGGGTGACCCTGGTTTCCAGAGAGTTGTCAGGGCCTCTGGGCCCTAAAAGCATGCGACCCCTTAGCCTCATTTCCTCAGAAAAGGGAAAAATAGAGGTCTTGGCCTCCCGGAATCCTCAGAGGTCCTGAGCATCCTCGAGCATTTGGTCAAGGTCTGGAAATCACCGAGGCAGAGGTGTGATTCCAGAGGCAGCGGGAGCCTCAGGCTGTGCCCTGTGCTAGGGAACTTTTCAAACAGGAGAATTAATTTGAGTAAAAAAACTCTCGGTTCTCCTTTCACAATTCCTCATTATTCAATAAACAGACTTGTCGCCAGCTTCCTCCTGCACCAGGTGGCCTAGGAGCTAGAGGCAGAGCCTGGGTGACTCAGCCGTGGACATGACATTGCAGGGCTGCTGCCAGACAGAGAGGTGACACCACCCAGGAGCAATTTAAAACTTTCTAGGAGACACCTTTCAAAAAATAAGAAAGAGGCCGGGCGCGGTGGCTCAAGCCTGTAATCCCAGCACTTTGGGAGGCCGAGGCGGGTGGATCACGAGGTCAAGAGATCGAGACCATCCTGGTCAACATGGTGAAACCCCGTCTCTACTAATACAAAAAATTAGCTGGGCACGGTGGCGCGTGCCTGTAATCCCAGCTACTCAGGAGGCTGAGGTAGGAGAATTGCCTGAACCCAGGAGGCGGAGGTTGTGGTGAGCCGAGATTGCGCCATTGCACTCCAGCCTGGGTATCAAGAGCGAAACTCCGTCTCAAAAAAAAAAAAAAAAAAAGAAAAAGAAAAAATAAGAAAGAAACAGGTGAAGGTAATGTTTATAATATTTCTTACTTAACCTAATATATCCAAAATATTATTTAAACACATAAGAAGAATCATTAATAACATAGGTTATTTTCTTTCGGGTGTGGGTACTGAGTCTCTGAAATTCCCTGTGTATTTTTTACACTTAGAGGGGGTGTCAACTGTACTGGCCCCATTTCGAGTGCCCTGTGGCCACATGTGGCTTGTGGCTGTGGCACTGCACAGCCCAGTATTAGGGTGTGTGGGAGGATGGCGAATAGTGATCAATAATTACCATGAGGAAATGAGTCTCCCTGTTGGAAGTGAGAGTATGCCGTAGGGACAGATGGTGCCACTGGACCTGGTCAGGGAATCTCTGTGAGGCTGGAAAGGTACGAAGCCCTGCTGAGACAGGAAACAGCCCCAGGCAGCTGGAACAGCCAGTGCAAAGGCCCTGAGATGGGGCCGGGCATGCCTGCTCCAGGAAGAGGAAGCTCCTGGAGGGGATGTGAGCAGGGAAGGGGACAACCTGGAGTCTCACAGTGACTGTGGGTGGGGCTGCGTGGAAGGTGCAGGGAGACCCTCATGGGGTGTCAGGAGAGGGAGCGGCAGCTGCAGGATGAATGTGGGAGCCCACGGGCCTCTCTTGCTCCTCCCCGCTGAGAGCCATGCTGCCAGCGCTGATCCTCTGTGCACTGCTTGGAAAACTCACCTGATTTTAGAACATTGCTGTGAATGAGGTAGAATTTATGGACAACAAAATGCCTAATATGGGGAATTTCATTAATACATACACCCATGTTACCACTTTATTCAGACCTGTGACATCTGCCTTGCCCCAGACTGGGTGTCCTCCTTCCTCTGCAGCCCACCCTCGTGCCCACCCCGCCCTGGCAGACCCCATCCGGCCCTGTAGACTGCTTTGTCGCCTGTCCTTAGCTTCCCAGGAATGAGTCCTGCAGTCCGAGCCCTGGTGTGTCTTTGTTCTTTGCTCAGCGTGGCTTTCCAGCAGCCCCCGAGTTGCTTCATTGCCAGGATTGTGCTCCTTCTCCCCAGACTGAGGACGTGGACAGCTGGGTACCCTGTGGGCTGTCAGAGCCCCCAGCTCGGCAGGCTGCAGTCCTGGGCTGGAATGTGACTCCAGGAATGGAGAGTGAGGGGGCTCTGAACAGACAGCTGCTCCCCGTGTTCTCTCTACCCCACCCTGCAGGTCTGAAGGTGACCCTGTGGCAAATGCCCTTATGGTGAGGCGGCAGACTTGCCCAGAAACACCCGGAAACCATGGGCCTTTGCAGGGCACCCAGAGGACTCTCCTGGGAGTGGGGGAGGTGAGGGTTGGCCAGCGTCAGCCCCGACCCTCTGTGATCCTTGGGCTCGGCCATGGCTGGGCTGGATCGGCAGGAACTCAACAGTGGAAACAATATTACTGATGGGTTCATGTTCAGTGTTAGAATTGGGGACCTTGTTACCCGAGGCCCAGTGGTCTTCTCACCCCACTGTGAATCCAGCACCCCTAGAAAAGCCGTATACCCCACCAGACACAGCAGGTGTCCCAGGCATGGTGTTTACTGCTGGGAGAGGGAGGGAAGGTCTTCAAACAGGGCTGCACATGATGCCTCCTAGTTAAACAGAAAAGTGGGGAGAGATCCCCAGACAGGGAAAGAGAGGGAAGTCCCTGGCCAGGTGCTTGTGAGCAGAATGGTCACCTCCCAAGTGTGGGAGTTGGGTCTCCTCTGTAGCTCCCACCTTCCCTGGCCACTGGGGCTGGAGTCTCAGGAGGATGTGTTGTGCAGAGGGTAAGCTGAAAGACACACAAATCCCTTGTCTTTTGTCATTAGGAGGGAGGTGTAGGTCACTCAGATAGCAGGACCATGGTGGTGGGTGGAGTGTGGGGTGGGAGCTGGAATGCTGGCCTGTTTCCTGTGTGTGATGCCACCGCCGGTGGTCATCCTCTGTCAGGACGCTGGCACATGCTGCAGGCTTGGTCAGCAACCTCTCTAATCCTTCTAGGACAGACATCAGTGTAGGGTGCTGTCAGGAGCTGCAGGAGCCATGTCCAGTGTGCTGTAACAGGAAGTGAAAGGTTACAGTCGCTGGGCAGCTGCTCCTGATATATGGTGACCTTGAGCAAATGCTTTCCCTTTTCTGTGGTCATGCATCTGGAGAGGTGGGCTGCCTTGTAAACTGTGGTGTCTGGGCATCGGTGGTGATATTTAAACACGATTAAAAGTGACAGAGCAGCCTATAGCTTCAAAGATGTGCTAGCAGAGACACAGACCCAGGAGAGCCTGGAACCTCCAGCAGCCAGGTAACCTGGAGGAGTCCAGCTGCCCAGGAGGGGGCATGTTTCCCTTCTGCCAGGTGATGAAAGAGAAAGCCGTGTTCTCCCAGGCTGCCTTTTTGACTACTAATCCCATGATCTGAATTAGTAGAGTGAGAAATTAGGTGAATGGCAGAAATTCTCTATAATAGATAAGCAATAATAACACTAAACAATGCTATAATAAATAAATGACCAAACGTATAAACATCACCTAAAGGTACAAGTGGTTAAATCCAGTTGGCCAAGAGTTGAGATTCTGCATTTTGGATTTTGAGCAATTAGCACTTGGTGTCTACAGTAGGAGCTTGGACTGAGCAGCCACAGGATTTGGTAGCTTCTCAGAGACGAAGTCCAGGAGCCTTCTTTATGGAGTGCCTGGAGTTCTCTGGGGTCAAGCCTGTCCCTTACACACAGCCTCCCTCCTTCTCACCTCCCTATCCCCAGTGATGAAGGATGGAGGACATGCAGATGCTTCTAGACCATAGGCCAAAGTTGGTAACACATTTGGCTCCAGTAGAGATGATGCCACGCCATTGGGAAACTGATACACATGGAAAAGCCTGCTGGCAGCCTTGCAGACAGAGGCTAGAGGAGCAGAACCCAGTGTCTGTGGTCTGTTTCGCACCTCATGGGGCAATGAGAATCCTTCGGACATTTCTGCTCAGGGACCGATGTGTGCATGGCGCTCATCATTTTGGATTACAAGGCTAACATTTATTTTCTCAAGGAGTGCATCCACCAGAACAGAGGCAGTGACAGAAACCACATCTGAGTGGAAGGGACACAGAGAGGCCTCCAGGGACACAGGCTACCGGCTGGTGCTTCGGGGGTTCTCCCTGACTCCCTGGGGCTCAGCTTGCAGAGGCCTGGCCATGAGGAAAGCAGATGGCTCTGAGGGGTTTGAGCAATCCCCTTGGCATCTCTGAGTGGTCAGTTTCCTTTCTAGATCCACGTTCTTATAACACTCCCCGCTTAGTGTTTCTGCAACCTTGAATATTAGTTCCTTTAGCAGAGTTCAGTGATCTGGAAGAGTGGTTCCTTTTCCTGCCCAGGATCCTGCTACACTGGCTCACTGGGTGCCGGAGCTGGAGCCCTAGGCCCCGGCTGCATCTTGTCAGAACCCTGCTAGGTGAGTTTAGCCAGCAGTCCTTTCCTTTGATGTCTGCTTACTAACTTTCCACCTGTCAACACCACCCCCCCCACGCTGTGTTCCTTGGCTGAAAATCCCACTTCTTCTTCTTGTGTTCAGGGTTATTGCAATAGCGTTGACCCCTACTGTGACAGTCTTGAATAAGTCTTCCTTACCATTTTATTAAGTGTCTACAGAATCTATTTTTAACAGTAGAAGCCAGTCAGGACACAACTCTGTCCTACCAGAAAATCCTGTTTCCAGATAAGAGTAAAAGATTTGGGAGACTAGAAGAATGGGAGAGTGCGGATGGAGGGGCGGGGGATGGGAAAGGTGGGGCTGTGGGGGTGTGGCATGCGTTTCCCCCTGATATTTTATTATGAAAATATTTAAACATTCATCAAAGAGTAATTATTCAGCAAACACCTATCTACCCCCCACCGTGATTCTGTCATTAATATTAGACTTTACTTTTTTCTCACCTGTCTACTGCTCTGTCCCTCTAAGCATCCTCAATCTGTCGTTTTAAAAGTGCATTTTATAGTAGGTTGCAGACATTAGTATACTCCACTCCTAAACACGTGTTAGTATGCATATCATTAACTAGAACTCATCATTTATTTATACCCTTTTCATTTGTTATGAAATTCACCTACAGTGAAATGCACAAATCTGATGCGTGCATTCACTAAATTTTGGCAAAGTCACACGCTGTCGGATACAGAGCATGATCACCCCCCAGAAAGTTCCCTCGTCCCCTTTTCCAGTCAGTTGGGGGCCTCACTCCTGAGACAGCCACTGCACCAAGGCTTTATTCACTGTTGATGAGTTTTGTTTGTTGCAGAAGTGCATGCAGTCAGATTTTTACATCAAGTAGACCTTTATGCTTACCGTTTTTCACTCAGCATGATGTTTTTGAGATGTATCCACATTAAACTGTGGATTCAGACATCAGTCTTCGATTGCCGCATGTGAGGCTGCTGATACTCTCGGCAGCCCTGGATTGTAGACAGTCTTTGCCGTAGTGAGGAGGCAGCTCTTGAGCAGGAAAAGTTTTTGCCTTTCTACTGCCCTGCCTTATCCCCACTCTCCCTGCTCCCTTTCCTTCATCTCTCTCTTTCTCCTAAGGTTACTTTGACTTTTTGCTCCAAGCAGAATCTAGAAGGGGGAAAATGTGTCACCATCAATGGAGCAAAATCCGATTTTCTTTTTTTTTTTTTTTTTTTTTGAGACGGAGTCTCGCTCTTGTTACCCAGGCTGGAGTGCAATGGCACGATCTCGGCTCACCGCAACCTCCGCCTCCTGGGTTCAGGCAATTCTCCTGCCTCAGCCTCCTGAGTAGCTGGGATTACAGGCACGCGCCACCGTGCCCAGCTAATTTTTTTGTATTAATAGAGACGGGGTTTCACAATGTTGACCAGGATAGTCTCGATCTCTCGACCTCGTGATCCACCCGCCTCGGCCTCCCAAAGTGCTGGGATTACAGGCTTGAGCCACCGCGCCCGGCCCAAAATCCGATTTTCTAAGACAATGAACAGATTTCTCCAACTCTTCTCATATTTGAAAATGAAAGTTCTGAGGCAGGAGAATTGCTTGAACCCAGAAGGCGGAGGTTGTGGTGAGCTGAGATCGCGCCATTGCACTCCAGCCTGGGTAACAAGAGCAAAACTCGGTCTCAAAAAAAAAAAAAAAAAAAAAAAAATGAAAGTTCTTGGGGCCGGGCGCGGTGGCTCACGCCTGTAATCCCAGCACTTTGGGAGGCCGAGGCGGGCGGATCACGAGGTCAAGAGATCGAGACCATCCCGGTCAACATGGTGAAACCCCGTCTCTACTAAAAATACAAAAAATTAGCTGGGCACGGTGGCGCTTGCCTGTAATCCCAGCTACTCAGGAGGCTGAGGCAGGAGAATTGCCTGAACCCGGGAGGCGGAGGTTGCGGTGAGCCGAGATCGCGCCATTGCACTCCAGCCTGGGTAACAAGAGCGAAACTCCGTCTCAAAAAAAAAAAAAAAAAGAAAGAAAATGAAAGTTCTTACATTTTTAGAATCAAATTAGTACATGCTCCTTATAAAAACGAATAAGAAAGTGAATACACGTGTAAGAAAAATAAGTGACATGTATGCATGTGAATTTGTGTGCACATGCTTTTGTGCATGTGCCTGCGTGTGTACACATGTGTACATGAGTGCATGTGTCCATTTTCACCAAACTGAGATCATGTGGTGATTATAATTTCATGTTGCTTTTCTATTTAACTTTTACTATGTCATGAACATTTTTCATGTTGTTAAATTGTCTTTGAAAGTTTTATTTCCTATTCTGAGTATACCATAGTTCAGTTTTAATTTTTTTTCTTTTTTTTTTTTTTGCTAATGGTAGATTTTTAGGCTATTTCAGTTTTTTTTTTCTAGAATGAATAGTTCTGTGATACACAGAACTGTATTTCTTTCTTTTATAGAAAGAAAATATTGATGCATAGGTTGTTTTCTTTCTAAAGAGGTGAAAATTTTGAGTCCGGGGCTACAAAGTCTTTTTTTAGAATCTTGAAAAAGGATTGCCAATAGCTCTTCAGAGAGTTCAGAGAGATACACGTGCCTCAGTCAGGTCCAGCTAGCCACGAGGCAGTTCTAGTGGTCAACTGCAGCATTCTGCGCTTTCTCTTAGATGTGAATGTTGGTTGAGTGTAACTGTCCTCAGTTGTCATCCTGGGTCTGAGACCATGGGTGGTCCCACCTAAGGGCAGTGCTGTCTTTTCTAGTCAACATTTGCACCTGAATCACATCATGGTAGACCCATCTTGTTCTTACTGATCCTTTATAAAATGTGTTACCAATTCCAAGTGCATGCTATTCGTTTTTTCACTTAGTTGAGTAAATATTCCTTGAACACCTATGATGTGAGATTCTGACGTTAATGAAGGAAAAGTTCAGTTCGTGCCATCAAGAAGTCCTGGGTCTGTGAAGAGAAAGACATCTAAATGGAGATTTCAACATAGCGTGGTGCAGGTCATCACAGGACACTGAAAGCATGTAGCCAGTGCTACGGCTCCAACCCCGGGGGTCTCCCGAGGCACATCTGGGGGTTTAACAGCAACTGTGCACCCACGTCTCCCACATGGATGTCTGCAGCACAAACCCCTGATGAACCTCCAAGCCCATCTCAGTGCCCTTCTCTTGGATGGCTCCAGACACCTGAGACCACCCAGGCCTTAAGCTGCACATGGGGTCCACCCCTCCACCTCCCTCACTCCTGGCCTCTCCTGCTCAGTAAGGGCTGCTCCACCTTTCTGGTTGCTCAAGCCAAAACTTAGAATCCACCTTTCCCAACTTCTCTTCTTCCCACATCTGATTTATCAGGGAATCCTGCTGGTTCCACCTTCAAAATGTCCAGAATCTGTTCACTGCCTCTACTTCATGGCCACCACTGGGCCAGACCACCGCCAGCTGTAGGCAGCTCCTGACGGATAGCCCAGCAGCCCATGCTCACCTCTGAAGCCCAGGGCTCCTTTAACAACCTAAATCGAATCATACCACTCTTCTGTTCAAAATTCTCAGACCACACATGGCTCTTGAGCACTGAGATGTGGCTGGCACATTTGTGATTTTATTGAATATTCGTTAGCTTAAGTTTAAAATAGCCATATGAGGTCTGTGGCTGCTATGCTGAATGGTGAAGTTCTAATGGTTTCCATCTCACTCAGAGTAAAAGCCAAATACCTCCCAGTGGGTCCACAAAGCCCTCATGATGTGCCTGCCATATTCTGACCTCCTCTCTTTTTTTTTTTTGAGACAGAGTCTTGCTCTGTCGCTAGGCGCCAGGCTGGAGTGCAGTGGTGCAATCTCAGCTCACTGCAGTCTCCGCCTCCTGGGTTCAAACAATTCTCCTGCCTCAGCCTCCCATGAAGCTGGGACCACAGGCGCGCACCACCACGCCCAGCTAATTTTTGTATTTGTTTTAGTAGAGACAGGGTTTCACCATGTTGGCCAGGATGGTCTCAATCTCTTGACCTTATGATCTGCCCACCTTGGCCTCCAAAGTGCTGGGATTACAGGCGTGAGCCACCGCGCCCGGCCTCCTCTCTTACTGCTCTTCTTGCTCCTTCTGGAAGGTACAAAGCTTCCTCAGGCCTTTGCACTCACCGACTCCTATTCCCTCAGATCCGTGGTTCTCTTCCTTACCTCCTTCACTCTTTTTATAAAGCTCAGCCTCAAAACAAGGAAACATAGCACCAGTGGAAGTAGCACCGAAAGTCTCCAATGTCAAGCAGGTACTTATTAATTTATATCTAATTTAGCCAGGAAGAAGGATTTTATGAAAAGTAGAATGAGTGTTAGCTTGAGTCCCCTCCTAGACCGTGACTCTTTGCCTGTGGGGGTCCCTAAGTGGGTCAAACACCCTTGACCACAACAGTATAACACCTGCATGCTTGTGACAGGAGCAGTGGTGGCCACGTGCCTGGGCACAAAGCACTTGTGGTGATTTTCAAGGTAAAGAGGAAGTAAGTGGAAAATAGCTATTTGAGAAGGCTGAAATATGGGTCAAAGAAAACAGTATAAAATTAAAACATAGAGAAATTTTATCTGCGGGAAGAAAATGAATGTAGCATGCTAACATACGTGTCCAGTGCATTAACCTGGTTCAGATTAGCTTGCAGGAGTGAAAGAAAAATAAATGATAAAAATGAAAAATGTTATTTTACCATCATTTCTTCCTTCTCTAATGCTCTTGTTTTCTTCATGGGGAGCTAATTTTTGACTTACATTGTTTTCCTTCTTGAAGAACAACACCCACGAGTGACTCATAGGCAAGTTTGAGAAGCACTGTGTCAGGTGCCTGAGGCATGGCACTTGGTCATAAAGACTG
The DNA here is from genome assembly GCF_030222135.1 of Aotus nancymaae. NCBI lineage: Eukaryota > Metazoa > Chordata > Mammalia > Primates > Aotidae > Aotus > Aotus nancymaae. Next base: position 2,308,788 of record NW_026988412.1, on the reverse strand, counting down.
GTAGAGAAAAATAATTCTGTTCCCTAAATTGCAGTTGTGGTAACTACAGGGACAGAATTCTGGAACAACAAGACATGGGTGGTTGGGATCCTTGCAATGTCCTTTGCTTGAGAAAGAAATGTGGTAGCAGAGTGTTCCAGACTGCATTTCTTATTTTTACCTTTTGAGACAGGATCTCACTCTGTCACCCAGGCTGGAGTGTAATGGGACCATCTCAACTCACTGCAGTCTCTACCTCCAGAACTCCAGTGATCCTCCCGCCTCAGCCTCCTGAGTAGCTGGGACTACAAGTTCACACCATCTTATCCAGCTGATTTTGTATTTTTTTGTAGAGAAGGGGTTTTTGCCATGTTGCCCAAGCTGCTCTCAGACTCCTAGGCTCAAGCAATTCACCTGCCTCAAAGTGCTGGGATTATAGGCGGGAGCCACCATGCCTGGACCCAAGACTGTATTTTGAAAGATTTCTAATTTACAGAAAAGTTGCAAAAAGAGATGGTCAGTTTTATTTGTCATCTTGGGTAGACTATAGTTCCCAGGTTTTCAGTCAAACATTAATGTAAGTGTTGTCATGAAAGTAGTTTGCAGAGTGATTAAAGTTAATAGTCAGCTGAGTTTAAGGAAGGGAGATTATCATAGATGACCTGGGTGGACTTGATACAATCAGTCCAAAGCCCCTAAAAACAGAACTCAGTTTCCCCAAGGAAGAAGAAATTGTGACTGTGGACAGCAGTGTCAGCTTGTGCCTGAGAGCCTCTGCTGCCCTTCCTCAGAACCAGCCTTTTATTTCCTGCCAGCTACTACCACTGTATGAACCAATGGCTTACAATACAGGCGTGCCTTGGAGATATTGCAGGTTCTCTTTTAGACCACCACAACAAAGTGAATTTTACAATAAAGTGAGTCACACATACTTTTTCAAGTACATGTAATAGTTATGTTTATACTATAGTCTATGAAGTTTGAAATAACATTATGTCTAAAAACTATATATATATATATATCCCTTTTTTAAAAAAGTACTTCATTGCTAAAAAATGCTAACAATTGTCCAAGCCTTCAGTGAGTTATAATCTTTCTGCTGGTGGGCAGACTTCCTTCAATCCAATAGCTGCTAACTGATCAGAGTGGTGGTTGTGAAGGTTGAGGCTGTGGCAATTTCTTAAGATAAGACAACAGTGAAGTTTGGCACATTGATTGACTCTCCCTTTCACCAAAGATTTCTCTGTAGGCCCAGCGCAGTGGGTCATGCCTGTAATCTCAGCACTTTGGGAGGCTGAGGGATTGCGGATCACCTGAAGTCAGGAGTTCGAGACCACCGTGGTCAACACGGCATGGCAAAACCCCTGTCTCTACCCAAAATACAAAAAAACAAAACAAAAATTAGCCAGGCATGATGACACAGGCCTGTAGCCCCAGCTACTTGGGAAGCCACGGCGGGAGAATCGCTTGAACCTGGGAGGGGGAGATTGTAGTGAGCTAAGATCGTGCCACTGCACTCCTGTCTGGGTGACAGAACAAGACTCTGTCTCAAACAAAAAAAAAAAAGAAAAAGAAAAAAGAAAAATTTCTCTGTAGCATGAGATGCTGTTTGATAGCATTTTCCCCACAATAGAAATTCTTTCAAAATTGGAGTCAGTCCTCTCAAACCTTGTCACTGCTTTATCATCCAGGTTTTTATAATATTTTAAATCCTTTGTTGTCATCTCGACAATGTGCACAGCATCTTCACCAGGAGTCGATTCCATCTCAAAAAACGGCTCTCTTTGCTCATCCATGGGAAGCAGCTCCTCATCTGCACAAGTGTTATCATAAGATTGCAGCAATTCAGTCTCATCTCAGGGGCCACTTTTTAAAAAATTATTCTTTATTTTTATTATTTCAATAGCTTTTGGAATACGAGAAGTTTTTGGTTGAATGAATGAATGAATGGATTGATGAATTATACAGTCATATTGTTATAAAACAATTCATGGATGAATTATATAGTGGTGATTTCTGAGATTTTAGTGCACCCATCACCTGAGTAGTGTATATTGTACCCAATATATAGTTTTTTATCCTTCACTCCCCATTCCAGCATCCCATTTCTGAGTCTCCAAAGTCCATCATATCACTCCTTATGATTTTGTGTACCCATAGCTTAGCTTCCATTTATGAGTTAGAACATGCAGTATTTGATTTTCTTTTTCTAACTTACTTCACTTAGATTAATGGCCTCCAGCTCTATCAAAGTTGCTGCGAAAGACATGATTTCATTCTTTTTTATGGCTGAGTAGTATTCTATGGTTTATATATACCACATTTTCTTTATCCACTCATTGGTCAATGGGTACTTAGGTTGGTTCCATATCTTTGCAATTATTAATTGTTCATTTCTTTTTTTTTTTTTTTTGAGACAGAATCTCACTCTCTTGCTTAGGCTGGAGGGTGGTGGCATGATCTTGGCTTACTGCAAATCTCTGCCTCCCGGATTCAAGTGATTCTCTTGCCGCAGCCTCCCAAATAGTTGGGACTACAGGTGTGAACCACCACACCCAGATAATTTTTGTATTTTTAGTAGAGACGGGGTTTTACCATATTGGTCAGGCTGGTCTTGAACTCCTGACCTCATGATCCACCTCGGCCTCCCAAAGTGCTGGGATTGCAGGTGTGAGCCACCATGCCCGGCCCTAATTGTACATTTCTAATTCTAGTTCTCTTTCTCTTTCTACCACATCTGTAATTACTTCCTCTGCTGAAGTCTTGAGTCCCACAAAGTCATTTATGAGTGTTGGAATCGACTTTTTCCAAACTACTGCTAATATTGATATTTTGACACCCTCCCATAAATCACAAATATTCTTAATAGCATCTAGAATGGCAAATCCTTTCCAGAAGATTTTCAGTTTACTTTTCCTTGATCCAGCAGAGTAATTTCTGTCTGTGCCTGCTGTAGCCATATTAAATGGATCTCTTAAATGATAAAATATGAAAATAAAAATTACTCCAGGATCTATGTGCTGCAGAATGGATGTTGTGTTAGCAGGCATGAAAACAAAGTTAATCTCCTTGTACATTTCCATTGGAGCTCTTGGATAACCAGGTGCATTGTCAATGAGCAGTGATTTTTTAAAGGATATGGTTTTTTTTTTTGAGCAGTAGGTCTCAAAAGTGGGCTTAAAATACTCAGTAAACTATGCTGTGAACAGAAATGCTATCACCCAGGCTTCATTGTTTTATCTGTAGAGCATAGATTTATCATAATTAGTAAGGGTGTGGGTAACACCCTTCATGGGCACTGAGGAAGGAGAACCGTCCAGACCCCAGACACAACTAGTGCCTGAAGAATGTCTTAGTTTACAGTGTTATTGCTCAGCTGTTTCCTTTATATAATCCTGCATATATAATCATATATTAGTTTATAGAATTAGTGCTTGAAGTATAACTTACTGCTTACATATATCTAGTTTACATAATCATACTTAATACTTATATCTACTTAGTTCTATACAATTTTTCTATATAATCACATGGGTATTGTAGTCGGAGCTGTAGTGACACATTTAGTGCTGATTTATAGAATCCTTCTATATAACCATATAGTAGGTTGTAGTAGGAGGAATGCCTAGAGCAGTCACAGAATAGAAGCAATACATGGGAAAACAGCCAGACCAGGACAAGAACCAAGGATCCAGGCGGTGGCGTCCTGCCTGAAAGGGCATACGCTGTATGGCAGGCTTGGAGCAAGAGCCTCTCCTCCTGATAAAGGAGTTGTAGTGCCTTGCATCCAGTTCCTGTGGAAAGTAGGCCTCAGGCCTGAGATCCTGGAAATAAGCCCTCTGGTGTGCCCAGTCACGGCGGCTGTACACCCTGTCAGTCTTTTCTCACTTCTGTGCTAGCTCAAATCATCCTCCCATAAATATCTTAAGAGAAGAGCACAAGTCTGTCAGCTCCCACTGCATTAAGCTTGCAGTATCCTTCTATTAGAAATCCTTTGAAGTCTCTAGCCCCCAGATAAGAAGTGTGGTGCACGACACCTGTTGCACACAGCCCACCTCCTTGCCTCAGTGACCTAATGGGGGTGGACCCCTTTTCTGTAGACTACCCTCTACTACTGTGCACAGCACAGTCCCCCCGCTGCACACGGCCCACCTCTCTGTCCAGGTGACATAATGGGGTGGTCCCCTCGCTTGAAACTCACGTAATTATGTATGCCCTATTACTAAGCCTATAGATGATGACCTCACTCATGACCCTGCCCCCTGCTTGTACCTAATAAATACAGATGCTCTTGGGCATTTGGGGGCTGCCGCTGATCTCCGCTCACAGGTAGTGTGGCCCCCACCCCCGGAGTCCAGATGCTCTTCACCAGTTCTTCAGTGTCCTGTCTCTTTACCTCTTGAATCCTGCACCTCAACACAGCATAAGGGACATCCCACGACCCTGTGGGGCCTCCACAGCCCTACAAAGGGTGGTAGGATTTTTGAAGTGGTAAATGAGCATTGGCTTCAACGTAAAGTCACCAGTTGCATTAGCTCCTAACAAGAGAGTCAGCTTATTCTTTGAAGCTTTCAAAACAGGTATTGACTCTTCCTCTCTAGCTATGAAAGAAGGTGGTAACTTCTTTCAATAGAAGGCTGGTTCTTCTACATTGAAACTCTGTTGTTCAGTGTAGACAACTTCACCAATGATCTTAGCTAGACCTTCCGGATAGCTTGCTGCAGCGTCTGCATCGGCACCTGCTGCTGCACTGTGCACTTTTACATTACGGAGATGGTTTCTGTTCTTAAACCTCATAAGCCACTCTCTGCTAGCTTCAAACTTCTGCAGCTTTCTAACCTTTCCCGGCCTTCATAGAGGAGAGTTAGGTTTTTATTTGAAGTTAGGCTTTGGCTAAACAGAATGTTGTGGTTGATCTTCTATTCATACCATTCAAACTTTCTCCATATTGGAAATAACATTATTTCAGTTTTTTTGAGACAGGGTCCTGTTTTGTCACCTAGGCTGGAGTGCAGTGGTGCCACCACAGCTCACTGCAACTTGGAACTCCTGTGCTCAACCCTACTGCCTTGACTTCGTGAGCAGCTGGGACTACAGACGCACACCACTGTGCCTGGCTAATTGCTTTTATTTTTTGTAGAGACAAAGTTTCACTTTGCTGTCCAGTTTGGTCTTGAACTCCTGGACTTACGTGATCCTCCTGCCTCAGCCTCCTAAAATGCTGTCTCTGTCACTCAGGCTGGAGTGCAATGGCTCCATCTCAGCTCACTGCAACCTCCGTCTCCTAAGCAATTCTCCTGCCTCAGCCTCCTGAGTAGCTGGGATTACAGGCGTGAGCCACCACACTCAGCTAATTTTTGTTATTTTCAATAGAGATGCGGTTTCACCATGTTGGCTAGGCTGGTCTTGACCTCCTGATCTTAAGTGATCCACCCACCTCGGCCTCCTAAAGTGCTGGGATTACAGGCGTGAGCCACAGTGCCTGGCCTAATTGGCCTAATTTTAATATTGTGTCTCAGAGAATAGAGAGGCCCAAGGAAGGGGAGAGAGATGGGGGAATGGTTGGTCAGTCAGGAGATGTACGACACATAGGTTAAGTGTGCCCTCTTATGTGTGTGTGGCTCAAGGCACCCCAAAACAATTGCAATAGTAACATCAAACATCACTGATTACAGATCATTTTAGCAGATATAATCATGACAAAATGTCGGAAATATTGTGAGAATTACGAAAGCGTAACACAGACACATAAAGTGAGCACATGCTCTTGGAAAAATGGCGCCAATAGAATTGCTTCTGCCTGGGTTGCCACAACTTCTAATTTGTAAAAAATGCAATGTCAGCAAAAAAAATAATAAAATAAAATATACCCATGTATCTCTTAATATATCTTTCTTACTAGGTCTGTAAGTTGGTATATGGCATTAATCCGACTTACACATGGATTAATACCACAAACCAACTTACAGACCCAGTAAGAGAGAGGTTGAACCCTGAGTGATACACATCCATATGCCAACTTTAGCATTTGCTTATGTCTCTTATTCCATATATACATGCATGTATTATAAATATATATATACTTATATATATGCACACACATATACATATTAGGGTGTAAGTTGTAGATATTATGGCCTTTTACCCCTGAATACTTCTGCCTAAGAAAGTTCTGGCTGGGTACGGTGACTCATGCCTATAATCCCAGTATTTTGGGAGGCCAAGGCCAGTGGATCACCTGCGGTCAGGAGTTCAAGACCAGCCTGGCCAACATGGCGAAACTCCATTTCTATTAAAAATACAAAAAGTAGCCAGGTGTGGTGGCAGGCGCCTGTAATTCCAGTTACTTGGAAGGCTGAGGCAGGAGAATCACTTGAACCCAGGAGGCAGAGGTAACAGTGAGCTGAGATCGAGCCATTGTACTCCAGCATGGGCAGCAAAGAGTGAAACTCCATCTCAAAAGAGAGAGAGAAAAAAGAAGTTCTTCTGAAGAAAAGGCTTTTTGGTAGTTGTCACATAATGATCAGATTTCGGAGATTTACCACCAATACACAGTTATTATCTAATAGTAGTTCTTTTAAAAATTTCTCCAATTATCCCCAAAATATCCATTCCAGCATGTTTCCATCTACTCCAGGATCAAATCCAGGATCTCACTTTGCATTTTGTATCATGTTGCTTTAATCAATGTGCATGGGAACACTGCTGTCCTTCATCTGTCTTCCATGTCATTGACAGTTTTTGAGGAGTACAGAACAGTTGTTTTTATAATAATATTTAATATAATTTATAACCTTATAAATTTGGGTCTTGTTGATTGTTTCTTGATGATTAGACTCCAAGTCAACACTTTTGACGGAAGCTTCACCTGGGTGAGGCTGTGTCCGCCTCAGTGCCTCACATCAGGAGACCCAGGATGTGGGTTTGTCCTGTTACTGGTGACATGATGTTGATTATTGTTTAAGGCAGTGCCTGCAGGTTTCTCCATAAGTTTCTCTGTACTTACTGTTAATAAGTAACCTTTGGGGAGATGCTGGGAGCCATTACAAAATACCCTGTGCGCCAATAACTTTCCCCAGTGGTTTTAGTGTCTATTGATGACTCCATCCAAGTAGTTATTGTTCTGTGTTTGCTTCCAGGCTTTAAAATGCTTTTCTTTGATTCAGCCTGCAGCAGGCTCTGCCTCCTTGGCTGATAGAAAGTCCCAAAACACTGGGCTTCAAGGGAGGTGGTGGTGTTTCCCTGTCCACAAAATACTTTGTGCACTTCCTTTTTCCTGAGCAAGACAGAAGGCACTCTGGCCACGTTTTGCTAGGAAACCCCTTTTTAAGACCCGAAGGTCTTGTGGAAAATGGCAGCCTTTTGTTTTAGCTGTCAAAGTCTGCAGGCTTTAGCTATGCCTGCTGGTGTCCGGAAGTAGGTCCAGGCAACAGTTCAAATTCAGATGCCTGAGATCGGTGTCTTTCAGAGGGCTGGTGGCAGCTTGTGCCTGGGCATCACAGCCCTGGAGGGGAGTCAGGAAGGAGCATGAAGGGGAGAGCCAATGGCTGACTCTGACCCAGGCCCAGGCCCGGCCTAGCTGTGGCAGCCTTGCTGCTGATGAACTCTGAGAGCCGCTGCTCCTCCAGCACCATGGTGAGGGAGGACTTGATCTTCTCCTTTTTTTTTGAGACGAGGTCTTGCTCTGCTGCCCAGGCTGGAGTGCCATGGGGTGATCTCGGCTCACTGCAACCTCCTGGGTTCAAGCGATTCTCCTGCTTCAGCCTCCTGAGTAGCTGGGACAATAGGCGCCCACCACCATGCCTGGCTAACTTTTGCATTTTAGAGAAGGGGTTCACCATGTTGGCCAGGCTGCTCTCAAACTCCTGGCCTCAGGACTTGATCTTCTTAGGCACTGTGGGCCTCTGTTCCCTCCCTCTCTCCCCTTCCCTTCTGGCTCTCATCCATTCTCTGCCGTCTGTGATCAATTATCCGGCAGCGATGGAAACAATGGCCACCCTTCCTCCACTCAGTGGCCCGGAACCTCTCCTTCCTCTCCTCCAGTGTCAGATCAGGGGAGGCTTCACAGAGACTGCTCAAGGCTGACCATGCCCGAGAGGGTCTCACACGAGTCACAGAGCAGACTCCTGTGGGAGGCAATTCCAGGTCAGGCACCTACCCCAGAGTTCCTGGTTTAACTCCTTGCAGGGAGGCCCAGGCATTCATCATTTTCAACCTGCACAGGTGATTTTAGAGTCAGTAAGTGTCAAGGGCCATGGGTTAAAGGTCAAAGCACGTGCTCCATGAACAAGGGGACTAAGCCTTCCTCAGTCAAAAAGTCACATCAAAGATTTAGCAGTCAAGGATGGGGTGGGGGAGGAAATTCTGCTGTGCATTTATTTTAATTCCCTGCCAGGGTGGACCTGGAGGTTTTCTCTGGGATCCCACCAAGCCCTGGTTAAGGTGAAAAGCAAGAAGCACGGGTAGCAGGTAAATTCAGGTGCTCCTTGGAGCAGGGGTTAAGCTGGGGCTATGAGCCACTGCCTGGACCCAAGTCTCTACAACAGAACAGTCGCTACTAAGATACTAGGAATGCACATATCCACATCTTACCAAATGTTTTCATTTTCACAAGAAAACACCACGTGCTGAGTCTTAGCTGCAAATCCTGTGAAAATCCCAGAAGGCATGGCTCACAAGTTCAGACTCGCATCACATGCGTATTTCAGAAGGTAAGGCTTCCCTAAGCCCCAGGGCAGGGAGGTAATAAGAGACCAGCATGGCTGGAAATTCCAACATGCGTCCAATCACGGTCTCAGTTGGCTACCTGGCTGTGTTGAGAAGTCAAACTCTCGGGTAAATGTTACTCATAATTTGCAAGTCAGAAGTCTCCGTTCCCACCCTCTGGTTGTGCTGACCCAAATCCCACTGGTTAGGCAAAAGAGTCCAAGGGCCGTGGAGATATGGGGCCAGGAAAACTGTGGCAGAAAGGTCATCCTATTTCTATGTCAGTTTCTTTCTAAAATAGCCACCATAGGGTTCAGGAAATTTAATTCCATATCACCCCGAGGCTGTGAGAACTAGTGAAAAGAGGTACTGATGCAGGGCAAGGGAGTGGGGATGATGTGGGTGGAGCAAGGCTGGGAATAAAGAGGCAGGAATGGAGAGTGGGGCAGAAAAACAAAGGTTTTTTTTTTTTTTTTTTTTTTTTTTAATTGAGACGGAGTCTCGCTCTGTTGCCCACGCTGGAGTGCAATGGCGCATTCTCGGCTCACCTCAACCTCTGCCTCCTGGGTTCAAGCGATTCTCCTGCCTCAACCTCCCAAGTAGCTGGGATTACAGCTTTGTGGCACCATGCCCAGCTAATTTTTGTATTTTTAGTAGAGACGGGGTTTCACCATGTTGGTCAGGCTGGTCTCGAACACCTGACTTCGTGATCCACCTGTCTCAGCCTCCCAAAGCGCTGGGATTACGGCTTGAGCCACTGCGCCCAGCCAAAAACAAAGGTTTTTCAGCCAACTTGCTGTTTATCTGCACCAGGTGCTCTTATATGTGCTTCCTCATTTAACCTTCAAACAACCCCGGGAGACATTTCCCCTGTCTTATAAATATTAAAACAGAAAACTGAAGATAAACACATCCTTCACAGTCAGGCAGAAAGGGGATGCAAACCAAGGCTGTTCCTTTTCTGCAGAAGTGGGAAGTATGCCAAGTGCAGAGTCAAGGGGTCTAGAAGACCAAGGAGGAGGCAGATAGGGGAATGGGGAAGGGAGGGACCCTTGCAAAATCAGGAACCCCACATGCACCACGCCGGAGCCTGAGCAGTGAGGGGAGCCCTCGTCCTTGCTTTGTCAACAGCGGTGCAAATAACAGGAAAATAACCTGGCCTATCTTTCTTGTTAAGTGCCAGGCATTCTGGCAATCGTTTATGTAGCCTTCGGCCTACACTTGCTTCTCAGTGACATTAAGAAACTCAAGCCCTAAGATCAGAAGAGCTAAATCATTGATAAAACATGCTTAAGGTTTTGGTGGGATACTCCAAGGTGAAGAAAAAGTTAGTGCAGGGAATACACTTTTTAATAATATAATCAGTGGTGGGAATAAAAATGTTATCCTGAAGGAGTTTATTAAAACAGAACAAGTAACTGATGTTAGAAAATGTTCTTTCTGGCTCCTTGTAGAATCCTTTGGGGATTCTGAGGCAAATTTCTTAAGCAGTCTGAATTCTCAACCTTTAGTCCAACATTTTCCATTAACAGGCCGGGGTAAATGCAAGCTTCCTCCCTTCCAGAATTTAAATTTCTCCTTATGAGAACACAAGAGGGTAGAATAAAGATTTTATTGTCAGCCAGCACTCTTGTACTTAAGACTCAGGGCAGGAATCTCAGGCTGGCAGCATTGCCCCACTCACTTGGATGAAGAGCAGCGTCTGGAACGCGTTAGAAAAGTCCTTCCTGTGCTGCGGAAACTGGAACAGGGGCCTCGGTCTGGAATTGGCTAAATACACAACCCTTTTGTGAGACGGCATTGCCATAGGCTTTTGTTTCGCCTCTGCTTCAAACCCCAGGCACGCAGGGCCATCTGGGGCCCAGCCCTGACCCCACCCCCGCACCCCCACATGGCTGATGAGGATGCAGAGCAGCAGGTCACAGGCAGGGCTCCCCCTGAGGACGGCGCGGGGCGCGGGGCGCGGGGCGCGGGGCGCGGGGCGCGGGGCGCGGGGCGCGGGGCGCGGGGCGCGGGGCGCGGGGCGAAGCTCTTCAGCCCCCTCACTTCCCTGGCTTCCTGGGCTGCGTTTAGAGGGCCCGTGTCGCCTTTTTTTTCACTTCCTCCCTGAGGGACTGGAAAAGGGCCAGACCGCTCCCACCGCGCCAGAGGAAGTCCAGCTCTTCTTCCTTTTTTCATTTCCCGCTGCCGAGCCTGGAGCGTGCGCGGCCGACCCGCAGAGGATCGGGGTGGCGCCGCCCTGCGCTCACCAGTGGCAGGATAGTCTGGGATGGGATGGCACCGGCAGGAAAGGGGTCCTACAACTCAGAGTTGGGCAGAAAGGCCTGCCCGGGAGGGGCTGGGAGATCGCCCAGCAAGGGCAGGAACTTTCCCACCCTTTGGCCACCTGCCCCTGGAGGGTTTCTTTGGAGATAAATCCCAGAGAAGAGGAGAGGAAATTATGTAATTCAATGAAAGGCCCTATGTGGAGTCCCGGTGTACTCACAATCTCACTGGAGGAAACTAGGCCTCATCGTCACAAGGTGACAAGGAAATGTCCTAACCCCAGGCTGCCAGCAGTACGGGTCAGGGAACCCAGGGAGAAACAAGCTCTGGGCTGAGGGGTGTGTCACTGCAGGTTGTGATTCGGTAGCTGCAGAAGCCCAGCGGGAGCTGGGCCTGAGCTCTGCATTTCTGACGCTCCCAGGGAGGCTGATGTTGCTGGCCTGGGGGCCGCTCTGAGGGCCAGGGCCTGGAGGGCAGGCGCCAGGGTGAGCAGTGTGAGCAGTGGCACCGCTGGTGCTGAGTCAGCTCCTCCCCTCAGCCCTTGAGGTCTGGAGTCCTTCCCGTTGGAAGATTTACTAGTTTTCTTGCTCGGCTACCCTGGCACTACCGGGCACGTGGAATAATGGGAATACACGGCTACAGATGAGTTCCAGTGGGCAAAATGCCCAGTTCCATGTTACCTGCAACCCTTAACAAGCAGAAGTGAAGAATCTGTTTGGCTACTCCACAACACAAAATGTGTGCATACGTTTCGTATGGCAGCATGAAAGTCATGCCTTAGAATTACTAATGACTCTGAAGGCTCCAGTTGTTTTCAATGTAGCCGTCCTAGTTACCTCTTGGAAATGCATTGAGAAAAAATAATCCTTTCCGAGTAGCCCAGTGACCTTTCTACAAACTTATGCTTGTGAGGCAATCTTTAATATTTTAGATCCTTAGCCAGATGAAATATTTTATTTTGATTTTCTGAACTGGACATTTGCAGCTTTAGTGTTCAATTTTGGGGGGCCAGTGTCATGTCTAAACAGGTTTCTTCTTTCAGATGCCCCCTTTTGCTTGTTGTGGAAAAAGTCAGAGCTTCCCCTTTAAGGAAGCTGAGGAAGCCAGACACTTGTCTTCCTGGTCCCAGAAGGTGGGGCATGACACCTGTCTTTGGGTCAACCAATCAGATGTTCCAATTCTGGATTTTAAATTGGATATCAGTTATATAAAGAGACAGGACAGTGTGCCAGGAAAGGGAAAACGCCATGTCCAGGTGTGAGGCAGTGGTGTTGGAAGGCCTGGTGGCTGTTCCTCACCCATGTCGCTGGTGGCAGGGCTGCAGCTTGCTCACCAGAGAGGTGTTCGGTGTGACCTCAATCCTGCTGCAGTGGCACGCCCACTCAGTCTGCGCTGACTTACCAAGGCTCCTCATCTAGGTTCCCATAGGCTTGTGAACCACCTTACTTCCTTTCAAATGAATCTTTTTCTCTCCAAAGGCAATTAGACTTGGTTTCAGTTACTTGTAGTCAAGCACCCTGGAATGTACTCTGCTTCTCACCCTAAAAAAAATTCCATTACAAGCATAAAAGACAGCACTGATTAATTTCCTTTCTTTTTCAATTCCTAACTGCTGATTCGGGAACTTGTGGGATTCCCAATAATTTTTAGTATAATCAAATAACATTACTGCCATCATAAGTATCTACTTAGAACACAACTTCATGCCATTTGGTGTGTGATTCCTAGAGCATTATTTATGAGTGTGTATTACATAATCTAACAAGTATCTTTTCCAATGAAGTATTACTTTGCTGGATGTCATATGTCCAGGAAAGAGTGGCTCTGTCTGCTTGAGACCCAGATATACTAAGTCCAAGAGGGTAGCTGTGCAAGGAGAATCTGTGTCTTCAAATGTTAGCCCTAGTGTGCTTTCATTAACAGAAGATCATGAATACCGCCAAGTTAGCTGCTGGGCATACTGGTAATTCATCAGGATTTCCTTTGCAGATAGTATGGGGCATACCAACCAATCAAATCATCACAACATTCTCTGATGTGTGATCAGGTATATCTAAGGAAACTTACCTGCTCACTGACATTGACAAATAGATGCCACAGAAATGCCCAAAGATTTTAGAGCTAACAAACGAAAGGGGAGAGGAGATTTCCCTGGCACTTACTGCACGTTTTACATTTCCAACTCATCACTTTGGTGCAAGGATTGCATTAATAGTACCAGCAGCAGGGGCCAAATGATCTTGTCATAAAAGTGAACAGCTACGAACCACTTACTGGAACTTGTGTGGAAATAAAAATTTTACCTGGAACTTACTTGTGTAAAAATAAAAATAAAAAAAAATAAAAAATCAATGCCAAAATCCAACATGGAATGGCTCCATTGCTTGATGAGAACTTCCCACAGTCCTGTTATAATTAATGGTTTAGGAAATGCGGGTTGGGCAGGAAGTTAAGGTCACACAGACACACACACAGACACACACACACACAGATATACACACACACAGACACATACACACACAGACATACACACACACACAGTCACATACACACACAGACATACAAACAGACACACACACATGTTCCCGGATCAAGCTAAGGGTGGGGCTGTTCTTTCTCTCAGCCCAGTAACCAGATGCAGATGAAATGAGAAAGAAGAGAGTTTATTTCTGTAACCGGGTACAGGGAGAAGGCCTGGAAAATATCCAGACCCACTCAACATTGCAAAGTTTTCCAGAGCTTACATAACTTCTAAGCTCTATGTCTGTGTGTAAGTGTGCATTTATCTAAAGACATAAGTGATTAACTTCTAATCTGTAACTGAGGTCTGAGCTCTGAAGACCTTCCTCTGGAGCCTCAGGACATTTACTTAATCTAGATGGGTCCTGGTGCTGGGTGATTACCCTTATCTTGTCTCCTGCTAAATCATGGAGGTTTGGGGAGTTCTTTCAGACCCCAATATACCTGTTTGTGGAAGTCTGGGAAGTTTTTTCAGACCCCAATAAAAACTTGTTTAATCCTAAACGGGTTCTGTTAAGAATTCCTTCGTTATCTTGTCATGCTTCAAGGCCCAGGAAAGGCCTGAGCAAAACTCTTGGTGGGTTTTTGTTACTGTCCATCCTTTGTATAAGGGCACTGGCTCTCTTAGCTTTTAATATTTAACTTACCCACTCAGTCAGTGCTGAAACAGTTGTTATGGAGGCCTGCCTATTCAGCTGCTAGTGAGACCTGGCCTGCCACACACATACACACACACATACACACATACACACACAAACATACAGATACACACATATATACACACATACACACACAAACCACATACATACACATTGTATTAGGGTTCTCTAGAGAGACAGAACTGATAGGATAGATGTATACATATAGGGGAGCTTATTAAGGAGTATTGAATCACATGATCACGAAGTGAAGCCCCACAATAGGCCGTCTGCAAGCTGAGGAGCAAGAAAGTCAGTCGGAGTCCAAAACCTCAAAAGTAGGGAAGCCGACAGTTCAGCCTTCAGTCTGGGGTCGAAGTGTCAGGTTTGTTAAGTTCTTGCCGAGTTTAAAAGGAAGAAACTGAGCCCAGCACAAGAAGATCGAATGCGAAGGGTTTATTCAGGCTCCCGGGCGAAATTCTGTGGTCCGACAGGAGGGGCCGGAGAAGTCGCATGGACTCCTCTCAGATGTGGTGTTTTGTAGGGAGTGGAGGCGTTCTATTGGTTGTGGGAGAGCAGGGTGTGGGAAAGACAGGACTGCTATTGGGTAGGATTGCAAGCCTTTGTTTGCATACAGGACTCGACTGCTATTGGCTAGAGTTACAAGACTTCGTTTGCATACAAGACTTGACCGCTATTGGCTAGAGTTAAAAGACTTCATTTGCATACTGGCGGTTTTTTTTTTTTTTTTTAAGGGAAGGCTAGGCTGTGCAAGGGGGTGGATGTGTCCAAGCTCTCGGGAAAAAAAAGGGGGAGATGTGCTTCCGAGCTCCCTGTGAGGCGACCGGCCTTACACGAAGGTCCAAGAGTCCCAGAGCTGAAGCACTTTGGGTCCAATGTTTGAGGGCAGGAAGCATCCAGCATGAGAGAAATACGTAGGCCGGGAGGCTAAGCCAGTCTGGTCTTTCCATGTTCTTCTGCCTGCTTTTATTCCGGCCAAGCTGGCAGCTGATTAGATGGTGCCCACTCAGATTAAGGGTGGGTCTGCCTTTCCCAATCCACCCACTCAAAAGTTAATCTCCCTCGGCAACATCCTCACAGACACACCCAAGAACATTACTTTGCATCCTTCAATTCAATCAAGTTGATACTCAATATTAACCATCACACACACATAGACATAGACATACAGACACACACATACACACACACAGACACATCATACACACACACACACACACACACAGAGACATACATGCCCTCATAAAAGGCTGGTTGGCCTGGGTCTTCTCAGTGTGGATTTGTTCCCCGCGGGGGTGAGGCCTTTTATGTAGCCTTTTCCAGCTGGCCTGCCCTCCTCCATTCTCTGGCCTCTGGCTTCCTGCTTATCTTTATATAAATGTCTGAATGTTAGGCTTGGGCAATGCAAGTCCTTGGAGGAGCTTGGATTGTGGGAATGAAGAAACTGAGCAAGACAGGGGCTTAGGAAAACTGTGGAAGCTTTGGGATTTGTCTCCGTTGTGAGCTGGATGGACAGAGGCTTCACAGAGTCTTCGGAATTCAGGACTTGTTAGAATTGGCTGCCTTGAGACCTAACGTGAACCCTGAACTTGATCATTCCATGTGATCTAATTAGAATCCAGCTGTGGCTCAGCCCCACGGTGAGTTATGATCACAACATCCTTGGCAAGCCAAAGGTGGGGACGGAAAAGAAAAAACCCAGCCAAAATTAATGTAAGTAGAACATTTATATGGGCCAAATGTGAAGACTGCAACTTAGTAGCAGAGATTCGAGCTGCCCTGAAGATGTGCTCCAATTAGCAGCGGTTGCAAGTGAGTTTTTAAAGAAAACAGAGGCCATTTCTAAATTGTTTACCAAGAATTTACATTAAGATAACATATGCTATAGATTGGCCACACTTATTCCGGGATTGGGAAGATAATGGGTGAGAGAGGTTATCAGGAATAGAATGCCTTTGAACAACTGCCCCCAGCCGTGGGTAGGGAGGACCTGGCTGAAGTCCCTTACTCACATCTCCCTGGGTCTGATGTGTCTTGCATACCGCACATAGCCCACTCTGCTCTGGCTATTTTTCTGTCGTCTCCCAGGCATTGGAACAGTGGAAAGCAAATCTCCGGCCCATCTCTGTTTATCCCAGACAGTTGCAATTGCGGAGGGACCCTCCAACAGCGTTGGACACTGGAAGCCCAGAGAAGGAAGTAAGCAGAGCCAAGAAGGGTGTGTTTCTGGTTTGCAATTTCATTTTAATTTCTGTTATCTCTGATCTGGCTTACACGTTACGTGATTTTAAATGGTGACTTTAAACACTCCTCTGCAACAGCCCTGCTATGGGATTCTTATTCTTGCAATCCTGGTAAAAATCAACTTTTTTTCTTGGTTTCATTTTTTCAAAACTCAAGTTCTTTTCCCCATTTGTTATCTCCTAAACACTCAGGTCCTCTGAAGAGAATAAAACATTTAAAGCAACACCAGAATTCTCTTGGGATATGTGAGGACAACAGCTGCCTGCGTGTGCTGGAGACCTTGGACAAAGTTCCCAAGTCCTATCCATAGCTGCAGGTGTCAGAAGAAAATAGTACAATGCATCCCGTTTAGAGCTAGAGTCTAGAATCCGGCAATTCATCATCCGTAAAACAAAGAGTGTTTGATGAGTGGAGCAGAGGTAGTGGCGGACTGAGGAAAGCACAGGTGTTCATTCATCTGCCTGGAGAGAGTTAAATGCTGTCCTCTGAATCTGAGAGATGCGCATTTGGGATTTGCCAAAAGGAAACTGTTTATCTGGAGAGGGGCTCGCTCTGCCTCCTGGGCTGGAGTGCAGTGACGCAATCACAGCTCACTGCAGCCTTGACCTCCCGGACTTAAGTGATCCTCCCGTCTCAGCTTCCCTAGTAGCTGGAGCTAGAGGGGTGGACTACCATGCCGGACTAATTTTTTAAATTTTTAGTAAAAACAGTGTCTTGCTCTGTTTCCCAGGCTGATCTCAAACTGCTGGGCTCAAGCCGTCCTTCCACCTCTGCCTCCCAAAGTGCTGGGATTACAGGCATGAGCCATTTCATCCTCAGCCTCTGCCTCTGCATTCTCTCCAGTGCCTGAGCAGAAGGAAATATTTAAAGCTCTTGTTTCTAGTGCTGGTAACAACCATCTTAAGTACTTGCTATGGAACACAGATTGTTACGGGTGCAGCCAAGGGCTCACTTGGTTAACAGTAGCGGAGATGTACCATGGAAAATGGGATAACTCATGTGTTAGTCAGCTGCTGTTCCTTAGGAAAAACCTTAGCATCCTGGGGGCTGACAGCAACAAGCTATCCCTGTCACGCTCTGCAGCCTGCACCTGGGCTGGGGTCAGCGGGTCTGGTGCTGGCTTGGCTTCTGTCTTCATACTGGGGCCTATGCTGCAAGGGCGGTGCCTGTCTGGGCCAGGTTTTTCTCACAGAGGCTCAGAGGGCACCAGGCTCTCACACATGCAGGGTTAAGGTCAGAGTGCTTGTCACATGCGTTAACATTCTATGAGCCAAGCGAGACCCGTGACCATGTCCAACGGCAATGGGGGTCTACTCTGCGTTTTCTGGAGAGGCGCTGCTAGCCGCGTGGCAGGGGGCGTGGATGTATACTTCAGTTCCAGCGAGGGAGCCAGTGGTCCGTCCATCCTGCCATACCTTTCTAAATCTTGGAAAAACAGTGCTGTGACATGGCACATGGGCGCCCAGGAAGCCTGTGGATTTCGTGCGGCTGTGGTTGGCTGAACTCCTGTTATCAAGGCTGACATTTCTCTGTCTCCTTCGTTCCATCGTGGGATGTCTGGGAAGTGTTGGCTTCTAAGAAGGAGTCCTCCAAGTGCAGGCATCTCCCTTTCCGGGACCTCTCTTTCTTCTCTATAAAA
This sequence comes from Aotus nancymaae, assembly GCF_030222135.1. Lineage (NCBI taxonomy): Eukaryota > Metazoa > Chordata > Mammalia > Primates > Aotidae > Aotus > Aotus nancymaae. Next base: position 2,290,776 of record NW_026988412.1, on the reverse strand, counting down.
ATGAGCAGGCCAAAGGCCATGGCTTCAGAAAGTCCATTTTAGGCCTATAGTTTGTGATCCATTGATTACTGTGTTATTCCCGATGAAGAATTTACCCCCTTCTACCTCCATTCCCGCCTCTACCCATTGCTGGCAATGTGGTACCAGCCCTGTCCTGATGGGGCTGTGCATGTATGGGAGGCGGCTTCTGTGAAAACCCAGGAGGAAACTGAAGAAGGGGGCTGGGAAACAGCAGTGACCTCCCCTGCATTGCAGACGGAGGTGCAGGCAGAGTGAGGGGTGGGGAACGTGGCTGTCCCTTGTGAGGCAACATGTCTGGGGGAAGTGGAGGGCCCTTCATCCTCAGCCTCTGCGCCTGCATTCTCTCCAGTGCCCCAGTCCCTGCCGGCTCACACCCCGTCTCTCTGCTCCAAGGAACAGTGAAGGCTGTGGACACCGCTGAAGTGCATCCTTAGTAAACAGCTGGCCTGCAGCTTCATGGTGCTGTGGCTTGGCTGGGAAATCCATGTTGGGCTGGGAAGCGTGAGCCATGACCTCCCAACCGGCTGAGCCCACAGGCCTGTGCATGCCGGGTGGGGCTGGGGTCTCAGTGCTGAGGCAGCACTTTGCTGTATTTCTAATTTTTTGTAAAAGATCAAAAGGTGATGAAAGTATGTCAGGAGGACACAGAAAGCAGCTGAAAGGGGCTCTCACTAGCCAGCTGAGATAATTTAAACATTCAAATAAACAATAGTAACAGATTACAACTCATTGAATAAAATAAGTAACCACGAGTCATATAGCTCTATGGAGAAATGGATGACTAACAGATAGATGGATAGATAGATATAGATAAAGGAGAAAGATTCTTCCTTGCAGTAAAAAGATGCCATTAATAAATATAGAAAAATGAAGTAATTTTATTTTTTTATAATCATTAGAAGAGAAGTAATACTAAGCTTTTTTAATTGTAGTTTTGAGTGACTTCAAACTTCTGAAAAGCAGCAAGAGTGATCTAAAGAGCTTCTGGACACACCCAGGCCCTCCCGCTCTTCACGTTCTGGCTCATGGGCTTTCCCCTCTCTTTCTGTATATGAACACACTGTTATGGGGTTTCCTGGGCCATTTCAGAGCAAGTTGCAGGCATGACTCCCTTGGTCCTTAGGTGTTCTCTTGTGTGTCCCCCGAGGCCAAGGACATTCTCTAGCACAGCCTCAGTGCAGCGAGCAGAATCACGGCACTAGCATGGGTACACACCGTGGTCTAATGTGTCGTCTGCAGTTCACCAATGGCGAGTCCTTGCCAGGCCACCTCTGTCTCTTCTCATCGGAAACAGTTTATCAGTCTTTCTTATTGTTGCGATCTTGTCATTTTTGAAGATAACTGGCTATTTCGTAAAATGTCCTTAATGGGGTTTGTCAATGGATTAGATTCCGGCTATGCAGATTTTCAGAGAACTATAGATGCGATGCTGTGTTTCTCAGTGCCTCATACCAGGAGGCCATAACATCGCTCTCCCACTGCTGATAGACACTAACTTTGATCTCTAGGTTCAGATGGCATCTGGCAGGTCTCTCCACTACAGTTTACTTCCCCCGCTTTATTTTATTTTATTTGAGACCGAGTTTCGCTCTTGTTACCCAGGCTGGAGCGCAATGGCGCGATCTCGGCTCACCGCAACCTCCGCCTCCTGGGTTCAGGCAATTCTCCTGCCTCAGCCTCCTGAGTAGCTGGGATTACAGGCACGCGCCACCATGCCCAGCTAATTTTTTTGTATTAGTAGAGACGGGGTTTCACCATGTTGACCAGGATGGTCTCGATCTCTTGACCTCGTGATCCACCCGCCTCGGCCTCCCTTCCCCGCCTTTATAATTAATAAGTATGTCTTGGAACAATACTTTGAAATATATATTTATGTCTGTCTTATCAGATTTTCACTTTCGCTTTCTAGCTTTAGCATACAATAGTAATTTCTGTTTGACTCAATCGTTATTATGATTGCTTGCAAATTGTATCCCTAACTTCATTTTTTTAGTACTTATAAATGGCATTCATTCTACTGCAAGGAAAAGCTTTTCTCTTTTATCTGTCTATCCGTCTCTCTGTTAGTCATCTGTTTTTCCGTAGATCTATGTGACTTGTAGTTTCTGATTTTACTCAGTGAGTTAGAATCTATTGCGTTGTTTATTAGAAAGTTAAAATTACCTCAGAGTAGGCTAGCGGGAGCCCCTTCAAGCTGCTTCCTTTGTCCTCTTGCCATATTTCCATCATTATTTGAGCCTGTACTTACTTTCTGATATAACCAGAAGTTCCAGATTTATGTTTCACTTTCCCTGATCCAATCCTAAAATCAGTGGCTGGAATCTGCAGTGAATTTAGAAAGCGATGCCCGCGTGCCGCCTGTGCTCTCTGTGTTCCTGGAATGCTGCCAGGCCTTGGTCAGTGGTTCTCAACCTGGGGCAACTTTGCTTCCCAGGGCACATCTGGTCATGTCTGGGGATGTTTCTGATTGTTCCAGTTTGTGAGGCAGGTGCTACTGGCGTTTAGGGAGAGGGCAGGGGTGCTGATCAGCATTCTGCAATGCACAGGACAATTTCCAGAAAACAAATTCTTACGTCTCAAATGACCACAGTGCGGAAGTTGAGGAACTTTGTTCTTAGCCTTGTCAGTTGGACAGTGCTACAAAATACACACAAAAACATACCCTCATGTAGACAGCTATTGTTATTTTACCTATTCATGTGTTAAAAACTCTGAGTTAATATTGACCCCAAATCCAATGCAATGAGATTCTCTCTAGTCCTCTCCTTTCTGTATTTGTGACTCCTTTCTTTGACAATTATAAACCTTAGTTCCATTATCATCAATACATTTACTTGTTTTCTCTGTATTAGAACTCACAGAAAGTGAAACATTATTCTAGATTGGTGTTTCCCAATTTATCTTCACAGACACTCTTTCTCATGGTTGCTGATACGCGTTAACCCTTCCCCGCAAAACACAAAGGGGACGAGGAGCAGAATCATCTAGGAAAGTTGGAAGAGAATTAATGAGATTTTAATTGCACGTATTTTATGTTTTAATGAATATTCTAATGTACATTTGTATCTCTGAATGGAGGCTTTTGTATAACAGAATAATTTCAATGTATTTTCAGGGAATCTTTGAAAATTTAATTAGGAACATATATTAATTCACAGCCACATTTGTGCTGTGTGCAGGTTTGGAAACACTGTTTTACATCTTTGGCATCCTGCAAAGAGTTTTTCTAGATTTTTTCATAAACATAAAGAGTTCCGTGCTTTTGAGGAAATTCATTACTGGGAAATATTTATACAGCAGGTTTTCTCTGTACTATACACTCTTGCATGAGACTGTGTATGTGTGTTTGAGACTGTGCATGCATCTGGACAAGGCACCAATCCCTCAGGAGCCTGAGAGCTGCCCACTACGGGTCCCCTGATGAGCCTGGCGCACTCCATTCAGCAGCTCTTGCGTTCCCCTGGAGCCCCTCATTGCTGTTTTGGGAGGTCTCTGGGTTTCCACGGCAGCATCTGTAATGACTGTGGGAGCTCAGCAGCATTGTGGCATTTTCCTAGGGTGGCATCACATTGGTGATGCACTCGCTTTACCTCCTACGCTTCCTACCAGTGGGCACACCCTACTCCAAGGCACCCTCTTGTCATGAGACTCACAGGCCGAGAAGGAAAGAAGGGGGTGTCTATCAGCTGCCCTGCCTGTGCCTCTCTGCTTCCTTTGGTCCCGGCCCTAGCACAGCGCTCAGTAAGGAATTAGTTGAATGAATGAATGGATTCTCCAACAATCTTTATGAAATGTGTTTTTCATGTTTTTCAGACAAGGAGCCTGGAACAAAGAGTGTCAGACCCCACACTGTGATCTCATCTCTGCCGAGCTCTGCCTGGGATCTCGGAACTCTCTAGCTACCTCCTCTCCTTAAGAGTGAACGTGGGACACCTCCGTACATTCAGTCAAAATAAGGTTGTGGTGTGCCCGTTGTATGCCAGGAATTATCTTCTTATCAGCAAAAGACTCTATATTTTGGGGATATGTGAAGAACAAAACGATGATGTGTACGAGGTTCTTGCCGAACTGCTTGGCGCAGAGAAGCCCTGGAGAAAGGGTGACAGTGTTGCTCTGGAGGCTGTGCTGGTTGCGTTCCAGGACTCTTCCTCTGGGACACCCTGTGCTTCCTGCCACCCCTCCCCCAGGGTCATTTCTTATCTCTCCCCAGTTGCATTTTGATATTCCCTTTTTAAGATTTTACTATATTTCAGAAGATCCAAAGGTAATTAAAACTCTAGCCATTGGAAATGGCAGTTCTAACAAGTAGTCCTAGAGTCATCATAACCTCATGGGTGCTGCCAGCAAGCTATCCACATGGAACCATCCTATCCACAGTGGGAAAGTCCCTGACGCACCCATAAAGGCCTGTTCAGCCGGTGTGCACACTGAGTGTCCTCCACATTCCGAGGACTGTGAGAAGCACAGACACATTACAGAGAACGAGATGAAAACAATACTGCCTTCAACGAACTGCTGGCCAGGTAAAATCCTAACTACAGAGAATGGTCAGGAACGATCAATTGGAGGAGATAACATGTGAGCTGGACTTTCAAGGAGGAGAAAGAGCCAGCTTTGGAAAGCTAACAAGAGGGGTGTTTAATGCAAAGAAAATCATAAACCCACCCTTAGGTAGAAATGATCCTAACCTGTGGAAGCTCCTGAATTGAGTGAGGGACCAGCAAGCGTAAGCAGACGGGGATGGTCGGTTCCTGCCAGACCTTACACACTGTGCTGAAGAATTTCTATTTTACTCCAAGTGAAATGGGAAGCCTTTGAAAGGTTTTTACCAGGACAGGACCAGAACACCTTTTATATTATTAGAAGGCTGGCATGGCCACAGGGAAGGAACAGGGTTTTAGTCAGTGAGAATGGGAGGGTGGAGAGCAGTCAGAAGGACATTGCAGTTGTCCAGGAAAGGGAGGACAGTGACCTGACCCTGTGCAGTGGCCGGGAGGTGGCTCACAGGAGACTCAGGATGCCTGCGAGAGGTGAGGCAGGACTTGCTGAGGGCTGGGGTGAGGCCGCAGTGGGGAGGAAAGAACAGAACTCCAACCCAGGCCTGAGTAAGTCTGGATGGTTACTCAGCCAAAGTAGAGGTGAGGATGAGCAGACTGTCAGGGCTGGGGCTTTGGGGAGGAACCCAGAGCTGTCCTAACAGAGTCTTGGGATGTCACACGTGTAGGACTGTGGATCTCAAATGTCACTCCCTGGATTCAGCCTGGAGGGTCAGGTTTTACAAGAGTGCTACAGAGGGCACCTCTCAATTTTGATCACGGCCTTCATTTGGAGCAGTGTCACCTGGCTTTCTATTATGAAATAGTGATAGCGGGTTTTAATCTTTGCCAACCATATTTGGAAAATCAACATTAGCAATTCTTAATCTAAAAATTTACGGATTACAGGAACCCAGAGTCTATACCCCATGGCATGGGAGGTGTCTGAGAGGGATTCTGGGCTGTGTCAGAGTTGGCAGGAAGAATGGGTGGCTGATCTCTGAGAGATAGAGGGTGTCTGACAGGAACTAAGAAGGGAAGAGGCTCGTAGAGTGACAATCATCCTATCCCATGATAAAGAAGAGGACGATATATTGAAATATGACATGTGAAGATGAAGACATCATGAAGAGAATCCTTCAGGGTGGCAGACAAACCACAAAGCTACAGGGCAATTCCTGTGCCCACAGCCACTTGCCCTGTGAATGCTGCTCAGTTCATGAGTTTGCAGAGAACCTCTAAGGTGGGGCCTGCATCCCTCACTTCACCGCAGTGACCACCAGAGGGAAGCATTCACCCACGGATGACCAGCCCCTCAGTTGCCTTCCATTCCTGCTTCACGGTGGGGAGCTGGCTCTGAAGGTGGCCCTGGGGTAGACTTAAGGTCTGCCTTGAAGGAAGGAGCTCTGTAAACTCAGCACTCCCTGAGTGCTGTATGGGTTCTGCAGAGGCCCCTCTGCTTGGCTCTGTCCATGCTGCTCTGGGCGACCTGAGTGTGCAGGGTTTTATTGATTAGAGCACTGACAATAGATGGCACAGCCTCCTGTTCCTGCAGCTCTCCCCACTGTCCCTGCTAGACCTTTCCAGGAAGGGAAGACGGGCCCAGAACAGACCCTCTCAGAAGACAGGGACCCTCTCAAGGTGGTGATGAGCATGTGGACATGTCTGGTTTCTTTCCTCTCTTTCACTCTTCCCCGCTCCCCAATCTTGCTGTTCACTCTCTTCCTCCCCTCCCCCTTTACTGAAGCTACTCATCTCCCATCTCCTCCTTGTTCATGGTCCCTTCTGGAGGTCAGAGGCATGAATGTCAGGGTAATTCTACTTTTGTTCCTCTGGTTAACAAGAACACGTGATCCATGTGATAGACACAGTTTTCCATCCACGATGAGGTATCTAAGGAGAAGATTCACTTGGGTTCTGATCTGATAAATCTCTAGAAGGTAGAACTCTCTTACTGGTACTTGCTCAGGCCTGGTGCTTACATTCTGCTCCAAACAGCTTCATCCTCTACCATAAAACATAAAATCACCACCATCTCCATCCAAGCCATCAACATTATCATCGCTACAATCACCACTGTCCCATCACCATCACTGTTATCACCACTGCTGCAACCATCATCATTAGTGTCACCATCACTGTCCCCACCAAGACCACTATCAACACCATCAGTATCATCATCACCATTATCCCTATTATCAACACCCCCATCACCACCATTACCATCACTGCCAACCACCATCACCATCAGCATCAACACTATTGTCATTATCATCACTATTACCACTAACGTCACCATCACCACAACCATCACCATTACCATCACCTCTATCATCACTACCATCACCACATCATTACCATCACCACCATCACCATCATCGTCAACATCATTGCCATTATCATCACTATTACCACTAACATCACCATCACCACAACCATCACCATTACCATCACCACCATCATCACTGCCTTCACTACCACCATTATCATTATCACCATCACCATCATCAGCATCAACACCATTGCCATTATCATCACTATTGCCACTAACATCACCATCACTACAACCACCACCATTACCATCACCACCGTCATCACTGCCTTCACCACCATTACCATCACTACCATCATCACTGCCTTCACCACCACCATTACCATCACCACCACCATCATCATCATCAACACTATTGCCATTATCATCACTATTACCACTAACATCACCATCACCACAACCACCACCATTACCATCACCACCACAGTCATCATGGTAATCGTCATCATAACACCATCATCACCACAACCACCATTACTAGTATCAACATGACCACCATAACCACCGTCATCACTATCTTTATTACCATCAACATCACCATCACTCTCATTACCATCCTCACTACCTTCTCCAATATCACCACCATCACCATTACTGCCACCAACATCCCCACTTTTGCCTCATCATACTACCATCACTATCACCAACATTATCACCACCATCATCACTACCATCACTATGCTATGACCATTATCACCAACATGACCACTACAATTCCCATCATCATCATCACTATCTCCACCATTACTATCATCATCATCACCATCACCATCACTGCTATAGCATCATCATTAGCACTTTCACCACCGTCACCATCTGCATCTCCACAATACCATCATCATCACCATCACCATCACTGCTATGACATCATCATTAGCATGTTCATCACCTTCATCTCCACAATACCATCATCATCACCATCACCATCACTGCTATAGCATCATCATTAGTATCTTCACCACATTCATCTCCACAATACCATCATCATCACCATCACCATCACCGCTATAGCATCATCATTAACATCTTCACCACCGTCACCATCTCCGTCTCCACAATACCATCATCATCACCATCACCATCACTGCTATAGCATCATCATTAGTATCTTCACCACATTCATCTCCACAATACCATCATCATCGCCATCATCATTATCACTGTCACTGCCAGGTGTCAGCAGTTACTCTGCATTGGACATTGTGTCCTGCCCTTTATCAACCTGATGTGGTTATATAGTCACTCTGATTCTATATTTTATACAGAAAAAGAAGGTGGTAGTTGGCTTTATAACATGATAGAAGAGTATGATAACCTGCCTTCTATTTTCAGAACTATCTTGAAATCAGTGAAAGACAAGACTTATTTTATTTCTCATCTCCCACATTGCTGGATCCTGTTTAGATAGATCTGGTCTAGATATCCACAGTGAAGTCGTTACTTGTCCACTGGTCCCCACCCTCAGATTCTGTTTCCCTGGTTCTCAAATGTTCTGAAAGTCACATCCCCTGCCAGATGAGGCCCTGGAAATTTGCCCTCTCTGGCTGCCCCCCAGTTTTTGCCCATGATGTAGCCTGGCCTCTAGAGAAACTGGACTTCCTTGATGTTCTCACACACATCCTGTTCAAGCTTATATGAATTTGCCCTTCTGGAAAGTGCACCTGTAGCTCCCCATCTACCATAGATCTTTGCCTCTTCAAATATAACCTGCTTCTCAGCTTCAGGTCTATACGAACCTTTTCTATGAATCCTTCTCTGGTCCATGTCACCAGGTGTGAACCTTCTGCTTTGGGTCTCCTACAACACTTTTATGTTCGCTGTAGGCATTTATCATCCTCCTCTCACTGTCTTTCCTACTTATGTGCTTATTTCTAGTCCATGAGGTGCTGGAGAGCAAGGACTGAGTCTCCTTCTCCATGTGATTTGCCTTTCAGAGATCACTGAGATAATCACCAACAAAAACTAGCTAATAATAAAACAGTCACCTTAAATGAACGTAACATTCAATAATTTATTATAGCATCACATAACTACTTAGTAGTTACTATTACTCTCTCCATTTTACAGATGAAGAAATTGAACCACAGAGAGGCAAGTATCACAAAGTTGCACAGCTTGCGAGTGGAAGAACCAGGCTTTAACTCATGTCATCTGGTTTCATGCGCTTGGTGTGAGGTTAGATGTCCCAGCAGCCCCCAGGCCTCAACGCCTTTGGATACTTGCCAAGTTCTGCGGTGGGCCCAGTTTGACAACTTTTGAGCTGGAGCTCAGTGATTGAAGCCCCTTAAACTCCAGGGTCATGCCTTCTCATATGGAACTGTACACTTACTCACACCCGTGTGTCTTGGCCCAGACTTTCCTTCTTTTTGGGATATTCCTCCCCTATGTCACCTCAATGATTCCTCTTCAACTTTTGTGATTCCACAGAAATTACATTCTTCATGAAGATGACGGTCTAGATTGGGCCACCCAGAAGGAGACCTTGTAACCAGAATTCCGTTGCAAGTGGTTTATTTGGAAGGTATTCCCAGGGTGCACTCCTGGGACAGTGAGCAAACGAGACAGGGATGAGAAGGTGGTCAGTACAGTGAGTGTGAGCTGTCAGACTACTGCTATGCGGCTCATTTCTGCTGCAAACTCCTGGGAAGTTGTGTAGAGCATGTCAGCTGGTGTCAGTCCTTGTTGGAGAATGTGTCAGAGCACTAGTTATGTTGGACTTACTCGGGCTATTTGTACAGGTAAATGGGTACAGATGCTGGCAATTGGAAGGTGGGCTGCTAGGTGCCGAGGCAGAGAGGACCCAGGGATGTGGGTAGCTTGTCCTCCCCCCGAGCAAGCCCCCTCGCTGTGAGTTCAATGACCTTCTCTGTGCTCTCCAGTGCCCTATTCTCTCCTCTGATTTCCACTTCCCTGTCTAGAAGATCTGACATGCATTGAGCGTGGAAGACTCGGATCTTCCTCTTTTGAGGAAGCACTCAATCGAGTGTCCACTACAGAACACATGCTCAAGAATACAGGAGGAGGACACAATTAGGCCATTTTATGACAAGCCTGAAAATTTTCCATAAAACTTTATTTAGCAACTTTAATTTATGGGCAAATACTCTTGAATAATTAAAAGAGAAACATTTTATAAACGTTGCAGGAACAAAAAGCAAATAGCTCTCTGTCACTTAAAAAAATTACACAGAAAAGTTAAAATGTCTATAGAGGAAATGAGAGACAAGGAAAATTCTAATCGTTAGCTTGGAGGCTGAAAGGTAAAATATGGAAAAGGTGAAAATGAGAAGCTCATTCTCTTCCACAAAACAAGGAATTGGGTAAGAGAGGCAACCAGAAGCCGCGTGCCAGCACCCAGGCAGTTCCAAGTGGATTCGGGGTGAAGTAATCTTGGAATCTTGGTGAACTTGATGGGTAAAATACACAAATGCTCATCAAGGTACTCTGCCCATATGATGCTTGACTGCCCAAAGATGGTTAAAATGTTTTTCTGTTTACTTTAAGACATTTTTAAGATATCTTTTCTTTTTTCTGAGGTGGAGTCTCTTTTTTTTTTTGCCCAGGCTGCAGTGCACTGGCACGACCTCAGCTCACTGCAACCTCTGCCTCCTGGATTCAAGTGATTCTCCTCCCTCACCCTCCCAAGTAGCTGGGACCACAGGGGCGTGCTACCACATCTGGCTAATTTTTGTATATTTAGTAGAGGCAGGGTTTCACTATGTTGGCCAGGCTGGTCTCAAACTCCTGACATCAAGTGATCCACCCACTTCGGCCTCTCAAAGTACTGTGATTACATGCTTGAGCCATGGTGCCCGGCAGGATCCTGTATTTTATTATACTTCTATAATGTGGTTTCAGGGTTGCTATGTCCAAAATGTCTGGGGAAGTGGAGGCGGTGAGCAGGGACAAAGTGGGGTCTGCGCTGTGCTACTGATTGCCTGGTAGCATAATTTTATTCACTTTGGGCTGAAGAGTATTCCATGGTATATATCAACCAGATAGTTCTATTCAATCAGAAGCACAGGCATCTGCCTGGTGTGATTGGGTGGGCACTTGCGGTAGTCATTAGAGCTGTCCCTTGAGTGCTTCTGTTTCTTATGGCTGCAAGCCAGGACTGTCCTTCCACTTCCTTTGAGTTCGTTGTAGTTATGACCTGCTTTGGTAAACATAATAGAAGAATAAGTGACATCTGTTACTCCCAGTTGCGCTTGGGGAGAGCAGGTGCTCACTGCCTTGGCCCCTGCTACTGTTGTGAAGGTGTCTTGTCCATTATCTTGGGATCCAGAGTGAGCACAACATGGCCCAGCACCCCCAACACACATGCACTGCATCCATACAAATAGCAGTCACGATAATGGAATGGTATGTTGCTGTCTTAAGTCCTTGATATATTTTTTTGGAACCACAGCATAACCCAGGTCATCCTGACTGATGCCACCATTTCAAGCTAAGAGAAATGAGACTGAGAAAGATTAAGATACTTTCCCAAGATTGGACATGGTGTTCCTACCCATTGTGCTTGCCTAATAGGTATGTGTTCTGGTTTTGACAATCAATATATAGACAGAATGAGAGCAGAAACATTTGATTATTTACCAAGAGCAGGAAAAGGAGAAAGAATTAAACAGAGGGGAAGAAGATATGTAAAGAGGAAAAGAATAAAATAGGAACCAAGTACATGCAATCTTTATAATTTCTTTAAAATTTTCTTCTCTTTTAAACTTCGTTATTTTAAAAAAGGAATGAGGATCTTTCATTAATTTTGTAGGGCATCCCATGCTTTTTGTAAAACAGAAATTCATTCATTTTCCCACTAAATACAAATATGTATTGCCCATCTACTATAGGCTATACATTAAGCTTTTGTTCTGCACAATTCTCTTTATTTAAAAAGGTATAATTTGTCAACATTTATTTCGTAGATTTATAGCCAAGTGTTGTTCATATAGCTATTGGTTTCACTTTGATCTCCTCTATTCAGAAAAACAGAACAATCAAGGAGACACTTTAATAACTAATTATAAGATAAACATTAAGATCCTTGCTTTAGGTTTCTGTGCGCACTGTACAGTTTGTTTTGAAATTATTTTTGTATTCATTCATTTCTCTTAATTTTTGTTCCAGTTGAGAGAGAGTTTATTTAAGCACAGAGATCAAGGACAGAGTGGAGTTCAGGACACACTTTCCAGTTGCCTTGGGGACTGCTCTGTAGAACAAAAGAGAAACTCAAGATTTTAAGGAAGAAAAGTACAAATGAAGAGAAGATGTGGATGCAAAAGTTGTTAATCAGTAATTCTCATTGGTTTCCTGAAATAACTTTGACTCATGATTGGCTATACATTATTGAATTATAGGGTGTATGACATTTGAAAATGTATTTATTTGAAATTAATTTGTTTAGATTTTTATGGATTTAGGGGTCCAGGTGTAGTTCTGTTACATGTATCTACATATATTTTGTAGAGGTAAAATCTGGGCTTTTAGTGAGCCATTTCGCAAATAATATAGATTTTACACGATAGGCGACATTTCACTTTCACCCTCATTCCATCCTTCCACTGTTTGGAGCCTCCAATGTCCATCATTCCACTCAGTATGTCCATGACCATGGTGTAGCCCCCACGTGTAAGTGGGAACATGTAGTTCTTGATTTTCTGTTTCTGAGTCATTTCACTACGGGTAATGACCTCCAGTTCCATACACATTGTTGCAAAAGTCATAATTTTATTTGCTTTTATGGCTGAATAGTATTCCATGGTACATAGCAACCAGATTGTTTTATTCAATCATGTGTTGATGGACACTTAGGTTGACTTCACAATTTTGCTATTCTGAATTGTGCTACAATAAACATACAAATGCAGAAATCTTTTTTATATAATGATTTCTTTCTTTTTGGGGGTACCTGTGCAGTAGTGGAATTGCTGGATTGAAGGGTAGTTCTATTTTTCATTTTCTAGAAATTATCACACTGTTTTCCATAGAGGTCACACTAATTACACAGCCACCAACACATCTTTTCCAATATCTTGCTTTGTGACTTTTTCTGAGACAGGGTCTCCCTTCGTTGCCCGGGCTGGAGTGCAGTGGAATGATGATAGGTCACTGCAGCCCCAACCTCCTGGGCTCCAGGTCTCCCGGCTCTGCTTCCTGAGTAGCAAGGCCCACACTACCACACCTGGCTATTTTTTTTTTTTTTTTTTTGGAGACGGAGTTTCGCTCTTGTTACCCAGGCTGGAGTGCAACGGCGCGATCGCGGCTCACCGCAACCTCCGCCTCCTGGGTTCAGGCAATTCTCCTGCCTCAGCCTCCTGAGTAGCTGGGACTACAGGCACGCGCCACCGTGCCCAGCTAATTTTTTTTTTGTATCTTTTAGTAGAGACGGGGTTTCACCATGTTGACCAGGATGGTCTCAATCTCTTGACCTCGTGATCCACCCGCCTCGGCCTCCCAAAGTGCTGGGATTACAGGCGTGAGCCACCGCGCCCGGCCCTATTTTTTTCTTGTTTGTTGAGACAAGGTCTCACTCTGCTGCCCAGGCTTGTCCTGAATGCATGGGCTACCCACTTTGGCCTCTCAAAATTTTACAAGCATGAACCACTGCACCTGGCCATTTTTGACTGTTTAATAACAGCCATTCTGACTAGTATGAGATAATATCTCATAGTGGCTTTAATTTTCATGTTATAAACAATAATTTTCACAAGTAGGGTTGATTGTTGTATTTGATAATTTTGGACAATTGTAGTATTTATCAATATTTTAAAGTGATCAAACTTGGTGGGAAGACTGGTTTATTTTTCTCCTATATTTATAGAAAATTCTATTATAAAATCAATGTCATGTAATGAGGCAAATAGTGACTCAACAGTTGAGTATGAAAACATAGAAATAACTTATTACACTGTTGTGTCAAGTGGGTAATTAATAAAAACATTATATTAGCAAGTAAAAAGAGCATAAATTAAGGAAGAACAAATCTGCCCTTCCATCTGCAGGGTGGTTGGATGGACTGATGGGGTCAAAGCCAGTGGCATCATGAGCAGGAAACAACGTGTCTCTCAAGCTGCAGCTTTGAAATGTCACGCCGCCTCCTGCTTGGCTGATGGCTTCTTTCTGCCTCAATGGAAGACCCTCTTCTCTAGTGTCAGGGGCTGTCAGAAACTTGTTTATGAGTAAGAATATCCCACTGCCTGGAGGATCTATTTCCACCTTTACACAGAAGCACACAGCTACACAGAAGAGGTTTTGGGACAGAACGTCCCACATCTGGCTGGACTTCATGGGTTCTGAGGACATAGGGCCTAGGTCCACTTTGCAGACCAGACTCGACACTGGGAGCTTGACACAGAGGCCCGCCGTGCTCTGGGTCTGTGACTCCAGCCTCGAATCCCGCCCCACAGTCTTATAATAAACTCTTTTCTTAGTTTTTGTGAGTCATTCCAGGTTTCTTGAAGCGAGTTTTTTCCCTTTTTGCTACAAGCTAATAATCCTGAGTGTGTTGACTGCAAAATCTGTTTAGGTGACTGATTGCACTAGGATTTATATTATTTTCCTGAAATTTCAGATGATTGTAGAATTATTCGGGATTTTAAAATGAGTAATCTGTTGTGACTTATTTCTTCTAAATAAACACCAACGTTTGTGCTTAGTTTCGAATGGTTATGTTACGCTATTTTCACGCAGATAAGCCCGTGAGTCATGTAAGCGTCAGACCTCACAGAACTGGGGTCACCGTGGTCATGGTGCTGAGAATCCACCTGCCCAAGGAATGACTGCACTGGGTCTTGCTTCCCAGGCCTCCAACGGACTAGGCTCTCTCTCCAGAGTGATTTGTCTATGCTGGAAGACTGAACCTCTGTGGTTTTAGTCTTTAAGCAAGAATTTGTGGCATTATTTTTGCTAAAGGAACTCTTAGAAGAGGTGTAGAATTTCCAAAACGTGACCCTCAGGAGACTCCTTCCTACTCCAAACACCGGGTAGCTTCCCGACACAGCCCAGCCCCTCAGCTTGGTCCAGAAGACCGAAGTCCCACCTGCTCACCTTCAGCCTCCCTGTGCCCTGCTCCCCTCCTAGGGAACAGGCACACAGGGAGAGGGCGGAAGGAGCCCACTACAGAGCCCGACTTCACCCTCCACTTCCCCGAGGAGGAGAGATGTCAGAAAAGTTGCTGCTTTACACAGAGTCACCTGTTCCTGTGTGCTTGGATGGCGGTTGCTTATATCAAGACAGAACCTTCACCAGGTAGAGAACCATGAGGGTCTCCATGCAGGGAGGGCTTCATCCCTGGCCACCACTCCTGGGCACCTTCCGTTCTGCTCTCGGCCCTTCCCTTTCAACAGAAGCGTGAATCACTGTGTGCACTCACCCACTCCCCCGATACCGGGTGAGCCTCAGACTCAACTCTCCCCAGCTCATGGCCTTCTGTCTGCAGCTTCACTTCCTTCAACCCAAAACCTTGGTTAAATCCCGTGGGGGTGGAGAGGAAACGGAAGCAGCTGCTCTGCACTCTCCTTGCCAGAACATTCTCCTCCTGGCTTTCTGGGTGTAGCACATGGGGTACTGGCCTCCGGGCTTTTTGGACAGTTCCCCCTTTGTCATTTCCCCCGGCTCTTCACGGTAGCCACCCTTGGTCAGTGCCGCTCTAGGTGTGGAAGATGTCTGAGAACCCCACCCCGGAGGCACCTGCCCCGAGGGCTGCACCCCTCTGTCCTGAAATGGCAAAGGGGAGGGCTGCGCAGGGCGTCCTGAGTCTTAGGACTGCAGCCTTTTCTTCAGAGCGAAGCTACCCACTGTTCTACAGAATAGTTTTGACACTAAGGGGATGTCATCTATTAATTAAAACATCCTCTTTATGTAAAACAAGAGTTCACTGCATGTCACTTTCATTTGTGTTTTACTTTTCCATCCCTACCAAGAAGCCTGACCTGAGTGCTTGTTTTAAATCCAAGTCCAGAGAAAGAGCTGCCAGGTGTGAACATGTAAAACTCTCCCAGGGCACAGCGTCCCAGCATAGGAAACAACCTCCCAGCCTGGGGCACACCTCCCAGGAAGGATGACAGCCGGCGATGCTTTCTCTGTGTGATCTTGCCGGTCTTTGGTCCGCTTGGCATTTCTCATTTCTCCCCATCAGTACACACACACACACACACACACACACACACTCTTTTGGACTTTGTTTGCATGTAAAGTCCCAGTCTCCTGTGGAAAGAAGCAGACATCGATCGCTATGTATTTAGTGTCTAGGGGACGGGATGAGAGAAGCAGAGTCCCTGGAGTCTGCTCAACTCTGCAGGCACAGATGGAATCTACAGCCTGGCCAGTTCCACTGAGGCATCGGCCCTGCCTGTGGACACAGCCAGCCCCTCCTCCTGGTCTCACCAGGAATTCAGACCAAAGCAGCAGCCCAGCTTCCAGGGCAGCAGCCTGGGCGCCTGTCTCTCCCTGACCTCCTCACCAGGGGCTGCTGAGGCTGAAGGCCTGGGTTTCCAGCCCCTGGCTGCTCTCTCCCTGTTCTGAGGCTCAGGTCTCCTAAAGCCACAGCAGGTCCTCAGATGGCCTTGCTGTGGCCGTATCAGCTCCCAGATGCTCCTCTAATCTGCACACCAGCAGAATGAGGAGGCTTCATGAAGGAACTGCAGAAACCCCGCCTGTGTGCACATCCCCAGACAGCCAAGAACTCAGAGGGAGGCGATGCTACTGTTTTATTGCAGGAGGTTGGGGGGGAGGTGTGAGCTGCACACAGGGGCTGTGAGAAGTAAGGAGGAAGGAGGGAGGGCAGCGCCCCCTGCCGAGCAACAAAGGCCTCCTGCCGCCTTCTCTGTCTCCTGGTGCAGGCCCATGGGGAGACCTTCCTCAGGGTGGGGATCACCAGTCCAGGGGTGACAGCACTACAGGGGTGGGAGTAGGATGTGGTCGGTGTGGCTGGCCTGGCACAGACCCCTAGGCTTTCTGACACCTGGATTTCACCAGGGACATTGTGTTCTCCCAGGGAACTTCGTAGATCTGGAAAGAGCAGAACTCTTTCTGTGAAAGGGAAGAGAGAGGGACAATCAGTGTGGGTCACAGTTAAAGGGGAAGACACCTGGGCATGAGATGTCAGAAGCTGCGTGAGGATCAATGGAGGTGAGACACTGGGCCCCCACCCCACCCTGCTGAGTCCCCGAGCACCGAGCTAGAATAAATAGTGGCTGTTCCATTGCCCCACACCAGCCTGCAGGATTCCTGCCCCAGCACAGCCCTGGGAGGAGCAGCTTGTGCAAGGCCTCCAGAGCTCCAAGGGTGCAGGGAGGGGGAGGCGGCTCACTGCACCCAGCTCCTTCTACCTTCAGCACCCAGGCCAGCACCAACAGGGGCCAGAGAGAAGAACCCAGGGCAGCGGAACTCCCCCTCAAATAACTGGGACATGGGGAGGCGGCAACATGGGGACTGTGGCTCTCCCCTGAGAGGAGACCTCATGAGAACCAGCAGGTCCTTGGAGAGGCTGGTGTCGGGTGAGTGGGGCAGGGCTGAGGGTTTGGTGACTAACAGGCTTCTAGTTCCCTCTAATCTGCTCAGTGTGGCCATGGCTGCAGGCAGGTGCCTGAGGCTGGGATTAGACAGAGCCCCTTCTCCTTGCCCAGCACCCAGCCCTGCAGCTGCTTCCTTCAGGTCGGCAGGCAATACCCCAATGCAGGCTGACTTGATCTCCCAGTAACCATTCCTAAGGAAAAGGCTTTCTAGCAAGTCAAATTCACCACCGGCATCCCTCCCCACCTCATCTGCACACGCATAGGCAACTACATAAACTTACTTGAACCCTTCACCCACACGGATCTGTGTAGAAACTCCTATACTCCCCCGTCACATCCACACACACGCACACATGCCCCTATCCACCTCCCCACACAAGGGCACATGTGTGTACAGACATGTACCTTTCCACATGCACACCTACACCTATCCACACCCCTAGGTACACATCCATGGCTCCCACAAACACACTTGGATACACACATGCCCTCCAAATGTGTGTAGGGCAGAGGCTGACACACACACACCCCTCTGCAGTGCACGCTGTCCTGGGACCCATATCGGGAACGTACCTTCTGCAGTTCCGGCTGTTCACGGAACGGACAGGTGTCCAAATCGGGCAGGGACTTGGTACATGTGGTTCGGCCAATCTCTACGTCGAAAAAGTAGTTGGTCCCGGCCACGGTCTACACACACGAGAAAACAGGACACACGAACGGTGCTCTCCATCAGTGACAGGCACCCACAAGCACTTCACTGTGACTGAGACACTGGACTTGCCTGGGGCTAGGTGAGCTGCCCACACTGTCACCACAAGGCCCACAAGCCCCTGCTCCTGTCAGCTGTCGGGGTGCTGGGCCTCATGCCCTCTCTTAAACATTGTGTTCTCTGTGCCGGGTAAAGGATTCATTGAATTCTGCTACCTGTGGCTGAGGGGCGAGGGGACACTGAATGTTTTCTATTAAGGCTGTCATCTGATGACAAAATTTCAGCTAACTTCCTAAAATCTCACACGCTTCATAGAACCCAGATTCATCTATTACTTCATTTAATTGTAGGAAATGAGACGCTTCACACGCCCAGATATTTGGGGCCAATAAGAACTGCTTTCTGGATGCCTCCTTTTTAAGTGTGAACTTCCATCAACATTTCTAAAATCAGCAGCACACCTGCGTGTCTTACAATTGCAGAAAAGAATTGAGCCGTTTCCCTACACTGGGCCTCTCCCAGACCAACTTGTCAGAACCGTGGAGAAACCTGGGATGAGGGACCCTGAGGCCAGGGTGCTGGATCTTGCCCCTTGAAACCAGGAAAACTGCTGAGCTCCTTCGAGTCTCAGGTTACCCATGTATACAATAGGGTTCTGGGGCTGATGGTCTGCAATGCCCTGTGCTTCACTCCAAGTTACCGTTACACTTGAGAGGGAGGTGCAGGACTGCGGGGACCTCAGCAACAGAGAGTGCACCCCATGTGCAGGGAGAGGGCCCCAGCTGAGGGCTGCAGGAGGAGAAACGGGGCTGGTCTGGACTCCTCTGAATCTCCAGGAGAAGGTGGAGGAACTATAAAGCCTGCCTCACTGTTTGTTGCTCTGCCATGGGATGCAGGTCAAGCTGGGACCTGGGTCAGCCTAAGAGGCTGTGCTCAAGGGTGTGACTCGGGGAGGGAAGCAAGGCTCTGCAGGACAAAGAGCCAGGCTCCCACGTGGTCCCTGCGGAGAGGACTCAGGGAGGAGGACCGGCCTCATGGCCTGGATCTCATCCTGAGCAGCGCCAAGCCCACCCCGAGTCAGCACAGTCCCATCTACACCTGCTGAACCCTGGGGAATGCCACGGTCACGGCACAGACACAGCGGCTCCTGCAGGTTAAAGGAGGTGAAAGGGCAGGACCGTGGCTACAGTGCATGTCCTGGGACCGACCTTGGACATGAAGGCCATCAGCAGAGAGTCAGGGAAAGCCCAATGAGTCTGAGCATTAGATCATGAATGTGTCAGTGTTGATTTGCTGGGAATGCTATTGCGAGTGGAGTGAAAAACCAGGCTGGGACTCAGGACCCCTCGGGTGGTGGCAGCACGCACCTGCTCTCTGGCTCGCAGTACCCGCAGCGGGCGTCTGTAGTAGGCATCTTTGGTGGCCTCATTGTACTTGCTGACGGCGAAGTGAAGGGCACGCTGTACCCACTCATCATTGAGGTCTGCATCATAGATGCCACTCACAAAATTCTGATTCTCCTTCTGGGAGCTCAAAAGTATCGTATCCTCCTCCTCCGGACTCGGAAGTATCCTGTCCTCCTCCGCCGCCAGGGCCACAGGCAGAGCGGCCAGCAGGAGCAGTGGGATGCAGAGCGGCAGGGCCATGGGCTCCTCAGAGGCAGAGCACAGAGCTGGAGCTGCAGGAGAGGACGCGGAGAGCCTGAGGTGGGATACCCAGAGGAGCAGCAGCCAGGCATTTATCCTGCTGGGGCATCCCAGCCCCACCCCTTCCATGCCCGCCCCTCACTCCTCCTCCTCTTTCTGTCCACCCCTCTCTTCCTCCATCTCTCCTTTCACTGCCCCACCCCCCAACAAGCTCCATCTCTGCCTAAGTTCCTCCTGTCCATATCCAGCCTCCGCCTCCATCTCCCCTCCTCCCCACTCCTGTCCTCACTGCAGCCTCCCCCGAGCAGTGCCCCTCTTCCCCAGTGCTCCCCACTTGGAGTGACCCTGATCTCCACAGAGGGAACATTGCTCCTTTGGCTGTGAAAGCAACGTGACATCCTGTTTACTCAGAAAAGGAAAAAAAAAAAACAGGGTTTGGCCTCCTGGGGTCTTCAGATGTCAGGGGCATCCAGGAGCACTTAGACACAGCCTCGGAATCTCTGGAGCAGGGAGGTTATTTCAGAAAGTTCCAGAAGACTCTGCCCACACCCTACTGTGGATAATTTCTTTGTAAAATTTAAGGGAATTAACCTTTTGGGAAAAGGTCACTGGCTTGTGTTTTCATAACTCATTATTCAGTAAACAAACCTGTCACCAGCTACTCCCCGTGCCAGGAGTCCTAGGGCTTGAAGATTGAACCTGGATAATGAGCCATAGAGGTGACGTGCAGAGCTGCCACCAACAGAGATGTGACCCGGACCCATGAGCAATTTCACATTTCTAGTAGATGCTTTGCAAAGATAAGAATAAATGGGTGAAAGTCATGTTAAAATATGTATTTAACCTAATATAGCCGTAATATTATTTCAGCCCATTGGAACAATTATTGAGATACTTTATGGAGTTTTTTTTTTTTTTTGGTTTCGTAAGTCATTGAAATTCCCTGTGTATTTTTTACTCTTAGACCAGGAGTCATTTTGGACCGGCCCCAGTTCAAGTGTCCCGTGGCACATGTGGCTGGTGGCTGTGGAACTGCACAGTCCGTTCCTACACAGTGTGTGTAGGGATGGTAGGTTATGATTACCAATTATTATCAGGGAGTTAGAATCGCTCTGTTGGAGTGAAATAGAACAGGGGCTGCAGAGAGACCGTAGGACTCTGGTCAGCAGGGTGGTCTCTACCAGACTGGACGGGTTGAGAAGCCCCAGGCAGCGGGGGAATAGCCAGTGCAAAGCCCTGAGGTGGGGCTGGGTGGGCCTGCTCCAAGAGGAAGCTCCTGGAGGGGGTGTGAGCAGGGAAGGGAATGACCTGGAATCTCACCATAACTGTGAGTGGGGCCGAGTAGAAAGTGCAGGGAGACCTCCGTGGGGGTGTCAGGAGAGGGAGCAGCTGCCTCACGATGAATGTGGGAGCCCAAAAGCCTCTCTTGCTCCAGTCCTAGGGAAGACATGCTTTGGACTCCTTTCCTGGGTGCACTGCGTGGCAGACTCGCCCGATATTTAAAAATTGCCTTGAATGAGGTAGAATTTACATACAGTAAAGTGCCTAATTGTATGTGCGCAATCTGGAGGATTTCATAAATGCATACACCCGTGTTACCACTTTGTCCAGACCCGTTTCTGCCTTGCCCCAGATGGTGTCCTCCTTCCTCTGCAGCCCACCCTCGTGCCCACCCCGCCCTGGCAGCCCTCATCCGGCCCTGTAGACTGCTTTGTCGCCTGTCCTTAGCTTCCCAGGAATGAGTCCTGCAGTCCGAGCCCCGGTGTGTCTTTGCTCTTTGCTCAGCGTGGCTTTCCAGCAGCCCCCGAGTTGCTTCATTGCCAGGATTGTGAGTTCTCCTTCTCCCCAGACTGAGGACGTGGACAGCTGGTTGCCCTGTGGGCTGTCAGAGCCCCCAGCTCGGCAGGCTGCAGTCCTGGGCTGGAATGTGACTCCAGGAATGGAGAGTGAGGGGGCTCTGGGCAGTCAGCTGCTCCTCGTGTTGTCTCAACCAGACCCTGCGTGTCTGAAGGTGACCCTGTGGCAAATGCCCTTATGGTGAGGTGGCAGACTTGCCCAGAAACACTTGGAAACCCTTGGCCTCTGCAGGGCACCCAGAGGACTCTCCTGGGAGTTGGGGAGGTGAGGGTCAGCCAGCATCAGCCCCGACCCTCTGTGATCCTTGGGCCCGGCCATGGCTGGGCTGGATCGGCAGGAACTCAATAGTGGAAACAACATTACTGATGGGTTCATGTTCAGTGTTAGAATTGGGGACCTTGTTACCCGAGGCCCAGTGGTCTTCTCACCCCACTGTGAATCCAGCACCCCTAGAAAAGCTGTATACCCCACCAGACACAGCAGGTGTCCCAGGCATGGTGTTTATTGCTGGGAGAGGGAGGGAAGGTCTTCAAACAGGGTTACACATGATGCCTCCTAGTTAGACAGGAAAGTGTGGAGAGATCCCTAGACAGGGAAAGAGAGGGAAGTCCCTTACCAGGCAGGTATTGAGAGCAGAATGGTCATCTCCAAAGGTAGGAGTTAATTTTCTGCTGTGGCTCCCACCTTCCTTGGACACCTAGGAGTAAGGACTCAGGAAGATGTGCTGTTCAGAGGGTAAGCTGAGAGTCAGGCAACCTTCTTTTCTTTATCACTGGAAAGGAGATGGTGGTCACCCAAACAGCGAGAATGTGCTGGTGGGTGAAGTGAGAGGGAGGGGTCAGAGTGCTGTCCTGTGCCCCGTATGTGATGACACCACAGGTAGTCATCCTCTGTCTGGATGCTGGCATGCACGGCAGGGAGGGTCAGCTGTCCTGATGCAGCACCCTCTCTAATCTCAGTAGGAAACACACCAGTGTAGGCTGCTCTTAGGAGGAGGTACAGGTGTGGTGTCCAGTGTGGAGTGATAGGAAGTGGCAGGTTAGGGTAGGTGGCCAGCGGCTCCAGATGTTTGATGACCTTAGGTAAATGTGTCTGTCGTGTATCTGTAGAAAGAGGCTCCTTTGTAAAGCGTAGTGTCTGGGGGTTCAGACAAGCACAGATGGACAGACTTCAGCAGTGATGTGTCAACACGGTTGAAAATGATGGAGTAGGCAGGTGTGGTGGTGCACCTGTAATCCTAGCTAATTAGGAGGCTGAGGCAGGAAGATTCCTTGAATCCAAGAGTTCAATTCCAGCCTGTACAACACAGTAAAACCCCCATCTCAAAAAAAAGTTGACAGAACACTTTGTTCCCTGATTTCCATAGTCCACAGTTTTAAGGACACATTAGGAGAGGCCCAGATAGCAATCATGGACTGAGGACCAAGCCTGGGGCATCCAGCACCCATGTAACCTGGAGGAGTCCAGCTGCCCAGGAGGGGGCATGTTTCCCTTCTGCCAGGTGACAAGAGAAAGCCGTGTTCCTCCAGGCTGCCTGGGTGACTACTGATCCCATGATCTGAATTAGTAGGATGAGAAATTAGGTGAGTGGTAGAAGTTCTCTGTAATGAATGAGCAATCATAAGTGAACACTGAACAATACTATAATTAACGAATGACCAAGCACAGAAAGCATCACCTGAAGGGGCCAGTGGTGAGGACAAGTTGGCCAAGGGTTGAGATTCTGCACATTTGGATTTTGAGCAACTAACACTTTGGTCTGTGGTAGGAGCTGAGACTGAGCAGCCACAGAATTTGGTGGCTTCTCAAACGGGAGCCTCCTTTATGGAGTGCCTGGAAGTCTCTGGGGTCAAGCTCATCTCTTACACACTCCCTCCCTCCTTCTTTTCTCCCTCTCCTCTAACATTGCGGCTACGTGGATGCTTCTAAGCTGTGAGCCAATGTTGGGAACACATTTGGCTCTGCTAGGACATATGGATGCTTCTAAACTATGGGCCAGTGTTGGTAACACATTTGGCTCTCCTAGGACATGTGGATGCTTCTAAACTATGGGCCAGTGTTGGTAACACATTTGGCTCTGTCACATCATTAGGAAACTGTGATACTCATGAGGAATCCTGCTGGAAGCCCCTGCAAGAAAAAGCGAGAGAGGGCAGAGCCCAGTGTCTGAGGTCTCACTGTTTTGCACTCCATGGAGGGAAAGCAAAACCTTTGTCTCAGGGACCAGCTTATGAACAGCTTTCATGGCTTTGGAATGCAAGTTGACATTTATTTTTCAAAAAGAGCATTTGCCACGGCAAATTCAGTGACTGAAGAACCACATATGAATGGAGGGGACGCGGGAGGCCTCTGGGACCTCAGGCTGCCAGCTGGTGCAGTCAGGGCTCCATCTGATTTCTTGGGCTGCAGCCTGCTGAGGACTGGCCATGAGGAAAACTGATGACTCTGAGGAGGTGAGTCATCTCCTTGATATCTATGGATGGACACATTTTCTAATTCTGTTTGGGTCACTGCTGAGACTTCCCTGTCACTGTTTGTGTAGCCTTAAATTTCAATTCATTTAGCAAAGTGCAGTGACTGTCGAGAGTGGTTCCTGTTCCTGCTTGGAATCCTGTTCAACCCAGTCGCTGAGTGCTGGAGGTCATCGGGACAGGCCTGCCCCCTCCGTGACCCTGACTGCCCTCTCCTCCCTGTCACAGAGGAGCTGGATCCAGAGACAAGACTCACCTTGACCAAACCTCAGTTAAGCTCCCCCGAGCCTTCTCCCCTAGGCCTCAACTACTCCCAGCCCGGGACCTCCTGTCCCTGCCAGGGCCACGATGCCCTGTTTTAGGAAAGAATCCTGCTAAGTCAGTTTAGAAAGAATCCCTCACCGTTGGTATCTGATCACCCTCAACATCCGATCACGTTCTTCATTCTTCAACTTTGATGTCTAAGGCTTTGTCCTGCCTTTAGCAAGAATTCTGTCAGGTCAGTTTATCTAGAAACTTCTACCTTTGATGTCTCTGCTTTATCCATTAACCCTACCACCCCCATCCTTGGCTATAAACACTCGCTTCCCACTTCCCCTCGTCTCTGGAGTTGAGCTCACTCTCGTTCTTACTGTGAGAGTGTTGACACCTACTGCCATCATCCTGAATCATCTCAAGCAAGCTCAGGCTTCAAGCAGTAAAGCTGCTCATCCTCTTGCCCATGACATCATCACTGGACATCCTGCAGGCTCCAATCATTCATCATGTCCCGTGTTAAGATCATTTTGGCCCACACCCCTGCCTCCCATCCTGTATCCCCCTGTTAGATAATAACCCCACTGTTATCCATGGTTCTGCCCAGAGATTGGCTGTGACCACCGGCAAGTTGTTAAATCTCCCACTGCTTTAGTCTCATCATTTTAAAATCAGGGATATAATGATTCCCAGTATCAGTGAGTTATTATGATGGTGGACTCTGTAATAAGATGCTGCATGATCTCATTGGCCTATGGCATTGACCGGTTAGTTATTTTGTTCACATCTGCCGTCATACTGGTAGTCACTCACCTAGGATGGGATTGTCTGGGCTGGCTCTGCTCCACGTCTATCATCCTTCTCCAGGGACCAATGGCCGACATTTTTCATATTCTCACATGGCAAGAGCAGTGCACAAGAAGGCAAGGTGAACTGCGCAAAAGTATCTGAAGCTTCTGGTGACTTCACACCTGCAACTCTCCCTTGGCTAAAGCAAGTCACATGGTCCAGCCCGAAGGAAAGTGATGGGGATGTGCACTCTGCCATAGAGGGTAGAAAACAGGGAGTTACTATTTTGAAGAATAATCTAATATGTCCCAGTAGTGTACCACACTGACTCATAGGGGCATCAGGATAATTTAATGAAATACTTCTGAAGTGCTTAGTACAGTGCCTGGCATATCTATGTTTCCAGCTATCAATCTCTCAATTAATCTAATCTGCCTAATTAATTTAGGTATGCAGGTGTGAAAGGAAAATACATCTCGGGATCCCTAAATCACTAAGCCAAAGGGAAAAGTCAAGCTGGAAACTGCATCGGGCAAACCTGCCTCTCATTCTGTTCCTAAATAAGATAGCTACAAAGATTGAAAAAACTGTCTACCTCCAGCACAGCTTGCCCACAAGGAAATTCCTTGTGCACAAAAGACAGACAGAACTCAGTCATCCCTCTGCTTACATGAGACAAATGCATATCTGATTGCTTCCTTTGCCCTATTGTTTCATTCAATATTATTCCTGTAAATTGCTTATTCAGTTAAAGGCTAATCAGAAACTCAAATGAATGCAACCGTTTGTCTTTTATCTACCTATGACCTGGATGCCCCCTCCCTACTTCCAGTTGTCCTTCCTTTCTGGACTGAACCAGTATATACTGATTGATGTCTCGTGACTCTCAAATGTGTGAAACAAGGTGTAACCCAGCCACCTTGTGTTACATCTTTTAGACTGACTGACCATGCCATGTGTGGTGTGGTAACCTCTGTGACCTGCACATACACTCCAGATGAGTTCCTGGAACTAGAAAGTCTGAAGTAACTGGACAATCACAAAAAGGGGAAGAAGGATCAATGTTTGTGGCACCTAATTAACTTTGAGAGATTCTTCTATTGTTCCTATTCTTGCCTCAACTGATAAGGCAATTGGACTTTGTAACTGACCTCGGGCAACCTCCTGACTCCAGGTCCTATGACCCCCTCCCAGCTTGTAAAAACTGCCCTAAATTGTAACTTCTGTAACTTTCCTCTGCCTACCTCAAACTTATAAAACCAACTCCTATCCCACCACCCTGCACTGACTCTCTTTTAGGTGGGTTCTGGACTCAACCTGCCCATGGCTTCCAAGTGTCCTTAAATTGAAACTCTGATGTGTACTTTGCATCTAAACCGGTCCCTGCCTGTCCCTGGCCTCCTTGGGGCTTCCTGCAGGCCAAGTGGGCTCTGTCTTGGCCTTTGGGTGAGTGTTTCGACAGTTCTGCCTCTGGAAATTTCTGTGGAATTCTAAGTGCACCTGGTCCTGGACCTATTTAAGACTTTTTGGAAGGCTGATCCTCGAGGGGAAGCTTGATGGGTTTAACAGTTGTAGTGCTATGGAAAGAGGATGCAAGTCAGTGAGAAGGCAGATGGAGATCATGGAATATAGGCTGGATTTGGAAGGAAAGGGCTGAGCCCCACGAGCCCCTTTTGGTTCCATATGAAGTTTAAGTTGGATTTTCCTGTTCTGTGAAGAAGGTCATTGGTAGCTTGATGGGGATAGCACTGAATCTATAAATTACTTTGGGCAATATGGCCTTTTCATAATATTGACTCTTCCTAATCATAAGCATGGAATGATTTTCCATCTGTTTGTGTCCTCTCTTATTTCCTTGAGTAGTGGTTTGTAGTTCTCCTTAAAGAGGTCCTTTACATCCTTTATTAGTAGTATTCCTAGATATTTTATTCTCTTTGTAGAAATTGTGAATGGCATTTTGTTCTTGATTTGGCTCTCTTTAAGTCTGTTATTGGTGTATAGGAATGCTTGTGATTTCTGCACATTGATTTTGTATCCTGAGACTTTGCTGAAGTTGCTTATCAGTTTAAGCAGATTTTGGGCTGAGATGATGGGTTCTTCTAAATATACAATCATGTCATCTGCAAATAGAGACCATTTGACTTCTTCTTTTCCTAATTGAATACGCTTTATTTCTTTTCGTTGCCTGATTGCTCTGGCTAGAACTTCCAATACTATATTGAATAGGAGTGGTGAGAGAGGGCATCCTTGTCTAGTGCCAGTTTTCAAAGGGAATGTTTCCGGTTTTTTCCATTCAGTATGATACTGGCTATGGGTTTGTCATAAATAGATTTTATTATTTTTAGATATGTTCCATCAATACTTAGTTTACTGAAAATTTTTAGCATAAAGCGCTGTTGAATTTTGTCAAAGGCCTTCTCTGTGTCTATTGAGATAATCATGTGGTTTTTGTCTTTGGTTCTGTTTATGTGGTGGATTACGTTTATAGACTTGTGTATATTGAACCAGCCTTGCATCCATGGGATGAAGCCTACTTGATCGTGATGGATAAGCTTTTTGATGTGCTGTTGCAATCAGTTTGCCAGTATTTAATTGAAGATTTTTGCATCGATGTTCAACATGGATATTGGCCTGAAGTTTTCTTTTTTTGTTGAGTCTGCCGGGTTTTAGTATCAGGATGATGTTGGTCTCATAAAATGATTTGGGAAGGATTTCCACTTTTTGTATTGTTTGGAATAGTTTCAGAAGAACTGGTACCAGCTCATCTTTATACGTCTGGTAGAATTCAGCTGTGAACTCGTCTGGTCCTGGGCTTTTTTTGGTTGGTAGGCTATTAATTGCTGCCTCAACTTCAGCCCTTGTTATTGGTCTATTCAGGGTTTCAACTTCTTCCTGGTTTAGGCTTGGGAGGGTCCAAGTGTCCAGGAATGTATCAATTTCTTTCACGTTTACTGGTTTATGTGCATAGAGTTATTTGTAGTAATCTCTGATGGTAGTTTGTATTTCTGTGAAATCAGTGGTGATATCCCCTTTATTGCTTTTTATTGCATCTATTTGATTCTCCTCTCTTTTCTTTTTTTATTATTCTGGCTACCAGTCTGTCTATTTTGTTGTTCTTCTCAAAAAAATCAGCTTCTGGGTTTATTGATTTTTTGAAGGGTTTTCGTGTCTCTATCTCCTTTACTTCTGTTCTGATATTAGTTATTTCTTGCCTTCTACTAGCTATTGAGTTTTTTTGATCTTGCTCCTCTAGCTCTTTCAATTTTGACCATAGGATGTCGATTTTAGATTTTTCCTTGCTTCTCATATGGGCATTTATTGCTACAAATTTCCCTCTAGACACTGCTTTAAATGTGTCCCAGAGATTCTGGTATATTGTGTCTTCATTCTGGTTGCTTTTATTTCTGCCTTCATTTCATTGTTTATCCGGTCAACATTCAGGAGCCAGTTGTTCAGTTTCCATGTAGTTATGTGGTTCTGAGTTAGTTTCTTAATCCTGAGTTCTAATTTGACTGCACTGTGGTCTGAGAGACTGTTAGTTATGATTTCCGTTCTTTTGCATTTGCTGTGGAGTGATTTACTTCCAATTAAGTGGTCAATTTTAGAGTAGGTGTTATGTGGTGCTGAGAAGAATGTATATTCTGTGGATTTGGGGTGGAGAGTTCTGTAAATATCTATTAAGTTTGCTTGGTCCAGATCTGCATTCAAGTCCTGGATTTCCTTGTTGATTTTCTGTCTCATTGATCTGTCTAATATTGACAGTGCAGTGTTAAAGTCTCCCACTATTTTTGTGTGGGAGTCTAAGTCTCTTTGTAGGTCATTAAGGACTTGCTTTATATGTCCTGGTGCTCCTGCGTTGGGTGCATATATATTTAGGATCGTTAGCTCTTCTTGATGCATTGATCCTTTTAGCATTATTTAATGCCCTTCTTTGTCTCTTTTCATCTTTCTTAGTTTAAAGTCCACTTTATCAGAGACTAGGATTGCAACCCCTGCTTTTTTTTTCTTTTTCTTTTTTTCTTTTCTTTTCTTTTTTTTTTGCTCTCCTTTTGCTTGGTAAATCTTCCTCCATCCCTTTATTTTGAGCCTATGTGTGTCCTTGAATGTGAGATGGGTTTCCTGAATACAGCACACTGACAGGTCTTGACTTTTTATCCAATTTGTCAGTCTATGTCTTTTGATTGGGGCATTTAGCCCATTTACATTTACAGTTCATATTGTTATGTGTGGATCTGATCCTGCCATTTTTGATGCTAGCTGGTTGTTTTGCCCATTAGTTGATGCAGTTTCTTCATTGTGTCAATGCTTTCTACCACTTGATATGTTTTTGGAGTGGCTGGTACTGGTTGCTCCTTTCCATATTTAGTGGTTCTTTCAGGAGCTCTTGTAAGGCAGGCCTGGTGGTGACAAACTCTCTCAGCATTTGCTTGTCCATAAAATATTTTATTACTCCTTCACTTATGAAGCTTAGTTTGGCTGGATATGAGATTCTAGATTGAAAGTTCTTTTCTTTAAGGTTGTTGAATATCGACCCCCGCTCTCTTCTGACTTGTAGGGTTTCTGCCAAAAGATCCACTGTGGGTTTGATGGGCTTCCCTTTGTGGGTTACCCGACCTTTCTCTCTGGTTGCCCTTAGCATTTTTTCCCTTGATTTCAACCCTGGTGAATCTGACGATTATGTGCCTTGGGGTTGCTCTTCTTGAGGAATATCTTTGTGGTGTTCTCTGTATTTACTGGACTTGAATGTTGGCCTGCCTTGCTAGGTTGGGAAAGTTTTCCTGGATAATATCCTGCAGAGTGTTTTCCAGCTTGGAGTCATTCTCCCCATCACATTCTGGTACATCTATCAAACGTGGATTAGGTCTTTTCACATGATCCCATATTTACTGAAGCTTTGTTTATTTCTTTTTACTCTTTTTTCTCTAATCTTGCCTTCTCATTTTATTTCATTGAGTTGATCTTAAATCTCTGATATTCTTTCTTTGGCTTGGTAGATTCGGCTATTTAAACTTGTATATGCTTCATGACGTTTTCATGCTGTGTTTTTCAGCTCCATCAAGTCATTTATTTTAGTTGGCATTTTGTCTAACATTTTTTGCAGGTTCTTAGTTTCTTTTTTTTTTTTTTTTTTTTTTTTTTTGTGGAAATTGAGGCACAGAAAGGTTAAGTAACTTCTCCAAGATCACACAGCACTGGTAGAACTGAGATTTTTTTTTTTTTTTTTTTTTTTTTAAGGTGTCCTTGTTTTTTTTTTTCTTTTTTTAGAGAAAGAGAGAGAGAGAATAGGAAGGAGAAAAAAGGAAGAGAAAGAGAGAGAGAGAATGGGGAGGAGGGAGAAGGAAAAGAAAGAGGGAGAGAGAATGGGAGTATTGCTTTCTTGCCCAGGCTAGAATGCAATTTAGTAATGGGTATTGAAAACCTCTTTTATACTGATAATTATACTTAATGATGTAATCAGGAAGGAGTAAGGGAAGAAGATAACAAACAAACAGCCAACCAATATTTAATTTAAACCTATGAAATGCTATGCGATTACTGAGGAGTGATTTACTTCCAATTATATAGTCACCTTTGGAATAGGTGTGAGGTGGTAATGTATGTTTTGTGTATTTGAAGTGGAGAGTACTATAAATATTTATTAAGTTTACTTGTTCCGGGTCTGAGTTCAAGTTCTGAATATCCTTGTTAATTTTCTATCTCGTTGATCTATAGAATCGTTAGCTCTTCTTGTTGCATTGATCCTTTTGCCATTATGTAATGTCATTCCTCGCCTCTTTTGATCTTTGTTGCTTTAAAGTCTACTTTATCAGAGGTGAGAATTGCATCTCCCGCTTTTTGTTTATTAGTTTATTTTTACTCTCTGTTCAATTGGTAAATCTTCCTCCTTCTCTCTGAGTCTTTGTGTATTGTTTCATGTAAGATGGGCCCGGATGCAGCATACCGATGGGTTTTGGCTTTTTATCCAATTAAAATATATGTAAGTTTAATACCAGCATTTGATGCTAGCTGGCTGTTTTGCCCATTAGTTGATGTGAATTTTTTATTGTGTTAAAGTTCTTTGCTTTTTGATATATTTTTGGAAAGGCTGATATTGGTTGTTCCTTTATATGTATAGTGCTTCTTTCAGAAGCTCTTGTAAAGCAGGCCTGGTGGTGGTGAACTCTCTAAGTACTTGTTTGTTCGCAAAAGATTTAATTTTTCCTTCGCACATAAAGCTTAGTTTGGCTGGATAGGAAATTCTGGGTTGAAAGTTCTTTTCTTTAAGGATGTTAAATATTGGTCCCCACTCTTTTCTGGCTTGTAGGGTTTCTGCTGAGAGATCTGCTGTAAGTCTGATAGGTTTCCCTTTATGGGTAACCTGAACTTTCTCTCTAGCTGCCCTTAGTATTTTCTCCTTCATTTCAACCCTAATAAATCTGGCAATTATGTGCCTTGGGGTTGGTCTTCTTGAAGAATATCTTTGTGGTGTTCTCTGTATTACCTGGAGTTGAATATTACCCTGCCTTGCCAGGTTGGGAAAATTTTCCTGAATGATATCCTGAAGAGTATTTTCCAACTTGGATTCATTCTCTTCATCACATTCAGGTACACCTATCAAACGTAAATTAGGTCTTTTCACATAGTCCCATATTTCCTGGAGACTTTGCTCATTCCTTTTCATCCTTTTTTCTGCATTCTTGTCTTCTCGTTTCATTTCACTGAGCTGGTCCTCGACTTCTGATATCCTTCCTTCTGCTTGATCAATTCGACTGTTTAAACTTGTGCATGCTTCGCGAAGTTCTCGTGTTGTGTTTTTCAGCTCCATCAATTCACTTATATTCTTCTCTAAATTGTCCATTCTCATTAACATTTCGTTAAACCTTTTTTCAAGGTTCTTAGTTTCTTTGCATTGGGTTAGAATAAGTTCTTTTAATTCACAGAAGTTTCTTATCACCCACGTTTGGAAACCTGCTTCTGTTATTGGAATACCGGTGTAATCTATTAAGCCTTGTTCCGTTACTGATGAGGAATTGCAATCCCCTGTAGAGGGAGAGGCATTCTGATTTTGAGTATTCTCTACCTTTTTACGCTGGTTTCTTCCCTTCATTATATATTTGTCCGTCTGTCGTCTTTATAATTACCGACTTTCTAACTGGGTCTCTGACGTCCAACTTGTTGATTCCCTGCGCCGAAATCTGAGCAATCCACTGAGCCGGCCAAAAGAGCGGTGTTAAGATTGATGGTGCTTTTCTGCCCGGGAATATCCGGACTCTGCACCAAGAACTGGCGTGCTAAGGCACCAGCAAAACCGCCACGCCGGCCACAAGAGTCGCCCTGGCGACCCGTGGAGCTCCTCCACTGGGAATCTCGTGGTCCGTGAGCAACTAATATTCGTCTGAAAGTGTGGCGTCCTCTCGTTCTTTGCGCTTTCACTGGGAGGTACGTGCCCGAGCTGCTAATCATCAGCCATCTTGGATCTCTCTAGTTTCTTTGCATTGAAATAGAACATGTTCTTTTAGCTCAGAGAAGTTTGTTATTACCCACCTTCTGAAGCCTGCTTTTGTCAATTCGTCAGACTCATTCTCCATCCAGCTTTGTTCCCTTGCTGGTGAGGAGTTGTGCTCCCTTGGAGGAGAAGAGGTGTTCTCATTTTTGGTGTTTTTATCTTTTTTGTCTGGTTTATTCCCATCTTCATGGATTTATCTACTTGTGGTCTTTAAAGTTGGTGACTTTTGAATGAGGTCTCTGAGTGGATGTCCTTTTTGTTAATGTTGAAGCTATTTCTTTCTGTTTTTTAGTTTTCCTTCTAACAGTCAGGCCCCTTTGCTGCAGTACGGCTGGAGGTCCACTCCAGACCCTGCTTGCCTGGGAATCACCTGCAGCGGCTGCACAACAGCCAGGGTTGCTGCCAGTTTCTCCTTCTGTTATCTTCATCCTAGAAGGGTACCCACCAGATGTCAGCCTGAGCTCTCCTTTATGAGGTGCTTCTTTGGCTACACAGGGGTTGGGGAGCTGCTTAAGGAGACAGTCTGTCCGTTATCAGAGCTCAGGTGCTATGCTGGGAGCTCTGTTGTTCCATTCAGAGCTGCTGGGCAGGTACAATTAAATCTGCTGCAACGTAACTCATAACTGCCTCTTTTCCCAGGTGCTCTGTCCTGGGAAGGTGGGGCTTTATTATAAGTTCCTGAGGTCCTGCTGCCTTTTGTCAGATATGCCCTGCCCAGCAAGGAGATTGTCTAGTCACGGTGTGCCAGCAGAGGCGTTGCTGAGCTTCCTCAGGCCCTGCCCAGCTGCTGTGGTTTTCTTCACAGAGGTATAATTAAAACTGCCTCAGTAATGGTGGGCTGCCTCAGTAATGGTGGACTGCCTCAGTAATGGCGGACTGCCTCAGTAATGATGAACTGCCTTGGTAATGGTGGACTGCCTCTGTAGTGGTGGTCTGCCTCAGTAATGGTGGACTGCCTCAGTGATGGCGGACTGCCTCAGTAATGGTGAACTGCCTTGGTAATGGTGGACTGCCTCCGTAGTGGTGGTCTGCCTCAGTAATGGTGGACTGCCTCAGTGATGGTGGACTGCCTCAGTAATGGCGGACTGCCTCAGTAATGATGAACTGCCTCGGTAATGGTGGACTGCCTCTGTAGTGGTGGTCTGCCTCAGTAATGGTGGACGCCCTTCCCCCACCAAGCTGGATTGTCCTGGGTCCAGCTGCGTTTGCTGCGAAATGTTTCAGATTGCTGGTCTTTGTGGCGGAGCGGGGCCCACCGAGCCAGATCACCTGGCTCCCTGCTTTTGGCCCCCTCTTTTGTTGTTGAGTGGGTGGCTCTGTCCCCCCAGGAATGCCATTCAACCAAATGGCGCCAGTTGAAATGGCCGCCCAGTTTTGTGTGAATTTTGTGAGGAAACCAGTGGTGCTGGCTGAAACAGCCATGCTGGAAACTTATAGAGCTTTTCGCTGGGGAATATTCCGGTCTGTGGGTGGTAAAAACTGCAGGAGTGATGCAGTTTCTGAACTGGCATGCTGGAGTGGATGGAAAAGCCCCCGATGGCCTCCGTTGGGTAGGGAGGGGGGTCCTTCAGAGATTGCACTTTCTGGGTGAGGCAGTGCCCCACCCTGCCTCGGCTCGCCCTTCCTGGGCTACACCCACTGTGCCACCAGTCCCATTAAGATGGTCCTGGTACCTCATTTGAAAATGCAGAGGTAACTCATCCTCTGCACAGATCTTGCTGGGAACTGTGCTCCTGAGTTGTTCCTATGCGGTCATCTTGCTGCGTTTCTTTCTTTTACCTGATTGCTCCTGCTAGCACTTCCAGTACTCTGTTGAATAGGAGTGGACAGTGAGACTCCTTGTCCTGTTCTGGTTCTGAGGTGAAATGCTTTCAACTTAAACCCGATCAGTATGATGTTGGCTGTGGGTTCATTACATATGACCTTTATTATTTTTAGCTATGTACCATCTATGCCTAATTTGGTAAGGAATTTTATCATGAAGAGATGCTGTATTTTGTCAAATACTTTTTAGACATCTATTGATATGATCATATGATTTTAATTTTAAAGTCTGTTTATGTGGTGAATCATATTTATTTATTTACATATGTTAAAACAATCTTGCATCCCTTGAATCAAACCCACTTGATTGTAGTGTATTATCTTTGTGATGTGCTGCTGGACCAGTGTGCCATTTTTTAGTTGAGGAATTTTGCATCTATGTTCATCAGGGATATTGGTCTGTAGTTTTCTATTTTTGTTGTGTCCTTGCCAGGTCCTGGTATCAGGTTGATGCTGGCTTTGTAGGATGTTAGGGATGATTCCTTTCTTTTCAAATTTTTGGAATGATTTCAGTAAAGTCACTATCACTTCCTTTTTGTATGTCTCATAGGAGTCACCTGTGAACCTGTTTGGTCCTGGGCTTTGTTTTGTTGAGAGTTTGTTTTTTTTTCTTAAATACTCATTCAATTTTACTCTTTGTTATTGGTCTGTTCAGGATTTCTGTTTCTTCCTGGTTCAATCCTAGAAGAATGTATGTTTTCAGGAATTTATCCATTTCTTCTCTATTTTCTTTTTTTTTCTTTTGAGACAGAGTCTTGCCGAGACCATCTCGGTTGCAGAGACCCCAACCCAGGCGGTGCTGAAGGAATTAAGAAACAGACACAGAGATAAAGAGCAAAGCGGTATGGGACAGACAGGGGGCCGCAGCATTCCCAGCAAGAGCCTCAAACAGAGTCTGATCCACACATTTAGTGACAGCAAGCAAGTGATAATTATCACTTAACTAAAAGTATTCTTCCAAGGGAACAAAGCATTCTTTACTGGTGGCAAGAAACAGGCTCTGGATGCTTAGCTACTGCAGCTGGAACATGTCATTAAGGCGTGTGTCACTCATGCTATTGTCTATGGTTCAGAAGCCCCCCAGAGCAGTCTTCCACGCAAGAGCGGGTTAGGTCTTTCTTTCCCTGGCTCCAGTAAACCAACACCTCTAGTAATGTCCACCACTGCCATCACGAGGATGTCACAGTGCTATAGATGTTCTGTTTATGTCCAGTTTCTTTAAGGCCTGTTTATACCAGGCTTAGGGCCTGCTCTCAAATGCTCCCAACAGAGTCTCACTCTGTCACGCAGGCTGGAGTGCAGTGGCGTGATCTCAGCTCACTGCAAAGTCTATCTTCTGGGTCTATTTTCTTGCATGCACTACTGTGACCTAATTTTTGCATTTTTAGTAGAGATGGGGTTTCACCATGTTGGCCAGCCTGGTCAGGAACTCCTGACCTCAAATGATCTGCCTGCCTCAGCCTCCCAAAGTGCTTGGGTTGTGGTGAAAGCCACTGTGTCCAGTCCATTTTCTCTACGTTTTCTAGATTGTGCACCAAAAATTTATTCTTCCTTCCCCACAACTCAGAGTGTTTTGCATTTTGCTTTCCTGTCTTTTAAAGGCGTCTTTTATGTAGATATTATATATATTATCTTTATTTATATATAATGTATTATATGTATATATATGATATAGTATGTATACATATGGCCCAACTTCTTCTAATTTCACATCTGTACTTCCAGCTCTTTGGGAAGCTTAAATCAAGTTCAAGGCCTCCACAAACGAACTCACTATCTCATGTGATAAGCTCACCAGCAGCCAGGCACCCAGGATGGAAGCTCTGTCACTTAGTTCTCACACTCAGTTGGTAACTTCAGATTCCAAAAGCCTCTTGCAGCTCTGAGACCCCATGCTCTTTCCCAGTCACTGGGGTATATATTTCCACAGTTCCCATTGCTCTGTCCTAATGCACCCCGACTCTTGGCTCTCTTTAAGACTGTCGGTTTCCATTTTTTATAACAAATGTATAAAGAACGTGTATAACAAATGCTCTTGCATTCACCCAAAAATCAGTGGGGTTAGTGTATATTGAAGTTTATAACAAACATTTGTAAAGTGATTGTGTAGCAGGAAAGGCCACAGGAAACGGATCTCCCAAACAGTGAATACAGGAGGAAAGAGTTTATTACAGCCAGGAGCTGAGGAAATGATTTATCCAAGTTCAGCTCTTCTAACAAAGGAAGGCTCTGCCTTTATATAGGCTTATACTTTAGATATTACACGTGGAAGTATCTTAGGTTTATAGCTTTAGAAATCACATATGAAAAAGGTCTCAGTTTACAGCTTCAGGAATCACATATGAAAAGGGTTTTGGTTTAGTTTCAGGAATCACATATGAAAGGGTTCCGGTTTACAGTTTTAGGACTCACATGTGAAAAGGTTTCTGGTTTGACCTTGTTTTAGGTAAAAAGTGTCTTCCGGAGAGTTTCCCCAAGACCAAGCCTGCCACCTACAGGAAGGTGAAACAGGAGGCGCCAGTCAGGCTTTTCTTCTATTGAAGTGCAGTGTGGTAGTCAAAGGGGAAGTTGGTCTCAGATGCCTGGGTCTCCCTCTTCACCTGCACCATCTTACACTCCCACCAAGGTATGAAAGTCCCACTGGCTCCACAGCCTTGCCTCTGAAGCTGTCAGGTCTTTTTTGCCCCTCATATCCAGAAATAATCATTGTTAACATTTTCTTGTCTTTCTCTCTCTCTTTTTATAGATCAGGTAATGCCAAATCGATTATTTCTTATCTTTTCTTTCTAATATATCATAATGTTCTTCTATATCAAGAAATACAGATGTGTTGGCCAATATCTCCTCAGCGTTTCCCCTGCTCCATCCCCTGGTCATCACCATTCTCCCACCATTCTACTCTCGGTTTCTATAAATCGACTTTTTAGAGTCCACATAAAATGAGATGATGTGATATTTGTCTTTCCCTGTCTGGCTTAACGTAATGTCCTCCAGGTTCATCTGTGTTGTCACAATTGACAGAATAACCCGTGACCTTCTCTGATGCATTTCCCCCAACTCTCCAAGTGCTATCTCTCAAACACTCCTTTCAATATTTTGTTCTCTGCTGAAAACGTCTATAGGGCAACCATCCTCGACCTTACTAGAGTGGCTCACAGGCCCTGCTGGGCACAAAGCATTGCCCCCTCCAGCCTACACTTTCCACACCAAACCCTCCACAAGGGAGTCCTGCAGACCCCTGCCAGACTGTGCCCTCCCAGCCTCTTTTCTAGTCCTCATTCTGAAACTCCTGCCTCGAGTCTCTTCCTCATTCTCATTCCTCATCCACAATCTAAGCACAGGTGCCATCACTCACAGGAAGCCCCCTTCCCTTAGACCTCCATCCTCCTAGGCTGGGGCAGGCTCCTTCTTGGTGGTGCCTGGCATGACAGCCACCCACCCCTGGGAATTGTTGCTGTCTGCAGCCTCCTCAGCACCCAGCACCATGAGGGCACTCAGCACGTGGTGCTTCTTCAAACAGGCTATGAACTGATGGCCACGACAGGCAATGAGCAACAGATTTGTGTGCAGTGTTTATTTCACATCATCATCACATTCTTTTAACTCTAGAATATTTTTTAATATGAGGCATCAGTAAGGAAAGAGACCCAAGCATCTAGGATCACCTCCCTCCAGACTTCCACACTGCATTTCAGTAGAAGGAAAGGCTGGACTACTGGCACCTCCTTAACCGCCTTCCTATAGATCAGATTGCAGGTGTAGTATGGGGGAATCTTTCTGGAAGGCATTGTCTTTACTTAAACAAGATCAAACCCCCATCCCATGCCTACATCATTGACCCTTTCACATGTAATTCCTTTCTCTTTTTTTTTTTTTTAGACAGAGTCTTGCTCTGTTGCCAGGCACCAGGCTGGAGTGCAATGATGTGATCTCGGCTCACTACAACCTCCGCCTCCTGGGTTCAAGCAATGCTCCTGCCTCAGCCTTCCGAGTAGCTGAGACTACAGGCACAAGCCACCATGCCCAGCTAATTTTTGTATTTTTACTAGAGACGGGGTTTCACCATGTTGGCCAGGATGGTCTTGATCTCTTGACCTCGTGATCCGCCCACCTCGGCCTCCCGAAGTGCTGGGATTACAGGTGTGAGCCACTGCACTGGACCTCACATTGCAATTTTTAAAACTGTAAACCCAAGACCCTTTCACATGTAATATCTAGAGTTATAAGCCTATATAAAGGCAGAGCTTCGCTTTGTTAGGCGAGCTTGGCTGTTAGACAACTATGTCTCCTTGCTCCCGGCTGAATAAATCACCTCTTCCTTCCTAGTTTGGTATCTGAGAGGTCTGTTTCTTGTGGCCGCTCCTGCTTCATCATGAGTAATCTTCCAGATATTTTTGGTTATTCTTGTTTATTTTTCCAAATGACTTTTAGTATCTTCAAAATTATTATCATGTATTTTGAATGGAACACAATTAACTATAGATTCATTTGAAACTAATCACCGTCTTCACCTTACTTGTTCTTCCCATACAAAAAAATAAGCTCTGTTCATATAATTTATTTTATCTCTCTTCTCAGTAAATTTTTCCTATTTTCACAAAGAACTTGCTCATCTCTTTAAAAATATTTTATTATGATAAAATATATCTAACATGAAAATTGCCATTTTAGCTGTATTTAATTGTAGAGTTTTGTGGCATTAAGTACATCACATCAGTGTGCAAACATCCGCATTCTTCAATTATAGAGTTTTTTTCCCCTGCTCAGACTGAAACTTTGTATCCATTAAACATTAACTACCCATTTCCCTATTTCCTAAGCCCTGGTAACCACCATTCTCCTCTAAGTCTCTGTGAATGTGGCTACTGAAGGTAGCTGGTATAAGTTGGATTACATGGTATTTGTCCTTTTCTTGTCTGATTTATTTTACCTCTGCATAATTTCCTCAAGGTTCATTCATATCATGGCATGTGTCATAATTTCCTTTCTCTTTAAGGTGGAAGAATATTTCCTTGTATGGGTATATCAGAGTTTCTTTTTCCATTTATCTATCAAAGGATATCCAAGTTGCTTCTACCTTTTGGCTATAGTGAATAACATTGTTCTGCATATTATGAACATTATTTTACAAAGTACCTTTCTCTTTAAAAATATTGCTGTCCATTTTCTTGCCTCTAGAAGCAAGATTTTGTTCTTCACACATTCCAATTACTTTCTGCTAGCTTCTAGGAAAACTATTGATGTCTGGATTTTTGCCAGGCATTCAGTCATGTTGCCAAACACCGGTATTGGTTTTCATAACATTTAACTTGATTCTTCTGAGCTTTCTAGACACACAAAGAAATCTTCTACAAATAAGAATAACCTTGTCTTTTTCTTCCCCATGTTTTTAGCTAACTCAGTAATACACCTCTTGGCATTTGCAGGACGTCATGTCTTATGTGTCTTTTTATTCCCAGGACTCAGCACGACACAAGGCATCTTAGAGTTGGTTACAAGGCACTTGCTGAGTAACAATTTGTGCTCCACATGGGGGCATGTGAAATGCTGCCAGGTGTCACTCATTCTATCCCCTTTACTGTATGCATATCTTACTAGCCAATAATTACGTAACATAATGCAGGGTTCAATGTCACTTTTCAAATACAGTTTTTCATTTATTTCTTAAATGACCATGTGCAATAATGGTTATAATTCTTCCCATTGGACACACGAGTTAACTGAGTGTCCTAGAGATGACTGCATCCCTTGCTCTCTCAGTGGGACTCCCTCCCCTAGTTTTCCCTTCACCAGTGAGACTTCATTCTCTCAGCTGCTGGGAGTGTGGCCACTGAGGGCTCACAGCTGAGTCCTTCTGTGGGCATTGATCTGAGTGGAAGGAATGTCCTTTGTCCAAGTTCATGCCCCTCCTGGAATTGCCTATTTTGAATAGGTCTATGTGGGGGTACGAAGTGTTGACTCTTTTGCCCATTACCACTCTGAGGCCATCCCCATTGCAGAGCTCTCTATAGGCCTGGCTGTGGCCTCTGCTGAGCTGCATCACGGCCTGACTTCTCCCTCTGCTCCGCCCCACATCCCTGCTTCCCCAGCACATGCCTCAGGGAGCCTCTTGCCCGTGAATCTCCCTCTGAGTCTGTTTCCAGTAACGCTAACCTAGAGCTGGTGGAATCAGGACCCACACCACAAATATCCTGCCTTTTTAACTGCAGTGAGTCTCAGGTCTGTGAACATTTGGAACATTTTTGTTTAGAGATTGGATATCTCCCTTCAACAGACGATCCAGATATTCTCACACCTGAGACCTGCTGAAGAAAACCAGTGCTTCATCTGGAAAGTCACTTGATCTCAAAAATATCTTACTCAGTTGGGTATCTTTTCCCCTTCTCATCCTTAGTGAAACACAAATCAAAGTGTCCATCTGTATTGGACTTACTGAAATATTTTCACGCACATAATTTTCTTTGATCCACCTGATGAAGAAGGTTGGGGAGGTACCAGAAACCCCTTGCACTCTTAAGTAAATAAGTAGGAGGTAGCTTGGGGATAAGGTGTCAAGCCATGTAATTTTCAGCTAAATTATGTTCTTGTCACACAGTAAGCTTCATTTGCCACCCTGGCTCTGGGACTGACACTTAGTGATGTGTCAGCTCCATCGTTCCTAGGAGCATCCTGGCTGCAGGTAGCTGGAGTCCTCAGAAACAGTGGCCTTAGTAGTAACCTGCCAAGTGATTGGCAGTCGTTGGCTGGACCTGAGCTGTATTTCCCCAGGGGTGAGGAAGGCTGGGAAGTTCATTCCCTGATACTTTTAGTCTTTGCACTCAGGGGCAGGCAGGAGGAAGGGAATTGACAACGGCTGGTCAGGTTTCCAGAACAAAGTCCCTTAATATGCGAGTTCATCGAGAGCTTGTAGAAACTCCATTGTTCTCTGAAGCTTATGCATGTGTTCATGTAGGAGTGTGCATGCACGCACACCATTTCCAGGATTTTCATCAGATTCCTAATGACATCAGTGGCTGCACATCGTTTCAATGTTTAAGTGTGGGTGCTGACATGTGGATGCAATGCCCGGGGCTTGTGCCGAAGTTAAATATATACCAACCTCTTCATGGTTGTTTCTTACTTTCCATGTAACTGAGCAGCAGGCTACCTCCTCCTTACATTCAGTGGGAGTAGAATACAGGAGAATGAAAGGGATGGAGCACTCTAAAGCCAGCTGGAGTCCCTCTGCTAATTGCAATCATTGTGTCCACAGGAATGGTGAACTCTTTGCTAGTAAATGCTCCTTAGGGAATGTGAACGAACACACATTCTCTTCTCCCCAGGAGCTCACAGTTTAGCTGGGAGAGGATCTACCATTCAGTGTCATGAAAAACAAGGAAAAATGTGTTGAATACCAATTGGCTGTTGCAGCTCAGAGAGCAGGGGGAAACCCCTTATGCTGAAAATCACCTCCTGATTCACTTGAAGTTAATGTGCTATTAAGCATATGCAGGCATATCAACCACATCAGCAGACATTCAGCCATAGCATTTGTTAGTTTTTAAAATGCAGACATAGGGAGGAGACAATGAAAACAACCTGGCTGAAAAACTACTGTGGTCGTGGAGAGGAAATGGAAGCAGATGCTCCCCACTCTCCCTGCCAGACCGCTCTCCTCCTGACTTCCTAGGTGCAGCACGTGGGGTGTTGGCCTCAGGGTTGTTTCAGCAGCTTCCCCTTTGTCATTTCCCCCTCACTGTTCATGGCAGCCACCCTTGGTCAGTGCAGCTCTGAGTGGGGAAGCTATTTCAGAGCCCCGGGCCAGAGACACCTGCCCTGAGGGCTGCACCCCCTGTTTTTGAAGGACCGCGTGGGTGGGGCCCTGTGTCTTAGGACTGCAGCCTCCTGCTTGAGGTACAGATATCTACTATTCCATGAATGAGGCTGACATGAAGGAGATGTCTTTTATTAATTGAAACATCCTCCTTGGAAAAAAACAGTCCACTGCATGCCAGTTCCATTTGTGTTTTAACTTCTCTATCCCTAATATTAAGTTTGACATGAGGACGTTTTAAAACTTCAAGCCCAGAGAATGGGTCGGTGGGTGTGAATTGCCAAAACCCTCCTAGGGCAAAACCACCCATCCTGGAGCATACCCTCCCGGGAAGGATGACAGCGTCTGTGCGATCTTGCCCGTCTCTGATCTGGTTGGCATTTCTCCCCATCAGTTCACACAAACACACACACACACACACACACACACACACACACACACTCTCTTTTGGACTTTATTTCCACGTAGGGGCCTAAAGTCTCTTGTGGAAAGAAGCAGACATCGATCGCTATGTATTTAGTGTCTAGGGGACTGGATGAGAGAAGCTGAGTCCCTGGAGTCTGCTCAACTCTGCAGGCACAGATGGAATCTACAGCCCGGCCAGCTCCACCGAGGCCTGGCCCCTGCCTGTGGACACAGCCAGCCCCTCCTCTTGGTCTGACCAGGAGCTCAGACCAAAGCAGCAGCCCAGCTTCTGGGGCAGCAGCCTGGGCACCCGTCTCTCCCTGACCCCCTCACCAGGGGCTGCTGTGGCTGAAGGCCTGGGTTTCCAGCCCCTGGCTGCTCTCTCCCTGTTCTGAGGCTCAGGTCTCCTAAAGCCACAGCAGGTCCTCAGATGGCCTTGCTGTGGCCGTATCAGCTCCCAGATGCTCCTCTAATCTGCACACCAGCAGAACGAGGAGGCTTCATGAAGGAACTGCAGAAACCCCGCCTGTGTGCACATCCCCACATAGCCAAGAACTCAGAGGGAGGCGATGCTACTGTTTTATTGCAGGAGGTTGGGGGGGGAGGTGTGAGCTGCACACAGGGGCTGTGAGAAGCAAGGAGGAAGGAGGGAGGGCAGCGCCCCCTGCTGAGCAACAAAGGCCTCCTGCTGCCTTCTCTGTCTCCTGGTGCAGGCCCATGGGGAGACCTTCCTCAGGGTGGGGGTCACCAGTCCAGGGGTGACAGCACTACAGGGGTGGGAGTAGGATGTGGTCGGTGTGGCTGGCCTGGCACAGACCCCTAGGCTTTCTGACACCTGGATTTCACCAGGGACATTGTGTTCTCCCAGGGAACTTCGTAGATCTGGAAAGAGCAGAACTCTTTCTGTGAAAGGGAAGAGAGAGGGACAATCAGTGTGGGTCACAGTTAAAGGGGAAGACACCTGGGCATGAGATGTCAGAAGCTGCGTGAGGATCAATGGAGGTGAGACACTGGGCCCCCACCCCACCCTGCTGAGTCCCCAAGCACCGAGCTAGAATAAATAGTGGCTGTTCCATTGCCCCACACCAGCCTGCAGGATTCCTGCCCCAGCACAGCCCTGGGAGGAGCAGCTTGTGCAAGGCCTCCAGAGCTCCAAGGGTGCAGGGAGGGGGAGGCGGCTCACTGCACCCAGCTCCTTCTACCTTCAGCACCCAGGCCAGCACCAACAGGGGCCAGAGAGAAGAACCCAGGGCAGCGGAACTCCCCCTCAAATAACTGGGACATGGGGAGGGGGCAACATGGGGACTGTGGCTCTCCCCTGAGAGGAGACCTCATGAGAACCAGCAGGTCCTTGGAGAGGCTGGTGTCGGGTGAGTGGGGCAGGGCTGAGGGTTTGGTGACTAACAGGCTTCTAGTTCCCTCTAATCTGCTCAGTGTGGCCATGGCTGCAGGCAGGTGCCTGAGGCTGGGATTAGACAGAGCCCCTTCTCCTTGCCCAGCACCCAGCCCTGCAGCTGCTTCCTTCAGGTCGGCAGGCAACACCCCAATGCAGGCTGACTTGATCTCCCAGTAACCATTCCTAAGGAAAAGGCTTTCTAGCAAGTCAAATTCACCACCGGCATCCCTCCCCACCTCATCTGCACACGCATAGGCAACTACATAAACTTACTTGAACCCTTCACCCACACGGATCTGTGTAGAAACTCCTATACTCCCCCGTCACATCCACACACACGCACACATGCTCCTATCCACCTCCCCACACAAGGGCACATGTGTGTACAGACATGTACCTTTCCACATGCACACCTACACCTATCCACACCCCTAGGTACACATCCATGGCTCCCACAAACACACTTGGATACACACATGCCCTCCAAATGTGTGTAGGGCAGAGGCTGACACACACACACCCCTCTGCAGTGCACGCTGTCCTGGGACCCATATCGGGAACGTACCTTCTGCAGTTCCGGCTGTTCACGGAACGGACAGGTGTCCAAATCGGGCAGGGACTTGGTACATGTGGTTCGGCCAATCTCTACGTCGAAAAAGTAGTTGGTCCCGGCCACGGTCTACACACACGAGAAAA
Organism: Aotus nancymaae; assembly: GCF_030222135.1. Lineage (NCBI taxonomy): Eukaryota > Metazoa > Chordata > Mammalia > Primates > Aotidae > Aotus > Aotus nancymaae. Next base: position 2,246,030 of record NW_026988412.1, on the reverse strand, counting down.
CAGGACACACGAACGGTGCTCTCCATCAGTGACAGGCACCCACAAGCACTTCACTGTGACTGAGACACTGGACTTGCCTGGGGCTAGGTGAGCTGCCCACACTGTCACCACAAGGCCCACAAGCCCCTGCTCCTGTCAGCTGTCGGGGTGCTGGGCCTCATGCCCTCTCTTAAACATTGTGTTCTCTGTGCCGGGTAAAGGATTCATTGAATTCTGCTACCTGTGGCTGAGGGGCGAGGGGACACTGAATGTTTTCTATTAAGGCTGTCATCTGATGACAAAATTTCAGCTAACTTCCTAAAATCTCACACGCTTCATAGAACCCAGATTCATCTATTACTTCATTTAATTGTAGGAAATGAGACGCTTCACACGCCCAGATATTTGGGGCCAATAAGAACTGCTTTCTGGATGCCTCCTTTTTAAGTGTGAACTTCCATCAACATTTCTAAAATCAGCAGCACACCTGCGTGTCTTACAATCGCAGAAAAGAATTGAGCCGTTTCCCTACACTGGGCCTCTCCCAGACCAACTTGTCAGAACCGTGGAGAAACCTGGGATGAGGGACCCTGAGGCCAGGGTGCTGGATCTTGCCCCTTGAAACCAGGAAAACTGCTGAGCTCCTTCGAGTCTCAGGTTACCCATGTATACAATAGGGTTCTGGGGCTGATGGTCTGCAATGCCCTGTGCTTCACTCCAAGTTACCGTTACACTTGAGAGGGAGGTGCAGGACTGCGGGGACCTCAGCAACAGAGAGTGCACCCCATGTGCAGGGAGAGGGCCCCAGCTGAGGGCTGCAGGAGGAGAAACGGGGCTGGTCTGGACTCCTCTGAATCTCCAGGAGAAGGTGGAGGAACTATAAAGCCTGCCTCACTGTTTGCTGCTCTGCCATGGGATGCAGGTCAAGCTGGGACCTGGGTCAGCCTAAGAGGCTGTGCTCAAGGGTGTGACTCGGGGAGGGAAGCAAGGCTCTGCAGGACAAAGAGCCAGGCTCCCACGTGGTCCCTGCGGAGAGGACTCAGGGAGGAGGACCGGCCTCATGGCCTGGATCTCATCCTGAGCAGCGCCAAGCCCACCCCGAGTCAGCACAGTCCCATCTACACCTGCTGAACCCTGGGGAATGCCACGGTCACGGCACAGACACAGCGGCTCCTGCAGGTTAAAGGAGGTGAAAGGGCAGGACCGTGGCTACAGTGCATGTCCTGGGACCGACCTTGGACATGAAGGCCATCAGCAGAGAGTCAGGGAAAGCCCAATGAGTCTGAGCATTAGATCATGAATGTGTCAGTGTTGATTTGCTGGGAATGCTATCGCGAGTGGAGTGAAAAACCAGGCTGGGACTCAGGACCCCTCGGGTGGTGGCAGCACGCACCTGCTCTCTGGCTCGCAGTACCCGCAGCGGGCGTCTGTAGTAGGCATCTTTGGTGGCCTCATTGTACTTGCTGACGGCGAAGTGAAGGGCACGCTGTACCCACTCATCATTGAGGTCTGCATCATAGATGCCACTCACAAAATTCTGATTCTCCTTCTGGGAGCTCAAAAGTATCGTATCCTCCTCCTCCGGACTCGGAAGTATCCTGTCCTCCTCCGCCGCCAGGGCCACAGGCAGAGCGGCCAGCAGGAGCAGTGGGATGCAGAGCGGCAGGGCCATCGGCTCCTCAGAGGCAGAGCACAGAGCTGGAGCTGCAGGAGAGGAGGCGGAGAGCCTGAGGCGGGATACCCAGAGGAGCAGCAGCCAGGCATTTATCCTGCTGGGGCATCCCAGCCCCACCCCTTCCATGCCCGCCCCTCACTCCTCCTCCTCTTTCTGTCCACCCCTCTCTTCCTCCATCTCTCCTTTCACTGCCCCACCCCCCAACAAGCTCCATCTCTGCCTAAGTTCCTCCTGTCCATATCCAGCCTCCGCCTCCATCTCCCCTCCTCCCCACTCCTGTCCTCACTGCAGCCTCCCCCGAGCAGTGCCCCTCTTCCCCAGTGCTCCCCACTTGGAGTGACCCTGATCTCCACAGAGGGAACATTGCTCCTTTGGCTGTGAAAGCAACGTGACATCCTGTTTACTCAGAAAAGGAAAAAAAAAAACAGGGTTTGGCCTCCTGGGGTCTTCAGATGTCAGGGGCATCCAGGAGCACTTAGACACAGCCTCGGAATCTCTGGAGCAGGGAGGTTATTTCAGAAAGTTCCAGAAGACTCTGCCCACACCCTACTGTGGATAATTTCTTTGTAAAATTTAAGGGAATTAACCTTTTGGGAAAAGGTCACTGGCTTGTGTTTTCATAACTCATTATTCAGTAAACAAACCTGTCACCAGCTACTCCCCGTGCCAGGAGTCCTAGGGCTTGAAGATTGAACCTGGATAATGAGCCATAGAGGTGACGTGCAGAGCTGCCACCAACAGAGATGTGACCCGGACCCATGAGCAATTTCACATTTCTAGTAGATGCTTTGCAAAGATAAGAATAAATGGGTGAAAGTCATGTTAAAATATGTATTTAACCTAATATAGCCGTAATATTATTTCAGCCCATTGGAACAATTATTGAGATACTTTATGGAGTTTTTTTTTTTTTTTGGTTTCGTAAGTCATTGAAATTCCCTGTGTATTTTTTACTCTTAGACCAGGAGTCATTTTGGACCGGCCCCAGTTCAAGTGTCCCGTGGCACATGTGGCTGGTGGCTGTGGAACTGCACAGTCCGTTCCTACACAGTGTGTGTAGGGATGGTAGGTTATGATTACCAATTATTATCAGGGAGTTAGAATCGCTCTGTTGGAGTGAAATAGAACAGGGGCTGCAGAGAGACCGTAGGACTCTGGTCAGCAGGGTGGTCTCTACCAGACTGGACGGGTTGAGAAGCCCCAGGCAGCGGGGGAATAGCCAGTGCAAAGCCCTGAGGTGGGGCTGGGTGGGCCTGCTCCAAGAGGAAGCTCCTGGAGGGGGTGTGAGCAGGGAAGGGAATGACCTGGAATCTCACCATAACTGTGAGTGGGGCCGAGTAGAAAGTGCAGGGAGACCTCCGTGGGGGTGTCAGGAGAGGGAGCAGCTGCCTCACGATGAATGTGGGAGCCCAAAAGCCTCTCTTGCTCCAGTCCTAGGGAAGACATGCTTTGGACTCCTTTCCTGGGTGCACTGCGTGGCAGACTCGCCCGATATTTAAAAATTGCCTTGAATGAGGTAGAATTTACATACAGTAAAGTGCCTAATTGTATGTGCGCAATCTGGAGGATTTCATAAATGCATACACCCGTGTTACCACTTTGTCCAGACCCGTTTCTGCCTTGCCCCAGATGGTGTCCTCCTTCCTCTGCAGCCCACCCTCGTGCCCACCCCGCCCTGGCAGCCCTCATCCGGCCCTGTAGACTGCTTTGTCGCCTGTCCTTAGCTTCCCAGGAATGAGTCCTGCAGTCCGAGCCCCGGTGTGTCTTTGCTCTTTGCTCAGCGTGGCTTTCCAGCAGCCCCCGAGTTGCTTCATTGCCAGGATTGTGAGTTCTCCTTCTCCCCAGACTGAGGACGTGGACAGCTGGGTGCCCTGTGGGCTGTCAGAGCCCCCAGCTCGGCAGGCTGCAGTCCTGGGCTGGAATGTGACTCCAGGAATGGAGAGTGAGGGGGCTCTGGGCAGTCAGCTGCTCCTCGTGTTGTCTCAACCAGACCCTGCGTGTCTGAAGGTGACCCTGTGGCAAATGCCCTTATGGTGAGGTGGCAGACTTGCCCAGAAACACTTGGAAACCCTTGGCCTCTGCAGGGCACCCAGAGGACTCTCCTGGGAGTTGGGGAGGTGAGGGTCAGCCAGCATCAGCCCCGACCCTCTGTGATCCTTGGGCCCGGCCATGGCTGGGCTGGATCGGCAGGAACTCAATAGTGGAAACAACATTACTGATGGGTTCATGTTCAGTGTTAGAATTGGGGACCTTGTTACCCGAGGCCCAGTGGTCTTCTCACCCCACTGTGAATCCAGCACCCCTAGAAAAGCTGTATACCCCACCAGACACAGCAGGTGTCCCAGGCATGGTGTTTATTGCTGGGAGAGGGAGGGAAGGTCTTCAAACAGGGTTACACATGATGCCTCCTAGTTAGACAGGAAAGTGTGGAGAGATCCCTAGACAGGGAAAGAGAGGGAAGTCCCTTACCAGGCAGGTATTGAGAGCAGAATGGTCATCTCCAAAGGTAGGAGTTAATTTTCTGCTGTGGCTCCCACCTTCCTTGGACACCTAGGAGTAAGGACTCAGGAAGATGTGCTGTTCAGAGGGTAAGCTGAGAGTCAGGCAACCTTCTTTTCTTTATCACTGGAAAGGAGATGGTGGTCACCCAAACAGCGAGAATGTGCTGGTGGGTGAAGTGAGAGGGAGGGGTCAGAGTGCTGTCCTGTGCCCCGTATGTGATGACACCACAGGTAGTCATCCTCTGTCTGGATGCTGGCATGCACGGCAGGGAGGGTCAGCTGTCCTGATGCAGCACCCTCTCTAATCTCAGTAGGAAACACACCAGTGTAGGCTGCTCTTAGGAGGAGGTACAGGTGTGGTGTCCAGTGTGGAGTGATAGGAAGTGGCAGGTTAGGGTAGGTGGCCAGCGGCTCCAGATGTTTGATGACCTTAGGTAAATGTGTCTGTCGTGTATCTGTAGAAAGAGGCTCCTTTGTAAAGCGTAGTGTCTGGGGGTTCAGACAAGCACAGATGGACAGACTTCAGCAGTGATGTGTCAACACGGTTGAAAATGATGGAGTAGGCAGGTGTGGTTGTGCACCTGTAATCCTAGCTAATTAGGAGGCTGAGGCAGGAAGATTCCTTGAATCCAAGAGTTCAATTCCAGCCTGTACAACACAGTAAAACCCCCATCTCAAAAAAAAGTTGACAGAACACTTTGTTCCCTGATTTCCATAGTCCACAGTTTTAAGGACACATTAGGAGAGGCCCAGATAGCAATCATGGACTGAGGACCAAGCCTGGGGCATCCAGCACCCATGTAACCTGGAGGAGTCCAGCTGCCCAGGAGGGGGCATGTTTCCCTTCTGCCAGGTGACAAGAGAAAGCCGTGTTCCTCCAGGCTGCCTGGGTGACTACTGATCCCATGATCTGAATTAGTAGGATGAGAAATTAGGTGAGTGGTAGAAGTTCTCTGTAATGAATGAGCAATCATAAGTGAACACTGAACAATACTATAATTAACGAATGACCAAGCACAGAAAGCATCACCTGAAGGGGCCAGTGGTGAGGACAAGTTGGCCAAGGGTTGAGATTCTGCACATTTGGATTTTGAGCAACTAACACTTTGGTCTGTGGTAGGAGCTGAGACTGAGCAGCCACAGAATTTGGTGGCTTCTCAAACGGGAGCCTCCTTTATGGAGTGCCTGGAAGTCTCTGGGGTCAAGCTCATCTCTTACACACTCCCTCCCTCCTTCTTTTCTCCCTCTCCTCTAACATTGCGGCTACGTGGATGCTTCTAAGCTGTGAGCCAATGTTGGGAACACATTTGGCTCTGCTAGGACATATGGATGCTTCTAAACTATGGGCCAGTGTTGGTAACACATTTGGCTCTCCTAGGACATGTGGATGCTTCTAAACTATGGGCCAGTGTTGGTAACACATTTGGCTCTGTCACATCATTAGGAAACTGTGATACTCATGAGGAATCCTGCTGGAAGCCCCTGCAAGAAAAAGCGAGAGAGGGCAGAGCCCAGTGTCTGAGGTCTCACTGTTTTGCACTCCATGGAGGGAAAGCAAAACCTTTGTCTCAGGGACCAGCTTATGAACAGCTTTCATGGCTTTGGAATGCAAGTTGACATTTATTTTTCAAAAAGAGCATTTGCCACGGCAAATTCAGTGACTGAAGAACCACATATGAATGGAGGGGACGCGGGAGGCCTCTGGGACCTCAGGCTGCCAGCTGGTGCAGTCAGGGCTCCATCTGATTTCTTGGGCTGCAGCCTGCTGAGGACTGGCCATGAGGAAAACTGATGACTCTGAGGAGGTGAGTCATCTCCTTGATATCTATGGATGGACACATTTTCTAATTCTGTTTGGGTCACTGCTGAGACTTCCCTGTCACTGTTTGTGTAGCCTTAAATTTCAATTCATTTAGCAAAGTGCAGTGACTGTCGAGAGTGGTTCCTGTTCCTGCTTGGAATCCTGTTCAACCCAGTCGCTGAGTGCTGGAGGTCATCGGGACAGGCCTGCCCCCTCCGTGACCCTGACTGCCCTCTCCTCCCTGTCACAGAGGAGCTGGATCCAGAGACAAGACTCACCTTGACCAAACCTCAGTTAAGCTCCTCCGAGCCTTCTCCCCTAGGCCTCAACTACTCCCAGCCCGGGACCTCCTGTCCCTGCCAGGGCCACGATGCCCTGTTTTAGGAAAGAATCCTGCTAAGTCAGTTTAGAAAGAATCCCTCACCCTTGGTATCTGATCACCCTCAACATCCGATCACGTTCTTCATTCTTCAACTTTGATGTCTAAGGCTTTGTCCTGCCTTTAGCAAGAATTCTGTCAGGTCAGTTTATCTAGAAACTTCTACCTTTGATGTCTCTGCTTTATCCATTAACCCTACCACCCCCATCCTTGGCTATAAACACTCGCTTCCCACTTCCCCTTGTCTCTGGAGTTGAGCTCACTCTCGTTCTTACTGTGAGAGTGTTGACACCTACTGCCATCATCCTGAATCATCTCAAGCAAGCTCAGGCTTCAAGCAGTAAAGCTGCTCATCCTCTTGCCCATGACATCATCACTGGACATCCTGCAGGCTCCAATCATTCATCATGTCCCATGTTAAGATCATTTTGGCCCACACCCCTGCCTCCCATCCTGTATCCCTCTGTTAGATAATAACCCCACTGTTATCCATGGTTCTGCCCAGAGATTGGCTGTGACCACCAGCAAGTTGTTAAATCTCCCACTGCTTTAGTCTCATCATTTTAAAATCAGGGATATAATGATTCCCAGTATCAGTGAGTTATTATGATGGTGGACTCTGTAATAAGATGCTGCATGATCTCATTGGCCTATGGCATTGACCGGTTAGTTATTTTGTTCACATCTGCCGTCATACTGGTAGTCACTCACCTAGGATGGGATTGTCTGGGCTGGCTCTGCTCCACGTCTATCATCCTTCTCCAGGGACCAATGGCCGACATTTTTCATATTCTCACATGGCAAGAGCAGTGCACAAGAAGGCAAGGTGAACTGCGCAAAAGTATCTGAAGCTTCTGGTGACTTCACACCTGCAACTCTCCCTTGGCTAAAGCAAGTCACATGGTCCAGCCCGAAGGAAAGTGATGGGGATGTGCACTCTGCCATAGAGGGTAGAAAACAGGGAGTTACTATTTTGAAGAATAATCTAATATGTCCCAGTAGTGTACCACACTGACTCATAGGGGCATCAGGATAATTTAATGAAATACTTCTGAAGTGCTTAGTACAGTGCCTGGCATATCTATGTTTCCAGCTATCAATCTCTCAATTAATCTAATCTGCCTAATTAATTTAGGTATGCAGGTGTGAAAGGAAAATACATCTCGGGATCCCTAAATCACTAAGCCAAAGGGAAAAGTCAAGCTGGAAACTGCATCGGGCAAACCTGCCTCTCATTCTGTTCCTAAATAAGATAGCTACAAAGATTGAAAAAACTGTCTACCTCCAGCACAGCTTGCCCACAAGGAAATTCCTTGTGCACAAAAGACAGACAGAACTCAGTCATCCCTCTGCTTACATGAGACAAATGCATATCTGATTGCTTCCTTTGCCCTATTGTTTCATTCAATATTATTCCTGTAAATTGCTTATTCAGTTAAAGGCTAATCAGAAACTCAAATGAATGCAACCGTTTGTCTTTTATCTACCTATGACCTGGATGCCCCCTCCCTACTTCCAGTTGTCCTTCCTTTCTGGACTGAACCAGTATATACTGATTGATGTCTCGTGACTCTCAAATGTGTGAAACAAGGTGTAACCCAGCCACCTTGTGTTACGTCTTTTAGACTGACTGACCATGCCATGTGTGGTGTGGTAACCTCTGTGACCTGCACATACACTCCAGATGAGTTCCTGGAACTAGAAAGTCTGAAGTAACTGGACAATCACAAAAAGGGGAAGAAGGATCAATGTTTGTGGCACCTAATTAACTTTGAGAGATTCTTCTATTGTTCCTATTCTTGCCTCAACTGATAAGGCAATTGGACTTTGTAACTGACCTCGGGCAACCTCCTGACTCCAGGTCCTATGACCCCCTCCCAGCTTGTAAAAACTGCCCTAAATTGTAACTTCTGTAACTTTCCTCTGCCTACCTCAAACTTATAAAACCAACTCCTATCCCACCACCCTGCACTGACTCTCTTTTAGGTGGGTTCTGGACTCAACCTGCCCATGGCTTCCAAGTGTCCTTAAATTGAAACTCTGATGTGTACTTTGCATCTAAACCGGTCCCTGCCTGTCCCTGGCCTCCTTGGGGCTTCCTGCAGGCCAAGTGGGCTCTGTCTTGGCCTTTGGGTGAGTGTTTCGACAGTTCTGCCTCTGGAAATTTCTGTGGAATTCTAAGTGCACCTGGTCCTGGACCTATTTAAGACTTTTTGGAAGGCTGATCCTCGAGGGGAAGCTTGATGGGTTTAACAGTTGTAGTGCTATGGAAAGAGGATGCAAGTCAGTGAGAAGGCAGATGGAGATCATGGAATATAGGCTGGATTTGGAAGGAAAGGGCTGAGCCCCACGTGCCCCTTTTGGTTCCATATGAAGTTTAAGTTGGATTTTCCTGTTCTGTGAAGAAGGTCATTGGTAGCTTGATGGGGATAGCACTGAATCTATAAATTACTTTGGGCAATATGGCCTTTTCATAATATTGATTCTTCCTAATCATAAGCATGGAATGATTTTCCATCTGTTTGTGTCCTCTCTTATTTCCTTGAGTAGTGGTTTGTAGTTCTCCTTAAAGAGGTCCTTTACATCCTTTATTAGTAGTATTCCTAGATATTTTATTCTCTTTGTAGAAATTGTGAATGGCATTTTGTTCTTGATTTGGCTCTCTTTAAGTCTGTTATTGGTGTATAGGAATGCTTGTGATTTCTGCACATTGATTTTGTATCCTGAGACTTTGCTGAAGTTGCTTATCAGTTTAAGCAGATTTTGGGCTGAGATGATGGGTTCTTCTAAATATACAATCATGTCATCTGCAAATAGAGACAATTTGACTTCTTCTTTTCCTAATTGAATACGCTTTATTTCTTTTCGTTGCCTGATTGCTCTGGCTAGAACTTCCAATACTATATTGAATAGGAGTGGTGAGAGAGGGCATCCTTGTCTAGTGCCAGTTTTCAAAGGGAATGTTTCCGGTTTTTTCCATTCAGTATGATACTGGCTATGGGTTTGTCATAAATAGATTTTATTATTTTTAGATATGTTCCATCAATACTTAGTTTACTGAAAATTTTTAGCATAAAGCGCTGTTGAATTTTGTCAAAGGCCTTCTCTGTGTCTATTGAGATAATCATGTGGTTTTTGTCTTTGGTTCTGTTTATGTGGTGGATTACGTTTATAGACTTGTGTATATTGAACCAGCCTTGCATCCATGGGATGAAGCCTACTTGATCGTGATGGATAAGCTTTTTGATGTGCTGTTGCAATCAGTTTGCCAGTATTTAATTGAAGATTTTTGCATCGATGTTCAACATGGATATTGGCCTGAAGTTTTCTTTTTTTGTTGAGTCTGCCGGGTTTTAGTATCAGGATGATGTTGGTCTCATAAAATGATTTGGGAAGGATTTCCACTTTTTGTATTGTTTGGAATAGTTTCAGAAGAACTGGTACCAGCTCATCTTTATACGTCTGGTAGAATTCAGCTGTGAACTCGTCTGGTCCTGGGCTTTTTTTGGTTGGTAGGCTATTAATTGCTGCCTCAACTTCAGCCCTTGTTATTGGTCTATTCAGGGTTTCAACTTCTTCCTGGTTTAGGCTTGGGAGGGTCCAAGTGTCCAGGAATGTATCAATTTCTTTCACGTTTACTGGTTTATGTGCATAGAGTTATTTGTAGTAATCTCTGATGGTAGTTTGTATTTCTGTGAAATCAGTGGTGATATCCCCTTTATTGCTTTTTATTGCATCTATTTGATTCTCCTCTCTTTTCTTTTTTTATTATTCTGGCTACCAGTCTGTCTATTTTGTTGTTCTTCTCAAAAAAATCAGCTTCTGGGTTTATTGATTTTTTGAAGGGTTTTCGTGTCTCTATCTCCTTTACTTCTGTTCTGATATTAGTTATTTCTTGCCTTCTACTAGCTATTGAGTTTTTTTGATCTTGCTCCTCTAGCTCTTTCAATTTTGACCATAGGATGTCGATTTTAGATTTTTCCTTGCTTCTCATATGGGCATTTATTGCTACAAATTTCCCTCTAGACACTGCTTTTAATGTGTCCCAGAGATTCTGGTATATTGTGTCTTCATTCTGGTTGCTTTTATTTCTGCCTTCATTTCATTGTTTATCCGGTCAACATTCAGGAGCCAGTTGTTCAGTTTCCATGTAGTTATGTGGTTCTGAGTTAGTTTCCTAATCCTGAGTTCTAATTTGACTGCACTGTGGTCTGAGAGACTGTTAGTTATGATTTCCGTTCTTTTGCATTTGCTGTGGAGTGATTTACTTCCAATTAAGTGGTCAATTTTAGAGTAGGTGTTATGTGGTGCTGAGAAGAATGTATATTCTGTGGATTTGGGGTGGAGAGTTCTGTAAATGTCTATTAAGTTTGCTTGGTCCAGATCTGCATTCAAGTCCTGGATTTCCTTGTTGATTTTCTGTCTCATTGATCTGTCTAATATTGACAGTGCAGTGTTAAAGTCTCCCACTATTTTTGTGTGGGAGTCTAAGTCTCTTTGTAGGTCATTAAGGACTTGCTTTATATGTCCTGGTGCTCCTGCGTTGGGTGCATATATATTTAGGATCGTTAGCTCTTCTTGATGCATTGATCCTTTTAGCATTATTTAATGCCCTTCTTTGTCTCTTTTCATCTTTCTTAGTTTAAAGTCCACTTTATCAGAGACTAGGATTGCAACCCCTGCTTTTTTTTTCTTTTTCTTTTTTTCTTTTCTTTTCTTTTTTTTTTGCTCTCCTTTTGCTTGGTAAATCTTCCTCCATCCCTTTATTTTGAGCCTATGTGTGTCCTTGAATGTGAGATGGGTTTCCTGAATACAGCACACTGACAGGTCTTGACTTTTTATCCAATTTGTCAGTCTATGTCTTTTGATTGGGGCATTTAGCCCATTTACATTTACAGTTCATATTGTTATGTGTGGATCTGATCCTGCCATTTTTGATGCTAGCTGGTTGTTTTGCCCATTAGTTGATGCAGTTTCTTCATTGTGTCAATGCTTTCTACCACTTGATATGTTTTTGGAGTGGCTGGTACTGGTTGCTCCTTTCCATATTTAGTGGTTCTTTCAGGAGCTCTTGTAAGGCAAGCCTGGTGGTGACAAACTCTCTCAGCATTTGCTTGTCCATAAAATATTTTATTACTCCTTCACTTATGAAGCTTAGTTTGGCTGGATATGAGATTCTAGATTGAAAGTTCTTTTCTTTAAGGTTGTTGAATATCGACCCCCGCTCTCTTCTGACTTGTAGGGTTTCTGCCAAAAGATCCACTGTGGGTTTGATGGGCTTCCCTTTGTGGGTTACCCGACCATTCTCTCTGGTTGCCCTTAGCATTTTTTCCCTTGATTTCAACCCTGGTGAATCTGACGATTATGGGCCTTGGGGCTGCTCTTCTTGAGGAATATCTTTGTGGTGTTCTCTGTATTTACTGGACTTGAATGTTGGCCTGCCTTGCTAGGTTGGGAAAGTTTTCCTGGATAATATCCTGCAGAGTGTTTTCCAGCTTGGAGTCATTCTCCCCATCACATTCTGGTACATCTATCAAACGTGGATTAGGTCTTTTCACATGATCCCATATTTACTGAAGCTTTGTTTATTTCTTTTTACTCTTTTTTCTCTAATCTTGCCTTCTCATTTTATTTCATTGAGTTGATCTTAAATCTCTGATATTCTTTCTTTGGCTTGGTAGATTCGGCTATTTAAACTTGTATATGCTTCATGACGTTTTCATGCTGTGTTTTTCAGCTCCATCAAGTCATTTATTTTAGTTGGCATTTTGTCTAACATTTTTTGCAGGTTCTTAGTTTCTTTTTTTTTTTTTATTTTTTTTTTTTGTGGAAATTGAGGCACAGAAAGGTTAAGTAACTTCTCCAAGATCACACAGCACTGGTAGAACTGAGATTTTTTTTTTTTTTTTTTTTTTTTTAAGGTGTCCTTGTTTTTTTTTTTCTTTTTTTAGAGAAAGAGAGAGAGAGAATAGGAAGGAGAAAAAAGGAAGAGAAAGAGAGAGAGAGAATGGGGAGGAGGGAGAAGGAAAAGAAAGAGGGAGAGAGAATGGGAGTATTGCTTTCTTGCCCAGGCTAGAATGCAATTTAGTAATGGGTATTGAAAACCTCTTTTATACTGATAATTATACTTAATGATGTAATCAGGAAGGAGTAAGGGAAGAAGATAACAAACAAACAGCCAACCAATATTTAATTTAAACCTATGAAATGCTATGCGATTACTGAGGAGTGATTTACTTCCAATTATATAGTCACCTTTGGAATAGGTGTGAGGTGGTAATGTATGTTTTGTGTATTTGAAGTGGAGAGTACTATAAATATTTATTAAGTTTACTTGTTCCGGGTCTGAGTTCAAGTTCTGAATATCCTTGTTAATTTTCTATCTCGTTGATCTATAGAATCGTTAGCTCTTCTTGTTGCATTGATCCTTTTGCCATTATGTAATGTCATTCCTCGCCTCTTTTGATCTTTGTTGCTTTAAAGTCTACTTTATCAGAGGTGAGAATTGCATCTCCCGCTTTTTGTTTATTAGTTTATTTTTACTCTCTGTTCAATTGGTAAATCTTCCTCCTTCTCTCTGAGTCTTTGTGTATTGTTTCATGTAAGATGGGCCCGGATGCAGCATACCGATGGGTTTTGGCTTTTTATCCAATTAAAATATATGTAAGTTTAATACCAGCATTTGATGCTAGCTGGCTGTTTTGCCCATTAGTTGATGTGAATTTTTTATTGTGTTAAAGTTCTTTGCTTTTTGATATATTTTTGGAAAGGCTGATATTGGTTGTTCCTTTATATGTATAGTGCTTCTTTCAGAAGCTCTTGTAAAGCAGGCCTGGTGGTGGTGAACTCTCTAAGTACTTGTTTGTTCGCAAAAGATTTAATTTTTCCTTCGCACATAAAGCTTAGTTTGGCTGGATAGGAAATTCTGGGTTGAAAGTTCTTTTCTTTAAGGATGTTAAATATTGGTCCCCACTCTTTTCTGGCTTGTAGGGTTTCTGCTGAGAGATCTGCTGTAAGTCTGATAGGTTTCCCTTTATGGGTAACCTGAACTTTCTCTCTAGCTGCCCTTAGTATTTTCTCCTTCATTTCAACCCTAATAAATCTGGCAATTATGTGCCTTGGGGTTGGTCTTCTTGAAGAATATCTTTGTGGTGTTCTCTGTATTACCTGGAGTTGAATATTACCCTGCCTTGCCAGGTTGGGAAAATTTTCCTGAATGATATCCTGAAGAGTATTTTCCAACTTGGATTCATTCTCTTCATCACATTCAGGTACACCTATCAAACGTAAATTAGGTCTTTTCACATAGTCCCATATTTCCTGGAGACTTTGCTCATTCCTTTTCATCCTTTTTTCTGCATTCTTGTCTTCTCGTTTCATTTCACTGAGCTGGTCCTCGACTTCTGATATCCTTCCTTCTGCTTGATCAATTCGACTGTTTAAACTTGTGCATGCTTCGCGAAGTTCTCGTGTTGTGTTTTTCAGCTCCATCAATTCACTTATATTCTTCTCTAAATTGTCCATTCTCATTAACATTTCGTTAAACCTTTTTTCAAGGTTCTTAGTTTCTTTGCATTGGGTTAGAATAAGTTCTTTTAATTCACAGAAGTTTCTTATCACCCACGTTTGGAAACCTGCTTCTGTTATTGGAATACCGGTGTAATCTATTAAGCCTTGTTCCGTTACTGATGAGGAATTGCAATCCCCTGTAGAGGGAGAGGCATTCTGATTTTGAGTATTCTCTACCTTTTTACGCTGGTTTCTTCCCTTCATTATATATTTGTCCGTCTGTCGTCTTTATAATTACCGACTTTCTAACTGGGTCTCTGACGTCCAACTTGTTGATTCCCTGCGCCGAAATCTGAGCAATCCACTGAGCCGGCCAAAAGAGCGGTGTTAAGATTGATGGTGCTTTTCTGCCCGGGAATATCCGGACTCTGCACCAAGAACTGGCGTGCTAAGGCACCAGCAAAACCGCCACGCCGGCCACAAGAGTCGCCCTGGCGACCCGTGGAGCTCCTCCACTGGGAATCTCGTGGTCCGTGAGCAACTAATATTCGTCTGAAAGTGTGGCGTCCTCTCGTTCTTTGCGCTTTCACTGGGAGGTACGTGCCCGAGCTGCTAATCATCAGCCATCTTGGATCTCTCTAGTTTCTTTGCATTGAAATAGAACATGTTCTTTTAGCTCAGAGAAGTTTGTTATTACCCACCTTCTGAAGCCTGCTTTTGTCAATTCGTCAGACTCATTCTCCATCCAGCTTTGTTCCCTTGCTGGTGAGGAGTTGTGCTCCCTTGGAGGAGAAGAGGTGTTCTCATTTTTGGTGTTTTTATCTTTTTTGTACTGGTTTATTCCCATCTTCATGGATTTATCTACTTGTGGTCTTTAAAGTTGGTGACTTTTGAATGAGGTCTCTGAGTGGATGTCCTTTTTGTTAATGTTGAAGCTATTTCTTTCTGTTTTTTAGTTTTCCTTCTAACAGTCAGGCCCCTTTGCTGCAGTACGGCTGGAGGTCCACTCCAGACCCTGCTTGCCTGGGAATCACCTGCAGCGGCTGCACAACAGCCAGGGTTGCTACCAGTTTCTCCTTCTGTTATCTTCATCCTAGAAGGGTACCCACCAGATGTCAGCCTGAGCTCTCCTTTATGAGGTGCTTCTTTGGCTACACAGGGGTTGGGGAGCTGCTTAAGGAGACAGTCTGTCCATTATCAGAGCTCAGGTGCTATGCTGGGAGCTCTGTTGTTCCATTCAGAGCTGCTGGGCAGGTACAATTAAATCTGCTGCAACGTAACTCATAACTGCCTCTTTTCCCAGGTGCTCTGTCCTGGGAAGGTGGGGCTTTATTATAAGTTCCTCAGGTCCTGCTGCCTTTTGTCAGATATGCCCTGCCCAGCAAGGAGATTGTCTAGTCACGGTGTGCCAGCAGAGGCGTTGCTGAGCTTCCTCAGGCCCTGCCCAGCTGCTGTGGTTTTCTTCACAGAGGTATAATTAAAACCGCCTCTGTAGTGGTGGACTGCCTCAGTAATGGTGGACTGCCTCAGTAATGGCGGACTGCCTCAGTAATGATGAACTGCCTTGGTAATGGTGGACTGCCTCTGTAGTGGTGGTCTGCCTCAGTAATGGTGGACTGCCTCAGTGATGGCGGACTGCCTCAGTAATGATGAACTGCCTTGGTAATGGTGGACTGCCTCTGTAGTGGTGGTCTGCCTCAGTAATGGTGGACTGCCTCAGTGATGGCGGACTGCCTCAGTAATGATGAACTGCCTTGGTAATGGTGGACTGCCTCCGTAGTGGTGGTCTGCCTCAGTAATGGTGGACTGCCTCAGTGATGGTGGACTGCCTCAGTGATGGCGGACTGCCTCAGTAATGATGAACTGCCTCGGTAATGGTGGACTGCCTCTGTAGTGGTGGTCTGCCTCAGTAATGGTGGACGCCCTTCCCCCACCAAGCTGGATTGTCCTGGGTCCAGCTGCGTTTGCTGCGAAATGTTTCAGATTGCTGGTCTTTGTGGCGGAGCGGGGCCCACCGAGCCAGATCACCTGGCTCCCTGCTTTTGGCCCCCTCTTTTGTTGTTGAGTGGGTGGCTCTGTCCCCCCAGGAATGCCATTCAACCAAATGGCGCCAGTTGAAATGGCCGCCCAGTTTTGTGTGAATTTTGTGAGGAAACCAGTGGTGCTGGCTGAAACAGCCATGCTGGAAACTTATAGAGCTTTTCGCTGGGGAATATTCTGGTCTGTGGGTGGTAAAAACTGCAGGAGTGATGCAGTTTCTGAACTGGCATGCTGGAGTGGATGGAAAAGCCCCCGATGGCCTCCGTTGGGTAGGGAGGGGGGTCCTTCAGAGATTGCACTTTCTGGGTGAGGCAGTGCCCCACCCTGCCTCGGCTCGCCCTTCCTGGGCTACACCCACTGTGCCACCAGTCCCATTAAGATGGTCCTGGTACCTCATTTGAAAATGCAGAGGTAACTCATCCTCTGCACAGATCTTGCTGGGAACTGTGCTCCTGAGTTGTTCCTATGCGGTCATCTTGCTGCGTTTCTTTCTTTTACCTGATTGCTCCTGCTAGCACTTCCAGTACTCTGTTGAATAGGAGTGGACAGTGAGACTCCTTGTCCTGTTCTGGTTCTGAGGTGAAATGCTTTCAACTTAAACCCGATCAGTATGATGTTGGCTGTGGGTTCATTACATATGACCTTTATTATTTTTAGCTATGTACCATCTATGCCTAATTTGGTAAGGAATTTTATCGTGAAGAGATGCTGTATTTTGTCAAATACTTTTTAGACATCTATTGATATGATCATATGATTTTAATTTTAAAGTCTGTTTATGTGGTGAATCATATTTATTTATTTACATATGTTAAAACAATCTTGCATCCCTTGAATCAAACCCACTTGATTGTAGTGTATTATCTTTGTGATGTGCTGCTGGACCAGTGTGCCATTTTTTAGTTGAGGAATTTTGCATCTATGTTCATCAGGGATATTGGTCTGTAGTTTTCTATTTTTGTTGTGTCCTTGCCAGGTCCTGGTATCAGGTTGATGCTGGCTTTGTAGGATGTTAGGGATGATTCCTTTCTTTTCAAATTTTTGGAATGATTTCAGTAAAGTCACTATCACTTCCTTTTTGTATGTCTCATAGGAGTCACCTGTGAACCTGTTTGGTCCTGGGCTTTGTTTTGTTGAGAGTTTGTTTTTTTTTCTTAAATACTCATTCAATTTTACTCTTTGTTATTGGTCTGTTCAGGATTTCTGTATCTTCCTGGTTCAATCCTAGAAGAATGTATGTTTTCAGGAATTTATCCATTTCTTCTCTATTTTCTTTTTTTTTCTTTTGAGACAGAGTCTTGCCGAGACCATCTCGGTTGCAGAGACCCCAACCCAGGCGGTGCTGAAGGAATTAAGAAACAGACACAGAGATAAAGAGCAAAGCGGTATGGGACAGACAGGGGGCCGCAGCATTCCCAGCAAGAGCCTCAAACAGAGTCTGATCCACACATTTAGTGACAGCAAGCAAGTGATAATTATCACTTAACTAAAAGTATTCTTCCAAGGGAACAAAGCATTCTTTACTGGTGGCAAGAAACAGGCTCTGGCTGCTTAGCTACTGCAGCTGGAACATGTCATTAAGGCGTGTGTCACTCATGCTATTGTCTATGGTTCAGAAGCCCCCCAGAGCAGTCTTCCACGCAAGAGCGGGTTAGGTCTTTCTTTCCCTGGCTCCAGTAAACCAACACCTCTAGTAATGTCCACCACTGCCATCACGAGGATGTCACAGTGCTATAGATGTTCTGTTTATGTCCAGTTTCTTTAAGGCCTGTTTATACCAGGCTTAGGGCCTGCTCTCAAATGCTCCCAACAGAGTCTCACTCTGTCACGCAGGCTGGAGTGCAGTGGCGTGATCTCAGCTCACTGCAAAGTCTATCTTCTGGGTCTATTTTCTTGCATGCACTACTGTGACCTAATTTTTGCATTTTTAGTAGAGATGGGGTTTCACCATGTTGGCCAGCCTGGTCAGGAACTCCTGACCTCAAATGATCTGCCTGCCTCAGCCTCCCAAAGTGCTTGGGTTGTGGTGAAAGCCACTGTGTCCAGTCCATTTTCTCTACGTTTTCTAGATTGTGCACCAAAAATTTATTCTTCCTTCCCCACAACTCAGAGTGTTTTGCATTTTGCTTTCCTGTCTTTTAAAGGCGTCTTTTATGTAGATATTATATATATTATCTTTATTTATATATAATGTATTATATGTATATATATGATATAGTATGTATACATATGGCCCAACTTCTTCTAATTTCACATCTGTACTTCCAGCTCTTTGGGAAGCTTAAATCAAGTTCAAGGCCTCCACAAACGAACTCACTATCTCATGTGATAAGCTCACCAGCAGCCAGGCACCCAGGATGGAAGCTCTGTCACTTAGTTCTCACACTCAGTTGGTAACTTCAGATTCCAAAAGCCTCTTGCAGCTCTGAGACCCCATGCTCTTTCCCAGTCACTGGGGTATATATTTCCACAGTTCCCATTGCTCTGTCCTAATGCACCCCGACTCTTGGCTCTCTTTAAGACTGTCGGTTTCCATTTTTTATAACAAATGTATAAAGAACGTGTATAACAAATGCTCTTGCATTCACCCAAAAATCAGTGGGGTTAGTGTATATTGAAGTTTATAACAAACATTTGTAAAGTGATTGTGTAGCAGGAAAGGCCACAGGAAACGGATCTCCCAAACAGTGAATACAGGAGGAAGGAGTTTATTACAGCCAGGAGCTGAGGAAATGATTTATCCAAATTCAGCTCTTCTAACAAAGGAAGGCTCTGCCTTTATATAGGCTTATACTTTAGATATTACACGTGGAAGTATCTTAGGTTTATAGCTTTAGAAATCACATATGAAAAAGGTCTCAGTTTACAGCTTCAGGAATCACATATGAAAAGGGTTTTGGTTTAGTTTCAGGAATCACATATGAAAGGGTTCCGGTTTACAGTTTTAGGACTCACATGTGAAAAGGTTTCTGGTTTGACCTTGTTTTAGGTAAAAAGTGTCTTCCGGAGAGTTTCCCCAAGACCAAGCCTGCCACCTACAGGAAGGTGAAACAGGAGGCGCCAGTCAGGCTTTTCTTCTATTGAAGTGCAGTGTGGTAGTCAAAGGGGAAGTTGGTCTCAGATGCCTGGGTCTCCCTCTTCACCTGCACCATCTTACACTCCCACCAAGGTATGAAAGTCCCACTGGCTCCACAGCCTTGCCTCTGAAGCTGTCAGGTCTTTTTTGCCCCTCATATCCAGAAATAATCATTGTTAACATTTTCTTGTCTTTCTCTCTCTCTTTTTATATATCAAGTAATGCCAAATCGATTATTTCTTATCTTTTCTTTCTAATATATCATAATGTTCTTCTATATCAAGAAATACAGATGTGTTGGCCAACATCTCCTCAGCGTTTCCCCTGCTCCATCCCCTGGTCATCACCATTCTCCCACCATTCTACTCTCGGTTTCTATAAATCGACTTTTTAGAGTCCACATAAAATGAGATGATGTGATATTTGTCTTTCCCTGTCTGGCTTAACGTAATGTCCTCCAGGTTCATCTGTGTTGTCACAATTGACAGAATAACCCGTGACCTTCTCTGATGCATTTCCCCCAACTCTCCAAGTGCTATCTCTCAAACACTCCTTTCAATATTTTGTTCTCTGCTGAAAACGTCTATAGGGCAACCATCCTCGACCTTACTAGAGTGGCTCACAGGCCCTGCTGGGCACAAAGCATTGCCCCCTCCAGCCTACACTTTCCACACCAAACCCTCCACAAGGGAGTCCTGCAGACCCTGCCAGACTGTGCCCTCCCAGCCTCTTTTCTAGTCCTCATTCTGAAACTCCTGCCTCGAGTCTCTTCCTCATTCTCATTCCTCATCCACAATCTAAGCACAGGTGCCATCACTCACAGGAAGCCCCCTTCCCTTAGACCTCCATCCTCCTAGGCTGGGGTGGGCTCCTTCTTGGTGGTGCCTGGCATGACAGCCACCCGCCCCTGGGAATTGTTGCTGTCTGCAGCCTCCTCAGCACCCAGCACCATGAGGGCACTCGGCACGTGGTGCTTCTTGAAATAGGCTATGAACTGATGGCCACGACAGGTGATGAGCAACAGATTTGTGTGCAGTGTTTATTTCACATCATCATCACATTCTTTTAACTCTAGAATATTTTTTAATATGAGGCATCAGTAAGGAAAGAGACCCAAGCATCTAGGATCACCTCCCTCCAGACTTCCACACTGCATTTCAGTAGAAGGAAAGGCTGGACTACTGGCACCTCCTTAACCGCCTTCCTATAGATCAGATTGCGGGTGTAGTACGGGGGAATCTTTCTGGAAGGCATTGTCTTTACTTAAACAAGATCAAACCCCCATCCCATGCCTACATCATTGACCCTTTCACATGTAATTCCTTTTTCTTTTTTTTTTTTTTAGACAGAGTCTTGCTCTGTTGCCAGGCACCAGGCTGGAGTGCAATGATGTGATCTCGGCTCACTACAACCTCCGCCTCCTGGGTTCAAGCAATGCTCCTGCCTCAGCCTTCCGAGTAGCTGAGACTACAGGCACAAGCCACCATGCCCAGCTAATTTTTGTATTTTTACTAGAGACGAGGTTTCACCATGTTGGCCAGGATGGTCTTGATCTCTTGACCTCGTGATCCACCCACCTCGGCCTCCCGAAGTGCTGGGATTACAGGTGTGAGCCACTGCACTGGACCTCACATTGTAATTTTTAAAACTGTAAACCCAAGACCCTTTCACATGTAATATCTAGAGTTATAAGCCTATATAAAGGCAGAGCTTCGCTTTGTTAGGCGAGCTTGGCTGTTAGACAACTATGTCTCCTTGCTCCCGGCTGAATAAATCACCTCTTCCTTCCTAGTTTGGTATCTGAGAGGTCTGTTTCTTGTGGCCGCTCCTGCTTCATCATGAGTAATTTTCCAGATATTTTTGGTTATTCTTGTTTATTTTTCCAAATGACTTTTAGTATCTTCAAAATTATTATCATGTATTTTGAATGGAACACAATTAACTATAGATTCATTTGAAACTAATCACCGTCTTCACCTTACTTGTTCTTCCCATACAAAAAAATAAGCTCTGTTCATATAATTTATTTTATCTCTCTTCTCAGTAAATTTTTCCTATTTTCACAAAGAACTTGCTCATCTCTTTAAAAATATTTTATTATGATAAAATATATCTAACATGAAAATTGCCATTTTAGCTGTATTTAATTGTAGAGTTTTGTGGCGTTAAGTACATCACATCAGTGTGCAAACATCCGCATTCTTCAATTATAGAGTTTTTTTCCCCTGCTCAAACTGAAACTTTGTATCCATTAAACATTAACTACCCATTTCCCTATTTCCTAAGCCCTGGTAACCACCATTCTACTCTAAGTCTCTGTGAATGTGGCTACCGAAGGTAGCTTGTATAAGTTGGATTACATGGTATTTGTCCTTTTCTTGTCTGATTTATTTTACTTCTGCATAATTTCCTCAAGGTTCATTCATATCATGGCATGTGTCATAATTTCCTTTCTTTTTAAGGTGGAAGAATATTTCCTTGTATGGGTATATCAGAGTTTCTTTTTCCATTTATCTATCAAAGGATATCCAAGTTGCTTCTACCTTTTGGCTATAGTGAATAACATTGTTCTGCATATTATGAACATTATTTTACAAAGTACCTTTCTCTTTAAAAATATTGCTGTCCATTTTCTTGCCTCTAGAAGCAAGATTTTGTTCTTCACACATTCCAATTACTTTCTGCTAGCTTCTAGGAAATCTATTGATGTCTGGATTTTTGCCAGGCATTCAGTCATGTTGCCAAACACCGGTATTGATTTTCATAACATTTAACTTGATTCTTCTGAGCTTTCTAGACACACAAAGAAATCTTCTACAAATAAGAATAACCTTGTCTTTTTCTTCCCCATGTTTTTAGCTAACTCAGTAATACACCTCTTGGCATTTGCAGGACGTCATGTCTTATGTGTCTTTTTATTCCCAGGACTCAGCACGACACAAGGCATCTAAGAGTTGGTTACAAGGCACTTGCTGAGTAACAATTTGTGCTCCACATGGGGGCATGTGAAATGCTGCCAGGTGTCACTCATTCTATCCCCTTTACTGTATACATATCTTACTAGCCAATAATTACATAACATAATGCCGGGTTCAATGTCACTTTTCAAATACAGTTTTTCATTTATTTCTTAAATGACCATGTGCAATAATGGTTATAATTCTTCCCATTGGACACACGAGTTAACTGAGTGTCCTAGAGATTACTGCATCCCTTGCTCTCTCAGTGGGACTCCCTCCCCTAGTTTTCCCTTCACCAATGAGACTTCATTCTCTCAGCTGCTGGGAGTGTGGCCACTGAGGGCTCACAGCTGAGTCCTTCTGTGGGCATTGATCTGAGTGGAAGGAATGTCCTTTGTCCAAGTTCATGCCCCTCCTGGAATTGCCTATTTTGAATAGGTCTATGTGGGGGTACGAAGTGTTGACTCTTTTGCCCACTACCACTCTGAGGCCATCCCATTGCAGAGCTCTCCATGGGCCTGGCTGTGGCCTCTGCTGAGCTGCATCACGGCCTGACTTCTCCCTCTGCCCCGCCCCACATCGCTGCTTCCCCAGCACATGCCTCAGGGAGCCTCTTGCCCATGAATCTCCCTCTGAGTCTGTTTCCAGTAACGCTAACCTAGAACTGGTGGAATCAGGACCCACACAGCAAATATCCTGCCTTTTTAACTGCAGTGAGTCTCAGGTCTGTGAACATTTGGAACATTTTTGTTTAGAGATTGGATATCTCCCTTCAACAGACGATCCAGATGTTCTCACACCTGAGACCTGCTGACGAAAACCAGTGCTTCATCTGGAAAGTCACTTGATCTCAAAAATACCTTACTCAGTTGGGTATCTTTTCCCCTTCTCATCCTTAGTGAAACACAAATCAAAGTGTCCATCTGTATTGGACTTACTGAAATATTTTCACTCACATAATTTTCTTTGATCCACCTGATGAAGAAGGTTGGGGAGGTACCAGAAACCCCTTGCACTCTTAAGTAAATAAGTAGGAGGTAGCTTGGGGATAAGGTGTCAAGCCATGTAATTTTCAGCTAAATTGTGTTCTTGTCACACAGTAAGCTTCATTTGCCACCCTGGCTCTGGGACTGACACTTAGTGATGTGTCAGCTCCATCGTTCCTAGGAGCATCCTGGCTGCAGGTAGCTGGAGTCCTCAGAAACAGTGGCCTTAGTAGTAACCTGCCAAGTGATTGGCAGTCGTTGGCTGGACCTGAGCTGTATTTCCCCAGGGGTGAGGAAGGCTGGGAAGTTCATTCCCTGATACTTTTAGTCTTTGCACTCAGGGGCAGGCAGGAGGAAGGGAATTGACAACGGCTGGTCAGGTTTCCAGAACAAAGTCCCTTAATATGCGAGTTCATCGAGAGCTTGTAGAAGCTCCATTGTTCTCTGAAGCTTATGAATGTGTTCATGTAGGAGTGTGCATGCACGCACACCATTTCCAGGATTTTCATCAGATTCCTAATGACATCAGTGGCTGCACATCGTTTCAATGTTTAAGTGTGGGTGCTGACATTTGGATGCAATGCCCGGGGCTTGTGCCGAAGTTAAATATATACCAACCTCTTCATGGTGGTTTCTTACTTTCCATGTAACTGAGCAGCAGGCTACCTCCTCCTTACATTCAGTGGGAGTAGAATACAGGAGAATGAAAGAGATGGAGCACTCTAAAGCCAGCTGGAGTCCCTCTGCTAATTGCAATCATTGTGTCCACAGGAATGGTGAACCCTTTGCTAGTAAATGCTCCTTAGGGAATGTGAACGAACACACCTTCTCTTCTCCCCAGGAGCTCACAGTTTAGCTGGGAGAGGATCTACCATTCAGTGTCATGAAAAACAAGGAAAAATGTGTTGAATACCAATTGGCTGTTGCAGCTCAGAGAGCAGGGGGAAACCCCTTATGCTGAAAATCACCTCCTGATTCACTTGAAGTTAATGTGCTATTAAGCATATGCAGGCATATCAACCACATCAGCAGACATTCAGACATAGCATTTGTTAGTTTTTAAAATGCAGACATAGGGAGGAGACAATGAAAAACAACCTGGCTGAAAAACTACTGTGGTCGTGGAGAGGAAATGGAAGCAGATGCTCCCCACTCTCCCTGCCAGACCGCTCTCCTCCTGACTTCCTAGGTGCAGCACGTGGGGTGTTGGCCTCAGGGCTGTTTCAGCAGCTTCCCCTTTGTCATTTCCCCCTCACTGTTCATGGCAGCCACCCTTGGTCAGTGCAGCTCTGAGTGGGGAAGGTATTTCAGAGCCCCGGGCCAGAGGCACCTGCCCTGAGGGCTGCACCCCCTCTTTTTGAAGGACCACGTGGGTGGGGCCCTGTGTCTTAGGACTGCAGCCTCCTGCTTGAGGTACAGATATCTACTATTCCATGAATGAGGCTGACATGAAGGAGATGTCTTTTATTAATTGAAACATCCTCCTTGGAAAAAAACAGTCCACTGCATGCCAGTTCCATTTGTGTTTTAACTTCTCTATCCCTAATATTAAGTTTGACATGAGGACGTTTTAAAACTTCAAGCCCAGAGAATGGGTCGGTGGGTGTGAATTGCCAAAACCCTCCTAGGGCAAAACCACCCATCCTGGAGCATACCCTCCCGGGAAGGATGACAGCGTCTGTGCGATCTTGCCCATCTCTGATCTGGTTGGCATTTCTCCCCATCAGTTCACACAAACACACACACACACACACACACACACACACACACACACACACACACTCTCTTTTGGACTTTATTTCCACGTAGGGGCCTAAAGTCTCTTGTGGAAAGAAGCAGACATCGATCGCTATGTATTTAGTGTCTAGGGGACTGGATGAGAGAAGCTGAGTCCCTGGAGTCTGCTCAACTCTGCAGGCACAGATGGAATCTACAGCCCGGCCAGCTCCACCGAGGCCTGGCCCCTGCCTGTGGACACAGCCAGCCCCTCCTCTTGGTCTGACCAGGAGCTCAGACCAAAGCAGCAGCCCAGCTTCTGGGGCAGCAGCCTGGGCGCCCGTCTCTCCCTGACCTCCTCACCAGGGGCTGCTGAGGCTGAAGGCCTGGGTTTCCAGCCCCTGGCTGCTCTCTCCCTGTTCTGAGGCTCAGGTCTCCTAAAGCCACAGCAGGTCCTCAGATGGCCTTGCTGTGGCCGTATCAGCTCCCAGATGCTCCTCTAATCTGCACACCAGCAGAACGAGGAGGCTTCATGAAGGAACTGCAGAAACCCCGCCTGTGTGCACATCCCCAGATAGCCAAGAACTCAGAGGGAGGCGATGCTACTGTTTTATTGCAGGAGGTTGGGGGGGGAGGTGTGAGCTGCACACAGGGGCTGTGAGAAGCAAGGAGGAAGGAGGGAGGGCAGCGCCCCCTGCTGAGCAACAAAGGCCTCCTGCTGCCTTCTCTGTCTGTCTCCTGGTGCAGGCCCATGGGGAGACCTTCCTCAGGGTGGGGGTCACCAGTCCAGGGGTGACAGCACTACAGGGGTAGGAGTAGGATGTGGTCGGTGTGGCTGGCCTGGCACAGACCCCTAGGCTTTCTGACACCTGGATTTCACCAGGGACATTGTGTTCTCCCAGGGAACTTCGTAGATCTGGAAAGAGCAGAACTCTTTCTGTGAAAGGGAAGAGAGAGGGACAATCAGTGTGGGTCACAGTTAAAGGGGAAGACACCTGGGCATGAGATGTCAGAAGCTGCGTGAGGATCAATGGAGGTGAGACACTGGGCCCCCACCCCACCCTGCTGAGTCCTCGAGCACCGAGCTAGAATAAATAGTGACTGTTCCATTGCCCCACACCAGCCTGCAGGATTCCTGTCCCAGCACAGCCCTGGGAGGAGCAGCTTGTGCAAGGCCTCCAGAGCTCCAAGGGTGCAGGGAGGGGGAGGCGGCTCACTGCACCCAGCTCCTTCTACCTTCAGCACCCAGGCCAGCACCAACAGGGGCCAGAGAGAAGAACCCAGGGCAGCGGAACTCCCCCTCAAATAACTGGGACATGGGGAGGGGGCAACATGGGGACTGTGGCTCTCCCCTGAGAGGAGACCTCATGAGAACCAGCAGGTCCTTGGAGAGGCTGGTGTCGGGTGAGTGGGGCAGGGCTGAGGGTTTGGTGACTAACAGGCTTCTAGTTCCCTCTAATCTGCTCAGTGTGGCCATGGCTGCAGGCAGGTGCCTGAGGCTGGGATTAGACAGAGCCCCTTCTCCTTGCCCAGCACCCAGCCCTGCAGCTGCTTCCTTCAGGTCGGCAGGCAACACCCCAATGCAGGCTGACTTGATCTCCCAGTAACCATTCCTAAGGAAAAGGCTTTCTAGCAAGTCAAATTCACCACCGGCATCCCTCCCCACCTCATCTGCACACGCATAGGCAACTACATAAACTTACTTGAACCCTTCACCCACACGGATCTGTGTAGAAACTCCTATACTCCCCCGTCACATCCACACACACGCACACATGCTCCTATCCACCTCCCCACACAAGGGCACATGTGTGTACAGACATGTACCTTTCCACATGCACACCTACACCTATCCACACCCCTAGGTACACATCCATGGCTCCCACAAACACACTTGGATACACACATGCCCTCCAAATGTGTGTAGGGCAGAGGCTGACACACACACACCCCTCTGCAGTGCACGCTGTCCTGGGACCCATATCGGGAACGTACCTTCTGCAGTTCCGGCTGTTCACGGAACGGACAGGTGTCCAAATCGGGCAGGGACTTGGTACATGTGGTTCGGCCAATCTCTACGTCGAAAAAGTAGTTGGTCCCGGCCACGGTCTACACACACGAGAAAACAGGACACACGAACGGTGCTCTCCATCAGTGACAGGCACCCACAAGCACTTCACTGTGACTGAGACACTGGACTTGCCTGGGGCTAGGTGAGCTGCCCACACTGTCACCACAAGGCCCACAAGCCCCTGCTCCTGTCAGCTGTCGGGGTGCTGGGCCTCATGCCCTCTCTTAAACATTGTGTTCTCTGTGCCGGGTAAAGGATTCATTGAATTCTGCTACCTGTGGCTGAGGGGCGAGGGGACACTGAATGTTTTCTATTAAGGCTGTCATCTGATGACAAAATTTCAGCTAACTTCCTAAAATCTCACACGCTTCATAGAACCCAGATTCATCTATTACTTCATTTAATTGTAGGAAATGAGACGCTTCACACGCCCAGATATTTGGGGCCAATAAGAACTGCTTTCTGGATGCCTCCTTTTTAAGTGTGAACTTCCATCAACATTTCTAAAATCAGCAGCACACCTGCGTGTCTTACAATCGCAGAAAAGAATTGAGCCGTTTCCCTACACTGGGCCTCTCCCAGACCAACTTGTCAGAACCGTGGAGAAACCTGGGATGAGGGACCCTGAGGCCAGGGTGCTGGATCTTGCCCCTTGAAACCAGGAAAACTGCTGAGCTCCTTCGAGTCTCAGGTTACCCATGTATACAATAGGGTTCTGGGGCTGATGGTCTGCAATGCCCTGTGCTTCACTCCAAGTTACCGTTACGCTTGAGAGGGAGGTGCAGGACTGCGGGGACCTCAGCAACAGAGAGTGCACCCCATGTGCAGGGAGAGGGCCCCAGCTGAGGGCTGCAGGAGGAGAAACGGGGCTGGTCTGGACTCCTCTGAATCTCCAGGAGAAGGTGGAGGAACTATAAAGGCTGCCTCACTGTTTGCTGCTCTGCCATGGGATGCAGGTCAAGCTGGGACCTGGGTCAGCCTAAGAGGCTGTGCTCAAGGGTGTGACTCGGGGAGGGAAGCAGGGCTCTGCAGGACAAAGAGCTAGGCACCCACGTGGTCCCTGCGGAGAGGACTCAGGGAGGAGGACCGGCCTCATGGCCTGGATCTCATCCTGAGCAGCGCCAAGCCCACCCCGAGTCAGCACAGTCCCATCTACACCTGCTGAACCCTGGGGAATGCCACGGTCACGGCACAGACACAGCGGCTCCTGCAGGTTAAAGGAGGTGGAAGGGGCAGGACCGTGGCTACAGTGCATGTCCTGGGACCGACCTTGGACATGAAGGCCATCAGCAGAGAGTCAGGGAAAGCCAAATGAGTCTGAGCATTAGATCATGAATGTGTCAGTGTTGATTTGCTGGGAATGCTATCGCGAGTGGAGTGAAAAACCAGGCTGGGACTCAGGACCCCTCGGGTGGTGGCAGCACGCACCTGCTCTCTGGCTCGCAGTACCCGCAGCGGGCGTCTGTAGTAGGCATCTTTGGTGGCCTCATTGTACTTGCTGACGGCGAAGTGAAGGGCACGCTGTACCCACTCATCATTGAGGTCTGCATCATAGATGCCACTCACAAAATTCTGATTCTCCTTCTGGGAGCTCAAAAGTATCGTATCCTCCTCCTCCGGACTCGGAAGTATCCTGTCCTCCTCCGCCGCCAGGGCCACAGGCAGAGCGGCCAGCAGGAGCAGTGGGATGCAGAGCGGCAGGGCCATGGGCTCCTCAGAGGCAGAGCACAGAGCTGAAGCTGCAGGAGAGGACGCGGAGAGCCTGAGGCGGGATACCCAGAGGAGCAGCAGCCAGGCATTTATCCTGCTGGGGCATCCCAGCCCCACCCCTTCCATGCCCGCCCCTCACTCCTCCTCCTCTTTCTGTCCACCCCTCTCTTCCTCCATCTCTCCTTTCACTGCCCCACCCCCCAACAAGCTCCATCTCTGCCTAAGTTCCTCCTGTCCATATCCAGCCTCCGCCTCCATCTCCCCTCCTCCCCACTCCTGTCCTCACTGCAGCCTCCCCCGAGCAGTGCCCCTCTTCCCCAGTGCTCCCCACTTGGAGTGACCCTGATCTCCACAGAGGGAACATTGCTCCTTTGGCTGTGAAAGCAACGTGACATCCTGTTTACTCAGAAAAGGAAAAAAAAAAACAGGGTTTGGCCTCCTGGGGTCTTCAGATGTCAGGGGCATCCAGGAGCACTTAGACACAGCCTCGGAATCTCTGGAGCAGGGAGGTTATTTCAGAAAGTTCCAGAAGACTCTGCCCACACCCTACTGTGGATAATTTCTTTGTAAAATTTAAGGGCATTAACCTTTTGGGAAAAGGTCACTGGCTTGTGTTTTCATAACTCATTATTCAGTAAACAAACCTGTCACCAGCTACTCCCCGTGCCAGGAGTCCTAGGGCTTGAAGATTGAACCTGGATAATGAGCCATAGAGGTGACGTGCAGAGCTGCCACCAACAGAGATGTGACCCGGACCCATGAGCAATTTCACATTTCTAGTAGATGCTTTGCAAAGATAAGAATAAATGGGTGAAAGTCATGTTAAAATATGTATTTAACCTAATATAGCCGTAATATTATTTCAGTCCATTGGAACAATTATTGAGATACTTTATGGAGTTTTTTTTTTTTTTTTGGTTTCGTAAGTCATTGAAATTCCCTGTGTATTTTTTACTCTTAGACCAGGAGTCATTTTGGACCGGCCCCAGTTCAAGTGTCCCGTGGCACATGTGGCTGGTGGCTGTGGAACTGCACAGTCCGTTCCTACACAGTGTGTGTAGGGATGGTAGGTTATGATTACCAATTATTATCAGGGAGTTAGAATCGCTCTGTTGGAGTGAAATAGAACAGGGGCTGCAGAGAGACCGTAGGACTCTGGTCAGCAGGGTGGTCTCTACCAGACTGGACGGGTTGAGAAGCCCCAGGCAGCGGGGGAATAGCCAGTGCAAAGCCCTGAGGTGGGGCTGGGTGGGCCTGCTCCAAGAGGAAGCTCCTGGAGGGGGTGTGAGCAGGGAAGGGAATGACCTGGAATCTCACCATAACTGTGAGTGGGGCCGAGTAGAAAGTGCAGGGAGACCTCCGTGGGGGTGTCAGGAGAGGGAGCAGCTGCCTCACGATGAATGTGGGAGCCCAAAAGCCTCTCTTGCTCCAGTCCTAGGGAAGACATGCTTTGGACTCCTTTCCTGGGTGCACTGCGTGGCAGACTCGCCCGATATTTAAAAATTGCCTTGAATGAGGTAGAATTTACATACAGTAAAGTGCCTAATTGTATGTGCGCAATCTGGAGGATTTCATAAATGCATACACCCGTGTTACCACTTTGTCCAGACCCGTTTCTGCCTTGCCCCAGATGGTGTCCTCCTTCCTCTGCAGCCCACCCTCGTGCCCACCCCGCCCTGGCAGCCCTCATCCGGCCCTGTAGACTGCTTTGTCGCCTGTCCTTAGCTTCCCAGGAATGAGTCCTGCAGTCCGAGCCCCGGTGTGTCTTTGCTCTTTGCTCAGCGTGGCTTTCCAGCAGCCCCCGAGTTGCTTCATTGCCAGGATTGTGAGTTCTCCTTCTCCCCAGACTGAGGACGTGGACAGCTGGGTACCCTGTGGGCTGTCAGAGCCCCCAGCTCGGGAGGCTGCAGTCCTGGGCTGGAATGTGACTCCAGGAATGGAGAGTGAGGGGGCTCTGGGCAGTCAGCTGCTCCTCGTGTTGTCTCAACCAGACCCTGCGTGTCTGAAGGTGACCCTGTGGCAAATGCCCTTATGGTGAGGTGGCAGACTTGCCCAGAAACACTTGGAAACCCTTGGCCTCTGCAGGGCACCCAGAGGACTCTCCTGGGAGTTGGGGAGGTGAGGGTCAGCCAGCATCAGCCCCGACCCTCTGTGATCCTTGGGCCCGGCCATGGCTGGGCTGGATCGGCAGGAACTCAATAGTGGAAACAATATTACTGATGGGTTCATGTTCAGTGTTAGAATTGGGGACCTTGTTACCCGAGGCCCAGTGGTCTTCTCACCCCACTGTGAATCCAGCACCCCTAGAAAAGCTGTATACCCCACCAGACACAGCAGGTGTCCCAGGCATGGTGTTTATTGCTGGGAGAGGGAGGGAAGGTCTTCAAACAGGGTTACACATGATGCCTCCTAGTTAGTGGAGAGATCCCTAGACAGGGAAAGAGAGGGAAGTCCCTTACCAGGCAGGTATTGAGAGCAGAATGGTCATCTCCAAAGGTAGGAGTTAATTTTCTGCTGTGGCTCCCACCTTCCTTGGACACCTAGGAGTAAGGACTCAGGAAGATGTGCTGTTCAGAGGGTAAGCTGAGAGTCAGGCAACCTTCTTTTCTTTATCACTGGAAAGGAGATGGTGGTCACCCAAACAGTGAGAATGTGCTGGTGGGTGAAGTGAGAGGGAGGGGTCAGAGTGCTGTCCTGTGCCCCGTATGTGCTGACACCACAGGTAGTCATCCTCTGTCTGGATGCTGGCATGCACGGCAGGGAGGGTCAGCTGTCCTGATGCAGCACCCTCTCTAATCTCAGTAGGAAACACACCAGTGTAGGCTGCTCTTAGGAGGAGGTACAGGTGTGGTGTCCAGTGTGGAGTGATAGGAAGTGGCAGGTTAGGGTAGGTGGCCAGCGGCTCCAGATGTTTGATGACCTTAGGTAAATGTGTCTGTCGTGTATCTGTAGAAAGAGGCTCCTTTGTAAAGCGTAGTGTCTGGGGGTTCAGACAAGCACAGATGGACAGACTTCAGCAGTGATGTGTCAACACGGTTGAAAGTGATGGGGTAGGCAGGTGTGGTGGTGCACCTGTAATCCTAGCTAATTAGGAGGCTGAGGCAGGAAGATTCCTTGAATCCAAGAGTTCAATTCCAGCCTGTACAACACAGTAAAACCCCCATCTCAAAAAAAAGATGACAGAACACTTTGTTCCCTGATTTCCATAGTCCACAGTTTTAAGGACACATTAGGAGAGGCCCAGATAGCAACCATGGACTGAGGACCAAGCCTGGGGCATCCAGCACCCATGCAACCTGGAGGAGTCCAGCTGCCCAGGAGGGGGCATGTTTCCCTTCTGCCAGGTGACAAGAGAAAGCCGTGTTCCTCCAGGCTGCCTGGGTGACTACTGATCCCATGATCTGAATTAGTAGGATGAGAAATTAGGTGAGTGGTAGAAGTTCTCTGTAATGAATGAGCAATCATAAGTGAACACTGAACAATACTATAATTAATGAATGACCAAGCACAGAAAGCATCACCTGAAGGGGCCAGTGGTGAGGACAAGTTGGCCAAGGGTTGAGATTCTGCACATTTGGATTTTGAGCAACTAACACTTTGGTCTGTGGTAGGAGCTGAGACTGAGCAGCCACAGAATTTGGTGGCTTCTCAAACGGGAGCCTCCTTTATGGAGTGCCTGGAAGTCTCTGGGGTCAAGCTCATCTCTTACACACTCCCTCCCTCCTTCTTTTCTCCCTCTCCTCTAACATTGCGGCTACGTGGATGCTTCTAAGCTGTGAGCCAGTGTTGGTAACACATTTGGCTCTGCTAGGACATATGGATGCTTCTAAACTATGGGCCAGTGTTGGTAACACATTTGGCTCTCCTAGGACATGTGGATGCTTCTAAACTATGGGCCAGTGTTGGTAACACATTTGGCTCTGTCACATCATTAGGAAACTGTGATACTCATGAGGAATCCTGCTGGAAGCCCCTGCAAGAAAAAGCGAGAGAGGGCAGAGCCCAGTGTCTGAGGTCTCACTGTTTTGCACTCCATGGAGGGAAAGCAAAACCTTTGTCTCAGGGACCAGCTTATGAACAGCTTTCATGGCTTTGGAGTGCAAGTTGACATTTATTTTTCAAAAAGAGCATTTGCCACGGCAAATTCAGTGACTGAAGAACCACATATGAATGGAGGGGATGGGGGAGGCCTCTGGGACCTCAGGCTGCCAGCTGGTGCAGTCAGGGCTCCATCTGATTTCTTGGGCTGCAGCCTGCTGAGGACTGGCCACGAGGAAAACTGATGACTCTGAGGAGGTGAGTCATCTCCTTGATATCTATGGATGGACACATTTTCTGATTCTGTTTGGGTCACTGCTGAGACTTCCCTGTCACTGTTTGTGTAGCCTTAAATTTCAATTCCTTTAGCAAAGTGCAGTGACTGTCGAGAGTGGTTCCTGTTCCTGCTTGGAATCCTGTTCAACCCAGTCGCTGAGTGCTGGAGGTCATCGGGACAGGCCTGCCCCCTCCGTGACCCTGACTGCCCTCTCCTCCCTGTCACAGAGGAGCTGGATCCAGAGACAAGACTCACCTTGACCAAACCTCAGTTAAGCTCCCCCGAGCCTTCTCCCCTAGGCCTCAACTACTCCCAGCCCGGGACCTCCTGTCCCTGCCAGGGCCACGATGCCCTGTTTTAGGAAAGAATCCTGCTAAGTCAGTTTAGAAAGAATCCCTCACCCTTGGTATCTGATCACCCTCAACATCCGATCACGTTCTTCATTCTTCAACTTTGATGTCTAAGGCTTTGTCCTGCCTTTAGCAAGAATTCTGTCAGGTCAGTTTATCTAGAAACTTCTACCTTTGATGTCTCTGCTTTATCCATTAACCCTACCACCCCATACTTGGCTATAAACACTCGCTTCCCACTTCCCCTTGTCTCTGGAGTTGAGCTCACTCTCGTTCTTACTGTGAGAGTGTTGACACCTACTGCCATCATCCTGAATCATCTCAAGCAAGCTCAGGCTTCAAGCAGTAAAGCTGCTCATCCTCTTGCCCATGACATCATCATTGGACATCCTGCAGGCTCCAATCATTCATCATGTCCCGTGTTAAGATCATTTTCGCCCACACCCCTGCCTCCCATCCTGTATCCCTCTGTTAGATAATAACCCCACTGTTATCCATGGTTCTGCCCAGAGATTGGCTGTGACCACCGGCAAGTTGTTAAATCTCCCACTGCTTTAGTCTCATCATTTTAAAATCAGGGATATAATGATTCCCAGTATCAGTGAGTTATTATGATGGTGGACTCTGTAATAAGATGCTGCATGATCTCATTGGCCTATGGCATTGACCGGTTAGTTATTTTGTTCACATCTGCAGTCATGCTGGTAGTCACTCACCTAGGATGGGATTGTCTGGGCTGGCTCTGCTCCACGTCTATCATCCTTCTCCAGGGACCAATGGCCGACATTTTTCATATTCTCACATGGCAAGAGCAGTGCACAAGAAGGCAAGGTGAACTGCGCACAAGTATCTGAAGCTTCTGGTGACTTCACACCTGCAACTCTCCCATGGCTAAAGCAAGTCACATGGTCCAGCCCGAAGGAAAGTGATGGGGATGTGCACTCTGCCATAGAGGGTAGAAAACAGGGAGTTACTATTTTGAAGAATAATCTAATATTTCCCAGTAGTGTACCACACTGACTCATAGGGGCATCAGGAGAATTTAATGAAATACTTGTGAAGTGCTTAGTACAGTGCCTGGCATATCTATGTTTCTAGCTATCAATCTCTCAATTAATCTAATCTGCCTAATTAATTTAGGTATGCAGGTGTGAAAGGAAAATACATCTCGGGATCCCTAAATCACTAAGCCAAAGGGAAAAGTCAAGCCGGAAACTGCATCGGGCAAACCTGCCTCTCATTCTGTTCCTAAATAAGATAGCTACAAAGATTGAAAAAACTGTCTACCTCCAGCACAACTTGCCCACAAGGAAATTCCTTGTGCACAAAAGACAGACAGAACTCAGTCATCCCTCTGCTTACATGAGACAAATGCATATCTGATTGCTTCCTTTGCCCTATTGTTTCATTCAATATTATTCCTGTAAATTGCTTATTCAGTTAAAGGCTAATCAGAAACTCAAATGAATGCAACCGTTTGTCTTTTATCTACCTATGACCTGGATGCCCCCTCCCTACTTCCAGTTGTCCTTCCTTTCTGGACTGAACCAGTATATACTGATTGATGTCTCGTGACTCTCAAATGTGTGAAACAAGGTGTAACCCAGCCACCTTGTGTTACGTCTTTTAGACTGACTGACCATGCCATGTGTGGTGTGGAAACCTCTGTGACCTGCACATACACTCCAGATGAGTTCCTGGAACTAGAAAGTCTGAAGTAACTGGACAATCACAAAAAGGGGAAGAAGGATCAATGTTTGTGGCACCTAATTAACTTTGAGAGATTCTTCTATTGTTCCTATTCTTGCCTCAACTGATAAGGCAATTGGACTTTGTAACTGACCTCGGGCAACCTCCTGACTCCAGGTCCTATGACCCCCTCCCAGCTTGCAAAAACTGCCCTAAATTGTAACTTCTGTAACTTTCCTCTGCCTACCTCAAACTTATAAAACCAACTCCTATCCCACCACCCTGCACTGACTCTCTTTTAGGTGGGTTCTGGACTCAACCTGCCCATACCCTGGTGAATAAACAACCATATGGCTCACACAAAGCCTTTTTGAGGGTCTCTTCATTCAGAGTGTGTTTAACACCATGAACGCCAGTCATTAAAAACCTACCTGAGTCCATGTCACGGGAGTGTCCTTAATCTTGGAAAAATAAAAGATGTAAATTGAGACTAGTCTCAGATACTCTTGGATCACAAATGTAATCTATTTATCTATCAGATCTATTTAATCTATCTATCTATGTGTCCATCCATCATGTTTCCTGTTTATTTCTCATCTTTCCCTGACCAATAAAAGTCGAAGTCCTGTAACGTTCTGTTATCTGTATGTCCAATGTGTCCTCCACACTGCCACAGCTATGAGAACGTTCATGGCTGTCTGGTGACTGTGTCCAATCTTTGAGGAATCTTCACTGTACTCTGTGCATCTACTCCTGTGGTGTCCTACTCCCTGCCGCAAATCAGATTGTGATCTTTGGCTCATAGCCCTCCATGGCTTCCAAGTGTCCTTAAATTGAAACTCTGATGTGTAATTTGCATCTAAACCGGTCCCTGCCTGTCCCTGGCCTCCTTGGGGCTGCCTGCAGGCCAAGTGGGCTCTGCCTTGGCCTTTGGGTGAGTGTTTCGACAGTTCTGCCTCTGGAAATTTCTGTGGAATTCTAAGTGCACCTGGTCCTGGACCTATTTAAGACTTTTTGGAAGGCTGATCCTCGAGGGGAAGCTTGATGGGTTTAACAGTTGTAGTGCTATGGAAAGAGGATGCAAGTCAGTGAGAAGGCAGATGGAGATCATGGAATATAGGCTGGATTTGGAAGGAAAGGGCTGAGCTCCACGTGCCCCATGGTAGTTGCAGGCACCAGCAGAAACCACATAGTCTTCTGGGGAGGAGATTTTCCCTCTTTGGACCCCTCATGAAGTGTACTGTGGGTCTCTCCTGGGAGGGGTGTTCAGAACATCCTGTACCCATCAGTTACCTACTGCTGCATCAAGTATCTGGATAGAGATGAGGTATCCCAGAGGAAGGCACCGAAGCCAGGAGTCAGGAGCTGAGTTTACCGTCCCCCTCTTCATTCATCGTGGAAGGTGGTGAAACCACCCCCTCCAGGCTGGCTTAGAAAATTCTAAATATCTGAAAAATAAGCAAACAGAAATAGGGTAGCCAAGCTGGGACTCCCCAGTCCTACTTGGATTGTTTCTCTTGTGCATCAGATTATGAAAGTTAAAAGTGGATTCCAGCCTCTGTGATTATTCTGATTTGCTCTCTAAAGGAACAGCCATTCAGTGGTCCTTTGCATTCTCCTTTGCCTTTCTTTCAACATGTCACTTTAGGGTGAGGGTGGTGCTCCATAGTGTGAACTGGGATCCTCCCCTTTTCTCACTGAGGTGCTGTCTTAACAATCAGAAGCCAGGACCTGGGCAGTGTGAGGACCAGCATGCTCTGCCTCCACAGAGCTTCTGGGTTGCTTATTTGTATCTGGGAAGAGTTAAGAGCTGTCCTGGATCTCTGACATATGGGTAGCTTTTATGATTTGCCAAAAGGAAATTTTTAAAGCTTCTGTTTCTTTACAACCACCAGCTTAATTACTTATGGGATGTAGGTTGTCATGGGGGCAGAAAAGGGTTCATTCGGGAGAAGAGTGGAGAAGGTGAACCAAGGAAAATGGGATAAATCATGTATGAGTCAGTTCCTGTTCCATAGGAAAA
This sequence comes from Aotus nancymaae, assembly GCF_030222135.1. Taxonomy (NCBI): domain Eukaryota; kingdom Metazoa; phylum Chordata; class Mammalia; order Primates; family Aotidae; genus Aotus; species Aotus nancymaae. The sequence continues at coordinate 2,209,250 of NW_026988412.1, read as the reverse complement.
ACCCTTAACATCTTGGGGACTTAAATCAAGTAACTGTTCCTGTCACGCTCTAGAGCCTGCAGATGGGCTGGACTCAGCAGATCTGATCTGGCTTGGCTTGTGTCTTCACCCTGGGGCCCACGCTGAAGGAGCAGTGTCTGCTTGGGTGGGGTTTTCTTCATGAAGGATTAAAGGGAGGAGGAGGACCCGCCTCTCACATCTGCAGGGTTAAGGTCTCTGCCCTTGTCACATCTGTTAACATCCTATAGGCTCAAGCAAGTCCCATGACCTTGCTGCATTTTCTGGAGGGAGTTGCTGCTAGCCACATGGCAGAGGGCATGGATATATAGCTTTGTTCCAGCAAGAGAGACTGCTGCCCATCAATCCTAGCACACCCCCGAATGTAGGAAAACCTCTCTTCTCTGTGCTGTGACATGGCACAGGATTCCAGGAAGTCTGTGGCTTTCATGTTGGCAGTGACTGTCTAAACTTCTGCTAACCAGGCTGACGTTTCTCAGTCTCCTCTGTTCTACCTGTGGTATCTGGGAAGAGTTGGCTCCCTAGAAGGGGGTCTTCCATATGAGGAAAGCTCCTCTCTGAAGGCCTGTTTATTCTCTATAAAAACAGACCAGTCAAAGGGTATGGCTATGGCCTGGTAGAATCTTCTTTGGCCCACATTTTGTTATATATTAATTGCTGAGTTCTTCCTAATAGAGAATTCACTTCTACCCTCACCCCCGGTGTGGTTCATGTGGTATCAGAATCATAGCCAAATAATTGTGAAGGTGTCCATGTGTTGGATGGGGTCTTATAATGAAAACCCAAGAGCAAACAGAAGAAGGGAGCTGCGAAACAGCAGTGACCCCCCTGAACTGCAAAGGGAGGTGAAGGTAGAATGAGGGGTGGGTAACATGGCCATCTCGTGTGAGGTGACAGCATCTGGGGGAAGTGGAGGGAGCTTCTTCCTCAGCCTCTGCTCCTGCATTCTCTCCAGTGCCCCAGTCCCTTCCTCCTCACACCCTGTCTCTGCTCTAAGGACCAGTGCAGGGTGTGGATGCTACTGAAATGTATTCTTAGTCATCAGCCAGCCTGAAGCATGCGATGGCTTGGCCATTTCCATGACTTATGTATGCTAGGCTGAGAAGTTATGAGGTGTTTCCATGACTTCCCAGCTGGCTGACAACACAGGCCTGTGCATGTTGGGTGCTCCTGATGCAGAACTTTGCTGTATTTTGCATTTTTATTTTTTGCACCTTTTTTTTTTTTGTAGTGATTTCAAACTTACAAAAAGTTTAAAGAGTAATATAAAGAGCTCCTGTGGACACTTAAATTCTCCCACTCTTAACATTTTTGTCTCATGCTTTTTCCTTCTCTTTCTGTACGTGTAAAAACCATTACACGTTTTTCTGAGTCATTTGAGGCAAATTGCAGAGATGACCTCTTTTATCCTTAGATGTGCTTTCATGTATGTGTCGTAAGAATGTCCTAGGACATTCTCTAACAACGTCAGTGCAACGAGCAAAATCATGACTCTAGCGTGGATACATACCTTTGTCTAGTCTGTTGTTCAGATAGTTTATCAATGGTGTTTATTTGCCAAGCTTCCTGAGTCTCTTTCATCTGGAGCAGCTGTTCATTCTTTATTGTGTTTGTGATCCTGCCATTGTGAAGATAATTGACTACTTTGTGGAATGTTTTCTATTGGGGTTGTCAATGGATTAGATTCAGGTTATGCATTTTTTCAGATGAAAATTAGAGAAGTGATATTGTGTTCCTCAGTATGTCATTCCAGGAGGCCACGACAGCATTGTCCAATTGCCGATTGATGTCAACATTAATCTTGAGATTCAGATAGTGTCTTCCATGTTTCTCCACTCTGAAGTTACTTTTATTTTTGTTTGTATAATCAGTAAGCATTTCATGCATCAGTACTCAGAAAATAGTTTATGTTTAACTTCTAATTAAACTTACTTTCAACCGTTAGCATATAATGATAATTATTGCCTGAATCAATTGTTATTGTAATTATCGTGACTACTTTTTTCTAACTTCATCATTTCTTCTATATTTATTAATGGCATTCATTCCACTGTAAGGAGAACTTTCTTGTCTCAACTTTCTATTTACCTATATTTCTACTTACCTATGTTCTTGCTCTCCATAGATCTAACTCATGTTCTTATTTTATTCAGTAAGTTATAACCTGTTACCACTATTATTCCAGTGTGTACATTATCTCACAGTTGGCTGTGAGAGATTGTTTAAGCAGCTTCCTCTGTTCTCTTGACTTGTTTTCGTTATTATTCGAGCTTAACCTTACCTTTTCATGTATGAATAACAGGAAGTTTTAGATCTATTTTGTACTTTCCTTCGTCTAATCTAGAATCACTGGCTGGAATCTGTGGTGAATCTAGAAAGCGAAACCAAGTTCTTCCTGTGCTCACTCATTGCTACTGAAATGCCACAGTACCTCTGTCAGTAGTTATTAACCTGGGGAAATTTTGCTTTCTAGGGCACATTGGTAATGTCTAGGACATTTTTGGTTGTTGCTACTTGAGAGGATGTGCTGCTGGCATTTGCTGGATAGAGGTCAGAGATTCTGATAAACGTTGTGCATTTTTTCCCTGTAATGGTAGATTAGAAAATGTCAGTGTGCCTCAACTGCTTAGAAATAGCAAAATAGTACATAATGATCAGCTCTGGGAGCTTTAACTCAAGAAGGACAGTGGGAATCCACTGGAATCCTGAAGGACACCTCAGATTCTGGAAAGGAGAATGCAGGCAAATAGTCCCTATGACAATGTGCTCCTGATAAAAATGAGTGATGGCCCTGAATGTAAGGTGGCAGAGTTATCATCTGTGATTTACCTTCCCACTGGAGATTCCATGGAACCAGACCACTTTGTTTATACCAAGCCCTGGAGCTAATTTGGGGAGATGCTCAGACACTCTGAGAGTGAAAGACACTGGAAAAAGCTGCTGGCATTTTCCCAGACCTAGGACTAAGAGCAGTGTGCCATTTTTAACCTGGCCTCATGCAGTCAGTCATTCTTTGGTGTCCCAGCAGCTTGTCCACAAAGTCATTTTAGTCTTTGGCCAGATTGGAGTGCTTGTGCTAGAATGGGGTAGGGGCCTTCACAGCTAGAATTGAGCAGTGATGGAAATTGCCCCAGTAGTAGGTACTGGAATTGTACTCACCCTTATTGCAAGTCTGGGGCAAGAGGAGGGCTACTGCAGCTATGGTTTCTCCTGGGTGATGAGACTTGCAGTCAAGGTCACCTTGGTGCCAGGAACTGGTCTCTGTGTGTTAGTGCTGGATGCCCCAGACTTCTTCCCTGAGACTGTGGAGTAGCTGGACCCTCTCTGCCCCACACTCAGACTGATCTCTAGGTATTTGGAGCACCCACTCACTCAGATCAGCAGCCTAAGCACGCCTACCCTTCCTACATATAGACTGTGGTGCAGCAGGACCCTCTGTGCTCCACACTGAGGTAGATCTCCAGGCATTCAGAGAACCTGTGTGCCTAAATCAACAGCCTTCACTGCCCTACCCTTCCTGTGCAGAGACAGTGGTGATGAGTGATCTGCCTCTGCTCCATGCCCAGGCAGATCTCCAGACATTTAGAGCACCTGCTCACCTGGAACAATGGCCTGAGCTGCCCCAACCTTCCTGTGCAGAGATTGTGGTATAGCAGCACCCGCTGCCCTCCATGCCCAGGAAGATATCCAGGTACCTGGAGTACCCAATCCCTTGGATTAGGAATTTAGGCTTTCTACCACCTGCAGAGAACTTGAGTCCAAGGCAGTTTCTCACATCTATGCCTAGGCACATCTCTGGGCCCTCAATTGATGCCCACTGAACTCGCACTCAGTGCTGGTGCTTGTACCTGCTATTGGAGGACCTGTAGGTGTGCCTGCCCATCTTGGTCCCCTCATCCAGTGATGAGCAGGGAGCACTTCAGGATCAGCCCATTGCCTGAGGCAACAGAAAGTTTCTTCTAGTAATCACAAATCAAGTAGACACCCATCTGCATTAGCCACAGCCGACGCTTGCAGACAAGCACTGTCTGTTGGCCTGTAGTGAAACCACACAGCCAATATAAAACCTGCTGACAAAAGAGTATAGCGTTATATAAACAAAGCCAAAAACCCTATAGTCACACCCCTAAAGAGGGGTAGAAATGGAGAGAAAAACACTGATAGAGAAAAAAAGAAAAAGAAATTCTCTTTGCATGAAAATAATTACAAAAATTAGAAGTGCCAATGTGTCCAGAGGAGAAAAAAGACAGCACAAGAATTCTCGCACCATGCAAAATCTGAATGTTCAGACATCATCAAAGGATCACATTATCTCTCCAGCAATGGTTCCGAACCAGAATGACAACTCAAAAGTGACAGATACTGAATTCAAAGCTTACATCATTGCAAGCTCAATGAGATCCAAGACAAGGTTGGAAATCAACAAAAAGAAACTTCCTAGGCAATCTAGGAGATGAAGAAAGAAATACACATTTTAAAAAGAAATTAATCAGAGCTTCCAGAATTGATAAACTCCTCTTAAGAAATTTCAAAATACAACCATCCTGGTCAACATGGTGAAACCCCGTCTCTACTAAAAATACAAAAAATTAGCTGGGCATGGTGGCGCGTGCCTGTAATCCCCGCTACTCAGGAGGCTGAGGCAGGAGAATTGCCTGAACCCAGGAGGCGGAGGTTGCGGTGAGCCGAGATCGCACCATTGCACTCCAGCCTGGGTAACAAGAGCGAAACTCCGTCTCAAAAAAAAAAAAAAAAGAAATTTCAAAATACAATTGAAAGTTTTATTGTTAGACTAGACCTAACAAAACAAATCATTTCAGAGCTTGTAGACTGGTCCTTTGAACTAACTCAGTCAGACAGTGAAAAAAAAGAACATTCTTTGAGAAATATGAGGTTATATATAATGACCAAACATCTGTATTGTTAACATTCCTGAAAGAGAATGGGAAAACATAAACAACGTGGAAAACATATTTGAGGGAATAATCTAAGAAAATTTCCCTAACCTTGCCAGTGTCATAGACATCTATCCAGATACAAGAAATATAGAGAATGCCGGCAAGATACTATACAAAATGAACATCAAGGCCTATAGTCACCAGGCTTTTCAAGGTCAATTAAATAAAAAATCTTAAAAGCATCTAGAGAAAAATGTCAGCTCATGTACAAAGAAACCCATCAGGCTAACTGCAAAGTTCTCACTGGAAACTATACAAGCCAGAAGTGATGGGGGCCTATTTTCAGCATTTTTAGAGACATAAAATTTCAACCAAGACTTTCGTATCCTGTCAAACTAAGCTTCATAAGCAAAGAGAAATAAAATCTTTTTCAGACAAGCCATCACTAAGGAAATTTGTTACCACTAGACCCGCCTTACATGAGATGCTTAAGGAAGTACTACACATGGAAACTGAAGAGAGATCTCTGCTACCACAAAAACAAACTTAAGTACACAGTCCACAGACCCTGTAAAGCAGCTATGCAACAGAAACTGCAAAGCAACCAGCAAATAACTTCATGAGAGGATCAAAATTTCATTTATTTTTTAAATGACCGCATGCAGTAATAGTTATTTCTTCCCATTGTACAGATGAGTTAACTGAGTCTCCTAGAGATTACATCCCTTGCTATCTCTGTAGGGGCTATGTCCCCCCATTTTCCCTTCACCAGTGAGACTGCATTCTCTCAGCTGCTGGGAGTGTGGCCACTGAGGGTTCACAGCTGAGTCCTTCTGTGGGCATTGATCTGAGTTGAAGGAACCTCCTTTGTCCAAGTTCATGCCCCTCCTGGAATTGTCTATTTTGAATAGGTCTATATGGGGGTACAAAGTGTTGACTCTTTTGCCCACTACCACTCTGAGGCCATCCCCATTGCAGAGCTCTCCATGGGCCTGGCTGTGGCCTCTGCTGAGCTGCACCACGGCCTGACTTCTCCCTCTGCCCCGCCCCACATCCCTGCTTCCCCAGCACTTGCGTCAGGGAGCCTCTTGCCCATGAATCCCATCTGAGTCTGTTTCCAGTAACGCTAACCTAGAGCTGGTGGAGTCAGGACCCACACCACAAATATCCTCCCTTTTTAACTACAGTGGGTGTTAGGTCCGTGAATGGATGGGGCAATTCTTGTCTAGGAGGCTGGAAATCTCTCTACTCAGGATTTGAGGGGTAGGATGTTCCAAATGTTCAGACGTGAGACCTATTTGGAAAACCGGTGTTTTATCTGGAAAGTTACTTGCTCTTGAAAATCTCTTACTCAGCCAGGAACTATTTCTCCCCCTTAATCCCCAGCGAAATGAAAAACAATGCTCCCATTTGTATTGGACTTGGTGAAATATTTCACTTACCAAATTTCTTTTGATCTATCTGATGAGGAAAGTTGGGCAGGTAACGCAAACCCCTTGTAATTCTGAGAAATTAAGTAGAAGGGAATTTGGGGACAAGAAAGCAGGTCATGTAATTTTCAGTTAAATTTTGTTCCCATTGCACAGTAAGCGTCATTTACCACCCTGCTCTGGGATTGGCACTTAGTGGTGTGTCAGCTCCATCATTCCCAGAGTATCCTGGCTGCAGGTGACTGGGGTCCTGAGAAACACTGGTGTCCTCTCCCATGATGGCACTGGTCATTTATCAAAGGCCATGGGGGTGGTGTTCACAGAGTTAGTGCAGTGTCCTCAGCAGGGGCCCAGGCGGTTTCCTTCCATCTTCTCCATTGTTCCTTGGGCTCTTGCTCTTGACACACTACTCATGAGTGAAAGGCGGACACCATAGCCAGAGGCATCCTGTCCCACACAGCAGCCTGAGAGGTGAGGAGGAGGAGCAGGAGGAGGTCACGGGGCATGAAAGGAGGGTGAGGAGAGAGAAAGAGACAGGGAGAGGATTCTTTCCAAGGTCCCTGTCTTTTTTATTCAGTATAGGCTTCTTTGTGTGTGTGTGTGTGTGTGTGTGTGTGTGTGTGATGACCCATCTGCCTTCTTAGATGTTATTGCCTGGACTTGGGTCCTATGCCCCAAGGATGAAGGAGGCTAAGAAGTTCATTGCCTGATGCTTTCAGCCTTTGCACCCGGGGCCGGCAGGAGAAAGAGAGTGAGAAATGGCTGGTGAGGTTTTCAGAACAAAGTTTCTTAATATGAGAGTCCACAAAGAGTTTGTAGAAACTCCATTGTACTCCAAAGGTTACAAGTGTGTTTGTGCAGGAGTGTGCATATGCATACACACACACCATTTCTACAATTTTCGTCAGATTCCTAATGGGGTCAGTGACTGTATACCATTCCAATGTCGAAGTATGGATGCTGGGATGTAAATGCAGTGCCATGAACTTGCGCTGAAATTAAAGGCAGACTCATCTCTCAAGCTTTAGATATCCATTACTTTCAATTGAACTGGGCAGCAGGCTACCTCCTCTTTACATTCAGTGTAAGTAGAATACAGGAGAATGAAAGAGGATACAATCAAACACTCTTAACTCAAGCCAGCAACCACCTGCTGATCGCAGTCATTGAGCCCACAGCAGTGATGAGTTCTCTGGTGGTGAAGACTTTGTAGGGAATGTGACCTAAGATACCCTCTCTTCCCCAGGAGCTCAGAGTATATCTGGGAGGGGATGTATCTGCAATCATTCAGTGCCATGAAAAACAAGGAAACGTTCATTATGTACTAAGTGCTTTCATAACTCAGAGAGCCTGTGAGAACACCTTATGCTGAAAATAAACTAACGATTAACTCGTAGTTGATAAGCTGTTAGGCATATGTGGGCATATCAACCACACGAATAGGTCATTCAGCCATAGTATTTGTTAGTTTTAAAAATGGAGATACAGGGAGAATCCAAGGAGAAATAACCTATAATCTCATCACCAAAACACTTCTAGCTGACACTAAAAAATGGGTAGAAAGAACACACACACATTTTTGTAGTAGTCAAACAGAAGAGAAAGAGTCTAAATTAAAAAAAGCAAAAGCCAAATTTTCCATCTCCCTACCAAAACTACCACCTCTCTTCTGTGAAAACCACCGTTAATAAATACAAATGACTGCTTGCCTCTCTCTTCTCCTATGTTTTGGGGGTGTGTGTGTATATACAGATGTGTATATATGTGTCTAAATGTCTATATAGCCACTCATACACAGGCGTGTTTACTTTTGTTTTTACAGCAAGCTTTTTATTGACACATCCTATATACCTTTTGTTCAATATAATAATATATTCAAGATATATTAAAATTATTTCCAGTTTAACACATACAGTGACATCTAATTCTTTTTTTTTTTTTTTTTTTTGAGAAAGTGTCTCACCGTGTCACCCACACTGGGGTGCAGTGGCACAATCTTGGCTCACTGCAACCTCCGCCTCCCAGATTCAAGTGATTCTCCTGCTTCAGCACCCTGATTAGCTGGGGTTACAGGTGTGTGCCACCATGCCCGGCTAATTTTTGTAATTTTAGTAGAGACAGCGTTTCACCATGTTGGTCTCGAACTTGTGATCTCAGGTAATCCACCTGCTTTGGCCTCCCGAAGTATTAGGATTACAGGCGTGAGCCGTTGCACCCAGCCCTAATTGCTATCTAATTCTTAACAGCTCTTGCATCCTGTGTGTGCTCTATAATTTATTTGAGCAGTCTCTAGTGATGACATCACTTATTGACGTTTGTGCTATTACCAGGACATTGTCATGCTCATCCACAGGTTTCACTGAGTGTTGGTGACACTATCAATGATGTATTAATAGATTCTTGACAGTGATTGGTGTACAGGGTGGGCAAGTGGTCCAGCCCTGGCCAATGAGGCATGAGAAAGAGTGTGCTAAGGAGTGCGTAGGAGGAGCTTACTCACATTCTGGAAAGAAGTGTGGAACAGAGGCTTTTCCTTATGCTCTTTCTGGATGTTGGTGTTGATGATGTGATGTCTGGAGCTGTGGCAACCACCTTGCTACCAGCTTGAGGCTGAAGCATCATGAACAGAAAGGTAAGAATGAAAGAAACCCAGGAAAGCAGAGCTAGATGCAGACACTTCTATCCCTAAAGCCTGTCTCACCTAAGGGCTTCTTATGAAAGGTAGAGGATTCCCTTTGCATTCAAGCCATTTTTAATCGGGGCCTTTCTTTACATGCAGCTGAAAGTCGCTTGCCCCTGGTAGATTTGTGACTGGTGGATTTGCCTCTTTCTCATTTCTTCTTGGCCCATCCACTCTTGCATAAATATTGAAATCTACGTATCAAAATCCAGAAGATATTCGATAACGCTAATGATATTTAAGTACAGAGCTTTTCAAAAAACCCACAAAGGCTCTGAGTGGGCCTGATTTCTGGAGCTCCTGGAAGCCTTATTCCACATCCTGCTCTGGGAAACTCACTGATGGCAAACTCCAGGGCACGCTGTACTCTCTCATCATTGAGGCCACCCACAAGCTCCAGATTCTTCTCCTCGGAGCTCCAGGCCAGGGCGCCCAGCAGGAGCAGCAGGGTGCATAGGAGGTGGGCCATGGGCTCCCAGAGGTAGAGCACAGAGCTGGAGCTGCAGGAGAGGAGGATGAGAGCCTGAGGCACGATGCCCAGACCAGCAGCAGCTGTGCGTTTATCCTGCTTGGACAGCTCCAGCCCTAAACCTCCCTCCACGCCCCACCCCTGACTCCCCCTCCTCCTTCTGCCCATCCCCCTCTTTCTCCATTTCTCTTTTCATTACGCAACCCCCCCGCCCCCACACACACAGGCGCGCGCGCACACCACACACACACACGCGCGCGCACACACACACACACACACACGCAACCTTCCTCCTTGCCTAAGGTCCCCCTGCCCCTTCTGGGCCTGCTCCTCCATCTCCTCCTCCTCACTACTCTCCTCAGTCCCCACCCCTTTCCCAGCCCTGCTCCTCCTCCCCACTGCTCCCAAGCTTGGCTCACACTTGCCCCTAGAGAGGGGACACTGTTCCCTGGGCTGTGAAAGCAATATGACCTCCTGTTTCCTCGGGAAAGGGAGATGTGCAGGGCTTGGCATCCTGGAGTCTTCAGTGTTCAGAGGCATCTGGCAGAGCTTGGTCATGATCTGGGAATCCCTGAAACAGAGAGATGATTTCTGGAGCTCCTGGAAGCCTTATTCCACATCCTGCTCTGGGAAACTTCTTTGCCAAACATAAGAGAATTAATCTTTTGTGAAAGGTCATTAGGTTCTCTTTTCATAAGTCCTCGCTTTTCAATAAACAAACCCTTTGCCAGCTCCTACTGGTACCATGTGGTCTAGGACCTGGAGATGGAGCCTGGGTGACTGAGCCACGGACAGAAATGTGACACAAACCCACGAGCACTTTTCAGTTTTCTAGGAGACACATTAAAAAAGTAAAAAGAAACGGGGAGTAATTTTGATAATGTCTCTTGTTTAACCTAATATGTCCAAAATATTATTGCAACACATGGGAACAGTTGTTAATGAGATCGTTTACATTCTTTTGAATGTGTGTAAGTCTTTGAAATTTCCTGTTTTTTTTTTTTTTACACTTAGATCAAATGTTATTTTGGACTGGCCTCATTTTAAGAGCCCCATGGCCACATGTGGCTAGTGGCAGTGATTCTGCATCTTAGGGTGTGTGGAAGGATGAGAAAGTGATAACCAATAATTCATATGAGGAAATGAGTCTCTTTGTTGGAAGTGAAAGAGTATGGGGTAGAGAGAGACGGTGCCACTGGACCTGGTCAGGGAGTCTCTGTGAGGCTGGAAAGGTACGAAGCCCTGCCTAGACAGGAAGCAGAGCCCCAGGCAGCCGGAACAGCCAGTGCAAAGGCCCTGAGGTGGGGCTGGGCATGCCTGCTCCAGGAAGAGGAAGCTCCTGGAGGGGGTGTGAACAGGGAAGGGGACACCCAGGAATCTCACAGTGACTGTGGGTGGGGCCGGGTGGAAGGTGCAGGGAGACTCTCATGGGGTGTCAGGAGAGGGAGCGGCAGCCGCAGGATGAATGCGGGAGCCCACGGGCCTCTCTTGCTCCTCCCCTCTGGGAGCCATGCTGCCAGCGCTGGTCCTCTGTGCACTGCTTGGAAAACTCACCTGATTTTAGAACATTGCTGTGAATGAGGTAGACTTTACATACAATAAAATGCCTAAGTGTATGTGTCTAACCTGGGGGATTTATTTATTTTTATGGATTTCGGGGTACAGGTATAGTTGTATTATGTGGATATATTGCATAGAGGTAAAATCTGGGCTTTCAGGGCACCCGTTACCAGATAGTGTACAGTGTACCCACTAGGTGGTGTTTCATCCTCACCACCATCCCGCTGTCCCACCCTTGGAGCCTCCGTTGTCTGTCATTTCACTCTGCATGTCCCTGTGTGACCATTGTTTAGTTCCCACTTACAAGTGACGGTATGCAGATTTGATTTTCAGTTTGAGTCATTTCACTAAAGATAATGGCCTCCTTATACGTTGCTTGAAAAAACATAATTTCATTCATTTTTGTGGCTGGGTAGTATTGCATAGTGCACACGCACGCGCATGCACACACACACGTACACACACACATATATATGTATATGCATGGAGTAATAATCATATAGATAGATAGATACGCACACACACCCCCCACGTTGTTTTATCCAACTGTCCATTGATACCATGACTTTGCTATTGTGAAAAGTGCCACAAGAAACACACAAATGCAGGTGTCGTTTTTACATAATGATTTCTTTTGGGGGTACCTCTCCAGCAGTGGAACTGCTGGGTCACAGGGTAGTCCTACTTTGAGCTGCTTCCTATGGAGGTTGTACTAATGCGCACTTCCGCCAACAGTGTGTAATTGTTTTCTTTTCCCCACATCTTGTCCAATGTCTGTTGGTTTTTGACTTCCTTTTGAGATAGGGTCGCATTCTCTTACCCAGGCTGAAAGGCAGTGACACAATCATACCTAACTGTAGCCTCAAACTCCTGGGCTCAAATGACCCACCTGCCTCAGCCTCCTAAGTGGCTAGGACTACAGGCCCATGCCAAGAAGTTTTTATTTTTTGTAGAGACAGGGTTTCACTATGTTGTCCAGGCTGGTCTTGAACCCTAGGGCCGAAGCAATCCTCCCATCTTGACCTCTCAAAGTGCTGTGATTACAGACATGAACCACTGCACTCTGCTGTCTTTTACATTTAATAACAGCCTTTCTCCCTGGTGTACAATGATATCTCACTGTGGTTTCAATTTGCATTTCTCAGATATTTAGTGATGGGCATTTTTTTCATATGCTTGTTTGACACTTGTATGTCTTCTTTTGAAAAACAACTGTTCATGTCCTATGCCCACTTAAAAAAATTTTTTTACTTTCAATTCTGTGATATATGTGCTGAATGTGCAGGTTTGTTACATAGGTATACATGTGCCATGGTGGTTTGCTGCACCCATCAACCTGTCATCTAGGTTTCAGGCCCCACATGCATTAGGTATTTGTCCTAATGCTCTCCCTCCCCTTGCCCCCACCCCTCACCAGGCCCTGGTGTGTGATGTTCCCCCTCCCTGTGTCCATATGTTCTCATTGTTCAGCTCCCACTTATAAGTGAGAACATGTGGTGCTTGTTTTTCTGTTCCTGTGTTAGTTTGCTGAGAATGATGGTTTCTGGCTTCATCTATGTCCCTGCAAAGGGCATGAACTCATTCTTTTTATGGCTGCATAGTATTTCATTGTGTATATGTGCCACATTTTCTTCATCCAGTCTATCACTGATGGGCATTTGGGTTCCAAGTCTTTGCTATTGTAAATAGTGGTGTGGTAAACATACGTGCACATGTGTCTTTCTAGTAGAATGATTTATAATCCTTTGAGTATATACCCAGTAATGGGATTGCTGGATCAAATAGCATTTCTGGTTCTAGATCCCTGAGTAATCGCCATACTGTCATCCACAACGGTTGAACTAGTTTACCCTCCCACCAACAGTGTAAAAGCATTCCTATTTCTCCACAGCCTCGCCAGCATCTGTTGTTTCCTGACTTTTTAAATGATTGACATCTAATGACCAGTGATGGTGAACTTTTCTTCATGTGTTTGTTGACTGCATAAATGTCTTCTTTTGAGAAGTGTCTGTTCATATCCTTTGCCCACTTTTTTTTTCTAATAAACACATTTAAGTTCCTTGTAGATTCTGGATATTAGACCTTTGATAGATGGATGGATTGAAAAAATTTTCCCCCATTCTGTAGGTTGCCAGTTCACTCTGATGATAGCTCCTTTTGCTGTCCGGAAGCTCTTTAGTTTAATTAGATTCCATTTGTCAACTTTGGCTTTTGTTGCAATTGCTTTTGGTGTTTTAGTCATGAGGTCTTTGCCTATGCCTATGTCACAAATGGTACTGCCTAGGTTTTATCTAGGGTTCTTATGGTGTTAGGTCTTATGTTTAAATCTTTAATCCAATTGCCATCCAATCTCTAATGATTGTTTCTTTTGCTGTACAGAAAATCTGGAGTTTACTTAGATCCCATTTGTCTATTTTGGCTTTTGTTACCAATGCTTTTGTTGTTTTAGTCATGAAGTCCTTGACTATGCCTGTGTCCTGAATGGTTTTGCCTAGGTTTTCTTCTATGGTTTATATGGTGTTAGGTCTTATGTTTAAATCTTTAATCCATCTGGAGTTGCTTTTAGTGTAAGGTGTCAGGAAGGGGTCCAGTTTCTGCTTTCTGCACATGGCCAGCCAGTTATCCCAACACCATTTATTAAACAGGGAATCCTTTCCCCATTGCTTGTTTTTGTCAGGTTTGTCAAAGATTAGATGGTTGTAGATGTCTGGCATTGCCTCTGAGGCCTCTGTTCTGTTCCATTGGTCTATATCTCTGTTTTGGTACCAGTACCATGCTGTTTTGATTACTGTAGCCTTGTAGTATGGTTTGAACTCAAGTAGCATGATGCCTCCAGCTTTGTTCTTTTTGCTTAGAATTGCCTTGGCTATGCGGGCTCTCTTTTGGTTCCATATGAAGTTTAAGTTGGATTTTCCTGTTCTGTGAAGAAGGTCATTGGTAGCTTGATGGGGATAGCACTGAATCTATAAATTACTTTGGGCAATATGGCCTTTTCATAATATTGATTCTTCCTAATCATAAGCATGGAATGATTTTCCATCTGTTTGTGTCCTCTCTCATTTCCTTGAGTAGTGGTTTGTAGTTCTCCTTAAAGAGGTCCTTTACATCCTTTATTAGTAGTATTCCTAGATATTTTATTCTCTTTGTAGAAATTGTGAATGGCATTTTGTTCTTGATTTGGCTCTCTTTAAGTCTGTTATTGGTGTATAGGAATGCTTGTGATTTCTGCACATTGATTTTGTATCCTGAGGCTTTGCTGAAGTTGCTTATCAGTTTAAGCAGATTTTGGGCTGAGATGATGGGTTCTTCTAAATATACAATCATGTCATCTGCAAATAGAGACAATTTGACGACTTCTTTTCCTAATTGAATACGCTTTATTTCTTTTCGTTGCCTGATTGCTCTGGCTAGAACTTCCAATACTATATTGAATAGGAGTGGTGAGAGAGGGCATCCTTGTCTAGTGCCAGTTTTCAAAGGGAATGTTTCCGGTTTTTTCCATTCAGTATGATACTGGCTATGGGTTTGTCATAAATAGATTTTATTATTTTTAGATATGTTCCATCAATACTTAGTTTACTGAAAATTTTTAGCATAAAGCGCTGTTGAATTTGTGTCTATTGAGATAATCATGTGGTTTTTGTCTTTGGTTCTGTTTATGTGGTGGATTACGTTTATAGACTTGTGTATATTGAACCAGCCTTGCATCCATGGGATGAAGCCTACTTGATCGTGATGGATAAGCTTTTTGATGTGCTGTTGCAATCAGTTTGCCAGTATTTAATTGAAGATTTTTGCATCGATGTTCAACATCGATATTGGCCTGAAGTTTTCTTTTTTTGTTGAGTCTGCCGGGTTTTAGTATCAGGATGATGTTGGTCTCATAAAATGATTTGGGAAGGATTTCCACTTTTTGTATTGTTTGGAATAGTTTCAGAAGAACTGGTACCAGCTCATCTTTATACGTCTGGTAGAATTCAGCTGTGAACTCGTCTGGTCCTGGGCTTTTTTTGGTTGGTAGGCTATTAATTGCTGCCTCAACTTCAGCCCTTGTTATTGGTCTATTCAGGCTTTCAACTTCTTCCTGGTTTAGGCTTGGGAGGGTCCAAGCGTCCAGGAATGTATCAATTTCTTTCACGTTTACTGGTTTATGTGCATAGAGCTGTTTGTAGTAATCTCTGATGGTAGTTTGTATTTCTGTGAAATCAGTGGTGATATCCCCTTTATTGCTTTTTATTGCGTCTATTTGATTCTCCTCTCTTTTCTTTTTTATTATTCTGGCTACCAGTCTGTCTATTTTGTTGATCTTTTCAAAAAAATCAGCTTCTGGATTTATTGATTTTTTGAAGGGTTTTCGTGTCTCTATCTCCTTTACTTCTGCTCTGATCTTAGTTATTTCTTGCCTTCTACTAGCTATTGAGTTTTTTTGATCTTGCTCCTGTAGCTCTTACAATTTTGACCGTAGGATGTCGATTTTAGATTTTTCCTTGCTTCTCATGTGGGCATTTATTGCTACAAATTTCCCTCTAGACACTGCTTTAAATGTGTCCCAGAGATTCTGGTATATTGTGTCTTCATTCTGGTTGCTTTTATTTCTGCCTTCATTTCATTGTTTATCCGGTCAACATTCAGGAGCCAGTTGTTCAGTTTCCATGTAGTTATGTGGTTCTGAGTTAGTTTCTTAATCCTGAGTTCTAATTTGACTGCACTGTGGTCTGAGAGACTGTTTGTTATGATTTCTGTTCTTTTGCATTTGCCATGGAGTGATTTACTTCCAATTAAGTGGTCAGTTTTAGAGTAGGTGTTATGTGGTGCTGAGAAGAATGTATATTCTGTGGATTTGGGGTGGAGAGTTCTGTAGATGTCTATTCGTTCTGCTTAGTCCAGATCTGATTTCAAATCCTGGATATCCTTGTTAATTTTCTGTCACATTGATCTGTCTAATATTGACAGTGGAGTGTTAAAGTCTCCCACTATTATTGTGTGGGAGTCTAAGTCTCTTTGTAGTTTGTTAAGAACTTGCTTTATATGTCCTGGTGCTCCTGTGTTGGGTGCATATATATTTAGGATCATTAGCTCTTCTTGATGCATTGATCCTTTTAGCATTATTTAATGCCCTTCTTTGTCTCTTTTCATCTTTTTTGGTTTAAAGTCCACTTTATCAGAGACTAGGATTGCAACCTCTGCTTTTTTTTTTCTTTTTCTTTTTTTTGCTCCCTTTTTGCTTGGTAAATCTTCCTCCATCCCTTTATTTTGAGCCTATGTGTGTCCTTGAATGTGAGATGGGTTTCCTGAATACAGCACACTGATGGGTCTTGACTTTTTATCCAATTTGTCAGTCTATGTCTTTTGATTGGGACATTTAGCCCATTTACATTTACAGTTCATATTGTTATGTGTGGATTTGATCCTGCCATTTTGATGCTAGCTGGTTGTTTTGCTCGTTAGTTGATGCAGTTTCTTCATTGTGTCGATGCTTTCTACCACTTGATATGTTTTTGGAGTGGCTGGTACTGGTTGCTCCTTTCCATATTTAGTGGTTCTTTCAGGAGCTCTTGTAAGGCAGGCCTGGTGGTGACAAACTCTCTCAGCGTTTGCTTGTCCATAAAAGATTTTATTACTCCTTCACTTATGAAGCTTAGTTTGGCTGGATATGAGATTCTAGATTGAAAGTTCTTTTCTTTAAGGTTGTTGAATATCGACCCCCACTCTCTTCTGACTTGTAGGGTTTCTGCCAAAAGATCCACTGTGGGTTTGATGGGCTTCCCTTTGTGGGTTACCCGACCTTTCTCTCTGGTTGCCCTTAGCATTTTTTTCCTTGATTTCAACCCTGGTGAATCTGACGATTATGTGCCTTGGGGCTGCTCTTCTTGAGGAATATCTTTGTGGTGTTCTCTGTATTTACTGGACTTGAATGTTGGCCTGCCTTGCTAGGTTGGGAAAGTTTTCCTGGATAATATCCTGCAGAGTGTTTTCCAGCTTGGAGTCATTCTCCCCATCACATTCTGGTACATCTATCAAACGTGGATTAGGTCTTTTCACATGATTCCATATTTACTGAAGCTTTGTTTATTTCTTTTTACTCTTTTTTCTCTAATCTTGCCTTCTTATTTTATTTCATTGAGTTGATCTTAAATCTCTGATATTCTTTCTTTGGCTTGGTAGATTCAGCTATTTAAACTTGTATATGCTTCATGACGTTTTCATGCTGTGTTTTTCAGCTCCATCAAGTCATTTATTTTAGTTGGCATTTTGTCTAACATTTTTTGCAGGTTCTTAGTTTCTTTGCATTGAAATAGAACATGTTCTTTTAGCTCAGAGAAGTTTGTTATTACCCACCTTCTGAAGCCTGCTTTTGTCAATTCGTCAGACTCATTCTCCATCCAACTTTGTTCCCTTGTTGGTGAGGAGTTGTGCTCCCTTGGAGGAGAAGAGGTGTTCTCATTTTTGGTGTTTTTATCCTTTTTGTACTGGTTTATTCCCATCTTCGTGGATTTATCTACTTGTGGTCTTTAAAGTTGGTGACTTTTGAATGAGGTCTCTGAGTGGATGTCCTTTTTGTTAATGTTGAAGCTATTTCTTTCTGTTTTTTAGTTTTCCTTCTAACATTCAGGCCCCTTTGCTGCAGTACTGCTGGAGGTCCACTCCAGACCCTGCTTGCCTGGGAATCACCTGGAGCGGCTGCACAACAGCCAGGGTTGCTGCCAGTTTCTCCTTCTGTTATCTTCATCCTAGAAGGGTACCCACCAGATGTCAGCCTGAGCTTTCCTTTATGAGGTGCTTCTTTGGCTACATAGGGGTTAGGGAGCTGCTTAAGGAGACAGTCTGTCCATTATCAGAGCTCAGGTGCTATGCTGGGAGCTCTGTTGTTCCATTCAGAGCTGCTGGGCAGGTACAATTAAATCTGCTGCAACGTAACTCATAACTGCCTCTTTTCCCAGGTGCTCTGTCCTGGGAAGGTGGGGCTTTATTATAAGTTCCTGAGGTCCTGCTGCCTTTTGTCAGATATGCCCTGCCCAGCAAGGAGATTGTCTAGTCACGGTGTGCCAGCAGAGGCGTTGCTGAGCTTCCTCAGGCCCTGCCCAGCTGCTGTGGTTTTCTTCACAGAGGTATAATTAAAACCGCCTCAGTAGTGGTGGTCTGCCTCAGTAATGGTGGACTGCCTCAGTAATGGCGGACTGCCTCAGTAATGATGAACTGCCTTGGTAATGGTGGACTGCCTTGGCAATGGTGGACTGTGTCAGTAATGGTGGACTGCCTCAGTGATGGCGGACTGCCTCAGTAATGATGAACTGCCTTGGTAATGGTGGGCTGCCTCCGTAGTGGTGGTCTGCCTCAGTAATGGTGGACTGCCTCAGTGATGGCGGACTGCCTCAGTAATGATGAACTGCCTTGGTAATGGTGGACTGCCTTGGCAATGGTGGACTGCCTCAGTAATGGTGGACTGCCTCAGTGATGGCGGACTGCCTCAGTAATGATGAACTGCCTTGGTAATGGTGGGCTGCCTCCGTAGTGGTGGTCTGCCTCAGTAATGGTGGACTGCCTCAGTGATGGCGGACTGCCTCAGTAATGATGAACTGCCTCGGTAATGGTGGACTGCCTCTGTAGTGGTGGTCTGCCTCAGTAATGGCGAACTGCCTCAGTAATGATGAACTGCCTCGGTAATGGTGGACTGCCTCTGTAGTGATGGTCTGCCTCAGTAATGGTGGACACCCTTCCCCCACCAAGCTGGATTGTCCTGGGTCCAGCTGCGTTTGCTGCGAAATGTTTCAGATTGCTGGTCTTTGTGGCGGAGCGGGGCCCACCGAGCCAGATCACCTGGCTCTCTGCTTTAGGCCCCCTCTTTTGTTGTTGAGTGGGTGGCTCTGTCCCCCCAGGAATGCCATTCAACCAAATGGCGCCAGTTGAAATGGCCTCCCAGTTTTGTGTGAATTTTGTGAGGAAACCAGTGGTGCTGGCTGAAACAGCCATGCTGGAAACTTATAGAGCTTTTCGCTGGGGAATATTCCGGTCTGTGGGTGGTAAAAACTGCAGGAGTGATGCAGTTTCTGAACTGGCATGCTGGAGTGGATGGAAAAGCCCCCGATGGCCTCCGTTGGGTAGGGAGGGGGGTCCTTCAGAGATTGCACTTTCTGGGTGAGGCAGTGCCCCACCCTGCCTCGGCTCGCCCTTCCTGGGCTACACCCACTGTGCCACCAGTCCCATTAAGATGGTCCTGGTACCTCATTTGAAAATGCAGAGGTAACTCATCCTCTGCACAGATCTTGCTGGGAACTGTGCTCCTGAGTTGTTCCTATGCGGTCATCTTGCTGCGTTTCTTTCTTTTACCTGATTGCTCCTGCTAGCACTTCCAGTACTCTGTTGAATAGGAGTGGACAGTGAGACTCCTTGTCGTGTTCTGGTTCTTAGGTGAAACGCTTTCAACTTAAACCGGATCAGTATGATGTTGGCTGTGGGTTCATTACATATGACCTTTATTATTTTTAGCTATGTACCATCTATGCCTAATTTGGTAAGGAATTTTATCGTGAAGAGATGCTGTATTTTGTCAAATACTTTTAAGACATCTATTGATATGATCATATGATTTTAATTTTAAAGTCTGTTTATGTGGTGAATCATATTTATTTATTTACATATGTTAAAACAATCTTGCATCCCTTGAATCAAACCCACTTGATTGTAGTGTATTATCTTTGTGATGTGCTGCTGGACCAGTGTGCCATTTTTTGGTTGAGGAATTTTGCATCTATGTTCATCAGGGATATTGGTCTGTAGTTTTCTATTTTTGTTGTGTCCTTGCCAGGTCCTGGTATCAGGTTGATGCTGGCTTTGTAGGATGTTAGGGATGATTCCTTTCTTTTCAAATTTTTGGAATGATTTCAGTAAAGTCACTATCACTTCCTTTTTGTATGTCTCATAGGATTCACCTGTGAACCTGTTTGGTCCTGGGCTTTGTTTTGTTGAGAGTTTGTTTTTTTTTTCTTAAATACTCATTCAATTTTACTCTTTGTTATTGGTCTGTTCAGGATTTCTGTTTCTTCCTGGTTCAATCCTAGAAGAATGTATGTTTTCAGGAATTTATCCATTTCTTCTCTATTTTCTTTTTTTTTCTTTTGAGACAGAGTCTTGCCGAGACCATCTCGGTTGCAGAGACCCCAACCCAGGCGGTGCTGAAGGAATTAAGAAACAGACACAGAGATAAAGAGCAAAGCGGTATGGGACAGACAGGGGGCCGCAGCATTCCCAGCAAGAGCCTCAAACAGAGTCTGATCCACACATTTAGTGACAGCAAGCAAGTGATAATTATCACTTAACTAAAAGTATTCTTCCAAGGGAACAAAGCATTCTTTACTGGTGGCAAGAAACAGGCTCTGGATGCTTATCTACTGCAGCTGGAACATGTCATTAAGGCGTGTGTCACTCATGCTATTGTCTATGGTTCAGAAGCCCCTCAGAGCAGTCTTCCATGCAAGAGCGGGTTAGGTCTTTCTTTCCCTGGCTCCAGTAAACCAACACCTCTAGTAATGTCCACCACTGCCATCACGAGGATGTCACAGTGCTATAGATGTTCTGTTTATGTCCAGTTTCTTTAAGGCCTGTTTATACCAGGCTTAGGGCCTGCTCTCAAATGCTCCCAACAGAGTCTCACTCTGTCACGCAGGCTGGAGTGCAGTGGCATGATCTCAGCTCACTGCAAAGTCTATCTTCTGGGTCTATTTTCTTGCATGCACTACTGTGCCCTAATTTTTGTATTTTTAGTAGAGATGGGGTTTCACCATGTTGGCCAGCCTGGTCAGGAACTCCTGACCTCAAATGATCTGCCTGCCTCAGCCTCCCAAAGTGCTTGGGTTGTGGTGAAAGCCACTGTGTCCAGTCCATTTTCTCTACGTTTTCTAGATTGTGCACCAAAAATTTATTCTTCCTTCCCCACAACTCAGAGTGTTTTGCACTTTGCTTTCCTGTCTTTTAAAGGCGTCTTTTATGTAGATATTATATATATTATCTTTATTTATATATAATGTATTATATGTATATATATGATATAGTATGTATACATATGGCCCAACTTCTTCTAATTTCACATCTGTACTTCCAGCTCTTTGGGAAGCTTAAATCAAGTTCAAGGCCTCCACAAACGAACTCACTATCTCATGTGATAAGCTCACCAGCAGCCAGGCACCCAGGATGGAAGCTCTGTCACTTAGTTCTCACACTCAGTTGGTAACTTCAGATTCCAAAAGCCTCTTGCAGCTCTGAGACCCCATGCTCTTTCCCAGTCACTGGGGTATATATTTCCACAGTTCCCATTGCTCTGTCCTAATGCACCCCGACTCTTGGCTCTCTTTAAGACTGTTGGTTTCCATTTTTTATAACAAATGTATAAAGAACGTGTATAACAAATGCTCTTGCATTCACCCAAAAATCAGTGGGGTTAGTGCATATTGAAGTTTATAACAAACATTTGTAAAGTGATTGTGTAGCAGGAAAGGCCACAGGAAATGGATCTCCCGAACAGTGAATACAGGAGGAAAGAGTTTATTACAGCCAGGAGCTGAGGAAATGATTTATCCAAATTCAGCTCTTCTAACAAAGGAAGGCTCTGCCTTTATATAGGCTTATACTTTAGATATTACACGTGGAAGTATCTTAGGTTTATAGCTTTAGAAATCACATATGAAAAAGGTCTCAGTTTACAGCTTCAGGAATCACATATGAAAAGGGTTTTGGTTTAGTTTCAGGAATCACATGTGAAAGGGTTCCGGTTTACAGTTTTAGGACTCACATGTGAAAAGGTTTCTAGTTTGACCTTGTTTTAGGTAAAAAGTGTCTTCCGGAGAGTTTCCCCAAGACCAAGCCTGCCACCTACAGGAAGGTGAAACAGGAGGCGCCAGTCAGGCTTTTCTTCTATTGAAGTGCAGTGTGGTAGTCAAAGGGGAAGTTGGTCTCGGATGCCTGGGTCTCCCTCTTCACCTGTACCATCTTACACTCCCACCAAGGTATGAAAGTCCCACTGGCTCCACAGCCTTGCCTCTGAAGCTGTCAGGTCTTTTTTGCCCCTCATATCCAGAAATAATCATTGTTAACATTTTCTTGTCTTTCTCTCTCTCTTTTTATATATCAGGTAATGCCAAATCGATTATTTCTTATCTTTTCGTTCTAATATATTATAAAGTTCTTCTATATCAAGAAATACAGATGTGTTGGCCAACATCTCCTCAGCGTTTCCCCTGCTCCATCCCCTGGTCATCACCATTCTCCCACCATTCTACTCTCGGTTTCTATAAATCGACTTTTTAGAGTCCACATAAAATGAGATGATGTGATATTTGTCTTTCCCTGTCTGGCTTAACGTAATGTCCTCCAGGTTCATCTGTGTTGTCACAATTGACAGAATAACCCGTGACCTTCTCTGATGCATTTCCCCCAACTCTCCAAGTGCTATCTCTCAAACACTCCTTTCAATATTTTGTTCTCTGCTGAAAATGTCTATAGGGCAACCATCCTCGACCTTACTAGTGTGGCTCACAGGCCCTGCTGGGCACAAAGCATTGCCCCCTCCAGCCTACACTTTCCACACCAAACCCTCCACAAGGGAGTCCTGCAGACCCTGCCAGACTGTGCCCTCCCAGCCTCTTTTCTAGTCCTCATTCTGAAACTCCTGCCTCGAGTCTCTTCCTCATTCTCATTCCTCATCCACAATCTAAGCACAGGTGCCATCACTCACAGGAAGCCCCCTTCCCTTAGACCTCCATCCTCCTAGGCTGGGGTGGGCTCCTTCTTGGTGGTGCCTGGCATGACAGCCACCCACCCCTGGGAATTGTTGCTGTCTGCAGCCTCCTCAGCACCCAGCACCATGAGGGCACTCAGCACGTGGTGCTTCTTCAAACAGGCTATGAACTGATGGCCACGACAGGCAATGAGCAACAGATTTGTGTGCAGTGTTTATTTCACATCATCATCACATTCTTTTAACTCTAGAATATTTTTTAATATGAGGCATCAGTAAGGAAAGAGACCCAAGCATCTAGGATCACCTCCTTCCAGACTTCCACACTGCATTTCAGTAGAAGGAAAGGCTGGCCTACTGGCACCTCCTTAACCGCCTTCCTATAGATCAGATTGCAGGTGTAGTACGGGGGACTCTTTCTGGAAGGCATTGTCTTTACTTAAACAAGATCAAACCCCCATCCCACGCCTACATCATTGACCCTTTCACATGTAATTCCTTTTTCTTTTTTTTTTTTTAGACAGAGTCTTGCTCTGTTGCCAGGCACCAGGCTGGAGTGCAGTGATGTGATCTCGGCTCACTACAACCTCTGCCTCCTGGGTTCAAGCAATGCTCCTGCCTCAGCCTCCCGAGTAGCTGAGACTACAGGCACAAACCACCATGCCCAGCTAATTTTTGTATTTTTACTGGAGACGGGGTTTCACCATGTTGGCCAGGATGGTCTTGATCTCTTGACCTCGTGATCTGCCCACCTCGGCCTCCCGAAGTGCTGGGATTACAGGTGTGAGCCACTGCACTGGACCTCACATTGTAATTTTTAAAACTGTAAACCCAAGACCCTTTCACATGTAATATCTAGAGTTATAAGCCTATATAAAGGCAGAGCTTCGCTTTGTTAGGCGAGCTTGGCTGTTAGACAACTATGTCTCCTTGCTCCCGGCTGAATAAATCACCTCTTCCTTCCTAGTTTGGTATCTGAGAGGTCTGTTTCTTGTGGCCGCTCCTGCTTCATCATGAGTAATTTTCCAGATATTTTTGGTTATTCTTGTTTATTTCTCCAAATGACTTTTAGTATCTTCAAAATTATTATCATGTATTTTGAATGGAACACAATTAACTATAGATTCATTTGAAACTAATCACCGTCTTCACCTTACTTGTTCTTCCCATACAAAAAAATAAGCTCTGTTCATATAATTTATTTTATCTCTCTTCTCAGTAAATTTTTCTTATTTTTCACAAAGAACTTGCTCATCTCTTTAAAAATATTTTATTATGATAAAATATATCTAACATGAAAATTGCCATTTTAGCTGTATTTAATTGTAGAGTTTTGTGGCGTTAAGTACATCACATCAGTGTGCAAACATCCGCATTCTTCAATTATAGAGTTTTTTTCCCCTGCTCAGACTGAAACTTTGTATCCATTAAACATTAACTACCCATTTCCCTATTTCCTAAGCCCTGGTAACCACCATTCTACTCTAAGTCTCTGTGAATGTGGCTACCGAAGGTAGCTCGTATAAGTTGGATTACATGGTATTTGTCCTTTTCTTGTCTGATTTATTTTACTTCTGCATAATTTCCTCAAGGTTCATTCATATCATGGCATGTGTCATAATTTCCTTTCTTTTTAAGGTGGAAGAATATTTCCTTGTATGGGTATATCAGAGTTTCTTTTTCCATTTATCTATCAAAGGATATCCAAGTTGCTTCTACCTTTTGGCTATAGTGAATAACATTGTTCTGCATATTATGAACATTATTTTACAAAGTACCTTTCTCTTTAAAAATATTGCTGTCCATTTTCTTGCCTCTAGAAGCAAGATTTTGTTCTTCACACATTCCAATTACTTTCTGCTAGCTTCTAGGAAAACTATTGATGTCTGGATTTTTGCCAGGCATTCAGTCATGTTGCCAAACACCGGTATTGATTTTCATAACATTTAACTTGATTCTTCTGAGCTTTCTAGACACACAAAGAAATCTTCTACAAATAAGAATAACCTTGTCTTTTTCTTCCCCATGTTTTTAGCTAACTCAGTAATACACCTCTTGGCATTTGCAGGACGTCATGTCTTATGTGTCTTTTTATTCCCAGGACTCAGCACGACACAAGGCATCTAAGAGTTGGTTACAAGGCACTTGCTGAGTAACAATTTGTGCTCCACATGGGGGCATGTGAAATGCTGCCAGGTGTCACTCATTCTATCCCCTTTACTGTATACATATCTTACTAGCCAATAATTACATAACATAATGCAGGGTTCAATGTCACTTTTCAAATACAGTTTTTCATTTATTTCTTAAATGACCACGTGCAATAATGGTTATAATTCTTCCCATTGGACACACGAGTTAACTGAGTGTCCTAGAGATGACTGCATCCCTTGCTCTCTCAGTGGGACTCCCTCCCCTAGTTTTCCCTTCACCAATGAGACTTCATTCTCTCAGCTGCTGGGAGTGTGGCCACTGAGGGCTCACAGCTGAGTCCTTCTGTGGGCATTGATCTGAGTGGAAGGAATGTCCTTTGTCCAAGTTCATGCCCCTCCTGGAATTGCCTATTTTGAATAGGTCTATGTGGGGGTACGAAGTGTTGACTCTTTTGCCCACTACCACTCTGAGGCCATCCCATTGCAGAGCTCTCTATAGGCCTGGCTGTGGCCTCTGCTGAGCAGCATCATGGCCTGACTTCTCCCTCTGCTCCGCCCCACATCCCTGCTTCCCCAGCACATGCGTCAGGCAGCCTCTTGCCCGTGAATCTCCATCGGAGTCTGTTTCCAGTAACGCTAACCTAGAGCTGGTGGAATCAGGACCCACACAGCAAATATCCTGCCTTTTTAACTGCAGTGAGTCTCAGGTCTGTGAACATTTGGAACATTTTTGTTTAGAGATTGGATATCTCCCTTCAACAGACGATCCAGATATTCTCACACCTGAGAGCTGCTGAAGAAAACCAGTGCTTCATCTGGAAAGTCACTTGATCTCAAAAATACCTTACTCAGTTGGGTATCTTTTCCCCTTCTCATCCTTAGTGAAACACAAATCAAAGTGTCCATCTGTATTGGACTTACTGAAATATTTTCACTCACATAATTTTCTTTGATCCACCTGATGAAGAAGGTTGGGGAGGTACCAGAAACCCCTTGCACTCTTAAGTAAATAAGTAGGAGGTAGCTTGGGGATAAGGTGTCAAGCCATGTAATTTTCAGCTAAATTGTGTTCTTGTCACACAGTAAGCTTCATTTGCCACCCTGGCTCTGGGACTGACACTTAGTGATGTGTCAGCTCCATCGTTCCTAGGAGCATCCTGGCTGCAGGTAGCTGGAGTCCTCAGAAACAGTGGCCTTAGTAGTAACCTGCCAAGTGATTGGCAGTCGTTGGCTGGACCTGAGCTGTATTTCCCCAGGGGTGAGGAAGGCTGGGAAGTTCATTCCCTGATACTTTTAGTCTTTGCACTCAGGGGCAGGCAGGAGGAAGGGAATTGACAATGGCTGGTCAGGTTTCCAGAACAAAGTCCCTTAATATGCGAGTTCATCGAGAGCTTGTAGAAACTCCATTGTTCTCTGAAGCTTATGAATGTGTTCATGTAGGAGTGTGCATGCACGCACACCATTTCCAGGATTTTCATCAGATTCCTAATGACATCAGTGGCTGCACATCGTTTCAATGTTTAAGTGTGGTTGCTGACATTTGGATGCAATGCCCGGGGCTTGTGCCGAAGTTAAATATATACCAACCTCTTCATGGTTGTTTCTTACTTTCCATGTAACTGAGCAGCAGGCTACCTCCTCCTTACATTCAGTGGGAGTAGAATACAGGAGAATGAAAGAGATGGAGCACTCTAAAGCCAGCTGGAGTCCCTCTGCTAATTGCAATCATTGTGTCCACAGGAATGGTGAACTCTTTGCTAGTAAATGCTCCTTAGGGAATGTGAACGAACACACCTTCTCTTCTCCCCAGGAGCTCACAGTTTAGCTGGGAGAGGATCTACCATTCAGTGTCATGAAAAACAAGGAAAAATGTGTTGAATACCAATTGGCTGTTGCAGCTCAGAGAGCAGGGGGAAACCCCTTATGCTGAAAATCACCTCCTGATTCACTTGAAGTTAATGTGCTATTAAGCATATGCAGGCATATCAACCACATCAGCAGACATTCAGACATAGCATTTGTTAGTTTTTAAAATGCAGACATAGGGAGGAGACAATGAAAAACAACCTGGCTGAAAAACTACTGTGGTCATGGAGAGGAAATGGAAGCAGATGCTCCCCACTCTCCCTGCCAGACCGCTCTCCTCCTGGCTTCCTAGGTGCAGCACGTGGGGTGTTGGCCTCAGGGCTGTTTCAGCAGCTTCCCCTTTGTCATTTCCCCCTCACTGTTCATGGCAGCCACCCTTGGTCAGTGCAGCTCTGAGTGGGGAAGGTATTTCAGAGCCCCGGGCCAGAGACACCTGCCCTGAGGGCTGCACCCCCTCTTTTTGAAGGACCACGTGGGTGGGGCCCTGTGTCTTAGGACTGCAGCCTCCTGCTTGAGGTACAGATATCTACTATTCCATGAATGAGGCTGACATGAAGGAGATGTCTTTTATTAATTGAAACATCCTCCTTGGAAAAAAACAGTCCACTGCATGCCAGTTCCATTTGTGTTTTAACTTCTCTATCCCTAATATTAAGTTTGACATGAGGACGTTTTAAAACTTCAAGCCCAGAGAATGGGTCGGTGGGTGTGAATTGCCAAAACCCTCCTAGGGCAAAACCACCCATCCTGGAGCATACCCTCCCGGGAAGGATGACAGCGTCTGTGCGGTCTTGCCCATCTCTGATCTGGTTGGCATTTCTCCCCATCAGTTCACACAAACACACACACACACACACACACACACACACACACACACACACACTCTCTTTTGGACTTTATTTCCACGTAGGGGCCTAAAGTCTCTTGTGGAAAGAAGCAGACATCGATCGCTATGTATTTAGTGTCTAGGGGACTGGATGAGAGAAGCTGCTCAACTCTGCAGGCACAGATGGAATCTACAGCCCGGCCAGCTCCACCGAGGCCTGGCCCCTGCCTGTGGACACAGCCAGCCCCTCCTCTTGGTCTGACCAGGAGCTCAGACCAAAGCAGCAGCCCAGCTTCTGGGGCAGCAGCCTGGGCACCCGTCTCTCCCTGACCCCCTCACCAGGGGCTGATGTGGCTGAAGGCCTGGGTTTTCCAGCTCCTGGCTGCTCTCTCCCTGTTCTGAGGCTCAGGTCTCCTAAAGCCACAGCAGGTCCTCAGATGGCCTTGCTGTGGCCGTATCAGCTCCCAGATGCTCCTCTAATCTGCACACCAGCAGAACGAGGAGGCTTCATGAAGGAACTGCAGAAACCCCACCTGTGTGCACATCCCCAGATAGCCAAGAACTCAGAGGGAGGCGATGCTACTGTTTTATTGCAGGAGGTTGGGGGGGGGGAGGTGTGAGCTGCACACAGGGGCTGTGAGAAGCAAGGAGGAAGGAGGGAGGGCAGCGCCCCCTGCTGAGCAACAAAGGCCTCCTGCTGCCTTCTCTGTCTCCTGGTGCAGGCGCATGGGGAGACCTTCCTCAGGGTGGGGGTCACCGGTCCAGGGGTGACAGCACTACAGGGGTGGGAGTAGGATGTGGTCGGTGTGGCTGGCCTGGCACAGACCCCTAGGCTTTCTGACACCTGGATTTCACCAGGGACATTGTGTTCTCCCAGGGAACTTCGTAGATCTGGAAAGAGCAGAACTCTTTCTGTGAAAGGGAAGAGAGAGGGACAATCAGTGTGGGTCACAGTTAAAGGGGAAGACACCTGGGCATGAGATGTCAGAAGCTGCGTGAGGATCAATGGAGGTGAGACACTGGGCCCCCACCCCACCCTGCTGAGTCCCCAAGCACCGAGCTAGAATAAATAGTGGCTGTTCCATTGACCCACACCAGGCTGCAGGATTCCTGCCCCAGCACAGCCCTGGGAGGAGCAGCTTGTGCAAGGCCTCCAGAGCTCCAAGGGTGCAGGGAGGGGGAGGCGGCTCACTGCACCCAGCTCCTTCTACCTTCAGCACCCAGGCCAGCACCAACAGGGGCCAGAGAGAAGAACCCAGGGCAGCGGAACTCCCCCTCAAATAACTGGGACATGGGGAGGCGGCAACATGGGGACTGTGGCTCTCCCCTGAGAGGAGACCTCATGAGAACCAGCAGGTCCTTGGAGAGGCTGGTGTCGGGTGAGTGGGGCAGGGCTGAGGGTTTGGTGACTAACAGGCTTCTAGTTCCCTCTAGTCTGCTCAGTGTGGCCATGGCTGCAGGCAGGTGCCTGAGGCTGGGATTAGACAGAGCCCCTTCTCCTTGCCCAGCACCCAGCCCTGCAGCTGCTTCCTTCAGGTCGGCAGGCAACACCCCAATGCAGGCTGACTTGATCTCCCAGTAACCATTCCTAAGGAAAAGGCTTTCTAGCAAGTCAAATTCACCACCGGCATCCCTCCCCACCTCATCTGCACACGCATAGGCAACTACATAAACTTACTTGAACCCTTCACCCACACGGATCTGTGTAGAAACTCCTATACTCCCCCGTCACATCCACACACACGCACACATGCTCCTATCCACCTCCCCACACAAGGGCACATGTGTGTACAGACATGTACCTTTCCACATGCACACCTACACCTATCCACACCCCTAGGTACACATCCATGGCTCCCACAAACACACTTGGATACACACATGCCCTCCAAATGTGTGTAGGGCAGAGGCTGACACACACACACCCCTCTGCAGTGCACGCTGTCCTGGGACCCATATCGGGAACGTACCTTCTGCAGTTCCGGCTGTTCACGGAACGGACAGGTGTCCAAATCGGGCAGGGACTTGGTACATGTGGTTCGGCCAATCTCTACGTCGAAAAAGTAGTTGGTCCCGGCCACGGTCTACACACACGAGAAAACAGGACACACGAATGGTGCTCTCCATCAGTGACAGGCACCCACAAGCACTTCACTGTGACTGAGACACTGGACTTGCCTGGGGCTAGGTGAGCTGCCCACACTGTCACCACAAGGCCCACAAGCCCCTGCTCCTGTCAGCTGTCGGGGTGCTGGGCCTCATGCCCTCTCTTAAACATTGTGTTCTCTGTGCCGGGTAAAGGATTCATTGAATTCTGCTACCTGTGGCTGAGGGGCGAGGGGACACTGAATGTTTTCTATTAAGGCTGTCATCTGATGACAAAATTTCAGCTAACTTCCTAAAATCTCACACCCTTCATAGAACCCAGATTCATCTATTACTTCATTTAATTGTAGGAAATGAGACGCTTCACACGCCCAGATATTTGGGGCCAATAAGAACTGCTTTCTGGATGCCTCCTTTTTAAGTGTGAACTTCCATCAACATTTCTAAAATCAGCAGCACACCTGCGTGTCTTACAATCGCAGAAAAGAATTGAGCCGTTTCCCTACACTGGGCCTCTCCCAGACCAACTTGTCAGAACCGTGGAGAAACCTGGGATGAGGGACCCTGAGGCCAGGGTGCTGGATCTTGCCCCTTGAAACCAGGAAAACTGCTGAGCTCCTTCGAGTCTCAGGTTACCCATGTATACAATAGGGTTCTGGGGCTGATGGTCTGCAATGCCCTGTGCTTCACTCCAAGTTACCGTTACACTTGAGAGGGAGGTGCAGGACTGCGGGGACCTCAGCAACAGAGAGTGCACCCCATGTGCAGGGAGAGGGCCCCAGCTGAGGGCTGCAGGAGGAGAAACGGGGCTGGTCTGGACTCCTCTGAATCTCCAGGAGAAGGTGGAGGAACTATAAAGGCTGCCTCACTGTTTGCTGCTCTGCCATGGGATGCAGGTCAAGCTGGGACCTGGGTCAGCCTAAGAGGCTGTGCTCAAGGGTGTGACTTGGGGAGGGAAGCAAGGCTCTGCAGGACAAAGAGCCAGGCTCCCACGTGGTCCCTGTGGAGAGGACTCAGGGAGGAGAATGAGCCTCATGGCCTGGATCTCATCCTGAGCAGCGCCAAGCCCACCCCGAGTCAGCACAGTCCCATCTACACCTGCTGAACCCTGGGGAATGCCACGGTCACGGCACAGACACAGCGGCTCCTGCAGGTTAAAGGAGGTGAAAGGGCAGGACCGTGGCTACAGTGCATGTCCTGGGACCGACCTTGGACATGAAGGCCATCAGCACAGAGTCAGGGAAAGCCCAATGAGTCTGAGCATTAGATCATGAATGTGTCAGTGTTGATTTGCTGGGAATGCTATCGCGAGTGGAGCGAAAAACCAGGCTGGGACTCAGGACCCCCCGGGTGGTGGCAGCACGCACCTGCTCTCTGGCTCGCAGTACCCGCAGCGGGCGTCTGTAGTAGGCATCTTTGGTGGCCTCATTGTACTTGCTGACGGCGAAGTGAAGGGCACGCTGTACCCACTCATCATTGAGGTCTGCATCATAGATGCCACTCACAAAATTCTGATTCTCCTTCTGGGAGCTCAAAAGTATCGTATCCTCCTCCTCTGGACTCGGAAGTATCCTGTCCTCCTCCGCCGCCAGGGCCACAGGCAGAGCGGCCAGCAGGAGCAGTGGGATGCAGAGCGGCAGGGCCATGGGCTCCTCAGAGGCAGAGCACAGAGCTGGAGCTGCAGGAGAGGACGCGGAGAGCCTGAGGCGGGATACCCAGAGGAGCAGCAGCCACGCATTTATCCTGCTGGGGCATCCCAGCCCCACCCCTTCCATGCCCGCCCCTCACTCCTCCTCCTCTTTCTGTCCACCCCTCTCTTCCTCCATCTCTCCTTTCACTGCCCCACCCCCCAACAAGCTCCATCTCTGCCTAAGTTCCTCCTGTCCATATCCAGCCTCCGCCTCCATCTCCCCTCCTCCCCACTCCTGTCCTCACTGCAGCCTCCCCCGAGCAGTGCCCCTCTTCCCCAGTGCTCCCCACTTGGAGTGACCCTGATCTCCACAGAGGGAACATTGCTCCTTTGGCTGTGAAAGCAACGTGACATCCTGTTTACTCAGAAAAGGAAAAAAAAAAACAGGGTTTGGCCTCCTGGGGTCTTCAGATGTCAGGGGCATCCAGGAGCACTTAGACACAGCCTCGGAATCTCTGGAGCAGGGAGGTTATTTCAGAAAGTTCCAGAAGACTCTGCCCACACCCTACTGTGGATAATTTCTTTGTAAAATTTAAGGGAATTAACCTTTTGGGAAAAGGTCACTGGCTTGTGTTTTCATAACTCATTATTCAGTAAACAAACCTGTCACCAGCTACTCCCCGTGCCAGGAGTCCTAGGGCTTGAAGATTGAACCTGGATAATGAGCCATAGAGGTGACGTGCAGAGCTGCCACCAACAGAGATGTGACCCGGACCCATGAGCAATTTCACATTTCTAGTAGATGCTTTGCAAAGATAAGAATAAATGGGTGAAAGTCATGTTAAAATATGTATTTAACCTAATATAGCCGTAATATTATTTCAGCCCATTGGAACAGTTATTGAGATACTTTATGGGGTTTTTTTTTTTTTTTTGGTTTCGTAAGTCATTGAAATTCCCTGTGTATTTTTTACTCTTAGACCAGGAGTCATTTTGGACCGGCCCCAGTTCAAGTGTCCCGTGGCACATGTGGCTGGTGGCTGTGGAACTGCACAGTCCGTTCCTACACAGTGTGTGTAGGGATGGTAGGTTATGATTACCATTATTATCAGGGAGTTAGAATCGCTCTGTTGGAGTGAAATAGAACAGGGGCTGCAGAGAGACCGTAGGACTCTGGTCAGCAGGGTGGTCTCTACCAGACTGGACGGGTTGAGAAGCCCCAGGCAGCGGGGGAATAGCCAGTGCAAAGCCCTGAGGTGGGGCTGGGTGGGCCTGCTCCAAGAGGAAGCTCCTGGAGGGGGTGTGAGCAGGGAAGGGAATGACCTGGAATCTCACCATAACTGTGGGTGGGGCCGAGTAGAAAGTGCAGGGAGACCTCCGTGGGGGTGTCAGGAGAGGGAGCAGCTGCCTCACGATGAATGTGGGAGCCCAAAAGCCTCTCTTGCTCCAGTCCTAGGGAAGACATGCTTTGGACTCCTTTCCTGGGTGCACTGCGTGGCAGACTCGCCCGATATTTAAAAATTGCCTTGAATGAGGTAGAATTTACATACAGTAAAGTGCCTAATTGTATGTGCGCAATCTGGGGGATTTCATAAATGCATACACCCGTGTTACCACTTTGTCCAGACCCGTTTCTGCCTTGCCCCAGATGGTGTCCTCCTTCCTCTGCAGCCCACCCTCGTGCCCACCCCACCCTGGCAGACCCCATCCGGCCCTGTAGACTGCTTTGTTGCCTGTCCTTAGCTTCCCAGGAATGAGTCCTGCAGTCCGAGCCCTGGTGTGTCTTTGCTCTTTGCTCAGCGTGGCTTTCCAGCAGCCCCCGAGTTGCTTCATTGCCAGGATTGTGAGTTCTCCTTCTCCCCAGACTGAGGACGTGGACAGCTGGGTGCCCTGTGGGCTGTCAGAGCCCCCAGCTCGGGAGGCTGCAGTCCTGGGCTGGAATGTGACTCCAGGAATGGAGAGTGAGGGGGCTCTGAACAGACAGCTGCTCCCCGTGTTCTCTCTACCCCACCCTGCAGGCCTGAGGGTGACCCTGTGGCAAATGCCCTTATGGTGAGGTGGCAGACTTGCCCAGAAACACTTGGAAACCCTGGGCCTCTGCAGGGCACCCAGAGGACTCTCCTGGGAGTTGGGGAGGTGAGGGTCAGCCAGCGTCAGCCCCGACCCTCTGTGATCCTTGGGCTCGGCCATGGCTGGGCTGGATCGGCAGGAACTCAATAGTGGAAACAACATTACTGATGGGTTCATGTTCAGTGTTAGAATTGGGGACCTTGTTACCTGAGGCCCAGTGGTCTTCTCACCCCACTGTGAATCCAGCACCCCTAGAAAAGCCATATACCCCACCAGACACAGCAGGTGTCCCAGGCATGGTATTTACTGCTGGGAGAGGGAGGGAAGGTCTTCAAACAGGGTTACACATGATGCCTCCTAGTTAGACAGGAAAGTGTGGAGATATCCCTAGACAGGGAAAGAGAGGGAAGTCCCTTACCAGGCAGGTATTGAGAGCAGAATGGTCATCTCCAAAGGTAGGAGTTAATTTTCTGCTGTGGCTCCCACCTTCCTTGGACACCTAGGAGTAAGGACTCAGGAAGATGTGCTGTTCAGAGGGTAAGCTGAGAGTCAGGCAACCTTCTTTTCTTTATCACTGGAAAGGAGATGGTGGTCACCCAAACAGTGAGAATGTGCTGGTGGGTGAAGTGAGAGGGAGGGGTCAGAGTGCTGTCCTGTGCCCCGTATGTGATGACACCACAGGTAGTCATCCTCTGGATGCTGGCATGCACGGCAGGGAGGGTCAGCTGTCCTGATGCAGCACCCTCTCTAATCTCAGTAGGAAACACACCAGTGTAGGCTGCTCTTAGGAGGAGGTACAGGTGTGGTGTCCAGTGTGGAGTGATAGGAAGTGGCAGGTTAGGGTAGGTGGCCAGCGGCTCCAGATGTTTGATGACCTTAGGTAAATGTGTCTGTCGTGTATCTGTAGAAAGAGGCTCCTTTGTAAAGCATAGTGTCTGGGGGTTCAGACAAGCACAGATGGACAGACTTCAGCAGTGATGTGTCAACACGGTTGAAAATGATGGAGTAGGCAGGTGTGGTGGTGCACCTGTAATCCTAGCTAATTAGGAGGCTGAGGCAGGAAGATTCCTTGAATCCAAGAGTTCAATTCCAGCCTGTACAACACAGTAAAACCCCCATCTCAAAAAAAAGATGACAGAACACTTTGTTCCCCGATTTCCATAGTCCACAGTTTTAAGGACACATTAGGAGAGACCCAGATAGCAACCATGGACTGAGGACCAAGCCTGGGGCATCCAGCACCCATGTAACCTGGAGGAGTCCAACTGCCCAGGAGGGGGCATGTTTCCCTTCTGCCAGGTGACAAGAGAAAGCCGTGTTCCTCTAGGCTGCGTGGGTGACTACTGATCCCATGATCTGAATTAGTAGGATGAGAAATTAGGTGAGTGGTAGAAGTTCTCTGTAATGAATGAGCAATCGTAAGTGAACACTGAACAATACTATAATTAACGAACGACCAAGCACAGAAAGCATCACCTGAAGGGGCCAGTGGTGAGGACAAGTTGGCCAAGGGTTGAGATTCTGCACATTTGGATTTTGAGCAACTAACACTTTGGTCTGTGGTAGGAGCTGATACTGAGCAGCCACAGAATTTGGTGGCTTCTCAAACGGGAGCCTCCTTTATGGAGTGCCTGGAAGTCTCTGGGGTCAAGCTCATCTCTTACACACTCCCTCCCTCCTTCTTTTCTCCCTCTCCTCTAACATTGCGGCTACGTGGATGCTTCTAAGCTGTGAGCCAATGTTGGGAACACATTTGGCTCTGCTAGGACATATGGATGCTTCTAAACTATGGGCCAGTGTTGGTAACACATTTGGCTCTCCTAGGACATGTGGATGCTTCTAAACTATGGGCCAGTGTTGGTAACACATTTGGCTCTGTCACATCATTAGGAAACTGTGATACTCATGAGGAATCCTGCTGGAAGCCCCTGCAAGAAAAAGCGAGAGAGGGCAGAGCCCAGTGTCTGAGGTCTCACTGTTTTGCACTCCATGGAGGGAAAGCAAAACCTTTGTCTCAGGGACCAGCTTATGAACAGCTTTCATGGCTTTGGAGTGCAAGTTGACATTCATTTTTCAAAAAGAGCATTTGCCACGGCAAATTCAGTGACTGAAGAACCACATATGAATGGAGGGGACGCGGGAGGCCTCTGGGACCTCAGGCTGTCAGCTGGTGCAGCCAGGGCTCCATCTGATTTCTTGGGCTGCAGCCTGCTGAGGACTGGCCACGAGGAAAACTGATGACTCTGAGGAGGTGAGTCATCTCCTTGATATCTATGGATGGACACATTTTCTAATTCTGTTTGGGTCACTGCTGAGACTTCCCTGTCACTGTTTGTGTAGCCTTAAATTTCAATTCCTTTAGCAAAGTGCAGTGACTGTCGAGAGTGGTTCCTGTTCCTGCTTGGAATCCTGTTCAACCCAGTCGCTGAGTGCTGGAGGTCATCGGGACAGGCCTGCCCCCTCCGTGACCCTGACTGCCCTCTCCTCCCTGTCACAGAGGAGCTGGATCCAGAGACAAGACTCACCTTGACCAAACCTCAGTTAAGCTCCCCCGAGCCTTCTCCCCTAGGCCTCAACTACTCCCAGCCCGGGACCTCCTGTCCCTGCCAGGGCCACAATGCCCTGTTTTAGGAAAGAATCCTGCTAAGTCAGTTTAGAAAGAATCCCTCACCCTTGGTATCTGATCACCCTCAACATCCGATCACGTTCTTCATTCTTCAACTTTGATGTCTAAGGCTTTGTCCTGCCTTTAGCAAGAATTCTGTCAGGTCAGTTTATCTAGAAACTTCTACCTTTGATGTCTCTGCTTTATCCATTAACCCTACCACCCCCATCCTTGGCTATAAACACTCGCTTCCCACTTCCCCTTGTCTCTGGAGTTGAGCTCACTCTCGTTCTTACTGTGAGAGTGTTGACACCTACTGCCATCATCCTGAATCATCTCAAGCAAGCTCAGGCTTCAAGCAGTAAAGCTGCTCATCCTCTTGCCCATGACATCATCACTGGACATCCTGCAGGCTCCAATCATTCATCATGTCCCGTGTTAAGATCATTTTGGCCCACACCCCTGCCTCCCATCCTGTATCCCCCTGTTAGATAATAACCCCACTGTTATCCATGGTTCTGCCCAGAGATTGGCTGTGACCACCGGCAAGTTGTTAAATCTCCCACTGCTTTAGTCTCATCATTTTAAAATCAGGGATATAATGATTCCCAGTATCAGTGAGTTATTATGATGGTGGACTCTGTAATAAGATGCTGCATGATCTCATTGGCCTATGGCATTGACCGGTTAGTTATTTTGTTCACATCTGCAGTCATGCTGGTAGTCACTCACCTAGGATGGGATTGTCTGGGCTGGCTCTGCTCCACGTCTATCATCCTTCTCCAGGGACCAATGGCCGACATTTTTCATATTCTCACATGGCAAGAGCAGTGCACAAGAAGGCAAGGTGAACTGCGCAAAAGTATCTGAAGCTTCTGGTGACTTCACACCTGCAACTCTCCCATGGCTAAAGCAAGTCACATGGTCCAGCCCGAAGGAAAGTGATGGGGATGTGCACTCTGCCATAGAGGGTAGAAAACAGGGAGTTACTATTTTGAAGAATAATCTAATATGTCCCAGTAGTGTACCACACTGACTCATAGGGGCATCAGGAGAATTTAATGAAATACTTGTGAAGTGCTTAGTACAGTGCCTGGCATATCTATGTTTCTAGCTATCAATCTCTCAATTAATCTAATCTGCCTAATTAATTTAGGTATGCAGGTGTGAAAGGAAAATACATCTCGGGATCCCTAAATCACTAAGTCAAAGGGAAAAGTCAAGCTGGAAACTGCATCGGGCAAACCTGCCTCTCATTCTGTTCCTAAATAAGATAGCTACAAAGATTGAAAAAACTGTCTACCTCCAGCACAACTTGCCCACAAGGAAATTCCTTGTGCACAAAAGACAGACAGAACTCAGTCATCCCTCTGCTTACATGAGACAAATGCATATCTGATTGCTTCCTTTGCCCTATTGTTTCATTCAATATTATTCCTGTAAATTGCTTATTCAGTTAAAGGCTAATCAGAAACTCAAATGAATGCAACCGTTTGTCTTTTATCTACCTATGACCTGGATGCCCCCTCCCTACTTCCAGTTGTCCTTCCTTTCTGGACTGAACCAATATATACTGATTGATATCTCGTGACTCTCAAATGTGTGAAACAAGGTGTAACCCAGCCACCTTGTGTTACGTCTTTTAGACAGACTGACCATGCCATGTGTGACGTGGTAACCTCTGTGACCTGCACATACACTCCAGATGAGTTCCTGGACAATCACAAAAAGGGGAAGAAGGATCAATGTTTGTGGCACCTAATTAACTTTGAGAGATTCTTCTATTGTTCCTATTCTTGCCTCAACTGATAAGGCAATTGGACTTTGTAACTGACCTCGGGCAACCTCCTGACTCCAGGTCCTATGACCCCCTCCCAGCTTGCAAAAACTGCCCTAAATTGTAACTTCTGTAACTTTCCTCTGCCTACCTCAAACTTATAAAACCAACTCCTATCCCACCACCCTGCACTGACTCTCTTTTAGGTGGGTTCTGGACTCAACCTGCCCATACCCTGGTGAATAAACAACCATATGGCTCACACAAAGCCTTTTTGAGGGTCTCTTCATTCAGAGTGTGTTTAACACCATGAACGCCAGTCATTAAAAACCTACCTGAGTCCATGTCACGGGAGTGTCCTTAATCTTGGAAAAATAAAAGATGTAAATTGAGACTAGTCTCAGATACTCTTGGATCACAAATGTAATCTATTTATCTATCAGATCTATTTAATCTATCTATCTATGTGTCCATCCATCATGTTTCCTGTTTATTTCTCATCTTTCCCTGACCAATAAAAGTCGAAGTCCTGTAACGTTCTGTTATCTGTATGTCCAATGTGTCCTCCACACTGCCACAGCTATGAGAACGCTCATGGCTATCTGGTGACTGTGTCCA
Source organism: Aotus nancymaae (assembly GCF_030222135.1). NCBI lineage: Eukaryota > Metazoa > Chordata > Mammalia > Primates > Aotidae > Aotus > Aotus nancymaae. The sequence goes on along the minus strand of NW_026988412.1, from coordinate 2,170,813 downwards.
ATCTTTGAGGAATCTTCACTGTACTCTGTGCGTCTACTCCTGTGGTGTCCTACTCCCTGCCGCAAATCAGATTGTGATCTTTGACTCATAGCCCTCCATGGCTTCCAAGTGTCCTTAAATTGAAACTCTGATGTGTACTTTGCATCTAAACCAGTCCCTGCCTGTCCCTGGCCTCCTTGGGGCTTCCTGTAGGCCAAGTGGGCTCTGCCTTGGCCTTTGGGTGAGTGTTTTGACAGTTCTGCCTCTGGAAATTTCTGTGGAATTCTAAGTGCACCTGGTCCTGGACCTATTTAAGACTTTTTGGAAGGCTGATCCTCGAGGGGAAGCTTGATGGGTTTAACAGTTGTAGTGCTATGGAAAGAGGATGCAAGTCAGTGAGAAGGCAGATGGAGATCATGGAATATAGGCTGGATTTGGAAGGAAAGGGCTGAGCCCCACGTGCCCCATGGTAGTTGCAGGCACCAGCAGAAACCACATAGTCCTCTGGGGAGGAGATTTTCCCTCTTTGGACCCCTCATGAAGTGTACTGTGGGTCTCTCCTGGGAGGGGTGTTCAGAACATCCTGTACCCATCAGTTACGTACTGCTGTATCATGTATCTGGATAGAGATGAGGTATCCCAGAGGAAGGCACCGAAGCCAGGAGTCAGGAGCTGAGTTTACCGTCCCCCTCTTCATTCATCGTGGAATCTGGTGAAACCACCCCCTCCAGGCTGGCTTAGAAAATTCTAAATATCTGAAAAATAAGCAAACACAAATAGGGTAGCCAAGCTGGGACTCCCCAGTCCTACTTGGATTGTTTCTCTTGTGCATCAGATTATGAAAGTTAAAAGTGGATTCCAGCCTCTGTGATTATTCTGATTTGCTCTCTAAAGGAACAGCCATTCAGTGGTCCTTTGCATTCTCCTTTGCCTTTCTTTCAACATGTCACTTTAGGGTGAGGGTGGTGCTCCATAGTGTGAACTGGGATCCTCCCCTTTTCTCACTGAGGTGCTGTCTTAACAATCAGAAGCCAGGACCTGGGCAGTGTGAGGACCAGCATGCTCTGCCCCCACAGAGCTTCTGGGTTGCTTATTTGTATCTGGGAAGAGTTAAGAGCTGTCCTGGATCTCTGACATATGGGTAGCTTTTATGATTTGCCAAAAGGAAATTTTTAAAGCTTCTGTTTCTTTACAACCACCAGCTTAATTACTTATGGGATGTAGGTTGTCATGGGGGCAGAAAAGGGTTCATTCGGGAGAAGAGTGGAGAAGGTGAACCAAGGAAAATGGGATAAATCATGTATGAGTCAGTTCCTGTTCCATAGGAAAAACCCTTAACATCTTGGGGACTTAAATCAAGTAACTGTTCCTGTCACGCTCTAGAGCCTGCAGATGGGCTGGACTCAGCAGATCTGATCTGGCTTGGCTTGTGTCTTCACCCTGGGGCCCACGCTGAAGGAGCAGTGTCTGCTTGGGTGGGGTTTTCTTCATGAAGGATTAAAGGGAGGAGGAGGACCCGCCTCTCACATCTGCAGGGTTAAGGTCTCTGCCCTTGTCACATCTGTTAACATCCTATAGGCTCAAGCAAGTCCCATGACCTTGCTGCATTTCCTGGAGGGAGTTGCTGCTAGCCACATGGCAGAGGGCATGGATATATAGCTTTGTTCCAGCAAGAGAGACTGCTGCCCATCAATCCTAGCACACCCCCGAATGTAGGAAAACCTCTCTTCTCTGTGCTGTGACATGGCACAGGATTCCAGGAAGTCTGTGGCTTTCATGTTGGCAGTGACTGTCTAAACTTCTGCTAACCAGGCTGACGTTTCTCAGTCTCCTCTGTTCTACCTGTGGTATCTGGGAAGAGTTGGCTCCCTAGAAGGGGGTCTTCCATATGAGGAAAGCTCCTCTCTGAAGGCCTGTTTATTCTCTATAAAAACAGACCAGTCAAAGGGTATGGCTATGGCCTGGTAGAATCTTCTTTGGCCCACATTTTGTTATATATTAATTGCTGAGTTCTTCCTAATAGAGAATTCACTTCTACCCTCACCCCCGGTGTGGTTCATGTGGTATCAGAATCATAGCCAAATAATTGTGAAGGTGTCCATGTGTTGGATGGGGTCTTATAATGAAAACCGAAGAGCAAACAGAAGAATGGGGCTGCGAAACAGCAGTGACCCCCCCTGAACTGCAAAGGGAGGTGAAGGTAGAATGAGAGGTGGGTAACATGGCCATCTCGTGTGAGGTGACAGCATCTGGGGGAAGTGGAGGGAGCTTCTTCCTCAGCCTCTGCTCCTGCATTCTCTCCAGTGCCCCAGTCCCTTCCTCCTCACGCCCTGTCTCTGCTCTAAGGACCAGTGCAGGGTGTGGATGCTACTGAAATGTATTCTTAGTCATCAGCCAGCCTGAAGCATGCGATGGCTTGGCCATTTCCATGACTTATGTATGCTAGGCTGAGAAGTTATGAGGTGTTTCCATGACTTCCCAGCTGGCTGACAACACAGGCCTGTGCATGTTGGGTGCTCCTGATGCAGAACTTTGCTGTATTTTGCATTTTTATTTTTTGCACCTTTTTTTTTTTTGTAGTGATTTCAAACTTACAAAAAGTTTAAAGAGTAATATAAAGAGCTCCTGTGGACACTTAAATTCTCCCACTCTTAACATTTTTGTCTCATGCTTTTTCCTTCTCTTTCTGTACGTGTAAAAACCATTACACGTTTTTCTGAGTCATTTGAGGCAAATTGCAGAGATGACCTCTTTTATCCTTAGATGTGCTTTCATGTATGTGTCGTAAGAATGTCCTAGGACATTCTCTAACAACGTCAGTGCAACGAGCAAAATCATGACTCTAGCGTGGATACATACCTTTGTCTAGTCTGTTGTTCAGATAGTTTATCAATGGTGTTTATTTGCCAAGCTTCCTGAGTCTCTTTCATCTGGAGCAGCTGTTCATTCTTTATTGTGTTTGTGATCCTGCCATTGTGAAGATAATTGACTACTTTGTGGAATGTTTTCTATTGGGGTTGTCAATGGATTAGATTCAGGTTATGCATTTTTTCAGATGAAAATTAGAGAAGTGATATTGTGTTCCTCAGTATGTCATTCCAGGAGGCCACGACAGCATTGTCCAATTGCCGATTGATGTCAACATTAATCTTGAGATTCAGATAGTGTCTTCCATGTTTCTCCACTCTGAAGTTACTTTTATTTTTGTTTGTATAATCAGTAAGCATTTCATGCATCAGTACTCAGAAAATAGTTTATGTTTAACTTCTAATTAAACTTACTTTCAACCGTTAGCATATAATGATAATTATTGCCTGAATCAATTGTTATTGTAATTATCGTGACTACTTTTTTCTAACTTCATCATTTCTTCTATATTTATTAATGGCATTCATTCCACTGTAAGGAGAACTTTCTTGTCTCAACTTTCTATTTACCTATATTTCTACTTACCTATGTTCTTGCTCTCCATAGATCTAACTCATGTTCTTATTTTATTCAGTAAGTTATAACCTGTTACCACTATTATTCCAGTGTGTACATTATCTCACAGTTGGCTGTGAGAGATTGTTTAAGCAGCTTCCTCTGTTCTCTTGACTTGTTTTCGTTATTATTCGAGCTTAACCTTACCTTTTCATGTATGAATAACAGGAAGTTTTAGATCTATTTTGTACTTTCCTTCGTCTAATCTAGAATCACTGGCTGGAATCTGTGGTGAATCTAGAAAGCGAAACCAAGTTCTTCCTGTGCTCACTCATTGCTACTGAAATGCCACAGTACCTCTGTCAGTAGTTATTAACCTGGGGAAATTTTGCTTTCTAGGGCACATTGGTAATGTCTAGGACATTTTTGGTTGTTGCTACTTGAGAGGATGTGCTGCTGGCATTTGCTGGATAGAGGTCAGAGATTCTGATAAACGTTGTGCATTTTTTCCCTGTAATGGTAGATTAGAAAATGTCAGTGTGCCTCAACTGCTTAGAAATAGCAAAATAGTACATAATGATCAGCTCTGGGAGCTTTAACTCAAGAAGGACAGTGGGAATCCACTGGAATCCTGAAGGACACCTCAGATTCTGGAAAGGAGAATGCAGGCAAATAGTCCCTATGACAATGTGCTCCTGATAAAAATGAGTGATGGCCCTGAATGTAAGGTGGCAGAGTTATCATCTGTGATTTACCTTCCCACTGGAGATTCCATGGAACCAGACCACTTTGTTTATACCAAGCCCTGGAGCTAATTTGGGGAGATGCTCAGACACTCTGAGAGTGAAAGACACTGGAAAAAGCTGCTGGCATTTTCCCAGACCTAGGACTAAGAGCAGTGTGCCATTTTTAACCTGGCCTCATGCAGTCAGTCATTCTTTGGTGTCCCAGCAGCTTGTCCACAAAGTCATTTTAGTCTTTGGCCAGATTGGAGTGCTTGTGCTAGAATGGGGTAGGGGCCTTCACAGCTAGAATTGAGCAGTGATGGAAATTGCCCCAGTAGTAGGTACTGGAATTGTACTCACCCTTATTGCAAGTCTGGGGCAAGAGGAGGGCTACTGCAGCTATGGTTTCTCCTGGGTGATGAGACTTGCAGTCAAGGTCACCTTGGTGCCAGGAACTGGTCTCTGTGTGTTAGTGCTGGATGCCCCAGACTTCTTCCCTGAGACTGTGGAGTAGCTGGACCCTCTCTGCCCCACACTCAGACTGATCTCTAGGTATTTGGAGCACCCACTCACTCAGATCAGCAGCCTAAGCACGCCTACCCTTCCTACATATAGACTGTGGTGCAGCAGGACCCTCTGTGCTCCACACTGAGGTAGATCTCCAGGCATTCAGAGAACCTGTGTGCCTAAATCAACAGCCTTCACTGCCCTACCCTTCCTGTGCAGAGACAGTGGTGATGAGTGATCTGCCTCTGCTCCATGCCCAGGCAGATCTCCAGACATTTAGAGCACCTGCTCACCTGGAACAATGGCCTGAGCTGCCCCAACCTTCCTGTGCAGAGATTGTGGTATAGCAGCACCCGCTGCCCTCCATGCCCAGGAAGATATCCAGGTACCTGGAGTACCCAATCCCTTGGATTAGGAATTTAGGCTTTCTACCACCTGCAGAGAACTTGAGTCCAAGGCAGTTTCTCACATCTATGCCTAGGCACATCTCTGGGCTCTCAATTGATGCCCACTGAACTCACACTCAGTGCTGGTGCTTGTACCTGCTATTGGAGGACCTGTAGGTGTGCCTGCCCATCTTGGTCCCCTCATCCAGTGATGAGCAGGGAGCACTTCAGGATCAGCCCATTGCCTGAGGCAACAGAAAATTTCTTCTAGTAATCACAAATCAAGTAGACACCCATCTGCATTAGCCACAGCCGACGCTTGCAGACAAGCACTGTCTGTTGGCCTGTTTGGCTTATATAAACAAAGCCAAAAATCCTATAGTCACACCCCCTAAAGAGGGGTAGAAATGGAGAGAAAAACACTGATAGAGAAAAAAAGAAAAAGAAATTCTCTTTGCATGAAAATAATTACAAAAATTAGAAGTGCCAATGTGTCCAGAGGAGAAAAAAGACAGCACAAGAATTCTCGCACCATGCAAAATCTGAATGTTCAGACATCATCAAAGGATCACATTATCTCTCCAGCAATGGTTCCGAACCAGAATGAAAACTGAAAAGTGACAGATACTGAATTCAAAGCTTACATCATTGCAAGCTCAATGAGATCCAAGACAAGGTTGGAAATCAACAAAAAGAAACTTCCTAGGCAATCTAGGAGATGAAGAAAGAAATACACATTTTAAAAAGAAATTAATCAGAGCTTCCAGAATTGATAAACTCCTCTTAAGAAATTTCAAAATATGACCATCCTGGTCAACATGGTGAAACCCCGTCTCTACTAAAAATACAAAAAATTAGCTGGGCATGGTGGCACACGCCTGTAATCCCAGCTACTCAGGAGGCTGAGGCAGGAGAATTGCCTGAACCCAGGAGGCGGAGGTTGCGGTGAGCCAAGATCGCACCATTGCACTCCAGCCTGGGTAACAAGAGCGAAACTCCATCTCAAAAAAAAAAAGAAATTTCAAAATACAATTGATAGACTAGACCTAACAAAACAAATCATTTCAGAGCTTGTAGACTGGTCCTTTGAACTAACTCAGTCAGACAGTAAAAAAAAAAGAACATTCTTTGAGAAATATGAGGTTATATATAATGACCAAACATCTGTATTGTTAGCATTCCTGAAAGAGAATGGGAAAACATAAACAACGTGGAAAACATATTTGAGGGAATAATCTAAGAAAATTTCCCTAACCTTGCCAGTGTCATAGACATCTATCCAGACACAAGAAATATAGAGAATGCCGGCAAGATACTATACAAAATGAACATCAAGGCCTATAGTCACCAGGCTTTTCAAGGTCAATTAAATAAAAAATCTTAAAAGCATCTAGAGAAAAATGTCAGCTCATGTACAAAGAAACCCATCAGGCTAACTGCAAAGTTCTCACTGGAAACTATACAAGCCAGAAGTGATGGGGGCCTATTTTCAGCATTTTTAGAGACATAAAATTTCAACCAAGACTTTCGTATCCTGTCAAACTAAGCTTCATAAGCAAAGAGAAATAAAATCTTTTTCAGACAAGCCATCACTAAGGAAATTTGTTACCACTAGACCAGCCTTACATGAGATGCTTAAGGAAGTACTACACATGGAAACTGAAGAGAGATCTCTGCTACCACAAAAACAAACTTAAGTACACAGTCCACAGACCCTGTAAAGCAGCTATGCAACAGAAACTGCAAAGCAACCAGCAAATAACTTCATGAGAGGATCAAACTTTCATTTATTTTTTAAATGACCGCATGCAGTAATAGTTATTTCTTCCCATTGTACAGATGAGTTAACTGAGTCTCCTAGAGATTACATCCCTTGCTATCTCTGTAGGGGCTATGTCCCCCCATTTTCCCTTCACCAGTGAGACTGCATTCTCTCAGCTGCTGGGAGTGTGGCCACTGAGGGTTCACAGCTGAGTCCTTCTGTGGGCATTGATCTGAGTTGAAGGAACCTCCTTTGTCCAAGTTCATGCCCCTCCTGGAATTGTCTATTTTGAATAGGTCTATATGGGGGTACAAAGTGTTGACTCTTTTGACCACTACCACTCTGAGGCCATCCCCATTGCAGAGCTCTCCATGGGCCTGGCTGTGGCCTCTGCTGAGCTGCACCACGGCCTGACTTCTCCCTCTGCTCCGCCCCACATCCCTGCTTCCCCAGCACATGCGTCAGGCAGCCTCTTGCCCATGAATCCCATCTGAGTCTGTTTCCAGTAACGCTAACCTAGAGCTGGTGGAATCAGGACCCACACAGCAAATATCCTCCCTTTTTAACTACAGTGGGTGTTAGGTCCGTGAATGGATGGGGTAATTCTTGTCTAGGAGGCTGGAAATCTCTCTACTCAGGATTTGAGGGGTAGGATGTTCCAAATGTTCAGACGTGAGACCTATTTGGAAAACCGGTGTTTTATCTGGAAAGTTACTTGCTCTTGAAAATCTCTTACTCAGCCAGGAACTATTTCTCCCCCTTAATCCCCAGCGAAATGAAAAACAATGCTCCCATTTGTACTGGACTTGGTGAAATATTTCACTTACCAAATTTCTTTTGATCTATCTGATGAGGAAAGTTGGGCAGGTAACGCAAACCCCTTGTAATTCTGAGAAATTAAGTAGAAGGGAATTTGGGGACAAGAAAGCAGGTCATGTAATTTTCAGTTAAATTTTGTTCCCATTGCACAGTAAGCATCATTTACCACCCTGCTCTGGGATTGGCACTTAGTGGTGTGTCAGCTCCATCATTCCCAGAGTATCCTGGCTGCAGGTGGCTGGGGTCCTGAGAAACACTGGTGTCCTCTCCCATGATGGCACTGGTCATTTATCAAAGGCCATGGGGGTGGTGTTCACAGAGCTAGTGCAGTGTCCTCAGCAGGGGCCCAGGCGGTTTCCTTCCATCTTCTCCATTGTTCCTTGGGCTCTTGGTCTTGACACACTGCTCATGAGTGAAAGGCGGACACCATAGCCAGAGGCATCCTGTCCCACACAGCAGCCTGAGAGGTGAGGAGGAGGAGCAGGAGGAGGTCACGGGGCATGAAAGGAGGGTGAGGAGAGAGAAAGAGACAGGGAGAGGATTCTTTCCAAGGTCCCTGTCTTTTTTATTCAGTATAGGCTTCTTTGTGTGTGTGTGTGTGTGATGACCCATCTGCCTTCTTAGATGTTATTGCCTGGACTTGGGTCCTATGCCCCAAGGATGAGGGAGGCTAAGAAGTTCATTGCCTGATGCTTTCAGCCTTTGCACCCGGGGCCGGCAGGAGAAAGAGAGTGAGAAATGGCTGGTGAGGTTTTCAGAACAAAGTTTCTTAATATGAGAGTCCACAAAGAGTTTGTAGAAACTCCATTGTACTCCAAAGGTTACAAGTGTGTTTGTGCAGGAGTGTGCATATGCATACACACACACCATTTCTACAATTTTCGTCAGATTCCTAATGGGGTCAGTGACTGTATACCATTCCAATGTCGAAGTATGGATGCTGGGATGTAAATGCAGTGCCATGAACTTGCGCTGAAATTAAAGGCAGACTCATCTCTCAAGCTTTAGATATCCATTACTTTCAATTGAACTGGGCAGCAGGCTACCTCCTCTTTACATTCAGTGTAAGTAGAATACAGGAGAATGAAAGAGGATACAATCAAACACTCTTAACCCAAGCCAGCAACCACCTGCTGATCGCAGTCATTGAGCCCACAGCAGTGATGAGTTCTCTGGTGGTGAAGGCTTTGTAGGGAATGTGACCTAAGATACCCTCTCTTCCCCAGGAGCTCAGAGTGTATCTGGGAGGGGATGTATCTGCAATCATTCAGTGCCGTGAAAAACAAGGAAACGTTCATTATGTACTAAGTGCTTTCATAACTCAGAGAGCCTGTGAGAACACCTTATGCTGAAAATAAACTAACGATTAACTCGTAGTTGATAAGCTGTTAGGCATATGTGGGCATATCAACCACACCAATAGGTCATTCAGCCATAGTATTTGTTAGTTTTGAAAATGGAGATACAGGGAGAATCCAAGGAGAAATAACCTATAATCTCATCACCAAAACACTTCTAGCTGACACTAAAAAATGGGTAGAAAGAACACACACACATTTTTGTAGTAGTCAAACAGAAGAGAAAGAGTCTAAATTAAAAAAAGCAAAAGCCAAATTTTCCATCTCCCTACCAAAACTACCACCTCTCTTCTGTGAAAACCACCGTTAATAAATACAAATGACTGCTTGCCTCTCTCTTCTCCTATGTTTTGGGGGTGTGTGTGTGTATATACAGATGTGTATATATGTGTCTAAATGTCTATATAGCCACTCATACACAGGCGTGTTTACTTTTGTTTTTACAGCAAGCTTTTTATTGACACATCCTATATACCTTTTGTTCAATATAATAATATATTCAAGATATATTAAAATTATTTCCAGTTTAACACATACAGTGACATCTAATTCTTTTTTTTTTTTTTTTTTTTGAGAAAGTGTCTCACCGTGTCACTCACACTGGGGTGCAGTGGCACAATCTTGGCTCACTGCAACCTCCGCCTCCCAGATTCAAGTGATTCTCCTGCTTCAGCACCCTGATTAGCTGGGGTTACAGGTGTGTGCCACCATGCCCGGCTAATTTTTGTAATTTTAGTAGAGACAGCGTTTCACCATGTTGGTCTCGAACTGGTGATCTCAGGTAATCCACCTGCTTTGGCCTCCCGAAGTATTAGGATTACAGGCGTGAGCCATTGCACCCAGCCCTAATTGCTATCTAATTCTTAACAGCTCTTCCATCATGTGTGTGCTCTATAATTTATTTGAGCAGTCTCTAGTAATGACATCACTTATTGACGTTTGTGCTATTACCAGGACATTGTCATGCTCATCCACAGGTTTCACTGAGTGTTGGTGACACTATCAATGATGTATTAATAGATTCTTGACAGTGATTGGTGTACAGGGTGGGCAAGTGGTCCAGCCCTGGCCAATGAGGCATGAGAAAGAGTGTGCTAAGGAGTGCGTAGGAGGAGCTTACTCACATTCTGGAAAGAAGTGTGGAACAGAGGCTTTTCCTTATGCTCTTTCTGGATGTTGGTGTTGATGATGTGATGTCTGGAGCTGTGGCAACCACCTTGCTACCAGCTTGAGGCTGAAGCATCATGAACAGAAAGGTAAGAATGAAAGAAACCCAGGAAAGCAGAGCTAGATGCAGACACTTCTATCCCTAAAGCCTGTCTCACCTAAGGGCTTCTTATGAAAGGTAGAGGATTCCCTTTGCATTCAAGCCATTTTTAATCGGGGCCTTTCTTTACATGCAGCTGAAAGTCGCTTGCCCCTGGTAGATTTGTGGCTGGTGGATTTGCCTCTTTCTCATTTCTTCTTGGCCCATCCACTCTTGCATAAATATTGAAATCTACGTATCAAAATCCAGAAGATATTCGATAACGCTAATGATATTTAAGTACAGAGCTTTTCAAAAAACCCACAAAGGCTCTGAGTGGGCCTGATTTCTGGAGCTCCTGGAAGCCTTATTCCACATCCTGCTCTGGGAAACTCACTGATGGCAAACTCCAGGGCACGCTGTACTCTCTCATCATTGAGGCCACCCACAAGCTCCAGATTCTTCTCCTCGGAGCTCCAGGCCAGGGCGCCCAGCAGGAGCAGCAGGGTGCATAGGAGGTGGGCCATGGGCTCCCAGAGGTAGAGCACAGAGCTGGAGCTGCAGGAGAGGAGGATGAGAGCCTGAGGCACGATGCCCAGACCAGCAGCAGCTGTGCGTTTATCCTGCTTGGACAGCTCCAGCCCTAAACCTCCCTCCACGCCCCACCCCTGACTCCCCCTCCTCCTTCTGCCCATCCCCCTCTTTCTCCATTTCTCTTTTCATTACGCAACCCCCCCGCCCCCACACACACAGGCGCGCGCGCACACCACACACACACACGCGCGCGCGCACACACACACACACACACACACGCAACCTTCCTCCTTGCCTAAGGTCCCCCTGCCCCTTCTGGGCCTGCTCCTCCATCTCCTCCTCCTCACTACTCTCCTCAGTCCCCACCCCTTTCCCAGCCCTGCTCCTCCTCCCCACTGCTCCCAAGCTTGGCTCACACTTGCCCCTAGAGAGGGGACACTGTTCCCTGGGCTGTGAAAGCAATATGACCTCCTGTTTCCTCGGGAAAGGGAGATGTGCAGGGCTTGGCATCCTGGAGTCTTCAGTGTTCAGAGGCATCTGGCAGAGCTTGGTCATGATCTGGGAATCCCTGAAACAGAGAGATGATTTCTGGAGCTCCTGGAAGCCTTATTCCACATCCTGCTCTGGGAAACTTCTTTGCCAAACATAAGAGAATTAATCTTTTGTGAAAGGTCATTAGGTTCTCTTTTCATAAGTCCTCGCTTTTCAATAAACAAACCCTTTGCCAGCTCCTACTGGTACCATGTGGTCTAGGACCTGGAGATGGAGCCTGGGTGACTGAGCCACGGACAGAAATGTGACACAAACCCACGAGCACTTTTCAGTTTTCTAGGAGACACATTAAAAAAGTAAAAAGAAACGGGGAGTAATTTTGATAATGTCTCTTGTTTAACCTAATATGTCCAAAATATTATTGCAACACATGGGAACAGTTGTTAATGAGATCGTTTACATTCTTTTGAATGTGTGTAAGTCTTTGAAATTTCCTGTTTTTTTTTTTTTTACACTTAGATCAAATGTTATTTTGGACTGGCCTCATTTTAAGAGCCCCATGGCCACATGTGGCTAGTGGCAGTGATTCTGCATCTTAGGGTGTGTGGAAGGATGAGAAAGTGATAACCAATAATTCATATGAGGAAATGAGTCTCTTTGTTGGAAGTGAAAGAGTATGGGGTAGAGAGAGACGGTGCCACTGGACCTGGTCAGGGAGTCTCTGTGAGGCTGGAAAGGTACGAAGCCCTGCCTAGACAGGAAGCAGAGCCCCAGGCAGCCGGAACAGCCAGTGCAAAGGCCCTGAGGTGGGGCTGGGCATGCCTGCTCCAGGAAGAGGAAGCTCCTGGAGGGGGTGTGAACAGGGAAGGGGACACCCAGGAATCTCACAGTGACTGTGGGTGGGGCCGGGTGGAAGGTGCAGGGAGACTCTCATGGGGTGTCAGGAGAGGGAGCGGCAGCCGCAGGATGAATGCGGGAGCCCACGGGCCTCTCTTGCTCCTCCCCTCTGGGAGCCATGCTGCCAGCGCTGGTCCTCTGTGCACTGCTTGGAAAACTCACCTGATTTTAGAACATTGCTGTGAATGAGGTAGACTTTACATACAATAAAATGCCTAAGTGTATGTGTCTAACCTGGGGGATTTATTTATTTTTATGGATTTCGGGGTACAGGTATAGTTGTATTATGTGGATATATTGCATAGAGGTAAAATCTGGGCTTTCAGGGCACCCGTTACCAGATAGTGTACAGTGTACCCACTAGGTGGTGTTTCATCCTCACCACCATCCCGCTGTCCCACCCTTGGAGCCTCCGTTGTCTGTCATTTCACTCTGCATGTCCCTGTGTGACCATTGTTTAGTTCCCACTTACAAGTGACGGTATGCAGATTTGATTTTCAGTTTGAGTCATTTCACTAAAGATAATGGCCTCCTTATACGTTGCTTGAAAGAACATAATTTCATTCATTTTTGTGGCTGGGTAGTATTGCATAGTGCACACGCACGCGCATGCACACACACACGTACACACACACATATATATGTATATGCATGGAGTAATAATCATATAGATAGATAGATACGCACACACACCCCCCACGTTGTTTTATCCAACTGTCCATTGATACCATGACTTTGCTATTGTGAAAAGTGCCACAAGAAACACACAAATGCAGGTGTCGTTTTTACATAATGATTTCTTTTGGGGGTACCTCTCCAGCAGTGGAACTGCTGGGTCACAGGGTAGTCCTACTTTGAGCTGCTTCCTATGGAGGTTGTACTAATGCACACTTCCGCCAACAGTGTGTAATTGTTTTCTTTTCCCCACATCTTGTCCAATGTCTGTTGGTTTTTGACTTCCTTTTGAGATAGGGTCGCATTCTCTTACCCAGGCTGAAAGGCAGTGACACAATCATACCTAACTGTAGCCTCAAACTCCTGGGCTCAAATGACCCACCTGCCTCAGCCTCCTAAGTGGCTAGGACTACAGGCCCATGCCAAGAAGTTTTTATTTTTTGTAGAGACAGGGTTTCACTATGTTGTCCAGGCTGGTCTTGAACCCTAGGGCCGAAGCAATCCTCCCATCTTGGCCTCTCAAAGTGCTGTGATTACAGACATGAACCACTGCACTCTGCTGTCTTTTACATTTAATAACAGCCTTTCTCCCTGGTGTACAATGATATCTCACTGTGGTTTCAATTTGCATTTCTCAGATATTTAGTGATGGGCATTTTTTTCATATGCTTGTTTGACACTTGTATGTCTTCTTTTGAAAAACAACTGTTCATGTCCTATGCCCACTTAAAAAAATTTTTTTACTTTCAATTCTGTGATATATGTGCTGAATGTGCAGGTCTGTTACATAGGTATACATGTGCCATGGTGGTTTGCTGCACCCATCAACCTGTCATCTAGGTTTCAGGCCCCACATGCATTAGGTATTTGTCCTAATGCTCTCCCTCCCCTTGCCCCCACCCCTCACCAGGCCCTGGTGTGTGATGTTCCCCCTCCCTGTGTCCATATGTTCTCATTGTTCAGCTCCCACTTATAAGTGAGAACATGTGGTGCTTGTTTTTCTGTTCCTGTGTTAGTTTGCTGAGAATGATGGTTTCTGGCTTCATCTATGTCCCTGCAACGGACATGAACTCATTCTTTTTATGGCTGCATAGTATTTCATTGTGTATATGTGCCACATTTTCTTCATCCAGTCTATCACTGATGGGCATTTGGGTTCCAAGTCTTTGCTATTGTAAATAGTGGTGTGGTAAACATACGTGCACATGTGTCTTTCTAGTAGAATGATTTATAATCCTTTGAGTATATACCCAGTAATGGGATTGCTGGATCAAATAGCATTTCTGGTTCTAGATCCCTGAGTAATCGCCATACTGTCATCCACAATGGTTGAACTAGTTTACCCTCCCACCAACAGTGTAAAAGCATTCCTATTTCTCCACAGCCTCGCCAGCATCTGTTGTTTCCTGACTTTTTAAATGATTGACATCTAATGACCAGTGATGGTGAACTTTTCTTCATGTGTTTGTTGACTGCATAAATGTCTTCTTTTGAGAAGTGTCTGTTCATATCCTTTGCCCACTTTTTTTTTCTAATAAACACATTTAAGTTCCTTGTAGATTCTGGATATTAGACCTTTGATAGATGGATGGATTGAAAAAATTTTCCCCCATTCTGTAGGTTGCCAGTTCACTCTGATGATAGCTCCTTTTGCTGTCCAGAAGCTCTTTAGTTTAATTAGATTCCATTTGTCAACTTTGGCTTTTGTTGCAATTGCTTTTGGTGTTTTAGTCATGAGGTCTTTGCCTATGCCTATGTCACAAATGGTACTGCCTAGGTTTTATCTAGGGTTCTTATGGTGTTAGGTCTTATGTTTAAATCTTTAATCCAATTGCCATGCAATCTCTAATGATTGTTTCTTTTGCTGTACAGAAAATCTGGAGTTTAATTAGATCCTGTTTATCTATTTTGGCTTTTGTTGCCAATGCTTTTGTTATTTTAGTCATGAAGTCCTTGACTATGCCTGTGTCCTGAATAGTTTTGCCTAGGTTTTCTTCTATGGTTTATATGGTGTTAGGTCTTATGTTTAAATCTTTAATCCATCTGGAGTTGTTTTTAGTGTAAGATGTCAGGAAGAGGTCCAGTTTCTGCTTTCTGCACATGGCCAGCCAGTTATCCCAACACCATTTATTAAACAGGGAATCCTTTCCCCATTGATTGTTTTTGTCAGGTTTGTCAAAGATTAGATGGTTGTAGATGTCTGGCATTGCCTCTGAGGCCTCTGTTCTGTTCCATTGGTCTATATCTCTGTTTTGGTACCAGTACCATGCTGTTTTGATTACTGTAGCCTTGTAGTATGGTTTGAACTCAAGTAGCATGATGCCTCCAGCTTTGTTCTTTTTGCTTAGAATTGCCTTGGCTATGCGGGCTCTCTTTTGGTTCCATATGAAGTTTAAGTTGGATTTTCCTGTTCTGTGAAGAAGGTCATTGGTAGCTTGATGGGGATAGCACTGAATCTATAAATTACTTTGGGCAATATGGCTTTTTCATAATATTGATTCTTCCTAATCATAAGCATGGAATGATTTTCCATCTGTTTGTGTCCTCTCTTATTTCCTTGAGTAGTGGTTTGTAGTTCTCCTTGAAGAGGTCCTTTACATCCTTTATTAGTAGTATTCCTAGATATTTTATTCTCTTTGTAGAAATTGTGAATGGCATTTTGTTCTTGATTTGGCTCTCTTTAAGTCTGTTATTGGTGTATAGGAATGCTTGTGATTTCTGCACATTGATTTTGTATCCTGAGACTTTGCTGAAGTTGCTTATCAGTTTAAGCAGATTTTGGGCTGAGATGATGGGTTCTTCTAAATATACAATCATGTCATCTGCAAATAGAGACAATTTGACTTCTTCTTTTCCTAATTGAATACGCTTTATTTCTTTTCGTTGCCTGATTGCTCTGGCTAGAACTTCCAATACTATATTGAATAGGAGTGGTGAGAGAGGGCATCCTTGTCTAGTGCCAGTTTTCAAAGGGAATGTTTCCGGTTTTTTCCATTCAGTATGATACTGGCTATGGGTTTGTCATAAATAGATTTTATTATTTTTAGATATGTTCCATCAATACTTAGTTTACTGAAAATTTTTAGCATAAAGCGCTGTTGAATTTTGTCAAAGGCCTTCTCTGTGTCTATTGAGATAATCATGTGGTTTTTGTCTTTGGTTCTGTTTATGTGGTGGATTACGTTTATAGACTTGTGTATATTGAACCAGCCTTGCATCCATGGGATGAAGCCTACTTGATCGTGATGGATAAGCTTTTTGATGTGCTGTTGCAATCAGTTTGCCAGTATTTAATTGAAGATTTTTGCATCGATGTTCAACATCGATATTGGCCTGAAGTTTTCTTTTTTTGTTGAGTCTGCCGGGTTTTAGTATCAGGATGATGTTGGTCTCATAAAATGATTTGGGAAGGATTTCCACTTTTTGTATTGTTTGGAATAGTTTCAGAAGAACTGGTACCAGCTCATCTTTATACGTCTGGTAGAATTCAGCTGTGAACTCGTCTGGTCCTGGGCTTTTTTTGGTTGGTAGGCTATTAATTGCTGCCTCAACTTCAGCCCTTGTTATTGGTCTATTCAGGCTTTCAACTTCTTCCTGGTTTAGGCTTGGGAGGGTCCAAGTGTCCAGGAATGTATCAATTTCTTTCACGTTTACTGGTTTATGTGCATAGAGCTGTTTGTAGTAATCTCTGATGGTAGTTTGTATTTCTGTGAAATCAGTGGTGATATCCCCTTTATTGCTTTTTATTGCGTCTATTTGATTCTCCTCTCTTTTCTTTTTTATTATTCTGGCTACCAGTCTGTCTATTTTGTTGATCTTTTCAAAAAAATCAGCTTCTGGATTTATTGATTTTTTGAAGGGTTTTCGTGTCTCTATCTCCTTTACTTCTGCTCTGATCTTAGTTATTTCTTGCCTTCTACTAGCTATTGAGTTTTTTTTGATCTTGCTCCTGTAGCTCTTTCAATTTTGACCGTAGGATGTCGATTTTAGATTTTTCCTTGCTTCTCATGTGGGCATTTATTGCTACAAATTTCCCTCTAGACACTGCTTTAAATGTGTCCCAGAGATTCTGGTATATTGTGTCTTCATTCTGGTTGCTTTTATTTCTGCCTTCATTTCATTGTTTATCTGGTCAACATTCAGGAGCCAGTTGTTCAGTTTCCATGTAGTTATGTGGTTCTGAGTTAGTTTCTTAATCCTGAGTTCTAATTTGACTGCACTGTGGTCTGAGAGACTGTTATGATTTCCGTTCTTTTGCATTTGCCATGGAGTGATTTACTTCCAATTAAGTGGTCAGTTTTAGAGTAGGTGTTATGTGGTGCTGAGAAGAATGTATATTCTGTGGATTTGGGGTGGAGAGTTCTGTAGATGTCTATTAGTTCTGCTTAGTCCAGATCTGATTTCAAATCCTGGATATCCTTGTTAATTTTCTGTCACATTGATCTGTCTAATATTGACAGTGGAGTGTTAAAGTCTCCCACTATTATTGTGTGGGAGTCTAAGTCTCTTTGTAGTTTGTTAAGAACTTGCTTTATATGTCCTGGTGCTCCTGTGTTGGGTGCATATATATTTAGGATCGTTAGCTCTTCTTGATGCATTGATCCTTTTAGCATTATTTAATGCCCTTCTTTGTCTCTTTTCATCTTTCTTGGTTTAAAGTCCACTTTATCAGAGACTAGGATTGCAACCTCTGCTTTTTTTTTTTCTTTTTCTGTTTTTTTGCTCTCCTTTTGCTTGGTAAATCTTCCTCCATCCCTTTATTTTGAGCCTATGTGTGTCCTTGAATGTGAGATGGGTTTCCTGAATACAGCACACTGATGGGTCTTGACTTTTTATCCAATTTGTCAGTCTATGTCTTTTGATTGGGACATTTAGCCCATTTACATTTACAGTTCATATTGTTATGTGTGGATTTGATCCTGCCATTTTGATGCTAGCTGGTTGTTTTGCTCGTTAGTTGATGCAGTTTCTTCATTGTGTCGATGCTTTCTACCACTTGATATGTTTTTGGAGTGGCTGGTACTGGTTGCTCCTTTCCATATTTAGTGGTTCTTTCAGGAGCTCTTGTAAGGCAGGCCTGGTGGTGACAAACTCTCTCAGCGTTTGCTTGTCCATAAAAGATTTTATTACTCCTTCACTTATGAAGCTTAGTTTGGCTGGATATGAGATTCTAGATTGAAAGTTCTTTTCTTTAAGGTTGTTGAATATCGACCCCCACTCTCTTCTGACTTGTAGGGTTTCTGCCAAAAGATCCACTGTGGGTTTGATGGGCTTCCCTTTGTGGGTTACCCGACCTTTCTCTCTGGTTGCCCTTAGCATTTTTTTCCTTGATTTCAACCCTGGTGAATCTGACGATTATGTGCCTTGGGGCTGCTCTTCTTGAGGAATATCTTTGTGGTGTTCTCTGTATTTACTGGACTTGAATGTTGGCCTGCCTTGCTAGGTTGGGAAAGTTTTCCTGGATAATATCCTGCAGAGTGTTTTCCAGCTTGGAGTCATTCTCCCCATCACATTCTGGTACATCTATCAAACGTGGATTAGGTCTTTTCACATGATTCCATATTTACTGAAGCTTTGTTTATTTCTTTTTACTCTTTTTTCTCTAATCTTGCCTTCTTATTTTATTTCATTGAGTTGATCTTAAATCTCTGATATTCTTTCTTTGGCTTGGTAGATTCAGCTATTTAAACTTGTATATGCTTCATGACGTTTTCATGCTGTGTTTTTCAGCTCCATCAAGTCATTTATTTTAGTTGGCATTTTGTCTAACATTTTTTGCAGGTTCTTAGTTTCTTTGCATTGAAATAGAACATGTTCTTTTAGCTCAGAGAAGTTTGTTATTACCCACCTTCTGAAGCCTGCTTTTGTCAATTCGTCAGACTCATTCTCCATCCAACTTTGTTCCCTTGTTGGTGAGGAGTTGTGCTCCCTTGGAGGAGAAGAGGTGTTCTCATTTTTGGTGTTTTTATCCTTTTTGTACTGGTTTATTCCCATCTTCGTGGATTTATCTACTTGTGGTCTTTAAAGTTGGTGACTTTTGAATGAGGTCTCTGAGTGGATGTCCTTTTTGTTAATGTTGAAGCTATTTCTTTCTGTTTTTTAGTTTTCCTTCTAACATTCAGGCCCCTTTGCTGCAGTACTGCTGGAGGTCCACTCCAGACCCTGCTTGCCTGGGAATCACCTGCAGCGGCTGCACAACAGCCAGGGTTGCTGCCAGTTTCTCCTTCTGTTATCTTCATCCTAGAAGGGTACCCACCAGATGTCAGCCTGAGCTTTCCTTTATGAGGTGCTTCTTTGGCTACATAGGGGTTAGGGAGCTGCTTAAGGAGACAGTCTGTCCATTATCAGAGCTCAGGTGCTATGCTGGGAGCTCTGTTGTTCCATTCAGAGCTGCTGGGCAGGTACAATTAAATCTGCTGCAACGTAACTCATAACTGCCTCTTTTCCCACGTGCTCTGTCCTGGGAAGGTGGGGCTTTATTATAAGTTCCTGAGGTCCTGCTGCCTTTTGTCAGATATGCCCTGCCCAGCAAGGAGATTGTCTAGTCACGGTGTGCCAGCAGAGGCGTTGCTGAGCTTCCTCAGGCCCTGCCCAGCTGCTGTGGTTTTCTTCACAGAGGTATAATTAAAACCACCTCCGTAGTGGTGGTCTGCCTCAGTAATGGTGGACTGCCTCAGTGATGGCGGACTGCCTCAGTAATGATGAACTGCCTTGGTAATGGTGGACTGCCTTGGCAATGGTGGACTGCCTCAGTAATGGTGGACTGCCTCAGTGATGGCGGACTGCCTCAGTAATGATGAACTGCCTTGGTAATGGTGGGCTGCCTCCGTAGTGGTGGTCTGCCTCAGTAATGGTGGACTGCCTCAGTGATGGCGGACTGCCTCAGTAATGATGAACTGCCTCGGTAATGGTGGACTGCCTCTGTAGTGGTGGTCTGCCTCAGTAATGGCGGACTGCCTCAGTAATGATGAACTGCCTCGGTAATGGTGGACTGCCTCTGTAGTGGTGGTCTGCCTCAGTAATGGCGGACTGCCTCAGTAATGATGAACTGCCTCGGTAATGGTGGACTGCCTCTGTAGTGGTGGTCTGCCTCAGTAATGGTGGACGCCCTTCCCCCACCAAGCTGGATTGTCCTGGGTCCAGCTGCGTTTGCTGCGAAATGTTTCAGATTGCTGGTCTTTGTGGCGGAGCGGGGCCCACCGAGCCAGATCACCTGGCTCTCTGCTTTAGGCCCCCTCTTTTGTTGTTGAGTGGGTGGCTCTGTCCCCCCAGGAATGCCATTCAACCAAATGGCGCCAGTTGAAATGGCCGCCCAGTTTTGTGTGAATTTTGTGAGGAAACCAGTGGTGCTGGCTGAAACAGCCATGCTGGAAACTTATAGAGCTTTTCGCTGGGGAATATTCCGGTCTGTGGGTGGTAAAAACTGCAGGAGTGATGCAGTTTCTGAACTGGCATGCTGGAGTGGATGGAAAAGCCCCCGATGGCCTCCGTTGGGTAGGGAGGGGGGTCCTTCAGAGATTGCACTTTCTGGGTGAGGCAGTGCCCCACCCTGCCTCGGCTCGCCCTTCCTGGGCTACACCCACTGTGCCACCAGTCCCATTAAGATGGTCCTGGTACCTCATTTGAAAATGCAGAGGTAACTCATCCTCTGCACAGATCTTGCTGGGAACTGTGCTCCTGAGTTGTTCCTATGCGGTCATCTTGCTGCGTTTCTTTCTTTTACCTGATTGCTCCTGCTAGCACTTCCAGTACTCTGTTGAATAGGAGTGGACAGTGAGACTCCTTGTCCTGTTCTGGTTCTTAGGTGAAACGCTTTCAACTTAAACCGGATCAGTATGATGTTGGCTGTGGGTTCATTACATATGACCTTTATTATTTTTAGCTATGTACCATCTATGCCTAATTTGGTAAGGAATTTTATCGTGAAGAGATGCTGTATTTTGTCAAATACTTTTTAGACATCTATTGATATGATCATATGATTTTAATTTTAAAGTCTGTTTATGTGGTGAATCATATTTATTTATTTACATATGTTAAAACAATCTTGCATCCCTTGAATCAAACCCACTTGATTGTAGTGTATTATCTTTGTGATGTGCTGCTGGACCAGTGTGCCATTTTTTAGTTGAGGAATTTTGCATCTATGTTCATCAGGGATATTGGTCTGTAGTTTTCTATTTTTGTTGTGTCCTTGCCAGGTCCTGGTATCAGGTTGATGCTGGCTTTGTAGGATGTTAGGGATGATTCCTTTCTTTTCAAATTTTTGGAATGATTTCAGTAAAGTCACTATCACTTCCTTTTTGTATGTCTCATAGGATTCACCTGTGAACCTGTTTGGTCCTGGGCTTTGTTTTGTTGAGAGTTTGTTTTTTTTTCTTAAATACTCATTCAATTTTACTCTTTGTTATTGGTCTGTTCAGGATTTCTGTTTCTTCCTGGTTCAATCCTAGAAGAATGTATGTTTTCAGGAATTTATCCATTTCTTCTCTATTTTCTTTTTTTTTCTTTTGAGACAGAGTCTTGCCGAGACCATCTCGGTTGCAGAGACCCCAACCCAGGCGGTGCTGAAGGAATTAAGAAACAGACACAGAGATAAAGAGCAAAGAGGTATGGGACAGACAGGGGGCTGCAGCATTCCCAGCAAGAGCCTCAAACAGAGTCTGATCCACACATTTAGTGACAGCAAGCAAGTGATAATTATCACTTAACTAAAAGTATTCTTCCAAGGGAACAAAGCATTCTTTACTGGTGGCAAGAAACAGGCTCTGGATGCTTAGCTACTGCAGCTGGAACATGTCATTAAGGCGTGTGTCACTCATGCTATTGTCTATGGTTCAGAAGCCCCCCAGAGCAGTCTTCCACGCAAGAGCGGGTTAGGTCTTTCTTTCCCTGGCTCCAGTAAACCAACACCTCTAGTAATGTCCACCACTGCCATCACGAGGATGTCACAGTGCTATAGATGTTCTGTTTATGTCCAGTTTCTTTAAGGCCTGTTTATACCAGGCTTAGGGCCTGCTCTCAAATGCTCCCAACAGAGTCTCACTCTGTCACGCAGGCTGGAGTGCAGTGGCATGATCTCAGCTCACTGCAAAGTCTATCTTCTGGGTCTATTTTCTTGCATGCACTACTGTGCCCTAATTTTTGTATTTTTAGTAGAGATGGGGTTTCACCATGTTGGCCAGCCTGGTCAGGAACTCCTGACCTCAAATGATCTGCCTGCCTCAGCCTCCCAAAGTGCTTGGATTGTGGTGAAAGCCACTGTGTCCAGTCCATTTTCTCTACGTTTTCTAGATTGTGCACCAAAAATTTATTCTTCCTTCCCCACAACTCAGAGTGTTTTGCATTTTGCTTTCCTGTCTTTTAAAGGCGTCTTTTATGTAGATATTATATATATTATCTTTATTTATATATAATGTATTATATGTATATATATGATATAGTATGTATACATATGGCCCAACTTCTTCTAATTTCACATCTGTACTTCCAGCTCTTTGGGAAGCTTAAATCAAGTTCAAGGCCTCCACAAACGAACTCACTATCTCATGTGATAAGCTCACCAGCAGCCAGGCACCCAGGATGGAAGCTCTGTCACTTAGTTCTCACACTCAGTTGGTAACTTCAGATTCCAAAAGCCTCTTGCAGCTCTGAGACCCCATGCTCTTTCCCAGTCACTGGGGTATATATTTCCACAGTTCCCATTGCTCTGTCCTAATGCACCCCGACTCTTGGCTCTCTTTAAGACTGTCGGTTTCCATTTTTTATAACAAATGTATAAAGAACGTGTATAACAAATGCTCTTGCATTCACCCAAAAATCAGTGGGGTTAGTGTATATTGAAGTTTATAACAAACATTTGTAAAGTGATTGTGTAGCAGGAAAGGCCACAGGAAACGGATCTCCCGAACAGTGAATACAGGAGGAAGGAGTTTATTACAGCCAGGAGCTGAGGAAATGATTTATCCAAATTCAGCTCTTCTAACAAAGGAAGGTTCTGCCTTTATATAGGCTTATACTTTAGATATTACACGTGGAAGTATCTTAGGTTTATAGCTTTAGAAATCACATATGAAAAAGGTCTCAGTTTACAGCTTCAGGAATCACATATGAAAAGGGTTTTGGTTTAGTTTCAGGAATCACATATGAAAGGGTTCCGGTTTACAGTTTTAGGACTCACATGTGAAAAGGTTTCTGGTTTGACCTTGTTTTAGGTAAAAAGTGTCTTCTGGAGAGTTTCCCCAAGACCAAGCCTGCCACCTACAGGAAGGTGAAACAGGAGGCGCCAGTCAGGCTTTTCTTCTATTGAAGTGCAGTGTGGTAGTCAAAGGGGAAGTTGGTCTCAGATGCCTGGGTCTCCCTCTTCACCTGTACCATCTTACACTCCCACCAAGGTATGAAAGTCCCACTGGCCCCACAGCCTTGCCTCTGAAGCTGTCAGGTCTTTTTTGCCCCTCATATCCAGAAATAATCATTGTTAACATTTTCTTGTCTTTCTCTCTCTCTTTTTATAGATCAGGTAATGCCAAATCGATTATTTCTTATCTTTTCTTTCTAATATATTATAATGTTCTTCTATATCAAGAAATACAGATGTGTTGGCCAACATCTCCTCAGCGTTTCCCCTGCTCCATCCCCTGGTCATCACCATTCTCCCACCATTCTACTCTCGGTTTCTATAAATCGACTTTTTAGAGTCCACATAAAATGAGATGATGTGATATTTGTCTTTCCCTGTCTGGCTTAACATAATGTCCTCCAGGTTCATCTGTGTTGTCACAATTGACAGAATAACCCGTGACCTTCTCTGATGCATTTCCCCCAACTCTCCAAGTGCTATCTCTCAAACACCCCTTTCAATATTTTGTTCTCTGCTGAAAACGTCTATAGGGCAACCATCCTCGACCTTACTAGTGTGGCTCACAGGCCCTGCTGGGCACAAAGCATTGCCCCCTCCAGCCTACACTTTCCACACCAAACCCTCCACAAGGGAGTCCTGCAGACCCTGCCAGACTGTGCCCTCCCAGCCTCTTTTCTAGTCCTCATTCTGAAACTCCTGCCTCGAGTCTCTTCCTCATTCTCATTCCTCATCCACAATCTAAGCACAGGTGCCACCACTCACAGGAAGCTCGCCTCCCTTAGACCTCCATCCTCCTAGGCTGGGGTAGGCTCCTTCTTGGTGGTGCCTGGCATGACAGCCGCCCACCCCTGGGGATTGTTGCTGTCTGCAGCCTCCTCAGCACCCAGCACCATGAGGGCACTCAGCACGTGGTGCTTCTTCAAACAGGCTATGAACTGATGGCCACGACAGGCAATGAGCAACAGATTTGTGTGCAGTGTTTATTTCACATCATCATCACATTCTTTTAACTCTAGAATATTTTTTAATATGAGGCATCAGTAAGGAAAGAGACCCAAGCATCTAGGATCACCTCCCTCCAGACTTCCACACTGCATTTCAGTAGAAGGAAAGGCTGGTCTACTGGCACCTCCTTAACCACCTTCCTATAGATCAGATTGCAGGTGTAGTACGGGGGACTCTTTCTGGAAGGCATTGTCTTTACTTAAACAAGATCAAACCCCCATCCCACGCCTACATCATTGACCCTTTCACATGTAATTCCTTTTTCTTTTTTTTTTTTTAGACAGAGTCTTGCTCTGTTGCCAGGCACCAGGCTGGAGTGCAGTGATGTGATCTCGGCTCACTACAACCTCTGCCTCCTGGGTTCAAGCAATGCTCCTGCCTCAGCCTCCCGAGTAGCTGAGACTACAGGCACAAGCCACCATGCCCAGCTAATTTTTGTATTTTTACTAGAGACGGGGTTTCACCATGTTGGCCAGGATGGTCTTGATCTCTTGACCTCGTGATCTGCCCACCTCGGCCTCCTGAAGTGCTGGGATTACAGGTGTGAGCCACTGCACTGGACCTCACATTGTAATTTTTAAAACTGTAAACCCAAGACCCTTTCACATGTAATATCTAGAGTTATAAGCCTATATAAAGGCAGAGCTTCGCTTTGTTAGGCGAGCTTGGCTGTTAGACAACTATGTCTCCTTGCTCCCGGCTGAATAAATCACCTCTTCCTTCCTAGTTTGGTATCTGAGAGGTCTGTTTCTTGTGGCCGCTCCTGCTTCATCATGAGTAATTTTCCAGATATTTTTGGTTATTCTTGTTAATTTTTCCAAATGACTTTTAGTATCTTCAAAATTATTATCATGTATTTTGAATGGAACACAATTAACTATAGATTCATTTGAAACTAATCACCGTCTTCACCTTACTTGTTCTTCCCATACAAAAAAATAAGCTCTGTTCATATAATTTATTTTATCTCTCTTCTCAGTAAATTTTTCCTATTTTTCACAAAGAACTTGCTCATTTCTTTAAAAATATTTTATTATGATAAAATATATCTAACATGAAAATTGCCATTTTAGCTGTATTTAATTGTAGAGTTTTGTGGCGTTAAGTACATCACATCAGTGTGCAAACATCCGCATTCTTCAATTATAGAGTTTTTTTCCCCCGCTCAGACTGAAACTTTGTATCCATTAAACATTAACTACCCATTTCCCTATTTCCTAAGCCCTGGTAACCACCATTCTACTCTAAGTCTCTGTGAATGTGGCTACCGAAGGTAGCTCGTATAAGTTGGATTACATGATATTTGTCCTTTTCTTGTCTGATTTATTTTACTTCTGCATAATTTCCTCAAGGTTCATTCATATCATGGCATGTGTCATAATTTCCTTTCTTTTTAAGGTGGAAGAATATTTCCTTGTATGGGTATATCAGAGTTTCTTTTTCCATTTATCTATCAAAGGATATCCAAGTTGCTTCTACCTTTTGGCTATAGTGAATAACATTGTTCTGCATATTATGAACATTATTTTACAAAGTACCTTTCTCTTTAAAAATATTGCTGTCCATTTTCTTGCCTCTAGAAGCAAGATTTTGTTCTTCACACATTCCAGTTACTTTCTGCTAGCTTCTAGGAAAACTATTGATGTCTGGATTTTTGCCAGGCATTCAGTCATGTTGCCAAACACCGGTATTGATTTTCATAACATTTAACTTGATTCTTCTGAGCTTTCTAGACACACAAAGAAATCTTCTACAAATAAGAATAACCTTGTCTTTTTCTTCCCCATGTTTTTAGCTAACTCAGTAATACACCTCTTGGCATTTGCAGGACGTCATGTCTTATGTGTCTTTTTATTCCCAGGACTCAGCACGACACAAGGCATCTAAGAGTTGGTTACAAGGCACTTGCTGAGTAACAATTTGTGCTCCACATGGGGGCATGTGAAATGCTGCCAGGTGTCACTCATTCTATCCCCTTTACTGTATGCATATCTTACTAGCCAATAATTACATAACATAATGCAGGGTTCAATGTCACTTTTCAAATACAGTTTTTCATTTATTTCTTAAATGACCATGTGCAATAATGGTTATAATTCTTCCCATTGGACACACGAGTTAACTGAGTGTCCTAGAGATGACTGCATCCCTTGCTCTCTCAGTGGGACTCCCTCCCCTAGTTTTCCCTTCACCAATGAGACTTCATTCTCTCAGCTGCTGGGAATGTGGCCACTGAGAGCTCACAGCTGAGTCCTTCTGTGGGCATTGATCTGAGTGGAAGGAATGTCCTTTGTCCAAGTTCATGCCCCTCCTGGAATTGCCTATTTTGAATAGGTCTATGTGGGGGTACGAAGTGTTGACTCTTTTGCCCACTACCACTCTGAGGCCATCCCATTGCAGAGCTCTCTATAGGCCTGGCTGTGGCCTCTGCTGAGCTGCATCATGGCCTGACTTCTCCCTCTGCTCCGCCCCACATCCTTGCTTCCCCAGCACATGCCTCAGGGAGCCTCTTGCCCGTGAATCTCCCTCTGAGTCTGTTTCCAGTAACGCTAACCTAGAGCTGGTGGAATCAGGACCCACACAGCAAATATCCTGCCTTTTTAACTGCAGTGAGTCTCAGGTCTGTGAACATTTGGAACATTTTTGTTAAGAGATTGGATATCTCCCTTCAACAGACGATCCAGATGTTCTCACACCTGAGACCTGCTGAAGAAAACCAGTGCTTCATCTGTAAAGTCACTTGATCTCAAAAATATCTTACTCAGTTGGGTATCTTTTCCCCTTCTCATCCTTAGTGAAACACAAATCAAAGTGTCCATCTGTATTGGACTTACTGAAATATTTTCACTCACATAATTTTCTTTGATCCACCTGATGAAGAAGGTTGGGGAGGTACCAGAAACCCCTTGCACTCTTAAGTAAATAAGTAGGAGGTAGCTTGGGGATAAGGTGTCAAGCCATGTAATTTTCAGCTAAATTGTGTTCTTGTCACACAGTAAGCTTCATTTGCCACCCTGGCTCTGGGACTGACACTTAGTGATGTGTCAGCTCCATCGTTCCTAGGAGCATCCTGGCTGCAGGTAGCTGGAGTCCTCAGAAACAGTGGCCTTAGTAGTAACCTGCCAAGTGATTGGCAGTTGTTGGCTGGACCTGAGCTGTATTTCCCCAGGGGTGAGGAAGGCTGGGAAGTTCATTCCCTGATACTTTTAGTCTTTGCACTCAGGGGCAGGCAGGAGGAAGGGAATTGACAACGGCTGGTCAGGTTTCCAGAACAAAGTCCCTTAATATGCGAGTTCATCGAGAGCTTGTAGAAACTCCATTGTTCTCTGAAGCTTATGCATGTGTTCATGTAGGAGTGCGCATGCACGCACACCATTTCCAGGATTTTCATCAGATTCCTAATGACATCAGTGGCTGCACATCGTTTCAATGTTTAAGTGTGGTTGCTGACATGTGGATGCAATGCCCGGGGCTTGTGCCGAAGTTAAATATATACCAACCTCTTCATGGTTGTTTCTTACTTTCCATGTAACTGAGCAGCAGGCTACCTCCTCCTTACATTCAGTGGGAGTAGAATACAGGAGAATGAAAGAGATGGAGCACTCTAAAGCCAGCTGGAGTCCCTCTGCTAATTGCAATCATTGTGTCCACAGGAATGGTGAACTCTTTGCTAGTAAATGCTCCTTAGGGAATGTGAACGAACACACCTTCTCTTCTCCCCAGGAGCTCACAGTTTAGCTGGGAGAGGATCTACCATTCAGTGTCATGAAAAACAAGGAAAAATGTGTTGAATACCAATTGGCTGTTGCAGCTCAGAGAGCAGGGGGAAACCCCTTATGCTGAAAATCACCTCCTGATTCACTTGAAGTTAATGTGCTATTAAGCATATGCAGGCATATCAACCACATCAGCAGACATTCAGACATAGCATTTGTTAGTTTTTAAAATGCAGACATAGGGAGGAGACAATGAAAAACAACCTGGCTGAAAAACTACTGTGGTCGTGGAGAGGAAATGGAAGCAGATGCTCCCCACTCTCCCTGCCAGACCGCTCTCCTCCTGACTTCCTAGGTGCAGCACGTGGGGTGTTGGCCTCAGGGCTGTTTCAGCAGCTTCCCCTTTGTCATTTCCCCCTCACTGTTCATGGCAGCCACCCTTGGTCAGTGCAGCTCTGAGTGGGGAAGGTATTTCAGAGCCCCGGGCCAGAGGCACCTGCCCTGAGGGCTGCACCCCCTCTTTTTGAAGGACCACGTGGGTGGGGCCCTGTGTCTTAGGACTGCAGCCTCCTGCTTGAGGTACAGATATCTACTATTCCATGAATGAGGCTGACATGAAGGAGATGTCTTTTATTAATTGAAACATCCTCCTTGGAAAAAAACAGTCCACTGCATGCCAGTTCCATTTGTGTTTTAACTTCTCTATCCCTAATATTAAGTTTGACATGAGGACGTTTTAAAACTTCAAGCCCAGAGAATGGGTCGGTGGGTGTGAATTGCCAAAACCCTCCTAGGGCAAAACCACCCATCCTGGAGCATACCCTCCCGGGAAGGATGACAGCGTCTGTGCGGTCTTGCCCATCTCTGATCTGGTTGGCATTTCTCCCCATCAGTTCACACAAACACACACACACACACACACACACACACACACACACACTCTTTTGGACTTTATTTCCACGTAGGGGCCTAAAGTCTCTTGTGGAAAGAAGCAGACGTCGATCGCTATGTATTTAGTGTCTAGGGGACTGGATGAGAGAAGCTGAGTCCCTGGAGTCTGCTCAACTCTGCAGGCACAGATGGAATCTACAGCCCGGCCAGCTCCACCGAGGCCTGGCCCCTGCCTGTGGACACAGCCAGCCCCTCCTCTTGGTCTGACCAGGAGCTCAGACCAAAGCAGCAGTCCAGCTTCCAGGGCAGCAGCCTGGGCGCCCGTCTCTCCCTGACCTCCTCACCAGGGGCTGCTGTGGCTGAAGGCCTGGGTTTCCAGCCCCTGGCTGCTCTCTCCCTGTTCTGAGGCTCAGGTCTCCTAAAGCCACAGCAGCTCCTCCGATGGCCTTGCTGTGGCCGTGTCAGCTCCCAGATGCTCCTCTAATCTGCACACCAACAGAACAAGGAGGCTTCATGAAGGAACTGCAGAAACCTCGCCTGTGTGCACATCCCCAGATAGCCAATAACTCAGAGGGAGGCGATGCTACTGTTTTATTGCAGGAGGTGGGGGTGTGTGAGCTGCACACAGGGGCTGTGAGAAGCAAGGAGGAAGGAGGGAGGGCAGCGCCCCCTGCCGAGCAACAAAGGCCTCCTGCCGCCTTCTCTGTCTGTCTCCTGGTGCAGGCGCATGGGGAGACCTTCCCCAGGGCGGGGGTCACCGGTCCAGGGGTGGGAGACTACAGGGGTGGGAGTAGGAGGTGGTCGGTGCGGCTGACCTGGCACAGACTCCTAGACTTGTCGGCACTTGTAGTTTACCACGGAAATTTTATCCTCCTGAGGAACTTCGTAGATCTGGTAAGAGCAGAACTCCTCCTGTGAAAAGAAAGAGAGAGAGAGAATCAGTGTGGGTTACAGTTAAAGCAAAAGATGCCCAGGAACAGGACACGAGAATGGGGGTAAGAATGGATGGAGATGAGACACTGGGCCCCCCACCGATCCCCCCTGCCAAGTTCCAGGGTGCCGAGCCTCACTGGGCAGTGACTGTTTCATTGCCCCCCACCAAGGGTCGAAGTCCTTGGGTGGCACTGGGCCCTCACCCAGCCTGCAGGATTCCTGCCCCAGCACAGCTCTGTGAGGAGCAGCCTGTGCAAGGCCTCGGGAGAACCAAGGGTGCAGGGCAGGGGGAGGCAGCTCACTGCCCCCAGCTCCTTCGACCTCCAGCACCCAGGCCAGCACTAAGAGGGGCTAGAGGGAAGAACCCAGGGAACTGGAAATTGCAACTCAAAGTGCCCGAGGTGACGAGGAGATGACAGGGACATGTGGCTCTCCCCTGAGCAGAGACCTGAGAAGAAATCCCAGGTCCTTGGAGAAGCTGGTGTTGGGTGAGCTAGGGCAGGTCCAGGGTTTCTCAGCTCACAGGCATTTAATTCCCTCTAATATGCGCAGTTTGGCTGTGGCTACTGGCAGAGGCCTGGGGCTGGGATTAGACAGAACCCCTTCTCTCTTCCCAGATCCCAGCACTGCAACTGCCTCTTCCCAGAACCCAGCCCGGCACCTGCCTCCTCCAGTCTGGTAGGCAACACCTCAAAGCACATAGGGTGGAGCTCCCATACCCCTATTCCTAAGCTAAAGCCCTCTTAGCAAATCAGATTCATCACCCCTCCCTACACCACTCCATCTGCACAGACATAAGCATTTACAGAAGCTCACACCAACCCTCACCCACAAGAATCTATATGTGAACCCATATACTCCTTCATACATCCACACACGTGCACACACACTCCTGTGCACCTTCCTCATGTGTGCACATACACGAACCTTTCCACATGCATACCCACATGTGCATACCACCCCACACATACATTCATGCACACACAAAACTCCATATGCACAAACACATTTTTTTCACTTCACAATACACATCTGCACGTGTATGCCAAACATACCTGCATCTTCCTATGCACATGAACACATCCTTGCATGCATGGCTCTACAGATACCTGCACACTTGCACACATGCCCTCCTGAACGTGTGCAGGAGTACAGGCACACACTCACACACGCACACATGCACACGCTGCTCTGCAGTGCTTGATGCCCCTGACCCACATCAGGCACATACCTGTTTCAGTTTTGGCTGGTCATTGAAGGGACAGTTGTCCAAGTTGGACTGGGACTTGGTGCATGTGGTTCTAGCAAACTTCACATTGAAGAAATAGTTCACCCCACTCACGACCTACAAGCAAGGAAGAGCAGGAGGCAGGGACAGCATGCTGTCAGTTTCATGCACACACAGGCACTTCACTGTGACTGAGTCACTGGGCTTGCCTGGGGCTTCATGCTGCCCACACTGTCACCCAAAAGGCACATGAGCCACTGTCAAGGGTACCGTGTCCCAGGCTTCCCTGGTGACTTGTTTTCTCTGAGTAACTCAAACAAAGTGTCTCATGCAGCCCAGTAGGAGGAGAAGCAGGAGCAGGGCAGATGAAGCCAGGACCTAAAACCCCCTTCACTGGGCTCAAGAACAGAAGGCACAGCTCTAGGCAGCCAGCTGGGGTGGGACAAAGAAGCAGTCCTGGCACCAGGTGTGCAGGGCAGGGTCTAAGCCCCAAGAGAATGCTCCTTCCCACAGGGAAGGATTAACTGAATTCTGCTACCTGTGCTCCAGGGGCAGGGACACTGGAGCCATCCCAGGAAGGCTGTCACCTGAATGCCAGGAGCTAACTTCCAGCTCATTCAGCCCATAGAGCACCTCATCCCCTCTACTAACCCAGATTTATTTATGGCTCATTTACGGCAGGAAATAAGAGGCTTCACGTACTTGGATGTTTTGGGCCAATGAGAAAGAGACTGCTTCCCTAGCGCCTGCATTCCAGGTGTGATTTTGGTGGCAGTATTTCTAAAGTGAGTCAAACACCTGCATGTCTCACAGTTGCAACTTCAGAAGAAAATTGAGTCCTTTCTCTGCACAGTGCCACCCCCAGACATGACCTGTCACAACTGTGGTGAAGCATGGGATGAGTGTGGAAAGTAAAAAGTCCTCATCAGAGTTTCCTTTCTCGTTAAAGAATAAACAATAAATGTTAGAAATAGTTTCTTTTAAAGACTAACCTCCTTCAAAGCCTCCGTGTGTGTATGTGTGTTTGCTAATGACTCTGTTAAGCCCTATCCTATGTAGCTGTTAGATACAAAACATAAATAAACTGTATGTCCTTGTACTTTAACCAACGTATTTGTTCTGAACATGCTCAGGCAGATCCCAGCTCGCAGCCCATGCCCCTTCCTCGTTTAGAAATGTTATTACCTTTCTAAGTCCTTGCACAAGCAACTTCCTCTTTTCCTTTGTTCTGCATTGCCTTTACCTATTTAAGAAAGTTGTAAGTTGTCACCCAATCAAGTTTAGCTTAGACTGTGAAGTCCAGCTCCAACCAACAAAGATGAGACACAGTGGTGAAGACCCAGTGTGTAAAAGATAAATATTCCTGCCTTTCCTTTGTTCAGTGTGCTCTTGTGGCAAGATTGCTGATGAGTAGCACCCTTTCTGCAGAAAATAAAATTCCTTACTGATAAAACTTTTTGTCTAAATGAGAATTTTTCCTTGTAGCACCTAAGAACAAGCATTTTATCTCTAACAATGAGGGACCCTGGGACTGGGGTGCTAAGTCTTGCCCTGTGGAACCACATGCAAGTCCTGTGATCCCTCCCGTGTCAGTCTGCTCCTCTGTAACACAGGCTCCAGGACCCAACAATCTACATCATTCTGTGCTTCACTGCAAGTGAGTGTCACACTGGAGAGGGAGGCACAGGCCAGCAGGGACCACAGCACCAGGGAGTGCTCCTCGTGTGCAGGGAGCGAGCTTTAGGAGGAGAAACGTGCTGGTCTGGACTCCTACGACTTTCCAAGAGAAGGTGGAGGAGCTCTAAGGGCTGGCAGGCCATACAGCCCTGTGGTTGCTGTGTTACTGTTTGCTGCTCTGCCATTGGACATAGGACATGCTGGGCCCTGTAGCCCTGATGAAGCTCCCTCCTGACCTGAGCCCTCCTCTGCTCTGCTGCTTTTTCCTGAAGTGCAGCACTCCGCAAGTCAGCCCCCAAGGGCCATCCAGCCTCCATCTTCCAAGACCAATTTTACCTCGTGTCTCCAATCACAAAAAGAAAATTTGGCATTCCTTAGAGACTTAACAAGATGCAGTAAAGTCGAGCACTTCCAAGAGCTGACCCGTCAATCTGCCCTTATTCAGGTGACTGCTGTTCTCATCTGGCTGAGGTCGAATTCTACATCAGCT
Organism: Aotus nancymaae; assembly: GCF_030222135.1. NCBI lineage: Eukaryota > Metazoa > Chordata > Mammalia > Primates > Aotidae > Aotus > Aotus nancymaae. Next base: position 2,137,710 of record NW_026988412.1, on the reverse strand, counting down.
AATAAAGGCAGAATCAGGCGGGCTCCCCTCAAGCAGGGATTCAGCTGCCCTGGGCTGTAGGGGGTGGTCAGCCAGCCTGAGGGTGAAGGCCGCTAGTCCTAAGGGGCTGTGCCCATGGTGTGACTTGAAGAGAGAAGCAGGGCTCTGCAAGACAAGGGGCCAGGCTTCCGTGTGACCCCTGTGGAGAGGACTCAGGGAGGAGGATGAGCCTCATGGCCTGGATCTCATCCTGAGCAGTGCCAAACCCACCCAGAGTTGGTACAGTCCCATCCGCACCTGCTGGACCCTGGGAAATGTCATCATCATGGCACAGACACAGTGGCTGCTGCAGGTTAAAGGAGGCCCCGGGGACAGACAGGGCTGGACTCATGCCCTCATGTCCCGGGAGCGTCCTAGGGCATGAAGGCCGGCAGCAGACAGTCAGGGAAAGCTGAATGAGTCTAAGCTTTAGATAATGCTGATTTAGGAGGAATGCTCTCGAGGGTGGGACTTAGGACCCCTGGGGTGGGGGCAGCACACACCTGCTTTTCGGCAGCCATCACCTGCTCGGGGCGGCTGTAGTACTCATCCTTACTGTTCTTGTTGTATTCGCTAATGGCGAAGTCCAGGGCACGCTGCACACTCTTGTCATTGAGGTCTGCTGCATGGATGCCACCTAACACGGTCACCCCAGATTGGGCTGAGGCACTCCCGGCCAGGGTCATCATCAAGGCAGTCAGAAGCAGCAGTGGGGTGTTCAGGGGCCAGGCCATGGTCTTCTGGGGCACAGAGCAAGGAGCTGGAGCTCCCTGAGAGCAAAGAAGCATGAGCCTGAGGCAGGAAGCCCAGGCCAGAAGGCAGTTGTGCTTTTATCCTGCTTGGGCGCACTCAACCCCACCTGCTCCCTGGCCCTGCCCCTGGCTTCTCCTCTTTCTACCCTCCTCCTCTGTCTGCATCTCCCTTTCCATCCCCAACCACTTCCCTCTCTCCCTAAGTTCCCTTTGCTCCTCCCACACCTCCTTCTCCTCCTCCTCCCCACTCCTGTCCTCACTGCAACCTCCCCCCAGCCCTGCCCCTCTTCCCCAGTGCTCAAAAGCTTGGCTCACCCTGGACTCCAGAGAGGTGACACTGCTCCCTGGGCTGCGAAACCTGATGACTGCCCATTTCCTCAGGAAAGAGAGAAATGCAGGGCTTGGCCTCCTAAAGGCTTCAGATGTGAGGGGCATCCAGGGAGCCTGCTTCAGAAGCTCCGGGATGACCTTGCCCTTGCACTGATCTAGGGAACTTCTTTGCCAAACATAAAGTAATTAACTTTTGGGAAAAGGTCATTGGGTTCTCTTGTCATAACTCCTCGTTATTCAATAAACAAACCTGTCACCAGCTTCCCCCTGCACCAGGCAGTCTGGACAATGGAGCCATGGACATGATATTGCAGAGCTGCTGCCCAACAGAGATGGGACAAAAACCCAGGAGCAACTTAAAACTTTCTGGGAGACACATTTGAAAAGGTTAAAAGATAAGCTGAAAGTAATTTTAGTATTCCGACGTTAACCTAATGTATCCAAAACACTTTCAACACATAAGAACTATTCTTAAGGAGCTAGTTAACATTCTTGTGTGTGTGTGTGTAATGTCTTGAAGTTCCCTGTGTATTTTTTACAGTTAGACCAAGTGTCATTTTGGACTGGCCCCATTTCAAGTGCCCTTTTGTCATGAGTGGCTGGTGGTGGCTGTGGTACTGCACAGCCCAGCCCCTTAGGGTATGTGGGAGGATAGGGAGTGGTCATCAGTAATTTAGATTAGGGAATTATAGTCGCTCAGTTAGACAGAGATGGGTGCCACTGGACCCTGGTCAGGGAGGTCTCTATGAGACTGGAAAGGTTGAGAAGCCCCAGGCAGCGGGGGAACAGCCAGTGCAAAGGCCCTGAGGTGGTGCTGGGTGGGCCTGCTCCAAGAGGAAGCTCCTGGAGGGAGTGTGAGCAGAGAAGGAATGACCTGGAATCTCACCATAACTGTGGGTGGGGCCGGGTGAAAGGTGCAGGGAGACCCCTGGCAGGCAGTGGGGGTGTCAGGAGAGGGAGCGGCAGCCGCCAGATGAATGTGGGAACCCACGGGCCTGTCTTGCTGCTCCCCGCTGGGAGCCATGCTGCCGGCACTGGTCCTCTGTGCACTGCTTGGAAAACTCATGTAATATTTAAAAAATCACTTTGAATAAGGTAGAATTTATATACAATAAAATGCCTAATTGTATGTGTTTGACCTGAGAGATTTCATAAATGCATACACCCGTGTTACCATTTTGTCCAGACCTGTAACTTCGGCCTTGTCCCAGATGGTGTCCTCCTTCCTCTGCAGCCCACCCTCGTGCCCACCCCGCCCTGGCAGCCCCCATCCGGCCCTGTAGACTGCTTTGTTGCCTGTCCTTAGCTTCCCAGGAATGAGTCCTGCAGTCCGAGCCCCGGTGTGTCTTTGTCCTTTGCTCAGCGTGGCTTTCCAGCAGCCCCCGAGTTGCTTCATTGCCGGGATTGTGAGTTCTCTTTCTCCCAAGACTGAGGACGTGGACAGCTGGGTGCCCTGTGGGCTATCAGAGCCCCCAGCTCAGGAGGCTGCAGTCCTGGGCTGGAATGTGACTCCAGGAGTGGGGAGTGAGGGAGCTCTGAACAGACAGTTGCTCCCCGTGTTCTCTCTACCCCACCCTGCAGGCCTGAAGGTGACCCTGTGGCAAATGCCCTTATGGTGATGTGGCAGGCTTGCCCAGAAACACCCGGAAACTCTGGGCCTCTGCAGGACACCCAGAGGACTCTCCTGGGAGTGAGGGAGGTGAGCGTCAGCCAGTGTCCGCCCCGACCCTCTGTGGTCCTGGGGCTCGGCCATAGCTGGGCTGGATCGACAGGAACTCAATAGTGGAAACAACATTACTGATGGGTTCATGTTCAGTGTTAGAATTGGGGACCTTGTTACCCGAGGTCCAGTGGTCTTCTCACCCCACTGTGAATCCAGCACACCTAGAAAAGCCATATACCCCACCAGACACAGCAGGTGTCCCAGGCATGGTGTTTACTGCTGGGAGAGGGAGGGAAGGTCTTCAAACAGGGCTGCACATGATGCCTCCCAGTTAGACAGGAAAGTGGGGAGAGATCCCCAGACAGGGAAAGAGAAGACAGTCCCTGGCCGGGTGCTTGTGAGCAGTATGGTCACCTCCCAAGTGTGAGAGTTGAGTCTCCTCTGTAGCTCCCACCTTCCCTGGCCACTGGGGCTGGAGTCTCAGGAGGATGTGTTGTGCAGAGGGTAAGCTGAAAGACACGCACATCTCTCCTGTGTTTTGTAGTTAGGAAGAATGTGCCAGTCATCCACATAACAGGCGTATGGTGGCGGGTGGAGTGTGGGGTGGGAGCTGGAGTGCTGGCCTGTTTCCTGTATGTGACGCTACCACCAGTTGTCATCTTCCACAGGACACTGGAGCGAGCCACAGGGAGGGTCAACTGGCCTGATACAGTGACTGCTCTAATCTCAGTGGAACAGACTCCCATGCAGGACATTCTCAGGAGCCACAAAAGATGCATCCAGTATGGGTGATGGGAAGTGGAAGGTTAGGGTAGATGGACAGCTGCTCCAGCTGCCGGGTGACTTTGGGCAAATGTTTTGCCTTCTCTATGTGTCATGTATACGGAAAGGTGAGGTGCTTTGTAAATGGTAGTGTCTGGTGGTTCAAAACCTGCAAGATGTGTTTGATTCTGCAGTGACGCTTAAGTGTGGTTGAAATTTACAGTAGCCCAGTGTCATGCCATACCTGTACAGTGACTCTTGAGACTGAGGTCGGAGGATCTCTTGAGCTCTGGTGTTCCAGACCACACTGTGCAGCACAGTGAGATCCCATCTCAAAAAGGAAAAGAAAAAATGGAGCCTTAGTTCCCATAGCCTACAACCCCAAGGATGGGCCAGCAGGGACCCAGAGAGAAACAATGAATTCAGGACCGAGCCTGGGGCCTCCAGCACCCTTGTAACCTGGAGGAGTCCAGCTGCCCAGGAGTGGGCATGTTTCCCTTCTGCCGGAAGATGAAAGAAAAAGCTGTGTTCTCCCAGGCTGCATGTGTTTCTTGATCCCATGAATTAGTAGAGTGAGAAATTAGGTGAGTGACAGAAGTTCTCTGTAATAAATAAACAATAAAGGGGAACACTAAACAATTTATGGTCTATAAATACCTAAGGACATAAACCACCTAAAGTGGTTAAATCAAGTTGGCCGGGCGTTGAGATTCCGCACATCCAGGTTTTGGGCAACTAACAATCAGTGTCTATGACAGGAGTCGAGACTGAACTACCACAGGATTTGGTGGCTTCTTAAAGGGGAAGCCCAGAAGCCTCCTTTATGGCGTGCTGGGAGTTCTCTGGGGTCAAGTTTGTCCCTTACACACCTTTCCTCCTTCCCCCTCCCTGCTCCCAACTGTGGGGGACGTGGGATGCTCCTGGCTTATTGGCCACCATTACCATCAGATGGTAAGCATCTGAGCTCTGATGGGGACGATGCCATGTTATTACGAACCGTGACACTCGTCAGGAAGCAGACCAGAAGCCCCTGCAGGAGAAGGGGAGTGCAGAGCCCAGCATCTGAGGTCTGATAGTTTGGCCATCTATGGGGGGAAGAGAATCCTTGGGCAGTTTAGGCTCAGGGATCAAGGTGTAAATAGCTCTTAGGATTTTAGATTACAGCATTGCTATTTATTTTCTCAAGGAGTCCATTCTTCTGAGCAGAGCCAGTGACTGGAGAACCACAGCCAAGTGGAGAGGACAGGGAGAGGTTGGGCTGGGAACTCGGGCTGCTGGCTGGTGCATCCAGGGACTTCCCCTGACTCCTTGGTCACAGACTGCAGGGGCCTGGCCCAGAAGAATACAGATGGCTCTGAAGGGGAAAGCAATCCCCTTGGCATCTCTGGGTCATCAGAGTTTTTTTTCCTCATCACCATCCGGGTCACTGCTGGAACTTCCCTGTCACTGTTTGTGTAACCTTAAATAACATTTCCTTTAGCAGAGTGCAGTGACTGTGGAGAGTGGATCCTGTTCCCACTTGGAATACTGTTGAACTCAATCACTGGGTGCTCGAGCTAGAGCCAGAGGCCATCAGGACAGGCCTGCCCCCTCCTGTGTCCCTGCCTGCCCTCTCCTCCTGTCACAGAGGAGCTGGATGAAGCCACAAGACTCTCTCTAATGAACCTTCCGGGCTCCTCTGAGCCTTCTTCTCCACTAGGCCTCAACCTTGGTCTCCAGAGCCTACCTGCCAGGTCTGCATTGCCCAGTTTTAGAAAAGAATCCTGCTAAATCATTCTAGGGAGAATCCTGCTCTTCTCAGCATCTGATCACCGTTAACATCTGATCAAGTCCTCATCCCTCACCTTTGATGTCTAAGGCCGTGTCCTGCCTTTAGCAAGAATCCTGTTTGGTCAGTTCACCCAGACACCCCTGCCTTTGAGGTCTCTGCTTAGTAATTTTTTCCTCACTTTCTGCCACACCCTGCTCCTTGGCTATAAATCCCCCTTGGCTCTTTTCATATTTGGACTGGAGTTCACTCTACCTTATTGTGAGAGTGTTGACCCTGTTGCAATTGTCTTGAATTATCTCAACCCAGGCCAGTCTTCCAGCAGTGAAGCTCCTCGTTCCCCTGTCCATGACATCATCACTGGGCTTCTTGCTGGCACCACCGTTTCTGCATGTCTATTGCTACAATCATTTTGCCCACAGACCTGCCCCTCATGAAGAGCACATAACGTAGGTTGGATTCGGAAGGAAAGGGCTGCCCTCCACGTGTCCCATGGCAGTTGCAGACACCAGCAGAAACCACGCAGTCTATGGAGGAGGAGATTTGCCCTCTCTGGACCCAACATGGGGTGGGCTGTGGCTCTGCTGGGAGAGGTGTTCAGATCATCTTGTGCACATCAGTTACCTGCTGCTGCTTCAGAAGCCACCTGGAATCTTCCTGACTGAAAGCCACATGATGCATGGATTCTCACACCTCTGGAGCAGTCAGAGGCTCTTCCGCTGGTTGTGCTGCATTCACTGGGGGGCATCATTCAGGTGGAGGAAGCTGGGAACATGCTCAGCAGGAACAGTGGGCATCTCCTTCCAGCCGGCCTGTCATCCTCAGGAAGGTGAGAGGACACTTTTACATGAACGCTGTCCACGGTCGCATTTCAGGAGCCCAGCTCCCAGGAGTGGCCTGGCCCCAGCCATCGCAGCATATCTGTGCCAGTCCACTGTGAAGCTGCTATTTTTCACTTGATCATTAACAAATATTTCATGCAACAATGCTTTGAAATATGATTATATTCTACTTCTTATCAAATTTTCCCTTTCTAGCTTTGGCATGCAACGATAATTGTTGCTTGAACCAATTGTTATTATGACTGTTGTGAAAGGGTTCTTTCTAATTTCATCACTTGTTATACATGTACTAATGGCATTCATTCTACTCTAAGGAAAAATTCTCTTTTCTTCTGTCTATCTATCTACCTACCTATATGCCATTTATTCCTCCATAGCTCTATCTGACTCATGGTTCCGTATGTTATTCAAGGAGTTAGAATCTGTTACCACTATTTATTCCAATGTGTAAATTATCTCAGAGTTGGCTATTGGGGCCCCCTTCAAGCGGCTTCCTGCATTCTTGTGACATGTCTTAGTCATAATTTGAGTCTATTTTTACTTTCTGATATAACAAGAAGTTCCAGATTTATCTTTCACTTTTCTGATCCAACCTTAGAATCAGTGGCTAGAATCCATGGTGAATTTAGAAAGCAACCCCCAAGTGCGCACTGTGCTCACTGCTCCTGGAATGCCATGGGGCCTCGGTCAGTGGTTCTCAACCTGAGGCAGGAGGCACCAAATGTGCTTCCCAGAGCACACTTAGCAATGTCTGGGGACGTTTTTGGTTGTCACTACTTGGGAGGAGGTGTTGCTGTCATTTGGGGGACAGATGCTCTGGATGCTGATAAACATGAGGCAATGCACAGCACAGCTCCCAAAGATAGAGCGATTAGGCCCAAATGTCAACAGTGGGGAGGGTGCGGAGCCTTGTTCCAGGCCTCCTCAGTGGGGCAGAGCTATGAAATCCACACATGAAATCCATACACAATTGTTGACATTTATTTTTATATTATCTGTCTTTATTTTGTAAACCATAAGTTAATATTGACCCCAAACACCAGGAGACTCATTCAAGTTCTTCTCTTTCTAAAGCTGTGGCTGCTTTTTTTTGACAGTTAAAAACCTGGATCCCATCCATTATCATCAACATGCGATCAGCCTCTGTATCCTGGAGTTCCAGCTTTTTGGATTCCGCCAAGTTTAGATAAAAAATATTTTGTAACAAAGGCACCTGTACTGAACATGGACAGACTTCTATCTTGCCATTGTTCCCTAAGCTATACAGCACAACAAGTATGCACATAGCATCTACATTGTCTGAGGCATTATAAGTAACCTAGAGATGATCTACAGTATACAGGAGGATGTGCATGCATAGGTTTAAAAAATGTGGATTCACCTCATAGAAAATATCGCACCACTTTATATGAGGGACTTGAGTATCCATGGATTTGGCACAGGAGGGAGGTCTGGAACCAATCCCCCACGAATACCAGTGGATGACTCTGTTAACTTCCTCAATACTAGAATTCACAGAAAATGAAACAATATTCCAGATGAATGTTTCTTAATTTATCTCCACAGGACACTCTTTCTGAAAGTAGCTGAAAAGTGTTAGTCATTCCCCTCAAAAGTCAAAGTGTAGGAATTTCAGAATAAGTGATTAAAGTTCAAAGATATAAAATCAGGTGGCTTACTGCAGGCATTTTGTGAGTTTTAATGAATATAATAATGTGCATTGATATTTCAAAGACGAGGCTTTGGTATACAAAATAATTTCAGTGTTTGTTCAAGGAATTTTTAAAAATGTCATGAGGAGCACACATTAACTCATAGAGCCGCATTTGTGCTGCGTGCAGCAGTTTGTAAAATGCCGTTTTAGATCTGTTTCGTCTGCAAGTAGTTCTTCCAGATTTTGCCGTGAACATAGCTCTGTGCTTTTGAGGAAAGTCAATGCAGGAAAAAGTTCAGCAGGTATCCTCCATAGTAATCCACCTTTGTACAAGACCATGTGTGTGACACTGTGCCTGTGTGTGATTGTGTGTATCTGTGTGACTCTGGGTGTGTGACAGCATGTCTGTGTGTGATTGGGTGTATCATTCTATGTGTATATGAGAGAGACTGTGTGTATATGTGTGATTCTCTGTGTGTGTGAAACTGTGTATTTGTGTGTGACTGTGTGTGCATGTACTTGGACAAGTGGCGAGGTATCAATCCCTCCTTGGGAGTCTGAGCTATCCAGTTGCCCACTACTGGTCTCCTAATGAGCGTGGCTTATCCCAATTCAGCAGCTCCTGCACCCCTCTAGAGCACTCCGTTGCCCTCCGCTAGGGTCTCTGAGTTTGCACCGCAGGATATGTTATGATTCTCAGGAACTCAGCAACACCGGATTCTTCCTAAGGTAGCAACGCAGTGGAGATGCTCCCACTTTACCTCCTCTGCTATCTATCTTTGGGCACACCCTGCGCCAAGGCATCCTCTATTCATGAGACTCCCAGGCAAGGAAGGAAAGTACATGATGTTTATCAACCATCTCTGCGCCTCTCTATGTGCTTCCTGTGTTCTAGACAGGGACACGCTGTCTGTTTGCTCAATGCTGTGGTCCCAGCCCTAGCACAGGGTTCAGTAAGGAATCAGTTGAGTGAATTAATGGATCTTCCAACAGTCTTTATGAAAGGTGTTTCTATATTTTGCAGATGAGGAATCTGCAACAAAAAGCGTCAGGGCAGAGTCTGATGCAAGCGCACAGGAGCCCACACTGATGTCATCACTGCTGAGCCCTGCCTGGGATCTTGGAGCTCTCCAGCAATGTCTCCTCCTTAAGGGTGGATGTTGGATGAGAGGTCTGGTGTGCCCGCTGTATGCCAAGAAGTATTTTCTCATCAGCAAACGTACTCCTCTCTATCTGGGGATATGTGAAGAACAAAATGACAGCGTGTCCAAGGTTCTTGCCAGACTGCTTGACACAGAGAAGCCCTGGAGAAAGGGCGACAGTGTTGCTGTTGGAGGCTCTGCTGGCTGGGTCTCAGGACACACCTTCTGGGACACTCTGTGCTTCCTGTCTCTCTTTCCAGGGTGATTTTTTTTATCCTTCCCCAATTGCATCTTGATATTTTCTTACAAGCTTTTGTCATTTTTCAAATGATCCAAAGGTCATCCTAACTCTTGCAATTAGAAGTGACAGTTGTAATAAATAGTTGTAGAGTTATCACAACCTCATGGGTGCTACTGGCAAGACGTTCACATGACATTATCTCATTCCCACTGAGAAAGTCTCTGATACACCCATAAAGGCATTTCATCCAATTATGCATATTCGGTGTCTTCTGTGGTCCAGAGATTGTTCATAGACATTTTACAGAGAATGGGACGAACACAGTATTGCCTTTACCTAGCTTGTAGACAAATAATATCCTACCTAAAAAGAGAGACCTGGAAAGACCTCTCTGAGGATGTGACATGGGAGCTGCACTCTGCAGGAGGAGAAGCAGCCAGCTACAGAAACCCAAGGGAGAAGATTTTCTGGCAAAAAAAAACAGCATGAACTTACCCTGAGGGAGAAATTATCTCAAGTGGAAACTCCTGAATTGAGAGTCAAGGACAAGCAGGCAGGAGAGGTACAGAGATTGGGTTTGGTAATGAGCAGATGTCACTTCCTGCCAGATTGTATGCAATATGCTGAAGAATTTATATTTTATTCCAAGTGTAATGAGAAGTCTTTGAAAGGTTTTACCAGGACATGACGTGACACCTTATATGTTATTAGAAGACTGGCATAGCTACAGGGAGGGAACAGGTTTTTAGTCAGTGAGAATGGGAGGGTGGAGAACAGTCAGGAGGATATTGCAGTCACCCAGGAAAGGGAGGACAGTAACCTGGGCCCATGCAGTGGCCGGGAGGGGAGGTGGCTCACAGGAGACTCAGGATGCCTGTAAGAGGTGGCGAGACAGGACTTGCTGAGGGCTGGGGTGAGGGCACAGTGGGGAGGAAAGAACGGAACTTCAGACCTGGTCTGAGCATGTGGCATGGCAATTACTGAACTAGAAGACACATGCGAATGTGCAGAGGATCAGGGTCTGGGTCTCAGGAAGGAACCGAGAGCTGTCCTCAGGAGATTCTTGGTATGTCATGCATGTAAGACTGTGGATCTAAAATATCAACCCCTGTGCCCAGCCTAGAGGGGCCAGATTTTATTAGAGTGTAGGAGAGGGTATTCTTCATTTTGCTGATGGACTTCATTATGAATGGTACCACAATGGCTTTTTATTATACAATGTTTTTAGTACCTTTTTTGCCAGTGAAATTTGGAAAAAGAAAACATTAGCCATTCTTAATCGCTGAAAGCACGGATCACAGGAGACCACAGCATGTCACTTATGGCATTGAAGGTGTCTGAGAAGGATGCCTGAGCTGTCTCAGAGTTGGCGGGAATGGTGTGCTTTGATGCCCTGAGAGATGGAAGGTGTCTGAGGGGAACTAAGTGGGAAGAGACTAGCAGAGTTGGCAACCTTCTCACCCCACAATAAAGGAGGGGATGATATGCTGAAACATCACATGTGAAGATGAACATATCACAAAGAGAATGCTCAAATGCAGCAGATAAACTGCAAAGCTATAGAGCAATTCCTGGGCCTGCAGCCACCTGCCCTGTAAATCCTGCTCAGTTCATGAGTTTGCAGAGAACCTCTGGGTTCTGCATCCTCCACTTCACCATGGTGACTACCAAAAGGAAGAATTCACCCATGGATGACCAGCCCTTCAGTTGTCTCTACTCCAGCCTCACCCTGGGGAGCAGGCTCTTAAGGTAACCCTGGGGTTGTTATAGGATCTGCCTTGGAGAAAGGAGCTTTGCAAGCTAAGCACTCCCTGAGTGCTGTAAGCATTCTGCAGAGGCCCCTCTGCTTGGCTCTGTCCTCGCTGCCCTGGGACCTAGGCATACAGGGTTTTATCGATCGGTGCAATTGCCAGTAGATGGCACAGCCTCCTGTTCCTGCAGCTCTCCCCATTGCCACTTCTGGACCTTTCCAGGAAGATGAGACAGGCCCAGAACTGACTCCCTTGGAAGACAGGAATCTTCTCAAGGCGGGTGACAATGAATATGTGGACACTCCTGTGGGCAAGTCTGGTTTCTCTCCTCTCTTCATTCTGCCTTCTCACCCCTTTCTTGGTGCTTTCTCTCTAGCTCCCTGCCCCTTTCTCAAACTATCCATATCCTTCTTTTTCATGGTCATCTCTGTCAGTCAGAGACGTGAATACCAGAGAAAACCCACGTTTGTTATCATGGTTAAGAAGAATACATGAACTGTTACGAAAAACAACTTCCCATCCAAGGAGAGGTGCCTGAGAACAAGATTCACTTGAGTCCATATCTGATGAGTCTGTTAACAGAGGAAAACTCTTAGTGATACCTGCTCAGGCGTGGTGCTTATACTCTGCTCCAAAAAGCTTTATCTTTTTCCGTTAAACATCATATCAACACCATCACCACCATATCATCAATATCACCATAATCTTCACAACTATTACCACTTCCATGACCACTATCACTATCACCACCATCACCACCACCATCACCATTATATTTGCCACTATCACCACTGTCACCACTCCCATGATCACCATCATCACCACCATCATCACCGTCACCATCACCACCATAATCACCATCACCATAACCATCAACATCATGATCATTACCATCATCACCACCATCACCGTAATTCCCACTACCATCACCGTCACCATTACTGCCACCACCAAGACCATCGCCATCAACACCAATACCACCATAATCCCCACCATCACTACTATCATTACCACCATGACCACTATCACCACCACCATCATCATCACTATCATCACCACCACCATTTCCATTATCAATACCACCATCACCACCATCATCACTATCACCACCACCACTATCACTACAATCCCCATCACCAACTTCAACACCGTCACCCTCACCATTATTATTACAAGAACTATCCTTATCACCACCATTATAAACACCACCACCACCATCACTATTATTACAATCACCATCACCATTATCAATACCAACATGACTGCTGCCATCACCATCACCACTACCACCATCACCCTCAGTATACTCACCATCATTATACTCATCATAACCACCATTACCATCATCATCATCAACACCATCGCCATTTCCATTACCAGCATTATCACCATACCATCATCATCTTTACCACCGTCATCACCATCGCCATTTTCATCTCCAGCATACCATTCTCATCCCCGTCATCATCTTCAGCACCGCTGCAAGACGTCTGTCAGTAGTTGTTCTGCATTGGACATTGTGCCACAACTTTTATAAACCTCTTGTGATTACATAGTTGTGCTGATTCTATATTTTATGCAAAAAAAAGATGGTGGTAATCAGCTTTGTAACATGATAGAAGAGTGTGAGAATCTGCTTTCTAAGGACTGTCTGCAATCGATGAAAGAGAAGACACTTTATTTCTCAGCTCCCACATTGTGGATCTTCCCTAGAGAGATCTAATGTGGACATCCACAGTGAAGACTTCTCTGGTTTGCTGGTCTCAACCCACAGATTTTGTTTCTCTGGTTCTAAAATGTTTAGGAGGCCATATCCCCTGCCACATGAAGCACTGGCGTCTGGCCCTCTGTGGCTTCACTCTTCCTTTTGCCCATTACATGGCCTGGCCTCTAGAGAAACTGAACTCTTTTGATGTTCTCCAGACACATAACTGTCCAGGCTCACATAATTTTGTCAAATGTTTACCTGGAGATGCCTACTCCACCCTAGATCTTTGTCTCCACAAATGCTACCTGCTTCTCATGTTTAGGTCTACGTAAACCTTGTCTATGAATCCCTCTCTGGTCCATGTAGTCAGCCAGGTGTGACCCTTTTGATTTTGGGGTGTTATAGCACTTTTATGTGCACCAGAGGAATTGTCTATCCTCCTCTTAGGGTGGTTCTTACTCGTGTGTCTATTTCTGTCACCATCAGGCCACGAGGTCCTAGAGGATAAAGACTGTGTGTCTTTCCCCATGTGATTTACCTCCCAGAGATCACTAAAGTAATCACAAACCAAAACTAGCTGACATGAACAATGAACATAACACCCAGTAATGTATTATAATCTCACAATAACTACTTAGTAGATACTATTACTGTCTTCGTTTTACAGTTGAAATAACTGAGCCACGGAGATGTTAGGGAAATATGTCAAATTTACACTGCTTGTAATTGGAAGAATCAGGATTTTAATCTGTGTAATCGGATTCCATGTTATTACCATGACATGAGTTGCCTCAGCAGTCTATTGTCCTCAAAACTTAGAAATAGAAATTCCATTTGACCTAGCAATCCAGTTACTGGGTATATATCCAAAGGATTATAAATCATTCTACTATAAGGACACATGCACACGAATGTTCATTGCAGCACTGTTTACAATAGCAAAGACTTGGAACCAACCCAAATGCCCATCGATGATAGACTGGACAGGGAAAATGTGGCACATATACACCATGGAATACTATGCAGCCATAAAAAATGATGAGTTTGTGTCCTTTGTAGGGACATGGATGAACCTGGAAACCATCATTCTCAGCAAACTGACCCAAGAACAGAAAATCAAACACTGCATGTTCTCACTCATAGGCAGGTGTTGAACGATGAGAACACGTGGACACAGGGAGGGGAGCATCACACACTGGGGTCTGTGGGGGAGAACTAGGGGAGGGACAGTGGGGGGTGGGGAGTTGGGGAGGGATAATATGGGGAGAAATGCCAGATATAGGTGATGGGGAGGAAGGCAGCAAATCACACTGCCACGTGTGTACCTATACACCAATCTTGCATGTTCTTCACATGTACCCCAAAACCTAAAATGCAATAAAATATATATTTAAAACAAACAAACAAAAAAAACTTTGTACATTTGAGAAATTTCATGTTGAGTCACAGTTATGCTACTTTTGAACTGTAGCTCAGAGGATGGGGTCATTTAAAAGGCCAAAGTCATCACCACCTCATATGGAACTTGACGATCATTCACATCCATGTGTCTTGGCCCAGACTCTCCTTCTTTTTGGAATTCCTATCTCCTATGTCACCTTATTGGTTCCTCTGCATCATTTGTGATTCTGTAGATATTACATCTTCCATAAAGGTGACTGTCTAGATTGACAGAAGAAAATCCTGACAAGAGAATGCAAATGAAAGTGGTTTATTTGGGAAGTAGTCCCAGGACACACTCCTGGGGCACTGAGGAAATGACACAGGGAAGAGAAGGTGGCCAATACAGCAAATGCGAGCTCTCGGGATACCACCATGGGCACCCAGAGCTCAGTTCTGCCGGGAGCTTCCAGGAGATTGCATAGAACATGTCTGCTGGCGTCATCCCTTGGATAAGGAATGTGCAGAGCTATTAGTTTTCTCACACTTACTTGTGCCATGTGCACAGGTCAATTGGTGGGAATGCTGGCAATTGGAATGAGGGCTGCTAAGTGCTGAGGTAGTGAGGACCAATCAAGGGATGTGGGCAGCTTGTCCTTTCCCCCAGCCCTCTCTGTGGGTTTGATGCCCTTCTCTGTGCTCTCCAGTGCCCTATTCTCTCCTCGGATTTCCACTTGCCTGTCTACCACCCAAAATTCTAGACTGAACATTCATTGAGGATGGAGGACTTGGCTCTTTTGCTTTCTCTTCAACAGCACCCGATTTTGTTTCTAGCATAAAATGTATACCCAACAAAGACAGTAGGAATAATGAAATTAGTCCCATTTGATGAAAAGTCTTAAAAACTTTCATGCATCTTTATTTAGAAACATTAATTTATGGAGAAACTCTCTTGAATAATTAAAAGAAATATTTTATAGAAGTTGACAGGAACAAAAAATTGCTTTGTGTAACTTGAAAAATCATCTGCAAATGTAAAATGCACAAAAGGGAAATGAGAGAGAGAGAAAATGTAATCATCAGCCTAGAGGCCCAGAAGTAAAATAAGGTAGAAATGAAAATGAATCACAGGTGCTACAAAGCCTGTTCTTTTCCACTGAACAAGGAATTGGGTAAGAAATGCAACCAGAAGCCATGTGCTGGCACCCAAGCAGTTTCAGGTGGGCTCAGGGAGAAATGATCCTCTTGGCACTTTGGTGAATTTGATAAGTGAATGGATGAAAAGTGTGAGTGATCACCCAGGTACCCAGGAATACATGACTGTGTAAAGATAGAAAAAATGTTTTTCTGTGTACTTTAAGGAATTTTAAAGATCCTACATTTTATTATACTCCGTTTATGTGATTTCAGGACCCCTATGTCCAAGATGTCCAGAAAAGAGGAAGAGATGAGCAGGGACAAAGAGGGGTCTGAGTTCTGCTTGTGCCTGCCTGGTAGCCTGGGGCTGCCTGGAGAATCACAAGCATCTACCAGGTGCTGTTAGGTGGGTATCTGTGGTCATCATTAGGGCTGTCTTCTGAGTATTTCAGTTTCTTCCCATGAGTGTCTTGTACCATGGAAGGGGATGCTTCCTGGACGGCTGCCATGACTCCAAACAGTCTCATGAGCTCCAAAATGTGACCACAATCCCCTCAATTTCTGATTACTTTTCCTTTCAGATCCATTCTCTACAAAGCTCCGAGTGCTGTCTCTTGAACACCCCTTTCATTTTTGTTCTCTGCTTAAGACTTCTGTAGGGCAACCACCCTCAACTTCCCTAGTGTGACTCACAGGTGCTCTGTGCACAAACCATTGCCCCCTGCAGCCTGCACTTCCCACACTGTGACCCTCCACAAGGGAGTCCTGCAGACCCCTGCCCGACTGTGCCCTCCCAGCCTCTTTTCTAGTCCTCATTCTGAAACTCCTGCCTCGAGTCTGTTCCTCATTCTCACTCCTCTTCTACAATCTAAGCACAGGTTCCATCACTCCCAGGAAGCCCCCCTCCCTCAGACCTCTGTCCTCCTAAGCTGGGGTGGGATACTCCTTGGTGGTGCCTGACATGACATCCGCCCACCCCATTGTTGCTCTCTGCAGCCTCCCCAGCACCCAGCACCATGAGGGCACTTGGCACATGGTGCTTCTTGAAATAGGCTATGAACTGATGGCCACGACTGGCAATAACCAACAGATTTGTGTGCAGTGTTTATTTTGCATCATCATCACATTCTTTTAATTCTAGAATATATTTTAATAATAGGCATCACTAGTAGTTTTAAATATTCTAAGCTATTTCTGTTTATTCTTCCAAACGACTTTTAGTATCTTTAAAATTATTAAAATGTATTTATAATGGATCACATACGAATCTCTAGACTCATTTAAATAAAATTAACACCTTCACTATATTTATATTTGTTCTTCCCATATGAAATAAATTATAAAGCTCTACTTACGTAGTTCATGTTTCTCTCTTCTTAGTAAATTTTTCCTATTCTTCATAGAGAACTTGCATGTCTCTTAAAATATATTTTATTATGGTGTAATATAGATAACATAAAATCTGCAATTTTAGCTGTATCTAAGTGTTGAGTTCTGTGGCATTAAGTATATCACATTGGTGTGCAACCATCCCCATTCTTCAGCTACAGAATTTTTCATCATCTCAGACTGAAGCTCCATACCCATTAAACACTAACTCCCCACTCTCTTTTCCTGCCAAGCCCTGATAATCACCATTCTACTCTGTCTTTATGAATGTGGCTACTGCAGGTAGCGATGTAACTGGAATCATACAGTATTTGTCTTTTTCTTGTCTGACTTATTATTTTACTTAGCACATTTTCCTCAAGTTTCATCCACTTAGTAACATGCGTCAGAATTTCCTTCCTCTTTAAAGTGGAAAAATATTTCCTTGTATGGATATGCCATATTTTGATTAACCATTTATTTATCAATGGATAGCTGAGTTGCTTTCATTTTCTGGCTATAATCAATACTATTGTTATGAACGTTATCCTATAAAGCATGTATCATTTAAAAAATATTTCTGGCCATTTTCTTGCTGCTAGAAAAAATTTTTTTCCAGTAACATCTTAATCAGTTTTTGCTAGTATTTAAGAAAGCTTTTGATGTTTGGATTTTGGTCATGGATTCAGCCATATTACCAAACACGTATGTTGATTTTCAAAACATTTAACTTGATTCCTCAGAGCTTTCTAGACATATGAGAAAATCTTCTACAACCAGGATAATGTTGTCTTTTCCTTTCCATCATTTTGAACTAACTCACGTATAAACCTGTTTGCATTTGCAGAGGTCGTATCTTATGGGTTTTTTCATTCTCAGGAAGAAGCACCTGAGAAGCCCTTGCTAAATAACTCCTTGTGGTTCAGTTCAGGGAATGTGAACTGCGGTCAGGTGTCACCAATTTTATCTTGTTTGTTGCTTGCATATTTTGATAATGAACAGTTATTTAACACCATTCAGAACTCAAAGTTACTTTTCAAATATACCCTGATTTATTTCTTAAATGACCATTGCAATAATGGTTATAATTCTTCCCATTGGACAGACGAGTTAGCTGAGTCTCCTAGAGATTCCATCCCTCGCTGTCCCAGTTTCCCCTTAACCAGTGCGATTTCATTCTCTCGGCTGCTGGGAGTGTGGCCACTGAGGGCTCACAGCTGAGTTCTCTGTGGGTATTGATCTGAGTCAGAGGAAGCTGCTTTGTCCAAGTTCGTGCCTCTCCCGGAATTGCGTATTTTGAATAATAGGTCTATATGGGGGTTCAGAGTGTTGACCCTTTTGCCCTAATACACTACCGCTCTGAGGCCATCCCCATTGCAGAGCTCTCCATGGGCCTGGCTGTGGCAGCTGCTGAGATGCACAGAAGCCTGACTTCGCCCTCTGCCCTGCCCCACATTTCTGCCTCCCCAGCACACACCTCAGTGAGCCCTTGGCCCGTGAATCTCCATCTGAGTCTGTTTCTGGGAAACCCTAACCAATAGATGGTGGACTCAGGACCCACAGCACAAAATATTCTGCCTTTTTAACTACAGTGGGTGTTAGGTCTGTGAACATTTTGAGGATGGGGCAATTCCTGTCTAAGAGATTGGATATCTCCCATCTCAGGATTTGAAGGGTAGGATGATCCAAATGTTCTCAGATCTGAGACCTGCTCAAAAAAAAAAAAAAAAAAATCCTCACTAGAAATTTACCTTTTTTCAGAAATCTCTTATTCAACTGGAACATATTTATCCTTCCTCCATCCTCAGTGAAATGAAAATTAAGCTTCTGTATTGAAGTTTATGAAATATTTTCATTCACCTAATTTTTTAAAAAAACAATTTCACTCACCTAATTTTCTAATACATCTGTTGAGGAATGCTTAGCGGGTAATACAACTCCTCGCATTTTTGAAGCAATAAGTAGGAGGGAGATTGAGGACAAGGTGCCAGTTCATTCAATTTTCAGTTAAATTTTGTTCCCGTTGCACAACAAGCCGTATTTGAAACCCTGGCTCTGGGACTAACACTTAGTGGTGTGTGAGCTCCATCGTTCCTGGGAAAGTCCTGGCTGCAGGTAGCCGGGGTCCTGAGAAACACTGGCTGCCTCGCCCATGACGACACTGGTCATTTACCAAAGGCCGTGGGGTGGTGTTCACAGAATTAGTGCAGCGTCCTCAGCAGGGGCCCAGGCGGTTTCCTTCCATCTTCTCCATTGTTCCTTGAGCTCTTGTTCTTGAGCACACTGCTCATGAGTGAAAGGAGGACACCATAGCCAGAGGCATCCTGTCCCACACAGCAGCCTGAGAGGTGAGGAGGAGGAGCAGGAGGAGGTCACGGGGCATGAGAGGAGGGTGGGGAGAGAGAGACACACACACACACAGCGAGGGACAGACTCTCCCAGGGCCTCTCTGTTTATTCAGTATAGACTCTCTTAGCAGTGATCTGGCTGAAGTGGTAAATGTTTTTGCCTGGATCTGAGTCCTGTGCCTCCAGGGCTGAGGAAGGCTAAGAAATTCATCGTCTGATACTTTTAGTCTTTGCACTTGAGAGCAGGCAGGAGGAAGGGAATCGAGAATGGCTGGTCAGATTTCCAGAACAAAGTTTCCTACTATAGGTCCATAGAGAGCTTGTAGGAACTCCATGGAATTCTGAAGGTCACAAATGTGCTTGTGCAGGAGAGTGCACACACACACACACACACCCTATTTCTACAGTTTTCATCAGATTTCTAATGGGATCAGTGGCTGCACACCATTTCCATGTTTAAGTATGGGTGCTGGGATGTAAGTGCAATGCTGTGAGCTTGCACTGAAATTAAATGCAGACCAACATTTGAGATTCTCAGGTTCGTTACTTTCAACTGGACTGGGCAGCAGCCTACTTTCTCCTTACACTTCAATGGGAGTAAAACGTAGGACACTTTCTCTTCCTCCAGGAGCTCACACTGTACCTGAGTGAGGGTATATCCAGAAACAATCAGTGCCTACAGAAATAAGGAAAAATATATTGAATACCGCATGGCTGTCATAATTCAGGGAGCATGTGGAAACACCTCACACTGAAAATCAACTCCCCGTTAACTCATAGTTAATGTGGCATTAAGCATATGCAAGCTTATCAACCATGCCAATAGGACATTCAGCCATTTGTTAGTTTTAAAAACACAGGCATAGGGAGGATGCAGTGAAAAATCACCTATAATCTTATCACCCAAACGATCACTCATGGCTGACATTTAAAAATAATTGGAACACACACATATTGTAATGTATTCAAATGGACCACAGAGATGCAAAATTTAAAAAATAAAAGCCAAATCACCCATCTTCCTGCCCACACTACGAGCTCTCTTCAGAGATATCCACAGTTCATAATTTCTTATGCTTTTCTTTCTTCCTGGAAAAATGGTGATGATAGCTTTCCTCTCTTTTCTCTTTTTTCACTTTCTTTCTCTCTCTCTCTCTCTGATGTGTATGTGCATATACATATGTGTATATGTGGGTATACATGTCTATATAGACACTCATACACGTATATGCTTAATTTTGTTTTCACAAAGACCTTTGTATTAACACACCATGTATATCTTTTTTCAATAAAAATTTATTCAATGTGTATTAAAGATTATTACTATTGTAACACATATATGCTTATCTAATTCTTCTCCTTTTTTTTTTTGAGACGGAGTTTCGCTCTCGTTACCCAGGCTGGAGTGCAATGGCGCGATCTCGGCTCACCGCAACCTCCGCCTCCTGGGTTCAGGCAATTCTCCTGCCTCAGCCTCCTGAGTAGCTGGGATTACAGGCACGCGCCACCGTGCCCAGCTAATTTTTTGTATTTTTAGTAGAGACGGGGTTTCACCATTGACCAGGATGGTCTCGATCTCTTGACCTCGTGATCCACCCGCCTCGGCCTCCCAAAGTGCTGGGATTATAGGCGTGAGCCACCGCGCCCGGCCCTCTAATTCTTAACGGCTATTCCAACACATGTGTGCCCCATAATTTACTTGACCAGTCTGCAGTGGTGACATTGTTTTAATCATGTTGAGGTTTGTGCTATTACCAGGATGCTGCCAACCTACCCACAGGTTTCACCGAGTGCTGCTGACGTTGTGGATGATCTGAATTCCTAACAGAGAGTGGTGTAGGGGGTGGGCATGTGATCCAGCCCTGGCCAGTGAGACAGGAGGAGTGGTGAGCTAGGGAGCAAGTAGGAGGAGCCTCCTCACATTCGGGAAGGAGATGTGGAACAGAGGCTCTTCCCAGGCTCTTTCTGCCTCTGGATGTTGGTGTCGATGTGATGTCTGGAGCTGTTGCAACCACCTTGCTACCAGCTCAAGGCTGAAGCTTCAAGAACAGAAAGATAAGGCTGAGAGAATCCCAGGGAAGTAGAGCTGGATACTGGGAGTTCTGCCCTTCGAGCTTGCGTCACCCAGGGGCTCATCATGAGGGCAGAGCATTCCCTTTGCATTCAAGACATTTTAAATTGAGGACTTAGTTTACAAGCAGCTGAAAGCCTCTGAGCAGGTCCCGACGCCCATGCAGGTTTCTTCTGCATGAGTTTCTCCTTCCCTCACCTCTTCTCCAGGTCTCCTCCTACTTTTGTGACTGATGGATTCGTCTCCTCCCTCACGTCCCCTTTGTCCACCCACTATGCAAGAATACTGGAGTCTGCGCATGTTGTCAGAAGGGGATTTTCCAGGGAGCTAATGGTGTTCAAGTGCAGGGCTCCTCACAACCCCAGAAAAGGGTCTGAGTGGGGCAGAGCAACAGGTGTTCTTGGCTGGATGTTTTGTACAATTTAAAAAGTCAAGTATTTACACTGCAGTTATTTAAGGGCATTGCCTCTTTTTACTGTGATTTTCTCTTTCTGATTCTCCTCCTGCGTGCTGTGCGGGTGGACACAGGCATTTTGGTATCTGGAGAAGAGGAAGGTGATCTGGGATGCATTTAACCTGGGGCGAGGGGAACACTCCCGTGCCTCTGTCACTCCTGGGCATAGTTACGTTGTCTCTAGTGGTCCTGCTGTAAAAGTGGCCGCAAGCCCGGCCCTGGCCCTAACACCCACCGAAGATTTGACCCAAAGCAGCAGGGACAGAGGTGGCTCCTGGGTCACAACGTTTCCCAGCACAGCACATGGGAAGCCTGTGATCAGTGCAGAGGAAACAAGGTTTGCCATGTATGGAGCCAGAAGCCACTGTGGAGAAAATTATTCCCAGCAGAATCATGGGCAATTGTGAATGGATGACCTGGTTCTTTTTCACACTTAGTCAGAAATGGAAGGTTTTTCCTATTGAAAATGTACTCAGTAATCTGATCCGTATAATTAGTGCACCATGTAGTTGTTTTCACTTTTGTTGGGAACTTTGATAGAAATCTTGATTTTTGACATTTGTAGAGCACAGACCTTTGTTTTGAAACTGACCACAGCAAAGACATACGTGTAGGTGGCACAGACCCAACAGATGGGAACCAGCCTCCCTCCTCCTTTTATCCTGATGACGTCTGGCAGCTCCAGGCAACACAGATGTAATATTGTGACCAACAGGTGAGATGACTTGAACAGATGCTTGTTTCAGGATGAACTTCGCCTGCCCATTCAATGAGCTAATCAATATAGCACATGATGATGCATTTGCACTATTTTGAAGCTCACTACAACAGTGACAGTTTTAAAATGCTGTGATAGTGACACTGTCAATAGAGTCTTTAAGATCCTAAATCTTAAGTCAAGAACATTTAGAAAGTACTAAAATCTCAGAGTTTGCCTGTGAAAGGAAACTGAGCCTTTTCCAAATTAGAAAATAATCAAAAAATTGCATGATATACAATGTGAGTCTTAAATTAGAATGAAAATATTATATGCCATCAATTTTACAAGTGATCAAATCCGTTACTGGAAAAACTGGCTTATCTTTCGGCTATATATATATTTTTTTGAGATGGAGTTTCGCTCATTACCCAGGCTGGAGTGCAATGGCGCGATCTCGGCTCACCTCAACCTCTGCCTCCTGGGTTCAGGCAATTCTCCTGCCTCAGCCTCCTGAGTAGCTGGGATTACAGGCACGCGCCACCATGCCCAGCTAATTTTTTGTGTGAGTAGAGATGGGGTTTCACCATGTTGACCAGGATGGTCTCAATCTCTTGACCTCGTGATCCACCCGCCTCGGCCTCCCAAAGTGCTTTCTGCTATATTTATAGGAAACTCTATTACCGAATCAATGTCATATGATGAGGCAAGTAGGGATTCCTTTGGTAATCAGGAAATATAGGAAGAAATTATTATGTTTATGTCAAGTAGCTAATTAATTTTTAACAATTATACGAGATAATAAAGGTCATATGGATGAAGGAAGAGCAAATCTGCCCTTCCATCTGCAGGGTGGTTGGATGGACTGATGGGGTCAAGGTCAGTGGCATCGTGAGCAGGAAACAATGTGTCTCTCAAGCTGCAGCTTTGAAATGTCAAGCTGCCTCTTGCTTGGCTGATGGCTTCTTTCTGACTCAGTGGAAGACCTTGTTCTCTAGCGTCAGGGGCTGTCAGAAACTTTGTTTATGAGTAAGAAAACATCCCACTGCCTGGAGGATCTATTTCCACCTTTACACAGAAGCACAGAGCTACACAGAAGGGGTTTTGGGACAGAATGTTCCACATCTGCCTGGACTTCATGGGTTCTGAGGATATAGGGCCTAGGTCCACTTTGCAGGCCACACCTAACCCTGGCTCCTTTATGCAGAGGCCTGCTATGCTCTAAGTACATTAACGTAGCCTCAAAATCCGCGCCTCCAAACCTGTAACCTCTTTTCCTTTGTTGGTTGAGTCATCTGAAGATCCTTGGTGCCACGCTATTCCGTTACCGCGACAAGCCAGTACTGAGTCTTTTGACTACGGTACTGATTTTGGTGGCTGTTGCACTAGGATGTGTATTATTTTCTGGATTTTGTGGATGTTTGTGGTATGTCTCAGCATTTTAAAAAATGAGCATTTTGCTGTAATTTATTTTCTCTTCATAAATAAACATTAACTTTTGTGATTTTTTTCGTATTTCTAATATTGCTCTATTTTCCATACGGGGAGCCCCGCAGCGTCCTGGTCCACCTGCGCTTGCTGTGCTGAGCGTCTACCTGCCCAGGTCTCTCACGCCCCAGGCCTCCAATGCACTCACCCCTCCCTTCAGAGTGATTTCTCTATGCTGAATGAGGCATTTCTCACCTCTGCAGTTTCAGCTTATACCGCTGATTTAGCATGTAATTTCTAAGAACTCTTAGAAGAGGTTAATATTTCCAACATGATCCGATCAGGGGACTCCTTTGCACTCCTCTAAAGATTCAGTGGCTTCAGGACACAGCTCACTGCCCATCTCTTGGCCCAGAAGAAGCACCTCCTGACTCTCAGTGTCCCCTGCCTCCTGCTCCCCTCCTAGGGAGCAGACAAACAGGGAGATGGTGGGGAGAGGCCTGTGCAGAGCCCCGACTTCACCCCCAACTTCCCCAAGGAAGAGAGAATTGTGTTAGGAAAGGGAATGATCTACTCAAAGTCACCTGTTCACTGTGTGCCTGGGTGGTGGCTGCTTGCGTGAAAGGAGATCTCTTATCCACGTGGAAAATTATGAGCACCTTGCTGCATGGAAGACTTTTCCACCAACCACCCCTCCTGGGCACCTCTGCTCTGCCCTCTGCATGTCTCCCAGCAGAAGCCTGAATCACTGAGCGCACCCTCCCCCGACAGGGTGAGGCCCGGACTTAAATCTCCCCAGCTCATGGCCTCCTGGGAGCCGCTCCATTCCCACATCCCAAAGCTTCTTTTTATCCCATGGGGTGGGGAGGAAATAGAAGCAGATGTTCCCCACTGTCCCCGTCAGACCATTCCCGTCCCTGACTTTCTAGGGCGGCACATGGGGTGCTGCTCAGGGCTGTTTGGGCAGATTTCCCTTTGGCGTTTCCCCCTCGCTGTGCATGGCAGCAGCCCTCGCTCAATGCAGCTGTAGGTGTGGAAGATATTTGAGAGCCCTGCCCCAGAGGCACCTGCCTGAGGGCTACAACGCTTTGTCTGGAAATGGCAAAGGGAAGGGCTGTACAGGGCGGGCTGTGTCTTAGTGGATTTTTGTGGCACAAATACCCACTATCTATAGTATCTATAGAATGATGCTGGACGAAGGATGTTCTTTATTGAATAGCACATCCTTGGAAGAAGAGTCCACTGCATGCCAGTCCTTCTTGTGTTTCAACTTCTCTATTCCTAACATTAAGTTTGACGTGAGGGCTGGTTTTTAAATTCAAGGCCAGAGAATGGGCCTGTGGATGCGAATCATTAAAACCTTCATAGGGCCCCGCCTCCCAGCGTGGGCCACACCCTCCCAGGATGGATGACAGCCGGCGCTGCTTTCTCTGTGTGATCTTGCCCATCCTTGGTCCGGTTGGCATTTCTGCCAATCAGTTCACACACACGCACGCACGCACACACACACACTCTTTTGGACTTTGTTTCCATGTAAGGGCCCAGTCTCCTGTGGAAAGAAGCAGACATTGATCGCTATGTATTTAGTGTCTAGGGGACTGGATGAGAGAAGCAGAGCCCCTGGAGTCTGCTCAACTCTGCAGGCACAGATGGAATCTACAGCCTGGCCAGCTCCACCGAGGCCTGTCCCCTGCCTGTGGGCACAGCCAGCCCCTCCTCCTGGTCTGACCAGGAGCTCAAACCAAAGCAGCAGCCCAGCTTCTGGGGCAGCAGCCTGGGTGCCCGTCTCTCCCTGACCCCCTCACCAGGGGCTGCTGTGGCTGAAGGCCTGGGTTCTCAGCCCCTGGCTGCTCTCTCCCTATTCTGAAGCTCAGGTCTCCTAAAGCCACAGCAGGTCCTCAGATGGCCTTGCTGTGGCCGTATCAGCTCCCAGATGCTCCTCTAATCTGCACACCAGCAGAACAAGGAGGCTTCATGAAGGAACTGCAGAAACCCCACCTGTGTGCACATCCCCAGACAGCCAAGAACTCAGAGGGAGGCAATTCTACTGTTTTATTGCAGGAGGTCGGGGGCGGGTGTGCTCTGCACACAGGAGCTGTGAGAAGCAAGAAGGAAGGAGGGAGGGTAGCGCCCTCTGCCGAGCAACAAAGGCCTTCTCTGTCTCCTGGTGCAGGTGCATGGGGAGAACTCCCCCAGGGTAGGGGCCACCATTCCAGGGGTGGGAGACTACAGGGGTGGGAGTAGGAGGTGGTCAGTGCAGCTGGCCTGACACAGACCCCTAGGCTTTCTGACACCTGGATTTCACCAGGGACGTTGTGTTCTCCCAGGGAACTCTGTAGATCTGGAGAGAGCAGAACTATTTCTGTGAAAGGGAAGAGAGAGGGACAATCAGTGTGGGTCACAGTTAAATCAGAAGACACTTGGGCACAAGATTTCAGAGTTGGGGTGAGGACCGATGCAGGTGAGACACTGGGCTCCCACCCTCCCCAACTGAGTCCCAGAGCAGTGAGCCACACTGGGCAGTGACTGTTCCATTGCCCCTCCCAAGGCTCCAAGTGACCAGGTGGCACTGTCCCCCACCCCAGCCTGCAGGATTCCTGCCCAAGGACAGCCCAAGCCTGTGCAAGGCCTTGGGATCCCCGAGTGCAAGGCAGGGGGAGGCGGCTCACTACCCCCAGCTCCTTCCACCTCCAGCACCCAGGCCAGCACCAAGAGGGGCCAGAGGGAAGAATCTAGGGAACTGGAAACTGCAACTCAAAAGGGTGGTGAGGAGATGACAAGGAGAATGTGGCTCTCCCCTGAATGGAGACCTCACAAGAAATTCCGGGTTCTTGAAGAAGCTGGTATTGGGTGAGCTGGGGCAGGTCCAGGGCTTCTCAGCTAAGAGGCATTGAATTCCCTCTAATCTGTTCAGTGAGGCCGTGGCTACAGGCAGGTCCCTGAGGCTGGGATTAGACAGAGCCCCTTCTCACTGACCAGAACCCAGCCTTGCACCTGCCTTCTCCAGCCCAGCAGGCAATACGCAACGCACACAGCGTGGAGCCCCCAGTACCCCTATTCCCAAGCTAAAGCCCTCTTAGCAAATCAAGTTCATCACCCCTTGCCACACCACTCCATCTGCACACACATAGGCATCTACATAAACTCACACCAACCCTCAGCCACACGAATCTATGCGTGAACCCACGTGCTTGCTCCTTCACACATCCAGCCACCCACATGCACAGACAGTCTCATGCACCTCCCACATGTGGGCACACAGATGCTCCATTCCACATGCACACCCATGTGTGCATACCACCCCACACATACATGTATGCGCATGTATAAGTCCAGATTCACACACACATGCATGCCCCTCACAACAGGCATCTGTGCCTGCATACACAAACCCACATGCATCTTCACAGGCACAGGCACACATCCATGCATGCATGGCTTTCACGTATCTGCACCCATGCTCCATTCCCTTCAAAAACGTGTGCAGGAGCACACACGCAGACACACGCACACACACACCCTCTGCACCGCATGACACCCCTGACCCACATCAGGCATATACCTCCTTCAGTTGTGACTGGTCACTGAAGAGACAATTGCCCACATCTGGCTGGGACTTAGTGCATGTGGTTAGGCTGATCTTCTTATCAAAGAAGTGGTTCACCTCGCCCACGATCTCCACGCGTGAGAGAGCAGGAGGCAGGGACAGCACGCTGTCAGTTTCATGCACACACAGGCATTTCACTGTGACTGAGTCGCTGGGCTTTCCTGGGGCTTCGTGTCTGCCTTCATGAACCTCCCACGCTGTCACCGCAAGGCACACAAGACACCTTCTCCTGCTGGCTGGCAGGGTCACCGGGCCCCAGCCTCCCTGGTCACTTGTTTTCTCTGAGTAACTGAAACAAGGTGTCTCATGCAGCCCAGTAGGAGGAGAAGCAGGAGCAGGGCAGATGGAAACCAGGACCTAAAACCCCCTTCACTGGGCTCAGGAACAGGAGGCACAGCTCTGGGCAGCCAGTCGGGGTGGGAAAAAGAAATAGTTTTGGCGCCAGGTGTGCAGGGCAGGGTCTAAGCCCCAAGAGAATGCTCCTTCCCACAGCAAAGGATTAACTGACTTCTGCTACCTGTTCTCAGGGGGCCCGTCCGGACACTGGAGCCATCCCAGGAAGGCTGTCTGTCACCTGATGATGACATTTCAGCTAACTTCCAGCCCCTGGCACCCCATTCCCTCTATTCACCCAGACTTATTTATCCCTCATATGCAGCAGGAAATGAGAAGCTTCACACACACGATGTTTTAGGCCAATAACAGACTGCCTCTGTAGCACCTCCCTTGTGCGTGTGTTGCTGGAGGCAATACTGCTGAAGGGAGCGGCGCACCTGCATGTCTCACATTTGTGATTGCAGAGTAGAACTGAACCCTTCCCCTGCACAGGGCCTCCTCTAGACATGAGCTGTGAGAACTGTGAAGCCGTGTGAGACGCGGAACCCTGGGAACCACGTGCAAGTCCTGAGACGTCTCCGGCTGCGCCAGTTTGCTCGTCTGTAAAACAGGCTCCAGGGCCCAGTGATCCACATCATCCCATGCTTCACGCCAAGTGAGTGTCACACTTGAGAGAGGGGTGCAGGCCAGCAGGGACCCCGGCAACAGGGAGTGCCCCTCATGTGCAGGGAGAGGGCCCCAGCTGACGCTGCAGGAGGAGAAACAGGGCTAGTCTGGACTCCTCTGAATTTCCAAGAGAAGGATGAGAAGCTCTCAAGACTGTGTGACTGTTTGCTGCTCCACATGGGATGCAGGTCAAGCTGGGACCAGTAGCCCTGCTGGAGCTCCCTCCTGACCCGACCCCCTCCTCCGCTGTGCTGGGTGACTGCTGTCCTCATCTGGCTGAGGTCTAATGCTATGTCAGCTGGCGGAGGCAGGGTCAGGCGTGCTCCACCCCAGCAGGAATTCAGCTGCCCTGGGCTTTACGGGGTGGTCAGCCAGCCTGAGAGTGAAGGCCGCAAGCCCAAGGGATGTGACCCTGGAAGGGAAGCAGGGCTCTGCAGGACAAGGAGCCAGGCTCCCGTGTGGCCCCTGTGGAGAGGACTCAGGGAGGAGAATGAGCCTCATGGCCTGGATCTCATCCTGAGCAGCGCCAAGCCCACCCCGAGTCAGCACAGTCCCATCTACAACTGCTGAACCTTGGGGAACGCCACGGTCACGGCACAGACACAGCGGCTCCTGCAGGTTAAAGGAGGTGGAAGGGGCAGGACCGTGGCTACAGTGCATGTCCTGGGACCGACCTTGGACATGAAGGCCATCAGCAGAGAGTCAGGGAAAGCCCAATGAGTCTGAGTATCAGATCAAGAATGTGTCAGTGTTGATTTTCTGGGAATGCTCTTAGGGGTAGGGGCAAATCCGGCTGGGACTCAGGGTCCCTTAGATGGTGGCATCACCCGCCTGCCGTTGGGCTCGCAGCACCTGCCGGGGAGGCTGTAGTGCTCATCATTGCTCTCCTTGTTGTACTCACTGATGACAAAGTCCAGGGCACGCTGCAGTCTGTCATTGTTGAGGTCTGTGTCATAGATGTCGCTTTGAGTGATCATTCTAGCCTGAGTCGGGGGACTCTAGGCCAGGGACAGGACAAGGAGTGAGAAGTGGGAAGTGCAGGAGGGTGAAGGGGCAAGGTCCTGAAAGGGCAGTGCAGTGTGAGGGCCCAGGCCATAGTCTGCTGGGAGGAGGAGTGAGGAGTGGGAAGTGCAGGAGGGTGAAGGGGCGAGGTCCTGAGTCGGGGAACCCAGACCAGCAGCAGCTGTGCGTTCATCCCCAGCTCACCTCCTTCCATGCCCTGTCTGGGCTCCTCCCTCTCTTCTGCCCCACCTACATTTTCTTTATCTCCCCCGACCCCTCTCCCTGCCTAAGTCCCCTGTTCCTGAGTCTCCCTGCCTAAGCCCCCCTGTTCTCCCTGCCTACGTCCCCTGTTCCTCCACGGACAAGGATGGGGCTACTAACATGGATGGGGACACCGGTCGAGGGGCAGGTCTATGGGCAAGATGGTGATCGTAGCAATGGACATGCTGGACTGGTGGTGCCTGCGGGACATGCACTGGTGACATCATGGGCATGGGGATGAGGAGCTTCACTGCTGGAAGCCCGAGCTTGGCTGAGATGACCCAAGACAATTAAAATAAGATCAACACTCTCACAATAAAAGAGAGAGAGCTCAACTATGAATATAAAAAGGGCACGTGAGGATTTACAGCCCAGGAGCAGGGAGCAGCGTTAATAGATGAAAAATTACTAAGCAGAGACATCAAAGGCAGGAGTTTCTGGCTAAATTGACCTAACGAATTCTTGCTAAGGCAGGACAAAGCCTTAGACATCAAAGTTGAGGAATGAGGAACCTGATCAGATGTTGAGGGTGATCAGATACCAAGGGTGGGGGATTCTTTCTAAACTGACTTAGCAGGATTCTTTCCTAAAACTGGACA
The DNA here is from genome assembly GCF_030222135.1 of Aotus nancymaae. NCBI lineage: Eukaryota > Metazoa > Chordata > Mammalia > Primates > Aotidae > Aotus > Aotus nancymaae. The sequence goes on along the minus strand of NW_026988412.1, from coordinate 2,107,725 downwards.
ATGTGGCCCTGGCAGGGACAGGAGGTCCGGGGCTGGGTACTAGTTGAGGCCTAGGGGAGAAGAAGGCTCGGAGGAGTTTAACTGAGGTTTGGTCAAGGTGAGTTTTGTCTCTGGATCCAGCTCCTCTGTGACAGGCAGGAGAGGGCAGGCAGGACCATAGGAAGGGGCAGGCCTGTCCCGATGACTTCTGGCTCCAGCTGCAGCACTCAGCGACTGGGTTGAACAGGATTCCAAGCAGGAACATGAACCACTCTCCACAGTCACTGCACTTTGCTAAAGGAATTGATATTTAAGGCTACACAAACAGCGACAGGGAAGTCCTACCAGTGACCAAACAGGATTATAAAAATACTCTGACTACCCGGAGATGCCAAAGGGATTGCTCTCCTGCTCAGAGCCATCTGTTTCCCTCGAGGCCAGGACTCTGCAGTCTGCAGCCCAGGGAGTCAGTGGGGCCCAGCCTGCACCAGCCAGCAGCCCAGGCTCCGGAAGGCGGCTCCCTGTCCTCTTGGCTAGGCTGTGTGTTTCTTCTCTGGCTCTGCTCTGATGAATGCACTCCTTGAGAAAGTCAGTGGTAATTTGTAATCCAAAACCATGAGCGCTGTTCACACACCGGTTCCTGAGCAGAAGTGTCCCAAGGATTCTCTTTTCCCCAGGAAGCTCAAAACAGTCAGACCTCAGGCAGTGGGCTCTGCCCTCTTGTCTCATTCTGCAGGGGCTGCCAGCAGTCTTCCCCACAAGTATCACAGTTTCCTAATGATGTGGCGTCATCTCAAAGCCAAATGCGATACCAATGTTGGCTCATGACCTAGAAGCATCTGCCTGCCTTTGATGGTTGGAGGTAGGGAGGGGAGAAGGAGGGAGGCTGTGTAAGGGACAGGCTTCACCCCAGAAAACTCCGGGCACTCCATAAAGAAAGCTCCTGGTCTTCCCCTTCGAGAAACCACCAAATCTTGTGGCTGCTGAGTCCAAGCTCCCACCATACATGGTGAATGTTAGTTTCTCAAAACCCAAATATGCAAAATCTCAACTCTTGGCCAATTTGTCCTGACCACGTGTACCTTTAGGTGATGTTTATGTGCTTGATGATTTAATCATTTTGGTACTGTTTAGTGTTCACTTATTATTGCTTGTTTATTATAGAGAACTTCGGTCACTCATCTAAATTCTCATTCTACTAATTCAGATGATGAGATCAGTAGTCGCCCACTCAGCCTGGGAGAACACGGCTTTCTCTTTCATCACCTGGCAGAAGGGAAACATGGCCCCTCCTGGGCAGCTGGACTCCTCCAAGTTACATGGGTGCTGGAGGCCCCAGGCTCGGTCCTGGGTCCATTGTTTCTCTCTGGGTCCCTATTACCTTGTCCTTGAAGCTGTAGGTTACAGGAAGCAAGGCACACACAGCTGTGTCAGGTTTTATTTTTTTAGGAAGGGGTCTATGCCACACAGAGTTTCCCTATTCTGTCCAGGCTGGTCTGGAAGTACAGAGCTTGAGGGGATCCCCCGTCATAGCCTCCCCAGTGGCTGGGATTACAGGTCCACCACCACACCAGGCTACTTAGTCATTTTCAGTCATGCTTAAACATCACTCCTGAAGCCTGCTCATCTTGCTGCTTCTGAACTGTCAGATTCTACCATTTACAAAGCCGCCCTCCTCTCCAGATGCACGTTCAACCCAAAATCACTTTAACATTTTAAACTACACAGAAAGTTCACCTACAAGCATTTATCTCATTTATAGGTACTCTATTTTTTCATTTTTAAAAAATTTATCTTGACTCCTTCTGAAAATTGAGATATTAGACAAAGCTAGTCATCATGTCAACCACTTTTTATAGTCTGTGAATATCTGGTATCCACTTTAATAAGAACCTTGAAGCTTGACATATGGATGTTTTCACCAACAACTCAGAAGGCCCAGCTGTCTATATTAAACCAACACTAAATTAGTCTTCATCAAAAAATCACATGAGCAAAGATCTTTTTGTTTTTGCTGAGTTTATACTTTTATAACTTTCTGTGCCAAACCCTGACTTCAAAATGTCTAGTAGAGACAAATACAAAACGCAGAAAAAAATGTATGTTGACCATTCTGAAGACACGTCTGTTTTAATTTTACAAATAATTTTAAAGCCAGCTTGTTTATTAAAGATCTACTTAAGTCATGTGAAATTAAAATTATATGGTCTTAATTAATTTATGAGTTCTCTTTTATTTATAAGCAAATTTAGCAGATATAACACATAACATAAAAAGATACATAGACATAAACACATTTAAACATGTACACACACACACACACACACACGATCCAATAGGTTTTACCTCAGAAATCTAACCGTGAGACAGCAATACAAACTCACTGGTTTGCAACACTGTTCACATGTTTAAGCTTTTTTTTTTTTTTTTCACCCCATAGGCAATCCAATGAAGGCTTTGAATCAAAATTCAGGGTAAACTCATCTCCAAGGCAGTTTGTTTAAAGGCCAAACCTCCCTGAACTAAAGAACACCAGGGCCAAACAACACTCCCGGAGACCATCGTGTGCTGACCAGGCCCAACTCTGCTTAGAACAGCAGTACAAAGCCTGAATACACACAAGTCCGTTTCACATTCCCATTCCACAGCAAACTCCAGATTCCAAAGAATACTGGGGCCAAACAGTATTACAAAAGATTATCAATTTATCAACTTTGATTTGCCATGACTACTTGAACACACACATAAAAACTATCTCCAAAATGCAATCTAACTGCTACAGTAACAAACAACCCCAAGAATGTTTAAACAGAAACAGCCAGATTGCTTTCCACTCTAAGTCATTTGCAGTTATCCAACCAGCAAATGGAAATTCCCCTGGAATTTCCCAAATTGCAGGAGCAGATCCCACTCTCTGGGCCCCAAAAAGACATTCACCCATCTGGACAGAGATGTCAGATTTCAAAGGCTGTTCTTCCTAGTCAATCAGAAACATGATTGGGGCCAGGAGTGATGGAGCCATATAGAGACTGAAACCCACCTCCAGCCAAAAGCAGATGGGCAGCAGCTTAGGGGACCTTCCAAAACTCTCCTGCCCCACACAGCTGAGCCATAAGCAACACTTTCCTGGTGAGGAAACAAATAACTGATAAGAAACACAGGGGGTTCTAAGTTCTGTTACTCCCTGCACAGAAAGCCCAGCATGGGGACAACGAGCCTTGCCAGGGAGGGGGCTTTAACTGGGTGCCACAGCAGAGGAGATGGGAGACCAGTCTCAAATCCACTTTTCTGATCCACTAAAATAAGGGGTTTATATAGTAGAGAAGAAATGTAACTACATGGAGGAAAACAGGAATTAGGGAGGGTTAAGGAGGAGGAATTGGTGAGCAGAAGTCATGATGGTTGAGGAATATGGCATCTCATTGTCTGGAATGGTGATCTGGTAAGTTTCAGTTCCTTGATGCTGAAGGTGTGTTTCCTAAGGAACTCAGATAAGTCAAATGTAAGTTTCTCAAGTTTTAATACCGGGAAGGCCAATTTCTATGTTAATTCGAAAGAAACCATAAATATCAGTTCTACGGGACAATTGGGCTGGTTTCATATCCAGCCTAGGGGTCAGGCTTCACCAGAGTGCAGGGCAGGGCATCCTTCATTTTCATCATGGCCCCCATTTTGGATGGCACCAAAATGACTTTCTATTATGAAATAGTGATCATAGATATTTTTTCTTTGCAAATCATATTTGGAAAATCTAAATATTTGCAATTATTAGTCTCAAATAGCACTGACTACAGGAGTCTACAGTCTGCAACTTGTGGCACACTTACCTACCTCTTTCCTCCTGGAGGTGGGATGGGAACTCGGGACCTGTCAAATGGTGGGACTGAAAGAATTGTAACACAGACGGGGCTGAAACACGCCGCCACTCACCACATTGTGGGTGACGAGGAGAGAAGACCTGTGGCTTTCTAGGATCCTGGACCTAGGAGTTCCCTAAGCCAGGGTTGTGCCATGCTTTAACATCCTGTGTGGGGCTCTGTGGTTCCTGGCACCTCCGAGGTTTCAGGCATCACTGCATTCCCCTTGTCCAGATGCTGGTGCCTGCATCGGAAGCCGATTGCAGTATGTCTGGTCCAGCCACACACCCTGAAGGTGTCTGAGAAGAACCCTTGGGCTGTGCCAGAATTGGCAGGGAAGGGTGGGCTGCTGGGCCCTAAGAGATGGAGGGTGTCTGAGGGGAGCTAAAGAGGGAAGAGGCTTGCAGAGTGGGCAACCCACTCCCCAACAATAAAGGAGAGGATGATATGCTGAAATGTCAAATGTGAAGATGAAGACAAGAAGAAAATCCTTCAAGGTAGCAGATAAACCACGAGGCTACAGGGCAATTCCTCCACCCACAGCCACCTGCCCTGTAAATCCTGCTCAGTTCGTGAGTTTGCAGAGAGCCTCTGTGAGGTGGAGCCTGCAGCCTCCACTTCACAAAGTGACCACCAGAGGGAAGCATTCACCCACGGATGACCAGCCCCTTTTTCACCTGCTTCTCCGGCTTTGAAGGCGGCCCCAGGGTTGACAAAGGGTCTGCCTTGGAGGAATAAGTTTTGCAAACTAAACACTTCCTGAGCACTGTTCTGGGTTCTACAGTTTCCTCTACTTGGCTCTGTCGTTTCTCTGGACTACCTGAGTGTACAGGTTTGTATTGATTAGAGCAATTGCCAGTAGATGGCACAGCCTCCTGTTCCTGCAGCTCTCCCCACTGCCCCTGCTAGACCTTCACAAGGCAGGTGACAATAAAGAAGTGGATACTCCTATTGATGGTAGCAGTGGCCCACCTAGAGCAGCCACTGTGGGGATGCCAGCTGCAGCAGGAGAGGCATGGCTGGCACTGCATGCTCCTCAGAGTTGGTGGGGGCCAGGAACAGGTGGGAGCGCCACACTCCCAGGCACAGCTGTGGCCACCCAGCTGCAGCTCCAAACCTGGGCATCCCTGTGCTTTCAGGACCTGGGAAGTCCCCGGTCCCCACAGGTTCAGAAGTGCCTGCTCCTGCTCCCTGGCCTCTCCCTGCTCCCAGCACCTGCTGTGGTGCAGAGCAAAGTTGTAGCTAAGCCCAGGAGCTGTCACGACCCAGCTGGGTGTTTGCACACTTGAGGCAGTGCTGACATGCCAGCCCCCTGCCACCTCAGCCCCCTATGGACTTTGGGAGCTGACTGGCATGGGATGCTGGTGGAGGCTGAGGGCAGTTCGGCATAGGCTTGCAGGCACTGCTCAGCATGAACAGCCTGGGAGCCGTGGATGGCATGTTGATGGTGAGAGGTAGACAGGTTCCTGGGCAGAAAGGTGTGGGTCCCTGGTGAATTTCCACCTTCAATCCAGGGACAGCCTGAAGCCTTGGAACCAGGCTGTCAGTTCTGAGTGGAGCCGCAGCCCAGAGTGAGAACTTATGGTGCTTTTTTGCGCCTGCCCATGACTGTCCATGGACCAGTCAGCACACATTTCCTTCATTCCGAGCCTATAAAAACTCCAGACTCAGCCAGACATCAGGATTCCCGGCTGTGGGAAGGAGTTACCCACTTCAGGTCTCCTCAGCATCTTAGAACAAACTGTCTGCAGAAAGGAGCTGTCCACCATGGTTCTGCTTTATGCTGAGAGTTGGACTCTCCTGGGCTGACCTGCCTGTGGAAAGGAACTACCCATCTTAGGTCTCTGAAGGGCTGTTCTGTCGCTCAGTGATGCTCCTCTCCTGTCATTCTCACCATCACCATCATCACCATCACACCATCGCTGATATAGTTTGGATGTTTATTGCCTCCAAATATCATGTTGAAATGTAATTCCCAGTGTTGGTAGCGGGGCCTAGTGGAAGGTGACTGGCTCCTGGGGGCAGATCCCTCACGAATGGCTCAGCACCATTGCATGGGAATGAGTGCATTCTCACTGTGAGTTCATGAGAGAGTTGGGTGTTGTCTTGCTCACTCTTGTTACATGACGTGCCAGCTCCCATTTCATCTTCCACCACACATGACTGTAAGTGTCCTCAGGCCTTCACCAGAAATAGATGCTGGAGCCGTGCTGGTAGAGCCTATAAACTCTAAGCCAATTACACTTTTTTTCTATAGAAATTGCACACCCTCGGATATTTAAAGCAATAGAAGAACGGCTTTATATAATCATCCCTATTACTATCTCCACCATCATCACTGCTATTATTACCACTTTCATCAACATTACATCACCACCGTTACCACCACCATCACCGCTATTATTACCACTTTCATCACCATTGCATCACCACCGTTACCACCATCATCGCCGCTATTATTACCACTTTCATCACCATTACATCACCACCGTTACCACCACCATCACCGCTATTATTACCACTTTCATCACCATTACATCACCACCGTTACCACCACCATCACCGCTATTATTACCACTTTCATCACCATTACATCACCACCGTTACCACCACCATCACCGCTATTATTACCACTTTCATCACCATTGCATCACCACCGTTACCACCACCATCACCGCTATTATTACCACTTTCATCACCATTACATCACCACCGTTACCACCACCATCACCGCTATTATTACCACTTTCATCACCATTACATCACCACCGTTACCACCACCATCACCGCTATTATTACCACTTTCATCACCATTACATCACCACCGTTACCACCACCATCACCGCTATTATTACCACTTTCATCACCATTGCATCACCACCGTTACCACCACCATCACCGCTATTATTACCACTTTCATCACCATTGCATCACCACCGTTACCACCACCATCACCGCTATTATTACCACTTTCATCACCATTACATCACCACCGTTACCACCACCATCACCGCTATTATTACCACTTTCATCACCATTACATCACCACCGTTACCACCACCATCACTGCTATTATTACCACTTTCATCACCATTGCATCACCACCGTTACCACCACCATCACCGCTATTATTACCACTTTCATCACCATTACATCACCACCGTTACCACCACCATCACCGCTATTATTACCACTTTCATCACCATTACATCACCACCGTTACCACCACCATCACCGCTATTATTACCACTTTCATCACCATTGCATCACCACCGTTACCACCACCATCACCGCTATTATTACCACTTTCATCACCATTGCATCACCACCGTTACCACCACCATCACCGCTATTATTACCACTTTCATCACCATTGCATCACCACCGTTACCACCACCATCACCGCTATTATTACCACTTTCATCACCATTGCATCACCACCGTTACCACCACCATCACCGCTATTATTACCACTTTCATCACCATTGCATCACCACCGTTACCACCACCATCACCGCTATTATTACCACTTTCATCACCATTGCATCACCACCGTTACCACCACCATCACCGCTATTATTACCACTTTCATCACCATTGCATCACCACCGTTACCACCACCATCACCGCTATTATTACCACTTTCATCACCATTGCATCACCACCGTTACCACCACCATCACCGCTATTATTACCACTTTCATCACCATTGCATCACCACCGTTACCACCACCATCACCGCTATTATTACCACTTTCATCACCATTACATCACCACCGTTACCACCACCATCACCGCTATTATTACCACTTTCATCACCATTACATCACCACCGTTACCACCACCATCACCGCTATTATTACCACTTTCATCACCATTACATCACCACCGTTACCACCACCATCACCGCTATTATTACCACTTTCATCACCATTGCATCACCACCGTTACCACCACCATCACCGCTATTATTACCACTTTCATCACCATTGCATCACCACCGTTACCACCATCATCACCGCTATTATTACCACTTTCATCACCATTGCATCACCACTGTTACCACCACCATCACCGCTATTATTACCACTTTCATCACCATTGCATCACCACCATTACCACCATCATCACCGCCATGCTCCATTATTGTCACCTTCACCACTATCAGCACCATCACCATCTCCATCTCCACTGTATTCACTGTCTCTCCATCACCATCACCATCTTCACCACGACTACCTGGCATCTCTCAGCATCTACTCTACATTAGATATTGTGCCACAGTCTTTATAAATCTCATGCGGTAACATCCTCACCCTGAGTGTATACATTTATAGAAAAAAGCAAGATGGTAATTGGATTTGTAACATGATAGTGTGTGAACCTGCTTTGTATTCCCAGAACTATCTGTAATCAATAAAAGAGAAGGCTCACTTCATTTCTCAGCTCCCACATGGCTGGACACTGCCTACACAGGTCTGATCTGGACATCCACAGTGACACTGTCACTGGTCCACTGGACTCCACCCTTGGATTCTGTTTCCTTGGTTCCAACATATTCAGAAAGCTGTATCATCTCCCGCCACATGAGACCGAGGCATCTTGCCCTCTGTGGTCGTCATCTGGCTTTTGCATATCATGTGGCTTGGCCTCAAAAGAAACTGGACTTCTTTATATTCAGCACATGTATACCTACCTGTCCAGGCTCACATAAATTTGTCTTTATGGAAAGACACATGTACCTGCCCACTCCTCCCCGGATCTTTGCCTCCTACCTGCTCCTCAAGTTCAGGTCTACATAAACGTTATCTATGGATTCCTCTCTGGTCAGCGTAGCCGGGTGTGAACTTTCTGCGTTTGGTCTCCTACAGCACTTTTATATTCACTAGAGGCTTTTACATCATCCTCTTAGAGTCCTTCTACTTGCTTGTGAATTTCTGTCCCTCACCAGACCAGGAGGTCTTGGTGGGCAGCGACTACGTCTCCTCCATGTGACCTGTTCTCAGAGATCACTGAGATAATCACAAACAAAATCAAGCTAATAATAATGATAGTATTCTCACAATAATATGTAATATATATAATATAATCATCATCATCTCACGCTAAATGCTTAGTAGTTACAATTAGTGTCTCCATTTTACTGATAAGGAAGCTGAGTCACAGAGAGGTTAAGGAAATATTTGAAATTTACGCAGCTTGTAAATGGACAACCAGGATTTTAACCCGTGTAGTCTGGTTTCACGCTCTTGCCATGAGGTTAGATGTTCCAGCAGTCTGCTGTACTGAAAATCTTTATGATGGGCCACAGTTAAGCTGCTTTTGAGATAGTGGATGGGGCCCTTTTAACTCCAGGGTCATTGTCCCTTCACATGGCACTCACACCAATTCACAGCCATGTGTCTTGGCCCAGACTCTCCTCCTTTTTGCAACTCCCTTCCCCTGTGTCACTTCATTGATTCCTCTCCATCCTTTGGGATTCCCCAGGTATTATATTTTCCGTAAACGTGACTGTCTAGATTGACCTACCCAGAAGCAGAAACTAATATGCAATTGTAAGTGTTTTATTTGGGGAGTGGTCGCAGGAAAGACTTCTGAAGCGGTGAGGAAATGAGACAAGGGAGATAAGTGGTCAATACAGCAAGCGTGAGTTTCCAGGCTACTGCTATGGGCAGGCGGGACTCATTTCTACTAGGAACTTCTGGGATATGCGTAGAACATGTCTGCTGGTTCATTCCTGGGGTGAAGAATGTGCAGGGGCATTAGCTCTCTCGCACTCGCTTGTGCTATGTGCACAGGAAAATGGGTGCAGATGCTGGTGGTTGGAATGTGGGCTGGTAAGTGCTGAGGAAGTGAACACCAATCAAGGGATGTGGCCTTGTCCTTTCCCCCAGCCCTCTCTGTGGGTTTGATGACCTTCTCTGTGCTCTCCAGTGCCCTATTCTCTCCTCTGATTTCCATTTGCCTGTCTACCAGCCAAAACTCTAGACTGAACATTCATCGAGGATGGAGGACTTGGCTCTTTTGCTTTCTTTTCTCCAGCACCCGATTTTGTTTCTAGCATAAAATGTATACCCAACAAAGACAGTAGGAATAATGAAATTAGTTCCATTTGATGAAAAGTCTGAAAAACTTTCATAAATCTTTATTTAGAAATATTAACTTACAGAGAAACTCTTGAATAATTAAAAGAAAAATATTTTATCAAAGTTGCAGAAATAAAAAGGAAATTGCTTTGTGTAATTTGTAAAATCACCCCAAAATTTAAAATGCACAAAAAGGAAATGAGAGAGAAGGGGCCCATAAGTAAAATAAGGTAGAAATGAAAGTGAATCACAGGTGCTACGAAGCTCATGCTTTTCCATTGAACAAGGAATCAGGTAACAGAGGCAGCCAGTAGCCACATGTTGGCACCCAGGCAGTTCTAAGTGGGTTCAGGCAACTCCATCCTCTTGGCATCTTAGTGAATTTGGTGGCTGAATGAGTGAAACACGTGAGTGATCACCCAGGTACTCTGTCCAGGTGATACTCGATTGCCCAGAGATGGGTAAAATGTTTTTCTGTGCACTTTAAGGAATTTTTTAAATCCTACATTTCATTATACTCCTGTTATGTGGTTTCAGGGTCCCTATGTCCAGGGTGTCCAGGGAAGGGGCAGAGGTGGGCAGGGACAAAGTGAGGTCTGAGCTCTGCTTGTGCCTGTCTGGTAGCTGTTATGTGGGCATTTATGGTAGGTGGGAGTTTGTGGTGGTTGTTAGGGTTGTCCTGCAGGACAGGATTTCCCTTCCCCTTTGAGTTTGTTGTAGTCATCAATATAATAGTCAATGTAATAGAAGAATAAGTGACGTGTTATTTCTAGCAATGCTAGGGAGTGCAGGTGCTCACTGCCTTTGACCCTTCGTTATTGTGATGGTATCTTCATCATCCTGAGGCCCAGAGTGACACAAATGGTCCAGAGTCTCCAGCATACATGCCATGCATCTGTGGAAATATCTGTCACAATAATAGAGTTGGGGAGTGTGGGAGTGTGGGACGTTGCTGCCTTAAGCCACTGAGATTGAGGGATTTTTAAAAATAATGTCGAATTTAGTTTAGATTCAAAGGTTGCATGTGCAGGTTTGTTACTGTGTGGCACTGTGGTCTGGAGTTTGAACGGTCTTGTCACCCAGGGAGTTAGCATAGTATCCAATAGATTGTTCATCAGCTCCTTACCCTATCTTCTCTTACCCCTCTAATAGTGCCCTGTGTCTATCATTCCCATCTTTAGGTACACATGTACCGAAGGCTTAGCTCCTATTGTAAGTCAGAATAAACAGTATTTGATTTTCTGTTCCTTTGTTAATTCACTTAGGGTGATAGCCTCCAGCCTTATTCACTTTACTGCCAATGACATGACTTTATTCTTTTTTATGACTGTGCAGTATCCTGTGCTGTATGGGTACCACGTTTACTTCCTTCGATCCACCGATGGGCACCTAGGTTGATTCTGTGTCTTTGCTACCATAAATAGTGCTGCCATGAACACAGGAGTGCATGTGTCATTTTGGTAGAATACTTTATTTTCCTTTGGATATAAATCCAGCAAAGGGATTGATAGATCAGATGGCAGTCCTGTTTTAAGTTCCTTGAGAAATCTCCAAACTGCTGTCCACAGTGGCTGAACTAGTTTGCACTCCCAACAACAGTGCATGAACATTCCTTTTTCTCTGCAGCCTCACAGGCACTTGCCTTTGACTTTTTAATCACCATTCTGATTGGTGTGAAATGGTATCTGGCTGTTGTTTTGATTTACATTTATCTGATGATTAGTGGTGATGAGTATTTTTTATGTTTGTTAGCCTCCTGTATGACTTCTGACACATGTCCTCGCATCCTTCACTGGCCCATAGGCACCACTGTCTGTTGTTCCCCTATAGGTGTCCTTTAGTTCATCATTTAGCTCCCACTTATGAATGAGAACATGCGGTATTTGGTTTTCTGTTCCTATGTTAGTCTGCTAAGGATAAAGGCCTCCAGCTCCATCCATGTTCCTGCAAAGGACATGATCTCATACTTCACTATGGCCACATAATATTCCATGGTGTATATGTACCAACTTTTCTTTACACAGTCTATCACAGATGGGCATTAAGGTTGATTCCATGTCTTTGCTATTGTGAATGGTGCTGTGGTAGACACGTGCATGCATGTGTCTTTATAACAGAATCATTTATATTTTGAGGTGGGTACATACCCAGTAATGGTATTGCTAGGTCAAATGGCATTTTTGTTTTTAGGTCTTTGAGGGATCACCATACTGTCTTCCACAATGGTTGAACTTCTACCAACAGTGTATAAGCCTTCCTTTTTCTCCACAACCTCACCAGCATCTGTTATTTTGTGACTTTTTCTTTGAAACTTACAATAATATATTTATTTTCCCACTCTGTTTTTTGCTATTCATTTCACTTTATATTTAATTTTTTAATTATACTTTAAGTTCTGGGGTACATGTGCAGATCATGCAGGATTGTTACATAGGTACACACATGCCATGGTGGTTTGCTGCCTCCATAGCCCCTTCACCTACATTAGGCATTTCTCCTAATGTTATCCCTCCCCAACCTCCCCAACCCCTGAAATTGCTCCCCTAGTCCCACACTCCCCAACAGACCCCAGTGTGTGATGTTCCCCTCCCTGTGTCCATGTGTTCTCATTGTTCATCACCCACTTATGAGTGAGAACATGCAGTGTTTGATTTTCTGTTCTTGTGTCAGTTTGCTGAGAGTGATGGTTTCCAGATTCATCCATGTCCCTGCAAAGGAAAGGAACTCATTCTTTTTTATAGATGCATAGTATTCCATGGTGTATATGTGCCACATTTACTTTGTCCAGTCTATCCTTGATGGGCATTTGGTTTGGTTCCAAGTCTTTGCTATTGTGAACAGTGCTGCAGTGAACATATGTGTGTATGTGTCTTTATAATAGAATGAATTATAATCCTTTGAATATATACCTAGTAATGGGATTGCTGGGTCAAAAATTATTTCTATTTCTAGATCCTTGAGGAATCACCACACTGTCTTCCACAATGGTTGCAGTAATTTACACTCCCACCAACAGTGTAAAAGCATTCCTATTTCTCCACATCCTCTCCAGCATCTGTTGTCTCCAGATTTTTTAAATGATCACTATTCTAACTGGCATGAGATGATATCTTAATGTGGTTTTGATTTGCATTTCTTTAATGACCAGTGATGATGAACATTTTTTCATATGTTTGTTGACTGCATAAATGTCTTCTTTTGAAAAGTGCCTGTTCATATCCTTTGCCCACTTTTTCAGGGGGTTTTCTTCTTGTAAATCTGTTTTAGTTATTTGTAGATTCTGGATATTAGCCCTTTGTCAGATGGGTAGCTTGCAAATATTTTTTCCCATTCTGTTGGTTGCCAGTTCATTCTAATTATGGTTTCTTTTGCTGTACAGAAGCTCTTAAGTTTAATTAGATTCAATTTGTCTTTTTGGCTTTTGTTACCATTGCTTTTGGTGGTTTAGTCATGAAGTCCTTGCCTATGCCTATGTCCTGAATAGTATTGCCTATGTTTTCTTCTAGAGTTTTTATGGTATTAGGTCTTATGTTTACATCTTTAATCCATCTGGAGTTAATTTTTGTATAAGGTGTAAGGAATGGGTCCAGTTTCAGCTTTCTGCACATGGTTAGTCAGTTTTCCCAACACCACATATTAAACCGGCATCTTTTCCCCATTGCTTGTTTTTGTCATGTTTGTCAAAGATCAGATGGTTGTAGATATGTGGCATTATTCCCAGGCCTCTGTTCTGTTCCATTGATCTATATCTCTGTTTTGGTACCAGTACAAGGCTGTTTTGATTACTGTAGCCTTATAGTATAGTTTGAAGTCAGGTAGCGTGATGCCTCCGGCTTTGTTCTTTTTGCTTAGGATTATCTTGACTATTTAGGCTCTTTTTTGGTTCCATGTGAAGTTTAAGGTGTTTTTTTTCCAGTTCTGTGAAGAAGCTCAATGGTAGCTTGATGGGGATAGCATTGAATCTATAAATTACTTTGGGCAGTATGGCCATTTTCACGATATTCATTCTTCCTAACCATGAGCATGGAATGTTTTTCCATCTGTTTGTGTCTTCTCTTATTTCCTTGAGCAGTGGTTTGTAGTTCTCCTTGAAGAGATCCTTCATGTCCTTTGTTAGTTGCATTCCTAGGTATTTTATTCTCTTTGTAGCAATTGTGAATGGGAGTTCACTCATGCTTTGGCTCTCTGTTTGTCTGTTATTGGTGTATAGGAATGCTTGTGATTTTTGCACATTGATTTAGTATCCTGAGACTTTGCTGAAGTTGCTTATCATCTTAAGGAGATTTTGGACTGAGATGATAGGATCTTCTAAATATACAATCATATCATCTGCAAATAGAGAAAATTTGACTTCCTCTTTTCCTAATTGAATACCCTTTATTTCCTTTTCTTGCCTAATTGATCAGGCTAGAACTTCCAATACTATGTTGAACAGGAATGGTGAGAGAGGGCATCCTTGTCTAGTGCCAATTTTCAAAGAGAATGCTTCCAGTTTTTGCCCATTCAGTATGATATTGGTTGTAGGTTTGTCATAAATAGCTTTTATTGTTTTGAGATACGTTCCATAGATACCTAGTTTATTGAGAGTTTTTAGCATGAAGGGCTGTTGAATTTTGTTGGAGGCCTTCTCTGCATCTATTGAGATTATCATGTGGTTTTTGTCTTTGGTTCTGTTTATGTGATGGATTACATTTATAGATATGCTTGTGTTAAAAAAAAAAGCCTTGCATTGCTGGGATGAAGCCTACTTGATTGTGATAAATAATCTTTTTGATGGGTTGTTGCATTTGATTTGCCAATATAAGATTTTTTCATTGATGTTCATCATGGGTATTGGCCTAAAGTTTTCTTTTTTAGTTGTGTCTCTGCCAGGATTTGGTATCAGGATGATGTTGGTCTCGTAAAATGAGTTAGGGAGCATTCCCTCTTTTTGTATTGTTTGGAATAGTTTCAGAAGGAATTGTACTAGCTGCTCTTTGTATGTCTGGTAGAATTCGGCTGTGAACCAGTCTGGACCTGGACTTTTTTTTTGGTTAGTAGGCTCTTAATTTCTGCCTCAACTTCAGACCTTGTTATTAGTCTATTCAGGGACTCACCTTCTTCCTGGTTTTGTCTCGGGAGGGTGTAAGTGTCCAGGAATTTATCCATTTCTTCTAGATTTACTAGTTTATGTGCATAAAGCTGTTTGTAGTAATCTCTGACAGTAGTTTGTATTTCTGTGGGATTGGTGATGATATCCTCTTTATCATTTTTTATTGCATCTACTCGATTCTTCTCTTCTTTTCTATTAGTCTGGCTAGTTGTATATCTATTTTGTTGATCTTTTCAAAAAACCAGATCCTTGATTTATTGATTTTTTGAAGGGATTTTTGTGTCTCTTTCTCCTTAGTTCTGCTCTGATCTTAGTTATTTCTTGTCTTCTGCTAGCTTTTGAATGTTTTAATCTTGCTCTTTTAGTTCTTTTAATTTGAAAATAGGATGTCAATTTAAGAACTTTCCTCACTTCTCATGTAGGCATTTAGTGCTATAAATTTCCCTCTAGACTTTGCTTTAAATGTATCCCAGAGATTCTGGTACATTGTGTCTTCGTTCTCATTGGTTTTGAAGAATATCTTTATTCCTGCCTTCGTTTCATTTTTTATCCAGTCTACATTCAGGAGCAGGTTGTTCAGTTTCCATGCAGTTGTGTGGTTTTGCTTGAGTTTCTTAATCCTGAGTTCTAATTTGATTGCACTCTGGTCTGAGACACTGGTTGTTGTAATTTCTGTCCTTTTGCATTTTCTGAGGAGTGATTTACTTCCAATTATGTGGTCAATTTTAGAGTCAGTGTGATGTGGTGCTGAGAAGAATGTATATTCTGTGGATTTGGGGTGGAGAGTTCTGTAGATGTCTATTACGTCTGCTTGGTCCAGATCTGATTTCAAGTCCTGGATATCCTTGTTAATTTCCTGTCTCATTGATCTGTCTAATATTGACAGTGGGGTGTTAAAGTCTCCCACTATCGTTGTGTGTGAGTCTAAGTCTCTTTGTAGGTTGTTAAGAATTTGCTTTATGAATCTGGGTTCTCCTGTATCGGGTGCATATATATTTAGAATAGTTAGCTCTTCTTATTGCATTGATCCTTTTACCATTATGTAATGCCCTTCTTTGTCTCTTTTGATCTTTGTTGGTTTACAGTTCATTTTATCAGAGACTAGGATTGCAACCCCTGCTTTTTTTTGGTCTCCATTTGCTTGGTAAATCTTCCTGCATCCCTTTATTTTGAGTCTATGTGTGTCTTTGCATGTGAGATGGGTTTCCTGGATACAGCATACTGATGGGTCTTGACTTTTTATCCAATTTGCCAGTCTGTGTCTTTTGATTGTGGCATTTAGCCCATTTACATTTAGGATTAATATCATTATGTGTGAATTTGATCCTGCCATTTTGATGCTAGCTGGTTGTTTTGCCTGTTAGTTGATGTAGTTTCTTTGTTGTGTCAATGCTCTTTACCATTTGGTATGTTTTTGGAGTGGCTGGTACTGGTTGTTCCTTTCCTTGTTTAGTGCTTCCTTCAGGAGCTCTTGCAAGGCAGGCCTGGGGGTGACGAAAACTCTCAGCAATTGCTTGTCCATAAAGGATTTTATTTCTCCTGCACTTATAAAGCTTAGTTTGGCTGGATATGAAATTCTAGGTTGAAAGTTCTTTTCTTTAAGGATGTTGAATATTGGCCTCCACTCTCTTCTGGCTTGTAGGGTTTCTGCTGAGAGATCTGCTGTGAGTCTGATGTGCTTCCCTTTGTGGGTAATCTGACCTTTCTCTCTGGCTGCCCTTAGCATTGTTTCCTTCCTTTCAACTCTGGTGAATCTAATGATTATGTGCCTTGGGATTGCTCTTCTTGAGGAATACCTTTGTGGTGTTCTCTGTATTTCCTGGATTTGAATGTTGGCCTGCCTTGCTAGGTTGGGGAAGGTCTCCTGGATAATATCCTGAAGAGTGTTTTCCAGCTTGCATTCATTCTCTTTGCCACATTCAGGCACACCTATCAAATGTAGATTAGGCCTTTTCACATAATTCCATATTACTTGGAGGCTTTGCTCATTTCTTTTCACTCCTTTTTTTTCTAATCTTGCCTTCTCATTTTATTTCATTGAGTTGATCTTCAATCTCTGATATCCTTTCTTTTGCTCGATCGATTCAGCTATTGAAACTTGTGTTTCACAAAGTGAAGCTCCATCAAGTCGTTTATGTTCTTCTCTAAGCTGGTTATTCTAGTTAGCATTCCGTCTAATCTTTTTTCAAGGTTGTTAGTTTCTTTGCATTGGGTTAGAACATGTTCCTTTAGCTCAGAGAAGTTTGTGATTACACACCTTCTGAAGCTTGCTTCTGTCAATTCGTCAAACTCACTCTCTATCCAGTTTTTTTCCCTTGCTGGTGAGGAGTTGTGATCCCTTGAAGGAGGAGAGGCGTTCTGGTTTTTGGTATTTTCAGCTTTTTTGGACCAGTTTTTTCCCATCTTCATGGATTTGTCTACCTTTGGTCTTTGAAGTTGGTGACTTTCAGATGGGCTCTCTGAGTGGGCATTCTTTTTGTTAATGTTGAAGCTATTTCTTTCTGTTTTTTAGTTTTCCTTCTAACAGTCAGGCCCCTCTGCTGCAGGACTGCTGAATGTCCACTCCAGACCCTGCTTGCCTGGGAATCACCTGTGGGGGGTGCAGAACAGCAAGGATTGCTGCCTGTTCCTTCTTCTGGTAGCTTCTTCCCAGAAGGGTACCCGCCAGATGTCAGCCAGAGCTCTCCTGTATAAGGTGACTCTTTAGATATATAGGGGTCAGGGAGCTGCTTGAGGAGGCAGTCTGCCCCTTGTCAAAGCTCAGGTGCTGTGCTGTGAGCTCCGTTGCTCCCTTCAGAGCTGCTGGGCAGGGAACTCACAACCGCTCCTTTTCCCAGGTGCTCTGTCTTGGGAAGATGTGGCATATTTGTAAGTTCCTGACAGGCTGCTGCCTTTTTCCAGAGATGCTCTGCCCAGCAAGGAGGGATTCTAGTAAGTCTGCCTGCAGAGGCCTTGCTGAGCTGCCTCGGGCTCCCCCAAGCTGCTGTATAAACTTCTTTTTGCTTTTGTTCACACAGGTAAGGTTAGAGCTGCCTTGGTAATGTGGGAACGCCTCTCCCCCATGGAGCTCGACCATGCAGGGGGCGGAGCTCAAACTGCTGTGCTGGCTGCAAACATCCCAAGCCAGTGGGATTCAGTTTGCTGGTATCAGTGGGGGTGGGACTCATGGAGCCAGATCACCTGGCTCCCTGCCTTCAACCCCCTTTCTCTCAGGTGTGTGGGTGACTCTGTCTCGCAGGTGCTCCAGGTGCCAGTCAAAATGGCTGCTTGGATTTGAGTTGGGAACTCACGGTGCCAGCTGCCTGCTGAATTTGCTGTCCAGATTTGCCCTGGAATCCCGTGGCATCTGTTGGCATGTGGGGATCTCCTGGAGGAGAAGTGCAGCATTGCAACCAGAACTCCAGAGTGGCCTCCCCAATGGCCTCTGTTGGGTAGGAGGGAGTGCCTTCCAGCCCATTGCACTTCCCGAGTGAGGCAGCACACCACTCTGCCTCTCCTTGGGCTACACCCACTCTCCAACCAGTCCCATTGAGATAAACCTGGTACCTCGGTGGAAATGTGAAGGTCACTCATCTTCTGCATCGCTCTCACTGGGAACTGCACTCTGGAGCTGTTCCTATTTGGCCATCTTTATGGAAGTCCCTATGACCTTTTAATAATAACCATTTTGACTAGTGTAAGATGATATCTCAATTGTGGTTTGATTTTCATTTCTCTAACGATCAGTGATGTTGAGCTTTTTTTCATGTGATTGTTGGCAACATGTATGTCTTTTTTAGAAAAGTGTCTGTTCATGTCCTTTGCCCACTTTTTAATGGGGTTGTTTGTATTTTATTGTAAATTTGTTTAAGTTTCTTATAGATGATAGATATCAGACCTTTGTCAGATGCATAATTTGCAAAATTTTCTCCCATTCTGTAGGTTGTCTGCTCACTCTGTTGATAGTTTGCTTTGCTGTACAGAAGCTCTTAGTTCAATTAGATCCCATTTACCAATTTTTGTTTTTGTTGCAATTGTTTTAGGATCTTCTTCATGAAATTTTTGCCTGTTTCTATGTCCTGAATGGTATTGCTTGGGTTGTCTTCCAGGATTTTTATAGTTTTGGATTTTAAGTCTTTAATCCATCTTGAGTTAATTTTTGTATATGGTGTAAGGAGGGTCCCATCTTCAATCTTGTGCATATGGCTAGCCGGTTATCCCAGCACCATGTATTGAACAAAAAATCCTTTCCCCGTTACTTTTATTTGTCAGGTTTATAAAAAATCAGATCACTGTAGGTGTACAACCTTATTTCTGGGTTATCTGTGTTTTTTTCCGTTGGTCTATGTGTCAGTTTTTGTACCAGTACCATGCTATCTTGGTTACTGTAGACCTACAATATAGTTTGAAGTC
Source organism: Aotus nancymaae (assembly GCF_030222135.1). Taxonomy (NCBI): domain Eukaryota; kingdom Metazoa; phylum Chordata; class Mammalia; order Primates; family Aotidae; genus Aotus; species Aotus nancymaae. The sequence continues at coordinate 2,088,319 of NW_026988412.1, read as the reverse complement.
TGGTAGCATGATGCCTCCAGCTTTGTTCTTTTTGCTTAGGATTGCCTTGGCTATTCAGGCTCTTTTTTGGTTCCATGTGAATTTTGAAATAGTTTTTTTCTAGTTCTATGAAGAATGTCAATGGTACTTGAATAGGAATGGCATAATCTATAAATTGCTTTGGGCAATATGGCCATTTTTGTGATATTGATTCTTCCTATCCATAAGCATGGAATTTTTCCATTTGTTTGTGTTATCTCTGAGTTCTTTGAGCAGTTTTTTGCAGTTCTCTTTGTGCAGATCTTTTACTTCTCTGGTTAGCTGTATTGCTAGGTATTTTATTTGTGTGTGTGTGTGTGTGTGTGTGTGTGTGTGTGTGTGTGTCAATTAGAATGGGATTTTATTGCTGATTTGGCTCTCAGCTTGACTGTTGTTGTTGTATAGGAATGTTAGTAATTTTTGGACATTGATTTTGCATCCTGAGACTTTGCCGATGCTGTTTATCAGCTGAAGAAGCTTTTGGGCTGAGACTATGAGGTTTTCTAGATATAGGACCATGTCGTCTGCAAACAGAGATAGCTTGACTTCCTCTCTTCCTATTTGGACATCCTTTATTTGTCTGTATTGGCTGACTGCTCTGTCCAGGGCTTCCTGGACACAGCAATTATTATTATTATGTCCAATATCCTATTATTATATGTCCAATATCCTATTATTGAATAGGAGACGTGAGAGAGGGCATCCTTGTCTTGTGCCAGTTTTCAACAAAGACTTGACTTTGAGCCTATGGGTGCTGTTACATGTGAGATAGTTCTCTTAAAGTCAGCAGACAGATGGGTCTTATTTTAAAATCAAACTTGCCACTTTACTTCTTTTAAATTGGTGTTTACACCATTTACATTCAAGTTTAATACTGATGTGTGATGTTTTTATCCTGTTGTGAAGATGTCAGTTGGTTGCTTCATAGTTTCTATTGTGTGGTTTCTTTATAGGATCTGAGAGCTTTGTTCTTAAATCAGTTTTTGTGGTAGCAAGGATCATTTCTTTTGTTTCCATGTAACTCCCTTAAGGATGCCTTACCAAGCTCATCTAGTGGTAACACATTTCCTTAGCACTTGTTTGTCAGAAAAAGATTTTATTTCTTCTTCACTTATGAAGCTAAGTTTGGTGGAATATAAAATTCTCAACTGGAATTTCCTTTCTGTAAGATTGCTGAAAATAGGCCCTAAATATCTCCAGGCTTATACATTTTCTGCGGAAAAGTCTGCTGTTAGCTTATAGAGTTCCCTGTGCACATAATCTGAACTTTTTCTCTAGCTGCCTTTAAGATTTTTTTGTTATTTTTAGACAGAGTCTTGCTCTGTCGCCAGGCTGGAGCACAGTGGCACAATCTCTGCTCATTGCAACCTCCACCTCCTGGATTCAAGCGATTCTCCAGCCTCAGCCTCCTGAGTAGCTGGGACCACAGGTGCGTGCCACCATGCCTGGCTAATTTTTGTATTTTTAGTAGAGATGGAGTTTCACCATGGCCAGGATGGTCTCGATCTCGACCTCGTGATCCACCTGCCTCGGCTTCCCAAAGTGCTGGGATTACAGGCTTCTCTTTGCACATAATCTGAACTTTTTCTCTAGCTGCCTTTAAGATTCTTTCTTTAGCATTGACTTCTGGTAATTATACGCCTTTGTGATGTTTATTTTTTATAGTATCTCACTGCTGTTCTCTGAACTTCTCATATCTGGATGTCTACCTCTCTAGCAAAATTAGGGCAGTTTTCTTGAATTATTTTCTCAAATATGTTTTGATTCCCGAAGCTATTCATATAAGTGTAATCATAGAGTGTGTGTCCTTTTCTTGTGTAACTCATTTTACTTAGCATAATGTCTTCAAGATTCATTCATGTTGCAGTATGTGTCAGAATTATTTTCCTTTTTAAAGCTGAATAATATTTCATTGTCTGAATTTATCATATTTTGGTTATTCATTTATCTTTTTTTATCTTCTTTTTTTTTTAATTTTAGGTTTTGGGGTACATGTGAAAATCATGCAAGGTTGTTGCATAGGTGCACATGTGGCAGTGTGATTTGCTGCCTTCCTCCCCTTCACCTATATCTGGCACTTATCCCCATGCTATCCCTCCCCAACACCCCACTCCCCTCTGTCCCCCCCACTCCCCCCCAAAAGACCCCAGTGTATAGTGCTCCCCTCCCTGTGTCCATATGTTCTCATTGTTCAACACCCACCTATGAGTGAGAACATGTGGTGTTTGATTTTGTGTTCTTGTGTCAGTTTGCTGAGAATGATGGCTTCCAGGTTCATCCATGTCCCTACAAAGGACGCGAACTCATCGTTCTTGATGGCTGCATAATATTCCATGGTGTATATGTGCCACATTTTTCCTGTCCAGTCTATCATCGATGGGCATTTGGGTTGGTTCCAGGTCTTTGCTATTGTAAACTGTGCTGCAATGAACATTCATGTGCATGTGTCCTTATAGTAGAACGATTTATAATCCTTTGGATATATACCCAGTAATGGGATTGCTGGGTCAAATGGAATTTTTTTTCTAGGTCCTTGAGGAATCGCCACACTGTTTTCCACAATGGTTGAACTAATTTACACTCCCACCAACAGTGTAAAAGTGTTCCTATATCTCCACATCCTCTCCAGCATCTGTTGTCTCCAGATTTTTTAATGATCGCCATTCTAACTGGCGTGAGATGGTATCTCAATGTAGTTTTGATTTGCATTTCCCTAATGACCAGTGATGATGAGCATTTTTTCATATGCTTGTTGGCCTCATGTATGTCTTCTTTTGTAAAGTACATGTTCATATCCTTTGCCCATTTTTGAATGGGCTTGTTTGTTTTTTTCTTGTAAATCTGTTTCAGCTCGTTGTAAATTCTGGATATCAGCCCTTTGTCAAACGGGTAGGCTGCAAAAATTTTTTCCCATTCTGTTGGTTGCCAATTCACTCTATTGACTGTTTCTTTCACCGTACAGAAGCTGTGGAGTTTGATCAGGTCCCATTTGTCTATTTTGGCTTTTGTTGCCAATGCTTTTGGTGTTTTGGTCATAAAGTCCTTGCCTACGCCTATGTCCTGAATGGTTTTGCCTAGGTTTTCTTCTAGGATTTTTATGGTGTTAGGTCTTATGTTTAAGTCTTTAATCCATCTGGAGTCAATTTTAGTGTAAGGTGTCAGGAAGGGGTCGAGTTTCTGCTTTCTGTATATGGCTAGCCAGTTTTCCCAACACCACTTATTGAACAGGGATTCCTTTCCCCATTGCTTGTTTTTGTCGGGTTTGTCAAAGATCAGGTGGTTGTAGATATGTTGTGTCGCCTCCGACGCCTCTGTTCTGTTCCATTGGTCTATATCTCTGTTTTGGTACCAGTACCATGCTGTTTTGATTACTGTAGCCTTGTAGTATAGTTTGATGTCCGGTAGTGTGATGCCTCCTGCTTTGTTCTTTTTGCTTAGAATTGACTTGGCTATGCGGGCTCTCTTTTGGTTCCATATGAAGTTTAAGGTGGTTTTTTCCAGTTCTGTGAAGAAGGTCATTGGTAGCTTGATGGGGATAGCGTTGAATCTGTAAATTACTTTGGGCAGTATGGCCATTTTCACGATATTGATTCTTCCTAACCATGAACATGGAATGTTTCTCCATCTGTTTGTGTCCTCTCTTATTTCGTTGAGCAGTGGTTTGTAGTTCTCCTTGAACAGGTCCTTTACGTTCCTTGTTAGTTGTATTCCTAGGTATTTTATTCTCTTTGTAGCAATTGTGAATGGCAGTTCATTCTTGATTTGGCTCTCTTTAAGTCTGTTATTGGTGTATAGGAATGCTTGTGATTTTTGCACATTGATTTTGTATCCTGAGACTTTGCTGAAGTTGCTTATTAGTTTCAGGAGATTTTGGGCTGAGACGATGGGGTCTTCTAGATATACAATCATGTCGTCTGCAAATAGAGACAATTTGACTTCCTCCTTTCCTAATTGAATACCCTTTATTTCCTTTTCTTGCCTGATTGCTCTGGCTAGAACTTCCAGTACTATATTGAATAGGAGTGGTGAGAGAGGGCATCCTTGTCTAGTGCCAGATTTCAAAGAGAATGCTTCCAGTTTTTGCCCATTCAGTATGATATTGGCTGTTGGTTTGTCGTAAATAGCTTTTATTATTTTGAGATACGTTCCGTCGATACCTAGTTTATTGAGAGTTTTTAGTATAAAGGGCTGTTGAATTTTGTCAAAGGCCTTCTCTGCATCAATTGAGATAATCATGTGGTTTTTGTCTTTAGTTCTGTTTATGTGGTGAATTACATTTATAGACTTGCGTATATTGAACCATCCTTGCATCCCCAGGATGAATCCTACTTGATCATGGTGGATAAGCTTTTTGATGTGCTGTTGCAATCGGCTTGCCAGTATTTTATTGAAGATTTTTGCATCTATGTTCATCATGGATATTGGCCTGTAGTTTTCTTTTCTTGTTGAGTCTCTGCCAGGTTTTGGTATTAGGATGATGTTGGTCTCATAAAATGATTTGGGAAGGATTCCCTCTTTTTGGATTATTTGGAATAGTTTCAGTAGGAATGGTACCAGTTCCTCTTTGTATGTCTGGTAGAATTCGGCTGTGAACCCATCTGGACCTGGGCTTTTTTTGGGTGGTAGGCTCTTAATTGCTGCCTCGACTTCAGACCTTGTTATTGGTCTATTCAGGGTTTCGACTTCTTCCTGGTTTAGGCTTGGGAGGAGGCAACTGTCCAGGAATTTATCCATTTCTTCCAGGTTTTCTAGTTTATGTGCATAGAGTTGCTTGTAATAATCTCTGATGATGGTTTGAATTTCTGTGGAATCTCTGGTGATATCCCCTTTATCATTTTTTATTGCATCTATTTGGTTATTCTCTCTTTTCTTTTTTATTAGTCTGGCTAGTGGTCTGTCTATTTTGCTGATCTTTTCAAAAAACCAGCTCCTGGATTTATTGATTTTTTGTAGGGTTTTTCGTGTCTCTATCTCCTTCAATTCTGCTTTGATCTTAGTTATTTCTTGTCTTCTGCTAGGTTTTGAGTTTTTTTGATCTTGCTCCTCTAGCTCTTTCAATTTTGACAATAGGGTGTCAATTTTAGATCTCTCCTTTCTTCTCATGTGGGCACTTATTGCTATATATTTTCCTCTAGAGACTGCTTTAAATGTGTCCCAGAGATTCTGGTATGTGGTGTCTTCGTTCTTGTTGGTTTCGAAGAACATCTTTATTTCTGTCTTCATTTCAGTGTTTATCCAGTCTACATTCAGGAGAAAGTTGTTCATTTTCCATGAAGCTGTGCAGTTCTGGGTTGGTTTCTGAATTCTGAGTTCTAACTTGATTGCACTGTGGTCTGAGAGACTATTTGTTATGATTTCCGTTCTTTTGCATTTGCTGAGGAGTGATTTACTTCCAATTATGTGGTCAATTTTAGAGTAGGTGTGATGTGGTGCTGAGAAGAATGTATATTCTGTGGATTTGGGCTGGAGAGTTCTGTAAATGTCTATTAGGTTTGCTTGTTCCAGGTCCGAGTTCAAGTCCTGGATATCCTTGTTAATTTTCTGTCTTGTTGATCTGTCTAATATTGACAATGGGGTGTTGAAGTCTCCCACTATTATTGTGTGGGAGTCTAAGTCTCTTTGTAATTCTTTAAGAACTTTCCTTATGTATTTGGGTGCTCCTGTATTAGGTGCATATATATTTAGGATCATTAGCTTTTCTTGTTGCAGTGATCCTTTTACCATTATGTAATGTCCTTCTTTGCCTCTTTTGATCTTTGTTGCTTTAAAGTCTATTTTATCAGAGATGAGAATTGCAACTTCTGCTTTTTTGCTCTCCGTTTGCTTGGTAAATCTTCCTCCATCCCTTTATTTTGAGTCTTTGTGTAACCTTGCATGTGAGGTGGGTTTCCTGGATACAGCACACTGATGGGTTTTGGCTTTTTATCCAATTTGCCAGTCTGTGTCTTTTGATTGGGGCATTTAGTCCATTTATATTTAGGGTTAATATTGTTATGTGTGAATTTGATCCTGTCATTTTGATGCTAGCTGGCTGTTTTGCCCATTGGTTGATGCAGATTCTTCATTGTGTTCATGCTCTTTACCATTTCGTGTGTTTTTGGAGTGGCTGGTTCTGGTTGTTCTTTTCTATGTGTAGTGTCTCCTTCAGGAGCTCTTGTAAAGCTGGTCTGGTGGTGATGAAATCTCTGAGTTCTTGCTTGTTCACAAAGGATTTTATTTTTCCTTCACTTATGAGGCTTAGTTTGGCTGGATATGAAATTCTGGGTTGAAAGTTCTTTTCTTTAAGGATGTTGAATATTGGCCCCCACTCTCTTCTGGCCTGTAGGGTTTCTGCTGAGAGATCTGCTGTGAGTCTGATGGGCTTCCCTTTGTGGGTAATCTGACCTTTCTCTCTGGCTGCCCTTAGTATTTTCTCCTTCATTTCAACCCTGGTGAATCTGATGATTATGTGCCTCGGTGTTGCTCTTCTAGGGGAATATCTTTGTGGTGTTCTCTGTATTTCCTGGACTTGAATATTGGCCTGCCTTGCTAGGTTGGGGAAGTTTTCCTGGATAATATCCTGGAGAGTATTTTCCAGCTTGGATGCATTCTCTTTGTCACATTCAGGTACCCCTATCAAACGTAGATTAGGTCTTTTCACATAGTCCCATATTTCTTGTTGGCTTTGTTCATTCCTTTTTACCCTGTTTTCTCTAATCTTGCCTTCTCATTTTATTTCATTGAGTTGATCTTCTACCTCTGATATCCTTTCTTCTGCTTGGTCAATTTGGCTGTTGAAACTTGTGCATACTTCACGAAGTTCTCGTGTTGTGTTTTTCAGCTCCATCAATTCACTCATATTCCTCTCTAAGTTGTCCATTCTTGTTAGCATTTTGTCAAGTCTTTTTTTAAGGTTCTTAGTTTCTTTGCATTGGGTTAGAACATGTTCTTTTAGCTCACAAAAGTTTCTTATTATCCACTTTCTGAAAGCTGATTCTGTCATTTCATCACACTCATTCTCCATCCAGTCTTGTTCCCTTGCTGGTGGGGAGTTGTGCTCCCTTGTAGGAGGAGAAGTGTTCTGATTTTGGGTGTTTTCATCCTTTTTACACTGGTTTCTACCCATCTTTGTGGATTTATCCGCCTATCGACTTTGTAGTTGCTGTCTTTCTGATTTTGGTAATTTTAAGTCTGCAGCAGCAGAACTCATAAACCCCCTTTTTCTTCCCTCCCGGTGTTCTGTTCCAGGGATTTAGGGCTTTATGTTTTTCTGCTGTTTTGTTGTTGCTTTCCCTGCCCACAAGGTGGCAGCCTAGTCGCACTCAGCCTGCAGAGGCTTTGCTGAGCTGTTGTGGGCTCCACCCAGCTTCCTTGTGAACTTCCCTGCAGTCCTGTTTATATGGGTGTAGTTAGAACTGCTTCCGCTATTTTGGCCCACCCCTGTAGTGATGGAGTCTCTGTAGTGGCGGGTTACCTTGGTTACGGCAAATTGCCCTGGGAACTGCAGGGTGTGTCCTAATGGAGGACACCCCTCCCCCACAGAGCTGGACCGACCCGGGTTCAGTTGTGTTTCCTGTGGCACTTTCTTTGCCCAGGAATCTCCTGGCTTGACTCCCTGTTTCAGCTCCCCTTGCTGGCTTACCGGGGAATCGGTCTCACTCTGCAGGAGGAGCCACTGCCCCTGCCTCAGGGTGCAGGCCGAGTGGCTGTGCCAGTCAAACCAGCCGTGCTGGCGACCTGTGGGGCTCTTCCGCCTGTGAATCTCCTGGTCTGTGGGCAGTAAAACTCCGCTGCCCAGTGAGCCATTGAGTCAGCTGAAGTGGCGGATCTGAGATTCGTGGCACGTTTTTGCCCGGGGAATCTCCTGGCTTGACTCCCTGTTTCAGCTCCCCTTGCTGGCTTACAGGGGACTCGGTCGCACTCACTCTGCAGAAGGAGCCGCTGCTCCCTGCCTCAGGGTGCAGGCCTAGCGACGGCTGCGCCACTCAAGCCAGCAGCGCTGGCGACCTGTGGTGCTCTTCCCCCTGTGGATCTCCTGGTCTGTGGGCAGTAAATATCCATCTGGAAATGCGATGTCCACTCACCCTCTGCACTTTCTCTCGGAGCTGCAATCACGAGTTCCTCCTAATCGGCCATCTTGGATCTCCCCGGTTATTCATTTATCTATTGATGGAAACTTGAGTTGTTTCTACTTTTTGCCTATAGTGAATAATGTTATTGTACCAAGTGCATTACCATCAAAAATATTGCTGCCCATTTTCTTTTTTAGGAACAGCAGAGTGGGATCTTTTTCTTTATTAATTCTAACTAGTTTTTAAAAGTATCTAGGAAAACTATCGATATTTAAATTTTGCCATGGATTTGGCCATGTTGCCAAACATCACTATTGACTTTCATAATGTCAAGTTGATTCTTCTGAGTTTTCGAGACATTTGAGTAAATCTACAAACTAGAATAATCTTGTCCTTTTCTTTTCCGCACTTACAGCTAAATTAATTATACACCTGTTTTATTTATTGAAGATCATGCTGCTGTGTCATTTTACTCTCAGGATTTAGCACCAGGCAAGGCCTCTAAGAGCTGATTAACAAGAACTTGCTAAGTGACTCTTTGTATCTCACTTTGGGGCATGCAGATGTTGCCAGGTGTCACCAACTTTATTCTCTCTGTTGTGAGTATATGTTAACAACCAAAAATTAAGTAACATCATTCAGAGCCCAAAGTCCCTTTGCAAAAACACTCTTTCATTTGTTTATTAAATGACCCTATACAGTAATAGTTGTAATTCCTCCCATTAACTGAGATGAGTTAACTGAATCTCAGAGGGATTACTTCCCCTGGTCTCTCACTAGATGCTGCATTGCTCGGTTTTCCCCTCTCCAGCAACAGTCGTTCTCTCAGCTGCTGGGAGTGTGTCCACTGATTGCTCATATCTGAGTCCTTCAAAGGCATTGATCTGAGTCAAAGGAAGATGCTTTGCCTAAGCTCATGCCCCCTCACCCCCAAAGCTGCCTGTTTTGAATAAAAGGCCTAAAAGTGGATACCAGGCCTGACTTGTTTGCACCAATATGAAACAATTCTGAGGGCATTCCAGCTTTAGAGCTGTAGAGCTCTCCACTGGGGCTGGCTATGACTTCTGCTGAGCCACACCCCAGCCCGACTTCTCCCTCTGCCCCACCCTATGCCCCTGCCTCCCTCCTACTCTTTACAATAAGGCCCTTGCCTGTGAATCACCATATCAGCATCTGTTTCCAGGGAACTCTAACTAAGAGAGTAGTGGAGTCAAGACCCACGCAAGATACTCTGCCTTTTTAGCTAGAGTGGGCGTTAGGTCCATGAACCTTTGGGAAACTCTCGTCTGGGAGACTCAATATAACCCGTGTTTGGATGATCTCCATTTTCTCAGAGCTGAGACTTGATCAAGGAAAAATGCCCCATCTGAAAAGTTACCTATGTTCCAAAATCTCTTACTCAGCCACAGCCATTTTGCCCTCTTTTATCCTCAGCAAATTGAATACTAAAGTGTCCTTTTGTATTGGACTTGGTGAAATATTTTTACTTAACCTATTGTTCTTTGATTCATCTGGTGAAGAAGGCTGGGCAAATTACCCCTCGTAATTTTGAGGAAATAAGTAGGAAGGAAGTTTGGGACAAGATGCCAGGTTATGTAATTTTCAGTTAAATTTTGATTCCATTGCACAATAAGCTTCATTTGCGACCTCGACTCTGGGACTGACATTTAGGGTGTCTTAGCTCCATCACTCCTAGAGACATCCTAGCTACCGGTAGCAAGAGTCCCAAGAAACAATGGCCATATCTCCCACGAACACAACATCCATTTACCAACAGCTGTGGAGGTGGTGTTCATAGAGTTGGTACAGCATCCTAGCAGAGGCCAGGTGGTTTCCTTCCACCTTCTTCATTATTCCTTGGGCTCTTGTTCTTGGGCACATTGATCATGAGTGAAAGGCAAACACCATAGTTCAAGGCATCCTGTCCCACAGTAGTGTTCAAAGACAAGGGATAGGAACAAAAGGCAGTTGTAGTGCTGGCAGGAGGAAGGGGGAGAGAGAAAGAGACTCCCCAGGATCTCACCCTTTTTATTCAGTATATAACTTTTTTAGTAGAGACATGGCTGACATCTCAGATGTCATTGGCTGCCAGTTCCAACCAATAACATCTGAGACATCCCCAGGGGTGAGGAAGGCTAGGAAGTTCATTGCCTGATACTTTCAGTCTTTGCACTTGGGTTGGCAGGAGGAAGGGAGTTGGGAATGGCTGGTCAGGTTTCCAAAACAAAATTTCTTAACATAAAAGTCCATCACGAGCTTGCAGAAACTCCACGGTACTCTGAAGCTTATGAATGTGTTTGTGTAGGAGCATGCATACATGCACACACACACACACATACACACATTCATTTCTACAACTGTCATCAGATTTGTAATGTGTTCAGTGACTGCACATCACTCTGATATTGAGGTATCGGTACTGAGATGTAAATGAAATGCCATGAATTTGCACTGAATGAAATACAGACCAACATCTTGATATTTAGATGTCCACTATTTTCAAGTGAACTCAGCAGCAGGCTACCTCCTCCTCACATTCAACAGATGCAGAGTATAGGAGACTGAAAGAGAATGAAATTGAGCATTCTAAAGCCAAGTCAGAACCCACCTGCCAATTACAGTCATTGAGTCCACAGCAGTGATGAGCTCTCTGATGGTAATGGCACAATAGGGAATGTGAACTAAGACAGCCTCACTTCCCTCAGGAGCTCACAGTGTAGCTGAGAGATCTAATCCAGAAATGTTCAGTGCCACACACACACACACACACACACACACACACACACACGCAAAGGGAGAAATGCATTGAATACTAAATGACTGTTATAATTCACAGAGCAAGTAGAAACACATGCTAAAAATAGACTCATGATTAACTCATAGCTAATGTGCTATTAAACATATGCAGACATATCAACCACACCAATAGGACAATCAGTCATAGCACTGGTTATTTTAAAATAAAGACGTAGAGAGAATCCAATGAAAAATAGCCTTTAATTCATCACCCAAATACCTTGGCTGACACTTAAAATGTTTAGAAAGAACACAAGCACATTGTTGTAATATTCAATGGAAAAGAGACATCCAAAATTTAAAAAAGTAAAAGCCAAAACCACCCATCTTGTTACCCAGGCTAGTATCTCTGAAGATATCCACTCTTAATAATCCCTTAAGCTTTGCTTTCTTCCAGGAAAAATGCAAATGACAGTTTGTCTCTCTTGTCTTTTCTTTGCTCTCTCTGTTAGATGTGCATGTGTGTATACATGTGTATACGTGTGTATACATATCTATGTATGACATGAGCTCTTCCCAAAGCTCTTTCTGCCTTTGGATGTTAGTGTTGACGATGTAATATCTGGAGCTTTCTCAAACTTCTTGCTACCAGCTCGAGGCTGAAGCATCGTGAACAGAGACGTAAGGATGAGCGAATCCCAGGGAAACAGAGCTAGATGCCAGGAGTTCTGTGTCTCACCCAAAGCTTCTTATCTTGAGGGGTAGAGCATTCAAGACATTTTTAATTTTGAACTTTGTTTACAAGCAGCTGAAGGCCTCTCACCAGGCACTGATGCCCATGCAGGTTTCTTCTGCATGAGTTTCTCCTTCCCTCACCTCTTCTCCAGGTCTCCTCCTACTTTTGCGGCTGGTGGATTTATTCGTCTCCTCCCTCACATCCGCTTTGTCCACCCACTATGCAAGAATACTGGAGTCTGCGCATGTTGTCAGAAGGGGATTTTCCAGGGAGCTAAGGGTGTTTAAGTGCAGGGCTCCTCACAACCCCAGAAAAGGGTCTGAGTGGGGCGGAGCAACAGGTGTTCTTGGCTGGATGTTTTGTACAATTTAAAAAGTCAAGTATTTACACTGCAGTTATTTAAGGGCACTGCCTCTTTTTACTGTGATTTTCTCTTTCTGATTCTCCTCCTGCGTGCTGTGTGGGTGGACACAGGCATTTTGGTATCTGGAGAAGAGGAAGGTGACCTGGGATGCATTTAACCTGGGGTGAGGGGAACACTCCCGTGCCTCTCAGTCACTCCTGGGCATAGTTACGTTGTCTCTAGTGGTCCTGCTGTAAAAGTGGTCGCAAGCCCAGCCCCACCATCCACCTAGGATTTGACCCAAAGCAGCAGGGACAAAGGGGCTCCTGGGTCACAACGTTTCCCAGCACAGCACATGGGAAGCCTGTGATCAGTGCAGAGGAAACAAGGTTTGCCATGTGTGGAGCCAGAAGCCACTGTGTAGAAAATTATTCCCAGCAGAAACATGGACATTTTGAGTGGATAATTTGGTTCTTTTTGAGACCTAGTCAAAAATGTAAGTTTTCTCCTCTTGAAAATATACTCACTAATACGATATACACAACAATTAGTGTACTATGGAATTATTTTTACTTTTGATGGGAATTGGATGAGAAAGAAATCTTGATTTTTAACATTTGTAGAGCCCAGACCTGTGTGGGGAAACTGCCCACAGCAGGGACATGCGCATGTGAGTGGCACAGACAGGAGGCACGGGGCTGACCTCCCTGCCCTCCTACCCTGACGACCTCTCCAGCTGCAGGCATTGCAGATGTAAAATTGACCAGGAGCGAGACAGCTTGAAGAAATACTTGTTTTAGAAGAAACTTCTCCTGCATGTTCAATGAGCTAATAAATATAGCACATAATGATACATTTGCAAATTGTGAATCTCAGAACAGTGACACATTAAAAATGCTGTGATATGATATGAGCACTGTCAACAGCAAAAGTCCTTACGATCATCATTACGGAAGTTTACAAAGAACTAAAATCTTAGAGAACGTTATGAAAGGAAACTGGAAGAGGCTTTTCTAAAATTTGATGGCAATCAGGAAAAGTTTGAGTTATAAATCAGAAAGATGTTATGCACCATTGACTTTACAAAATGATCAGAACTCTTAGTGGAAAGACTGGCTTATCCTTCTGCTATATTTATACACAATTCTGCTGTAAATTCAGTGTATTATGATGAGGCTAATAGGGATTCATTAGTTGAAGATGAAAACATAGGAATAAATTATTACAGAATTGTGTCAAGTATTAATTAATAACATATTATATGAGTAAGGCTAGGCGTGGCGGCTCACACCTGTAATCCCAGCACTTTGGGAGGCCGAGGCAGGCAGATCACTTGAGGTCAGGAGTTCAAGACCAGCCTGGCCAACAATGTGAAACCTCATCTCTGCTAAAAAATACAATTAGCCATGCATGGTTGTGCACACCTGTAATCCCAGCTACTTGGGAGGCTGAGGCAGAGGAATTGCTTGGACCCAAGAGGCAGAAGTTGCAGTGAGCCGAGATCATGCAATTGCACTCCAGTCTGGGCAACAATGAGATTCCATGCCCCCGCCCCCCAAAAAAGAAAATATTACATGAGTAAGTCAGATAACATGGGATTAAGAAAGGGCAAATCTGCCCTTTCACCTGCAAGATGGATTTATGGTAACAAAGCCAGTGGCATCACGAGCAGGAAACGATGTTTCTCTCAAACTGCAGCTTTGAAATGTCAAATAGCCTCTTTCTTGGCTGACTACTGCTTTTGGTCTCAATGGAAGACCTTGTTCTGTAGAATCAGGGGGCTGTCAGAAACTCTGCTTATCAGTGAGAACATCTCATGGCCTGAAGGATGTACATTCACTTTCACACGGAGGTACAGAATTTTAGAGGTTTCTGGACAGAAGGTTTCTCATCTAGCTGAACTTTGTGGGTTCTGAGGACATAGGACCTGGGTGCGTTTTGCAGTTCAGAGCAGACAGTGGCTCCTTTCCACAGAGGCCTTCTGTGCTCTGAGGTACCAATGCAGCCTCAAAATCCCTTTCCCCAGTCCTGTATATTTTCCTTTATTTGGCGAGTTTTCCTGAGTTCCTTCAGTGTGACTGTCATTTTTTTGGATTTTATAATTTTTTTTACTAGCATTTTAAAATGTGTAATTTTCTATGATTTACTTTCTCTTCCTAAATAAATGCTAATTTTTTTGTTTATATTGGTAATATCGTGCTATTTTTCACACAGAGAACCTCTGTATTGTATGAGCCTCAGGCTCCGCAGTGCCTGGTCCACCTGTAGTCATGCGAGCGTCCACCTGCCCAGGGAAAGACTGCACTGTCTAGGGGTTTCCAGGCCTCAGATGCACGCACCCCTCCTTCCAGAGTGATTTGTCTGTGCTGGATGAGGGGTTTCTAACCACTGCAGTGTCTGCCTTTTACCACTGATTTGTGATATTATTTTTGCTAAAAGGAACTCTTAGAAGAGGCAACATATTTCCAAATATGACTTCATCAGGAGCTTCACTCCTCCAAAGACTGCATGGCTTCAGAACATAGCTCAGTGCCCACCACCTGGTGCCTGCTCTCTCTTGGCCTCCCTGCCCCATCCTCTGCTCCAGGGGCACATCCTGGAGGCTCTGCTATAAGGACTTGCAAGCAGCCCCCCACATCTGCCTCTGGGGACTTCTGCAACTGTCCTATTTGCCTAATCTCTCTCTCTCTAGAAGTGATCATCTCCGTGTGACAGAGGGATGGCTGTGAAACCTCAGCACATGGCCTTATCTTCTTTTCCAAAGCCTGGAATAATTATGCCAGTCTTAAAGGGTAACACTTAGCATCAAGCTTATTACGTCTACTATCAGTGGTTTGCACCAAGGGGTCAGTTAGGTATTGGCAAATCAGGCTCAATACTAAGAGAAAAAGAAATGTCTTCTGTGAGATCTAAACGTATGTGGGCTTCACCATGTCTTTTCTTTACATATATATATATATTTAAAGTGAGATTCATTCTGTGTCCCATGTCTGCTGGCAACATTATTAGGAATAGTAATATTAATCAGTGTTCAAAACTTTCCGTTATTTAAGGGTCAGGTGGTTACTGTGTGAGTTTATTTTGTTCAGGGAGGCAGGAGTGAGTGGTAGGTGAGGGCTTTGACTCTGGACGCTGATGTTTGCTCCATGTAATTTCAGCAGCCGGTCATCTTCTAAGCACCAGGGGCCATATTTCTCCAAACAGGGAGATCCATGCTGCCTGCTTCAGAAGTAAGAGCAGACGAGATGATGGATACAGAACCCCAATCATCCTGTGGGCACATCGTCCATGCTCGCTTGGGGGCTGGTGTTATTTCTCATGCTCAGGCGTTGCTTGTAGAAGTCAAGCCTATTATTTAAACAGCATTTTATTTGCTTTAATATACAGTGTAACCAGCGGCATAACTTCACATGTCTTGGGAAATACTTTTCAGTGCAAGGATGCCCTTTGCATTCCCAGCATGGAAAAGGATTTTCCCAAAACTGTGCAGCAAGTCGGGATGAACATCTGCATCACTGGTCAGCCTCATGCCTTCTTCCACTTCTGTGCAAGGAATTCAGGCAGCCATTGTGGTAATCCTGGTAACTGAGATTAAATCATTCCTAGTTAATAGAGAGGCTCGCCAGGACAGCATCACCAAGTGCCAGAGTGGGGGAGGGTCTGAAAGGGAAAAAGGTGAAGGAATTAACTGGAGTCAGGCCCAGATAAAGGCAGCACTTTCAGGCACAGGTGGGTCTGAGCTGGAGGCCTGGAGGTGATGCTGCCTTTGATGCCATTGTCTGTCTGGGCAAAGTGTCATTGTGTTCAGATGTTTTGCGCTTTCAATTTCTAACCCAGTAGGACCTGATTAATAACTGGCCCTGTCACCAGTATCAGGGCTGAACACTATGGTATTTGTTTTTATTCAACTCTAATCCAAGGTTACCTTCACTTGGACCTCAGTATCTAATTTGTTCAATGGGGTATGCTTTACTTTGGCAGTTCCTTTCCTCTCCTAGAGAAATAAGCAGTCTTCAAAGAAGCTTTTAAACACAGGATTCCTTATTTCAGTTCACATTGGGCCGCTAAATTAACGAATGATGATTAGAATATGCATTTCTCCTTGCTTGAGTTCATCGGTAACTTTGCGAATGGGGTTTTTCCCTTTTGTTGCAGGGTGTTAGTGAGGGAAGGGTCAGTATGTGGTATCAGCCTGGACATTAATTTGAAGACTTGCTTAGGAAGACATCAACAATGGTGTTTCTTTAGATAAAACATAAAGATACTTACTTTAAATTATTTCAGTTAATGAATGATTCCAGTTAGAGTAAATAAGAATTATGATATAATTTGAATGCCAATAAATTATAGAAATTGTTCCACTATTTTACATTCAAGTAACACATGAGAACCAGAAACTGCCTTAAAAAATTTAGTTATGTTCGGGTAGAGTCTATCTAGAAAAAAAAAATAGTTATGAATCCCACTGGCTCACCAGGGGCATATTTCAGATGCTGCACAAATGAATGTTCTGATTGGAACATTTAGGGTTCAGAGAAGTCATTTATTCACTAGGTGTTGTGATGGCTGCAATCGCTCTTTGGGTTTTAATTTTCTGGGTCAGTCCTAAACAGTTTGATCATTTCTTCCTAAATCATTGGCCTATAATTAGGTGGCCTACGTCACAAAAATTGTGATACGTGTTTCCTGGATGTACGGACCTGCCAGAGGAACTGCTGTGCATATGGAGAAACTGCAGATAGCCGCACAAACTGGGGCAGTTTTGCTTTTTGTAAATGGATGTAAAATTATTATTATCATACTGAAAACATGAGCACAATTCTCTCCTCACAAGCCTTGTAATATATACCTTCAGGGAGAACGTTAAGAAGCGCAGACAGCCAGATTTTCTACAGCAAGCTTATCTTTTCAAACTTTAATTGCAATCGCTTTTTGCCTAATCTGACTTCTGCTTTCACAATTCACATACGATTTTCTCACTATGCTTTAAGGCTACAAATATAACCATATGCAGTTTACTTCAAAATGTGTTCCACCAATATACTCTGCATGGAAATCACCTGGGTAGTACCTAGAAACAGATTCCTGGACCCTATCCCAGACCTACTGAATCTGGTGTCGTATGGTGTGGTATGGGGTGTGTGTGTGTGTGTGTGTGTGTGTGTGTGTCTTGCTCACGTGCACTTTGACAAGCCTTCAGGGTAATTCTGGTATTCTCTAAGTTGTGAGAACCAGTGTCCCTAGAAATTTAGCGACCCAGTCTGATTGCAAACATACAGCATGCACTCCTGAGGAATTAACCCTTTCTGCATGCTTTCTGTATCGCTCTACTCCCTTTAATCTCCTGCCCAGAGACACGGCTGCCATTGGATTTGATTGGGAAAGAAAAAAGCGATAGAAAAGAAAGGCCAGCCCCGTAACTGAAGAGTCTTTCTGTATGTGACCATGTGGTGTGCTTCCGATCAGGAAAACACAAGTTTCTGAACAATTGACAACCTTTCTTGGTGATGAATGCCCTACAATCACTGATGCCTATCTTTGCTGGGCATCAGACTTTCAGCAGGGTTTACAATGCTCCTCTTAATAGCAGACTTCTATTTTTTTCCCCAATCAACTCATAACAAAGCAGTATTTATTAAGCACGTGTAAGATGCCAAGTTCTGTACTCAGCTTTCACGTCAGTTCATTTTCCACTTGAACAACTGATAAAACGTATTTGCATAAGGCAGAAGGCAGCATAGTTTATGTTCAGAAAAATACAGAATTTTTCCCTCCATCAAATTACACATTGCTCATAAAACAAGCCCAAAACTATAGTCTCACTGAAATTCTTGGTCTTCCTACACTGTGGGAATTGAAACAAAAGTCCATCAATAGCTATATGCTAAGCACCTCCTACATGCAAGATACGTCTACGGGGTGACATGCGAATATGTGCAAGTTAAATTGGTTCTATCCTCAATGAGTTTTAAGGATAGTTCTGTTGTTGGTTGGCTGGTTCAGATTCTTGACTTTGCCACACAAAAGAATTTGAAAGGGGTTCGAAGTGAATGTAGGTAAAGAACTATATCTTTTTCTTTGGATATATATCCAGGAGTGAGATTGCTGGGTCATATGGTAGTTCAGTTATTTGCTTATTTAGAGAACTCCTATGCTAATTACTCTGATTTGATCATTACATATTATGTATGTATTAAAATATCACTCTATGCTCCATAAATATAAATATGTGTAATTTAAATATATATATATATATATATATATATATATATGAAACCCATTTACATTTTGTGACCCTTTATGAAAATATTTCAGCAAATTTACCATGATAAAATGGAGGCAGGTGGTATAAAGTAAGATAGGCATTTCGGTACAGCATGACATTGTTCTGCAGGCCATACAATTTCACTTACTGATTACTGTATTTAGGTCTGTATTATGTAACTTTATCACTTCTAATTAGTTAAATATGATATCTGTGGTTATTTCTATAAAATTTTTGTGGACCTACTTTTCTAACGTTACTTGTAACATCTTGAAATAAGTAAGATAACTCCCTATAGGAAAGAGTATTTATTATTTGCTAGTTTTTGTTCTGAAAGGATCTGGGAATTTTTTGGCTCCTCCACACATCGTGTACATCGTGGTGTTTTTGTTACTGAAATACCAGGAACTTGCAGGTCCTGTTGCTTGCTGCACAGAAAGCCAATCATGGAGTATTAACAGAGAAGGCTTTAATCAGGCACTGCAGTCGAGGAGATGGCAGACCAGTATCAAATCCACCTCCTAACCTCAATTGAGAACTTATGTAGCAGGGAAGGAATGTAGCTATATGCCACCTTCAGGAAGGCAGGAATTAGGGAGGAATAAGGAAGAGGTGTTTCCATTTTTTTGATATTAGCCTGAAGGTTGGTTTTCTAAGAAAGAAACTCAGATAATTGTTTCAAACTTTAAGACTAGGAGGGTCCATTCTATGTTTATTAAAAGGAAAAACCATAAACATCAATTCTACCAAGAAACTGGGCCATTTCAGTGCCCTCTTTCTGTTTACCAGTTCCTCAATCATGAGGAATCTGGTCATCCATCTTTCTGGCTGCTTCAAGCGGAGGAGGGGCATGGTGGGATAATGAGTACTGAGAACCTCACATCTGTAATTGGAAGTGCTCATGAGTACCTGGTTGGCGTCTGGTTTGTTGCAGCACCATGATTTGGGTAAATTTATTATGATTTTAGAGCAACATTTCAAGCCACATTGACTAAGAACTAAC
This sequence comes from Aotus nancymaae, assembly GCF_030222135.1. Taxonomy (NCBI): domain Eukaryota; kingdom Metazoa; phylum Chordata; class Mammalia; order Primates; family Aotidae; genus Aotus; species Aotus nancymaae. The sequence goes on along the minus strand of NW_026988412.1, from coordinate 2,069,167 downwards.
AGCATAGATAACACAAATTTCAGCATTTTGTTAAACACATCTGAGTTCAGGAATTTACAGAGGCAAGTTCCCCAGTTTGTCAGCTTTTCAGGCATCTGTGTGCCCACCCTTGATTTGGAAGGTCTGAACTAATTTTCCCTCTTAAAGTCAGACCTTAAAATCTCACTCATCCATTTTTTCTGCAGTAGTCCCTTGACCTAGAGGGATTGAATAGTTCTAATTTTTGGCTTTGTGTCTCAGAAAAGTAGTTCATTTTGATTGTCACCTTCTCCAGGGTCTGAAGAGGAGGCTTTGAGTGATACCAATGTTCAAGATTTAGCAGAAGTGGATGCCTTTTTCAGACTAAGAAGTCACAGCCCTGCAACTTAACAGCACAAGGATTAGTTAATAGGACATTTATCAAAGATGTTAAAAAGCTAAAAAATGTTGGTCAAAACAGAATCACAGGTTATTGTAAAATAACAGTTACTTATTTAACCAAAGTGATCACCAAAAGCCTTTAAAAACAATATAGAATAAAATCATAAGCATTTTATCCATAATATGCAGATAGACTATTTTGCTATAAAATAAATTTCTGCAATATAGCAAGTATAGTATATACATTTATGCTAAGAACAGAAGCCAATGTTTATTAAACTGTTTAAAGACATAAAGAACATTTTTAAATGTGTGGTTCAGTTTACAGGTACTGGAGAAAATTCTTTCATTCTCTCTAACCTGTCACAGATAAAAACACTGTGATGGGGTGTTGCGTAGTTACTGCCTGCAGGACCCGAAACCACTGTATTAAAGTGGGTAGGTTACATATGACCCAGCAATCTGACTGCTAGGTATATACCCAGAAGAAGGGAAATCAGTATATTGAAGAGATATCTGCACTCCCTTGTTTGCTGCAGCACTATTCATAGTAGCCAAGGTTTGGAAGCAATCTAGTATCCATCAATATACGAATGAATAAAAAAATGTGTTATATGTACACCATGCAGTACTATTCAGCCACAAAAAAGAATGAGATTCTGTCATTTACAACAACATGTATGGAACTGGGAGTCATTGCGTTAATTGAAATAAGCCAGGCATAGAAAGGCGAATCATGTTCTTAGTTATGTGCAGGATGTAAAAATCAAAACAATCAAACACATGGAGACAGAGTAGACAGAGAATTACCAGAGGCTGGGAAGGGTAATAGCGAGCATTGGAAAGGCGAGGATTGTTAATGGGTACAAAAACTAGTCTGAAAGAATCAATAATACCTAGTATTTGATAGCACAACAGGGTGACTATAGTCAAAGTAACTTACATTTAAAAATAACTAAAAGAGCATAACTAAGTGGTTTATAACATAAAGCGTAAATGCTTGACAGGGTCGTTATCTTATTTTCCATGATATGATTATGATGCATTGCACGCTTATATCAAATATGTCATGTACTCCCTAAATATATATACCTAATATGTACTCACAAAAATGTTCTTAAAAATTATAACGTGTCTAGGTTACTCCATGCATATATCTAAATGCTAGCATTTTAGTGGCAGGCTATGACCAAAAGCATAAAAAATGTGGTGGCTCCTGTGGCAAACTTATCTAAATAAGACAATTAATTTTCTCTCTATCATTTAAAAAATGATATATTGGAAATTCAGTATGAAAATAAATAATGTCCTTCACTTAAATAGTATTCACAAAACAAGGGCACAGTAGAAACAAGCACACAATAATTTATTTTCAGCTATTTTAAGAGAGCATCATCACACGGTTACAAAACTGTTTTTTAGATGTAATACTGACAATTAGGTAACTTTCACCACTAAAAATCTTCAAATCAGTGCAACATTTTTACATATTTTGTTTTTAAGCACACACGTGAAGTCCCAACAGTGATAAAAAAAAATCATTAGAAAGTCTCAAATTTTTAAATGACTACCTAATCCAAGTGAATGTCCCTTAATTTTAATAACAATTAAAACAACTAAAGTAGTTTGAGAGAAATCCCAGTCAATGTAATTTCCTTAAGGACAAGACCAACTTTTCTCAACATTAAAACTTATAGCACATTACAATTTTTCCTCATTACCTAAAGGAAAATATCTGAAACCAGTTCAAACTATTGATTGAATTGAATTATCTTGAAAATGAAAACCATCGAAAGGTTTCTACTCTCACCTACTTTTCCAAATAGTAAGATAAAGCAGGTACTATCTCTGTTCCGAACTTATAAAAGTAAGTCCTTTGTTTTTGGCCAGAAATGTTAAAGCGCTTACAGCTCTCCAGATCATCTCTGATGTGTAACCATACCAATCAAATTTTAAGTGTCTCGTGTGCTCTATCAACTTTAGGAGTCTTGATGAAGATAGCTTAGGATTTTTAGATGAGTAGAGCAAATGATGAATTGTTGGAAATGCGTTGAAACAAAATGACTATCCATAGAACCAAATAAAAGCCTTCCATCAGAAACTTTAAAAATTCAGTTTTCATACCTAAGTAAAAACCAAAGAAGATCAAACAGCAAGTAAATGAAAATTAAAAGAAAAAACAAATAAATAGGAAAATGACTCACAATTTTTTTCCACTCACTTTACATTGGAGGCTAATGTTACCCAGAGCCTAAAATGAGCACATGTGAGACCATGTCACATATGGACAATGTCAATTGGCTAAATTTATCCAATTTTCTATCTGGTTTTAAAGAATATTTAATGTAAATGTTTTGAATTCTTGATTTTCTCTGTATGTACATCAAGTTACACATACAGAGAAACAGAAAATAATTACATATGACTTATATAAACAATGTATGACATGCTTGGGCTTTCTGTTTTGTCTTTTTTTTTTTTTTTTTGAGATGGAGCCTCGCTCTGTCACCCAGAATGGAGTACAGTAGCGCAATCTTGGCTCACTGCAATTTCTAACTCCCTGGTTGGAGTGATTCTTTTGCCTTAGCCTCCTGAGTAGCTGGGACCACAGGCGTGTACCACCATGCCCAGCTAATTTTTCTATTTTTAGTAGGCACAGGGTTTCACCATATTGGCCAGGCTGGTCTCGAACTCCTGACCCTGTGATCCTCCTGCCTTGGCCTCCCAAAGTGCTGGGATTAAAGGTGTGAGCCACTGTGCCCGGCCAAAAAAATGCATCTTTATATCCATAGCTTTCCTCAGATCTCTCTCCTCTACTTTTTTCTTTCTACCTGGTTTTATAAATAATCTTTTTAAGTCTATAATTTGAATTAACCTTTAGATAAGTGTTTAATTAGAAATTCTTATTCTTTTCAATAAGAACACATCTTCTTTGGCATATTTTATATATAGAATTACATATTGATCATAATACCTATTCTTAGTAACCTTAAATTTGTTGAAAACCTCAGAAGCAAGAAATCCTGAACTATCTATCATATATTAGCATTTTATAGATGAAAACATTCTGCATTAAAAAAAATAATGTTTTCCCATACCATAACCCTTTCTTAACTGGAAATTACCAGAACATCTAATGAGCATCAAAAATAATTTTAAGATGTTGAATTATACAAAAAATTTACCTAGAAGCATTTATCCCATTTGCATGTACTCAATTTTAACAGTTTATCTAGATTACCTCTGAAAACTGAGATATTAGATACAGCTAGTCATCATTTCAAGTTATTTTCTTGTTAACTACCTTTATAGCTTGTGAATATCTGGCACTCACCTAAGTAATGACCTTAAAGCTAAATACATGGACATTTTCACCAATAACTCAGGCTATTCAGCTGTTTTCATTAAACCAGCAACATTAAATTAGTCTTATTTATTTAAAAAGTCAAACAAAGATCATTTTGTTTTGGCTGGGTTTGTAGTTTTATAACCTTTTGTGCCAAACCTTGACACCTCAAAATATGTAGCAGAGGCAAATATAAAACACACATACAAAATGTATGTTGACAATTTTGAAGACATTTCTATTTTTATTTTACCAATAACTTTAAAGCCCACTTGTTTATTAAAGATTTACTTAAGTTATGTGAACTTCAATAATGGTTGTATTTATTTACTTAATTTATGAGCATGCTTTCATTCATAAACCAGTTTGGGATCCTGTGAAAACAGACAAAAGAAAGACCTGATAGTTTTACCACAGAACACCAGCCACGAGACAGCAGTACAAACTCAGCTGTTTACGTAGATGTTCACGTGGAGAAACTCTGTTTGCTCCAGTAGGTAATCCAATGAAGACTGTGAAACAAAATTTGGGCTGAAACCGTTTCCATGACAGTTTGATTTATAATGGCCAAACCTCCCCAGACTCTAAAGAACACTGGGGACAAACTGCACCCCAGGAGAACATCACATAGTAACCAGGCCCAACCCTGCTTAGAACTGCTTTTTTTCTTATTGAAAAGAAGACATTGCCCCAAGAGTCAAAAATAAATGGGAATTGAAAAGAAAAGAAAAACAAAGAACAGCAGCATAAAACCTGGATACAAGAAACTCCATCCCACTTTCCCATTCACCAACAAAATGAGTCCAATTGGGAGACAGCACTACAACTTAAAGCCCCTTAGGAATCAGAAGAGACCGGGCACATTCAGGGTGGTGTGGCTGGAGACCTTCTCTTGCTTCATCAGCTCAGAGCTCTTGAAGAACAAACTCACACAGACTGCACTCTGGAATGCAACCCAACCTCCCACAACTCCATGAAAACACACACACAGTCACCAAAATACAGTCCAACTGCAACACCAAACAAGCACCAAGGGTGTCCAAGTGGGAACAGTTGGGGTGCTTCCTCTCTCCACGGGTTGGCCTTGTTCAGTCTGAGAATAGAACTTCCTCCAGAATTTCCTAAATTGAGAGGAGCAGATACCACTGTCTGGACCCACAAAAGACACTCACTTGCGCACGTGTGCACACATACACACAATTCCTGAAAAGTCCCAAGAGAGTCCATGGTAGAACAACTGGGGTGCTTCACCTCTCTGTTGGTTGAGGTTGTTCAACGTGCAAGCAGAAATTCCTTCAGATTTTCCCAAATTAAGGGAGCCACTCCTGCTCTCTAGTACCCACTAAAGACACTTGCCTAGTTAAATTTCAAAGGTAGTTCTTCCTAGGCAACCAGGAACACAACTGGGGCCAGCAGGATGGGGCCAGAGAGAGAGAAATAGAAACCCACTTCCAGCCAAAAATGGGCAGGCAGCTGCTTAAGGAGGGGTCTCAAGACTCTTCTGTCTCCCAGCAGCCAAGCTGGGAGCACTGTCCTACTGGTCAGGGAACCAAAAGCTGCTGCCAAAATGCCACGGGTTCGTCTCAGTCCTGTTGCTTGCGGCACAGGAAGCCCATCACTGAGACAAGTGCTGCCAGGGAAGAAGGCTTTGAGTGCTGTAGCTGAGGAGGTGGGAGACAGTCTCAAATCCATCTCTCCGTCGAACTCAAACTGGAGGTTTATATCATGGGGAAAGGAATGCAGCTATAGGCAGGAAAACAGAACTTTGAGAGGGGTAAGGAAGAGGAGTTTCAGTTTTCTGAAACGATCTGCAAGGCCTGAGGGTCAGTTTCCTGAGACAAACGTGTTTCAAGCTTTAAGGTCCAGAGGATCAATTTCTATGTAAAAAAGAAAAACGTAAACATCAACTTTGTGGTGAAAATTAGGTCAGTTTTGTTTTCTTCACATTTGCTCCAGGCCAGGACCCAGGAAGGTGCCAAAGATGGTCAAGTTGAGAGGGGAGACCCCCTCTCCTCCTCCTGCTTCCCGGCCTCCACCTCCTCCTCCCCTCCGGATGGGAAGAGGGTGAAAAAAAAGGAAATAAAATACCAAAATGCTGAGAAGCTGACTCCCTTTTCGGTTCCCAGCATCTCTGCTATCAGCCTTAAAAGAGTTGTGAATGAATGTTATCCCTACAGGCTGGAGCCCAGTACTGGGTCACACCCCATGTTTGCACAACCCAGGTTCCCTCCTGGAAACACCTCTGCCAACTAATAGTTTACTGCCTTTGTCTTGACTCTGTAAGCCCCCTCCCCTGCCTGTTCCCGCTCACACTGCATAGAGACTAACAAATCAGTGAAGCCAAAAGATTGTAAGGTCGGGCGTCCAGCCAATGGACAATAACATAGTTTCACCTCAGTTTCCCCTTTAGCGTTGTAACCCTATAAAAGGGGAGAGAAGCTGCTTCTCAGGAAACTTGGTGAATGAGGCTGTAGCCCCCCACAGCACCCAGCCGAATAAAAAGCCACTTCCTTCCCCAGTTCGGTGTTTGAGAGGTTTGCCCCTTGCCACTCCTGCTTCAATGTGTTTCACCCTTGTTTCAGACTGGAATAGCAACAGGTACCTGCTGATCTAGAATCTTAGGAATGCATGGAGGGATAAACGCTTGCTGGGTAAGCGTCCTTGATGAGTTGCAATCAGTGTCAGCCTGTTTCAACTCATCTTGTCCTCCAGAGACCCACGGCTAGGCTCTGTGGCTATCCTTCTCCCTCATGCCCGCCTCACTGCGCAGCCTGGGGCAATGAAATCAGAGCTACCCAGACAGAGCCTGGGCCTGAACGCAGGCCACCTGACTCAAAAGCTGCACTTGGTCTCGCTGCTTGCACCCAGGTCTGGATCTCCCTCGGGTGTGAACTGAAGCTGGCCAGGCCTTGCTGACGTTATCTGTGTTGTTTATAGGGAGAATTCACTTCAGTTTTGGAACATTTGTTCATGCCAGATGTTTCTTTGTCTTTCAACCATAACAAACTGTAGAACTGAGGTACATGTAGAAGAATGAATTCATTCCTGTATGAAAATCATGTGTTGCATTTCTGTTCTGTGCTGGGTGCTGCCCTAAGTCCTGGTGAAAAGTGGCCAAAACCTCGTGGAGCTGCCATTGTAGGGGCAGAGACAGGCGGGAAGTGGAGAGAGAGGGAGAGAGGAAGGGCGGGAATGTGGCTGTAGAGCAATGCCAGCTGCAACCACCAAGCACGTGCCAGGGGAGGAAGGGAAAGAGGACAGTGTGGGGATTTCGCACGGCATCGGGGACATGCACACGTGCTGCCCTGCACTCAGCGTGGCGGCCACGGGACACGCACTGCAGAGAGCAGACACGCAGCTGCACCTTCCTCGGGTCAGCCCATGGCTCCGCTGTCCTCCCAGCTCCGGCGCCGGAACCTGGACAACCCCCTCCTTCACCACTGCTCTTCTCAGACTGTGTCTCCTTTGTGTCCAGACATTTTAACCGTGGCTGTTTCTTTCTGTCCCGCCTGTGGCTGACTCATTCAAGTCTCCCTTGCCTCTCAGCTTTCACATCTGCAATATTTACTGCCCTTCTAAGTCACCCATCCAACCCCTGTCTGGCAGCCAGAACGGGCTTTTGAAACACAGACCTTCTCACACCTCTTCTCCCACTGACTGCTCTGTCACACACAGGGCAAAACGCTCGGTGCAGCCCGGCCCTGCCTGCTGTACCCCTGAGCCCTCTCCTCCTCTCTTGCTCTGCTTTGGCCACGTGGCCCATTTTCAGCTGGGCAAATGCAGCCCCCTCTCCCACCTTGAGACTTTCACCTCTGAGCCGCTCCCCGGCTCCTGAGGCTCTGTGAGTGTTCCTGGAACCAAGCCGGTCCAGTTGCATTTTCTCAAGGCCCAATAACGAGAAGCAGACAAACTAGGAAAGAAGGGAGTTTATTGCTGTAACTGGATGCTGGGAGCAGGCCAGAGAGAATTCCACCAGACGAACTCAAAGTGTTACAATTTTCTTAGTGCTTATGTGGGTTGGGGTTGTGTGCCTACATGCAGTACAGCATTCACCTAAGTCTACTGGTAACTGATTTTGTTTCAACTAGAAGGTCAGAGCCTACAATGCTTGCTGTGTCTGATTAAAAGGGCCGCAGTAACTCCAAGGCCTGTCTACTGTGGTAACGCAGTGATTACTTCTATCTCATCTCCTTTATAGCTTGGTCTGGAGAGCTTCCTAACAGATTTCAATGAATCAATTCAAATAGCTGCCTCCGTTACCTTGGCTCGTCTCAGATTCGGGTCCTGGCACTGGCACTGAAAGACTGTCTCTATTATGTTGGTTTGCTCCAGTTTAGGGAGAAGCCCGTGCAAGGCTCCTACTGACCACGTTTCATTTCTAGATTTGATGTCTGGGCACTGTTTCCCTAGGTTTAACTATCTGCTCAATCTTAAGGCAGTGCTGTGGAAATCTGTTTGTGTAACTGGAGTGCCATGCAGGCCTGCCTGTGTGATCATCAGGAAGAATTGGTCTGCCACATGGGAACAATACAGGCTCGTGCTGGGGCTCAACTGACAGCATGGTTTCTTCAGGGAAGCATCCCCATCCTGGCCCACCTGCAACAGGATCCCCAGATTCTGTCTCTCATCACAACCCTCACTTGTTTTTCTTATGAAATGTTCTACATTTATTTATGGACTTTCTTTAAAATAGCAGAAAGGACAAACTGCTAATACAGAATGTGGAAGAATCTCAAACACCTGATGTGGGGTGATGGAAGCCAGACTCCAGGATGCCCACCGGGAACAAGAAGGGCCACAGCTGCAGGGGAGGATGGCACATCTGGGGCTTCAGGAACTGTGGGAGGACTGAGTGCCTGACAGGAGCCCAAGGGAATGTCTGGAGGTGGTGGAACTTGTGGTGATTACACGCTGCATGCTTTTACCAAAAAGCAGAGAAGTCTTGACTAGCATGGGTAGATCTTACTGTAGCTCAATTATGCTTCAAAGAAAATCTGAAAAAACTATTCCCCTCACAAAAACAATGATAAATATTAAAAAGCAGATCAGTAGCATTGAGCTATAAAAATATGTTTGGGAAATGCCTTCAAAACCTGACAAAGGTTTGATAGTTTCTATCTAGAAGGAACTCAGGAACAAATTCAGAAGAATCATCTTCAACAGCATGATAGGAATGTGAGCGGTGTGCATGAGCATGGACTGTCATTTCAAAACAGTCACGAACAGACTGGTCTGGTTGACATGCATTTTTCAGTTAAACCTTCATTTTGAGGTTATTGTAAATTTACATGGAGTTGTAAGAAATAATACCTAGAGATCTCATGTATCTTTTACCCAAATTTTTCTAATGGTAACATCTTGCAAAAACATAGTTCAATATTATAGCCAAGAAGTTGACCTGGATGCAGTCAAGACACAGAATGTTTTCATCACAGCAAGCATCCATCACGGCGCCCTTTTACAGACAAACCCACGTTCCTTTACCCTCATCTCTTACTTAGCCCCTGCAACCAGGACTCCATTCTCCATTTCTGTTATCTTGTTATGTCAAGTACACGGTATAAATAGAATCATCACATTACATATAGTATATAATCTTCTGAGATTAGTTTTTATTCACTCGGCATGACTTCCTTGAGAATTCAACCAAACTGTTGTATGGATCAGTAGTTGCCTTTTTGGGTTGCTGAATGCTAACCCATCACATGAACCCACCACAGTTTGCTTAACTACTCACCTCTTGAAGGACAGACACCTGGGTTGTTTCCAATCTATAGGTATTGTAAATAAGGCTATTATCGGCATTTGTGTATAGGTTTTTCTGTAAACCTACGTTTTCATTTTTTGGGGGAGAGATGAATGCCCAAAAGTGCAATTGCTGGATCACATGTAAGTTGCATGCTTTATAAGAAACTTCCAAACTGTTTTTCTAGAGTGGCTATAACATTTCACATTTAAAACAGCAATGCATGGTGATCCCGTCTCTGGGCATCCTCCTTGGGACTTGGCGCTGCCACTCGTGTTTATCTTAGTGGTTCTGATAGGTGTGTAGTGACGTATCACTGTGGTTTTAATCGGTATTTTCCTAGGGTTAAGGATGTTGAGCATCTTTTCATATGCTTCTTTGACATCTTTATATTCATTTCTGTGAAATGTCTGTTTATGTCTTTTCTCTATTTTTTTTTTTTTTTGAGAGAGAGAGAGAATGGGGAGGAGGAAAAAGAAGAGAAAGAGAGAGAGAGAATGGGGAGGAGGAAAAAGGAAAAGAAAGAGGGAGAGAGAATGGGAGTATTGCTTTCTTGCCCAGGCTAGAATGCAATTTAGTAATGGGTATTGAAAACCTCTTGTATACTGATAATTATACTTAATGATGTAGTCAGGAAGGAATAAGGGAAGAAGACAACAAACAAACAGCCAACCAATATTTCATTTAAACCTATGAAATGCTATGTGATTACTGAGGAGTGATTTACTTCCAATTATATAGTCACTTTTGGAATAGGTGTGAGGTGGTAATGCATGTTTTGTGTATTTGAAGTGGAGAGTCCTATAAATGTTTATTAAGTTTACTTGTTCCGGGTCTGAGTTCAAATCCTGAATATCCTTGTTAATTTTCTATCTCGTTGATCTATAGAATCGTTAGCTATTCTTGTTACATTGATCCTTTTACCATTATGTAATGTCCTTCTTTGCCTCTTTTGATCTTTGTTGCTTTAAAGTCTACTTTATCAGAGGCGAGAATTGCATTTTCTAATTAGAATGTTTTTGTAATTGTTGAGTTTCAGAATTCTTTATATATATCCCAGATACTAGTCCTTTGCAGGATATGTGGTTTTTCTGTCTTTTTCATTCTCTTATCAAGGTCATTCACAGAGCAAATGTTTTTATTGTTTATGTAGCACAATTTACTAACTTTTTCGTTTTACAGATCCTGCTTTTTGTGTCAAGCTTAAGAAGTCTGTGATTAGCTCTGGATCCTACAGATATACTTTTATGTTCTTTTTTTAAAAGTTTTATAGTTTTATTTTTTTTAAATCCGTGATCCATTTTGAGTTAATTTTTGTATAAGTTGTGAGATTTAGATCAAGGGTTTCTTTTTTCTTTTTTCCCCTCTGGATGTCCAGTTCCAGCACCATTTGTTCAAAAGGTTATCCTTCTCTTATTAGATTGTTTTTTCATCTTTGTCAAAAAACAGCTGGGTATATTTGTGTGGGTCTCCTTCTGAGTTTTCTATCATGTTCCGTTTATCTATGAGTCTGCCCCTCAGCAAATAACCCAGAGTCTTTAATACCTTCGCTACATGATAGGTCTCAGCATTGGGTGGAATAATTCCTCCCACTTCACTATTGATTGTCAAGATTGTCTTAATTATTCTAGAGTCTGTGCCATTCCATATACAGTTTAGAATGAGTTTATATATGTGTACAAAAAATCTTGTTGAACTCAGAACAGCCAAAAGACTCTTCAAAAAAAAAAAAAAGAGTAGAATTGGAGAACTCACACTTCTTAATGTTAAGCCTTATTATAAAACTACAGAATCAAGACAGTGTGATACTGGCAAAAGGGGAGACATAGAGGTCGATGGAACAGAACTGAGTCCAGAAATAAACTCTTACATTTAAGCTCAATTGTTTTCTGGCAACAGCGCTAAGAAAATTCCAATGAGAAAGATAAGGTTTTTCAACAAATGATGCCACAACAACTGAATAAATACATGTGAAAATAATACTGTTGGGCTTCTTTCTTATACCATACACAAAAATTAAATCAAAATGGGTTATACACTTAAACATGAGAGCTAAAACTGTGAAACGCTTAGAAGAAAACATGGGAGTAAATCTTTGTGACCCTGAGTTGGGCTGTGCTGTTTTTAAACTGGACACTAAAAGCACAGATGACAAAAAGAAAAATAAATAAATTGGACTAAATAAATTGTTTATTATGCGGTTCAGATTTTCTATATTCTTGCTGATTTCATGTCTACTATTTCTATTGTTATAAGGGGGATTATTGAAGTCTTCAATTGTATTGTAGGTTTGTGTATTTCTCTTTTCAGTTCTATCAGTTTTTGTTTTATTTTGGGGGGAAACTGTTGTTTCGTGCATATACCTTTAAGATTATATCTTCCTTGTGGATTGACTGATTGATTATATTTTAATATTTATATCATTAGATCCTAAGTGCCATTTTTTTTTAGATGGATTCCCACTCTGTCTCACAGGCTAGAGTGCAGTGGAGCAATCTTGGCTTACTGCAACCTCTGCCTCCTGGATTCAAGTGATTCTCCTGCCTCAGCCTCTCTAGTAGCTGAGACTACATGTGCCTACCACCAGGCTCCCCTAATTTTTGTATTTTAGTAGAGACAAGGTTTCACCATATTTGTCAGACTGGTCTAGAACACCTGACCTCAAGCAATCCACCTGCTTTGGCCTCCCAAAATGCTGGGATTGCATGCGTGACCCACCGTACCTTGCCCTAAGTGCCATTCTAAGTGTCCATTTTGTTGACTTTACCCTTAGTGCCTAGAGCAAGGCTTGCATGAGGAGGCATCCACTATCTGCTAAATAAACAGGTTGACATTTTTAACATAAAAGATTTTCTAGATTAACCTATTCATTTTGCAGTGGAGAAAACTGAGACCCATAAAAGTTACTCAAGTTGTTCATGCTGTAAGAAATACCTATCAGAGAGCATTGGAGTAGATTACAATAGTTTTGCTCCCAGACTTCTATTTAAAAGAAACATTCAGTGCTGTTTGTGTGTATACATTACATGTGTGCTGAGATAAAGATCAAGTAAAAGGAGAAACCCCTAGGTTCTAAAATGTTCTTGACCTTGACTGTTGGTGTTTTATTACACTTTACCTTCCAATGCAATACATAACTCTGCATGTAATACGTGCTTAATTAACACCTAACTGCTTAATGTTACCTTCCATTTCTCTTTGTGTTAATTTATTGGAACACCCAATCATGTTAATAAAAATTCAGAAGGAAGCTCACTTTTCCCTCCAGAGGTCAGTACTCTAAGCTCAAGTCTTCACCTAAGAGTTCCTGAGAGAGCTGGGGTGCTTCTTTTCAGAAGCTGTAGATCCTCTTTCTCCCAGGACACCCAACACAGGACCTATTTAATCAAGACCCTACTGACTGGCTTACTCATGTAAACACAGTCCCCGGGCCCCTGATCCTTATGGTCTGCAGGCAAAAAAACTTATTAAATAATGTATGAAACCCACAGCTGGACCATGGCCACATTGTTGCCCAGCCAGTGATATTCTGGTCTTATTTTAAACCCTGCATTTTTGTTTGTTTCCATATTTGCCTTACTGCCCACCCAGCACCACCCAAGGACACCTGTCTTGCCTAAGGAAGCATTAAGTCACTAAATGACATGATCCATGTTAGAGGAGAAAAAGTGAGTGCTGGTAACTGATCTAAGCTCTGTGATGCTGGAAGGAAGCCAGGACTGTTATTTAGTGTCATTTGCACACTGATTCCTGCTACTTCAACACTGTGCTACAACAACCTTGGCCGCAGGGGTGGTCCCCTGTACTAATTAGGATTGAGAACTGTGGGTCAGAAAACGTGCTCTGAATGGCAGATAGGAAGCAGAGTGTCTTGTATCTCCAAGCAGGTTTGCATGGATACTTCACTTTGGGACAATGTTGGGTTCACGCTACCTATAGTTGCTAGTGGCACTGAGATTTTTGTCAGGTGTGCATTAGTTCAAGAGATGCCAAGCACAACAGACATGCTACTACTTTTGAGAAACCAAAAATATGATGCGACCAAGAATGACTGCAGATGAAATCTCACATTAGCTATGTCTTGCTATGTTGCTCATTTCAGAGGTGCATGAACCGAGTGTGCTGGTGGGGCTGTGGGGATCTGACCTGGAATATAAGGAGTTGGAAGTTGAACTTAATCATAGGGCAGCAGTGGGAAGTCACCGTGGTATCAGAGTGGCCAAGTCTTCACCACAGTGGCCACCCCAGTCCCTGGAATCCTGGAAGTCTCTAGCAATGATCTTTTTTTTTTTTTGAGATGGAGTTTTGCTCTTCTTACCCAGGCTGGAGTGCAATGGCACGATCTCAGCTCACCGCAACCTCCATCTCCTGGGTTCAAGCAATTCTCCTACCTCAGCCTCCCGAGTAGCTGGGAGTATAGGTGCACGCCACCATGCCCAGTTAATTTTTGTATTTTTAGTAGAGACGGGGTTTCACCATGTTGACCAGGATGGTCTCAATCTCTTGACCTCGTGATCCACCTGCCTTGGCCTCCCAAAGTGCTGGGATTATAAGCAATGATCTTCATGACAATCATGAATCTGGTGCTTCAAGTGTCCCTCAGTGCATGCACTGAGATCCTTTGGCTTCTGTACTCTGTGTTCAGATGATGTCATGTTTTCTCATAGTTAGGCAATCATTACATAGCAGAAAGAGTAGGAATTTTACAGTCAGAATGGCCACCTCTCCACTGTAAACTCAGTGAAATTGCTTATCTCATTTGGCCTCAGTTTTTCTATCTGGAAAAAGGGAATCATAATAGTGCTGGTCTATTATTATTGCAGTAGATAATGCTGACTGTCCTAGCAGATACAGGCTTCCCTGACTAAAATCCTCCATGCATCATGCCATCCTATTGGACTTGCCTGCAGAGGCACAGAGGGGCCTTTCTTCCATATCCTCTGTCTTGCTTTTCCCAGTTCCCTGGGGGGAGAAATGCCAGGTGGTGGCCCTTCAGTTGTTAGCAATGGAAATAGAGTTCGCTCTGTCACCCAGGCTGGAGTGCAATGGTGTGATCTCGGCTCACTGCAACCTCTGCCTCCCAGCTTCAAGCAATTCTCCTGCCTCAGCCTCCCAAGTAGTTGGGATTACAGGTGCCCACCACCACACCCAGCTAATTTTTGTATTTTTAGTAGAGATGGGGTTTCACCATGTTGGTCAAGCTAATCTCGAACTGCTGACCTCAGGTGATCCTCCTGCCTTGGCCTCCTAAAGTGCTGGGATTATAGGTGTGAGCCACCATGTGTGGCCTAAATACTGAGTTTTAATACAGAGTGCTGAACCTGAAATCTGGACAGGGTTGAAATCTGGATAGCTATATCAAAGGCCAAGTGAGTCTTTCTAAGATCTTGGGATATTTCTTCCACTGTCATCAGCAAAAAAAAATCTAATTTATAAGAGACTGTCATGGTGACATTTTTGAAATAGTATTTAGAATTCCTTCCTTTTATGCATGTTTTCCTCTGATGCTCCTCTTGTTTGCTGAAGTTATTTCACTTCATATGGGACCCTGGCAAATGAATGCCAAGTTTACAGTGGGATGCCCAGGGAAAAAAATATAGAATAATTAGTGAAATCGATGAAGTAAAAGGAAACTTCATCCCCCAATGAGAAGTCATTGTTCTGTCATATTTTTATATGTTCAGGAATTTTATTTACTTATATAGAGAGACTGATAGTCAGTTATGGTACATGGACTTAACAGCTAAAATACATTTATTTAATTATTTTTATGTTTTTTCCTATGCAGTGCAAGTTGGCTTTTTATCAGGTGAAAGAAAGAAAACATTTATTCAGTCTGTTCTGGGAAGGATCCACTGCTCCACAGTCTACATTTAGATATCAAAAGTCATTTAGAACTTGATTTATTCAATAAACTCCTTCATTGGAAAACCTGAGAATATTTATCATATTATATACCAAACCTGGTATATAATGCTGATTGAACCATGATAAATTGTCAAATGTCATCTGTGTGCAACTAAAATATTCTCGATTGCAGCCTTATGAGAAATCCTGAGCTAGAACCACCCAGCGGAGCCTTCTGGATTCCTAACACTTGGGAACCATTTGTCATTTTAAAGCTGCCAGGCTTGGGGGTGATTTGTTATACAGAATAGCACACCAGTATATATTTTGGTACTTGAAAGCAAGATGCTACCAAACAGAAAATCTCAAATGTGAGAATGACTCCAGACTGAGAATTATGAAGTTTCTTTAAGGACTTCACAGAGCACATTAAAGAATGGTTTGAGTGATGCCTTAAAGTACTATTCAATCAGCCAAAAGATCCTCAGATATCTAACAGGGTGACTTACAGATCTTCTCAATCAAACAAAAGGACTTCTAAAAAGGTTAAGGCATTGTCTCTGAGCAGAAGCCTAAGGTAGAGAAGGGCTTATTTCAGATTGATTTGTGGTGTGACTTTTGTTTAATGGAATAAAACTCAATGATTCAAGACTTAAACATGAGTCTTAAACATAAACCTAGTACCATAAAAACCCTAGGAGGAAACCTATGCAAAACCATTCAGGACATAGGCATAGGCAAGGACTTCATAACTAAAACACCAAAAGCATTGGCAACAAAAACCAAAATAGACAAATGGGATATAATTAAACTACAGCAAAAGGAGCAATCATTAGAGCAAACTGGCAGCCAACAGAATGGGAAAAAATGTTTGCAATCTACCCATCTGACAAAGGGCTAATATCCAGAATCTACCAAGAACTAAAACAGATTTACAAAAAAAAAACAACAAACCCATTCAAAAGTGGGTGAAGGACATGAACAGATACTTTACAAAAGAAGACATACATGAGGCCAACAAGCATATGAAAAAATGCTCATCATCACTGGTCATTAGAGAAATGCAAATCAAAACTACATTGAGATACCATCTCACGCCAGTTAGAATGGCGATCATTAAAAAATCTGGAGACAACAGATGCTGGAGAGGATGTGGAGAAATAGGAACACTTTTACACTGTTGGTGGGAGTGTAAATTAGTTCAACCATTGTGGAAGACAGTGTGGCGATTCCTCAAGGACCTAGAAATAGAAATTCCGTTTGACCCAGCAATCCCATTACTGGGTATATATCCAAAGGATTATAAATCATTCTTTCATAAAGACACATGCACACATATGTTCACTGTGGCACTGTTTACCATAGCAAAGGCCTGGAACCAACCCAAATGCTCATCGATGATAGACTGGACAGGGAAAATGTGGCACATATACACCATGGAATAGTATGCAGCCATCAAAAAATGATGAATTCATGTCCTTTGTAGGGACATGGATGAATCTGGAAACCATCATTCTCAGCAAACTGACACAAGAACAGAAAATCAAACACTGCATGTGCTCACTCATAGGCAGGTGATGAACAATGAAAACACATGGACACAGGGAGGGGAGTATCACACACTGGGATCTGTTGAGGGGGACGAAGGGAGGAACAACAGAGGTAGGGAGGTTGGGGATGGATAACATGGGGGGAAATGCCAGACATAGGTGACAGGGGGATGGAGGCAGCAAACCACATTGCCATGTATTTACCTATGCAACAATCCTGAATGTTCTGCACATGTACCGCAGAGCCTAAAGTGCTATAAAATATATATATTAAAAAAATCTCAATGAGATTTATAATTTTAAAAAGTATATATCTGACAAATCATCATCAGCATGTGAAAGGATTGTAACAGTGCATAATGAGGTGGACCATTCCTCCTAGCAGGAAGCCAGCTGAGAAAATTATTCAGCTGCAAATGCATGCTACCTTTCATGGAAAAGAATGATTCAGAGAATGGAACCAAGAATCTCAAGGACCAATTGAGGAGTCACAAAGAAGAACAGGTGGGCTAGAGTGGGACTGAGTCCTAAGCATCCAACAGATGGGCAAGAGTGGGACTGAGTCCTAAGCATCCCACATTTTCCAAGTTGGATTCCAGCACCGCGGCAGCCAGGGGTGCTGGTGCGCCTCCTGCTTCCCTCTTTTTGAAAAGAGAACAGAAGGTGGTTTCTACTATTTTATTCTGCTGAGCCCAAGCTGGCATCACCCCAAAAGTGGCAGCAGGGGAGTTCCCAAAAGAGAGAGCCCCAAACCCTCCCATGTTGGGGCCAGTTGGGATTACAAAGAAAGAAGCACTAAACTCCACGGTGATCAGTCCAGAGCATTATTCGGGGAACTTACTTAACAGAGGGCTGCAGCAATCCTCTCAATAAACAGTGAGAGAAAAGGGGTGCTCTGCCCAAACACATCCACGGTGAGGGGTCAGAGCATGAGGCCAGTTTCTTTCAGTGCTTGGGACAACAACCTAGATACCTTTAAAACAACAACCTTGAACCCTTAAAAATGTTCAAGACATACCTTTGTTTGATTTGAGCCTGCTTTGAAGAATCCATAGTTGTCTGGGCCACAGAGAGGTCAAGATATTCTGTGACTTTCTGTCCAGACACAGAAAGAAAGAGGGTATCACTGGGGACCAAACACCTACTCCTATCCTCATTTTATGTTGAAGGGAGCAGATCTGATCTCTTTAGTTAGAGAGTTGTGAGGATACATAACAGACCACGGATTTCAGCTGATGGGATGAGATCACTTTTATAAGAGTCTTGGGAAGGGTAGAGTTATTTTGTATGTCTGATGGACAGAACTCATTGAAGCCAGAGGGAAGATGGTGGCATACAACCCCTAGGATGGGCCCTGTGACTCAGGCTTCTAATAGTCACATTGTTCCATGGTTTCCTCCCATGGGGCACTAGCATTGGGATGGCAGAACGGGTGATGTGTTACCTCTGAGACTAGGTAATAAAAGACTTGCATTTTGGTAACTGTCTCCCAGCTCACTGTCCCTGGGGAAAGTCAATTGCTGTGCTGTGAGCAGCCCTACGAGAGGCCCACCTGGTGAGGAGCTGGGGCCTCCTGCCCACAGCCATGCAAGAGCATTTAGAAGCAGATCTTGCAGCCCTGATCAAACCTTGGATGGCTGCAATCTTGGATGAAACTTGATGACAGACCTAGAGCCAGAGCCAGCCAGCTAAGATGCGCCTGGATTTCTGACCAGTAGCACTGTGAGGTCATGAATGTCACCATGCCTCAGGGTATTTTGTTACATAGCAGTGGGTAACTACTACACAAAATAGCATTGTGCTGCCCCAAAACTCCCTCTAGATAATGTAATAATGGTCTTGGTCTACAATCTGGGGTGCTGCTGAGGAAGAGCAGCTGTGGAGGAGGCTGGGAGTCACCCTAGCAGGTGGTAACCCCCTCAGGGTCATCTGCCAATAGTCAGAGTCAAGCTTTGACCACTGTCTTGACTCTGCCATCAGGGAAGGGCCCTCCTGAGGGAGCAGTGGTCAAGAGCAAGGTGCTGTGCCAGGCTGCTGCTGCTGAGAGCATCTGCTCAGAAAGAAGGGTGCCAAGAGTGCCCTGCAGTAGCTGGGGAACACCTGGAGGGCCAACCTTATCGTTTTGCAGCAGGCAGGAACCTTGTTGGTCTACCACCGTAGTCTCAATGGCTCACAAACAGTTTGCTTTTCAGATTCGCCTACCTATAGGATTTACTTTTGACATCTATAGGACGATAGAGATTGGCTCCCAATTTACTGTTTAGCTTTTTTTGTTGTAATTCTAAATGTGTAGAAAAGTTGCAAGGGTTGTAGAAGCTCATATATATACATATGTATTTGCAGATTTACTGACGATTTATAATTTGCCCCATTTACTACCTATTGATCTATTTACTTGTAAATTGGAGACATTGTGCCCCTTTTATCTTTAAATAGTTCAGCATGTGCTTCCCAAGAAGAAGGATATCCTATTACATAACCACGGAACAGTTTTCAAAATCAAATAATTTAATATTGATATAATACCATTATCTAATCCACAGCCCATATTCAGATTTCATCAATTTTCCCCCAAGTTTTCTTTTCCCCTCTCTAAAATCCAATACAGGATTACACAGTCCATTGATTGATCCATCTCCTTGGTCTCTTTTAAGCTTAATCACTTTCACGGTCTTTATCTGGGCCTCTTGATCATGGATTTTGCCTTAACAAAAACCAGAGTAAAGCCAGTTACTTTGTAGGATGCCCTTGACATGATTTTTCAACTTCACGATTCAATTCCCACGATGCATGTTTTGGCAGGAATGCCACAGAGGGGGCACTGTGTCCTTCCCAGTGCACACATGAGAAGACACATGACCACGTCTGCCCCTACGTTAGTGATGTTAACCTTCATCCGTGGATTAAGGCGGTGACTACCAGGGTTCTTCAGTAAGAGGTTACCAGTCTCATCTTCATAATTAGGAAGGGACTAGCGCGGAGATGTTTCGAGACTAGGTAACTATCTTGCTCCTCTCAACCTTTAACCCAGTCGTTTCATTATTCATTGACAGTGTTCTAACTTTACTGTTCCACATTGTTTGTTCATATTCCTCTCAGAAAGAAATACTTTCTTCTCTTTTTTTATTACTTTGTGCATTCATAACAGTAAGAACTTATGGATGCTGATTTTATTCTATATGTTGTGGTACCTAACTAGAATAATTCATGTTGAGACTTATTGTCAGATCTGCTCAGCAGGAGGCCCGTCAGCAGCCTCCTGCATCCTTTGGCGTGACCCCATCCTTCTTGAAGAACTTCCTTATTTTGTGGCTCAACATGATGTTTGGTTCCAATTTATTTTTGCTTAAGAGCAAAGCAGTAATTTCTTACTGGGCTCCTGGTGGGGTTAGCAGCCTATAAAGAACTCCACAGTATGGTCACCTTGAATTATATGCTCAGGCCCCTTGCATTTTTTTGTACAATTTAAAAAATAAGGCATACTTTCCCTGCCATGGGACTTGGTGAGAAATGGAAGCTTTGAAATGTGAAAACCTTCACCCCAGAGGACCAGCTGGTGAAGAGATGGCATTAAAGATAGAACTGGCTGGGAGTAGAAACACATTTGCATCCAAACGGTTGCATGGGCTCTTCCTTTAAAACCTCAAGAACTCTCCTTGGCTGCCCCTTGGGTTAGCTCTATGGGTTATGCTTTTCTGATATCCAATGAGTCTGTTAGTGTTCGGCAAAGAAGGCATCCCCTCTCTCCCGGTACCACGAGGATTCCTGGCATAATGCCTGCTCCTCTGTTTTGTGGAGGTGAGGCTGCCACACAGGTCAGAGGCTCTGCAAGGCGACAAGGCTTCCGCTGGATTCAATTTCCTTGTGAGGTGAGGTAGAATAAGAAGATGGAATGGAAATAGATTCACCTTGAGTCTGCCTCCTAGTACACCAGCGTGGAAAGGACTTCTGACGCATTCACGAGTGATGCTTGCCCTATTATTTGTGATTGATTACATGTACTCCATTTCTTGATGATGAAAATGCCTTGATGATGAAAAATGCATAAAATGAAGGCCTCAATTTAAAATAAATCAGATGAAATGAAAGATGAACTTAATCAATTCCAAAATTCAAAAGATTAAAGTCCCAACTGTGGCTGCATCATGACGACTACCCTGGTCTTTGATTTTGAACGGAAGCAGTGACGGTGTTTCTGGTCCATTCTAGAACATGTACCCACAGTTGGGTGAAAATGGCCCTTGATAGGGTGAGAAAGCATACTTTGTTTAATGTGAGGGATGGAAGTGGAGAGGGATTGAAAACTGAGATTGATCCAATGGGTTCTGATAGACAGGGACTTGGCTGTCTTCAGGACCTCCTCACCAAATTCGGAGCGGCGAGTGGTGAGGCAGGTGAAAAGGGGCTGAGCAGGTCTTGGGGAGCACTGGGTGTGCAGGGGGCATGGTGCTGTACCAGTGGAGCCCCTGGGAGCTGAGAGTGGCAGGGTGAGGCCTCCTGAGTGTCCAGATTCTCAGCTGTTTTGAAGGCAATTGAGAGAGATGAGTGGTTTTAAGCAGGGGAGGGAGATAATCAAGTTCGGGTTTTCAAAATGTGAACTACTCCAGCAGCAGTGTGAAGGGTGGTCCCAGGCAAGGGTGGGGCCAGCACCAGGAATCGGGAGGAGGCCATGGGCACACAGAAGATGCCTCCAGCCTTGAGGCCCTCATGACCAGAATCCCTGGTATTCTACGTTTAGGACTTTTACTTTGAATAGATGGTATACTGCACATTCCTTTCACCACATTTCAAGAATTCTTTTTCTTTTTTTTCGTTTTCTTTTTTTTGAGACAGAGTCTTGCTCCGTTGCCCAGGCTGGAGTGCAGTGGCACAATCTTGGTTCACTGCAACCTCTGCCTCCCGAATTAAAGAAATTCTCCTGCCTCAGCCTCCCCAGTAGCTGGGATTACAGGCACCCACCATCATGTCCAGCTAATTTTTTGTATTTTTGGCAGAGATGGGGTTTCACCATGTTGGCTAGGCTGGCCTCGATGTCCTGACCTCAGGAGATCTGCCCACCTCAGGCTCCCACAGTGCTAGGATTACAGGTGTGAGCCACCATGCCCAGCCATTTTAAAAAAAAATTCTTTTTAATAATATATTTTCCAAAACACAGATCAGATGATATAAAAGGGACTGTCGCTGTCACTGCATTTGGGTTTTAGTAAGTGGGTCTGGGACAGCCATGAAACCAAAGCTGGACGCTTGCTGACATCAGAAGTACCCCTAGAATCACAGTGTAATTGGAGATAAAATTCATTGCAGTGCTCAGAAAATGGGAACAGCCGCAGCCCCAGCCAGTCATTTCCCCGGACAGTAGAATTCTAGGCTAGCCCATTTTTCTGGCCTCAGTTCTGACCAACCAAGTAAAAGATTTAATTGAACCCAAAGAAAAATCAATTTCTCCCTTTTAATTTTAATTGGATATTTCAGCTGGTGAGAGCACTGAAAAAGGAACTTCATTGCCTGTTTGTAATATTACAGAGAAATTTAATGTAATTAAAAATAATCACTATACATTGTTCTGAAATGGCGCTTCTGAATTATTTACATGGGCAATGCTGTCCCCTGCTGGCCACATTTGGGTACTAACACGGTGCTGTACCTGTTTCTATTTTCCGTCTCTCCTTGGTTGGCATTTTTCTTTAAAATATTTAACTTGATAGACCTTTGCTCATCTCTAGCAAGGGAATGAACTCTGTGCTGTTGCTTCCAATCCTGAGATGAAGTGGGACTCCCCTCCCCACCCTCCTGACAGAGTCATCTCATTTCTACTTTGAAAAATTAAAGAACAAAGGTAATGTGTTTCATCACAGAATTCAGCTTATACACCAGCATGGAAGACAAATTTCGATTTAAGCTAATATTCTCTGCCCAGACGATTTTTCATGCTGCTGTATAACTGAGCCAACTTCGTAAAGGAACATGGATCTGGCTTGTAAATGAGGTTGCTAGGGGAGCTGAATTATAAATGATAGAAAAAGTTAATCTTTCTCAGGTTAAAAATATCATAAATCTCTGTAATTAAGGTGTTTCATTTTTTTCCTTCCTAAGTTTGAATTGGATTTTGCATGTGGAAAGATGAAATCACTTACATCCATAAAAATTTATCAGGGCTGTGTGAGAATTGGCTGAAGAGACACAAGAAGCCCAGCTGGCTTACACAAAGGCAGGCATGCTCGGTGGAGTCCTTTGGAAATTCTAAAGTGTGCCTTGTAATTTATAACACACAGTTTACTTTATTTAGGTTGTAACAACTTGAGTCTTCCTTTCCCAACAGCAAGCAATTCCAGGCAGGGGAGCTAGGCCATCATTTCATTTCTCTGGCAGCAAACAATATAATGCTAAGCAGGGAAATTATACTTCATGACTTGAGTTGATGTTACTGAGTCCTGGAGCACATTTATAGCTGGTAACAAGCACAGAAAAATCCTTATTAGCCAATGAGGAACAGGTGACATGAACGCGGATCTCCTTGGTCTAGAAAGACCAGGAATATTGTTGCTGACCTGTAGGAGTCGTCAGTGGTCAATCATACCTGTGTGCTACCTGAGCAAGAATCAGAAGACAACCGTTCTACCTTGGCAACCAGGGGTAATCAGCAAGTTACCAACAGACACACCATGTTTAGACTTCACTATGAGTTGGGCTGTGAGACAGAAGAAAAGCAGCAGGCTTGAGGTCCTCGTGACATTCTGCTTCAGTGCTGTGGAGTGCCCTCAGACTGTAGCAAAGTAGGGAGGTTTTCACGGTTATTGGATTTTGCAGGATACTAAACTCTGGTCCTTTTTTTTTTTTATTGTACTTTAGGTTCTGGGGTACATGTGCAGATCCTGCAGAGTTGTTGCATAGGTACTTACATGGCAAGCTGGTTTGCTGTCTCCATCCCCCCGTCACCTATATCTGGCACTTCTCCCCATGCTATCCCTCCCCAACTCCCCACTCCCCCTCTGTCCCCCCCACTCCCCCCCAACAGACCCCAGTGTATAGTGCTCCCCTCCCTGTGTCCATGTGTTTTCATTGTTCAACACCCACCTATGAGTGAGAACATGCGGTGTCTGATTTTCTGTTCTTGTGTCAGTTTGCTGAGAATGATGGTTTCCAGATTCATCCATGTCCCTACAAAGGACATGAACTCATCATTTTTTATGGTTGCATAATATTCCATGGTGTATATGTGCCACATTTTCCCTGTCCAGTCTATCATCGATGGGCATTTGGGTTGGTTCCAGGTCTTTACTATTGTAAACAGTGCCGCGGTGAACATACGTATGTGTCTTTATAGTAGAATGATTTATAATCCTTTGGATATATACCCTGTAATGGGATTGCTGGGTCAAATGGAATTTCTATTTCTAGGTCCTTGAGGAAGCGCCACTCTGTCTTCAACAATGGTTGAACTAATTTACACTCCCACCAACAGTGTAAAAGTGTTCCTATTTCTCCACATCCGCTCCAGCATCTGCTGTCTCCAGATTTTTTAATATTCACCATTCTAAGTGGTGTGAGGTGGTATTTCAATGTGGTTTTGATTGGCATTTCTCTAATAATCAGCGATGATGAGCATTTTTCATGTTTGTTGCCTTCATATATGTCTTCTTTTGAAAAGTGTCTGTTCATATCCTTCTCCCACTTTTGGATGCGTTTTTTTTTTTTTTTTTTTTTTTGTAAATCTGTTTTAGTTTTTTGTAGATTCTGGATATTAGCTCTTTGTCAGATGGGTAGAATACAAAAATTATTTCCCATTCTATTGGTTGCTGATTTGCTCTAATGACTCTTTCTCTTGCTGTACAGAAGCTCTGGGGTTTAATTAGGTCCCATTTGTCTATTTTGGCTTTTGTTGCCAATGCTCTTGGTGTTTTAGTCATGAAGTCCTTGCCTATGCCTATGTCCTAAATGGTTTTGCCTAGGTTTTCTTCTAGGGATTTTATGGTGTTAGGTCTTATGTTTAAGTCTTTAATCCATCTGGAGTTAATTTTAGTGTAAGGTGTCAGGAAGGGGTCCAGTTTCTGCTTTCTGCACACTACTAGCCAGTTTTCCCAACACCATTTATTAAACAGGGACTCCTTTCCCCATTGCTTGTTGTTGTCAGGTTTGTCAAAGATTGGATGGTTGTAGATGTGTGATGTTGCCTCCAGGGCCTCTGGTCTGTTCCACTGGTCTATATCTCTGTTTTGGTACTAGTACCATCCTGTTTTGATTACTGTAGCCTTGTAGTATAGCTTGAAATCAGGTAGCATGATGCCTCCACCTTTGTTCTTTTTGCTTAGGATTGTCTTGGCTATGCAGGCTCTCTTTTGGTTCCATATGAAGTTTAAGGTGGTTTTTTCTGGTTCTGTGAGGAGGGTCATTTGTAGCTTTATGAGGATAGCATTGAATCTACAAATTAGTTTGGGAAGTATGGCCATTTTCACAATACTGATTCTTCCTAACCATGAGCATGGAATGTTTTTCCATCTGTTTGTGTCCTCTCTTATCTCCTTGAGCAGTGGTTTGTAGTTCTCCTTGAAGAGGTCCTTTATATGCTATGTTAGTTGTATTCCTAGGTATTTTATTCTCTTTGTAGCAATTGTGAATGGGAGTTCGCTCATGATTAGGCTCTCTGTTAGTCTGTTATTGGTGTATGGAAATGCTTGTGATTTCTGCACATTGATTTTGTATCCTGAGACTGCTGAAATTGTTTATCATTTTAAGGAGATTTTTGGCTGAGACAATGGGGTCTTCTAAATATACAATCATGTCATCTGCAAATAGAGACAATTTGACTTCCTCCTTTCCTAATTGAATACACTTTTTTTTCTTCCTAATTGCTCTGGCTAGAACTTCCAATACTATATTGAATAGGAGTGCTGAGAGAGGACATCCTTGTCTAGTGCCGGATTTCAAAGGAAATGCTTCCAGTTTTTGCCCATTCAGTATGATATTGGCTGTAGGTTTGTCATAAATTGCTTTTATTATTTTGAGATCTGTTCCCTTGATACCTTGTTTATTGAGAGTTTTCAGTGTAAAGGGCTGTTGAATTTTGTCAAAGGCCTTCTCTAAATCTATTGAGATAATCATGTGGTTTTTGGCTTTGGTTCTGTTTATGTGGTGGATTACGTTTATAGACTTGTGCATGTTGAACCAGCCTTGCATCCCTGGAATGAAGTCTACTTGATTGTGATGGATAAGCTTTTAGATGTGCTGTTGCAATCAGTTTGCCAGTATTTTATTGAAGATTTTTGCATTGATGTTCATCATGGATAATGGCCTGAATTATTCCTCTTTTGTTGAATCTCTGCCTGGTTTTGGTATCAGGATGATGTTGGTCTCATAAAATGATTTGGTAAGGATTCCCTCTTTTTGTATTGTTTGGAATAGTTTCAGAAGGAATGGTACCAGTTCCTCTTTGTATGTCTGGTAGAATTCAGCTATGAACCCTTCTGGACCTGGACTTTTTTTGGGTTAGTAGGCTATTAATTACTGCCTCAACTTCAGCCCTTGTTACCAGTCTGTTAAAGGTTTCAACTTCTTCCTGGTTTAGGCTTGGGAGGGTGCAAGTGTCCAGGAATTTATCCATTTCTTCCAGGTTTACTGGTTTATGTGCATAGAGTTATTTGTAGTAATCTCTGATGGTAGTTTGTATTTCTGTGGAATCAGTGGTGATATCCCCTTTTTCATTTTTAATTGCATCTATTTGATTCTTCTCCCTTTTTTTTTTTATTAATCTGGGTAGTGGTCTATTTTGTTGATCATTTCACAAAACCAGCTCCTGGATTTATTGATTTTTTTGAAGGGTTCTTGGTGTCTCTATCTCCTTCAATTCTGCTCTGGTGTTAGTTATTTCTTGTCTTCTGCTAGCTTTTAAGTTTTTTTTATCTTGCTCTTCTAGATCTTTCAATTTTGATGATAGGATGTCAATTTTAGATCTTTCCTTGCTTCTCATGTGGGCATTTATTGCTATAAATTTCCCTCTGGACACTGCTTTAAATGTGTCCCAGAGATTCTGGTACGTTGTGTCTTCATTCTCATTGGTTTCAAAGAACATCTTTATTTCTGCCTTCATTTCATTGTTTATCCAGTCGACATTCAGGAGCAGGTTGTTCAGTTTCCACAAAGTTGTGCGGTTCTGGGTTAGTTTCTTAATTTTGAATTCTAGTTTAATTGCCCTGTGATCTGAGAGTCTGTTATGATTTCTGTTATTTTGCATTTGCTGAGGAGTGATTTACTTCCAATTATGTCATCAGTTTTATAGTAGGTTCAATGTGGTACTGAGAAGAATGTGTATATTCTGTGGATTTGGGGTGGAGAGTTCTGTAGATGTCTATTACGTCCACTTTGTCCAGATCTGAGTTCAAGTCCTGGATATCCCTGTTAATTTTTTGTCTTGTTGATCTGTCTAATATTGACAGTGGAGTGTTAAAGTCTCCCACTATTATTGTGTGGGAGTCTAAGTCTCTTTGTAGGTCATTAAGAACTTGCTTTATGTATCTGGGTGCTCCTGTATTGGGTGCGTATATATTTAGGGTCGTTAGCTCTTCTTGATGCATTGATTCCTTTACCATTATGTAATGTCCTTCTTTGTCTCTTTTAGTCTTTGTTGGTTTAAAGTCCATTTTATCAGAGACTAGGATTGCAACTCCTACTTTTTTTTTTTGCTCTCCATTTGCTTGGTAAATCTTCGTCCATCAATTTATTTTTAGCCTATGTGTGTCCTTCCATGTGAGATGGATTTCCTGAATACAGCACAACAATGGGTCTTGACTTTTATCCAATTTGCCAGTCTGTGTCTTTAGATTGGGGCATTGAGCCCATTTACATTTAAGGTTAACATTGTTATGTGTGAATTTGATCCTGCCATTTTGATGCTAGCTGGATGTTTTGCCCATTAGTTAATGCATTTTCTTCATTGCGTCAATAGTATTTACCATTTGGTATGTTTTTGGAGTGGCTGGTACTGGTTGTTCCTTTCCTTGTTTAATGCTTCTTTCAGGAGCTCTTGTAAGGCAGGCCTGGTAGTGAAGAAATCTCTCAGCAATTGCTTGTCCATAAAGGATTTTATTTCTCCTTCACTTATGAAGCTTAGTTTGGCTGGATATGAAATTCTAGGTTGGAAGTTCTTTTTTTTAAGGATGTTGAATATTGGCCCCTACTCTCTTCTGGCTTCTAGGGTTTCTGCAGAGATCCCCTGTGAGTCTAGTGGGCTTCCCTTTGTGGGTAACCAGATCTTTCTCTCTGGATGGCCTTAGCATTTTTTCCTTTATTTCAACCCTAGTGAATCTGACGATTAAGTGCCTTAGGGTTGCTCTTCTTGAGGAATATCTTTGTGGTATTCTCTTTATTTTCTGGACTTGAACTTTGGCCTGCCTTGCTAGGCTGGGGAAGTTCTCCTGGATAATATCCTGAAGAGTGTTTTCCAGCTTGGATTCATTCTTTTTGTCACATTCAGGTACACCTATCAAACGTAGATTAGGTCTTTTCACATAATCCCATGTTTCTTGGAGGCTTTGTTCATTTGTTTTCACTCTTTTTTCTCTATTATTGCCTTCTCATTTTGTTTCATTGAGTTGATCTTCAATCTCTGATATCCTTTCTTTTGCTTGATCGATTCAGCTATTGAAACTTGTGTATGCTTCACGAAGTTCTCGTGCTGTGCTTTTCAGCTCCATCAAGTCATTTATATTCTTCTCTAAGCTGTTTATTCTAGTTAGCATGTCATCTAACCTTTTTTCTATGTTCTTAGTTTCTTTGCATTGGGTTAGCACATGTTCTTTTAGCTCTGAGAAATTTGTTATTACTCACCTTCTGAAGCCTGTTTCTGTCAATTTATCAGATTCATTCTCCATCCTTCTTTGATCCCTAGCTGGTGAGGAGTTGTGATCCTTAGGAGGAGGAGAAGTGTTCTGGTTTTTGGTGTTTTCATCCTTTTTGCACTGGTTTCTTCCCATCTTAGTGGATTTATCTACCTGTGGTCTTTGTAGTTGGTGACATTCAGTTGGCGTCTCTGAGTGGATGTCCTTTTCATTGATGTTGAAGCTATTTCTTTCTGTTTCTTAGTTTTCCTTCTGACAGTCAGGCCCCTCTGCTTCAGGACTGCTGGAGGTCCACTCCAGACCCTGCTTGCCTGGAGATCACCCGCTAGGGCTGCAGGACAGTAAGGGTTGCTGCTGGTTTCTCCTTCTGTTATCTTCATCCCAGAAGGGTACCTACCAGATGTCACCCTGAGCTCTTCTTTATGAGGTGTCTCTTTGGGTGTATGGGGGTCAGGGAGTTGCTTGAGGAGACAGTCTGTCCCTTATAGGAGCTCAAGTGCTGTGCTGGGAGCTCCATTGTTCTGTGCAGAGCTGCTGGGCAGGTACCTTTAAGTCTGCTGCAGCGGAACTCATAACCACCTCTTTTCCCAGGTGCTCTGACCAAGGAAGGTCGGCTTTGTTTATAAGTTCCTGTGGTGCTGCTGCCTTTTTTCATAAATGCCCTGTCCCCGCACAGAGTAGTCTAGTCACAGTCTGCCAGCAGAGGTGTTGCTGAACTGCCGCAGGCTCTGCCCAGCTGCTGTGTGAACTGCCTCGGTAGTGGTGGTCGCCCTTCTCCTCACTGAGCTGAACCGTCCCAGCTCCAGCTTCACTTGCTGCAAAACTCTCAATCCATAGCATTTCAGATTGCTTGTTTTGTGGGGGTGGGACCCACAGAGCCAGATCGCCTGGCTCCCTGTCTCAGTCAGCTCCCTTTCAGTTGAATGGGCGGCTCTGTCTCCCAGGCATTCCAGGTGACAGTTGAAATGGTCGCCCAGATTTGTGTGAGTTTCTGTGCTCCAACCCGTGGCACCAGCTGAGTCGAAAACTCGTGGCACTTTTTGGCCTGGGAAATTCCTGGTCTGTGGACAGTGAAAACTTGTTTGGAAATGCAGTGAGCACCCAACCTCTCCATTGTTCTTGCTGGGAGCTACACTTTGGAGCTGTTCCTATTTGGCCATCATCTATCCTAACCCATCTTTTCTTTTCTTTTTTTTTTTTGGAGCTGAAGTCTCGCTCTGTCACCCAGGCTAGAGTGCAGTGGTGCAGTCTTGGTTCACTGCAGCCTCTGCATCCTGGGTTCAAAAGATTCTCCTGCCTCAGTCTCCTGAGTAGCTGGAGTTACAGGCATGTGCTGCCATACCCAGTTAATATTTGTACTTTTAGTAGAGATGGGGTTTCACCATGTTGGCCAGACTGGTCTTAAACTGCTGGCTTCAAGTAATCTGCCTGCCTCAGCCTCCCAAAGTGCTGGGATTACAGGCATGAGCCATCACTCTGGGTCTATTTAATTCTATTTTAGATTCAGAGGGTAGATTTTTGATGTGAGACTGATGTTTGGGCTTTGACTGAACCCATGACCCAAGTAGAGAACATAGTACTCAATAGGTAGCTTTCTGGCCCTTCTCCCTGCCCTCCCCACTTTTGGAGCCTCCAGTGTCTATTGTTGCTAATTTATGTCCATGAATACCCAATGTTTATCTCTCACTTATAAGTGACACTATGCGGTATTTGGTTTTCTGTTTCTATGATAAATCATGGTCCTTGAAGTCATTTTTCTTTGAATTCCTGCTAGGAGTCGGATTCGAAAAACAACAAAAATAAAAACCACTATTGATGAACACTTTATTTCCAAAAACTTGGGAAGGTCCGACAGAATTAGATTAAAAGAAGCTTTGGTGACCTATTTATGTTCTGCCTCATTGAACAGTCTGTGAACTTGCAAAATAAGTCAGGTGGGCACAGGGTCCCGGTGCCATGGCATGGCACGAGCTCAGAGGCCGTGGAGCCAAGCCAGCAGAAAGCAGGACAGCATCTTCTCCTGGCGTGAGTGCTTCTCTCAATATAGCCATCCATGTTCCACCGAAAACAAAGCATAATGGCATGGGCAGAGGAGCCCCCTGTGGGGCACACGTATGCAAGTCCTCTGGGAGGCAGAGTGCGCTGGCAGTCGAGTGTCCTTTCATCCTCTGAACTGAGGGTGTCAAGTCATGAGATGGGCATGAATGAAGATCTCCCATCTGCATAGTCCAGCCCTTGAGCAGACAGATGCTCATCACACAGTGGGAACTGCGTGTCACTATGCCCCCACCTGACCCACTGTTGAGGAGAGGAGGAGAATCAAAAGGAAGCCATGTAGTCACAGTTTGGAGAAATACAAAGTTAACTCTGTATCCCTTAGAAAATGAGTAAATCGCCTGTAATTCCAGCACTTTGGGAGGCCGAGAAGGGTGGATCACGAGGTCAAGAGATCGAGACCATCCTGGTCAACATGGTGAAACCCCGTCTCTACTAATACAAAAAATTAGTTGGGCACGGTGGCGCGTGCCTGTAATCCCAGCTACTCAGGAGGCTGAGGCAGGAGAATTACCTGAACCCAGGAGGCGGAGGTTGCGGTGAGCAGAGATCGCGCCATTGCACTCCAGCCTGGGTAACAAGAGCAAAACTCCGTCCCAAAAAAAAAAAAAAAGAAAATGAGTAAATCAAGAAAACCAATATGTTGCCTCCCTTCCTCCACCCTTATAAAATACACTTCAGATCCAGGGAAAGAGAATATCATGCAGATATGCAGAATAAGAGCATGCACTGGCATTTCCTTGCCTAGAAAACCAGCATCCTCAATAGCATGCAAATAGGCATGGCTCTGTCAGCCTGGAGCAGAAAGCTGCAGAAAGACGAACTGAGATGAAAAGAGAGCAGGTGGTACAAACAGACTAGAGGATAGGACGCAAAGGCAATGTAACGAGACGGAAAATGATCTGCTGGAAATAAGCATTTCAAAAAAGATCCTTTTGAAAGAAGGGCCTTTGTGATGGTAAAGGGCATGTATACAACTGCAGGAAGTGAAATAACTGATGGAAAGTTTTTGAGAAGCGCTGGTGGAATGTATGAAATATGGACAAATAGGTATGATCTGTAAGAGGGTGAATGACACGTAAAGAAAATGAAATGTGAGGTAAGGACACAGGTGCCCGTGACAAGGTAACGCGGGCAACTAGGATAGTTGCCATGGTAAAGAGAAGAAATTCTTGAATTAGCGCTATTCAAAAAAACGTCCAGATGCAAGGTCTGAGCATGTGGATTGAAATGGTTTATTATCTTTTTTTAGACAGTGATCCATCCCTTCACCCCAAAAGCATCCAGAGAGAAAAAGAAATTACTAACAAGAGAACTCAATTCAGACTTATGCACTATGGTTTAAATAATACTTACAGTTTTTTTGGAAGGAAAGTTTATAGAAAACAAATTTCATTCACATCCGAAGCTGAAATGGTCACACACTCAAGAACATATATCTAAATTTTGTTTTTTGATACAAAGAAGTTAAGCTGATAGCCTAGAAATGAAGATCGCTGGGATGAGAGAATGAGGAAGGTGAGAGTAAAAACCTGATGGTGAATACTGAAAGGTAGAATTAACCTTAAAGCACTGTTACGTATTTGTCACTTTATTCCAAGGTTTAGTTTATATATTTAAAAAATCTGGGGGTAGAACATGAAGAAGCGAAATCATTCTAAATTCTAAATATTGTACCTATGAGGCAGCAGAGTCAAAAGACGCATTTCTCTCTCTGTTTGTCGTGTTGTGTTGTTTGTTTGAGACAAGGTACTGCTTTGTCACTCAGGCTGGACTGCAGCAGTACAAACATGGCTCGTTGCAGCCTCAACCTTCTAAGTTCAAGGGGCCCTCCCTCCTGAGCCTTGTGAGTAGCTGAGACTACAGGCATGCACCACCATGGCCAGCTAATTTTTAAATTATTTGTAGATATGAGGATCTCACTATGTTGCCCAGGCTAGTCTTGGACTCCTGGCCTTAAGCAATCCTCCTGCCTTGGTCACCTAAAATGCTGAGATTACAGGTGTGAGTCATCACACCTGGCACATTTTCTTTCTTGATTTGAATAAAGAATTACAGGTTGAACAATTAAACCAGAATGTAAATGTAATAAACCATTAGGGAAGATAAAGTGAAACCTGATAACAAATATGGCAGGGATTACAATAAATGTAAGTGGACTGGACTCTGTGAAAGAAGATGTACATTCTCTGGCTGTGTTAAAAATCAGTATCCACATATGGGCTTACATTACAGAGCAGTTTGATGAATAAAACACTTACAATTTAGCTTGTATATCAAGAAATAAAATGACAACATAGATGGCAACATTGTTTTCAAAGAAGTAAAATTCAAGGATGAAAATAAATAGGTTGACTGAGAAAATATTATGGGGACATAAGCATTCATAAATATTAATATACTGATTAATATTGCATCAAAATATATAAAGCAAAAATTACCCAAATAAAATGAGAAATTGAGAAATGATCTTTATAGGAGTCAGGAATGTAGTTGTTTGAGCCGTGATAAGCCCAGCAAACGTGTAACAAAAAGGGTCATAGAGAATTAAAGTCAGATTGAAGTAATTATTACCTTTTGTGCAGGAAACACACTTTTAAAAGTGTTTATAAAACATTTATGAAAATCATCAAATAGAATTTCTACGAAATTGTAAATGGGAAACACTTGTCAAACTCCCATCAAGCTACAGTAAAACAAGAAATGAATATGAACAATCTGTAAAAATAAACCAGATATTTTTAAATACTTGTATAAAATCATTGGACCAAAGGAGAAATGAAATTTCAGTTTTATGTTATTAGAATACTATATATCTTAAAATGGAATTAAACATGCATTGAGTACAAATTTACAGACAAAATAAATATCGAACAAGTTATATAACAAAATAAGTTTAAAATAAAAGTAATTATTGAGAAAGTGAGAAAAAGGAAATAATGAATAATAATAGAATTCATAAGATTTTCATAATCTAGTTCTGTGGTGAAGCTATTGGCAAATCTCATCAAGGAAAGATAAAAAATAACAACAACAAAAAAATCCAATACGAGAAATGATGATATTAACAGAGAATACTGAGAGAATAACTTCCATTATCTGTATCCTAGTAAATGATAAAAGCTTTTGGAAAGACAGTGATTTGAAACTGATTCTTGACTTCCATGTCCTATGGAGTTCTTGGAGAGAGGGGAGGTGTGGGGCTTCGTCCTTGACAGACAGGCAAGCCTGTGGGGCTCTGGGAGAACTTAAGGCTTATATATTGCTGTGTAGCAAAGCACCCGCACTTAGTGACTTAAAGCAAGGGTCATTTGATTTGGTTGTGATTCTGCAATCTGGGTCGGGTCAGTTGGACAGTTGTACTGATCTGACACTGGTCAAGCTGACAGATCATCTGGGCTGATCTCTGATGCCGCGACAGCCTCTTTCTCTCCACTAGTTTCACAGTCTTGCCCTTTGCAAGAGGTCTATCCATCATGGTACCTGAACCTCAGGGCTTCCCAAAGTGGAAAAGCGGAAGCTGCTGGGTCTTCTTGAAACTTAAGCCTAGAACTGGTACAGCATAACTTCCTCTGTATTTAATTGAGTAAAGCTTTTACAAGTTCATCTCAGACTTGAGCAGAGAGAACCACCTGAGGGTGTGAACACCTGAGGGCATGGTTCTTTGGGAGCCATGCATGTAATTGAAAACTACAGCTATTCTGGGGGCTGTGAGGGTTATTTATACCCCAGTGTGGCTTGACCAGCGGAAGTTATGAATCTCTCCAGGAAAGAGCTGCAGGTATGCAGGTGCAGGTCGAGCTTTCTGGTCTTGATGACCATGGAGAAAGAGAAAACTGAGGTTGGGTTGGATTGTGTGCAGCTCCTCTGGTTGGATGAAGACCGTGGTTTAGCATTTTGGAGCAGAAAAACATCTTTTCCATGTCCCCAGATGAAGGTAATGATTTGCCAGCTCACTCCCTGCACATCCTTGGGGAGCAAGAGTCATACACCTTCCCTTGCTGTTGAGGTCATCCTGCTCCAGAGGCCCTAAAAGCCTGATGGGTGTGGATGAGGAGGGAACACACCAGGACGAGCAGGCAAAGAAAAGTTTCAGCTCATCCGGAGCCCTGGAGAATGTGCAGAGTGAGGAAGCTCAAAGCGAGTAACGTGTAACCCTCAGCTCCCCCGAAATGCTGAGAGAACTACATGAGAACTCAACAAAAACCACAAATGACAAGCCCTTGGAGACGTAGCTAGAACACAAAATACTCTCAGGAACGATAAAGTGGACAGAAGAATGGGTTTTTCAGTTAAATGAAAATGTTTAACAGATGAAGTGAGAGATGGTCACAGCGGATAATTGATGTACAGATGTGGGAGATCAAGTAGAGGAGACATTCTACAATCCTGTGAACACATGCACACTCACGTGCACACACACATGCATGCACACGCACACTCACACGTGCACACCCTCACACACCCACGCACATACACTCACACATATGCACTCACCCTCACATGCACACTCACATATGCAAACCCAGACGCACACACACATGCACACACTCATGCACATGCACACTCACACACACACGTATGCACACATGCGAACACGATCACAAATGCACACACCTCACGCACACTCACACTCACACATATGCATGCACATACAAGCATGCACATGCACACTCATGCACACACACCCCTCACACGTACACACATACACGCACATACACAGACGCACATGCATACACACATGCACAAACACACACGCCACTCATGCACACACACACTCACAAAGACACGAAAGCCGCAAGGCAAAATACAAAGAGAGCTGAAGGACAAATCCTGTATACCCAATATGTCAATAACAGACCTTCCAAATGGTAAACAAAAAAAGAATCAGTGGAAGAAAAGTCACACTCGAAGATGGAGTGTAAGTGATGAGAGGCTGGACTGATTATCCAGGTGGCTCTCACGACGGAAGCAAGTGTGAGAAAAACAGTCTGTAACTTTGTTTTGGACATACTCATATTACAAAAGTGTGGCCCCCGAGAGGGTACGCTGCTGTCTCGCGGGATGCCAAGCCTTTTGCTCTGCCAGCATGTAGATATCGGGTGACACGTATTAGCTTCATACCTTGAAAGAAACCGAAATATTCTCCCCTACACACTGAGGATTGTTGAGCTGAAGAAGTATTGGAGACTTTGCCCTGCTTCTGCTTGCCTGGTAGGAGGACAGCAATTTACAAAGACAAAGGTATTCCGCCCTCCTCTCTGTCTTTCCCACGTAAAGGCAGGCCCCTTTCCAATACTTGCTTGTAAGCTCAGAGATAGCCACGCTAGAGGATCTAGGAGCCGACTTCGCTCTTCCCACAATTCCTTCCCCCCATGTCTCGCCTTCTTTAAGCCTGAAGATGCTCTTTTCTTTGTCTTGCCACTAAATTGGGTTTCCGGCTTTTTGTTGAAATACTTTTTAGCAAAGCTCCTAAGCCACTGCTTTGAGAGAGAACTAGTTTTGGACTGAAGCCTCTCCCAGGTGACAGGTACGGGCAGCATTCATAAACTCCTGCTGGTTTTTCTCTTGTTAATCTGACTTTTGTTTTCAAGCGAGTCTCAACTAAGAAACTATAAGGGAAAGAAAAGAAATTGCGTTTCCTCCCCGTTAGCACTGAAGGAACCCGGGGAACTTCGCCCAAAAATACGGCTCCCTAGTATGGTGAGTATTTTGAATTAAAAGTCCTTAGAGATCAACAGAGGCCAAGAGAGTTTTCCCTTATCTGCGTAAAGATCGACCCACCCGGGAGAGCAGCAGCTTTCCTTCTCCTCCCTGTTATCTCCTCATCCACTGCAGGAAGGAAGCCGGGGAATGGCCTGCCTGAACAGGCCCTTGCGCCCTCTAAGTATGCCGTCTGTCTCCTTGGCAACCAGGCCCCATCCTGAGGCGGTGTAGGGTCAATCACCGCATTTGCACAGAAACAGAAGCTTGTCACTTTGGAGACTCCAAGCGTTTTAGGAGCTGTGTGCCAGGGAGCAGGACAAAGACCAAATATATATTTCTTATCATGAATCACAATGTCGTATTACCGTCTAGTCCTCCCTCCCTCCCCCCGCCCATAGATAAGCTTGTCAGTCATCCTTTGGGTGGCTTCCAGGAACATCTAACCCCACAGAGATGTTCTAACACATTGACACATAAGAAAGGGAGAAGATATTCATTAGCTGCACCTACTTAGGGCTCAGGCAGACCTGGTTATAGCGCAGTCAGTTTTGTTGACAAAAGCCTCCTGTGGCCCTGATGTTGCCTTAAAAATATTCTCCCCTGGGCCGGGTGCAGTGGCTTACGGCTGTAATCCCAGCACTTTGGGAGGCCGAGGCGGGTGGATCACGAGGTCAAGAGATCGAGACCATCCTGGTCAACATGGTGAAACCCCGTCTCTACTAAAAATATAAAAATTAGCTGGGCATCGTGGCGAGTGCCTGTAATCCAGCTACTCGGGAGGCTGAGGCAGGAGAATTGCCTGAACCCAGGAGGCGGAGGTTGCAGTGAGCTGAGATCATGCCACTGCACTCCAGCCTGGGTGACAGAGCAAGACTCTGTCTCAAAAAAAAAAAAAAAAAAAAGGGAAAGGAAAAGAAAACAGGGTGTGATGGTTAATACTGAGTGTTAACGTAATTGGATTGAAGGATGTAAAGCATTGATCCTGGGTGTGTCTATGAGGGGGTTGCTAAAGGAGATTAACATTTGAGTCAGTGGGCTGGGGAAGACAGACCAACCCTTAATCTGGGTGGGAGGCAGAGGCTGCGGTGAGCCGAGATCATGCCATTGCACTCCAGCCTGGGTAACAAGAGCGAAACTCCGTCTCAAAAAAAAAAATTCTCTGATGCTAGGGGAGGGACAGTGGGGTGTGGGGAGGGTGGAGAGGGATAACGTGGGGAGAAATGCCAGGTATAGGTGATGAGGGGGTGGAAGCAGCAAACCACCTTGGCACGTGTGTACCTATGCAACAATCCTGCATGATCTGCACATGTACCCTAGAACCTACAGTACAATAAAAAGAAATACTCTACCCTGGAAGTAGGCTCCTTTACTAGCCTAGAAGACCAAAGCAAAATGAAGTTACGTATGCTAAAGTTCCATATCACTAAACCAGAACTAAGTTATTTCACCTGAGAAATCAGGAGAGGGAGAGAGAGAGAGAGAGAGAGGGAGAGAGAGAGAGAGAGAGAGACAGAGAAATGTAACCAACGCACAATAAGGAAGTCCCTCCTGCTTTAACTCTCACAAAAAAGTAACCTGATGCTCTTAACTGATCAGTTTTTTTAAAAATTGTTTTGTTTGCTTGTTTTCACCTTAGAAAACCCACTGTTCTGCTACTGGTAGGCAGAAAACCTACTGTTCTGCTACCCTGATTCATGAATCATAAATAAAGGCCAACTAATATCTTTAAATTTGCTGTAATTTTGCCTTTTGACACAACTGTGATTATTTATTCTTCTCATAAATTTGAAGATTGCAGGGCTTGGTGGAGAGAGCTTGCCTTGCTCTCCGGGGCACCCTTTGGGGCAGCCCCCAGGAGGGTAGAGGGCCCGCTTTGGAGATGGCTTACTCCCGGGCTGAAGTGCAGTTCCAGTCGTTGGCTGGGAGGGCAGCAAGGATGGTGGGCTGGGGTTTCGGTTTCTCTCCAGATGGCGGCTTCTCTCCACATGGCAGCTTCTCCAGGGGCTGCCTGGGCTTTCTCATAGCACACTCGCTCCTTCTAGGAGTATCATCTCAAGAGAATGAAAAGGAAGAACCGAG
Source organism: Aotus nancymaae (assembly GCF_030222135.1). Lineage (NCBI taxonomy): Eukaryota > Metazoa > Chordata > Mammalia > Primates > Aotidae > Aotus > Aotus nancymaae. The sequence goes on along the minus strand of NW_026988412.1, from coordinate 2,030,647 downwards.
AATTTCCATGATGTGGTCTCGGAAGTCACAGGGCTTCACTTTGCTGTACTCTATGCTGAGGGAGTCAAAGAGGTATACTCTGATTCAGAGGAGAGGACACAGCCCTGATCTCCTGGTGTCACAGATGACAAGTCACTGTGCAAGGAGAATGTGGGGGATGGGAGACATTGATGACGCCATCTTTTGAAAATCCAATCTGGCAAAACTCTCCTGGGAATTGATGACGGAGCCTGGGAGCTGGAGGACAGGCCGCCTAGAAGGACCTGGGGTGTTCACCTTGATGAGAGCAGTCGCTGAGGAGGTGGGTGCATTCCTTCCTGCTCCTGGTTGGAACTCAGGATTGCGCTGAGTGCACCTCATGCAGCATGGCACTTGGTGTGCTGGAAGGGTTGGGTCTTCCTTGGCGAGAGGGAATAGTGAGAGAGGAGATATGATCTGTGTCCCTTCCACTTAGTCAAGCATTAAACTACAGCCCTTAGGTTCCTTCCATCCCCAGCAGGAAGATTGTATATCTTGCTCTGTTGTGATTAAACGTTTCTCCTTGATGAAGGCAGGGAGGCCCCAGGGAGCTGCTGATCCCCCAGGCTCAGCTGTGTCTGCACCAGCGCCTCCAGCATCTGCTCATAGACCCACACGCGGCCCAGCATTTTGTTACCTATATTGATCACTGATGAGGAATTGGACGGAGTCTGAAATTTGGTTTCTGGTGAAGAAACTAGGCACAGGAGCCGAAAGCCACACGTTCAGGTGTTTTCCTGGCTTCTTGTCCCTCAGCAGAGACAGATTCTTTGATTAATGCCAAGCTAGTGTCTTTGCAGCTCCTAAGTGATCGATATGCTACTGCTCTCATCCAGACCTCTCAGCTACTCCAGTGAGTTAAGGCGATATTTAAAATGCTCATGCAACTTCTTTGCGTTTTTTCCGGTGTCATCTAACTTGTGTTAAGCAATTAGCAGCTTCGCCAGTCGGCCTGGGGTGTGCTGGCTGTGGGGATGAGATCTCTTCATGCATGCTTTTGCCAGTGGCTTAAGTGCCTATTTCTGATTGGCAGTGGTAAGGGTGAGCTTGCAATAGCAGCTGCCAGTGCAGCTCCAGCCTGGAGAACGGGGACAGCCCCTGCCCTGATTTTTCCTACCATGGGTCTCTCTTCAGGTTATTTATTTATTTGTGTATGTATATCACCCAACCCCAGGCTCACAGGAGTAACAGAGGAACTGAAGCATGAAGCACAGATGATGCCTCCAGTTGCTAACGAGCCAGACCAGGTTTGCTGCAAAACAACCACGCTGCAGTGGTTTGCAGAGCAGCTTCCCCGCCTCCTAAAGCACAGCAACAAATTACTATCGGGAGTTTTTTGTTTTTAACTAAAATTGAGAAGTGCTCCGGAGCACTGGCAATGTCTCTGCTGACAGGCAAGGGGGCGCACGTCACAAGAGCTAAGAATCGCTCTGCCTGAGGCTTAGTGCCTTCCATGATGATATCTGAAGCTGAAAAATATCCCCTGTGTCCGGACATACTGTGAATTACAGCAAACCCAGCCAAAAATAGATCAGAGAGACTTTCGGAGAGTCACTCACTTATCTGTCAGTTTCGGAGAACTTAACTTTGATTGGCATTATGGCCAAAACAGATCTGATTTCTGTCCTCAGGTGGCATTAAACAATCCTAGGAAAATACATCGCGTGCTATAATATGTGCTATGAATAATAATGTTAACAATCACAAATCATGATTAACATTTTTGAGCAGTTACTGTGAGTCAGACATTATTCTAAGCAACTGACATTTATCAACTCATTTAACCCTCATAACAATGTTTACATTATCATCTCCACTTTACTGATGAGGAAATTTAGCATAAATGGTATGAAAACACCTTGTCAAAGTCATTAGCCAGTATGCTGTGCAGTCCAGACCCAGACGTGCAGCCAGACTCCGGCACTCAGTTCATAACAGGGGAGTGTAAATTTATCTCTTCTCTGGTTTCCTCTGGACTCTCATCTGGTCAGACTTGAGTCTCTACAGCCGCACAGAGGCTGCTTTTGTCAGGTCACATAGCCTTCATGATCGAAGGCCCGGGGTCTGTTCTCAGTCTTAGCCTCCCTGAACTCATCTGAGGCTTACACGACTGATTGCTAGAAGCACCATGGCTGCGCAGCTGCAGGCGCACCAAATCCTGCTGCTTTTCCTTCTACCTCTCTGTTCCTCTGCTCTGTTCCACTAGTTCCTTCTTGTCTCCCAGGTTCCAAACCTTGCTGCCCTGGGCTCAATCCTTGGACCTCTTTGCCGTTCTGTATGCGCTCACTTCCTTGATGGCCTTGCCCAATCTAATGGCTTCAAATAAATCTATATGGTGATGATTCCAGTTTGTCTTGAGCTTTGACCTGTCCCTCAGCCCTGGAGGACCAGCACATCCAACCACAAACTCAGCATTTTCATATGGATGTCTAGTAGGACATTTCTTGGGTGACCTGCGCAAGACAGAGGTCCTGCCCACCCTCCCTCGCACTGCCTAGCTGACCTCATTCCCTGGCCTTCCTCATCCTGCCAATGGCAATGCTCTCCTTTCAGCCGTTCAGGCTGAGACATTTGGTGTCATCCTTGATTGCCTTCACATCCCATCCTTCAGCAAACCCAGAGGGCTTTGCTTATAAAAGATGCCCAGAATCTACCTGTGCCCAGCATGGCCTGCCAGCACCCCGGTCCCGCCCTGCTGCCTCCAGACGGGCTTGATGGCGGGGCCAGTTTTCCTTTTCCTGGTGTCCCTGCTGCAGCCACACAGGGGCCCTGGTACTACACAGGGATGCGGACCCCCGCGTGGTTTAGAGCCTGACTTCCAAGTTCAACTTTTGCTTCGACTTCTGAGCAACTGTGCTTCTGTGGGGATGTCACTTAGACTCTTGTGGACTGAAAATGGGCCTGGTATTAGTTTCTGCCCCCGCGAGGTGTTGATGTAGGCAGAGTTCAAACTTAGGTCTGGCACCTGTCGAGGACTCCACAACGCTGCCATTATTACCAACACAGAAGGCAAAGCAGGGGACCCAGGGCCCAAATCCTCCAGCAGCCTCCAGGTCGGAGTAAAACAAAAACCACAACAGTGGCCTCCAGGGCTTCACCCTCCACCTCCGCCCACTCCTCTTGTCTCCAGTCACCTCCTGCAGTCACTCTGATGTGCGCCGGGGGCCTCTGCATGTGCTGTTTCCTCTGTCTGAAAGTCTCTTGCCCTGTGAGGCCATCTCTGGTTCCCTATTCCACACGGAAGTGCTGCCCCTAGGCCATCCCCTCTGCACCCTGATTTCTGTTCTTCCACAGCCATTGCCACCATCTGACATCACACTGTCGGGTGCCAGTCTCCCTGCTAGAATGTAAGCTTGGTGAAGGCGGTGGGTGGGAGGGAGCACTTTATTCTTGTCTGTATCCCAGCATCTAGAGCCCTGTTGCAACTGCCTCCACAGTAGGCAGTTTATAACAGATGTTAATTGAATGATTAAATGAAATATAAAAAACAGCTGGCACTTACTGGGTGCTAACAATCTTGCATACTGTATCCCATTCAATCCCATCGTAACTCTGTGCCATAGGCCTTATTTTTAGATCCTTCACTGCTGACGAGGAGGGTGAAGCAGGGCATGGCTGGTGTGCCCAAGGCCAATGGTGTGTGATTGTGAAGATAAGACGCACCTCGGAAAGCCTAATTCTAGAGCTGCAACCATTCTGAATCTCAGTGAATTCTCAACCTGTCTGCTGTGTAAATTTGCTTCGTCTCAGTGATCTCTATATTCTAAGCGGAGTTAGAGCCTTGAAGTGTGGCTTGTGTCACTGAGGAGGTGACTTTTTAATTGGATTCATTTTTATTAATGTAAATTTACATAGTCACATGTGGCTGGTGGCTATCTCACTGTACAGCACAGGTCAGCATTACCACTTACCAGCAAAGCCCTCTCTTCTTCATTGTCTTACACCAACATTTATTTTTAAAAATAGATGTCTGCTGCAGACAGAATATTTGTGTTCCCTCAAAATTTGTGTTTGAAAGCCTCACTCCCCCGCCATAAGCTGACAGTATTAGGAGGCAGGGCCTTTGGATTCTGACTCTGTCATGAGAGTGGAGCCCTTGTGAATGGGATTAGTGCCCTAACAGAAGAAGCCCCAGGGAGCTCCTTCACCCCTTTGCCATGTGAGGAAGCAGTAAGAAGGCGCCATCTCTGGAGCAGACAGCAGCCCTCACCAGACACTGAATGTGCCGGCGCCTGGATCTTGGACTTCCCAGCCTTCAGAACTGTAGACAACAGGTCTCTATTGTTTCTAAATTAACAAGTCAAAGATATTTTGCTTCAGAAATCTAAATAGGCTAAGACAATGTCCTCACAGCCAGGTGAAGCGAGCCCTTCCTTTGACTAAGAGAAATGCATTAGCCACTGTGGCAATGTCATTGAAGGTCATCTGCTCATTGTGGCACACAATTTTTGCCTGTCATTTTGCCCAAAATCTTATTTGCTTTCAAATTGCAACAGTCTAGCAGAATCCCAGGGATCCAGTGACTCTGATTCACTGATTGTGTGTAATGGTAAATATTCTGCAGCAGTTAGAAAAGTGTGGTAATAGATATCAACAGAGGTGTGAGGTACTGCCTGTCGCATCACTGATTTTTACAGCAGGGGTTTTTCAGAGTAGGACTGGCAGGAATGGGTATGCTCCCTCCCCCAAGGACCTGACACCTTTGATTCAAACATAGATCATTCTATTCTCTCACAGACAGGCAAGTGAGACAACTCTGGGATTGACCAAAGGGCATCCTTTCCATTTCAATTCCGAGATGTTGGTTCTGATGGTCCTTTGGGGGCCACCTTTATTTGCCATGGTATGTTGATTGTCTGAGGAAGTAACTCAACAGGAAATACAATTATTGCAGAACTGTGGTGCTGTACTGCAAATTTCAAAACGGCATTGCTGAGATTCCTGGTTCTTAGGGCCCACGTTTGTTGAGGTTCACAGCAGCGTAGGATTGGCAGAGCAGTGCACACCTGCATGGGTCCCTTGGCCTAGGAATGGGAGTGCTGCAATTGGCTGGGACTGCTGACAGTTAACTTCTTTAACGGAGTGCTGCAATTGGCTGGGACTGCTGACAGTTAACTTTAACGGAGTGCTGCAATTGGCTGGGACTGCTGACAGTTAACTTTAACGGAGTGCTGCAATTGGCTGGGACTGCTGACAGTTAACTTTAACCCAGGGACCTCTTGAAGCAGTTGCTGGTTTGGCTCCAATGACTGTCATGTGTCTTATACTTTAAAGGGTGAGCAAGAAACCACAAAAGCAAAACCGATTTCAGACTCAGCTTTCTTCTCCCAAGGATCCCCATGTAGCCCAATGCTTGGGGAAGAGGGCTGGATCGATGGTGGCCTGCAAGGTGGATAGACAGCTGCTATTTCTAAGTCATTCAGACCAAGCCTTTGCAGGACACTCATGGCCTCATTCACTCGGTACGCACCTACCAGCCACCTTCTCCTGCATGCGTCTCTGTCACCACTGTGCTTTATCAGTGGAGGCGAGACGCAGTGCTACCCAGGGCTAGGCTGGTGGTGAGCACGCCTCATGAGCATGCTCTGTGACTGGGAGCATTTGAATGCTGCATGCCAGCTGACTTTTCGTCACCCACGCTGACCCTCTCAATACCGTATGCTGAGCTCCTCTAACTCCTATACCATATAATTGATGGAGTGGAACAAACTTCACAGCAAGTGAAATGCTGACTTTATTCAAGCTCTAAGAGACTGGGAAGATGCTCAGCCCAGCCAGCCCAGATGAGCCCACCTCTGTTGCCCCTTGATTCGGACAGGCTGCTTGTACATCTGTGTCACCAGGAAGCTCACTGCATCGTGACTCAGGTGAGGAGAGCTGCCCTGGGAACAAACTGCCTCTGCAGCCATCATCAGGATGGGCATAGCTCTGTGATGCACCAGGCTGAAAGGAGGTGCCCCCAATGGGTACAGAAGTCTGAGAAAGCTGGGAATCTTTCTCGGGGGAAAGGTCGACTTTATATGCAAACCAATTTATATATGTCTGCCTTTGCTGGAGGATGACCTGGAAAATGATGTGCTCGTACTATCTGTGCACTGAGAGGCATGGAGGGACACCCGCATGAGCGTGGAACAGGCAGTGCTTTTGCGTGCTGAGCAGGTAGGGTGATTTTTCGCTGGCATTTTGATTGGTGGGATCAAGAAGGCAGGGGAAAAGTCACAGAGATAGGGATGGGGAGAACCCACACAGACTGGAGTTTTTGGGGAATGGAGTGAGGTGGAGAACATGGCAGCATGTGGACCCTAACAGCATCGCTGCAGCCTGTGGACACCAGTCACAGAGCTCGGGCCCGACTCAGAACCCATCAAAGCAATTGAGAATTTGGGGAAAGAGACCTCATCAGGGCGGGCTTCTAAGAAGATTCCCTCTGCTAGTTGAGCAGGAAGCGGAAGGGAGGAAGGAAGCCAGCGTCTGCCCCTCCCCCTCGCAGAGGAACCGTGTTTGTAACAGCAGGTTCATGGGGGTGGATATGGTCTCCAGCAAGGTGGCAGGTCCAGCTCTGCCAGGTCACAAGTTTTGGAGATGGTGACTACACCTGCTTTGAACTCCTATAACCCGGTAATGAATGCCTCAGGGTATAGGAATGGTGTGGTGGACACAGGGCAACCTGCCAGCCTCCTGGCCTAGCCCATGGCTGTTCTCTATGGCCCTGTCTCTGGTGGGCTTTGCAGACCCTTCCGCTGGCAGGGCAATCTTGCTGCCTGCTCCTCATCCCCCCATGCCCAGCCTTCCCTACTCAGCCAATGATTTGATTTCCTCTGGGTATGGGTGAATTCACCTCCTCTCTTCTTCATAACACATCTGTCCCTCTATCCCACTCGGTCCTGCACCTTAACTTTTTGTGATTGTCCTTCAGTGTGACCCCCTCTGAATGGACTCCCTCCTTTCTCTTTAAAGACACTCGAAGACATAAACTGTCCTCCAAGCAAGCCTATTACTTAACCCCACTGCCTTCCTGGTTCTCATCCTGTGACGTCAAGGGAAGACTGAAGGTGCCCGGGAGGGGAGGATCTCAGGAAAGGAGCCTCCTAGCTCCTGCCTGTGCCCCAGAAAAGGAGGGGGCAACACACACCATTGGCTCCAGAACAAGATCGCTTTGTTCTGTTCATTGTTATTGTCCTGTGTTTGTTCATTATTCCCCATATTTCCTAGGATATGTTTTCTAAGCCAATGCATTCATTCAAACTACTGCATTTTCTTGAATCTTGATAAGAAAATTATGTAGGAAGTAGATTTGAGGCTTTGCATAGCTGTGTCTACTGTGACCCAAAGGACTCTCACCTGGAACCTTTTGTTTCCTGTGTTAAGTCACACATTTTTGCACCCTCTCCTACCACGTTATTTGAGAGCTGCAGCTGAGCAACGTTTTAGCACAGCATCAATTTCCCTGGCATCAGGTCTTGATTTGTCCAGAAAATGAAAACTTAAGCTCTCTCAAGGACACACCTGAAGTTTTATTCCTTTAGAACTAATAGCTTGGTTTCTGTAGATGATGATTTGATCCTGTTGAATTTCTGATCCTTTCACGTAAGCCCTGGACCAAGCCACAAAGATGGCAAGATTGGTTTTCGGAGTTTTTGAATGGCTGTTCTTCTTGCCTTCTGCCACAATCCCTCTATCAGGGCCTGCCCGCTGCCCGGATGAACCACACACATCGGCTGGATGAAATGAAATGCCCTTCTTGTCCTATGTAATTGATGGCGTGGAACAAACTTGTTCTTGTCCTGTATGTCTATATCTAAAAGTATACATTTTGGAAAGAGGTCTTATTCATCTAATTACTTTTTATTTTAAGGTAAGAATTTTAATTTCTCCTTCATTTGGTGATTTTTTTTCATATTAGTGGTCCTTTGGGTTTGCAAGGAAATCCATCAAGGTTGCAAAATAACATTTTATAACTTTTTGTTTGTTTGTTTCTTTGAGATGGAGTCTCGCTCTGTCACCAGGCTGGAATGCAGTGGCATGATCTCAGCTTACTGCAACCTCCACCTCCCTGGTTCAAGGAATTCTCCTGCCTCAGCCTCCTGAGTAGCTGGGATTACAGATGTGCACCACCACACCCGGATAATTTTTGTATTTTTAGTAGAGGTTGGGTTTCACCACGTTGGCCAGGATGGTCTTGATCTCTTGACCTCACGATCTGCCCTCCTCAGCCTCCCAAAGTGCTAGGGTTACAGGTGCAAGCCACTGTGCCCAGCCAATTCTTATTTGTAATCTAAAAATAGCAAAGGAACCAAGGATTAGCACTGTTTTAAACATGGGTGGACACTTATAGCTAATTTGGCTTAAATGATGGCAGGTTATCTGTCAGCTGAGGATTCAAGGCATCTGAGGGAAAAGTGGGCTACAGGGAGCAGCTTGGAAGCTGCAATGCCACAGTGTGATGTACATGAGAATGTGATGTGCATGTGTGTGCAGGATGTGTGTGTTAGATGATATATGTGTGTCTGTGTGTGATCTGGTGTGCGTGTATGTGTGTGTGCAGGTGTCTTTGTTGGGAGCAGTTTAGTGGGAATCCCTGACTCCTGATAGCTGATCAAGAGCCCCATCCCCACCGTCTCCCAGGACATGTCTGAACCCTGCCTGCTTTCAGCAAGAATCCTACCAGGTCAGATTAGCCAGATTCCCCCATCCACAGGCCTGATGCTTCCTCTTAGTGACCTAGCATCCACTGATCCCACCCTGCTCTTTATGAAAATCCCCATTGTCCATGCTGTATTCAGGACTGAGCCACGTTCTACTTTGAGGCCTCTTTTCCGCTATCGCAAGAGTCCTGAATCAAATCTATTTTTATGGCTTTAATTGCGGTCCAGTTCTAATTTTCTTTAGTGGAGGGAAACAGCCAGGGGGTCACCATAGTCAGCTTGCCCCTGATCTTCATAAAGGTATGAAGGCACTTTCAGGCCAAACTTCTAGTGAACCTGGGCAGTTTGGGACGGGGCGGTGAGCTGCCAGTGGCCCGAGGATCAGAGTGGGGAAGGGACTAGGCTCTTCCTCGATCTCAGGCTTAACGACTGGGGGCGTTTCAGCTTTACTCACTGCTCTTTCATGACATGATCCAAACCCTTTGTGGGATTCTTCTGGAAGCAAAGGGAAGCATGGTGTTGATTTCTCGCTGTGTGAGCAGTGTGTTCCCTTCTGTGTGATGTGAGTACTCTGCTCACATCTTACGTTTCACTTTACACATGTGTGTCAGGGTTAGGGAGGCCAGCTCATGCTCGTTTTATCCTTGACTTTATTTTTTTGGCATCTTGACCAGAGCATCTCTACCTACGTGCATGCACCCTCACTGACATCTCCTGGGTTCTCTGTCTCAGTCTCTTGTGGATTTTCTCCTCCCCTATTTCTGACCATGAAAGGCAGGCTCCCACTGCCCTGCCCACCGGTGCCACTGCTCCCTGTAGTTCTCTGGCCAGAGTCAGGACCCACAACACCAGACCTTGTCTCCCGTTCCCGTCTCCAGCCCAGACTCAGACACAGACCCGCCCTGTGCAGCCTGGGACACCCCTGCAGCGGCTTCCCGGCTCCTCACTCTCTCGCTATTGGAAACCAAACCCATTGCTTCCCCTCATACTCCTCGTGCTAACCTAACCTGTCCTGATTTCCTTTCTCTACTTCTCCTGCCCTTCTGACATATACCCAATACCCAAATTTACATGAATCATGTATGAAAAAGTAGGCTACCGATTTATATTTTCTTTTTTGTTGCTTTAATGAAGTGCCTTCCTTTCCATTCTCATTTTTGTGTATGGTTGCCTATTACGGCAAATTCCTCAAAGAAAAATGTTAAATGATGCTTTGTATTATGAGGTAGATATCTTAAAGACCTTCTTTAAAAAAATAACTGATCAGGTATAATTTATTTCTAAGTGGACTAACTTTCATTAATATACATTAAAACTCACTAGCTACTCTGCCTACTTATAGGAACTTCTAGTAAACTCTTGTTTAAGAAGAAACATCCTTGGCATGTCACGGGTCTTTGCAGAGATTGACATAGTAAATAAGTTATATAATAGTTCTTAACTCTGCTCTAGCAGCAGCTGGCCCCCCTGTCCTCATGCCCACTCCCAGTACAAGAGTATTCTGTACTCTTACTTAAGCATCGTTGTCTCCTTGTGAGGTTCACCAGGACCCGCAGCAGGATGAGTTAACTAAGGTGATATTGAGTCCTGGTTCCTAAGGATGGGCCTTACAGGCTGGGTCAGAGAACAGCACAGGGGACGTGTAGGTTGGAGAGGTGAGTTGTCCATTGCAGTCCACCTGCCACCTTCTCCAGAAGACACAGCAGGGCTGCTCTGTGCTGTGAGTATTATCGCTTTCTGAAATTGTGCAGGGATGTATGCACCGCTTCTTTTAGTTTGCAATAGTTTCAGACTGTAAGCAGTTTAAACTAGATAAACTGTATTTCCTTCCAGCTAAAATATTCTCTCATCCTATCTTCATAAAACTCATGCATGCAGAGAATCCAAAAATAAATCAAGTAATGAATGTCACCTTCATTTCCCATTGCCTTGCAGCCCAATCAAACAAAAATTCCTTAAACAGAGTCCTATTAAAGTCACTGCTTAGTAACTGCTGGGAATATTAAATAAGCAATTTAGTCTCACTTGAGGGACAGATCCCACCTTGTGGGGTTCGATCCTGTGCCCTTCCAATCTGAACCACCTTCCTTGATGAGCTCTGCTGTTAGCTTAGAAGGAAAACTCCATCCATGACTGTTCTATGCTCCCAGTAGATTGGAGCCATGGAGGTGAGGTGTACTGGAAGCTGGAGAACCTTCTATGCTTGATATGTTTTACGTTTCGCAAACTCCTCTAAATACACAAGAATGCTAGCTGCTGAGACAGGCAGGACGGCAAAAACTTGGTATTTACCAAAGACCCTGTAGTGCTTTCCTGTACACTCCAAAATCCTGGCACCTCCTGGCTGTCATCCTCACTGCTTCTCCCACAGATCCCGGTCAGCCATTAACACCGGCCTCACTCATTCAAGCACTCAGTACGACAATGACGGTGGGAAGGGAAATCTGCCGTCCCTCTGACTGTCCAGTAGGAGATCGCAGAATGTCCGCTCAAGGTGCAGCGCACACGTTTCCTGTGTGTTATTGCTTTTTAATCCAGATCATCTTGGAAGAGAAAGAGCTTTCATTTATATTCTAAACTCACGCAAAGGGTTGTAGAGCTTGCTGATTCAGGAATCTGACTTATTTTACAGAAATTAACATAACCACTAAAATCAAACCCATTCCCTTCCCTAGTGTGGCTACTAAAGTGGCCCAATTATGATAGAGTGCAAGAGTGTGAGTCTCATTTTCTGCTCATCTATTTCATTTTGACGCCTTTATTAAATGCAGGAGGCACCGCTGCTCTGATGGATCTCCTCCCTTCACTCCTCTGGACCAGCCCTACCTTGTCATCAGCAACTGACTTTTTTTTTTTTCAAACAATATGTCTTCTGATTTAAACAATGCCTTTTTTTAATGTGTCAAAATATACATAACATGAAATTTACCATCTTAACACTTTTTAAGGACACAGTTCAGTGACATTAAGTACATTTACACTGTTGCACAATCATCACCAGCCTCATCTCCAGAACACTTTTCATCCTGCAAAACTGCAACGTTGTACCCATGAAACAATCACTCCCCATTCTCCCTGCTCCCAGCCCCTGGCAGCCACCATTCTACTTTTTCTCTGTGAATTTGATGACTCTAGCCACTTATATAAGTGGAATCATTGTGACCGTCTTATTTCATTTAGCATAATGTCCTCAAAGTTCATCCATGTTGCGACATGTGTCAGAGTTCCTTCCTTTTCAAGGCTGAACAATAGTCCATTGTATGGAAATGCCACATTTTGGATACTGTCGTATTTCTCTACCTGTGTTTCCTGGAAACAGCTTCCCACTTAGCATCTGTACCCAAGCTCTTCGCTCAGGATGTACTTTAGAGGGAACACAAATCAAGGAGGGTTTACATGTTTCTTTAATCCTTTGAGGTGTTTTAAACCCTGGCTTGTCAGTGGAATAAAAAACAAGGTAAAGAAATGCTGAACCTGAAAAAACATTCTTCTGAAGGAACAGAAAAGAATATCAGGGATACTTAGAGAAAACTCAGGGCAACAGGGTTGATATAAGGGTGTGCAACGCATGGTAAGTGCAGGGGGAGATTCCGCAGACTCAGCCAGAGGAAAGCACTGGTGAATCAGGGCAAATGGGTCAGGGTCCATGGCCGGCGACTTCTTGGTATGAGGGACCCGGATGAGGCTCATTCCCAGCGCAAGGCCCCAGAGAGCTGGACAACAGCTTCAGGCTCTGCAGTGACCAAGAACCGAGGGGAAGGCAATGATTTTCAAGGATTCAGGTAAATGGGACAGGTGAGCAGCCTACTCCAAAAGGTGGGCATGGGAGCAGAATTTCTCATGTTCTCCCCTGGCTGGCTCTTTGGTGGTTGAGGACTTGGTCCTGGCTCGTGACAGCTGTGGCCAGTTGGCGAAGGACTAAAGCAGCGAAAACAATCTGAACTTTTTAAAGTTTCCCCCAGGTGTTATACTTGCTTCAGCGTTGAGTCTACAAGCATCAGAACTTTGGGTGTGTGATGCTGTGTTCTCTTTTCCCTTCTCTGAGACTGTCTGTGCAGTCCGCAGTCCTAATGACTGTCTTCCCGTCCCTTGACAAAGCGGCTGAGCTGCATCAGGAAGAAAGGTTGCTAGTGGTTGGACAGCTCATCCCCACACAGATCACAGCTCAGGGCTTTTCCGTCGAGCGCTGCTGATTCATTCTGGGTTGCCCCTGAGTTCAACTACGAGGAGCTCTATGTAGCACGGCTCTCTCTTGTAAGCCTGCTCTTTCCGAGGTGGAAAGTGAAGATGTCTTCAATAAAGAAACTGATGAATAGCGAGCCCTTCATGACCTCCTTTACAAAAGTTTAGCATGTGCTAGCACAGGGGCAAGTGCTCCGTAAGCTAGCAAGTTTAGTAGAGGTGAGGAGGTTCTACTAAAGGACTGGAGAGGCCAGGTGGACGCAGAATGAAAGGGGCTCCTGGGGGTTTATGTGACAACAGGGCCCATCCCCTGGAGGTGGTGCAGATCCGACAAGCCTGCATCCTTTAGCCCGGCCGTTCTTCCACTGTGACTTGGAATGGGGGCTGAGTAGCTAAAGAACAAAGCCTTGTGGCAGCTGCTCTCACAGCCACACCCACACTCCCTGGACACTGAGTGCTCCCAAAGCCTCACGTGGAGTCCTAGGGTGCATGCCGGTGACTCTCCATGGCTTGCTCTCCTGGCTCACAGGAAGTGCCAGTGCCTGATTCCCCAGGAACAGCCTCCAGCCACAGAGGGTGGGGTGCTGGGTGGAAAACAAAATTGCCCTCTTCCTCATCTTTTCAGGCAAGTCTGAGACAAGTTTCACACCAACAAGTCCCCAGATTGCACATGAGGTGCCCACAGCAGAGACCTGCTTATTAACTGGCTCCCCTCCTTCTCTGTCTCACTTTTCACAAGTCATCTGTGTCTTCCTGGAAACAGATATTGGGAAGCAGTTAGAAGCACAAGTAATTTCTTGAGGTGGATAATACCTGTAAAACAAAACTGGATGCAGGCCGGGCGAGGTGGCTCACGTCTGTAATCCCAGCACTTTGGGAGGCCGAGGTGGGTGGCTCACAAGGTCAGGAGTTCAAGACCAGCCTGGCCAATATGGTGAAACCCCATCTCTACTAAAAATACGAAAATTAGCTGGGCATGGTGGCGCATGCCTATAGTCCCAGCTACTCGGGAGGCTGAGGCAGGAGAATTGCTTGAACCCAGGAGGCAGAGGTTGCAGTGAGCTGAGATCATGCCACTGCACTCCAGCCTGGGTGACAGAGCAAGACTCTGTCTCAAAAAAAAAAAAAAAAAAAAAGGGAAAGGAAAAGAAAACAGGGTGTGATGGTTAATACCGAGTGTTAACATAATTGGATTGAAGGATGTAAAGCATTGATCCTGGGTGTGTCTATGAGGGGGTTGCTAAAGGAGATTAACATTTGAGTCAGTGGGCTGGGGAAGACAGACCAACCCTTAATCTGGGCGGGTACCATCTAATCAGCTGCCAGGGAGGCTAGAACATAAAGCAGGCAGAAAAACATGAAAAGACTAGACTGGCCTAGCCTCCCAGCCTGCATCTTTCTCCCATGCTGAATGTTTCCTAATCTCAAACATCAGACTCCAAGTTCTTCAGTTTTGGGACTCTAACTGGCTCTCCTTGTTCCTCAGCTTACAGATGGTTTATTACGGGACCTTGTGATTGTGCGAGTTAATGTTTAATATACTCCCCTTTTTATATATAGTTCTGTCCCTCTAGAGAACCCCAACTAATACAGATTTTGGTAGCAGGAGTGGTTCTAGAGAAAAAGAATATTAAGAATGGAGTTCTTTTATTAATTTTGGGGCTTCTGGAGTTGGCTGCTTAATATAATTAGACCCAAAAATGCTAAGGACTCTACTTCTAATAGTATGGAGAACACTGATAGTCCTTGACATGAACTGTTTAAAGAATTATGAAAAATAAATGCATTTGACACTCCTAGTTCACTGCTTATGAGAGGCAAGGAGTTTACTGACTATACATAATACTTTTGACCATATGTGGAGAACAGAGGAGCATAATGAAGCTGGTTGGTTGCTCCTAAGTTCAGTGGACAAAGTCATGTAAGAAAATGATGAACTTAGGAAGTCTGTCTCCCTGCTTCAGAAGCAGATACTGAGCCCCATATCTGCTAGATTGCCCTGAGTGAGAGTCTTATCTCCTGTAGAGAAAGAGCTGAAATTGTGGAAAGACAGACACAAGCTCTTATCATGCGAGTGACTGACCTGCAAGGACAAATGGATGCACAGCCTCACTAGGTGTTCACTGTGAAAGTGAGGACATTGATTGGAAAAGGGTGGGATCCTGCAACTTGGAATGGGGACATGTGGGAGGACCTTGATGAAGCTGGGGACACTGAGTCTGCAAACTCTGATGAACCTTTTTTGCCAGAAGAAACACCTTCCCCATCCCCAGTAGTGGCAATATCCCCTCCCCGACCCACGCCACCATCAGCCTTTCCACATTTGTCGGAGGAGATAAACCCTGTGCTGTCTGAGGCAACTGTAATGGCCTCCCCTAAGGCAGCTGCTGGGCAAGATAATGTTGATTCTCCTCAGGAGCCACCCCATCCTCTCTGTTTGCTTCCAGACCCATAACTGGACTAAAGTCACCGTGGGCCCCTAAAGGCGAGGTTGAGAGTGAGACCCGTGAGGAGGTGTGCTACATTGGAAAATAACTGTTTGAGTTTTCTAATTTATATAAGCAGAAATCTGGAGAACGGTCATGGGAATGGATATGAAGGGTCTGGGATAATGGTGGAAGGAACATAGAGTTGGATCAGGTTGAATTTATTGATTTGGGCCACTAAGTAGGGACTCTGTATTTAATGTTGCAGTTTGGGGAGTTAAAAAAGGTTCTAATAGCTTATTTGCTTGGTTAGCTGAAATATGGATTAAAAGATAGCTCACCGTGAGTGAGTTGAAAATGCTTGATCTCCCTTGGTTTAATGTAGAGGAAGGGATCCAAAGCCCTGGGGAGACTGGAATGATGGAGCGGATTAGTCACTTTAGACCTACTCATCCCAGCAGGAGCATCCAGTAGATATACCCTTGACCAATGCCTTGCAAAACAGATTTGTGAGGGGGGTACCTGCATCTTTGAAGAGCCTTGTAATTGCTCTTCTCAGATCTAACAGTGGGAAACTATAACAGCTCAATCCAGGCAGGACTACAGATTGCTCAGATCCTTCAGGAGTGAAGGTCTGGTTCACTCCACCAAGAAGAAAACACAACCTGCTGAGGTGACTGCTGAAGGCAAAGGGAATACAGAATGGGCTGTGGAAGAAGGTAGTCATTAATACCTGCTGTGATCACATGACCAGAAAAGTGGTCACGTGGTCGAAGAAATGAGGACTGTAATTGTCATGAGTATTTCCTCCTTCTTTTGTTAAAAACGTTTGCGCACGTATACACTTGCACTAAGAAAATATCATTTTATTTATTTTCTCCTTTATCATGTGACATAAGATTTACTGACTTCATATCAGCATTTAAATATTGTTAACTTGATGTAATAGCACTTGGGTTGGGGATTGGTGCATCTCTGGTTTTACAAAGGATGGTTGTACTGTGTTAGGCGTAATTATGACCTTATTATTGTCTTTATTTGAAGATTATGTATGATCTCGGTAGATGTGTATGGGTTCAAGTTGACAAAGAGTGGACTTGTGATGGTTAATACTGAGTGTCAACTTGATTGGACTGAAGGATGCAAAGTATTGATCCTGGGTGTGTCTGTGAGGCTGTTGCTAAAGGAGATTAGCATTTGAGTCAGTGGGCTGGGAAAGGCACCTGCCCTTAATCTGGGTGGGCATCAGCTAATCAGCTGCCAGTGCAGCTAGAGCATAAAGCAGGCAGAAAAACATGAAAAGACTAGACTGGCCTAGCCTCCCAGCCTGCATCTTTCTCCCATGCTGACGCCTCCTGCTCTCGGACATCGGACTCCAAGTTCTTCAGTTTTGGAACACAGACTGGCTCTCCTGCTTCTCAGCTTACAAATGGCCTGTTGTTGGGCCATTAATAAACTCCCCTTTATATATATTTATACACACACATATACACACGCACATATATATAAACTCCCATATATACACACACATAAACTCCCATATAAACTCCTAAGCCTGGGAGTTTATGTGTGTGTGTGTGTGTATGGGAATTTACATATGTGTGTGTGTGTGTGTGTATGTGTGTGTGTGTGTGTGTATGTAGAGGAAGGACTCTAAAGGCTTCCTATTAGTTCTGTCCCTCTAGAGAACTCTGACTAATACATGGTGGTAAGTAAACCTAATACCAAGTACGGGGCCAGAGTTGGGTAGAGGGAGCCAAGGACTGTGGTGCTGACTGAGGAAGTTTCCACCAACCCTGAAATTGCCCATTAGAGGGGTCCAATGCCGGGCACTCCAAGTCGGACTGCAGCACCAGCTGTGTGCACTCCCTAGCAAGGATGGCCTGGGAAGAGTGTCTGAGCAGAAAAGCAGGGGAAGATCCAGGTGGCAGGCACTGAAGACTGCAGGCACCCACCCTCCTTGCAGCTGGGCAAGTTCTCCCTTGAAGGGAAGATATTCCACACTGCTCCCCTCCACTGCTCCCTCCAAATCACCACTCAAGCCAATTCCTTGCTCTGGATCCTTTCCTCAAGGTCTGCTTCTGGGGGATGAGCCTAAAGCAAACTTTAAGTTAATATTTATTATGCTTCATGTGCCCCACTGTGCAAGATCCCTAAAAGCCAGACACCATTAGCCTGCCCATTTGACAGATCAGGAAATCGGCCTCACACAGACTGAGCAACCTGCTCCATCATGCATGCCTCTGTTAAGTGACGATCTGAGATTTGGGCTCTTAATGAATGCATTTACTGCTCCCAATGTGTTCATTCCAGTTTTTCACCCAAGGTCAGATTCCTGAGGGAGTTTCGTGGCTACGTGCTAGTCAGATAGTTAAGGAGATAAGCCAGATGGGAATAGTTTAGCAGCCACAAGAACCATTGCTGAAGTTCTGTTCTCAGACACTGCAGTGTTGCTCTCGCAGGGGAGCATGGAGCTGGCCCAGGCATCCAGCAAGAACACTGTAGGAAGTCATTCCATGTCTGCCCGCAGCTCCCAGGCCATGGTATTTTCATGCTGCACATAAAAATACATGAAGGGAGATTGCAAAATCCCTGCTGGAGAAGTAGGGCCACTTGCAAATTGCAAGCACCTGAATTAACATGATGTAGAGGAACGCTGATGTCTGTCACTTGCATGAATGTGTACTCTGAACAAAGAAGGCAAAGGACCGGGGCAGGTATTGAGGAGAACAGCCTTGAGGTGGGTCATCACCGCTGCAGTGCCCCAAGAGCTCTGAGTTCCAGCTTGCTAGGCTGTCCTGGGAGGTATCTGTTTCTACTTCATTTTCCCTTTCTGACACCCCAAATAAATGGCAGAGCTGGATGCAGAGGAAAGAAAAGGGTGTTTTGAACATTTACAGGATTTAAGATAAGGATCCTCCTATCAGGAAGCAATTGAATGAAAAAAATCAGTTAAGAGCGAGGTTTCCAATTTATATGAACACTTAGCTTTCTCCCACAGGTTATTAAAGCCGAGCAACAAGCTTTTCATTCTGTTTGGAGGCCAAAAGCCGCAAAGCTATTAACTTGCATACATCTTGTGCGCTTCAAAATTGAAATTAGCTTTCTTTAATTGCATCGGCATAAAGCAAATATCTGTTCCTCGGAGGACCTGATTTTAAAGGTAGCTTGAAATTAAGTGACCCCAAGGCCCACACAGATGTCATGACAGCAGCTATGAAAAGAGGTGACATACTGTGTAATTGGGAGTGGTGCAGAAAAGTTGAAATAATGAGAGAATTGTTTTTCTTTGTGCTTTCTTCCTCATTCTCTGGGTTTTATTATCAGCAATTAAGTGCTGATTAGTTCCTCCACTGCCTGACGCTTTGAGACATGCATAACAATCAGTGAGCCTGCAAATTGAGTGGAAACCCCTAATTGCTTAGATAACGATCCCAACAGAAGCTGCTCCTCAGGAGAGGAACCGCTCATATTACCAGGCGGGGGGCTAGGTGTCCTCTTGGTCTTTTCTTCTTACCTGTTAATTCCACCAGCAAAGATGCCCAGCTCACCTGCTCGGTTCCCTGGAGAAATATTGAGGCCACAGCAAAATGGGTCCTGAAGATTGATAGTCCCAGGAAGCAGCAAGACTGAGATCAAGACAGAAATAATTGCACCAAGAGAGATAGGGGCAGAAAAAGGGAGAGGAAGAGGATGAGGGAGAGCAGAATGAGGAAGGGCGAGGAAGACAACTTATTTGTTCACAGTGCCAATGATGGTGCACTTTCCATCTTTCCCCACCGTGCTGATTTTTTTTCTTTTAATTTTATTATTATTGCACTTTAAATTCTGAGATACATGTGCAGAATGTGCAGCTTTGTTACACAGGTATACACGTGCCATGGTGGTCTGCTGCACCCATCAACCCGTCATCTACATTAGGTATTTCTCCTAAAACTATCCCTTCTTTAGCCTCTGACCCCTTGACAGGTCCCGGTGTGCGTTTTCCCTCTTGTGTCCATGTGTCCTCATTGTTCAACTCCCACTTATAAGTGAGAACATGCAGTGTTTGGTTTTATGTTCTTGTGTCAGTTTGCTGAGAATGATGGTTTTCAGCTTCATCCATGTCCCTGCAAAGGACATGAACTCATCCTTTTTTATGGCTGCATAGTATTCCATGGTGTATATGTGCCACATTTTCTTTATCCAATCTATCATTGATGGGCCTTTGCTATTATGAACAGGGCTTCAATAAACATACATGTGGATATGTCTTTATAGTAGAATGATTTATAATCCTTTGGGTATATACCCAGTAATGAGATTGCTGGGTCAAATGGTGTTTCTACTTCCAGATCCTTGAGAAATCGCCACATTGTCTTTCACAATGGTTGGACTAATTTACACTCCCACAAACAGTGTAAAGGTGTTCCTATTTCTCCACATCTTCTCCAGCATCTGTTGTTTCCTGACTTTTTAATGCTAACCATTCTAACTGGCGTGAGATGGTATCTCAATGTGGTTTTGATTTGCATTTCTTTAATGACCAGTGATGAAGAATTTTTTTTCATATGTTTGTTGGCCACATAATGTCTTCTTTTGAGAAGTGTCTGTTCAGGCTGATTGTTAACTTGGCATCAAACTAAATGTTTTCTTAAATTTGCTATTTGAAAAATTCAATAATTATAATAAAGATAACTTGCTTTTGTGTAGTGTTTAATTATCTCTGACATATTTGTGATGATATCTTATAATTTTGGTGCACAAGTTTCTTTCATCTGGGTTACCTCTTCGAGTCATCCCATAGACCCCAAGGAAATCAAGGTTGTGTAAGAAATGATACTAATGGGGGGTCCAGGTAATTCTTTTAGGGGATGAGAGGTATTTGCTGACTATCTTTACAGACCAAAACTTAGTACCTTAAAACAGCATCAATTAAGCTCATAATTTTTGCAGGTCAGGTGTTTAGGAAGGTCTAAGCAATTCTTGGTTGGGTTTCCCATGCTTGTTACAATCAGCCCTGGCCGGAGCTGCCATCATCTGAGGCACCTGGGCTGAAGGTCCAAGAGCTTGCTCAGCCGATGTCCCCTTCAGCCTCTCCAGCATGGGGATCTCAGGGGAGTTACATTTTTGATTGGGCATCCAGCTTCCCTTGGCATGAAGCATCCCAGGAGAACCGTGTAGAAAGCTCATGCCCTTCCGCCTGCTGATGGAAGTCACACAGTGCCACCACATTGCAGCTGTCCTTGCAGTGACTCATTATGGTCTGTCCAGATTCAAGCGGAAGGCTCATAGACCTCTCAAT
The DNA here is from genome assembly GCF_030222135.1 of Aotus nancymaae. Taxonomy (NCBI): domain Eukaryota; kingdom Metazoa; phylum Chordata; class Mammalia; order Primates; family Aotidae; genus Aotus; species Aotus nancymaae. The sequence goes on along the minus strand of NW_026988412.1, from coordinate 2,010,092 downwards.
AAAGCACCAATAAACTGATGCCATATGTTATTATCATGACAAGAGATATTTGCAATGCAGTGATTGAATAAATGTGGCCCCAAATGAGTCTTGGGCCAGAACTAGAATCTTAGGTGTCCTAGCAGTATTCCAGGGCTGCTTCTGTGCCTGACAGGTGTTTCTTGGCTCTCTAAGCATAAAACATGCAGGACTCTCCATCATGGGACCTAGTGTACTGCATTATTAATAGAATAAAAAATAAGCTCCCCTCTCCCACGACTGTCAATCAGCTCGTCTTCTGTTAAGTGACAGAAAAAGGTTCCCAGGAATAATGAAAAGGGAAGGGAAGGGATTCCTCACACTCCTGTGTCTACATGCAGAACTGCTCTCACCCTGGCTGAGTTGCAGCAGAGGTAAACACTGCCACAGGACCTGCGATGCTGTTGTAATTTATTATTTATGGTACACAAGTAGCATGCATGCATCGTTTCAGATATCATGTGAGGTACTTTTAAAAAATCACATACCCATAGGCATTTGACCTGCACAGAAGTAAAGAAAAATTAACCTCACTGTCAACCCAGTTGTGGGGATGGCTCTTGACTCTTACAAGTACAAAGGTGGAGTGGCTTGTCCATTCTGGGGAGCGTCATAAGAGCAGAAACTGCTGTTCTCATGTTTATTAGTTTTCCCTACAGGGATTCAGCTTATCACCTTCTCACAAGGATGTGAGGGGTCATTGTGCCTATTTTAAGCCAGAGAGGGCTTAGAGGCCAAGGGAATTTGGTATTATTGCTACAGAATTAGATCAGATGGAGACATATGGTTACATGACTATATCATGTTTAGGATTATTGAGAAGTGTGAGAAGTAGAGTGGAAATAGAAATATTTTCATATAATAGGTAATTGTAAAATTCATAACATTTATCAATGTAATATGTACATATGATAAATAAAAATAAAATAGTACCCAAGTGTACTATGAGCACAGTCTCTTGCACACCCGCTTCCCTTCCCCCAGACCTGCAACTAGTTCTGCCTTCTGGTGGTTACCACCAAAGCACTAAATAATGTGGCCATTGTGGTTTTTCATTCATTCTAAAATAATTTTCAGGCATTAACTGGTAAATTTCTGATTTAAAATTTAAAAAATTTAGTTCACCTAAATAATTCTATTTTCTGCTTTTCCACCTCTTCCCAATGTTAGACGGGACTTCTTTTAGTTATTGTGCAAATACAAGTAATATCATTAAACACAGATTTATGTTTCTATCAATTTTATAAAGTATCTTTGGAGTCATCTCTATTTCTGCACCCACTCCCAAACCTCTGTCAATTGGATCTTTGTTAGGGAAGATAACATTTATTTTATATTCTGTACCATAGGTGATTTAAAAGTTCAAAACTAATAAACATGCTTAATAAGATATGGCAAAGTAAGTGTGGTTTACCCCCCAGCCACATACTGTGGTTGACTAACATTTCCTTTTCCAAGCCCAGTGTCCTGGCCTAGGACAAAACAGGCAGATGTTTCTAGGAGAAAAATCAAGTTATACCCTCACTGCCCAGCAGACAACATCTTAGTTTGTTTCATATTTGAGCTATAATGTTCTTGAAAACATTTCGCTTTGCCTGAAGTTTCTAACTGCCTTTTGGTTCTTGAATCCTGTACAGGCTCCACATTTTCCCAAATGTGTGAGTCTGTATCCTAAGACATGTCCAAACATTCTTTAATTGCAGGGGCATGATCTAGTGGCTTGGAGGGTGCTGGAAAAGCCAGATAAGACATTTTAAAGACCCAATTTTACATAAAAGAACAAAAAGAGGAAGAACCATAGTAGCGTGTCACTGCTGTGGATTCAGACTTCATCTCCCAGCCCAGGGAGATGATTGAGGGGGGAAGAAGGACAGAACGTGAAACTAACAAGCTTGAGGCCTTATCAGTGTCTACATTGGCAAATTGAGGAGCATGCATTCCCCAGGGTGGGTAAGCTGGTGGAAATGGCGATGCTGAATCCCAGGCAGGTGTTTGTATACTGATGTTTGTCTTCCCACACACGGATAAAAAATACTAGGTAGCATGAGCCCCCAGCCCACCCCTCTCACCCTCTCTCCATATCACCATGCTTCCTTTGTCCCTGTTCAGCAGTGAGAAACAAGCAGAAATGCTCTGTACATACATATTGCCAAAAAAATGAACACAAAATCAAATAAAAACCTACATCAGAAGAGAAATGAACCGAAGGAGAATGCATATAAACACACAGTTCTCCAAGATGCTCAATAAATCACAAACATCATTGCTCCATAAAATCAGTTAAAAGATAAATACATACAGCTAATATGTATAAATTGGAAAAAAACAAGTTAAAAGATAAATAGAAATTCAGGTATATATTATAAAATATCAGAGACAGATCCATAAATGCACTGATTGTGTTTCATCAAGATGAGAACAGAAGAAATAGAACAGAAATAATTTATCCAAACTGTAGTAAAACAGAATATTTTTGAAATAAAGAGCTGTGTCTGCAGCCTTAAAGGCCACACCATTCTCAAAAACATACATACTCTGGAAAACGTGTGATGTGATAAATGCCCTCTTTTAATGCTTGGGACATTTCTTGGTCCCTGTATTTATGCTTCAGTGTTTATGGTCTTTGAATCTTTTGGATTGTGGTTTCCAAATATTTCTCTCCCATTTTCCATCATCTTTTTATTTAGAGTCTGAAAGGGCTTTATCTTTCAGCCTTACCAATTATTTTATTTTAACTTCAGAAATACTAATTTTAACTACCAAGAATATTTTGTTGTTCTTGATTCTTTCCCCCGCAAACTGTTCTTGTGTTAAGGAGATAATTTCACAAATACTTGTGATGATGTTTTGGAGTTTTGAATGTGATCTCTTTTGAATTATCCAATTTTCTACGAAATACGTTATTTTTGTTGGCCTTGGCCGTTTCCCTTGGAATTGTCACCTTTTCTCCACCTCAAGTGCTTCCTTGAGGACTGGAACAATTCCAACACGTTATCTCCACCTGTGTGCATCTCCCGTTGCTCCAGCCACAGAGGTCACCATCTCCTTGATTCTTGGTTTCATTATTCTCTTTTTTGACTATGTAAGTCTAACCTTCATATATGTATGTTTAAGTAGTATTTATTTTAAATTTAAAAAAATATATTGAAATGCTATCAAAGTATGTTTCTTCAGGGACCTATTTTTAATTTTTCCTCCCTTCAACCAAGTGTTTCTATGATCAGTCCTGTTGCTGTGTGTAGCAGTGGTTCATTTTCAGACAGGCGGCACTTATAAATCACTCTGGCCAGTGAAACACATGTAAAAGCGTACATGTGTCAGTTCCAGGAAGCATTTAGAATCACCCCATGATTTCCTGTGCTCACGCCCATGGCTGCCACATCTGGGGAAGTGTGTATTCACACGCAGCTGCCACAAGATCAGCACCTCCTGGAGTGATTGGCCGCAGCACGGAAGAGGTGGCCCTGGAGAGTTCTGGGGGCCAAAGCAAAACTGGCATGAACAAGAAATAAGCTTTTCTGTGCCAGATCAGTAAGATTTTGGAGGTATTTCTAGCACAGGATAACCGACCATACCTTTTCCTTCGATTTTTGTGCCTGCAGTAATGGAATTACATTTCACTTTCTTTCCTTCCTTCCTTCCTTTCTTCCTTCCTTCCTTCCTTCCTTCCTTCCTCCCTCCCTCCCTCCCTCCCTCCTTCCTTCCTCCCTCCTTCCTTCCCTCCCTCCCTTCCTTCTTTCTTTTTTCCTTCCTTGAAATTCCTTCCCTCCCTCCTTCCCTCCCTCCCTTCCTTCCTTCTTCCTTTTGTTTTTTGGACAGGATCTCACTGTGTCACCTAGGTTGGGTGCAGTGATGCGATCTCGGCTCACTACAACCTCCACCTACCAGATTCAAGCAATTCTCTTGCCTCAGTCTCCCAAGTAGCTGGGATTACAGGCTCGTGCCACCACGTCCGGCTAATTTTTTGTATTTTTAGTAGAGACAGGGTTTCACCTTGTTAGCCAGGATGGTCTCGATCTCCTGACCTCATTATCTGCCCGCCTTGGCCTCCCAAAGTGCTGGGATTACAGGCGACCGACACTTAGTCCTCTCCCCAGTCCCTCTCTTCCCTGTACTTTGCTTTATGGTATTGAATCCTGAGTTTAACTTTGTGAAACACTGTTGCAAATAGACTTCTAATTCCAGATGGTTGCCTAAACTCAAGAAATCCTATTCTTTTGTTCCAAAAAATTATAATGCTTTAGATACATCAAAAAAGACAAATAGCCCAGAGCCCATGGGTGTCACGCATGCAGTATTTCAACTTATTCCTATGAAACCTCTAGCAAGCATGTAGCAGTTTCTCCATGAAATCAAGACCCAGTTCTGTTAAGCAAACTATCAAAGCTCAAATCCTGGGAAGAAGTGACAGGGCTAAGGATTGGAGCAGGCCACTTGGATTGCGAGTCAGGCTTTCCCAATATCATCATGACAAGTGTATTAAAGAAATTTAAAAGATTTTGCCTGACTTTCTTCAGGCTGACGGACTGGCTTATTGTCTTGGCTAATACGTTCTATCAAATTTTTAATTATTACAAAAAATTTAATTTTTATTTATTTTTTATTTTTTGAGACAAAGTTCCATTCTTGTTGCCCAGGCTGGAGTGCAATGGCGCCATCTCAACTCACTGTAACCTCCACCTCCCTGGTTCAAGTGATTCTCCTGCCTCAGCCTCCCAAGTAGCTGAGATTACAGGCGCCCACCACCAAGCCTGGCTAATTTTTTAAATTTTTAGTAGAGACGGGGTTTCACCATGTTGACCAGGCTGGTCTTGAACTTCTAACCTCAGGCGATCCGCCCACCTCAGCCTCCCAATGTGCTGGGATCACAGGCGTGAGCCACCATGCCTGGCCTAAGATAAATTTTAGAATAATATCCTGCTTAGGCTGATAAAAAGTTTATAACTTTTAAAACATCTACCCACAGGCCAGTTTGGCAGAGGTCAAGAGATACTTCATGATCTTTTCATCAGCAGAGGTTGGTGAGCTTACCACTTGAAGAAATAAAACGGCAACACTGCTGTCAGTCCTGGAGAAGCCCATGAGGTGGGCACAGCTGTTGCAATGTTTTGAGAAAGGACATCAGTTTCCTCTTAGTCTCCATTGTCAAAATCTTTTTCCATAACCTAAGGGGCAATTTATTACCGGTAGAAATAAATTGCATTGTGTACCAGCTCTGGTTTTGAAGTTTTCATTTTCTGTCTGTAATAACATGCTATGATTATGTATGAACTTCTAAATGGGAACAGAAGAGACTTAATTCCATTAAATTTCCCTGGGGAAAGGAAGTCAGATTCAGTTCATACACAAGGATTCTTCTTGTTATATAACTGTAGTGTTTGGAGCATTATTTTCAGAGTTGTTCACTGTGGCTTGATGAGATTTTATTTTATGTAGTCAGTCCAAGCTACCCATATTTGACTTAACTTGAGAGGCAATAATACAAAAAATTTTCTTCCTTCTGAACTAGTAAAATGTACCTGACTTTCCTACCCCTACCCTAGGGGAATATGAAGTTAGCTCTGATAAAATTTAGCATCTAAGTTACATTTGCTCTCTCCTTTCCACAGGCTGAATATTTTTTCTATCAATGCATAAGATCTACCAGCCACAGACAGGCACTGTTTTGAGATGGTCTCGAGGCATCTCATTTTACAAAGGATATAGAAACAGATGCTATATAGAAACCAGTGGGGTGGGGCAGGAGAGAAGACGGAAGACAAGGGTTGTAGCTTAATCATATAAACTCTGGGTGCAATACCAAGGTCTCCCCAGAAAGCCATCAGGGTAGACCTGTGAGGTGAGTAGATTCCTAGTTAGTTCTAGAAGGGCGGCCAAACACAGCTGAAATGTGCCTTTTAGTAGCAGGAAAAGCATCTGCTACAGTTTGGATGTTTGTCCCCCAAGCCCCATATTGAAATCTGATCCCCAATATTGGAGGGGGGCCTAGGAGGACATGTTTGGATCACGAGACAGACCCCTCATGAAGTCTTGGTACTGTGCAGTGAAGAGTGAGTTCCCACTCTGTCAGCTCCCTTGAGGAACTGGTTGTCAAAACAGGCCTGCCACTCCCCATCCTTTTACTTTCTCCTTCACCATGTGGTCTCTACAGACATGAGCTCCCGTTCGCTTTTCATCATGTGTGGAAGCAACCCGAGGACCTCACTGGAAAGAGAGCGGATGCTGGCACCACGCTTCTCGTCCAGCCTGCAGAACTGGCTGATAGAAACTTCTTTTATTTATAACTTACCCAGACTTCAGTGTTTCTTTGTAGAACACAAACAGACTAAGCATCTGACAACCGAGTTGTTCAATGAAGAGATTGTTAGAGCCTGGGGAAGAGTCATCATGTTCAATTGGTACAAGATGCAATTAACTAATATGATTTGGGGCAGCTGTCTCCACCGAGGTCACCAGGGGGTCATAGAGGGATGCTTCAGAAGGAAGAGCTGACTACTTCCTACCCTGGGCTCCATTTTTGTCGGGGCTCTACAGAGAGACAGAACCGACAAGATATACAGAGAGGGAAATATGACAAGGGGTAGTAGGGGAATATTGGCCCACTCAATTATGGAGGCCAAAATGTCTCGTGATAGGCCCCCCACAAGCTGAAGAGTAAGGGAAGCTGGTAGCACAGCTCAGTGCGGTTTGGAACGCCTGAGAGCCAAGGAAGCCCGTGGTATAACTCTTAGGCAGAGGTCCAAGGCCTAACAGCCTTGGGGGAGGTGATGCTGTGAGTTTTTGAATCAAAAACAAGAGAACATGGAGTTCTGATGTCCAGGGTCAGAATAAAGGCATCCAGCTCAGAAGAGAGAGTGAGAACACTCTTTCCTCTGCCTGTTCATTCCATGTAGGACCCCAGAGGATTGACGGTGCCTACTGGCACTGAGGCTGGAGCTTCCCCACTCAGTCTTGCAACTTAAATACTAATCTCAGAAATACCCTCACAGACACACTGAGGGAGCCCAGTCATTCCAATCAAATTCCAAACCACCTGGCTTTCCCTTTCAGCAGAAGAGAGATGGGCTCAGTGCCTACTGAAGCACTGGAGATAAATGATGCTTTACCAGCTATCTGAGTCTCCCTTAATCCAATCAAATTGATGACAGAATCAGCCATCACAGGCTCTTTCTGCATCCACAGGAACTGAGGGTGAAACGGATCAGACTGGCTTTTGAAACATTTCTGCTTTCATCCTTGAGCTCTGAAGAACCCCACCAGCTCTTAAGGAAATTAGATTTGGGCTTTGTGAGATTCTATCTAATCACTCGTAGAGAATGTCTAATTTTCTGAACTATTTAGGATTGTGCAAAAATTTTTAAACAACTTCACATTTTCTGTGTACACTTATTTTTCATCCTTATCCAATAAAAGTCAAAAATGATGGGAATAAAAAGTTTGAGACTTTTTAGGGTCCACGTGTCCAGTTCAGGGGCAGGAGGTGGGCGTGTCAGGGAGGGAGAGTATGCTACTGGACGTATGAGATTAGCAGCCACCAAGACTACTTAATGCTGCCAAGCCCCTGGTTGTTTATATGAGTTTTCAGAGTATTCCTGGGGAATTTGACTAACTTTAAAAAAGCCAGAGGGCCTGGAGACGCTGCTGCTGAGACCCAGCTGTACTTTTCAAGTGACCCCTGCAACCAATCTTGCCAAATGTGGAAAAATGTTAAGGAAGTTTCTGCAGTAAGTGAATAATGTCTACAGTCTTAGGGAAAACGATCTGTGGAGAGTGAAACTCAGATTGGTAGAGGGACTTTGGTTTGAAATGAGTTTGAATATACTTAGGGTGAAATGGAATTTAGAATTCTGCCATAACAAAGATTACTTAATAATTACAATGGAATTTGTCACTTTCCAGTTGGTCAATTAACTCAAAAAATCCAGATATTTCTATGAACCCAATTATTTGCCAAATTAATGTGAAAGCTTGCCTACATCTTTCCATTGTGTGCAGATATTCTGCACAGTGTAGATTTGGTCTCTGGATGTGAGTGTGCCCTGGACGCAATGCATAATAGAGACACTGCGCTTCGTGCTACACACTGTGCTAGGCATGTATTACACATTGCCCTGCATCCTTACCACAAACGCATCAGTAGTATGATGCTTCTCTTTTGGCCAATGAGGATGCTGTGCATCAGGCCGGTGAGGCTATATATCCAGGGATCAACAGCCAGTAAGTGGGTGTACTGACTCCCAAGGCCAAAGCCCACCCACTTGCCAGGTAACTTTCTACGGATATAAAGACATTCAACGTTACGGTGGTATATGGGTTACATGAGTGTATCCATCTACCAAAAGTGTGCTTCCATGATTCGTGCAATCAGATATGGGATGTAATAGTAACTAATGTTTTTACCCAAAAACTTTTTTCATCACCTTAAGACATCACTTCTACTCAGTTTTATTCCGATGATTTCAGGCAGAGTTTAAAAATCTATCAAAATTAAACATATTGGTGACATCTAGACAAACAGACAACAGGGTAGGAAAGATGGAGCTAAAACCAGGGCTGAGTTTGGTGCACAGATGGCCCATGGTCCTACTCAATCACTAGAAATGGGCTAAACATTTGCCTCTAAGCTTTCCAGTAAGCAACATAATAGGAACCATATCAGCTCAATAGGCCTCAGAGTCCATGAGAAATAAACTAAATGGTTGCTTAGGGAAGGTAAAGCTATTTCTGGTAAGGAATTCAGAGAGAGTTTTCCTTTGAGTCTTCATGAAGAAGACACTCTTTGATGTAGAGTGCAGCATTAACTACATTCGTATGCAAGTTTTAGAGGCTAAATCTCATAAAATCTCTTAATATAGGCCATAACGCCAAGCAGCAAAAACAGAGAACTTGGAAGTCGAGGGATGAAATTTGCTGTGTTTGGAAACTAATACAATTATTGGTTTTCTATGTTCTCATTTAATACAGGGTTTTAAGGAATCTAGAGGAAAATCAGGATTGATGTTTTTCATTAGTGCATTTTCTTACATCTGAAGCTCTTGAACACTCTGGGTGGTGGGGAGTTTGGGTTGCACTGGCTTGTGATGGGTTTGCCAGAGAACCATGTGCTTCTTAGCTGGACCCCCTGAGCACACCAGTAGGAAAACTTTTTGTATAGTCTAGGAGGTAGGGAAATTTCCTATGGGTGCTTTATTCAGCTGTAGTCCTATAATCAGCCTTCCATATAATTTGATGGAACTTACCAACGTGAAATGAAATTGTTACTAAGACCCCAAACTCAGACAAAATGGACTCTGTGGCTAGCAGAAACACCCAAATTAAAGTAATGGAAACCCAGTGGCCACAGTAAGAGAAGGGTGGCCATGTGCCTTTTGCTTCTGAAGAGGACGGTTCCAAACAAACATGCTGTCTGTGCCTCTGAGCTAAGACAATTCTTGTAAAGGGAGCTGAGACACCATGGTTGGAAATCTCCTCCCACCAGCCTGAAAGGGCATCCAACAGACACTTACGGTTTGGGATTTAGAAACTACCCAGTTAGGATTCAGTTATTTTCAACCAGTCAGAATTCAATGAGTTTAAATCCTTCATTTGCATATACAGACCTTATTGAAGACTGTGACAGGAATTTTCCATGTTTAAACCAGACCCTTTCTTTGTTCTCCAGTATAAGCTTTCGTTATCCACCAGAGCCTGTGTCTCTCTGATATCTGGATTGTTTTCTATTTAATAAAAAATAAAGTTCTCAACTTTTCCTCCACAGATCTCATGGTTTTTTGTCAGCACCTCAAATAGATGTTTGTGAAGGTGGAAAAAGCAAAGCTCTGTTAGTTGGGGTTACAGTCTCTGTTTCCATCTATCAGACTTAGGCTTCATTCCCCAGAACCCACTTCCTTTTAACCAAGCTCATGCTTTCCCTCATGCATATACTTGAATGATTTCATCAGGTGAAAGGAAGATTATAATAAACATCGCAAACTTTATACAATTTGAGGAAGCCCTTTTCAATATTTGCTTCTGCTTCCATCTTACCAACCCAGCTCAGGCTGGCCTGACTTCCTTCCCCTTTTCCTTTATTCCTTGTTTACCTCCCACTTGTTTTTTTTTGGGTAGTTTAGGTATAAATGTAATAGTCCTTATCACACTTCATACAAGGGAAATGGAATTCCCAATTTCTGGGTTTGGGGCAAGGATTTCATATTGAAAATCATCCAATGATCGGAGGTAAGAAGGAAAATTTCTTCTTTGAGGCCTCCTGAGAAAAGCCTCAAAAGGTTTTCAGGGAGCAGCATGTCGCAGGTCCCCAGTACTTCATCTGTTTTATTTTCTTCAGTTGTGGTAGATGGAAAAATGGTCACAGTTCTATGCACCTCTGTCATCAAAAGGCATGAGCAGTTTCCCCATCTGTTGGCCCTGAGTTTGACCAGGTTTGGCCAATAGAAGTCAGAGGAAGTGACAGGTGCCAGTTACAAGTTTGGGCTACAAGTTCCACAATCGTTCCTTTTAGAAATCAACTGGACCAGGTTAACCTGGTTTCAGACCAGGTTAGCCTGCTGGAGAATGAGGTCCAGTTGCTCCCGTCATCCCAGATGACAGCCAACCAACCGTGAGTCATGTGACTGAGGTCATCTTAGACCGACCAAATTCCAACCAAACTTTCAGTAGACCTCAGACACATGAGCAAACCCAGCAAAGATCAACCAACCCTAGACAGGTCAGCAGAGTTGCCCAGTAACACACAGAACATGACCAATAATAAATGTGTACTGTTTGAAGTTGCCACATCATTAGGTGCTTTGCTATGCCACAAAAGGTAACTGACACATCAACTCTGAAAACTCCTCGGTTTAATCAGGGTGCTGGCAGGTACGGGACAACTGTGCCCAGGTTAACATGACTTTGTCTCAGAATAATAATTAATTCAATTGCAAGTGACAGAAATCTAATAAAATCTAACTTACTCAAAAAGAGGAATTTACTGGTTCACAGAACCACGCTGCAGCAAGCATAACAATGCAGCTGGGGACTCTTGGTTGACTAGAGCCAGGAACGTGAGCTGCATTGAAGTTTTCTCTTTCAGATTCAGTGCACTTAGGTGTGATAGAAACCTTTCTTTAGAAGAGAAAAAAGAAACATTGTTCCAGGGTATGTTTATCATATATTCTTGGGCACGGCGGGAGAGGTTGATAAAAGATTTGTTTCCTATGCTTTGCTCTCTACAAGATTCCCTTTGTCTCGTGACCTTTAGAGCTGACAGCAGAATTAGGCAGACCTCACCTGTTGAAGACTCATAGTGGAATTTGTTATTCTTTCTGGCTGCCTGGAATCTGAACCACCTTCCTATATTTTCAGGATTCTCTACTGAGTCTGGCAGAATCTGGCCCCCATTATGTAAATGGGAAAGCCTGGATAGCACCTTCCCAGCCTCCCTTGCAGCTGGGGCCTAGTCATGTGACCTGCCTCTGCCAATCAGGCACCTGCCTTCAGCTTACAGGATCCCTGTGATGTGAGGTGGCCATGGCCTCTGGGAACCCATGCTATGAAGATGGTGGACCTGGGCAGCTAGACCCCGGGGTCTGTGGGGGTCAGCAGCAGAGTTTCTAAGGAAAGCACCCAATGTTCAGTGTTAGAGCTGCATCTTCAGCCGGCAGCTGAAGGTGCTTCCACCAGGCCAGTTTTGGACTGCTGCTGGCTGCACTGCCTCCTAGCCTGGTTCCCCTATCTCCAAGATTCAGCAAGCTTTCCAGCACCATTTTAACACTTTTTTTCTTGTTTGTTTGTTTAAATTCCCCAGTCATTAGCTTTTGCATGCAACCATGAAACAAGGATAAAACCACACGTTTCAGGTCATATGATCCCTTTGAACGGTGTGTATTTATTTTGTCTTAAGTGACTCTCAGCTTGCAACGGATGCCAAAATTCGAGTCATGTCATGCTTGTTGAGCTTTTGCTTACACCCTGAGGCAGAGAATCCAGCCCTGTGACTCAGCAGCATGGACAGCTGTCAGGTCCAGGTATCTTCGCATCTGTGGTCATGACCTGAGGAACACTGTCTGCACCATAATCTTACTTTTTTCTGTCTGCACTCAGATGGCCCCATTTGAACCAGTTTGTTTCTTATGGCATCTTGTTCAAACTCAAAAGCAGCAGTACAAAAAAAATGAGAAAACTTTAAAATGTCTCTTTCAAAAATCCAGATAGTCAGGTGTTCTTACTAGTCAATTTTGTGCAACAAATTAATTTCCAGTTTAGTGGCTTAAAATCATAATTTATTATCTCTCACAATTGGGTTCAACTGAATTTTCACGTGGGGTCTCTCAGGTTATTGCCATTACATATTGGCTAAGACTAGAGTCATCTTAAGGCTCAGTTGGGCTGGAAGCTCAAGGTGGCTTCTTCTCTCCCGGTCAGGTGCCCAGCTGAGATGGCTGACCAGCAGGAGCTGGCCATCAGATCTGTCTTTCCATGCAGTCTCTTGAAGTGATCACCTTACACTTCCTCACTGCCTGGTTGTTGGATTTAGGCGTGAGCTTTCAGATCCAGCACGGTGCCACTTCCACCATATTTCATTGTACAGAGCAATCACAGAGTCTCCTCAGATTCAAGGGCAGAATAACATAGACCTCATATTCCAATGGGAGGAACGTCAAAGAATTTGTAGCTGTCTTTACTCCTCTACTTGGTGGCAAGCAGTCAAAGTCCCAAGAGAAAAGCTCTTTACCTGTTGTCTTAACTTGGATTTCTCCAGGAGATACTGAGACAAAGACTGTGAGTTCAATGTTATCTCTGGAAACACCAGCAGGGAAGTGAGACAGAGAAGGGGAGAAATCCAACGAAAGGTACATTGTCAAGCAGGTGACTGAGTATAGGAGACTGGGCTAATACCAGTAGGGAATTTGGATGATATGTGGATACGTGCAGCCATGCTGGCAGAGATGTGTGGGAGCTGGGATTGTCCACTGCTGCTTCCAGATGTTAATTCCCTGGCGCTTCTGGCACTCTGGCATGTATGTTCAAAGATGATTCTGGGAGCTTTTCAGGTGGAGAGAAGGCAGGCATAGAGCTGGAAGCTTTCGGTTGGCAGCACTGGGTTGGGGCATGTTGAAGGGCCACCGGCCATGTCTGCATCCTAGCAAACCAGTAGTTTCTCTACCAAAATAGGGGCAGGAGGGATCTATGCTACTCCTTGACATTTTTCTTCCTTCCCTTTGTGACTTTGGTCTCCCCTTTAAGAAACTATCACTTGGGATTCTTCAGTTTCACCATTTATTGTTTCTGCCACAGAACTTGTTGGTTAAAAGTAGCAGACCTAAAGGCAGACTAGCTTAGGATAAAAGTAGGGAAATACTGGCTTATGTATCCAAAGCATAGTAAGGAAGGAGACAGAAGGCACCAGGGACAGTTGGGTCCAGAAACCAGTTACTGTTGGGCGTCTTAGTCTTTCTGTCTCTTATTTCTGGCTTTCTCTGCACTTCAGCAGTCTCTCAGACCTGTGTCTCCGCAGTATGGAAATATGATTGAGGGCCTCTCAGGGTTCATATCATCCAAGAATTGCTGCCAAAAATGAATTTGAAGTCCAAGGTTTTAAAGTCTGTGGAATAACTCAGACTGACACAGCATGGCTCATTTGCCTAGCTCTGAAATCAACGGAAGGCAGGGATGGGAGATGAGTGAATTATGAATGATAGTTTTCCTTGGAACCATGCTATTGTAGGGGTTTAGGGTCACCATTTCCAAAAATAAGGGAGGTAACTTACCTGGAGTGGAAGCAGTGCTAATCAGAGGAACTTTCGTCTTTAGATGAGTAGCTTATAAGAAAATGTTTCTCAGACTCTAGTGGGCCCCATCAGACCTCCTGGCCATCCTCTGGAGGGTGTCCTGCAGAGCACAGAGAAGTAGAATGAATAAAAGCTCAAAAATATCCAAGAGAAAACACGTGTTTGAGAAGACGGCCTGTTCACTGACCAGGGCAAAGGTTTCTTCACAACTTCATCCTCCACCTTTCCCACCTTCAAAGCCAACTTGTAGCAACCAAGGACTATTTATGTCATAAGAGTGTGGAGTCCCCTGCTTGAGGAGTGGATCATTCATAAGGGGTAGATCTGCATAGGGCCCTGATTGTGCCCTCACCCTCTAGGGAGGCTCTTGGGGACCTTCTGGCCTGTCCCTCTTTCAGCAATGCCCCACTGGGATCCCAAGGGAGGCAGTCTTGGTGACATCATATAGGACCCGAAGTGGTAGTTGATTGACCCCAAATAGGGAAATACTGGCATATGTGTCCAAACCATAGTAAGACCCCACTGGGGTCTATCAGATTCTCTTTCCTGAAAAATTTGAATTTTGGCATCTGAACAAGATAAAACTGAGTTTTGGGGGTCAACATGCGTCCCAGCTAAGTTTTCCTATTATGTATTGACTATGTATAGTGAACAAATCGTGACTCCAGGCATTCTGGAGAGAAATAATTTTTTTCACCCAGCTTTGAGGTCTTGAGTTTCTGGAGTGTAAGAGATGCTGGGAATGTATGAGGAAGGATCGTAAAGAGGCAGAGACAGACAGTCAAGTGGGGTGGAGGATGTAAAGAGTTAAAGAGATTCTGGAATGTTAGAGACGGATGCTCCATCATGTTTCCTCTTACTGAGGACTCAAATACATTGACAACTGAGTGACCACTGGCCCTTGTCGACTTTGTCAGAACAAGTTCTCCTCCACGGGTGCCTGCATTCTCCTTTCCTCACAGGACTGCACTCGCTCAGTGGACTTTTGAGCAAAGCATGGCGGCAGGCACAGAGCGCAGCCCTGGGCTCCAGAGCCTGCCTTTTCCTTCACCTATCAACCATAAAGTTCCATTTTGTCAGACAGAGCAACCTGGCTCGAGCTCCATCTTCAGCACAATAATTTAAGTGGACTCACCACCCCACGCGTCTCTCCCTGAGATCCTCAACTATTCGCAGGGATGGCCCCAGCAGCCTGGCTGGCACAGTGTGACTCTTGCCCTGCAGTCATATTTGTTTGATTCTAGGCTAGTCATGTGACCTGAGCTTGGCCTATCATATCGTCTTT
Organism: Aotus nancymaae; assembly: GCF_030222135.1. Taxonomy (NCBI): domain Eukaryota; kingdom Metazoa; phylum Chordata; class Mammalia; order Primates; family Aotidae; genus Aotus; species Aotus nancymaae. The sequence goes on along the minus strand of NW_026988412.1, from coordinate 1,995,017 downwards.
AGCAGAAATTTTAATAAGAAAAACTAAGTGAGGCAGGCGCTGGGTGGCTGGCTCATAGCTAGGCTGATGGTGGCATTTGGAGGGAAGGGCCTCCTTTCTCTGCTGAGCTTTCTGGTTGCTTCCCACCTCATTGCTGAGGTGCTCAGTCCCTCCTGGAACTCATGAGGTGCCCACTTACCTTCTCATAGATCCTATTTGTTGCAGTTAAAGTTAAGCAGTTGGTTTTTATTGCTTGCAGAAAATAGAGCTTCAGTGATTCCATTCACTCACTTTTTCACCCAAAATTATAAGGACACTTAAGCCCTTTACATTTAGCCACAAGCAGAAGGAAAGAGGAGGCTGGGGATGAGTGACAGGTTTTCTTTGTGGGGGTTGGAGGCTACTAGTGACTTCTTAATTCAAACATTTGGAAGTTCCCAGTTTGTAGCAGCAAAGCTCAATCTAAATAACTTTTTTGGACATTTCAAGAAGCTCTAAATAGTGCAGAATAATAAAATGCTTCATTTCTAACCAAAAAGCAATCTTGCAAAGTCTAGTGTTTGAAAAAGGTCAGTGAGATTTTAGAGTTTTAGCTGAATTCTGGATCTATACAATTTTGAACTTCAGAAATTTTAATCCTTTCTGACCTTCTGAAAAGAATATCCATCTGGGACCATTTGGTAAAGAAAATGAAATTCTGGCCTCCAGGCAGTTCTGCATCTGCAGGTGTGAGAAGCATTTTTAATAACCATTGTGCATTCTTGGGTAGCTTCAAGCCCCCATGCCCCATGACTGTCCAGCTGCATGAGTCAGTCTGGAGCGTGCTCCCCGTTCCACCTGGGGTTGTGCGGGCGAAGGCTGCGGCATGAGGCTTCTCAGACTCCCTAGCTGTGTTCAGATGCTGTGTCTTTCCTCCTACCTCATCTACAGGTCAAGCCCAAGTAAGACAAAGGCCCTGCCCTCCAAGGACCTTGAAAGAGGCAGGAGCAGCTTCCACTGAGAGACGCTGAAGCCTCAGAAGTTGGTCCACCATGTTATTCTAGAACAAGGGGGTCGTCATCCTTAGAACCACCTGGAAGCACGAGCTGTCAGATGGAGACAGGGCTTCACGGATCACCCAGCACAAACCCTGGTTCCACAGCAGGCTAGGGGGCAGCCCTGAAACATGCAAGGATTGCCTGGGGCTGCAGCTCATTATCGGTGCCTCAAAGCACCTGGAATCTGGGTGTCCCCAGGAGATCTTTTCCCACCTGCTGGGTTGTTTTTTATGGTGCTGTTTGCCCACTGGCCCCTGATGAGGGCCCTGCAGGGAGGGAAAAAGGGGGCTCCTTATTCGTTTCCACTCTGTGTGAATTGATATTGCTAACTAAGCCCCAGGTTCCAGTAACTTACTGGATTGATGGAGTCACTGGCTATTTTAAACTATCATTTTCATCTGAGGCATTTCACTCTTTAAAGTGACATTTAAACATGTTGAGATGTGGGCAGCCTTCCCTCAGAGCCCAGGAACCAGGCTGGACCTGTGCATAGCTGCTCCTCCTTTGCCCCTACACTGGAAACCATGAGATAGACACTCCATGCCTGCTGACGAGGTGAGGAAAACAACTCCAGAGAGTGTAGTTAATGCACGTGCAGTCACACACAGGACCAGGTACCTCAGCTGAAGTCAGCTCCTTTAGAGCAGATGCAGGTGTGCTGGCATCTGGCAGGGACGCAGGACAAAGATGACCTCTCTGTTGGAGTCAGGGGTCATCCACAGAAAGCAGCCTGTGCCGGTGCCCTGGGGTGGGCAGGGATGTGGCCTGTCCCAGGAATGACGGGAAGCCTGTGGACTCAATGCCAGGGAGCCGGGCACTGATTGGACAAGGCTGTGAAGTAGCCAGAAGCTAGTCCAGGAAGGCCCTGCAGACGCCTAGAGCCCAGGTCAGCGCCCCTCTCCTCCCACCTTCTCCTGAGCACGCCATTCCCCTGCAGCTTCCTGTGCTGAATGCGTCTCCCCTGCACCTGGTCTGAACCTGCACGTAGAGGCTGTGTCCAGTGCCCCAGCCTCGAAGCTCCTTACCGCCTCCATAGCAAAGTCTCACCCTCCATTCACTGCAGCCGCTCATGCTGCCCACATGCCCTAGACCTCGTCATTAGCAAACAAAATAGGGAAACTTCCCTCATCTGGACTCAAAGCAGCCCGCATCCTTACCACCTCTTATCTTAACAAAACTTATTTTAATATCTGCAGATAAAAGTCCCCCACCCCAAAATTAAAAAAAAATAAGCTGAACACAAGCAGGACAGGGTAGATTTGGCTAAATAGAAATCCAAATGATATAAGCTGAAATAAGCAAAGGTTGTGTTACTGGAAATCTTCAGTATTGGAGCAAAGACAGAAACCCTGCTGTAGCTGAACTGGGGAGGTGGGGTCACAGCAGCATGACTGGTGAGACTGTTGAGCTGAATCTTCTTCAGGAATGTTGGAGGTGAAGGCATCCAGGATACCTAATGAGTGATGTGAGTTGGTCCTAGAGAAGTGAAGTCTCAGTGTCAATGTTGGTCCTGAGGCTGTTGGCCGTACTGTTAAAAAAATTCTGATTTATGGCCAACTCATTTCTCATAAAAATCTATTTTTTATGAGAAGTTTGTAACTTCTTTTCAGAAAAAAGTCTAAAGATTTTTTTAGAACGGCGGCCTTGACGGGGTTTGCCCATGACGACCACAGGGGCCTTGGGTCCACCGCAGGCCTCACCGTGTGTGCTCCCCCACCTCCACCCAGCCCACTCCTCCTGTTTTCTCCTCTGTCTACCCCAGTTGAGTGTCTTTGCCCTCCATTCATCCAAAACTGCCCAATTCAAGGTTACGATTGATGGCCACACTGCAAATACAGTGCTGAAGGCCCAGTTCTCACCTCACTTGAAGTTCCTGCATTGTTTTGGTTATACCTGAGCCAACTAGCAATTACCATGTGCAATTGCTCCCAGAGTGAGGAAGCCAATGGGAAGAGGTGACCAAGGAGTACAACCCACTTTTTGCTTACGAATCACACATTTAACAAGTTAATGAAGCAATTAATAGATAAAGCAATTACGGTTAATTCAGCAGTCAAGCCATTGTGCGAGCTAGCTTCCTGCTCGCTAGCTAACTTCCTAGGTTAGAAGGTCAGTGCCACCTCCCTTGGGACTTGTGCTGTTGATCAGGCCCTCCTACGGCTTCCAGCCTCCTGACTACCCCTAACCAACACGGAATTGGCTCTGCTGGATGACAGCTTCATTCCATCTCCTCAAGGAAATCTCATAGTGACAGCTCTGTGCTCTCCACAGAGGTGCCTGGAGACCAAGGCTTATCTTGATATTTTGGTGGCAGGCTGAGTTTTTGATTAAATATTTGCTTCTTTGGTTTTTTTTAAGACAACCTTTTTTATCCTTGCAGTGTCTCAGGCTGAAATGTCGGAGTGATGGGCTATGTGTGTCCTCTTCCACAGTCACAGCCAGCCTATGAGCAAATTCAGAGCCTCATGTTTCGGCACAGATCTGGACTCTGGCCAGGCCTCAGAGCCTCCACCAGCCCTGTGGGTCCAGCAGGGCCGTCTTTTTCGGGGAGATGTCAAAGGCCTCCCAGCTGCTTTCTCTGCACCACGCTTGCCACCCTCTCCTCGCAGCCATGCCAGTGTGGCCTTTTTGTACTGTACATTTTAGAGTCACTCCCCTGTTCAAAACCCCATTCCAGGGTAAGAGCTAAAGCCCCCCCATCTGCTCCCAACCAGAGTGACTCTCCAGCCCTCTTTTGCACCCCTTTCTCACTCTGTTTCAGCCGTGCTGACCTGCCTGCCTCACAGCCTTTGCCCTTTGCCCTCTTGGCTTCCTCTGCCTGGAACGCCCCAGCCAGCCATCGGCCTGGCTTCTGTCCTCTCAGCCTTCTTTCCACTCGCCCATCTCTTCCTTCCCGTTTCCCCCGCTGGGTTCTCCCTAAGCCCCATGCACTTTACTGAGTGATTTGTTTTCTGTTGCCGCCACTGTCATATCAGCCTCACAGGTGCAGGGATTTTTGTCTTTTTTCCCCACTTCTGCATCCCCTAAGAAAGTAAGTGTCAGATACCAAGCAGGTGTTCCAAGGTGCCCGTTGAATGAATGGGAATAAGCCTTGCTGTTTGATGTGTTCCTTGTGTTTGAACATGTTACCAAATCATGGCAGGGATAAAATCTGTGTCTTTTAAACAGTGGTGTTTCCTTTCATACCCGATCATTCATCCCATAGAATTTGGTGTGGGGAGATCACTGGTTTCCATGAAATCTGTCCCAATACTAATGGCAAACACTGAATTCTCAAATGGTTTTCTACCAACTGACTAGGAGAGATATACTAAATATCATACTAAATTTTAGCTTCTTTGCTTTCAGTCATTTGTAAAAGCCAAACTAGTTTAAACCTCTGGTCATGTTTCCTTCTGCTAACTTCAATGTAGTGCTTGCTAATAATTAGCCTTGCTAATTGAAGACTTTTGGGAGACCTGATGGTTAGGTCCCTGGTGTCCCACAGAGCTGACCTAGCATAGCAATGGCTACTGTGGGTTTGACACAGGCTGTGGGTTTGGGGATAGAAAAAACGTGTGGCTGCTGGCTTCATTTCCCTACTATTGATGGGCTATGGCTGAACCTGGTATTTGTGGAGACAATGGGCACAGGCTTTCTCCATGGCAGTAGCCATCACCAGGGAATTGCGAAGAGGTGTATCATCTTTCAGAGTCCTCTAAAGCCAGCTCAGGAGGGTGCATGAGGGGCAGGATGCAGGGGGGCCCATGCTGCCGTCACCATCACCCACCAAGTGACACAGATTCAGTTTCACTACAGATAAGCGCCATGGATATGCAATTACATAGACGGTAGGGGTACAGGGAGTTCCGGAGCCAGCGATGGTGGCAGCTGAATGCACCATCCAACCTGCCGTACCCTGGTGGAGGTTCTCGGAGGGGACCTCAGTTGACGGCGCCATCTTCCCCACTGCCGCCCTATCGAGAGAGCTCACTAGTTTCCATCATGGGACTCTTGATCTGGGCAAAGTCATCCCACACAAAGTACTTGATTCCAGAGATGCAGAATATTGCATGACACATGGAGGCCAAACTCTGTGATGCTCCATGAATGTAGAGAGCCCTGGAGGGGAAGAGGTGGAGGTCAGAAGCGGAAGCCTTTTGCTTTCTGCCTGTCTTCGTTCCATTATCCTAACTGATGGGGGTGATTGTTTCTTTATTTTAAATATGACTTGAAAGCATCAATTCAAGTCAGTGCCAGAAATCTGTTCCTAGGCAAATGACAGAAGAATAACCCCAGTGAAAATGTGTAGCTTGTCATGAATCTAAAGCTGTGGTTCTTGAGGCGGCATTTTGGGAATTTGTGAGGTCATCTTTGCTTGACACCGTGATTGCCAGAGCCCTGCTGGTGTTTATAGGCAAAGATCAATGACACTAAATGTCTTGCAATGCACAGGACAGGATAATAAACAGTAGCTGTCACAGCAGAAAATGCTGAGTTCTAAGGGGCTTAGTACAACACAAATTTATTTCTCGCTCAAGAGGAGTTGAAGCAGTTCTGGCGACCTGTTCCACCTTATATAGCTCCATCTGGAACACATGGCCTCGCAGATCCCTGTGAATTCCTGCGGGACTCTGTGGGTCCCTGTGGGACTCTGTGCATTCCTGCGGGACTCTGTGGGTCCCTGTGGGACTCTGTGCATTCCTGCGGGACTCTGTGGGTTCCTGTGGGACTCTGTGGGTCCCTGTGAGACTCTGTGCGTTCCTGCGGGACTCTGTGGGTTCCTGTGGGACTCTGTGGGTCCCTGTGAGACTCTGTGCGTTCCTGCGGGACTCTGTGGGTTCCTGTGGGACTCTGTGGGTCCCTGTGAGTCCTTGTGGCAGGATCCAGGGAGAAATGGAGGAAGGGGACCTGTTCTCACTTGCTTCAGGCCTGAAGTCCCATAGACCACTGACCACTGCCACAGACCATCCACGGGCCAGACCGAGTCACATGGCCACCACCAGCCAGCAAGGAAGCTTGGGGACTGGAGGAGCAAAAGTGGTATCGGAGGAGCCTCATCTCCGATAACATCTCCCATGGTGAAGGGTTACACCACATTCCACCGCACTCTCTGGTGTCCTGATTCTTGCCAAGGAGGAATTCTCTCAGTGCTGGACACACAGCAGGCATAAAAAACAGGAAAAAATAATCTGCTGATGGCAGGGGCAGATGCTTTATCGCTTACAGGTCTGTTTTATCAACCTAACCAGAGAGCTGATTTTAAAGTTAAGCAGATCCTTTCTTACGTTTTAAGGTACTTTTTTGTGTTCGGTGGTGAAATTTTAGCTTAGCCACTGGAAATATATTGCCATCTGAAGCCCTGGAAACCTGTACAAATGTCATTTTTAATTTTAACATTTGACAGATGAGCTCCATTTCTAACGCTTTGAACTCTGAACTGTTGGCCTTTGGTGTTGTGTGTGTGTCTGTGTGTGTGTGTGTGTGTACACCATCATATTATAGAATAAAGATGTTTGTCTTCCCTCTATTGTTCTGATCAGAACAATGGTAGGGTTTAGTTATCTGGAAAAAGATCATGGTTTTAGGTTTAGCTGCAGCGCTTGGTATAAAAGGTCTTCTTCATTCTTGTGCCTAAAAATTTGAAGTTCAAACCAGAACAAAGAAATAGAATTGGTGTAGAGGCAAGAAGACGGCCTGAGTTCCACATCTTGATGCTGATGCACTTTATCCACAGAACTATTTCTTCCTTAGGTTAGGGCAACTTTTAGTTCAAAGACAGTTCTAACATTCTCATTTATCATTGTCCTTAGAACATGAGCTGGAGGCTGCAAGCTAAGAGAAACACCAACAGCAGCAAGCATCAGCAGAACATAGGGTGTGGAGGTGGCAGAAAATTCCAGAAACTGCTTCCAGGGCCTCTGAATGCAAGATCAAGTACCTACTTGTGTCTTGATAGGTTCTGTATGGTATTGAGTTATTAGGAAAACAACAATTATATTTAGAAACATTAAGTAGGCAGATAAAGGTATGACATCTTTTAGAAAAACTTTTCATTTAGTATGTTTACATGTAGTTTGGGAGTTAAAATAAGTTTACATCATCTAGAACATTCAGTTCTCTGCTGATGCTGGATACAGTATTTTATGCTTCAGTTTTGCTATTAATAAAAACCGGGCTGATGGCATCTGGTCGCCATCCTTCTCTATTTGATGATGTGGCTTCAGTGAGCAGGTTGAATCTGGTGCTGCTGGTGACGCTGTAGAGTGGTAGTTCTCTAGTGGAGCAGCGGTGTGAAATGGGGTGGTGGGTCCAGATGGCCTGGGATCTCGCTGGCCAGCTCTGCGTGCCGCTTTCCCAGCTTTGCCTCTAACAGCTGTACCTGCAGCATCCTTCAAAGACTACCATTGGACTACGGCATCCGCAGGAGCTCAGAGGGCTGGAGGTGCCCTGGAGTTCCTGTCCCTTGGGGTGGCCTGCAGTCCACGTCTGATGGTGCAGAAGGGGAAAAGCCCAGACTCTTTGCTTAGGAAGGGGAGACTCAGAAGTGCGATTTATGCTCCAGAGCTCCCTGACCCTTCAGGCTGACCTGGAGACTGCCTGCCTTTTCCTAATGCTGTGCTCTTGCTTCCTTAGCAGGCTTGCTCCCCACCCCTTTCTGGATTCTCATCATGTTCTTCCCAAATCAATTGCTCGCAGACAAATACTCACCTTAGTTTCTGCTTATAGGGAACCTGACCTCAGACCTGACTGCAGGAGCCGAGTTCACAATTGTACTCAGAAAAGCAGGGCCATATTCTCTGCTTCACTTTAATGAATTCAAACTCCCTAAAAGATTAGTCTTAAACCCAGAGTCCCATCTCTTTTCTAGAAAACAAAGAACAGCTTGGAGGAAGCTTCTGGTAGAGGTTGCAGGAGTTGTAACCTTGTGGCTCTGCTGTGTCCTGAACCTGTCTGATTCCCACAGCAGGAAGAGGACAGCTGCAGGCCCTGACTGCAGGGTCAAGATCAATCCAACACATGTGCGATCGATCAAGACTTTCAACTTAAGAATGTTGGCATTTCCAAACTTTCTGATCGTGTAACTCAACCAGTAAAAGTTGTAAGTATGTGTGTATACTTACACATGTATTAATATGTCTCGTGTACATGTGTACATGCATATTACTAATATCTACATTTTAAGCTGTGCAAGAGTATTGATTAATATGGAATGAAGACATTTTAAATATTCAATTTATCAATGATAAAAAATTTTAGCAAGAATAGTTTAGTGGGGACAACAGAATCAAATGTGCTTCAAAATGCTTGAGGATTTTTAAAATATTTTGTGATATAGAAATTTGATTTATTTTGATATTTGGCTTTAAATGCTAGCATTGCAGAAAAAAAATATATACCTGGATGATATAAAGTGTCACTCATGCACTCTAAATCCTATTTCCATTTTTCAATCTCCTTTATCAATTATGCAAATATGTATATAATGCTATAAATTTTCATTTTCTTTGTTGTTTTTAATGATTGACATCATATCCTATGGAAGTTTTTCATTTGGAAGACTTTTTTTTCAAATTTGAATAGTGCACAGATGAGAATGAGGTTGAGGTGACACATTTCTATTCTTCTTAATAAAATTATGTGACAAAGAAAATACTTTCAAATATTTATTTTCATGATACTTTCTCCTTGCTGTGAGTTTCTTTGAAAAATAGCTTTTATTCCCACTCATTGTCAAAGCACTATGTTCACCTTGAAAGGATGGATTGGAATGTTAAACCCACTGGGGCACACACTGCAGAGAGCTGATTGTCCCCTAAGATGGCAGCATTTTTGATAACAAGAGTCCATCAGTGGTGGAGAGCTTGTAGGAAGGGCAGATCTCCACTGTCCTGCTGAGTATGTGCAAGTTGCAGGAGCTTGTGACTTTGTGCCAAGTGCTGTGGGATGGGCCACAGTTTTCAGGAGGATCTGCTGTGCGCCTCACCTCTCCATGCTGTTTTCTTCCCTCCATTGTCTGTCTCAAGCTGAAAAGAGAAGAAATTTTTGAATTACATGAGAGATTGCAGTTTTAAGTTAGATTGGACGGCACTTTTTTGTATCTAAAAATGAGTCTGATGCGATAATTGAAAGTAACAGGAAATTGAATCTGCTTGAATTTTAGTCAAGGAATAGAAAAAGACAATCTGAACAAGAATATGTGTAAACAGAAACTAAAGAAAAGTAAAGCCATTTCCCATTGCAGCTCACCAGCGTTCACCCTGTTAATTACACCTTTTATAATCATAAGCTTTATTATTGAGCATTTTATGTCAAGAGATTCAGATTTTGATCCTCCTCCAAAATTATCCTCTACAATAACACCCAGTGATTTAATTATTTGTTTTGTGGGTTTTTTTTTTTTTTGCTTGTTTTTATTTTTTTGAGATAGGGCCTTGCTCTGTCATCCAGGCTAGAGGCAGTGATGTGATCACAGCTCACTGCAGCTTCGACCTCCTCAGCTCAAGCAATCCTCTTGCCTTGGTCTCCCAAGTAGCTGGGACCACAAGCATGTGCCACCACACCCAGCTATTTTTTTTTTTTTAATAGTAGAGACAGGGTTTCCTTAAGTTGCACAGTCTGATCTCAAACTCCTGGGCTCAAGCGATCCTCCCACCTCAGGCTCCCAAAGTGCTGAGATTACAAGCATGAGTCACTGCACTAGGCCAGACTCTTGTGGCTGGAACAGCTGAGCCCTGAGACACTCTGTCCTGCATGCTCAGGAATGTCTACAAGACCCTTGGAAGATTCCACCTGGGTCTCAGCAGCAGGGATGGACCCACCGCCATGAGGCTTTTCATAATCGGCTCTGTCGTGAAGAGGAAGAAAGCCGTGAGTGCATTTCATGGATTGTTCTTCAGGGTTGTAGCTGCTGCGATGGTTTCACAAGGCACCCTGAATCCTGACTCCTCAAATGTACTCACCAGCAGGGAAGACCGTAGAGAGAGCCACCCAGCTCACTCCGGGGCAGCAGTGGGTTGCAGGTCACCCTCATGGCTGAACAAAGATGGAATTCAGTGGAATGCTCACGTAGCTGTTTGCGCTCCTTGGTTTTCCACTTGAATCGGTGCCTTATTCACCCTCTGCTTCTAACTTAGCCTGAAGATTTCAAGTTTTATTTTGAGACAGATTTCTAAACAATTAAAACATTTACACACCGTAGCTTCTCTTTATGAAGCACTGTAAACACTGAGCAGATTGAGGAATAAAACAACCCAATACCTCATGGCAAGGACTCCAGCAAGGAGGGAGAGGCCAGATGTGCATCTCGTTGGGGAACTGCTTTGCAGCTGCTGAGACGTGCGCCTGGCTGGTGTCAGGCGGTAGGATTTATTTTCAGGGCTAATGATGCATTCACTAATTCCCTTCTTACCCCATTCTCGAGGAGCCTCTGCAAATAGCTTAATTTTGCCTGTTGAAGCCCAAGTTAAAAGCAGGCTCCTCAGCCGCCTTGCCTCTTCCCTCCAAACCAGCCTTTGCCTACCACGTTACCGTCCTTGCATTCACCTAGATTAGAGAGTGGAAGGTTGATGGACCCTATTCCTTGAGAGGAATTCCCTCCCACACCTAACTCCTTCCTGAGTATACGAACTGTTTTCTCCACGTTTGGCAGTGCTGCCATGGATGGACAGCACACACACGCACTTGTGCACACACATGCCACACACACATGCACGTATGCCCCCACATACATTTTAGGTTTTGGGGTGACAGGTCATTTCAGGTACTAATCAAGGAGGATGACGGGCCATTCTCTGGTTAAGCTGAGGCCACTGCAGCGCCGCCCTCCCCAGCCCCAGGCTGCGCCCTCCTCCATTCATCTCCATTGGCGGGGTCCTTACGCTGCTCATGCACACACTTCGGTGGTCCTTGTAAAATTCAGAGGAGGGCATCCCTAATTTGCTGAACACTAGAAATCTATAAACAGGATTTGGGCATCATGTGGCATGTAGTATGTTGAATCCCAGCCTCGTTTGAGCTGATTGTAATGGAACCGTGTTCCACTAACATCTGCCTGGGAAAAATTTTGACACAGACCTGGGTGCCCCCCTCATTCTGTGGGCTCCTAGTAGGTCGGCTTTGCCATTCGTAGGTGTGGGTCTGCATCAAACTCATTGTGAGCTGGAAATATTTTAATGATGTAGAAGGCCAGTGTAATTCACGAATTCTCTAAACAGTGCTTATCTATGGACATGATTCAGACAGGAAGATGTAAAGTCAGTTATTTTAAATCTTTTGGTAAAGAAATTGCAGCCAGAGAAAACATCTAGTGATAGATCAGAAGTGCTTTGTACAATGTCCGATATTCAAGAATCGGACCACCACCTGTCTCATCCTGAGGGTGTGACCCTCAGCAAATCATGCCACATTCATGTTTATTCAATGTTCCTTAAACCCAATTAGGTCTCTTTTTGAACAACCTAATGTATTAGTCTTTTCTCACATTACTATAAAGAAATGCCTGAAACAGGGCAATTTATAAAGAAAAGAGGTTTATGGCTCATGGTTTTGCAGGCTTTACAAAAAACATAATGACTGACATCTGCTCAGCTTCTGGGGAGGTCTCAGGGAGCTTTAATTATGGCAAAAGGGGAAGGGGAAGCAGGCATGTCTTCCATGGCCAGAGCAGAAGGAAGAGGCACCCACTTTTCAGCAACTCACTATCACGAGAACAGCACGAGGGGACGGTGCTGACCCATTCATGAGAACTTCGCTCCTATGATCCAGTCACCTCTCACCAGGCCCTTCCCCCAACACGATTTGACATGAGATTTGGTAGGGACATGGATCCAAACCATATCACCTAAGATCTTTCTTTTTTCTTTAATGGAATTTAAAATACCAAATAAATAAAACACTGCTGAGTACGGACGCAGCTTCCCATAAAGTGCCTATTATCTCTGTGTATTTTGGGACGCCCAATGTGTAAAACTTGGGGAAGCTGCCATTCACCTTGGACTTCCCACATCCTGATTTGGACAGGAGGCTGGACATGGGCACAGCTGTGGTCGGGGACTTTCTCTGTTTCAGGAGGACATCAGCCTGCCCACCTGTCCCACTGTCATGACAAACACAGTCGTCTTCCCCAGCGCTGGCCTGATTGCCATGAAGACAATCAGATGTGAGACGGGGCTTCAATACAAATGTGTTTCCAACGAGTTTACCTCTTTTACTCTCAGCCTCCTTTGAGGGGCTGGTTTTGAAGAAGAATTTATGCTTTAGAATCTTTGGCTCTAGCAAATGCCAAGAGTGACAGTTCCTTTTCAGAGCATGTTTAGAGAAAGAAAGGGCTGGGAACAGGAAGGCGCTTCCTGCCTCATCTGCCCGCTCTGCCCCGGACGCTCCTTGCTTCAGGCTCAGCCTCCGCCCTGCAGACAGCAACACATCTCAGGTCAAAGTCTTCACCCACTGCACCTCTGGGACAGCAGAGAGGGGAGGATTCTCCCAGGAAGTGTGCCTTAGGCAGGGCCATGCTGCATAGCTAGTTATGAATCACTCGGAACAGGGAGACCACCCTGAGATGTTAAAGCCACGGCCCCTGTGAGCGGGAAAGAGGGCATCACTCCACTCTGGATTCTCTCCACTGCACCGCACGTGGCAGTGTTTCAGGACATGTAATAAAACTCAGCCCCTCCCGTACTGCATGCTGCTGCCCAGAGGCTGGAGGCTGAGCAGTGAACTGGAGGCTCGGGAAGTCTGTGTGACAGGTCCAGCCCTGTGGTGGATGCACAGCTCTAACCGGGGAGAGCCAGCCCCACCACCAGTGGTTGAGAGATGCAGCCAAAGATGTTTCTTATCTTCAGAAGAAGCCATTTATTACACTCTGCACCTCAGTGTTCCCATAAATCCAATGGGAACGGCTCCCATTCGTGGGCTGTGTTGCCACAGTGGGCATCCTCTGTCCACCTCACAGTGTCGTGACAGCCACAGACAAGGACGCACTGACCACTGACCACCACTGTCACACAAACGCCTTCCTCGGCCTGCCTCCTGTCAGCCTCTCTGCCAGTGTCTGACCTGCAGGGGGTCCCTGGTGCTGTCCTAGAAGCCTGCTGCCTGTACCCACAGAAGCCACCAGGACAACCTCTAACATAAGGGGGACCTGACCTTTCTCCAGAACAGTCACACTCCCTTCATTTGACCAACCCCTGCACGGCACCCCCCCAAGACATCACTCCCGGGCCCTGACCTCCTGCCCTGCTGGGGCAGGGGTGGGGCTCTGCTGCAGGGCGAGCACTGTGACTTCTAAGCTAGGTCTGTCCTCATCTTGTGGAAAGTGAGGAGTCCGACCAAGCTTCTGGGCAGCGCCTCTCACCTCTGCACATGGGTGGACTCAGAGGACTCCTTTAAGCAAGATGAAGGTATGTTATTAATCTGGCATCTTCTTCATTATATGAACCAATGAAAATTTAACTCAGACATAGAGCACGTGTGAAATGGTCATGATCTAGGGATATTTCAAAGCAGGAATTCTAGCTCCTTATGAAGGCCAACAAAACTTAGCAATATTTTAAAAAGCTCTAGGAAGTCTTGTTTGGAATTGTGTGGTTTCTGGTGAAATGCCAGAATAAGTTGGTTGTAAATGTATTGAAAAGTAACTAAAGAAATTGCTTTTCTTTGGTATTATTGATTATAAAGTAAATTTTGAAAGTTGTATTTCAAAATCATTGATTTTAGTTTTAATGCAATTAATCTGAGATCATTCTGACTAATAACATTAGATAGAAAAATGAATGGCTGAATAATATCATTCTTCATGACAATAAAACTTTTTAAGAACGTAAGAAATAATATTTATTTGTCTATTTTTCATTCTAGGAAAGCAGGCAGCCGAATCATTGAATTGGAGCATCAATTATTTAAGAAACACACACATACATCTTCCTCTGTGTGTGTATCTTACGTATACATATATATACATACAGAAAGAGATGAAAGACCTCTGCTTTATGTTACTTTAATCTGTTTATCTGACAAGTGTGGAGACAATTCTCACTAACTATGGTTGTAAAGGCTGTGTTTGGCTGAAGATTTTTTTGGAAGTATCAGGCTTGGGTGTCTAGACAATGGAGTCCTCATTCATGCTTGATCCCTTTCCCATGACGGCCAGGGAAGACTCAAGCCCTGCCATCAACCCACGGGAGTCTCGGTGATTTTCTCCACCTGACGATTAGCAAATGCATCAGTGGCCTGTAGCTGAGTCACTCTGTCTGAAACTCACTTTCCCTCTTTGTAAAACATCTATGTTTGTATGGGGAAACCTCGTAAGTTTTAGAAAGAACAGCATAGGAAGTAACAGGCCTGCAGGCTTGGGGACTGTGAATCTTATTCTGAGTTAATCCAAGCAAAGGAACAAGTAGGAGGTAAATTAATGTGGATAAGATGTTAAATATCAGAGCCCACCTATCAGTGAATATCTAAAATAATTGTGGAGCAGAAAATGTTGATTGTTCCCTGGCATTTTAGATAATTCATTCTTTAAAAAAATAAAATAAACTGTGCGGTAAGAAAAGGCTTGCTTGAGTCCCAGTGAGAGGTAAGCATGGCCTAATAAAGCATTATTGAGCTGTTCTGGGTGTATAGAGACAGGCAAAGAAGGCCTCTGGGCAACAGTTGGATTATTGAGCTGTTCTGGGTGTATAGAGACAGGCAAAGAAGGCCTCTGGGCAACAGTTGGAGTATGAATACTTCATTTGTGCTCGTCTCCTCAGTAGAGCCACTCAGAGCAGACAATGTCTCCATGTCTCCAAATCTACCCACACTATGGTCTGCAGGATAAGCTTGCAAATGCTCCGTCACTTCTTCAACTCCTCCCAAGAGCGTCCAACCCCAGCTAGGGTCTGATCACAATCCCCTCCACATCCTCCTACTGGGAGCACCATGGATCTCTATGGCCTGTGGTCTCCTGAGCTGCAGCAGGTAACACACCCGAATTTGACTCCAGTTGTGGCCCTGGGGATCTCTGGCTGGGGGTAGGGATGGCTGTAAGCCTGAGCTAACATTTTGGGGGCTCCGCTGGGAGGGCCAGCTCTCAGGAGATGAGTCTTGAGTATGGTGGGGACAGTGGGAGCAGGAGCTTAAAAAGTTAGAAAAACACTCGGGCTGCCTGAGATGAGTGGGGAGGTGTGCTGCCATGGATTAGTCATATGTGCCCTGAGAGAGGAAAGGGCCATCACTGAGGCCCAACCTCCAAATACAACACTTACAGTGAGATTAAAAAATTATTTGTTAAATAAGGGATCCCCCACTGGATACATGGATTCATGTACCCAGGGATATTATTTACTGGGTATAACAGAGCTGACTTGTGGCCTCTGGCTCAGAGGCCTCCTCCCTTCAAAGGGTGTCATTTGATTGGCTTACATTCATGGGCTCACTGATATTTTTAAAACTTCAGACAACCTCTTTTAGGGGCCGTCACTGAACTATGATATGTAATTTCCCCAGGGATCTCACGGGACAATAAAACCAAATCACACATCTATGACCTTTGTCCATTTGTTCCTGCTGAACTAAAGTGAGATGTGTCACCTTCTGCAGGGCGTTATGAGCTAACACAAAGAGTGTTAAGTTGTTCCTGCCTCTTAGTGAGGAACAATCATACCGGTGCCAAAATTCCGTGGGATTTCTTATTTTTCCAAAGCTTCATAACAAAATTTCTATTAATTTATTTTTTGTTCAGGGTGTGATAAAATCTATTGCTGGGAGGTGACAATCCTCATCTACAGCTGGTAGAAATATGATTGAGATGCTTTTTGTGTGTTTTAGTATATTAAAAAAATCCATGACTCAGAAATTGCTCTTCTCGGAATCCATACCATAGAAATGACACTAACAGATCACAGCTATGTTTAATTTTTAAGGATGCTACTACAGCCTTTGTGTTGAGCAGCAAAAACTGAAAACAAGGAAATATTCCCATTATGGGGACAATGATGGAATAACTCATGGTTTATTCACATCACAAAATTATGGAGTTATTAAAAAGAAAAAACAGAGAGCAGTTCCACAGACACATAGGAATATCCATGAAGTATATTGGAGAGGGTCGAGGGGGGTGCAGCAGCAGGCACTGGACACTACACTGTGGTCAGAGAAAGGAAGACCAGGGTCCTGTGCGCAGACAGCCATACAGGTGTGGTTATGTGATTTCATCCGTGTGCCAAGATGCCTGATGATTGCAGGAGCTGGAGAGATTTACGACAGTCATATGTGGTTGGGAGTGTTTACAAGCAAAAGGGGGGAAAAGGAGGAAAGGAGACTACAAAGGGAAACAAAAATTAGCCAAGAAATTGTGCTTTAGCAAAACTGGCATTTATACGTGATATATTTCGGTTAAATTATGTGTGTGTAGAAAAGGGATCTCTGTAGCCACCCATTAATGGGAGTGTCCGTGACACACTGCCAAGTGAGAGAAAGCAGTTAATGTGTAAACTATGCTCTATTTGGTTAAAAAATGAGTGGACAGCCAAGTAGCCAAAACAATCTTGAAAAACAAGAACAAAATTGGAGGTCTCACACCCCTGATTTCGAAACTTACTGTAAAATGACAGTAACAAAAACAGCGTAAAGACAGACTTACCGACTATGAAATAGATAGGGAGGTCAGGATTATCCCTCACACGTAGGGTCAAGTGATTTTCAAAAAGTATGTCAGTTTCCTTCAATGAGAAGCGGACCGTGTTCTTAACAAACAGTGCTGGGAAAACTGAATATCCACCCAAAAAACAGTGAAATTGGACCCTTGCTTTATACCATATACAAAGATTAACTCAAAATGGATCGAAGGTTTAAATAGAAGAGCTAAAACTCTGTAACTCTCAGAAGAAAACATAGGGGAAAGTGTCATGATATTAGATTTGGCAGTTATTTCTTGGATTTCACACCCAAAGCAAGGCAACAAGAGGAAAACAGGTAAGTCAGACTTATTTAACTTTAAAGACTTTGTGCATCTAAGCACACGACCAAGAAAGTAAAACTGTGGTCTACAGAAGGGGATAAAACATTTGAAAATTACACATGTGATAAGGAGTTAATAGCCAGAACATATAAAGGACTCCTAAAACCCAACAACAGCAAAACAACCCAATAAAATTGACAAAGGACTTGAATAGACGTTTCTTCAAGGAAGATGTACAGACAGCCGATAACCATGTGACAAGATGCTTAGTCAATATCATTACAGAGAAATGTGAATCATAATCACAGTGAAATTCCAATAGGATGGCTACTACTGAAAAATTAGAAAATACCGAGTGTTGGTGAAGATGTGGAGAAATTGGAATCCTTGCAGGAATGCTTACGGGAATGTGAAATGGTGCACACTGCAGAAAACGGTATGACAGTTCCTTCAAAAACATATAATTACCACATGATGCAGCAATTCCACTTCTGGGTACATACTCATAAGAATTGAAAGCAGGGGCCAGGTGTGGTGGCTCACACCTGTAGTCCCAGCACTTTGGGAGGCCAAGACAGGCGATCGCTTGAGGCTGGGAGTTTGATACTAGCCTGGCCATCAGAGTGAAACTCTGTCTCTACCAAAAATACAAAAAAAATTTAGCTGTGTGTGGTGGCGTGCGCCTATAATCCCCACTACTTGGGAGGCTGAGGCAGGAGAATCACTTGAACCCTGGACCGAGAGGTTGCAGTGAGCTGAGACTGTGCTGTTGCACCCCAGCTTGGGCAACAAGAATAAAATTTTGCCCCCATCCACAAAAATAAACCTTGAAAGTCGAGATTGATATTGCATACTCATGTTCATAGCAGTTTTAGTCACAATGCCAAGATAAGGAATCAACCTAAGAGTTCCTTGATGGAGGAATGCATAGATGGATGAGTGGATGGACAAAATGTGGCATATACATACAATGGAATACTATGGTGCCTTAAAAAGCATGAGATTCTGACACATGCTACGACATGGTGGAAACTTTAGGACATGATGCTAAGTGAAATAAGCCAAACAGAAAAACACAAATACTGCGTAATTCCACTTATATGGGTTCCCTGCAGTAGTCAGGTTCACATGGACAGAAAGTAGAATAGTGGCTGCCAGGAACTGGGACGAGGGAAAGTGGAAAGTCAGTGTCTATTGTGTACCGAGTTTCAGTCTGGGATGAGGAAAATGTTCTGGAAATGATAGCTGCACAACGATGTGAATGTACTTAATGCCACTGACTGTACACTTAAAATGGCCAAAATGATAAATTTGATATCATGTATATTTTACCATGACAAATAATAAACTGACAGGCAAGGCCTCAGAGATGTGTGCACACACAGCCTGCTTATGTGTGGCTGAATTATGAGAGGAACTGGAAGTGCGGGAGGATGAGACGCCAGGAGGGTTCCGTCTTTTTTAACATAATGTTAGCTTTGTCTCATTTGCCATAACAAATATGAATTAATTGCGTAAGTTAAATTACGCAATTTAACGTAATTTACGTAAGTTAAATTGCGCAATTGAACGTAATTTACGTAAGTTAAATTACGCAATCACACAAAGAACATTTTTCTGTTAATGGCAGGGTCAAGGAGGCACGTGTGCCTGTCAAAGGTCAGTTTTCCTCCTTTTACTGTGGGTGCCCGATAATGGTTTTCTCCTTGCTAGGAGTTTTCTTAACCCAGTATCTAACTTGGAAAGAAGACTAGTTGCTGAGTGGACTTGAGGGTTGTTTTGGCGCCACAGACTCACCCAAGAATGGGTTAGTGGAGAGTAAATAAGAGGAAGTCCGTTCTTGGTCCCTGTGGATAGAGAGCGGCTCAGTGTGGCCCGGGCACAGTCCGGTCACCTGGGAGCAGAGCCGAGATCCTATCTGCCTGACCTGCAGGATCTGGGTGCACCAAGGGGTACTGCCAGGGTTTTTCCCAAAGGACCACATCCTGTGGGAAAGACGAACACGACCAAAACTACCTATTACGTAAAATGAAAGAAAGTTCAAAATTCATGAATTTTGACTCTATTTGGTAGAATCAACCTTCTGTGCTCAGAGCTGAGGAAAACTGGCCAGGCCCGGCCACAGCTCAGGGAGTTGTGGGAAGGGAAAGGGCTTGAAATTAAAATGTCAGGTAGACTTATGTGGCTTGAGATGAGGAGGAGTGTCATGTAAATAATAACAGAAGCACTGTGATGACCCAGAGTCCACACCAGGGAGCCATAGAGGCAGACTCAAATCACATAAGGTGTACCTGGGCCCTGGGAAGTCAGGGACCCAGTAACCCCTCAGACAGGGGCATGAAGCTTCAGCTGCCTTGAACTCAGCATCTCTGAGTGTGCTGAGCAATTTAGAAGGAGGATTTCTGGAAATGCATAGACAAAACAGAAAATATCTAGAGTCTGAGAGCAAACACTTATTTTTTTATATTTACTTAATTTCTTTTTCTTCCTTTTTTTTTTTTTGTTAGAGACCAAGTCTCACTCTGTCGTCCAGGCTGGAGTGCTGTGGCATGATCTCGGCTCACTGCAGCCTCCACCTCCCAGTTTCAAGCAATTCTCTAGCCTTAGCCTCTCTAGTAGCTGGTATTAGGTACCTGCCACCATAACCAGCTAATTTTTGTATTTTTAGTAGAGATGGGGTTTCACCATGGTGGCCAGGCTGGTCTAGAATTCCTGACCTCAAGTGATCTGCCCGCCTTGACCTTCCAAAGTGCTGGGATTACAGGCATGAGCCACAATGCTCTGCCTATTTACTTAATTTATAACAAGGCTCTATTTCCTTCTGCTGTTGCTTTATTCTTGATGTGGGTGACAACCATTTACAATAATTGTCCACAATTATAAAATATGCTATTCAGTAATGGAGAGAAGGAGCTACTATATGAATAAAATATGGTACACATGAAAAAGGCTAAGATTTGAAAATGTAGAGCTAGTGATTATGCCTGAAAACTAAGATACCATTTCTCTATATTGATTAGAATTCATGAATTCTGAAATTAAAAACAAAAGTTATAACCAGGAAAAATTCCCCGTTACAATAGTGTTCTCAGAGGCATAGTTTGATTTCTTGCTATTCCAAGCACTAAATAAGATATAACGTTACATTCTCAACACACTGTATTATCTTTTTCTTTATATGGTTAAGAAACTGCATATTTTTGTACATCATGATCTCTTATAAGTTTATAATTTCATGTGCAAATATTTGCTATTTCATATTATGGAAGGTGCTGTGAGATTTGCAAAGGAATTGCAAGATGGTGTTTTTCCCTCAAGAAGTTCAATATTTAGAGGAAAAAGCATTACAAGTGAAACCCAGCAATTATATAAGCTCCAAGCAATGGGGTTCCAGAGGCTTCCCAGCCCAGCTCTTGCATACCTGCTCTCTTCTTGTGCCCACCCCACTCATAACCCTTCTTCCCAGGGATCTGCAGGCTACGCTGAGCTCCATCCAGGAATCCTTACTCTCGCCGATTACAAGGAGCATCTCCACAGTGTGGTGCCGGAGGATGCACAGCACTTAGCCAGAGGAGCTCAGGGTCGCTGCCTCCTTCAGAGGGCAGAGTGGAGGCTGGGCAAGGGGAGAAGAGTATGCGTGCCTCTCAATCCAAGCAGGCTCCACCCACCCTCTGGCAAATGGATCCAGAAAGTTCACTTGGTCTGCAGTTTGGAAGGAGGAACAGAGTCCTGCGCACTGAGACTTGGTATACTCTGAGGATAAAAACCAAAGAATAGCCATTTAACCATCCCATCCAGTAAGGTCATCTGCTCCCTTCAGCGTGTGGACAGATGTTGATATTTCAAAGTGTTCTTATCTTATTCTTCACTTCCATATCCCACATGAAGGCCACGTGTTTGTGAGCTGAGGTTCTGGGTTGGCCTTTAGGCTACTTATAAATCCTGGAATCTTTTTTCTAATTTGTAACGTTTCGTATTGATATAATTCAAACTTTCAGAAAAATTGCAAGAATAAGAAAAACAACTTCCATTATATCCGTATTTTCCAATTATTTACATTTTGTTTCAACAACTTCATAATTTTCTTGATAAATATATAAATATAATATGTTAACGTATTTTTTATTTATATATTTTGTATAATATACCAATATGTATTTTATGTACAAGATGTAAAAAATATGTATTTCTATATTTGTGTACATTCTTGTATAAGATGTGAATATATATTTATATTTCATAAAGTTGTAGATATGTTTATTATGTAACCATATATGTATTTGATCTGTTACATGAACAGCCATTATATAGATGCATGTGTGTATGTGTGTGCATATATATGTATGCATTTTTTCCCTAAATCATTGGAAAGTGATTTGGAAACTTTGTATCTATTTACCCTTGGTGACTTCAGAATGTAGCTTCTAAAAATAAGGAAATTTTCTAACATAAATACAGTATACTCATCGAAATCAGTAAATTTAGTGCTGTACAATAATCTCACCCACAGCCCATATGCACATTTTGCCAGTTGCCACTGATATCTGTATTAGTTTCCCATGGCTGCTGTAATAAATTACCACAAACTTAGTGGCTTGAAACAGCACTTATTTATCCTGTTTCGCTTCTGAAAGTCAGAAGACTAAAATCAAGGTGTTGGCCAGACTGGCTTCCTTCCGCAGCCTTCAGGGGAGAGTCCCTCCCGGCCTTCCTTGCGGCCTTCCCTGGCCCCTGCAGGCTGCCCGCATTCCCTGGCTCCTCTCTTCATGCTCAGCTCACTCCAGCCTCGGGCTTCTGTTGTCACACTGCCTTCTTCACCTGTGACTCTGCAGCTTCCTTCTCATTAGGAAATCTGTGATAACATTAGACACTCCCACC
Source organism: Aotus nancymaae (assembly GCF_030222135.1). Lineage (NCBI taxonomy): Eukaryota > Metazoa > Chordata > Mammalia > Primates > Aotidae > Aotus > Aotus nancymaae. The sequence goes on along the minus strand of NW_026988412.1, from coordinate 1,973,204 downwards.
CCTGGATTATCCAGCATAATCTCCCATTTTAAGATTAACTTCATCACATCTGCAAAATCCCTTTAGCCGTGTAAAGGAACGCATGTACATATTCTGGGATTAGGATGCGGCATCTGAGCCGGGCCATCATTCAGCCTCCACATCGTCTTTTCTAGCTATTTATTCTTCCAAATCCAGACCACATTCTAGGGTCCCGTAGCATATGTAGTTGGCATGCCTCTTTAGTGTCTTTTCACCTGGAAGTTTCTTGGTCTCTCTGTCTTCTGACCTTGACATTTTTTAGGAATACAGACTGGTTGCTTCACAACACATTTCTCAATTTGTTAACCGGCATTTGAGAGAAAAAACATGCTAACATGCATATACTTCTTTAAAAGAGAAGATGCAGAGAGTTCTTCCGATTTTCAGTTGGGTTCTATAACTCTATAGAATCCACTGGAACTGAGATAGTCGGATTGACTTGATATTGAATCTAATCTGCATATGTGTACATACAAATAATATGTGTATCACTGGTGTGTGTGGCAGATTATAAAATAGCTACAGATCCTCCTGTGTGCCTTCCTCTGCTTACAATGCGACCTAGCTCCTCCCATCAAGACACAGAGTCCTTTCTCTCTCCCTTAAGTCTAGGTTGGCCCTGTGACTTACTTTGGCCAATAGGACACTAAGGTGACATGAGCAGGGCTTTGGAAGGCGCTGTGCACTGGGACTTATTATCCTGCAAATCTGGAGTCCTTCAGCTGCTGCTGTTTGAAGAAGCCTGGGCTAGCTTGTTGGATGGTGAGAGGCATATGGCCTGGTCACCCCAATGCCCTGGCCCTCAGAGTGCCAGGTATGTGAGCAAATTCACCCTGGGTTATTCAGCCATGAGCCAGCTCCTCTACTGACCACAAAGATGCACCCACGCAAGCTTAGACTGGAATAATTACCTACTGACTCGCAGAATCACAAGTTAAAAAATTATTGTTCTCTTAAGCTGCTAATTTTGAGGTGATTCGTTACATATCAGAAGCTAACTGATAGAATGTATATATTTTAATATTCCACATAATTTATATTATTACCTTTTTTGGTTAGAGTGTATATAATCTTCTCTGAGTCTCCTAAAATAGAGCTAGTCTTTTTTTTTTTTTTTTTTTTTTTTTGAGACGGAGTTTCGCTCTTGTTACCCAGGCTGGAGTGCAATGGCGCGATCTCGGCTCACCGCAACCTCCGCCTCCTGGGTTCAGGCAATTCTCCTGCCTCAGCCTCCTGAGTAGCTGGGATTACAGGCATGCGCCACCGTGCCCAGCTAATTTTTGTATTTTTAGTAGAGACGGGTTTCACCATGTTGACCAGGATGGTCTCGACCTCTTGACCTTGTGATCCACCCGCCTCGGCCTCCCAAAGTAGAGCTAGTCTTTGAATTGTTTTTAGCAGCTGAAGCAGTGTTTGAGTAGGCCAACAATAATATGGTTTCTTTGTATATAAGAAGAGTGTATACATCTACAACTTAATGTGTATTAAAATTACAATTACAACTTGAGGGTCAAATAGGAGTTATGGTTCCTAGGTGTCCACCCATAGGTGAATGTCAGCTTCTGCAATGCTGCTAATCAGAAATATGGCTAGATGAAGGTTCATCTAATTCCCTTTCCATTTCCCAATGCCCCTCCTCTCTCTGTTTCCCCAACACTATCTTGTCAGGATGAGGGGCTTGCTTGATGGGAGCTGGAGGTTGAGTCAAGAGTTACCCTCCTCTCTCCTGGCTTGGTCATTTCTTCTCAGACCCTAAATCCTCATCTTGGCTTTAATAACATTTCAATATGCTTTTAGCATCCACAGCTCATTCTTGTGAACTAGAGCAGGGGTCCCCAAACCCTGGGTCCTGGACTAGTACCAGTCCCTGGCCTATTAGAGACTGGGCTGCACAACAGGAGGTGAGGAGTGGGCGAGTGTGCAAAGCTTCATCTGTGTTTACAGCCACTTCCCATTGCTCGCATTACCCCCTGAGATTCGCCTCCTGTCAGAGCAGCAGCGGCATTAGATTCTCATGAGAGTGCGAACCCTACTGTGAAGTGCACATGGGAGGGATCTAGATGGCATGCTCCTAAGGAGAATCTGATGCCTGATGATCTGTCACTCTCTTCCATCACCTGCAGATGGGACCATCTAGTTGCAGGGAAATAAACTCAGTATCCCCTTATTCCACATTATGGTGAGTTGTATAATTGTTTCATTACATATTACAACTTCGTAATAATAGAAATAAAATGCACAATAAATGTAATGTGATTTAATCATCCCAAAACCATTCTCTGCCCACCAGTCCATAGAAAAATTGTCTTTCATGAAACCAGTCCCTGGTGCCAAAAAGATTGGGGACTACTGACCTGGTGCCTGGATTGCTAAATAATGTGGGCATTGGTATATCTGGGGTTTAATTACTGGTGGAATTCGTGATAACAGTTCTTTTGGTTGGTGTCTTCTTCTTTTCCGCCTCCTCTTTCTTCTTAAAAATGCATATTCATGAAGGGCCTTATTTGGTAGCTTCGAAATCATTGAGACTGAATTAAAAAAATAATGCCTACATTTGTAAATGCTTAGTATTGTTACTTGCTGCAAATATAGAGTTTTGTGTTATTTGTTGCAGTATCTTGTGTTTTCATACATTGAGGTAAAAAAAACCCAAGAAGTATATATTTAACCTCAAAATTGATCTTTCTATTTATCCATCCATTCGTCCATCACCTGCTCCCTCAATGCTGCCATCTACCCATCCATCCATAAACTTCTCCCTCCCCTTTTTCCTCTATTTTCACCCTTTCTCTACCTACCCATTTATTCCTCCATCTCTTTTCCTGCTTCCTTCTATCCTCACTCCCTGCATCATCCCTATTTCCTTCCTTCTTCCCTCACTTCTTCCTTCCTCCTTTCCTCTCTTGTTCCATTCACGTGTATGAACTCATCCATTCGTCCATCGATTCATGTATCCATCCATCCTTTACCCTGCATCCTTCCCTCTTTCTCTTCATCTGTACATCCATTCGTACATACACACTTCCTATCTATACATCTTGATAATTATCTACCTGTACCGTCTATGAACATATGAATGTATGAAGCACTTTGACATGAACATGGAAAGCAAGCATTCATTAGTAAAGAGCAGGGCACCGGAGCTGGATTGACTGGATTTAAGTCCTGGCATTGCTCCTTACTACCTTGGTGGTTTTGGAAGTTTCTCACCCATCTTGTGCCTCAGTTTCCACAATTTTAGATATGGAGATGATATTACCTACTCCATAGATACTATTTTCAATGGATTAAGGCTTAATAGCTGTAAAACACATAGAACGGTGCCAGGCTCATAATAAGTGTGATTACGTTTGCTAAAATGCTGATTTAAAAATCAGGTATTTTGGGAGGCTGAGGCAGGTGGATCACGAGGTCAAGAGATTGAGAACATCCTGGTCAACATGGTGAAACCTCATCTCTACCAAAAATACAAAAGTTAGTAGGGCATGGTGGCGCATGCCTGTAGTCTCAGCTACTCGGGAGACTGAGGCAGGAGAATTGCTTGAACCCAGGAGGCAGACGTTCCAGTGAGCTGAGATTGCTCCATTGCACTCCAGCCTGGGTAACAAGAGCGAAACTCTGACTAAAAAAAAAAAAAAAAAAATCAGGTATTGAGAAGTCTACCTACAGGACATGGTAACAACCTGCCTGTTTCCATTCTCTGCCCTTAACTACACACATTTTGTTGCTCAGGTATGATCCATGGATGCACAGAGGGCCTTTGTGCTTTGTTGGAGAAAAGCATGTATGCCAGACTGATTCATCTCCCATGGAATCTGCTGACAGATCTCTCTGGGAACCCCTGGGCAGCTAAGTGTCCAGGACTACCAGTGGTTTCTCATTCCTGTGTCTTCTTAGACGATCTGACAGCCCAGCATACCTCCTCCTGATGTTCTGAATCTGCTGGCTCTGTAAACTATAAATCGGCAAACTAGATTAATCAAAGAGGAAGCTTTTTGCATGGGTGCTAACAGTCACAACTCTCTAATCTCACAAAGCACCAACATGACACTTCTTGCTAAAGAATGTGGCTATTAATATATCTGTCTTTGGTTTTCATTTCTGCTCTTGGAGTGGAAAACCCCTAGAGGAAATAGTTCCTAAAAGGATTTATAACATACTTGCAGGAGAAATAAGATTTAAGAGGGCAGCCTTTCACATCAAAGTTTCAGCATATGGTAATGAAGGTTTCTGTTCAGACAGGCAGAGGAGGAGCTGCCTATATTTCCTGCAGGGAGTGGGGAGGATGCAGGCATGCTGGGCAGTCCTGGGCTCTCAGACTTTTTTTTATATTGCAACAGCTGACCTGGGTCCCCCTTTTGGCTCTGTCTCTAACCCACAGGTCAGTCTAGGATGTCACTGATTCAATTGATTTTCAATGTCAGGTTGTTAGAGTATAATTTACATACAGTAACATTCCCCTTTTTTAGAATGTAGCTCTATCTGTTGTGTCAAATGTATGCCATTCTACAACCACCACGATCAAGACACAGAACATTTCCATCACCCCAGAAGTTCCCTCATGCCCCTGTAGTCAGCTCCTCTTCCCAGACTCACCCCAAGCTGGCACCCATGGATCTGCTTTCTATACCTATGGTTTCCCTTTTGCAAAATATCATATAAACAGTCCACAGGCATTTTTGACAGCAAAGTTGCCTAATAAATAGTGCACTGTGACTATCACTGTTTTTCTTAAATTAAAAAGCACACTGTGGAGGTGGGTATGTGGAGCCTCTCCTATCTCCAGCTTCCATAAGCAGATATGGTTCAAGAAATATCCTTTTTCGTTGTTATCTTTTCTATTTACCTGTTTTTACCTTTACCAGTTTCTTTTTTGTGTCAATTCTTGTAAGAAAAATCTTCTAGCAACAAACTCTCTCCATTTTTAAAATAAACCTGGTATGTCTTAATTTCTTACTAATTTTTGGAGGATATTTTTTCTCTATATAGAATTCTTTGTTGACAGCTTTTTGTTTGTTTGCTTGTTTTTTCCTTTGAGCACTTGGAAAGTATCCTCTCACTGCCTTCTGGCCTGTATGGTGTCTATTGAGAAATCAGTTGATAATTTTAATTAGAATGTCCTACATATAATGAGTTACTTCTAATTTTCTTCTTTCAAGATTCTCTGTCCTTGGCTTTGGAAAATATGATTATAATATGTTTTGATATAAGTATCTTTGAATTCATCCTAAGTGGAATTCATTGTGCTTCTTGGACATGTAGATGCATGTATTTTTATAAGATTGAGACGGTCATCATTTTTTCTAAAAGATTCTTTCTGCCCCTGTTGTTTGTTCTCTATCTCTGCAGCTCCCTGTATGTGTATGTTGGTGTGCTGGATGGGTTCTGCAGGTCTCCGAGGCCCTGTTCCTTCTTTATTATTTTTTCTTTCTATTCCTTGGTCTGTATAATCTCAATTGTTCTATCTTCAAGGTAACTAATTATTTTTCTGCCACCTCCGATTTGCTTTTCAAAGTCTTTAGTGAATTTTCTTCATTTCAGTTAGTGTGACTTTCACCTCCAGAATTATTAGTTTCTTTTAGAAAATCACTTATATCTCTTTATCGACATTCTCATCTGAGGAGATATAGTTCTTATACTTTACTTCTTTAGACAAAACTTCCTGAAGTTCTTGGAACATATTTAAAATAGGTTACATAAGGTCTTTTTTTAATAGTAAATCTGCTGTCTGAGGTTTTGGGGGACAGTTTCTGTTGACTGCTTTTTTTATTCTTTTGTATGGGCCATATTGTCTTGCTCTTTGCTTGTCTCCTTTTTTTGTTTTTGAAAATTAGACATTTTAAATAATGTAATGCAACAACTTGGAAATCATATCCCTCTTCTCCTAGGTTTGCAGTTATTTCTGATTGTTGTTTCTGTTTGCCTGGTGACTTTCCTGAAGTAATTTTCTCAAGTCTGTATTCCTTGTCTTCTGTGGCCTCTAAAGTCCTTGTTCAGTTAGTTTAGTGGTCAACTAATGATGAGACAGAATTTTCCTTAAATGTCTTAAGTCAATAATTTCCACAGGCTTTGCTGAATGAGTAAATGTGTACATTGGGGCATGGTTTCAACACTCTGGCAGGCAATTTACAACACTGCCTTAGTCTCTATCTCCTGGTTGCTTATCTTTGGAGTCAGCCAGAGATAAAAGCTTGTAGTCTAGGGATTGGTCCTGGGCATGCACCTGGTCCCCACACATGCATATAACCTTCTACATTACCAGGGATATGTTGAAGTGTTTCAAAGTGTCCTATAGACAGTTCCTTCCTCAGTTCTTCAAGGTTTTTTTTTTTTGTTTAATCAGCTTCTTGTTTCCTCAAACTGTGTCACCATTACAGGCAAAGATAGTAAATAATTGCTACCAATGTTTTCAACAAATGCCATGAGGAAAAGTTGTTCACAGTGAGGAAGCTCTCTGAGTCAGGTCAAATAAAGACAGGACCTGCAAGTTGGGGTTTCCTGAGAACTCCAGACCAGTCACATAATGACAGTTCTCAAGGGGTGGGGCTTGTTGGGAGCTGAAAATTCATCTCATCCCCTCAGTGCCTGTTAGGCTGCTGTTTTTCACAGCTGCCATGATTGGGAGCCTGATGTTTTCAAGGCTACCACACAGCTGGGGAGAGACGCATGGGAACAGATTAAATATCACTGTTATTACCAAGACTCACCTGTTTATTTTACTGTTGTTGTTTTTTCAGCAACTCCCTTTGGATTGCTATAATCCTTTGGTTAATTTGTAGAGTTTTGAAAAAGTTCATTGCGATAAATTTTGCCAACGTTCGCACTGCTGTTATTGAGGAGCAGCCTTTTGGAAATCCTTCCTCCGCCATTCCCAGTGACATCTCTCCACTGATTCCATTTTGTTGTCAATGAAAATCATACCTGAGTTACCTGCCACAGTTGTTGTGAAAGTCACATTTAAGCAGTGACAGGAGAACGTTTCATGATTTAAGAAAAAATCATTTAACATATAAAACAATGGGATTAAGGAAGCCTGGCTTCCTTTTCAGTATGACTCACTGGAGACACAGGGATGTTTTGTGAGCCTTGCCCTTGTGTCTCAGAAGCAGGACGTGAGACAGATCTTTGAGGTGCCCATCTGGCAAAAGTCTTCATATGCTAGGAAGTCATAACTCAACTCCCACGCCCTGGGTGCTAGAGAAAGGAGAGTAGCACTGTAAGTCACTATGCTGAGATTTTTCTTTTTCCTTGAGAGACGGCTTGAAAGAAAATAAATTTCTGTAGAATGAGATGAATAGCAATAGTAATGTGACATAGCTCCTTCCTCCATTTTTTTCTTGGAAGATATTTCTCTTTCAGTTTTCTAATTAATTTTTGTTTCTTACATAATTTTTATATACTGTAGAGAAAATTTATTTTTAAAAAATGCCTTCATTCATCAATTCCTGAAGAAAGAAATTTAAGGGAATGCAATTTGTTGTTTTCTCCCTAACTTTTTTGTGGCCAATCTGTACCTAATAGTGAAAGAAGAATGTGCAAGTTAAGGATGTTTTGCCACCATGAAGAAAATCCTTAAATATTCTCTTTCCCATTGGTTCCTGAAGGGGTTTTCACATCCATTCTCTAGAAGCCTGGCTGTGATCTTAGTGGACACCCCGCAGTGGACTCCAGTTTCGTGGTTTCTTGGATTTGGAGCATGGGTGGAGGGAGCTCCGTGGTATCATTCAGATGAAGATGAAATCAGGGAGCAGTTAGGCCAAGATCCGTTCAGACCATTTGAGCAGCCAGTCAGGGATTTGTATTCAAAACCTCATTGTTTATAGGCCAGTGTTAAAATCATTTTAACGTTGAGAACCAATAAGATTGTTCTACTTGTGTTATCAAAAGTGTTGAAAGACAAATCTTGTTTACATTAAAGCACGGTCATACCGACTTTCTCAGATACCTGCCTACCATTTGAAACATGCCTGTTGGATCAATTGCTATGAGTTCTGTGGGCTTCCTGCCACACATGAGCCCTTAGGAGAAGGGGAGACTCTTCAGCATGGCAAGAAAAATAACTGTATCAAAACACATCACAAGGAAGAATGAGAAGTGGCTTGGGGCCCGGGAGAGTCCCACCAGTGGCCGATTCTTCCCCTCCATGGGTGAACTTGCTATACAGCATCTCGGCTACTGATGATGCTCTTGAGGTCTGAGTGCCCATTTGCTTACATCAGCAGGAACTAACCAGTAATCTGGCCTTTTCCTAAGGATATGCTAAATCTAAATAATGTTTCCCTAAGACCTCACTTCACTTTTCATAAGTTACTTTGGCTTCTTGACCTCATCACAAAATATACTGTAGCAAAGTAACTGTCAAGACCATCTCAGTGAGAACTTCTAAGCTGATAAATTGGGAAGTAAATGACAGGAACACCACTTTCTGATCCCGGGGCCAGCATCATCCATGACAATGCCACGTGGTCTGGTGGACTTCACTGCATCCTGTACACATTGGCCACACCAAGCCACCATTTCCTTCATGTGTTTTGCTGGACACAAAGGGTTGTGAATGCACACATGTAGGAAATGTCTGACTCTTTAGGGGATCAGACTTAAACACACATCTTCTGTGTCATTGTCAAATCACAGTGATGTGAAGCCTCAGTAGGACCATCTCCATGTGATGTACAGAATATCATAAAGTCAGTGTATATTGTTTCTGTTATTTAAAGATAGTCCTAAATAACATCCCCCTGACTTTGAACCCCTTTGATTCTAAGAGTAAGTAGAGACGTTTATGTACATTTATTCTGTCTTTGATTGATCAAATGTCTGTTAAGCATTTATTATGGATCACATCCTTTGTCAGGTGCTAGAAATATTACGTTAGGGAGATGATCCCTACTTTACGTAACTTCATAATGTAACTCACAGGGCACATATGAAACAAGCTTCACCTAATGCAAAATCATGCTTCCATAAATGTAAGTGAAACATGCTATGAGAACTCAGGTAGGGATTCTTTTGACATGGCTGAACCTGGTGATCAGGAAAGACCTTGTGAAGAATGAACCGGGAGGCAAAGCATGTCTCTCTAGACTGATGGAATGATGTAAGTGAAGTCACAGAGTAGTGGACTTGCACGGGGCTTTGGGGCATGGCATATCCTTGCTGTGTTTGCAGACATATAAAAGTTACCATCAGTGACATGCTGGCTATCATATGGATCTGAACCGAGCCTAACAAGATAAAGGAGGGAGAGAGCTGTCATTTCTGTCACCCACAGATGAAAACAATATGCCCCATGGAGGCCAGGCTCTGGGATGCCCTCACCCATCATCACTGCCTCCCAGTGTTCCTGTCTTTGTGACATTTTCAGACTCCTCCTCATATTGGAAAGAAAGAACGTCTTTGCCAGATCATGTATGTCTTAACCCATGGTCTGAGAAAATATGGACTTCAGTGTCCATATCACTGTTAGCATTTTGGTCACCACCAGTCTCTGAGAAGTTCCAAACTTTCCCTTATCTTCCTCTGTTCTTCTGAGTCCTTCAAACTTTTCCAATCTCTGTCTGTTACCTAGCTCCAAAGTCACGTCCATATTTTCAGGTATCTTTACAGCAATGCCCCACTCCTTAGTACCAATTTTCTGTGCTAGACCACTCTTGCATTACTATAAAGAAATATGTGAGACTGGGTAATCTGTAAAGGAAATAGGTTTTGTTGGCTTACAGTTCTGCAGGCTGTACAGAAAGCATGGTGCCAGCATCTGCTCACCTTCTCGGGAGGCCTCAGGGAGCTTTTATTCATGACAGAAGGCAAAGTAGGAGCTGATGTGTCACATGGTTAAAGCAGGAGTAAGTGGCAGGGGCAGGTGCCACACACTTAAATGACCAGATCCCAAATAACTCATCCAGTCACTATCATGAAGACAGCACCAAGCCATGATAATTAAAATCCACCCAAACCAGGCTGGCCAAGCAGTTGATCTTGATTTTCAGATTATCTTATAATTGAGCAAACAGGAGTCTTGCAAGGAGAGAAAGCTTTGTCAAATTTATCTCTCAATCTGCCCCCATGACATAATCACCTCCCACCAGGCCCCACCTCCAACATTGGGGGTTACAATCCAGCATGAGATTTGGGTGGGGCAAATATTCAAAGCATCTCAGAGGCCATGTGGCAAGGAACTTCAGGTGGCCTGTAAGAGTGGAGGGCAGCTACCAGCCAACAGTCAGCAAGAAGCTGCAGCCCCAGCCCCAGTGCTATCGCCTCAAGAAACTAAATTGTGAACACCTATGGGAGCTTAGAGCAACTCCCTCCCCAGTTGAGCCTCAGGTGAGAATGCAGCCACAGGCAGCATTAATATTAGCCTGTGTGCCCCTAAGCCAGGGGATGTAACTGAACTATGTCTGGACCCCAGACCCACAGAAACTAAGATAATCAATGTGCTTTTTAATCTGTTAAATGTGTGGTCATTTGTTACACAACAATAGAAAACTAACACCTGGCCTTTGCCTCAATCCTCTGAGCAATTCTTTGCTAAGAAGACATTGACAACCACTACCAGCTTGTTCACTCCCTTAGTTGTCAGTTTCAGACAGTGTTTCTGGAGAGATTCTTGTCAGTTTTGGCCTAAATGATGAAGTGGGGTGCGGGTTAGAATGACAGTTAGGAACTGTAACTCTTGGTGGATTCGTGGGGCAGGGATGTGGTGCTTAGGCACATGTGCAGGTAGTGCAAGTGTTCCTGGGCCTACTGCGCCAGCCAAGTTTCCACTCTCTGCCCACAGCACACACAAAACCCACGTCCCCAGCCTGGGCCCTTTCTTGCCATCACTTTGATTTCTGGCACTGTTGCAGGTGCAGAGGGATGGAGAGGCAATGTCTTGCTGAGGATTTGGCTTCGGATGGAAACTATTTGTGCTGACTACCACATGATTCCTGACCCGAGTCCCTGCTCTGAGGCTGGGCCTGCGGGGCCTTCAGAGCAAGCCGTGTGCAGGAGCAGGTCATGAGCCTGCAGCCATATGGTCAGGTCCCCGGCCCTGCATCCTCTTAGACACTGGATCTCAGCATTTCACTTCACCTTCTGAGCCCTGGTCTCTTCATTTGTAAACTGGGACAGTGCTGATGATTATGAACAAAATAACAATCAACCGTGTCTGCATATATTGTAGGATGGTGCGGACATCCAGATAGTTGTAGAAGTGTTTTTGAAAACTACCAGGTGGCACCTAACCCTGTCCTTTCTTCCCTTAGGGTCTCAGCAGTAGAGACAAGTGAAGCTTTTGTCAGAAATAAGCTTAGAAACTGGAGCGCAGGGGAAAACCCTGCCCAGTGCTGTCGTTGGCTTCCTGGTCATGTGATGTAGCTGCAGAGCCTTAAACTTTGATAACATAATTGACTCAGTTTAGAGTCCAAATCAAGAGTATCTTTATCGCTGCCCGATCTTCCCAGGGAGGACGATGTTCTGACCTCAAATCATAGCAAGTGCCAGTGAATTCGCACTTGTCATCAGAACAGGTCTCCAATTACTGCATCGACTATGCCCCTTAGATTAGGAGTGAGGAGAGAGCTAACGCTGTTCAGTTCATTGCCCCCGCACCTAATCTGCCCACTTCCACGACTGGGAGGAGCTTCCTATTACCCCTTCTGGGTAGACTATCGGACATAGCTCTTGGCTTCTGGCCTTTCTCTGATTCTCTTCTTGACTTTTATTTGTCTCTGTCTCTGTCTGTTGTTGAACTCACAAGATACTTTTCCATTTCGGCCCACTGTGGTGTGTGTATGTGTGTGTATGTGTCTGTGACTGTATATGTGTGTGAATGCATGTGTGTGTGCATGTGACTGTGTGTGTATGTGAGTATGCATATATATGGTTCTGGTTCAACCCTTCCACCCTCTGGTTCAACCCTCTGGTTGTAGTATTCCTTGAGTCAGGCACTGCTCTAAATGTCTCAGATGCATTAACCCATTTAATTATCTATGGATAAATATTATCAATGTCCCTATATGGCAGGGAAGGAAGATGAAGCAGAGGGCTTATTGAAATGGCCGGGAGAATCAAAATTAGGAAGTGGCATGATCAGAATTCAAACCTGGGGGTGGAGCTGGGGACCACACTCTGGACCACGCCTTCAATGCTTCTTAAACTTTGGCATCCATCAGAATCCCCTGGAGGGTTTCCTGGGACACAGATTTCTGGGCTGCACCTCTAGAACTTCTGATTCAGTAGGTCTGGGTAGGGTTGCAGGTGTGCTTCTCACAAGTCCTAGGCCATATAACGCTGCTGGTCCAGCTACCCACTTTGACAACCACTGTGCCATATACTGTGCTCCTTGATTTAAATCATTTGAGAAAGACTCTCTTCCCAACCTGCTCAGGCCTGAATGTGTGCTTGAATGGTGGTTAAATCTTTCAGTATCCTTATTTTCCTTTGAACATGCAGACTGTCAGGAGAGGACCATGACTTCAGCCTGGGGTGAATCCTACACTCCAGGTTTGTCCACTGACAGCCTCGGAGGTACTGACAAGAAGGTAGAAAGGGAGAGAGAGCTTGGATCAGGGAGGCTGCTGAGTAAAGAAGAGGAGGAGAGGGCATGACCCTCACCCACTTTGAGATTTGCCTGGGTCTGTTTCCACCCAGAGACACTCCCACTTGTGTCAAAAGAGTGAATGCTCTTCCTGGCTTGGCTTTACATTTCTCTGTCCTTAAACACACAAACGGAGTCTCTGCAGGTGTGGAGAGGTGCCGGTGAGTAGGCCTCTTCACGGATGCCTGGGCCACATGCGGATGTGCTTCAACAGAAAGAAAGGGACATGGTTCTCTGTGGGGTCTACATCTCCCGGAGTTTGAGAACCTGGCTTCAGCAAAGAGATGTTAAAAGGGATTATGCACCGGCCACTTGCTAAACATGGAAAGAAGACTTTCCTCCAGACTGTTGCGATGGGGAGAGATGGGTCTCAATTCCAAACTCAGCAGCCATGGTGCGGGGGTTATACCAACAAGCAGAGTGAGGGGTCACTAGGGAAAACTACTAAGAAGAGCTTGATTAGATCTCAAGAGTAAACTAGCTTAACAGAGTTCTTGCTTTCAGTCAAGAACTTAGGTATCAAGAGGGAGGCACTTGATCAAATATCAAGCCTGGGGAGATTTGTGATGAACTAATATACGAGGCTTTTTCTAAAATAGCTCAGGGCCAAGGTCAAGACCTGATTGAGAAGAGGACACAGAGAAGCCTGGCTAAAGTTTGGTCTAAGAGAGAGTCTTTGTCAACGGGAGAAGAGGCAAGCAGGCTGAAAAACTGAGTGGGGCAGCCCACTTTGTGATAAATAAACGTCTTCACCAACAATTTTCCATTCTGGTTCAAGAAACAAAAGGATATGACAATTTATCTTCAGGAATATTGTAAAAATATTAGGCCAAGATTAATTTTAATTTTCTCTACAACTTAAAAAATTACATTTGGCCAGAGAAGTTGTTTGATAAATTGTAAAACTCAGATATGGCTAAATTATACAAATAATGGGTTATTACAAGTCCAAAAAAAGTTTGAAATTAGCAAGTAAACATAGAACTCAAAAAAGCTGTATTAAACGGTCAGAGTTCTATGGAGACTATTTCATTTGAAATACTATAGCAAATAGATTGACTCACAGGCCATTTTCTGTGCTGATACAACTGAAGTTTCATGAATGGTCTGAACAATAAAGTTTGTCCTGTAAAATTTTCAGCTGAAAGCAATGTGGCCATGACGGCTGACACTTGGGAGACTTGAGCTGGCTTTGACAGTGCCTCGTTGCCTCTGGCCCAGTGGCCCTCACCCTCACTGTGCCTTTTCTGCAGTGAGCAGACTCTCACATTGGGTTTAGCATGCGGACTGTTTATTAAGGAGCCCCTTCAGCTCACGCGGAAGGCTCAGGAAGCCGGCAGTTCAGAGGAAGAAGAAGTGGAGCCCTGATACAGGCTGACCCCACAGGGTGCTCCAGAGCTGGAATGGGCCCTTTCAAGTTGTACAGAGTTGGGCCTATGTGGCCAGGTCCTCGTGTTCCTGCATCAGTGAATCAGTGGATCTGGCTCTGAGCAGGCCAGGCTATCCCTGAAGGGGCTGACTCCCAACACCAAGCAACAGCCTTCTCCTCTCGCTTTCAAAGCCAAACTGAGCTCTATAGCAGATTCCTAATGGTACTTATATTTTCTCTGATATATTCATGAATAATGTGAGTTGTGTCTGTTTCCCTGGGTCTCCTCTCTTAGCTTGGGCGAATGCTGAATTGTGATTTGTTTTTATATCTATTTCTCCTTCATTGAAATATACTCTGTGGATCAAGGCTCTGTGTGTCCACTGTGTATTCCATCCATTGGCTCAGACCTGGCATAGCTCAGGTCTATTTCTTTGTCACCTCTTCCCTTCCCCAGAGCTGGGAGCAGCTCCAGGCCTGTGCATCACTGGAACTCCAGTCTATGCATCATTGTAACTGATTGGAGAGGCAGGTAATGGATGTGCACGATGTACCTGCAGGGACAGGTGACTTAGTTCAGCCATAAGAAGAGATGCCTGCTGAAATATTGATGACTTCTTACTGTGCATTCTTGCTCTGGAGAACATTTTATCAGTATCTTTGAAATGCCTGCATAGCAGGAAGACAACTTGATTAATAAGTCACATGAAGTCTAAGCAGTGAACATCAGCAGGGCCTTTCTTCAGGTTTAAAGAAGATAAAGCACTTTGAGCCTTCTGGGCAAGCACATGCTCTTCGGCAGGTGGGACAGGTGATGACAGGCACTGAGGTAAAGTCTTCAGACAGGTTTTCAGGCAAATGAATATCTCTTTCCTGAGACAAGTAACTCCTGTCTGATGCCTCTTTACCTCAGACGGAGGATTTGCGGTATATAGTTTGTATTCGTTCTTAGAGAGCGTGAGGTCAGGGAATATTCCAGCTCTTGGTGCCCCTGGCATCCACATAAAGCAGGCAGGAGAGCCAGGCTCCCACTTGCCTGGCCAGCTGTGTGTTCTGCCCAGGGCCACGTCCCTGCTTACTATACTGTTTTACCTGATGGGGTCAAAGGACCTAAGTGTCCTGTGGCTAGCTTCTCCTGCTTGGAGATCTTGGAGACTTGGAGGTTTTGGTTGCATGGCACAGAAAGCCCTGGCCAGAACCCGTGCGTCATGGGGCCCCGCCGCTGCTGTCCTTTCCTCAGCCTTGGCTACACTGAAATGTCCAGAGTGACACCTTCAGGCACAGCATGACCCAGAGCACCTGCTGAGGCAAAGACATCTCCTTAACCAAGAGATGTGTTTAACTTCATTTCTAAATTAAACACACATACAGATAGGTATTTCCATACTCACAGTCAGACTTGTCATTTGCTACAAGTTAAAAATGAAGAACTACAGGTCTATATGACGGGGTGATGGGTGCAGCACATCACCATGGCACGTGTATAGACCTATGTAACAAACCTGCACATTCTGCACATGTACCCCAGAACTTAAGGTATAATACAAAAAGAATAGGACAAAAAAAAGAACTATAGGTCCAAAAGCCATATATAATCTATTAATGCTCCTTTTAGAAATCTATCCTATGCCTACCCTAAGGAAACAGAGACATGAAACATTTATATATTAAGATGGTTAGAGTAATGTTTATAATAGTAAAACTTCAAACAACAATAAAAAGTTAAATCATGATATGTCCATAATTCAAAGCTTACTCATCTGTTAAAACTACAGTTTTGGGAAATTGACTGTCATGAGAAAAGGTTCCGGATAAAATAAGTAAATTAACAAGATAACAATATCTCAATTCTATAAATTAAGCTCTATAGTAAAAAGACACTGAGATTCATACACATATGTATTATATATTTGCATATCACTGCCTTTGGTCAGTATGATTACAGTGCTCTTTATTTTATTCTTTAAGCTTTTCTGTGTTTTTCAGAATTTCTGCAATGAGTACATATTATTCATAAACAGAATATACCAAAGTGCAATAAATAAATAAATAAATTGAACATAAAGCAAAGATTTCTTCATCAACCTGTTAGTTCTGCTTTTATCTCCTTCTATCATCAAACATGTGCATTTGCACACACAAACCTCTCACTTGCACACACCACAAGATGAGACTTACATGTGGAGAGCCACATAGAAGGATGAGTGTCTCCGGGTTATGGGTTTCTGACCCACAGTGATAAGGCCGGGAGAGGCCCCTGGGCTTCCCTCACATTCTGCATCCAGGGTGAGTAGGGTTTCTCGGGGGGCAACACTGCCTCATACATTTGCAAGAGTGAGTGATGTATCCTTCCTGCCCACCTGTCTGGGATACTCAACCCGGCCTTCTCATGCCCTGGCTGCAAGGGACTGGATAAATATACATGAGGCACCCAGAGATTCAAAAGTTGCTAACTTGTGGCCCATCCAATTATAGAAAGCGCTCTGCTGTTTGGCACCTATTAAACCAAGTTTCTATTAGTGAAGTCTTCTGCTTAGCAACCAAGCAAGGATAATTGATGTTTAAATGATAACCCTGAGGACTGTGAAACTCTAAAGTGTCTTCTAAGTATTAAAGAAAAATTAATATTCCTGTAATGTCTCTGCAACTTATTTTTATAGAACAGCACAAAGAACAGAGAATTAAGATAAATTGAAAGAATTCTTAACAAACAAAGATTATGTTATTAGATTCGAGGTTTAGAGTCGGAGAATTAGACTTTGAAAGAATCTCATGTAATTTTATGTAAGGGAAAGTGACGCCCACAGTTTGCACAGAAGGAAAATACAGCCAAGGTTCCAGCCCCTGGCCTCGCACCCCTTCTTCACCAGTGATCCTTGAGTCTTCTCTGATTCATTCTGCATGGCAAACGTCCGAGGTAGGCGAATTTGCCCTTGACAAAGGTTGGGTCCTCTTTCTCGTTTATCATCATTTCTCCCCTTTCTGTGGTTGTCCCACTGAGGTGGAAATGTCAGCGAGTACGCCCACTCCTATGAGAGTATCAGGGCAGAGAGAGCGGACTGTAGGCACAGGCTCAGAGCCACGGGGCTCAGCTCTCCAGCTGTGTGACTTTGGATGAGTTACATGGCTTCCCTGGGTCTCAGAGAGTTATCAAAAAGGCTAGATAGCTTAATATTTATAAAGTGGTTAAAATAGTGCTTGAGGTAATATTCTACATTAGCGTTTGCTCAATACATGCATCTCATTTCTAAGTATTTACTTTTAAAATAGGAGGTGTGCAAGAAATAACTTCACATGACTTAAGGACTCACGTGTGGTGTGTATCCTGGCTTCAGCGGGGAACACCTGTGGCCAGGCTGCCCTGTTGGCCATATCCCAACCACCCCACACAAGTGACTTCTGTGTCCAGAGGTAACCTAGGTGACCACAGTTTAATCGTGGGTTTTGCTGGAAAGAAGAACTAATACAAAGAATAATAACTGAGGGAAAGTGGCTTAGTACAGGAACATTATTTTCCTGCCTGAAAACCTTTTAAGGAAAGCTACCTCATCAACACAAGCAATATATGAGTGGATGAGCTGGAGGAACTGTCCTCCTTTTATTTGTGACATGAAAATTTGAGCCATTCCTGAAGATAGTCACCCGAGCAAGCGAATGCAGCACTTTGGGGGGATTTTGGTGGATGAGTGCCGTGTTTGGGGAATTTTCTTTGTCTTAGTGATGGAACTAGACATAGAACTATGAACTCATGAGGCATAGAACATAGAAGCTGCTGAAATTCCAAGAGAGATGGCAAACACACATTCACTTGGCAACTCTTTTCATCTGTGAGACACACTGAGTAGTGAACAACCTGGCATACTATTTGTGAAGAGTCTGAACAATGTTATCAAGAACAATGTGGTTTAGGACTCACACTGCCCAGAGCTCTCAAGCATGTCCTTTTATCTATGCTGGTAATTACTTCTCCTGATGACCGCAGGTGCCTTCAGAGACATTTGGTAAGAGAGGGGCTCCTAGAAGATGCAGGTATCCACAGTGGTCCATGTGCAGAGCCTGGAGGCAGGGCCACATTCTATCCATCACGTGTTCCCAGAAACAAAACCACCCCGCACCATGTTACGCATCAGGCAATCGTTCTGTCTACCCTCTTGCCTTTGAGAGGCTGTCCATTCTATTCCCTGCAGTCAGGAGGATCATTTCAAGAGGAAACTCCATTCTTGCCCCCATCCCTTCCCCTCTCACCTTGGCCATCTCTGGCCAGCTACTTTTCCTACTCAGTGCCTGCTTCTCGTCCCCTTCCCACTGCTTGGTTAGTACCTTTTTCCCTGCTTTTTTGCATCTTAGCTCCCAACAGCAGTCTTCAGGTGCCTGTCCTGCCCGTCACCAAGCCTCCTGGCATGTGCTTCCTTCCTGCTCTGGCTGCATTCACCTTTTCATGTGGATTTAGGTGGAAACTGGTGCGTGTCTCTCTCCCACTGGGCCTGCAGACCCATGAGAGCAAGATCAGACCTGTTTCTTTGGTCTTTATCTCATCAAAGCTTCCAGTACTCTATTAATGGGGTTAAACAAATGAGCACATTTGTTTGAACTTGGCTCTTTGGACACACTGTGACAGGCCTGGAAGGATAACATACAGCAAACACCCTGCTGGGTGCCGGCTGTTACACTGGTCCTGGTGTGTTGGGTGCCCTCCCCTTCCTCTCCCCTTCTGTCTTGAGTCCTACTATTCTTTGTGTCCTTAAAGCTCCAGCTAAAAGCCTCCAGCTTCTGATTAGGAGCCCGGGTTCATCTGGGAGGCTTATTCACATCCCAGTTCTGTCATTTCTTCGCTGTGTGATCTTGGGCGGGTTGTTCACCTTCTCTGTGCCTCAATTTCCACCTCTGTAAAGGGGAGACAATAAAATTTCCTACTTCGTGGAGCACTTTGTAGAATTATGTACTAATAAGTTAATATATGCAAAACAATTAGAAATGCTCAGCACCAAGTTAGCACTGGCCAACCACTCAGAGAAGCACTTACCAGTTTTTATTTAGCTTTTATTTTATCAGCATATCCCATACCTTTCTTCCCAGTAGTATTCTCCTCAAAGAAATCTTGACTGCATGTAAGGTTTGATTTTCGGCCCACTTAATCAATATATGTTTTCTTTTTCTTTTTCTTTTTTTTTTTTGAGTAAGAGAGAGAGAGAATAGGAAGGAGGAAAAAGGAAGAGAAAGAGAGAGAGAGAATGGGGAGGAGGGAGAAGGAAAAGAAAGAGGGAGAGAGAATGGGAGTATTGCTTTCTTGCCCAGGCTAGAATGCAATTTAGTAATGGGTATTGAAAACCTCTTTTATACTGATAATTATACTTAATGATGTAGTCAGGAAGGAATAAGGGAAGAAGTTAACAAACAAACAGCCAACCAATATTTCATTTAAACCTATGAAATGCTATGCGATTACTGAGGAGTGATTTACTTCCAATTATATAGTCACCTTTGGAATAGGTGTGAGGTGGTAATGTATGTTTTGTGTATTTGAAGTGGAGAGTTCTATAAATGTTTATTAAGTTTACTTGTTCCGGGTCTGAGTTCAAGTTCTGAATATCCTTGTTAATTTTCTATCTCGTTGATCTATAGAATCGTTAGCTCTTCTTGTTGCATTGATCCTTTTGCCATTATGTAATGTCATTCCTCGCCTCTTTTGATCTTTGTTGCTTTAAAGTCTACTTTATCAGAGGCGAGAATTGCATCTCCTGCTTTTTGTTTATTAGTTTATTTTTACTCTCTGTTTGATTGGTAAATCTTCCTCCTTCTCTCTGAGTCTTTGTGTATTGTTGCATGTAAGATGGGCCTGGATGCAGCATACCAATGGGTTTTGGCTTTTTATCCAATTAAAATATATATAAGTTTAATACCGGCGTTTGATGCTAGCTGGCTGTTTTGCCCATTAGTTGATGTAAATTTTTTATTGTGTTAAAGTTCTTTGCTTTTTGATATATTTTTGGAAAGGCTGATATTGGTTGTTCCTTTATATGTATAGTGCTTCTTTCAGAAGCTCTTGTAAAGCAGGCCTGGTGGTGGTGAACTCTCTAAGTACTTGTTTGTTCGCAAAAGATTTAATTTTTCCTTCGCTCATAAAGCTTAGTTTGGCTGGATAGGAAATTCTGGGTTGAAAGTTCTTTTCTTTAAGGATGTTAAATATTGGTCCCCACTCTTTTCTGGCTTGTAGGGTTTCTGCTGAGAGATCTGCTGTAAGTCTGATAGGTTTCCCTTTATGGGTAACCTGACCTTTCTCTCTGGCTACCCTTAGTATTTTCTCCTTCATTTCAACCCTAAGAAATCTGGCGATTATGTGCCTTGGGGTTGGTCTTCTTGAAGAATATCTTTGTGGTGTTCTCTGTATTACCTGGAGTTGAATATTACCCTGCCTTGCCAGGTTGGGAAAATTTTCCTGAATGATATCCTGAAGAGTATTTTCCAACTTGGATTCATTCTCTTCATCACATTCAGGTACACCTATCAAACGTAAATTAGGTCTTTTCACATAGTCCCATATTTCCTGGAGACTTTGCTCATTCCTTTTCATCCTTTTTTCTGCATTCTTGTCTTCTCGTTTCATTTCACTGAGCTGGTCCTCGACTTCTGATATCCTTCCTTCTGCTTGATCAATTCGACTGTTTAAACTTGTGCATGCTTCGCGAAGTTCTCGTGTTGTGTTTTTCAGCTCCATCAATTCACTTATATTCTTCTCTAAATTGTCCATTCTCATTAACATTTCGTCAAACCTTTTTTCAAGGTTCTTAGTTTCTTTGCATTGAGTTAGAACAAGTTCTTTTAATTCACAGAAGTTTCTTATCACCCACGTTTTGAAACCTGCTTCTGTTATTGGAACACACGTGTAATCTATTAAGCCTTGTTCCGTTACTGATGAGGAATTGCAATCCCCTGTAGAGGGAGAGGCATTCTGATTTTGAGTATTCTCTACCTTTTTACGCTGGTTTCTTCCCTTCATTATATATTTGTCCGTCTGTCGTCTTTATAATTACCGACTTTCTAACTGGGTCTCTGACGTCCAACTTGTTGATTCCCAGCGCCGAAATCTGAGCAATCCACTGAGCCGGCCAAAACAGCGGTGTTAAGATTGATGGTGCTTTTCTGTCCGGGAATCTCCGGACTCTGCACCAAGAACTGGCGTGCTAAGGCACCAGCAAAACCGCCACGCCGGCCACAAGAGTCGCCCTGGCCACCCGTGGAGCTCCTCCACTGGGAATCTCCTGGTCCGTGAGCAACTAATATTCGTCTGAAAGTGTGGCGTCCTCTCGTTCTTTGCGCTTTCACTGGGAGGTATGTGCCCGAGCTGCTAATCATCAGCCATCTTGGATCTCTCTCCGGAATTATGTACTAATAAGTTAATATATGCAAAACAATTAGAAATGCTCAGCACCAAGTTAGCACTGGCCAACCACTCAGAGAAGCACTTACCAGTTTTTATTTAGCTTTTATTTTATCAGCATATCCCATACCTTTCTTCCCAGTAGTATTCTCCTCAAAGAAATCTTGACTGCATGTAAGGTTTGATTTTCGGCCCACTTAATCAATATATGTTTTCTTATTTGTTAAAAGTGGAGCTTTGAGTGGAAGTGATCCATAGTCCTCTGCAGCCCTGAGATTCTAGAATCTTACTCATTACTGAGTCCCTTGATTTTACACAGATGTTAAACAGAAATGGGAAAGAGAGGTGTCCCAGTCCCCCTTACTACACAGCCCATAGAGAGAGGAGATCCCAAACTGCTGAGTAACTGAGAATAGGGGCCTAAGGGATCTGGAAAGGAGGAAATTTTTGTGGGATAGTCCTGTGAACTGTGTGTTAGGGCACATGAGTGAGGATAGACCTAGTCTAACCTTGGTCAGGAGGCAGCTCTGCACACAGGTGCTCTCTCCACTGGGTACCGGAGAGAGTCTGTGAGGACCTCTTTGAACCTACTCCTGAGTGGAGTAGCCGCCCCCTTCCCCTTCTCGTCTAATATTGGAGGTTCAGTCTCTTCAAGGCCCCTTTTCTCAAATATTCAAAGGGGAGGTTTGGTTCCCAAAAGGATAGCTGGGCTTGCCTTCCTATTTCAGGCCCAACATTTTAGGATTTTCGTTTTGATGAGGAAGAAACAAAATAGTTCTCGAGGTTTCCTCTTCCAAATCACTGAGATGGAGTAGATGGAAAAGGATGCTAATCGTGTTTATACTAGACTCGGAGTATGCATGTATTATTATTATTTATTTAAAGACTGGGTCTTGTTCTGTCAACCCAGGCTGGAGTGCAATGGCGCAATCACAGCTCACTGCAGCCTCAAACTCCTGGGCTCAAGTGATCCTCCCACCGCAGCCTCCCAAGTAGCTGGGACTACAGGAAAGCACGACCATGCCCAGCTTTTTTTTTTTTTTTTTTTGGAAAAAGGTCTCCCTGTGTCACCTGGGCTGGTCTTGAACTGCTAGCCTTAACTGATCCTCCCACCTTGGCCTTGCAAAGCACTGGAATTGCATCTTCTTCATCAGTATGGGGGGCTGCCTGGCACAGCCAGTCTGTCCCCATGGCAAATGAAGCACACCTGCCTTCCCTCACTGGTGTGGAGCGCTCCCACTCCTTACCTGGCCATGAGTGGACGATGACGATCAGATCCTGTGATTCAGCAATAGTGCCTCATTTATCCATGTGCTCAGGATGTTGGGGAGAGGTGTGATTTTCCTACGTGGTCACCCAGTTTTCAAGGAGACATATGTCCACTGATTGTCCTTCAGGAGGTCAAGATAAGGAGTAAATGAGAATGTCTTTGAAAGTATTTTCATTACTCAATACTAGAAAATGAAAAAAATAATCCTTTTGTCTAGAGAAGTTCATGTTTAGAATAAAGTAACATTTCCAAAAGTTTCCAACTGATAAGAACTGCCTTTGGGAGTTTGTAAAAGATGTGGATTTTCAGGTCTCTTCTCTGGAGGTTCCATTGTTCTATGCAAAACTCAGAAATCTGACTTTTTATAAGCATCCCAGATAATTCTTATGTGCAGAAAAGTCTGGGAAAATACCAAAGTGGGTCACTCTACCAGGCGAGGAACACATGCTTTTTTTCAAAAAGAAATTAGTAAACTTTCTATTTTAGAGAAGTTTCCAGAGTATCAAGTACAGGGAATTCCCATATACCCCTGCCCTTTGTCCCACAGCTTCCTCCATGATCCATTTCCCACACCGGAGTGCACATATTTACAATTGGATGCACATAATCATCACCGCACGTGCACAGCTTATGTTAGGGCTCATTTTCGGTGTACATTGCATGGATGTTAGCAAACGTGTAATGACGTGTATCCATCATGATAGCATCACCAGCGTCGTTTTTGCCCCCGAATCCCCAGTGTCCCACCCATTCATCCTTCCCTCCCCAAATGCCTTAGAAACCACATGCCTTTTTGTTGTGGTCATAGTTTTGTCTTTGCCAGAATGTCATATAATTGCACTGATGCAGCATGTAGCCTTTTCTGATGGTCTTCTCTTAATTACTAATATGCATTTAAGTTTCCTTCATGTCTTTTCAAGGCTGGATGACTCATTTGTTTTTAGAGTTTTACTGACTAATATTTCATTGTCTGGAAGTACTATAGTTTGTTTATCCACCCACCTGCTCAGGAACATTTTAGTAACTTCCAAATTTTGGCAGATGTAAGTAAAGCTTCTATAAACATCTATGTGCAGGTTTTGTGTGGACGTAAGTTTCTAACTCATTTGAATAAACACCAAGAAGCTCAATTGCTGGATCAGAGGGTGACTGTGTGTCTAACTTCATGCCAAGGAGTTCTCCAAGGTGGCTGCACCATCTGCATTCCCACCGGCAATGAGTGAGAGACCCTGCTGCTCTGTGTCTTCACCAGTATTTGGTGTTGTCACTGATTTGGATTTATTTTGGCCACTCTAATAGTGTGCAGTGGTATCTCATTTTTGTTTTAATTTGCGTTTTCCTGATGACAAATGATGCCGAACATCTTTTCGTATGTTTAACTGCTATGTGCCCGTTTTCTTTGGTGAGCTGTCGGTTCAGGTCTTTTGCTCATTTCTTTAATTGGACTGTTCATCCTATTGTCTAGTTGTGAGAATTCTTGATACATTTTGAATAACAGTCCTTTAGCAGATGAGCTTTCTGCAAGTATTTTCTCCTAGTCTGGGACTAGTCTTCTCATTCTCTTGAAATTATGTTTTCCAGAGCAGAAGTTAATTTTAATGCCATCCAGCTTATCAACTTTTCTTTATAAATTGTGCCTTTATGTTATATCTATAAAAAGTCATTGCTATAATCAAGGGTGTCTAGATTTTCTGCTATGTTTTCTTTTAGGAGTTTTATAATTTTGTGTGTTACATTTAGGGCTATGATGCATTTTGAGTTAATTTTTGCAAAGCGTGTAAGGCCTGTGTGTTGACTTACTTTTTTGCATGTATAGACCCAGTCGTTTGAGTGCTGTTTGTTGAGAGACTTTTCTCCATCACATTGCCTTTGCTTCTTTGTCAAAGGTCAGTTGACTCTAATTATGCAGGTCTATTTCTGGGTGTATTCTGTTTCATTGACCTATTTGTCTATTCATACACTATCTTGATTCCCAAATGATCAATTAGCAAGTGATTAATTAGCAAAATTATATGCAACAAAAGGACAGAGCACCCATTAATAACTTACAGTGATTTTCATTCTTTGCAGTTTGGAGGTATGGCATAGGTATTATACGTTTAATGTGATCACAGTCGTTGGAAACCAAGATGAATGAATACGAATGACAGAAAGGATAACAACTACCTGGCCCTTTAGCCCCCCTCCTTCACCCCAGTTTCGCTGTTAATCATTGGGTAGGAATAACGAAATTCGCCATGACATTATACGGTAGCGTCTGTGCCATATCTGAATCGGGTTCTGATGCTTGCTCTGTCTCTTCAAACTGTGTTTTTGGTCTTGTAATACACTTTTCAATTTATTGTTAAAAGTCAGGCATAATGTAGTGGGTAACAGGGAATGAGGCAAGTTGGCCTTTAGTGTAAAATTTTACATTTACCTAGCTAGGGTTTAGGCTGTGTTTATAGTTACTAGAGCTCTGAGGATAAAATTTCTTGGGTGCTCTTGTTTCTCTCACCTCTGTTGTCTTGGGTTTCCCTAGAGAATTCTTAAATACGGTCCGAGTCACATGGGACTTTCAGTTGTATTTCCCTGTTATCTTATAGGAGCCCTGTTAATGTCATGGCATGGTGCGGTGTGGACAATCATCTGACACTCCTATGATTAGGCCTGTCTGTTGGTGATCCCGGGCATCTAGCTGTGACTTTCACAAGTGCTTCTCAGTCCTTCACTCCTTAGATAAGACAGGAAGGTCAGAGTGGCCCAGAGTTTAAATATTTCCCTCCTCCCAGGCCACTTGGGCTTTGATAAAGCCCCGGTAGGTAAAACTGTTTCTCTTGGGGGCAGGCTTGTTAAGAACAGAATGCTCTGGGCATACTTTAAAGCAGCGCTTTTTCCACTCTTCATGCTGCAGGCACAGGGGACTTCTTCTCCCACTGCCACTGTGAAAACCTGGTAGAACTCTTGGAGGCAATACTTCCTAAAGTGTGAGGGACTCCTAAGATGGGGCCTCTCGTAGTGTTCACCTCTCAGGCTTGTCTGCACTGACCAGATTTGCTTAATTACAGTTCAAGTTTTCCCACCCCAGTACTAGTTCTTGTAAAGTTTTCTGCCCCTGGGCTTCCACTCTGGTAAGTTGTGATTCTCCATATCTACTTATCTTTTCAGTTGGGGCTGGAGGAGGGGGAGGCAGCAGTTTGCCTTGTGACCTCAGTTGTCTGATGGATCTGAGAAGAGCTGTTGACTTTCAGCTGTCCAGTGTTTTTCTTGCATGGATAGGAGTGACGGCTTCCAGGCTTCTTATATACTGGACCAGAACTGTGATTGTTTCTCAGAATTCCCTTGTAACGACCCTGGTAATTGTAAGGAGTACTAGTCAGGTATACTGTAGATTTCTCATCTGAGGGAATGCAGCTGATTTTGACATGCTTAGATGGGGATCATGGGTTTTGAAGAGAAAGACCTCGGAAATGTCCTTCACATCATATCACACTCTCAACATGAGTTGTGACTGTTGATATTGAACCTGATTACCTGGCTGAGGTCAGGTTAGTCAGCTTTCTCTACCTTAAAGCTGTTCTTTTCTCCTTTCTATGCTGTCCTCTTTGAAAGGAGATCACCACACACAGCTCACAAGTAAGGCATAGAGGTTTATGCTCCCTCTCCTTTGGGTAGATTAACAATGTAATTTATTTGGAATTCTTCTATATGGGAGGTTTGCCTCCTCATACCCAACTGATAATTTATTCAATCACCTATTTACATAAGTATGAATTTATTTGTTTATTTATTTATTTTATACCTTGGGTAATAACCCAAGACTACTTGATTTTGGCATGGAAGTTGTCCCAGTGTTAGCCATTGGGATCTCCTTTACCTGGTGCTTGGGTCTGTTTGAGAAATCTCATCATTGCATGTGGTTTTGTTGTTGTCGTGTCTAGTTTTTGAGCACATATTTACTTTCTGATACTACAAGATGGTTTAGGCTCACTTTGAATATATTATGCACCAGTGTTAGGATCAGCCATTTCTCCAAGGACGCATGGTTCCTTTTGCTGGATAATGGCATTCAAAACCAAGATCTGGGTACGAGGTGTGCTCACTGCTAGCAGAGTGTCATTTTCAGGGTCTTCCAGCTGCGAGAGTAAGCAGATAGATGAGTGTATACTAACCCATGAGTATATTTCCATATGTAACCATCTCTAGCTTTGTTAAGTTAAACATGGATACTTAAGATGTCAATCTAGCCTCCTGTTGCCACTAGGTTTTAATAATTGTTAAATATTTAAAAGAAATATAAATTTTGAATGCAAAAAAATACACTTTTGTATTTATTGTAATTTACATTTATGATAAAAATGCATCCAAATTTTGAGCATTTTGAATACAATTACATTTAATATGTTTTTTCATACCACCTGCAATATATACATTTAATATGTTTATCATCTAAATAACATTATTGCTAGACTAAGAATTATATGATGATAGTACAAACAGCCAATTCGTGATTTTGCTGAAATGAACACAAGAACAATAAATTTTATAGACTAAACATATAATAATGTATGAATCACATGTGTGTTTTAATTTTCCTACTCATCTATAAACAAAATACTCTAAACAGAAACAATTCATAAACAGAATACTCTGAATTTAATTCAGTCATTTTTGAAATATTGCCACCTTTTAGTTGTATACAACCCATAGGCCGTGTGCAGTGGCTCACATCTGTAATCCCAGTACTTTGGAAGGTCAAGAGGGGAAGACTGCTTGAGCCTAGGCGTTCAAGAATAGTCTGAGCCACATAAGAAGACCCTGTCTCCACAAAAAGTACACACATCAGGCAGGCATAGGGATGCACACCTGTGGTCCCAGATACTTGGTAGGCTGAGGCAGGAGGACTGCCTGAGCCCAGAAGGTCAAGGCTGCCGTGAACCACGATTGCACCACTGCATTCCAGCCTGTAAACAGAGTAAAACCCTGTCTCAAAAAGGCAAACAACAACAACAATGAACACACACATACACACACACACACACACACACACACAGCCTTGTAAATATTTTTCTGATTCATTGTTATAAAGACAGTGCTGAAATACTAGGAGGTTAGAATGTAGTCTATTTAGCAGTTTGAGTACATCGTTTGAGTCTATTTAGCAGTTTTGATGTATAATCTCTAAATTCTGGCCTGGGGTATGAGGGTCTCCATTTATAGTCCTGCAGGTGTCAGGGGCAGGCTTGCTTCCTCCAGCTGGGAAGACATACACTCTGTGGTCTTGCAGGAACCTATCTGCATTGAGTGGTGTCAAACATTTTTCCTTTTATTTGGCCAACAGCACAGCTCCTCCTCCCTCTCCTTTCCCTGGTGACCCTGATGATGACTCTGTCCCTACTGACCTCCAGCCCCTCCCATCTCCAGAGAATAAATCCCAGAAAAGGACCTGCTGACTCACAGGGAGAAGGGATTTGGGAAGAAAATCATGAATACGGCCAGGCATGGTGGCTCATGCCTGTAATCCCAGTACTTTGGGAGGTCGAGGTGGGTGGATAATGAGGCATGAGTTCAAGACCTGCCTCACCAACGTAGTGAAACCCGTCTCTACTAAAAATACAAAAATTAGCCTGTTATGGGGACACGTGCCTGTAGTCCCAGCTACTTGGGAGGCTGAGGCAGGAGAATCGCTTGAACCAGGGATGCAGAGGTTGCAGTTAGCCAAGACCATGCCATTGCACTCCAGCCTGGGCAACAGAGAGACTCCGTCTCAAAAAAAAAAAAAAAAAAGTCATGAATACTATGGCTCTGATATATTCTTTTACCCTGAAGAAACACTTTGTGTAGCTTTAATCGATCCTTCCTTGCTGTTGGTCTCTGTGTCCAGGTTAAACCAAACGGTGTTATAAGAGGCACCTAGTTATTGCTGCTTCTGTAAGCATGGTGACCCAAGAGTTAAGAGCAGCCTGCATCCTGGAACGGAGGCTGCAAAGCAGCTGACGGGCCCCATCACACCTGAGATGGAGGAAGCGGGGCTGGGATCCTGCTCTTCTTTCATGACAAATATCTTAATATCCGGAACATTATCTTGATGTCCCTGCTACAGAAAGCTGAGTGTTTGCATGTTGAAAATATGTTATTGATGTCATTAAGTAGAAGAGCCTGCAACCTAACATGTGCCTTAAAAAAATACCAAAATCAGCAATTCTAAAGCTGAGGCAGCATTTTCACAGCTGTCTTCCACATTCCATGGGTCTATGTTCACTAGCTCCAAAGTGCAGGCTTGGTTAGCTACCTAGAGATGCTCCTGGTCGGCCATGAGTTCATTCCAGCAGGAAGTGACATGATGTCCTCCAAAATTAGACTCTCATTGAGATTCTCCTGTGGTGTCCGGCACGTGAAAATGACTACTCAAAATTTTTTCTAGGCTATAATCATTATATTCATATTCTACGGAGTCTTCACTGATGGTTCTGTTCAGTACTTAGAATAGGCAAAGAACGACTTTTGTGAAAAAATTCTGTGATGTCCCACGTTTCTGAGAAGATTATATAGGCTCCTTCGCAGATAAGCACCTCCTATGCATGAACTTCCGCTTCACTATCCTATCTCCTGCTTCCTAAAGCATAGGAATCAGGCCCCAGTTCTCAGGGCAAGCCCTAGCTTTTCCTGGGCGGTCAACCTCCAATTATTGACTGGTGGTACACAAAGAAAGAACGACATCTTTGGGACTGACATAGGAGTTAAGAGGAAATCACTTCGGCAGATAGTGACGTATGGGAGTCCTCGGTAAGGCTTTTACTTTTTAATGAAAAGCGGCCTCAAATCATTTACTAGCAAAGAGCAGCCTGCAAAGCCGAGTTGCAGACAAGGCCAAGCAAGCTGGGAGCTTGCACGGGTGAATACCAGCAGGAACTAGGGTCTAGACGTGTTCAAGATGGTGTCTCCACCTTCCCTTCCCTGTCAGCCACGTGTACAGGAAGGAGCAGATGGGATGGCGCAGGCCTAGGGGAGAGTTCATTTGCATACGGCTGGGGTGAACAACCTTCACCCCCACCCATGTAAACGTCATACCTGATCGAACCAATCTGTGAGCCCTACGTAAATCAGACACTTCCTCCTCAAGCCAGACTGTAAACTCTGGTGCATCTTTTTTGCTTGGAAGACTCCTCTCTCTGTACAGAGAGAGCTGTTTTTCTTTCTTTTTTCTCTTTTCTTTTGTCTATTAAACCTCCATTCCTAAACTCTTCAAGTGTGTCCCTGTTCTAAATTTTCTTAGCGTGAGAGGACGAGCCCCAGGTATTTACCCCAGACAAGGTAGCTCCTTCAGGAGGACCCTTTAAAAACTACTCAGTTAGTTAATCTGTTTGTCCAGATAGTCTAAGCCCTGATTTGATTCAGTTGGGGCCCTTGGTTAATTTCCTTCACTAAGCCATGCTTCCCTGCCTGCTCTGTCCTTGGTTTTACTCAAGGAGAACCCATGTAACAGGACCAAGTTTGTTTCCCGATGCGCAGAAGTCAATACACCAAGTCGCCAAGTTGCAGCTGAGAAAGAGGTTTAATAGTAAAGCAACCAAATGAGGAGACAGAAGGAAACCTCAAACCCTTCTCCTCCAGGAGTTTGGAACTAGGGATTTTAAGGGGTTTGGATGAGTAGTGGCCCGAGGTATGGAGATCCCTGACGGGTCAAAGATCCTTGACTGGTGAGGTCATGAGACGAGGAGATGAAGAAACCTCATTCTCATGCTGATGGGGCTCCTCTGCAGGGGGATTCATGCTGATGGGGCTCCTCTGCAGGGGGCTTCATGCTGATTGGTACCAGCCATTCCACTGGAATTCAGGATCTGAAAAACATATTAAGCAATTCTTCAACAGAAACTATGATTCTAGCCTAGGAACAACACGGATGCAAGTGGTCAGTATCTAGTGCTACATGACCTTCGGTAGCAAGCAGCTACAAGAGAATGGCTGTCAGTGCAGGCAGATTAATGCTTAATTATACTTCTGTCTAGAGCTTGGCGTGCAATTCATATTAACTCTGCGAGGGTGGTTTCACCCAGACATGGGTCTATTCCAGCACTCGGTGTGGAAATGCTGTGGAGGGCATATGCCATGCAGGTGGCTGCTGGTTTCCCTGTGAAGTGTGCGGGGATCATAGGCATCCCTGGCGGACTCAGTAGGAGGGAACCTTCCCCTTGAATAGCCAGCCCCTTTATCTCTAACAGAAGCTGTGCCCCACCTCTGCCTGGCTGCCAGGAAAGTTCAGATGGACACTGGCCAAAACTCTGCTTCCTCTGTAAACCGCTACTTTGGGACTTATCTAATTGATTGATGGATTTTTTTTTTCTGCATTTTAAATTCTATTTTATTTAAAAATTATTGTGCATTTTCTGGCAAGTTGTTTTTCAAAACCTTGTAAGTTGGTGAGGGTATCAGTCATTTAAACACTAAGAATATTTAAGAGAGACTTCTAAAAGAGGGTAGAAAAATTATCACCAAGTTTCCTTTCAGCCCAGAGGTTCCACAATGCAGTGACTTGATCACCTTGGGCTGAAACCCCCTCCCTTTCCCACTGGTTCTGCTGAAAACAGTTGTGCCTTCAAGGTAGGCCGTTCAAGTTTTTCTTTGTAATTTATAAGTGATAATAAATGTGCCTCCCGCCTCATTGTTGGTGTTCTTTCAAACGGCAAGCACAGACATGAAAACCTGATGACTCATGAAAATGAAATGTCCTAGTGTGGTAGGTGAACTTCCACACTGATGTAGCACTGTGCTCTTGGTTAAGAAGACAAAGACCAAGAGATTGCCCAGGAGGGGCAGTGGGACGCAGCCAGCACACACCTCTGAGAAGCTGGTTTTAGAGCTGCCTTCCCAGCCCATTTCCCCCGCATTTCTTTCTGCTGTGATCTTCTTCACGCTTCCCACTGCTCATTCACTAAGATCAGTCTTTTGACTGCTGTCCTTTAAAAGGAATCCACAGTGCAGATGGAAAAGGCGGCACCTGGTGAGAAGTGGGAACAGTATTTATAGAATCTGTACCTAAAAGATGCCTCTGTCCAGAAAGGGGGCGGCCACTCACAGGAATCATTCTCAAACTGAATGTAGGCCATCAAGGACCTCAGGGAGCACAAGTTAATTGAAATGAAACCAATCCTGCCAGGACTTTAATGAAGATGTTGAGAGACCTGCTGGCAGCTGGGACCTGGCAGGCCGGTATGAAGCTGGGATGGACAGTCCCTGGATTAAAGTGGGGCAGGAGCAATAGACTGAGTCCCTGTGCTAAATGCATCTGCTGCTGGGGCACTTTCATTCTCGGCCTCCACCTGTCAGACACTCGCTCCCAGGGCGGCAAACAACAGACACGGAGATTGGGGGCCTGTGGCTGCTTCTGTTGCTCCAGTTGGGCATTTTACAGTGGAGTGAGGGTTTGATCGTATGTCCTAAGGGGTGATCCTTCCGCTGAAACTGCTAAGAAAATGTAGTCCTTTTCTTTTAGCACAGGACTGTGGAGTTTTCTGATAAAAGAATAATTTCACTCTTCTGCCTAAAATTCATTGGCAGGAGCAGAACATCCACAGAGCTGGGTAACACGTGGGGCACCACTCTGCTCTGAACACTGCATACCCCGGCTGCCCCTTCAGGTCATTCTTTGGCAGAGCACTCTTGGACAAATGCAGGTCTAATCACACCTCTCTGTGTGAAGTCCTTTAGGACTCTCACAACAGGGTTCAAGTTCCTTAGCGGGGCCAACCAGGCATGCTCTGTTTCTCCCTCCAGTGCATCTAACAACCTGCTCCTCTTTTCCCTTCTCATCCAAGAATCATGCCTCTTGCCTCTCCTTGGGCACCCAAACAAAGCCTCTCTCCACCTCCCCCTCTTCCAGGACATGTTGAAATCCTCCTCCAGGCCCAGATCTTAAACGTTGCCGTTCCTGCTCTTCTTCCACCTGCTCTTTGTGCTGGGTGCTCTCACCAGGTTTCCCATCTTACTCAGTGCTCAGAAGAGCGATGGACGTTTATGTGGCTGTTGACTATCGTGTTGTATGGATGCAGCTATCACCGGCTCTTCTGTATCCTGGAATGTGAAATTAGCAGCCAGCTGATTTAAAACCCATTGAGTATATTTGTATGGATATAAAAACTTGAGGTTAAAGAATGATGAAAATAGGAAAAGTGACAACCTAAAACTAGTAGAAATCAGCCATTTTAGTAGAAAAGTGACTTGCCTTGAGACAGTGAGGAAAGTGAGGAGGATTTTTCAGTAATTTATGTAAGGAATGATAAGGGCTTGAACCTAAGCTACAGCAGAGAGGTGGAAATGTGGGTTTCAGAGTTGCACAAGAGGCTAGGGAACGGGTTAGGTCCACATGCCATCAATCATGGCTGACTGGGTGCCACGTCCCAAGTCATTCAAACCTATTGAGCTTCAGTTGTCTAGCTGTGGAGTGAGCATGCCCCTCCCACAAGTGTCTGATAAGCTAATACCAGATAAACAACCAGGCATGTGCCC
The DNA here is from genome assembly GCF_030222135.1 of Aotus nancymaae. NCBI lineage: Eukaryota > Metazoa > Chordata > Mammalia > Primates > Aotidae > Aotus > Aotus nancymaae. The sequence continues at coordinate 1,940,101 of NW_026988412.1, read as the reverse complement.
GCCACATTGTAAACCTTCATTAAGAACTAGGTCAAATGAATTACATACACATACACACACACACACACACATACATATACACACACATATACATACACACACACTTCTGAGCATTGGATAAGATATAATGAATAAAAGAGCAATACAAATGAATAAAAAGAACAAAAGAAGTTGCAAGGTGGAGATGGCTTTGGGGGTAGGGCATAAAGAAATGAGGGGGTAGACATCAGAGCTACCTGGCTGGTACTTCCCATCAAAGGCTGAGTTTTAATATTTGCTTAAGGTGGAAACACCACATGCATGAATGAGCCATAAAAAGCCGGCAGAAAGAACTTTCCCTGCTTAGCAAGTGACACTTCCCACATTGGCCTTTTCTGTTCCTAATTCAGATGGAATCCCTGCAATGAGTTTTTCATTATTCTAGGTGATCTTGCTAGGTCATTCTGTGTGTGGGGGGGGGGGGGGGCGGGGGTGGAGTTGTGACCGTCTTGTTCTGTCACCCGGGATACAGTACAGTGGCATGATTCTGGCTCACTGCAATCTCTGCCTCCTGGGTTCAAGCAATTCTCCTGCCTCGGCCTCCTGAGTAACTGGGATTACAGGCATGCGCCAGCACACCCGGCTAAATTTTATATTTTTAATAGAGAAAGTGTTTTTGCCATGTTGTCCAGGCTGGTCTCAAACTCCTGGCCTCAAGTGATCCACCCACCTTGACCTTCCAAAGTGCTGGGATTACAGATGTGAGCCATGGCTCCTGGCCTCCTTCGGCACCTTGACTTTAACTCTCTGACCCCCAATTTTGCCTGACTCCTGGAATTTTTTAATGAAAAGAAGTTATTGCAGAACAGTAGATGTTAGAATTCACATGGCAGTAGCTTCCCTGACCTGGTTTTGTGCCAGTCTTCCATTCTATCATTTGTGGAGGCAACTCCTTCAGATGTATCCACAAAGTTTTCTTGGGCATCCCAGCCATTCCCAAAGGATTTGAAGGCAGGCTAGCAGGCAAATGTGGACATTTTGGGTAGCTGATGGTGGTAGTGGGGGTGGAGGAGAATAACCAAATCAATAAATACCAGGATAATGGATCAGAAGGTCTGGGGAATGTGACTCAACAGTTTTGTGTTTATTCCTTGTACATTGTGGTAGAGAAGGTAGACAGAGCTCTGAGACATTCACAGAAGGAGGCAGAAATTTTATGGAAACAGAAGAAGAAGGGACACTGCATATACAGGAACCAGCAGAGTGTTGCTCCGAGTTCCTTGCTGCCAGCTCATACTATGATTTCGTTAAACACCCCTCTCCCACGGGGATGCATGTGTGAAAGCCAAAGACACCAGGATGAATTACTTTTGTCAGACCCAGATAAAATAGGGCCAGAAAGGCCGGACGGAGAGGAGGCTTATGCTTACCTGTTCGAGGTAAGACAAGGAATTTCTGAAGACCCTTTCTCATCCTTCATATATCATCTGCTTCGATCAAATTTATCTCTACACATTTAAAAACAATTTTTTTATACTCTCAAGTGACATTGACCCCATAGACATCCTTTAGGACTCCAGTAATTCAGCAAAGATGTTCTCAGAAGAACACTTGCCCAGTAACAGCATCTCTACCAAGGGAATGACAGCAACTCTGCTTTGAACCTCTGGAAGCAGTGACCTCTGCTTACAAGCGGCTTATGTAGGTCTCGTTTTGCTAAAACCTCTCCTTACGCTTCCCTCACTGGATGTACTGATGTCTTGCCATTCCATGCACTCCAGATCATAATCCTTATTTCTTCTCCTGAGTAAATCCAACATAATTAGAGAACATTTTCTCTAGTGCCATTCTTCTTAGATTAACAAATGGATGGATGGATGAGGGGAGAGGTCAGCAGCTCTGCCATGCATATGAGGGGCCGTACCTGGCACTGGCTTTCTCGTGTCATTACAGCAGTTGAGCCTTTATCTGTTCTTTCACTTTCCATGGTTTCGGTTACCTGTGGTCAACTGTTGTCTGAAAATACCGTATTAAATGGAAAATTTCAGAAATTATTCTTAAGTTGCAAATTGTGCACTGTTTTGAGTAGTGTGATAAAATATTGCATACTCGTCCCTTTGTCTACAATGTTCACACTGTAGATTCCGTCTACCTGCTAGTCACTTATTAGCTGTCTTGGTTAGCAGATCGACTCTTGCAGTGTCATAGTTCTCATGTTCAAATAATCCTTATTTTACTTAATAATGGCTCAAAAATGCAAGAGAACTGAGCCTAAATTATACATTAAATAACACAGTATATAAGGTTCAGTACTATCCACAGCTTCAGGTATCCACTGAAGGTCTTCAAATACATCGCCCAAGACTAAGAAGGAACTACTGTAATTTCTTTAAGGTTCATCCAAATGCTGCCTGTATTAACTCTTTGCTCATTGTAGGGCTGAATAGTTTTCCATAGTATGGCTTACTGACTTTTTAAATCGTGGATTTGTTAATTAGGGCAGCATTTAAGCAAAGTTCTGTTTAGTTGCTACTCCACTTGTCATGAGCTAAAAGTTTACGAAAGTGATATTAATTTCGTTAAAACTTTCTGAAAGCTAAAAATTATGAAAGTGATGAGTCAGAATTGTGTGAGTGATGGTTTATTAAAGCTTGACAGTTTCTTCCTGACAAGTAACTGGAGGCTGGCACAGAGGAGGCACCCAGTGGCACACAGTGAATAAATGAGTAGTCTGTGAGTTTCAGACCTTTGCGTTACATGTGTCCCAGGCTTCGGGGCCTGTTTCAGCATTTGAGGATGAGTCAATAAGGGCAGCTGGGTGTCCAGTCACAGTCACTGACAGGAGTAGTCTCTGCTTAATTTCCACAAGCTAGGGGCATGAGAAGGCCTAATCAGGCTATCAGATAAAACAGCAGGAAACCCAGGCCAGAACCAAACACCGAAGAAGCAGCAAGGAGGAAAGGCTGATTGTGTGAAATTGGGGACACAGGTCAGGATTTGATTTGGAAAGTGGATTGGCAAGTGTTAACAGGGTTGCCATGGATGGCTGTGCTTGTTACGCACTGCACAACTCCAAGGGATGCCATTATGGAGCCTCCTAGTGTGTGGTGCATGCGCTGTACGGTGACATAAACTGCTTTGAGTAAGAAAGAGGCCTGGTGTCAGATGCCCACGAAAATGGACTTGATTTGACTACAAAGTTCTGGACATTCAAAAGGAAGACAAAGCCCAAAAAGCAGGTAGAGGAAGTTCTTCAGCACCAAGTAGGGAAAATCTAGGCAAGATCAGCCTTCTGTGGCTCCAGCCATATTGGCCATATTGGCCAAGAATAATCAGGACTCATTTTTTGTGTGTCTTTCTCTTGTGTGGCTCAGCTCAGTGACTTGGAGTTTAGGGGTCCCCTGAACCAGATCCAGGTTTAGAAGTGTGACTTAATTCTAAGTCAAATCTGGGAGCCTGGGCCAAGTGGGAGGGACTAAGGCTTACACATTTAAATCCTGCTCAGGCCAACCAATGGGGTTGGCTTACAAGGAGCTGAGAAAGGCAGAAAATGGTTAAACGGGGAAAGTTGAAAGAAAAGCAGCTCTGTTGCTCCAGTCTCTCGGGGTTCGTGTAAAGGAACTGGAGAATATGGCATTATCACGTTACTAAGTATCTCTGTATTATCAAAACATCATTTGTCACAAAAATATTTCAAAGGGAAAGCAGGGTTAGGGACTGAAGCCGCAGGACAACAAAGATGTCATCTCCTGCAGGAATTTCAGTGCGGGGCTTTGTAGCTCTAAGAGTGTTTTATTATTGTAAAAAAAATTCTGAAACTAATTTATCAATGCTAAAACAAATGAGCAAACAAACCAAAAACTTCCTTCTCTGTCCTTAATTTCATGTGCTCGGTAGTTCTCTGTTGGTGGGGTGAGATGTGCCACAAGTGAACCTGGAAGGTTAAAAACAAAAATGGCAATCAAATCTTAAGGGCAAACCGAAAGAACACAGGGCTCCCTTTTTTCCTACTGCTTCAGCTTTGGTTCCTTGTTCTAATCAAGTTAGAGCCAATCCTAGCCAAGTCTTAGCAAATCCTCTTATCTAATTCATGAATCTCATTATACCTAATTCATGTCGTAACAACTCCAGCACTGGGAAAGAACGTCTGAATTAACAAAAATAGAAGGACCATCTGTGACTGTCTGAGCCCACCATCAGTGCCGCAGTCCCATGTGACTGATTTTCGTAGGACACGTCTGTATCTGTGTGTGCTGAAATTATAAGCCGTATTATACCAACAAAAGACGGCAAACCACTGATGTGACTGTCGTTAGGTGGAAATGTTGCTCAATGCAAGGCTGGCCTTGGACTCCTTCTGGGGCACGCATCTCAGACTAAGGGTCTCTTGACAGTAGCCACGCCAGGCCAGCAGAGAGGAGCTCCTTGACTTTCTTTTCTTGTCACAGAGTCCTCAGCAGTCTTGCTCCACATGTTCCCTTCCTGGTCCCCTTCCTTCACCCCCACAGCCACCCCAGGTCAGGCCTTCATCAGTGATCACCTGGACTTCAGCGAGGGCCTCCTCCCCAGCCCATCCTGCCCATGGCCAGACAGGCCGTGTTCAAAGTGAGCTTGCTAATAGGCACACTGGACATGCTGAGAATAGATCACAGGAAACTTGATCACACTATGCTGTTGATCAGACTAGTCTTTCAGTGGCTTTAGCTGTCTTCGAAATGTGCTTTAAACTTGTTATCTGAGCAAAAAAGCTACTTCAACCTCATGACTCTCCTCATCCCCACTAGCACCCAAAAACTCCTATGATCCTGAACTAAGAGCCATCCTAAAGCCTGCACCCCTGCCTCTCTCCCCTCTCCCCAGCTTCTTTCTTGTGATAATCTTTTCACTTAACATTATATTACCAAAAATATTCTTTCACTACTGAATGACTAAATTCATTCATGAATTCCTCAGGAAAAAAATCTTCCACTGGCCTCCTTGAAGTCTGCCCTCTGTGCCTTTTCTATGCATTTTCATGGTGACTGTTACCATAGAAATATCTTCCTGTCACAGCAATTCTCAGACTCTTTAATCATCTCTTTTCCCAACCAGGCAGGCAGATTCTTGAGCACAGTGAGAGATTGCGTTCGAAACTCTCTACAAACTTTACCACTCAACCTGGAACGTAAATGTGCTGAGACATATCTGTTGAAATGAATGAATGGATTCTCTGAAAGTACTGTATTATTTCAGTAGAAGCTTAGAAAGATTTTTTTTTGCTCTGTTAGAATGAGATTATAGTACAGGAAAAAATGAAGGGGGAGGGGTAAGGACAGGTGGAAGCCTCAGTGTTAAGGCATTTCTGTGGGTAGAATTTTTGAGATGCATTATTCCAATTAATGATAATAAAGGAATAGAACAAGAGCCAAATTCTTCTTCTGCTTTTAGCAAAATATTCCAAGTTCTCCATCTTAGATGACCTCAAGTTTACTGTGATCTGTTCGTAGCACATGAAGAAGCTGGAGTTTTGCTTAGTTTTGTTACAGATGAGATAGCAGAGGCAGCTGAGTCCGCGTCTCCTTTTCACAGATTGCTGCCACACAGCATCCAGGATGCTCTCATCTCAGTGCCTGGGAGTGAAGGGCTTCTCCCAGGTTAGACCTCTTTCTCAGTGAGTAGAAACCAGGATAAGGGCCTGGGAGTGCAGGGCTTCTCCCAGGCTAGACCTCTTTCTCAGTGAGTAGAAACCAGGATAAGGAAGGAAAGCCAGATTTCCTGAAAACATTTTGTACAATAAAAGGTAATAAAGCCCTCCCAACACTTGGGACTGAAACTCACAATTATTTATTATTTCTCACAGTCATGAGGGCTGGCAGCCTGGGCAGTTCTTCTGCTGGTACCCCCTGGCTTACACACATGTGCTGTAGCCACTGGTGTTGAGCAGGCTGGAGGGCCCAAGGTTGCCCCATGGACATGCTTGCAGGTGGTGCGGCTGTTGGCCGGGGCACCCTCCATGTCCCCAAGTGGCCTCTCATATTTCAGGACGCTGACCCAGGACTCTCACAACACTGTGGTCTCAGCATCGCAAGGGAGTAAAGGTAGGGGCTGTAAGCTATCTTGGGGCTCAGGAACCTGCCCAACTCAATCTTCCCCACAGTCCTTTTATCAAAGACAGGTACAGGAATGCCCAGGTTCAGGGGTTGGGGAAGAGACTCTGCTTCTCAATAGGAGGCATGGCGTTGTAAAGACTCTGGGGCTCATGACGGGGAGCTGAGCTAGACAATCTCCCATGGTGCAGACCAGATCAGTACAAGTGACTTGTATTCATCTAGAATAGTGCCAGCTTGAGACTGAGACGAAATTAGATTCACAGTAACAGCAGCAGTTGCCGTAATGGCGACAGGATTGGAACAGAGCAGCACATAAAGAGAAAAGCCCTGGCCTTTGCTCTGCAGCAGGGACTGTCCTGACACATGTACGTGCAGATGTACTCATGGGCACTAGAGAGGGGAGACTTGATCTCACCCTGAACCCGATCCTGAAACATGGTCTGCCCACAGGGCCCCAGGGCAAAGGCTGAAGGGAGACAGAACTGTGATGGGAAGTTCAGTGCTGGAATCAGTGCGGCCAGGGCAGGGCTGTGAGGCAGTGGGATGAAGAGGGCCAAGATACCACCCGGAGCTGCCGTGAAGGGGAGCGTTTCTCTGCATCCATGAATGGAGTCATGGAAGGAGCGCGGGCTTCCCCCTGTGTCCTCTAGGGCCACCACTCGTGGGTTCCAGCTCCTCTGAGCTCTCAGTCTGTAAAACATCATATGCAGAGAGCAAGTGCATCTGTGTGTGTAAGGCATCACAAGCAAAAAAGTGAAATCCTCTAGATTTTTAGAAGCACTGGGAAACCAGTGGCCCTTAGTCCAAAATCACCTGGTTTTGATGCTTTTGGGGTATGAAGTCTCCCTGGGTGTAGAGTGTGCTTCTGGGTTGTGGCATGAGGACCTCTGCCTTTGAATGACTGGTGATCTCACAATGCTTTAACGGGGTGGGGAGGTGCAGTGTGCAGAAAGCGGCCCTCTCAGGCAGAACTGGGATAATGGGGGAAAGTCTATGATATCCCATGAAAGACTGTGGAGTTCCAAGACAGATTTCTTATTTTCTGTGGTTATACATGAATGTGGTGTCTGAACACCTCACTCCTGGTAGAAATATATGAACCTAAGCATGGAGAGTCAGCATTGCACAGAAACAAACAGGCAGCAGGTCCATCCTGGGAAACCTGGGCCAGCCCAGGGGCCGTACTCCCAACACCAGTGATCCTGCACTGATGAGTGGGCTGTGGAGTGGTAATTGAGCTGCGTGATGAAGAGCAGGGGCTGATAGCCCTCCTAGACCGATGCACAGGCACAAACCCCCCATGCAGGGAGCTCTTGTAGGAGCCCTAGGTGTCAACATGGAGGTTGGAGGAGCACTGGTGAGGCATAGGTGAGGGGTCCTCCTGTGGCAACCCCCAGACTAGTGCAAGGAGACAGTCCCTGGTGGACAGCCGCACATCCCAAGTGGAGGGCAGCTAAGGAACAGAACGGAGGTCTCACAGGACCACACAGTTCTGGCTCCTGAGCCAGGCAGGGCATTCTCAGCCATTATGGTCAGGAGGAGGTAAAAACCTTCAGAGGGTGGAAAGCTAAAAAGAATAACTGACTGCTGACTACACTACAAAGAAACGGGAGAGTCCTGAGTCTGGAACTATGAAGCAGACTCCTGGCGGCAGAGACCTGAACACAGCAGTAACCACAAGACTAAGTTGTGCAGAGGGGAACTTTCATTACCAGGAGGTCTACTAATGCAGTTTCACACGTGCCAGCCATTTCCCTGGAATTGTAGACAAAGCCTTCCAGGTGATACTCATTGTTTGAAATTTCAGAATGTGCAGTTTTTGTGACAGTCTCAAAGTGATTAAATAACTGCCATGGCATAAAGAAAACCAGCAGCCATGAACATCATCATACAATGAGGGCCTGTTCTGATCCTTAGCTGATGCCCACAGGGCAAACCTTGATTTGGTGATTTCATTACTGAATTTGGGAAATTAGCCCATGAGCAGGGTTGGGGGTTTAAGTCACACAGTTGAGGGGATTTAAACATATAGGAGGCATATATAAAATTGTACTATATGAAATTTAACTCATATAGGAGCTCCAAAAATACACTTTATATTATAGTCTGTATGATTAAAATATATACGCAGATACCACTGATATATCTGATTCATTTGCTAGGGGGATCTTAATTCTTTGAGTTTCAGTAATGCTTTGTTAAAAATTTGAGTTAAATTGACACCATTTAAAAAAGATAGATGAGTCATCAATAAACACATGAAAAAATGTTTGTCAGTCAGTAGGAAAATATAGATTATAATCACAATGAGCTACCACTATACACACACACAAGAATTGCTGAAATTAACAACAAAAGACTGACAATACCAAATGTTGGCCAAAATTTGGAAGAATTGGAACTCAAGCCCTCTGAGAAAGTGTTTGGAGGTTTCTTATAAAATTAAACATATGCTTACCATAAAAGCCAGCCACTCCACTTCCAGGTATTTACCCAAGAGAAATGAAAGTGTATGCACACACAGAGTTGTATACAAATGCTCACAGCAAACAGTGTCCATAGCCAAACACTTGGAATAAACTAAGTATCCACTTGTAAGTAAAAATGAATGACTACTGACACAAGCAACTATATAGATGAATACCCAAAGCATGTTGGGCAAAATAATTCAAACACAAAAGTATACAGACTGTATGATTCTGTTTATGGGAAATTCTAAGAAAGGTAAATTTAAATGATTGTAACAGAAAGCAGCTCAGTGGTTGTCTGGGGCTGGGGGCATGAGTATTGATTGCAAAAATCCACAAGAGAATTTTGGATGTGACAGAAATACTAGATCCTTTGATTTTGAGGATGACTGAACAGTACATACATGTGTCAAAACCCTTCAAATTCAACTTCAAATTGATGCATTTTATTGCAGGTCCATTTTGCCTCAATCAAGTTAGTTTTTAAAGCTCCCTAAAATGTGCTTGATTATATTATCAAACAAAAATATTATGACATGAGCTCGTATCCCTGCACTGTGGTGTCTGATCAGTTAGTGAGGGCGAGGGATGTGCCCTGCAGCTTCTGTCTCCACTTTTCCGGATCAGGCATTGAGCTTCCCTCTGTTTGTACTTCATTTTGGCTTCCTGTTCCTCTCAACCCGAAAGCCACTTTGCTAATGGGATTAGATCTTCTCTGTTAGATGCCAGCAGTGATCAAATAATTCCCTAGTGATTAAATCAAACCCAGTCTCCTTCTGAGTTGAAATATTGATTATTGCCAAGTGAATTTCTTCTTAGTCCCCAGAAGATCCTGTTCCTGACAAGGAAATACCATTAACATTCTTTTTCTCCTATTCAACATAGAGACTCCCCCCAACCCCACAGTTGATAGAAATAATGTATTTTTTAGATTAGCCACACATATAATTGTTCTGTATTGACATATTTTGCTGAATACCAGAAACAACTTTAATAGGACAGAACATGATATTTGGGTCTCTTCATAACAGGCAATGATCAGAAAATACTTATTAAATGATCAGAAATACGTTCTCCAATCAATTAGTTAAGTACAGGAGATAAAATTCATCTGGTTGGTTGGGTCTGTTGGCTCACGGCTATAATCCCAGCACTTTGGGAGGCCAAGGCGGGTGGATTACTTGAGGTCAGGAGTTTGAGACCAGCCTGGCCAACATGGTGAAACCCCATCTCTACTAAAAATACAAAAACTAGCCATGTGTGGTGGCAGGCACCTGTAGTCCCAGCTACTTAGGAGGCTGAGGCAGGAGAATTGCTTGAACCTTGGAGGCGGAGGTTGCAGTGAGCCAAGATTTTGCCACTGCCCTTCAGCCTGGGTGACAAGAGTGAGACTCCATCTTAAAAAAAAAAAAAAAAAAAAAAATCTTATCTTTAATGCATCATCTGATTAAGTATAGGAAATGTTTTGAAGCAGAAATGAACACTTTTTGAGCTACAGTAAAATGTCATTTCAAAATATAGATTTCCCCAGGAAGAAAAACGACCTCTCAAAGAAGATTTTATATTCTTCACCATAACTGGAGATCGATGGTGCCTTCTGTGATGATGTCATTTGGGACCAGAAATAGCATCTTTTATTAAATCTTGTCTGAGATTGACCCATCCTAAACTGAACACAGCAAGGAAAGCCAAATCTCTGAAATACTCAGTTTCTTCCTCTAACAGGGTTTCTTGCAAGATGGTTCACAATTTTTTCAAGATAAAAAGGTCAGGCTGATATCACAGTGGGGAACTTTTCAAAGCAGATGGTGTCCCTTTATTCTTCCCTTTTGATTCTGATGGCAAGTGGCACTGTGATGTCAATTTCCAGATGCAGAAATTGAGTAATACCAGCAGGTATTACTTGTGAAAGCACCAATCAATACGAGGAGAAGGATGTCCCTGCTGCCTGGAAGGTGGGACTGTAGCCCTGAACTCAGGACGGGCTCCTGTCCATCTCTCAGGGTGGCATCAGGGAAAGAGGATGAGGCTGAAGGAGGGGAGAAGAGAGTGTCTACCTAGTCTATTAAAAGGCATCCTAAGGCTCCGGTCCTGGCCTTCTCTCCTCCCACAGGGAAAAATTGGTGTGGTCCAAAGAATCAAAACATCCCAGAGTCCTGTTCCCTGGTTTTTATTCTACAAATTGGAAACATCTCAAATATTTTCTCCCCTGACATAAGAACAGTAACTTGAGCTTCTTACACTTTTCTCGCTACGAGTGAGGAACTCCTTACAGGCAGAGATGGGGAGTCTCTCTGTGCATTCCATATGCCCTGGGGCCCAATGGTTTAGCTGCTTGGAGTAGGAGCTAGGGAGGTGAGAAGGATTTGTGTTCAATATCCTGGAGCTCTGCTTCGTCCAACGTGACACACCCCAAGCCAGATCATGACTGTCCCCTGACTTGGAAGACTGACTCACTGCCATAGCCAGGGTACCTGGAAATCTGTGATAGGCTAAGTGATTGCATAAAGGACATACCCTTTGCAACCTGATCGTCTGTCATCCCAGGCACCAGGTAGGATCAGAATGCAATGCAGTGCAGGAGAAAGCAAAGCCAGAAGCCAATGAGATGGCCTGTTACAAACGTTCTGTCCAATCCTGACGTCTGGGTGGCAGCACAGTGAGCCAACCAGAGCCCTGCTTTCAGGAAGGTGGGTGCGGGCCGCCTGTAGCGGAAGTCGGGGAGGAGGAAGAGAACGGAACGCAGTGGGGCCCTGAGCGGCAGCAAGGGGCTCAGCGATGGCCGCCTACTTCCCAGGGGATTTCCGGGGTTGTGGGCTGGGAGATAATGAAGACTTCTCCCCAGCACTGCCAAGACTGATGCCCAGCTTCCCCGGGAACTCTCGAAATGAGCCTCCCGTCACCTGGAGCTCACCGCCTGTTTCTGTATGGTGTAGAATTCAATCTTTGATCCTAATGGGATTCACTTATAAATAAAAATACCACGTGGCTGGCAGCCCCAACACCGCTAGAAATACACAGTTTAAAATACGTATGTAAGTTACGAAGTAATATTCATTGAAAATGACTATTTCATGAAAACTTGAAACCTCTACAAACCATCAATGAAACCCAACAAAACCGCTAAGGGTTAGACCGAAGGGAGCGAAACCGAAGCAGCGCTTAACGGGAAGCGCGGGTTTGATGCGTCTCTGTGGGGAAAAGTGTCACACCCCAGAGAGTTTAAACAGAAGCGCCACGCGCTGAGTTGGTTGGGAGTCCACCTTAATTTGGCCGCGTCCGAGAGTCAAATAGAGCTCAAACCTCTCAGCAGATAATAAAGGCAGTCCATTTTATTTATTTATTTATTTATTTATTTATTTATTGAGACAGAGTCTCGCTCCGTCGCCAGGCGCCAGGCTGGAGTGCAATGGCGCGATCTCGGCTCACCGCAACCTCCGCCTCCTGGGTTCAAGCAATTCTCCTGCCTCAGCCTCCTGAGTAGCTGGGACTACAGGCGCACGCCACCAAGCCCAGCTAATTTTTGTATTTTTTAGTAGAGACAGGGTTTCATCATGTTGGCCAGGATGGTCTCAATCTCTTGACCTCGTGATCCTCCTGCCTCGGCCTCCCAAAGAGCTGGGATTACAGGTGTGAGCCACCGTGCCTGGCCACAGCCTATAATTTTTAATGTAAGACCTTAACATAAAAATGTATAACATTTTATTGAAAGTCATTATACAAGTCTTAAATAAATGGAGAGGCATATCATATTTGTAGCCAAAAGTTCTTAATACTCTGGAGCTGTCAAATCTCTCCACATTGATCATCCAGTATAATACAATTCCAACCAAAACGTCCCCAGGTTTTTCATGAGACTTGACAAGCTGATTTTAACCTGTGTGTAGAGAGAGACATGGGAGAGCTAGTCTCTTCCTACGCCTCCTCAGCAACTGACAAGACTCCAGGCAGCTGGTACCTGTTCACAGGTGTCCTGGCAGAAATCAATCCTGCTTCTCTGCCCCTGACCTGCAAAAGCTTGGCTGTGTGGTATGCCCCAGGGCTGTGCCTGGAACCCGATCTCCACCCATGCCTTCCAGTGGCACACAAGGAACTTGGCAGATGTCCACAGACGTCCCTGCAACTGCTCCAGGCACCTTTCCCTCCCCAGGGCTGGTGTTGCATTGGCAGGGAAGCAGCCTTCACCCAGCTGAGGAGGAGCCCGGCCTACTCTGTGTTCTGCTGAGCCTGCCACGGTGCTCCAGGGCCAGACTCTCTCAGACTTGAGAGGCCCACGGACCCTTCTCTCCCTTTACTAAGTCTCTGTGGGGAAGAAAAGTGATGAGTTAGCCCCTCAACTGGGCACCCTGCATTGGTGCCCTCAGTCACAAAGCAGCAGGGACCCAGCTGCCCCCTGCAGTGTCCTGGGAATTAAGTGGAAGCTCTTAGGCCTTAGCTGGTAGAATTGAATGGTGGTTCGATTCTCCAGATGAAAGCCAGCGGTCCTCTAGGTGAATTCAGACCATTATCTGACTCATTTCACCCCTTCCGTTCCCAGTACAGGACTCTTATCCACCAGCAGGTGATGTCTGGCCCACGCTCACAGGGTCACCACCTGTGGGAGTTCACCTTTCAGAAAGATGCCGTGGGGAAAAAGCAGGCAGCCTCTGGGCCAGCCCAGCCCTGCCCTGCCCCACACTAACTCCTCCCCAGGAAAGTTTCTACACCTCACCTTTGAAACTGCCGTGGGGCCTCCCAGCAACCCTGTGCGTGGGTTGCTGGCTTCATTGGACAGGTGGGAAAACTGAGGTTCAAAGAGGCAGTGGGAGAGCGCAGAGTGAGATCGCCTCTCTGGCACTGCAGAGAAGGAGTCCAGACTGGGGGAGCCCAGGCAGGGAGCCCCATGGAGAGACCAAGCCTGGGAGCATGGCAGGGGTCATGACCCCAGGGAGCGTCGCTGAGCCTGCACACGCTCCCTGGAGCATCGCCATTCTCCTGGCCATCTGCCCTCTCAGGGCATCCACAGAATCTATTTCCTCCATGTTCGAGTGCCCAGGTGGTTAAGGGCCTTTTTCCGGGCAGTCACCTTCGCAGGGTTGTTCTGTGCGCTCCTGAAATCTCTCCCCAGACAATTGGCTGCATGGTTGCCTCTTACTAATCAAACTAACAGGTTTCGCATCCGCGTGGTCAGTGAATGAGAAGGCAGAAGTAATCACCAGCAAATTGGCCAGACAGGCTCAGCCGAGACGTCTCTGGGCAGCCTAATTCAAAACGTGTGTGAAGATGCACAGAGTGGAAGAAGGGAGGCCATCGCAGGGATACTGGGGAGGGAGTTAATAAGGTCAGAACATGGCAGAGTCACAGTCGTCTGACTCTGGATTCCCCTGAGCCCAGGAGAGCACGGAAGAGATGAGGAGTCCGGAGCAGAGGGCCCAGGGCATGCAGCCACGCAGAGAGTGCCTGCTCCAGACTTGTAAACTCGCGGATCTGAGGGAGCGCATGGAAGCTCCCTCCCCTAGTCACAGGGAAGTGTATTAACACCTTGCGTGCTGAGGCTCCTTTAGCTGGACAGCGGCAGGGGGGGCAGTGACCCCTCAGGTGCCTGTCTTAATGCATCTGAGGCGCTCTTGGCACCAATCTGAATCAGAGAACTGGAAACCAGGAGGGCTGGGTCCTCCTTCAGCTCTGCAGTAGCTAACGAGCTGTCTGGTTTTCTTAAAGTCACTATTTTTCTGAGCCTTGACCGTCTTTACTGACTTAGTCATAAAATGTAGCTTAAAAACAAACAGTGCTGTCCTTTCAAGCACACATATTCCATTACCTGAAATATACGTTCTTCTGAACTAATCAGTGTCTCAAAAGTCTCTCTTCAATATGGGACTGACAGATGGGTCTTGTCCTTCTTGGAGTGGTCAACACGGTTGAATTTGTGCAGGGAGAGACCTTCCAGGCCTGCAGCCAGTGCCCATGGTGTCACTGCGGACTGGCTTCCTCCAGACCCGGGGCTGGTATTTCACGTGCCTTTCTTCGTGCCGTTGCTACAACGTAGCAGCAGTTCCTAGACCAGCAGCACCAGCAGCACCTGTGGACGTGTTAGTAACGCACATTCCGAGGCCTGCTGATGGAAGGGACTATGGGTTTAAGGAGCCCTCCAGGTGATTCTTACACTCACTTAAGTTGGGGAGGAGCATGGATCACTGATGTGGGTCGCCATGCTCAAGCTTTGCTGTCTATCCAGCTCACCTGTGCAGTAGCCGCAATCCGACGTCTTGACTTCTCTAGTCTGAAAGGCCTGGAGTTTTGAGGTTTGAAACTCCACACCTGATTCCAATATGCACCAAAAGTGGAGAAACTCAAAATGGGCTGTTTTGGGCCATCATCACAGGTGTCAGTTTTCGCACTCAGAGACATTTCCTCTACTTTTTTTTTTTTTTTTTTTTTTTTTGAGACGGAGTTTCGCTCTTGTTACCCAGGCTGGAGTGCAATGGCGCGATCTCGGCTCACCGCAACCTCCGCCTCCTGGGTTCAGGCAATTCTCCTGCCTCAGCCTCCTGAGCAGCTGGGATTACAGGCATGCGCCACCATGCCCAGCTAATTTTTGTATTAGTAGAGATGGGGTTTCACCATGTTGACCAGGATGGTCCTCTACTTTCTTGAGAGTACTTTGCCAAAAAGAGGCTTAACTCAGGGGAGATCGGATTTAATCTCAGGTCTGTCCAGCCATTTCCACTATACCAGTGATTTTCAAATGCAGGTTTTGGAATCTAACACACCTAGGTTCATAGGTCAACCTGGCCTCTTGCCTCTCTTAGTATCCTCATGTGTGCAAGATGATTTGGTCCCACATGTAGGATAACTTCAAAGAATAGAGGAGAGTTCAAAATTAAGGACCCGGCCTGTAACAGGCACCTAATTGGAGTGTGCTGTTATTGCTAAGAATACAGGACCGCCTCTGAAATATTTCACCTGTGCTCAATTCAAACCAAGTTAAGAAATGTTCATCTCTAAAGATTTTGACTTTTATTTTTCTGGAACAAACTGTCAGAGGCATTGGAACCAGGCAATTCCATCTTGAATAGTGGCTGGGTGAAATAAGGCTGAGAACTACGGGGCTGCATTTCCAGAAGGTTAGGCATTCTAAGTCACCAAAGAGCTAGGAAGTCAGCACAAGATACAGGTCATAAGACCTTGCTGATAAAACAGGCTGCAGTAAGGAAGCCAGCCAAATCCCAGGACAACCAAGATGGCCACAAGAGTGACCTCTGGCTGTCTTCGTTGCTCCACTCCCACCAGTGCCATGACAGTTTACAAATGACATGGCAACGTCAAGAAGTTACTCTATACAGTCTAAAAAGGGAGGCATGAATAATTCACACCTTATTTAGCATAACGTCAATAGTCAATAAATAACCATAAAAATGGCAACCAGCAGCCCTCAGGGCTGCTCTATGGAGTAGCCATTCTTTTACTTTACTTTCTGGATAAACTTGCTTTCACTTTATGGACTCGCCCTGAATTGTTTCTTGCACAAGATCCAAGAAGTCTCACTTGGGGTCTGGATTTGGACCCCTTTCTGGTAACAAAACCAGAGAAGTTTTATAGCGCTGCAAAGAATGTTGTTGATGTGTGTGATGTTGGGAGAAAGAAAGATTTAGATGGAAGCAGGAAACTGAGCTGTCACTGCTATCTACATTTAATTTCCTCAGGAGCTGGTGCAGCGTGGGGTTGCTTCAGGTAGGATTTGGGGATGGGAAAAAGCCCTGCATCCACCCCACGCACTCCTTCAACACTTATATAGCCACTGACATGCCTCACGTGCACACTCATGCACAAACATGCACACACACGCCCTCACACAACCTCTTTAGACTGCTTTTAGACATTACCTATCTATTTTCTTCCTCATGAAGCAAAATAGCATTCTGATAAAAGGTTGGAACTGAATTTAATTTTTTTCTAATAAAATCTGATGTCTGCATCCAGCCAGGCAAACTGGGTTTAATTTTCCTAATATAATGGCCAGGCATGGCGGCTCGTGCCTATAACCCCAGCACTTTGGGAGGCCAAGGTAGGCCGATCACTTGAGGTCAGGAGTTCAAAACCAGCCTGGCCAACATGGTGAAATCCCATCTCTAATGAAAAAATACAAAATCAGCTGAGCATTGTGGCAGGTGCCTGTAATCCCAATTACTCAGAAGGCTGAGGCAGGACAATCACTTGAACCCGGGAGGCGGAGGTTGCAGTGAGCCAAGATTGCACCACTGCACTCCAGCCTGGGCTAAAAGAGTGAAACTCCTGTCTGAAAAAAAATTCCTAATACAATATTTCCACTTTGTGGCATGGCTGTTAGATTTATATTAACAACACCTCATGGGCTCATGGGCAGCTTCTGTATGCATGGTCAGTGCCTGGGGTTGTTAGGACCTGTGAAGCAGACTGTGCGTTTCTGTGTGGCTGTGCTGCAAGACAGTGTGGCGAAGGGCAGCTCACCAGCAGAGGGGGAGGGCTATTTCAAATATGTGTCTACATGTATTTCTCCATTATTATTTTTTATAGTTAATGACAGTGAGTGTTATTGGAAGGGAAGCCTTGCGTGTGAATTGCCCAGGTCCTTGGCATTTTGAACAAAGAATGAACAAAACACATGAAGAAAGTAGCGGAGGAATGAAATGCAGGAACGAAGCAGTGAAAGCAGGGCCTTATTAAAGCAAGAAGGCACTCCACAGGCTGTGAGTGAGCCCGAGCAAGTGGCTCAGGGGCTGGCTACACAGTTTTCTGGGTTTTAAGTCCTCTTTTTGAGGTCCCTGTGGGCAAAGGTAGCCCATCTGGATGAAGGATTTCGTTCATGGCTAATGAAAGGCTGATGCGAACTTGCCTTCAGTCAACCCAAGGCTGGAGTGGATTGGCTGCCAGTGCAGATGCAGGGATGGCTCGTGCCTGGCTCTCAGCCAGTTCAAGGCACTGTCCCTTTCCATCTGAGACGTAGGGGAAGGGGGAGAATTGTAGGGAGAGTAGCCTTTGATCCTTGTTTGCCTTTTGATCCAGCTTTAGGAAATTACCACTGTTGGCTTTTGATTCCCTGACCCCAGATCTTCGTGTTTTCCCTTTCATTCAGCTTTGGGAAGTCCACAAATTGGCCTTAAGTTCCCTGGCTCTAGACCCTATTTTCCTGCCTCATGAATAAGTAGGAGTCCTATTGGTTTCGGTATTGATTTCAGAGTCTCATCTCTGCCCATTTCCAGTTACTAACCCTAGGGCTCTCCCTAGGACGTTGGTGATTATCTCATCTGTAACATGATAGGAATAAATTACATAACCACCAGTCTCAGCATTCTGTGATGATGAGAGAGGGGGAGAAGGAAGGCCAGCAGGGGCCCTGTGGCTTGGGTGGCCATGCTGGCTACTGACAGCAGGCACAGAGATGGCTCTCACAGCCTCTGAGGCTTCCTTTCCCTTCTGGATTGACTCCACGTTCAAGATGGAAAGAGCAGGCATTAGCTCAGAAACTTAGGTCCATCTTCTGCTTTTGTCTTTATCTGGTGGTGTGACGTTGGGGATAGTTCTTAATTCTCCTGAGGATTTGTTTTCTCATTTGAAAGTATAATTTCTGCTCCCTTCTAATTGGAACATGTGATGACTGCATGCAGATAAAACGCTGTGCTCATGGGGCCATCCGTGATGCTTCCTGCCTCCGGAGGAAACCCCAGGGTTCCTTCAACACCAAGCTTATCTCTCACTATAGGACAGTGAAAGTCTTTCTGTACACAGATGCCCATGGGCCAACAGGATTTTCAAAGCAGTTTTGACAACAAACATGCTCAAGGAAGTCCTTTCTGATGTCTTGGGTTCTTTTTGCTCTTCCAAAGCCATCATTCCCAGAGTCTCCTTCGTGCCCTGGCCTCAGACAACAGACTACGTTGCCGCCCCTGTGCCTGCGAATGCCCGGCCTCCGTGCCTCTCATCTGCCCAGTGGGGGACAGGGCCACATCGCTGCCCGGAAGCACAGCCACACTCTCTGCCTTCTCCTCCCTTGTGGCGTGCTCACTTCCACATTGTGCAGGGTCTTGGCCCCGTTCCTCCTCCCAGCATCTGCTTTGGGGAATCTCAAGGGGAAGCAGCGGGATCATTTTCTGGCAGGTGAAGTACCGTTGGCTAAAATTGATTCCTCAGCTTGAGTGGTTGTGATGCGTGTTTGTCATTTTTATCAGTTCCACCGCTCAGTACTTAATACACTGTGTGGCTGTACATAGGCCTTTAAGTTAAACAAATAGAAGAAATTATAAAGCAGAGGACTTTTATTTCATGGGCTGCTGACTGAGAAAATCATGGGCAGATGTGTTGAGTTGGACTGTTTTCATCTGAAAGTCTGATCACTTCCTCAGCTCCGATTCTTGATGGATTGTTTTTAACAGACTTCTGTCTCTTTTCATATTTTGGGTGCTTATAAAAAAATATAAGCTTAAATGCAAGTTGCTTATGCTCACTCCCTATTTACATTTCATCTACATGATGTCTAGCTTTTGGCATTGAGATGTCCTTTAGAATTGACAGAAAAAGATTAAAGCATGGATTTTACTTCTCTGATGTGTCGGGTACTGAGATAAATAACAGTGAGGGAAAGGGGTAGCTGTGACACCTGCCACGGAGGCTGGCATGGATGGTGTGGGACAGAGTCGCGGGCAAGGTATCACCCCCTGGAGGGCCACGCACTGTGGTGTGTGGCGGGGCAAAGAAGGAGCTATGGGCTGGCTGTTGCTGGGAGTGGTCTCTGGAGCAACCCAGCAGCCCAAGGGTTTGGCCTGGGATCTTATTAAAAATGCAGCTCAGTCCCTGCAGCCCTGTGGAGCCAGAGTCCACACTTTTAAAAGTTTCCTATGTGATTCCTGTGCACACTGAAATTTGAGGAGTGCTGGTCCTGATGGAAGAAGGTCAACATGAACGGTTATGAGATGATTGAAAGGGACCTCCCTGGGAGGCGAGGGCAGAGCTGAGTCATTACGTTGGAGAAGGAGTCAATGATGACCAAGCCCAGATTAGGAAAACGAAACATCTTTTGCCAAGGAGGATGTTGCCAAAGAGCCTGGTTTGTTGTGGGAACTGTAGGAGTTTGAGGCAATGGATCAGAGACTGGCCTGGGTGGGAGAGGTGAGCAGGTGCCAGAATCCCACTGGTCCTCAAGTCACAGATGGTGACATAGAACGTGCTGTGGTTGGGACTGAAGCCCTGCAGCCAGACTGCTTGCTTTCTGCCCACTGGCTGTGTGAGCATGGGTCAGTTATGGAGCCTCTCTGTGTCTCTGTGTACTCATATGTAAGAATGGTGGTCACAGCAGCACCTACCCCATGGGGCTGTTCTGAGAATTCACTGGACCAATCCAGTGAACTCAGTGTGAACTCTAAGTACCTCCCCTTGCACACATACCTACTGTATCACATACACACATACTATATCACACACAGACATACAATATCACACACACATATACTATATCACACACACACATACTGTATCACACACACACTATATCACACACACCTACTGTATCACACACACACATATATCACACACACATACAATATCACACACACCTACTGTATCTCACACACACCTACTGTATCACACACACATACAATATCATACACACATACAATATCACACACACATACTGTATCACACACACACATACTGTATCACACACACATACTATGTCACACACACATACACTATCACACACACATACTATATCACACACACCATACACTATCACACACACATATACTATATCACACACACCCCTACTGTATCACACACACACCTACTGTATCACACACACATATATCACACACACATACAATATCACACACACATACTGTATCTCACACACACCTACTGTATCACACACACATACAATATCATACACACATACAATATCACACACACATACTGTACCACACACACATACTGTATCACACACACATACACTATCACACACACACATACTATATCACACACACCCCTACTATATCACACACACCCCTACTGTATCACACACACACCTACTGTATCACACACACACCTACTGTATCACACACACATATATCACACACACACAATATCACACACACACATACTGTATCTCACACAAACCTACTGTATCACACACACACACAATATCACACACACACCTTGTATCACACACACATACAATATCACACACACATACTATATCACACACACACCTTGTATCACACACACATACAATATCACACACATACTGTATCACACATAGACATACAATATCACACACACATACTATATCACACACACACTGTATCACACACCTACTGTATCACACACACCTACTGTATCACACACACCTACTGTATCACACACACACATACAATATCACACACACACATACTGTATCACACACACATACTGTATCTCACACACACATACTATATCACACACACACACATACTATATCACACACACACACACATACTATATCACACACACACATATACTTTTTGCTTAAACTATGATGCCTTTGAGAGGCCTCTTATGGTACACATCAGCTTCTAGTAACAAGTACCACCCCAGTAAGGAGCTGGCTCCATCTCTGACATGAATGGCAGGAACTTCATAAAGCATAGGTATTTTAATCTGCTGCCTCACTTTCTTTAGGAAGGAAAGAAGGGGGAGACAAGAGATGTGGAGGCCTAAATGATGGGTACTAGGGAGAAATGAAAAGGGAACTCATTCAACTGCAGGAAGTTCATGTGGTAAGTTGAGCAGGATACAAGGCATTCAGTAGGAGCCAAATAGGAGCATGCTTCCCTTCTTCTTAAATGGATGCTGGTGTCCAATCAATTTGGCTCAAAGAGAGATATCCCTTTTAAATCTTAAAGGTCCTCTTCTAATCTTTGCCCTTCAAGAAAGCAATTGAGTCTGATCATTGAACCTGGCTCTCCTCTTTCCTTTAACCCATGTGGGTTGAGTTTCCTTCTATTTATATCTGCCCAAAGCAAAAGTAATATTAAAACTTGTTACTTAAGAGGAAATGGATTTCTTTGAATAAATTAGCACTGTTTTCTAAAATAACAAGACAGTAACATAGTCATCAGGTAAAGATCAAGTCCACATTGTGTTTTGACAGACCGAGTGGGTCATCACTCCTCCATGTCACTGCTGGAGCCTGGGCAAAAAGGACCACCTGAGGAGGGGACTCTGCTGGCCCCAGCAGGTGGCACCAGCAGTCACTCACTCAGTCCCTAGAACGTGGAGATGGAGGGTGCTATAGGCTGCACAGAGCAAGCAGGAAGGATTCCAGGATTTGTCATTGCTGTGTTAATTTTCTTGGTTCTCTGAACAGCGCATGGGAAGTAAGGGACAGGGCACAGGGACAGTGGTGAGGAGAACTTGTGTGTGTTTTCCAGAGAGGCAACACACTGGCATTTCATTTGGGCTAGGAATCAGAACCATGCTTGTTTACCAAAGTTCACTTAACTTGTGAAAGACACAGTGCAGTGATGCGTGAAACCATGCATGCAACCAAGCAAAGACAACAGACAAGGACCTGCTGTGAGCTGCGTGGCCTTCAGTGTTATTGAGTCAGGGTGTTATGTGAACAGGGGCTGAACAGTTGGAGAAGGCTTCATGCTGACCTGGGACTGCACTGTGGAAGTGTAAATGACTTGAAAGTGTAGTGACTTGAGAAGGGATGAGTGACATACAAGGCTGGAAATGACAAAGGTGGCAGGAACGAAGTTTTTAGTCCCCAGCCGGGTCATTCCGTTTCTCCGTTGTTACCTGAAATGGCAATAGCTTGTTGGGTATTTGTGTGGGACCAAGCCGAAGCTCATGCAGGCTTGTCTGTGTAAGAACTGCCCTATCAACTCATGACTGTTGAAAGACCATGGGTACCGTGTGCTGAAAATTAGAAAAGGGAGCTGGAAAAAAGAGGTCAGGAATAAAGAAAACACGCGGACTTGGTTTTCGCTCATACCTGGGGTGTTGTGTTAGGGGGTTTTTCTTCCTACCTGGGGTGTTGGTGAAGTGGCTTTTCCTCATACCTGGGGTGTTGGGGAAGTGAGTTTTTCCTCATACCTGGGGTGTTGGTGAAGTGGCTTTTTCCTCATACCTGGGGTGTTGGTGAAGTGAGTTTTTCCTCATACCTGGGGTGTTGGGGAAGTGAGTTTTTCCTCATACCTGGGGTGTTGGGGAAGTGGGTTTTTCCTCATACCTGGGGTGTTGGTGAAGTGGGTTTTTCCTCATACCTGGGGTGTTTGGGAAGTGGGTTTTCCTCATACCTGGGGTGTTGGGGAAGTGGGTTTTTCCTCATACCTGGGGTGTTGGGGAAGTGGGTTTTTCCTCATACCTGGGGTGTTGGGGAAGTGAGTTTTTCCTCATACCTGGAGTGTTGGGGAAGTGGGTTTCTCCTCATACCTGGGGTGTTGGGGAAGTGAGTTTTTCCTCATACCTGGGGTGTTGGGGAAGTGGTTTTTCCTCATACCTGGGGTGTTGGGGAAGTAGGTTTTCCTCATACCTGGGGTGTTGGGGAAGTGAGTTTTTCCTCATACCTGGGGTGTTGGGGAAGTGGGTTTTCCTCATACCTGGAGTGTTGGGGAAGTGGGTTTCTCCTCATACCTGGGGTGTTGGGGAAGTGAGTTTTTCCTCATACCTGGGGTGTTGGGGAATTGGTTTTTCCTCATACCTGGGGTGTTGGGGAAGTGGGTTTTCCTCATACCAGGGGTGTTGGGGAAGTGGGTTTCTCCTCATACCTGGGGTGTTGGGGAAGTGAGTTTTTCCTCATACCTGGGGTGTTGGTGAAGTGGCTTTTCCTCATACCTGGGGTGTTGGGGAAGTGGGTTTCTCCTTATACCTGGGGTGTTGGGGAAGTGAGTTTTTCCTCATACCTGGGGTGTTGGGGAAGTGGTTTTTCCTCATACCTGGGGTGTTGGGGAAGTAGGTTTTCCTCATACCTGGGGTGTTGGGGAAGTGGGTTTCTCCTCATACCTGGGGTGTTGGGGAAGTGGGTTTTTCCTCATACCTGGGGTGTTGGGGAAGTGGGTTTCTCCTCATACCTGGGGTGTTGGGGAAGTGGCTTTTCCTCATACCTGGGGTGTTGGGGAAGTGGCTTTTCCTCATACCTGGGGTGTTGGTGAAGTGGGTTTTTCCTCATATCTGGGGTGTTGGGGAAGTGGTTTTTCCTCATACCTGGGGTGTTGGGGAAGTGGGTTTTTCCTCATACCTGGGGTGTTGGGGAAGTGGGTTTTTCCTCATACCTGGGGTGTTGGGGAAGTGGGTTTTTCCTCATACCTGGGGTGTTGGGGAAGTGGGTTTCTCCTCATACCTGGGGTGTTGGGGAAGTGGGTTTTTCCTCATACCTGGGGTGTTGGGGAAGTGGGTTTTTCCTCATACCTGGGGTGTTGGGGAAGTGGGTTTCTCCTCATACCTGGGGTGTTGGGGAAGTGGTTTTTCCTCATACCTGGGGTGTTGGGGAAGTGGCTTTTCCTCATACCTGGGGTGTTGGTGAAGTGGGTTTTTCCTCATATCTGGGGTGTTGGTGAAGTGGCTTTTCCTCATACCTGGGGTGTTGGGGAAGTGGCTTTTCCTCATACCTGGGGTGTTGGGGAAGTGAGTTTTTCCTCATACCTGGGGTGTTGGGGAAGTGGGTTTCTCCTCATACCTGGGGTGTTGGGGAAGTGGGTTTTTCCTCATACCTGGGGTGTTGGTGAAGTGGGTTTTTCCTCATACCTGGGGTGTTGGGGAAGTGGGTTTCTCCTCATACCTGGGGTGTTGGGGAAGTGGTTTTTCCTCATACCTGGGGTGTTGGGGAAGTGGCTTTTCCTCATACCTGGGGTGTTGGTGAAGTGGGTTTTTCCTCATATCTGGGGTGTTGGTGAAGTGGCTTTTCCTCATACCTGGGGTGTTGGGGAAGTGGCTTTTCCTCATACCTGGGGTGTTGGGGAAGTGAGTTTTTCCTCATACCTGGGGTGTTGGAGAAGTGGGTTTTCCTCATACCTGGCGTGTTGAGGAGGTGAGTTTTTCCTCATACCGGTGGTGTTGGTGAAGTGGGTTTTTCCTCATACCTTGGTTGTTGTGGTAGTGGGTTTTCCTCATACCTGGGGTGTTGGGGAAGGGGGTTTTTCTTCTCTGACTTTGTGTTCTGGCACCAGGCTGCTGAATGTCCTTAGTCTGTGTAATTGGTAGTAAGCATGGACCAAGACTGTGTTGCTATGGTGACTGAACAGGACTTCCCACAGTGATCCTGAGACCTTCCCTGTGAGATAAGAAGAGAGATGAGCAGATGCCTGGGCAGAAGGTGGATTTTGTAGAGCCGCTCCTCACCTGCTGGCCTTTGCTCTCTGTTGGAACCCCGTGCCCACTAGAGCTTGTCACACTGAGGACCTAAGAGAAGCAGCCTGTGGAGACTCCTCGGCATGGCCAGTTCCTCTAGGAAATTGTTCTGACCCCTGAGAGGTTCCTCTAGAAGGCGAGCTGCTGCTCTGGAAGGAGGGCCACACTTCAACAGTCCACACCGCATGGGAGCCCTTGTCATTCCTCTCCTCAAATGCAAACCTCTTTTTCTTAAATTTAAACTTAAAGTTTGCTCTGAAGATAAAGCAAAGGGCCACCACAGGCCCACTTCCAAACTTACTTTTAAATTCCCAATTCAAAGAATATACACCTGCAAGCCATGTTCCGTGTAAGAAGTTTGACTTTCTGACACTGTGTATTGATCTTCCCTATTTTCCACCTTCTTCATGTTGGCCTCCTTCCATGCAGCACCTTTCATCTTACATGAAGTGTAGAAACAATATCAATCTATTTTATAAACTTATTATCCATCAGGGAATAGCAGCAAGGTTCCCGTCAAGATCTTAAATCTCCTATTTTGTGTGTGTACTGGCTTCATACAAAATGATACTCTTAGTAAGGCGGAGCAGAGGAACCGCTGAAGTCCCTCTCATATTCAACACACTGTACAAGCCACCACATACATGTTGTAAGTCTGCAGAAAGCCCTGCAAGGCACAGAGAAGTTAAGTTACGTGGCCTGGAAGCAGCAGAGCTTCCCTAGGAGCCTCACACATTCAGCAGATGCTGACATCCAACCATGGCATGGTGTCTTCTGAATCCACACTTGGGCATTACCCTAAGCCTCTGAGGGTATGGTATTTAGTACAAGGTATGCTCTCAGTAGTAATCTTTGAATGAATCCATGAGCATGTGCATGACTGCGTTTAAGTAACCCTGTTATCAGGTGTGTAGTCTGCCTGGCTATTTCCCACATTTGAAGTGCCATTGCATTGTTGATGGCACGTTTGGACCACATGTCACAGTTGCTGGAGCAACACTCCCTGGTGCCAGGACTGACTGATTCTGGGACACTAGGGCTCAGCTTCCTGCCTCAGGTGGAGCAACCCTTGGATGCTGTTTGCGTCCCAGAGTTCCCACTTTATCTATGGATTCCAGTTATCTATGTCGCATAACAGCCACATAGCCCTGAACTAAATGTCTTAAAACAACAAACATTTTATTATATATCTTGATCCTGTGGGTGAGGGATTTAGCAGGGCTCAGCTGGGCAGTTCTTCTGTTTCACAGGGTATTCACTGTGATTTCAGCATTTAGTTGGCAGCTAAATGGGCCCAGAGTATCCCAACAGTTTCATTTAAGTACCTGGCACTTTGGTGGGTGCCAGGTACTTGAATGAAATTGTAGGAAATTAGACACAGCTGGCCTCCTCTCCCTCCCCAGGTTGTCTCAGGATCTCTCTGTGTGATCTTATTAAGAGAATAGCCAGACTTCTTACATGACAGCTCAGGGCTCCAAGAGGGAGTGGTCCAAGGAACAGAGAGTGGAAGTCACCAGTTCCTGGGGCTTGAGCCTAGAAACAATCACAGCCTCATTTCCACTATATTCTATTTGTCAAAGTAGTCACAGGCCAGGTGGAGCTAATTAAAGTAAAGGGCTTCTGCACAGCAAAGGAAACTGTCAACAGAGTAAACAGACAACCTGCAGAATGGGAGAAAATATTTGCAAACTATGCAACCGACTAAGGTCTAATATCCATAATCTATAAAATCTTAAATCAGCAAAAAGCAAACAACCCCATTAAAAAATGGTCAAACGACAATGTGGAAATCAAATCAAAACCACAATGAAATGCCATCTCATACCAGGCAGAATGGCTATTATTAAAAAGTCAAAAAATAACAGATGTTGGCAAGGCTACGGAGAAAGGGAATGCTTATACACTGCCGGTGAGAATGTGAATTAGTTCAGCTATTGTGAAAATCAGCTTAGAGATTTCTCAAAGAACTTCAAAGAGAATTACCATTCAACCCAGCAAACCCACTGCTGGATGGATACCCAAAGGAATATAAATAGTTCTACCATAAAGCATGTGTACATATATGCTCATCACAGTGCTATTCACAACAGCAAAGACATGGAATCAACCTAGTTGCCCATAAATGACAGACTGAATAAAGAAAATGGAATACTACACAGCCATACAAAAGAATGAAACTGTGTCGTTTGCAGCAACATGGACGCAGCTGGAGGCCATTATCGTAAGTAAATTAACCAGGGACAGAAAATCAAATACCACATGTTCTCACTTATAAAGTGGGAGCTAAACATTGGGTACACATGGACACAAAGAGGGAAACAATGGACACTGGGGCTTGAGGCAAGCGGGGAGGAGGGTGAGGGTCAAAAACTACCTATCAGGTACTATGCTCAGTACCTGGGTGATGAAATCATTTGTACACCAAACCCCAGTAACATGCAATTGACCCATGTAACAAACCTGCACATGTACCTGCTGAACGTAAAATAAAACTTAGAAGTAAAAAATCAGTCACAGGCCACCCAGGTCCAAAAGGAGAGGCCAAATACCTCACCTCTCAATGGCAGAGGCATCAAAGATTGTGATCCTCCATGCATACTGAGGCTAGATGTCTGAGGAAATCACAGGATGCTTGCCCCATCCTGATTGCTTCATTCTTCATGCTTTTCTTTAGAGAGCTCTCCCCCAATAAGTTGCTTCTCAAGAATCCTCATCTCAGACTCTGCTTCTAGAGACCCAAACCATCAACCTAACACCCATCCCTTGTCCTCTTTGCCATCAGAGGCACAGTCTTATTGAAGTTTATTAATGGAATTCCAGGCAATCCACTTACAGCATTCCCAGCTTCCCTGGCAACTGGGGTCATGTGACTGTCGTATGGAATCCCTGTTAACCCCAGTAGGGAAAGCACCAGGTTCAAGAGGCTGAAGAAGAGACCCAGAGCCAGCAAATGAGACATGGGGTTTTGTTAGGGACTACATACAGGAGACAGTCCAGTGGCAGTGGATGGGACGGAAGAACTGCCTTACATACAGAAGTGGTCCAGTGGCAACAGGCTGGGCAGTAAAGCCACAACCACTTGCAAACGGCATGCGATTTATATAGCATTTTCAGTTAATACCCTCTCCTTATTGACCTCCTGCTGACAACTTTCATCCACCCAAAGCTCAGGGCCTCAATCCTCTGTGTGCCATGTTCTATGAGACAGGCCAGGGGCTCAGATGTTTCTCATAGACAAGGAACTAATCCCCAGGTTGGCCACATCAAGACTCCCTAGCGATCATACATTCAGATGCATCTGCTATACCGGGCCGTTCCCCTTGTAGCTTAAGTTATTGCTGTCAGGTACATTTACTCCACATTGACACAGTTCTGGCCAATGAAAGTCAAAGGAATTCTTCCATGCGGCTTCGCAGAATTATTCTACTTTCTCAGTAAAAGGAAGCATACACACTTGATACCACCCCTCCTTGGACCTCTTTCTTTTACCTCGAATCTGGTTGTGACGACTGGAGCTGTAGCAGCCATTCTGCAAATGTGAAGGAAGGGTCAAGAGAGGATGAATACCATCTGCTTCCATGTTGCCAAGCCAGCGAACCAACAGCAACAACTGCCTACCTCGGACTTGTCAGGTGAAGAGAAACAACCTTTTGTGCCGTTGTTGTTGTTCAGGTCACACTGCCTCAGGCTTTACGTC
This sequence comes from Aotus nancymaae, assembly GCF_030222135.1. Lineage (NCBI taxonomy): Eukaryota > Metazoa > Chordata > Mammalia > Primates > Aotidae > Aotus > Aotus nancymaae. The sequence goes on along the minus strand of NW_026988412.1, from coordinate 1,911,527 downwards.
ACTTGTAACCAAATGCAATTCAAACTGATCCTTGCAGGGGATAAAATACCCAGACGAATAAGTGAGAGACAAGGACGTGTACTTTACAGTTCAAACTGATACCCACTCAAGAAAGCTATCTTTACAAGATGGCATTAAAGATGCAATCTGAAATATTAGCTTCATTTTGAAGATATTTTCCCCTTAAATCTGTGTTTAAAGTTAGCATGGCATAATTGAGAAAACAGTCTGATCCACTTTCCTTTGTCATTTGAGGGTCTTTTCCCTTTATTTAAATGAAAATTGCTGATTCTCATTTTCACAGATGTTTAAGAAGCTAGATGTAATTTGCAAAACATGGAAGAACTAACAATGTCGAGTTAGAAATTGGCTTATCCTCCTCCATGTAATTCTGTTCTCTACTCATTCTGCTCAAATGGGTTTTATTAGGGCCCAAAGTCAATGATAAAAAAGGAATGGAATTCAGCATCACCATTGCTGTAGCTGTTTCCCTTTTCATACACATACTCATGAGGAGACATTTCCCTCGGCGGCAGTCTCTTCCACCAATGCAGTAAAGCACTTGGCTTCCCTTCTTGGGGACAACAGGCTGAGGCCCGGCCAAACTACTTCTAACTCTATGTCCCCACCGCTTGTTATCCTCCCAAACACTTGGTTTAATATAAAACTCTTGGTATTTACATAGCAATTTCGCGTAAGAAACGCAGATGCCCTGGTGTAACCAGGCATCATATGACAACAATTGTTTCAGTTTGAGTTCCAGGCAGGAAAGCAGATGCTGAGAAGACGGTTTGATGGAGGAGAATTTATTCAGGGAATGTGACCTTAGGGAATAGGAGTAAAAACTAGGGGATGCAAAGAGGGCAAAGGAATAGACAATACAAGCTTGAGCAGGTCATCACGGTGGGCAACTGGGGCTCACTCTTGCCGGGCTTCTTCTGGGGGATCATGTGGAATGTCCCTCAAAATTTTCCACATAACATATAGAAGAAAAGAGTCCTCTTGGTTAAATTCAATAATTCAAACTTAAAATAATTCCAATGTATGAATGAACTTTAACTTATCCTGGGCTTGAAGGAACATGGCTATGCAACTTGAGTCATGTGCATGCAGCTGTGATGTCTGCCTTTTTTTCTATAAATAATTAAGACCAAAGAGCACCAGAGATAAGACCCCCTCAGATCACCACCCCTCCTCATGGAGTAATAAAGTAATCTGTAACTAACCAAACAGCTGTGGTGTCTGCACCTGGTCTTGTAGGGATACTGTTGTGACCTTGCTGGAAGTTTTCTGTCTCTGCCTGTGTAAGTGAAACCATAACTTTCCCACTCTGGAAATGTTGAGCCCCTTTCATTTGGAGTCAGTACATTCCTGGGTAGCCACCTTCCAGCTTTGCACTCATATAAACTCTATACTTTGATGGAATAAAGAAAAAAGAAAAAAAAAAACCAAAACAAACAAACAAAAAACCTCTGCGAGATATTTAAAGAGGTTTATTCTGAGCCAATATGAGTGACCATGGCTTGGGAAACAGTCTCAACAGATATTGAGAAAGTGTTCCCACAGTGGCTGGGTTACAGTTTGGTTTTATACATTTTAGGAAGATAGGAATTGTAGGCAAAATCGTAAAGGTGTATACTGATTCCACCTAAAGAGATGGGATATCTTGGGGAAGGTGAGTTTACAAGTCATAAGTAGATTCAAATATTTTCTGATTTACAATTGATTTGAAGAGTTAAGCTTTGTCTGAAGACTTGACGACATTAGAAAGAAATGCTTGAATTAAGATAAAGGGGTGTTGCAGAGACTCAGGTTCTTGTTATGTAGCTAAAGCCTCCAGGTAACAGACTTCAGAGGGAATGGATGATAAATGTCTCCTTCCAGATCTTAAAAGGTACCAGACTCTTTGTTGCTCTCTCCTGGATCTAGGAAATGCCTGAATATACTAATGGAGATTCACTGCAGATGCAAATTTCTCCCACAAAAGGCAGCTTTCCGGGACTATTTCAAAATATGTCAGAGAAATATATTTTGGGATAAAATATTTTCATTTCCTTCAGGGTCTGCTTCTGACTTGTGATGTGACACCAGAGCCAGGTTAGAATTTGGTATCTGTTTGCCACAAAGGGTCTGTTTTCTGAGTCTTACGGCTTCTATTTTAATGTTAATGCTGGTCCCTTGTTATTAAACCTTTAAAGGGATGGTTATAATGAGGTGTGTCTCACCTCCCTTTCCATCATGGCCTGAAATTCAGTTTTTCACAATTCTCTAAGGTTCCTGTGGCCAAGATGGGGGAATCTATTCAGTTTGTTACCAGAAAGAGGGGGTCCTGATCCAGACCCCAATAGAGGGTTCTTGGCCTTGTGCAAGAAAGAATTTGGGATGAATCCAAAGAGTAAAGTGAAATCAAATTTATTAATAAATTACAGGAATAAAAGAATGTCTGCTTCATAGGAAGAGCAGTGGCATGGGCTGCTCTACTGAACATACTTAAGTTATTTCTTGATCATATGCTAAACAGGGGTGGGTTATTCATAAGTTTTCTGGGAAACATGCAGAGATTTCCTGGAACTGAGGTTCCCTCCCCTTTTTAGACCATATAGGGTAGCTTCTGGACATTGTCATGACATTTATAAACTGTCACGGCACTGGTGGAGTGTCTCTTAGCATTCTAATGCATTATAATTAGCATATAATGAACAGTGAGGAGGACCAGAGATCATTTTCATTGCCATCTTGGTTTGGGTGGGTTCGGGCTGGCTTCTTACCACAACCTGTTCTATCAGCAGGGTCTCTGTGACTTGTATCTTGTGCCAGCCTTCTATCTCATCCTGTGACTAAGAATGCCTAGCCTCTTGGGAATGCAGCAGAGCAGGCCTCATCCTCACTTTACCTAGCCCTTATTCAAGATGGAGTCAGTCTGGTTTAAATGCCTCTGACAGCTTGGGTGGCTTGCAATTTTATTTTTGGTTTACAATACTTAATTACATTCTCTGAATCTCATTATTTAAGGTTGACATCCTGTGTTATGCCATTCTTGCATTGCTATAAAAAAAATACCTGATACTGAGTAATTTGTAAAGAAGAGAGGTTTAATTGGCTCATGGTTCTTCAGGCTGTACAGGTAGTGTGGTGTTGTAGCAGGAGCAGCCACGGGAAACAGATCTCTCAAACACCAAATACAGGAGGGAAGAGTTTATTCGGCTGGGAGACAAGGCGGTAATTTGTTGAAAGCCCAGCTCATCTAACAAAGGAAGGTTCTGCCTTTATATAGGCTTATACTTTAGATGTTACATGTGGAAGAATCTTAGGTTTATAGCTTTAGAAATCACATATGGAAAGGGTCTCAGTTTACAATTTCAAGAATCACATATGAAAAGGTTCTGGTTTACAGTTTTAGGACTCACATGTGAAAAGGTTTCTGGTTTGATCTTGTTTTGAGTAAAAAAATAGTGTCTTCCAGAGAGTTTCCCCAAGACCAAGAGTGTTATTTTCAGGAAGGAGATTCAGGAGGCGCCAGCTGGCCTGCTGTCTCTTCTATTGAGATGCACAGTGAATGACAGAGGGGGAGGGAATCCCAGATGCCTGGGTCTCCTTCCTCAGTGTCAATGTCTGCTTGGCTTCTGGGGAGGCTTCAGAAAACTTACAATCATGGTGGAAGGTAAAGGGGAAGCAGGCTCATCACATGGAGAAAGTGGGAGCAAGAAAACACAGGGGGGAGGTGGCACACACATTTAAACAACCAAATCTCACAAGAACTCACTATCACCAGAACAGTATCAAGGAGATGGTGCTAAACCATTCATGAGAAATTCACCACCATGATCCAATCACCTCTCACCAGGCCCCACCTCCAGCATTAGGGGTTATATTTCAACATGAGATTTGGGTGGAGACACATCCAAACTATTTCATGTCCCCATCACCCTCATACCCCAAAACATCAAGAATGCCCCTGTGGTGCCATGTCCATGCACTATCAGGTAGCACATGTGTGTGTGCCAGGTGAGGTCCACAAGTGACAATTATGTGGTATGATCTGACCGTGATGTCAGCCACTCTTATGTTACTCCCCTGACCCTGATGTGAAGAGCAAGAGATGCAGGGTTCAGGGAAGTGGGCTCTTCTGGCCACCCCTTTGCAAAGTTAATCAATGCAGTGAGAAAGAAAAATAGCTCAGAGCAGTCTGAGGAATGTGAGTTATGCAAAATTTATCAGGCCCAGAGAGTAGGAAACTTCAGTCACCCCTGCACCCATGCCCAGGGGCAATTATTTAAAGGAATTTTGTTCTTTATTTTCTTCCTTGTGGTTTCTAGACTTGCTGATAAATGACCTAAAATGTTACTGCAAGTTTCACAATACGATCTCACCTATGATCTTCATGTTCCTGGAATTCATGATGCAAATAACAATCTTTAGTCAATCACTAATTAATGTAATTTCTGTAAACCAGTGAGAACTCCCAACAAGCAACTTTGCATCTTCCACTCCTTGCCCCCCTTAGTCTTTAAAAACCTGCTTGTCACAATGACCAAATGGAGCACATATCCAAGATGACTTGGGTCTCAGTATTCCAGGCAGTTGTGGCTCAAGTAAACTACTTAAAGTTATATTTTGTGCCTCAGCTTCTTCCTTTAGGTCAACACCAGCAAATGGCTGGAGGAAGGGTAGCCAAAGAGGATATGAGGTAGCACATGGGAAATGTCCAATTCAACATCTAACAGGAGAGGTCGACAAAGTTTTCTGAAGGAAATAGGGGCCGTACAGAGAGTAAAAAGCACATATAAACCCAAGGAAAAATGAAAACGGTAGCACACTGGAACACTTAATGGAAGCTGGAAAAAAAAAATGATCTGGGTGGTAGGAAAAAAAGGACAGGGAGATAAAAAAAAAAAAAGATGGGTAAACAAAGTTCTGAAATCAGAACTGAAAGAAGAAGCTAAATGATTCTCAAGAGAGGAAGAATAAAAAGGTGGGGAGGAGTGTAAAAAGTAGGAATCAGGGTGACTTTGGGTATACAGCAACAATATTGGATGGTAGAAAATAGTGGAACAATGTCTTCAAAATTCTGAGGGAAAATTATTTCTAATCAATAATCCTTTCCCTAGCCAAACTGTCAATAAACAAGAGTAAATACTGTATAGCAGGCAGATCTTGAAAAATTATCTGTCACATGTCCTTTCAGAGAAAGCTGCTGGAGGATGTGCTCCACCAAAACAAGAGGCTAAACTAAGAAACTAAGGAAGATGAGAGATCCAGAAAAGGGGGTATAACTTGAGAGAGCATTAAAGTGGATCCCCAGGATGACAAACTGATCCTAGGATGACAGCTGTGCTCCAGTTCCAGAGGATGAGCAGTCTTAAATGAAACGACCTACAGAGACCCTGGAGAGATGTTAAGAAAATGCAATTGGTGGAATCCTTGTTACAGGCACATGATTTATACCAGAGTTTGCAAATTTCTCTTAAAGGACCAGATATTGAATATTTTAGACTTTGCAGGCCATATAGTCTCTGTCACAACCATTGAACTCTGTCATTATAGTATGGAGCGAAAGCAGTCATAGATAATATAGAAAGAAATGAGTGTGGCTGTGTTCCAGTAAAACTTTATTTACAGAAAGGTAATCAAGCTACTTTTGACCTGCAGGGCATCCTTTGCTGAGTCCTGTTTTGAACAACGTGGGTGAACTCAGAGTATAAATTAATTGTGATTTCATAGGAATCTAAGCATATAAATAGCCAAGATAGTTTTTAACAATATGAAAAACAAATTTTTTAAAATATTTCCCCTAAAATACCAAGATAATTATGCATATTACGTGGCTCACCTGTGGATGATCTTTATATAATCACAATCATGTAGACACTGAATACTCCTCTACCCCAGGATGTGATATAACCATGTGGGAAGCACATGAGGGGTGGAAGGGGTGACAGAAAGAGCATGACTCTTGTCTGCTGTGGTGGGAAGCCTATAGGTGACAGCCAGAAGGGAGACTCAAGAAGTAGTCACGAAGCCATATAATTTAGGTGCATGACAGAACACCTCAATAACAAGTAGCTAAGGATTGGAAGAGGAGGCTCAGTGAAGAGAAATTTAGGGAAGTCTCTGGTCGCCTGGAGAGAACTGTCTCAACTTCCTGGGACTACCTCTGGGGCCTCTGCCCAGACTAGCCCTCCTGGGAACAGGGCATATCAGGACATTCCTAAAGTGGAGGCTCACTAAGGGGTGTGGACGGAGCTTGGACATGTGGTGTGGGGAGCTGCTTGCTTCTCGTTTTCCACACTGCAAAGCAGGAAAGGGTTAAAAAAAACAGAAGAGAAGGGTTATTTAGAACAGAAGAAAAGGGGGTCAGCACTGGCCTGGAGCTGGCTCTCCTCACAAAGCCACATTCCAGCAGGATGATTCCTAGGATTCTATGAATTCTAGGACAATTGCAGGGATATTTGTTAAGGCAGGAAGACAGGATACATTCTATTTAATGGCTTGTATTATTGATATATGACCTTTATGTAAACAAGGTGCTGCAATTTACACAAAGGCAAAGATGCTGCCTTTGCCCACCACACAGTGCAGGAGCCCAGTCTGGACAGCCCGGTGGGGAGAAGAGGGCAACTAGAGCAGAACTTGAGGGCACAGCTCAGAAAAGATTTGCTGTTCCCATCTCCAGTGCAGGTCCTTGGCCTGTGCTGCCCTCTTCAGGGTGGAGGTCCACTCCCGGTTGTCAGGACCTCCCAATCTTTTCCTGTTCTTTTCAGAATGTGCAAATTTGTTACATAGGTATACACGTGCCTTGGTGGTTTGCTGCCTCCATCCCCCTGTCATCTACATTAGGTGTTACTCCTAATGTTATCCCTCCCCAATCCCCCCACCTCCCGCTATCCCTCCCCTAGCCCCCCCACCCCTCAACAGGCCCCGGTGTCTGATGTTCCCCTCCCTGTGTCCATGTGTTCTCATTGTTCAACAACCACTTATGAGTGAAAATATGCGGTGTTTGGTTTTCTGTTCTTGTGTCAGTTTGCTGAGAATGATGGTTTCCAGCTTCATCCATGTCCCTGCAAAGTACATGAACTCATCGTTTTTTATGGCTGCCTAGTATTCCATGGTGTATATGTGCCACATTTTCCCTGTCCAGTCTATCTTTGATAGGCATTTGGGTTGGGTCCAAGTCTTTGCTATTGTAAACGGTGCCACAATAAACATATGTGTGCATATGTATAATATAACATATTATATTTAGCATATTATATGCTATTGTAAACAATGCCACAATAAACATATGTGTGCATCTGTATAATAGAATGTTTTATAATCCTTTAGGTATATACCCAGTAATGGGATTGCTGAGTTAAATGGTATTTCTATTTCTAGGTCCTTGAGGAATCACCACACTGTCTTCCACAATGGTTGAACTAATTTGCACTCCCACCAACAGTGTAAAAGTGTTCCTATTTCTTCACATCCTCTCCAGCATCTGTTGTCTCCAGATTTTTTAATGATCGCCATTCTAACTGGTGTGAGATGGTATCTCAGTGTGGTTTTGATGTTCGTTTCCCTAATGACCAGTGATGATGAGCTTTTTTTCATATGTTTGCTGGCTGCATAAATGTCTTTTTTTAAAAAGTGTCTGTTGGGGCCTCCCTTTTTACCTGGGTCTCCACCAAGGCAGCTCTGAGAGAACCCAGCTGACTCAGGGACAGTGGAGCAGAGCCTGGAGAGGGAAGTGGTGAGACTGGGCAGCTTGAGGTGGGGACCCAGGCAGCGGAGACTGCAAAACAGTCCTGGATTGGGGTTAGCTGGGATCAGGTTCTGGATCAAAGCAAGTTCAACATAGGGACATTATAGGGTGAGTCCATGGCACGTGGATGCGGAGGCGGCGGTGCCACAGAAAGGGCAGGCACAAATGTCCATGCAGCCCGCACTCTGCGGTGTCTCCCAGAGGTGACGTAGCTGTTTGAGCATTTGGTAGAGCAGGACTATGCCTGTGGCTCCTTCATTCTGTCCCAAAACCCTGGGCAGGATTTTGTCCTCACTTCACACATGAGAAAACTCAGGTTTGGAGGATTAAATGGCATGCCTGAGGCCAGGTAAGCTACTTCACAACCCCACAGCTGCCCTGGCGGCCTGCATGAGGCCTCCTAGCCTCCCTCCTCACTTGGGCGTGTTGGGCAGAGCTGGGGTCTACCCGGGTGCTGCATCTCTGGGCAGAGCCGGAGCTTACACTGCAACCTTTGGAAGCACACACCTGTTTTGTGCTTCCTGCCTGCTACCTGGCTTTCATTAGCCTCTTCCATCAGGGCAGCGTGACTTCCGCCGTAGTGACTTGGGTAATCTTTATAACACAGATAGCTTTTCTCAAAACCTCAAATAACTCATTTACACATTCTGGATCCATTATGGGAAAGCTGGAATAAAAAGATGCCTGGTATCGCTGGGGAAATTAAACTACAGCCATATAAAGTATGTTACCCAGAGTTTAACAGCCAACCAGGGAGCGCGTGCAGTGCATACTCAGAAGCCAGACAGCTTGAGCCGCTCCAGCTTCTCAGCCATGTGCCAGCAGCTCCAAGAAACACTCACAGGATGTGTCTCTGTTGTCAAGAAGCCACACGTCCCTCAGCTACAGCATGTCAACCCACGGTCTCCTGCATGCCTTATTGGGTTCAGAGGTGATCACTGGGGATGAGAGCCTTACTTAAGAATTTAACAAGGCCCAGGGTAGGGGGTGGAGCTGTGCGTGCTCAGAGCCACAAGGACCAGCCCTCCATGCTCAGTCGCATCTCATTCCTAAACTATGAAGGGGATGGCGGCGCCTGCTCTGTGGACACGGAGGAACTCACAGGTAATGTAGGTGATGGGTCCCCCGCCACGCGGGACCCGCCCATGTGGGCCAGCCTTGCTTCTCAGTTCCACACAGCAGGCCAAGCAGGAAAGGGTTATAGAGGAATGGAGCCTCCTGGGTGTGGACATCTCCTTCAAAACCCCTGGAACCTGACAGAGAGGAACATTTGGGGGTTAAGCTGCAGCGGGACCAGTGCTGTCCAGTCACCTGCCGAGACAGGCATTTCTATTCTCATGCTGTTCACACAGCAGCCACCAGACCCACGTAGCTATGAAGCACTTGAAACGCATTTAGTGGGACCGGGCACTGACTTTAGTTTAATTTTAGTTAATTCACATTTAAATTTAAAAAGCTGAGTGTGGGTAGTGGCAACCATACTGAACAGTGAAGATCGAACCCACAGGGCATAAATGACAGATGCTCGTTAGTGTTCAGTCGGACTCTTTCTGGGGCATTGTCACTGTATGCGGGATCCCATTCCCAAAAGCCTGGCGTCTGTAGGGTTCTGTAGATGTCAGCAGAGTGGATCAGGCCCGGCTGCTGGCTCCTGGAGCAGGTGTGCTGACTAGTAAGTGAGACCATGTGCTGAGCCGCCGCATGCTCTGTGGCATGGCGGACCTGTGTGTCATCTTTACTTATGCTCCGACCAAAGGAGGGAAGGTGTGAAAAATTCATGGCAAGTGTGGAGTGTTGGGGTATATTAGTTACCGCAATGAATAGTAATTATCACAGTGACCTGATTCTGTACCTCCCCCTTTATGTATCTTGTGGAATATTCGCATGCCTGTGGTGGGGCCTGTCTCCAGTTTACAGAATTAAAAACGGGCTGGAGGTGAGGAGTCCCCCCAGGAAACAAGGAAGTAGGTGCGGGGCTCAGAGGAGCTGAGCTGTCCCAGCCCCTAGGTCCTCCACGGCGGCTTCATGCGGGGACAGGGAGCCTAAAGTCTCCACCCTCGTCCCCCTCTGCGCCTGTCCCAAAGCAGCTCTTCTCCCTCAGACTTTTTCTTTTTGAAAATTCTTTGAATAAATTTCTTCTTCTAATTCCCTAAGATCGAAAAAAAATTGTATCCTTTACATATTTAAAAAAGCAGCAGTATGAAAGTGAGTCTAGAGATCCTTACATAATAAATGCTTAGAGAAACTTTATGTTTCTGAAAACACCAATTAGGTAAGAGGCCCTAAGCGTCTGAATCCTGAAAATGGTCTTTAAGGTGGAATGGATTTAGTGAGCATCTGGCACCTTCTCTCGTACTGGTATGGGTGCTTTCCATGTTAGTAAATGTCAGCATCAATTTGAAAACTTGGCAGGCATGATCCTAACACTGGTGAGAAGTCTCCTCATGCTGGCAGACCCCTCCTGGATACCTTCCTTGTGCACACCAAGAACCGGGAGCTGGAATGACCTGATGCTGTGGGTTATGTTTACATGAACACAAAGGCATTTTGGGTGGCTTTGATGGTACCCTTCTAGAGGCGTTATCTTTTTACCTGACTGGTGTGATGTTGCCTGATTCAGGGGTTCACTGGCAGAGCTACAGGATTTCCTGCGGTGCACTGTCCACTATGGTCTGTGGACACCAGCAGAGGGCTCCCACCCAGGTGACACTTCGCCATCCTCAGACTGGCAATGCTAAAGGATCAGTTGTGTTCATTTTACCACTGTCCAGTTTGACCCCAGGCAGCAGTGGGGCTGCTTGCTGGGGCCACTCAACAGGACCTCATTGCAACGTCAATGCCCCCAAGATGAAGCTGGGGCTCTTGCTTCCCCGGTGGGTTTTTCTTTTCCTCGGGTTTACATTCAGGAATGTCCTCAGAATTTGGCACATGTCTACAAGGCCAATGGCAAAGAGTGCTCAATGGCAAAGGGATTTTTCTACAAAAGAGTGCCCAATATTTGTGCTTGGAAGGAGGGGCTGGGAGTCTGCAGGGGCAGGAAGATGGAGAGGGAGAAGGGAATGCAGGACCCTCATTCCACCCCCAGTGGGTGCAGCCTGAGGCAGCCTGCCCTTGGGTAGTGGTTCTTAAGTTGGAACCTGGAGGGCTTGTGACTTCATTCAGTAAGCTGCTTGGCCGAGAATGTGTATTTCTGTCCCTTTCCCTGGCAGTGCTGAGGCTGCTGGCCCCTGGTGGTTTCCTTCAATGCTCTCTGGCAGCACACTTGCAGGTGGAGACTGTGGGGTTCCCATTTCACTGCTTGCAATGAACCTGCCAGTGCAGAAAGCAGAATGACAGAGTTTCAGTCCCCAAGTCCCAAAGGAGCCCCCAGCTGCATCCCTGTGGTGGCATGAATATCATTTCCCCCATCACTTACTTAGGAATGCCAGTCTCCTTCTTGCTGTCCTACAGGGAATCCAGCCCTTTAAATCCAACTACAGACCTGTCCAGCCCTGGCCTCTGCTTCAGCCTGGCCCACGGCCGCATTCAGGTTTCCATCCTCTTTTACAAGACTATTTGAAAGCCTCCAGTTTCACATTCTCAGCCACTGATTTCTCTCTCTCCTCCCACCTGCCTCACCATGAGGGCTTTTGAAATGCAGCTAGCCTCTGTCCAGCCTATCCTTCAGTGGCTTTAAGACCTTTCGTGACCCTGTGTGTGCCCATCAGGACTTTGGTTCGGGGCATGAATAGTAAGCAACCCCTGCCCTGGGCACAGCCCCACTTGTCCTCCTGCCCTGCCTTTCACATGGTGTTCTTTTTCCTAGAGGCACTCCTGTTCCTCCCCATAGAAAATGTGTCTTTACCCTGCAGGGCCTCACTCAGAGTTCATGGCACTAACAGAGGAGGTACAGAAGGTGTGTTTGCTGAGGGGACTCTGGGCACTGGTCATGCCCTCCTTGGCTGGGGCCAGGGTGGGGCTTGTGTGGTCTGACCTGCAGTAAGAGCTCCAAGGGTTCTGTGCTATTGGAAGAGGGGATCCACATGGGACAGACAGGATGGGGCTCAGCAGAGTCCCAGGTCACAGAGGCCCCCACGTCTGCTGGATGGCCCTGGAGGCTATGCTGGCTGCTGCTGAGAAGAGGACTCTGCACCTAGTGCTGCTCCCTGAAAGGCCCAGGTCTGCTGGCCGCCATGTGATGCTGCCATCTGGCTTCCAGGTCACTCTCTGGTGTTGGACCTGGAGGTGGCCAATCCCAAAAGGGCCTGGGAAGACCCCTGGAGGCTGATTGGACCCAAGTTTCTGTGGTTTGTCCCTCTTCTCCCTCCCTCTCATCAAAACCATCAACTTGAAGCCTGAGTCTCAGGTTGGGTTCAAAGTCAAGTGGTTTATTTGGGAGGTGAGCGAATAGTCCCTGGAAGGAGGGCATGTTGATAAGCCAATTACCACCATCACCTGGAGCTTAATCACTCGGGGATACCTAGGAAAGGTATAGATTTTACCACACCTGGGAAGTCTCTCATCAGACAGTATTACGGGTAAGACGAAGTCCAGACAAAAGATGTGAAATTCTAGCCCTGCTACCTGTGAGTGTGACTTATTTGGAAACAGAGTCTTTGCAGTTGCAATCAAGTTCGATGGCATCAACAGAGTGAGCCAAATCCAAGAACTGCTGTCTTTATAGGAAAGCATGACCCTGATGTTGATGAGAAGAGAAGTCTGTGAAACAGAGACACAGATGGAAGCAGGCCGTGTGATGTGGCCATAAGCCTAAGCCGGAAGAGGCAAGGAAGGAACCCCCAGAGGCTTTGGGGCAGCACAGCTCTGACAACTCCTTACTTGTGGACTTTCAGCCTCTAGATTGAGAGATGTGAGTGTCTATTGTTTAAGCCGCCCACGCATAGCACTCTGTTACAGAGGGCTGTGCTGTGTGGGCTGTCTATTCCTAGCTCCCCGGTCCTTGGTTGATGGCTTCTATTGAGAGAATGCTCATTTCCAGGCACCTCTGGGCTCAGGCCCAGGGCAAGGCCTCTGAGGTTCTAGAAGGAGCTTCCTGGCATAGAGATGCATCCAGTGGCCACTGTAAGTTGACAGAGCACAGAAAGGGTCTGGGAGACATGGGCAGGGCATGGGTAGGAGCTGCTGTCCCTCCTTGACCAGGCCCAAAGGATGTGGTCCTTGAGCCAAGCATTTGGGATGAGAGACAAGGTCTCAGGGAGCAAAGAAAAGAGGGATTTGTGGGAATGGGAATGGGTGCAAATCAGTTACTACTTGAATATTTACCCTTAAGAGACTTCCACCCCAACATCCTGCCCCCAAGTCTCCAGGTGGTCAGTTGTCCCTGCCCTTTGCTCCTGAATCTCTCCCCAGCCCCCAGCACATGCCATTGCATTGCAGTCATCTGTATTCCTGATGCCTTCCCCTCTCGAATTGTCATGCAGGGGTGAATGCACACCTCATCTTTTTGCTCCCACATTGTTAGGCATTGGTATCTATTTTACTATTTCAATTTCAGGGCAACAAACACCCAGTCAGTGAAATGCAGGGACCCACGGAGGGCCGTGCAGTTGATCAGGCTCAAGGTGCTTAGGGAGAGGATGGTGGCCAGGGCTGCTCCCACAGGAAAATGGGTGCTGTGCCTGTACATGGTGCTCCTGGTGTCCCAGGCTGCATGGCTGCCTGTTCCTCTTTCCTGTCCTGTCCTTCCTCAGTGAGGATGAGGAGCAGCTAACCCAGCTCCATGTAAGTAGCTCAAGGCCTGTTCTCCCTGTTGCACTGAAGCAGAATTTTTCTCAACCCCTTTGCTGGGCTCCCAGCAGGAGATGCCCCATCGACTCAGCCCGCCTAGCCATGCCTAAAGGCAAGCCTCTGGTGTGGATCTTGTGCTGCCACAACTGTGTGCTCAGCCTCTGGCTGGAGGGAACATGTCAGCGAAGGAGTATGGGGTCTGGCCAGCCACTCTGAGCACAGACACAGGAGCAGGCTCTTTGCAAGGCTCACACCAGACCAGGTGTGTCACCTCGAGGGGAACGTGGTGGTGCCCAGGCAGGGGTGCCCGTGACCCCAAAGCCCCAGAGGAGGTGTTACAGTGTGCTAATTAGCTATTTTAGTTCCACTGTCCACAGCCTGATGAATGGCATGGTGTTAGCAGCTCAGTCAGACCCTTTCCCCACTCTGGCCCGCCACTCTGGGACTGGCTCGGCCACACTGCTGTTTCTGTTGTATGGGGCAGCTGTCCTCCACTGTGAGGAGAGAGGAACACAGTGCTACAGCCTTTCTGGGTACCCATGTTTGGTGGGTCCCAGGCTCTTGTCCCTCATCCAAGAAGAATGAGGTCATGTCAACAGTTGAAAGGTGTTGAGGGCGGAGAGTTTTATTGAGCAACAAAAAGTTCTCAGTGGAGAGGGAGCAGAGAGATTGTCTCTCATCCGAAATCAGGTTGTCTGCCCAGTGTGGCTGAGTCTGGGGCTTTTATAGACACAGGATAGAGGAGGCATGGGCTGAGGCTAGCATTGGAAAAGGCAACATTTGATTGGTTAAAAAGCATTATTCAGAAAGCACCAACTGGGGAAGGGTGGGCAAACAGGAACTGAAGTTCTCACTCCGGGTCGTGGGTTTCATCCGGAACCAGCAGTCCAGGGTGTTTTGGCTTGAAGGTGCAATTTCACCAGGGAGCCACCCCTATCTGCCTAGACATTTGACTGCCTGCTGTCACTATCAGCACTGGTACCTGAATAGGCCATCCTCCTGCAGTCAGAGCCACCCTCCTGCCTGCACTGGAACCAAGAAAGTTTCCACAAAGATTTAGTCTTGATTTTTATTTTTCTCTTTCCCATTCAAATCATGAAGTTATCTTTTTAAGACCACTTAGCTTCTAAGTCTCAAGATAAAATATCTCTTCCTAAAGCACAAACCCCATCACTTCTCTTCCTCCTAACCCCAGAGAACACCCTCATCAGTGATATACCACTCTGCTGGGTTTCATAAGGAGGTATCCCTGGAATGCATCTGGGGGAGTTGTGTACATTCTAACCTTTCCTTCCATTTTTTTTTCCTATTTCACAATTGCTATTTTTTTATTTTTATTCATTATAAAAATTAACATTCGCACAAGCAGGCATGCATCTAAAATCCAATAGCCTTCAGAAACACAGCACACTGTAGTCACACGGTCTTTGGTCTGGGGTCTGACACCCTGTGGGAAAGCCTGTCCCCACCTCTGGCTGCCATGTGACCCTGAGCAAATCACCCCCATCCCTCCCCAGCTTCTTTGCCTGTTGGTGGGTGGGGTGGTGTACATCCCATTCACTTCATTCTGAAGATCAAAGGAGAGGTCCTATGTAGCAGGAATTTCAGCTGTCTGGCATTTGGTGCTTCAGTAAACATCACCTAGAAGATTAGACACGGCCAGCATTATACATAAATTCACTCCACTCCACACATGTGGGTAGGTCCTGAGAGACCGAGGGGCATGCAAACCCTTACCTACATGAAACCTTTAACTATCCAGAGCATATTTAATCAAGTGAAGCAAGACCTTTTTCACATGTTGTCTCTGCCTTGCAATTTACTGCTATCTGAATAAAAGTTTATAAATTTTACATGGCTAACAGCAAGAGCCTTAAAGAAATCTCTCTTTGCAATAGCTGCTTTGGCCCTTGGACATCAACACAACAGACGATGCCGAATGAGGTAGAATCGTTAGTACTGAGGGTCCTGACATCCAGCAGTGTCAGGCAGTCGTGGACTTTATTGATCCTTTTTGCCACTAGCTCTGGGACCTCAAGCAAGTCACTTCATTTTTCTTTCCCTCAATTTTCACAGCTGTAAGATGGGATCAATACCAGCTCCTGCCTGACAAAGTAAAGTGGGAAGTTCTCTGAGCTTAAGTATCAAGGAAATACACCATAGGCTGTCCCAAGAGCACCTCACAGAATCATCCCTCCCATTTGCCTCCATCACCAGACTATGAGCTCCCTCCCACCTCACCTGAGAGCCGTGAGGGTGGGGCCATGTCCTGGGGTATGGCTCCCCACAGTCCCTGGAGTAGGTCTTCGCACACAGCCTCAAGACCCTCCTTGGCTGCCCTCCTCCCTGGCACTCCGTCCTGTGCTGGGGCCTTCTCCTCCCAGCTGCACACATCTGCTGGCCCCAGCATTTCTCCTGCAAGGAGATTCAGGTCTTTCCCCAGCAGGGTTACTCTGACAGCCTGTGAATGCACACCTGTGGTCTAAATTCTCCTGACAATTCTGCTAATCCTCCTTTGCTTCTGGGATTCTGCAGGTAGATTTGGATCCAGACCCTGTCTACTTGGCTCCTTCCTCACCAAGGCAGTGGAATGAAGTTGACCTTCTTGGGAAGTCAATCTGCCAAGAGAGAGCAGATTGTTGAAGATGGGAGCAGATGGTGATGCAGAATGTACCAGACCCACAAGTGCCAGGGGCCAGTCCTTATCTGGGCTGAATTCCAGGAGAGATGGCTTGTGGGCCAGAGGTACATGGTCTGGGATGGGCTCACTGGTCAGCCCCAAACAGGCCTCCTCAGAGAGTGCCCTCTGGACCAGCACTGCGCCCATGACAGCTGCCCTCTCCTCCTCCCTAAGTCAAAAATGTCAGCCAGCCCACCCCAAAATAGGAAGAAGCCAGTTTTCTTAAAAAGGTGACTTGCCTTCTTCTACAGTTTTCTTCCAATACTGTTCAGAGAGCCATCAAGTCCTGCTGAACCCAGATTCCTGCCATGAAAAGCCTTCACTTTCGCCCCCACATATGACCTTCAAAAGACAGTGTGGCTGTTTTGTAAGTGAAGACTTAGCTTGGAGGGTGTTTGAATAATACTAAACATAAAATGGCAACATCAATAGTAAGAATGACAGTGGCCAGGGCTGCCCTCCTGTGTGGCCTCCTCTGAGCCTGGCACACATGCCAGTCCCTTTGAGTGCCCCAGTCCCTGAGGTGAGTCTTGTGCTCACTGTCTCCCGCTCATAGGACATCCCAGGATGCAGCAGGACCTAGCCAGGGTGTGAGTGCGGGCTGGTGTCCCAGGCAACCTCCTACCACACACACGTTCCAGGCCTCGGGGGCTAATGGCTCATGGGGGCACTCACTGAAGAGGACTTGAGGGGGCCCTGCCTCTGTGCCAGGTGCAATCTGTTCCTGTCCCACCTCCTACCCCTCAGCCAGCAGCATTCACAGGAAGCTGGGATGGACTGTCCCCCCTCTGCTGACCGAACCCCCCTCAATGTGCCTCTCTGCCTTGCTACTGGGGAGCCTCCTCTGCACAGGTGTAAACTCGCTTAGCCGAAGTGCAAAGCACCTGGATTTTATGTGCTGGAGAAAACCTTCAACTGAGGTTAAGCGGGAGTCCTTGGATAAATCAACATGCCTTCCTCGTCTTGTTGGGACAATTTTGAGCTGCATCCTATGCAGTTCCTCAGAGGTCCCAGCAGAGTTGGGCCCCATTGCCCATGGCAGTAACAGGTTCACCAACACAGCCTTCCCTTCTCACTCTGCCCACCCCTCATTCCCAGGATTCCCCAACCCCCCCCCCTTGCCCTCACCGCCAAGAAACTATCTGCTCATACATCCTGGTGTCTGCTTTTAGGGGATAAATTTTACATAGATAAATTAAGACATCTGTCTCTGTAAAACATGGTCTGGTTATGATATTAGAATTGTGTGTGACTATTTTCCCTATAGCTGACTTGCATTTAAATAGCCAACTGTCATAGGTTCTGATGTCTATAAAGACATTAAAAGTCCCTACTTCCATGGTCATCCATTACGCTTAGTATCATGGAGCTAGAATGTTTCCTAGACATAATTTGGTTTAGTGATGTTTAATCTTGTCTGAGCTTCATATCTCTTATAGAAATTTAAGGAAAGCTACAGACCCACCCTTGGAAAATTGGCGATGCATACAACACTGCCTTCAATTTCAAGGTGTTCTTGGAACATTTAGATCCAAGCAGCGGTGTATCTGTGCTTGATTCCCCTGACTCTGGTCCAATGGCTCAGTACACAGATGGGTAAACTGAGGTCTGGGTTGGAGAAGAGCCTGCCCACACCACCCAGTCAGTGAGCTGATGTGAAGTCTCTTGACTCCCAATCTAGCCATCTTTCCACCCCACAGCATCCACATCGCCACCTTTATTTCTGTCTGTTGCGTTCTTACAATCCAGTGAGCCAGGCACTGTAGTAGTCCCAGCTACTTGGGAGGCGGAGAAAGAGGACTTCTTAAGCCCCTGAGTTCAAGGCCAGCCGGGTGCATGTAGTGAGACCTCCCCCATCTCTAAAAATAAAAATAAAAACAACTAACTGCACAACCATAAGGCAGTTTCAGCATCATCAATATAAGTTTATTACACTTTATTGATCATGATAAATATATGCATATTCTCTGCCCAACTTCCCTGTTCAGTGTGCACTTCAGCTCCTGAGCAGTATTTCACACCTCAGCCATTATCTTATAATCCTTACAGTCCCGCCCGCATTCACTCTCATCCTTCCTGCCCCGATTAGCCCCACAGGCCTGTTCTTTACCTGCTCAATTATTCAGCTCTTAGCTCTGCTTAGATACATTTTCAGGGTGTTTTTATCTCCACCCTCCACATTTTCTGCTCTTCTGGGGACATCTTTTTTATTTTTTTAAAAAGTTAGTGTCTGTTATTTATAACCCACCCTCCTGGCAATTTCAGGATGGTTTTTCTTTGCAATGATGAAAACTTAGATTAGGATACTGAGGAAACTCATTTTTCACCCTTCTTAAAAACTGTCTCTGGGAATATTTTTCTCTGAATGAGTTTGCTCTCCAAGCATCTAAGTCAGACCTTGTTTTCTACAAAGACGATTGCTTTTTATAAATCACTAATTATATTACTTGTCATGTCATTGCTATTCATGTTTCTTGTTTTTGTTCTTGATTTTGAGCAGTCCTCCTCTGCTGATGTGTATAAAGTGTTATTTTACCTTAAGAGCCCGATGCATGATGGGTGACAATTAGACATTCTTCATCGCCTACTGAGGCAGGTGAGGAGGGTCGCCCCACCGCACTGGCTCACATTGAACTAATTCCCTTGGGAACTTCAGGGCAATGTTAGACAGTGTTTTCCAAAGGTGAGATGGGGAAGGCATGAGAGAAGGAGGTTAGGAATGGAAGTCGTATCTGTGTGGATGGGAACGCTTGGCAGTCAGCAACTTGTATAGCACCGGGTCATGGAATTCTGCCTCACCCAGCGATGCAGTGACTTTGTAACTTTGGCCCACAGAGCTTGATCATGGAGTCTTGGAGCTGGAAAGGAAATTGGAACTCCTGCCACCCGCTGGATTCTTGCAACCTCTCTAGAACTCTCTGCTAGCAGACTAGCCAATCAGCTCGTGTTTGAACCGTTTCAGGTGGCCTTGGACCTTTGATGTGTTGGAAACAGAGGGAGTCAGAGCAGACCAATAGCAAGGACATGATACAGACTGCTAATCAGAAGGGCAGAGAACTCCCATCCCCCAAGACAAGGGAAAAGAGGTAAGGAGGGGAGGACTGTGGGTAAGGCTTCAGGTCCAGAGGGGGGCGGGGGGGCTGGAAGTTGAGGACGTTAATGCCTGGGTGTCTCAACTCCGTAGCGAATTCTGAGTCACAGTTGACCACTGAGAATTAATTGATCCTAGTTAGCAGGAGGCTAGAGGGAAAAAAATGAATATTTAAAAATAAAAGAGAAATCTCAATAAGAAAAGAGAAAAATGAACAGATAGCTTTAGAGAACCGACTGAAGTTGGGGTGATTTTGTGGCTCTACCCTGTACAGTTATGGGCTTTTCTCCAAAATTAGTGACCATAACCCAGGGTAGGGATTTTTTAGGGGCAGAAGGAAAATGGTACAAAGGGAATCAAAAATGCTTAATTTAAATGACTGACTTCAGTAGAGTTTAGATAAGAAAAGAAAGTCCTGGAGCATTTGAAGATGGAAAACCCAAGATAGTGAGTAACCAGATACCCCAATGAGATCACAGAAAACTTGTACAAGAATGTGAGAGAGAAAAAGCCCGGAAGATAGATGCTTCTTCAAAGAGCCGAACTTGGGTTTATGATACCTTCAGCAGAGCCATGCTGAGTGAGAACAGGTCTTGCCTTTATTTGTGTCACTCAGTGTAAATATATTTGGTCCTTTTTTTTTTTTCAAAAGAATAACATTCCCAATCGGTTTTTTTTTTTTTAGTTTATTTATTTTGCCTTTTGAAAATTGTCTTTCCAACACTGTTTGATACCTATTTGGAAAAGTGTTACCCATGAAAGTGTTAGAAATCACATGTATAGGAAATAGTAACAACAGAAATCATAATGACATCTAGGTGAAATGAATCCCTGCCCTGAATGGAATTCTGAAGCGGTCACTTCCTGCTGAACAAGGGGAGGGGAGACATACGCTGCAGCTCGCGCCACCTTACACTTGGTACAGCAGGGAAAACACGACAGCAATTCAATGAAGACAAGCAAACTCTGGTTCCTGTTCACTGAGAACAAAAACAAAAACGAAACCCTGGCACCCCAGCCTTCCTGCAGCATCCCCTCCCATCTGTTCAAGTCGGACTACGTGCTGACTAGCAGCCAGGACAGGTCATCTCCCGGCCCTTCCCTTCTACGACCTGAAGCTTGGAGCTGGCTCCTGCACTGCACTAAAGGTTCTCCTGCTCTGGCCCCCGGGTCACCACAGGGAGTGCAGCTGCTGGAAAGCACTGCTTCTCTGCTCATCCTCCTCAGTGCAGATTCACCTGATGGGCTCAGACTTTTCCATCTCTTGCTTTTGTTTCACTTTCTTTTCCTCCATAGTCCATGTTCCCAGAGAATTTACCAAACTTTCTAGAGCCTATTTCTGGACAATCTAAATTAAGCTGCACCCAACCCTGCACCCAAGAAAATCCCATTGCTCTTGTGAAAATCCAGCCAGTCTCAAAAACCAAGTCTAGACTGCCGGATGTGATTCTCTTCCCCCGAGGGTGAATTCACTCCCTTCACAAGCACAGTGGCAGTCTGGCCAGAGTCCTTTTCCTGAAAACCTGACTCTGAATAGGCGTTGGTTCTGAAGCCCATTCATCAGCTTCACCGGGTGCAGCCATCTTGACATAAAGATCAGTTTCAGAGCACACCTGTGAACTGTGCTGCTGTGAAGCTTCCTGAAAACGTACACACACCTCTTTTCTATTTGTTGGCAATGGCCTGGATAAAGGCTAGAAGAGAACTAGTACTTTCCCGAAGTCTCACCTGATCCAGGATTTTAAGAACGATTTCCATACATTCTAGAGCACTTGACGCAGCCCCGGAGCCACGGCTGTGGTCCTTCACAG
This sequence comes from Aotus nancymaae, assembly GCF_030222135.1. NCBI lineage: Eukaryota > Metazoa > Chordata > Mammalia > Primates > Aotidae > Aotus > Aotus nancymaae. The sequence continues at coordinate 1,890,477 of NW_026988412.1, read as the reverse complement.
GGGAAGCAGACAGGGCTGCTCAGAGACTGTGGCTGGCTCCCCTGGTTTCAGTGGTCATGTTGACATTCTTCAGTCTTCTCAGCATTACTTCTTGCCTCCACTGCTGCTCACGTGACCACAGTCTCCAACTGACCGCCCAGGTGCACACTTGAGCTGGGTCAAGTGCCTCTCACTTCTTCCCCCAGCCCCCAGGTTCTCTGATCCAGCTGCATGGAATGTACAGAATGTACAGGACACCCACTAGACCCTCAGTGCACTCAATGCAGAAGTGCTAGGCTGTGTTCCAGTCACTACAGCTGCGTAACAATTATCTCAAGGCATAGCAGCTTAAAGTAACCACCTTCCTTTTGATCAAGGGCCTGCAGTCTAGCAGCTGATGCAGCAGTCGGCAGGGACCTCAGCTGGGGACGCCTCTCAGAACACCTACACCTGGCCTCTCCTTGCTTGGGCTTCCTCACAGCATGGTGGCTGGGCTCCCAGGGTGGGGAGAGAAAGAGAGGAAGGCATATACCTTTTATGAACTGGCCTCACAAGCCACCCAGCATCATTTCCACAGCATTCCATTGGCCAAAGCTGCCACAAAGTCCCACCAAGTTTTGAGGGAAGGAACATAGGCCTGACGTTTCTTGATGGGGAGTAGCGAGGTTTTGAAAGAGCAAGTGGATCTAGAAATTTTGCTGTGTCACTTTTAGAAAATAAAATCTACCGCAAGGAGGTAACACATGATGATGTAACTCTTGATCAACGGGGAGCAAAAGCAATGGAAAATCTGTTTCCTCATCTTCTCCTGGAAGGCCGTCCTGAGGAAGCGATTCCGCAGCGTCCACCCATGGTAGTAGCCGTCCCTTGAATGGTGAATCTTGGCATTAGTCTCTCCCCCTTCCATGCCCAATACTTCTGACACTCCATTCTAAGGTCATACTTCCAGATAAAGTAGTCACACATAAGCCTTTGTCCCAAACATTGATTTTGGGGAATCATAAGCTCAGGCAATTGGTACCACGTGCGTCCCTGGAGAACAGTCTCAGGGTTAGTTTTGTTTTTCTTTGAGACAGAGTCTTCCACTGTAGTCCAGGCTGCAGTGCAGTGGTGCAATCTTGGCTCACTGCAACCTCCACCACTCGGGTCCCAGTTCAAGTCATTCTCCCGCCTCAGCCTCCCGAGCAGCTGGAATTATAGGCATGTGCCACCATGCCCAGTTAATTTTTGTATATTTAGTAGAGATGGAGTTTCATCATGTTGGCCGGGCTGGTCTTGAGCTCCTGACCTCGTGATCCACCTTCCTTGGCCTCCCAAAGTGCTGGGATTACAGACATGAGCCACTGCTCCCGGCCAGGATTAGTTTTTAAGGCTGGGTAAGTCAACACGCATCACTAAGGACCCTGTTCGTAGTTATTGGCTGTGATAACTTTGGCACAGGCAGCATCAGTTAGTAAGGCTATGGTTGATGGACATGAGGTGCAGATTGAAGGTAAAATTTGGGGAGTCAGTTGGCTTTTGAAACTGAGTTAATAACCTTGGAAGAGAGAGGCTCAGATACCCCCTCTGTCAACTCCAGGCATGTTTGAAGGACTGAGGGCTCATCCCCTGAAGCTGCAAGGTACACACCCCCTTATTTCTCCTGGGTTAAATGTCAGGGCACTTGTAGAGATGAATGGGAACTGAAAACACAGAGCAGAAACTTGATGTGAATGAGCCTGGAAATCCAACCTCTAGAGCTCCCTGAATCCTTTGTGCTGGTAGATGAAGACCACAGTTCTGACGGAAGAGAACAGCCTCTTCTGTGGCAGTGGAGAGGGGAGGACTCGTCAATATGCAGTCCTTACCCCTGGCAGGAACTGAACTTCAGTGAGGGACCCTGTGCAGTCCTTACCCCTGGGCAGGAACTGAACTTCAGTGAGGGACCCTGTGCTGGGACAAGGCAAGAGGATATGCACGGGTATGAGGTGGAGGTGTGGAAACTGACCTGGCACAGACGCAAGGAAGGCTTTAGACATCCAGAGAGCACTCCCTCCACTGAGCAGCAGGGGAGCCTGCGAGCGGACACTGGTGTGGCACTGGCTGTCCTGGGAGGCTGGGGTCAATGGGGAGAGATGCTGCCGAGGGCAAGTGAAACGGTTTGTGGAGTAACCAAGGCCAGAGGTGAGAAGGGAATGATTTACCACAATGGGAAGTGAAGCCAGAAAGAGAACTAGGAATGCTGACCAGCAAAGATCAGTGGTGACAGCTCACAGGGGATAGAAGGGAAATTAACTATTTCCTCACTGATCAGTTCGCAGACCCAGAGCCCAGCATGGAAGGGAATGGCAGGCCCCTTAAGGCAGGACCTGCAGAGCCTCCCAGGCGTAGGTGGTGGCTACCCCGGCAGTCCATCCGCACTGTGCATGGGTGTTTTAAGGACTGTTGCCCATCAGAGATCTGAGTTGTCATCACACACCCCTCCAGTTGGAGGGGAGGTTCACAGAGTTCAGGTGACAGGTGGATACCTACCTGCTGGAGCTCACCCCGCACAGGGTCTGCTGACTGCAGCCACTTCCCACACCCCAGAATGAAAGGATGATGATGAGTACACTCAGGACCCGACAGAACTTCACATCCATCCCCTGTCCTGTGGAGGAAGGGTCAGAAGAAATGGAAAGATGAAACGGAAACCCACAAACCACCACCAGGCCCTCATTTGGGTCCAAAGTAAATCAGAATTTAAATCATATTCTGAGGGTGTCCAAAACGATGTGAGGGAAACAGGAAGCAGGAGGAGGGAGACGCTGGCCTGTGATGCTTCGGCACTGAGGCCTCGACTGACACAGGGTCCTGATTCCACAGAGGCAAAGGGCCCTGGCCTCGAACGCTGCCTCCAGGAGGTGGGGCATGCGGGACTCCCGCAGAGAGAGGCCTGAAGGCAGTCCCAGAAGGCCTCAGCTGTGAGCCGTGGGCAGCCACCCGGTCCAGCTGCTGGGCCTGCGTTTGGAAGAGGGTCTGAGTGACAGCCAGCATCCAGGACCCATGCAAATGCCTGGAAGTCCCTGGGGAGAGGGAAGCAGGTGAACCTCGGCTCCAGCCTTGGTTGTAGGGTCCGTGGCAACTTGACCCCGTTGGGCTTCCAGAATGGACTAGGGCATGATGTGCATTGGAACTGTGATCCGTTTTGATGCTCAATAAATGGTAACTCATTACTAATGTTTTCATTATTATCACTCATATAAAAAACTCCAGCGGAGGGCCAAGGAACCCGGAGCAGGCTCTCATCTTCTGCAGCAGCCAGAGCAGGGTGAAGCACCTGGGCTGCCGATGTGGCTGAGGAAGGGTCCCCAGTTCCCTCCTGCTGGATCTTTCTGGAAACACACACAGGCACACACACGCTCTCACACACACACACTCTTCCTCTCTCTTCTTACTTTTACTTTGATTCATTCTGTCAAAAATTGGCAAGGAAAAGGAAGATGAAAACAGCTTGAGTTTTGTGATGCACCAGAGTGCCCGTTAGGAGCTGTTAGGGGTCTTCTCTTTCCCAATACGTTTCCCAATCTAAGAAGACAGTCTGCAAACCATGTCTCTGACCACAGCTATCCTGGAGGACTTGGGCTCTGACAGCTGCTGTGTAGGGTCTGCAGCCCTTTCTCCAAACATAACATCCTGACAGGGCTTGACGGGGTCCCCTGACTCACACTTGCTCCCATTCTCCTTCATCCTGCTATCTCTTTGCCACTCCTTCTTCCCTTCAGTCTCTCAGCAAATTGCATTACGTGTGTATAGAATATGTCCATGTAGCTCCCCACACTCTCACCATTACACGTCGGGGTCTTTCTCCTGGGTGGGGTCCAGGGCAGCCCAGAAGTTTCAAAAGTCCTCAGGCAGTGACAGTGGGGAGAGGGCGGGTCAACTCTGAGACTGTTCCAGGCTGCTTCCTGGGAGCCCAGTGGGAATGAGGCTGGCTGCCCCTGTGAGCACGCTCTTTCACCCTCCTGCCCTTCCCTGGCTCCCCGTACCCCGTGCCTGTGCTCTCTGGGACCAGCTCCCAAAGACACCCCCAGCTTTACATCCTCATACCAGGTTCTGCTTCATATCACACCAAACCAAGACAGAAGTGTTTGGGACAAATTCACGCATGGATATTGGCCTTAATTTTAAATAGCCTGAAGTGTAGAAAGTAGATAAGAAGGCACAAAGGCATCTATAATGTAAAACAAACCCTGATTAAAAATAATAGTCTAAAACAAGACAAAATCCCCACAGTTGTAGTTACCTGGGACTTTTTTCAAACCAGAGAAAAAACTGAACACCATAAATTGACAGAGTGTCTTGCGAACATATAATAATGCTCACCTTGTGTACCAAGACAGCACAGTTTTCACAACGATTTCACACCTTCAAATGATTTGGATCTTTACAAAAGCTTGGACAAGTAGGGTGGATATTATGGAGCCCATTTCACAGAGGAAGAAATGGAGAACCAAAGTCACAAGGAAAGATGGAGGCCCAGCCGGACCTGGACTCCATGGGCCGTCACCCGACCCAGCCACTTGTGTGGTCTAGTTCCAGCTACCTCCTCCAGGAAAGCAGCCCATCCCCCAGGATAACACGTTCTCCAAACCTTTCCACCTTTGTGTCTACACTGCTATTTAGGCACTTTCATTCTCTCTTTTTTTTTTTTAATGATGAACACATCTCTTTCAGGAGTATCTTGGCAGGATATTTCCCACTTAATAACTGCAGGGACTCATGTTAGCTGCCCAGCACCTGGTCCTGCTTCTTGGGGTGCATTGGCAGATGAAGAGGCTCATTCCCTGTTGATCCTGCGCTGCCCATGCCTGGCCTGTTCCCCAACCACATAGGTCCTGGCCTGGGCTTTTTAGACTCTCACCTCTTCCACCCTTTCTCCTCCTTGCCCTGCTCTGCAAACCCTCCCTTCTTTTGTTACTCAAAGTAGCAGAAATGCGTGACATTGGAGGTCATGGAAGTGGGTTAGACTACATACAGAACAGGAAAATAACAGAACGTGTGCACCAGCATCACCGTTCTATAAAATTCCTCAACGCTGCGAGCTGTGGGGATTTTCCAGGCTACAAGGTACAGTGGCATGCCTTCCCACGGATGGGCCCGACTTCTTTTGCTAAAGCCCTCTTCTGCCTCCTGCAAAGCTTTTCCTCTCAAGCTGCTTGGAGACCATTTTCAATTTAACATAATTTTCTTTTTCACAGCCAATCACCTGTGTGTGTGTCTCACTCTTCTCCCTCCTGCTGGCACCCACACGCTCTTTCCTGTTACAGCGTCAAAAGCTCTGCAGGGGCCGGGCACAGTGGCTCACGCCTGTAATCCCAGCACTTTGGGAGGTCGAGGCGAGTGGATCACGAGGTCAAGAGATCGAGACCATCCTATCCTGGTCAACATGGTGAAACCCCGTCTCTACTGAAAATACAAAAAATTAGCTGGGCATGGTGGTGCATGCCTGTGATCCCAGCTACTCAGGAGGCTGAGGTGGGAGAATTGCCTGAACCCAGGAGGCGGAGGTTGCGGTGAGCTGAGATCGCACCATTGCACTCCAGCCTGGGTAACAAGAGCGAAACTCCGTCTCAAAAAAAAAAAAAAAAAAAAAAAGCTCTGCAGGGGCTCACTAAATGCAAGGAGAGGTGCTCTTGCTAAGAGGAGACCTGCAGTCCTTCAGGACTGTTCACACTGCAACCAGTTTTCCAGAGCCAAGTGTGGGCTGCACTGTCCCATCAGATCCCTCCCAACTGTCTTGCACCATCAGGGTGCACACCTGAGCCTTGGACCAACTCCCATCCAGACCCCGATGCACTCATGCACTGCCTTCTTCTCACACTGCACTCAGGACTTCCTGTTGTCACCTGCTGTCATCAAGGTAAGCTCTGATCTTACCTTGTCTGGTATGAGCTGTCCCCACAGCTCAGGTCCTGGTGGTCTTCCTTGTTTGTCTTCTTGTGGGCAGGGTATACAGGGTTTACCATTGGCCCTTAGAATGCCTGCCAGGCACTGCGCACCCACAGCAAGATGAAGTGATGTAGTGGGACTATGAATCTCAACCCGAGTGGAGCGCTGAGTCTCCAAAGATCACACTGCATGCCATTCCACGTGATTCCTCACAAGCCACTGGTTACCATTCTCCACAGTGTTTTGGAAATTTCTGCAAGAGGTTTTACCTTAATATCTGCAATAATCTTTTACACCAAAAAATTTTGAATTGCCATTTTCTCTCCTCCCTTTAAAGAAATACGAGCTCTCTAAGATCCCACTGAAAAGTGATACAACACCCGTACCCCTAACATGGAGCCTGTTTCTCATGCATATGACACTTAGGGGCAGATTGGAAAAATAATAACCAAAATTCCTTTGGGAAAACATCAAAGCCTTCGAAAGCAAAATATACATTTTAATCTCTGCTAGCAATGTCACTAGTTCTCTGCAGTCCAAATGTATAACGCTGGGGCAATAACACACACAATGCAATCACCCAGTCCTCGAGGTTCTCTCCAGGGTGCTGATATAACAATAGACATCGTTTGATCCAGTAGAAAAAGGGAGGTGAGGATTTTTTCACTCAGGCATCTGAACTCCACACATCTCCAAAGGAAGTAAAGCAACATCCTATCCTCATACCATTAAACCCCAAGCAAGGGAAGCCCAAGGAGCTTGTGATGGGAGCTTCTTAGGGGTGGACATCCATGCAACAGGCACCACCAAAGCAGACAGGTCCACAACCCCGGGGAGTCTCCCGTTTCTCATTTTTTATATACTGAGATCACACATACGGCATTCATGAGTCCCGACGTCCCAAGTATAAAGAAAATATCTAGGTCTATATTTATATCTATCCATCCATCAAAAATGACCATTATGTATTCTATTCATTTGTGACAGTTTCACTTGAAACTATGGCTGTGAACACTGAGTCGTGGCATCGTTTAGCCAAACGGTAAGGAGAATGGTTTACCTAAAGCTTGCAGCAAGGGCTGCTACATTGTTAGTCTTACTTTGGGGGTCTTCAAGATACTGGAAAAGGACAGATAGATTGTTGGGGTTTTCAAGGTAGCAGATGGCACCTGTTGAGGGAGCACTAACTAGGGGCCTTGAAGGGGCGGGTGGCAGTTGGTAATTGGAGGCTTTTGTGTGTCTGTTTCTGCAGACACTGTGCAACAGAGGTGCATGTGTGTCTCCAGGGAGAGGTTGGAACAGGATTATGTTCTCCAGAGGAAGTTCCAGTAGAGGCTGAAAGTGTTCAGATACGGAAAGGAGGGTGACACTCAAGTGGAAATAAGGTACACTGAGATGGTGACCCAGGGCCACAGGCAAAGACCACAATCACTGAACATTTCAAAACTGTCTCTTTCTTTCTTTTTTTTTTGAGACAGTCTTGCTCTGTAGCCCAGGCTGGAGTGCAGTGGCATGATCTTGGCTCACTCTGCCTCCCAGGTTTCAGCGATTCTCCTGCCTCAGTCTCCTGAGTAGCTGGGACTAAAGACGTGCACCACCACGCCTGGCTAATTTTCTGTATTATTAGTAGAGATGGGGTTTCACTGTGTTAGCCAGGATGATCGCGATCTCCTGACCTCGTGATTCACCTGCCTCAGCCTCTCAAAGTGCTGGGATTATAGGCATAAGCCACCACACCCAGCCTCAAAACTGCCTCATTTGTGTTGCTCATTCATGTATTCTTGGAGACAGCCTGCTTTTCTTTGATGTGCAATCTCCCTATCACTGATAATTTAAAGGATCCTGAAGGACTCCTTTAGATGGATCAGTGCCTCTCATGAGTCATTAGATCACCCACTGATACTGATACACTGTCTGTGTCTGGGGTCTCCTTAAAGTCATGTTTTAACTCTCTTCTAGCAGAGGTCTCTATTAAGGAATTTGGGTTGTTTTGGAAAGTCAATTCAGAGATATAGAAATGGGAGGAAAATGGGACGTATGTTACAACATGACACAATTCGGAGGGCAGCTCCTTGGGGCTGGTCTTGAGTTTTTCTATCATGTGCTTCTACAATGAAGATGGATGCCAAGGAACCAAAGAATTCTACCCAAGGCTCTGTGGCCGAGGCTCTGGGTCTTTTCTATGTCATTCCACAACTGCAAGGAGAACAAGGTCAGCAGGTGAGTGCTGGGGTATGATTTTTAATGCGCCCATGCATCTAAGTTCTTGTGTTGAGCAACTGAAGATAGGGAAGAGACAGGAGATCTTGCCATGTCCCAGAGCAGTTCTTTAAGGCACCACACCAACACAGCCATTTTTAAAGGCTGCATTGAAAACATACAAAAATTAGGCACAGAAATGACAGCTCTGCAATACATTTAAAAATCTAGCATTCCTTTAAGACTTTAAGCCTCAGCCTGATGTTTCCTTAATCTTTGAACCTTGTAGCACTCTTGGCTCTAGAATGAATATTCTTATACATATAGGCATTGTTTGGCCAAGAGGAATCCTCCCTCAGTCATACCCAGTTTCTTCTAGTTTGATGAATGTGAAAGGATACAAATAGGACATTTCAACAATCTTGCAGGAAAGAGTATCAAGGCTGATGAGTGACAAACAGCGTGGGCACAGGAGCATGGGTGTGATTACACATAGGCCCGAAGTCTCTTCCATTTCTAGTGAGCAGCACTGGAGTCTGAATTGGGACACCAGGCTCTATGCTAGGTTGTGTCATTTATAAACTGTGTGACTTCGGGAAGAACTCACAAACTCTCTGAAATCCTTCTTTTCTACCTAAAATGAGCTCTTGAATATCTCTACCAATTCTAAATGTCTCTGACTGTAATTCCATCAAGTTTGTGTCATTCTCCTCTCTCCATGGAAAGAGCTTTAAAAGCATCCTTATTTCCTAATGGAATCATTAGGCTGAGTGTATCAAGAGCAAAATTTTGAATGTCTTTTGGTTACTAAGAAAAGTAAAACTAATGACATCTCCTTAAGGCAACTGGATCCAGGCCAAATTTAAAAATTAGGACGGATCATTTTCTAACAGCCATTCAAAACCATATATGGTTAATTCAGAAACAAATATTCTGAATTCTAAATAAATTAAAAATGTCAGGATACCCTGCCTGCACTGTTGGCATGGAAAACTGGCATGGAGCTTCTGGGGAAGGAAGGAAATATTGAAAGAGAATGAGAGAAAGAAAAAAAAGGAAAGGAGGAAGGGAAGAAATGTAGGCTCAGAGGAAAAAAAAATGAAACAGCTAAGCAGCTACTCAGTAATCCCTCCAGGGAACTGAAAAATGCTCAGAGTTCATTTGAGTTTCTTGCAAAGCTTGGGTAAATTCTTGGAGAATACTTCTAATATAGCATTGGCAAGAAGTCTCAGTTACCAACCTGCCACATTAACACACCATCCCCTCCCAAATGACGCACGGTCAGTCACATGCAAAAGAAATACATACAACTGTCCATTCCGAGTGTTCCTTATAGCTGACCATATTGGCCGGTTATTGTCATAATTATTCCATGTAACAAATGCTCCAAAATTCCGCAGCTGAAAACAATCACTGTTATTACTACTGCATGTATGGGACAGTGGGGGTCTGGCTGATCTAGGCTGGGCTTGCTTCAGCGTTCTGGAGCAGGGGCTGCTTGATTTCAGATCATACTGTGGGTCATTTGGGGTGGCTCTGCCACACATAATTTCCAGCCTTCTTGTACCAGCAGTCTGGCAGGGGCATATTCTTTCCTGTACCAGAGGCATGAAGGTAAGTGAAAAATGAATAAGGTCACAAAACAGGCCATTTTACCACTTCCCATAGGCTGAAGCGAATCCCATCGTGAACACGCATGCTGTTACGTCTACCCACTTCCCATTGGCTGAAGCCAATCCCATGGTGAATGCGCATGCTGTCACTTCTACCCACTTCCCATAGGCTGAAGCCAATCCCATGGTGTGCATGCGTGCTGTCACTTCTACCCACTTCCCATTGGCTGAAGCCAATCCCATGGTGTGCATGCACACTGTCACTTCTACCCACTTCCCATAGGCTGAAGCCAATCCCATGGTGTGCACGCACACTGTCACTTCCACTCACTTCCCATAGGCTGAAGCCAATCCCATGGTGTGCACGCACACTGTCACTTCCACTCACTTCCCATAGGCTGAAGCCAATCCCATGGTGTGCACGCACACTGTCACTTCTACCCACTTCCCATTGGCTGAAGCCAATCCCATGGTGTGCATGCACGCTGTCACTTCTACCCACTTCCCATAGGCTGAAGCCAATCCCATGGTGTGCACGCACACTGTCACTTCCACTCACTTCCCATAGGCTGAAGCCAATCCCATGGTGTGCACGCACACTGTCACTTCTACCCACTTCCCATTGGCTGAAGCGAATCCCATGGAGTGCATGCGTGCTGTCACTTCTACCCACTTCCCATTGGCTGAAGCAAATCCCATGGTGTGCATGCACGCTGTCACTTCTACCCACTTCCCATTGGCTGAAGCGAATCCCCATGGTGTGCACGCACACTGTCACTTCTACCCACTTCCCATTGGCTGAAGCGAATCCCATGGTGTGCATGCGTGCTGTCACTTCTACCCACTTCCCATTGGCTGAAGCCAATCCCATGGTGTGCATGCACGCTGTCACTTCTACCCACTTCCCATTGGCTGAAGCCAATCCCATGGTGTGCATGCACGCTGTCACTTCTACCCACTTCCCATAGGCTGAAGCCAATCCCATGGTGTGCACGCACACTGTCACTTCCACTCACTTCCCATAGGCTGAAGCCAATCCCATGGTGTGCACGCACACTGTCACTTCCACTCACTTCCCATAGGCTGAAGCCAATCCCATGGTGTGCATGCACACTGTCACTTCTACCCACTTCCCATTGGCTGAAGCCAATCCCATGGTGTGCATGCACGCTGTCACTTCTACCCACTTCCCATAGGCTGAAGCCAATCCCATGGTGTGCACGCACACTGTCACTTCCACTCACTTCCCATAGGCTGAAGCCAATCCCATGGTGTGCACGCACACTGTCACTTCTACCCACTTCCCATTGGCTGAAGCGAATCCCATGGTGTGCATGCGTGCTGTCACTTCTACCCACTTCCCATTGGCTGAAGCAAATCCCATGGTGTGCATGCGTGCTGTCACTTCTACCCACTTCCCATTGGCTGAAGCGAATCCCATGGTGTGCACGCACACTGTCACTTCTACCCACTTCCCATTGGCTGAAGCGAATCCCATGGTGTGCATGCGTGCTGTCACTTCTACCCACTTCCCACTGGCTGAAGCGCATGTCTACCCACTTCCCACTGGCTGAAGCGCATCCCATGGTGTGCATGCATGCTGTCACTTCTACCCACGTCCCATTGGCTGAAGCAAATCCCATGGTGTGCATGCGTGCTGTCACTTCTACCCACTTCCCATTGGCTGAAGCGAATCCCATGGTGTGCATGCACGCTGTCACTTCTACCCACTTCCCATTGGCTGAAACGAATCCCATGGTGTGCATGCGTGCTGTCACTTCTACCCACTTCCCATTGTCTGAAGCGAATCCCATGGTGTGCATGCACGCTGTCACTTCTACCCACTTCCCATTGGCTGAAGCGAATCCCATGGTGTGCATGCGTGCTGTCACTTCTACCCACTTCCCATAGGCTGAAGTGAATCCCATGGTGTGCATGCACGCTGTCACTTCTACCCACTTCCCATTGGCTGAAGCGAATCCCATGGTGTGCATGCACGCTGTCACTTCTACCCACTTCCCATTGGCTGAAGCGAATCCCATGGTGTGCATGCATGCAGTCACTTCTACCCACTTCCCACTGGCTGAAGCGCATCCCATGGTGTGCATGCATGCTGTCACTTCTACCCACTTCCCTTGGCTAAAATGAGTCATGAAGACGAACACAAAATCCAAGAGTGAAAAATGCATCCTGTTTAGTTTAGTTTAGCAGAAGAAACTTTATTTATTATTTGTACACATTTATAGGGTATATGTAGAATTTTATTACATGCCTAAATTGTGTGATGGTCAAGTCAGGGCTTTTAGGGCACCCATTCCCCAGATAACATACATTGTACCCATTAACTAATTTCTCAGTATCCATTAGCCTCCCATTCCCTTTGTCTTTTGAGTCTCCATTATCTAGCTGATCAAAAGAATTCTGCAGTTGTTGAGTAGAATGTACGGTAAATATCTGTTAGTTCCATTTGGTCTGAAAGCAAATTGAAGTCCAAAGTCTCTGTTGACTTTCTGACCTGCTGATCTGTCTAATGCTGTGAATGGGGTGTTGAAGCCCCCCCTTGTATTGCATTGCTGTCTATCTCTCTCTTAGGTCCAGAAGTATATGTTTTAGGAATCTGGGTGCTCCAGTGCTGGGTGTATATATATTTAGAATTGTTATATTGTTATATTTTCTTGCTGAAATGACTAGTTGTCTTTTTTCAAGTGTTTTTTACTTAAAGCCTGTTCTGTCTGATACAAGTATAGCTACTCCAGCAGAAGAAACTTTAATTCATATGACAAAAGCATGAATAAAGGGATAAATGAGGAATCAGGACCACTAATGCCATTATTTTTTGACTTCATTATATGACTGAATCTTCTGGGAGCCTTCTGCTCTGGTCCCAGATCAACCTTGGTATCCTCATTTATATCTTTCCCTGGGTTCAAGTCATCCACCTAAACTCCAACTTACTGATTATTGGTCTGTTTCTGGGACTCAGGACTGTTTCCTCAGATCTAGCACTACACACAAGCATTCCTGGTGAGCTCAGTCTGACAATTCCCCACTCAGAGAGCTGGCATCTTCCCAGGGGCTCCCACTGCCGAAGCAAGGCTTCTCCAGCCTCTCAGTGATAGGAAATGATTGATGGCAGCCATTCTGGGACAGAAATCAAATGCAACAGGCAGAGAAGAGATTGATGCCACCTGCTCTCATTTATTGAACAGTAATTGCCAATCTTTTAGATGGGTTAATTTCATGTGCTTTTCGTATCTTTTATGTTTCTATGGAGGCTTTTAACCTACTTGGAGATCATAAGAGGAGATTCTATTTCAGAAAGCAAAGTAAGAAGTTCAGGCCATCTGCTGGCACATGCTTCAGCAAATAGTGTATTCGTGTGCTGACTTTGCTTCACATCCACCTCCATTTGCCTCTGCCGTTTTATCCTAGGATCACGGTTAATGCTGAAAGAAGCGTGATTCCCATCAGTCATCAGCTCTGCTCAGATAAAGAAAGGTGAAGTCAATTAGAAAATGAGCTCCACAACATGAATAAAATTTAAATAAAGTCAAAGTAAACAGTATTTTGTATGGTTACTTTGCATTTTCTTTTGTATTAATAGCCAATCTTCCTTCAGCAAGACAAAACTATCTCTCAGGCTCTTCTTCCCATCTTTGCCTTTTGGTTATTTTGCATTTAATACATTTCAGAAATTACTGCCAGATATTCTCACATTTTGCTTATAGTGCTGTGCCTTGAAAAACAGATTCTGTTTTTCCACCATGCATATACGGTAGATGTGGGATAGAGAGGACACCTGTGGGTGTTAGTGAAGTCCCTCAATTATGTCTCCAGTGGTCAACAGGCCTGGTGCACTCTTTCAAACCAAGTACCAAGGCCTCTCTTTGGATCAGACTGACTCATGCAGTTTTTAAGGGGTTGCCTCCAGGTGGAACTGACTCACTGGTGCTTTGTTCTCTAAGAACAGAACTAAAGCAATTCGAGCTCCAGAGTTTTCACTGGACTAGGCTGATGCTGGTCTGCAGCAGACACCGTCATCCAGCTCCTTCCCTTTCTTGTCCTGCTTCTGTTGCTCCCGTGAGAGCCTTCCCTCAACAACCCATCGCCCAAGAGCACCTGTCTCAGGCTCTGCTGCTAGAAAAATTGTCCCCAAAGCAGTTAGGTGTTATCTTCTTTGCTGATAGGCAATTAGTTTAGGTAAACGGCTTTTCCACAGTCATACAAGTAGACAGTGGTAGAATAGGTCCTCTGCTTATACATCTGTTCTGCTTTCAACCCTCCGCCATGCCTGTCACAATCTATTACATGGGCTGCTCCCTGCAAGGCAGCCAGGGGCACTGGGCTTAATCCAAGGGAGCTGGGCTCTGAGCAGGCCAGACCCCGATACATGCAGGGCCCAGACCAGGAGCACAAATGGAAACCCACAGGCCTGAGTTCAAATATTTTAAAATTATAAATAAAACAAACAAATTGCTAAATAAAATATATTCTACCTTCTTGCCTGGTTAAATACACCTTTACAAAAATCTAAAAAGCCAGGTTTAATTTAGAATTCTCAGACTGCTTGGAGTTCCACAGCAAAAGAGATGGAGAGGGGCAAGCTGGCTCAGCTCCTTATCACTTACCATGCTGGCTTTAGCCCTGTCTTACAACGTGAAGAACTTGTATACACATACTGACACTCTAAATTTTCACACCTGCCAAAGGCAGCCATACCTTGGTCACACCTTGGCATGAGAATGCATGCAGAAGTGGATATGGGTCACTGGGCAGAGAATTCTAGGGTTCTGGGTACCTGGAAGGTGTGCACAGACTCCAGATGGGCAGGTCCCTTGGGCTGATGGATTTCATAACTTGCAGAATGGGACAGTCACAGCTGGAGGGTCCTCTAGATGATGGAGCCCAGGACAGGACTTCCTTTGCCCCTGGCCGAGGTGATACTGCTCCTCTAGCTACATCCTCATGGCCAAGTCACCCTCCTTGGTGGCCAGTTTCCACATCTGTAAGCAAGGGCATTGGATTATACAACCTCAAGGTCTTTTCTTGCCATGCAGGAATGTGATTCTGTAGCCCACCTAGACATGAGTCTGGCTATGTAAGAAGAACAATCACTCCCTAAACAAACTTATATAAACAAAAGCAATGGGGGAAGCTCTCGCAGTCAGTAAGTAGATGACTTAGAGGAGAGCCACCCAGTTGTGAACTTCCTGTGTATGTAATCAGTCCAGCATCTTGGGGTGAGCGCTGCTTCTTGTTTCCAAAACATGTTTCACGTTGAGCAGCTGCTGCCCAACTTCTGTCCTGAGGAGGGAGCATGTGAGCATTTGGCTCCATGTGTCCCTGGATGGGATCAGAGTTGGAGGCGTGGTTTGAAATAGGAGTGCTTGTTTCAAAACAGAACTAAAACGCAGTATTGTGGTAGAGTGATGCACTTTAATATTAAAGGCACGCCCATCATGTTAATACACTAATTAATATTTAAACCTGTTAAGTTAATCCTCGAGTATCATTTTTATTTTCGTCAAAGATTCCTCAATGTTGATGTATTTGCTTTATTAAAGTTGATCATACACGTCAGCAAAAACCTTGCCAATGTTACTGGGAAATTACATCAGTAGGACCATTAGCCAGGGAGGAAAACGTGGTGAGTCTCTGAGCACTGGGACTGTTCTTGAAATCCAGGAGCATGAATGTACAAGAGAGGAATGGAAAGAATCAAGTGTGGCATGCAAGAGCCACTAATCTGTGGCTGCTGTGGTCACCTGTGGCCACTTATCAGATAAATGGCCTGCAAGTGGCCTGAGGAACACAGGTGCCTGTACTCTAAATTGAATGCATAACATTGCCTTGCCCCCTTTGCAAAGTCCCAGTTCTGTTCTGGATGAAGGGGCTGCATAAGGGACAGCTTTATTGAACAGAAAACAGTGGAAAGGCATTTGGAATAATACAGTTCAGTGGTATTCAAACCCTCCTCCAGAAAGCTGCCTCCAGAGCAGGGTCAAGGAACAGGGAGTATAGGGTGTCTGTGATGGAGGAGAGGGCATTAGAGTAGCCATATGTGTGCAAGCAATGCCACTCCATTTGCATCAGTTTTAAATATCGGACATTCTGGCAGGGGACATTGTTCAGAAGAAAGAGCTTCTACTGCTTGAAATGAAAGGTTGAAGTTCTCTGCCTTTTTTTTTTTAATGTTCTTACAAGGCAATTGAATCTTATAGAAGGGAAATAAATGGCTGGTTACGTAGCAAGTAGTGGGTTAGAAAGCCTGATCATAAGTGGAAAGGTCTGAGCCTAATGAGAGAGATTTTGTACATTCCTATATGTTTCTAAGTATGTGTGTATAAAAGTATGTGTGATCCTGTCCACCATTGAGTTTTTCCTTCTGCAAGACTGTTGGTTTCTTAGCCTCTGCACAGAGGTGCAGCAAAAATTGGAGGATATGATGGGCAATCTCATTAACAGTGCATTTTCATTACCATCTGTATTTAGGTGTCTGTAGAGACTCTGCAAGCTGGACAGAGCTTAAGGAGGCCTCTGGGTCCAACCTACTTCTGAGCCATGGCAGTCAAGTGTGGGCAGTCTTATCCTTAATCACCTCCAGGGCTGAGGGGCCGCAGCCAAGGTCAGGGCTCACTAGACTCCTTTAGATACAGGTAACCTCGTTTTACTGGGCTTCACTTTCTTGACCTACATTGACATTGCCTTTTTTGTTTGTTTGTTTACAAATTGAAGGCTTGTGGCAGCCCTGCATCGAGCAAGTGTAAGTATATCCAAGTATATCCACACCATTTACCAGTAGCAGGTGCTCCCTTCCTAACTCTCTATCACATTTTAGTAATTATCACAATACTTCAAACTTTTTCACCATTCTTATACCTGTTATTGTGATCTGTGATCATTAATATTTGACATTACTCTTATAATTGTTGTTGGGCACCACAAACCACACCCATGTGAGATGGCAAACTCATATCGTTAACGTTAGGAGTGTTCTTCCTGCTTCACTGACTGGCTTTTCCCCCATCTCTCTCCCTCTCCTCAGGGCTGTCAATTCCCTGAGACCCAACGACATGAAAATCAGGCCAGTGAATAACCCTACAATGGTCTCTAAGTGTTCAAGCAAAAGGAAGAGTCGTATGTCTCTCACTTTAGATCAAAAGCTAGAAATGGTTATGCTTAGTAAAGAAGGTAGGTTGAAAGCTGGGATAGGCCAAAAGTTAAGCCTCTTGCACCAAATTAGCTACACTGTACATGCAAAGGAAAATTCTTGGAGAAAACTGAAAATGCTACTCCAGGGAACATCTGAATGGTAAGAAGGCAAAACAGCCATATTGCTGACATGGAGAAAGTTTTAGTAGCCTGGATAGAAAATCAAACCAGCCACAACATTCCCTTAAGCCGGAGCTTAATCCTGAGCAAGACCCTAACTCTCTTCAACTCTGTGAAGGCTGAGAGAGGTAAGGAAGCTGCAGAGGAAAAGTTGGAAGCTAGCAGAAGTAAGTTCATGAAGTTTAAGGAAGACGTCATCTCCATGACATAAAAGTGCAAGATGAAGCCATAAGTACTGGTATAGACGCTGCAGCAAGTTATCCAGAAGATCTAGCTAAAATAAATGATGAAGGTGGCTGCATTAAACAACAGATTTTCAATGTAAATGAAACAGCCTTCTCTGGCAAGAAAATACCATCTAAGACTTTCATAGCTAGAGAGGAGAAGTCAAATATTCAAAGAACAGACTGACTCTCTTGTTGGGGTCTAATGCTGCTGGTGGCTTTAAGTTGAAGCCAATGCTCATTTACCACTCAGAAAATCCTAAGGCCCTTAAGAATGATGCTAACTTTGCCAGTGCTTTACAAATGAAACAACAAAGTTTGGATGACAGCATGTCTGTTTACAGAATCATCTACTAAAAATTTGAAGTCCACTTTTGAGACCTCCTGCTCAGAAAAAACTAAAATTCCTTTCAAACTGTTACTGACCATAGACCAGAGTACCTGGTCACCCAAGAGCTTTGATGGAGATGCACAAGGTGATTAACACTGTTTTCACGCCCGGTAACACAACCCATTTTGCAGTCAAAAACTGACTTCAACTTTCGAGTCTTACTATTTAAAAAATATATTTTGTAAGGCTATAGCTGCCATAGGTAGTGATTCTTTTGATGCATCTGGGCAAAGTAAGTTGAAACTCTTCTGGAAAGGATTCATTATTCTAGATGCTATTCAGAACATTCATGACTGAAGGGAGGAGATCAAATATCAACATTCACAGAAGATTGGAAGAAGTCGATTTCAACCTTCATGGATGACTTTGAGGAGTTCATGATTTCAGTGGAGGAAGTCACTGCAGATGTGCTGGAAATAACAAGAGAACTAGAATTAGAAGTGGATCCTGAAAATGTAACTCAATTGTTGCAACCTCATGATAAAAGTTGAATGGATGAGGAGTTTCATTTTAGGAAAGAGCAAAGAACAGTTTCTTGAGATGCAAACTATTCCTGGTGAAGATGCTGTGAACATTGCTGAAATGACAACAAAGCATTCAGAATATGCCATAAACTTAGCTGATAAGGCAGTGGCAGGGTTTTAGAGGATTAACTTCAGTTTTGTAAAAAGTTCTGCTGTAGGTAGATGCTATCAAAATGTTATCAAACCGCATCATATGCCACAGAGAAATCTTTTGTGGAAAAAAGTCAATTGATGTGGCAAACTTCATTACCTTATTTCAAAAAATTGTCACAGTCACCTCAACCTTCAGCAGCCGCCACCCTGATGAGTCAGCAGCCATCAACACTGAGGCAAGACCCTCACCAGCAAAGATTGACTTGCTCAAGGCCCAGATAATTGTTAGCAATTTTCTTTTAGCAATAACGTATTTTTAAACTAAGACATATACATTGTTGTTTTAGAAAAATGTGACTGCACACCATGTAGGCTACAGTATAATACAAACATAACTTTTAAGGGCACTGAGAAACAAAAATAAATCCTGTGGGACTCTCTTTACCCCACCTGGCCTAGGCTTGCCTGTCCCGGGCTGGGGCTCTTTGCCGCTGCTGCTGGAATTCATCAGGGGCATTTCCTTGTTGAATGAAGGGTTAGAATTTCAATCTTCTATTCCAGGACACTGAAGACTTCAGGAAAAGCAAAATAAATGCATTCCTGATAAACTGCTTCCCACTGAGGGTAGGCTGGGATTATGTGTTTTTTGTGTTTTCAGTATTTCACAAAAACAAGACAGGTTACAGATAGAAAGTAATTTCCACTGTTGCATTTGTATATGCAATGGTTTTTCTTTCGTGTTGAAAGAACTTTGCAGAGTTGCCCTCCAAGACCAGCTTGATGCTGCAAGCTTCTAGAACCATCCCTGCCTAGACACCCAGTGATCACTGCCTGGTTTGGATTGAGCATTCACAATTTTCTCTGCCCCAGTTGGGAGATTATAGGCTGTGCAGTTCATAAGAAAGTTTTGATTTCTGATACTTTAATTTTCCTTGAGTTTCAGGAAAATAAATGTGATGTGAATGAGTATAAACATATACCCTCATTGGCACAGTCAGAGAGATGAAACTCTTGCACGAAGCTTGCCCCATGTGTCAGTACTCCATGACTTCAGTTTAATAACTGGGTCTAAAAAACACACGATCAGCCACATGGCGGCAGAAAATAAAATGCTAATATTTAGGCTTTCTCACCTCACCTCATCTCCTGTTTGCTAGAGATGGAAGGAATTGGGGGACGGGGAGGCAGGAAAACAAAGAAGCAAAATGTTATAAACTTGGCCATTTATCTCTAATCACAGTCTAGGCCCAAAGCAGACTCAGGGGATAGTTCCTTACAGGAAGCGTCATCAAAGAGAAACTGGACTCAGTTACCGAGCAGGGGTGAAAAGTCACAGGGTGGAGAAGTGGGGACGTTTCACGATAAGGGAGCTTATTTTGCCTGGAAAAGAAAAGCTTGAGAGGAGATCATTTTTCATTTCGACATTTCCCGGGGATATAGTACTGGCCTGGTATTGTTTCATTTCAGAGCTTGACTAGAATAGAAAACAGACAAAAGAAATGAACCAAAAAATGGAAAGAAAGAAACCAAATAAGCTCAGGCCCCAGAGATAAGATCTGCATCAGGCCTGCAGCACGGTCAGTCTCCGGCCTCCCGCAATCTCTTCCGTGAGGCTGCCTGCAGGTCCAGCCAGTTGGCCTGGGTGCCTAGAACACCCAAAAGGACACTCCAAGGCAGTGTTCTCAAGTTGGTCCATCAGGGTAAACGAAGTAATAAAATATCTGTTTTTGTTTTTATCTCAACCTTTTAAATATGTTGTTGTAATGCATATTTCATAAGGTATTTGAGTACAAGGTATGCAGGGTACAGGAGTTTGTGACCATCATTTATAAAGCACCAAGTCCATACATGGTGTATGTTTCATCATAGCGGGACGTGACCAAACAGAGTCCCTGGTTTGTACAATCACCTGTGACAAAGATTCTCTACTTGACCAAATTTTAGTCAGGCTTTGGAACCTTCTCTGTACACTTCCTTGTGACATCCGTTTTAGCAATCCCTGCTTTGTCAGTTTAGCAAGGACTCCCTGCCCCTCATCTCTCATCCCCCTCGGTGACATCTGATCAGGCTCCCCATGCTCCACCATCCCCCATGATGTCCTATCTCCCTGGCCTGCCTTCAGCAGGAATTCTGTGAGGTGGTTCAGCCAGAATCCCCCAGGCCCCTGAAGTGTCCTCTTAGTAACTGTCTATCCACTGACCCCTCCCCCTGGTCATTGGCTATAAATTCCCACTTGCCCGTGCTGTTTTTGAAGTTGAATTCAGTCTCTCACCCATTGCAAGACCCTTTGCTATTGTCCCTGTGCCTGCCGTGACAGTCCTGAACAAAGTCTACCTTACTGTGCTTTAACAGATGCTGTTGGATATTTTTCTTCTTTAACAACTGGAAAGTAGTGTGTGGTTCCCAGTGTTTCCCCATTAGCCTGGAGCTGTTTGTAATCAGGAAAGTATAAGATTGCCACTACTAGGCCTGGCAACAGAGGCTCAAATATAAAAAGATGGAGGGATTGGAAAACTCCAGGAGGCAGGATTCCCGCAGGGCATAGGGCCTCACCTGGGGCGGGCAGGAAAAACCATGGTGATCAACACATTGGTTGAGCAAATATGGTTCTCCACTACTAGTCCTTCAGGCCATCATCTTACAAACGAACAAAAAAAAACAGTGAATGTCAGTAGGAGCTGTTGGCCATCCGTGATTGGACTGAGAAGCAATGTGAAGTCAAGTCAGTCTGCCTCTGCAACCTGCCCAAGTGCTTTCGGTACCCACTGCCTTATCACTGTCTCCTCCTGGCCCCTGGTGCCTCAGAGTGTGGCCTCCCAGGAGTATGCTGCATATAGCTGACTTCTGACCCAGAAGCTCAGGGTCCTGAAGGAGCCATTCTCCTGGGAGGCAGATGCTGGGAGGAAAGGTCCCTGAGGCCACAGTGCGACCCTCCACGAAAAGGTTGGTTGCTGTTCTCAGCCTGAAGCCTCTAACCTTTTCCTTCACAAGCTCACTGAGCAGCAGCCCTGGCAGGAGGCTGCATCTGGCATTTGAGAGTGAAAGGAAAATAAATGGGGCCATGTGGAACCACACACACACACCAGAAGGAAGCAAGCCTCCCGGGGAGGAGGGAGCCTTTGTTGTGAAACAGTAGGGATGGAAGGCTATTTCAGTCTATTTCCTTAACCTGCTGCCATGGACTTGCTTTTCTGAGGCCTCCAGCCCACTCCTACCTGGATAGGTCACTGGGTGGGAATGGCCCTGTCTAGCACCCGTCAATCCTCAAGACCTTCTCCAATGGCTCATCTACAGACCTCTCCATGCACTTACACCAGCCTTCACACCCAGAGCACATGCGCCGCCCTCCGTTCTTCCACATGTGGCAGCTGCGGTGTGTTTCTCACCAGCTCTGTGTATCGCAAAGGCAGGAACTTGGTCTTGCTCATCTGCTTACCATCTGAGCCTTGCACAACGTGTGGCACAAGATATCCAGGTCTTCAGCCCACATTTGGTAAGTGAATGAATTGTCCACACGTGACCTCAAAAAATTACTTTAAAAGGTTTAGAATAATGAGAGAAAGAGCAGCCATGAGGTCAGTGCAAGTTCCAAGTGGGGTGGTCACCAGGATGGAAAGTCTCAAAGCAGTGAGGCTGAGGAAGGGCAGAACCCTGGTGAAGCTGGAGGGACAAATTCTCTCAGCACTTCCCATGCTCCTGCACATAGGCAGCCACACTCACAGTGGGAACACGTGGGGTGTCCTGACTTTCTTCCCCAGAAAGTAACTCACAATCATGCTGCTTTCCCTGATGCATACCTCATTTGGGGTTCTAATTTTTTGTGCACGGTAAGATGTATACAGGAAAGTGCAAAATCCAGAGTGAGCTTGATGTGAACAAAGTGAATGCATTCAGTTTACAGCACAGGGATAAAGAAAAAAATTGATACCACCTGCTCCAAGCCCCCTCTAAGGGGTATCCTTGCTTCTCTCCACAGTGATTAATTTCAACTGTTAATCTTCAAGTTCTATGAACAGAGGACTATGCAGATATGCTCTCTTGGGCTTCTTTAGCCCAATAATATGTCTATGACTCATGCCTTTTGTTTCATGTGAATGTTGATTGATTGTTCATTCTCTTGCTGTCTCATATTCACTGAGCAAATATACCATTGGCAATTCATTCATTCTCCTATGATGGAGTATTGGGGGTTTTCCACGTTCGGATATTTACAGTTAAGGCTGCAGAGCTCTTCTAGGCACATGTGAACACATCTCTGGTGGGTGTGCATCTAGAAACAAATTGCTAGTGTATACATTTCAGCTTTATAGACACTGCCAAACATTTAACAAGGTGTGATATCCTTGTTAATTAACCCTAGAGAAATGTCAACTGACCCTAGAGAAAGGTACATTACCCTTTCTCTGGCACTGCATAAGAATGACATTATTCCATATTTTTGCCACTCCTTGGATTTTCCATCTTTTTCATTTTAGCCATTCTAATTATTTTCACATTAAATTTTATTTTGAAATAATTACAGGTTCACATGCAATTATAAGAAATAATGCACAGATATCCTGTATATCCTTTACTTAATTTCACTTAAAAGTAACATCTTGCAAAATGATAGTGCAATATTACATGAGGATATTGACATTGATGCAGTCAAGATGCAAGACGTTTTCATCATGCAGAGACCCCTAATGTGGCCTTTCTGTGTAGCCACATCTACTTCCTTCCATCCCTCGTCCCTCTTCAATGCTTCACAACCACAATCTGTCATCCATTTCTATAATTTTGTCATTTCAAGAATGTTAAGTAAATAAAATAATACAATGTGGAATACTTTAGAATTGTTTTTTTCTTTTCC
The DNA here is from genome assembly GCF_030222135.1 of Aotus nancymaae. NCBI lineage: Eukaryota > Metazoa > Chordata > Mammalia > Primates > Aotidae > Aotus > Aotus nancymaae. The sequence goes on along the minus strand of NW_026988412.1, from coordinate 1,867,360 downwards.
ATTCAGTATAACTTTCTGACGACTCATCCAGGTTGGTTCATGTATCAGCACTTTGTTCCTTTTTATTGCTGAGTAGTATTTCATAGTACGGATGTACCAGAGTTTAAGCATTCATCCATGAAAGCATATCTTATGAGTCAAGACCTGAACATGATGTTTCCGTGAAAATACTAAACATCACAGAAAAACAACAATTTCTGGGTGGAGATAAGAATATTGCTATCATGTCAGAAGCTGCCAGTTTGGGTATTTCATTAGAAGCAGATAGGAGAGCTAAAAATCAAAGGCGCAGAGTTCATACGACTTTAGAATTACCCTGGAGTGCTGCCGGCGCAACTCATAGATCAAACCAAGTTGCTGCTCCTGAATATGTCTTCTTGATTTCTGAACTGGCAGGAGAACTAAGATTTGCATCTATTGTTGTTAAAAGACTTGAGAGCTCGGGGGCACTTATACGTGGTGACAGAAGAGGCACAGAATCTAAGGGTCTGAGCAGGGTCATCTTTGACAATAAGGATGGAAAAAATGCTTTAGAAATTATCATGAAATCCATTTGAACTTGAATTCTCCTGTGGTTTCACCACCTCCAGACTATCCTGGAGAAGTTTTAAAGGTGTTCAACAAGGATTGACAGGGGTCAGACTGATAAATGTAGACGATCACTCGTCTTACTCTCTGTAAAGATTATAACAACATAGGAAAATTCCTAAATAGATGGAGGTGCATCAGCAGAATTCATTATTTCAGTATTTTGCAGACATACTTACTGCAGTTGTCCAAAATGCCAAATATATATATATAGAGAGAGAGAGAGAGGCCAGGCGCAGTGGCTCATGCCTGTAATCCCAGCACTTTGGGAGGCCGAAGCAAGTGGATCACAAAATAAAGAAATCAAGACCATCCTAGCCAACATGGTGAAACTCTGTCTCTACTAAATATACAAAAATTAGCTGGGTGTGGTGGCACATGCCTGTAATCCCAGCTACTCAGGAGGCTGAGGCAGGAGAATCGCTTGAACCTGGGAGGCAGAGGTTGTAGTGAGCCGAGATCGTGCCGCAGCACTCCAGCCTGATGACAGAGCAAGACATCATCTCAAAAAAAAAAAAAAAAAAAGAAAAAAAAAGGAAGATATGACATAGGAATCTTAAACCTTGGTTCTGGAGATGAAAAGGTGAGGAAAAGTAATGTTAAAAAGTTTCTAACTCCAGGATATTCAACCTGTGGCCACGTAGAATTATACACAATTAGTGTAGAGAGGGGAATGTCGTGGGAGGAAGCCACCAAGATTTGGGTGGAGCGGACAGGACCAGACGATGGCTTTTACTTGTCATGCAAAGAAGGAACAACAAGAAAACTACTATCTTACTTAAAGAAAAGAGACTTTTCTTAGTTTATCAACCAAATACTGGGAAGTAGCTCAAATTAGAAATTTGCGCTGACCTAAAACAGAAATATAAAAAGGTTGAATCAGATGATGCCCTGATGCACTGGTTAGATCAGTATAATTCGTCTGCAGACACTTGTACTCATGCTCATTGGCATGGCAATTGCAAAAAAGCAAGCTTGGGGTTAGTATGTGAAATGGGTCTCCGTTGCCCTACATATTATGTATTGTGTGGTTCAGTGCTGAGTGTCGGGACAAAAGTTGAGTGTGTTCCAACATCTGTCAGTGGCACAAACGTGAAGATACAGGTCATCTTGCGTCTAAGAACCAAAGATGGACAACGGACAGTAGGTTTGATCATTCCGGCAAATGGTGTGTCCCCTCTTGTAAATCTTCTAACTTCAGAGCAGTCTCAACAGCTTGCGGTCCAACAGAAACGGCTATGGCGACAGCATCACCCTCAGAGCATCACCAGCTTGAGCAACGCATAAAGAACAGACAGGTTTCAACACGAACGTATCGGAAATGCTGTTGAAGCATATCATTTGCATAAAAATCAGGGACGGTTTCTAAAGAATTGCGTATTTTTTTCAGTTGTGCTCTCTCTTGTTAGTTTTTCTGGGAGTAAGGGCAAACCTGGAACAGATAGCAAGACTGACAATCAGCAGTGCTGCTGGTGGTACACAGTCTCTCCTTTCGCTTCTCCCCTGGTACTTCCCATCTGTTTTTACTGTGGGTGAGCAGAGGGGAATGTGTGCGTGCGTTTGTGTCAGGCTCTTTGTGAGTGTGTTAAAGGCTACAGACCACAGTTGGTTTAAAATGCTTGGAACTTCCCAAACGGGTTTCACTTTTATGTTTATACAGTGTTCAGGGTTAACACAGTACGTCTATGTCATCAATGTGTTTTGAGTTTATAAATATAGAAAATATATATTGGTTTCTTTCTCCAACTTAATAGGTTTATTAAAGCATGACATGAAAGATTGCATATCGTGCATTCAAGTTATTTTCTCATTTTTGTTCTAACCCTGCAATCCCCTCCTGCCCCTTCTCCTCTCTGCCCTAGGTTTCTGGTCAAGGTAATGAGTACATATGTTTTCCTATGATAAAACTCTTAAAAGTTAATTTTAATTTATTAATAGTATTCCTAATATTCCATTACTCCTAATATTCCAATATTCCAGAAATGGCTATAAGTGTCTTAAATTTACATTTTCACTGAAAGGTAGTTTTAGAAGGAAGTACAAATTGGCATTCATCTTGCAAACAATTTTTTTTTTACTTCACTACCTTAATTTGGTTTGTTGCTCATAAAAAGGAAACCGTACTTGAGCTGTAGACAGTGAGGAAACACTTGAGGCTTCTGCTCTATGTTTTTTTGTCATCATTGTTATTGTTGTTACTCAGTGACTTCAATACTGTTTAATGTGTTGTAAGACACTGGAGAGTTTACTCAAGCTGTTAAAAATGGTAATGTACAAATGTGAATAGACACTTATCTATATAATATGGGTATGTTTTGTTTCATCTATAATAGATGTTTATAAAAACAAGCGAGGGGACAACAAAATAGGCACAGTAATAGATTAACAACAATAACTAATAATATTATCCTTGTGCTGACTGCTAGGTGTGCATTGGCATCCTCTGTTTCAGTCCTTATACTGATAAACTGTCTGTTTGTCTTTGTCAGTCTTGCTACAAGTTTATCAATTTTACCAGTCTTTTAAAACAACTAGCTTTTTGCTTCATTGATTTTCTCTACTGTGTATTGTGTTTTTTGATTTTCATATTCTTCTGTTTCTTATGGTACCATTATTATTTCACTTCTACTGATTGCTTTGGGTTGGTTTTGCTCTTATTTTCTTGAAGTTTGGCTTGGGAGATTTGATTATTGATTTGAAACTTTTCCACTTATCTAATACATGCATTTAGTGCTAGAAGCTTCCTTTTTATCACTGTTGTAACTGGTTTCACATTGTTGATATGTTGTATTTTTATTTTTACTCAATTCAATGTACTTTTTATTTCCTTTGAGACATTCTCTGACCAATTGAGTATTTAGAAGTATATTGTTTATTTTCCAAGTGTTTAGAGATTTTCCTGTCATCTTTCTGTTATTGATTTCTAGTTTGATTTAATTGTGGTTCAAATAAAATGCTTTGTTAGATCTTAATTCTCTTCCATTTGTTGAGATTTTTTTAAAATTATACTTTAAGTTCTGGGGTACATGTGCAGATTGTGCAGGAATGTTACATAGGTATACATGTGCCATGGTGCCTTGCTGCCTCCAGCCCCCCATCACCTACATTTGGTATTTCTACCAATGTTATCCCTCCCCAATGTCTCCACCCCCAGCTATCCCTCCCCTAGACTCCCATCCCCCAACAGACCCAGTGGGTGATATTTCCCTCCTATGTCCATGTGTTCTCATCGTTCAACATCCACCTATAAGTGAAAATATGCAGTGTTTGGTTTTCTGTTCTTGTGTCAGTTTGCTGAGAATGATGGTTTCCAGATTCAGCCATGTCCTTGCAAAGGATATGAACTCATCCTTTTTTATGGCTGCACAGTGTTCCATGATGTATATGTGCCACATTTTCTTTATCCAGTCTATCATTGATGGGCATTTGTTGGTTCCAGGTCTTTGCTATTGTAAACAGTGCCACAGTGAACATACGTGTGCATGTGTCTTTGTAATAGAATGACTTATAATCCTTTGGGTATATACCCAGTAATGGGATTGCTGGATCAAACGGTATTCCTATTTCTAGATCCTTGAGGAATCGCCACACTGTCTTCCACAATGGTTGAACTAGTTTACACTCCAACCAACAGCGTAAAAATGTTCCTATTTCTCCACATCCTCTCCAGCATCTGTCTCATGATACAAAATCAATGTTCATTCCTATACACCGATAACAGACAAACAGAGAGCCAAATCATGAGTGAACTCCCATTCACGATTGCTACAAAGAGAATAAAATACCTAGGAATACAACTAACAAAGGACATGAAGGACCTCTTCAAGGAGAATCACAAACCACTGCTCAAGTAGATAAGAGAGGACACAAACAGATGGAAAAACATTCCATGCTCATGGTTAGGAAGAATGAATATCGTGAAAATGGCCATACTGCCCAAAGTAATTTATAGATTCAATGCTATCCCCAACAACCTACCACTGACCTTCTTCACAGAACTGGAAAAAACCACCTTAAACTTCATATGGAACCAAAAGAGAGCCCACATAGCCAAGACAATCCTAAGCAAAAAGAACAAAGCTGGAGGCATCACTCTACCTGAGTTCAAACTATACTACAAGGCTACAGTAATCAAAACAGCATGGTACTGGTATCAAAATAGAGATATAGACCAATGGAACAGAACAGAGGCCTCAGAAGTAATGCCACACATCTACAACCATATGATCTTTGACAAACCTGACAAAAACAAGCAATGGGGAAAGGATTTCCTGTTTAATAAATGGTGTTGAGAAAACTGGCTAACCATGTGCAGAAAGCAGAAACTGGACCCCTTTCTTACACCTTATACAAAAATTAACTCCAGATGAATTAGAGATTTAAACATAAGACCTAACACCATAAAAATCCTAGAAGAAAACTTAGGCAATACCATTCAGGACATAGGCATAGGAAAGGACTTCATGACTAAAACACCAAAAGCAATGGCAACAAAAGCCAAAATAGACAAATGGGATCTAATTAAACTTAAGATCTTCTGCACAGCAAAAGAAACAATCATTAGAGTGAGCTGGCAACCAACAGAATGGGAAAAAATATTTTCAATCTACCCATCTGACAAAGGGCTAATATCCAGAATCTACAAAAAAAACTAAAACAAATTTACAAGAAAAAATGGGTGAAGGATATGAACAGACATTTTTCAAAAGAAAACATTTATGCAGCCAATAAACATATGAAAAAATGTTCATCATCACTAGTCACTAGAGAAATGCAAATCAAAATCACATTGAGATACAATCTCATGCCAGTTAGAATGGCGATCATTAAACAATCTGTTGAGATTTGTTTTATGGTCCAGGACATAGTTCATCTTGGAATATGTTCCATGAGCTGTTGGAAAGAATGTGTATTCTGCTGCTGTTGTGTGGAATATTCCACAAATGTTGATTCAACTCTGTTGATTGATTGTATTGTTAAATTATTCTATATGTACTTGATTTTCTGTCTAGTATGTTTGTCATTTGTAGAGAAAAGGATATTAAAGTCTTCAGCTATAATTGTGGACTTGTCTTTTTCTCCTTTCATTTCTATCAGGTTTTATTTGACATATTTTGTAGTTTTTGGTTTGGTACATACACACTTAAGATTACTATGTTTTACGTGAAGAGTTGCCTTTTTATCATTATGCACAGTTCCTGTCTCTAGCCTAGTTACTCCTGCTTTTCTTTGATTACTGCTTGAATAATATATCTTTACAAAAATCTTTTACTTTCAACTTGAATTTCTTTTAGAAAGCATGCATTTATGTAACTTTAAAAAATCGTGGCTGTCATTTTATGTCTTTTAGTTTTGTCTGTTATATTTAGACCATTTACATTTAATGTAATTATTAATATTAGGGGCTTAAACTTGACATTTCAATTTCTGTTTTTTATTTGTTCTCTCTTTTTTGTTTGTTTTCTTTTTCATGTCTTCCTATGGATTACTTATATATTTTGGGGTGTGCCATTTTATCTATATATCTGTAGTATATCCGAGAGTATCTCTTTGTATAATGTTTTTAGAGGTTATTCTAGGTATTGTATTTATTACAATGCAGGTACATACCTTATTTAGTCTAATAGTGTCATTGAGTGAAGTAATATGATATATTTGTGTGAACAAAGTATAGAAATCATCGCTGTCTTTATATGCCTTTTCTTTTTTTATAATAGAGTTGCCTTAAATATTTCTCTATACACATTTAGAGAACTACATAAGACAACATTATAACTTTTTGCTTCAAACATAAAATGCAATTTCAAAAACCCTAGTGAAAAAGAAAAATGCATTTATTTACCATGTTTTTAACTACTTTTATTGTTTTCCTTTCTTTCTTCCAAGGTTTCATGGTTTCTCTTTTAATCATTTTTTTCTGTTTGAAGAATTTCCTTAGTCATTCTTTTAGGGTAATTCTGCTGGTGACAAATTATATTACTTTATTTTCATCTGAAAATCTTAAATTTTCCTTCACTTTTTAAGAATATATTAATTGGTATAAGATTCTTGGTTTATAATTATTTCCTTTAAGAACCTAAAAAATGTGCTACTGCATTCCGACTTCTATGATTTCTGATGAGAAATACACTGTCGTTCCAGTTGTTTCTTGCTGCTTTAAAGATTTTTCTTTGTCATTAGTTTTCACATTAAATTTGATGTGTCTTAATGTAGGTTTTTGGTTTATGCTGCTCTGGAGTTCATTTAACTTCTTGAATTTGTAGGTCTATGACTTTTGCCGAATTTGGGAAATTTTGGTCATTATTTCTTAGAGTAATTTTTCAGCTTTCCTTTTTCTCCTTTCCTTCTAAGAGACTGATGATATCAAAGGTAGCTCTTCTATTGCCTTAGTTTTACAAGTTTTGGAGGTAATGGTTTTGTTTGTTTACTTGTTTTTTTGGGGGGAGGGATCTTTTTTATTTCTGTTGTTTAGATTGGTTAATTTTTTTTGTTCTGCTATCCAATTTTCTGACTCTTTCCTCTGTCCTTTCCATTATGCTGTTGGGCTGATTTACTGAGCTTTTTATGTTATTGTATTTCTTAGTTCTAAAATTGTCATTTGATTCTTTAGTTTCTTTGCTGAGGCTTTCTTTCACTTGCTTCAAGCATGTTTATAAATACTGGTTGAAGCATTTTTTAAATTTGCTGCTTTAAAATTTTGGTCAATTTAATGGCTCTGTCATCTTGGTGTTGGGATCTACTGATTGTATTTTCATTTAGCTTAAGATCTCCTACTTCACAGTATGCTATGTGAATTTATTTGAAACTTGAACATTTTGTTCCTATGTTATGAGATTCCGTATTTTATTTAAATATTCTGGTTTAGATGGCTTTCTCTGAAATCATTCCTGCAGGGAAAGGTTTGTGCTTCTACGTCCCTGCTGGGGGACTGTTGAGATCTGGGCTCCACACTGACCCTGTAGGGAGTTGAGGGTGGTTACCACCTAGCAGAGATGAAAGCTTCAGCTCTTTACTCACACTTTTCCAACCCCATCCTTGTGGAAGGGGTGGGGTGGGGGTCCTTCAGCCTGGCAAGCATGGAAGTCAAGGCTTCCCACAAGCCTATCTTTGCATGGGTGGGGGTGGGGCCTCAGTTCTGCTATGATGTCTGGCTGTAGTAGAGTGGTTATTGCCTTGTAAAGTCCTTTCTTTTCAACATCTTTGGCTAGAGAGAGTAAGCTTTATGAAAAATATGTAATTGTGGTAAAATGCACGTAACAAAAATATAACATATTAATTACTTTCATGTGTACTGTTTAGTAGTGTTAAGTGTATTTACACTTTTGTATAGCCAATCTCTAGCACTTGCAAACATCTTACAAAACTGGAACTCCATTCCCTTTAAACAATTCCCCAGTCATCCTTACAGCAAGTCCATAATGGCTACGATTCTTCTTTCTGTTCCTATGAATTTGACTATTTTAGATACTTTATATAAGTGCAATAATATAGTATTTGTCTTTTGTGACTGGCTTGTTTCACTCGGCATAATATTCTCAAGATTCATTTATGTTGTAGCATGTGTTAGACTATCATTCCTTTTTAAGACTGAATAATGTTCCACTCTTCTTACATGTCACATTCGATTTATTCATTCCTCTGTTATTAGACAGAAGGCAGACTTTTGTTGGCTTTATTCTTGACTGTGCTGATTGGCATTTCTGGGTTGCTAACTTCTTCAGCTCCAAGTCTGGAGTCTTATAGCCAAAAGGAAAAGCAGGGGAACTTGCCGCCATGTAATTCTTGGTCCTGAGATCCTTAATCAGTTTGTCTTATTCTCCCCACTTTAGGTCTTCTTATGTTTGTCTCATTCATAATATCCAGGGTTTTATCTGTACTTCTTGAAAGAAATAGGGTCAAGTATATCTGTTCTGTTTTTTAAGTAGAAGTCCTGCAGTTGAATTTTATGTTAGTTTATAATAAGTATGCTACTCTTTTTGAAAATGTTTTAAGATATCCCAAAAATCTAATTTTTTACTAAATCAGACAAGACCTTTTTTTAATTTAAAGTGCATACAATTTTGCTTCTTGGGACTTAAATTCTTAATAGTTCCACAGTTCTTATTTTGAAGATATTAAATTTTATTTTAAAGGGATTGTAGCAAAAAGGCCTATCTCTTTCCTCTATTTATAAATCTTGGTTTCTTCTGTTAATGTCAACTATCTGGTGAGTGTCTCAGAGCCCTTATGTGTGTTGAATTTGAAACCACAGACACAAAACTGTTTCTGGACTGTGGCTTACAGAATGGGATAAATTCTTTCAAGAATCTCCTAGATTGCTTACAGCTATAACTTTTATTGACTTTTGAACACTTCATAAATTTTGAACTTACTGAGGAAGCAATTTGTCATAGATCTTTATATAAAGAACAGAGGTAGGGTCTCATATTTTGCTACCAACCTGCAAAGCCTCTGGATGAGCAATGGAAGTGAGAATGATATCTTTTTGAGGGACCAACAGAATTTACTCTAAGTGAAAAATCTTCCATTTGAAGGATAGTATGTATAAATAAAACTTGAATTTATAGACTCTTTTTCATAAAATTCACTTTTTAAAAAAAAACCCTTCTGCATTGAAACATATAATTCATAAGGATACTGTAAAACAGTTTGAGGCATTACTGAACCACAAGGATTTGCTCATCTTCTTGAATAGAACGTTATGATAGAACCACAAGGTAACAGACATTGCAACAGCTCAAATGAACAACTGTCTGGCTCCAAGGGAAAGATGAAAATTAAACTAAATCATGGAAGCTTTTTCTTGCTTCATGTCTTCTTCTAAAATTTAAAAAATTTAAAATAAAAAATCCGGAGTGGCTTAACTTTTATTCCCGCGGGACTGATGTGAAAGGCAGAAGCTACTAGAAGTCCAGGCACCTGATTGTGAGTGCAATGTCCCTTCTCAGCACAGAATTCAATACTCATTTCAAATAATTTAATACTCATTTTAAAACAAGATGGCCTTGAACAATGAGGCCTGGTGATAGAAAATAGCAAATAGGTGTAAATCCCAATGCTTTGGTGTATGGAGTTAACATTAGAACCCTTTATGATTTGTAGAATCACCACTAAGTGTCCTGCCTGAATGACTGCATTCTCGAGCTAAGATTTCAGCAACTTAAATGAATCACTTCAAGACACTGGTTAGTTATCTCTTGCATAACAAACTGCACCCACACTTACAGCATAAAACAACCATTTGATTATATCTCACAGTTTTGTGGAGCAGGAATTCAGGCAAGTCTCAGCAGAAAGACTCTTTTGCTCCACCTGCAGTGACTGGGGCACTTGGGGTACTCAACTCATCAAGTGGCTGATCTGAAGGGTGCAGATCAGATTTATTCACATGCCCAACCCCTTGGTACACATGTCTAGAAGACTCTTTTTTTACTCCAGGTAACCCCAGGGCCTCTTCTCGTTTCTCTGAAGCAGAGCCATTGAATTTCTTACATGGAAACTCCTGGGATGTGTGTTCTTGGATACTTCCATGTAAGAAGTCCAATTGAAAACATGTAAGAAGTCTACTGAGAACAGCCACACTGCTGGGGAGGAGACTGGGCTACGGGTGCCACCACTACACGTTTACTGGTCCCAGCTCCTGCTACTGACTGTTTATTAAATGTTAACTGTAAAATGGCTGCTACAAAAACCATAAAACCTGACTCAGTGCTAAGTGCCTCATCTGTCTCTTAAAGTCTCCATACCACTCCAATGGGGTTGGTCAAGCTCTGGGGTGACTCCCTTCCAGGCTTGCACTCAGCTGCCTTCTCACTCTGTCCTCCCATGGTGAAGAGAACCCTGATGTCTTTTTCTTTTCCCATAAGCCTGCTAATCCCATCATGGGACTCTGCTCTCTTCATGTCATCTAATATTAGTTAATATCTTAATATCTTCCTTAAGGCGCCACTTTCTAACACGATTACATTGGAGGTTAGGGTTTCAACAGACAAATTTGGAGGGAACAGAGACATTCAGTCCATCTGTTAATGCATCTTGTTATGTGTCTCTTATCCCTTGAGGTGGCCATCAGTGAATATTGATTGAATGAATGAATGAATGAATGAATGAATGAGACACAAAGCATCTACTAAAAGTAATTGAAAACATCCAGATTGCAGTATTGATGGCCAGTTGAGATGAGTGGTATGGTGGCTGAATCCCTAAATTTGCCTTGTGCTTGATATGTGACCTCAGGCCAGCCCTGTGTGTGGCCCCAAACACAGCTGTTCTACCTGTGAAGTGATGACATTGCGGAGATCTGTTTGTTAAGTGTCTTTTAGTGCCTGTGTGGTGAAGGCTAAGGAAACACAAAGACCATGGAGAAGTACTCATTTTAAGGAACATTTCACAGCTTTTGTTATTTCAAAAAGAGTCCCTGAACTTGTCTTTACATCATGTATATAATCTGGGCGGGGTAGAAAGTTCTGCTTCCCTGGAGTCCCTGACACCCAGCATAGAGTTTCAGAGACTATGCAGCCACACCATTTGAACATTTTATGGAGCCTTAAGAAAATCCAATTTTATTATTAACAAAAAGTTTGATTTTAGTAGCTATCTATCTATTTCGAAAATGTCAATAGTATTCTAAAGGAAATGAGAGCAGAATTTGTCTTCCCTGAAATTGAATTCTTGTTTAATAGATAAACCTTTATTGATGCTGCAGCCTCTGAGGAAGCACAAGGTTTATGAGACCTGGATGGTGATGAGGAGCTCAAAGACAGAAGGGATGAATAAGGACAAATTTGCTCCTTGGCAACTAACACTGAGACTGGGGAATACAAATGGCCCAGGAGTCAAAGTTTCTGCTGAGACCTTCTTGTAAGGATTGTAGCCATAACTCAGAATGGTTTGGAGCTAGGGAGAATGTTTCATAGAGTCTGGTGACCAGAGTATGTGTGCCTTTTGCACCTTACAGACACAACCCCATGAAGGTTTTAGGAGAGTCAGGACCATGATGGAAACTTGTAATCTGAAGGAGACTGATATGCAAAGAGATCCCAGTTGTTGGGGTCTGTGGCACATGCATGTCTGTCTGACACTCAGCTTCAAACTCAGTTGGTATTCATAGGCAGCTTCCTGGACACTCAGGTCCCTTCTGGACCAGTCAAAAAGCAGCCTTTCTGAGGTCCCCATTCATTCTCCCACTCATGTTTAGCCCGTCCACAACAGATTGGAAGTACATAGTCATGTGCATTGAAGAGGAGACCTTCCTTTATGTCTAGTAACTAATCCTGGCCTACACCCCTTCCAACTTTGAGGTCTTTGCGTGTCCTCATTTTTGTGCTGGACGTGATCTATGCATGCAATCCAGTATGGACTAACAGCATTAGCAGAGCCTGGCACATAGTAAATTCTCAGTAAATTTAACCAGGATGTGCCAATAAATGGGAACAGGGGTGCCTGTGTCCATTATAAACTTAGGCCAAGAATAACAATAATAGATTAAACAATAAGTGTAACCAACATATGACTAAGAAGTAGAGCACACTGTGGTGGGGGCCTTCTTAGCTCCCACAATAAACCTGAAAGATGAATAAATATGCTGGATAGCCCAAGATTTCTCAGACCTAGATAGGATTTTATAGCACAAGTCTTGTCATGGACAAGCAGAGTCTTATTTGTAGCTCCTCCTCCGACTTTTCCTGATTACAGTAGTAAGTCCCTCTTCTTTGAAACCTTCTTCTATAAAACACAGATACTTTGACTTTGCTTGTGTGTGCTATCTGTCTACACTGTAGACAGACTGTTAGTGTAGGTGAGTTCATATTATCTGTGACTTAGAAAATTGTTTATTTGCCCCTTAGGTTCAAACCATGATATGATGATTGCATTAGTTTAATTATTTCAATATTTTTGGTCCTCCATTTTTCTCAATTAAGTCTTATTTTTAATGAGATGTATCTTGAATTTTGTCTCTTTTCCCTTATCTATTCTCTCTTCGGCCACCACAATCTGACCTTCCTCAATGTCTTGGCAGGATCACCAATGAATTGCCCACAGCCCACTGCATTGCCCCTTCCTAGAACTCCTTGTTTCCAACCTATCCATGGGCATCAGACTGGGCCTGCCCAACAGATATTTGAGTCCCCATCACTCTTAAATCAGCTCCTTACCCTGTCTTCTCCATTTCAATAAAGGATGAACCATTTGCCCATTTGCTCCAGCCCAAACTCTAGGAGTCTTTAATTCCTCTCTCTCATACCCCACATCTAATACAAAACTAAGTCATATGGTTTCAAACTTTAAAATGTTTCCCAAACTTGAAACTTCCTGCCATTTCCACAGGCACAACCTAATTCTACCCATAGTCATTTTTTTCCTGGAAAACATCAGCAGCTTCTTGTCTTTCTTCTCTACAGTCAGCTTTGCACACACCATTGAGAGTGATCTTCTGAAACTGTGAATATGATTATGTCACCTCCCTATCCAGACCTTCCAAGGATTCCCATTGCAATTGCTCTAAAATCCTCACTCCTTCTTATGGTCCCAAGCCCCTAAGTTATCTAGCCACCTGGACTGGACTGTGTTTCTCAAAGGTGGTCAAACCTACCTATTTATCTGAGCCCACATGCTCTCTCAATGTGGCTGATGCTCCTCGCACATCATCAGTCTCTGCAGGTCTCTACAGACAGTCTCTACAGGTCTGGGCTTTGACTGGTAGAGTACAGAAGAATTCAGACTGGTTGAATTATAAGGCTATGTTGTATAAAGGATGCAACTTCCTCCTAGATCACTCTCTCTTTCCCTACTCACCTTTAGAACTCAGCTACCATGTTTTGAGGAACTGAAGCCCACAGCCAACAGTCAGCATAAACTCGCCACCCTGGGAGGGAGCTCCCTTAGCAGTGGCTCCCCAGCCCTGGTCAAGCCTTCAGATGATGGACGTCCAGCTTACTTGTGACACAAGAGACTCTGAGCCAGAACCACAGATGAGCCCCTCCTGAACTGTTGACCAACAGAATTCACGAGAGATAATAAGTTACTGTTATTGCTATATGCCACCGAGTACTGGGCTGACTTCTTATGCAACGTTTAACAACTAGCAGTTATCTAATTTCTCTGATTCTGCTTCAGCTTCTCTGGGTTGCTCAAAAAGTCAAGGCTTACTTCTGCCTCAGGGACTTTGTGTTTCTTACTCTTTCCAGATAAATTTTTTCTTTCTCATATTTCACATGGTAACTTCCTTACCTCATTAAAACATCCATTCAAATGTTGTCTACCAGGAGAGCCTCCCTCAGCACTTAAACAACAAAAAAGTGTTGCCCGCTGCCTCCACAGTCATTTTCTAGTCTATGACCTCATGACCTTTTCTTCACGGAACATTACTGTAGTAGCTGAGACTATATGTTGATGTACTTATTTAATTATCTGTCTTCTCATTAAAATATAAGCCTCAAGAAGGCAGGAATTTTATGTCTTATTCAACAGATTCACCAGAGCCTGAGAAAAATGCATAGCACGTAGAAAACAAACCAAGAAAACTCAAAGTGTGTTAAATAGATATTGAAATAACTCAATCATTTCCTGGGTTCTTTTCTAGGGTTCTTCCAGGGAACCCTAGTCAACACCATATGGGGCAAAAGAACCACCTGGCTGAGCCCAGCCAGAACTCCTGACCCACTGATTGTAGCAAAATGGAGCAGGTAGTTTTGTCTCTATGTTTTGGGAGTGTTTATAATAAAATAATAGCTTACATGAACAAAAGACTTCCACTCTTATTGTTAATATCAGTTCTTGGTCCCCTTCCCTGAAATACTCCTAATCATCCATTTCAGGGGCTTCATCCCAAGGACAGCCCCAAGAAACCCTGATGGAAACTTTTTCTGCCTAGCAGAAACCGTAGATACATCAAGAAATAATTAAAGTCACAATCTCAATTCTTAACTTCTTTTAATTGAGATCATCAAAGAGAAACGGATTTCATTACATGCACAGCATGTGGGCTACATTCTCTGGAGTTCATGTGTTATTCATTCAAATGATTTCATTTCACTCAGTGTTTTGTTGCAAATAAGTGACTTAAATTGAAAAAGAAGAGAGGACAGAATAATTTAAACCGAAAAGTAAAATCTAATATTTGGAAGATTGTTCTGTCAGGAGTGAGACTTTAAAACTAAATTTTTAATGGCCAATCTAAAAATTTAATGTACAGTATGTACCTCTGGAGGGATGATATATTTAGTTAAAGTCAGACAGCCAAGACAACATTCACTGTGGAGACACACATCTCTCCAAATGGAAGTATGCCTTTGCAACAGTTTTTCTATTCCATTGTTTAAGGATGTTTCCCTTTCATTTTTAATAACATTATCTTTGTAATGTATTTTACTGTTATCTCCAGCACTTCTATTGTTAGAAATGTTAGCGATTGCTGAACTCTATAATGAAGAAAGAGATTAATCTACATTCTAGCACATTGTTTTAACCACAATTAACATTTTTCTTTCTGTTATATTTCTATATCTATTTGTGTACATTCCCTTTCTAAGACTTGAAGAATGCATGTATTGTCGTATACATAAACCAACAACATCACTGGCTTTTGCTGTGATTATTCTTTTCTGTTGATGAAATACATATTTATTCTATTAGACACCAGAATAGTTCAAGGTGATAACTTTTCCTGAGATGGTAACCTGAGATGCCTGGACTGGACTGACCAGCTGGCATAGACCAAGCTCTGTTGACCTTTTATGTCATCAACGACTATTTAGGCATGTGCTCTGCAAGGTAACTTAAGGAATAGAAATTCATATAAAATCTGGCACTTGCCATTAAATGATTGATGAGTCAGTAGGGAAACACTGGCTACAATATGAGGATTTTATTCTAATATGAGAAACGCATAAATAAAAATATGTCTCAGGTAACAAAGGAGTGGGAGGAGAGATCGTTTACTGCCTTTGGTACTGTTAGAGTTAGAGCATCCTGGCTAAATTATATTAATTGTCTATAAATAAAAGAAATAATTATTCCAAAAAAGTTCAAACTGGAAAACAAATGATCCTTAGATCAAAAAACAAGGCAGGACCAGACATGGTTGTTCACACCTGTAATCTCAGCACTTTGAGAGGCCAAGGCGGGCAGATCACTTGAGGTCAGGAGTTTGAGACCAGCCTGGCCAACATGGCGAAAACCTGTCTCTACTAAAAATACAAAAAATTAGCTGGGCATCATGTTGTGTGCCTGTTATCTCAGCTACTTGGGAGGCTGAAACAAGAGAATCACTTGAACCTGGGAGGTGGAGGTTGCAGTGAGCCGATATCATGTCACTGCATTCCAGCCTGGGTGACAGACTGAGACTCCATTTCAAAAAAAGAAAAAGGAAAAATAAGGCAAAGAGAGATAGAATGTGAAACACCACCCAAGACAAGGTTAATATCCCAAGGATCCACATAAATTCCTGTCCACCTGCTGCAGGTCAGCCACACTGAGGTTCTACTTTGGATCAGTCAGTGAACATGACTGCTTATATTATTACAAGCTCTTATGCTGTATGCATAAACCAGCTGCTCTAGAGAAATGCAATATTTTTCCTGACAACTGAATAGGGATCAATTGGGATTATACACTTTAATATACAAATCATTCCATGTTCAACCTACACCAAAAATCTCAACTCGTGTCAGGATTTAGATTGTATTTTTGCTACCAGAAATTGCCTGAAAATTGAAATGCAAATTGACATTTAAAGTTCATTTTTTTATTTAAATGGCCACTTCAGGGATTGACTATGTCCATAAAAGCTCTTCAGAACTTAAGGATGTTCTTTGGCTGAGGAGAATGGCTTCAGGTATCAGCTTGGGGCTTCTGAAGTAGCCCCACAGGGCTGAGTGGACTTCGAGGACGTATGTTGGCATCTGCCCTTAGTGACTGTTCCCAGAAGAACCCTTGTTGGAATCTGGGCTTGGAGATCTCTAACCTAAGGCAGCCACCTCCTAGTGCTGCCTTGGCATCAGGCACTCTTGTTCCCCACTCAGATCCCCATGGAAGTCTTGAAAGTTCTGTACACCCATCCTCCAGGTTCCTTGTTCATTGCTGCTAATGACTCGCACCTGTGTCTTTCTCCAGAGCCCTGCATGTGAGCTGGTGGAGCTGCCTGGAGGTTCATAGCAGTATGGAATCCCTAACCTGTGGCTTCAAGATGAGCCGGACAAACCCTGGAGTATACATCATAATTTACCCACCGAATCAGGCTGAACCTGGGTTTTCACTCAAAACTGCATCCCTTCTCTACTGGGCCTTATCCCAAGCACAATGGGAACATGTCCTTAACAAAACACTCGCTGCTGGATTCTGGGCTCAGACTGGGCTGGGGGAAGAATCCTAGGTCTGCTCCTTCAGGTTCACCCCTGATGGGGCTCATTTCTAAGGTTCTCCTAAAATCCTCTGCCTCCCCATCCTTCTCCCTCCCTTGTTCAGAGCAAAGGTGCTCTCATAAAGAGAATGAGTTTTTTCTCCAAAGCCAGATCTCCTGACTCAACAGTTCACAGAAAAGGCATTGATAAATGAAGGTATTTCTTTATTGTTAGTTTTTATTTGAATCTTATCAATAAATCACATAATTTCAGAGCTGGAAGTAAACTAAATAACAACAAAATAATAAAACATCTAAGATTTTTAAGAGTCTGCTACATGCAAGACATTTACCTAGTTGAACGAATTCAAGTAATATTTTCCAAACCCCCAATCCTGCAAGACAACACCCCAGGGGGTTGAGAATGAGAGAGTAAGAAGAAGGAATTGCAGCCTCTGTGTTTATCCAGCTTGCCATGCTGCAAGTTGCTCACCTGTGCTACAACTCAACTGTGTGGTAACCTTGAAGAGCGCTATTGTCTTCCTCACTTTGCAACCGAGGAAACACTCTTCCCAAGATCACTTTCCTGGTGGTCATCCACTCAGAAGGCACCCCCAGGTGTGGTGGCTCTCAGTGCCCACCGTCCCCCACCATGCCGTTTGCGTCTCACGTTTACTGACAGCCAGCTGAGGCTTCCCCCTCAGTCCACCATCGGCAGCCACTGCCCTCAGCCAGGTGTGGAGAAGTGAGCCTCCGAGCGGGAGTGTGTCCTGGGCAGAGAGGCGGTGCTCGGCCCTCTGTCCCCATCCCAGTCCTGTCCAACGGGAACATGAAGCCTTGCTTCCGAAAGGACCTGTTTTGTGTCATGTCTCCTCAATAAATTTTTACAAATTCTGGAGGATGAGGAAAAAGTTTCACTTATTTTGTTTCTTCCTCGGTCCCATAAATGTAATAAGCACTTAAAATGTAAGTTAGATGTGGGAGTGAATGAATGAAAGCATCTGTTATTGGCTTAATTTGTCCTTGATAGAAAGTGAACTCCAAACCAGGAGAGGACTTATTAAGACACCAAAGACCTGTCATCAGAAACCCATCTTGCACTTCCTTTCTGAATGATCCAATATAACCATGGGGGAAACTGAGGCAGCTGAGAATGTTCTTGTCGTGTGATGGTGTCCCCAGACTACCTTCTAACTGTAATAAACTGTTCTTAGCAGTAGGGGATTCTGATGGGAAGGCCAGGACAGCCAGAAGCTTCCTGAACCTGCTAGCCAGAAAAACACCTTGCCTACAATAGTGCAAATATTCCCTTCTGTGACCCCTTCTGGAGTACTCCTAATTGAGCCTGAGGCCACACAGCTCCTTGCTGGGACGTTGACACGCTTCATTGGTTGCATCTGCATTTGGTGCACTGGGTGTTCCCACCCTAACTTCATTACTATTTAATTAGTTGTGTGTTTAAAAGAAGCTTCCTCTCCCCACAGAGCCTCTTGTGGTCACAGAGAGGGTGCTACGAACCACACTCTGGAAGCTTCTAGCTGCCTGTATTGCTGAGACCACCCACCCCGATCATCAGGCTTCTGCGTTGAACCTCATGTGGATTAGGTGTTTCTTAACACATACCTGTCATTGATACACTAATCCAAAGAAAAAAATGAAATGATGTACATTTCAGACGCCAAATCAGGCAGATGCAGGAGATAATGGTGGCAAAGAGTCCTGCAGGGTCTTGGAAATCAAATCTCCCCTTGAAAGTGATCAATCTGCTAACATAATTGACTCTAGCATGTGCTCAGCCCTGTTCAAACATTAAGAAACTTAATCTTCCCATATGAATTTATGAAGTTTGTACAATTGTTATCCCCATTTTATAGCTGAGCAAACAGAGGCACAAGCCATACAATTAACCCAAGATACACCAGTATTGTGTAGCAGAGCCAGGCTTTGAAGATAAACTGTCCCAGAGACTAAGGCACTGAGTGGGCACAGAGGCTGAACCCACACAGATTCCCTCATGTGAGCCACCATGCACATGAAGCACCTACTGTATGCCTAGTACCCAATGATGGATTCAAAATTATAACATACACTGTCCCTGCCCTGTGCTGGTCTCAGGAATTCTACATACTTATTAGGAATTAAAGATGTGCATATATTAGCAAATTCCACAGACACATCTAAAATTGATAGCATGAAGAGATGATTGTTCGGTTATAGAAGGAGAACATTGTGAGAGTGAGAAATTTTATTCAACAGAATAAAATCTCTTTAGTAGCCACTTACAGTCTAACAGATATCTCAATAATCCATTTTGATGTGGGAAATATTTTGAACCACAAACCTTAGAATATTATTCAAAAGGTAATGAGAATTTGAGACCCTAAATAAATCCCAAGATGGCATTTTTTGAGTTTGTTATATGATCCTTTAGCTTAGAACCTCTTTAGAAAATCACAGTGGGGCTTGGCATGGTGGCTCATGCCTGTAATCCTGGCACTTTAGGAGGCCAAGGCAAGAGGACTGCTTGAGTCCAGGAGTTCAAGACCACCCTTCTCTACCAAAAATTTAAAAACTAGCCGATTGTTGTGGCACATGCCTGTAGTCCCAGCTACTTGGGAGGCTGAGGGGAGAGGATCACTTGAGCCAGGAGTTCCAGGTTGCAATGAGCTATGATCACACCATTGCAGTTTAGCCTAGGTGACAGAGTGAGAAGCTGTCTCACAAAAAAAAAAAAGAAGAAAGAAAATCACGATGTTGAATGAAGTGATTGAGCCAACTGCTGTGCTGAGTCGATGCAAAACAAACAATCACGGGACAATTCATGTCCCAACCAATGAATATCCTCAATATCACCCACTCTGGCATTATTCAATTAGCACATCTCTTTCCTATCTTTTATGACCAATCGAGAGTAAATTAAATATTCCCAGAGGCTCCCAGAAGTGGTGAAGCTACAGATGTGAAAACACATTAGGCCAGTACTCACTGTCTGAAATGTCTCAAAGGCAAGGGCAGATGGCCACCAAGGAAAGAGGCGCTTTGTTTGTTTTAAAAACGAATCATCTCCACGGCAATAATGCTGTTGGCAAATGTTCTCTTTCACAATTCCATATTTAAGAATATTACTTTAGAAGTTATAAAGTGCCGGTTATTATTTGATTATCTCAGCTTGGAGTTTGCTACGTAATGACTTCCTCAGTAGGACGCCGAGCTGCTAATTCATAACCTCCTTCTGAAAAAGCTTTTCAGGAAATTAGTAACAAATCCATTAAATTAAAATGAATTTGTGCTATATTGAGAAGTCACTGAACCATATGGGGCCAATCCAAATGACATTCTTCCCATTTTTTTTCTCCAACCCAAAGAACATTCATTCCATTTACTTCTCTTGAGTGAGGAGGCATATGCTGTTTTTAAGGGTCAGGATCTTCATGATTCTTGCAGAGGGAAATCACATCTCGTTATGAGATCCATTAAAAAGTTTTCTCTCTTGTTAGTTATGGGTCCGATTACAGTCTGTCACGCTTTGTATAGAGTGCAAACTGAAAATACTTCAAAAGTGCATTTACGAATTGGAGTTACCACTCTAAAGGGCAGCAGTTTGCAACCCTGGTTGTACCTGGGGAGCTGTTAAACACCCGAATGTGTGGGCTACACAATTAAATCAGAGCCTCTAGTGGGGGGCCACACATCAGTGTTTTAAAAGCTCGTCAGTTGCTTCACATACGCAATGGGGGAGTGGTTTCCACACTTGGCTGACTGCATCCGTGTTACGTGGAGAACTTGGTGAAATACAGACTGCTGCTCTCTCAGCCCTCATTTCTGATTGAGTAGGGTTTAGATGGAGCTGAGAATCTGCTGCTTGTCTGGGGATCACACTCCCTAGTGGGAAGACCTCGGGCCTGTTCGGAAGACCCAGGTCCAAATCCCAGTAGCTATAAACACATAAGACTCATTTTCAGCATCTGCAAAATAGGGCAAAGTAATTAATCTTTCAATCCTTCTGAGAGAATTAATTGTAAATAAGGTTTGCAAACACCTTTGATAAAACTTAAGGTTTGCAATATTTGGGTTCTTTTAGGTTACAATGAATAAAAAAATTCTTAGGGGATAATATTCAAAAAGAAAAAGATCATGACTTTAATGAAAATAAAAATGTGTCAATGATTTTATTTAATTTATTAACTAATGATCTAAGACACAAAAATAGGTTCAAGGAAGTACTGGGCTACCAAGAGACTGAGATGATTTGTTAATAGATGCAAAACGGGGTAATATTTTAGGCACTCAAACGTAATGTTTGGGGAAAAAATGAAAGGTGTGGATTATCCTTCCCACAGCCCAGAAGTCAATTCCACCTCCATGAGGGGAAAAATATTAGCATTGCCCTGAAAGGAACGGCTTGCATCACAATGGACACCAAATGTCTGCATCTCCCTTGGCCCTCCAAGGGTATTTCCCCTTCCTTCCTCCCTCCCTCCGTCCTCCGTCCCCTCGTCCCTCCCTCCCTCCATCCCTCCCTTCCTTCCTTCTTTCCTTCTCCTTCCTTCCTTCCTTCTTTCCTTCCATCCTTCCCTCCTTCCTTTCTTCCTTCCTCCCTCCCTCCATCCCTCCCTTTCTTCCTTCTTTCCTTCCTTCTCCTTCCTTCCTCCTTCCCTCCTCCCTTCCCATTCCCCTTCCCCTTCCCCTTCTGCTTCCCTTCCCTTCCTTTTTTTTTTCTTCCCCCAGTGTTTCATTCTTGTTGCCCAGGCTGGAGGGCTGGAGTGCAATGGCACAACCTCAGCTCACTGCAACCTCTGCCTCCTGGGTTCAAGTGATTCTCCTGGCTCAGCCTCCAGAGGAGCTGTGAGTACAGGCATCTGCCACCATGCTTGGCTAATTTTTTTTTTTTTTTTTTTTTTTTTTTTTGAGACAAAGTCTCACTCCGTCACCAGGCGCCAGGCTGGAGTGCTGTGGTGTGACCTCAGCTCACTGCAACCTCTGCTTCCTGGGTTTAAGTGATTCTCTTGCCTCAGCCTTTCCAGTAGCTGGGATTATAGGCATGTGCCACCACGCCCGACTAATTTTGTATTTCTAGTAGAGACAGGGTTTATCCCTGTTGGTTAGGCTGGTCTTGAACCCCTGACCTCAGGTGATCCACCTGCCTCAGCCTCCCAAAGTGCTGGGATTACAGTTTGGAATGGTGTGAGCCGTCACGCCCACCATATTACCAACTCTTGTAAATTTCTCTTCATTTTAAAAAATCTATATAGAATTAGTTTCCTCCTTTCCAGTTGACAACTTCTATTCATTACTATATGCAAACCTCGAGTTCAATGTTGAATAAAGATAGTAGTGGGTGTCCTTATTATGCTCTTTATTTTAAAATAAATACATCTAAAATTTCTTCATTTAAAGCAATGTTTGCTGGATGCTTTAGGAAAATACTTTTTATAGGCTAAGAGAATTTTCCCCTATTTTTCAGTTAGTAAGAGTTTTTATCATGAAGAGATCTCAAATTTTATCAAATACATTTTCTATATATATTGAAGTGATGATTAGAATTTTCTTTAATGTGTTAATGTGGTGAATTTCGTTTATAAATTTTTATAAGGTTAATTTCCTGCATTTTTTGAGTAAGTTCAACTCAATTATAACATTTTAACTTTTTAATAAATTACTCTATTTGGTTATTTTATATATTGCTTAAAGGCTTTGAGTTTATGTTCATAATCATGTTTAAGCAATAATGTCTTGTTCTTATACTTTTCTTTTTAGATTATGATATTATGGTTACCATTGTTGAGTAATGATCCTTATTTTTCTTTCCTGTTTTATCACGTTGGGATGGGTTTTATCATGTTGAAATGATCTGGTCTTTAAAAGACAGATTCAACCTTTATGTAAAATGGCTTGGTGTGCTTGGGATTTGTTTGTGTGTGTGTGTGTGTGTGTGTGTGTGTGTGTAAAGATTTTGAAATACTGATCCACGTATTGCTAATTTGAAAGCCAACCTTTCTTTCAGAACTTTTAAACATCATAATTAGTTTAAGCCAACACGATTTGGCACTGTGCATAGGCCTGAAGCAGTGAAGTGCACACTATCTTCCCTTTAAATAAGGTAAAGCTGCCACATCTCTCAGGTAGGGTATGTGTGTTCATGGCAAACACTTGGGGAAAAAAACGCTGTCACTCAGATGACAGGTCTTCACTTTCCTCTGTCCACACTCGTCCAGCAATCTGCAGTCAACCGTGGATCTCACTGTCAGTGAAAAACCCCAGACTCTCCATCATCTGCCTGCCTGTCAATTAGACTTGTCCAGTGGGGCCATCACAGGTATTTGGGAGGACTGGCTGAGACTGACAGACAACTACAAAGAGAGTCAGACACAGATACTAGTATGTGCAATGCACTATCCCAAGCGCAGACACACAGGGATCTGTTTCTTAAATGCAGCCCAAGCCAGCGAGTGTCCTTATGTGCTGGTCTGTGTACCGGGCACTGCCTACCTGCTCAGTGTCTCACAACAGCCAGCAAGGTGAGGTGCACCCTTCTCTCTCAGAAAACCAGCTTCCTACAGATAAGTTCCTGGGAGATGAGAGGGCAAGGAACTGGCTTGGAGAGAAGGTCTTCTGGCACCAAAGCCTGTCTGTCCTTCTATTACAAACCACCTGCCATGCTGCAACACTGGGGCCTGAGCATGGCAGTCTAACCCTAGTACCCGGGGCTTTAGCCCCCAGATGGACCGCAGCTATCCCACAGGACACAGAAGCCTGGCTTCCCCAAACAGGAGGCGGGAACTGAATCAGTCAGGATTGGTTCAGTTACAAAAGACAGGCAGATTTATCAGTGGGTCAAACAAGGCATAAGAGTGTTCCACTCTCACATGAACATCCGGTGGTCCGAGACAGCCATGGCCCTCCACTGTGCCAGCGACCCACCTTCCCTATTCCATTCCTCTGCTGTGCACGACCTCAAACTTAGGGTCCATGGCAGTCCTTTTATTTTCCAGGCAGTAGGATTGAGGGGAGAAGGAACACAGTAGAAAAATCACAAAGGCCCTCATCAGCTGTGTCTTCCGGAAGGCCTTGAATGCTGCTGCCATGGCATGACTGTGCTTTTAAAACCCCTGGACACGCCTGACTGCAAGGGAAGCTGGGAAGTGTAGTCTTCCCTCCATATGGCCAGGGGCTACTACAAGCTTTAATACAACAGGAAAAATGGAGGATGGGTACTGAGGAGTGATCAGCAGGCTCTGCCATGACAACCACCAGGGAGGGTGGATCTCCACTTGCAACTCTAAGAGACCCTGCAAGAGACGCACCTTCCCCTCCTCTGCCTCATGGACTATGAAACTGTCTTTATGCATATGGGCATCTGTTTAATTGTTACCTGGTCTGTACAATGAATAACAGTGACTCCTTTCTGAATAACTGGTAAAACAGAGGAATGGCAGGGTAGGGTTTGTGGGCTTTGGGCCAAATTGCTTGGAGGCTGCTCTCTTTTTGATGGTATTGGTGATCAGTTTGGTTGAGAACTTACATCACATGGAAGTTGAGGTCTGGGATTCATTTGTTTCCTGGAGATAGAAAAAGGAAGGAAACATATAGAACACATCCAGCCACCCACAGATTTGGGGACCCAGCTGACCACCACCTAGCCCTCCTCTTCTGTAAGACTAGGAGGCAAATGAGAACCCAAGAGACTCTTGGATGAGGGCCCAGTTGGATAGTTAAAGGGAACATTCGCATCAGCAGACACATACCCTGCCTTGAAACAAGCATCCCAGAGGAAAACTGGTCCACTCCTCTGTCTTTCCTTCAACAGCTAATCAGACGAGAAGCCCTGGGTGCTTGGGCCATGTCACCCACCTCGGGTTCTGCTCGTATGGGTGCTGGTGTCCTAGGAGATGTTAGTAAGCTTTCTCTAGGGAAAAGATGATCCTCTATATCATTTTCTTAAACAGTCACATATCCTTGGGATGAGAGTCTATGTTTCTCAAGAGCACTTCATACCGCATTTAAAAATACAGTATGCTGCTGGGCACGGTGGCTCATGCCTGTAATCCCAGCATTTTGAGAGGCCGAGGTGGGCAGGTCATGAGGTCAGGTGTTCGAGACCAGCCTCACCGACAAGGTAAAATCCCATCTCTACCAAAAATACAAATATTAGCCAGGCAGGGTGATGGGCGCCTGCCTGTAACCTCAGCTATCAGGGAGGCTGCAGCAGGAGAATCCTTTGAAACCAGAAGGCAGAGGTTGCAGTGAGCCAAGATCGAACCACTGCACTCCAACCTGGGCAACAGAGTGAGACTCCATCTCAAAAACAACAACAATAACAAAACCAGTATGCCTCAAAATGCAATGGACCCCTTCACTGCCCTGCAGGGCAAGGAATTCTTGCTTCAATATGGATGTCTTAATATATAGTCAAGTGTTACTTAATTGATGAGAATATGTTCTGAGAAATGCATCACTAGGCAATTTTGTCATTGTGCAAACATCATAGAGTGACTTACACAAACCTACGTGGTTAGCCTACTACACACATAGGCTATGTGGTAGAGCCTTTCTTTGCTCCTAGGCTACAAACCTGCACAGTGTGATACTGTACTGAATACTGCAGGCAACTGAAACACGGCGGTAAGTACACATGTATCTAAACATCAAAAGGTACAGTAAAAATATGGTATAACCTTATGTGATCACTGTCATTTACGCAGTTTGTCATTGGCCCACACACTATGTGGAACGTGACTGGAAACATTCCAGACCCTCACTGCTGAGTAGGATTTATTTAAAGCAAGAACTGAGCCATGGAGACTCTGTTTCTGTTCATCCCAGTGAACACAGGTACCAAAGGCCCAGAGAATGTTGTAAGTGTTGGCAGCTGATTTCTGTGGGTTAAGTACAAGCACAGGTAAAGGATGTCTATGCACTTTGTATGTCTAGAAGCAATAGACGAAATCTCACAGGGAAAGCTAGAAATCTTACCTTACTCAAACCACGCAATGCTTCATTTTCCTATCATAGGGCCTACTGAATCGTTCGTGCCCATGTGGAGATGAGTTTTTTTTTTTTTTTTTTTTTTTTTTGAGACGGAGTTTCGCTCTTGTTACCCAGGCTGGAGTGCAATGGTGCTATCTCGGCTCACCACAACCTCCGCCTCCTGGGTTCAGGCAATTCTCCTGCCTCAGCCTCCTGAGTAGCTGGGATTACAGGCACGCGCCACCATGCCCAGCTAATTTTTTGTATTTTTAGTAGAGACGGGGTTTCACCATGTTGACCAGGATGGTCTCGATCTCTTGACCTCGTGATCCACCCGCCTCGGCCTCCCAAGAGATGAGTTTTGAGTTTTATGCTAACATCACCTCTACTTCATTTTCTTTTCTCTGTGGCAGGTAACTTGGAGGGCTCACTGATTGTGTCATGGCACACAAAAGCACAGCTAGTGTATTTATTTATTTATTTATTTATTTATTTATTTATTTATTTATTTAAGATGGTGTCTCGCTCTGTGCAGTGGTACAATCTCCACTCACTGCAATCTCTACCTCCTGGGTTCAAGCGATTTGGTGCCTCAGCCTCCTGAGTAGCTGGAATTACAGGTGTGCACCACCACACCGGGCTACTTTTTGTATTTTTAGTTGAGATGAAGTTTCACCATGTTGTCCAGACTAGGCTTGAATCCTGACCTCAAGCTACGTGTCTGCCTCGGACTCCGAAAGTGCTGGGATTACAGGCATGAGCCACTGTGCCCAGCTGGCGACAACACTTTTCAAAGGAAGCCAGGGATGCCCCCTTCTGAGACATGGGGATCGACTCTCTACAGTCAACTTGCATGCCCACCATGCTCCACTGGGGAACTGGCACAGTGACCTGGACCCCAGCACTGCCCACATTGCAGTGCCCACGTGCTCGTCACACACCCAGAGGGAGGGCCGAATCACAAAGCAGCCCCCAAACCCAGGTGGCCAACCCCTCCTCCACTCTCATCCTGAACTGCTCCTAATATTAGGCTGCTTCAGCCCAGCCTGGGTTATGCTAAGTGTCCCGCCTAGAATGAACCTTTGGCTCCTGAGGTGGTTCTGAGACTGCCCCTTCCCCTTCCTGGCTCCAAACTCTGGCTCTCCCTCAGGGGCCCCTCCCATTTTCATCAGCAGCCAAACGAGAAGCAAGAGTAAGGTGGACGGTGGACGCAGATGCACTCTTGAGTTTCCTTTGTTTTATTCTTAATACTTTCTGTGTGTTTCCTTGGCAGCTATTTAGGGCTATTGGGATGGAAAAAGCTGCTGCAAAGCAAGGAGGGACTCAGAAAACGCACCCTCCCTGCCTGTTGGCCTTTGATGAACATAACACAGCCCCCTTCCTTAGCTTTGTGCTTGCTCTGGGACCTGGGACCCAGGTTTTTCCCCTAAATCCACTCCCCGCTTCTTGAAGACATGCCTGGCTTACAGGAATTCTAGAATGAACACAGATTAGACTCTAGCCGGGTCCTCTGCGGCATGAGACTGGACACACACTTATACACCCAGCAGAATGCACAGCCAGGAGGCTGCGCCGGCTTCACATGGAATCTCATGGAAAGTCACTGTTGATTGTACAGCATGTGAGTCAGACGGGACATGTGAAAGCATCTCCAAAATATGAGCATGTCAGATCAATAGACTCCATTTAAAATAAATAATAAAGTCCAACTCCAGTCCTCTAACAGAGAGCTCATTTCAACAGATAAAAACGAGCTGCTAAGCAGGTTATTTTGTGGCAGCTCTCCTCCTTCAAGGACCTTGAATGCAGAGGCCGGCATCACAGCCGGGCATGTTAACGAGTCCCTCAGGCAGATGGGAAATGATTCTGCAGGAGTAGGAGTTGATATTCAGGCTC
The DNA here is from genome assembly GCF_030222135.1 of Aotus nancymaae. Classification (NCBI taxonomy): domain Eukaryota; kingdom Metazoa; phylum Chordata; class Mammalia; order Primates; family Aotidae; genus Aotus; species Aotus nancymaae. Next base: position 1,839,570 of record NW_026988412.1, on the reverse strand, counting down.
CGTCTTTATTTCCTCTGACTGATGGGGCTCATGGCTGCTGTTTTCAGACTGAGGTCCCAGCTATTAGTTAATGGTGGGCTGTAAAACATCAGCAAATATGCCATGCTAAATAAGATGAGAAAAATCAATATTTGTTCCTAGTACATTTGTTTGGGTCTGCATATGAGTAATTTTAATTTTTAAAACATACAGCTTTAATAGGGGAATAACCAAATACTGCACACTTGCTGATTTTGGACATCAAGATGGAGAGTAGACAAGCAGCTTCAGAATCCTGAATTATTTAAATACAAATGGCCCTTCTTTTCCCCTGATGCGTGTAGAAGTAACGCCACAAAACAGACAAACGGGAAACTACAGACCCATTATTAATAGCAACAGCAGCAGACTTTGAAACCAGGAAATGCATGTGTTTCACGGCTAAAGGGAATTTCAGGGAAGCTTTGATTTCTGTACTCTTCTCTCAGTGCATCCAGGAAGTTGGGTTAGTTTATCCGCTGCAGTGATGCAGGTGTGAGGTCAAGGTGCCCAGCCCATTAGGGGCAGGAGGGAGCATGAAGGAAGCAGGACCAAGGCTCAAGGCAACCTGGGGGAACCAAAGACAGCGCGTGGCTAAGCCATAAACACCAAGAGGAGTAGATAAAGAAGGAGGCAAGGAAGTCTAGAAACAGCTTCAGTATTCATGGCCTCAGAGCATCCCGGCGCTTCCCCTGAGAAATGACATTAAGCGTCCTGTCCTGTTGTCTGTGCTGAGACTTGAAGCTTGCAGCCTCGTCCCGACCTCACTCAGACGCAGATCCTCGGACTTGGCAGATGTGAAAGCTCTTGGTGCCTTTATTGTCTCTTTTAATCATCTGTAGGACTCACAGTCTGCAGGAGCCTTGAACTTTATGCTGGGCTCTGGTTCTAATGAAAATACATCACGATAAAGACAAGACCATTAACTCAGCAAAGAATGGATTTACACGACCCAGAAAGCTTGTTGACAGCCATAAGCTCGAGGGTTTAGTTAAGTCAGAACACATGAGCCTTCACGTCCTAGGAACATTGCTCTTCTCAGTCTGAGAGGTCTGGCTAGAGTCCTGGCGCTGCAGTCCAAGGTGAGCAGAGGCCTTTGGCATCCTGTGTGATGTCTTTCCATTCAAATGATCAGAGATTGTGTTTCTAGTGAACTGCAAATCAGAAAAACTTTATCTCCAGGGCCTGAAAGAGAGGAGCAAAAAGGACAGGGGAGGAGAGAGGGTGCTTAGCTGAAAGACGAGCTTGGCGATCACTTCCTCCTTCAGAGCTTTGACTGGGGCATTGCGCCTCAACTAGAAATCAGTCTGACTCTGATGAGCATTTGCTGGGTAACGCTGCCAAGGCCATGCAGCAGGTGGCATGAGAAGAGCTGTTCCAGGGACCTCACAAACAGGTGCAGATACAAGCAGGACTTTCCGCAAGGCCTTCTTTCAAATACAGGCACAGTCTTAGGGAGGCCCGAATGCTCTTTGAGTTTGCCCTTGAAGTAGCAGCAGAATTCTGATGAGGAGACAGGAGATCTATCAGACAAGAACCTTGTGAAATGGTTTGGTGGTGAGAGTGGGGAGGCAGGGGGAGTGGGCAGAGAGACCATCCCTTCCCTCCGTTCCTTGGTCCTTCACATAACACCTATTTTTCAGAAGCTCTGGGCCACTGACCTCTCTCCACCCGTCTGGGGGGTTCTTGTGGAATGAGGAAAGACCTCTGTGATTGGTGATCTGGTGAATCTTTTCCCCATAGGGGCCAGATGTGTGCCCTGGAAAGTCAGTGGGTTAAAGGTCATCATTTTCTCACACCCTTTATGTCCAGGACTCTGCGTTCTATGAGGTTTAGGGCAGCTCAAATCTTTCATGAAGCTCAGCCCACAAGCAGGTGATGGAAGGGTGTCCCTGCCCCTACCTAACTCTGGTGTGAACTTCTTACTTTCTCCGAACACTGAGCACTAAGTGGTAAGTACAGTGGAAAGCTGTTCAGCATGGTCACCAGCAGGGTAGCCAGGAGGACAGCCCTAGACAGCATCGGAAAGTAAACATCTGCACAAATCCCGTGATGGATCTCCATGTCCTGGAGCAAATCTAAAACTTTTCCAGTTGGAAGGGGGGTGTTGGGAAGAAGCTAGTTGCTTCCAAAAGACAAAGCTCATGGTAGTGTGGAGATACAGTCAGGGGTGGCGTCAGGCCTCCAGACACAGAGCACTCAACTGCCAAGAAGGCAGGCACAGGCACAGAAAGATGGTGGCTCCAGATGTGAACGTTCAGATGAAGAGTTCAGGGTCAGAGAGGACCCAGTAGGAAGGCAGATTTGATGCATTTGTATAGTTTATGCATCAAATTGACTTGATCAAGCCACGGAGTGCCCAAATGTTTGGTAACAAAATATTATTCCAGATGCATCTGTGAGGGTGTTTCCATGGGGTTAAAATCTGGATCAGTGGACTGAGTAAAGCAGTTGGCTCTCCCCAGTGTGGATGGGCCTCATCCAATCCACTGAGGGCAGAAAGAGACAGGAAAGTTCATGCTCACCAGCATTTCCTATAATTCCCCTACAAATCCTTCTAATGAGTCCCCTGATAGATTGATGGAAAAATGGTCCTATTTCCCCACCCCTCCTTGTATCTGTGCCCTCAGCAGCTCCTCCCACTGAGATGTGGAGTTTATCTCCCCAACCCTCCAGTTTCGGGTTCCTCATGACGCTCTCATTCTATTGATTCTCATGATTCTCCTCATTCTATTGGCCAATAGAATGAGGCAGAAGCCACGCTGTGCCCTCTGCATGACTGCTTTGGGACCCCTGTTCTGCCAGTGGTATATGCTATTTTCAGTCACTGTTACATTGCTATGGCAATAAGGGCAGCTGAAATTTGAAGCAGCTTGAATCGCTTTCTGGCTTTTTGCTCCCAGGTGGTCCTCAGAGAAGACCTGAGCTCCTTCCTATATCTTTCTGCACAGAGCTGATTGGCTGGGCCAGGGTGGATGGGCTCTCTGATTCTGCTGCCCTGTATAGTTGCACCCGCTATCAATGTGTCCCTGAAATGCCTTAAATTGAGCCCCCTTATCCTCTGGGTGTGGTGGGCAAAAATACTAGCCCCCCTGTGAAGCCGCTAATCCTTGATCACTCACTGTTGAAATGTCTCAGCTCTCATCTGCAAGCATGAGTCATCACCATTCTCCTGAATAACATGCAGTTCCATTCTGTTTCCATTTCTACAGATAGGGCAAGGTGACCACAGCAAGCCAGGTTTCCTGACAATTTCTGTCACTTGTTGAGAAAAATCAGATGGTTTGGTGAAGAAATCAGGTTTCCTGTTTTCTGGCAGTTCTTCCCACACAGCGCTCTGGCATCTCAACTGAACTCCACCCAACCCTTCTTTGGGGCAGGAACACTTCTTCCCCCAGACCCCACTCTGAAGGCTTGAAGAGCCAGGCAGGATCAGTTAATACAAAATCTTATTTCAGAAACTTATTGAGCTTCATGTGCTCATCATACCACATGTCTAGGAATGTTTTCTGTCATGGGTTATGGTGAGAAATATAAAATATATGTATACCCCCGTGGAAACACCTACAACAGTACCTGAACTCAGTAAATGTTGCATCCTAGTTCCCTTCCTAAAGCATGAAAAAAACCGGGCAGAATGAAGAAAAGGGTTAAAGAGCAAACCTCAGGTTTTGAAGGTCAACTTGGGCTCTGGGTTTCGTGGTAAACCAGAATCACTAACTTAGTTAAGATAGAAGAGATGTGTGTGTGTGTGTGCGTGCGTGCATGTGTGTGTGTGACCTCCTAAGGCAAGGCTTGGACCCGGGTAATTTATTTGAGAACTAGACCTTAGGGGCAGAGGTGCAGGGCAAGGAGCTAAGAAAGAGGCTGATTCCCTATGTGTGAGCCCCCACGTGGGTGCACCATGCCAGTGCCATCATCTGAGGAACTTATGAAAGGAGTGTCAGAACTGTTCATATGGAAAAAGAAAAGAGAGGGAAGTTTCTCCTCACACCCATCCTGAAGCCAGGGGGGCCTCTGCTCTTCTAGGATATGCTTGTTTCTGGTTTCTTCCCACCCGAGCAGATGAACACAACATAAGTTTCTCAGAGCCAAGGGCAGAGTCCCGGAGTTGGTCAGAGTAGAAAGAGATGTGAACCAGTATCCTAATTCAGTAAAATTGAGACAGGGATTAAACTGTAGGGAAGAGCACCAGCCTGGATGAAAATGAAGTTTTCCTCCTCAAAATGAAAAACATAAAGCTTCTTGATTCCAATGAGGAGTTAAACTAAACTAGGTGAGATCTCGGTTTTCAATTCCCCAGATACTACATCACTGTTTCTATGGAACTTTGGAATCCTGGCATCTTTGCAGGTCCTCTGCCATTTGCCCCTGCCTTTGTCTGACTGTCATCTAACACCCCAGAAAGCTCATGTGGTAACTGATTGATTGAGACACACAACTGGGCAATGAATTTCAGCTCCATTCTTGAGGGAGCAGGAACAGGCAGACAAGCACAGTGAAGCCACCCACACCAGGTAAGTGCTGTACTGGGCCAGCTTCACTTACCTCCCCACAGCCGCTCAGCCCACCTACCCCATGCTGCTTCTTTAATACAGAGCCCAGGTTGCTACCCCACCTTTTGCTTTCTCCCCAAGCACCAGCCGTGTGTCCTTGAAGTGAGAGCAGAGCTCTGGCATGGCCTCCATTGTGCCCACAATGGCATAAACCACAGCAGCCCCAGTGCCTTTGCACAATCCCAGCCGACTGTGGCAATTCTGGCTTCTCCTGTGGCTTCACAATCCACGTGAGTTCCTTTACCAGGAGATAGGGTTCTGGCTTTGTCAGTAGCTATGGGAGTGGCTGCTGATGCTAACTGGAAGGGGCTCGGGAAGACAATCCCTCATGATGAGAACATGGTCCTGGAAACGCAGGAGCAGGAGGGAGCAGACAGATGAATCCTTTTCTCTGTTTTCCTCTGGCATACCCTTCTTCCTGGGCTGTTTATACATGTCTCATGTGACAAGAAATTAGAACTTAGTCATATTTCCTGTAAAGTTATTGCCACTCTCCTCATTTTTGGTGCTGTAGGATTGCACTGCCCCATGAAGTGGTAAGCCATGAGCTTTGCCTCTGTTTTACTCTATTCGTGCTACCGTAAGAAAATACTGTACACTGGGTAATTTACAAAGAACAGAAATCTATTTTCTCACGGTTCTGGAGGCTGGGAAATCCAAGATCAAGGCATCGGCCAGCAGATGTGGTTGTCTTGTGAGGACTGCTCTCTGCTTCCAAAATGGTGCTGACAACCAAAACAGGTGACAATGGCAGGTGTCTCAACCAATCAAGGTGTCCTGAGCCACCCTGAGGGTGTGCCCAGAAGACGAGTCACAGACACAAAATCAATACTATTCTTTCCAAAGGGGTTCTCAGCAGGCTTAGTACTTCCACACTTTTCTTACAAAGCAGGGGAGGTGGTGAGGAGAATGGTTGCACACTTGAGAGACTTCAGTTCCCAATAAATCTATATTTTACATAAGATAAGGTGAACCTTTGAAGAAAAAAGGAATAGAGGAATAAAACAATTGTGTAGCCAACTCAGGGAGGGGTGAAGGAATTAGTAATCTCATGTTGCCTTTGTTCTGCACCTGGGGAGATAAGCTAGTAATTGACATTATCAGTGTGGAGCCTTAGGAGCTAGATTTGGATTGTAGACCTAAACTTACAATTGGCATGGCCTTGCTTATGGGAGGTCAGCAAAGAATTTTGTGGGGGCAGACTTCCCAGGTGCCTGAAGCCTTTTGCTTTTCCTTTGGGATCTGGAGGGTGAATACTGCTAGTAACAGCTGCTTACTTTTTTTTTTTTTTTTTTTTTTGAGATGGAGTCTTGCTCTGTCACCAGGCTGGAGTGCAGTGTGGCGATCTTGGCCCACTGCAACATATGCCTCTCAGGTTCAAGTGATTCTCCTGCCTCAGCCTCCCGAGTAGCCAGGATTACAGGCACATGCCACCACGCCCAGCTAATTTTTGTGTTTTTAGGAGAGACGGGGTTTCACCATGTTGGCTGGGATGATCTTGATCTCTTGACCTTGTGATTCACCTGCCTCAGCCTCTCAAAGTGCTGGGATTACAGGCATAAGCCACTGCAACTCCCACTGCTCACTGTCTCAGGTGAACAGAGGAAGAACTTTTTGTTCTGTCCTTTGTCCCATGCCTGTGAAGATAGGCTGTTAATGTATATCATCAGGGCGAAAATTAACTGAACCACTTTAGGGTAAAGATCTTGGGGCCCATAGGAAATTTTCTTGTGAGCAAAACGTGAGGAAGGCACGTAGTCATCTATTTAGGAACAAAATAGGAGGCAGGTTTGCATGACTCAGCTCCCAGCTTGACTTCTGACTTTGGCTTAGTGAGTTTGAGGTCCTGAGGTTGTATTTTTGTTTTACCAGGAGAGCACTGAAGCCACAGGCCCGTTCCCCTATGCCTCACCCTGTGCACCTTTTCATCTTTATCCTCTGTAACGTCCTTTATGATAAACTAGTAAATGTAAGTGTTTCCCAGAGTTCTGTGAGTTGCTCTAGGAAATTAGTCTAACATAAGGAGGGGGTCATGGGAGTCCCAATTTATAGCCAGTTGGCCAGAAGGCTCATGTCCACAGCAGAGTTGCTTGCTTGCTTGCTGGTGGGGAGAAATGCTGGCATATTTGGTCGCAGAAATTGTCTGTATTGATCTTGTGGTGTGAGAGCAGAGAAAAAAAATTTGTGTCTTTTTTTCATTCACAGTATATTAGGTCATAAAATAAGTCATAATATTTCGAGTATCAAATCATACAAATTTTTTTTTCCAGAATGGAATGAAACTACAAATAAGTTACAGAAGGAAAACTAGAAAGAGGATAATATAGTGAATTGCAATTTACCACAACAGAAAGCCCTGAGCATCAATCCTTGTGGGAACCAATGCGGGGACAGGAAATCCTGAACTATAATTGGCAAATACTATCCCTTTAGTGGGATAGTATTAAAACGTAAGGCCTTTGAAAGGTGATTAGGCCATGAGGGCTGCTCCCCTGTGAATGAGATTAACGTCTTTATTAAAGAGGCTGTATGCAGTGTTCAGTGCACTTGCCCTTCTGCTTTCTACCATATGAGGACATGGTGCTTCTCCTCTATGGAGGGTGTGGCATTTCAGGCACCATCTTGGAAGCAGAGCCCAGGTCCCCGCCAGGCAACCAAACCTGCTGGCACCTTGGTGGTGGACTTTCCAGCCTCCAGAACCGTGGGAAATTAATTTCTGTTCTGTATAATTGATCTGGTCTTAGGTACTCTGGTATAGAAACACAAGTGGACTAAGATACCATCCTCATGTGAGTTTTAACTTCTGGAATTTTACTAGATCCTCATAGTGAATATCACAGAAAAGCTCCCTCATGCTTCTGGCAGGGAGAGGGGAAAGGAATCATTTTAAACTATGCTAAAGCATTCTGTTTTCTTTCTTTCTTTTTTTTTTTTTTTTGAGACAGAGTTTCGATCTTGTTACCCAGGCTGCTGGAGTGCAATGGCGCGATCTCGGCTCATGGTAACCTCTGCCTCCTGGGTTCAGGCAATTCTCCTATCTCAGCCTCCTGAGTAGCTGGGATTACAGGCACACACCACCATGCCCAGCTAATTTTTTGTATTTTTAGTAGAGACGGGGTTTCACCATGTTGACCAGGATGGTCTCGATCTCTTGACCTCGTGATCCACCTGCCTCGGCCTCCCAAAGTGCTGGGATTACAGACGTGAGCCACCGCGCCCGGCCTGCATTCTGTTTTCTTAATAAGGTCTACCCTCAGGAGAAAACTATTCAACCAGAGCCTAACCCGATGAGGTTTTATAAGAGCCTAAGTGTCCTGGTGACAAGGAAATACCCCAGCAGCCACTGTGTCCCATCTAATCGTGGGGGAAGGGATTGAGAAGCACATGTGAAGTTCACAATACAGAGGCACAGACTCTCTAAAAGACTGACACCCTATCATCTAACCATAAGGCTACTGAATGTCGCCCCTCCTTTGCATATGACCACCACATTGCTAAAAGTCTGTTTACTGCAGTTTCTTTTATCAAGTATATTATTTACGGTTACCAATTAAAAATTGCAAGACACAGTAAGAGGCAAAAAACACAGTTTGATGAGACAGAGCAAGCATCAAAACCATAATCAGATATAGCAGAGGTGTTGGAATTAGCAGACTGAAAATTTAAAGCAACTGGAATGAATATGTGGAGCTCTAATGAATAAATTTATGGGCATGCAAGAGTGGCTGGGAAGTGTAAGCAGAGAGATGGAAATCCTAAGAAAGAATCAAAAAGACATGCTGGATATCAAAAACACTGTAACAGAAATGGAAAATGCCTTTTTATAAAAATGTATTTTTATAAAAAGGCATTTTTAGGCATATTAGTAGACTGGGCATGGACAAAGCTGAGAAAAGTCTGTTTGCAGTGGAAGGATATATAGTAGAAACCTCCAATACTGCGAAGCAAAGAGAAAAAGAGAAGAGAAACAAAACAGAACATCTGGGAACTGCAGGACAACTACAAAACTATAAATATGTGTAATAGAAACTATAGAAGAAGAAAAAGAGAGAGAAAAGAACAGAAGAATTAGTTGAATAGTATAACGACTGAGAATTTCTCCCAAATCAATGTTTGGCACCAAACCACAGATCCAGGACCTAATAGACATCTACAGAACTCTCCACTCCAAATCAACAGAATGTGCATTCTTCTCAGCACCACACAGCACTTATTCTAAAATTAACCACATAATTGGAAGTAAAACATGCCTCAGCAAATGTAAAAGAACAGAAATCATAACAAACAGTCTTTCAGACCACAGTGCAATCAAATTAGAATTCAGGATTAAGAAACTCACTCAAAGTTGCACAACTACAAGGAAACTGAACAACCTGCTTTGGAATGACTACTGGGTACATAACAAAATTAAGGCAGAAACAAATAAGTTCTTCAAAGCCAATGAGAACAAAGGCACAACCAGAATCTCTGGGACACAGCTAAAGCAGTGTTTAGAGGGAAATTTATAGCATTAAATGAACATATGAGAAAGCGTAAAGATCTAAAATCAACACCCTAACATCACAATTAAAAGAAACTAGAGAATCAAGAGCAAACAAATTCAAAAGCTAGCAGAAGACAGGAGATAACCAAAATCAGAGCAGAACTGAAGGAGATAGAGACATGAAAATTCCCTCTTTTTAATCAGGTTCTCACTTGGGTGAGAGTGTGACCAAAACTTAGGGCTCTAGCATCACTCTCATTACCATCATTTTGGGTTTCTGGTCTCAGCATGTCATTCATAGGCTACGGTGTCCTCAAGGTCACACATTTCTTTCAGGTCTTGTCATTCCAATTGAAGAGAGACCATTTGACATTCCAGAGATGACTGCATGCAGACATTTAAAACTTTTGAGAGAATACAGTGCACCAAGGGAGACTACTATGATGATTATATCGAGAGTTTGGAGTATGCTACTTACCCAGGATCCCCATAAACCGAATAATCTAAAATGAAATAGATCAAAGAATGAGCTAGATAGTCTACTCACTTAACTAAGCAGTTTCTTTGCTAATTCCCTACAACTGAATCTCTGTAATACCCAATGTTTCCTCCGTGAGCCACAAGTGCCAGCAGCTACACAGATGCTTCTGTTTAGCCAGGAAGTAATCCAGAGCAAATATATTATTTAGCATAGCTTTCACAAGGTAATTTAAAGTCTTTTATGTAACCACAGCCTTTACAGTAGAATTTTCTATAGAGCCTATCATGAGAGATACATTTTTAATCATTGCCTCTTTTACTCCAAACCGTGGAAAAAGGACCTAAGAGGTGATGCCCTTCTAGAACACTGAAGGACTCCTAGCAATGTTCTTTTTAACCCACTATGGGGGTTAAGAAGAGTGAACCAATGTTCTGTTTCTGACTGACTATGAGGCAACATATGTACAATTAAAGTTTCTCACTTACACTGGGCCTTCATCTTTCATCTACCAAGGTATAAGTTTACCTGTGCATAAGGTTGGCTGCAAAATCCTCTGCAAATAAAAATATACCCCATAAGTGCACACAACAGACCCTCTTTTCACTTCGGTTGTTCATAGAGGCACAAGCAAGGGAAAAATATTCAAAGATAAGAGTCTCATGATAGTATAGAAGTCTTGCTCTGTGATCTTAGAAAAAGCTGTTCACATCAAGGATGTCATCTTCTTTTGGGGAGAAACTTCTCAGGTTAGCTTTACCTTAAGGGTTCCAATTGGTGTACAGTTCCAAGAGTGTGGAGGGATCCTATTCAGCTGTGAAATTATGAACCCAAGGTTCAAGGTCCTGAAGTTTTGTTGCAGTGTGAATGACAAGGGCAGTCTTTTCTCAGAAGGGCCAATGTTTGGGTTTTAGATTGTGACTGAGGTTGATTGTCCTCAGTCCGTGAGCCTTAAAAAGCTCTCTTTATCCAGTGAAAGTACACTGTGGCATAATAATCTACTGCTATAGCATTAGCCCTCTTGCATGGGAAAGCTTTGATATAACCAGAAAACATGCACTGAAAATGACAGTGGAATGAAATTCTTCTATGAATGTTTAAATGGCTCATCAGATAACTGAATGTGCCTGCAGCTTTGATTGTCTTCCCAGGAATATGGGTTTGGCAAACCAAACATTGGTCATAACTACTTTAGCAGTTTAGAAGTCACCACACCAATATATATTTAATTTCACTCCTTTTATCTTTTCCAGGGTGACTCATGTAATGCAGAATTGTTAATGACAAAAGCTACAAGCACTTAGGAAGGACAAGGAAGGAGTGCTGGTTCTAATGAGTCCATGCTTAATTAACATACAAGCACTCAGGAAGGAGAAGGAAGGGGTGCTGGTTCTAATGAATACGTGCTTAATTGACATACAAGCACTCAGGAAGGACAAGGAGGTGGTGCTGGTTCTAATGAGTCCATGCTTAATTAACATACAAACACTCAGGAAGGACAAGGAGGTGGTGCTGGTTCTAATGAGTCCATGCTTAATTAACATACAAACACTCAGGAAGGACAAGGAAGGAGTGCTGGTTCTAATAAGTCCATGCTTAATTAACATACCAACACTCAGGAAGGACAAGGAAGGGGTGCTGGTTCTAATGAGTCCATGCTTAATTAACATACAAACAGGAAGGACAAGGAAGGGGTGCTGGTTCTAATGAGTCCATGCTTAATTAACATACCAACACTCAGGAAGGACAAGGAAGGGGTGCTGGTTCTAATGAGTCCATGCTTAATTAACATACAAACAGGAAGGACAAGGAAGGGGTGCTGGTTCTAATGAGTCCATGCTTAATTAACATACAAACACTCAGGAAGGACAAGGAGGTGGTGCTGGTTCTAATGAATACGTACTTAATTGACATACAAGCACTCAGGAAGGACAAGGAAGTGGTGCTGGTTCTAATGAGTCCACGCTTAGTTAACACACAAGCACTCAGGAAGAACATGGAAGTGGTGCTGGTTCTAATGAATCCATGCTTAATTAACATACAAGCACTCAGGAAGGAGAAGGAAGGGGTGCTGGTTCTAATGAATACGTGCTTAATTGACATACAAGCACTCAGGAAGGACAAGGAAGTGGTGCTGGTTCTAATGAGTCCACGCTTAGTTAACACACAAGCACTCAGGAAGGACAAGGAAGGGGTGCTGGTTCTAATGAGTCCATGCTTAATTAACATATAAGCACTCAGGAAGGACAAGGAGGTGGTGCTGGTTCTAATGAATACGTGCTTAATTAACATACAAGCACTCAGGAAGGACAAGGAGGTGGTGCTGGTTCTAATGAATACGTGCTTAATTAACATACAAGCACTCAGGAAGGACAAGGAGGTGGTGCTGGTTCTAATGAATACGTGCTTAATTAACATACAAGCACTCAGGAAGGACAAGGAAGGAGTGCTGGTTCTAATGAGTCCACGCTTAGTTAACACACAAGCACTCAGGAAGGACAAGGAAGGAGTGCTGGTTCTAATGAGTCCACGCTTAATTAACATACAAGCACTCAGGAAGGACAAGGAAGGAGTGCTGGTTCTAATGAGTCCATGCTTAATTAACATACAAGCACTCAGGAAGGAGAAGAAAGGAGTGCTGGTTCTAATGAATACGTGCTTAATTGACATACAAGCACTCAGGAAGGACAAGGAAGTGGTGCTGGTTCTAATGAGTCCACGCTTAGTTAACACACAAGCACTCAGGAAGGACAAGGAAGGAGTGCTGGTTCTAATGAGTCCATGCTTAATTAACATACAAGCACTCAGGAAGGACAAGGAAGGAGTGCTGGTTCTAATGAGTCCATGCTTAATTAACATACAAGCACTCAGGAAGGACAAGGAGGTGGTGCTGGTTCTAATAAGTCCATGCTTAATTAATATACAAACACTCAGGAAGGACAAGGAGGTGGTGCTGGTTCTAATGAATATGTGCTTAATTGACATACAAGCACTCAGGAAGAACATGGAAGTGGTGCTGGTTCTAATGAGTCCATGCTTAATTAAGGTTGGACGTAGGTCCTCTTGAACACCAGTTGCTTCTCCAGTTTAGGTACACAGCACTGACAACTGACAGGTCACTATAGGCAGTTTGACTTAGCCCATGGAGTTTATCAAAGTTGTATATCTAAACAATTTCAGTATTGGCTGATTTAGCAAGGAAATCTGGCTAAGTATTTTCTTGGTATCAATTAATTTTCATTCTCCTTGGGTTAGCAGTTTTATAAACCAGTCAGTCTTTTCATTACAGTTCCAGGAATCCTTACCCTGTTCAAATCATGATTTTGAAATTACCAGAAACCTGTATTCAAGAGTGATTTCCAGGGTCCTTTTCATCGTTTCATGAACCTCCTAAAAGATACCATATTCTAGGATTTTGTGCTTGCAACATTTCCAGAAACTGCATAAGAATTAAGCAATGAACAGTGGAAATGACTTTAAATAGCCACAGTTAAAGACACAATTGACAAGGCAACCTAGTTATTTCTGTGGTTTCAATTACTTAGCATAATAATCATGATTGATAGCATATACTCAGACATACTAGAATTTTAGAATCCCATATAAGTTTAGAATATATATTAATATCATTCACTAAAATGCAACCTGAAGAGAGTTTCACATTATTTTTTATTTTGACAATAATTCCCATATAACTTAGCATGCCAGAGAGTCCTATTTACCTCTTTTTTGGATGTTTCTGGGACCTTCTGTAGCATCTCAAAGGTAGAGATCAAAAAACACCATTTTGAAGCTGAAATTTGATTTTGGGAAGCCTATCAAATATATTAAATGTTTAAAACACTTGATATAAAATAGAATTCCAGGCCACCATAAGTCATTCATTTAGCCAAAATGATGACTTAAAAAAATATTGTAAGCCAAAAAACTTTATTCATTGATAGAGAGAAGACAGCTTTCTAAACAATCTGTCTCTTGTATTTCTCTTCTTTTTTTTTTTTTTTTTTTTGGTAGTTTATTCAAAAGGCAAACAAAGGTATTCCGTTATCCTTGAATATTACATGAAAGTCTTGTTCAAGATAGAAAAGCCAAATTTCACCCTTGCATTAGTGTACTATTAACTCCAATCTTTAAACAATCGTTAATAAAACCTTATAGACAAATTTATCCAATCTTAATTTGACCCTAAGATAAGATTCCCATAAACCTTTTATGACCCTTTACAAATTTTTGTTAAGGAGCAGATCAGTGCTCTAAGAAAACATCTGTTGTATCTTTATTCCAATGCTCAATTTCCAGATAAACTGAATAATACCCTTTTAATTTTAGCCAATATATTCACACATGGAATTTTTTACAAGATTAATTTTTCACAAACCTTTTACAACTTGCTCGAATGTTCAGCTTTATTCTATTTCATTTAAAACACTCCTTTAACCCTTTAAGCTAGGCAAAAATTTACATTCTTAAGCCTTCTTATAATCTTTTCCTAAAGGTATATTTCACTTTCCTTACACACCTTGCATGTAAAACTGTTTCTTTAGTAGTTAACTCTCAGCAACTTTTGGTGAAAAATCTGGTTGGTAAGTGATTTTAATTATGTACTAGGTGTGGAGTCAGTACCAGACAGAAGTGCAGATAAAAAGACTCTTTCCAGCATAGCTAGGGTGCCTGGCTAACTCCACATTTGCCTAAGCCTTACCTGACTGTAAAGTAGGCAGGTTGAACAATTTTCAAAACACAAAGAAGCAGTTTATGACCTTAAAGCATTTAGCAAACCTAATATCTGACCTTCCTAATTTAGACCAAATGTCTTTATTTTACCAAAGATTACTAAAGTCACATGAACAAAAGGCATTATAATTTTTATTTTTCTTTCAAAATATTTAAGTGCTTATTTTTCTTTAAGCCAATTAATTAGAGTTCTTTTATATAAACATCATATACACACATATAACTACACAGACAGACAGAAGATCTAATAGTTGTGGGGTTTTTCATTCGCCAGTTTCTTATTTGGATTACTGGCTTCAGGGTAGATCCCTTCAAGGAACAGGGCCAGGAAAGCAGGCAGTTCCTAGGTCCTAATAAGCAGGCACACTTGGAAAGCAAAAACAGTTCTCCAAAATTAAGGGTCTTGGTTTTACTTTGCATCATGGATCATGATGCAAAAAAGAGGGAACTGCTATAGGAGAAGACAGCACAATGCATTTTATTGCAAAGCAACCCAAAGCCAATCAGCGCATCCTGTGATTAGCCCATCCCCCATGAAAGTCTTTTCTCTCTTGGGGGAGGAACATCTCTATACCTGCCAGGTGGCCAAGAACATGCTTCTCTGATCTAAATCTGCAAAGAGCCAAGTATCCCTCCATAGCTGCCATTAGCCATCCCCTAAAGTGTACTACCTACCTAGTTATTACCCACCAAAACTCTCTCATGATGTGAACTAATTTCTGATACCTCCGCACTCAAAACCTTTAGATAACGCAATGCAAAGCAAATCAGAGCCTTGGATTTTTGAGACAGATCTATCCACTTTCAATTCCTGGAGTTTCATGAGGGAAACGGGTTTTTCCCAGGACAGGATCTACGGTGCCTTCCTGTTTTTCCCAAAGAGTGCCAAGCTGTTAGAAGTTCTCTTAGGTCCTCTCCTATGTGCATCAAGCGTGGCAAGACAAAATGAGAAAAATAATTCAGTCAACTGAGAAGAAAGAGAAAATCTTTTTTCCAGAAAAACAAGATTCAAGAAGAGAAAAAAACCAAATCATAAAGTCCTTTTCAATATAGGTAGCGCTTGGATATCAATTTTTAATTAAGCTGACTTTTAACCATAGCCCTCTTAAAAAAAAATCCTCCTAAACTTCTTTTTTTTTTTTTTTTTTTTTTTTTTTTTTTTTTTTTTTGAGACGGAGTTTCGCTCTTGTTACCCAGGCAGGAGTGCAATGGCGCGATCTCGGCTCACCGCAACCTCCGCCTCCTGGGTTCAGGCAATTCTCCTGCCTCAGCCTCCTGAGTAGCTGGGATTACAGGCACGCACCACCGTGCCCAGCTAATTTTTTGTATTAGTAGAGACGGGGTTTCACCATGTTGACCAGGATGGTCTCGATCTGTTGACCTCGTGATCCACCCGCCTCGGCCTCCCAAAGTGCTGGGATTAAACTTCTTATTACCCTACTTTAATCAGGCCAAACAGCCAATATGTATTGGTTTCAAACTTCACCAAAAGAAACCTCACAGGTGAAACCAAACTAAGGTTATGACTTAACCATGGTGTACAAAGTATTTTCAAAGAGGTGGTAAGCAGTTTTTACAAAATCTAGAATCTTCAAAGGTAGCTCAAAGAAGGAAAAATTCAAGAAGGGAAGCCAGAAGTTGTTCATGGAGGGAAAGAGAATCAACAAAGGGTAAAGGTCACACAGATACCAACCAGCAAGGACTTACTCCCTAAGCCAAAACTGAACCCGGGCCACCACTGTAAAATGGTAGTCTTAGCTGCTGAGTCACAGCATTGGGTAGTTTCCATTGCTCTTCTCAGAAGAGTAGAGAAGTCAATTTTGAGGTTGCAATAGCTTTTAAGTGCTCAGGATGATTTTTAGAGCTAACTATGACATAAACTTCAAAATTCCTGTTCCTTAGATGGCAGAGACCAAGAGAAAGTACTATTACATGGTTACGAGGTCAAGCTCACAAAGACATAAACAAGATGGAGACCTCATCCCGTTTTTTTTGTTTGCTTCAGACACCCGTAACAAAGTTTATTACTGACCAGCTTGCCGGGCCATCTTGAACAGCAAGCTTATGGAGTCCTAAGCTCATGTTCTATTTTAAGACACCCCTCTTCATGACAGAATGACACAGAAAGACAAATTCATAGCACGAAGTTCACCAGATTCGCTACAGCTTAAGACTAGCCTCATGAGTCCTTTTTCCTATTGATTAAAACTTTGCAAGAGATAGATAGTGATTTTTACCATTCTTGCAACCAGTTTGCACAGTGAAGAAGTGAGAGAGAGAATTGCCTGTGCCATCTAAGGTGAGGAGCTCAGGGAGGCCAGAGAAGGACCCACCCATTGCAGAGACATTGAATTAAAAGTTCAGGTGGCAGCTTGTTGGTTGATAAAGAATCTTTTCCAGCAGTCCCATCAGCTCTCAACCTTTTCCCTTTGGGGAGAAACAATTCCCCATGTTCCATAGTCCTGTCCATGCATAATCCTGTCCATGCCTACTCCTGTCAGCCACAGCTGACAGCAAAGTGTGCAAGGCAGATTAATCCAAAAAGAAGAGTGGTTAACATTCCACGGTACCAAGTCCATTTATGAGACGAGTGACTTTACTGAGGGGAGGGCCTCTCAATCCCATCCTTTACATAGGTAAAATGTACCCCATTACTTAACCAAAGTCAGCCGCTTGGGACTGCAGTCTATTTCCTTTAGCTTAGCAACTAAGCTAAAAGGTTAGCAGATTTAATTTTTCGAAATCTATTAGTTGCTTAAGCTTTTTATTTGCCTTTCACAAAGTTGTTAAACAAAAATATTGAAATCTTTTTAGACGCTTCTGCATATTATTAAGTATTCCCAGATGAGACTAATTTGGAAGCCCTCATTTTCAAATGCACCGTTGTTCATTTGGAACATTCCACTGTAAGTTATCTTTAGTAAGATTTCACCATTTCTGTAAGACTTTGCTGCTTCCAGGGCCTAATACTTATGCATGTATAAGCCAGAAGGAACTCAGTTCTTCAGAAATTAAAAATCCCATTTTTATCTAAGATATCGACTTTGCTCTCAGGTTCCCTTGATTAGCTTAGCCAGTGAATTTCTTTTCCCTACCTACACATTAAAAAAAAATGAAACAAAGAGGTAAATCCCTGTGAATTTCCAAAAGCCAAATTTTTCAGCCCCTGCAATATTACCATTTACTACCAGTGCCTCTCTGACCCAGTTGGATGTAAGAGACCTCTAACGGGATTCAAACCAGTTAATTACCAGATCAAACCCACTCTTGGACTCAGTCCAGTTTCTGTCGTGACTCCCAAACCCAGTTTGGATCAGGAATTTGCTCAGAGAAACTCGGAGAGCTCAATACGCATGGATTCGTGGAGCTCTGAAATTTGAGAGAAAACTTACCATGATCCCCAGATGCTCTGAGAGATCAAAAGACAGAAATGGGTCCTGCGGGTACCTCACTTGTTCACTCAGCACTCCTGGGAGTCATTAGAAGGTCTATTTCAGACCTTACTTTTGACACACTCTGATAAAAGAAAAAACTTCAGCTGAATTAAATTTAAAAGAGTGTAATGGAGCAATAAACAACTCACGAATTGGGCAGCCTTCCCTGACAGAATAGGCTTGGAGACTCGGGCACAGCCTGTGGTGGAAAAAGACTTATAGACAGAAACAAGAAAGTGACATACAGAAAATGGAAGTGAGGCACGGAAGCAGCTGGATAGGTTACAGCTGGCGTTTGCCTTATTTGAACACAGTTCAAACAGCTACATTTGATTGGTGAAAATTTGGTGACTGGCACAAGTGTATGCCATGGTCTGTTTACACCTGTACTTGTTATAGTTCATGATATACAGAGAAACCCTTGGGCCACACTTAAAATATGTAAGGAGGCAGCTTTAGGCTAAACTTGACAGGTCTAATAGATAACTGTCCAAATATCAGCCATGTACTTGACTGTGTGTGTTTATAAGAGAAATGAATAACTCGAAAGATACAAAGAAAGATATGGGAGAAAGGAAGTAGGATTATTTTGTTACTATAAGATACCTACATTGTCTACGAAGTGCTATAATCTTATTTAAGAGTGATTTGTATTTTTTGTAAACTGCAAACTCTACAGAAACCACTAAAAAGGTACAACTAAGAAAGGATAGAAAATGAGAAAAATCAAGTGTTCAGTTAAAACCACAAAAGACAAAAAAAAAAAAAAGTATAGGGCAAAAATTGGAAAAAAAGAAAAAAGCCAACAAACAGAAAACAGTAATAAGTTTGATATATAGTAATCCAATTATGTCAACAATCATTTTGAATATCAATGGTTTAAGTGCACCAATTAAAAGACATAAATTGTCAGAGTGAATGAAAAAAATAAGACCCAACTATTTTCTATAAGAGCCTACTTTAAATTTAAAGACACATAAAACAAATAGGTAAAGAAAAATATGCCATGCTAACACTAATCAAAAGAAAGTGAAATTAGTTATATTAATCTCAGACAGAGCAGATTTCAGAGAAAAACCTATCATGTATAAAGAGAGGCATTGCAAAAGAATAAAGAAATCAATAAATTATCTAAGAAAATTATAACAATCCTTGGCCAGGCACGGTGGCTCACACCTGTAATCCCAGCACTTTGGCAGGCTGAGGTGGGCAGATCACAGAATCATGAGTTCAAGACCAGCCTGACCAACATGGCAAAACCCCATCTTTACTAAAATACAAAAGATTAGCTGGGCATAGTAGTGGGCACCTGTAATCCCAACTACTCGGAAGGCTGAGGCAGAAAAATCTCTTGAACCTGGGAAACAGAGGTTGCAGTAAGACAAGATCATGCCATTGCACTCCAGCCTGAGCAGAGTGAGATTCCATCTCAAAAAAATAAAATAAAATAACAATCCTTAACATGTGTGCATTTAACGACAGAGTGTCAAGATACATGACACAAAAACTGGTACAACTCCAAGAAGGAAAAGGTGAATCCACATTTTGAGTTGCAGTCTTCAATACCACTCTGAGAAATGGATAGAATCATTCGGAAGAAATTCACTAAAGGCACAGTTGAACTCCACAGCACCATGAGTCAACGGGATAGAACACTGCTTCCTCCAACTGCATATAGACAATTTCATCCAACAACAGAATGCATGTCCTTCTGAAGCTCACATGAAACATTCACCAAGCTAGACCACATTCTAGGACATAAAAGTTTCCTTCAAAAACTCAGAATAGAAATCATGTAATCTCTGCTCTCACACCCAAAAGGAATTACACTGGAAAGCAAAAAGGGGGAGAGAGTTAGAAAATCCCAAAATATTTGCAAATTAAAGAACATACTTCTAAATACATGTGTCATAGAAGAAATCTCAAGAGAAAATGAAAGATATTTTAAAATAAAATGAAAACACAACTTAACAAAATTTGCATGACGTAGTGAAAGCAGTGCCAGGGGAAATGTAGAGTGTTGAAAGCATATATCAGAAAAGAAGGAAGATCTAAAATCAACCACTATGCTTCCCTCTTTAGAAATGAGAAAAAAAAAAGAGAATACTAAATTCAAACTAAGAAGAAAGAAATACTGAAAATTGTAAATATTAGAGCAGAAATCAAGGAAATTAAAAACAGAAATTTGATAGAGAACATCAATAAAACCACAAACAATGTATTTGAGAAGATCAATAACATCAGTAAGCGTCTAGTGAGGCAAACAGATAAAAAATGAGAGAGGATACAAATTTCTATAAGTGAAATGAAGGAAGAAGCCATTACTACAAATCCCACTAGCATTAAAAAATAGTACTATGAACAACTTTATGCCTAGGAATTTGATGACTTAGATGAAATGGATCAATTTCTTGAAAGACATAAACTGCAAAAACTCAAATAAGAGCAAATAGACAATCTAAATAGCCTGTATCTACTAATGAAATGAAATTAGTAATTAATAGCCTTTGAAAGCAGAAAGCACCAGTCCCAGATGGGTTCACTGGTGAATTCTGCCAATTATTTAAGGAAGAAAGTATGCCAATTGTCTACAAGCTCTTCAAGATCAAAGCGGTGAGAATACTTCCTAACTCATTCTATAAGGCCAGCATTACATTAATCCCAAAAGACATTACAAGATAAGAGAGCTACAGACCAATATTGCATAACCATTTACTAATAAACTATTAGTAAATTTAATCAATAATGTTTAAAAAGAATTATACAATATAAGTGAGATTTATGTTAATATAAAATGTTGGCTCGACATTTGAAAATCAATGAATGTAATTTATCACATCAACAGGTTAAACAAGAAAAAAATCACATGATTATATTATTAGAGAAAAAAATATGACAAAGTCCAATATCCATTCATGTTAAAAACTCTCAGTAAAGTAGGAATAGATGATAACTCCATAAACTGAATAAAGAATATCTACATAAGACCTACAACTAACATCACACTTAATGCTGATAAACTAGAAACTTTCCCACTAAGACCACAAGCTCCTGGAACTAATAAGTTATTATAGCAAGGCTGCAAGATACAAGATTAGGATATTCAACCACTTTCCCATATACCACAAATGTACAAGTGGAATTTGAAATTGAAAGCACACCGTCACCCAGAAAATGAAACATTTAGGTATATATCTGTCAAAATATGCAAAAGGTCTATTTGAGGGAAACCATAAAATTTTGGTGAAACAATCCAAAGAAGAATTAAGTATATAGAGAGATATTGCATGCTGATGGATAGGAAGACTGTATTTTCAAGATGTTAGTTATTCCCAAGGTGATCTACAGATTGAATGCAATCCCAATTGAAAAAAGAAAACCTCAGCAAGTTATAATAGCCAGCACAATATTGAAGGAGAAGAACTAGAGGACTGGTATGTCTAACTTCATGACTTACTACAAAGCTACAATAATCAGAAGATAATGTGGTGTTGGTGAAAGAACAGACCACAGGTCAATGGAACAGAACAGAAATTCAGAAATAGGTCCACATACATGTGGTCAAGTGCCCTTTGACAATGAAGTGAAGAAATGAAGAAAAGAAACTCTTTTCAATAAATGTGCTGGAACAACTGCCCATTTACATGCAAAATTAACTGGACATAGACATTACACTCTTCACAAAAATTAACTCAAAATAGATCACAAATCCAAATGTAAAACGCAAAATTACAAAACTTCCAGAAAATAACATGGGATATAATTGTTGGGTTTAATGATGACTTTTAAAGTACAGTACTAAAGCCGTGCTCAATAAAAGAAAGAATTGATAAGCTGGACTTCATTAAAATAAAAAATTCCTGTTCTGTAAAAGATACTGTGAGAAGAATAAAAAGACAAGCTACAGATTGAGAGAAAATATTAGCAAAAGACACATCTTATAAAGGACTGCTATCCAAATTATACAAAGAACTCTAAAAATGCAATAATAAGGAAACAGATAATCCATTTAAAAAACAGACAAGACACCTGAACAGATAATCACCAAAGAGGATACACAGATGGTAAATAAGCACATGCAAAGATGCTGCATATCATACGTTATCAGGGAATGCAAATTAAAACAGCAATGAGGTACTGCACACCTACCAGAATGGCCAAACTCTAAACATGCACAACACTAAATGCTGGTGAGGAGGTGGAGAAAGAGGAACTCTCATTCATTGCTGGTCTGAAGCCACTTTGGAAGATGGTTTGGCTGTTTCTTACAAAACTAAATCTATTCTTCTCACCATATAATCAGTCATGCTCCTTGGTATTCACCCACTGGTTTGAAAACTTTCACAGGTTCACACACAGACCTGTGCATGCATGCTTATAGCAGCTTTATTGACAAGTAGCAAAACTTGAAAACAACCAAGATGTCTTTTTTTTTTTTTATTGCATTTTAGGTTTTGGGGTACATGTGAAAAACATGCAAGGTAGTTGCATAGGTGCATACGTGGCAGTCTGATTTGCTGCCCTCCTCCCCTTCACCCATATCTGGCATTTCTCCCCATGCTATCCCTCCCCAACTCCCCACCCCCCCCGCTGTCCCCCCCACTCCCCCCCAACAGACCCCCGTGTATAGTGCTCCCCTCCCTGTGTCCATGTGTTCTCCTTGTTCAACACCCGCCTATGAGCGAGAACATGTGGTGTTTGATTTTGTGTTCTTGTGTCAGTTTGCTGAGAATGATGGTTTCCAGGTTCATCCATGTCCCTACAAAGGACGCGAACTCCTCGTTTTTAATGGCTGCATAATATTCCATGGTGTATATGTGCCACATTTTTCCTGTCCAGTCTATCATCGATGGGCATTTGGGTTGGTTCCAGGTCTTTGCTATTGTAAACTGTGCTGCTATGAACATTCGTGTGCATGTGTCCTTATAGTAGAACGATTTATAATCCTTTGGATATATGCCCAGTAATGGGATTGCTGGGTCAAATGGAATTTCTATTTCTAGGTTCTTGAGGAATCGCCACACTGTTTTCCACAATGGTTGAACTAATTTACACTCCCACCAACAGTGTAAAAGTGTTCCTATTTCTCCACATCCTCTCCAGCATCTGTTGTCTCCAGATTTTTTAATGATCGCCATTCTAACTGGTGTGAGATGGTATCTCAATGTAGTTTTGATTTGCATTTCTCTAATGGCCAGTGATGATGAGCATTTTTTCATATGCTTGTTGGCCTCATGTATGTCTTCTTTTGTAAAGTATCTGTTCATATCCTTCGCCCACTTTTGAATGGGCTTGTTTGTTTTTTTCTTGTAAATCTTTTTTAGCTCGTTGTAAATTCTGGATATCAGCCCTTTGTCAGATGGGTAGGCTGCAAAAATTTTTTCCCATTCTGTTGGGTGCCGATTCACTCTATTGACTGTTTCTTTTGCTGTGCAGAAGCTGTGGAGTTTGATTAGGTCCCATTTGTCTATTTTGGCTTTTGTTGCCAATGCTTTTGGTGTTTTGGTCATGAAGTCCTTGCCTACGCCTATGTCCTGAATGGTTTTGCCTAGGCTTCCTTCTAGTGATTTTATGGTGTTAGGTCTTATGTTTAAGTCTTTAATCCATCTGGAGTCAATTTTAGTGTAAGGTGTCAGGAAGGGGTCGAGTTTCTGCTTTCTGCATATGGTTAGCCAGTTTTCCCAACACCACTTATTGAACAGGGAATCCTTTCCCCATTGCTTGTTTTTATCAGGTTTGTCAAAGATCGGGTGGTTGTAGATATGTTGTGTTGCCTCCGACGCCTCTGTTCTGTTCCATTGGTCTCTATCTCTGTTTTGGTACCAGTACCAAGATGTCTTTCAGTAGGTCAAGAGATAAATAAACTTTGGTACATTCACACACTAGAATATTATTCACCTCCAAAAAGAAATGAGCTACCAAGCCATGAAAAGACATGGAAGAAATTTAAATGCATTTTCCTTAGTGACAGAAGCCAATCTGAAAAGTCTACATACTCTTATAATTCCAACAATGTGGCATTATGGAAAAGGCAAAACTATGAAAACAGTAAAAAGATCAGTAGTTGCCAAGGATTACAGGAGAGAAATAGGTGAATAGGCTGAAACTGGGAAATATTTAGGGTAGTGAAAATGTGGCCAGCACTTTGGGAGGCCAAGGTGGGCAGATCACAAGATCAAGAGATCAAGATCATTCTGGCCAACATAGTGAAACCCTGTCTCTAGTAAAAATACAAAAATTAGCTGGGCATGGTGGCGTGCACCTGTAGTCCCAGCTACTCGGGAGGCTGAGGCAGGAGAATTTCTGGAACCCAAGAGGCAGAGGCTGCAGTGAGCTGAGGTCAAGCCACTGCACTCCAGCTTGGCGACAAAGTGAGACTCCATCTCAAAAAAAAAAAAAAGCAACACACATAAAACTATAATTATACTAATTTAAAAATGAGAATTTTCATGCTGGATTAAAAATCAAAACCCAACTATGTATTACCTATTTGAGGAATACTTAAAAATAATTAATAAATGTGGAAAATAATGTTGCAAAAACATGCCAGATAATATTGGAGGTCTCATATTACTCTTTGACAAAGTAGAAGACATGTCTTTATATCAGGGAAAAGTGGAAGTTCATCACCAACTGGATATAGAGCATGAAGGTGCTATAATCATCATAATGTGTTCATATACAATATATGCTACAAAAACATTTAAAGAAAATAATTGTGAATTAGGGGTAGAAATAAATTGCTACCTCCTGTAGATTTTAATAGATCTTCTCATAAATGATCAGTCAAGTAGATCAAAAAACATGTATTAATAACAGTCCAAAGGTACACATACATTTTGGTCTTATGTTGTTGAACACAGAAAAACTTGTGTTCACTAGGCCAACCAATAGTGAATCCACAATGAGAACCCTGCTTTCTGAACTGCCTGTGGGCCTGAGCACATTAATTGGCTTCAGCAGCCTTTCCCACATGGAACTCCACAAGTGAATCGGGCCCCACAGAAACAATCTGAGTGACCATTGTCTTAAATTAACACTGTCTACATACCAAGGAAGGAATATAACCAGGAGAGCCCAGGCACAGAGGTGATGCATGAGTACGCTGCCTGTAGTGGATTCCTTAGGACATTGGGCTTCCTTCTTCCATGAAGTCTGGCTGGGCCAGGGTACAGAATGGGATCATGCAGGTGGAGACAGCATGTGGACCTTCCTTCATGGCTGCTCATAAAAATCCACAAAGCGTGGGCTGAAGACCGCAAGTGAAATGACGTGGAGGAAGTTGTGTGCTATGTTCTTAGTGTTGTGAGCCCCCTCCAGCTGCTGACACTGGAATGCAGCCCAGCACATCCTCACACTATTCATAATTCTTAGACCTAAGTTGGTACATAAAACACTGCTTTATGGTGTATTATGACTCCTGTGAAGAATTTGTTATCCCAATTAGCAGAGTTAATCCTGAAATATTTATGCAGTTGAGAGAACTGGTGATAAAATACTGTTGTTAATTACAATGATTCTTTCAGAAAAAAGTGAATCATATTCTACTGATTTTTTATTATTATTAACAGTGTGGTCTCTTTGATCACAACCTCTTTATCATGCACAGTTGAATAATCTTGTGCACTTTAATTCTGTAATTTCTCATTCTACAAGGTAACTATAGAGCAATTTAAATACCTGTCTAGCTTATGAACACTAATTGCTTTTAATCATGTGATGTGCTATGATGGTATTCTCCCCTGCAGATGAAGCTCAGGGGTTTGAAAATACCATGGCCCTAATGGGAGATGGCCTCCTGGGGAGGGAGGGGACAGTCTGAGGCTGATCTGGAAGGAACTGGCAGAACGGACTTCAAGTCAACAGTGTTACTTACTTTTTAATTTTTCTCCATCTGCTTCCATATACACCTACCTCCTACCCCAGCCTTGTCTGAGATTTTAGCTGGAGTCTTTTTGTCTGTTAGGGTAGAGTAGTGTTTCACTGCCCATTTCATTGTCCAGTGTGCTACTGCCTATCTCATGTCTCAAACATCACTCATGCCTGTGCGCCTCCATGTGAGCGGCTCAGACACACCCTGGGCAAACAGCCACCCTGGGAGCACTGTCCTGGCACCTGCAGCTGCTGGCTCTGCAGGCCCCTCCCCTCACTTCATCACCTTCCCATCTAAAACCCCCTCTTGTCAGAGAAAGTGGAAGTGGATGGAAGCCAGGCAGCTCTCTTGAGCTTTGTAAGAAGCTTCCAAAAACATGAGCCGAGGGTCAAGTGACCTGGGCGGCCATGTTGGCCTTTTCCTTCTTTTCTTTGTTTTTTGTTTTATTCTGTTTTTAATAAAGATGGGGTTTCACCATGTTGGCCAGGTTGATCTTAAACTTCTGACCTCAAGTGATCTGCCTGCCTCTGCCTCCCAAAGTGCTGGGATTACAGGCATGAGCCACTGTGCCCTGCCCCTTTTCCTTTTCAATAGAATTAGGGATGGTCTTTTAGCCCAAATTTCAGATTTTAGAATCTGTGGTTCAGGTGCACTATAGTGCCTTTAAACATGTGGTTAAAAGCTTATAGGTAGCTAATGTTTGCTCTTAAAAATGGTTTCACTTTAATAAAAAATAAAGATATATGTGTGCAAGATGTGAAAATTGTCAGATTCAAAATAGAGTCACCTGTGCTAAAAAAAAAAAAAAAAAGCAAACTAACAAAAACCACCCTGACACTTAGAGCTGGACAATGCCATGAAGGGAGGTTGTCCTTCATAAAGGTCTGATAACAGAAACTACCGTGAAATACTCCACAAAACCACAACTTTGTACAGAGACCATTGCAACCTTACAGAAAACATTTCTGCAGGGACATCTGCCCAGCAACTGCTTGTTCAGCCTTGAACTGGTGTCACCCTAGTTGTGGATCCTTGTAGCCAAGGACAATTATTTCAAAACAATTATGTAACCCTCCTATTTCTCCTTTATTTGTCTACACATACCTGGCAGGAGAGCTACCAAGATCAGGAAGGTGTTTTCCCAAGGGAAGCTCCTCATGCTGACTCTCATGATTTCCCCAAGTGTAGGACACTGGACTGCATAATCTGTGTAGTGGGAGACAGTATTTATGCTCTCCCCTGCAAATAAAATACATCCATAAATAAAATTTAAACATAAAAAGCTTCTGTCTATTTTTACCTCCCTAAATACACACACACAGTTTGGAATGCCACACTTATTCCCAATGCAATACCCTATTCCAGAATAAATATCATTTTCTTTTAGGGAGGCTCTCTCTGTTTGTTATTTAGGTTGACAAAAATTTTCAAAATATCAAATAAAGCCAAAGTACATACAATGAAATGTAGTCAGACTACCCCAAGGTAAGAAGGTACCTGGTTTTCTCCCCAGAGACACTTGATTCTATCAGCTCTCTTTTCTGTTTTGTTTCATTTTTCTTTGTTTGCTTAACTTTTGAGAAATAATGTATGCAAATATAAATATTTTTGCCCGTGCAACATTTTAAAGATAATATTTTGCTATGTAAAGTAAATTTTCTATGCAAATACAAGTATGTTTTTCCTTTGATACTAATGAAACTATGTATACTGTGTATTCTATAGTTTTTTTTATATTTTACATTTTGGAGATAATTCCATAATATCAAAAATAGAGGCTTAATTCTTTTTCTAACAGATGCATGATATTTCTTTCTAGGAACAACTCTTAATTATTCATCTGGCTCCCTGTTGATGAACATTTGCTTAGATCCAGACTTACTCTTACAAAGTCATTCTTGTACATTTGTCTTTGCAGGAAAGTGATCAGATCTACATGTTAAATTTTCACACTAGAAATGGATGAGATAGACTGTGTTTCATTTTAAATTTAGAACAACATTTCCAATTGTTTTTTGAGAGATTTTATAAAATTGACACGCCATCTAATCACCTTAGTTTTGTAAGCAATTGTTTTCTGGACTTTGTCCAACGAATTCTGAAAGATCACATTTTCTAAATATTTTTAGTTAATTATTTGGATATTTTCAAATATATAATTGCATCTTGTAAAATAGTGATAACTTTATCTTTTCCATTTCATGTATTGGAGTTCTTTATCTTGTCTAATCTAAGTGACCAGTGTTTCTAGGGCAATAAAAATGAGATAACCATGGATATTCATGATTTGTTCTTGCCTTTAAGGAGAAGAGACCCAATGTGGGTTTGATAGGTCTTTAGAGGCATCTATGTGGAGACACAGCTACAGATCAGTATGTGAACAATCAATTCCTTTGTCCTTCTGAGGCTTATTCTTGATGTCTTTTTAGCATTTATGCAGTTATATGCTCTTTCTCCTTTGACTTCTATGACGCAGTACTTCATAGCACCTTATAGATTTACTAATATTAAACCTTCTTTAGAGTCCTGTGATGAATTCCACTTGGTTGCATTGAGTGATTTGCCAGTATCTTATTCTGGACGGTTGCTCTGAGAATCTCTCACATTTCTGGACTCGCTTTGTGAAAGTCCAGAGCACAGATAGGCTGTTCCTCCCTCTTAACTCCATTATTGCTCTACAGCAGCATGGGTATGGTACCCCAAGCTTCCCGACTCCACGTCTCCGATCTGTCCTTTCTCACTTGCATTCGGAGACATTAAATTGCCGGAATAAATAAGCCAAGGAGTAATTGGATGGGCTTCCTCTAACTGAAGACACCAGCGAGGAGGTACACAGACTTGAGACCACCTGCTGTGGCTCTGCCTGCTCACATATGCTGTAAAGCTTAGTCCACCCCTTCTGCAGACGGACAGTCTGATGTCTATTTCTGCCACCATTGGAGCCACCAACACTTGGCCAATTATCCCTACTTATCAGATACGGAACCTGAGTCTGGGGAGGTAACTGTGGCCTGCAGTCACTGGCTAGTGACCTGCTCACTGTCTCTGAGGGCTGCAAGGAGCCAGGTTGGCCTGGCTTTGAAACCTGGGCTTTCTTCATGATATCCTGTTGCTGTCCTCTTCTGTTTTCCTCCAGATTTTTTCCTCCATTCAATCTTCAGATTTCCTTCCCTATGTAGGTGTGTGTATTCCTAAAATAATTCCCCTCCCTTATGACCATTTTGTTATGTGCTTGTTTCAGGCAGACTATCCTTTCTGCTGGCGTCTTCCAAGGAGGAATGGCAGCTCAGTGATGGGAGCCCTTTGGAATTCAATACACTCTACAGGAAATAAATTTTTCCTGGGTTCCTCTCTCTCTTCTGTGCCACATTCCTCACCTTCTCAATATTTCAGAGTTCATCCTTCCACTCCCTCATGATCTATTTCTTCTGGCTTTCTTAGCAATATATTTTTTCCACCATCTTTAGGATTCTTGTAACCTTGCTAGCAATCCAGAGTATTTATCTGCTATTACCAGGGGCCTCTGGAACCTGGAGAATGCTGTGTTCATTCTCCTGGGAATACAGGTTTTTAAAATACCTAGGATCACATTATCTTCTAACATTTAAGGCTTCCAGCAAAATATAATAAAAGTTTCAAAATGGAAGTATGTTGTCATATAACAAAATGTATTGACATAAGCAACTATGGTAGTTTAGGATAAGATTGTGGGTTACCTTCTCATTTATTTGCACAGTGATTAAAAAGAAAAACTATGGGAAAACAAATTTGTTTTTAAGAGTTTAAAATTATTTTGAACTAGATTCTGTCACCATTTGCCCATTCACCTAGAGGCCAACAAACCAACCACCAGACTAAGAATGATATGAGAGCTCTCAACTATTATTCCATTACCTTATTTTTAGGAATCATTATCCATTGCATTTTCCAAAACATTTAGATATGGGTTATCTACGTAAACCCCAGTAGACACTAAGGCACTGTTTTCTTGTTTCAGTTTTATCTTCATCTTGTATATGCAGATCTTTTTAATTTGCCAAATGCCTGAATACCCCGCACTCATTTGAGAACAGGGACTCGATCTGAAGAAACAGATTCTTTTGCAACCTTTACTCCCCTAGAGCAAATACAATTTAAGAAGTTGACACATCTTTTGAGATAATTTGCACACCAATTACCCTGGAGATTTTATTTGTGCAGAGATTTCTCTGCAAAAGTGAAGCCTATTGACCCTGTTGAGTAGTGCCTTAAAGAAATGCCTGAGTACTGAAATCACAGCTTCTGAAAGTTTTACCAGAATTAAACTCCACTCACGCATCATCTCAATTATTCCAGCTCTGCAGAAAAAGAGTTGAATATGCTTGTCTGCTAGTGTCTCTCTAGCCCAGGTTGGAATGCAGTGATGCAATCTTGGCTCACTGCAACCTTCACCTCCCAGATTCAAGCAAATCTTGTGCCTCAGCCTCCTAAGTAGCTGGAATTACAGGCGTGCATCACCATGCCCAGCTAATTTTTTTTATTTTTAGGAGAGATGCAGTTTTGCCATGTTGCCCAGGCAATCCACCCACCTCGGCCTCCCAAAGTGCTGGGATTACAGGCATGCGTCACCACACCTGGCCTGACTCACTACTATTTTTAATATAAAGAACACTTCTGATTATGTTTGGAGGAAAATTATACAGTGAAAGTGAAATCGAGTTAATGACACGGATCGGTGTGCGTTGGTCACGGCAGTGCAAGCAGATTGGATCCTTCAACTAAATCCAAAGCAGGACTAGAAAAAGGACATTTCAAAAGTGAGATTCATTTCTGTCACATTTTGTCAACTAAGCCATGATTCCCTAAGAGATATGAGCTCCTCAGGGTCAGGGGACATCAGAGATCATAGACACTTTAGGCCAGGAGGATGCTCACAAGCCCGTCTTCCTCACCCCACTGCCTCCAGACAGAGGACGCAGCACCTTCTCCTCTGATATCCTTGCAGATGCTCTGTTTGGAAGATACCTTTAAAAAAAACTTTTATTTTAAGTTCAGGGGTACATGAGCAGGTTTGTTACATAGGGAAACTTGTGTCATGAGGATTTGTTGTACAGATTATTTCCTCACCCATGTATTAAGTCCAGTACCCATTAGTTATTTTCCTTGCTCCTGTCCCTCCTCCTACCTGCCCCCCACCATCTGCGAGGCCCCAGCATATGTTGTTCCCCCATCTCTGTGTCCATGTGTTCTCATCATTTAGCTCCCCCTTAGAAGTAAGGGCCTGCAGAAGATTCCATCAGTTCCTTCTACCTGCCATCTGCACATTGTCCCCTGCTGAAACTCAGAAGGTAAATCTGAACTCTTCATGTCAATTCCCAAACTGGCAGCCTGGAGTGTACTTAGCCCTGGCTCTCCCCCTTCCAACCTGCAAGCCCCCATGACTGGATCATCTCTGTTCTGAGACCACGTTCTGAACATCAGGAGCCCAGCTGCCACCCCGCTGCACTGCTCAAGTCTCTGGTGCTGGGTTATGGACTGTGTGCGATCCTAGGACTCCCTTCTTCCAGCAGCAAAACAGGAGCAGTCTGAGAACCCGCCTTGGGCCTTTTCCTCCCGGTCAAAAGCCAAATTGTAGCCCTCAGCTATCACTTCTCTAACATCAAGAACGTGACCTCAAAGAGAAAGTAGGCTGAGGAGAAGAGCTGATCACAAACACCCTGGGCATTCTGGGAGAAAAGGGTTTTTTGGAGGTGCATGTCCAGTCTCACAGTTCCCTGGATTTATTCTGAATTGTTCAGAAATTTAAAAAGTGTGGAGAGACCCATATGTATAGAAATAACCTCTTAAATTGTAAGAGATACCACCATACAGAGAGACCTCACCCCTCAGGACCCTAGCCCCATCCCATGGCAACCCTGAGAGCCCCGGGAGCCCTGCATTCCTGTCTCCTCATGAGTTCATTCAAAGAAGTGGCAGCAACATAAAAAAATACAGCAGACATGAGTGGAACATGCATTCAATCTCTTACGAAATAATCCAAGTGGGAAAGAAAATTCCTAATTTACGAGAAACTTTACAATCCTCCCAACATTCTCCCATCTAAATATTTTTCACATCCCAGGTGACCACCATTTGGCAGCACGATCCTCCTCTCTCTCCTCCACACCCCTTCCAACCCAGGCTGCCCCGTGCTGAGACTTCGCTTTCCACCCACTTCTTCACCGCTGTGTCAGAGACTTCCCGCTGGCTTCGGTTTTTACCTCCCTTTGCCCACCAGTCAGATTAGGTACAAAAGGAGGGCAATGGACCCAACAAGCACGAATCCTGAGCATGACAAAACTCCATGGATTTTCTTTCATTCCCATTCCATTTGTCATGCACCAGATTCTATTTCCTAGCACCACAGTTCAGTGTCCTGTTTTCTCACCTGTATCCATCTGTCCCCTCGTGCACACACAGACACACACACATGCACACACTCACACACAGATGCACACATACACACATACAGGCACACACACATACATATGCACACATGCACACACACACAAAGTGGATGTCTGAGTCACCTTTAGGGATGATTGCAGTGAATTAACTCTGTGGTCTTCCAGGCTTGTACACGTAAGGATGAGGACACTTCTGGCTACCATGAATTTCTCATGGACAAAATCCTTAAGGCACAGAATCACAGCTCTTGTAACTCACTTTCAGCCTGGGTGAAGGTTAAAAAATAACAGCAACAAAGTATTTACAAATATTATACCTTTTGGAAATCAAATTAAATATCTACCCAGCTCTCTCTTTCTCCAACAAATGGTCATTCTTATTCATTCCTTCCCCAGTCAACTCCTGTCATCCAAAATTATTTGCCCGACGTCTATTTCTGATGAGATGATTATTTGAAATGCTCAAATCATTCTGTGAACAAAAGATCCTGAGGGAAATAACTTTGAAAAATATAGTCAGATTTGGAATTTTAGGGAGTTTTTATGTAGCTCTGTATAATTCAGCCCTCCATGGGAGAGGTTCTCGAGACAAGCCATGTGGCCTTCTCACGACCACCATGGCCAAGTCTGATAGACACCACTCCGTCTCCCATGCAGGAACATGCTCCCTCAGCACACATGGGAAGTCAGGTTTTGTAGAGTATTTCAGCCTTCAGCCACCAGCTTCTGCTTTTCCTACTCACAGAGGATATTAAATAGAATAAACAGTGGAAACGTGCCATGGAAACGTCTAGAGAATGCAGGGCTGGACATCAGATCGGTGTCACCAATATGCACTGATGACATGAAAATCAGATCTCTGAGAAAACTCAGTATTTTTTAACTAGTCTGAGTTGGGGGATAATCCTGCTTACAAATACGTACTCAAAGATGACCAAGAAATGGTTAATTTATTTCATCTTCAGGTTTTCTGAACAGATTAATTTTTGGGCAACAAAATATCCTCACCTTAGAGAAGGCAGGAGGTATCAACGTTTACATTTCTCATAGGATTCAACCTCGAAACAAGTGTGGCTGGATTTCAGGATCTTCATGAAACTATCTGCCCATGTCTGTGTAGTAAATAATTAATCTTACTAAGGTGAAATCTGATCTTAGTACCCACTCCTGGGCTCCTGAGAAGTAATCTCTAAAGCCTTGGAATATCCTGGTAGTAGTCTTTGCTATTCATAGTGGGCCTTCTGAGACCACACCTGATAGTTTATGCTATAAGTTGATTCTATATGGAGGCTCTCCACTCCAGGAAGACTACCTGAGTTATTAGATAGTAGGAGGTTTGAGATATGTGAGATTAGCTTGAGCTCCTGGAAGGGAGAGGGGCTGGAAAATGAGTTCAATCACCTGTTGATGATTTAATTAATCATGCACGTAATGAAACCCCAATAAAAACTGTAGAGACGGAAGCTCGGGTGAGCCTCCTGGTTAACCACACTCCATGTGTATTGCTGCACATTGATGATGGGAGGGTAACACATGCCCGAAGATGATGAAATCTTTGTGTTTGGAACTCTCCCAGACACCTCCCTATATGTCTCTTTCATTGGCTGCTTCTATTTTGTATCCTTATGCTATAATACAATTGTAACGCCAGTGTACTTTGCTGAGCTCTGTGAGTCATTCTAGTGAATTCTCCAACTTGAGGGAGTTTGTGGTGACCCCCAATTGGAGTCAGCTGATATGAAGTGATGCTGACCCTGGGGACCCTGAAATTGGAGCTAGTGTCTGAAGTGAAGACAAATTTGTGGGAGTGGTCCCTCAGACTCTGCAGTTTGAATAAACTCCTTTTTAATGGATACAACCAACACTTCCTAGAGACGTAAATCTTCTAATTCTTCCAGGCAAGGTGCTATTAACACTTCCAGACTTTCTGTTGTGGATTCCAGGCCACTGAGGTAGTGTGCTCTTGTCAAACCTGAGTTTCCAAGGGATATTATTGAACTGTTTTGGAACAAGAACTTTCAGTGAAATCACAGGACAACCTTCTTCCCCTTTCTTTTCTGCCTGTTCTTGGATTACAGATTGCTGGTAAAAGAAGAGTACTTTGATACCTACTTGGGTTCAGAGGAGAACAGCAGTGCCACAGTTTGAGGAATATCACTGAGAAGGTTTGCCTTGCCAGCCTTCCCTGTTCCTAAGGAGAGAAATATCAGGCTCTGGTTGGCCAGTATCCATCGTAGGAGAACACTGAACTCCCCCTGAGTTTACACCTTCACCACCTCTTCTCCCGTAGCTTCAGTCTTTACATCTGCAAAGTGTGGGAAATGCCAGCACATGGTGGTGGTGATGGCATGCATTGTAATGCTAATGGTCCAGACTTCTTAAAGGGACAAAAGCAGTGTCTTTTCCAACTATTGAAGATGCTAAATCAGTGATGCAGACTCCAGTTCAGGAGTAGTCAGATGAGGGGAAAAGTGGTGATGGAAACACAGGTCTCAGGGAAAAGGAACAGAAATAGATTAGGTGTGGTCAAGTGGAATACAGAAAAAGAAAATTCTGCATGGATACACTGCAAAGATCCTCACAAATAGGCTTATTCCTGTAGCATATTTCATGATAACCCTTAGGTTTCTATTTCATTCCTTAACTCGTAATATTTACCCACAGCATGCCAGGGGCAACTCACCATGTGACTCACGGTATGCTGGTGTGGGAATACTTCTCAATTCACCTTATGAAGCTAGAAGTAACCAAATAGCAAAACCAGACAAAAAAAGTACAGATAAAGAAAACTAAAACCAGTATCTCTTGTGAAAATTGATAGAAACATCTTTAACAAATAATAGCAAATATATAAAAAGAAGTAAACACCATGACCAACTGAGGTGTACTCTAGGAATGTAATTTGGTGTAAGTATTAAAAGGCAATTAGTGCAACCCACCAAATCAACAGGCTAAAGAAGAAACCATATGTAATCACATCATTCAATGCAGAAAAGGTATTTGACAAAATTGAACACCCATCTATGATAAAAACTTTCCTAAAATATTAAGAATAGAGGAGAACATTTTCAACATGATGAGAGCACCTATTACAGAAAGTAGCAGCATAGAAAATGATACATCATGCAAACAGTAATCAAAGGAAAGCAGGAGTGATTGTATTAAAACCAGACATAATAGACTTCAGAGCAACGATATTTAAACCAATTTAATGAATTAGAAAAAAAGAAATGCGGTAGAACCAACATGTAAATTTAAAAGATATTGCTTAGATTCTATTTTTCATAATAGAGAGAATGCTCTCGTTAACTTGGGGGAAAGCACACCTTGGAAGAAACGATGATTGGAAAATAACTGTTAAAAGAGAGAAAAAATATATAACAATCAAAAGAGACTAATTTACCTAGCTCTACACACACAGAGAAAAAAATGGAAAACTGAAAAAGTAAGTAATTTCCTACTGGTAAATATTGTTTACCAAACTGATCACAGTAATGATATAAAATCTAAAAGAGAAAAACTTTTCCTCGTAGATAAAATAGATAAGACCTTCAGTGAGCTTGTACACTGCATTCCCCCAAAACGCTCACAAAGCCTCAGCCCAAATGGTTAATATGGGTAAATAATGGTAGATAATAAAACTTCAAAAATAAGATAATTCTACGTTACTTGAATTGTTCTGGAGCACAGACAAAGAAGAAAATATTCCAGATTATTTTTTATGGGTCAATTCTAATTTTGTGTCAAAAAGGAAGATACAAACAAATATCACCTATGGGTATGGATACAAGTATCACCTATGGATATGGATACAAACATTCTAAACATGCAGTTAGCAAAAAAAAAATCCAGCAGCCTGAGGTGCGATTTCTTACCCATCATATTACAAGATAATTTACAACAAATCTTGCAGTGACTTATGGGGGAAAGGCAAAACAATATAACCCTGCAGAGGAGAATTTGAAAATATCTGACGTGGATTCCATGTTACCTTTGACTCGGCAATCGCATTTCTAGGACTTTAAACGTGCACCTGCACAAACGTGAAACAAGGTGCTCGAGTTTATTCAGTGCGGCATCATTTATAGCACAAAAATACTGGACACAATCCAATCCGAATGCCCATCTGTAGAGGATTACCTAAATAAACTACAGTGTAGCACACACTGGATCACCATGAAGCTCTTTTAAAAAATGGAGGCAGATGGCTTCCATGCACAGCCTGTGGAATAGGGAGTGACTTTCAGGATTTATTGTAAAGTGGAAAAACGAAGAAAACCGGGTGCAGAGCAGGGCACGTAGGACGTTGCAATTTGTTTAAAACTGAAAGAACACTATAAATACATAGGTTTCCATGTGTAGATGTATAATTTAGTTTTGCTTTGTTTTGCTTCAGAAACAGCGAAAGGATAAATCAAATGCTATCACAAATCATCATCCGTGGACAAAGCGGCCGAGTAAAGAGAAGAAAGATAAAGTTGGGCTTCCCAGGGAATATGTTTGTGAAGTCTTAACACTTGAGCCATATAATCTTACATAGTAAAAAAATAAAAATAAAATAAAAAAGAAAAAATAAATTCTAATATTGAAAACAGATAAACCTAAGTGTGTATCAAATGAAAAACATCGCCACACAGAAAAAATGTTTATTTCAAATGAATTTAAACAGAGACCTCTATGTATCTTTGGGGAATACATTCTATTGACAATAAGAACTGCAAAGAAAAAATTATCTCTAACCACTAATTTTCATTAGTAGCAATACTGATATAGAAATATTTGAGACGTTTTAGCATATTGTATGGAAATAAACAAATAAGCTAATGTTATTAATCCAGTTCTGAGATGAAAGAGAAACCATGCACAACTATAAAAGTTCAAAAAACTCCTATAATATAAAGTTTTACTTGGAAAAGTTAAAAGACCCTACGACACTGTCACTGGTGGCAGTGGACACTCAGTGCAGAAACAGCAGATTGTGATGAGTGCTTGGTACCACCCTGGATGGGGCTGATTCCAAGTCTGGGGCAGGGAAGATGCAAGAACACAGATGTTCTATGTAGATGTTAGAGGATGGCCGAAAGACAAACCAAGGCACACCAAAAACACACATGCGGCCGGGCGCAGTGGCTCACGCCTCTAATCCCAGCACTTTGGGAGGCTGAGGCGGGTGGATCACGAGGTCAGGAGTTCAAGACCAGACTGGCCAACATGGTGAAACCTTGTCTCTATTAAAAAATGCAAAAATGGGGCTGGGCACGATGGCTCACGCCTGTAATTCCAGCACTTTGGGAGGCCGAGGCGGGTGGATCACGAGGTCAAGAGATCGAGACCATCCTGGTCAACATAGTGAAACCCCGTCTCTACTAAAAATACAAAAAATTAGCTGGGCATGGTGGCGCGTGCCTGTAATCCCAGCTACTCAGGAGGCTGAGGCAGAAGAATTGCCTGAACCCAGGAGGCGGAGGTTGCGGTGAGCCGAGATCGCGCCATTGCGCTCCAGCCTGGGTATCAAGAGCGAAACTCCATCTAAAAAAAAAAAAAATGCAAAAATTAGCTGGGCATCGTGGCTCATGTCTATAATCCCAGCTACTTGGGAGGCTGAGGTCGGAGAACTGCTTGAACCGGACGGCGAGTGGGAGGTTTCAGTGAACTGAGATCACACCACTGCACTCCAGCCTGGGCTACAGAGCGAGACTCCAACTCAAACAAACAAACAAACAAAACACAAAAAACAAAAATATGCAAGAATCCAAAGAGGCTCCCACCAAGCAACTGTGGGACTATTTAAACATTAAGAAACAACACTGTAATTGATTTCAAAATATTGAATGAATAAGACTGTATGTGCCCTCGGTGGGAGTAGGAGGAAATTGAAAGAGAGAGGACTACGCCTTTATCCTCACTGGAGGCGACTGACCAATTTCTTTTCCTAAACATTGATTATTAAAGGAAACAATCATTTGTCATTACTGTTTATAAATAATGTAGTCATCCTCAGTTGACAAGGACAAACTCTTCTTCCTAGAAAAACACCAGTTGAAAGAAATGACAGAATTGGAAAATAACATTTCTGCAACTCTCAGTGATGGATTGATTCCAGCAAGGATCACCAGTGGACACTGAATCTGTTGGGCTATGGGTCAGGGGAAAGCCCCACAGATTACTTGTTAATTTCAAAAGAAAAGTTTATTTTACAGTGGAGCAATCAGGCTGGCCCCTTGTGATTGTGAAACTGGATGCCAGCAATTATGGAATGCAGAATTAAAGAGATAATGTTACTCATAAAATATTCTTGCCAAAAGCATTCAGACTGAGTCTATTCAGGCCTTTAGACCAACTTGTAGTACACAGGAAATACGGGGGACAGAGGACTAAGTTAAATGACACCACAGGAAATAATAAGATAATTCTGATGTCAGATTCTCTACATGACATTGAGCTCTGTCTATCTAAAAAGGTTACTGTATCATGGAAAAGAAGAAACAGCAGCAGGTCAGTCCTAGATTAAAGGAACTGTAGTGACAACAACCCAATATACCTCAACAACTGGTCAAGATTAACTGGACCAGAGGTCAGCGATTGGGTCAAAGAGTGGCCAGTATGCCCCAAAACGACACTGGCCAACTGCTACATCCGCCTGATCAGCCACAGGAAAGGCCCCAAAACAGGGAGTGAGAGAGAAAGCAAGACAGGCAAGCCTCACAGGAGAGTTTCCACATTTCTGAAGATTCTACTGAGTCTTTGGAATAACCCCGTTGTGTTAGGCAGCCTGATTGGTTCTCTTCTTTGAAATTTGAAATAACAGGACCTCAAACTTGTATCGTTCCAGTATATTCTAAGAAGTTTCTTTCTGGTAGTGACACCTGAGACTGGATGCAGAGATGAAGGACCCTTCATGTCAGAGAAATCACATGTCATTCTGAATAAAAGGTTAAGACTTGGGCCAGGCGCAGTGGCTCATGGCTGTAATTCTAGCACTTTGGGAGGCTGAGGTAGCCAGATCACCTGTGGTCAGCAGTTCGAGAACAGCCTGGCTAACATGGTGAAACGCTGTCTTTACTAAAAGTACAAAAATTAGCTGGGCATGGTGATGGGTGCCTGCAATCTCAGCTACTCGGGAGGCTAAAGCAGAAGAATTGCTTGAACCTGGGAGGTGCATGTTGCCGTGAGCCAAGATAGTGCCACTGTACCCCAGCCTGGGTGACAGAGCAAGACTCCATCTCAAAAAAAAAAAAAAATCAGGATTTGGAGTCCTCTAGTTTTTTGCTATTCATAGTGTGGTCCATGAGCCAGCAATGTTGGTATCACCTGAAAGCTCATTAGAAATTAGGAGTTTTTATTTTAACACGGATTCCAAATATGCACTAAATTTTGATAAGGCCTAACCTGCATTGAAATCTCAGCCTTTCCTGACCAAACATTAGCTCTGAGAATCAGAGAGATAATGCCATCGTTGCCACTGGGAAGTTTAGGCTGGTTGTTCTCATGAGTGCATTTTCCTTAACTGGGTCTTAGTTTGCATTTCCCCAAAAGCAGACCCTTAGATAGAAATGTGGGTAGAAGTAGTTTATTTGGGAGGTGATTCCAGAAAATATCTTTGGCAGAGTGAGGAAATGAGACTGGAGGGCAGGTGGTTATGGAGGGCTATGTTCCTGGGCGGGTCACCACTGTGGGCAGCTCAGTGTCCTTGCAGACCCTTTAAGATCCTGCACAGAGCATGCCTCCGATTCATCTCTGAGGAGCGAGGACGCTGGAAGGTGCATCTTCCATTCCTCGGCTGTGATCATTGACGGCTGCTTCCAGGACATCGTCTCCCAGAATCTCTGGCTGACTCCATGTGTGAATCAAACCCTTTCTCAAGGCCCAGGAACACCTTCAGGTAGAAGGACGCAGGAGGCCTCAGCCTGCAGGGAGCTGGCTGGAGGTGGTCACTGGGAGTGACTGCCAGGGGACACAGCCGGGCATGGGCAGCACCTGCCAAATGCTGCCTGCAGAGCACATCAATCAGGGAATTGCGACAGGGCTCCAGGCAGCGTGCTGAGCCTGTGGCTGAGTGTGGAGACGTGTGGCACGAGATGTGCGGTGCCAGCTGGCAGCACCCCTGGGTCGCCCATCCCACAGCTGTACCCCACGGGAGCTTAATGTGATTGGGCGAAGTTGACTCATTTTCATCAGAACTTTCTGGCAATGGCTGGCATGCCACTCTGTCTTCAGAATAATTAGCTTGCTCATGGGGAAATGTGCTCTGAAAATTATCTAAGAGAATTAATTGCCACATTTTAGTTGGAACCAGAACTTGTCCCTGAGACTATCAGAAGTCGCATGACTATAAAACCAGGCATTTCTTTCATCTTTTTCTCCATCATTTTGATGATATATTCACAGTCATCAGACAAGAGGAGACGCTGCTGTATATTCATGAAAGAAGGAAAAAGGAAGGCAGAAAGAACAGAAGAAAATACGTTATTCTCATACCCTCAAAAACAGGTTAGCTCAAAGCATATAATGGGGGAAAATGGCAGCATCTTTTTCTAAAGGTATCATTTTTGACCCAATTTCAAGCACGTTTGGCTTCTTTTCTCATCAGCCAACATTTTCAACAGGATGGAAGCATCCTTTTAGGCTACACCAAGCCTCCTGTCAGAGCAGAAGGGAGCATTGAGAGGAAAATCACATGAGATAGAATAAGAATGGCCCCTTATAGTTCAAAGTTTATAGTAGATTTTCCAAATATAGTGGTGATGAAATAACCACCAGGGAGAGAACGTTCTAGTCTTGTAGATCAAGTGTTAGTGAGCCTATTGTATGGCAGGTAATGAGAGTAGCCTGGACTCACAGCTCTTCTTCTTACAGTGTGTAGGCCTGGTGTGAGTGTGTGCTTTGCACAATTTACACATGCTGTAGGTTCCCACAGTGATCATCACTTGCAGTTTTGCTCTTAAATACCATTACCCTCTATGCTACTTACTCCCACCACGTGGAAAACTAAAGGAATTTACCATCTAGGGTCTCTTCTTTTGCTAATTATCTCAGATTTTTGCATCTGTCATTTGCTGTTATAGATGTGACAGAATCAGTAGTTATTTATAAAATAGGATCCAGCCTCCTTGGCTTTCATTCAGTTCATTGACGAGCATGACAGTGGTCTGAAGACAGAGGAGGGAGAATAGGTCAGGTTACCATGGCATTGAACAAAGAAACGAAGAGAGTTCAATGTAAAGAAACAAAGAGAGTTCAATGACAAAACCAGGACTCCTTGACCTCCATAGAGGGACTTGAAAAGCTACACACAGTCTTAATGAAATATATTTGATAGACGGCATAGAGGGGACATGAGAAATGGGAGGAGGCAGAAATCAAGTCTGTATAACTCCGAAGACAAAGATGTTGTCACTTTACATTGATCTTTACTTATTTGAAAAACTGGGTTTCTTTCACGTCTCTGCTAGTCATTGTGATTATTCAGGAGCCTCAGGAACTGAAGCTACAGAGGAGAGAGATGGATGAAACCAGGCAAGGAGGGGCCTAGGGTGATGGGGCTCACAGGCCGGAGGACGGTGGGCCCTGGGAGGTGACAAGGGGTCTGGGGTGCTCGGGCCAGACCCAGCCCAGATGCAAGGGGCAGATGACAGTGAGCAGTGTCTAAGAGGAGATGATTACCAGAAGCCGGGCTTTTCTTGCTTTTGTTTGACAAGAAACCAGTAATCCAGTCAAAGCAGAGATTTATTACTCATAATGAGTTTCCAGGAAGGACACAGAGTGCCTGGTCTTAACCCTGGATTCCACAAACCCCAAAACCTGGATTCCACAGTGGGCCCCTCACCCGTTACCTCTGACCTCCACTTCTCACTGCATCTCTGCTTTCCTTCCTCATTGCCTGGATCCCTCTCAGGGCAGACACAGTGCCACCTGTAACTCCCAGGACAGACCTCTTGCCACCGTGCTGCCTGAGCAAACGAGCTTCACTGTCTTTCCTTCTGAAGTTGAATCCAAATTGACACCATTCATCTATCTAATAACCCATGGATTCCTGGCCTTGTACTAGAGATGGATAATGGGCTACCTTGAAGCTCATGTGAGCAGCTTGAGGTCCTACAAAGAGCAGTCAGTTTCCTGACTGATTGACTTCCTAGCTGCCCAAGCTAATCCCTGGGTTGGGGCTCTCTCCCCCCTCAGTTATGAACAACTAGGCAATGAAAACAGGGTTCTATATATTCTGGTAAGCCCTGGGATCATGTGTCCTGCAGAGCCTTGCATTTGTATTCTGTGGCCCTTTATAGAATGAGCTGCTGACCCCCGGTCAAAAGTACAACTGAGGCTGTTATGGAGACACACCAAATTTAGACCTTATTGGAGATGTCAACTACATATGCCTGAAAGTAGAAATGAAGAATTTATAATAGAGTCCAGTGCCACACAGGGAAGAAAAGACGTGAGGTTTCGTGAGATCAGGAAACCCAGAGAGGCTTAGCAGAGTCTGACTCAGCAATCAGCTGAGTGGGGAATGAGTTAAGAATGTTGGGAAATACTGGTGCTTCTAGAGGCTTCTCATGCTGTGCAGTGAAGGGGCAGGCTTGCTTCCCAAAACAGGAAAAGATGTGATGCTGTAACCTGATGGAAGGGGACAACCATCCCAGTTTGTTTGGGACTCAGGGGCTTCCCAGGATGCAGGGCTTGCAGTGCTAAAACTGGAAAAATAATGGCCAGACCAGGACTCCTAAGTGTGAGCTCCAAAGGCCAGCAATATGAGCAGAAATATTACCCCAGCAGGGCCCTGGGAAACCTGTCTGGTGACTGTCCCGGGAAGGGGACCATTGGAGCTTCAGTGGAGTTTGATTCCAAGAGTCCTGTAGGCATAAAGCCTGCCCTCAGATCAGCTAATTTGCTTACCCTTGAACAAATAAGATCCTAAGATTATTTTAGAACGGGTTACTTTGGAAAGCAGTTACTCTAATCCGTACTGTTTAAGGTCAATTCTCCATATTTTGAAGCCGAAGATAAAGTGTTTTATTCTGTGTCACCAGAGCGAGGTCGTGTTAGAGACAGATCTGGAAATGGAAGAGTTTTGTCTCACCTCCTGTGCGCTCTCTTCCCTGTCACGCACCATCTTATAATGTAAGCCCAGCATGGGGCTTATGGAAATGCTCAGCACCTGCACGACAGGGGCACAAACAGGAGCCTGCTCATCTCTTCCCGGTCCCTCCCACTTTCCAGCAATATTTACTTAGCAAAACCAGGCAGTTCTGAAGAAACCGGGGTATTTTCTTGGGTTTCCATGAAGATTAAATAATACGTAATTTATCTAGTAACATCTTTAATTTTAAAAAATACAAATGGGAAAAAAGAAACTAATAGGAGAGATGTGCTTACATTTAGTGGTCCTGAAACTTGAGATGGAGCATTGTATTATAGTTCTTACAGCGGGCACCACCCTGGGACCTGAGTTCTATGAGAGGGGATCGGGTGGAACACACAGAGAGGTACAGAAGAGTGTAATGTGGGAAAGGCCGGCAGGGTTTCATTTGAAAAGTGGATGTAGTTATGGAAGAGTCAGAAGTGTGGAAATTGTCTTGCAGTGCAGTATGCATCCCAACCTTCTACCTATAGATCCTTACTGCTTACTCCCTGAAAATCTGTACTCAGAATCCTCTGTTTAAGGGCTGGCCTCTCCCTTCTGTTGCTACCACGTAATTGAATAAATATGTAGTAATTTTCCACTGTGTGCCTGGCATTGTACTTGGAGCGTTAGGTATGAAGATGAGCAAATCAGAGTGTGTGTCCACAGGGGCTCTCGTCACAGATGCTGGAAAAGGACTTACTCCAGGGGTCCACAGATCATTGCAAGTGGCCTCAGAGCACACAGCCGGTACAGGGGCCTACACTTCTTGGTGGCATGGAGGCTCTTCACAGAGATGAGGTCTTTGTCCCCTGGGGGATGAGACAAAGTGAAGACTGATGAATGCCAGCCATGTCTGTGTTTCTGGGGCCCGAGGGACCATCTTTCTCCTCCCCATACTGATCAGGAATTCTTAGGGCTACTCTTATAGTTGGCAAGGAGAGGGCCTCATTCACAGGCAGAAACTCAGAGGTGCTACGAAAGCCTTCTTGACTGACTCCTCCTGCACCCCTTACACAGTTCCTATTTGCAGATTCCAAGCGTCCCTGAATATGGCCTGGAAGAGAGAGGTTTATCCCCTCTATCTCCATTAACTCCCCTCTGCGTGACTACTCATCGACCCATCATCACATGGACAATACGTCTGCCCTGCAAACAGCAGCTGCAGGGAAATCCTCAAACCCCATTCCCTTTTTTACCCATGTACCTTCGCCCAGGGCCCTCAGTGGAAATTCTGGGGCTGCCACCATTTCCAGTTTGAAAGCACTCAGTATTATATGCTCTTCAGCCAAACTCATGACATGTTTATGTACCTGCCCTTCCTTGAGCAAAGGGTGGAGGCATGTTTCCTGCAAGAATTCTGGAATATACCTAAATATTTAGATTATCTTGGTGTTTTCCTTTTTGATCGGGAGAAGCTCTAAATTTGAGTTAATTCTTCCCAGACATGCCTGAGACACTTGCAGTAATTCGTTATGTTTGTGATGTAAAAATGCCCCTCAGGGGCAGTGAAAGAAAAGTCAGCTATGAATTTGGAGGAGTTAATAGAAATATCCATCCACTGACTGCATCTTTCACTTTCTGTCCAGAAAGTCACTTTGTCCCCGTGAGGATATGTGTGTAACTTTCAACGGCTTAGCAAGGACCTTCCTGGGAGATAAGCCAACATTCCCTGTGGGGAGCTTATCTACTCAGAGTCACCGCTGTCCAGCGTCAGACCTAAGACACTGTTAATTTCCAGGGCTGCACCTTGGCATTTCCAGCCGTCTTCCTCAAAGAGGCACATGCACACCTCTGGAGTTCCCTCCCTCAGCAACAGCAAATTAGAAAACAGAACTGAGAGTTGCTGCAATTATTTTCTTTTATTGCCTTT
The DNA here is from genome assembly GCF_030222135.1 of Aotus nancymaae. NCBI lineage: Eukaryota > Metazoa > Chordata > Mammalia > Primates > Aotidae > Aotus > Aotus nancymaae. The sequence continues at coordinate 1,794,577 of NW_026988412.1, read as the reverse complement.
GTAAAGCACTTATTTTTTTCTTTGTATCAGGAGCTGCCTTAAACACAACCCTTTCTAGGGAAAGAAAGAAGCTGAAGCAGCAGAGATTCGCACTTAATTTTAAGCAAGTCCTATGAAGTTTACAAAATCCAGCTCCACAGGGTAATGTGGTGCTGGCGTGCTCCGCGTCTGCCTCCCCTTCAGCCACAGGAAGACCTATCCTTTACTCCCTCTCTGCAGAAATTGTGGTAAAGATCTAAGGCATCGTGCTGAATTACAACATCATCTGGTTTGAGAAACAGTGCTTTGGTTGTGAAATATTCTCCCATCTGAGCCTGGGCCTGGCATCCCTTGGGAGAAACTCCCTGAGCTGATGGTGTGGACATGCCATACCTTGGTGTCTTTGTGCCAGCACTCACGAAAGCACCCCTAGCAGGCTTCCAAACTCAACTGCTGTTCAAAACTTCTGTGGCACAGTCCATCTTTTACAAATGGGTTGAAGTAAGTGTTTTTCCTTTTCTGTGATTTTATTTATTTGCAAATCCAGGAAGCTTCACAAATCAATTGGTCTTTCTCACTATTTTATCCGAGAATTTTACATGGACTCGATTCTTTTTAAACAGCACTCATTCAGGGGCCTGACAGCCACAGACAGCAGTACCTTTACATGCATGAGATTGCGCAGTTGCTCACACTGCCTAGTGCATACGTTCCCCTCTTCTGAATTTCTCAGAACTTCTGAGTTTGTCCTCCTGGGAACAGCCACCGATAATTCCTGACAAAGTTAGTGCATGCATACCCCAACCCCTTCCTCCCTTGGGAGGGCAAATGCTGCGTACAATGTTCCACTCTGAATTCCAGAGCGGCCCAGTGAGGGGAAGCCCAGGGCCTTCCACGCCACCCCCACGGTGGCTGCTTCAGGATTCATCCTCCTCTGCCTTTCCCTGTCCCATTCTGTCCTCCCCACTTCCCAACCAGTGCTTCCACCACCTCCCAAATGAGCTATTTGAACTTGCCTCCTCATCTCAGGGTTTTCTTTGGAAAGAATCTAAAGCGAAACTGCTGGGACGGCGAAATCCTGCACTGCTTTGAGAGTTACGATTTTTCAAAGACAAACTTTCTTCTGTGGGCTGGAATTTCTTCAACTGCGATACCAGATACAACTCGAGTACACACAACATATCAAAGCAATGCTGCTCCAGAGCCAACATCACAAAGAAGAGAATCGTTTAGTTTTTCTTTACTAATGGTAAGATTATATAAGGACAGCTCAAAAGACAACTCTCTGGTTCAAAAATTAATTTAAGAATCTGGCCAAGTTGTTGGAGACAATTTATACAGAAATATGTGTAGTTTTGCTCTATGCTAGCAGGAAGTAATTAGAAATAAAACCAGGCCGGGCGCGGTGGCTCAAGCCTGTAATCCCAGCACTTTGGGAGGCCGAGGCGGGTGGATCACGAGGTCGAGAGATCGAGACCATCCTGGTCAACATTGTGAAACCCCATCTCTACTAATACAAAAAAATTAGCTGGGCACGGTGGCGCGTGCCTGTAATCCCAGCTACTCAGGAGGCTGAGGCAGGAGAATTGCCTGAACCCAGGAGGCGGAGGTTGCAGTGAGCCGAGATCGCGCCATTGCACTCCAGCCTGGGTAACAAGAGCGAAACTCCGTACTCAAAGAAAAAAAAAAAAAAGAAAAAGAAATAAAACCAAAAGAGTATTTCACTACAATGGAGAGAAATGCACAAAATGATTAGAAATATGTCCAACAAGAAATAACTGGAGCCTATACCACTGAGAACCTATAAACTAACTCTTACTATATGAAGTGGACAAGGACAAAGCCGATGGAGAGACATAAAACGAGAAGATTTAATATCACGGCAGTAATTCCACGTGCTCTCCAAAACAGTGTGCAAGCAATGTCATTCTAATTGGTATTCCATGAGGTATTTGTTGTATTTTTCTATAAAGATTTTAATAGTCCATTTTAATGTTTTAATTTTTTTATAATTCCAACTTTTATTTTAGATTCAGAGGGTACATTTGCAGCTTTGTTACACGGGTGTATTGCGCGATGCTGAGGGTGGGGTACAAATGATCCCACCACGCAGGTATTGAGCGTGGTACCCAACAGGTAGGTTTTTAACCCTCGTTCCCTTTCTCCCTCTCCTCTCTAGCAGACCCCAGGGTCCACCGTTGACATCTTTATGTCCATGACAACCCAATGTTTAGCTCCTACTTTGAAGTGAGAACATGTGGTATTTGGTTTTCTGTTTCTGTGTTAATTTGCTTAGGATAATGGCCTCCTGCTGCATTCATGGTGTTGCACAGGACTTGATTTCATTCTTTTTTGTGGCTGTGTAGTATTCCATGGCATATATGTACCACATTTTTTTAAATCCAGTTCACCATTGATAGGCATCTAGGCTGATTCCATGTCCTTGTTATCATGAGTCATGCTGCAATTAACATGAGTGTATGAGTCTTTTAGGTAAAACGATTTGTTTTCCTTCAGATATATGCCCAGGAATGGGATTGCTGGGTTGATCGGTAGTTTTGTTTTAAGTTCTTTGAGAAATGTCAATGAGATATTTTATTTGAATTGGATAAAATGACCACTAAGCTTATAAAGGAAATGTATGCATGAAGATAATCAAAAAGATTATATATTTACACATATATCAGTGAAAGTAGTTATATTTTACTAATTACCAGTTACTTTAACAGAGCTGTTGTAATCAATCAGCATGTAACTGGTGGATTGGAGCCCTGCGAGGAATCCAGACATCAGTGTTGTAGATAAAGATGATTAAGTGACAAAACGTAACTCAGTGGGGGAACGGGAGATCACGAGAAACAGCACCGGCACAACAGGTGTTCTGGAAGAAGGTGAAACTGGACAGCTATTGACATCTCATACAAAACTAGAATTCAGTTTGATAACAGGTTTGAGTGTTGTATTGGTGAGGATCCTCTAGAGGGACAGGGCTAATAGGATGGACGGATATATAAAAGGGAGTTTATTAAGGAGTGTTCACTTTCAGAGTCCTGTCTGTAGCTTTCTCTACTGGCAAAACAAGTAAATGGAAATGAACACCTCTCATGACTCTCGTCCTCTGACCTCTCTCTGCTCTTCAGTGTTTAATTTAACCAAAGAGGAAAAGGCAGAAGGATCCACGTAGAGACTATAAGAGGGTCTTTTAAATGTAGAAAGCTCAATAAATTGGATTTTTGGGAAAACAACCCATGTGTTGGGGAGAATCCTGATTTTTCTGTTCATCTCTCCACAATCCGCAAAGTTCCAGAAGCCAGAGATTAAGTCAAAATATGTTACATATTTTTTTTTTTGAGACAGAGTCTCACTCTGTCACCAGGTGCCAGGCTGGAGTGCAGTGGCGCGATCTCGGCTCACTGCAACCTCCGCCTCCAGGGTTCAAGTAATTCTTCTGCCTCAGCCTCCTGAGTAGCTGGGACTACAGGCACACACCATTATGGCCAGCTAATTTTTGTATTTTTAGTAGAGGTGGGGTTTCACCATGTTGGCCAGGATGGTCTCGATCTCTTGACCTCATGATCTGCCCGCCTCGGCCTTCCAAAGTGCTGGGATTACAGGCATGAGCCACCACGCCCGGCCATATGTTACACATTTTAAAAAAACCTACTAGCACCCTGGTGACCTTGGATATGTTACAGGGCACAAGCATGAGAAACGGAAGGATCAGAAGTGAGCCGATCTCTCTGTGGGATGATGCCAAGGCCATTGGATTACTCTCTGTCTTGCCCCAGATCCCCTCCTCTAAAATTTGTCGCCACTGGGTTTTTCACAAGAGTCAGATGTTGAAAGGCAAATTCTATGCAGGGCAAGCGGAGATGGCCAACAGAGTAAAATATTGCACATTTGCCCCGGGCTCACTTAGCAACTTTTAACTAGAGACAACAGACCACAAACATTTTCCTTTTCTCTGACAAGGGCAGTAGCTTCTTCTTAGGAAGGTAACAGATGCTCCAGATGATACCTGCTGCCCCTGCCTTGTTAGTAATTGCATTCCTTTTGCTGGGAAACATGTGCTGATTTGGACAATAATTATGTAGTGACTCTAGAAAATGGGGACTCAGTATTCAAGAAGTAAATCTGAACTTTGGAAGCCAAGAGTTCTGCCTGAGTTCCCTAAAATCCAGGGAGCAGCTCAGAGAATGCAGTGGGGATAAACAGCACGTGTTTCCTGGGGTGAGTCCTCAAAGCCCCATGCTGACTCTAGAGACACGTCAATGTCTCCAAGATGAAATGTGAGTAGCTCAGGGAAAGCTATCTGTTATAATACAGAAGCACTCTTACTCACAAAGACTGTATCTATATCTGAAAATAGCAAGCAACAACACCTTGCTTTGAAAATCGCAGCACAATTCTCAAATGCCATTTTGTTTAATCTTCACAACAACCTTATCCATGGAAAAGAAGGACACATGAGGCTTAAGACCACACAGCTGTGAGTAGCTGAATATCAGCCTCAAGCAGAAATCCCCAGGTCCACGTTCTGTGTCCTTTCTGCAGCCCACAGCTGCTGGACTGGAACTTGGAAGACAAAGGCGCTGCAGTGAGACTCGCATCAGCTCTTCTCCTTTCTCTCTGCTAATGTCCAGCATTCAATTAATCTTTCAGTGCTTTGTCCAGGAGAAGGAACGCACATTGCGAAGCTGCAGATAACCATAATGAAGTGTTAATAAGTGCCTAATTTCTGAAAATGCTTGTCTTCTGCCTTTGTCTCGGGTGAGATAATTTATCCCTGGGGTGTTTATATAAGTGCAAAAGGCAGATACTAAAACGTAAAGCCGTCTCTGGGATGCAAATGGCTGGAAAGCGATTCTGTAGTCTTAATTAGTGGGCCTTAGTGCGGGGAAGCAAGACTTATCTGTCCTCCTCAGCCCTGCAGGCTTTATTGGTTATGAAACGGTATTAGGCACAAATCAGCTTTCTCTTGTTTTAAAAATAAAGCATGAAGACAGAAGTCTTCTCACACATCTGAGTGTGGTGTAATAAAGGTGCCAGTGGTTAAGGATGCGGTTCATCTACTTGGGCAGGTGCAACTGCAAGCAAATGGTTTCCATTACAGAAAATGATCCCTGTAGGCTGTGCAGTCATTTGAAAGTAAAACAAATAATTCAAATAACCCCAGTGACCTCCAAAAGCTTGCAAGGTGTGCTTTCCTTGACTTCACAGAAAAACTCCTTCCATGGCTGACTTTTTGGAAATGGTAGAGATAGTTAAATTGACAGGTTATCTATCAGTCCATCAGCCAGTATGTATATGACGTACAAACAGGTGTTCTGTGCTGGCCATTGTGTAGGCAGAAAAATATGGAAGTCTCAATTGCTTAAATATAGTGCTCAGAGAAGTCTGATGAAACCACCAGATCACCATGTGAAATAATTGCTACAGGATGGTGTGACTGAGGCTCAAAGGCTGCAGGGGTCCAAGGTCTAGGAGATCGTTGGTGGCTGGGAGGAAGTCATGGAGACACCAAAGAATGCTGAATAGAGACATTCAGCTGCCCATCAATCCAATAATTTGAAAAATAAAAGCAACATCCTAAGGTAAGGAGTGGGGTGTCTTCCACATTACACTCAGGAAAAGTTGCTTGACCTTTACTTCCTTATCAGACCTCACACAAGGAGCAGGGAGGGCTCAGGGGCCAACTGTCGACAGGTATCTTGGGTTCCATTCTCAGCCCTGGCACTTCACAGAGATAATTGATCCGTTCCGTGTTGACTTTCTCATTGGCGAAGTGAAAAGTAATTCTTTCTATCTCACGGAGTTGTGATAGAGACAAATAGATGCGTGCAAAATTCTTCAAACTGTCTGGTACACAGAAACCACTCAAAAATGCAATCTGTAATTTAGACAAAGAAGATTCAACTGAACAAACTACAGAAAAATAAAAGAATCGGGGGAACAAACAGCAACAATAATAAAAGTCGTCAGGGCCCTTGCAGCCCAGACCGTGAGAAGGCAGAGCTGGGCGTGTGAGACAGCTGGTCCCTGGAGAAGTCTTCCCTTTTATGATGACAGGGTATTCAGTGGGGCTTTTCCCAAACCCAAGTTAGTTCCCTGGTTATGCTCACCAAGCAGCAAGTTCTCTGACAACATTATGATTCCTAGAAAAGAATAAGCTCCCTTTGGGCTCACCAAATTGGCATTCTAATTTATATACAAGTGTCCATATTGTAAATCTGCACAAAAAAAGGCCAGGTATTCCTGGTTTAACTCACTTAAGCTTCATTTCTGCAGCTGGATGGCAAAGGACCAAACCCTGAAGATGATGACAACCAAGTTGTTATCATAGAGACCCTTCCTCAGCCCCCTCCACACTGCTAGTGCAAGGGTCTTCAGAGTGAAAAGACTCATGTTTTGTATGTATACTTTGGATATAAACTTTGGAATCAGTTTGTTGGCATTTATAAAATGGTTTGCTACAATTTTGATTGGGATTGTGTTGTCTATAAATCAAGTTGGGAACAATTGCCATCCTCTTTTTTTTTTTTTTTTTTTTTTTTTGAGACGGAGTTTCGCTCTTGTCACCCAGGCTGGAGTGCAATGGCGCGATCTCGGCTCACCGCAACCTCCGCCTCCTGGGTTCAGGCAATTCTCCTGCCTCAGCCTCCCGAGTAGCTGGGATTACAGGCACGCACCACCGTGCCCGGCTAATTTTTTGTATTTTTAGTATAGACGGGGTTTCACCGTGTTGACCAGGATGGTCTCAATCTCTTGACCTCATGATCCACCCGCCTCGGCCTCCCAAAGTGCTGGGATTACAGGCATGAGCCACCACCCCCAGCCAGCAATTGCCATCTTAACAATACTGTGTTTTCCAATCCATAAGCATAGAATATCCCTCCATCTATTTAGACCTCTTTGATATTTTTCATCAGAAATTTTTGGTTTTTCATATCTACATCACGTGTATATTTTGGCAGAATTTTACCAAACCAAATTGACCAATACTAAAAATTTAAAAAATAACAGATGCTGGCAGGCCGTGGGAAAAAGAGAACACTGCTGGTGGGAATGTAACTTAGTCCAATTACTGTGGAAAGTAGTTTGGCAATTTCTCAAGTAGCTTAAAACAAAATCATAATTTGACTCTGCAATCCCCTTCTTGAGTATATATCCAAAGGTATATAAATTGTTCTAAAGACACATGTACATATATGTTCATTTCAGCACTGTTCACAGTAGCAAAGACATGGAATCAACCTGAATGCCCATCAATGGTAGACTGGATATAAGAAAATGTGGTACATATACACCATGGAATACTATGCAGCCATAAAAAAGAACGAGATCATGTCCTTTGCAGCAACATGGATGGAACCGGGGACCATAATCCCAAGTGAACTAACATAGAAAAGGAAAATTAAACACCACATGTTCTCACTTATATGTGGGAGCTAAACATTGAGTGCATATGAACAAAAATGGGAACAATAAGACACTGGGGCCTACTTACGGGTGGAGGTGAGAGGTGAATGAGGATTGAAAAACTGCTTATTGAATATTCTGCTTATTACCGAGGTGACAAAATAACATGTTCACCAAAGCCGTGTGACACAACTTATCTATAGCACCAAGCTACACATGTACTCCTGAAACTAAAATAAAAGTTTAAGAAATTTTTTGCTTCTATTTTCTAGAAAAGAATGTACATAATTGATATCAATTATTCCTTAATTATTTGCTAGAATTCTTACAAGAGAAATCATCTGGGCCTGCTTTTGATTTTTTTTCTTTAATGAAAGGTATTGATACCTGATTCATTGACTTAAGAGATATCAGACCATTCTGGTTATTTAATTTTTTTTCTTTTCTTTTCTTTTTTGAGACTGAGTCTTACTCTGTCACCCAGGGTGGAGTGCAGTGGCATGATCTCAGCTCACTGCAACCACCACCTCCTAGGTTCAAGCAATTCTCATGCCTCAGCCTCCTGAGTAGCTGGAATTACAGGTGTATGCCACCACACCTGGTTAATTTTCTATTTTTAATAAAGACAGGGTTTCACCATGTTGGCCAGGCTGGTCTCGAACTCCTGGCCTCAAGTGATACACCTGCCACGGCCTCCTGAAGTGCTGGGATTACAGGCGTGAGTCACCGAGCATGGCCCCAGTTACCTGTTTTTCTTTGTGTGAGTTTTAATTGTTTGGGTCTTTCAAGGATGTGAGCTATTTTATCTATGTTATCAAGCTTGTGGACATAGAGATATTCATACTATTTTTTATTGTCCTCTAAATGTCCATGATATCACTAGTAATAGCTTTCCTTCACCAGATAGAGTTTTATTAATTTCACTGATCTTTTCAAAGAACAAACTTTTGTTTCTATTGATTTTCTTTATTGATTTCATCTTTTCAGTTGTACTGATTTCTGTTCAATTTTTATATTACTACTTCTTTTTTGTTTGCTTTACACTCAGATGGCTTTTGTTTCTCTAGTTTCTTAAGGCAGAAGTTTTGACTTTTTAATTTTAAATCTTTTTTCTAATATATTCAATTAATGCCATACATTTCCCTCTGTATACTGCTTTCACTGCACCCCATAATTTTATGTTTTATTTTTGTTTTTATTAGTTCAAAGTATTCTTTTAAATTTCTTTTGAGACTTCTTTTATCAATGTGTTATTCAGAGGTATGTTTTTTGATCCCCAAGTATTTCGGTATTTTTTTCCCAGTTCTCTTTCTGTTATTGGTTTGATTTCAAAGTGGTCTGAGAACATTCTTTTTGTGATTATTCTTTTAAATTTGTTAGGATATGTTTTATTATCCAGAATATGATCTATCTTGGGAATCTTCTATGTGAGCTTAGAAAAACATGTATTGTGCTGTTGTGGGATGGAATACTCCTTAAATGTCAATTAGGCCAAGTTGATCGATAGTATTCTCCAAGTCACCTATACCATTGTTGATTTTCTGTCGACTTGATCTATCAATTACCAGTCTTGTCTGTGTTTCTCTGCATTTTCCTGTCTCTCCACTATTCAGGATGGCCTTTTGCCCTGCAGTCTCAGTGCTCTGATTGGTCAGAAAAAGTCCTTAATTTTTACTTTTTTAAGTATTTTCTAGTTGTAAGGATGGTAATGACAACTTCCAAGCCCTTTAAATGCCAGGGCTGAACTGAAAGAGTCTGTAAATCTTTGACTTTTAACCTAAGCCCACCTTCAAACAGCAGTGTATAACTTTCTGTCTAGTGCAAATGCCTTGTATCAGAGTATTCCCACTTCCTTCCTTCCATAACTCTGACATTGCTGTCATTAACTACACTGATTCATTGGCTATAAGTATCCAATACATTATTACTATTACATCTTTGAGATGGCATAGGTTTAGCTCTATACTATCTACTACAATAAAATAAATATGGCAATAAAGTGCATCACACAAATTTTTTAGATTCTTAGTGCACATAAAAGTTATTTTACACTGTACTGTAATCTGCAATAGCACTATTCTATAAAAAGTACATATTTTAAGTAAAAAATATTTTACTGCTGAAAAAAAATGCTGATGATTGCCTGAGCCTTCAGGGCTGCTGAAGAGTCTTGCCTTGATGTTGTTGGCTGTTGAGTGATGAGGGTGCTAGTTGCTGAAGGCTCAGGTGGCTGTGGCAATTTCTTAAAAGAAGACAAAATGAAGTTTGCCTCATTGATTGACAGTGTTTTTCATGAAAATTTCTTTTTAGTATATAATGCTGTTTCATAGCAATTTACTCATAGCAAAATTTCTTTCAAAATTGGAGTTGATCCTTTCAAACCCTGCTGCTGCTTTATCAATTAGCTTTACTTAATATTTTCTATTCTTTGTTGACATTTCAACAATGTACACAGTTATCTTCACCAGGAGTCAATCCCATCTCAAGAAATCACTTTCTTTGCTCTTTCTTAAAAAGCAACTCCTCACTCATTTAAGGTTTATCGGGAGATTGCAGAAATTCAGTCGCATCTTCAGGATCCAATTATAGCGCTAGCTGTTTTGCTATTACCATACATGCAGTTACTTCCTCCAATAAAGTCTTGAACCCATCAAAGCTATTCATGAGAGCCGCAATCAACTTCTCCCAAACTTCTGTGACTGTTGATATTTTGATCTCCTCCCATTAATCATGAAATTCTTTACAGCATCTAGAGTGGGGAATCCTTTCCGGAAGGTTTTCAACTTACTTTGCCCAGATCCATCAGAATAATCATTGACTATGGAAACTATAGCCTTACAAAATATATTTCTTAAATTATAAAACTTGAAAATCAAAATCAGTTCTTGATCCATGGACTGCAGAATGAATGTTGTGTTAGCAGGCATGAAAACAACATTAATCTCTATACACATCTCCATCAGAGCTCTTGGGTGATCAGGTGCACTGTCAATGAGCAATCCTACTTTAAAAAATTTTTTTGAGCAACAGGTCTCAACAGTGGGCTTAAAATTTTCAGTAAACTATGCTGTAAACAGATGTGCTGTCATCCAGGCTTTGTTGTTCCATTTATACATCACAGGCAGAGTGGATTTAGCATAATTATCAGGAGCCCTGGAAGTTTTGGAATGGTAAATGAGCATTGTCTTCAACTTAGTCACCAGCTGCTTTAGCCCCTAACAAGAGAGACTGTCTGTCCTTTCAAGATTTGAAGCCAGATATTGACTGCTGCTCTTTAGCCGTAAAAGTTCTAGATGGCATCCCTTTCCAATAGAAGGCTATTTTTCCTACCCTGAAAACCTGTTGCTTAGTGTAGCCACCCTTGTCAATTATTTTAGCTGGATCTTCCGGACAACTGGCTAAAGCTCTTGCTATCATCTTGCACTTTCATGTTATGGAGGCAGCTTCTTTTTTAAATTCTATGAACCAATATTCTGTTCTTCTAGCTTCCAACTTTTTGTCTGAAACTTCCTCACCTCTCTTAGCCTTTATAGAACTGCAGAGAATTAGGTCCTTGTTCTGGGTTAGGCTTTGGCTTAAGGGAATGTTGTGGCTGGTGTGATCTTCTAGCCAGACCATTCAAACTTTCTCCATATCAGAAATAAGGCTGTTTTGCTTACTTATCATTTGTGTGTTCACTGGAGTAGCATTTTAATTTTCTTCAAGAACTCTTCCTTGGCATTCACAACTGGGCTGTTTGGCACAAAAAGCTTAGATTTCAACCCATCTTGGTTTCAGTACGCCCAATTAATTAAGCCTCAATTAACTAATCTTAATTATTTCTAGTTTCTGATTTGAAGCAAAGGACATGTGACTCTTCCTTTCACTTGAACACCTAGAGGCCAATGCAGGTTTATGAATTGGTCTAATTTCAATACTGTTGTTTCTCAGAGAATGTGGAGGTCTGAGGGGAGGACAAGAGATCACAGAACAGCTTATGGTTGGAGCGGTTGGTGGGGCACTCAGAACACACACAATTATTGATTAAGTTTGCCACCTTATATGGCTTTTGGCATCCCCAAACAATTATGATAGTAATATCAAAGATCCCCGATCACAGATCACCATAACAGATATAATAATAATAATATAGTTTATTGTGAGAATTACCAAAATGTGACACAGAGACACAATTTGACCACATGCTGTTAGAAAAAATGGTACTAAATGGTACAAATAGACTTGCTCAATGAAGGATTGCCACAGACCTTCAATTTGTAAAAAAATGTAACGTCTGTGAAGTACAATAAAGCAAAATGCAATAAAACAAGGTTTTCCTGTATTGCTCTGAACAGTTATCTTTTAGATCCATTAAAATGATGGTATAACTGGTGTGTGTGTATCTTGGGTATCAGAAATTTTAAGAAGTTCCCCTCAGTGACAACAGTGAGCAGCCAAATTTGAGAACCACCAGTTCAGAGGCATCCATGGAGAATAGGGAGGGAATCTCAGACATGCCCGGTGGATTTCCTGGGTTGACCTACAAGTTTGTGATTCATTATATTTGGGGCACATTTGGTGTTGGATACTTGTGAAGTATGCACGTGCCAATGTTCATCAGATGGCTGAACAGGAAAACCTGGAGTTCGGACAGGAAGTCCAGGTGCAGGTCGTAGATTTGGGATTCATCATCAAGTAAATGGAAGAGGATGCCATTCAATTACATGAGGTAGCTTAATGGGAAACCAAACACTGAACTTCAAAAAATACCCAGGGGAATGCCATGTGGGAGAGTAGATGGAGGGAATGGTTAGAAAGGAGGAGAACAATGAGAAAATAAAGATCACAGAGACAAAGGGGTGCTCAAGAAACCTACCACAGAGATGGGCAGATGCTGCTTGGATTTAGCAATGGTGAGCTTATTTGCAATCAATGTCTCAGTGAAATGAACGGAAGAAAACCAGATTTCCTTGGGTTAAGACATAAAGGAGTCAAGGAGGGTGGACCTCATTTTCTGCCACACTGAGTGTCCTAAGATAGTATCCCTGTAAATAAATGATTGAAAAAATGCAGCATCACGGTTGAAACAGAAAGAAAAAGGTAATGACTGTGTGTGAATGGTGAAAATAAAGGTGTCTTTTTGATATGAGGGAACTTGACAAGTTTCTAAACTGATGAGAAAGTGCCAGTAGAGAAGAGACGGTTAAAGACACAGGACATGAGGATATAAACATAAAAATCTGACTTGCGTAGGCTCACAAAATCCCTGGCTCCTTCTGTGTCTCTCACAAATCCCCATCATTCTTTTACTGTAAGTTAGGGTTGGGGGAAAATTAACTAGAAGAAAACCCATCTGGAGCTCTTTGGCAGTTTCCTGGGGAAGGTCAGACTCCCTGCCAGGTGTCCCCAGCATGGAGGGGTGTGGCAGGAAAGCAGGTGAGTCCTATGGAGGCAGGCACAGGTCTCTGAATGAAGGCAAAGGATGGAGGGTGCACATCTGGCATCTCATTGAGAGAGGTCACTCTGGGGCATGAGTAGAGTAGTTGTGGACACTGACCACAGGAAGAGGCCGTAGACCAGTCTCTCAACCCGTCTGGGCCCTTGGAGGCACAGGGGAAGCTCCCTGCAGTGGGTGGTGCAGGGGTTGCCATGTGGGGAGCAATAGCAGCTGAAATCCCTGTCACATGGCTATGAGAGTCCAGAGGTGAGAAAAAGAAGCTTCCAGAGCAGATAAGGAAAGGAGGCGTTTCTAGAGCCTAGTGGCAGGAAAGACAGAATGCACAGTTCTCCCCTGGAATGGGAAATAAGAAGGCCGGGTGAATGCGGAACAGCAGATGTGCTTGATGGCAACAGGGAAGGTCACCGAATGACAGTTTTAGTGTGAGCGCAGGCCGGGAGGGTGGAGAAAGGTTTAGATTCTGGACATGTATCAGAGGTCAAGCCAACGGCATTTGCTGATGAAATGAACGTGGGGTGGAAACTTTAAAAAGAAGCAAGGGTGTTTGCCTTGTTTTTTACCTGAACAACTGGAAATAGAGACTCCATTAAAAATTTGGGGAAGGAATGCAGGCGCAGCAGATTTGAGACAGAAGCAGGCGCTGTTCTGAGCATATTCAATGTCACAACGATTTATCTCCACGGAGGACTAAGACCTTTTGAAGAATACTGAAATATCTTCTATTCATTTTAATAACAGTCTAAACTTCTTGCCTTAGTTTTTTTTACATAGCTCAATGTTATACAGCTAACAGTAACTCTTAAAAGGTAGCTTTCATTTACTGAAGTAATTTAGGATTCTGTTTTTCTCCTCTAAAGTGATGGCAATAAAACTGGTTTTTCTCTGTGTTCAAAACTGTGAGAAATAGATCCTGGTGTCTGGGATCAAGCACCATGCAGATGGAGAAGGAAGCTTTGTCAGGGGAAATGCATATCTCAAGTTGAGGGATTTGTCGACTCAGCCTTGGCTCCTAATTTTACTCTGTAAGAAACCTGTCCCTGGTTGAATAAGCCTTGGCTTGGCATCTCTGTGATAAGGCTCAGCAAGGCAGAGAGGACTGGGAGCCTGGAGGGTTTATGTGAGCCCACCAGGGACCCCTGCTCCCACAAAGCTCCTTGGAGGGATTCCTCTCCAAGATGATGGCTCTGGTCATCTGTCTGTTCAGAGCTGGCTACAATTTTCCACTTTTTTTGTCAGATTCAGTCTCCGAAATGGACTCTAAAGAAGCAGGCTGGCTTAACTTTAAGAAGCCCTTGGCATTCTCTACCCTCCCACTACTGATTTTGTTCAAGGCACTGTCAGCCCCACAGAAGATCACAGATCTACACGCCCTAAGAAGCCATGAACAGCATTCAGAGATTCCACAAACTTGAATGAAAAAACTTGTACCTTTTTTTCATGTAAACCTAACAAAATATTAGAATTTATTTCTATAATAAATGCCAGCAAAAAAGAAAAAAAACTGAAATATTAGTACCTGTGTCTTTGTCACTGATAAAAATCACAGGTATTTTTATGTTATTAACATTGTTATTTAATACATTAATAAAAAATTACACATATTACAATATCACAACTTTTCAGATAATTAAATAAGAATATCTCATAGTAACATTTATTTTTCAGTCCTATGTATTTTATTTTACGTATCTAAAAATATTCTTCTGAAAAAGACTCCACAGGCATCTAAGCTGCTGGAAAACAGAAATAAATTTTATTATTATCATAACCCCAGTCCCAGGGCCATACACAACATGGCTGATGCTTAGCTAATATTTGTGGAATGAATAAACGAAGATACTTTCATTTCAATTTTCCAAGGCTCCAAATTAACCTAAAAGTTTAAAATTGCTGGAAACATGGAGTGCCTAGAGTAACTTTTAAAAGATGAACATTGTCACAGGACAGGGCGTTTAGCACCAAAGATTAGCTCCTCTTCCTTAATCCTAAGGGGGCGGCAGAAGGGCAGTGGTCCATCTTCTGTAACTGCTTCTTGCTGATTATGGGTGTAGTCCCTGACTAGCACTGGAGGAGTAAAATCTCCAGATATCTGATCTAAGGGGCTCAAAGGCAGGATGTTCTCATTTTCTGGGTTAGAAGACAGGATATGCTGGAAGACTGGTGCTGGCATTTTCCTCATATGGAACCCAGAAGATAGAAACTTTACTAGGAGTCTAAACAATAAAAGTATAATTTGAAGGAAGAGAAAAATTAATGCTCCTATGCCCACACACAGCATCATGTTATTAATCATGCATTTGTAAAACAGCAATCTTAAGTTTTCTAGGGTTTAGAAATGTAGGTCATAGCGTCCTGCTCTTGTGCCTGTGGGGACTCATAAGAAACAGGTTTAATCCTAGACAAATGTAGCCAAGCAGTAATTCCCTAAAGTGTGAGAGCAGTGAGGGGACTTAACTATACCCAGTAAGAGCCCTTTCATATCATTGTAACCAGTCCTCAGGGGATCTATTTCTTTTTTAAAGTTTTTAGTAAGACTGAATTTTTTTTATTTTTTTGCTTTGTGCATTGTTTTTATAAGTTTTGAAATGCATTTTGAACCTAGCCTAAATTTTAAAGGGCCATAGTCAGGTGTGTCTGATGTTCTGTTTTCTGTTTTATATTTTATGTCATGGCTTGAGTTAGGATATTTCTTTTTAATTTATTTGGGATTTTCTTTGGCCAAGAGACTTAGAGTCAAAAGACTTATGAGCCAATTAAGCGTTCTAGGTCAGGTGGGAACGTAAGTGACCAGGTACTCATTAACCCTCAAAATCCTTTGAAGCAATAGAAGAGTCAAAAATTAAAAGCCAAAAAAGCTACTCATCCAGAAAAACCAAGAGCATAGAATCAAGCTGTTTTGAGGGAAAATACCACTCCCATAGACCTCTAAGGCAAAGCACTTTATCATCAGGCCACAACAGTCAGGATCACAGGAGCTGATGAAAGAGCTGAAGAAGAGAGCCATCACCCCAGGCCTTTATAAGGAGAGAAACATCTGAAAGCAGCAAGACAGAGCAGTAGTTGAATCTAGCAGACACAAACACAAGAAGTTTTAAAAGAAGCTGATTGTAGCGTTAAAAGCAAAGTTTTCCATCATTTAGCAAATCAATACCTTAAGAAAACTTAGTTTCAATATGTAGGTCATTTTCTAGAAAGTATATTACAAACAATTTCTCTTCGATCATAAAGGCTTAATCCTATACAAAATTTCTTTCATAGATTCCCCTTCACAAACTCTGTCATGACTTAACAGACCATTTATAATAAGCTTAGACTTTCTTACTTTTTTCTATACCACCTCTTTTTTAAATAACCAGTAATTTTATTTTAGGACAAGAATTTACTATACAAGATCCTTTTTATACAAACTTATTCTTTTTTATATCCTTCTTTGCAAACCTATGTATATAAATTTAATTATAATTTTCTTTATATCTCTTTTTTCTACTCACTGGTTCCTTCATATTTTGGACCTCTCTTTTAAGAACTTTTGAATTAAACAAAAATTATGTTTCCCAACAAATAATACATTTTTTGGTACATTTTATACAAACCCAGGAAGCAAGAAATTCTGAACTGCCCACAGACATTGACATTCTATAGATGAGAACCACTTTACAATTTTAAGACTTTTTTTTTGAGATGGATTCTTGCTCTGTTGCCCAGGCAGGAGTGCAGCTTACTCTCGGCTCACTGCAACCTCTGCCTTCTGAGTTCAAGCGATTCTCCTGCCTTACCCTCCCTAGTAGCTGGAATTACAGACGCACACCACCATGCCTGGCTAATTTTTTTGTATTTTAAGTAGAGACAGGGTTTCGCCATTGTTAGCCAGACTGGTCTCGAACTCCTGACCTCAGGTAATCTACCTGTCTCAACCTCCTAACATGCTGGGATTACAGGCATGAGCCACCACGCTGGGCCCAATTTTAAGATTTCAAACCACACAGAAAACTCACTAAGCATCTGTTCTATTCGCATGTATTTAACTTCTCTATTTTTAACAGTTTTACCTAGACTATCTACAAGAACCAAGATATCATACAAAGCTAGTTGCCATTTAAAGCCATTTAAACCATTTTGAAGGCTACAAACATCAGTGATTTACCTGAGTAAATATCTTAAATGTCTTAAAGTTAAATTTTAGAAGAGACAACATTTTCTTTGAAGTAACAGGTTTAGATCAGTCTTATTCATTCAACACTTTTTTTATAAGCCAATTGGATAGCATGTTAGACATAACATACATCACAATACTTGTATATATACATAAACAAACATAACAAAGTGACCTATATAAAACAACTGGATTCAAGCTATTTACGAAATCCTGACCTGTCTATCTGACTAAACTTTGTTTACCCCAACAGGTATGGAAGAGGCAGGGAGAGGGATTCTGTAGCATCACATAAGGAAGAGAAAGGGCAAATCACATTGCTCAAAGGGAGACCTGGGCATCACTGAGCTGCCTGAGAGCTCCCCTAGCTGTGGAGACTCCAAAGAAAAATGTTCAGGTGGCTGCTGGTCTTCCACCGTGGGAAGCTGTCTGCTTCATCAAGGATCCAAGACCCCCAGTAAACTTAACTGAGCAAGGCACCTCGTTGGGGTTAGTGGGAGAAGGTTAGCTTTAGTACTGACAGGAAGCCTTTTCCTCTCCCACCAGGCACAGTTAGGACATTCTCATTGCCAATGGCCATTTTGTTTATAGTAGGCGCACTCACTCTGGCCCGGGACCAGCAAGTTGGTGGCTCTCATCTGTTCATCTCAGAGACCAATTTTACAACACTTTCTCAGGGTGGGTAATTCTGAGGTGGCAGAGGGCTTAAAGCAACCATTACTAATTACACTTTTTACCTATTTCTTTTGTGTTTTTCCACATCTTTTGCCTTTTCCCTATTGTTATAAACTTTAAAGGCCCCGTTGACTCACAGGGATTTGAGGTCCCATTGCTGCTTTTTGTAGCTTCTTCTTAATGTCAGGCACAGCAGATTGAGTAATTAAATGTGTAACCAGGAAAGCTTGCCCTTCTCGGGAGTCTAGGTCTGCATTAGTATATTCCCCGAGTGCCTCAACCAAACAGCACAGAAATGGAGCAGAATTTTTTTCTTTTCCCTGAGTTAAAACATCTCTAAACTTGTCATAAATGACTGGCTTAACCACACTGTTTTTCTTCTGCTATTTCCTGCGGTGCAGCAAGCGGACAATACTTGCAAGTGATGACAGTTTAAATTAAAGAACATGGACAGCTTAGTAAACTCCTCTATAAACCAAATCACAATAGAAAATGGCACACGTACTCTAAGTGTTCCCTCATTTCCATCACCTGCTTCCCACAATGGACACATGTTTGACTGCAGGGGCTGGTATGAGACCCCACTTCCAGTGGTACTGGTTGGAATTTCTCAGGCAGCAGGGCTAGCTGGCTAAGGGGGAGGGGTACCTGGTGATCTTGGAGTGAAATTCTGTGTTAGAGAACCGGCAGGACCTCAGAACTGAGGGTCTGAAGAGACTCCAAGAAGAGCATAGGCCTTCTAGGTGGAGAAGCTGGGAGGGAGCCCCTGCGTGCTGCTTCCTGGTGCCTCGAAGTAATATGAGCCAGTAAAGGGCCATAAAAGCCTGTACATAAGGGTCCGCTTCTGTTTTTTTTTAATAGGGTGTGTCTAATTGTAAAATATGACGAATATAACCATGTTTAGGCCGAATCTCTTGGTTTTTCAATTTATGTTGGATCCAAATGGTCACAACAGAAAAATTAAGTCACATTTAAATTTGCTCCAATAGACTAAAAGGCACCCCAGTGGCAAATCCCCTGGATGCTTGTCATTGTCTTCACGTCCAACAAGGATTTCTGCTGGGCACATGACTTTGTTTAAGTCTAGCGAGAGAGGAGGAAAGCGGGCCCTTGCTATTTTCCTGTCTTAGATTCTCACTTCTTGCAAAGAAAGTGTAAGTATAGGGACTGGGTGCAGTGGCTCACATCAGTAATCCTAGCAGTTTGGGAGGCCAAGAGGGGGCGGATCATGAAGTCAGGAGTTCGAGTCCAACCTGACCAACATAGTGAAAGCCCATCTCTACTAAAAATACAAAAACTAGCCAGGCTTGGTGGTGCACACCTGTCATCCCAGCTACTCACGAGGCTTAGGCAGGAGAATCGCTTGAACCCGGGAGGTGGAGATTGCAGTGAGCCGAGATGGTGCCACTGCACTACAACGTGTGCGACAGACCGAGACTCTGAGAAAGAAAGAAAGAAAGAAAGAGAGAGAGAGAGAAAGAAAGAAAGAGCAAGCATAGGTAAAGGCATGAGAAAGTGGGTTATAATCATTTGTCAGTGAATGAAATATGATGAAGTATTTTATTAAGTAAAGTGTAGAAAGAAAAGCATGATAAAGTGACAATAAAAAATGAAAATGCTGTCATGGAAAATAATAACTTTAGGGCAGAAAACAAGAAGAGGCAAGACCCAGATTCCCCTAGGGCGGACCTTCAGCTCACCATCCTAGAGGGAATGCCAATGCAAAAATCCTCAGAGCATCCAGGGGGTGGCCAAAAATAACAAACGCAGAAGCCCTGGATACCTGTGTATCAGCCGTGGAGGGTCTCCACACCAAATGTCAAGAAATCTGGAGCACCAAGGGGGCTGCCAACAGTGAAACCCGAAAGCCTGGCTGGGGCCACAGAACACCACAGAACAACATGACTCTGGCATCCCAGAGTCAGCACAACAGGGATCTTTCGCAGCTAAGTGTCTGCCTTAAACAACCGCCCAAATGCAGTTAGTAGGGAGCCAAAGGAAAAACTATAAACAGAACATAAATTTCAGGGAAGAAAATAAAATAAAATAGCAGACAGAAACATAAAATAGCATTAGAGGGGAAAGGACTGAGAGAAAGGATGAGAAGGACGTAGTTGCTTAGGACTTTGAATTGACCCTCTAGCCAAAGGCCTTATTTCCTGATTCACCCGATACTGGTGGGGAGGGCCGAGGGGACATTCTCCTGCCCACAGGAGCCAAAATGACACCAACCAGTCTCCAACTTAGGTCCGGGGTGAAGGTCTCCTCCCCAAGTTTCCCCAGCTTGGGTGGACTCAGCTGCTGTGGAGGGAAGGGGAGGTGTCAGTGCAGATCAGTGACTCAGCAGCTACAGTGGCAGGTCCCACATGAGGTGGGGGTGCTGTGGCTGCTCACGCATCCACTGGGCTCCACCACCTGCGAGGAATGATGATGGTTCTTAAAAGAGTCCTAGGCTAGTGTTACAACTCTGCAGCTTTGGTCACTATAGCACTGATCATCATCTTTCTGTGTCTCTGTCTTGCTGATCACCATCACACCATCCTACGATTCCACTGACTGCTAATTGCTGCCTCTCAGTATCTCACTGTCCCACCAGCTGTCAATCATCAAACACTGCCTTTCCATCTGTCTCCAGTTATTGCCTCTCACTGTCTGGCTGACTGCCAATTGCAGCTTCTTGCCACCTCACTGGTCACCTTCTTGCCATCTCTCACTGTTCCCCATCATCCTGCCTTTCTACGGATCACTGCTGTCTCTGCTATCTCACCAGCTCTCTGCTGACGGTCGCTGTTTCCCTGTCTCACTAATGATGGCCCCTGTTTCCCTGTCTCACTGCTGACGGCTGCTGTTTCCCTGTCTCACTGCTGACGGCCCCTGTTTCCCTGTCTCACTGCTGACGGCCGCTGTTTCCCTGTCTCACTGCTGACGGCCGCTGTTTCCCTGTCTCACTGCTGACGGCCCCTGTTTCCCTGTCTCACTGCTGACGGCCGCTGTTTCCCTGTCTCACTGCTGACGGCCCCTGTTTCCCTGTCTCACTGCTGACGGCCGCTGTTTCCCTGTGTCACTGCTGACGGCCCCTGTTTCCCTGTCTCACTGCTGACGGCCCCTGTTTCCCTGTCTCACTGCTGACGGCCGCTGTTTCCCTGTGTCACTGCTGACGGCCCCTGTTTCCCTGTCTCACTGCTGACGGCCGCTGTTTCCCTGTCTCACTGCTGACGGCCCCTGTTTCCCTGTCTCACTGCTGACGGCCGCTGTTTCCCTGTGTCACTGCTGACGGCCCCTGTTTCCCTGTCTCACTGCTGACGGCCCCTGTTTCCCTGTCTCACTGCTGACGGCCCCTGTTTCCCTGTCTCACTGCTGACGGCCCCTGTTTCCCTGTCTCACTGCTGACGGCCGCTGTTTCCCTGTCTCACTGCTGACGGCCCCTGTTTCCCTGTCTCACTGTTGACGGCCCCTGTTTCCCTGTCTCACTGCTGACGGCCGCTGTTTCCCTGTCTCACTGCTGACGGCCCCTGTTTCCCTGTCTCACTGCTGACGGCCCCTGTTTCCCTGTCTCACTGCTGACGGCCCCTGTTTCCCTGTCTCACTGCTGACGGCCCCTGTTTCCCTGTCTCACTGCTGACGGCCCCTGTTTCCCTGTCTCACTGTTGACGGCCCCTGTTTCCCTGTCTCACTGCTGACGGCCCCTGTTTCCCTGTCTCACTGCTGACGGCCCCTGTTTCCCTGTCTCACTGTTGACGGCCCCTGTTTCCCTGTCTCACTGCTGACGGCCGCTGTTTCCCTGTGTCACTGCTGACGGCCCCTGTTTCCCTGTGTCACTGCTGACGGCCCCTGTTTCCCTGTCTCACTGCTGACGGCCCCTGTTTCCCTGTCTCACTGCTGACGGCCCCTGTTTCCCTGTCTCACTGCTGACGGCCCCTGTTTCCCTGTCTCACTGCTGACGGCCGATGTTTCCCTGTCTCACTGCTGACGGCCCCTGTTTCCCTGTCTCACTGCTGACGGCCCCTGTTTCCCTGTCTCACTGCTGACGGCCCCTGTTTCCCTGTCTCACTGCTGACGGCCCCTGTTTCCCTGTCTCACTGCTGACGGCCCCTGTTTCCCTGTCTCACTGTTGACGGCCCCTGTTTCCCTGTCTCACTGCTGACGGCCGATGTTTGCCTGTCTCACTGCTGACGGCCCCTGTTTCCCTGTCTCACTGCTGACGGCCCCTGTTTCCCTGTCTCACTGCTGACGGCCCCTGTTTCCCTGTCTCACTGCTGACGGCCGATGTTTCCCTGTCTCACTGCTGACGGCCCCTGTTTCCCTGTCTCACTGCTGACGGCCGCTGTTTCCCTGTGTCACTGCTGACGGCCCCTGTTTCCCTGTCTCACTGCTGACGGCCCCTGTTTCCCTGTCTCACTGCTGACGGCCCCTGTTTCCCTGTGTCACTGCTGACGGCCCCTGTTTCCCTGTGTCACTGCTGACGGCCCCTGTTTCCCTGTGTCACTGCTGACGGCCCCTGTTTCCCTGTCTCACTGCTGACGGCCCCTGTTTCCCTGTCTCACTGCTGACGGCCCCTGTTTCCCTGTCTCACTGCTGACGGCCCCTGTTTCCCTGTCTCACTGCTGACGGCCGATGTTTCCCTGTCTCACTGCTGACGGCCCCTGTTTCCCTGTCTCACTGCTGACGGCCCCTGTTTCCCTGTCTCACTGCTGACGGCCCCTGTTTCCCTGTCTCACTGCTGACGGCCCCTGTTTCCCTGTCTCACTGCTGACGGCCCCTGTTTCCCTGTCTCACTGTTGACGGCCCCTGTTTCCCTGTCTCACTGCTGACGGCCGCTGTTTCCCTGTGTCACTGCTGACGGCCCCTGTTTCCCTGTGTCACTGCTGACGGCCCCTGTTTCCCTGTCTCACTGCTGACGGCCCCTGTTTCCCTGTCTCACTGCTGACGGCCCCTGTTTCCCTGTCTCACTGCTGACGGCCCCTGTTTCCCTGTCTCACTGCTGACGGCCGATGTTTCCCTGTCTCACTGCTGACGGCCCCTGTTTCCCTGTCTCACTGCTGACGGCCGCTGTTTCCCTGTGTCACTGCTGACGGCCCCTGTTTCCCTGTCTCACTGCTGACGGCCCCTGTTTCCCTGTCTCACTGCTGACGGCCGCTGTTTCCCTGTCTCACTGCTGACGGCCCCTGTTTCCCTGTCTCACTGCTGACGGCCGCTGTTTCCCTGTGTCACTGCTGACGGCCCCTGTTTCCCTGTCTCACTGCTGACGGCCCCTGTTTCCCTGTCTCACTGCTGACGGCCCCTGTTTCCCTGTCTCACTGCTGACGGCCCCTGTTTCCCTGTCTCACTGCTGACGGCCCCTGTTTCCCTGTCTCACTGCTGACGGCCGATGTTTCCCTGTCTCACTGCTGACGGCCCCTGTTTCCCTGTCTCACTGCTGACGGCCGCTGTTTCCCTGTGTCACTGCTGACGGCCCCTGTTTCCCTGTGTCACTGCTGACGGCCCCTGTTTCCCTGTCTCACTGCTGACGGCCCCTGTTTCCCTGTCTCACTGCTGACGGCCGCTGTTTCCCTGTCTCACTGCTGACGGCCCCTGTTTCCCTGTCTCACTGCTGACGGCCCCTGTTTCCCTGTCTCACTGCTGACGGCCGATGTTTCCCTGTCTCACTGCTGACGGCCCCTGTTTCCCTGTCTCACTGCTGACGGCCGCTGTTTCCCTGTGTCACTGCTGACGGCCCCTGTTTCCCTGTGTCACTGCTGACGGCCCCTGTTTCCCTGTCTCACTGCTGACGGCCCCTGTTTCCCTGTCTCACTGCTGACGGCCGCTGTTTCCCTGTCTCACTGCTGACGGCACCTGTTTCCCTGTCTCACTGCTGACGGCCCCTGTTTCCCTGTCTCACTGCTGACGGCCGATGTTTCCCTGTCTCACTGCTGACGGCCCCTGTTTCCCTGTCTCACTGCTGACGGCCGCTGTTTCCCTGTGTCACTGCTGACGGCCCCTGTTTCCCTGTGTCACTGCTGACGGCCCCTGTTTCCCTGTCTCACTGCTGACGGCCGCTGTTTCCCTGTGTCACTGCTGACGGCCCCTGTTTCCCTGTCTCACTGCTGACGGCCCCTGTTTCCCTGTCTCACTGCTGACGGCCCCTGTTTCCCTGTCTCACTGCTGACGGCCCCTGTTTCCCTGTCTCACTGCTGACGGCCCCTGTTTCCCTGTCTCACTGCTGACGGCCCCTGTTTCCCTGTCTCACTGCTGACGGCCCCTGTTTCCCTGTCTCACTGCTGACGGCTGCTGTTTCCCTGTCTCACTGCTGATTGCCACTGTCTCTCTGCTCCATTGGTCACTGCCTCTTGCTCGCCATCTTTGTGTCTTCATGGTCGCCAGATGTTACAGGACAGGTGAGCCGCATGATCGGTGCTGAGCCTGGGAGGATACTTCGCTTTGCCCAGCAAAGAATTCCAGGGTGAGCTGGTGGTGGTAGACAGCAATCTTTTGTTGAATGGTACTGTTCCTTGTGGAGCAGGGCTGACTTACAGGCAGTGTGCCCTGAGTCAGCAACATATGGGCTCTTGGCAACAATACTTGTACTCACATAAACCTACTTTCAACTACAGGCAAATTAGGGGGCAAGTCAATACAAACTGAGGGGCAGGTTATTTAGAACTTTCTAGGAAAGGGGCAGTAACTACGGGGTCATTGCCTTGGCATTTGTAAACTGTCATGGCGCTGGTGGGAGTGTCTTATGCCAATGAACAATAAGGTCAGCTGGAGATTACTTTCGTCACCATCTGCTGGTTCCTGCTGATTTTTATTTTATCCTCTCTGGACCAGATCCTGTTTTGGTCAGCAGGGCTGTGATCAAAAACAAGTCCTTCCAGTCTCCTACCCAGACCATAGTTTTCTAATTAATTATGACTTGTCAGCATTCTTGTTACATATTTAGCTATAATTTCAATTTAGGGGGAATTTGCCTTCACCACCCACTCCTCAGCTGAGAATCAATATCTAAAAATGACTGCGTAAATTAGTTTCACGATCTTCTCTGGTGGGGGCGGGATGGCATGTTAGTCCGTTCTCACACTGCTATAAAGACATACCTGAGACTAGGCAATTTATAAAGAAAAGAGGTTTAATGGACTCACAGTTTTACATGGCTGGGGAGGCTTCAGAAACTTACAATCATGGTGAAAGGCAAAGGAGAAGCAAGCACCTTTTTACAAGGCAGCAGAAGACGGAGTGAGGCGAGGAGAAGTGCCACACTTTCAAACCATCTGATCGCCTGAGAACAGAATGGGGAGAACAGAATGGGGGAGACCACCCCCGTGATCCAATCACCTCCCACCTGGACTCTCCCTCAAGAAGTGGGATTACAATTCAAGATGAGATTTGGGTGGAGACACAAAACCAGACAACATGCGATGGGGAAGGAAGGGAGGGAGGGAGGGAGGGAGGGAGGGAGGGGCATCTTTTATAACAAGAAAACTGTCATAATTTTTCAGAAATACACGTTCCATTGGTGAATATCAGGTCATCTCTCCTGTACCCTTGATTTTATTTGGTTCCCTAAATGCCCCTCGGTAAAAAGGAAATGTGCATTAATTGGTTGAAGCTCAAGGTGATTATTCATTATGAAAGTAATCCTACATATCAATTCCCTTTGAAAGATGTTTGGGAGAACTGCTATTATTTTTCTTTCGTCTTGGAAAAAAAGGCAAAACCAGGCCAGCCAGGGTTTATTCTGCTTCATTACAGCTTGAAAGCACATTTACTCTACAGACGTTTTTCAATATAGTAAATCTCTGTGGGAACAGTTTATGCTGTGAGATGCAGAGATATCTTAGTTGGGTAACTCACGCTCTTTGGTTTACCTGTGATGTGTAATTGAGGCCAGCTGCTGATATGGTATCAAGAGCAACGACATAAAGAGGTAATGACAAGTTTCAAGTTTTATGGCATTAAAAGAAGAGTTGGGGGCTACAGCTGTGGCTGTGTTTCAGATCCCCAAGTGCCCATGTGAGTTCTTGGCTCAATGCCACAAATATACCAAGACAAAACCCTTGCCTCATCAGCGACACAGACAGCAGAACAAGGGAAGTGTCAATGGGATCTGGCCGATCATTCCTATTAGAACATCTAGTGAATTATGGCTTTTGAGAAGCAGTAATAAGAGATTCCTATGTTGATTGTAATAAAAACAGATCCAGGCCTAGCCAGCTTCCCTCGTTTGGGTCCCCAAGTTTTTCCCAGTGGTGTCCCAGCCCTCAGTTCCACTCTCCCTGATTTAATTCTTCACCTTCCATCCAGAGCTGTTTTCCCGAAAGTCTAGTCACGTTGTTTTCCTGTCTGTATTCAGCCTGTGCTTACCCAATCTCATAAAATGAAGTGTGAGTATTTGCTGATTACGGAGACTATAAGGCTTGCACACCTCTTCAAGTTTTCCTCTTGCTGGGTCATTTTCATTTTCTCGTTGCTCTGATTTCTTTTTCCAGTTCACACTCTCCCTAAGCTTTCATTAGCCTTGTGACTTCTGCACATGTTGTTATCTTTACATGAAACACTTTCCCTCCATGCTGCACTCTCCTTGGCTCCAAAATTCAACATCTTTCCTTTGGACTGGGAGTGAAGAAGTCACACCTTCAACAGGAGACTAGGTTGTGCTCTTACATATCATAACTCCTTGTAGCACACCTTACATAACAGTCTTCATACTTCCGGGTTATCATATGCTTAATGTCTGCCTTGCTCACAATGCTGCAAGACCTCTGAAGGCAGGTGTCTTGTTCGCTGCACTAGAAGACCTCTGAAGGCAGGGACCACAGTTGTCTCATTTATTACTGTATTACATTACCTTGGACAGTTTCTAAAGCAGAGGCTCAATTAAGATGTATTGAATGCACAGGTCACTGAATGAGGTCCTCACAGGTCTCCCATCTGCCTCTGACAAGTAGGCCTTACCAGTGAACCCGTTTTCATAGTGAAACACCTTTCTCTCTCTCTTATTTCATTTCTTTCAAAACAGAAAGTAAAGACCTGACTTGTTGATCCTTGAGTATCAGCTTATTAAGTTAATGCCGAGTTCCTTGCACAGTCCATGTTTGGCTGGTTTAGAGCAATGGTTTGGGGATTGGAGAGCTTCTGCCTGAATGGCTTAACACACAGTATCCTAGACCTCACACCAGAGTTTCCGGTGCACAGATCTCTAGTGAAGCCTGAGTGTCTTCATTTTTAGTAAGTTCCCAGGTGCCGCTGACACTGCTGGTCTGGAGACCACAGGTTTTGAGCCCTGGTCCGAAAATTCTATTTCAAGTCACTTCGTTTCTACAATCTCACTGTCCTATCTTATCTCAGCATGAGACCCCCATCTACTTAACCTATGGTTCATGCACCTTTCATGAGGCAAACACTTGGCCAGATCCTGCTGTGGCCGATACTCAGTGCAACATGCTTGTGTTTTGACCTTGCATAGAGTTGATTAAGCAGGGCCTTTCTATGCGTAGTGAGGCCCAACAGTAAGCCAAAGATACACTGAACATGACCAAACACAAAAAAACCTGCCAGTGATTTTTTGCGCATTGATTTTCTATCCTGAGGCTTTGCCGAAGTTGCTTATCAGCTTAAGAAGCTGTGTGCTGAGGCGATGGCGTTTTCTGGATACAGGATCATGTCATCTGCAGACAAGGACAATTTGACTTCCTCTCTTCAGTTCGAATACCTGTTATTTCTTCCTCTTGCCTGGTTGCCCTAGCCAGAACTTCCAATACTATGTTGAGTAGGAGTGGTGAGAGACTATATCCTTGTCTTGTGCCAGTTTTCAAGGGGAATGCTTCCAGCTTTTGCCCATTCAGGATGATATTGGTTGTGGGTTTGTGATAGATGGCTCTTATTATTTTGAGGTATATCTCTTCAATACCTAGTTCATTGAGAGTTTTTAACATAAAGAAATGTTGAATTTTATCGAAGGCCTTTTTTGCATCTATTGCAATAATCACGTAGATTTTGCTTTTAGTTCTGTTTATGTGATGAATCACATTTATTGATTTGCATACGTTGAACCAAACTTGCATCTTGGGGATGAAGGCAACTTGATAGTAGTGGATAAGCTTTTTGATGCATTCCTGTATACCAACAATAGGCAAGCAGAGAGCCAAATCATGAATAAACTTCCATTCACAATTGCTACACAAATATTAAAATATCTAGGAATACAGCTAACAAAGGAAGTAAAGGAGCTCTTCAAGGAAATCTACAAAACACTACTCAAAGAAAGGACACAAACAAATGGAGAAACATTTGATGTTCACAGACAGGAAGAATTAATATCATGAAAATGGCCATACTGCCCAAATAATTTATAGATTTAATGTTATTCCCATTAAACTCCATTAATGTTCTTCACCGAATTAGAAAAAGATATTTTAAAATTCATATGGAATCAAAAAACAGACCAAATAGCCAAGACAATCCTAAGGAAAAGGAACAAATTTGTAAGCATCATGCTACCCAACTTCAAATTATACTAAAAGGCTACAGTCACCAAAACAGCATGACACTTGTACAAAAACAGACACACAGATCAATGGAACAGAATAGAGAACTCAAAAATAAGATCACATATCTACAACCACTGATCTTTAACAAGCCTGACAAAAACAACAATGGGGAAAGAATTTCTTACTTAATAAATGGTACTGGGAAAACTGGCTAGCCATATGCAGAAAATTGAAACTGGACCCCTTTCTTATACCTTATACAAAAGTTAACTCAAGATGGATTAAAGACTTAAATATAAAACCAAAACTATAAAAACCCTAGAAGAAAATCTAAGTGATACCATTCAGAACATAGGCACAGGCAAAGATTTCATGACAAAAATGCCAAAAGCAATTGCAACAAAAGCAAAAAATGACAAATGATTAATTAAACTAAAGGGCATCTGCACAGCAAAAGAAATCATCAGAGTGAATAGACAACGTACAGAATGGGAGAAAATGTTTGCAATTCATCCATCTGACATAGGTCTAATATCCAGAGGCTACAAGGAACTTAAATTTACAAGGAAAAAAAAACCATTAAAAAGTGGAAAGAGGACATGTACAGATGCTTCTCAAAAGATGGTATATGTGCAGTGAAGAAGTATATGACAAGAAGGTCAACATCACTGACCATTAGAGAAATGCAAATCAAAACCACAATGAGATACCCTCTCACACCAGTCAGAATGGCTGTTATTAAAAAGTCAAAAGCAACAGATGCTGGCAAGGTTGTGGAGAAAAAGGAAACACTTATACACTGTTGGTGGGAGTGTACATTAGTTCAACCATTGTGGAAGACAGTGCAGCGATTCCTCAAAGACCTGAGGCAGAAATAATGTTTGACCCAGGAATCCCATTACTGGGCATATACCCAAAGGAATATAAATCATTCTATTATAGAGACACATGCATGTGTATGTTCACTGCAGCACTATTCGCCAAGCAAACACATGGAATCAACCTAAATACCCTTCAATGATAGACTGGATAAAGAAAAATTGGTTCATATTCGCCATGGAATACTTTGCAGCCATAAAAAGAAGTGAGATCATGTCCTTTACAGGGACATGGCTGGAGTTGGGAGCCATTATCCTCAGCAAACTGACGCAGGAACAGAAAACGAAACACCTCATGTTTAGCTGAATGATGAGAACACATGGATACAATGGGGGAAACAACACACACTGGGGCCTGTTGTGGGGGGCGCGAGGCAGAGCATCAAGAAGAACAGCTAATGGATGCTGGGCTTAATACTTAGGTGATGGGATGATCTGTGCAGCAAACCGCCATGGGACACGTTTCCCTATGTAACAAGGCTGCACATCCTGCACATGTATCTCAGAACTTAAAATAAAAGTTGAAGAAAAAAAAGAAAAACTGTGCCATTATTGACTCTGTTTCACAGCATTAGGGAGAGTTGATGATGGTTTAGACTGCAATTGAGTCTTTTCTGGATCAATAGTTGTGAATGGCATTTTTATCCTGTATTTTGACAGTCATCGTTTTCTCTAAGGCCAGAGCACCCAGGAAACAAGGGTTTTTGTTATTGTTTGTTCGTTGTTTCAGAGCGCCCTCCACGTCTCTTTCAGTGTTTATTTTCTAAACTGACGTTATAGGCATGATTCAGTATGCTCAGATACAGAGTCAGTCACGTTATTTCGTTCAGGTTTTCACTTTCATTTAGATCACAGGTCCCTAAATTTTGACTACGGTTTAAGAAATAAACACAAAGCATGAAGTTTTTACCCAAGGTCAAATATTGTGTCTAGAAAAATTCTAGGACATTCTGCTCACATCCCACTATCTCATGCTCAATCTGCGAGATTCCTAAGGGACTTCAGTTCTTCTGTTGTTACAGAACTGAACTCGTGTCCACCTATCCAGTGCAGCAAACACTGACGCGGGGCTTAGGTGCTAGAGAAACTGAGACATTCATTGAGGGGAAGCTAATGCTTAAGAAATGGACTCCCTGATGGCCTACAGGTAAGAGTTTTTAAAGGTGGGGAGGTAGGCGTTTCAGGCAAGGTTACAAATCATACATAGAGGCTATACACGGATAAGTGGCATATCTCAGAGCGGGGTCCTCAGGTCAGAGGTGTATTCAAAGATTTTCTGATTTGCAATTGATTAAGGAAGGGAATCTTTGTCTAAAGACTTGGGGTTCAGCATGAAAGAGTGTGAAGTCCGGCCTGTTGGTGTGACCTCCTTCAGGCCCCTTAGGAAGATATTTAGAACAAAGAATGGCAGTCAGGGCTCAGCCCTCAGCTTCCCCTTGTCCAGGTGCCAGCCGATGCATTTGGTGGGGTCCGGGTTTCTAAAAAACAATTCAGGGATGTATGTTAAGATATAATCTTTAGTTTCTGTAAGGAATTCAACATCTCGTGACTACCTTCCTTGGCGAGAGTTTTTACCTACGATTACCTTCGTGCCCACTAAGTCACTCGATTACTTCTCAGGGCTGGCTAGGTGCCTGGAATATCTTTTAAAGAAACTTAAAATTGTTCTTTATTTCCATGCTTACGGGTTGCAGCAGGCATCTAAGACAGGTCTCAATTCTGTCTCACTGTAGTATATTGAATGGCTCTGAAGTGTTGAGAACCTGCACGCTGACTTACCGATTTGATGTTGATTAGAATTGGTTCACCATCCATCCATCCAGTCACTCAATAAAGCCCAACAACAAAACTCTTCGTGTGAGGGGCTGTGGGAATCAAAGACTTATAAACCAGGATGTCTTACCTTGAGGATCTTACCATTTGATGGGAAAAGATACACAGACAAGTGATTGCAGAAGCAGCACAAAGAGATAGAATGAGAAAGTCAAGTCTATCCAGAAGAGGAAGTGTGGTAAAAGAGCTTAGACTTTGAAGAAAGAAGATTTAAATATCAAATCCAGTCCTTGTTAGGCAGCAGGCACTTACCTACTGCCAACTTTTTTTTCATCTGTAAAAATAAATAGTATGTAGAGTTATATAAGAGTTTGCGATATTGTAAGATGCTGTTTAGTAAGGGTTGTACTCTCAGAAGAATGTTGTGGTTAATGTTAGGTGTGGTATTCAGATTAAAACTGAGTGTTTCCTTCACAGCCGTTTTCCTATCTCCCAGGACCAGACCACATCCCCTTCCAAGCCATTCTTGCACCGTCTGCCTCCCAGCCTAGCGCTTGTTCTC
This sequence comes from Aotus nancymaae, assembly GCF_030222135.1. Classification (NCBI taxonomy): domain Eukaryota; kingdom Metazoa; phylum Chordata; class Mammalia; order Primates; family Aotidae; genus Aotus; species Aotus nancymaae. Next base: position 1,763,235 of record NW_026988412.1, on the reverse strand, counting down.
ACTTTCCTGCCCTCTGCAGCCTTGCTACTGTAGCCTTGGCAGCCCTTTTGTGTGCGGAGGACCATGAGGAGAGGCACCAGGCAGCCGCGCAGGAGGCAAGGTCAGGACGCCTTGCCACTTGGACTCTCTGTGCTGCTTCTGGACTGAATTTAGAGACAGGATCAAAGTACGTAAGAGTGGATTAAGCCACCACATGAACACATACACACACAAGTGTGTGCACACACACCCTCACACACACACACATTCACATACACACACATACACTCACACTCACACACACATGCATTCTCACACACACATACTCTCTCACACACTCACACACACACACACACACACACACATGCCTGCATCCCATGAAGAATGGAATTGCGTGCAGCCCGGCAGCTCTCCCTGCTGGAAGCGAGTCTGGGCTTGCTCGATGCTGAGCACAGTCTCTTTCAGGCTAGCACAGATGTGTGGAGGCCTCCGTCAGGTCCACGCAGTTGAGCCGACACACCATCCAACCCCACCCTGAGCTATGTCTTTTGACTTCATCTAAAAAAGGCACAAAGCACAACTGGAAAAAATGTGATACCAGAGGCAGCACTAACTGGGCAGCAGCCACCTCACAGGCATCTTCTTCTTGTAGCAGGGATAGAAGTGATCCGGGTCCTCCTCTCCGAGTCTTCCTTCATGCAAAAGCGCACATGCCCGTTTCTGTCCCGAAAGACATGAGCATTCAGGAAACACACCATCTACGTCTAAGGGAAAACACATTTTGGTGAACTTGAGATACAGTAGGAGGTACACAAATGAGTAATAGCACCTGTGCACTTTCCATCTCCATAACTGTGCGCCTCCACAGAAATATCCAATTTCAGATTCCTCATCTCATTATGAAGTGACAAGAGTTTCATTTACAGTGCCAAAGAAATCTATTGCTGATTTCAGTCACAGCCGGTCATGGGGTGACGTGACTGCTGTACTCCAGCATGGTGCTTGACAGTTTATGCATGCAGCGTGATGCTAAATTAACCCACCAAGAAATACAAATGTGTACAGTTATGTGTAATATACTCATGTGGTGCCGGTCATACATTAGGGAGAGGAGTAGACCCTGATGACCTCACTGTTTTCAGCCAACAGTGGGTGAACAAGAGCTTAGTGCAAAGCACACAGCAAACAGAGGAAGGTACCTCCCCTTTCCAGGACAGTTGTACTCTAGGCGTGCATCCCCGAATCCATCCCTGCCATCTGTCGTGTCCACAGGGTCTGTAGCTCTATGACTGGGTTTGTCCCTCTTCTCCTTCCTCTGTAGTTATATGGGGCTTGGTTTTGACTTTCTTAAGATCATTTTAGATTCAGGGCTACATGTGCAGCTTTGTGGCATGGAAACATTGCATAATGCTGAGGTTTGGGCTTCTGTTGAACCCATCACTTAAATAGTGAATGCAGTACCTAATAGGCATTTTTCCAACCATTGTCTACCTCCCTTCCTGCCTCCTTTAGGAGTCCCCAGTACTGTTTCTATCTTCGTGTTCATGAGTACACAGCGTTCAGGCCCCACTTATATGTGAGAACATGTGGTATTTGATTTTCTGTTTCTGCGTTAATTCACTTAGGATAATGGCCTCCAGCTGCATCCATGTTACTGCAAAGAATATGATTTTGCTTTTTATGGCTTCATTGTGTCCCACGGTGTACACGCACCACATTTTCTTTCTCCAGTTCACCAATCCAGTCACCCAGGTTGATTCCACGCCTTTGCTATGTTGAATAGTGCTGTGGTTAACATACAAGTGCATGTATCGTTTCAGTGGAAAGATGGATATTCCTTTGGGTATATAGCCAGTAGTGGGATTATTGGGTTGGACGATGGTTCTAAATTCTTGGACAAATCTCTGAACTGCTTTCCACTGTGGCTGAACTGATCTACGTTCCCACTGGCAGCGTGTAAGTGTTCCCTTGTCTCCAAAAACTCACCAGCATCTATTTCTTGACTTTTTTTTTAAAGAGACTTGCACTCACCCTGTCACCCATGCTGGAGTGCAGTGGTGTGATCATGGCGTTTCTAGACTTTTTAATATTAGCCATTCTGACTCGTGTGAGACGGTATATCATTGTGGTTTTGATTTGCATTTATCTGATGACTGGTGATGTGGAGCCTTTTTCCATGTTTGTTGACCATGTGTGCGTCTTCATTTGAGAAATGTCTGTTGTTTTAACCAGCAGTTATTTTAAATGCATACTGATTTCATTAATCTATTTGAATAAAGTCACTAGAATGATTTCAAACTGAAGCTTTTTCAGAGCGTTCTAGAGACCCAAGCCCATGCCACTTTACACAGACATGCGCAGGTCCAGACATTTTATTCAGCTTTCATTACTAGCAAAGACGCAGAGCATTCTAACTGGACCTGAATTCTTAGAGAAGAATCAGGAGCATCAACAAATAGATGAGACTTCCCACTTGCATGGCAGAGTGTGGAATTCATCATCTCATGGTCCAAGCAATCTGCTCCTTAGGTTTTAGTGTTCTGGTTTATAGGTAAATAAAATGCTCTCAGAGGCTTTGAAAATAGTGGTGCTCATTAAAATGATGATGCACTGTTTTTCTTCCCCTGCCTCTGGAAATCGGGCTCATTATGTGATTCCTCCTTTTGAAAATATCAGCCTTTAGGTGTGCCCACCTGGGAGTGGCGCTAGTGAGCTATTCTCATGATGTGAACTCTGTTCTTGGTGCACGTCTCATTCCAACCGACCTGCAGGGGAAGAAACACGAGCTTGCCATTCACATATTCAAGGTGAACTGCAGGAGAAGTTGGAATTAATGCAAAGGAAAACCATCTAGATGGCTCAGAGTGCAAAGTCATGAAATTCACAAATTTTTCCCAAAAAGAGCTCGACCATTCAAAGTACTGGACTGCTCGCACACAAGTGCCTTCTGCAGGGAACTCCAGGGTCTTAAGAGAGTTCGCTTCCTTACTTCACAGTGTTTCTGAATCATTTTCATGTACAACAGTTGGAGTGTCAGGTGGGGTTGGGGGATGCCTAATAAGTGCTAAGAACTCATGGTTAAAGCCTGCATGGGAAAACATAGAATTCTATGGCTGTTCCCCTAGGTTGCCATTGACTTCCTGAGTCCCCAAAGGTAAATGACAGCTAACTATTGGGTGGGAATCATCACTGCACAGAGAGAAAAGTCGGGAGAGGTGTAGCAGAACAGGCAGAGACCTGCAGAAAGCAAACCTGGGCTTGTATCTTTTGGCTGAGATCTGAGAAGCCTTGGGGAAGCCGTCCAATCATCAATGATCTCCAGTACGTCAGCTATATAATCACTTATAGAATCTTCCAGGGAACCACTGAGTGCCATGAGCTCCCATATATATCTCATTTAATCTTCACTAAACCTTGGGACACAAATATTAGTATCTCAGTGTTGACAGTCTTTGAAAGACATTAAATCTATTCAGTGAGTTCATCAGTTAATATTATGTAGATCCATTATATATGCGTGTATGTGTTTCAACACGTCACCTGCCTAGTGGCTAATGCTAGGACTGAAAGAGCAGATGGAGACTTTAGTAATAAGATAAGAAATCAGAAGCGTGGAAAATATTATAATTCTGAGAACAGCATTATATTTACTTTGGAAAATGGGATTCATAATTCATCAATACAGGATTTACAAAATAAAGCATTAATAAAGTGTAAACTAAACATCATTAATAGTTGATTATTCACAAAAAGAGTTGGAGTTGGTATGACAAATGTGTGCTTCTAGTGTAAACATATGGAAGTCAACACAATTAATAAATCTGAGCCCTGTGCATAGAACAGAAGCGATCAAAGCCTTCCTGGTGTTTCAGCTGAAACATTAAGCTCCACTGTGAAGTTTGAAAATAGTTTCTATGCCTGTTTTCTTGAAAATGATTGCTCTTTTCCTTCAAGGCAATGAGAATACAAATGCAAACCCACAGTCAAGGATTAATGTCACTGTCTATTTCAGGTCATGCACTTATCTGTGCCTGCAGATACGTCCATGGCGTATGTCCACATATGTCGATTTCTGGGTGACTGTCATATGTATGCAAAGAAGCTTTTATTAAAAATGAGAGATTACAGAGATTATACATTCCTCCTGCTTTCCACCCAATCCCCCTATCCTTGAGTCTGCTCCATAAACCTATACCTCCACCAAAGGGTACCACAGCACAACGAAAGAAACATAAGCTCAAAACCATTAGCTTCTTGCTAGGAGCTCAGGCAAATGGACCTGCAACAGAGGATGCCCACACTGCGAAAGCTAAAACCCATGGTCGGCTTATGTGTGAGATTTACTTCCTTTTGCTTTCCCAGTCCCTGTAGACAATCATGACTCTGGTATCAGGGCTTACAGTAGCTTTGGATATGCGATTCCAGAGATTTATTGGACATATATACATTGTACTTACAAATCCAGGAAAGGTTAGTGTAACTGAAAAACTGAGTGAGGATCGCATTTGAAAAGACAGACCACATCTTCATCAGACTCTGATGGTTCCTTAGAAGAGCAGTTGGAGTCAGTGAGGCCACAACCTGCCCTGGCACTGGATGTCAGCATGGGCTAGGCTGGAGTAGCCGGGGCAAGACCTGGGCACTAAGCATCATTTGCCAGCTGAACGAGACCCATCACGAGAGGTGGAGACAGCCAGTTGGCTCAGGTGTCACCAGGACAAAGACACTCTGCTCCACAATACCTTTAATGTGCTGATTCAGCCCAGCAGAATCACAGGCCTGATGACCCTGCATCTCCGCCATTGCTCTTCATCATCTTCTTCTGTGACTCCCCCATGCGCGCTCCCAGATTTATGAGACATCAATATTTTTCTGTTACCCAGATAATCATCTCTATCCTTTCACCTAACCTCTTTTCAGAGTAACCACTATGGTTAAGGTTGCAAATTGTTAAAGAAAAGGAAAAAGGTGGCCCTTTTTAGGCACCATCATGACACTTTTAATAGAATGCTTCCCCGATCTTTCCAGGGCTGCGTCGTTTGCTACAACTTCCCAGATTGTCATTTTGAAAACTGCCTTTTTATTGAATCTCTTCCACTCACATAAACTATGACTCATTTCACCAATCACAAACAACACCCCTGAAAATTGGCAAAAGTCTAAATAAATCTCAGGAAAAGAAATCACACAACATGAGCAATGAGTAGAATATGGTAATTATGCATTTCCTTGTTCTCATTTTAAAATCATTTTATTGAGTCTTTTAAAAATAGATTACAAAATCTATCACAATCTGCAAGGGAGGGTCTTGGTTCTGTTCATCAAAATGAAATGTTCATGCTTTCAGGAGGATGGTACAAAGTCATAGGGCCAAAGACTGAACCCCTGGTCTTGATAAGTGCAGGAGACTACCCGCTTGAGGATGCCTGCCATGATCCTCTCCACAGTGAGTCAGCTCCTGTGGCTAACACTAGTGTTATCCATAATCTTTCACATTTGAACATGCAGAAAACCCATGAACATATCAGTTTCTAGACTTTGGTATGGCTCCATTCCACCTCATCCTGGAAATACTTACCTAATATTTCCCAGGCTGTATTTCTCAAACGTAGTCACTGTGATGTTCGTCTAGTACTTTTATTAGATTCACATTCAAGAAGGAGTTGAAGATTGCCATGACTGTGTATTTGTTAACAATCTCCATGGGGACACTTTCCTAAAATACCAGTTTGCCTCATTGTTCTGTGAAGACCTAGTCCATCTGTCCACGATGAAATCTCTGCTTACATCCCTAACTACATGTTGTCCATTCTCGGCACTGTGTCAAGCAGCTGGGAACTCGAAGGGTTCTGTGTAGCTGTGGCATGGGAGCCTTTGGTTTTGTTTTCTCTTGTATCACAGAATAACGTCTAGTATGGAGCTCTCATGGGGTCAGCATCCTTAGTAAAGCACACCTAGGCACCAGCAATAATACTGGCCGACAAAAATGCAACTCTCGGAGAGGAGCACTGCAGCCCTCTACAATGTTGGCGTTACTCACCGTCATCACATCGTTCTCAACTCAGTAGCTAAAACACCCATGTAGATCATGTGAAGTTGCCATTTCACAAAACCAGTTGATAGTGCCACGAACACTAACTTAGAATCCCCCATGACTGCAATTAATTAAATAAAACACACTGCCCCAACTCAATCATGTCCTGTTCATCACCTCTTTCCAATACTGAGGCCAACATCTGACCACCTGTTTGCAGGTGCTGCTGTGCCTGTCCTGGAATCTCATGGAATTTCATGGAGAAGAATTTCACAGAAGAATTGTCATCATGGTAGAACGGTGGCCCCAGCATCCTCCTCCATGCCTGGGCACGCTGGACATGTGGGGGATGCACATCTGCTGATCGCATATACCACCTGCCCTTGGGCTTCCCATGGGTCCATGTGAAACCTCTTCAGAGAGCCTTTCCTCACAAACTCCAATGGAGCAGAAGTCTTTATATTCACAGAACTTTGTATAAAACCAGCAAGAGAGGCTGCTGTGATTTCTGTCATGTAGACAAGGCAACTATCACAACAAAAAGCAATCAGGCCCTTAATCTGAGCCTCTCCCAGCCAAACAGTGCCTTTTCCTTGAATGCAGCATTGGTTTACCTAATCATATGGACTCTGTGCTTCAAGTCTTCTCCACTCTGTCTCCTGCTGCCCAGTGTTTCTAGAAGTCTTGGTCTATGCCACGGCTGTTTGGTCTCTTTGCTCTTTTCCAACAGGTACTAGTTGCCATGGAAATATGGAGGGCATTCATTTTGGATAAGATTCATCGAAACTCTTTATGAAATGAAATTACCATTAGTCATTTCTCTTGGCTTTCTGCAGCAGGGGCTGACATACATCCCACAGCTAAGTAAATGGCTCTGGATAATTAACCTAAGAGTCTCTGTGCTGATGTGGCATAAACATAAGGAGCTAAACCTCTGGTTTTAGACAGGCTTATCCAGTTCCTGCAAACCCTTTTCACCTTGTGGAAAAAAAGACCCTAGGCAGAGTCAACTGGAAGCATGGAGGACCTTGGTTCCTGTAGGTGATCTGCAAACTTGAGGGGGAAATTGCAATCAATCGGGGAAATTTCAGTGGGGTGGAATGCAGTCCCTCTGCAATTGCTTCTGACCCCAGACTGACAAAGTTCACCTAGCACATGATAGGGCCAGGGTGAATCAGGGAAAATGTCTGGGAACCCATTATGTCCCAGCAAAAGCTACTCCCCCTCATCCTGCAAAAGCTACTAACCTGTGAGCAGTGTGAGGAAATACTGTCTCTTTGGAAATGCCCATATACATTTGTGTGTGTGTGTGTGTGTGCGTGTGTGTGTGTGTGTGTGTGAGACATGGTAAAAGCCCCATAAAACTGCATACCTCAACCATACCTCGGCTTTCTGTTGAAACTGCTCTCTGTAACCCTAAATATGACAGGCAAGCAGTCCAAACCCACGCCATCTTGGCCCCTGCAACTTGCAATAAGTAACTAAAGTCTGTAATTTCCACCCATACCCAGACAATGTGTAAACTAATGCTTATCTTCTACAAGAAAGTTTATCTTTAGAAGATAAACTAATGCTTATCTTCTAAAAGAAAACCCATTTAATTTTCTTTTCCAAGAACTGCAGGTGAGTTCAGGTCTAGAAACAAGTCTGTATCAAGTCAATTTTATATTTCTAAGGTGTGCTGCAGGAGGGCTTGCTGGGATGGGGTGTTTTACTTAGCTCCCAGCACCCCTGCATAAAGGCAGGGTCCCAAGAGCCTTAAGAAGCCGGACCAGAGACCTGCTGTGGCCCATGCCCACCCAAGCCAGGGCAGCACTGTGAGGGGTGAGAATGAGGGCCAAGAGAGGTGCCTGGTGCTCACTCTACGGCCAACTTTGCAGCATGAATCACGAAGTCGCCTCATGTCTGTTGGCTTCAGTGCAGCGTTGTCAAAATGAGAGCTCTGGGCTAAATGAGTACCAAGGCTGTTTCAGATCTGAAACGCTAATCTGAGGCCTATGCGGACACCCTTGACTGGCCAAATCAGTTCAAATTGTGCTACGCAGGTGTGCTCATCTCACCGGGGCTGATGCTGGTAGACAGCAAGAGCTGTCTGGGGAGTCCAGCAGAGTTTCCTAACTTGCCACAGGCAGGTGCCACCTTGCAGCATTCATCTGTCAGTCTCATTTGGGGGAAAGAATGGTAGTGCATGGGACAATCAAGCCGTAATTAATTGCTGAGCCCCATAATGCTGACTTCAAATCCCATGGCCTGACTAGATAAATTACTATGACAAATGGATGTGACCACATTTTTTTTTCAGAGTCAGATGCTCTCACTAAGAAGAGGCAGCAGATGGCTCAGCACAGTTCAGCTTTCTCCGTAGCCCCTCTGCCCTGGTGAATGGGAGTGATGGTGACTGACATTTCCCACTGCCATGAAAAGTTGTTATAATTATGGTAGTTGCCTCTTAATAAAACAGGCACATATTGAACTTAAGACATTAAATCTATTATTGTTATATAATTATCTTCTCTCTTTTTTCAACACTTTTTTGTTGAAATATAATTCAAACCCCATACATCACCCTTTTAAAGTGCACAGAATTCAACATTTTTCATTATACTTACAGAGTTGTGCAACTGCCACCAGATTCAAGCTTAGAACATGTTCATTGCTGCAAAAAGAACGCCCTACACATTAGCAATCACTCCTAAATATTCCCAGTTCTCCCACAACCTAGACACTGTCAATCTTCTTTCTATTTGCATAGATTTGCCTATGTTGCACATTTCATTTATATGGAACCATGTGACTGGCTACTGGCTTCTTTCATTTAGCATAATGTTTCCAAGTTACTCAAGTTGTAGCATGTGTCAGTACTTCATTTCCTTTCATTGTTGAATAATATTTGGTGGGATACATATACCACATTTCATGTATCGTTGAACACTAACGTACAAGATTTTGTGCTGGCAAATAATTTTGTTTCTCTTGGGCATATACCTAAAAGTAGGTCATAGGATGAATCATAGGAGACTTCTATATTTAACATCTTTTTTTTTTTTTTTTTTTGAGACAAGAGTCTCGATCATATTGCCCAGGCTGGAATGCAATGGCCCAATCTTGACTCACTGCAACCTCTGCCTCCCAGGTTCAAGCGATTCTCCTGCCTCAGCCTCCTGAGTAGCTGGGATTACAAGCACGTGCCATCATGCCCAGCTAATTTTTGTATTTTCAGTAGAGACAAGGTTTCACCATGTTGGTCAGGTTGGTCTTGAACTCTTGACCTTGAGTGATCAGCCACTCTCAGCCTCCCAAAATGCTGGGTTTACAGGCATAAGCCACCACGCCCAGCCCTATATTTAACTTTCTAAAGAATGGCTGGATTGTTTGCAAAGCAGCTGCACCATTTTGCATTCCCACGAGCAGCCTGTGAGGGCTCCAGGGTATCCACATCCTCACCAACACTTGTCTGTTCATCTTGGTAAAGCCACCATGGTAGTTGGTTGTAGCATCTCATGTGGTTTTGATTCACATTTCCTGGACGGAGATTGCCGTCCATCTTTCCCTGTCCTTTTTGGCCATCTGTATATTCTTTGCAGACTGTTCAAATCTTTGCCCATTTTTAACTTTCTTATTTGTCTTTTTATTATTGAGTTGGAAGAGTTCTTTACATATTCTGGATACAAGTTTCTTATTATATATATTATTTAAATTGTTTTTTAAAAAATTTTGTCTATAGTCTTTTTAACTGCTTGGGGTATCCTTTGAAGCATAAACATTTTTTTATTTTGATAATATTTTATTTATTGTTTTTCTTTTGATGCTTGTGATTTCTGTGTCATATTCAAGAAGACCTCGCCTATCGCAAGATAGCAAAGATTTACACCTGTATTTTCTTTAAGAGTGTTAGAATTTTAACTCTGAAATTTGAGTCTGTAATTCCTTTTGAGTTAATTTTTGTAATAACTGCTTTAAATTATTTGTTTTCTAAATATCATATATGTGCCTTCTCAAAGGCAGTTTTAATTCTCTGTTTTGTTTTTTCCATGTATAGGTCAGACTTCTTTTTTCATGTCTTGCACTCTTTTTAGAAAAATTATGAATTAAAAATGATATATTGTAACAGCCATGCATACTGACTTCTCCCCTACTCTCCAGTGTGTGTAGTTGTGTATTGACATGTTTGAAAACATGGTTGAGCTATTTCAGTGAAGTCTTTCTACCATACGTAGCCTCTAATGTCAGTCTTCAAAGAGCACAGCCACGGGCCTGCGTAAAGCCACCAAGAAATGTTGGTGGTTTTCTTTCAAGGTTTTTAGCATCTTTTTCTTGTCTTTATGCTAAGTTAATTGCTTCTCTGGGTATCCACCCTGTTGCAAGTCTTCAGTAATTGCCAGCTGATCACTCCATTGTTTTCAACAGTGACCGGGCACACAAATTGCTCTCCAGTCTCCTTTGCTCAAATTTGGGCCCTTTGCAAAATTAGTTTTTGAGGCTGGTCTCTGATGTTTGTTCCTAACCTTAGAGAATGCTTCTAAGTTGTCTCTTTCCCTGGTTCGCTTTGAGAAACTTCTAGTTTGTCTATGCTTTACTATGTTTCTGTCCTCAGTCTGTTAGTCTTCTTAATAGCTTACCATGAAATCTCTAGTGTTTTCCACAGTCCCCTTAGACTTGAACTTCCCCTGCCCTCCCTTCCAGATAAAGCCAGTTACCTTTAGAACATTCTTATGGCTCATCTCCTCCCACACCACCCACCAATAAAAGCCTATGAGCCACTTTTCCACAACTGAGAACAGAGACAGTGGGCCCTTTCTCTCAGAGAGATACCTCTGCTTTATGAACAGGGTACTAAGTGGGGGTCAGAAGCCTCCGGTCTTCCAGTGGGGGTTAGACAGAGGAAGAGGCCCCAGCTTCTTAGCCCTTCTTGCCTAGGATAGAGATTCTGTAAACACATCTGGAGTGATGAGAAATGCTGGTGTCCTGGTTGTCCTAGGAAAATACCATAGCCCTAGACTCGGAGCCAGTGGGAAAGGGACTCCTGTATTCCTACCTGCACCCATCTCAAATAGAACTGCCATCAACACTGAGACAGAAGGAAGAGGGTGTAGTTAACGGCTTACATGCAGGGTCTCTCGCTATTCTGACTGTGATTTAATAGAATTTTCTTGAATAAACGTTTCTTTCTTTGCCGTATGCACTAAGGACGGTTTCCAGACACTTTAAATGTTTCTGTACACATAATTTTCATCTTTTATGATTGTTTTACTTAAGAAAGGGTCCACGGACCTCCTCATACCCCCGTCTTGAGGTCATATCTCTCATTTATTTTTAAAGAAGATAATTATAGTTTTAGGCAGTTGAATCTTAAATTTATTTAGAGCTGAACTGATTTGGAGCTAATTCATAATTAAGGCCTCAGTCGCTTTTTCTCCAGTAATGATAATATTGAGCAGTACAGTGAATACACCCGAGTACAACGTCTAGGTCTACTCGTAACTAGCTCTGCAAACTTCCACAAGCTGTTTTTTCCTTAATAGCAATTCCATATATTGAATTGGAATATCACTAGGATTTCTGGGAATCTATGAAAAGGGATTCCATTATGTTTCAGTGACTTTGTGATTTAAAGAAGTTCCTTCTCATACGTTGTGTCATTCATTCGTGATATACACCAAGGCCCCGTGGCCTGGAGACGTGTCTACTTATTTTCTGATGTTTGGCCTATGGGGTAGCACGTGCTTTACTGCTGAGCTGCCTAGTGCTTGCTCACTTCACAAAACCTTGATCAGCCTGTGATAGACGTGTTGCAAGTCTGATTCCAACTGACCCATTCCAAATGAGGCACCCTCTGGTCCTGGTGTCTGATGTCAGCACACCTGCACATCCTGATGCCCCCAAAGTACCAGCCAGACAATCTGCCTGACCTGCATGTGCTCGGGAGAGCTGGGCTTCCGCTGCTCAACAGAGAGGGCATCGAGCTGGGAAGAGGAAGCTACTAATTCTGCCGTTTAAGTTCATGGTTTTCTTGCAATCGTTTCATGGCTCTGGGCCTCCATTTCTCAACTGTAAAGTGGCAACATTTGTCAATATAAATGTCAACTGTGTTTAACAGATGGATTTTGGTTATTTTTTTCACTGAAATAATGCGGGTTCCTGATGGTGTGGTGGCTAAGGCACTTGTTTAGGCTAGAAATGCCCAGTTGCCAATTTGAAGTTTATCACTCTTCTGAAATACAAACTCCTTGGTAGCTCCTGTTCTCACTGGGACATTGAGTGTGAGTACGTGCATGTCAGAAATCGGTTCTGGTTGGTTTTGTTCTTTTCTATTTGTTTTTGTACCAAACCTGGAAGGCATTGAGAATCAATTCTAGGTAGATGGTAAGGAACAGAAAAGTGTGTTGTGAGTGTAGAGCCTCAAAACAACAATAATGACTGTGTTCCTCATCCCAAAATCCCTTAAGACTTAAGGCTTTGAAGTTCTTCAGAGACTGAAACAGAAGCCCAAGGCTTTTCAAGAAAGGTCAGAGGCCACGGAGGCCACAGCTCCAGGCCTGTTTGCATGCAAGAGAGTCCCGTCTGTTTGATTCAGAGGTACTCTACCATCAGAGAGTAAGAAAACTTCCAGATAATGATAGAAACTCCAAAATACATTTTTAAATGAATGAATATATATCCTTAACAATCAGGGTTTCATTTTTTTTTTTTTTTGCATGTAGAGTGAATCATTTAAAAAAGTTTCTGACAGTGTGTGTAACCTCAGCCCAGCTCCCAGGAGTGGTACCTCCATCCTTTTCCCATGCTGGGAGTGCAGTGAACTGAGCTGGATGGAGAGATCGTTAACAGGAAACTGGTAGCAATTCAGGAGGTGATGAAGGGGCCCTTGGGCAAGGGGAGAATAGTTGACGAAGAAACACCATGTCCAAACGAAAACACAAGAGAAGCCAGCCCAGTGTCAACAGGCTGGAGAAGAGGGGTACCCCCATGAGGGGTGCCCCCAGTCTGTGGGATAAAGGAGGATGGCAAGGAGGATGAGGAGTGGCTTTGCATGGGAATAAAACTTGACAACTAAAGAGGGTGTTCTGGGAATGACATCTGAACACAAGGAAAGGTGTTGCTGCATCCACAGCGACCCTACTCCTCCCCAGCAGGAGGGGAAGTGGGGAGTTGATGGTACCTCTGCCCATCACGGCATAAAATTACTCATGAAACCTGCTTTAGTAAAGGCAGCTATTTTAAATACATATATTGAAACATAATAGTTAGACATGTTTACGAGGTCCATGTGATATTTTGATACAAGCATACAACGTGTAATGATCAAATCTGGGTAACTGAAAAATCCATCACCTCAAGCTTGTATCATTTACTAAATTTTCCAGGTGCTGTACTCAGCACTTTATGTGAAACACACCTTCTAATGTTCTTTAGAGCCACAGGAAGGTGGCATTCTTATCCCCATCTTAAAGACAAAAAATACCGAGGTTTCAAAGATATGTAACTTGCCCAAGTGCTCAGAAGCAGTAGAATCAGAACCTGGGTCTTTTTAAACAGAGCTTATGCTCTTATTCACATGCCTTCCTGCCTCCTCCAGATAATCTAGGCAAAAGTTACCTGCTGGCCAGCAGCTCATCACTGCAGCAGTGGGTACTTTGTGTGGCATGGGGGCTTCACCCTCAGAGCAGGCAGTCACCTGCTATGCAGCTGTGTGCCTTTGAAAGGAATTTAACTTCCAGGAGAATTGTCCACTTCTTCTGTCAAAGAAGGATGACACTAAGACATCCAGCCTCAGGGTGTCACTGTGGGGATTCGCAGAGACAGTTACATGAAGGAAAGTGTGCTCTCTGCACAAAGCAAAAGCTCCATAAATGTCGACATTATTTGCAGTATTATTGACAGTGTTACTAATATTATGTTTGCAAATCATCATTAGGGCCAGACCTGGGCTGAGGTGAAGGCTGATTTTATGTCTGTGTGCTGAGATGGATAAGCTTTACTGCTGTTTGGAGGGAGGAGTTGGTTTTCCCAGAGGATGCGATTCCTTTCTCTAGGTCCTCGTGAAGAGGCGTGGGTGGCCAGCTGTGAGTGGAACCTGCCCTGTGTTCTGCAAATGCTCTGTGCTTTGGAGGGGTGTCTTCCTGTCCTCACCAAGGGAGCAGTGGATTCTGCCTCCTTCTTCGGATCTGTAAGGGGATTGTGTATTCTAGCGAGTTTCGTGTCATCTAAATTCCTTTGACCTTTAATAAGGTCGCACCATCCTCTATGACCTTCTTCCTGAGTGTCTAGTTGCTCAACTTGTTATGACAAGAACTGAATTTCTTCTAGAAATTTGGTATAGAGTGAACACTACAACTATGGAAAAGAAGTAAAAGGAGGAGGAGGAGGAGGAGGAGGAGGAGGGCAAGATGGATTCTGAGTGCGGCTGAGAGAGATGCCGGGTACCAGCTGCGTAGGCAGAGTGCTTTGAATTACCTTTTTCATTCCATGCTAAAATTCAATTTCCGTGATTTTACAATAAAGGAGCTTGGCTGCATGAACAACCGGCTTTACATATCAATATAGGCTCACAAATTTAGGGTCTAAAATTGAGGTGAACAGAGAGACAGAGAGAAACAGTTGATCCTGCCGGCACCCTGCGGCTCAGCATTCTCAGAAACGATGTCGCCATGGAAGTGAGCCTAGGAACCCAGTGAGGCAACGTCTGGGCTGGATTTCTGGAGCCAGTGCTGACTTAGGATGAATGTGCCGGCCAGATGCATTGCCAGGATGGGGGTCCGTACCTGAGACTCAGGCCACCACTCAGGGCAAAAGGCAGATCACGTCGGGAGCCCACCCTTGACCAGAGCCCATCTTACGCTGCATGGAGCTGGAGAATGTTGCCCTTCTCAGCCATAAGACCAACAACACCTGCATGAACATCACGTTCTAATCCATCCAGGACCTGGCTGGTTCCAGGTAAGACGTGCAAAGCTGAGATCAGTTTTTATTAACGTTTTAAAAAGGATTTTATCCTACATTTTCAATGAGCATTGTGCATTGTTAATGATCCTGGTCTTTGTTTGAGAAAAGGCAAAGTCTAATATAATTTCTATTTAGAAAACTTGACTCTTCAACCCCTACTTCCGGTAGCCTCTCATCACTGGTGAATGAAGTCCAACATCACACCATGTCTGGAGTACGAGTACGCTTTGTGAGCCCGACTCTGGCTACTTGGCCAACTCCACTCATTCCCTTCCTCCCCTCTCTGCTAATGTGTTCTGGCCTTCCAGAACTGTGGAGTCTGCCTTCCAGCTTTGCATCAAATACAAATATTTCATCTCACCGCAGGGGGTTTGCAGTGGTTATCCCCGCCGCCTTGCAGGGACTCCTTGGAGAGCCTCAGCTGTGCATACTTCACTTAGGTATCTGCTCAGATGTTCTTCTGCAGATGGGCCCCTCTGATCACTCCACCAAAATCCCAACACGTAGTCCTCGTCTCAGTTCTCCCTAGCTCTGGTTCTTATTATCTGTTGGTATTGCCTGCCTGTCTCCTTGTTTGGCCCTTGTTTGGACCCATAAGGTGCAGATACCAAATACATTCACTGCGCTCTCCGTTAGCTCCCAGTACCATCAAGGCCCTCGGTTTCAGGCTTCCTTCTGCTCCCAACCTGGTCTTGGCACTGAATGCCCAGCATAGAGAGGCTGGCGTTGTTAGCTCCTCTGATTTCTTAGCTCCATTTCCTGTGCTAGCAGATATTCATGGCCCTCAGGGTTGAAGGAAGGGGAGAAAGGAAAACCCCTATGAGACTTGTAGAGTGGCTGGCTTCCTCCCACATGGACAGGACAGCATTGTGGGTCCCTCTGAGGCCTTTCACTCGGGGACCTGTGGCCAAATTTCCAATCATTTCAGCTGTGCCTTGTATAAGCTACTTATCTTTCCCTCCCTCCTTCCCTCCCTCCCTCCCTTCCTCACTTCCTTCCTTCCTTTTTTTCCTGTATTGTATCTTTTCATCATCTTCTGCATTCCATCCCGTGATTTCCTCAATCTTCTAAATAACTGCTTTTGCGATTGTTGTTGTTTTAATTTTCATATATTAAGTTTCACTCTTTGTGCTGTAAAGATTAATGGATATGACAAATACGTATACCATATGTCTGCCATGATACCATCATACAGAAGAGTTTCAGCACCCTAAAATTCCCCTGTGCTTCGCCTGTTTAACCCTCTCTCCCTCCCTCTGAATCCCTGGCAACCACTGATCTTTCCACTGTCTCTGTAATTTTGCCTTTCCAAAAAGTCATATACTTAGAATCATATGGTATGTATTCTCTTCAAACTGACTTCCTTCACTTAGCAATATGTGATTAAGGTTCACATATGTCTTTTCATGGCTTGATAGCTAAAAAATAAATTATTTGGTAATTTATTCTTATTACTAAATAGTCTTCCATTGTATGAATATATCACTTTGTTTATTCATTCGTTTACCTTTGAAAGAACATCTTGTTTACTTCTCAGTTTTGGTGACTATGAAGAAAGTGGCTAAAACATTCACATTCGGATTTTTGTGTGGACATGATTTTCAAATAAGCTGGGTCAATACCTAGAAGTTTAATTGCTAAATCATATGGTAAAACAATGTAGCTTTGTAAGAAAATGACAAGCTTTCTGCATTCCCACCAGCAGTGAATGAGAGTTCGTGTTGCTCCACATTCTCATCACCAATTGGTTTTATCCGTTTTTTGGATCTTAGCATTCCGGTAATAATAGATACAGGAGTATCTCACTGTTGTTTTCATTGTAATTCCGCCGTGATAAATAATTCTGGGTATCCTTTCTCGTGTTTGTTTGCCATCTGTGTATCATGTTTGATAAGGTACCCCTTCAGGTCTTTTGCCCATTTTAAAAAGTAGGGATCTTATTGATGAACTTTATAAGTTCTCTGCTTATTTGGATACAAATCCTTTATCAGATATGTGTTTTGCAAATATTTTCTCCCAGTCTGCGGTTTGTATTTTTATTCTCTTAATTATATCTTTCACAGCACAGAGAATTTTAAATTTTAATCAAGTCCAATTTATCAATTTTTTTCATGCATTATGTTTTGGTTTTATATCTGAAGATTCATCACCCAATATATCACATAGATTTTCTGCTATTGTTTCTTCTGGAAGTTTTATATCTTTGCATTTTACATTTAGGTCTATAATTGATTTTGAGTTAATGTTTGTGAAAAGTGTAAGGTCTGTGTCTAGGCTTTCTTTTTTTATTTTTTAATATGGATGTTCAAATTTTCCAGCACTATTTTTTAAAAGATACTCTTCTTTCTTCATTTAATTGTCTTTGCTTCTTAGCTAAAGATCAGTTGAAAGTACTTGTGTGGGTCTGCTTCTGAGCTGTCTACTCTGTTCCATCAATCTACATGTCTATACTCGCAGCAACACCATGCTGTCTTGAGTACTGTAGCTCCATAGTGAGTCTTGGAGTTGTGTAATGTGACTGCCCTAATTTTGTCATTCTTCTTCAGCATGGCCATTCTGGGCCTTTTCACTTTCCATGTACACTTTAGAATCAATTTTTTCGTATCTACACAATAGCTTTCTGAGATTTTGATATGGGTGATGTTGAATCTATGGATCAAGTTGGAAAGAATTGGTATCTTGACAATTTCGAGTCTTCCAACCTATTAACGTCGAATATCTCTCCACATATTTAGATTTTCTTTAATTTCTGTCACTGGAATTTTGCAGCTTTTCCCATGTAGATTCTGTAACTGGGCCACCTTTGACTCCTTTCCCATTCCCCGGGCTTCTGCAGGTCATCTCTCTTTCCTGCAGGTCATCTCTCTTTCCTGTAGTCATCTCTCTTTCCTCTTTCCCATTCCCCGGGCTTCTGCGGGTCATCTCTCTTTCCTGTAGTTATCTCTCTTCCTCTTTCCCTGCAGTTCTACACCACCTCTCTTACTTCTCAGGAGATAGTTCCCTTCCCCTGCCATGGTGGAACTCCAGTCGTCTCCCAAAGAGCCACCTTTCTTGACTCAAAAGTAGAGCCAGCTCCATAACCCCTCACTTTAGATTCCTCCTGTGACTGTTAGATTCCATCTCTGTGCCCTGCACACTCCAGAGGATCCCTGCTAGATTCCTGGGAGGTCTGGTTGATAACAGAGATGGTAAACTAACTCACCTTCTCCTTCCCTTCCTAAGGTGGAGGTGAGGATGCAACACATAACTCTTTCCAAGGTCATCTTCTGCTGCTTCTTCGTAGCCTACATATGGGTGCTGGTCTTAAACTGGCAAAACAAGTTTCACAATCACTTAAGAGGTCCACAATACACATTGCTTTAGGGTGCAGCATCTGTAGAGTCTCTCATACTAAAGAGCAAGGATGTGGAGGCCTCAGATGAGACTAAAACAGAGTTTCAGCATCTTGTCACCCTTGTGTAGTGCCTCTGACACCAAAGGATGGGTGATCTGTCACTAAAGAATGGATACTTGTGGAAAATAAAGAATGTAAATTACTGTCATAATATGTCACAGAGGAGAGGCAAGTCACGTTGAAAAATTAGGGAGGAGTAGCATAGGAAGCAAACTGTAATCACAGTCTTTTTGACGAGACAAACGGTAATAAATAATGAAATAATAATGACACACTCTGACAGCTTCCAAAAGGGATGTCCGTGTAGAACTGTGGATTTCAGTCAGCATAATGCTTGAGAATGCCTGGTGGGGGAAATGGGTCATGGAAAGATTGCTCGAGAAAGTGACACCTGAACTATGTCTTAAAGAATAAGTAAAATTGGCCGGGCACGGTGGCTCACGCCTGTAATCCCAGCACTTTGGGAGGCCGAGGCGGGTGGATCACGAGGTCAAGAGATCGAGCCCATCCTGGCCAACATGGTGAAACCCCGTCTCTACCAAAAATACAAAAATTAGCTGGGCGCGGTGGTGCACGCCTGTAGTCCCAGCTACTCAGGAGGCTGAGGCAGGAGAATTGCTTGAACCCAGGAGGTGGAGGTTGCAGTGAGCCGAGATTGCGCCATTGCACTCCAGCCTGGCGACAGAGCGAGACTCCTTCTCAAAAAAAAAAGAAAAGAAAAAGAATAAGTAGAATATCGACAGAAGAAGGAGTACGGGTCTTGGAAGCAGGAAAGAGGCAAAGGAAATAGCAATAGGAAAAGGAAATAAAAGAGAGAGAAAAAAATAGTGGTTCTGTCAGAGGCATTTGAACCAGAGAAACTCCGTCCTGAATAGGGAATAGGTAAAATAAGGCTGAAACCTACTGGGCTGCATTTCCAGGAGGTTAAGGCATTCCGTGTCACAGGATAAGACAGGAAGTTGGCACAAGATACGTATCAAAAAGACCTTGTTGATAAAACTAATAAAGAAGCAGGCTAAAATCCACCAAAACCAAGATGGCGAAAAAGGCGACCTTTGGTCATTCTCACTACTCATTATACGTTAATCATAATGCATTAGCACTCTAAGAAACAATCCCACCAGTTACAGTTAACAGATGCTACAGCAATGTAAGGAAGTTACCCCGTATGGTCTAAAAGGGAAGGAATCCTCAGTTCCTGGAATTGCTCACCCCTTTCCCAGAAAGCTCATGAATAATCCACCCCTTGTTTGTCATATAATCAAGAAATAACCATAAAAATGGGCAGTCAGCAGCCCTTGGGGCCGCTCTGCCTACAGAGTTGCCATTCTTTATTCCGTTACTTTCTTTTTTTTTTTTGAGATGGAAATTTCGCTGTTGTTACCCAGGCTAGAGTGCAATGGCGCGATCTAGGCTCACCGCAACCTCCGCCTCCAGGGTTCAAGCAATTCTCCTGCCTCAGCCTCCTGAGTAGCTGGGATTACAGGCACGCGCCACCATGCCCAGCTAATTTTTTGTATTTTTAGTGGAGAAGGGGTTTCACCATGTTGACCAGGATGGTCTTGATCTCTTGACCTTGTGATCCACCCGCCTCGGCCTCCCATCTGTTACTTTCTTAATAAACTTGCTTTCACTTTCCTCTCTGGATTCACCTTGAATTCTTTCTTGTGCAGGATCCAAGAAACCTCTCTTGGGGTCTAGATCAAGACTCCTTTATGGTGGCAGTTTTCTCCCTGGGTTTGGAGAAGAACAAGAAATGTCAGTAATTGGAATGGAGAATTTATGTATCAAAGTGATAGAAGAAGAAAATTAATGTAACAGTGTAAAATTAATCCATGGCCAAATGATTGAAAGTCTTGTATATCCATGTTAGAGAGTATGGGCTTTAGTCTGCAGGTAATGGGGAGTCATTAACGATGGGGAACAGAGCAGTGAGGGATGGACCCAGAAAAAGGAAGACTTATACATCAGTCAAATGATACACCTGGAGCAGCCACTCTGTTCCAAGCAGTGGAATGGAAGCCAGAGATACATCCAAGGTGAGACAGGCAGTGTTTCTGCCTTGTGGAACTCTCAGGGTCAAGTTAGGATCTTTTGCTGTCAAGGGAGTTAGTGATCATGAGAGTCTAGCAAAATTATGGAGAAAAAGGGACATAGCCCGGGAATGGTTGGGGAATAGGGTGAGTGACAGGATATGGAACAAATCACAGACCAAAGATGACTGAAGTTTCTAGCATGAGCCAGACGGATGTCAAGATACAAGCTGCAGGATAAATGATGGAAAGAATTAAAAAGGAAAAAGGAGCAGGTGGTGGATCTGTGGTAACTAGATAAGAAGTCAACTGCAGCGTGGTGAGTCAGCCGGGGAAGAACTCATGATATATTAAACTATAGAGGGAAGGAACAAATATTATTTATATCTACAGCATATCCAAGGAGCAACAAAAATAAATTTAAAGAAACTTAGAGCGAAAGGCAATGAGTGATTGTCACAAAACTCAGACTTGCATAAATGTTCCCCAGAAGCTACAGCTCACCTGCCAAGGATCTGCTGTCCTGATGAAATTTCCTCCACTCGTCCTCACCAGCCCATCCTCCAACCAGTCAAAACATGACCTGTGGTTTTTTTTGTTTAGTCTGCAAATTCGAGGAAGGAAACGAATGACTTCAAAAACCCATTTTCCACGTAAGCTAAGTATAAGGTACAAGAGGCGAATATGAGTTAAGGACTTAGCCCTGAAGCTGCGATATCTGCCCCTGCTGGGCCATTGGTCTGCAGTGCCTTGAGAGTGAACAATGGCTGAACACACCACCCCTCAAGCCAGAAAGATCCTAAGTCTGCACAGTGGAATTCCTCATTTCTAAAGTTCTTGAAACTTCTCTTCTGATTTGGGCTTCTGCATCCTTGTCCCACCTCATCTCAACTATCCATTGAATAAGGTGGATGGTTGGATCCACTGAGAAACAGAGGTCAGGCGTCTGGCTAAGGCTGGGTAAGGAGGACCAGGGAAAGCCCAGAGGAAGCCACAGGAGTGTGGGGCCAGCTCCTCTCCCCCTTTCCTCAGTTGCCCCTGGGGTAGGGCGTTCCACAGAACAAGGAACGAGGAGATCAAGTTTCTACATTAACACAAAATCAGAATGAATGTGAATACAAGATGGAGTAGACAGGGTCCAGATTCCAAAGCCAGTATACCTCGGCATCTAGGCAGATGGCATGGCCATTTCATTCATTCATCAACCCTTTATGCTATAACTATGCATTACAAGCACAATAAAAGTCTCAAGAGATGCGAAAATTTATTAATTTATTAAACAGTTACTGAGCTTCCACGCTAGGCCAGATGTTGTGCCAATTTGGGGGATAACATCATAGGGAATGACTCAAAACAGCAAACACCACCAAGACAAGACTACTGCCCTCATGAGTCTGCAGGAAACGAAGGAAGCAAAACACACACACGCATACGTGTAAAAATGCATAGCTGTAGTTTAAATGCCACAAAGCAGAGGTGCATGACCATTTATTCTAAGAGCAATGGGAGCCCCTGCAGACTTTAAGCAGTTTAGGCCTATCTATGTCCAACGCATGGGGGCACAGGAAGGTACAGCATGTGGGGACATTGCAGGAATGCCTCTGTGGCTGGAAGTCAGAGAGTGCTGGGGGTAGAGAGAGATGTAACCGTGGAAGACTTCTAAGCTAGGCTAATGCATTTTTGCTTTATACCCAGGGAATTAAGAGACATTGATTTTAAAAAAGGAATGAATATTACCATATTGGTGTAACATAAAATTCATCCTGGTGGCTGAATGAAGGAGGGATTATGATCCCATAAGAAAAGCAGGAGCCCAGTTGGGAGAAAATGCGATAGCTGAAGCTGTGAACAAGGATCCTCCTAAAGCCACATCAGTGAGAACAGAGAAGCAGGTATGCCAGAAAGACAGTGAAGGAAAAGAGGAAGGGACGGGAGGGGAGGGGGAAGGGAGGGGAAAGGGAAAGGGGGAGAGGAGACAAGAGGGGAGGCAAAGGGGAAGGGGAGGGGGAAGGGGGAGGGGAGGGGAAGGGGGGAAGGAAAGGGGGAGAGGAGACAAGAGGGGAGGTAAGGGGAAAGGGGAGGGGGAAGGGGGAGGGGAGGAGAGGGAAAGAGCAAGTCATGGAGGGAAGGTGGGACAGTGACATTAGACAGGAGCTGGTGATGGGTGAGGACTTCCCTGCTTCTGGCATGGGTGTCTTATGGGATGGTGAGCTTCTTTTTTAGCGAGAGAGAGAGAATGAAGGGAAGCTGGGGGCTTCTCAGGCCTGCATATTCTTGGATCTGTATTCTAAGGTCTAAGAGAAAAAGTATGTATAGTCAAAATTACCCTGCATCCCATAAAACTCCATTAACTCACCAAAAAACTCAAAAGCCAAGGTAAACTTCTGAACCTCTCTGCAATTTGGCGGAAAGCTCCCTTTTCTGGGTCATGTATGAGTCCATGGGGATTTTAAACATGGGAAGGACAAAGGGATAAATCTTTCTTTCTTTTTTTGATAGTACCACATTGATTACAGGTAAATTAAACACGATGTCATTTTCTTGTGTGGGTTCTGCAGGGTGTTCATGGCTGATGGGTGGAGGAAACGATGGCTGTTGGTTGGTAATCATGGAAGCTACATTGTGCGGTGACAGGGATGAGGACGGAAACCAAGGGTGGCAAACTGCTGCTTTGAGCTTCTGGGGACATTTGTCAGTTTTTTTTTTTTTTTTTTTTTTTTGAGACGGAGTTTCGCTCTTGTTACCCAGGCTGGAGTGCAATGGCGCGATCTAGGCTCACTGCAACCTCCGCCTCCTGGGTTCAGGCAATTCTCCTGCTTCAGCATCCTGAGTAGCTGGGATTACAGGCATGCACCACCATGCCCAGCTAATTTTTTGTATTTTTAGTAGAGAGGGGGTTTCACCATGTTGACCAGGATGGTCTCGATCTCTTGACCTCGTGATCCACCCTCCTCGGCCTCCCAAAGTGCTGGGATTACAGGCTTGAGCCACCGAGTCAGGCTGGACCTGCTGGGAGTGACCTCTTTTCTGGCACACTGACATCTTTGGGATGAACTCAGCTTAGAAAACTCCTTTCCTCTTCTCTGGTGATTAATCAAGGGTTTTCCTTTCCAGGCACTGTGTGGCTTCAGTCTCCTCCTTCCAAGTGCATAGGAATCCCCAATTCCCTCTGAAGCTTAATGCATCTTAATCAGTAAAAAGAACAATCATTAGGAATCATACCCATAAAACTGAAGCCACTTAATCAGCACCCTGATACAGTATGCACACTTAATTATGATGGTTGGTAAGACTGGATTCACTGTCATGCATGTTAAGGACTCCCCTCGCTGATGTCTGTGATGGCTCTAGTGTAAATCAGAGCTCCAGCCAGCCAGCTTCCACGGAAGGCTCCAGGTGTCCAGGACGGTCGCCTTCCTCAAGAGGACGCTCAGGCATTTCTCAGAGACACTCAGGCAGCCCTGCAGAGGAAGAACACGGATGTCATCAGACTTTCAGAGGAGAGATTCGCACCCCACGCCATACTAGCTGTCAGAATGGAATATAGATTTCTTATCTAGAGACCTGCTTCCCTCCTCTACAGGACGACTTCCCAAGGATGACTTTTTCTGCACTTTGTGGAGTTTTCCACTAGGATTGATCTACAGCCATCAAAAACCAGAAATGTGAACTCTAAACAAAGATATCAAACCTCGATGGCAAACTTTACTCATAGTGAAGGGCAAGACGGGCCCAAGGCTTCAGATTAAAAAGAGAAGAGTTCCAGAATTCCAGTCAGGAGGCTTTGTTTGGCTTCTGTCAAGACTCATACTTTGAATTTTGATTAGTAGAAAATGGCAAAGTCTTGCTTAAGTCTTGTCTTCATTAAATGGCCCCTGAGTACAACAGCACTTCTCATAGAGTTTTCTCCTGGCTTCCTATATCGAATCTGCGAGGCTTCAAGGCAGGGAAGAGTATGTCACAGGTACACAAAGTTATGAACAAATGCATTTGTTGGTTTGACGTTTTATGTTCAATCCCCCGGGTGACTTTGAGGCAGACGTTGGAGGTCTGGACTGTGGTAATGCACCAGGCTGTGACTCCAGAAAGGAATTTTCTGAACCCCAAAAGTGAACAGCGTGGGACAGCAGGCTGCCCTGCCCTGATGGAGGAGCACTGAGGAGGCTAGCTTCCGAGTCAGTGCCCACCGCAAAACCTGGGAGCTGCCCTTCTCGTCCTGCCCGTCTCAGACGAATGTGGGACATGGAGTTGCCTAATTAAGCTCTGGTGGCAGACAGGCACACCTGGCCTCTCCACTGCCATTTTCTTCTCTTCCCCCTTGAGGTGGCTTGATAAGCCCCACTTCTTTCTCCTCCCTATCCCTCCCCAAAATCTGCAGTTTCCAAATTCACTGTGGGCTGTGCTCCTAGGGAAGCCACAAGACACATGTTATGGTGTCTTCGGAAGAAATTCCTTTTCTGGTTCTGTTTCTAGAAGGTTTCTTTGCCAATATTGCAGGGACCTTTAGGGTTTGCTCTTCAGATACTAGACTTGATGTACATCCAGGTTGTGTCTGTCCAATCATAAATGGCAAACTAACTCAGGCACACACCTCAAAAACTGGACTAAATGGGTATTTGGACCCAAACCTGGGAGCCACAAACAAGACATTTCTGCTGAACTTGTGAAATGTAGCCTCGGGTGTGTAACTTTTAGGTTTTTCAGTTTCTAACTTGAAAATTAGACACAGTCCCTAAGTGAGTGCTACTTCTAGCATCTAAGACTGATGGTGCTAAAATCACCTTGATCTGGGTTGAGATGTTATAGGTACTTGCTGTTATTAAGAGAAATTTGATTTCTTCCCTTAATCCAGCACCAAGTCCCCTGGCACAGTCTCCTCGGGCATTTGCTTCAGTGAAACACAGGGGATCCATTAGAGCAAGAACCTCCCGCATGCCACAGGAGCCATAAGAACCAGAGGGGACACAGCTCTGATGAACGCTGGAGAGAGTTCACCCAAGGGCATACCATGTCCTGCTCTGAAGGCGGGTGGGGCACGGATTACCAGGGGATTTCTTAGGCAGGAATCAGCCAGATTAATAACACAAATGTACAGACCTGCAAGCCCAGAGAGCAGTCTGTTGACAAGTAAAGATGCAAATGCGCTGAAACATTGCTTCTGACCTGCGATCCTCAGGTTGTGAGTGGACAGCTGTAAAATGCAGTAATCCTGACATCACGATATTGAGTAGGGAGACCACTAAATGCAGCAAAGAACACCCACTAAACATTCAGAAGATGTAGCCTCAAATCCTGTCTCTCCCACTACCGACTCTTGTCCTGGGCAAATCTGTCATTTTTTGTCACCCCCAGTTCCTTTATCAATGCCATGAAGAAAGTCCCTGTCTGGGGCTTCGCATCCTCAATTTACATGACCCTCAGGGAGGCTTGCCTTGTTCCAGGCACAGTTCTGAGAACTTTACAAGTGTTCACTTGGTTAGACTTTATAACGGCCTAGCAAAGTAGGTCCTATTATCCCCAATGCGCAGAGGAGAAAATGGGGGTACAGAGAGGTTAAGTAACTTTCTGTATAATACTTACAAGAGGGATAATATGATAATAACCACAAGAATGCTTGGCAAACTTTGAACGATTTCAAGGTATCAAAAACCATAAAATCATGATAGCTAACATGCATTGAACACAAGCACTTATTTTAGGTGAAACCAGTAGTTTTTATGCTTTGGTTTAAGTGCAAGACACACAGTAAAGAACACTTTTACAGCCAAGTATGATGGCTCACATCTGTAATCCCAGCACTTTGGGTGGTGGTAGTGGGAATATCACTTAAGATCAGGAGTTCAAGACCACTCTAGCAGCATAGTAAGACCTCATCTCTACAAAAAATAAATGAAAGAAGACTTTTGCTTTGTAATTTAATATGCATACTAAAATAAAAATCCTACTAGCTTTTATCACAGCATAAATGATACCAGCTTGGGCCGGGCGCGGTGACTCGCGCCTGTAATCCCAGCACTTTGGGAGGCTGAGGTGGGTGGATCATGAGGTCAAGAAATCGAGACCATCCTGGCCAATATGGTGAAACCCCGTCTCTACTAAAAATACAAAATTTAGCTGGGCTTGGGGCACGTGCCTGTAGTCCCAGCTATTCGGGAGGCTGAGGCAGGAGAACAGCTTGAACCCGAGAGGTAGAGCTTGCTGTGAGCCGAGATTGCGCCACTGCACACCAGCCTGGGTGACAGAGCGAGACTCTATCTAAAAAAAAAAGTAATGATATCAGCTTGGTTGTTGTTGTATAAAAAGTTAATCCAAAATGCAGACTTAAAATAGTTATTAGCATATTATACTAATGAATCCTTCAGGTGAGGATTCAGGCAGCTTGTAGCTAAGCAGTCATTGTGCTCCTTGTGAAACCAACTGAGGCCATTCAATGGTAATCAGCTAGTGGACTGGTTAATCTGGAAGATTTCTGGATGGCTTCACTCACATGTCCAGTGCTTGGGCTGGGCTGGCTCAATGCCTGGGACCAACTGGATCAGCAACATGTGGCGTCTGCATGTGGCCTGGGCTTCCTCACAGCATGGCTGTCTCAGATTAGTCTCACTTGTAACACGGCTGTTCAGGGATCCAAGCCGAGGCTCTTGTTGACAAGGAGATGCTGCATTGCTTTTGTAACCCAGCCTCAGAAATCACACCATCACTTCTGGCATATTCCATTGCTCAGAGTAATCACAGGTCTGCCTAGAACAAGAAGGTATCATTCTAGAATAGCACATGGGCCATAAGAGATTATTGCGGCTATTTTCAAAAATAGAACACACTACAAATATTTAGCCTCATTATATTCAAAACACAGATGCTCCTTGACTCACGATGGAGTAAATCCCAATAAATTCATCATAAATTGAACACATCAAAAGCCAAAAATGGATTTAATATACCTAACCAACCAGACATCAGAGCTTAGCCTAGCCTACTTTAAAAGTGCTGAGAACACTTACATTAGCCTACATTTGGGCAAAATTATCTAATACGAAGTTTACTTCTCATGTAGTTTATTGAACAATGTACATTATGTCCTAATTGTAATGGTTTCACACCATCATAAAATGAAAAAATTGCATGTCAAACCATCCTAAGTTGCAGACCATATATGTATTCTGATATTTTCTATTTTATTCTGTCACTTTTTGAAAATGTTCACCATAACGCACTTAATTAATTTCATAACCCACTCATGTGTTATGTCCAGTATAAAAGTGAGAAATAAAAAGTGCTAAGCTCTTCATTTATTTTTTATTTTAAAATATTTAAAGCACAAAGTGTATATTCAAGGTGTGAAATGTGATTTGATGTACACATATATTGTGTAACGGTTATCACAATCACCACCCATGTTGTATATTAAATCCTCAGAACCTGTTCCTCTTGTAGCTGAAAATTTGTTTCCTTTGATAAACATCTTCTTATTTCCCCCACCTTCCAGCCCAGGCAGCAAATACTTAGATACTTCAAATTATAAAGCAAACCCAGTGTGACTTAAAGAGGCCACATAACATTACAGAGCCAATACTGATCTTAGCTCAGGCTAATTCCAAGGCAGATGTTCTCTGCAACCATTCATTCAAACTCCCACGTGCAACGTGTGATGCTAACTTCCACCAACGACCCAGGTGTCACCATGTGGCCCCACCATGGACAGCAGGAGGGGGGCGATGAAGTTGCCTGTGAGGTTATTCATGCTGTGTGAGTGTGTGTGAGTGAGTGAGGGCACGTGTCTCAGCTCCAGGATGTGCAGATGTGCTCCTCCTGGTGTGCACCCTGAGCTCTGACTGCTGGGTGACGCAGACGTGTGTGTGCGGCTGATCAGGCATCAGGGCTTTCCTGCAGCAGGGGCTGTGGGCATCCTACTCCCCAGTAAAGTTCACCAGAACACTGCAGGTCCCTGAGAAGCCCTCACAGCCAAGTGGGACGACCCCTGGCAGATGACCAAGGTGACCATCAGGCAGAGCTCTGCGTGGAAAGCGCCATGACTGATTGCTTATCCACCTGAGTTGTTTGTGAGCATTTTTAATGAAGGCTGAGAGAAACCACCATCCACATAAATCATATCAGATACAAACTGACATTTCCTAATGGCGGAGTTTGGGCAAATGTCAGTTCTTAAGACATCGGTGTATTATTAGACTGGAGACACAATGGTGATGCCAGCAGCTGTTTCAGGAGGGACAGTGTCTGCAGTCCAGTAAATGTGAGAGCCCAGCTGACCACCCATGCCTCATCCTGACCCTGCAGAGCCTCCACCCTCCTTAGGAAGTCACCGTGTGTCACCTGGAAAGCCGTAAAAGCCACATTAATTATCACGGAGAAGAAATATTACTGCCGCCTGTGAGGGCAAACAGGGGCTGCTGCTGCTTCTCCTTCTTCTTCAATATAATAAAGGCTTGCACACCCCCCAGGTCCCCCAGTGGTTTTCAAGCACTGGTGCAGTGAGGCCTGTCCTCGGGCCACCCGGGGCCGGAGCACGTGTCGATGGTCTGGACCTCAGGACAGTGCCGGAGCTCCTGCGCCTTTCTGCACCTCCTTTTTCTCTCGCTTTCAGTTCGCTTTTGCTCCGAGTGTGCAAGCGTCTCTGATCATCTCCTTCCTCCTCTGCCTTGCTCCGCCCTTTGCCCTGGATGGGCTGTTTGTGTTTATGTGAGGAAGGGAGCTGCTTTTCTTGGCTCTGTTCCTTCTCAAGACTCACTGTTGCTGTGGAACATTGCTTCTCCAGGTTCTACCTGAGCTCCTCCTTCTTTTTTCCCCCCAGCGCCTCTGCTCAGAATTCCCTCAGTCTCCCTCAGAACGCCCCTTCAGATGGTAACAGGTGGTTGCAGCATGGTTGTCACCTGCTGTGCTCTCTGACTCCTCCCCACCCGCCTCCTCCAGGACCAGGAAAACACACTTCAGCATGGTGTTGTCAGATGCTGCCCTTTCTGGCGATGGGTATGGGTGCCTTCACTTAAAAGCTCTGGCCTGTCCAGCCCCTAACACCATCGAGCCCCCAGGCACCAGCAAAGGGAGAGCCCACACTCAGCAGGGGAGGCTGGAGTCCATACTCCTGCCCAGCACCCAGCCGCCTGTGTCCCTGGACATCCCATTGCACCCCAAGATTTCCTCTTCCACAAGACCCCCTCAGGTGGCCCCATTTCAGGCTTTAATTGTAGATTGGATTTCCGGTCCCATTCCCCAGGTTCTAGAACACTGTGCCAGGCAACTGGCCAAGGCTACAGCCAGCCTGCCCTTGACAAACGCTCAACCCTGCTCCCTGTAAGGCTGGCTGCGTCGAGGAGAGTTTGGACACGCCCCCTCCCCTCGCGGGGAGTTTGGATGCGCCTCCTTCCCTTGCCGGGAGCTCGGACACGCCTCCTTCCCCACCCCACCCCCCGCTGCCTGGGAGGCCAGGAAAAAAGGCCCATGAGGACCTACCTGATACCATTTTGTCCCATCCAGGCCCCACTCCGTGCCTGCCATTTTGTCTTCTCCAGGCCCCACCCCGTGCCTGCCATTTTGTCTTCCTGCCTACTATTTTGTCCCATCTGGGCCCCACTCCCTGCCTACTATTTTGTCCTATCTGGGCCCTACTCCCTGCCATTTTGTTCCATCCAGGCCCCACTCCCCACCATTTTGTCTCACTCACCTTGGGCACAGCCAATCAAACGCCTCCACTCCCTATAAACCCAACCCCCACCCCCCCAAACCCCCCACCCCCGTGCCTGAGCGGAGTCCGCGTGAGTTCTGCGGCCCTTCCTGTCAGACCGCAGAACCTCACCCGGGAGCCTGAATAAATTCCCTTGCATTGGATTATTTTCGTGCTGGCCTCAGTTTCTTCATTTTTATCGTCAGCGAGAACAGACCTTACACTCCCCAACCTGGCTCCTCCTGGAGAGCCACTTCAACAAGAAAGTACCCTGGAGTCTGGGCATGGTGGCTCACACCTGTAATTCCAGCAGTTTGGAAGGCCAAAGCAGGAAGATTGTTTGAGCCCAGAAGTTCAAGACCAACCAGGGCAACATAGTGAGACTCCATCTCTACCAAAAAAATAAAGGAAAAAAAATTACCTGAGCTTGGTGGCACACCCCTGTGTTCCCAGCTACTCAGAGGCCGTAGTGAAAGGATGCTTGAGCCAGGGAGGTCGGGGCTGCAGAGAGTCACGAGGTCCCCCAGTCTGGGCAACAGAGTAAGACCCTGTCTCAAAAAATAAAGAAAACCCTCCACCCCGCCAGAAACCCAGTGTCACCACTCCAGCCAAGCCTCGTTGGCCGCCATATCTGACATTAGAGAAACGCTACCTTCGGCGATGGGTGTGTGATCAAGTGACTTCCTGTGGCTGGCAGCCACAGCAGTGCTGAGATTCCGAACAGGGTTTGGATGTTGGCTCCCAGATTCCTGCCAGCCATTGTTTGAGGGTTGCCCCTGGAGGATCTTGGCTCCCTGGCACTTCCCACTGCCATCCTGAGAGACCCCCAGGCAAAGACATGCAGATTCAGGAAGCTGGGGGCCTGGATCCAGGACCCAGGGGAGGGTGCAGGCAGGGTGCTGCCTGGGTGAGTGAGGCAGGTCCGGGATGGCCAATGCTGGACCAGCCCGGGACCCCGTGGGCCTCTGACTTGGGCCTCCCCTACAGGCTTGTTCACCCTGGGGCACTCCTGCAGCTTCGTCTTTCCTCAGCCTCGTTCTCCTCTACAGCCTCCAATTTTCCCACTCACTTCACAGTTAAGTCCTTGGGAAAACTCATGAACAGTTCATCTGTGGAAATAGTTTTAGCAGCTAGGCTTTCTTTTGTTTAACTGCTTTGAATTCTCCAGGGCAGATGTTATTCATGTGAGGACTTACAGAGTCCATGGGTAGACTCCAAGCCAATCGGAAACCCTGAAATTACACTGTTGACCCTTTTTTTTAAGCTGTGCACTTTTTTGGAGAGAATTTGTCTAGAATTCTAAAAGGAAAGCCTGAGTCAGAAAGAAAATTAAGAAAAATGTAAGACCCACTGTTTTAAACTAAACTGTAAATCAAAGCACACTACACAGATTCTCTGAATGCACACTGACAAAATGCAGGAAGAACAGACTGAACCCACAGGACCAAGGGTGATTCTCTAGCTCCAATAGGCAGCACAGTGCCCAGCGCCGAGCGGGCTCCAGTGTGATGACTAAACGGATGACCTGAGCCTGATCTCACATCATGAAGACATTTGCCTTTTGCATTACTTATCTGCAAACTCTTAATGCCAGAGAGACAACAGAAAGTAATATGTGCTGGGTCAGAGAGGTTGATAGCACATCAGGAGGATTATGATCGAGGCTGTAATATCCAGCGAGTTGAGAGCAGAAGGTCTCTGCCTGCGTTGGTTAGCTTTTGCTGCATAACAAACCATCCAAACTGTAGTGACTCAAAATGAAAGCCATCTAGTTTATTCACTATTCATTAAGGTGGCCACCTGGTGGTTCTTCTAGGCTGGGGTGAGCTCACATCTCTGCCAGGCTTGCTTATGCATCTGAAGTCAACTGGGCAGTTGGCTAGGGCTCATAATTTAGGATGACCTGGGCTGCGATGGCAGGGATCACGGAGGCTTCTGTCCAGGGATCTCTCATTCTCCAGCATGTGAGCTCAGATGGGTTCCGACATTGGTAAGATTCTAAGAGCACAATGAAGAAGCTACAAGTGCCCTTGGGCCTAAGCTTGAAACTTGTTCCGTCACATCCTGTCGATCAGAGCAAATCACAAGGCCAGCCCAAATTCAAGGGGAGCAATAAAGAACATTCCACGTGTTAATAGGAAGAGCTGCAAAGTGCCATGGTCATTTTTTACAGTCCACCACAGTCTGCCAAAGTGGAAGAACCTTCCCACTAAGCTCAGCACAAATTACCACACTGCAGAATCAGGAGCTCAGTAAACGGTAGTTGTTTTGAGCCACTATGTTTCGGAGTAGCTTGTTATGTGGCAAAAATTAATTGATACTTTCTCTTAGGTTGGATTCTCCTGGAATGGATATTGAGATGAAGATCCATGGGCAGCTGATTGATTAGGAAGAGTTCCAAGGAAACCCCAGTAGTGAGTGAGGAATGGAAGGAAGTCTAGCATGGGTGAGATGTCAGTCAAAGCCCAGATTGGGAGAATGAGTTGGCTTAAACTTGCAGGAAACCTCTAGGGACAATGAGGGTTACACCCCAGAATTATCTCAGTCAGGAGTGAGGGAGCTGTAGTGTTTATGTCCCTGCACCTTGGTCACTGGTTAAGTTCTAGGAGTGTGCATTGCCAGGCACTTCTGGCTCTCTGTGGCACAAGCAAAGTGAGTCTTCCTCAAAACATGGTGCAGCCTCTGATCCGGAGACCAAGTGCTGGCTGTGGGGAGTTCAGTGTGCCCGGACAGGACGCGCACAAAGTGGCAAAGGTTTCCAGAAGCTGTGGCCTGAGCATGCACATTGTTTGCTCCAGGATCCAAGACAGGTTCTTTTCTCTCCAAGTTTCGGAGCCTTTTCTCTGGGGCCTGCTGAATGATCAAAGTGCTTTTACTGTCAAGAAGTTCTGTCTCATTTTTCTAACTGAACATTTCTGGTGTGATTGTGACAATGCTAGTCCATTTCCCCCTGTTTATTCCTCTGGGGAGGAAGCAAATCATTGTCAAGTGTCCTCTTCATAACCTTTCATACCCTCAAAGACCGTTACTCATCTGCCTCCTGGACACTTTCTGCTGGAGAAGTGGCCTCAACTCCATTAACCTTTCCCCGTAACTGCCAGACTCTCTCCTTTCAGTCAGTCAGCCTGTTCCTCTCTTAATCCCCTCTCCAATCTTCCCCATACCAATTTCTGTTTAAAAGGCAAAGACCCAAAACAGACAGTGACCACTCACAATTGTTTTCTCAGCAATCGGAATTGGGCAAAGCCTTTGTATCCCAGCCATGATGTTCCTTACTCCAGACGTAACCTCAGCTGGTCGAAGGTTTGTTTTGTTTTAACAACAGACTCTTTCTTCTACTTGCAATAGTAATAGGTATTATCATCATCTATGAGAAACACACATTCTGAGAGAAAAAGTCAAAACATAAAATAGATATTGGGTCAGCGGCTCCTTCCTATCAGGAGACTTCGCTTGCCAGTCCTGGGAAATGTCTCTCTTGCAACCGTGTTGAGGAATTTAGAAATTTCCAGGTGTGGTGGCATCGTGGACATCTTGCAATGGACTCCTTTGTGATATCTCTAAACTGTGATTCCAAATACCCCATGCATGGGAGTAAATCATGGGCCCTACCTAAAAGGAAGTACTTCTTCCTGGCATTTCCAACCTTAAGGACTTGTGTCTCTAGCCTGCAGAAGAGACGACCTTGGCAGTAGGAAGCTCCCACGAACTGCCTTGAAATGTGTGAATATCTGTCATATGGAATTAACATGCTCCCCTTGATCCAAGGGTTGACCTAGGATCAGTGGATCAGTCAGTGAGGCTTTTAGAGGGGGCACAAGGCAACAGGAAATGTGGAATTATATTCTTGCATTCAGAGATATTCACAGACAGGGAAGAATGCATCATCAGAAAGGCCAGTGAATTCAGTAAGAAGGTCTCAATCTCTTGAGGAGTTTATTACAAAGACAGATTCTGGAAAAACGCAGGATATGCTGCAGATATGACGTCATCAGCTGCCCCTGGGTGGGTGTGGCTGCTTCCCCTTCAGGCAGCAGTGAGCACAGCAGTGTGAAGTGAGTGACAGGAGAAGGTCCAGACCCTGAGCTTGGCTCTCTTTGTAATTAACTTAATGACCGTGACCCCTCAGCCCTCGCCCAGCCTCCAACTTCCTCATCTGTACAGTGATGGGAGTGGACATGCTCAGCTCCTGCCTCTCTTTGTTCTACCCGGGCAGTTATGCAGCTGGTTGCTCAGTTCTGAAGTGCAGATGTCTGAATACGGGACAGACTCTTCATTGCACACAAAATGTGACACAGTTGCCCACCAGATGAGTCCGTTCTCAATTCGCAGAGGGCATTTGTGAATGATCATTTGAACAACAAAACATCCGACAAATGAAGTCTATTCATTTTTACTACTGTTATCTTAATTTGTATTGTTTGATTATAATACTTATAAGTTTGTCTAATAAACAAGGCGGCCTTAAGCCAAGAGTGATATCTAGTCAGGCTGCGTTTTTTACAGGATACCCTCAGCCGCGTGATTCCTTTTACTAAGACGGGAGCCCCTTTTGCAGGCAGTTCTTTCACAGACTCATCAGAAGCCTCTCTCTCTGGGGCCGTTAACCAAGCAGCTGTTATTGCAAAAATCTAACGAGACCAAAAATCTGTGAAGCACCTCTGGACGTGAGGTGTGGGGTGGAGGAGAGAGGCGTGAAGTGGGCTGGGGTTCAGAGAACCTCTGTTAACAGCGTGTGTGGTTCAGGGGGATGATTTCATACCTTGCACTTCAGTTTTACCCAGTATAGGACCCACAGTGATCTGCCTGACAACCCGGACAGATGTATAAATGTAATTCATTTATTTCCTCCCCTCCTCAGGACCCCACTGTCCTCAAGAAGATCAAGTTCTTTATGTCTTTGCCTTCCAACACTTCATCTTTTACCCACCTTCCGCATACGTGGAGAGAGTGTTATCATTTTCCTTTGAAACAGTGATGGAGAATCTCCAATTACAAAGCTTTGAAAAAGCAGACTTACTCACATTTCTTGGCAGTCAAAGCCAGCATAAATTAAAAGTTGCCGGAAGATTGAGGGTGGGGCTGTTGACCTGATTGAGATAAGAACAGATTTCCTTTTTCCAACATCCACAATGAATTATGTCTTTAATTAATTAATTTATTTATTTAAGACAAGTCCTCACGCTGTGGCCCAGGCCGCAGTGCAGAGGTGTGATAATAGCTCACTTAAGCCTCGACCTCTTGGGCTCAAGTGATCTTCCTGTCTCAGCCTCCCAAGTAGCTAGGACTACAGCTCTTAATTTTTAAACTTTTTGTAGAGAAGAGGTTTTTCTGTGTTGCCCAGGCTGGACTCAAAATCCTGGCCTCAAGTGATCTTCCTGCCTCGGTCTCCCAAAGTTCTCGGATTACAGGTGTGAGCCACTGCACTCTGCTGCGAATTACATCTCTGAGAAACAACCTTACAGGCATATTTCGGAGAGGGTAATATGGGCATAATGTAAGTCCTCACTGCTGTCTTGAGATACAGATACAGATCCTGCCATGCTCCTGTTCCTACCTTAAGAACATTCTCAGAAGCTGTAATTTAGACTGTGAACTCAGAGATTCTAGAAGCCTGACCCATTCTTCACAGTCCAAGTCCAAGAGTCAGAAGAGATGGACTCAGTAGCAGAGAATGATGAGGATGTGGACGATGAAGCCCTATACTTTCACCAAATCTTCTTCCTACTGAGCATTTGTGCCTCAACCCCGCTCTGAGGGAAGCTGCAGCAAATCCTTTAGGAAAACAGGGACCAGCTCCCCAGACATGCCCGCAGGATTGATCTTCTTCTGCCCTGTTTCCATCCCTTCTCCCACACTGGGTTCCCTGAAATTCTGTTGCATTCTGCTGAGTTTTCTCTTTCTGAAGTCACTGGGTGGCTGCCACAGCATCTCCTCCCACACAATGGAACCAATATGAATCCCAGCAAAGGTCAGACGGTATGTTCCAGCCCAGAATAGCCAGGATCCTGTGTGCTTGCTGAGGTCACACACAGTAAGAGACACACCAAGGCCACCCTAAGAGGGCAGCAGCTGGCCCCTCCACCACAGCGCGGTGCATCGCAGACCTCGGGCCAGCTGGCAAACATGGCAGCTCTGACTGTGTCCTCTAACAGGATGAGAACGCCTTTCTCTCTTCTGGAGTCTCGCAAAAACTCCAACAAGCCCGACGATCTGTGAAGTGGGTCCAGGTGCGAGGAGACCAGTGCGGCGTGGAGGGAGGAGCAGTGGGCAGGGAGCCTGGGCTGTCGTCTGTGCCTTCGCCTGAGTCGACAACCCGTGTGACTTCAGGGGAATCGTTCACACTGTGTGCTTGAGAAAGGGTCCTCTGCGCAGAACAGCAAGCCTAGAGCCAGACATAACTAGTGTCATTTTGCTTCCTGTTCCCCTCCCTTCACTAAATGACCTCACACATTCCTTCCCTCAACAGTTTTCTGCCTCACTAAACCATCTCTCAGGAATAACCTCTGAGATTTGATTGAAGAATGGAGACTATATTAAGTATATATTTATGTATTCATCAAAGAAAACCTATAAAAGACCAAATAGGACAATGAAAATTCCTGAAAATCCCTGGTGTAAGATTTGAATGAAGCAACTGAGGTTCAAATGAGGCAACTGAGGCCAGTTGTTGAAATAAAGAAATTTAATCAGCTCCTGGGTGAGGTTCTGCGGTCCGACACAAGGGGCCAGAGAAGTCGCGCCGACTTCCCGGAGTGTGGGGTTTTTATGGCATAGGGGTTGAGCAACGGCAAGGCACTCTGATTGGCCCTAAGAGGACCAGAAGGGAACTGGACAGGCCATCGTTGGCTATTGGGTGGCTGGGCGAGTCCTCTGGTGCAAGAGCTGGCTAGGATTGCATTAGCCAGGGCGTGGTTGACTCGGAGAGTTCCTGGGCGGAGCACACAGCAGCGGGAAGGTGGGGAAAAGGAAGGGGGTGGCATCAGGGAAACTTTTGGATGAGGCTACCGGCCTGACACCCAGGGGTGAGGGATTCCTGACTTCTCGTTTATCAATACTGCACGTACTCACATTGGTATTACTGGGGATTTTTCGCAACCTAGTTTTTTCTACTCAGCGTGTGATGTTTATGTCCCCTTACCATTTATTGTTTTATATGATATTATTTTAATACTTGTTTAGTATTCTGCTGCTGAATTTAGCATAGTTTATTTATCCAATCACTAAATATGCAGCATTTGGGTTGTGTCCACTTTTTTCCATTATAAATTACGTTGAAATTATTGTCTTACAGAAGGAGCTTTCTGCACCATCGGTCATGGTTCTTAGGTCAGGAGCGAGCTCACCAAGCATCACAAGCATTCATGTGTCTGCACCATCTCTCTGGGTCTGTGAAATGGGCTTTATTTTGTGTCCCTGTCTCTCTGACACTAAGACCTGACCACTTCCTGTTGTCCCAGACTGGGCTGGTCAGGGGAGACTTCAAGAAGGAGGAAGGAATTTTACACACTCATTTGCATCTGAATTTCAGTCCATCTTTACAGCTTTTTAGCTAAGATTTTTTAACCTCTCTGAAAGGTGGTTTCCAGACAGTGAAGATTGCATTAAAATATTCACACCACTTCATTGTCGTGGGGATTTGGGGTAGCAAGACCTGATGGACAGTAACCTCACGATAGTGCTATTATTATTACTGTCAGGATTATTTTTATAATCAGATGGGGTAGCAATGCAGAGACTGAGTATGGCCACACCCCTGCTCTGTGGACCCCGGGCCCTCTTCGTGACTGTAATAAACACAAGAATCCTCCCCTTTACCTGGCCACAGCTGCCTGTCTTCATCCCCTGGAAGCAAACAATTTATTTAAGAAGTAGAGGAAACACCAACGATGGAATCACAAGGTGGGAAAGGGAGATAGGGAAGAGAAGAAGCTGAGAAAGAGCATGTGGCTGCTACACTGTGATGACTGTAGGCGAGAGGGGCTTGCTCCTGCTGGGCGCCCTGGGAACCGTGTACAACACACATCTCAGAGCCACCCACCCAAGGGGCTAGGGAGCTGGGCTATTTATCTGCCCAGCTGTGGTTGTGGGTTGCTACAGGGAGGGGACTCCCTGCACTTCAGAGAAGGCCACCAGGCCAATAGCACAAGGACGGGTAATCAAATCTGGACCAGTGCGCCAGGAAATAAGGCAAGCCAGCGAGGAGATCCGGTTGGCACTGAGGCAGGTGCTACGCTGCCAGTGCAGACCCTGGTCAGCTTCCTATGGCTCGTCCAGCTCCCTGGGCAGCTTCTCTATACTATGAGACCAGAGAGAGCATCAGTGTTGAAGTGGGCGGCAGACCCAGAAGGAACCCTCAGCAGTGTCCTGTGGAGCTTGTTGATTGACAGCAGACCACCCAAGTGGCTTGGCCCATCAGCAAGCACAACACAGCAGGTAAGGGTTCCAGTAGCATAGGCTGCCAGTCTGTAATGA
This sequence comes from Aotus nancymaae, assembly GCF_030222135.1. Classification (NCBI taxonomy): domain Eukaryota; kingdom Metazoa; phylum Chordata; class Mammalia; order Primates; family Aotidae; genus Aotus; species Aotus nancymaae. The sequence goes on along the minus strand of NW_026988412.1, from coordinate 1,724,698 downwards.
ACCAATGCCGTATGCCCCTTGCACCGATGAAATGTGACACCAGTCTTGCCTAGGTATTTCTGCTCTTTTTCTCTGGGTGAGCCAGAGACACTTGGAGATGATCTCTCTCTTGCTGAGGGAGAAGCCAGAAAGTGCTCAAATGAGCCCAGATGGGAGGGAGACAGACAGACAGACATCAAGAGATTTAGAGTAAAGAATTGACCCACACGGTCATGGAATCTAAGATGTCCTAAAATCAGCAAGCCAGAGACCCAGGAGAGTGGGGAGTATAAGTTCCATCCAAGCCTGAGTCTGAGGGCAGGAGAAGACCCATGTCCCAACTCAAAGACAATCAGGCAGAAAAAGAGAGTCCATCTTTACTCAAACTTTGTTTTATTCAGACCTTCAGCAGACTGGATGAGGCCCATTCCCAGTGGGCGAGGGCAGGCGGGAAATTGCTTTATTCAGTTTACTGATGTTAATGTCAACCAGAAACCCAGAAACACACTCGCAGACATACCCAGAATAATGCTTAACCAAATATTTGGGCACCCTGTGGCCCAGTCAAGTTGACACAAAAAATTGCCTTCACTAGCCAACCCTTTGCCAACTTCACACTCATATGCACCTTTATAAACTCCAATTAATGTCCAAATAAAGACAATAGCAAGATCAAAATTCTGTCTATCACGATACAATTTTCCTGTATACAACCACAAACGCACTAATTCCTTCCCCAGTAGAGGAGTCACATCCTTCCTTCAGTGATCCTTACACTTGTCCTTGTTATTCCTTAAAATAATATTTACATAATAGATGTAAAGTTAGCAATTTAAAACACTGTGATAGGCTGGGCGTGGTGGCTCATGCCTATAATCCCAGCACTTTGGGAGGCCAAGGTGGGTGGATCATGAGGTCAAGAGATTGAGACCATCCTGGTCAACATGGTTAAATCCCGTCTTTACTAAAAATACAAAAATTAGCTGGGCATGGTGGTGCACGCCTGTAGGCCCAGCTACTCGGGAGGCTGAGGCGGGAGAATTGCTTGAACCCAGGAGGCAGAGGTTGCGGTGAGCCGAGGTGGTGCCATTGCACTCCAGCCTGGGTAACAAGAGCGAAACTCTGTCTCAAAAAATAAAAAATAAAAGAAAATACTGTGATATAAATTTAGTACAAGCCAAGTGCAGTGGCTCATGCCTGTAATCCCAGCACTTCATGAGGCCAAGGCAGATAGTTTGAGCCCAGAAGTTTGAGACCAGCTGGGCAACATGACAAAATCCATCTCTACAAAAAATACACAAATCAGCCAGGCATGGTGGTGCATACCTGTCATCCAAGCTACTTGGGAAGCTGAGGTGGGAGAAACACCTGAGCCTGGAGCAGTCAAGGCTTCAGTGAGTGGTGATTGTGCTACTGTACTCCAGCCTGGGCAACAGAATGAGACCCTCCCTGTCTCAGAAAAATTAATTAACTAATTAATCAAGTCAATACTTACTATGTACATGATAAGTGTATAAAAGAAGAAAGAATAGAAGATATTTGCTTAATAGGTATATATATTTGTTGATAAACATATGTTGTATACACAGACATAGTCATAAAAATTAGGAGTTATACTCACAGTGATGACAGCCCTCACTTCTGTAACTGGCCACATGGTCCCAGTTGGTGTTTCGCTCACCTCTTCCATCTCTTCCTCTGCATTCCCTGCAACTTCAGCAAGCACTTCAACTGGTTGTGGCTTTTTACCTGTGGCCTGAAACTTCATTCCTGAAGGCTCTGGACCATTACCAGTCCTGCCTGAATCAAGCTGTAGTTTTCCATTGACTTTAACAGGACATGATAGTATTAAGACATGCCCTTTGGGACCTGTTGTATTCCAGACATACTCCTCCTTATCCCCATCGTGGAGGAGCCGCCCAACTTCCCCTCAGCATTCAGGGTCACCACCCGCCCAGCACAGTAACACCTTTCTTTGCTTGTTGATTCAGAGACATGAGAAGTTCTAAGTGGCCAAGTGATTGTCTGAACTTTGGTTCGGTGGAATCATGGTTAAGTTTCCTGGTGAAAGCATTCCTCTTTGTGGAACTAAGATCTCTAGGCCAGTAAAGCATCAGATCATGGAAACAGGAAGCAAAAATTTTGCTAGTGGGTCATTAGAGGTGGTAGGGAGAGGTGCCATTCCCACTTCCACTAGTAACTTCTAGACTGGTGAATCCTGACTATGGAAGAAACAACATCACAAATTCGATGCTGACTCAGAGCATATACAGCCTCCTGGATGACACTGTCCCAACCCTAGAAGGTAAGGCCACCCAACTGGCACTGGAACTGAGTCTTCAAAGGGACATTCTGCTTTTCTGTGAAATTGGCTTCTTTGGAAGGGTGCGGACATGGTAAGACCAGCCGATTCCATGAGCATCGGCCGATGGCTGCACTTATTTTGCTGTGAAATGTGTTACTTAGTCAGAAGCAATGCTGTGTGGACTATCATGATGGAGAAGACATTCTGTCAGTCCACAGATGGCAGTGTTGATAGAAGCACTACAGGCAAGGAAGGCAAATCCATATGCAGAGTAAATGTCTATTCCACTAAGGCTAAACATCACCCCTTCTATGATGGAAGCTGTTCACTGTAATCACCCTGCCACAGGTAGCTGGCTGATCACCCCAGGGCATGGTATCATATTGGGCGCTCAGTGTAGGTCTCTGCTCCTGGTCATTTAAACACTCAGCAGTGGCTGTAGCCAGCTTGGCCTTGTGAGTGGAAGTATACGTTGCTGAGCCCATGTAAACCTCCATCCCTGCCACCATGGTCACCTTGTTCACAAGCCCATTTGACAATTACAGGGGTGGCTGGGGAAAGAGGCTGACCAATAGCTACAGACTGGGTCATCCTATCCACTTGATTGTTAGATTTCTGCTCTGCTGAGATCACCTATTAGAAGGCATTCAACATAAGACCTAAAACCTTAAAAATCCTAGAAGAAAACCTAAGCAAAACCATTCAGGACATAGGCATACACAAGGACTTCATGACTAAAACACCAAAAGCATTGGCAACAAAAGCCAAAATAGACAAATGGGATCTAATGAAACTCCAGAACTTCTGTACAGCAAAAGAAACAATCATTAGAGTGAACCAGCAACCAACAGAATGGGAAAAAGTGTTTGCAATCTACCCATCTGACAAAGGGCTAATATCCAGAATCTACAAAGAACTAAAACAGATTTACAAGAAAAAAACAAACAAACCCATCCAAAAGTGGACGAAGAACATGAACAGACAGTTTTCAAAAGAAGACATATATGATGCCAACAAAGCAGGCCTTCAGAGCCTGCTTGGGCCCAATCGCATATATACCACTTCCATTTGGTGATGGAGTGCTGCTGTGCACACCCAACGTTATTGCTTATTGGTCAGATAACAATCAGTTCACGATGGACAACCAAGGTTGCATTGTAACTTTGTGACCCATGGCTAAGTGCTCGGTCTATACTAAGCTGTTTCTCAAAAGGGGAGTAGTTATTCACGGAGTACAGCAGGGCTTTTCTCCAAAATCCTAAGGGCCTGCACTGTGATTCCCCTCCAGGAGCTTGCAAAAGACTCCTTGCAGCATCCGCATCTGCCACTGACACTCTGAGTACCACTGGGTCTTCTGGGTCACATGCACAGCAGCCTGAACCTGCTGTGAAGTGTTCTCTTGTTCTGCTCTTGTTCACTCAAACCTTGCAGATTTTGGGGTCACGAGATAAATGGGATGAATAGCCCAGAGGAGGAATATGTTGCCTCCAGATTCCAAAGAGGTCCACAAGGCGTTGTGCCCCTTTTTTTGGTTGTAGGAGGGGCCAGGTGCAACAACTTACCCCTCACTTTAGAAGGGATATTCCAACAGGCCCTACACCACAGGAAACCTAGAGATTTCACTGAGGTAGAAGGCTCTGAATTCTTGTTGGATTTATTTCCCATCTTCTGATACACAAATATCTTACCAATAAATCTGGAGTCATTACTACTCCTCGCTCACTAGGTCCAGTAAGCACAGTGTCATTAATGATGTTAATTAATGTGATAACCTGTGGAAGGGAAAGGCAATTAAGATCCTTGCAAACAAGTGTGGTGTTGATAGGCCCTGAGGCAGCTCAGTGAAGATGTGTTGGTGACCTTGACAACTGAAAGCAAATTGCTCCCCGTGGGCTTGACAAACAGGTAAGAAGAAAAAGGAATTGTCCAAGTCAGTAGCTGCATGCCAGGACCCAGAGATGTGTTACTTCACTTAAACAATGCAGCTACATCTGATACAGCAGCTGCAGTGGAGTCATTGCCTGGTTAACTTATGATAAGCCACGACCAGTCTCCAAGATGTGTCTGTCTTGGGCACAGGCCAAATCGGCCAGTGAATACGTGCGGCAGGAATCACTACCCCTGTACCCTTGAAGTCCCTAATGGTGGCACTAATCTCTGCCAGCCGTGTAGGAATGTGGTGTGGCTTTTGGTTTATAATTTTCCCAGCTAGAGGCAGTTCTATTGCCTTCCACTTGGCTTTTCCTACTCTAACTCATTCCACATGTTAGGGAACCAGTTGGGTGAGGATTCTGAAAGGTTCTAAGTATGCCTATTCCAATCATGCATTCCAGAACAGAAAATAACCACAGGATGGGCTGTGGGACCCACTGGGCCCACTGTGAGATGGACCTGAGCTAAAATTCCACTGATCATCTGAATCCCTCCCCCTGACCTGACTCCATCAAAAAAAGACCCAGATCTGATTGGTGGGCCACAGTGAAATTTTGGATCTCCTGGAATTAGTGTCTGCTCAGAGTTAGTGCCTAGCAGTCTCTGAAAGGTCTCCTTTCTTTTCCCAAAGGCATAGTTACCCTGATATATACATACATGTCTCCATTTGGGGAAGACTAGAAGCAAGATTAACAGCACAGACTGTTGGGAGTGCCAGGATCCTTCCTCAAGGTGACCTTTCCTCCCCTTCATTCAAGGGGTTCTAAGTCTGTAAACTGGCTTCGGTGTGGGAATTGATTGAGGGACCTTGATTCTCTGTTTTTATGTTTCAAGTTAGATTTTTACTCAGTTGACCTAGAACTTTTCTGTTTATTAAAATCACTTATGAATTTAGTAGACTTCCTGTCTATTTCACCTCTAGGAATGCCACGATCAACCAGCTGATGCCACAGGTGCTTTGGAGTCAGTCTACTTGATTGCTGCTTTGGCCCTGCCATCCATTAGAGTAGCCATGCCTACCTCATCGTTGGTGGCTGAGTGCCGCCTCCTGGCCCCTGTCACCCAGGATCTGATTACTGCATGCCAGTAATCAGATCCTGCACTGCACTTAGATCCCACTGCACTTAGCTGTCTTAATTGAGTGTCTGTCATCACCAATGTAAGGTCTGGCCAACAGAGAAGCATGATCACAGAGCTCCTCAAGGATGCCGGGGCTCCCCTCCCAGACTTTCTTCTCACAGTCATGGTGAAGAGTATGGTTTCTGGGCTCTCCTATTGTGGGTGAGTAGCTCCTAAAGGACAAATCCAGTATAACACGACCTTTGCTGAAGAGTGCACATTTGCAGATTAGCGCATTACCGGCTCAAACATAATCTCTCACCAGTCGAGAAACTGGGCCTTGGTAAATGCTCTAATTCCTGTGTTCAAAAACTCCTGTGGATTGCTGCCAAACCATCATATTAAATTAAAATGACATCAATCAAATCTTATGAAACTCAAATTTAGAAGAGTACACACTTAAGGCTAATGCTTGGGATAAAATTTTTTAAATGAAAATCTAATCTCAGATCCCAGTTGAAACTTAGATGACACTTTTAGACTATCAGTTTACCTTTCAGAAAACCAAGCAAACGTTTTGCATAACAGAAATCATTTATCACTCACAAGGCAGCCCCTTGGCCCAATCAATGTTAGTGCAATGGTGCAGGGTACGTCCGTGCACATGGCTAGCTCCCACCACAAGGGCACACAGTGGGCTAGCTGCCTCTACCTCGGGGCTCTCTCCAAAGCCAACAGAACCTACTGGTACAGCCTGGGAAGGTGGGACAGGGATGGTGATGGTGCTGGTGTGTGTCCCAGGCACAACCACTGCCAATGAGGACTAGAAGCCAGTGCATAAATGTCCCATCTTTAAAGGGATGGCTTTTAGGCGACTTGTACACAGCTTTTCAGAGGATCACTAGTTAGACAAAGACGCTGTTGCCCACAGCAATAACCAGCTCCATTATGTTCCCTCTATTGATTTCCTGTCTGTTCCTGTCTCTTTCCCCTCATTTATCCTCCTTGGGATCACCTCTCAAATAAGTACCTACACCCAGAACGATGTGTCAGGCTCTACTTTTGGCAGAGCCCAGGTAAAGACGCTGGCTTGCCTAATAACTGTGAAAATGTGGAAACCCATGTGTTCAGTTTTCCATGTTGGGAAGTGATGGATGTGTGTTACTTCTGTGCTGGATAAGGCCAGAAGGCAGGTATTCTTAGGACAAGAGAACTCACTTGATGGGGAATTGATTTCAGTAGGTAATTTTCAATTCTCAATCCTCATAAATCTACTGATCACTGACTGCATAGAAAATTTCATGACACGCACTATGAAAGGTAGAGAGGAGAATAAATTAATTTAATCTCTTGTAGTTATTATTTTTTAGGAGGTATCAGCCTATGGAAACGTGACCAACATAATGGCACGGTATTTTAAAGTTCCAAGTGTCAAGCACAAAAAGGCAGCTCATTCTCTAAGAGTTCTGTAAGAGATTGAACATATTAGTAGAAACCAGGGTAGTGAGGAAACACATCACAGGATGCATGAACCTTGAAACTGGCTCTGAGAAATGACTAAGTTCTTGACCAACACTAAGAGACACTAATGTCATAATTCTGAAGAGTAGTTCCCCACCTTTACCCAACATGAATTTGGCCATTCTATCTAGGAGTAATTGCCCCATGATGGATAATGGGATAGGCCAGCCACCACTAACATGTAGGAACCAGGAGGAAGCCTACAAATGGTGACGTATGAGGCAGAGAGTGAGGAAGTGGCGGACCTACCGCTGGAAGAGCAGTCATTCTTTGATTTGCTGTGTTAGAGCACACTTTTCTTTATCACTACCTTTTGAAGACCTGTGGCCTGCATATATTAAAAAGAAAGAACATGCCCCTGGGCTATGCTTGGGATAACAGGACAGATAGGCATGTGAACACATTCTGTTAAGATTTACAAGACAGGCATGCTTGAAACAGTAAGTGGAAACAGTGGGGTTCACTTATGAAGAGCAGCAATGAACACACAGGTGTCTATTTACCCTAGACTTAGAAATGAAGCAGTCTCATTGTTAGGACAGCATGAGTTCATTTAGCCTGAATGAAAAGAAGACAAAGACATTCCAGGAAAGAATTACGTTCACAGCAGGCTTTAAAAGATGACTAGGAGTTCAGTGGACAGTCAAGGTGATGCTGGGCATTCTGGGAAGGTACACTGCTTGGGCTGTTGGGTTATTTTTACAAATAACATGTCCCTACCCTCAGGGACTTTTGGACGCTGGTTTCTCATCCTAACCTTCTGTTTCAGTTCTTTCTATTCTAAGAGGTTGGAAATCCCAAAATTCAAATTATGATGCCCCAAAAAGTGCTGTTACAAATGTATGAAATAATCTCACTGAAAGATATGGAGGTACAAGGTATTGACCTAAGTAATTTTAGAGAAGAGAAGAATGCAAAAGACTAGAAGCAAAGGAACTGCCCATCGGCACTGTGTTTTAGTTGATAAAGTTGTCTCCAGTGGGGCACATGGGTAAATGATTCTGAAACCATTGTACATGTAACTTCAACTGAACAATGAGTAAACTGATGGCAGAAGGTGGAGCCAGGTTTCTCACTGTTGGAGCGGAATGTTGTAGAGAATCAAGGGCTAGAACTCCTGAGATGCTGGGTTACAGTTAGAGACATCAGCGTAAATTTATATTTAGCTTAATATTAAGATAGAAGGATAGATAGGTGTTAGCAAACACACATATATTTCCTTGCTCTATCTGCTGAGAAGGTCTAGAAACAATGATGTTCCAGCAGCAATAAACACACCTGGCACCCAGGTTTTGGCTTTTGTAGCAGGCAGATTAATTTTTTTCCTCATCTTAATCTCAACTATCCTCATCTCAATCTCACAAACCTGTGAATATGATAGATTACATGACTACGAGAAATTAAAGTTGCTGAAGAAATTAAATTTGCTAATCGGATAACCTTAAAATGAAGAAATTATTCTGGATTATCTGGCTGGGCCCAAAGTAATGACAAGGGTCCTTTTAAGTAGCAGAGAGAAGCAGAAACTGAGTCCGTTTCACAGTGATGCTGTGTGAGGAAGTCGCTACCAGTCACTGGGAGCTTTGAAGGTAAAAGGGAACCACAAGTCAAGGAGTGCAGGCAGCCTCTAGAAACTGGAGCAGGCATGAAAAATGGATTCTCTATTATGACATGTACCCTTGATACGATGTAATCAGAATGATACTTCACACCTGTTGTTTTTCTTTCCAAAATCCGTAACTCCATGACTTCCCTAATGATGAGAAAAACTTACAAACTCCAACAGAAAGCATGCTAAAAAAAAAAACAAAAAAAAAAAAACAGTATTTTCAGTAGAAAGCAAGAAAACTGACAATGTCATCAGAAACAAGCAAATTATAAGAAACTGTTACAGCCAAGCTTTGCCTAAAGATACATGATTACAAAATGCAGTGTAATATCCTGGATGGGATCCTGGAGCGCACACACACACACACACACACACACAGAGACATACAAAATAACACAGATACACACACGCCACCACACAAACACAAATATACACATACACACACATGTATACCACATACACCATACACACACACCACACACGCAGACACACAAACACACACACATACACATATACTCATACATCACACATACACAATCATACACACAAAAATACACACACACACAAATACAAACACACCTCATATGCACACACACCACATATACACACACACACCACACACACACGCACACACACATACACACAGATGCACACATAGGTAAAAAGGTAATCTCAATAAAGTAAGGACTTTAGCTGTAATTTAATTAATTTAATTATAATTATAATTACAGTAAGGATTTTAATAATAATGTATTAATATTATTTCATTAATTGCGATAAATATACTAATGTAAGTTGTCAACAGAGGAAACTTGGTGATGGGTAAATGAGAACTCTGTACTATCTTTGAAAGTTTTTTGCAAATCTAAAACTAGTCTAAAATTTAAAAATATGTATTCTACTCTTCTATGAGATCAACTTTTTTAGATTTCACATATGAGTGAGATCATGCAGTATTTGTCTTTCAGTGCCGGACTTATTTCACTGAACGTAATGTCTTCTAGGCTCATCCATATTGTCACCCATGATTGGATTTCATTCTTTTGAATGTCTGAAGAGTATCCCATGGTGTATCTATATCACTTTTAAGATCCATCTGTTGATGAACACTTACATTGAGTCTACACCTTGGCTATTGTGAATAGTGCTGCAATAAACATGGGGTACGGATATCTCTGACACACTGCTTTCATTTTTATATGCATTCATCATAGTAGGATTGTTGGGTCATATGGCAGTTCCATTTTTAATCTTTTAAGGAACCTCCATACTGTTGTCCATATGGCTATACTAATTTACGTTCCCCCCAGCAGTGTATGAGTTCCCATTTTTCCACATTCTCACTAGCATTTGTTAATTTTTGTCTTTTCAATAATAGCATTCTAACTCTGGCGAGGTGACAACTCATGTGTTTTTTGAATGTATGCATAACAGATGTACATATTTTGGGTGTACATTTGATGTTTTGGTACAATTCTATAAAATGTAAAGATCAAATCAGGGTAACCGGGATATCCATCACCTTACACATTTATCTTTTCTTTATGCCAAAAACATTCAAATTCTTCTCTTCCAGCTATTTTGAATGTACAATGGATTGTTGTTAACAACAGTTACCTACTGAGCTCTTGAACACTAGGTCTTATTTCTTGTATCTAACCGAATCTTTGTACCCATTCATGATCCCAAGCATTTTTTCATACACCTGTTGGCCATTTGTATGTCCTCTTTTCAGGTGTTTAAAATCAGATTATTTTTAAATTCTTTTAAAATCACATTATTTGGGTTTTTTGCTGTTGAGTTGCTTGAGCTCCTTATATATTCCAGATATTAACCCCAGGTATTAACTTCAGATATTGTCAGATGCATAATGTCAGTTTGCAAGTATTTTCTCCACCCTGTAGGTTGTCTCTCCATTCTGTGGATTGCTGTCCCAGAGGCCGGGGAGAATTATGGGGAAGGGAGGATGCGCTGAGGCTGCTCCTGGGTAGCAAGTTACAGTTCGAGAAGGAGAATTAGACCTTGTACTCCATTGCACACTGCGGTGACTACAGTTAAAACCAATGTATTGTATATTTCAAAAGAGCTAGAAGAGAGGAATTTTGAATGCTCTCACTACAAAAAATGGCAAGTGTTTGAGGTGACAGATACGCTAATTACCCCGATTTGATCATTACACAATGTATACATGTGTCAAAACACAACACGGCACCCCATAAATATGTACAATTATTACGTGCCAACTGAAAACAAAATAAAACTTTAAGAAGAGTACTAATTCAAAGGGGGACGAGATCTCAGGGCTCCACAGAGTGGGGGCTGGTGGAACTTTACAGAGATAAGGTGCCACATCTCGTCAGGAGAAAGAAAACCCAAACCTGAGAAGATTTTTGTGAGGTTAACTTAAAAGATCAGTACACCATCACGCAAGTGAAAGCGCTAAGTAGCAGTCATGCAGCTGGTTTCTTTTTTCCCCACTAAAGCAGTTTAGAAAATGTGCTTCCAAGGGCACTCGTGGGAGGGTTCTGAGTTCGTTCTGTGGCCTGTTGTAAATAGTTTTAGTGCCGAGCCTCTGGTTTCAAAGGGGTGATGAGATTGTTTCTGACCAGCCTTTGTTCTCTTAGTTGAAAGGAAGTGGTCCCTTCTGTTCAGTTGTGTCTTGCAGGGAAAAGGTAGGTACGTGAGAAGCATGAAATGTTTTCAGCACGCCTCCCGAGCAGCCCTGTGACCGGGCAGGTTCCAGGAGATCTGACTCAGCTTCGGCTGGAGCTGAGGGCTGAAGGATGCGGTTGAATAGGATGGCCGCAGGCTAGGGCTGCAGGATGCCTCATTTCCATGAGCTGGATAGTCTTGAGACAGTTGGATGTCATAAAACACAGAAGAGGACTAATAGGGAAAAAATAGCCCCTGAATAGAAAGTTTTAATGCATGGGGGGGATGTATTTAAAAAAATAAAGCTACTGTTTCTGCTGGTGAACACTGAAAGAACGTGCAAAAACAGAGACTTTCTATTTCTACAGTGGTGAAGCAAAACCCCACTCCTCTCCCCGCAATGAAGAACTCTGTCCCACAATGACACTGACTCTTGCTTCTCTTCCACCCCAAGATTACATATGCAGACTCAATGGCACACAAATCTTTCATGGATGCAACCGGGATTCTGGGTGATGGGCTCCTGCCCCCTGAGGGCAGCCTGGGCCCACTGCCCCGCCATGGCCCTGGCAGCCCCTCGACGAGGTCAGAGGGGAGTGTGTAGACAGCCGGCCTATTAGGGTCCTGGCTGGTCTTCCACTCAGGCGAGGGCCCTGCCCACGCTGCCGACTGTCTCCCAGACGCAGGTCCCTAGTCAGATAAACAACATCGATGATGTCCTTGAAGACTTTCATGAGGGTAAATTATCAGATGCTTAGCATGAATCCTGGCCCAGAGAAGTTGCTTAGAAATGCTTTTTCACACCTCCCTGCTTCACCGTATCTGTTAGTTGAGCATTTGAGGGCTTGTTCATGTGTAAATTTTGTGTTGTTTTCTCAGTATATTAAGTCCCAAATGATACAACTTTCCCCATTTTATCTTTTTGGCTTTCATCTTCCTGCTGTTTTAGAGAGTGCTATGGATAGTTGATGCCACAGAGCTATTTTTGTTTATTTATAATTGTCAACTGAGACCCAAAAAGTGGCTTTATCGAGAAACAAAATCCATAAAACATTGCAAACCTACCCACCCAGAAGCATCACAAGAAGTCACATAATAAAACACTTTCCCAGTTTATGAAATTAGAGGAGGTGCTATCAGAAATAAAGACATTCTATTAAAACAATAATAACCCCCCGCCAAGCCTGGAGGAGTGACGCACACCTGGAATCCTAGCACTTCGGGATGGCAAAGCCTGAAGATGGCTTTAGGAACACTTAGCCAGTTGTGGTGGCAGCACCTGTGGTCCCAGCTACTAGGGAGGCTAAGGCAGGAAGATCACTGGAACCCAGGAGGTTGAGGCTGCAGTGAGCTGTGACCACACCACTGCACTCCAGCCTGGGCCACAGTGAGACTGTCTCTTTAAAAAATTAAAATAAAAGGTAACTCCTCCAATTTCCATCTATGAAGCACTTGCTAAGTGGCAGACTCTGCTGTGCTCAGGAAACATCTGACCCATTCCTCAAACAGTGCTGTGAGCTGAGGGTCACCACTGTTCCCACTTTAAAGTGAGGACATGGTAGTGCCAAGGCAGCCAGTAGCATCCTTGAGGTAAGACAGCTCTCAACGAGTGAAGAGGATACAAATACAGATCAGCCTGCCTCAGTGACATCCAGCCCTGGCTAACTAGTGGCTCCCCCAGTCTGCGCCTGGGAGGCTGTGACCAGTTGGAGGCCACAAGGCCAGACATGCTTCGGATGTGCATCCTCACTGACTAGGTCAAAGGCGCTCCATTTAATTTCCACAACACTGCATTTGTTTGATGGGCCCACTCGCCTTCTCCACCGTCTGTTGCCGGCCCCAGTTCTGCCCGTTGTGCTTGTGCCACGGCAGGGGACAGGCTCCCAGTCCTCCTGAGCCGGGCTCCAATGAACCTTCCGTAGCCTCCATTTCAACCCGATTAGGGAAGAGCAACAGGTTTCTCTCTGACTCACCTAGTTACGTAGTCAATGTCTCTGCTTTAAATGGCTTCATTCTGCAAGTCCAAACATGTACTTCCTAGCTGCCCAGGAAGCAGTTCCACACGGTGCCTCCCTCATCCAGAGTGAGGTCAACTCATCCATCCTGTTACACCACAAAGCTTCGAGTCATCTTGACCTATTTCATTCTCTCACACCCAACAGCTAATCCATTAGGAAAGCCAGTGGGCTCTACCTTCAGAGAAAATCCACATACGATCTCCCCATCACCACTCTGTCCTCAGCCCCCACCCACTCTCTCCTTTTTCACCCTGGTAGGTCACCGATGAGTGCCTCTGCTTCTCTAGGCTCCGCAACACACATTCCCCATTGAATATTTACAAGCCAGAGTCACCTTCCAAAATATAAATCAAGCCATGCCATCCTTCACTCAAATCAGTCGTCCTTTATTCAGCATGAAGGCCAGAGTCCTTGAAGCCCACAGGTCCTAGTGCACCGGGCCCCATTCCTCTCAGAAGTTTGTCCCCCACAGTCCCTCTTCCTCCCACATCTGAGTCATGCTGGTCTCATTGCTTGTCTTCCAACAAGCCGGTCTGGTTCAGACCACGGCCAGACCTAGCTCATCCCTGGGCTGGAGTGTTCCTGACCCAGATTTCCGCATGGCCAAGCCCCTCACCTACGGAATAATAGACACAGACTTGGAGCCTGTTCTCAGATTCTCTGTATTACTAGCAAGGATCCCAGCCACAGCCACAGGCCCACATAACCTCATGCCCAACTCTGTGCTCAACCACCAGTCCGCTTCTGCACTCGGATGAGAGGCACACAGGGGCTGTGGGTTTGGACTCCTGAATCATTACCAAGGATGGTACAGGCTTTTTTTTTTTTTTTCCTGAGATCAAGTCTTGCTCTGTCACCAAGCTGGAGTGCAGTGGCGCAATCTCAGCTCACTGAAACCTCTGCCTCCTGGGTTCAAGCAATTCTTCCGCCTCAGCCTCCCGAGTAGCTGGGACCACAGGCATGCACCACCATGCCCAGCTAATGTTTTTGTATTTTTAGTAGAATGGGGTTTCACCATGTTGACCAGGATGGTCTCGATCTCTTGACCTTGTGATCTGCCAGCCTCAGCCTCCCAAAGTGCTGGGATTACAGGTGTGAGCCACCATGCCCAGCAGTACAGGCTTTGGGTGCCAGGTCAGTAGCTATCCTTAAGGTAAACACAGGCCACTGGGAGAGGAAAGACAATGGGAGTCAGGCAGCACCCCCTCCACTCTCTATGGCTGCTCCCAAATGCCATAGAATCACGTGGTCCAGAGAACACGGGATTCCTGAGGGAGCACACTGCCATGCCTGCATCTGCCCTTCTCTGTGGCCATTGGTAGAGTGACTCCTCTTGGTAACACACTTCTTCACATTGCTTTACTCATGTCCTGAGCTCATTTGCCTTGTTCTCCATCACAATCCCGGGCTTCCACCTCCAAGTTGTCCTCTCCTTATCTTTGCCTCAGGTTCGGCTCTCTGAAAGGCCTGGGCTCAGTCACACCCTAGTGCCTTTGCTCATGTATCACGAAGGCCCATTCTGACCACCCTGTGTGATTCTGAGATGCCCGTGGGACTCCTGGTCCCCTTGGCCTGCTGCATTATTTATTCTTTTTGTATTGCATTTAACACCTTCTGAGCTGCTTTACATTAACTTACAAATGATATTTATTGTTCCTGTGCTGCAGTGGAAGCTCAGTGAGTGTGAGGGTCTTTTTCCTTCACTGATGCATCCCAGGCATCTAGAATCGTGCCTGGTATATGGTGGGCACTCAATAAATATTATGTGGGCCGGGCGCAGTGGCTCACGCCTGTAATCCCAGCACTTTGGGAGGCGAAGGCGGCTGGATCCCGAGGTCAAGAGATCGAGACCATCCTGGTCAACCTGGTGAAACCCCGTCTCTACTAAAAATACAAAAAGTTAGCTGGGCACAGTGGCATCTGCCTGTAATCCCAGCTACACAGGAGGCTGAGGCAGGAGAATTGCCTGAACCCAGGAGGCAGAGGTTGCGGTGAGCCGAGATCGTGTCATTGCACCCCAGCCTGGGTAACAAGAGCAAAACTCCGTCTCAAAAATAAATAAATAAATAAATATTATGCAACAACAAATCAGGTCATTGTTAGGTTAAATGGAAAACAGGAAAAACGCCAGGCATGTGGCAATTATGACTGATTTCCGCACCTAGCTGCTCTCAGGAAAAGCCTCTCTCCCACCCACTGCCTCTCAGGTAACTGTATGGCAGTAAAGGTTTACAGCAGTTTGTGAAATATCAAGTGCGCTGGTTAGTACAGCTTTGTAACAACCCACACTTGTGTCATAAAATAACCACTGTATTATCCTTCCATATTATGTGTCAAGGTCAGACCAGGCAAGGTGGGATTGGCTTGTCTCTTCTCTGTGATGTCTGGAGCCTCAGCTGAAGACTCGATTCTGGGGTGACTCAATGATTAGAGGCTGAAATTGATGGGAAACATCTTAAGTCTCATGTTTGGTAGTTGATGTGGGATATTGGCCAGAATCACAGCTGAGTTGTCAGAAGAAATATCTACACATGACTTCTCCATGTGGTGTCTCCAAGTGAGCTAGTTTAAGCTTCCTCGCAGCATGACTGGGTTCCCAGAGCCAGTCACCTAAAGGAACGGCTGGAAGCCCTATACTTTTTCTGGAGCCATATTAGGAGTCACATAGCATCAGCTGTGCTACAGTCAGTAGCCTTCCAGAGCTGGGGCAGAAAACAGGCCCCATCTCTCAATGAGAGAAGGGCCAAAGTGCATGTAGAACGTCCCAGCCCAGAGGAGCTAAGAAGTCATGACAGCAGTGCGGGATCCTAGATAGGCTCCTGGAGCAGAAAGGGGGCACTGGATAAAAAGTAAGGAAATTTGAATAAAGTTGGGACTTCGGTTAAAATCAATGCATCAATATAAGTTAATTAACTGTGACAAATATACCATACTAACGTCAGATGTTAATAATAAGGGAAATGGGTGCGGAGTACTTAGAAACTCTCTGTAGTATCTCCACAGTTTTCCTATCAATAGTCTAAAGCTGTTTTCAAAAATTAAAACTTATTTTAAAAAGGAAAGAAAGAGCAGACGGGACAGGGCATATTACTGAGATCCTTTTTGAAAAATATAATTATAGTCTGCCACAATAAGGAAGAGGTCCTGACACCAACCTTGAAGGGAGGGGTAGGGGCACACATGTTTAGTATTAAGTGGCTATAAAGTCTCTAGATAAAAGCTATGCTTATTATCCAGAGGTATGAAGAAAGGAAGAAATGTCACTCAATAAAAAGAACAAATGGCCCAACAATGCTTTTAGTGTTTGACTTCAAATGCATCGTGGTCATATTTTGCAGCCAGTTCATCACTATGTGTGCTATCTACATGCAGATGCTCCCTCAAGGTCAACTGGACAGTTTCCATTTAATTACTTAATCACAGATTGCATAAGCATTCAGTGATTCTATAGAAGCCAATCATATTAAACTTTAAATGGGATGAATATGCAGTGACTTTTTATCTAAACTATATGTACTTGTGAGAAAATATTTTCATCTTAAAATTAAGCTTAAGATTTTTAAAGCATCATTGAATTTAAACACTTCTAGCATATTAAAATAAATGTAAGAAGAAATGTGGTAAATACAGCCACTAATTTCTTGCTGCTCTTCCCAATGAGAGGTGGGGTCTAATCCCCCTCCCCTGGTTATGGCCTTAGTGGCTCATTTGATCAGTAGAAAACAGCAGGAGTGACTTCCTGAGTTTCCCAAAGGCTACATTATAAGATGCAGCTCTTAGAACCTGTGAGAAGCCTGAGCCACAGGAAAAGGTCCTGGGCAGTGCATGTGTAAACAGCCCCTGCTGCGTTCCCAGCTGACAGCCAACATTCCCGACCTGCTAGCCACCTTAGATGCCCAGTCCAGGAGAGGTGACGGCAGCCCTGGCACCATCTGACTATTACCAAGTGAGGGCTTGCACGTAACAGTCACCCAGTCAAGCCCAGGCAACGCACAGATTTCTCAAAGATAAGACATTTTTTAAGCCGTCAAGTGTTGGAATGATTATGCAGCAATGGGTAATCCTGTACAAAGATGTATAGATACTTAACAGGTACAGTTTTAAAGTAATCAAGAAGTTTAAAATTGTGAGAAACTGTAAAAGAATTCCAGGGAAAAATATTTGAGTGAGAAGAAAAGCAACCTGGGAAGGGTTGAACGAATCAAATAGAAGGATGAGATGTCAACCGGGTGTCATCAGTGTGGAAAATCACAACAAAATATATACTCCTTAACTGAGTATAGTGCGGGGAATTTGAATACGGGTGGGTTTTTTTATTTGTTTGTTTTGTTTTTGTTTTTTGAGATAGGGTCCCATCTGTCGCCCAGAATGGCATGTACAGCACGATCTGGGCTCACTGCAACCTCCGCCTCCCAGATGTAAGCGATTCTCCTGCCTCAGCCTCCCTAATAGCCAGGATTACAGGCATGTGCCACCACACTTGGCTAATTTTTGTAGTTTTAGTAGAGACAGTGTTTCACCATGTTGGCCAGGCTGGTCTCAAACTCCTCACTTCAGGTGATCTGCCCACCTTGGCCACCCAAAGTACTAGGTTCTTTTTATACTTCTTATTTTATATTATTCATTCAATAATCTATTTGTTAGTTATTTTGAGTAATATCAAACCCGTGAACCCATTACTCAATATAAAAGCTAGAATCTTAATAATTTCTTGTATTAACTCTATGGTCCATCATATTTTATTTCCCTGTCACTCTCATACTCAAAATAAGATGGTCTTCATATGCATCTTATCTCTCCTTCTTTCCTCTTCTTCTTTCTTTCTTTATTTTTTTCTGAGACAGGGTCTCTCTCTGTCACCCAGGCTGGTGTGCAGTGCTGTGATCCTGGCTCACTGCAGCCTCAATCTCTCAGGCTTAATCGATCCTCCCACCTTAGCCTCCCAAATAGCTGAGACTACAGGCATCCATCCCCATGCCCAGCTAATTTTGTTGTTGTTGTTGTTGTTTTGTAGAGATGGGGGTTAACCATGTTGTTCAGACTGGTTTCTAACTCCCAGGCTCAAGCAGTCTGCCCACCTCGGCCTGGCCAAGTACTGGGATTACAGGAGTGAGCCACCGTGCCCAGCCCTCTTCTTTCTTGACAGAATCTACTTACCTTTTTTGAAAGCTGCATTTAGTTTCAGACAAATTTAGGTTGCTTCCTAGATACCTAATCGCTGAGCTCATTAGCAGGTATATCTACAAAGATTGAGAAGGATAGTAAATTTAAAAATAAAGGTATATTAAATAAATATTGAATTCAACAGCCCTTCATGTTAAAAACTCTCAATAAACTACGTATTGAAGGAACATGCCTCAAATGATAAGAGCCATCTATGACAAATCCACAGTCAACATCATACTGAATGAGCAAAATCTGGAAGCATTCATCTTGAAAACTGACAGAAGACAAGGATACCACTCCTATTCATTACAGTATTGAAAGTCCTAACCAGGGCAGTCAGGTGAGCGAAAGAAATAAAGGCATCCAAATAGAAAGAGAAGTAGATCTACCTGTTTTTTACAATACAATTCTATATCAAGAAAACCCCATAGTCTCAGTCCAGAAGCTCCTTAAGCTGATAAACAACTTCAGCAAAGTTTCAGGATACAAAACTGTGCAAAAATTACTAACATTCCTATACACCAACAATAGTCAAATCAAGCCAAATCAGGAATGCAATTCCATCTACAATTGCCACAAAAATAAAAATAAAATACCTAGAACTACAGCTAACCAGGGAGACAAAAGATCTACAAAACACTGCTCAGAGAAATCAGAGATAACACAAACAAATGGAAAAACATTCCAATGTCATGGATGGGAAATCAATATCATTTAAATGACCATACTGCCCAAAGCAATTTATGGATTCAGTGCCATTCCTATGAAACTACCAATGACATTCTAAAGAGAATTTTTTTAAAAATTCTATCTTAAAATTCATATGGAACAAGAAAAAGAATCCCAAATAGCCAAGACAATCCTAAGCAAAAAGAACAAAGCTAGAGGCAAGGCATTGTGTTAGCTGACTTCAAACTATATTGCAGGGATGTGGTATAGCATGTTACTAGTGCAAAAACAGACATGTGGACAAATGGAACAGAATACAGAACCCAGAAATAAAGCTACATACCTACAACTATCTGATCTTCGACAAACCTGACAAAAGCAAGCAATGGGGGACTTCCTATTCGATGAATGGTACAGGGATAACTGGCTAGCCGTATGAGGAAGATTGAAACTGGGCTGCTTGCTTACATCATACACAAAAATTAACTCAAGCTGGATTAGACTTCAATGTAAAACCCCAAACTATAAAAACCCTGGAAGATAACCTTGACATAACTATTCTGGACATATGAATCAGCAAAGATTTCATGATGAAGACACTAAACACAATTAAGACACTAAAAGTCAACAAAAGCTAAAATTGACAAATGGGATCTAATTACACTAAAGAGCTTCTGTACAGCAAAGGAAAGTATCAACAGAATGAACAGACAACCTACATAATGGGAGAAAATTTTTGCAAACTATGCATCTAACAAAGGTCTAGTATGCAACATCTATAATTTAAACAAATTTACAAGAAAAAGACAACCCCGTTAAAAAGTGAGCAAAGGACATGAACAAACACTTTGAGAAAGAAGACATACATGTGGCCAACAATCATATGAGAAAAAGCTCAACGTCACTGGTCATCAGAGAAATACAGATCAAAACCACAATGAGACACCATCAGAGTGGGTATTATTAAAGGTCAAATAATAATAAATAATGGCAAGGTTGCAGAAAAAAAGGTACACTTACACACTGTAGATGGGAGTGTAATTAGTTCAACAATTGTGGGAGACAGTGTGGTAATTCCTCAAAGGACTAAAAACAGAAACATCCTGTGACCCAGCAATCCTGTTACTGGATATATATCCAAAGGAATATGCATCTTTCTATCAGAAAGACACATGCATGTGTATTTTCACTGCAGCACTATTCACAATAGCAAACACATGGAATCAAACTAAATGTCCATCAATGGCAGACTGGATAAAGAAAATGTGGTACATATACACCATGGAATACTACACAGCCAGAAGAAAGAATGAGATTATGTCCTTTGCACGAACATGGACTAAGCTAGAGACCATTATCCTTAACAAATTAATGCAGGAACAGAAAACCAAGTATCACATGTTCTCTCTATAAGTGGGAGCTAAATGATGAGAACACATAGACACATACAGAGGAACAAGACACACTGGCACCTACTGGAGGGTGGAGAGTGGAAGAGGGAGAGGATCCGGAAAAATAACTCGTGGGTACTGGCTTAATACCTCGGTGATGGAATAATCTGTACAAAAAGCCCCTATGACACAAGTTTACCTATACAACAAACATGCACATAGGCTGAACTTTAATATGAGAGTTAAAAGTTACATTTTTTAAAAGGTAATATTAATATTTTACTATTAATTATTAAGATTTATTAGTATGGTTCTGTTACATTGCATGAAACCATTATCTGATTTGGCTTTTCCAGCATTCTTTGTAAACAGACTGCATAAGAAGCAAAGGACAGCCCATGGAAAGGTCCTTACGCTTGAGTTTAAAATTAAGATCTAGAGCCATTTATTTATTGCAGCACATACAGTACATTAGCATTTATATTCATTGTGGTAATAAGCATGATATACACAGTTCATGCCGGCAAGATACAGTAGAGAAAAAGACATGAAAACAAATAAATATAAATGATAAAGTAAGTCAAGGGTAAAAATAGAACACCAAATTAATTGTGTCTAGAAGGTAGGGTATAAAACTATTCCCCAGGCTGTTGACACGTGGTTGAGATTTTGAAGGAAGAACAAGGATTTGTCAGAGGGACACACGGTGGAGGGAGGGTGGTGGGCAGAATGTTTCAGAAAGATGGAGCAGAAATGCAAAGTCATGGAGAGCTGCAGCATCTGCTGGTCTAGAGTAGCCACTGGGGACACTCAACAAACTGAGAAAGGGGCCAAGAGATTCTCTGAATTGTTTCTTGTAAATTGCCGTCATCCAACACAGCAGACATGACCCTCACATGATCACTGAGTTCATGGAACCTGGAACATCCACAGTGAAAGGTGCTGTCAGTGTAAAGTGCACCTTGGATTTTGAAGACTTAATATGAAAGAGGTTTGTATAACAGCTCATTAACCTTTTTACATCGATGACATCAAAATAACAAGGTTTTAGATATTCTATACTTGAATAAAACATGGCATTAAAATTAATTTCAGAGCCAAGCATGGTGGCTCATGTCTCTAATGTCAGCACTTTGGGAGGCCAAAGTGGGCAGATCACTTGAGTCCAGGAGTTTGAGACCAGACATGAGCAACATGGCAAAACCCCATCTCTACAAAAAAATACAAAAATTAGCCAGACCTGGTGGTGAGCACCTGTAGTCCCAGTTACTTGGGAGGCTGAGCCCTGGAGGCAGGGGTTGCAGTGAGCCAAGATGGCACCACTGTACTCCAGCCTGGGTGATAAAGTAAGACCTTGTATCAAAAAAAAAAATTAAAAATTAAAATAAAATTAATGTCATTTTTAAAACTTTTTAAATGTAATCCCAGCATATGATTGTATGATGGATAGTGTACTCAGGTCACACTGATCGAATGCACGCTGGGTTTAGCCTGCAGTGTCTCTTACATAGATTTCCACATGAAGCACTTAGGATCAGACACAGAGGGTTATTCTTTTTTTTTTTTTTTTCCTGTTTTCTTTTCTTTTTCCTTTCTTTTTTTTAAACAGTGTCTCACTCTGTCACCGAGGCTGGAGTGCAGTGTCACGATCTTGGCTCACTGAAACCTCCTCTGCCTCCTGGGTTCAAGTAATTCTCCTGCCTCAGCCTCCCGAGTAGCTGGGATTACTACCAAACTGAAAGTAACATACGCAGCTTGTGTTATATTTCCACTGGACAGTACTGATCTGATATACTGGCCTCACCATGGTATCCTTTACATCCCCCTTTAATAGTAATCTGAAAAATATGCCTTTTTGTTCCGTCTTTAATGCAATGGACTTTATAGTCTTTAAAAACAATCACCTCATTAATTTCCAAAAACCACTAAGAAAAACCAGAGAGTATAAATCAAGTGTGATGCAGCTTATAATTTGCTTTCAAGAACAAAGCAGTGCATCTGATTTTCTAAAATCTCCATGTACCAAGCTTGAAGAAAAAAATAAAATTAAAATTTCTTTTTTCCAAATATTTATTAGCAATGTTCTAAATACATAATTCTGACAATTAATTGTCTGGGGGAGACTGGATGCCATCTGGTCTCGACAGCCCAGTTCCCCTAGTAGTCACCATACGCGCATGATGAAAATGTGCTCAGGTCACTGCTCGAATGCATGTTGGGTTTAGCCTGCAGTGTCCCTTACATAGATTTCCACATGAAACACTTAGGATCAGACACAGAGGGTTATTCTTTTTTTCTTTCTTTCTTTCTTTTTTTTCTGTCACTAAGGCTGGAGTGCAGTGGTGCGATCTTGGCTCACTGAAACCTCTGCCTCCTGGGTTCAAGCGATTCTCTTGCCTCAACCTCCTGAGTAGCTGGGATTACAGGCACCCGTCATCACGCCGGCTAAATTTTGTATTTTTAGTAGATACAGGGTGTCGCCATATTGGCCAGGCTGGTCTCAAACTTCTGACCTCAAATGATTAGCCTGCCTCTGCCTCCCAAAGCGCTGGGATTCAGGTGTGAGCCACCGCACTAGCCCACAGAGGGTTATTCTATGGAACATGATGTTTTATTGCTACTAAGACCCTCCAGTGCCCACCAATGACATCTCCTCATAGGACAGTTGTGGGAACTTGTCTGCAAGGCTGCACTTCCAATGCCACAGCAGAGACAGAAGACTTGTCACCCAGAGCACCATTCTGTTCCCTGAAGACCACCCATGTGTGAAGATTATGGCGCCTGTGGCCTTCATGTGGCACAAACATCTCTTAGTGCCAGTCACCACCAAAACTAAGCTCTGAACATAACTTAAATCAAGGACAGGAGAGTAGGAACTCTAAAATCCACCTGATTTTCATAACATCCTCTTGGGCACTGTCTTTCTGTCTTCTTGAATAAAATTAATATTTCCGATATGTCCATGCTATCCATGCTGATGAAAATGTAGTGAGCGGATTCTCATCACCATGAGTTGAGGTTGCAATACATAGACAGAAATGGAAATAGTGCTCTTGATCATAATGGAGGATAATGAGGCCAGGTGCTATGGCTCACTCCTGTAGCCTGCAATCCCAGCACTTTGGGAGGCCGAGGCCGGCGGATCACTTGAGGTCGAGAGTTCAAGACCAGCCTGGTCAACATGGCAAAACTCTGTCTCTACTAAAAATACAAAAAAATTAGCTGGGCATGGTGGTGGGTGCCTGTAATCCCAGCTACTCAGGAGGCTGAGGCAGGAGAATTGCTTAAACCCAGGAGGTAGAGGTTGCAGTGAGCCAAGATCATGCCACTTCACTCCAGCCTGGGCAAAAGAGCTAAACTCCATTTCAAAAAACAGATAAAATAAAGAACAATTTAGGGAGGTCTCATGCTATGCTGGGCATTTATCCCTATTAGCTCACTTAATCCTGAAAACATAGTTGCTATTATGTCCCACTTTTTAATGATGATCAGGCAAAAACAAAGGAGAGTTGAATAGCTTGCCCACAGTCCCACAGTTAAAAAATCATGAAGTCATCTGGGTGTGGTGGCTCATGCCTATAATCCCAGCACTTTGGGAGACGGAGGCAGGCAGATCATGAAATCAGGAGATCCAGTCCATCCTGGCCAACATGGTGAAACCCTGTCTCTACTAAAAATACAAAAATTAGCTGGGCATGGTGGTGGGCACCTGTAATTCCAGCTACTCGGGAGGGCTGAGGCAGGAGAATTGCTTGAACCCAGGAGGGGGAGATTGCAGTGAACTGAGATCGTGCCACTGCACTCCAGCCCGGGCAACAGTGAGAAACTGTCTCAAAAAAAAAAAAAATCATAAAGTCAATCACAAAAGTGAGTTGCCTCCCTTCAGAGTAAGCTTGGCCAGCCATTATAGAATGCTATCTGCAAATAATTAAGCCCTTAGCCTGGGTTTGGCATAAAGGGAAAGAAATCAATGACAGTAAGCAGAAAATCCAAAAGTCAGTGTCAGGAGTACCAAGGTGAGTGGCCATCAGAAGCCCTGTAATCAACTGAAAAGTCAGCTTTTACTGACAATTCTTCCGACAGTCAGGAATGAAGAAAGGGAATCTTGAGCAGTGGTGGTATTCATTCTAAGGGTCCAAAGAAGAACCTAATAAAGAGAGAGAAAAACTAAACTATAGAAACTATATTACAGGGGTTGTACATCATCTTGTTTCTAATGGAAACGAATGATTATCTTCTGGATGCTAGAAGAGCAACTCACGTCTTTAAATGAAAGTAAAAGAGGAACAGGGTCAAAAGGACTCCAAGTGGAAATGCAAGAATTCTCCCATATTTTGACTTGAACTTCAGGGATCGTCCACCAGGAGGGAAGATAGAGTCTTTTACCCTGTTCCTACTTATCTATGACATGGGCCACAAGCAGCAGCCATACTCTCATCGGCTCCCAGGAACACAGCGTCTCTGTGTACCCCACCGGGATGATCGAGTGAGAACGGATCACGCACAATTTCAGGAATGAAGTCTAGAAGACAAGAGCATAGGTGGTGACTGCAGAAATGACTGCTGCTTCCTCCTGCACATACGTGGCTTACACAGGGACAGGCACACAACCGTATCTGACAGGTAAGCTGTGCCGTAGTTTGAATGTTTGTCCCCCGCAAACTCATGCTGAAGTTTAATTGCCATTGTAACAGTATTAAGAGGCGGAAGCTCTGAGAGGTGATTAGACCATGTGGACTCTCATCATGAAAGGATTAATGTCTTTATTGTGGGAAATGGGCTCACTATCATGGTAGTGGGTTTCTTATAAAAGAACAAGTTTGCCTGCCACCTGCTCTGCCTTCTCTTTGCCCTTGCACCATTTGATGCCTTTTGCCAGGCTATGATATAGCAAGAAGGCCCTTGGCTTATGACTCCTCAATCTTAGACTTCTCCACCTCTAAAACTGTAAAAACTGGATTTCTGTTCTTTATAAACCACTCATTCTCAGGTATTCTTTTACAATGGCACAAAACAGGCTAAGATAGGAAACTGGTACCAGAGAAGTAGGGTGTTGGTACAACAAATCCCTTCACCTAGTGTACATTGTATATGTCCAATGTCCATCAAACAGCACAGTGTGCTCCATTCATGTTATTCCTTATGATTTGTCAATTAAACATATTAATTTTTAAAAAAGAAAATTAGTGAGAATGTGGCTATAGTTTCCACAGTCTTCCCTGTACCGTTTCTCCTGCCCAGACCCTATTCCCCCACACCCACCAACACATCCTATCAAATGTGAGAGAAACAAGCGTGTTTTATTGACCAATAACAAACCCCAGTTAATCTGGAGTCAGGACTAAGAAAAGTCTGAGTAATCTGAAATTCTGGCCAAAAAAATTGACATCCTTTTGGGAGGAGACCAATTTCAAGATGAGGGCCAAGCAATTTAGATGAGCCAAGATAATGTTTAAACCAAAGACAGAGAGAGAGCTTTTCAGAACCGCTGTTCCAGGAAGCCAACCCCAAGGCCTGTGTCAGTTAGAACATCTTGGCCTCCCCAGTCACTGAGTGATTTCCAGCCCTGCCCAGCAGACACGTCACTCACATCCAAGCTGGCAAGGACAGGAGGTGAAGCTCAGCTGGTCTCTCGGGTGATGCAGGAAGGCGTGGCCCAGTCAATCACATTCATGCCAGAATAACTGATTAAGGTAGCAGCCCTTGAAACAGGCTTGTCTGTAGGACGTGACCTCCCAGACCCTGTCTGGCACCCGCCATACTGATGCAGGTATTACGCCAAGGAACCAGCTCCTTCTGGCTTCCTTATTCCTCCCTCCTCCTTATTCAGCCTCTCACCGGTTTTTTGCAGTCAGAACAAAATGCACAGAAGGGATTGTTCACTCATAGTGAAAATTTATTCAGGACAGGTCATTTGTTTTAGTGAACATGGAATGTTCTTGAAAACGTTGCCATTATTTGAAATTATATTCCTGTTCTGCAAGATAAGAGATGAAACAAAGCTGGCCTCCAGCTTTCTGGTCCACAAAAAGCAAAGTAAGAATCAAAACAAAACAAAACAAAACAAAAGGCACAAAAAACCACAACAGCAAAATGCTCCCAGCCCTGCGGAAGGAGGAAATAGTCTGCAAACACCATTCTCCATCTATTTAATGTTTCTGGGTTTCTGTTTTTGTTCAGTAGAATCAGTGGTTTGGGAGTTGAGCGGGCTAGCTTGGCTGCCTTTGGAAGGAAGGAATTCTTGATATGGGGGACCACAGAGAAGTGGAGGCTTGTTGTGTATCTCCCAGTTGAAGAACACACACCCCTTGACGGGAGCCTTTAATTGTGGTTGATGGCAGTCTCCAGAACGAGAAACAGAAAAGGCTCCCCTACCATGGGATTATTCCAGAGGTTTCCACACTTGTCTGCAAAGCCCCCAAGACTGAATTTATCTTAGGTTTAATTTAGTCTTCAGAATTATTTTAAATCTTCAGGTCATGTTAATATGTGAAGTTTGGGAATGACTGGATTCTGTGTTTATTAAGCAAACATAAGTCTTGAATTTCATGCTACTAAATGATGGACATTGAATCAAGGAAACAGATAAGAAACAAAATGACAGCAACGAAACAAGGCAGGCCCTTGGAGAACTTGCCCATGATTGAAGGGATAAAGGATTTTTGCAAATGCTGAAGCCTGCAGTGGTGGCCGGGTCTCTGGAACGTGCTCTGGGTTTAACCTTACTCGGTGCCTGTCTGATGGTGATGGTGCGGGTCACCCAGAGGGAGCACTCAGTCCCCTCACCTTCTCCTGCAGCTCCCATACACTGACCCTGGGTGCAGGCAGGACTTTCCCCGACATAGCACCCACCTGACCCATCCCCTGGAGACTTACGCCCCAAACTGTGCCATTTTTGTACCAGATGCTGGTCTTTGTTTGGGAGGATCACTTAACATATTAGCGTAATAAGCTGCTTGTGATATTGGTGGCATATCCTAATCTCCCCCAACTTACTGTCTTTTGATTTCACTGCATGGTTGATACAATGCCAGAAGTTTTATTTTAGTTAGCTAATTTTATTAATCACCTTTTTCCTTCTTCTTGGCTTTGCTTCATAGTCAGAAAAGCTTCCCATATTCCACATATACAATTCATATAATATTTTATATGCAATATATAATATTTTCTATACTACATATACACAACATATATATGCCACTGATTTTTGTGTATTAATTTTATGTCAAAATACCTGAATTCTGAAGTCCCTTACCATTGCCAAAATTTTTTGGTTGAGTGTCTTAGTTTTTGATGACAAATGATAAATATTATCTACTATTACAGCTATTTTATTTTTTATTGTATATCTTTAATTTTGAATTTATTTTTCTAAGTTTTGGTGGGTAGTGCAACATCAGTTATAACAAATAATATTGGAGATAAATAGGAGTTTGCAGCTTTGCATTTTCTCAGACTTTAACGAGAATCCTTTGGTTGGTATATAAAGCAAAATGACCACAAAGAAGTGTCGATGCATTATTTTATAGAGTGTTATTAAAACGCACACACACACACACACAAGCATGGAAATTGGATTTTATCATTGTGTCTTATCAACTTCTGTAGAAGCAATCATTTTTTACTTCATATTGAACCTCTTTCCATTCCTGAAATAAACCCTTATATGATGCTTTTTCTTTTCTTTTCTTTGTTTTTGAGACAGTCTTGCTCTGTTGCCTAGGCTGCCTGGCTACTTTTTAAAAAAATTTTTTGAAGAGATGTGGTCTCACCATGTCACTTAAGCTGAGGTCTTAAACTCCTGGCCTCAAGCTATCTCCCACCTCAGCCTGCAAACCGCAGAGATTAGAAGTGGGAGGACTGCACCCAGCAACCCCATACAATTCTATTAAAAAGCTTTAATTGTTCTGTTTACTGTTACTTACATTAGGATTTTTGAATGAATGTTTACATATAAAATTGGACTGTAATTTACAATTTCTTATGAAATTATTTTCACATTTTGGTGGAAATAGCATGATTTTTTTCTTCAAAATATTTTGAAATAATCATTTCTCTTTGGTCTGAAGTATTTTCATATCTTAGGAATTATCTACTCTTTAAATGACAGGATTCTTCGCTATTTTCTGAAATTGAGTAGTCTTTTAATAAACGTCTTATTTCTTCTATAATCACGTTTGCTTTCTATCTCTTCTAGCTTTTCTCTTCCTTGAGTCCGTTTTGACAAATATTTTGTTACAAAGTTAGCATTTCCTCCTAGATTTCAAATGTATTTCACAGAGTTAAGTAATGAAGTGTTTTCTAATTTTTAATTATCTCTGATTTTTTTCTCATAATTTCTCATTTCGTGTGTTTGTGAATTCTTCCCTATACTAAAAGCTGTGAATCTTTCTCTGAATCCTGCATTAAGTATATCTCAAATATTTTCATATGTGAAATTGATATTGTTATTTTTTTGCTGTTGTTTACAGTTAACCTGACGTGTGTGTGTGTGTGTGTGTGTGTGTGTGTGTGTGTGTGTGTGTCAAGGTTTCACTCTGGTCCCAGGCCAGAGTGTAGTGAGTGACACAATCACAGCTCTTGGCAGCCTCAACTTCCCTGGGCCCAGGTAATCCTCCCACCTCACCCTCACAAGTAGCCAGGATTACAAGTGCACGCCACCACGCTGGCTGATTTTTTGTATTTTTTATGGAGACGGGGTTTCAACATGTTGGCCAGGCTGGTCTTGAACTCCTGCACTCAGGCAATCCACCCACCTCACCCTTCTAAAGTGCTGGGATTACAGGCATGAGATACCATGCCTGGCTCTGTTCTGACATTTTTATTTGATTTTTATTTTTTCAGCCAATAATTGCTGGAGAGCACCTTAAAGTCCAAGCGTTAAGGACTTTTTGTTTTGTCGTTGTGCTATTAAATTCTAGCTTTATTGCGTTAGATCAGATAATGGTTGTACTTTTGACTTTTAGCATTTACTGACATTTTCTTTTTCGGTTTGGATCCCTTGTAAACAGACTGTGATTGTTCCGTGGGCACTTGAGAAGATTTTGATCTTGTTTTCAGGGTGTATTATCTTGATCTGTTGAGTAAACAACCCTTATTAATTATGGCATTTAAGCCTTCCATGTCTGCCTTACCTTGCAGTGGTACTTGAAAGATTCCCACTATTGGTGTCTAGTTCTCATTATGCCTCTTGTAGTATTCGTGTTATTAATGTGGTTGCTGTGTTATTTCACAGCTATCAAGCTGTGTTCTTTACCCTTAGCATTTTTAAGTGTCTTTGTTTTGATGAATGATGTTTGGCATGGATTCAATTTAATCTGATGTTAAGATAAGTAACCTATTTTCTTTCTGAAAACATAGGCTAGTTTATACTTTCACATACTTCAACATTCAAATTTTAATCACTCATTTTGTTCACACCTCTTGTCACAGAATAAAGCTGGGTTTTCATTTTAATAGGTTATTTCAGCCCATTTGCGCTTATTGAAATGACAGTTACGCTTAGTTTTAGTTCTGTCATTTTTTATTGTTTTCCTTCTTATAGCTTAAAATTATTCCTGTATGTTCTGTTTTTCTTGTACAATTTTCTCTCATTGTAAAGAAGATTGTATTTTTATTTCAAAGGATTGAATTTATAAATATGACTTTCCACAATATCTTTTATTTTTGGACACTGTTGCTTAGATGCCAATTATTAGAAACGACATAATTAACGTTCTTCTTGAACCCCTGCTTTCATCTTCCTGGTCCTCCACCTGATTTTAATTGATTCCCATCTCTTGTCTATTGCTAATCACTTCTATACGTATTCTTTTATATGTATTCTTTTATTTACATTTTTACATGTCCTTAGAGCACCCTTCTTTTTCCTCCTTCCCCACTGACTTGCTTATTGTAATACTAGTTAATTTTTAGATCCAATGGCATCTCCATTCTCATCTGTCACTCTAGTTTCATGAACACGTGGTCCCCCAAGCTCACTGTGGTCTCTGCCTTTGCCTTGTCATTCACTAATTCCACATTCTACAAATAGTACTTTGAAATGTTGAATGGAATAGGTCCCTGTCATTTAAATCATATGCAACGTGCCTTTATACATTCTCTGTTTGGTTTCTTAAAGTGGAAGGTGTCTGATGGATGGAAACCAAGCTCACACCTCATAGCCCATGCCCAACTGGCTGCCCCCTCCTGGAGACCTGCTTGCTGCTGGAGTCCCGCTCTCCAGTTTCTTCTGCTGGCTTTTCTTCTGCTCACTCTAAGAGCGTCTTCCCCACCAGAGGGGATACATCTTTAGTTAAAATAGGAGATTGCCCTAGGAAAGTCCCATTGACTAATTATACAGAGCAGTCCTGCCTGGCTCCGGGGTCAAACTTCCCCATCAGGCCAGGCCCTGGACCTGCCCTGCGTAACCAAAGCCCCTAAGGTGGTTTCCAATTGGTAAAATCAAATTTTAAAATTCTTTCACCCAAAATTTAATTTCCACCTTGCCTTGTAATGAAATAAGCCTTTTAAGATGCTTTTTGTAGAAACATGACATCACTTCTGCTGCAGGAAAGAAAGAGGAGAAAGAGGACAGAGGGGAGGGGGAGGCAGAGTGCAGAGGCTGGAGGCTTCCCAGGCTGTGCAGGAGCCATCCCGCAGGCCTGAGGCTCGCTGCCAGCTCAGCAACCACACACAACTTTGAAGGGGAAACCAAGGGAAAACATGGCCCCCCCGAAAAGCACAGATCAGCTTTAAGACATGTCCTAAAAGTGAAACAGAAAAAGAGGATCCTTTTGACTTGTGGACACATGTTTGTTCTATCTCTGAAAGTGATGTTTCCAGCAGATGGTGTGATTATTTTGCTACCATCCCTGTTTCTCAGCAAATAACTTACTTCCTTTTGACAGAAAGCTAACTTTCATTTTATATTTTGTGTATAATTCTTGGGGCATATCAGGTTAAAAGGAAGGACGTGGCATTGTTCACAGCTGAGGCTGGAATGTCCAACAATCTCCAGCCATCCTGAGGGCTTGCGAGAGGACTGGCAGGGGCTGCAGAGATGAAGCGATAAATGCAGAGCTTCCATTTCCAAACAGGCATTATGGCATTTATTTGTGATCACTGTGATAGAGTTAAGCAGTACGGATATCTGGGGGGAATTCGTTTGGTATGGTTCTTGGCAGACCCGTGTTCACTGCATCTGGGCGGCGGTGAGTTCCTGCATCTCAGGGCCTTGGTGGCTCCCTAACACAGGATACAGGTGGTTCTCAGGCAGAGCAGCCTCACAGATCTTCTCTGAACTCCCCAGTCGGAAGGTATGCTTCCTCTCTAAACTGCCATAAATTCTCTGAGCTTACTGCCCATTCTTATATTTTCCTGGTCTCGTCAGCTCATTCATTCCTTCAGTTTTATTTCATGCCTGATATTCCAAGCGCTCCCATACAGAGTTCCCTTGCAATGGCCCATGTATTGAGAAGGGGACTTTTTCTGCAGCTCCTTTTTCTACAGCACAAACCTGCCTGGATTCTGACTACCAGCACGCAGGACTAGGCATTTGGAGTAAAGCCAGCGTCCACAAGGGCAGTCTTCCATAGAAGGTGGCTCTTCAGGCACATTCCCTACAATGTGACTACAAGAGAAGGCAGCAAAGTTGTCCTGATAGACACCTCTGTTGTCCTATGACTGCAAGGGAGAGCAGCAAAGACACGTGCTGATAGACCCCTCCACTGTCCTTGCCACACTGCCTTTGTTACCAACCCAAACTAGGATCTGCCTGCCTGGCACAAAAAGGCCAAAAATCCACTCGGCGGTTTACAGTGGGAGAAGGAAGGCATTTATTTGCAGGGCGACAAGCAAGGAGAATCAGGCAGCTCCTGCTTTGGATCTGACCTCCCCAATGGCTTACAGCTAAGGGAGGCAGAGGTCACAGGCACAGTCATAAATCAATACATAGAAACTCTATATTGTTTTGACCTGAAGAGGTGGGACAGCTTGTTGGGGGCCCACAGGTCATAGTCATAGGAGGATTCAAAGATTTTCTGATTTGTGATTGGTTAAGGGGGCAAAGCTCTCCTTAAAATTTTGGGGTCAGCAGAAAAGAATGTTAGCTCTGGCCTGCGGCCATGACCTCCTCCAGGGTCCTCAGAAAGAAATTTAGGTCAAAGAACAGTAGAGTTCAGTCCCCAACTCCCCTTCCTTGAGGACTAGGTGCCCGCAGATGACATTTTCATTCAGTGGGACCCAGATTTCTGAGAAACAACTCAGGGTCACATATTATGACGCTCTCTTTAGTTCCTATAGGGAACCGAACGTCTCATGACGGGTGACTCGAACTTCCTTTGCTACTGTTTTAAGCTACTGTTACCTTCTTGCTTATTAAGTTGTTCATTTACTTCTCAGGGCTGGCTGGATGCCGGGAACTGCTCTTGAAGAAACTCAAGGTTTTCCTTTATTTTCATGCTTGGGGGATGGGTACCCAGCAGGCCCCTAAGAGGTGTTCCTGCTCCAACTCACCCTCTTTTAGGGATGGTGAAAACAGCTAAATAAAAGCAAGATATTTTGGTTCAGGCAAACAGTATGAATCCCTAACATGCTGCCTATTTAGGTTATGACACAAAACAGCTCATGCCTTAGCCTCAGATTCTACTCTGTAAACCACCTCATAAGCCGTCTACCCAGGTGAACGACAGCCCGAAATCTGCTGGGACGATACATTTAGTCCCTCTGTTGTCTTCCCCAAATTCTAAGTTTTCCAGAGCCCACGAAGTCACAGGTAATTTAGCCAAAAGCCTGCAAAACAGCAACCCTGGGCATTTTTCTTTTAAATCAACTTTATTGAAGTACGATTCATGTACCCTCAAAGGCACCCGTGTTAATGGTGTAGCTTGGTGGCTTTGGATGAGTGGTTGTCTGTGTGCCCATCCCCACAGCCAAGCCGTGGAGCATGCCACTGCCCTGAATGACCTTATGCCACTTTGCAGTCGGTCCTCTCCAGATAACAAGGGATCTGATTTCCTTCACTAAAGATAACATTTGCATTTTCCGGAATATAATGCCATGGAGTCGTGTGACATGTGCACTTGGTGTTGCTGTGCAGATCAATAGCTTGCCCCTTTCGCTGCTAGTAGGATTCCCCTGTATGAATCAACAATGTGTTCACCCATTCACCAGTTGGTGGACATTGGAGTTGTCTCCAGTCTGGAGCTATTATGCAAGACGCTGCTATGAACATGTGTATATGCTTTTTGTGAAACAGGCTTTTATTTTCCTTTAGAAAATGCCCAGGAGTAGAATGGCTGAGTCATATGATAGGTAGATGTTTAATTTTATAAGAAACAGCCAAGCTGTTTTCCAAAGGAGCTGCCCATGCCCCATTCTCCAATCTCCCGGCAGCACGGGAGAGGCGGGGGCAGCTCTGCGGCCTCGTCAGCGTTCGCTTTCATGGACTTGGGCTTTCTAGTTTTTGCCCTTCCAGTGGGTATGTAATGGATTCTTCTATCTCTTCACCTTCAACTTTTTTCTGAAGTCATACATCTTGCATTTTGTTAGGGAAAGTTGGTGAAGTGGTAAATGCAAAGCTAAGAAACATGTTTCTCTCTCTGAGAACCTAAAATCCAAATAAATAAAACCTGACAACACACGGGGAAGGCCGCCACGGCAGAGCAGGAAACACGCTGCAGAGCGGCTCCAATGGCTTTCCTGGAGGGAGTTCTTAGTTCCCATAGGAAGCATTAAGAGAGGCTTCACAGAGGAGAGGGCCTCCGAGCTGGGCCCTGAATGAGGGAGAGGTCTCAGCAGTCCAGGCAGGGGAAGGGGCTGGGCAGGGCGTCCTGGGCTGAGAGAACCCTGGAAGCAAAGGAGCTGAGGTCAAAGTGTCCTGAGTGTCTGGGGAGCCAGGGTACCCTTGAGCAGCTGGTGTATAGAATACTAACATTTCCCCAGCCCATCCCTGGTGACTTTTAATATTTTTTTGAAGTTATAACAAATGCCTCTTCTTTAAAATTTGCATGCCTTGAAAAGTCACTGCAAATGAAGTGGCTGGCCTATGTTAAGGGCTGAGAAAGGGGATGCTGAATGGATGGATGGATGAGTGAATTAAAGGACCAGATGCCTGTAGAACAATGTAGCAGAAGGTTCGGAGACAGTGCAGATGAAAAGCTCAAGGGAGCACAGAGGAGAGGAGATGTGCTCGTGCTAGAAAACGTAAACAGCTTTTCAGAGAATGGGGCTTTCTAGGTCTAGTTTTAGTTATAAATGTAAGGAAGTAAAAGCATTGCAGAGACAGAGAACAGCATAAACACAGTTTCATAGCTGGAAACAGGCCCAAGAGAGCATTATTTGGTGCAATTGAGGGGAAAGTTCTACTTTTAATGTTTTCCATGTTTACATTCCAACAACGATATGTAAGGAACTCTTCTGTGTGTCTTCACTGATATGGTATTTAGTTTTTAATTCAACAGGCATTGAAGTGTCACTGCCTGCTATGAGCTGGCACTGGCAATATAATAGTTCACAGGGCATGAGACTTGCCTTCAGGGCACCTCCAGCCCTGTCTACGTGCCCATCCCCACAGTCGAGCTATGGAGCATGTCACTGCCCTAAATGATCTTATGTCACTTTGCAGTCAGTCCTGCAAACAGCATCAACACAGTTTATCCTGGAGAAGCAGTGGAATAAAGAAAGAGACTGAAAAAATATGAAATCCTGTCCTATGCAGCAACCTGAATGCAGCTGGAGGTCAGTATCCTAAGTGAAATAACACAGGAACAAAACCAAATACTGCATGGTCTCACTTTTAAGTGAGAGTAAACATTCGGTACTCATTGACATGAAGATGGAGGTAATAGATACTGGGGACTACTAGAGGTGGGAGGGAGAGAAGGAGGCAAGGGTTGCAAAACTATCTGTTGAGTAGTATACACACTACCTGATTCATTCATACCCAAAACTTCAACGTCACACAATATACCCAGATAACAAGCCTGTACAGGTGCCTCCTGAAGCTAAAATACAAGTTGAAATTTTAAAAAAAGAAAGAAGGAAGGACGGGAAGGGAAGGAAAGGGAAGGGAAGGGAAGGAGGGATGGGAGGAAGGGGAGGAAGGGGAGGAAGGGAGGGAGAGAGGGAGGGGAGGAAGGGGAGGAAGGGCAAGAATGGAGGGAGAGAGGGAAGGGAGGAAGGGAGGGAGGGGAGGAAGGGGAGGAAGGGAGGGAGAGAGGGAGGGGAGGAAGGAAGGGAGAGGAGGAAGGAAGGGAGGGGAGGAAGGAAGGGAGGGGAGGAAAGGGAGGGAGAGAGAGGAAGGGGCTTAAGAAATCAAACAACTTGGTGCATAGGAGCTAGCAGGGACCTAGGAGCTAAGTTATGCAGGGCCCTCCTTTAGAATGTAGAAGAGTCGGGGTAGAGAAGCCAGATCCACCAGAAGTATTGGCTAAAGAGCTGTTGAAGGAGTGGACTGCAGAGAGCCAGCACTGGGAAATTTAGCAAACAGAAAACCTTTTAGCAGTGGCCAAGAACCCACTGAGCACAGCCTATTCCCCTTGAAGCTGGGGCAGAGCTAAGCGTGAATGAACTGCAAAGGCTAGAGGGGATGACGCCTGGGAGGGAGGGCCATCGGCCAGTGCACCAAGAACAAGCTGGAAAAAGTCCAGACCCCAGCATTAGAAGGAGCAAGTCACACGTGTCACAAAGGACAACATACGTCTTACACTTTTCCTGTATATTTTGTCAATGCTTCCATTATCTGTGGCTATATAACAATCCATTACAGAACTCAGCTTAGAACAGCAACAATTTATTACTTCTCATGATTCTGTGGGTCAGGAGTTCAGGCAAGGGTGGCTAGGAAGTCCTTCCTCTCCATGTGGCACCCACAGAGGCCACTCACTTGGTGGCATTCAGTTGGTAGCTGGGCTGGAGGTTGCCAGAAAGCTTCATTCACAATGTTTCATCCTTCAATAGTCTAACCAGAGCATCCTCACAGCAAGGTGTTTGGTTTCCTCACAGAGTGTGAGCGTGATCACTGCCAGGCTTCCTAAGGCCTGTGCCTGGAAGAGTTGCAGCTTCACTGCCACCATGTTCTATTGGACAAGCAAGTTACAGGGCCAGTGCAGATTGGAGGGCAGACTCCTCTTGGGGAAGGAAAGAACTGAGCCTGAATACATGGGGAGGGAGTAATAGTGGCTGACCTGATCAAATATATGAAAGGAATCATGAGAATTTGCTAGTGGAATCCATGTATCATTTATGTCTTTCACAGCCAACTCCCAGGTGAATAAGTGGGTCTTGTCTAGGAAGAAAGAAGGTCTGTAAGAGATTTGGGGCTGCAGTCCCAACTTCCTAACACCCAAACCCATGCACTTCCAGCTTACAACAGTTTTTTTGTTTATTTTTTCTGGTCCTTGCCCCACTGCGGCCAACACTGTGAGGAGCAAGGTGGAAAAGTCATGAGCTTGCTACATAAATGCCTGTGTTTGGTTTATTCTTGTTCCTCATTTTTTTCCTGCTAAATATACAAATAAGACAAATCAAAAAATAGACAAGACCCTTCCCATTTACTACCCCTCCTCCAAAAGCAATTTTGACTTCTATTTACATGGATTACTGTTCATGAACTTTCTCTAAGTTGAGTCATTCACTGTGTACTCCTTTGTGTCTGATTTTTTTTTTTCACCTGGACATGTTTCTTCACTGATCCAGTTGGTACACAAGGAAGGAGTTAATTTTGTTTTTGTTGGTTTTGTTGTATGAATTCCATGTAGGATTATGCCTTTGCCCTGTGAGAGGTGAAGCCCTGGATTCCTCTGTTTTATACCCAGCTGTGCTGCCCCTGAGACCTCTTTTGTTACATGGGCATTGACTGAAGTTACAGCCCAAAGCAAGTCTCTCTGAA
This sequence comes from Aotus nancymaae, assembly GCF_030222135.1. Taxonomy (NCBI): domain Eukaryota; kingdom Metazoa; phylum Chordata; class Mammalia; order Primates; family Aotidae; genus Aotus; species Aotus nancymaae. The sequence continues at coordinate 1,687,527 of NW_026988412.1, read as the reverse complement.
AAACATACCCTCATGAAGAAAGTTTATGCCATGCCTCTGGTCTGGGCCATCACAACAGGCTCTGGGTGATGAGTGTCCCCTGGGAGCTTCATCAGGTTTCCTAACTCCAGCAGATGCAGTGGCACTGACCATGTCCCCACAGCCAGCACCAGCATAGAGCTGGCCGCCAGGCCTCCAGCACCAAGAGGACTTTGTCTGGCATTGAAAGTCAGCTCTGCTCACGGCAAAAAGTGCCTGAGAATCAATACCTACCCCCAGCTTCCCTCAATCGCTGGCTGATGGGCATGGCCAAGAAGGCCCCAGCTCCCATGCCCCTCAGACAGATAACCCCAAGGTATCCGTGCCACACTGATAAACTAAATTCTCTGGGGGGAATTAAGCTGCTGTGGCCCACAGCTATAACTTTCTGGGTAGCATGCCTTTCATTGGCCAGCTTCTCTTTGCCTTATCCCTTCCCCACTTCCCAGGGGAGCTTCCTGGGACCACCTCCCAGATAACCCACAGCAAAATCCTCACCTCAGGATCTACCTCAGGAGGAAAACAAACTCACAGACTCTTAGACATGGAATGCCATGTGTGCGTGGACCGAAGTGCTGAAGCAGGAAAGCCACTTCTGAGTGTGGTCCACCGCCTCCCTCTCCTTTGTGTCACCAAAAAGAACAATAAATCTTAGTGGACCAAGGTGTGTGTAGTGTGTGTGTGTATTTTTTTTTCTTTTGAAATGCATCTTTTCCACAAATACCAGCGCCTCCTGTCAGAAATGTGTTTGATTTTGAGAAGCAAAACTCCACTTTCCTAGCATAAGGCACACTTTAGGTTGACAGGATTTTGGTCGCCTAGAGATTATCTTGGTGATAGGATGACTGTTTTTTCATTTCTAAAGGAGCTGATTTCACTGCTCTTTTTGTGAAATACTGAGAGCTCCCTACTTCTTAACGTATTTCTGCTTTGGTTTCTGAAATGTGCTGGCGCAACCGTGTGTACAGGGGCAGGATTGAGCTGCCATCTCACCCTCAGTCTCCAGGTATGCACAGCCCTAGGAGCATAAATATTTCTTTTGATTTCTCTGCATTCTTGTGTTCCAGATACGTGTACATATTCACAGAAAGAAAAGAAGTACCATTTCCTCAAAACATAACTTTGAAGAATAATAAGCTCCTAGAATACAATATAGGAGATATTTGTATCACTTTATAGTGAGGAGAGTTCATCTTTTAAACATGAACAAAAACACAAACTGTAATAAAGGAAAAGACTGTTGGATTGGGTTGCATTAGCGTCTGTTCATGAACGACACCATCAAATAAGTGAAAAGAAAAGCATCGGGCCAGAGGATGGGGATGGCAAAGGCAGCTATTAAAAATTCCAAAAATTGCTGGACATGGTAGCTCACACCTGTAATCCCAGCACTTTGAGTGGCCGAGGCGGCCAGATAACTTGAGGTCAGGAGTTCAGGCTAAGCCTGGTTAATATGGTGAAACTCCATCTCTACTAAGAATAAAAGTAAAAAAAAATTAGCCAGGCAGAGTGGCACATGCCTATAATCCCAGCTACTCAGGAGACTGAGGCAAGAGAATTGCTTGAACCCAGGAGGCAGAAGTTACACTGAGCTGAGATCGCACCACTGCACTCCAGCCTTGGCAACAGAGAAAACAAACTTCCAAAAATTAATTTAAAAAGACAACCTAACAGGAAAACGATTTAAAGACTTGAACAAGCACTTGATAAAAGAGGTTATCCAGGGTGGTAACAAACTTATATAAAAGCTTCCTAATATCTTTAGTTTGCAGGGAAATGTAGACTAAAACAAAAATGAGAACTCATTAGATGTGAACTGGAATAGCCTCAACTAAGCTAAATGCAAATCCTGATAATACCAAGCATTCCTGAGAACGTGGACAACTCAAACTCTCAGTTGGCATGAAATTTGGAAAAAAAAGTTGAGCAGTATTTCTATAATCCAAACATGCGTATGCCTCATGACACAACAACTTATATTCAGGTATTTATGGCATGTACAAGAATGTTCACAGGAGCACTGTTAGCAGGAAGGAAACTGAATAACCTACATATATGTCAATACCAGAATAAATTTAAAAGTATGGCTTACTTATATAGTAAGATGTTTATACAGAAAATGAAAAGAATATTCTACTTCTATGTGAACAATTAGATCAATGTCACAGATATAATGAAACCAGATTTAAAAGAACAAACATCAAATGATTCCATTTATATGAAGTGTACAAGCACCCATCTATGGGGCAGGAAGTCAGAATCTTGATTAGCTTTGTTGGAGGAGGGAGGGTGAATAGTGAGTGGATTTAGTTTGTTTGTTTGTTTTAATGTAGAGGCTTAGCAGACCAACATGGAATTTAAATCAGAGAAGGAAAGCAAAGACAATAATCCAAAAAGACAAACATTTACGTAGCAGCTGCCCCAGGCCGTGATAATGAGATCATCAGATAAGAGCAGCAGAGGAAATTTTCTCATTCAGTGTCAACACTCACAGTAAGCCTGAAGTCCCAGATTGATTCAAACAAAAAAGATAACCTGGGAGGTTATAGCAAGACGGAACCTATCATACTTATCCATTTGGGCTAAATCACTCTCCACCCCGTTTCTCTCTGTACCACTGTCTTTCTTCATATTCTGAACAGCACGTGTCATGAGCCGTGTTTACATGATTTCTGTATGCATTTGCACATGCATGTTTAGCTCCTGGCTCTTCGTGGGTCTTTGGAAGAACAGATGTTCTTAGTTTTAACGTAATCTAACTCGTCAGTATTTTTTCTATCGTTTGCTTTTTTCTTTGCATGTTTTAACAAAATCCTTTCCTACCCCAAGATAGCAAATATATTTTATTGTATTTTGGAAACACATCACATTTTGATTTTAAGTTAAGTCTTCAATTCACCTTCTTGGCTAAGATGTGTCCTTTTCGACTTGCTGGTAATCCATGACACGGATATGTCTTCATGGCACTGCCCCACTGCAGTGAATTGAAATAGGATGGTACAGAGACATGGAGCGTAAGCGTATCCTTTCCATCTGAAAACCTTTCGGAAGCAACACAGGGCTTCCGCGAAGCCCTGCCATGTGTGGGGAGACATGAAGGCGTTTCGCCAGTAACGTGGGTCAGGCAGAGCTGAATAGCTGCAGAAGGCAGAGGACAGGCGAAGCTGACCTGCTGGGGGAGCTGACCACACCCAGCAGCCTCTGGAGGCCCGATCACAGCAGATTTAAGGACTGCTGCTCCCAATGTGCATGGCACTCACCAGTCCATACAAAACAGACCTATTTGCCTCTCCTTTTCATAACAAGCACAGGCATTCAAGTGTTAATAAAACTGCTGCATTTTTAATATGTTAGAAACAAGCTTGGGAATTAAATCTTGATTTAAAAGAATTTTTAAAATAAAAGGAGCACAGTGCACTTTGAAGAACTATGTTGACTTTTGAAATGGGAAAGCGATAAAAGAATTTGCCATGGGTTCCTCATTGACCCAAATAGTCCAAAATTACAGATGACAATGCACATATAGGTCACATTTTATCCACGCCTAAAAGTTTTCACTGACTTCATGGAAGCATGCCATCCAGAGGTCCACAGTGTTGGTTACGAACGATTAACTGGGAGGGTAACCCCGACTAAGGGGAACACCAGTGGAAATACATAGACTAATTGCACCTATAAGCTAGCTCCTGGAAGGAGATTCTGGAAACCCCAGCCTCAGGGCCTGGCTTCTCTCCTCACTGAACATCTACAGATACCACAGGCCTGAGAACAACAGCAGATTGTAAGCTGCACTAGAATCTAAGGAGCTTTACAAAGAGCTGCACACACAGCTCATTAAATTTATTTTAAGTAATAACCGTGTACTTTCATATGTATAAAATTGACACATTGGGGCTTTCTTTGTATACTAATCATTTAGGGACCATTTAAAATCAAAGATGTAGTTTCTGTAATGCCTGAAAGTCTTATACTATGCAACTGAGTGTCTTACACTAACTTAAATATGTCTTATACACGCAAAGCCTCAAAACTTTATTAGCGAAAACATCAACAGTCATGTTGGAATTCATGGATTTTTATAGACCTTTACAGTTTTCTTTTACTTTACATTTATATTTTTTACTTTATGATAGCAGAGTTTCGAAAACATGTTAAAGGCCTTTGCATATTATATGTATTCCTTATTTATTGCTCCTCCTAGCAAACCAACAATTTTGGGAAGTGCTGGATCCCAGCCTCTCCTAAATGCAACACACTGACATCGCTGCATTTTCCAGCCCTTGTTTCTGCCTCCTCACTGGAGAATGTGTTCTAGTGCTCAGGTCAGCTCTGTTTCTGACTCATATGGAAATATGGGCTTCTAGACCGATGCTTTGAGAGTGAGCATGCCTCTCAACATCTGAAGCTCTGCTCTTTCTCTTACCATCTCATTTATAAACAGTCGCAGCCTTACTCACTATGCGCATTCCCTTTTCTCTTTCTTTACAGAATGAACGCCCTCTGGCAGCGTCATTGCCTGTGATTCTGCATCTCTCGCAGCTCTGCAGGCTGCTCTGCTACTGCATGATCCTAACAAGAAGATCAGAGCCAGGCAATGCACCTGCTTTCCTTGATCTCAATAGAAGTATATTTTCCTCCTTCCCAACGTGTTTCATGAGCATGAGGCTTTGATTACCTGTATGCACTTGGAGTTTGCTAAGCATTTCCTTATGATCCCTGTTAATCCCACAGCAAACATTTTGAGCTTGGCCTTTCTATTCTCCCAGTTTTACAGACACACAGCTAAGGAAGAGCATCTCAGTGGGAGGAGAGACTGCTCCGGGGTCCCTCAGTTCCACAGCGATAAAACCAAGACTGGAACCCAGGGCTTTGGATGGCACCGCCCATCAGCCTGGTGCAGCTCGCAGCCTCTGCTTACACACACAGCTCATCTGCTGCTGCTGGGCCGAAGTCCTGTGAAAACTTCTGTAACCAGTGCTTAGGTGCATGGACTTCAGGAACACCTTCTACCAATCAGTTAGATTTTACTGTAACAAGGAGCTGTTCTGTTGCCCACAAAGACACTGATCTTCTTCATTTTTGTCAGGTGTCAGAGTCCTCGTGGGCTTCCATTTCCGTCTCTCCTTACAGTTCTGAATCTGTTCTGGGAACTGTAACCTTTGTGGTCTCTGTTTTAAGGGCTTATTTTGCTGTTTATTTATTTATTTATTTATTTATTTATTTTCTTGAGACGGAGTTTCGCCCTTGTTACCCAGGCTGGAGTACAATGGCGCGATCTCGGCTCACCGCAACCTCCGCCTCCTGGGTTCAGGCAGTTCTCCTGCTGTTTATTTTTTGTAGAACATACTGCTTTGCTTTCTATTTGTTTAAAGCTACCATCATTTTTTTTTCTGCAAAATTTTCTAAGTTATTCCTATAGTTTTGTTTGACCTAGTTTTTCCCTCATATTTAACCTGTTTTTCCACGATCTTCCATCTCTTTGAGTTTTTGTTACTACTTCATTTTCTGCCACTTTAGTTTTTATGTTAATGCAAAGGATACACTATTAAGGAAACTTTTAACACCTCTATGTCTTTCATCTGCTTTCTTTCCTGATGCATTGTGTAGCCCCTATTATACCATGGAAGAGTTTCATTGCTTCAGCATAAAGATAGATACCAGTCAACACAGTGTAATCATTAATCAGCCTTGGCTGCAAAAATGGATTTTTTGAAGTCTCTGTGTATTGAGACCATACAATTAAAGGCAAAAGTATACAGAGAGAAAATGATTTCTAAAATCCAGACGCTCTCCTTGTATATCAGGAGCTAGAGTTTAGATGGGCCATAGGCAGGGAGAGCAGGAGAGAGGCTGCAGCAGCCTGAGTCATAAGTAGAAGCTCCTTCCTGGTGAGTGTGGAAAAGAAGGGTAGATCGCAAGAAAGATAGGAATGGGAGCCTGTTGGCATCTCCAGAAGGGCCAGCACCCTCTCTACCCATAGGCTGCCCCTGGGAGAGGGAGGGTAAGGCCGATCAGAGGAAGAAAGCCGGAGATTAAGAGGGGACCAAGGACATCTGGCAAGGCTCCGCTTTCCCTCCAGCGTGGCCTGCGGAGGTAGCACAACACTCGTGGTCCACGCACGAGGACCGTGCTGATGGTGCCTCATCCTTCAGCGGACGTGCACTTCACTTGGTCTTGTTGTGCTAACGCTGCCACTTTCCTCTCCCAGAGCTTATCATCCTTTGGGGACCTTCGCAGGTGCTGGATTCCAGGAGAGCAGAAATCATGGGCACGTTTTGTTTTACCCAAGGGTGGCCCCAGCACTGCGTAGACCCCTTTGTCTCACTCTCGGTGCACAGATTTCCCTGCTGAGTCACTGAAGTTTCCTTGTTTTTTTTTTTTTTTTTGAGACAGAGTTTCGCTCTTGTTACCCAGGCTGGAGTGCAATGGCGCGATCTCAGCTCACCGCAACCTCCGCCTCCTGGGTTCAGGCAATTCTCCTGCCTCAGTCTCCTAAGTAGCTGGGATTACAGGCACACGCCACCGTGCCCAGCTAATTTTTTTTTGTATTAGTAGAGATGGGGTTTCACCATGTTGATGAGGATGGTCTCGATCTCTCGACCTCGTGATACACCCACCTCGGCCTCCCAAAGTGCTGGGATTACAGGCTTGAGCCACCGCGCCCGGCCTGAAGTTTCCTTTTCATCACTGATCCAGTCCTCCAGGATGCTGGTTTTAGCAACCTCACTTTAATTTTGCATCTTCTCTGCCAGCCCATTGGACAGTCAAGTGGTAGCTCTTTTGCCCCACCTGAAACTCAATTAAAGATTAGTTAATAGAGCAAATCCATCAAAACTCTTGTTTGTATATCAAACAAGCGTTTTTTGCCAGAGACAGGTTAAAATGTGTTCGAGTAGGCAGGTGTGCAGAGCTATGCATGTTCATGCAAATGTGTTTGCATTACTTGCTGTGAGCCCGCCAGGGCCATTTGTGGAGGAATTCACAAATCTGAGTGCCTGTAGCGCTCACAGGAGGCCTGTGAACGAGGTCCCATTTAATCAAATCCTACACGAAGGCACCTTGATTTACTCTTCGAGCGTCTGATATGTTGATGAAATGTACTGTGATGAAGTACAGATATTTCACTGTGTGCCTTGTTTCTCATCCCTTCACAGTTTTGAATCAACAACTTGGTATTCCCACCCAGTATTGACTTTGTTATTCTATGTTATTCTATTCAGTAGAGGTTCCACATTCTTAAATAACTTTTCAATTTCATATTTCATTTGGTAAGACACAAATCTAATCTCCCGCCCTCAGTTCACATCCCTAATCCTTCATCATTCAGCTCTGATTTTAAATCAGCCTACTGAAGTGTGTAACATAAAAATACCACCTAGAATATGCTTAAGTTTCCAGAATAATTTAAGTTTTGCTCTTTAATTAGAGCTCAGTTTTATATTATTTACTGACTGCATATGTCTAAGTGTTGAAACAGCATGATCTGCAGTATGGAGATAATTCAACATCTCTAGGTTAAAAGCTCCACAGATCTGGGAGATTTCTCTAATTATAAAATAGTGACTCTGTGTCACCTTTGGAGCAGGACAGCTGTGGTTGGAATCTCCGCCTTATCACTTGCAGCGAATGACCTTGAGCATTTGCTCTGCCGTCTGCGCCTCTGTTCCCTCTTCTGCTCAGTGTTACAATAGCCACTTTGTTGGTAAATAAAATACAGAAACAGTAATCAATAATAATATCTCATATGTACTGAGTGTCTCTACCTTCACCCACTTCAGAATCGTCTCAGGTGAAAGATGGACAGAAAGTCTGGTGTGCAGTAAGCTCTCTACATCTCTACAGACAGGGAAGTATCTCACAGACAGGCCCAGGTAAGGACGCTTTGCACCCTCCAGAACCACTGGGGTACCTCAAGGGGTTTATATTGATCAAAATTCACCACATTCACAATGAAAACTAAGACATGTTTTAAATATGTATTAATCCACCTTGAAACAACAACAAACCCATTATCTGGTAACATAGATATATTTTTATTAAAAATAACTGTATTTTCAGCCGGGCGTGGTGGCTCAAGCCTGTAATCCCAGCACTTTGGGAGGCCGAGGCGGGTGGATCATGAGGTCAAGAGATCGAGACCATCCTCGTCAACATGGTGAAATCCCGTCTCTACTAAAAATACAAAAATTAGCTAGGCATAGTGGCGCGTGCCTGTAATCCCAGCTACTCAGGAGGCTGAGGCAGGAGAATTGCCCGAACCCAGGAGGCGGAGGTTGCGGTGAGCCAAGATTGCGCCATTGCACTCCAGTCTGGGTAACAAGAGTGAAACTCTGTCTCAAAAAAAAATAAAATAAAATAACTGTATTTTCCAATGTTCAAAAAAGTGAGAAGAGTGATGTCGCTTTACATTTCTGCAAACCTCTTCACTGAATGTCTACTTTAATAGAAGAAGTTGGAATCTCCTATCCACTTTTTACTCCAACTGTTACAATGGATTGCTCTGAATGCAATCTGTGCACAAAACCCAGCCTCTCGCAGGCATGTGGATGGGAAAGGGAGGTCCTTGTGGACACCTGAAAGGGTTTCAGGAATTCCCTGTGGTCCTCAGAACACCTTGAGAACTGTGAAAATAAAGGTCCATAAAACATTCAAGAAATCACACCTAATCATTACTACTATTGCTATTTTAACTCCATCCATTAAATGTGAATGCCGTGATACAGGGCTCGAGGGTATTTTGTCCAGCCACGCCCTCTCTTGGTAACTAGGCTCAGCAAGGGCACCTCGCCACCCAGGGGGTGCAGTTCTAGATTAATCCGGTAAGTCTGATGCTTTAGTCACAGCAATTAGAACAACAGAGGCTCAGGCTGTACCTGCCGCTGGGTTGAACAGGCTGTGGAGAGCGCCCTTGGATGCCAGCTGGTCCAGCCAGGTGGGCCGCACACAGGTGTGAGCAATGCGGCTGTGTCCCAGCACGCCAGAGCCCGCCTGCAACACCAGGGTCCACAAGTCATCCCCCTGGTGGGCGGAGCACAGCCACCAGGAGCCCTGGGCCTCCCACGGCAGAGGGAATCCCTAGTGGCTGTCCCTGTTCTCTCAGAGGAAACCTTCCCCAAGCAAGATTTCATTGTGAAGTGAATAATGTCTCAAACAATCTGATTATTTTGGGTAAATATTGGAAACTGTGAAAGTGAGGCTCTCAGCCTTTATTAGTAAGCAGACCATGGGAGTCTCAGCTTCTAGTTTTTCCAGTGCTCAGAAAATATGCTAGATGGAAAGTTCACCTGAGACAAATACAGGCAGATTCCAGCGGGAGGGTACAGACCATCATCTACAGGAGAGAGGGGACAAGAATCCCCCACCCAGCAGCTGGCCCAGGGCAGTCTGGGATCATCTGTGCAGTCCCCGGCCCCAGGCTTGCAGGCCATGTTCACACAAAGCCAGTGAGGATCTCCACCAGATTGTAGGCCCGGCTGTCTTGAAGTACCCAGTTCACCAATGAGAGCTCCTTCCGACCATCCTTTGTACTAGCACTAATGCCAAAGCCCCAGGAGCCTCCTCTGAAGGGAGAATTCTGGTTCTATGCTGGGAGCCTCCCTCTGGAGCGTGGATTCTGGTTCAATGTTGGCCACTCACTGGGAGCAGGGCCCTGGCCAAGACAGGTCACTAAGTTAAGTTGCTCACTCCTCTGGCAGGGGTGGGGATGGGAGCACAGGCCCGCTTAGATCCTATTGCCTGCATCAAGTGTTTAAAGTAACTCATGGCCCTCATCTGGGTTCTTGAGACCCTGCAGGGAGGCTGAGGATGAATGAGACTGTTGGCGAAAATGAAACTGCGTCTCAAAAAAAAAAAAAAAGAAAAAAGCTAGGGGGAAATGAGGGCAACATGTTTCTGTCTTCATACACCTTTTGTTAAGGTGTCCTTTTATTCCAGTAACAATTATTTTTCCTATTTTCAAAAATGTTAAGATATATATTGTTTTACGAATTGGCAATGCAGATAACTGGTGGGTCACTTTGGCCGAGTCTGATTTAGTTTCTGATGTTATCGCTTAGCAAAGTAACAGGCTGAAAAGTATAGGCAGACCCAGATGAATGGGACTCGAAGTTTCTCCAGTGTGGGTCTCCTCTTAAGAAAGAGACTGTCTGTTTTGAATGAAAAGAAAAATCATAAGTCATACATTTTAAAAGCCGGCAGATGCTACAAACATCACACATTTTGGGAAAATGCCACATTTCTATGAAGCAGCTGCTCGACATCCGTCCTGACACACTTTCCGTAATGCCTGCCTGCTGGGGCCTCTCCACTGCCAGCGACTTCACAGCATCCCTCTCCATAGAGAGATGCAAAGATGACTTAGCTGTTTTCTTGCCATGGCTGATGATAATTTTTTGTCTTATTAATTGGTTTTAAACACTTCTTTTAGCTTTATAGCTGGTAATCGGCAATGTCGTATACATTTTAATATTGTTGCCAAGTTTTAGGAGATGTCTGTCAAATTCCTTATATCTGAGCTGTACACTTTAGGGTACTTTTATTTTTCTTATGCAGTAATTAATCTTAAGTAGTTAGGATTCAGCTAAGATTCACCTACTTTAACTAAGTTAAAGGTTGTTTGCACTGATGGCACTCAGCCAGTTTGTCGTTAGTGATCCTGTGGGTATGGGTTTCTCTTTTACTTCGTTGTTTTCGGTGTTTTTCACTCTAAAATCGGTGTTTCCGACAGTTGGAGTCGCAGGTGATCCTGAGTGGCTGATGCGTACGGGGGTGTTGTCTGGAATCTGCAGTCATCTTTCCGATGGTGTCTCTCAAGACATGTCGGGGTTTAGGGATTTCAGCGGCATTCTCGCTAGTCTCAAAGCAGTGGAGCATCGTAGGAAAAGGTGTTTGGGGTTTGTGAATAACCCTCAGAGCTGATATATGTCTTCATTTTCACAACGGAACATAAAGTGATGAATACTAACTAGAAAATAAAGCCAAAAGATGCACGACCACTCCAACAACTGGAACAATGAAACGTTTCTAATGAGTCCGTGGTCCTGCATCAGTGCTGCTGGGAGTCTGGCTTCCAAGACACTGCTGTAATCACTACAGGAGGGGAGATTGTAATGATTCAAACACAGAGTAAACATACACTCCCAGTTGGTATAACATTGCATTAGTTCTATTTCTACAGAGTCTCTTTAATCACCCATGTTTAAAACAGAAGTTACCAGAGGCCAGTGTATGATTAGCACAGAAAGCCACTTACACAGATGGATGCCCTTCTAGAAGGATCATCTCACCCTGCGGGGAAGACGGTTGTCACATCACTGCAGCACATCACAGTTTCCATGTGGAAACCATTCAGCTGTACTTCTATCTAATGAAATCAGAGTCGACCTTGTGCTTGGCAGTGGCAGCTGGGAGAGCCACGCTGGAAACCAACCACCATTCTCCATGGAACATGCTCCACTAACCCCTAGGGCTAAGACCAGCCATCATGGAGCGTCCGTGGCTGCGAAAAGGCTTCTCATGTAACACTCCTGTAAGTGCAACAGGGCCATTGCCCAGCACACAAGGGAAGTCAATATTCCAAGACACCAGCTGCAGCAGAGAAAGAGGTTTAATGACAGGGCTGCTGAATGAGGAGGTGGAAGGAAACCTCAAATCCGTCTCCCTGAGGAGTTTCAGGCTAGGGCTTTTAAGGGCTTCAGATGGAGCCAAAGTGTAGAGATGGTTGATTGGTTAAGAGTGCAGGGTTAAGTTATGGGACAGAGAGAAAAAAACTGTATTCTCATGCTGATCTCATTTCTTTGTAGGGGTCTTCAAACTGGTGTCAGCTAGAATTCAGGATCTGAAAAACATCTCAAGCATTCATTAAACAAAGCCTCATGATTCTAGCCTGAGAGATTCTACCTGCAGGAACAATGGGGATGCAGATGGTCAGAGTCTAACGCTACCTGACTTTCGGTGACAAGGAATTAGGCCAAAGTACACTCTGATTAGGGCTTAATTATAACTCTATTGCCGTCCAGAACTCTTGTTAACCCATGAGGATAGTTTCATATCCACTCAGTGTTCCATGTCCAGTTAAGATATATTGAATAAAATATTAGGACTGAAATCATGAATATACAACAGAATACAACTCAGCAGTAAAAAGGAATGGATGGTGGACACACACAACAAACAGGTACATCTCAGAACCAGAGCTTGGACTGTACCCCTAGAATGGAGGTGCTCTCCCTGCAAAGGTGAGGGGGTGAGCAGGAGGAACCAGTAATACCTCAGGTGCCACAGACTCACTATTCTTATCACCTGAATGAAGGTGTCTTGGCTGTATGCCCCTGGGACAATCTCCAGAGGCTTTGAACAGTAGTTTATTAGATGACCTTTACTGGCTGTGGTTGTTTCTCAGGGAAGCGGTTCCATGGGGCTGGTTATGCTGCCATTCTGGAAGCACCTCTTCTTTGCTGGCATTTACATGTCTCTCCCAAAGATCCATGCCTCTGTATCTATAGCAATGACTGACTAGGTTTGCCTCATTGTTGTATGGTATGATGTGTCTGTGTTGCTGTGTTGACATCCCAATGGGTGAACACCCCACAGTCTACTCACCAGCTCTCCTGAGTGTGGGCATTTTCTAGTTTCCCGGCTCCTGCTTCAGTCAACAGTGTTGCCCTGCAATTCTCATACACAGGCATCCTTATCTTGGTCTTGATGTATAAGTGTATTCCTTTCACCTTCCCCCATTTAGAATGGCAATGCTCACTCTAGATTTTTCTTCTAATAGATACTTGTTAGATTGAATTTTACCTTCTATTTCTACTTTTAAAAGAGCTTTTTATTGTAAATAGATATTGAAATGATCATCTAAAAAATAACAATATGCTAAACTACTTTGTACAAGTTTTCTAATATTAAATCTTCCTTTCATACCTGGGAAAAATTCAATTCCTTCTTTATAAATGGTTAGTCCTATTTGCTGATACTATGTTTTGAATGTTTGCATCTGTATTCATGAAAAAAGATCTACTTCATAAAGATATGAAAGAATTGAAAGGAAAAGTGAAATCTTACCTAGGTCAGGGACGGAAGGTCAAGGTCGCTAATGCTGTTGTTCAAGTTCTGTATTCTTGCTGATTGGGTTGTCTGCTTGACCTAGAATTAACGTAAAGAGATTCATTGAAATCTCACAGAATAATGATGGCTTTATCCTCGAAATTCTACAATTTTCTTTTATACATCTTTTGAGGCTTCTTTTTTGGACATATACGTATTTACAATTATTAAGCCTATCTGATGAATTAAATTATTTGCCATTGGATTTGGCCCTCTCCACCTTTAAAAGTGCATTCCACCTGATTTGAGGTAACGGTTCCAGTCCTTCTTGGTTAGTGATAGCTCGCTATGACTTATCCCATTTGCTCGCTTTCAGTTTTCTTTTCAAAATTGTGTTCTGGGTATGCCACTTGCAAAGCAAAATGACACTTCATTGTCTGATTTGAAAATGGCTGTCGTTTTCGCATGTGAGTTTGGTCAAATTATGTTTATTGTACTCACTGCTTCATTTGTACCCATGTTTCCCATCTTAGAACGGAAGATCTGACACAGGATAATGCTGGAGGTGGAGCACAGGAGGGAGGCATTCTTGAGACAACTCAATTTATCTGGAATATAGATGATAGTTGCCATTATTTTCATTTTCAAGTCAACATTGTTTTTAAAATTTCCAAACACTTATAAAATTAATCATTTTTGTTGCCCATGCTAGAGCTGGGTCCAGGTGAAGGGATGTCACAGGTCAGGTTGAAGGAAAGTGAGATGTATTCAGCCTTTGGGTTTGGAAAGCAGGGCCTATGAAGCATTATTTTTAAAAGTCTGGAATTGTTTCCCCACGGGCCTTAACAGTTTTCTTCTTCACTTCGAATTGAATTAGGAAAGAAAAATGGGATACATTCAGGACTTTTCCATCTGGAGATTCTGGGTACCCTCAAATGGAGTGAAGATACTGTGAGTTAATTAAACACACAATGCCTTCACCAACATCATGCAGTATAGACTAACCAAGATGCCTGGTTTTGTAGCTTTTTTGCTAGAATTATGTATGTCAACTTAACTCAGACTTGTAGCAATGGTTATGTCTTTCTGATCATAAACTGTTAATATAAATGCTATGATTTTTTTAAATACAGAAACAAATTTGAGTCTAAATGGGCAAAAATATGAGAAACGGGATATTTGCATATTCGCAATGTTTCATTCCAGAAGATATATATTAATGACAATGGAGAAATAACATCTTTACAGTGAAAAAACCAGGAAGACACCTCTGAACCAAGTGATCCAGGTGAACGTGGGGCATTAATATGGTGTTGGCATATCACATCCATCCAGACGTGAACTGGGAGTCTCACCACAGCAAAAGCACATAACCTAATCGGAATATTTTGCATAAAAGTCAATCTATCAATTCTTTTGTTTCGCTTTTAAGTAAACTTTGTATCAAAGTATATCAGAAAAAGAGGAAGCAGAATGCACACAGCTGGATAAAGTTCTAAGTGGTAGAATCTTACCCAGATGAAGATGTGGAACATTTCCGGCATTCGACAGCCCTCCCCCAGTGGCCCCTCCAACCAATCAGCCCCCTTTCCAAGTGTAGTCACTACCCTGAGTTCTCTCATCAAAAGTTCATTTGGTACCTCTTTACTTTATACAAATACAATCATACACAACACAATTTTTGTGCCTGCTTCTTTTCATTAATTGTTTATCTGTCACGTTCATTTGTATCACTGCATTTGGCAGCAATGCGTTTTGTTAGTGTTATGCAGTATTTCCCTGTAAAAATATGCCAAATTGCATTTATCCATTCTCTTATTTGAGAATAAGCATTTGAGTTGTCTCCAATTTCTTATTATTACTAAAATACCACTACAAACATCCTTGTACATGTCTCTGGTGAAAACATGTAAACATTTCTGGAATGGAACTGCTGAGTCATAGATTATGTGTGTGTTCTGTTTCCACAGACACCCTCAAGCATATTTCCAAGGGCTTTGACAAACTTAGATTTACATTAGGAATGTGGCAGAATTTGCTTCACATCCTTTTCAACAGTTGGTTGAAATAACTAACACCTTGGTCATCAGGAAAACACAAATGTGTATGCGCGTATATATTTTATCTACAAGTATATTTACATCTTATACATATGCATATATATTTGCATTTCCTTGTCGGCCAGTGTGGCAGTGTTCCTCTCCATCTACTAATTGGCCACTCGAATACTCTTTTAGGAAGGACTTCTTCAAGGCTCAGCCCAATTTTATATTAAGTTGTCTGTCTTTATCTTAATAATTTTTGTCTGTAATTTGACAGTAAACATATGTCAAATATATGTATTTATATATTTATATTTTGTATATATGTGTTTGCGTGTGTATATTTGTGTGTATATGTACATTTGTGTGTGTATATAAAAATATGTTTATATGAGTGTATGTATATATTTGTGTGTATAAACGTGTGTATATAGTATATGTGTGTATATATTTATGTGCATATAAATGTGTATATGTGTGTATATATTTGAATGTACATATATATTTGTGTGTGTATGTAAATGTGTATATATGTATGTGTATATATATTTGTGTGTGTATGTGTGTGTATATATATGTGAGAGTATATATAGTGGGTATATACTTTGTGTGTATATATACGTGTGTGTATATTTGTGTGTGTGTGTGTGTGTGTGTATATATATATATTTGTGTATGATACAGTTTGGCACTGTCCTCATTAAAATCTTAACTTGAATTGTATCTCCTAGAATTCCCATGTGTCGTGAAAGGGGCCCAAGTAGAGGTAACCGAATCATGGGGACTGGTCTTTCCCATGCTATTCTCATGATAGTGAATAAGTCTCATGAGATCCGATGGGTTTATCAGGAGTTTCTGCTTTTGCTTCTTCCTCATTTTTCTCTTGCTGCCGCCACGTAAGAAGTGCCTTTTGCCTTCTGTTGTGATTCTGTGGCCTCCCCAGACAGGTGGAACTGTAAGTTCAATTAAACCTCTTTTTCATCCCAGTTTCGGGTATGTCTTTATCAGCAGCATGAAAACAGACTAATACAGTCTGTGTATATCAATGTGTGTGTGTGTGTGTGTGTGTGTGTATTTGTGAGTAGATACATGTGGGTATATCATGTGGACATATGTGTGTGTAAATAAATGTATTTGTGTGTAAATATATATTTGTGTATGTATATGTGTGTGCATATATTTGAGTGTATATATTTTGTGTGTTATATGTGGGGGTATATATAGTGAGTATATTTGTACATATATGTGTGTGTACATATGTGTGTATATTTGACTATACATAATTTGTGTGTCTATAGAAGCTATATATAGATGTGTGTATATATATGTATATGCCCATATGTATACACGCCCATATGCATTTATGGGCATATAATATATTTGTGTGTATATATGTGTGGGTGTATGTATATGTATAGTGTGTGTATTTGTGTGTGTGTATATGTGTGTGTATTTGTGTGTATATATGTGGGTGTGTGTATATGTATGTATATGCTCACGTGTATACATGCCCATGTGCATATATGGGCATATAATATATTTGTGTGTATATATGTGTGGGTGTATGTATATGTGTAGTGTATTTATGTGTGTGTATAAGTGTGTATTTCTGTGTATATATTTGTGTGTATATACACAGTGTGTATATTCGTACATATATATTTGTGTGTGTATAGTTGTGTGTATATGTGTGTGTATATTTGTGTGTATATATGTGTGGGTGTGCATATAAATATATAGCATGTATATGTGTGTATATATCTATGTGTGCATGTAGTATATGTGTGTGTATATGTGCGTGTGCCTGTGTATTTGAACTGACCACTCCCAGCAGCAAGGCCCCTGTGCAGACCTCCCTGCCGCACACACAGTCCTGTCCTTGCAGATTCCCCCAGTTGCCCTCAGCTCTGACTCCACGTGCCGCCAGATGCTCACAGGCAGACAGCTAAATGATGAGACTGGAGTCCCAACCCAACTCTGGTGCCATCTGATCCCACATTATTATTCTAATTCTCAGTTAATTTTGGTGCATGACTTTTAAAATTATTACTATTGTTCTAATTATTTCCTTGAGAGTCCAACTCTTTACTGCTTGACTTTTATAAAGAAATTATATTCAGCCTAAATTATAGTATTTGTAAATAAATGAATTTTAACTTAATATATGTGAGTTACAATTGGTCACATTTTCCAAAGGAATCTATGCCAAATATCTGTTTTATAGGAATATTGTATCATGAGTTTCTCTCCCAATTATGTTTCTGTCTCTCTGTTAACCATTTCCCACCCCCACTTTCTAGCTGTGTTCCCACTATCTTCCTTCCCTTCTTCTCTTCACACTCTGTAATCTCACATCAAAGTCTGTCACTTCTCCTTTCTCATGAGCCTCTCTGAGTTTCACAGCCATCTCCTCACCTCCCGCCTCTCCCTGGACCTCTCTCTCTGTCCAACACCATTCTCATGGACTCATTGCTTCCCTTCCTACCTCTTGCCAAATTCTTTCCTATTTTTCTTTTGCCATCATATTCTTAGCCTATTTTCTGCTGCAAAATCATACATTTTCTCTCATTCCCTGTTGACATCTTGACCTGAGTTGAACTCCCATTTTGTGGGTGATAAAAGTGAGAACTGAATGTTGTGGTTTTGGATGGAGTGCTTTAGAGGTGACTCGTCTTTTGGCTAAAACAGCTTTTGGTCCAGACAGTAACATGTATGATAAAGACTTTCTGGGGATTCATTCCAACATTCCCACTTACCAGAAAGCCTGGGCTGTGAGATGTGGGGGAAAGCCCCAGATCAGCAGAGACAAAGACAAGGCTGCCGGGCTGTGGACTCCATGACCTGGGAGGGGCTTCTGAGTGGCTTCAGCGCAGCTCTGATGAATCAGCACATGGAGACTGTGTGGCTCCAGCTCCCCTGGGTCTCCTGAAGATGTACTGAGCTGCTGCAAATAAAATGACAATCTCCAAGCCCAATTTAAGATTACGGCTCCCAAACCCATCCTGAAATTTCTCCAGATGTCCTTCTTATCCATTTGCCCTCCTGCTCCAGGACTTGAACTATTCATTGAGCACAGGCAACCAAGGCAAACGCGGACAAATGGGATCACACCAAGTTACAAAGCTTCTGCACAGCAAAGGAAGCAATCAACAGAGTGAAGAGACAACCCACAGAATGGGAGAAAAAAGATGCAAACTACTCATCTGACCAGGGATTAATAACCAGAATATATAAGAAGCTCAAACAACTCTGCAGGAACAAAAAACCTAATAATCTTATCATAAAATGGCAAAAGATCTGATAGATATTGCTCAAAAGAAGACACACAAATGACATACAGGCATTTGAAAAGGCACTCAACATCACCGATCAAGAGAAATGCAAATCAAAACTACAATGAGGTATTATCTCCCTCCAGTTAAAATGGCCTTTATCCAAAGACAGGCAATAGCAAATGCTGACGAGGATGTAAAGAAAAGGGAAGCTTTGTTGATGGGAATGTAAATTAGTACAACCACTATGGAGGACAGTTTGGAGATTCCTCAAAAAACTGAAAATAGAGCTAGCAATCCCACTGGTAGGGATATGCCCCAAAAATTGAAAGTGTAAGCCTGGACCATGCATCTGACTTAGACCGTAGCATCAGCCTTCATCATTCTTTGTTTTTTGCCCCAGGTTCATTCTTCACCCTTCTCCGCCGTGCTGTGTGCCCTGGGAGGATAGCTGTAGTCCATGAGGCTAACTCCAGACTTGCAGGTTTCTGGTTAAGTCTGACCAACAGAAGGTACCAGAAGGACATTAGAGAGCAGAGAGAAACTGGGTATTTCTTCCTGAATACCTCCCCGTCCCAGTACTTTGTCCTGATGGTGACTGTGTCATCTGCACATGCAGCTCCCACCGGATGACTGTTACAGCTCACAGATCACCAGGCTACAGTAACCCTCTCTCACTTTCTGTTCACGAGGCCTGAAGGACAGCAGCACAACCTCCTGCTGGCTGCAGGTGCTTACCCACACCTTATTTTCTTCAACAGCACTGTTCCTCTCCTCCAAATGGTCCTCTCACTAAAATCTCTTCATTTAAACCAACTCGGCAAACTCTGATATAGCAGTGTTCCCTAAGCCTTCCCAGTTTCCTGGTTCCATAGTACCTAACTTTCTACGGGAGGAAGCCCACCATGCATAGGCTGTAGCCTTGGGTGCCACTCACATCAGTCCCCTTTGCATTAATTCCTCTCCATCTGGTAGAGAAAGAAGTGGGAAAGAGGTGCTTTCTTCTTGACCTAAGAAACATAAACGCTTGGGCACTTCAGGTAAAGGCAGCTCTCGATCCTCAACTTCCAACTCAGTTTGGACTTTAGATCCCATCTCACTGGTTTGGCTGGAAATGCATCTCATTAAGTCTTGGAGTGCCACCAATAGGAATGCACCCTGTTTCCAAGCTCTTGAGCTACAAAGTAGCAGGAAGGGGTGTGTGGGGTGGGAAACTCAGGTATCCTTATCTACCTGCTCAGGTTTCCATGGAAGGCCCCTGCCCCTGCCTTTGGGATCCATTTACATCCATGGCCAGAGCAGAGTGAGGGAATCTGTGAGGTACCCCATGTCCCAGATACATCTTTCTGGGGCCAAGCTGTGTCTTAGCTTGCTGCAGAGAACCTGGCATTCTCCTCCACTGCTCTGAGTTGTAGGGACCTCCCTTGACTCCTAGACAGCTCTTGCTCCCCTCCTGGCCCAGGAAAATCTCTCTTTGTCTCTGGTATGGAAGAAGGTCCTTGGACCCTTGTTTGTCCCAGGACACTTGGATTCTGCCACAAAATTTCTGTCCATTTCCTGCCTTCACATTTCTTGTGAAATCTTCCAGGAGCTCATGTTATAGACACAAAAGCCAGGAAATCTCTTAAACTTTGCTCTTTCTGCCCTACCACCTTCATCCCCTGATACACCGCATGTTTGACTGGGTGAGAGAAGGAGGATACTTATAGGAGGAAATTCTGGAAGCAAAGCACCTCAAAAGATTACCAAGCCCAAGGGCCGGGCGCGGTGGCTCACGCCAGTAATCCCAGCACTTTGGGAGGCCGAGGCGGGTGGATCACGAGGTCAAGAGATCGAGACCATCCTGGTCAGCATGGTGAAACCCCGTCTCTACTAAAAATATGAAAAATTAGCTGGGCATGGTGGCGCGTGCCTGTAATCCCAGCTACTCAGGAGGCTGAGGCAGGAGAATTGCCTGAACCCAGGAGGCGGAGGTTGCGGTGAGCCGAGATCGCGCCATTGCACTCCAGCCTGGGTAACAAGAGCGAAACTCCGTCTCAAAAAAAAAAAAGATTACCAAGCCCCATGAGATAGAAACCAAAGCTGCCAGGTGGTTCCCAGTGCCTGGAAAATGAAGAAGCAGAGGATCCCTGCTGGGTCATGACTCTTGCTTCCACGGTTCCCTGCTTCTGATTTTCACAGGGGCTGATTGCCTGCTTTCCCTAAGCTGTTTCAAACTTCTGCCGATTACCAGGGTTTTCCAAGCGTACGTCTTACCAAGACAAGTGTCTGGTTGAGCAAAGAATCACACAGTATGTTGTCCTCGGCACCTTCTTTTGAAAACATTTTCAGTCACTTGCCTGAGAGTTTTTCCTAAAAATAAATGGATCCATCTTTATTCCCAATCTCCCTGCTCTCCGCATTGCACATGGGCTGCGCACTCCACCTCCACTGGGGACAGAATCCATTGACTCCCTCCTGTTGAATAAACCGAGTCCCCACTCTGAGATCCTGCAAGTCCACTGGCTGGGGCTGGGGGAGGCAGCCCGTAGAGTTATAGTGGTGCCGGCTCCAGCATCTGGGTGACTCAGTGGCTGTGCGGTGCTGTGATAAATTTGTATCTGACAGCACTGGGTGGTGGCAGGCAGCAACAGCTCCATGCCACCTCAAGGGAAGAATTTACATGTTCAGTGTGGGTTCCAGTATGCTCTATCCTGCCAGGTCTCTGTGTGATTTATAGATGGAGAGCTTCATACTTGTTTTCTTAAGCAAGATTATTTTGTTGTTTGCCTGCAGATGCTGTGGCATTTGAGTAGGGCTGGGACGAGATGGACTGTGTATGTCAGTCTCATTAATGTGCAGGAATGAAGGATCTGCATGCTGTAGGACAAAGCAAAGTGAGAATCGTTTGTTGTGGATTTTTGATGATGGCTCCCCAGCATTGTTTGAGCATCTGTGAGCAGCCTCTATCCTGACCTGTGATTTGAATGAAAGTGAGGCCAATCTGTTTTTCCCAGCTGGGAAGACTGCCAAAAAGTCTGTCAAATGACATTTCACTGTGCCTGTGTTCAACAGCTTTATAGGCTCAAGGATCTAATCTTCTCAACTCTCGGAGTGTAAACCTGCCACTCAGGTACAGATGCACACTTGCAGAGCTCACAGGTCCAGGTGTACAGACAAGGATGCCATTGAGGAATCTATGGCAAAACTATAACCCTCAAACTGACCAGATAGCTCGCCCTGAAATCTGCAGCAAATGATTTTTGTATGCACAAAAGGAACAAAATCATCATGCGAAGAGTGCTCAGGAGAGCATGAAATCAGAAGAAAGGGTTGGATCACTCAAGAAGCATCAATAGCTAGAGATCTCCCATCCAGACCCTGAGCAGTTCACAGACAATTGTTTTCAACGTTTGCTTCAGTGACACTTGATTTGATATTTACACGCTGTCTGCTGACCAATACTTCTCTCTCAATCAATTAACACATTTTATTTAAAGCTATATTAAAACCCTAAGTCAAATTCTTCCCTAACTTGGGGCCAGTCTATATTGCCATCTCTTTAGATGATGTCGCATATATCTTTCCAATGTCCTTTTTTTAAAAAAAATAGAGCTCTCTTTCCACAGCACCAGTCATCATTTATTCCTTCATAGGGGTCTCACTATGTGGCCCAGGCTGGTCTCACACTCTTGGCCTCAAGCAATCCTCCCACCTTGACCTCTTGAAATGTTGGGGTTACAGGAGTGTGCCACTGCACCTGGCCCAGTGCCGTTCATTTTGTGCTAGTTTATTCACTGACTCTCAGAGGGCATTCTTCTTTATCTACAGCTTGTGGAAAGTTGCATCAGTATCTCCTCAAGAGAAGTGTACTTAGCTGGTGGAATGCAAGGTTAGTATTACTCTACCCTCAACCCTAACTATGGTGCAGGCTCTCCATTTACACTGGTGCATCAACCAGGCCCTCGCTCTCCAGCCCACCAGGCACCCTCCTCCCCTGCTGTTTAGACAACACCCCTTTGTTCACTTTGGCAGGGAGGATCTTGCAGAGGCTGATGCCACTGAGACTCAGGCCCTCTGCATTCTGGAAAACAGCGCAGGGCACTTGGGAATCTATCAGTTACTTCCTTCTCCGCTCACAAGGAGGGTTATTAAGCAGGTGTTTCTACTTCCTTCCAGGGGTTCTCTAAATACTTTCACACATTGTTCAACTTCAGCCCTACAACACCCCACGGTAGACAAAGGTCCCCAAATGACTCTGTTACTGGCCACAGTTACTCCTCAGTGGGACCAATCCGCTTGCCCAAATTCAAACAGTATATCAAATGACAGAATCTGACATGGCTCAGCTGGGTGCAGTGCCCGAACTGTTGCCACTTGGCAGAGACATCCTTGCTCGGGACCTTTCTGTTGATCTTAAGACTCTTGCTGTTGCCTCAACTAAATTGGTATAGAATTGGCTTGTTTTTCTCTCAACAGTAGCAAGGAAAGCCAGGTCTTCAGACATAAAACTGTAAATAATGTGGGATCTACAAAAGCCGAAGCAAACATATGAGAAACTCGTGCTGAACATTAGAGAGTATGTAGTCCACAGAGCATGTGTAGACAGGGACTCTCCCCTCAGGGCCCTTGTCTGCTGGGCTGGTATTAGGGAAGGGAGGAAGGAAAGAGGGGAGTTGTGACATTGGTGCTGATGGAAGGTGGTTTCTGATTTCTGTGAGCTGATCTTGAGCCACAGTTCTACTGCTTTGTCATATCACCGAGGAGCGATGCCGACTGCAGGACTATCTCCAATGTCATGAGGTCAGTGGATGCCTCTCCTTTATATTGTCCTGGGACTTCAAAGGCCTAAAGCCACTGAGAGATGGGCTGAGGATACGGAAGAGAGGTACATCCAGTGACTACCATCACAATATCCAAACTCTTGGGATAAGATGGAAGTTATTAGGACAGAAATGGTTGTCAGTGTTGTAGGGATGAATGGGTTCTCCCAAGGAGAGTGTGGCTGGAGGGGAAACCAGGCCTGCCCTGTAAGGAACTGCAAACTTTAATGACACTATGGGAAAGGAGGCTCTAAATAGGAATCTGAGAATGAATGTTGGCCAGTGCAGGCGATGCCAGGGGATTCCTTATGGAATGTTAGTGGGAGGAGGTGGTGAGAAGCTGAATACACCAGAGGATTGGGCAGAGACTGGAAACATGTCTAACAGATTCAGCAACGTTGAAACTGTCAATTGTCTACAATAGCAAAGACCTGGAACCAATCCAAATGCCCATCAATGATAGACTGGACAAAGAAAATGTGGTACATATACACCATGGAATACTACGCAGCCATACAAAAAGATGAGTTCATGTCCTTTGTAGGGACATGGATGAATCTGGAAACCATCATTCTCAGCAAACTGACCCAAGAACAGAAAGCCAAACACCACATGTTCTCACTCATAGGTGGGTGTTGAACAACGAGAACACGTGGACTCAGGGAGAGGAGCATCACACACTGGGGACAGTTGTCAGGGGTAGGGGAGTGACAATGGGGGGTGGGGAGGGAGGGAAGGGTGGGGAAGGACAACATGGGGAGAAATGCGAGATATAGTAGGCACCTAAAGTAAAATAAATTAATTTAAAAAAAAAAGAAATCGTCAATTGTCTTAAAGGGGTTTCAGAGAAGCCATAATACTGGAGGACTGATTTCAGTGGTTTCAAGGGAGAATGGGAAGGGAGAACACGGAAACATTATTTGGAGCTGGAGACACTAGAACTTGTTTGTATGGTGATGCAAGTGATGCTCTGGAAATTCAGCATGTGTGGTTTACTCCAGAGCACAACAGCATAAAATGTGTGTGTGTCTGTGTGTGTGTCTGTGTGTGCATCTGTTTTAATCTGCACACTGGTGGTCCGTGATCCACTTGTGCGGTCCTTAATCAATTGCACTCTCTCTCTTTAGGTAACCAGTTTGAATCTACAAGACCCAGAGAGGAAGGAGTTCACTTTTCATGCCTTCCCATCTCAGTCTGTGTGCACAGGAAGGATCATTAGTCAACACGAGAGAGGTGAGAAATCATATTTTGCTCGATGAAGCAGGATGGGTTGGAAACGCTGCACAGAGCCTTCCGCCTGACATGAACAGAATTTAAGAATCAGGACCCAATATCTGGATCCACCAGAGCATGTGCTGAGCCTGCTCCCATTGGGCATTGCACCATCTTTGTCTGGAGGAGTTAATGCAAGACGGCATGCAGGTCACATGGCCATCTCATGCTTGCTTACCCAAACATGTTTTCCTGTGATGGAGAATTTGATTTGCAACTTGACTTCATTGTGAGAGGTTGTGGTGGAAACTGAGTTTTCAGCTTTATATAATTTTTGAGGTTACCAAAATATCCTCAGAAGGAACCTGGAAAGTTCCAGTGGCCACACTGCACAAGGCTTGTGTGGAAGGGGATGGAGGGGACCCTGCAAAGCAAATCACAGTGAATGGGTCAGAGGGAATGGGGCACAGCACACACAGGCCTGGGAGCTCTCAGGCTTTTCCCTACAACTTCAGATTTCTGCTCCAGCCACATTCCTAGGAATACTGTCCCAGGAGAGCTCACACTTCTTCCTGATGATGCACCAGTGCCAGGGCATTCCAGACCCTTCCACCACCACTTTTGAAACTCAGCATTTCTGTCGCCGACCTGCCCTGCCTGCTGCAGAGGTAGGAAAGGCCCTTTCAGCCTGTCACACACAACATTTCTGTTCTTCAGTAAGACACCGCCGTGTTTCTAGCCTGCCTTCTATGTTAACGAATTCAATGAAATTTTGCTCATGTTAGAGTTCAAGCTGGTTATGTGAGACTTCTCCACTGCAATGAGAAATTTTTTAATAACAATCCACAAATGCTTTTAGGAAATAGAATTATTGTTCAATTTGTCTGCTGTGGTTTGAATGTGTTCCCAAAAAGCATGTGTTAGAAACTTAGTTCCCAATGTAACAGGATTGAGCAGTGGGACTTTTAAGAGCTGATTAGGCCATGAGGACTCTGCTCTCATGAATGAGTTAACATGGTGTCCTGAGAGTAGGTTATTTATAACAGGACAGGTTCAGTCCCTTCTCTCTCTCTCTCTGTCTCTCTTTCTCTTTGTCCTTCCACCTTCCACCATGTAAGGACACAGTAAGGAGGCCCTCAACAGATGCTAGCAACTTGATCTTGAACTTCTCAGCCACCAGAACTGTGAGGAAATGAATGTATTTTAGTTGTAAATTACCCAGTCTCAGGTATTCTATCAGCACAAAATGGATTAAAGACATTGTCCGTTAAACAGAATTCTCTAGACTCTCCTGACATTAGATTTAGCCTCTTGATCTCAAAACCAAAAAGATATTCTTGGTTCAAAGATAATCCCAGCATGTGAGGGGTGTTTGATGGTGCACATTTTCAAATCACAACTGTTGATGGACAAAAGGCGTTGAAGGAGTGACTTCCCTCACTGTCAGGGGAGACTCATGCCTCCACGTCAATGATTGTTGGAAGCAGTTCTAGGCTGCAAAGGTCACCACAAGCACCTCCTTTCCTGTAGGATCTAGAGAAGATGGGGGCTTTCCCAAACTCACTGAATTTTATAGCAGAGGATACTGGACTGCACCCGTGGCTCCTAATTGAATTTCTGAGATTGTATTCACTGAATTCTAAGCAAACATGATTCTTTGAATAACTCAGAGGATGCAGCCACTTGGCTTAGGTTCTGAAATAAATCTCATATAATCAATGACTTCACTGAAGCAAACTTCAGAAAAGATTGTGCTCACAAATGTTCTCTAATCTACTAGTTTCCGTGTTCCATATTTAGGAAATACAAGGAGGGGCTGCTTGTTAAAGTGCAGATTCCTGAGCCTCCTAGACTTACTGAATATGAAGCCAGATTGGGCCCCAGGAGTCTTCATGTTCATGAAATAAACGCTTAAGCTGATGGATGCGTGCCCAGGGGATACACTTTGGGGAATTCACAATCTGCTGCTCCAGGTCCACAGGTCGCCTGCAACACTTCAAGTATTGATGTGCTTTAAAGAGGCCCCCACGACTAAGAAGTGTGGCTGCAAATCTGACTCAGGCGTTTGTTCTAATTTTGTGAGCCTCAGTTTTCTTTTCAATTAAATGGGGACAATTGTACTTAAGTCACAATACTGCAGTGCCAGTTAAATTAAGCCCTAGATGCTATTTAGCATGGAGTAGGTGATCAGTAAATGCTGGTTCCCTTCTGTTCAGATCCTCTGAAACATGCCCCTGGGAAAAGCTATGTAGATTCTGACCAGGGCACCTGAAACCACTCTAACTCCACTGTGGATTTTAAACAGATTCAAGGGGCTGTGAAACTGTGAAGGGAAACATCCCCACACTGTGGTAAAGGGAAGAGCAATTAATAAAATAAAATAAGAAATCATTACTGCTCAGAGTCAAAGCTGCTCAATTAAAGGGCCGAGAATCTAATGTGAACAGCTTAGACAGTTTCCTATTTCTGTCATGCCAGGTGCCCAGAAAAACAAACGCCAGTCCCTGGTTCCTGCTCCAGACACTCTCCAACCCTGACTCCCCTCATCGCTGCACAGATGGGAGGCAGGACCGCCCTGGACTCCTAAACTTCACCAGGTGCCAAAGACAGTGAATACTGCAGATGGAGGCAGGTGTGAGATGTGTCCCCTCCATTAGAGGATTAGCACATGGGCAGGGAGGAGAGCTCAGCAGAGAGCTCCTGAGCAGGTGTCAGTTTCCCCCGGGACCTCTGTGAGCTCACCGTGAGGGCTGTGTGGGGCTGAGGCCAGAGCCTGGAGAGTCAGGCAGCAAGCTCCTCTCCTTCAGTCATTCATCAGGTGTGAAATGAGTGCTTTGTGCATCAGTATGGCTCATTTATTAATAAACTCTCATTGTGACATGATTTAATTTCTGAAAGCCTCAGGGGCTCATGATTCGGGTGCTTACAGCCTGACCGGATGACGAGACCTGTGCGTAGCCAACCATGGTAGAAGGGAAACACAGATAGCAGAAGTAAAGGGAATGGCAGTGGTGCTGGCTGTTGACCCAGGGCATACCTAAGGGTCACCTGGGAAGCTGGAGGCATACCACAGCTCTGGGCCCTGAGACCAGTTAAATCAAGATCCCCAGGAGAGTGGTATAGGATTGGAACTGTCTTAAGCTCCCAGAGATGTCACTGTGCAGCTGAGGACTATTATATAGCCAGGGTTCTTACCATTGCTGCACACGAGAACCACCCAGGAGAACTTTGCAAAACCCTTGAGTCAGGCCACACCCCACACCAGCTCAGTCTCTGTGGTGGGTCTCAGGAAGTGGTGTGCTGGAGCTTAGTGAGAGCCAGCTGGTCAATTTGCCATAACTCTAAACCCATGGTTAAACTGTTGGTAGCTTAAAACTGGCCACAGTGAGAGCACAGACGTCTCCCAGGGCCACAGTGAGAGCGCAGAAGTCTCCCAGGGCCACAGTGAGAGCACAGAAGTCTCCCAGGGCCGCAGTGAGAGCGCAGAAGTCTCCCAGGGCCACAGCGAGAGCTCAGAAGTCTCCCAGGGCCACAGTGAGAGCGCAGAAGTCTCCCAGGGCTACAGGTTAATCTTTCCCCCCACCACTCCCACCCCCTCTGGAGAGCTGGGTGCCAAACATCTGTCACACACTGCTGGTCCTTGACAATGGTACTTTCCATGAGTCAAGAAGAACGGAGTTCAGCTGGAAGAAAAAAGGAGCAGGTTTGTCAGCAGGATGTGAACGTGTGAAAGGGAGGAGAGGCATTCTGAAAAGCGGTCACTGAGGGGCAAAGGCTGAGAGTCGGGACATGCACAGTGCACCAAGAAGGCCAAGGTTGTGTGATGGGAACTTGCGCTGGGAAGGCAGGCTGGGAAGGCAGGCTGTGAGGACGCCCTGAAGTAGCCTCAAAACCAGGGGAGTTCACTTGGGCTTTCTTCTCTAACCGTTCAGGGCCAATGGGGGGTCTTGAATCTAGACATCACAGGGACCTGAATAACTTCTAAACTCTGTGATAGGTGAAAGTCTTAATGCCTGGCCTCCTAGCATCTAATTTCAAACTCTCACAAGAGAGCAAGGGGGTCCTGGGAACCTGACTATGGCGAGGCAGTTCATGCAGAGCAGCTTCTGCACCCAGCAGGGTTGCCGGCCCCTGATTTGGAGTTGTCCGTTCACCCTACACCCATCTGCTTTTGGTGCTGCATTCACTCTAAGCCACCTCCTCCAGCAGGGTTGCCAGTCCCTGAAATGGAGCATTCCCCTCACCCCACCCCCATCTCCTCTTGGTATTGCATTCACTCTGAACCACTTCCTTAAAGATTCAATGGATTTTCCAACCAGAGACTTTCATGGAGGTTTATTTTGTTCTTAACCAAAATATTACTCCTGCATGTTCTGTACTAAGACGGCCACGGGTCGAGGTGATTAAGAACATTGATTTGGGGTTCTACTGTACCTGAGTTTTAATGTTAATTCCAGCATTCTTTAGCTGTTTGACCCTAGTCAGTTAATTTATCTAAACCTTAGTTTTCTCCACGTGAAATGGAAAAAATATTATCTACTTGATTTTTGTGTTCTGAGAATGATGTGAACAGTGTTTAGGAAGTTCCTGGCATGTAACAGGTGCTCCTGATCCCAATAGATGATGTGCCCATTCATCCACAGAGGAAGCCGGAAACTTGGGAGTTAGCTGACACCTTCTTCCTTGGACTCATCACAATCATGTCCAGTGGTCGCTCTCGTGGTGGTTTATCCTCCTAAACACTTAAGTTCTTTTTCTCCTCTCCACCTTCACTATTGCTCTCGTGGTTGAAGCCCTCTTCCTCTCTATTACAGAGACCAGATCTGCAGCCCTCTGAACAGAAATCTGCTGGACCTCCATATGCTTATGCCCAGAAGGCCAGCTGGTATCATCTTTTGCTCTCTGGCCCCTAGTTGGGTTTGGCCAATGGGATCTCTCCTACTGGGATCCTGACTGGTTCATCTCCCACCTTCCCTCTAATTCTACCTTTATCCTCTTCCAGCAGAACCTTCATGCTACAGCCAAAGGGATTTTTACAAAATTGAAACCTATCATGCCACCTCATGCCCCTAGAATAACTTCCAGCATCCACCAGCTAGAGACCCAAGTCCTCCGGAAGAGCTAAGATTCTGACCCAGCCTCATTCTCTTGCCATTTCACGCTCCTCAGATGAAATGGAAGTTTCAGTTCCTTGAAAGTTACTAATCAGATTGTATTAGTGGCTTTAGGTACCCACCAATATCACTGAGTGTTTCCTATTATCATTAGACAGTTTGGGCACCTAAAACCCAAGGAAGCATCAATTTTGGTCCAAGCACCAAGTCTATATGTAAAATTATATATATAAAACTTTGCATACGCATATAGCAACTTTAGAGATTTTTTATGATTTTTAAAATAAAATATACTAGCTTAAAATTAATAAAACCAATTATTGCACCTGAGTAGGATGATATTATTTGCATTATTTAACCAAGCAACAAATATAGAATTTAATAATGGATAACTTGAATCGAGATCAAATCCCAAATGAAATTGTTACTCTTTACTTTTGTTAAATTAGAAGACATTTTGATATAACTGAAAATGTCTGATTCTGCCACAAGTACTGATCGAATTTGGAAAGATTTCTACCAAGTCTACTTTGAGTGCTCAGCTAGACTGGAAGATGAAAAACATTTCATCATTAGAGTTGGATCCAACGGTCCACTTTGGAAGAGAGCAGCACATAGGGTCTCATCTGCTCTTTGATCCTATTTAGCTTGGGGAAGTGTTTCTTCAGGTGCCCTCGCGGTGTTTCTGCACTTCATCAATTTACTTCTCCAGTAAATGGAGACATTTTCCAAGTTGGAAAAGAGTTAAAATCTTGGTGATTAAGCCAGGCAATTTTAAGTAATCCTTGTCCTTAACACTAAAATTCAGTGTAATTCAGCCCTACAGCATCAGTTTCCAGCTACTCAGGAATTACATGGATAGCGAGAGCCACGCCACTCAAGCCAGGCACTTGAGACAATACGACTTCCTCTACTGGCATTACCCTGGTTAGGAAGAAAGGTTTTTGACTTTCATCATCTCGAAAACCCATGTGAGTACCTTGCCTTGAGAGAATGTTGACTTTAGAGTGGAAACCAGAGACCCATTGCCATGTCAGTCAGGGCATTCATGAAACCAGCAGCTGCCCTGGAGGTCGAAGCGGAAGGACTAGCTCACATGCACTTGGCAGAGCCGAGAAGCCGGTGTCAGACGGAGGAAAGTGACAGTACCAGCCAAACAGGAAATCGCGAGTCCCTCGCGCAGGATTTGCAGTTCTGCTCCAGGTTCCTCCAGGAGGGGCCCCTCCCTGAAGTCTATCCTGCTCCGATGGGAGGATGCTGGCTAGAGAGGCGCCTTTGCGGCCACGGTTCTGCTCTGGTGATTTCAGAAGTGGGCTTGTGAACATCACAGGGAGTGTTCCATTTTCTCCTGGAGTGTGCTCCAGGCACTGGAGGATCTTTCATCCACAAGAGGTGTTTTTATGTTTTCCCAGCCAGGCACATATGAACCTCTGAGCCACTTCAGCGTCTTAGGTCACCTAAACGTCCTCTTTGGCATCCCAGCCCTAGCAATAGGCTGCTTGGCAAGGGCAGGCTGCTGCTCCAGGCCTGTCCCACCCGAGCCTCACATAAGCTGGGGACTTCAGTGGGTGGCTTAATGTCCCTGAGCCACCTTCTCCTCATTTATAAAATGGAAGTAACTACCCACTTAATAAAAATACCTGTTCATGGCATGTATTACCATGTAGAATGGAATGGCTCCCATAGGGACTCTCCACTGGTATCACAGTCCACCCCAGATCCTCCAAAACTCCCCGGCCTCTCCAGTTCAGCAATGAGCCAACATTTTACTCCTGAAAGGCAAATGGCAAAGCCTCGTTAGGAACAGAGCGCTAGCCTAGAGGCGGAAGGACCCACTGGCTGTGATAGCGCGGCCTGGGTTTGCAGCACAAGACCAGGTTCAGGCAGGTGATGGAGTAGTCTGTGGTTCATGAGAGAGCCTGTCTGCTTCTGACACCCAGCGTTGGTCCGCACCATTAACTACCACTTCCTCTTTCCAGGACTTGGGATGCATCATAAGAGATGACCTTGGAACCACACAGACCCAATGCTGCTTTATATGAGTTTTTGTTTTGTTTCGTATTTTAAATAACCCATCAGTCATGGGGAAACCAAGGTGTTCTGAAATGCACCTTTCACCTTCCTTCTCTCCTTACGCTGAGCAGGGAGTCTCTGGCCCTGCAGGGCTGTACACTGCTGAGTGCCCGGCCATGCCCAGAAAGGACAGGGCACTCAGGTCAGTCCCTAGGAACCTGGATGTAGAGGCAGGCTTGGGGGCAGGTAGACACCCCTGCCCTTCCAGAAGCTTCACGTTGTCATCTAGACATTTAGATGGCAAATTCCCAGCTCAGCATCAGTGGTCAGGCTAACGTCCCTGGATGGCCATTGTGAGGGCCCAGGAGGATAAGCTCACATGTGGACAAGGACACCAAGAGTCCTGTCATTCACTGTTTCTCATTGATCTCTGTTGTCCCTGACTCTTCAGCTGTCATGGGTATGGCAACATTTATAGAGACCCTCAGATGCCCCAGTTCCATCCTGAGTGCAGTCCCCGACAGCACGTCCCGGGAGAGGTAGAGGAGGATGTATGCATGGACAATGGCATATGGAAATGGATGTCTCTTCCCTGTCTGGCTGAGCACGTGCCCAGACTTGAAGCTTACCCAGTCTCATAGATGGGGCCAGGCACTGAGGTCAGGCATCCAGACCAGGGGTCTCGCAGGAGGTCTTCAACACCTGAGTCCAAACCCCACTCACATGCGATTCTGTCCCCTTTAGCAGCATAAGGCTGAGGACCAAGGCACTCAAAACAGCCATGGGCACAGTGTGGGGGAGAAGGGAGAGGGAAGAACAGGCGGGAGGAGGAGGAAAGGGGAGGGAAGAGGGGGGAAGATGAGAGAAGAAAGACCAGGAGAGGTAAGGCAAGAGCGGGAGGGAGGGAAGCTGCCAGCCACAGCTTTAAAGAATGGAAAGACAGCACCAAAGAGCCTTTTTTTTTCCCCTTTTTAACTTTCCTTTGAAATTTAATTGTAAAGTAGATTATAATGGGGAATTAAATGTAAAACTCCTACGCATGGAGTAGAAGATATAATGAAAGAGTTGCCATGTGCCGGCAGCCTGGGTAACACACGGGGAGCTTATTTCGTAATGGAGGCAGGAGGCAAGAAGTAAGCATTCGCTCCCCCAGGTCATGGCTCCCCTCCTGCAGCCCTCCCTCTGCTGGTCGTGCCCCGCAGTCCGGGTTGCTCCTAGGTAGGGGCTCTAGCCTAACCATATCCTCTCCATGACAACAGTTCAGGCTGCCTGACCACTGTTGTTCATCATATAGGCACCCCAAGGTGATAAGAAGCCCCAGCAGTCTCCAGACCTGATAGGGGAGAAAGAGCGTGACCCCACAGCTCCCTCCTCCCTGAGCAGGAAGCTGGCGATGCCTGGGCATAGCAGAAGCAGCCAGATCCCTTCTTTAAAAGCTCCAGATTAGCAAGTCCAGTCCCCCCAATTCTCTTTTGGTTGTTGGGTATGTGAGGGATTCTTCTTTGGTGCTGTTGTCATTTCAGAGCAGAAAAACGCCCCCTATGGCATCACTACAGCTCCCACCCAGCAGGGGTTTTCTAAGAGAAAAATGAGAAAGTATGTGTCAAGTATTTCCTACAGCTCCTGGGGTCCAGTCCCTTCTCCCCAGGTAGCAGGGTTGATGCAGCTGCAGTAATAACATGTGGCAGACCAGAAGTTACACTCGGCTCTCCTGATTCCTGAGCAGCACCTGCATTTTCCCTTTGGAGATCTGTTTGAGATTTCCATGACAGCCTGCTGTCTGTGAACCGTTAGGCTGCGAGAGCAGGGCACTGCCCCCACGCACGGAGGCCAACATCCCCGGTTCTTGTAACAGGCAATTCTTTATGAACAAAGGCATGTCTCTTTGGCCACCAACTACTCACGCTCTAGACAGGATTTGCAGCTGTGGAAAGTGGTGCTACCACCTCGAGGAAGGGAAGAAAAAACTATTGTTTGCTGCCTTTGGCTACTACTTAAGAACACAAATGAGAGAAAGTGGAGCTGCTGTCCATTGAGTCCATGAATGTCCAATCTACCCCAGGCCTTGGGAGCACGAACAAGAACAAGATGAAACATGAGCATTGCACCAGTTTCAGTTTCCCCAAAGCAGAGCCCGAGACAGGACCAGGATGCAGCCGATCTATGTGGAGGATGATTCTAGGAAGCAGGAGCAGGACAGAGCAGGGATACAAGCCTAAGCAAGGGAGCTGTAAAGAGCAGTCCCGAGAAGGGCCCGGGGCTGGCTGCCCGGACCTCCAGGAAGCATGCAGAGCACACCTGAGGACCGCCCCGCCAAGGGACAGGGGGAGCTAAGGCTTTCTTCATGGACACCAACTAGCTGGCGATCATTCCCGGGAGCATTCAGTCCAAGGTGAGCAGACTTCCTTGCAGCCAGAGAAAGCAAGGAGCCTCTGGTGTCTGCGGTGGGAATGCGTTGGGTGCCCGAGATGTCCCTCCCATTTCAGGGGCACTGATACCAGGGGTGGTGGGGGTCAGGGGACTGGGCCTCGCCAGCAGTTGCCACTGTAGGGCTCAGCCCTGGCTGGACTGTAAGTTAGCTGCAAGCACAGACTCCACATCAGCTACCTGGCATCCTCTCCAGGAGACAGACAGCATGTGGAAGGCACAGAGAGATGCGTCCAGGTTTAATTTATCCTCTTCTCCAGGTTCCCAGTGTTTCTTTCAATCGTGCGGAAGATGCAAGTACATGACAGTGCAAATGACAGGAGAGGGGCCGTGGAAGGCGATGAAGGCGTGGCACGAGTTCCTGATTTGGTAGTTTCAAGGTTTGTGACACTAAACAACTCCGAAGTTGTCTGCCTCTCAGGAGTGTATTGAGGGCTGGAGGTGACGGTGTGTGGCAAGTGCCTGGTACATTCTGCAGTGCTTTGCGAAGGCAGAGTGACTTCCCTAAATCCGAAACTGTTCCTCCTGCTTCGTCTGAGTTGATGTCCACATTCAAAAAGTAAATGCCTCACTGAAATCGGGAAGAATTTCTTCATCCAATCTGGGCCAAAGCGAGTGGTTCTTTTTAATGAATGCAGTCAGGAGCGTGGTGATGACTTTATTTCTGGTATCTGAGGAGGTGCGCATCTGTTACAAGTCAGTGGGTCAGTCACGCTGGATTTGCTGATTATATTCTCACGGGTCCTGGACATGTGGAAAGAATGAGTTTCTCATCAGGAGCTATTGTTCTTGGAGGGAACTTACCCTGCTTCCCTGTGCAGCTCACAAGGAGATGGGCCGGAGCCATGGGGCTGGCGAGGTGAGTGCTGCGGATGCCGCCCCAGCCTGGGAAGACAGCACTTTCATTTCTCATCAACCGAGCCAGTTAAACACACGCATCCTCTGAAGTGGCTGATTTGATGATCACAGAAATTAATGCTTGAGGAAAGTTTTCTTTGAACAGCTTTTCGCGATATTTCCCTGATGAAGACAAAGTGAGTGTGATATCTGCCTTGAACAGGTGGGAAAACAGAAGTAGGTCACTAATGTTCCTCTCCCTGTCATCAGAGGCAGTAACTTGAAGGCAGCACTGTTTTTAACTTTGCGGAATTACGAAAGGAAAAACCAGGAATTCATTACTGCAAGCGATTTGTTGACTATTCTTCGAGGCATTTTTCTACACCTTTAAACATGTTCTTTTGCTTTTGTTTTCATTTTGGTAATTGGTATCACAAGCAGCTTACAATTTTTCATTGTGTCTTTTTTGATTAACTATTAGACGTAGAGATATCATCCACACTCTTAAGCTGCTGCCTCTGCCTTCTCAGAATAGCTCTCCAGCATTCCGTATGGGCCCTCTCAGCTGACAGCGTTGTTGATCTTCCCATTTTGCTTCTCTGAATTGTTCATTAGTATCTGCTGTATGAGATTCTCTTCCTCAAATGAATTTACATGATTTCTTTCTACATTCTAGCCGTTACTACTTTGTGATTTATGTCACAAGGATTTTTCTCCCTGTCTCTCATCCTTTAGGTTTTATTTATAATTCTAGATTTCACTTCTAGAGAAAACATTAATTTTGATGCAATCAAATTTATTGATCTTCCTTTCATAGCAATTAAGTGAACTTTTTTTAAAAAACAACTTTCTTTAGCCCCAATGATATAAATGTTCTCTTTCTTTATATTTACTGATTTTTTTTTTTTTTTTTTTTTTTTGAGACGGAGTTTCGCTCTTGTTACTCAGGCTGGAGTGCAAGGGCGCGATCTCGGCTCACCACAACCTCCGCCTCCTGGGTTCAGGCAATTCTCCTGCCTCAGCTTCCTGAGTAGCTGGGATTACAGGCATGCACCACCACGCCCAGCCAATTTTTTGTATTTTCAGTAGAGACGGGGTTTCACCATGTTGACCAGGATGGTCTCGATCTCTTGACCTCGTGATCCACTCGCCTTGTCCTCCCAAAGTGCTGGGATTACAGGCGTGAGCCACCGCGCCCGGTCTATTTACTGATTTTTATTTGTTTAGATATGGGGTTAGATTTATTTCATTGTTTTTACTCACATATTTTTTAATGCACCTAATATTTGCTTTTACAAGTTGTGTTGAGTAGGACTGTAGCAAAACAGAAGCCAGTTATGTCAACGCTATTCTTACAAAGTTTATAGGTAAAGTCCATATTCATTGTGTATACTTTCAAAATTGTTCTGAATATTTCTGTGCCTTTTCTTTTCCATATGAATTCTAGAATTAACTTGCCAAGTTCACGATAGTTACTATTGTGATTTTCACTGGGATTACAATAAATTTATAAACTAATTTTGGAAGGCAGTTATGGTCACCATTATACCATCAGCGCCATGACTAATTTTGGAAGAATTGAACTTGTGAAAATATTTAGTCTTTTTATCCAAGCACATAGTAAATAGCTTCATCTTTTTTCAGGTCTTCTTGAGTATTCTCCGCAAAGTTTAGTAGTTCTATACCTACAAGATTTATGCATTATTTCTGGCTTCACTACTAACATTTTACAATTCTGTTACTCTTATGAATGCAATTTTTTTTATTGTATTGTCCTTTAACTTTTTCAATTAGATCATTTTTGATAAAAAGAAATTCACAGTGCTGAAAGCACAAGTGCAGCTCCTGTAATAAGCAGAGCAAAACAAATACAACCAATGCGCTTGTGTTCAGGCCTCTAGACCAAGTCTTCAGGCAGCAAGTATGGGCAGCCTGTCTCTCACATGCATAGCCTTGGACTCACAGACCGGGCTGCTTTTAGCAATCGGAATCCAGTAAGCCAACTAACCAGCCATGTTTTGTTCGAATCTGTCTACTTGCACCCCATCGGCCCTGGCACAGGGCAAGAACCCTGTTTTCACATCTGCTATGACAGCATAAACACAATTCTGCCAGCAGTCTGCACACTTGGGGTCCCAAGACCTGGGACTCCGCATACAGTCCCAGCAGGTTTGCTTTGGCAAGGAAGCAAGCCATGGATGGCGGCAGATGTCAGCCACTCGCCCTTTGCGGGAACTGTGATGGGAAGAGACGCCCATGACAGCATTCCCGCCAGGGGTCTTCTGCTGGCTGCTTCCCTCTGGAATGCCCCATCTTTTAATAGTGTATGACTGTGCATGTGGGTCTCTGTGTGTGTGTATGTCTTTAAATACCATTGTCCCACTGACAGTGAATAAGGGCACCCAATTCTCAGAATCAATTCTCGTTCATTTCATGTTGAGGCAATCACATGATACCTCAGTGCTGCCGCTACTTTCTGATTATTGCAAAGTTGAGGATATTCCCAAAAGTTTCCCAGCCATTCCATGTGTTTCTCCTGTTGATATCCTTTGCACATGTTTTTACTATGTTGATTGTCTTTCTTGTACCAATTGTTAGGCATTTATATTTTAGGAATAATATTGTCTGCTCTATTCACTGCAAGTATTTTTTACAGATATCATTTTGTCTGTATTTTTAACATTTGAGTTATAATTTACATAAGATAAAATTCACTCCTAGTAAAAGTACAATTCAATGATTTATTTTATTTTATTCTTTTATTATACTTTAAATTCTGGGGCACATGTGCAGATCTTGCAGGATTGTTACATAGGTACACACATGCCATGGTGGCTTGCTGCCTCCATCCTCCGATCCCCTACGCTAGATATTTCTCCTAATGTTATCTCTCTCCAATCCCCCTACCCCCTGCTATCCTTCTCCTAGCCCCCTAGTCCCCAACAGACCCTCCCTGTGATATTCCCTCCCCTGTGTCCATGTGTTCTCATTGTTCAACACTCACTTATGAGTGAGAACATGTGGCGTTTGGTTTTCTGTTCTTCTGTCAGTTTGCTGAGAATGATGGTTTCCAGATTCATCCATGTCCCTGAAAAGGACATGAACTCATCCTTTTTTGTGGCTGCATAGTATTCCATGGTGTATATGTGCCACATTCTCTTTATCCAGTCTATCATTGATGGGCATTTGGGTTGGTTCCAGGTCTTTGCTATTGTAAACAGTGCCCCAGTGAAGATACGTGTTCGTGTGCCTTTATAATAGAATGATTTATAATCCTTTGGGTATATACCCAGTAATGGGATTGCTGGGTCAAATGGAATTTCTATTTCTAGGTCCTTGAGGAATCGCCACACTGTCTTCCACAATGGTTGAACTAATTTACACTCCCACCAACAGTATAAAAGTGTTCCTATTTCTCCACATCCTCTCCAGCATCTGTTGTCTCCAGATTTCTTTAATGATGGTTTTGATTTGCATTTCTCAAGGTAGTTTTGATTTGCATTTCTCTAATGACCAGTGATGATGAGCCTTTTTTCATATGTTTGTTAGTTGCATAAATATCTTCTTTTCAAAAGTGTCTGTTTGTATCCTTTGCCCACTTTTTGATGGTTTTTTTTTTTTTCCTTGTAAATCTGTTTTAGTTCTTTGTAGATTCTGGGTATTAGCCCTTTGTCAGATGGGTAGATTGCAAAACTTTTTTCCCATTCTGTTGGTTGCCGGTTCACTCTAATGATTGTTTCTTTTGCTGTGCAGAAGCTCTTAAGTTTAATCAGATCCCATTTGTCTATTTTGGCCTTTGTTGCCAATGCTTTTGGTGTTTTAGTCATGAAGTCCTTGCCTATGCCTATGCCTATGTCCTGAATGGTAATAAATTTTCAGAGTTATGCAGCCATCACCACAATCCAGTTTTTAGAACATTTCCATCACCACCATCCATGAAAAGAACAGTTATGACCATGTTCAGTCAGCCCCCAGCCCCAGGCAGTCACTAACCTGCCCTTTCTGGACATTTCACATAAATGAAATCTTACCATACATAGTCATTAGGTCTGACTTCTTTCACTTAGCATAATGTTTTCAAGGTGTATCCATCTGTAGCATACATCAGTATTTCATTCCTTTTTATTGCCCAGTAATATTCCATTATATAGATAGACCACACTGGTGTTCATCTATTCACCAGTTAATGGACATTTGCATCATTTTCAATGTTTGTCTATTGTAAATAATGCTGCTTAAATATTTGCATATGTATCTTCATGCAGATATGTTTTTACTTCTCTTCAGTAGACACCTATTGGTAGAATCACTGGGCCATATGGTAAATATATGTTTAACTTTTTAAGAAACTGTGATATTCTCACCAGCAATGGATGAGGCTTCTGGTGCTCTAAAATCCCTGTCAAGACTCGTTACTGTCAGCCTTTTTCATTATAGTCATCCAACCACAATTTCAAAATGCATTTCCGCAGTGACTGATGATGGTAAGAATCTTTCCCTGTGCTTCTTGGCCATTCCTACATCTTCTCTGGTGAAGTCTGTTCAAATATTTTATCCATTTGTATTGGTTGTTTTTTCTCTTAGAAATGAGTTGTAAGAGTTCCTTATGTATACTGGATATAAAATCCTTCATAAGATATATGATTTCCCAAAAAAGACAGTTTGATCTTGTCTTTTCATTTCACTAACGGCGTCTTTTGAAGGAAAATAGTTCTTAATTTTGCAGAAGTCCAATCCATTAGACTTCTATTTGTGGATCAGTCTTTTGACATCATAGGTAAAAACGTTTTGCCAAAATGTCATGAAGATTTTCTCCTCTGTTTTCTTCTAAAAGTTTCATACTTTTAACTCTCACATTTTGTCTATGACCCATTTTGTGTTGTTTTGTGAATAGTGTGATGTAAGGATCTAAACTCGTTTTTTAACTTGGATTTTAAATTCTCGAAACACATTTGTTGAGAAGGCTATTCATTCCCCCATTGTCAAAATCAGTAGACTGTGAATGTAGGGATTTAGTTTTGGACTCTCAAATCTCTTCCGTTTATCTATATATCTGTCCTTATACCAGCTTCACACTGCCTTGATTATTTTAGCTTTATAATATGTTTTGAAATAGAAAAATTTAAGTCTTTCAATTTTATTTATCTTTTAAAAATTGTTTTGGTTATGTTGGGTCCTCTGCATTTCTTTATACCTTTTAGGATAATCTTGCCAATTTCTGCAAAAACCTGCTGGGATTTTTTTAAGTAATTGTATCAAATCTATAGATCAATTAGATAAGAATTGTCATCTTAACAATATTGAGTCATCCCATCCACAAACATGGAATGTATCTCAATTTATTTAGAGCTTTTTAAATTTTTCTTAACAACATTTTATAGTTTCCTATAAAATCCTGTACTTTTTTGTTAAATATATTTCTACCTATTTTATTACTTTCTTGCTGTTTTGAGTGGAGTTGTTCACATAATTTCATTTTGGATTCTTCATGGCTAGTATACAAAAACACAATTGAATTTTGTATATTTATCTTGTATGCACTCGCTAAACTCACCGTTGGCTCTAGTCGGGTTTTTTAATGTATGTGAATTCCTTAGAATTTTCTGTATGCATATGATGATCCTAACTGCAAATAAAGACAGTTTTACCTCTTTTCATTCTGTATCCCCTTTGTTTTTTTTTCTGTTTTTATTTATTTTGCTTTTTTCTTCCCTGGTTGCACTGTCGTGGACCTCCAGTATAATGTTGAAAAAGGTGCTGAGAATG
Source organism: Aotus nancymaae (assembly GCF_030222135.1). Lineage (NCBI taxonomy): Eukaryota > Metazoa > Chordata > Mammalia > Primates > Aotidae > Aotus > Aotus nancymaae. The sequence goes on along the minus strand of NW_026988412.1, from coordinate 1,646,980 downwards.
GACATCTTTGTCTTTTTCCTGATCATAAGAGGAACGTTAACATGATTAAGTATCATGTTAATTGCAGGGTTTTTATAGATGTCCTCTATCCAATTGAGAAAATTCCCTCCTGTGTTTGGCTTATTCATTTTAATCACAAAATTATTGTCTGCTTTTTTATTTTTTACACCAAAATTTATATCAAGTGTTCCAAAAAATTGCAGTGTCTATGATTTTTTGGGTTTTTTTGTTGTTGTTGTTGTTTTCTTTTTTTGAGACAGAGTCTTGCTCTGTTGCCTGGGTGATGTCTGCTCTCACTGCTATCTCCACCTCTTGGGTTAAGTGATTCTCGTGTCTCAGCCATCTGGGTAGCTGGGATTATAGGTGTGCACCACCTGTAATATTTAATAAAAATATTAACCTGGCTAATATTTTTGTATTTTTAGTAGAGATGGCATTTCACTATGTTGGTCAAGCTGGTCTCAAACTCCTGGCCTCAAGTGATCCGCCCACCTCGGCCTCCCAAAGTGCTGGCATTACAGGTATGAGCTACCACACCCAGCCATGTCTGTGTGTTTATTCTTGTTCCTATGTCCCTTTTTAAGTATTGAGTTTGATTTTTCTCTTTCTGGAGATCTTCTAGTAATTTTTTAAAATTTTCTTTTAGAGCAGTCTTTCAAAGGGGTGGTAAATTTTCTGAATTTTTTATTTTTAAAAAACATGTATTTAACACTTCTATTAGAAAAAAAATTTTATCTGGTTGTAGAATTTCAGGTTAACAGTATTCTTTTTTTTTTTCTACCACATACATCATTTGAATATGTGTCTCCATTGTTTGCCTGTCAATGAGAAGAATCCTGCTGTCAACTGGATCCTCATTCATTCATCTCCTTCTTACCACAGCCCACCTGGAAGCTCTTAGGATGTCACTCCGTTCTTAGTTGTCTAAAGTCCCCTCCACTGGACTTCATTTCATGTCCCACCACACAGTCAGTGGGCTGTTCTGATCTAATGAGTCACATTTTGCTTAGCCCTGCAAGTATGTATTTACTTTTTGAACATTACCCTTCCTGTCTTTGTCCTCTCCCTGTGATTAGTTAGTGTTCATTTGCTGCACAGTGACAGCATGGAGAGCCTTTCAGAACCTCGGCCACAAGAATGGACAGGAGGACTCTGAGTCTCCATCAGTTCAATCCAGTAGGTGTCAACTCAATTTTCAAAGAACAAAGTCACACAATAATTAAATTTTCCATTGTAAATTGGCTTGTGGAAGATTAAACCTTGAGGGACACCATGAAATTAATAAATAATGGTCCACGAGAAGCATGAGAATTTTTTTCTGATTTTTCTCAACCCCATCATGCCTCCCTGGGCTATCATTCAGAGGAACCAGCAGCAGGATGTGAGCGAGGTGCCGCCCAAGTCCTGCAAACGTCTGACACTAGTGCCTCTGTCTTAGTTCATAGGCATCGCTCTACTCGTGGTAAGTTTGCTTTCTTTTCCTTCGTATGGTATGTCCACTGACATGTGGAAATATATTATGAATATAATTCAATAACCAAGCTTCGGTGGTAAAAACCATTCATTCATTTTATGGGACATTTGAAGTTTCACACAAGAGGCAGCTGGAGGTTTATTAAGCACATCAATTATTAATTCATCACAGTTATGAACCTGATTTGCTTATTTTCCACATTATCTCTGTCTAGTGGCTGGACTGAGTTGCTTTTTATTTCATTGGTTTTCACTGTGATAATAAAATGTAATAACTGTGAGAGTTTTCATTTCTCTCTCATCATTTCTCCCTGCAGATCAGTTGAGAACTGAAGCTTGGGTGGAGAAAGAGAGAGAGAAATGAGAAAGAGGGCGAGAGAGAGGCTGAGACCTTTGAACTCCTCAGAGGTGAGTCAGGAGTCTGTGTGATGGGGCTGTGCTAACTTATCCTGTGTTAGCCAGACAGATTCCATTTTGCTGAGAGTCAGATAGACTCCATCTTGACCTCTGCCTCACCCCTCCTACCACTCCTCCCTTAAGTGCATACCTGGGTCTTGCTACTGTGCTGGGTCACGCTGTATTTAGAACTATAGAAACATATAACCTTTGTAACCGTAGGCTGCTTGGCAAGCCTACTTGCCCTTGTGAATGCCCTCCCCTTGATTGATTATATGACAAGTACCAAATACCCACCTTGGTAACCGGCAATCATAGGAACCACTTGTGTATACCCTCCTTGGAAATCAACAATCACGAGAACCTTCTGCCTCATGGTTACCAGCCTCCTTATCTAACTTGCTTGTTCTGCTTCTGTAAACTCTGCTCCTGCTAGGCTTCCCATCCCTTACCTTAAGCAAGGTATAAAAAGGAATCCAGCCCCTTCCTCAGGCCCTAGAGAATTTTGAGCATTAGCCATCTCTCAGTCACTAGCTAATTAATAAAGGACTCGTGATTCAAACTCAGAGCTTGACGCTGTTCCATCTAACTTGCCTGGGTATAACAGGGCGAGAGCAGGGGACACTCTCTCCCTAGACGGAGCCACATCCCTGGCACTCCACAGAGCAGGTCTCAACCCCAAGTGGAGACCACCCTGCAGTCTGCAGAACACGTGCTCTCCCTCGGGTGTCTGCCCGCTCGTCCTGTCCTGCCCAATCTCTCTACCCATCTGGATATGACTCCTCTTCTAAAGTACCTCAGGACCATGTTGGTCAGGAACTCTTCCCTGGAGCTTATTTCTCTGACATTTCTCTTATCTGAACTTGTATTATAGGCTGTAAACAATTTTTCAGGAAGATTTTACAATATCCTTCCTGTTCAACAGATCTCTATCTAGAGTTCCTTGCAAAGGGGTAAATAATCTATCGTGTGCCCTCTACACAAAACATGTTGGGCAACTTCCCAGTCCCGCATGTGTATGTTGGAGGGCACAGGAAAGAAGCTGTCCAACAGCTGATTTTTTGTTTGATTTGAATGGAAAAAGGTTTGAATCTTTGCTTGTACACCATGAGCCCCTGTCCTGTTCCACCCCTTACTAGCAGGGGCTTTTCTGAACGTCAGTTTTCTTGTCAGTTTGATGAGAAAATAATCACAGCCTCACAGACTGAATGGAGAAGGCAATGCCTGTAAATGAGCTTCATGAGTTACAAGTGTGATGTAAATATGGTAGGCATGAAGTCTTCTAATTACACTGCAGAGAAGGGTCAAGTAAGTCTGGTGGCCTTACAGAACATCTGTAGAATATCTCCTCATCTCATTTGTAGCAGATTCACAGAGTGATGAATTTACATCTTTCTCCACACATCAGCAGAGAGCTGAGAGGAAAAGGAGGGAACGTGGGAGGTAAGTGCGTCATGATAACCACTCAGGACTGGAGTCACACATAACATGGTTCACATCCTAAAGCCGCCACATCTCTTCGTGTGATCTTGTACAAGTCATTTCACAGTCTGACCCTCAGTTTGCTCATCTATAAAACAGATGTGGCAGTGGTAATGCTATAATTCACAGCTCAGTTCCACCTTCCTCATAAGCTTGTGATAAAGCTCCATTTCCCACCCTTTCTTGCAATTATGTTGGAGTCACAGGAGGTGATATAAGGTACTTCCAGCCCTGGCCATAGGGTATTTCTGGGATGTGATGTAGGGTACTTCCAGCCCTGGCCATCACCTGTCCTTCAAGATGTCTACATGTGCTCTTTCCCACCCACAACCGTATCAGTCAGTTTTTACCGAATAACAAAGCACCCCCCACCTCAGTGCTACAAAGCAGCACACATTCATCTTTGCTCATGGCATTTTTGCTGATGCAGGCCAGGTTTCTGGAGTCAGCTAGTGACTCAGCCAAGGGCTGGCTGATCTAGGATGGTGTCATTTTCATGACTGGTGGCTGTCTTGCTGCCAGCCGAGGTGACAGAAGTGATTGGGCCAGGTGTCACTGACCATCCAGCAGGTGAGCCTGTGCCCTTTCACAGAGCAGTGACAGGGCTTGCAGAGTGACAGCAGAAATCCCCAAGTTCCCCTGAGGCGCCATCTCAGAATTCCATCAACATTCCTTCCACACCATGTGCTGGCCAAGGCAAGCCTCAAGCCCAGCCCACATTCCAGAGGTGGAGAAATCGTTTCTATCTGCCATTGGAACAAGTTGCAAAGAATTGTGTGTAATTTTGCATTCTGGCACAACTTTGGGAACCATGCACTGAGAGGGACAGTGTTGTAAGATGGCAGTGCCACAGGCCTCTCTACTAATGCCATTGCATTCAAATGTGACCTGTGTGGCAGCAAACATCTCTCAAGCTATGTCCCTGAGGGGGGCTGTCTGTCACAGCAGTCTGCATGTCGGCTAATACAATGCAGGTAAGAACTTTGCTCACAGAGCTCTCATGAGGATTGACAGGGCGAGGGATGGAACATTCTTAGAACAGTATCTCACATGTGCACAATGCACAGTTGCCATTTTAGTAATTTGTTTATTACTATCATTCTGCTTATTATTATTAAGATTTGTGATGAACAGGTTCCTGACAGCACCATGAGGGTCACGTGATTCTGGAGTCCTGCAGCTCACACAGGAAGTACTTGATAAATGCTTCAATGACCTGTTGGCCCTAACATCCCAGCAGCAAAGAGGGAGTCAGCAAAGTCACCCCAAAAACCTGCATCAGGCGTCCCTCCTTTCTGCCAATAGAAACAGGCAGTGCAGACCTTCACCAGGAGCCCCCTTGATGCTGCCCAACCAAAGAGGAAGGCCCAGTTTATCCTCCTTCACCCTGCGATTCCAGGGTGTGGCGGAGAGAGCCCAGCCCATGCTTGTCAAGAATCAGTAGGATTTGGGGGCAGCAAATGCATTTTGTAAGCCAGAAAATATTGAACACTCAGTAAAAGAAGCTAAATAAAAACAAATACATGTTGTAAGATTGTCTAGCACATACTGTATTATTCCATTTATATAAAAATGAATTTGCTCTGTAAAGTCAGGAGACTGACCAGGAGCAGGGAAGAGACTGGACGAGGAGACGAGAGGGGCTCCGGGGCCCTGTGTCTCGATTGGAGTGCTGGTCACACAGTGGTGTTCTCTGTGTGAAAATTCATCTGGCTATCCATGTATGATCTGTTCATTCTCTGCATATATTTGAATGTATGTATAACAGATAACACATCAATAAAAAGTTTTTTTTAATTGTATTTTAGGTTTTGGGGTACATGTGAAGAACATGCAAGATTGTTGCATAGGTACACACATGGCAGTGTGATTTGCTGCCTTCCTCCCCTTCACCTATATGTGGCATTTCTCCCCATGCTATCTCTCCCCAACTCCCCACCCCCCACTGTCCCTCCCCTATTTCCCCCCAACAGACTCCAGTGTGTAGTGCTCCCCTCCCTGTGTCCATGTGTTCTCATTGTTCAACACCCGCCTATGAGTGAGAACATGCAGTGTTTGATTTTCTGTTCTTGTGTCAGTTTGCTGAGAATGATGGTTTCCAGGTTCATCCATGTCCCTACAAAGGACACGAACTCATGTTTTTTGATGGCTGCATAATATTCCATGGTGTATATGTGCCATATTTTCCCTGTCCAGTCTGCACAGCAAAAAAAAACAGTCATTAGAGTGAATCAGCAACCAACAGAATGGGAAAAAATTTTTGCAGTTTACCCATCTGACAAAGGGCTGATATCCAGAATTTACAACGAACTGAAACAGATTTACAAGAAAAAAACAAACAAGCCCATTCAAAAGTGGGCAAAGTATATGAACAGACACTTTACAAAAGAAGACATACACGAGGCCAACAAACATATGAAAAAATGCTCATCCTCACTGGTCATTAGAGAAATGCAAATCAAAACTACATTGAGATACCATCTCACTCCAGTTAGAATGGCGATCGTTAAAAAATCTGGAGACAACAGATGCTGGAGAGGATGTGGAGAAATAGAAACACTTTTTCACTGTTGGTGGGAGTGTAAATTAGTTCAACCATTGTGGAAGACAGTGTGGCGATTCCTCAAGGACCTAGAAATAGAAATTCCATTTGACCCAGCAATCCCATTACTGGGTATATATCCAAAGGATTATAAATCGTTTTACTGTAAGGACACATGCACACGAATGTTCATTGCAGCACAGTTTACAATAGCAAAGACCTGGAACCAACCCAAATAAAAAGTTTTAAAAGAACACGTGTTTTGGTCATTTTTAATTAGCTGAGATATTAGTAAATATGTGGATATTAGTAATGTATGAAATGCATGCATTAATAAAACAATTGTGAAGTTGTATCCGTTAAATCACATTTAACCACGATTTTAGTAATCAGTTTTGCAACCAAGAGATCTGCGACCTGTCCTGGAAAACCCAGACAGTGTGCGTTCTGCCCAGGACACAATGCACAGCCTGCTACTTTGCCAGAAGCAGGCTCCCATGGTCCTCACTGTGTGCTCTTGCCCAGGATAAATGGCTCCACCCTTCCTCACACACACAGACGGATGCCTCCTTTTTGGCATAGACAGACACAATGCTTATTTCTCCCGAGCTTTATAAATTATGGCGAGTTTAAAGGTCACAAATGCTCCCAAATCCCTGCTCTTGCTCTGCCTGGACTTCATTGACTTTTCTTAAGGACCATCTTCTTTTTTCCCTTGGCCCATTTCATAATATTACCATTGCTGTTAAAGATCTGTAACAATCCGTATCCTAAAAGCACCGTGACAGTCATCTGGTTCTGGAATCCTGCAGCCGGAATTTCACAGGAAGTACTTGATAAATGCATCTAAGGAACAGCTCTCTCTTTCTTGGTCCATTTCATAATGTGAGAAAAGTTATCCAAAAGGCCACATGAGGGTGAACCCCCAGCAGTGTCTGAGATGTGACGACATCCATGTTCTATACCCAGTGACTGCAGGAGAAGATCAGGTGCACTCCTCGGTGGGAGCTTTCAGAAGAATTACAGTATGAAATACATTCAGTACCTTGCAACCAGTCCTCTAGAACACATGTGCAAGTTTTGGAATAAATCATGAACTACGATGTTAAATCCGAAAACTTTTCTTTTAGCAACAAGTGGCGGTCCTGCAGCCCACTCCCCAGCGCCTCCTGTGAGAGGGGCGGCGCGTGGAAGGCCTTGCTGCACCAGCTCTTCCTAGACCTCATCACACCTTGCTTTTTGCTACACAGCCCAGCTTGATTGAGTCCTTCATGAAAACTGAGAATCCCTGATTCATCTTTTAATCAACCATAAGGGAAGACCAGCTCTTATTCTTCCCTCTTGGTTCCTTCCTAGAGATGAGGTGGATTTAACTGATTTTCTCCGCTTTCAACAATAAGGCAGTTGCGTCATAAATTCCATTCTGGGCTTTGCCTTGAAATATGCAGCTTTCCAATTGGCCCTCACATGACAGGTTATCCAGTTTTTTCATTCTTTTCCTCAGTTCCAGGTTAAGCTCATTCTTAGTTTAAGGCTCTCTTCAAAAGCAGACCCTGGGTAGTATATTTGGGAAGAGACCCCAGGAAGTCTGACAAGGGGAAGGCAAAGTGAGGGAGAAGGAAGATTTGAAAGCTGATGAAGGAGTTAATACGAGTTACAGTGCAGGCAACTGAGGCTCCATCCTTCTAGGGACCCTCGATGAAATCCTCGGAATTACCTTTCCAGGGGAAGGGGAGCTTGGGGTATTTATGCAATGCCCCTGTCCTTCATTAGCTAGGAGGGCTCCTGGGTTATCAAATCCTTCGTGTTTCTAGGATGTCTTGCAAGTAGCTGAGCGAGCTGCCACCATGCTGCAGAGATCCCTCAGGAGGAGAGCAAAGAGGACACAGCATGAAGTTAGCTACTCAGCAGTACCTGTGTACATCAGACCGTTCACGTTTGGATGCTTTTGTTTTCTCAGAAAGGTATTATATTCATGAAACTTGGAAACATAATTCCAAGTGAAAGAAGTCAGTCAGAGAAGGCCACCAGGACTGGCAAATCCACAGAGACAGAAAATAGAGGTTTTCTGGGGCTGCGAGGGGAGCTGATGGAGGTGACTCTTAGTGGGTACAGGGTTGCCTTTTGGAATAACGAAAATGTTCTAGAATTAGATGGTGGTGGTGATTGTAAAGCATTGTAAATGCACTTAAAGCCGCTGAATTGTGCACTTTAAAAAGACTAAAATGATAAACCATTTTCATAAATTTTAATAAATAAAATCGTATATCATTTGTATATATACCTACAAAATATATTATACCCCCCCAAAAAAAAAAGAAATTCCTCAGGCGGGGATGCAGGTAGAGGTGAGATGCCATCCACCCCTGCAGCTACAGGTGGACTCAGAGATGAGCCAATGGACGTGGGATGGGCTCAGTGCGTCTGCCACAAGCCTCTCACCTGAACACCACCAGTGCTAACAGGCACACACATTCCCACCCAAAGCACGCACACAGTTTGGAGTGGAAACGCCCATTGATGCTGCTGAAGCCATATGGTAAAGAAAATTCACCCACACTCAAGCGTCCCACCGCATGGACCAAATTATTCCGGAACAAATACAGCAAGCTGGCACCGCGCTTCCTGAGCCTTTACTCAGCGTGTATATATTTGTTCAGAAAGCATCTGTAGCCTCAGACAGCAACCAAGTCTACTCTTCACTTTAGTTACCAACATTAAATATCACACAGAAAAAACACCAGCCTGCAACTCTGTGCCAGAAGGCGAGAGCCTTCCTCACGTTTCCATGTATGTGACAGGTGACAGAAAAGAGTTCTGCCCTGAGCTATACTCTCCAAGCTGAAAAGTAATTTTTATGCCAAAGAAATTAATTTGAGTCCCTCTGCTGTGCATGCAGTAAGGGATTTTCCTGCTAGTCTTCAAACCAGAATATTCATTATTTTTGGCAGCTCTACTAGGCTGTTCTGATTTTTAAAACTGAGACATTAACTATCTATTTTGGGGTATACTCATGTACAAGGAACCCAAGCTCTTTCTGTTGAGATCTACTTCTTCAGACATGATTGACCAAAACGTGACCTTTAAGTCAAAAGTGACAGGCAAGACTAAAACTGTATTCAGCGATGGAGAAATAAACAGCACTCAGAGAAGCCAAGACCCGGCCAGGTTCCCAGCCACCAGAATACACGTGGAGGTTTTGTCTTGGGTCAACAGAGCAGGGAGATGGCGGTGGGTCTGGGTGTGAGCTCAGCCCCAGGACTCCCTGAAAGGTCAGAGCTCCATCAGTTGAGAGGTATCAAGGTGGGCAGGCAGGACAGAAGAGGGCTACACCCAACAGTCAGCTCAGTTTCTCCTGCTCATATCAAGGGACTGCCCTTGACACATCGGGGCTTCAGGATCTGGCCCCAAACCACTGCATGAGCTCCCCGGGCCCGGCCCTGAATGCACTGAGCTGGACCTACCTCGGCCCGTGTGTCTTCCTCTCACACGATGTTCTCACTCTGGCCAACGGTGTCACCTGCCATGCTTCTTGTCTTTTCGCCTGAATCCTACCTGCCAGTCCAGCTTGGCTGACAGCCTCTTGCCCTGCCAACGCCTGGGCGGGATAAAGAGGCCACCCAGAGTCTGCAGTGTAGCACGAAAGCGGGCGTCACGGCATCGAGATGGAATGGAAAGGCGAATCCTGCAAGGGCTGGTGATTTCAGCCCTGGCGGCCGATTGGAACCACCTGAGGAGCCTTTAAAACTCCCGATGCCTCGGCCTTGTTGCCAGAGATCCTCCTGTCATGGTCCTGGGCAGTGGTCTAGGTTTGGGAGTTTTAAAAATCTCAGCCGATTTTAATGTGGAGTCAAGGTGAGAATCACGGCCCAAGGGAAATGTAGGAGTCAAGACTTGGGGACATCTCCCTCCTTTTCCTCCATTTTCTCATTCGAAGCACATCAAGTTCACATTCCAGGATGCAGTGCGATGACCTCATGTGATTCCAAAGGCACTTCTTACTAACACCAATAGTGCCACAGGCCAAGGGCTGAGTCCATGGGGCTGTCTTTTAGGAACTACTTGATGTCCTGGGAGGATCATGGGGTTATCTGCCACTAGAAAGCTCAAGTCTTGGGTGTGTTCTCACCACTGCGCCCTCTCTCCACTCACCTCTAAAATGCAAGGATTGGCACAAGCCCCTTCTGCCTCTGCCACTGCCCCCCTCCGCCCCCGCCAAGGAGGAGCTGCTTGTGACTGCTGGGGAGTGGGGACATATGAACCTATCTGCAGCTGGAACAAGGGCTCCTGTGGGACCCCAAAGCTCAGGCTGAGCTCTCCATCAGCATTGCTGCTTGTGGTGAAAAGTTCCCCAAACTCTGACTTTCACCTAATCACAAGTTCCTTGGGGGTTCTGGATGGTTCTCCGCAGCCTGACTCTGGCTCGTTGCCAAGCCTGCCCTGTGGTCATTGCTAGTTCAGGTCCACCCATACCCTGCCCGGAGGACATCACTCTTCTCACTGTTAAGTTCCCTCAACATGGTGATGGGGCTTGTCCATCTCAAGCCAATGAAAGATTCTGGAATTTCTCCAACTCAGAATCGATGCACAGCACAGGAACAGAGTACCCCTGCAATACTCCGCCCCCCTTCATGCCTATTTAACATTCTAGGTATTTAAGCTGAGCATGGTGGTTCACATCAGTTGTCCCAGCTACTTGTGAGACTGAGGCAAGAGGACCACTTGAGCCCAGGAGTTGGAGGCTCCAGTGAGGTCTGATCACTCCACTGCACTCCAACCTGGGCAACAGAGTGAAACTCCACGTCTAAAAAAGTAAAACAATTAAAAATTTTTTTAATTAAAAAAATAAGATCTAGGTCTTTGTACATGTCTAGGTCTAAATCATCCAGAAGCTGGTTTTGAGCCTGAGCTCTAAAGTTAGACTTAAGTTTGAAGCTGGCCCTGGCTTGCATGAGCTGTGCAACCCTGGGCAGGTGACCTGCTCTCTCCAAGCTGTGGTGTCTTCATTGGTGAATGGAGAGGACAACCGGATTTATCTGGAGTGGTTGTGAGGATTAAATGAGAAGTGTCCCGTAATGCCCATAGCAGAGTGTCAGGGACCTCTGAAATGTAATTCTGTGATTCACGGAGAACCCGCCACACTCAGGATCAGCTTCTCGAACTCACCACGGCGCGGAGCTCCCCGCTGGGGTGCAGCACACCAACTAACCAAGGGGGAAGGGCCGGGCTTGCTTCCTTATGTCTTCTAGCTGAAGTCCAGCCCCATTCTAGGTGAGGTTGACCTCAGGAGGACAAAGCCAAGTTCAACAGTGTTCTTTGTCACTCCAATGACCAATTCAGAAGAAGATGGGTGCCCGTGATGTCTGGCCTTATGTCCAGTCTGCTAGCTCTGCTATCAACAGTGAGGACTGAATAGCAGCTATAGGGTGCTCGAGAATCCTAGATTAATAAAACCAAGTCCTACCGGAACTCAGTGTCCTACTGAGATTCTGCAGGGCACTCCCCATGTCCCTGTGAAACAAGAGGGCATATGCTTCTACCAAGGCATCCCTACTTTCATCTGCCCTGCATATTCACCTTGCACTGTGAGGTTCTATTTGAAGAAAGTGCTGTGCTGCCAAATATATTAATCAATACATAAAATGCAAAACCTCTGACACAGGGCAGAGCTTCTAAAGGTTGATGAGCACATGACTCTCCTAGGGGTCTGGCTCAAGGGCAGGTTGAGATGCAGGTCTGAGTGGAGCTGAGATTCTGCTTTCCTGGCAAGCTTCTCGATGTTGCTGACAGTACCAGGCTTAACAGGGTGGCTCCAGTGCCCCGGAATCCATGCTGATGAGCCCTTATCATGGATGCAGACATAACTAGGAGGTTATGGAAGAAAGGTCCTCAAATAACCATGCAAATAGGAGGGCAATTAGGGTATCTTGTAACCTTAACCGAATTTGGGGGTTGACTAATAAGGAAAGATTGGTTGAAACTACATCCAGCCCTTGGCGACACCTGCACGCCTCAGGATTTACTGCACTTCTGCCAACTCTGACGTCAGGGTCACTCTGGGTCCTGGACGCTGGACTCTCATGGCAAAGACTGTAGGAGCAGGCTTGGGAGGGGAGCTTTCCTTCCCTGGATTTCACTACCGTATCTCTGGACGGCATTGGTCTGCTTGGCTGAGGCTGCAGCGCCAACAAAGATCTGTCACCTTGCATCCACAGTTTATTTTAAAAAGCCAGGCAAGACAGAGACCATGGCCGAATAGAGTGGATCACTCCAGGTTACAGCTGTGCACAGAGACACAGGCAAGACGGCTAACCTCAGCTGAGACCGTTGGAAAGACCTTATAAGTGGGGCGACAAAAGTCAGGCCTTGAAGGTTAAGAAGGATCTGGCCCAGAAGCCAGGAAAGAGTCTTAGGGAATCACAATCCATTCATCTTTCCAGTCTGAGTTCCTTCCCTTCAGCCTTCCTCAGATTCACATTTCTCAGGAAAAAAAAAAAAAAAGCGTGATGTGTTGTGTTTTGCTGTCCTAATAAATGAGCTTTGAAAGCACTTCATCAACTTTGAAGCATGACACAAATGCAAGAGGGCTATTTTTATTCCCCTGCAGGGAACTTAAGCTGTTTGTATTCATCAGCAAGTAACTCAAATTGATATGCATTTGGAAAAATTTGCTAATATGGTTCTTGTTAACACAGCTAACTTAGGACGTGCGATCATCTCCGCCTCCTGGGGTCCATCATTCCTTCTTGTTGGTGTTGCTCCCATTTTTAATCTCGTGGTTATTAAACGCTGCCTTTGTACCATGGACTGTTTTAGCAGATGTCGCTGGGGACCCTTTACTGGGCTCGTGCCCCCCTGCCCAGCTGTTGCAGGGTAGGCTAACTTCCCTGCAGGGTTACCCTTGCTAAGCTGAACCCCTTTTCCTAGAGATTTGGGAAATTTACCCTCCCCAGGAGGGGTCTGGAGCCAACAACAGACTGACACAGGGATTGATAGGTCAGTGCCCTCTGCTTCTAGATGGGCAACTGCTGCGGGACCATTTGCAGTCTGGAGCACCCGTGCACATGGGATGAAGCTGGGATTCCATGAGTTTCCGCTTCTCCACTCCGCTGCTCTCCTTCCCTCTCAGGTGTCCCTCACTCCCCGGTGGCTCTCTCCTGAGAGCTCTGCCTCCACAAATTATGACTCAGGCTCTGCTTCCAGGGAAACTTACCTAGGACAATTCTTAAACACTTCATTGTAATGCCTCATTTTATCATTGCAATGAGATCGATGCATAAGCATATGGGGCTATAATAATTATCATTATTATGGATTAGGCAATTTGCCCAAATTCCTACAGCTGGGACATGAATCCAGCTCACCACACACCTTGGCTCCCAGTTTGAATTGTTAGGTCTTTGGGAGGAAGCTGGTTACACATCATCAGAGTGGATCGTATTTTAAAGTCTCCGTTGCTCCCAACTTCTTTTTATATTAACAGAAGTACAAAAATCATACTTCTGCATATTAAATATTAGAGCAACAAGCTCTCGCTAAAGTAATTCAAATGTCCCGGGGCATAGACAGAAATGAGCTTTCTGCAATGCCCTGGAGGTCAGATGAACGACGGTGGTCATTCAGCTAGCAAGACTGCAAATGTGGACTCCAAAGACACAGGTGCGGGGCGTGAGTTTTTCCTGTGAAAACATGGATGTCTCGCATGCTCTGAAAATTATCAGGAACCGAGCTCCGAGGTCTCCCATCCTTTACTGTCTGTGTACGGCATCAGAGCCCAAGCACATTTATCTCCAGAGCCAGGGACATTCGCATCCAGTGTTTCTCCATGCTGATTTGTGTGTGCAGGTGGCAGAGGAGCAGCGCACCAGCAGCTTCTAATGGAAACTCACTTGGCTCATCATAAATATCTCATCTGCATGCAGGCCCACTACTGACCGGTTTCTGAGATGGAGCCTGGGAAGCTGCATTCCTACCCAGCTCTTCTGGGCTCCTTATCCATCCTAAATCAGAGCATCACTTTTCTAGAGGACAGTTCATTTTCTAGAGGACAGTTCATAAAGTAGGATTAATTTTTTTTTTTTTTTTCAAGACAGAGTCTCGCCCTGTCACCAGGTTGGAGTGCAGTGGCTCGACTCAGCTCACTGCAACCTCTGCCTCCCAGGTTCAAGCGATTCTCCTGCCTCAGCCTCCTGAGTAGCTGGGATTACAGGCACACGCCACCATACCCGGCTCATTTTTGTGTTTTTAGTAGAGATGGTGTTTCACCATGTTGACCAAGATGGTACAATTGAAACTTTTTAAGACCATTGTAAGAAATATATATATTTTTATGAGCAAGAGAATGAGTGACGAGTAGAATTCGTTCTGCAAAACTATATAAAGAATAAATTTTGCTGTTTATTTTTGAAAAGCCTTTAAGGGTATTGGAAAATGCTTACTCTATACCAAGTGTTGACAAACTTTCTCTAAAGGGCCCAATAGTACATATTTTAGGCTTTAGAGTGACACACTGTCTCTGCCACAGCTACTCAGTTCTACCACTGTGGCACAAAACCAGCCATAGACGTGAAGGAATGTGCACCTTCCAGTAACACTTCATTTATGAACATTGATTCGAATCTCAGGTAATTTTCACATGCATGAAATGTTATCCTTTTGATTTCTCAACCATTTAAAAATATAAAACCATTCTTAGCTCGCAGGCATTACAGGCCCACGGGATATGGGCTGGATTTGCCCCACAAGCCATATTTTGCCAACCTCTACTCAATACTATCTGAAAACCCTTACTTTATGATAAATACAATGGCATGTAGATTTAACCTCCCTCTACGAATAACTCCTGGGAGGAGTTCAACCAGACTATGAATAATGGTTGTCTATTATGAGTGGGGTTATAGGTGATTTTTATTTTCTTCACTGTATTTTTTCAACATTTATCAAATATTTTACCATGAACATGTATTTCTGATTAAAAAATAATAAATTTTGAAAATATGATTGAAATGGTGCCTGCTACAGAGATTAAAATCTTGAAACTTAGACTTTTAAAATACTACCTCTTCCCCTTCATATGCAGCTTGTGTCCGACAGACACGAGCAATGTGCACAGAGGCAGGGACCTGGGCCTTCACGACCTCCTCCTTTGACTGTGTTATTTTAGGAAACTCCTTAACCTTCTCAGCCTCCGTTGGGCTGTTAATCACATGAGTATCATAATGCCTGGCTGGCGGAGAATCACATCGATAAAGCGCATTCTTTCAAAGCTCTGAAGCCCTTTGCTTTAGGATTTGCAAGAGTGAAAAATACTATTCTATCCGTCGGGGAATTAGAATTCTGAAATCTCCATTTAAGTAAATTTTTTATGGAGTCGCCATTCGCTTTTCTTTGGGTTCCTAAACTATAGGACCCAATCTGGGGTTCAGTTAACAGTTTTCTTCCTTTTTTTCCTGAATTCCTGAGCCAGAACATCAAGCTTTGCCCCCCATTTTCCTGTCTTCACTCATCAAAGTGTCCCCAGATACTCTGAAAGTGATTCCAGGGGTTGGATGGAGCTGTATTTTGTCAGCAGGACTGCAGCAGCAGGAGCTGGGCCAGGTTGACATCAAGGCCACAGCCCCAGGGCCCCAGCAACCTCCCCTGTTCCCTCCCACCCAGAGAAACCAGAGCCCCACATGCTGAGGCCTCAATCCAAGTGGTTCTTTTGCAAGTTTAAGGCTGTCCTCCAGGCACAGAGCCTAACCTGGCTCGGAAGTTGGTCTGTGCCTGTCATAATGCCATGGAGCGTCACCACAAGTGACTGTCACAGTGCCCTGGTGAGGACTCTGCCCTGAAAGAACTGAAGCTGGGAACTGGGGCACCCAGTTTACTTTCAGTCCTCAGAATCGACAGCTGGATCTTTCCTTTGCTATGGGTTAATTAAACCTCTTCTGTGGGTTGTGACTCTGCCAGGTGCTGGGAGGCAGGGTGAAGATAAATACGGCCCTGCCCTCATGGAGTTTACAATCCAGTGGGGGAGCTAGACACTACCAAGAAGCCAGATGAACTGCGGTGAGTGCTGGACAGAAACACGTGAGAAAGGCAGGACGTATCAGCCAGACCTAGTTGAAGGAGGCAGGGACAGAGAGAGAGGAACCTTCTTGTGGGGTGCCACCTGTGACATGGATGGAGCTGAGCAAAAGGTCCCACGTGAGGTGGCGGGGGGCAGGGATGATGATGCATGCAAAGGCCCTGAGGCGGGACAGAGAGAGGGACCACGCAGAGAGTGGGCAAAGGCCTGTGCTGTGACAGCAGGGGACAAGCAGGGCGGGCAGGTCTGGGTCTAGGTCCCATGGCCATTTGGCCCATAAGTGATCAGCTGCAGGGAGCCCCTGAGCGATGGGAGGCAAGGGAAGGTAGCAGGACCCGCATGTAAACCGGGACTCATGTGATGTAGCCAGATCTGCTCCAGAGATTTGCAGACGGACACTGGTGGGCTGGGGAAACGCGTGACGGGATCTGCATTCGGCAGCAGCTGGACCGTGCTGCCAGTGACAAGATCCTCTGGACTTCCCGGGGTCAGGAATGGCAGAGAGGGCCAGGCAGTTGTCTGGACCCCATCTCAGTTATGTTACTGGCCCAGTAATGCCCAGCGGGCTAGGGGCAGGATGTCTCTAAGAACAACTTGGGGAAGACACTTTCCTGTAGTGTCACAGGGCCGCACGCCCTCCCCTCACACCCAGTGGTGGATGGAAGCTCTGGCAGAAAAGGCATGCCTGCAGGCAACCCCCTGCCCTCGCAGAGTCACTGGGTCCTGGAGTCTCACACTCTGAATTCCCTTCTCAGGTGGGCTCCCGGTGACCAGCAAACCCACAGAGTGCTGGCTTCCAGCAGCGTTCCGTCACACCATGCAGGCCGCTGACAATGGCTTCACAAACTTCATGAAGGGAAGGCCCCCTCGGCAGCAGTCCTATTCTGAGAGGGTAGAAGCGTTGCCAGGCAGGCCCCAGGCCCACGCACCTGGGCCATAATGGAGATGCCAACAGCAGAAACGCAGCACAGGCCCAGGCTGGGACCGGCCACAGATTCAAACTGGCCTGTGCCAGGATGTTGGCTCCGTGCCCAATCGTCCCAGTTCTCCAACTTAATTGGGGCAGAACTGAGCAGGGAAGAGCTGTGGGGAAGTGGAGCCATCAGCCAGCTAAAGGAGAGGGACCTGGGGGCTGGGACGTGGGACACTTCTAATACCACCTGCTGTGCATGCGGGGTCTGCAGTGATTTTCCTGGAAATGGCTTTTAAGCAAGGGGAAGTCCCGCTTCCTACTGATGACAGCCTCTCTGGGGATTCTGCATGTGTTTACTGCAATCACCGACGTCAGGTAGACAGCTCTGCCTGGCTTCCATTGACAGAGGACAAGCAAGACAGCCAGAGTATCCTCCAGAAGCGGGGAGCCTCAGACTCTGCTGAGACCAGACCAAGGAGGTGGATGAGCTCCTAAAGGACCCTGCTTAGGAGGGAAGCTGTGTCTTCACCTAGTATTGCACCTGACCCCACGGAGTGGCAGATTCTTCATCGTTTGTCGCTGTGACACTTGTGAGGCTGGCTTGGAATGAGCACTCTCCCTCACCACGGGACACTGCCCCCAGCCTGGGCTGTGAAGTGGGGAGCCTCCCCCAGCGCCGGTGGGCGGGGCAGGAGCCCTGCTCTGCTGCCCACTGTGGGATGCGGTTCTGCCCTACTGGACCTTGACTTTTCTGCCTCAAAATACAAATTAAATTCTTACAAATTATAATTCTGACGTGAAGTTTTAAAGTAGATGGAGTTGTAAGTATGAGTAAAAGTGTTGGAATGAAGGCATCACATAAATTGAAAATGTATTTTCCTCCTTGGGAACTTTGGCTTCCTTCCTTCCTTCCTTCCTTCCTTCCTTCCTTTCTTCCTTCCTTCCTTCCTTTCTTTTCTTCCTTTCTTTTTTCCTTTCTTTTATCCTGTTTCCTCCATTTTGTCTTTCCGTCCTCATTTCTTTTCCTCCTTTTTCCTTAATTTCTTTTTTTCTTTTTGCAAATTAAAATTAAGAATTTTATCCCCCACCCGCAGAGATGACAGAGCATTTCTTCAGTGTACCTGCTGTGTGCTCTCATCATAGCAGGCTCTGGAGACGCAGCATTAAAACAGATTCAGAAGTTCGTCTTCTGTCGTGCTTAGGGACTCCCAGGCACAGAGGGAAGAACGGAATCAGGATTGGAAATTGGGGCTTACGATGGGATTGTCGTCGGTGATTCTTTAGGGATCTCTTCAGTTTTGTTGCTTGAAGTAATTTTTGTTGTCATTTTTCATACACATCACGTCTATTGTAGGCGGGGGTGGTGGATGAGGGACTGGGGAGAAGCTACAGGAAGGAAGAGATGGGGAGGAGGGACTTAGCATTTGCTGTGTGTCTTAAATACACTCTCAGATTTGGAAAAAAAGTTCCGACAGAAAGTCAGTGTAGTGAATTGCTATAATTGCACATTGCCTCAGCCTCCATTCTGAATCTAATTTGGACCTTCTCTTACCAGAAGCAGGGCTTTGTCACCCTTGACATGGTGTCCAGGGCTCCACACACTCCCTGTTCCTCAATGTGGCTGACACAGATATCTGCCTTGTACACCAGCCCCTGGTGACCACCTCCCTGTAGGACAGGCATATACAGCACACTGGATGGCCGCGTTGACCCCACACCCCACAGGGACTTCCCAGACATGCCGCCATGCCCACCTCTCAGCCACAGGGACCCCACGCAGCTCCTGTCTGATTGCTCTAAACCCATGCACTGCCCTCTCCCTGGGGTCTGTAAGTGACACGGAGCTTCTGTTGCTTCCTGTGTCTTGTGCTGCCTCCCGAGAATCCCTGACCCACACCCCAACCCAACTCTCCTCCTGTCTGGGCTCAGCTCTCCTGGGGAGTGGTTGCCTGGGTAGGAATAAACTGGACACGGGTCAGACAAGAGCCACAGGGGTATCTGCCAGTTTAAACACATTTCCTTGTGAGAAAGACACTTGGTGACAGGTCCTTCACTTAGGCATTAGGCAGTTCACCAGGATAACAAGTACTCCGTGCCAAGCACGCTGCAAATGTCCACACTCACGTCCATTGGGTTCCCATCAGGGCGGGGTGGCAGTTTATAGACGCTCTCCAGAAAGACACCTCAAGACCAAATCAAAGGCAAAGCACAACAGTCAGAAATCAAATCAGTCTAATTGATGAAGATTCTTTTTCACAATATGACATGCATGGGTGACTGGGCACGGTAGCTTTGGGAGGCAGACGTGGGAGGATCACTTTAGGCTAGGGGTCTCAGACCAACCTGGGCAACATAGTTAGACCGTGTCTATACAAACATTTTTTTTTAATTACCTGGAGAATTGTGGCATGCACCTGTAGTCCAAGATGCTTGGGAGGCTGAGGTGGGAGAATCACTTAGGCTCAGGAGTTGGAGGCTGCAGCGAGCTATGATCACACCACTGTACTCCAGCCTGGGCAAGAAAAAAGACGTACATGAGGATTGCGGAATCTCAAAAGCAGCCCCTTACCAATGTCATTCTGCAGTTTAAGCCTGAACTGAGAGGTAGGCGAAGGGACAGAGACCACAGTCTTGAGCAGCAGTGAGTACTCAGCGCTGGGTGCTGCCCTCCTATGTTAGGATTTTAAATACTCCTGCAATGCCTCCACCTCAGGAGCACTTTGCTCTCAAGAAAATGCGTCCCTGATGTTCCTAGAGAAGGAAGCTGTCACCCTGAGGCCCTCCCGGAGGTCCTGCAGACACAGGTCATTATTTAGACCGTCAGCAGGGGAGAAAAGCTGCACATTTAATGAAACCCTTGGACTTGACCACAATTTCCTTTGCTTTCCTTTGCAATGCCTTCTCCCGCTCCCTCATGTTCACGTCCTTACAGCACTGTGCACTCGTGCTATGCAAATTCAAATCATGCAACCCTGAAATAATATGGAAATCACTCATGTGTTTGTGCAAAATGTAAAAGAATGTAAATGATGGAAATTAACATTTCATTCAGAATCACCAGATTTCAAGGCTGGCCAATTGCAGGCTGCATTTTCACTGGGGATCCCCCGAAAGGTCCCATTAGCTTTAAATCAAAGCCCTGCTGTTCATGTCAGGACCGGTCTTAGGTCAGGTGAGGGCGGAGGCTGCAAGACCCCTCATAGGACAGCCTTAACACGGAATTTGCATGCGACATGCTCCTTCAGTGTGACCCGAATCTCATGGTGAGTGGGCAGAGTCGCAAAGGTCCTCTTGACTGAGTTTCTTAATTTTATAGTTAAAATTTAAACTCAAATTCACTGGGTGTGGTGGTGCACGCCTGTCGTTGCAGCTACTTCGGATGCTGAGGTACTGAGGTGGGAGGATAGTTTGAGCCAGGGAAGTCAAGGCTGTAGTGAACTGTGATTGTGCCACTGCACTTCAACCTGGGCAACAGAGCAAGATCCTGTCTCAAAACAAAACAGAACAAAACAAAACAAACCTCACCTTAACAGATGAATAGAACCATCCTCTATAAGAGTCTGTTATTATTATGAATTTTTAAATTGACAAATAACAACTGTATACATTTCTTGAACTTATTCTTTCTATCCAACTGAAATGTTGGAAGATTCCTGAAGAAAGGCTAATAGGTCAATGGCACATGCTCTCTTTCCCCACAACAAATCTGTTTTCCAGGCAAGGTCAGGCAAAGCCTATGAAAACTGTCATTACTCCAGGGAGTTACAAAAAATGATAACCAAAATCACAATGCTTTATGATGAATTCGTGGTTGTGCTTTGAAATATTTAGAGATATTCATGACACTGAGTACTTAGGTAGCAACCACTAATTGTGCTTTCAATGAAAAGTTCCCAGGGGACATCTTTTACTTACATTGTGCTAAGTTAGATTTTCTAAATCAAAGGGAATGCCCTTCATGGAATAAAAATTAATATAAATATATTGATTTTATCACTTTATTTTTCATAGTGCTGGACAGTTTCCAAATGGCTTTCAAATGCATTGTTCCTTTTAATTCTCAGAATAACCTATAATACTGTTACGTTAGGCAGGATAGGATAGAATAACCTATAATATTGTTATGGTAGGCAAGTTACTAACCAGTAAACCCCAATCTTTTGATGACTTAGCCATTTTGCAGTCTGGGGCGGGCTGTGTTGTCATGTCTATCTGGGAGCTGTCTGTCATGTCAATCCGGAAGGTGTGACTCCAGAGACAGCACAGAAAGGGAGGATCTGGAAGATCACAGAGGAGTGGGATTTAGGGGCCAGTTCTAGAAAGTTCTCATTGCTGTTGCTCAGATTCCTGGGTCAGAAGTCAGTCACATGCCCCCTACCCAAACAATAAAAAGGTACCAAAGCTTAACATATACCTCACCAAAGAAGATATACAGATGGCACAAAGAATATGAAAAGAGGGTCCACATCATATGTCTTCAGTGAAATGTGAATTAAAACAGGACTGAGATACCACGACATAACGAACGATCAAAATATAGAACACTAACAAAGCAAGTTCTGGCCAAGAGGAGGCAACAAGGCAAAGCCCTCCTCTGTGCCCAGAAAGAGGAAATGTGTGGAGGTGAAATAGCATTGTTATCATTTGTTTACAGTTTGTTTGTCCCCACCAAATCTCATGTTGAAATCGGATTCCCTATGTGGAAGTGTTGTGGGGGCGGGGCCTGGTGGGGGTTTTTGGGTCATGGGTGGATCCCTCATGATAGACGAATGCCCTCCCTTGGGGTGAGTGAGTGCTCACTCTATTAGTTCCCTCAACAGCTGGCTGTGAATGACTTCCCTAAAGCTGCACTATTAATAAATTGGAGATTTGTATCTCAAATTAAGGTGGTTTTTGTTCTCCAATTATCCAGTCTCTTTTAGTTTCACCTGATATCTTGGCATAGGTAAATAGATTTTCTTAAAAGTTATTCTGATCAAAGAGCTTTTAATCCTGTGATGGAAAATATTCATGATAAATAACTCCCTTTGTTTTCACACCAACTACTGTCAACAGCAAAGGGACTTCTAAATGTGGTGTTGACCTCTCTAAAAATCAGGTGACAGAGAGAGTATTAATTTAACTTCTTTATTTGTGATGTGGCTCTAATACATAGAATAAATGCCATGCCATTGAATAATTATACTCTGTGGGATTCCTTCTTGTAAAGTGAAGCCTTTTCAGTCCATGATCTTTCTAGCCATCAAGATTCCTCCTTAACATGAACTAGAAGGTTCGATTTGATTTTTAGATATTGCTCCTTCTAGTACATTGGTAGCATTTGCAGGTTCAATTTTCTGCATTTCTGTTACTTCATCTGCAGTCTATAAGGCAAGCATATTTATTGACTTTTAATTTGAAAATATTAATTACTTTCCTACTGGTTGTCTAGCATTCAATTCCTTGGAATATTTTTAAGCTAGAACCAAATATTTCCTGGTATTTAAAAGAAAACCATTTTCACTTGAAAGCCATCAAGTATTTATGATAGTGCATGTAGCATACTTAGTAAAAGAAAATAACACATTAAATAGTGGAATTATTACATAGAATTAACTATACAATTTTCATGTGTTTTTAGATTATATTCATTTGTTTAAAACATACTAAAAAAGCACTAAATTAAAAATAACCTCTCAAGCTGGCACCCAGAGGCAATCTAAATGTTTGCCTTTGGTAAAAATTAATTTAGGTCAAAATCTAGAAAAGACATTCCTTATTAATAGAACCATGCCTGAGTTAAAGGTTCATGCTCTAAGTCTGAGAAAAATACTGAACAGATCAGGACAAAAAACACTAAAATCAAGGTCAACAGATTCCATAGACTCTGTCAATAATTTAACTGCTTGACACAACAAAGTCCAACGTCTTTCAAAGTAACAGCTATAACCTCCAGATTCCCCGTAATATATAATTCACAATATCTAGAATGTGACTAAAATTATTAGACATATAAAAACCCAGAAAAATAGTATCTATAATCTAGGGAAAAGAACAGAAGCAATAAAAACCTAAAATCACCTGTAAAGTCCACAGTCCAGAGGCACAGGCTGCCAGAAGAAACGATGCCAGATTACGTGGCTACAGAGCACTTCCCCTCCTGGATGCCCTGCCACTATGGTACTAAAGACCCAGACACAGAAATTCCTTTTAAACGGCACATCATAGCCATCTTTTAGCAACAAAATTTACAAGGCATAATGAAAGGCAAAAAATACAGTTTCAACTGACATAACAAGAATCAGACATGGCAAGGATATTGGTATCATCAGACAGGGAATTAAACCAACTATGATCAATATGCTAAGGGCTCTAATGGATAAAAGAGACAGAAGAGAAATGTAAACAGAGAGATGAAAAGTCTGCAGCTTTATTCAAAATTGCCAAAACTCAGAAGCAATCAAAATGTTCTTCAATAGATAAACAGATAAATAAGCTGCGATACATCCAGCCAATATTATTCAACACTAAATAGAAATAAGCTACCAAGCCATTAAAGACATGAAGGAAACCTAAGTGCATATTACTGAGTGAAAGAATCCAATCTGAAAAGGCTATGTTCTGTATGTAGCTTTTATCCCAAATATATGACATTCTGGAAAAGGCTAGGGGTTAAGAAGGTGCCATGGGCTAGAGGTCAAGGAGGGATGAATAGGCAGAGCACAAAGGATTTTTAGTGCAGTAAAAATACTCTGAATGATAATGGTAGACACGTGTCCTCATACATTTGTCCAAACTCAGAATGTACAACATCAAGACTGAATCCTAATATAAACTATGGGCTTGTGTGGTAACGACGTGTCAATGTAGACTCATTGATTGTAAAAAATCCACCACTCTTGAGGAGGGTATTAATAATGGGGGAAGCTGTGCATGTGTGACTCATGGATTATATGGGTATCCCTGTACCTTCCTCTCAATTTTGCAATGAACCTAAAACTTCCCTCAAACAATACAGTGTTTTTTTTAAAGCAGACAATAAAAACATACCCAAAGCTGATTCAGATGTAGAAATTAGCGTTTATGCAGCACTTAAAATTGTGTTCAAAGAGTTAAAGGAAAAGTTGGATGTAATGAATGAACAGATGGAGAATCTCCACAGAAAAAACTGAAAATTACAAAAAGAACCAAATGGAAATCCTAGAACTGAAAATTACAATACATTAAAGTTCCCTCTTAATCACAGACCAAAAGAAATAAGGCAACCTGTAGGTTAGAGAGAAATAAAAAAGTTTGGAAAATATGAAAAGAGCATAAATCATCTGTGGTATAATATCATTTAAGTAATTGGAATTTCAGTAGGTGAGATAATGAGAATTTGGTAGAAAAATATGTGAAGTAA
Source organism: Aotus nancymaae (assembly GCF_030222135.1). NCBI lineage: Eukaryota > Metazoa > Chordata > Mammalia > Primates > Aotidae > Aotus > Aotus nancymaae. The sequence continues at coordinate 1,622,724 of NW_026988412.1, read as the reverse complement.
TGGCTGAAATTCTGTTCATAAATGGAGAAAAACATCAACTTACAGGTAAAGGAATATTAGCAAATCTCAATCCAAATAAACACAATGAAATCACCAGACCCAGACACATTTTGAAAATATCCAGAGGAAAAAAGATGAGTTGTCTCAGAGGAGCAACCATACAAATGAAAGTGTACTTCTCATAAGCAATGGATAAAAAGACAGGCAGATGGCAGCTTCTAGGTGCTGGAAGGAAAAAAGTGTCATTCCATAGTCTGTATGTTGCAAAAATATCCTTATAATATGAGGATGAAATAAAAACATTTACAAATCAGTGAACTCTTCGAAAAGTTGTCACTCACAGACCTCCACAAAAATAAATACTAAAGAAATTTCTTTAGGCTGAAGGGAACTGATAGCCAGATGGATAAATGAATCTATGGGAAGGAAAAGCAGCACAGGAAATGTCAAGTAAGTGGATAAAGATAAAAGATTATATTTATTTTTCTTATAGCTTCTTTAAAAGATAGCTTAATGTTTTAAAAAATGTAATAGCCTGATGCTGAGGGTTATACCATGTTTATAAGAATATATGTGGCAAAAGTATCAATTATGTGAAAGAAATTCTTCTGTAATGTTTGAACATTTTACATGAAGTGATACTATGTTCATTATATGTAGACTATAGGATATTAAAATGCACATTGAAATTCCTAGAACAACCATATAAAATAAAATGATAGTAGACAACACTAATTGCTTCAAAAGAAGCTGACTAGGAAAAGAGAAAGAGAAATAAAAAATATGGAAGCCAATAATAAAATTAACCAATTAGTATAACTGATTATGACAGATAAGTATAATGTAGTAATATATTTAAAGCCATATATGCTTACATTTTTACATATGTTATAAATTCATACAAATATAATAGCACATACCATATAGTTATATTTACATATATACTTATATATAATTATAATCTGTATTATACATAAGAAAATTTATAAAACATAGGACTTCGTTTCTCAAAGAGAGAAATCAATCTGAAGCAAATAGACCCACTGAAATTATGTTAAACATAGGAACAGGTCAGTTTAACCCATTTGTGCTGGAGGGTGCAAATTTTTTCTGTGAAAAATCAGACTTTGGAAATGACCTTGAGAAGGAAGATATGAATAACTCCCACAAGCTTAGCATTCCATTAATGAAACACCAGGCATAAAAGGGTTAAAACTCATCTCACTGGTTCTCAGCAGTGAGAATAATAAAGACATTGCATCCATGAAACAAGAACAGGCTGATGAGGAAAAAAAGCATCCAGAGAACAAGAAAGAGTATGGGAGGACCTAAAACATCATTGCTGGGGCTATACACACACGTGTACAGGCACATGCATGTGTGGAAGAGCAGAATGCACGGTGACAGACATTGAGCCATGCAGACCCAAACACGAAACTCTTCTGGAAAGAAGAGCGAAAGGAGAGGAAATATGTTTCCATGATCAACAGATGGATCTGTCTGATTCACAGCACAGATCTCGCCCCACATATCCAGGTAGCTCCTGAGAAAGTTTGTCTTACTCCTTCCTCTCAAGGCCATTTGGCTGACTTTTCTTCTTTACAGGTGTGCTGAGTGCAAACATCACAATGCTGACCACCTCCCCCAAAGCATGTAACAGCACCATGGTTTACATGATGAGCCTTCCAGTCCAAACTCCTCCCCAGCCTTCTAGCCCAAACTCCTCCCCAGCTTCCCAGACAAACTCCCCCGACAGCCTCCCTGACAAACTTCCCCCACAGCCTCCCAGACAAACTCACCCCACAGCCTCCCAGACAAACTTCCCCCACAGCCTCCCAGACAAACTCCCCCCACAGCCTTCCAAACTCCCCTCACAGCCTCCCAGACAAACTCCCCCCACAGCCTTCCAGACAAACTCCCCCCACAGCCTCCCAGACAAACTCCCCCACAGCCTCCCAAACTCCCCCACAGCCTCCCAGACAAACTCCCCCACAGCCTCCCAAACTCCCCCACAGTCTCCCAGACAAACTCCCCTGACAGCCTCCCAGACAAACTCCCCCACAGCCTTCCAGACAAACTTCCCCGACAGCCTCCCTGACAAACTCCCCCACAGCCTCCCAGACAAACTCCCCCACAGCCTCCCAGACAAACTCCCCCCACAGCCTTCCAAACTCCCCTCACAGCCTCCCAGACAAACTCCCCCCACAGCCTTCCAGACAAACTCCCCCCACAGCCTCCCAAACTCCCCCACAGCCTCCCTGACAAACTTCCCCAACAGTCTCCCTGACAAACTTCCCCACAGCCTTCCAGACAAACTCCCCCACAGCCTCCCAGACAAACTCCCCCCACAGCCTTCCAAACTCCCCTCACAGCCTCCCAGACAAACTCCCCCCACAGCCTCCCAGACAAACTCCCCCCACAGCCTCCCAAACTCCCCCACAGTCTCCCAGACAAACTCCCCTGACAGCCTCCCAGACAAACTCCCCCACAGCCTTCCAGACAAACTTCCCCGACAGCCTCCCTGACAAACTCCCCCACAGCCTCCCAGACAAACTCCCCCACAGCCTCCCAGACAAACTCCCCCCACAGCCTTCCAAACTCCCCTCACAGCCTCCCAGACAAACTCCCCCCACAGCCTTCCAGACAAACTCCCCCCACAGCCTCCCAAACTCCCCCACAGCCTCCCTGACAAACTTCCCCAACAGTCTCCCTGACAAACTCCCCCCACAGCCTTCCAGACAAACTCCCCCACAGCCTCCCAGACAAACTCCCCCCACAGCCTTCCAAACTCCCCTCACAGCCTCCCAGACAAACTCCCCCCACAGCCTTCCAGACAAACTCCCCCCACAGCCTCCCAAACTCCCCCACAGCCTCCCTGACAAACTTCCCCAACAGTCTCCCTGACAAACTTCCCCACAGCCTCCCAGACAAACTCCCCCCACAGCCTTCCAGACAAACTCCCCCCACAGCCTCCCAAACTCCCCCCACAGCCTTCCAAACTCCCCTCACAGCCTCCCAGACAAACTCCCCCCACAGCCTTCCAGACAAACTCCCCCCACAGCCTCCCAGACAAACTCCCCCACAGCCTCCCAAACTCCCCTCACAGCCTCCCAGACAAACTCCCCCCACAGCCTCCCAGACAAACTCCCCCCACAGCCTTCCAAACTCCCCCCACAGCCTTCCAGCCAACCTCAGCCCCCACAGCCTCCCAGTTGAAAGTTCCCGCACTGCCTTCAAGCCCAAACTCCCTCCACAGCCTCACAGTCCGAAGTCTTCCAGCCTGCCAGCCAAAACTCCCCACCCTTCCTTGTTTTCATTTTTTTAATAAATTGGGAATGGGGTGAATATACATTCCTTCAAAGAAATTATTTAACTTTGATTTTACAACTCACTGTGAAAGAGCCTTAAGGAAAAACTGCTTAACGGAAAGGAAATGATTAACAACCTTAATTTGTGTTTCTGAAATTCTAAAATATTTATCTCCCTAAAAACTCCAGGAGAACCAACCAACCAAGTACTGGAATGACTAAGGGAACAGAGCAAGGGCGCTTGATAACAGCTCAGTCTGTAAGAGTCTGCCTTTCCTCTATTCACCAGCAATGGTCAGGAAAAAGGAAATCTCCAGCACTTTGGGAGGCCGAGGTGGGAGGATCACGAGGTCAAGAGATCAAGACCATCCTGGTCAACAAGATGAAACCCCGTCTCTACTAAAAATACAAAAAATTAGCTGGGCATGGTGGCGTGCTCCTGTAGTCCCAGCTACTCGGGAGGCTGAGGCAGGAGAATTGCCTGAACCCAGGAGGGGGAGGTTGCGGTGAGCCGAGATCATGCCATTGCACTCCAGCCTGGGTAACAAGAGCGAAACTCCGTCTCAAAAAAAAAAAAAAAAAAAAAAAGGAAATCTCAGTCAAAAGAGTAACAATGTGATGAAATGAATACCTCGGAACAAAAGAAATTAGAAAATGCACAGCCTGAAGGTTTGGACACCCACACCGAGCTATTACACAAGCGCCTTTACAAAACAACCTAGAGCAAAGGACAAGATGCAGAATGGGTCTTGTTCCCAAAAGGGAGGTCCTGGTACTAGAAAAATGTAAGTGCTGTTGCATTAATTCATACATGTAAATAAGCTGTATCATAATCCTGTGATAATTTGAGATAAACTTCAGCAAAGTGTCTATAGAGTTAATGTGGGAGATAAAATGTAAAATAATAGCAAAGAGTTTTTTTTTTTTTTTTTTTTTTGAGACGGAGTTTCGCTCGTTACCCAGGCTGGAGTGCAATGGTGCGATCTCGGCTCACCACAACCTCCGCCTCCTGGGTTCAGGCAATTCTCCTGCCTCAGCCTCCTGAGTAGCTGGGATTACAGGCACGCACCACCATGCCCAGCTAATTTTTTGTATTTTTAGTAGAGACGGGGTTTCACCACGTTGACCAGGATGGTCTCGATCTCTTGACCTCATGATCCACCCGCCTCGACCTCCCGAAGTGCTGGGATTACAGGCGTGAGCCACCGCGCCCGGCCCTAGCAGAGTTTTTTAAAAATATAAGATTAGTAAGATACTCGCCCTACAAGCAGAGTTTTTTAAAAATATAAAATTAATAAGATACTTGCCCTACAAGATACGAAAACAAACTATGGAGATATAGTAATTAAATCTGTGTAGTGTCGATACAGAGTGAAGCAGACTCCTGGGAGGGAACAGACAGTTCAGGAACAGATTCATATGTCATGACACGTGATATTTGGAGGCAGTGGGGAAAGATGCATTATTCAACATGTTACATTCAGAAAATCCCACTCTATTTTGTGGTAAGCACTTTAATAGCCTCCGAAGATGTGCACACTCAATCCTAGAATATATTTCTTTAAATGGCAAAAGGTACTTTGCAGATGTGACTCAGGTTATGGACTTTCTGATAGTGAGATTATTCCAGATGACCCAGGTGGGCCCGAGCTAATCACGCGAGTCCTTGAAAGCAGAGAGGCTTTCCTGCCATAGTCAGTGATAGGCACTTTGAGGAAGGGTCGGGGAAGATGTGTTGCTGGCATTAAGGGTGGAGAGCAAGACAGGGAACGCAGGAGGCCTCCGGACATCAGGAAACACGAGAAAACAGACCCTTGCCTAACAGCTGCAACACCTTGAACTTAGTCCGGTGAGACTTCCTTGCACCTGTGATCTGCAGAACTGTGATAGGATAATTTTGCATTGATTTAAGCTACAAAGTTTCTGGTAATTGGTGACAGCCGCAATAGGAAAGTGATACAACTTTAAAGAAGAAAAAGTAGGATTTTACCTTGTATTCTATATTTTTAAATTCTAGATTAGTCAGCCAAATACAATGAAACACAGGTTAAAGATAGTAACACACACATACACACCCCGTTTGTAAGAGGGGTAGGGGAGACAGAAGAAGCTTGAGTAGGATGGATATAGACATTTAAAGTGAAGAAAGCCCTCTAAGCAACACATACAATCCAGAAACAACAATAGCAAAGACGGATAAATGTGACCTCCAAAATATTACCATTTTCTGAAGAATAAAAGCATAAGCAAAATAAAACATAAAAACAGAGTGACGAAGAATATTTTGAACATATGTAATTGACACAATGATACTATGTTACCATATAAAACAGGTACTACAAGAAGCAAGAAAAACAGCAATAACTGGAGAGAAAAAAAACTATACAGAATAAGCTAGGCAACAGAATAAGCAATTCAAATGGTCAGGGAACACATGGAAAAAAAGGAATCTGGGTAATGGCAGTGAAGATAATATGAGTCCTCTCTCATCAGACAGACAAACCTTTCAAATATTGACAATAGTGATTGATTGAACATGAAATACAGACTTTCCTTTTTTCTACGTGGTGTGTAAATTTATGAAAATGAGATAAAATAAAGCAAAACCTTTTTGTATGTAACTTATACCACAATTGACTCAACCCTTTTTTTCTTTTTCTTTTATTTATTTTTTTAAATATATATATTTTATTGCACTTTAGGTTCTGGGGTACATGTGTAGATCATGCAGGATTGTTGCATAGGTACACACATGGCAGTGTGGTTTGCTGCCTCCATCCCTCGTCACCTATATCTGGCATTTCTCCCCATGTTATCCCTCCCCAACCTCCCACCGCCTGCTGTCCCTCCGCTATTCTCTCACAACAGACCCCAGTGTATAGTGCTCCCTTCCCTGTGTCCATGTGCTCTCATTGTTCAACACCCACCTATGAGTGAGAACATGCGGTGGTTGATTTTCTGTTCTTGTGTCAGTTTGCTGAGAATGATGGTTTCCAGATTCATCTATGTCCCTACAAAGGACACGAACTCGATGTTTTTTATGGCTGCATAGTATTCCATGGTGTATATGTGTCACATTTTCCCTGTCCAGTTTATCATCAATGGGCAGTTGGGTCAGTTCCAGGTCTTTGCTATTGTAAATAGTGCTGCAACGAACATATGTGTGCATGTGTCTTTATAATAGAACGATTTATAATCCTTTGGATAGATGTACACACACCCGCATGTGTCAGAACATCTGAGCTGAGGGCTGGAGAAACTAAAACTCCAGAGACAAGAAGTCAGGTGTCCCTTGCATAATTCTGCTATTTCTGGGAAGCAGTGCCAAACTGCCCACCTTTACAGACTCAGAAGACCATCTGAGAGGGGAGCTCTCTGCATTCTCTCTGAAGCCTTCCGCCTTGGCCTCCCTCACTGGTGAATCCTCCCTGCTGCTGGTGGTAACACTCTGCTTTTGCCCGTTTTTCATCCTTGAGGAGATCTGAAGGGACTTTACGGGTGGGAGAAAATAATGTTTAAAGTTTATCAATTTGAGGCATTGCTTATGATATTCTTTTTCCAAGAGTGCAGACTCTTAGTCCTATAAAAGGACTCAGGTAAACATTGGAGTTGAGCCTGGCTTTTACCATCTATACCCACAATAAGAGAAACAATCTCTCTAGCAGTATAAATGAGGCTGGCACTTTGGAGGGTGTTTGGGCCCTAGGCACTCCACAAGGAAATAAAGATATATGCACAAGGATGTTAATTCGCCTGGTTTATAACAAAAACTCAGAAATTGGAAATGACTAAGAGATCACTGACATGGCGCTGGCTGAATACATTATTACTCAGCCCATCCCATTAGATGTGAATCGTGTGTGTGTGTGTGTGTCTGTGTGTGTGCTTCCTGTGGGCCCCATGCATTATTACTCAGGCCATCCCATTAGATGTGAATGGTGTGTGTCTGTGTGTGTGTGTGTGTGCTTCCTGTGGGCCCCATGCATTATTACTCAGCCCATCCCATTAGATGTGAATGGTGTATGTGCGTGTGTGTGTGTGTGTGCTTCCTGTGGGCCCCATGCATTATTACTCAGCCCATCCCATTAGATGTGAATGGTGTGTGTGCGTGTGTGTGTGTGTGTGTGTGTGCTTCCTGTGGGCCACATGAATTATTACTCAGCCCATCCCATTAGATGTGAATGGTGTGTGTGTGTGTGTGTGTGTGCTTCCTGTGGGCCCCATGCATTATTACTCAGCCCATCCCATTAGATGTGAATGGTGTATGTGCGTGTGTGTGTGTGTGTGCTTCCTGTGGGCCCCATGCATTATTACTCAGCCCATCCTATTAGATGTGAATGGTGTGTGTGCGTGTGTGTGTGTGTGTGTGTGCTTCCTGTGGGCCACATGAATTATTACTCAGCCCATCCCATTAGATGTGAATGGTGTGTGTGCGTGTGTGTGTGTGTGTGTGCTTCCTGTGGGCCCCATGCATTATTACTCAGCCCATTCCATTACATGTGAATGGTGTGTGTGTGTGTGTGTGTCTGTGTGTGTGCTTCCTGTGGGCCCCATGCATTATTACTCAGCCCATCCCATTAGATACAATGGGGTGTGTGTGTGTGTGCATGCATGTGTGTGTGCATGTGTATGCGTATGCATGCTTCCTGTGGGCACCATGAATTATTACTCAACCCGTTCCATTAAATACTGATGTGTGTGTGTGTGTGTGTGTGTGTATGTGTATGTGCACATTTGCATGTGCATGCTTCCTCTGGGCACCATGCAGGACAATGGAGACTGCCTCCACCATGCCTTGAACCACAGTCAGGTGCAAAATTGCAGGTGCTTATAGCAGATGCCAGGTTGTGTAATTCCCTGCACCCACCTACAAGTATTCCTACCTTCATGGCACAAAAGACCTCCTCAAACCAAGCAATTGTTTTAGCAGGTATGTGGCAAGAGGACAAACATCAAAGTCCATCTGAAAATAAACTATGAAGCATCAGAGTTTTTAGGTTCCCTCCTAAATATTTTATTGATCATATTTCATTACTTCTGGAGTTGAGGAGGGAGTGCATGGATTCTCCAAAATAAGCCCAAAATGTGGTGTATGTAGAGCTTTGGGTCTGAATTGAATCTCTGCAGTCTGCTAAGCATGCAGCCTTGGACAGTTTGTTTAATTCCCTGAGCCATGGCTATCTAGTTCATGGAGTTGCTGAGAGGACTAAAGAGACATGTATATGAAACTTCCAATGATGCCTAACCCTTGGCAAAGATCTGTTGACTTCTCTTTCCTAGAGTCTATCTCTGGAATTACCAAACTACAGCCTGAGGGTTAAATTCGGCTTGCCATCAGTTTTTGTAAATAAAATGTCATTGGAACACAGCCAGACTAACATGTTTCTGTATTGTCTGTGGCTGTTTTTCTCCTCAATGGTGGCAGAGCTAAATATTTGTAACAAAGACTGTCTAGCCCACAAGAGCCTGAAATCCTTCCTCTGTGGTCCTTTAGGGAAAAATCCCTGGACTATGTAGCGGGTTCCCATCTCTACTGCCTGCTCTCCTGTAAGCACTGGAAAATGATCAGACACGTAAGGAAGGAGTTCTGTTACTAATTACACATGTTCATTTGTGAAGAAGGGCCTCCTTCATACTTCTGCTACTAATTATACTTTTAGCTTCATTTAAATCTTTTTCCATAAGAGCTTATCCGTATGTGATAATAAGCTGAATTTCCATATGTTTTGTATTTCATGAATCTTTTATTAGAAGAAAGACCAGATTCTTTTAACATAGTTTTAAAAGGGAAGTTTTAGTTAAGGCATATCCTATGAAATGCGATCTGTTGGCTGCAAGGAACAGAATTCATAACTAAACGTGGCTCAGACGGCACCCATGTGGTTCACCTCACTTCATAACGCATTAGGCGGCTCGGTTGTCTGAAGGTTATGCGGTATCACCTATGATCCTAGTTCTTTTCATCCTTCTGCTAAGCCATCCTGGGGTTTGGGATTTCATCCCAACACCTTTTTGTCTCCTGGTCAGCTCCAGACAGCCGTGTCCAGGGACAGGACTTGGGTTGGAGGTGTCAGGAGGGGAGTGGCGGCAAGAAAATAAATGTTCCTCCTCCTGGCCTCTCTCCATTTACCAGGGAGGATTATTTTTCCCCCAGAAATTCTGCAGCTGCCTTTTGCATTACCTTTTGTTGGCCCAAACTGAGTCACAGCGACTCCTCTGAGCTTCCGTGGGCGCTGGGAAATGCGTCCAGATTGTTTGTTTGCTTGATTGCCTGCTTATTTTTAGTCTCATCGCAGATAAGAAAGCTGAGAAGGGGTATGGGAGACCAACCAGTACTCTCCCCCGGAGTGACCGACCTGGGTCTAAACGTCCCCATCAGTTAGAAACAGGGACCCGGATCAGGAACTGGGGAATCCTCCTTCCGAGCTGGGTCTTTAGTGTCTGCCTGTGTGGTGTCCTTGACATGGAAACTCTGTTCAAAGAGTGTCTTCAAGGTGGTTTTCTAGCTGCTGAAGTGCAGACAAATGCAGTGGTCATAGGAGGTGGCCACTCACGTCCTTGCAGATGGAGCCCAGGCAGCCTCTTCAGTGTGTTTTGTGTCTTCTCTGTCCATTTCCCTGAAAGGATGGGGCTCCTCACCAGATGATGGGGTCCCAAGCCAAGGCTCCCACACGGCATGGATGCATTGGTGCTCTGTCCCATCCTCACCCAAGCCTCACTTACCCCTTTTCACCCAACTTCTTCTAATGATTGTAGTAAAAATAGGGATCCCCTTCCCGCTAAGTGTTGGTTACTTTTCTAAGTGAGACTTTTATTGCTTTTGGCCAAAGGCCTGCTGCAAGATTTATAAAACAACTGCTGATTATACGGGTTATGTGTAATCTCCAGAGCTAGAGGGAATTTCAGAGCCTGGAAGTGGCTCTTATTGCAAAGGTGAGCTCATTTTATAAGAAGAGACCATGAGGTCACGAGACAAGCACCTCACCGTGGAAGCCTCGCGGGATCATCTCGCACTCCAATCCTGCTATTTGAAGCAGTCATTGTGAGACTGAGGGTAACATTTTTTCCAGCAATGAAGAAATGCCTGTGACACATCCAGACTCAACAGCTAAGGCAAAACCAGCACAGGCAATTGTAGGATGGTAAGAGTGTGAGCAGCCTGCTGTAGCTGAGAGAAATCTGACTTCTGCTCAGATTAGGAACGCAACAACAGAAATGACAGCAAATAAACAAAGTAAGAAAACGGATTTAGTTGCCAGCGTCTCACTATCCAGAGAAACCATTACTGCATGCTGATCTGCTTTCAATCTTCCTGCTACCTTCCTGGTCGTTTGTTTTTTTCCAGGCATCATTTGCATATATATTGCATATGTCTTTTGTTCCTTTTCATTCCTTTTCGTTCCACATTTGAACCAAAGGATTTTTCCATCATGTATATAAAGAGTTTTGCCAGGCATGGTGGCTCACGCCTATAATCCCAGCACTTTTGGAGGCCGAAGCAGGCAGATCACGAGGTCAAGAGATGTAGACCATCCTGGCCATGATGAAACCCCATCTCTACTAAAAATACAAAAATTAGCCAGGCGTGGTGGCACACGCCTGTGGACCCACCTACACGGGAGCCTGAGGCAGAAGAATCGCTTGAATCCAGGAGGTAGAGGTTGCAGTGAGCCGAGACTGCGCCACTGCACTCCAGCCTGGCAACAGAGCAAGACTCCGTTTCAAAAAAAAAAAACAAAAAGAGTTTTGACTCAAATTGCTACAGAGGTCATTTGATGTTGCACATCGGGAGGTGCCAATTCCTAAATCTCTTCTCTATTTGGAATTGAGGCCACTGATTTGGCATAGTCTCAGAGGAGAGTCAGTCCTTGCATAAATGGGCAGCCCCTCAGTCCGTCAACAGAGGCTTTCAATATTCTGAGATAGGACGCACTTGCCATCATCACGTTTGAAACCCAACCATCCAAGATTATTCAGTTGGCCATTTCTCCTGTTTGTTGTTTTTTTATTTCCAAAACCAAGCTTTATTTTGAATACATAATAATGATAGTTTGATAAAGCAATGCCAGCAGAATATATCAACAAGAGACTCTTTAGCAACTCCAAGTTAGACAGGAAGCAAACGGGACAGAACTTATAAATAAGTATTGCCCACATGCACAAGAAAATGCTGTTTGGGAGCCAATTAGTGGTCAGAAAGATTCTGAGCCACACACATTTGGGATGAAATCACCGTAAGAACAGCAAGCCCTGATTTACCCCCACAGCCCAACAGGAACAACTTCTGCCAGACAGCAGAAAGCCTCCGGTGCTCCTCAGGCAGTGGCATCACAAGAGAACCGCCGAGGTGAAAATACTGTCTCTATCTGCCCTTATTATCATCAAGAATGTGAGCTATAGTCAGTTCTCACTGAAACCACCTATACTTCAAAAAACAGTCTCTATTATTTGCTGAGAATTTACCTTATGCCAGGGCTATGCTAGAACCTTCACCCACATCCCTCTGTGTTTTACAGAGAAGACGGCTAGAGGGACAGAGGTAAAGCAGCTGACCACCAGCTTGTGATTTCACTCCTTCTCTAGTTACTCCCCAAACCCACATTTTTTTCTCCAAACCTACAAAGTGGGTCTTTAAAAGGCAGCACAATAATGTTTTGTAAGGTGTCACAGTTTGTTGGTTAGATAACAATGTGTTTAGTAATAGTCCATGATTATTCTTTGCCCTGTAAGCCAACTTATTTGGAATAGCTACTCCCTGTCATCTCTGAACCACAGCCATTGCCACAGGGTAAGGGGAGTCTGGGAGACAGGATGTGATAAGCATGTGTGTGCATGTGGCTAGGATGGGCAGCTGCCATGCATGAGTTGATTTGTTCATTCATTCAACAAATAGCAAGCGGGGCTGGGCGCCATGGCTCACACGTGTAATCCCAACACTTTGGGAGACTGAGGGGGGAAGATCACGAGGCCAGGAGTTTGAGACCAGCCTGACCAACGTGGTGAAACCCTGTCTCTACTAAAAATACAAAAATGAGCCTGGTGTGGTGTGTGCACCTGTAATCCCAGCTACTCAGGAGGCTGAGGCAGGAGAATCACTTCAACTGGGAGGCAGAGGTTGCAGTGAGCCAAGATGGCACCACTGCACTCCAGCCTGGGTGACAGAGGAAGATTCCATCTCAAAAAAAAATAGTAATTGGTCATCATCTGCATACCTGGCCTCTGAAGATCAGTGAAGGCTGATGCCTGTGTTGTTCATAATTGGCCGTACCTTATTGAGGGCAGGTGTCCCAGACATGTTGCTGAAGAACATGCCTCCTCAAAACTTAGCAGAGCTTAGTTATTTTCCACACCCTCTTCAATGCTACCATTCATGTTGATCACCGGTCTGCAATTTGCACAGGGTGTGATGAGTGTTTGCTTCCACATCACGTCAGCCGGAACAGCTCCAAGGCAGGTCATGAAGTCACCTGACAGCTGTTCCCTCACCCAATGGCTGGCCCCCTCAACTGTCTGGTGGTTGAAGCAAGCTGGACACTGGCTGAGGCTGCAGCTGGAGCACCTGCACGTGGCCTCTCCATGTGGCTGCTTGGCCTCCTCACGGCACGGTGGCTGCTCCATGATTGAGTATGCCAGAGTCCAGGCAGATGCTGCGTCACCTCTTAGGATTTTGCCTTGGAGGCTCCACAGCCTCACCTCCTGGTAGTCGTGGTCCCACCCAGATTCAAAGGGAGGAGTGTGAGCATCATGCCGTGCACAGAGCAGGGCGTGGGATAAAAGCTGGTGCAGCTGGCTTAGGAGAATCCAATCTGCCACAGCAGCTCAGAGGCTTTCCTACAGGCCCCATGGTCCAGAGCTGGCTGCTCCTCAGCTGTGCTGTTGAAAGAAATCAGAGTGGTTTAATCAGAGGAGAGGTGACATGTGGTTCTGGATTCGCTGGGGAGACAAGGAATGCTGGTGTCATATACAGTTAGGGCAGCTTGTCCTTCATGCCTGGGGTATGTGTGGCTGCTGGGGATCAGGAAGCTTCACACCCCTCTCTCTCAAGTCTTCACACAGCCCAGGTAGGAGGCTAGGACCTCAGACTCGAGAAAGACCAGCCCATTTGTTAGTTAGTGGTTGTGGGTCCCTGACCTTAGACCCAGAAGACATCTGCAGAGGCTGAGCCTCTCCACGGATGCTTTGAACACAATGCCATTTGTAATTACAACAGATTCAAGGTGATTTTTATTTCTCCTCTCATGTACCCAAAAAGAGTGGAGTACGATCATAAAGTCTGAAAGCAGAGATACTATTATTTCATCATCTGCTATAATATAGTATGAGTAAACCAGGCATTGTGTGGTTCCAGGCTTGGTGGCCACCCTGATTATTCTCATAACAACATTTCAATTAGTGCCCCTGCCTGCTTTGTGGAGGTAGAGACTAAGACAGGAAAAGATTAGCCATCACTCAGGGTCACGTACAGACTACCAGGATTCAACCTCACTTCCATTCAGTGTTAAACTTGTGATCTCTTCAATGAGCTAGCTGAGATCAGAAAGAACAATACAAATAAGAAAATGCGTTGTCTGTCCACACCAGGAAAGGCTCTCATGCCGCTGATGTGGGAACCATCTGGCTGGTGTGGTGGTCGCTACTGGGAAATTGTTTAAATTGCTCAAAGTTTCCATACTTCACTGGGGAGGGACTCAGTGAAGGCTTTGATGTCACTTATGCTGTGTGGGGTCCCCAGAGATGAATTTGACTGTGAACCCTAGCTGATGCCTCCCCAGTCTCTTGCTGTTGCACCTGCTGTTGACATTCTTCTCCCAGGACTGCAGAGTATCCCTCACTGGAAGCACTCAGCGCTCCTCACTTAAAAGAAGACCCACTATGCCACCCACTTTTTTCCAAACTAGGACCAAAGCATCACCCTGAAAATTTACAGGTGCTAGTAACATGGTCATTGAAAGCTGTTTTCTATGAAAGTCTAGAGAGATGCTAAACAGCATTCATGTTGAAGGCGAGGACTCAATAGTTGAAAATTCCCATCTGGGCAGCAAAAGCTCTGCTTTTAAGATACCCAATCACGAGTATTCTGAAGCTTATTACCATCCATGAAGGAAGAGGGTATGGAAAATAACTACGTTCTAAATGTCTATTCTTCCTGTTGTCACTCTAGCATCACAAACACCCGCTCATTGGCCGCCTATCCCAGCCACCCACCCCCAGATTTTAGGTCACAGAGTCGCTTCTGTGAATCAGAGCGACTGATTCTTTTCTCATCTTTTCTCTTCCTCATCTTTTCTCTTTTTCATGCCAATCTTGAACAAGTCACAGAGCCGACTTTGTGAGACCAGGTGGCAATTGTTCGCCACAAAAACCGATGAGACACTAATGCTGAGTGCCTGGATCGCAGTGAAGGCGGCAGGACCCCCTCGTATTCAGGCCCTGCATCGGTGCACCTGGTGCCTGTGGGCAGCTCTTGCTCTGTGTGGGAAGGCGGGGGCCTCTTCCATCTGCTAGGAGCTAAAGCAATGGCTGCGTGCACTGACACAGCCCCGGCTGCCTCTGTGCCCATATGCTGTGTGTTCATGGCACGTTAATGAAGAAATCTTCCGTCTTGCCTGGACTAATGAGGACTGGCGAGAGGCATGGATCACAAGGGAAGTTGGGAAGGTGTTCTATACAGGACGTGCTGGACCAGAGAAGAGAACACTGGGGGTCGATGCCAGGATCCCTATACTTGAACCCATTTCTCTACCAGAGCAGCTGTGCAATCTTGGGTGAGTAACTTGAGCTGATCCTCCAGTCCACAGCTACAAATGGAGCTTTCAATAGTCACTTCCTCTCAAAGAATTTATAAGCATGAAAGGATCACACGTGTGTGGGATGTTTCGGAAAAGCAGTTGTAATTAGAGGTGTGATGTAAACATAATGTCAATAACGGCTGGCTTCCGATTTGCATTCAGGTACGTTTAGGAGCCATTTTAACTGCTGTGTGGCAGGTAAGCTGCTTCTTGGAGGAGCAAAGCTATACTTCCTCAGCATACAGCAATCTTTCTAGAGCGTGAGGCCTGGATGTGATAGAACTTCCTAGAAAGTTCCATCTGTTTCCTTCATTACATACTGAAGTCCACGCATGTAAGAAGAGCAAGTGCCAGAATCTAAATTCCACACTGCAGCATGGGAACCACACTGGGTAGCTAAGTGGTGTATTAAGCTCCCAAAATGCTCATCAGTGACCTCGGATGTTTCCTCTTGATTCTGTTCTCTAAGCACCTCATTCACTCCTCATGCCCATCGCTCTGTCTCTGTTACAGCAATTTCCACAAAACCTTGAAATCGTTTTTTGCTGGTCTCTCTTTTCCCCTAGACTTCCCAGGCCTTTCAGGTAGAATGAGCTGTTGTTTGCCAGCAGGTCAGAACCCTGTGTGTGACACCTGCAACCGTTTACCATTGCTGCATAACAAACTACCACAAACCAGGCAGCTCAAAACAACGTGCATTTACTAGTTCCCATTTCTGTTGGTCAGAGGTGGGGCATGTGGCTGGATTCTCTACTTGGGGTCTTACAAGGCTGAAAGCAAGGTGTCAGCCAGCCTGTCTGGGAGGACTCTGACTCCAGAGTCATTGGGTTCTTGGCTGAATTCAGCCTTGCAGCTCTAGGACTGAAGTCCTCTTTTCCAGCTGATCCCAGTGACCACTCTTGGCTTCTAAACGCCACGCCCAGCTTCCTGCCATGTGGCCCATCCATCTCCAGTGGAGAACCCCACCCCTGTTGAATTCACTTCAAGCTATGAGTTCCTGGCCTTCTTGGCTCTGATCTGCAGACAGATCGAAAGGGCTCTTGTGGCCGGGTCAGGCCCGCTGGGTAATCTCCCCATCTTACAGTCAACTCACCTGAGACCTTCATTACTTCTGCAGAATTCCTTCATGGCTCCACCTCAATTCATGTTTAATTGAGTGACTGAGGGAAGGTGAGCAGGACTCTTGGTGCCAACATAGAATTCCATCAGCCACAGCACACAAAGCCACTTCAAGAAGTATTTGTAAAGTGAAGGAAAGGTATCAAGTCACAGTTTTCTTTATGAGAAACTTAGATTGTAAGGTAGGTCTTTGCAGTAACCCAGGATTTCCAAAGGCACCCCAGCCCAAGGCTGCCTCCACTGAAACAGTAGTACCCCTTTCAAATGCAGATACCTAGGCCCAAGGGATTCTGGAGGCGAGCAGGGCATCTGCCATCTAGCAGGCTGCTTCTTGGGGACGTGTTTCCCTCTGGGCCTCATCTAGAAATGACTGGAAGCAGCCTTTGCACCTGGAGACCTTGCTAGATGGGCAATAAAAGGGAGCACTCAGCAAGGAAGCTCCCAAGAGGGATCCTCAAACCCCCAGCAGGCAGCCTGGGCCTGGGACTACCATGGATTAAGGATGCCACCCAAAGAAACAAAGGATCCAGGGAGAGAAATGCAGAAATTAGTACTCATCCGGAAAAGGAGTAACAACAACAGCTGATACTTACATAATACCTTGCCAATAAGCCTGGGCAACTACTCATAGAAATAGCAGCACGTTCCATCGGTATCACAGCATTGGGAGTTAACTGAAGGGAGATCCTAGAATCGCCAGCGGACACAGCATTTAGCCAGTCAGCAAACACTGCTGAGCCAGGTGTGGAGAGATGGCCCGCCCTCAACAGCCCATGACTCCCTACAGAGACAGGCAGGTACACAAATGACAGACGCTGACAGTCCATACGTACTGTCACCAATTCAAGCTCGGGTCCCTCCGCCCAGGACAGCAAAACCAAAAACTGACATCAGGACTGCAGCAACAGAGAGCCAGGCGTTTATGGCTGGACACCACGACAAGGAGAATCAGGCAGCTCAGGCTTGAGACCAAACTTGCCCTTACAACTGAGGGTTTTTAAAGGCAGGAGGCAGAGATCACAGGTAAAGTCATCAATCAACAACCAAGAAAGGCAGGACAACTTCAAGCGAGGGTCCACAGGTGGTAGGTAGTCAGAGATTTTCTGATTTTCAATGGGTAAGGAAGGAATGTTTGTCTAGACTGGGGTGAGCAGAGAAGAGTATTAGCTCTGGCCTGTAGGCTTGCCCTCCAGGCTCCCCAGGAAGAAACTGAGAACCAGGAAAGGCAGGAAGAGCTCAGTCCTCAGTCCCCCTTACCTGAGGTCCACGTGCCACCAGGTCCATTTGTTGGGGATGTGAGCTTCTGAAAAACAACTCAGGGTCATATGTTAACATGATATCTTTAGTTTCTACAGGGAAGCAAACATCCTGCGACTTTAACTTCCGTGGCTACTGTTTTAAGTTACTCTTACCTTCTTGCTTATCAAGTTTCTCATTTACTTCTTAAGGCTAGCAGGCTGCTTGGAATTTCCCTTGAAGGCACTCAAGATTTTCCTTTATTTCCACACTTAGGAGCTAGGGGATGGCCCTGCTAAGAGGGGTCTCTGTGTGTCCCAGCACTAAGGGTAATGTGTACAAAGCAACAGGTTCTGCTGCTTTAAAGGAACCCTGTGAAAGTGTGAAGGCCAGGTTACCCTTGAGCCCAGGTTTCTGTTTCTTTAGCTGCATTGGCCACATCTTTACTGGGTGGCCAGCATTTCAATAGCCAAAGTGGACACTACTGCCCACATCTGAGACCCCCAGCCCCAGGGGGACTGTTCCTTATTCAGCTACGTAACAGGACTGGAGGCTGGGCTTCCTGGGGCGAGCAACACAGGTCATTACTAATAATTCCGCCCACTTAAAGGACTGGATATACACCCACTGATCTGAAATGTTATTGACACAAATTCATATCTTATCCTGATTGCTAGTGGCCCCCTTCCCTCTTCCTACCAGCTCCCAGGAAGGTAGCCAGACTGGGTGTTCCTCATCTGGCCTGGGTGTGAAATGGGGAGGATTTCCGCTACTGAGCTGAAGCAGCAGTTTCCAGGCACCCAAAAGACAACCACTCCTTCCTTTTGTTTTCTAGAAGGCCAGTGCGGTGTAGACCAGACAGGAGGGAAGTTTAGAGCTTCTCAAGACTATAAAGATGGCTGTAGTATGAGGGGCTCAGGTTGGGCACCTGCTACCCAGGGCTGCTTGCAGCACTGACAAAGTGGGTGGTAGAGCATCAAAGACCCCGGCACTGGCCTTAATTACTTGGTCTGCATGCTCTGGTGCAGTCCTACTCAAGACAAGTTCAAGAGGAGGGTAGGAAGCGGAGGGCAGGAAGCCTGTGATCAAGGACCCGTCTGCATCCTCCATAAGCAGCCCCCTACCGCCCTCCCCACCACGGCATACAAAAGTCATGGGCAGTAAAGACCACTGGGGCTGTCAGTGCCTTAGAGAAACTGAGACCCCTTGAACAGTGGAGCCACAGGGTTCAGTGTCTTTGCCACTTCTGTGAAGTCTGTGTTTGTCATGGGAGTGAATGGGAGTACAGCTGCCCCCAGACTCAGCAACACCTCCTGCACCATGAGCCACCTGTCCCCCCGCCCTCGAGCAACTTTAGCAAAGTTGGCATCACGGAGAGGCTCAGGACCACAGTCCTGCTTCCACACCTCCTCGGGACTACACTATCCTGCCCTCCAGAAGACTCTGTGGCTAACTGTGGCAAGGTGGGCATGGGGTTACTCAAATGCCAAGGCAGCAGGCAAGGCCATCTCCAAACTGAATGTGACGCTCACTGGCACAACTTTCTGTGCCCCCATACCCACTGTGCCTGCCACTGAGCTGACCTGCTTGTGGAGAAATATACCAAACACAATGACACCAAGAAGCTGGTGCAGTGGCTGTCAGAGACCCCTACTGAGACTCTTGCTTCCCTGAGAACAGGTCATCTTCTGGGACTCGAATGGCAGCACGCATCCACTCCCCCAGTCTTGTTTCTGGGCTGGCACTGCTCTCAATGATCCCTTTGGCAAGCCCATTCCCCGGCATAATAATGCAATTGGCCACAGCAGCCTCTTTGTGGACCTCACAGTCTTCATGGCCCCCAGGATGCAAGAGCCCTGGACCACCAGCCCCAGGAGTAGCAGGAGAAGAAGAGAGAGGCCCTCAGCCGCTGAGAGTCCCAGCCTTGGCTCCACCTCCCAGCAACTCATGGTCCCCATTCTGCTCTAGGTTCTCACATCAGGCCCTTGAGGCAGTGGAGGGGCTTCCAGAGCCCTGCTGCGCCCTGCGCCATTGGTGCCGTCAGTGCCGACTTCTGCAGCACGCACGGTGGAAAAGCAGTGCAGCAGCAGCAAGCTCTGATGGCGAGGAGGGAGTCGGCAGGCACCTGAGAGTCAGCGCGAGCTGCCCCCGGAGTCATCTCACATTGTCAAGTTCATGCTGTCAGCTGCAGTAAAAAAGAAGGAAATTCTTCTAGGGAACTCAACTAAATTGTCTTTAAATGACTAAACCCTGGGGATGACAGCTACTATTTATCTGGTCATGCATTTTCCATGTACATTTCCATACACTGTGACTCTCGAGAGGATTTTCTGCCACGTGTATGGATGGTCTTTTTATTTTGAGTTTTGCTCTATCTGGAAGGATTAACTAGAACGACATTAAATCCCACACGAATCCCTTTGCCCCTGTAGCGAGAATGACCTTGAGGAGACCAGCCCTTCCCAGCTCAGGGAGCAGCTTTGTGGGAGATGAGTCTCCATCGCCAGGACCGCCAGGGCCAGGTGTCCTCCACCCAGGCAGGCTGTTTCCCCTCCTTGTCCCAGCAGCCTCATCTCCTGTCTTCCAGTCCAAGCTGCTGCCCTTGGCTTCAGCGCTCCTCCTGTCTCTTATCCCAAACCTCTGAGCTCTGCTCTTCTCATTCAAGTCAAATATTACGTACTTAACATCACTCTCTTCTCCAGAAACTTGGCTCCTTATTGCCTGGAAGGTCCAGTTTAGGGGACAACCCTGCTTGGACCGTGTGAACACGCTTCCCCACTGACCTCGACCTGTGTCTGACACAGCAAAGGTTACACCGCTGACCTCCCCACAGGGCTCCTTCCTTTCCTGCAAGCTGAACTCAGCAGGAAGTTCAGAGCTGGAGGTTGCTCCCTAAATAGTGGGCCACCTCCACCTGGAAGGTGTCACGCACCCTGCACCCAGGAGCAGAGCCCCTCGGCTGCCTGGTTGCCCTGAGATCCCTGCCTTCAGGCTCACACCCTGATGCGATCGCTGTTGCAACAGGGAAGTGAATTGTTTTCCACCTGGGCGGGTCTGAAGGGAGAGAAGTCATCCTTGCCTCCAAATTCTCCTGTCACTCATGCTGCTTCAAAACCCATCAGGGTCACCATACCTGGAGCAGTGGATTGTGGGGGACTTGGGCTGAAGGCGGGTCCTGCTGCTCAGTGCTTGTAGAGTTCAATAAACAAGAGTGAGTTCAGAGAGAAATAAAGTGACCATTCCAGAGCTTGGCTAAGGGACTAGGATCCAGGCTTCTTGCCTTAAGGGAACAGTATCACCTGTACAAGCAGAAAGCAGGGGCTTTAAAGGGGAACTTGGCATGAACGGCATGCAGGGGAGGGGGAGGAGATGCAGGGTCTGCATGATTTGCTTCAATGGCTTATCCATTGAGTGGTCTGGCTGGTGCCATTGTGTGCCAAGCAAGGCTGCAATCTCCTGGTGGGGGTGAATCCCAGAGGATGCCTGGTTTGGTTCAGCATTTGGTCCTCTGAATTTCCAAGCAAACATACAGTGAGATAAGCTTGCAGTGCAGGGAGTGCCTGGCGGAGAGAAGGGAATCGTTAGAGTTGCATTCCTAAAGAGCTAAGTAAGCCAGGCGCGGTGGCTCACGTCTATAATCCCAGCACTTTGGGAGGCCAAGGCGGGTGGATCACGAGGTCAAGAGATCGAGACCATACTGGTCAACATAGTGAAACCCCGTCTCTACTAAAAATACAAAAAAATCATCTGGGCATGGTGGCACACGCCTGTAATCCCAGCTACTTGGGAGGCTGAGGCAGGAGAATTGCTTGAACCCAGGAGGCGGGGGTTGCGGTGAGCCGAGATCGCGCCATTGCACTCCAGCCCGGGTAACAAGAGCGAAACTCCGTCTCGAAAAAAAAAGAGCTAAGTAAGAAGTGAACACACAGGGAAAAAGAGAAAAGGTAAAGATGATTTTTAGGAAAATGGGGTACTTGGTTACAGAGTGAGGCCTTAGGCATCAGGTCCGATAAGCTGTCAGCGTTAGCAAACGTGGAAGCAGTGGGTGCAGAGCAGAGTCAGAGCCTGGAGAGAGGGTGACTGCTGGAACTGCCCCGCCTCAAGATGGGGGTAGAGAGAAGGCAGTTGGCTGGAGACTGCACCTCAGCTCATGGAGTGACTGTAGGGGTGCGCAGAGCATAATAAAACAGAGGTAAAAGCCAGAGGTGTCTTCAGAGCAAGGGTCAGTCCTGGGGCGGAGAGGCTCCCAGCTAGCACCCAGAACGTGCCTCCAGCCTCTGGCCTCTGACAGTCCTGTGGGGCCAAGGGGCAGTTCCTGTCAGTGACCACTCAGGGTCGGCAAGGGAGTCTTCCCCCAGCTTACTCCTTTTCATTCTTCTGTGCTAATTTAAAACATAATCACCCCGGGGAAGGGCTGCACATGAAGCCACTCACCATTCAGTGTGAACTGACGCCTGGGACCCTGAGCACCGGGGAAAGCGGGATGCGGACTTGTTCATCTCCCAGCTGCGACTGCAACTTCAAAAGGGAAAACGCATCATATTCACTAGGAAAAAACCTCACCAACATCACATTTTATCACACAGTTGAAGCTCTGCAGCTTCTATGCCATTTTTTATTGTGGTGAAATACACATGATATAAACTTTACCAGCCTAGTCACTTTTAAGTGCACAGCTGAGTGACATTAAGCATATTGTTCAACCATCACCAACGTCCGTCTCAAGGATCTTTTCGTTTTCCCAAACTGAGGCTTCATGTCCATTAAACAGTCACTCCCTATCTCCATGCTGCCCCCAGCTCCTGGCATTCACCCTCTACTTTCTCGAATTTGAAAACTCCAGGAACCTCACATAAGTGGGACCATACAGTATCTGACCTTTTTTGTCTCAGTTATTTCACTCAGCATAATGCCTTCCAGGTTTATCACGTCACAGCACGTCAGCACTCTCTTCCTCTGTAAGCCAGAATAATATTCCTTTTGATGTACCCACCACATTTTGCGTATCTGTTCAGCTGCTGATGGGCAGTTGCTTTGCTTCTACCTTTTGCTACTGTGAATAACGCTGCTGTGTGTAAGGTTTGTTCTTGGGTTCTTGCTGCATTTAAAATGAAGAAACTGAGGCCAGCATGAAAATAATCCTATGCGAAGGAATTTATTCAGGCTCCCGAGTGAGGTTCTGCAATCCAGACAAGAGAGGCCAGAGAAGTCGCATGGACTCCTCTCAGACAGGGGGTTTTATAGGGAGCGAAACAGCTCGATTGGTTGTGGGAGAGCAGGACGGCTATTGGGTAAGTTACAAGCCTTGACCTAGGACTTGGCTTCTGTTGGTTGGAATTACTCAGCTGCTATTGGTTAAGACTTGGCTGCTATTGGTTATTAAGGCTTAACTGCTATTGGTTGTTAAGGCTTGGCTGCTATTGGTTGTTAAGGCTCGGCTGCTATTGGTTAGCAAGAGGCTAGGGTTACTGCACCTTGTTTGCATACTAGGCTCTTTTAAGGGAAGGTCAGGCTGTGTGAGCATGGGAGAAGGGAAAAACCCTGAGCATGTCTGAGCTTGCCTGAGCTCATCCGGGCTTGTCCGAGCTTTTGAAAAAAGGTGGGGGGGTGTGCATCCGTGCTCCCAGCGAGGCAACCAGCCTTACACTGTGATGATGGGTGTGCAAGTATCTGTTCAAGTCTCAGATTTCAGTTATTTGGGGTAGATACCCAGGAGTGGAATTGCTGGATCATACGGTGATTCTATTTTTAATCGTTTGAGGGATGGCCATACCATTAACCACAGCGGTGTGACATTCCCTCCAGCATGGCACAAGGGTTCCACTTCCAACTTCACATCCTCAGCCATGCATGTGATTTTCTGTTCTGTTTTGTTTGTGATAGCCATCCTAGTGACTGAATTGGCATCTCATTGTGGATTTGCTCTGCATTTCCCTGATTATTAGTGATGTTGAGCACACGAGCTTATTGGCCATTGGGTTATCATCGTTGGAGAAATGTCCATATTTCCCATTTTTAAATCAGATTGTTCATTGTCTTGTTGTTGAGTCATAGGAGCCATTTATATATTTTAAATATATATATTATATATCACATATAATAATTATATGATATAAGATATATTATCTTATATCTTTATATTATATTATTATATCAATAATTATTATATATAATATATATGTATATACTTTTTAGACAGAGTCTTTCTCTGTTGCCCAGGCTGGAGTGCAGTGGCACAATCTCAGCTCACTGCAACCTCCACCTCCAGGGTTCAAGCAATTCTCCTGCCTCAGCCTCCTGAGTAGCTGGGATTACAGGCGCATGCCACTGTACCTGGCTAATTTTTGTATTTTTAGTAGAGACAGGGTTTTGCCTTGTTGGCCAGGCTGGTCTCAAACACTTGACCTCAGGTGATCCACCTGCCAAGGCCTCCCAAACTGCTGAGATTACAGGCATGAGTCACCACATGAGTCACCAATTTATAATATTTAAAATAGCCTGGCCTATTTTAAATATCAACCCTTTATTAGATATATAATTTGCAAATATTGTCTCCCATTTCATGGCTTGGCTGCCTTGTCACTTTGTTAATAGCGTCTTTTGATGCACAAAAGTATTTAATTCTGGTGAAATTTGATTTCTCTGATTCTTCCTTTGTCGCCTACACTTCTGGTGCCCTAGTCTCTGAGATTTTGAGACCTTGGAAACCTAGTACATATCTATACCTCCTGCCAGGCTTAGGAAAGCCCTGCCCGCTTGCTGTTTCTGCAGCACACACACCTGGGCCTTTGGAATTCCGTAACCACCTTGTTTAGTGACATGTTAGCATTTCTTAGTCATCTCGTATTCCTCTTATTATACTTCTTACTTGCCCTTCCAACAGTGGGCTGTGTCTGATGGAAGCAGCAAGCTCTCATCTTTCTATGACATTTACTGGGAGATACCCCAGATCTCAGTATGGTTTTGAGTTAATTGGAAAAATCAGACCTTATTTATTTTCATTGTTGTTTATGATGCTTGTAATGGGAATTAAGTAGACAGAAATGTCAGTTGCAGTGTTATGAGGCTGATATTCCTGAGAGGAAGGTGGGCAGTCCAGCTCGTCAGCAGCTGAAAAATGTCCCCTGTGAGCTCCCGACGATGTTCCAAGGCCCTGTAGCTCCTGCTGCAGCAGAAGTAACGTGATCCTTGGCAGAATGCGCCTGAAAATGCTGTAGAGTTATCTATACGCATTAAGCATTGCAAACGACATGCATGCCCAACACAATGGGGCACGGTGGAGCAAGCACATGGCAGGTCCCAGCCTCTGAGCAGAAAGGGCCCAAGTGCACCAGGGCCGCTGCTCTGACTGCTGAGGGCTGGTCTTGCAGCCTTCCTGGGCACTGGCAGGGCTTCCCTGAGAGCACTGGGCTCTTCCCCACAGACACCAGCAGTTCTGTTTCCGCCAGAGGCTCCTGGTACTTATCTGCACCCCAAACTGTGCGCATGTGTGAATGTCCAGTCCTGCTCTCCTTACTTCCCCCCTGTTTGGGGCTGAACTTCCAGGCCGCGCTCCCCTCCCCATGGTGCACAGCTGGGCATCCTTCCTGTGTCCACTGCCCTCTTCACAGGGGCTCTCCTTTTCAGTGTCCTTTTCAAAAAAGCATCCAGGCTTCTCCTGGTCTATTTCTTCTTCTCAATTTGGTGTTGAGAAGAAGAATGTTTGACTCCTGGCTTCTCAATAGCATTTTGAATTTTGCAAGTTTATAGTGGAAATCAGTAACGCATTCAGGTTCTTCCATGCCCAGAATTTGTGTCTAGATATGATAATCTTGACTCATGCCCGAAAAATGATGGCCTGGGTAAGAGCGCCTTCCCGCCAGCTCTTCCATTCACCACTGCCGCTGCCTTCACACACAGACACACACACACACACAGTAACACACACATACTCCCACGTGCACCGACAGGCACTCACACTCACAAACTCACATGCTTGCATGCACTCGCATGCACTCACACATACACACACTAGCACACACACCTGCTTGCATGCACTCACACACTCTCTCACACACACACTAGCACATACACATGCTTGCATGCACTCACACATACACACACACACTAGCACTCACACATGCTTGCATGCACTCACACATACACACTCACACACACACTAGCACACACACATGCATCACTCACATGCATGCACTCACACACACACACTAGCACACACATGCATCACTTACATGCATGCACTCACACATACACATTCACTCTGTCACACACACACTCATGCACACTCTCACACACACTCCAGACCCTCCTGACAAGCACCGGGCACTGCTCCGCATGGACTCCCTTGGGCCCCTCACTCATGTGCTCACTCCCAACTTTCTCTGCTACCTCCCCGTTATCCGCTGATCTAAATTCTCTCTGCCAAGCCTCACTCCTGATTTATCTTGAAAAGAGTCCAATGCCTAACCCACTTTCCAAGGGCAGCCGAGGTGGGAATAATTGCTTTTATATAGGGCATGGCCCTGGCTACACGCAGGAGATGCCCTCATTTCATTTCAGAGAGAGGCTGTTCTCTGCTCAGTCACTCGGCTTCTCCTCCAGCCATACCCCTGCGTGGAACCCCCATTAGTCCAGGCCCCCAGTGACCTCTTTGAAGCCCTCTGGGCAGCTCCATCACTATGAAGCTATGACCTTGAGGTGTGATGACAGCTGGTGGGGCTGGGCGATGCTGGGGTTGGCTGTATCCCTGTAGTCCAGGGCCTCCTCTCTGCCTTAGGGTGTTCAGGTGTCCCACATGGCTGGCCCTGGTTGTGAAGATGGCACCCCCTCCATATCCTGCCCCACGGCCACTGGATTTCCATTTCCTTTGCGGATCTCTGCTTCACTGTCCCCCAAGGACATGTGGATGTGTTCCAGCACCTGGCCTGGGCCCTCTTCCATTCTCTCTTTACTCCTAACTCAAGCAGTTTCATAGAGCTGTACATCTGTCAGTGAGTCCAAATGCCAAAGACTCCCAGACCTCCCAGACCACAGTCTCTGGCTCCAACCCCCGCCTCATTCTCCTGGCCATGGAACAGCTGCTGGACCTCCTGCCCCACCTCCACTGACCTCTGCACACCCTGCCACAGTTCCCTTTGCCCCGGGGTCTACCTCCATGGCCACAGGTGGCACCTGGCAGCTTCTGCCACACACTGAGGAGCCACTGTTGGTGGCCCCCTTTCCCTCCATCCCTCTTTCACCCACCAGAAAGTTTTCTGGCTCTGCCTCTGACCCGTGTCAGATGTGTCCCGTCCCTCCCCCACTGAGTCCATTACCATCACCTCGCTCTTGGACTGAGCAGTCCCCTCTGGACTGCTTCCCAGGGTCCTGCCCTGCTCCCTGCAGCCGTCCTTTCAGCAGCAGCCCATCCGGGGGTGCTATTGCTGGATAGGTTGGATCGGCCTGCCCTCCCTGTTGAGGGTCCTCCCTGAGCCCGCACCCCAGCCAAGGCGCCCTGTGCGCTCGCACGAGCAGCCACACACTGACCACAGCCTGCGAAGCTCAGCACCAGCCATCCCCTCACTCTCCAGCTGCATTTGAGACCACTCTTTGGGCCCAATGCAGTCTGGCTGCACCAACTTCCCTTCTGTTCTCCAAGTAATCCCAGGCCACCCAGACTTAGGGCCTGCGCCCCTGCCCTTCCCTCTACCTGGTGTGTTATTTCCCAGACGCTCCCACAGCTACTTGTTCCCATCCTGGGATCTCAGGTCGCAGGTCCTCCGGCCAGTGGGACGCTCTCCCACACCCTCAGGAACTGCAGTGGCACATCACCCTGTCTTTATCATCTTCACAACACTTGGCCTCATCTTGGGATTCCTTTCTCTCTTCCCCCAGTGGAACATAAGTTCCTTGAGTACAGGGATCAAGTCAGTCTTGTACATATCTTACTTTCAGTGCTCAGAAGTGCCTGCCATGGATAAGGCAGTCAGAAAACATTTGTGACAAGTGAGTGATTACATAATTGATCGACAAATTCCCACCTTCTCAATCAGTGGTTCTCAACCTTGGAGTCATATAAGATTCACAAATGAGCTTTTAAAATACAAATGCTAGGTCAGGCACGGTGGCTCACGCCTGTAATCCCAGCACTTTGGGAGGCCGAGGCAGGTGGTTCAAGAGGTCAAGAGATAGAGACCATCCTGGCCTACATGGTGAAACCCTGTCTGTACTAAATATACAAAAATTAGCCAGGTGTGGTTGCACGTGCCTGTGGTCCCAGCTACTCAGGAGGCTGAGGCGGAAGAATCGCTTGAACCCAGGAGGTGGAGGTTGCAGTGAGCCGAGATTGCGCCACTGCGCTCCAGCCTAGTGACAGAGCAAGACTCTGTCTCAAAAAATAAATAAATAAACAAATAATACAAATGCTAAGGCCCCATACCTTGAATTTCTGACTTAATTGTTCTCGGGAAGAGCCTAGGTATCAGGATTTGTTAAAACTACTGATGTGAACCAAATGTGCTTCCAAGGCTGGGACTCGACTGCAATGTAGGTTTCAGCCTGGAGAAAAGTCGCTGTGTTCTGGATACTGTCCCCTCGACTCCTCGAAAGGACCCCAGAAAAAGACCCACTGCAGAAAGAAGAACCTCCACCTTGATGATATTAGCAGTTCTCAGTACGGCAAAGTCAGGGGGCTCTGTGTACTGGTTTCAGGGCCTGAACTCAGTGATTGTTAAGGCAAGTCTCGAGAAGTGAGGAATCGGTTGGAACTGGCAGTCTGACAAAATAGCGTAGGATTAATGGGCACAGCAAAAGGAGGGTCTTGAATGAGGTGCGGATGAGCAGACTCTTCAGCTGAGCCTTACGTTCCGAGAGGAGGGACTTTGTCGAGCACTCTTCCAAGTTCTTGTTGTGATCTCTTCTTTGGAGGTTTGTTTTTGCTTGGTCCCAGTGTTGCTTAACACAGGAACAGGAAGTCCTGCTGGTTTCTGCTGTCTGTATTAATCAGAAGCAAGGCTTAGAAGCAAGTTTGAATCCATGTGAACAGAAGTATATTCAGAAAGAGTAAATGAAAATCCATATAGTCAAGAGGAAAGGAAAACTCCAGCACTATGCGGTTGCCTCCACGGTCAATGGGGAAGCAGAGTCTGAAAGTTTTCTTTTGCTACTAATTTTTATTTTAACATGAAACTATTACATGATTAATAATATAACCCATCTATTAAGCACAGTTTAATAAATCAACCTAATATGTTTGCAAAGAGTGAAACATATTAAAAATACGAATGCGTTCGTGAATCAAATAATTTATTCTAAAAAATGCAACATAACGATGTTGCATCCAATTAGAAATTAAAATCAGGAATCTAATTACAGACAATCATAAAAAATATATTGATTTTGTTAAACATGTAGAAGATGGTTGGCTAGGAAAGCACACGGCAAGTTGTTTAGACGAATGCTTTGCCCAGATACAAGGAGAGGTGCACTTGAGGAGGGACCATCACCACCAGCCACCTGTGCTCCATCCAGAAAGACCTGCCTGTGACGGCATGGCTCAGGAGCTGATCAGAAAACTTCCGGTAGATCCTCTCTCCACTCCAAGCCACGAAGACAACTAACTAACCACTTCATTGAATCTAGATGCCATATCAAGCCATCTTGATTTAGATCCTTAATTTTCCTACTCATGAGGTAATAAAATAGAATTTTCTCTCTGGGAAGATGTTTTCTATCATGAAAATATTTAAACCGATCACAAAGCTAAGTGAAAATATAACAAAACACAATGTCTGCAAGTATGCACCATTTTAACTTTTTTTAGACCAAATTCTTCATAACAAGGTTCCTGTGGGGAGACCAGCAAGAGGCATGACCCCAGGACGCTACCCCAGCTGGCTGAGCTGAAGGCCACCAGCTTGCCCCATGGGCTGGAGGCTGTGCCTGGCCCTGACCCTGGGTTCCAGACACAATTTCCCTTCTTTGACCCCCAGGCCCTCACTTTACATTCCTTCAGAGCAGTTTCTGTCTTTGCTTTGGATGTTCTTGGCTTCGTCTCTTCCCCACTCCCAGACTGCAAGCTCTTGTCAGGCAGAGCTGTGTTTGAATCATCACCCTTGTCAGGCAAAGCTGTGGTTGAATCATCTTTCTACCCTCGGTAGCATGTAAGATGACATCCTGAAGTTTCTGAGTGTTTGCTGAGTGAACTGTGTCTCCTGACTGCCTGCTTATCTGAGGGCGAGCTGTTTCCCGCAAACTCGGCTCTCCCTTCTCCAGGACTGCTCAGGACTGTCTGCTCATGAACAGCCCAGGCTCAGAAAGCCCTGGAAAAGTATGGTCTGCCTGCAGGCGAAGAAAGGAGAATATAGTAGAAAAATAGCAGTTGTCCTCGGCCCATTGAAATTCAAAAGATTCCCTGGGGATTTATTTTCTAAATGGCTTCTAATTTCCCTAAGTGTTTTGTCCTTTTTCCTCTGATGTGTGGGCATCCAATAAGCAGGCACTGGTGCCATCAACTCCCCACGTTCCCTCCCTGGAAAAATCCTCTAATTATAAAGCAGAGCTTGCTGCATGCGCCAAAGGGAAGAGTAAATTATTCTACTTTTGTTTTTACCATTGACTCCAGAGATGAATGTCTTCTTGTCCCCTGGGGAGCCAAAGCCATCCGCATTGACCTTTTTG
The DNA here is from genome assembly GCF_030222135.1 of Aotus nancymaae. Lineage (NCBI taxonomy): Eukaryota > Metazoa > Chordata > Mammalia > Primates > Aotidae > Aotus > Aotus nancymaae. The sequence goes on along the minus strand of NW_026988412.1, from coordinate 1,592,615 downwards.
CAGAGGCGGGTGCGGAATGCTTGTGCTCACCGCTCTGTGAACCCCACAGCCCATGAATTTGGGTGCCTGCCTCCCTTCTCCTCAGAAACAGTCTGTGTGCCTCCCAGCTTCCACTGTCCTCTCTTCAGAATATCAAGGACACTATCTCCTACTGTTCGAGTCCCTCTGCCTGTTCCCAGCTTCCAGGCAACAGGAGAAGGGCCTCCTAAATCCCTGATTGGGATAGAATTCTCCTAACATTCCCAATTGGCTTTAGGCCTATATTGTCCACAGAAGAAGTGTAGATGGCAGAGCGTGTTTAATGCATCGTGGCAGGTAATGTACACTGAATGCGAACGTTGCCTCCATACCAAGACATTACATGCATGATGTCATGGAACTCCCCCCAGCTGATCCATGATGAAGAGATGCCGTTGATGATCCCATTTCAGTTTCAGACTTGCGATCTGCCCAGGGTTTGTCTCTCTCTCTCATACACACACACAGTCACACATACGCACACTCGTGTTAATAAGTGTTGGAGCAGCCTTTTGGCCGCAAGCACTCTGACCCCTCCGCAGGACATCCTGCTGTCTCCCTAGAGCGTATTCCTCTTATGTGTCTTAGCTGTAGTCTCAGGAAGTTAGAACTGGCAGAGGCACTAGCTCAAGTGAGAAACCCAAGCACAGTGGTGAGCGAACAACCTCAGGCTACGGGGAGGAGGCTATCCAGGTAGCCTCTGAGACCTTGAGCAAGTCACAAGATCCAAGTGCCTTCGACAGGTTCTCCCAGAATCAGACTTCCAATGGGAATCCATGGACAAGTGACTGATGACAGGAGAGGTGCCAGGGGAAGCCAGGGAAGGAGCGGGAAACGGGAGTGGGGAGGGTGAAAGTCAAGCCAGGCTCAATCTCAGAAATAGTCTTGCAGAGAGATCTTCAGCCTGACATTGAAGAGGCCTCTGGAGGGCAAGAAAGCCCTCTGAATTTGACTTGCCTTGAAGCAAAGAAGCCGGACTTTCCCGCTCCTGCCTGTCAGTCATGAGTTACTGACCACTAGGAAGGATACACACCCACAGGCCCTTGCAGCTCTCTGAGCAGCGAGGCTAAGCAACTCCCGTGGCCCAAGTCCCCTGCAGAAAGTGCACAGGCTGCAGTTAGAAGGAAAGCATGCAGAAACTGCGGAGTGAGCACACAGATTGGATGCAGGCATCGCAGGGCATCTGGGTAGAGGCCATCAGGATCCAGGACACTCAGCCCCAGTACTAGCACAATGCCCCACGTGGGGCCAGAGCTGAGCCTCGGTGACTAGAGTCCCATGACCTACCTCATCAGAAAGTCTGGGGAGCTAGGAGGTGAAATTGATTAAGGAGACTGGAAAGTAGGTTTTGAAAGAAAGTTGACCCAATTAGAGTATTTCACCTCTAGAGAAGACGAAATATTAAGTCAGTAACTACACAAGTAAATAAAGACTTCTTACCAAAGAATGATGGCTGATTCAAGGACTGCAGAAGTAGAATTGACACATCGCACATGCAGAAGGGCTCCTGCTGCACAAGGCAACCCAGCCTGATGAGGAAGGGCAGCCCAGAAGACTCTAAGAAAGGGTACGTGGTCCACATGCCCAGTGTCCATCTTACAGGATTACAGAGGGTCCCTCCTGAAATAATATGCTCTGAACAGATAAATCGTGACAGCCAGGGACATTTCCTGAGTGTCTCTTCTGTGGGAGGGTTTGGAAGCAGAAGTTCATGAAATACATGAAAATGAGATTGGGAAGACTAGATGAGCATATCTTCAACACTGCCCTTCATCCTATGTTGGGGGAGTTGAGACAGGTCAACCCTTAGAAGCCTGAACCTAGCATCAGAATGCTGCGGGAGAGCCCTTTCCAGCCCAGAGGCTCTGTTCTGACTCATAGGCGGTATGGAACTTCATACAGAATCCATCCCTCACGTGAACAATGGCAGCAATACTATCCCTGCCTCACTGGGCTGTGGTCAATGGGTGCAGACACACTCAGAGCTCTTGCCACAGAGCTGAAACAAAATAATGAAATATCAACTAGAATGGCTCTCCACATGTGAAATATATGCCCAAGCCTCGTGGAAGGGTGGCATTCACTGCTGCTTCGAGGGATTCAAAATACTCCTCTGCTCAAGCAGAATTTGAGTCAACACAGAACCATCAAGGGACACCCAAAGTGTCCTGAATATCCAGCTCATGTTATTTCTGTTTCTTCCAGCTATTGACACAGCACCTTCTAGCAGACACGTGCTCTGCAGAAACGTAAGCTCAGTCATTCTCCCCATGCCCTTGAGTGTTAGATAAAATCTGGAAATTAGAATCCCCATTTTGCAAATACAAAATAAACGAGAAACAGATCAAGCTGCAAACTCACTGAATCTGGAGCAGGTTCTGTCTCCTGTCTCCTTCTTTGCAAGCTCGAGTTCCTGCTCCACTAGCCCAGATGTCAAGGCGCTTTATCCTTCTCCCTGCTCTGATATTTCTTTCGTTCCTTTTTGTAAAAATGAATGCATCTTTCTTTGGCAGGAGTGACATAGGAGCATACAGAAGAGGTATGGAAATTTCAGAAGGGACGGGCTGGGGTTCCTGCCCGCAGAATATGACATCGGATTCCTGATTTACACACCCCGGGCACTGCCCCAGGAGCAGAGAAAGAAAGGTGCAAAGCAGGCTGTGCACATCACCATCCATCCGATCGGCTCACTGGATCCAAGCCTGGGAGTCGCCTGCCAGGGAATTGTTATCTGTTCACTCTTATGCAGAGCCCACAGATGGAGCCCTCCAAGGTCAGTGGAGGAGGCACACGCTGTGGACAGGAGGAAAACCGGAAGCCAGGGGGCCTGGATGCAGAGAACAGTTCTTCCAGTTTCCAAATTGGGTGCCTGGCTCTGGGTTCCGAATGTCATGGTGAGCCTGGAGTACTGCCCCTCCTCCTGCCCCTCCTCTTGCTTATACTGAACAGGGTCCTACTCTCAACTGAAGGGGGCTGTTCAGAGCAGGACAGTGAGGCTTATACTCCAGACTAGCTGGGAGGAACTGAGGTCTGACACAGGAAAATGACGTCAAGTCCAAAGACCAAGGAGAGGGGAAGCAAGGAGCTAGACAGCAGCTGGGGAAGCCAACGCCGAAGGAATTAGGGGCAACACGGGATTTCAGGCTGTGGTTCAGAGTGAGCCTCGCTCTGTGAGAGTGAGCTAGTGCCTGTCTGCAACACCAGCACCACCTCTGCAAAAGGGGTCATCCTATCTGTGGAATAGGCATCTCCTTAGAAGTAGAAGAGAATTTACGCGAAAGAGTCTGTGCTCAGTGCTGAGTCCACATCACGGGTGTCTCCGTGACGACGTCAGGTGGGTCCCAAACACTCCCCTACCCATTCCACAGTCAGGCAAAGGCCTCTTCTTCACCATCAACAGGAAATGGGCACACACTGAAAACCTTGGCTGGGCCACATTTCTTACCAATGTTGATTCTTTTACGCTTTGCAATGATGCCGCATCTGGGGCCTGAGAGGGAAGGGACCCCCACCCAGGGTTGCTCCAGTGCAGACGGTGCAGCCAAAGGGAGCCGCAGCCTGGCCACACCCTCACTCCTGGCCACCACGCTGCCACCTCTCCACCATCTGGGTCCTGTCCTGATCTTGGCGGAACGGGAAGGCTGCCAAGGGGTCTCCAGCAGAGCCTTCTTTTACATTAGAGTAGAAATTAGATCCTTCTTATTTCACTACTCTGGTTTTGGTAACAGGCTATTTTTGTGGCAGTAACTGCCCATGGGTATAAAGTTCCCAATGAGCTAGAATAAAGGGAAGACGTGGTATCCTTTCTTCTTCAGCAAAAAAGGATTGCTGGTATTGCTCCTTTAAATTTGTAGTCCACTCCCCTGGGAGGCTCAGCCTGCCCTGTCACCTTGGAGTGCTCAGGCTGCTGGGCATGTCCTGACCTTTCCCTTTTCATGATCCCTTTGACTCTGCAGGAGGGAAGTGGGTCCAGTTGATCTGGAGAGGCTGAAAAGAGAGAGAGTTGAGGCAGAAGTAATCAGAGGGAATTCGAGAGGGGACAGATCAGAGCCCACTGTCTAAGCACAAAGGGCTGCTGGCTTAGTAAAGTGAGGCTAAGCGGGGAGGTCAGCGAGCCGGGGAGCCTGCCCCTGCAGAGTGGCTCTGCAGCTTTGCCGGGTGCAGCCCTGACCTCTGCCTCCACCCGGGAGGGCTGTGTGTTCTGTACTGTGAGGTCACCACAGGTGCAGACTCAAAGCTCTGCCCCTGCAACCCTCTCCACCAAGGTGCCTCCCGAGGGGCAGGTAGGGCAGAGGTAGGCCTCAAGGTGCCACCCCATGAAGACGCGGGTGCCCTACTTACTTCTCTGGGCTCTGCCTTTGCCTTGATAACTAGGGGCAATTCGGTGGTTTGCAGGAAAATGACATGTTACTATTGAAAATTCTATTTTCAGGCTGGGCACGGTGGCTCATGGCTATAATTCTAGCATTTTGAGAGGCTGAGCTAAGAGGATTGCTCGAGGCCAGGCTTTTGAGACCAACCTGGGCAACATAGCAAGAATTTTCTACAAAAAATAAAAAATAAATAAAATTTTCAGTGCAGCAATTGGGGTTTTGTTTTTTGTTTTTTGGTTTTTTTTTTTTTTGAGATGGGATCTTGCTATGTTGTCCAGTCTGGCCTTGAACTCCGGGGCTCAAATGGTCCTCTTTCTTCAGCTCCCTGAGTAGCTGGGACTGCACGTGGTGCCATGGCACATGGCTAGCAGTTGTTATGTGTTTACACTATGTTATGAACATAATGTCTGTGTCTCACCCCAAAATTTACATGCTGTACCCCTAAACCCCAGTGTGATGGTGTTAGGAGTTGGGGCCTGTGGGAGGTCCTTAGGGCTAGAGGAAGTCACAGGCTGGGCCCCATGATAAGGTTAGTGTCCTTGTAAGATGAGGAATAGGATGACCTCTTCTCACTCCAAGTGAGGACGCGGTGAGATGGCAGCCGCCCTCAGCCAGAAGGACAGTCCTCGCCAAGAGCCCAGCCTGTCAGCATGCTGAGCATGGACTTCGCAGCGTCCAAAATTACTATCAATGAATATGTACTATTTTTAAAGAATGCATTTTTCTACTTGTTTGCTTTTGGAGAGCCTAAACAAAATTTCTTGACAAAACAAAGCACATTATTGGAGATAATGCAAGTTTTAAATTACCAAATATATTTGTATAGAAAGGAAAAAAGCCACAAAATATCTATGAATTGAAGGAAATAAGCGCCCTTGCAGTGCAAATGTCCTGAAACATTCACATGGTGGCATGATCAGCTCTCCAAAGCTCTTTGTTTTTTTTGTTTTGAGACAGAGTCTTGCTCTGTCGCCCAGGCTGGAGTGCAGTGGCACTATCTCAGCTCACTGCAATGTCCACCTCCCGAATTTAAGCAATTCTCTGCCTCAGCCCCCCCAGCAGCTGGGATTACAGGCACATGCCCGGCGAATATTTTGTATTTTTAGTAGAGACAAGTTTTCACCATCTTGGCCAGGCTGGTCTTGAACTCCTGACTTTGTGATCCACCCACCTCGGCCTCCCAAAGTGCTGGGATTACAGGCATGAGCCACTGTGCCCGGCCTCCAAAGCTCTTTAACTCTGACCCAGAACAGCTGCGCTCAGGGTGATGCTGCTGGGAGTCTGGAGACAGATGAGGACACTCCGCCTACACCTGCCTTCAAACTTGCACATGCACCTGCAATCTGGGACACACACTTGTGCACACACATGAAGTCCTTATGCTGGAAAAGCCTCCAGTCCAGTAAGTGAAGCGCAAAAGGTGAATAAATAACAATGCTCCAGGCAGCAGACGTGCAGCCCACAGAGAGAGGGGCAGGCCCACTGCCATGTTCCCAGGAAGTGGGATGTAGTTAATGGACCTTCCTTCCGGGGTGGACTGGCTGTGCAGCCAGGAGAGGGGGATAGGAAATGAGAACTCAAGGGGCCTCTCTAACAGGCAGTCATGGCACATGTCTTCAGGTTTTTTTTTTCCTAAGGAAAACGCATTGCAAAGAGTGAGAAACACCAGTACGACTATTTCAAAGCAATGTGAAGAATCATCAAGGCTCATCACCTTTCTCTGCTGTCCGGGGAAGATCACTCACAGCTTACCTATACCAGTCCGATTCTGTCACTCTACTCACACATTGCTCGCAGCCCAGGATGAGGCCCAATCTCCTCCTGGTGTGAGGCCTTTAGTGATGAGACCACTACCCACCTTTCCGGCCTCATCTTATGCATCCTATACTCTGCTTCTTCAAACTCAAAAACCAGAAAGAGCAACACGGCCCCTAGGAGCACCGCCTTCCCCCACCCCTAGGGTCAGGAGCACCTACACACAAGCAGCGTCTGCTCCTCGTCCAGGTCTCAGTTCTCTTGATTTACTCCCTGTCTTCATGGGGCCCCTCTTTCTCTGCTCCCCCAGGACCCCTTCCTCTCCCCTTGGAGCAGGCATTACTCTGCATAGTCACAGCTGTTCACTGGTCCATTTGGGCAGGGCCATACCTGCCAGGCTCACCTGCCCCTGTGGCGCCCACAGCTGCTCTGTACCTGCCCAGTAGCAGACATCACCAGACACTTGCCGAGCTGATTGGCAAACACACAGGCAAGGAAAGAATGCATCTGGGGCTGGGCCTCCCAAAGCAGTGTGACTCTACCACTGTGGATACAGCTTCTTCATTCTTGGTTAAATCGCTGTTTTGCTATTTTTTTGCCATGGTTGAGGGTGAGACAAGCGTTAAGCACATTTGACAAGGTCTGTCTTGGCTGGTGAGTCCTCCTTCAATCAATTCTGTACTTTCAGGTGGTTCTTGAACAAAAGAAACCCTTCCTTCTGCTGCCGACCAGAGCTAATGTGTCCGCTACCCCCAAACTCCAAACTGGATAGATTCTGTGAGGCCATGCTTAGTACGTGCTGTGGGAGGAGACCCTTGTGGGATCTGGGTGGCTGATAGCAAGCAAATTGCATTAAAGGAATGCCCCTAAGACCAGCTGCCAGGCCAGCTGTGCAGGAGCAGAGCAAGGGTTCTTTGTGGGCCAGTGCCGATCTGCATAACAATTGCCCAGGCAACACAAGCCAGGGTGCAGCAGAGAGCTGTCTCTGGTTCAGGCACTTGCCTGAGTCGGTTTCTTTGTTTAAAAGGCATTCTTTTCTTGAAATGTGAATGATAAACCGGGAATCACAAAAACGAAATTGCTTACCTTTGTGTTCCCTTCCTCCGGTTCCACATGCTGCAGAATTACTGAAGTGGCTATTTTTGCAAAAGAACTTTTTTCTCTCACAGAAAAAAAAGCAAATGCAGCAAGAAATGTGTTTTCTTGAGCCAAAAAACGGGTTCTTAGGCCTTTTAGAAAATGCCAGCAACCATGCTAATAATTAACGACATGTTTAAACGCTTAGTTCTGCACCAGCAATGTTTTCCAGAATTCCAGTCTCTTCCAGTTTTTCATGATGTTAGAGCTACACTTGAGTATATATAGTCGACATCTGTATCCATTTTTGGAAGCTCAAGTTTTTGAGGGCATGCTGCAAATTCTGACCTCAAAGGTCATCCTGTAGCAAAGTTTTGTAAAGCCAAGATTTTTCTTTTTCTTTTCTTGTTTTCAATCTCGAATCGTCCTGAGAACAATCACGTTTCCCAGCTTTCAGCTGAAACGCAATTTTCTTAAAGATACTGAAGATTATGATCCCACATTGAGTCATGATAATAGATATGTATTATGGGATAATTAACTGGATCATAGAAATTATTAACTAGTTAAAATTCAAAGAGAAGCCATCTGCTCAGGCAGGGCAGGAGTGAGGCAGTGTCTGGGGGATATGAGGACAGCCACCTCCGTGACATAAGGAGGATACATACTCTGCTGTGGACAGGCTGGGTCATTACCCATGGTAGCCAGAAATGCCCAGGAGAATAGAAGGCCAAGCCTGTGTTCAGGTCAAGTGACAATCTAGGAACAAGGAGTGGAAGGTAGAGGTCAGGAGACAGCAGAACAGCTACAGACTCAGCCACACAGGACAACAGAAGGAAGAGCCGCCACGTTCTTATGGGCGTGCTGGGGGTGGGCCTTGAACTTTGTTCTGTCTTAGCCAATTTCCGGCTGACTGCTGTGTGAACGGGCTGCTCGCTGGTGATGGTTCGGGATCTCTTGCAACTGGACAGCATAAAGAAAACCCGCCTGTGCAACTATCTGCTATAAGCAGCCTTGTGGCCCAGGCTCAACACAGGCTCCTATTGGGAAAAAAGATCAAACAGACACCTAAAGTCTTGAAGTGAAATCTAGATCTCTAACGTAGGCTTGGGCGATGCAGGAATTCCATATCGTAAATGACACAGCAAGATTTCCCAGGATCCTATTTCGACATCTCTCTTGTACTAGAAGGAACCCACCTGACACACTCAGATACCACCCAGCAATGCGGGCGACGCCCCCTCTGCCCCTGGAGGACAGAGGCTGATGAAGGTGCATCCTCTCTTCACCCCCTGGCTGGGTGATTCTTGAGAAACACTCTCCTCCTTCCAAGGGGTTGGAGAGTGACTGCTGCCCACAATGGTGGCCAGATCAGGGATTATTTACTCACAATGGTGGCTCAGGGATTCCGCTGCCATCTGGCTCCCCTCCCGCCCTGCAGGCCACCCCACTGTGCCCTCACTCCTTTTTCCTGGGATTATTTTCCAAATAAACTTCTGACTGTGCTCTCCAGCCCTGGTTTTGGGGAGGGAAACACAGGCTGTGTGTCACATGCTTTCTGGATATTTTAGCACCTCTGGTTTACTGAAGCATGACAAAGTTTATCCAATTTATCCAGTGAAGGTTTGTGAGATTGTGAACTCGGCTGGGGGAAACTGATCCAGCAAAGGATTGGCCTAAGAACACTAGATAATAGGTAGTAAAAGCTGCTATTTTGGCTTCCATGGGGTATTGAGCAAAGAAGACAGATCTTAGAAGGGTCTGCTCTGAAGCTCAGCTGTGCACCATGCCCATGGCGACCACAGCTCATGGCTGTCGATGCCCCGGACTTGCCTTCCATGCTCAGTGCCAGTATGCCCACTTTCTAGATGAAGAAACCGACATTTCAAGAAGTTGAGGAGCTTGTTGAATGTAAGCAGGTAAAAGTTGGATGTGTGGGAGTTAAATTCGCCCGGCCTGCCTCAGGCTGGCATCCTCTCCCCACACGGTGCTGCATTGTCCACCCTCCAAGACAGGCCTGGGTGGCTCTTCAGGAGCCACATTTTCATACTCTCAGAGAGAAACTCAAGCCATCCAAGGACTGAGTGCAATACTCAAGACATTTTTGGTGTGAGCCATTAAGCATCAAAGTCCATAGGAGCTGGGAGCAGCCGGATGGGATCAGCCACTGGCATTCGGGGCATGTGAGCCGGACACAACGGTGTCCGCTGCACTCAGCCTCCGCCCCCTTGAAACAAGAAGGCCCCGGCTGAGGGAGAGACATCAGTCACGGTCTTAGGTTCTGAGGGCCTTCACACCAGCACTGGCTTTGTGCCAAGGATCTAGACTTTGCCATTTCTCTCAACTTCTCGGAAAAAGCACCAGCAGCTCTTGTCTTGCCAACCATCTTTAAGAACAATGACCAGCCAGCTCCACTCAGGAGGGCACTGCCAGCACTCTGAGCCCACCATTGCCTCCTACAATGCCAGGCAGCAGATAGAACAAGCTCATTTCTGAGGTGAGGAAACCTAGGCTCTGTTAATCAGGATAGAGAGTGAGAGAGAGAGGCAGACACTTGCATCTAACCCGGGCTTGGCTGGCTCCGAGGTGTGAGCCTCTACCCTTGCAGGGAAGCATTCAGCTGACTCCTGACAGACACCCCCTACTAATGAAGGCTACTAGGGACCCCACCCCTCTTCTCACAAGCAATGACAGGAGAGCCACTCAGTTCTCAAAATTCAGCTTCTTCATCTTCCTGGGATCATTCTGACTGGCCCCATGGAGCTCAAGAGTCAATGTGTTTATATTTATAAAGAACTTATCTCATTTCTAGACATGGTTAATTGAAAAAAAAAAAAAAAGGCCACAGATTCCTCCTGTCCCTCACTGCAAGCCCATTTCCAATGAGACTTTATAGCTGAAGAGTAGAGGATATCTCCCCAAATCCTGAATCTGGCCTGGGCCACCTGACCTGCTTCGGTCAATGATGTGATGTCAGCCTGAAGAGTCGTGCACGTGGAGGCTTGCCTTCTCTTATTGCTGTCGGGAACCCTGAAGCCACCAATGGGTGAAGAACTCCGAGCCAGCCTACAGGAGAAGGAGGGACATGGCCCATAGCCAGCCAGCTGCCAGAAACGTAAGGTCTTTGGCTGCCAGCTGACCACAGATGCCTGAGTGAGGCCAGACAGCACTGTGTGAGGCAGAGGCAATCCATCCCAGATGGGTCAGCCCAAATCATCAACCCACAGCAATGTGAGTAAATAAATGATTACCATTTTAAGCCACTGAGTTTCAGAGTAGTTTGTTCTGTAGCAATAGATAACTGATACACCAGCGCTGTCGCTTAAAACATATTAGCTTTCTCTCTTCCTTGTTTCTTTCCAAAGAGCTATAACGACTGCATGAGCAAGACTGCTGATGTTGGAACTCCGCAGCCCCGGATGTGGACTCGACCGTCCACTCAGCCCCTCTGGAACCGTCTCCTCACCTGTGGAATCAGAGGGCTGGACTAGATGACTGCCGCGGGCCCAGCCGGCTCCAGCCTTCTGACCTTCCCTTGCATCTTTTTCTTGGTGTAAAGTTTCATGCCTACATTGTCTCAGACCTTTTTCTAGGTTTTGCATCATTCTCCATTCACTTTTGATAGCAACTAATACTTTCTTTCTGGCCCCTCCTCTCATGTCTAGATTGAGCATCTGAATGGACGTCTTTCTACACTAAGTCAACAAGATTCAGCTTTAGCACGACACTGTGCGTTTCAGTTCTTATGTGTCATGCACTTCAGTTTAATAACAGATTTTTTGGGAGAAAGAAAAACCAGGTTAATTGCATAGCTTTGAAATTGCATATAAGATTTGTTACCTTTGGTATTGCTAGCAATGTTTGAGGCTGAGCACTTTACATGGGTAACCTGGAGAGGCTTTCCAGAAGGGCACTGTTGACCCCCAGACACAGTGCATAGCAGAGCTGTTTGTAACCCCACAGTCAAAAGCTTTTGAGTTCAAGACATATTGAGGAATACTTCCCATTTGAAACATTATTGAATCTGTGTTTCCCCTCATCAAATCACCTACTTCTGGGCATGTGAATTTGACAGGGACCCGGGTTGGTAGCTCATATCTGTAATCCCAGCACTTTGCGAGGCTGAAGCAAGAGGCTCACTTGAGCAGTTTGAGACCAGCCTGGGTAACGTGGCAAAACCCATGTTTCCACATACACACACACAAAAAATACAAAAATTAGCTGGACATGGTGGTGTGTCTGTAGTCTCAACTACTCAGGAGGCTGAGGTGAACGATCACTTGAGTCCAGGAAGTTGAGGCTTCAGTGAGCCATGATTGTGCCAGTGCACTGCAGCCTGGACCACAGCACAACACTGTTATCTACATAACAAACCTGCACATCCCACACAAGTACTGCGGAACTTAAGAGAAAAGTTTAAAGTTAAAAAAAAAAATGTTGGCCGGAAGGTGTGGCAGCTTGCTCAGTGCCTGAGTGGCAGTTCTTCCCAGCACAGGAGTTGGCTCACCAACCTCTCTTAGCTCTGAAAGTTCTGTAATCTGTGAAAGATAAGCATTGTCAAGAAGGTTACCCAATTTCCAAGAGACTTGGCAATTTCTACTGTGTCCCATTGCCTAATACGTGACAGCTCCTCACTGACTTTCTTGAAAGTCTTTATTTCAATGCTTTATCACAGCATATGAGATAACATTTCAAGCCACACAAACGGAATCACATGTAAGAGAAACTGCCCGTTGTGTGCTGGGCAACTGAGGTTGCTTTTCTGAGCTGCTGCATCTACCAGGAGTGGGTGACATCCCTCTTGTTACATATACATCCTGGCCCTGTGAGTTTCTTTTGCAAAGAAGTATAAGGCCCATTTGAATAGCAGAAACACTAAGATGTGTGTGTGTGTGTGTGTGTGTGTGTGTGTGTGTGTGTTGGGGGTGCGTCAAGAAAAGACAACAGACACTTGGGGACCTTGCAGCTAAGTGAGCAGCATAGGGCAAATCAATATAATGTTTTAAAATCCACTATGTTGATTTCATGGTGTTCCTTTTTCTCTCAAACTACCCTCTTTCTTCAATAGACATCTATTTTTTCACACCACAGTCTGATGTGGTTCGTTTTCAGTAACTGTCAACTAGTAGGTATTTGTTCAGCACTTGGTAGGTAACCAGGCAAAGAGCTGTGCAAGTATAAGGGAGGCCACCCTGCAACTTGGAAAGAGGAGTTACGTGTCCACTCCAAAACAGAGAAACAATGTAAAAACAGGAAAAAAAAAAGTATCCATGCTCAACACATCAGCTGGGAGAGCCTTGGTGTAAAGTTCTGAAGCATCTACCTGAAAACTTTCAAAGAATCAAGGGCATAGAAGGAGTCCACAAACACTCAATACAGGACACAACTGCAAAGGCATTTTCTTCCTTTAATTTCTGCAACCCTCACTTTTGGAGGGAGCACAGCCAGTGATGACCTGGGACCACGGGTTAGGCTGCACTCTGCAAGGTGCCTGTTTGCTATATTAGGAAGAGTCCACTTTCATATTCAAACAGCAACCGGGAGACAAAGGCCAGTCCTGGCTGCTGCCCAGGCAGGTGTTCTCTTGTCAAAACAAAAACTGCCTCAAAAGTCAATCCAGAGGCCGGGCAAGGGAAGCAGCAGTGACTTAGAGGCAGGGAACCCAAGCTTCAGACCGCTTCTGCAGCTTGGGTGGCTGTGGAATCTCGATTACCCTTTTTAAACTTCAATTTCTTCATTCGATAATTGGGATCAATGACTCTCCACCTCAAATGGGTCTAACAGTGTCTGCTCAATGTAATGACTTAGATGGAAAACTGCTTTATTCAGGAAAGGACTCCGAAACGGTAAGCTGCTTTACTAAGGTGTTGTGGCATTTTCTTCCAAGTTGAGAAGTTCTGCTACATGGGAGAAATGAACAGTGCCCGTTTCTGAGTGTTCCAGGCCACAGGCTTGCAGCTCTGGGGATCTAAAGGAAGAAACATCAGGCATGCCTCGCGGGGCTGCAGACATGAAGATGGGGATGGAATTCAGGTGGATGCAAACCACAGATGGTACTGGTTCCACTAAGCTGCCCCTCCTTCAAATGCCTCCTTCTGGCACTGCGCATTTCAGTTTCTCTTCAGGCTGCGGAGGCTCCCCAGAAGCCACGTCCCCGGAAAGGGAAATAGGAAGGACCTCTTGTTCCTGACACCACCTCTGACTCCTGCCCTGTGGAGAACCCACCAGGACACCCGAGCAAGATGTGGGCCTCCTTAAGTCAAATGGTGGGTTACTAGCCAGGAGGGAGAGCTCTAGGAGGGTTGGGAATTGTGGAACCCTGAAGCTTAACCTGCTCTGACCACCAGGGCTCGAGCCTGGGGTGGCAGGACTGGGCCCTCGGCCTAGTGTTGAAACGGGGGCGCACGATGTTTTTCTATATAACTTTTGACCCCCTTTCTGATAAATCTTTTTCTTCATGGTTGATACTGTATGAAATCTAGAATGAAAACACCATCTCCTCCCCTCCTAGAACGCAGACTGTCTTACCACCGCCCTAGTTTCCTTCAGTTCCAACTGCGGCAGGCCCGCCATGCGCCAACAACAGGCTGGCTCAGGGCTGAGGGGGTCTCTGGAGTCTGAACCCCGCACCCTCTTGCTCCTTCATGGCTTAGCCGGTCAGGACTTGAACATTCACCGGACGTAAACATTGGGTCATTTTGAACCTCAAAGCCGAACCGGAGCCTGGGGAGGCCTTTAGGACCGAGGGGAGCCATCGTTTCCTCGAGTCGGGCAGCGGGCAGCAAATTCCTGTCCTCCTAGTACCCCGCAGCTATCCCCTGCCCGCGCCTCTGTGGCCCTCACTTTATCAGACACCGGCCCCCGGCCACCCTCCAGACGCGATCTCCTGCTAGAGCCTCCCTAGTCTGGGGCAAAGTTGGTGGCTGCCTTCGCGAGGGCCGCGCCCTCCTTCTCTTCGCTGCCATCCTCCCCCGGGGCCCGCGCCCGCCGCCTCCAGCACGCGCGTCGGCAGGCCCGGCAAGTGAAGTGGAGCGGCTCTCCGGGGGTGCCCCTTGCCCAGCCGGCCGGCCCGGCGCGCGCGACGGGAGTCTCCCCGCACCCCTTCCTCTCCCGGGGGCCGAGAGGACTGGGCTCCGCCCCGGCGCCGCAGCTCCAGGCTCTCTGCCGCTGGGCTGCCGCCGGTGCCCCGCGCCTGGCGCGCGGGGCAGCCGGGGGCGCTGGCGGCGAGCGCAGGGCGGGGGGAGAGGAGCGGCGCGGAGGGGAGGGCAGAGGAGGAGAGAGCCTGGGAGCGGAGGAGCAGAGGCGGGCGCCGCACCGCCCCGCGCCCCGCACGCTCGCTCGCTCCGGAGACTCGCGGGCGGCCGCTTGGGCGCACTAGCCGGGTCACCTTGTCCCGGAGGTAAGTCTCGGCTTGCCCACCGCGGGGGCGGGCAGAGGGACCCACAAGGGCGGGGGCGCGGGAGTGGGTGGTCCGCGAGCTGGCGGCGGGAGCAGGAGGCGGCCCCGGCGCGGGCGGGTGTCCTGGTCCTGGCTCCGCCTCGGAGCGCGCAGACCTGGCGGCGGCGTGGCGCCCGCGGTAAGTCCGGGTGGTCGCCGCGACGAGACTTGGGAGACACCGGTGGCTGGGCGGGAGGGGGAGCTGAGCCGGCGGAGAGGATGCCGAGGAAGGGGTCGGCGCTGGCCCGGGCTGCACCTTAGCGCCTTGCCTCCACGGGAGACGCGAAGGGGCTGCTGTGCGAAGTCGTTGGGAGCTGGCGAGACCGAGAACTGGGAACGTAGCGGAGCCAGGCTGCCCAGCAAGGCCGTGGGGCAGCGCGGAGGGCCAGGGCTCTACGGGTTCGGGCTGCCCCCCGGAGTCACCCGAAGGATACCAGCCAGGGCTGGTGAGCCGGGCGTCCGCAGAGCTGGGGACTTAGGTGTGTTTGGGACTGGGAAGGGAAACAGACTAATCCTCCGAGCGGAGCGCCAGATACGGTGCTAGCGCGCTTGGGATGGGGAATCCCGACGGGCGACCGGGGCGGAAGCAGGGACTCCTGGAGCCCCTTGCCTCCAGCCAGGACAGGACTTGCCTTCGAAAGCTGTCTGGCCCCTGGCAGCCGCAACAGCCTGCTGCCCTAGAAGCCACAGCCCCGGCGCCGAGAGGGGAAAGCTCATACGCTTTTCTGATTCCAATTTTAATCTCGCTTTTTCCTAGTCGTGATTTCTACCTCTTCATGTGCGCTCTCTGGGCAGTGGGGAGGAAGGAATGGCTCACTGGAGGAGTTGAGCACTTTCCAGGGGGAAGGGGCTTTGGTCGCTGTGCGCTTTCTGCAAGACACTAGTAGAGTGGCTCGGGCAGCCGAGCTTTGGGGAAGTGGCCAGAGGGGCCGCTTGGCATCTCTGAAAGACAAGAGGAAGGAGTCTTCTGGTAGTCCTGTTTTCCTTTGGGGGTTTCCTTGCACGCAGAAGCTTGGGCGCTTGGCACCCAGACTTCAGGTGCGTGCAGTCCTCCTGCGACGTCAGATTCGCGGGCGCCGCGGTGCTTCTGGCTCGGACTAATGCCTGCGCCTTCCCTGGCCACGTCCTGGTGTTTAGTGCAGCAGATACCGGGCCGAAGGCTTGGCTGGTTGGGGATGCAGTGGAGGAGGGGGGCTGGGCATTACCCAGTGGCTCTGTTTTCTGGTTAGAATCAGTTGGTGGGGTGTGCACGCGCGTCTGTGTATCTGTCGGTCCCCTCCTACAGCCCAGCGTGTTTGATCTGAGTCCAAAGAAGGAGGTGGTGTGTGAGCTGAGTTGACCTGCAGCCTGTGGGGTGGGCAGCCTCCTAACAGCCCCCAGAGCCGACCGACTTCTCCGTGCCAGGCTGCGACCTCAGGGGTAGCCGCGCCGGGGATCAGATGCGTCGCGATGTCCCGGCAGCAGCCCGAAGTGAAAAGGAGCAGCCAGGAGGTGGGCAGAGGGCAGTCTGATGTCCATTCTGGCGCGGACAGGAAGAAACTGAAGTCGAATTTTAAGATGAATTGCGTGCTCTATGTTTGGCGGTGGTGTTTCCCGTCCTTTTGGAGATCCACACCACAGGTGTGGGGCCTGTGGGCCCTGAGGAAGCGCCCTCCCCTTCTTCCTCCGTCCCCTCTCTCGACCACCCGCAAGCCTGACTTGGTAGCTGATCGGTGCCCTCTCTCACCCTGCCCCCGTTTCCTGCAAGAAAACGGAATTTTCATAATCAAGAGGGCCTTGTTAAAAAAAAAAAAGAAAAGAAAAGAAAAAGAAAAGAAAGAAAAGATGGAGAAACCTATTTTTAAACTTTTTATTATGGAAAATTTCAGTGGTAACCAGTGGCAGACAGAAAATAGTGCACCGAAGCTGTGTGTACCCTCCACCCAGTCACCATCTGCAGTTACCTTTTGGAGGCCTCAGAGTTTTGGAGTCCTTGTTTTATTAAGTATTTTAAAACTCATTCCAAAATGCTGAGTATTGGATGGTATGTTAATTAGCTCCGTTCAGTCATCACACATTGTGTATGCATATCACAGCCTCGCTTTGCACCCCGTAAACATATACGATTATAATTTGCTAATATCTGATAAAATAAACTAATTCATTAAAAATACTAAATTACGTTGATATAAACTTCAAAGAATAAACCATTCCAGGCTCACTTCACCTCTAAACACATCCCTCTGTATCTCCAGCTGATGACATTTCACTTTATACTCACCTATCAGAAATGTCTGTTTTTAATAACCCGATTAGAGTATAGGTATATTAAAATAAAAATGAAGGCCCGTGGGATAGAAAAGGAAAACCTGCTAACTTTCCTGGAGACGTACAGGGGCGAGATATTGAAGAAGGAAAGACAAGTCCAGATCCTGGGAAGAGAGACATGTTAGCAGTAGGACCAGACTTATCCTAATTCATGCAGGGCAGAAACACGATTCCGGTTGAGTCATGATAGGCAAGATATTTTTTTGTTGTTGTTAATAAAAACTTTAAAATTCAATTCATAAATTATAAGCAAGTAATTTCTTCCACCTTTAGCATTGAGGTAAATTAAAGGTGCTCCACCAGACTTGACTCATCTTTCTCATTAATATTAAATCATATTTTCTAAGGAGTTATTACTATTATCAGAGAATAGAAAGTTATTTTCTTATGCAAGTTTTCTATCTGAGGCACTAGTCGGTGCTATTCTGAGGTTCGTGGAGATGACTGAACACTTCGTCGTTTAATTAGAAAATGTTTGGTCATCCTCCAGGTCACACCTGCTCTGCCCTCTGAAGAGGCTCTCTGCTTGCTGAGATGTGATGTCCAGTGTGACTTCTGCTGGCTGGAGAGGCATAGCATCCAAGGAGGGTGTGGAGGTGGCAGGAGGGGACACCTCCCTCCACCAGCCCCTCCCATCCTGCACACCTCTGTGCTTTCCTTTATATAAAAGCAGTTCCTCAAAATTGTCAATGACGTTCTTAGAGGAGTCAGTCAGACTTTTGAATATCTTTATAAAGTGCACTATTTAAAGGTATCCTTAGTTAACCTTTTGTAAGGTGAATAAGCATCTTGTAGGTGAGCAGTTTTATGTCCTCTCACCCACCCCCAAATAAAACCTTGTCTTTCCATGACCCTAGCTTGGCCCTGTATGCCTCACATTGGACTTTCAGACCCTCATGCACACTGGAAAAGGCAGGTTCCATCTCAGAGTGAATGTACTGCTGTGGCCCATAGTTTGAACAGACGTCATGTTATCAGCAAAATTATTCCAATGTGTGGGTAAAGGTGGCAAGGACTGAAGTATGGGGTGTTTATTTGACAGCCCTAACAAAACGCTGGGGATAAGTGACTAGCAAAATGGCCTGCTGTATCAGTGGAAAGTTGCATAAGATCATTTTGGGGCAGTGCATTGACAGAAGGTTTTAGAGCCATAGCGCTTGAGACAGCATCACTGCACTAGAGACGTTGTGTCAAAATCTCTAAAAAGCAGAACTATGCACACGTTAGCGATAGGCTGACCAGGTCTCTAACCATGCCACCATTATTAGAATAACGAAGTTGGCAGCTGGAGGTTTGAACAAATGTGGTTTTTTCAGCATTCTCTGTGCAAGATGCCCATTTTGAATGATTCCTAAGAGTTCCTAAACTTGTGTTCAAAGAGCAGCTGCAGTAACCGGGGTGCTGGCTCCAGTTCAGCACCCTTGGTTGCTTTGCTTACGTCCAGGCAGTATATTGGATTGCTCGGGGAGTGGAGGAGGGGAGCACTGGGGAGACAGGCTTGCAGAGTGTCCCCTGCTCCCTCTTTCCCCTTGGGCCTTTACCGAGTGCCAGGAGCAGACGTAGGCTCCAGACTCTGGAAGGTCCCATTTGTTTTCTCAGAATGCCATGTGAATACAAACTTTACCCAGAGAAACACTGAGAGAGTGAAGAGTCCTCAATCCAGTGTCTTTCATTTAACGAAGTGTGATGACCATAAACCCTTGGTTTTCAAGATCCTGGAAGGATTATGGTTGAAAAGAAACAATCTCAGAAAAGTGACGTGGTTTGTCTAAGATCATTCAACTAGCAAGCAGCAGAGGCCAGAGTCTGAAGCCTACCACCTATGGTCGGCAAGAGTGAGGATCGGGACAGTGTGTTTGCATTCGCTTGGAGTGGACAGGCCCATGAGCGGGAATGTGCTTAGGCTGATTACGTAGCTGTGTTGGCTCAGAATTTATAGCAATGTATATAGGAAAGGCATGTGAGAAATAGCTTAGGAAATTTATCTTTGACAACCAAATTTACATTCCTATTACATTATAAAACTTGTATGATGCATTCTCTGAGATGGAAACAGTTTTAATACAGATTACCAACACACCACCACCCTCCGTTTATAATATGTGACGATTCAAGATGCAAACATGGTTCATATGACAAAATCTAAATCATATTAAACTATTGTATGATAAATGACCTGTTAAATTACCGAAAACAATTCATTTTTAAATCCTGGGGTGGCATTTAGAGAATGAGTCTGAAGGAGAGAGTACTTGCGTGAATTTTAATGAGTCTTTCAAAATGCGCTCACTTAGGTTAAATTTCTATTTTGAACAATTTTTATGTCTCCAGGAAGTTCATTTGTAATCTATCACTTGACCTCACTGGGCAGGCACTTTCAGGTGCTACCTCCATCTCTTTCTTTCTTACCTTTTCTCTCTTCCAGAAAACTTGAGCGTCCGAAACAAAACTAAAAAGCAAACACATTTCATATCATTTGAACCACGACAGTTTTATTCCATTGCCTCAACTTTAAACTACAGATCTTTCTGAAAGGGATGCAGTAATTTTACCTCAAATACATTTGGAACCACCCCTCCACATTTATTTGCTTAGAAAAGCAAATAAATGAAATGTTACAGAAACTCACTCTTCTGCCGTGCATGTAACAGGCAGTTTTTTACTTCTTCCTGTGATCTTGGTCCTCACATGTTGGTGGTACACTGATGTGGGTCTGAGATACAAGCGTTTATTTCCGAAGATCCTTATGGGAAAGTCCTGTGACAGTTTCCTGGTTAAAACCCAGTAGCCATGCTGGGGGGTAGGCTGAGGCATCAGCATTAGGGTGGGTCCCAGGGAAGCCCACCTCATCCTACAAAAGATTAGTACCAGTTCCACTGTGAATGATTGCAGTTTCTAAAAGTGCATTTAATAAAGCCTATGTGTTTCTGTAGCCAGCCTTCATGTCTGACATCTCAGCCTCAGCCCATCACCCATGTGACTCCTTTATAAGAGACCTTGTCGTTAAGGCTTCAGTGTCCCATGGGATGACAGCAGTTGAAACAGTTGAGATGTGCTGGGTAGTACGTGTCGTTTCTGAGGTGCTGTCTAAGCACAGGGGCTGGCCTGGGCAGGTAGTCATGGGTGACCGTCAGTCATGGGTTGACTGCAGGAGCACCCATCTGCCGCAGATCTCCCATGGAAACCCTGTTTTCATGAGGACCTTGGAGAGGACCCTGTACCGGGCAGTCCCACCGCTCCTAGCCCAGGCTTGGAATGCTTTTAGACATCTCACGCTTGTGTACCATCCTGGCTTTACTTTGCTCTCCCAATTCCTTACCATTTCCATAGTGCCTTTGTGACGAGTGGCCACAACAAAAAACTATGAGCTGATTAATGTACATAGTTTTTTTTGTTTTTTTTTTTTTGAGATGGAGTGTCACTCTGTCGCCCAGGCTGGAGTGCAGTGGCATAATCTCAGCTCATTGCAACCTCTGCCCTCCGGGTTCAACTGATTCTTCCACCTCAACCTCCCGAGTAGCTAGGACTACAGGTGCGCACCAGCACACCCGTCTAATTTTTGTATTTCTAGTAGAGACGGGTTTTCACCATGTTTTCCAGGCTGATGTCGAGCTCCTGACCTCAAGTGATCTGCCCACCTCGGCCTCCCAAAGAGCTGGGGCTGCAGGCATGAGCCACCGCGCCTGGCCTAATATTCATAGGATCTTAAGTTTTTCTCTCATATACTAAACCGAGAGATACAGTTCATTCATTTCAGTACTCTAAAAATAGTTTAATACTCTAAATTCCCTCACAAAGAGAGGTGGTTGTTGAAGGCTAATTTTAAGTCAAGGGAAATAATCTTCTAAGTTTATTCTCTGCCATTCATTCTTATCCTGACCTGTAAAAGCTGTGGCTATTAAGTATCACACCTTTACACCATTGTCTCACTCTGTTCACAATGGGATCATCCAGGCTCTTGCCGGAAGCCTCTCCTAACTGCTCTGAACTTGCTAAGGGCCTGGCAGCCTGCAGCACAGCTGTCCCACTTAAGTGGCCTGGAGCAAGGAAGGTCCTTTGTCCAGCTGCATCTCGGTCCTTCTGCCATCTGCTGTGGCCCTGCTCATGTGGGTCCTCTTGTGTGACATTCGTTGGCACACTTGCTAATCTGAAAGTTCTGGGTGTAGGTGTATTAGCTGTGAATAGGAGCCCCAGATGTATTTTGGGACATCACAGTCTATTCTAGAACCATAGAGATGAAATGTGTCTGTTGATTCAATATGTGCAGAATTCTGTAGCTTCCTTCCTTGCCTGTTGCTAGACCTGGAGTTTCTGATTTGCCACATACCTTTCCAGGAAAAATATGCGTCACACTCTTGGGACATAAAAATGAGTTTGTAGCCCCGATTCCAGCAAAATTTCTGTCTACTGTTCTTCACGTGCCTACAGGGCCAAGCGGCACAGGGCCACTCAGTGAGTGCTGGGATGGCCAGGTGGCCCTACCATCTCTCCGTTGGTGTTAGGCCGTAGCCCGGCCTCAAACACACTCTTTTCTCTTTTTTAACCAGAGCACGGCCACACAGGCACCTCCCTCCTCTGTAAGCTTTCCTGCATCCCCTTGACTGTCTGCAGTCACCCGTCTGTCCCACCCAGAGTCTGGCACTGCAGTCACTAGCCAGTCTGTTCTGCTACTCCAGCCTTGCTCCAGGTTCACCTAGGATTGTAGTAGCCAAACTCATAGACGGTGGGAGCAAAGGGCTTCCTGATGGCCTCTGGATCGGAGAGTCAAGCTATAACCCATCTGTGACGGCCCTGCCTCTCCATCATCTTGTTCTCCAGCAATTGCGATGCCCTGGGTACGTGCAGAGCTTCCTGGGGTGAATGGGGCACACTTCCCTGCCCCTGGTTCCAGTGTGTCCTGGACATTATACGGTAGGCTGGGCCAATGCACGGAAGTGGTGCAGGGAGAGCCATGGCTCTGGGAGGCATTTGCCCTTCGGGGAGACTGAGGCTGGGGTGCAATGGGAGGGCTGATGGAGAGCCCAGTGTTGGCCGAGGGATGGACCTCGGTCACTAGCTCTTCTGCACGGTTGTAGCTGTTCCGAACTCCAAGTGTTTCTGACCTGTCTGGACCTAAGACACAGACACGGGCTTCCGGCCTTACTGACCTCACTGACCTAGGATTTGGCTCTGGGCTAGACAGGAACTCCACCCTGCAAGTGGCTGAGCATCCTCTCTTGGGTAGAGCCAGGTAAGCTCGGTGCCTCGCCACAGAACCACCTGGCTGCCCTGAAAGGGAGGCCCTGCTCTTCTGGTCTGGATGAAATTGGGGGTAAATAAAGGGAGCTCAAACCCTAAGGGTCAGATTGAAGCTAGCAGGGCCTGTTTGGATGTTGTCATGACGGTGATTCAGGAAGACCAGCAGCTTTGACTATTGGTGCCTTGTTGCTTCAGTGTCTCTCTCAGGGACGAGAGTGGCAGCGCCAGGCAGGGTAAGGGAGGAGCCCCAGGGGGAGGGGTGGAGATTGAGCTGTGTCTGTTATCCCATGTGACTACTCAGCAAGCTCCCCAGATGCCTGTTTGACACTTGGGGGAATGAAGAGACCCACAGGGCTTCCCGGACGTGCCATCCAACCTCACTGTCTGCCAGAGGCAGAACCAGGCACAGGGACTCAAGTTTTTAGGGCTTGTTTGCTTTTGTGTTTGCCTCTAAAGTGCATTTTTTTCTCACCCACCATGCTCGGTTTTCTTCCCATACTGTCTGGGACAATAACAGAGCCTGTGCACTGTGGACAAACACACAGACAGCTCCAGCTTCCAGCAAGCCCCAAGTCGGGCACGATGTGATGAGGACATTTCTCCATCTGTGCTTTTTGGTGGTCTCTGTGGAGGAGAGCACCACAGCCAGTCAGGGGCACCCACGGGTGAGGGAGGCCCAGGTCCTAGGCCAGGCCAGGAGTCATGTACCTAGAAAAGTCCAGGAGAACAGAAGCTTCCAGCAGAACTCGCAGGCAGGCAGAGGGGAAGCCGCATTCCTGTCATGCCAGAGGCTCAGGCATTTAGAGAGAATGTCAGATTGAACTCCGCAGGACTGCGGGTCGACTGTCAGACCTCGTGGGCATTGCGTTCTCATCTCCGTCTCAGCATAAGGCTTTTCCCAGAAGATGGAAATGCTCTCTCTTCTTAGACACTGCCCAGAAATGCTGATCTTCCTGGAATTTCTCTTCAGAGCTTTAAATATTACAGAACATATATTTGGTGAGTTGGTCTCTGCCAACTGTTTCAGCCTCTTTTTAAGACTAAGTTAGTGCCTAATTAGAGTAAAAACAAGGATGCAGATGGCTTCCTGAGGACCCAAATCAGAGGGCCTCTGTCGCCACCAGAGCCTGGCCCAGCCCTGGAGAGTGACTTGGGAGCCCCGTCCTGATGGGTTCTTCCCTCTCCTCTGAGACCTTCTCCCCCAGCCCTTAGCCTCCTTGGATTCTGCCCACCAGGCCTTCTCTGTCAGAATGGGGTGGCCCCCAGGGGCAGGACTCACCACTACCATCTAAGCTTTCCTGTGGTGCACAACTGGCTGCCTGATTTATTTTCCTATTCCTACCCCTTACTGAAGGCCATCTCTGGGACATTGCCTGGGGCGGCAACCTCAATGAACCCATTCTCTGTCTGCTCCCTCCAGCCCCTCGGGCTTCCCTTCCCATGTCCCTTGCTCTGATCATAATACTCAGCAGCCCAGGAATCCACATCAGAAACTCCCCCAGCCCTGCGCTCCTTCTTAAGTGTTTCTTGCCTCTCTCTTGCATCTTCTTCACCCTTGGCCACGTGTGGACACTCATCTCCTGCCAGATCATCTCAGTAGCTTCCTGCAAGCTCTCCCTGCCTGCTGCCATGTCCTTCCTCCAAGTTCAGCATCCCCACTTTTAGGCATCCTTGGCAGCTGGGCTCACTCCAGCAGGGGCATGGCATTAGCAGAACAACCAAAGATGAAATATCTACAAGTAACTGTCAAGAACTGTGTGAGACCTATATGATACTATTTCAACCAGAATGCCAATATTATATGTAATTGCCTTTTAAGCTTGACAGAATCATTCAAAAGTTCACGAAAGAATAATCAAGCTACAATACTACATTTTTTTCAGTGAAGAAATGTCCTACCAGATAATAAAACAAAGTGTTAAAATGACATTAATTGACCTCAAATCCATTAAGATGACTACTGTCAAAAAAACACAGAAAATGACAGGTGTCGGTAGGGATGTTTAGAAATGGGAACTGTGTGCGTGACTTGGGAATTGTAAAAGGTTGTAGTTACTATGGAAAATAGTGTGGAGTTTCCTCAAAAACACTAAACATAGATTTACCATGTGATCCAGCAGTCCCACTTGTGGGGACATATCCAAAGTAATTGAAGGCAGAGTCTTGAAGAGATTTGTGCATGCCCATTTTTATAGTAACATTATTCATAATAGCGAAAATGTGGAAGCACCCCAAGTGTCTATCAACAGATGAGTGGGTAAGCAAGACATGCTCGATGCATACAATGAAATATGATTCAGCCTTAAAAAGAAAAGAAAAATTCTGTCGTATGCTACACCACGATGAACCTTGAGGACACTGTGAAATAAGCCAGACACAAAAAGGCACACACGATGTGATTCCACTTATATGACATACTGAGAGTTCTCAAACTAACAGGCAGAAAGTACAGTGGTGGCCGTCAGGGTCTGGGGAAGGGGAGATGAGGAGTTATTGTTTAAAGGGTATAGAGTTGCGTGAGTGCTAAATGAAAAAGTTCTGGAGAACCCTTGCACAACCATGTGAATATACTTAGCACTACTAAACTCTATACTGAGAAATGGTTGAGAGTATGTAAATTTTATGTTGTATGCTTTTTGCCATAATAAAAAAAAACCTACATTAGTTGGAAATGTAAGTTTCTCGTTACTGGCATGTAGTTAATAGGCTATTCTGATTTTCTACCTTTGCATAACGGACTACCCCCGAACTCAGTGTTCATGGATCTGGGGGTCAGCAATTTGAAAGGGCACAGTGGGGAACGGCTTATCTCTGCTCCATGGCTCTTGGAGCCTCAGCTGGGAAGACTCACATGGCTGGGCTCACTGGAAGCCTGGACCAGGAGCACCTACACGTGGCCTCTCCGTGAGTTTCCTCCCAGCATGGTGTCGGGGTGGTCAGATTTCATATGCTGAGGCTTCTGCTCCAAGAGCGAGTGGGGACACGGTCAAGGCTGCACACTCTGCTGATCCATCTCCACAGACACACTGTGTCAGCTGTTGGTTATAGGCAAGATTCTAAGCCAGCCCAGAATCAAGAGGCAAATTAGACTCCACTTTTGAAGGAAGGCATATGAAAGAATTTATGAACAATATATTCAGTCTGCCATGCAGATAGGTAGGTCAGACAGACAACTCTGAAACTGATGCCAGCCCCAAGAGCCGAATGAATATGTGGGAAAGGCAGCGTGGCAGCACGGGGAGGACTGAATTAGTCAGCCTGGAGCAGTGTGGGATTAGGTAGTTGGGATATAAAGTCAATTTAAATCTCCCCATTTCATAAAAAGTTCTGAATGTATATTGAAAAGCATTGGTAAATAAATATTTTAAAAGCATGAATAAATTCAGCCTGAATATCTTACCAGTAATCCCAAGTGAAAAAATAATTGATAAAGATTAAATATATGTTACACATTCTATATAACAGGCACTGTAAACAAAATTGGAAAGCATATAATAAACCGGAAACAAACATTTGCAACAAATTAACAAATGCTTAATAATCCTCACAGAGCAAACGATAAGAAAACACAAATAACCTTATTAAAAACTGAGCTAGCTCATGCCATGGAGAAAAAGGTGAGAAGAAGTGGAAATGACTAAGAAATAAATACATGGAAAAACATATGTGTATCTTTGCTTGTTTTGCTTGTTTTTTTCTGAGACAGAGTCTCACTCTGTTGCCCAGGCTGGAGTGCAGTGGCACAATCTCAGCTCAATCCTGGGTTCCAGCAATTCTTCTGCCTCAGCCTCCCGAGTAGCTGGGATTACAGGTGCATGCCACCACGCTTGGCTAATTTTTGTAGTTTTAGTAGAGAGAGAATTTCACCATGTTGGCCAGGCTGGTTTCGAACTCCTGACCTTGTGATCTGCCTGCATCAGCCTCCCAAAGCGCTGGGATTACAGGCGTGAGCCACTGTGCTCGGCCGTGCATCCTCACTTGTAATGATGAAAATGCACATTAAAGTTATGGAAGACACGTCTTTTTTCCAAAATGATTGCCTAGCTTCAGAGATCGAGTTGCTCAGTAAAGGCAACCTGAGGCAGCCTTTGGGATCTCTGGGGAGACTGAATCTCTTGACTTGAAGGTTTCTGCGAAATGTTCATTGAGGTCCTTCCCCTACATCGCTGGCCCGGTAACAGAACCACTAACACATTTTGAAGATACATGCAGAGTATGTGCATCTTGACTTCAAGTAATGAACTTTCAGAAAGAAAACTAAATGCCTGTCCAAAGGGGATGGTTAAAATGTGATGCAACTCTAATGACCTTCTTAAAATAATGATTAAATTATTTTAAATCCCTGGCCCATTGGCCAGGGCTGTGCTGGTTATGTATTTACGTGGATGAAAGTCCACGGTAAACTAACAAGGATGGAAAGCTAGAGGAATGTATGTTAAACGTTTGTGTGAATATGTTGTTCTCTGGGAGTGAAATTTGAATATTTGTTCAGACAGTTCTTGAAAGCTGCTGTCCGCATTGCTGATGGTACGTAGCCATGAGGAGTAGAATGGAAATAGGAGCTTCCATGGTTTTCATTTTCTATGCATTGGTGTGATTTGAACTCATAAGAATAAATGTGTTGTTTCTGCAATTTAAACAACCTATTTAAACACATATCTTTCCTTTGGAAATAGTCAGAGGTCTGGATGTAGCATTTTGGCTACATGTTCATACCTGATTTGGGGGAAGCGGAAAGCCTGGAGCGTCCTAGAAGTTGAGTGAAGGGTGTCTGTGCCAAGTGTGCAATGCACACTGTGGTTGCGGTGTGAGGCAGCAGGAGTCCAAGCCGTGGGCACTCAAACGCATGCAGAGAAAGGTGTGCATGTGTGGGAAGGGACTGCAGGAGATGCCAGTATCGCCATGAGTAGCTCCAGGCGTGGGGTTGCATGTGGATTTCATTTCCTATGTTATGTTTTTCTAGTTTTCAATTTGATCATTGATTACTATTTTGATGAAGAAAAATCCCTAAAAGTTCTGAAATTATTTTGTTCTCTCTCTCATTTGACTGAAAATCTGTTTCTTAATCATATTTTACGTTCCCATGTCCTAGGCCCAGAGCCTAGCACACATTATGTTTTCAGCCAATGTTTGTTCTTCCTTGACCCCCCAGGCACCTCCCTGCCTCTTGAAAGAGCATGCTCTGTGTTCCCACCCAGGACTCCCAGCCTGAGGAAACCCCTCTCCTCTGAGCATGCATGTGTATGCTCCTGCCCACGGCTGGCAGTTCTGGCTCTAGGCCCCACAACAGTGGATACCTTTCTAAGAGTAGTTCATTCTCCATATATTGAGTACGTGCCATTTGCTTGACCTTGTGGCAGACCCCAGAGACAGAGATAAAAGACTTTGGTCCCTCATGGAAGAAGGGCATTCAGAGGCCCTGCCTGGTGTGTAGGGCCTCACTTGGCTTGACATGGTGCAACTGGCAATACAGGCGGGCACTGGGGCTGCAGGTGTGGGGATGCTATGGCAAGCTTCAGCCAAGACTTGGAATGTGAAAGAGTTAACAGCCTGGAGGAGTAGAAAGAAGAGGTCTTCTCAGCAGAGGTCACAGAGGCCTGCGGGTACCTAGGAGGTGGAAGTTGGATGTGGCTTCAGAACTCAGTCTGCATTAATGTGTTTACTGAGATACGGGTGCCCACACAAGAAACAACAGATGGGGTCAGACAAATTCAAGTCCTGGCTACCTTTCGCTGTCCAGATTGCCCCAAACTGTATGGCATGAAAACTGCTGAGGGTTGGGAATTTTGGAGGGGTTGGTTGGGCGTGTCCAGCCCCATTCTCTCATGCAGGTGCTGTCAGAGTGAATCTGGAGCCAGAGGAGTCGGGGCCTGGGGCTACTGGGGATCCAGTAGTGGGAAAAATTTCAGCCAGGTAACTGTAACCTCAGGGGTGCGGCACGTGGTCTCCCTATGTGGATGATATTGGGCTTCCTCACAGCATGGCAGCCTTGAGGTATTCAGCTTCGTAAAGGGAAAGTCAGGGCTCTGGTTGTTCAAGTTTTCTAGGTGGTATGAACTTTTCTGACCTAGCTTCAGAGGTCAGGTCATGTCACTATGGCCACACTTCTGTTCAGGGTGAGTCTCAAACCCACCAGGGTTCAAGGGGAGGAGGCAGAGACCCCACGTTTCACTGAGAGGAGTATCAGGGCTATATCCAGGAATAGATGTGGGATGGGAAGTAGTGTTGTGTCCACCTTTTCTTTTAGAAAAGATGATCTGAAACAAAAAAACAAAATACTCCAATTACTTGCTCTCTACACAGTAGGTCTTTAGATCACAAGATAATGAAAAGCAGAACCTTTTGTTAACTAGAAATTTATCCAGATCTATTTGTTTAATATCTGGATTTTCTAGAGTGCTATGGTTTGAGTATGAATTATTTGTTCCCACCAAAACTCATGTTGAAAGTTGATCCCCACTGTGGCAGTGTTTGGGGGTGGGGCCTGGTGGGAGGTGTTTGGTCACAGGGCAGATTCCTCACGACTGGCTTGGTGCTATTCTTGAAGTAGTGAGTTCTTTCTTACTTGAGACTGGATTAGTGCTCCAGCCAGAGCGGGTTGTTATAAACCAGGGTTCCTCCTTCCGTCTGCTCTCTTT
The DNA here is from genome assembly GCF_030222135.1 of Aotus nancymaae. NCBI lineage: Eukaryota > Metazoa > Chordata > Mammalia > Primates > Aotidae > Aotus > Aotus nancymaae. The sequence goes on along the minus strand of NW_026988412.1, from coordinate 1,563,772 downwards.
CCCTGCGTTTCCGCTTCCCTTTTGACTGTCTGTGCCATGTTATGATGCAGCACAAAAGTCCTACCAGAAGCCAGGGCCATGGCCTTGAACGTCCCAGATACAGAACAGAGCTAAATAAACCTCTTTCCTTTATAAATTACCCAGTCTGTTACGGCAAAACAGACTAAGACATGTAGTCCTAATTATTTTCCAATGTCTGTATGGATTCTTAGTGTGTCAAATTGTTCTTTAAAAGTGTATTCTAGAGTGTGCTGCTATACTTGAGTCCATCATGCAGAGTCTGGGATGTGGATTGATAGCACCAATTTCGTTCATTAGATGGATGCATTCGTCATTACATAAGGTCTTTGGAATTTTGTTCAATTCCATCTCTCTCCAATGTTTTCACTGAAAAGACAGAAGGGAAAAGTGGGAAAAACTTGGAAGTCTCAGGTCCTTGTCGATCTAGTGACTTCTCCAGACTTATGCAGAAATCAGTGGCAAAGCTAATTTAGCTATAATTTGGATACAGCTTTTTTTGGCCTTCCTTCTTTTTTTCTTTATTTTGTACAGTAATATCTCCTTTAAAGAAAAAGCTCTTTTAGCAAGCGTGTGTATACAGCTTAGAAATGGTACCGCAACAGATGACAGAAGACTGAGTGTGGCTGAGTGTTATTCAGGAGGTAATAATGCAGCTTTCCATACCTGGAGGAGTCTGGAAGCAGGAGCTACCGACTCAGCGGCTCAGTGCAGTCAGAGCTGTATCTCTGTGGTCCTTGTGGCCTTTCCCTCCTGGCCCCCAGATGGCTGCTGCTGCCTCAGATATCACATCTGAGGTAAAGGCAAGAAGTGATGAAGGTGGACAGAGCCCCCTCAGGAGCCATCTTTGGCCCAAGCTGTGTCTTGTGGCCACCCTTGGGAATAAGATAGTGTGGGGTACTGGTGAGGATTTAATGAGGATTTAAGCCTTCCAGCCTCCAGGTGAAGGTGGGCAGGGTGACGCACTGACATCCAGCCATGGGTCCACAACTCAGCCAGGGAGTGTCACCCGCCTCTCAGTGACAGGTGTGCCAGGGCCCATCACAGGGTAGGTGTGGGAAGGGAAGACTGGGTGTATTTGTGAAATCAAAAGAACGGTTAGTGGTTTGCTGGTGGGTGTGAAGTTGGGTATGGTGTGTGGGCAGGATGGCACAAGAGAGGGCAGGGTGGGTGCTGGAGAGGCAGCAACCCCGGGCCTGGGCTGGGCAGCCAGGTGGAAGCCCTGGGCTGATGCTGTTGCTGCTGATCCGTGGACTTTGAGTAGTGCAGGTCCAGAGTGGTTCTCACATTTTGCTGCATGTTAGATTCACCTGGGGATATTTAACAATTGGTTTATACACAAGTAATGTAAAGACCATACATTGAGTTTAGTCCATAATATTAAAGAAGCAGCTGAATCAGTTTTGCTTACTGAAATATCTGTTCAAGCAGCATTCCTCAAACATAACACCTGGGGATTTGCAGGCATGCGACCTCTATCCAGCAGGTCACTGGAACCCAAGAGTTTCCATTTCTTTTTTTTTGAGTTGGAGTCTCGCTCTGTCACCAGGCTGGAGTGCAGTGGTGTGATCTCAGCTCACTGCAGTCTCCGATTCCCGGGTTCCAGCAATTCTCCTGCCTCAGCCTCTCAAGTAGCTGGGATTACAGGTGCCCACCACCACGCCCAGCTAATTTTTGTATTTTTAGTAGAGACAGGGTTTCATCATGTTGGCCAGGCTGATCTCAAACTCCTGACCTCAAGTGATCCGCCCGCCTTGGCCTCCCAGAGTGCTGGGATTACAGGCATGAGCCACTGTGCCTGGCCGAGAGTCTGCATTTTTAACAAGTGCCAGTGATGACGGTGCTGCTAGCCCGCAGGCCATGCTCTGAGCAGCCAGGGAATCACGGGCAAGGTGGTGGGAGAGGGCCGGTGGATGTGGGTTGGGGCATTTGGGAGTAGTTGTCCCTGGCTGGGCCCTGGAAGGGAAGAAATGGCTTCATCTGGAGAGGCTAGCAACACAGAGCTTGCAGATTCACTTATGGTTTAATTTGCCTTAAGTAAACTTATATAACCTGGATTTTGGGTCAAGAAATATAATATGCTTAAAATTTATCTTATGTAACAATAGAATAAAAAACAAATTTTTACCACCCTTTTATTTAAACATTTGGAGGTAGAAAATCAGTGCTGCAGTTGGCAACTGCTGTGCTTCTGGGTTTACCGAGGTGAGTGTGGCCAGAGACAGAGCAAGAGCCCAGGCTCGCAAGGGACGATGGTCCAGACGCCAGCGCTGTCCCCGCAGCCCCGTGTCCGTGCTGAGTTATCTGCTCTGGTTCCTCCATCTCTAAGAGAGAGGAGCGCTGTTATCTCAAGAATGTGAGGTAATGCCTTGCAAAGGGTCCGGGGCACTTTTTTCATGCAGTGGGACTAAATAAATCAATCCGTATCCACATGGAAATGCCCCCCCACACGCACACACGTGTGTATGTGTACATGTAGAGGAGTGTGCATCCGTAACCATCCATGCGTGCTGATCTCCCTTCCTTCTGGAATATTTGGCCCCACGTGATGTGTTTGTGACAGAGGCAACAACACTTCCTGTCACCCTGCTGCACACAGCCCTTGGCACTGTGACATCGCCGCAGCTCTTGTCAGGAAGAGGAGTCCCCCTCTCTTCCTGGGATCTGGATCTGAACCGACCCCATAACTGCCTTGGAGCAGTACAAGGAGGTGAAAGTGGCGACGGGCCCATTCTGAGGTGGTGCAGCCAGCGGCTGTCACTCACTGCCAAGCACGTCCGTGAGGCTGTCGTGTGCCGTTCAGCTCCAGGTGACGACTCCAGGAGACACCAGCCAAGAACCCTGCAACCCAGTTCAGCTTCACCTGCCAACCCGGAAAATAAGATGACCCCATTTTAACCCGCTAACTCGTAGAGTGGTTGGTTACACGGCAAGTAATAACACACGGCTAGAAAAAAAATGGACTAGAAATAGCTCTGCATAAAATTCTATATTTACACCTAACTCAACAGTATAGCCCTTGAGTAAATGTTGGAAGGGAATTCAGCTGGTCATTTATTGCTCCTGCAGAGAGGAAATGCGGGAAATAATTCAGCCAGGATCGTGGCCCCTGTAAAAGGCAAGGCACCCTGCGAGGTGCTGCTTTCACACCGAACCAGATGTGAGAGCCACACAGGCATTTCCCATTGGTGCACACGTGCAAAGGGCTTCACATGGTGCCTTGTGTGGTGCCCCCCTCCTTCTTTTCAGTGTGGAGGCCTGTTTGTAACTCACTGTAGCTCTCACCACCTGGAGGTGTGCTGAGAACAAAGGTTGACCAGCTGGACAAGCCCCAGAGTGGGGAGCAGAGGGAACAGCTCATCCGCCTCAAACCCTCCTGCAGGATCCAGGCACAAACTGATGAAGGACAGAATTCTGTCCTGCCGGGGCCGGTGGGCATAGACACTGGAGGAGCCATCCCCGCGCATCACATTGGCTCCTGCCCAAGAAAGGTGAGTCCCCGTTAGTTCGGCCTTAGCCAAGAACTCTATACCCCAGGCAGGCCCATGGTGTCTCGTTGGTGACTGGAGCGGGACCAAGGTGGGAGTGTTTCACAGAACAGAAGTTAAATATGGACGAGACTTCCTGCCTGGTCTCAGCTGGAACACCTCTCCAGTGTCTGCTCGTGCCAGAACATCCCGAGTGCTCGGAGGAAAGGGGCACGCCTCGCTCCACAGCTCTGGAATGGGGTATTGATCCTGGGGTCAGAATTTTCCACCTGTTCTATGTGAAAAGCCTCTTCCCCCATTAGTCATCGTTTCTCACTGTGACTGAGCCCTGTCCCTTGGTCTTGGCAAGTCGAAGCTCCTGTGGAGGCTGAGATTCCTGCAGGTGTCCTGACCCAGAACTGGACATCCAGCTTCTTTTAGAAGGCAGTGTTCTAGAAATATACAGGCCATTTTCCCATCTGTATGTATGCACACACACACACACACACTCATGGGGGCACACAGACACATGCACACACTATACTCAGACACGGAGACACATACGTGCACACATACACTCACATGGACACAGACACATGCATGCACACACAGACACATGGACACACGGACACAGATGTATGTACACACATGCTCACAGAGACAGGTACAGACGCATGCAGGCACACACGGACACATGGACACATAGACACAGATACATGCACACACACAGATGGATGCATGCACCCACAGACACGTGGACACACATATAGATACATGCACACACACACAGACATGGACACAGATACATGTACACACACACAGACGCACAGACACAGATACATGCACACACATGCATGCATACACATGCTCACAGGGACAGGGACAGACACGCACAGGCACACACTGTAGTCACATGACCACACACAGATACATGTATGAATGCACACATACATGCTTAAACAGATATACATTCACCACACACAGAGGGACACAGAAATGCACACACAGACTCATCCCCTGACAGTAACCTCCCACCTCTGTGAATGTCACTGCTGAAAGGAGGGAAGAGGGAGTTGTCACTGGGGAGCCAGGGGCCTCCAGCCAGAGGACAGGGTGTGGTTCAGGGACAGACTGGAGCACCAAGTCAGAGAGAGAAGTGCTGGCCACAGCCACTGGAGTGCGTTAAGAAGCCCCATGGACTGTTTTGTGTCTTCACCAACCAGGCCTGGCCGCTGGTGGCTGCAGTGCCTCGGAGCCGTGGATTCAGCTGGTGCGGGTGACACGTGCCATCTGTGTGTGGCCCCTGAGCTGAATCCACCACATCTGCTCTCACAGATAACAGAAGAGGGTCGAGGGGAGTGCAGCCAGGGACAGGGGCCAGAGAGGTACCCTCCAGGGTACCTTTGGAGCCCTGCACACATTTCTGTTCCATCTGCACGCCCTGGGCAGCGATGGGAGCAGGGCAGAAGGCCCCGGGGAGTTCCTCTGCGGGGTCTGGTTTGTTGTGTAGGGATCAGTGTGTTTCCATGCCTGAATGAGGAACACACAGATCACAGTTTCCAGAGTACTTTTTATAAAGCTCATCTTTGTGGCTTCTTGATTTTTATTTATAGAGAGCTATTTCACCTAAAATAGCAGTTATGCCTTGCCTATGAGCCCACGAGGATGGGATTTTCTTGTGGCAGTTTAGAAATGAAGAGAGGCCTAGAGGAGGGGAAACCAAGTAACAGTTCTCACAGGAAAGGTGAGCTGGGCTGGAGCGGGCAGTGGAAAGGGCTGGGCATAAACGAGGCTGTGCCCGGGGCTCCGCTGCCAGTGTGCCCGAGCTTGGATCCTGGCTCGCCTCTAGCCCTTGGGAGATCATTCAACCTCTCTATGCCCCAGTTTCCTTATGAATGAAGAGGGCACACCTGTTACCCCTCCACGGTGTCGTCAGGGCGATTACCTGGGATGAGAGAAGTGCGGAGCTCAGCAGGATTGGCACGAAGCAGGGGCTGGCATGACAGCTGTGGCCAGGATTCCGTATGTGGAGCCTTAGCCAAGGCTAGCACTGGGGAATGGGCTGATCGGAGCCCTTCGTATGGCAGGTGGAGCTCTGCTAGGAACCTGGAAGCACCAGGCTCCAGGGCGGCACAGCGGAGGACGGGCAGATGCCAGTCAGCAAGCCAAACCCCACAGTCTGGAAGAGTGGAGGTGGAGCCAGGGAGGAAGTGAATCCCAGAGGAGGGGGCCTGGGCCAAGGTTTTAGAGCCCAGCAGCAGTACTGAGCCACGTAGGGAAGTGCCCTGGAGTCACGGCCCCTGGACTTCCTCCTGCATCAGGTCTCTGTGGCAGGTGAGGGCTGGCCATTGAGGTCCAGGGTCAGGAGAGGACAGGCCCCATGGCGTGCAATGATCCCTAAGGGACTGATAGTAAAACATACAGAAAATAATGTATCGATAGCAAGCCCCACTGGCTAGGTGCTGAAGATGCTAACCAGTTGGCTCCAACGAGTGTGAGGTCCGCCGCAATCCATTTTGGGAATTCTTCGAAGGTGCAAGTGGTGACTTGTGGAATACTTAATAAAGTAAAGTAAGGGTTGCCCCTGGAGAATAGAGGTCTCTACAGGCTGGGAGAGGAGCCAGGAGAGGACAGGATGCTGAGTCTTTTTGCAGGGCCGGTCATGCCCGCGCAACGCCAGTGCGCTTACCGCAGGTTGACAGGTGCAGCAGATGAAAGAGTGGCAAGCCTCAGTTGCTATTGCCTTGATGTTATTAGCTCCTGATTCCGACAGCGCAGGGCCTGGCCCAGGACACAGCCGCACACAGGGTTAGCAGCATGCCTGCTACAGGAGGGAGTGGCCTTGTCACCAGCCCCATAGCAGACCCAGCACAGGGTCCCTCGCATTCCTTACACCAGGGGATGTGACATATACACCCCTCGGTGGCTTCCAGGTGCAGACACTGACACTGACCTTACCGTTGAATGGCAGAGTAGAAAATCTAGCCCTAACGTCAGCAAAGGACGCCAGCTTGACAGCACTTTGGAGTATTTTGAGGAAACCAGAAGTGTGGTTATGCCTCAAGACATTTCACTGAGTCACAAGTCTATGGGCTCCTGGGCACATCAAGTTTTGTGTCGTGCACTTTCTGGGGAGATAATAAAATGGAAAATGGGGACCTTCCGTCAGGAAGCTGATGGTTTCCTTCAGTGCAAGTACTCTTTGGAAACAAAAGCAAAAACAAAACAAAAACCGTAAAAAATACAAGAAGAACAAAGAATGCTGAAGACAGGTGGAAGGAGTGAAAATAGGACTGAAGCAGAGACTTCCCCGGGGGCGTGTGTTCTGTGAAGCAGGCATGTGCTCGACTGCTGAGAGGCCCCCACTAACAGGTGACCCAGCCAGATTCTCCCGCCAGCTCCGTGTGAGCAGATCCTCCCATCTCGTCGCATCCATGTCCACAGTGAACCTCCAGACACCTCGGGGACACTCGGGAGAGCCTTCTCCATCCACGTCCCCTTGGAATGTGCCCACCCCATTTCGCTGGTTCTGGTGGGCTTTTGATTTCTTGTCAGGGTAGGTGCTCTGCTAAGTAGCCACAGTGAACACAGAAAGCAGCCCCCAAGCCTGGCCTGCAGGGAGAGGTGCTAAGGGGTGGCTAGGAGATGGGGAGGGTGGGCTTGGCCCCGCTGCCTCTGCTCTGGTTGAGATCAGCTGCTGGCCACCACAGGGGACGTGTGCATTGTCATGTATCTTGGGAGAGACTTTGGTAAACCTCCAAGTTTCAAAGGAAAAACAAAACCTCACAGTGGCTCCCCTGCAGGATAAAGTACAGCACCGCCTTCTGTTTTCTTTGGAGGCTGGCTTGAGCCAGGTTTGCGTAATCCACCCCCTAGCCCTGAGCTGGGGAGCGAGTAAGAGCAGCTTCAGGTCGGACGCTTAGATCTTTAGTGCAGTTCCCCAATGCCCCCCACCCACATTGCTGAAGTCTGAGGTGCCTCCATGGCCACAGGGCTGCCCAGGAGAGGGGCCCCGCACCCAGCTCACCGCCTGCACGCCCAGCCCCCTCCTCCGTCTTCCTTCTCCTTTACCTTGCCTCTCCCTGCATCTGGCCAAAGTCTCACTCTGCCCTTCCACCTGAAAGCCAAATCCTCTAAGCAAAGAGCTGACACATTTGCCAAGTGGCAGGAATTCAAGGTGCTGATGCACAGGATGCTGGGCGTGGCTTTATATGAGATTGAAGCGTTGGTGGGGATGATCCTGCTGTGCTAATTTCACTAATGACTGGAGAAGAGAAAATCTGCAAGAGATTTCAGGCAGGAAAGGGATACTGAAATTCAAGGCCATCAAAGTATTGAGATGCCCTCAGAAAATTTAGGGAAGCCTTTGAATATTTCTGTGGAAGTCATTCTCTTTTCTGTTTCTATCAAAGTCAGTTTTGTTGGAAAAATTACACAAGCAAACCTAAATGACACTTGATCATTTTTCACTCCAACAATTAGCACATACTTACAATTATAATACAAACCTTGTTAAAAGCTAAATGAACTCACGTTCCCAGTTGTGGGTTTCCTTTTTCGGCATGAAGCTGAACTGGCCCTTGTGTGTACACACACATGTGCATGAGCACACATGCATGCCTGCGCACACACGTCCACACACAGGCATGCACACACACACGTGCATGAGCACACATGCATGCCTGCACACACACGTCCACACACAGGCATGCACACACACACGTCCATGCACAGGCATGCACACACATGTGCATGAGCACACATGCATGCCTGCGTGCACACATCCACGCACAGGCATGCACACACACGTGCATGAGCACACATGAATGCCTGTGTGCACACGTCCACGCACAGGCATGCACACACATGTTCATGAGCACACATGCATGCCTGCTCGCACACGTCCACGCACAGGCATGCACACACACACGCATGAGCACACATGCATGCCTGCGTGCACACGTCCACACACAGGCATGCACACACACACGTGCATGAGCACACATGCATGCCTGCACACACACGTCCACACACAGGCATGCACACACACACGTCCATGCACAGGCATGCACACACACGTGCATGAGCACACATGCATGCCTGCGTGCACACGTCCACGCACAGGCATGCACACACACGTGCATGAGCACACATGAATGCCTGCGTGCACACGTCCACGCACAGGCATGCACACACATGTTCATGAGCACACATGCATGCCTGCTCGCACACGTCCACGCACAGGCATGCACACACACACGCATGAGCACACATGCATGCCTGCACACACACGTCCACACACAGGCATGCACACACACACGTCCATGCACAGGCATGCACACACACGTGCATGAGCACACATGCATGCCTGCGTGCACACATCCACGCACAGGCATGCACACACACGTGCATGAGCACACATGAATGCCTGCGTGCACACGTCCACGCACAGGCATGCACACACATGTTCATGAGCACACATGCATGCCTGCTCGCACACGTCCATGCACAGGCATGCACACACACACGCATGAGCACACATGCATGCCTGCGTGCACACGTCCACACACAGGCATGCACACACACACGTGCATGAGCACACATGTATGCCTGCCCACAAACGTCCACGCACAGGCATGCACACACACACGTGCTTGAGCACACACGTGTATGGGCACACAGCTATGCATGGGCACACATGCATGGGCACACACATCCACGTGCACACATGCACACATGTGTGCACACACACTATGGTGAAGTTTGCTTCCCGGTTTAAGTAGATTTGTTTAAACTGCATCTTCCCCAATATTAAATATACTTGAGGGTTTTGAGCTGCAGGCTCCAAGAGGGGGATGTTTGTCTGGTTTTGTCAGTGCCCTGTCAGCCAGACCTGAAATCTAGCACCTAGAAGGTTCTTGAATGCTCAGTGGTTGGTGAGCAACGGAGGATGGTGGAGGAAGAGCAGAGCTCTGTCTTGACAGTGTAGTGTGAGGAGCTTTACCCCCACCCTTAGGGGACCACTGGGCAGCCTCAGCTCAGAGAGGAGGTGTGGCCGGCTGCTGGGGGCACCGCCAGCGTTGGGAGAGCGCTGAGCCCCCAGGCTGGCTGAGCTCACTAGGTAGAGAAAAGGAAGAAAAGGTGAAGGAGGGCCTTGGAGTCATCCAAATGTGTGGAGGCCCGGAGGAGGAGGCCCGGAGGAGGAGGCCCGGCCCTGAGAGCTGGGGACAGAGCCACAGACACTGGCCTTTGAGATTCCTGGCGGTTGCAGTTCAGCTGGGTGCATCTGGGCCACACCCCTGCTCACTGGGTGTTGGGAGGGAGGAGTTGGGAGAGGACTGGGTTTGAATGCAGCAGAGGCTTCACCAGCCAAGTATAAGGAGGGCAGGGAAGAGGGCTGATGGCGGCATGCACGGCCGGATCTCTGTGAGTGCAGGCTGGGCAGGACGGCAGGGCAGCTTGTGTGGGGCCCGGAGTGTGGGGGAAGCCAGTGAAGAACGGAGGACTAAAGGCTCAGTGTGGACGTGAGCAGGGAGGGAAGCGGAAAAGAGCAGCCTCAGAACCACACAGCTGGAGGAGCTGGAGGGTCCGAGGGTGACTGTGGTGTAGACTGCTCAGGAGAGGAGCAGGAGAGATCATAGAAGTCGGGGGCGGGTGAGGAGATCGAGAAGCTAGCGCATTGGGTGGGCTTTGAAGTCACAAAGAGTGGCGTAGGCAGTGGTGGGTGAAGGGACAGGGTCCTGGTGCTGACGCCACCAAATGTCTGTGAAGTTGAGCCCTGAGTGACGGGGAGGAACAGGATACAGGGAATAGGCCCCCCTAGAAGGGGTGCAGGTGGCCGGGGAGGGTGGGCAGGACTGGTGGCAGCAGGGACCGGGGCCCTGAGGACCCAGCCTGCTCACCCTGCCCCTTTGCCCTGCAGAAGGCTGGCCTGGCTGCCCAGAGGAACCTCTGCTGTGCTGGCTTCAGGGACCTCAGATGTGGAAGGCACCTCCTGGCTTCTCGATGTCCTAAGAGAGGACCTGGTGGTCCTCTCCCACTCTGAGGGAGGCCCAGAAATGCCCTTGGTAGGGTGCAGGCCCTTGGTAGGGTGCACCCTTGCCCTGGCAGGGTGCAGGGCCTCCTCAGCCCTCTCAGCTTCTGCATCAATATAGGACCCTCTGTTGGGAGCAACACCCACTGCCTAAGCCCAGGTCCTGGGTCCTCATTCGTTCTATAATGGTGCCCTGGCAAGTTAAAAATGTAGAACCTAGTTTAAGAACAGTCACAAGTGCATCTGCGGTAGTCATGGTCATTGACAGCTGTGTTTATTACGCTTAACACTAAATTTAAACGAAGATAAGGATACGACATGGTACTATGGCCATACTCCTCTACTAGCGTGGGATTTGCCACCAAAACTTTGTGACTTACTTTTATGACATTCTCAGGGACGTCACGAGGGAGAGTGGATTCCCTGTGAACTCTTTCCGAAGACAGGACTACCCTCCACGCGGGCCCTCAGCTCACTTCCGACCTGCCCTCTGGTCTGCCCCTGGCTTGCTGGAGGCCAGCCACTCGGCCACTTTTAGAGGGTCACCTCCTCAGTCACTGCACATAACACTCAGACTTTATTGCCACCCTCACCCCAGTTACGGTCTCAGCCCGCTTCATCCAGTTCCCCGAGCTGACTGATTCTCTGTCAGCTCCACCGCCCCCTGCGACAGCGACTCACGTCCCTCCAACAGCGATGGACATGGCCGGAACAAACACACTAGAGAACACCCCTTATAAAAGTGCCTTGGGGATTTATTATTCTCAATTTCTATCCCTTACCCCAAAAACTCTCCTGGTATCTTTGAATTTCTAGATCCAGCCTTAGTAGGCTTATTAAAGAGTTTTGTATCTTGATAGTAGCACTAATACCATTTGCACAATTTACTATTTCATTGCTAGCTCAAATTTTCTTAGGAGACATAATTCTATCAGAATTTTATCCTTCTGTTCTTATATATTTGAAATGAGATGACTGATGTCCAGGGCCTGTGAAGCAAGTAAGTTTCTTCTGCATCTCTCTCTCTCTCTCTCTCTCTCTCTCTCTCTCTCTCTCTCTTTTTGAGACAGAGTCTCTGTGTTGCCCAGGCTGAGTGTGCATTGGTGCAATCTCAGTTCATTGCAACCTTCACCTCCCAGTTCAAGCAATTCTCGTGCCTCAGCCACCTGAGTAGCTGGGACTACAGGTGTGCACCACCAAGCCTGGCTAATTTTTGTATTTTTGGTAGAGATGGATTTTCACCATGTTGGTCAAGCTGGTCTTGAACTCCTGGCCTCAAGTGATCCACCCACCTCGACCTCCCAAAGTGCTGGGGTTACAGGTGTGAGCCACCGTGCCCGGCTTCAGCTTCTCTTAATTCAGTATTTATTTTCTTTTAAATCACAAATTGGCTTCTTGGATTTCAGGACAGTTGGGGTCTTGGAAGGGACTGGCCTAGTCTTCTGTGTGCACCTCACTGCCCATGCCATACAGACAGGAGGTAAGAACGGATGGAGAGCAGCATTTCTTCAGGAACCTGGTGTCTCTGCCCAAAGTCAAATGGATACAGGGCCTTCTGGGAAACCCTGGGACCCACTGCTGTTAAAAAGAAAAAGTGGGAGTTGGTGAAGAATGTCAGCTGCAGGGGCTGAAGAGCGGTTTAGCTCATGTCCCCAGAGCGTATTTGAAGATCATGCAGTACTCTGATCTGTGGGTTCACTTCTGCCTGAACTAGATGGAAAACAATGGTCAAGTGCTGACAGTAAACAGCTTTTCAACCTGGACTGTCCAGATCCATGATCTTACCCTGGAATCTCCATACAGGCTCTCATACAGAGCAGACTCGGCCATCAGCCAAAGGCACTGGCAGGTCGTTTAAATAAACACCAGAATATAACAGCCCTCATTCCAGGGTGGTTTCCCACGTGCCGATCTCACAGCCCAGACCCTGATGAGGAGTCCAATCAGCAGACTCTTTAAACAAAAACAAAGCAGCCTACTTTGTTGAAGTTTGATTGACACACAAAAACCTGGGCATGTTTAATGTACGCAACTTGAGGGGTTTGGACCTCAGTGTACACCCCTGAAGCCATCACATACTGTATGCCACAGACCTATTCATCACTTCCAGAAGCTTCCTCCCACCCTCTTCAATTATTATTAGTAGTATTATTGTGATAAGAACACTTAACATAAGGTTTACCCTCTTAGAAAAATGTTAAGTATATATTATATAGTACTTAAAATTTTGTACTTTAAATTTCTACATTAGCCATAGGTGCTGAGCTGCACAGTAGCTTGAGGACCTTTTCATTTTGTGTAACCAAAACTTTGTCCGTCTTGACCAACACCTCCCATTCCCATCTCCCACTCCCTGCCCCTGCCAGCCACCATTCAACTCTGTGCTGCTGTGAGTTTGACTGTGTTAGAGTCCTCATATCATATACGTAGATGTGTCCTTGTGTGTCGGCCGTGTTCAACTTAGCATAATGTCCTTCAGGCTTGTCCACATCACAGATGTCAGGATTTCCCTCTTTGGTAAAGTTGACCAGTGTTGCATTTCCATGGTGTGTACAGCACCTTTTCTTTCTTCATTCGTCTGTCAGTGGGTCCTTAGGCTGCTTCCACGCCTTGCATGTTGTGACGAATGCTGCAGGGAACACAGGCGTGCAGGCGTCCAGGAGTATAACCAGAAGCAGGATTGCCAGGTCATCGGGTGCTTCGAGTTTCTATTTTTTGAGGAACTGTTTTCCCCAATGGCTGCACCAGTCGGTAGACTCTCGGTAGGCACTAGTGTCACTTGTTTTTGTCTGTCTGTTTGTTTGTTTGTTTTGAGATGGAGTCTTGCTCTTTTGCCCAGACTGGAGTACAGTGGCACAATCTCGGCTCACCGCCACCTCTGCCTCCCAGGTTCAAGCAGTTCTCCTGCCTCAGCCTCATGAGTAGCTTGGATTACAGGTGTGCGCCATTGTACTCAGCTAACTTTTGTAATTTTAGTAGAGATGGATGTCACCATGTTGGCCAGGCTGGTCTCGAACTCACGACCTCAAGTGATCCACCCACCTCGGCCTCCCAAAGTGCTGGCATTAGCATGAGCCACTGTGCCAGGCCTAGTGTCACCTGTTTAAGGAGAGATGGGAGTCTTTCCTGATCTAGTTCAGCCATCAGTGGTCAGAAGAGGGACAGGACACGCGGTTTTCTGTTCTCATTCTCAGGCCCAGGGGCACAGTTATTTCTGGCAGTGTTGAAGGATAATTAGCTCATATTCACCACCACCCTCCTCTGCTACCCAGGCAAGCCTACACTGCATGCGTCCATAAATGACAAATAGGGTGTTTACCCGTGACACGGGAGAACTACCAATGTGTGCCAACCCGTGGTGGCATAAACGCCTATAGCAACTAATGTGGACTGGAAGTGACGTGTACGGGCTGAGTTGGTGCCTGTCCAGATTCACTGGCTTTTCCAAGAACCTAACTGTGCAAACAGTGGTTTTCCAGGCCGTGCCCACGCAGAGGCTGCTCACTGGTGGGAGAGAAAGCAAGAAAGCAAAAGCATTCTTGATAAGGCAAGGAGCAACCACTCTCCCATCATGTAAAAATTCCATACAACACAGTGAAAATCTTTATGCATCTTGATATCAATATGTGTAAAGCCGATTCCTGATTATCAGCCAAGGGAGTGGGGATAGTAGATGCCCTGTAAATCGTGCCAGTAATGTTCATGATTCTAATGCCAATAGCTGCACTGAGAAGTGCCATTGTCACATCATCACTCTGTACCCACTCATCTCCCCGGATTTAGTGAGAAGCGAAGTGGCCAAAAGGTGGGCATCAGGAGAGGGAACCCAAAAAAGACCACAGCCAGCCAGCCTGTCGGTTTGCTGCCAAAGACTCAGCCTCAGTTTCTGTGCATCTGTGTGGACAAAAGCATCAGAACGTGCTAGCAACCCCGGTCCTCTCGAGATGGTGAGGTTTGATTTATGCATGTATATCTCTCAAATGACATTTTAAATGGTGGTGAATGTGACTCCTATGTTACTTTAAAAGTGAATACATAGGCCAGGCGCGGTGGCTCACGCCTGTAATCTCAGCACTTTGGGAGGCCAAGGCAGGTGGATCACGAGGTCAAGAGATCAAGACCATCCTGGTCAACATGGTGAAACCCCATCTCTACTAAAAATACAAAAAATTAGCTGGGCATGGTGATGCGTGCCTGTGATCCCAGCGACTCAGGAGGCTGAGGCAGAAGAATTGCCTGAACCCAGGAGGCGGAGGTTGCGGTGAGCCGAGATTGCACCATTGCACTCCAGCCTGGGTAACAAGAGTGAAACTCGGTCTCAAAAAAAAAAAAAAAAGTGAATACATATAAGTCACAGATGTCATTGATAGAAAATGGCAGAAAAAAGTAGAAATACCTTCTATGCTGCCAACGAAAGGTTGGAGTACCTTTCTATCAAGCGCTGATTTCATCCTTTCTCGGTAAGTTTCCACAAAACATTGAGCTGTTCCGGCATTTCAGTAACAACTTAGAGAGTCGGCTGTTTCTAGTTGGAAAAAAAAAAAAAACAGATTCTTTCTTTTCTCTTCCTCCCTCCCTCTCCCCGCCGCCACTTGCTTTCTTTCTCCTCTGTCTTAATTCGAGTGACGTGTGCCGTGCTCATTACAGATCATAAAACCCAAGCGTGCTGCGTGCAGACACCATGGCATCCTTCTTTCGACTTGACCTCGTGTCTGGCTCCACAGCATGCTTAGATAAAGCTTTTAAAATGATGGTCCTGTCAGCCATGTTCATCTGAACATGCCCTGCCTGACCAAGGAGGACCCTGCAGAGTGTAGAAGTTATATTTGGAAGCATGTGCTGTGGAAGATTCCTTTCCCATAAAGCAAAATAAATTGCATTTATAATCTTAGGCTGACAAGGTGTGTGCACAACTCTGGGGGAGCCCTGAGGGAAAGTTTTCTAATTAGTGAAGAAAAATTGAAAACAGAAGTGGGATGGCTGACCAACTCTACCATACAAACACTAAAACACAGGAAATGAAGTTAGGAAAAGAGATTTCCTCAAACTGGCAAGCATACTAAAATAATTTGAAGCTTTTAGGGAAAGAAATCTACCTATCTACTTATCTACCTATGTAGATATCATCTATCTACCTATGTGAACTGCATATTTACATATTCCATCTATTTTTGTATATTGCAAAGTTTATTTTGTAATTTATATATGTAGTGTGTGCTTTGCACATTGTACTTCTGTGTATACTAAAACTCTTGAAAATGGTGATTCCTCTGGGACCTAAATGCCGTGTCTGTGGCTTCCATATCCTCTGCGGCATATACAGGGCAATAGCCCCACGTGACAGCGAACAGCGCACGCGTGAGGCGCTCTGAGCAGCAGGAGTGGAGTCCATCGATCAAATCTGCGAATCCAGTTCACGGATACTGTTGATCACCCTTCAAGCTTATTTCAGGCCCTAAGCTGTGCTGTGTCCATCCATTCATGTGGCGACGTTTCTGATGGGAAGCCTTATGGAGCAGGGACTGGGGACAGAGGTTCCGAGGCCACGCAGGTTGCATTCAGACTCCAGCCTTGCCACTTATTAGCTGTGTGACTGTCAGCAACATACTTTGCCTCTCTGTACCTCTGTTCCCTCTTCTGGAAATGGTGGTAGTAATATAATGTCCAGGTCACAGGGGTGTTGTGACATATTTGATGGTGAGGTGCTTGGTCCCCGTGCTTCTGATATTATTTATCTGCCACGCACTAGCCTCTGCCTTACAGAGTTAAAGAAGCACCCACTTGTGGTGTCTCATCCAGGAGCGCTTTATGCACCAGAGCAAGTAAGGCCAGTGCCCCAGGTGTACCCACTGGGCACTCACCTCTGTAGGCCCCAAGCTGCTTCTGGCTGACACCTGTGACTTTCTTCCTGGGGATTCTTTTCCAGCAAGGGGAGACTTCTCCGCACAGGCCAGGGCAAGCTGAGGGCCAAGAACAAATGGCCCACGAGCAGCCTTGGGCCAGTGGCAGGCAGGAAGTTGCTGGGTAGATGTCCTCATCCCGATTGCTCTGAGTGCAGGTCCTCCACAGTCCCCAGATGCCCCCCAGGGCTGAGCCCCAGCGGCTGGCAGCAGCAGGTGGCTTAACCGCACACACCTCTTGCCTTCTTTCTGTTATCCACCTTTCTTGCCTCTACCCAGTGCTTTCTGGAACCACCTCCCAAATGAACTGTGTACACTCAGATCCTTATCGCAGGGCAAGCTTCTGGAAGGTCTTGGGCATCATCCTAGATGCAGTAGTCAGAGCCTTGTGGAAGTGGCAGGCCTGTTCTGCGTCATCTACTTTCTTCCCATCACTAAGTGAATCCTGCCCAGTACAAGTGGTGAGCAGGGCTTCATGTGTCACGTGGCAGGCAGTGTCTCTTGGGAAGAGTCTCTGCCTGTGCATTCATGCTGCTCTGATTCACAGAGCCTCGTCCTGGCCTCTCCAGGATGAATCATACCCGAGGCACAGACAGGAACAAATGTCAGGGAGACAGAATCTCTCAGAATCCTCACCAGTAAATCTTCCCTGCAGAGTGCTGGGAAAGAATGACTTTGAAACAGTCATTTATTTGATGCTGGCAGCTATTTCAGTGACTTTTAAGAGTTAGTGTCATTCCATGGATGTTCCATTCAAATCTTTGTTAAGAACATGCTAATTTGCCTTTCTAGATCAAATGCACATCCTCCAAGGTGCATTGCCATTTGGCTTCTGGTTAGGGTGGTGTGGAGGCCTTGGGGCTGTCCTCTCTGTTACAGGAAATAAAAAGCAAAGGTCACTGAAGAAGAGAAGAGTGCCGGCACTGATTCGTACAGCGCCTGCTGACGTGTCTGGAAAGCACAGAGCGCTGACGAGGGAGTTTTGTCTTTGTGTTTATGTTAATTCTGCTTTAAACTCTGGTAAGTTGAGTGGATATGAACTTCAACGCAGTTATGTTCGGTGATCACTCAAGATGCCATGGCATGAAGCCCATCACACTTCCAAGTTTTGAGGGCCCTTTATCTGGGATGCATGAATGGACAGATTCATGGTCAGCGTCTCAGAAGCTCTGTGGTCTTCAGCTGGGTTTGGGAAGCAGACCGGGCCCTCATTCTTTCTTCTCTGTTGCTCCTTCCTGAGCACTGTGGGTGTGGGGGAAGGCAGGTGATCCCTACCAGAAGGCGGCTTGCGATGCCTGAAATATAGCTGGGAATGCATTGCTTCTGCACAGTACTTATCACGCAGGGCAGGGCAGATAGGTGGCAATATAACAAGATCGGCTAATCAGCTAACTAAAGGAACAGGTGGTCCTAACAAGGTGGAGGGAAAAGATTAGGCAAAGTGAGATTACACCAAGACGGAGGTGAGTACCCCACGTATATTTTGGTGTCTAGAGCTGGCTGTGTGCTCAGCAGCAGTGCTGAGAGGGAGACACAATCAGCAGCATGACTCACAGTGTCCACGCGGTAAAAATAGACCAGGGGCTCAGGAGAAGCTCATCTACTTTTGCTCTGATAAGGGATGCAGAGTTCTCATAGAAGCAACGAGCGTCATCCCCCAAAAAGCCCCACTGGGAATGCCTCCCCAGCCCCCCAGCACTGCAGTCCCCCTGACCCTATGCTAGCTTTTCACGGCTCCTATCTGCAGAACTCATTTATTGAATTCATGATCTCAACCCACTGACGCTCCAAACCCCCGACCCTATGCTAGCTTTCCACAGCTCTTATCTGCAGAACTCACTTATTGAGCTCATGATCTCAACCCCTTGACGCTCCAAACCCCCTGACCCTGTGCTAGCTTTCCACGGCTCTTATCTGCAGAACTCACTTATTGAGCTCATGATCTGCCTGTCATGCTTAGGTCAAGTGTGAGCTTCACAAGCACCCAGGCTTCCTCTGGCTGCTTCCCTGACGCCCCCCACCAGCACTGAGAGCACGCCTACTGCAGGGTGAGTGCTCAGGCCTGGCTTGTTGAGTGACTGGATTGAGGACGTTTCATGAGGATTGCTGCTTACAAAGCAGATCCGTGGGATCCAGGGAGAGCAGTTTTGTGCTTTGCAGACGTTCTTTGGTGCGACTCTCTGATGGCTTGTTTCACTGCAGTGTAGACTGTGGCATAGGTAGCCCAGGGAGCAACGAAGATCCACATAATAAAGAAACCCCATGCCTAGCAAAAAGGCTTAAAGGAGCCCCTGGATAGAAAACAGTAAAAGGTGGGACAGAGACACAGCGAAGGAAACCCAAGCCCGACTGCGCTCCCTCAGCGCTCTCTGGATGCCACCCTCACCCTGGCTGTAGGTCTCCATTGTGGCTCAGAGGCTGCCTGGGGCTGAGACCTGGGGCTGTGTCATCCCTGTGGTGGAGCATGGATGTTCTTAGTTTTCAGTTTTCTTCAGAATGAATCTGGATCCAAACTTTAAAATCCGTAGCTCATGAAGAACAGCTTTTACTTCAAAGAAGGCTAGTGGCATGGGAGCACAGAGTTGGGGGATGTCAGAGCTGAGGCGGAGGACTAGACGGGGTTGGAATATGCTGGCCCTCATGAGCTACGCTAAGGCCTTTGGTCTGTACCCCTGGAGCTGTGTCACTGAAGAATTCCTGCAGGGCTGTCACAGGACCAATTTCCCTTCTGAGAGACCCTGTGACAGCTTCACTAGCCCAGCAAGGATGTGAGGAAGAACTAGATGGTTGAAGTGGCCTGCGTGAGAGGACGGCAGCTAGGTCTAGGGTGACGAGGGAGAAGTAGGACTTGTTGATGCTTTGATTTTCATGGAGGAGGTGGTGGTGGATAGATCTCGGGTGTGGGGCAAGGCCAGGTGGGCAGCGGCAGGGCTGTTCACAGACGTGGTGGGTGAGGGGCCAGAAGAGGGTCTGTGGGTGCCGAGCTTGCTGGCCGAGTGGTCATTGACATAGGGTGGGTAGTTGGCACTATGGGCTACAAGGAGATGAGCTGGAAAAGGCTGGACAGAGGACCGGGCAAAGAGCCAATGGGAAGACCTGGTGGGGGAGCAAGAAAAGCAGCCAGGGGAGCCCTGGGGAAATTGTCTCCAGGAGACGGAAGCTGCTCAGGGGTCACGTTTGTCCGACGTCGGGCCTGGTGGGGAGAGGTGGCCATCCTCTGGGCTCACTGATGTTTATGACCCCCTCAGCAGGGAAGACAGGGAGTCAGAGTGGCTCCTCCACATCTAAACCCCAGATCTGCCCCCCTTACTCAACCTAGCAGCTATCTTGGGGTGCATTTTAGGAATCCACATGGATTGTTCACTTCTGGAGCTTTTGTAAACGGCACTGCAACAGTTTTAATAAAACTGAAATTGCAGAGCAGACTGGGCCCTCATTCTTAGGCAATCTTAGGTGACCTCCGCCCACATCTGTTGTTTCCATATTTACTCCACTCGCCTGGGTCAGGCGTTTCTGCTGTCTGGATGCCTCTCAGTGTTCTCCTTAGGAGACCCAGTCCTGGACATCAGGACACGGTGGGGCTAGGACTTATTTTAGAAGATCAGAAATCCAAATATAGAAAGCGAGATGGTAGACTTTCCCCTTGCAGCACTGGAAGCAAAGTTTCAAGAGTCCTGAAGATAGTGACATGTCATTAAAAGAGTTGCGGCATTTTCGGTTGTCTCATTCTCCCTATTCTGCCAAATTCTGTGGCTTGGTGGTAGCTAGAAGCAGTTTGAGAACAGCACTGCTAAGGGGAAATGGTTTCTTTGTAACTGGTCCAGACATAGATACCAGGATGGCAGGAATCAAAGAGGGGCCATGGCAAAGGCTGACCCTGCAGTGCCGACCCCCGGAGTACCACTTAGCTCCCACCAGCTCTCAAGCGCTGGCCCCAGTTTATCCTAAGTGCCTTTATTAGGCGCCACCAGGTCTGGTTCATAAATAGCCTCAGGGAGGAGTTTCCGTGTAGGTGAATGCAGCTGCAGCTGGGAGCGCACCCACGGTCCAGGTAAAGGTCTGTCTGTCCAGCATGTATGTCCTTAGTGAGTTATAAGACAGGGGCACGTGGAATGAGATGAGGTGAACCCTCTATGTAAGCATGCCACATGCCAGGCGGCAGCACACCCACACACCCATAAAAGGAAAGCCTGCCTGTGATGCCACATCTGAGTTGTCAGGAAACCACGCCAGGTTCAGGAGAGAGAAATTCCCCCAAGCTCCGAAAAGAAGGGGAGCATGGCCACTGTCCCCCTGGTGCCGCCAGAGCTGAGGGTGACCGGTGCTCTGGGGTATGGACACCGTTAGTTTTTTCTTTGAAAACTGAAGCAATAAGATCTCAAACTCTGAAGTGTAAGTCCTATTAAGGTACACCAGAAAAAGCTCCTTCTCTGGAAGCCCCAGCCTGGCCCTGCTGCTGGGGTGGGTCTGTGGCCTGGTGGGCCTAATCCAGGATGGGCCACGTCTAAAATAAAAGGTCCTGTGGGTTCCCTCCAGTTTATTTCAAATCCGCTGATGCTGTGGTGTCCATGGCAATAGCTCTTCCAGGACCTGGCAGGCCATGTCTGTGTGGTCCCAGGCAGTCCCACATCGGTTCCCAAAGTCAGGCATACCTGAGCCCTGGGGGCCCCAGCAGCATGTGAGGGGTAGGTCTAAGTCACTCACACAGGCAGAGAAGCTGGGCAGCGGGCAAGGAAGTCTGGGAGCTCATTGGGTCAGGAGGGGATTCTAGAATAAAGGAAGGATTTGGCAAGAGGGCCCAGGTATCTTAGATGGGCTCCCGAAAAGCCCCCCGAGACAAGGATTTGGGTGCATGCAGCTTGCATGGGAAGTGATGCCAGAGAGCACTAGAATTGCCGGAAGTGGAGTGGGACGTGGGCATGCAGGGAGGCTGGCCAAGGCACAATTCATCATCAGCAGTTCCCAGCTGGGCGATGGGCCCCAGTCCTGCCGGTGACCGGGGAAGGTAGAATAGGACCTCTTCTGAGTTACTGGTGGTCCAGCCTCCCTGTCTGTCTGTCAAGGCTGAGACTGCTTCTGGGCACTGACCCCCAGCCTGCGAAGCCTGTGGCCTGCAGGAGTGTGCTGCCTGCTGGCCAGAGGATGCCGCCAGGGCTTGCCCAGGGATGAGAGCTGAGACACAGAGCGGGGGAACCAGGAATGCCTGAACCTTTCTGATTCGTCATCTACATTCCCACATGGCTCCTGAAGGAGGAACAAATGAGACTCAATACCAGTTTATCCCTGGCTGCTAAGAGCCAGGGCTTTTCTGGAAGGAGCTGTGATGAGCTCAGCATAAGGCCCCTCCTTTGTTGGAAACCCTGTTCCTAGCCTATCTCTCTGCAGCTCCAGGAACCCAGCCCTTGCCACACTGATTGCTGCATGCCCAGAGCTGGGGGTGCGGCCTGCAGAAGAGGCTCTTGCCTGCAGCTGCTCAGCAGAAGGGTAGCAGCTTCCTCCTTTGGCTGCTGAAGGCCTGTGGGCATGGGGGAGCCTTCCCTGCTAGAGACGAGCAAGTGGGCAGCAGCAGGTGTGAGCTAGGCCGAGGCTCCTCTTCCATTCAACCAGAAGAGAAGCAGGCAGCAGGGGCCTCCACTGGCCATCTGTTTCCTCCTGTCCAGGACATGCTAATGGGCACTGTTTGCCCAGAATCCATGCGTCCCTCCCACGGAGCTCATCACCGAGAAGGGCTGGTGGGATGGCCAGGAGGTGCGCTATTCCACATCAG
Source organism: Aotus nancymaae (assembly GCF_030222135.1). Classification (NCBI taxonomy): domain Eukaryota; kingdom Metazoa; phylum Chordata; class Mammalia; order Primates; family Aotidae; genus Aotus; species Aotus nancymaae. The sequence goes on along the minus strand of NW_026988412.1, from coordinate 1,541,587 downwards.
GCACCCTGGGCAGGGAAGCTGTGTTCCTGCAGGGAAGCACCCCCAGTGGGTACAACAGTGACCCTCAGAGGAGCCTGGGGCCCAGGAGGACCACTGCAGGCCAAACTGTCAAGAAGTGTTCTAGATCTCCTCAGGTTCCTAATGTGGTCTTAAAAGCATAAACCAGCAAAAAAAAAAAAAAAAGAAAAAGTGGGAAGGTCAAGAGATTAACACAAAAATGTTAACCATGGGGTAAGTGGAAAATTAAAATTAAGGAGGATAATTTTTTTTTTTTGAGACAGAATCTCACTCTGTAGCCCAGGCTGGTGTGCTGTGGCACAATCTCTGCTCACTGCAACCTCTGCCTCCCAGCTTCAAGCGATTCTCCTGCCTCAGCCTCCCAAGTAGCTGAGATTACAGGCATGTACTACCAAACCTGGCTAATTTTTGTATTTTTAGTACAGATGGAGTTTCACCATTTTGGCTAGGCGGGTCTCAAACTCCCGACCTCAAGTGATCTGCCTGCCTCAGCCTCCCAAAGTGCTGGGATTACAGACATGAGCCACCATGCCCTGCCCAGGAGGATAATATTTAAATGTCAGATAATTTCAAAGCCTCAATGAAGAAAAAGATAGGTGAAATAAGAGATTTTAACATAAATGTTTAAATGAACAAACCAAAAAAAACCCTAGAACCGACAAAATTAAGAGAAAAGCCTAGAAGTTGAAGATCAAATTTTAAAGTAAAAATAAAAACCAAATGAGCAGGCAAAAGTTAAAACAAGGCTAGGAGCTGGAAAAGCAATAAATACAGTTCTTCAAACTGATAAAAGCCATGAGCGTGTGCTAGCTCCCATTCCACTCCCCTGCAGGTGCAGGCTGGAGTCACATGAGAACTAAAGAAAAGGAGAATAAACAGAGGTGGAAGCAGGAGGCTGAAGATGAAATTGAGGGTGTTACTAACAGGTCAACAAGAAATAGAAACCCAATTGCCCAGGTGCCTGGTCCCACAACCCAACACATTCATGATGATTTTAAAAAGTTCCATGGAGTCAAGAGACCGTCAAAAATGTGAAGAATCCCACGGGCCTTAGGCATAAACCTTTCTGGAATGAGCATTGGTTTGCTGTTTGTTTACAACTCACATCTTACTGTGACTTTACAACCTGACGGGCTATGGGCATGTTTTATGTAGCCCCTTGAGGGATTTAGTGTACACAAGTGTGTGTGTGTGTGTGTGTGTGTTTGTTTCAATTATTTGTTATTATAAAATAATTCTGGAGATCCAGTTTCTCTGAACTGTTTTTCTTTTCTCTGTCTACTGGCTTACATTTTATTTCTATCATTAGATGTTACTGTTAAATTTTTAATATGCATTTCTTAATGTGCAAATTCTAGAGTTAACACTGTCCATCCTTCTTCCTAACAATACAAGGAGATTAGAATCCCCTTGTTTTCTGATGTTGCTGTTCCATATTTCAGTTCTTTCTAACTTTTGTTCCAGCAGAATTAACCATCATGAATGTTGTTAGTTTTAATGTTGTTTTTAATAGTCAGTGCTCATTAAATATCACTCGTGGTCTTCACTCACTTTTCACCTCATTTTTTCTTTTTCTGATCACTTTTCTTTTTTCTGGAGAATATGCTTTAGTAGCCTTAATGAAGGGCTATTAGTGGTTCATTCAGTCTTTGTACAAAGGCCTTATGTTCTCATTTGTGAATGATAGTTTAAATAGGTATAGAATTCTAGGATACAGAATTTGTCTCTCACGAATGCTGAAATTACTTTTGATTTCCTTATGGTTTCTAATATAGTTTGGATGTGTGTCCCCCGTCCAAATCTCATGTTGGAGTGTAATCCCCAGTGTTGGACGTAGGGCCTTGTGGGAGGTGATTGGATCATGGGGGTGGTTTCTTCATGAATGGTTTAGCACCGGCCCCTTGGTTCTGCCCTCACCATTGTGAGTGAGTTTTCATGAAATCTGGTGTTAAAAAGGTGTATGCCACCTCCCCACTCACTCTTGTTCCTGCTTTGGCCAGGTGACCTGCCTGCTCCTCTTTTCCTTCCACCATGATTGGAAGCTTCCTGAGGCCTCGCCAGAAGCTGAGCAGATGCCAGCACCATGCTTCCTGTACAGGCTGCAAAACCATGAGCCAAATATACCACTCTTCTTTATAAATTACCTAGTCTCAGGTATTTCTTTATAGCGATGCTAGAACAGCCTAATAAACTTTCTGTTGCTGTTGTTGAGAAACCTACTCTGGGTTTGCTTTTTTTCCTGTAGGAATTTGAAATTGTTTTCTCTGGGCTGGGTGCAGTGGCTCATGACTATAATCCCAGCACTTTGGGAGGCAAGGCAGGCGGATCACCAGAGGTCAGGAGTTTGAGACCAGCCTGGCCAACACAGTGAAACTCCATCTCTATTATTAAAAAAAAAAAATACAAAAATTAGTTGGGCATGGTGGCGGGCACCTGTAATCCCAGCTACTTGGGAGGCAGAGGCAGGAGAATTGCTTGAACCGAGGAGGCAGAGGCTGTAGTGAGCCGAGATCACGCCATTATACTCTAGTCTGGGAGACAGGAGCGAAACTCAATCTCAAAAAAAAGAAATAATCTTTTGTTCTGGTTGAGATCATATTTTTGTCTTTAGTATTGTATAGGTACTATATTTAGTGTGGGATAGCTTTAATTTACCATGTATTATGTATGTCTGAATCTGCAGATTCACATGTTTTATTAGTTCTGAGACATTCTCAAATATCTTCAGATATTGCCTCTTCCCCATTCTCAATGTTCTCTCAGTCTGGAATCCCCAGTCTATTCATCTGGATTTTTTATTAGTAGATTGGGAGACATTCTCATTTTTATCTTCCTACCTTTTAATATGGCTTTCGTAGTTTCCATGTTATGCTGAATTCTAGGAAGTATCATCAGTTCCATATTCCAGCTCAGGTCCCTCATCAGATATTTCAAGTTTGCTTATTAACTCATCCATCATGTCTTAAATTCAGTATTGACTTTTGTTTCAGGAAATTCCAGTTTGTCTTGTCTCTTTTGATAATTTTTTTTCCCCATGTGGATTTGGTTCCTCTTTGTGTGCTAGAATATCTTAAAAGAGACTCATTTTATCACTTGAAATTCTTGGAAGGCTGCTGTCTCTGCTGACTGAGGCTCAGGGCAGACTGTGTCTTGGTACATTTTAAAATTTTGAATTTTGACCTTTCTCTGTGGCTCTTTAATTGAAAACTGTCGTTACGCATTTCCTGAAGTGAGGATGCGGTGCCGGCACCCCTCGGAATCAGTGACATGTCACCACTTTTTACGTTAGTTCCTCAGTGTAGGGGTTTCCTGAAGTGAGGATGCGGTGCCGGTACCCCTCGGAATCAGTGACATGTCACCACTTTTTACGTTAGTTCCTCAGTGTAGGGGTTTCCTGAAGTGAGGATGCGGTGCCGGCACCCCTCGGAATCAGTGACATGTCACCACTTTTTACGTTAGTTCCTCAGTGTAGGGGTTTCCTGAAGTGAGGATGCGGTGCCGGCACCCCTCGGAATCAGTGACATGTCACCACTTTTTACGTTAGTTCCTCAGTGTAGGGATTTCCTGAAGTGAGGATGCGGTGCCGGCACCCCTCGGAATCAGTGACATGTCACCACTTTTTACGTTAGTTCCTCAGTGTAGGGATTTCCTGAAGTGAGGATGCGGTGCCGGCACCCCTCGGAATCAGTGACATGTCACCACTTTTTACGTTAGTTCCTCAGTGTAGGGGTTTCCTGAAGTGAGGATGCGGTGCCGGCACCCCTCGGAATCAGTGACATGTCACCACGTTTTACGTTAGTTCCTCAGTGTAGGGATTTCCTGAAGTGAGGATGCGGTGCCGGCACCCCTCGGAATCAGTGACATGTCACCACTTTTTACGTTAGTTCCTCAGTGTAGGGATTTCCTGAAGTGAGGATGCGGTGCCGGCACCCCTCGGAATCAGTGACATGTCACCACTTTTTACGTTAGTTCCTCAGTGTAGGGATTTCCTGAAGTGAGGATGCGGTGCCGGCACCCCTCGGAATCAGTGACATGTCACCACTTTTTACGTTAGTTCCTCAGTGTAGGGGTTTCCTGAAGTGAGGATGCGGTGCCGGCACCCCTCGGAATCAGTGACATGTCACCACGTTTTACGTTAGTTCCTCAGTGTAGGGATTTCCTGAAGTGAGGATGCGGTGCCGGCACCCCTCGGAATCAGTGACATGTCACCACTTTTTACGTTAGTTCCTCAGTGTAGGGATTTCCTGAAGTGAGGATGCGGTGCCGGCACCCCTCGGAATCAGTGACATGTCACCACTTTTTACGTTAGTTCCTCAGTGTAGGGGTTTCCTGAAGTGAGGATGCGGTGCCGGCACCCCTCGGAATCAGTGACATGTCACCACTTTTACGTTAGTTCCTCAGTGTAGGGGTTTCCTGAAGTGAGGATGCGGTGCCGGCACCCCTCGGAATCAGTGACATGTCACCACTTTTTACGTTAGTTCCTCAGTGTAGGGGTTTCCTGAAGTGAGGATGCGGTGCCGGCACCCCTCGGAATCAGTGACATGTCACCACTTTTTACGTTAGTTCCTCAGTGTAGGGGTTTCCTGAAGTGAGGATGCGGTGCCGGCACCCCTCGGAATCAGTGACATGTCACCACGTTTTACGTTAGTTCCTCAGTGTAGGGATTTCCTGAAGTGAGGATGCGGTGCCGGCACCCCTCGGAATCAGTGACATGTCACCACTTTTTACGTTAGTTCCTCAGTGTAGGGGTTTCCTGAAGTGAGGATGCGGTGCCGGCACCCCTCGGAATCAGTGACATGTCACCACTTTTACGTTAGTTCCTCAGTGTAGGGGTTTCCTGAAGTGAGGATGCGGTGCCGGCACCCCTCGGAATCAGTGACATGTCACCACTTTTTACGTTAGTTCCTCAGTGTAGGGGTTTCCTGAAGTGAGGATGCGGTGCCGGCACCCCTCGGAATCAGTGACATGTCACCACTTTTTACGTTAGTTCCTCAGTGTAGGGGTTTCCTGAAGTGAGGATGCGGTGCCGGCACCCCTCGGAATCAGTGACATGTCACCACTTTTTACGTTAGTTCCTCAGTGTAGGGGTTTCCTGAAGTGAGGATGCGGTGCCGGCACCCCTCGGAATCAGTGACATGTCACCACTTTTACGTTAGTTCCTCAGTGTAGGGATTTCCTGAAGTGAGGATGCGGTGCCGGCACCCCTCGGAATCAGTGACATGTCACCACTTTTTACGTTAGTTCCTCAGTGTAGGGGTTTCCTGAAGTGAGGATGCGGTGCCGGCACCCCTCGGAATCAGTGACATGTCACCACTTTTACGTTAGTTCCTCAGTGTAGGGGTTTCCTGAAGTGAGGATGCGGTGCCGGCACCCCTCGGAATCAGTGACATGTCACCACTTTTTACGTTAGTTCCTCAGTGTAGGGGTTTCCTGAAGTGAGGATGCGGTGCCGGCACCCCTCGGAATCAGTGACATGTCACCACTTTTACGTTAGTTCCTCAGTGTAGGGATTTCCTGAAGTGAGGATGCGGTGCCGGCACCCCTCGGAATCAGTGACATGTCACCACTTTTTACGTTAGTTCCTCAGTGTAGGGGTTTCCTGAAGTGAGGATGCGGTGCCGGCACCCCTCGGAATCAGTGACATGTCACCACTTTTACGTTAGTTCCTCAGTGTAGGGATTTCCTGAAGTGAGGATGCGGTGCCGGCACCCCTCGGAATCAGTGACATGTCACCACTTTTTACGTTAGTTCCTCAGTGTAGGGGTTTCCTGAAGTGAGGATGCGGTGCCGGCACCCCTCGGAATCAGTGACATGTCACCACTTTTACGTTAGTTCCTCAGTGTAGGGGTTTCCTGAAGTGAGGATGCGGTGCCGGCACCCCTCGGAATCAGTGACATGTCACCACTTTTTACGTTAGTTCCTCAGTGTAGGGGTTTCCTGAAGTGAGGATGCGGTGCCGGCACCCCTCGGAATCAGTGACATGTCACCACTTTTACGTTAGTTCCTCAGTGTAGGGGTTTCCTGAAGTGAGGATGCGGTGCCGGCACCCCTCGGAATCAGTGACATGTCACCACGTTTTACGTTAGTTCCTCAGTGTAGGGATTTCCTGAAGTGAGGATGCGGTGCCGGCACCCCTCGGAATCAGTGACATGTCACCACTTTTTACGTTAGTTCCTCAGTGTAGGGGTTTCCTGAAGTGAGGATGCGGTGCCGGCACCCCTCGGAATCAGTGACATGTCACCACTTTTTACGTTAGTTCCTCAGTGTAGGAGTTTCCTGAAGTGAGGATGCGGTGCCGGCACCCCTCGGAATCAGTGACATGTCACCACTTTTTACGTTAGTTCCTCAGTGTAGGGGTTTCCTGAAGTGAGGATGCGGTGCCGGCACCCCTCGGAATCAGTGACATGTCACCACTTTTACGTTAGTTCCTCAGTGTAGGGGTTTCCTGAAGTGAGGATGCGGTGCCGGCACCCCTCGGAATCAGTGACATGTCACCACTTTTTACGTTAGTTCCTCAGTGTAGGGGTTTCCTGAAGTGAGGATGCGGTGCCGGCACCCCTCGGAATCAGTGACATGTCACCACTTTTATGTTAGTTCCTCAGTGTAGGGGTTTCCTGAAGTGAGGATGCGGTGCCGGCACCCCTCGGAATCAGTGACATGTCACCACTTTTTACGTTAGTTCCTCAGTGTAGGGGTTTCCTGAAGTGAGGATGCGGTGCCGGCACCCCTCGGAATCAGTGACATGTCACCACTTTTACGTTAGTTCCTCAGTGTAGGGGTTTCCTGAAGTGAGGATGCGGTGCCGGCACCCCTCGGAATCAGTGACATGTCACCACGTTTTACGTTAGTTCCTCAGTGTAGGGATTTCCTGAAGTGAGGATGCGGTGCCGGCACCCCTCGGAATCAGTGACATGTCACCACTTTTTACGTTAGTTCCTCAGTGTAGGGGTTTCCTGAAGTGAGGATGCGGTGCCGGCACCCCTCGGAATCAGTGACATGTCACCACTTTTTACGTTAGTTCCTCAGTGTAGGGGTTTCCTGAAGTGAGGATGCGGTGCCGGCACCCCTCGGAATCAGTGACATGTCACCACTTTTTACGTTAGTTCCTCAGTGTAGGGGTTTCCTGAAGTGAGGATGCGGTGCCGGCACCCCTCGGAATCAGTGACATGTCACCACTTTTACGTTAGTTCCTCAGTGTAGGGGTTTCCTGAAGTGAGGATGCGGTGCCGGCACCCCTCGGAATCAGTGACATGTCACCACTTTTTACGTTAGTTCCTCAGTGTAGGGGTTTCCTGAAGTGAGGATGCGGTGCCGGCACCCCTCGGAATCAGTGACATGTCACCACTTTTACGTTAGTTCCTCAGTGTAGGGGTTTCCTGAAGTGAGGATGCGGTGCCGGCACCCCTCGGAATCAGTGACATGTCACCACTTTTTACGTTAGTTCCTCAGTGTAGGGATTTCCTGAAGTGAGGATGCGGTGCCGGCACCCCTCGGAATCAGTGACATGTCACCACTTTTACGTTAGTTCCTCAGTGTAGGGGTTTCCTGAAGTGAGGATGCGGTGCCGGCACCCCTCGGAATCAGTGACATGTCACCACTTTTTACGTTAGTTCCTCAGTGTAGGGGTTTCCTGAAGTGAGGATGCGGTGCCGGCACCCCTCGGAATCAGTGACATGTCACCACTTTTTACGTTAGTTCCTCAGTGTAGGGGTTTCCTGAAGTGAGGATGCGGTGCCGGCACCCTTCGGAATCAGTGACATGTCACCACGTTTTACGTTAGTTCCTCAGTGTAGGGGTTTCCTGAAGTGAGGATGCGGTGCCGGCACCCCTCGGAATCAGTGACATGTCACCACTTTTTACGTTAGTTCCTCAGTGTAGGGGTTTCCTGAAGTGAGGATGCGGTGCCGGCACCCCTCGGAATCAGTGACATGTCACCACTTTTACGTTAGTTCCTCAGTGTAGGGGTTTCCTGAAGTGAGGATGCGGTGCTGGCACCCCTCGGAATCAGTGACATGTCACCACTTTTTACGTTAGTTCCTCAGTGTAGGGGTTTCCTGAAGTGAGGATGCGGTGCCGGCACCCCTCGGAATCAGTGACATGTCACCACTTTTACGTTAGTTCCTCAGTGTAGGGGTTTCCTGAAGTGAGGATGCGGTGCCGGCACCCCTCGGAATCAGTGACATGTCACCACTTTTTACGTTAGTTCCTCAGTGTAGGGATTTCCTGAAGTGAGGATGCGGTGCCGGCACCCCTCGGAATCAGTGACATGTCACCACTTTTACGTTAGTTCCTCAGTGTAGGGGTTTCCTGAAGTGAGGATGCGGTGCCGGCACCCCTCGGAATCAGTGACATGTCACCACTTTTTACGTTAGTTCCTCAGTGTAGGGGTTTCCTGAAGTGAGGATGCGGTGCCGGCACCCCTCGGAATCAGTGACATGTCACCACTTTTTACGTTAGTTCCTCAGTGTAGGGGTTTCCTGAAGTGAGGATGCGGTGCCGGCACCCCTCGGAATCAGTGACATGTCACCACTTTTTACGTTAGTTCCTCAGTGTAGGGATTTCCTGAAGTGAGGATGCGGTGCCGGCACCCCTCGGAATCAGTGACATGTCACCACTTTTACGTTAGTTCCTCAGTGTAGGGATTTCCTGAAGTGAGGATGCGGTGCCGGCACCCCTCGGAATCAGTGACATGTCACCACTTTTTACGTTAGTTCCTCAGTGTAGGGGTTTCCTGAAGTGAGGATGCGGTGCCGGCACCCCTCGGAATCAGTGACATGTCACCACTTTTTACGTTAGTTCCTCAGTGTAGGGATTTCCTGAAGTGAGGATGCGGTGCCGGCACCCCTCGGAATCAGTGACATGTCACCACTTTTACGTTAGTTCCTCAGTGTAGGGATTTCCTGAAGTGAGGATGCGGTGCCGGCACCCCTCGGAATCAGTGACATGTCACCACTTTTTACGTTAGTTCCTCAGTGTAGGGGTTTCCTGAAGTGAGGATGCGGTGCCGGCACCCCTCGGAATCAGTGACATGTCACCACTTTTACGTTAGTTCCTCAGTGTAGGGATTTCCTGAAGTGAGGATGCGGTGCCGGCACCCCTCAGAATCAGTGACATGTCACCACTTTTTACGTTAGTTCCTCAGTGTAGGGATTTCCTAGCTGCACAGATACTAAAACCCCAAACCCTGAATCCACGTGGTGCTGTGTTTTCAGCACAGAACTTCGCCAGCATCAAGCCAACGGGTCCACCCCATGTTTTCCCTCACTGAACTGATGGGCAGAGTGATTCTGGATTCAGAGTTTTCACTGGATACATTGTTCTCTGAACTTCCCATCTTTGTATGGTGGTCCGTTTTCCATTCCCTCCTCGAGGAGACCCAGGCCTTGTCTCCTCTGCCCTGGGCACTGAACACATACCCTGTTGCCAGGATGGGCCTGTCTCCCCAAGATGTGGCAGTGTCAACTTGGGCTTAAAGCTTCATATATAAATTTCCTCCTTAATTCCAGCCGCTGAAGATTTCTCTTGCTTTCTTATGACCTCAGTTGTGCCTTTAAAAAGAAATTGGTATGTTATGCAGAGTACTGACCTGCTGTGTTGCAGGAAGTGTTTGGAGTGAGTCTGGCACCATGCTCGTAACCAGTTTCTGCTGAGAAATTTGAAGATCTGGCAGCACGACATCTGTCTTTCAGCAGGACTGAAATTGGCTAGAAACTTGAGTGGTGGGTGGGGGAGGGGGAATGCACTCTCTGTTCAGTCTCTAATTTATCACCTGTAACATTAGTTTGACTCCTGTGTAGGCATTTATGATTCAGCATAATATATTCCACCTTTTACCCTTGTCCACGAAATGCATCCATGACAGCAGCCAGTTCACATACCTTTCTGTACCACATACCTTTACTATTGATATAGAACAACAGTAGCCATGGGGCTCCATGGACCTTTAGAAAATCTATATTATTTTTTAAGACAGTGAGGCTCACTTCCATTGAAGCCCACTAGCCAAAGACCAATAGAAGCACACTTATATTGTCAAATGAAATGGGTTGAATTTAGCTGCTGCAGCAAGAAAAGGGACTACATGGCATCTTGGGAGCATCTTCAGTAGGAAGAGAAGGTTCTTCAAGGATGGAGGCCTGTGCTAAGTGGTATTCTCAGGAGCAAGCAGGGGAGGGACTGGCTCTGGATTGGTACTAGGGAGCAGCATTGACACCTAGCAATGGGGCATCTCCACAGTCTCTCTACAGGCAGTGGAGGAGCCCTCAGGGCTGGGCCTGCCACTGTGAGAAAGGGCATGGCTCAGAAGCAGGGATCGAGGGCAGCTTTGCAGCTGCAGGAGGGGTCTGCTGCAAAAACACAGGTTGTAGGCCTTGTCCTCATCCTGTTGACAACATTGTGTCACCAGCAGGGCTAAATTGCACTTTCTGTCTGGGGGTTCAGCTAACCTTTCAGAAACGTATTTTTTGTACAAGAGAAATTCCTTGTTTCAAAACAAAGCTCACTTCTTGTGACGCTCTGGGCAGAAGGCACTGGGAACAGCTGCCTAGGTGGCCCTGCCCATGTCCCAGCCTCCGGCTTTCTGCTGGTTCTGATTCACAAAGGCTCTAAGGCCGACACAGCAGACTCTTCTTCCTGTTCACCACTTGAGTACACCTCCCAGCTCCGTGTTTTCACTTGTGAAAGCATGGTCTTCAGAACATAAAGGAATTCACCAGGAGAAACCAGTTTCTGTCTGTTGGCATCCTGGGGACATCAACAAAGTCCATCACCACCTGTCCTCTGGCAACCACAGACACGCCCCAAGGAAGCAGGCTCTCCCAGCAGGGTCCCTGCAGTGAAAACACTCTTCCAGTTTGTGTTTCTTGACCTTGCTGGGTCTGCACAGCCTATTACTAGCTGGCAGAGAATAACTCAAGAGCAAATGGCCCCAGGAATAAACTTGAGATATTAGCATGGGAATGCTGGATTGAAATGTGACTCATTTTCTCATCAGTCAGCACGCTGATGAACTAATTTCAGCTACTGATATTTTTTATGTTTCCCAGACCAAGCTGTTGCTCTGTTTCCCATACACAGGTCCAGGAGGCGGTGTGCGAGTTTATGATGTTAATTAATTAGAAGATGGACCATGATACTGCCCATGAGACTGTGCAGTCATTTCTGAGCCTTTGTAATAAAGAAACTGTGTTCCCATATTGAAGAAGCAAAAATGTGAGAAGCAGTCACTTTTTGTTTTTATGATTTGGTTTATTTCAGCAAATTTGAGGTGTAGTAAAAACCAAGGCACAGGAAAAAGCAAGCTACTCCACCATTTTGTTTCTGTGGGTTCTCAAGATCTCGTGTTGCACCCTAAGGATTTTTACATGGATCATTTATGATGCGAATGATGGGCCGGCCCTGTTGCCACTTCTGGGTTCATTTCTGTGAACTTGGGAAGGTCAGAAGCATAGTATTCTTCAAGTTGCTTCTTTAACCCTCTTTTAAGAAATGGATCCTGGCAGCAGCCAATCCACATCCCAGTTCTGTATCATGTGCCTTTACTATCCATATGGAGAATGGCAGCCGTGCAGCGCCTTTGATATTTTTGGTACATTTGTATTACTCATGCAACTCTGGGTCTACTGAAAACACTCAGTCCACAGCGTGTCTCTTTTTCTTTTTCCCTCCTTCTCCTTCTACCCCTCTCTCTCTCCCTTAGACAGACAGACACACACACCCCGCCACCACCATCACAAAAAGCACAGAATGTCATCACTGCAGGTTAAACTCAAGTAACTAACCCATGCTAAGGAATTTTCTGAGTAGTGTTGCAGACTGTGGTTCTCCCTCTTTTAGTTTATCTTCTATTTAATATTGCATTTCTCTAATTCTAAGATGAACATTCCTTTCTTTTCACATGTTACTATTTTGAAATTCTGAAACACTGATGCATCTCACCATCAGGGGCTTCTGACCCTTAATGGAGGCCGACGAGGCTTTTCCCTGAGCATGCTTTTATGTATATGAGTAAACCTAAATGAATACTGACTGATTTAAAAAAAAAAAACACTAACAAAATATTGTAGTGCTTATACATGTTTAATATATAATTTTATGTTTTTATATCTTACATAATAGTATATGTATATTATATATAATTTAAAATAAAGCCAGCAATAGTACTATAGTAAGTACTGCATTGGCAGATTGTAATCAGAATTAACTTGTTTAAGGTTCTTATATTTTCCAGAAAGTGAAGAACTAACTTACATCAAATTCCAGTAAGTTCAGGCTGGGCACGGTGGCTCACACTTTTAATCCCAACACTTTGGGAGGTTGAGGCAGGCAGATGGCCTGACCTCAAGAGTTTGGGTCAGTCTGGCCAACATGGTAAAATCCCATTCTCTACTAAGAATACAAAAATTAGCCTGTAATCCCAGCTGCTCAGGAGGCTGAGGCAGGAGAATCACTTGAACCAGGCAGACAGAGGTTGCAGGGAGCCGAGATCATGCCATTGCACTCCAGCCTGGGTGACGAGAGAAACTCTGTCTCAAAAAAAAAAAAAAAAATCCCAGTAAGTTTAAACCTACTATATGGCTTGTACACCAACATCATTACTTCTTGTTTTTTTGAGAAAAGTGCTGTTTTATTGTAATAAATACATATAACATAAAATACATCATTTTATTCCTTTTTAAATGTACAATTCAGTGGCATTAAATGCATGCACGTTTCTGTGCGCCATCATCACCGCCCATCTGCAGAACTTACCATCATCCTAAACCGAGACCTTGTCCCCATTAAGTAGTAACTGTCCATTCCCTCCCTCCTGCAGCCCCCGCAGCTGTGTTCTTTGTGAATGTGACTACTCTAGGTACCTTGTTTAAGTGGAATCATACAGTATGTGACCTTTTGTGACTGGCTTATTTCACTTACCATATTGTCTTCAAGGTTCATCCACGCTGTAGCACTGATGAAAATTTCCTTCATTTTGAAGGCTGATAATCCAGCGTAGCATACGCCACAGGTCGTGTATTCATTCATCTGTCAATAAGTGTTTTCATTGTTTTCACCCTCTGACTACTTCTGCATCATGATGCGATACACTTCGGTGTCCCCAGATCTGTGCTGGAGTCACTGCTTTCAATTATTTTTTTAAGAGACAGGGCCTTACTCTGTTGCCGAGGCAACAGTGATACAGTCAGAGTACAGTGATACAGTCAGACCTACTTTCCATTCTGGAGAGTGTACACTCAGCAGTGGAAACTCAGTGTGGACTCTTTAAGGAGCCACCATCTCGTCTTCCACAGTGGCCGTTCCATTTGACATTTCCACTGGCAATGCACAGGGCTCCAGTTTCTCCACAGTGACAGGAATTTTAAAGGCTATTTTCAAATGGTAATTCTGGCTAGGATAATAAAGCCATATTTAAAAATTAAGTAGCACTCCAAAATAGTAATGAAAGTTACAAACCTTTTCCCGTGGCCCCTAACAGACCACTTCGTATGCCCAGACACTCCCCAGAGACAGCTCCTGCCCACCTTCCTCTTTTGACTGTTATGGCCGTACTCTGAAGGCTGTGTTCATCCTGTTCTATCTTTTTTCTTTTTAGAGATAGGGTCTTGCTCTGTTGTCCAGGCTAGAGTGCAGTGGCATGATCATAGCTCACTTTAGCCTCAAACCCCTGGGCTCAAGTGATCTTCCCACATCAGCTTCAGCTTCCTGCCTCAGCCTCCCACCTGTAGCTAGGACTATAGGTGCATATGCCTGGCCAGTTTTAAAATTTCTTAGTAGAGATGGGGTCTTGTTATGTTGCTCAGGCTGGTCTCCAACTCCTAGCCTCAAATGATCCTCCCACTTCTGCCATAAAGGTGCTGGGATTATAGGCATGAGTCCATGTACCTGGACCTGCCAGTTATTTCTTGATCTGTTAGCTTTAAATTCTATCAATGGGCTCCCTGCTTGGAAAGGGTGGAAATTTACCCACTTGAGGTTAGAATTTAGTTCACTTGCACTACTGCCCATCTCCTCGCCTTTTCTCCCAACTTAGGGCTATATCAATTTGAGTCCTTCCCTTGGTTACTGTTGTATCCATCTCCTCACTCTGGGGATGAGGCTGCTGTGGTTGGCATGCTTACCCACACTGCTTCTCTCTTTCCCATTGGCCTTCTCTGTTAGTCCGTTTTGTGTTGCATTAAGTGAATACCAGAGGCTGGAGGATTTGTAAAGAAAAGAGGCTTATCTGGCTCATGGTTCTGTAGGCTGTACAAGATGGTGCCAGCTTCTGCTTGGCTTCTGGGGAAGCTTCAGGAAAGTTTTAATCGTGGCAGAAGGGGAAGTGGGAGCCAACGTGTCACATGGTGACAGTGAGCAAGAGAGAGAAAGTCAGGGTTTTTTAAACAAGCAGCTCTTATGTGAACTAACAGCAAGAATTCACTCATTGCCACAAGGGTGGCACTAAGCGCTTCATGAGGAATTCACCCCCATGACCCACACACCTCCTGTTAGGCCCTGCCTTCAACACGGGTGATCACATTTCAATCGGAGATGTGGAGGGGATGCACATCCAAACTGTATCACTTCCCTATTGAGGTTGGCTGTGTCTTCACTTTTACGTGACAATGAGTGAGTGCAGCCTACTGGCACGAGTCAGACCCTAAAGCCAGGCTTCCTGGCTGTGAAATCCAGCTCTGCAGCTTATAGGTGAAAGACCTTAAACAGATCGCTTCAGTTATTGATGACTCAGTTTCCACATCTGCAAAAGGGAAGATGGTAAGTATACATATTTAATGGGGTTGTTATAAAAATTAAACAGGACACTCCTTATTAAAAGTTTAGCACGGTGCTTGGGATTTAGGAGATGCTGAACTCTTGGCCAAAATGATGATGATGACCACAACAGCAGTGATGACAACTTGGTCACGATGAGGCCCCTTTAAATTCTGGTTCTCAGTTATGTTGGGTTTCTATATAGATTCTAAATATGAAATTACTAAATATTTGGTGCCATGATTCTGTAAGCGTTATGGCTGTGAACCCGAGTTTTGCTAATAAGTTAACATCGCCTCTGTACTCTGCTCCCGAATCATAACCCCCGTGCGAGATGAAGGGAAGTGGAGCGTCCAGGTCAAATGGAGTCCGTCTTCTTAAATTCCACAGCTGTGTAAAATGACAGGAAATGTGGTTTTGTTTTATATTTGGACGCACGGAGTTCTTGTACACCTTTTCCGGCTCTATGTGTTTTTCTGGAGTTTCTAAAGGATATTCTTTTCTCATGGAGGAAAGAAACCTGCGCCTTCCTCACCACATCCGTCTTAACGTCCAGCTGTGCGTGCGCGCTGCGGTTCTTGCTCACAAAGATGGTCTTTGTGAAGCCCACGGGTGTTTATTATAAATGGGACAGATTGCTGCTGGCCAGCTGCCATGCAGAGATTGCTTTTTATTCATTTAAGCAATTCACCGCTTTCCCCTTATCCTCTATTATCCACATCCGTGGTTTTCACTGCCATTTGTTTCTGGAATAAGTCTTTAAGTTACTTATGCAGACAGGCTGCATGTGAGATAAATTTTTCTGATTCTTGGAAATATTTATTATCATCCGTGTTTGGTTTCCTTTTTTGTTTGTTTTTACTCATCCTTGAAGGAGTGCTTGGTGGAGTACCTATTTTAAAGGTTTTTCTCTCAACTTCAAAGGTGTTGGCCCGTTGCCTGTTTGTGTGTGTGGCTCTGATGAAAGGTCCTTTGCCAGCCCGTGTGCCTGTGTCCTCTTGGCCACCTCTGAGCTCCAAACACAAATTCCTGGCGGTAGCTTCTGCCCGCACTCTTCCTCTTGACTTTCCTTAGATTCCTCATTTACTGTTACATTTTAAAATTATTTATCTTCTTAAGGATGATTTTTTCCATTTTCACTTCCATTAAGATTCCTTTTGCTCTTTCACTAACATTTTGCCGGGGTCTTGGAGAGAGGGGAAGAGTGATGTGTGCACAACCCTTCGTTTCACCCAGAGGCAGGCTCCCTTGGCCCTGTCTTTACACAGCCTCACCAGAGAGTTGTCTTTTCAGGGAGAAGACTTGGCCTTGTGGGTCCTCTGTGTGGTATCTTTGCTTTCCCTTTCACTAGCTTCTGCTCTTACCTTTATTACCACCTGTCATGTATTCTTTGCCTTTATTATTATTATTTTGGTGAATTTATTAATTTAGATAAGGGCTCCTTAATTTTTAACCTTTTAAAAATAATAGATGCATTTAAGGCTAATATTTCCCTCTAACTATTGCTTCTCCTGCATCCCTAGGTTTCAGTAATGTAGTTTTTCAATAATTCTATCCTAAGTAATTTTATATTTTGTTATGATTCTTTAAGAAAGCATTTCTTTTTCTTCATTTCTAAATGAATGTGGTTTTTATTAATTGTATCAACTTTTTTTGGTTGTTGAGATGGAGTCTTGCTCTGTCACCCAGGCTGGAGAACAGTGGCACAATCTCGGCTCACTGTAACCTCAAGCAATTCTCCTGGGCTCAAGCAATTCTCCTGCCTCAGCCTCCCGAGTAGCTGGAATTGTATGTTTATGCCACCATGCCTGGCTAATTTTTATATTTTTAGTAGAGACGGGGGTTTCACCTTATTGCTCAGGCTGATCTTGAACTCCTGACCTCGTGATCCACCCACCTCCGCTTCCCAAAGTGCTGGTATTACAGGTGTGAGCCACCGCACCTGGCTAATCGTATCAGCTTTTTTTTTTTTGAGACAGAATTTTGCTCTTGTTACCCAGGCTGGAGTGCAATGGCACGATCTCGGCTCACCGCAACCTCGGCTCACCGCAACCTCGGCCTCCTGGGTTCAGGCAATTCTCCTGCCTCAGCCTCCTGAGTAGCTGGGATTACAGGCACGCACCACCATGCCCAGCTAATTTTTTGTATTTTTAGGAGAGACAGGGTTTCACCATGTTGACCAGGATGGTCTCGATCTCTTGACCTCGTGATCCACCCGCCTCAGCCTCCCAAAATGCTGGGATTACAGGCGTGAGCCACCTCACCCGGCCGGTATCAGCTTTTAAATGAATTGTGTTGTGGCTAAAGAAAGTGATCTGTAAGATACTCATTATTTGAAATTTTTTTATACGTACTTCATGGCATAATGCTTGATTTTAAAATTTTTGAAAGGAAGAAAGAGAGGGAAGAATGGAGAGAAAGCAAGAGAGACAGAGAACAAGAGAGAGAGAGAAAATGTATGCTTAGAAGAATTTGTATTTTCTGTTGGATGCCAAGTTTTATACATGAATTTTTTAATCAAATTTATTATTCAAATATTCTGTTTTTTTATTTTTGCCCATTTATTTCTCAGCATAATTGAGAGCATACTTTGCAGTCTCCTGTTGTGATGGTGAAGATATTACATTATCCCCATAATTCCATAAATTTTACTTTATATAATGTGTCATAAATTGATTATGTACATAGAAGTTGAAAATTGCTGTATATGGTTAATTGGACCTCTCTCTGTGTAAGTATGTTACTATATAATAGGACTTTCTACTCCTTAATGTCTACTTTGTTCTGTATTTGTTATACTGTGCCAGATTTTTTTTTTTTTTTTGAGACAGAGTTTCGCTCTTGTTACCCAGGCTGGAGTGCAATGGCGCAACCTCGGCTCACCGCAACCTCCGCCTCCTGGCTTCAAGCAATTCTCCTGCCTCAGCCTCTGAGTAGCTGGGACTACAGGCGCGCGCCACCATGCCCAGCTAATTTTTGTATTTTTAGTAGAGACGGGGTTTCACCATATTGATCAGGATGGTCTCGATCTCTTGACCTCGTGATCCACCCGCCTCAGCCTCCCAAAGTGCTGGGATTACAGGCGTGAGCCACCATGCCCGGCTAGTAGTTTTTTTATTTATGTGTAAATGGATTTTTCTCTTGGCTCTTGAAAGACAATTTCATTACGTCCAGTTCAAAGTTGAGAGCTCCTATCTCTCAATATATTGAAGATACTCGTCCTTGGCCCTTTAGCTGCCATTATTGCTTAATATGTGCCTTGTCATTCTAGTTTTTGTTGCTCTGGAGATTGTCCCGTATTTTCCTTTGACTGCTTTTAGGACCTTTACACTTCATCTTCAGCAGTTTCACTGTAACGTGTCAATGTGGTGTTTCCTGCTCAGTGAGTGTGTTTCTCATCAGAGCTGAACATTTCATAGGGAGCGTCCTTTCAAGGCGGCTTCTCCTCTCCCCGGCGTTCTTTCTCCATTTCTGAGACTCCCAATAGAGGAGGCGGATTCTTCTCCTTCCACCTGCCAGACTCTTTGCTACTCATTTCTGTTGCCTACCTTTTTTTTCTATTAGTGAGGCATTTGGGATATTTTGCTCAGATCTGACTTCTGGATTACATTTTTTTCTCAGCGGTGTCTATTCTGCTGTTCGATTCCAATTCTTTTGTGTGTCTTTCACTTCAGAAATATTTTTTGCTTTTTGAAATTCACGCTTTTCATTTTTTCTGTTTACTTCTGGTAGTCACTTGCTCCTTGTGTTTATTTATATAAGTGTTCCATGAACAATTTTTCTGTACTTTATTCTCACTATGAAAATATCTAAAGTCCTTGATGGTCCAGAGATTCTCTTTCTTTCTTTCTCTACAGATTCTCACTCACGGTGGCATGAAGTTTTTGTGGATGATGATCTTTGTCAGCTCATCGTTTGACTTTATTCCGTGGTTAAATTTGGGGGTCACTTTTTCTTAGAGACATTTGTTTCCATTTCTGCCTGTGGTGAGGGGTCACGACTGACTTGGCTCTGTATTGCAATCTGCGGAACAGGGGTTCTCAGATTGTGGTCCCTGGATCAACTGCCATCACCTGTGAGCTTCTTAGAAATGGAAACTTGGGTATCCCTTTACACACTGAGTAAGGAACTCTACAGCCTGGCAATCTGGGGTTTAACATGTCTTTCAGGTGATTCAAATGCATGCTTAAATCTGAGACCACGTTCATAAAGAATCTTAGCTTAGAATAAAGTTCAGGCTCAGCTTCTCTATCTTTTCTTTCTACGAGGCTATATAACTTACTATCACTGTTACTGTTGACTCCTAAATCAGTGCAACTCTGCCCCTTCAAGCAACCTTCTACGGAAGAGCGGTGATATTCAGTGATTTTCCTTCACAGTAAGTAGTGTCTCAACGTGTGTTCTAATCCTGAGTCTAATTTTGCAACAAGAGACCCTCTCAGAGCATCTAGTCAATTTTAATGCCAGAAGTAACAGTCTGTCCATTGACTTTTAATTTCACTGATGTATTTTTATTTCTAAAAGTCCCAAATCTTTCATCTGTAAAGCATCTTAAGTATGGCTGTTTTATAATCTTCGGAAAGTGTTAATACCTGCATTCACTATGGACCAGATTTGTGGTATTTCTGCTGACCCTTGCTAAATGTGGCTTATTTCTTCCTGTGTTTAGTGCTTGCCTTAGTTCACTTCTGCTGTTATAAGAAAATACCAGTGTAATTTATCCACAATAGAAATTTATTTCACGCAGTTCTGAAGGCCAATAAGTCCAGCATCCGAGTGCTGGAAGATTCCGTGTCTGATAAGGAGTCACTCTCCTTCTAAGAGAGCACCTTATTGCTGTGTTGCTGTGTCCTCTGAGGGGATGAACACTGTGCTTACATGGCAGAAGGGCAAGAAGGGGATAACTCTCCCCCTCAAGCCCTTTCATACAGGCACTAATCTTATGGATTGGTGAGGACGTAATCACCTCCAAGGGTTCCACCTCTTAATGGCATCACCTCAGGAATTCACTTCCCACATATTAATTGCAGAGGAACACATGCATCGAAACCATTAGCAGTGCCCACTTCCCTCCCTTAAATCCCAAACCCGAGTTGCTTTCCGAGACTTTGTGGGCATTTTCTAGGCCTGTCTTTAACATATATTATCCTAGAGGACATTTACATTTGCTTCTGCCAAGAATCACAGTGGTGGATTCCCAGCCCCAAACACTACAAGCTAAGTGTTCAACTGTGTTTTGCAAGGCACATTAAGAGTGTGAAATCTCAGAGAGTGTGAGTGCAGGCTTGTGGTTAGAAATTCTCAGAGATGAGGCCCCATGGCCCTCCTCCAAAAAAAAAGCAGTTTTACCCAAAATAATTTTAGAGATGAGAATGCTTTCAAGGCTTTCTCTTTCTGTCCTTCAGTGGGTGGGGAGGAAGACTTCTTGGCTGAGTCTGTGTCCACATTCACAATCTTGTCACTTAAATCTTGGGTCACATGGGAGCCTCTGCATCTCTAAACCGTGGACTGGTGTGTGTGGGAGGCTGTCACTGGCGTTGATGGTAATGACGACAATGGTATTGGTGGTATTACTTGTACCAGCAGTGATGTTATTGTTAGTAGTAGTGGTGGTCGTGATATAATGGTGGTTGTGCATCTGATTTCTGGCAGTGATGATGGTGGTGGTGGTGGTAGTGGTGGTGATATAATGGTGGTTATGGGTCTGATTTCTGATAGTGATGATGGTGATGGTGGTGGTGGTGGTGGTGATATAATGGTGGTTGTGGGTCTGATTTCTGGTAGTGATGATGGTGGTGGTGGTGGTGGTGGTGGTATGGAAGGGATGATCACTCAGAATCAGTGAAATTTTTCTGTAAAGAGACAGATAATATTTTAGGCTTCATGGACAATATGGTTTCTGTCACAACTGCTCAACTCTTCCCTTGTCGTGAAGAAGAAGCCATAGACATATGTGCATGAATGGTTGTGGGTGTAGTCCAATAAAACTTTATTTATGGATACTGACATTTGAATTTCATATAATTTTTGTGTGTCATGGAATATTCCTCTTTTCCTCAACCACTTAAAAACGTAAAAACCATTCTTAGCTTAAGGGCTGTATCAATGGAGGTGTTAGATGTGTTTGTCCTGTGGCCTAAGTTTTCCAAATCCTGGCAGTAGTGTCTGTGGTGGGGATGATGGTGGTAGTGGTGATGGTGGTACTCCTGCTGACAGTGTCAGTGTGGGGATGATGGTGGTATTCCTGCTGATGGTGTCAGTGGTGGGGATGGTGACAGTGGTACTCCTGCTGATGGAGGCAGTGGTGGGGATGGTAATGGTGGTGGTGATGGTGGTACTCCTGGTGATGGTGTCACTGGTGGAGACGGGGTGGTGGTGGTAATGGTGGTACTCTTGCTGGTGGTGTCAGTGGTGGGGATGATGATGGTGATGGTAGTGAGGGTGATAGTAGTACTCCTGGTGATAGTGTCAGTGTTGGGAATAATGGTACTGATGGTGTCAGTGGTGGTAATAATGATGGTGATGGTGGTAGTGATGGTGTCAGTGGTGGGGATAATGAGGGTCATGGTGGTGGTGACGGTGTCAGTGGTGGGGATAATGATGGTGATGGTGGTGGTAGTGATGGTGTCAGTGGTGGGGATAATGATGGTGATGGTGGTGGTGACGGTGTCAGTGGTGGGGATAATGATGGTGGTGGTGGTGGTGATGGTGTCAGTGGTGGAGATGAAGGTTATGGTGGTGGTGATGGTGTCAGTGGTGGCAATAATGATGGTGGTGGTGGTGGTGACAGTGTCAGTGGTGGGGATAATGATGATGATGGTGGTGGTGACGGTGTCAGTGGTGGGGATAATGATGATGGTGGTGATGATGGTGTCAGTGGTGGAGATGATGAAGATGGTGGTGATGGTGTCAGTGGTGGGGATAATGATGGTGGTGGTGGTGGTGACGGTGTCAGTCATGGAGATGATGGTTATGGTGGTGGTGATGGTGTCAGTGGTGGAGATAATGGTGGTGGTGGTGGTGGTGACAGTGTCAGTGGTGGAGATAATGGTGGTTATGGTGGTGGTGATGGTGTCAGTGGTGGGGATAATGATGATGATGGTGGTGGTGACAGTGTCAGTGGTGGAGATAATGATGGTGGTGGTGGTGATGATGGTGTCAGTGGTGGAGATAATGATGGTGGTGGTGGTGGTGATGGTGTCAGTGGTGGGGATAATGGTGGTGGTGGTGGTGATGGTAGTTGCCCTGGTGGTGGTGATTATGGCATTGGCTATGGCAGTGATGCTGATTGTGGTGGTGATTATGTTCTGGAGGTGATGGGTTAGTGAAGGTAGTGATGGTTGTGGTAGTGATGGTGGATATAATGAAGATAATGGTGATGGTGAGGGTAGTGGAATTGGTAATGGTGGACATGGCAGTGTCACAGAGGAGGAAGCCTCCTCCCTCCACATTATCCTTAAAAATGAAGTGGAAACTCACAAAGCTAAAGGGAATTGGCACGACGTTTAAAAGCAGCAGTGGCCTGAATCTGAAGGTTTTCTTGTTTCCAAAATCACATCATATCTGCTATACATGTCTGCCTGTTTATAAATCAGATTTGGAGTTCCTGTGAACTGTGTCCCAGAAACACATGGTGTTATGCTATGACAAAGCGTCACTCACCAGCAGAAGTTTGGGTTGGCTTTGTGAGCAGGAAGTCCCAAGCCACCAAAAGTGATACATAGGATGATGTAGCATTTTGCAATTGTAATGTGCCATTTAAATGCTAAATAGTAATAACTGATCTGGTCCCAAATGCTTCATTAACTCTCTCCACTGCCAAATCACCAGCTTTTCTATGTGTTTGTGCTAAAGGCAAATTTTTATTGTTTTAATGAGGATTTGCAAGCAGCTCTTTTCTCTCCACACTTGGGCCTTGGTGGAAATACACATATCATTCACTTAGCAGCAGGGAATTTTTGCTGTTACACAAAAGGCTTGTAAAAATGTAGGGTTTGGGAAAGTCCCAGCACCTGGTGCCTTCCCAACGCCTTGCCTAACTGAGCTGTGTAAGGAGGGTCAGCAGCAGCCATACCTGTCACACACGCCAAGCGCTCTGGCTAAATGGAACTGCAATTCGTTTGTTTTTTGTTTTTTGGAGACAGAGTCCGTTCTGTCGCCCAGGCTGGAGTACAGTGGCACAATCTCTGCTCACTGCAACTTCCGCCTCGCCGGCCCAAGCAATTCTCTTGCCTCAGCCTCCCGAGTAGCTGGGACTACAGGCCTGTGCCACCACGCCTATCTAATTTTTTGTATTTTAGGAGGGACGGGGTTTCACCGTGTTGCCCAGGCTGGTCTCAAACTCCTGAGCTCAGGCAATCTGCCTGCCTCAGCCTCCCAAAGTGCTAGGATTACAGGTGTGAGCCACCCCACCATTGCATAGATAGCTGACTTCATTCTGTTTCTACTTGGAGAGGCTACTCCACAGATGGTCTTATATGTTAAATGTGACTGATACTGCACAATGTCATTGGCATAGAAGGTTTCTAATCGGCAACACAGGGATGGACACGAAATACTGTGTTGTGAAGTTCCTTCCCCTCTACACAGTGACAAATCATAAACCAGCATGCAGATCTTTAAGTCATTCTGTGGAAGCAGTAGGTATGTTTAAGAAAGGAAGATGGGTGGGTGGGAGGCTGGGCGAGACCTTGACTTTTATAAAAATCTAGACTTATTCACAGGTTCAGAAGAAAAGGAAAACTAATACAAGGAAGTTTGACAGTTGTTTGTCTCTATTTATTTATCCATGCATTTGTTTGAAAATAATTGCACTTGCAATACTGGTTCACAAAACATTCACTGAATTTTTTTCTAGCTAATTCCTCAGAGCAAAACCATCTATTAAACATTAGAGACAAATTTGAACAAAATACTACCTCTAAGGAATAATTCCGATGTCTTCCTGGATAGGTCCGTGTATAACTGTCATTTTTATAATGCATAATTCTCCTGGAGCAGGCTGGACTTCTTCATTGAAGGTGTGTGCTGTGTGTGCTACGTGCAGGCGGAGCATGAAATTGCTCAGATCCCATTTCTGGTGGGGAAGATGGCTTCTGTGTGTGCTGGCTTATTCTGATGGGACACTCAGCATGCAAAAGCATCTGCTGTATTTAGGGGACTGCGTTTTTCTATTTCACAGTGAGTAAGCAGGCCCAGCCTGCAGTGTTTTCTTCCATCGGCAGGTAACAGAGGCTGCCTCCAGCGGGATTGGTCTGGTCCATCTAATGTTTCCAAGACCCTACCTCTGCTTCCTGAACATCTACTATGTTGTCACTCTGTGTTCTGGCCATTCACAAAATGCCATTCCCTCACCCCAGAGGTACGCACTGAGGGCTTTGTTTTTGTTTTTGTTTTTGTTTTTTGAGATGGAGTTTCGCTCTTGTTACCCAGGCTGGAGGGCAATGGCGCGATCTCGGCTCACCGTAACCTCCGCCTCCTGGGTTCAGGTAATTCTCCTGCCTCAGCCTCCTGAGTAGCTGGGATTACAGGCACGCACCACCGTGCCCAGCTAATTTTTTGTATTTTTAGTAGAGACGGGGTTTCACCATGTTGACCAGGATGGTCTCGATCTCTTGACCTCATGATCCACCCGCCTCGGCCTCCCAAAGTGCTGAGATTACAGGCGTGAGCCACCGCGCCCGGCCGTTTTGTTTTTAAGACAATTTTATTCTCACTATATACCTGCCAGAAAAAAGAACACACTATTTTATCCACTATTCAGCCAAAGACCTGTAATCACAATTAGCCCAGTATTACACAAGAGCTGAATGATAGCAACCACCACTTCTCTCCAGAATAAAAGCACAGTGAAGGTCAGCACAGCACAGTGCTTGCACACCGTGGAATACGGTCCCGCCATAAGAAGGAATGACCTCAGGCACACTATGCCAAGTGGAAGAAAGCAGTCATGAGAGGCCACATAGTGTAGGATTCCAGTTATATGAAACGTCCAGAACAGGCGAATCCATAGAGACAGGAGGTAGATCAGTGGTTGCCAGGGGCTGGGGAAAGGAACTGCATCATGGGCATGGGGTGACAGGAATGTTCTGGAATCAGATAGTGAGGAGGGTTGTACAACTTTGTGAATGTACTGTATCTCACTCAATTATACGTCTTTAAATTTGGATGGATTTCATGGAATGTGAATAGTATTTCATAAAGCAATTATTTTTAAAAATGAATGAAATTACTAATTAAAGTTAAAGAAAGCCACAGAGTTGGGATCTACCTGCGCCCCTAGCCTTTCAGCTGTGAGCACCGACGTGTGGCTCTGCAGCCTGAGCTGTTTCTCCAGTTTCCCTACAGAGACCTGGGGTGTTCTGCTGCAAGAGGACTGTAAGGCTTGGTGTCAGAAACTCCTGGGCTCCACTTCCACCTGTTTCTCTTCATGTCTTTTCTTTTTTTATTTATTTTATTTATTTATTTTTTTATTGCATTTTAGGTTTTGGGGTACATGTGAAGAACATGCAAGATTGTTGCATAGGTGCATATGTGGCAGTGCGATTTGCTGCCTTCCTCCCCTTCACCTGTATGTGGCATTTCTCCCCATGCTATCTCTCTCCAACTACCCACCCCCCACTGTCCCCCCCAACACCCCCCCAACAGACCCCAGTGTGTAGTGCTCCCCTCCCCGTGTCCGTGTGTTTTCATTGTTCAACACCCGCCTATGAGTGAGAACATGCAGTGTTTGATTTTGTGTTCTTGTGTCAGTTTGCTGAGAATGATGGTTTCCAGGTTCATCCATGTCCCTACAAAGGATGCAAACTCATCGTTTTTGATGGCTGCATAATATTCCATGGTGTATATGTGCCACATTTTCCCTGTCCAGTCTATCATCGATGGGCATTTGGGTTGGTTCCAGGTGTTCGTTATTGTAAACTGCGCTGCAATGAACATTCGTGTCCATGTGTCCTTATAGTAGAACGATTTCGGCAACCAACAGAATGGGAAAAAATTTTTGCAGTTTACCCATCTGACAAAGGGCTGATATCCAGAATCTTCATGTCTTTTCTATTTGCATTTAGATCAACCACTATTAGAATTCAGGACCTTGTGGGTCCAAGACACCACCAGGGCGCATCCTGGAGGCTGCTGGGGCAGTCATTTTCTTGGGAAAGGGTTGGTGGGCCTGAGTCTTCCTTCTCCTGGGCCTCAGAAGCCAGGAAAGCTAACTGTTCCCCAGCACGTGGGAGAGAATCGCCTTTCAGGGGCATGCCTAGATTACCCCACCTTCTGAGACTGCTCTGGAGGACCAGAACGCCAGTGAGCGCTGAGGAGTTATTCTCCAGGGAACTGAGGACACCGAGACGTGGTCTTCCTGCCATCAGGCAGTTTATACATTTGCAGAGAGAATTAACTGTCCTGGACTGCTGTCTAATTTTTGTTGTAAGATGTGTTTGTCCATGTAGGCACGTTACCTTCCTCCTTGCAAGCTGGGAGGCCTTCCAGCTCTTTCTGGTGGTTTCTGCTTGGATCTGTGAAGGCGAATATTTACCCTCTTCTCCAGTTCTGACCACAGAAACAAATTGCAGTCATCTAGTCATACTTACAGAGTTGTGAGTTCACAGACATCCAAACAAACCTGGAGATGAGAATTTGGGAGGGGGGATCCCAGGAAACATCAATCAAGGATCAGGGAGGGACAGCAGTAGACAGATGCTGTATTATACAGCAAGTTGATCTCTGCGGGGAGGAGGGGGAATGTGAAACACCAGCCCCTGGGCTGTCCTACCGCAGGACAAAGGTGCTGGGTGCTAATCCATCAGCTTCTCACTGTCACTGGCTGAGGCTGCACCAGGCGCCATAACCCTTTTGGCCTGACCTGTATGTGAGTCATGATGGCACCGTCAGTCCCTGGGATGATGGGAGCCGGGGCACGGGGAGGGGCACCCATGGGTTCAGCCCGTGCTAGTCCGTTTTGCATGGCTGTAAGGGACTACCTGAGCCTGGATGATTTCCTTTTAAACTAAGTTTGGGCTCGCGGTTCCGCAGGCTGCACGGGCTCGGCACTAGCATCGCCGCAGCTCTGGTGAGGCCTCAGGAAGTTTTTACTGGCGGCGGAAGGTGAAAGGGAGCAGGCACATCACACACAAAGGAGGAGCAAGAGAAAGAGGAGGGGGTCCCAGGCTCTTTCCAACAAGCAGCTGTTACCAGGAGCTCGTGACCCTGGGGAGGGCACCCATCTCCAGCACTAGGGATCACATTTCAACCTGAGATTTGGAGCCAACAAACATCTAAACCGAATCAGCCCCCTGGTGGATGTGACTTTATCATCATCCCTTTCCCTAATCCCAGAGCCTAAACCAGAAGCAGGAGCCCTCCCTCCTCACGGGGTCCACCCCTCCCCGCCCCGGCACCTGCAGATCCCTCCTGGACTACTCAGGTTTGTCCAGACAAGCCCCGGGGCTCCTGCCTGGGCCTGTACCCTCCCTCTCCTCTTTCCTGAGCTTGTGCACAGGTCCCTCTGTTGGCCTTTGCCTCAGGGCCCCAGTGCGCTGGGCAAGGACCTCTCCTGGCAGAACGCTGCCCCTCAGTGTGGCCCTGGCCAACTCCGCACGCTGTTCAGGCTTGAGGTCAGCGGGTCTTCTCAGGTGATTGTGCCCTGTGTTTGTTCCCTCAAGGCAGCTTTGTCCCGTCCACTTGTCACACTTTGGTCTTGTTCAAAAGACTGTCTTTCTCCCGTGCCCCAGCCACACCCCCCACACTCAGCACACTGCCTGCACACAGTAGGTACCCACTAAGCGCCTGTCAGGTGAATGCATAGAAGTACCTGCCACAGGTTCGTGGTATGATAGAGGCTGGACACGGACCAGCTTCCTTTCTTCCCTGGGTTTGAGGGAGAGAGTTCTGTTTTGAAACTTTTATTGGTGACATTGCATTAGGACTTGAGGCCACCTCTACTCTGAAGAGCTGGCTTTAGCTGGAGTATTTTGTCACCATCCCCAGGATGGTTTTCGCTCGCACTGAGAGATGATTATCACTTGGTGTTGGGGGAGGTATTTGCTGGTTCAGGTTTAGGATGCTTCCAACATGCAGAGCTATAAGAAAGCAGTGACTCGGCCAGGCGCGGTGGCTCACGCCTGTAATCCCAGCACTTTGGGAGGCCAAGGCGGGTGGATCACGAGGTCAAGAGATCGAGACCATCCTGGTCAACAAGGTGAAACCCTGTCTCTACTAAAAATACAAAAATTAGCTGGGCATGGTGGCGCGTGCCTGTAATCCCAGCTACTCAGGAGGCTGAGGCAG
This sequence comes from Aotus nancymaae, assembly GCF_030222135.1. Classification (NCBI taxonomy): domain Eukaryota; kingdom Metazoa; phylum Chordata; class Mammalia; order Primates; family Aotidae; genus Aotus; species Aotus nancymaae. The sequence continues at coordinate 1,513,534 of NW_026988412.1, read as the reverse complement.
GAGAATTGAACCCAGGAGGCGGAAGTTGCGGTGAGCTGAGATCATGCCATTGCACTCCAGTCTGGGTAACAACAGCGAAACTCCATCTCAAAAAAAAAAAAAGAAAGCAGTGACTCTTTAGATGTTATGATCTTGGTTTCAGTAGGCCATTACCTTGAGTTAAGACAGGGATGAATGAGATGGGAACCATTGCCAGTTATGAAGCAGGACTGTGGTCGTTTGCTGAAGTTTTCTGCTGGCTTGTGTGCAGACACCTCCCTGTGAGAGCAGAACGGTAGCTCTTCATGTCAAAGGGAAGTTGTGGGAAATTGCTTGACGAAAATCCAAACCTCATTGCTAAATATACAGCGGTGCGCTTTCCTCCTAAGTGATACTGAATTTCTGCCTGGAATAGATCCTTCGTAAATGGAAGGTTTATTTATAAATCAAGAAAAGCTACTAGGGTTCAATAACTTAGTCCAAGATAGATGGGCTTTTAAAGTGCACCTCTCTCTAGGTGTCAACCTTAATCATAAACAGAGAAAAGCTCTCTAAAAGGAAACATGTTTATCTGGGCATAAAGCTTTGCGATGGAAACACACACGCCGTAGTAAACTATGGGCATATTCAGGGAGGTAAAGGAAGACAGAGGTGTTTCATGAAAAAAACAAGATGCAGATTACACAATCGTTATGAAATAATTATCCTGGGCTCCAAAGATCAGTAACAAGGGTGACACCACTCTAAGGCTGGGCGGGCAGTTGCTGGGCAGACGTGCTTGCAGAAGTGTTCTTTGTGTAAAACACTGTGGGCTTTGCAGGCTTTTTTTGTTATCAGGCACACAAGCACGAGGACCCTCTCTTCTTGGCCTCCCCGGCTCTATTTGTCAGGGTTTTCTTAACGTCACCGATTCCATTTTGATTCTGACAACTTTCACTGGGGTACTGACTTAAACAAGCACTTTTTCTTCATTGATGGAAAGTTTAGTTCTGTTTTCATCAGTGAAGCTCTTGACACGCACGTTTCAGGATCCATTGGTGGCTGGTATTGGCAACACATCACTTAGTCATTCATCAAGTGTCAGTAGAACAGATGGATTGTACAGGATGCGTCGTCAGAACTGCAAGGATGGTTGAGCTCATGGCTGTGATGGGAGAGCCTGCAGTGCACCCTCAATGCCTTGTCCCCAGCAGAACCAGAGGGGTGTGGTCATGCTGTCATCCAGGCCTGAGCTGGGCAGCCTGGGAGCCCAGATGACCAACTCTGCTCCAAACAGAGGCGATGTCTGTGGGGGAGCAGTGGGAGAAAAAAACGAGGCGATGTCTGGTGTGGCCACAAGTGAACTTAGTGGGCAGCCACATCCCTGTGGGTGTGAGCACGCACAGAGGCCAATTCAGAATGGACATTTGTCTACAGAGATAGGGAGAAGTTGGACATCCTGAGTCCCGCTGCGTTCCTCAAAGACTCTCCAAGCAAGAAAGGCCCCAGTGAATGCATCAGTGCCACCCCACTCCAGAGATAGCGCAAGGCCCTAAAATGTACCGTCTGTCTGGCCAGGAGCTCTCCCTGGGCACTTTGGAGATAGCCTCAGGCACCATGACTGCCTCCATGTTAGGAACCGGGTATGCCCTTCCTAAATGTCCTCCAGGCTACACCTGCTTACTCAGGTGAGCCAAGCTGAGCGCAGTCTTCCGCACACACAGCCTGGAGGAGTGGCTGCAGCTTCATTCGTCACTCCTGCTGCCACTGTGGTCTTGGGCCCCCCACGTCCCGCAGGGAGGACTCTGGTCTGTGCTGCTGAATGTGGAATCCTTCGGCCGCAGGATGAGGCTGCACATTTTGCCTCTTCATGACTCATTTTTCAAATAAAATACACAAAGCAGGGAGCCATCACTGGGGCTCTCTTGGGACACGCACCCCAAAGTTTCCTGCAGGACATCATGCCCTTCTTACTGCCCAAAAAGCCTGTTGAGCAGTAGAGGTCCACAGCGTTTGTCACTTGTCCCCATCACCAGTGTTTATTGTGCTTCTCCTTGTATCCATTCCTCATGCCGTTCACAGATCCATCTGCCTGTGCTGCCTCTATGATGATCACCTCCCACTGGAGCCTTTCTTCCACAGGTCCATTCTTACTAGGAGCCTCTAAATGAGACCCACCCCTCCTAACATTATCTCCCGGGCCTGCTCCTCTGCTTCCCAAACACGACCTATGCTGTTCCCTCTGCCTGGCACATCTCCCCTGCACTGCTTCACCTTTTGATTTCTTCAAACCTCTCTATTACAGAAAATTTCAAACACACATGAAAGGAGAGAGGATTGATTGTATAATGGATCACGTGCACCCATCAACCAACTTTAGTGGTCAGCCCACAGCCAGTGTTGTTTTCTCGGTATGGTATACACATACATTCCTCCTGTGGTGATCAGAGATGGTTAGAGATGACCCCAGGGAATGGCTGTCGGATGGGGCTGCAGATGGCAGTGGTGGTGGGTTCATCGGGGATCCCTGCTGTCCCGCGTCCCATGACAGTGAGGTCACTGGCAAGATGAGAGAGGGATGACTGATACTAGAGCCACATGAGGCTGGACATGTACTTGATGGGGGACACTTTGGGAGGTGTTTCTGCTATCACCTGTGGTTCCTTGACATCCTAGCATGTGAAGAAGGAGGAGGAATTCCAGATGAGAATTCCAGCTGAGATCGTCGGTGGTCAGCCCACAGCCAGTCTTGTTTTCTTGGTATGATGTGCACTCCTCCTTCCTACACAATAATTTTAAACAAGTCCCAGACAGTGTATCTTTTATTTCAGATGTAAACACTTTAGCATGAATCTCCACATAGGTAGCTTTTCTTTTTATGTTTTAGTTTAGTTTAGTTTAATTGAGTTTTTCTGTTTTTTTTTTTTTTGTTATGTTAGCATAAAATTTGCCATCTTAACAATTTTGAAGTGTAACAGTTTGGTGGTATTAAGTACACTTACATTGTGTAACCATCACCACCGTCTATAGCCCTTTTCATTCTATACCCATTAAATAGTAACTCCTCACACCACTTCCATTTCCTGGAAACCATACTCTGGATGACTTTTGAGTCCTTTTGATGACTCTGAGTACCTCATATCAATGGAATTATACAGCGTTTGTCTTTATGTGACTAGCTTATTTCACTTAGAATAATGCCTCAAGGTCCATCCATGCTGTGGCATCTGTCAGAATTCCCTTCCTTTTTGAAGGCTGAGCAATACTCCATTGAATGTAGAAAGTACATTTTGCTTATCCATTCATCCACAGACACTTGGGATGCTTTCACTTCTCAACTGTTATGAATAATGCTGCTATGAACATGGCGTGCAAATATGTCTTCAAGAGCCTGCTTTCTACTCCTTTTGGTGTATGTCCAGAAGTGGAATTTCTGGATCATATGGTAATTCTATTTTTAATTATTTGAGGAGCTGCCATACTGTTTTCCAAAGTGACTGCCCCATTTTTCTTTCCCACCACCAGTGCATAAGTTAGTCCACATCCTCACCAACACTTGTTCTTTTCTTCTTTTTTTTTAAGAGTAGCCATCCCAGTGAATGTCATATATCACATGCAGTTTCAATTATTTCCCAATTATTAGTGATGTTGAGCATCTTTTCACGGGCTTATTGGCCATCTGTGTATCTTCTTTGGAGAAAAGTGTATTCAAGTCCTTTGCCCACTTTTGAATCTGATTATGTTTTGTGTTGAGTTTTAGCCATTCTCTGTATATCCTGGGTATTAATTCCTTATCAATACATGATTTGCAAATGTTTCCTCCCATTCTGTGGCTTACTTTCTTACTGTGTTGATATTGTCTACTGATGCACAACATTTTTTAATTTTTATGGACTCTACCTTGTTTTTTCCTTTTGTTTCCTGTGCCTTTGGTGTCACATCCAAGAAATCGTTGACAAGTCCAATGTCATGAAGATTTTGCCCCATTTTCTTCTAAGAGTTTTATGATTTTGGATTTTACATTTAGGTGATTGATTTATTTGGGGTTGGTTTTTGAATATGGTGTTAAGTAAGGGTTCAACTTCATCTTTTTGCATGTGGATATCCAAATTTTTAGCACCATTTGTTGAAAAAAAAAAGGCCTTTCCCTATTGAATGGTTGGCACCTTTGCCAAAAATCATTTGATCACATAAGAAGGGTTTATTTCTGGGCTCTCTATTTTATTCACTTGGTCTATATGTGTGTATTTCTGCCATATGACACTGTTTTTGATTCTTGTACCATTGTAGTAAGTCTTAAAATCAGGAAGTGTGAGTACTCCTACTTTGTTCTGTTTTAAGTCCAGCCTGAGCCCCTTGCAATTCCACATGAATGTTAGAATAATTTTTTTGTGTCTGCATTAAACATCATTGGGATTTTCCTGCTGATTGCACCGAATCTACAGATAACTTTGGGTAGCACTGACATCCTAACAATATTAAGGGTCCCAATGCATGAATATGGAACGTCTTCCCATTTATTCATGTCTTCTTTAATTTCTTTCAGCAATGTTTATTATTTTTTTTCTTGAGATGGGGTCTTGCTCTGTCACATAGGCTGGAATACAGTGGCACAATCTCAGCTCACTACAACCTCTGCCTACCATGTTCAAGAAATTCTCCTGCCTCAGCCTCATGAGTAGCTGGGATTGCAGGTGCTCACCACCACGCCCAGATAATTTTTGTATTTTTAGTAGAGTCAAGGTTTCACCATGTTGGCCAGGCTGGATTTGAACTCCTGAGCTCGAGTGATCCACCCATTTCAGCCTCTCAAAGTGCTCGGATTACAGGCGTGAGCAACCATACCCAGCCTCAGCAATATTTTGATGACTTCATTGTACAAGTCTTTCACCTCCTTGGTTAAATTAATTCTGAAATATTAATTTAATGTTCTTTTATGCTACTGTAAATGAATTTTTTTTTAATTTCTTTTCAGATTCTTCATTGTTAGTAAACAGAAATGGAGCTGATTTTTGTGTATTTTTTTTTTTTTTTTTTTTGAGACGGAGTTTCGCTCTTGTTACCCAGGCTGGAGTGCAATGACGCAATCTTGGCTCACTGCAACCTCCGCCTCCTGGGTTCAGGCAATTCTCCTGCCTCAGCCTCCTGAGTAGCTGGGATTACAGGCATACGCCACCATACCCAGCTAATTTTTTTTGTATTTTTAGTAGAGATGGGGTTTCACCATGTTGACCAGGATGGTCTTAATCTCTTGACCTCGTGATCCACCCGCCTCGGGATTTTTGTGTATTAAGTGTGTATCCTGCTACTTTGCTAACTGCATTTATTCTATCAGATTTTTTGTGGAATATGTAGGACTTTCTACATACAAGATCAGACTTCTTCCTTCCATTTAGGTGCCTTTTATTTCTTTTTCTTGCCTAATTTCTCTGGCTACAACTTTTATTTAGCACAGTGTTCAACAAAAGTGGAAAAAGTGAGCATCTTTGCCTTGTTCTTGATCTTATGGATGCTTTCAGGTTCTTACCATTGAGTATGATATTCACTGTGGATTTTTCAAATACAGCTTTTATTTTGTTGAGGTAATTTCCTTCTATTCCTAGTTGGTTTCATGTTTTATCATGAAAGGGAAAAGCATCAATGCTTTTTCAGAAATGCTTTTTCTATGTCAGTTGAGATAATCATGTATTTTTAATCTTTCATTCTGTTAATGTGGTATATTAGAATCATTGATTTTCATAATTTTAACCCTCCTTGCATTCCCGAAATAAATCCCACTCGTTCATGGTATATGATTTCTTTAATGTGCCGCTGAATTCAGTTTTGTAGAATTTTGTTGAGGAGTTTTACATCAGTGTTCACAGGGATATGGGTCTGTACTGCTCCTCTGGTGGCCTGTCTGGCTTTGGCATCAGGGTAATGCTGACCTCATGGAATGACTTAGGAAATGTTCACTCCCCCAGTTTTGTGGAAAAGTTTGAGAAGGGCCGATATTAGTTCTTTAAGTGTTTGCTTGGATTCATCACTGAAGCCATTTTGTGGAAAATCTCTATCTAATGCCATAAAACCCTGTGACTGTTGGGCTAGGAGGTAAAAAAAATCATAGAGCTGAAAGGGACCGGAAAGCTTTTCTTGCTCAACCACCCCATTAATAATTCCACTTTTATAAGCCACTTGCCCACAATCAGATATTTAGTAGCAAAACTGGGGCTGAATCCCTGGCCTCCTTCTGACTCTTAGTACGGTGTTCTTTATACCCTGACAGTCTCCAAGTAAAAAAAAAAAAAAAAAAAAAAAAAGTTTACGTAGAATTTAAAATTTTTATAGAAGATGTTGTATGCCTACTTTCTTTCTGACTTTTATTTTTCTTTCACAACCCCTCAACTTTCCCATTCACCTGATATTCACCCCAACTCATGGTTAAGTGTGCATGTTAATAACTCCCCGAGAGAGTTCTTACAATAGTGATGCAGAAAGAGACTAAGAACTAGAGACTCACATGCAGGGCCACAGAGTCCCCTCTTCATCCTGTCTCCCCGCCCCCACAGCTGCCTTCCTTGATAAAGAAGCAGGTATAGCATGATTGGCCAGTGATGCATTTAAGGCAGCTTCCTCTGACAGGCCTGAAATCACACTCTAAGACTTACAAGAAGATGCACGGGGAGCTCAGTGGTTGATGCAGCCCAGAAAGAGTTTGGTCAAGAGAAGGGAGTGTCCTAGACATAGCAGAGACTGCTTGTGCAGAAATAAAGGGTCAGGCAGGAGGCTTTCATCTCTGTAGCTACTGGTTCTGAGTATCAGCGACTGAGAAAAACTTTATTTGAAAATCCCACAAAAGTTATAAAGAGAATTGGAAGAACAGTAGCACTGCTCTGGGACAAGACTCCAGAATGCATTGGTGCAGGGCCAGGGGGTAACTAGACGGCAGCCTCATCAGAGCCCTTCTCTCTCCTTTCATCAGTTTCATCTCTGAGCAGATGAAACAGGCCCAGAAAAAGGCTCTGAGCAGGTAGGAGTGGGCACCAGCAAACATGGAAGGAAATGAGCTAAAGGGAATTATGAAGCAAAGGCAATATATATGACAAACCAGCCTGTGTTGAAAGAGATATCAAAGGATGTGGTAATGACAAAAACAAAATTCCATGAATTTTGATCCCTTTTGTTCATACTTAGTCATAATTTATGATACTCAAAGTTGAAAACATTCACTTCAATAAGAAAAAAAAGTTGTTTTTTAAAAGAATTAATTGATCTAATTTGAGTACATTTTAAAAGTTAGTAAATACTCGGTTGTAAAATCAAGCCCAGTTGTTCGGCAGGCCAAAAGTTGCACTATACTCTGTAGCCCAGCGCCTCTCCAGCTTTAATGTGCAGACTCATCAGCTGGGATCCTGTTAAAATGCAGATTCTGATTTGGTAAGTGCAGGTGCTACTCAAGATTCTGCATTTCCAAGAAGCTCCCAGCTGGTGCTGATGCTGCTGGTTCTCAGCAAATTCTGAGTGGCAAACTACAGAAAGCACCCTAAGAGACCAAGATGTGCCTGTCTCAAGATGCCTCAGTAGCGGATTTGTGTTTGGGACTTGACACCTCAAGATCATCACTAAGTAGGGATTACTGCAATCACATAATTTCCTGCTTGAATGAATAGCCGTGTACCTGGGAAGAGCTAATCCTCATTACAGATTTGCAGTTCTGTTTTCCTGTGGACTCATCGGATGCTAATGTGATTGGGTTTACTTGTGAGTTTCAGGATGTCTGCTAGCAATCAGAGGTCTCTAGACTGCAAGGGAGCCAATTCCTGCAGTCTCCTTCGTTTGGAAGCAGAGACTTTATAGAGACTGAGGTAATCAATTTCTGCTTACTCTGGCCGGCTGCCCTGACAGAGCCTTTTTAACATTCACGGAATAGGTAGGACTGCGTATGAGCTAACCCTCACAGTTACTGTGCGTGTCGGCTGACTGGTACAGTCTGAAACAATGTGGGTCTGGGTGATTCTCTTGTCTCATCTCTGTTTCCTCCTCCTCCAGGAGAAATGGGTTCCCTGAGGAAAGTGTGACCTACGTGCCCAGCCCGCCAGCCTGACGCCCATCCGGGGAGGGAGGACCATGGATGGCATGGTTGAACAGAAGAGCATGCTGGTGCACAGTAAAATCAGTGATGCTGGCAAGAGGAATGGCTTGATTAACACCAGAAACTTGATGGCGGAGAGCAGAGATGGTCTGGTGTCTGTTTACCCAGCACCCCAGTACCAGAGCCACCGGGTGGGGGCCAGCACAGTGCCAGCCAGCCTGGACGGCAGCAGGAGTGAGCCAGTGCAGCAGCTGCTGGACCCCAACACCCTGCAGCAGTCGGTGGAGTCCCGCTACCGGCCCAATATCATCCTCTATTCGGAGGGCGTGCTGCGCTCCTGGGGGGATGGCGTGGCCACCGACTGCTGCGAGACCACCTTCATCGAGGACCGCTCGCCCACCAAAGACAGCCTGGAGTACCCCGACGGGAAGTTCATCGACCTCTCAGCTGACGACATCAAAATCCACACCCTGTCCTACGATGTGGAGGAGGAGGAGGAATTCCAGGAGCTGGAGGTAAGAGGATGTGTTCGTCAGAAACCCTCTAGGAATGGGTGGTGGGGATCCCGGGGTGGGCAGGAGTCATGAATGCCTTGCGAAAGTTAGGGAGTGAAACTAGGGTGCAAAAATGCAGAGACCAAAGGCAGTCTTGGTGCCCTTCACTCTTGAACGCTTGTGGAAGATAGAAGGAGAGGAAAGACTAACAGAAAGCCAGGGGCACTTCGGCAGTGATTCTGGTCGGAGATGACCCCAGGAAATGGCTGTCAGATGGGGCTGCACATGGCAGTGCTGGTGGGTTCATTGGGGTTCCCTGCTGTCCCGCAGCCCATGGGACAGAGAGGTCATTGGCAAGATGAGAGAGGAACACCTGATCCTAGAGCCACACGAGGCTGGAAATGTACTTGACGGGGGACACTTTGGGAGGTGTTTTGCTGTCACCTGTGGTTCCGTGACTTTGCATTCCACAGTTACTACTGAGAGGCTGTTGGTAGAGCTAAACCATGCTGGAAGAACATATAGGAGCTGATAGCCTAAAGGGAAGATAAGTTGACTTTTTAGATGACTCACTTCTTTAGTGGCCTGGAGGGCAGGTGATGGCATTTGAATTGCATGCACACAGACGTGCATGTTGCACGTTGGAAATAGCATGGTAGGCACAGTCATCACTGGGCGTGTGGCACACTGGCCCCCCAGGGCAGCACCAGGTGAGGGGGAAGAGCAACTGCTGCAGGGCATGGACTAGCAGGTTTGCTGCCCACAGCCTCCAGGTCATCCCACTGCAATGAGGCCAGGAGTGTTCTCCCAGGCCGTGACGGCAGGGAGACATGGCCAGGTTTCCATCAGTTTGGTGGGGAAGGAAGCCACCGAGCAGGTCCGACCTTCAGAGGCCGTGTGTGACCAAAGGGGGAAGGGATGTTTGTTTTTGACTAAGATAGGCAAGAACATTTTTGTAGGTGGAGCAGAAATGTACAGAATGGAAAATTCAGGATCCTGGCCAGCGGCTGGGGAGTGGTCTTGGGGAGGCAGGAGCTGTGCTCCAAGCCTGTGTCTGTGAGAGCTGGCCTCTCAGAAGCCCATATGCTGCAGGCCTGGGAGAGAAGATGGGTGGGGTAAGGGAAACTCTGAAGCACTCTGGGTTGAAGAGGAAGGAAAGGAAAGGTTCATCAGCATCAGCACAGCCAGGGAAGCTCCTGGGCCATGAGGAGATCGTCTAGAGCAATGAATTGGGAGAAGTGCCCTGTCTAGAAAAGACTCCCGGAGAAACTGCCCAGCTGCAGTGTGAGTTTGTGTGAAGATCTGGTCTGACCCAGGACTCCGTAACTTTCTGCAGCCATGTGGGGCCATCTTCAGCAGGCGAGGCTCTCTTGGCAAAGTGCACTCTGCCTGGAAGGTGGAGGAGGCGGGAGACAGCACGAAGGAGGAAGTCTGGAGCAGAATCAGACCCACACCCATGGGTCCCCACACTTGATAGAAAGGTCGGAGAAATCGCAAGTGAGTGACAGGCCCAGGATTCCAGAGAATCAGGACTGGAGACCCCAGTGAGGACTGGAGACCCCAGTGAGTACCGGAGCCTAGAGATCTGGCTCTAGTCAGGAGGGAGTATCAGAAACGGAGATTTGCATATTGGCGCAGTCCCAGCCAAGGGAGCCCGGGAAGCCCACTGGCAGGGAGTGGAGAGTCGTGGCACGAAAGGGACCAAGACATGATGCCTGGGCGTCTGTGGAGGCCCTAATGCCCTCTGGTGACACCTGCGAAGGGAGGGCACTCACTGAGGCTGCGGAAAGTTGGGAGCGTGCTTGGTTTCCATTCAGAAGCCTCTGCTTGTGACTAGTGTTTTCCAAGATCTGAGGGCTTTGCTGACAGCAAAGTATAAATGCTGCGTGACCCACATGGAGTGGAATTAGGGAAGCAGATGCACGAAAACGCAGCCTCAGCCCAACCCAGGAGTTATGGTGACAGAACACCCTGTCAACTCTGAAAGCATCCAGAAGAGGGGCTGGGGCCCTGAGCTCGATACGAGATTCAGAAGTCATCGCACAGGCAGGAGCCCTCCCCGCACTGCATCTGGAGGATGAGTAAGAGGAGGCTTAAGGGGAGCTGGCAGAGGAGTTCCAGTCCAAGGAGACCCAGTATGCACAGAGGCATCAGCTCCAGAGTCTGCAGGGAAGAGGAACGGGGCAGAAATGCAGAGGCCTATGGGGAGGGTAGGCGAGACAGGCTGGAGGGGGAGGAGGGTCCCATTAGCAAGGACCTTATCAGCCAGCTAAGGAGACTGAATATATGCAGAGTCACAAACTCAGATACCTGTAGGACAGAAGGGTCCCACCAAAGAGTCAAGAAGGAGCCCTGGGAGGGGTGGGCCAGAGCGTGGAGAGCCAGGTCCCACAGAGCGTCTGTCCCCTCTGCATCAGGGTCGCTGCTATGCCTTGCCACGCAGGCCGTGCTGCTGGAGAGCCTGAATGGATTTGTCAGGGTAACCAAGAGTCAGAACACTGCAACATTTAATCCCCAAACAACACAAAGTGAGCAGGATGTCATGTGAAGGAGGTGGGATTCGCAGGAGGAGGCCTTGGCAGGGGCACTTGACTACGCAGGTCCACGGGAGGGTTTCAGGCAGAAGGGCTGTGGTCAGATCTTGACCTGTGTTTTCAGGAGCTGCTCTGCCCAAGAGTGGGACAAGGATGTAGGGGAGATGGAGGCGAGAGGGGAGGTGGCCTGGCCCTAGGACCAAACCAGATGTGCCCCCTTCCTCTTTCGGGGGCTTGTCATGGGGGAAGGTGAGAGAGAATAAGGACAGTATTAGAAGCGGTGAGGAAATACCTAAAAGGTGAAATTTGTCATTAATGGAGATGAGATGGTGGAAAGGAAGGGATCAGAGACGTTCTCAAGCCCCAAGGGGGCCAAATGGCCGACAGAGGATTATCAGCTTTCTTAGGAGGTTTTGGAAAATCCCCTCCAAGATACAATATGCCTCAGCCATAGAAGGCTCGGGATGGTAACTGGATTGAAAAGGACATTCTGAATGTCTCCATCATTCCTTTCTCTCACTCCCGTGGGTCTTTTCCTCCCCTCCCTCTCATTGCGTCCATGCACTTCCCTTAGATAACTACACTCTGCCAACGTCAGTGGGACAGGAGCAGGTGCACGGTGAGAAGGTGGGAGGTGAGCAGGTGAGCAGCAAATCTTCTTACTCCACAGTTAACCTCCCTCCTGCTGCTTCTCAGTGGACTACATTCAAAAGAATTGTTCATCCTTCTTGAACACTCACGTGGGCTTCTGATGGAGTCTGCACGTAAATACAACCAATATTTAAATGCAATTTAAAAAAATTTATAGTATGTCTGAATCCACATTTTTGTCAAACAATTACTGAATCCATTTTATTGCAATAATTTTTCCTACAGTGACCCCAGCAGGTAATAGATGTGGTTTTGGAATCCTACAAGGGTCTGAAATCTACTGAGACAATGTCTTAAATAAAAGCTAAGAAGTGGGTGGAGGCAGACACAGACTCGTCTGTCTTAGTAGGCCCAAGGTTCTGCCAAGTAGTATAGACTTCTGGGGAAGTAAGCTTTCCCACCCAGTCCTGCTCCTCTGATCTAGCAGCAGAAATGGAAGCCTACCGGAAACAATTCTTTTAATAATACGCAATTCTTTTAACAATACTGAAGAATATTTAGTCATAAGAATGGTGCCTACTCTGTATTAATATTTCTAGTGCCTTTTGATTATAACGTAAGATGGAGCATGTTGGCATTTATACTTTGGCCACAAAAGGCACTTGCCAGTAACATCCAGCTGCTTCTTAGGTGCTTTAGTGAGACTTTCTGGTTGACATCCAAGGAGCTCACCTGGACCAAGAAATGGCCCCTCCCACAGGCTCTGAGCAGAAGGAATGGAGACACATTATGGCTGCTGCTGCTTCTACATGCGGCTCAGGATGCCATGGAGGGTTTCAGAGCCTCGCCACAGTGGTTAGCTTGGTCCTTTGAGAATTCTGTGAAAACAGCTATTTTCTCAAAACATTCTTTTTTTTAATTTTAATTTTAATTTTTTTATTTTTAATTTTAGGTTTTGGGGTACATGTGAAGAACATGCAAGATTGTTGCATAGGTGCATATGTGGCAGTGTGATTTTCTGCCTTTCACCCTTTCACCTATATCTGGCATTTCTCCCCATGCTATCTCTCCCCCACTCCCCATCCCCCACTGTCCCTCCCCTATTTCCCCCCAACAGACCCCAGTGTGTAGTGCTCCCCTCCTGCTTTTTATTCCATTCTTCTGTAAATAACAAAATACTAAGACTGATTAGAATGTCATTGTACATGCAGTAGCCGTTCTTTGGTTTACTCTTTGCTCTATTCCATTAAATAATAAAGGGTTGTGTATCAGTTAGCATTTGCTGCATAACAAAATCACCCCCAAAACACAGCACCTTAAACAGCTCTTTCTTTAGCTTTTGAGCGTCGACAACTGAGCTGGGCTCTGCTGGGTGGCTGTTCTGCTGGTCTCACTTGGGCTCCCTCACTTGTCCATAGCTAGCTGTGATGGGCTGGGCAGCCCACCATGTTGAGAGCTCTGGCTGGCTTTTGGCTGCAGTGACAGAGGTGACTGCCTCACCCATCCTGCTTCATCGTGTGGCAGTCAGCGAGGTGGGGCCCGCTGTGCAAGGACTTGTCAAGTCTTTGCCTGTGTCCTGCATGTTACTGTCTCAATGACCAGAGCAAAGCACCCAGCCAAGCTCAGTCAGTGTGGGAGGGACTGCTTAGGATCACAATATAAGGAAGTGATAACAGATTAGGTGTCAGTACCGCAATCACAGAGCCGAAAACCATAGACTTTGGGCATCATTTTTTTCAGATCATCTAATTGAATAGAGTGACAACTACTGAAACAAAAGAACAGTGAATATTCATCTGAGCTCTTTCCAGAAAGCAATCTACTTAGAAAAAAAGAAAAAAATGTGATTTTTAACTTATTTGAGCATTGTATAGCTTCACTTGGTTTATAGCAAACGAATACCGTTTCCCAAAGAGTGCTGTTTTCAGAAAGCCATTGTCCTTATACAGAGTAGGGCCTCCTGACTGCCCTTGTTCAGAGGGGGGCCCCCTCATTGCACTGGTTCAGAGTGGGGTCCCTTCATTGCCCTGGCTCAGAGCGGGGCCCCCTCATTGCCCTGGTTCACAGTGGGGCCTCCTCATTGTCCTGGGTCAGAGCTGGACCCCCTCATTGCCCTGGTTCAGAGTGGAGTCCCTTCATTGCCCTGGTTCTGAGTAGGGCCCCCTTGCTGGAGCTCCTGGGCACTGGGAGGCTGGCTGTGTCCTCCCCAATCACTTTCCCAGGACAGGTGCATCCCTGGCATTTACAAAGGAGCCTGTCCAGGTCTGAAGAGGTCGGCCTGTCTGACACGTGTTTGCAAGGGCATGTGGAGTGTTCAGTTTGACTTCAAGGTTGTGCTGTAACAGGAACAGGTTCTATGGCTAACTTGGAGAATATTTATGGGAGCTTCTCAACTATTCAGCAAGTGTTCATGATCTGTCCTTCTCCACCTTACATCACCAAGTAGAGCATGGCTTGACATTAGACAGGGAGACATAGGGGGACCTCTGGAGCTTTGTGGGAGTGCAGAGGTGCCACTCATCCAGTGCCACAGAGCTCAGGGGTATGAGACAGGCAACCTGTGGGGGTGCCCTCGGGTCACCCTGAGTGGTGATCATTGGGCCTGATGTCCCACAGCCCAGGCCTCTTCCCAGGTATGTGACCACTGCGTCATCCACTTCTCAGCCAGTAGCTAAAAACTACTGTCTCGGGGAGCATGAGCAGTGGGAAACCACTTCCCCTTTCACACAAATAAACCCTGAGAGATTCAGGGACAAGTAATGAAACAAGAATACAAAATACACAATTTGAGTTTACAGCCATGAAATGAAGTGGCTGGAGTCTGGGTGAGGAGGCCCAATGGCCCTCCTGCCCTTAGAGATGGTGACCAGATGTTGAAGGGAACACGCATTGGTGGGGCATCTTTTCTGCCAGTCCCGCTGAGTGTACTCAGCCATCGAACCTTCAAAGCACTGGGGACAGGTCATTGGTGCTATCCTCATCCTATACGTGGGGAGACAGAAACTTGGGGTGTTTCCAAGATCACACACGTGGCTCTGCTGACCACCCTTGGATCTGAGACAGACCTGCTGACTCTGTCTCCTCATGACGACACTGTTCTTTCTACGTTAGAGGGAAAAATGTGTATTCCAGTAAACTTCTGTTTCAGCATTACACCAGAATTCATGGACAAGACAGGAAGAGACGGAGAGACGGTGCCAAGACCTCACTTCTGTGTACCCTCCACCAGGCTTTCCAAGGCCTTCCAGTCTGCCTTCCCATTTAAAAACTTGAAGCCTGTTGGAGGACACGGAATTCTATAACTGCAGTAGAGCACTTACATAGACCTCATTCCTAAGTATGGAAAGAGGGGCGAGGACTCAACAGCCATTTGAAGGAAACCAAAAGGATGAATGAGACAGAACAACAGCAAACAGAGCAATTGACACAGACGAAACAAAGCATTCAGAAAATAATAGACAGTATCTCCAGAGAGATGTGAGGTGCTGATTTGGGTGGAGGGAAATTTGGAGGTTTTGTTTACTCATTTCTGTGTTTACCTCACAGAACTGGCCAGAACCTCAAATACATTGTTGAGTGGAAGTGAAGGAACATCCTTGTCTTGCTCCTGATCTTAGGGGGAAGCTTTCGCCTTTCATGATGAAAGATGATGTTTGCTGTGGTTCTTTGTAGACACCTTTAATCAGGTAGGGGAAGTTCCCTTTGTCACTGCTTTGTTGAAGAGGTTTTTATTTTCTTTTTGATTTAATTTTATTTTTTAATTGACAAATAATAAATGGGATATTCATATTCATGGTGTATATAGTGATGTTTTGATACATATAACTTATGGTGATCAGATCGGGGTGATTAGCATATTGGTTATCTCAGACATTGATCATTGCTTTGTGTTGGGAACCTTCAATATCCTCCTTTTAGCTATTTGAAACTGTGTAATATATTTTTAACGGTTGTCATGCTACAGTGCTATAGAACACTGGAACTTATTCGTATCTAGCTGTAATTTTGTATCTTTTAATACATCTCTTCCTAGCCCTCCTTCCTCCTACTCTTCCCAGCTCCTACTGTTCTTCCTTCTACTTTTACTTCTATGAAATCAGCTCCTTTTAGCTTCCACATGAGTGGAACATGCAGTGCTTAACTTTCCCTCCTGACTCATTTCATTTAACATAATGTCCTCCAGTTTCATCCATGTTTGCTGCAAATGACATAGTTTCACTATTTTTTATGGCTGAATAGTATCCTGGGTGTTGAAACGGGAGAGTTCCCTGATTCCCCTTGTAGGATGTGTAACGGATGTGGCTCCCCTGTTCTGTTGCTGCTCAGACCCCTTGTGGGAGTGGAGCATGCAGAGTGGCAGGTGCACAGGCTAGGGCAAGTTCTCTGGGCTCTGACCCCACAGTAGTGTCTAGGAGTGGACGCCTGCAGCCCCAGTGTTACAAAACTGTTTTGGCTTTGCTATCCACAGACGGCTTGAATACTAACCGGCTCAACAGGCCCTCTGTTTTTATCTCAAGGACAGAGGGCTAGCTAGTGTGACAGATTTCTGTATCTGGAGCTGTTGCCCAGAATCCTGGAAAAATCAGGTCACACACGGGCTTGAAGGATGAATGTGAGGTTTTATTGAGTGGTGGAGGTGGCTTTCAGTGGGATGGATGTGGAGCTGGGAGGGGGAATGGAGTGGGAATGTGTTCCTCCCCTGGACTTGGGCCACCCAGCAGCCAGACTCCTCTCAGACCACCCCAGCCAAACTCTTCTCTGCGTTCAGATGTTCCTCGTCTTCTCCCATTCTCTGCCTTGTTGTTCTGCCATCCATCTGTTTGCTGGTCTGCTGGCTTGCCGGTCTGCTTCTGGGTCCTGGGGTTCTGCCTTTATATGGGTGCGGGATAGCGGGGATGGGGGCCAAAAGACAACTCTTTGGTTATGCCCCAAGAGGAATGCCTTTTCTCACTTAGGACCGCAGGTATCCAGGCTTGAGGGTGGGGCCTTTGCCAGGTAACCTCTTCTACCCAGTATTTCCCTGTCTCCTGTCCTGTCAGTGTACAGTTACCCCATTGTCTTTATCCATTTGTTGTTGGACACCCAGGTTAATTCCATATCTTGGATATTGTGAAGACCACTGCAACAAACGAGTGGTGTAGATGTTTCTCTAACATACTGATTTCCTTTCCTTTGGATAAATGCTAAGTAATGGGGTTGCTGGGTCGTATGGTAGTTCTATGAATAGTTTTTTAAGGGACCTGCATATGGGTGTTCAATTCGTCAGGTACTACTTAGGTAATTGTGTGTGGTGTTTCTTTATTGTCCTTTATTTTTTCATCCTTGAATGATGTGGTGTATTACATTAATGGCTTTGCAGATAGTAGACCATCCTTGCATTTGGGGGTAAATCTCACTTTGTTGTGGTTTATAATCCTCCCTAAATGTCACTGGATCTTATCTTTCTAATCCTTGGATAAGGATTTCTTTGCCTATGCTCACAGGATATATTGATCTGCAGTTTTCTCTTCTTGTGCCATCTTTTCCAGACTCTGGCATCAGGGTGATACTGGCTGCATAGAATAAGTTGGGAGTTATTCCTCTCCTTATTTTCTGAAAGATTCTGTTTAGTATCGATATGATTCCTTTTTAAGTGTTTACTGGAAGTCATCAGTAAAGCCATTTGGGCCTGGGCTTTTCTTTGTAGGAAGATTTTCAATTACTAAACTGACTCTATTACCTTACTGGTTTAAGTCTCTTGTTTTAAAGAAAATCGGAAGGTTGTCTTTTATTCTTGTCTCAGTTTTAGTAATTTGTGACCATCTTACCTAAATTATCTAATTTGTTGGCATAAAGTTGTTCATCATATTCCATTTAAATCGTTTTATTTTCTGTATGGTTGGTAATAAAATGCACGTTTTCATGCCTTATTTTAGTAATTTAAGTCTTTCTCCTTCTTGGTCAGTCTAGATAAAAACTGGTCATTTTTTGGATCTTTTCAAATCGCTGACTTCTGGTTCCATTGATTTTTCTCTGCTGTTATTTAGTTCTCCAGTCCGTTAATTTTTACTCATATATTTATGACATCCTGCCCTCTGTTCCCTTTGGCTTAAATTTACTATTTTTTACCTAATTTTTTTTTGGTGTGAGCTGGGATTACTTGACATTTGTTTCTTCATATATGTGTTCAAGGCTGTATATTACTTTCTTTCAAACACTGTGTTTTTTTTTGTTGTTTTGGTTTTTTTTTTGAGATGGAGTCTCACACTGTGACCCAGGCTGTAGTGTAGTGTTGCGATCTCGGCTCACTGCAATCTCCGCCGCCTGGGTTCAAGCAATTCTCCTGCCTCAGCCTCCCGAGTAGCTGGGACTACAGGCGTGCACCACCATGCCCAACTAATTTTTTTGTATTTTCAATAGAGACGGGGTTTCACCATGTTGGCTAGGATGATCTTGATCTCCTGACCTTGTGATTCGCCCACCTTGGCCTCCCAAAGTGCTGGGATTACAGGCGTGAGCCACCGCGCCTGGCCTCAAATACTGTTTTGACTGCTTCCTATATTTTTGATATATTATGTTTTAATTTTTATTTAGTTGAAAATACTGTTGATAGCCATTATGATTTTTAATTTTTCTAATGAGTTATATATTAATGTATTGTTTAATTTCCAAATATTCGGGATTTTGCTCTTTCCTATTATTTATTCCTAATTAAATCTCATTATGGTTGAACAACATAGTTTGCATAATTTCTCTTTTAAATTGATTGAGACTTGAATATGGCTTAGTGAACTTGATATATACCACGTGAACAAGGAAAGAATGAGTGTTCTTCTGTTGTGCAAAGTGTTTTATACAGGTTTGCAAGGTCAGGCGGGTTAATTGTGCTGTTTGTGTCTCCTGTTCTTGCTGTTTGCCTACTTTTCATAATCAGGAGTGAGTATCAGAAATATTTAGTTTTAGGGAATTGCCTATTTCTTTTTTTTATTTTGTCAGTGTTTACATCATGCGTTTTGGGGCTTCGTTGTTAGGTGTGTGTACATTTATAATTGTTACATCTTGCTGAATTGTTGGCCATTTTATCACAAAGCTGCTGTCACTGAAACACCAGGAGTTTCATCTAGAACCTGCTGTCCCCACACACTGAAAGCCAATCACTGAGACAACAATTATTACTAAGGAAGAAGGCTTTCATCAGGTGCTGCAGCCGAGGAGACGGGAGCTCAGTCTCAAATCCCTCTCTCTGACCGACTAAAGTTAGGGGTTTATATAGCAGGGAAGAAGTGTAACAATTCGTAATAAAACAGGAACTCTAGAGGGACAAGGAAGCAGTCATGATGAATGAGGGACCTAGTGTCTTATTGTCTGGATGCAGTGATCTGGTGAGTTTCAGTTCTTTGATACTTTTTGAGAGGCCTGGTGGTACTTTTCTGAGGAAGGAACTCAGATAAAACAATTTTAAGTTTTGATCTTTAAGACCAGATGTATAAGTTTTTATGATTATCCAAAAAAAAATGTCTACCAGTCGGTTTCATTGTGTCTAATAATATTTCCTATCTTAAAGTCTATCTTGTCTGATATTAATAGAGCCACTCTATCTATCTTAATTATTATTTGTGTGATATATCTCTTCCTATCCTTTTGCTTACAATTGATTTTTGTTTCTGAATTTAAAGTTTGTCTCACGTAGAAGGGACACACATGAATCACATTTTTGAAGTTAAGCCTTACAATCTCTGTCTTTTGATTGCAGTATCTAGTCCGTTGGCATTAACTGTAATTTTAATATGATTGGAATAATGTCTGCCATTTTTATTTTTGTTTTCCACATGTATCCTGGTTTAGTAGATGTTGTTGTTTTTCTATTTCTTCTTCTGTTTTTGTATGTTAATATGTTTAGAGTACCATTTTAATTTCTCTGTTGGTACTTTAACTGTATTGTTATTTTCTTAGTAGTGTCTCTGCAAATTACAATAAGCATCTTAATTTGTCCGTTACTTCAAGTTAGTGCTAACTTCATTCCAGTAAAATATGGAAACTGCACTCCAGCATAGCCCGATTATCCCCATCTTTTGCTCATATTGGCATGTATACACTTCATAGGCATGTTATAAATCCAACAGTACTGTTACAAGTGTTGATTTATACAATTATGTCTTTTTAAAATTACAACAAAAAAGAACAGTTTGGAGATTTCTCAAAGAACTAAAAATAGAACTACCATTTGATCCAGCAATGTCAGAAATCAATATATCAAAAAGATACCTGCACACATATGATTATTGCAGCACTATTCACAATAGCAAAGATATGGAATCAATCTAAGTGTCTATTAATGGATAACTGGATTTTTTTGAATTTGTAAAATTGCACATGTACCCCATAAATGTGTACAAATAAAAAGGAAAAAAGAGCTATAATCCTTAAACAAACAGTAAACCACACAGGATCACAGGAGAATAAAGATGTATTTGTACAGTATTATATAGTTACCCTTACTTATATTTACTGTTGCCAGGGCTCTCCATCTCTTCCTGTGAATTCAAATTGTCATCTGTGTCATTTACTTCCAGCCTGAAGACTTCCTTTACTATTTCTTATAAGACAGGTCTGCTAGGAACAAATTCGTTCAGCCTTTATTTACCTGGGAATGTCTTTCTTTTGCTCTCATTTTGGGAGAGGTAGTTTTGCTGGATATTGAATTCTTGTTGGGAAGCTTTTTTTTTTTTTTTTTGCTTGTAACATGTCTATCTGTTGCCTTCCAGACGCCATTGTTTCATGTAAGTCAGACGTCAGTTGTCCTGATATATTTCCCTGTTCAGGATGAGTCTTCTGTGCTTTTTTTCCTCTTGTTTCAATATTTTCTCTGTTTTTCAATAACATAATTGCTATATCTTGATGTTGGTCTTTTGGTATTTTTCCTATTTGAAGTTCACTAAGCTCCTTGAATCTAACTTTTTTCTTCATTTTTGTGAAGCTTTTGGCCATTATTTCTTCAACATTTTTTTTTTAACATTTCTCTCTCTCCTTTTCAAACTCCCATTGCAAATACAGTGCTATGCTCAATATTGTTTGAGGTTCTATTCGTTTTCCTTTAACATTTTTCTTTCTGTTCTTCAGCTTGGATATTTGATCTTTCAAATGTGTAGTTCCCTCTGTCATAATAAATCTGCTATTGAGCCCCTCTTGTAAATTTTCACTTCATATTGTATGTTCATTTCCATCGAGTTACTTCTTATGGGTTCTATGTCTTTCCTTATGTTCAGTCATTGTCGTCATGTTTTCCTCTTATTATTAAATATGGCTTTCTATATGAACATATTGGTCACTGTTGCATTAAAGTCTTTTTCTACTAAATCCAACAACTGTGCCCTATTGACTGCTTTTTTTTTTTTTTTTTTTTGATGGAGTTTCACTGTTGTTACACAGGCTGGAGTGCAATGGTGCGATCTCGGCTCATCTCAACCTCCACTTCTCGGGTTCAAGTGATTCTCCTGCCTCAGCCTCCTGAGTAGCTCAGATTACAGACATGTGCCACTATGTCTGTCTAATTGTTTTTGTATTTTTAGTAGAGATGGGGGTCTCACCATGTTGGTCAGGCTGGTCTCAAACTCCCAACCTCAGGTGATCCACCCACCTCAGCCTCCCAAAGTGCTGGAATTACAGGTGTGAGCCACCACGCATGACCCTATTGATTGCTTTTTTAAAAAAAACTGAATATGGGTCATGCTTTCCTGTTTCTATACTTGGCTAGTATTTTTTGTTGTGGTTGAAAACTAAACTAGACAACTTGAATGATACAGCATAGCAATATGGGATTCTGATTTTTACCACCAAAGTTATGATTATTACTTGGTGTTTCTAAAAACAAAAATTACTGTCGTTGTTTTGGATGTCTTGTTTTAGTTCTTTTAGTGACTTACCTGAACTAAATATGCAGAATCTTTCTTCTCTGTAGTATTCAGCTACTGATGTCTCTCCTCAGCTTTGTCTTTTTTTACTCTAATTTTTATTGTTAAGCCTGACTTCCTAGGATTCACTCCTGGGTCTGCATAGCTTAGAGACCATACAGTTATTACTAGGTAGAGCTTAGGCTCAAATACGTCAAGCAGATAACATTTCCCCATCTGCCAATAGCTTCACATCTGGTTTGGGGAATGTATTCATGGTTCAGGCAACTTTTAGCTCTGCTCCAGCCACTGCTGCCCATCTTCATCCAGCCCCTGCTGCCCTTCCCCAGCCCCTGATGACAATCGCCAACCTCAGGTGCCCATTCCCAACCCCTGCTGCCCATCTCCAGGCCATGCTGCCCATCCTCAACCTCTGCTGCCCATCCCCACCCCTGCTGTCCATCCCCAACACCTGATGTCCATCGCCAACCCCTGATGTCCATCTCCAGCCCCTACTGCCTATCCTCAGCCCCTGCTGCCCATCCCCAGCCCCTGATGTCCATTCCCCAGCTTCTGATGTCCATCCCCAGCCCCTGATGTCCATCCCCAACCCCTGCTGCCCATCTCCAGACCCTGCTGTCCATCCCCAACCCCTGCTGCCCATCCCAAGCCCCTGATGTCCATTCCCAGCCCCTGATGTCCATCTCCAGCCCCTGATGTCCATCTCCAGCCCCTGATGTCCATCCCCAGCCCCTGCTGCCCATCCCCTGCCCCTGCTGCCCATCCCCAGCCCCTGCTGCCCATCCCCAGCCCCTGCTGCCCATCTCTAGCCCCTGCTGTCCATCCCCAGACCCTGATGTCCATCCCCAGACCCTGATGTCCATCTCCAGACCCTGATGTCCATCTCCAGACCCTGATGCCCATCTGGCTCTCTTCTGCCTCCTCTGTGTATTTACATTTCCACCAGGTCCACTCGGGATGTGAGGAGAGCTTACCAAGCCCCTCTATTGTTCTCTCATTTCCAGGAGCTCCCCATTAAGTTCCTTGTTGTCCTCCAGTTTGTCATTTGATCCAACCAGACTTACAGCCTTAGACTAGGAGAGCTGGAAGCACTTCCACCGGTAGCTGGGCATGAATATTCCACCCACTGCTCTCAAGTAATTCAGCGCCTTCCAGCAGCGAAGCTCCTGGTTTCCATGGCTAGCTCCATTCTAACAGAAGCACTTCATGGATGAAGCTGGTGGATGGCTTGGAGCAGCTGGGGCAAGAACACCACAGACTCCCACTGTTACTACTCAAAATTTAGCAGTTTTTCATAAATAACACCTTTTAGTGTATGGTTGGCTGTTGGTCAGTTGGAGAGCCTGTGGCTGTGTTTGACAGTTTTGTCCAGTTGTTTCCTAGGCACAAGATTGGCCTGCCTCCTAACTGCCCTAGCGGAATCCGTGCCTGGATACTGTCTGCAGTGCGGGACGTGCATTTCCCAACAGGCAGTAAATATGGACAAAGAATATGTTGATGCCCACACATGACTTTGATTAGGTTGAGAGTTTTAATCAAATTAATTATCTTTCAATAATACGACATGTATTTGCTTATGGCATTAGAAAATTAAATTCCCCATTTCCCTCCCTTAGAGCAGCTCCTAAATAGAGAAATACATTTAGATATTCCAGTTTCTTCCAGATCTGTGTGTGGATCACTCACACAACGGAATCAGTTTCAACTCCTTAAAGTTGCATTTCATTTTGTGCTGCCCAAATTGCAGCAACCACTTTATTCTGTGAAGAGCCACTGCATGAATAACTTCGGTTCATCCTAGAAATTGAATTTCTTTCATGAAGCAAATATGTGCCACCATTGAGGACGTGCCAAATGCTTACAATTTTCAAATAAAATCAAAAGTATTTTGTGAAATACAAACATGATTGGAATAGTAATAGGGCATCTAATGTTTTAATTTTCTATATCAAAGATACTAATAACTCATTTAAATGTGTCACTCAAGGCATGTTTCTCAAAAAACAAAAATATCTTTACATTATTATCTTAGATATTCTCATCTTATGTGTGTCAATAAAAGCCATTGGGGTGTGAAATGTAGCTGTTTAATGAGAAGGAAAGATCCTCCTAGATAATAATGGAAGGGATCATTCTTCATTTTCCTCTGAAACAATGTGATAAGAAAAGGGGTGCAGGCATCTATCCAAATATGTGTGCTGAGAAAAGAAAATATTTTTAATTTTTCAGACTTGTGCTGATCAGATCTCTTGATATGGCTTCCATGCCACTAGAAAAAATTGTGGGTGAGTAGAGACCTGTTCCATTTGTGGCTGCCTTAATAAAGAGAACAATGGCTAAAGAATTGTAATCTTTTGTTACTGTAAGACTATAATTATTACAATGAAATCCAATTATTCTGTATTTACAGGGAGATATGAGTGAAATACCTCTGACATGGGTAATTGTGACAAATGTAGTTTAAGTAGTAGTTAAGAGTCCCAAAATTCATGAATCTCTTCCACACTCAGTTTTGAACTAATAGTAGTAAAATGTTGATTTTAAATGAAATTGTAGTTTAATAAAGTTGTCCCAAACTTGACTGAAGGCCCTCTTGTCTCAAGTAGTATTCACTGTAACAAAATCCAGTACCAATAAAAAGGATCCTTTGGAATGCCCTGTAATGTAGATGTGCTCGATAGCTCATTAAAGCATCTCTCTTTATGGGCCTGCTGCTGTCTTCAGCACTTTAGTAACTCTCTAGTATGTGTCTAAAGTATATTTCTGCAGTGATAAGCTTTGAGGCTGAAACCGGCCCAATTGTCCCATATAACTGATATTTATGGTTTCTTTGAATAAACAGAAATTGATCCTCCCAATCTTAAAACTTGAGAAAGTTACATTTGTCTTATCTGAGTTCCTTTCTCTGGAACCCAACCATCAGGCTTCCCAGAGAGCATCAGGAACTGAAACTCACCAGATCACCACATCTGGAGGATGAGAAGCCAGACCCCTCACCCATCATGACTACCTAAGTGACCACATGCTGCCTGTTGACCAGCTCCTCATCCTTATTCCTCCCCAATTCCTGTTTTGCCACACATGGTTAAATTTCTTTCCTATTGTATAAACCTCTAATTGAATGTATTTATTTAAAGATGGGGTCTTACTCTGTCACCCAGGCTGGAGTGCAGTGGCACAATCTTGGCTCACTTCAGCCTTGACCTCCCAGGCTCAAGCAATCCTCCCACCACAGCCTCTTGAGTAGCTCAGGCTACAGGTGCTCGCCACCATGCCCAGCTAATTTTTGTATTTGTTTTGTGTAGATACAGGGTCTATGTTACCCATGCTCATCTCACATTTTTGGACTCAAGTGATCTTTCTGTCTTGGCTTCCCCCAAGTGCTGGGATGAGCCACTGCACCTGGCAAAATTGCTAATTTTAGTTGGTTGGGGAGACAGATTTGGGGCTGATCTCCCATCTCTGTGGCTGCAACACCCAATTAAAGACTTCTCCCTGGCAGCCCTCATTGTCTTAATAATGGACTTTCTGTGCAGTACACAGCAGGACCGTGACCAAATCCCTAGCATTTCAGTAACAAGGCCTTGAGAATTCCATTCAACCTGACCAGGGTAGACAAAAACAGCATCTCCTACTTACCATATCATACTATTATAAGAAAAAAAGTGATGACAAACATTAAAATTAAATAGAAGAAACATATTATTTGAATAAGGTATTGGTGATGACCATGTGTTGATTTAAAAGGGTAAAGAGAAACCGTCTTTTATTACAATACAATTCACATATGTATTAATCATGCTACAGAACAGGGGCAGAATGCATCGTTGAAATCTGAACATGAGCCCAGCTTTTATTTCAGCCAGTGACTTTCTTCCTGTTTTGCTAGCAAAAAAATTCACAGTATTTCCTAAAAACATAAGAACAGAACCCATATCTGAAACATCGGTAGTTTGGGGTGCATCACGAGCTCTCATACGTAGAAAGAAACTGTAATAGGTTACAGGCCATGTGGCTGTAGTGATTCTCAGCCTGCTGTGTTGTTAAAAGGTGGATCTCCAAAATA
The DNA here is from genome assembly GCF_030222135.1 of Aotus nancymaae. Classification (NCBI taxonomy): domain Eukaryota; kingdom Metazoa; phylum Chordata; class Mammalia; order Primates; family Aotidae; genus Aotus; species Aotus nancymaae. The sequence continues at coordinate 1,487,930 of NW_026988412.1, read as the reverse complement.
ATAAAAAGGCATGTTGGTTGTTGGAGATGCTGTGGCTGTTAAACTCGTTAGAAGGGTGAGGAGAGTCTGTCCTTATGGATGAGGAACAAGCACATCGATCTTTAGTGGACTGGGTACAAACGGCACACGTGGCTGGCACTCTGATTCATCTGGAAGCAGCGGCAGTGGAAGGAGGTGAGAAGGAGGCCCCCACTGTGCAGAGCGTGCTGAATGATTCTTGCCTGGGCTCATCTGTAGTGAAGAATGTGTTCTCATTCACAAGTCGAGGAAAAGGCAAAGCTGCTACTGTCTGTCCTGGAACTAGCAGCTGGCTGAAGATCCCAGAAGAGAAGATGTTTTCCTCCTGAGTAATGAAGCCCGCATTGTGCCCCATGTACCAGGCCCCCAAAACTAGACTGTGTCAATGAAAAGAGCCTCTGTCCAGCTTAAAGAATAAATCTTCAGAACAAGAGGTACCTGCTGTTGCTCACTGGTCTTCATTAAAAAACATCCCCTCGATATGGTTCATCTGAATCTTCAGTAGGTTTTCATTGCACCTTAAATTCATGTGTAGGCAAAAAGTAAGCCAGCCTCAGGGATGCCACATGTTAGGGAACAAGTAATTAGAAATCCCATTTTTGGAAAGCTGAGAACCACCAGGGATGTGGCGGAAGTCTGTGCCACCCCGAAACAAGAACACGTGAAGGAAGGAACATTCCTCAGTTACAATACAAGAAGTATCTTTAGAAACAGAATGCACAGGAATCCTATCACCTTACATAAGACATTAGACATAGAGGCCTAGCCTGTAAAATACAGCTTAAAGAATCATCAGCCGAGGTAACAGTGGTGTTCAAGGAGGCCTGGTGGTGGAGGGTGCTGGGATGGGATGGGGGACAGGGCCTCTGTTACTTGAGGTCCCAGCAGACAGCTGTCCTCCCAGGAAAGCATACAGTGCTCTTCTGGCCCAGGCTGGGTGATGTTTGGGTGTGTCTCAATGTTGTAGATGGTATGGAATTTCACTCTAATGTTTCTTCTAGAAAACAGAGAGAAAAGCAAGCCACTGGGACAGATGAGTCCATTGTTGCATCTCTTCCTCTAATACTTGGCTTTAGCCTTTTAAAAAAAAAACCCTGGGGGCTGGGCGCGGTGGCTCAAGCCTGTAATCCCAGCACTTTGGGAGGCCGAGGCGGGTGGATCACGAGGTCAAGAGATCAAGACCGTCCTGGTCAACATGGTGAAACCCCGTCTCTACCAATACAAAAAAAAATTAGCTGGGCATGGTGGCACGTGCCTGTAATCCCAGCTACTCAGGAGGCTGAGGCAGGAGAATTGCCTGAACCCAGGAGGCGGAGGTTGCAGTGAGCCAAGATCGCGCCATTGCACTCCAGCCTAGGTAACAAGAGTGAAACTCCATCTCAAAAAATATAAATAAATAAAAAACCCTGGGCAGCAGATCACCCAACAGCTCAGTAAACCCAGACTCCCTGCAGAGCACCTCGCAGCAGCCCCAACTCCCACCTCCTCCTTCCCCCGCCTCATGACCCTGAGTCTCAGTACCTCTTTCAACGTCTCAGCCACTCCATGGGCCTTCCCGTCTCTGGGGCCCTTGCAGCCCTTCCTTGTGCCCAGAATATTCTTCCTCTTGCCCTTCACTTGACTGGCTTCTTAGCACCCTCCAGATCTCCATTTACATGCCATTATTTGTGTGTGTGTTTGTGTGGGTGTACGTGTTTGTTTTCTGTCTTGCCGGGCACAGTTGTCTTAGAAAGGTCACATTTCCCAGAAGCAGTCACTGATGTGGGAGCCGTGAGCAAGTGATTTGCTACGAGATTGCTTTCAGGGAGGAGCAGCGAGTGCCTGGGGAATTCATTCAGGGGAGCGGTCTCAGCCAGAGTCCCACAGAGGGATCCTACACCTGACCTGCAGGGGACTCTGCTGTGCAGGTGATGGCTGTGATGGTTGAATGCCCGCTGGCTGCCACCACCAGGCAGCTGTGCAGGGAGCTGTGTAGGGAGCAGCCACAGGCTCCGTGAGGAACAGAGAAGTCAACTCGTAAGCGTGTCTCCAGTTCTTAGCCCAGAGCTCGCACGGTAGGCACATAATTATAATTCATATTTGTGCTGATTCATCTAAGAAATAAGTGAAACTATCAGAGAAGAATTCCAAGGTAAATTTCATATGTGTTTTTATATATCGGAATGAAACCAAACTCCATGTGAGCACCCAAGCCTGTGATAGTCTTCTGAGTGCAAATCTCAGGTGACCTTGACTTTGCTGAATGCTTTAAAAAGTCACCTTATATCAAATGCAAGAAGCGAAATGGAACTCAGGCCTCCCGGCACGCAGTTGGCTGCTTAGGCCTGTGCAGCGGCAGACGTTGACCCTCTGCCTCGGGGATGACGTGGTTAACGCATTTAAAGTTGTTCCCAAGCAACACCCAGCATCATGCTGAGACACAAGAGGAGAATGTATTTTCCACAAACCGCAAAACAAAAACGCCTTTAAATAAGGAATAAAAGATGACATGAGTATTATGAGTGACATGCCATTGGCATCTTACTAAAAAAGAAATGCCCAAGTCGCTCTAGCCAGAGAGTGCTTATTTTGTGAGCCCTAAAGCAATAGAGCGAAAGACAAGCAGGGGCAGCTGAAAGGCAGCAAGTGGCCAGTCCACACCGCTCTCCTGGGCCCTGCCCACAGCCAGTGCCCCCATCCTCAGCCTGCTGTTTTTTAAACATGTTTGCTGCAGAGGTCACACTTGAAACCAATCATCTCAAAACCCCTGGGGTCAGTATTTTTCATAAAGCCCTGCAGGTGATCCCGATTGCAGAAGCCCGAGCCTAAGGTGCTGGCGTACACTGGTCTTAATCACTGCAGCAGTCAGTTGTATGAAGGGCTGGGCCTGCTCTGAATACATTTGGCTGCAATCACTAATCACTTACCACTGCACACATCCCTTAAAGTGTACTCCATGGAACAGTCATCTCATGGGAAAAAACATTGGTTTGGGAGCACTGAGTACCTGTCCCCACCTCTGAAAACTCATGGCACTCACCAGAAAGTTACAGTTCCATGAGTCCCACATGTTAAGGCCGGGCAGAACCTACCTGTTTGATAACCCAGTGACTCTTGAATTAATTTGACCTTGAACCTTTTTGTTCCGAAAGACCATCATTTTGACTTTCTGAACCAGTGTGTCACCGTGTGGACTTGGGGAAACACTCTTGGCCTCAAGGGGCACATTGCATACAAGCCGACGGGTTCCATGCTGCGGGGGAGTAGAGAGCAAAGTACCAGGTGACAGCTGTGCCCATGCCACTGAAAAGGACCTGGCCTCAAGTCACAGGAGCAGAGTCAGAGCGTAATTTCCTTGGACAGGCTCCGGAAGGCTGCTGTCACCTGGAGAAGACCGTCCCATCTGTGGGAAGGCAGCGGACAGTCCCAGCACCCAGACAGCCCGGAAGAAGCAGGGAGTCTGAACTCAGAACAAGAACAAAGGAGGCAGCAGACAGTTTGTCATCCCATCCAGGCTCCTGAGGTGCTGTTGGGGAGAGAAGCTCAGAGTGAAGGGGCCACCCTGAGTGACGCCCCATCAAAGCCCTTTCCTCAGTCCGTCAAGCTTCAGCCTGTGCATGAACCACATGGGTCGGTTAAAGTGCAGTTCTCAGGGCAGGTCGGGGTGTGTCTGAGAGTCTGCATTCCCACGGCTGTGGGGGGTCTCACCTGAGCAGTAAGGACATGGACCTTCTCCGACCACTTCAGGGACAGAGGAGGCACCAGACTGACCTTTCCCGGGAGCACAGCCCTTCTTTAGCCACATGGTGTGGTCCCTTGTATCCCTTTTTGGAAGCCCGAGATCACACATGTCCTCTTCTTGTTGCAGGACTTTTCCGTAGTTCAGCTAAAGACAGGGTCCTTGTCTGTCTCACGGCCATGAAAACTCAGGCTTGCAGATGGTTAGAAGGGTGAGTAAAGCAGGGTTTTATTGGGTGAAAAGGAGGAAACAGGGACTCTCCAGAAGACCAGAGTCCCTGCTAGAGTGCTTCCCGCCTGACAGTTGGAATCCCAGGTTCCACACGGCCAGAGGAGGACCCAGCTCCTCCTTCCTGCAAACATCGCAGACTTCTGTGGCTCCACGCCAGCACACACTCCTCCCAGTGCGCAGGCCAGCTGGAGTTTTTCCAGGGCCCCTCCTACTATCTGTCTCATTCTAAGAATGGCTGGTCCAGCGAAGACAACTCTCACACCTGCACTTCCTGCCCAAGGGTACCCTGCTCTGAAGGACACACCCCCAGCATCTCCACTCTCCCCAGGACAGTATGCCACTCTCCTGGCCCCCTGCCACTCTGGGACCTTCTCAAAAGGAGGCTAGAAAAGGAGAGCCCAGAGGCACTCTGACCTGTGTGGTGTGGAGCTGAGCCTCCTGCTTCCTCCTTTCTACAGACTTTCCGGCAAGTCTCAGGTTCTGAGCACCACCCCTCTGACTCCTGCCCCATGATGCATCCTTCCAGCAAGGCCTGTGCCCACCCAGTGGTGTCTGCCTACTGCTTCCCTACAACCTCAGGAGGCTCCTTCCAGGATGGGAGGTGGGGTGGGAGTCACACCAGGTGTCCCACTTGGCCTTGTGGTAAAGTCTTGCATGTGCTGGGGGCACCATCCTCTCCACTGTGTCTGTGGCTGCTAGAAAAGTAGCAGTTTGACTGGGCATGGTAGTTCATGCCTGTAATTCAAGCACTTTGGGAGGCTGAGGTGGGTGGATTACCTGAGGTCAGGGGTTCGAGACCAACCTGGCCAATATAGTGAAACCCCAACTCTACTAAAAATACAAAATTAGGGCCAGGCGCGGTGGCTCACGCTTGTAATCCCAGCACTTTGGGAGGCCGAGGCGGGTGGATCACGAGGTCAAGAGATCGAGACCATCCTGGTCAACATGGTGAAACCCCATCTCTATTAAAAATACAAAAAATTAGCTGGGCGTGGTGGCGCGTGCCTGTAATCTCAGCTACTCAGGAGGCTGAGGCAGGAGAATTGCCTGAACCCAGGAGGCGGAGGTTGCGGTGAGCCGAGAACGCACCATTGCACTCCAGCCTGGGTAACAAGAGCGAAACTCTGTTTTAAAAAAAAAAAAAAAAAAAAAAAAAATTAGCCAGGCATGATGGCAGGCGCCTGTAATCCCAGCTACTCGAGAGGCTGAGGCTGGAGAATCACTTGAACCCAGGAGGTGGAGGTTGCAGTGAGCTGAGATCATGCCACTGCACCCCAGTCTGGGCGACAGAGGGAGACTCTGTCTCAAAAAAAAAAAAAAAGGAAAAGAAAAGAAAAAAAAGAAATGCAGCATCTGGTCCAGTTTTGTGGGAGAAGTAGGGAGATGATTGCACTGCAGCTGCTGGAGGCGTGTGCTTTATTTTTGCTTCAGGTAATGACCTGGAAGAAATCAATGTGCTCATAAAAGGGACTATTCCTTTCCTTTCCCTAGTGGCAGAATGGACCATTTTATTTCAGCTGGAGTTGTCCACTTGTAGCAGCCCCATCTGTCTCTTGCGAGCATAGGCTGGGGAGAGGTGTGAGAATATCGGACTTCCAGGGCTGGTGCCCTCAGGAACTATCTCTCATCCACTCATTTTGATTCCCTTGTCATAAAACCTGGAGTCAGGTCTGGCCACGCAGAACTTCAGTGTCTGGGGATCCGAAACTGAGAAAAAAGTGATACAGATCTTAAGGAGAGTTTTGAAAGAGCCAGTGGTCAAACCAATGAGAGGGATGGTGCACACTGTCCTGGTCACCTCCCTGGATCTGGAAGCAGCAGACAGGATTCCCAAAACACGAGAAAGAAGGAATTCACACCTGCTAGCTCGTTACACCTCCTTGGGGAAATTATCTCACCCTATGTCAAGAGACAGAAAATACACATGTCCCTCGAGAGCCCACCCATTGCAAGCGATATGACATCTTTTGGTGTCAGAAATATACATTCAATAAATCATCATTCAGGGGCTGCTGGAATTTCTGCAAACTGAAAACTATTCCCCCTCCTTAGACTTAACTGTGATTTGACCACAGGAGGAGAATTTCTATACGTGACCGAAAAGGCAAGAAGAAAATATTCAAATCCAGGCAGTGTGTGACAGGAGAGTGACTCATGTGTCCACGTCTCGTGCTTTTCCTAGCTTGAAGGGGTTGGCATCCCTGTTTTCCATGTGATGAATCTGAGGTTCCAGCTGTTGTTTTCCATCATGTCTTCATGTTAGAATTACGTGTGATTAATTCACTTACAAATTCCACATGCCCAGAGAGAGCATCAGGGACCTGGGCATCGGGAGTGTTGAAGGGACAGCCCACCCAGGGACAGCCCACCCCAAGGACGTTGGTGATTTGCCCAAGGGTCTCAGCTAGGAAGGGGTAGAACACACTTTAACTCCAAATCTCATGCTTTTCCTATTCTGCTGACTAACCTTTATCTTAAGGTCAAGTGGATCCAAATTATCTAAATCAAAACCAGAAACTCCAGCTTCCTATTAAAAAGTCAATTTTTGTAAAGTTTACCCCAGAACAAAGTACAAACAAATATTGAACCCCGGTTAATGATGTGATGCTGAAATGTTTAGGGGGAGTGTCCTGCTGTGTGCAACTCACTTTAAAATGCATCAGAAAAGATAAGATGAAGTGATGGGTGGATAAGAGGAACAGATGCACGAATAATGATAAAGTTAGTGCAGTAAGGATGCTAATTATGGAACCTAAGTGATGAGTATGTGAGCATTTACTATATAGTTCTTTTAAGTGTTCCGTCTGTTGTATCTATTTGTAGTGCAGGTTGATACAAGGAATAAAAAAGGTGTCTTCTCTGCACCATTTGTTGACTAATCCCCTTTTAATCTGCTGTTTAAAAGTGGCCATATACCAATTTCAGTATTTTACTTTATAATATTATAGAGTTATATGGGTAGGAGAAAGTATTCTTATGGCAGAGTTAATTTACTGAACACATGTGTAGCAACAATGTTCTGAAAATATATGGGCCATCACATTTAAACGTAAAGTGCTTAGCTATAAAGCTTTTAGAAGAAAAGAGAATATCTCTGTAACCTAGGGAAAGGTAAGAAGTTCTTAGGTATGACAATCTGTAAAAGAAAGAATAGACAAATTTTACTTCATCAAAATTAAAAACTTTTGCTCTGCAAAAGACACTGTCAAATGATGAAAAAACAGGCTACAGACTGGGAGAGAAATATTGTAAACTGCATATCTGACAGTTTGTATCCAGAATACAGAAAAATTATCTCTAAATTTAAATGTAAGAAATCAAACCATCTAATTTAAAAATAGGCAAGAGATTTGAACAGACACTTCATCAAAGGGAATATAAAAATGGCAAATAAGCACACGAAAAAGATATTTGTCATCAGTAGCCACCAGGAAAAATGCAGACTCAAACCATGATTATATATCGCTGCACACCTTAGAGTAGCCAAAATTCGAAATACTGACAATGACAGGTACTGGCAGGGATGCAAAGTAACTGGAACTCTCACACATTGCTGGTGGGAATGCAAGCTGGAACAGCCACTCTGGAAAACACTGTCAGTTTCTTCTCAACTTAAACAAACACCACATGACCCAGCAATCCTACTCCTAGGTGTTTGTGCTAAAGAAATAAAACCTTACATTCACGCAAAAACCCATATGTATCTGTCTATAATATTTATTTCTCATAACTCACAATTGGAAGAGCAAATGTTCTTCATTTTTGGATGAATGGATAACATACTGTGTTACTTATTATGGAATATTACTCAGGAAAAAAAAAAAAAAGGAATGAACTATGGATACACCCAGCAACCTGGATGTATCTCAAAGGTATTGTGCCAGTGGAAATGGTCAGCCTCAAAAGGTTGTATACTATACGTTTCCATTCCTATGCCTGCTTGAAAAGACAAAACTGTAAAAACCAACAGCAGTGCAGTGATTGCAAGGGTTTAAGGATGGGAAAAGGTGAGATATGCAAAGGAAAAATGAAGGAGTTCTTTGGAGGTGCTGAAGCCTTTCTGTATCTTGGCTGTTGGAGTGGTTGCATGAATCTATACAAGCAACAAAATCCATAGAACTATACATTGCAAACACACCCCCATACACACATACCCACACACACACATACACACACGCACACACAAGAGTGAGGCACAGATACACTGGTTAAATCAGATTAAGGTCTGTGATTTAGTCAGGAGTGTTATACCAATGTCATTTTCTGGGTTTTGATCATTCCACTATGGTTATGTAAGAGGCAAGCAAGGATATATGGGAACTCTCTGTTCTATCTTTGCAGTTTCTACAGGAACTCTGTTCTATTTTTGAAATTTTTATGTAAGTCCAAAATTATTTCAAAGTGCATATATATATACACACACACAATATTTCAAAGTCTATATATATAACTTATACATACATACACAGATATACATTTATATTGTATGAAGTCATGTTTAATGAATTTGAATATTCTTTCTGTAGTCTTCAAACTGTAACTAACAATACCGCTTAAATACATGCTTTTCTTTCAACAAAGCAGAACATTTTAGAACAGTGAAGAAAAAAAGGTAATTACTGATTATTAAAAATGGTTGATATCCGATTACCTAGAACACCCCAGCCCATCCCTTGATAAACTAGAGGTTTACTATAATTCAATTTACACAGAGGCAACCTTTTGAAATTGACCCAATTGACCCATAGACAGTTTTTTGGAAGAAACATAGAAATTGACCCTTCTGATCTTAAAGCTTAAAACTTACATTTTTTTTTTATTTGAGTTTCTTCCTCAAGAAAGGACCCTCAGGCCTTTCATCTCAAAAAAGGTATCAAAGAACTGAAACTTACCAGATCACTGCATGCAGAGGAGGAGGTGCCAGACCCATCATGCATCACCATTGCTTCCTGAGACCTCCCTGGTTCCTGTTTTCTTATACATCGTTACATTTCTTCTGGGCTATATAAACCCCTAATTTTAGTGCCTCAGGGAGATGGATTTGAGACTGACCTCCCATCTCCCCAGGTGTAGCACTGAATTAAAGCCTTTTTCTTTGACAGTACTCCTGTGTCAGTCACTGGCTTTCTGTGTAGCAAGCAGCAGGACCTAGACCTAACCCCTGGTGTTTCAGTAACACTTCGGTTTAGAAAATACTCAAATCTTTGCAACCCAGGCAGCCCAGATGAACCACAGGTACTTGCTGCATGTGGGGCTTTGGCCAGGGGCCCAGCCAGGAGGGGCTCAGAGAGACTGAGCAGGAGGCTCCCTCAATCACCTGAACTCAGGGCTCTCAGGCCCCACGCCTTGGGCAGCTGACTCTTCTTGTTGCAGAGAAGGGACATGCAGATGTAAGGCTCTCAAACTGCAGAAGGCTGGTGACTTAGGCCACTGCCTAGAACTTTGAGAGTTCTAGACTGGTCAGGTGGGAGACCCACATGCTTCCCTCTCTGTAGTAAGACAAGTGGTTCTCACTCAAGCTGAAGAAGCTTCTGGTGCCCTCGGGTGGAGTACAGGGTTGGGCAGCATGTGGGGAGTAGAGATGGTCACTGGTCTCTTAAAGGAAGGAATATAGTGGTGTTCATCTGCACCCCTCCCAGAGCAAGCTGGATGGATCTCAAGAGTGGAAAAGTCCAGACTCAAAAGGTTGTATACTGTATATTTCCATTCCCATGCCGTTTTTGAAAAAACAAAACTGTAACAATGGATAGTGCAGTGGTTGCCAGGGGTTAAGGATGGAGGAAGGGTGAGATATAAAGAGGAAAAATAGGGAAATCATTCCAGGCACTCACAAGAAGCTCAGAGACAATTCACTGGGTAGATGGATAGTGTGGCTGGATGGATGTCAGGTTTCTCCAAGTTTGCACTTTGTTCCAGGGAGGAATGGCACTCTACTAGTCTCTTCACCTCCCAGCCCTCGTCCTGACCCTCATCAGTCTGAAGTTTCACCCACTGCCCTGCTATGAGTTCCTTCCTGCTCCTGGTGGTGGGTGTTTCCACTTTTGGGAGTGGGCATCCTGTGAAGGGCATTCCTGTGGCACCAGTGAACCACCCTCCTCTACCGGATCTGCCGAGGAGCTGGATGCTCTGTGGGCACCGGGCTGCCTTGTCCTTTAAGAAGTGACCTCTGACTACACAGGGTCCCCATCCTGGGAAGGGAGGCTGGAAGCCATCTTCAGCGTGCTGGACTTCAGCACGTCTGTTTGAAGTGTTTGACTTGCTATATTTCTGGGACAGGTGTATGATACCAGACGCCACTAAGTAGCTTCTCTGTGAGAACATGAAAAGGACAAACATGATGAGACACCAAATTGCAATGTTAAATGAATTATTCATGTGTCATAAAAAAGTGAATTCAATATTTTTTTCTTTTTCCAGTAATGCCCATGGTATTTCCATTAAAGCACAATCAAAAAAAAAAAAAAAAAAGAAAGAAAGAAAAAAAATGTATGCAACACTTATTCCCCAAAGGAAAAATATTCCATTTAAAGTATAATTTTTTCGCTAAACTGCCACACTTTGTGTGGGATTTCTTGACTTTTTGTTTATTTATTTGTGTTGTCTGCTTAACACAAGTAATTTATTTATTCTAGACAGGTGGCAATTTTTTCTTTCATATTAGTATACAGCCATGACTTTAGCAAATGTCAGGACTCTTTTAAATGTATAAATGGACACTCGTATCTTTTTTCTTTCCTTCTGAAATCATTTCACCCTTACAGAAAAGTTGCAAAAATTGTCCAAAGAACTCCTATGTACCCTTTGCCTAGCTTACTGATATTGAATATTTTGCCATAGGAGAGTTTTCATTTTTGAAACAATTACAGACTTACACAGAAGTTGCAAGATCTTGCAGAGAATTCTTGTATACGTGTCTTCAGTTCCCCTCAATCTTAAGAGTTTCCTGTGCTTGCTTTACACTTCTCTCTGGATACCTGCATTTTTTTTTTTCTGAGCTATTTGCAGGTATGTTACAGGCATAATGTTCTTTCACTCCTAAATAAACTACATGTATTTTCTAAAAACAAGTTCAATTATAAAAGTCAGGAAATTAACTTGGTCATTGATACAATACTATCATCTGTAGGCCTTACTCAGAATTTCCCTGTTCTTTCCATGTTGTCCTTCATAGCCAAAGAAAAAGATGTTCGAATCCAGGATTTGGTTTGAGATGCCACAGTGCATTTTCTTGGCATGCCTCTTTACTTTTCTTTAATCTGGAACAATCCCTCTGCCTCTCCTTGTTTTTCAGGACCTTTGTGTCTTTGCAGAGTACAAGGCAATCTGTCAGTTTGAATTTGTTGGATGATTCCTTATTATTGGATTCTAGTTACACATTTTTGACAGAAACACCCAGAAGTGACGCCGTGCTCTTCTAGTACATTGGGTCAGGGGGCCCATGGTATATCCATTACTGGTGATGGTAGCTTTGATCACTTGATTTGGTGTCTGGCAAGTTTCTCACTGGCCAAGGGACAATGTTGCTTTGTAATTAATGAGCATCTTGCAGGGAAGTGCAGTGAGACCATGTGAACATCCTGCTTTTCATTAGTCATTCACCTACTCGTTTTAACATTCTTTGACAAATGTCTAACCCATAGTTCCCTCTGTGTTTATTAGTTGGCATTTCACTACAAGGAATAGTTTTTCCTTGTCCTGTATTTTTTTTTATCATGTATTACTTTATTTCAGGTTGTGCCGTTGATTTTTATTTATTCAGGGGGTAACTGATGGTATTTATTGAGTGTTTATGATGCTCACCTTGTTCCAGATTTGACAGAAAAGTCCCTTCAATTTGGCTTCTGTGCCTTTTGGACATAGCACGTCATTCTTCAGTTGCCTTTTATTATCATTTTCTGGTACAGTTGTTCCAGATGCATCTTGTTCATTGCCAACCCAGCCTTGAAATCATCTATTTCTCCAAGGATCCCTGGTTTCTTTCCTTGGAGAATGGTATTTAGAAAACACAAGCTGGATGCTAGGTGTGCTCATTGCTACTTGGGATTCACGGTTTCTAGGACTTCTCAGCAGACTGTAAGGGGAGGAAAGGTATGTATGCATAAATATACATAAACATATATATACACCAACACATTTGTATTTTTCTGTCTAGAGAAATGTTATCTATCCATATTTCAGTTCCGATCCAGTCAGTTCACATTGATAGCTCTCATAACTGTATGGAAGTATCGCAGTTTATTTAACCACTCTCCTTTGAATGAACATTTAGGTTGTTTCCAGTATTTCCCAGTTACCTATAATGCTGCAGTGAATAACCATGTACACATGTATTTCTATATTTTTCAGATGTGAATCTTCAGGATAAATTACTGGAATTAGGATAGCTACACCAAAAACACACATCAGTAATTTTGTTATATATTGACAATTTATTCCCTAGAGATTGCACCAATTTGCGTTCTCGTCAGCCTGTTTCCCTGAAGTCTCACTTAATTGTATCATTAATTTTTGACTTGACAGGTGAAAAACGATGACTTAGTCTAGTTTTCCTTTTCCTTGCTGTAAGGGTAAGTGAGGTCAGGTGGTACTTCCACCTGGACGCAGGTGAGACAAGCAGAGCACACGGGACACGAGATGTAAGGGAGTGCCCAGGCTCTGGCCGTGGCTCTGCTTCTGCATGGCACCAGGAGTGAGACAGGCGATAATGAAGAGGCCTGATGAGAGCAGGTGTCCTTGTTCCCGTTTTTACCGTTAAGCCAGCCCAAATCCATGATGCTAAAAACTGGCTTCGAGTGTGCATCTGAAAACAGCAAATACCATAGTGGGTTATGTGCTGATTCTTCAGAAAAACACAAAGTGGAGATAAGAAGACCTAAAAGGATAACCATTGCCTTAGTCAATAACATACTGTACGTAGCTCTTCTGGGCAGAGAATCACCCATGCAAGCAACGTGCATTTTAAGCAGAGCTACTCATGTAGTAACTGGATCAACAGACAGTGATAACTTGACACTCAGCTGTGAAACCAGCCCTTCTGGATGGGTCACAGAAGGCTGCATCCCTGTTAACTTCGCAGTCCTGCAGGTTGATGCAAGATGAGCTCTGTTTTGTTCAAGCAGGGAGAAGTGGTCTGGCTTTGGTCACTGTCAGTCACACTTGAGACATGCCCTCCCGCTCTCCACAGTCCTGTGCGTGTGATGCTCACTCCCAACCCCAGGCTTTGCTGGTGCTGCTCCCTCTGTACCCACATCCTTTACCGAGCCAGGGGCCTCCAGACCCTTCTTCAAGTCCAGTAGACAACACAATTATATCCACACAGTGAAAATAAAAACATATGACAATGAAAACAAGGAAAAAACAGTATCATTGCCAGCTTACACGGGTGCCCTGCTTTGCCCTGGTCACTTTGACCTGAATCATGTAGTGATCTTTCATGCCAAGTCTTAGAAAGCTTTGGCCCATCCTGTCATTGAAAGCTGGGGTATGTATCTGTTGATGGCTCCCGTCTGTTTGGCAGCAGTGATGAGGTTTCTCATCCTGCATGACGTATTCATCATGTGTCTGCCTTCTCAGCCCCTCTCAAGTGTCCTGGAGTCTCATGGTCTTGTTCCACATAGGGCTGCCCCCAGGGCAGCATTGGGGGAATCCGCTAACCACCAGTTCCTCCACAGGCTCTGCAGCAGATGCTCTCAGCTCCCCCTACCCCATACCTTCTCAGGTATGACTCTTGCTTGAGATACCCCTGGGCCTGAACTTTCTCTGAGGACCTGAAGTCTGCCCTCCCTGCAAAGGGTGGGAGAATCTCTGCCCCCAGTAGAGCAGGGTCAGTTTATTCCAGAGGGATAACTCAGAATGCATCTTACACCAATTCCTCAAGGTCCCAGCAGGAGCAGCCTCCAGGGGCCCATTTCTCCTCTTCCCCACCATCCTTGCTGAGATCACCTCCCAAGAAAGCAATTGCCTCTGAATCCTTTACTCAAGCTCTGCTTCTAAAGCTCTGCTTCTGCAAACTAAGACAGGTCCCAAGATGCACTTGCTAGGCCGGGTGCAGTGGCTCACACCTGTAATCCTAGCCCCATGGTAGGCCAAGGCAGCGGGCAGATTGCCTGAGCTCAGGAGCTTGAGGCCAGCCTGGCAACACAGTGAAACTCTGTCTCTACTAAAACATAGAAAAAAAATTAGCCAGGCATGGCAGCATGTGCCTGTAGTCCAGCTACTCAGGAGGCTGAGGCAAGAGAATTGCTTGAACCCAGGATGCGGAGGTTGCAGTGAGCTGAGATCATGCCACTGCACTCCAGCCTGGGTGACCGAGCAAGACTCCATCTCTAAAAAATAAATAAACAAAATAAGGAAGGCATTTGCTAAGTTGCCCTCCCAGGACACTGAGCACTTCCAGGCCACAGGAAGAACTTACAGCCTGATGAGTGAACTGAATGAAGGAGCTTCTCATCCTACTCTAACCATTGGATTAAACGCCTATAGCTAGTTAGAAGACAAATATTTACATTAATGCAGGAATGTAGAAACCCTGTCCTGTGATATAATAATGTCTTATCATCACAGCATAAAACCTGAAGTCCAGTGTACCATTACCTTCACAAACACAAACCAGGAACTACACACAGAGGTGAATCTTAATGAATTTCATTTCATTCGGCTCCTGCTTCCAGAACATTACAGATCCCTAGGGCCAGAGTTAGGTGCTAATCAGAAACTTTTCAGAGGAGAAATACATTTGCACTTAACCAGGACAAATAGCCATTAACAGAGACGGTTCTCTTTTGAAAACTGCCCTTTGTGAATGAACGCTTGTCTCTCTGGAGCATGGCAGATATTGCCAAGGAAATCCTGGATGTGCCTCCTTGGCCTCATACAGTTACTTCTGGTGAGGTTTTTGTCTGACACAAATGAATGCAGAAGGCGGCCTTACAAGGGCTGTCTTCCCCAAGTGTGCCTTCCAGGACCCCATGCCTGCCTCAAAGGGTCAATCGTTTTTGAAAGGGAGTTCAGGTCTTCAACTAACTGTGTCTGTTGATCATGGGAATTGAGTCTTCATGGGGATGTGGTAGGTGCTAAGACCTAAAGCACCCATCCCAAGGGAAGAAAACAAGATTTGAGGAAATAGACTGGAGGTGATCTACGAAGCGGGTCTGTTCAGCTTCAGCCGTTCTGTCCGTGCGCATGGAACATCTGTTTATTCCCAGAGAGTCTATTTGCAAATAACCTCCTTCAAATATTTGCAAGCGTCCACTCTGGCCCCAGAATCAAATTGGGAGCCTCCAAAAGAGAAAAGCAAGGTCAGTGTTCACCTCCAAGGGCTGCCACGTGGTGTGCGCCTCATTTACAGCAGACAAGCCCCAGACTCGCACAACGGGAACTTCAGC
The DNA here is from genome assembly GCF_030222135.1 of Aotus nancymaae. NCBI lineage: Eukaryota > Metazoa > Chordata > Mammalia > Primates > Aotidae > Aotus > Aotus nancymaae. The sequence continues at coordinate 1,472,579 of NW_026988412.1, read as the reverse complement.
TCATTTGTTCTAGGACGTGCAAGACACTTGTGTTTTATTTGATTTCCCCTGTGAGGTTCATATATTTTTCTGTACAGAAAAGTTTCATGTTTTCTGCACCTAATTGGATTATTGTCTTCTAATAATACCTCCTTCCTAAAGAATATGAAATGCTTTAGGAATATTGGACTAGACACTACTAGGAGGAAAAATCTGTTTAATTCCGAATGATTGACTCACTCATTTTTGAACATTATATATTAATGTATTTATTTTAGCTGAGACCCATTTGTTTTAGAAAAGATTGTCTGGGAACCCAACATGCAAACAGGAAAAGTCTGAGCTATTTGGGCCTGGGCAGGTTTAGGAACTCTGAGGCATCCATCCCCCAGCCCCTACCACCACTTGCCCCTTTCCTGGAGGCCCTCAGCCCCGAAGAGCACAGTGGAAAACCACTGCGTCGGCGACAGCATGAAAGTCCCTCTCTTTCCTGCACATGGCATCGCCACTCGCATTGTCATGTGCTCTGTGACGTCCCCCAGAAACCAAATGAAGGCCAGATGGTTAGACCAGGCCAACCACTGATGGCACAGGGCATGTTTTCCCCATTTTCAGGAGCCCAAAGGGTACATATATCCTTGTGACTACAGCAAAATCAAATATGTTGCAATTAGAAACACATATTTACTAGAAAATTTGATGGTTTTGTTGGTTGAATTATCTGGTTAATGGAGACCTGATTAACAGAGAATAACTGAATTTTCAGCCTTCAGGAATTAGAATAAAGAGTGAAATACAATTGACATTTCAACGACACTGCCCATGATTCCTTTTTTAACAACGATTCCGAGCTCTAGCTTGGTGCTGATGATTATTGAGCATTTATGCTGTGTCTGCTTTGAGCTGCTGCGATGCGTGATGGAAGAGAGGTGATCAGGGGCAAGTGCCCCTGGTATCACATACCTGGAAGGGGCTGGGCCAAGGCCAGGCTCCGATACCTGCTTTGTCCCCTGTCTTGGCTGACCCCTGAATTGTGAACTCACAGATCACATCTGAGCACTAGGCACAGACAGGGAAGGAGTCACAGGTATGAACTTGGGATTGTTTATAGGATGGCCTCTACTTGTGTGCTGAAGAGTATTGACCACCACAGTCCCTGGACTCCCCAGTCCTGCCCCCATGCTAGACACTAGCTGCTCACCCTCAGCAGTGCCCCAGGCCCTGAAATCTCTGTAGCCCCCTCTCTCCTCCTCCCGATCCCATCTCCCTTCCAGCAATCCAGCACAGATATCCCTAAGGATTCCTAAATCCTCACTTCTTTTGAGAAAGCCACGGACCCCTTCCCAGCCCCTTCCGAGTTCTCCACCTGACCCATCCAAATGTGACAGCCTGCTCAGCAGACAAGCATTTCAAAAGGCAGTTTTAAAGTGGAGGGTTTTGTCAGTTTGCTCTTTCTTGTTTCACACCAGTATGTGAAATATTCTCTTTCTACAAAAAACTACTACCTAGTAGGAAAAACCGAAGGTGTGACAGTATATACCTAAGATGATTGGTCAGTAACTTAGGCAATATGTCTTCAGATATGAAAACAGGGCTTCCTATGACTCCGTGCTCAGGAACCGCCAGATCTCTATACAGCTGTGTACCGTGCTCAGGAACCCCAGATCTCTATACAGCTGTGTACCGTGCTCAGGAACTGCCAGATCTCTATACAGCTGTGTACCGTGCTCAGGAACCGCCAGATCTCTATACAGCTGTGTACCGTGCTCAGGAACCCCAGGTATCTATACAGCTGTGTACCGTGCTCAGGAACCCCAGGTCTCTATACAGCTGTGTACCGTGCTCAGGAACCCCAGGTCTCTATACAGCTGTGTACCGTGCTCAGGAACCCCAGATCTCTATACAGCTGTGTACCGTGCTCAGGAACCCCAGATCTCTATACAGCTGTGTACTGTGCTCAGGAACCCCAGATCTCTATACAGCTGTGTACCGTGCTCAGGAACCGCCAGATCTCTATACAGCTGTGTACTGTGATCTGGAACCGCCAGATCTCTATACAGCTGTGTACCGTGCTCAGGAACCCCAGATCTCTATACAGCTGTGTACTGTTCTCAGGAACCGCCAGATCTCTATACAGCTGTGTACCGTGCTCTGGAACCGCCAGATCTCTATACAGCTGTGTACCGTGCTCAGGAACCGCCAGATCTCTATACAGCTTTGTACCGTGCTCAGGAACCGCCAGATCTCTATACAGCTGTGTACCGTGCTCTGGAACTGCCAGATCTCTATACAGCTGTGTACCGTGCTCAGGAACTGCCAGATCTCTATACAGCTGTGTACCGTGCTCAGGAACCCCAGGTATCTATACAGCTGTGTACCGTGCTCAGGAACCCCAGATTTCTATACAGCTGTGTACCGTGCTCAGGAACCTCAGATGTCTATACAGCTGTGCACCGTGCTCAGGAACCTCAGATGTCTATACAGCTGTGTACCATGCTCAGGAACCGCCAGATCTCTGTACAGCTGTGTACCATGCTCAGGAACCACCAGATCTCTATACAGCTGTGTACTGTGCTCAGGAACCCCAGATCTCTATACAGCTGTGTACCGTGCTCAGGAACCCCAGATCTCTATACAGCTGTGTACCGTGCTCAGGAACCCCAGGTATCTATACAGCTGTGTACCGTGCTCAGGAACCTCAGATGTCTATACAGCTGTGTACCATGCTCAGGAACCACCAGATCTCTGTACAGCTGTGTACTGTGCTCGGGAACCGCCAGATCTCTGTACAGCTGTGTACCATGCTCAGGAACCCCAGATGTCTATACAGCTGTGTACCGTGCTCAGGAACCGCCAGATCTCTATACAGCTGTGTACCATGATCTGGAACCTCCAGATCTCTATACAACTGTGTACCATGCTCTGGAACTGCCAGATCTCTATACAGCTTTGTACCATGCTCAAGAACCCCAGGTATCTATACAGCTGTGTACCGTGCTCAGGAACCACCAGATCTCTATACAGCTGTGTACTGTGCTCAGGAACCCCAGATGTCTATACAGCTGTGTACCATGCTCAGGAACCGCTAGATCTCTATACAGCTATGTACTGTGCTCAGGAACCGCCAGATCTCTATACAACTGTGTACCGTGCTCAGGAACCCCAAGTCTCTGCACAGCTGTGTACCGTGCTCAGGAACCCCAGATCTCTACACAGCTGTGCACCATGCTCGGGAACCCCAGATCTCTACACAGCTGTGCACCGTGCTCGGGAAGCCCAGATCGCTACACAGCTGTGCACCGTGCTCAGGAACCCCAGATCTCTTCATAGCTGTGCACCGTGCTCAGGAACCCCAGATCTCTACACAGCTGTGCCCCGTGCTCTGGAACCCCAGATCTCTTCACAGCTGTGCACCGTGCTTGGGAGCCCCAGATCTCTACACAGCTGTGCACCATGCTCAGGAACCCCAGGTCTCTACACAGCTGTGCACCGTGATCGGAAACCCCAGATCTCTACACAGCTGTGCACCGTGATCGGGAACCCCAGATCTCTATACAGCTGTGTGCCATGCTTGGGAACCCCAGATCTCTACATAGCTGTGTACTGTGCTCTGGAACCCTGGATCTCTATACAGCTGTGTACCTGTGAGCCCTGTGTGCATCACACATCTGGGTCCTCATGAGATGTCTGTGGTTTTTACGTGACCTGACTTCGAGTAAAAGGAAGAATGGCGGGCCTAGAGATGTTGAAGAAGTCTGGTGCGGAGAGGATGGTTTGACAGGGGCAGAAGGAATCAGGTCTTCTGCAGCCAGGCAGCCCCCAAAAATCCCTGTGTGGACCCAGTGGGCCCCCGGGGCTTGCACGATGGTGCAGGTGCAGGAGGATGGCCCCGGCACTGGCCCTGCAAGGTCTCTGTGGCTCACATCTCAGACACCGGCCTCACCCACGTGGCTCATGAAGAGTCATTTCCTTCTGTGGGAGTGAAAGCTCTTGCCTGGTGGCATCAAAAGCAGCTGGGTCCACTTTCACATTTCCACACACCTGTGATGTGGACAGAGGGTGTCTCACTCCAGGGTTCCTGCCAAGACCAGACAACATGAGTGCACCTCCTGTAGACGCAGGGGGCTTGAGCTGTGTCCACCTGCAGTTTCCCAGGTGCTCTCCTTGGCTCTGTCCTCAGATGCCCTCGAGCCACCATAAATAAGATAGCCTTGACCGTAGCCACGTCCTCATTCTCACCCAACCATGAAACCCTTCTCAGTGGGCATGTCTAAATGATGGTGAAGATGTGTGCCCTGGAGAGCACAGGAGGGCATTTCAGAGGGTGAAGAGAGGACCAGAGGTCAGGCAGCAGGGCTGAATGCAAAGCACTCACGGGCAATGATACGCCCAAAGAAAGGTGGAGCTGCTGGGTACTCCACTGTCCTCTGTGCAAATTGTAGGGGCTTCACCACGTTAGTTAGTGTTGTTCATATTGGATCAGGCCACAGGCAAATCCCTCATTCATTCAGCAAATGTGTGTGAGTCCTACAATATGCCAGGCACTGTTCTAGGCACTTAGGATACAGCTTTGGATAAAATGTGCAGATTTCTTCCCTCCTGGAGCTTAGCGGAAAGGAGTCAGGGACCGGGTGTAGTGGCTTATGCCTGTAATCCCAGCAGTTTGGGAGGCATGGGCAGGCGTATCACTTGAGGTCAAGAGTTCGAGACCAATCTAGCTAACATGGTGAAACCCCATCTCTACTAAAAATATAAAAAATAGCCAGGGATGGTGGCCTGCATCTGTAATCCCAGCTACTTGGGAAGCTGAGGCAGGAGAATTGCTTGAACCTGGGAGGCGGAGGTTGCAGTGAGCCCCAATCATGCCACTGCACTCCAGCTGGGAGACAGTGCGAGACTCCGTCTGAATAAAAAGAAAAGGGAAAAAGGAAGGGAGTCAGGAAGTAGACAAATTAGTATCACGTGAGTGCGGAGAAGCCCCTAGCAGGCTGGGGATAGAGGGGCTGGGAAGGCGGTGGCAGCCTTGCAGCTATGTAGGGAAGGCTCTTATGAGAAGTGGCATTCGAGCAAAAGCCTCAGATGAAGTGGGCAAGCTAGGCACATGTGCATCCAGAGGAAGAGTTCCTGGCTTAGAGGACAGCAAGAGCACAGGCTCCGACACAGGCAGGGCACTCATTACACGTGGGAGGAGAGGCAGGGAGCTCTCTGCAGGTGGAAGACGCTGAGCCCAGAGTAAAGAGGGTTGGATCCCATGAGACAGCACAAGGTCAGAGATCACCAGATCCTCACATGTTTGTGCCTTTCCACAACGTCAGGCTTTTATTGATGCTGCAATCTCCATCATAAAGGCCAGGAGCTCCTTGGAGTTCCCAGGAGGCATTCCTAGTGTTTCCCCTTCCCTCGGGAGTGAGAGCGTCAGGACGCAGGCTTGAGCTGAGCCACCCGTCAGTCAGTATTGCAAACCATACATTGCAGTATACTTAATCAACATATAAATATTATAAACATTCCACAACAAACTAAGTTACATTTAACATCGAGAGAAGAGGATAGGAAACGGGGCTCATGAGCCAGTCCAGGGAGAGTGACGAGAGTGAAAAGAATACCCTGGCCTGGCCTGGATGCTCCATCAGTGATCAGTGTGTTGTACGGAAGAGTCTTTGCTGTGGGCAGAGCCTTCAACCGCAGATGCTCAGCCCTGATCACAAGTGGCGGCAAGACGGTCTGTTAAGTGGCCGTGTTCGAGCTGCTGCAGCCTTGCTCTTTTTACGGCCACAGAGTCCTCTGATGTGGACTGATAGTGGAAGGGTGTGCTTGCTCAAGTCCTTGTCTGGTTCGATGCAGCCTTTATTGATCAGGCAAAACACCTGGTCCCTGTTGAAAATGTGCCCTATAAAATGTAAGATGGAGTCGCTTATGTCAAAGGTGCTCTATACAACGGCACAGTCCAATAGGACCTTCTGAGGTGGTGGAAATGTTCTGCATCTGTGCTGTCCCATGTGACAGACACAGGACACATGTGGTTCCTGAGCATGTGGTGTGACTGAAGGACCAGTGTTGATTGTATGTACTTGTGAGCACTTCAAGCTGACACAGCTCCATGTGGCCAGTGGCTGCTGGGCTCCTTAGTGTAGATGCGGCCATTGGGGCTGCCACCCCGGACGGTGCATGAGATGCTCACCAGCGTCGGTGAGCACACACAAGTGGGCCACGGGCGGCGCTCAGCTTCCCGCTCCTGAAACAGGCGCCTCACCCTCTTGCTTATGGAGCTGCCACCAATGCTGAACACTGTGGTGTGCAAACACTTGGTGTCATGCCCTGCGCTATGATTATTTTGTTAAAATATCCCCAGGAAGAGAACCCCGAGGGGACTGAGCCGTCTCTCTCCGTGGAGGTAAAAGGAGAACTGGACTAGAAGAGGCAGGTGTCTCTCAGTAGAATGGACAGCCCTGCAGGGCACCTGCCTTTCTCTGCCTTGGCTTTAGCTCCAAAGGCGGGACCGCTGCATGAATTGCAGACTCCATTGGAATGCTTTCATTCCCCAGATGTACCAATTAAATGACCCATGAGGAGGATTCTTTAAAACAGCTGCTGTGCGTGATGAGTCTTTCTTGGTGTTGGGGACTGTGTGTATTTCTCCTCTTGGCTTCTTAGTGTCCACGTGGCCTCTCCTAGGCCAGCCTCATCTCTCCTCCCTCTCAGGTGGCATGATGCCTGTGGCCACTTATACCCCAGAACACTTCTGGCAGAAGAAGGAACAAAGAAAAGAGCTGGGGTGTTTTTGTCTTCCCTGTAATTTGCCTGAGTTTTTGGGGTTTTTTGTTTTGTTTTGTATGAGATGGAGCCTCACTCTGTTGCCCAGGCTGGAGTGCAGTGATGTGATCTCGGCTTACTGCAACCTCCCGCTCCTGGGTTCAAGCAGTCTTCTGCCTCAGCCTCCCAAGTAGCTGAAACTACTGGCATGCACCACCACACTCAGCTAATTTTTTTTGTTGTTTTTTATTTGTATTTTCAGTAGAGATGGGGTTTCCCATGTTGGCCAGGCTGGCCTCAAACGCCTGACCTCAAGTGATCCACCCACCTCGACCTCCCAAAGTGTCAGGATAACAGGTGTGAACCACCATGCTGAGCCCTGAGTTTTTAAAATCTATTTCAATCAAAGTTGACGAATTATTTTGGTGTCATGTAGCCTCAGCTTGGTAATTTACAGAGTGTGATTCCTTTATGCTTCTAAATTAAAATCTGTGAAGATTTTGGGGGAGTGCCTTGGAGCCTAAATCTTTGCTTCTTTGGGACTGTGTAATGCTAAAGCGGTTTCTAAAGATGGAAGGCAATGCCTCCACGTGCCTATGTGGTCCAGGGCAACGGTTCCCCAAGCATTAACTAAGATCGGGAAAACCTCACCGTCGCCATGGGCCTCTCCATCACCACCACGAGACAGACCCAGCAGGAAAGAGAGTCATCAGAGTCCCGGGCAGGGAGAGGGGAGGAAGACACCTCATCTTCTCACAAGAAGCAATGGAGGCACAGTGGGGTTTGTGTGCAGGCAAAGCAGCCATGTGCAAACCCAGCACGCAGCTCAGAGCCCTGGGTGTGCAGTCGGCATTGGGGATTCCAGACTCCAGCAGCCCCTCACAGGATGGTTCTGTGAGTAGATGTGTTTTAACCTCTTGGGGCCTCAGCTTTGTCCTTTGTAAAATGGGAATGACAACATAGCAATAACACCATCTGTAAACTAAAAATAAAGAAACTAAAACATAAGTAAACATACACAGGCAGATTTTTTATTTTTGTGCAAGGATGTGTCAGGACCCATGGCTGCCACACTCCCTGAGGTCAGTGGCTAGGCTGGGCACTGGGGGAAATGACCGTTCCCCAGCCTGGCTCTGCCGCTCTCAGGGGTCTTGGACATGGACGGGTTTGTCACGGGTTGGACCTCCGGAGCATCTCCTGCAGAGACAGCTCCTTCTGAAGCTCAGCAGTCCCAAAACCAGCTGCCTGACACCCCCAAAGGCACATGGGCCATATGTGACAAGGTGCAGCTGGGCAGATACCCAGACTCCACAGGGCATGCCCTTCAAAGTGCACAGCCTCCATGCTGCATGACATTCATACTGCACGTCCTGCCCCTGCACGTCCTCCCCACTGCATGTCCTCCATGTTGCACACCCTCCCCCCTGCACACCCTCCCCCCTGCACACCCTCCCTCCTGCACACCCTCCCCCCTGGACACCCTCCCCTCTGCACACCCTCCCCCCTGGACACCCCCCCGGACACCCTCACCCCTGCACATCCTCCCCCCTGCACATCCTCCCCCCTGGACACCCTCCCCTCTGCACACCCTCCCCCCTGGACACCCCCCCGGACACCCTCCCCCCTGCACCTCCTCCCCCCTGCACACCCTCCCCCCTGCACGTCCTTCCCGCTGCCTGGCCTCCCCTCCGCACATCCTTCCCCCTTCACATCCTCCCCCGTGTACATCCTCCACGCTGCACATCCTCCCCCATGCACGTCCTCTCTGTTGCTTGTCCTCCCTCCTGCAGGTCCTCCCCGCTGCACATTGTCATCCCTGTACATCGCCCCCCCACACATCCTCCATGCTGCACACCTTCCCCACTGTTTATCCTTCCCACTGCGCATCCTTCTTGCAGATTCCAGACCCCAGCCCCAAGGCTGGGAAGTGAATGTCTCCACCTGGATAGCCTGGGGCCTCACAACTCCCTCATGAATTATGCGCCCCTGTGGGCAGTTCCTCTTTTCTCCCCACTTAGCCATAATGACGGCAATTTTCATATCCTCTCACTGTTCAGAGATCATATGCGGTCTGATGTGCCGAATGAAGAGGAGAAATCTCACAAGCATGGCTCTGTGGACAGAGGCTTTGCAGCCCCAGACAGTTGTGGGAGCCGCCACCACAGACGCAGTGACTCTTTGAGCTGTGGCCGGCAGGAGGGACAAGGCCAGGAGCTGGCCCTGTGGGCTGAACAAGTCGCTTGCCCTGTCGGTGGAGTGGCACTTCAGATCCCTGCGCTGCAGGCTTGTGGGGGCGAGTTAACAGCCAGCCCAAGCTCCATGCGAGGGCACCTGGGAAGTCCTTATTGTTGGACTGAGCCCATGAAAATGCACCATACCCGGGAGCCTCGGGTCTCAGTGCAGCGCTGCGGCTGGCTGCACAGTGATTAGAGGCTCTGATCGGCAGTTTTACCTGTGTTTAATTAACAAAAATAGGAAAGGGGGCCGTGGTCACTTGCAGGCTTCCCAGTGTCTATTAGGAGGAATGTCTGAGGGTGCCAGGGGTGAACAGAGGGCTGGGCTAGCGTCCACAAATGTGTGGCACTCGCAGGGTGGGGCCACCTGCACTTTTGTCTGGCTTTGCAAGGACTGTCTGCCCAGAAGCCACCTGAAGAAACGGCCCTGTCGCTGCCGTGCACTGCCAGTGCATTCTTAAACCTCTCCAGCCTGTGGCAAGAGGCCTCTGCTTAACAACCTTGGGCAGCTGGCAGACAGCTAGGAAGCCAGGGCCTCCTCCGAGAGGAAACAAGCCGCTACTCTTCTAGGAAACCACATCTGGAGTAAGATGGGCTCCATCTTTGTATAGGACAAATGCCTAGGCAGAGTGGCCCTGGCGTTTGGAGGAGTTGGTGTGAGCGCTCTGTATTTTGATGAGGAAAGAGCCCAGCCAGTGGAATGACAGCCAGGAGGCACCCCCTGCACCAACACCCAGGCAGGACCCCAGCCATTCAGCCTCCTGGAGGCACCATGCACCCTTCGTGGGGAGGGCGGGGCCGTGGCTCTCCTCGTTAGGTCACCACTGGAAGCATCTGAACTGCTTTTTAAAAACTACTGGGGAACTGCAAACCAAAAGCCACATATTCTCACTTGTAAGTGGGAACTAAATGACAAAGACTCATGGACGCAAAGAGAAGAACAGCAGGCACAGACCCTGGGCCTACCAGAGGGTGGCAGGTGCAGGGGAGGAGGGAAAGGAGCAGCAAGAATGACTACCGCACGCTAGGCTGCTACCTGCGTGATGAAATCGTCTGCGCGCCAAACCCCCGTGACATGTGTTTACCTATAAAACAAACCTGCGGGCCGGGCGCGGTGGCTCACGCCTGTAATCCCAGCACTTTGGGAGGCCGAGACGGGTGGATCACGAGGTCAAGAGATCGAGACCATCCTGGTCAACATGGTGAAACCCCGTCTCTACTAAAAATACAAAAAATTAGCTGGGCACGGTGGCGCGTGCCTGTAATCCCAGCTACTCAGGAGGCTGAGGCAGGAGAATTGCCTGAACCCAGGAGGCGGAGGTTGCGGTGAGCCGAGATGGCGCCATTGCAGTCCAGCCTGGGTAACATGAGCAAAACTCCGTCTCAAAAAAAAAAAAAAAAAAACCCTGCACAGGTACCCCCGAACCTAAGAGAAAAGTTTTTAAAAATATAAAATTAAAAACTAAATTCCTGTGCGAGTTTCCCCTTGATTCCCTGCTCCCAGCACACACCTCCTCCGTCAGAACCCCATGGAGATTCTCACTCAGCCCCTGCCACCAGGACACAGAGAAAAAGGGCATGACGGAGGCTCATAGAGCTATTCTCTGTTCCTCAGGAAGCTGCCCTCATGCTTGGGGTGGAGATCAGACCCAACCTATGTCTTGACTCAGTTCAGAGTCAAGGGACACTTAAGAGAGATTCAGGGAACGGTGTCCTCTGTTGCTCCACACCAGCCTTGCCTCGTCCTTGTCAGCTGGTGAGAAGTCCTGGAATACAAAGAAAAATGTGCCCGGACTATGTCTCCTGAGAGTCCCCAGTCCATCCTCAGAACTTACTGACAGTGCATGGTGGCGACAGGGCCATTTCTGCAGGTGGCTTCCGGGCAGGCAGTCCCTGCAAAGTCCCCAGTCCCATCCTCAGAGAGATGACACCTTTGTCCCCACCATCTGGGCACTCACATCCCAGGGATCTTAGACACACCGCTTTCTGCAGTATCTCAACTGCAAGCGAACGACCTGAGAGCCCCGTACTTGGCACCATTATCTTCCCGTTCTTGGCAAGTGTTTCCCCGGCGGGGCCGCCCTTCCTGGGAGGCTGTGTACGTGTAGCAGTTACAATGGCTCAAACATCAGCAACTGCTCCTGCCTCCCACGTAGGGCCTGCGCCAGTCAGATGCTATCCAGCGTCCCTGGGCCACCCAGGATGACTCCTTCACTAATCTCCTCTCCTGTCCTGTCCTGCCGGTTCTCTTGCAGAGCGACTACTCAAGCGACACAGAGAGTGAGGACAACTTCCTCATGATGCCCCCGCGGGACCACCTGGGCCTCAGCGTCTTCTCCATGCTCTGCTGCTTCTGGCCTCTGGGCATCGCCGCCTTCTACTTGTCCCACGAGGTAAGGCCGCCTCGGTCTGTCGCATGTGGTGCGCAGTGCTCAGGTGTTGACACGGTAATCCTGGCCGAGGAGGAGAGCCGAGGACGCCCGACAGCGGCTACTACGGTGGGGTCGGCACTGGCTCAGTTGGAGGATAGGCTGGGAGAAGTCAGGGCGCCCTGGGGTCCGGGTGGAGCCGTTCGGGCCGCCTCATCCCAGACATGGCCCTGTCCTCACAAAGGCAGCTTGCCTTCAGAAGAGGCTTCAGGACCGAAGCAGGTGTCTGCTGGGTAGAAGGCACATGGCCTTTGGGAGGCTGGCCTTCATGTAGGTGCTGCGGTTGTGTGCGTGGACTGATCCCAGTGCCGGGAAACACCGTGCCCAGTGGGCTACGTTGAACTTAATGAGAAAGAAGAAAAGAAAGGTTCTGATTTTCTTGCTAAAGGCTCATTCCTGTAAAATAGATTCCAGTTCCAGGGCAGCCCCCATATACCTGCCCCAGGTGAACGCCCTGCTTGTGGAAATGGCACATCTCAGCGTGTCATCTGCTGTTCCTCCCCAGCACAGAGCTTCTAAAGGTTTTGCTTCCCAGCCCTTTTCACTACAAAGCATCCTGTTTGTTGCCCCTTTTGCAGCTTACATTTTGAAAATATGGGAAAGATTTTTCTCTACCAAATGCAGAGCATTCATTCAGAAATCAGCTGTATTCACATTTGTATTAATCAGAGAAAGACATGTCTGCTTGCCAATGACAGAGTTAGCTGATGGGATCACCATGGCCCGCTGCTACCTGCCCATCCAAGACAGGGAGAAAGGGCACTTCTCTGCTGGCCCAGGGTGGGGGGTGGCACTGGGCACCACGGGGTGTTCTCAGGGAGGGCTGAAGATGCCTAGAAGGCACAGAGGGTCTCGCTCCAGCTTCTTGGGTTCTGGGAGCAGGGCTGCACGCAACTGGGCCTGGCAGGTCCTTCGTCTGAACAGATTCCCTGGCTCAGCCCAGCAGTTGCTTCTTGATGGTTTTTGTGTTGGTTGGGTTTGCTGGACAGGTGAGAGAAGAACCTGTCACTGCCCTTATGGGGTTTCTGTTTTCCCCTGCACATCTTGAGTGGTGACTGGCCCCTCTTCCTGACATCCAAGGAGAAGCAGGGGAGAAGGCTGGGTGGCCTGTGATCCTCCTGAGGGCAAGTGCTTCTTGACAGGGCATGAGAAGTTGGGAGGCCTTTGCAGGCAGGGGTGGAGCTGGAGGGGCACGGTGGGGAAATCTTGACCTGCTGGGGCTGGGCTGAGCAGTCGTTCCAGACCCAGCTTTGACATTGAGGGTCTGTCTGAGCTTTTCTTGTGACTTTGTCCCACAAATGCCACAGACCTCTTTCTTCAGCGACACAAACTTGGGGTGGGAAGCCTGACTCCTGGGTCTGGCAGGGCCTGGTGGCTATGGAGTGGAGGCAGGCATGGGTGAACCCTGGCTCCAGGGTGAGGACCCGGACTGGGACACACAGGAGCTGGAGAAATGGGTGTGGGCAGCACAGGCCCATGGTGGGCAGAGCCTACTGTGCCATATAAACTGCACCGTGATGCTGCCAACAGACAAGAGAAGTCCTGCAAAGGAAAGAGAGATCCGGCCCTGGAGCTGGACAGATGACATCAAACGTGCCCCCAAAGCCTCCCTCGTACACCCCAGTCCTGCGTCATCTCCATGTGAGGAAAGATAGGGACACACCCACCTTCATGGGGCCCAGCAGCTGAGACACCCATGTAAAAGTGCCACAGAGTGCCGGGTGGATGGGAGCCCTGGACAAGTGGCAAGGGGCCGCAGGCAGAGGCCACCTATGCGGCCAAAGGAGAGACTAGTCCTTTGTGGCGTCTGTGGTCTCTGCTGTGCCATGTGTTCGGGTCGAAGCCCCAGTCTCTGGTCCAGGGCAAGCTGTGGACAGCATCTCTATCCAGAAGATCATCATTGTAATAAAAAGCAAGGCTACAACTGCAGAGACTATCTAGAGTCTCTTTCTCAGAAAGTGATTATAGTCTGAACACAGTAAGAGTCTCTCAGGCTTGGGTCTGAGGACTTTGTGGTTGATACGTTAGACGGCGAAGAGGATTTTGATTACTTGTCTAGTTGCGAATGGGAAATGCAGAGGCTTCTGATCACATTTTTCGGAGGTGAATTGCAAACATTTTGGGGGCTGTCAGTGTTGCCTTCACTGTGGGTGTAGAGGGGAACTCTGAGGGCTGCTGCCTGCAGCCGTGCTTTTCATTGTGCTTTGAGAATGGAGTTCCCTGTGTAAGGGTTGTTAGGTTCTTGGGTTCTTGCCGAGTTTAAATGGAAGAAACTGAGGCCAGCACAAGAAGATCCAATGTGAATTTATTCGGCTCCCAGGTGAGGGTCTGCAGTCCGACAGGAGGGGCCAGAGAAGTAGCATGGACTTCCTCTCAGACATGGGGTTTTATAAGGAGTGGAGGCGTTCGATTGATTGTGGAAGAGCAGGATGTGGGCAAGGCAAGACTGCTGTTGGGTAGAGTTACAAGACTTCATTTGCATACAGGACTCGACTGCTATTGGCTAGGGTTACAAGACTTCTTTTGCATACAGGACTCGGCTGCTATTGGCTAGAGTTACAAGACTTCCTTTGCATTTTTGTGGGGTTTTTTAAGGGAGAGCTAGGCTGTGTAGGGGCGGGGGGTGTCTGAGCTCCCGGCGAGGCGACCGGCCTTACACCCTGTGGTGGAAACACAACAGAGAAGAGGTGCTGACACTTTTATACAGATACCCGTGCAGATGAGTCCCCTTTGCAGGGCCTGTATCTGCATCCATCTCCGATCACAACTCCCTTCCCAGGCGGCTCCCCTCTGTCTGTGGCAGTGGCTCCGGGCGCTGCTGCAGATCCAGGAAACAAGTCGCCCCGAACAGGATGCCTCAGCCAGCTACAAGGCTGCCAAGCACTGTTTACAGCCCACACTGCAGACGTGTGTCTCCAGCAGGCCAGCGTGGGGGAGCTGGCAGCTGCCAAGGGGAGACAGTGTGGCACAGAATAGATCAGATGCAATCTGAGGATCCTTGCACTAAATTAAATCAGTGCCTTCCTAGGCGAGGCCAGCTGGGAGTGCAAAGCCCAGGACTGGAGAGGAGGAGCCCGGAGCCTTCTCCGCCATGGCGGCCAGCATCTCCTGCCACGTTGTTGGGTCAAGGGGACGATGCACCTGGGCAGAGAGCGTGTTGGTGGAGCCAAAGCTCTCCCCGCCCTCAGTGCCCATCGCAAGGAAATCTTTGGCATCTCAGTGTGACTTTGGGTTCTTTTTCCTTTTATCTCAGATCATATCACAGTGTACTCACTGACAATTAGGCTGTGTCTGCTCATGGTCAAAATAACTGTTCAGTGAAGTCAAAGGAACATGCCAGACCATTTCAGAAAAGCAAAACAACAACTTAAGGTGGTGTGATTAAATCAGGCAGTGGAGGAAAGCAGGGATGCCATCTCTGGAATCATACACCTCAGGTACGTTGCTCTGTCCTGTCGTAGCCTGGTCGCATTTAGCCGGCAGCTCTCCCGTGCCTCAGTTTCCTGGCCCATGCAATGATGTTAAAATGATTTCCACAGCGTGCGGTTGGCTGAGGATTAGAGACGTGAAGGCCGGCGAAAGTCCCCAGGAGACACCTGTAGAGCGGCTGCCGCTGGTCATGCCCTGCTGGAAACCTGACTTCTCCAGGCACTGGGGGTTCAGGGGCCAAGGGACACCTGGAAAGACACAGATACACCTTTCCCAGATGTTGCCAATTCTAAAAAGGTGTTCATGAGGTAGTAATCAGTGTTAGTGAGGTGGTTATTGGCTGACCACCTAATGTGTGCAGGGTTCAGCGCTGGAGCCATGCACCCTTGCTTCCAGGATGTGGTCTTCAATCCCCCAGGCACTTGCTAGAAATGCACACTGTCTGGTCTGCCGCAGACCTGCTCAGTCAGAGCAGGTCTTGCTCTGGGGCAAGGCTCAGGAATCTGCATTTTGAGGAGGCCTCCAGCTCCTCGTGGATGCTGCTGTGGTCTCCTGGGAGGGGTCATGGTCCGTGGTGACCTGCACTGCAGTCACGGCTGGGAATCTCATAAGCAGTGGGAAGCTGCGGGATGTCTTTTGGAAGAATGACCCCTGGGCTTTGGTTGTGGTGTGAAAGGAAGAGGGAAGGGAGGGATGCCCTTGGTTCTAATGCTGCTCAGGTGTGAGTAGTGCTGTCATCCACACGTGATCTCATGGGAACTCCATGACATGGGTGCTGAAATCAGGGTTCAGTGAGGTTGAGTGAGGTGCCTGAAGCCAACATTGGTGAGCAGTGGGCCCGAGATAGCAGGATGGGCTGGCTCAGAGGTACCCGCCTTCTCTGGGGCAGGTGTCTGGCTTGTCCCTGAGCTGTGGGGTGGAGGTGGGTGGGCAGGTGAGGGCAGCATGCTGTCTACAACTTCGCTTTGCCCAACAGTGCTCCATGCAGCCCCCCTTGCAAGCACGCTTGGCAAATCCGTTCATACAGAGGAGGGTGTGGGTGTGTGGGATGATGGTGGCGTGGCTCCATCTAGGAACTGACATTTCTGAATGATGCTGAGGATAGATGTGAATCCCATAATTGGCTGAGTGGCTGCTGTCAGCTAGTTAATGCACACACTTTATCTTATTTAATCTTCACAGTGAGTCCAGAAGGTGGAAAATTATTATCTTCATTTTATAGATGAACGAAACTAAAGTTTCAAGGGATTTAATAACTAACAGAAATCACAGAGGTAGCAAGCATGGGTCCATGAGGGAAATATTAATATTTCTAACCATCAAAGTCACATGGTCTGCAATATAGCTTTGACTTTTATCTGTTTGCAAACAAAAATAGAACCACAGTCCTTGCTTCTAAATTCCCAATCCCCCCACCCTGCTTGGAGAGGCTGGCAGGGGAGGAAGCAAAGCTCATTTGAGCGTGGTGTGGCATTGGTCTTCATGGCCCTTCACTCCCTCCCATGTGATGGGGGCAGCTGGCAACTGAAGCCAGAGCCCTTCCCCAGGCGGGGCACTGGGCCTGGACCCGTGGCAGGCAGGCCCGAGGATTCGTGTGGCGATTCTACTGGTAGACATCTTTGCATCCAAGCATTTATGTCTTGATCTAATTTCATTTCATAAAATATTTCTTTACTAACTGCAACATTATAACAATAATTAAATGATAAAAGGGTATTAGGAACCAGATTATGAATTTTATGAATAGTACCAGCAAAGGGAATTGGGCAAATTAGGGGGAAAAGCAAATCTTTTTATGGTACTGAAAATCTAGAACCAAGAGTGCAACCTAGCTAATAGCAAAGCCCCTCGGAATTCATTCATTTACCCACTGATTAGTGAACGCCTCCCACGTGTTCAGTAAGTGCCAGGCACGCCGCAGTGAGCAGAGCACACCAGATCCCGCTCGTCAGAGCTGCCGCGCGGGTCGCCAGCCTCTCTTCCGTGCAACGTCAGCTTTACTTTTCTCCTTTTTACTCACTGGCTATTAGCTGCGGATGGACGTGGGGAGTGTGGAGCTGGGAGAGACATTTTAAACAGGTTGGCCGTGGCGTGGTTCCCGGAGTGGACGGTGTCTCCTGATGAAGCTGCAGGAGGAACCCTTGGGGAGGAGCTTCCGGGCGGAGAGGCCAGCAGTGCCAAGGCCCTCGGGGGCACACCGGGGAGGGTGGGGATGGTGAGGCGGGGCAGGGGCTCTGGGTGTGGAAGTGGGGAATGGGGGGAGGGGGTAACTAACAAGGCGAGGCCAACAGGGGCAGACCCCGGGGCCCTGTAGGCTGTGACTGAGAGGGGCTTCCACTTTGGCATAAGAAGCCTCGGGGGCTTGAGTGGAGGAGAAGCCCTGTGGCCACATGCTCCCCGCAGCCTTCAGAGGGCAGGGCGGCGCTGGAGGCGCAGGGCGGCGGTCACCGGGAGAGCCCTGGTGACCCGTGCTGCAAGCTTGGCTGGGAATTTCATAAGCAGTGGGGAGCTGCGGGGTGTCTTTTGGATAAATGGCCCCTGGGTTTGGTGGCGGTGTGAAAGGAAGAGGGAAGGGAGGGATGCCCTGGACCAAGGGTTTCCTGCAGCACGGTAGGCAGCACCTGCCGCGGGGCTTCTCGAGTCCCGGAGCTGTCGGCCTCTCCGTGGAGACACTGAACCATGCGGGCTCCAGGGAGACGTCTGGGCTGAGGGTAGGAGGGTGCGGCCTGAGCTAGGCGTCAAGCGCCGGCGCCGTGATAAGGGGCTGGTGGGAGCATTGACCACTGATGAGCAGCTCCAGGCGTGCAGCGAGGCACAGCCCGGAGGAACAGACCCCAGAGCGAGAGGAAGGGAACCATCCAGCGTCGCGGAGCTGCACTGCTGGGACTTGGGTCAGCAGGCAGGGCAGAGGGGCGCGGAGGGACTTGTGGTGCTGGAGACATTCTCTTTCCTGAGCTGCGGACATGCTCTTTCCTGAGCTGGGGACATTCTCTTTCCTGACTTGGGGACATCCTGACCTGGGGACATTCTCTTTCCTGAGCTGCGGACATGCTCTTTCCTGAGCTGGGGACATGCTCTTTCCTGAGCTGGGGACATTCTCTTTCCTGACCTGGGGACATGCTCTTTCCTGACCTGGGGACATGCTCTTTCCTGAGCTGGGTGCTGGCTGTATGCTTGTGGAAAGTCATTAAGCTTTATTTACATTTTGTGTGTCTGTGCGTACACTTCTCTGTAAGAATACTATACTTCAATTAAAACATTTAGAAAATACACGGATTTGGGAGGCTTAGGGAGAAGAACTGCTTGAGGCCGGGGGTTCGAAGCCAGCCTGCACAACATATCAAGACACCATCTATACAAAAATTTAAAAATTAGCTGAGTGTGGTGGCTCGTGCCTGTGGTTCCCGCTACTCGTGAGGCTGAGGCGGGAAGATCGCTTGAGCCCACGAGTTCAAGGCTGCTGTGATCTACGATCCCACCACTGCACTCAAGCCGGAGTGACAGAATGGGACCTTGTTTGTAAATACACATATGGATATGCGAAGAGAGTGGTTGGACATAGTACATCTAGTTATCTTTGTTGAAGAGTTTTGCTGCACACAGATAGTGAGAAATGGG
This sequence comes from Aotus nancymaae, assembly GCF_030222135.1. Lineage (NCBI taxonomy): Eukaryota > Metazoa > Chordata > Mammalia > Primates > Aotidae > Aotus > Aotus nancymaae. The sequence continues at coordinate 1,454,137 of NW_026988412.1, read as the reverse complement.
GTGCTATTTAATGAGGTGATGTCAAGAGTGTTCTTTTGTTTCTCGTTTTTTTTTTTTTTTTTTAAGACGGAGTTTCGCTCTCGTTACCCAGGCTGGAGTGCAATGGCGCGATCTCGGCTCACCGCAACCTCCGCCTCCTGGGTTCAGGCAATTCTCCTGCCTCAGCCTCCTGAGTAGCTGGTATTACAGGCACGTGCCACCATGTCCAGCTAATTTTTTTGTATTAGTAGAGACGCGGTTTCACCATGTTGACCAGGATGGTCTCAATCTCTTGACCTCGTGATCCACCCGCCTCGGCCTCCCAAAGTGCTGGGATTACAGTGTTTCTTGTTTTTAAGTGGAAGAAACGATAGCATACTTGTACGTGATGAAAATGACCCAAAAGAGAGAAAAATAGATGTTGTGAAATACAGTGGGAAGGAGAACGGGAAGACAGGGGAGCAATAAAAAGCCACCCTGTGCACCAAGCGTTTTGCACATACTTGACATCACACACTTCTTGGGGCAGATGCAGATGAGACTATAGACTGAGGGAGTCATGTAACTGTTCCCAGGTCACGTTTCCAAGGGTTGAGCCAGGATTCCGTGCCCCACCATCTTTGCCCACTTCTGAGTCAGTGGTCAGTGATTATTGCACTTAGTGACAGATTCCACCAAATACTGCCCAAGTGTTAGAGGAAACCGTAGTCTTGCTTTAGACATTACAAATACCCACACAGGGAAGAAGTACAGAAGTCTGATAGCCTTGTCTCTTGTTTTCAGTGACATAGGAGCCCGGGGATATGTCTATCCCTCTCCATCTGACTCAGTTAAAACTGGATCATATTAAACGATGGGAGAGAGCCAAGCAATCTTGGGTAATGATATGCACTAAAGGTACTTATTATTTCTCCTGAATTTGATGCTCTCCAGCAGAGTAGAAATATAAGTCAAGTAAGGCTGTTCCTTCTCCTCTGAATAAGAAGCTCTGAAAATTCTGCAAAGGTGGAGGGAAAAATTACGGGATTTGGGTGTGAAAACCTGTCATTCAGATAAGCCTTGAAGGACACCATCATTGTTCTAACAGGAATTAGGTGTTTCCTTTCTCAATCTTACTCTGGACATTAATTCTAATTTTTTATGGCTAGTGTGTAGGATTCTGCGTTTTCTGTCCATTTCCCAGAAAGAGCCTAAACCTTCCTGTAACCACTGTCAAGACTTTGCTCAGAAAGCATGGAGACGCGGGTTCCTCCCAGAGATTCAGACAATGCCAGTGGTTGGCATTTGCTTTCTTAGTTGTGTTCCTGAGCTGCCAGGCTGTGGATGAACTAATCAACAGGGCCATCATAATCAAACTTGGATGATTCGCCCCACTTTCCAGGCTTTTTAACTTAATTATTTAATCTTTGAGACAGGGTATCACTCTGTTGCCCAGGCTGGAGTGCGGTGGCACAATCATGGCTCACTGCATCCTCAACCTCCTCACCTCAAGTCATCCTCACACCTCAGCCTCTCAAGTAGCTGGGAATATAGGTGCCTGCCACCACACTAGGCTAATTTTTTAGATATTTTGTAGAGATGGGGGGTCTCTCTTTGTTGTCCAGGCTGGTCTCAAACTCCTGGGCTCAAATGATTCTCCTGCCTCAGCCTCACAAAGTGCTGGGATTACAGGTCTGAGTAACCACACTATGATCCCCAGTTTTTTAATATGGAACGAACAAGCTGAATTGCCCATGGAAAAGTTGAGGACAGTAAGATCATCTGAAAGTAGGCAGAAGGAAATCAGGAAATGGTTGAGGACTTCAGCTAATTGTTCACATCTCGGGTCCCCTGCTGCTGGAAAAACTCTGTCTTCCTTTTAAGTTAAAGGGTACATGTGCAGGGTTTTTATATAGGTCAGTTGCATGTCATGGGGGTTTGGTGTAGAGATTATTTCATCACTCAGGTAATAAGCATAGAGAGTTGGAGAGTTTGTTTTATCCTCTCCCTTCTCCCGCCCTTCTCCCTCAGGTACACCCCACTGTCTGTTGTTCCTTTTCCTTGTGTTCATGTATTGTCAGTGTTGAGGTTCCACTCATAAGTCAGAACACGCAGCATTTGGTTTTCTGTTCCGATGTCAGTTCACTTAGGATTATGGCCTCCAGCTCCATCCATGTTTCTGCAAAGGATGCGATCTCCTTTTCTGGTAGCTGTGTAGTATCCCATGGTATATGTGTATACTAGTCTACCACTGATAGTCTACCACATATCTAGTCTACCACTGATAGACATTTAGTTGATTCCATGTCTTTGCTATTGGGAATAGTGCTGAGATGAACATACGTACACATATGTCTTCATAGTAGAATGATTTACATTCCTTTGGGCATATACCCAGTAATGGGATTGCTGAGTCAGATGGTAATTCTCTTTTAAGTTTATTTGAGAAATGGCCACACTGCTTTCCAAAATGGCTGAACTAATTTACACTCCCCCAGCAGTGTAAAAGCGGGTATATACCCAGTAATGGGATTGCTGAGTCAAATGGTAATTCTCTTTTAAGTTTATTTGAGAAATGGCCACACGGCTTTCCAAAATAATTTACACTCCCCACACAGTGTAAAAGCATTCCCTTTTCTCCACAACCTTGCTAGGATCTGTTATTTTTTGACATTTTAATAATAGCCATTTTGACTGTGTGAGACAGTTTCTCATGGTGGTTTTGATTTGCGTTTCTCTAATGATTAGTGATGTTGGCATTTTTTCATATGGTTGTTGGCTGCATGTATGTCTTCTTTCAAAAAAAATCGGTCTTGTCTTTTACCCACTTTTTAATGGGATTGTTTGTTTTTTGCTTGTTAATTTGTTTTAAGTTCTTTATAGATTCTGGATTTTAGACCTTTGTTGGATTAATAGTTTGCAAATATTTTCTCCCATTCTGTAGGTTGTTTGTTTACTCTGTTGATCGTTTCTTTTGCTGTGCAGAAGCTCTTTAGTTTAATTGGTACAGTTTATCAATTTTTGGCTTTGTTCCTATTGCTTTTGATGTCTTCATTATGAAATCTTTGCCAAGGCCTATGTCCAGGATGGTATTTCCTAGGTTATCTTCCAGGGTTTTTATAACTTTAGGTTTCACATTTAAGTCTTTAATCCATCTCGAATCCATTTGTGTATACAGAGTGAGGAAGGGATGCAGCTTCAACTTTCTGCATATGGCTAGCCAGTTATCCTGTCACTATTTATTGAATAGGGAGTTCTTCCTCCATTGCTTGTTTTTGTTGACTTTGTTGAAAATCAGGTGTATGGCTTTATTTCTGGACTCTCTATTCTGTTTTATTGGTCTGTGTGTCTGTTTTCATACTAGTGCCATGCCGTTTTGGTTATTGTAGCCTTCTAATATGGTTTGAAGTCAGGTAATATGATGCCTCCAGCTTTATTCTTTCCACTTAGGATTGTCTTAACTATTTGAGCTCTTTTTTTGGTTCCACAGGAGTTTTAAAATAGTTTTTTTTTCCAATTCTGTGAAGAATGTTATTGGTAATTTGGTAGGAATAGCACTAGATCTGTAAGTATTTTAGGCAGTATGCCATTTTAACAATATCGATTCTTCCTAACCATGAGCAAGAAATATTTTTTTGTTTGGTTGTGTTGTCTCTGATTTCTTTGAGCAGCGTTTTATAATTCTCATCGTAGAGATCTTTCACCTCCCTGTTAGCTGTATTCCTAAGTATTTTATACTATTTGTGGCTACTGTGAATGGAATTGCTTTCTTGACTTGACTCTCATCTTAGGTGTTGGTGTATAGGAATGCTGCTGATTTTGCATATTGATTTTGCATTTCCAAACTTGCTGAAGTTGTTTATCAGATTCAGGAGCTTTTGAGTAGAGACTATGGGGTTTGCTATATATAGAATCATATCATCTGCCAACAGAGATAATTTAACTTCTCTTTCTATTCAGATGCCTTTTATTTCTTTATCTTGCCTGATTGTTCTGGCTAGGACTTCTAGTACTTTGATGAACAGAAGTGGTGAATGTGTTATTCCAGTTCTCAAGGGGAATGCTTCCAACTTTTGCCCATTCAGTATGATATTGGCTTTGGTTTGTGATAAATGGCTCTTATTATTTTGAGTATGCTTCTTCAATGCTTAGTTCATTAATGATTTTTAACATGAAAGGATGCTGAATCAAAAGCCTTTTCTGCATCTATTGAGATATCATGTGGTTTTTCTTTTTACTTCTGTTTATATAATGAATTACATTTATTGGTTTGCCTATGTTGAACCAACCTTGCATCCCAGGGATAAAACCTACTTGATTATGGTAGATTAGCTTTTTGAGGTGCTGCTGGGTTTTGCTGAGAATTTTTACATCTATGTTTCTTAAGTATATTGGCCTGAAGTTTTTTTTTTTTTTCTGTTAAGTCTCTACCAGGTTTTGGTATCAGGATGATGCTGGCCTCATAGAATGTGTTAGGGAGGAGTCCCTCCTCTTCAATTTTTTTGAAATAGTTTCAGTAGGAATGGTACCAGCTCTTCTTTATACATTTGGTGGAATTCGGCAGTGAAGCCATGTGGTCCTGGACTTTTTCTGGTAGGCTTTCTATTTCTAATTCAATTTTGGAACTCATTATTGGCCTTTTCAGGGATTTCATTTTCTCCTAGTTCAATTTTGGGATATTGTGTGTTTCCAGGAATGTATCCATTCTTCTAGCTATTTTAGATGGTGTGTATAAAAGTGTTTGTGGTAATCTCTGAGGATTTTTTGTTTGCTTGTTTATGATTGTGTTTATTTGGACTTTCTCTCTTTTCTTCGTTAGTCTAGCTAGTGGTCTGTTAAGCTTATGTATTCTTTCAAAGGAAAAACTCCTGGATTTTCTTATCTCTTACATGGTTTTTCACTTCTCAGTTTTCTTCAGTTCAGCTCTGATTCTGATTACTTCTTGTCTTCTGCTAGCTTTGGGGTTGCTTTGCTCTTGTTTCCCTAGTTCTTCTAGGTGTAATGTTAAGTTGTTAACTTGAGATCCTTCTAACTTTTTGATGTGGGCATTTAGCACCATAAGCTTTCCGCTTAACACTGCTCTAGCAGTCTCCCAGAGATTCTGATATGCTGTATCTTTGTTCTCATTAGTTTCAAAGAATTCCTTGATTTCTGCCCTAATTTTATTGCTTATCCAAAAGTCATTCAGGAGCAGTTTGCTTAATTTCCATATAAGTGTATGGTTTTGAGTGACTTTCTTTGTATTGATTTTTTAAAAAGAACTCAGATTTTTAATGTGTATTTATGTGTTTATTTTGCCAATAACTCCTTTGAGAGAGAATTAAATGTGAAGTCTCTAAATCTTTTTTTGTTTGTTTGCTTTTTGTTTTTTCGGTTTTTTGTTTTTTTTGAGATGGAGTCTCACTCTGTCACCCAGGGTGGAGTGTAGTGGTGTGATCTCTGCTCACTGCAACCTCCGTTTCCCAGGTTCAAGCAATTCTGCTGCCTCAGCCTCCTGAGTAGCTGGGACTACAGGTGCCTGCCACCATGCCTGGCTAATTTTTGTATTTTTAGTAGAGATGGGGTTTCACTATGTTGGCCAGGCTAGCCTCAAACTCCCGACCTCAGGTGATCCGCCTGCCTCAGGCTCCCAAACTGCTGGAATTACAGGCATGAGCCACTGGGCACGGCCTTCAAATCTTTTCTTATACTCCTCACCCATGGTGTTTTACCTACAGTTGTTTCTCATCCTCACCCCACTGGGAGCCCTTCCCCTGCGTTCAGAATTCTTCAGCAATCAGTGCCGGGACATATAAACTCTGCATCCTCAATCTCCCCTAGTCCCTTTCAGATTGATTCATTGACCATTGACTATATGTCTGCCATGTTCACATGTTTAGTCTCAGTGGATTCAATGGATGTCACTGGTCACAAAGCATTCTCCTTGCTCAGGCATTTGGAGCCTGTGCAGATGGTAAAGGGGGGCACACGCCTTGCCACCGGGACACAAAGAACCTGAGTACTGAGAAGGGGGGAATGCAGTGCCCTGGGTGTGCTGAAGGTCATCTGACCCTGTCCTTTACTGGGAGTCCATGAACAGATTTCTCTCTGAATTCCCTCCTCCTTCCTTCCCCTCGTGTCCCTTTCCATGGCCCTCTTCCAGAACGCATTTGGAAGAACAGTCTCAGCAGCGATCCCCAGGAGACAGATAATGGATGTCCATGGTGCATTTGTGCACATAAAAGTGCAGTTTGGGAGGGAAGAAATAGGGAGTGCAGAAGAGATTCCGGCTTATTTTATGGAAATGTGTGTGTGTACTTTCCCTGGTTCCTACTCTAATATTTCAGCACACAGTTTGTTTACCCATTGTCTGCCTTATCCCATCTTGTGTCTCTTTCTGAAAGATCTAAAGTTATTAAAGAGTATAGCATTTCTTCTACTTTTTTCCTTGCTCTGGAAGGGAAGCTAAGGTTGGGACGGGGCAGCACTGGTTGAGTCTGTGGTGGATCAGGGCTGGAATTGTGGTCACTGTGTTTCCTGGAGGCTCTGAGATCCCTAGCATCACAGCTGTGTGATGCACTCAGTGTGGTCAGCCTTGAACAGAAAGATCTGAGTCCATCAGCTTGACTGGGCTCCCTAGAACACATAACCTGCAGCAAGGTTGGAGTCCTGAGGCCTTATTTGGAAGTGCAATTCCAGGCCGGTGAACACAAAGGAAATGGAAAGGAGGTGTGGAAGGAGGGAAGGAGGGAGGGCAACACAGGGTAGTGCCTTCCCATGCTGGCCTCCACTTCCTAGCAGGTCTCTGGGTAGGCTTTACTGAGACAGCAGAGGGCAAGTGGAGAGGGAAGTGGTAGTGTAGCTCCCAGTGTCAAAGTCCGCCCCACAGGGATGAACTTCCCTACGCTAACAAGTCCCAGACCCTGCTTCCTCCAGAGCTGCTATGGAGGCCAGAATCTGGGAGCCAGGGCTGGAGTTTGTCCAGCTGCTGGTGGTGGGAACAACCAGAGACCCCAGGCAGTGGACTGATGTGGACTGCATAAAGTTGGTCATTGGAAAGTCCAGGACAGAGCAAGCAGTCTGTGAGCTTGAGAAACAGCAAGGCTGAGGGACACTGAGACACGGGAGATGAGTCTGATATTTCTCCCTCTGGCAGCAAAAGCGCCGACTGAGAGTCACCTTGGCATGCAAGAATCAGAACAGCACCTTAGCCCCTCCATAGCTTTGGCACCTCCTCAGAAAGCATAGAAGACTGCCTTTCCTCCTAGGACTTGAGGGGATCAGAACTGCAGCATAGAGGTGCCTTCTGGCCCAGATCACCTCACATCAAATGACAATTTGGGTTGTGCAATAAGCTGACACCAATCCTTTGTTCAGAGTGCAATCTGTATTAGCCAAATTGGAACCCAGGTTAAAGAGCGTAATTCTCACCAGGGCAGCCCTGTTTTGAGTGCAGCAGGGACCTGCTTGGGTGTCAGCAGCAAGCCTTCCCCGCTGCAGCTCCCATTCTCTGCTGAGCCAAGAACAGTGCTGCTGCAGACGGGCACTGCACACGGTGTGGAGTGGAGAGCTTGCCGCCTTGCACTCACAAAACAAGAGTGGCAGCAAGGGCAAAGTGCCTTAGACACACAATTGCACCTGATTCCCACAGCAGCCCTATGAGATTAGTACTAGTATTATTGCCATTTTACAGATGATAAATTTTACAAATTGGAATCCAGATCTGTACAAATCAGGGTCTGTGCTGTCTTAAAATCCTTCATATATACCCAGAGCCACTGTTTCAGGGCAAGTTTACAGTGAGTTTCATTTCACCTTGAGTAGAGTCCTGAAATAGGCAAATTCTATTGTACCCAGCAAGTGAGGCGGTCAGACCCCAGCAAGGTTGTCTAAGGTATTCAGGATCACACAGCAGGTTGGCTGCATGCCAGGACTGGGGCCCACCGGGCAGGGGTGAGGCTGTGAGGAAGTCACAAGCACCTCTAGGTCCTCACAATCAGCTCCTACAGATTCTAGTCCAAGCTCATTCATGACCTCATTTGCTTTTCAGTTTAACACTGCTTGGTTTTGGCTTACTACTTTTCCCATGGAAACGTTTTCTATTTTACCAGTTATTCTCCATGTATTCTTCCAACAAAGGCTCAGTTTTTTGATTTCAAAATTTACACTATATAGACCTTTATCTTTCATCATATACAAAAATCAACGCACAGTGAATTTAAGACTTAAAGATAAGACCGAAAACTATAAAACTACAAAATGAAAACCTGGGGAAATCTCTCCTCGATATTGGTCTAGGCAAAGAATTAATGGCTAGGACCTCAAAAGCATAGGCAACCAAAACAAAAATAGACAAATGGGGCTTAATTAAACAAAAAAGCTTCTGCACAGCAAAGGAAATGATCGACAGAGTGAAGAAACAACCTTCAGAATGGAAGAAAATATTTGCAAGCTACACATCTCACAAGGGATTAATATCCAGAATGTACAAGAAATTCAAACAACTCAACAGGAAAAAAAAAACCCTAATCCCATTAAAAAATGGGCAGAGGATTTGTATAGATTTCTCAAAAGAAGACAGACTGCTAACAGATGTATGAAAAAATGCTGAACACCACTAATCATCAGAGAAATGCAAATCAAAATCACAATGAGATATCATCATCTTAACCCAGTCAGAATGGCTATTATTAAAAAGACAAAATAACAGATGTTGCTAAGTATGCAGAAAAATGGGAACTCTTTTTTTTTTTTTTTTTTTTTTTGATACAGAGTCTTGCTCTGTCACCCAGACTGGAGTGCAGCGGTGTGATCTTGGTTCACTGCGACTTCTGCCTCCCGGTTCAAGTGATTCTCCTGCCTCAGCCTCCTGAGTAGCTGGGATTACAGGCACATGCCACCACCCCTGGCTAATTTTTGTAGAGGCAGGGTTTCACCATGTTGATCAGGCTGGTCTCAAACTTCTGACCTTGTGATCTGCCCACCTCAGCCTCCCAACGTGCAGGGACTACAGGCGTGAGCCACCGCACTCAGCCAGAAATGGGAACTCTTATACACTGTCGGTGAGAATGCAAACTAGTACAACCACTACAGAAAGCAGTATGGAGATTTTTCAAAAAATTAAAAATAGAATATCTTTGATCCAGCAGTCCCACTACTGGGTATCTACCTAAAGAAAAAGAAATAATTATATCAAATTAATACCTACACTCTCATAGTTATTGAAGCATTGTTCATATGGCAAAAATATGGAATCAGCCTAAGTGCCCATCAGTGGACAAATGCATAAAGAAAATATATAGTATAGATACACAATGGAATATAATTTGGCCATAACAAAGAATGAAACAATGCCATTATCAGCAACATGGTTGGAACTGGAGATGATTATCTTAAGTGATTTTAAGCTAGACACAAAAAGACATATATACTGCCTGCTCTCACTTAGAAACATGAGAGATAAAAATTATAATCACATGGAGGTAGAGAGTGGAAAGATAGACAACAGAGACTGGGAAGGGTGAGTAGGTTGGGGAGGATGAAGAGAAGTGGGTTACAGGGTACAAATGTACAGTTAGGTAGAAGGAATACATTCAATGCTTGATAACACAGTGCAGTGACTATAGTTAATCGAAACTCTACTACATTCAGAAGATGGACACCTTGAATACCCTGACTTGATCACTACACATTAGATACAGCTAACACAATTTCACAGGTATCTCATAAATTTGTACACATTTTTAAAAAGTGATGCTACAGTATACAGTCATTTGTTGGAAGAATCAAGTGATTTATATGTCTTCATCATAAATGAAACTCTCCACATATGAAATATATTATTATACATTTTGCAAGTTAGAAAAAAGGCAAAGAGACTGGGAGAAAGTCATGCCATCTGTAGGCAATGGGTGGTTTTCTCTTCCTTCCTGCATGTGCGTCTTCGTGTTTGTTTCTTTGTTGTTTTGTTTGTTTGCTTGTTTGAGCACAGTTGATGTGAAGGGGATTGTCAAACCTCTCATAGTTTGAAAATAATAGTCAGAGTAGTACACAAACATAATTGTATAGCTTAACAAATTACTTTAGAGCAAGTGGCCAAGTCACTGTCACCCATTTCAGGAATGTCCCTGGGGACGCCCAGGTAGAAGAACTAGCGCCTTCCTGCCATCCTTCCTCCTTATAGCACTCCTTTCTCCCCACCTAGTGACCACTGGAATGACCACCACAAGGCACACTTTTGTTGCACATTTTTATTATTTTGCTGCCTAAGTTTGCATCCCTCAACCTTCATGTCTTCTTTCCCTTCCTTCCTCCCTTCTTTTTTTTTTGATGGAGGTTTCTTTTCTTTTCTTTTCTTTTTTTTTTTGAGATAGAATTTCACTCTTGTTGCCCAGGCCAGAGTGCAATGGCATAATCTCAGCTCACTGCAATCTCCACCTCTCAGGTTCAAACGATTCTCCTGTCTCTGCCTCCCCAGTAGCTGGGTTTACAGGCACCCACCACCACACCCAGCTGATTTTTGCATTCTCAGTAGAGACAGGGTTTCACCACGTTGGCCAGGCTGGTCTCGAACTCCTGACCTTAAGTGATCCACCACCTCAGCCTCCCAAAGTGCTGGGATTGCAGGCGTCAGCCACCACGCCCAGCCCATGTCTTTATCTTTCCTTACTGCACTTGCAAAAGCCACATTGCATCTTAATGGCACTCTTATCAGGTCTCTGATCTCTATGGAAAAATTTCCAACATTTCACTGTTAAGTAGCTCTTTAAATGACTCATTTTTAAATCATGAATGAATGTTGGATTTACCAAAAGCTTTTTGTGCAAATAAAAAAATAAATAAATATTTTCCTTTAATCTACTAATAGAACTGTATTGACTGATTTGAAATGTTAAACCAACCTTGCATTCCTAGAATAAACTCTAATTGATCATAATTTGTACATGTTGCTGAATTTGTGTGCTTCTGTTTTGTTTAAAATGTTTCTGTTTCTGTTCATGAGAGAGATTGATGTGTATTATCCTTTGTGATAATTTCTTCACTAAGTTTTGATATCAGTGTTACTCTAGTTGTGAAGAGTTCCCTGTTTCTGTTCTCTGAACATTTATTTAAAACTGAAATTATCTATTTTTCAAATCTTTCATAGCAGTCACTGGTGGAGCTCTTTGAGCCTGGACTTCTCATCATAGAATGATTTTAAATTACTTATTTCCTTTCTTTAATATTGATAACTCTGATTAGGTTCTCTGTTGTTTCTTATATCAGTTATGGAAAGTTATATTTTTATAGGATTTTTGTCAGTTTCACCAAAATTATCAATTTTAGTAATATTTTTAAAAGTATTAATTTGGGCCTTTAAGAACTAAAGATCATCTTTTTTGGGGATAGATGGATGGATGGATGGATGGACAGAAGATAATACTTCAAAATGACAATGTTATTGTTTTACATTATTGATATTTAACTGTATAAACCCCTATATTTCACTACTTTGCTCCTCATTTCTTTATAAGTTTTTTATCTTCTAGTTTGAATGATACCCTTCTACCTAAAGAACAACCTTTAGAATTTTCTTTAGAATGGCTCTTCTTGTTATAAACACTCCCTGTTTTATGTTATTGGAAATGTCTTTTTATCACATTTATTCTTGCAGGTATGTTCATTAGGTATAGAATTCTGGTCCACAGTTTCCTCCGTAGTTATGTCTCAGCTTCTGCCAAACCCATTCACTGAGTTATAATATTGTGGTTTTTTATTTTCCGGTTCTAGAATTCCCATGTGTCTTCTTTTTCAGATCCCCTCCAATCCTTCTTTTATGTGTCAATCACCTGCCAACACTTTCAAGCTTTGTTTTGTTTCCTGGAACATAATAAGGAGAGCTATTTCATAGTCCATGCCCGATCATTATGATACCTGGCATCCCTGTGAATCTGGATGTTTGTGGTTTCTCCTTATTCTCACTCATGGTATATTTTCTTGGATATTACTGATTTTATGCTGGTCATTGTTTTTGACCAAGTATTCATAGTAGTATTTTGAAGATTGGGATGATGCCACCTTTTTTTCAGATAGGCTATTTCTTTGCTTTTTTTCCAGGACATAGGGCACAGATAATTCAAGACTATCTTAGTCCACACTCAAGCTCTGGGGTGATGCAGAGCTGAGCCGTAGCCCATGAGGGGCTGGTGTACTTCCATTTCACCTTTGCTCCCATGGCTTAGCTCTTTGGTGCTCCATCCTACAGCTGGTTTACAGGATATCCCTCTTTGCTGGGCTCTGAACCCCAACTTGGATTCCCACTGTCTCACAAAGTAACCCAAAACTCACCCTCTCAGACACCTCTTACAGTCAGCAAACATCCCTAGGGCATATGTGTATGGCTGGTCCACCCTTCTGAATTACGGTCCTCTCCCTGGCCTTGGCCTGATAATTATCGTCCTCTCCCTGGCCTTGGCCCTCATCTTCTTATCTCTTTAATGCTTTGTAAAATATTTTCTTTAATGTTTCCTTAAGATTTTTTAACTGTCTTCTGTGGAAGGGTTACCAGTCTGGCATGACTAGAAGCAGAAACCTGCATTTCTGCTTAATTGTTTATACACAGAATATATTATTTTTTAATAACAGAAATATTTTTAATTACAAAATTGGAAGCTTGGTTGAAGAAACCGGATTATCTGTCACTTGAATTTCCATTTCTTCTGGTGCTAGCTGAAATGCGAACAGCCCTTTGCACTGCATGAGTAACCAGTACAATGCTACCAAGGCTAACGAGGAACGTAAGAACATGGCAAGACGCACATACAGCTCACTCCAATGCAAGTGAAGAAACAGTCTTTATTTAAATGCTGTGAAGAGCCACTGGGCATTAAGTGAGCATCTACAATCCACCACACTGTAGATGCTCACTTAAATGCTGGTTGTGTTTGTGTCTGATGCAAAGATCTGCACACCCATGTTCTGCTTGGTCATTTCATAAAGATGAACCATGTGATTTACAAATGCAGCATTACCAAAGAGTGTCCAGAGTTGGGAGAGATTGTCCGTGGCTAAGATTAAACCTCTGGGCACATGCCTTCTGCAGGACTGTAGACAAGTGTCCCTAAGCCATGGGGACTTCTGGGGGCAGCTTCATTCTCCAAGCTCTGCCTCTGAGCAGGGAGGTGAGGGCTGGAGGTGCCCATAGGTGAGAGCTGTTCACAAAAGGTGTTGATTCCCTGGTCTTTCTGGCTTGTTCCTGCATGGTAGGTGGAAACAGTAATGACTGAGGTGCCCTGAGTGGGACACTGCCTCAGGGAGGAAGTAAATCACAGGACTTAGGCTGTTTGTAGCAGAAGGGAGACACTACCACAGGCCTGGGATGGCAGCGGAGGCCCAGAAGCCTTGAGTGCAAAGCAGGGTCTATCCACCGACAGGGCGTCCTCAGCAAGGGAGCCTTGCATTGAGAGTGGAGTAGACCATTGGGAGAAGTTGTCAGAAAGCAGCGTATAAAAAAGTGTGTTCTGAAATCAACTCATCCTTAGCCCAGAAGAGTTTTCTTGACGAGGAAACGAGCAGAGACATTCATCAGGCACTGTGGGGTCACAGTGGATATCTGCTCCTGCAGACAGATAGGGAGAACAATCTCTGGAAGAGGGCCAGGGGAGTTCATCCTCTTCCCCTCCGTTGCCCCCAACCAGGAGCACAGTCACAGTCAACCTTTGCCTGACACAGTAATGGAACTGAGACTTTCCCAGACATCTGAAACAAAATGCCCTGGGTATTCTCAAAAGCTGTCACCTGTCCATCTTTCTAATCATTTATCTTATTAAAACAAACAACATTTTCATGTTTTCTCTAAACCCTGTCACAAAGGCGGCCTTCTTTTGATTCTAAGTTGTGTGCTTAGAACATGTGCATTGTGTGGAACTGGAGCCCCATGGATTCCACACACTCGATGGTGTGGATGTCGGAGGCATTTGAACCAGAGTGGCCCCATCTTGCACAGGGGCTGGGTAAGACAAGGCTGAAACCTGCTGGGCTGCATTGCCAGGAGGTTAGGCATTCTAAGGCACAGGATGAGACAGAAGGTCGACACAAGATACAGCTCATAAAGACCTTGCTGATAAACGGATGCAGTAAAGAAGGCAGCCAAAATGTACCAAAACCAATATAGCGACAAAAGCGACCTGTGGTCTTCCTCATTGCTCGTTATGTGATAACTACAATGCACTGCCTTGTTAAAACGTACTCCAACCGGTGCCGTGACAGTTGACAATGCCATGGCAATGTCAGGAAGTTACCCTATATGATCCAAAAAGGGGAGAGACCCTCAGTTCTGAGAATTGCTCACCTCTTTCCCAGAAAAATCATGAAAAATCCACCCTTTGTTTAGTACGTAATCAAGAAACAAGCACAGAAAGAGCCAACCAGCTGCCCTCGGGGCTGCTCTGCCTATGGAGCAGCCATTCTTTTATTCCTTTACTTTCTTGATAAACTTGCTTTCACTTTACTCTATGGATCCTCCTCGAATTCTTTTTTTTTTTTTTGAGACAGAGTTTCGCTCTTGTTACCCAGGCTGGAGTGCAATGGCGCGATCTCGGCTCACCGCAACCTCCGCCTCCTGGGTTCAGGCAATTCTCCTGCCTCAGCCTCCTGAGTAGCTGGGACTACAGGCACGCACCACCGTGCCCAGCTAATTTTTTGTATTTTTAGTAGAGACGGGGTTTCACCATGTTGACCGGGACGGCCTCGATCTCTTGACCTCGTGATCCACCCGCCTCGGCCTCCTAAAGTGCTGGGATTACAGGCGTGAGCCACCACGCCTGGCCCCCTCCTCGAAGAGGAGTCCGAGAACCCTCTCTTGGGGTCTGGATCGGGACTGCTTTCCAGTAACAGTGGGACAATGTTCTGTGCACCCCGCCAGATCCCACTTTTGTCCTTAAGTTCATTATTTTTGAACATCACCAGATTTAGAGTAAATTGAATCCCATCTAATAATTGCATCTGTTAGGCTCGGGTAGATTCAGAATCAGCACAAAACCCAACTTGTCGCTTGAGAGTCACAGTGCATCCGAGTTCATGGCAGGTTGGGGGGCATCTGGGTGAAGACATGAAACCTGTGCTGGGGTCAGCGGGAAAGTCCTGGCAATGGGCGTCCCAACCAAGCCGCAGTAATGGAACTATGCAGAAAGAAAATGCTACCCAGGGACAGATGAGTGGGAAGGGTTTGCGGCGGGCCCACCTCTGCCTCCCTGGGTGAGTGGCACATGAACTAAGGTTGCAATGAGGGCTACAAGAGCCCAGCCAGACACAAGCATAACATTGGCTTTGCAGACAAATGCATTGAAAAACACTGCTAGAGGGATGGCTCCATTATTACCATGTGGGTTTATTTTAACTTGTATCAGGGAAATGTGCAAGGGCAGTTAAATAGTCAAGTGGTATCTCTCCTTCTCTCTCTCTCTCTCCCTCCCCCAATCTGTATCTCTGTCTCAGTATGCATATTTCATATGCCGATTGTAGCTTCTGAGAGCTGTTTTGCAACTTCTGGGTTTAAACAATTCTATATAAATATTAATGATCTGGTGTAGCCAAGACAAATCAGGTTTCTTATCTTTTTTTTCTCCTCTGGAATCCATGCTGCAGTAAGTTACTGATTTTCACTTGTTTTGATTATATGAACAAGTACATCATGTCTGCTTTGCCTTTTGCAGCGGATTAGATAGATTTTTTTTTCCACTGATAGGTGATGCATTGTCTCAGTAATTAGCATCTCGATTTTGTGATTATTTGTCTGTAGCAGAGAAAACGTGCATGTTGATTGTCCAAGGGCAGAGTCTGTGCAATGCCTGTGACGTGCGGGATCCAGGGTTGACATCACAATGCATTACACTGTAAGCTGTGCACTCCTCCTTCTGGACCTAGGGCTCACCTCCAATTACATTTCCCACATGTGTCATTTTTCTTTCAATGAGGTCCCTGAAGATTTTAGACTATATAGCATGCCTCCAATAGCAAAACTGATCACATACTTCCTTTGCATCTCTGTTAAGATTGACCCTTCTCTGCAGGTCCTACAGCACCATGGTTTTGTGTGGTGTCCCTTGGCTTCTGGTCACTGTCTGTGGCCATCTTTGTGACTGCAAGGCCAGGCTGGCGAAAGGCTGGGCTGCACATGCCTCCATCAGTGTGCTGGTTGACCACAGAGGCTCTGGAGCATCATTACAAGTGTCTCCAGCACAACCAGGCGGGCAGCTGGTGCTGGCCTCAGATGGCCTCAAGCCGAGTCTCGAAGCTCCACCTGTGCCAGGGGCCGTGACTATGAGGCTGTGGTTAGTGGGATGTCCCTGCCTCCTGAACGGCTGATGGTCAAGGAACTAATCCCTCTTGCCATGAGTGACAACGCATGGACACTTGTCTCTGGGAAACTTTATTTCACTGAATTCTAGTAGATATCTAGCAGATAATTACCCCAGATTTCACTTTGTCCCCAACCTTAGGTTCTGTTGACCTCATGATAAATCAAAAACACGAATTCTATCTTAAGGTAAAAGCTTAGGTTATTGTAGTGTTGAATATTATATTATTGAAAAGATTTTTCTAAAAAGAGAACAAATTTGAATTAGAAATGTCCACCTGGATGCTACCATGAACAGATGTAGGAAATTACTGCAGCCTAGTTAACCCTTAACTGTCAGGGATTTCCAGATGTAGAGATCCGGAGTTTAGACTATGCTACAGGTGGACAGAGCGCAGCACACACGCCCACCCCTAGGGTTATGTGGGGGAGTTCACAGGACCAGTGGGGGTCAGGGGCTCCCACCCAAGAGGACTGGAGTCAGCAGATTGGAGTCCACCTCATCCTGACTCCTGTATTCATCAGAATGATTACCCCTGGAGGCTGACTTGGAAAATGGACACTGACGAGCAGGAGAGGAAGCAGGGTTTGGAGGACGATTCTAGGGTCTTGATTTTGAAGCTGCCCTGGGCAGTTGAGGCAGTGCTGTCAATAGGGAGTTTGAAATAAGGAGTTTCTAAGAGTCATGTGTTCTATGAACGGACCTCTTTCTTTCTACTCATTCGGGCTTTGTTTGCCAATGATGACCTGGTGAAAGTTTCTTTTTGAAAACTCCGCCTTGGCCGGGCGCCGTGGCTCATGCCTGTAATCACAGCACTTTGGGAGGCTGAGGCGGGCGGATCACCTGAGGTCAGGAGTTTGAGACCAGCCTGGTCAACGTGGCAAAACCCCATCTCTACTAAAAATAGAAAAATTAGCCTGGCGTGGCAGCGTGTGCCTGTAATCCCAGCTACTGATGAGGACCGAGGCAAGAGAATAGCTTGAACCCTAGAGGCGGAGGTTGCAGTGGACAAACAGAGACTCCATCTCAAGAAAGAAAAGAAAACTCTACCTCATCCGGGCTGATGAGAGCCCCATTTGAGCTCCACAAGAGCACCATGGTTCTGGCCAAAGGGCTGTCCTCAACGCCTGAGTCACCCAGGCTGCTGGGGTGGAGCGTGGAGCTGGGAAGAGCCTCGGCCAATGGCGAATGTTCACTCCTCCTGCTGCTTGGCTGTGACTTTTCTTCCTCAAGAGCGAGACAGTCACCATGGGCCACATTCACAGTGAAGACGGCCCCCCGCTCCACCTCTCCTTGCTTCAAGGTCTGAAATTCACAGGCTGCTGTGGGGACAGGGAACTCTCTCGCTGGCACACTGGAATTTGAGTTGGCCACAGTTGGAGAAGCCTCTATTAATTACTTTCTTCCGTTTTTGTAGAATTGTTAGGTGTATTCCATATGACAAAAACCTAATGATCTTTTAAAATTCCCAATATTTACAATGGGTAAGTCAAGGACAGTTATGTGCATCTCAAATACCCAAAGGTAAAGTTAGTGTAAGGCACTAATGTAATGCCCTGCAATTTGCTTCAAGTGTATTTAAAATACAGGTTTATACGGAAATCTATTTTAGACACTTTTCCAGGATGAGATCCTCTTATGAAACAAGATGTCAGAGCACTTTCAAAACATCTTGGACAGCTAAACCCTCCAGACTCTGGTGCTGAATTGTAGTGTTTCCTTCCAGTTGTATATGAAAGATATTTTAATTATAAAGATATGGTCTATCAATGCTTTCTAGAGTATAAACCCACAACAAGTAATGCAAATATTGTTTTAAATTTTGGCAATACCTTCTAAATAGATAGATAGATAGATAGATAGATAGATAGATAGATAGATAGATAGATAGACAGATAGATACAGAGTCTCGCTCTGTCACCCAGGCTGGAGTGCAGTGGCGTGATCTCAGCTCACTCTGCCTCCTGGGTTCAAGTGATTCTCCTGCCTCAGCCTCCCAAGTAGCTGGGACTACCAGCGCCACCACCATACCCAGCTAATTTTTGTATTTTTAGTAGAGACAGGGTTTCGCCATGTTGGCTAGGCTGGTCTTGAACTCCTGACCTCAGGTGATCCGCCCACCTCAGCCTCCCAAAGTGCTGGGATTACAGGCATTAAGTCACCACGCCCCACCAATAAAATCTTAAATCCATCACCCACCAACTGACCCACTCCCAGTGACAGTACCGCAGGACCCCTGTGTCCATACTGTACACAAGAAAATGAAATGCGTGCACATGGCAAGATACTTGGGAGGAATACACAGGATATTACATGCGCTGATCTCACGGATGAGACAATAATTGAAAGGTGACTGAACCACCTTTCCTGTTGGTAAGGAAAAGCTTTCAGCCACAAATGAGGGAATAAGTACCTCTCAGAATGCTTCGTGACCATCAGGAAGGATGGGGCTGAGAAGTGGTGCAGGTGGAGAGAATCGTGTGAATGATATTGATAATATAAGCTCAGTTCTCTTGACCAACCCCTGCATCCTAGAATTAAAGCTAAGATTAGAGGGCCGGGCGCGGTGGCTCACGCCTATAATCCCAGCACTTTGGGAGGCCGAGGCAGGTGGATCACAAGGTCAAGAGATTGAGACCATCCTGGTCAACAAGGTGAAACCCCGTCTCTACTAAAAATATTAAAAAATTAGCTGAGCATGGTGGCGTGTGCCTGTAATCCCAGCTACTCAGGAGGCTGAGGCAGGAGAATTGCCTGAACCCAGGAGGCGGAGGTTGCGGTGAGCCGAGATCGCGCCATTGCACTCCAGCCTGGGTAACAAGAGCGAAACTCTGTCTCAAAAAAAAAAAAAAAAAAAGCTAAGTTTAGATGATGTTTGGAAAACCAGCATGCAGTACTGCTTTGTGTGGAGGACAGTAATTTTGTGTGTCTGGACTCACACATATGTTGGTGCAAGCCAAATTTATAGATTCAAGAAGCGGGGTGACAAATTAGTCATTGGTTGATCAGCACATTGTAGATTCTCATGGGAATCCAGGTCGATTTTAGGTACATCTCAGTGTCATGGGCATTTTAAAGGTGCTCATCACATTACCATCTGCATCTCTGCTGTAAAAAAAATGGCATAGCAAGAGGACAGGACCCATGCTTCACGACTCTGGAGGTGGCTGTCCTCGGCAGCGTCCCCCTTTTCTTGCCTCTTTACTTAGCTTTAGCATTTTCTGGCGCTTAGGGAGTTGCAAGAATCCCGGACAGAGAGCATAGCGAATGCCCAATTTAGAGCTGAAGAAATAACCTTGAGCTTGTGCCTTGACGTGGAAGGAGGATGTGGGATACTCTTTGCTTTCCTTCTTCTGTCCTTCCTTTTAGATGGGGCACTCTTTATTTTTAACCTGTCTAGACTACGTGTAAAGTAGTAAAGGGTCTTTGCAGCATTCACTTGTACCGGTCTATATGTACGTCCCTGGAAGCTTTGTGTTGTGGCAGCGCTCAGGCGCACACAGAAGCAGAGGATGGTGAGCCCCCGGGCTCAGCTGAGAGCTGGAAATGCCTCAGTGAATTTGGAAATAAATGATGATGCAACAGGACTGCAGATTGCTCAGGGGACTTGGAAATACCAAAACAGACGGGCAGAGAGAGGTGCCCTTGAGAGCTGGCCCTGCACTAGAGTATAGAAAATTGGAAGGATGAGTTTATAACCAAAGTCACCAGCACAGCCGTGATTCCCCAGAAGCTCCACGATTTGGGGCCACTTGAACATTCATATCTCAGCTCACTGTGCAAGGCCCGACCTCCATCTGGACAGTATCACCCCTCAAGAGCCCACTCCACCCAAACTGAGCTTGTGTTTTCCAGACACGCCTGCACCCCAAGGCTTCCCCATTACCCCCATTCTGCCATTATCCTCCCTGCCACTTCCCTATGTGCAGGCACATCCCATGTGCAATACTGCCCACCACCACCACATGGGGCCTCTGGTCATCTCTTCTTGGTCACCAGGAAAGACACAGGAGCTTCCAGGACATCCTGCAATGGTTTTTAGGCACAGAAAACACGAAGAGCAGGTGGGCAATACTTTGTGGTGCTGCCAGGAATCCTAAACATAGGTGAATGCATGGAAATTGCAGTTCACACCCAGTTAATTTTAGATTGACACTGGTGGGTGGAGAGACGGGGTATCTTGAGGCTCTCCAAGCTCAGTTTTAGAATGATTCTCTGCATTCCTGTGATAACTTTGAATAATTTGCCCTGGTCTTTATAGGTGTATAAAATGCTTTGCATTCCTTTGGGGATGTCATACAGAGTGTGAAAACCGAAAGGGACATTGAAGTGGTGATTCTTCATTCCAGAGCCACCTGTGTCCATGCAACGATTCAGGATCGCCCACCGTGGGCACTCGGCAGCATGTTTATGCATGTAGCGCTGCACACGGCGGGGGGAGGGGGGGGTGCGGGGCACTAAGCGCTAATCAGTCAGCCAGAATGAATGTACTATCCCCATCTCTGATTCCACAGCAGGGATCCTGAGTCACACACACCACCCACAAAGGAAGCTCAGATTTATGCATTGCCTGATTGTTCTGGTCCTTAAGCTGGGTTTTAGGTAATTGGAAAGGTGTCTTGCAAGTGACACTCTCAGCAGGGCACAATGCATTATGCATGAAAGTCGAATGGTGAGAAAGGGAGTTGCCCCAAATCCGCTGATGAGCTGATGAGTCTGGAGGGAGGCAGAGCCCTTCAAGAAGCTGCCTGACCTTCTCCCTGACTGGGTCACTCCCACTTTTCATGGCCTCTCCTCCTATGCCACCCCTCCAGGAGCTCTTCCTCAGCCCCTGCCCGGAAGCCTTCTACCCACTTCCTCCGCAGGAATCCAGCCAGGTGCCCTCTCCCAGGCCCCTCCTCATGCAGTGTGGCCCTCTCCAGGGAAAAGCCCTGCTCTGTTGTTCTGTTTTAGCCCGTGGTGCTGATCTCTCTTGAGCATTCTGAGCTCAAGAATCACAGGGAATCCGGCCAGAGCCCTCTTGCTATTACTGTCGGATGTGATCCCTGAGAACGGGAGAACCCTGTAATTCAGGTGTTCTAAAATAAAATACAGGGAACACCACAGCCTGCACTGCTTCCTGTAATTGCATGTCTTAATGAGAGTGTTCGTGACATATCCATTTCCCTTGCATAGCTGTGCTGACAGGGACATAGCCACTTAATGGCAAGAGCAAGAAAAATATTGCCCCAGGGAATATCACATAGTGTCTGTATCAAGTTCTCCAAGGATCTGCTCGTTAGAGGCAAACAATTCAACCTGCCACCATTGTATGCCTTTCATGAGAAAGGCCAATTCTTTGTACAAATTCTTCATTAATCCTCGTCACCACTTAGGAGCATAGAGGCCACAGAAGGCATCTGCGTATCTCACTCAAGACTTTTTTGTTCTCCAAATAATTCTTTAGGTAGGAAAAGTCTGACCCAGGCTGAAAGGTCTGGGAAGACGATATCTTTAATTTTTGAACAGGGCTTAACCCTTTGGTGCCAGGGCAGACATCAGGTGCCCTGAGTCCTGAGTCTACTTGGGAATATTGTGATGGTCCCTACTGATATAAACATCCTGGTGCCCTTGTCTTAAAGGAGGAGAAGAAAGCAGCCTGCACTATTATCATGACACGTGGCATCCCAACCCATAAGACTGAAGAATGGCTTTGGCAGCAGGACTTAAAACTGATCTTGGCACAATCTTTCATTAACCTGCAAAAGATTAATTTTATTTCCCAGTAACTTGACAGAATTCAAAAGCTAGGAGTAAAAGCTTAAAGGAAAGTTAACCTTAGCTATGTTTCTAAATATATCTTAACTCAGAAATATTCCCCCTCAGTCTCAGCATAGAATTATAATAGCTCTTCATCGTCAAAAAGTGTCTATGAAGGGTTCCAGCTCTTGGTGGTCCATCAACAGATGATTGTAGGAGTCAAGAACTCCGGGTCTGGGAGGCTCCTGGATCTAGACACATCGCTGCCAGCCACTCAGGGGTAGGGACAATCCCCAGAGCGTGTCCACCCCAGCAATGGGACACAGCCTGCACGCCCACCTCAGCCACAGGCCATCACATCCTGAGCTCTTCCCTGTGTGCCAGGCATCATGCTGAGTGCTTCATGAGCTCCGTCACACGTGTGCCCCACAGCAGTGGTGAGCTGGGGAGGAATGCTTTATGGATGAGGAGACTGCGTCTCTGGAAGATGGCACCACAGGGTGGGATGAAGGCAGGGTGTCAGAGCACACCCTCCCAATGCTTGGCTAAACTGCCCACCTCCAAGGCAACCTAGAAGATACCAGACCTCCCTGTTTCTCAGATAAAGGGTCTGGGTGCTTGGGGTTGGAAGTTTGGAAAGCATCCTGGTGACAGCCAGTCCCAGCTGTGTGACTCTGGCCCAGTTATTCCCCATCCCAGGGCCTCTAAGATAAGATAAGAAAAGATGCAACGAGGCTGACAGCTGCTGTGTGTGCTGTGGAAAATCAGAGAGACGGCGCCTTCCGCCCCCAGACAGCCGTTCCCCGTCCTGCCGTCTCCCTGGACAGAGCTGCATGCCCAGGCCTGGCGCAGTCTCCTTCTGGCCTCACAGTCAGCTTTCCATGACACAGACCATGGTCCCCAGCATGGAATGAGGACTGGGCAGTGACTTGCCCTCAGCCCACCCATTGTACCTAGCCAGACCCCGTGCCTCCTATGTCCCCCATTACAGGTCCCAAAGCCACCCCACGCCCCACCTCGGCACCTCCACACGGAGGCTCTCCCTTCATGCCTGCCCTCCTCCTCACACTGCCGGGAACTCCCGCTCAGCCCACACAGAGCCAGCTCTCACCGTGTCTCCCAGAGCCCCCGCAGATGGACGGCTGTGCCCTACAGCTCTTCTCCAGCTACAGTGGGGACTTCAGGGGTCATTCCCAGCTTAAACTGTGACACCTAAAGGACAAGGGCATAAATGGCATAAATGGGATTTGGAGTCTAGATTCTTAGTGTCTAGAGACAGAAGAGAATGGTAATCTAGGGCTTTGCAGGGAAGCGTGAATGGAGAGGCCATGCCGCCTCCCAGGTAGGGGAGAGAGGCTGCTTACCAGTGCTTGGTGAGGTGAACTGTGGAGAGCACCCTGATTGCCAGTGAGGGTAGGCATCACTCTCAGATCTTTTCTTGTTTTCGCAGTATCTCTCTCTGTTGCCCAGGCTGGAGTGCAATGGCACTATCATGGCTCATAGCAGCCTTGACCTCCGGGGCTCAATCGATCCTCAGCCTCCCAAGTAGCTGGGACTACAGGCACACACCACCATGGCCACCACACATGACTAAAATATTTTTAAATGTTTTGTAGAGACAAGGTCTCACTATGTTGCCTAGGCTGGTCTTGAACTCCTGGGCTCAAATGATCCTCCCACCTCAGCCTCCAAAGTGCTGGATTACAGGCATGAGCTACTGCACCCAGCCTCACTCTGAGATATTAATGTGCATGATTAGACTTTTCAGTATTCATGTAACTGGTGGCTTGGTAAAGGAATATAGTAAATATACTTTTTATTTGTTTGTTTGTTTGACTTGTTGTTGAAAAGAGTGAAGTAGGGAGGCAATAATCAAAACTAAAGCACTTTCCCCGAACCTCCCGCTCTCCAGTGAAAACAGAATCTGAGGGGAACAAATCTAATGTTGCTAATTTAAGATTCTGAAGTTATCACAGCAATATATTTAATTAGATCTTAGAAACTGGGACTAGGAAAATCAAAAGAAGGAAGGAAGGAAGTCACATAGGAGGAATGAGCCAACCCTCCACACAGATCCTTTCTGGAAGTTGTCAGGGTATAAATAAAACACAAATATTATTAAAGTGCTAATTATTGACAGATTGTCAAGGAGAAGTCCTGCTTTGCCTATTTAAATGCTTAGGCTATACTTAGAATATTTATATGCATAAATTAATGTAGTTGGTGAGTGGAGAATGAAATGAACAGAACTTAACAATACTTTATAGTTTGCACCAGGTGTGGGGAAACGTTCTCAAACATCTGACTTGTGAAATATTTTAATACAGCATTATTGCTTTCAAGCACTTCTGTTACCTTGCAATTAACAAGTTTATGTTTCAAAGGAATTCTTTCAGTGGCCTACTTTAATAAGTGAACGCTAATAATTGAAATTAACAACCAATTCTACACGTTTATCAAAATTCTTAAGGACATTAGTATCTTAAGTAGGTTAAGCAGCTTCCTTGCTAATATTTGGACATCCATGTAATTGGCCCACACAGCTTTTGGCCACCTGAATAGCCTGCCTCTTCTGTGTGATGTTCTTCTAAAGATCCTCACATTCAACACACGTGTGAAATGAAATGAGCCCAGGGAGGGGAGTTACTCCGTGTTGCAGGAAACAGGGACTCAGAATCAGAGAAGCCCACTACGCACCTGAAATCCCTAAGGGGGTGATGGGTGAGATTGGGTTCAGCCTCGATCCTCCCATCCCAGGTTCTGCTCCTTACAGCCCCTCTAGCACCCTCCCAGACCAAGCTCCTGACAGCAAGAGAGGCCACCGCACTCTAATTGCCGGGCCCCTCTGTGAAGACTGCAGGGCTTTGTGGGAACCTGGGAGCACGAGGAGCCCATGCTGTACCCACTTCATCCTCCCCATGGCTCCAGGGCTAGGCAGGGTTTTTTCGAGTCCAGAGCACACCCAGGTTCCCCTCCAGGTGGCCTCTCCTCACAGGCACGTTTTTAGAGGGGACACAGGTCCTCAGTTTACCCCCACACTGCCGTCCCCGAAACAGGTGCCCAACAAAAGGTCCACAGAGTCTTTCATCTTCCACTTCCTCCTCTCCGCACGCTGCTGCCCATGTTCTTAGTATCCTTCTGCAGCTCAGAGAACATGGGATTCCTCCCCTCCCACCTCCCCGCCCCTCTCCCCTCCCCACCCCACTCCTCTCCCCGCCCCTCTCCCCTCTAGAGGAAGGACTCCTAAGAGGTCCAGGGAAATCATTTAGGACAGCCACGAGCCTGGATGGAAAATGAATTATGTAACTCATGTCTTAATGATGTCATTATTTTTATCAACCTCTAGCTGAAATTTAGCACTTCCTCCAATTAGGAGGGTAAGCAACACACAGCAGAGTTTGTTGTGACTTTGCACCAGGAGAAACCACAGATGTCTTCACATCACATAAAAGCTGTTGACGGTATCTTAAAATACTGTTAATGCTCATCACTACTTTAAAAATGCAGGCCCAAATGTCAGTTGTTATTTAGTGTCTTAACAAAGTAGCCCATATATTTCTATATTGATTATGATTTTTAATATTTCCAAAGCCCCATTTCAATATATTTGATTCCTCTTTTAAGCGTCTGTATTTTATTGTATACATTCAAGATCAGTATTCCGAGCCAGGCGCTGTGTCTCTAAGAAGGTGAGATTCCCCACTTGGCATTGTGACATGCTGTCCATCTGACCGGCACCTCCTTCCCACCCAGCTCAAGGCATTTTACCAAGGCCTTTCCAGGGGCTGACTTCCCTCCTCCACCTACATCCCCCCAGCTCTGCCTTTGCGGATTTTAATGCGAAGGAAGCCGAAGCTTCCATTCCAGACAGGGCTAAGGTCATGTTGCCAGTGCCAGGCTGGGCCAACCGGCCTTCCCTCTGGCAGTGAGGGGCCCGCCCTCTTCACTGTCAGCCACTGCAGGGCCCAGGTTTCTAGGTTCAGCAGGAGAAAGTGCAGGAGCTAATTTGTGGGGAGCAGCAGCCGTTCCCGGGAGAAGGTGCAAGGAGACCCCTGCAAGGCAGAGCAGAAAGGAGCAGGTGCGGAGGGTGAGGCAGCTGGACAAGCTTCGGCCTTCACACCTGGACAGCAGCTGGCTGCATCTGGAGGAGAGAAAATCACCTGCTAGCTTCACTGTTTGCTGATGTTGTACCGGCTGCACCTCATAGGGCATGCACTTCCCACCTTCCCTGAGCTCCTACTGTCGCCACGCAGGATGCCAACACTGGGGACAAAGCACAGAGCAGGACCAAGCCCCGTCCTTGTAGGGTTTGAAATACCAGGCCAGGTAGCAGAGCCCCGGTGGCTGCTGACCTTCAGGGTGTGGATCAAGGAGGTGGCTTTGGTGGCTTCTGGAGGTAACTGCCTCCTTCCATGGCCCTCTGCAGCATCCGTGTTCACCCTGAGACCTCCCCTCCTCCTGCAGCTGCTTAGGTCGCCGGGGAGGTTTACATAACAGACAGAAAATTTACCCGGTGTGGCAGGTGGGCCGAGAAGAGGTTGCCGCCCAGATGCTGTCCCCAGGGTTCTGCACAGCTCTGGACCGCACCCCATGGCGTGGCTCTGCAAGGGACTGCTCACCCTCCAGCCGTCCCCATCGAACCTCCGTGCTCCTGCTTGCAACCTTCCTTCCCCTCACCTCCTAAACTTAGTCCCGACTGTGCCCCATCAGGACACCCGCCTCCCTTCCACCCTGTCACCTCCTGACCCAGCTGACTGGGGGACAAAAGGGGGCACAGCACTGCTCTGAACCCAGGAAAGCTGGGAGCAGACGTGCATGCCTTCCTCAACATCACAGCTGTGTTCTTGAAGGTGCAGCAGCATTGCCTGCGAGACAGGACCTTTAATAGCTTCTAGACACCACGCAGTGCTCCTGAGGACTGGCCTTTGTAAGAGCCCCTCCTTCTGCGGAAGGGCCCCAGACCCAGGCGAACCATTTCATTCTCAGTCTCCCCAGTCTACCTGGCCAGGCCCGGGGTGCATTTTGCCCTCTGAGATTTACCACAAGGAAGCCCCTCAAAAGTGTGGGCGAGCCCAGGACCCTCTCTCAGCTGGGCTGCTGGCCAAGGAGAACCCAGGGGAGGCTAGGGGAGAGCCCAGGAAGAGGGGATCCTGAGGGAGAGCCTCTGAAAGGGGTGCTGGGGGAGGGTCTGGGAGAGCCTGGGAAGGGGGTAGAGCCCAGGGAAGGAGGACAGCCCAGGGATGGGGGAGAGCCCAGGGAGTGGGGAGACCCTGGGGAAGGGGGAGAGCCCAGGGACAGGGGAGAGCCCTGGGAGGGGGGTCCTGAGGGAGAGCCCAGGAAGAAGGGAGAGCCTGGAGAGAGGGAGAGCCCCGGGAAGGGGAAGGGGGAGAACCCCAGGATGGGGAAGAGCCTGGAGAAGGGGGAGAGCCCTGGGAGAGGGGAGAGCCTGGGGAGTGGGGAGAGCCCGGGGAAGGGGAAGAGCCCTGGGACTGGGGTCCTGAGGAAGAGCCCAGGAAGAGGGGAGACCTGGAGAGAGGAAGAGTCTGGGGAGGGGGGGGGAGCCACAGGATGGGGGAGAGCCCGGGGAAGGGGGAGAGCCCTGGGAGGGAGTCCTGAGGGAGAGCCCGGGGAGAGGGTGAGCCTGGAAGAGGGGAGAGCCCGGGGAGAGGGAGACCCCGGGGAGAGGGAGAGCCCGGGGAGTGGAGAGAGCGTGGGAGGGGGGAGATCCCAGGGGAAGGGGGTGATCCCGGGGAAGGGGGAGAGCCCTGGGAGGGGATCCTGAGGGAGAGCCCGGGGAGAGGGTGAGCCTGGAAGAGGGGAGAGCCCCGAGAGAGGGAGAACCCGGGGAGTGGGGAGAGCCCTGGGAGGGGGGAGATCCCGGGGGAGGGGGATATCCGGGGAAGGGGGAGAGCCCGGGGATGGGAGAGAGCCCGGGGAGTGGGGAGAGCCCGGGGAAGCAGGAGAGCCCTGGGAGGGGGGAGAGCCAGGGGAAGGGGGAGATCCCGGGGAAGAGGGGGAGCCCGGGGAAGGGGGAGAGCCCGGGGATGGGGGGAGCCCGGGGAAGAGGGGGAGCCCGGGGAAGGGGGAGAGCCCGGGGAAGGGGGAGAGCCCGGGGAAGGGGGAGAGCCCGGGGAAGGGGGAGAGCCCGGGGATGGAGGGGAGCCCGGGGAAGGGGGGAGCCCGGGGAAGGGGGAGATCCCGGGGAAAGGGGAGAGTCCGGGGAGGGGGGAGATCCCGGGGAGGGGGGAGAGTCCGGTGAGGGGGAGAGTCCGGGGAGGGGGGAGATCCCGGGGAAGGGGGAGATCCCGGGGAAGGGGGGAGCCCGGGGAAGAGGGGGAGCCCGGGGAATGGGGAGATCCCGGGGAGAGGGGAGAGTCCGGGGAGGGAGAGAGTCTGGGGAAGGGGGAGATCCCGGGGAGGGGGGAGATCCCGGGGAAGGGGGAGATCCCGGGGAAGGGGGAGATCCCGGGGAGGGGGGAGATCCAGGGGAAGGGGGAGATCCCGGGGACGGGGTAGATGCCGGGGAAGGGGGAGAGCCCGGGGAGGGGGGAAATCTCGGGGAAGGGGGAGAGCCCAGGGAAGGAAGGGCGAGAGCCCAAGTGGGGGTTCTGTACCATCTCTGGAATTCAGAGCACCCGGCCTCCTGTGTACCACGGGGCTCAGCCTCTCCTTCTCTTGCGGGGGTCACTTCTGACCAGGCAAATTATGTTCCGACGAGCCGGCTATTCTGCCAACTCAGAGAAGTGTTCTCTCTACTCTGAGGAGAAAAAGACATCGTCCTAACAGCAGCTGCATTACCTTTATATTTTCCTCTCATCTTTCGAAGCTGGAAGAAGAGATTCTGTGTTAAAAACGTCCCTTCCCACTGTGCGTAACGCTAATGTCCTCCACATAATGAAGCTAATGGAATACTTTACACACTGAGAATAGCCGCTGTGACCTTTTCTTCTTTTGAATGAGTCTCTTGTGCCTCTTACCTCTTCCCCTCCACGTGACTCCTTTTCCTATTATATTTTTTTGGTTGTGTCAGATATGTAACTCCTATAATCAAGTGACCAGGGTATTAGGGCTTGTGTTTCCTTAATTGCGACAACAAAAAGATCATCAAAATAATATAGAGGGAGACAAAACGCACCGTTTTTCTCCAGGTTTGGCCTCCGCAGAACCTCCTGCTCGTATATGAGAAGGCTGAGGTTTGCGGTCTCCTTTCAGGGGCAGGAGTGTTGAAGCATCCTAGAATTTAAAACTGCTGAAGGGGTTAAAGACAAGCTGTGGTCTTGGGTCTATCACACTGTTTTAAATGCTGGAAAAAAAAGAAAAAGCCTGTGTCAAGCCTGTGAGTCTGACTTAGTGGAACCCTCTGCCCTCAGCCACACTGACCACTGCCACACCCCGAGGATCCTTTACTCAGGGCGCGTAAGAAGGATCCGGACTGGCTGTGCAGTGTGTCTGCGTACGCTCCTAAGGCCTTCCCTGCAGCTTCGCTGAAAAGTGGGGACCCAGGGCCATTCCTCCCGGGCCAGTGGTCGTTGTGATCATCAAGTTTGTTCTCTTTAAATGTTGCTGGTATGAAAGGAGCTGAAAGGTAGCCAATCACTTGTACAACACTAATTCAGTCTTGTTTCACTTCCCAGTGTTTGTAAAGTGATAACAGAGACAAGTCTGTCAGCCTCGTGTTCCTGATGGTAGGTGATTCTCAGGGGAGCTGCTATTTATGTGCCATAAACAAGAGCATGTATTTGCATGTGCACGCACACACATAATCCAAGAACCTTGCTTATACATTGTATTTATTTTTATTGTTTATAATTAAGATAAACGTAGTGTTGCCACTATGTGATAGCATAGCCCAGACTGACCACAATATTTTCCTTATCTTATTAGACAACAAAGCTCCAGCCATTAAAGGAAAGTCATCTTTTAGTGACCAGAAGATACTGTATCCCAGACCCCACGTGGCATGACCCAGCCTTTCATGTGTAAACTCAGGGTTCAGTATCTTCCATTTGAGTGGCATTGAGGGAGAGAAGGGGTGACGCTGAGGCTTCCAGGTTCAGACCCTGCATGAGGCAAGGCATGCTGTGGAGTTTTGCACATGAGGAAATGGAGGGCCTGGGGGTTTAAATATGGACCCAACTAATAAGAGGTTTAAAACTCTGGCCTCCCTGGAGAGCTTCCCTAAGACTCTACAGTGGCAGGTAAATTCTTCTTCAGGATAACCTAGTATCAGTTCCTGCAGGCTTCCAGCCACGATCTATGTGATTCCTTACCGGTTTTAAAGGAAAGCATTTTATATACGACTCCGGCTCCCAGTTTGCTGAGAAACCTCAACATTTTATTTAGGACACTAATCTGTTTATTGCTGCTCCCCATACATGGTTCCATAAACAACTTTTTCATTACACTCATGGTTTCTGTGGTTGGAAGTTCAAGAGGCACCATGAGGGTGGTTTTTCTCTGCACCATGATGTCCGGGACCTCAGCTAGGAAGACCCAAGGCTGGGGGTGACCTGACAGCTCGGGGCTGGAAACACCTGGAGGTGTCTTTACTCCCATGTTTGGTCATCCATGCTGGCTGTTGGCTGGGACTTTGAACAAGCTATCCATAGGAGCCATAGGAGGCTCATCTCATTGCCTTTCCCTGTGGTCTCTGCAAATGGGCTAATTTGAGCTTCCTCACAGCACGGCAGCTGGGTTCCTGAAGCAAATGTCCTACAGCAAGGTGGAGCACAAGACCCAGTTATGATTCGACCTTTAAAGCCAGGCAGCATCACTTCTGCTGGATGCTACTGGTCAAGGTATTCATGACAGGAGGCATAGATGTCAAGGATCTAGAAGATTATAAGGGATAGGAAAGCTGCAGCTGCTATTTTGGTGCCATATAGTCTGTCATAGCTGGATTTCCAAAGATGAAAGAAAATTGTACACAGAACATATTTGCATTATTAGGTTCATAGGAAAGTGAATAATGACAGAACAATTATTTTCCTGAGCACTTTATTCAGAAACAATATATCAAATTAACAAAACTTTGACCTAAAATGCCTTCTGTCAGTTCTTCTAAGTTCATGGCATTATTTCAGTAAAAGGTAAAAGGCATTTTTAACTGAGATGCTATTATACCTATCAGAGGCCCATTGGCATAGCAAAAATGCCTTCTGTCAGTTCTTATAAGTTAATGACGTTATTTCAGTAAAAGGTAAAAGGCATTTTTAACTGAGATGCTGTTATACCTATCAGATGCCCATTGGCATAGATAGCAATGATGATGAACACATTACCTGATGGAGACAGAAGGGCTAAGAATCTTGCAGATCTTCCATGGACAAAGTAAGCAGCATTATGTTGATAAGCCTAAATGATAGCCTTAAATATTTTAAGAGTGTTAA
Organism: Aotus nancymaae; assembly: GCF_030222135.1. Taxonomy (NCBI): domain Eukaryota; kingdom Metazoa; phylum Chordata; class Mammalia; order Primates; family Aotidae; genus Aotus; species Aotus nancymaae. The sequence continues at coordinate 1,422,735 of NW_026988412.1, read as the reverse complement.
AAAATAAGCTAATTTAGCATATTCAGTCAAATATCTGCAGCCCAATGCTATGTGTCTGTATAAGAAAGGAATAGAAACTGTCTCAACAGAAGAGAGCAACCTTAAAGCATTTGCCAATCTTCCACATGCATCTTACTTGTTATTCTAAAAACAAAGTGTTGGGAAAGCTTACCTATTTACTTTTGCCACTCAAGTAAATAATTTATCACATCATAAGTGCATTGCACTTGGAAGGCTTCAGTTGGTTGGCTTAGCACATGGTAAACACCAATTTGGCATTCTCTCTTGTTAAGTGGCCATTTGCAAAATGTATTATCTCAGATTTGCTGAAATACTGCATTTCTAGGTTTGCATTCTGCTTATTCATATTTTTAAATAACTCTTTTGCCATTTGGTCCCAAACCCATGTGCTGATATGTCTGCTGGGTGTCATTAGTTCCCCTGTATCTGAAGCCGTGCCATGCTTTTGTTACGGGGGAAACGCTACCCTGGGAAGGGACAGAAAAATTTCAAAGTCATACTTTTTTCTGGAGCGCACCCCAGGCCAACTATGCACTCCAAAGAATGAGAGTTGATCGGAAGATCAGAGAATATCTCCCTCCCTATGCCCTACCACCATGTGAATGAGCCTCCAGTTTAATAACCGTGAGTTGAGCTTGAAACCTGCAAGACATATACTGTGACTGAGCTGCCGTATATAGGGGAGCCCAACTGCCAAGAGAGGAGGCAAAAACAAGGACATTAGAAGCTTCTGACACCTAAGTCTACACCAAACATCAAATACACTTCAACTGCTGGCCAAATTAACATCAGTTCTCACCTGAAAGTCATATTTAACTCAGTATCTTCTGCCCTATACCATATGTCTATATTTCAACAAAATATTACAAGGCAGGCCAAAAGTCAAAAAAACACTGATGAGGCAAAGCAATCATCAGAACCAAACTCAGATATGACTCAGATGTTGGAATTATCAGACATGTGATTTAAAACAACTATGATCAATAGATTAAAGACTTTGATGGAAGAGGTACACAACATGTAAGAATATGGATGTCAGCAGAAAGATGAAAAGAAATGCCGGAAATACAAAACAGACACTTTTGACACGGCTGAAGGAAGAATCGGTGACCTTGAGGATACGGGAAAGGAAACAACCCAAGCTGAAACACAAAGAGGAAAAAGAATGGACAGTAAAACCGAGCAGGACAGAGAGTCCAGGAATGTGGAACAATATGAAATGGTTTAACAAAGGGGTCTCTAACCTCCAGGCCGCAGACCAACACTGGTCCATGGCCTGTTAGAAACCGGGCCGCACAGCAGGAGGTAAGTGGCTGGTGAGCAAGCCTTACCACCTGAACTCTGCCTCCTATCAGACCACTAGTGGCATTAGATTCTCAGAGGAGTGCAAACTGTATTATGAACTGCACATGTGAGGGATATAGGTTGCACACGTCTTATGAGAAGCTAATGCCTGATCATCTGAGATGGAACAGTTTCATCCTGAAACCATCCCCTGCAGCACTGATACATGGAAAATCTGTCTTCCCTCGTGCCAAAAAGGTTGGGAACCACTAGAATAACATATATGAAAATTAGAATACCAGAAGAAGAAACAAGAAATAGTTTTAAAAGTCATGGCCAAGAATCTTCCAATATTAGTCATAGACACCAAGCCACTGTCCTAAGAAGCTAAGAAAACATCAAACAGAATTAGAACAAAAAACAAAAACAGACAAGAACCAAAAGCAACTGGGATATATCCTGTTTCAACCACGGAAAACTGAAACCAAAGAAAACCTTGAAGACATCTGAAAAGAATGAAAACATTCTCTTTAGAGAAACAAGGATAGAAAGTACCGCAGACTTCTCATCAGAAACTGTGCAACTCTGTAATCCCAGCTAATCGGGAGGCTGAGGCAGGAGAATTGTTTGAACCTGGGAGGAAATGGAGGCTGCAGTGAGCTGAGATTGTGCCCCTGTACTCCAGCCTGAGTGACAGCACAAGACCCCACCTCAAAAAAGAAAGAAAGGAAAAGGAAAAGGAAGAGACTGTGCAACTAAGAATGCAGTTGAGTGCAATCTTCAAAGATTTGAAGAAATAAACAAATAAAGAAAAAAACACTGGCAAGTTAGAATTGCATATCCAGTAAGAATATCCCTCAAAAGTCAAGGATAAAATAAAAACTATCTCACATAAACAGCTGAGGGAAGTCACTGCCAGCAGGGCCGAAGTGTGTGAGAAATAGCAAAGAAATTCTTCAAACGGAAGGAAAATGATACAGGTCAGAAATTTGGATCTACATGAAGAAAGAAAGAACAGCAAAAAAGGAATGACTAGAAGTGAAATATAATCTTTTGTTTTTCTTACTCATAATTTATCTAAAAGATAGCTATCGGTTTCAAGCAAAAATAGTAACACTGCCTGTGGTGATTATAGCATGTGTTCAAGTGAAAAATGAGAACAGTATCCCAAGGAGTGAGAAGGGCATCTGCAAATCCTCTTTTGAGAGGCACCCACACGACACATGGAACAATATGGTATTATTCGAGGGTAAATGTAGATTAGTGTAAGATGTAAACTGTGAACCCTGGGCAGCCACTAAACTATACATTAAAAGAGAAGTGTGACTAATAAGTCTGTAGAGGAGATTAAATGGAATCATAAAATGTTCAATTGAAACTAGAGGAGGCTGAAAAAGAGGGGAAAGAAACAGAACAAATCCAGCCACCATACAAAGACGGCAGCCATTAATCCAGCTGTATTAATAATCAGTTATATATGAGAGTTAAAAGACATATTGTCAAACTGGAGTTTTAAAAATGAGACCCAGCTATATGCTGTTTATAAGAAACCTGCTTTAAACAGAGAGATACAGACGTATTAAAATTAAGGGATGGAAAAAGATGTACTGTGCTAACACTGATAAAAATAAAGCTGAAGCGGCTGTATTAGTTGCAGACAAAGCTGACTTCAGAACAGCAAAGATCATCACAGATAAAGACGCTCATTGCATATGACAATAAGTTCAATTATCCAAGAAGATATAACAATTCTAAACATGTGCGCTCCTAACCACAGAGTCAAAATATGAGGCAAAAACTGATAGAAATGAAAGAAGATACAATGGTAGTTAGAGATTTTCGTGCTCTTTTGTCAGTGATTGACAGATTATGCAGACAGAAAAGTAGGGAAGATGGAAATCAGAAAAGTTGACCTGAATAGCACTGTCAATCAACTTGACCCTGAATAACATTAAAAGAACATTTCATTCAACAACAGCATCATACACCTTCTTCTCAAGGTCACATGAAGCAGTCACAATATAGGCCATATTCTGGATCACAAAACAATCCTCAAAAGATTTAAAACAGTAGAAAAAATAAAAAGTATATGGCAGACAACAAAATAATTTAGATAGAAATAAATAACAGAAAGATAAAAATTACTTCTCAAATATTTGGAACTTAAAAAAAAAGCACTTCTCAATAACCCATGGTCAAAGAATAAATCTCATGGAAAACTTAAGAATATTTCAACTCAGTGTAAATGAAAATATAAGTTAAAATTTGGGAGATACAGTTAAAGCAGTGCTTAAAGGGAAATACATAGCATTAAATACATATTTTAGAAAAAAATGAAAGATTTAATATCTATCCAAACTTCTTAGGGCACCAGAGAAATAACAAATTAAAGTAAACAAAATGAAGGAAATAACTACAATTAGCGAAGAAATGAATAGCATTAAAAATGGAAAAAACGTGGAGAAAAACAACAAAACCAAATGTCGGTTCTTTGAAAAAAAGAAACATAAAATTTGAAGAGATCAATACAATGAATAAGCCAGGCTAACCAGGAGATAAAGACAACACAAATTATCGATATCAGGAATGAAAGAGCGGCCACCACCCCTGATACCTTGGACACTGAAAGGAGAATAAGAAAATTCTGTGAACAATTCTGTACCTGTAAATCCAGTAACTTAGATGAAATTGACCAGTTCCCTGAAAATACAAATGATAAAACTCACTCGAGGAGCAAGGGATAACCTGATTGCTCTACCTCAATGAAAGCAGTGGCTGTCAGTCTTGTCTGCCTATAGGATCTGGAAAACCTGAAGGACCACTGATGGCTGGACCCTTGTGCTCGTGACTTTCATGTGATTGGTCTGGGGTGAGGCCTGGGTCCTCAGGGGTTTAGAACTCCTCCCCTGCTTCTGATGACTTATCACGTGCTGCAGTCTCCACATTCTGATGTCCTTTGAACAAAAGGATATTTTTCCTACACTTCAGAAAGCATTCTCCATAGTGCATCTGTCAAAAGCTAAAAGGCAGGAAGCCTTCCCCAGTTTGAGACTGGAACTGACACTGGTTTGATCCCAGTCTCAGAAATGCCAATCAATCAATTCTCAGCAACAACAAAATGCTTTGCTACCGAACTAAAAGGGAACATTTTTCTGAGCTTGTTTGACTATAGGGTCTCACTGTCGAGGGGAGAACAGGGCTGGGGGAGCCCTAAGAAGAAGTCCCCACTTCAGCACTTCTTAACGCTGCCCTGGAGCAGGGCTTCCTCTTGAGGCTGAAGAATCAAGTGCTCAGTCACTCAGCGGAGATCCTCGGGACCGGAGAGCAGCGTGGTGATGAAAAATTGAAGAGTAAGATCTATGGGCTGTGGCAGTGTCTTTAAATCTTTTATTCATGTCGTTGGTGTGCAGTGTGGATGTTAAATCATTTTTGATCATTTGTACTGATGGCACTTAGAGGAGAGCAGGATGGTCCCCCGCTAGGACAGAGGAAGCCGAGTAGAGGAAGGAGGAAACTTGTGAGCTGTCTGCACGACTCACTCTGGGGCATCCCCAGCATGCCCAGCCCCCTACTTCCGTATGTAAAAATTCTCTGGGAAGAAAAGAAGAATTAGTGTTGGCTGCCAGGAAGCAGGTCGAAAGCTTCGTGGCACTGCCAGAGCCCACGTGCCGTTAAGTCGACACTCTTCTGAAGGGAGCACCAGGGGAGCCCATCGAACTTGGATGTCTGCAGCAAAGCACTCCTCTGCGGCCAGCAGCCCTGACACCTTCCACTGTGTGGCTCTGTGCTCCTCGTCCCGCCAGCCACTCTGCTTATTCATCCCCTGATGTATTCATTGGTGTGTGAACCATCAATTGAGTTGGCTCACTAAGGGCTTTATAGCAGAGAAAATGAAAAGATTTTCAAGTGAAGAAGGTCACTATTACTCACTGGAGGAAGGGGTGACATGGACCCTGAGTAGAATTTCCACTTCAGGAAAGGCAGTATCAGTGCATAATGATATACATTTATCCTCTAAGTGATGGAGCTTGAAATTTCTTTTGTATTTTCTGCTCGCCACCCAATCAAAAGACATTGTAAGTGACAGCAGGGCCAGCAGGACTCTTGGGGAGGGGAGTCTGGCTGCAGCCAACCTGGCCATCCCCAGGAAGCACATACCCCTGCTCCACTCTTTCCTTTCTGCCAATGCACCGCGCTTGGACTCCGTCACCATTATCCGGAGCTGCATCTTCCACCTGCCCTTGATCCTCCCAGAACAGGAATGAAGGTCAGCCTTGCTTTCCGGCCTCCATGCTTTGCAGCTTGGATGGGAGGGAAGGTAAGCAGGTTGGTAGGCTTTCCAAAGCCCCACATGGATTCTAAGATCTAGACCCTGAAAGGCAGGAAGACGATGATCTTGAGAGCATAGTGGTCCTCATGAGAAAGGCGGCCATAGCTACTCTCTATCTGTCCACGTTAGCGCCATGCAAATGACTTTGTTTCAGGCACAATGAACGCAGAGCTTGGACAGTGGAGGTGGATCCTCAGCTGACAGACTACGTGTAAAATACATGAGCCAGAAAGGCCAGCTCTGGCCTGCTACACACTAGCCATGCCTGCTACACATGAGCCACGCTGAAGGCAGGCCCAGGAGCCCACTCTCTCCTCTGTGACACACGTGGACATGTCTGCTCCCCTCTAATGCTGAAGTGGCCTCCTGAGAGCAAGGCGAGTGTGACTCTGGGGTTCTCAGATAAGTCTTGCTGCTGCCCCCTGGGGAGATTTCCTGTCCTGGGATAGAGGTCCTAGGTGGAAGTTCTTGGGCAGGAGAATCGAAACTGACTGCTTTGAGTTCAAGGCCTTTCAAAGAGTCATGGCAATTAAATAAACAATATGCCAAAGAGAAATCAAGACAGGAAGAAGAGGAAAGGAGGGAGGCAGAGGAGGAGGAAGGAAACTGACAGGAAGCCAAATGACCACAGAGAAAGGCACTGACAGTCACCTGAGCCCACGCAGCAGTCAGCAGCTCTGTTGTGTCAAGACCGTATACATAAGCCAAGAAAAGGAAGCCCACCACTGCCTGTGCCACGCTGTGCTGCAGGAACACAGAGAATTGGGGCCCTTCCACATGTTTGTACACCACTGAGGCTTCAAAGCTGAAAGTGATTTACAAAGCTAGCTATGGCTTACTGCCAGCAAGGAGAAGTGAATGTAATGCAGGCTTTGCAAAATCATTTTACAGCACAATTGCCAGGGAGGGTGGACCAGAGTGAGCAGCCCAGGCAGCTTCCGGGAGCTGAGATAGTATCAGCTGCCGAGATAACTGCTTGTAGACAGGCAAGTGGCTGTGTGTCTCTGCCTCCTGCTGCCAAGTGGCCTCTCTGCTGCCACTCGGGATACTCTATACTTTGAGGCCATGCACAGGTGACTGGAGTCAGGAGCCGAGTCCAAGCCCAGCCCTGCATGGACCACCTGTGTGATTGCATGGGAGATGCTTCATCTATAAAGTGAGATTCTGCTGGTGGTGGTGAAAAGTGCCAGAACTCAATAAGAAAAAGGCAAAGACCTGAAGAGTTAATTTACAAAGGCAGATATGCAGAGATCAGGAAGCACAGAGATGGTGTCTGCTATCGTGTATCATCAGGGGAGTGCGAATGAAAACCTCATGAGCTGCCTCTGCACGCACGGACCGGAGTGGTCCATATTAAACGTGCTAATGCTGAGACCCCTGGGGACTGGCCAGGACCCAGAGGACTGGGACACTCACCCACTGCTGCTGTGAGGAAAATGCTCCAACCACTGTGGAAAATGATCTAAAGTCTTATTAGAAATGCAAACCTCTATCTCCCTCCTTCCCACATAGATATTTTCCCAAGGGAAACGAACTCAGAAATGTCCACAAAGAGATACACAAGATTGTTCACGGCACCTTATTCATCAGGGCCTCAAACGGGAAACAACTCCAGAGAGCAGAGAAACAGACAGAGAGAGTCCATCTCAAGGGTCTTTTGAATCCAGAATGGTTCCCCAGGCAGGTCCACGTGGTGGGGTGGGCCTGAGCCCCTCCATTTCAAAGGCAGCAGAATCCCTTACATGGCTGCAGCGGCGTCCACATTTCTGAGGGCCTGGTTCCTGGGAGCCCTTGTGCTGCATCCTCAGGACCCGTCGGATCTTCATCCACTGTCACCTGGCCACCCTGGGGCTGCTCCTGCTGGGAACCCTGCCTCTCTGCCATTGTCCCTCTACAAGAACCCCGAGTTATAGAATGTCCTGTCTAGAGAGAAGGTGACTCTGAAGCAGCCAGCGGTGAAATTAATACCGGCCGAAGAGAAGTGAAGGCAAACATCCTAGGAGCAGTAAGGAACACTCTCTAAAGACAGGAGGACCGCAGGATCACGTGGTGATTTGGGTCCTGAAGGTGGGCTGGCTTGGCTGCTGATGGGAAGCGGGGGAGAAGAGCTTTAACTGAGGTGATCATAGACGCCCTTAGATGGTCCACGGGATGTGCTCAATCAACACTGCCCCTAAAGTCTCACCTGGGGAGCCGTGGAAATCAAGGAGGAGGCTGTGGCCTTGAGGGCTTCAAATTGAAGTCTAGGAAATTAGAGAACAGGCTCATAGAACATCCTGAGAGCTGTGGGCCCAGACAAGGTTGGAAACCATGGCCTGGCATCTTCCCTGCCCAGCTGTAGAGGTGGAGAGATGAAACAGTGGTGCCTGCAGCGGGGTATCGCCATGCGTGAGCGTGAGCTCTAGAGCAGGTGAAGGCAGCAAAGCCCTCCAAAAGCCAGGGAAGGGCCTCGTCAGCCACCGCACCCCCACCTGCGGGAGCAACGGCCTCATCGTCTCCTCCAGAAAGCAACACCGTCAGCCACGCAACAGGGACTATCAGCCTCAAATTCAGGATTCCTCTTTTTTTTTTTTTTTTTTGAGACAGAGTTTTGCTCTTGTTGCCCAGGCTGGAGTACAATGGCACAATCTCGGCTCACCGCAACCTCTGCCTCCTGGCGATTCTCCTGCCTCAGCCTCCCGAGTAGCTGGGATTACAGGCGTGCGTCACCACACCTGTCTAATTTGGTATTTTTTAGTAGAGAGGGTGTTTCTCCATGTCAGTCAGGCTGGTCTCGAACTCCCAACCGCAGGTCATCCGCCCACCTCAGCCTCCCAGAATGCTGGGATTATAGGCATAAGCCACCACACCCGACCAACATTTCTCATTTTGAGCCAATTTACCAAAACTTTTATTTCCACAAAAAGGTGAGATTTTTATACTTGGGATCAGGAGGACCTTTTTAGTTTATTAGGGATACACTGGGAAGGACTTCCAGAGCAGAACTTTATCACATTAAATCTGCTGAGGTATCTGAGCATTGAGGAGTCTCTCCTAGAAACAAACACATTGGAAAAATTGCAGAAAAGGGCTAAAATTCCTCCTGCTGAGAGGACCTTTCTTGGTTAATATATATATACACATATGTGTGTATGCAATAAATATATAATAAATATAATAAACATATACACATATATGCAGAACCGTATCCTGTGAAACTAGTTTTATTTACAAAGAGTTGTAATAAAATAAATTTCTATGGCTGGTTCTCTACTCTACCATCACCTGGCTTTGTTTTAAATAGTAGATTTGTGGCCCAGGCGCTGTGACTCACGCCTGTAATCCCAGTACTTTGGGAGGCCTAGGCAGGTGGAACACGAGGTCAGGAGTTCGAAACCAGACTTACCAACATGGTGAAACATGGTCTCTACTAAAAATATAAAAATTAACCGGGTGTGGTGGCACGCACCTGAAATTCCAGCTACTCATGAGGTGGAGGCAGGAAAATCACTTGAACCCAAGAGGCGGAGGCTGCAGTGAGCAGAGATCGCACCACTGTACTCCAGCCTGGGCTACAGAGCCAGACTGCATCTCAAAAATAACAATAATAAATAAATAGTAGATTTTCAGTGTTGGTAATTTCTGAAACCAAGGACCCAACATTTTGATAAGAGCTAGACCGCTCATAGTTACATCAACCAGGACTCAAAAATGTGAGCAAAGCGTCACTGCTGTCCAGCTAAGCATGTCCCTGTGGCCTCACTCTCTGCTCCTGGCTTCAAAAAGTGGCACAGACTAGACCAGAACCAGACTCTTTCATCTCCTAGATGTCATTCTGGGGAAGTAGGGGCTGTGGGCCAAGGGCGGTGGCAGTGGAGGGCAGGGAGGCGTTTGTAAGTCAGCCTCAGACCTTCCCAGTTCTGTGAATTCCCTGCTGCTTAGGTTTTACACCTAATTTACTTATTTATTTTATGTCTTTTTTTCTTTTTCTGAGACAGAGTCTTGCTACGGTGTTGCAATCTCGACTCACAGCAAACTCTGCCTCCCAGGTTCAAGCAATTCTTATGCTTCAGCCTTCCGAGTAGCTGACATTACAGGTGTGCACAACCATGCCCATCTATTTTTTTGTATTTTTAATAGAGACGGGGTTTCACCATGTTGGCCAGGCTGGTCTGAAACTCCTGACCTCAGATGATCAGCCCGCCTCAGCCTCCCAAAGTGCTGGGATTACAGGCATGAGCCACCATGCCCAGCTAGATTTCATACCTAATTTAATAGTAACACCAGTGAAAATAAGCAGGCTGCCTTGTTTCAAGGAGATTTTATCACAGCCCCTGGTCCCAGGACCACAGGGGTCCCTTTTCTTATTCTTTGTCAGAGTCCAGGTAACAAGATGATAACATGGCCCTGCTGGTGTGAGCGGGAAACAGCAGGAAACCTTGCTTCTCTTCAGGTATTTAGTGCCAGTTGGAGGGACAAAGAGAGCTGTCAACAATTGTGGCTTTACAAGGAAAGAAAGGAAAGCCACAGGGGCTTCCAGACACTGGGATGACAAGCTGTTTTCCTCCCTTCTGGAAGAAATTCACAAGAAGTTGAAACAGAACTTGAAATGAACTTCTTTTATGAAGACCCTGGAGGGTACTGCCATGGATTACGTGAAGCTTTTTGGTCAATAAAGTTACCACAGGTTTAGAAGCGATGGGCAGACCGTGTCAAATGTGAACACGACGTGGCATGCTGCAGCAAGCCTACTGCCATGCTAAATACCTGGTAAGGGAGCACGCCTGGAAACTGTCCCGCTGTTTGGAATTCGCTTCAGGACCCAGAATGTCCTGACCCAATCATTGGGGCACATGTTACTGTCCTGAGTACAGATGTAGGATCTGAGCCCCTGCTGGCTGCAGGCCCACCACTGCCCACCACGCTGGCACCTGCCTTCCTCCCTGACATCACTCAGCCCAAAGGCCCATGGTGGAGTGTGTGACCCCCCCCCCCGCCCCCGCCGATGTGCCCCTCCTGGTTTATCCGTGCCTAGCAGAGTTCCAGCAGCCAGCACGGGAGTGGGCACAGGGGAAGCTGAGAAATAAACAGAGATCAATATTAACGGGTAATGTTCACAGGGGGGAATGTTCCAGAGAGCCTTGAACCCCTCTCAGTTGGCCCCCTTTTGATTCCAGTTGATCATCCTGGAAGGAAATGACAGCATTCAATTCCTCCATCCTTTTTTCCACTTCTTCAGGGGTGATTCCCTGGACCAGCAGTATTAACGTCATCTTCGGATGTTTTAGGATTGCGAACTCTCAACTGCTCGCTCCTGAGACCTGTGGCTTAGAAGCTCTGGGGGCGTGGCTGGCAGTCTGGGTATGAATGACCCTCTGAGGTTGCTGGGCAGACCCCTGGGCTGGCACCTGCCGAAGTCAGCCTGTCCTGATGGACCACGCTCTTGGTTAGGAACCCCAGCATCTAGGGGAGGCCATGGTTCAGGGTTGTTGGGGTGTGGGCACAGCACATGACACCCGCACCAGCCGCTCTCACCTTTTCACTCCTGCCCTCTCAGGTCACCTGCATCCGCCACATTTTGCGCATTTCCCTTCATTATCAGCAGAGCACATAGACACACGCCTGGATTTACTCATTCATTGTCTTTTCAAATCACACACGAAGTGTGCTCCCATGGAAAATAGAAGGAGGAAGGAAGAGAATGGAGAAAGAAAGCATGAAAAATGAACCTCTCCTCCACGCCCCTTCCTCAAAGCCACCCCTCCGGGGGCCCCCGTCTTTCTCTGCGTTTATCAGTGTGTGTGTGGGCAGTTTTGATTTACACATAGAAGAGCATCAAAGTGCATTGCAGCTTGCTTTTGCACATAATGTAAATACTTCTGATACCTGCATGTAAACACCAGCATCGACATTTTTAATGATTTTGTAGCATTTTGATGTATGAATGCAATAATTTGATTACAGTAATGTTTTCCCTAAAAATGGACATATCAATTGCTTTCAGCTTCTCCTTTTGCAAATATAGGATATCCACAAGTGAAATTTCACCCAGTCAAGTTATTCACATGTAAATTTAGCTAGATACCGTAACTTGTCCTCCAGAAATCTGTACCAGTTTGCATTCCTACTAATAAAATGTGAACGCCTGTCTTCCTCACCTGGGCTCAGTGTTCCATTGTCAGCAATCTGATCGATAAAAGTAAAGATAGTGTCAGTTTCAGTTTCTATGTCATTGATTACTATAATGCGAACATCTTCATGTGTGTTATTCTTTTCCTAGTTTTATTATTTCCTGTATAAACTTTTAGTTCTACATTTATCATTTTGTATTGGACTTTCACATTTTATTAATTTGTAGACCTTATTTTTCTGCCACAGTTTTTAGCCCGCTGCTCATGAGCTTTATCGCAAACATGTCCCCCTGCCAGACTTGCCGTAGAGAGGAGTCCTGGAGTGCCTTCAGTGGTTGTTGAGGGGAAGCTTCCAGGGCACTACAGTCCAGCTCTTCACAGCTGCTGAGCATTGGTCATGCGGTGTCTCACGGTGACTCAGCAGAAGACAGAGGCTGTGCTGGTGTCTCCCAGGCACCATGGGATCCAGCAGCTCCCAAGAGGCAGCCCCAGGAGCAACCTACCTCCATGACTCAGCAGGTTTCTTCTCCTGCTCTGAGGGGGCACAGGTGGGGACAGCACGGGCTTCTACCCACTCCTCACCCTGCCTGCGGGAAGCCTCCAAGACTGGGGAAGGAAAGGCAGTGAAGACCTCACTTGTCTCCTGCTGGGGCTTGGGCCTGGGTGCTGACTTCACGGTGGTGATTCACGAACACACAAGGAATTGGGTGTGCAGAGGAGAAACCATGCAGTGAAGAGCCCCATGGTCCTGTCACAAAATCCACTGCTCAATTTTTATTTCTATACCTATCTCATGCTTCACAGAGCCTCTGACCAAGGCAGCTTCCCCTTATCATTCGCAGATTTTATAGCTTTCTGTCTTCTGAACGGGCTCCTTATTCCTGGTCATCTCGGATAATTTCCCACCTGCGATTCTAAAGAAGAGAAGCTAACGCTATGATAAAAGCTCACTGCAGATTCAGGGACATTGTGCCTTACCCCAGCAGACACCGAGGGCCTCTGTGCCGGTTGGGTCTTGCCCCCAGTTCTCATCTTTCTTATTAAATACTTAAGTTCTAAAGTAGAGCCTTTTCTTGATGAGGAGGCCGAGTAAAGGAATGCTTTTTTATAACCTTTTTTTAAATTGCATTCATGTCACAAAGCACATAATTTTGCAGCAGTGCAGTTCTGGCACACATGCGTCTTGTTTTTCAGACACCTTTCCTCCCCCCGTGTTGAGGCTGGATGTCACGGCCACACAGGTAACCCATGTTAACCCCTCGACCGCCCTTCCGGGTTCCTCCACACTCAGCCATTTGTATGTGCACACGCATCTAGCACCTGGTCGCCATGCCATCTCCCACTGCAGGGACCCTCTCACCATTCCCATGAGGTTAAACACGCTTTCTGTATGCCGATGTTTTCATTGACAATACTTTCCAACATTCTGGAAAAGCTGTAGTGATTGTCTCTAGCATTTGTGAACTGTCTGCGTAACGATGACTGTTGCTGACCCGGCTGTCCTTCCACCACTGCTTGTTCGCTGTTGTCTGGGCTCTGGGGGCTCTGTCAACAATGCTCCAGTCAAATGTCGTTTTTGGTGAAAGTTTATGTCCATATTTGCTGGCATCTAAGACTGGGCTGCAAACAGGATGCTTCAATTTTTGTAAGAAAAGTTAACTTATTTTCATCATACATATGTTGAAAGTGATTTTCATCTATCATTGAAGCAACGTCGTTGTTTGGGGTAAATACCTGAGGTTTGTTGTCTCACACCAAGGGAATCGAGGAAATGGACACACAAGAAGTGAGTTTAAGAGCGGAGGTTTAATAGGCAAAAAAAAAAAAGAATGAAAAGAGAATAACTCTCTCTCCTGAAGAGAGAAAGGGGCTCCTGAGTGAGTCTTCAGCCCGAGGCAGACTGGCTTGAGGAGGTGGTATCTGATTTACATAGGGCCCAAAGATTGGTTGGACCAGATGTGTCATTTACATAGCATGCAAAGAAGCTGGCCACCTCTTCTAATCTTTTACTGTGCAGATAGGGTCTCCACCTGGCTGGTGCCAAGTTGCCTGCTCCTTACTGTGCATGTGGTTGACAAGGAAAGCAGAAAATTGAGTGTCGTCGAACCTGCCTAGCCACCAGGTAGCATCTTCCTATTGGCACAGCTGCTGGCATTCACCCTTTCGAGCTCCCAGCTTATCTATGTCTGCAGCTCAATTTTACAGGCTGTTCTTAGTTAGAAAAGGAGTGATTTGGGGGCTGCCTTTCATTAAAAGGAAAACCTTACTAAGGACTCTCTTACCATCATTATCCACCTAAATAATTTCTTAACTCGTATATCATCGTTAAAAGATAAAATCTATATTGGTTATGTAAGCAAACCTAGGTTCTGCCTGGGATACAGTAGGAAATCACAAGTCGCAACTGAGGCCGACCATCCAGGGGGCTCCTGAGAATTTTCCCCTGCACATGGGAAGTCATCATGTGGCCCTTTCCCTGCAGGGTATCCAGCAAGGCAGTTCCCTATAACCACAGGCAGGGACCCCGGAGGGAGGCTGCTGCAGCCTCAGCAGCCGCCCTCCCGGCAGCTGAGGAGGGGACATTGGCCGGGAAGAGGGGTCTTGGTACAGCTCCAACAGGATCCCGCGTGGAGCTACATGCAGCATAGATGCCAAGTACATAGTGAACAGGCGAGTGAACGAAGAGCAAACAGCACAACACTCTGCCGTGTGTCTCACACGGTAATCACCAGCCACGTGGTGATTTACGATTCCTTCCCTTCAGAGCAATATTTTCCTCAAGTGCCTTCCCCGTCTCCTGCCTCCACTCTAACAGCCTCTTCCCTGTGAAAAGCAGTGCCACTGGAGAGACAGGAAGAATAGGCCAGTAAAGACAACCCTCTCATTCAGAGACGTCAGCCCTCAGAGGTCCCACCTGGCCATTTGATCTTCGTCGTGAAGCCTCTTGCTAACCCAGAAAACGCCAGGAAAACGTGGGCTCTCTAGACTTCTGCCACAGAGAAGAGCCTTCTCAAATGCTGATATTCCTAGATGTGATACCGATCAAGTCACTAAAGTCCTATAATTTCAAATCAAGGAAAGAAGAGGGCAGGTGATGCCAGAAACAGAACAGGCAAAGAGCAGAGCAGATGCTTCCCAGCAGGCACCGGTCAAAGGTCCAGCAGCAAAGGTCTAGCAACAGCAGTCGTCATCAAGAGCCACAGGCACCAGAGCAGGGCAGAGGCAGTGGGCTGCACCCACCTAGGTTGGCTGGTGTAGACCACCCTGGCTCCTTTTGAGGCTCCCCAGCCCGAGAACACTCCTCGACTACCCGTAGACTCCTTTGCCTAGTTGAGACTTCTTGGAAGAAATCCAGGACCATCCTAGAAGCATCTTAGAAACTGCGGTGACCTGGAGGGGTTAAATGCTTTGACCGAGGCCACCGCTAGTTAATGGCCAAGCTGGGACTAACGTCCAATTATTCGGTGTCTGAGAGAGTGTTCCTTCCAGGCATGGCATCGCTTAGACTCACACAGTCCTAAAAAGTGGAGGTGAATGAGTCACCCAAGCAAAGCAGGCATTGCTCACCTCTCACAGAGGAAAAGCAGCCAGCACAAAGCTGCACTGTCAACTCCTCCCAAAGCCGGGTGGCGCAGTGACAGTGCAGGGCTGAGAGGGCGGAAAAACCAAGACGGATGCCACAGGTGCAAAATCCAATTTTTAAAAGAAGGGACTATAGCTGACAAGCTTGCGTATATATTAAGAACAGCAATATGGTCTTGGGACAGCTCCCACAGGGTCCCATATGGAGCTGCATGCAGCATAGATGCCAAGGTAAAGATGCATGTATAGATGCAGCAACGTGGCACCGTGGCACCATCAGGACTCACTGCATCCTCCACCTCCTGAGCCCAGGTGATCCTCCCACCTCAGCCTCTTCCCGAGCACCTGGGACTATAGGTGTGCTCCACCATGCCCGGTGGATTTTTTGTGTTTTTTAATAGAGACGGGGTTTCACGATGTTTCCAAGGCTGGTCTCAAACTCCTGGACTCAAGAAATCCACCTCCACTTTGACCTCCCAAAGGGCTGGGATTATGTGAGCCATCACACCAAGCCTAGAATGTGTACGTTTTTAAATGTGGCACTGGGCGACTATCTGTGAATGTGATTGATTGCTACTAAAAACAATCAGAAAAGGGAATGGCCATTGTCAAGATAAACGGCATACTCAATGCAGAAGCAGAGGCTCTGGCTTTGATTTGAAACGCTGTGCATGACTCAGCTTGGGCGTGTGATGCTTTCTGAGTCCAGGCTCAGAGAGTGAGCACACTGCATTGTTTAAGAAATAAACACAGGGACAGCCCAGGGGTGCCAAAGGTCAGAGGCCAGGCACACAGGACTTGTGCTGAGATGTTGGCAACCTGGACTGGAAGGCAGCCTGCCAGGCCTCCCTGCCAGCGTGGTGGGTGCAGCTGATAGCAGCAGCAGCAGGTGACAGACGTGGGAGCCCAGGAAGCAGAGCTGAGGAGGTGCTGTCCCTACCGCAAGACCCACAAAGGCCGCACACATTATTATAATACAAAGCACTGTGTGCAGCCTGAAATGTGGAGATGGGAGAGGAGCACACAGAGGGCATGGAGTGCTCCCGGGGTGAGGTAAGACGTGGGCAGGGAAAACGTGACAGGCGTCGGGGAGGGCTGTCAGATGGACAACAAGGGAAACGCCTCTCAACAGAGGCATGACCCAGGCGCACGTGCCCACCGGCTCCAGTGCTACTGGGGGCCTCGTACCTGAGTGACGATGAAGGTTGATCCGCCTGCAGAGGCAGCAGCAGTCCCTGCTGCTGTGGATCAGAGCCCAGCGAGGTCTGTAGGGTCAAGACATGCTCCCCACACACTCCGATAGCAGAGCCTCAGAATTCTAAAAGGCATCTCAGCATCTCCAGCGCTGGGAGACAGCCTGGCATTCCTGCCGGTCAGCTCTCTAGTCTGAGTGATGGGGACTCTGCCACACACTGGCTGCTCACACTTGGAGAAGTAAACAGAGTTGTCGGCATGATGCTGACCAGGACAGAATGGCACCCTGCAGTATCAATATGGTTTGCTTGTGTTGTTAACATTAACATAACTGAAATTTTGGACATTGTGATAAACTCTGAGAAAACAGGGAAGAGAGCAGAAGCAACTACAGGGAAGAGTTTAGCCTGTTTCTCTCCAGTCCTGTTTTCTAGACATTATTCTTTATATAGGTAAGATTAGATTTTAAAGTCTGCCATTTTGTAATCAATACCATGAGCATTTTCCATGTAATTAGCACTGCCTCATAAGCATAATTGACTGTGATTACCATATATCTCACCACATGGACACGACATAATTATTTAAGTCACAAATAAATGTTAGAGCATTTAGATTACCCCCAACTTTTCATAACACTACACGGTTTTTCAGTTGGGTGCTTAAATCTTTATTCTTGTTTCTTAAGAAATAAGATTTTCTAGCCAGGTGCAGTGACTCACACCTGTAATCCCAGCACTTTGGGAAGCCAAGGAAGGTGGATCACTTGAGGTCAGGAGTTCAAGACCAGCCTGGCCAACATGGTGAAACCCCATCTCTAGGGAAAATACAAAAATTAGCTGGGCATTGTGGGTAGTGCCTGTAATCCCAGCTACTCAGGAGGCTCAGGCAGGAGAATCCGGGAGGCAGAGATTGCAGTGAGCTGAGATCATGTCATTGCACTGCAGTCTGGGCAAACAGAGTGAAACTCCATCTCAAAAGAAAGAGAGAAAGAGAGAGAGAGTGAGAGAGAGAGAGAGAAAGAAGAAAGAAAAAAAAGAAAGGAGGGAGGGAGGGAGGGAAGGAAGGAAAGAGAGAGAGAGGAGGGAAAGAAAGAAGGGAGGGAGGGAGGAAGGGGCTTTTAGTCAAATAATTAAAGCATTAGATTTCCTGGTTATCTAGTGGCCCCAGTATAGGAAGACTGTAAACAAATGTGTTTTGTTTTACTACGTGCTGGAAATAGATGCTTGGTGCTGCAAAGAAAAATTAGCACTGAGACAAAGGATTTTTTAGCAACACAATTTTTACTTCCTGGACTGCAAGAAGGCTACTGTCACTAGCCATCTTGCCACGAGAGTACAATGAACAAAGGAAAACAAACACATTTTATCCCTTACACATTTGGGGTCGTCTTTACTGCTGTGTCTGATCTCCATTGGCTGGAGCCAGACGTCACAATCTAAACTAAAACCCAATTGGCTAACAAAACTAAACAGGTAAAAGCAATGGAGATTTGGGACATGCCTGTGAACACATCTAGCACAGATATTTTGGTTAAAGTACAAGGACATAGAATATACTTGGTGCCTGTAAGCATGGCATATCTAACTGCTACATAAGATAGGGCTTAAAAAAGAGTTATTAGCACACTTATGATTTATTCTTTAACAAGAAAGAAACTTTAAAGAGGAATTTTTTACTTCCCACATATGTAATTGCTTTTTTATGAAGTTGACTGGAAGGAGGAGATTTCAGATGAGAACAAGAGGACTAATATGTCACCCATAATACAGCAAACTTGTGGAAGCTCACTGTGCACAAAACACAGGAGTCCTAGGGGTGCTTCCGCAGGTAGCGCGGGATGGGCCCGCACATCCTCTCGAGGCACCAGCTAGCAACCCGATAGCGTTTCACAGGCACAAAACAGCCACCACCCACACGTCAGGGAATGGGCGCACACAGAGGGCACACGGGCAGCTGCCTGCCAACCTGCACGCACACAGCCGGTGGCTCCACACTGGCCATTCATTTTGGTTGCTGAGAATTGCTCTTTGTCTCCAATGCATGTTTAAAAAGAAAGATCTGCCCTTTCTCTCCTATTTCTTAAAATCTTAAACCTCCTCATTTGTTCCCAGGAACTTGCGCTTAGAGAATGATATTGATGATTAAGTTTCTATTCATGAGCATTTACTACAGTCCGAGAGTTGGAAGCTCTTACTCACCAGCTGTGTGATCTTGGATAAAGTTCACCTCCCTGAACCTGAATTCCTTATTTTTAAAGTAGCATTAATGGTTTCACTTGCTGACATGTTTAAGAGAACTTATATTGAAATGCATTTTTGAAAAAGATGATGGATGGATGGAGAGTTGGGCAGATGGACAGATACATAAACACAGCAAAATGCTAATGGTAAACCAAGGTGGTGAGTATATGGGTGTTGACTATTTCTTTTAACTTTTCTGTATGTTTGGAATTTTTCAAAAACCATTGCTGAGGAAAACAGTATTGATGATAGCGGTACCCACCAGATGATGCTGTGGAATGGAAGAAACCAAGTGAGGCACGTAAAGTGTTGTCTGTGTGGTGTTCGACGTAAAGCTGTAAGTCAGTGTTAATATTTGTCACAGCCAGCAAGACAGGTATTATAACTCTACTTTGGGGAGAAAAATAAAATTAGATACTCAGATAAAATAGTAATAGGATGTAAGCTAGTTAACATTAGCGCTAGACTTGAGCCAGGTCGGCCTATCCCAAAGCCGTGCCCTGCCCCCCTCGCCACCAGGCAGTCACCGGTGAGCACAGGGTGTGCAGCAGGGTCTGTAGGGTCACAGCTCCTGGTCTCTCACCTAGTCCCATGCCTCACCTGACTTTTTTTTTTTTTTTTTTTGAGACGGAGTTTCGCTCTTGTTACCCAGGCTGGAGTGCAATGGCGCGATCTCGGCTCACCGCAACCTCCGCCTCCTGGGTTCAGGCAATTCTCCTGCCTCAGCCTCCTGAGTAGTTGGGATTACAGGCATGCGCCACCGTGCCCAGCTAATTTTTTTTTGTATTGGTAGAGATGGGGTTTCACCATGTTGACCAGGATGGTCTCGATCTCTTGACCTCGTGATCCACCCGCCTCGGCCTCCCAAAGTGCTGGGATTACAGGCGTGAGCCACCGCGCCCGGCCCTCACCTGACATTTTTAAAGTCAACTTTTTATTTTGGAATCGTTTTAGGTTGACAAAAAATTTACAAAGACAGTAGACAGAGTTCCCACATGTCCCTTGCCTGGTTTCTCCTTTCCCTGACGTCTTACAGTGTGACTACACGTTTGTCACACTTAATCAGCCACTGTTAACACATTATCAAAAACTACACTCCATGGACTATCTAAGCTCTATAATTAAACAAAAAAAACAAAAACAAAACACGAAAAAACTTCTAGTCCAAAATAGATTTCTTCAGGATTTATCTAATGTCCTTTTTCTGTTCCGGGGTCCCAACCAAGAAAGCATATGGCATTTAGTAGCTGTGCTTCCTTAAGTTCGTCTTGGCTGTGACTTTTTCTCACATAAGTTTCCTTGTTTTCAATGGCCTTGACAGTTTTGCAGAGCACTGTTCAGATACATTTGGGAGGCCCCGCTGTTGGGATTGGTCTGATGTCTTTACCACACTTAGACTGAGGTTATAGATTTGGGGTCACATCAGGGCACCTGCTGTCGGTGTGACGTCGCTGTGGACATCAAGCTTGCACCTGGAGAGGAAGGGATTGTCAGGGCCTCCACTGCAGAGTGGTTCTTTCCCCCTTCCCGTGCTGTCCTCTGTCATAGGAGGCCACCTTACAGCCCACACTGGAAGGTTAGGGTGGAAAGTGCACATGGTGTTGATTACAAAAAGGCAGACTTTAAAATCTAATCTTACCTCTATAGAGAATAATGTCTGGACTACAGGACCGGAGAGAAACAGGCTAAACTCTTCAGTGTAGTTGCTTCTGATGTTTTCCCTCCTTAAGGGCAGAGCTCTTAGATAAATTTTTTGGAATTTATCTGTGTGGGAGATTTGTCTGTTCTCCTCCATTAATTCATTCATCCAATCATTTACGTATGTCAGTATGGACCCTTGGATATTTATGTCATACTTTGGTTTCTAATCCAAAACTGTATAGTTTATTTGCTGCGTTGACCCTTGGGAGCTCTTTCAGATTGGTTTCCGTGTCCACTTGACACCCTTTTTGTTTTTTGAAGCACTTCCTTGCTCGTTTGCACTGCAAGATGCTGCTTCAGGTTTATCCCGTGTTTTTTCCTGTCCACGTCCTAGAATCAGCTGTTTTCCTACAGAGCCTGTTTCCTTCATTAGAGAATGGTGTTCAAAACCAAGATCTGGGCACTGGGTGTGCTTGCTGTTTCTGGGGTGTCTTTGATTCTAGGCTCTCTCAGTGACACAGCTAGGAAATAAATGTGTGTATCCTCATGCCATTACTATTAGGTTAGTTGCATTTTAATGGCAAAAACTGCAATTACTTTTCACCAACCTAATTAGTTCTATAGGTAGAGTATTTCTTCTTGTTTAAATATGTAGAAATATTTCTCTTTGCATACTTATTCGTGTACATATACATATATATATCTCCACCTGTATCTGTATTAAGCTAAACGTTAGTTCATACTGATACCTCCAACTCTGACTCATTGTCACACATCATTTCAGCCTTCTTCCCTTATTTCTCTGTACCCTTTTACTCCGACAATGAGCAACGTGGCTCCAACCATCCACTATCCACTTACGTAATTGTTCGTTTTTAGTATAAATGTATAGTGTCAGAATTGTCAACCTGTATCTCCATGCGAAGTAACTTTATCAGCTGTAGTGCATTGCTTATATGCAATTCTTTCTGCCATTAGTCCTACAGTCTCCACTCATTTCCGGAATTACTTCAGTCAACACCCTCCTTACCTCCTTCAGTGAGGTGGTTTCATAAATTTGTAATAGAGTTAGATTCATCCATCATAATCTGCATTCCCTCCTGGCATCCCCTGACCTCCTAATCAGTTTTTTAATTTGAATGCAATAAGGTTCGGTCTTTGTGTTGTAAAGTTCTGTGGGTTTTGACAAATGCGCAGTGCCACATATTCACCATGAGTGTCATACAGAATAGCTTCGGAGATACTCTAGGAAGGAATACAGCTTTGTGGAAAAAGCCTTTAAATATGTGATTTCCAACCTACTTATGGGATGCTGACTTCTCCCTCTTGCCCCACAACTCGGCCCCAGATTTCTCAATAGAAAAACAAGCACATCATCAAAAAGAGAAAACAGCCCAACAGTAATTAGCTTGCAGCTTCATATATTTCGAAATGTAAGAAGTAGACTTTCTACGCCAAAAAAGCGAAGAGAATTGTGTAGACTAGCTACACGCAAACACCCACACTTTATTTGCAGGGAATTTGGGAGGAAAATCAGTGGATTCCAGGACTCAATGGCTTCCAAACACACTTTGATCTAGGTGCATGATTATGAGCAAATTGGTTTGCTCTACTGAATCTCCACATGCTCATGCGTGAAGCCAGGCTATTGTTAACCTTCAGCCCTCTGTTGCTCACAGAGATGATGAGGCAGAGGTTAGTTAAAATGACAGTTAAAACGTTTTGCTCACTGTGACAAATTTTACCTCCCAAAGATGGCCACAGCATTTCCTAGCACATGTGCTCTTCTGCAACGTGGCCTTGCCCTGCTCCATCAAGGCGTAGAATTTCGTGCACCTCTTGGCTTAGTGCTTTGCTTAGCATTGGGACGCACTTAGTGCCTTGTTGGTCACAGTGGAGTGCAGGAAGAGTGCTCTGTGTGACCTCTGAAGCCAGGAATCATCACAGCCTTGCTGCTTCTGCCTCACTCACTGGGACGCTCATTCTTGGAGTCCTGAGCTGCAGTGTAAGAAGTCTTCCTCCCTGAGACCTCCATGCTGTGGGGAAGCCCAAGTCACGTGGAAAGGCCGCTCGTAGGTGTTCTGGTCAGCAGGGTTAGTCTCTGAGTTATCTCAGCCCAGGCACCAGATATCTGAGAGAAGTTACACTGGACCTCCAGATCAGCCCATCCTCCAACTGAGTACTGAGGAGCCAAAGAGTGCTGAGTGCTGCTTAAATTCCTGGCCCCAGAATTCATGAGCACCCAGTGGTGGTTGTCTTAAGCCACTGGGGTACTTAGCTACAGAGCAATAGATCACCAGAACACTCACTACTTTGTCCTAGGTACTGTTCTAAAGACTGGCATATATTAACACCTTTGTACTCTCAAACACCTCATGACACAGTGACTTATTATCTTCAGCTTACCGATGAGGAAACCGAAGCACAGAGAAGGAAAGAAACCTGTAGAAAGTCACACTACAGTGAAGCAATGGGTTTGACACCAGTCAGTCTGACCCTGGAAAAATGCTTTTACGTGAGCAAAAATGCTTGAGAGGCACTTTAGGAAGGAACTGTTAGAGAAATTAAAGTTACCAAGCCGTGCCTCCTGGGATGACACGGTGGCACGCTGCTCTCTCTCCTGGTGGTGAAGTGAGCCCCCTGTTAGAATGAGGAAGCCAAACTGTCCTTCAGGATCTTGCCACATTCCCGGTAAAACACCCTTGTTGATTACCTTTTTCATAATTATTTCAACGGGAAGCATCTGCACCCAGCTAGGCATAGATAACCTGAGCAGGAACGCAGCTTATTTACCCACAACTTGAGATGAGCAGACCAAATAGCTGGTTTCCTGTCCGTCAGACGAAGCCCATGCTGCCAGGCAGGATTAGACAGGATGCTGATGGCTGCATCGGTGCCATCTGTTCCTGTGGCTGTGGCTCGCATTGAAACAGCTCGGAAAACCAGCACAGGGCTCCAGAGAAAAGCGGGAGAGAGGGCAATGGAGAGGGATAGAGGGACGTGAGGGGGAAGACCACCTCAGTGTGTGCGGTGAGCTCTCAGCCTTGAGCCCTCTGGCTAACCCACTCTCTGGACCAGCAGATGATCCTGCTGCCCCTTCACCTCACCAACTGCAGGTCTGTACCCAGGCTAAACCTGGGCTGAGAGAGGAGGAGGCTGGGCTAGAGGGAGCCTCATACCACAGGTATGTGTAGCTACAATCTGATTAATCTTGTATTCACAGGCTGATGCTCAGCAAATCTCCATTTGATGTCATCTCAGCAGTCCTAGGAACCAAAATATTCAAATCTTGCTTCTCTCCTCCCTAACACTGGACTCTGGAGAGAAAATGTGTTGCTGGCCAACTACAACAGTGGCTTGCAGGAGTCAAGGCGTCCTTCTCACCTGGATAGAAGCCAAGCTTGTGCTTTCCATGGGAGTGAGATCATGTAAACTTGTCCCACACAAAGCCGCTTCCATCTACCTGGAGAGGGGAGAGCTGGAGCATGCGCTTGTCCAGGCAGCCCTCAGTTCACATGAGCCCCTCTTCAGTCAGACTCCATGTCAGGGTAGAGACCTGCCTTTTCAAGTCCAGCATCTCATTTTGAAGCCCCACAGGCAGTTCTGAGGAAGCCATGCATGTCCCTCCAATGCCTAGAGGACTGTCGACAGAGCTGGGGACATGCACACATTATGGTATGCAACACTGCTTATACACATCGGTGATTCCCCAGTTACCGCTCTAGGGCGCTTAGGGGTTTGTCACCTCCAAACCTCATGTTAATTTTTTTTTTTTGAGACAGAGTCTCGGCTCACTGCAACCTCCATCTCCCTGGTTCAAGTGATTCTCCTGCCTCAGACTCCCGAGTAGCTGAGACTACAGGCTCGCAGCGCCATGCCCAGCTAATTTTTGTATTTTTAGTAGAGACAGGGATTCACCACATTGACCAGGATGGTCTCGATCTCTTGACCTTATAATCTGCCCTCCTCGGTCTCCCAAAGTGCTGGGATTACAGTCGTGAGCCACTGTGCCCGGCCCTCATGTTTAAATTTGATCCCTAGTATGGCAACATTCGGAGATAGGGCCTGGTGGGAGGTGTTTGGGCCAAGGGAGCAGATCCATCATGAGTAGATGAATTTCCTCCGTTGGATGTGAGGGAGCTCTCTCTATTAGCTCCTTCAATAGCTGGCTATTAGAAAGAGCCTGGCACGCCCCACTTCCTCTGTGACTATGTGGTCTTTGGGCGTGCATGCCGCTTTCAAGGTTCTTCCACTTTCTGCGGTGAGTTGAAGCAGCCTGAGGGCCTCACCATATGTAGATGCTCAGTCTTCTTTTTTCTTTTCTTTTTTTTTTTTGACAGTCTCACTCTGTCACCTGGGCTGGAGTACAGTGGTGAGATCTCAGCTCACTGCAGCATCCACCTCCTGGGTTCCAGTGATTCTCCTGCCTCAGCCTCCTGAGTAGCTAGGACTACAGATGCACGCCAACACTCCCGGCTAATTTTTGTATTTTTAGTAGAGTTGGACTTTCACCATGTTGGCCAGGCTGGTCTCGAACTCCTGACCTCAGGTGATTCACCCACCTCAGCCTCCCAGAGTGCTGGGATTACAGGCGTGAGCCACCGTGCCTGGCTGATGCTCAGTTTTGAATTTTCCAGCCTACATAGTTATGAGCCAAATAAACCCATTTTCTTGATAAACTATTTAGTCTCATGTGTTCTGTGCCACAAAATGGGCTAAGACGGGAACACTCACGTAGTCTTTTGAATCTTTTTCTTTTGAGTTCAATAAGAAGGAATTTCCTATCTTTGCTCTGGAATTCATTCCAAACAAGCAGATTCTTGTTAGCTTGCACCTGACAGTCAGCACTTCGTTAGAAGTTCTAAGTAAAGAAGTCGATGTAGTCATACTTACAATTTTGCATCTTGCTCCCAGTCAGGGAACCCAGGGAGCTAAACAGTGGAGGAGCATATGAACACATAGGCAGGGTAAATGGCAGCACTTTCTCGATGGCTCAAAACCTGTTTCCCCAGAGCTGACACAGGGCAGTGCATGTGGCAGAATCAGGGGAATCTGTTTTGGGTACATCTGCCGTCAAGTCACGCTTCAGAGTCAAGTTCCTTCTCAGTAGAAAAAGAAAAAGCAATATTATAGGAACATCCTCTTAGAGCCAGACACTTTTTTGGGGATGGATTTCCCGAAGTGCGGTGCAGGGGATGTGGGCTCACAGGCATCTGTGGGAAAAGAGAGGCATTTGTCAATTTTGTACGGAAATTTCAGGATAGCCCTGAAATAGCAGCTTTCAAGGAACCAGATGGAGCAGGCGACACCGTGATACATTTCAGAGAATAATCCCATTTAAGAAGGCCCAGAAAGCTGGAACCTGCTTTGCAAAGAGATGTGCCCTTTCTCATTTAAGATAAAAAGCTCAGGAAATGGATGGACTTTTTTCTAGCAATTAGATACATGCAAGGGAGTATTGTGAAAGGCTGGGGACAGACTGAGCAGCATGTTAGTCAGCCTGGGCGGCTGTCACAGGTTCCCATGGACTAAGTGGTTTAAACAGCAGCCTGGGTGGCTGTCACAGGTTCCCATGGACTGGGTGGTTTAAACAACAGCCCGGGTGGCTGTCACAAGCTGCCGTGGACTAGGTGGTTTAAACAGCAGCCTGGGTGGCTGTCACAGGTTCCCGTGGATTAGGTGGTTCAAGCTGCCGTGGACTAGGTGGTTTAAACAGCAGCCGTCTGTTCTCACAGCTCTAGAGGCTGGACTTCTGAGATCAGGGTGCCAGCATGGTCAGATTCTAGGGAGGGCTCTCTTCCAGGCTGCAGATGGCCCCACCTTCTCCCTGTGTCCTCGTTGGTTTACAGAGAGAGAACTCTTGTGTCTTCTGTTCTTAGAAGGGCACTCATCCCATCCTGGGAGTTCCGGCCACATGACCTCATCCAAACCTAGTTACCTCCCAATGGCTCCACCTTCTAATACCATCTCATTGGAATTAGGGCTTCAGTTATGACATTGGGGGGTGGGGTGGTACACACACATGCAGTTCATAGCAGTTTGGCTCACAGACATGCCTCTGGGCAATGAGGAAGCAAACTCAGCTTCATTGAAGCCCCTCTCTTGAAGTGGACACTTTTCCTTATAAGAGAGGAGATCTGTGCAAGTTTATGATCTACTGTCATTGCCCCGCAGGGTGTGTCCTGGTGTCACCAAGGATCTGAGGACATACAGAGCACGTGGCACCTTCCCAATATGTCCATTGCAACCACCCCATCTTCATTTCATTTGACTGTAGAATACATTCTGAGGCCTGACTTCCTTTGCCCACTATGTCATCACACAGTTGGGGTTAGTTCAGGTTGGGAACTCTTGCAGAGGAAAATAAAAATAAATTGATGGCCCCTGAAGGAGTGGAACTAGGAGATGCACACCCCTGGTTGCTACCATCCAGTCTGAAAGCAGGGAGGCTGCAGGGAGAGGCCAGAAGGGCCAACAGTGAGCCCAGCATCAGCCTGGCTAGGGCTGCTTCCCTGCTGAAGAAGCAAACAGTTTTTGGAAGTTCAGATCCAATTCTGCTAAGCAAGCGGTCTTAGAAAGAGCTGAGTTAGAAACGAGTGCCCAAGCCAAGTGCAGCAACACAGAGGCCAAGCCAGAGCAGCCAGATTCCATCTCAGCAGTCAGCATTGGGATGCTAACAGCTGGTGGGGGCTGGCGTCTGCAGAGGACACTATTGCTGTATTCATGTTACCAGCATGCTGCTTGAATTTCTGTTGGAAAAGGTATTGATTGTTATTATTCAGTTATTTCCTGGATAAACCCTTCATTCATGTCATCCGTGTGCAAGGTGCTATGTTAAGTGGTGACAAAAAGTGAGCAAAAAGGCAACCTCTGCTCCCTCGGGGCTTATGGTCTAGTGGGGAAATGAACATTCACTTAGTAACAGCCATGAATGGTAAGTTCTATGAAAGTATGGTGCAGGGAAGCATGACCCAAACCAGGAGCCAGGGAAGCCTCCCCCAGGGACTCAATGCTTGTGCTGAGATCAGGAGACATCCTGTTGAGGAAGTGATCAGGGGCCCTACAGCTGAAGGTGAGCCACCTGAAGTAACAGATCTGCTTTGGGTGGATGATCAGCTGACCCTCATTTTATGTTTACCCCCCTCATTCAGTTTATCATTTTCTTTGGCGGTTCCATGGAGATCTAGGATTATTTTTTTTTTCTCCTGCTGGAAATCTGTGAGCTCTAGCTTATGAAATTGTCATCATCCTTAGAGACCTTCTTTGTGTTTTACTGGGCTTGGGTGCTGGATCCATTTATATTTTAATTTCTCAGCAGGGCTCTTGCACACATGTATCTGTAAACTCAGGGCCCATGTCTACAGTTAGCTAGCCCTGAGGTCTGGATTGCTCACTCATGGTCCAGGACAGACACGAAGGTGGTGACTGGGGAGTTTCTAGTCCTCTCTCATGGAAAGAACTCTTTGAGGCTATAGGATTTATGCACGGATTCTTCCCTGACCAAACACCATGTCCTGTCTCCACTCAAAGCGTTAGAAACTCAGCCACACACCCTCAGTCCTGTCTCCTGGAAGTGAATTACCCATGGGCTACATGGCTTCTGTGCCTTCTCAGTGAAAGGAGTCATCCGTGTCATCCCGGTTGGCCATCTTGCTGGAACGCAAGACCTATCACACTTCATAGATAGACACCAATGATGGTACCAAATGTAAAAGACTTTATTTGAAACAGGAAAATATTAAAATAGAGCATGCAAACAAAACTGATTCAAACGCAGGCAGGTTGCTCCTTCTGGCCTCCATTCATCTTTCATGTATTTTGTGCAACAAACAGATGGATTGTATGGGCATGGGAGGGCCACCAAACACTGCCCCCCTGTGTCAGCCAGGCCCCTGGGTCACTGTTGCCCACTAACCCAAAATATGGGTAGCGTGCAGGCAGCAGGGCACTGGATGTGGCTCAGAAAACAAGTTCCACTCTGTGAGTGCGCGTCTGTGGCTTACACTTTCTCTGTCATCGTTTTCTCATCTATAACGTGTCATCCTGACCAGTCCCCAAGGCTGCTGTGAAAGCAACCTCATAAAATAGTGAACCAGCTAGAAAGTAGTGTTTGTACAATACTGCGTCTGCCTTCCAGGAGGCACCACGCTTATAAACAGAAATCTGCAAGTTTGCCAGCCGTGCTAGGAATAAGTGGCCCATCCGGTCTGCGCTGAGCCCTTCCGCCGCAGCAGGCTGTCCGTCCTCAGTCCACACGGCGTGCGTCTGCCTGTGTGCTCCTACGCAGTCATCACGTACATGGGCAGCACCGTGGAGCCAAATGAAACAAATGGTTTGTGGAACATTTACATCCCTTTTTTTTTTTTCACTTGAATTAAAGAAGATTCAACCCTGTATGTTGTACAAATTCTCCAGGTGAGAAAAAGATCCCGCTATTTACCATAAGCACTGGGCCTTAGAATTCAGAGCACCAGCCCAGCTTCCCATCTGGGACCGCGTTTCCAGTGTGCTCTTGCCAGCTGTCATGGTTCTGTGGTGAGCTTGGAAATGGACTGTTTCATCATATGAAAACAAATGTGCGTTTCTTGAAAATGCAGTGTATCTCTTGTACTTCTTATAGCTCCCTTCTGGCTCCCAAAGGCGCCCAAGGGCCAAGAACCACACAATTTTTCTTTTCTTTTCTTTAATAGATGGAGTCTCACTCTGTAGCCCAAGCTAGAGTGCAGTGGCGCGATCTCGGCTTACTGCAACCTCCGTCTCCAGGGCTCAAGCGATTCTCCTGCCCCAGCCTCCACAGTAGCTGGGATTACAGGTGTGCACCACCATGCCTAGCTAATTCTTTCATATTTTTAGTAGAGACGGGGTTTCTCCATGTTGCCCTGGGTAGTCTTGAACTCCTGAGCTCAGACAATCCACCTGCCTGAGCCTCCTTATATTCATATGTATATTTGTTTGTATCGTGTTTCCTTATCACTTCAGCTTGTCTGTGTTTGCTCGCATGTGTTTACTCTTAAGGCCAACGCTCTTAAATTTACCTATTTTGTTTCCCTGCAAAGAGACTGACTGTAAGCATAGACCCCTACCAGGGCCAGGCCCCAAATATCATCTTAGAACCGTGGCCACAGACTGTGCTCACTGTCGATGAAGACCACAAAAAAGTCGCAAATGTCCCTCTTGGTCAGAAAGGGGATGAGGCAAGAAATTGTGGGTTAATCGCTATAAACTTCTCCACCAAGAGCCTATCTAAATTTCCTGAAGTTGCAGTCAGTTGCTCCACTGAAGGAGCGGCAAAGGCAGAAAAACGACCACACATGAGCCAAGTTTGTGATTCGATCAGGAAAGCACACATTGGAGTTGTTTTGACGTGTATTTAAAAGGAAATTTACTCAGCTGTGCAGATTAGAAGTCTAATAAATAATGAGCTGGGCACACTTCTTCATAGGCAAAGCCTCCCCTCCTGGGCCGCCCAGGTGAAAGGGGAGTCACTGGAGAAGAGTGACTGTCACTGCAGTACACTAAAGGTGACCGCTCATTTCTTGGCCTGCCTCCTCCGTCCTTTCCCCTTGAATCTGGGCTGGCCCCATTGAGTCACTCTTGAGCAGTAGGACACAGCAGATGTGATATCTGAGTCTCCCGTGGCTGATAACCAGGAGAAACTTGTAGCTTCCACCTGGAAGCTGCCACATTCACCCAGAACCCTGAGCTGCCACAAAGGAAGTTCCCCTAGCGGTGACCGCCACGCTGGGGAGGCCAAAGCGCCAGGTGTGAGTGGAGCCATCTCGGGCACCCCAAGGCAATCCAGACACTGGTGACCCCACATCGGGTGACCCAGTTAATGTTATATGGAGTAGAAGAGTCACCCAGCCAGTCTGATCTGAATTCCTGACCCACAAATTATGAAACAGAATAAAATGGTTGTTGTTCAAGCCACCAGGCTTTGGAACCATTTGTTATCAGCAGTAGGTAATTAGAACAGTCACCGCTCCCCACAGAGGGGTCATCTTTGCAGAATGACGCGTGAGCCTTCAGGTTGCATCCAGAAAATGGGATTGATGCCAGGCAGAGGCGGTGAAAGGGAAGAGTTAACAAGCTGAGGCTCCTCCCTGCAAGTGAGATGCGACGTGCAGCCTAAGACACGCTCGTTCCTAGCCTCTGCTCAAAATTCTCTTCCACCTGGTACCTCCTAATTTTGTTTTCGGTTACCAGGATTCACTCCTTATCCTAGGCTGCCTTACTGAGGAATGTTCACAAAACTTACATGAGCTCCTCCGCTGTAACCTACAAGTCAGAAGGGCCATCAGAAGAGGAATCTGCCTGTCCTACCCTGGGCTCTGGCCCAGGCTTCCGCCTGCTTGTGGTTGGCCATGACTCCAGTAAGTTTAGCAGTTTCCAAGTGACCTAATGTGATTCTTTATTCAGCCGATTGCTATATGGGAAAAATGGAAACATGACAAAGCAATCGGTTGAGACATAGAGCAGGTGACACCAGCGCTGCACCTGTATTCCCTTGGCACTCATGGCTGTAATTGCAAATACCCGCCATGACTCTGCTGGAGGCTTTCCTCCACTCACAGCAGGGTTCCCAGCCACGTGCAGGGGAGGGCCAGAAACAGGAGGAGGTGCACAGCAGGAGCAGCCCTCAAGCAACGGTGGAAGGGACTGGGGCTAAATACTCCAGACTCCTTGCCCCTGGAGGGGAGCCCCTGGGAAAGCTCTTCCAGGTATCTGTATTGGGGCTGACACAGCCACCTCCTGCTCATTAAACCCTCTTGCATCAGCTCCTCTGCCTCCCTGTCTTAATGGCACTTCCTGGGGTCCCCTCCAAGGAAGCTGCTTGCTCCCCTACCCTTGTCTCAGGGTTGCCGCTGGACCCCGCCTAAGCTGGAAAGACATTAAGAACAAAGGGATCAATTTCTAGAGGCACTTGAACATGTGTGTTGTGTCGGCTCCTTCGTAAAATCTTTATTAAGTTATGGTAAAAGAATAAAGTCTGAACCCATGAAGGAAAAGAGAACGGACATGGTGCAACAGGAAACAACGATGTCGGCATGTTTTGAAGATGGAAGCCCACGGAGGACCGGGGATCGCACAGTGTGGCTGAGTGTGCAAGCTCCCGTACAACAGCAGCAGGAATCAGCTGGTCCACTCCACCATCACCGTGAGGAGGCGGGGCTGGGGAACTCCCTGGATGAGGCAAGCCATGGAGAAGACGTCCGCCTGAAGGAGCGTGTTTCTAGGTTGTAATCGGTAAAGCTCCCAGCCCTGTCTCCCATCTTCATGGCTTAGTGGCAGACATTTCTTCATCCCAGCAGGAGACCAGGTGTGTGCTCTGAAGAAGTTCAGTCAGAATGCCTCCAGCCTTGGCGACTCGGGGCACAGTGGGGGCAGGGCAGACTAAAGCCCACAGCATGGTGAGCAGCGGGCCGGCCCCTCCCCTGCCCAGGCCCCAGTGCTCATTAGCCCCCAGGCTCTTACCCCAAGGCAGGAGGTTGGGGGATTTGTCCCTGGAGAAACTGAATGTTCCTGAGTTAGTCTTCTAGGGCTGCCGAAACAAAATCCCAGACCGAGTGACTAAACAGTGGAACTTTAACTCCATCAGCTCTGGAGGCGGGGAGCCTGAGGCTGGCAGGGCTGGACTCTCCTGAGGCCACTGTCCTTCACACGGCCACCTTCTTGCTTTGCCTTCACAGGGTCATCCCTCTGTGTGGTCTGTGTCCCCGTCATCTCTTCCTGTAAGGACACCCTCATGTTGGATTAGGGCCCATCCTAGCAATGCCATTTAAATTTAGTCACCTCTTTAAAGGCCTGTCTCCAAATACAGTCACATTCTGAGGGACTCGGGGCCACAATGTTGGGGGAACAAAATTTCAGCCTATAAGAGTCCCCAGAGAAAGGACCAATGTACAATGTAAGCTGTTGTACAGAAGCTAAAGAAATCTGAAAGACAGCTTGCAGCCTAATCAATACTGTGGGAAACCTCACCAGTTACTCAGTGCCATATATGCAGAGCATCGGATTGGCCTGTTGGTGATCTGAAATGTTAAATAACAGCCAGTGAGTTCCTGACACTGGAGAGCACCTCTACCATGAAGAAAAAAAAGAGAGAGAGAGCCCTGAACAAATGGGCAGGGGTCCGGGGAGGGATTCTGATTGATAGAGAGACAGGAGGTAGAAAAGTAACTTTCAAAAAATCTACACAGTTAATATTTTCAGAGATAATGAATGAAATCAACTTCCTGAAACCAAAAAAGAAAGTTGTATAAAAGCAAAAGCGAGAGAACAAAAAGAGTTATTGAAAATTAAAGAATGTGGTACCCGAAGTACTATCCCATCGAAGGTTTGGAGAACGACTGAGGAAATGTCCCATGAAGTACAGCAGAAGGAAAGAGGTGGATAATGGCAAAAGCAAGCAAGATTTCTCTTGGTTGCTTTTAGAAGACAGAGAGAAAGAAAGGAGTGAAGGAAGAAAGGGAGAGAAGGACAAAGGAAGGGAAGGAAGGAAGGGTGGGCTAAAGAATTTATTGAACATCAAAGCCCTTCAAATCAACATTTGAGAACAGCTGGGTGGCAGAGGATGCGAGAAGGAGCAGTTCCAGAGTTCCAGCAGTGAAGGGGTGTGAAGATGAGGCTAGGCCTGCTGACAGTGTTGAAAGTGAGAAGAGTACGGGGCAAGGCTTTCAGAAGTCCAAGGAAACGTCATTTCCAAAGCGGAATTCTATTCTTTGCCAAACTGTCAGTCAAATGTTGTAATAGAATATGGCCATTCGCAGAGCCGCAGAGGCGCAGACCCGCCACCCATGCACTGATGTTCGGAAAGCTTCCGCAGTGCGTGTTGCAGGGAGTTTTCCTGAGACGAGGCCTGGGATCTAGGAATCCAAATCTGTGACACAGAAGGGAAGCAAAAGGAATTTCCAAGGTGAGGCGTCGAAGAGCAATCAGCTTCCATTGGAGCAGAACACCAGGAGTGTGGTTTCAGGAAACAAGGGTTTAATAGAGTATCTGATATATTTGATTACAGCCTGAAAACTTGTATTGAGAGGGTATTAATGGATGTGGTAAAAACTATAGTAACTGAACCAGAAGGAAAGAGACGTAAATCAGTGCACTTGGCTTGGCGGTGAACAGAACACACGTCGTCAAAACAATGACCATATTAGGGACGAAGGAAAGGAGAGGTGACAAAGGGGGTGGGGACAGAGGTTTCCAAGAAAGCAAACTCTTCATCCACCACAATAGTTGGTCAGTGATAGGTAGCTGACAAATTGATAAATCAAGAAATTAAACATGTTTGACTCCTTAAGAAAGAAAGAAATACCAGATGGATCCACTAACAAAGTTCAAAATGTGTCTTTGGGGAAGGGGCTCAGAGTAGACAAGTATCCAAGACACTGCCGCTGGTGTTTTAGTTTATGCACCTTTTGCCAAGCACTGTGAACATATTCCTTTGATGATAAAAACTATTTCAGAAACTAAATATATGCATACACTTACCGGCAATTCTACGCCTGGCTATGTAGCCAGCAGAAATACGTCTATATACTCATTTTAAAAAAAGACAGGGAAAATGTGGCACATATACACCATGGAATATTATGCAGCCATCAAAAACAATGAGTTCACGTCCTTTGTAGGGACATGGATGAACCTGAAAACCATCATTCTCAGCAAACTGACACAAGAACACAAAATCAAACACTGCATGTTCTCACTCATAGGCGGGTGTTGAACAATGAGAACACACGGACACGGGGAGGGGAGCACTACACACTGGGGTCTATTGGGGGGAAATAGGGGAGGGACAGTGGGGGGTGGGGATTTGGGGCGAGATAGCATGGGGAGAAATGCCAGATATAGGTGAAGGGGAGGAAGGCAGCAAATCACACTGCCATGTGCGCACCTATGCAACAATCTTGCATGTTCTTCACATGTACCCCAAAACCTAAAATGCAATAAAAAAAGACTAGAATGTTCATAGCAGAGCTATTCATAATAGCCTAAAACTAGAAACTATCCAGATGCTTTTGCACAGGGGAATGGACGAAGAGACTGCAGTGCATTCCTGCAACAAGGTCCTAGCAAGCGAACGGTCCATCACTGCACACACAGGGGTGAGCCTCACACCCAGAGAGAGGAGTCAGGCACCATCATGCGTGCACCACAGGACCTATAGGGCATTCCAAAGCAGGCGAACAGAATCTAGGCTGTTGTAACTCAGGAGAGTGGGCTCCGCTGGAGAGGAGGGACACTGAGGGGCACAGGAAGGCCTCGGTAGTCACACGGTGCCATTCTTAGTGCCGATGCTGGTTACAAATGTGGTGGGTCTGCACCCAGCTGTGCAGCGATGCACAGAGCACTTCTCTATGAGCGTTTCACTTGGTAGACAGTTGTATGGGAGATATATATCACATTTTAAAGAAGAATGAAGGTCACAGGAAAAGCCAGTATGAAGTGTGTGGCCATTTGTGGCTCTTTGGATCTGAAGAATACGGAGAGTGACAGTTGTCAGTCCCACTGATTCTGGTTATAATTCTGATTTAATAACAGAACATCTCATCACCTTAGGATCCTTCCTGTTCTTTTTTTTTTTTTTTTTTTTTGAGACGAAGTTTGGCTCTTGTTACCCAGGCTGGAGTGCAATGGCGCGATCTCGGCTCACCGCAACCTCTGCCTCCTTGGTTCAGGCAGTTCTCCTGCCTCAGCCTCCTGAGTAGCTGGGATTACAGGCATGCGCCACCATGCCCAGCTAATTTTTTGTATTTTTAAGAGACAGGGTTTCACCATGTTGACCAGGATGGTCTCTATCTCTTGACCTCATGATCCACCCGCCTCGGCCTCCCAAAGTGCTGGGATTACAGGCGTGAGCCACCACTCCCGGCCCCCTTCCTGTTCTTAAACAGCCTGCATGGACCCTGTGACGCCCTGAGGAAAGCAGGTGTGCTGAGGGGTACTGGTGAGGAGGACCGGGGGGCGCTTGCAGAGGGTGGGCTGCTGGCATGGACCCGGATACTCACCTGGAGGAAGGTAAATCACTGTAGACAGCTCCATGAGCAGAGGGCACCAGGACGCAGGTCCGAACTGAAGCCACCCAGACATGGAAATCTACTTCTTGGACCAGAGCTCAAGTGCCCCTCGCCCTCCCCAGGGGCTCCCATCTCTGCTTCGCTTCCTCCTGAGCTCTGCCTGCCAGCCCCGCAGCCCCTCCCTCTCAGGCAAGCTAAGCCTGAGTCTGTGAGAAGCCAAGACCAGCTTCTCCAGTGACACAGTTTGGATGTTTACCCCCTGCAAATCTCATCTTGAGATGTGACCCCCAGTGTTGGAGGTGGGGCTGGTGGGAGGCGTTTGGGTCTTGGGGATGGATCCCTCGTGGCTTGGTGCAGTTCTCGAGATATTGAGTGCTCTGAGATCTGGTTGAGTAAAAGTGTGTGGCCCTCCTCTCCCTCCCTCTCAGCTTCTGGTCTGGCCCTGCCACAGGCTTCCTCCTGCTTCCCCTTCCTCCATGAGTGAAAACTCTCTGAGGCCTCCCTGGAAGCTGAGTAGATGCTGGCGCCATGCTTCCTGTACAGCATGCAGAAGGATGAGCTACTTAAACTTCTTTTCTTAGTTATAAGTTACTCAGCCTCAGGTATTCCTTTACAGCATCGCAAGAAGCGCCGAACACAGCCAGCAAATGGAGTAAATGACAGCAGCTCCCCCCGCCCACCCCCAGCAGCAGCCTGGCACAGCGGCCGCAGTTCCCGTTTATGTTTAAGATGTTGTTATACCGTGATGTCTGTAAATGGAGATCCACAGAAGGGGCTGGCCTTGAGGACAAGGACACTCGGACGCCTCCCTGGGAGGAAGTCCCCTCCCTTGGACGTGGTGATTCAGACCAGCAGGAGGTGGAGAGGGTCGGTGCAGCACCCGGGCAGTGACCCAGCTGTCCTCTGGTGTTTGAGCTGGGTTGTAACCAACACAGCTGGTACATGTGGTTTCATAATCAATCTCCTCCCTGCCATTTAGACCTAACTAACATCAGAAGACTTATTTTTCTCATGACTTAAAATAGAAGGGGTGAGAGGTCATAAAAATAGACCTGGGCCTAAATACATGCAGGGAAAAAAACGTGTGTTTTGGGGGTTGAGTGTGAGAGCCTTTGCCCGAGAAGCCTTCCGTTCCCATAGTTGGTGTCCAGGCTCTTACTGTTCTCGTGAAGAATGTTGAATCTACTTCTTTGTCGAGTACAGCTCTCAGCACCTTGTCAGTGCATGGCAAACATTAGATGATGATAAATAATGGAACCAACCTTTACAGTAACGCAAAGAAGTGTAATCCAGCCAGACAGGTATCGGCACTGGAAAGAAAATGAACTATAAACACCCGTGGTGCTATGCATTTCCGGAGAAGCAGTGCAGGGGCAGCCAGTGTCTTGCGGAAGCCTGGCCCAGATCTGGGGAGGCAGGTGTCCTCGAGGGAGTGAGGACCCCCAGCTGTGCTGGCCCGGTCCATGGTTAACAGGGACCGTGGAAACATCGACCTTGCCCCTAAAAACTGACTGCAGGAGAAACAAAGCAGCCGAGGTAGCCCTCAGAAAGCATCATGAGTTTTCCAAAACCTCAAACAGCTTTGGATATTTTCCAGCCAAAGGACCAGCAAAAGCTGATGGGAAACTCCATGCAGAGAGAAGAGAAATGCCAGCCCGTGGGTCCTGGCGTGTCTGAGAGAGCCCAGAGCCCAGCACTTCAGACACCTCCAGGGTGTCTCAGGGAAAGGCAGGTAGTGACGCGGCAGGGGACTGACTGGAGCTCGGCAGAGCAGACTCTGCCGCGGGGTCACTGAGAACTGGGTCCCTGATGGCCGGTGCCCCTCCCATGACAGACTCCACACGGGAGCTGCAAGGCATGGACCCCTGGGGTAGCGAGGCTCTCCAGCTGTGTCCCGTGGGGGTGAAAGGCCTCCCCAGTGACCTGCAGGTTTCAAGGGGCGTCCCCCTCCCACCGTCACTCCTGCGTCCTTCATCTTGCAGCTGTTTCATTATCTCTACCCAGACATTGAGCTGTGTGGAGTATGACACATAACCCCAATTCGCTGGATGTGAAGTAGATTTTCATGGGGCATGCAGGTGTGGAACCTGTGTCACAGGGCCCTGGGTAGGCCCGCGCAGTGCACAGCCCGGCAACGCCCAGCGCTTCCCTTCACCACCGGATCTTCCAGCGGGCTCCTCCACCTGGGTTTTCTCCCACATCCACACTGTCCAGTGTGGCAGCCCCAGTCATGGGCGGCTGTTCACTTTTCAATCAGTGAAAATCAAATAATATTAAAATTCAGTTCTGCAGTTGTATGAGCCACATCCCAAGTGCCCCATAGATGCAGCAGGTGGCACAGTGAGCAGCGTCTCTGTCCTCCGTGAGCCTCTGCCAGGCTCTGATGTGGAATTTCCCTCCCTGGCTGCTGCCCGGTTCCCAGCTCCTCTCACCCCTCCTTTCCTGGGCTACCCAAGGGCTGCCAATCCCTCCCGCTCTGTCCTGTGAGCGTGGCACACTGCCCGAACTGGAGCCAAGCCCTCCCCGTGCCCTGTCGAGCCCACAGGGCTTCCCTTTAATAGGCGTCACGGGCCACAGAAAGACGCATTGGATATAACTCGCTCCTTTCCGGATTCGCCTGATTTCCAGCTTCCCTAGTAGCTTGTGGATGGCATGAAGCCAGTGACTAGCAGCCATGACCTGGGGCCTGCCTGCATGGGGTTCTGCCCGTCGTGGAAATGTTTCCGGAGAGCACAAGTTGTCCTTGGGAACACCGTGGAGGGAAAGGTTGCCATCCTCATCAGCATGTCGTCATGAATGTCACTCTCTGGGCCCTGTCTGGGCACTGCCAAGTGTGGGCGATGTGCCCGGCGTTCAGCAGAGAGGCTTGCTTCAGTGCTGCGGCGTCCTGAGTGCTGGGTGGAGATGTGAGGGCCGGGCAGGAGCCTTTCCCTCAGCAGCTGTCTGGCAAGGCTGCCAGGAAGATACCATGGAGAAGCTATGGCCCGAAAGACAAATAGGTTAAAACAGCGACAAGTGACGAAAAGGCCTCTGCAGCTGCAGCCAGAACGAAGGGAAAATCGGGGCGAGGTGGGGAGAGGCGGGGAGAGGCCTGGAGAGGCAGCCGGGCAATGCCTGCTATTGACAGTCATCGTTTGCATCTGTGTTCAGAGATGAAGTCAGCCTCGCCTTTCCCTTTCTCTAACTTTTCTTCTCTGGTTTTGGCATCAAGATTTTACCAGTTTTATAAAATGGGTTTCTCTGTTCTCTGTGGATGGTTCTTACCTACTCATTTAACTATTGATAGAATTCATTTCTAAAGTAAGGTAGGTTTTTTCAACTGTATTTCCTTCCAGTTACCGGTCCTTCCCAGAAGTATCCACGAACCTGTCTCCAAGCCAACAGCAGAGGCGACTTGGGCCTGCTTTGTACTGTAGGTAACAGGATGCAGAGTCCGGCTTCTTTGTTCATCACTGTCAGTTTCTCTGGGCCCTGGCAGTGCCCAGACAGGGCCCAGAGAGTGACATTCATAACAACATGCTGATGAGGATGGCAACCTTTCCCTCCACCATGTCCCCAAGGGCAACTTATGCTCTCCGGAAACATTTCCACGATGGACAGAACCCCATGTAGGCAGGCCCCAGGTCATGGCTGCTAGTCACTGGCTTCATGCCATCCACAAGCTACTAGGGAAGCTGGAAATCGGTCTCAGATTCATGACCATCTGGGTCCGTGACGGCTTGTCCTTCTGTCGCTGGCACTCAGTGGGCTTCCAGCGTAGGGTAACCATGAGTCAGGTTCCTTAGAACATTCTTGCAGATGTGTTTGGTGAACACATGAATAATTGTTGGATATTTACGAAAATAAATGTCCACTCGTTTACAGGAGCGGAACTGTTGGTGCGTGATTTACCTATATGTTCAGCTGTAAGAGATGCTGACCATTTCCCCACGTGGTGGTACGAATTTACATCCTACAGGGAGTGCAGGGGAATTTTGTTTTTTCCACTTTCTCCGAGACCCTTCCTGTTGCCTCTTGGCCTTGTCTTGGCCTTGCCGGGGTGTCCCTGTACCGCGTGTTCTAAGCGTCCGGGGTTGGCGTGTGTGCACACACAGCAGGCCTGGCCTCAGAAGCAGGAGCTTCGTCTTCCCTCCTCCTCCCCACTCGCCAGCCATGGTGTCTGCCCCTGGGGGCAAGGTGTGATTGGCAGGGGCAGATAGGGGGCAGAGACGTCACAGTCGCCCCGACTCAGATTGTCGCAGGAGGCTCGCGCTTTCATACGTGGCTTGCTTTCTCACGGAGGCATTTGGCAGGTTCTTCTCAGGCTGACACCTTCGCATCTGCAGCTTCAGCCTGCCAGCACAGGCCCTGTATGCATCCACTTCCCCTCGGCTGGGCTCTACTGGATGGGACCTAAGACCATGTCTGGTCCCTGGGGCCCACCTCAGCCTTTGTTTCCCGCCCAGCCAGGGCCTGGGCATCTCCACAGAGCAGCACCCTCCTGGCCCCACCCCTGAGGCTGCCGGCCGGCCGCTCGCCTTGGGGACTCCACGCAGAAACTGACTGGCCACCCGCCCACAGTGCGTGGAGCCCTGCATGGAGCCCGCAGCCTCCCATGGCAGCTGCTCCCCCGCAGCCTGAGTGAGAAGCAAATGCCTGCCTTCTACAGACCAGACCCAGGCTCAGCACACCGCCAGCCCTTCAGGACGCTTCTCAGCCTCCAAACCCTTTGAGGAGGCACAGGCCTTGAGGCGTCTAAGTTGGTTCTGCTCTCTCGTTTAGAAAATAGGCAAAGACTGCTGGGGCTGGGGGCAGGGAGGTCCATGTCACCGTCCTAGGGCGTGTCTCTTGTGACGTGGAGCCTGGAGCGGAGCTTTCAGCTGGACCTCCTGTTACAGAGCAAGTGAACAGAAGAAAGAAGGAGGGAGGGAGGAAGGAGGGAGATGGAGGGAGGGAAGAAAGAGGGAGGAAGGAGAGAGAGAGGAGGGAGGCAAGAAGGAGAAGGGAGGGAGGAAGAAGGGAGGGAGGAGGGAAGAAGGAAGGAAGAGGGAGGAAAGAGGGAAGAGATAGGAAGGAGGGAGGGAGGAGGGAGGGAGGAGGGAGGGAGGACGAAGAAGGAAGGAAAAGGGAGGAAAGAGGGAAGAGAGAATAAGAAGGGAGGGGGGAAGGAGGAAAGAGGGAGGAGGAAGGAAGGAGGGAGGGATGAGGGAGGGATGAGGGAGGAAGAAGGGAGGGAGGGAAGAGGGAGGGAGGGACAGGCCTTCAGCATGCCAGCATATGCCAAGATACATTATTGGATAAACCAGGGACCTCAGGTGGGCATGAGAAGGGGACTTGGCAAGGGCAGCCTGGACACTCCCCCCAAGTAGAGCGAGACATGGACCCACCGGGAGCGCCGGAAGGAAGCAGGGCCTAGAACCCACTCCCAGACAAGTCTGCCACCGCCACAGGAAGCCACTCCCCTCAGATAAAACCATTCCCCAGAATGTGACCAATGGGCAGGGCGGGGGTTCCACCAGAGAGAAGTGCTGGAGGCTTTCAGCGTTAAACACCACCACCCGTGGAATGGAAATTGACTGCGTCCCTCCACAAAGCAGTCCTTTCTCATCACGAAGCCGGGAGCAACATGACCTTCACATGTGTCAGCAGCTCTCGGTCCTTTGACAGCCAGTTCCTTTGACTTGGCCACTTGGTAGTGACCGTGCCACCTAAGGACGTGTGACCCAGTGGTGACACGAGGTGGCTGGATCTCGGTTCTGATGTGACAACTTCAGCCTAAGCACGTTTGTTCTGGCTGTGCGTTCTCGGCTTGTGTAACCTTTATCTCCTCAGTGTGAACAGCGCCGCACCTGAGGGAGGGGAAGGGGGCGCTTCCGTAACTGTCATTGCTATGGCGCATGTTTACTTTTGCTCTTCAATTTAAAAATCAGGTCTTCTACATATCTTTGCAACTAGGGAAGAAAGAGCAGGTCTTTTAATTCCAGAACCACGGTGCACATATCACACTCCAATGTGAGATATCCGTGGGCTGTGCAGGAGCTCAGCGCCTGGCAGATTTCAGGTTACAGGACATCTCCCTTGGGGGCTGTGTCTGATGCCCTATGGCCAGCCCTGCCAATGGAGCCCTGCTGCTGCCTGCGCTCCCAATGATGATTCCCTGTGCCCTTAGTGTGAAGGTTCTGCCTCTGCTGTG
Organism: Aotus nancymaae; assembly: GCF_030222135.1. Taxonomy (NCBI): domain Eukaryota; kingdom Metazoa; phylum Chordata; class Mammalia; order Primates; family Aotidae; genus Aotus; species Aotus nancymaae. The sequence continues at coordinate 1,381,138 of NW_026988412.1, read as the reverse complement.
AGCTGAAACACTTTCTCTGAAGAGCCGTCACGGTACAGAAAAAGCACTTTCGGGTCCTGCTGAGCCCCTACCCCCAGCCCACCGCTGGCATGAGGTGCAGGCACCGGACACTGCTCGGAACTTTTCCAACCACCTGCACTTCCATTTTCCAACAAAGGCCAAACAAGAAAGTCACGAACTTCACTTGCAACCTGTTGGAGAAGGGGTGGGGAATGAAAAGCGCAGCCAGAAGAAATAACGATCTTGACAAACTTTTGTGCACCTACACACAAAGTCTTGCCTTCAGCTCAGAGACTCTTGGACTCAGGCCAAGTTTCCCTGCTCTCATGCATAGCAAAAAAGCTTGTCAAAGAGCTGGGAGCTTTCAGCCAGCAGCTGTCGGGATGGAAAGATGGAAACGTGTCTTCCCATTTGCACTCCCTCAAAGGAATGTCTCAGCCACAGGTATCCATTTTCTGAAACAAAAGATTCGTGTCAGGGAATCACCTTCATTAGACCCCGTTGTGTGTTTTGCATATGTAAATGACACCTCTGCCTTGTGGGAGTGGGCACCCCGGAACTCTGGCTTCTATGACACCCAGATGCCGAGTGACATTGCTGAACGCAGCCTGCTTGCTAAGGCTGCATCTGTTTGCTGTTTCTGACACCTCCAGCTATCAGGCCCCTAACACTCTGCATTCCCTAGGTCTCTTGTTAGAGCCAGACATATAAACCTGTGGATCGAGTTCCCCTAGCGTGGAGAATGAAAATAAAGAGCAAATGTGATTCTGAAGCAGACACCAGCTTGGGCATGAGAGCTCTGGTGCGTGTGTGCCCAGAACCTGCAGAGTCAGTTCTGAGAAGTGAGGTCAAGAGGCAGCCCCGTGCCACCGCCTTCCTCCTCAACACCACCAGAGAGACTGGGATTTTGCACCCGTTAGATAAGTATTGCGTTCCTCCTATCCCCACAGAGCCCAGCCCAGGCTCCAGGGAGACCACAGCACACAAGAGAGACATGGGCCCTGCCTGAGGGAGCTTACAAGTGAGCTGGAAGGCAACCATTGCACAAGTGGGTACTCAGACGTGTGAGCCCTGATGAGCTCAGGAAGCCCGGCATGGGTGTTCCCACATGGGTCAGGGAATGCTGCTGGCAGGTGCCCGGGCAGTTATAGGGGCTCCACCTTCCTCTCTGCACCCCTTTGCGTAGCCATGGAGATGGCACTGCGATTGTGCTGGTGACTGTGGTGGGGACACAAAGTCATTACCCTAATGAGCGCCGGCTCTTTGAGTTAGCACTAAGAAAGGGCAATTACAGAAAATTGTGTTCTAGGATGTGGGTGTGTGTGGAGCGCTGCTGCATAAAACAGACGGCTCATCACGACTTCATTCATTCATTCATTGTCCTAGGAGGCTTCCCATTTCTCATCCTCTTATCTCTTCTCCCTCCAGAATTGTCCACAGTGAGCTCTCATGCTCAGTTCCAAGACAAAAAGTTAGGAGAGGAAAAAAATCAAAACTAGCTTTTAAGATCCAAAAGTTACGGGAGCAAGAAGGAAGCCAAGCAGCAGCTGGCATCCCTTCCCCACGGGGCACAGACTTCCAGAGCTCAGACTGTGGAAGATGCAGGTTCACTTCACGAGTCATCTCTGAGTGAGAACCTTTCTGGTCCACTGCAGGGGTGTTGGTGTGTTTGAGCGAATGACAGGTCGACTCCCATACTCACCTATAACACCTAGGAATGTCACTGACCTCAGGTGGAAATGGGACCTGGTAGAAATCTGGCTTTCTGGAGATGGCCAGGAGAGTGAGCTAGGACATTCTGCCAGGGTAGTCCTGACCACAGGGGCCCGCCAGAGGCTTGGGGTCAACCCTCCTCAGCATCACATGGGCTCCTGGGGCTCAGTGCCTTGGTATCACCCCATCCCATCTGCCAAATGAGCCATTTTACTCAGGTGGTCCCCGCATCTCCTCATGACCCCAAGAATCAGGAATTTGATTACACCAACACCCGGTTATGTCATTGAGCACTCAGGAATATAGGTATTAGTTTTACATCAAATGATTTTATTGATGGATGAATTTTACTACTTCCAGCCATGTCCAGGGTGGGGACGATCAGGAAATGGATGACCCACAGCCATGGCAGGCGAGGCAACTGGGGCGGAAGGTCTCAGGTGTCCTCCAGTGGGTTTAGTGATCTTACGCCAGCGTTTCTCTCAGGGAAATGAGAGCTGTCATTGCCTTCCACACACCTCCAGTGGGTAACAGAGATTCAATAGGTAGGAAGAAATATGCTTTAGAACACTACGTGTTATTCAAATAAATGCACCGTTCTTGGGTAGACAGAGCAGCACTGAGGGGTCAGAGCTAGCCCATCCCTCAATACCGTGCTGGAGATCCAGACCCCACACTGCTGAAACTCAGTTGGGCCATTCCCAGGCTTCTCTTATTTCCTTGGGGCCAAGTAGAACAGAAGTCTGTCTTCCCTGCAGTGTGGGAAGCAGCGACAGGCCCCAGTCCCACAGTTAGAGACCTGCCCTGGTCATAGCAGGGGTGAGCACGGCTCACCCTCGGCCTTCTCTGCATCCACAATGCCTTTTTTGAATCAGGTGCCATAGATGAGCCCTCCACTGACTGCTTTTTCCAACTTGCTTACCATAACTTCCTTTTTCTTCTCCAACTCTGCAGACCAACAAAGCTGTGGCTAAGGGGGACTTGCACCAGGCTAGCACCAGCTCCCGGCGGGCCCTGTTCCTGGCTGTGCTGTCCATCACCATCGGGACCGGCGTCTATGTGGGCGTGGCTGTGGCCCTCATCGCCTACCTCTCCAAGAACAACCACCTGTGAGCTTCCTGCAAGCGGACGGGGAGCACCCAGGGCAGGTCTGTGTGGGCATGGAGGAAGCAGACGTGCCGCGTGACGCCGTACAGTGCAAATGATTGCCAAATCACGCCGCGAAGCCCTGGGATTTCCTACCCATGGATTTCTTTTGTTTTTACCCTTTAATTTCACGTTCACAGCACTGTGTAGAGCACCAGACAGACGGGTACTGCTAATCCTTCCAAAGGAAAGCTCCAAAGATCCCAGCCCTCAAGGCTGCCTCTGGATAGGTTCTGGTGGATGAATGGCAGCGTGGCTCTCTGCAGCCTGCCAGTGCCCAGAGTGCCACCGCATTAGCAATATACAAACAGTCCAAAAAAGTGTTTATTTTTTATGGAATACGGTGCAATAGGCAGAGGACAAGGGACATGCCACTCTTCTGTCTGTGGCCCTGATGGAGTCCTTTGTGTCCCCCCGAGTCCACACGCCTTCCCTGCAAGACGAGAATGGGGCTGGGAAGGAAGAGGCGACACCACGGCCGGCAGGACCCCCACTGCACTGCTCTGCAGACCCATCGGCCTGACCCCGAGATGCAGGGCCAGCAAAGCCCAGGACCTGCCTCCATCCCTTTCCCTTCACCCCAGCCAGCCTCGGGATGTCAAGCCACCTCTGGAACATGTCTGCACTCCACAGCTACCCCGAAGCAATATGCACTCTAGGGACCTCGCTGATGTAGGATGGGGAGGCAGGCCACCGCCCCTCCCAAGACTTCTCAAGAAACTGCCCTGCGGTTGCTCCAGAGACTCGAGGCTCTGCAGCCATGAGCACCGCCTGAGCCTAGAGACACGGGCTCCTCCCAGTCACAGCGCTGGCGGGCGTTCACCCCATCATAAGCAGACGCTAGTGATCCCGGAAACGAGATGGGCCTTACTCTGTCGACTAAATGAATAGCTATTTTCTTGTCATTTTTTTAAGTGCAACTCTTGCTTCATGCTGCTTAAGTTACCAGACGAATGCTGAGAAATAAGTAATCACAGACATTTTAATACCATTTCATTGCTGTTTTATGAGTGTTCATTACTTAACAGAAAGTCATCTTTTAGCTTTTTCGCTTAAGACTTTTATTTCTGATGAACAGCTGTCGTTGGGTTTCATTTCTACCTTCCCATTGTGGTTTAAGGAGCCACAGGGCCACCCAGGCCTCCACTGTTGAAACAGCAGAGGGGCCTCAAGGAGGACCCAAGTCCCTGCCACTTCAACGTCCACCAATAAATATGATCGTCCTAATCCCCCCGGTGGCCGCAGAGACCCCCTCTCCAGGACAGTGGCTCCACCTGCAGCACTTAGCAAATCCCTGAGGCCTGAGTCAGCCCCAGGCTGACTTGATTGCTCAGGATGCGGCCTGGTGACTGTAACACCAAGCCAAGGTTGAGAACCACTGCCCTGGAATAGGGACTGTGGGTTTGATCCTTCTGCCTCCTTGACCTTGAACATTTAATATTCTGAAAATTATCAGCACTGTCTTCCTGGGTCAAATTTGAGATCTATCTAGCATTTGTCTCTACCGGAGGGTTCAGCAGGCAGCGTAAGATTTTAACCCTAAGAAGAAGTCAGCCAACAGCCCTGTAGGAGTTAGAGTCACCAGCCATGGAGGGCATAGGTTTAGGGTCAAACCAACCTGGATTTGAATCCCGCTGTGCTACCTTCTAGCTGTGTGATCTTGGGTAAAGATGTACACCTCTCTGAGCTTTGTCTCTAAGAGTGGATAATCATAAGGCCCATGGTGTGGGTTGCTGGGGAATGCGTGAGGCACAGGCCATCACGCCTGGCAGGAGCAGGTGGTCGTGGCTGCCATCGTGAACTTGGCTGGCTGTCCCACGGCTGCTCCGTGGCCCTCCATCTCTCAGGGTTCATTTAACACAAGACATCGTGTGAAACGGGCTTCTGTGTACTTGTCCTGAAGTGATCCATTTTAAGTTCAAAGTGTCCCCGAAGGTGCGTAGCTTTGGATTTGGTGAAGAAGGAGAAGCTGTCTATATATCCCCCACTCATCATCTGTCTACACTGTCACAGTTACCCTAAGTCGGGCCCTCAGTGCCAGGTACTTGACCTCTGCGAGACCAACTGCCCATCTCATTCCAGCCTCTATTTACAGACGGAAAAGCCTCAGTTCGCAGGGGCTTGGCCTTATCTAATCTCAAGCTCTGTCAAGTCTTTCTCAAGGGCTTTACCTGTGGGTGTGAATGTCATAGGTGGGAACAGGGGACAGGGCCAGCTGAAGGCAGTCATGGGGCCCAGCCGCTCACCTGGCAGCTAGGCACAGTGTGTGACAGCCCTGTGACCGGCTTGGCCTTGGTGGCAGGGGAAGTGACTGAAGCTCGTCTTTGGTGGCTCTTAATGACTGCTGTCAGCAGAGCCATCTTCTGAGTGTGCCAGAGTGACCTGTGCCCCCTAAACCTGCCTTATTCCTGTCAGGCCCTCGTGGCATCCACCAAGCACAGCTATGTCAGCACACAGGATCTCACCTCCTCTTCCCCATAGCCCCAGCAGGGAGGTGTTCCCACCTCCTCCCCAGGTGTCCCCACCTTCCCAGGTGACCCCTCACATCCCCAGGCATCCTCATCTCCCAGGTACTCCCACCTCCACAGGCATCCCCTGCATCCCCAGGTGTCCCCACCTCCCCAGGCATCCCCACCTCACCAGGTACCCCCACCTCCCCAGGTATCCCCAGCTTCAGCAAGTGTCCCAACTGACTTGACCAGGTGTCATACCCCAGCTATCCCCAGGGAACTACAGTGGGTTCTGAGGAGAACATGCTGGGGGAGGCCTCATCATTAGTCACCATGCCATCTGCAGCTGCCCCAGACAGGCCACACAGCTAAGCAGGAACCAGGCCCCCTGGCAGCAGGACCAGTCACTCTAGAGCTGGGGCAGGGCTTCCCTCAAATGCAGCCAGATCTGCAAGTAGCCCTGCCCTCTGCGGCAGCCTCTGGATTTAAAATGACCAAGGGAGCAATCTCGCCAGCTGCCGCTCCCACACCCTGGATACCAATGTCAAGTGGAGCCTGCACTGAGGCCACGGCCAAAGCCGCCTCCAGAGCTGTGGCCTGAGTTCAGGATGTGGCCCCTGAGGTTTTGTGGTGTCCCTCAGAGGCTCCTCGGGACCAGCTGAAGTGCCTGTCCTTATGAGGACATTTCTGTGCGTTCCTCACCCCTCAAAGTCCACCTGCAATAGCTGCCACCAGTGCTAGCATCTGTTGATCCAACTTGCCAATAAACTGTTAACTGTCCCTTCAGAGCCTGAGCTGAGGCTGAACCCTTGGAAATCAGGGCCGTCCCAGCTCCTCTCTAGGGTTGCCTCCCTGCCTCTGCTTTGTGGTTTTTTTTTTGTTGTTGTTGTTGTTTTTTGAGACAGAGTTTTGCTCTTGTTGCCCAGGCTGGAGGGCAATGGCGCGATCTCGGCTCACCGCAACCTCCGCCTCCTGGGTTCAAGCAATTCTCCTGCCTCAGCCTCCCGAGTAGCTGGGACTACAGGCATGTGCCACCATGCCCAGCTAATTTTTGTATTTTTAGTAGAGATAGGGTTTCACCTTGTTGACCAGGATGGTCTCGATCTCTTGACCTCGTGATCCACCCACCTCGGCCTCCCAAAGTGCTGGGATTACAGGCATGAGCCATTGCGCCCGGCCCTGCTTTTTGTTGATAACACTGGGATCAATTGCATCAGGCTGTGGCTGTGCTGTCCCCACTCCCATGACCTCCTGGAACTTCCTCCCTGCTCTTCAGAGTGAGCTCGGCTGTCCAAGGGGTGGGGGCTTCACTCCCCTGAGGCTCTGGTTTGAAGATTCTGCTCATCTTTGAAAGTAAAGACACGGGAGGTCTTCCGACTGCGGGCTCCTCGCCAAACAAGCATGTCCATTGAGTAATGAATTTGTCAGCTGGCTGAGCCTCACAGGAAAGAGTCAAAGCTCCCTGCAGGGAGAGGGCAGAAGGGGCAGGAGCTGCTGATCCAGCATTTAAGGTGCAGCAGGACTCAGGACCACAGGGGTGGCTCCACATTCCCGCAGGAGTGAGGGACAGGCATAGCCTGGGGCCTCAGAACAGGCTCCTGGAAAATGAAAAGGGTGAGTACAGCTGCCCCACGCACGAGGGCATGGGGATGGCTGGGATGGAGCTCCATGCAGGTGTGCATAATGGGGTGACCCCCTGGGCAGGGGGAGACCCTGAGGGCTCTAAGGATTTGCCCAAATCTACCAAGAGGAAAAGAAGTGGGTAGGTGAGCATGCGGCTGACTCCAAGCAGAAGCACCAGACTGGAGACATTCCCAGTGGGTGGAACTGGGCTTGGCTTTCTAAACCCAGACAACAGGAGGGGACAAGTCATGCCGCAGGAGAAGTCTGTGTTTGCTTGAGCTGAAAACGCCGGGAAAGCAGCCTCTACTCCAGGAGGAAGGCCCAGGGCTCATTTCTTCGGGTTTTGTTGCTGCTCCTGCTGCTGCTGTCTGGTGTATTTTGTTTTGTTTTGTTTTTGAAGGCCCATGGAGTAGGACAGCTTTCTTTAGGAAACCTTTGAAGGCCCGAGGACAGCAGCGTGCAGGCAGGGTTGAGTTCTGGCCTTCACAATGGGGACACTGACCCCCCACCCGCTCCAGGATGCCCGCCGTGAGCCTCTCACGCTGGCCTGAGGGTGGACTGACAGGCCTCTAGGCACTGCTGACAGCTGCCTCGGGTCGCTTCTGTCCAGCAGAGGCCACAGACCCACCGCAGTGCCCATGGCTGCACTTGCTGGAGGCTCCACAGGAGAGAATGAGGAATGCCGAGAGCTGAATCCATGACAGCTGTCTCGAGCTCTCAGGGCGGGCTCGATGGCAGGACTTGCAGGGTGGAGTCCCAGAGTGGGCTCTGTGGAGGACTCCAAGGGTGGGCTCTTGCACAGGGCTCCCGGGGCAGGCTCATGGGCAGGGCTCCCAGAGTGGGGTTCCAGGATGGGCTCGTGTGGAGGACTCCAAGGGCAGGCTCGTGGGCAGGACTCCTGGGGCGGGTTTGTGTGCTCGCTCACATCCAGCACAGCTGGAGCATCCACTGTCGGGCCTTCCATCATGGCGCTAAAGCCATTAGTCAGGAACGATAATGACAATGTCTTTGTCCTGGTTCCGACTAAGGCTCTCTGACTTTCATTGCCGGCATCGCCACGGCCTAATGTGTGTCTACAGTCCTGATGTGTGTCCCACTGTCACAATGAGGAGACTCAGGCACACAGTTCCCAGAGTAGATCTGAATCGTTGCCTTGGCCTATTCTTGAGCGTTCTGCCTCTGCTCCAATCCAGGACAAGCACTGTGACTGCCCTGGCATCAGGCCTGGCTTCTCAGTGCCACTGCACCTATCCCAGCAATGCAGGGACCAATGTGGCAGATCTGGGCTCCAGACTGTGAGACCAATGTCCCCTTAGCTGAGTATGTCATCAGTCTCCTCTGTCACCTGCACGCCCTTTGCTCTAGCACAGAATGAGCCCAGGGCTGCACTTGCCCAGGACCGAGAGAATTCAGCACCGGGGACTACACTCAATCAGTAAGGCTGAGTGAGAACCAGGTGCTCTGGGAGGTGCCAGGTAGGTCCTGGAGGGCAAATCCCCTGTACCTCCTACTGCGTCTAGGGGATTGTGCTTTGCGTTTTACTGAAAACAGGTCATTCTGGAGCAAATTTGAATATAGATAGACAGAGAGAGCAATAATATATTTATGAGAGAGAGGTGACTCACAAAATCACAGTATGTGCACCTCCTCCTCCAGCTGGAAGTCAGCGCTCCCCATTCTCACTGGCCTTTGGTTATGATACCTCAGGACACCTGAGTCCAACTCATGACTCAGCCAAAAAGTGAACAGTGATTTGGATCTGTTGTCTGTATATGCCAGAGCATCCACATTTGGGTTCCAACTATTTTATTAAACCAACCAAGATTTGCAGTTGGAACAAGATGGTCCCTGTTCCCATAAGCCACCTGAGCTAACGTCTTCACTCCCTGGATAGAGTTGGCACATTTTAAGCAGCATTTATTTTTCTATGGAATTGACTGATGAAGAGTCCCTGCTAAGCAGAAAGAATCTGCTAAGGTGGGCTCCGACTTGCCGAGGGCTGAGAGCTGCAGAGCCAATGAGGAGCTGGGAGATATCTCCCACTTAGCACAGTGAGTGAGTTTTCCATTATTCTCTCAAGAATGTCCTTCTGTCATTGACGACAAGGGACAGTCACTGTCCAGCCACAGTCTTTTAATTTAGAAAAGAGATCAGGCTTACTTGCCTTTCCTTTTAGTCTGTAATGGAAAAATGGGAAGGAATTAAGTGCAAAGCTTCATTATGATTCCCTGAGAAGAACCCAGCTCTTCAGGTATTCTAAACCAACTATCCATCTGGCATTTATGGATTCTCAAAGGTGCTTTAAAAACAACACATACCAGCAGGGCGCAGTGGCTCATGCATGTAATCCCAGCACTTTGGGAGGCTGAGACAGGTGGATCACGAGCTCAGGAGTTCAAGACCAGTCTGGCCAAGATGGTGAAACCCCATCTCTACTAAAATACAAAAATTAGCCAGGCCTGGTGGTGGGCACCTGTAATCCCAGCTTCTCGGGAGGCTAAGACAGAGAATCGCTTGAACCCGGGAGGCGGAGGTAGCAGTGAGTGGAGATCACACTGTTATACTCCAGCCTGGGTGACAGAGCAAGACTCCGTCTCAAAATAAACAAATAAATAAATAATACATACCTTGAATTTGAAGAGTGCATCGCAAACTGGTCTGTTTCATATTCTCAGCAGTCCTGTGCCACGTCTGAAATGGAGCTCAAGAGGCTATTTTCTCAACACTCCCAGGTGACAAACCCAGCCTTGGACTTAGCCAAGGAGCAGTGAGGCCAGTGCCCGGCATATCACAGTTGCAGGATGGCCACAGCACTCCCTAAGTCTCGTCCTGCTGAGACCCCAGTGAAGAGGGTGCCCAGTTGTGTTCACCCCTGCACAGAGCATCCCCTTTGGAGAGTATGTGGCACCAGGATGGCTTGTACCAGGAGAGAAGCTAGGGACGGTCAGGCTTCTTCCAAATGCCCTGCCCTGATGTGTGGCTTCCCCTGGAGCAGGTGTAGCCCCCAAGACCTCCCCACCGAGGCGTCACCTGAGTCCAGTTCACAAGGGAGTGGTGACTGTAGTGGTTGATGTGGAAGGCACAGGCCAAGAGGACATGAAGCCAGAGGCCTGAGTGACCCACCCATGCTCAGAGATAACTGAAGTCTGACAGCAAATGGAATCAGCAACCACAGTCAGTTTTGTACCCATTCCCGGGGGGTACTTGTGACATTTTTGGTTATCACAACTACCCCTCTCATGGATAGAGCCAGGGATGCTACTCAACATCCTACAAAGCCCAGGACCACTCCCATAACAGAGAGCTAGCCGGCCCCAAACAGCAGCAGTGCTGAGAACCCTGCACCACACCACCCGGCTTAGCAGGACTACCCCCATAACAGAGAGCTAGCTGGCCCCAAACAGCAGCAGTGCTGAGAAACCCTGCACTACACCATCCGGCTCGTCACTTACAACACAAACATTCACGTTTTGAAAAGGGGGTCTGAATTAGGCACCGCCCCGGTGGAGCCTCCCAAGTACACTTGGAACCCACTCACAGACCCATGAAAGGGCTTCCCTGTACACCCCCATCATAGTTCAGCTGAAGAGAGAAAGGGAAAGCGGAGAGATGGAACAAGGGAGTCACCTCCTCCTCTGAGCCCCGCAAGAAGCCTGTGCAGTCGAACATTGATTCAGCTGTCCTGTGCTCACCTCCACCTGCCTTCACCAGCAGTGTGCCAATTCCAGTCAAATGGGAGCAGTGAAACAGCCGGAGCCTCCCACTGGAGGTGGCCTGGGGCTGTGTGGAGAAATCTCTCAGGGCCGCTCAGTCACTGAGTCCCAGAAATCTTCTGATCCAGAAAGGGCTGTGGGTCCCATCCATAGGGGACAGAGACAGGGCCCCACAGGAGGGGCATGAGCCCAAGTCAGCCAGATCACAGTAGGTAGGGACTCAAGTCTCCTGGGCGGTAGCCAAGCCTCCTTCCCCAGCTACTCCACGAGGATGAGGGTCTAACCGGGTGGGGCAGAGGCATCACCAGCAGCCTTGCCATCCTTTCCGGGATGGTGGTCTAGATGGGGCTGGGAACCGTGTGCTCTCCATCGGGCAAGCTGCAGGCAGGAAATGAGACCCGCGGGGCAGGGCTGCTCACGGAAAGGGTGTGGTTACTTCTGCTCCTTCCCCATGAATTAGGAGACAACTGCATTTGAAGAGAGGTTGGACAAGGCCTATCAGGGATCAAGGGGAGGTTTGGGCTTTAATTTAGTTATCTGCAGGTTCACCCATTCTGAGTCATTCAGCGTCACTGTGGAACAAAGCCAGAGGTGCAATGCGTGCAGCAGGCATCCCATGCCCCCTCGCGAATGCCAGGGCAGTTTGACAAGCATCGCTGAGCACCTACTGTGTACAAGGGCTACAGTGGGCCCTTGGGAAACAAGGACGAGGAAGGGGGCAGAGCTGGGAAAGTGCACAACCTCACTGGAGGCAATGCAGGGCCAGAACCGAGGCCATGGGCACCGCGCCCTCAGAGGGAGCCAGGGGAAGACCACTCAGGTGCCAGAGTATACATTTGTGGTGGGAGGGGCTGCTCAGGCTGGAGCAGCAACCTCGAGGGAGACTCAGTTTCCCTCGGTTTCCCCTCCAGCTCTGCTAGGCGCTTCATTCACTCTTCCAGGTCTTAGGATTCCTTCAACCTCTCGAAAATGCTGCCTCTGGCCCCACGTGCACATATCCATGGCACTTTTGTGGGTGGTGGTAGCTTCCTGCCTGAGCAGCTCTGTCTTCTTTGGGAGAGATGAAGGTGCTCCCCAGGTCCCTCACACCTGGGAGATGCTCTGCCTTCCTAAACAGAATCAGTGAGAGTCCACGGCGCTCTCCTCCCGTCACTCAGATGGCCACTGCTGAGCACTGCCCGTGGCAGGGTACGTACGGCAGGGCCATGTTTCTAAAGGGCCGAGAAGGTCATCTTGACCGTAGGGCACTGCTGGTGGAGGAATCAGTCTGAGTTTCTCCCTTTTCAGTCCCCAGCCATGCCCATTCTCACACTGAGAATGAGGGTCACTGATAGAGGGGTGCAGCATGGAGGGAGGGTCTGCCAATCATGGAGCACTCTATGATATTATCTTCATCCATGCCACGGTCTCGGGGGTCTGTACCTTCATCATCCCCATGTCCCAGAGGGAAGGCCAAGGCTCAGAGAGGTTAGGAAAGCGTCCCAGATCACACAGCCGGTACAAATCTGAATTACGCTCCAGCTCCGCCTGAATCCCAGGTTGGTGGTCCCAACTGCTCCACACTCCACTCTCAACACGTGCCTTTTGGCTTAATCAGCTTTGCTGGCCACTAGTCTGCAAGGGAAATGGAGGTGTGGCCTTCCCAGTTTTCCAAGAGTAAGGTCCCAGGACTGAGAAGGCCTTGCCCTCCCTCTCCACTACACCTTTGACTGGGATTCCTGGTCCCCGCCACTTGCCTGGGTAGAACCAGTCAGATTGCATTTTGAGCCTGGGAATATGAAACTCAGGTCTTCTCTCTGGAGGGGGAGGTGACTGGTCCTAGAAAAGAAAAGGAAGGCAGCCCGTGTGTCCACAGGTCCCCTGCACCGCCAGTGTGCAGCAGACACCGTCACAAGCCCTCCCATATCCCACCACAGCCCTCAAGGGGGATATGGGTTTTAACCCTCCCATTCTATGGATGGGGAAACTGAGGCTCGGAGAATTAGTACTTTGGCTGGATGGCAGAACTGGTCCACAACAGGCCAGAGTCAGCGTTCAGGTCCAAGTGGCTCCCCAAGAGGCCAAGCACCCAAAACACAGCTGTCTGGAGCGTGGCCTTTTGAGGAGCTGCCTGTATTGCTTTGCCAGGGCTGCTGTAACAAACATCACAGACCGGAGGGCTTGAACAACAGAAATGCGCTTCCCGCTGTTCTGGAGCCTGGAAGTCCCAGATCAGCTGCCGGCAGGACTGGTTCTTCCGAGGCCTCTCCTTGGCTTGTGGACAGCTGCCTTCTTCCTGAGACCCAAACTTCTAAGGACATGGCCTTCTAGGACCAGGAGCACCCCTAGTGACCCCATTTTAACTACCTCTTTAAGAACCCTGTCTCCAAATAGTCACATTCTGAGGCCTGGGGATTAGAACTTTAACACACGAGTTTTGAGGGGGCACAACAGAGCCCCAGTCACCGCCCAAGCCCGTGCATCTCCCGTCCCTGTGGCCTCTGCCCCCTTGTCCAGATACACTGCCTGTAGCCACCCAAGCCCCTCACCCCCACCCAGCAGAGCTGCCCTCAGCCACACCCACATCTGTCTGTCTACTCGCCCCTGTGGGACCCACACCAGTGCTGTGTTTGACCCACAAAGGGTTTAAGCGGTGCACACACGGGCAGTGGGTGCTCAGTATATGGACCCCTTCTTCCCAAGCCTGTAGGGAGCCCAGCTGGCATCTGCACAGGATCCAAACTTGGCTGCGTCAGCTGAGCTGGGGGTGCTGCCCCCCCAGGATCCTGCAGGCAGAGAGCAAGAACCTCTATGATGAGGAGCTCCTCACCCTGCCTGCCTGCCTGCCGCCCAGCCACGCGTGAGTCATGAGTGTGACCTAGAGAGGCTTTGCCGCTCAGCCCTGGGCTCTTCTATGTGGAGAAGCTCCTTGGGAACTGGCATGCCCCGGTCAGGTGGGAGTCAGTGGGGCCTGCCAGGACAAGGACCTTAGACCAGATGAAGATGCCTGGCTAGAAACGGGGGACCCCGAGGCAGGAGCATAGAGGAGCACTGGAAAGGATGGCATTGGTGAATGTGCTCACGTGCGCTTGGGGGTGCGCCTAGGGAATCGCCAGGGATACTGGACAAGCAGATTTTCAGACTGATGAAGTCCTGCCTGGACCTACCTGAGGGTAAAACCAACCAAGGGTGTGCAGCTTCTGCTACCACGGCCTGTGTCCCACAGGCAGCCCACTTAGATTTGCTGCCCCACTGTGAGGAGCATGGTGCAGACAGCCTTCGGTGCTAAAGCTACAGCCCGCTCTCCCTAGGGTGGCCCTAGCCAGTGACCAGGCCAGGCGGAGGCACAAGCCTGGCCCTTCCCACCCAGACCAGCTCTTCCCGCCAGCACCCTGGGCTTAGAGGTGCCGAGAGGTTGCCCCGTGTCCTGGAGGCTCCTCCTGCCCATGCCCACAGTCTCTACGTCTGGTTCACAGGCATCACTCCCCCTGCAAGCCTCTCCGCCACACACCTTGGTGCTGCTCCCTGGAGAGCCCGCCTGCACCAGCCTTTCCTCCTAACCACGCACCATCAAAACCAACAATCCATCTTCCAGTTCGGGAAGTCCCTTGCCACTGCTCACTGTGAGCCCTTCTCATGGATCAGGGACTCAGCCTCTTACAGTGACTGGCTTCGAGGCTGGGGATCCTTGCGTTCCTTTAGGCTCCTGCCTGCCGGACCCACAATCTTCTCCCACAGTATCCATCTATCCTCTTCATCCCTTCCCGACATAGAGGCCCCTGCGCTCTTGGGAATCCACAGACGGCTGCAGGAAAGAAGCAGGCGTTGCTGAGGCAACTGCAGCCCTGCTTCCAGCCCACACGGGCTCATTTTGATGGAGACAAGTCTGACAGGCTTAGCAAATTTACTTGGAATCCACAGCACAGTGCAAACTTTTCCCTTCTTCTCTGCAAAAGACATGAGGCCTGTGTGTTTGTCCGTAGAAGGCCCCTGTTTGCAGAACCTCCAAGGAAGGGCAGAGTAAGTGTTTGGGGTAAATGTTTGCAGAACCACGATTCGAAGAGGGCCAAGGCAGGTGATACTGTTTTTCTTTCTGTGATTTCCTGTGCAATCAAACCCTCTCAATCTTCACTTGCCTCTCACCTGTGAAACAGATCTCCTCTGGAGTAGGACTCAGCTCGGTTGTTCTAGGAGCAGAACCGAACCGTGGTGGCGCAGCTAGAAAACACTTGCTGCTTCTAAGTTATGCACCAAAGAGAAAAACAAACACGTCTTAGCTTGGACATTAGAGAAACACATTTCACTTCTTGGAAGACAAATCAGGCCAGGTATCCCACTCCCAGAGAGCCACAGCTCCTGAAGAACGGCCCTGGAGAATGTGATATGACAATGAAGTCTCCAGCAATTGGACTGCCCTGGGGTCAGCTTCTGCCCCCTCCACAGCCCAGGGGCATTTCTGGTGCCCTCCTCTGGCGATCCCAGGTACAGAGAGCAGCAGCCACGGTACAGCTCCCATAGTCTCTGCCCACCCACCCCCACAAGCTGAGGCTTTTCTAGCATTCATTCAGGGCCTTCCAGACTCAGCCTTCAGGAGAGAGCTCGCATTCTTCCTGCTCATATCTGATAAGACTAAGGTTTTCTACCCCTGAGGAGCGCCCTAGGTACCGCTGCCCTGGAATGCCAATGGTCAACTCTGGATCCTCCCAGCAACACCCTGCCGGGAGGGGAGCATCAGACAGACCAAGCACCTTGGCCTCTGATGCAGTGGGAGCCCCTTCCCCATACACGGCCCATGACCACACCCTGCCTAACTTTCTAGGCCAGCCAACACCCACTTGCTCCAGAAAGCCTTTGACACTGCCCCATCCCATAGGAACCCGGGCCAATCCAGATTCCAGAGCCTCTAATATCAGGCCCCACTGACCACTCACTCCCAGGAGAGGGGCATGCAGGCCTGGCTCCTAACCACTTACCACACGCACTGATGTTGCAGACCTGCCCGGTGATCCAGCTGCTCTGAGCTCAGAGGTTACGGTGGTCAGTAAGGGAAAGGCTCCTTTCACAGGGGGAGACAAGGACCAGGCAAACCAACAGACGGTCCAGCAGCCACAGAGAATGGGAGGGCTCAAAGAGACAGGCAGCGAGGGAATGGGTACCACTGGGCTTGGGGGTGCCAGTGGGGATGGTCAGGGGTGACCTTAGATGTCCCCAAGCCAACTCAGGTGCCATTGGCACAAAAGACCTGGAAAGGTGAGACTCTTAGGCCCCGGTCTATCACCCAGATGTGCCTGAAGCCAGCCCAGGGTTTCTGCTTAGGACACTGACGTCCTGCCGGCACCCCTCCCAGGTGCCTGGCAAAGTCACGGCCAGAACCCACTGCCCACATCCCTCTTTTGGAGCCTGCCAGCAGAGGCTGTGGGGGGCTTGTGGAGATGAGGAGTGGAATTTAGGGTGGCTGGGCTGACGGTTGACAGCGAGTTCAGGTCGCCACACCAGCGTGGTGACAGATGCCAGAGCTGATAGCAATAAAATGACCATGCAGGTGAGAAAGAGGATCATATCTGGGTGTCACAAGGTCTCGGGTCACACTCTGGAGATGTGTCTCAGCCAGGAAATAGTTTCCCAAGAGCAGGAAGTGAAAACCGCATATGGTCAGTATTGCCTTTGTAATTTTCTAATGTGGGATGTAAACGTGCTATAACAACGTGATATCAAAGAATTACATTCTCTTAATTGACATCAAAAACTATGTTGGGCTTACAGCCCTGCACATGATGTACCCTAGTGTCATCTGTACAATAGCAACACAGTCTCTCTCAGTGCACCAAGGACCCCATTCCACACGGGAGTCCTCAGGCTGCTTCGAGGAAGGCCACACAGCAACCCGTTCGCACGGGTTCCACTTTGCTGGCTTTTCTCTCGGTCGTGATTATTTTCGTCTTCTGGAGACCGGTGCATCAAGCTTTCCGATTGTCCCTCAGCCAGTCATTTTGTAAGGCCGCCAGTTCCTTCTCTGGTTCTTCCTTCCAGATTATTGAAGAAATCGTCACCAGGCAGGGGTGGCCCATCCCCCTCAGTAATCTTTCACTCCAGAGTCATTGGCAGGAAAATGTTAAAATCATTCACGCATTCTTTCCATGGGTTTGCTTAAAATGCGCTGATTTCTTTCAGGTGAGATTGCGTTTGTTAACAATGCTGGATAAATGCTCGTCAAATGAATTGCCTGTTTAAATCGCTCCCTACTTCTGCCCTGCCTCCAGACCTCTCCGTCTCTTTGCATTCAGGGAGCGCAGGTCAATTAGATACCTTTATGATGGAACTCTGCTGTAATGTCTAGAATGAAGTGGAGGAAAGGCCTTCATTAAACGTTTGTTGAATTAAATTAAATTGAATTTGCCGTTTTACGCGTAACCCGTCCTCTCCAGGTGAGTGATGTGCTAAGCTTGTCCGAACCAAAACGAGAGGCCTGTCTCAGAGTGAGTAAGAGCTGTGAGCTGGGAATGAAGGTCGGCATCTTGGTAATGAAGAACTGAGTGAGATGTCCTTGCGTTATCAATCATGGGGACTGTTGGCACGGTGACCCGTTCCATCATCTTAGGATGACAGTGGCTGCCTGGGCCTGCATCCAGGATATTGGTGTACCTTGAGATTGTAGCAGGAGCAGCCGCGGGAAACGGATCTCTCGAACACCAAATAAAGGAGGGAGGAGTTTATTCAGCGGGGAGACCAGGCAGTAATTTGTCAAAAACACAGCTCATCTAACAAAGGAAGGTTCTGCCTTTATATAGGCTTATACTTTAGATGTTACATGTGGAAGAATCTTAGGTTCATAGTTTTAGGACTCACACGTGAAAAGGTTTTGGTTTACAGTTTCAGGAATCACATATGAAAGGGTTCCGGTTTACAGTTTTAGGACTCACATGTGAAAAGGTTTCTGGTTTGATCTTGTTTTAAGTAAAAATAGTGCCTTCTGGAGGGTTTCCCCAAGGCCTAGCCTGTCACCTATAGGAAGGTAAAACCGGAGGCGCCAGTCAACATTTTCTTCTATTGAAATGCAGCCTGATAGTCAAAGGGGAAGTTGATCTGAGAAGCCTGGATCTCCTTCTTCAAGATCACCCCTGTTCTGGGGTTAAGATGGAGCAGGGACCCCTCTTGGGACCTGCTGTGCCTGCCAGGCACCCCTTCCCCCAAGCATGGAAATAAAGGAAAATCCTGAGTTCCTTCAAGGGAAATTCCAGGCACCCAGCTACCCTTGAGAAGTAAATGAGCAACTTGATAAGCAAGAAGGTTATAGTGGCTTAAAACAGTAGCCAAGGAAGTTAGTCACGAGAATCTTTGGTTTCCTGCAGAAACTAAAGATAACGTCTTAGCATATGTCCTTGAGCTGCTTTTCGGAAACGGGCATCTCCATCTAATGGGTTCCCTGGCACACAGACCTCAGATAAGGGGGAGCTGAGGACTGGACTCTGATCACTGTTCTTGATTCTAAATTTCTTCCTGAGGGGTCAAGAGAAGGTCAAGTCCCCTAGCTAGAACTAGCATTCTTTTCTGCTGGGCACAAAATTTCTAGACGAGGCTTTGCCTCCTTAAACAATTGCAAGTTTAAAAGTCTTTGAATTCAGCCATCTATGACCTGTGGGACCCCACTTGGCGGGTCCCACATTTTTGGGTCAAAGCAATGTACAGCCTCCGTGGATTGATCTATGACTCTACCTGTGATCTCTGCCTCCTTCCCTTTAAAAACTCCTACCTGTAAGCCATCGAGGCCAGGTCTAAAGTAGTAAATGCCTCACTTTCTCTGGCCGCAGTCCCGAGGTCAGCCTTGAGTTTGTTGGGCTGCACTGGCGGACTCTGTTCCATAACAGTCAGCCTAGGGTCCTGCCTCCAGCCCTGGTTTCTCAGCGCTTGGACTCGGACCCTCCCAAGCCCCCTCAATACAAAAGGACTTGAGCTTGCTCTAAGGCTAAAAGTGCGTTCTTTTGAGCTCCATGGACTGCTCCTTCAGCAATCTCTGTGGCTCGCAGACAAAAGCTGGCCCAGTGTGAAAGTGACCCTGCCAAGCTGAGATACTCAGAGAACAAAGAACATCTCGAAGGCGAGCACATCCCACTTCTCTTTGTGATGTGCACACACTAGGGGAGAAGACCAAACGCAAGACGGAGGAGGATACAGATGAGGTGACCACTGCAATGAGACCCATGGCCTTCTACCTTTCATGGAGGCTGCCGCGACCTCCCAGCTACTCCCTGTACCCCTGCCCACGCAAACCGGACTCATAGAGAAGCTCAGCACCCGAACGCCCTCCTCACTGCACAGCAGGCATCTTCCTGGGTGCCGCTCGCATTCTCCAGGGACTGATTTTGCGTGGGTCTCTCCACATGTCTGTTCTGCTTGAACCGGGCAATGAGGAAGGTGGCTCTGGCCTCCTCCCCTGCTCTTTGGTGGGTTTATCCCTGAACCCAGCAGGCACAGCTGATATCTGTTCCTTAACTTTACTCTGGTTTGAGGTTTTCACTCCTTTTTTTTTTCGATGAATGACTCAGAAGTGAATGTTTCCCACTGGCATATTTTTCTCTCTCTCTGTCTTTCTCTGTGTGTGCCCCTCTCTCTCTCAATCCCTCTCTCTCTGTCTCTGTCTCTCTCTTATACAAGCACACACACATGTGAGCACACGCACATGATAACAAAATTCCCATATGGCTATCAAAATTCTTTAAACAAAGCATCCACAGGTCCTGCAGAATAGAGCTCTGCCTCAGCCCATGGGCAAGCCCATCGCACTAACCCAGGCCAGCCTCATGGCCAGCCCTCTCTCAGATGCATCCTAACTTCAGAAACAGCATGCTGGCTCTTGTCCCGTTGGACATCGCAGGGGCCCAAAGCAGCAGCCGTCCCACAGGAGCATCAGAGACCACAGAGGTGGGAACACAGGCCCGGGAGGCTGCGTCCCTGAGATTCTGCTGCTGGGGAATACTCAATGTCCTGGCTCGACGGAGCAGCCCTGAACTTGTCAGTCTGTGTCTGTGGACCTGTGTCCTGGGACAGGCATGGACAGGCACAAGAATAAGAAGATCAGCGTACAGCAGGAGACAAACTGTGAAGTACCTCTCTGTCCTTTGTGAATTACCACAGTGAGGGGTCTACCCAGGACACTGTGAAGTACCTCTCTGTGGCCTGTGTGAATCACCACAGTGAGGGGTCTACCCAGGACACTGGGAAGTACCTCTGTGGCCTGTGTGAATTACCACAGTGAGGGGTCTACCCAGGACACTGTGAAGTACCTCTCTGTGGCCTGTGTGAATCACCACAGTGAGAGGTCCACCCAGGACACTGTGAAGTACCTCTGTGACCTGTGTGAATCACCACAGTGAGGGGGCCACCCAGGACACAGTGAGGGATCCACCCAGGACACTGTGAAGTACCTCTGTGGCCTGTGTGAATCACCACAGTGAGGGGTCCACCCAGGACACAGTGAGAGATCCACCCAGGACACTGTGAAATACCTCTCTGTGGCCTATGTGAATTACCACAGTGAAGGGTCTTCCCAGAACACTGTGAAGTACCTCTGTGGCCTGTGTGAATTACCACAGTGAGGGGTCTACCCAGGACACTGTGAAGTACCTCTCTGTGGCCTGTGTGAATTACCACAGTGAGGGGTCCACCCAGGACACTGTGAAGTACCTCTCTGGCCTTTGTGAATTATTACAATTAGAAGTCTACCAAAGAAACTGTGGGCTAGAATCCCTGCCGCCCCACTTGCTAGCATCTCTGGGCCTGGGCTTCCTCATCTTTAAAGTCTCTAGGCACAGAGCTGCTCTGAGGAGTAAATGAGAGGGTTCAGGCTCCGGCTCACACAGGGCTCTCCAGGAAGGCTGCTGCGATCTCTGCTGTGGGTGTCCTTACGGTTTCCAATTCAGCCCTGCATCGCGGTCCTGGACTTGACTGCAGCTCTCCCTGTATTTTAGGATTTTTTTTTTTTTAAAAAAAAACAGACCTCGTATTTTATGCATTATTTCACTCAGCATTACCTGTTTGGGAAACAGGATCGGTGTTAAACATATGTATTAAAATCTGATTAAAATTGATTCTCTCAAAAAAAATGTCCCTGTGAAGCAGGCAGATGGGGCAGTATTTTTTACACTTACAAGCAGGGAAACTGAGGTGCAGGGAGCTTAAATGGAGGCTCCTCTCAGCAGATAGGGTGTTCCTCTTTTTACAAAGGCACAATGCAGAGACCAGAGGCTGCTGTCTGCATCTGAAAATTTACCTGCAAGATTAAAATAGTGGGTTCAATGCTTCAGCGAAGGAAGCCCAGCCATTGCATCCATTGGCCTTGAACGCTGGCCTGTCAGCATCGTGCGAACCTCAGAGTCTCCAAAAAGGGGAAAGGAGACACCAGCTTCACTTAGAAAACAGGGTTTTCTTAATTGAAAAGAAAAATCTGCTTGGAAGTACTTTTCTTTGTGACATTGCTGTAACAAACTTCTTCCTTCAATCTTTGAGAAAGAGAAAAGTGTGCTCCCTGCACTGCAGCAGAAGCCAGCACACTTCCGTCCCCAGAGGGAAGCATCATGTTTGATCTGATTCTGCCACGAAGAGATGGGGAAGGGAGTCGGCGGGAGGGCGTGGGGTCTGGCTCCTGTTTGGCATTCGTGCCATGTGTGGCTTCCTCAGGTGGCCGGGACAGCTTGGCCTTAAGAGCAATTGTGGTTGTGACGCTGGAGACACGAAATAGCCTCTTCCACTCCTCTTTCACGTGGATGTGAATGAGATAAAACCAGAAAACCAGATAATACATTCAACAGTTTCCATTTTCTGCTAACAAGGTTTCTCCAAGTGCAGGTGGCCAGTGTTGGCACCAATGGTAGTGGCCGTCAGTGCCCAGCCCATGATCCTCAGGCTCCTGTTTCCTGGGGGGACGAGGAGTCCCGCCCTCGGCTGTGCCCAGGGGCTCCCCTTCGTCTCCACAGGGCACAGGGCAGGCACAGGACCAGGGAGCTGCCACCGGGAGCAGCCTCAGCCAGTGGCGTGGGAGTTGTGGGTAGCCACCAGCTTCCCAATGAAACGGAGCCTCCGCTATCCACGTCTGTCACTGGCTCTCTCACGCAGCCTCTGCTGGCTCCTTCCCCTTCCCTACCAGTGCTTCCTGGGATCACCTCCCGAATTAATCCCTGGCACGTGCGTCCCTGCCTGGGGTGTGCCAGGTGGGCAGCGCAGGCCCTCCCCTCCGTCCCACTACTCTCCACTAGGAGGCCCCTCTGAATACACCCCAGGTCATCTTTGTTCATACCTCTACCTTGGGGCTTGATGAGATCTAACCTTGAAATTCTGCTCACGTTCCTGTCACTTCAGACTCTGCCAGCTCCGCTCCGTGGGCAGTGGGGCCCCTACATCTGAGTTTCCACCGTGGCCAATGTAGGCGTATAGTCCCTTGGCTCAGGTTCCCTGGGCTCCCATGGCCCCGCCTCTGGCAACCTCGTGGCTCAGAGTCCTCACAGAGGCAGCCCAGGTAATGCCTGCTTCTGCTGATATGTTGTGGGCCTAAAATTCACCCTCTTTAGTGCCCGGTGCTAAGAGGTTTGATCAATGTGCGCTGACGTGCAACCCCTTGACAGTCAACATATGAAGCTTTGGTTTGTGTTCTTTGTTTTATGAATATAGTATATTACATGATTGATATTTAGATGTTTAACCAACTTTGCGTTTACAAATAAAATCTGACTTTGTCGTAGTGTATAATTCTTTTTATATGTTGCTGGCTTCAGTTTACTATTATTTGTGTTTAAAATTTTGAATTTATGTCCATGAAGTATATTAGTCTTATTGTAAGTTTTGTGTAACAGAATAATATTGGCTTCATAAACTGAGTTTAAATGTGTTCTTACCTATTCTACTTTTTGCAAGAATTTGAGAAGAATAGGTATTAATTTTTCTTTAAAAATTTGTAGATGGACATAGGTTGTTTTTTCCTTTGGCTATTATGAATAATGCTGAAATAAACATGAGAGTGTATTAAAAAAAAAAAGATGCTGGGTGCGGTAGCTCATGCCTGTAATCCCAGCACTTTGGGAGGCTGAGGCGAGTGGATCACGAAGTCAAGAGATCGAGACCATCCTGGTCAACGTAGTGAAACCCCGTCTGTACTAAAAATACAAAAAATTAGCTGGGCACGGTGGCGCGTGCCTGTAATCCCAGCTACTCGGGAGGCTGAGGCAGGAGAATTGCTTGAACTCAGGAGGCGGAGGTTGCGGTGAGCCGAGATCGCGCCATTGCACTCCAGCCTGGGTAACAAGAGCGAAACTCCGTCTCAAAAAAAAAAAAGATATGAAGCTTTGTCCCTCCCCAGATCCCCACATGCCCAATGCAGTCGTCCCCTGCCTCACCTGTGAGCGGCAGCACCTGCCCTCTGCCCGCACCCTGGGTTTGCCAGTGTCCTGTGAATGAAACTGCCTGGAATGCAGCCTTCGAGTCTGCTTCTTCCCCTCAGCCTATGGCCTTGGGACCCAGAAAGCTTGTTGGGTGCATCAACAGCTCTTTCCTTTCCATTGCTAATTAGTATTGCACGGGGCTGGTGCAGTGGTGTGTCCACGCCCCAGTCGGTGGACATTTGGGTTGTGTATTCAAAGTTTGAGGCAACTTTGAATAAAGCTACTGTGAATAAGTGAGTGCAGGTTTTTGCAGGAACATAAGTTTCCATTTCCTTTAGGTAAATACCAGGAGCGGGATTATTAACGCCTTTTTAACTGACTTCCATCCTGCTCTGTGCCACTTCTTCAGTTCCTCATGTGTGCCTCCCGGGACCACTCCTTCCCAGCCCTTGTCTCAGGTCTGCTTCCAAGGAACACCAAGCTAAGAGAGCAAGTGATGGTCACATCAGGGCCTCAAGGCTGCACTGCAGCTGGGGCTCAGGAGCAGATAAATACCAGAAGAGGCCCAGAGTCACGATTCCTCAGAAGTTCCTGAGTCCCAGAAGTCACTGGCTGTCTGCAGCAAACCAGCTATTTTGCACAGAGAAATTCACACCAAACCCGGAAATCCTTTTTATTTTTTTATTTCGTTTCATTTCAGTAGGTTTTGGGGAGCAGGTGGTGTTTGGTTACATGAATAAGTTCTTTAGTGGTGATTTCTGGGATTTTGGTGCACCTATCACCCAAGGAGTGTACACTGTACCCAATGTTTTATCCCTCACCCCCTCACACCCTTTCTCCCAAGTCCCCAAAGTCCACTGTGTCATTCTTATGCCTTTGCCTCCTCATAGCTTAGCTCCCACCTACGAGTAAGAACATATGATGTCTGGCCTTCCATTCCTGAGTTACTTCACTTAGAATAATGGTCTCCGCCTCCTTCCGGGTTGTTGTGAACCCCATTATTTCATTCCTTTTTATGGCTGAATAGTACTAAATGCCCATCAATCAATGAGTGGATAAATATAGAACAAGCCCAAATGCCCATCAATCAACGGGTGGGTAAGTAAAATGTAATATACATACATATACCATTGCAAATCGTGTTGCTACAAACATGTGTGGGCAAGTATCTTCCTGTATAACGACTTCTTTTCCTCTGGGCAGATACCCAGTGGTGGGATTGTGGGATCAAATGGTAGATCTAATTTTAGTTCTTTAAGGAATCTCCACATTGTTTTCTATCGTGATTGTACTAGTTTACATTCCCACCAGCAGTGTAAAAGTGTTCCCTTTTCACCACATCCACGCCAACATCTATTTGTAAAATATTTTTTTATTATGGCCGTTCTTACAGGAGTAAGATGGTAACATATTGTGATCTGGATTTGCATTGCCCTGATAATTAGTGATGTTGAGCATTTTTTCATATGCTTCTTGGCCATTTGCATATCTTCTTTTAAGAATTGTCTATCCATGTCCTTAGCCCACTTTTTGATGGGATTTTTTTTCCTTCTGATTTGTTTAATTAAGTTCCCTGTAGATTCTTGATATTGTCCTTCGTTGGATGTAGAGTTTTCAAAGATTTTCTCCCACTCTGTGAGTTTTCTGTTTACTCTGCTGCTTATTTCTTTTGCTGTGCAGAAGATTTAAGTCCCAACTATTTTTCTTTGTTTTTATTGCATTTGCTTTGGGATTCTTGGTCATGAAGTACTTGCGTAAGCCAATGTCTAGAAGGATTTTTCAGATTTTATCTTCTATAATTTTTATGGTTTCAGGCCACAGGTTTAAGTCTTTGATCCATCCTGAGCTGTTTTTTGTATAAGGTGAGAGATGAGGAGGCAGTTTCATTCCTCCACACGTGGCTTGCCCATTATCCCAGCACCATTTGTTGACTAGGATGTCTTTTCCCCAGTTTATGCTTTTTTTTGCTTTTCAAAGATCAATTGACTGTAAGTATTTGGCTTTATTTCTGGGTTCTCTATTTTGTTCCATTGGTCTATATGCTTGTTTTTATACCAGTACCATACTGTTTTGGTGACTATAACCTTACCATATAGATTGAAATCAGGTAACGTGACGCCTCCAGATTTGTTGTTTTTGCTTAGTCCCAATTTGGCTTCGGGGGCTCTTTTTTGGTTCCATATGAATTTTAGGGTTGCTTGTTCTAGCTGTATGAAGAATGCTGGTGGTAGTTGATGGAAATCGCATTAAACCTGTAGATTGCTTTTGGCAGTATGGTGATTTTGACAATATTGATTCTACCCATCCGTGAGCATGGGATGTGTTTCCATTTGTGTCGTCTATGATTTCTTTCAGCAGTGTTTTGCAGAGGTCTTTCATCTCCCTGATTAGGTATATTCCTAAGGATTTTATTTTTCGCAGCTATTGTAAAAGGAGTTGAGCTCTTAATTTGAAGCTGTTTGTGTACAGCAGTGCTACTGATTTCTGTACATTAATTTTGTATCCTGAAACTTTGCTGAATTTGTTTACCAGTTCTAGGATCACTCTGGATGAGTCTTTAGGGTTTTCTAGGTTATAGGATCATATCAACTGCAAACAGCGACAGTTTGACTTCCTCTTTGCTGATTCGGATGCCCTTTATTTCTTTCTTCTTGTCTGATTGCTCTGCCTAGAACTTCCAGTACTGTGTTGAATAGAAGTGGTGAAAGTGGGAATCCTTTTCTTGTTCCAGTTCTCAGGGGATATGTTTTCAACTTTTCCTCATTCTGTATATACTTTTCCCCATGGCTGCAGGTTTGTCATAGATGGCTTTTATTAGGGTATGCCCCTTCTATGCCGATTTTGCTGAGGGTATTAATCATAAAGCAATGTTGGATTTCATCAGATGCTTTTCTGCATTTATTGAGATGATTATGTGATTTTTGTCTTTAATTCTGTTTATGTGGCTTATCCCATTTATTGACCTGCATATGTGAAAACCATTCTTGCATCCCTGGTTTAAAAACCACTTGATCATGGTGGATTATCTTTTTGATATGCTGTTGGATTCGGTTTACTATCATTTTGTTGAGGATTTTTTCATCTATGTTCATCAGGGATATTGATCTCTAGTATTCTTTGTTTGTTATGCTTTTTCCTGGTTTTGGCATTAGGGTGATACTGGCTTCATAGAATGATTTAGGGAGGAGCTCCTCTTTATCTTTTGAATAGTGTCAATAGAATTGGTACCAGTTCCTAATTCTTCGTTTTGTTTTTGTTGTTGTTTTGAGACAGGGTCTCCCTCTGTCACCGAGGCTGGAGAGCAGTGTCACAATCTCGGCTCACCATAGCCTTGACCTCTCAGGCTCAAACAATTCTCCCACCTCAGCCTCCCAAGTAGCTAGGACCACAGGTACATACTACCATGCCCAGCTGATTTTTTGTATTAGTAGAGACGGGGTTTCACTATGTTGACCAGGATGGTCTCGATCTCTTGACCTCGTGATCCACCTGCCTCGGCCTCCCAAGGTGCTGGGATTACAGACTTGAGCCACTGCGCCCGGCCAAAAGATTTTTTAAATTTTCATCTTGATTTCATTGTTGACCCAACAATCATACAGAAGCAGGTTATTTAATTTCTATGTATTTGCATGGCTTAAAGTGTTCCTTTTGGAGTTGATTTCCAATTTTTTTCCACTGTGGTCTGAGAGTACTTGATATAACTTCAGTTTTCTTAAATTCATTGAGACTTGTTTTATTGCCTATCATACGGTCTCTTTTGGAGAATGTTCCACGTGCTGTTGAATAGAATGGATATTCTGCTGTTCTTGGGTAGAAGGAGCTGTAAGTATCTATTAAATCCATTTGTTCTGGTGTATGGTTTAAGTCCATTGTTCCTTTGTGGACTTTCTGTCTTGATGACCTGTCTACTGCTGTCAGTGGAGTGTTGAAGTCCCCACTATTACCATTGTGGAAGGCAGTGTGGTGATTCCTCAAGGACCTAGAAATAGAAATTCCATTTAACCCAGCAATCCCATTACTGGGCATATATCCAAAGGATTATAAATCGTTCTACTATAAGGACACATGCACACGAATGTTCATTGCAGCACAGTTTACAATAGCAAAGACCTGGAACCAACCCAAATGCCCATCGATGATAGACTGGACAGGAAAAATGTGGCACACATACACCATGGAATATTATGCAGCCATCAAAAACGATGAGTTCGCGTCCTTTGTAGGAACATGGATGAACCTGGAAACCATCATTCTCAGCAAACTGACACAAGAACACAAAATCAAACATCGCATGTTCTCACTCATAGACGGGTGTTGAACAATGGGAACACATGGACACAGGGAGGGGAGCACTATACACTGGGGTCTGTTGTGGGGGAGTCGGGGGGACAGCGGGGGGTGGGGAGTCGGGGAGAGATAGCATGGGGAGAAATGCCACATATAGGTGAAGGGGAGGAAGACAGCAAATCACACTGCCACGTATGCACCTATGCAACAATCTTGCATGTTTTTCACATGTACCCCAAAACCTAAAATGTAATAAAAAAAAGAAGTCCCCACTATTACTGTGTTGCTGTCTATCTCGTTTCTTAGGCCTAGTAGTGTTTTATAAATTTGGGAGCTCCAGTGTAAGGTGTGTATATATTTAGGGCTGTGATGTTTTCTTGCTGGACTAGTGCTTTTATCATTATATCATGTGACTTTTTTTTCTAATTTCCCTCCCCAAAATTTTTAATCTATAAATCAAATTGAGACTAATAAGCCTTTTAGATGTAAGTACTTAGGGCACTGGGGAAAACCAAAAATCCGTCCAAACCCTGAATATCTAATGAAGACTGAGTGGCCCATCCCTCGAACTATGCAATTCCTTTTTTTTTTTTAATCAGTTTATTTATTTGGACATGCATGCTTGCTATTTTACACTTTCTGTGAATTAGAGAATGTGAAATTCCTCACAGCCTCACTCTCAAAGACAAAGTCCATGAACACCTGTGCACAAGCGAGCCCCGATGTTTCCTCTGCACACCTACTGTTGTTGCACTCTAAAATAGTCAATCGATCACAGACATTTCGTCCTCATCTGATACACAGAGACCTTCCCTATCAAGGCAAATGAATGAAGGCGCTTTGGTTGCCTGCATCTCATCCTTCTGCACTTTCCAAGATTGCCTTGTTCCATTAAAAAGGAGGAGGGGGGTACAAAGAGGAACAGGCATGTCTTTTATTTCTCAACATTACTCAAATACATTACTTCCTTCACATATAATCCTAAGGGGAAATTGCCAGTTTCCGTGTTTGTGGAAAATCCATTTTCACAGGCTGACCTTTTCCAGCAGGTGTGGGCTGCTGCCGGCTCCAGGCCATCTCTATCTTCCACCTCCCTGAGGCTTCCAAGTCACTGAGACCCACTCTATGCCTTGGCTAGGAACGGGCCCATTCTCTTCTTGCCACCAGCCCTCTAGGAAACTTCGACAGGTGCCCAGGTCTCCTGGGTGCAGCCTGCACAGCCTTGCTCCACAACCGCTCGCTCATGCTGAGAGGAGACGCTCAGGTGGGATGGAGCTCTCAGCTGAGCTGGGTACCACAGTGGAGCCCAGAGTCTAGCTGGTGTGAATCCAGCAGACCACCCACAACGTGCCCCTGAACCTGGTTCCGCTATCCTCCCTGTAGCCTCGTTCACCACGTGCAGATGGATGTCGTCGGACTGGAGTATCTGCTCCATTCAGGGCTTCTGCCACGACAGGATATTCTGCTCCTGCTTGTGCACCACAGCAGCCACCAGCCACACCTGGCTATTGAACACCTGAGATGTGGCTGGTGCACCTGGGAAACAAAATGTTGTATTTAAACAGCCACGTTCTACCAGTGGATCAAGTATGGTACAGCGCACGTGTAGACAGGAGGGTGGCAAAACGCATCTCAGGAAGGGAGAACCATTTGTATGAAGCAAGGAGGCTGCAGCTTGAATGAGCCCAGGATCAGGAGGAGGGCTTCCTCCACCCCCTGCACACCAGCCTGGGTAGTCTTAAAGCTTCAGTGAGGTGGGCCTTTGGCATGGGGAATGCAGGAGTGCAGACTGAAAAGAGGGCACGCTGTGGGGCCAGCACGGGGTAAGGAAACGGCCAGGTGGTGCAGCGCTCCCTGTCGGCAGGGGCCCATCAACTTGCTGGTTCAGATCACTAAGACAGGCTCAGAGAAGCAGGGAAGGACAGTGTTCCTTGATGGCAGTAACTCCATGCTGTGTGGTTCACTGTGGCGACAGCACAGAGCCGAGCAGGCCTGGGGCTGCAGGTGTGTTGGCCTGAGGCTGAAACACCACACCCTACCCGAGGCGTAGCAGGGGCTTCTTCAGGGAAACTGAGCTACTGCTGTGTCCCCAGTGTCTCTCCCCATGGCTGGAGGGTGCAAAGCAGAGCCAGGGCCGGAGCTCCGCGTGGTGCTGGTGACAGTGCCGTGACTGGCAGACCCCAAGTCCCCAGAACTGCCTCTAATTAGGGGAACTTGGCATGTCCCTGGGCCTCTCTGAGCATCAATTTCATCTTTAAATTGAGGCTTGTAAACGAATCAAGCTTCTCAAACCCTAGT
Source organism: Aotus nancymaae (assembly GCF_030222135.1). NCBI lineage: Eukaryota > Metazoa > Chordata > Mammalia > Primates > Aotidae > Aotus > Aotus nancymaae. Next base: position 1,351,561 of record NW_026988412.1, on the reverse strand, counting down.
GAGCCTGAGAACAACCCAGAGTGCTTGTTCAAATATAATTCCTGGGTTTCTGGACTGGATCCTGGAACAGAAGAATACTGATGGAAAAGCAGGTGCAATCTGATGAAGTTAGAGTGAATTCATTGTAATGTGCCAGTGTTGCTTTCTTCGTTTTTACCAATGCACTTTGATAACGTAAGATGATACCATTAGAGGAAGCAAACTGGGTGAGGGGCATAAGGGAACATTCACATTATCTTTGCAGCTTTTCTGTGACTTTAAAACTATTGCAAAATAAAACGTGCATTTTTTTAAAAAGTTTGTTCCTCAGCCCGACCCCAGCTATTCTGAATTCAGTAGGTTTGAAGGTGGGGCCCCAGGGGCTGTGATGGGAGTGGTCAGCAGACTGGGTTGAAAAACACTGAACTTTGCTCCCATGGTGCTCGCTGGAATCACTCCTGGGCCCAAGTTCTGTGAGGCGGCTTTTCACCCAAGCAACAGGGGTACAGCCAGAAAGCAGGCCACAGAGGCCAGAGAGTCAGAACCAGGCCTGGAGTCTGGAAGGGCCAGAGAGAGCCGAGGACGTAGATGAGAAGTCCAGATGCTAGCAAACAGGGACATGAGGGAGCAGAGCCGGGGACTCGCCTCCCTCACTGCTCCATGCACCTGTCATGTGCACTGCAGTGCACCCCTGTGTGGCGTGGGGGCACCCTGAGCACCCACCCCTGAGGTCTGCAGGTTCCACTCCTGGGAAAGCACATAAGGAGCTGATGGTGAAGGCCTGGGCCTGATGTCAGAGCTCAATAGTGGATGGAAGATCTGAACCGTGGATGAAAACAGCAAAACTGCCACAAATCTAAGTGCGGAGGCCCCAGCCTGCTGCCTCCAGACCCTCCCTGGGTTGGGAAAGGCCTCAGCTGAATAAGGGAGTTGGCCAGTGTGGTGGAGGAGAGACATCCTGGGAGCACCTCAAGCCTCGTGACACAGAAAAGACCAGTGGATTTGCACCCAGGGGTTGGATAGGGACATTCCAGCACAGATCACAAATGGCCTATGCCACCTGTGAGGTCAGGTGTGGCCAGGACACACTGTGGTTAGGAGGGGCAGGGCGAAGCAGCATGGGCCCTGGGGAGGAGCATGCCAGAAAGCGGCCGTTCCCTGGGATCTGGAGGAACATAGGAAGCAGGACAGGGAGAGTGGGGCTCCAGGATGGTAGTCAAAAGGGCAGTGGTGATTGCAGCCCCCAGGGTGGGTGGGCCAGGAGAGCATGGGAGGAGGCCCCAGTTCAGCAGACTTTTGCCAAGGAGAGGCAGGGAAGGCCTGGGCTGAAATCCAGGCAGAGGGGATGTTGCCAAGACACTGACTGAAAGGCGGGTGGGCAGGACACGGTCAGATGATTCCTGCCCTTTCTGGGGTGACTGCAATGCCTCCACATGGGTGGCGTGAGCGTCTCCATCACCCCTGGTAGAGTCCATAGCCCCGAGCATGGGCACTAGGGCTGCTGGGCCTGCAGAACCTGTTAGAAAATACAGAACTTAGGCATCTGCATCTCCAGGTTTGGGGCCCAGGAATCTATTTGTTTATTTATGTCTCAAGGTGACTGCAGTGAGCAACGAGCTTGGGAAACGGCCAGAATAAAGGACTTCCAAGTCCCTAGCCAACAGGATTCTGGCCCCAGGGACACAAGCTAGATGAGCAGGCTCTGGCTATCCTCAGGGAAGTGACCGTTCTGCCCTCACCCCCACACACCTCTGAAGTTTTAGTGCTCAGCCTCGCCCAGCTGAGTCTGTGTGCCTGAGTGGTTCTAGCCCAAGGAGTTACTGCTGCCATAAATTCAAAGAAATGAAGCATTTTGGAAGATAATTTTCTTTTTGATTCCCAGCCAGTCTTCCTTGGAGAGTCAGCAGTAAGTCCACGCCGTCCCCGAGCAGAGTCTCCGTCTCCTCCCTGTGCCACCCCCGCTGCGACCTCACCCGCGCTGGCTCCAGACAGCAAGGAGCCCCTTCCTGAGTCCCTGGAGGCTCCATTTGAGCCACTCAGTTTCCCTCCCTGGCATCTCCACAGCAGAGCAAAGTCGTCAGTTCCATCTCTGCCTTCACCATCTTGTTTACTGTGGTTACCTTCTGTTTCTCTTCTCTTTGGTTTCCGTAAAAATTCCTTGCACAGCTGGCTTGGTCCAGTTCTGCCGTCAGCATCTGGACCACTGCCTGCTGCAAGGCTGAGAGCTGACACAATCAGAAACAGTGCCCTGCTGGCTGGGGCATAACTTAGTTCAGATGACACTCTGTGGCTAATGTCGTATTTTCCCCAGATTCTACTGGAGCCACGCAGAGGAAAATCGACTGCATGTAAAGCTAATGACAGGCTGAATACATCAGGGATTGCTGAGTCTTGGTTGGATGATACGACACATGGATCCTTGGCAAATGCCTTCATTCACTCATTCGCTCATTCAGTCTTACAGCGATTCAGTGAACAAACTTGGCTGAGTGGCTGTCCTGTCCCGTGTGCTGTGTTAGGTAGATTCCATCAGAGAGGAAAAGAGGAGCAATGGAAAGGAGTGTGTGTGTGTGCACTCGTGTGGCATGATTAAATATGAACTGGGTAATATATATGATACAACGAACACGAGTGACTAGGCATAAGAGGTAGTTGCTCTAAGAGCTGCCCCGTGGAGGCCGGGCATGGTGGCTCAGGCCTGTAATCCCAGCACTTTGGGAGGCCAAGGTGGGTGGATCATGAGGTCAAGAGATTGAGATCATCCTGGCCAACATGGTGAAATCCCGTCTCTACTAAAAATACAAAAATTAGCTGGGCGTTGTGGCGCGTGCCTGTAGTCCCAGCTACTCGGGAGGCTGAGGCAGGAGAATTGCTTGAACCCGGGAGGCGGAGGTTGCAGTGAGCCGAGATAGCACCACTGCACTCCAGCGTGGCGCCTGGCGACGGAGCGAGACTCTGTCTCAAAAAAAACGGAGATGCGCAATGGAATGTTTCATGGGAAAGAATTTCAGAGGGGCTCTGAGCAGTCCCCAAAGCAAGGACAGGTCCACCAACCACAGGCAGTCTGTATGTGTGCCCAGAGCAGGATGGGAAGAAGCGGTGGTCAGGGGCTGGAGGCTGGGGACATGTCCATCCCATTTCTAAGCACCACCAGCCTTCCATGCTCAGCTATAACCTTAACCCCACATCCTCTCCTGAATACCCCAGAGCTGGAGCCAAGGTTTTGGCATTTGGGTTGATGAAAACCTTATTAACTTGATTCTGCACCTTGGAGGATGGTGGCTCTGGCATTTGCTGAGCAGGTAGGTGGCCATGTGGTGGGACCCGGATGTCCATAAAGCTAAGAGCTGCATGGGGAGAGAGATTGTCTGAAGTCACTGTCAGCTGGGGAAAGTGACAAGGGGCCTGAGAGGGCAGATGACATGCTAGGCCACGAGAAGGAACCAGGAAACACTTCCAAGACGGATGGATGGGGCAGGCTTCATGGAAAAGCGTAAGAGGATGTGGAAACGGTGAGTTAGCAGGAGATGGATAAGTCAGGTGGGGCACTTGCCAGGAACAGGGAACCATGCAATAGACCCAACAGAGAAGTGGTGGACACAGTGGGGGCAGGAAGGGGGAATTGGAACTGGACTTTGGAGGCCTTGAGTGGCAATCTAAGGACTTTGAGTTTGACCCCAAAAAGGTGAAGTGGCCCTAGGAAGTGCCTTTAATGGCTGGGGATGGCGAGATCAGCACCCATCATGTTCAGGGATCAAGTCTCATCACCCAGCGGAGTGGGCATGGGCTGGAGGGGAGGGTGCACTAAGAGGCAGGCGGATGTCCCCGAGAGCATGAGCTGAGACAGGCTGGGAATGTGAACAGAGAGGACCAGGTACTGGTGAGCCCGGCCGTGGCTGAACACAGCCTTGTGGCTTCACTGAGACGTTCCTCAGAGGCGACCGAAGTTTCAGGGAAGAAGCCGTGTCCTTGGGCTTCTGGCACTGGAAGGATCAACCCTTCAGGCACATAGGACGGCCTACTCTCAGGTCGTTCCTACCAGCTCCTGGTGGGCCACCTGGGGCCATCTTGGATTGCTCAATTTGAGTTCCCTAGCACTAGAAAGTAAACTGGATTGTTTTTTAACTTCAGAGATTCCGACTTTCAGTCCTGCAAAAGATTAGAGGCTGATTAAGTGGGCTTCCTGTCCCCATGTGGACAAGTAGGCTAGCCACTCAAGCTGCTCTGTTCTGGAAAGAGGGCAATTCATATCCAGGTCTCTCTTCAAATCCCACTCTGTTGCTTCGACAGCTCCCTGAGATTCACGGTTCCCCATCAACAAAGTGGCATTGTGAGTGCCTACCTGGTGGACTAAGAAGAAAGGAGGAGCTGAGAATGAGCTTGTCACCATCGGGTGCACCCGTTGGCATTTCCTTCTCTTCCTCCTGAACACCCAGCAGATCTCACAGCAGCCTCCCCTGCAGCCGGGCGAGTTCTAGCCAATAGGATGTGAGTGAGGGAGCACTCTTCCCGCTTCTGCAGGCTGGATCCAGATGTAGACACTGAGGCCCTAGAGGACAGAGGAGCCACAAGGTGGAAGGATTCCTAGAAGGGATCGGAAGAGGGAGGACAGCTGCCTGCCAGCCAGGACCTCACGTTTTTGACTCTTCGGGGAATAAGCAATAAACTTCTGTATTTGCGACTTTGGACATTGTGGGGTCCTTTTGCTATAGGAGCCAGCATTACCCCAAAGGAGACAGACCATGTCATCTGCAGAACCTCTTCCAAAGCAAGCAACACCAAGGAACTGTGTCTGAACAAAGAAAGGCGATTCAGGACAAAGTAAAGCGCAGTGTACCAGGACCGGGTCAAGTCCGACTAAAACCACACACTTCGGAAAAGAAGAAGCCCCGAGCTCACGGTTCTCCCTTAAGACAAAATCTTCCTTCTGCACTGAAACAAAGCAACAGGTCCATGCTCTGGAAATCTAACTCCCCAGAATAAATGTCTGACCACATGTAAGCCTTAATCATGTAATGTGATCAGGGCCAACAGCGTGACTTAGCCTAGCGGGGAAAAACTCTGAAAGAGATGCACGGAAACACAGATGATCATGCCTTGCTTTAACTAGGAGAACAGGAACGGCAGGGCAAGTGATGTTGACTGCAAGATCCAGGCCTGGCTGTCGTGCCCTTCCTGGGAGCATCGGGCACTCACCCCACCCCCACATGCCCTGGCCACATTCGTAGCTGCTGCTGCAGACACATCGCACATCTGGGCTGGCTCCCCTGCAGTCCCCCTGTAGTAGCGAAAGCCGGAAAGCTTCACTTCCACATGGATCTGCCACCTGCAACAGGGCACATGTTGACTGGGGTTTCAGACTTGCTAACTGGAGGTGAAATGCAACGGCACCAGTGCATGCAGCACAGTGGGGTCCCCGAAATCTGCCCCTCAACAGTTTTCGTTCCTGGTCCAGCGCCATGGCCCCTGGCAACACTGCAGGGCCGAGGGGTGGGGATCAGCAACTTCTTAATCCCGGGGCACAGGCAGGAAATGTAAGCCAGCCCTGCCTCTGCCTCCACTCCCAAGCATGGGCTGTGACAGCCCAGGAATCCCAGGTCAGCCACTCAACTGACCTGTGGCCTGAGGCAAGGTACTCACCATCTCTGAGTCTCTCTCCTCTGAGAAGTAGAGCTGATGCCTGCACCTCCTTCCCAGGTTGCTGGGACCCTGAGTCCTAGCCCAGTGCTGCCCAGTATCATTAGCACCCTTGCCAGTCACGAGGTCTGACAAGTCACAAATGAGCTGTGTGAGTCACTGGTCCTCTGTGAACCTCGGTGTTTTCTTCTACCTGGTGATGGAATAGACTCAGTCCTGCCTATCCCTGTCAATGTTGCTGCAGGAGCAGCTACAAAACCCACCAGACCATTTATTACCTGACAGCCTGCCATCACCCATTCCTAACCATGGAAACCCCAGGTGACTCTCGGACTGTTGCAGGAGGCAGAGGGGCCCAGGTGACTCTCAGTGGCAGCTACAGGAACCCAGCGCCACAGCCCTGGCTGCCTGTATCAGATGTGGCTGCGGAGGGCGGATGTGCAGGGATAAGGGCTCTGGGCTCATCGGAGCCTGTGGCCATGGCAACCTCATCAGGAGCTCCATTTAGGGATGATTAAGGAATATTTACATTAATTAAGAGTCCAAACATCTTCCTTGTCCAGGCAGGGACCTGACCTACACATGCCTCTCCCCAGCCTCTCAGTACCCTTGGCTATGCCTTGGGCAGGCTTGCTGGGTGCTGGAGCGGGTCCTGAAGCGGAAGGGTCCTGGCTCTGCTCTCCAACCTCTCAGAACCTCACTTGCATTGGCACACTTCCCCCTACTGCTGCCCCCAGTCTTCTAGGTGAGCCATCAGCAGCCTTAGGCACGTGCTCCCTCTGCTTTATTCACAAAACAAGCCATCCTCACTCGGCTTATTCGGATACTGCCCTCCTTCTTTGACATCACCATAAACAATAGTCACTGTTTTGTTTGAAACAAAATTGTCTAATATTGTACAAAAATAGAGTCACTTTGAGTCACCCAAGGACATGTGACATCCTGGAAGCTGGAGCAAAATCCAAGCCCCAGAGGCATTCCACAGATGGCCACAGTAAACCTGGATGTGCGGGGACCCAGGTGGAGCCCAAGGACTGAGAACAAGAAGGCGGTTTGGAGGGAGAGGATGGGAGCCCTCCTGCAAACATCCCTGACTCTGCAGTGGGGTCTCACCTGGGAAGCCCCCCATGGCCTCAGCAGGGCAGTTCTTTGTGGAGACAGTAGGTGCAGAGACCAGCAGGTTGGCCCCGGGGTGAGCAGCAGACCCCATGGGGAGGAGCTCCTTGCTGGTGCATGGGAACTCATCCCGTAACAGGCATGTAGCCCTTCCTTCCTCTAGGCCCCGCCTGTGGCCTCACTCCACAGATGTCCGTCCTGCTCTGGGTCTCAGCCACATAAAACCTCCCTCCACACCCATCATGAACCCCGGCTCTGCTGCTGGGCCTGCTCTAGCCACCTTCTCCTTCGTTTCCTGAAGACATTGCCAGACCTCCCATCCTCATTTCATGAGCACAGAGGACTGGGGAGAACAGCCCAGAGATGAGTGGGCATGAGTGCCTGCTGCTCAGATGGGGTCCAAACACACCCTGCTTCCTGTTTGTTCCCCCAGATTCCTGATCCTCACCTTCCTGGGGGGCTGGGAGTGAGGAGTGACCCCCTTCAGAGCCCAGCCCTCTGATCAGAGCCCATACCTCCCAGGCAGAAAGGCCAAGAAGGCCCCTAGCCCCCAGGAAGTCAGACCTGGGAGCATACTCGCTGCTGGAGGCCTGGGGTCCTTGGTACAGGGGACTTCCTTGGTTGAGGAAAACCTTAGCCTTTGCTTGTGCCCAGCTGTGTGCCCCAGCCTGGTATCCAGGCTCTTAGCTAGGATGCTGGTGGCACTGTCCCACCCCCTGATTTCCTTGTCCCCTGCTGCTGGCTGGGCTCCTGGCCGGAATGATCTGAGCAACCCACAGCAGCATGGCGCTATCTGTGGCCAAGATCCACCTCATCCAATGCCCGGAACCTCCTGCTGTCCCAGTCCACCCCTGGATATTGACAGGCCTGGGTGGGCCAAGGACCTTCTGCGGCACCCTGCAGTGGAGGGCTAGCCAGCTTCCTGGGGAACCGTCCTCCCTGGGACCCTCTCCAGTCTCAGCCTGTTCAGTTCCCACCGGCTCTCCTGGGACAGTCACATGTCCCTGTGTGTGTAGCTTGCATCACCCCCGATATCACTTTCATAAAGTGGTGGCCTGGACAATAAGTTTCTAAAGACAGTGACACCAAAATATGTCATCCACCCCCTGTGTTCCTCTCATGATGTGATGTTGACCTGCCTCTATTCAAGGGGTGCCTATGTCCCCTGAACCCAAGTGGACCTTGGAAATCACTTCAACCAATAGATCCAGGAAAGTCACACTATGTGGCTTCTGGGGCCAAGCTGCTTGTCTCCTGGGTCCCGTGCTTCCTGGAGCCCAGGGCTACCACGTGAGACATTGCCACACATGAGGCCATATGGTGAGAGCACAGGGAGCCTTGGATGCCCCCAGTGCCCAGCTGGTCAAGCCTCCCCGCTGGGTGTCCTGGAGCTGAGACAAGCTCTCACATGGCACTTGGCCCATGTCCCCGACCCACGCACCAAGAGTGCAGTACATACCTTTGTGCAAAGCGTTGAGGTTTGAGGTCGTTTGTTACACAGCCATAGTGACTAAAACAATTTGTGTTTCTCCGAGAACGTCTTTGCTGGGCTTGTAGCCTGTGGGAAGCCCTGGGTGTGAGCTAGGATGTGATTATGCTCAATTGTAACATGGGAGGAGGTGGCGGCTCATCCCTCTTAGGTGGCCCTCTTCATCCTTGCCCTTTCATGTCTCTTAATCCAAACGCAGCTGAGGCTTTTTCTCTGGGTCATTAGAGTCCTACATTGTCAGTCATAGCAAAATGGCAAGTGTGCAGGAGCTGAACTAGAAATGCCCAGTATTACATCCCTGGCCTGGGCAGATGGTGGGAGCAAGCTTGCACAAACGTTCTGTCCCCGCAGAATCACCTCAAGGAGGGGTGACAGATGCCAGCCTGCCACAGCAGCCAAGCACCAAGGAGCCAGTGTGTGCCTGGGACCCTGGATCTCCTATGCACACCCCATAAAAACTTCCGGATGTGGGCTGGGTTTCTAGGAAGCAACGTAGTAATACCTGCGAGTGAGGAATGGCATGGCCAAGGTCTAATCATGATTTTAAACAAGTTATAAATGAATCACAGTGCATCCATCCACTGGCACACCATCCCGCAGAGCCATATGTGCTTGTGCGCCTCTAGAAAGCCGTCTGATGATAGCGGTGAAGGAACACTGAGGCTGCAAAGCATCACCTCACCTTATATTTCACGCACGCGCACACACGCACACACACACATATGCTATTAAGAAGAGAATGGGTGTAAAGTATGTGCTAAACCATTAATGGTGATTCTCTCTGGGAGAAAATTATAGAGAAATTCTTCTTTTGATATACTGTACATACTTAAAGCTAGGATTTTTTAAAGATACTAAAAGACTTTTAGAAAGAAAATCTCCTGCACAGGTAATTTTGCAGCAGCACTGGGGCTCTCAGGAGGTAGGAGGGCTGCTCTGCTCCTGCATCCTGAAGTGCAACGCTGCCCAGAGGCAGAGGGCGGGGCAAGGGACAAAGGACAGGGGACAGGGGCAGGAGCAGGGCATGGGGCAGAGGAAAGGGGACCTCCAGGAGCCGAATCTCCAAGGGTAAACCGGCCCTCTGTGTCAGACTGGGAAAGGTGATTTGCTTCACGCAGTTACTAGAAGGACCCACTGGCCCAGGTGTTCAGGTGCCCAGAGCCTTCAGCTATGTGATTCTGTCCCATCACTCCAAGTCACCTCTCAAGCAGAGCATTTTTCTTCTCACCTCCCTTTCTCAGTCAACAAAGCCTCACTGCTTTGATAGTTAGCAAAAAGTCCTGATTTACTGACTTTTCTAAGGACGTCCACACAGGCCTAGTAACTCATGGCTTTAAGCCTGAAACATAAAAGGCACACACACATTTGGGATGTAAGTGGCAGTGAAACCTTCCACGGATGAGTCACCCCCTTTCAAAGGCACTCACAGACGTCTCAGAGAACAGAGGTCATGGCCCTCCTAGAGCACAGGCCCTTAGACCAGCATCTTAGCATCCCCAGAAGCTGACAAACACCAAATCTCTTCCATCCAGACCAGCACGTCTCAAACCTTAAGCTGCCCATGAAACACCTGGAAATCATGCTAAAAGGCAGATCTGGTTCTCAGGTCTGGGGCAGGGCCTGAGATTTTAGAAATTATCAAGCTCCCAGGGCAGCTGATGCTGCTAGTCCAGGGACCACACATGGAGGAGTCACAAGAGTCACTGCTTCAGTTACCCACGAAACCTTGTGGGAGGTGGTAAGAGCTCTGACACCATTACACATGAGATTCACTATGTGTTTTATATTTGTTTCCGGTGCTTGCTACCTTCTCTTCTAGGTGTGTCTCAGCTAGGACCCCTAGACTTCGGTTTCACTTATTGATTGCTGCAAAACACTTCAGAACTTAGCAGTTTAAACAACAGGAATTAATTTGAGCAGGTGCTCAGCTGGGCAGTTCTTCATCTAGGTAGTGTATGTGAGGGCTCGCGCACCCTGTGTTCACATATCTGGGGTTTCTCTAAAGAGCTAGTGTGGCTGAGAGTTGACCAGACATGCGAGTTATCTCTCCTTGTGATCTGACCAGGGTATCTGGGCTTCCTTATAGCATGGTGGTCTCAGACCAGTTGGACCTCTTATATGACAGCTGCCTTCCACAAGAAAGCATTCCAAGAAAACAAAGCCCCACATAGAAACATTGATCAGGTCTCTGCCTGTATCACATATTCTAACATCCATTCTAAGCAAGTCAAGTGGCCAAGCCCAGAGTCGATGGGGAAGGGGCCTTCACAAGGGTGAGAACGCTAGACGGTGTGTCTCATTGGGGCTGTGGGCTTATTTACAAAAGCCTACCATAGCCTCTAACTTCTGATTCCCACACTGGTGTTTATTCAACCGTCCTTATCTGAAGTTCAATTCCCTTAGAAATTATCTTGCCTAATAGCTTATTTGAGAGAGTCTTGGATCTCTTGCAATTATCAGAAAACTGCTTTCTGAATTCAGCTTCATTAGAACATTTAAAAGGAAACAGTTCATTAGAAGTTCAGAAATACTCATTGTCATGCAAGACTTGCTTGCTTAAGTTATTACATTGAAAATTAATTAATTCTTTTAGTCACATTTTTTAATGGAGGAGGAATTTAATTCTTTGAATAACATGACAAATTTCTGCTGAAGACTGACAGCTGTGGATATTAATCACTGTTCTCATTTCAGAAACCATTCTCCCTGCCCAATTTCATTATTTCACAGTGAAGGAATGGTTTAGAATTGCCACAGGCAAAAAGGGAATTTGGACCACAAGCTAAATGGTCCTGAGGACCTATGACCCAGATACAAGCTAGGGTACTGTCATTACCAACAGGGTGGCAAAGGGGTTGGGAACGTCATCCAAATCCCGGAGACTTCACCATCCCACACTCTGGCCTGGGAGCATCAGCCAGCGGCATCATCACTCACATTACAAAGTTGCTCCCACACTTGTATCTGGGGTGGCTTTGAAGAAATGGGGAAAAGATCACTTTGGCATTTTCCTTAAAACGTTTTGTCCACATATTTTTATTAAAAAGTGAAAGAGATCATAAAATGATCCAGTCAGATCAAAAGAATATGCAATGAAAAATCTGTTTCTTTCCAACCAGCAAGGCTGGATGCCAATCCTCAGCGTTCCCAAGACAGTGAGTCCGGTTTCTCACTGTGTGTACATGTGTGTGTGTCTGAGTGTGTCTGTTTCACGTTCACTTTTGAATGTTTGCTAAAGAAGACTTCAAAACTTAGCAGCTTAAACAACGTGAATTAATTTGAGCTAGGGCTCAGCTGGGCAGTTCTTCAGCTCTAGGTGTGTATGCAAAGGATCTAGAAATCTAGGCAGGAAGTTACTTTCTCTGAGCTCCTTGAAGATATCATTGCATTGTTTTCAGGCTTCCATTGCTGCTGTTGAAAAGTCAGATTAAAGCATATCTTTTTTTCTGGATTCTTTAGCCCTATTTCTTCTGGGTCTGTGGTCAATGCCTTTAACCAGTTCTATCAAGTTATCAGCAATTATCTCTTTATGTATTATTTCTGTCCTATTTATTATTCTGCTCCTTTTTAGAATCTAATTACACATATATTAGATATTTTCCGTATGTTCTATGTCTCTTAAGGTCTTTCTCTATTTTTAATTCCTTTTTCTCTTCATGCTTTAATTTAGATATTTCTTCAAGTTTATCTTTCAATTCACTTTCTCTTTAACTGTGTCCATTCTGCTGTTAAGCTCATTCACTGACTTCTTAATTTCAGTTATTTTATTTTCCAGTTATAAAAATTGTTTTTGATTCTTTTTTAAAGCTTCTGATTTCTGGCTACACGTCGCACTCTGTTCTTTAATTTTCTTTAACATATAAAGTGAACTTATTTTAAAGTCTATATCTAACAACTCCAATATTTGGATCCCCTATGGGTCTGTTTCTAATGTCTTTTGTTGATGCTGCTTTTATTGTTGTATTTCATTCATGTTCTCTTATTTTGTGTTCAATTATTTTATAAAACCCTCTACATCTAATTAGAAGTTATGTTTTTCAGAAAGGGTTGATGAGTGGCTGTTGTTCAGATCTAGGCATGTTTGAAAATATCTTCTTTTGCTTTTATATTCAAATAATTGTGTACAAATTTAATTCTTGCATCATTTTTTCTCTAATAAACCCAATCATACTGCTTGACTTGCTGCTTGCATTTAATATTGCTGTAGGAAAGACTGCGACCAAGCTAATCTTCCTGATTTTGTGTAACTTGTATTTTTTTATGTGAGATCCTAGAGGCATGTTTCTTTATCTTCAAACACTGAAATCTTCACCAACGTATTTCTTGGTAATATTCATTCTATGTCAGTTTTTTTCAAGTTCTATCATTCCTTTCCATTCTGTTCACTCAGGCTGCTCCTAGGAGTACTTCCTTTTATTATATTTTCAACATATTTTATTCTTCTTCACTTCCTGAATTTTCTTATTCTCAGACACTACACACACACACACACACACACACACACACACACATATGTATAGTTGAATCTCCTTTAATATGTTTTCTATGGTTATTTTCTCTCTGTGTACTTTTCTAAGTGTGTTGACTGACTGTGTTAAGGATAAAAACTCCTTCCCTCCTTTGTTCAGTGTGCTCTTGCAGTGACCAAAAGAATGAGTGGCACCCTTCTGCTTAAGTAAATTTGCCTTGCTGAGAAGTTCTTTGACTGCTCATTTTCTTTGCAACTCCGAGCTCTTATTTCCAACATATCCATACCTCTGATTATAGTTTTAATGTTATCCTTTTTTTATCACTTTGTTTCTAATGTGACTTTTATTTGGTTTCATTTAGTAATTCTAATTTCTTTTCTTAACTCACCCAGACCAATATTATCTCCTTCTGGTGACTTATCTCTTCTTTGATTTCTAGTATATTTTCTTTGCCTAGTATTTTCTTAAAACTTACATATCCAGTAAGAAAAAATAAAACATATCAGGTATCTTAAGAAAAATAAATTTAATGTAAAATATTGTCAACCAAATATTGAACCAAAAAAGAAAGGGGAAAATACTAAAGCACCTTTAAGATAACAAGTCCTAGGAGCCACTGCTATACGTAGGCCAGAGAAACAAAGTGAAGGGGTTGGAACATTAAAATCTATAGCTCTGACAGAGGAGCATTCTCAAGCTGGAACCTAGACTTTTGAGTAGGGGTTGCTATGGTTTGCATTGGTGTCTTCAAGCTCCCAGAAATGGTCCTAAGGGCCCATGACCCAGATATCCCAAGATAGGACTCCTTGGCTGGTGCTGGCATATCAGGAATTGAGAGGAGGGAACTAAGCTGAGTCCTCTGCAGAGGGGACCACTGCTTATTGGGAGCTGATGCCTGACCTCAGCAGAAGAAGCCCATGGAGCTAAGACCAAGACACAGAGAAGAGTCAGTGCATGGCTGGTCCTAGTACATTAGGAGTCCAAAAAGAAGTCTCATGAAACAGTCTCAGGCTGGGAGGCAGGGTTCCAGCTGAGTGTTGTCCAAGTCTCTGAATACCATCCAGTCATTGGTTCTATGAGTGTGAGAAACTGTGGAGGGGATTCAGCTGCTGCAGAGGAAGGAGCTGTCACAGCTGGGGTGAAGACTCATTGCTGGGGAGATGCTGTTAGGAACTGGGAGTCCTCAGGAGGGAAGTAGCAGGTCCTGTTCCTCCTACAGCCATGATGCCTCCCTCTAATACCGCCTCTTAGCAGAGCCCAATGTGGGGCAGCTGACAGGTTAGAAACATGGCTGCAGAGTTCCAGCCCCATCACAGAGCAGAGGTTAAAAGGGTAAGCATGCAGCCAGAGGAGATGGCTTAAGAGACAGCACTCATCCAAAGAAACATTTGTCCAAAATCCCATTCTGTGTCGTAGCTCAGGTTTCAGATGCGTGCCCTCCATCAGCCTTGCTCGTTAGCTTCTTTTGTTGCAGGTTCCTTTCTGAGTTACCCTCTGAAGGGAAAGGGAAACATCAGAAGGAAAGGGCATCCACTGGGGTGGTGAAACATCCACCAAGGTGTTTTCTTTCACACTGCTCACTTAGCTTTTGGTTAACTTTAGCTAATCTGGTTAGCTGACTGCCGTGCACACTTTCCGTTTATCCTACCCCTACTGCCATCTGCCTCTTGTAGAAACAGTTCTTTTGTACAGCCTCTCCTCTACCCAACTCCCTCGCCTGCTTCAACACAATGTGCCAGGGTTTGGGGGCTGCTCCCACAGCCCCTCCATGTCCCAGATGTTGCAATGGCAGATTCTAAGTCGACAACTGCACCTTCATTGCTATCTAACTCTTTCTTCGAGAACTCTGTCAGGCCTAGGAGACCTGAGGGGTCATTTTTGTTTTGTACTTTTTTTTTTTCCTGTCCAGTTTCACTCCATTTGCCAACTATTCTTCACAGCTGGTGGTTTGATGTAGTGGGCTTTTTTCTGATTTAGTTAAATATGGAGTTTTCTTCTCCATTTGTTCATTCCTTTTGGTTGTTGGGTAAGAGTATAAATATCTTTATGCTGATATTTTCAACTAGAAGCAAGAAAACTGGGATTGAAACCTTTATCTGCCATGGATCTTCAAAGTCTATCATAATTAAGTACTTTGAAAATGAGTACAAGAAAAGACTGTAGTGTTTCTGTAGCTTAGTATGTTTCCTTTTTCCTGCTTTGGCCCTTAGGCAGCTCACAACAAAATATGGAGGTCAATTTTGGTAACTCTAGTCTTTATATTAGCTCTCTAATAGGCTTCTTTTGATTTTTTTCACAACGTAGATAGCTACTTGAAGTCTGTTTATATGCCACTTGAAATCCTGTCTGTAAGCATATCAGGTATACTTGATCATTTTTAAAGTTTGATAGGCTCACTAATTACTTAAGACATGAACATCGTGCCGTAGTCTTTGAATAAATGCAGGAGACATCTCCCAAGAGGGATCGTCCCACTGCTCATTCTAGGGGTACCCAGTAGCAGTATTTCAGGCAGTCAAGGGAAGGATCAGGACAGGCGCCAGGGAAAGTGATGTCAGCAGCTTGACCTGTGTCCCACCTCTGGTTGGTACCAGGAGAGCCAATGTCCCTGCTCCACTGGGATGTCACCTGCGGCTGGGTGGTCTTGCGAAGGCCCATGAGTCACCCTGAGTTTCCCAGCTTTTATTTGTGAAGTGAGGAAGGGAATGATATTCTTCCCTGTAGGATGTTGTGGGGAGATGCGTAGTCATATTACCTGTCCTTTCCCAGGTTACAAAAAGACATCGCTCCAACCCTTGCCAATCTGCTCTAGATTAAATGCAAAAATTCACCTCCATACACAGCAGATAGAGGCCTTACATGGAGGTCATGGTCACGGGAGCATTGAACTCAAGAGGTCTAGGTCCTTCGTAGCCAGTCAGTAACTGTCAGGTATTGAATGCCAATAACAGATACAAAGATTCTTCTGAAATCTCCTTCTTCCTAGTGCCTCAAAGTCACCCGAGCTGGACTTTCCCAAGGCCTGTGATATTGGTTTACGTGTCCATCATGGTCAGTATTTACTTTAGACTTGGTCTATATTATCTTATGTCTGTGACCATCTACCTTCCTTAGTCGTATGCAGAGGGCGTGCATCTTATTTCGGCTCTCATGGTACCCCCATGATCTCCCCACCTGAAATACAGCAAATGCTTTAGTAAATGAATTAAAATGGCAGAACTTGGCACAGAATGCATGTTCAAGTCATGAAATGTGTGAGTGAGTGAGGAATGGAGCAAATGAGTAAGTGAATGAATGCCGTGAAGACATCTGGCAGGTGTTCTGCAATTAAGCACACACTCTGCGCCAAGCGCCATGCTGAGTTCCGTTTATAGGAGAGATAAAGGTTGGCATAGAATTTTTTTTCACAGCAAAGAACACTCTCTTAGGCACTAGACAAGGTAGTTTACTCACAGAGGCTAGAATAATTTCTCATCACTGGGCGTAGAGCTCTTGGAGAAGAAAATGCTATATGGGCAAAGAAAAATAAATCACTGTAAATTTCTGTATTATATACCTTTTGGGAGCCTAGACAAGCCAAGCTCCCACTGGGTAAGGCAAATCAGAATATATAATTTGGCATCATCATAAAAGGCAGCACATGAAATCTGACACAACATAAAATTCACTCTCTTAAAGTGTACAATTCACGGAGTTTTAGTATATTCACAAGGTTGTGCAACTATTACCACCATCAAATTCCAGAACATTCTTATTACCACAAAGAAAATGCCACTGCTATTAACCAGTTACTTCTAAGTCTCCCCTTCCTTCAGTCCCTGGCAATCACAAATCCAGTTTCTGTCTTTCATGTTTTTCATGTTGTAGACATTTTCTATCAATGGGATCATACAAGAAGGCCTTTTGTATCTGCCTTCCCTCACCCCACGTGATGTTTTCCAGGTTCATCCGTGTTGTAGCATGTATTCATTCATTCATTCCTTCCTATATCTGAATAATATTTCATTGTGTGGACATACAATGTTCTGTCTATCTACTCACCATTTGATGGTCATTTGGGCTGTTTTTGCCTTTTTGATGTTATGAATAATGCCGTTTGAAGATCCATTTACAAGGTGTTTTAGTGAATAAATGTTTTCAATTTTCTAGGGTATGTACTTATAAGTGGAATTGCTGGATCATAGAGTAACTCTTTGTGTAACTGTTTGAGGGACTGCCAAAGTGTTTCCACAGCAGTTTCATCATTTTATATTCCCACCAGCAATGAGTGAGCATTCAAATTTTTCCACATCTTTGTCAACACTTATTACTATCCCTCTTTTTATTATAGTCATTCTATAGCCATGGGAAGTAGTATCTCATTGTAATTTTGATTTGCATTTCCTTGATGACTAATGTCACTTAGTATCTTTTCATGTGCTTGTGGCCAATTGTATATCTTCTTTGGAGAAATGTTTATTCAGGTCGTTTGCCCATTTTTGAAATGAGGTTGTCTTTTATTGAGTTGAAAGAGTTGTTTATACACTCTGGATACTAGATGCTTCTCAAATACATGATTTGCAAATCTTTTCCCCTGTTTCATGGGTTATCCTTTCACTTTCTTGGTAGTGTCCTTTGATTTGCATAAGCTCTTGATTTTGATTGTCTTAGACATTTATTTTTGGTTTTCTGTGCTTTTTTACAATTTTATTTTTTATTTCGAAATGTTTTTTGGGAAGAGGTGGTGTTTGGTTACATGGATAAGTTCTTTAGTGATGATTTCCAAGATTTTGGTGCACCTATGTGCAATCTTTTATCCCTCAGCCCCCTTCTACCCTTTCCTCTGATTCCTCAAAGTCCATTGTATTATTCTGATGCCTTGGCATTTTCACAGCTTAGTTCCCACTTATGCGTGAGAACATACAATGTTTGGTTTTCCATTGCTTAATTATTTCGCTTAGAATAATGATCTCCAATTCAACACAAATTTCTACAAATCCCATTATTTCACTCCTTTTTCCGGCTGAGTAGTATTCCATTATATACACATTTTATTTATTAACTCATCAATTGATGGACATTTGGGCTGGTTCTGTATTTTTGCAATTGTGAATTGTGCTGCTATAAACATGCATGTGCAAGTATCATTTTTGTATAATGATTTCTTTCCATTGGGTAGATACCCAGTAGTGGGATTGCAGGATCAAATGGTAGATCTACTTTTAGTTCTTTAAGGAATTCCCACATTATTTTCCATAGTGGTTGCTCTAGTTTACATTCCCACTGGCAGTGTAAAAGTGTTCCCTTTTCACCACATCCACGCCAACATCTATTTTTTTTTTTATTCTTTGATTACGGCCATTCTTGCAGGAGTAAGGTGGTATCTATCACACTGTGGTTTTGATATGCATTTCCTTGATAATAAGTGATGTTGATATATTTTATATGTGTTTGTTGGATATTTGCATATATCTTCTGTTGAGAATTGTCTATTTGTGTTTTTAGCCCACTTTTTGATGGGATTTTTTTTTTCTTGTTGATTTGTTTGAGTACATTGTAGATTCTGGATACTAGTCCTTTGTTGGATGCACAGTTTTTGAAGATTTTCTCCTACTCTGTGAGTTGTCTGTTTACCCTGATGACTATTTCTTTTGCTGTAGTTTAGTTAAGTCCCATCTATTTTTATCTTTGTTTTTATGGCATTTGCTTTTTGGGTTATTGGTCATAAAGTCTTTGCCTAAGCCAATATCTACAAGGATTTTTCAGATGTTATCTTTTATAATTTTTATGGTTTAAGGTCATAGATTTAAGTCTTTGATCCATCTGGAGTTGATTTTTATATAAGACGAGAGATGAGAAACCAGTTTCATTCTTCTACGTGTGGCTTGCCAATTATCCTGGCACCATTTGTTGACTAGTGTGTCCTTTCCCCACTTTATGTTTTTGTTTGCGTTGTTGAAGTTCAGTTTACTTTAGGTATTTGGCTTTATTTCTGGGTTCTCTATTCTGTTCCATTAGTCTATGTGCCTGTTTTTATACCAGTACCATGCTGTTTTGGTGTCTATAGTCTTACAGTATAGTTTGACATCAGGTAATGTGATGCCTCCAGATTTGTTGTTTTTGCTTAGTCTTTGTTTGGCTATGGGGGCTCTTTTTTGGTTCCATATGAATTTTAGGATTGTTTGCTCTAGTTCTGTGAAGAATGATGGTGTTATTTTAATGGGAATTGCACTGAATTTGTAGATTGCTTTTGGCAGTATGATCATTTTCGCACTATCAATTCTACCCATCTGTGAGCATGGGACATGTTTCCACTTGTTTGTGTCATCTATGATTTCTTTCAGCATCATTTCGTAGTTTTCCTTGAAAACTTTCACCTACTTGGTTAGGTATATTTCTAAGTATTTTATTTTGTTTACAGCTACTGTAAAAGAGGAGGTTGAGTTCTTGATTTGATTCTCAGTTTAGTCGCTGTTGGTATAGAGCAGTGCTACTGACTTGTGTACATTAATTTTGTCCTGAAATTTTACTGAATTCATTTACCAATTCTAGGAGCTATTCAGATGAGTCTTTCAGGTTTGTAGTTATATAATCATGTCATTGGTGAATAGTGACAGTTTGACTTCCTCTTTGCTGATTTGGATGCCCTTTATTTCTTTCTTGTCTGATTGCTCTGGCTAAAACTTCCAGTACTATGTTGAATGGAAGTGGTTAAAGTGGGCATCCTTTTCCTGTTCCAATTCTCAGGGGGAATGATTTCAACTTTTCCCCATTCTGTATAATGCTGGCTGTGGGTGTGTCATACATGGCCCTTATTACCTTAAGGTATGTCCTTTCTATGATGATTTCAATGAGGTTTTAATCATAAAGGGATGTTAGATTTTTGTCAAATACTTTTTCTGCATCTGTGAAGACAATTGTGTGATTTTTGCTTTTAATTCTGTTTATGTGATGTATCACATGTATTGATTTGTGTATGTTAAACCATTCCTGAGGAGGATCGATCCAAGATGGCCGCTTAGGAGGAAGTCGGGATTGCAGCTCCAAGAGAAGTCGCAGAGGGTGAGTGGACGCCGCATTTCCAGACGGACTTTTACTGCCCACAGACCAGGAGATTCACAGGAGGAAAAGCCCCACGGGTCGCCAGCACCGCTGGTTTGAGCGGAGTGGCCGCTCAGCCTACGCCCTGGAGCGGGGGGCAGTGGCTTCTTATGCAGAGTGAGAGAGACAGAGTTCCCTCTGAGCCAGAAAGGGGAGCTGAAGCAGGGAGCCAAGCCAGGAGACCCCCGGGCAAGGGAGCGCCAGGAATCTCAGAGCCGCTACTTCAGCTGACGCAGCAGCACACAGGGCAGCAGATTTTAACTGCCCACAGACCAGGAGATTCACAGGCGGTAAAGCTCCCCGGGTTCCCAGCGCCGCTGGTTGGACCGGAGCAGCCGCTCGGCCTGCACGGGGGGCGGGGAGCAGCGGCTCCTTGAACAAAGCGAACGAGACTGTGTCCCCTCTGGGCCAGCAAGGGGAGCTGTGGCAAGGAGGCAAGCCAAGAGATTACCAGACAAAGAGGGCCCCTCTGGAAACACGACTGAACCCGGGACGGTCCAGCTCTGTGGGGGAGGGGTGTCCTCCATCGGGAAACACCCTGCAGTTCCGGGGCAATTCTCCGTAACCAAGACAACCCGCCACTACAGAGACTTCGTCACTACAGGGGCGGGCCAGCATAGCGGAAGCAGTTCTAACTACACTCACAGGACTGCAGGGAAGCTCACACGGAAGCTGGGCGGAGCCCACAGCAGCTCAGCGAAGCCTCTGCAGGCTGAGTGTGACTAGATTGCCACCTTGTGGGCAGGGAAAACGGTAGCAGCACAGCTGAAAAACATAAAGTGCTAAACCCCTGGGCCAGAACACCTGGGGAGAAGAAAAGGGGGTTTATGAGTTCAGCTGCTGCAGACTTAAAATTACCAAAATCAGAAAGACAGCAACTACAAAGTCAATAGGCGGATAAATCCACAAAGATGGGAAGAAACCAGCGCAAAAAGGATGAAAACACCCAAAAACAGAACACCTCTCCCCCTACAAGGCAGCATAACTCCTCACCAGCACGGGAACAAGACTGGACGGAGAATGAGTGTGATGAAATGACAGAATCAGCTTTCAGAAAATGGATAATAAGAAACTTCTGTGAGCTAAAAGAACATGTTCTAACCCAATGCAAAGAAACTAAGAACCTTGAAAAAAGACTTGACGAAATGCTAACGAGAATGGACAACTTAGAGAGGAATATGAGCGAATTGATGGAGCTGAAAAACACAACACGAGAACTTCGCGAAGCATGTACAAGTTTCAACAGCAGAATTGACCAAGCAGAAGAAAGGATATCAGAAGTTGAAGATCAACTCAATGAAATAAAACGAGAAGGGAAGATTAGAGAAAACAAGGTAAAAAGGAATGAACAGAGTCAACAAGAAATATGGGACTATGTGAAAAGACCTAATCTACGTTTGATAGGTGTACCTGAATGTGAAGAAGAGAATGCATCCTAACTGGAAAATACTCTTCAGGATATTATCCAGGAAAACTTCCCCAACCTAGCAAGGCAGGCCAAGATTCAAGTCCAGGAAATACAGAGAACACCACAAAGATATTCCTCTAGAAGAGCAACCCCAAGGCACATAATCATCAGATTCACCAGGGTTGAAATGAAGGAGAAAATACTAAGGGCAGCCAGAGAGAAAGGTCGGGTTACCCACAAAGGGAAGCCCATCAGACTTACAGCAGATCTCTCAGCAGAAACCCTACAGGCCAGAAGGGAGTGGGGGCCGATATTCAACATCCTTAAGGAAAAGAACTTTCAACCCAGAATTTCATATCCAGCCAAACTAAGCTTCATAAATGAAGGAAAAATAAAATCCTTTGTGAACAAGCAAGCACTCAGAGATTTCATCACCACCAGACCAGCTTTACAAGAGCTCCTGAAGGAGACACTACACATAGAAAAAAACAACCAGCACCAGTCACTCCAAAAACGCACGAAATGGTAAAGAGCAGCAACACAATGAAGAATCTGCATCAACCAATGGGCAAAACAGCCAGCTAGCATCAAAATGACAGGACTAAACTCACACATAACAATATTAACCCTAAATGTAAATGGACTAAATGCCCCAATCAAAAGACACAGACTGGCAAATTGGATAAAAAGCCAAAACCCATCAGTGTGCTGTATCCAGGAAACCCACCTCACAAGCAAGGATACACAAAGGCTCAAAATAAAGGGATGGAGGAAGATTTACCAAGCAAATGGAGAGCAAAAAAAAGCAGGAGTTGCAATTCTCATCTCTGATAAAATAGACTTTAAAGCAACAAAGATCAAAAGAGACAAAGAAGGACATTACATAATGGTAAAAGGATCAATACAACAAGAAGAGCTAACGATCCTAAATATATATGCACCTAATACAGGAGCACCCAGATACATAAGGCAAGTTCTTAAAGACTTACAAAGAGACATAGACTCCCACACATTAATATTGGGAGACTTCAACACACCATTGTCAATATTAGACAGATCAACGAGACAGAAAATTAATAAGGATATCCAGGACTTGAACTCAGACCTGGAACAAGCAAACCTAATAGACATTTACAGAACTCTCCAGCCCAAATCCACAGAATATACATTCTTCTCAGCACCACATCACACCTACTCTAAAATTGACCACATAATTGGAAGTAAATCACTCCTCAGCAAATGCAAAAGAACAGAAACCATAACAAACAGTCTCTCAGACCACAGTGCAATCAAGTTAGAACTCAGAATTCAGAAGCCAACCCAGAACCGCACATCCTCATGGAAATTGAACAACTTTCTCCTGAATGTTGACTGGATAAACACTGAAATGAAGGCAGAAATAAAGATGTTCTTCGAAACCAACGAGAATGAAGACACCACATACCAGAATCTCTGGGACACATTTAAAGCAGTCTCTAGAGGAAAATATATAGCAATAAGTGCCCACATGAG
Organism: Aotus nancymaae; assembly: GCF_030222135.1. Lineage (NCBI taxonomy): Eukaryota > Metazoa > Chordata > Mammalia > Primates > Aotidae > Aotus > Aotus nancymaae. Next base: position 1,328,871 of record NW_026988412.1, on the reverse strand, counting down.
AAGAAATGAGAGAACTAAAATTGACACCCTATCATCAAAATTGAAAGAGCTAGAGGGGCAAGATCAAAAAAACTCAAAACCTAGCAGAAGACAAGAAATAACTAAGATCAAAGCAGAAATGAAGAAGATAGAGACACGAAAAACCCTACAAAAAATCAATAAATCCAGGAGCTGGTTTTTTGAAAAGATCAACAAAATAGACAGACCACTAGCCAAACTAATAAAAAAGAAGAGAGAGAATAACCAAATAGACGCAATAAAAAATGATAAAGGGGATATCACCACAGATGCCACAGAAATTCAAACCATCATCAGAGATTATTACAAACAACTCTATGCACATAAATTAGAAAACCTGGAAGAAATGGATAAATTCCTGGACAGTAGTCTCCTCCCATGCCTAAACCAGGAAGAAGTTGAAACCCTGAATAGACCAATAACAAGGTCTGAAGTCGAGGCAGCAATTAAGAGCCTACCACCCAAAAAAAGCCCAGGCCCAGATGGTTTCACAGCCGAATTCTACCAGACATACAAAGAGGAACTGGTACCATTCCTACTGAAATTATTCCAAATAATCCAAAAAGAGGGAATCCTTCCCAAATCATTTTATGAGACCAACATCATCCTAATACCAAAACCCGGCAGAGACTCAACAAGAAAAGAAAACTACAGGCCAATATCCATGATGAACATAGATGCAAAAATCTTCAATAAAATACTGGCAAGCCGATTACAACAGCACATCAAAAAGCTTATCCACCATGATCAAGTAGGATTCATCCCGGGGATGCAAGGCTGGTTCAATATACGCAAGTCTATAAATGTAATTCACCACATAAACAGAACCAAAAACAAAAACCACATGATTATCTCAATTGATGCAGAGAAGGCCTTCAACAAAATTCAACAGCCCTTTATGCTAAAAACCCTCAATAAACTAGGTATCGATGGAACGTATCTCAAAATAATAAAAGCTATTTATGACAAACCAACAGCCAATATCATACTGAATGGGCAAAAACTAGAAGCATTCCCTTTGAAATCTGGCACTAGACAAGGATGCCCTCTCTCACCACTCCTATTCAATATAGTACTGGAAGTTCTAGCCAGAGCAATCAGGCAAGAAAAAGAAATAAAGGGTATTCGATTAGGAAAGGAGGAAGTCAAATTGTCTCTATTTGCAGACGACATGATTGTATATCTAGAAGACCCTATCACCTCATCCCAAAATCTCCTGAAACTGATAAGCAACTTCAGCAAAGTCTCAGGATACAAAATCAATGTGCAAAAATCACAAGCATTCCTATACACCAATAACAGACTTAAAGAGAGCCAAATCAAGAACGAACTGCCAAAAGAAACAGTCAATAGAGTGAATCAGCAACCAACAGAATGGGAAAAAATTTTTGCAGCCTACCCGTCTGACAAAGGGCTGATATCCAGAATTTACAATGAACTAAAAAAGATTTACAAGAAAAAAACAAACAAGCCCATTCAAAAATGGGCGAAGGATATGAACAGATACTTTACAAAAGAAGATATACATGAGGCCAACAAACATATGAAAAAATGCTCATCATCACTGGTCATCAGAGAAATGCAAATCAAAACTACATTGAGATACCATCTCACGCCAGTTAGAATGGCGATCATTAAAAAATCTGGAGACAACAGATGCTGGAGAGGATGTGGAGAAATAGGAACACTTTTACACTGTTGGTGGGAGTGTAAATTAGTTCAACCACTGTGGAAAACAGTGTGGCGATTCCTCAAGGACCTAGAAATAGAAATTCCATTTGACCCAGCAATCCCACTACTGGGTATATATCCAAAGGATTATAAATCGTTCTACTATAAGGACACATGCACACGAATGTTCATTGCAGCACAGTTTACAATAGCAAAGACCTGGAACCAGCCCAAATGCCCATCGATGATAGACTGGACAGGAAAAATGTGGCACATATACACCATGGAATATTATGCAGCCATTAAAAAGGAGGAGTTCACATCCTTCGTAGGGACATGGATGAACCTGGAAAACATCATTCTCAGCAAACTGACACAAGAACACAAAATCAAACACCACATGTTCTCACTCATAGGCGGGTGTTGAACAAGGAGAACACATGGACACAGGGAGGGGAGCACTATACACGGGGGTCTGTTGGGGGGGAGGGAGGATAGTGGGGGGGTGGGGAGTTGGGGAGGGATAGCATGGGGAGAAATGCCAGATATAGGTGAAGGGGTGGGAGGCAGCAAATCATACTGCCACGTGTGCACCTGAGCAACAACCTTGCATGTTATTCACATGTACCCCAAAACCTAAAATGCAATTAAAAAAAAAAAAAAAGAATTATTCAAAAATTTCCAAAAAAAAAAACCATTCCTGCATCCCACGTATGAAACCCATTTGACCATGGTGGATTATCTTTTTGATATGCTGTTGATTTGGCTAGCTAATATTTTGTTGAGGATTTTTTGCATCTATGTTCATCAGGGATATTGATCTCTAGTTTTCTTTTTTTGTTATGTCCCTTCTTGGTTTTGGTATTAGGGTGATTCTGGCTTCATAGAATGACTCAGGGAGGAGTCCCTCTTTCTCTATCTTTTGGAATGCGTCAATAGGATTGGTAGCAATTTTTTGAATGTCTAATAGAATTCCACTGTGAATCCATCTGGCCCTGTACTTTTTTATTGACTTTTTTTAATTACCACCTCAATCTCACTGATTGTTATTGGTCTGTTCAGAGTTTCTGTTTCTTCCTGCTTTAATCTTGGAGGGTTGTATATTTCCAGGAATTTATCTGTCTCCTCTAGGTTTTCTAGTTTGTGTGTGTTGAGGTGCTCATAGTAGCCTTGAAAGATCTTTTGTATTTCTGTAGTGTCAGTTGAAATGGCTCCTGTTTCACTGCTAATCAAGCTTATTTGGATCTTCTCTCTTCTTTTCTTGGTTAATCTCACTAATGGTCTATTAATTTTGTTTATCTTTTCAAATAACCAGCTTTTTGTTTCTTTATCTTTGGTATTTTTTTATTTTAATTTCAATTAGCTCTGCTCTGATCTTTGTTCTTTTTTTTCTTCCATCGAGTTTGGGTTTGATTTGTTCTTGTTTCTCTAGTTCCTTAAGGTGCGACTTAGACTGTCTATTTGGGCTCTTTTAGACTTTATCATGTAGACATTCAGTGCTATTAACGTTCCTCTTAGCACCACTTTTGCTGTATCCTGGAGATTTGGATAGGTTGTGTCACTATTATCATTAAGTTAAAAAAATTAATTTCCATCTTAATTTCATTGTTGACCCTATGATCATTCAGGAGCAGGTTATTTAATTTCCATGTATTTGGAAGGTTTTGAGGGTTCCTTCCACCGTGGTTTGAGAGAGTACTTGATATAATTTTGATTTTCTTAAATGTATTGAGACTTGTTTTGTATCCTGTTATATGTTCTATCTTGAAGAATATTCCACGTGCTGATGAATAGAATGTATATTCTGCAGTTGCTACATAGAATGTTCTGTAAATATCTGTTAAGTCCATTTGTTCTATGGTATAGTTTAAGTCCATTGTTTCTTTGTTGACTTTCTGTCTTGATGACCTGTCTACTGCTGTCAGTGGAGTATTGAAGTCCCCACTATTATTGTGCTGTTGTCTATATCATTTTTAGGTCTAGTAGCAATTGTTTTATACTTTTGAGAGCTCCAGTGTTAGGTACATATATATTTAGAACTGTAATGTTTTTCTGTTGGATTAGTCCTTTTATCATTATATAATGTCCCTCTTTGTCTTTCATAACTGCTGTTGCTTTAAAGTCTATTCTGTCTAAGAATAGGTACTCCTGCTTGCTTTTGGTGTCCATTTGCATGGGATATCTTTTCCACTTTTTTACCTTAAGTTTATGTGAGACCTTTTGTGTTAGGTGAGTTTCTTGAAGGCAGCAGATACTTGGTGGGTGAATTCCTATCTATTCGGCCATTCTGTGTCTCTTAAGTGGAGTGCGTAGGCCATTTACATTCAACTTTAATATCGAGAAGTGAGGCACTATTCTATTCATTATACTAGTTGTTGCCTAAATACCTTTTTTTAAATTGTGTTCTTTATTTTATAGGTCCTGTGAGATTTATGATTTAAGGAGGTTTTATTCTGGTGTATTTCAAGAATTTGTTTCAATGTTTAGAGCTCCTTTTAGAAGTTCTTGTATTGCTAGCTTAGTAGTGGTGAATTCTCTCAGCATTTGTTGTCTTGAAAATACTGTATCTTTCCTTCATTTATGAAGCTTAGTTTAGCTGGATACAAAATTATTGGCTGATGATTGTTTTGTTTAAGGAGGCTAAAGACAGAACTCCAATGCCTTCTAGCTTGTAGGGTTTCTGCTGAAAAATCTGCTGTTAATGTGATAGGACTTTCATGTATTGGTTACCTGATGCTTTTGCCGCACAGCACTTAAGATTCTTTCCTTCATCTTGACTTTAGATAACCTAATGACCAGGTTATTCGTTATTAGTCATTGCCTAGGCAATGATCTTTTTGTAATGAATTTCCCAGGTGTTCCTTGAGTTTCTTGTATTTGGATGTCTAGATCTCTAGCAAGGCCAGGAAAGTTGTCCTTGCTTATTCCCGCAAATATGTTTTCCAAACTTTTAGATTTCTCTTCTTCCTCAGGAACATCAATCATTCTTAGGGTTGGTCCTTTAACATAATCCCAAATTTCATGGAGGCTTTGTTAATTTTTTAAAAAATTATTTTTTCTTTGCCTTTGTTGGATTGGATTCGAAAGCCTTGTCTTCACATTCTGAAGTTCTTTCTTCTACTTGTTCAGTTCTATGGCTGACACTTTTCTTTGTATTTTACATTTCTCTAAGTGTGTCCTTCATTTCCAAAGGTAGTGTTTTTTTATTTATTCTATCTATTTCTCTGGAGATTTTTCCATCCATATTCTATATCTTTTTTTTTTAAGTTTCTTTAAGTTGGACTTCATCTTTTTCTGGTGCCTCCTTAATTAGCTTAATAGTCAGCCTTCAGAGTTCTCTTTCTGGCAGTTCAGGGATTTTTTCTTGGTTTGGATCCATTGCTGGTGAGCTAACGTGATATTTTACAGATATTAAAGAACCTTGTTTTGTCATATCAGGATTGTTTTCCTGGTTCCTTCACATTTGAGTAGACTATGTCAGAGGGAAGATCTGCTAGTCAGATTCTTTTGTCCCACTGGGTCCTTCCTTGATGTAGTGCTCTCCCCCTTCCTTCCCCTAGGGATGGGACTTCCTGAGAGCCAAACTGTAGTGATTGTTATTTCTCTTCTGGACTGAGTCACCCAGCGGAGCTACTGGGCTCTGGCCTGGTACTGGGGAGTATGTCTTCAAAGTCTTGTAATGTGATCTGTCTTCAGATGTCTCAGCTGTGGATAGCAGCACCTGTTCCAGTGGAGGTCGCAGGGGAGTGAAGCTGACTCAGTGAGGGTCCTTGGTTGCATTTTTGTTAAGTGTGCTGGTTTTGTGTTGGCTGTCTTCCAGTCCATCAGCTGCAATAGTGTAGGGAGGATCAGGTGGTGGGCTGAGCCACAGAGCTCCCAAGAGATTATGTCCTTTGTCTTCAGCTACCTCTTCCAGGGCAAGTAGAGAAAGACCATCAGATGGGGGCAGGGTTAGGCATGGCTAAGCTCAGACTCTCCTTGGGTGGGGCTTGCTGTGGCTGTTTTAGAGGATGTATATTTGGTTCTCAGACCAATGGAGTTATGCTCCCAGGGGGATTATGGCGGCCTCTACTGTGTCATACAGGTCACCAGGGAAGTGAGGGAAAACCAGCATGACAAGCCTCACCCAGCTCCCAGGCAGTCTTAAAGGCCAGTCTCATTCCTACCATGCCCCTACAAGAGCTTTGAGTTTATTTCCAGGCACCCAGTGAGCAGGACTGAGAACCTGCCACAGGCCACAAACCTCCCCACTGAGAAAGCAAGCAGGGCTTTCAGGCTTCTGGCCTCCCTGCCTGCCATGGTTTCTGTGCTCATATATGCACTCCCTGTTCACCTCCTTCCCTGGATTCTGTCCGAGAAACTTCATGTTTGGTTGAAATTGTTACGAAGTCCAGCTAGAAGTTTCCTTCTCTCTGTGGTAATTCCCCAGTTCCGCTGGCACTCCTCCCCAAAGACCCCTGTAAGACAAAGTCAGGAATGGATTTCCTGGGGACCAAGAGTGCCCACGGGGCTCTTCTCAGTGCTTCCTCTTCCCCTATATTTCACTCTGCTCTCTAAATTCATCTCAGCCCCAGGTAAGATCAAATTCTTTTCCCATGATTTGACCTTCAGGTTCCCCAGTGAGGATGTGTGTTCAGGGGTGGACATTCCCCCCTCACACTTTGGGCACTCCGTTTTTCAGCTGTCTTATGGATCCTACACAGCAAACTTCTTCCTTCAAAGGGGCTTGTGCTTTTTTTGTCATATCTAAAAAACTATTGCTTAATCCAAGTTCACAAAGACATACCTATGTTTTCTCTAAAAATGTTACATATTGACTTTTACATACAGGTCTTTGATCCATTTTGGTTAATTTTTCTGTATCGTTTGAGGTGGGATCCAACTTAATTTTTTCACGTCTCAGCACCATTTGTTGGAAAGGTTATTCTTTGCTCATTCAAGGGTCTTGGTACCCTTGATGACAATTGCCCATAGATGCACAGATTTACATCTACACTCTCAATTATCTTATATCATCTATATGTCTATTATTGTGCCAGTACCCTAATGTCTTGATTAATTTAGCTTTGTGGTAAGTTTTTAGATGGGAATGTGTTAGTCTTCCAACTTTGTTGTTCTTTCCTTCTTTTTTTTTTTTTTTTTTTTGCTATGATTTTATAAAGGAGCTTTTTTTTAAATTGTACTTTAAGTTCTGGGGTACAAGTGCAGATATTGCAGGATTGTTGCATAGATACACACATGCCATAGTGGTTTGCTGTCTCCATCCCCCCATCCCCAACATCAGCCATTTCTCCCAGTGCTATCTCTCTCCAACCTCCCTGCCCCCTGCCATCCCTCCCCTAGCTCCCCACCCCCCAAAGTACCCCATGTGTGATGTTCCCCTCCCTGTGTCCATGTGATCTCATTTTTCAACACCTGCCTATGAGTGAGAACATGAGGTGTTTTGTTTTCTGTTCCTGTGTCAGTTTGCTGAGAATAATGGCTTCCAGATTCATCCGTGTCCCTAGAAAGGAAATGAACTCATCATTTTTTATGGCTGCATAGTATTCCATGGTGTATATGTGCCACATTTTCTTTGTCCAGTCTATCATTGATGGACATTTGGGTTGGTTTCATTGTCTGCTATTGTAAACAGTGCCACAAAGAATATGCATGTGCATGTGTCTTTATAGTAGAGCAATTTATAGTCCTTTGGTTGTATACCCAGTAACAGGATTGCTGGGTCAAATGGAATCTCTATTTCTAGGTGCTTGAGGAATCACCACACTGTCTTCCATAATGGTTGAACTAATTTACACTCCCACCAACGGTGTAAAAGTGTTCCTATTTCTCAACCTCTCCAGCATCTATTGTCTCCTGATTTTTTAATGAATGCCATCCTAACCTGAGTGAAATCGTATCTCAATGTGGTTTTGATTTGCATTTCTCTAATGACCAGTGATGATGGCATTTTTTTCATGTTTGTTGGCCTCATAAATGTCTTCTTTTGAAAAGTGTCTGTTCATATCCTTCGCCCACTTTTGAATGGGTTTGTTTGTTTTTTTCTTGTAAATCTACTTTAGTTCTTTGTAGATTCTGGATATTAGCCCTTTGTCTGATAGGTAGATTGCAAAAAATTTTTTCCCATTCTGTTGGGTGCCGGTTCACTCTAATGATTGTTTCTTTTGCTGTGCAGAAACTCTTAAGTTTAATTAGATCCCATTTGTCTATTTTGGCTTTTGTTGCCATTGTTTTTGGTGTTTTAGTCATGAAGTCCTTCCTTATGCCTATGTCCTGAATGGTTTTGCTTAGGTTTTCTTCTAGGTTTTTTATGGTGTTAGGTCTTATGTTTAAGTGTTTAATCCATCTGCAGTTAATTTTAGTGTAAGGTGTCAGGAAGGGGTCCAGTTTCAGCTTTCTGCACATAGCTAGCCAGCTTTCCCAAAACCATTTATTGAATAGGGAATCTTCCCCATTGCCTGTTTTTGTCAGGACTGTCAAAGATCAGATGGTCATAGATGTGTGGCATTGTTTCTGAGGCCTCTGTTCTGTTCCATTGGTCTACATCTCTGTTTTGGTACCAGTACCATGCTGTTTTGATTACTGTAGCCTTGTAATATAGTTTGAAGTCAGGTAGCGTGATGCCTCCAGCTGTGTTCCTTTTGCTTAGGATTCTCTTGGCTATGCAGGCTCTCTTTTGGTTTCATATGAAGTTTAAAGTGGTTTTTTCCAGTTCTGTGAAGAAGGTCAATTGTAGCTTGATGGGGATAGCATTGAATCTATAAATTACTTTGCGAAGTATGGCCATTTTCACAATGTTTATTCTTCCTAACCATGAGCATGAAATGTTTTTCCATCTGTTTGTGTCCTCTCCTATTTCCCTGAACAGTGGTGTGTAGTTCTCCTTGAAGAGGTCCTTTACATCCTTTGTTAGTTGTATTCCTAGGTATTTCATTCTCTTTGTAGCAATTGTAAATGGAAGTTTGCTCATGATTTGGCTCTCTGTTTGTCTGTATTGGTGTATAGGAATACTTGTGATTTCTGCACATTGATTTTATATCCTGAGGCTTTACTGAAGTTGCTTATCAGTTTAAGGAGATTTGGGGCTGAGATGATGAGATCTTCTAAATATGCAATCATGTTGTCTGCAAATAGAGACAATTTGACTTCTTCTTTTCCTAATTAAATACCATTTATTTCTTTTTCTTGCCTGATTGCTCTGGCTAGAACTTCCAATACTATATTGAACAGGAGTGGTGAGAGAGGCCAGTTTTCAAAGGTAATGCTTCCAGTTTTTGCTCATTCAGTATGATATTGGCTGTGGGTTTGTCATAAATAGCTTTTACTATTTTGAGATTAAGTTCCATCGATACCTAGTTTATTGAGAGTTTTTAGCATAAAAGGCTGTAGAATTTTGTCAAAGGCCTTCTCTGCATCTGTTGTGATAACCATGTGGTTTTTGCCTTGGGTTCTGTTTATGTGATGGATTACATTTATAGATTTGCATATGTTGAACCAGACTTGCATCCCTGGGATGAAGCCTACTTGATCATGATGAATAAGATTTTTTGATGTGCTGTTGCATTTGGTTTGCCAGGATTTTATTGAAGATTTTTGCATCGATGTTCATCATGGATATTGGCCTGAAGTTTCCTTTTTTGGTTGTTTCTCTGTCAGGTTTTGGTATCAGGATGATTTGGTCTCATAAAATGAATTAGGGAGGATTCTCTCTTTTTGTTTTGTCTGGAATAATTTCAGAAGGAGTGGTACCAGCTCCTCTTTGTATATCTGGTAGAATTCAGCTGTGAACCCATCTGGACCTGGGCTTTTTATGGTTGGTAAGCTACTAATTGCTGCCTCAACTTCAGCTCTTGTTATTGGTCTATTCAGGGTTTCAACTTCTTGGTTTAGGCTTGGGAGGGTGCAAGTGTCCAGGAGTTTATCCATTTCTTCCAGATTTACTGGTTTATGTGCATAGAGTTGTTTGTAGTAATCTCTGATGGTAGTTTGTATTTCTGTGGAATCAGTGGTGATGTTCCCTTTATAGTATTTTAATGCATCTATTCGATTCTTCTCTCTTTTCTTTTTTTATTAGTCTGGCTAGAGCTCTGTCTATTTTGTTGATCTTTTCAAAAACCCAGTTCCTAAATTTATTGATTTTTTGAAGGGTCTTTGTTTCTCTATCTCCTTCAGTTCTGCTCTGATCTTTCTTAAAAGTTTTTTTGAGTACTCTGGTTTCCATTTCCATAAAGATTTTAGATTAGATTTTCTATTCCTGGAAAACAAAAAGTTGGTGTTTTAATAGGTTGCACATTAAAGCTGGTGATCAATTTGGAGTGTATTACTTCCTTAACAAAATTCATCCAATCCATGAATATGGGATGTCTTTTCATTTATTTAGTTGTTATACATTTTATTTGAATTATCTTTTGTAGTTTTCAGTGTATAAGTCTTACACTTCTTTAAATTTATTCCTAAGTATTTCATTCTTTTTGGTGCCATTAGGCATGAAATTATTTTGTTTTTTTATTTAATTTTTAAATTATGCTTTGAGTTCTGGGGTACATGTGCAGAACATGCAGGTTTGTTACATAGGTATACATGTGCCATGGTGGTTTGCTGCATCCATCTCCCATCATCTACCTACATTAGGTATTTCTACTAATGTTACCCCTCCACAAACCCCCTGCTATCCCTCCTCTAGGCCTCCTATTCCTGACAAGCCCCAGTGTGTGATGTTTCCCTCCCTATGTCCATGTGTTCTCATTGTTCAACACCCACTTATGAGTGAGAACAGGTAGTGTTTGGTTTTCTGTTCTTGTGTCAGTTTGCTGAGAATGATTTTTGAGTTTCATTTTCAGATGGTTTATTGCTAATGTATAGAAAGGTAACATTTTTGTGTATTGATTTGAATCCAGCAAGTTTGCTGAAGTCATAATAGTTTATTTGTGCATTCTCTGGGAATTTCTACATATGAGGTCAGATCATCTGCAAATATTGATAGTTGTACTTCTTCCTCTCCAATCTGCATATCTTTTATCTATTTTTCTACCTAATTGACCTGGGTAGAGCTTCCGGAACAATGTTAAATGAAGTGGTAAGAGAACAGACATTCTTGTTTTGTCCCTGATCTTTGGGGAAAGATTTTAGTCTTTTGTTATTAAGTATGATATTAACTGTGGGTTTTTCATAAATACACATTATCAGTTTGAGAAAGCATCCTTGCATTCCTGGTTTGTGGGGTGTTTTTCATTATAGAAAGGTGGTGGACTGTGTCAAGTGTTTTTCTGTGTCCATTGAGATCTTAAGTGGTTTTTATCCTTTATTTTTTTAATGTGGTGTATTACACTGATTACATTCTCATTTATTGAACAAAATTGGCATGTTGGGATAAATACCTCATTGTGAATGCTGCTAGATTTGGTTTGCTAGTGTCTCATTCAGTAATTTTACATCTATTTTTACAAGATGTATTTGTTTGTGGTTTTCTTTTCTTGTGACGTATTTGACTCTGGTATCAGAGTAACACTGGAATAATAGCAAGAATGGGGAGGTGTTACTCCTATTCTGCTTTTTAGAAGAGTATTTAAAGGATTAGTGTTAATTATTTTGTAAAGGTTTAGTAGAATCCATCGAGTCACTGATGAAGCTAACTTGTTCTGGGCTTTTCTTTGCGGAAAGTTTGTTCTTGTTTTTGTTTTGTTACTAATTCAATCTTTGTACTTGTTATAACTCTATTTCTTTGTAAGTCCATTTTGGAGGTTTGTATCTTTCTAGGAATTTGTCCATTTTATGTGAATATCTAATATGTTGTTACACAGTTTTTCATGGTATTCCTTTATAATCTTTTTTCTTTTTGAATGGTCTATGCTAATGCCCACCCCACTTTTCATTCCTAATTTAGTAATTTGAGTCTTCTCTCTTTGATTCCTGGTCAGTCTAGTTATAGATGTTTCAATTTTGTTAATCTTTTCAAGAAGCAATTTTTTGTTTTGTTCATTTTCTCTGTTGTTTTTCTGTTCTTTATTTTATTTATTTCTTCTCTATTGTTTACTTCCAGCAGCTGTTTTGGGTGTAGTATTCTTCCTTTTCTAGTTTTGTAAGGTGTATGGTTTAGTTATGGACTTCAGATATTTCTTCTTTTTAAATGTAGATATTGACAGCTATAATATTTCTCTCTGAGCACCACTTTCATTGTATCCCATTAATTGAGGTATGTTGTGTTTTAATTTCCATTCATCTCAAAGAATATCCCAATTTCTTATAATTTCACTTTGACCTATTGGTCATTTTTGAATGTATTGTTTACTTTCCATATATTTGTGACTTTTTAAATTTCCTTCTGTTACCAATTTCTAATTTTATTTTGTTGCAGCCAGAGAACATACTTGGCATGATTCTGATCATTTCAAATTTATTGAGACCCATTTTGTGATTTAGCGTATGGTTTATCATGGAAAATGTTCTATGTGCATTTGAGAGGAATGTGTATTCTGTTGCTGTTCCGTATAGTGCTCTATAGGTGACTGTTAGTTTTCATTGTTTTATATTTTTCAAGTCATCCATTATTTTTTGATCTTCTGTCTAATTATTCTAATCATTATTTAGAGTGGAGCATTGAACTATTATTGTTGAATTGTCTATTTCTCTCTTTAATTCCATCATTGTTACATCGTTTTTATGGAGTTTCCATTTTATCATTTTAAAATGTCCTGTGTCTCAAATAGCAGTTTTTGCCTTTAAGCCTGTTTTGTCTGACGTTGCTATAACACTCTGGCTGTCTATAGGTTACTGTTTGTATGAGCTGTATTTTCCATACTTTTATTTTCAACCAGTTTGTTTCTGTGAATCTAAAGTGTATCTCTTTTTGTTATCATATCATTGGATCCTGTTTTGATCCACTCTTTCATTCTGTCTTTTAATTGGAGAGTTAAATCCATTTACAAACCTACCTTCCCCACTGGAGATGACGAGGGTGGAGCACTGGCTTTAGCTTTTCTGTACACAGTGTGAACTATTACTCACTTCACTTCTTGCCAAGGCAACTCAAATAAAACTGTCAACCAAGTAGTTATGTAATTTGACTGTCACATTCTCTCTCTGAGATTCAGCTTTCTTATTTGCAAAATAACTTGGGACAGACTTTCAACATTCTTTTGAACAATGTGCAAATGACATGCTGCACACCTGTGCAGGGAATGGCCTGACTCTAAACATCTCCCACTGGTCCTGTGACTAGAATTGAGTGGAGAGATTGAAAAGCACTATTTTCCTATTGGGCAAAATAATGGTGATTCATTTTCACTAGGCCCAAAGTAGTCTGAGGTATCATCTGATGACCTCAGGTTGCTTCCAGTATCCCCCACAATATTTGTGCCTAGAGCAATATTTCTGCTCAGGCAGAAACCTGAGACTGGGTCCTTCCTTCATGCAGGCCCCCGATGTGAGTCACCAGCACCTGTCACTTCTACCTGCCAAACACTGGCACTCCTGCCTCCCTCCTCCCTGCTGTCACCCCTGCCTCATTCCTGCCTTTCTCATTTCTCACGCTCCTGCTCCCTGTCCCTCTGCCCTCTCCATATGCCAATTGATGCGCTGTCACAGCACCCCAAAAGTCCTTCCAAAATGGCCTTTGTCATCGCTGCCCTCTGCTGACATACTCCCTGCAAACTCCAGACCCACCTCGGCTTCCCACTCAAGGCTTCTGTGATTAGACATCTTCCCACCTGCCAAGCTGACTGCTTCTCCTCCCCATTCAGATCCTCCACCAAATCTATTGCCGTTTCCTAGAAACAGTGGGCTCTGGCCAGCTTCTCTCCCTCTGCACCAGCTGCCCCTCACTGAGAGCCCCACTTCCCAGGCTGCAGTCCTTCAAACACTGTGCTCGCTCCTTAAAAGAATTTTGACAAAGTCGTGAAACTTCTCTTACATGTATTTGAGGTAACATTTAACTTTTTCACACAAATATATAGTTTCTCATATATTATAAAAACTGGCATTTTAAAATAAAACTGTTAGCTCTCTCTTTAGAATTTCTGCAATAGAAAATAAATACCACAGCAATTTAAAACTTACCATTCATTATCCATTTAAAAGAATACATGAGCAATCTCCACTCTAACAGTCAGAAATTTTATCCCTTCTTTTTTTCAACTGGAACTCACAGTTCAATTCTACTTCCCTTATTGAATTTTATTCTAATATCATAGAATTTTATGCTTGAAAAAGCTTTACTATCATCTCATAAAATTCTGAAAGAGAAACGTGTGTATCAATTGAAATTATTTTGTTTCCTATAACCAAAAGGCTCTAGATGTTTAATTTTTTTAAATTGAGTTATCATGACAATGATCATTAATTGAGCAATTCAAAATATGTAATAGAAATTTGATAAAGTATTATATATCTACAAACTGGATTTGCCGGCCTCATCTTTCGGTTTCTTGGTATTTTCGCATTTGGGGGCCTCGGGGCATATTTGGCCCTTCCATGAAGTTGATTCAGAACCTTAAGGGTGTGTCCAGATCTCTCATACACAAAAGATGAATGGCTTTGATAGTTAGGAACACACAGGGAAGAAGCCACTGAGGAGTCTTCTTTAGGTCCCACAAGGCCTGCTCGTGTTGCAGCTCCCACAGCAGAGGGTCTTCCTGAGGACTGAGTTCATAAAGAGGTATCATAACCTTAGAAAACTTAGCACCCATTGAGCAATTAGATTGCATTGGGGATGTTCCTTGTAATGAGATGATTCCGTGGTTGTTGCTCTGTTTCTTGAGCAGCTCATGTATCTGTCCCCTGCATCAAGAAGTGGACAGCAGAGAAAGCAAGTTCCCATAGAACTGGTGCAGTTGCCTGGAAAGAGCTCAGGGTCCCCCTCACGCACCCCTGTGGTTCATATTAATATTGACTTTTGCTGGTGGCCTATAAATTGTCCTTTTGACTAGGGCCTTGTTACAAATGAATAGTGCTTATTTTTAGAATTTAGCAAGGGAGACCTGGCATCAATTTTATTTTGTTTTTTTTTTGTGTGGTTTTGTTTTATAGCTGTAAACACTGAGAAACTTTATTCATATCTGAGAGTAAGTGAGAATTTTGTTATGCCAATGCATTTAGTTCTGAGGACTCCTTCTCAGTTATAGCCATTAGATCTGCCTTTAATTTTGTTGAAAGCAAAGAATTGGAAACCACTTCCCTTAGAAAGGGACTTGTTTTCCAATCATTCAAATCACTGTTGCTCAATCTCCTGGAATTCTACTCAAAGGGCACTATTACAAGACTCTCAGAGGACCATACCCCAGCATGTCCCTCGTAAGTATTTGGTTCAAACTGCTGAGAGAAAGTGCTGGGTATTATTTTATCATATGCTTTGAATTTATTTGCCTGAAGACCTTGAGGCTGAGGCTGAGGCTTCATCAACCCAAATGATGGAGATGCCACCCGATGACATGCTTGGAAAGTCAGCACTGCAGCTTCTGTTGGCGCAATTCAACTGCCAGATGGGACTCCCTACCGGGTGAAGGCATATGGCATTTCTCAGCTCAAGCAAATGTGTGAATTGCGTGTTTCAAGAAACAGCATAAAAATCACTGAGAAATAAATTATGCAATGTATCTTATAAGAAAGGTGACTAAAATCAGTCACCTAAAATGATAAAAACTGAATACAATAATTCATATTTATTTTATAGTAAGTTATAAAGAAACAAGGTAAGTCTAACTCCTACTTGTTATTGAACATGGTATAATGCTGTCCTGTAGCAAAATTATTATGTATGAAATAAAATGTATGATAAAAGCCTTAGTAAGCCTGTGGCAAAGGTAAACTACTGGATATTTCGGGTTGTCTTGCTTAAATTTGAGAATAATCAAAATCATCTAATGAAGTCATAAGCAATGTCAAAAACTTTATGGGACATAATCAAAGTTTTTCTTTATGCTCAAGAATACAGAAGGTAAAAGTGCCAAAGTACTAAGGGCTTGAACGCTTATGTATAATTTTATTTTTGTGAATGAGAATAATACAGTAAATGTTTATTTTGATAAAGATGAGGATTGGTGGCCAGACGCGGTGGCTCACGCCTGTAATCCCAGCACTTTGGGAGGCCAGTGCAGGTGGATCACGAGGTCAAGAGTTCGAGACCAACCTGACCAAAATGGTGAAACCCCATCTCTACTAAAAATACAAAAATCAGCTGGGCATGGTGGCACACACCTGTAATCCCAGCTACTCAGGAGGCTGAGGCAGGAGAATCTCTTGAACCTGAGAGGCAGAAGCTGCAGTGAGCCAAAATCACACCACTGCTCTCCAGCTTGGGTGACAGAGCTAGACTCCATCTCAAAAAAAATAAATAAATAAATCTGTTTCACACTGTTGATGGAAAAAAGAAAAAAAAAGATGAGGATTAGCTGGTCAGCACCTTAGGAAATCCTCTCTTGCCCCCAAGCAGCAGGCTCCAGACTTGTCAAACTTGGCTATTCTGATAAATCATTCACAAACTTTCATCTCCACTGGTATTTGCTAATTGAATAATTAGATATAATTAATAACATCATGCATTACCATAATTTTAACATTATGGGTGTCAAGAGGATACAATTTAATTAGAGGTTAACATTTCGGGCTTGGAATCAGCTGCTTAAGTTAACTGTAGCCTGTGCTTCCGCCAGCTGGAGAAGCATGAACTGTGCCCTTTTGATTCATTTTGCTGCATTTCTAAGGTCTGGAAAAGCAGATAGGGAAACACACTGATTTCTTGAAATTTGGTGGCTGAAGAGAAATTCCCAGAAAACAGCATTGGTGTTTGTGTATGTGTATGAACATCTGCTGCTGCTCTGCCTCACAGAGGATGTATGCTAGCTGCTCTCGGGGACACAAAAGACCCCATCTTTATGTCCACAGCCAGGAAGGTTCAAATAGTGCTTGCACAGAAGTCCCTGAAGCAGGAAGTAAAGAGTGACAATGTCCATTGTGACGTGGCTTAATTATGACAGATTCTCAGGATGCATGCCATCAGGAGATCAGGTGCTTTTTGATAAGGATGACTCTGGACTATACTGCTAAGTGTAACTTCTAAAATTTATACCTTGCTAAGACCTCCTGTAATAGAATTTACAGGTCAGAAAAAGAGACTGTCAAGACATTAATCGTGATTTCAGACTTAGAAAAGATGGCTGTTAGGGAGATTATGACACATGAGTGCTGTGGGAACTGAAAGGACGGAGAGACTGCCCCTCCATGAAGGTGGGAACTCACTATCCCACGTGAAGGAGTCCCGAGACAAGAAACTCCTTTTATTTCTAAAGCATCTCGGAACATGTCTTCTGTCTGTGTACGAGTTTACTCTCTGGGTTTGACAAGTTGACGTCTCTGGTGAGTGAAGTCAGTGCAGCTGTCTGGGCTGACCTGACCCGGTTAGAGGACTGTATTCTGAAGGAGCCTTAGATTCTTGATTAGCACCACCTGCTGCTTGATCCCCTCCAGGTTCAGTTGTGAGGTACTATCCATCATGTTAGGTCAGGGTTCTTGATGGAGTCTCACAAATCTGAGCATGGTGCAGAGGCTTCCCCAGCTCAGGAACGATCACCATGAGGCGCCTGTCCCCAGGCCGGGGCAGGTGAGTGGCAGGTTCAGGGTGTTGCTGCAGTGAACGGTAAAGTGAGGGGGTGTCATGGAATTTCCTAAGAGGTTGGTGGGCCGGCTGAGAAGTGATGTGGTGTCTGTGCTGCATGATGGGCCATGAGGTCAGACAGGGAGCCTAGAGCTAGTTCAGAGGGAACATCAGCAGCCGGCACTGCCAGCTCCTGCCCTAAGGCAAGAGAAATAAGCTTTCCCACTGGGTCCAGGCCACAGAGTCTACAACAGGCTTTTGATGGAGTGGAGACAAAAGAGACTCCATCCTGGATGCTGGTTATGTGCTGACTTCTGCTCAGCTTGTCCCAGGAACGAGTCCTGATTCAACTGTATCCACTGTCCCTTGATGTTACCATACAAATGACAGGCTCTGATGCACACAGCGTTGTTTCCTGTTCTGGAGGGCTGCCTTTCATCATCTGTATAAAGCACATACACTCTTTCCCTATGGTATATAAGCCCTAGGTCTGGGGAGTAACGGCAGGGAGGTCTGCCTGTCCTGTAGCCTCTCGAGACTGTGCTTCTGTTAGAAAGTTCCAATGAATCATTTTATATCCACAGACTGGATTTGCCCGCCTCATCTTTCGGTTTCTTGGTATTTTCGCATTTGGGGACCTCGGGGCATATTTGGCCCTTCCATGAAGTTGATTCAGAACTTTAAGGGTGTGTCCAGATTTCTCATGCACAAATAGATGAATGGCTTTGATAGTTAGGAACACACAGGGAAGGAGCCACTGAGGAGTCTTCTTTAGGTCCCACAAGGCCTGCTCGTGATGTAGCTCCCATAGCGGAGGGTCTTCCTGAGGACTGAGTTCATAAAGAGGTATTATAACCTTAGAAAACTTAGCACCCATTGTCTGCAGTATCCAGTTAACCTAGAAATCCTTTCCTTTGGTGCTGTGAGGGGTCTAGGACAAATCTGTGTCGTCTTTTGTCTATTGGGAGGGAATGCCTTTCCCTCTTCTGGTAGGCCATGCCCTAAATGATGGGCTGTGCTCTGACAATTTTGTAAAGTCCTGGCTCTGGGGCCTGGGGAAGCCAGGAGGGACATCGGTGAAGCCCTGGGGTGTGCCTGGCCAGGTGCACTGTTGTTCTCCCAGGTGAAGGAAGAAATAGTTGACTGATCTGAGGCACACTGAGAAGGTCCGACCAGAGCTCCACCGCAGTGAAGCCGGCAGCTGCAGGAGGAACGGATGGTGGGATGGTGCTGGGTTAGGAATGACTGGGAAGTGAGAAATGACTCATGTGTTGATGAACCGTAGTCTTGACCATGCTGATTTCTAATCCATTCAGTTTCTTGGCAGGACAGGAGGGTTGCAAGGGTAAATACAGGGCACAGGAAGGCCTTTGGCTATAAGGCTTTTAACTCTAGTTTGAGCCTTTCCTTCATTCCCAGCTTCACAGGATAGTGGAGAAATTTGGGTAACCATTTGGTAAGCTCTATCTGAATTTTAATAGGCTGTATTAAAGTTAATTTCTGTATGTTGGTGGAAGTTTTAGACCACAGAGTGTCAGGTACAGTGTCAAGACCTTTATCTTGGGTCTGCGTCTGATATGACAGAGCAGGCAAAGGTTGATCCGGAGCAGACACAGCTTGATGACGAACAGGAGTCCTCTGGGACTGCAGGAAATTGTCCTTCTGGTGTGCAAATATTCTGCTTGCAATGTGAATGTCTCGCTTTTAAATTTCCGTAGGTGGGATCACAGAACAGGAGAGAATGTTTTCAGCCAGGGACCCGAAGGTTATACAGTTCAGGGCCAGGAGCTCTGGAAAATCCATGACTTATCTGAACTATCAACCACCTGTGTGGTGTGTTTGCTCTGAAGTGAAGGTTAAGCAAAGGTGGCATGTGTAGCTTAGAAAGAGGAGCTCCCATACCCACCAGCAATAATTAAATTGACCTTCGATATTTGTCATTAATTCACCTGGAGTATTTAAGGAAACAGCAGGATATTGGGTGCACGCTCGTCTAACCAGATTTTCTGATTTTTCTTTGTTTTGCTTTTTTTTTTATTTCCGTGATGGGATGATCTTTATTCCAGCTTCGCTTTTGTTTACATATCTGTAAGTATCCTTATCAGTTCATCAGTTGGCTGGGAGTGGCTCACCCAGCTGTTTGATCTTTAGGGCCATGCATTCATTTTTGGGTCCTGTCTTGCTTTTGTTCTAAAGCCCTTTCAACATGCTCTGCCAGCTGTTGTGGTTCAGGTGAAAAGACTGCCTCCCATTCTAATTTCTGTTTTTGAATTACATATGCAGTTTGACAAAATGAGATGAAAGAGCTGCTTTCCCATCATCATCTTCTTTAAGTCCCGAATGAAGCTTCAGTATACTTTCTCGTTTAGTCTTAACATTGCCTATATTTTTATATTTTATGCAAATAGCATGATGTAATTACGGTCCAATAGATTTTATGGAAATGGTTCAGTCATAGCATGTAGGAGACTTAACCCTAATTTATAGTCCCTTTTTTGGCCCTTGAGCTTATTGTGAAAAGAGGGATCCTACAGATTCCTTCCCAGTTCAGTCAATCAGCTCTTACTTCCAGGATTTAGCATCTGAGGCTCTGATTAATATGTGTACAACTTGACATAGGTCAGGTCACTGCATCAGCCAGGATTCTCCAGGGAAAGAGAACCAATGCAGGGTGTGTGTGTGTGTGTGTGTGTGTGTGTGTATGTGTCTGTGTGTGTGTCTGTGTGTGTGTGTCAGAGAAAGAAAGAGAGAGGAAGATTTTAAAGAACTGGCCTGATAGATGATGGAAGCTGGCAAGTCCAGAATCTGCAGGGTGGGCTGGCAGGCTGGAGACCCAGGCGAGAGCCACTGTTGCACTTTGGTCCAAAAGCCTTCAGCTGCATCATTCATCTTGCTCTGAGAAGGTCAGTCTCATATTCTATTTAGGCCTTGAACTGATTGGAAAAGGTGCACCTACATTAGGGAATACAATCCGCTTTACTCAAAGTCCACCAATTTGAATGTTAGTTTCATCCGTAACAGCCTCACAGAAACAGCTGAAATGTTTGACCACATAAATTGGGAACCATTGCCCAGCCAGGTGGACTCATAACATTAACCATCACAGTAGCCCTGGGTCCTATGCCTCCAAAAGTTTCTCTGGGAACAGTTGCTGGCTTTGTCTAGGTTTAGGGAAATCCTCAGTTAGAACTTTCAATTCAGCCTGGTTCCCAGGTTTAAATCCTATGGTTGTCAGCTCTCCTGGCTTGTGGGAGCAATAGGACTTTGGAGACACCAGCTTTCTGGGGGCTCATACGAGAGTCACTGGTAAAAGCTAGGCAGACCAGGGGAAGAGGAGGGAGGAGCTGATGAGGGTGCAGAGGAGAGGGCCAGAAGGAAAGTAAACAATGAGATATTCATGCAAGAGACTGCCACACAGCAACCAAAAGAAGTGATCCATGCTACACAGTGACAGTGAGTTTAACAGATAACAGCAGGGCAGAGTCAGACACGAGAGACAACACACTCTATTACACTGTTTATACCAGGAGAAGGCCAGGAAATCCTGCATGTTAGGCAGAGGCGTCAGAATAGTGGTTACCTTGCGGCAAGAGGGTGCTGTGGACTGGGAAGAGACATGTCCGGTTCCCTGGGGACTGTGTGCTCTACGTCTAGACCAGGTGATAGCACATAGGTGGCAGTTAAGCAGGGTGGTAGTTATGGGGGTGGTAGTTATTCAAGGTGTTAGTTACACAGAATGGTCGTTAACGTGGGGTAGCCGTTACATGGGGTTGTAGTTATTCAAGGTGGTAGTCACACAGGGTGGTAGTTATTCGGGGTGTTAGTTATGCTGGGTGGTAGTTACACAGGGTGGTAGTTATTCAGGGTATTATGCCGGGTGGTAGTTACACAGGGTGGTAGTTATTCGGGGTGTTAGTTATGCTGTGTGGTACTTACACAGGGTGGTAGTTGTTTGGGGTGGTAATTAGGCAGGTTGGTGGCTATTCAGGGTGGTAGTTATTCGAGGTGCTAATTATTCAGAGTGGCAGTGACACAGGGTGGTGCTTACACAGGGTAGTAGTTATTCAGGGTGGTAATTCAGCAGGTTGGTGGTTATTCAGTGTGGTAGTCACACAGGTGGTAGTTATTCGAGGTGTTAATTATTCGGAGTGGCAGTGACACAGGGTGGTAGTTACACAGGGTGGTAGTTTTTCAGGGTGGTAGTGACACTGCGCTGTATTTAGGAGGGCTGGCGATTATTTGAGGTGGTGCTCGCACAGGGTGGTAGTTATTCAGGGTGGTAGTTACACAGGGTGGTAGTTATTAGGGGGGTTGTAGTGACACTGCGCTGTATTTAGGAGGGCTGGCGATTATTTGAGGTGGTGCTCACACAGGGTGGTAGTTATTCAGGGTGGTAGTTACACAGGGTGGTAGTTATTAGGGGGGTTGTAGTGACACTGCGCTGTATTTAGGAGGGCTGGCGATTATTTGAGGTGGTGCTCACACAGGGTGGTAGTTATTTGGGGTGGTAATTAGGCAGGCTGGTGGCTACTCAGGGTGGTAGTTATTCGAGGTGGTAATTATTTGGAGTGGCAGTGACACAGGGTAATAGTTATTTGGGGTGGTAATTAGGCAGGTTGGTGGTTATTCAGGGTAGTAGTTATTCGAGGTGCTAATTATTCAGGGTGGCAGTGACACAGGGTGGTAGTTATTTGGGGTGGTAATTAGGCAGGTTGGTAGTAGTTATTCGAGGTGCTAATTATTCAGGGTGGCAGTGACACAGGGTGGTAGTTAGGCGGGCTGGTTGTTGTTCAGGGTGGCAGCCGCATGAAGGGCAGTCACACGGGGCGGTGGGCTGTTACTGGGTGGTACTCACACAGGGTGGTGGACGTGCGGGGTGGCAGGCGGCATGGCAGTTGCTCGGGTGTGGCTCTCTGGTTTTGTGCACTTTGTCGTACCCGCTGGTGCACTTGTAAATGTTTAATAAGCACCTGCCTGGGCAGAAAAGCTCTAGTTTGCGGTGTCTGCCGCCTTCCGAGATCTGACCCTTCCCACCTGTGACCACTTCCAGGCTGCATGTGTGACGTCCAGGAACACAGGGAGGGACGGCCGCCGACGCGCCTCACCTCGCAGGCATAGATGCAGTCAAATGTGAATGAACCGGAAGGGACAAGCTTGGTACTCATTCCCTTCATTTTAATACAATTCATTTAATTGTAAGTTTTTGACGCTTAATTTTTAATGATGCTTAGGTTTCAGGGGCTGAGCAAGCTAGCTCCGGCATCCACAGGTGATACCTCAACACAATTACTTAAGAAACAAAACTTTTCCTGCTTAAGAATTGAAGGCACAAAGGCAAGTGCAGACTGAATAACGAGCGAGTGTCCAGCTCTGGTGAGGAAAGGAGAGGCGGAAAGTGCCCTGAGGAATCTAAGCCTTGGAGCGGACACAGGGGTTCCCTTCCCACGCAGTTGAACCTGAACTGTTCACACCCCCTGCTGTCTTGAGCCTGTGGGGTGCACCCCTCTGCACAGCCAGAGGCGTGCACCCCTCAGAGCTGCTGGAGAGATGAGGGAAGTGCCTCCAGCCAGTCACCCAGCCCCACAGGCGCACCGTGCTGCATTAATACTGGTATTGGGTTTACCAATTCTGTATACCACCAATAAGGACAAGTCATTAATCTGTAGCAGCAGTTCACTCAGAATTTTTTATACATACACAATATCAAGTATTCTGCGTTGCTGTGTCAGAAACTTTAACCCAATATTTTTGAAATCCAAAGAGCATCTTTCAGACAGGCCTTTGAACTGGGAAACAACATAAAAATCCTCTGTAAGACACAGGTGCTGAGGTTAGCATCAGACATGGCAGAGGAAGATTCCGTTCCTCAAGGTGGTGGGTGCCGTCGGCGTGTGGCCGCTGTGGCTATTGATACTGGCAGAGGCTGTGCTCTGAGGAGCCCAGAAGGTCCCTTCGAGGGCTCAGTCAGTGGGAAAGTGTACGGATGGCCTGAAAGTGGCAGCACAGAAACTGAAATCCTTGGTACTGGAAAGCCGGCTGGGGGACTGGCTGGGCTGGGTATTGATGTTCCTGAGAATGCCCACTGCTCACAGGAGCTGGTTCTCCACAGCACCCCTGCTGTTCCACCCTCCACTGGGCCTCCTGCCCCACCCGCCGCCTCCCTTGTCTTGCAGACGGGGCGAGCATCATGCAGCCTCTTTTCCGCTGCTCATCTTCCTGAGAGAGAGCTTCTTCCCTGCACCATGGCCATTTAATGACTGTGTCTACAGAAGAGAAAGAGCATCACGGCCGGGTGGGGCTGAACTGCCAGGGAACCCTGAGCACTTGGCGGAATTCTGCACGTCATCCTGTGTGCAGGCAGGGGATACTGGGGTTGGGAATACAGGGATTTTCCCATCCGTGATAAAATACCTCTGACTCTACAGGGAAGCAGGAACCTTTCACTCAATGAACATACTAAAAACTGTAGGCTCTGACCAGGAAAATGAAGCCTCTTTACTCGCTAGTAGCCATCCTCACAGTCAGCTCCAAAGGCAGGCACAAGCTTGCTCTGAAGGCAGCAGATAAGCAGACAGTACATTTGGGTCCAATCCGAAAGATAACTGGACATTTGCTTAATGGTCTCAAATTCTATTTCTGGCTCATGGATGCTTTTCTCTCATTTTTTCATGACTGAGAACCCAACAGGCTCAGGCTCCACGCTGAGCTCCAGTAGGCAGGGCATTGAAGCCGTATCCACCAACACCAGCCTGCTGTGAGAGCTGCCCGCAGCCCTGCAAGGAGGGATTCGGGGCAGCCCACAGATATGGCCTCAGTTCACCCTCAAACCCCCTCCCAGTGTCCCCCACCCTCAGACCCTTGGAGGACCACTTGAGGTCACTGCAAACATCATGATGGCCCAGACGCTTCTGAGACAGGCTGAATAAGAATATCTGAGCAGTGTGACCCAGAAACCTGCATTGTAACAAACCCTGGATAGATCTGAAGTTTGAGGGCCACGAGGCACCCCGTTAGAATGCACGCTTCCAGAGAGGAAGGACTTTGCTTTTGGCGTTGCTGTCTCTTCAGCACCTCAGAGATAGCAATTAAATATTTTCAACATTTAAACATTTCTAGAAGGCACCTCTCTGGGGGAGAGTTTAGGTTAGAGTTGGCAATGTGACACATCCTCCCACTCCCCAGGCCTGCTCAGGGCAGACATCACTAATCAGTTACATCACTCTTAATGCCTACAGCCCAAGCGGCACCACCCTGTGTTCCAGGCTGCCACAGCAAACCCAGCAAAGGTGGTGCCTGAGAGAGATCATGCTTGCCACCCGGGAGTCACAGGTGTTCCTGATCCTTCCCAGTTCTGAGACTCTGTGGACATTGTGATGAGGCTCCAAAACTGGCCCCACCTCACGGGGACACCTGCCGGTGGGCACCTTGATCCTGCTCTGAGGAGGGCAGGGCCTGGGCCTTTCCTGTGAGAAGGAGGCTTTCTAGTCATCACAACAGAACGCAGACGGTGACAGCTAAAGCCTGTGGCCCCGGAGAGCCACTTGCCTGGCCTCAGGAGACCTCCACGTTCCCATGAGTTTACATCATGGAGAATCTCTGGCCACGTGTTCAAGGTGAAGGGGTGCAAATGATGACTGTGGGCATTTGCTCAACGTGATTTACTGGCCCCAGCCCCAGCCTGATTTGTGCCTGCCAGGCGCTGTTCTGGAAGCTGGGGACACAGGGTGAATGGGGCAGGGAAGCTGCAGCCCACGGAGGAGCAATGCACTGGACACACTGCTGCCCAAGCCACAGGGACCTCAGCGGGGGGCCCCACAAGGACATCATCCGTCGGCCTCTGTCGGCCGTGGAACTCACGGATTATTTCTATTCTTTTCCTTAGAGTTTTAACTGTATTCTTAATAGCAACTCACCTGAGGAGGAAAATATTCTAGACTTTGCTTAAGATCCGATTCCCCCTTTAGCTTGCCCCATGAAAACTGAGCCTGTTAACAGATTCCCCAGATTGTTTTCTTCACGGGGAATGGAGTTAAGAATTTCTGCCTGCTGGGGACCTGAGCACAGTGTAACTATGAAAATGCTAAAAATATACCAGGCTTCCCACAGGAGTTGAGATCACCTAAGCAGATGACGCAGCCACAGAACAGTCAGTAAAGCAGAGCTGGAGTGTGGGAAATCAGGACCTGGGGAAGAAAGACACAGCCACTAACGGGCTTTAAGAGGTTGAACAGCAAAACCCGAAAATCCTCAACATCAAGTGATGTCCAGGTAATGAAAAGAGGGAGGGAGAGCCTGACAACATATCCACACAAGGAAAGTTCTTTTTCCTTCTAAAGGATAGCTTTGGCATAAAGAGGAACGTATTTCCCAGAGTTTATGAAGGACAGCTTTGTCTCCAGAAGTTTCTGCATGGATGCAGCCTCTGGCAGCAAATAGCAGTCGGAATATATGGAACTCTCTGCAGAGATCTTCAGAAGACTCAGCTCTCTGCAGTATGAACTGTGCACAGTGAGGGAGAAGAGATTCTCCGTTTGTCAGAACCAACAAAGGGCAGGGACTGGTCCCAACCAAGCTGATGTGGAGAGGCAGAGAAACGGAGTTTAACTGAACATCGGAACAACTTCTATTTGTGGCCATCGGAACAACTTCTATTTCAGAATTACTTAGAAGGAGAATTCTGAGTCAGAGGGCAGGCTCTGGAGAGGCGGGCTTTCTGAGAGGCAGGAAGGTAGGGAGGTGCAGACTCTGTTCAGGGACTCCTGGGTACAAACAGTGCTTTCGCCCCGCCTCCCCGTCCAGGTCTGGGGTTCGGTTTTAGAACAGAGAGGACCAGGGGTGTAGACACCCACCATTCGCATGCACAGCCAGGTAGTGTGGTCAACAGCGCTGTCCTACTGAGCCGTCCCCACCACATGCTGAGCCGCTGCCGCCCCATGTGCTGGGCTTTGGGACGTCCTGCCATGGACATCGCCTCGGTCAGCTCATCTGGGCCACTGTCCAAACAGCTGGCCTGTTCTCTTCAGAAGCGTGCAGGCGACGAAGGACAATGACGGCTGAGAAGGCGCACTCCAGAGGAAAGTGGACAGAGCCGCCAAGGTAACACTCCACGCAGGCAGGGGGCCCAGGCAGGGGAGAAAGACTGATCAGTGGCATCCCTGAGAAAACTAACAAAGAACGATCAGATGGTGGTATTAACACTAACTTCCCTGCGTTTTGATTATTATACTGTGACTATGTAATAGGAAGGGCCCTTGCTCTCGGGCGATATGCTGAAATATTTAGGGATAAATGGCACGAGGACTCCAACTCTCTCTCAAGTGCATCAGCAAATGTGGCATTAGCTATGCACACAGAAAATGACGCTGGGCTGGAATGCACATGGTTGGTGAATGGAGCTAAAGGACGTGGAGGTAAATTGTCCTAAACTTAACAGAGAAGTTGCGGATTTAGGACAAAGAGCTGCATACTCTTTACCCTATTTCACAAATTGTGTATATTTAGCCCCACCATTTTTCTGTGTATACAAACGTAATGTTATTTTACATACAATTCTTGTTTGTCAATTATATCTCAAAAAAAAACTGGAAAAATTGTTGAGAAGGCCGATTTTGTGTGATCTCTTACCCTCCACCACCCACCAAGGGGCCTTGCCTCCCCCAGCCCCATCCACACCAATGTGCATGCCGTGAACTCCAGTGAGTCCTCTCTGGGTACTAATCTCAAGATCTGTGGTCAAGCCAGGACTCCATCCCTGGCCCAAGGGCTTCCTTCTGGCCTGGGTTTGCATCTTGGTGCTGGGCCTGGTGCAGGAGTAAGGGGCTAGCCCACCAGTGTAAACATAGACTTTAGGAGGCATAGGAGCCTGGCAAGGGGCTCCCTTCTCCCCACTTCCAGGCCCACAATCCCCTGTAGAAAGCGCTGGGCACAGAGCTGGGCCTGATGTTCCACTCTGGCTCCTTCCTGGGAGTGTCCTTCACAGCCGCTTCCCGGCCACCATTACCTTGTCCTCCTGCACCCCAGCTCCATAGCCCTGACTTTATTAGAACTGCTCCCCTACAGGACATCACCTCATTTGTAAACAAACACATCAATTTCGCCTCCAAAATGATGTTGTCTAACTGCAAAACCACAGCCCTGAATCACTTCGTGCTATTTCCAAAAGTCAGTATCTCCCTCCAAACACGCACATTCACACCCTCAGGACACAGGTTTGCTGACGTCTCAGGCAAAGGTACTGGAGCCAGGATATTACTGCTCAACAGGGATGTCCCGGCCGTGTAGGCAGACGCAGAGGCCTCCACCCACCACGGAACACGCGGGAGGGGCACTGCCCATCCACGCGGACTCTCTCACTGCGTGGAAAGCAGCTTGTCATTCAGTCTCGCCTTCCTGTTACACTGCACGGGGCCCCTCTCCTCCCCGGACCTCATTCTCCCTGGGGTCTCCGCCACATGTGGGTGTTCTGGTTCAGTCCTGATTTCTGTGGTCAGCAGGTCACGTTTCCGGTCATTTACCTACATCCTTCTTCCCTCTTCGGATGCACCCAGTGCCTAAACGTGACTTTAACAGTCTTCAGTCTGCATTCACATCAATAAATTCCCAAGCTCAAGAACGTTCTTTTTATCCACGCACATTACTTGATGTGGGCTCAGAAGTAGGCCACTGTGATCATGAGAGGGAGTGTCCCAGGGCCAACAGAAGGCGGCTTGGGTGAGCAAAGGCCAGGGAGGCAGAGCCTGAAGAAGAGGCCAAGGCACCCGGGCAGGAGCTGTGCGGCTACAGCTGTTTCACTTCGTGGTTAGCAGGCACGGGCATCTCTCTCCGCCTGCTTTATCTTCTCTTTGCCTGGTCAGCAACCCCGGCCACTCCATTTCTGAAAAGAGCAGAGAAAGGACATTTGGTGAATACAGCAATAAGAGAGGGTAGCCTTCACCTGCAGTGGGTGAGCAGCCTGCGGCCCCCGCCTGAGCTTGCCAGGAGGAGGAGGAGGCCCAAGGAGGCACTGGAAAGGGGCTGGCTTGGCAAGAAGATCAGGACCCTCGGTCTCCAAGAAGCAAGATGCTGGCAGCATCCTGGGCTGGGAGTCGGTCACCAGCGTCTCCTCAGATCCCACGTGCCCCCCTCCCAGCCCTTTCCCATGGCAGCTTCCTGGGATGACCTTCCTCCAGGCACAGCAGGGTCCACCATGGGAGGGCAGCAAGGTGGGCTCCATGCACCCACCGAGGGGCCTTGCCTCCCCCAGCCCCAACCACAGCCAGCTCCACACCCATGCTCGCCGGCCTGACCAGGACCCGGGACTTACTGGCCATGAGCCTCGGATATATTTGAAGGAAAAAATGTATCTTGGTTTTCTGGCAACCTTGTAGTCTTTTATCAAAGAGAAGGCACTGAAAGACACTTCTCAGAGGGAGAGTTTGGCGGGGCTCCCTGCCGGAGGTGGAGCACTGCAGTTGGCCACAGTTAAGCATTTGACGACACCCTGGGGGTCGCAATCCTTGAATGCCATGGGGCTGTTGAGCTCCAAGGCAGCCTGGGACCACACCACAGCAGGAGGTCACTTACCTGGGGAAATCTCAGGGGCGACGTTAGTCTAGGCTGCCAGGTTCTCAGACCTTAAGCACCAGCTCTGGCCAGGAAGAAAGCTTACAGCATTCACACAGCACTTCCTAGATTAGAGATTAGAGATTGACTTAAATTTGCATGCTGGGACCCACCCCAGAAACCCTGGGTTACAGTCACAGCAAGTGTCAATGCCGGAATACAGCAAACTTCTGCTGCAAGCAGGGCCCAGGCACAGGGGAATTAGAATCAAAGGAATCTAATATTCCATATGGTGAATTCTAGCCAAAAATACCTGTCTTCCTTTTCTGTTTTCTCACCGACTTTCTCTGAAGTTGCTTTATCTTGGTCTTTTGACCAGTGTTGACATCTTGCCTGAGGACCCCCCCACAAAACATTGACATTGCCTGGAAAGTTGTTGAAAATGCAGAATGTCAGACCCCTCCCAGACTCAGGGAGTCAGCCTCTCTTGGGGTGAGGATGCAGTCTCTGAACACACCTTCTAGGGGACTCTGTGGGCACTGAAGCTGAAAAATTCCCGTGTTAAACCAAAGTGCCTGTGATTCCAGCATCTGCAGAGGCCCCAGCATGGCCACCTTTGTTTCTTCATTGCTTTATTTTTCTTTGCAAGCTTATTTTGCTTTATATTTCTAACCATTCGCCCTCATTATGAAGACCGTGGTGCCAGCCGAGCACGAGCCAGGCCCTGTGGGTGGGACACACAGGCTGCCCTGAGATCCTGAAGAGTCTGTCCAGGTTTTCAAAGCCTCTTAGCAAGTCTATTCCGTGCCATGCTCCTCCTGGTTTTCACCCTGCTCTTGGTAAGGGAAGTGATTGTTTCATGCCTCAAATCCCAAAAGAAGGCTGATTTAACCCATGTTCAGTCCCCTCTCATGCTATCTCTGAAGCCTGGTGGTGAATCTGCCTTTTCTTTGGGGCAGTGGCACCACCTGGCTACAAGTTTGAATCCTCTGGCGGATGCAGGCAGCGACTCACACCGGGATCGCCAGGGCAGGGTCCTGGCTGTCAAGATTGTTTAAGGCTCCCTGTGATTCTAATGTGCACCAGGCTTGAGACCCTGGCCTGGGGTTAAAGGCTGAGGAATATAAAACAAAGACTTTTCCAGGAGAGACTGCAAAACTGCTGACGCGGGCCACAGCCCTGAGGAACGTGGAACTGAAGCGAAGAAGGCCAGTCCCACGGTCGGCCAGAATGGAAACCCTCAGCTCCTCCGAGATGGTGTTCGGTGAGAGAGAGGCGGCCGCAGTCCTACCGTGCCTGCGCGGTCATTCGCAGGAAGGTCAGGGCTCACCAG
Organism: Aotus nancymaae; assembly: GCF_030222135.1. Taxonomy (NCBI): domain Eukaryota; kingdom Metazoa; phylum Chordata; class Mammalia; order Primates; family Aotidae; genus Aotus; species Aotus nancymaae. Next base: position 1,298,722 of record NW_026988412.1, on the reverse strand, counting down.
TCAACTTGGGGGCCAGGTGGTGTCTACCTCCAGTGCACCTGCCCCAGTCACCCAGCCCAGGCCTGGGGGTGGGGACTGAGGAGGCCACTCCCAGCCACAGTGCTAAGTGTGATCCTTCAGGAAGGGGCCCCAGGCACTGACAAGGCTTTGCCCAGCAGGTCCAATATGGAAAAGTGCCCTTCCCACCCACCTGTGCCAAGCCCATACCAGGCAGTCTCTGCAGGGAGCCAAGGACTCAGCCATGATCCTGTGGGCATCTGCATTCCTCACCCTGGCACCTCCCTCCAGGCCTCCTCACTGGGGGTGTTGGCTAAGGCGCGTTCCCCAGTCTGACTCAGCGTTGTTTTTCCCATACCAGCCCGTGCCATGCCCCAGCCTCCCAGGTTCCTTTCATTCAGGGCTCCCGGGCAGTGAGGATGCCCCGACCTGCACTGCAGATCCTGGCCCAGGGCCATACTGCAGAAGGGAGAGGAAACTCGGGGTCCAACACCTTGTTCCTTCCCCCACCTGCACAGGCCCAGTGAGGGAGTGCTCCAAAACGGGGCTCTGCAGGCCGTGGGCACAGCTCTGAGCACGTCACCTTTGAGCTTGGGCTCCAAGCTCTCGGACTCAGCTCCCAACGTAGCCACAGTTAAGAGTCCCTTTCTTTTTAACAAATTAGCATTAAATGAACTGAAATTCATTGATTCTGATTTAAGATTCGTTTTAATAAGGTCATGGATGGATTTCACAGATGGAGATGTGAGGGCAACCACACGTGTACGTGGTGAGGGCCAGAAAACAGTTGCAGTGATAAATGAACGCTGGGTGCAAGCCAGAATCAAATAAACGACACGGAAAAGACCGGCGCTCTTTCTCTCATCTTTCCAGTCAACGACTTTAGTCCTCAGCTGCCTCCCTCAGATCTGTGTCTTACAAGATCTCCATTCTTTCCTGAAAACTGTATTTCTCTAAAATATTCCCAAAGCCCTTATCACAGCCAAGGCCTCTTTCCCAGTCAGTGGCCTGAGAGTAAGGCAGTGCCCTTGTCAGAAGCTGTTGATGCTGGTAAGAAGAGTGACCTCTGACCCTCCTGGATGGCTCTGACTCCCGCCATCGCCTTTCACTGCAGAGAAGGTAAAACAGACTTTTGCTTTGTGGACTGTGCTACTTCAGCAGCCCTTCTTCGGGCAGCATGCACACGTGACCCTGCTGGAGTAAGGAACACAAGCCCAGAGGTAAGGAATATGACCTGTCTGGTCCCCTCAGCCTTCACAGGTGGTGGGAAAAGGCTTCAGGTGATTCGCTCAAAGGCACAAACCCAGGTCTGGGGAGAGCTGGACTGGAACACACGGCTCCCATCTCCCAGGCTGTGTTCGTTGCACTGCACACACTCTGCCTGCGTGTTTACTCCCGGGCAATGCGCTCAGCACCTGCCCTGAACCGGCTTCTGCTGCTGTGGATGCAGCGACAAGGGGTCAGGCTGAGTCCCTGCTGCCGAGGGCTTGTGCTTTAGCACAGCAGGCAGCTCTGCAACGCCAGGCACCCCAGCTGCCAAGGGCAGGTGCTACAAAGGGACCCACGTCCAGGGGTGGTGGGTGTCTCTTCTCTGGCTCACTCGGGTACAAGAAAGGGAAATTCTGGGAAAAAGCAGCAGCAGTGACACAGTGCTTACCCTTCCCAGACCTCACCCTAAAAATGATGGCATGCTCCAGGCTGAATGGCTTCCCCTAACATTCCTATGTTTAAGCCCTTACCCACAGTACCTCAGAATGGGCTCTGTATTTGGAGATAGAGCCTTTAAAGTGGTGATTAAGTTAACATGAGGTCATTAGAGTGGGTCCTAATCCAACCTGCTGGTGTCCTCATAAGAAGAGGAACTTTGGGCACAGAGAGATGCTCAGGATGTGCACGCACAGAGGGGAGGCCATGGGAGGCACAGCAAGCAGGCGGCGTCTGCAAGTCAAGGAGAGCGGCCTCGGGAGAAGCCAGCCCTGCCCACAGCTGGACCTGGGACTTGAGCCTCCGGAAGTGTGAGACAATAGATTTCTGCTGTTTATGCTACCAGGCCTGTGTCATTTTGTTATGGAAGCCTTAACGCCCAGAACAACTTGACAGCGAAATCCAAAACTCGTGGACAGCAACCCAACATACAAGTGGGTGGGACAAACACCCAGAGCCCCCGACCAGATGGGGCGGGAGCAGCAGAGGGAAGCAGGAGGCAGCCCTCACACCTGGAAACAGAGCCCCTGAAAGGCAGAGGGCATGGAGGTGATTTGGAAACAGCAGTTGAAGCTGAGCATTTGTCTAATGCATCAGCAAGGACAAGGGTGAGGCTGCTGGGCCATGGATCCTTCAAATTGGCCTGCCCAGGTTCCCAGCCAAGACAGAGCCTACACTGAGGAGCGACCGGGTGAGAAAAATCAAAATTGAGCAAGATACCCATATCAGACCTGAAGCGGGGAAGGGGAATCCACCCAGGAAACAGAGGGCAGACAACCATGTTTTTAACACTACAAGGAAAGTGCAGAAGATGGAGCTCTGCGAAGTTAAAAATTCTCCCCTGCATTCGGTCTCCTTCTGAAATATCGGGAAAACCATTTTATGTAAAAACTGAGCAACAGAAGTGCACTGCGGTTCAATACCACACAAAACACTAAATTAACACAAGAAAAAGAGATGAAGGGGCAAAAAAGCATCCCTACTAACAATCAAAACTTGCCACACAAATGGGACCACAATAATCAGAGCTATCGTCTACTATTTCAATATAAGCTAAAAGCCGTTAGGAGCACCACTTGACATGAACACTCTCAAATAACTTTGGGTGAATTCATAAATAAGGTAACAAAACTCTAGAGAATTAGAAATAAAATTATTGCAGAGGTAATAATTAAAATGAAAGGAGCATAACAGCAAATAAATATAAAGGGATAATGCCATATAGAAACAAAAGGCAAAAAGAGGAAATTTGTAAAAACTGAAAAACATGAGTCAAGAGATGAAAAGGCTTGAGAGAAAGTGGCAAATAAGAAAGATAGACAAAGAAAACCTAGTATAAAGAAAATAGGAGCCTGAGAAAGAAAATAAAGGCAAGAGAAATGGTTATCAACTCAGAACAAGCAATGCCAAAACATATCCTAGTAAAATTATTAAATATAAAGAAAAAGAAAAAGAAATCTTTTGAGCATCCAGGCAAAAAGAACAAATGAGTTATAATAGGAAGAAAGCAAATTATCATCAAACTTTTCAACAGCAACACTCTGTGCCAGAAAATTAATTAATTAATTAATTAATTAATTAATTAAATGCATTAGAATACTTAGGGAAAGAAAATGTTAGCCAATGATATTATATCCAGCAAAACTAACCTTAATGATAAAGGCCACGTATAAACTGTTATCAGTATGTAACAACTCAGGACAGCTAGTTTCCATAAACATTTCCTGAGGAATCCACTAAATACTACACCTCAGACAAGCAAGATGATTGAGAGAGGCATCAGGAACTAACTGGTGGGCATTGAAGATAGAGTCGCCCGTGGAACCCAACCTGGGTGATAGCCCGTGGGGGGTCCAGAGTTCAGGTAGCATAGATGCCACACAGTCAGAAAAGTAGAGGGGGGAAGGAGGCATAGTAGTATTGTTATTTTTATTTCATTGACTTTAATTTAGGATGAAATAGATAATTATGCTATATTCTATCAGCCACTGTGGCTAGAAAGAAGATACAGATGGAATAGGAGAGGGGTCCCCCTTTTCTAAAACCTTGTAAGTTCTAAATTTGGATAGAGAATAAAACTCATTAGGTATTTTATTTTTAAAGTAGATAGTTAGATAAATAGACACACGGAAAGATAGATGATAGATAGATAGATACATACATACATACATGCATACATGGAATGTGTGGAATGCATGACCGTTCCAATAGCTATGAGTGCATCCAGCAACCAGACTGTGGTCCTGAAATGCCATTTCCCACTAAAACAAATACAGAGGGCTTCTTGGGCTTCATGACTTGTCCCATGTCTGAGAGAAGAAGTGCAAGAGATGAGACTGGATCACCCTAGCACACGCCAGGATGTCCTCAAAGACCACGAGGATCACATCAGAAGGCTCAGGTGCCAGCATGGAGAGGCTGTCATTATGGGGTCAGTCAGTCATCAAAAAGGAGAATAATTGCAATATGTTGAAAACTCATCAACTATAAATTCATGAATTCATGGTATTTTTAAAATATTACTTGGTCACCTTATGAAGATGATATAAAACCAATTCGGTGTCTTTAAATAAAGAGAAAGTACCCAGCGTTTGTCCTCCTTTTCCTGTATGAATTGTACCTCTGAGTAATCCAGGCGTAGGTGAGGAAAAATGCCTGTTTATGAAACTATACCAGCTAATAAGTGAAAAAGAAGTGATGGAAACAGACAGTCACCGTTTTGCAGGCAGCGAAGCCCAGTGGCTGGTGATGTGACACAAACAGAACCATCCAGACATCTGATGCCTCCTGATGAGAGAACACACCTGTTTGGTCCAGAAGATGGAATGGCGCCTGGCGGTTATCCGGCTCTGGGTCCGATCTGGCTCTGGGTCCACCTGTGAAAAACAGAGGGACGCACAGGCCTTGGTCTACAACATGTGGGCACAGCCTGCAAAACCCAGACAGGAAAACTGCAGGCCAACCAGCCTGTGTCCCTCAACAGAAAGGGAAAGAGAGAAGCATACTGGGAACCTATACATTGAGACATCACAGTTTGAAAGAGGACGATGAAACTGCAGGATCCAAGGAATGCATCTGGATGCTCAGCTGTTGAGAAGTGCAAAGAGCTGTTCTAGTCGAGGCAGGCATTTGAGAGGCAGCAGGTCTGACTCTTTACCTGTGTGGTGGCTGTAAGCGTGTCAACCCAAAATAATTCACTAAGCCATATGTTTTATGGGGTTTCCTGTATCTGTGTTTTCTTTTATAATAGAAAATATACCAGAAGGAAATAAACAGGCTGGACACTGTGGCTCACACTGCAATCTCAACAGTTTGGGAGGCCAAGGCGGGCAGATCACGAGGTCAGGAGATCGAGACCATCCTGGCTAACACGGTGAAACTCTGTCTCTACTAAAAATACAAAAAATTAGCCAGGCATGGTGGCACACTCCCAACTACTTAGGAGGCTGAGGCAGGAGAATTGTTTGAACCTGGGAGGCGGAGGTTGCAGTGAGCCAAGATTGCGCTGCTGTACTCCAGCCTGGGTGACAAAGCGAGACTCCGTCTCAAAAAAATAAAAAAAAAATTAGCCAGGTGTGGTGGTGGCACATACCTGCAATTCAGTTACTTGGGAGGCTGAGGCAGGAGAATTGCTTGAGCCCAAAAGCTGAAGGCTGCCATGAGCTATGATCAGGCCATTGCGCTCCAGCCTAGGTGACAGAATGAGACCCCGTCACTGAAGGATTGATGAATAAAAGCAAAGAGCAGAATCACCCAGAGAGCTTGTGTGTTTCGGGGCCCTGCAGCCAGGGTTTCTGTTGCAGTCGGTGTGAGCTGGGGCTCGCAGGCGATGCCGGTGTTGCTGTTCCATGAAGCACACTTCAAGTAACAGAAGCCAGGAGCAATGGCTCCTGTGCTCAGTGTGTGGTCTGAGTTCAATAACAGTGACACATTGCATAGCCACTCTGTGTCAGGTCCAGCACTAAAGACCGCATTCTACTTAATTCTCACGATAGCCCTGAAGTCGATATTCTTATATGCCTTTGAAACACAGAGCCACGGAAGCTGAGACAGCAGAGTGTGGTTGCAAGGGAAACAGAAAGGGGATCAGCCCCAGGGCCACCCCGGAACCTCCAGCTCCAGATCCAGCATCCCCAAGGGCTTTGCCGTGTGCCTTCCTTTTGACAGCAGCAATGATTGACAACTTAAAGGCACGTGTGGGACTGCAACACTGGTTTCTTTCTTGAGGCATCCCAAATGTCAGGAGTTAGCCCATGTGTGCCAAGCCCTCGAAGTAGAAAGGTAGGGTGGTCCCAGCTCAGGCCTTGCATTGGGTGTTTCAGTCAGCCCGTGCTGTGTGACAAAACACCAGGGCATGGTGGCCTAAGACAGTACTGGGAGATGTTTCTTCTCACAAGTCTGTGGCCGGGTGGCTCTGTGGATGGTCAGTCCTATGGCTGCACACTGTTGGGAGCTCGGCTGGGGATGGAGCCTGAGATGGCCTCAATCCCGTGCCCGGGGCCCTAGCACAGGCCGTCAGCTGGGCCCCTCGCCTGTTGTCCTGTTGTCATCCAATGGTCTAACCTGGGCTTCTTTCCTACGTGGCAGGGGGAGCAGTGCAAGCCCCAACATGCAAGCCCTGGTCAAGCCTGGTCAAGCTTCTGCAGCCAGGCGCTCTCAGTCCAGCCTCGCCTCCCCCAAAGGACAAGTGGCACAAGGTTATCAGGGTCAAAGCCTCCAACTACAGGCTTATCATGGACTACGGGCTGGTGTCTCCCCAGAAGTCATATGTTAAAATCCTAACTCTCAGCAGGGTGGGATTAGGAGGTGGGGCTTTGGAGGGAGGGTAATTGGATCGTGAAAGTGGAGCCCTTATGAGGAGAGGCCGGGGGTGAGGAGAGGGTGTCTCCTTCCTCTTTCCCCTCCACCATGTGAGGACACATGGAGAAGGCCACCTGCAAGCTGGGGCAGGCCCTCACCACACACCAGACATGCGGGCTCTTCAATCTTGGACCGCCCGGCCTGCAGAACAGTGAGGACTAAACGTTGTTTCAGCCACCTAGCATATGGCAGCCCGAACAGTAGACAGGGCATCAGACTGCAAGAGCTGGGGAGAACCTGGAGACCAGCCGCCCCGTGGGCTCCGACCCTGACTCTGCACGGGCCCCCAGCCATGGCAGGGAGCTCACAGCTGCAATGAGAACATGCTTGCCCCACAGTGAACTTGGGTCTCACCAGGGCCTGTGTCTAATCCCCTGTACAGAGAAGGAGGAAGCGGATGGTGCTTGGACCTCCCCACTCTTCCTTCAGCAGACCCACGTGCTGCATGTGGTCTGAGGACCAGCAGCCTCAGCATCACAGGGGATCCCATTAGAAATGCAGAATCCCAGACCCAGCCTCAGACCCGCAGAATCAGATGCTGCATTTTAACACAATCTGCAGGTGATTCATGTGCATAAGAAAATGTGAGAAGCACTGAGAGATCATGGGCCTGGTTCCTCCACAAATAAATTTCAAAGGAAAAAGAAGAGGGAAGGGAGGGGAGGGGAAATCTGTGGATTAAAAGAAAGAAAACATGCCAATAACATGCCGCAGGCAGACCCGGTTTGTATGCGGATTTGTACGAACCAACAGTAAACACTGATATTTGATGCCGAGGACTGTCGGTGTGCTCACGATTGTCGATGGTTAGGTGTCTATGTCACATTAAAAGCACCCCGTTTTAGAAGCGCATACTGAAATGCCTAATGACAACACAGCAGGATGCCTGGGATAGGCTTTAAAACAACCCGGTGTGCAGGCAGGGGCACCCAGGAGGACCGGATCTCAATTTTAAAATACCACCTTGCATTCATCAGCTAGAGCTGAGTAGATGTCAGCACGATAAACTATTCTTTCTGCTGTTGTCAGTATTGGGAATTCCAATAAAGAAATGATTATTTAATCTCCTGGTGTTACTCAGACTTACTGAATCCCTGAAAGTTCGGCCCTAGCAAAGGTTGTTATTGTTGCTTGTCTGTTTGTTTTAACTCTTCTAGGTAAACTTGATGCGTTTGGTATCAGGGCTGAGGTCTGAGGTCACTGATTGCATTCAAGTGTTGTATCTAGAAAGCATTAAATTTCCAGAAACTCGGCCCTGTTCTCTGCAGGGCAGCCCAGACAGGCAGGAATTGGAGTCTGGACGGATGAGGAAAACAACCATAAGTTTCTCAAAGACTGAAGTAAATCAGCTTCTTCTGAGCAATTGCATCAGAACACCTGCCCCCCGGCCCTGAGCGCCCTCCTTGTTAAGTGCAAAGCCCCGAGGAGTGTGTGAAGAGGAAGCAGTTCCTGGCATGCTGTAGCCGTCTACCCTGTAGCAAGCTAGGCGGTGCCCAGCCCACAGCGCAGCACGGGAGGGAGAATCCGACCTAGGATACTCCAGGCAGCACAGCCTGCTCGAAATCTCTGCCCCAGCCACCATCTCTAAAATTCAGCCATTAGAGAGTCATTGTTTTTGAGTTAACAAGTGTTCTCATTTAAAACACAAACGGCTGTGGGAGGATTAGCACAGATATTGTACTCTAAACAGTGTTTTCCATAAGGTCATGCAGGACTCTGGCAAACACAAATGCCCACAGAGGACAGGCCAGTTAAGTAACTGTGCAAATCTGGCCACGTGAAAGATTATAGAGTCAGCAGGGGCTCAATGCCCCGCTTAAAGGCCTTCAGGTTAATAACGATATTAATAACGCATGATGCTTAACAGCGGCAAAACAGACACCGCTGCTGGTCTGTTTTCCATCCCCCAGATACAAAGAGATCTAGATTTATGCTTCTAGTGAGAAGGTCAAGAAACCCTTCTGTGCCTCAGTTTCCCCCTCCGAACATCGGGGCCAAACAATCCTGGAATACAACTGTTAACTTAAAAATCACACAATTTATACATTTGGAAAGGAAACCGTATTTCTTATAAAGGGTTCTGACCACAGCCAGAAGGTAGTCATCCTGCAGGCTGGGAAGCACAGCCTCTGACAAAGACCAAAGTCAAGCCCTCTGAAGAAAAATAGGTGGGGGAGTTGGCTAAACATGCATATTCAACAGGTTACAGAAGGAGCTGTGAATATTCATAACGAGGGTCCTGATGCACGCACATAGAACAAACATGTATGTCACCTACGACTCATGTTCTCCTTGGGGTGGACACTTAACATTTAAATGTGTGATGGTTATGCCCTATATGTCAAAGGGTCTTTTCAGGACACAACGGCACTCAAGTATAAAGCCTCTGTAAACCATCCAGAACCTGTCCACAGTCAGTGGTCTCTTTTCTGGGAAAACTTAGCGGAATCAGCCTGTTGTTCAATCAGGGCTGTTGTTACAGTTTATGCAACTTGGGGGTCAGGTCTGGTGCAGCTGCAATTGCTTATCTCAAAACCACTGTCTGTTCAGTTGCTAGAGAAAAGGAAAACCCTCATGACCCTCATGACAGAACATGGTTTATTCTTTTTTTTTTTTTTTTTTTGAGACAGACTTTCCCTCCGTCACCAGGCGCCAGGCTGGAGTGCAGTGGTACGATCTCGGCTCACTGCAGCCTACACCTCCCAGGTTCAAGCAGTTCTCCTGCCTCAGCCTCCCAAGTAGTTGGGACTACAGGCGTGTGCCACCACGCCCAGCTAATTTTTTTGTATTTTAGTAGAGACGGGGTTTCACTATGTTGGCCAGGATGGTTTCGACCTCTTGACCTCATGATCCACCTGCCTGGGCCTCCCAAAGTACTGGGATTACAGGCGTGAGCCACCGCGCCCTGCCCAGTTTATTCTTTAAGTGACTTAACCCTTCACTGTCGTGGCTTTAGGCACTGTTTACACTTCAGCAATTTATTGCCACACGGTCTGTCCCGTCAGTCTTATGATCTCAATTTTAACATTCACGCTGGGCAGTTGTGTCTAAATCACAAAAGGGAGGGGAGAAACAAGGCATGTCAGACCTCCTGCTGCATCATGGCTGGAAACTTGGTTTTTATGGGTTTTTTTCTGGCGTCCTTTGGCTACGAGGGGTCTGTATTCAGTTGATGAGAAATCCAGGGTTTTATTTTAGTTTACACAACAAAGAGTGATTGGAGACCCAAATGAGACAGTGTTTGAGAAACTATAACATGCTGTAAGGTGTAAGAGAGAAGTTTTCTCCTTTCTGCCTTAATTCAATTTTGTCTTCTGAAATATCTAAATTCTATTATTATCTTGACCATTAATCATCCCAAGTCCTTTAAAAAGTGCATCTCAACTTCTGCTTTCCCGTCCAGCAGGTAAGGAGTTTGGAAGTTATTCCTTCATCCTAGAAACAAGAAAAAAAGCTGAACAAACCAAAAAAAAAAAAACATCTCTTCTCAGATTCATCAGAGAATGGAGGTCACAGTGAAATGTGAAAGGTTCCCTCGTCCCCTACTCAGGGTGTGCGATGGGGGTACGGCTCACTTGTTCAGTGCCCCACTGCTCAGACCTCTAGGGAAGCATACGGAGGGGCAGGCTGTGGGGCTCTGACCCCACCGCAGTGTCTAGGCGTGGATGTGTACAGCTCCTGAAGCCCCAGTGGGTGTGTGCTACAGGGTGCTCTTTTAGTTTGGCGTCTACAGGCGGCGGCTTGTGTTACCAGCTCAATTAGACCCACTTCCTTATCCTAAGAACAGAGATTTCTGTATCCCAGGTTCTTGCCTTGGTGTACCAGAAGAATCAAATCACACATGGGCTTGGAGAATGAGTGCAAAGTTTTATTGAGTGAAAGTAGCTCTCAGCAGATGGGGGAGCCGGAAGGGAGATGGCTTTCCCCTGGAGGTGGGCGGCTCAGTGGTCCCTGCTCTCCGTCCAAACTCCACCTCATCCCACAGTCGAGATATGGCAGAGATGTTAGAATTACCAGACGTGGAATTAAAACAACTATGATTAACATACTAAAACCTGTAATGGACAAAGCAGACAGTATGTAAAAACACACGTGCAGTGGAAGCGGAGAGATGGAAATTCTAAGAAACAACCCCCAAGAAAGTCTGCAGATCAAAAACACTGTCATTGAAGTGAAGAGTGCTTTATATAGGCTTATTAGTATACTGGACACAGCTGGGGAATAGAATCTCTGAGCTTGAGGATATCTCAACAGAAACTTCTAAAACTAAAAAACAAACAAAAAAAGACATAAAATTATCTATGGGACATTTTCAAACAATACAACGTATGTGTAATGGGGATAGCAGAAGGAGAAGAAAGAAACAAAGAAATGAAATAAATATTTAAAATAATAATGCCTAAGAATTTTCCAAAATGAATGCCAGATACCAAGATTCAGGAAACTCAGAGAATATACCAAGCAGGATAAATCCCCCAGAAGCTACACCTATGTATACCACATTCAAACTGAAGAAAATGAAAGACGGAGTGATTGAAGAAGCCAGAGGAAAACGAATCTTACCTACAGAGAAATAAAAACAAGAATTACATCCAACTTATCCTCAGACTCCATGCAAACAAGAAGAGAATGGAGTGAAATATTTCAAGTGTTAGGAGGGGGAAGATAACGACCAACAACAATCAAGACTTCTCTACCCTCAGAAATTATTCTTCAGAAACAAAGGAGAAAGAGTCTTTTTCAGAAAAACAAAAGTTGAGGAAATTTGTTGCCAGTAGGCCTGCCTTGCAAAATTATTAAGAAGTTCTTTAGAGAAAAGGAAAAGGATATAGGCTAGAAACTCAGATTTACATAAAGGAAGAGCATTGGAGAAGGAATAAGCAAAGATAAAAACTTTTAGTTTTTATTCTTAATTGATCTAACCGATAACAATTTGTTCAAAATAATTATATATTTGAGTATGTATGTTTACATATGATACTTACGCTTGTGTGTGAGTGAAATGAATGATGACAATGACACAAAGGGTGAGACAGGGGAGTTGGGCTTATTTTGCTAATATAAGGTACTTGCACTACCTGTGAAGTGGTATCGTGTTTTTGAAAGTGGACCTGGACTATATTGCAAACTCTGAGGCAACCACTAAAAAAGAGTTTAAAAAATTATAATGGCCAGGCGCGGTGGCTCACGCCTGTAATCCCAGCACTTTGGGAGGCCGAGGCTGGCGGATCATGAGGTCAAGAGATCGAGACCATCCTGGTCAACATGGTGAAACTCCATCTCTACTAAAAATACAAAAAATTAGCTGGGCATGGTGGTGCATGCCTGTAATCCCAGCTACTCAGGAGGCTGAGGCAGGAGAATTGCCTGAACCCAGGAGGCGGAGATTGCGGTGAGCTGAGATCGCGTCATTGCACTCCAGCCTGCGTAACAAGAGCGAAACTCCATCTCAAAAAAAAAAAAAAATTATAATGGACATGACAAAGAAGAGTAAATAAAATGGTATGAAATACTCAAATGAAACAACAAAAGACAGAAAGAGTAGAACACAGAAATAGGGATAAACAATAAGAGCAATGAATAGCAAACAAGTAACAAGCATGGTAGATACTGATCCAACTCCATGAAAAACTACTTTATGTCAGTAGTCTACATACACCAATTAAAAGATGAAGAGTCTCAGAGTGGATCAAAAAATGACAGCCAATTATATATTCTCTAAAAGAAACTCAGTTGGATAAAAAAGAAACATATAGGTTAAAGGTAGATCGAAGAGAAAGATAAGCCATGGTGCACTAATAAAAACAAAGTTGGAATAGTTATGTTAATTTTAGACAGAGCAGACTTCAGAGAAAATAAAGTTATTAGGAACACAAAGGTGCATTATATAATGATAAAAGAGTCAATTCTTCAAGAATACATTATAATCTTTAATGTGTATGTCCCTAATGACAGAGCATCAACATACCTGAGGCAAAAATGGACAGAAATGCAAGGAGAAATAGAAGAATTGAGTCTTACAGTTGGATACGTCAACACCCCTCTATCAGCAATGGACAGATACAGCAGGCAGAAAATTAGTAAAGAAATAACTGAACTCAACAGTACCATCAATCAACTGGATGTAATTGACATCAATCAACTACTTCATTCAACAACAGAATACACCTTCTTCTCAAGCTCACATGGAACATTAACCAAAAGAGACCATATTCTGGACCATAAAACACACATTAACAAACTTACAATAGAACTCATACAATGCCTTCTCTCCGAACATAATGGAATTAAAATTAGAAATCAGTAACACAAAGGGAGCTGGAAAATCCCCAGATATATAGACATTAAACAACACATTTCTAAATAACGCATGAATCAAAGAGTAAATCTTGAGAGATTTTTAAAAATATTTTGAAACTATAAGAAAAAAGAGAGAGGACACAAATTTCTAACATCATAAATGAAAGAAGGGACAACATTACGGATCCCACGGACATTAAAGGGGATAATAAAGGACTATCATGAAAAGCTCTAGTCATCAAATCTAATAACATGGATGAAATGGAACAATTCCTGCAAGGATACAATCTGTCAAAACTTACAAGAGGAGAAATAGAGAATTTGAATAGAGCTATACCTATTAAAGAAATTGAACTAGTAATTAACAACTTTGCAAAATCAAAAGCACCAGAGCCGGGTAAATTATACCAAGCATTTAAGGAAGAAACTGTACAATCTCTTTTAGAAAATAGAAGTAGAGGGAATATTTTCTAATTCACCCTATGAAGTCAGCATTACCTTGATACCAAAACTGCACAAATACATCACAAGAAAAATACAGACCAACATCTCTCATGAATATAGATGAAAAAATGCTCCAAAAAGTAGCAAATCCAATCCAACAATGTATGAAAACAATTCTATACTATGACCAATAGGATTTATTCCAGGTGTGCAAGGTTGATTCAACACTGAAACATTAATTAAAGTAATTCTAATTCATCATATCAACAGGCTAAAGAAGAAAAAATATCACATGATTATATCAACAGATCCAGAAAAGCCTTTTACAAAAATCCAACACCTATTCATGATAAAAAGTCTCAACAAACTTGTAATACAGTGAACATCCTGAACTGGATAAAGAACATCTACAAAAATCCTACAGCTAATATCATACCTAATGATGAAGAACTCAAAAGTTTTCCTCTAACATCAGGAACAAGGCGGGATGTCCCTGCTCACCACTGTTTTTCAACATTGTGCTAGAAGTGCTAGTTAATGCAATAAGACAGGAAAAGAAGTAGCCAGTCCTGGTGGTACATGCCTGTCGTCCCAGCTACTCAATAGGCTGAGGCAGGAGTTTGAGGCTGCAGGGAGCTGCACCACTGTACTCCAGCCTGGATGACACAGCAACACCCTGTCTAAAAATAAAAGGGAAATAAAATAGATAACGATTAAGAAGAAAAGATAAAACTGTCTTTGTTTGCAAATGACATAATTATTTTTTAGAAAATCTAAAATAATCGACCAAAAAAAACCTCCTGGAACTAATAAGCGATTATAGCTACGTTGCAGGATATAAGGTTAATATACAGAAATCGATCACTTTCCTATATACCAGCAATGAACAAGTGGAATTTAAATTAAAAATACATTAGCACCAAATGAAATAAAATACTTAGATACAAATCCAATAACATATATACATGACCTACAAGAGGAGACCTGCCCAATTCTGACAGAAAAAATCAAATGTACCACTCTAGTGTGGAACGGTGATAGTGGGGCAGGGCCGGGGAACACAAGTTTTATGGGAAATCTTGGTGCCCTCTCATGAATGTTTCTGTGATCCTAAAACTACCCTAAAAAATAAACTCTATTTTTAAGTCAAAACTTTTTTAAAAAAATGCATGTCTGGACTGACTTAGCATGAGATGTCTGCCTGTATTTCAGGATCACATGGTGCCCAGCAAACCTGCTCAGTTATTTCCACCAAGATCAACACAAAGGGAGAGTGTTGTGAAGGTGTCTGCACTGATATTCAGTCCTGCTGGGAGCTCTCTGTGCACTCCAGCCCCGTAAGGACAGGTATGGGTAAGTCAGATAAGACTGCGAGCTGCCCAAAGCACAAAACTGGAGGTCGGGGAGGCCCAAGCCAGCCCTGACAACCATTTATCACTTTGCATCCCACGGCTGCAACAGTGGCACCCTGACCCCTCTTTGTGCAGAACATCTTGGCCTCCCCTGGGAATTCATACTTCAATCCCCCTTGCCTAGACTGTCACCTGCAGGAGGGGAGGGAAGCCTGTCTGGTTGAGCTGCTTCTCCGGTCCCTAGCACAGCAGAGACGCCACAGGCTTGTTGCCAGCTCAGGGGCTGCCTCTGACAGAGCTTATGAGGATGCCTCATGGGAGGGAGGCAGAGGCCTGCGTCATGGCTTCCTAGAAGAGTCACTGTGCGTGGACCTTCAGAGGAGCAGCCAGGTGATTATCTCAGGAACAGGCTCCACCAGCGTGTGTACTCACACACACATGCTGTCATACAAACTCAGCTTTCCTTCTGGACCCCTGCATCAAGCGTGACATCTGTCAGCGCCCTAGTGAAGAACCTCTGAAGGTATGTGCCACAGACGCCAGTGCCTGGTATTCAGCAAGAGTGTGATACGTGCATGCTAAGTTCACTGGGGGAAGCTGTCTTCGCAATATGTCTCAGACTGGAGCAAAACTGAACATTCTTCTTCTGTGTGTGTGTATGTGTATGTACATTCATATTTACTATAATAACTAATGTGTGTTTGCACTATACACACTGTAAATGCAAGACTAAAATAAATGTCGATTTGCATGAGAAGTATTTGCATAATATGTGTGTATAAATAGACAGATATAGATACAGATAGAATAAAAACTTCGTTATTGTAAGAAGGAAAGAGAGAGAGAGGAAGAAGGAATGAAAGAGGGAGGAGGGAGGAGGGATGCTGGCTGTAGACCCCATGCTCAGCGAAACGGTGACACACACATAGTTCCGGGTCTGCTTTCAAGGACGTGCAACCCTGCTGTGTACTTCCAGGAAGGTCCAACTTACATCTTCACTCACAGTAAGATACTGCTCTCCATGGGAACTCAGATCTGCCCCCATTCCTCCATCATTCCCCCACTGCCTGAGCCCCATGAAGCTCCTTCCCTTGGGCCCTCCCCTGCTATGTATGCATGTGGGGGACGGTCCTCTCGGGCTTCCCTGCCTTGCCCACTGGCCCCCTCCCCGGGACCTCTCCAGACCTCCAATGGCCATCTCTGCATGGCCCTGACTAAGGGAAGCCTCTGTGTGGACGATCCCTGATGCTCCAGGGGACACGAGGGTGGCTGGCAGGTCCCCACTGGCTAGAAAAGCTAGCAAGGCTCCTGCATGGAGACAGTGAGTGCCAAGTTCTACCCCAAGGCCTTTCCAGGTAACAAGGAAAGCAGCTTCTGAGCCACAGGAGAAAACACGGAACTCCCTGATCATCACTGCCCTTGCCCACCCTCACCCAAGCATCCCTGACCTCAATGCCAAATATTCTGGGACTGTCCCCTCAAACCCACTCTACAGGTAGGTGAGACAGCCAGCTCTCTCAGTGCTGTCCCCAGAGGCAAACCCTGGACACGGATCCCAGGCAAGAGGCTGAGCTGGGAGGAGGGGAAGGTGGACCAGGGAAGGGGAGGGGAGTGAGGACTGACCCCACATGGAGCTTTGGGAGCTGGCAGTCTCGCCTGGGTATTCTCTCACCAGGAATCCAGGCACTTGGGGACCACCCCAGCCCTGGTTAAGGGCTGTTCCCTCTGCATGGCCAGAGGGGAACCAGCCCACCCAGCCCTGCCTGCCTCCAGCCAGAAAGAGCATCAGTAGAGTCTCAGGTCCTTAGCAGCTGGAACTCAGGCAACAGCTACACGTGGCTGGCTCTGAAGGCAGCATCCACAGCAGAGCTTGGGGATGTTTAAGTGACAGCAAATCTCTAGGTTACCCTTGACCCATGTGGGAACCTAAGTCTTCCAGTCTCGGACCCAGACTGAGCACAGACCAGCGGCTTCTCACATCAAGTGTCTGCACCCCACGCACAGCAAAAGCAACACTAAGATAAAGAATCACAAGCCACCCCAAAAACGCTGCTCCCTTCAGCTTCGAGGCTCCCACTCCTCCGTGCTCCTGGTGGTTGGAGGAGGGCCCGGAGTGGGAAGTCCTTGAAATGCAGGGTTCCAATAGCAGCAGCTTCCTCCCCACATTCAGAGCCAAGGTCACAGCCTGCTGAAAACCCAGGCTGGGAGGAGGGGCCTCCAGTGCAGGGGCCCCTGGGGTGCTGGCCGTCGCAGTCAAGAACATCAAGCCAAAAGAACTTTTCTTTGAGAAGAAAACCTCAGACATCAAACATCTGGCCAGGTCTCACTGGTTCAAACGAAGGAGTGAAGGAAACTCCTGGGAGTGCCACTGCCTCCCTGTCACCCCTACTGATCACGGGAATGGGAAGCTGCCCAGCACACTCGTGGTGGGATTGCAGAAGCACTCACCAGGTTGATCATAGAACAGGGACTTGCCTAGATGGCCCTCCCTGCAGAATTTACCCCCGAGGCCGCTTGATTAACTTCCAGATGACACTGAAGTGGAGGATGCCTTCCCATTTCATAGAGAAGGTGGAGACTCACCCAGGGCCGACAGGGTGGGTGGGCCCAGGGAACGTCGCAGACACAGCTGGCACCCAAGACTTTTCATGGGAAAGATGACTTGTGGACCAAAGACAGGAGCGGGGTGGAGGACAGCAGCCCTCGGATGTGGCAGCCGGGCAGCAGGATCTGCCCTGGCCTCTGAGGAGACGTCCTCATTTGGCGGCTACAGAGAAGACAGCCTGGGCTTCCTGGCACATATGTGAGACCGAGGCCGCTAGATCCCCAACCTCACTCCTTCCCCTGCCGGTTTGACACCAACCCGGATTGACTGGCTTCAGCCACCACATGTGCTCCCATCTCCTGATGCCGTGGTTGGCAATCGCTCACTGGGCAGCTCCGGCCTGTGGGCTTGGGGGCCAGGCGGGCCGGGGGCTGGCTTGTCTCTGCTCTGTGTGGCGTCTCGTCCTCCAGCAGCCCCGCTAGGCTTGTCACCGAAGCAGTGGGGCTCTAGAGTGAGCAGAAGGACACCCCTGTTTGTCTGAAAGCCACAAGAGTGTTTTATTGGTGGGCAGCAACCCGGCCCCAGGCCTCCCTGCGATGCTCTGGCTGTTCCAGCAGCATTCTCACTCCCTCCTCACTCCCCCCTCACTCCCCCCTCACTCCCCCCTCACTCCCCCCTCACTCCCCCCTCATTCAGTTTTCCACTCCCAGGAGCACTGCCCAGAGCGGCAGCCTCTTGTCCCGTTCATTAGCCACAGTGCCTGTCAGCTGCTCACAGCCCTGGACTCTGCTGATGGCAAAGGACACAAATGGTGACAGGGGCCATGTCCCTTCCCCATCACTTGCTTTAGACGTGGTTTTAATGCTGAGTGCTGCTTACACAGGAAACTGATAGCTCCCACAGGCTTCTCCTTCAGCTAAAACAATGCTGGAATCCGGTGCAGCACCATGGACTCAGCATGTGACCTGCTGAAATTCCGGGCTCGGGGAGGCAGCTGTGTGTCGTCTCCACCTCCTCGGTGGCTGAGCTCTGGGAGGGAAAGGATGTGATTCCCGAATGCAGCTTCCGACACCAGTGGGCCTCACGGCGCTGAAGGGCACAGGAAGACGGCCGGCGGCCGGGCTGTGTGTCCACAGGCCACCACCCCTCCTGCCCAGTCCAGCCCTGCCTCCCCTCTACAGACCGTGTCGCATAACCTGGAAGGAGGGATGGAGAGGAAAAGGCTAACGTTAAGTTTTAACGCAGACACAGGAGAACACACACACATGCCCACACGTCTTTTGTTGTTCAAAGCTCAGTAGCCCCAACCTACTCCTCATTTGGAAAACTCACATCCATCCTTGTCTTGTGGGATGTCTTCTGGGTTTTGCTCGTATCATTTGTCTGTTACAAGTTCTTCTTGCAGAATTAAGAAGAAATCCTGGGTGGAAATAGCTGCACCCAGTCGGCTGCCCTGCGATGCCCTGAGGTTGTGTATCTGCAGTTCATGATTCCTGCTGTGCGGTTGGAGGGCCCCTCATCCACCTCCACACAGTCTGATTTTTCAGGTATGAGTATCTGTGCCTGCCCAGCTCCCCTGGGATGCTGCATCCGAGTCTTCGAGCACTCTGGCAGGCTCAGCAGCAGTCCTGGCTTGCTGCTGGCTGTTTCCGTGTTTGAATCGGTCAACGCCAGCTCAGGCTGGAAAGCCCTGCATGGGAGGCCCAGCCAGTCCTGCATTGCCGGGGCTCACAGAGCGCCAATTCTGCGCAGGTGCTGGGCTGGGGGGGAGGAAAGATCCGGGCTCTGTCACCATTAGGGTGATCAGTTTTAGGAGAAGCCCATGACCCAGCTGAAGCCACACAGGGACAGTGAGACTTGACTCTAGGGCTTGCTTTAAGCTCTCAGGGTCATACTCTGGCCTCTGGATTGAAGGTGGCCACAAGGTGAGGCTAGAATTGTGGGAGACCTCCCTATCGAGCTTAAGAATGAGCCAGCATGGTGGAAAACAGAAGTAAGTGATGGAGAAAAGCCAAGTTCAAAAAGAATGAGAGTTCCCTGCCTTTTCTCCACATGTCCCCTTGGACAAAGTCTACAATCATAGGGTCATCTCATGGTCCAAAATGGCTGCTCCAGCTCCAGCCATCTCATCTGCTTCTAGCCAGCCAAAGAAAGAAACTTACAGAGGTTGAAAGGCTGCTGTCTTTTAAGAAAGGCATCTGAAGCTGCCATATGAGACACTTTGACTTATGTCCCATGGACTTGAATTTAGTCCTGTGGCCACACCTGGTTATAAAGCAGTCTGAGAAGCATCGTCTTTACACCTGGTGGCCTTCTCAAATCAGAGTGTAACATGGGGGCTTGATTGTGGAAGAACGGAGATGAGAAGCGACCTGCCTCTTGGCCCTGTCATTGAGCCGACCAGGAGCCCTAAGAGGAACCTCCTCTGCGCCTGAGGCCCACCAGGTATACACTCGCCCTGGACTGGGAGACCCACCCCCTGACAGGTGCTTTCAGGAAACCTGTACCTCGTGCTTCCCCAGAGCCGAAGTCAGTCTGTGACTCGTCTCCTTGGGATCCTGGAGCTGAGACACTGGCAGGCAGAGGGCTGCTTCCAGCCACTCGGGCTCACGCCTGAGTCTGCATCACTGACTGCTGGGTGGGCCAGTCACTGAAACTTATCCTTGGCAGCAGGCACCGTGGCCCCCAGTCGGAGAGACTGAAGCCGAGTGCCTGGACCTGGGCCACAGAACCCCTAACAGCCCCCCGAGCCACCATCGCTGGGAAAAGGTGGAACCCATAGCATCTGGCAGCACTAGCCAAAACAACAGCTCAGTTATGCAGATTCCAGAGAAGATTTTCATCTGGAGTTTTGTCTTTTGGTATTGGGAGTAAGTAGTAAAGCCAGGTGGTGGGTGGTGGGTGGCTCAGCAGGAGGGGTGCTGGGCCTCTCCTCTGCTCATAGCCAGGACAGCTTGATCCCCTGCAGACTGACTTCCTCTGGGTTCTGGGGTCCATCAGGAAGAATGAGGTATAAGGGTTCTTGCCCAAAACATGGTGACCTGGGTCCCTGTTTTTCAGGGAGTCAAGTGATGTACAGTTTTCAGTCTGGAGACTCCAGGAGTCCAGGGTCAGGGATGACAAAATCTCAGGGAAGGGGGGCCCTGGCTTCCCAGCCCCTGCTGCAGCCAAGCTCCGCATGGACTGTGGCATCCGTGGGTTCTGCCCAGCTTTCATGGGGGCAAGAGATGGCATCAGCTAGACCTGAGTCCAAACCTAACCCTTTCACTCGTCTGCTGAGGGCCCCTGCACAAGTTCTTGCCCCCCGAGCCCATTCCCCTATATCCCAGGACTGGTGTCAGGATCACACACAAGCAAGGAGGCATCAGCGGTAGCAAAGTCACAGGCATGTCCTTGTGGCTCTGACAGCTGGCTTCAGTGCCATTGCCAGCCCTGGGGCCTGTCAGTGCCTGCCTAGGTGTGATCCCCCCACTGTGATGGCTCCTGATGACCTCCCAGGAGAGAAGATGAATAAGTGAGTGCCCTGGGCCTGCTGGTGGCCGTCCCTAGCGTTGTGTGATGGCCTGAAGTCATAGTGGTCTCCAGCCCCAGGACCACCCATTTCCATTCTAGGTTTACCTGCTGTGGGGATTCCTCCTGCACCTTTGTGCAGACCCCTCAGAGCAGTCACCTCTGACAGTTGCCCCTCACCCCACCTGGACTTGTTTCCTTCTGGACCAGCCCACCTGATCCTGGTGCTGGAGGCTGCTCCCATGCTGCCGAGTGCCCCCGTCCAGAGAAGTGGGAAGCCCCAAGGAGCAGAGCATCACAGGGACTACCCAGCAAGCAACAGATGGCTGAGGCCCCCACCACAGTGACAGACGCCCCCACCGTGGACACAGGCTTCCCCCTTCCTCCCAACAACGTGTGTCAGCATGAACAGCTCCCAGCAAGATTCCAGGAAACCTGCATTTTCACTGCATCTCTTGTTAAACCTGCAAGAAAGACCCCTTATCTCCAAGCCAGTTGCTCAGCCTCTGAGTAATGACTCCAGGCTGGATCCAGTGCAGCAGAGAGAATAGTGACGAGCCAGGAGTGCAATGGCAATCAGCAAACAGCAGACCGTTTCCAATCTGCCTCCGCCTTCCCTTCTTTCTCTTTTCCCAAAGGCCAAAAAAGTTCCCAAGTCTCTCCTTGGAGAACTCCTTAATATATAATTAGCAAGGTCTTAAAGGGTCGTTTATGGAATTTTTGCATGGAGACCTAATGTTTCCAGCTAAGTCACTGCATTTCCCACACACAGGAAATTTAAATCAATTACCTTGAATAGAAATTCTAATTATCAGGACCGTACGAACTAGAACAAGACGGATGTGCATCTTTCAGGATGCACTTATTCCACCCAGGAACCACAGACTGCACGGCTGGCTGTTCTGTGTAATACACGGCACCAGTTAATTTCATCTGGGACCTCAGATAAGCAATCCCACCCACCCAGAACACGGCAGGATGTGAGGACGTCTTTCTCCCCGGAGCCCAGTGAAATGGCAGAGTTGTCAGTGTATAAGTCAGAACTCTGAAATGGTGGAAAATGCAGCCCAGCTCATGAGCTGGGACCAGTAAAGTTTGAGGAAGGCCAGGCCCCTCCTTGAGCAGACAGACACCCCCTATGCCACCAAGCTGGCCACCTGTGGGAAGACATGTAGTGCGGCATCTGGGCTGTTTTGGAGCTTCAGTTTCTTGCTAGCGATGAGGGGGTCCCCTCTTGCCTCTGGGATCCAGCACACTCAATCCTCTGATTAAGCCCAGCCCTCCGTGAACTCCAGCTGTGAGCCTCATGCCCACCACAGGCTTCCCTCTCACTGTTGGGTTAAGCTTTGCAACCACATCCGGGGGTCACAGTATCCCTACTATAACTAAAGCCCAGAGGTTCCGTGGCAGGGCCGGGTCACGAACATTGCACAGGCCAATCTGCAGTGCCTGCCCTCCCTTGCACAGCCACTGCAAGGTTCCATATGCCAGCTCCCTGCTGGAGCTCTCTGACAGCAGGGAGTCAGGGGTCCTAACCAGAATGTTCCAGAAAGGGCACCATCAGGGTCTCAGACTCCTGTGGTTGTGAGGACAGAGGTTCAAGACAGGCCTCCTTAGGTGAGGGCAGAGCGGCACCTGAGGCCCTCCCCAAATCTCGTCTTCCTTCAGGGGTTTTGCTCTACTCTCCTCTGCCACTGTGGGACCTGCCCCAGGGGAGCAGGTCTGCAAAGAGCCTGACAGGCAGGCCCCACGGCTCCCACTGGCTGACGACCTGGCACCAGGCAGCATGCTCAGGCTCCACCATGGCCAGGTGGCCGCCCCTGCCCCAGCATGGTGAAGCTCGGTCTCCTCGAGCAGGGGCTGAGGCTGGTCACTTTTGGCCATGGCCAGGAGTTTGGCCAGAACATGCTGGGGACTGGGGTGCCCATATCAGTAGGAAATAAGGGAAGCTCGGCTGAGAGGCCCTGAATGAGAAGGCAACAGGGAGCTATGGAGGGCTCCTGAGCGGAGGAGAGCACGCCCCACGCAGAGTTTGGCCAAGACACATCTGCTGGCAGTGCCTGGGGATGCCAGAGAAGAGAGACGGGGCTGGTAAACCTCTTGGAGGGCCATGATCCTAGCACTGGCCAGAGACCAACGGGACAGCAAGCTGGGTGCGGGGCCAGAATAGCTGGGGAAGCGCGCTGCGGCCGTGGTGCTCTGAGGGGCAGTTGATGGGGTGTGGGCATCTGGAGGCAGACGGAGAGGTGGTCCCCAGCCCTGCATTGCTCAGACTGGGAAGCAGCAGGGAGAAGGTGACCCTTTTCCCAAGCACAGATAAGGAGGCTGGGCGCTTTCCACTGGGCAAATCCGCCTCGTAGGAATGGTGAGATTAAGGCAGACCCTGGGCCTTCCTAGTGGACACTTCCAGCAGCAGGTGGAGATGCGGGGCCAGGTGACGTCAGTCAGCTTCCCGCACAGCCTCCTCAGCCCAGTCACGGTTTTATTCCACACCCTTCGCTTCTACTGAGGGTTTAAGCAGCAAAATGCCCCACAACCTTCTTTGTGCCTCAGCGTAGAGCCCTCTGGGTAGCTAAGTCCGCGAGGCTGTCCAAGTGCCCCGCAGAGGCCGTTGGGTGCATCCCCCAGCGCTTCCCTGCCCTCAGGGGCTTCCCATCGGGGACGATGCATGTGGGGAGAAGTGCTGGATTGGGGCGTTGCCCGCACACTAGGATGCACATCAGAGGGCTTAGCGCCTCGTGTGGTGGCCAGGCAGAGCCCGGCCTTGGTGGGGTTTCCTTCCCCTTCCTTCTCTGCGGCAGAGGAGGGCTTCCACTTCCACATGGATGGTGTCATTGTGTCTCAGTCTTTTGGGAGCAGGCTGAGAATCAATGACAGATTCTCTGGTTCCTTGTTTCTTGAGTGAGGAGGCTGCAATCCCAGCCCGGCAGGGCCCTGGCTGTGCTGCTCAACTTACCCACGCTGACCCCAGAAAACAGGCCCATGGCGAAGGGTGGGGTGCCAGGGAACCCCGACTTAGCCAAGTGCATTTACAAAACAGATTATTTGTCTCTTAGAAGCACATATTTTTTTAGAAATTTCCTGGACAGTGTCCTTCCATGTCCAATGTTGGTGCATTTTAGTACCGTGGAGGATTAGGGTGATTCGTATGTACGGGGTACTTGACGACTTTCTGAGTGCATTTCCTTCTCAGCTGACCGGCTTGACATCTCTCTGAAGCAGCCTCTACAGGTGTCATTTCCCCATTTTAGAGGTGCCAAGGAGTAAAGTGGCCTAGCTGCAGTCATGGGTAAAAGACAACCGAACTCCACCCCGTCTCTCCACAGCTGCACTGCTCGCCGCCTCCCTGTGGCTTCATGTGTTTCTTTCCACAGATTTGGAAGTCTTAGCAAAGAGGTAAAGAAAACAAGATTTGGGGCAGAGGAGCCTCTTTTGTGTCTCAGTTCTGCAGTGGATAACGCGTGTGACCGTGAGCGAGTTAATCAACCTTTCTGAGCCTGGGTGTACTAATTATTAAACAGAAATGAAGGTGCTCCTGGCTGGACGATAATTCTGCAGCCAGCCCATGCCTGCACATAGGAAATGGTGGCCTCCACAAGCCTCAGGGTGCGCAGGAGCCTCCTCCGAATCTGCAGATCTCGGCATTTGCACACCCAGGCTGCTCCAAGCCCAGGAACAGAGGGGTCACCTAGGACTGCAGTGAGGCAAGTCCTGTCCCCAGGATTGTAAGGATGTGGTTTTCGGCACATCTTGTGTTCACATTCACCAAGTAAGATGCCGAGAGCCGAGAGGAGGCTGCCGGAGGTGAAGGAAGGAAAGGCAGAGCCCGCTTGAAGGACCCCCAGCTGGCCAGGAGGGAGCTGGAGGCTGGAGGCGGCAGTAGCCCTGCCTGGGCACTCGAAAGCTGGCCCTGCTCCTAAGGCCAACAGTGCCCCTCAGGGAAGGGGGAGGGGGAGGGGAGCAATGAGGGGATAGGATTTTGCCTGAATTATTTCAAAATTCGTATGTAGGACCCAGATTACTATCTCCAGGTCTGATATGTGTGTGTGCCTGTTAGTGTGTCTGTTAGTGTCGCTGTGTATTTCTCTGTGCCTGCGTCTGTCTCTGTGTGTGTCCATGTGTGCCGTATGCGTTCACAGTAACACACCTTGACCTCATTAGCTCTCCTTCAAAGTCCACGTGTGTCTTTATCTATGTCTCCATCCACATATCTGATTCAAATACTCCACACATATAATGCAGAATGAATCTAAAGTCTACCGCAATTCTTCTAGGCAAAGAAAAGCAACCTTTGGCTGGCCTTCCAAGAGGAGGAAGCTGAAAGCATCTGATGCGAAATGTTCAGACCAGGCACGTGTTCCAGGCGGGAAGCGCTCTCTGCCACCACACCTCACCCTCTGGCCACCGCTCCTTCCTCCCACGGAGACATGATAATCATAATAGGAGCAGACACTGCCACAGTGCTTGCCGTGAGCCTGGCACTGCTGAAGCACTTAGTGCTCACTAGAAAGTACACAATGCAACCAACTAGGTGTGCCCCCTGCTGAGGGCTCGCAGAGGCACGGGCAGGACGGGGCTGACCTTCAGCAGCAGCTCAGGGATGTCGCCTCTAGGAAATAATGCACAACAGATGAGGAGGGCCAAGGACACAGACAACCAGAAGACGTGCCATGCCGAGAGAAGAAAGGGCAGGTGCCAAGACCCTGAGGCGGGAGCCGGGTGGTTGTTCAAACACGTGAAGATGCTGCGTGGCTGGGGGGACACATGCACTCCTAATTCATCAAGAAAGGGCTCATTTCAGCCTTTTTCTCCAAGTTTGAGTGATTTCCAAGGGGAGGAAGGAGAAATGCCTCCTGTATGTACCTAGGAATGCAAGGAATTGGAACGCACAGTGTCCACGACATGCCAGAGAGTGCCCAGTATTACTTTGCCTGTAATAACTCACTAAATTTATGCTTCAGTTCTGTGAGGAACCGTTATGCTAATTTCACACAAGAGGCAATGGCACTGGAGCCAGGTGCTTCAGTAAGTTCACAAAGCCAGGGGAGGACCCCCAGGATCCGCCCTGTGCTGTGCTGCGCTGCTGAGTGAGCGGGTGACTGTGCAACACCCCGGTTGCTTTTTCTGTGAAATCGCTTGGACAGGCTTTCTCCAGTGACTTGGAAAAGTTTCAGAACTCCCATCCAGGAAAATCCCAGTCGTGCTCTCTCCAAGGCAATCCCCCAACCACAGACATTTTATTGCTTGGAAGAAAGCTGTTTCCACCCCTTCCAGGAGCGTTATTCTTACCCTGGTGCAGTTAAGAGTCCCGACCTGTGGCTCAGTTGGGGCCATCTGCCTGATTCCAGCAGTAACCTCAGAAACGGTTCTCCCGGTTACCCTGGAGGAGGGGGAGCAAGGCCTTGGTGGTTCTAGACTTTATTTTTGATCAGAACCACAAGTAGAAATAACTTCATAACGTGTCAAACCCCAAAGTCCCGCTTTGAGCACCTCCTTGAATATGAGCTTGTATTTTTCCATCCTGATGTAAGAAAGATGGGGAAAGGCATCTTCACTTCATCCCTACCAGCTTAGAGCATGAAAACCCTTTTTAAAAAATGAGTCACAAATATCTGCTGGTGAAACATGAGTCACCTCTTCAAAAGAGAGACTAAACCTTGAATCCGCTTTTTAAGGGGCTTTCGGACACCACCTCACCCTTGGATTGCTAGACCACAACCTGTCTCAGGCAAATGCCTAGAAACAGATGGGTTACATTTAGCCGAAATGCAGGCACTCAGTATCCCCTGGCCTCCCACTGGGGCCGATTCTGACATGACACTGTGGTATTCATTATAAATCTGCGCTGACCAGCTTGAGGGGTCCGTAGCGGACAGCAGCCACCTGGTTACCTGTCGACAGCCTGCAGATCCCTCTTGGGAGGCACTGAAGCCCCGAACCCTGCATGGTAGTGGTGACCAGCAGCTCTGGCCAGGGTCCCAAGTTGAGCCAGAGTCATCGTGAATGCTCATCCATCTCCAGCATCTCCAGCCCGATAATGATCACATTTGCAGCTGCCTCCAGCACGCTGCTTCTGGGTCCACTCCCAGCTCCAATTATCTCCCTGGCAGCATCAGTTGGGAAATAACCGCATCATTCTCTCTCGCAATCATTAAGGAGAGATACATCAAGAAGCTGCATTCATTGTTTAACAAAGACGGCAGACTTTGGGGAATGTGAAGAAGAGGAGGCCGCTGAAGCCGATGCTTCACCCAGAGGGAGCTGCACAGTTGGGCAGGGAGGTGAATGGCATTTATGAAGCACCATCGTATGAATAAAGGTCATGAGTGTTGATGGGCAGGAGATGGGGACACTGCACAGTGCATGCTTTGGGGGACGGGGGCAGAGGTGGAAACGATGAGAGGAAGAAAACAACAGAGAAAAATACCAGCATGTGAAAAAGTCGTATTCACTGTTTTTTTAAAAAAGTGAGCCACCACACTTGAAAAAAATATTTACCCAGAAGACTCATCCTGTGTGATGGAGGCCAAATGCCATCCTGAGGAAGCTCAGCCCGGGGTGAGGGCTCCTGACAGAGCCTCTCAGCATGGGGTCGTGCCTGCAGTCACTCATCCTCCAAAGAGTCAAGCAGGGCAGGGATAGGAAGGGCAGGGGTGGAGGGTTTTGGTAGTGTGATTAAGATGGCAAAGGGAGCTCCTGTAAAAAGACAGTACTTAAGCCAAACCCGAAAGGGTAAAGAAGAGAGAACCCCTCGTAGGTATTTGAAGAAAAAGCGTAACAGACCCTGTCGGGAAATGGGGGAATGTCTGAGAAGCACCGAAGAAGCCAGTCTGTTAAACCATTCGGATGTTTATTCAAACAGATAGGTCGAGAAATAGGAAATAGAAAAACGTGCAATTAATCTCTGGCATAAAACTGAGATATGAGATAGATGTGCCACTTGGGATTTTCATAGTTCCAGAGTGGAGAGGCTGAAAGAATACAGCCTTTGCTGCTGGAGAAACCTGAGTTCAAAAACTGTTTTTGCCACGTGTTCCCAAAAAGGGAAAGAATGGAGGAGGAAGGAACAAAACTAATAAAACATATAAAATGTTATTTGGGGGCAAAAATAAGCTCAAAAGCGTCAATCGTCACAATGAAGGTAAATGAATTACAAAGTCTTTAATTAAGATACAAGTATGGTCAGTCTGGAATAGAAACAAAATCTCATTATATGCTGTTTTAAAGAGACACATCTAAAACCCAGTGCGGTGGCTCATGCCTATAATCCCAGCACTTTGGGAGGCTGAGGCGGGTGGATCACGAGGTCAAGAGATCGAGACCATCCTGGTCAACATGGTGAAACCCCGTCTCTACTAAAAATACAAAAAATTAGCTGGGCATGGTGACGCGTGCCTGTAATCCCAGCTACTCAGGAGGCTGAGGCAGGAGAATTGCCTGAACCCAGGAGGCGGAGGCTGCGGTGAGCCGAGATCGCACCATTGCACTCCAGCCTGGGTAACAAAAGTGAAACTCCGTCTCAAAAAAATAAATAAATAAAATAAAATAAAATAAAGAGACACGTCTAAAACTTTAAAACACATACAGCATAAAGAAAATAGAAAAAAGAAATACCAGGCAATTATTAATCACAAAAACCACTGCAGCTATATGGATAGACTTTAGGGCAAAAAACATCATAGGAGAGAAAAAGATCAGTACATAGGAAGATATAGTATTTCTAAACTTGTGCGCAACTAATAACTTCAAAATATATAAAGCAAAGATTGGCAGGATTGCAATAAGAGGTTGATAAAGCCACCCTCACTGATGGGCCAAGCAGACAAAAATGGTTAGCAAGGACATAAAATGACACAACTAACAATCATGAACTGAGAGGTACGTGCAGAACACGCACCCATTCATTGGTGGGACTTATTTCTTATGCGATCGCAGACATTTACAAATATTGCTTATGCATTGGGCTAAATAGCAAGTCTGAAAAGATTGTGGAACTCAGTACTTTACACCATATTTTCTAAATGTAATACAATTAAGTGAAAAAATCGATGATAAAAAGAGTTTTAAAATACATTTGGAAAAGATAGTGCCCACATGTAAAATCACCAATTAACATCAGACCTTTGATAAGTGAGGAACGCAGGCTGTAAATGCTAGGCTCCATCAAAGAACACAAAAGGCTCAACCTCTAAAACAGGAAAAAGGAGGTAACAATGAATCACCACATAATTCTAAATAATTTATAAGTAACAACACCTAATACTGAATGATCATTAAGAGTACCTGTCAAAACCTGTAGAATCCAACAAAAAGGTTCTAAGAGTGATTACATGGTAGTAGGGCTGTTTTACCAGACAGGAAGTCTGAGAATGAATGAACTTAAGAAAACACATTTTTTAAAACAGAATAAACCTTAGGAATATAGAATGCACACGATAATAAAGACAGAAGCAGAAACACATGAAATGGATAAAGCTGTGCTGGCATCTGCTAAAGAATGCTGCCATTTGTCCGTTTTATTTGAACTGAGAAGAAGAAACAAACCCAAATCTACACATCATGCCTCCACCTGAGCCAAAGCAGGGCAGACGCTGCCGAGTGCTTAGGATGTCAGGGAGCAAAACTGGCAATGACCCACAAACAACAAAAGAAGAGAAAACAACTTGTATGTTACATGATCGTGTTATGGGAAGGAGCGAAAGCAGAGTCGGATCCGTGGGTCCTGAGTGTGGGCTGGGCAGGGGGAGGCTCCGCGGTGTTGCAGTTGGATGTGCCAAAGAGAAGGTGCCAAGGACATTGGCCAAGCTGATGTCTGAGTGAAGATGCTCCAGGCAGACTGCACGGCCAGTGCAAAGGCCTTGAGGCATGGCTGAGCCTGGGTGCTGGAGAAACAGAGAGGAAGCCAAGCTGGATGGGCGAGAGGAAGGTAGAGAGTGGACAGAAGGGAGACTGGAAGGTCGAGGCAGGTCCCACTGAGCCTTGGAGCCCTTGGGGGTCACGCAGGGATGGTGGATCCTGCTGCAGGTTCTGAGCAAGAGTGTACCAGAACTCACTGCGGGAAAAGAGCTTAAGGGCTGGATGCCCTGTCAGGGCACACAGCACAGTCCCCAGAGAAAAAAGCAAGTGCTCCTCACTCTTCCAGACCCTGTCCCCCGCCTGGAGGGTGTCACCTCGGCCAAAGGAGGATGCCACCTTCACACGCATCTGCCCCGGGACTCTTTTCCGACAAACACCCCAGGCATGGAGCAACTGCACAGCCATAGGGCACAATGATGGCACAGCCCACGGGCAAAGGAGCCACGGGACCTGACTCTGGGGATGGAAGGTGACACACCTGCCTCGCACCCCAGAGACTCTAAGGCACCGGTCACTGCTCCTGAGTAGTCGTGGCTGTTCATGTCCCATCGGGTTTCCATTCTTGGATTCAGATGACAAAACTGCGCCTGGTCAATAAAACATGAGAAGCAACACTGGAATACGAAAGAATGTGACACGTTAGAGGCGAGGATGGAAGAAACATTGTTTCCATGGAATCATGTTTCTACAGAATCATGTTTTTAAGCTCCTTAAGCCCCATACATAGAGGGTCTTTAAATAGCTTGTCCTCAGTATGGCACAGAAATTAACAGTCCTACAATTATTAAGCAAAATGTTTGCGTTCCCACCATGTGCTAAATTTCCAAGAGACTGGACATAAAAATAGGCTACACGGAGAACTGTGACTATCTGACTCAGGTTTCCGAGAGAGTTGGTGCAAAAAGGGATTTCAGCACTGAGTTTCCAAGAGATATGTTGTTCTAATGTAAGGCCTTGTAGCTCACTGATTTTTGAAGAGTTGGCGAGGCACTCCACCTGATGTAGAACCGAATTCCAAACAAGCACTACACTTGCAGAGGTAATTGGATGGCTCTCTGCCGCTTGTCCTCCTGGAGAAAATGGAAGCTCTGACACAGCCACAGGGCAGGTGCAAAGGAGGCAGCGTGCGTCTGTTCTTGCGGGATTCCACCCCCTTCCCCAAGCCTAAAACTATCTCCAGAAGCAGAAAGGAAGGACGTCCATGAGTCACCATTCAAACGTGGATCCTGGAAGATGCCACGGGGACAGTCTGAGGACCCAGGAGAGGAGAGGTACCTTCCGGCAAATGCAGAGGCAACACTGAACGCCTGCCTGCCGCAAGCTGGGATCTGCCCCCACACACACCCTAGCCCCCAGGAGACCCCGGTCAACACAGGCAAACTTCCCAGCCCCTTCCGCAATCAAACATGGAAGAGGGGCCTCCTCAGACAATTGGAGAGACTCAGGGGAACCCTCTGTAGCTTCTCTTCCAGCTTTAGATGTGGCGGCTGCCTGGCTTCCCCTCACTTTAAGCAATCATTCATTCTTTCCTCTGTGCATTTCATGCATCTGTGTGTGCAGGGCTGTGGGGCAGGGGAACCAGGTCAGGCCATGACAGATGCTGCCTGGGGCGTGGCCTAGAGATCAGGACAGAGAGACAGAGCGCTGGGAACTGAAGCTCCTTGGAGCCAGGACATCAGCTCGCTGAACTCCCTGGACCAGAGCCGCCTTCTGGGGGCCCAGCATGCTGGGTGCCTCATCGCTGCTTCCCACACACTGCCAGGCCGAGGCAGGGCACCGGTGCTGGGCACAGGAAGCCTGCGGGACAGAGGCAGCATCCGCACCAGCCTTCTTACTGGGCCAATGGGGCTTGAGGCCAGGTTTTCCTCTCCATGTATCCAGCTTTCAGAAAGGCTCTGAGGCTCCCAGATTGTCCTCCAGGGTCAGGGTAGAGGGCCTGCTGACAGCAGGTGCACGAGGATGCCCCAGATGATGCCGGCCATGCTGCCCTGTCCACAGCAGCTGCCACCTGCCAGCTTCTCCAAACCAGCAGAGCACCTGGAGACTGGGGCCAGCCAGAAACACCTGTGCACCAGAACCATGAGAAGGAAAAGTGGGACTAGACTGCCAGTGACAGAGCTGGGCTGGGGCCGGAAGTCAAAGCTCAGCTTCAGAAGGCAGGATCTAGCCACCGCTTCACACCACGCCCACCTAGAGAGCCTTTCCTTGGGTCCACGGCACCTCCTGCTTCCAGCATCCTACCCAGGCAGATCTTCATCTGATTAATTCTCTAAGTGTGGACTAATTACAGGCCCTACCTTGCGTCTAGTTGTTGTTTTCTCAGTTGAGAGCACACCCGTTATTCTGGACTTGGCTGGGATGCAGCTATTCCCTCTGAACACAGCGCTTGGTGCAGGGGCTCTGCTCCTCACAAGGGCCTCTAGCGCCAGGGCCACCTCTGCTGGCATTTCCTCTGTGAAAGCATAACCATCCTAAGTACTGCGGCCACTGAAGCTCCTTGCTCTTTGGCCCTTCCAGGTCCTATCCTCGAATGAGAGCCCAGTGAGGGGCATATGTCTGGGCCCAACAAGATACCGAGGCACAAACGAGGGCAGAAAGCCAGGAGGGCTGGGCCAGGCAAGCCTGCTTTCCAGCATGAGAAAAAAAGCTTCCATTCCACATCTTTGCAGGAGAAAAAGCAGTAACTTTTATCAAATAGATGCAATTCCTAATCAAGCAAAGTGCAGGCCAGAAGAGGCACTGGGCCTCCCCTGGAGGGAATGAGCCATGTCCACCTTGCACGCACCCAAAAGAAACCAGAAATGGGTAAGTGGGGTCTGCAGAGCTGGAGCAAATCAGAAGGAACGGGATGGTCCCGTGGGGTCACAGAGTGGCTGAATTTGGCAGTCCACACACAAAGCCATCATGGGATCTGAGTGGACCACGGAGACAGGCACCAGGCATCAGGCCACCCCATGGGGAGGACCCCTGGTCCTCTCTTTCCTCAGAATCTTCCTTGAGTCCTGAATGACACCCCCGAGAGGACTGAAGAGCGAGCTTCAGGGTTTTCTTTGGGTTTTTGGAGTTTCAAACCCACGCGTGATTTGAGCTCCCACCAGTGCTGCAGCACAGGCCAAGGAAAGAAGCACCTGGGCTGGGCCACAGGGCGTGACCGCCAGTGGCCTTCAGCGTGGCTGTGTGTCATGAGGCAAAGGGCATCTGAGCCGAAGGGGGAACAGGTGAGCATGCAGAGCCTCACGTCCCCAGGAAATCCCGTGCAGTCTGCACCCTCTGCAGGGTTCCTGAGGCCCCTTTCCAAGACCCTGCAGGGCTTCCTGGCCCTGGCGCAGCTGCCGCCTGGCCTTCTGCACATCGTGGTCAGGTGCTGGCTTCTCTGCCCCAGAAGTTCAAGGTCACTTCAGCTCCCAGTTCTTTCTGGCAAGGCTTTTACCTGCCATATCTAATTTGGCCTAGTTTTTTATTGGCCATGTCTTCTTAAAGGATATTTTCAATTATTCTAGTCTTCGGCCAAAGCCTAAAATATCTTCTACTTTTATTGGACCTGTTTATGCATTAAAACGAGTTTTTCCCAGCTCCCGGCACTCCTCGGCGGTGTCTACTGTGTCTCCCTGAGCGAGTGTTGAACCTGGTTCCTGTCAGAGGCCCCATGAGAACGAAGCGGCCCTGGAAATCCTGGCTGTGCCACCGCCCCCGCGCCCCCCCACCCTCCATGGAGCCTCCAGCGTAAGCCCAGCCTCTGCCCTAATCAGGAGGCGCGTAGGCCCAAGCTTCTCCTTCCTAGGATGTGCATTGCCGAAATCGCACATCACTTGAGGCAGCACAATTTAATCCATCAACAAGAATCCACCCTGCCTCCTCCCAGGCAGGGCAGAGGCCCCGCCCACTGCCACAGGAGTTTTCCGCTGGTGAGGATGACAACCACCAGGGCTGGCCCAGGAAGAGGAGCCACAGGTAGAGGCAGAAGGGGATGTGTGACTCTCCAGGGGACTGGCGCCCAGCTCACTCCCCAAGCAGCACCGCCCCCAGAGGGCAAGAAAGAAGACGCTGCATTTTCACAATGGGGGCTTCCCAGTCCACCTGTCCATCCCTCCAAGGTCTCTCCAAGGTCAAGCTTCAACCATCCCACAACACTGCTTAGTTATTTAGGAGCGGACTCTACAGTCGCTGTGTAACCAAATCAGCGCTCCCTGAACAGTCAGCATGTGGATGCACTAAGTTACCTTACCAGCTCTCTCTGTCCTCGCCTTCACCCCTCCTCCTTACCTTGCCCCCTGGCTTGCAGCCTCACTGTACACTGGAAAGCCTACAGATAGGCCAGGGAATGGATGAATGGCTGAGTGATGTATAGAAGGAAGACTCCAAGGGGCTTGTGTGGAGGGGCTGTCTTGGAGCCACTTCACAGCCTCCCTCCCCACAAAGTCCCACAAGGGAGTGAGTGGGAAGAAAGCTCTGAGAACATCCTGGCTCCTGAGCCTGGGCCGGTGCAGGGCTTTCTGCCTTGCTTGCCAAACTCTGACCTTGGGTCGCCAAGGGCACTGTCCTTTGCCATAACTACAGATAATTTCCACTGTGATAGACTAAATGGTCCAAGGAGGTCGTTCCGACAAGCCACTGTGAAAGGGACTCCGGATGCCCTCTAGCGGGTAGCAGGCGATGGGCCCTTTGCGGAGGGCAGCTCAGATGGCGGGGGGGTGGTGCTGGAGGCTGTGCAAAGTCCTGGTGAGACCTGCTTGGCAGGGGCAAGGGGGGTGACGTGTGAGCATGAGTTGTCATGACTGTTTTATCCTTTTCAAAGCACTGTTCACGTGTTTGTGATTTTGCCTCAAGCCAAGACTCTGTGAAGTAGAGAGCACTCACGCTCATTACACAGGCGAGGAAAGAGACTTGAGACTTGGAGGGACCGTGTGCAAGTGAAAGTCCTAATTATTGCAAATGTGAAAGAAAACGGGTTCTGAGGTCCCGGACTGTGGCTACACCCTCTCTCAACGAAAGGGTAAGAGTGAATGAAATGCAGCGGCCGCCTCCATCTAGTAGGGAGACAGCCCCTGATGTCCCACGCCACTCTCAGCCTTTCCCTTCCTTACCCCTCCCACATCCCAGCACGCCTTCTTTCTCCATCTTACAAAACATCATTCACATGGCTTCTGAGACACACCAGACTGGACGACCAAATGGTCATTCTTCCAAACGCCAGTGTCCCGCCAAACCAATGAGCAGGAGGACAAGAGAATGTGCAAGAAAAAGACAAATTACCGATAAACAATGCCTGAAATGTAAAAATAGAGAAAGAGAAGGACAGTGGAAAGGAGCAGGCATTTCCGTGCAGCATTGCCAGCGTCGGCAGCGTGGCGCGTATCTTTCCACCAAGCACTAGCCTGGTCCCTTTCCCAGGCGTCCATCTCCTGCTGCAGCCTCTGTAAAGGCTGTGTGTGTCACTCGCGGCAGCCTCTAACAGAGTCCTCCTCATCCTGTTTCCGGGGTCCATCGGGTGCCCTCTCTTGGTTTCTCTGAGCAATCTGATCAAAAGCTCGCTGCTGGCTCAGACATACGAACATCTATTTTTTGTCCACATTTGTTTATTTTCCCAGAAACGTTTTGCTCTACTTCAGATCAGGAGGCTGGGCCACATGTTCCATTGCTTAGCAAAGTCAGAGGAAAAACTCCACCTCCTCTTGACTTTAATGGATGGAAATGAAATTCACCTACAATTGCAGCTGTATGTTAGTGTCCTGAAAGGAAACCCCTCCCCTGCCTCTCAGCCCATCTCACACTTGATTCTGGGCCACCCTTTCTAGGAGAGGTCAGGCTCCTGGAGAAGAGGCTGGCCTGGGCTGTAACAGGGCATGGGGGGAGTATCCCCTCAGTGGCCACAGGGTCTCCCCAAGGACCAGGGGCAGTCCTGGAGACAGTGACTGGACTCCAACACCCTCTGGTGGGTGCCCAAGCCCTAATGCTTGACTCACACCGAGTGAGGCCTCCCGAGGCTGCAGGGATCAGGAGGGAGGCTGTGAAGTGGCTCCAAGACCCTGGCTCCTGTGAGACCAGGGCCAGGCTGTGAGCTCAGCAGGGATCCCTCCTCACACAGCTGGGACACTCTTTTTCCTCTACCCTGAGCATCCTCTCCCGCTTAAAGGTCACGGCACATCACATGATCCTACGGGGTTTGGAGTGGCCTTTCAGGAGCCCTCCCTCCTTCCCCCTGCCCAGTTGGAGAGCCCCTTCCTTCTCTGGCCCGCCGCTCGGGCCTCCCGCTCCCTCCCCCTCACTGTGTACCACGGTTGCTGGTTTTTGCATCTGTCTCGACTACTGAGGTCCAAGCCAGGGGCACAAAAACCCGCATTTTATTCAGCATTGCCCATGCTGTCTCTTGCACTGAGTGGTTTCTCTAAAGCTGCCTAGTGAATTACTCCTTCTTTTTTTTTTTTTTTTTAAAGACGGGGTTTCACCATGTTGGTCAGGCTGGTCTTGAACTCCCGACCTCAGGTGATCCACCCACCTTGGCCTCCATAGTGCTGGAATTACAGGCGTAAGCCTGGCCTGTGAATTACTCCTGATTCCAAATTCTACCACTTCTAACTAGTGATGGGGGACACTTAAAACAGAAAATCTTAAGAGCCCAAAGAATAGATTGAGGATAATGAAATCTCTGGTGCCATGAGAAACAGAGTAAAATGCACTCAGGGCACACCCACAGCTCCAGCCCTAGCAGCTGACTTCCCACCATCCACTGGGGCTGCATCTGGCAGAAGGACCAGCCTGAACAAAATCCCACACTGGGCCTGGTTCCCTCACTCTCTTTGATTCTCTCAGTCTCACACCTCCTTTCCCAAGGAGCTCAGAAATGCTGAGGCCTGCCAGGATTCTTCATGGACCTTTTCATTTACGCCTCTGCACTCCCTTTAACTGAACACCATCTTAGTTATGTATACAAGCACAAGTGACCGCAAACTTAGCAGCTGAGAACAGTGCACATGGTCGTCGCACAGTTTCTGCACATCAGAAGTCTGGCCTGGGCTCACCTGTGCCCTCTGCTCAGGGTCTCACCAGGCAGCAGCCCACCTGTGGTCAGGGTTGTGGTCTCATCAGAGACTGGACTGGGAAAGGATCCACTTCCAAGCTCACTTGGGGTGTCAGCAGAATGATTTCCTTGCAGCTATAGACTGAGGCACCTGGCTTCATGCTGTCAGCTGGAGGCCAGTGTCAGCCCCTAGAGACTGTCTGTCATTCCCTGCCAGGCAGCCCTCTCCATAAGCCTTCTCACCTCATGGCAGGTTGCTTCCAAAAATCCAGCAACTGAGAAAGACAGTAAGTCTGCTAGCAAGACAGTCTTAAATAAATAATGTAACATTATCACAGGAGTGACGTGCCATCACTTTTGTGTATTCTAGTTAGAAGCAAGGCACAGGTCCCATCCACTTTCAAGGAAGCAGACCACACACAGACGTGACAACCAGGAGGAGGTCATGAGCCACCTTGGCATGTGCCCACCACATACACCTACCTCGCCAGGCCCTCTGAAAGCCGCCCACACCTCCTGCTCCAGTGCTCCACAGACCAGCTCTGCTTCTCCTGCCTCGCTTCCCGTCACATCAGCTCAGGGCAGTAGTGCCTGCTCTTTAAGGCTGTTGATGGAAATGCAGGAATATAATACTGGGCACAGAGTGAGTGCTTCATAAACAGCTGCTGTTAACACTAGGATTCAGTTGGACTCAAGTGGAAGACCACTCCCAGCTAATCTAACAAGAGAGCAGATGCTCAGGTGACACCCCGACTCTCTAGTTGTGCCTTAAGTCAGTGAAATCAGCACGGTGACTGGATATGCTGGGGGTCTCACAACAGTATCTCCTGCCACACTGCCTGAGATGCCCAGCTGGGCACTACACGCTCTTCCCGGTGTCAACATCTGCTTGACCACTTCCTTATTAGAGCTTTTATTCTAATGGTGTGTTTGAGTTCCAGTTCCCTGACTAGCCTTGATGGATCCAGTATTTTGTATCAGGAGTGGGGTTCTAATTCCCACAGATGTGGCCTGCAGAATCATATGATGGTGGCTTCTCTCACCTGTTACTCTCTGCAGCAAAAACAAATTTTTTTTTTTTTGCTTCCCATTGACACGGCTTTAAGCTCAGCTGTTTTGGAGGTCTTAGCTCCCCAGGGAAGAATGTTCCACCAAGGGACCCAGCAACAGTTTCACTGAATTGGATGTCGAGGCGGCTGCGTGGTCATCTGTGCTCCTTGTACACTGACCTAACAGCTTCATATAAGAAAAACAGATGGAAATTCCAAGTGGCTGAGGAGAGAGAAGGACAGATGTGGACACAGAGAGGGTCAAGACATGGGACAACTTCAAGGGAAAAGGAGATCTAAAGACTGAGGGGCAAGTGCTCAGACGCGATGGTGCCAGTGGCAGGCAGGGCGTTACTGAGCAGACTCCTCCAGCCACCCCGGTCCAGGCACAAGAAATGGCTCTGGCAGTGACTGCTGGGGAAGTGGGGAAGGCTGGAGCCTGAGACTGAGCCCCCTGTTCTGCCACAGCCACTCCCTCATCTCAGGGCTGTGTCCTAGAGAAGGTTAGCATCTTACTCATGACCAGAATCACCAGAATGCCTAATGAACCATCCCACATGGAGTCCCCATGGGACTTCAAAAGCCAGCCTCGAGGCACCCACCCACCCAGGGGCACGGGGATCAGTGGAGGGGACGGTCTCTGACATACCTTCCTCCTTCCGAACGTGGCCTCCACCTGCTGTCGGCCAGAGGCAGCTGATTGCACAGACGCACTTCTAGGAAATCTCTTCCCTTCTCATTTTAAAGGCAGAGGTGCAGGCAGCTTCTGCAGTCACTCCTTGCTGTTCCTCACTCATGGAGGGTCCAGAGATTGACTGCAGGACAACCAACTGTTCAGTTCCAGCCCAGAGGAGACAGTAATGACCCAAGATTGGCACCTGCAGAGCTCCAATGCCTCGGGTTCTGTCTTGTGTCCCCTCAGTAGCCCAGTGAGGGGAGCAGTTGTCAGAGGCGACGTGGCTGCCCACTCCGCAGGGCTAGCAAGAGACAGGAGCAGGATGGCACACTCCCCTGCCCTCCAGGGAGAAGAACCACAGAAGCAGAGGAGGCAGAGTGAGCCATGGGCCTGATGGGGCTGGCCCACAGACCAGATGCTGGTGGGCACCGAGCTGCCAGCACCTCCTTTCTCTGCCTAGGGGCTTTCTCTGGAACCTGGGACCTGCTCTGCCCACAGACCACGCAGCCACAAACATCCTGGGAGTGGGCTGACCCAGGGCAAACGGGAGTAGGGCTCCCTCGTGCCTCCCCCAGAGCCTCCCTGTCCCCTGGAGGTCCCAGCAAGATTCAGTCCCAGTTGGCCACAGAGCTAAGTGGCTGACTCCCACCCTCACTCGCCATTGCCACCCCTTCCTCCCTCACTGCCCTCTTCTCCAGCCATTTCCTGAGACTCCTCCCAGACCAACGCTTCATCCCAAAGCCTGTCTTGGGGTCTGCCCTGGGCAAATGCAGCCTGAAACACTCCCTTTCTGGTGGGTTGGCCCCACCATCTGCCTTTGCTGTGGGCTCACAGCTCACTCTCTGGACAGCCCCTGGCCCCCCGTTCTCTCGCATCTCTACTAGAAGCAGGTCCTCTCCAGGCCCAGCTGACCCCACAGAGCTGCTCAGAGAGCACTTGGGGCATAAGGGCCTGATAGCGGTTTGCCCAGGACCCAGCGACTGCCGCATGCTCCACGCCTTTCCCGAGAGTTCCCTGTAGGAACCTCACCTTCTATGGGCTGTCTCCGCCCAGCCTCTCATCCCATCCTGTGCTTCCTGGGAACATCTTCTACATAAACTGTTTCCCCAAAGCCTTGCACCAAGGCCTGCTTCTGGGGAACACGTTGTGTTAGAATGGAGGGTCCCCTGGCACTGGCTGTGAAGTCTCTGTGGCTCAAGCTGTAACTGAATATCAAAATCCCCTGGAGTGAGGTGCTGCTGCCAGCTGTGAAAGCCTATTCATCCTTCTGCTGTGATGACCAAGTCAAGGCTGACCCCCTCTAGTGTCTCCACAGGAGCCCCAGAGCAGGGAGTGCTGCCCCAGGCCACCAGCCGGGCCTCTCAGGGACATCATCGCCGGACCAAGGATGGAGGCCATGATGGCTCTTGATAAAGCCCTTGCTTGGTAGGCTGTATCTAGGCGCCGACTTACCCTGGGAGAGCAGCAGCCCCCACAGCAGCAAGACCACACCCCATGACATCCAGAGTCCTTCTTTGCACGTGTGACCCACACATTCCTCCCTGCATTTCCCCCACTCCACCCTCTCTTCCCCTCCTTGACACAGGCCTCACCTTTAGGGCCCTTCCTGTGTCTCTTTCTCCAGTGCAGGAGGATTCCCTCCCTCCACGTCTGTCTCACTTGTCGAAAGGAAGCAGATGCTATTTCTAGGGTTAAGTGTGTGTGCGCCAGGCTCCAGGATCCTGCTTCAGTGGCCCTGGGTGGTGGATACTTGTGTTGCCTTATTTCAGAGTTGCAGTAACAGGCTTGAGAAGTTTCTGTACCTCATGCCTGGACTTGAGCGCAGGTCAGCCTGACCCCTAAACCCAGAGTATTCACCAGGACACCATGTCATGTGGTGCCAGTTACATGCAGCACAGAGGCTATGGGATCCCGGGCTCTGAAGGGAGTGATGCCTGATGGACAGCTAGTTCCACTCATGGCCAGGAGGAGCCTTTGCCTTTTTGTACCAGGGACTCCTCTGTGGCTCAGGTGAAAGCCTACCAAGCCCTTCTCAGATGGATGCTCCTAACACATTGCCCGATACACATCGCCTTGCAGTGTCAACCAACTATACTGAAACAGTTATCAAAACTGTTTGAGACTTTTTTTAATTTTAATAGCTTTGGGGGTACAGGTGGGTTTTGGCTACATGGATGAATTATATAGTGGTGAAGTCAGATTTTAGTGCACCCATCACCTGAGTAGTGTACAATGTACCCAATATGTAGTTTTTCATTCCTCATCTCCCTCCCAACCTCCCCCTTCTTCTAATGACACAGAGTGTTCATTATACCACTCTGTGTGCTTTGCATACCCACAGCTTAGCTCCCACTTACAAGTGAGAACATGCAGTATTTGGTTATCCATTCCTGAGTTACTCTACTTAGAATAATGGCCTCCAGCTCCATCCAAGTTGCTACAAAAGACATTATTTCGTTCTTTTCAATGGCCCAGTAGTATTCCATGGTACATACATCCCACACTTTCTCTATCCACTCACTGGTCAGTGGACACTTAGGTTGGTTCCGTATCTTTGCAATTGTGAATTGTGCTGCAATCAGTATCCTTGTGTGGGTGTCTTTGTTTTAAGACTTCTTCCCCTTTGGGTAGATACCCAGTAGTGGGATTGAAAGAATTCACGACTGAGACCCCAAAAGCAAATGCAAATATAACGAAAACACATAAATGGGACCGAATTAAACCTTTTGTACAGCAAAAGAAATAATGGAGCAAACAGGTAACCTACAGAATGGGAGAAAATCTTTGCAAGTTATCAAGATGCTTTTTTTTGTTTTTGTTTTGAGACCAGGCTGGAGTACAGTGGCATGATCTCGGCTCACTACAACCTCCACCTCCCAGGTTCAAGCGATTCTCCTGCCTTAGGCTCAAGAGTAGCTTGGACTACAGGCATGCACCAGCACACCAGCCTAACTTTTGTAATTTTTGTAGAGACGGGGTATCACCATGTTGACCAGGCTGGTCTCAAACTTTTGACGTCAAGGGATCCACCTGCCTCACCCTCCCAAAGTCCTGGGATTATAGGCATGAGCCACTGCACCCAGCCACTCAAAATGTTTTTAAATACATGTGTGATGTGTTAATATATGTGCTTCTTTATTAACATCTTAAACAGCAAGTTCACTGGAGGATCTAAGAATTACTAAAATTTCAAAGTCCCAAGATGCCTGCAACCACCATCCATAATAAAAACCTCTGCAATCTCCATGGGAAAAGTCACCATGGTGGAACCCAATTCAGAATCAAAACTAATGCAAAATCTGAGTTTGAAGCTGGTAGAAATAAAGATGAAATCTGTTTTCCTTCCAAGTACAGGGTCATCTGAGTTTTACACCCAGCCCCTCAGGAATCCATGAACCCCTGGCTAACAATTCCCCAGACATGAGACCCCTAGCCCAGCTCCTGCCCAGAGTTTAAGTCATCCCATGCCTGTGACCGATCCAGCTGTGCAGAAAACAGCATAGCCATGGGGGTCTGCTGACAACCCTCTGAGTCCCTGGAGGTCTCCACCCTCCCTCTGCTTCATGTCCTTCCTCTGCAGCATAAGAATTCCAGGCACAGCCAGGCAGGGCATGGAGGGAGAGCCTGCGCATTAAAAACACAGGTTTGCAGGCCAGCAACATCATCTGGAGGTCTGTGTGACGCCCAGGAATCTGCATTTAAACAAGCCCACAAGTGAGTGCATTGCATAGCCTATGGGCCGTACTTTGGGAAACACTCGTCCAAATTCAGTGACTTCCTTCCAGTCCCCAAGCCCTCTCCTCCAATGTCACACCCTAACCCCTTCAGGCAGGAGACCCCTGCCCCCACCCTCCAGGAGCCTCAGCCCCAGAAATTCTGTGGTGTCTCAGTCTTCCACAGTCACCCATCTCCACATCATGATATGCCTCGCCTGCACCCCTCACAAGCAGTCCCAGGGCCCGCCCTCCAAGAGATCAAGGCAGTGACTTGGATGCCAGAGGATGGCTGGCTGTTTCCTCCAGAGACAAGGCGAAGCCCAGGAGAGCACTGCCGACAGCACTGGCTCAGGCTGCATTCCCCCGCAGGGAGGCTGAGCTTGGGCGAGGGAGAGGGAGTCAGAGTCCGGTGGGAAGTCAGAGGTTCTGCTGTGCTCAGCAGGACCCAGAGGCCTGCCAGGGAGGCTGACAGAGCTCCGCGGAAGATGTAGAGCCTTTCTTCTGGTTAAGCCAAGACTGGAGGTGGAGCACTGAGGGGTGGGGGAGAAGTGAGGGGAGGAGTGAAGGAGAGGACGGGAGGCAGAGGAAGCAGTGTCCTCCCAGCAGGTACCATTTTCTGAGCCTCCCACACCCAGACTGTGCACCCTACCGCAGCACTTTATATATATTTTCCTCACTTTACCCTCAAAATACGCATTTCACAGAAAGCTAAAGAGTCAACCCTTGGCCCACGGCCCACAGTGCCCGAGGGGCAGACCCAGACATGGAGCCCAGGAGTGCGGCTCCACTCGTGCAGGAAGCAGTGGAGGCTTAGTGGGAATTTGAGGTGCTTGCGAGGGGGCCGTCAGATCCCCAAGTCCCAGGCAGAATGACACTGGATCATCACAAGCCCCTAGAACCCCTCTGAGAACCGTCCTGCCAGAGCCCTGCAGGGAGCTCAGATCCCGAAGTCCCAGGCAGAGGAAACTGGATCATCATGAGCCCCAGAACCCCTCTGAGAACCGTCCTGCCCGAGCCCCCCGTGCAGGTGCCACATTGCCCTGCTCTGAGCTGCACTGAGGAAGGACCCCGAAAGGGAAGCCATAGTCCATCTGAAGCTGCCTCTCCGTGTCCAGCAGGCTCAGCCGACCAGCACTGAGGTCCGTGCAGAACTCACAGCGCTTTCCTGCTGCGAGATCCGGAGCGCACATCTTACCCCTGAACCACCTCGCAGAGACAATAGCCTTCCTGAGGGGCTATTGACTGGAGGCCGCCCCTTCACCAAGCCCTGGCCCAGTGTCATAGAGAGAGAAGGTCACAGCCAAGGGGACCCAGAGGTCAAGGTGGCTCCCTTTCCACTCCATCTCCCGGTTAGAAAGTTTTTTAAAGAGTCGATTCAAAGCTGGTTTTTTTTTCCCTTGTTGTTATCCTGACAGAATTTTCATGGACTCTTTTGATCCACATAAAGGAATTTGAAAAGCAAATGACCTAGGTTGGCCTCATATTTATGAAAAGAGGAAACAGCCACCTTTCTCTAAAGCCTGCACTTGACCTGATGTGAAGGAATAAGAAAAAAATAAAGGAGGGGAGGAGGGGCAAGAGGGAGGCGCATGCTTTGAAGTTGAGAGGTCAAAAGAGATGTGTGATTAGCTGGTCCCTGAGAGCGCTAAGGAAAATTAATTATACAGTCCATATTTAAGGCCAGGCATAACTTTGCTCTTCCACAACAAATAGAGCTCACACTCTAGGCTGTTGGCCTAAATTACTCAGAGACCGAGACCTGGAAACAACTCTCCAGCTCATCTCAGAGCCAGGGAACAGAGACCGCCCTCCAACCACAGATGGTCAGTTTGATAACCACTCGGGATTCTAAGAAAGGGAAACTCTCGCGTCCATCTGGAAAGTAATTGCCAGAGAGCGTCCCCTGAGAGTCCTGTCCTCCTCCTGCCCCAGCCACTAGGCAGGCAAATTCTGGGGGAAAGTGACAGAAGAAGCATAAGGCGGTACAAAGAAAACACACAGGGAGAAGGCCATTCCTGCACTGAAAGAAGACAGGTGGTTTTCTGGAAAACGCTGCAGTTCTCTGGGCCTTGAATTCAGGAA
Source organism: Aotus nancymaae (assembly GCF_030222135.1). Classification (NCBI taxonomy): domain Eukaryota; kingdom Metazoa; phylum Chordata; class Mammalia; order Primates; family Aotidae; genus Aotus; species Aotus nancymaae. The sequence goes on along the minus strand of NW_026988412.1, from coordinate 1,254,613 downwards.
TATTCATTTGAGTCTCCAGGAAGGAGAATGGAGCCGAGAGCATTTCCTAACTGTATCTAACTGTGGAACCCTCTCTTATGGGTCGCACTTACTAAAATTTTGCCAAAGCACAAAAAATCATCTGGAAAATTAAGCCATTTGTTGCATAATCAGGACTGGCTTTGCACTGTGATACATAATGCCAATAATTATTTTTTACCTGATTCTTTTTTATCTTTTTTTCTTTTTTTTTTTTTTTGAGATGGAGTTTCACTCTTGTTACCCAGGCTGGAGTGAAATGGCGCGATCTCGGCTCACTGCAACCTCTGCCTCCTGGGTTCAACCAATTCTCCTGCCTCAGCCTCCTGAGTAGCTGGGATTACAGGCTCGCACCACCGTGCCCAGCTAACTTTTTGTAATTTTAGTAGAGACGGGGTTTCACCATGTTGACCAGGATGGTCTCGATCTCTTGACCTCGTAATCCACCCGCCTCGGCCTCCCAAAGTGCTGGGATTACAGTCTTTTTTTAATATATATTTTATTGCAGTAATTATTAAATAAAATTTAATTACCAAATAGTATAGACTCCTTTCTTTTATGCAAACATACGGCTGCCATGAGCCCATGGTGGCCCTGTCAGCCATGTCCCTCACTCTGCCGAGAGGCTTTCAATGACAACCACATGCTCACGAATGGGCAGGTGACCCAGGCCAGGACCCTGGTGACCCACCACCACCGCAGAGTGTTTGGTTCAGAGGTGGCTCTGCTCCCACGCAGGGCCAGTCACCTTCCACAGGGCAGCTACATGGCAAATGAGGAAAGCCTCTTTCCATCAGGACAGTGGCAGGTGAAGGTGCGACCAGACCCAGAGGGGGGAGACTGAGGGCAGTGAGGGTGCAGGGGACCCTGATGTCTTTGCACCTCTAAATGTTGCCACCTGTAGATCCAGCCCTGAGCCTCTCAGTTGCAAGAGTCATAATATGCCTTTTTATGCCTACGTTGGTTTGAGTGGAGTAAGTCATGCAGCTTGTAATGCTGAACTGGCATCTGAGCGATTCGGGGAACCAGGTCACCAGGTACTGATCTTCTCACTCCGTAACTCCTTGATTCTGTTGTCTTAAACCTTCTGAGAACAAGACAGGAAATATATAGTCTTAATAGTAGTGTCAAATTCAAATACAAGTGTAGAGATAGATTTTTAAATTTAATGTTTTATTTGGGAAGGAAGAATTGCAATTTAGGGCACGCGCACAGACCGGCTGGTATTTGGCATGTACAAAGAATAAAGAGGAGACTGGAGGTTTTATAAAAAGGAGAAATGTCATGTACTGATCTTTGAGAAAGTTTATTGGCACTAGTAAAGCTTTGGGGAGTTGCGGAGCTCTGATTGGTGAGTAACGGAGGGTAAAATTAGTCTTAGCGTTGCAGCAGGGCCTTTCAGTAACCATTAGGTAAAACTGACTTCGGGTCACCACAGGCAGTTTCAGCAGCCAGGCTTGCTGGGAATTAACATTTTCAGAGCAATGTTAAGTGACCTGAGTGTTTTTTCTCTCTGGCTCCTTGACTTTGTTTTAGTTGGATGTGACAAGAATGACCCAATCTGTACAATCAGCTTTCACGGTAGCAGCTAAGTCCGAAGATTCATGTTTCACTTCCTTGGGTATTTTATGGTGCCTGATCCATTGCCTTGCGTGGACTCAAGGTCCATTAAATATTCATGGATTATGAGAACACATGCCATTTCTGAGCAGTAAGGAACCCTGAAGCTGAACGTTCTCACCATTATCTGCCCCCCACCCCGGGGACTCCAGGCTAGGCTGAGCCACTCTGCAAACCCCGAGATCATCCTTCAGGATGTGGGAAGAACATGGTAGAACTTCTGTTTATACTATTTTAAGCTGGAAACACATCTATTAGGCTTCACTAAGATTTAATATGTGATTAACAATTAGACACATGTTTAACTTACAAAATGCGTATATCTGGGGTATGGTTGGGCGTTTTGTTTTGTTTTGTTTTTGTTTGGGTTTTAACTGATGCAGCACAGTAAAAATGCAAGGAGCCCCCCTTCTAATCACCACAGAGCCTCCAAAGTCCAGAGGCCCAGTTGGCATAGGATGGTCCCTGGAATGCCCTAATTCTCAAAGTGGGATCCCTGGACCAGCACGTCAGCATCTCCTAGAAACTCCTCAGAAATGCAAATTCCTGTGCTCCAACCCAGACTCGCTGAATCAGGAACTCTGGAGGTGGGATTCGGAAGTCTATGTGGATGAGCCCTCCAGGGGCTGCTAATAGCTCAAGGTTGACAAACTCTAGATACCCAAGGCCAAATCCAGGTCTGTGCGCACACTGCCCAGCACCATGTTGAAGGCACCGTGGTGGCCCATGCGATCAAACATGCTGGTTCATATCACTGTTCTTGTAGCCCATCACGAAGCCCGCGGGAGGAGTGTGGTGTGGGATGCAGCCTCACTACAGCACTGTGGCAGCTCCAACACAGGGATCCCAGCTTCCGTGATGCTCCCTCCTGCGTGAGACGGGGTCTGCCTCCTTCTGCTTCGATCTAGAGGTCTGTGGCTGCTTCAACTGGCACAGCATGGCAGAAGTGATGCTAGGTGACTTCTGAGGCTGGATCAGAAGAGGCCATACAGCTTCCACCTGGATCCTGGGACACCCACTTGTGGGACACTCCCTCTTAAAGACCATCACCGCCCTGGCTTCAAGGCCCAGCCCGCAAGCTGAGCACAGACCGAGAGCCAAGTGCATGGGAGGGAAGCACCTCTCTCCCCTCGAAGAGCCCTCAGTCGTGAATGACTCCACCCTCACTTGGTCTTCTGAACTGAGAACCCAGAATCATGGAGCAAAGACAAAGCCACCCCTGGCCCACAGCATCCATGCCCACAACACGATGAGCACAGGCTGCTTTTCAGCCCTAAGTTTGGGGGATTTTATGTCACAGCAATAGATAACTAGAACTGGCAATCTCTGACACACAGCCTGAGATGAGGGCTTCTCCTAAGTGCTCCACAAAGTGTGCAGTGAAGGTGGGTGTTGGGCAGGTGCAGAGCTTCATCTTCCAGCCCCAAAGTTTGGGACTTTCATAATGTATCTAGTCCACCCCTCCCTTTACAGGGAACTGTGAAACGCAGGGGTCCTTGGTGACGCAGGGGTCCCAGGGTGAGCCAGCAGCAGAGCTAAAGGAGACCCCAACACAAGACAGCTCCAGAAAGGATCACAGACTGGAGTGGGACCAGCCTGGGTTTGAATCCCAGCTCTGCAGCTATGAGCAATTTTCCATACACCATCTTCATCACAGCACCAAGAAGGAGAACCAATCAAATGAGATAAGGGTCGCTGTGCAAAAAGCAGGCACCGGCTGCTGGGGACTTACACCATCGCACCGTGGCTACTGTCACTGTTCCCACTACTGTTCCGCCACCTGGCCGGGGGGCCACCCATCCCAGGACTTTTTGTGGATGTGAGTTTAATTGAAAAGCCCAGTGCCATGTGGGTGCTCTCGCCTGCTGTGAAATAGCCCAGCCCACCGGAGAGCTGACCCACTGAGTTCCGCTCCTCAAGTGTGCCAGGAACACTTGTTATTCCCTGACTCAGCACCACTATTAGTCCCTGACTCAGCACCACTGTTATTCCCTGACTCAGCACCACTGTTATTTGGGGCATGGGCCAGAATTAACCAACTGCTGAGACAGTATGAAAATCCTGGAAAAGGAAAACAAGGAAAGGTGGACATGGCTTCCCTCCTGCCTCTGTAGCCCTCTCATGCACCAAGGGGAGCTGTGTGCCTCCACCTTGGCCAGCGTGGGACCCACGCTGACCCCAGGCAGGGAGACACGGCAACAGAGAGCAAGCCGCACTGTGCTTAGCACCCCACACTGCCACCGAGCCCACTCTCACCATGCAGCCCACTCCAGAGGTGGACTTTTCCTGGTGCCTTTGGAGGAGCCTCTGCCTTGTTACCTGTTCCCGACCACAGTCTTGCCTCTTTATGCAGCTCGGAATTTCCCAGAGCGAGAACATTCTCCTCCAGTGCCTGATGTCAGCCCCAGATCCTTGCTGCCCAGTCTTGGATTTCCCTGATGGCAGTTATCAATTTACAGTGACTAGATTTCGGTTCAAGTGGCACAAATAGCAGTGGCTTAAACAAGGTTGACATGCATCTCTTGCATAAAAGAGGAACAAAGATAGGTGTCCCTTGGCCGCTGAGTCCAAAGTATCGGGACGTGCCTGTGTTGCTGGCCCACATATTGGGCCAGAATGGCTGCTTAATCTCCAGCCATCACATCTACATTCCAGGCATCAATAAGGAGGCAGTTTTCTGGAAGTGCAATAAAACATTTCTCTTTACTTCTCATTGGCCAGAATTAAGTAGTATGGCCACACCCAGCTGTAGGGGACACAGAAAATATGGGAAGATAAGAGTGGATGAGGGGCAGGCATCAACATCTCACAGTGGAAACCTGGGCCTTTCTCTCACTGTGTTGTGCTCTGTCTCCCGTTTCTAGATCACCCCCTTGCCAGCCGCCCACATCAGCCTCTCCTGGTGGAGCTTCTGGGGTCTCCCCTGAGCCTAGGATCAGTACCTGAGGGTCTTATTGTGCCCAGGTTCAAGTCTTCTATAAGCCAACTCTATATGGTAAGGAAGGGGCCAGTTCAGAGCTATGGACTCAAGTGAGGAAACAAGAAGCCCTTTGTCAGCCTTGGAGGGTGGGGGCTGCACTCCGTCTTGGCTCTCTGAGACCCAGGGGACCCCGGCTTGCCCACCAGGCAGCAGCTGCACACCTCCTGTTCAGTCCTCCACCCACACCTGCTTGGGAGCAGAAGCAGATCGAAGTCAGCCCCACCCCCCACCCTGCAGACCCATGACAGTGGACCAATGGTGTTGCCCTAGCAATTTGCCATGCAAACTTCTGATGAACGCCAGCTCCCCTCCATCCTGCCAGCTGCCACTTTCCACAGGCATGCCACTTGGCCAGAGCCGGCCACATTTCCCATATGTGTTAAGGAAGCAACTCCCTGGGCCCTGAACCCGTGTTGAGGGTAGGGCCCAGGAATTAGCAGTGCAAGCACCCTCAGACCTCATCGTCATAAAACATATGCAATTACCTTCACACGTGACTCCACAGACCTCTCACGGCCCTTTTTGACAGGTCAGTATTGGCCGGCATCCTGCCTGGAGTCATAAAAGTCCCCAAAGTGCCCATTCTCCAACTGTGAGCTGCTGTCAGCATCTTCTCAGTGAAGAACTGGCCTGACCCTCATTAGCCACTGCCAACTTAATAAAGCCCATAAGACTACTTAACGCCCTCCACTACCAATTATATATTTGTGAAGTGCCCTGAGAACCTGTTCGCACAACGCCTGTGGCTTGCATGGGTGCCCCTGGCGTATGTCAATATTTGGGTCAAAGAGCCTTGATAATTACACAGGAGACTGCAAAGTTCACTTCATTAGCAAGCCTCGTGCAAAGCAAGTCAGCAGCAGTAGCAGAGTAATTAGCAGCTCTAATTGAAAGACCGGCTCCCTACCCAGCCTGCAGAGCCTGGTGTCTGGGTCTTGTTGCTCCAGAAGGCATCTCCCCACACACGGGCAGCCCCCGCTCCGACACCACCACCCAGAGCCAGGCAGGGTCGCGTGTGTAAAATCTGTCACCCTCCTGTTTACTGCCTGTTTGTCCAGAGGCCCGCAGGAAGGTCCTGACTGGAGACTATTTTGGCACCCCATGCTGTGTGACATAGTTCACTTTGCAGGTGTAAGATACATAGAAAACCTGGAGTGGAAAATAGCTGATGTGGACTGCCCCGCTATCTCCATCAGTGAAATTTCCAAGGAAAACCTCCCCAAATCAGCCCCGAAGGGACAGTGTGAATCCTCTGCATTCTCCCCACCATGCTTTCTTTTTTCTTTTCTTTTCTTTCTTTTTTTTTAAGAAGAAAAAAAAAGGAAGAAAGAAAGAGATAAATAAAAAAAAATGAAGAAAAGGAAGAAAAAGGAAGAGAAAGAGGGAGAGAGAGCGGGAGTATTGCTTTATTGCCCAGGCTAGAATGCAGTCTAGAAATGGGTATTGAAAACCTCTTTTATGCCAATAATTGTGCTTAACAATGGAGACAGGAAGGAATAAGGGAAGAAATAACAAGCAGCCAACCAATATTTCACTTATACCTATGAAATGCTATGCCATTACTGAGGAGTGATTTACTTCCAATTGTGTAGTCACTTTTGGAATAGGTGTGATGTGGTACTGATAAGAATGTGTGTTTTGTGTATTTGAAGTGGAGAGTTCTATAAATGTTTATTAAGTTTACTTGTTCCGGGTCTGAGTTCAAGTCCTGGATATCCTTGTTAATTTTCTATCTCGTTGATCAGTCTAATATTGACAATGTGATGTTACAGTCTCCCACTATTATTGTGTGGGAGTCTAAGTCTCTTTATAAGTCATTAAGAACTTGTCTTATGTATCTGGGTGCTCCTGTATTGGGTGCGTGTATATTTAGGATGGTTAGCTCTTCTTGTTGCATTGATCCTTTTACCATTATGTAATGTCCTTCTTTGCCTCTTTTGATCTTTGTTGCTTTAAAGTCTATTTTATCAGAGGTGAGAATTGCAACTCCTGCTTTTTATTTATTTATTTATTTATGTTTGCTCTCCGTTTGGTTGGTAAATCTTCCTCCATCCCTTTGTTTTGAGTCTTTGTGTATCGTTGCATGTGAGATGGGTCTGGATACAGCATACCGATGGGTTTTGGCTTTTTATCCAGTTAATAATATATATGAGTTTAATACTGCCATTTCGTGCTAGCTGGCTGTTTTGCCCATTAGTTGATGTAAGTTCTTCATTATGTTAATGCTGTTTACTTTTTGATATATTTTTGGAAAGGCTTATACTGGTTGTTCCTTTATATGTGTAGTGCTTCTTTCAGAAGCTCTTGTAAAGCAGGCCTGGTGGTGGTGAAATCTCTAAGTACTTGCTTGTTCGCAAAAGATTTTATTTTTCCTTCGCTTGTGAAGCTTAGTTTGGCTGGATATGAAATTCTGGGTTGAAAGTTCTTTTCTTTAAGGATGTTGAATATTGGCCCCCACTCTATTCTGGCTTGTAGGGTTTCTGTTGAGAGATCTGCTGTAAGTCTGATAGGTTTCCTTTTGTGGGTAACCTGACTTTTCTCTCTAGCTGCTCTTAGTATTTTCTCCTTCATTTCAATCCTAATGAATCTGACGATTATGTGCCTTGGGGTTGATCTTCTTGAGGAATATCTTTGTGGTGTTCTCTGTATTACCTGGAGTTGAATATTGTCCTGCCTTACTAGGTTGGGAAAGTTTTCCTGAATAATCTCCTGAAGAGTATTTTCCAACTTGGATTCATTCTCTTCGTCACATTCAGGTACACCTATCAAACGTAGATTAGGTCTTTTCACATAGTCCCATATTTCTTGGAGACTTTGCTCATTCCTTTTTATCCTTTTTTCTCTAATCTTGACTTCTTGTTTTATTTCATTAAGTTGGTCTTTGACCTCTGATATCCTTTCTTCTGCTTGATCAATTCGACTGTTTAAACTTGTGCTTACTTCACGAAGTTCTCGTGTTGTGTTTTTCAGCTCCATTAATTCACCTATATTCCTCTCTAAATTGTCTATTCTCGTTAGCATTTCGTCAAACGTTTTTTCAAAGTTCTTAGTTTATTTGCATTGGGTTAGAACAAGTTCTTTTAATTCACAGAAGTTTCTTATCGTCCACCTTCTGAAGCCTACTTCTGTTAATGGAACACACTCGTTCTCCATCAGGCCTTGTTCTGTTGCTGATGAGGAACTGTGATCCCCTATAGAAGGAGAGGCATTCTGATTTTGGGTATTCTCAGCCTTTTTACACTGGTTTCTTCCTGTCATTGTAAATTTATCCACCTGTCGTCTTTGTGATTACCGACTTTCAAATTAGGTCTCTGAGTGAACATCCAACTTGTTGATTCCCAGCGCCGAAATCTGAGCAATCCACTGCGCCGGCCAAAACAGCAGTGTTAAGATTGATGGTGCTTTTCTGCACCAAGAACTGCCATGCCAAGGCACCAGCAAAACCACTGTGCTGGCCACAAGAGTCGCCCTGGCAACCCGTGGGGCTCCTCCACTGGGAATCTCCTGGTCTGTGAGCAACAAAAATTCGTCTGAGAGTGTGGCATCCTCTCGTTCTCTGCACTTTCACTGGGAGCTACAATCACGAGCTGCTAGTGATCAGCCATCTTGGATCTCTCTCCCACCCTTTCTATATTTAGATGAAGCGACAAGAGAGCTCACTCCAGGGACCTGGCTGAACAGCTCCTTCTGCCCTTGGTACCATCAGCATCACGTGAGGATGAAGTCCTCCTGGCTCCTTTCTATGTTAACTCCCAGAATGTGCCCCAGACGAATCACTCCTGTGCCTCCACACCGACTAGGGGTCTCTAGTCCTGTTTCTTGTTGGGTCAAGGTTTTTCCTGCTTGGCAGGGTTGGTTTTAGACACAGGAAGAAAAGTGAGCAGGTGGGTCAGACTCTGAAGCCTCTCCAGCCTGGTTCTCCTTATTACTTTGACCCCAGACTTTTGAAATCACAGTGTCATAAAAACTGACTGCTGCTGTCTACTCAGAAAATGAGCGGTCGCCCTGCCGCCCTGCACTCCTAGTGCCTGCTGCCACCTCGGAACTTAATGAGGCTTTAGCAGCAAGTTCTCTCCTGCCCTCCACCTGTGCCTGCCACACATCAGGGTTCCTGCAGGACACGGTGGCCACAGAGGACAGGGAAGGCCAGAGGGCCTTGGAGATGGTGCCCAGGGGACCAGTTAGCCACCTGACACTCAGCAGCACTGTGCCCCTGCCCCCAGCACCTTCCCTAACCACCAAGGCCTCATTGACAGCCCTGAAACCTCCCTCTACAGGAGAGAGCCCCTGCCTGTGCATCACGTCACCCTTCCCGGCTAAGCAGGTCCCTACCCTGTCCCCTGCTGTATCCCTACACCTCACACAGTGCTGCTGCAGGGCCAGGGAATGGGGAAGCACCTGCCCCTGTGAAGTACTCCCTGAGCCCTTTCACCACCATCAAGACCCGTTTCGGCTCAGCAGGAAAACCCGAGAATAAACACTACAGAGGAAGGAGTTATTTGTATTAACATAAATATATTCAACTCCGCATATCCAACACACCCTCTTCCATACTCGTCCCAACCCTACACGAGTCTCTGTGCATATGAACCAGCTGATGTTGACCCTTCTGACCCCCAAGGGAGCTCATGGGCTGGGTCTTAGGCCTCCATGCCTCAGCCATCTGACCTGAACTGAGGGGCTATCACCAGACACCTCCCTACCGGGGCTGAGACCTTGCCACACTTATCTGGGGTCAAAGCAGGTGGAGCCCAGTGTGGGGAGGGTGGGGCTGAGGGACAGATTGGGAGAATGGGACCCCGACACTTGAGGAGCCAGAGACCTGGGGCCCTGAGCCATGCTCCTGGCCCTCATCCCCTTAAAATGCCACACACTGAGTGGACAACTCTCTGTCAAATGATCCCAAGATGGACAGCACCCCAGGCCACAGGCCAGGGACGTCAGTAACAGCCTCTACTGCCCCCACCACCTCCGGTCTGCTCACTCCCACCTGGCCCCACCCAGCCTTGGTGTCCAACAGCGTGAGGGACACTGGGAGCTGGGCCCACACTGTCCTCTGGTCCCCAGTCTGAAGAGGGGAGAGGGAGAGAAGGAAGTCACAGCAGTCCCTCCAGGTAACAAAACAATGCTTCTGTTCTGAGCTCACCCAGTCCTGTGGAGGAGCAGGGAGGACGTGGAGGGCTCGAAGGAACGGTCCAGCCCTGGCACGCTTACCCTCCTTTCCAGCTTCTTGTGTGTTTGATATTTTTATTTAAAAAAAATGTTGGGGTAGAGGGGAAGTAGAGGAATAAAGCCTGGCCCTGAAGAATGAATATCTTCTTTCTGTCCTGGCCTTCAACTGAGCGACAAACGGTCCCATGGCCACAGCAAGGAGGCCTGGCCCTTCAGCCAGAAGGGAATCCTGAGGCCGTAAGATCGGCCAGCCAAACACTGCACAACAGAGGTGTTTATCTCTCCCCTGCTACACAAGGCCATTGGACAGGGAGTGTGACCATGGGAATGCTGAGATGCCCAAGTGCTTTCTTAGCATTGGCAAGTGGCTTTCCAATGGAAGCCTTTCTTCTCGTGAACTCTGCACAGGCATCCGCTACAGAAACTGGGAAAAGGCATCCCAGGTTGCTACAAGGAAGAGCCTGGAATTCTCTGCCTGCTCTCCCTGCAGGAGGCCTCCAGCAACACCAGTGAGAGCCACTGGCCTGCAGAGGCCACTGTCCTGTGACACAGGGGCGTGAGGCTTGGCCATCTCTCGGGTTCACCTGGCACCGGGGCTGGAGGTACAGCTATCTGTTCCCAGGGCCAACCCCAGCTGTATTTCATAGCCGTGGCAGGGAGGCAGGCATTGCATGGTGTCCACATGGACTCCAGGGGTCCCAACAGGAAAGATCCAGTCCCCTGAACCTGCCGAAGGACACAGCCAAGCAGAGATTCTGCTGAGCAGAGGCCGTGTCCATCCTTCTCAGGGCTTCCTGTGAGCTCCGAATCCCAAGGGCCCTGGGCATCTGCACAGGTGCCTCTCAGCCCCACTCTGCCATCCCACACATGCATCTGGAACAGGAAATGGCTTTTTTTTTGAGACAGAGTTTAATTCTTCAGGCTGGAGTGGCAGCAAAATTTCAGCTCACTGCAACCTCTGCCTCCTGGGTTCCAGCAATTCTCCTGCTTCAACCTCCCGAGTAGCTGGGATGACAGGAGCCTGCCACCACGCCCGGCTAACTTTTTTGTGTTTTTACTAGAGACAGGGTTTCACCATCTCTCAGGTGATCCACCCACTTTGGCCTCCCAGAGTGCTGAGATTACAGACATGAGCCACCGCACCCGGCCGGAAATTGCTTTTTATGTGACACGGGGACAGAAATGCATCTTCCTTCATCACTTCAGTGCACTAGTCAGAACAAACATGGTTCACTGACCTTTCCATTGTTCATAAGAACGCTTGTCTCTGGAATGCAGGCTCTTGGCTTAAGGTTTTGGTTTTGAGCCACAGGGGAAGTAAAAACGTTTCTCTTTAAGGTTTTCTTTCTTGCTAAAGAATTAGTGTGCTAATAACACTTTGTTAAGCCCTGTCCTATGTAGCTGTCAGACATGCCATGCTTACAGGCACGTAGTACATTCTATGTCCTTGTACTTTAACCAAGATATCTGTGCTGGACGTGCTCACAGGCATGTCCCAGCTCTCCATTGCTTTTGCCTGTTTAGAAAAGTTTTAAGTTGTTAGCCAATCTTTAGTTTGGGAGGTCTGGCTCCAGCCAAAGGACATCAGACACAGCAGTAAGGATGACCCCAAATGCGTAAGGGATAAGTACGTCTGTTTTCTTTGTTCATTGTACTCCTGTGGCAAGATGGCTAGTGAGAGTACCCTTCCTGCAGTCCAGGAAGTAATGCATTGCTGAAATATCCTTTGTCTCAGTGCTAATATTTCTTTGCAGCACTGAGCATGTATTTCCAACAAGCCTGATATCAGGGAATTCAATCCACCCTAAGTCCACAGGCTCAGAGCCCTTGAGACCCAGTGGAGCAGGGATACGGGGAGGCCTTTCCTCTTCCCAAGGTGGTAAAGTGCTGGTTCGTGCATGTTTTCTGAAAGACGCAGTTCCGCTGACACCTTCTCCTGCATCTCGAGGAGACTGTGAGCACACATCCAGTGAAGAAAGACCCCATTTCCGAGCTGCGTTCAGATGACTCACGCGTTCAGCGTGGAGAGGCCCAAGTCTTTGCCTGTGATGAGTGTGGGCCTGTAACCACAGCAGCATCAAGACAGGAAGCTCGGTGTCTCTGGGCCCCCACTGGCCCCTGGCAGCACTGCTGGCAGGAGACCTGACAGATGCCGTGGCCTGGCACACCTGCTAGACCTGCACGTGGAGCCCAGCACAGGCGGAGCAGCCCCGTCTCTGTCACAGCACCCCCTGAAGCCCCAGCAAGCAGGAGGAGCTGGAGAACAGCACACCAAAGCCTGGGTCGGGATTCCTCTCCTTACTGTGCTCATCCGTAAAACGGGGCTGAGGGAGGAGGCCGCGCGTTCTATGTTTGTGGAGCACCAGCCGTGTGCACTGCTCCTGCAGCTGAGGAACCCACTGTGAAGACCACAGGATCACTTCCACCTCCCAGTACCTGTCACCCAGGGATCTCAGTGAACGCTCCGTCGTTATGGTTCAGACCAGGACGCTTTCAAGAGTGGAAACACCGCCACTAGCCACAGCGCCAGGGCAGTGGGCACGAGAGAGGACTGTCCTGAGAAGACCGTGTCATCTGAGCCTGGGGCTTTGGAAAAGCCCTCCACAGCCGGGAAAGCTCTCCTCTCCTTTTCTGTAGGACCTTTGCCATGGTGCAGAGGTGTTAATCCCACAATCAGAAATGAGGCTCACAACACAAATAGCCCTGGGAGAGGTCAGGAGCTGATCTGCGTTCCTGTCCACTCTCAGGCTTTGATTGGCAAGGTCAGGGCCACAAGGTGGGAGAGGAGCGGGGCCAGCCCATGCGGATACACAAACCTGAGTCTGAAGACAGACCCCAGCCCCCTCCAGCCCCTAATGCATTTACCTCCAAAGCCCTTAGAACCACGTGGCCCATAACAGGAGTATCTGAGATCAGTGAGAGATTCTTCCCTCCATCCACACATGTTGGCATCAGTGGCACCAGCAGGCAGGCCCTCACCCCTTCACTCCATGTGACCCTTCAAACCCAACTCAGGGCAACTCCCAGGAGTCACTGCCGCTCCAGAGCTCCATCACCAGGCCCCTGTGGCAGCTCCACACACGGCTCCCCACATCCTGAGAGCCCTGCTTAGGAAACGCCTGCACGGCGATCTCCACCTCAGATTCCACTTCTGGGGAACTTAACCTGCCACAGTATCGCTCAAAGATGTGCTGACGGGTGAGATACTCAAGGTGTTCTGTGTGTGCAGGCGCAAATGAATGCGCGTGTCTGTGAGTGCGAGTGTGCATATTGCTACATGCACGTACAGGAACATATGTGTGTGTGCTACCTAATCGTCTTGTCTGGGAAAGTCTGAGTCCTCAAAGAGAAGGAACCCGTAAACATCTCACAGCACAGGCACTGCCCTGTGTCATTTTTCCTGGCAAACCTGTGGCTTTAGTAAAGATTTCAAATATGAAAAAAGTCCCAACCTCCTTAGAAACATCAGTCACGATAAACCTTCGACGTCTTGCGTCTTGTTTCAATGTGGGTAATTCCCGCTGCAGGTGGCCTCACCTCTGCAGGGGCAATCTCACAGCACCAGCTTGAAATTGATGTGAAGATTAATCAACGGACATCATTTCTCCAACCAAGCTTTGTGGAAATAAAAGGGGCCTGTCAGAGCCCAACTTACTACAAACTCTCAGGAAGATAGGGACAAAAGGCAGCAGATTCATCTTGGTGCTTATGCAGACACTCAGCAAAAAGAAGGTTTTCATCGTCGGCTTCTTCCTAGCGCACATGACTCCATGCGTCCTCCATGGGAAGCAGGGAAGGAGTCGCAGGAGAGGTGATGACCCCAGAAAGAGATGGCAGCGCTGCTGTCAGGACAGCACAGTGCAGAGAGCAACCCCCTCCCTTCCCAGAAGCAGCAGCTCCTTGGAGCCCCAGCAGGGGCAGCCCTGGGCCCTCCCACACAGGCAGAGCCATCTGAAAGGCCACACCCATTGCCTCAATCAACTAACACCATTCTTGTGGCCAGCCAACAACGCCCAGGCCCCACGGCCCTCCCCCAGGCATTAGGAAGCTCTGAGTCCAGCTGGGGATCCCAGTGAGTTGGGAAGGGGACACTGGGGGCTTCTCCGGCTCAGAAAAAAAGGCAGCCAAGTGGCTTGGGAGCTTCGGGGTTTCCCGGAGGAGGGGGCATCTCTCGAGACACGGCTCCTGTGTGGGGCAGAAGCAATGGTGCAAAGACAGAGAGGATGGGACATGTTTGGGAGTGGGGCGGGCATCCAGGAAGCTGGCGTGCTTGGAGTGTAGAAGTCCAGGAGGCGTAGCTGAGGAATCGGCTGGCAGAGGTGCCAGGCAGCTGAGAGCAGGGGCCGGGGGCGGGCTGGGAGATCTGTTGCTTGAAGTTACTCCATCCCACACCACCTCAGCCTTGCACAACTTAACACAGAGAGCAGTGCACACTCCCAGTCCTGCTGCTGCTGAGTGCCAGCCTGCTGGCCATGGCGCGCTGTCACCTGCAGGCTGACCTTACTCCATCTGGCCTCTTCCTGCCATTAACGTTCTGTTTCCAGGGGAATAACTTTTTTTTTTTTTTTTTTTTGAGACAGATTCTCATTCTGTCACCCAGGCTGGAGTGCAGTGGTGTGATCTTAGCTCACTGCAACCTCCGCCTCCCAGGTTCAAGTGATTCTTGTGCCTCAGCCTGCCAAGTAACTAGGACTACAGGCACATGCCACAACATCCAGATAATTTTTTTATTTTTTGTAGAGACGTGGTTTCACCATGTTCGCCAAGCTGGTCTCGAACTTCTGACCTTAAGTGATCTGCCGACCTCGGCCTCCCAAAATTCTGGGATTACAGGTGTGAGCCACTGCACCCGGCCTCCAGGGGAAGGACTTTATTGCAGCAAATTGTACACTATTTCCAAAAAATAATGCAAGTACACTCTTGTTTTAAAATGCAAGTTTTGCCATGAGTTGAAGGCAGGCTAGCCCTTGTGGTTACTTCTGATGTGTAATAAACCTCCTAAACCTTAGCAGCTTAAAACAAAAACACTTATCCTTCTCACAGACTCACAGTTTGAACAGGACATGGCCACTCTGTGTTCCTTAAAACAGTATTCCAGTGAGTTTAGAGACCATGAACAAGTCTGAGGCTGGCTGGTCTCAGTGGGCAGTGTGCTGGTTGTGGGGGCTGTGGGCTGTGACATTGCAGGGGCTACAGGCTGTGAGATCACGTGGGGACTGCAGGCTGTGAGATTGCAGGGGCTACAGGCTGTGAGATCATGTGGGGGCCGCAGGCTGTGAGACTGCAGGTGTTGCAGGCTGTGAGATCGCATAGAGGCCGTGGGCTGTGAGATCACGTGGGGTTGTGGGTTGAGATCGTGTGGGAGCCACGGGCTATGAGATCGTGTGGGGCTGTGAGCTGTGAGATTACGTGGGGTTGTGGGCTGTCAGACTGTGTGGGAGTCATGGGCTGTGAGATAGTGTGGGGTTGTGGGCGTGAGATCGCATGGGGTTATGGGCTGTGAGATCGTGTGGGGGCCATGGGCTATGAGATCCTGTGGGATTGTGGGCTGTCAGATCGAGTGGGGTTGTGGGCTTTGGGATCGTGTGGGGTTGGGCTGTGAGATCGCGTGGGGTTGCGGGCTGTGAGACCGCATGGGGTTGTGGGCTATGAGCTCGCATGGGGGCCTCGGGCTGTGAGATCACGTGAGGTTGTGGGCTGTGAGATCGTGTGGGGTTGTGGGCTGTGAGATTGTGTGGGGTTGAGCTGTGAGATCGTGTGGGATTGCGGACTGTGAGACTGCATGGGGGCCATGGGCTGAGATTGCGTGGGGTTGTGGGCTGTGAGATCACGTGGGGTTGTGGGCTGTACAATTGCATGGGGGCCACAGGCTGTAGAGAACAAGTGGGGTTGTGGGCTGTGAGATCACGTGGGGTTGTGGGCTGTGAGATCATGTGGGGTTGTGGGCTGTGAGATCGCGTGGGGTTGTGGACTGTGAGATCACGTGGGGTTGTGGGCTGTACAATTGCATGGGGGCCACAGGCTGTAGAGAACAAGTGGGGTTGCGGGCTGTGAGATCGCACGGGGGCCGTGGGCTGTGAGATCGTGTGGGGTTGTGGGCTGTGAGATCGCGTGGGGGCTGTGGGCTGTGAGATCACGTGGGGGCTGCAGGTCTGTGTGATTGTGTGGGGGCTTCAGGGCAAGGTGTAAGGCAAGCCCCTCAGGAGGCCTAGGTCAGGGATCTGGAGCAGGGTGGGGTTGAGGGTCACTAGGGTTGAGGGAATGTGAGCGCCAGGTGGTCCACATGGACACTGAAAACCTGGGTTTACGTGCCTGTGACAGGCTGGCCGATGAGAGCCCAGAGGAAAATGGGAGGGGAGCAGTGAGAAGCAGAGCGCTGGCAAATTAGACAAGCCAGGCCTGCACACACCACGTGGGGCCAGGAGGAAGCAGCCCTACCGCTGACCTGCTGGGCTGCAGGGCAACAGGCCCCTAGGGGCAAAGCCAGGATCTGGGCACAGCATAAAGGAGGCAGGAACGTCAGGGAAAAATTGAGGTGTCAGGGACCATGTTCGCGATGTCACAGGAACTATTCAGAACTCCGGACCCTTTAGGATGGGGTACAGAAGGGCTTTTACCTGGTGCGGGGACCAAGGTCAGCAGAAACATGAAAAATCAGGGTAAACTAGCACCATGCTTCCTGTTAAAACACCTGCTCTGAATGAAGAGACCCCCACACACAGGCTTTGTGTGAGCAACATAGCTATTTATTCACCCGGGTGCGGGCAGGCCGAGGCCGTAAAGGGTGTCAGCAAAGGGCAGTGGGATAGGAGCTGGCTTTATAGGTTTGTGGTGGGCAGTGGAAAGTTACAGAAGTTACCGTAGGGTGGTTTTTTGCAAGCTGGGAGGGGGTCATGGGGTGTGGAGTCCCGAGGTTGGAAACAATAGAGAATGTCTTAAAGTTAAGTGGGTGCACAGGGGTTGATCAATTCTTCCTCCTTTCATGGTCTTCCATGAAGGGGAGAAGCTGTTGTTTAGTGGATGGGGTTGGTGTTTGGGAAATTCACTGGATACCATTGGCAGGGAGAGGACGTGCATGCTGATGAAGGATTATACCAAGATAGGTGATGAATGGGGAAGAAATGTGGGCTTTAGAAAAAGGCGTTTTTGAGGTTAAAAACAGAATAGTGAGTTGTGGAAGGGAGTATGGAAGATAGGACGGTATAGGGTTGGTATCACCGGGTGGATGGGAGGTACCACCAGGTGGATGGGAGGTACAACCGGGTGGATGGGTACAACCAGGTGGATGGGAGGTACCACCGGGTGGATGGGAGGTACCATCAGGTGGATGGGTACAACCGGGTGGATGGGTACAACCGGGTGGATGGGAGGTACCACTGGGTGGATGGGTACAACCGGGTGGATGGGTACAGCCGGGTGGATGGGTACAACCAGGTGGATGGGTACAGCCGGGTGGATGGGTACAACTGGGTGGATGGGTACAACCAGGCGAATGGGAGGTACAACCAGGTGGATGGGTACAACCGGGTGGATGGGAGGTACCACCAGGTGGATGGGTACAACCGGGTGGATAGGTACAACCAGGTGGATGGGAGGTGCAATCTGACTGATGAGGGGAGGTCTTGGACTAGTCTGTAGAATTTGTCTGGTGTTTGGACAGGTAGGATAGGGGAATTGTAAAGAGTTTGTAGGAATTAAAAGGCCATGTTGCAGTAGATGGATGATAACAAGCTTTAGGTCTTTTAAAGCCTGTCGTGGGATGGGGTACTGGCCTGAGTGGGATAAGGGTGGTTAGGGTTCAAGGGGATGATGAGGGGTGAGTGACTTGTAGCAACAGATGGGGAGGTGGTGTCCTGCACCCCAGGTTAAGGTAGGGGGACATAAGGGGAGCTATTGAAGGAGGAACAGGTTTGGGGAGGAGGGCGGCAATGAGGTGGGCTGTAGCCCAGGAATAGTGAAGGAGGCAGACAATTTTGCTGGGATATCTTGGCCTAACAGAGGAACTGGACAAGTGGGGATGATTAGGAAAGAATTTGGAAAGCAGTGCTGGCCTAACTGACACCAGACTTGGGGAGTTTTGAGAGGCCTGGAGGCCTTGCCATCAATTCCTGCAACAGTTATGGAGGTCACGGAGACAGGCCCTTGAAAAGAAGGCAGCATGAGGATGGACTTACCCTCTACCGTAAGAGTTACCCGCAGTCTGGCGTCCGTGATGGTCTGGGGGCCTCCGAGATGTTCAGGCATTGTCAGTCTTAAGCCACCAAGCCGAGGAGATCTGGGCAGGATTCGGTCCTGGAGCCTTGGGTTGGGGCTCCAAGAGCTCTGGGAGCAACGACATGAGTCAGACAGTCTGACTTTCTGTGGGGGCCTGCACAGACGGGGCAGGGCTTAGGAGGAATCCCAGGCTGCCGGCATTCCTTGGCCCAGTGGCCAGGTTTCTGACACTTGAAGCAAGGTCTGGGAGTGGGGCTGGACGCTGCAGTCTGCGTGCTTTAAAGTCTTTGTGAGCCGGGGTGTGGCTGGGGTTTGTCTTACCGCAGAGGCAAGCATCTGTGGTTCTGAGATGCACTGCCACTCGGCAGCCTCTTTTCGGTTATCAAACACCTTAAAGGCGAAGTTGATTAGTTTCTGTTGTGGGGCTTGGGGGTCAGATTCTAATTTCTGTAGCTTTTTTAATGTCAGAGGCTGATTGGGTGATAAAATGCATACTAAGCATTTTATCAGGGGTGAGAGTAGAGGTGAGGATGACATTTAAGTCATTCCAGGTGAGATTACAGGACTGAATTAAGTATCAGAAGTTATGTATTTAGTAGGATCTGATGAAAAGGAGCCTAACTATTGGCCAATTTGGGAACGGTCGGATAAAGAGAAAAGAACGAATACCCTAACTATGCCTTCCACTGCAGCCACCTGTCGAAGGGGGAATTGTTCAGGGATAGAGGAGTCAGTCGCAGGACTAAACTGTAAGCTGGAGAAGATGCGAGGTGACAGGAGGGGCATAAGGAGGTGGGTTTCGGGCAGAGGAAGAGGAGGAAGGCTCTGGGGGACGGGGTTAGGTCCTGGATTAGGGCCTGGTTCAGACAGGCAGGGAGAAGAAAGGTCAGAAAAATCGATGAACAAGAAGGACTCTGAGTCACCAGCAGAGGCAGGAGGGGCAAATGGAAGGGAGAGAAGGAGCAGAGATTAGGGAGGGACTGGTGTGTAAAAACAATGCCTGAACGTAGGGAATTTCAGACCATCTGCCCATTTTATGACATAAGTTGTCTAGATCCTGCAGGATAGAAGAATCAAAGGTACCATTTTCTGGCCAATTAGAGCCACTGTCCAATTTATATTTTGGCTAAGCAATATTGCAGAAGAAAATAAGACACTTAGGTTTTAGGTCAGGTGATAGCTGGAGCGGCCTGAGGTTTTTCAGAGTGTAGGAAAGGAGGAAGGAATGGAGGGCGGGAGATTGCCCATAGTTTAAGAGCAGTGGAGACAAAGAAAGTGAACGCACAACCACGCAGTTTAGCAGGAGTCCCAGACTAAACCTTGGTCTGAGCAGGGATGAATCGGTCAAAGGGGGCGTCCCCGTCGCATTGATCCATCACCTGTGAGTGCGAGTGAGTGACCAGAGCAGACGCCTCCACAATGATCAGTCACTGAGGGAAAACTGTCTTCCCGGGCCCATGACCTACGTAGAATTTTTTCCAGTCATGAACCTCACAGGAAGTCCTGTCTTTCTTGTCTCTGGTGAAAGGGAGAGAAAAATGAAATGGAAGGAGAAAGAGGCTGACAGGTAACGAGAGGCTAAAGGTGAGAGTTGAGGCCAACCACTCCCCTGATCTGAGGGTGGTGAGCGGATGTGCCTGATGAGCCTAAGTCAAAGGCAGGTCTCTTCATGGAGGGAGTGCAAGGAGAGCAGGGACAGGGGGGTTGGTCTCTCACAGTGAAGCAGGAAAAGGCTGGGAAACAAACTTCTCGAACACTGAACTGGGAAGGAAAGGGTGATTTATTCAGCTGGGAGCAAGGCGGCATAGCTGCCTAACAGCCAAGCTCACCTAACAAAGGAAATCTCTGCCTTTACAAAGGCTTACAACTCCAGATATTACGGGTGAAAGGATCTTGGGTTTACAGCTTTAGAAATTACATGGGAAAGGATCTTGGGCTTACAACTCTATAATTTACATGTGAAAGAGTCTTGGGTGTGGGGCATGGTGACTTAGGGGATGTTTTGATTCTGTTTAAGGAAAAACAATGCCCTCCAGAAAGATTCCTCCACATCATGCCTGTGATCTATAGGAGGCCTGTTAAGGTGGTGCCTGGTCTGCCAGCCTTTACTTCTCCTATTGAAATACAGTGTGGAAGTCAACGGGGTGATAGTGTTAGATGCTTAAGGGTGATTAAGGGTCTCCTCCCTCAGTAGGAGTTCCCCCATCCCGGGTTTCGGCACCAAATGTTAAAAGGAGAGCTCTGAATGTAGAGAAACCCAAACAGGCATTGTGTGAGCAACATGGCCATTTATTCACCCAGGTGTGGGCAGGCTGAGGCCAAAAAGGGCATCAGCAAAGGGCGATGTGACAGGAATTGGTTTTATAGGTTTGGGGTAGGCACTGGAAAGTTACAGAAGTTGCTTTAGGGCATTTTTTTGTAAGCTAGGAGGATTTCGTAGGGTGTGGAGTCCCGAGGTTGGAAACAATAGATAATGTCTTAAAGTTTGCCAGGCGCGGTTGTTCATGCCTATAATCCCAGCACTCTGGGAGGCCGAGGCGGGTGGATCACCTGAGGTGGGCAGTTCCAGACCAGCCTGACCAATATGGAGAAACTCCATCTCTACTACTAAAAATACAAAACTAGCTGGGCGTGGTGGCACATGCCTGTAATCCCAGCTACTCAGGAGGCTGAGACGGAGAATCGCTTGAATCTGGGAGGCAGAGGTTCCAGTGAGCCGAGATCGCACCATTGCACTCCAGCCTAGGCAACAAGAGTGAAATTCTGTCTCAAAAAAAAAAGAGAGAGAGAGAATGTCTTAAAGTTAAGCAGGCACACAAGGGTTGATCATTTCTTCCTCTTTTCATGGTCTTCCAGTTACTTTGGATTTTCCGAAAATCCAAAGTAACTGGAAGACCATGAAAAGAGGTCATCTGGAATGTCCCTGCAGTTCACAGAGGTTAACATGGTGTCCATTGGGTCATCAGTCAGCCTAAAAGACCTTACACTTCCAGCTCAGCCTCAGGTGCAGGGCTCTCTGATACCCAAACCCTCCCAGGAACAGCGGCCTGCAGCATGGGTAGATGGGCAGGGCTGTTCCCATCTCACAGCAGAGGAATGGAGGCCAGCACAGGGGGAGAACATGCCCAGGGCTCCACTGCAGTAGGTGCTGGCATCCTAAGAGGACGTGCCAAGCAGTATCACGACCCTCAGGCCTCTCCAGTGCGATTCTCATCCCCACCTCATTCCCAGAACTAGACCCCCTGGGAGCACGTCTCACTGGAGATGCTAAAATACGAATTCCTCCCCGCCGATGCACCCATGACCTTCAGTGTCAACAGCCCTCCATGGAGCTGTGGGGCGAGGTCAGCCACCTGCGAGGATGCTGAGCGAACCCCGCCTCACTCCTGTGATCTCGGCCCAAGCTGCCTCAGCTGGCCCTGGTGTGAAGAGATGCAGAAGGTGACTGATCGGTGGGCTCCAGAAGCAACAAGCTACGAAGGCTGGGAAAGGCCAGAGGGCGGCTCCAGGTGGAGGGAGGCGTGAATGCAGCGTGGGACTCTGAACCGGGACCCTGGCTATGAAGGATGTGACTGAGATGACTGGTAATGCTCAAGGGGGCTAAGGACCGGCTGATTAAAGTGCTGAAAAACTGGCCTTTGGGTACCATGTTCAATGACTGGGTGACAAGATCATTTGCATCCCAACTCCAGCACCACACGATACACCCATGGAGCAAACTGCACGTGTACCCCCTAATCTAAAGTAAAAGTTGAAATTTTTAAAAAGGAGAAAAAAAGAAAAAATAAATAAAGTGTGTATGTTAATTCCTCACTTTTGAGAGCTGTGTTGCGCTCCCAGAGGAGAGTGCTTTTCGTTTGGGATTGCATGAGTCACACACTAAGGCAGTGACAAAGCATTGTCAGCAATTTAATTTTAAATGATTCTGGGGAAAGTTCTCCATACTGTTTTTGTAGTTTTCTTTTTAAGTTTGAGATTGTTTCAAAATTAAAAATTAAAATAAAATGTGTTGCCCATGGAGAGAAAGACAGCTTTCCCTAGAGTGGGAACGTAGAGACGCCCCCGCCTCTCCTAGGACCACTGTGGCAGCTGCCACCAGCCGAGCCTGCCGAGTTCCAGGCACAGTGCGGGCACCTGCTGAAGGCATGCCTTGGTCTTGTCATACTGCGGGCTCCCCTGCGGGAGCTGGGGACAAGCACCAGCTGCACTTGCCTGAACACAGAAAACGGACCAGGAGGTGCAGGCTGAGGGCTCTCCAGGCCCAGCTTCAGGAAGCTGTCTCACTCCCACTCCACTGCACTGAGGCTTTCTGGAGGCTGAATCTAGGCAGACTCCACAGGTGGGTGAATGTGATCCCAGGGCCATGCTGTGACTTGAGACTAGAGGAGCCTCTTCCTCAATATTACAACAAGAGTCTCAGGGACTCTGGTTTGGGCTATGGTGGAATCTGCCACTGGTAGTGTGGACAGTCACTCTGCTTGGGCAGGCAGGGTCACGTGCTTTGGGGAGCAGCCCCACCCAGCCCACATGGCTTCAACTCTGGACCTGGTGGGTTGGTTAAGCCAACTAGGGGAAGGAGTGGGTGGAAGTGGAGTTGGGGAAGGGGGTCTCCACATCTCTGCACCTGCCTGACACTGCCTGCCCCATACCCACCCTCCTGACACTGCCTGCCCCATGCCCCACCATCCTGACACTGCTTGCCCCATGCCCCACCCTCCTGACACTGCCTGCCCCATGCCCCACCCTCCTGACACTGACTGCCCCATACCCACCCTCCTGACACTGCCTGCCCCATGCCCCACCCTCCTGACACTGCCTCCTGACACTGCCTGCCCCACACCCACCCTCCTGACACTGCCTGCCCCACACCCACCCTCCTGACACTGCCTGCCCCATGCCCCACCCTCTTGACACTGCCTCCTGACACTGCCTGCCCCACACCCACCCTCCTGACACTGCCTGCCCCACAGCCACCCTCCTGACACTGCCTGCCCCATGTCCCACCCTCCTGACACTGCCTGCCCCATACCCACCCTCCTGACACTGCCTGCCCCGTACCCACCCTCCTGACATTGCCTACCCCACACCTACCCTCTTGACACTGCCTACCCCATGCCCCACCCTCGTGACACTGCCTGCCCCATGCCCCACCCTCCTGACATGTCTGCCCCATACCCCACCCTCCTGACACTGCCTGCCCCATACCCACCCTCCTGACACTGCCTGCCCCGTACCCACCCTCCTGACACTGCCTGCCCCGTACCCACCCTCCTGACACTGCCTGCCCCATACCCACCCTCCTGACACTGCCTGCCCCGTACCCACCCTCCTGACACTGCCTGCCCCGTACCCACCCTCCTGACACTGCCTGCCCCGTACCCACCCTCCTGACACTGCCTGCCCCGTACCCACCCTCCTGACACTGCCTGCCCCGTACCCACCCTCCTGACACTGCCTGCCCCCATCCCACCTTCCTGACACTGCCTGCCCCCATCCCACCCTCCTGACACTGCCTGCCCCGTACCCACCCTCCTGACACTGCCTGCCCCGTACCCACCCTCCTGACACTGCCTGCCCCATGTCCCACTCTCCTGACACTGCCTGCCCCGTACCCACCCTCCTGACACTGCCTACCCCACACCCACCCTCTTGACACTGCCTACCCCATGCCCCACCCTCGTGACACTGCCTGCCCCATGCCCCACCCTCCTGACACTGCCTGCCCCGTACCCACCCTCCTGACACTGCCTGCCCCATCCCACCCTCCTGACACTGCCTGCCCCGTACCCACCCTCCTAACACTGCGTGCCCTGTACCAACCGTCCTGACACTGCCTCCTGACACTGCCTGCCCCATACCCACCCTCCTGACACTGCCTACCCCATACCCCACCCTCCTGACACTGCCTGCCCCACACCCTCCCTCCTGACACTGTCTGCCCCGTGTCCCACCCTCCTGACACTGCCTGCCCCATACCCACCCTCCTGACACTGCCTGCCCCATGTCCCACCCTCCTGACACTGCCTGCCCCACATCCTCCCTCCTGACACTGTCTGCCCCATGCCCCACCCTCCTGACACTGCCTGCCCCACACCCACCTTCCTGACACTGTCTGCCCCACACCCACCCTCCTGACATGTCTGCCCTATACCCACCCTCCTGACACTGCCTGCCCCACACCCACCCTCCTGACACTGTCTGCCCCACACCCACCCTCCTGACACTGCCTGCCCCACACCCACCCTCCTGACATGTCTGCCCCATACCCACCCTCCTGACACTGCCTGCCCCACACTCACCCTCCTGACACTGTCTGCCCCACACCCACCCTCCTGACATGTCTGCCCCACACCCACCCTCCTGACATGTCTGCCCCATACCCACCCTCCTGACACTGTCTGCCCCACACCCACCCTCCTGACATGTCTGCCCCATACCCACCCTCCTGACACTGTCTGCCCCACACCCACCCTCCTGACACTGCCTCCTGACACTGCCTGCCCCATATTCCACCCTCCTGAGGCTGCCTGCCCCATACCCCAGGCTGGGGTGCTCAGACCATCTCCTTCCTAGAACCCCCAGGGCACAAGGCTGGGGAGATGGGTGGAGCTCTCTAACTTTTGCCCCCAGGCCGATTTCTCAAGAAGGCTCATTAGAGGATGGTCGGGAGGGATACATAAGCCAGAGCTATTTGGGAGAGGTCCCTGCCCTCTAACCCAGCAGCTCCCATGCCACCCCAATGTCCTGACTGGGTCACAGTGACTTTTGTCTGGGGCTGAAATCAAGCCTCCACCCTCCGCTACCAGGCAGAGAGCATCACGATGAGTGCCGCCCAGCCAGCCCGATCTCCGCTTTCCAAAGGAACAGCAGCTCTTAGCGAAGCTTCATCCACTCCCCTCTCTGCTGCGGTGAGTTTTGTTTTACAAAGTTTATAAGAGTTTGGTAGGCTTAGGTTTTGGTATTTGGGTTTTGCTTAAAGTGGGACATGCCTGTCTTTCAGCATAGCCAAACCACATAGTCGTAAGACAAGATTTACATTTGTTCCTTGAGTAATCAGCTGCTGTCGGTGGATGCGGCGTGAAAATGTGACCAGTCATGGACTTCAACCGTCGGAAATATCTCTAAACTGTGCGTCCAGACATCACTGTCAAATGTGGCCTGTCTACATCAGAACTACCCGCTTACTCACTGAAAATCCAAATTCTAGGTTTGCCCATGGACTCAAAAGGTGTGGAATGAATCCAAGAACCTCCTTTTAGAGGAGCAAGGGACTGGGGGACAGGAATTTTTAACCAAGAATGAGAAACCATGATGAAGGCAGTAATGTTCACAGGAGCTGTGTGTGTGGGTGTGTGTGTGTGTGTGTGTGTGTGTGTGTCAGAGACAGAGACAAAGGTGGGTCCCTGAAGATCTGATTTCAAAGAGGTCAGTGGGTGCTGGTATTCTGATGCCATACACTACACTTTTATCTCTTTGATCCATAAAAACAAAGCAGAAATGAAAAATTCCTTCTCTTCTTTGTTAAAATAGGCTGTCTTCTCTGCCCAGCAGAAGAGTCCCCAGCCACACAGGGCTAGCCAGGCTTCCAGAAGAGCCTGTCCCCTGCTGTCCTGGGAACCCCAGCGCTGGCGGAAGCCTCCAGACTTCTCGTGGCCCTGTGTCCATCACTGCAGCTGCGGAGGAGTCACCGCGGCACTCACACCCTTCCAGGGGACATCTGCAAATAGTGCTCAATAAGCTCGAATGAATTTCATCATCAAGATAAACACAAACAGAAGAGCCTCCCTACATCTCTCACCAGCTTGACATATGTTTTTTTTTTCAGATTCCTCGTGGAAAATAGAGCTACACTCGATCAGAAAGGTGAAGATTGAACGGGTGAGAGTGTTTTAATTTCCTCTTCTCTCCTTGCTGTGTGTACTTGGAATACGCGCACACACTCAGCTGTAAGAGTTGTTTGGGACTTGGGAAACAGCTTGCCTGGACGCGAGAGGCCACGAGGTCTGTCCCTGTCTCTTTGCAGCCTGTGCAGCTGCCCTGGTGGGTGGGGCCACGGTGGCTGTGCCCTGTGGGCTGTGAATGATTGCAGGGAGATTGCAGATCAGTAAGTGCTGCAAGAATGACCCATACACCGAAGAGCAGTATGCCTCCCACTCATTAATGGGGCTATTTTTCAAAAATGGATGGTGTGCTGGTCAGTAATGCAAACTCAGGCTGAGGCGCGCCGGCATCCCTGGGAGCTTCTGGTCACTGTTTCCCGGAAACTCGAGACACTCGTTCTGTGACCCTTTCTTAACGTTTAAAATCAGTCCTCCAGAGGTAACATGATAAGGACTGAGAACAGACCGGGGGTTGCTGGTAAGAACCAGGGAGGGACTGACAGCAAGAGGCATAGAGTTTGGATGTTCAGCCCTTGGAGGGAGGAAGAAGAGGCGTGGGGGCTCGAGCCTAGGGCCCACCCCCCCCTCCTAGTGGAGTCCAGGCTGGCTGCTGAGCACCTCACGCACAGGAAGATTATTGCCTCCTTGTGTCCAGATTAACTTGTCCAAAAGTGACCAGGTTCTCCAAATCACCCCCGCCACCTTCACTCTGGCAGAGGGGAGCCTGGGCCCCGGCCATGTGCACTGAGACCGGCAGACACCCTGCTGGACTCGGCCCCAGTTCAACCCACCCAAGACGCAGAGTCTTGCCTGTCTCTGCCCAGTGATAGTTTAACTCCTACTTAGACCACACCACGTTCCCAAAACGCTTCTCAGTGAGCAGGATACAAATAGCCTTACTTCGGGCCTCCACGTGCTCCCAGCTGATGCCTGGTGATGCCCTCCCCTGGGCCCTCCTCTCCTCTCCTTCCTCCACTCAGGCAGGTGGTGCTCCTGGTGCCTCCAGGGCGTCACATGGTGGGGCAGAGAGCCAGCATCACCATGGACACCTCTTGGTTCATGTTTCCCAAAATCCCAAGCCAAGAGAACAGGGCAGAGGCAGAAAGTTGAGGCAGGTGCAGAGCATGAGGGCTTCCTTCGGGCTAAATGGACCATCCACTGGGCCTGAAGGAGCTGGGCGGCTGCAGACCTCAAAGCTGAGAGGCCTCTGGCTCTTCTGGCCCCAAAGGAGGCTCCTGGGTCGCTTGTCCTGGGAGGTGATTCCATGCAATTCTTGGTCTCCCCAAAGCATAGCACAAAGGGACACCAGGTGGCCCAACCCAGTGGGGACCACCTGTGGCCAGAGGGCTCCTCTGTGCCTCAACCTTGCCTGAGTCCTTGAAATAACCCTGGTGGGGTGCGGAGGAAGAGGCTGGGAATCAGAACTCCCCTTACAAACCAGAAGTAGGATTTCCCACAGTCCGGGGCTGCCGAGTGTAAAGCCGGATGAGGGTGATTTATGAAAAGCAAGGAAATGCAATGTCCCTGCAGGCCAAAGTTCCACTTCCCTAAGCTCTACCTGCACCTCAGCCATCCCATGTTCCCTGCTGACAGCCTCACTCCCTGGCCCTGCTCAGCAGAGGCTCCTATCTGAAGAAAGCCTACCTCCCACACCAGAGGAACCCAGCAAAGCAGGCGGGCACCTTCCCTGCTCCTCCTGCCTCTGCTGTCGGGATGAAAGTCCCAGATCCCCTGAGAAGCTCTCGTGCTCACCGGACCCCTTTCCAGTTTCAAGGATGGCCACTTTTCCTCAGCCCCTGGAGTCCCACAGACCCCACAGAGCCTTCCCCAGCTCTTGTTTTATTTCCAGGACCATCACATGTTCTTCAGCGCAGTCATCACCCACACTCTCCCCAGGGTGGGAAGTTATCCAGTCCCTCCAAGGGAAAACAAGTTCCCTCCAAATTAAAGTGGATAAAAGTGTCTATGATTTCAATGCTTCCGTTCCCTCTGCCCAGGGAGGTGCCCAAGGAGAAATGGATTGAGACTGACTGAAGGTCATCGGAACCTGTGTGGCCTCATGCTGAGCGCCATGTGGTCGCCAGCCTGTTCTGCCCACGTGTGCAACCTCGGGGGGAGGGACACGGTGACATGGAGCAGCAGGGAAGCCACATTGCCAGCACTCCAGCCATGCCTCCTGAAAAGCAGGAGCATGGACTTATCACCCCCCTGGGCCTCGTCCCCTCGGTCCCCTCCTCCAGCAGGTGGACATGACACTGCGGGCATTGAAAGGGGCAATGGAGAATCCACGGGAACTGAGCTGCATCCACGACACAGGCCTGGAGGCAGAGGCAGAATATGGGCAGCCTGGAGCATCTGCTAAATAATAATGGACATTTGGGCTCACTCCTCAGCACACAGAAAAGTGTCAAAACAGAGCACGGCACAGGACATTGCAAGGAAAGTGATCTCGACCCAGGGCCAGGGTGGGGTCATGTCAGACGATCCCTGACAGCTGAGGCATAGCAGGTCCCCGATGCTACACTGACTTGGTGGTTTTCAAAGCTTTTCTTCCATCACCCCCAGCTGCCCATGATGACCCTGCATTAAAGGAACGTGCCAGTCCCTGGATCTGCGATCCCCCTCCCTGGCCCCACACCATCCCGCTGTGTGCTCACTGTCCTCTGAGCGGATCTGGAGGCCCCACACCATCCCGCTGTGTGCTCACTGTCCTCTGAGTAGATCTGGGACCCACTCCCTGGCCTCACACCATCCCGCTGTGTGCTCACACATCCTCTAAGTCATGCAATGAGCTCATTACACATGGAAGCCAATATTATACCACTGGCTTTTGAGAAAAGGAAAGGCTTTACTGCAAGGCCAACCAGCAAGGAGACAGGAGGCAGGACTCAAATCCAAATCCCCAGCAATGGGTCAGGTGAGACTTTTATGCATTGGGGAGGGCGGGTTGGTATACAGACACACAGGCTGGGCGGGTTTTGATGGGACATCTTTAAAGGTGGTTATTTATGGTAAGGTGCAGAATGGTGAACTTCAGCACTGGGTCTTCGTCGATAACAGACTGCTTGTTTCTGAAAGGGTTCCAAGTGTTCAGATTCTGGTGATGCCCAGACTTCTCGGTCCCTCGGGGAGGACACGTTGGTTCCAAGTGTTACTTAAGACTATGGTTTCCTCCTTTGTGCGTGCTCAGGTGACGTGACTGCAGCTTGGCTCTGCTACCTCTGCGACATCACTTGACATCCTGTGAGCCGCATGATAGGGGCAGCTGGGGCTGGTCCTGCAGTGACAGTCCTTCCCAAGTCTCCCAGGTGCTGACTGATAAAACAGTTCTAACTTGACCTTAAAGCCTCAAACTAGGTTTGAGGACATTTAATAAAAATGATTGGTAAAGTGATACCATCACGTGCCGTAATTAAACACGTCCAAACAGCCTAATCTATGCATAGTTACATTTAAACAAACACCACGTTGGCATCTTTCAAGATAAATATTCCAGTTTCTTGCCCACATACTCTTCCAAAAGGTCATGCCGCCCTGAGCAGCCAGGTCTGTGACAGGGGCTTGCACTCCAACCTGCTGTCCACTCCCATCTCCAGAGCCCAGGCATCGGCTTCTGCGGAACCACCCGGGAACCCCTCAGGCGCCCTGCTGGCTCCTCTCAGCCTCTGGCAGCTCCTGAGCCCCAGCGCCCAGGCCACACCCCAGGTCCGTTCAGCTCCACCTCTGGGACGAAGGGAGAGCCTGTCTTGGAGTTTCCTGAAGATCCCAGGTGACTCCAACTAGCAGCCAAGCCCAGGAGCCCCTAATTCAGGCAGTGAGTGTGTGCATGAGTCATATTTCATCATGTAAACCCCACCTTCTCCAAGTAAAAATTGAGGTGCTCAGTAAGATTAAAATCCTACGATCATGACTGATGTTCAACCACAGAGGGCATGGAGGCATACTGACCACTGACGGCACAGTCAGGGAGGGCGGGGCCATGAAAGAATGACAGGGAAACACGTGAACCCACCGGCAGACAGTCAAAACCTCCCCCACCATTCCCCCACCCAGCAGACAGCCAAAAGCTCCCCAGGTGCAGAGGGGTGAATCTGCTGGCCCCGAGCTGCCTGCTCCTGGGTTTCTAAAACCCAAGCACCTCCACCCCCCACTGAGGGCTGAGACCTGTGACTTCACACTCTGTGGCATCACTGCACTCAGCTGGGGAGCACACAGTGCCCCCATGCAGTGCAGTGTGCACCGTGCTGAACTCACACCCGCCGTCAACCTGCACCCTGCCCCTCTCACGCTGTCCCCACCCAGGATCCCACGTTGCTGTTCCCTTTTTACAGGCCCTTGGGTTCAGAGGATGCACTGAGCCCTGTGAGCATTTCAGTTCTTGCACAGAATCAGACTCCAAAGTGGGCACGAAACAAGAGAGCCAAGAATGACCACACCAAGTGGAGCATGCCATCACCAAACTAAACACAAGATGTTTCTGCTTAAATAAATCCAATAATTTCTAGGTCCCGGGAATTGATTCAGAACCCCTGTAAACTGCTGAGACGGTTGCCCTCAACCCATGGAGGCAGAGGGGAAAACCAGTGAACGTCCAAAGCCGTGCTTTCTCGAAACAGAAAAGATTCTGTCCTCTCCCCGTTTTGGTCCCAAGAAAATCACACCAGTGGAGCAGCAAGAATAGGGGCTTGGTGTGGATCATCACAGCCCTGTAACTTAGGGACGGAGGTGGAGGTGACCCAGGAATAACCCACAAAGTGACTGGGCTCCAGGTGGCTCCATCGAGAGCCGTGAGTCCCATCAGGGAGGACGTCGGACTCAGGGCAGAGCCCAGGAATTGAGGTGGCCGGAAGGTGAAGTGTGCTCTGTGCTTCTTTCTGTTTAGAGCGCCCCGCCCCCCAGAAAATGTTTTTACTCAAAATTAAGTTGTCATTGAGATATCATTTTATTTTGATTACAAATAGATTTCACCTAAACTCAGTAAAGCTGAATGATGTCTTTGAGAATTTTTAAGTGTGTAAAAAGGAAGTGAATCCCACCCTGGTACACGACCCTGCTATTCTCAGCAATGTGCTTCTGAAATCTTCCTGAAGTCGACCTTTTTCCCCTCCCTTCCTCCTCTCCATTCATTTTTGACCCAGGCTCTGTGAAGCACTGAATATACAGCAGGGAATGAGACAGGCCGAGATCTGGCTCCGGTGGGACTCACATCCTGGTATAACAGAAACAAACAAGGAATGAGACATTTTCATTAGAGCTAGTGCCACGAACAAAA
This sequence comes from Aotus nancymaae, assembly GCF_030222135.1. NCBI lineage: Eukaryota > Metazoa > Chordata > Mammalia > Primates > Aotidae > Aotus > Aotus nancymaae. Next base: position 1,223,457 of record NW_026988412.1, on the reverse strand, counting down.
GGAAACAAGATGAGTGGGGGCCACCACAGCTGCTGCGGGGACAGGCAGGGACAGCTGCTCTGAGAGGGTGAATTTGCGAGACTTACAGAACAGGAGACAGACCCAGGGCAGAATGCACCAAGCACAGGGAGCTCTGTACTTGCCAAGTCCTGCAGGAAATTCCGGGCGGAGATGACCAGGACAGAGCTGCCCTGAAGGAACCTGCAGTGCAGTCTGGGAAATAAAGGCCCTTTATGGAGGACTCACCTCGAACCAGGCTCAGCTCTGAAGTGCTTCACATGAACCTAGGGCAGCAGCCGAGGTTCCTACCCTACACAGCAGCATGTTTCAGTCTGCGCCCGAGACCACACTCCTTACCACAGCACTCCAGGACAGATACACAGCAGCCCGTAACCAAGGGCAAAAACAGTAAAGGACCTTGAGGACCAGAGAAGGGTCCTGGTGGAAAGGAGGTCAGGACCTCGCCAGGTACAGATGATTCAATGTGGGGCTGTGGAACCCACCCTGTTGGCTGAAACCCTTGTGCTGGGAGCCCTGAGCAAACCCCCATGGAAGGCGGCTTAGGACACCATGCTGCCAGGAAGCCCAGCCACACAGAGGCCTTGTGTGCTACAGACATGGAAGTGAGTGAACCTACTACTGACTCAAATCTTCCCAACTGACGCACCGCACCCTGGGCTCCTTCCAGATTCCTTACCCACAGAATCCATAAGCACAGCAAAACAGCTGTTGTTGTACTAAGTTTGGAGTGGCTTGTTTTGTAGCCATAATAACTGAAAACCAAGGATGTGCAAAATACACAGTGAGACTGTTGATGCCTCCGAAGCACTACAGTGACTTCAGACAGAGGACCTGTGCTCTAGCCCCAGTCCCTGGGTCTGAGATGTCAAAACGGGAACATTAGAAACTGACCCACCCTCATTTGAAAGGTAAGGCTCAGGGATGTGGCTGTCTCAAAGGCAGGTGACCGGGGGTCTGAACGGCAATGTGGACCTCACCATCCCCTTCTCGCCCTGGGGATGTTTTCTGCTGTGCCATCACCCCCACGTAAAAGCCCTATGAACAGGAAGCCAATGCACTTTAGACACTGATGACACATGGAGAAATCCTCTCAGAAAGGGGAGCTTCCACACTACTGAGTAATACAGTTAACATATCTCATTAATAATGCTAACCACGGTAAGCAGGAAACATTTAATTAGCCAGAGTTTTGCTTGGTTTCTTTGAATTTTAAAGGCTTTCCAGGACATGCATTGGGATGCTTCTATCTCTAAAATCTTGAAGAAAGTGTGAGCCAGCACTTTCTTGACCTGAGGTGGATCCCATTAGCAGGCAGAGGTGCACGGAGCCCAGGCTACAGGCTGGCCTCTGAAGGGCGACCCTCTCTGCTTTCCTCTTCCCTCTCCTCCTTTCTAACATCTTCAGAGGGGGTTGAAAGCAAATGAAATTTGTTTTCACACTATATAAACAGGTGGAGCACCTCTTTTTTTTGTAGTCTGGGCTCTGGGGTACCTGTGCACATCCTGCATCCTGCAGGATTGTGCATAGGTACATGCATACCATGGTGGTTTGCTGTCTCCATCACTGCCCTCCCCCGCCCCGTCGCCTACATCAGGTATTTCTCCCTGTGTTATCCCTCCCCATCCTCCCCGCCCCCTCGCTGTCCCTCCCCTCCCCTCCCCTCCACTCCCCCACCTAGCCCAGTGAGTGTTGTTCCCTTCCCTGTGCCCAAGTGTTCTCATTGTTCATCACCCACCTATGAGTGAGAACATGCGGTGTTTCGTTTTCTGTTCTTGCGTCAGTTTGCTAAGAATGATGGTTTCTAGATCCATCCATGTCTCTACAAAGGACACAAACTCATAGTCTTTTATGGCTGCATAGTATTCTGTGGTGTATATGTGCCACATTTTCTTTGTCCAGTCTATCACTGAGGGGCACTTGGGTTGGTTCCAGGTCTTTGCTATTGTAAACAGTGCTGCAATGAACATACGTGTGTATGTGTCTTTATAATAGAATGATTTATAATACTTTGGGTATATACACAGTAATGGGATTGCTGGGTCAAATGGAATTGCTATTTCTAGATCCTTGAGGAATCACCACACTGTCTTCCACAATGGTTAAACTAATTTACACTCCCACCAACAGTGTAAAAGTGTTCCTATTTCTCCACATCCTCTCCAGCATCTGTTGTCTCCAGATTTTTTTAATGATCACCATTCTAACTGGCATGAGATGGCATCTCAATGTGGTTTTGATTTGCATTTCTCTAACGACCAGTGATGATGAGCATTTTTTCATATGTTTCTTGGCCTCATAAATGTCTTCTTTTGAAAAATGTCTGTTCATATATTTCACCCACTTTTGAATGGGTTTGTTTTTTTTCTTGTAAATCTTCTTTAGTTCTTTGTAGATTCTGGATATTAGCCCTGTGTCAGATGGGTAGATTGCAAAATATTTTTCCCATTCTGTTGGTTGCCAGTTCACTCTAATGATTGTTTCTTTTGCTGTGCAGAAGCTCTGGAGTTTAATTAGATCCCAGTTGTCTATTATGGCTTTTGTTGCCATTGCTTTTGGTATTTTAGTCATGAAGTCCTTGCCTGTGCCTATTTAAAATCTAAGATGCTCCAAAATTCAAAATTTCCTAAATATCAACGTGGCACTGAAAATTCCACACCTGACCTCATGTGATAGGTTGCAGTCAAAACTTTGTTTCATGCACAAAATTATTTAAAATATTATAGAAAATTACCTTCAGCCTACGTTTTAAGGTGTATCTGAAACATAGTGAGTTCTGTGTTTAAACGTGAGTGGGTCTCACCCCCCAAGACAGCTCATTACATGTATGCACATATTCCCAAATCTGAAAACACTGGAAATCTCAGGCACTCCTGGTCCCAAGCACTTCAGATAAGGGATACTCAATCTGTGTATACATACACACAGACATATGAATGTGTTTGTGTGTGCAGGCGTGTGTGTGTGTGTGTGTGTGTATTTAGAGAGACAGAGATCTGCAAAGGTTATTTGGTTGCTCACTGATCATGGCACAATCTTGATTCTAGGATCTCCTGAAGCTCAGTTGAAGGAACAAATAGATGAGCAAGGAAGCATGTTGAGAGTTAAAAGTAACCATGCATGAGACTCTGCTGAATAAGACAAGCAAGAAGTTGGGATCAAAGGCCTCGAGCTGCCAAAAGAAGCAAGAGTCAAGCCCCATGGCTCTCTGGAACTGCAAACACCCCACAGGGAAGGGGGAACCCCACTGGAGGTTCAGAGACTCTATGCTGCCTTTTGAAAAGCTGACGGATTCCATTATATATACATTTTATGCATCTAAACTCAACAATTCATGTTGGTCAACATTTTAAAGAGAAAGGGCCAGAAAAATAGCCATGTAAAGAGGGCAGCCAGCGGTACCCAAAAACCCACCCAGCTGCCTCATGCCCCCAGAGACCTTGAGACACACACACTGTGGTTCTCTGGGTCGCACTCAGCGGCCCTGTGCATTCCACGGATGTGGAGAGGAGGTTTTGTTGAGCTGTGTCTCTCGTGTTTGCAGATTGGTAACCCACGGGCACCACGGTCCTGGCATCATGCAGGGCGTGGCACAGGGAACAAAGCAAGGAGCCCTGAACAGCAGGCCGTTGTGAGTGATTGGGGGTATCTGCCTGGGCTTCCACCCTGTAAGCAAACGGGAGGTCCCAGCTGTAATCCGGACCAACTCTGCTCTGCACGAGAGCAATGCGCTTCCTCAGCATCGTTCACAGAGCTTCTTGCTGAAGTTCCAGTGCCATAGCTCCTGTCTCTTCATAGTCCTGATTGCCCTTCTCGGGGAGAGAGCTTACACTGACCTGGGGGCAGTGGCCGGGAGATGATGCACCCACAGCTGGGGTGGGGCGAGGGATCACCATCTTCCTCCAATCCCCATTCTTCCAGCAATGCAGCTCACAATCACCTCAGCCCTAGACCAATCTTACTGAAAGCGAATGCCATTCACGCAAAAGATCAGATTGATACAGCACAACATGGCACAAAGCCGTGATTACTAAAACAGAGTATTCTCAGGAAATGGGCCCGGCATCTTTAATTTCTGAGGCGTTAATGGAGTTGATCTCATCCCTCAAATAACTCCGGTCTCAAAGCTTTGATAAGTCTGAGGACAGGATTGGGTCTTTGGGAAATAGAGAGAGTAGCAGGAAAATCTAGAAATAGCATCAGAGGATCCTTTGAAAAACATGGTGGAGTGAGAGAGACCCCACCTGCACATGGAAGACAACTTGACCAAGACGAAACTCAGGAAGACTCCAGGAGGTGGAAGGCACATATTGCAGTATCATGCCCCTTCAAGACACCTTTAGGTAATCCATTATATTTAACAAAAAACAACAGTCTCATCTGAGGAAAACAAATCCCAGGATAGCCAATCAGTGAATTACAATCTTGGCAGGCACTCACCAGAGGAGGCCGGGTCAAGTGAGACCCAAGAATCAGTCCACATCAAAATTCTGCAGGGAGTCAAAGAAAAACATACGCAAATGCTCACATCACTGTTAGCCACAATGCCCAGAAAGCAGCCACCGGTGGACACATGGATGAGCCAAATGTGGTCCATCCGTACAGCAGAACGCTGCAGAACCCTGAAAGGGAAGGAAACTGTGATCCCTGATGCTGACACGCAATGGACCTGAAAACACTGTGCTCGGTGAAAGAAGCCGGACACAAAAGGCACTCACTGTTTGATGTAGTTCTATGAAATGCCCAGAACGGGCAAATCCACAGAGACAAAAAGCAGATTCCTGACTGCCAGGTGGCAGGGGAGGCGGGACTGGGATGTCACTGCTAATTGGGCAGAGATTCTTTCCTGGGTGATGAAAACGTTCTGAAGTTAGATGGTGATGGTCACACAGCATTTTGGATGAACTAAAAGCCAGTTTCCTACACTTCAAAATTGTGAAAATAGTGTTATGTTATATGAATTCTACCTCAATTTTATAAAACTCTATTTGGTTAATCCTTTTTTACAAATTCTGCAGTGGGAGCATCTGGCTAGGGCTCCTTTGTCAGCATGCCTTGGGTGGGGTGGGGTAAGTGGCCCCACAGCCTGCTTGCCAAGGGAGGAAAAATGTCCCACGACGTGTCAGGAATCCAGTGGGATCCATCCAGAATTAATGGATAAACCACAACCTGGTTTTTTAAATATTTCACACAAAGGATCTTAAATCCTAGGAAATAGAAATGTGCTGCCAGTCCCTTTCATGGATCCCACCAGGAAGAGGGCATAGAGAGGACCTGAGATGGGCAAGGACCTCTCTTGCTCTGTTTTCAGCCAACCTCAACCAGGTTGAGTCCTGGGCAGAGGATCCCACGCCAGGGAACTGCCTCTCCGGTGGCCTTTGTTCTTGAGGCTCCTGTATAGAAAAAAAAAAGAAAAAGGAAAATCCATTCAATCACCATAACTTGTCCCTGCAAGAGCATAAAAATAAGTGATTGCTTATTTTAAACACCTAAACTGTCACTGCTGCAGCAACTCAGGAAATCTGATAAGCTGATAATGAAAACTGCATCATGCATGAATATCCATTTTAAAAACACACTTATGTCAGTCTTTACGTAAAGGTCGAAATTAATGTTATGTTGAAAACATTTTTCAAAGCACAATTATCTTGACTCATGAAGCGAACAGAATTCCTATTAGGTTTGCAGTCTTGGGTTTAAGCCTCACACATTTCACCAATCAAAGTGAAAGCTGAATTAAAGAGCGATCACAAGGACCTTCTGTCCCTGGAGCTGGCTGCCTTTGTGTAGCCTTCTGGGTAACATCCTGTCCTCCAGGGAGAAGTGGCCGATCAGTCAGAAGGCGTCTGAGGAGCCGTCCTTCTCCCGGTGGGTCCCACAAGCCACCAGATGCTCTTTCAAGCACAGGCATGTCTTTTCCACTGGGTGACATCTGTGACCTGGAGCCCCTGGTCCAAGAGCTGCCAGTCACTGCATCACTGGAGCAGCAAGGGACATGCGCTGTGTCCTCTGCCCACAGGCAGGGGGCAGCCACCAACAGGCTTCCAGAGGCCGACAGGGAGCCACTGTGCGGTGCATCCCCCCTGCCCAGCAACCCTTTTGGTGGTGCCTGGAAGGTGGACAGTACCGTGTGGTAGTGACCCAATATATTAGCCATCTGTAGCTAGCTGTGTAATGCCACACATTTAACAGCTTTAAACAACTCCCATTTGCCACCATGCAGCTCTGCAGCTCGGAAGTCCCGGCGGGCTTGGCTGGGCTCTCTGCCTTTGCTGTCACAAGCTGGAACCGGCATCAGCCCCGCTGTACTCTAGGTGGAGGCTCCAGGGAAGATCAGCTTCCGGCCTCATCAAGGTTGTGGCAAAATTCAGTTCCTTGTGGTTCCAGGACTGAAGTCCCTGTTTCCTCGCATCTATCAGTCAAGGACTATTCTCAGCCCCAGAAGGCTGCTTTCAGGTCCTGACCCATGACCCCCTCCACATCACCGTCAGGAACAGAGCAGCTCACTGGTGGCAAACGCTCTGTCACCCATGGCTCCCTCCAACTTCCACTTCCACCACCAGCTCAGGAATATCCTCTGCTGTAACGGGTGTGTGGTGAAGCTCGGCCCAGCTGGGTAATCTGCTATTTTAAAGTCAAAGAATTAGGAACTGACTCTGTCCACTTGTGCTGCTGCAACACAATGCCTGAGACCAGGGATTCATAAAGAAGAGAAACTCATTTCTCACAGTTCTGGAGTTTGGAAAGTCCAAGGTCAAGGTGCCAGCAGGTTCAGTGTCTGAGGAGGGCCCGGTGTCTGCTTCCAAGATGACACCTGCTGCTGTGTCCTTCAGGGGGAATGAACGCCGTGTACTCACATGGCAGAAGACAAAGGGGGGACGAGCCTATGGTGCTCCCTTCAGCCTCTTTCATAAGGATGCTAATCCCATTCAGGGGCCCCCGCCTCCTGACTTCATGCCCCCACCTCTCAATACTCTCACTTGGGTGATTAAGTTTCGACATATGAATTTTGGGGGACGCATTCAGACCATAGCAGTAACCCTAATTACACCTGCATCAGTGAATCCAATCTTCAAAGTCTTGGGGATTAGAGTGGGAAATCTCGAAGATTAGAATTAGAATTCTGCCTCCCACACCTGGCGAGTAAAGAATACTCACCGTAAGCTCAAAAGTCAAGCTCCGTTCCAGTGTTCCCCACCCTCCATTTGCACACAATTTCCAGGCCTTCTGATTTTACTACTACTAGAAATAATAGTGGTGCCAGGCCCACACCTAAAAACTGATCTCATTTAAAACACACAATCCTCCATGAAGCTAACTCTATTACTAGTTCCATTTTGCAGAGAAGACTGACTCTCAAAGAGGTAAGGCGAGGTGCCCAGTGACTCAGCCAGTGCACGTGTGGAGCTGTGAAAAGGCAGGACCCAAAGTGCCAGCACGAGCTCCTTGCCCAGACCTGAGCAGTCACTGTTAATTTCAGCATCTGTGTGCACTGAGTGCCTGGGTGTGGGTGCCCAGCTCCTGAACCCAGACTATAATCCACCATCTCTCCAGATGGGGACCCCCAGCCTCTGTGCGCACTGAGTGCCTGGGTGCAGGTACCCAGCTCCTGAGCCCGCACTATGACCCCCCATTTCTCCAGCTGTGGGCCCACAGCCTCGCCTCTGTGCCTTCCCTGCCCTCCACTGGCCTATAAGCAAAACTCACAGAGTTTTTAAATGTTCATCCTTTGCTGTTGACCTGTTCCCATGAAGGCTTGATAGACCTGACTAGCACACACATGGGGCAATGTTAATAAAAGATTAAAATGCAAGCTCATGGAAGATCCAGATCAATTAGAAAATCCAGTCTAAGGGTAAGGCTGAAGGCCCAACTCTCATGTCTCACCCAGTTTCTAAACCTGAAACATAAATTTTTACTCTGAGCTCCTAATGGAAAAAGCAAAAACAAAAACAGTGAGAAAATTAACTATGCAAAGGTGGAGGTTGCAGTGAGCTGAGATTGCAACGATGCGCTCCAGCTGGGCAACAGAGTAGGACTGTCTCAGAAAAATTTTAAAAAAGAAAAAAGAAAATTAACTGTCAAACGTAGAATAATCCAGCTCCTTAAAAAAAGCAAAATTTTTTCCCAAATCACAGAGCTAGAAAGCAGTTGGCCTTGAGAACCTCACATAAGGGGCACTGATTATCATGGTAGAAAACCCTCTGCAAATGCAGACCTGGGGGGTCTCATGGCTTTTCCCTCACTAACCCTACAGGCAATCAGGACCCATCATCAGCACCAAGCACAATTCAGTGAGCACAGATTCGCAGGTGTCTGTAAAGTGAGACAGATTCCAAATTTCAGAGACTCAGCCCAACATACCCCAAAGAATGGAGGTTCTGTGCGCCCTCCAAACACCCTGCACAAATGCCCTTCCTCTCACTCAGGGCGAACAACTGATGATTCAGGGTTCTTATCTCAGATCAGAACCTGGTGGGTAGATATTCTCTCTCTATAGTCAAAAATCAAATAATCTAATCAAATGAGCAAGATTGAGTGGACAGAGTTTCATAAAAATGTATAAGACTAACCAAGGCCCTTAGCAAGACGATCCAACTCTGAAGAGAAGTGGGATAGAAGAACTTACGTAAGGGACCAGGTTTACACACACACAGACACACATAGACACACACATATAATGCATGCACATACATCACATACACGTCTACGCAAATGTACACACATATACACGAAGCTATATATGCACACACATACACATTAACATATACACATATGCACATAAACTATCTTATACATGAACACACAAATATATACATGCATACACATATACACAGGCATACACACATAGGCACAGCTATACACTTATATATGCACACATACACACACCTAATAAACACACATTCACCCACACATGACAATTATGATTTCAGTAAACACCCAGGTTTATCATTTCTCCACATTCTAATACAGCCAAAAAATGGTTAGTCCAGAAACTTTCCAAAGCAAACTGAGCCATCACTAATCATGGTCATAGAAAACTCTCGGTGGTGAGGCAACAGCAATATCCGGTTTTGAGCAACGTAGTTTCAGCGACACCATCACTGACACCTTTGTTAGCATCTCAGACCCACAGCCTCAGGACCGCAAACCAGTACCAGACACACAAGTGGACACCGCAGGTCAACGCACCAGAACCAGGAAGGGGAGAAGAGCGGGGAGGGCCTGGGTGTCACTGCCGGCACTATGTTCTGTAGACATTTGCTTTTATTTGGTTTCACTCACTTGCCACGTGCTTCTGTGTTCTAAGCATGAGCCTGCATTTGCTCGATTTAACCCTTTAACAACCTTATGAGGTAGACACAGTGACCATTCATATTTTACCAGTGGGGAAACTGAACCAAGCAGTTAGTTTGCCCACACACAGTCACACAGCTAGAAAATTTTCCCTACAGGGGACCAACAAAATATTTTGAGGAACTGGTAAAATGCAGACTTAGGTATACTAAGGAAAGAATCATGAGACACAGATTCCACAGAAATCTTCTAGGAGAATTCACTAAAGTTTTCAGATCATCCTTTTAAGCCAGCTCTGAACTCCACAGCCTTTCTGGGTCTCACTGCTCTTGGCACTCCTCCCCTGTCCAGCACAGGAAACGTGCTCTTCTCTCTCCATAGCAATCTCCCTCTGGCCGCCACAGCCAGGTTTCACATGGTGTAGAGCGACGGAGCCCAGCACTAGGAACTGAAATGGGATGAATTAGATGAATTAGAGGGCACAGACTGCCCAAGTGGGCAGAATTCCCGTGCGACCACCAACCCGTGAGTTTCCCCTGGCGGGAGATACGAAGTGGAGGGCCTGTGACCCTGTTAGGTTATATGACAAATGAGAGATTATCCCGCTGCACCTGACCTAGCCACATGAACCCTTGAAAAGCAGAGAAGTTTCTCCAACTGGTGGAAGAAGTGAAGTCAGCCAGATTCCACACCTTACCGTGTTAACGTGTCACCATTGCTTTTAAAGACAGCAGGGACCCATGGTGAGAAACACAGGGGTCCCCAGTCTAAGAGCAGCCCCTGGCTAACACAGGGACCCGAGTCACCAAGAACTGAGTCCTGCCCAGCACCTAAGTGTGCCTGGGAGGAGATTCTTCCCTAGCACCGAAGAAGAACCCAGCCCAGCCGACACCTTGACTACCACCTTGTGAGATCAGAGAAGCCCACTGAAGCCACAGACTTCTGTGAGATCACAGAAACCCACTGAAGCCACGGACTTCTGTGAGATCAGAGAAGCCCACTGAAGCCACGGAATTCTGTGAGATCAGAGAAGCCCACTGAAGCCACAGACTTCTGTGAGATCACAGAAGCGCACTGAAGCCACTGACTTAGCGAGGAGGTGCTGCTTTGAGCTGCTGTGTCTGTGGCCATTTGTCACACGGCACAGATGACTAACGCACGCCTGAGGAGTAGGCATGGGGCCCAGGTGACACAGGATCCCAGAGGGAGGAGCAGGGCAGCAGCCTGGCACAGCTAACCTCCAGCAGAATGTGTTGTAGGGTGGCTGGGAGGAGGGGCTGGAGCACAGTCAGGAACTGACAGTTAAACAGACCACGCTGCGCCTCTGAGTCCTGGCTTCACCCCTTGGAACCTATGTGGCCTCAGGGAGCTGACCTGCCTAAACCTCAGCTCCTTGATCAGTGACCCCCAACCTCAAGGCTGGAGTGCCCCAACCTCGTGGAGTTGCTGTAAGGATGAAATAGAAAGCCCCACAGGGAGCCCTGGCCCAGTGCTGGCACACAGGCAGCGTCTGCACACATTGAACATGGGAAGAGACACAGTCTGCCAGTTGGTGGCAGACACAACAGTGGCCCCCCAAGATGTCCACGTCCTAATCTCCAGAACCTGTGAGTACACTGCCTTACATGACAAAGAGGTCCTTGCAGATAATGTTAGGTTCAGGATTCTGATATGGGGACATGAGCCAGGTGGGCCCAAGGTCACCACAAGGGTCCTTACGAGAGGCAGAGACAGAAGCAGCAGCCTGACCACAGAGGATGCAGGGGGCGGGGACCACACTGATGCAGCAAAGATGGAGGAAGGGGCTAGAAGCCCAGGCCTGCAGGAGCCACAGGGACAGGGACAGGCAGGGAGCCCAGGCATGCTTGAGCCACAGGGGCTGGGACAGGCGGGGAGCCTGGGCGTACAGGAGCCACAGGGACAGGGACAGGCGGGGAGCCCAGGCGTGCAGGAGCCACAGGGGCAGGGACACGCAGGGAGCCCGGGCGTGCAGGAGCCACAGGGACAGGGACAGATGGGGAGCCTGGACGTGCAGGAGCCACAGGGACAGGGACAGGCGGGGAGCCCAGGCGTGCAGGAGCCACAGGGACAGGGACAGATGGGGAGCCTGGACGTGCAGGAGCCACAGGGACAGGGACAGATGGGGAGCCTGGACGTGCAGGAGCCACAGGGGTAGGGACCAGTCAGGACACAGCTTCTCTGCAGAGCCTCCAAGAAGGACCAGCCCTGCCGGTACCTTCAGCCCACTGAGGCTGATTTTGGACTTCATCTCCAGAATCGTACTAAAATAAATGTGTTGTTTTAAGCCACTAAACTTGTGGTAATCTGTTGCAGCAACCCCAGGGAATTAACATACCCTTCCTGAAACCACACCATCCTTAATACTTAGCCTGTGTGCGGGCCCAGGGCAGGGGCAGGGGACACTCGCAGGAACCAAGTCTCCCAGCCAGCCTCTGTCCTGCTTATTTGCAGCAGGTCACCCAGGGAACCATATTCCCTGCAGCTCCCATGAGGCACGGAGTTATGCAAAAAATAAAATTAGAAGGAAGAGGAGTGCAGTTCTTGGAAATTCCACTTTGAGCGCTGCACACAGGAGACGCCCAACCTGTTAGCATCTCAGACCCACAGCCTCAGCACCACAAACCGGTGCCAGACACACAAGTGGACATCACGGGTCAAAGACAGCACAGAAGCAGGAAGGGGAGAAGAGTAGGGAGGGATTAGACCACACGAAAACCTTAACCCTGCCCGTCGGATGAGGGGCAGAATCCTGATGAGTGGTGCAAGGCCCCCAGATGGTTACACCGGGGTGTTCTGTGTACAGTGTATGGGGGTGCACGCATGCACACAGGCACACGGCACGGATGTGCGTAACTGCCAGTAAACCGTGTCGAGCCTATGCAAGTTCTATGGGCGTGCTTTTTCCAGACAAGGCTTTTCATTGCAAGACGACAGCTCAGAGATGCCTCTCCCTGACTTCTGGCTTGTGAAGGGTTATCAGAGCCAGACTTCTTGTTTCCCTGAGGAAAGGAGAGGGGACAATATTAGCTTGGCTTGTAAGGTCTTAGGGAACTTTATAACCTGTGAAAGACTGTGGAAGTAGATATTACAGTAGATATTACAGTTAACAGATCCTCATTTGGCACTATTTATTCCAAGGTAGGGATTTTTTTTTTTATCATGCCCATTTTACAGATAGGAAAACTGAGATCTAGAGAGATCAAGGGACTTGTCTCAGACCCCATTGTCTGTAAGGAGCAGAGGCAGGCTTGAACTCAGGCAATCTAGACCCAGAGGATGTAGAAAATGTATCCGTATCAGCATCGTGACTGCTGTGGATGGAATGTTTGTGTCCCACCAAAATTCACATGTTGAAGCCTAGACCCTAATGTGATGGTATTGGAGACGGGACTTGAGAGGTAATGAGGGTTAGATGAGGTCATGAGGGTGGGACCTTCATGGTGGGATTAGTGCCCTCATAAGGAGAAACACCAGAGAGCTTGCCTCTCTCTCTCTCCCCTCCACCCCCACCAAGTTCATGCACAGGTCATGTGAGCAAACAACAAACCAGAGTGAGATGCAGCATGGACCCCTCTTAGGGACCTGCCAGGCCCCCAAATATTGAAATAAAGGAAAATCTTGAGTTCCTTCAAGGGAAATTCCAGGCCCCCAGCTAGCCCTGAGAAGTAAATGAGCAACTTGATAAGCAAGAAGGTAACAAGAGCTTAAAACAGTGACCAGGGAAGGCAGGAGATGTCTTGCTCCCCAGAGAAACTAAGATGGCATCTTAACAAATGTCCCTGAGCTGTGTTTCAGAAACCCAGCCTCCCACCAAACAGATCTGCTGGTGCTTAGACTTCAGACTCAGGGGACTGCGGACTGAAACTTGATCTCCATTTTTTGTTCTAAATTTCTTCCTAAGCAGCCTGGGCCCATGGGACAGACTCCACATTCTTTTCTGCTGATCTCAAATTTCCAGACAAAGCTTTGTCTGTTTAACCAATCGCAAATCAGAAATGTTTTTAATCTACCTCTGACTCTTGGAGATGTCCTGCCTCTTTGGGTCAAACCAAAATACAGCCCTCATGTCTTGATTTATGACTTTAGCCATCACCTCTACGTCCCCTCCTTTCAAAACCCTTACCTGTAAGCCTGAGGGAGGCCGGGTCTGAAGCATGAACTGCCTGATTCTCCTTGCTTGGCGCCCTGCAATGAATGCCTCACTTTCTCTCGCCACAATCCCAATGTCCGTGTTTGGCCACGACCCCAGTTCAGTTTGATAACAAGAGAAGAGCCCTCAGCATAAAACCTACCTTGCTGGCACCTTGATCTTGGACATCTCAGGGTCTAAAACTGTGAGAAATAAATTTCTGTTGTTTAAGCCACACAGTCTTCTGTATTCTGTTACGGTGGCTTGAACTGACAGAAATGTGGGACTGCTGAAAACGGACCTGATCTACGGAAGCGAATCTCTACACCACGGCACAATTGTGACTTTCCAGCACACCCCTCTCTGGAACCACCGCCTACAATGAGCAGGGAGGTTTTCCGTGAGCTCTTCCTGGGTCCTCCCACCTTCCCCGCAGCAGCCTGGAGCCCTGGAGCTGCGGCATCCGCTTCCTGCACGTCGGCACCTGGGAAGCCAAGATGTTCCCGAAAGCTGGACAGCATCTTCCCTTCTCCCATCCTGCCCAGTGTTCAGGGACAGTGCACCAGAGACCATCTGAACGCCAATTGCGAGTAGAGCCCCCAAAATCCTCATCTTTGTTTAGATGAAGACAAAAGAGGTGAGGAAGAGGGACTTGTAGCACAGAGGATGTCTGTCATCGCTCGCTTGCAATTCCCCGTCATTCACACCTGATGCCTATCTGTACTGCTGCTCCTGGTGCCCATCTTGCCCTCTGACACAAAATCTCAAGTCCTACACTTCCCAGCCTCCCTTATTTATGGAGAGCAGACAGGCTGCTGTGGGCTTGGTCACTGGAATGCACCCCTGTGGGACTGTGGCTTGGGACTGCCATGTGGGAAGAGGTTGTCATGGTAACCAGGCACCCTCCCAATGCTGTGGGGACCACAGAAGGAGAGAAGCCTGGTCCAAGGCCTGAGGCTTAGGGAGGCATCCAGGGATGACCCCTCTCCCATGAACATGAGGCTGACATTTTGACGGCTCCAACGATGGCCTTGAAAACAGGCTGCCCATTTGCCCTTTGCCATCCACATCCTCAGGGTATGCTGGAAACTCTCCTTCAAATCAGTGAGAATGGTGTTGGAACAGGTTCTCCTAAAAGCTCATGGCCCAGTCTCAAAAGACAGGTGCAATGTGGTCAAATGAGCCACAGAACAATGAGAAGGCTGCCCAGCACCTAAGATTTGGGAGCCTGCGGATGCACATCCGGCTCCATCCCCGATGTCGTGATGCTTACGTGCGGGCACTGAACATCACTGAGTCTCAGCTTCTCCTCCTTAGCTAGGGATCCACCTACTTGCTGGGTGGTTTAGAGGCTTGAATGAAATCATTCAATTCACTTCAGCAAATACCTCTTGAGTACGCTGGAGCTCACTGTCTGGACACTAGAGGAAAGGAGAAGAATCGTGGCCGAACACTATGGTCAGCATCACCAGTGGGCAGAGATGGGCTGCTGTGAGGGGCCTGGAGGGAGTGCTGGCCTCAGCTAGAGGAGGGTGGAACATGAATTCATCACCAAGCAGGAGAGACGGTGGGAGGATATTCTCAAACCATTGCCAAATAAGTCCGATTCTAAGTTAAGGAAGTAGTGATGAAAAACAATAAACCCACCTAAGCAAACGAGGGAGAAATGACCGAAGAGCTCCTATGTTCCTGGAGGCTGCCATGCTCCAGGGAGACACGATTCACCTGGAGATGCTCCAGGCCTCATGGGAGACACATGTGTGGCCCAGTTCACTGTGGCCTACTGTCAGGGATATTTCTTCATTATTCACTCAAGGAAAATGTCCTGCTCTGCAAAGAACCCAGTTATCCTGCAGACAAAAGGTAAGTGAGCTCAGAAAGAATGAGCCAAGGTTTTTCCTAATGGTGGCGGGTGACCACAGAGGGTGGAAGGGCTGAGCACGCAGTGTCCATGTGACTGGGTCAAAGCCTGGCCTTCAGCCGGTCAGCACGCAGGAAGCAGATAATGGTTCAAAATCCCTACCATTTGTCAGCCCTACCACATTTCTTCTGAATGCAGTGATCTAAGCTGTAAAAATACATAGAGTCAGCCAGGCACAGGGCTTTTGCCTGTAATCCTAGCATTTTGGGAGGCTGAGGCGGGCAGACCAGCTGAGGTTGGGAGTTCAAGACCAGCATGACCAACATGGAGAAACCCCATCTCTATTAAAAATACAAAATTAGCTGGGTGTGGTGGTGCATGCCTGTAATTCCAGCTACTCAGGAGGCTGAAGCAGGAGAATCGTTTGAACCTGGGAGGTGGAGGTTGCAGTGAGCCAAGATCATACTATTGCACTCCAGTCTGGGCAACAAGAGCAAAACTCTGTCTCAAAAAAAAAAAAAAATGCATAGAGTCTGCTACTTCTGTTCCATGTACATGTCCATTTGAGAATGTGTAAAGGAAACCTTAGGCCAGTTGCTCCTATCGCCCTCAGGCCATGACCCTGGACTCCAATCTTCCAGGAAGATGTTCCCCTAATACGACCAGGACACTTGGCAGCTGCTGTCCCAGATTCTAAAGTCACCATTGCAGATAGCGACATGGTTCAGTTTCACTGGGACCTTGATGGATGGGAAAGGTGCTCTGAGTTCACCTGAAGACCCAGCATGGCACTGAACTGTGTCATGGTGTGTTGGGTCTGCAACGCTGGAGATGGTTAAGAAAATAAAATCAGTTTTACCCTGCTGATTTCTAAAATTCAAGGAAAATAAAAGAGTAATGGTCCAAAAAGCATTTTGGACTGTGAGATTCCCAACCTGAGAGAAGAGCAGCCAGAGATAAATTAGGGAGGCGGAAGTGTAAAAGAATCCAAATCTGCAGGCCTGGGGACCTTACAACAGGCAGGCGGATTAGAAAAGATGGCACCCAGCACCCTTGGAGGCACTGGGCAAGCCAGTCCCAGCTATTCCCCTTGCAAACTGTGTGTCCTTGGGCAAGTTACTGAACCTCTCTGTGTGCCACTTTCCTCACCATGGGGCTGTTGACAAGATTAGATGAGAAAACTCATGTAAATATTCAATGTAATTCCTACCACTTAAATGTGAGTGATGACTGCCCAGCAAAGCCCTACAGAAAAGCAGGCTTCTCACTTTTGAAGCAATATTGTGTATATAAATACATTCAATAAATATTCCTGAAATGGTGAATACCTGGGTTATAGGATACTGTCACATTTTATTTCAGCTGCTTAATTAAGGTGATTGTGATGAGTCTCTGTGAAATCATGAGGTGACCTTTTGGTATACATTTGAATTACAAAATGGATATTTGTACCAGCATTTTATACATACAAAAATGCACCAGATATATTTGTGTGTCCTTTAGCATTTTTCCAGCAAACACATCTGTTCTGTAGAGAATGCATAACATTTTCTTCTTTTTGTGATTTCACTAAAGTTTACCGGCAGTTACATTCTCATCTAGATGAAAATGTTAGCCTATGAGACTCCTCACGGTGGTTCTAGTCTTAGATGTGTTCCCAGGAGACTCTTCTAAGGTAGCTTGTCACTCCACTTGTGTTTTTGTAGCACTTCAGAAATCTATGACTGGTGAAGCTTGTCTTAAGGAAAGAAGATGGAAAATTCATTCACCCTTCTAGTCTTGCTTATCAGTCAGGATCAGATGCACCTGATCAGTATCAGAAACCTCACCAGTTCTTTTGAGCAGGAAGGGTCCGATACAGGGAATTCAGTGAAGGCCAAGCTTCTGTAAGGGCTGGAGGGGTTGGCATAAGCCGGTCGCTCCTCCCTCCAGGAACAGCCCAGAAAGACACACAGAGCGGGCCCGCTGTGGACATCTGCCTCCCTGATGGCCAAGGAGGTGAGGAATCCAGAGGCCGCCATCCCCACTGCTGGCTCCAGGACCTGGCCCTTCACCATGATCCAGTGAGACACAAGAGAGGCTGGCAGGGTTGAATGGAGGTAGAAAAAGGAGGAGGGAGGGCAGGAGATGAGGGTAGGAAGCCCTATTTTGGGAGCAGTATTCCTCCTGGCCGGATTCCTGGTAACACAAAGCATTTTGAAATATTTAGGATTCATTTCCACTGGAGCTGCTCCTCTCTCTCCATTTCTTCATTAAATGTTAGGTTGAACTATGTAAAACTGCCACTTTTGTAAGTCAAAGATGGGATGGGATAATATTAGTGATTTTGCGTGGCTGAAACCATCATCACCTCTAGGCTGGGCAGGGAGCAGGGGAATCCTGGCCACATCCAGGCCCCTCCACCCGGGACGTCTGCTTGCTCCCTGAGCTCCCTGAGCGAGATCACGACGTCTCCTGGCTCAGCAGACACATGGTCTCCAGCATTATTCTCCAGAAATGTCCACTGAGCTGCTGAGTCTCTTCCTGCTTTTCTTTCCCCTCCAATTAATCTGTTCTAAGTTGTCTTAACATAGGATAAAGTGTCCCCTGATCAATTTCCCAGGATGATAAATGATTACATTTATCCTTTCCCTAACAGGTGGCTTTCTCTGTGGTTGGCCCTTTGTTTCTGTCCAGTTGGGCTCAAATGACTAAGGGGTTAGAACAGGGGCATGTCTTCTCCAGCATAGTACACGCCACCTGCCTATATGCCACATGTCTACCCTCCACGTCTGCATACCACATACCTACTCACCACGTGCCTGTACATGTGTCTACCCTCCACGTGCCTACCCACCATTTGCCTGCCCTCCACGTGCCTACCCACCACATGCCTGCCCTCCATATGCCTACCCACCACGTGCCTACCTACCACATGCCTCCCCTCCACGTGCCTACCCACCATGTGCCTCCCCTCCACGTGCCTACCCACCATGTGCCTGACCTCCATGTGCCTACCCATGTGCCTGCCCTCCACATGCCTACCCACCATGTGCCTGCCCTCCACATGCCTACCCACCATGTGCCTGCCCTCCACGTGCCTACCCTCCATGTGCCTGCCCTCCACATACTCATCTTCCACACACCTACCCACTACATACCCACCCTCCACGAGCCTACCTACCACATACCCACCCTCCACATGCCTACCCACCACATGCATACCCACCACGTACCCACCCTCCACACGCCTACCCACCACATGCTTACCACCACATACCCACCCTCCACATTCCTTCCCACCACCACATATCCACCCTCCACATGCCTATGTGCCATGTACTCACCCTCCACGTGCCTACCTTCCATGTGCCTACCCTCCACATACCCACCCTCCACATGCTTACCCTCCACATACCCACCCTCCACATGCTTACCCTCCACATACCCACCCTCCACATGCCTCGCCACCACATACCCACCCTCCACGTGCCTATGTGCCACATGCTTACCCTCCATGTGCCTACCCTCCACGTGCCTACCCACCATGTGCCTACACACCATGTGTCCACCCTCCATGTGCATAAAACCACCTGCCTAAAACCACGTGCCTACACACCACAAACTTATATGCCAACCACCCACACACCACATGCCAACTTCAGTACTGCAAACTGCAACAAGCACATGATACTCAGAATCCCTTAGCTCTGCAAGTGACCTTGAAAAGTCCATGCAGCAAGGAACCTTTTTCCTTGATAATAGAGCCATGATTTTATCTGGGTCCCCACTTCATCCTCAGCTGCAGAGGTAACTTCTGATGGACCCCATGGATCTTGTGATCCCATTCCCCTCAATTTAGGCTGTTTCTAACTGATGAGACAGAAGAGAAGTCTGCTAAGAGTCTGGGAATGGCCTCTTCCTCCTGAAATGTTAACGCTGGTGTATTAATCTGTTCTCACATTTCTATAAAGAAATACCTGAGACTGGGTAATTTATAAAGAGGTTTAATTGGCTCATGGTTCTGCAGGCTGCACAGGAGGCTTCTGGGAGTCCTCAGGAAACTTTCAATCATGTCACAAGGCAAAAGGGAAGCAAGCATGTCTTACATGGCCAGAGCAGTGGGGAGTGGCGGGGTGCTACACGCTTTAAACAACCAGATCTCGCAAGCGCTCACTCACCGTACGAGAGCAGCATAGAGAGGGAAATCTTCCCACGTGATCCAGTCACCTCCCACCAGGCCCACCTCAGCACTGGGAATGACAATGTGACAGGAGATTTGGGTGGGGACAGAGATCCAAGCCCTATCAACCGGGAACGAGAATTCCTTCTCTTTCTCTGGTGGTTGCCATGCATGGACATTGAGGGCTGCAGCCCAGGGAGGGTCTGCTTGGGGCCGAGAGCCCACCACTCAAGTGCAGGTCAGAGAGACTTCCTTGGCAGCACAGTCAAGCCCCAGGGCAAAGACATTGGTAATCACTTCCTTCCAGACAAAAGACAGAGTGGCTTTTCTTTTGTTTTGCCTTAAGAAAAATTAAGATAGTTTAATTAAGACTAACTGGGAAAAGCAAGAGGAAAGTCAACATTTAATGAGGACTTCTGGAATCTGGACTACTGGCTTCTTTTCATGTGGGATAACAAATTTTTTTCCCATTTAAGCCAATTTGAATTAACATGTTTAGTTACTTTGCACCCAAGTCACTGACTGAGGATCAATGATTCCACCTTCTATTGTTAGGCAGAAGTTCCTCATCACATCCCAGACAATGCAGACAGGCCTTTCCTTCAGGAGCCGCTTTAAAATGGAACTACACAGTGGCTTTTTAAAACTGATTTAAAGCTGATTCCAGCATTTAGTAAAACAACAGAAAGGAACTCCTCTTCACACGTAGCCCATCTGCTATTCAGGGCTCATTTATTTCTCCATGTTAGGTTTCCAGAGACAAGTGTGCATTCCCCTCTTCCGGCGGATTCTCCTTCAGCTCAGAAGCCCATTTGGCTCAGCCATAAAACCCACCGTTGCTGCCAAGAAAGTGAGACTTTCCTTTGTTTATCCATAAGGTTTGTGAAATTAAATAATTAAAACCTAAATATGCTAGAACTTTCGATTATTCTGATCCCTGACAGTAATGTAGCTTTGTGGCCTGAGCCACGCAGCACGCAGCCGTGGCTCCTGCTTTCTGTAAGTGATTTGGTAAGGCCTTGTGGCATCAGAGCTAAGAGCCCCTCAGATGGTCAATGCTGCTCATGGAATGTTAAAGCAATATTCCTTAGAACGTAGCAAGCTGCCACCGATCAAATCACTACAGCATATGCACAGGCCTTGCATGGAAGATGCTGGAATCCCCTAAACTTCTCTGTCTCTGTCTATGTAAGTGAAGCCCTAACTCCCAACTTGTGGAGCACTGAGCCCGTTCCTTTGGAGTCTGTGTTTCCCAGGTGGCTAACCTCAAACTTCCTGCTCAGATGAACTCCACACTTAATCATGTTTTCTGAATCTCATGATCTAAGGTTGGCAGGCTGGTACATTCTACCATTACTTGCTGTCATTGTTTTCAAGGAAATTTGCCTCTACAACGATCACACTTCATTGAGTTTAAGACACCATTGATATAAGACCACTATTTTATGTACTGAGGACAACAGAAACTCTCTGGCAGGAGAGCTGTGACATGCCGTCAACTCTGCAATGTATTCCAATCTTGGAGAAGTTGCGTTTTTTTAAATGTGTACATCTTAGAATCGTCGAAAAAAAAATGGCATTTTATTTTTTCACAACAGTCCCAAAAATATCACGAAGGAAAAACATCAATGTTGGCAGCCTCTCCAATGGCGAGGAAGTATCTCTCTGTGCAGCATCCCAGGAAACACACAAACACAGCCGAGGGAGACATCTCTGTGCTGGGAACCCCCTAGATCATCTCCTCTCCTGGATTCCAGAAGGAGGTGGAAGGCGATTCACACCACATGGACTCCGGTTGTCTTCCTGAAGAAGCCTGGCTCTGCACAAGGGCACTGCCCCGGATAATGCCCCATCTTTTCAACCACAGCCACTGCCCCATTGCCCACCAGCCGTCTGCCTGAGCCCTGGTCAGGGAGATGGGCCCTACCTGGGACCTTTGGCCACTGGAGGTTTTCGAATGCCTCTTTGACAAATTCTTCTCTGTGATTCTGAGGACATCCAGTAGCCAAGGTGGAGAACCCTGGATGGCCTTACAAGATGGCTATCTAGATGTGTGTTCCTCACACTGGCTTCCCCTGTAACCTTCCCTGTACCACTAACCACCCCCCCCAGCTACGGTGTGTGCATGTGTACACAGGCCCACAGCGGGTCAACAGCCCTGTCCCAGGCATCGTCGGGTTGTTTGGGAGACTGAAGCCACAAGAGGTAACACGTGTAGCATTCAGTGCAGCATCCTGCCACACGGAGAAAACTGGCTTCAGTGAGACTGAAGAACAGAGCCAACATTAAAATAGAAGAAGACACAGAGACGGAAAGAGAGCCAATGGGCTTTCCATCTCTGGTTCCAGTTTCGACTCATTTGGTTGAAGCCTAGCCACATTCCCACACTTGCGTTCTGTAATGCATTCCAGGATTCTTATAATAAAACCTGTGTTTTATTTCACTGGCCTCAATTAGGATGCCATCTCCCACAACGAAAATGTCTAACAAGCACATCCACCATATTCCTGATCTGAGCAGTGTGTAAGTTTTCACAGAGCTCCTCAGATCCCGGAAATGAGTTTACATGCAAACTCGTGCTCTTATTGGAGAACGTTCATGGGGACAATGTTATGCCGGGACTCACAGATGATTTAACCATCCAGAATCACTCAGCCTGTAACGTAATGTGCCATTCTCTTGGGAGTTTTGAATACCAACCCCCAAATGCTTAGATCCTGGAAGTCAGGGACTCTGTCTGGTTCTCTGCTGTATCCCCAATGCCTGGAGCAGCTCCCAGCACAGGGCAGATGCTCAATAGATATTTTCTGAATAACGAACCAAGAGAAGCTCCATTTCTACTGCAGTGAGGCCTCTGTCTGCTGTGGAACCAATATGGAACTCAGGGTCAGACATTTCAAATGCGCATCCCACCTCTGCTACATACGGGTAGAGTTGAACAAGACACTTCAGCTTCCATGCCATTTCATTATGGAAATAATAGTCTTTTTCATGGAGTTACTTTTTTTTTTTTCTTTTTTTCCAAGACGGAGTTTCGCTCTTGTTACCCAGGCTGGAGTGCAATGGCGCGATCTCAGCTCACCGCAACCTCCGCCTCCTGGGTTCAGGCAATTCTCCTGCCTCAGCCTCCTGAGTAGCTGGGATTACAGGCACGCACCACCATGCCCAGCTAATTTTTTGTAATTTTAGTAGAGACGGGGTTTCACCATGTTGACCAGGATGGTCTCAATCTCGACCTCGTGATCCACCTGCCTTGGCCTCCCAAAGTGCTGGGATTACGGGAGTGAGCCACCGCGCCCGGCCATGGAGCCACTTTTAACGTCAAATGGGGCCATCCTGTAAAAGTCATTTGCAAACCATAATGTGCTGTGTGAATGCACTGATGATAATGATGCCAGCTTTAGGATCACGTGGAAAAGGCAGAGCGGGTATTTCAAGGGTTGGGGATAAACAAAGGCTAAAAGTTCAAAAACAGAGAGATAAAGCAGATTTTGGTTTAGGGGAAGTTTAGGAAAAAGACAAAACTCTGTAGTCAGAAAGAGTCAGTCTTGAGAGACCCACCCTTGTACCACGTAACCTGGCTAAGCCCCAGGGCCCAAGGGGACCAGGCTCAGCACCCACTCATGCCACCCTTGCAGGTCATCCTGCTTGGCATCCCACTTCAAGGGAACTGACCATGTTTCAGTCAAATAATTGGTTTAGTAGAGAACAGCCTGGACTAGGGTTGGTGAGGCCTGGGTTTTCCTCTCCCTGGAGACCCCTCAGTGAGCTGACTGGGCCTCATTTTGCCCCTGTTCCTCAGCTGTGAAGTGAGAGGATTCAGTGAGCTCAGTCGCACTCTAAGGTATTTAATAGAAATTTTTCTTCAGTCAAACCCAGCACATACAAATGTCAACATAGCTTATCTATTGTAATGGACACAGAAATCATGAACAGGAATGTTTCCTATGTAAACTGTCTACAGTGAATGCTCTAGTCAGGAAGTGCCTGGGGCCCAGTGCCAACTCTCCCCAGACCCACCCCAGCCCATCATCTTTGGTCTCTTCTTCGGCACTTCTGTGAAATATTAGGACCCAAAGAACATGCAGGAAATGCCTGAGCAAGATGATCTTCCCAGTGGTTTCTTTCTGCCACGTAAATGCTGGGCATGTCTGACTCCATCCCTACCCTCCCATCTGTCATTCTGTCACCCCCAGACACATTCCTCTTTTACTTTGGAAATGTGTCTCTCACTGCCCTTGTTTGAACAAGATGACCTGAAACGTAGGCGCAGAATCAAAGGTTAATAATTAGACCCTGCTTGGCAGGCACTCAGCCCTTGTTCCTGGGACCACAGAGACAATGGTTGGTTTTTCCCCTTTTGAAATCACGTACGGTACAGCCACAGGAGCCCACGGCAAGCCACTTGCCCACTCAGCAGTGATGCCATTCATCTAATGCCACCTGGCCCCACCACTTCCTGGAGCACACGGAGCCCTGTGCATTGTTATGATCTTGCATGAGTCTAGAGGGGGGAAAAGCAAAAATGAGCCTCCGCTGGAGAAATCGTCCTGCTGGTTTTGTTTAACAGCTAGTGTGTTTGTCAGTTTGGGTTGGCTTAGTGGGAGGGCGGAGAATCCCTGTTTTTATTAATATTAAAGTTCCATCCACCTAAATCTTTGTGCCTGTTTATTTTCTCCAAGAATCAAAATACGAGAATTAATAAATTAAAACCACAGTGAGATACCATCTCACACCAGTCAGAATGGCTATCATTAAAAAGTCAAAAAACAAAAGATGCTGGTGAAGCTGTGGGGAAAAGGGAGTGCTTGTATGCTGTTGGTGGGAATGTAAATTGGTTCAGCCCCTGTGAAGAGCAGTTTGGAGATTTCTCAAATAGCATGAAACAGAATTACCATTGGACTCAGCAATCCCATTACTGAGTGTATAGCCAAAAGAAAATAAATCATTCTACCAAAAAGACACATGTACGCTCATGTTCATCCCAGCACTACTCACAATAGCAAAGACATGGAATCTACTCAGGCGACCAACGAAGGATTGAATAAAGAAAATGTGATACATATACACCATGGAATACTACGCAGCCATAAAAAAGAACAAAATGATGTCCTTTACAGCAACAGGGACCCAGCTGGAGGCCATTATCCCAAGTGAATTAGTGCAGGAACAGAAAACAAATACTGCACATTCTTACTTATAAATGGGAGCTAAACATTGGGTGCCCATGGGTGTAAAGATGGCAACAACACACACCGGGGACTGATAGAGCAGGGAGGGAACTAGGGGAGCAATAACTGGAAAACTAACTTTTGGTTACTATGCTCAGTACCTGGGTGACAGAATCAATCATACCCCAAATCTCAGTATCATGTACTATTCCCAGTAACAAACCTGCACACATGCCACCAGAATCGAAAAGTTAAAATTATATGTATATAAAATTTTATATTATATATAAATATATAATATTAGTAATATATATTATACATATATATTACTATTATAGTAATATATATTATATATATAATTAGTAATATATATTATATATATTAGTAATTTATATTATATATAAATATATATTAGCAATATATATTATATAATCTATATAATATATATTATATAATCTATATATATTATCTATTATATAGATTATATAATATATATTGCTAATATTATATAATATTAATATATAATATATTATATATTATATATTATATATATTATATATGCTATAATATAATAATATATATTTATATATTTATATGTATTTATATATTATATATAAATATATATTATTTATGTATTATATATAAATATATTAATAATTATATATAAATATATCTATTTACATATATTATATAATTTATATAATTTATATATATAAATTTTTTATATATAATTTTATATATATTATATATAAATATATATTATTATATAATTTATATATATTTATATATTTAAATATATTTATATATATAAATATATATAATTTATACTTATATTATTTATATATAAATACATATTTTTATAAATATATATAAATTATATATAAATTATATAATATATGTATATTTTTTATATATATATAATAATATATATAATATATATACATACATAAACATTAATCAACTCAACCTTGGGAACCATTCTTGTGACTGGGCATTAACTTGTGTCCATTGACAAATGAGGAGGAAAGATGACCGTTAGAAAAGAGATCATGGCAACCCCTCCTAGGATCCCTTCTCTTCATTCTCTTCCAAATAATCATAAACCTTTACTGCTAACTTACATTCTATGTTATGACATATTTTACTTCCTCAACTTGATGCTGCTGTACTTGACAAGTAACACATTTTTTCCAAACTTAAGTTTTCTGCTATGCCTGATGTAATACCTTGCATACTGTAAATATTTTTAAATTTATAAATGAAAAGACCGTGTGTATATGTAACTGTATTCTGTAAATTAACAGAGTTATTACTGATATTGGCTAATTTTGAATAAATGAGTAGGGTTTACTTACAAAAAAAAAGAAAGAAAAAAGATGCCTAGTGTCTCCCAAGGGAAACCACGCCATAGGTCTTCCCCTTACTCTGTTTCCATGACCAGACAGCTGGGACCCAGCAAGGTGGTGTGGGAAAAAGCAGGGGATAGGAAGCTCTGAGAGCCCCCAGCTCACAACTGGCAAACATCGGAGCCAGAAGGAACCTGGGAGGACAGCTGGAAAACTGAAGCTCGGAAAAGGGGAGGCCTCACCCAAGGCCCCACAGCCAGCGGAGGCAAGACAGATGCCAGCCAGGACTCAAGGCCTCTGGTTTACAGCCCTATAGCTCTTGGCAGTGCTGGGAAAACAATTCACTCTCATACGGCTCAAGAATGAATGGGAAGTCCTGGGCCAAGCCTGGGCCAGAGATGTAATCAAGACGGCATTTCAACCAAAGACCTCTGGGCATTTCCAGCATGGTAGGAGCCTTGGCCAACCTGGGACTGGGGCCTAGAAGGCTGTCCTCAGCCCCTGCTTCCCACCACCCTCTGGACCCCAGTCCGCAATTAAACACTTCATAGCTGAGCTGTATTTTCCCTAAGTCCACATTCATGGGCTTTGGGGTCACATAGTTTTAGTTCAAATCCACACTCCCACACTTGCCAACAATTTGGGCAATTTGGGGCTCATGAACTTTGCTGAGTCTCACTTTTTTCATCAGTAAATTGGAAGCAACATAACCACACTGGAAGACTGTCATGGAATTAATTGGGTCACTGTCTTCAAAGAGCACATCACAGCATGCAGTATGACCCTCACTAGCCAGGGACATCAACATCCCCAGACCCCACTGGCAACTGGGCCACGGATCAAGAGCTGGTTTAGTGGCCTCTGTGTGCACCGTAGCATCTGTGGCCACTGCAGCCTGTGAGCTGACAGCTCCAGCTGTCTGAGCAGCCTTGGCACCCCCACAGAGGCCCTGTTGGTGTCTGCTCATCTGCCCAATTTCCTCAGGTCCTCCTGACCAGTCCAGAGCCACTGCACACTTAGCTCCCAGCAGCTCCTACCCACAAATGTCTTCAAAGATGACTCCGGCTGTCAGAGCCCCTTTACCCATACTTCCACAGAAGAGCCTGGGAGGCCATGGCCCCCATCACTACCCTGGGCACTCAAGGCTAATGACTGACTGACCAGCTCAGGAACGTGAAACCCAGTGTCCTGTCTTAATGGCCAATGGTCATTGGTGTAAGTTCCACTCCGGAGCCCACCCTGCCTGGCCACCCCCTGCTTCCTCCTCCATCCCTTCTGGCTGCAGCCAGAAACACTGACCGCAGCCCACAAATGCCACATTGCAGAAAGAGGCCACTGAACCAGCTGTCAATCTGTGGCCCAGCCGCCAGTGGGCTGTGGGGTCTGGGGACATCGATGACCCTGGCCAATGTCCCTGCCTAAATAAATCCTTGCCCATGAGTCCTCCCCTCAGCATCTGCCTGGGAGGGACTCCTCTGTGTGTATCAACCACAGAGGGCCAGCGTGGGCTGATGCAGCTTCAGACATTTCAGAAACTCCCCCCACGTGAGGGGAGGTGCACCTGGGACAGGCATGGGCCCTAGAGGGGATGAGCACCGCATCCTCACAGGATAGAGGTGAAGGATGAGAGCTGAACGCTGGGCTGAAGCCTTCACCAGGGAGGAGCCCTCACGACTTAATCATCACCATTTAAAGGCCTCACATAGTCTCAGTTCTGTCCCACAGGACACAAAGTTTCAACGCCTGGAGTTTGGAGGGGCTTTGTGGAAAGCACCGGCCCCACCCTGAGCTGCACTGCTCTGAGCCCAGTGGCTTCTTAACTACTCAGAATCCCAGGGAGGGTCCTTTGTTCCCAGTAGACTCTCCACTCCTCAAGGGTTTAAGGTCGGAGCCTGAAAGAACTCAGGAAACCTCTCTTTTTGGACAAAAGGCAAGGGAATTTTCTGGAAGCTCATAAGATGACAAGACAGTTTCTGCTGTTATGTGGACAGAAAGGCTGATCCCCACAGTCAGCAGTGTACCACCAAACAGGCGAAGGAAGAGGATGTCCATGCCTGTCCCAGGTGCAACTCCCCTCACGTGGGGGGAATTTCTGAACTGTCTGAAGCTGCATCAGCCCATGTTGGCCCCTCCCTACAGAATGGGAGAAAAATTTTGCCGTCTATCCATCTGACAAAGGTCTAATACCCAGAATCTACAAGGAAGTGAAATAAATTTACAAGAAAAAAATAAACCCCATCAAAAAAATGGGCAAAGGATATGAACAGACACTCAGAAGAAGACATTTATGCAGCCAACATATAAAAAAAGCTCAATATCACTGATCATCAGAGAAATGCAAATCAAAACCACAATGAGATACCGTCTCACACCAGTCAGAATGGTTATTATTAAAAAGTCAAGAAACAATACATGCTGATGAAACTATGGAGAAATAGGAATGTTTTTACACTGTTGGTGGGAGTGTAAATTAGATCAACCATTGTGGAAGACAATGTGGCGATTCCTCAAGGAACTAGAACCAGAAATACCATTTGACCCAGCTATCCCATTACTGGGTATATACCCAAAGGAATATAAATCATTCTACTATAAAGACACATGCACATGTATGTTTATTGCAGCACTATTTAAAATAGCAAAGACGGCCGGGCGCGGTGGCTCAAGCCTGTAATCCCAGCACTTAGGGAGGCCGAGGCAGGTGGATCACGAGGTCGAGAGATCGAGACCATCCTGGTCAACATTGTGAAACCCCGTCTCTATTAATACAAAAAAATTAGCTGGGCACGGTGGCGCGTGCCTGTAATCCCAGCTACTCAGGAGGCTGAGGCAGGAGAATTGCCTGAACCCAGGAGGCGGAGGTTGCGGTGAGCCGAGATCGCGCCATTGCACTCCAGCCTGGGTAACAAGAGCGAGACTCCGTCTCAAAAAAAAAAAAAAAAAAAAAAAAAAAATAGCAAAGACATGGAACCAACACAAATGGCCATTAATGGCAGACTGGATTTTCTCCCATTCTGTAGGTTGCCTGTTCACTCTGATGATAGTTTCTTTTGCTGTGCAGAGCTCTTTAGTTTAATTAGACACCGTTTGTCTCTTTTGGCTTTTGCTGCAACTGCTTTTGGCGTTTTGTCACGAAGTATTTGCCCATGCCTATGTCCTAAATGGTACTGCTGAGGTTTTATTCTAGGGTTTTTATGGTTTGGGATTTAAAATTTATATCTTTAATCTATCTTAATTTTTCTATAAAGTGTAAGGAAGAGATCCAGTTTCAGTTTTCTGCATATGGCTAGCCAATTTTCCCAGCATCATTTATTAAACAGGGAATCCTTTCCCTATTGCTTGTTTTTGTCAGGTTTGTCAAAGATCAGATGGTGTAGATGTGAGGTATTATGTCTGAGGTCTTTGTTCTTCTCCATTGGTATATATGTCTGTTTTGGTACCAGTACCATGCTGTTTTGGTTACTGTAGCCTTGTAGTATAGTTTGAAGTCAGGTAGTGTGATGCCTCCAGCTTTGTTCTTTTTGCTTAGGATTGTCTTGGTTATATGGGCTCTTTTTTGGTTCCATATGAAATTTAACATATTTTTTTCTAATTCTGTGAAGAATGTAAGTGGTAGTCTGATGAGAATAGCACTGAATCTATAAATTATGTTGGGCAATATGACCATTTTCAAGATATTGATTCTTCCTATTGATGAGGATGGAATGCTTTTCCATTTGTCTGTGTCTTCTCTTATTTGCTTGAGCAGTGGTTTATAGTACTCCTTGAAGAGGTCCTTCATATCTCTTGTTAGTTGTATTCCTAGGTATTTTATTCTCTTTGTATCAATTGTGAATGGGAGTTCATTCATGATTTGGCTCTCTGTTTGTCGATTGTTGGTGTATAGGAGGAATGCTTGTGATGTTTGCACATTGATTTCATATCCTGAGACTTTGCTGAAGTTGCTTATCAGCTTAAAGAGTTTTGGGGCTGAGACGACAAGGTTTCCTAAATACAGAATCATGTCATCTCCAAACAGACACAATTTGAATTCCTCTCTTCCTATTTGAATACCCTTTATTTCTTGTCTTGCTTGACTGCTCTATCCAGAACTTCCAATACTATGTTAAACAGAAGTGGTGACAGAAGGCATCCTTCTCTTGTACCAGTTTTCAAAGGGAATGCTAACAGCTTTTGCCCATTCCATATGCTATTGGCTATGGGTTTGTCATAAATAGCTCTTATTATTTATACCTAGTTTATTGAGAGGTTTTAACATGAAGTGATGCTGAATTTTATCAAAGGCCTTTTCTGCATCTATTGAGATAATTATGTGGTTTTTGTCATTGGTTCTGGTTATGTGATGGATTACATTTATTGATTTGTGTATGTTCAACCAGCCTTGCATCCCAGGGATGAAGCTGACTTGGTTGTGATGGATAAGCAATTTGATATCCTGCTGGATTTGTTGTGCCAGTATTTTATTGAGGATTTTTCACATCAATGTTTATCAGGGATATTGGCCTGAAGTTTTATTTTTTTTGTGTGTCTCTGTCAGGTTTTGGTATTAGGATGATGCTGGCTTCATAAAATGAGTTAGGGAGAAGTCCCTCCTTTTCAGTTGTTTGGAATCATTTAAGAAGAAATGATACCAGCTCCTCTTTGTACTGCTAGTATAATTCGGCTGTTAATCCATCTAGTCCTGGGCTTTTTTCTGTTGGTAGGCTATTAATTATTGCCTCAATTTCAGAACTTATTATTGGTCTATTCAAGGATTCCACTTTTTCATGGTTTAGTCTTGGAAGGGTGTATGTGTCCAGGAATTCATCCATTTCTTCTAGATTTTCTAGTTTATTTGCATGGAGGTATTTTTAGTATTCTCTGATGGTAGTTTGTATTTCTGTGGGGTCAGTGGTGACATCCTCTTTATCATTTTGTATTGTGTCTATATGATTCTTCTCTTTTTTCTTCATTAGTCTAGCTAGTGGTCTATCTGTTTTTTGTTTTTTGTTTGTTTGTTTGTTTGTTTGTTTTTTTTTCAAAAAACCAGCTCCTGTGTTAATTGATTTTTTGAAGGGTTTTTCGTGTCTCTATCTCCTTCAGTTCTGCTCTGATCTCAGTTATTTCTTGTCTTCTGCTAGCTTTTAAATTTTTTTGCTCTTGCTTCTCTAGTTCTTTTAATTGAGATGTTAGGATGTCGATTTGAGATCTTCTCAGCTTTCTGGTGTGGGCATTTAGTGCTATAAATTCCCCTCTTAACGTTGCTTTAGCTGTGTCCCCAGAGATGCTGGTGCATTGTCTCTTTGTTCTTATTGGTTTCAAAGAACTTGTTGATTTCTGCCTTAATTACATTATTTACCCAGGAGTCATTCAGGAACAGGTTGTTTAATGTAGTTGTGTGATTTTGAGTGAGTTTCTTAATCCTGCGTTCTAATTTGATTGCACTGTGGTCATGAGAAACACACTGAGGAATGTTTTATTTTTAATGATGTGGTCAATTTTAGAATAAGTGCCATATGGCACTGAGAATAATTTATACTGTGTTGATTTTGGGTGGAACGTTCTGTAGGTGTCTACTAGGTCCACTTGATCCAGAGCTGAGTTTAAGTCCTGAATATCCTTGTTAATTTTTTGTGTCATTGAACTGTCTAATATTGGCAGTGGGGTGTTTAAGTCTCCCACTATTATTGTGTGGGAGTCTAAGTCTCTGTAGGTCTCTAAGAACTTGTTTTACAAATCTGGGTGCTCCTGTATTGGGTGTATATATATTTAGGATATTAGGTCTTCTTGTTGAATTGATCTCTTTACCAGTATGTAATGCCCTTCTTTGTCATTTTCAATTTTTGCTGGTTTAAAGTCTGTTTTATCAGGGACTATGATTGCAACCCCTGCTTTTCTTTTTTCTTCCATTTGCTTGGTAAATTTTCCTCTATCCCTTTATTTTGAGCCTATGTGTGTCTTTGCAGGTAAGATGGGTCTCCTGAATACAGCACACTGATGGGTCTTGTATTGTATACAATTGTATGGCATTTGTATCCAATTGCCAATCTATGTCTTTTAATTGGGGCTTTAGCCCATTTACATTTAAGACTAATAGTGTTATGTGTGAATTTCATCCTTTCATCATGATGCTAGCTGGTTATTTTGCACATTAGTTGATGCAGTTTCTTCATAGTGTCATTGTTATATTTGGGTGTGTTTTTGCAGTGGCTGATACCAGTTTTTCCTTTCCATATTTAGTGCTTCCTTCAGGAGCTTTTACGAGGCAGGCCTGGTGGTGATGAAATCCCTTAGGATTTGCTTGTCTGGAAAGGATTTTATTTCTCCTTCGCTTATGATGCTTAGTTTGGCTGGATATAAATTTCTGGGTTGAAAATTTTTTTCTTTAAGAATGTTGAATATTGGTCCCCCCTTTCTTCTTACTTGTGGCATTTCTGCTGAGAGATCTGCTATTAGCCTAATGGACTTCCCCTTTGTAGGTGACCTGACCTTTCTCTCTGACTGCCCTTAACATTTTTTCCTTCGTTTCAACCTTGGAGAATCTGACGATTATGTGTCTTGAGGTTGCTCTTCTTGAGGAGTGTCTTAGTGGTGTTCTCTGTATTTCCTGAATTTGAATATCGGCCTGTCTTGCTAGATTGGGGAAGTTCTCCTGGATAACATCCTGAAGTGTGTTTTCTAACTTGGTTTCATTATCCCTGTCATTTTTAGGTACTCCAATCAATCATAGGTTTGGTCTTTTTATATAGTCCCATATATCTCAGAGGTTTTGTTTATCCCTTTTCATTCTTTTTGCTCTAATCTTGTCTACATGCCTTATTTCATAGGTCTTCAAACTCTGATATCCTTTCTTCTGTTTGATCAATTCGACTACTGATACTTGTGTCTGTTTCACAAAGTTCTCATGCTGTGTTTTTCACAGGTGATTTATGTTCCCCTCTAAACTTGTTATTCTACTTAGCAGCTCCTGTAACCTTTTATCAAGATTCTTAGCTTCTTTGAATTGGATTAGAACATACTCCCTTAACTCAGTGGGGTTTGTTATTACCCACCTTCTAAACCCTACTTCTGTCAATTAATCCATCTCATTCTCCATCCAGTTCTGTGCCCTTGCTGGAGAGGTGTTGCAATCATTTGGTGGAGAAGAGGCATTCAGGCATTTGGAATTTTCTGCATTTTTGTGCTGGTTTTTCCTCATCTGTGTGGATTTACCTACCTTTGATCTTTGAGGCTGACAACCCTTTGATTTTTTTTTTTTTTTTTTTGGTGGGGTGGTCTTTTTTGTTGATGGTTGTTGCTTTCTGTTTGTTAGGTTTTGGGGGCTTTTTTTTGTTTTTTTAACAGTCAAGCCCCTCTTCTACAGGTCTGCTGCAGCTTGCTCCATGTACCAACCTGCTCCATGGGACATACATGGATTATTTTCCCAGTACTGACACTGGTGCCCACAATACCACCTGCAAGTCAGCAGAGCAAAGCTCAGTAGGAAAAACATCAGCTCTCCTGCAGGACTGTCTACACCCAGAGTGGAAACCACAGCCTTGCCCCACTGGTCCTTTGTTCTGGCCAACTGAGCTTGTAGCTGTGCCATTCGCTGACCATGCTCCATCCTCCAGCATGCTCTCCCATAAAGGAAGCTCTGGATACTCAGAAATGGCTTGAAGAGAACTGAACGGTGTTCCTCTGGGATGTCATTTGAGTCAAGCGCATCAGCAGCCAAGAAGGATCTCCCTCCTCACTATAGCCCCCAAGCTAATCACACCAGGTTTTTACAAGATGAACTACTGATCTACTGTCCACTGCCTCAAGCCAGTTTCTTGGAAATGAACACCAGAAGCTGAGAGCAGGAGGGCTCATTCTATGAATATGTGCAGGGGAAAGCCTGCCTTGCAGCTCAGGAAAATTCTAATCTCCCACTGATTTCATGGCAGGAAGAAGCACATGGAGCATGACTTCCCCTTGGTTCAAACCCTGCAGGGAACACAGCTCTCCAGGGTCTTCCCCAGCACCGAACCCATGGCCGCACCAGGCTCTGCTCCAAACAGAGCTTCTTGCTATGGTGCAGGGGACCACAGTCCTTCTCCTCCAGGCTAGGGTACCCCTGGTTTCTGCTCAGGGAGCTGCAGGGGGAGTCAGGCTATAGATTCCCCACTCAGAAGTTTCTCGTCTGCTTCTTTTTTTTTTTTTTTTTTTTTTTTTTTGAGACAGAGTTTCGCTCTTGTTACCCAGGCTGGAGTGCAGTGGCGAAATCTCGGTTCACCGCAACCTCTGCCTCCTGTGTTCAGGCAGTTCTCCTGCCTCAGCCTCCTGAGTAGCTGGGATTACAGGCACACGCCACCGTACCCAGCTAATTTTTTGTATTTTTAGTAGAGACAGGGTTTCACCATGTTGACCAGGATGGTCTCGATCTCTTGACCTCGTGATCCACCTGCCTCGGCCTCCCAAAGTGCTGGGATTACAGGCGTGAGCCACTGCGCCCGGCCTCATCTGCTTCTTATTCATCTCTTCTAGTTAGTGATGTCTTTGGTGTGCTTGACATTCAGAGCAGAGCAGTTTTTAAACCCACCTCTTATATGATAGTTATTTCCAGTAATAAGCAACTACAAATCCACAAAAATAAAGACAGTATAGTATTGGCACAGGGCATCATACATATCAGTGGAACAAAATTCTCCAGAAATAGACATGCATATATGATTAATTGATTTTTACAAAATTGCCAAGATAGTGCAGTAGGGAAAACATAGTCTCTTCAAATGGTGCTGGAACAAGTGAAGAATCACATGCATAAAAAAACTTCAACCCTCACCTTCCATCATATGCAAAACTTAACCTTAAAATGAATCATAAACTAAATGCAGAAGCTAAAACTACAAAGCTTCCAGAAGAAAACATGAGGGAAAAAATTTTATGACCTTGGGTTGAAAAGTAAGTTATTGCTAGAATACCAAAAATGACTCATAAAAGAAGAAAATGATAAACTGGACTTGATAAAAATGAAAACCTTTTGTTTTTCGAGGAGACACTATTAAGAAAATCAAAACCCACACACTGAGAGAAAATATTTGCTGATAAAGGCCTGCATATCTGATAAAGGCATTGTATCTGAATGTATATAAAGAACTCTCAAAACTCAATAATAAGAAAACAAACAGCCTAACTTAGAAAGATGGGAAAATATTTGAGCAGACACCTCACTTAGGAAAGCTATAGGTGGTCAGAGGCTCCCCATCACTAGGCAAGAGGAAAATGCAAATTAGCCCTCACCTCACACTAAAATGATTAAAATTAAGAGTACTGACAATGGGCTGGGTGCAGTGGCTCACGCCTGTAATCCCAACACTTTAGGAGGCTGAGGCAGGAGGATTCCTTGAGCACAGAAGTTCAAGACCAGCCTAGGAAACATAGCAAGACCTCATCTCTAAAAAAAATTTTTTTAATTAAAAAAAAATAGCCATGGGTGGGAGTGTATGACTTTAGTCTCAGCTACTCAGGTGGCTGAAGCAGGAGGGTTGCTTAAGCCCAGAAGGTTGAGGCTGCAGTGTGCTATGATTGGACCACAGCATTCCAGCCTGGATGACAAAGAGGAACCCCACATTACATATATATATATATATATATATATATATATATATATATATATATGTAATTCTATAAATGTAATCCATCACATAAACAGAACCAAAGACAAAAACCACATGATTATCTCAATAGATGCAGAGAAGGCCTTCAACAAAATTCAACAGCTCTTTATGCTAAAAACTCTCAATAAACTAGGTATGAATGGAACATATCTCAAAATAGTAAGAGCTATTTATGACAAATTCACAGCCAATATATATATTCCAGCAAAAACTGGAAGCATTCCCTTTGAAAACTGGCACAAGACAAGGATGCTTTCTCTCACCACTTCTATTCAACATAGTATTGGAAGTTCTGGCCAGAGCAATCAGGCAAGAGAAAGAAATAAAGGGTATTCAATTAGGAAAAGAGGAAGTCAAATTATCTCTATTTGCAGATGATATGATTGTATATTTAGCAAACTAACACAAGAACAGAAAACCAAACACTGCATGTTCTCACTCATAAGTGGGTGTTGAACAATAAGAACACACGGACACAGGAGGGGAACATCATACACTGAGACCGTTAGGGTGTGGGGGGATAGAGGAGGGATAGCATTAGGAGAAATATCTAATGTAGATGACGGGGTGATGGATGCAGCAAACCACCATGGCCCATGTATACCTATATAACAAAACTATATGTTCTGCACATGTACCCCAGAACTTAAAGTATAATTTAAAAAAAGAAAGTTTTGGGAACCAATTTACTATTATAGTTTCTTTAAAGTTCCACAAAGCTTTTATAAGTTAATTAAATGGTTGGCTCAACCACTGGTTCATGTTTCCAGCAAATTAGGTGGTTTTATCTAGGGAGGGAAAAAATTATGTAAATGCAAACTTGGTAACAAGAATTGTACTTGAAAATGATACCTTATCAGGAACGTCTGAGTTCTCTATTTGAATTATCAATATGAATAAACCTACCTTGCATTTAAAAAGAAAAAAATAAAGAGTTTAATTAATGCAAGGCCAGCCATACAGGATAACTCGAGTTTTCATTCAATCAGTCTCCTAGAAGGCTCAGAGGTTATGGTTTTTCAAGGATTATTTGGTGGACCGGCGTCTAGGGAATATGTGCTGCTGACTGGCTGGGGATAAAATCACAGAATTGTGTGAAAACAGTTCTTGTGCACTGAGACCACCTCTTTGGAGATTGGGCACAGGACCAGTTAAGTCACAAGCCTCAGGTCTGGGTACCATCACCTAGTCACCAGAAATGCAGATGTCTGGGGGAAAAAAGTCTCAAAAGGCCAATCTTGGGTTCTACAATGAGAATGTCATCTACAGAAGAACTGGAGAAGTTGCACATCTTGTGACTTCTGTAACAATGTCTAGTATTGGCTAACTACACTGCGTCTTAGCAGAATTCAGCCCCTCTCAAAATCCTAACCTTGTGGCCTCTTACTAGTTTTACAAAGGTAGCTTAGTTTTGGGGAAGAGCTATTACCATCCTTGCTTTAAACTGTAAACTGCATATATAGATTAAACTATAAACTAAAATTAAAATTTTAGCTAAACTATAAGCTAAATTCCTCCCAAAGTTAGCTTGGCCTATGCCAAGGAATGACCAAAGACAGCTTGGAGTTAGAAGCAAGATGGAGTCCACTCTGTCAGATTTCTGTCACTGTCATAATTTTGCAAATGCGGTTTCACATATATTTACCATACAACCTTAGGTGCTAACCCAAGAAAAATCATCAAATTGTGCATCTAAAAAGGGTGAATTTTAATCTATGCAAATTATACCTCAATCAACTTGACTTTAAAAGTAAACTGTCATGTGATAATCAGTAATAATCATTGTTTTCTTGGTTTGCTCTTTAGATTTAAAATGATTAACAATTTTAATGGAAGCAGAAATTTCTGCTAATGTTATTGATCAAATTCAGCAAAGTATTTCCCGCAAAAAAAAAAAAAAAGAACTTTCGTCTGAGTAATGCAAGTTCTTTTAAATTATTAGCTAGAGCTGACAATTTAAAAGAGATTAAAATGAGACAACCATCACATCCTGCCCCCCTTTAAACTATGTGATCATCTCCTAAAACTGCTTCCTATTGACACAAATAGCTGTAAATTAACTATATAATGCCACATCAGACACCATTACCCACACCCTACAGCTTAACAATGTATGGCTCAATCACTAATCAATGTTATTTCTGTAAACCAGTGAGAATCCCTGACAAACAACTTTGTATCACTCACTCCCTATCCCCTACTACTTTTTTTGCCTTTAAAAACCTGCTTGTAACAAAGGCCAAATGGAGCTCAGAGCCACGGTTATGTGAGTCTGAGTGTTTCAGGCAGCTGTCCTCATCTTGGCTCAAGTAGACTCATGAAATTATGTTTTGTGTTTCAGTCTCCTCCTTTTAGCTTGACATAAGAACTAAAATTTGCTCTTACAAAAAATAATAATAATAATAAAAGGAAATGAAAACCTCAAAAGTCATTCTCTATACACTGTTTTAAAATTTAATCATAAAATAAAACTGGTCACATAGAATGACAGAATTAAGTAACTTAAGTTCTCTTCATTGCCTTTACAGATACTTTGCAATCATGTTTTATTTAGAATTGAAACCACCTCTGCAAACATTATGACAGTGACAGAAATCTAACATGGCCAACTCCAGCTTGCTTCTAGCCTCACAGGCTGGCTGTCTTCATTCATTCCTGGGTATGAGCCTAGCTAACCGTGAGAGGAATTTGGTTTATGGTTTAACTTGGAGGCAAGGATAAAATCCCTCCCCAAACTAACCCCTTCTTGTTCAGGGACTGAAAACTAATAAAAGGCAATGATATTAGCATTACAGGAGAGGCCTAAATTCTGCTAAAATGTCAGCATAGTTCCTCTAATCCCTTACAGCTCAGGAGTCATGTGGCCAGAGGTCACAGATTTGTGATTTCCCCAATTGCTCCTATAGGTAACATTACTATCATAGAACCTAAGATTGGCCTTTTGAGATGTTTTTCAGATATTTGCATTCTGACAACTGACTGATCCCATCTGGACCCGTGACTCAGCTGGTCCTGCGGCCCCACCCAGAGGCAGACTCAGTGCATGAGGACTGTTTTCCACATCTCTATTAATTAATCCACAGCTAGTCAGCAGTACTCATTTCCCAGTCCCCTGCCTAGCAAGTTAGCCATAAAAACCCTAGCCTCTGAGTTCTCAGGGAGTCTGATTCCAGAGATGATTCCAGTCCTCTCTCTCAGAGGTCTTGCATTAATTAAACTCTTCCTCTACTGCAATACCATGGCCTCAGTGAATTGGTTTTGTCTGTGCAGTGGGCAGGAGGAACCCATTGGATGATTACAGAACCAACAGTATAAACACAGGAATGTGGAGGACCACAGGGTTTGAAGCTATTCATTGCAAAGACACACCTGAGTCAAGCTCAAATAATTCTGCATGGCTGTGAGTAGACCCTCAAAATGAAACAAGATGGCTAAATCTAGGTGTGCTGGGGGCTGCCTCCATAGGTGAGAGTTCTCCAATTAATTGTCCTGTAGAAAATAATTTTTTAAAGAATAAGTAGGAATGTCTGCTGATTTAAAGCTTACATATAATATACAAACTGACAACAAAAGTGAGTGATTGCGGCATAAGTCAAATTATTGAGGCTTTTTGAGCTCGTTGGCAGATGTGCCCAGGAGAAAGTCAAGTCACAGAAGCATCTGTGGCTTTTTATCCAAATAAGTTGTTAGGGGGTTTCTTATATATACATTTTCCTTAAAAAGGAGGGGTGCAGCAATGAGAGAGATAATTATATATTTGTCAGACTTGAGTTAATGCCCAGTAAATCTACATTTTACGTAAGATAAGGTGAACATTTGAAGAAAAGGGGAATGGAGAAAGCTGAGGTCTTGGGGAGGGGTGAAGGAACAATGAGCTCAATAACATGCTTTGTCTTTGCTCTGTACCTGGGAAGATCAGCTAGTAGTCTTTTGAAAGGCCTTCTTCTTAGAGAAGAAGACCTAAAGGCTGTTCATAAGAGAGGGGTTCAGTGAGTTTACGTCTGATCTCGAATTCCATCATGACTGTTGACTGTGAATTCAGCTTCCAAGTTTCCCCTGGGGTTCCATTGGCCAAGAGAGGATCCATTCAGTCAGTTGGAAGAGCTTAGAATTTCTTTAGTTCTCAATACATATATAACATATAATATAACATATATATGTATGTATATATATATAATTGAAACTCAGCAATAATCAAAGTGATTGTTTAGAGCTTAGACCAAAAGAGGTCTTTTTTCAGGAAGCAATATTTTATCACTGACATTGTTTAGTATTGCCAGTGCACAGTCATAATAACAAGAAGAGAGATGTCAGACAGTTTTATTATTGTTGTAAAATTCTCTACAGGCAAGGCCTTCAGTGCCTGCACTGGAGGTCCCTCCTTGGGGCACCTGTGTCAGTTTCACTGTGACCCACACCATGGGAACTGACTTGCCCCCTTGTCAAGACCCAGGTTCCAGCTTGTTGGATGCTCCCTGCTTCTGCCAAGAACCCTCCCCACTTCCCAGCACTGATGCCCCCATCTCCCTTTGCACCACTTGTTGGGTGTGTGTAGCAAGACCAAGTCACAGAGCCTTCAGCATCCTTCTGTGGTAACTTGTCAATGAGAGATACAACACAGACATGTCTGTTGATTACTCCAGTAACAGATCTCTGTGATGAAAGGATTTCAGAAGTCAACAGAGCTCCAGCGGGTGGTCTGCCTAGGTGGGAATTCCTCACAGCCTCTCAGTGCCACAAGCACCCATATGTGCATGCACTCTATAAAACTGACATGGTAGCTTTCACCTATTTGCTAGGAAGCCATAAGATAGGGAGTCAGAAAGCTGGTCTGGTTACTGTGCCCCTTGAATAAGACACAGTGCCTTTGGACAAATCACGTCCCATCTCTGGGTCTCAGTTTCCTCATCTGTAAAACTGGAGGAGCAGACCAGGAGGTCTTTAAGAGACTTCCATGCCCCAGGGTTAAATGTCTTGCCATATTGGTTACTCTGAGTTACCTAAGCCAAAACCACTAAGTGAAAATGGGGGAAATTACCCTGTAGCTAACTTATTTGCTCATTTTTGCAAATGATTATTTTTACTCAACTGACTGAAAGGACTTGCTCTCTGCTATTTTTAAATCATGAAAATTTTAGACATATTGAAATTACTGTTGCAAAATTTTGACAATGAGAAAAACCTGACATGACTCCATCTTGCTTCTAACTCCAAACTGTCCTTGGTCATTCTTTGGCAGAGGCCAAGCTAACTTTGGAAGGAATTTAGTTTACAGTTTAACCTTAAAGCAAGGATGATAATCGTCCTTCCCAAAACTAAACCACCTTTGTAAAACTA
This sequence comes from Aotus nancymaae, assembly GCF_030222135.1. Lineage (NCBI taxonomy): Eukaryota > Metazoa > Chordata > Mammalia > Primates > Aotidae > Aotus > Aotus nancymaae. Next base: position 1,182,495 of record NW_026988412.1, on the reverse strand, counting down.
ATGAAAGTCCACAGTTAGTTAGGGTTATGAGAAGGATTAAGATACAGGTGTAGTCAACTGATACTGCCCATTGTTCTGAAGGTCACAAGATTTGCAACCTGCCCAATTGCTGCTGCAGATAACATCACTACTATAGAACTTGGGATTGGTCTTTTGAGATATTTTTCAGATTTTTGCATTCTGGCAACTGACTGACCCTACCCAGAGGTGGGCTCATGACTCATGACCCAATCAGTCCCATGGTTCCCACCCAGAGGCAGACTCAGTCCAGGAGGACCATTTTTCACACCCCTATGATTGCATCCCAGCCAATCAGCAGCACTCATTCCCTAGCCCTCTGCCCATCAAACCATCCCTGAAAACCCCCAGCCTCTGAGCCTTCAAAGAGACTGATTTGACTAAAACCTTCACCTTCCATATGGCTGGCCTGGCATTCTTTAAGCTCTTCGTTTCTTCAATACCATGGTCTCAGTGAACTGGTTTGATTTGTGCTGTGGCAGGAAGCACCTGTCAGGTGATTACAGTAACACATGAAAGTGGAGAGCCCAGCCTCTGAAGGAGGAGATGCTTGAGATTTTTATGCTTACTAATCAAAAATTAAAGAAAATGAGCTTAAAGGACAGAGCAGCCCTGGAGCACTGTTCCTGGGTTCTCTGGGCCACCTTCTCCATATCTGCTCCCTTCCCACATCTGGTCTTTAAACACCTACAGAATGAGTCTCGCCCTCCATGGCCTCCTGAGCTCTGTGAAGACCTCTCCAGAATCCGTCCTTGCCTGCTGCCTGGGGCGAGATGTCCCTAAAGAGCCCACCGCCCCATGCTCAGGGCTGTGAAGATGGCAGCTGAGGAGGTGCCGCCCCACCCTGAGGAGTGGGAGTGAGTGGGTGTCATCTTCAGGCTTGTTGGGGGTGGGGGGCTGTGATTATCACCAACCCTCACCTTCAGACAGATGATAAAGGATGCACCCCCACCGTAAGGGGCAAAAGAGCCCCTGCAGCCCTTGGTGCTAAATCCCTTGTCCATGTTCCAGGGCACAGAGGAGGATGTGGTGAGGGACGCTGCAGAGGTGCGGAGGTCCCAGGGAAGAAGGCAAAGGCGCAGACCAGGGGGCCCCTCGGACTTTCTTCCATCCACGTGTGGCCTGCCCTCCACATCTTACCTTCCCAGGGCCTCAGGGGTCAGAGGATACATGGTTTGTCCCATTTACAGCTTTTCAACCTGCTGACCCTCCATCAGGAAACATTTCTTGTCAGCAGAAAGTTGCCTTGCCTCCTGCGAAGGTGGAAAGATGTGCCAGGTCAGCTCTGGCACCGTCATGACCCCGCAGGTCCGTGCACCGCCCGCTCCTCCCGAGCCCACGAGGCCGCAACGCGCACACACCGCGCTGCTCCCACGCCAGGCGGCATGCCCTCCAACCCAGCCCCGTGTCACGTACGCCATTCCTCTAATGATTGACCCACCGCTTTCTGAAAATGTGATGTTTAAGAAATGCGAAATTAAAGGTTTCTAACCACTTATACAACTGTTGTCCATTCTTTCACAAATAACAAAGAGACGACCTTGCAATTTGGGTTTCCACATCTCCCCACGTAGAGGGAGGCTTTCCTGCTCCTCCGCGCTCTCTCCTGAAGGAGACGGGAACTTGTCCTTCCAACTTCCAAATCCATCAAATGACAGGAAGAGGGACCAAATTCACACGTTAGATTGGGTGCATGGAGGCCGGTCGGAAGCGCACCAACCCCAGGACCTCTGCCCGTGTGCTTACCAGGGCTGTCAGGGCAACAAGAAGGCCCTAGTGCCAGCATCCTGCTGCCCAAGAGGAAGCGCTGGGAGGTCCCGAGAGACCAAAAGGTGGGTTCACAGGGGTACAGACCACCCCCAAAGGAAACTCCCCAGCACCCAGTCCCTGCATCCCTGAGGGAAGCCACCCCCAGGCCCTGTTCTAGTCAACGTTGATCAGCAGCCTAGAGGCCACCACCAAGACCCACCACACAGGAGGGGTGCAGGTGGATGCGGGAGGAGCACAGGGCTGAGAAGGAAGATGCGTCTATTGACAGCAAGTCAGAGAGATCTTGGTAGGCTAGTATTGGGTCAAAAGTCACCTGATGTGATGTAAGTTCTTGCATTTGACCTCAAACATCAATTATCCTGAAATTATACAGAAGAGACTCGAATTATCAGTGGTTCCTGTGGAACTGCAGAAGATTTTAAGCTCCTCACAAGCCTCCATATGAACCAAGGCTGACTTGGCTATTAGAACTGTTAGTGCACGAGCTGGAGCATCTGCAGAGGCTCCAAGGAGTTCTGTGGCTGCCGCCAGTCACCTCCCTGTCTCTGCCTCCATCACCTTCCACATCACCAGTATCCACTCTGTCTTCATCTTGCAGTTCATCTCTGAGTTCCAGACATGTTTCAACTACCTGCAAGGCTTCTCCGCCTGAGCATCCCACAGACCCCTAAAACTGAACACGGCACCCACTGTCCACCTGCCACACTCACAGCATGACCATGGCTGTCAAGCCTGCAGCCCAATTCCCACAGCTCAGGTAGCCCCAGCCTAGATGCCTAAGCCTTGTCTGGAATCCGTCCCTGTTCCTCTTCCTCACCCTCTGCCAATACCACTTCCCAGAGGGCATCCTCTGCTGACCAGTGACTTTCCGCCCTGGCTCTGGCCACCAGCATCTCCTGCCATCAGCACCCGCTGCCTGGACCACAGCAGCAGCCTCCCATTTGTCTCTTTTCTTCATTTCACTTCCTCTAGTCCATTCACCAAAGAGCAAGCAGAATTATTTTTCAAAATGCAATTCCAATTGTTATCACACCCCTTCTCCCCATTCCACATCTCCTGAAGAGTAAAAGCCAAACCCCACAGCAAGGCTTCCGTGGTCCCTTTCGACCCAGCACCTGCACTCTCTCCCAACCCGCCTGCCACTCCCAGTCCACGGAGTGGACTTACCGTACATTCATCTCTACCACGCTGTCAGTAGGCTCTGTCAGTAGGTACTCCCATTTCAGCCCATCCCAGCCCCTTGGTAAGTCCCCATCCCTCCTAGCAGATGTCAATTCTGTGAAGAGCTCCCCACTCCAAAAGCAATCTCCTCCCCACTGGAATGTTCTCCAGTGCTGGCACTCATCACACTATATATGAATTTCTGCTTACATGTCAGTCTCCGACAGAAGACTGAGCAACTTGAGGGCGAGATCATGTCTCGTTCCCGTAACCCCAGCCCTAGGCTCAGAGTCTTCAGATGCTTACCAGAGAAAAGTCAGTTAGTTAATGCCTAAATAAATGGGTGGTTGGAGGGAGGGAGGTTTGGGTGGGATGGAGGTTTTGGTGGAGGGAGCTATCAGAGGGAGTTTTTGGTAGAAGCAGGTTTGCGGGGAGGGAGATTTGAGTGAGTGGATGGATGGATGGATGGATGGATGGGGAGTGGGGTCCACCCTCCATTCCTTTGAATACTACATTATCCCCTCCTGCTGCACTAGCTAAGTCTCCATCAGGCATCTTCTCCTAGTGGCTTTTACATCAGCAGGTGCTGTCCTTCCAAAGCCAGCTCAGGGCCCACCAGTGTGCAGACATGTCTATGACAGGCATCTCTAAAAAGACCCACAAGGCAGAGGGAGCTTTGGGGCGCAGCAGGGTGCTGCCTCTTGAGCTGCTTATGGGAGCTGTGACCCCAGCTTGTGGAAGGAAAGGGGAGCCTTTCCAGATGGACGTGTGAGCCGCAGATGAGTTCCTAAAGGAAATCCTCAGAACCAGAGGAAAGTCATCATATCACTGTTTCCAGTTGGAAATTATTCCTTGGAGGAAATGGGATAGAAGGAACAACACCCAGAAGAAGAGAGGCAAAGCAACTTCCCTGAACCTTTCATAGCCTGCTACTGCCAAGCAACCGGTGACACTGGAAGCCATGCTGAATAATGAGAAGGGAGCAGTGATTGTTTGCAGATCCATTACATTGAAAAATGGAAGGGAATTTTATTGACTACTAACCAAAATCTTATCCCCTTTCAGAGCATCTGGCAATACAGCAAAAGCACTCATTGCATGTACAGGACTCAAAATATACGGGCAATCAGTCTATTTTTATCCTTTAAGGAACATTCAAAGGACATAACGCCCAGGTCTTGGGAAGGTTCCAGTGATAGGAAGGCATTCTAGCGGTGTTTAAATGCCAACATCCAGAACGCCTTCAAAGGTCTACACTTTTGTAGCTTGTCATTTCGTGCAGTGCTATTTGCTTATCTCTCATGACTCAAAAGCAAGAGTTACTTGAATTCTGCTTGAATCTTTATTACAACAGCTATCAAAAGACATTTTTATGTTAATGCCCTTTGTTTCATTGTCTATTTTCTTGGCAAATGAGAGAGGCAATAAGATGCCAGAAGAATAGGTCTAAAGGTGAGATATTTTCTAAGGAACCGTTAAGATACTGTAAGTCCAGTTTCCATCTAATTTAACACATGGTTCAGGTTTCTATTGGTTTGATTTAATCACACTCAAAGTGAAGGAAAATGAATAAAAAGAACAGAGAAAGAGAGAAGAAATATCTGCCAACAGGGTACTAATATGTGGCCATTTTACAGACGTAGAAACCAAGATTCTGAGAAATTTTTGAAGGGTAACACGAGGTCATACAGCTATTGAGTTGTAAGGCCAGAATGCAAGCCTGAGCTTACCGTATGTCCAAAGTGGGTGAGGAGGAGGATTTGCAAGGAGAAAGCAGTTGCAAAGCCCGCACAGGGCAGCGTGGGCCCTGGGGTCCGCCTGAGGCAGAAGGGGCTGGGCGGGGGCAAGGAGCTTGTCTAACACCAGAACCTGCCAGAGAACAAGGCCAGAGGCTCTGCCCTACAGCAGGGGGAACTGACACAGCTCTGACACTGAAGGGAGACATGGACGCTTTGAAAGAGAAGGACCTCCCTGCTGAGAAGACAACACCTCTGTGCTCTGGAGCAGGAAGTCCCACTGCCTTTGTGGTGGAAAAGAACAAACTGAAAATCCAGGTTAAGATAGCCCTAGATCCGCAGTCTGCAGGCACCTGACAGAAGCAAACTTATGTCCTTCCTGGAGGTACTTTCAACACAAGCCACAAAGAATCCCCGCAGATAAACTTGAAACGCTGGCATCCCAGGTGATGCTGAAACTGCTGGTCAAAGACCACAACAACAGGCACAGATGACGTCACCTCCAAGAGCCTGCTGTGTACCATACATCGTGTTGAATGATTAGCAAGTGGATTCTCACTTAGCCGAGTCCAGAACTTCAAAGCGGATGATACTGTTCCCACTAGGAGATGCCGCTTAGAGAGGGCAGCATGGTTTGCCAGAGCAGAATCAGCACAAGCCCCAGAGCCGGAGACCCCAGGGGGGCATGCAGGCCACTCAGCAGGCAGAGGACAAAGGAGCAGTAGACAAGCCCACAGCCGTAGTGGCAGAGTCAAACCTCTCTCTATAAAACTGACAGAACAAGAAGGAAAAAAATCCGCAGAGATCTGGGAGACACAACACAATGACCCACCTTGACCTGAATCCCAACAACTTCAGAGTGCCCGTTGCTTCCGAGAGCACCTGGAGCATTCACAATGGGCAACAAAGTTAAAAGGACCAAAGTTATACATAGGACATACACCATGGAACGAAGCTAGAAATTGATCATTTAAAAATAACTAGAAAATCCCCATGTTTGGATATTAAGCAATACACTTCTGAATAACATCTCTTCAGCCAAATTTCTCTTGTAAGCATTTTTATAATCTCAACTCTTATGTTTAAGAAATTCCATTTCCCCATGTCTCTGTCTCTGCTTGATACGGTTTGGCCCAGTGACCCCACCAAAATGTCATCTCGAATTGTAATCGCCACTTGTTGAGGGAGGAATCTGCTGTTCCGGTGATAGTGAGTGAGTTCTCACAAGATCTGATGGTTTAAAAGTGTAGGACTTTCTCTCTCTCTCTCTCTCTCTCCCCGCCCCCCACCGCAATCTTGTGAAGAAAGTGCCTGCTTCCCCTTTGCCTTCCACCATAATTGTAAGTTTCCTGAGACCTTCCCAGCCCTGAAGAACTTTAAGTCAATTAAACCTCTTTTCTTTATAAATTACCCAGACTCAGGTATTCTTTATAGCAGTGTGAAAATGATCTAATACAGAAAATTGGCATGAAAAGTGGGGCACTGCTATAAAGAATAACCTGAAAATGTGGAAGCAACTTTAGAACTGGGTAATGGGCAGATGTTGGAACAGTTTAGAGGGCTCAGAAGAAAACAGAATGATGTGGGAAAGTTTGGAACTTTCTAGAGACTTGTTTTGACCAAAATGTTGATAGTGATATGGACAGTGAAGTCCAGGCTGAGGTGGTCTCAGATGGAGATGAGAAACTTATTGGGAACTGGAGCAAAGGTCACTCTTTCAATGCTTTAGTAAAAAGACAGGCAGCATTTTGCCCCTACCTTAGAGATCTGTGGAACTTTGAACTCGAAAGAGATGATTTAGGGTATATGGCGGAAAACATTTCTAAGCAACAAAGCATTCAAGGTGTGACCTGGCTGATTCTAAAAGCATTTAGTCAAATGTAGTCACACAAAGATGGTTTGAAATTGGAGCTTATGCTTAAAAGGAAAGCAGAGCATAAAGGTTTAGAAAATTTGAAGCCTGATCATGTGGTGGAAACACACACACACACACACACACACACACACACACACGTTTTCTGGGGAGAAATTCAACCTGGCCACAGAAATTTGCATAAGCAATAAGGACCCTAATGTTAATAGCCAAGACAGTGAGGAAAATGTCTCCAGGGCATTTCAGAGTTATTCACAGCAGCCCCTCCCATCACAGACCTGGAGGCCTAGGATGGAAAAAATGGTTTTATGGCTGGGCCCAGGGCCCTGCTGCTCTGTGCAGCCTCAGGACATGGAGCCCTGAGTCCCAGCTGCTCCAGCTCCAGCCATGGCTAAAAGGGGCCGAGGTACACACTGGCCCATGGCTTGAAAGGGTGCAAGCCCCAAGCCTTGGCAACTTCCACATGATGTTGGGCCTGCAGGTGCAAAGAAGACAAGAGTTGAGCTTTGGGAGCCTCCATCTATGTTTCAGAGGGTGTATGTAAATGCCTAGATGTTCAGGCAGAAGTCTGCTGCAGGGGTGGAGCCCTCATGGAGAGCCTCTGCTAGGGCAGTTTGGAAGAGAAATGTGGGGTTGGAGCCCCCACAAAGAGTCCCCACTGGGGACGGCCTAGTGGAGCTGTGAGAAGAGATCTGATGGTTTTATAAGGGGCTCCCTCCTTTGTTCACTCACTCTTGGCTGTCGCCATGTGAGACATGGCTTTGCATCTCCTTCCTCTTCTGCCATGATTGTAAGTTTCCTGAGGCCTCCCAAGCCATTCAAAACTGTGAGTCAATTAAACCTCTTTTCTTTATAAATTACCCAGTCTCAGGCACACAGTTCTGGAGGCAGGGAAGTCCAAGAATATGGCACTGGCATCTTGTGGGGGTCTATCTGCTACAGCATCACATGGCAGAAGGCATCACATGGAGACAGGACAAGAACATGCCACATCAGGTCTCTCTTCCTCTTCTTATAAAGCCACTGGTCCCATCATGGGAGCCCCACCCAGATGACCTTATATAACCCTAATCACCTCCCAAAGACCCTACCTCCAATCAACATGGATTTGGGGACTAAGTTTCCAACACCTGAAGTTTGGAGAACACATTCAAACCACAGCAGTCCCATATCCTGAAAGGCTCCTCCTGGCCCAAGTCTCAGGTGAATGAGTAGAGTCAGCCCTGCAGGTGTAGGAAATTGTCTCCACTACTTATAATATGGGCAACCTAGACATGTATATGTGTGTGGCATCAGATGAGCTCTGCAGGGCCAGGTGTGGGAGAGAGTTTTGCTGTGGTGTGTGAGGGCATGTGACACCTCCACAGTGGGACCACCAGCTATGGAGTCACAGATGTTCATGTCCCTGGCTCCTGTCCTCAGGAATCATAGAGCAGGACAGGATGCAGCTATCACACAGAAAAGGTGATAACAAGGTAGAAGACAGGTGTCCTTAAAGCATAGGCACAGAGAAGGCTCTAAGGTCATCCACAGGAAAAGTTCCTCCCTCTAAAAGAATCAAGGGCATCTGGTAGGGAAGCTGAGCCTTGAAAGGGGTTGGGCAGAAACATGGGGGTAAAAAGGAGTAGAAGGCACAGATGGAGGGAGTGTGTGTGCAAAGGTGTACAGGTGGGCACACATTAACATATGTGCTGGTTATCTCCTGCTACAAAACAGATTACCTCAAACCTAGTGGTTTAGCATTCCAAGCATGTAATATCTCACACAGCGTCTGAGGGCAGGGATTGGAAGTGGCTCAATTGGGTGTCAAGTTTCTGATTGGGGGTCTCTGAGGGGCTGGTGGTGAAGTTGTAGCTGAGATTGTGGTCATGGAAGGCTTGACTGGGCGGGAGAACCCACGTCCATGGTGGCTCACTCACAGAACTGTAGACAGATGGTCTCACACCTTGCCTCCTAGACCTGTCTTTACAGCTGGTGGATCAGATGGGAACTGATCAGCACACACTGCAAGGAAGCTGCCTGACATGGGAACAAACCACTGGAAAGGAAGACAGGGAGCTGTGGTCACTCCCACTCAGGGCCAGAAGTGGTGCCATCTCCCACCAGCCACACCAGACACTGGGGAGAGTCCTCAAAGAATTTGGTTCCATTCGTGGGAATATCCGCCCTCAACTAAAGGCCTCTCTTGCTTGTTCCACTAACAATATTTAAAAGTCAGACCCAAATGGTTCCAACTGCTTCCAAATAACTTCATTGCATCCCAAAACAAAGCTCAAAAATATTTGTAGAAATACAAAAGTGACCAGCAACCAACAAGATAAAATTCATAATCTATGACAGCCAATCAAAAATTATCAAGCACGTAAGGAAACAGGAAAATATGACCTATAACAAACATCAAAAACTACAAAATACTTAGTGATAAATCTTGGGGAAAAAGGTTGTGATGACCTGTTGATCCTCCTCCCAGGTGTCCTGAGAGAATGTGCAGGGATGTTCTTCAGGTGTCATGATAGCATTCAGGACAACCCATGTGCCACTATCAGAAGGAGGGAGTAACTGAATATCTTAAATGACTAACAGCTGGCTGGGCATAGTGGCTCAAATCTACAATCCCAGCACTTTGGGAGGCCGAGGCAGGTGGATCGCCTGAGCTCAGGAGTTCGAGACCACCCAGGGCAATATGGTGAAACCCCGTCTCTACTAAAAATACAAAAATATCAACTGGGTACAGTGGTGGGCACCTGTAATCCCAGCTACTTTGGAGGCTGAGGCAGGAGAATCGCTTGAGACCCAGAGGCGAAGGTTGCAGTGAGCCAAGATCACGCAACTGCACTCCAGCTTGGGCTACAGAGTGAGACTCCAACTCAAAAAAATAAAGAAAGAAAGAAAAAAAATACTATCAGCTGCACAAAGCAATACCAGAAGCCCAGAAAACACCGTGGTGTATCTGAAGAGCATCAGGCTGAGAGCAGAGGTAAGAAATAGGAGATGGGGAGTACACTTGCATTCGCTGAAAACACACAGACAGACCTGCACATTTCACAGAGTTTCACCAATCAGAGTGGAGTGTGTGGGGTGGGGTGCGGATGGTGACAAGGGAGGAGTGGAGCTGGGGAAAACAGAGTCCATGGAGCGATGACACAGAGGCACTGCCAGCTCTGCAATGCCCAGCAGGCTCCACACCCCCAGGGCCCCTCTCCACACACACCAGGGCACTGCTGATTTATCTTGAGGGTCCTCTGACTCTTAAGGGATGAGAAGATGGAAAGAGAAAAGAGATACTGACAGGTGAATTTATAAAAGTGTTTTGGTCACAATAGCTAAATTTTAAATAGCACAGAATTATTGACACATAAGAGACATCGGACTCTCTGTGCCTGCCAGGAGGAGACAAAGCTCATTCTTTATCAGCTCTGTCCTGTGCACATGCACGCCACGCCTGCCTGCAGGAAAAGAATCCAGAAGAGTTCGAGGCGCCCCACCTTCCACACTTCTTCATGCCACAAGCATTGCCGGGTACCTCCTGTGTGCACCACATCCCTTCCAGATCCATCCCTGGCCTCCCAATGCCTTCAGTCTGGCTACAGAGAATGGCTCAAGGTCTGGTGAGGGCTATAAGGGATCCACCATGGAAGCCTCTGGGGAATGCTCCCCTCTTGTGCACTCCTCCACATAGCTAGTTTTGAGCCCACTTGTGTCAGATGCTGAGTTTGACACCCATTCGGCGAGGACAAGATAACCTAGATGTGCTTTATGTCTGGTAGCCTGTGAAGGACACTTTAGACAACTCTGTAGATGGACCCATGGTCAGCTGAGCTCCAAGACATTCCCTGGGCCATGGGCAGATTAGCACTGCCTGGGAGTGCCTGCCCAAGACCCCTCAGGCACAGAGACACCATCCAACTCAGGTTGCTCCTGCTGGTACCCTGCCTGCCAGCCTGCCTGCACCAGCGTCACTCATGGAGCCTCTCCCTCTGCGGCATCAAGTCTCTCTCCCTGCAACACCAGTTCTGTCCAGAGCAGGAGGTGGATCTGCTACCTCTGCTCACCAGGAAGGGATCAAAGGATAGGCCTGGAGTGGGAGTTTCAGCTACCCCAAAACTCAGCCACTTAAAATAATGGTCACTTTATTTGCTAGGATTCTGCAAGCAGGGCTGGGCTCAGCTGAGAATATCTCCTTCTGGCCTGGCCAGCAGTCATGCACATGGTTGCATGGAGCTGAAAGGCCAGTAGGGTTGAAAGACCAGTAGGGCCAGACTCAGCTGGGAGGCTGGGGCAGCTGCACCTCACTCTCTTCACAAGTCTCGGGGCTCAGCACATTATGCGGCAGCTCAGGCTCCCCCAGTGCAAATGCAGAAGCTTAGGCCTCCTTGAGCTTAGGCCTGGGACTGGCACAGTTCCCTGTCACTCCCTCCTTCTTCACTGGTTACAGTGAGTCACAGGACAGGGGGGCCCCAGGCAGAGATATCAAGAGGCTTGCTTACTGGTGACCCCAAGGTGACTGACTCCAGCAGAACGTGCCCCGAAACTTGGAGCACCCCTTCTCCCTCCCACCTTCCCCTGCTCCCCCACTGTGGCTGCATCCTGGTCCCCCAGCAGAATCCCAACCCTCCTTGGGCATAACCTCTGTCCTAAACTTCAGGCCACACCCTGACAGCCCACCAGGTCTTGTCCACCCTCTTCTCCCAGGGGATGGTGGCTGTGGCCAGACTGAGTCCCAAAGCAGCTTGGTTCCTACTGGCCTGACCATGCCTGAGTCTCAATGCTGCTTAATCCCTGCTCCCCCTGTGCCCATCCACCCCAAGCACCCACACAGAGGAGGAAGTGCTGATGGGATTGGCCAGGGCCAGGCCCTCATGAGGCCCATGTTACTAGTGGGTAGGGCTCCCACGCCTTCAAATTCGCCATCCTCACATGACTCTGAGGCTCCACTCCTGCTTCCTGGTCATCACGTCTTCTCCCCGCCCACCTGCCAGGCTTGGCCGAGCAAACCTGTCCCAAGGTTCACATTGGGTTTGAGGTAGATGCCTGGCTGCTGGGGCTTCGGTGCCAGCTACATTTCCAACTCACCCTTCTCTAGTGATCCCTGCATGTGGAAACAGCGGGGATGCCTGCACCCCTTTATCACAGCCATACCCTGAAGAACCTCTCCCAGTAGTAAGGCACTTGACATTCAACACTCAGAGTTCACAGAAAGAACATACCTCTCAGCTGATTTTTTAGATGCAATCATGCACTGCATGATGACCTTTTGGTCAACAACAGACCACATATAGGATGGTGGTCCCATAAGATTATAATATCGTATTTCTACTGCACTTTTTCTATATTCAGATATGTCTAGATGCACAAATACTGACCGTTATATTACAGTGGCCCACAGTAGTCAGTACAGAGACACGCTGTACAGGTTTGCAGCCTAGGAGCAATCAGCCATAGCATACATCCTAGATGTACGGTCAGCGCTACCATCGGGCTAATGTGAGTACACGCCGATGTTCATGCAATGACAGAATCACCTAAGGACACATTTCTCAGAACGTATCTGTCACTGAATGATTTATGTCTGGACTTTTTTCTAAAATAATTTTTATTAATACATAATTCACATACTGTGAAATTCACCCTTTCAAAGTATACAGTTCAGTGGGTCTTAGTACATTTACAAGGTTGTACAACTATCTAATTCTAGAACATTTTCATCAAAGAAATCCCACGCTTATTAGCAGTCACTCTCCACTCCTCGGTCCCCAGTCCTGGTGACCAGCAATCCACTGTCTATATCTATGGATTTGCATATCAGAGGAATTCTACAATATGAAGCCTTTTCCATTAGGCTTATTTTTCTTAGCATCAAGAATTATTCATGTTGGTGCATAAGTCAGTACTTTGTTCCATTTTATGGCTGGATATTTCCTCCTATGGCTATTCCACATGCTGTTGATCCATTCATCAGATGAACATCTGAGTCTGAGCTATCCCCACCTCTTGGATATTATGAACAATGCTTCTATAAATGTTCATGTGCAAGGTTTCATGTGAACACAGATTTTCTTTTTTGCATTATAGTTTAAGTTCTGGGGTACATATGCAGAACATGCACGTTTGTTACATAGGTATACACGTGCCATGGTGGTTTGCTGCATCCATCACCCCATCATCTACATTAGGTATTTCTCCTAATGCTATCCCGCCCTTAGCCCCCATCCCCCAACAGGTCCCAGTGTGTGATGTTCCCCTCCCGGTGTCCATGTGTTCAACCCCACTTATGAGTGAGAACATGCAGTGTTTAGTTTTCTGTTCTTGTGTCAGTTTGCTGAGAATGATGGTCTCCAGCTTCATCCATGTCCCTGCAAAGGACATGAACTCATCCTTTTTTATGGCAGCATAGTATTCCATGGTGTATATGTGCCACGTTTTCTTTATCCAGTCTATCAATGATGGGTATTTGGGTTGGTTCCAAGTCTTTACTATTGTGAACAGTCCCACAATAAACATACGTGTGCATGTGTCTTTATAATAGAACAATTTATACCCCTTTGAGTATATACCTAGTAATGGCATTGCTGGGTCAAATGGTATTTCTATTTCTAGATCCTTGAGGAGTCACTGCACTGTCTTCCACAATGGCTGAACTAATTTACACTCTCACCAACAGTGTAAAAGTGTTCCTATTTCTCCACATCCTCTCCAGCATCTGTTGTCTCCTGACTTTTTAATGATCACCATTCTAACTAGCATGAGATGATATCTCATTGTGGTTTTGGTTTGCATTTCTCTAATGACCAGTGATAATGAGCTTTTTTTTCATATGTTTGTTGGCTGCATAAACGTCTCCTTTTGAGAAGTGTCTGTTCATACCCTTTGCCTACTTTTTGATGGGGTTGTTTTTTTCTTGTAAATTTGTTTAAGTTCTTTGTCAGTTCTGGATATTAGCCCTTTGTCTGATGGGTGGATTGCAAAAATTTTCTCCCATTCTGTAGGTTGCTTGTTCACTCATAGTTTCTTTTGCTGTGCAGAAGCTCTATAGTTTAATTAAATCCCATCTGTCTATTTTGGCTTTTGTTGTCATTGTTTTTGGTGTTTTAGTCATGAAGTCTTTGTCCATGCCTATGTCCTGAATGGTATTGCCTAGGTTTTATTTTAGGGTTTTTATGGTTTTAGGTCTTACATATAAATCTTTAATCCAGCTTGAGTTAATTTTTATATAAGGTGTAAGGAAGTGATCCAGTTTCAGCTTTCTGCATATGGCTAGCCAGTTTTCCCAACACTATTTATTAAATAGAGTATCCCTTCCCCATTGCTTGTTTTTTGTCAGGTTTGTCAAAAATCAGATGGTTGTAGTTGTGTGACATTATTTCTGAGGTCTCTGTTCTGTTCCATTGGTCTATATCTCTGTTTTTGTACCAGTACCATTGCTGTTTTGATTACTGTAGCCTTATAGTATAATTTGAAGTCAGGTAGTGTGATGCCTCCAGTTTTGTTCTTTTTGCTTAGGATTGTCTTGGCTATGTGGGCTCTTTTTGGTTCCATATAAAATTTAAGGTACTTTTTTCCAATTCTGTGAAGAAAATCAATGGTAGCTTGATGGGGATAGCATTGAATCTATAAATTACTTTGGGCAGTATGGCCATTTTCATGATATTGATTCTTCCTAACCATGAGCATGGAATGTTTTTCCACTTGTTTGTGTCCTCTCTCATTTCCTTGAGCAGTGGTTTGTAGTTCTCCTTGAAGAGGTCCTTCACATCCCTTGTAAGTTGTATTTCTAGGTATTTTATTCTCTTTGTAGCAATTGTGAATCAGAGTTCACTAACGATTTGGCTCTCTGTTTGTCTGTTATTGGTATATAGGAATGCTTGTGATTTTTGCACATTGATTTTGTATCCTGAGATTTTGCTGAAGTTGCTTATCAGCTTAAGGAGATTTCGGGCTGAGACGATGGGGTCTTCTAAATATACAATCATGTCATCTGCAAATAGAGACAATTTGATTTCCTCTTTTCCTAATTGAATACCCTTTATTTCTTTCTCTTGCCTGATTGCCTTGGCCAGAACTTCCAATACTATGTTGAAAAGAAGTGGTGAGAGAGGACATCCTTGTCTTGTGTTGGTTTTCAAAGGGAATGCTTCCCAGGTTTTGCCCATTCAGTATGATACTGGCTGTGGGTTTGTCATAAATAGCTCTTACTATTTTGAGATATGTTCCATTGATACCTGGCTTATTGAGAGTTTTTAGCATAAAGGGCTGTTGAATTTTGTCAAAGGCCTTCTCTGCATCTATTGAGATAATCATGTGGTTTTTGTCTTTGGTTCTGTTTATGTGATGGATTATGTTTATTGATTTGCATATGTTGAACCCGCTTTGCATCCCAGGGATGAAGCCGACTTGATCATGGTGGATAAGCGTTTTGATGTGCTGCTGGATTCGGTTTGCCAGTATTTCATTGAGGATTTTCACATCAATTTTCATCAGGGATATTGACCTCAAATTTTGTTGTTGTTTTTGTCTCTGCCAGGTTTTGGTATCAGGATGATGCTGGCCTCATAAAATGAGTTAGGGAGGATTCCCTCTTTTTCTCTTGTTTGGAATAGTCTCAGAAGGAATGGTACCAGCTCCTCTTTGTACCTCTGGTAGAATTCCATCTGGTCCTGGGCTTTTTTTGGCTATTAATTATTACCTCAATTTTAGAACATGTTATTGGTCTATTCAGGGGTTCGACTCCTTCCTACTTTACTCTTGGGAGGGTAAAAGTGTCTAGGAATGTATCCATTTCTTCTAGATTTTCTAGTTTATTTGCATAGAGGTATTTATAGTATTCTCTGATGGTAGTTTGTGTTTCTTTAGGATTGGTGGTGATATCCCCTTTGTCATTTTTTATTTTATCTATTTGAATCTTCTCTCTTTTCTTTTTTATTAG
The DNA here is from genome assembly GCF_030222135.1 of Aotus nancymaae. Lineage (NCBI taxonomy): Eukaryota > Metazoa > Chordata > Mammalia > Primates > Aotidae > Aotus > Aotus nancymaae. The sequence continues at coordinate 1,167,014 of NW_026988412.1, read as the reverse complement.
TCTGGCTAGTGGTCTATTTTGTTGATCCTTTCAAAAAACCAGCTCCTGGATTCATTTATTTTTTGAAGGGTTTTTTTTGTGTGTCTCTGTCTCCTTCAGTTCTGCTCTGATCTTAGTCATTTATTGTCTTCTGCTAGCTTTTGAATTTGTTTGCTCTTGCTTCTCTAGTTCTTTTAATTGTGACATTAGGGTGTTGATTTTAGATCTTTCCTGCTTTCTCTCGCGGGCATTTAGTGCTATAAATTTCCCTCTAAACACTGCTTTAAATGTGTCCCAGAGATTCTGGTATGTTGTGTCTTCATTCTAATTGGTTTCAAAAAACATCTTTATTTCTGCCTTCATTTAGTTATTTATCCAATAGTCACTCAGGAGCAGGTTGTTCAGTTTTCATGTATCTGGAATGCACATTTTCAATTCTTTTAGATGTATATGTGGGAGTGGACTTTCTGGATAGGCTTAACTTCTTGAGGAACTGCCAAACTCTTTTCCAAAGTGGCTGTACTGCTCTCATTCCCAGCAGCAGTGTCTGAGGGCCCTGATTTCCCCACAGCAACACTTGTTTCTGTCCATCTTTTGTATCATACCTCTCCTAGTGGGCCTCAGCGTATTTATAGGGGAAATTTTTATTTTTACATTCCAAAAATTCAGTACACAAGTTTAACAAAATCATGGGCAAAAAGAAGTCTCAAGCCACTTTCCAAGTACAATTAGTAGGATGTGTGAATCACGCATGATGTTTACAACTACATGACTTCTCTACCCTGCAAGCTGTTCTCCACATCGGCCCTGACATTGCTCCACTGAGAAGGTCCTCCTTCTTAGACCTACTGACCAATGGACAGAGGTAGCGCAATGTGACTTTGAGACGTGTCCTAAGGTGAGGCAGCTCCACCTGTTCTCTGCAGTCCTCATTCCTGGAGCCTTGGCCATGTCAGAAGTCCCGCTATGCTGAGCCGCCGCACACAGAGCCCCCCAGGAGGGTGCTGGGGGATGCCTGATGACATGAGCCCCTGCTGCCAGACTTGGGCTCTCCCAGCTGAGGCCCCAACACTGTGGAGCAAAGTCCAGCCATCCCCCGTGCCATCCCCCGTGCCCTCCCCAGCCTGGACTCACAGAAGCTGTGAGCACAACAAAATGGCCATCCTGGGACTCTCGGTGTGGGGACGGCCTTCACACAGAGACAGTACTGCAGCCATAGTGGTGACTGCCCTGCACGGTCCAAGTTTGCTGCAGTGACAGCTTGTGACCCTTCCGCAGCTGTGCTGAAGTCACATGCCTGTGACCACGCAGGGATGTGATGAGCATGGGACATTGTAGCCCCACAGCTTCTCCCTCACCAGGAGGCACAATCTCACATTTCAGTTACATCTGGGGACTTGTTCAGGGATCTTAATCATAAATAAGCACTTTATAGTGTTTTATGGGGACTTGCATGAAAGGTTTGGGTCAACAAGCAATGCATTATTATTTTTTCCCTCTGCTGTCAGAGGGGAAGTCTCATTTTAGCAGCAGACTGTCAGCATCAAGCAGGCCATGCCTGGACTGGCCTCTGCCCAGCCTGTGTTTGTGGCGCCCTCAGGACCCCCCAAGGAGGAGCACTGTCAGCATCAACTTGTCCTCAGCCCAGGATCTTATGATCTTATGCCCTCTCACCCCATCAGACAGCATCAAAAATCCCCTCGAGGCACCACCCCTCTGCCGGAGGGAGCCCCCCTCCTGCCCCAGGCACAGGGTGCTGTGAGGAGCTGCCTTCTAAGCCTGGACATCCTACAACCACGGGCATGCCCCAGGCCAGTTCCTCCTGCTGCCACCCTCCTTCCTGCCCCTCCTGGAGCCCAGGCTCCCCAGCTGCCCCTAATGACCCCGGTGTCCATGAGGAGATGCCAGAGGGAAGGGAGCATAGCTGGGTGTGCAGCAAGGGTGGAAAGACCAGAGAGTGTCAGTGGCTCCTAACTCCCACTCACTGCCTTTCCGTGCCAAGCCCCTCTTCCAGAGGCTCCTGCTATGCGCAGAGGCAGAAGAAAGGGGGACAGGAGAGGAGCTGGGAGGTGGGATGGGGGAGGCACAGCGAGGCTCTGAGATATTTCTCAGGGGAACAAGCCTAGCCCTGAGCAAGGCAGGCCATTCTGGGCTGGGGTTTTATCTGCTGCACTGGAATCAGTGTGATAAACAGGAGGCCTTTCACCAGGAGCCCTTCACACAGCAGCTTCAGGGGTCCTCTCATGGTGAAGCAGGGGAGCAGAGGGGCTCTCTATCAGCACCTGTGACTAAGGGCTCTCTTGGATACTTAGAGAAGAGAGAACAGAACCAGGCCGAGCCCCAGAGAAGCCCACCCCACCTTGCAATACACACACACTCCCACAGTGGCCCTGGAGACCACCGACACATTCATCACCTGGTCACTCACCTACAGCCCTCATTCCCCCAGCAGGACATCAGGCCATCTGAGGTCAGGAGAGGCAGCTCATGTTGGAAGGAAAGGGAGGTGGCCCCTTGTTAGACACGGGCTGTCTGGGGCCAGGACACTCAGTGGGAAGCAAAGCTAAGATCCCTCTCCCTGACTTGCCCAGGAGGCAATGGGGCCAGGGTCCTTGAGCCTGCAGGTGGCTCCCTACAGTCTGGAAACATAATCGCTTTATCCCCATTGTGACAGTGGCTACCAGAGGCATCCCCGGGGCAAAGGGGAGGGTGGCCAACAGACCTCATCATGGGGACCAGGAGGGGAAGAGGCGTCTGCTGCAGCCTGGTTGCCCTCCAGCTTGGCCCTGACCCTGGTGAAAAGGGACAGGGGATCCTGACTCCGTTTCCTCTCCTGCTTCTCACTCTTTAGAGCTGGGGAGCAGCTGGGTAGGAGCCAGGGCACTCAGGCACCAAGGTCAGGCTACCCAGGTGGCGCGGGTGCCCGGGGCCTGAGCCTACTAGGAGATAGCAGGAGGGGTGGTGCATGGGGACAAGGCTCAGCAGAGCCCGTGTTCAGCACACACAGTCTTCTTCCCTGGCAGCTGCTTCCAAGGGAGGCCGAGCACCCCGGCTCCCTTGCTGGGGACCATGTGTAAAACCACCCAGGCTGGAGGGGCTGCAGCATCTGTGCAACACCAGGACAGTGCTTGTGGGCGAGGGCTGTGCCCAGGGAGTAGGGGAGTGGAGCCGCTGTCCCCCCTGCCCCCACTGACACAGGACAGATGAAACAAAGCCAGTGCTCACTGGCGCGTGTTAGGCATGTCACCCCTGAACGAGGCAAAGCAGACACGTGGAGATGGTGACCTGATCGCTGGGAGAGCCGCAGCCCCCAGGCTCAAGGACCAGACAGCTGCACTGGCTGAGCACATGGACCCCACGGGCTGCAGGGAAGGAGGCCAGCCTCCGTGGGGGTGTTCCTCGCGGTGTCAGACTGCCGCATCTTCTCGGGCGTCCTCTTGAGGGAGGCAGCACAGGGTGGAGCAGCTGAGCAGGAGGGAAGCACACAGGGAGTCAGGGACTGCCGGGGCCACAGCCATCGCTGGGTGTCCTGATCCTACTTCTTCCTGGCACCCCTGCCCCTGTCCGGTTATGGCAGGAAGGCCTTATCCAAGAGAGCGCATCCCCATCCCCAGGGGTACTGAGGCCACCTCCCCATCTGCCCAGTGACTCCAGCGTGCTCGTTCCATCAGAAGGTCTCTGTTGGAGGGGACGACGCCAGACTGTTCAGGGCTTCAAATGAGAAAGGCAACCATGCCACAGCAGCACCACTGCCAGTCATTTCACTTCCAAAGGAAGCTAAGAAAGAACACAAAGCCATGGCCTACCCATGCCCACAGCCCCTGGCACCACCTCGGACCCTGCCGTCTGTCCGGGGCCTTGTCCCACGCCGCACACTGGATCAGCTCCCACCACTCAACTCTCCACCCCACGCCATGTGCCCTCACCCCAGGAGGGATTCCGCAGGGGAGGCCAGAAAGTAGGGGACAGTTAAGCACCCCCAATTCCTGAGCCAGGGACTGCCCAGACGGGGTTCACACGGCCACTGAGAGACTTTGCCTTCACTCCGGTTCAGGACGGCATGGGAAGAGCAGGACAGCATGGAAGCCCTCACGAGCGGGGGTTCCCAAATGTCTGCCCAGCCTTTGAGAAGGACCCTAACCCTGACTGTGGGAATGTGGCACGAGAACTGTTTTCTTTCGTGTTCTCAAATAAAGGGCTCAGGTGAAAGCTTTCTGTCTGATATCTGCCTGTTAGAGCTCTAAATCTCTTGCTTTCTACCTGATAAAACTGGTCTATGCATACATTTGGGGGCTGGCAGGGAAAAAGGAGAATGCTCTGCTCTCTGGGCACAAGGCCCCAGAGCATCCTCCAGACTCCCCAATGCAGCCCCGCCCCGAACGCCCCACAGAGAATGAAGCAAGCCTGGGTCTCCAATTCAAGGTCAGCGTGGGGCCTCGCCCACCACTCTTGCCCCAAGTGCCACCCCTACACCCTCTGCTGTTCTTTCTTCCTGCTCGCCCTGGGCCTCAGCATCCTCAGCCTCCTGGAAGCCACCCACACAAGGGGGAGGCCTCCCATTCAGACCTGGCAGGCCTTTTCCAGCAACCTGTGCTTCAGACGTCTTTTCAGGGACAGGCCACTGGCATCCTTTGTGCTGGAAGGTAAATGACTGGCCGGCTTCCCGACGCGTGGCTGCTTTCTAAGAGGAGGGCACTCCAGTCTGCGGCTCAGCATGCATTTGACTCTCTTCCCTCCCACGCCAGCAAATGAATTCTAAAGGGAATAAACCTCTTGCCACAAAAAGAACTGGAAGCAGGTAGTCAGCAAGCCAGCATGAGATTCCAATCAATTTCTGGAAGGCAGAAGCAGATAGAAACATGTTGGCGATGAAACAGGGCAGGAGTTACAATCCCAAAATACAGGCAGGCAGGCAAGTCTGCCCAGAAGGACCCAGAGAGGCCTGGACTCAACCACAGGGAGGGGACATTTCAGAAGCATCGCTGGGAAAGAGCAGCAGGACACACCCAGGAGCCGGGACCCACCTCCTGTCCCTTAAGCAGGAAAGTCAAGAAGGGAGACTGGCCTGTCCCATCACACCCCAACAGACAGCATGTTCCTTCCCACCCAGAACAGCTCTTGAACGTGGAGCAATCAAAAGCAGAGCAAGGCCTTCCCCCGTCCAGGCAAGGACTCATCCCCATCACTTGGCTCTCCATCCCTGTGACAGCAAAACAGATTATGCCAGAAACAGCCCACCCAGCCAGGGCCTCAGAGCTCAGGCCTCCTGCTTCGCCAGCCCAGGAGGAACCAGCCAGCCTGGTCCAGCCTGCAGCTGCCCCATGTCCAGGGCATGCCTGGGACGTGCCCAGAACACAACTGATGCTGTGGGAGACAAAGAGCACCCCACCCAAAAGGGGCCCCAGCACTCATGGTGTGACCTGAGCAAATAAAGTCAATCGACGAAGGAGCACGCTGCAGGAACATGAGCTTCTCACGTCCTCAGCTCGTCCTCCTCCATCCCCACAGACACACACACCTGGGGCCTGGAAATCCTTGTGAGGAGGGATCCCTTTGACGGCAGCCTGATTCAAAGCTGAACCCATTTAATCCTCATTCCAACTCTATTTAATTCTCATTCCTTTTCCAGAAAAGGGAACCACGGCGCACAGCTAAGGAGTAAGAGGGCTGGGACTCGAACCCAGGGTCTGCCCAGAGAGGGAGCACTGACCCCACTCATACTGCCTGACAACAGTACACTATTCACGCTTTAGTTACTTCCGAAACGTGTAGGCAGTACAAGTCATTGTTTCGTGTTATAGTACTAAGGGTTTTGACTATATGCAGTCACACAACTACCACCACAATCAAGATTCAGAAAGGTCTCATCACCTCAAAACAATCCCTCATGGTGTCCCTCTGTGGTCAGCCTCACCCTCACCCCAGCCCTTGGCTGCTGCTGTTCTGTTCTGTATCCAAATATCAACAATACATTTGTTTGGGTTTTTGTTGTTTTGTTATTTGTTTTTTGAGACAGGGTCTTGCTCTGTCACCCAGGCTAGAGTGCAGTGGCATGATCTCGGCTCACTGCAACCTCAACCTCCCAGGCTCAAGTGATCCTCCTACCTCAGCCTCCTGAGTAGCTGGGACTACAGGTGCGTGCCACTACCCCTGGCTAATATTTTTTTCTACTTTTTTGTAGAGACAGAATCTCACTTTGTTGCCTAGGCTGCTCTTGAACTCCTGGCCTCAGGTGATTCTCCCACCTCAGCCTCACAAAGCACTGGGATTACAGGTATAAGCAACTACACCCCACCAACAACACATTTTTTTTTTTTTTTTGAGATGGAGTTTCGCTCTTGTTACCCAGGATGGAGTGCAATGACGCGATCTCAGCTCACCGCAACCTCTGCCTCCTGGGTTCAGGCAATTCTCCTGCCTCAGCCTCCTGAGTAGCTGGGATTACAGGCACGCGCCACCATGCCCAGCTAATTTTTTGTATTTTTAGTAGAGACGGGGTTTCACCATGTTGACCAGGATGGTCTCGATCTCTTGACCTCGTGATCCACCCGCCTCGGCCTCCCAAAGCCAACAACACATTTTTAAAGACAAGTGTGTTGTTGTCCAGGACCTCACCCCTCTCCCAGAGCCATGCCCCCTATAATTGGGAGCAATGTGAATTAAGACTGAAAACATGTGAGTGACCAAAACTTAGAAACATTTATGACATGTCTCCCACATAACTGGAGTCAAAAGATGCCCAGCCAAGCCTACCTTGAATAGAAAAGCTTCACAAATATTCACTAAGCCCCAAATCATATGACTTTCCGAGTCTTCTCATTCCTAGTTGTCAAAGTTAACAGCAACCACAACCTGACATAGTAGCCACTAAAAGAATGAAGTTGTGCCCTACCTCACACCATGTACAAAATTAACGTGAAGTGGGTCGGAGACCTAAACGTAAGACCTAAACATGTAGCTCATAGAGGAAAACAGGAAAAGGTTCATGACGTTGGACTCAGCAATGATTTCCTGTACGTGACAACAAAAGTGCAAGTGACAAAAGAAAAATGCCCAACTTGGACTTCTTGAGAATTAAAACCTTTTGTGCAACGAAGGACACTATCGACAAAGTAAAAGGGCAACTCATGGAGTGGGACAAAATATTTGCAAAGCACATATCTGATAGGGGATTAATATCCAGAATACATAAAGGATTTGATAGATATTTCTTCAAAGAAGACGTAAACATGGCCATTAAGTGCATGAGGCCAGGTGTGGTGGCTCATGCCTGTAATCCCAGCATTGTGGGAAGCCAAGGTGGGCAGATCACTTGAGGCCAGGAGTTTGAGACCAGCTCGGGCAATACACTGAGACCCCCAGCTCTACAAAAAAAAATTGTAAATTTTTAAATAAGTGCATGAAAAGGTGCTCAACATGATGAATCATTAGGGAAATGCAAATCAAAGCCAAAATGAGATACTACCTCACACCAATTAGGATGGCCAAAATGCAGAAAAAGAGAGAGAATAAAAAATATTAGTGAGAATGTGGGGAAACTGGAATGCTTGTGCATTGCTACTGGGAATGGAAAATGATGCAGCTGCTGGGAAAAATGGCATGGTGGAGCCTCAAAAACTTAAACATTGAATCACCATACACAATTTCATATCTGGGTATACAGTCAAAATAATTGAAAGCAAAGTTTTAAAGAGTTACTTGTATACTCACGTTCATAGCAGCATTATTCACAATAGCCAAAAGATGAAAACAACTCAAGTGTCCATCGACTGATGAGTGAATAAACAGAACACGGTACACACACACGATGGAATGTTATTCAGCCATAAAAAAAATAATGAAGATGCAATACATCCTACAATGTGAATAAACCTCAGAAGGGTTATGGAATGAGCCAGACACAAAATGATAAATAATGTGTAACTCCACTCACATGATGTACCTAGAAGAGGCAAATTCAGAGAGACAGAAGGTAGAATAGTGGTCAGCAGTGGCTGGAGAGAAGCAGCATGGGGAGCTCCTGGTTAACGGCTGCAAAGTTTCTATTTGGAGTGGTGAAAGAGTTTTGGAAATGAACAGCAGTAATCACAACACTGTGAAGGTAATTAATGCCACCAAATTATACACTTACAGCAAACTGACACAAGAACAGAAAATCAAACACCGCATGTTCTCACTCATAGGCGGGTGTTGAACAATGAGAACACATGGACACAGGGAGGGGAGCATCACACACTGGGGTCTGTTGGGGGGAAATAGGGGAGGGACAGTGGGGGGTGGGGAGTTGGGGAGAGAGAGCATGGGGAGAAATGCCAGATATAGGTGAAGGGGAGGAAGGCAGCAAATCACACTGCCACATATGCACCTATGCAACAATCTTGCATATTCTTCACATATACCCCAAAACCTAAAATGCAATTAAAAAAAAAAAGATTGAAAACAACCCAACGGTCATCAACAACAACAAAAAAAATGGTTAAAATGACAAATTTTGTGTTATGTATATTTTACCAAATTTTTTAATTAATAATATAATACACCAAAAGCCATTGAACTGTATACTTTAAGTGAGTGAACTGTATGATAGATGAATATATCTCAATAAAACTGTTTAAAAAGAGACAAAAGCTTAGTGGTAGCCACCACCTGGCACGAGGCACTGGAGAAGCTCATGCCCTTGGCCTTTGGCACTGAGACAGTTAGCATTTTGTGGTTGTTAACACCTGCCTGTAAGTCACAAGACACAACAGAAACTCCAAAATTCCAATTCTTTTGTGCCAGATAAAGAAATGGGCAGTTTCCACCTTTCCTGGCCACAGCCCCATTTATGAGAACTTAGCCGAGCACCAGGCTGGAGACTTGTTCACACAGCAATGACCTAGGGACCCAGAGACCGCCCTGCACCTGCCTGGGGCTGCAAAGCCTTCACGTGGGACACACTAGGGAAGGCGGCAGCTGGTCTCAGGTTCTCTAACCCACTCTTCACCAGCTCTATTTTATGTTAGACCTCACAAAAGTGGTAAGCATTATAATTCAAAGTACATACGCAAACTATCGGCTTCATTATGTTATCAATCTACTGAAGGCATTATATCTGATTTATTGATTCTTTAAAGAGGAAGAATGCCTCATTTCTTTATATGCACATTTTCTTCTGGACATTAGTAGCACTGGGTATACACAGACGTCAGATCGGATGAGAAATTCAGACTGGAGAGAATAGGATAGAGAAGAGCCATTGTGGACTCTTCATCAGGAGAGTTCTTGCAGGGGAGCAGAAATTGGGGGTCACTCTGAAGGTCCTGTGCAGTGCTGGACAAGACAGGCTGGCCCAGACCTCACCAACTAGAGTCTGACATGACAAATTGTCACTGTCACATGCAGGACTCGTGTCCACAGCGGGCCCTGGAGCTACCAGGACAGGTCTCACAAAACTGCAGCAATAACAATCATTAACTAGATGGGTTCTGCATGCCGGACACTGCTGCCTGGGCCATGCCTGAGGAAACTGAGGCTTCATGACACTGAGAATCCCTAAGCCACACAGAGTCGAAGCAGCAAAGCCAGGTGCCAAGACAAAGCCACCTCCACTCCCCGAGCCCCACACCCTGATTCCTCAGTGATGGCCACTGGGCTCAAACACCTCCAGATAAAGTGAGGAGGAGGCAGCACGGGGGGCCCGGGGTACAGAGCACCTGAATCAGAGCTAAAGCTCGGCAACATCTGCCGACATTCTTCTCAACTGCATAACAAGCCATGCGACTATTTGCAGGGTCCGCTGAGTGGTACTATGGTCATCGGGACACTAATTCAATCCACTGCACCACCTTACTCTAGTAGCAAGATTACACATCCAGGACCTTGCCATGCACTTCGTGGCTGCCCCATTTAAGAGGCAGGAGGCATTTCCCTGCCCCTGGCCTCTAGGTTTGGCCAACAGAATAGAAGAGGGCAGAAGTAATGGTGCACCAACCCCAAGCAAAACCCTGGAGGCCTTGCATGCTTCCACTTGCCCTGTCATGCTTCTGCCAGGACCATGCGCACACTGCCAGGCCCACCTGCTGGAGCACTGGAGACAGAGGGAGCAGAGGCCCCTGCCTCCATCAGCGACTCCCAGCCAGCCCGCCCGGCGGCTGGACCTCAGCGCCCTTGGTTACACAGCAAGAGTTGACAGGCTCGGTGGTCATTTCTTCCTGCGAGGTAAGCAGTCCTGGCATCATGCCCCCACCCTGCTGAGGAGGTTGGGGTGCAGGGGTGCCTGAGATCATCTCAGTTGCATGTGATGAGGCTAGGAATTAAACACAGGTTGTCTGGCTCCCAGGCAGATCACTCTGCTCTATTCTTGCCACCATTCCTGGAACAGAGCCAAAGCTCCTGAAATTAGCTTTAACCAGATAGTTGTTTTCCACTGAAGCTTTCTGCTTCTGTTTCTGTTTCTTGGGATCGGTGCATTAAGTTTCCTGGTGTCCACTAAAAGCCAACATCATGATGAGAAAAGACAAAAGCTCTGGAAATGGCACAAGGCCTTTCTTTAAGGGATGTGGTCGTCAGCTCTGTGCATGAGACTGGAGTGTGATTGGGCTTTCTGTGTTGGCAGCCCTCATGGGAATGTGGTAATTTGTGGTCTCCAGCTTCCTAGATAAGCCTTGTTCACAAATGTGTGAAAAATAAAGCTAACCCTTTTGAAGTTTTAACAGCAGCTGTAAACTCATTCCAAGTCTCGTGACTAAGAGGTATGGGACATCGGCCAGGCACGGTGGCTCGCACCTGTAATCCCAGCACTTTGGGAGGCCAAGATGGGCAGATCACCTGAGGTCAGGTGATGGAGACCAGCCTGACCAACATGGAGCAACCCCATCTCTACTAAAAATACAAAATTAGCCAGGCATGGTGGCACATGCCTGTAATCCCAGCTACTTGGGAGGCTGAGGCAGGAGAATTGCTTGAACACAGGAGGTGGAGGTTGGGGTGAGCCAAGATGGTGCCATTGCACTCCAGGTTGGGCAACAAGAGTGAAACTCTCTTTCAAAAAAAAAAAAGAGGTATGGGACGTCTTGTTTTTCAGCCTGCTTCAGCTTAGGGGCACAGTCCTTGGTCAGTTGTTTTTACACACTTCTATATTACTAACGTAATTAAATAGCATCACCTGTCTTCACTCCTGGAAACTGGGGAATTTTTAGGAGCCCAGTTCACAGGTATAAATCAGGTCTTGAAACGTGGACCAGTGCTTGCTACAGTTACCAGCCTATTAAATTTCTAAGACGTGTGTATGACAAATAAAGTTAAGCAACAGGCATTTGTCCTTTTTCTGGCCAGCAAACCTCACTAGTGTTCACACAACTACAACCTAACCCTAAGGGCATGAGGGTGCATTATAAATTGGGTCAAACCGGTCTCAGAAACATAATTCCTTTTGAAGCGATTGGTTCATATGTGGACATACAACCCAGTACTGGCCAATGAGACATTAGGAAAAATCTTCTGTGGACTTTGACGAAGACATTTTTCCTCTGTGATAAAAAGAAAGAAGCCAAGATGCATCTCTCTTCTCTCTCTCTCTCTATCTATCTATCTATCTATCTCTCTATCTCTCTCTCTTTCCACCATCCCCTCTCTTCTCAAGCAATCTATTTGCTGCTTGCCTGTGATCTTGTCTCTGAACATGACAGTAGGGGGAGATAGTGTGGGAAACAGAAGCTGGAGCTGAGGCAGCCATTTTGCAAGCATGAGGCAGCAAGCCCAAAGACAAAAGGCCAACACACCCAGAGTGGAAGACAGAAAAGATGGGCAGAGCCTGGGCCCTGGATGACAGCAATGAGCCACTGAATCAGCGCTGGCACCAGCTCCCTCTCTACTTGTAACATGAAATAATTCTTTGACTTTTTAAGTCACTATTAAGTCTGGATGCTCGATTCCTTGCAATTGAAAGAAACAAAAATACAGATGCAGCAACTTGTTTCATTGGGTCATCATAACGTTGCTTCCCAAACCTGAAAAGGACACTTTGAGAATAGAAAATTAGAGGTCATTCTTTCTCATGAGCATAAATGCAAATATATTAAAGAAAATATTAGCAAATCAAATTCAGCAGTATATCTGAAGAGTAATAGAATGTTCAAGTTGGGCTTATTCCAGAAATACAAGGTTAATCTACCATTTGTATTTCACCACATTAACATAATAAAGGAGAAAACCTATGACCATTTCAGTAAGTTCAGAGAAGCGTTTGATAAAACACCCACACATCGGTAGAGACAGGAGGGGCTACAATGCGACTGATCTGGATGATGATCATATGAGTGGACTCACTGTAGAGGTTCCTGAAGCTGTAACTAATTAACTGGACATTTTTCCATATGTATGTTTCAGTCCATTTGAAAAGCTTGCCTAAGAATGATGGCTCAAATTTTCTCATAACAGTTAAAATTAAATTGAATTAAAAGTTAAAATCTTTTCACATAAAAAGCTCCAGGCCCAGACGGTGTTACAGGCACTTTCTAGTCATGTGACATATTGGGTGAAAGTTCTCTACAATTGCACAACTTCTCCAGCGTATGTAAGCACTTGCATTACAAGGATGGTAAAACACTGATATCAAGCCTACATGACTCCAAATGCAAGCTAACTCAAAAATATAAATGTGAAATCCTACACAAATTTTAGGAATTTGATGTAGTACTTAACAAGTGATAGCATGGCGGCTGGGCGTAGTGGCTCACACCTGCAATCCCAGCACTTTGGGAGGCCAAAGTGGGTAGATAACTAGGTCCAGAGATTGAGACCATCCTGGCCAACATGGTGAAACCCTATCTCTACTAAAAATGCAAAATTAGCTGGGTGTGGTGGCACACGCCTATAATCTCAGTTACTTAGGAGGCTGAGGAAGGAGAATGGTTTGAACCTGGGAGGCAGAGGTTGCAGTGAACCAAGATCACACCACTGCACTCCAGCCTGGTGACAGAACGAGACTCTGTCTGAGAAAAAAAGAAAAGAAAAGAAAACAAAGAACAAAAACAGAAAAGTGATAGCATGGCAAATAGGGTTCATCTCAGAAATGCAACATTGGTTTAAAATTGTTGAATGTAGTTTACCACATAATGGATAAAAGAAAAAGCCAAGATTATCAACAGATGCAAGAAAAGGGGCATTTGATAAAAATCAATACCTCATGGTTAAAAATTCTTAGCAAACATTCTGGGAAGATAGCAGAATAGAATAGGAAGCACCAGAAATCTGCCTCTCAGCCAAGATGACAATTGCACTGGCAGAATCTCTCTGAGGTTGCTATTTTGGAACTCTGGGGTCTATTGAAGGCCTGTAACTTCAAAGGAAAGGTTTGGACATTCAATTGCAGTTACATTAACTTTGGACATTCAATTGCAATTACATTTACATTTACATTACTTCAGTCAATTCTAGCTCTTAGCTACCCTTAGTACGAGCTACCAGTGCCAGCCCCCAGCCCTGCGGCAGGCAGCTGTGCACATGTTCCTGGAGCACACAACTAATGGATGCCAGAGTGGACAAAAAGATCCCGTCCTCCAAATATCTGAGATTAGTGCTCTGATTGCTCCTCCTGATCACAGAGATGCAGACACAGGTAGTGGCCACTGTGGCACTCCCAAGCCCTCACCACATTGTTGTAAGCCCCTCTCCTTTGGCCAAAGTGACTTCCAAGGCATTTAAAGGGCTGTTTTATTCTTCTTCCCCACTTATGAACTAGGCATTGAAGACTAAGGCATTTAAAAGCAGCCACATATAAGTGGGGGAACAGACAGTCCTGTACATACCCGGGGAAAGGCAGAGACTCAGAAAAGACCTGAGTTCTTGAGTTTAAACTTCACGTTGATCCTTGGTACAGAGATGCCTTATAACAATCAAAAAGAACAAGAATAACAAAAAACAGCAAGTCCTAGGGAAGGGGAAATATCTGATTTTCAGAGTTATCATATTATTATATTCAAAGTTCCAGTTTTCAACAAAAAAATTACAAGGTGTACAAAAAAATAAGAAGTTATGGCCCATTCAAAGGAAAAATAATCAGCAAAATCTGTCCTTGAAAAAGAACTGATGGTAGATATAGTGAACAAATACTTTAAAACAACTGTCTTAAAGATGCTCAAAGAACTACAGGAAAATGTGGAGGAAGTTAAGAAAACAATTTATGAACCAAATGGAAATATCAACAAAGATATAGAGAACCTAAAAAGACCCTGCTTGCAGATAACATGATGGTATATTTAGAAAACCCCATCGTCTCAGCCCTAAATCTCCTTAAGCTGATAAGCAACTTCAGCAAAGTCTCAGGATACAAAATCACTGTGCAAAAATTGCAAGCATTTCTATACACCAATAATAGACAAACAGAGAGCCAAATCATGAGTGAATTCCCATTCACAATCACAATTGCTACAAAGAGAATAAAATACCTAGGAATATAACTAACAAGTGATGTGAAGGACCTCTTCAAGGAGAACTACAAACCACTGCTCAAGGAAATAAGAGAAGACACAAACAGATGGAAAAACATTCCATGCTCACGGTTATCAAGAATCAATATGAAAATGGCCATACTACCCAAAGTAATTTATAGATTCAACGCTATCCACATCAAGCTACCAATGACTTGCTTCACGAAATTGTAAAAAATCACCTTAAACTTCATATAGAACCAAAAAAGAGCTCATATAGCCAAGACAATCCTAAGCAAAAAGAACAAAGCTGGAGGCACCACGCTACTCGACTTCAAACTATATTACAAGGCTACAGTAATCAAAACAGCATGGTACTGGTACCAAAACAGAGATATAGACCAATGGAACAGAATAAAGACCTCAGAAATAATGCCACACAACTACAACCATCTGATCTTTGACAAACCTGACAATGGGGAAAGGATTTCCTATTTAATAAATGGTGCTGGGAAAACAGACTAGCCGTGTGAATAAAGCTGAAATTGGATCTTTTCTTTACACCTTATACAAAAATCAACTCCAGATTGATTAAAGATTTAAACATGGGGCCTAACACCATAAAATCTCTAGAAGAAAACCTAGGCAATACCATTCAGGACATAGGCATAGGCAAGGACTTCATGACTAAAACACCGAAAGCAATGGCAACAAAAGCCAAAATAGATGAATGGGATCTCATTAAATTTCAGCACTTCTGCACAGCAAAAGAAACTATCAATAGAGTGAACCAGCAACCAGAATGGGAGAAAATTTTTGCAATCTACTCATCTGACAAGGGGCTAATATCCAGGATCTACAAAGAATTGCACAGGCAACAAAAGAAAAAAATCAACAAATTGGACTTCAATTTTAAAAATTTTAAAATTTTGTGCATTAAAAGACACTATCAACAAAGTAAGAAGGCAATCCACGGAATGGGAGAAATAATTTGCAAATTAAATCTATCTGATAAGGCATTATTATCCAGAATGCATAGAGAACTCCTAAAACTCAATGACAAAAAACAACCCAATTTAAAAACGGGCAAATAACTTTAATAGACATCTATCTAAAGAAGATGTAAAAACGGCCAATAAGCAGAGGGAAAGATGTTCACGGCCACTATCAGGGAAATACAAATCTCAGCTCTAATGAGATACCACCTCACATATATTAGGATGGCTACTATCAAAAGAAAACAGAAAATAACATGTGTTGGTGAGGACATGGAGCAATCGAAATCTTGTACCCTGTTGATGGGAATGTAACATGGTGCAGCCACTGTAGAAAGCAATATGGTGGCTCCTCAGAAAATTAAGCATAGAGTTACCACATGATGGAGCAATTTTACTTCAGATCATGTAGTCAAAAGAACTGAAAGAAGACTCTCAAAAAGTATTTGTACACCCATTCACAAGAGCTAAAACATGGAAGAAATCCAAGTGTCCACCAATGGATGTAAGAGTAAGTGAAATTTGGTGCATACAGAGAATCTGTATGGAGTCTCACCTTTGCAAAGGAAAGAATTTCTGACACATGCCACAGCATAAACAAGTCTTGAGGATCTTATGCTAAATGAAATAAGCCAATCCCAGAAAGGCAAATACCATAGGATTCCCTTATATGAGGCACTTATATTAGTCCAAATCATAAAGGCAGGAAGTTGGAATGGTGTTGCCAGCGGCTGGGGGAGGGGGTGGGGTAGAATGAGGAGTTAGCGTTTAATGGGCATAGAGCTTCTGTTTTGCAAAATGAAAGAGATCTGGAGACAGATGGCGGTGATGGTTGCACAGTGATACGAATGTACCTAATACCACTGAACCATACACCTAAAAATGGTAACGGCCAGGCATGGTGGTGAACACCTGCAACGCCAGCACTTTGTGAGGCTGAAGCAGGCTGATCACTTGAGGCCAGGAGTTTGAGACCAGCCCGGCCAACATGGTGAAACCCTGTCTCTACTAAAAATACAAAAATTAGCCTGGCATGGTGGCACGTGCCTGTAATCCCAGCTACTCAGGTGGCTGAGGCACAAGAATCGCTTGAGCCCAGGAGGCAGGGGTTGCAATGAGCAGAGATTGCCCCACTGTACTCCATACTGGGTGGCAGAGTGACAGTTCCCCCACCCCCCAAAAAAAAAGAATGGTTAAGATGGAAAATCTTATGTTTCTTATGTCATGTATATTTCTTCACAATAAAAAAAAACTGAAAAAGTATCTTTGATAAAAAACATTTGTTAAGTCTTAGCAAATTAGGAATAGAAAGAAACTTGCCCAACCTAATAAGCTGAGCAAAAAGACCCAAGCAAACCTCATACACAATGCAAAAATGTCTAAAAACAGTCCCTTTAAAATCAGAACATAACAAAGACATCTATGCTCACAACTTCTATTCGACATCAACTGGAGGTGCTTAGCCAGCAAAAGAAGGCAAGTCAAATTCTTTTTTAAGCATGTAACAATTGGAAAGGAGGAAACAAATGTGTCATTTACAATTGATTTGACTGACTACATAAAAAACTCAAGGAAAAAGAAGTGACAGGCAAATTAGAATTCAAATTTAGCAAGATCCCTGGATAATGAGATCATATTCAAAACTCAGCTGTATTTTTAAAGACCAGAAAAACATAGAAAATTTGAAAAATAACAGTTACAATTGTTTACCATTTAATTAAACCAATTTTTAAAGGTGCATAAAAATAAGTCTTACAAAAGATACGTGAGACTTTATGAGGGGGGAAGCATAAAAGTGATTGAGAGACATTTTAAAGATCTAAATATTTTAGAAATATATTTTATTGTGTATATTTGAGATTTACAACATGATGTTTTAAGATATGTATGGATAGGAAAATGATTAAATAAAAAGCTATGGAGGCCGGGCGCAGTGGCTCAAGCCTGTAATCCCAGCACTTTGGGAGGCCGAGGCGGGTGGATCACGAGGTCGAGAGATCGAGACCATCCTGGTCAACATTGTGAAACCCCGTCTCTACTAATACAAAAAAATTAGCTGGGCACGGTGGCTCGTGCCTGTAATCCCAGCTACTCAGGAGGCTGAGGCAGGAGAATTGCCTGAACCCAGGAGGCGGAGGTTGCGGTGAGCCGCGATCGCGCCATTGCACTCCAGCCTGGGTAACAAGAGCGAGACTCCGTCTCAAAAAAAAAAAAAAAAAAAAAGCTATGGATAGGAAGACCTGATCTCACAACGTTAGTCCTCCACAACCATCAGTTGATTTAATGTAAGCCCATCAAAATCTCCAGATTTTTGGAAACTGACACATTGGTTCTAAAATGCACGTGGAGGGTCAAAGGCCTTAGCAAAGTCAAGACCCACCTGAGAAGGGAAAGTCCAGGGGAAGACCTGCCCTATTTGAGACTTGCCCTACAACTCAATATAAAGTCAAATAATTCATGCAGGGATAAAGAGTGAGCAACAGCAGAACAGAATACAGAGTCCAGAAACAGACCCGAGTGCACGCAACCTAGTGCAAGGCAAAGGCAGAGCTTCAGACCAGTGAGAGGAAGAGAGTGAAAATGGGTCTCCACCTCTGCCATACACACAACCGATTCCAGATGGATGGAGACTAAATGCGCATGTAGCATCGTGAAGACTTTACGAGCCAACACCAGAAAATGTCGTCAGGACTCGGTTCATCCAACAAGACGTGGGCTTCCATACTGGTACATTCGTTGTTGTTATTTGAAACTGTTCAACAGATGCCAATCTACAGAGATCGGAAGGATAAGTCACACACTAGGAGAAGATTAGCAAGATACATTTTTTAAAAGAGATTTTGAAGCCACAATATCTGCAGATCTCCTTTAAAATATAAAAATTACAAACAATCTACTAGGAAAACACATAGATTTGCATTTCACTGAAGACAAACCCCAAATAATCAGTAAACAGATGAAAAGGTGCTTAACTTCATTTCTAATAAGAGAATTCAAAATATAACCATAAAGAATTACAATTTCACAGCAACCAGACTAGGAAAGAAAATGAAAACTTTAGGCTGGGCATAGTGGCTCATGCCTATAATCCCAGCACTTTGGGAGGCCGAGGGGGGGCAGATCACGAGGTCCGGAGTTTGAGACCATCGTGGCCAACATAGTGAAACCCCGTCTCTACTTAAAAAAAAAATACAAAAATGAAAACTTTAAATCTGAAAATCCTAAGACCGGAGTAGAACGTGGAGCTAGGGGAACTCCTTGTTCACAGGAAAAGTAACTTGGGTACACCCAAGAAGAAAATCATCTGCCTCAGCTAGAAAGGCCCCAAGAGCTGATCTTCTGCAACCAGAAACTCTGTTTCCCAGCAATGCCCTAGAGAACTCTCCAAAAAGTGCATTGCTTACGGCCACATACACATGCAATAATAACACTAAAAAGTGGATAGAAAAGCGGAATACCTGCTTCCAAACAGTTGTGCCCACTTGGGAAGCAGGGAGGGGACTGTGGTTAGGGTTATGCAGCAAATGGCTTTCAACTGTGCCAATAATGTCTGTTTCTTTAAAAAATAAGTTAATCTGAAGCAAAGAGGATAAATCATGAACAATGGCTAAATCTGAGTGTCAGGTGTACAGTGATAGAATCGTGGTGCTTTTCTGTACCTTTGAAACATTTCATAATTTTCAAGTCACTATCAGTTTTGAAGAACAAGAACCTCAGTTAGGTTTGTAATCCTGGTGGAGGGGATGGTCTCTCTTCCCTGGAGCCAGAATCTGCCCTGAATGTTATCAACAGGGAGGAAAAAAATCTCAAAAAGAAGGTGTTGGGTTAGGACCTAGGCAGAGACAGTCTGGAACTTTACAGTGGTTTAGCAGAAGGGAGGCCACTGCAGTGTTAGGGAGCCTAAGGGTGCAATTGTGAAATCTGCCCAGTGTTAAGGGGAGTCAGGTGTACTCTTAACCCAATTGCATGTGATGAGTGTGAAAGCAGAGACAGAGCTGGCAGTCCAGGAAATCCAGAGCGGGTGAATCTCCTGGGACTCTAGGACTCCTTACTTTGAAGACGCTGGGCTTGGTGCACAGCTGGACTCTGAAACCCGTGCTCCTGAGGCGAAACCCTGCTGCTGTCTTATTTGCCGAAGTCTCCCTTTCCTGGCCCCATCAGCGACTCTGTAATTCTTGTCTACAAGTGGGAACAGTGAGGCTCAGAGGGGTTCCGAATGCTGCCAGTGTCACCCCAATGTGACTTGTTAGAAAATGAGGGGTCCTGGATTCCAATCCAGACATGGCTGGCTCCAAAGCCCATTGGCCTTTCTCCCTAAGCCTCTTTCTCCTCACGGACATCAGGAGGCAGAGGACGAGGCCCGGGTCCTCAGTGGAGGCTGGGGGAGCTGGCCTAGGCCAGAGGGCCCTCAGAGGGCAGTGTCCTGGAGGCTTCCAAACCCGTTTTCCTTCCCCTGGCCTGAGTCCCTCCCCAGGGAGCTGCTGGACACAGGGCTGTTAGGGGTCTCCCCACCCTAGCTGTGCTGAAAACATCCCCCCAAGCCATGGGAGAGAAGGCAGGCCCACTCCGCTGGGCCCCCCAGCATGAGGAGGGCTGCCCAGTGGGCTGGCAGATGATCACAGCAGGGAGTCCTCCCTGCCAGACCTCAGAGCTGTCTCCCTGACTGTATACTGAAGCCGTTTGGGGTTCTCCAGATTTGTTAAAGATAAAACTAACTGCTCCATTCTGTTTTGTGAGGGTAGATGGGTCTGAGAGTGCACAGAACCTGCTCCAGTGAGGGCAGGGGCCAGCAGGACCCCCGATGCCACCCTTCTGTTGTCCTCTCACAACAGGAACCTCGTGGCTCGGAATCTGGCCATGAGTGTAGACCACTCCAGCAGGCCCAGGGTATAGACTGACCTCAGCCACCCACTCTGTGCTGCATCAACACCCCCAGCCCCACGGATGCCCTGCAACAGACAGAAACGTCCTAACAGTTCCAAATGCCACATGTCTCTGGGAGTGCCTGCAACCAACACCCATTCCCTGCACCTGAGTCCCTTCCCTGGGCCTGAGTCCTTCCCCGAGGAGCTGCTGGACACAGGGGTTTGCCTTTGGCCAACCCTAGTGGCTACAGGTGCCCAGTCCAGCAGTGTCAATGAGGACACACTGGGGTCACCTCCTCTCCTTGAAGAAATATCTTTCTTTCCAACAGCTGGAGCCTCCACTGTCTCAGGCTGCAGGGCCCATCTCCTGACCTCTTGGACAGGTGCAGGTTCACTTCACCACCCTCACTGGGCTCTCACCCGCCGGCTGGCTGTGCTGAGAGGTTCATTGAGCCAACAGGGGCCCATCTCCAGGATGCTTCCACCTCCCTGGGTCCTGAGCAGCATCTGTGCGAGGAGTCGGGCTGGCTGGTGGAGAGCAGGGGCCCCAGACGGAGGGACTGAGCAGGGACTTGAGTGTGGGCTTGACGAGCTGCGGGCCTGGCAGGGTTTTAGAGGGGAGGGCAGTGGCCTCAACCTGGCCAAACTCCGGCCGGTTCACGGGAGATCCCACAAGGTCTGGGTAGATGGCAGTACCAGCTTGGGGTCCTGACTCAGTTAGGACTTGGCACATCTAGGGAGCAAAACACTCCAAGCAGTCATTTGGCCACAATGCCACATTTTATGACTGAGTGACATGAGAAGCAGAGTCCCCAGACTTGGGCATCCCAGTGAGGGGTCCTCGCCTGGAGCCACCTGATGAGTGCTCGGGGTGAGGTCCAGGTTGGAGGACCCTGGCCAGGTCCCTGCCCCCATGTCGGGGGATGCACAGCCAAGGTGGAAGTGGAAATGGGGGTGGCGTGGCGTGTAGGAAGGAGTGGAGGTGGAGGTGGGCGAGAAATGGGGGAGGGCCCAGTGAGGCACAGGAACTGGATGGCACCTCACCACATGGAAAATCACAGCGTTTCCTCCACTGTGTGGCGGCGCCCCTACATTCAAAGACCCCGTATGGGTTCCGCTGCTGGTGACAGCCAAGTAAACTCTCAGAATGACCTTCCACTAGATAAAATCTCTGGGCAGAATACAAAGTTAACCACCTGCAGGCCTGAGGAGCCCCCGGGTGGGGCAGATGCCAGCCAGGCATTGACATGTGGAGGAAGAGGGGCCTTCGGGAGTTTCTGATGCCGATGGCTCCACCCTGTGGCGTCCGCAGCCAGCACCCGAAGCAGCTGGAACTCCAGGAACAAATGCACAGAACAGCAGAGGACAACTTGGGGCTGCCACAGCCTTTCCGAGAGCCGGCAGGTGGAGCCCCAGATCCCACACAGCCTGCCTGGATTCCGAGCATCCTCCTGGGCTCCCACGAACCCCCTGTGGATCTTGCACAGGCCCCTGAGCCCTTCCAGCGGCAGCACAGGCAGAGCTGTCAAGAAGGCAGACTCCCGGTCCCTGCCCTAGCTAAGCTGAATCGGAGTCTCTGAGTGGGGCCCAGACTTTTTCTAAATGAGATCTGCACCTAATTCACATGCATGCCAAAGTTTGAGAAACAGGCCAAAGTTTCTCTCTAGCTGTAAAGTAATTGAGGTGGGGTCTTCAGTATTGAGTTAGGGGATGGGAGCGTGAGGTCGCAGGGCCGCTGGGCCACACTGAAGCTCTGCAATGTGAGTACAATCCTGGGCTTATTCACCAAACCCAAATCCAGCTGCAGCTGCTTGAAAAGCAGGACTAGGACCCGTTGCTGCAGTGAGGATGAACCGAGGTCATGCGTGGAAGCAGCTTGCTCATAGCAGATGCTCTTAGGTCTTCATAACTACTAGCTGTGGCTGTGGCCGTGGCCGTGGGGCCGAGGCGTGCTCATGGCTGCAGAGCAAAGGGCAGGGAGACTGTCCCCCTCTCCTCAGGTTCCCCAGGATCCTGAGGATATAGTAAAGGTCCTGGAAGGCCACTCCAAGCTCAGGGTGCACTTGGCTCTCCCTCTGTAGGGCTCCCTGTAATGGGAGCTGTTACATGGATGATTTCCATCCCCGTGAAGCAAACTGCACCCTGGCTCCAAAGCCCATTGGCCTTTCTCCCTAAGCCTCTTTCTCCTCACGGACAGCAGGAGGCAGAGGACGAGGCCTGGGTCCTCAGTGGAGGCTGGGGGAGCTGGCCTAGGCCAGAGGGCCCTCAGAGGGCAGTGTCCTGGAGGCTTCCGAACCCGTTTTCCCTCCCCTGGCCTGAGTCCCTCCCCAGGGAGCTGCTGGACACAGCGGTGTTAGGGGTCTCCCCACCCTAGCTGTGTTGAAAACATCCCCCCAAGCCATGGGAGAGAAGGCAGGCCCACTCCGCTGGGCCCCCCAGCATGAAATGCTGAGAATGAGATGCTCATTCTCATGAGAAGAAATGCTGAGAATGGTCCATTTTTTCCACTCTCTGTTCCTCACTAAGTGCAAAGTCCAGGGATGTCCGGATGCATGGGGCCCTGCTCCTGTCCTCTGCCCACATCCCAAATCAGTCCAGGCTCTAGAGCCACCTCGGGGATGGGGCAGTCAGCGTGGGGTGCAGATAAACCTTCAGTGGACATGACCAAGAAGAGGTGACTTGGCCCCGCCCACATCAACAGCTGTAGAAAGTGTGGCACAGTAGATAGGCCCAGGCTGTAGGCCCAGACGTCTGGGATTCAGATCCTGCCTTGCCACTCCTGGCTGCTGACCCTGGGAAGTCATGTGACCATTTTGTGCCTCAGCCATGAAACTGAGAGAATGAAGGTTTAACATTGTGCCTCATAGGAGAGAAGTGGTGTGAGGATAGATGGGAGATTAGGAAGCTCAGGAGGGGCCTGCACACATTAATGCTCCATAAACGCTGCTAGTCATGACCCCACTCGGGATCCATAGAAACACACGATGCAAGCAGGTATGTTCTCACAGCTGAGAAGGGAGAGGCCTGTGTGGAAGTCGATCCTGCGAATCAGGTCATTCTTGTCACACCCAACCAAAACAGAGTTGAGAGGCCAGGGGAGAAAACCACTCCAGGCACAAGACACCGCTCAGGAATGTAATTCTCTGCACGCCTGGCTGCTGAGACTGCCTGCTGTTGCCAGAAACCAGTTTTATCTGTGGCTACTAAAACAAGCTGCTACAGCTCTAAGACTAATTTTACCCACCAAGGTCACTACAAGTCAGAGCCTGCCAGCTCCCGGAACCTTAAAAATGACAGTGAACATCTGGAAAAACAGTAAATTCCTCCTTTGTGTAAAACCTGCAACCTCCTTTTTGTGCTTTGGACACGGTGAAGACCACCCAACCTGTGAGAATGTCCCTGTATAGTATGCTCTCAATTGCTATACAGGACTACCTGAGACTGGGTAGTTTATGAAGAAAAGAGGTTGAATTCACTCACTCCATAACCTGTGTAAGAAGCATGGCTGGGGAGGCCTCAAGAAATGTATGATCATAGCAGAAGGTGAAGGAGAAGCAGGCATCATCTACGCAGCTGCAGCAGGAAGAACAGAGAGCAGGAGGAGGTGCTACTCACTTTTAAACAACCAGATCTCATGAGAACTCACTCACTATCACCAGCATAACAAGGGGAAGTCCACTCCGTGATCCAGTCACCCCCACCAGGCCCCTCCTCCCACATTAGGGATCCCAATTTGACATGAGATTTGGGGAGGGACACAAATCCGAAGCATATCAGCCCCAAACTGCTATTATTGTATCCCAAATAAAACAGTAAATTTAGAGATTTGTCTCCACGTATTTTATTTGACTTCAACACTTGGAACCATTATACTACCAAGCCTTTTGCTGGAAGGGCACGAAGACCTGGGCCAGCCCTCGAGAGCTACCAACCAATGGTACTCCATCTGTCATGCCATCTGTGTCCTATGGGAAGGGAGACTGCAGGACTGAATTAAGGACCACACGGCCCCAGGGAGGGCTGCTTCCAAGGAGTCTCATCAGTGGGGTGGGAAGACAGTGCTGGGCTCCTCATTTAAGAGAGACATTGACTAACTGGCCAGGAATGCCTTCCCAAAACCAGGCTGTGGGTGCTGCCATCGAATTTGTTTCCAATTCAAGGAAAGAAGGGCCCTCTAACCATGAAATGGGCTGGCCACCGAATGCAGTCATGCAAACACTGGAAATTTTATGGACATTTCAGGCTGGGGAGTGTGGACATGCACAGTCCTCCTCCACTTGCACCCAGGGACCTCACAATGCAGATCAAATTGGCATGGGTGGAAGTATCTATGCCTGAAAACCAATAAAGTCCTCTCTCTCACTACCTTTTTCTTCACATAACCAGTTGAGAAAGAAAAGCAAATAAACAAACAAAAATCTTTTTATCTGAGGAATGCAAGCCCCTTTAAATTATCAAGCCCAGAGCGGCTTTGGAATGAAACAGCAGTCACACTGCACCCGCTCCTGAAGCTAAATCATCACCTCCTGAAGGCAGCTGTCACCTGGGCTCTGGACTGACATCATGCAGCCATCAAACACCATGGACTGATGCCATCACTCCCATCCTGCAGCTCAACAGCAGGAGACACTCTAACTGATGTAGGATTTTTTTCTTCTCAGTCACTTTACAAGCCAGGGACCCCCAACTAGTGACGCCCCACTCGGGTCTCACTCAGGCATGCTGGCATTCCCCAGCTCACCTGTGTTATAGCTTGTACCTACATTCAGTGGTTCCCAAGCTCTTGCATCATGCTGAAGAAGAAAGAGGATACACTGGACATTGAAGGGTAAGGATGGTGGAGAAGAATTTTATTGAGTGATGAAAACAGCTTTCAGCAGAGAGGAGACCCGGGGCCTCTTATGGACTCAGAATGGGGAGTGCATGCTGATTCGTTTGTGAGCAAGCAGAAAAGGTTAAAGGGAGGACACCACTTAAAGGTGGGCATAACAGTGTAGAAAACCAATTAGGAAGGGTAGGTATATGTAAAATAGATGAAGGCTGGGGACCAATCAGATGATATCATGCCAAATAGGAAGGTCAAACTGCTCTCAAACCAGTTCTCAATCTGGTCCAATGATTTAACTTGTAACTTGACTTTCAGGCTTTGGCTTGGAGGTGGGGTTTCACTGGGACCTGCCCTTATCTGCCTGGGCATTTGGCTGTCTCCTGCCTCTATCATTTCACCCCTCTGAAGAGGTACATCTAACTGCTGTTAGAATAGGGATGATGACTGATCTTAACTGCTTCCTGCCAACAAGGGGCACTGTTTTTGGAAGATGGCAGTCAGATTCTTATTGCAAAGATGCAGTAACTACATTGCCATAACTTAAGAATACTCACAAATAGTTTCCAAATTCTAGAGAAACCAGGCAGAGAGAAATAAATATGCTCCATATTTTGTTCACAGGAGTATATCTTACTCAGTTCAAAGGTGGGCATGACAATGTAGAACACCAATTAGGAAAGGGCAAGGTATATGTAAAATAGGTGAAGGGTGGGAACCAATCAGAGGAAAGGGCACCAAACGTGAAGACACGTTCTCAATCCGGTCCAAGGATTTAACTGTAGCTTGGCTGTCAGGCTTTAAACTGCCTTCAGCTTGGAGGTGGGGTTTCACCAGGACTCGCCGCATCTGCCTGGGCATATGACTCCCTCCTGTCACTATCATTACCAAAGCTCTTCCTGTGAACCATGGAGAACTCCTGTTAAACACCTTTATATCTGCCCACTCCTTTTCCCCTTTTTTCTTTAAGAACCTGCTTATAAGAGTACTTCCCAAGGCAACTTGGAAGTGTGTCTCAGGCAACTGGCCTCACTTTGGCTCAAGCAAACTCTTTAAATTATATTTTGTGCCTCAGCCTCTTCCTTTTAGGTCAACACAGTTGATGACTATTTCCCAAAACCCCTCTGAACAGAGCCTTGTAACTCGTGCTCTGGCTGATGCGTGCACCTCTAGACACACAGATCAGATCCTGTCCTCCACCTCCCTGCAGCTTGTCACAGGCAGCCAGCCTCACTGCAGTGGAGATGCATGCTCTGTGCACCCCCCAGGATTTCCACCTCCAAGAATCTCTCCCACACCACCTCTCACCTGGAGGGCCCTCTCCACCCCTGTAGGCTTACACTGCCCACCTTCAGGCCCAGGCTAAAGGGCACTTCCAAGGAGCCTGTTACTTGCTGCTGGACATAAGCTTTCTCATGCCCTACTAACCTCTGCTTCCAAGTGCCCATAACACACATCACCTGTGCATTCCAGCAGGTCTGGGCTCCTATCAATGGGATGGAGCAGGGACCCCTTGTACAGGCCTGCTGGACCACCCCACACATGGAAATAAAGGATAATCTTGAGTTCTTTCAAGGGTCTAATGAGGCTGGACCTGCAGTCAGGTAGCTTGGAGTTGGTGAGGGTGGGGGGGGTCCGCTTTCCTTCCCTGATGCTGGGCATCTCTGTGGCTGTCCCAGCAGCTGGGCTGGCCACACATGTGGGTCACAGCTGGGCCGGCCCACATGCAAACTCACAGCAGACAGCTCCATCTTCCTGTGGAATTCTCTCAGGGACCCTCTCCCACCTAGAGGACTGATTGGTTTGTGAGTATGCTAAAAAAGTCTAACTGCATCTCAATCAAAAGTAGATGAAATTGAAGAAAGTAGAAAGCATGCATCAAAATTCTGCTCATGAAAAGACAAAATTTATAAAATAAAAAGATAAATCACAGATTCAGGAAAACTTTTATGATGTGTATATCTGATAAAGGGCCAATATCTAGCATATATAAAGAAATACAAATCAATAAAAAGACAAAAAGTCCAATTTTAAAATGGGTAAAAAACATGAAAATATATTTTACAAAATAAGATATACTGGTGTCCAATAAGTACATGAAAGTATGTTCCGCATCATTTATTATCAGGGAAATGCAAATTATAACCACGATGAGATGCTGTTTCACATCCACCAAGGAGTCTAAAATTAAAAACAGATAGCATCAAGTGCTGGTGAGGAAGTGGAGCAACAAGAACTCACTCATTCATTGCTGGTGAGAATGCAAAATGGTGCAGCCACTTTAGAAAACGGTCTGGCAGTTTCTTATAAAGCTAAACACACACCTACCCAATGATTCAACAATTCCCCCAAAGAGAAATGAAAATATAAGTCCACACAGTGTATTGTGCAATGGCAGATATGGCAGCATTCTTCATAATGGCCAAACACTAGATAAAAGATAACATACATCAACAAGTGAACGGATAAACAAAATGTGGTCTGTTTATAAAATGTAATACTACTGCTCAATAAAAATGAATGGATGGCTCACACACACACACAGTATGTTCAAACTCAAAAATCTTACATTACACAAATGGAGTGTGATACAGAAGAGAGTGACTATATGATTTCACTTACACAGAGTTCAAGAACAGGCAAGGCTGACCTAGGTGATGAAATTGGAACAGCAGTTGTCTGGGAAGCAGGGTGGACTGACTGCTGGAGGTGCCAGGGAGCTTTCCGTGTGACAGATTTACTAATTCAATTGGGATGTGTGTTACCCAAGTGTATATATGTATCAAAGCTCATGGAACCTCAGATCTTATGTTTCACTGTACATAAATATTACCTCAATCAAAATATAGACACCAGCTGCTGTGGTTTGAATGGGTTCCCCCAAAATTCATGTGTTGGCTTCTCAAAAGAAGACATACATGCAGCCAACAAACACATGATAAATAGCTCAACATCACCGATCATTAGAGAAATGCAAATCAAATGCAAACCACAAAGAGATACCATCTCATACCAGTCAGAATAGCTATTATTAAGTCAAAAAACCACAGATGCCAGTGAGGTTGTGGAGGAAAAAGAATGTTTTTATACTGTTGGTGGAAGTGTAACTTAGTTCAAACATTGTGAAAGACAGTGTGGAGATTCCTAAGAGACCTAGAGGCAGAAATATCATTTGACCCAGTAATACCATTACTGGGTATATACCCAAAGGAATACAAATCATTCTATTATAAAGATACATGCATGCATATGATGCATATGTTCACTGCAGCACTGTTTACAGCAAAGACATGGAATCAACCTAAATGCCCATCAAGGATAGACTGGATAAAGAAAATGTGGTACATATGCCCCACGAACTTTTTTTATGCAGCCATAAAAAGGGATGAGATCATGTCCTTTGCAGGATCATGGATGGAGTTGGAGGCCGTTATCAAACACAAACTAACACAGGAACAGAAAACCAAATACTGCATGTTCTCACTTATAAATGGGAGCTGACCAGTTAGAACACATGGACACATAGGGGATAACAACACACCCTGGGGCCTGTCGGAGAAGTGGGAGGTGGGAGGAGGAGAGCATCAGGAAGAACAGCTAATGGATGCTGGGCTTAAGACCTAGGTGATGGGATGATCTGTGCAGCAAACCGCCATGATGCATGCTTACCTATGTAACCAACCTGCACATGTACCCCTGAACCTAAAATAAAAGTTGGAAATCAATAAAAAAAGAAATTGAGGGGCTGGGCGCAGCGGCTCACGCCTGTAATCCCAGCACTTTGGGAGGCCGAGGTGGGTGGATCATGAGGTCAAGAGATCGAGACCATCCTGGTCAACATGGTGAAACCCCGTCTCTACTAAAAAATACAAAAAATTAGCTGGGCGTGGTGGTGCGTGCCTGTAATCCCAGCTACTTGGGAGGCTGAGGCAGGAGAATTGCCTGAACCCAGGAGGCGGAGGTTGCAGTGAGCTGAGATCGCGCCATTGCACTCCAGCCTGGGTAACAAGAGCGAAACTCTGTCTCAAAAAAAAAAGAAATTGAAACAGAAATTCACTGAATTTAAATAAAATTTCAAATTCAGTAACTTAAAAGAAAAAAAGTTCATGTGTTAAAACTTGGTCCCCAAAGCAACAGTGCTGAGAGGTGGGAACTTGGGAGGTCACTGGGTTGCAAGCAACCTGCTCTCAGGAATAGATTAATCCACTCCTTGATTGATTAATGGATTAATGGGTTATTGAGGGAGTGGGTTAGAAAAACTGATTTGGCTCTCAGTGCATCCCTCCAGCCCCGTGATGCCATCTGCTCATGCCAGCAGCTGCTTCCAGCTCCTTGGAGTGGTAGCCTCCAAAATCATTAGTTACATAAACTTCTCTTTTTATATAAATTACTCAGTCTAAGGTGTCCAGTTGAAAACAGACTACTAAGACACTAGCCTCAAAGATCAACACTGGATTTATTTGGATTTGGTGTCACAGGGAAGTCAAGACAGCCTGAGGTGACTCCACCCAACAGAACTCAACCCCTCAGCCATGAAGGATCTCAGTCCTGTGCCTCGGGTAAGTGTCTGTTCTACCTGCCAGGGACCTCCTGGCCCAAGAGTGCTGGGGTTTATGACCTGAGTTTGGGGTATGATGTATACAAGTGTGTATTTCAAATGAATTTCTCATTATTTCTTCTCATTTTCTCCACGTCCTCCTCCTCAGACCCCTCTCCATGCTCTGGCCTTCCCCCACACTACCCACCTCTGACACCTTTGTCTTTTTCGGGCTTCCACAAAGCAGACTGGGAAAAAGGGCTTGGTGTGGGCAGTTTGCTGGGAGGACCACTCCAGGCAGCAGGACGACGGTAGATGGCAAGGCCAGGAAAGGGGCTCACTGCTGCCCACAGCTCAGCCACTGTCTCACCCATCCCACTGGGGGCTCTGACCCACTTGCCCTGTCCCTCCCTGGTTGGGGCTGGCTGCCTCCCAGCCCTCCTGGTCCCATGGGCAGGGATGCAGAAATGTGGGCAGGTGACCTCTGGAGGAGCCACACACTGCTGACATCCAATCCCCTTGACAGCTCCAAGGCACAAAATGGAAAAGCTTCATTCCTGCTCCTTCCCCAGGAGGCTGCGCAGCTGCTCACCGCAGCCCAGCAA
Source organism: Aotus nancymaae (assembly GCF_030222135.1). Taxonomy (NCBI): domain Eukaryota; kingdom Metazoa; phylum Chordata; class Mammalia; order Primates; family Aotidae; genus Aotus; species Aotus nancymaae. The sequence goes on along the minus strand of NW_026988412.1, from coordinate 1,136,797 downwards.
GCTGCAGGGGTCAGCAGTGCTGTGCCCACCGGGGGCCTTGGACAAGCCCCTCGCCTGACTTCTGTAGAGCAACATCCCTGATCCCCACCGTGCCACTTACAAGCCATGGTCTAGACTCGAGCATGAGTCTTCATGCCCTTCTATGCATGCCCTCGATGGCCAAGGTCTGGTTTCCAAGCTCAGCGTTTTGTTTCTGATGCAGTAAGTTCTGACTGAGGCCTTGGGTGCTCCCCATGGAAAAGTGGCCATCATCATTGCTGATGGGGAGGAACTGCCCTCTAGCCAGAACACATAGAGCAACCTAACCCACCCTGCGGCAGAGCACCGCGCCAGCCTCCATCCTGGCAGCCTAGGAGCATCCGAGTAATTGGACACCAGGGGAGGCTGTGGGCTGTGGAAGGTAATAAAACATATTGACACCGGCAAGAGTTAATTAAAGCTTTTACAAGAGTTCACTCAAGGAAGGCCTTTGAGTTCAAACCAAACCCCAAAGCACGGAGAAATTAATGAAATCCACACTCGTTCCTGCCTGGACGTCTTCATCAGTACCAAGAAGCATCTACCATTAGCACAAGTTCACTCTATCTTTAATGACTTAATTTGCAAGAGCAGAGGGTGAAATTCAGCATTCCCCATCCTGAAGAAAGAAGCAAAGGTATGGTCCAGGCACACATTTGTCTTTTAACAGAACATTTTAGCATTGGGCAGTGAGGAAATAAATTGGGCAAAGATGGGTTGCTGGGTGCCAGGGTTCTTCCGGTTCTCATGGTGACACCGTTCTCTGTGGACTTGGCCAGGACCCAAGCCCCAGGCACTCAGCAGAACCAGTGACACACGGGAATGGAGACAGTCACAGAGGCTACTCGATGGCCTGGTCAGCCCCTGAGAAGACCCCACCTCAGAGGGAGCCATGCACTGAATGCTCCCAGCTAGCAGCCAGGGTGCCTGGGGCCACCTGCAAATGAGCTGGTGTGGCTCCCCAGAGAGTAAGACAGGCATTGTCAGGCAGGACGCCCAGTACTCTGGCTCCCACTCCAGATCTTCTGGCTATTTGAAAGACAATTGTTACCCCAGGAAACTGTGTAAGCTTAGATCAGCGATTCTCGAGGTGGGGCCCTGGGTGGGCAGCACCAGCCTTCCCTGGGAGCTGGTGAGAGAGGCTGGAAAGTCCCCAGCACAAGATGCCCTGGGCATGGGCCCAGCACTGGACTCTCCATCTCTCGAACAGAGATCAAGCAGGCATTGGGCAGGCGGGTCCTGGGAATTTAACATTCACTGTACTGAAGTTTACTTTGAAAAGTGCCAAAACAATAATCAAATTCACGGATGGATAGATGGACAGAAACAGGATAAATGCAGAAAGAGTTCACTGTGAAATCTAGCGTGTGGGCATGTGAGTGTTCACTGAACAATTCATCCAACTTTCCTGGAAAATTTGAAAGTCTTTATAATAAAATGTTGCAGGAAGAAATCAAATGAAGAACTGAGTGAAATCCCTTCCAATCCTGCTTCGAGGTCCTCCCATATCAGATGGTAACTGACACCAATGCCAACCACACGAAACGATCCGCAAATCCAAGCCAGCCAGAAACACCTAGGGCAGAGCCCCGTGGAGACTGAGCAAGATTACCAAGGATAGGCCAAAGGCGAGGGAAGAGGGGAAATTAACCCTAAACTCATCCAGACAGAGAGGGGTTTGCTCAAGAAAGACCAACGCAGAAGTTACAACCTGAAAGTTTTACACAAGAGCTACAGAAGTTAATGATGGAGCGAACGCGTGAAATAGATTCATCCTCAGTTCCATGTCAGCATCGGGCAGATGAGTGACACCCAGGAGCTACAGACGCCTGTGGGGAAGATCCACTGGGAGCTTAATTAACGCCGTCATAATGGGTGGTCAGAGCAGAAGGGGATTGAGGCAGAAACGCCATCTCCATAAATTTACATCAGCACCCACGCTGGAAGAAAGAGCAGGCCGTGGAGGGAAAGTGGGTGAGAACAGGCTGGAGCATCAGCGGGGCAGCCTGCCTGTGAACTCCACGGAGGCGCCATGCACAGGGTTCCACCTGGGTACCCAGGGAGCCTGTAAAATTCCCAGGCTGCACGCTCTGATCTACGGAATGAAACGAGAAATAAAGTTCTAAGGCCCCCAACCAACTGATGGACCCCTCCTCTTGGCCAAGGACATTCCAACACACACCTGAACATCTAATTCGGGCTATAATGGGAAGTGGGGGCCGGACACACCTCCAATGAGACTCTGAATTCCAACCTGACTCTAGTATAGCCTCACATGACAGATAGCAGGCCCTGAAAGAAACCGAAGTATTTTACCCTAAAATATCTTTCTTTAACATGTTTGAAATGTCCCTGCAAAGCTGTCTCTTGTGGGGAGAATCCACGTTCCGTAGAGAATCCCTTTCCTTTCCAGGCCTCTTCCCTGATCCAGCAGAGAATTAACTAAGAGCCTAGCACCCTTTCAGGTCTGATGAGAGTTCTGAAGCTGCTACCTGGAGGCTTCATCTTGATAAATCCTGCTCTCCATGATCCCCTATCCTAACCCAGACATTCCCTATTGATTCCAGGTCTTTAGATAATACTCAGCCAGCTGCCAATCAGAAAATCTTTGAATCCACCTGTGACCTGGAAGCCCCTCCTCTCTGAGTTGCCCCGCCTTTCTGGGCTGAACCAGTCTACGCTTTCCATGTATTGATTGATGTCTTATGTCTCACTAAAATGCATAAAACCAAGCTGCAGTCCGATCACCCTGGGCACATGTTCTCAGGACCTCCTGGGGCTGTGTCACAGGCCCTTGGTCCTTATATTTGGCACAGAATAAATTTCCTCAAATATTTCACAGTTTTTTGTGGAGAAGAATGACGGGTCATTGAGGAATACTGGCTGCATGTTCCCAGGTCTGCTGGCCATTCTGACGAGCAGCACAGAAAGAGCCAGAAAGCCACAGGGACCCCATCCACACCCCAGTGCCTCTCTGGGCTCCAGCCCGCTGACCCGAGGGCCACTGCCAGCACGGTCTCTGCCCGCTCTTGCATGCAGGAGGCACAGGCCAGGGCTGCTGCCCTCAGCCTTCGGCCCGGCAGCTGCCTCCCCTCCCATGGCCAACGTGAGGCCCTCAGGGTGCCTGAGCCCCAACGTCCATGGCCACAGTTGCTCTCAGCCCTCCCTGTTCAGATGGCTCATGACCCTGCCCAGCCACAGCCCACCTTCCTGCCACGTGCTCTGGCACAAAAACAGACAAAGACCATACAAAGGCACCTAGTGGCTCGAGGTGTGCAGCAGCGGAAGACAGTCCCGCCGGGCAGGGACCCACGTGCAGGTGGGGGCGGGAAAGCCTCACAGAGGAAAGAGGGGGCTTCAGAGGTGCCCCAGTCGGGTAGCTGTTGGGCAAGCAGGAGGGGCTGCTAGAAGTGCGGTGGTCCCTGTGACTGGTTAGCGGAGCATGTCTGCTTTTTTTTTTTAATTGCATTTTAGGTTTTGGGGTACATGTGAAAAACATGCAAGATTGTTGCATAGGTGCATACGTGGCAGTGTGATTTGCTGCCTTCCTCCCCTTCACCTATATGTGGCATTTCTCCCCATGCTATCTCTCCCCAACTCCCCACCCCCCGCTGTCGCCCCTACTCCCCCCCAACAGACTGCTTTCTTCTCCGGCTGATCCTCAGTCTTCATTGGATGAGGGAAGCTGGCAGTTACGGGCCAAGCCTGTGGGCGGCAGTGGTCTGGTCCCGGGCTGGTGCTGCAGGCGGCGGGTCCAGGTTCTCCTGCTGTGCGAGCTGTGGCCGTCACCGTTAGTATATTTTGTCTCTCACTGGGGTGCCTGCCCAGAGACTCTGCCTGGGCTGCAACCTGTATCTCAGGTTCTGTTCTGGGGACTTAGCACAAGTCCTTCCTGGGAGATGAGGGGGAAGGCTACGCGGCTGTAACTGGTCTGAGTTGCAGGCGTGCCCGGAGCCCTCACCAGCCCCCTTACTGTGGCAGGCCAGGTCCCACCAAGGCAGGCCTCCGGAACAACTGTTTCAGCACTGACTGAGTGGTTAGCTTAAATACTTAAAGCCGAAACAGCCAGTGACCTTATGCAAAGGCTGGAATGTAACAAAAGCCCACTAAGTTTTGCCCAGGCCTTTCCTGGGCCTTGAAGCTATTTTGGATTAAACAAGTTTTACAGGGGACCTGAAGAAACTCCCCAATCCTCCACAAACAAGGGGGTCTGAAGAACTCCCCAAACCTCCATGATTTAGCAGGAGACAAGATAAGGGTAATCACCCAGCACCAGGACCCATCTAGATTAGGTAAATGTCCTGAGGCTCCAGAGGAAGGTCTTCAGGGCTCAGACCTCAGCTACAGATTAGAAGTTAATCACTTATGTCTTTAGATAAATGCACACTTACATACAGACAGAGAGCTTAGAAGGTGTATAAGCTCTGGAAAACTTGGTAATTTTGAGTTGGTCTGGTGATATTTTCCAGGCCTTCTCCCTGTACCCAGTTACAGAAATAAAAACTCTCTTCCTCCCCAGTTCATCTGCATCTTGTTACTGGGCTGCCAGAAATAGCAGCCCAACACTCGGTTTGGTCTGGAAACACTGTGTCCCCCACCCCCACCCCACCACACACACACACACACACAAAAGGCTGGACGGGGCTGGCCTGAGCTCCCTGGCAGCACAGGAGGCAGCTTCTTCCTCCTTCCTGACACGCCCTGCGGTCCCCAGCGATGTCCTCTACTAACCCTGGAAGCTGTGGCTGTGTGCCTTGAGACAGGACATTAGCCTGGATCATCCAAGTGGAGCCTAAATCTCATCACGTGAGCTCGCAAAAGTGGGGATCCTGTTCCAGCTTGGGTCAGAAAGAGGTGAAGAGGCCAGAGGGTCAGAGAGCTGCCTCCCTCAGCCATTGCCACCTACCAGGGATAAAGCCTGGGCCTCAGTCATCCCTCAGGCAGGCACAGAGAGCTCTGCAGTCAGACCTGCTGTCTCCCGACTGCCACCTGGAGTCCAAGGGAGTGGCCGCTGCAGCCTTCAAAACTCGCAGGAGGCGCGTAAGGCCAGCAGCCAGCCCTGGTCTCCAAGGAGCCCGCTGGCTCAGGCCAGAATGCAGACCTCACACTGCTGAGCAGGACGTCAGGGCCCCTGAGGGCTCTTTGTGCCTGCAAACCACGGGGGCCTGAGGTGCAGAAGGCGACAGGAGACCTGTCCTGCAGATACCAGGTGCTCTCCACGCTGGTGGCCGAGCCTGAACCCAGAGGCTGGCCAGGGTGGTCAGGATGACCTCTCAGTGCTCGGAGCTGTGAGCTTCCCCACTCCACACAGCAGAATCTCACATAAAGAACCGGCCACTTCATCCTTCTATAAAGTTCTCCAGGTTACCAAAATTTCACAAATAAAGATACAGGATGCCCAGTTAAACCTGAATTTCAGATCATGAGTGAATTTTAGTGTAAGTGTATCCCCTACAATATATAGGACATATGTATATTAAATATTTATGTGTTGTCTGAAATTCAAACCTAGCCTTTCCACTGGCCACCATAGGTAGCAGGGAAGCCACAGCAGACCTGGAAGTCATCCCTGCATGAACATCATGGTGCTGGGCACAGCCAGGCAGGTTTACCTGCCTCCAAGGACCAACCCCACGTCCGTCTGCTCAAAACTGACCATGCACAGCCCTGTCATCAGCTCTGCCCTTCAGTCCTGGCTTCCATCACCTGGGAAAGGCTCTCGGTTCTTCCAGTAAATATCATTTCCAGCCTAACTCTCCCCATTTCTGACGATCTGGCCACTGGCAACTTGCACCCCGATACTGACCCAGCCACAGAGCTGCTTCTCATCTGTGCCAGTTACAGCCCCTCCATGCTGAAAGCAAAACTGGAAAACCCAACTTGAATCATCTTAAACAGTAAGGGAATTTATGGGAACTCTTACCTGGAAAAATCTAGCAGGAAGTGAGCTTCAGGATTGGCTCGATCCAGGGGTTTGTCATGACTGAGTTGCTACATTTCTCTCCCCTCCAGCTTCTCCTCGGCCTGGCTGCCCCTGTGTACCGAAAAGGCTGCCAGCAGCTTAGGAGCGACACACAGCTTCATACATATCCATTGAAGGAGGGAAAGTGGGACAGAAAGGGGCAGACACTTTTCTCCCACAATGATAGAACATAAGTCCTTCACACGACTCTGACTGAGCCACCTTCCATCCCTGCCCACCTCTAAACCAACTGAACTAAAGTGGGCTAAGAAAAATCACTGCATGAGCTGGAATGGGCCAGGCCCTCCTGCACCCAGCACTGCAGGAAGAGAGTCTCCACTGCCCCAGCTGTACCCAGCATTGCGGAAGCAGGTGGCCCTGTGCAGGTCATGAAGCTCACTTCCTGCTAGATTCTCCAGGTAGGAGTTTCCAGAAATCCCCTTACTGTTTAAAACCATTCCAGTTGGGTTCTCCAGCTTTGCTTGGCCTTGTTTTTCAGCAGAGGAACTACAGCTGAACAGATGAGAAGGAGCTCTGCAGCTGGGTCCATATCAGAGGTTCTAGCTGCCAGTGGCCAGCAAGTCGGGAATGCGGAGGGTTAGGGAGGCTGGAAATGGCATTTCCCCGAAGAACCTAGAGCTCCGCTGGGAGGCTTAGACCGTAACTCTCTCTGGACCCCCTTGAGCAGATGACATTCTAAAGGTGCCACACCAACACATCCCCTCCCACCTGCTTTCTGGCAATGTGACTTGACACTGTCCCACCAAGAGGCGGGGTCTTCCTGGTTTCCCATCTCTTGAATCTGGGCAGGCCTGTGATTCTGGCAGATGTGACACTAGGTGACTTTCGAGGCTAAGTCATAAAAGATGATGACGTCCACTTGCTGATCCAGGGAATACTCATTCTCAGAGCCTGTGAGAAAGCCCAGGTGGCCACGGGCAGGCCACGTGGAGCCATTCCCACCCCAGTCCACTCAGGTCCAGCCAGTAGCCAGTGCCACTCCAAACATGTGAAGGAAGCGCCTTTCATGATGCCAGGCCCCACCCTCGGATCCCCCAGCCAACATCCCAGACCTGGTAGCCACAGGCAGCCCCACCCCGTGGTCCCCATCCCTGGCCTCAGAAGGTCTGAGAATGATGGAATGGATGGTGGCTCGAGGACTAAGCTTTGCAGTGAGCCGTGCAGCTAAGTACGAACGCTCCAACCCCCAAACACGGAGATTCTCCACGCCAGAGGCCCAGTGGGTGGATGAGGGACCTGCCAAGCCTGGAAGATTTATCTGCAGGATTTTCCCCACGGACTGAGAACTGAAATTGCAGAGGGCTTTGCGGTTTAGAGGCTGTGTCTCATGTCCAGAACTGCATTTCCCCAAAAAGGGCTGAGGGAAGCTAAGGCCCCGTCGCCTCTGCAGAGGAAGCTGGGGACTGGGCAGGTCCCCTCGGCAGGGGGCGCTGCTGAGGGCTCACAGCGAAAGAGGCGGCGCCGCCTTGGGAAGCCTGGAAATGCGCTCAGGCCGGGCCGTGCCGATGGCTGGGATCATAGCGCCACCCTGTGGCCGACGCTTCCTTCCGCGCCCAACAGTCCGGAGAAACTGAATTTATCTTCCAGCCCAGCAGCCAGACTGCTGACTTAGAAGTCAAGTACAAACAGAACAGAAAGGCAGCTGACGCCACCGCCCCCTGACTACTCCTCTCCTCTGGAAATCTGCCCCAGGGATTTTGTGTTTCTTTCATACATTGTTTTTGCACAGAAAAAATCTCTCTCATGCACACACGAGACCCCTTCTGAGGCCACCTCACTCCTGCCCTGCACGCTTTGTGGACAGTCTTGGATAAGCGGTGACCTTGTGTGTCTCCTGGCACACGCAGGCCACAGTCAGAGGCCCCCCCAACCCCACTGGCAAGCTGGTGCCTGCAGGCAGAGCTCACGTGTCACTCAATCCTGAGCCTGAGACCCTCCTTGCTCCCCAAGGAGGATAGCCTTGGGAACCTAGGAGCCAGTGCCACGCTGGCGGAGCCTTGCATAACTTCTGGCAGCTTCTCACTCTCTGCATTCCTGTTTCCTTGTCTGTAAAATGATGGGATTCAGTGAAGACACAGCTGGTTCAGGAGATCCGTTGTACAACGTGGTGACTCTAATTAGTGACACTGTACACCTCCTTGAACATTGCTGTGTGGATCTTAAGTGTTCTCATCATAAATAAGGTTGTACAGTAGTGTAGATGTTCAATGGCTTGATTGGCTGTTCCACCATGCACACATACTGCAAAACTTCATGCTATGCACCATGTGTATTCAATATGTATTTGTCAATTAAAATAAATTTTGTTAAAGAGAAAAGGGAAGAAAGTCATACAGAGTTAAGGAAGTGCCTGGCGCACAGTAGTACCGAAAACACCTTCCCCTCATCATGTCTATCATTGTAATTAATGATATTACGTTACCTGCGGCCCCCTGGTGCCCTTGGGAGAGGCTGTGGTTTCGGAGGCCACAAGTCAGCTCAGGTCCCTGCCCTTCTCACAGGGTGGCACAGCGGGGCAGCTGGGACAGGACAGCCCACCTTGAGCACTGCACGATTCCCATCAACCCACACCCACATGGCACAAATGCCTCCCTGTGGGAGCCCAGCCCTCCCAGCCTCTCCTGGGAGCCCGGCCCCAGCGCTCTGGGTCAACCACAACCTCACTCTCAGCAGGGGCTCCAAAGGCCACACCCTGCTCTCCCTGCAGCACTTTAGCTGGTCATGGTGAGGGCTGTGTGCTGAGGTCCATGCTGATGTCAGCACCAGCGGCAAGGACACAGGGTTCCCTTCCCAGAACTGAGCACACTTGCTTCAGATGATCGCTTGCAAGGACCCCAGCTCAGAACCCACCCAGCCATGTTCTGGCCTCCACACTCATCCCTGCCTCCGCAGACACAACAGACACTCAGGGAGTCACAGGTCAGACCTGCAGGCCCTTCCCACCAGACAAGGGGTAGCTTCCAGCGTGTCCTATGCTCCCAGCTCCAGAATGTTCTCAAGTCACTGGGCAGGCACCTTTGCAAGCAGACAGCTATGCAGATGGTCAGACCATGGCCTGGGCCATCAGAAAGGGCAGGGAGTAAATGAGCCTCACTCCCGTGAATCTCAGGTTTCTCACGTATAAAGTGGGGACACTCACACCCACCTGAAAGGGTAGTGACAGAACGAATTGAACCAACGTGCGAACGTGCACAGGAGGCAGTCAGTACACATCAATAGCTCTGAGGATCTCCATCCACTCAGGCACTTGTTCCTTTGCCGCGTCTACCCACAGCTCGGGGGATGGGAGGGCGGCTCTGGGGGGCAGTACAGTAAGTTGACTTCGAGAACGCAGGCGGCCACCCAGCTAGTCACCCAGCCGGCTGCTTTGCCATGTCTGTCAGGAAACGTGGCTTTTCACAATCACCCTCAATAACAGCCGCTGCTTTTTGAGTGCTGTGTGGGGACTGCTCTAAGTTCCCCGGGGCGCTGTCTCCTGTATCCTCACAGGGCTCTCAGCAGTGGCCATTTCACCCCCATGTGTCTTCAGCTGAGATGGAGGCGGAGGTTGGCTTCACACGTGCGGCACCAACCCCCACCCCACAGAGCCTGGCTGGGCCCTTCATGCAGCGCAGAGTCCGAGCCTCAGAAGGCCTGCGCGCTGCCTGCAGTCACAGAGGCAACTGAGCTGGGGCCAAACCCAGGGACCCCGACAACCAGGCTCACACCCACCCAACAGGCCTGGCTGCCCTCAGCCTCCAGCACCCTCATCCAGGGTCAACAGCGTGGGACACGCCCTGACAGGAGTCCTGTCTTGAATATATCACATCAGGCCTTCCTTCCCATGCATCCTCAAAGCCGCAGGGCAGGTCAGACTCAACTCTCTCCAGGGCCTTAACCTGTTCTTCGTTTCTGTGGCTCCCCACCTGTCCCATGCAAAGGCCCTCAAGCCCAGGCCTCAGAGGGCATCAGAGATGCTCTGGGCAGAGGTAGCTCCATCTGCCCTTGTAAATGAATGTGGGCATCTGCATACTATACCTGCCTTCTAAAGGCTCTGAGAAGTCCTGCATGAAGAGACTGCTTGGTTTGCATCACCTCCACGTCCCTCGTGTGTATTTGTGCAAGGGAACGTGTGGGTACACACACTTGCCATCTGACAGTTTGGAAGCTCCACTCCTGCTATAAGGATGACAGAAAGCCACCTGGCTGCCATGGAGCTCACTCTGAGCCATGCCCCACTGCTCATCTCTACCTCACACAAAGCCTAAGAGATGAAGAGTCAAGTCTCTCCTTTATCTCTTCTTTTGCTTGGGTCTGTTTTGTAACAGACAAGGAGGCTGTAGAGTTTGAGGAAGTCCAGCGAGCCCCTGCATCCCACAGCTGGCACCCAGGAAACGCTGTCCCTGAGGCCTCCTGGGAACATGGCTTTCCATGGGTAGAGGAGAGTGGCAGGGTTCCCGGTGCAGAGAAGGGCAGGGCACCACTCCTCCTTCCTGAGCTTTCTGAAGGCCGGAAGGACGCCATCGTGGCTGGGCATGTGGCATAGGGATCAGTGCCTGGGAGAAGGGGCCCCACTGGCCCCTCAGCCCTTGGAGGTTGCAGAGGAATTCTAATGATTCTCACTGTCATCATTATCTGCATCATATGGCTCTCGATGCTTTTAAAATATCTGTGTCCTTCAATCTCCTGTAGTTATTCTTATTGATGGCAACCTGTCCCTACCCTGGGCCAGTGGGAGCCTCTTCTGCTTGGCTCCCATGCCTTTGATACAGCCCCGACAGCCTCTGGGGGTTCCCCTGCTCTCTGGAAGATGAGACGTTTCTGGTTCATCTTGTACATTTCCTGCCCTGGCCTGGAATCAGCCATTTCTCCAACAGCCTTGGTCCTTAGGGAGAAACTGCTTTCAGGGTGCTCACTGCCACCTCGTTGGCCACGTCAGTGCAGAGTAAGCAAGGGTTTGTAGTACACTTTAGTTAAGTGTGGCAACAGAATCTGTGGTGGCTCCACTGTCCCAGCCCTGTGCTGTTCCCTCCCCTTCAGTGTGGGTGAGACCTGTGCCTCATTTCCAGCCACTGGAATATGGCAAAGGTGATGCCAGGTCACCTCCATGATAATTGTATGTGACACTATAGCCCATTTTTCCAGGATGCAATCTCTCCCATGCCAGCTTTCAGGAAACCACCGGCCCTGTCGGGAAGGCCCACATGGCTGGGAGCTCAAGGTGGCCTCCAGCCAACAGCCAGCAGGGAGCTGAGACTGACAATCTCAAGGAACCGACAGCTGCCAGCAAACTCTTGAGCTGGGAAGCAGCCCTTCCCCAGTTGAGCCTCTGATGAGACCGTAGTCCCAGCCAGCCCCACATTGCAGCCCCAGACACACTGCCTGTGGGAAGTAGAAAAAGTTCCTTTTTAAAGTTTTCTTTCCCATTAAAGAATAAATCAGCAGGAGGCTGAGGCAGAAGAATTGCCTGAACCCAGGAGGCGGAGGTTGCAGTGAGCTGAGATCGCGCCATTGCACTCCAGCCTGGGTAACAAGAGCGAAACTCCATCTCAAAAAAAAAAAAAAAGGAAAAAAAAGAATAAATCATAAGTGTGCTAATAACAACTTTGTTAAGCCCTATCCTATGTAGCTGTTAGACATGCTCACAGGCACATAGTACATTTTATGTCTTTGTACTTTAAGCGAGATATCTGTGCTGGACATGCTCACAGGCATGTCCCAGCTCTCCATTGCTTTTACCTGTTTAGAAAAATTTTAAGTTGTTAGCCAATTGGGATTTAGTTTAGATTGTGAGGTCTGGCTCCAGCCAACAGAGATCAGCCACAGCAGTAAGGACGACCCCAAATGTGTAAGAAATAAATTTGTGTATTTTCCTTTGTTCTTTGTACTCTTGTGGCAAGAAGGCTAGTGAGAGTACCCTTCCTGCAGTCCAGGAATTAAAAATTGCGTTGCTGAAAAATCCTTTGTCTCAGTGCTAATGTTTCCTTTGCAGCACCAAGCATCTATTTCCAACATGCCCCACTCCAGCCCCAGTCAGCTTGGTGAAACTCAGAGCACCCAGCTTGCTCCGGCCAGACTCCAAGCCCACAGAAACTGTGAGATAGAGAAGTGTGTTGTTTGAGCTGCTGAGTTCATGGTCATTGCAGCAGTAAACTAATACTAATAACAGCACACGTCATTAGATTCTCCTTACAGATTGCAGAATTGATCCACAGTCATGGTAACAAGGCAAGTGATCCTGAGGGCAGGGCCTGTCCAGGGCATCCACACAGCAATGCCATCTGTACTGAGATGGGACCTACCTGGTAAAATGCAACATGGTTGAACTATGTGCTGAGCTGTGGGAGATGGGGTACAGGACAGTGGGGGAAACCCAGCTGCCAGCTGCCCAGGGTTCCAGGCCACCCACATTCCACTGCCCTCTTCACCCCAATGCCAGGCAGGGAAGGACTCCCAGGAGACACAGAGGGGAGAAGAACAGAAGACAGCCTGTGACTGCTGGAACCCCTCCAATTACACAGACAGTCCTTCCTGCCCACCTGAGTGAGAGCAAGGAGGCTCCCTGCAGCATGGGCTGGCCTTAGAAGTCCTGGATCCAGAGAGTCTAGGGGCTTCACAGCCATGAGGGATGCATCAGTTGTGTGGCACATCCCCGGGGGAGAAGCACATGCCTGCGGTCTTGGCTTTGCTGTGCCCACGTCTCTGGGCCGCCCCTTGTCCCTCCCGCATTCACTCACAGCCCTCAGGACCACAGAGCTTACACAAGAGCCCTGCTTTATGACCAAGGAATGGGCAAAGCCGTTTTCTAGACAAGGTCAGACGACTGGCCAAGGTCAGCGCTGGGCACACCATGGAGGCCAGAAGACATCATGCGTTACAGCAAGGAGAGCACAGAGGAGCAACAACATGAGTTAAATCAAAGCTGCTCAAACCTCAGAGGCCAGAACGTCTCCTGGAGGGTTTGTGATGACAGACCCTGGGCCCCACCCTCAGGGAGTCGAATCCAGCAGGTCTGGGCTGGTGCTGAGAATCTGCATTTCCATCAGGTTCTAGGGGATGCTGGTTCTGCTGGCCCAGGGGCCACAGTTTAAGTAGCAAGGGGCTGAAGGATGGGTGAGTGAATGAATGGATGAATGGATAAATGAGGGACGGAGACTCGGCACAGAGCCCATCACCCCTGCAGCAGCTCAGCGGTACCTTGGATGAGAAAGAAATAGTGCACTTAACACACAACCACACACGGACACAGAGAGAGACACACAGACACGTGCACATCCGCATGTGTGCACTTGCACACACATGTTCACTCACATGCACAGAGACACACATGCAGAGCCCTTCAGCCAGACTCCCAGAACACAGACACATAAACGCACAAACGCACAGATGATATGCACTTGCACACACTGAGACGCAGAGAGGCACAGACACAAGTGCACTGTGTCACTTGTTTCTAGTCAGGACTCTCCTGAGATTGAGCACTCAGCCTGCTTGGCCTTGGTGAGTGGAAGTCCACACTGCTGAGCCCATGTGTAACCTCCATCCCTGCCACCATGGCCACCTTGTTCAGGAGCCCATTGGTGATGGCAGGGGTTCCTGGAGAAGGAGGCTGACTAGCATCCGTAGACTGGGTCATCCCATCCAGTTGATGATTAAATTCTTCCTGTGTCGAGGTCATCTTTTGATGAGCACTCACATAAGACACAGATGTCATCAGACTTTGTTGCCCATTCAGAGGAAGGTGTCCACATGCCTCTTCCCCAACTTCCCTGTCACTCATTTTCCAATTATGCTCCTTCCAAGTCCGACCGTCAGCCAAGCCATTAGCTACAGCCATGAATACATATATAATAACACATCTGGCCATTTTCTCCTTCCAAGCAAAGTGCACAGCCATGTGCAGTGTCTGTTCTACCCACTGGGAGGATTTCCCTTCACCACTGTCCTTCAGGGATGTCCCAGAAAGGGGCTGTGGAGCTGCGGCCTCCACTTTCAGGCGGTGCTGCCTATCGTGCAGAGCCATCTGTAAACCAGGCCAGAGTCTTCTCTTCCTCTGTCACCTGATTGTAGGGAACTCCCCACAAGGCCACTGGTGTGTCTAGAAGAGGGAAGGCAGCGTAGCAGGAGTGGGAACCTTGGGCATCTGGGCCACTTCTTCATGTAACTTACTTGTGTCTTCAGAGCCTGCTGAGGCCTGATCTTGTATAGACCATGTCCGTTTGGTGATGGAGTGCAGCTGTGAATGCCCGAGTTTACGGCTTGCCGGGTCAGATAACACCTGGCTCATGATGGGCAGCTCAGGGCGCGTGGTGACTTGGTGGCCCGTGGTTAATTCAGTGTTCAGTCTGTACAAAGGCCAGTGGCAGGCCAAGAGCTGCTCCTCAAAGTGAGAGTAGTCATCTGAGGAAGATGGCAGGACTTCACTCCAACATCCGAAGGGCCCGCCCTGCGATTCACGTGGAGAGGCCTGCCAAAGGCTGCACACAGCATCCCCGTGTGCCACTGACACCTCCCGCAGCGCTGGATCTGCTGGGTCGCATGCCCGCCTGGCAGAGCAGCTTGCACGGCAGCTGGGGCCTGTTTCAGAGCCTTGTCTTGTTCTGGGCCGCACTCAAAACTAGCAGCTCTTTTAGTTGCTTGGTGCCTGGGCTGGAGTAGCCGCTCAAGTCAGGAATACGTTGCCTCCCAAATCCAAAGAGGCCCACTAGGCACTGTGCTTCTTTTTTGGTTGCAGGAGGGGCCAGAGGAAACAACTTATCCTTCACCTCAGAAGGGCCACTGGGGCCCTAGAAATTTCACTAAGGTAGAAGACCCCTGAGTTTTTTGTTGGATTTATTTCCTAGCTCTGACACACAAATGTCTTACCAGCAAGTCTAGAGTAGCTGCTCCTTCCTGTATGCTCACTGGCTCCAATCAGCATCACGGCATCAATGTAATGGACCAGTGTGACATCCTGCGGCAGGAAACAGCAATCGGGATCCCTGAGAATGAAAGTGTGGCAGGGGGCTGCAGTACCGATATACCCTGAGGCAGGCAAGTGCAGATGGGTTGCTGGCCTTCCCAGCTGAAAGCAAACTGCCTCTGGTAGTCTTCATTAGCAGGGACAGAGGAAAAAAGAACATGTGCCTGATCAAGAGCCGCCTACCAGGTACCAGGAGATGTGATTTGCTCAAGCAATGAAACCACATCTGGTACAGAGGCCGCGCCTGTAGTTACCACCCAGTTACGACCATGTTTAACTCTCATTCTCCAAGATCCATCTGTCTTCTGCACAGGCCAGCAGGAAAGATGAATGGGGATGCAGTGGAAATCGCCACCTCTGCACCCTTCAAGTCCTTGATGGCAGCACCAATCTCTGCCATTCCTCCAGTAATGTGGTATGGCTTTCGGTTTACTATTGGTCGTTAGAGGAGGCACTAGTGGCTTCCACATGGCCTTTCTCATCATAATAGCCCTCAATAGTGCAGGTTGGGAATCAATGTGGGGATTCTCCCAGGTGCTAAGTATGTCTCCAATTATGCATTCCAGAACTGGGGAAATAGCCATAGCATGGGCTCTGGGGCCACTGAATCCACTGTGAGATGGACCTGAGCTAAAACTCCACTGATCCCCTAATCTCCATAAGCCCCTTCCCTGACTGGAGGGCCACAGTGACATATCAGATCTCCTGGAATTAGTATCAGTTCAGAGCCTGAATCCTGTAGCCTCAGAAAGGTCTGATGATTTCCTTTTCCCCAAACCACAGTGACCCTGGTAAAAAGCAGTAGGTCCCTCTGGGGAAGGCTGGGAGAAGTATCCATGATATAAATGTTTGGGACTGTACTAGGGTTCCTTCTCAAAGGAAGGCGGCCTCCCCTTCATTCAAGGGATTCTGGGTCTGTAAACTGGCTCAAGTCTTTGAACTGATTGAGAGATTGTGATTCCCTGTTTATATGATTCAGGTTATAATTCTGTTCACTTGACCTAGAACTTCTCTGCTTATACAGATCAAGGAAGAATTTAATGGGCTTCCTATCCATTTCGCTTCTAGGAACACCATGATCAACTAGCTGATGTCATAGGTATGTGAGAGTCAGACTACTTGATTGCTGCCTAGACCCTGCTGTCCATCAGCATAACCAAACCCACGTTGTCTTTGGTGGTGCCAAGAATGCTGCTCTTGGTCATGCCACCCCAGGATCCAATTATCCCATTGCATTTAGGTTTCCCAACTGAGTGGCTGCCATTCTGGCCCAAAGAGAAGAGTGACCACAGAGGTCTTGAAAGATGCTGGGGTTCCCCTCACAAATCTATTTCACACAGTAGTTGTAAAAGGGGAGTCTTCTGGGCCCTCCCAGTGTGGGCAAGTAGCCCTTAATTAACAAATTCACTCTAACACTCCAATCTCCCAAAGCCTTTCAATCCCTTTCTCTACATTAAACCAAAGCAGGTCAGGCATTTTCAGTTTGCTTTCTACAGGTCATCATTTGATCCATGTTTCAGCCAACCAACAGTCAAATGGCTAGAGCCCTTTCTACCTCTCTGAGCTGCAACATTAAATGCAGAATCTTTGTTTAGTGAGCCTGTATCAATAAATTCAACGTGACCCAACTTGATGTTTCTTCCAACATTATATTACACAAAACCCTCAATATCTATTTTCGCACTTGTCCCCTAGATTTCTATTAACATAGTTTAGAAAACCTGAGTAGCTCTTTTGAGTTTAGCACATCTCTTCATGGGTCATACCCTGTACCTCACCTTTAGGGACCTGATGGGACTTGAGCCTACGTGCAGGCCTAGGAGCAAAGTGGGTGGCTCCTGAGAAGAATCAGTATTGTCTTCCTTCCATAACAACTGTCTCAGGAGAGGCCATCAGTTTCCTCAGGAAATGCAGATTAACTCCTGAGAGAGCGGGATGTACTTTTCACTGAAGATAGGAAGGCCTCTCTACTGGCAAAGAAGACCCATTAGAATTTAAGGGCTCCATGTGTCCAGCTTCATCAGAATCTGGAGAATCCCCATTCTAACATATAGGATCTCATTTTTTTCCCAATCCATGCCCTCACTTTAACAGTCAACCTCAGCAAGGCTGGGAGTACAACCTATATCCAGCCAATTGAAAGATAAGATTCTGTGTTTGATTTTCAGTAATCTCGGCCATGTGGCTTCAGGGCATACCTAGCAGCTTTCAGGTCACTTTATGCAACGCACCTGAGCTGGGAATTCAAATCCCTGAGTTCATCTTTTACTTTCAGCACTTTGTCCGGTGGCATTAGGAACAACCAGCCAACCTCATTATATTTGTTAGATTTACAAAAATGTTTGAAAGTATCATATGAATGGTCACCCAGAACTTGTTTCTTACAACTGGTTGATTAGCAAAATCCAATAAAGATATTTTTCGTATCATTATTGCCAGATAACACCAGATCTGGCCCACACAGACTATCAATGCTCTCTTTACTACTGGAAATAGAGTCACTAACAGTCTTTAAATCTAATTATATCAGAGAGCCAATTCCAGAAATTCCAGAACAAATTCAGAAAACTAATCCTTAAAATTCTGTTCCTTTACAACCCCACTCCTGATACCAAAATCTGTGTTAATCAGGGTTCTCCAGAGAAACAGAACCAACAGAAGATACAAAAAGACAGAAATAGAGACATATAAAAACATACATACATTTATTGTAAAGAATTGGTTCACACAATTGTGGAGGCTCAGAAGTCCAGACCTAGGATAGCTGTATAAGATCCAGTATAAGTCTGAAGGCCTGAGAACCAGGGGAGCCAATGGTGTAAGTTCCTCTACAAGTCCAAAAATCAGAATAGTCAATGGTGCAAGTTCCAGTTCAAGTCCAAAGGCAGGAGAAGACTGATGTCCCAGCTCAAAGACAGGGAGAAAGAGAGAATTCTTTCTTACTCAGCCTCTTGTTCTATTTAGGCCTTTAATGGATAGATGAGGCCCACCCACACTGGGGAGGGCAGTCTGCGTCATTGAGTCCATCAATTCCAGTGGTGATCCCATCCAGAAATGCCCCCTAGACACACCAGAAATAATGTTTAACTGAATATATGGCCACCCTATGGTTCAGTCAATTTGACACACAAAATCAACCATCACAGCACATATGTACAGACTTATGCACATGCATATAAGCACATACACATTCAGAAAATATTTACACACACTCACACTAGATAAAGTCTCCTGGCCGGACGCGGTGGCTCATGCCTGTAATCCCAGCACTTTGGGAGGCCGAGGAGGGTGGATCACAAGGTCAAGAGATCGAGACCATCCTGGTCAACATGGTGAAACCCAGTCTCTACTAAAAATACAAAAAATTAGCTGGGCACGGTGGTGCGTGCCTGTAATCCCAGCTACTCAGGAGGCTGAGGCAGGAGAATTGCCTGAACCCAGGAGGCGGAGGTTGCAGTGAGCCGAGATCGTGCCATTGCACTCCAGCCTGCGTAACAAGAGCGAAACTCCGTCTCAAAAAAAAAAAAAAGACTCCTGGACACACATGCATACACACACAGAGACACAAACACATTTACACACATCTACACGCATACCATGTACACATGCACACTTTTCCCCAGAACCCACGACAATATTATTGTAACAGCCCCTCCCTATTGTGGCATTTCATTACTTAACCAGAGCCACCATGTGCCTTTGCTGGCCTGGCAGGCCTGGGCATGGCAAGGCCAGAGAATGTGAGTGACTATCACCCACGTTCACAGATGGAAGGGCCCAGGGCGAGAGAAGCTGTAAGGACCGGGCCAAGTCCCACATCCAGCTGAGCGTCATCCAGTGCATCTGAAAGTGAGAACAACATATGTCACCACCAGCAGCAGCGATCAGTGAGAACAACTTGCCCTCCTGGCTCCCTGGAGGGTCAAACCTGTCTCCCTGCCTGTGTTTGGTCATGGGCAAAGTCACCAATGCTGAGGCCCCTGAGGTCTTGCCTCTCCCTCTGCAGGAGTGAATCCCAGATGGGACACATGAAATCAGGGCACAGAGGCCTGCAGAAGAGTCACCATCCACAGCCCTGCTGACACAGTGGCCAAAAGCCAGAGGATTGGAATCTCAGGACCAGCAGAGCAGGGCAGGCAGAGTGATGGGGGACAGTCGCAGCAGCTGCCCTTTCCCGAAGGCCACCTTCTACCATGTGCTAAATTCATTTTCCTGGTAACAGTCCTCACAACAAACCTCCAAGTAGCCAAAGATCTGAGAGGCCCTGAGAGGTTATGTGGCTTGTTCAGTCCTGCAAACCCAGATCTCCCTGCCTGAAATCTGGTATGACCCAGCAGGACCCACCTGGGGCACAGCTTCCCTGGGATGTCGTTAAAATGAAGGTTCTGACTCCGATGGCCGTGCACGCAGCTCCTCCCATCGTGAGCTTCAAGGCCCAGGTGTCTTCCTCTCCTTCCCACTGCCTACACTGCCCAGTTCAGAAGGGGGTGCAGGAACTCGCCTGAAGCTGAAGCCATGACTGCTGGCTCTATTCCAAGCCCTGAGCATTTACACTGAGGAAGTCCGCAAATCCTCACCACAACCTCTCAGGGAAACTGAGGTTGGGAGAGTCTGTTCCTCGCCTAAGGTCACCCAGGTTTTGGGAGGCAGAACGAGGGTTCTGATGCAGGCCATGCGGCTCCAGGGCCCCACCCCAACCCTGGGCTGAGCATGGAAATGAATACACGGCCAGGAAGCCAGAACCTCTGCGTTCTTTCATCCTGGGTCGCATACTGCTCTTTCGCCTCTTTTGTAGAATTTGAGCCAAAGATTGAAAGTGATCAATCGCTTCATCCGCAAACCCTGCTCATCTGTTTTCCAGGTGCAGAAATCACCGGAGGCAGGGGGAGCATGTCGCCAGGAGGTTCATCCTGGGAAGCTGCAGTGTGGACCCCGCCTTCCCATGGAGCCACGGCCAGATGCCCACTCACCCCGCAGGGACAGAGAGCCTCCTGTCCGAGGCCACTCGGAACACCAGAAGTTTGGGCAGAAGGGGTGTACAGTTTGGAGAAGAAAATCAAGTGATTCTGCTTCTGAAAATTCCTGCTAATTTTTTCCATGCAACATCTCTTTTGTATGTGGCTCAGGGGTAGAACATTGCACCAGGATTTGCTCACGGGTCTCATTTCTCTTCCTCCTCCCTCAGCAAATGACGGCTGCTTGGAAACTTTTATAAAGGAAGCGGTTGCCTTTGTGGCTGATAGAACTGAAGGTGAAGAGCTTCTGGACAAAATGATTCAGCAGCAAACCACCCCCCTCCCCAGCACCAAGCAGGCAGCCCCCTAGCCCCGCCCCTGCCCCTTGCCCAGGGTGGTTTGCAGGGCGGGGTTCCACGCTGTGGCCCCAGCACCTGCCCCTGGGCTGGGACAGCCCACTGCCCCGTGCTGCTGGAGAAGGCTCAGCACGGGTACAAACCACTACCCCCAACTGCCTGAGAAGAATTGGCACAGCCACCCACCACTGCCCCGCACTGCCCCCACCCGGGCAGCCATGCAGGCGGCTGGAACTCTACTGGTCTTCTGCTGCCTGTTCTTGAGTGCCACCGGGGGCCCTTCCCCAGGTAAGTGGCAATCTCCCCTGGCCGCTCCCCAAGGTTTTGTCCCTGAGATTGGCCGCTGGCGCCTTGGGTCTTCCCCAGGACACTTTCCTGGCTTGGAGCCCCCACAAGACCATGGGGTGGTGAGAGTCACTGGGAGTGGTGAGAGGGGTGAGGGCTCCATGCAGCTGCAGCAACCTCTGGGGTCAGCAGGCTACAGGGATGAAGGGTGTGGGGTCTGCTCCAGAAGGCTGGGGGCAAGGGAAGCGTCTTCCATTCTCTGGCTCTTCACAGAGGTCTGAGAAAGGTCTCAGCAAGGCAGGTCTCCTGCGGCCCCTCTGCGGGATGGAGGCGACAAGGCAGCCCCATGCCTGCGGTTGGCTGCTTCTATCTGATGGTTCGTCCTTCCTTCCTACCGGCTGCTGTCCTGTGACTTGGCTCCAGGGACCCTAACAATCAGACTCTTTCGCCCTTCCTGCAATCCACATCCTGAGGGGCAGCACTCAGGGAGTGTGGGGGGAAGACAGGGAGGAAGCTACTGCCTGCGCACCGGGAAACTAATGCACAGCCAGGCTAAGTGAATTGCCCAAGTCACACAGCCAGGGACCGCCTGCCCTTGCCCAAAGGGAACTGGACTGTGCCCTCCCCAGCACAGGAATCAGACCAGGATACTGATAGGAACCTGGGAGGCCCCCACCTCATTTAACCAACCAGGAAGCTGGCACCAGAGGGCTCAGGCGAGCGGCTCAAGTCACACGACCCCCACCCAGCAGACAGGGATGGAAGGGGTCTGAGCCTGGCCAAAGGGGCCCAGGTGGGCGGTGTGCAGCAGGACTGCTGACAAGGGGATGGCCCCAGAGCACCCCAAGGATCTGTGGAGGGGTCACACCTCCTCCTGGTGAATCAGGATGCTGAGGACTCAGTGACGCTGGGGGACACTGTGTTGGGCTCCCAGGCCCGGCCTAGGGCGGATGCTACACTTCTGCAGTGCAGGCCCTTCTGCCGCTGTGCTGGTGACAGCCCCCAACACCCTGCCCCGGTGCTGTGATCGTTTCTGGGGCTTCCAGCAAGGGCCTTCGGTCTTCTGCTGTACAGAGAGGGTATTAGGAGGCCCTCTGTCTAGCGGAGAAAAAGAGTTAGGAATCTGGGACCCAGACACAATCCTGCATCCTGCCCCACCTCGGGACTCCAGCCCTTCCCGTGCCTCCTCAGAGTGGCCAAGGGGACAGGGCAGGTTGGGGGAGGGGCAGTGGGGCAGCTTCTGCTCTCACTGATGGGACACGCCGCCGCCACCAGCTCTGGGTGATGCTCAGTGAACATAGAGCTGATCCATGGCCAGCAGAAGGCTGGGGACAGCACACCCGGCCCTGCCTCCAACTCGGGAGCCTTCTTAGCTTATGCGTGGGGCCCTCCACCTGCTTCCCAGCCTCACAGGGGCCTCTCCTCCTGCCCTGATGCAGCGCCGCCCATGCACTGCTGTCCTGTGCCCTGAACCTTCATGTCTCCAAGGTCCAAGGGGGAAGCGAAGAAGAGCAGGATGTTCACCCCAGAGAAGTGGCTCCTTCTCACACCTCAGAAAAGGCTCTCCTGGAGGGACATGGAGCCAACTGTCCCAGCGTGTCCTGGGATCTAATTATTCCTACAGACTGCTGAGAGGTTTCAGAGCTCTGCTCATCTCACGGAGCAGGCTAGGAACTAGCAGGGTGGCATGGGAGCCGTGTGCTGGGTGCCTGGCAGCGTCGCTTTCCTGGGTCATGTTGCCGGCCCCTCGCTGGTGTGTGATGCTTCAAGAAGCCCTTCCCCTCCATTCCCAGCAGACTTGCTGTCGGCCACCAAACCCCAGACAGAAGCTCCAGAGCCCACGCTCACACACATGGAGCGGGCCCTCAGCCTCAGTCCCGCCATCCATGAAATGGGAAGATAAGTGCACACGTCTCCTGCCCTGGGAAAGCTGAACAGAGGTGGCTCGGGGAAGGCACAGGCATGGGGGCATATGGGGCGTGGGTGCTCTCCGCCGGCCTTGGCCCGCTGCTCTGTCCAGCACAGGCCCTTCTGCTGCTGTGCTGGTGACAGCCCCCAACACCCTGCCCAGGCACTGTGATCGTTTCTAGTGCTGCCAGCAAGAGCCTTCAGTCTTAGGCTGTGCAGGGAGGGTGCTGGGAGGCCCCCAAACTAGCGGCGAAAAAGGGATAGGAAACCTGGGCCCCAGTCACAAGCCTGCATCCTGCCCTCACCCTCCCTCCCCCGGGGTGGGGAAAGCAACAGGGACCCCAAGGGTGATGCCATCTGAGCATCTGGCCTGTCCACGCCCACATGCTGAACTGCACAGACCGCAGCGCTGAGCCCCTCAGGGCAACTTTCCTGCCTGAGGCTTTCAGAACCTAGGAAATTGCCACACTGGCTTCCGCCACCCTTTTGAAAAGGGCTGCTTCTTTCTCAACCTGACAGGCATCTCTTCTGGGAAGCTCTACGAGCTGCCATGTCACCCTCCGCCCCTCCACTCTAGCTGCAACAGCCCATCTGGCTGGGCAGGGGCCCTGGGGTCAGGGAGCCACCTCAGCTTCCCTGCGCAAGGTCTTTAATTCCCAGTAGCAGAGAGACCACCTGCAGCCCAGGGACATCCTGCCTCCTGGGAGCACTGGGAGCTGTCGCAGGCTGAGCCACCCTCTACGTGGCAAGGTGTGTTTTTCCCAATGGGGGGCATTCATTTGCCCTGGGACCCCTGCTGTGGCCATGTGCATTTTGATAAGATATTTGATAAGGATTACAGTATTGCACATCATTTATTGATAAGTGCTTTGTTGTGTTGCCTCATATATTCTCACTGTCATCAGCATCTCCATTTTACAGGTGAGGACACGAGGCTCAGAGAGGCTAGGCAGCTTGCCTGAGATCACACAGCCAGTGAGAGGCAGAGCTGGAATTGAAACTCCGGGTGTGTCCTAGTGGGTTAAAGTCAGGACTGATCCTGGGAGAGCTCAGTGTCCTGTCTGTGCCAGGGGCACATGTGTGCCCTCAAAAGATGGGCTCTGCCATTAGCCATCATGCAGAGACCCGAGAGCAAAGCGGGCAGATGCAGTCCCAAGGACCCAGGCTCGCTGAATTTTGATGATGTCACATGAGAGGGCTCGGGATGAAGGATCTCCAGGTGGGCAGAGTGGACACCAGCACCCCTGAGTTGGATTGGCACCCCTCAACACCCCAGTGCTCAGGGACGGCTGTGCAGACCTTATGCTCTGGGTGACAGAGGCTGATGGGGCCCCTCTCAAAGGGTCTTACTACCCAGCTCCGCACTGGCCTACAGAAAGGGCACCCCCTCAGGTGACACAGAGAGGGACACTAGCAGGGACCATCTGCGTCTGGCTCTTGGTACCCAGGTCCCCATCTCAAGGACAGTTTCACAAGCAGGGGCTTCCCAACCTCCCAGCCATACCTAGAACACTCCTGAAAGAGGGAGGCTGTGGGCAATGCCAGCCCCTGCTGTACCCCCCCCGCTTTTCCTACTAAGGGCAGGTGGGAAAGGTCTGCCTGGTGCCAGCACAGCAATTCCTGCTCATGTTTTCTCTCTTCTCAGAATGGCTTAGTGCCAGCTCTACCATCGGGCCAGTGCTCGGAGGACAGGAACGTCCCCTGCCCAGGGCATGCCCAGCAGCTGTCAGAAGCTGCAGCACTCTGCTGCCTTGGGCAGAAGCCCCGCCACCTCCCCCCGCCCGGCAGCTTCGCATCTGCACCCCAGTGCACACTGGTCCTCAGGTACCCCAACAGGTATGTGCCCCACGCACACAGCCAGTCGATGTATGGAGACACTGGGCTGCAGTAGAAAAGCAGGGTGATGGCAGGATCACCAGACAAGGAGATGGAGGAAACTCAGACCCATCTCCCCAAGGAGCCTGGGGCCCAGATTTTTAACAGTTCTGGAGTGGCCGAAGTGTGGAGATCGACTGCTGGAAAGGGCAGGGTGAAGTCATGGCACAGAGAGAGGAAAAAGCTGTACTTTTGTGCTAAACTCATTCCTCTGTTGGGGGGATCTCCAAACTGGTTGCTGGAATTGGGGTCTGAAAAACATCTTGGGCCAGAAAGCAGCCTGAATCAGCCTGATTAATTACGAGTATCTTTCTGTCCAGAACCTGGCATGCAATTCTTGTCAACCTGTGGGGATGGTTTCATTCGCCTTCCTGTGACCATGTGTCCTGGGGCCTGCTCAGCACCTGGTATCATCAGGCCCTGCTCACCCCTGCCCCTCCTCCAGCTTCTGCGTCTGGAAGTTCCCTACCTCTCTCAGGCATGACCCACCTCCCCTTCCACCTGCATTAGAAGCAGTGGTGGGCTGGAGTCAGGCTGTCCCGGCTTCTGGTGTAGGCCTCGCACATGGCAGGTAGCCCCACTCCCCTCAAGCAGGCCCGGCATGCCCCAGGAATTATTTCTATGCAGACGAATTTTATGTGCCAACTTTTGTTTCTTCTCACAAGCCTGCTGGTCCATGGGTTCTTTCCATTCATGTCACCCTGGCCGTCACCACCACTATCTGAGTCACCCATCACCCTCCGAACCCAGCAGCAGTCTCCAGCGGGGTCCCCTCAACTCCTCCCAGCACACAGCCCACGTCTCCCCTCGGTCAGTTCAGCCACCTTCCAGCTGCTCCCCCGTGCCCCTCTGCTCACCCATTTTACCCTCAGCTTGGCGTCCTGTCCTTTGCCCCAGGCTGGCTCTGACCCTTCTCCACTGTGGGCAGGGCCTGTCTCAGAGTCCTCACTGCATCTCCCTTAGCACCTGCCAAACAGTCCTTCTCGAATGAGAAAAAGGCGACCGTGGTGTTTCGAATTAGTCACATCTGGGTTTAGCCCCTCACCCTGCATGCCAAGCTCTTGGTCTCCTGGCCTGCAGAATGGGCATGCAGGAGTGAGAAGAAACAGCAATGTGGGGCCCTCCAGGCAGAGCAGGCAGAAGAGGAGAGCACCCGTTCTCCCACTCCCCGCCTTCAGCTGCGTGGGGCAAAACCCACAGCCCCTCCCTGGGCAGTCCTCTCCACAGTTCTCTGACCCGAGGAGGCTCTCAAAGAGCTGGTTGGCTCAGCACCTGCTGGGCCATTTGCTCTCTTCCCTGAAGATGACTGGCCTCTTTAGGGTGTTAATTCTTAATGATGGACCTTTCCTTGTTAATTTCTCTTAACAAATCATCCTAAAACTAGGTTTGACTTTTAAACATTTTTAAATGAAAAATTGAGCTTTTAATGTCTGTTTTGACAACTGTAAGACAGTCAAAGGTTTATTGACTTGAAGCCTACATTTCAGGAAACATGTAAATAAAAATTTACCAATTTCAGTATTTTTCATAACCTTTTGTGACCTTTTTGTAACTTTACCAGAATATTTTAGGAACTAACGTCACAAGCTTGGAAGGGAAATTTATCTGAAGTTCAGCATAAACTGAGTTTCACTTCATTTTTAAAATTCTGTTAATTTCAAGTAAAATTAAACTTAATACATTTTATTTTAAAAAGTTAACAGTGGTTAGCTTTAAGATATCAATAATTTTTATTTTTTGTTACGCTCCTCTGTATTTTTCAAATTTCCTACCAAAAATAGGTTAAGTTTATAATCAGAAAAAGTCATAAAATGTAGTTTTCACAAAGAAAAAAATGGGCAGGCAGCCATATTAATGTCATGTGAAGGAAAAAAAACACTAACTTCAGATGGCAAAAATACACTGAACACACTACCCCTTCCACACGCGTGTCTCTTTCTCTGCTGTTCAGATGACAAGTGATGAGCAGAAACCAAGCTGGTTTCCAGAGCAGTTTTTTGTTGTAAGTAAAAACCACATTTGACTTCCTGTCGTCAACACGGAAGGAGCTGCCTTCGGCACTGGGGCCCCCTCCTGCCTGACGGTAACACTGCAGGTCCCCAGGGAACCCCCACTGCCAGCACCAGTGTCAGAGTCACCTGGGAGCCTGGGGAAATGCAGGTTCCAGGGCCTCCCCTAGCCGCCAAGCCCAGCCTCGGCTGCTCAGGGACACAACAGTTTCTATTCCATCTTCAGAGGCCTTAGTCTTCTTAAGCAAAGGCTGCAGAGGTTTCAGTGGGAATGTGTGTGGCACAGATTACTCTGAAGGACAGTCCCAGGGCATGCCAGCACAGGACACAGCTATGTACCAACAACACAGAGGACCAGCACAGGGGACCAGCACGTGACCAGCATTCTCTATGGGGTGGGGTACCAGCACTGTAATGCCTTCTTGAGATGGAAGGCCAGGCTCCCTGAGCTGTTAAAGCACAGGGCAGGCACAGTCATCCAAAGTCCAGCCATGAAGCTCACCTTCTGGCCCGGAACCAACCACAGGACAGCCATGTGCCAAGCAGCCTCCCTTTATAATGGAGACTTATTACCAGGATGGGGCGACACCCCCAAGGCCACAGAACTTCCACAGACCCATGCCTTCTCCACCCACTCCCAGCACTGCACCACCCAGCCTGAGGGTGCCACATGGTGACCAGAAGTCCCGTCGTCCTGGCTCTCTACCCTTGGTAGCATCTAGTGTGTACCCACAAGCATCCAGAACCCAGGGAGGGCCTCCTGCAGACCTCATGCAGCAGCAGGAATGGCCTCCTCCGGGGCCTTTGCTCTGAGCTAACAAAACACTGTCGTCCTGGCAAGGCCTCCTTGCTGTGCCCAGCTATGAAGGCTGCCCACCTTCCCTCCCCCAATCACCCTGCCCTGAAGGCCCTGGGGCCCAGCTTTCCATCCTGGCCATAGCAGGCATGCACATCCTGCAGGCTCAGGCACTCAGGCTTCTGCCTGCTGTCCCGTTCCCCGCCCAGCCAGCCCAACAGCCCTATCTACCTCCCAGCCCCAGTTCAAGGTCAAAGGTATCTCTTGCTCCTCTCTGTTGGGCCTCATGATCATGTACTGAGTCCTTGTGGGAGGGGGGACCTTGTCTCCAGTGGGACACCCCACTTCTGCTCTGGGCAATGATGCTACCTACGCTCTGGGCTCTGCTGAATTGATAGCCGGGTCTCCACTTCCTATCACTAAGCCCACCTTCCGCACTTAAAGACTGAACGTGGAACCCTAAGGCCTGCCACACACTCACTTAAGGTGCTCGGGAGGGCACAGCCCAGAGAAGCTGAGCTGAGTCCCCCAGGGAGTGAGTCCCAGAGGGCCCTCTGCAAGGACACTGTGCTCTCACCTGCACCCACCAAGCCACAGTCATGGCCACATGCCGCTTGCCAGCACCCACAGTGCAGCTCGGGCCACTGAGGAGCTGAATGTTCTATTTAACCTCATCAAGATAATGTCAAAAACAGTTGTGCTGGCCAGGCCTGCCTTGCAGGACAGCTCAGCTCTAGAGCATCCAGCACACTAGCACGTCAGGAGAATCTGGGACTCTTCTCAAAAGAGAAGCAGTCCGCAAGCCTAAAGCACCTCCACCCACCCTCCCTCCCCCAGGTTTAGGCAGAACTTCCTCCAAATTTTTAACTTATTATTTTAATACACAAGTCGTCCATGACTATTATAGAAAAATTGAAAAATGCAGAAAAACCCAAATTCAAATCACCCACGTCTCTAACCAGCAAAGGCCCTCATTCACGCTGTATGGAGGCTGTGGGGCCTGTTTATACTCACTTCCTTTATAATAACATCTGAAGTCTGCTGCCCACATGACCAAATGCCCACACCTAGCCTCACCCCCAGCTCTTCTGCCCACCCACTCACCCACCTACCCACTCACCAGGTCTCCTAAGTCTTGGGGCCAAGTCCAAGGCCACCCACGACCCCCAGTACCCCCATCTCCATATATATCTGTTTCCATAGACAGGTCCTGCCCTCCCGCCTGGCTTCTAGCCACTCTGAGGTTCTCTCACCCATTTATCCAGAGGAGGTGAGATCCAGCAAACATCAGCTTTGGGTCCCCAGTCGGCAGGATGGGGGCTCTAGAAGGGGCTTAGCAAGCAAGGGTGAACAAGGAATAGCCCAGGGTCTTCAGCGAGCCAGATGTGCTAGGGCCCAAGGGCATCCTGGGGCCCACTGTGCTCTGCTTCTCTAAGAGCTGGAGCAAGAGCGTGGGGAGCTAAGGAGGGATGTCGGGGTCCTGGCTCTGCCCGGCTGTGGTACAGATGCTAGGGGACATGACTACGGGGGAAGCCCCTGATGCTGCTTCCCTATCTTTTATCCAAATGCAGCCCTCACAGCAGGGCAGGCCTCCCCAACCTCAGCAAAGCTTATGGACACAGTGCCCTGTCACTCACAGGAGTGCCATGACTGTCCCCGGAAAGTCAGGAGCACAGGGGCACCAGGTGCTGCAGGCTGCCCGAGGGGTGCCCTCCTGTGGGCTGGTCCCGAGCCTGAGAGCCAGGCAGGTGGAAGGCCTTGAGATGAGGATGGTGCCACATCCTTCTGGTGGGAAGCACTACCTCCATCCGCCGCCTAGAGGGCCAGGCTAGGGCTGACTTTCCCCACCGTCCTAAGGCCACATCCCGTACTGAGGGTCTCACCTGGGGGACACGTTCCGCTTTTCTTTAACACATATATTGGAAATAAGCCTGGGTTCTGAAGGGGTATGTGTGAGGTACAGATTCACTGCACCCCCTGGCACCTGGCCCTCAGCTCTGAAAATGGAGCAATAAATGCACTGCAGCGGTGTCAGGAGGTGAGCAGGTAAGGGGAAAGGTGAGGAGGCAGGTGAGGGGGGAAGCTGGGGGGCAGGTGAGGGAGCAGATAAGGGGACAGGTGAGAGGGGAGCAGGTAAGGGGAGACAGGTGAGAGGGGACAGGTGAAGGGGGCAGGTGAGGGAGCAGATAAGGGGACAGGTGAGGGGAGCAGATAAGGGGAAAGGTGAGGAGGCAGGTGAGGGGGGAAGCTGGGGGACAGGTGAGGGAGCAGATAAGGGGACAGGTGAGGGGAGCAGGTAAGGGGGGACAGGTGACGGGGGACGGGTGAGGGGGGACAGGTGAAGGGGGCAGGTGAGGGAGGCAGGTGAGGGAAGACAAGTGAGGAAGGACAGGTGAGGGGGCAGATGAAGGGGGACTGGTGAGGAGGGCAGGTGAAGGGGACTGGTGAGGAGGGCAGGTGAAGGGGGCAGGTGATGGGGCAGTTGAGAAGGCACAGGTCACAGAGGCAGGTAAGAGGGGACAGGTGAGGGTGGGGCAGGTGAGGGGGGACAAGTGAAGGGGGCAGGTGAGGGGACAGGTGAGGGGGGACAGGTGAAAGGGGCAGGTGAGGGGAGCAGGTGAGGGGAGCAGGTGAGGGAAGACAAGTGAGGAAGGACAGGTGACTGGGACAGGTGAGGGGGTAGGTGAAGGGGGACAGGTGAGGGGGACAGGAGGGGGACAGGAAGGGGAACAGGTGAGGGGGACAGGTGAGGAGGGCAGGTGAGGGGAGCAGGTGAGGGGAGCAGGTGAGGAAGGACAAGTGAGGAAGGACAGGTGACTGGGAACAGGTGAAGGGGGACAGGTGAGGAGGGCAGGTGATGGGGACAGGTGGGAAGGGCAGGTGAAGGGGACAGGTGGGGAGGGCAGGTGAAGGGGGCAGGTGACAGGGGCAGTTGAGAAGGGACTGGTGACGGGCAGGTGAGAGGGGACAGGTGAGGGTGGGGCAGGTGAGGGGGGAGCAGATGAGGGGTGGGTGGGGCCAGGAGGTACAGGTTGACAGAGAACTGAGCACCATAGAGGCATGAGGCATGACACCTGGCCCGAAGGCCCTGCTAACATCAGTGTTCTTGTCTGGTTGTTTCTGTCTTTCAGATATTTGTTCCCAGGACCTTAAGTCAGGTGTGAAGCCAGGATTTCCCGAAGCAATAAAGACCAATGACCCAGGAGTCCGCCAAGCAGCCAGACACAGTGTTGAGAAGTTCAACAACTGCACAAACGACATGTTCTTGTTCAAGGAGTCCCGCATCAGAAGGGCCCTGGTCCAGGTGAGGGTCTTGGTTCTGGTCGCATGTGAAGGACACCCCTAGGAAGCCGAGTTGCTACAATGCGACACCTAGGAGAGCAGGGCAGACCTAATGTGACGTCCCTCCTGAGTGCAGCACTCTGGGCAGAAAGGAGGTACACACGGGGTGGGAGTGGACAGCAGCCGCTGAGGCCAGCATCCCCCAGAGCCAAGCACAACGGTTACACAAAGCATGCGGCTCCAGGGCGGTTACAGGCCACTGGCCCAGAGCCCACTAGGCATGGGGTAAGGAGGCGCTGGGGCCCTAACAGGGCTCCTGGAGGCCGGCGCCAAGGCTGATGGGGAGAAACCAGTGAAGTTGCTGTCCAGGGAGCTGCCCCCGCTGGGCCCATGGTCCCACCTGGCCTACCACTCACTTGCATGGCAGCCTAGGGGTGTCCTTGCCACTTCCACCTCAGAGTGCTCGCTCACATCCCAGAGTCCCAGAGTCCCAGAGCTCTGCCCAAGCCACTGATCTTTCCCTGACTCATGCCTATGGTGGAAGGGTGCCAAGCCCCTAGGGGACCCTCCAAGGCACAGCCAGGCCTTGTCTGTGTCCTGAGAACACCCGCTTGCTAATGTGGGATGCAGGCTGTGGGTAACACTCAGCACTGTGCGCTGGTGTCTGGAGGGCAAGGAACAGAAGCAGCCCTGTCCAAGACCCTTCACAGTGTTCCTGTGAGGGTTACACCAGGTCAGAGGTCAGGGTGACTTTCATAACCCAATTATTTTTGCCAGTTGTGAACTTGTGAAGAGCAGCACGTTTTCACATGAGAAGCGTGCTACAGAGGGCAGTGTGGTGTGGAGCCAGGGTCCTCACTCCACCACCTGGCCTCAGGGGCAGTGGATCTTCCCTGAGTTATGCAGGCCCTCCCTCCTTCTCCGGGGAGGCCAGTGGGATTCTCTGGGCCTGAGTCCTCAGGGTTCTCTGCGGGGAGGCTTGGAGGTTGTCCCTCTCTAGCTTGGCGATGTGGGGGACAAAACAATTTCCCTGGGGCTGGGGCTGGGGCTGAGACTAAAACCTGAAGAATTTTTCTTCACTCCTCTAAGACCACAAATGAGAATGAAGCAGGCAGCTGCCATGTCCAAGTGGAGAAGGGTTGTCTAGAAATTCAAAACTCCCAATCCCAGGAAGGGGAAGCCCACACACCCCAGGCCTGATACAGAGGCCATGTGAAACTGCCACCGTGGGGCTGGAGTGAGGGCTGCAGGGCAGGCTCAGAGGGGCATGCGGGAGACCTAGTGTCACGTCCCTCCTGAGTGCAGGGCTCTGTGCAGAAAGGAGACGTCTGTCCCAGGAAGGGACACAAACCCCAGCACAGAGCAGGGAGGAGAGTGGGAGGGGTATGCAGGCTCTGCCATAAGCCTGAAGCGTTGCCCCAAGCCGGCCCACTTCCCTTCTACTCGGTGGGCACCTGCACCACTGTCTTGAGGCCCTGCTTCCAGTGAAGGAGGGCCTCCTGCCCTCCCTCCCCCAAGCCCAGTAACCCAGTCCCTCTGTTCCCTCCAGATAGTGAAAGGCCTGAAATACATGCTCGAGGTGGAAATTGGCAGAACTACCTGCAAGAAAAACCAGCACCCACGTCTAGACGATTGTGACTTCCAAACCAACCACACCTTGAAGCGGGTAAAGCAGCGGGCCCTTCTCAGATGTACCCTCTCTTCCCCAGCCCACTCACTACCAGGGCTGTGAAAAACACCCTGTCACCACTTCCCTAAGGCACCACTCCAAACCTCACCCCTGAGGAAGCCGGGCCTCCCGGACTCCCACACGACCAAGGATCCGGGAGAGCGGGAGGTAGAGCCTGTGCTAGGAGCTCCTCAGACGACATCCTCCCTTCCCGGAGGCGGAGACACAGCTCCAGAGGAGAGTTCTGGGGGGCAAGTAGAGAGGATTAGAGCAAGAAAAGCTTTCAAACAATCCAGAAATTATATATATATTTGATATACAGCATATCTCTGCAGAGGGAACAAGAGAAGGGAAACATGGCAACATTTAGCAATTATAAATATAGAGGCAAAAAGCGTATCTTCTTAAATCATTCTTCAAGTTTTCTGTAGGTTTGAAATTTGTCAAAATGAAAACTAGGGGCAGGAGAAGAGCTCCTCCGTGAGGAACCCCTCCACGGGCAAAGGGCTCCCCAGTGGGCAAGTCAGAACCCTTGGTGTGCCCTTCTCTGTTTCAGACTCTGAGCTGCTACTCTGAAGTCTGGGTTGTGCCCTGGCTCCAGCACTTCGAGGTACCTGTTCTCCATTGTCACTGACCCCCACCTCTTCAGCAAGACCAACAGCTGTGACAAATACCAGGGAGCGTCCCCTCCCACCCGCCTCATGACCCGGCCTCACAGACCCGCTCAGGCCTCTCCCAAGTGAGCAGATGAAGTGCTGCTGGGTCACTGCAGGGCAGTTGGGATGGGAGCATGGTGGCACCTCCTAACAGATTAAATAGATCACATTTGCTTCTAAAATTAACTCCTGTTTCTGACGCTGCAAACCTAGATTCTGGGTCTGGGTGTAGGGGACTGAGTCAAAGGAGGGAGTTATGAAAGTAAGGGATGGTCCCCCGTGGCCACAGGCCCCCAGGAGAGCAGGGGTGCAGCTCTGGTTCTGAAGAATCTGCAGTCGTGGGTGGGGACCCCCTTAGCCACTGAGCGCCTTGGCCTATTGTGATGAATACAGCTGGGAATCAAGATGAACAGCGAGCAGCAGCCATGCTGGCCTTTTTAGGGGAGAGCTGGGAGGTGAGGCAAGCCTTGCCAGGGGTCCCCCTTACCAAGGCATCTGACAAGTTGAAGTGACTTCCCCTGGGGGCCTGGCCAGCCTGAGCTGCTAGCTACAACCCTCCGAAGGCCAAAGCCCCGGAACAGGTGATCTGTCCACACCAGAAGCGGCAGGGCCACAGCTGTGCCTCCTTGAGACTCAGGCCTCCCAGGGATTTGCCCCGCTGCCTGAGTGGTGGCAGAACAGCAGACCGCTCCCCAGAGCCCTCCAGAGAGGGCACCCCACTGAAGATGACTGTGCTAGGAGGGAGAGACCACCGAGGGCTGGAGGGCACCAGGAATTGGAAGTAAACTGGTAGAAGTGCCAGGCTGGGCCACCCCGAGACCTGGGCACCCCAAAGGACTCTGCTGTGAAGCCAAGGTTAGAGTCAGTGCCCTGCCATGATCCACAGGCTCAGCAGCCACTGCCCAGCCAGGCGCTGTCTCCCTTGCTCCCAGCTTCACCCGAGCTTTCTCCAGTCACATCCCCGGGAGGCTGGCTTAGCTATGCTGGCTGTGACTCTGGCAGTCACTAAACTAACCCCTCAGGGCCTCAGTTCCCATTGGCACGATGAGGCCAAGCCTTCTGGAATCATTAAGAGTCAGCATATGTGAACAACTTTCAGAACTACAGACCACTCTGCAAGCGTAAGCTGATGATAAAAACCTCAAACTGAGATCTCTGTCCCATGAAACATAATAGCTGAATCTTGATGGAGTTTCAGGAATGGACAACAGAGGCACACAATGAATCACCTGATTACTTTTAAGAGCATGTTAGTAATTCACGTTAGAAAGAATTCCTTTTATGTTACAGCAAAAGCGTATCACATATTTAAACCTAGTAAGAAGACTCCATTTCACACTTCATCATGTCAAATTACCAGATAAAACACAGGAAATGACACTTGGAGACAGAAAATCAACAGCTAAGTCAAAATCAAGACTCCTTTGCTGAAAACTGTGAAAAACAGTTTGCCAGCTTCTTTATATTTGTGAAAATTAAGCACTGAAAGCAAAGCTCTCTGTTCTCAATTTAAAAAGAGAAGACCACCTATAAGCCCAACACATTTAAACTGTTTATATGATAGAATGATTAGGTATTATCTTATTTTCTTTGTATACCTCACCTGTAAGGCACATCATTTGTCACTAAAAGTATTTCTGCTGACCACTAATTTTCTCTCCTATATAGAGTCACATTAAAAATTTTGAGTTGTTCATCTGACACAATGTGGGTCACATCAACTAGAGAGAAGCTGATCTCTGCCTCTGTCCTACTGGTGCTCACCCCAGGAGCCAGCCTCAAGAAGTGGGGACACACAATTAACCATCAGATTCCCGACTCTCTTCCCCCAACACGGAGCCTGGCCAGCGCTGAGGGGAGAGGAGGGCACAGGAGTCCAAGGCCAGCCAGTGCATACAGATGGTCCCGATGTTACCACCGCTATCAATTCTCTGAATTTTTGTCCCATTACATATTTATCTTTACATATTTACATTACATATATCATTACATATTTATCTGTTTCCTGACTTTTACTGCTATCTAAAATACTGTCTCTATGAAGTTATTCCAAACATTTTTGGAGACACAATCTCTTGTTACTCTCACAAATACCCAGGAAAGAAAGGAACAGATATCAGCCCCATTTCATAGGCTGGAAAACAGGAGAGAAGTGTAACATCAACTTACGCCAGAAGGAGTCAACGTCGAGAGCAGGTGGCCTAAGGCTACCTGCTCCCTGCCTGAAGACTGCTGCCTGAGAGAGGTCCCGTGGCTTCCCTTCCTGAGCTAGTCGGATGGACTGCTCGGCCTTAAAACATCATCCTCACCAAGGCAATTCTTACATCAACACCTGATGGAATTAAATTTCACTCACTCAATTAGAGAAGAAACTCCCATGCCATAACACCAAAAAAGATAAATCAGCAGAAGTCGATTTATCATATTTATTATCAAAATCATGACCAGTGTGTAGACATACTTGTGAAAATATATAGCAACTTGGGGCTTATAACACATGAGCAAAGATGACATTAACACATGCACTGTTCACATTTTGGGGTCTAGGGGTCAAGATCAAAGGTCACAGACAGGACATTACCGAACGCACCCCTGCAATAGGTCCCAAATTGCAGAATCATCCAATTCCAGCATGGTCAGCATGGGCAGTGTGGAGAAATTCACAGAAAGAAACCCAGCAAAGTTCTCTCTGAGCTGCTAGAGTCAACATGCTTTTCCTACGCACTATGGAGAGCCCACGTCCCACACAACCCTTGAGAACACGGTTCCATTCTTGGCTTACATGGCTCTCGCTGCTGGCCTCAACACCCTTGGGCCGTGCTCCCTCTGCTCTTCCATCCCCCCTGCCAACAAACAAAGGTATGATCGCACATTATATGATAGTAAAGAAGGACACTGAGGCCACGGGACAGGGTCGCAGCAGCAAGCTCATGGGCAGTGCGGCACTGCTCCACTCACCTGAGCCCTGTTCCACGTGCAAGAAGCTTCCCAAGTCCTAGACAATGACTGTACTTAGAAAGCTTTAAGAGAAAATGGCTTTACATGAATTTATCTTCCCTGTGGCAGATATGTTACACTTCCCTCTAAACAGAAAGACGGGCCCAGGTGGAGGTGCCCCTGGCAGGGCCCAGGGACTGACAGGTGCATGTGGACACTTCAACCACGACTGTGTCCACAGCTCCTTCTGGACCAGGCCCGGTGCCTGAGTGTGAAGCCTCCCGGCTCGCATGGCAGGGGCAGCTATCTAGGTGGGCTAAACAGACTGGAGGCTAAGTCTGCAGAGAAAGGGGGACCTGAAGGAGCCCAGGTACAGGTACCCGTCGTGCTCATGCACCTCGCTGATGTAGGGGACCACCAGCCCGTCAGGATCATGCAGGCTTCTTCGGAAGGCACCGCTGTCACTGAGTTCTAGGACAAGGCTGTACCGCGGCACAAACTTCATCACCGTCTCCTGACTGAAGAGCTAGAGGGAAGCACAGTGCAGGGAGAGTTCACCAGCTGGCTAAGAATGCTGTGAGCAGATCAACCGCACCTCCCCCACCATCCAGGAACGGCCTGACCCCTTCCTGTGACAGGGCAGCCCCACAGGGCAGTGCCAAGACTAACCCAGCTCCCACTCCCAGCCCAGGGGCCCCAAAGCAGGCCCCACCCCACCGCTGTCCCTGTGAAGATCAGCCAGGGAGGCTCCCCAGCACAAGGACAGCAACGCAAGCACATCTCTAGACGGCCTGGCTGAACTCAGAGGGACACACATCACATCCGAGGCAGTCACAGCACTGAAGCCAAGGCTCAGAATGACCTTGACCCATCAGATCACAACCAGCACAGCTTCCCCGGAATACACAAGTCTTCTGTTTAGGTTTAAAACATTTCAAATAGGCAAGGTGCCAACGATGGAGATTTGATAACGGTTCACGTTCAAAACAAACGAGCAGGTCCACACATCACACGACATGGCTTCTAAAACAGAAAGCGAAATCCCACTGCTTTCCTCAAAGCGGGGCGTGCAAATCCTGAGGAACACCTCCATGGATGGATGGAAAAGCACTTAGACCTGGACTCTGTGGCCACACAGGGCTGTAGAAGAGTTTTAAGCAGAGAAACCAGATGGCGAGAGACATGATTTCTGGCAGAGCAGAAGGACACCTGGTCGGAAATTATGACAAAGCACTCCACTGCCTAAGACCAAGGAATGGAAATAAACAGACAGATTTCCAGCTTTTAATACAAGGGAAAATACCCAAATAAGTGTCCAACAAATAATGTCACCCAGTCACTGGAATGTTCAAGCAGACAGAAAAGCTGACTGGGCTCTAGGTTCAATAGCAATAGATCAACTGCATTACAGCTCAAAAAATGCCCACAGCTTCCCACAACCCACAACTGCTGTTCAGCCCTGAATCCTTCCCTCTCTCCTCTCTTCTCTCTTCTCCCTAAGAGACCTCATCCTCTCTCACTATTACAACTAGTCACTTTCCCAGAAAGCTCTCAAATCTCCACCTCTATTTCCAACCCTAGTGCTAAGTCACTCACTGTCTGGGACCCATGTCTGCCTGGACTTTCTAACAGCACTTCAAATTCGACAGCCTCCCCAGCTCCAGAGACAAGGCCAGGACCTCAGTCCTCATTCTTGATCCCGGTCTCTCTGTGCCCTACAAGTCCAGCCACCAGTCTTGCCATCTGCTGTGTGTGTCCCTGGCCTGGGCCGTGCCCCGCTGCCTCTCCGCAGTCACTGGGACAGCCTCCTGAGCCCTGCTGCAAGCTGTTCTCCTTACAGGGGCTGCAGTTATCTTTGAAAACAATCTTTGTACTATATCACTCCCCTCCTAAACAACTCCGTCAAGACACCACACATGGGGCAGAGCAGGGTACATGTGTACCCAGACCATGGTGGCCCAGACCAGCCCACTCCACTTTGGGTGAGAAGGTGTCCCTGCAGTGGGGTGACCTGGTCTGGGCTGTCAGGGCCCACACGGGGTGAGGAGGTATCCCCACAGTGAGGTCCAGATCAGGCTATGAGAGCCCATGCAGGTGAGGAGATGTACACCCAGGGACAGCCCGGTGCAGGGATCAGAGCCCTTGAGGGGAAAGGCAGCCTCCAGCACATGGTCAGGGAGGAAGGGGACAGCCCAGCGTGGGGTGCTACAGCCCTGGATGGGGCCATGTGAGAGGGGACAGCAGCCACAGATTCATCACATGCAGGGAAATGGTTGAACAGGTAAACCTAGGGAGGACAATGGGATCCAGATTTCTCACTGCTAGAGAAGAGAGGTACAAACGGGGGGAGAAATAATGGGAGAAAACTTGAATCAGTCCTGTGGAGTTGTCATGGTTTTCAATTTACAGATGACAGATGCAGGCATAAGCGTGAGTGGTACGTGATGTCTCCGCATGCAGGCATGTGTGAGTACACATCATGTGCTTGTACTCCCAGCATTGTCCCTTAGGAACCCGGGAGCAGCAACACCCAAGGCAGTGAATA
The DNA here is from genome assembly GCF_030222135.1 of Aotus nancymaae. Lineage (NCBI taxonomy): Eukaryota > Metazoa > Chordata > Mammalia > Primates > Aotidae > Aotus > Aotus nancymaae. Next base: position 1,098,582 of record NW_026988412.1, on the reverse strand, counting down.
CACTTGGCACCCAGATCTCCTCCACAGGGAACCAGGACTCCTGACAGAAATGGCCGACTGCAGAGCTGGAGCAGGGACAATATGAGAGGAGCATGGAACGACTTGTGTGCCAGAAAGTGAGGAGCTAGTCCAAGACAACAGAGCAGGCCCAAAGGCCCAGAAGTCCCACTGAAGGGACCCCTCCTAGCCACAGATGGGTAATTTGAGCATCAAAATAAATGATGACTGTAACACAATCACCATTAAGAACATGGGTAACCATGAGATGGCACTGATGATTACTTACAGAAACCATCTCTCCACAAGTGACTCAGTAATTAGACATGGAAGAGTCACTTCAAGGTGGAGACACCTGGCATTCCCCGCCTGAATCTGGTGGCCAAAGTTGCCACCACCCATCGCAGAGGAAACTGATGTTGTGCCCTCATAACAGTCACACCAAGATGAGCACAGCTTCACTGCCGTGCCACTGCTGCCGGCAATGCGAGACCAGAATCTAAAAGTGAAAAAATATCAGACAAACCCTACTGGAGGGACATTCTGAGAGACCGCTGACCTGTACACTTCCAAAGGATCAAGGCCAAAAATTCAAAAAGACTGAGGAGCTGAATACCCCCCAGACTGAAGGAGATTAAACAGAGCTGACAACTAAACATCACTCCTGATCCTGGGTTGAATCCTTTGTTATAAAGGACAACACTAGGACAACTGGCAAAATCTGAATGGGGCCTGCAGACTGGACAGTTGCAGGGGAGCTGTGGGCATCTCCTGGTTTTGATTGATGTAATGAAGAATGTGCCAAATGCGCTCAGGCATCTGCAATAAGTGACAGGGCATCAGGCCAGCAGGTGACTCAAAAACAGTGCTGGGAAAAAATTCCTTGTACCTCCCTGCTACGTTTCCACAGCTTTGATACTATCTCAAAATTAAAAAAAAAAAAAAAATCAAGCCAGGCGTGCTAGCTCACGCCTGTAATCCCAGCACTTTGGGAGGCTGAGGTGGGTGGATCACTTGAGGTCAGGAGTTCGAGACCACCCTGGCTAACATGGTGAAACCCCATCTCTACTAAAAATACAAAAATTAGCTGAGTGTGGTGCTGCACGCCTGTAGTCCCAGCTAATCAGGAGGCTGAGGCAGGAGAATTGCTTGAGCCCTGGAGGTAGAGGTTGCAGTAAGCCGAGATCACACTACTACACTCCAGTCTGGGTGACAAAGCGAGGCTCCATCTCAAAAACAAAACAAAACAAAAAACTCTTCAATGACCTAGATTACATTTTGAATAAAATCAGACCCTCTTTCCAAGTCCGTGGGGGTGTGGTCCTCCCTCTCGCGCCTCCTCACCCAGCTGCGGGAAGATTCTGTGTACCCTCACACTTACAGCCCTCTCCCTAACTGTACCCTTGATCAATGGAACCTCCTCACGCCTACATGTGCCAGGCAATGTTGCAGGTATGGAGGATGACAAATGAACTATGCATGAACTAAACAGAAAAACACCTGCTCTGATGGTACACATGTTCGAGTCAGGGGAAGAGACACACCACCGCCAGGTGATGATCGCATCCTTGGACGACTGACACAGAAATTGAACACACACTACCCTAAGCTAAGGGGACCATGTGCATATTCTCATTAAATGTTCCCAGCACCTGATGAGGTGCTATTATCCTTTCTACTTTACACACAGAGTGCCCAAAGCAAAGAGACCAAGTCCCTGGTCCAGGGTCCCACAGCTGGTCTGGCAGCCTCCAAAACCCTTGTGCAGGCTCAGCTGCCATTCTGCCTCCCCCAGGTCCCAGCAGGAAAAGATGCTGGCTCTGGAGCCAATAAGGCAAAGAGAAGGACAGATTTCTGAACAGATTAGGTCTTCCCACACAGCAACTCACAACTCACATCACTGAAGGCCATGGGCCAATCTAACTGAGAATGTGCACGCAGCCCCCAGAAGGGGTCCAGGCACACAGCCCAGCACCAGAACTCGCCAACTGCTGCCTGTTAGCACCAGGACTGTAACCTAGTATTTCCATATCAGTTCAAATATTCAGTATCAATTTTAAATACCTATTCAGTCTGTGACATGGAGCTTGCTGGAAAACCAGATCTCTGTATTACACAAGTGCTCACACCAGCCAAGTGACCCCTCCACAGTGTAAACGTGCTGAGTTATAATGCAGGGTACTTCAGGGAAGCCACCAAAATGGCAGGAGGTACAACATTTAAAAGCTGTGTTGAAGGGGCTATTGTGTTGAAGGGGCTATTATGTTCAAGGGGCTGTGGCTGGCCATTGGTGGGAGTGGGTGCCTTTTTTTTTTTTAAAGGGAATGATCTGGGTGTGGTAAGAGGTGAAAGGGCAGAACCCCATGGAGAAGAATGCCTGACAGAAGGCAGCGGGGAACAGGCAGGACGGCGGCCATGGTGACTGGGTTACAGGCAAGGTCACACCTGCGGGGAGGGGAGAAAGGCACCTGCCGACTCTTTCCCTGAGGAGGCAGCAAGGAGGGCGGAGAGTGGAGAGGTCTGGCACAGCCATCGCAGACGGAGGAGCAAGACTGACAGGCAGGTGGATGCCCAAAGCCACGATGGCGAGGGTGGTGATAAAAACACCCAGAAACAGGGAAACCAGAAGAACCAACAGGTCTAAATGTTTACACCTACGTTTCAGGATGAAGAATGAAATGTGTTTCTAAGTAGTCATTCAAAGAGCCAAATACTACAAGCACAACTAGATTTTTAAGCTATAAGGGTCAAAAAATATGATTAGATTCATTTCCATTTTGTTTCTTAAAATAACCATTTTATAGTTACCTTAAAAATCATCCTTTTAATCCAGGGTCTCTCAGATAAGAAATCCAGCATGGAAAACCCAGGGTTAGGGCGGATGGTCGACATGCCGACCCAGTACCCCCCAGAGCTGCTGGGCCGGATGTTGTCTGGAAATCCAGGCATGTTCTCCACAAACAGATCAGCCCCGCCCTTCATCAGGCCAGAAACGTAGACTCTGAAAAATTCACCCAAGCAGACAGTGAGCAGTAGCCCCATAATTCAAGAAAAACATTTTCGCCAAGCACCACATTGGTCTTGGTCCAAATATATATATGGAAAAGTCCTCTAACTATGTCCATCATGAACAAAGGCACAGCTGCTGAGAAAGAACCTTTGTGCCCAGGGCCCAGCGTGAACAGAGGGGAAGCAGGTCGGGGGAGGACCAAGGCCCTGCTGGCAGAGGAATAAGGCCCAGGCTGGCCAGTTGGCCTTAACTTAAGACACTCTCCCAGACTGCGACTCACAATAGGAGAAAGAAAGTGCACCCTTGAATTTTCTTTTATTAACATGCCATGCAGAAGGTGCGCTGCTGCCTGATTCCTGTCGATCCCATTCCCATGCCCACCCTACCCCAGTCATGATGCACTCTGGCTGACAACTGACAGCTCAGCTAACGCCACACACACCTGCGTATCCTCGCCATGGTCGTTTCTGCCACCAGGACAAAGTCTTCCGCAGGAGACAGCTGGACTCCATTGGGGAACCGCAGCTGGTCCAATAAAACTTTTACTTCCCTGGTCACAGTATCATATTCCAGCAGGCTGCAGAACACCAAAAGCAGAGGGTTTGGGGGAAAGTCCGTGGCTCCTGCTCTGGGCCTTCAGGGCATGGGCCTGCAGGTGACTCCGCCTCATCCCAGAGCAACAGGCCCTGGGTCCCCTGCTCAAACTTGATTCGAGGCTGGCCCCTGGGGGCCCTTCCCCATCCAGAGCAGATCCAGTGTCCCCTCCAGAGAACCCCATGGTCAGTTCTCTCACTGACCTGGGAGCTGGACAGGAGTTCCCCCTCAGAAAGGCAACCCAAAGCCCAGGCTCGCCTCCAGGGTCTCTCCCAACTGTGTAGACTCACACCCTCAAACAGACTGGCCTGTTTTAATTTCTCAGAGAAAACAAAATTGCTTTGTTCCACTTTGTGACATCGATCACCTGCCTCCAGAAGCCACTAAGGTCCTGCCCTAGAAGCTGAAATATGATGCTGGAAATACTCCCTTCTTCCCTAGAAGTAACAAACTCTGCTGAAGCAACTGGCCTGGCTGGCGAACTCAACAAATGGGAGACCTGGAGCAAGGCCTCACCGCCCATCATCTGTGCCCTCCATCACCAGAAGCAGGTAGTCTCGTCTTTGCCATTTGCTGCTAGAATCGGTGAAATAAATCTTCCTCCCATCCTGAGTGACCGTAAGATCATTCACAAAGGACATTTTCTTCCCCTCAATGGGAGTCTCAGAGGATAGCAGCAGTTTCACTTCACCTGAAGTTTTAAAAAAAAAAAAAAAAAAGAAAAAAATTGGCTTGAACTGGGAACTTGCTCCTCAATAATTTCAAAACATTAACCAGCCTAACTTAAAAAGATAAACTTCCCCATATGTCAGAAGATACATTCCTTCTTATGCTAAAAACAGTATTAGGTGTTAAATGATTGTTTTTAGACTGACTTCGTTTAATGCAGAATCTTTGCTATAAGGATAAGGAATCTTTCTTTTTTTTTTTTTTTTTTTTTGAGACGGAGTTTCGCTCTTGATACCCAGGCTGGAGCGCAATGGCGCGATCTCGGCTCACTGCAATCTCCGCCTCCTGGGTTCAGGCAATTCTCCTGCCTCAGCCTCCTGAGTAGCTGGGATTACAGGCACGCGCCACCGTGCCCAGCTAATTTTTTGTATTAGTAGAGACGGGGTTTCACCATGTTGACCAGGATGGTCTCGATCTCTTGACCTCGTGATCCACCCGCCTCGGCCTCCCAAAGTGAGGAATCTTTCTTTTACTAAAGCCAACTAACTTGATAACATCCATTCCAAGTGTTAGGCTTTAATTCTATTTGAGAGAAATGAGACATATTCTACTCATCTGCTTTTTGAAATAAAAAGTTGCAGTAAGTTTTGAAAAATAGTAGAAAGAACATGGACTGAGTGCTAAGCTCTCTCCAGGTGTGATCACCTTTAAACCTTCCCAACAATCCCACGGGCAGGGCTACTGTGACCTCGACTTGATGAGGAAGCTAGACACAGAGCAGCCAAGGGACCTGCACAGTCACAGCTGGTGGCCAGCAGAGTGGAGCGTCCCCAAGCAACTGGGCTGCAGGGCCTACGTTCAGGTCCCCACGCACTGCACAAGATGACAGACTCCTCCCTGGCAGGAACCTCCCCTCAGACACATAGCACATATTACAGCTTGGTCAAGGGGACTCATGAGCAGTCAGGAGAGAGAAGAGGAGGAACAACGGGAGAAAATGGAAAGGCGGAGAAAGGCGAGGGCCACAGAGAAGACAAAGGGAGGCAGAAAACAAATAGACAAGATGCAAAGACACAGAAAAATATAGACAGAAACAGGTCTAATTTCCTCAAAATAAGTCCTTTTGAGACCCTGTAGCTAAAATATAAATAGTAGGAGGAAATTCCATGGACCAAATGGAATCATGGGTGGGGAGTTTTCTGGTGTTTAAAACTAGCTGACTTTTCCAGGCAATGCTTTCAGTACAGTTCAGTAAATAAGAAATATCAGTCTTTAGTAGGCTGTTGTTAACAAATCCTATTAAGTCTATGCACACATATATTGTTCAAAAGATCTAAAATCATCATAGACGGAAATAAGATATTGTCACATACGTTTCCAGGGATTTACTTCAAATAGTCCCTTGTATGCATCAGCCACAAAGAGAGTCCCATTGGGCCCTGCACGGATACCCAGGGGTCTCCCACATACAGGCTCATCATCTCGGGTTTCTAGAAAAAAAAAGACAGGGATTGGTAGTTGGTCCCAGATTCTACCTGTGCTCTCTACAGTATCCGGTTTTCTCATCCATCCCTTCCCATATGTCATGCTGTATGGAACAAAACAAGACCATGGCATACAGCTAGAACCGCCCTGCAGGTACTCACTGCAGGTGCTTATTGCAGGGTGTTCACTGCAGGGTGCTCACTGCAGGTGTTTATTGCAGGGTATTCACCGTGGGGTGCTCACTGCAGATGCTTATTGCAGGGTGTTCACCGCGGGGTGCTCATTGCAGATACTTATTGCAGGGTGTTCACTGCAGGGTGCTCACTGAAGGTGCTTATTGCAGGGTGTTCACTGAGGGGTGCTCACTGCAGGTGCTTATTGCAGGGTGTTCACTGCAGGGTGCTCACTGCAGGTGCTTATTGCAGGGTGTTCACTGCGGGGTGCTCACTGAAGGTGCTTATTGCAGGGTGTTCACTGAGGGGTGCTCACTGTAGGTGCTTATTGCAGGGTGTTCACTGCGGGGTGCTCACTGCAGGTGCTTTTTGCAGGGGGTTCACTGCAGGGTGCTCACTGCAGGTGTCTATTGTAGGGTGTTCACTGCAGAGTGCTCACTGCAGGTGTCTATTGTATGGTGTTCACTGCGGGGTGCTCACTGCAGGTGCTTATTATAGGGTGCTCGCTGCAGATGCTCACTGCAGGGTGTTCACTGTGGGGTGCTCACTGCAGGTGCTTATTGCAGGGTGTTCACTGCAGGGTGCTCACTGCAGGTGCTTATTATAGGGTGCTCGCTGCAGATGCTTACTGCAGGGTGTTCACTGCAGGGTGCTCACTGAAGGTGCTTATTGCAGGGTGTTCACTGCAGGGTGCCCACTGCAGGTGCTTATTGCAGGGGGTTCACTGCAGGGTGCCCACTGCAGGTGCTTATTGCAGGGGGTTCACTGCAGGGTGCTCACTGCAGGTGGTTATTGTAGGGTGTTCACTGCGGGATGCTCACTACAGGTGTTTATTGCAGGATGTTCACTGCAGGGTGCTCACTGCAGGTGCTTATTGCAGGGTGTTCACTGTGGGATGCTCACTACAGGTGTTCATTGCAGCATGTTCACTGCAGGGTGCCCACTGCAGGTGCTTATTGCAGGGTGTTCACTGCGGGATGCTCACTACAGGTGTTTATTGCAGGATGTTCACTGCAGGGTGCTCACTGCAGGTGCTTATTGAAGGGTGTTCACTGCGGGGTGCTCACTGCAGGTGTTTATTGCAGCATGTTCACTGCAAGGTGCCCACTGCAGGTGCTTATTGCAGGGGGTTCACTGCAGGGTGTCCACTGCAGGTGCTTATTGCAGGGGGTTCACTGCAGGGTGCTCACTGCAGGTGGTTATTGTAGGGTGTTCACTGCGGGATGCTCACTACAGGTGTTTATTGCAGGATGTTCACTGCAGGGTGCTCACTGCAGGTGCTTATTGCAGGGTGTTCACTGTGGGGTGCTCACTGCAGGTGTTTATTGCAGCATGTTCACTGCAGGGTGCCCACTGCAGGTTCTTATTGCAGGGTGTTCACTGCAGGGTGCCCACTGCAGGTGCTTATTGCAGGGGGTTCACTGCAGGGTGCTCACTGCAAGTGGTTATTGCAGGGTGTTCACTGCGGGGTGCTCACTACAGGTGTTTATTGCAGGATGTTCACTGCGGGGTGCTCACTACAGGTGTTTATTGCAGGATGTTCACCGTGGGGTGCTCATCATGGGTGCTCATTCCAGGTGCTATTGTAGGTGCTCACCATGGGTGCTCACTGCAAATGCTTATTGCAGGGTGTTCACTGTGAGATGCTCACTGTAGGGTGCTTACTGACAATATGGCACAAAAAAAGGCAGGTTAAAGAACAGATGTAGAGTGTAATTCCATCATATAAAACTGTGTGTGGGTGTGGATGTCCATGAACAGAAAGATGTCTGAAAAGACATTCACTAAAATGTTCAAAACAATTACATCTGAAAAGATGCAGGTGATCTTTATTTTCTTCTTTGTACCTTTGTGTTGTGTTTATTAAAATGCATCATTTTGATAAAAACATTCCAACTATTAAAAAATGGCACTATTAAGTCTATAGACTATCAGTTTTAAACAGTGAGTCTTCTACTCTACTTCTCCAAAATCTGAGTGACTTAAGGGTATTCTCACTTTGAATGACAGGGCTGAAATTGCTGTGACCAAGGCAGAATAACAGTTACACATCCAAGTAATGACAAGGTCACCTGCTTTTCTACAGCAGCACGCTGACAACACCTATTGGCCTCTGAACTACCGCAAAGATAAACAGGGACCCCGGTAAAATGGTGAGGGGTGAGGCCCACACAGTACCAAGCAGGGGCCACGGCCACGGCCCAGCTGCAAAATGGGGACTACAGGTGACCATCAGGCACCATGAGGCTCAGGGTCTACCAGGCAAATGAAGAGCTCATGGTGACGTCACGTTCCTTCTGCTAGATGGTCAGAGTTTCTTTCTCCCCCACAAGCATTCTAGGGAAAAGCAGTTCCACAGAGCAATCCGACATCTTTCTGAAAGACTGGAAGAGATACATGTCAGGGGATTACCACCAACTTACTGCATGGGCCTGAACCAAACCGGGCAATAGTCTCTATTTCGCCATTTTCAAGTTTTACGACCTGGCCATCTGCTGTCCCAGTAAACATCACATCTGTTTAAAAACACAAAAAGGAGGAAGAGCAATGTTAGCTTAAGAACCGTGACTATGCCACCTTCTCCTACAAGAGGGCCTGTTTATGTGTTCCCCCTGCCCCCCAAAAGGAAGTGGCAATTCTGAAGATGAAGGAGATGCAATTTCTGGGAAAGCAAAAAATTCTTCAAACTTACAGCAATAAAACTGTGGGGCCCTAGGGAAGCAGTTCCCAGGGCCCTAGGAAACCTGACTCAAGAGCAAGGGTACAGCAGATACCAGTCAGTGATGAGAACCGTGAGGATTTTCTCCAGTCCTGAAGCACTCAAGCTGACACTTAGCACTTAGGGGCATGAGTTCATATTCACCTCAGATCAATGTCTGCTGCTGACATTGATTGTATCCGACTAAAGGGGAAGAACTGCCAGAAATCCTCTAGGAGAAAATTACAGCACATTAAGTGCTTACTTCAGCAGCACATATACTAAAATTAGAATACAGAAAAGACTAGCATGCCCCTTGGGCACTGATGATATACAAATTCTTAAAATATTTCATAGTTTTCCAATGCATATTGCAAACTCAAGGGTAACACTACAAAAAGTAAAAAAAAGAAGTATAAGTGATATGCTAAGAAAGGAGAGAAAATGGAATCATATAAAATACTCAGTTTAAAACTACAAACGATAGAAAAAGAGGAGAATGCAAAAATAGAAACAAAGAATAAGGGCAAAAATAGAAAACAGTAACAAATACGGTAGATATTAATCCAATATATCACTAATCACTTTAAACATAAATGGTTTAAATACACCAACTGAAAGACAGACGTTGCTAGAATGATTCAAAAAACAAGACCCAACTCTATATTGTATACAAGAAACCCACTTTAAATATAAAGACACATAGATTAAAAGTGAAGGGATGAAGAAAGTCTGTCATGTTAACACTAACCAAAAGCAAGCCAGGGTAGCTGTATTAAATTCACACAGAAAAGACTTAAGACCAAGGAAAGTTATCAGGGATAAAGAGGAGCATCACACAATGACAAACGGGTCAATTCCTCAAAAAGACATAAGAATCCTTAATGTGTACATGCTTCACAATAGAGCACCAATATGTGAGGCAAAAACTGATGAAACTGCAAGGAGAAACAGAACCCACTACCACAGTTAGAGACTTCTACAATCTAAACAAGAATAATCACATGATCATATCAACAGCATCTAGTAACGTCCAACACTCATTCATGATTAAAAACTCTCAGCAAGCTGGGAAGAGAGGGAAACTTTCTTAACTTAATCACGAACATCTATTTAAAAAATCTACATCAAACATCTTACTTATCGGTGACAAACTAGAAGCCTTCCTGCTAAGATCAAGAACAAGGCAAAGATGTCCCTTATCACCATTCCTTTTCAGCATCATAATGGAAGACCTAGCTAATGCAAGACATGAAAAGGAAACAAAAGGTATGCAAACTGAGAAGAAAGAAATAAAATCATCTTTGTGTGCAAGTGACATAACTGTCTAGGAAGAAAATCTGAAAGAATCAACAACAAAAAAAACCCCTCCCGGAACTAATATGCAATTACAGCAAGGTTGCAGGATACTGCAAGATACTGACTCACCTTCTTTTATACTAACAATGAACAAATGGAGTTTGGAATTAAAGACACAATTTATGTACATTAGCATCCAAAAGAATGGCATACTTAGGAATAAATATAATATGCACAGGTCTATATGAGGAAAACTACGAAATTCTGATGAAAGAAAGTAACTAAATAAATGGAGAGATATTCCATGTTCATGAACAGGAATAATCAACATTGTCAAGATGTCAGTTTTTCCCAACCTTAATTTATAGATTCAATGCAATGCCAATCAAAATCCCAGCAAGTTATTTTGTAGATACAGACAAATTAATCCTAAAGTTCATAAGGAGAGGGCAAAGACCCAAACTATCCAACATAACCCAGATATCCCAGTGAAAAGGAAAAAGACAGGAAAGTGTTCTCTTTGAGAAGTAAAATCATTGGTTTGCACTTCAACTGCTGTTAAGTTTCAGTGTTAAGCAGCAATATTTTATTTTTCACCAAAAAAAGCTAAAACTTATAAAATTTACAAATCAATGCTAATGTCTTTTTAAGTTCTATCATGACATTTACTCTTCTTGAAACAATTTTGACTTTGACAGCCAAGAAAACAAACCAACAACTGCAGAAATGGGCCAGCCCTTGGGGCCTGTGACAAATAGAAGGGGCCGGGCAAGAGAAGCTGGTCAAATGCCACTAGAAGAGAGGCCAGTGACCAGCCTTGGGAGCACAACGGAAGCACCCTGTGTGCGTACATCCAAAGCCACTGCCTGGAGAACAGTGTGTTTCAGAATAACAAGCAGCACTTCCAAAGAAGCTGCTCAGCAGGTCCACACCAGATTAAGTTTGTAAACTATCTGTGACTATCGGTGCCTTTCCAATACTAAGCTTAATTCTCATTTTAACAAACAGAAAATGCCTTATTCAAGGTTGCTAGAGATGCAAATATTAGAACCAAACCTAATTCTAGTTCTAAGGCGTGGGCAAGTGTGATGCAGATGGTTACCCTTAAGGGTACCCATCAAAGTGAGCTTTCAAACAGACAAAACAGTGGAAATATGAGAACCACTTGTCTCCATTTCACAGTGAAATCTATACAAAGCAAACTGAACTAAGAAATGCTGTGCTGTCAAACACCTATTTAACTTTGATAAACGAACTCAACATCAATATCTGTATTTGGCCTTTTTCCTTTCAAAACAATTTAAGCACAAGAAAGTGCTCCAAAGAGATGAACTCAGAATCACCCAGTGCCAAAATGGCATGTAATCCAGACAGATGAGACCAGCAGGAAGAGCCACTCCCATAGGGCCCTCCCACGTGATGTCTGGGACCAAACCCCATGGCCACAGCTAAGAAGGGTGTACAGGGGCCAGGCGCAGTGGCTCACACCTGTAATCCCAGCACTTTGGAAGGCCGAGGCAGGCAGATCACGAGGTCAAGAGATCGAGGCCATCCTGACCAACATGGTGAAACCCCATCTCTACTAAAAATACAAAAATTAGCTGGGCGTGGTGGCACGTGCCTGTGGTCCCAGCTACTCGGGAGGCTGAGGCGGAAGAAATGCTTGAACCCAGGGAACAGATGTTGCAGTGAGCTGAGATTGTGCCACTGCATTCCAGCCTGGTGACAGAGCAAGACCCCATCTCAAGAAAAAAAAAAAAAGAAGGGTGCGCAGGGTCCCAGTCCAGGGGCAGTGTGCCACTGCGGCTGCTCCCACAGAACCTGTCCCCTCAGACAACAGACAGCCTGGAAGGTGCCCCAGCTCAGACTTACCCCCAATATGTGCTATGGACTCCGGTCCAATAAGCTGATTTTCAAACAGCCTTTCTGCCTGTTGCAACTTCGTATTTGGATGTAGAACACCAAGCAAAAGGGGAGGTTCTTTGAAGCTGCAAAATAATGCAATTCCAGAGATTTGTCTATAAATACACGTGAAAAAAAATGTATACAGAAGACCTAGTCTCAGTTCTTTGATAAAGATAGCACTTTCTAATAACATCCCCAGTTGCCATAAATACAAGGGTTAAGAAAAAAATGTTTCAGGATGTCATAAAATGTCACAGTACAAAAAATATATGACAACATAAATGTGCTAATGCAAGGCCTTCATCAGTCCTGTCTCCTGAGAGCATCCTGGGGCCTGAGCCCACCCACCCTCCAGCCTCCCCAGCTCCCTACCCCATCCAATGCCTCAGGGCAGCTGGACCTCCTCACCCCTGTGACTCACACAGCCCTACAGCCACCAGAGTCCACCTAATGTGGTGGCAAGCGGTGCCCACGTTTCACACCTGATGGCCCAGCCTCGTGCTTCACAGAGAAGATGGAAGGAGCAAGGGGAGACCTTCCTGGGACTGCAGCCACCACCCCATGGTCCAGCACAGGGCACTCCACACCTCCCACCGACAGTCTCAGGGCCCACCAGGCTCTCCCTGAAGCAGGGGCTTGAGCTGAGCCCTGGAGCCTTTCTCACAGACACGGCTCCAGGAACTCCTGCCTCTACTTGTCCTTCCCATCCACATGCCAGTATGTCACACCTCCCAATCCAACCATCAAGTTCTGCTGAGGCTCCTTTGAACAGACACCATTAAACCCCTTCTCCCCATGTCCTCCTTACCACCCTGGCCAGGGCCACCATCCTATCGCACCTGCTTCCTCCCTTGACCCCTGTAGCCTACTCTCAACCCAGCAAGCAGGTCAGATCATGACCTTCCTCTCCTCAGAGCCCCACCATGGCCTCTCTCACCAGAGCCAAGTTCTGGAAGCCTCTGAGCACCAGAGTCTGGCCACAGCACCTTCTTCCCTCCTCCCCTTCTTGTGCCTTCTGCATACCCCACAGCAGCCCCTCCCTGCGGGGTCCTGACTACACCAGCACCTCCCTAACCAGTGCCTTCTCACCAGCTCTTTGCTCCACCTGGAACACCAACCCTCCCCTCCCCAGGAGGCCCACTCTGACCACCCAACTGAATATCCAATACCTCCCCTGAACGCAGGCCCCTGCCCTGCTCCATGCTCCTCCTAGCACATACCAGCTTCTCAGGCACTGTGTAATTTGCTTCTTTTATGTTTACGGTCTGTCTGTCCCCACTACAGCATATACTCCGTGAGATCAGGGATTTCTTTCTGTGTTTTTCTCTACTGCATTCCCAGCACCTGGCATGGAACATGGCACATAGAAGGCTCCCAAGGAGCACTGTTGAAGAGAAGCAAAGTGGGGAGGAATATCTTCCAATTATCCCCTGCCCCTGCCTCCAGCAAAGCAGGGAGTTCAAGAATAGGAAGGAGCTAAGGGCTGGGGAAAAATTTATGACAACAGCAAAAAGGGCTTCTTTAAAGCTCTCTTCACAGCAAAAGAGGAAGGAAAGGGAAACCACACCTGGGGCAAGTGGTGCCATGCTACGATGACAAAAGCAGAGTTACCAGTTTCTGCCCAGCCTCAGTCACTTCTACACACTGGGTAGCATGGGGTCACGATGGTCAAGAGGATCAGGCCAGCAGACAGGGCAGGAATGGCCACTTGGCTAATGGACATGTGTTTGGGAGACTACCCAGGGTGCTGAACCACTCCTGTGAGAGCTTAGACTACACTTAGAAATCTCCAAAAAATCAGATAACAGCCAGACCAGGAGTGTGGCGGGGACTAAGAGAAGAGTGGTGGCTCTTCCAGTCTAGACTATTACAAAGCTGGTTTCAGTACTTGAGGACAAAGTCACCAGGAAGGCTGCAGGGCTTTGCCAAAAACCTGCCCTGCAAAACCACTTTCCCTTCCTTTTGGGAAGATCAGAGGGCTGTCACAGACACACCATATGTGACATCTTGATTCCCATAGCATGTAAAGAGTGGCTTTCAAGATCCCTGTGACAACCTGGGGAGATGTGAACAAAGTAACAGGGTGTCAGTATGATCACAGATGGCTGACACAGGTGAAGGACGCCTGCACTGATGCAGTGATTCTCAGCTGCAGAGATGTGACCCACTGTGGCCCAGAGACCGCACAAAGATTTTCCTAAGCACTTCTGAGAACCAGGTCTCTGATGTCCCCACATCTCTGTCTCTAACACAGGAAGCTAGGGTGCAGGGCACTGCTCTCTCCCTCCCCTGCAGGTCTCATGTGGGCCCCGCCTGAGTTCTATACAGTGCTTCTATTTTCTGTTGATGTCCCACACCACTCATAAAGGTTGCTATTTTTTAATATCTCTCAGTCTGACAGTTCCACTTGGTAGTAAAATGTGTACTTCTAACAGTACCACAACTTTCAACTGCCAGTAGAATTACCCTTCCTGTTGGTCTTTAAAATTATAGCAACCAAATCCATCCTCCAAAATGCTGCTCTAATTTTTTTAACCATAAATTTGACTTTAATTTTTCCTCAGTGACTAGAAACATCCATATCCTTTTATGAAAAATAAAATTTTTGCTCCCTTCTGCAGAGAAACCATGTCCTTCCACAGAGTGACTATGGACTGAGAGGCCGAAGCTGAGTGAGCACCTGCTGAGATGGCATGCATGGGGCACAGCCTGTGTCACAGCCACATGTACTTGCGTGAGACACACCAAGCTCTGTCACACACCAGGCTTCTGCTTCTGCTCTGCATTTTGGATCTATCTTCCCATTCTGAGTGTGCCATTCCTAAAGCTGAGCCCAGGAGAGAGGCCCCTGTTGGCTGTAATGGTTCCACTGCCATTCCTAAAGCTGAGCCCAGGAGAGAGGCCCCTGTCGGCTGTGACGGTTCCACTGCCATTCCTAAAGCTGAGCCCAGGAGCAAGGCCTGTTGGCTGTGACGGTTCCACTGCCATCCCTAAAGCTGAGCCCAGGAGAAAGGCCCCTGTCGGCTGTGACGGTTCCACTGCCATTCCTAAAGCTGAGCCCAGGAGAGAGGCCCCTGTTGGCTGTGACAGTCCCACTGCCATCCCTAAAGCTGAGCCCAGGAGAGAGGCCCCTGTTGGCTGTGACAGTCCCACTGCCATCCCTAAAGCTGAGCCCAGGAGAGAGGCCCCTGTTGGCTGTGACGGTCCCACTGCCATCCCTAAAGCTGAGCCCAGGAGAGAGGCCTGTTGGCTGTGACAGTCCCACTGCCATCCCTAAAGCTGAGCCCAGGAGAGAGGCCTGTTGGCTGTGACAGTCCCACTGCCATCCCTAAAGCTGAGCCCAGGAAAGAGGCCCCTGTTGGCTGTGACAGTCCCACCGCTTCTCTTCCTTTCCCTCCTCATCAGGATCTTTTACTCCACAAACAGAACTTACTTTGTACAAACAACTTTCAATCCCCAGTGGGCCCTGCCTGCCTTCAGTGTCCGGCCAGGGCTACATACCCCTCTTCCTAGTGCATTTCTTCACCACTCTTTCTGCACATAAACTCATCTTTCCTGAGATCAAAGGTCTTTACTCACTGAGGCTCCACTCTCTCCCTCCAACTCAAAGCTCAATCTCAGCCTCCCTTTCCAAGGCCTGCCCCACAACCCAAGCTTCTAATCCCTGACTGTGGACATAGTTCCCTCCCCTACCTTAGCCAACTGGACTATCCAAGAAGGCCCAGATCAGTTTATCTTTAGGTAGAATGAGCCGTCCTGCTCCATTGAGAAAGGTTAGAAACACACAACACCTCCCCCCAACCCCGCTTCGGAGACAGGATGTCCTCAGGCCTGGCTCAGGCAGAAAAACGTGTTTGAGGACCCACTGGTACAACAGGAATTACACAGCTGACACTCTTGGGGCTGACTAGAGTTCCCAGCCCTTCACCCAGTCTCAATCTTACATGAGCAAATTGTCTGTTTACAGCACCCTGTGCCTTCACTATCCTAAATCCAACAACAAAAATTGACTCAGCTACACATGTCAATCTAAGGTCAGAACCGTGTCCTCTATATTCTTAGTGAATCAGATCCAATATAAAGCCTTAATTTTTATGGATAAAACTTTACATTATTTAGTTAGTATGTTATATTCACTCTTTAACTAGATATGATTCTTGTCTCAAGTTTTTAAAGCCTTACATGGACTAATTCATTTAAAATAAGCTTCAGATGGCTTCACCCCATCAGCAGTTGCAAGGGGAACCAGGAAATTACTGAACCAGACTGTACAACCCTCCTGCAACTAGGTCAACATGGAAGTCATAGATCATCACATCGATAAGAGCCTGGCTCTGTACCACTATAATTACAAACACGAATCTATTTCAGGGGCCCCTACATATACGCTACTTTTTTCAAGTTATAATGGACTGCATTACTGATAGATCTCTACTGCTGAAAGGTAACTTAGGAAAAAAATAACACTGATTATAGGTTTTCTAGAAAATCAGTTACTTATAAAATTGTAATGAGTAACTTAAGCTCCATTTGTGTGTGTTTTTGCTACTTGAAATGAATTACAGTTGACTGTGTCTAATGATTATTAAGCTTCTCTAATTTTGAAATTTTATTTTTGGTTTATGCAGTTTTTAACAATGACAGGGAAATACCAGGCATATTTCCTGAGTAACATCTAATTCAGCATAAAAACCCAGGTACTAAAGAAATCACAAAACTGTTTCTCAAACTTACCTTTCGGAACAGACTGATTTCAGCACCCTCCTTTCCTTGGAAATTATTTTAGCCTATTACGTTTTGTCAAGCAACCCCTCCTGAGGACTGCAGGGCGGCCTACCTGACAGGCTGTGGATCTATAGGAGATTCCAGCAGCATCATGGCTCCAAGCAGGGGAACGGTGAGAGAAACAGCCAGCATCAAGAAGGTCACTCGGAAAACTCTGCCGCTAAAGGAGCTGCCAGAAATAAAAGATACAAAGGCAATCAGCTGAGTCTCAGACGGTGACAAGGTTGGCTGGTCCGAAAGCCCTCCCAGCAGGAGCAGGGACGCTCATTTAGTTTACCCACTGCAAGGTGGCCGACCTCTAGCCTGTGATTAAACTTTAGCACTGTTTGCTAGGATTGGCAAACACGCCTTTGTTGTTGTTCTTTTTTTTAATCTTTCAGCTTCCCCTGTGTAGGTTACCTTGGATCAGTTACTTTCCAGATCTTGAATCCTCTAGCAGGGTTTTAAAGAAGGCAAACTCAAAGAACTGAGGAGCACAAAATGTAATGGCAAAAAAGGCTTCTAATGATGTAAATGGTGCATACTCATTCATAGAAAAGGTGGGTAATTCTCGAAAGCCACAATTTCCTGGTGCATGGATTCAAAGCAGCAACACTCAGTACTGCACAGCCCTAAGATTCTCACGGATAGAAGAGAGTGCTAAATTCATGAAGGAAATGGAAGCAGAACAACTTCCTTAGGATCCAATTCCCCAGTCATTTTTCCCAGCCTATTTTTAGGAATTCAAAAGGACTTCCCAGCTCTTCAATCTAATACAAGTTTGACAGATACTGACAGTTATCCACACAGGCTCTAAAAAATTAGCATTCCAAGTCATCACTACTAAACCCTTGGGAAGATCTGAAAGCTTCCCTGGGAATCCTGGGTGAAGTATTTGGACAAATGACCAGAACCATCTTCACATACAGTATTTCTCATCCAGTAAACAAGTAAAAACATTTGGCCTCTTGCTACTAAGTAAACATCATAGGATCATTATTTGTTTACATAAATTGAATTCAAATTTACTAAATGCTTGATATAAATACTAACTTAAAACGAATAAAATCATGAGTTCCTAAGGTAAAATTATTTTCTTCCATCAAAAAAATTAAAGTGTTGACAAAGAAAAAATAAAGACTCACACTTAACAAAACAGACTTGATTTCAGGGGGCAGGGTTTGATTTTTGACAGAAGTGTGGCCTTCTGCCATTGAGACATGTTAAACTCTGTTCCGGGTATGGTGTAGAAACGTGGAGGCCAAGTCCTCTTTCCCAACAACCAGCCAGGCAACTCCAGGCCAGTTTCTCCACTCCAAAACCTAGTTTCCCCCAGTGTGAAATGGGGTGTTAGGCAGCGTAACCTCCTGAACGTGCATGATTTTAACAAACAAATAATGCAGAAAAGAAAATAAATCCCTCTATTTCTACTGGGGTAGGTGGAAATAAAGACAAAGGAAAAACCAAGGGGAAGAAGAGGAAGCAGCTTTCACAAAGTGTCCCTCGCATTTTGGACAGCACCTCTGCAGAGCAGCTGGGTTCTGCCACCAACCTGAGTGGGCAGGAAACCGAGTCTCCCAGAGCCTCCAGAAACACAGCTCTACTGACACCCTGACCTTTAGCACAGTGAGACCCGCCCAGGACTTCTGACCTAGAGAAATAGCATATGATAGACTTGTGTTGTTCAGGACACTCATTGTGTGGTGATTTGTTAATGGCAACCATAAAAATCAACAGTTTTCTAGTTAAACTAGTTTCCAGCACCTGGAAGTGGGGTGCTCCTGTTACAAATATCTAAAAATGTGGAAGCAGCTTTGGAATCGAGCTGTGGGTGAAGGATGGAAGAATTCTGAGGAGCAGCACAGAGAAAGCCTAGATTCCCTTGAACACAGTCGTAAAACTGTGAATGTTAAGAGACTCTGCTCATGAGGGCTCAGAAGGAAGAGAGGAGCAAAGCAGGAAAAAAAACATCACCTTGGAGAAACCTAACTGGGTGCGAACACTGTTGGCAGTGCTAGGGAGGGTATGGAAGTTTGTCAGGAACGTGGGCTTGGAAACTGGAGGAAAGTGGATCCTGTAACACAGTGGCAGAAACCTTGGCTGAATCGCATCCTGCAGTTATGTGGAAAGCAGAACTTCTAAACACTGACACTGGACCCAGCTAAGGACATTCCCAAGCAGAGTGTTGAAGGCGAGGCCCGGTTTCTACCGCTGCTTTCTCCTCCAGAGCAGGACAACCCCAGGGGCAGTGCTAACCATTGCCTTCTTCCTTTGGCATTTCCTTTTGCTGCTGAGAATTTTATGTCTATTTTTCTTCTAATAAGCTTCCAAAAATGAATTTGTCCCTAACTTCCTCTTCTTCACTCATAAGGGGTTCACAGCTCACCGCGTACCTGAGACCAGGTAAAATGCCACATTGCCAGTCCTTACCCCTTTTATTAGGTGGAAAAGGTGGTGGTCCAGGCCCTACAAACCCAAATAAAATGCCACATACCCAACCGAGGGAGAGGCCACGAGAGCCCAGGCTCCTAGAAGACGGCAGGTGAGAATGCAGGGGAAAGTCAGGTCAACCTCTCCCTCCCAGTCCTGTCTCCAAACCCCAGGACCAAATAATCTTCTTCTAATGGGACTGACTTACACCAGCCAACGGTATGAGAACTACAGGCATGAAAACATCTACAAAGCACAGACCAACTACGACCTGACACAAAGGCAGGCTCGTGCAACCTGAGAGGTCTACAGCAGGGAAAGGAGTAAGGCCAGGAAAAGAGGAATGGCAAACACAGTGAAAATAAGAGTATGCCATAAAATGTGCTTGATGTGGGCAACCAGACGCAACTAGGTATCTCTCTCCTTCACAAATGAGGGAAGTGGGCAGGGAAAGGCTCAAGTGGCTTTCCCACAGCCAACAAGAGCTGGAAAAGCGCAACTGAGAGCCAGATGTGGCTGTATGCCTGCGGTCACTATTAGGAGCACTGCCTGCCAAGGGCAAGAGGAAGGAATGGAGGATGCCCAGACCCAGAGCCCTTCAGAGCCAAAGTGTGAAAACTCTGTGAAAGCTCATGTTGATTTGCCTATTCTAAGCATTTCATATAAGCAGTCGCACAATATATGACCCCTCATGACTAGCTTCTTTCACTCAGTGTGTTTTCTAGGCCCACCTAAGCTGCAGTACGTATCCATACATAGTTCCTGTTACCAGTTGATTATATATGTATATACCACAACTTGCTGCCCATTCATCTGTTTTTTTGTTTTTTAAATATAAAGACACAGTCTCAGTCTGTCCACCAGGCTGGAGTACAGTGGCATGATCATATCTCACTGTAATCTCAAACTCCTGGGCTCAAGTGATCCTCCTGTCTCAGCCTCCCAAGTAGCTAGGACTACAGGTGTGTACCACCATGTCTGGCAAATTGTTTTACTTTTTGTAGAGACAATGTCTTGCTACATTATCCAGGCTGGTCTTGAACTCCCGGCCTCAAGCAGTCTTCCTGCCTCAGCCTCCCGAAGTGCTAGGATTACAGGCATGAGCGACCATGTCCTGCCCTACTCATCTGCTGAAGAACATTTGTGTGGGAGGGGTAAATGGGAGTGATTACTTAATAGGTAAAAGGTAAACACCTTGATCAAACAGTTTTGAAACCAGAGAGAGCTGGTGGTTGCTCAACATTGTAAATACACTAAATATCACTGAACTGTGTACTTTAAA
The DNA here is from genome assembly GCF_030222135.1 of Aotus nancymaae. NCBI lineage: Eukaryota > Metazoa > Chordata > Mammalia > Primates > Aotidae > Aotus > Aotus nancymaae. The sequence continues at coordinate 1,078,276 of NW_026988412.1, read as the reverse complement.
GTGGTTAATTATCTGTTATGCGAATTTTACCTCAACTGAAAAAAAAAGTTGACAGTGACAAAAATGTTCTACACTTAGATTGTGGTAATTATTGCAAAACGGATGATTATACTAAAAATCACTGATTTGGACATTTTAAGTACGTTAATTTTATGGTATGCAAATTACATCTCAATAAAGATGTTTAAAAAAAAAAAGACAAAATCAGTAACTCCACCATGTAAACTGCCACTCCAGTAGCTAGGATACTCTTCAACCCAGGTGATTTTCTTTAAGTGACGTAGTCTTCCAACACAATAGAAATGAAGTACTTGTACAATAAAGCAGAGCTGGTTACAAGGAAATGACAGAAACGTTTTTGACAGTGTGAATCCCAAAGAGAGACAAGCACACTGAAAGATGGATGGTGAAGATGTGGCTGCCGGCCCTGAGCGCTGCCCTCACTGCACTCAGGTACTGAGTCCAACAGGGACGTTCCTGTCTGCAAAGGAAGCTGATGGGATCCCTGGATTCCAACATTGTGACCTCTCCTTTACCACACTGCAGCTTACATTCTTAAAATCTTGATGTGGTAATCTGATTCAGAGCTGGTGACACCCCGTATAAATATCTGGTTGCCCTTTCACACAATGGTTAAAGGCTCAATTATTTATAAAACAAAAAGTCCAGCCAGGAATGAAAGCCATGGTGCTTACAGCCAGAAAGGAGGCCAAAAGTCCAGGGACAAAGATTTGTGTCCCAGTGCCAGGGATCTAGCAGTAACACTCTCTTAAAGGCCACTCAGTCTACTGTTCCCAAAGGCTGCCAACTCCTGGATGGGCTACGTCAAGATGACCTGAGCTACCTTAAACAAGACCCAGAGATTCTGGTTTGGTAGGTGCAGGGTTGGCCTGCAAACTCTTTTTCATCTGTTATTCCTGATGTGCAGCTGGACACCACTAACTCTATCCAGCTCCCTTCCCAGTCAAAGTTTACCAACACCTCCCCAACCCCAGCTGATCCAGCCTCCACTGGAAAGTTCTGTAGTCACATATTAGAAATACTAGCTTAAATTTAAACAAAACTCCTTGAGTAGCACTGTCCAATAGAACTTTCTGCAATGATAGAAATACAATAGCCACTAGCCATGTGTGGTTCCTGAGTACTTGAAATGGAGTTAGCTTGTTATATAAATGAAGCAACCACAGCTCCTGGACCCCTGCTCTGGGCACCACACTTATTTTAGCCCAAGGTTCACTAACTTTTTGGCAGTGTTGCTGCCTGCAAACTCGTAGTCAACTACAATTCTTCTGTCTTTTCTCGGTGCCTGCCTCCCTCTTACCCTCTTTATTTTAACTTAAATAAAGGACACTATATCGATCCCTATCCATTTTCACTGACAAAGCACTGCAGGTTCCCATCCTGTGCTGACACATCCAGGAAGGTTGGCAACTTAGTTCCCAGATGCAGTCTGAGAAATCAATTTGTTTGCTCCACTCTCTTGAAAGGGATGCCGGTCTCCATGAGGACATCTGCACCCTGAAATTGCCTACACTCTCTAAAGGCAAGAGCACAACCACAGTGATGCAACAGGATTTGACAATTGCTGTTGGCCAGCCCACAATTTGCAAAATCTTCTGTAGAGTCACCAGCCGATTTGGCGGAGTTTGAAGGGTAGGCTCTGACTCTGCACAAAGGACATCAGGGCCTTGGGTCCTGAACTGAAGTCCCAACAAGCAGACTCCAAGAGATAAAAATTCACCTGTGATTGTTGTGGAAAACCTGTTAGCCCCAAATTCATAGGGGACCTGCAGCCTCAGGTGTCAAGGTGATTCCTGGAACTCGAGAAAGTCAAACTGCATCAACCCATCTTTTTTACTGACAGATTCTTGAATTTGTTCATTTTCACAATCCTTTAAACTGGGGCTCCTAGATTCATCATTTTGTCATTGAAAAAATTAAGAAATGAAGAAACAAGTTTTAAAAGCCACCTGAAAATACACACCTGGGGCAGAACTGAGACAAACAGTCCCGCTGCCAGACTCCTCATGAATTCCTGGACGCCTCATCCATTTCTCCACACTGCCTGCCTTACTCTTTAGTCTCCAAGAGGAAAAAGGAAAATGGACCTAGTAGAGACTTTTAATTAGACTAAAATCCTTCAGAAATTTATTGAAAAAGCAGAATTATATGGAATTTAATGTAGTAAAATATATTAAATCCTCAATATATTCATTCTGCACCCCTAAACAGTCATATATGGACATTAAACAGTTCTCTTCCTAGATAGAACTATGTTCCAAAAGGAAAGGAATAGTTCCACAGTGTACAGTTAAGTTTCTAAAGCATTTGGGGAAATCAATGTCAAATAGTAACTATAAGCTTGCACTGATGTTAAAGTGCTTACCTCATCTGTGTTCCACAAGGAATACAAGAATTTACCAACCAAATTCTCCACTGGACCTGAATACAGAAATTCAAGAGCTTTGGCATAAAATCTCATTTCCAAAGCATAATTTTAAAAATACGCTTCTCATTGTCCAGCTACCAGTTCTATCCTTCACCATTCATTTTCATTTCTCTTTTAACTCTATTCTCTGTAACTTCATATAAACTACCTTGCTCACATAGACCTCAATGATCTCATCAGCAAAACAAAGCAAACACCACTTTCATGCCAAAAGTTGGGAGACCAGCCAACGTATTGCTAGGGGTCCTCTGCACTGCTAAAATCTATGTCTTAGTTCCATCAATTTAGTGATATTCCTTTCAAGGTTTCCTTTATTCTATTTAGCACACCTAAAGTGCTAAAGTTTATCCTAACAGTCAGTTTCATGTTTTTACTTCCTAATTTAGATTCCTTTACTTCACCCACTATACACAGGCTTTCCTGGCTTATGTTGAACCCTCGACTTTTAAGATAATCAAGAATACTATTACATGAACTAATAGAAATGACCACAAAAGAAATGAAAAAGAAGAGAACTGCAGAAGAAAAATAAGAAAAACAGCTACCATATTACAATAATAAATGCAGAAAGGAAGGGTGGTAACAAGACCTCACTTTGAAAGAGATCATTACAGATCTACAGAAAAGGGATTAAAAAACAAGAACAAACACAGGGAAATGGAAACAATGTTCATGGACGGGGAAGTCAAGAAAGTAACTAAATGCAAATATAAAAGGCACATTGGAAAAGATCAGGCAGTAAAAAATGACTTCAGAATCATATTTACTTAGTCATTAAGGAAGAAATCCCCACACAGAACATGAAAAAAAAAAACCACAATTAAATCTGCCTCTCTGCCCTGGGGCAGAAGTGTGAGCAAGTCGACTTGCGAGTTGAGGGCTGTATGCCCTGGTTTTCAACACCCTGCACCTAATGACAAACTCGGGCCACTGCTCTTTCATTTCTCAGGTAAAAATGCCTTGTTTTTAAGACTTCTGTAGGAAACGGTTGCCAGTTCTTGCATGTCCACTCTAAATGGCTTCATCAACAGATGATTTATTCACAATAAGCAGGGTGACCAGATTCTCCGTTTGCCCAGGTTTAGCACTGAAAGTTCCACATCCTTGGAAACCCCAGTCCAGGGCAACCCAGAATGGTTGGTCAGGATATATGGGAGCATCTTCCTGATCTTTCCACTGGCCCAAGGAGTCAACTGTCACCGCAAAGTCTTCTCTCTAAATTGCCTCTCTAGAGCCTAAATGCTCCTCCCTGCCATCGCTCTCCTTCAAATGTGTGCCTCTTATCATCAGTCAATAAACTCAGTATACAGAGGCAAAAACCACCTCTCATTCATATGTACCACACCACCTCTTGGAACACTACTGATGAACAAATATTTCCGATATTTCTATCAAATATAAGTCAATCAGTTTCACAACTTCGAGCTTGGTCTGCGGGACCTCTTGAGTCTTCCCTAAAACTTCAAAGTTACAAAATTCAGGACACAAAATTGAAAATTGAATTTTAAGTACCTTATATTGAAATCTAGGTTTATGGATCATGATTCAGTTTTTAGCTAACAAAATGTAGCATTTTTACATTCTGGAAGATGGGAGAGGAGCCAAAAGGCAAAACCTGGCATTTCTTAGATGTCAACAACTACAGTTTCCTATGTTTCTCCATTCCTATCAGGAAAAACCTGCAAGGGTGAATTCTCACCAAAAAAAAAAAAAATGCCTACGATGTCACTTCTGTTCTCCTCTTTCCAAGAACCGCGGTGAGGTCTCGTCACGCAGCGTGACGGGCATAGGTGCAAAAGAGCAAGTGTAGAAGCCATCTCTTCGCCAGATCACCCCAGATCTCGTGGGACCTCCTCCCCTTAGGAAAGTGCGAGTGGGGGAGCAGGAAGACGCAGGGCCCTGGCCAGGTGGCTGCCTCCCGGGAGATCTGATGAGCCAAAGGAAGGACGGCGGGACGGGAGCGAAGGAAAGGCGAGGAAGCAACCGCTCTGCAGGGTGGGGCGAGAGTGAGGGGAAGGAAGGCGCAGGAACGGACCCGGAGAGCCAAGGACAACGCGAAGACCCGGCACAGGGTGCACCCGAACCTGAAGGACCTGGCAGGTGCATACAGCTTGTCGGAGCCCGTTTCCTCCTCGGAAAAACAAGTTTTCCTTGGAGATTAAACGAGAGGTAACTGACAACGCGCTCGGCACCGCATCCCCCCAGGTTACTGTTACTGCCGTCGCCGCTGTCCAGCAGGGTCGCCCTCCGCTCCTCGCGGCCCAGCTCAGCGTCCGGTCTGGGAGTCCGGCCTACCTGCCGTCCTTAGCCTCCGGGGCCTGGCCATCATCGTCCGTGACGACCTGCGGCCGCAGGGGCCGGCGCTGTCGCAGCCCGTCCGCCTCGCTCATGGTACCGGCGCCCGAACTCCCCCACCGCCAACCTGCACTGAGCGGCGCCGGCTCAGGCGCCAGGCCCGCCCTCCCCGGCGCGCGGAAATGAGGTTGCGCCCAGGGGCCAATCCGCAGCTCTGTCCCCGCCCCTTCCGGCCTCATGGGCGGGCGGTTTCCCGCGCTCTTGGCGGCGAATAGTGACCTCCTGGGGGCGCGGCTCGGAACCTGTTTAGAACCAGCACCTGGGGCTGCCGAGGTCTCCGCGTGTCTCGGACTCCGGGGGCCGGAACACGAGTGATTCAACCTCGGGCTCGCCCGGCCCAGCCCCTGCGCATGCCGCCTTCGTCTCACGTTTCTGAGGACGGGAATACTCATGACGCACTTAGGAATTGCTGGCCCGAGATGTTGGCCGCTTTTGTCGTTGAGAGGATGGCGCTGTTTATTAAATGTCAGGGACACCGTTCTTACAGGCAGCGTCAAAAATAACGCGTTCACACCCTTGGAACGAAGTCATCCCCTGCCTGAGGTCGGGCGCGGTGGCTCACGCCTGTAATCCCAGCACTTTGGGAGGTCGAGGCGGGTGGATCACGAGGTCAAGAGATCGAGACCATCCTGGTCAACATGGTGAAACCCCGTCTCTACTAAAAATATAAAAAATTAGCTGGACACGGTGGCGCGTGCCTGTAATCCCAGCTACTCAGGAGGCTGAGGCAGGAGAATTGCCTGAACCCAGGAGGCGGAGGTTGCGGTGAGCCGAGATCGTGCCATTGCACTCCAGCCTGGGTAACAAGAGCCAAACTCCACCTCAAAAAAAAAAAAAAAATTACATCCTTCCCCGACTGACCCGGTTAAGGGGAAAACTTGGGCTAGAAAATGTTTCCCTCTGGTTAAGGCCTGTTGTTGAGTATTAAATCTTTTTGTGACTGTTACAACAGACATTTGATAAAGTATATTAAACGTTACCCCTGTCTACTGCCATACCACCCTGAACATGTCTGATCTTGGAAGCTAAGCAGGGTCGGGCCTGGTTGGTACTTGGATGGGAGACTGCCTGCGAATTCTGGGTGCTGTAGGCTTTTAAAAAGTTAAAATAAAATAAATAATTTTTAAAAATAAAAACAGGATTATCCTTAAGTAAAGGCAAGGTAGAAGTAGAAATTATCACTAACAAAGTCTGAGAAAGCATCAAGAGGCATCTTTCTTTCAACAGTATTGTAGTGAACCAGAAATGTTCACAGGTGCTGGGAGGTGATAGTGGGCGAACCACAGACAAGGCCTCTCCTTGTGGAAGTTAAACTAGTGGGAAGGATGACTTTAACCAGATCATCATTATCATAAAATAGACGTGTAAAATTATCAAACGTAGTGATTGCTTCAAAGGGGAAGAACTGGATCTTGTGAGAGCATTTGACAGGCAAAGGGATTGAAAGAGGAATCGAATCTGGAGGAATTGACAGGGAGGGTTACCAGGCAGAAGAAATCAAAGCCTGTTACCAGTGGCACGAGGAATCCTCTCTGGAAAAGCTACGTTCAGAATGCAGTGTTAAGAAATAATTTCTTGGAGGCTTTCCTGATAGAAACGTGCCATTGCCTTTTTCCGTGACAGGTGGCGCTAGAATTCCATGTGAATGTTTTTTACTCATTCATTCAAAGAGCTGAAGAACCAGCTTGAGGAAAGTGGAGAGCTATGCAAATCCAGTTCTGCAGAGATTCCAGGTAATAATTCAGGCCTCGGCAACATTTTACTTCAGTATGTGTCATTGAGTATAGTAGAGCTGTTAAATCCAGGATAGTGTTAACAACGTGCTGTATGGTCTGACGCCTTCCTGCCTGTCTGGACTATCCGTCTTGCCTCGCACCCCCCCATTTCAGACACTCAGGATTGTTTACCGTGTCTAATCTCAGGCCGGGCTGCCTTTGTCTTTGAGGTTTCTTCTTCCTGAGATACACTCTGCTTCACCAACACTTGGCTAATTATTTTTATCATTCAGGAGCCACTTCAAGTATCCTTGCTGAAAATTCTTCTCCCAGTTTCCCAAGCAGAACTTCTTCCTCTTTGTCTTCAAGGCACTTTAAACATGCCCCATCTGTAACAGTGAGCCCACTGCATTGTGTTCCATGCCCAGTCTTAATGCCCACGCACAGCAAGCAGCCAGGGACACATTCATAAGAAAAATAATGGCAGTAAGTTGGGTTTACTGAACTTGCTGCAGCAAAGAAAGGCACCAGAGGATCTGTGGGGCTCCACAAAATGGGGGAGTCATGAGAGAGTCCTTGTGGGGCTTGGGGACTGGAGTTAGCCCATAGATAGTCTTGTGGGGATAGGTCAGAATTCCTTAAAAAGGGGAGCTACCGGAGGAACCAGTGACTTTATCTCTGGGACGTGTAAGTCCATTCGGAGTTACTGGAAGGTCACCTCTTGGGCTTATCGTGAAGCACATACGTCTTATTATGAAGCATGTAGGTAACTGGTGTTACAGAGGTCTGAACTAGATCATGTGTGCTGCACAGCACGGGCTCAGTACAGTTTCTCTGTTTTTGACTCACAGTGAAGCCCGCTTTGCTTGTTGTATTTGTTTCAGTTCTCAGGTCTCTAACTCCACCTTCAAACCCAGCTACCAACCAGACCGACTTCATTTCTCATCGTGCTGAAACCAGTTATTGGCAGAAGAATGGAACCACTATGATTAGTTTGATCAGGTTTCTTGACACCACTGACATTTTGCGCTAGATAATTCTTTGTTGGGAAGTGGAAGGGGGCCCTCTCCTGTGCCCCGGTGTTTCAGCAGCATCCCTGGCCTTCCCCACTAGATGGCAGTAGCATCCCACCTAGTCATGATCATAAAAAAAATGTCAGACGGACAAATATCCCCTAGGGAACAAAACAGCCCTTGGTTGAGAAGCATTGGGTTAGACCAACCAGAACTCACCCCCGGCTCTGGGAACTGGGCTTGCTTCCATCATAACACTGACCCGTGTGGAGGGTGTTTATCTCAACAAAAGCAGGCTCTGCCAGCATGGAAGAAGAGGCATGTGATGCTGGCAGCCGTGTGATGCATGCCAACCCACATTGTGCCTCGCAGCTCAAACCAGAAGCAAACCCTACTTCTAGTCCAGTGCTTTTTCCCAGTCCCATGCTGTTTCCACTCCTTCCGCAGAGATTTCCTGAAAGCCTGCCAAGTGCCAAGTGCGGTGACAAAACAAGGGTGAAATACAGGGAGCCAGCCTGCACAGGCGTTATCACCTGGGAAGCGAGAGAGGAAGCTTAACAATGACCACTATCAAGCACTGCCCCAGAAGAGCTGCAGCATGCCGGGGGCTGTGAGGAGGAACAAGTGCCATCAGACGGGAGTGACCGGAAATGGCTTCTTGGAGGAAGGGGCCTTGCACCAGGACTTAGATAAGTAAGATTATAATGAGTGAGTTGGATGGATAGAGAAGGACAAGAAAGAGGCTAAGAGGGAAGAATGGGGCACCCAGGGATTGTTAAACAAGAGGGTGATGTTCAGGGATAGACATTAGGGTTACTGAGTGATAAGGAAGAATAGCCACAAATACATACACCTGTATGTACCCACAAAAAAGAAAAATAAATTTTTTAAAAAAGAAAGAATAGTCTGAAGAGGGCAAAGCAGGGCAGGAAGTAGGTGAGCCCCTTCTTGCCCACAAGTCCAGGAGAGTGCACAGGGCACCACTGACTCGGAAAAGGGCTGCAAGGGAAGTTATTCTGCCGTGGTGGGAAGTTCTAGTTTTAATTCAGGTGGGACAGCGGAGATAGTAAAGTTAGGTAGGGTAGATTAGTTTGCTCATGGCAGGGAAAGCACCTTAGAGATCATACAACTACCAGAAACAGACACCCGCCAAAGCCAGCATAGGATAAGGGAGGGATACATTGGAAAGGTCTACCTTATGGATCTGAGGCTCAGAAAGTACCGCCAGGCCTCACAGGGACTGGAACAAAGACCTGGGAACACAGGGGCAGAGTCACCCTCCGCCTCCTGGTGCCTCACACTGTCCTGTCTCTGCACCCCTCCGTGCTCACAAGGCACACCCTGCTGGGCTGGCCCCTTCTCTTTTGCCGCCTCCCCTGGAGAGCTGGAAACATTCTCATCCAGCTCTTAAAGCTAAGGCGGCCACAGGCAGTCTTTTGGCAGAAGATAAAAACAGAAATCTGGGGATTCTTTTGACCTTTAGGAAAGTTTTTGCATTTCTGATAAAAGGAACAAATGGGACTAATGCTGCCCCTTCTTCTCCTGCCTGGAACCCAAGAGCTAAGCATGGAGCAGTAGCATCTTAACACCAGAGGAAGACACCTTGATGTCTAAAAAACACAGTCAAGACAGAAGAGCCTAGGTCCTTAATGGTGCCTTTGAGCTGTTTACCTCTGCCAGCACCTACCTACCTCTGAGCTGCCTGTCACATGAGAGGAACAGTCCTTTATGCATTGAGGAGCAGTTTGCACTGCCCCTCAGGGCCAACAGGCTAGCATTGCCTGCCTGGATATGTGCATAGTAAAAGAGCATCGCCTGGCCAGGCGCGGTGGCTCATGCCTATAATCCCAGCACTTTGGGAGGCCGAGGCGGGCGGATCACAAGGTCAAGAGATCGAGACCATACTGGCCAACATGGTGAAACCTCGTCTCTACTAAAAATACAAAAAATAGCTGGGCATGGTGGCACGTGCCTGTGGTCCCAGCTACTCAGGAGGCTGAGGTGGAAGAATCGCTTGAACCCAGGAGGCGGAGGTTGCAGTGAGCCAAGATTGCGCCACTGCACTCCAGCCTGGTGATAGAGCAAGACTCCGTCTCAAAAAAAAAAAGCATCGCCTAAGCCCAGCTCTCCCTGGCTCTCCCATTTCAAGTATCCCACACCAACTAACTATGGTCTCCTTCTCCAAGTCTAGATTCCTGGAGTGAGAATCTGAGGTTCGCAACTTTGGTGAGGTTGATGATCCATGTTAGAGGACAGGACCCCGTGGCCCATTGACCATTCAGTGGGAACAACACAGCAGCCTCCCTGAGCACTGAAAAGAGGCTGGCCGGGAAAATTGCCCTAATTGCCCATGAAGAGGATTCTTAAGATCGACCTAGTCTTGGCAGGAAAAGTGCTCAAAGGAAAGACGTTCAGCAGTTACCTCCACCACGGGCGTGGTCATCCGTATTTGTCTGTTGCTGAAAAGTGAACCGCCAACCCCTTCATACCCTTTGGAATCTTAACACAGACATTTCAGGATTGGCACAGAGCACTCATTAATCATGTTTTATTACATCCAGAAACTATCTCTTGAAAGTAACTACACTTGACCCTTGAACAACACGGGTTTGAACTACGCAGGTGCACTCATTGGAGAATGTTTTTTCAATAAAAGTTACACCGGCCTCCCCTTCCACCTCCTCCGCCTCTTCTGCCGCTGCCACCCCGAGACAGCAACAATCCCCCGCCCCTCCTCCTCCCAGCCTACTCAACGTGAAGACAATGAAGATGAAGACCCTCATGGTGATCCGCTTCCCCTTCATGAGTAGTAAAGATACTTTCTCTTCCTTATGATTTTTAATGGCGTTTTTTTCTCTAGCCTAGTTTACTGTAAGAATACAGTATAGAATACATAGGACATACAATATATGAGTTAATCCGCTATTCACAGCTATCAGTAAGGCTTCCAGCCAACAGTAGGCTATTCGTAATTAAGTTTTGGGGGAGTCAAATGTTATATGTGGATTTTCAGCCACACTAGGGGTTGGCACCCCCAACCTCCACTTTGTTCAAGGGTCAACTGTAATCATTTCCATTTTGATGATGACTGTTCTGCATTTTTTCTGTCGGTTGAAAAAACTTACGCATATTTGTAAGAGTTCAATGTTTCTCTGGTTCTCAGTAATGAAGAGATGTGTGGTTTGGGCGAGGTAACATCCTTCTTTAGGAAAGAAATTGCCCAATGTGTTTGTTCATCCAGAAGGCTCTGTGGCAGAAGGTTGATCTACAGTAACAGAGAGATTAGAAAACCCCAGATTACTCAACTGGTGGCTCTTACCAGAAAAGTTCCACGCTGTTTCAAAAGAAGTTGGAAATGTTAGTTATCACAACAGGTTTCCAAACTCAGGTGCTTACTGGTAATGTCCTAAGGTATGGGACACCCAGCTCTCTCCTGTCTTCTACTTCTGGGTTTGTTTAGGCTAGGCTTCTTGCCTTCTGGCTTGTCACCTCTCTGGCCAGGGATGGCTCCCTGTGGTCCAGTTCCAGAGACACCAACCAACAACGTTTCTTGTATCTGGAATGAAGACTGGCACAGGTGGGGGCCTCAGTTTAGCTATTAGCAACAGCCACCAGAACAGAACCAAGTGCAAACTCAGGCACCCACAAGTGGAAAGTGTGGGGAGTGATGGCATTCCTCTAGTATGGCTGATAGGGAGCAAGTTGTTAGGGATGACTTCACTCTCCCATGGCCTTAATAGAGGGAGAAGAGCTAGCTGGACAGCTGAGCAAAAGCATGCCCCTTCTCCCTACCCAGACAAAGGTAAACTGGGCCTATCTTCTCTGTTTCTTCCCTTTCTGCCCTCCAGAGAGCAAGGTGGGTGAGGATACCCTGATTTCCTCACTCTGATGCTTGTGAGCCAGAGCAGCAGACAAGAGGGCTTTCGGGTGCCACATAGGGCTTGCCTTCTTCATAGGTCTGCCCTATGCCTTCAGGGCAGTTCATTCCCCTCCCGCCACAGGAGAACTCCAGAGCCTGAGGGGCACCTCCGTCCCCTGCCTTTCTCCATCAGGCAGACCAAAGCTCTTCCCACTCATCATCTAGGTCAGTGTGACACCTGTTCACTCTTCATTCTACAGATATCACTGGGCACTGGCATGTGCCGGGCACTGCTGTAGGCACTGGGGATTGGGATTGGTGTTACTCGCCTTGTTTATCAGTATCTGACTGCAGACCCTCACTCACTTCAGTAAGTGCCACAGAGCTCCCAAGTCTTTATAGGGAAGCTAATCTGGAACACAAGTCACTTAAGAACTCACAGGAGGAGCATCTCTTGAACTCAGTAACTGACTTTAAGCATTTGTGTTTTCTCAGGGGCCCAGTTTCTTGCTCCACTCTGCTTACATGCACACACCGGAGAGGCGAACCTAAGGAGATGAGCACCTTCTCCTTCCCTTCCCACGGCTCAGATCCTGCTTCTCCGGTTTCCTTCCTTCAAGTCCCTGTGCCAGGAGGCCATGGCAGTGTTGGGCTCCAAAATGAAAATGTGGGCACCTTCACAATGGCAGTGACTGGACTCAGAGGCATTCCATGGAAGGGGGGAAGAGCTGCCTATGCTGGGCAGCAGAGGCAAAGGCTTCAACTGGGCCTCATGCATTGTGGCTGTGCTTGATTGTGTCACCCCAGAGGGGCTGAACTTTAAGACAGTGGCTCTCAACTTTGGCTGCATGTTGGAATCATCTGGAAAGATACCTGCGTCCCGCCCCAGAAATTCTGGTGTCACTGGTCTGGGATATGGCTTGTGCACCGGGAGTTTTAAAATACTGTTAGAAGCTAAATTTGAAATAGACTAGCACTTTAAAGGCAAATAGAAAATAAAGAAGTACATACAGCATTCCAGTTTGGGGAATCTGAGGCCAGTGTCTCTAAGACTGGGGACCTTGAAGAATAACTGCCACCACCACTTGGCACTGGGGGCCGAGCGACTGCCCGCCTGCAGGAGACACCTGAGACGCAGCGCTGGGCTGGGAGGCTGCTGCAAGGATGCAGGTGAGACGCTGAGGAAACACCCCTCCCCTCACCTGGGCTGGAGCTCTGCCAAACTTCAGAGCACTTGAAGTCATAGGAGAACATGCTCTCTGACCACAGTGCAAATAAGCTAAACACCAATAACAAAAACTAGAAAGTAACAAAAACTAAATGTTTAGAAATTTTAGAAATAGGCCAGGTGTGGTGGCTCATGCCTGTAATCTCAACACCTGAGGCAGGTAGATCACCTGAGGTCAGGAGTTCAAGGCTACCCTGGCCAGCGAGGTGAAACCTCGTCTCTACTAAAAATACAAAAATTAGCCAGATGTGGTGGCATGCACCTGTAGTCCCAGCTACTCAGGAGGCTGAGGGAGGAGAATCGCTTGAACCCGGGAGGTGGATGTTGCAGTGAGCCAAGATCATGCCACTACATTCGAGACTGGGTAACAGAGCGAGACTCCATCTCAAAAGAAAAAACATAGAAATTTTAGAAATCTATATTTTTCTAAACAATCCATGATGAAAAGAAGTCACAGTGTCAAGTAGAAAAGCCGGAACTGCACTCCCAAAAGGGCAGATGCCTCTGCGGACCTGGCCCTCCCACGGGATAGCTGGGAGTAGGTTGGATAGCCAGTCTGTTTGCTCTGCAGAAATTTCTTTGTGGAATAGCAGAAGGGTATTGCAGCGATGCCAAGTAAACACAGAACAGGAATCCTAGAAGCTAGAGAAGGAGGAAGCCTTGCCCAGAAGCCCTGGAGCAGCTCTGTTTGTTAATTATTTTTGTAGCAACCAAGGGAACATTGGTGAGCTCCCTACAGAGTAACCACAAGTCAGCATCAAAGTAGGCAAGTGGCTGGCCGGTGGTTTTTCACAGTGTCGTTGCTTTTCTTCCCAGATTTGCAGTTTGAGGGAGGCAGCTTGCCCTGGGAACTCTGCTGGTAGGGCATCATGCAGCACGGTCCGGAATCCCTTTCTTTCTTTGTCACACTCTTTGTACAATATAAAGTAGGAAAGTTGTATTCGTTTGTATTCATTTGCTGCTATAACTAAATATCATAGGCTGGGTGGCTTAAACCACAGAAATCTGTTTCTATGGAGGCCGGGAAGTACAAGATCAAGGGGTTGACAGATGAGTGTCTGGGGAGGGCCCTCTTGCTGCTGTGCAGATGGGTGTCTGGGGAGGGCCCTCTTGCTGGTGTGCAGACGGGTGTCTGGGGAGGGCCCTCTTGCTGCTGTGCAGACGGGTGTCTGGGGAGGGCCCTCTTGCTGGTGTGCAGATGGGTGTCTGGGGAGGGCCCGCTTGCTGGTGTGCAGATGGGTGTCTGGGGAGGGCCCGCTTGCTGGTGTGCAGATGACCATCTTCACTGTCCTCACCTGGAGGAGGAGAGCAGAGAAAGAGGAAGCAAGCTCTCTTCTGTCATTTATAAGGGCACTAGCTCCATTTATAACAGCTCCACTCTCATGGCCTAATCACCTCCCAAAGGCCTCATCTCCTAACACTGTCTCCTTTTGGGTTAGGATTTCAACATACGAATTTGAGGAGTGAAGGGGTGCAAACATTCAGACCATGCAAAATTTGTTTCTACCTGTTTGACACCATGGGAAAAAAACAATCAGTATTCACGGCCCCAGAAATGATATGCTTATTTGGTTTAATCCTGTTATATAGCAAATTCCCCAACAATGAAAAAAGGGAAAGTTATGTAACTCAGAGTAGAGGTCACTAAACCACACACTGGCACACGCCCCTTGAAAAAAAATCACGATCTGCAGGAAAGCTTCTTCCTGGCCTGGATTTAGGCGTCTTCTTTCCCCTATTCAAAATACCAATTAGTAGAGCTACACGAAGTTCAGCAGGAAGATACCTTAAAAAAAATAAAGCGCTGCCAGTATTCCTCCAAAGCTGTCCCAGGAAGGGGCAGCACATCTGGCCGAGCAGGGAGGTCAAGAGTGCAGGCCCTGGAGTCGGACAAGCTCCGTCCAAGTCCCAGCTCTGCCACTCCCCACCTGTCCTGCCAAGTGGGAAGAATAGTGTCTGTGTCAGAAGGCAACGTCGGGGTACGACGGGGTCATGGAATCTGGAACCTGCCACAGGGCCTTTCTTGTGTGCAGTGCTCCACAAATGTGGGTCTCTGCCATTGTTCCCTGGCATTGGGTGTTGTGGGTGGGGTGGGGTGCGTGTGAATGCGCTCTGTACGCACTCCCACACCTCGAGCCAGCCTCACCACGTTCCACAGCTGCGTCTCCATCCTTCAGCTGGGCAGAGGAAATGGGGGCAGGGGATTCACGGTGCCTTTTCAGCACCGTAGGCTGGCAGCTGTGGGCGGGTGGGGTGCGCACATGCCCAATGGCAGCACATGATCTGCCTTCAGACAGACGTGTGCGGTCAGCTCATGAACGCTAGCCATGATTTCATGTTTAAATTTAAAGTTTAAGAGACACATTTCCCTTAATTAATCGTTTTCCTTTGAGCACAACAACTTTTGTTGTAGCTGCTTTAAGTGGAAATCACTCTTAGAAGGTACTGACACGGCTGCTTTCTGTATCTGGACATCATTTGCCTTCATGACTGTGGTCACTACACACGTCATGTGTCAGGCTGGCCTGTGGCCATCTTTGAGCCCCAGTCTGGGGGTTCCTGTGTCCCGCTCTCAGCTCTCAGACGCCTCACCCCTGCGGCCACTGCTCTTCTCTCGGTGGCACTGTGGGGTCTCTGTCAGGACATTTCAGTTATGATAGAAAGCTGACAAGGAGAAGTGCAGTCCAGGGACCGCACGGGGCTGGGTGGTGGGACTGGGCCTCGGCGGGTTCCCCCGGGCTCCGCTTCTTCTGTGCCATTCTGCTCTCAGACCAGGCCTCCCTGCAGTGACCACCTCCTGTCTTGCCCAGCAGGTGGAGGGCAGCAGTCCCTTTCCCAAAGGTGTCATGTTCCTCAGAGTCTGCAACAGCGCCCTCTGGCCAGGCCTGTACCTGTCCTTTAGGCTGGGGACTATGATGCTGGGAAGGACCATCACAAATCCACCCTTGCAGCTGGAGAGGATGGTTCCCAAGAGAAATGAGGATGGCCCTCCCAGGAGAGGCAGGGCAGGACAGTCTGGCTTGTTGGGATGCTCCATGTGGCCCACTCACAGTGTGCTGGCCCTGGGAAGCACGTGGCCACACACCCTCCTGCTGAGGGGGCCGATCTCACCTCACTACCCCCATGCAGAGGGCTGCCCTTCATGCATTCAGAGTCCACCTCAGATGGGCACCTGGGCCCCCAGACTCCCTATCCACATCCCTGTGCCCATCCGAGTCAGGGGTGCAGGAGGATGCAGCCCCTGAGGACAGCCCTTCCCAGCTCCTACTCTGGAGGCAGCAGCTGGCCCAGGCCTTGCAGGAGCAGACCCAGGCCACTGAGATTCTGCCTCTGTGGCACCGATTCAGTGCGTCCTGCTGAAGGACTGGCCCACCCTAGCACAGGAATGACCCAGGGACCAGGCCGTGCTCCTCATGCATGCCGCCCAGAGCCAGTCTGCCCCCTCGCTCTCGCCTGTGCTCTAGCCCAGTGCCATCTGCGGACCTCCAAGTGATGGTGGCAGTGCTCCTATTTGACCTGCTGCGCGTGGCCTGTGGGCACTTGAAATGTGGCTACTGCAGCCTGGGAACTGAATTTCTATTCTGTTTAGGTTACAGCTAAATGGCCACATGTGGCTGATGCATCCGCACAGTCAGCCATCCTCGGCAAGGCAGGTGAGCTCACCGAGGAGCAGTCAGGGCTGCAATGTGAAACCCCCAGGAGAAAAGGCCCCTTCCAATTTTGTCTGTAGGATTACATTCAGGAAAGATTTTTTTTAAAAAAAGAGTAGCATTATTGGACCAAAAAAAAAAAAAAACCACAAACAGAAAATGAACAAAATAAAGCTTTATTTGAACTCCATCCCCTACAGATCATTCAAAGGCATGGGACCATGTCCAGGTTCCTCTCAGCAACGTGGAAAGCTAAGCCATTTCACAAACGCACAGCCATACCCACAACTACAGACCCCCACACCCAGGGCACAGCTCTTTGTTGCTAAGCCTGTAACAAAAGACCACCACTCAGGATCTGTGTGTGCCGCAGCCAATGCCACCTCCTGGGCATCATGGGCGCACTCACCCAAGAGACCAGCACAGCCATGGCCAACTGGGTAACTGGGTATCAGTAGCCCAGACATCCCCAAACACCAGCACTGCCACAGGCCCTGAGGGGTAGACCGTGGGGCAAAGAGGACAAACTCTCCCTGCCCTGAGAGCCCCGGCTCACTGGGCCTCCTTCCCCTGCCAAGCACCAGCCCCTGCATGCCTCGCTGGGAGGTAAGCACCCGCTAGCCTCGTGATTTCCATTATCTTGCTAATGTTGGCAGCACCTAAGGCACATTAAGACAGAGAGAGGCTGGATCCAGACCTCCAAGTCTCATCATTGGACTTCAGTGGTTCTGCCCCAACCACAGAGTGAAGGTCAGGTAGCATTTGCCAGGACCTGGCTCTAACCAAATTGGCGCTCTAACAAGTCACCTGAGTTTTCAGTAGCTTCCCTGAACAGCCCACCTATTTGGAGCGTGTTGCCTCTCCTACCAGGAGGAATCTGGGGACACAAAAATCTTTCTGGATTACAGCGTTGAGAAACAGAACATGACTGGAGCAGCTTTAGAACTAAGGTGGGCACATTCACCCCATCGCTTAGGAGTTCGCTCCATTATACACAACCAAGCACAGGAGAAACAGTCACCAGACAAGGA
Source organism: Aotus nancymaae (assembly GCF_030222135.1). Lineage (NCBI taxonomy): Eukaryota > Metazoa > Chordata > Mammalia > Primates > Aotidae > Aotus > Aotus nancymaae. The sequence continues at coordinate 1,060,976 of NW_026988412.1, read as the reverse complement.
AACTGGAGGCTTGGAAGTTCTCAGGGAGCTGTTTAGATAGAGGTACAAACATCTGCAATTCAAAGTTCCAAATACACTAACAATAATTAAAAGTGCAGCCTCCGATCCTCACGTTTCCCCACCAGTAGAGGCAAAAAGGAGATTTTCATAACTACATGTTAAAAATAACATGTTCAAGTAAATTCACACACTACACGTGAGTGCTGCACGCTGTTCTTCCACAACGTAAAAGTATAAAAATAAAATTTCTGCCCTTTGTATCTAGAAGCATCTGGAGAAAACGCGGTTGCTCCTAGCTCTGTGTTATCTGAGCAGGCGTGCTATTCCAGGGCCGCACCTTCCTGTGCTGACTCAAAGAGGGCAGGGGAATGGAGATGGCAACACCTTTTCATTCCAGGAAACCAAACTCAGGTTGGCAGAGCCAGCCCTAGCCAAGTCAACAGCCTCTCCATGGGTGACACTCCTGGGACTTCCAACAGACGGGAGAAAGGAATCTTAGCCCAGCTTCACATGAGGGTGGTGTGGGTCATGTGTGGGGTGGGGACTGCTTGTGGGACTTAGGAAGACACCAACCTCAGGGGTACCTTCTGGGCAGGACAAGCCAGGGCTCGGGAGCTCGCCGCATCCCAAGAGCCCCACAAGGCGCCAGCTCACTTGGTGGCAGCCTGCTTGTCCTTGCACTTCTGGTAGGCACGCAGGATCTCCATGATGATGCTGGGATCCTCCAGGGTGCTAGTGTCCCCCAGGTCATGGACCTCACCAGTGACGATCTTCCTCAGGAGTCGCCGCATGACCTTTCCAGACCTGGTTTTTGGAAGACGTCTCACCACCTGGCAAGGAATGGGCACAGTGTTAGAGCATGGATGGTGCCCAGCCTCCGTGCCAGTGTGGACTGCACTGAGATCAGAAGGGCTCTTCTCAGGGGGGATGCCCTCCCAGGGATCCACAAGGGATGTCTAAGGCTCCACCCCACAGAATGGAGAGGCCCAAGGTCTCGGCTTTACCCTCCTCCTATGTGGACCTAAGCTGAAACCCACCCATCCCAACACCCTCCACCAGGCAAGGTCCACCCGGGCCAGGTTCACCCCACACTGCCGCCTGTCTGCCCTGCCACTGTGCCACATGCAGGCACCCAGGTGGCAACAGGTCCAAGCGCCTCATCTCCATTCCCTGGCCTGGGACTTAGCAGGTTTTGTCTTACATAAGACGTGAGAACTACTTAAGAGAAAAGTTTTGTCTTGATGTTTGAAAAGCTAACGTGGAGCATTTTCAAACAACTACGGCCCATTCACTGCAAATGGCAATACCTTAAGAGCTGTGTTTGGGACCTTCGACAGTGACCTTGTCTTTTGAAATAGTTCAGTTCACTTAGGGCAAGTCCAGGTCTCCTGAAACTCTGGTCACTGGGCCAAAAGTGTCAACTCTCGTAATACCAAATGGAGCTGCACCCTGCTGCCTCCAAGGGCCACCAAGCCCGGAGTCACTGCAGGCAATGTTCATAAAGGAGGGAATTAAAAGCCAAAGGCTGAAGAGGCAGCCCAATCCCCCCCCGATTCTGACCCCCTCAGGTAGAGGTCTGGTGCCAGTTTTCTGGCACCAGAAAAAGTGATCAGAAACCACACTGGGGCTGGAGAACCCTGGGGCTGTCCCATGTCTCTAATGAAAAGCCCTAAGGTTCTTCACCAGCAGCCCCGTTTCTGTGACTAGCCTGCACATGCCAACATACGAGAGTCAAAGCCTGCCTGGGCGACCTCCTGGACAGGTGAGCTGGCTGAGCGTGGAAGCCTGCCCGGGCGACCTCCTGCCCTGTCTCTTCCCTCTATGACAACACAGTGACCCACCATCCTCCCCACCACCCAGGAAAACCAAATAGCTAGTGTCCATTTTGATGCTAATTGGAATAAAGTAATATGCTCCTAAAAGACCGTTGTCACTTGACAGTTGTGGGACACACAGCAGCACAGCCCCACCTGCGTGGGAGGCCCACTCACCAGGATCTCCTCAGGCACAGCATATTTGGCGATCTTAGTGGCCACCATGGACTTGATCTCCTGCACCACCATATCTGAGTCACCCGCACTGTCTTTCAACACAATGAAGGCAAAGGCAGCTGAAAATAAAGCCAAGTTTGGTGATGTATTAAATACTAGACCACAAGCCAACTCCTAAGGCAGAGTGCTGTGCACGGACTGCCAGAAATCCAAAGGGCTTTTGAATCACATGTTAGTGACATCATAGCAGCTGTCACATGTTAGTGACATCGTTTGCAACATCTTTAGTTGCAAACCCAAAGATGCACTTCAGTTTCACAAAAAGTGGCAGTGATTCTAACAGCTCCACAAATGTTCCAGGTGAGTGCTCACGTGTGGCTGAGAGCTTGGCATCTCAGCTCTGGTGCTGACTGGCTGTGTGTGATCTGGGACATGGGATCTCCTCTCTGTGTCCTCATCTGTGAAATAACCTCTAATGTGGGCTGACCGGGGACTTCCATGAGAAGGTGCACAGATGTACAGCGAGTGGGCACCACCAGCCACTGGGGGCATGTGTGCAACATGGTGCCATGGGCCAGGGTGGCTATTTCAGTTCAATGAAAACAGCAGCTCCTCGGCTGCATGAGCCACACTTCAAGCGCTATTCAGCACCATGCGCGGCCAGAGGCTGCCGCCCTGAACAGCACAGACGTGGAGCGGCTGAGAGTTCTGCTGGGCAGCACTGGCCAGCCCACATTTCAGTATAAATCCTAGGTTTGGTTTTTCAGTACTCTGGCACGTCCAGGAAGGGCCCACACTGTGACAAGGGATCTAATTTGAGTGGAGTTGCTCGTCCTGGCACCATCCCTGACGGCCTGCCCATCCCCGCTGGCCTGTAAGGTGTTCTGTCTCTCCCACGAAGCTTCTATACATGTGCGGCTCTCCTACTGCTCATCCCAGCCCCATGCCACCTTCACCCGTCTTCCCCTGACAAGTAGCACCTGGCTGTCTCGTCTCCTCAGTGACCATCTTTCTTGCTCTTTGTCTGTCTCTCCCCTCTACTCCTGACCCCTCCAGCATGCTAGCTCTATGGGGGCAGAAACCCTCTCCCTCACTGCTGTGTCCCCAGCATCTAGAGCCATGTCTGGAACACAGCGCGTGTTCAACACATGGTTGTTAAGTGCATGAGTGGATGGTTATCTGAACAAGCTACGATCTGTAAAGACCTACAGCCTTTGCCAGAAAGGCCTTCCCAGATCCATGTGGCAAACTCCTATTCATCCCTTAAGGCCCAATTCAGCCACCTCCTGCTCTGTGAAGCCTTTCCTGACTCCACCCATGAGTCTAGTTTATGGCACTTGTTGTGTGGGAACAGCTGTCAGGCCCCCCGTTGTCACCCCACTAACTTGTGAGATCTTTGAGGTTAAGAACACCATTTCTCTCATCTTGGCCGTTGAGATGGGATCAGAAATGGTCCTGGACTGTTGAGTTCTGAGGACGGAGCTGGAGGGAGGAAACCCCCCACATGGGTAGAGGAGCCAGTTAAGAGCCAGGCAGAGGCAGGCAAGGCTGAGGACACCGGAGACAAGAGAGACAAGAGCCCGGCCAGCGGCACCAGAAGCTTGCTGGGTCTGTATCCTGGACAAGCTCCAGGGCTGCCCTTTCTCAGCGTTGGTGCAAAACCAGAGAGTGGGGACGAATACACGACAATACAGGCAGCTTTACTGCGAACCAGGAGCTGCTCATCAGCTCTTCATAATCACAGAATGGATGATCAAATTCATTGGCAATCAGGAAAACGCACACCATCATATGCGTGATACACAAATTCTCCTCACACATCTGGCAGACACTACGAGGCCTGGCAACGTGAGACTTGCAACAGCTCCATACACACAGTATGTGCCCCGGGCAGCAGCATCCACAGCAGACCACACCCCAACACCACCCCAACCGACCTAAGGCTAGGCTGCCCTATGACAGACAATGACTGTGATGCCCAAACGTTTGTCTAAAGGTCACTTGCTTTATGGGGTTCAATCCAGGGGCTGCTGAGCCCCAGACACGGTGGACCATGCCTGCGGTCACAGGCCCATTTCAGTGGCCCCAGGCAGTGCTGGCTCAGCCATGAGACTCGGACACAGATGGGGCTTCCACATTCCAGAATATACCAGTGCCCTGCGGAATCCCAGCCAAGAGACGTGAAATGCAGGATTCCCCAGAGGAGGGGTCCAGACTCCTACCAGAGCGAGGTACCCTCAGGGGGGCTCTAAGTTACCCCAGTCCCAGCTGAGGAACTGCCCTTGTCTCCATCCTCGCTGACCCTCCTGATCACATCTGGACAGGTCGCCGGGCAAGGGCCCCACCAGCTCTTTCTCACATCCCAGCCTTACCAGCTGAAGGCTGATAAGGGTGTCGTCCATCCACCCTGTGACCTGATCCAGCCTTATCAGCTGGGATGTGAGAGAGAGCTGGTGGGGCCCTTTCCATGGCAACTGAAAATGCTGTTTGTAAAGCACTGATATAAATTCTCAATTTTGTAATGGGTAAATTTAAAGAAAGCATTTAAGTAAATAATGGAACAGTGGCACACAGAAGTACAGGGAGGCAGGTGACATGTGGGACACACTGTGACAGTGCGAGGGCAAGCCTGACGCAGGCCACTGGACAAGGCAGGGGAGGCCGGTCTGCCCAGCAGTGCCCTGGCATGGGATCAGTGTGTGTCCAGGTCACGCCAGGACAGGCAGTGACAACACCTAGGTACTCCCGCCCCGTCCCGGGCCCAGCCACCTAGAAGCTGGTGGACTCAAAACAAAGTGTGGCCTTGGTAAAGAAGACCATTCTAGTCCCTCATTCTGCATTCCCCGGCACGTCACTGTGCAGTGGGAACCACAGGTCAGATTCGTCCAAAACGAGTCCCAGCGCAGCACACAGCCTGCGCACTTCAGGCACACACGTGGCGGCTGCAGAGCCGGCTCGAGTACTCTGACCGAGCCCGTGAGGACACATGAGACTGGACGTTTTCCCATAAACTCTCTGTAACAGGGCTGGACGGTGTCCCAACCAGATACACCATGGACAGAGGCAGAAACTCCCCAAGCTTAGCCAAGGCCAAATGGGTCACAGCCACCGTGGATGCGTGTCCTGAAAGGACAGCAGAGCCAGGGCATTTCAGAAACCTGACCTGACACGAATGCTGCTCAGCCTCCTCCCCTACGGTTTCCACTTGAGAGAGAAGACCACCAACAGCTTGGCCCACAGTATCCCCTCTCACCCCGCTCTCCAGAGCCTGCTCCCCGTACAGAGGTGCTGTAATGGGCATGGGGTCAAGAACCAGGAAGGAGCTCTTCTCCAGGACACTCACCTTCTCCTTTGATGTCGTGGGGGTAGCCAATGACAGCACTTTCTGGCACTGCAGGGTGGTCGGCCTGTGTACAACAGAGAACAAAAAGGCAAAATGTGGTGGCCCCTGGTGCTAGAGGTGACTCGGGCCAGGGACTCCCACCCCAACTCAGAGGCCCACAGGGGCATCATGGAGGTGCAGGAGCAAGCGGGGAGGCCCAGCCTGCGCTCACCATGGCATCCTCGATCTCTGCGGTCCCCAGCCGGTGGCCACTGATGTTGATGACGTCGTCCATCCGCCCTGTGATCTGGTAATAGCCACCCTCGGTTCGGTAAGCCCCATCTCCAGTGAAGTAATAACCTGCACCACAGCAGGGAAATTCAGCACCAGGAACCCTGATCCGGAACCCACATCCTCACCTCACTAAGCACAAAGCTCTGCAGCCCAGCACGCAGCCGAAGTCCCACCCACCGGCCCTCCTTGCAACTCCAATGCTTCTGTATGCTCTAGGGCACGGGCAGGCAGCTCCAAGACATGGAGACTTTGGGGAGCAGAAGGTAGACAAGCAGCACATCCAGGACGCTTCTCCAAATCATTTGAGTCTCATTTACAAGCTTGAGACTGAAAATCACTGGTTCCAACAAGACGGAGGAGAGAGCGTTCATGTAAGTTTCCAAACCAAGGACAAAAAAGGAAACTGGGAAAAAATAAAAATGAACTGGAAGAAAACTCCCAGCCTTGGTGACAGTCTTCCAAGGTGCTTCTCCACTCTCCCTTCCCAGCAGCTAACAAGATCTCTCCACGGGACTGGCTGCACTGCAGGACAGCACACTCACACCTAAGTAGCCCCAAGGACATCCCGGAGTGGAGACTCACTCCCACTGTCAAGATAAGGAAAGCCAGGGAGATGCAGCAAAGGGAGAAGGGGCTGGAGTCAACCTCAGGCCTTGGGAGCGCCTCTTCCTGGCCACCATGCTACGCTGCACTCAAATCCCATTAAAAATGTGTTCGGAGCTAAGATTCCAGCAGTCAGCTGAAAAGGCATGAGAGGGTCCCCGACGGCCCACTCACCTGGGTAGGCCTTGAAGTAGGCGTCCACAAACCGCTGGTGGTCGCCATAGATGGTCCTGGCCATGCCCGGCCAGGCCTGGGAGATGCACAGGGCCCCGGAGACGTTGCTGCCCTCTATGGCGCTGCCCTGCAGACCCGGGACATGCGTGTGAGAGAAAGGCAGGCTCTGGGTGAGAAGCATGCCGGAAAATGACAAGCCCTGCCCTCAAGGGAGCTGTCCATAGCCCTCCCCTTTCCCTGAGGAGGGCCCCAAACCGCCCATGTGGCTGCTACCCAGTGCACGCTACCAGCTGCAGTGCACACTGCAAGGTCAGCAGCCTCCCGCTAGGTACAGACCTGGGCACACGGGAGGGAGCTGGGCTGGGCAGGCGGGGACCAAGGGCCGGCGAGCACATGGCTCCCATGCGGGGGAGGCCCATACACACCTTCTCATCCATAAGGACGGGGATGATGCCAAAGAAAGGCCTCATCGCCATGCCAGGAAGGATTTCCGCCCCTTCTTCTGAGGGCCGTGGTGCAATGCAGATACCACCGGTTTCTGCAGGGAGGACAAGGAAGAAATGCGTGATCGTCCCCAGAATCCAGGGACGTGTGTATCCCGAGTCGGGGGTGGGTGGGACTGTCCCTGTTGTGGGCAAGGAAACACCTCAGGGGCACAAGGATTTTTGAGGCAAACCAGATGTGGGTCTGGTGCCCTCCACTGCGGATATAAGAGGGGGCCCCAGAGTGGCCTCAGCCCCAGGAGCTCTGGCGTCCCACAGCCAGCTGCAGGCCCCCTCGCCATGTCAGGCCCTTGCTTGAAGTGGGGAAGGGCAGAGCCCACCCACTTACACATGAAGATGTGGAAAATGAATTGCTTCTGGGCCAGTGCCCATTTGACACGGGCCCAACAACAAAAAAAGGTGCCCGCAAATCCTGCCCTCACCAGCTTTCTCTGGCACTTGTCTCTACCAGCCTGTACCAGGGAAATGTCCCAGAGACTTAGCTAGAGAATCTCTGTCCCAGGTTTTCCTGATTGGTTGGGACTGTCCCATGGGAATGTCTCATTTTCTGGCTTCTTTGAGGATGAGCCTCAGTTACATTCATTACATCTGTGGTGATCTCTCACCACAAGCATCCTAATAAGTCAGATGCCCAAGAGAAGTGGGGATAAATCCAAACAAAATGTCACAGAAAAATTCCTTTTCCCACTAAAATTTAAATTTAGACTCATGCTCCCTTAGAAGACAGGGCCTGTCTCATCAGATGTTCCCATGTTTAGAAAGGGGCGCTGGGAAGGGACGCGGCCCCTGAGCTCCAGGTACGCACCAGGCCTTGGGCAGCACGCCTCGGCTATGTCACCTCAGCTCATCCTCACCCGGGCCTGTGGGGGGCGCCCCCACCTCACAAAGGAGGAAACCGAGGCTCAGAGAAGTTGTGACCACAGGTCCCATAGCTGGGAAACAGCAGCCTGGTAACCTCTGGTTCCCTCACTCCAGGCCCCAGGGTTTCCGTGGCCTCAGGCGTTGATGCATCTTCCATCGCACCTGGCGTTGAGAGCTCAGACCCCATTCCCAGCCTCACACCCAACCCTACAGACTCAGAACCTGTTCTCCAGGCCTCCTCACCTGTCTGCCACCAAGTGTCCACCAGCGTGCACCTGCTGTCCCCCACCACCCTGTGCAGCCACTCCCAGGCCTCATAGTTGATGGGCTCTCCCACTGAAACCACACAGGAAAGAAGATGTTAACAGGCTGCAAATAAACCTGAAGCCAAAAGGAAGTGGTTTTTTGTTTGTTTGTTTGTTTGTTTGTTTGTTGAGATGGTCTTGCTCTGTGGAATGGCGCGATCTCGGCTCACTGCAACTTCCGCCTCCGGGGTTCAAGTGACTCTCCTGTCTCAGCCTCCCAAGTAGCTGGATTACAGGCACGCGCCACCACACCTGGCTAATTTTTGTATTTTTAGTAGAGTGGGGATTTCACCATGTTGGCCAGGCTGGTCTCGAGCTCCTGACCTCAGGTGATCTGCCCGCCTTGGTCTCCCAAAGTGCTGGAATTACAGGTGTGAGCCGCTGCGCCCAGCCAAAGGAAGAGATTTTTGAGGAGAAAACAGCTCTGTAATTCTTGTTTAAGACCATACAAGGAGACCTGAAAATGCAGTGAGACACATCATATTGATCATATTGATCATCAAAGAAACGCACATGACAGTGAGGTGTTTTTACCATGAGATGCTTGAAAATCAAAAAGCCGGCAAGAATGTGGGGAAAACAGGATTCCGCAGATACAAATAGGAGTGTGGTTTGGTACAGCAATTTTGGGGAGCAATCTGGATGTTTCTCTTAACATTTAAAACTCCATACATCCAATACGACTATTGTGTGCAACTGCTTGGGGCAGAATCTACTATAGCTAAGCACATGTTTATCATTTTACCTCAAAACATGATCCCTGACTTCCACCCTACAGAAATGACTGCAGATGCCACCAGAAGTGTAAAGGGCATCCTCAGCAGTCCTGTTCATGCCAGAAACCACACACGTCCCTCGGGAGCAGGTGGGTAAATGCAGCTTGGCACGCTCCTGCAGAGGAATGCCACACTGCAACGAAGATGGCAAACCACCACGACCCACTGAGGTATGGACGAGTCTGAGGCACAGTGCTGAGCAAGGAGGGATGTGCTGTGTGATCCCACCCAGCTGAGGTTCAAGTGCAGCCAGATCCATCCGTGGTGACGCAGGCCACACCGTGGTCATGGCTTAGGTAACTCCTGTGACTGGGAGAAGGCATAAGGGGGCTTCTGGGGACTGTGAATTTCTGTAGCATGTATACATGTAAACATCTCTTAAGTTAAACACTTAATATCTGTACCCTTGTGTATACATTATACCTCAATAGAAAGGAAAATGATATGCGTACGCCCTAGGACTCTGTGTCTACGTTATGACATTTCCACACCAGACCGGCACTCAGCCAGAACTCGCCAGCCTAGATGTGCTGTCACTAAAACGTTGAAATACTCTCATGCTGGTGGTTGCCAGGACCACCCAAAACCCAAGGCCTGTCCCAGCAGTGGCCCTGCAGCCGTGCTGCATGATCAGTGCTGATCACATGGGCGGCTGGGTGTCTTGCGTGTCACACCTGCACTCAGAACATCCACAAGGGCAGAGAGATGCCCCACAGCACTTGTGGACACACTGGGAGACTGTGACAGTCTGCGCCCAGCCAGAGGGATGTGACCACATGAGCCAGAGCAATCCCCATAGCAGGGCAGATCCATGTGGAACCATGCAGATTCTACAGTCTTCAGAGAAACGTTACAGCATAATAGCACAGTGTGGTAACTTTCATGTTAAAGAAAACATCATTTAACAGAGCTGCATCCAGTACAGGAACTTAACTGAGGATACGGGGCCGAAGGCACAGGAGCAACAAGGTCCCCTGGAGCAGAGGTCAAGGAAGACCTCAGCTTTTTTTTCCTTTCTTCTTTAAAGAGACAAGGATCTCGCTCTGTTGCCCAGGCTGGAGCGCAGTGGCACGATCACGGCTCACTGTAGCCTTGACCTCCTGGGCTCAAGGATCCTCCCACCTCAGCCTCCCAAGTGGCTGGGATCACAGGCATGTGCCACCACACCCAACGCCTAAGGATATCGGTTTTAATTACATGCTCCAATTTCTTCTTTTCACAAGAGCGTATCCATATATTACTTATGAAATTGAAAGTTTAAAAAAGCTTTGAGAAATACAAATCTAGGGGAGTGTCTTGAGTGAGTGGGATTCTGACGACTCAATGGACTAAATGTCATGAGAGCTGATTCCGGCTGCCCGGGAAGGGTCTGGGCTGTGGAATTTCAACAGCAGGCATGCCAGCACAGCACTGGCCCTGGCCAAGGGGTGAAGCACACCGACCCCCAGCATGCTCCCAGGTGCTGGGAACCCCAGGTGCCAGACATCACAGGACTCCACGCCACCTGCCAGCATTGCATACCGAGAACAGAACAGTGAGGTGTGTGACTAGCACCTGGCCTCCCACAGCGCTGCAGCTGCAACCGGTTATGTAACAGGAATATGAATGGGCCTATAGACCAGCTAAATACACAAAACACAACTGAGCCTCTGCTGGGGGCTGGCCCCCTAGCTCAGGGGTGTTCCAGGTCTCTGGGGACCCCTGGGTGAGGCAGAGGCTGCTGGGATACACATCCCACTCTAATGCAGCTGCCAGAGCGCACACTTTCTCGAAATGCACTCAGAGTGGTACTCCTTGGCATTGGACTCTGTGACTCTTCCTTCAGCAGACAAATCCCATAAGTGTATCTGGAAAACCAAATCTTGTCCTTCAGCCCTGTCCCCACCTGATGTCCTGTCCCCACCTGAAGCCCCGTCCCCACCTGACGCCTAGGGCCCACTCAGGTGGCCCTGCTGCCAACACCTAGAGGATCTGGCAGTTTCTATGGCCCTGGCCACCCACTGCTTGTTCTCAGTCCCCAAGCACTGCATGGCCCAGAGCACAGGGGCGGAGCTCAGGTCCCCTGAGCTGTGGAGGGCAGTCAGAATCACACGGGCCTCTCAAGCCCAGCTCCAGCATGCCAAGATAGACCATCCAAACTCACCACTTGCTATGGTCTGAATGTTTGTCCCCTCGAAATCTCATGTTGAAACGTAACTGCCATCGTAACAGTATTATGAGGTGGAACCTTTATGAGGTGACTATGCCAAGAGGGTTCTACCCTCATGAGCGGGATTGGTGCCATTATAAAAGGGTGAGTTCAACCTCCTCTTGCTCTCTCTCACCCTCTCTTTGGCCTTCCACCATAGGATGATGCAGCAAGAGGGCCCTCACCGGATGCCAGCACCTTGATGCACCATAGGATGATGCAGCAAGAGGGCCCTCACCAGATGCCAGCACCTTGAAGCGGACTTTGCAGCCTCCAGAAATGGGAGCCAATAGATTTCTGTTCATTATAAATCACCCAGTCTCAGGGTATTCTGTTACAGTAGCACAAAGCAAACTAAGATACACCATCTAGAAAGGAGCCCAACACTCTTTCTGAGAGGTGGAGAGGACAGTACAGGAAGGGAAGCAGAGTGAGCCAGGACCCTAGGAACCTGTTGGGGGGACAGGGTGGGTGCACAGAGCCCAAAAATCAGGTGGGGCGGGGGGCAGATTGAGTTTTACTGACTCTAGAACCAGGTGCTGGGTTCAACACAGGCTGAGTGATCTCCGGCAGGTTCTCTGACCTCTCTGTGCCTCCTCTTCCCCCTCTCTAACGTGAAGCAACATCTGCACTCTGCTCACAGGACTGATGTGAAAATAAAGGCATTTAATACATATTTGCTCTTATTAATAGTATTCAAACCCCTTCTGCTTTTTAATCTAGAAAGCTCTAGAAACAGAAGGTTTTTACTGCTAAGGGGAAAATAAGGGAAAAGAGGAGGAGGAGTCATTGGATGCCTGCTATTCATCGGGAGCTCTCCCCATTAATTATCTCTATGCTAAACATTACAGTAAGGCTCACATCTGACCCTCTGTGGCATCCTCACCACCCTGCAGGTAGGTCTCATCCCCATCTCACATTTGGGACCAAGTGGTGAGCTCTGCAGGGAACAGCCCCAGCTGCAGTGCCTCTTAGCCTGCGGCCAGATGCCTCCATGCCTCGTGGTCACCCAGCAGTAGCAGAAGCACACGCTCACTGCGCTCCCTTCCCGATGCACGTGGCAGAATGGGACACTCTTCCATGGTCACCGCCCTGCATGCTTCCTCAGTGAAAAGACACCAAGCAGGTGGCTGATCACACGTGACAACACATGTCAAGGCAGACATGAAACGGGGCAGGGACAGGAGAGAGAACAGCAAGTCACCAGCACCAGTCCCTTCCAGCACCAGCCTGAAGGACAACACCCCCAGTACTGTAGAAACCGCACTACTGTCACCTTTCCAAACTATTTCCACATGACTTGGCAATATCCATCAACATTACCAGTAAGCCTAAGTTTTGAACTCTCTGCCTGGAAATGTCTACAGTAACAGCAGGGCAGAAGTGCGGGACGGTATCCACTCCACGGACTTGGAGACAATCAAAGGGTCCAACGACGGGGCAGTGTTGGCAGTGTTTAGCAAACTGTAGTTATACTATTACTATTATTATCATTATTTCAAAGACTGAGTCTCACTCTGTCACCAGGCTGGAGTGCAGTGGTGCAGTCACAGCTCAGTGCAGCCTCAAACTCCTGGGCTCAAGCAATCCTCCCGCCTCAGCCTGTGCCACCACACCCAGCTGTTATACAATTAAACCCCATACACCCACTAAAGAAATGACTTGGCCCTTAACTTATTGAGTGGGTAAGTATTCCTCATGAAGATTAAGCTACAGAAATTGAGTACAGAAACAATGGCACAGAAAATGTCTGGAATGTTGTTCTCCGGAAGTAACTGCTACCAGCTCTGGGGAGGGGCTTACGGTGGCAACAGGGGCTTTCTACCAGAACCGGTCTGGCGTTGCATGAATTTCACACACACAAAGCCGGGCAGCTTCATGACTGACGTCCTGCTGAACCGTACTGGCTCTGAGGGTCTAGGGCAAGCACACCCTCCCCTGCCGCAGGGCAGGTCACTCACCTGACCCCAGGGACCGCAGGGAGGAGCGATCGTACTTCTTCACCCAGGCATCACCGTATTTCAGCAACAGCCGGATAGCCGTTGGGGCGCCATAAAACTGATTGATCTTTAATCTCTCTACTGTCTCCCAGTACCGACCTACGGAAAGGTGCAAGTTCAGTGTCAGCAGGAGAGTCCACCAAACACAATCTACTTTAAACTTAGAGATCAGCCAAGACTTCCTGAGTGCTGGGCATGTGCAGACATGCATATGTCCATAAAAAGGGACATCCCCCCCCCAGTGAAAGACGGAAAGACGCCCCATGGGATGGGGCTCTCCTCCCAGCACTCCCCAGACCCACGGGCAGCACATTCGGGAACAGTCTTCACCTGGCTGAGGGGGATGGCCCAGTTCAAGGTAATACTACATGGATTTAATAACCTCTGGAGCATTAACACAGAGCTTTCACTCTGTCACACTTACATGGGCCCTAGACTGGTGCTTCTCCCGGTGACAGCACAGCTGCCACTTCGTGTGTCCCAGGGAGCAGGCCCACGTGCGTGGCATGCGCACCCAATTCCTGTAAACCCACCACCACACGATTCCCTCCACATGGGGCATTGAGCTTCCAGGGGCTGAAGTGGTGGCCTGAGATGGCACCTGGGCCATGGCTCTTAGTCCCTGGACTTGCCCCTGTAACTTCTTCTTTGAGCACACCCAGCCCCCAGAGGCAGGAATGGAGCACGGGGAGGTGATGACGCACACAGTTGTCAGCACCATGGAAGGCTCACGCTGCAGCCTCTGGGCAGAGCCACCATGATCTGCTTACATTAAAGCAAATTATTTGGAGATGCTGTGGTGTGTGGGAGGACGATGCCCAAGGGAGCCAGACATCACCTTGTCCTCAAAGTCATCTCAATTTAATGGAGATGGTTCTAGGCCAAGCATAACATGGTCTGAGGGACGGCCCTGAAGGTTCAGGGGGCAGGGCTGGGGAAACAGAAGAGGTGGGCAGCTGGCCCTGGCTTCGAGAAAGGGCTGGATCTGGGCAGGTGGCCTAGAGGTGAGACAGATGCCAAAGTGATGGCCGAGGCCGGCAGTGCAAGGCAGAGGGCAGGAGTGCTGGAGCGGGGGCCTGGAGATGTCCTCCGGTACCGAGTCACACTTCCTGCTGCTGCCCATCGGCTCTTCCTGAAGACCCAGTTCCTGGCCCCACCAGGCATCTCGACAGCAGGACCGCGAGAGCCATACCCTTACCAGAGCCCGGGCATCGCCCTTCCATGAACCTCTCTGTAAGCCTCGAGCCTCGTCTCCCTCCCCTGACACCAGGAGGGGGTGTCAAACAGGGTTCACCATCCTTACCAGCATTGGGGTAAACTGGGGTGCTCTCAAAAAGGACGCTGGTGGCACCATTGCAGAGAGGCCCATACACCACGTAGCTGTGTCCTGTAATCCAGCCGATGTCGGCCACACAGCCAAAGATGTCGCCTGGCTGGTGGTCGAACACAAGCTGCAGAGACAGGAAGGGAACATCAGGAGCTTGTCCCCCCGTCCCACCATGTTCGCCACGTCACTAGGAAACAGCCGTGCGTGCGTTGCAGTCCGTAACTGTGAGAGGCGGCTGGCTCCTCAAATGGCCTCCAGCAGCAGGACAGGCCGGGGCACTGCAGAGCCGTCTAGTCGTATGTTTAATACACGGACGCCTTTCTGCATTACCTTATGCCACAATTTTTTTAATCCCTTAAAAATTGCAAAAAATAAAAGCCAAAAAGGCCGAGAATGGCATCAAGCACCATCAGCTTTGAGAAGCATGAGAGGACAGACCTCTGAAACCCCTTCATTCTTCCACAGCAGCCGACCAGAGCCTGATGCCATCTGAGGATCCAACCTCCCGTGTGCAGGAAACACAGAGGGTAGAGGGACAATGGGCACGCCCCAGACCAAAGGACACCAGAGAAAAATGGCCGGACGTGACAATGGCCAAGTGTAAGGAAATGGGGGAGCCTCTGCTTAAAAAGATTTAAAAGACATATCAACAATATTTTAGGCCAGGTGTGGTGGCTCACACCTGTAATCCCAGCACTTTGAGAGGCCAAGGCGGGCAGATCACTTGAGGTCAGGAGTTCGAAACCAGCCTGGCCAACATGCCAAAACCCCGGCTCTACTAAAAATACAAAAATATTAGCTGGGTGTGGTGGCGCATGCCTGTAATCCCAGCTACTCAGGAAGCTGAGACAGGAGAGTCACTTGCACCCAGGAGGCAGAGATTGCAGTGAGCCCCAAGAACGCACATTTGGGTCACAAAACTATCAGAAGAAAAACATAGGGCAGGGGCATGAGACACATCAGGACATCGAGGAATGGGCTGTGGCCAGATGGGCCTCGAAGGGGCTGCTGAGAAACCGGCAACCTTCCACGTCTTGATCAAAGTGGCACTTGCCTCATAATAATTCATTAAGCCACACATTTAATTTGGGTGGTTTTCTGTACCTGTTCTAAAAAAAACTTTTAAAAATCTTTGGGTGAGCGGCCCCCAGTGTGCTGCTGCTGCAGTTACATGGTCAGATTCTCCGGGAGTTTCCAGACAGGGAAGTGGGGGCCTGCAGCAGCCAGGGCCCTGAGGAGCTGTGGGGCGGGGGGACAACAGGCCAGGAAGAAGCACTGCCTTCTCATCCCTACGGGCCTCACTCTACAGCAGGAGGTCTTCAGCCCTGCCCCTGCCCAGAGCCCTGCCGAGGGCCCAGAACCACCCTGCAGGGGCCTGTACCTTGTGGGTCAGGGCAGCATAGAGCAGGTAGCCCGCCTGCGTATGGACAATGCCCTTGGGCATCCCGGTGCTCCCCGAGGTATACAGCATGAAGAGCATGTCCTCGCTGCCCATGCTCTCTGGGGCGCACACAGGGTCCTCCTTGGCCATTTCCTGCAAGGAAGAAGAAAGAAACAGCCCGCTGAGGGCACTCAGCCTCCCTGAGAGCAGCGCTTCCCCTCCGTGGCAGGACTTGGCACATGGGATCCAGAGTTCACCTGCTTTGACCTGCCCAAGTTCAATTCCAAATGTGGAAAGGACACAAAAGGGTGGTGCAATCATTTGTGTTACAGCAAGTGTTTCAACACGCTTGTGGTGTTGGAATGCTATCTTCTCAGTTAGTACTCGAGCTCATCAAATACCACAGAGGAACCCTGGACACCTCTAGGGAACCCAGATTGAGAACCACAAGCCGAGAAGCCTCAGAGCCAGCTAACTTGATAATGACTCTCCTCCTCACACCGTGCAAAGCGAGGTAACCCACCTGCTCCAGCGGGACGTCCAGATCCCCCATGTGGACCTTGCTGTCTGTCCTGTGAGCCACCAGGACATGCTGCACGGTGGGGCAGTGCTTCACAGCCTGGTCCACTATTTTCTTCAGCTCCACCACACGCCCACCCCGGAGTCCTTGGTTGAAGGTGATAACCACCTTGCACTTGGCTAACAGAGACAACACAGACATTTCTGATCAGTCTCCTCTCCGCTTTGATCCTCATAGCTCTGAGTCACACAGGACATCCCAGGCCTAGGAGTGTGACAGACTCAGTCCAATCTCGAGTAAAAGACTCAGCGAAAAACGTGAGGGGCTGCCTGCTCTCCAGCCCTTGTGTGCCGTAAAGAAGCGCTAGGCCTTTGCCCAGCTCTGAGGATAAGGAGACCAGAGAGAAATTATTTTGAAGCTCAACTCTTCCTCCTTGAGTCAGCACCATAAAGATAATTTCCCAACCAAACTTTCACCTTTCTCTCCCGTCTGCCAAGGAGTGAACCCCAGGAGAGCAGCCATCATACCACCTGCAGCAATCAGGGTGGCAGAGAAACATGGAGAGGCAGAGACGGAGAAATCTGGACAACCAGAGGCCAAGCCCGAAGGTGTCCCGTGTGGCCAGGCCCTGTCTAGAGTGACCTGTGTGGGCTAAGAGCCTTCACTGTCCAGAGATCAGAAGCCACACCCCCTTCATCTGACTCCAGATGGTCCACCCCTTCGCTCCTCAGGATAGAAGGCTTCCAGCTGTTGACCTGCGGGACCTTCCCCATGCATCTCCAGCCTCATCTCACCCTCCACATTTCCCTTCCGCTGCACGGCACCTGCCTCCACTAGGCCCTCATGCTGCACTCCTCCCCCACACAGCCTGTGCCTCTGCCATTCCCTCCACCTGGAACTCTCCCTTTAAACCTGACTAAATTCAGTGCACTCAGATCTCAGCCCACAGAACAAATTCTCCTTCAGCCATGTGCCTCTCCCTAGTAGCATCTGTCATTTGTCTGTGTGACATTTTATTAACGTCTGCACTTTGATGGTCTCCACACTGATGACCAGGCCCCCAGGAACAAGGATCAAGGAATTCCAGGGTTCCTCCCTCCCGAGGCCCACCTCCTCACCATCTTTGATCCTCCCAGCTAAGGACTCAGCACTGAAGCCAGCAAAGACGACTGTGTGGACAGCTCCGATCCTGGCACAGGCCAGCATTGCTGCCACAGCCAAGGGGGACACCGGCATGTAGATGGCAACACGGTCCCCACGGTGGACTCCATACCTCTTCAGTGTGTTGGCCAGGCGGCATGTGGTCTCCAGCAGTTCCCTGCAGCACAGGGAAGAGAAAGCTATCAGAGATGGAGGAGGGCCAAAACGCAGAACAGTTTGGGTGGAACAACACTGCAAATTGTATGTTGTATACACCCAGCCCAGTGCCAGGATGACAAGCACATGAATATTTACTGCATAGAAAGCATTTTTCCAGAAAAAGCAAAGTTTTAACACTTGTAGATCGCTATTGGCAGAGATTCACTGCCACATTGCTAGGGTGATAAGGCTCTCCTTAAGTCTACTTAGAGCAAACAGGAGCATAGGGGAGCCACAGTGACACCATTTAGAATTAATTCCATCTTAAAGCTAGCAAGGCACATTCCTTGCCAGTCACGAGCCACGGCTGTAAGATGTTTGCAGATGAGGAAGCAGCTTAATACCTGCAAAGACAAACCCTTGCAACAACAGAATGTCCAGATGTCCCAATATTATATAATGTATCGCATACGCCTTTTTTTTTTTTTTTTATACAGAGTCTCGCTCAGTCACCCAGGCTGGAGTGCAGTGGTGCAATCTCAGCTCACTGCAACCTCCGCCACCCGGGTTCAAGCGATTCTCCTGCCTCAGCCTCCTGAGTAGTTGGGACTACAGGCGCCCACCACCCCCAGCTAATTTTTGTATGTTTAGTAGAGACGGGGTTTCACCGTATTAGCCAGGCTGGTCCTGCACTCCTGACCTCATGATCCGCCCGCGTCGACACCCCAAAGTGCTGGGACTACAGGTGTGAGCCACTGTACCAGCCAACAAAGATGATTATAGGCATGCTTTGATGTACTTACACACTAAAATGCCAAGGATAACTTTCTTTCAATCAACAAAGTAATAAATGTTGTCACCTTGTCAGCCTACCCGCAGGGAACCATAGCTTAGCTTTTATATAGATAAGACCTCTATATAAGTAAAACAAAAAACAAAGCCATTCCTGTTCTTGCTGAGGATGCCCTACTATGTAACTGAGTAGCTTTCAATAAACTATCTCTTCTCGCTGCACTTTCCACTCGCCTTGGATTCCTTCCTGGCAAGATCCAAGAACCCTCCCTTGGGATCTGGATGGGGATCCCCTTTTTCAGCAGCAGTTTCTCAGGGACCACAAGTGTCTGAAGCATAGATGATTATGGTTCCAAAACTTCTGAAAACGTTGCTCTCCAAAAGAAAGAAGGATATCATAAGACATTTAATCGAGAAACGACAGATCCCAGATTTCTGAATCAACACAGGCCAGGGGCACCAAGCAACGTTCTCAGTGGGCAGGGCCCCAGGCCCAGACAGGGTGGACCCCAGCTCTGTAAAGCCACAGTGACTCCACAGGGAGGGAAGGCCGCACGCAGGACAGCCACATCTCCCTGCAGCCCCGAGACAGCACGGGCGAGTAGAGCAAGCAGCCAGACTTTCACCCCAAGCTAGGGGACCATGGACGAGGGGAAGGGAAAGTGCTGGACACAAGATGGGTGAGGGGCATCCCTGCGGCCCCCATGTCCTCCGCCACGTGGCCCGCGTCTACATGGCGTGGGTGCACTTCCTCTCTGGCCTCTCTAGGTGCTATCACCAGATTCACCCGCCAATCAGGGCACGGCATCTCCCTGGGCAAGCGGATTGGCTCGGCACTGACACCTGAGCCAACCCGGTGCAATCAGAGTCAACCATACTGAAACTGGGAGCACTCGAGAGCCGCCCACTCGCCGGCCGCGCAGCGGAAAGTGGAGGAAGCAGAAGCGATCCCAAGGTGGATTTTCCTTCGGGCGCCTCATCCCTGTGAATCTGGACCTGGCAGTGGCATTAACCACTTTCCCACTCTTCATGTACTGATTTTAATTAATTATTTGCATCAAAAAGAGCTAACACAGAAGGAAGAATGAGGGGAAGCCAAGGCCGCTTCTCTCCGGGCGGGGCAGGCCACCAGCCGGCGACCCTGCCCTCTGCAGCGTCCCAGAGAACAGATCTTCCTCGGGCTCGCAAGGCCCCGGGCAGCGTGTTCGCACAGCTTTCCCTCCGTTCAAAGGGTAGTCAAGGAAAGGGCTCCCAGGAACAGTGAAGCTCAACATTCCGGGAAACCAGCAGCGGAATGAAAATGAGCGGTCCGCAGCTCAGGCAGGGGCCTCAAGGAGGCCTTTGTTTCTTCCCAAGGCCGTCTACAGAGGGGACCACATGAGAACCAGATGGCAAGGCCAGCCCGCCGTTCTCCCCGCACCCAGCACGCCCGCCCAGCCTGGCTCCAGCGGCCTGTTCTGTAGCATTGCATCTTTCTCCTTCAGGCTTTCAGGAGGAGGACAAAGACGCCATTCAGTGGTGCCCCGCCCGCCACCGCTTGCCAAGGTTTATGATAAAAGACAGAACACTCTCCCGGAAAACCCCCAACACCAAGCTCTACAGAATCTAGGGCTCAGAAACACTTCTGCTACTCCAGGGAGGAGGCTGGGGTTGCCTGCGACCGGCTCAAAGGTCACTCAACATCTTCGGCCAGACTCCGTTTTCATAGTTCTGAGAGCTTAAGCCTCACTACTAGGAGAGATGAATGCTTGAATGTATGCTCACCAGTCAATGATGATGAAATTCAGTCCCTGTTGTGTAGATGGAGGGCAGCAATCTGAAGCCAAGAAAGGACGTTGGACTGTCCCTACAGAAAGGCCTAGGGTAGATTTCTGTAGTAGCTGCCTAGGCATGGGAGCTTACCTTTCTGAGCTGCCACGTGACCATCTGAGAAACAGCAAGCACCCTCCACCCTTGTACAGCTGTCACAAGTATTCATTAGAAGCAAGAATGACTTGGAACTCTGCCACACATTCAGTAGGTATTGTCTTTCCCATCAGATGGAAACTCAGAAATCTTTGTTTGAAATCATTTTCTAAAATGACAAAAATCAGCTGACTCACTTCAGTGAATTCCTAAGATGCGAAAAATCCTATTCTAGGCACCTTGGGGGTGAGTGAGGTGTTTGCATTGGGGAAAGGAATTGACAGGGAAAGTGTCCTCCAGGAGCGCAGCTACAATGTGGAAATGATGGCACATGTGTGTAAGGCTGGTTGTGTCGCCGGGAGCTCGAACACGCCTCCTTCCCTTGCCGGGAGCTCGGACACACCTCCCCCCCCACTCCCCCACCCCCTCACCCACCGGAGCCCGGGAAAAAAAGCCCCGTCAGGACCTACCTGATAGCATTTTGTCCCATCCAGGCCCCACTCCCTGCCTACCATTTTGTCCTATCTGGGCCCCACTCCCTGCCATTTTGTCTCACTCACCTTGGGCACAGCCAATCAAACGCCTCCACTCCCTATAAAACCCCGTGCCTGAGAGGAGTCCACGCGACTTCTCTGGCCCGTCCTGTGGGACCGTGGTACCTCACCCGGGAGCCTGAATAAATTCCCTTGCATTAGATTATTTTCATGCTGGCCTCAGTTTCTTCGTTTTATCCTCGGCGAGAACAGACCTTACAATGTGAAGGTATGCAGGGCACTGAGCAGCTCAACTTGGTGGTACAACCGCTGCGGGTGGCAGAGAAGGGCAGCAGGAAGAACTTTCTGGGTAGATTGGCTATTGGGAGGAGGACTGAGGCAAAAAGAAAAGTGGTGACTTCTTCCCCTTAGGGGCAGAAGTCACCCAGTCATTGGAGCTGGACAGCTAAACGATAGCCTCCAGGGAGGGTCTAGAGACCAGGGTTCTGTGGAGGACTGAAGGGCCTCAACATGGGCCCAAGAGCTGCAGCTGGGTCTGGTGAGTCCCACACTTTTGCTGCTGATGCTAGAGGAGAGGCTTCTGATAAAGGATTGGATCCAGGTAAATCTCAGAGCTCTGTCCCTTCCTCTTTTCTCTGCCAAAGTCATAAATAAACCTTTAAGTGGAAAAGATCCTCGGATGTCATGTGGTGCAGCCTCCCTGGGGTTCTGAAATCTGGCAGCCACGTTCCGCCCCACAGCAGTCCAGCCTCTGCTTAAACATCACACTGCCAGAGCTCACCTCATGGGGCCACCTCTCTGTCACTTTAATAGGGAAACAGTCTACCAAAAATTGGACCAAGATTTACAACTCTTCAAATGCCACCCTTTAGTCCTACCCTTAGTCTTTTAAGTCTGCCCAGAATAAATCTAATTTGTCAATGACAGCCCTTCAAATTCCTGAATACTCCCCACCCCTCATCTTCTTTGAAGCTTTCCTCCCCCAGGTTCTCTGGTCCAGCCCTCCATGACCACACTCAAACTACCAAAGTTTTGGGGGTGTCTTGGTAGACACCCCACACTATCATATGGACCCCCACATTCTCGTGGTGCCTGCCGAAAGCCGAATGTGGATACCCAGACCCTTGACCTCAATTCTATATTTAATCATGTTAATTAAGACCATATGGATTTTTTTTTTTTTGAGACAGAGATTTGCTCTTGTTGCCCAGGCTAGAGTGCAATGGCGAGATCTCGGCTCACCGAAACCTCTGCCTCCCAGGTTCAAGTAATTCTCCTACCTCAGCCTCCCAAGTAGCTGGGATTATAGGCATGTGCTATCACATCTGGCTAATTTTGTATTTTTGGTAGAAACAGGGTTTCTCCATGTTGGTCAGGCTAGTCTCGAACTCCTGACCTCAGGTAATCCGCCTGCCCCGGCCTCCCAAAGTGCTGGGATTACAGGTGTGAGCCACTGCACCCAGCCAACCATATGGATTTTTAAAATACCTGACAGGTGGCTCAAATTTAACATGAGGTCACTAACCTGCAACCTCCTAACTCCTAGTACACGTAACAGATGCCCTTTAACTGGGGCTTTCTCATATTATGGTCATGGAAATGTTTTGTATTTTTTTAAAGCAGACTTTCCATTTATCCCAATCTAATTCCATCTCAATTTCTCCGCATCTCTCCAGCTGACCTTTTTTTTTTCTTTTTTTTTTTTTTTTTTTTTTTTGAGATGGAGTCTTGCTCTGTCACCCAGGCTAGAGTGCAGTGGCATGATCTCGGCTTTCTGCAACTTCTGCCTCCCGGGTTCAAGGAATTCTCCTGCCTCAGCCTTCTGAGTAGCTGGGATTATGGGCACGAACTACCATGCCTGGCTAATTTTTGTATTTTTAGTAGAAACAGGTTTCACCGTGTTGGCCAGGCTGGTCCTGAATGCCTGACCTCAAGTGATCCACCCGCCTGGGCCTCCCAAAGTGCTAGAATTACAGGCATGAGCCACCACACCCGGCCGAATTTTGAAGCCTTGATTTTTAAGTTTAAACTCTCAGTTTTCATTAGCAGTATCCTCCAGATGTATATCATTGGAAAATAGCAAACTCAGGTCTTCAAATCACTGAAAAATAAATGTTGTCCAAGTAAGTGATCCTGCCATCCCCCAAGTTCTCAGAAACTGAAAGCATGTTTTTGAATATTCATGATTTCTCAGACTTCCACAAACCGAAATGTTACTGTTTCTGTATCAGAGAGATAATGCAGCCACTCAGTGACGGTGCCTTAGGCTACAGTTGCAGGAAACAGTGGCTTCCTCACCGCCTGCAGAGGATCCTCGTATGTAGCACCAGTGGGTTTCCAAAGCATGGGGACATGCTGCTTTCTGAGTCACTAAAATGAGTTCGAGTTTTACTTTTAAGTCCAAGAAGAAATGTAACACTTGTTGTTCAGGTACTGAGCAGGATATTTAAGTCTGTCTGTAATGTAGACTCTTCTGGGTCAAGCTTTTGGTGTGGACGAATGCAGATGATGTGCACCAAAACACACACTTAGCCTCATGTTCCTGGCCTGGTGCCCAACACTAAGACAATGCTGACTGGCCTTAGGGAAGGAAGAAGATTATTGTCAACTCTTAACATCAACTGGAAATAACTTTTATCCAACGCTGGAGGAGCTGAAGGGGGTTGAGGTCTATCATAAGGCAGAGGATTATTGGGTTGGGCCAGTGGAGAGGAGAGTTCCTCAGACGCATTGGGGTCAGAAAAGGAAGAGAAGGAGGGTGGAGGGGCTAAGGGTGAAGAGGAGGTTTCTTTGGCTGGGAGCACCTGGGCGGTGGTGCAAGAGGAACAGAGCGTGGGTCAGGAATGAAGATACCAGAAAGCCTGCATGGTTACAATGATTATTATCAGGAAGAAAACAAAAAGAGACAGAGCTAGGGCTATCTGCCACATGGGTAAATTAGAGGGTACAATAAACACAGCACCACATATGCAATGAAGATAAGGAGAAAAAAAAAGGGGTTAAGACTATCTGCCACATGGCAAAATTAAAGGTTACAACAAGGACAGTACCACATATGAGACTGACGGACAAAGGGTGGGTGCCCCCCAGATGGGAGACTAGTCTGATGCTTTTCCGGCCACATCCCCGAAGGGATGTTTTAGGGGCGTCTTGGACCCAGCGGGGGGGAGGCAGCGGGGGAAGCGGGAGGGGTATGGGGGTGTGCACGAGCTCCCAGGGACATAACCAGCCTTACAGTCAACTCTTAACATCAACTGGAAATAACTTTTATCCAACGCTAAAGATACAATCTAACTGCAAGTAATTGTAACCAACATGGTAACTGCCTGAACTAGGTACAAATGCACCCTGCCCCCACTCCCACCCTCCGAATTTAAAATTAGTCCAAAACAGGAAACAGCTGGTAACAGAGTTCAAAGAAAAGAGAGGAAGAAATACACTTATTTATTTATTTATCTATCTTTCAATCAGAGCCCAGTTTTGTCATGATTCACATTCAAAGTATCTTTTCCTCCTAGACATTTCCTGATGAGGGCCCAGGGTAAGTCAGTCCCGTGTGTGCTGTTGTGTTTAAGAAACAAATTAAGGCTGGGCATAGTGGCTCACACCTTTAAGCCCAGCACTTTGGGAGGCTGAGGGGGGCAGATCACTGGAGGTCAGGAGTTCAAGACCAGCCTGGCCAACCATAGCAAAATCCTGTATCTACTGAAAATACCAAAATTAGCGGAGTGCGGTGCTGCACATCTGATTCCCAGCTACTTGGGAGGTTGAGGCAGGAGAATCACTTGAATCCAGGAGGTGGAGTTTGCAGTGAGCCGAGATCCCACCACTGTACTCCAACCTGGGTGACAGAGCAAGACTCTGTCTCCAAAAAAACAAACAAACAAACAAATTGAGAATGCATGATTGTTTATTACTTACAATGATTCTGGCACTCAGTATTCATGAAATAAACATTAGCTAATAGACTTCTTTGTTATCCATCAAGTACAGGGGCCGCTTGGGTAGAAATCTGGGTTTTGCTTATTGCCTTCTTCCTAGCATCTACCTAGCTCACATAAGGTGCTCAAGAAATATTTGTTGAGCAAATGCTCTGAGAAGCAAACGGGAAGGACACCTCTCTGAGAAACCAGCCTAGATAACTTTTTATTTTCTTCTGCCAATAAGGGAAGTAAACTGAGGTGATTGTGTTGGTAAGTGTAAGGTTTGTTCTCGCCCAGTTTAAAAGAAAGAAACTGAGGCCAGCACAAGAAGATCCAATGCGAAGGGCTTATTCAGGCTCCCAGGTTAGGTTCTGCGGTCCGACAGGAGGGGCCGGAGAAGTCGCACAGACTCCTCTCAGACGTGGGGTTTTATAGGGAGTGGAGGCGTTCGATTGGTTGTGCCCAAGGTGAGTGGGGCCCGGATGGGACAAAATGGTAGGCGGGGAGTGGGGCCCGAATGGGACAAAATGCTATGGGGTAGGTCCTGGCGGGGCTTTTTATCTGGGCTTCCAGTGGGGGGCGGGGTGTGTCCGAGCTCCCGGCGAGGCAACCGGCCTTACAGTAAGTGCAGGCCTTTGACAGACACAAAGCATTTCCCGGGCACAGTCAGGGGACTGGGGGAGGTCAACTCCATGGTCTAGAGGCAAAACTTGAAAGGACATTCCTATACTGTCTCTAGAATTTGGTATTTTCTTCAGCACGCTGTGTCAGAAAGATAAAGGTGGTAAGAGAAGAAAGCATCAGCCTTAGAGAAGGGAAGCCTGGTGAGGCAGACCCCTTCTCACACAGGAGGAGCGTGGAGGGCCACGCAGGGCGTGGACAGCCAACTCGGGTCTCACAGACCCAGGCCTGGGGAACAGATTCCTTCCCTCCTGGCAGCCTCCTCTGGCCCTGATGTGACTGTAGCCAGCAACTCTCATTCAATGGTGGTTAAGATTTGCTCACTCTACTCCTTACTACCACTGAGAGAACAGAAGCCCAGGAAGTCAGTTAGCAGGGCCCATAAACCAAGTATGAAACTTCTCATGTCATCATCTGATGTTGTGACCGTGACATTCAGCAAAGAGAAGCTGCAGTGAAAACATAAACTGGCAGCCGCACTTGGACATGAATAGTCCCAGAGCTGCTGCTCACCAAGGCGGGCCCAGGCACAGCGAGGGGCCCCAGAAGACACGAGCTGAGTAACCAGTAATGATGGCAGCTCAGCCAGTAGCGAGATCACTATAGCTGTATGTGTTTTAGATTCCTTATGGAAAATGAAAGTCTCTTCCCTGAGGTTTTGCTAGACTCTGTGGCAAGTACTGAACCTGCCTGCAAGTTTGTCAGTCAGGAGAGTCTCAATGGAAGCCAAACAATGGCTGATCAGAGGGCAGGGTTCCCAGCGCAGCCCCCCACACCACTGGGGCCTGAATTGTCTCATCTGTGAAATGGCCTAATAATAGGACCCACTACCAAGGTGGTCGTGGACAACCAAATATGAAGTTGCAGGCACCTTTGAAGGTGACCTGTAAAAACAGCGGCCATAGTGACTGCAGAAAATATGACAAGACATGGGAAAAAGAGCATTGTTGAACACTGATAGACCCTTAAGAAAGGTGAGCTCATCAGGTGCCTCCTTCTCAGGAGGGCAGATGCAAAATGCTAGTTTGCCTTATGCAGGCTTCAGTCTCCGTGTCGCTGGCTCAGGGCACATGTGCCTCAGCTGTGCAAATGCCTTGCATGAAGCCCTCACCTGCACGGTCCGCCTGCTGCATGTCCCCAGAGCAGGTGCTGAGGGCAGGATTGGATCTGAGAAGGATGCAAAGCCTCCTACAGTTGGGGTTGCTGCCAGCCTGGGGGTTCCAGGCACTCAGCCCGAGGCCTGTGTTTCCAAAAGGCCAGAGGAAAGGCGAGTCCACCCCACGTGCTCTGCACAGCCCAACGCCACCCACCGTGTCGTCCTGTCGCCGCTGCCTCTGCTGGCTCCTCCAGCTCCTCCAGCCATGCTTGCCTCCCACTGCAAACACAGGGAACCTCCCCTCCAGGTCCGTAGCCTTCTAGCTCCTCAGCATCCAGCATGTTTCCTCCCCAAGCCCATCCTCCCACCCACCCTCACCCCACCCCTGCTTCACGCCCCATCCCAAGGAACAAGGACAGAACAGCTATCAAGCAAATGTCCTGTTCCCAGGGCTGCTCCCAGTGCTTCCCACAGAGAACCCACTTGACTCTCACAGCAGCCGGTGGGCTCCGAGCTCCCGTTCCCTTCTTCAATTTCCCACTCAGGAAATTGAGGCACAGAGAAGCTGAGCCACTTTCTCAAGGCTATTCAGCTGAACAAGTCAGGACAGGATTGAAACCCAGGCCAGGCTTCACTGGCCTTGCCGTCAGCCAGTTCCTCAGCAGCAGAGCCACTCCCTTCCTACTGCACAGGCTCCCAGACTTCAAAGGATCGGCCATCTGCCAGTGCTATCATTATTTATGTAACATTTTTCTTGAGTTAGAATTCTAAGAATGAACCAAAGGCTCTGAACCTGAGGCTGATTCTCTGTTCAAAAGGGAAAGTTAGCAGTAGGAGTGCCAAAAGCCTCCACACTCGTGGAGGTTCAATAGAGCCTTTCTTGTCACCAGAATGGAGGACAGGGCCGAGGGTGGGTGTGTGGGTGTGGGATGGTGTTTTCCTTCATCATTCAGTGTTTGGCCACCTGCCCCAGGGCATGCCTCCCAGGCACAGCCAGGTCAAATCCCACATCCTTAGTTTTTCTCTCCTCCTCTGACCAGAGCCCAGCATGCAGTCAGCTTCTAAGAAAACCTTGTGAGATGAAAAGTACCAGGCCAGACTCCAGAGAAGCTCTGTCCTCATTCCTGTTAACGCCTGGTTTTCCCTTGGACCTCAGCACTTGGCCTTTGGCATGAATCTTGTCTCTAGAAAGGAAGTTCCTTCCCTTCCAGACACAAAGCCCAGCTCACATGACTGCGGGAAACAGGTGTCAATCGCTGAAGAACTCTGGAGGCTCCTGCAGGCTGGCAGCCCAAGACAAGAGCACACTGGGGGACTCGAGCTCTGGAAGCCAGCCCGGAGAACAGCTGGTGCCCGGCTGAACATTCACCCGCTGCTGAACAGGCTTGTTTACCTCCCGGGAGAAAGCCACAGAAGCGAGTTCTTTCCCTGGTGGAATTTGGAAAGGGATGTAGGTTTTAACATTCTGTAAACATTCACTTTCCCCTGTGGTTAAAAAAAAACCACAGGAGATTTTTTAGGTCCTGCTCCAGGTTTCCACGCCCCACATGCCCTCTGTTCCGTCTCTCTGGATGGCTCTACCAGAGCCCATTCAGCTGCCACAAAGACAGCACAACACAGGGCAGCCAACCTCATATAGAATGTTCCAGAGCCTGGACACGGGTTGGGGGTCCTCGTATGTCTCAGGCTTTCCTGGGAGTCCACAGAACCTTCCAGATTAACACCTGGAGGAGAGTAAGCCCTGGAGGGGAAGTTAGCAGACACAGCCGCACAGGTGGAAATCCAGAGAGCACAGCCGCTAGGCACACCCGCCTCAGGCCCCACGACTTTTCCTGCCTCTTGGCAGCAGCCTAGAGAAGCACTGAACTCCTACAAAGAACAGGAGGCTCCTGCTGCCCAGTGCTGTGCTGGGTAACAACCAGTTTCTCAGCAAAAGAAACCTTGACTTATAACATTTGCCAGTGATCACGGTGCAAATATTTCTACCACTGATTTTCGGCTCCTGATAGGACTGACTGGACAAGACATTGGGAAGACATGCACACACAACTGCTCCACGGAGAACGTTCAACACCAGCCCCAGCCTGGGAGCCTGCAGCCCCAAAACGCAAACCACCCAGCCCCGGGGCAGCCGCCTCCTCTCTCCTTACAGCCACATCCCAGAAGCTGCCCAGATCCCCCACCCCAGGCCGCCCTTAAAGTTCACTTGAACTAATTTTCAATTATTTGAAAATTAACTAAAGGGGAAATTGTATTATTAACAATTATTGCTAATACTTTATTATTTCCATCCTTTTATTTAATAATTATTCATTTAGGGCCGGGCGCAGTGGCTCACGCCTGTAATCCCAGCACTTTGGGAGGCTGAGGCGGTTGGATCACGAGGTCAAGAGATCGAGACCATCCTGGTCAACGTGGTGAAACCTCGTCTCTACTAAAAAAATACAAAAAATTAGCTGGGCATGGTGGCGCGTGCCTGTAATCCCAGCTACTCAGGAGGCTGAGGTAGGAGAATTGCCTGAACCCAGGAGGCGGAGGTTGCAGTGAGCCGAGATCGCGCCATTGCACTCCAGTCTGGGTAACGAGAGAAACTCCATCTCAAAAAAATAATAATTATTATTATTATTATTCATTTAATGGTAAGTAATTGCTAATAAAAACTTAAACTGTTAATTTGGAAGGAAGGGGAGGAGCAAGGGCGTGCATCTTTTTTAGTCCACCCCATGTGACCTCCAGGTCACAGTTTCCGCTGACCCTGGGTTTGAGATGGCATGGAGGGTCTGCATAAGCTTGGGGCTGGGCTTCCACAGATGGCACTGCAAGCCGGGTACAGTGCCAATCCTGAGAGCACACCCACACACTCCCATGGCATCCTTGTCCCTGGGACACCGCACATGGCCTTGCAGCTCATCCCTGGTCAAAGGCACTACCCCAGGGACACTGGAATCCACACCAGGCTGCACACCCCTTCGGGAGGGGTGCCCTTCCACAAAAGTGGCCCTATTCACTGGGGAAAACATGCCAGAAACTATACTAAATGTGAGCCTGGAAAACTGTCCCACAATGTAGTTGTCAAGTCCAAAAAGCTAATGGGTTTCTAATGTGAAGACAGAAGACTATTCTTGTTGAAAACAGGCTGGCCCACAGGGAATCCACATGATACAAGCCACCGTGGGTGAAATGAATACACCAGGGTGAAGACCAGAGCCTGTTAGTTACAGCAGACCTTGAACAGCTATGGTGGCCTTTGCACACTGGAATGACTTTGAGGGTTTGGTCACCTGTATGAAGATGAAGGAGTGCCAGGCTCCATTCGAGCAGCCTGGGATCTGAGAAGGCTCAGGTAGGGTCCTCTGCCCTAACGGTGGGTGGTAGAGTCTAGGCATCAGCCCAGTCAGGCTCCACAACCCACCCGCTGGCCAGGCACTGCCTGTACTCACCACAGTGTCTTCTCCCTCCGCATCCATGCCAGCCTGGCATCCTCCACAGGAAACACCCTTGCCCCCGAGATTCTGCCTATGAATCAGCTTGCATCAGACAGCTGCGCATGGGAGGCGTGCTGCTGCTCTGCTGCTGTGCAGAGCGTCTGGAGGATGCTGGATTTCCTGGGGCAGTCCCACTCACTGTGAACCAGCAGCAATGGTGGTATCCTGAGCCCTGGACCGAAGCTGCAGCTGTGTATTTGGAAACTCGGCAGTGCCAGTGAGGTCTCTGGAGGCCCTTCTGATTGTGCCAGAGGTCAGGGCTGAGGGTCCACCCAGAGGCTGCTCCTCCCACCTCCCAGGGATTTGGGAGCACCCTGCCTAAACTCCCTTTCCGCTTAAAAGAACAGCGGTGACTTCCCTTTTCTGCAACTGAATCCTGACAGATTTCTGACAAGTCATTACAGGGCATTCCCGGGGATGCATTTTCAAATACAGATTCCCAGGGCCTTCCCAGAAACTCGGAACAGACCAAGCAGGGCCTGAGTGCTGTTTCACTAGCAACCCTTCCCAGGGGAGTCTGAGGTATGGCCTGCAGCTGGAGATCACTGCTTTATACTCCAAGCAGAGTGACGAAGCCACTAAAGCTGACTGGCGATTTCCCCGGCGTGTTTGGAGACACGAGGAATTCCTGAAGATGTTCATGTCTAAGAATATCCTGCGTGACCACTTCTGAATTCCCCGTCCACGTGGCCTCCCTCCCTTGGTCGAGGCTGTTCCCTTAAAGGCTTTGTCCGTGCAGAACCAGCAAGGAGAGTGGAACTGTGCTGGCCCCAACAGGGCATAGACACATCTGCCATATCTGCCTGTGGTCCTGAAACCTCTCTCCAGGCTTCTTAGGGGAACTGGACTGGATTTGTTGATGGGAAATTATCAAGACCCCACCCATCCCAACCCCCTACTGTCACCACATTCAGATGAAGTAAAGACAGCCATGGGGAGGGGCAGGAGAAAGAACGATGGGAAGGCCCAAATTTTGAGAGGCCACCAGCACCGTGCCATCACCCCCTGTCTGCCACCGGTAACTCCACAGCCTTGGGCAGCTGACTCTCGGCCCCTGAACCATGAACAAAGGGTCCTGGAGTCCTCTGGCACCATGAGCTCCTTCCTCCCCAACTGGTATCAGTGCCCGATGAGTGTCTGCTGGTCCTCTGGGGCCCCAGATGTCTGCAAGACATGGCCCTGGCCAGCAACAGGGCATCCTGTCTGCACGCAGTAGAGTTGAGCCTGGGCACACCAGGATGATGTTTATTTAGAAGTTTGTGGAGGGCCAGAAGCCTCAACTGCAGAGCCCAGGGGTCCCATTCACACCTGAACCTCACTTCTGATGGGACCAGAGACTCCTCAATACATCCACCAGAGCCAGAGCTGCGGGACTTTTCCAGCTGTGTGAACTCCCAAATTCCTAAAGCTCTGGGGGTAGCAGAGTCCTCAGCTTTAAAAGTCAGGGTCCCAGGCAAATATCAATATGAACTGAGATCTTTGGTGTCAGCTTCTGACCAAGGGCAGACCCACGGAGGCAGGGTAAGGGCAGCAAGGCCAGACCGGACACCGAGGAGACACCAAGTGACTTGAGGAGGATGGAGGGCTGCTACCCATCCATCCCAGGCATTGCATGCAGGCCTGTTACCAGGAATCGGGGGTTCCTGGGCCAGCTACACGGTCTGATCCATCCTCACCCCACTGCCATCCCCCACCCGGGGCTGCACTGGGCACCCTGCCGCAGGGGCACACTCACTACTGAATGGGCTTTGGTTTCCATTCCATGCACTGGACCCCACATCTAATCCATGGTGAAACCTTCACTCTGTGTCTGCCTAGCGGGGGAGGAGGCAGAGGGGATGTGTCAAGGGTAGGAACTTGGGAATGAAGATGCAGCTCCCCCATGGAGAAGGAATGGGGTGAGCTGAGCTGAGCTGCAGTTCTGGGCAGGTGAGAAGGTTTCACCCACTGGCCTCCGTGCCGCCCACACTGTGCTGGTGGGGACTGGACATGGCAGGGCGGAGGGACCCCACAGTGCAGCCCACAGCAAAGGTCTGAGTCACTTACCTACCCGCGCCCCCCCCCCCCCCCACCTAGTGCCTGCAGAAGCAGGAGGGAAAATGAAAAACAGGAGCCACAAAGCCATGTCCTGGTCCTTAAAGACCCATCTCCAGGCGTGGCCCTCCCCCTAGGGAGGTGGTGCCCCCACCAGCCCACGCCCCTCACACCTCCTCACCATCACCCGCTAGCTCCCACCCCTCCCCTTAGCCAGCTGTTCCTCCCCTCCCGGAACTGGGCCATCCCCAAACCCCTGCATGGCAGCAGGGGGTCACAAAAGCTGGGATGCAGCCCCATGGCAGGCGTTTGCTCAAGTGTGTGCCCCTTGAGTTAAACCTCGGTGTACTGTGTCCCAGATCATTCTCAGAAAGGTCCTGTCCCCATCAAAGAGGTCTCTGTGGACATAAAGATAAGCTCCCTTAGTGTGGGTCACTGTGCTGCAATCTGAAGAAGTGCCAGGACCTCAGCGCCCAGGAGAATTCGACGGAGAGCAGGCAACCTATATGAGAAGATCCCAAACACTCCAGCAGCAGCAGCCGCAGCCTGGGGCTGGAGGAAAGGTGGATGCTGCTTTAAAACCAGCCCTTCCTAAGTAACACGGGTTCGTATCAGATTCTGGCTCTAGCATGCAGATTCCAGATCAAGCGTCCCAGCCTGTGTGACTTAGAGGCTGCCCAGGCGCCCTCCTCTCAGGTGGGGCAGCTAGGTCAGGACTACGTGGCTCACCCCACCCTGGAAGCCCCACAGGCCACACCAACCTTGCCCTCCGAGACAATCAGTGTGTCACGCCTGGGTCAGCAGGGCTGTTCCCCCACAGCCTTCCATGAGTTAGGATCCTCCCCCAGCTGCCCTGATGTATTGATAAGGGAATATGCTCACTAGGGTAATTAACTTGGGGGTGAGCAGAAGAGCAAAGGGCAAGGGTCACCCACTAGGGATACTAGGAGGGGACACATTTCAGCGGATGCACACGTCCTCCCAGGCAAAGTTCCCCTGAGTACCATCGCGCCCCTGAAATCACCACCCACCCGCTCCCAGCCCCAGCAGCCACGGGGCCACCCATGTCCTGCCTCCGTCAAATCTGAAACCTGGCCTTCCTTCTCGTGGCCCTGACCTGCAGCTGAAACGGACCCTCATCCTCCGGACACGCCTCTGGCTTTCATCACATGTCCCTCCCAACGCCCAGCAGACCAGTGGAGGAAAAGCGTGACCGCATTTTGCAAATGAGAAAACCAAGGGTGAGAGAGGTGGAGTGACGGTCTCTAGGTCCACAGCCAGGGTCAGAGTGGGCAGGGCACAGCCTCCCACCACCACCGGTCCCGGCCCCTGGCCCCTCCCCTGCCACGTTCTCACACTTCCCCTTCCTCTGCCTCTCAAAACTCAACCCTCCCCAAAGCTTTCTCCAGCTGTGAGGAGGGTTGTGACAGAACTTCCTGCTGCCTGGTTCCCCCAGGGACCAGCTACTTCTGTGACCTCCCTAATGGCTGTGTTCAAAGACATCCAGGGCAAGGACAGAAACAAGCCTCTCAGAGAGGTGGCCCCAGGCTCAGTCCCCGCCCCATCACAGCTGAAGTGTGTGGCCGCTCCCTCTCCCTAGGGGGAACAACCAGGCCTGGTCCTGCACAGCCGTGCGAGCCTCTGCATCAGGTGCCAGGCTACACAGATTCGCAGTAAAGCCCCATTCCCATCCCAGGGAGAAAGGCTTCTCTCAGCCCCAGGGACTCTGAGGCAGGTGGGGTGGAGGAGGCCTGACATTGACATCCCCTCTGCTCCTCTGATCAGGGTTTCTCACAGTACACAACCCCACCCAATGAAAAGTCGAGGATGGAACAGCCGCAGAAATCACCCCCACCAGCGAGAGTTTCCACAGGGGAACAGCTCCCGGACCAGTGAGTGATGCCTGTGCTTCCACACATACTCGGGCCCCAGCTCTGCTCCTCTGTGTTTCATGCACGCCTACCAGCGCTGGAACCCTGGGGTTGTCAAATCCCTCCTTTTACAAATGAGGACGCGAAGGCCCAGAAGGATAGGTCTAAGGCCATAGAATAAGCCAGAGCTAAAACCTGGTCCTCTGGCTTAAGATGCTCTCATTTAAGCTCTAGTTCAAGTCCCCCGCCCCCAGCCCCCTACCCCCGCTGCAGAGACCCTCAGGGAAGAGGTTCACTCATTCAGAGCCTCCCCAAGCACCCACAGCCTGGCACCCACAGCCTGGTCTCTCCTGTGTGTGGGCACACCTACTGGCTGAGAAGATCTGGA
Source organism: Aotus nancymaae (assembly GCF_030222135.1). Lineage (NCBI taxonomy): Eukaryota > Metazoa > Chordata > Mammalia > Primates > Aotidae > Aotus > Aotus nancymaae. The sequence continues at coordinate 1,026,763 of NW_026988412.1, read as the reverse complement.
CCTGCACAGGGCCTCAGGCTGCTTCCTGCACCTAGGGTCCAACCCCAGCCTGGAAATTCCTGCCCCAGGCTCCAGGCAGGGAGAAGCACACCAGCTAGGCAGTCTCAAAGCCTCATTCACCAACCTGGGCCACCACCGCCTCTCCAAAAGAGAGGAACTTACATTTCTCCACAGGGCCACCCCCCACGGTTTCTAGAACCTGCCCACGTGAACTACAGTGTGAAGGACAATCTTCACTGGCCGGGCGCAGTGGCTCACACCTGCAATCCCAGCACTTGGGAGGCCAAGGTGGGCAGATCACTCCAGCCCAGGAGTTCCAGACCAACCTGGGCAGCATAGCGAGACCCCATCTCTACAAAAAATAAAAAATGTAGCCAGGCTTGGTGGCACACACCTATAGTCCCAGTTACTGGGGAGACTGAGGCAGGAGAATCACTTGAGCCCAGGAGGTTGAAGCTACAGTGAGTTGTGACAGCACCACGACACTCCAGCCTGGGTGATGTTTTTAAGGCCCTGTCTCAAAAACAAACAAATTAAAATAAAATAAAATGGGCACCTGCTGGAGAAGCACAGGTAGATAGCCAGAAGGAGCCACTGCCTGCCCAGAGTGCTGTCTGGCCCCGCAGCCTCAGGGCCACTAGCCCCACAGCCTCTGGCAGGCACTGTTCTGCTCTGGGCTTGCGGCCTGCCGCTTCTCCATGGGAGAAGGACTGCCTCAGCTGGTTCCAGGCAGAGGAAGGCTGGGAATGGAGCTGGGACTCTGGCCCCGGGTGGCAGACTGCCCTGGGAGATGGGAGCACACGTCCCAGGCTGAGCCCTTCGCCTCCCGGTGGGAAGTGAGCACCTCACTTATCAGCAAGCGTGGCAAAACCTTGGCAGGAGAGGGGCTCCTCCTTCCCGAGCCCTGCAGCCGGCCGGCAGCACGAGGCCCAACCTCACTGCCCAGTTATGACGCTGAAAACAGCTCTGGAACCTAGTGAGTACTCAAATAGCAGCTACGTCATCATCACGGCTATTCTTACTTGCTACTGCGTCCAGGCTGTCATCTCCCTGGGCTGACATTGCAGTCATCTACGTTGCGATAATTACCCGGGGTGTACAGATGGGAAAGCAGCACCCTGGGAGACTCTGGAGCTGCACAGCGTCACCGGCCAGCAGCAGGAGGGTACTGAACTAGAACTAGAACATGCCTCTTTCTGCTGACCCTGTATCCCCGAGGACCTGGGGAAGCTGGGACTGCAAATGCTCCACTTGCAGGGCAAAGGCCATGGGCACCCGTCCCAGGGCTGCATCCGCCTGTGCTGACCCAGCGTCACCTGTGCGTTAGGTAACGGTGGGGTGAGAGTCGGGAGGTTTCCCAGGGCTGCCTCTGCCTGTGCTGACCCAGCGTCACCTGTGCGTAAGGTAATGGTGGGGGTGAGAGTCGGGAGGTTTCCCAGCGCTGCATCCGCCTGTGCTGACCCAGCGTCACCTGTGCCTAAGGTCATAGTGGGGGTGAGAGTTGCGAGGTTTCCCTCGCCAGGTCAGCTGGGATTGTAACACACAGACTTCCCGGCCACCTGCAAGCTTCCTGCATTGCTACCAGCGTCCCAACCTCTACCAGTCCCACAGGGTTTCTTTAAAGGTCACAGACTGCAAGTCTGAACATTGAGCTTCCAGCCAAGGAGGACTGCGACCGTCCTGGACACCTTGGAGGCCACCGCATGAGGCCCGTGGGCAGGAAAGCATTGTGTTCAGTGGCAGTGACGTGTCTGCCAGCAGGACAACCAACACCAATGTCTGGGAACTTTCCTCAGAGAAGGGAAGAAGAAAACCTCACATCAGAAACCTTATATGACCAGGACAAGGAACTCACATCCCTCAAGCTGCAATTACAGGTAACACTTTTCACTCAAACAGTAAATAGAAACAGTCACCTGGTACTAAACCTGGCTGAGGTCTGCAAAAACATTTTGGATGACATCTGTTTATTTTTATTTTTATTTTTGAGATGGAGTCTGCCTCTTTCGCCCAGGATGGAGTGCAGTGGCGCAATCCCGGCTCACTGCAATCTCCACCTCCAGGTTAAGGTGATTCTCCTGCCTCAGCTTCCCAAGTAGCTGGGACTACAGGCACACATCAGCACACTCGGCTAATTTTTGTATTTTTAGTAGAGATGGGGTTTCACCATGTGGGCCAGGTTGGTCTTGAACTCCTGACCTCAAGTGATCCGCCCGTCACGGTGTCCCAAAGTGCTGGGATTAAGGCGTGAGCCACCACGACTGGCCCTGTTTATTTTTATAGACGGAATAATAAGTATTTTGCCAGGGCCATTTCAGTGCCATGAACCTGACGCTGCTCTTACTTCCACAGGCTGGCTGCAGTCCTGAGAATTCTCACATGGTTTATGTTTAACCACACATCTCCACAGGCCTCCAGCCCTGCTCACGGACTGAACCGCTGTTTAGCAGGCACTCAGCATGCCCACAGGCAGCGTCCAGCCAAGGGGGCGTCGTGCACAGCCCACCTGCCCCAGGGTCCAGGCACCCCTGAGAGACTGATGGAGACGCTTGGGGAGTGCCTTGGCGCTTGGGGGATGACTGGCGCTTGGGGGAGTGCTATGGCTGGGCCCTCCCTGCTGGACCTCTTGGTGTCCAGTTGGCTCCTTCCACCCCACCCGCTAAGAGAGGGTTTTCATCTTTTACTGAAGAGCAACTCCCCGAGCAGCAGCCTCAAGTTCCTTCTCAGAAGGAGGTTTGTTCGCAGGTGAATGGAGCCGGGCCCACCGTGGTGAGGAGCGGCTGCAGCAGCCTGGGTTTTCAGAGCCCCCTGCACTCCAGTGCCAAGGGGCCACCTGGGGGCCCGCTCAGTTGTCCAGCGGGGCCTGAGGCTCCCAGGCAGCCGAATACTGCTGGTCTGTGGGCCACACCACGTCTGCAACCAGGGACTAGACATAAGAAATGGATGCTGTATAGGCTGTGAGTCTGGCCAGTGGGGGAGTCGGGTCGGCAAAGGAGCCGTGGCCAAGGCTGGTGGAGGCTGTGATGGGCCTGAGGGCTCCTGGGGGTCTGGGGGAGGGACAAGCAGGACAGGCCCACCAGGAGCTGCAGCAGATCCACTGGCGTCACTCATCTGCATCCAAAAGTCAACGTGAGCACAGTTTTAGCAAGTTTGGTGAATTTGGTCTGTGATAAAATTGGAGTTCAATGAACAAACAGGAATGCCCCCAAGTCACCCGAGTGGCAGGGCAGTGACCACTGCTCTCAGGCCGCCCAGCGCAGACCTGCCTGTCGGAATGTTCCTCCTCCACGTCCCCTCACTCCTGTTTCCCAGCCACATGAACCTCCTCACTGCTTCGGGACCCCTGCCCCAGATCTGCCCCTGTCTCCTCAGGGCTGTTCATCTTGGTCCTCAGGGCCTCAGCTGAAACGTCACCTCCTCCAAGAGGCCTTCCTGACTATTCAGCTCACAGTGGCCACCCAGCCATGCTCTGCCGTGTGCTTGGGGATTGTTTGTTACTGCAACATACCCCAGCCCATACTGACATGAAGGCACCCAGTGAAGACTTGCTGAGTGATTGGACATGAGGAGCCTGGAGCCGCCTCCAGGAGAGTAATCACGCTCGATGATTGTGTGCAATGGGGACCTAGGAACTCAGAGTTTAGGGGCACAGTGGGCCTGAGGCATCTCTATAAGGGTAAGGTGAGCCTCAGGCAAAGGGGGCTTGCATGGACAATCAAGGTGCTAACCGACACAGCAGCCCCGACAGGAAGCGGACTGGGGAAGGCCGGTACAAACGCCCCAATGCACACAGCATCTTCAGACGCACGCTTGGCACCTAGAAGCTGCTTAAGGAATCAAAGACTAAGAAGATCAGCTTAAAACAAAAAGCTCTTCCAAAGACGATTTTATTTGTTGTCCCACCCTCCGAAGGCGCTGAGAGTGTGGCCAGGCAGGCTGGACCGGCTTTTACTGTGTTTCATCCTGCTTGTGTTCACGTTTACTTTTCCTGGATAAGAGAGCATTTCCAAAGCCAAAATGCACTCCCTGAGACTCAGACAGCCCCTCTCCGGCAGCCAGACTCAGCACGCAGGCCCAGGCCGGGCACCTCCCTCGCGCCTTGAACATTCGTGATGCTGGTTTCAGAAGACCCCATTCCTTCAGTGAGAATCTAAAGACCCTAATCTGCCAAAGTGAACAAAAAGGCCAGGCCTCCATCCAAGCCGAGTAACCCTGCTCTGTCAATGGGCCCAGCATGGGCGTTTGGTAAGTTGTCCCCAAACAGAGGGGAAGGCCCAGGTTGCCACCAGGCGTGGAGGCCACGAGGGCTCACAGTACCTGTAGGTGATCCTCACTTCAGTCCCAGGCTCGTCGCGCTCCCAGATCAAAGCAACGCTCTCGGGGGACTTCTGAACATGCTGATCCAAGCAGTTGACTGTACAAAAAGAGGGTTTGCAGATGTTACACGTGGTGCTTTTGGAGTGAGAATTCGGCCAGGGTCGGGGGTTGGAAGGGGTCTAGTTTGCTATGGCTGTCTCTGCTCACACTGACAAGGACTGTCCTCATCAGTGATGACGTTTCTACCTCTTTGCAAGGAGAAGGGTAAACAAACATGATCTCAGAGGTACAAGGTCCTGCAAATATTCTGAAGTGGTCGCTTCGCACCAGTGGACCCAACCCTGGCTGCATTATTGGCATCTCCTGTATCATCCCCAGAGACCCTACCCAATGGGCCTTGGGCTTACAAAGCTCCCTGGTTGGTTCTGAAGTGCAGCCAGGGCCAGGCACTGCAGTCTGAGCTGCTGCAGAGAACACTCAGTGCAAACAGGTTGTTTCTGTTTCAGGGCATGGCTCCTGCAGCTCCCAAGTGCCCAGTGCTGACCTGCCCCCAGGGTTAGAGGCATAAGAAGGGACAAGGACCCAACTCCCCCACGTGTTCACCCAGTAAACCAGCTCTGTTCCAAGAAGTGGCTCATGATGGGGAAATGTCCTCCTGGTTTTCCAGAAGGCTCTGCTCCCCTCCCTCTCCATTACTCAAGGTTCCATCACATGACCCGCAGGCAGAAACAGGTCAGCTCTGCGCCATACCCTGAGCCTGAGGATTAGCAGCAGGGGCCTCCTCTGCTGGCAGGCTGGTCACTACTCATTTGATTCCAGAGGTGAGTCCCTCCAGCAACCCTCAAGCCAGCTCTCCTCACTCACTGGCCCATCAGTGGGTCCCCAGGTATGCAGAGACTCGAGCCCCATGAGTGGCTCTGGGGGCAGCTGCACCTGCCCCCCTGATCTCTCAGGGTCACCCCTGTATCTTGTTTGTAAATTGTGCCTCAGAAAATGTAATAAATGAAGACAGATGTCTGGAAAAAATTACTAATACTGGTAGCAGACACAGGAAAGTTCTTTGAACTACTATTAATAGAGAAATAGTAGAGAAGAAAAGCCCAAAAAATAGAAGAAAATAAAAACGAGAAGAAATAAGAGGCTCAGTGGCAGACCCAAATTTACACAAGGAACCTGACATCTGTGTGTGTGTGTGTGTGTGTGTGTGTGTGTGTGTGTGTGTGTGGCCACGCTAACCTCTGTTCACTGTAGTCATGCAGGTGCAGCATTAACCCCATAATGTTTTTCTGGGTGTTGGGAACTGTCTTAGGAGCAAAGAGAAGGGGCATATAACCCTGAGATGGTTTCACTCAACCAGTCCGGGGCGCCAGTTCTGATCAAGGCACCACGCTGAGCACCAAGGGAAACGCCAGGGCAGATTCGCAGCCCCTCCTGTGGGTGCAGGAGACAGATGAAAACCTAAGAAACATGCAAAAGTGACCAAGCACACAAGGTCGGCGGTGGCAGGCTCATAACACTCGCCCAAACAGAGCAATGGAGCTGAATTCACCCCGGGAAGGCAAACCCTAGGAAGTTAAGAACAGCCTGGGACTGAAACAGTAATTACTGCAAGGGTTTCCACTAGGACCATGCCCCCACCACCGGTATCTCCCACTGCGGATGGGAACACCAAGGGCCGAGAAGTTAAGCTGCCTGCTCAAGGTCACACGGGACAGAGCTGGATTCAACGCAGGCGGGTTGGCTCCACAGTCTGTCCCATCACCCTACCCTCCAAAGTCACCCAATAATAACAGTCCAGGTCTACACCAGGCAGTGAAGAACTGCTCTATGCCACAAGTGGGAAGAAGGCGAGCTTTGCCAGTAGTGGGGGAAGAGGGGTACGATCCAGGCTTGGTCTTACAGACGGGGGAGTCAGAACACTTGAGACTGGTGAGGCCAGTTCAGGCAGACGAGAGAACAGGTAAACCCTAAAGGAGATGGAAAAACAACGCAGCTGCCGGGGAGAAAATTCATCGCGGGTGCAGCAGATATTAGCCAACTTGGCCCCTAAGCTGAGTCCAGCGTACAGATGTGCTGCCCACCCTGACTAGGGTGTGCGGGTGTGTGTGTGCAGGGGTGTGTGTGTGTGTGTGCAAATCCAGTCCAATATTTAAAAGTCAAGAGCTGTCACATGAAAGCCATGAACTTCTGGCTTCTGAACAATCGGCAGAAGCCTGTCCCTCCACAGAGGGTCCTATGCCCCGCTGCCTGCCTGTCACCTCCAGCAACTCTGGACAGCAATGACAAGCCTAGGAATGCCTAGCTAAGGAGCAACACTGGCTGCAATCCCCCTGGGAGCTGGTCACAAATGCAAACCTTCAGCCCTACCCAGACCTGCTGAGTCCCAACCAGCCTCATAAGAAGCCCCAGGAGATGTGAACCCAAGCTCACACCTGGGAGGCTCTGCCCGATACGCTTGATCCACTCCGAATTTGATCCTCAACGCCCCCGGAAGAGTGGCCTGCCCAGGTGTAGATGAGCAAATGTTTCCCCGTGGCCAAGTGACCTGCCCAAGGCCCCAGCCAGGATGAAGCAGGAAGAGATAGAACCACGCTGGACACTTCACCCTGGCATTCATCTCATCGCCTCACCTGCTCCCACAGCAACCAGGGCACAAGGACACTCTTCTCAGAGAGAGTGACTGCCCAACTTTAAACAGGCCTGCAGAGCCTCCCAGCCCAGCAGGACATCCTGCACTGTTTTATACCAAGCAGGAAGGCAGAGCTGAAGAAGGTGGAGAGGGGCAGGTCAGCCCCAGATAGACAGCACCCAGGTGCGGCTAGGTGGCCCATGAGATCAGCCTCGTGTCCCTGTCTTCCCAGGGCTGACAAGTGGCCTGAGCCCAGCAGATCAGAATGGAACCCCAAGTACAGTGTCCCCCAGGTGCCCTCCCCACAGGCAGAAGGTGCTCAAAAAGTGGCCTCCAAGGTCCCAGTGACCTGCCTCTCCCTGCTGGCCAGGCCACATCTGGTGAGCTCCCCTGCCCTGGGGCCTTTGCTCTGGCTCCTCCCTGCCTGGGGCGCTGTGCTCTCCTCACAGCCACGCTGCGGGTCACAGCCCAAGGCACTAACTCTCCCGAGCACCTTGCTGCCCCGGAACCTGCACATCCCCCAACCCTGCCAGAGGCTTGCTGCCTGCTGCGCTCCCTTGGGCGAGGGCCAAGTGTCCTGCTCAGGTCTGGGTTTGGGTAGCCTAGTCCAGAGCACAGAGTTGAGGAATGGATCACTTGCAGCCTCGAGCTAGAGGGGCATACTGGGGTATAACTGGCACCAGGTGGACCCCCATGCCCAAGGGAGGAAGCAGACCCCTCTTCTTGTCTTTGTGACTACATCCCTCAAGTAGAAGACATTCTTTTTTCGGCCCAAATCAGCGCTTCTCAACCTTGAGTGGCATCAGAAGTCCCCAGAGCATGTGTTAGCTGCAGCCGGTGTGCCCCGCCCCTGCTCTGGGCATCTGTGTTTCTAATAAGATCCTTGTGTTGCAGCCGCTGCTGGTCCTGGGAGCCGACTCTGACCATGCGTGCACATGGACTTACATGCACATCCACTTTCTATGCAGATGCCAGATTTCCAAGGGTTTTCTTTTTCCTTTTGGGACTGGGGCGATTATATACATTTGCCAGCCTCATAAGCCACTGGCTGGCAGCCTGGAGTCACCACTAAAACTGAGGGTCTAAAGTCCAGCCCCGGTCCAACCACTTACCAACCACAGACAATGCACATATCATTTAATGCAAGCCCATTTCCTAATCCATGGAGTGGGTACAATGATCCCTGGTCTGGGTGGGGCTGGAAAGATTAGGAGCCATGTGATTGTTTCTGGTTGTGGGTCAGATAGAGTCACGGTGTCCCCCAGTAAGGCAAACAGAACAACGCTCCCCCCACCAGACTTTGTTCTGGCCACCACAGCTGGTGCTCAGATTGCACGAGCACCTGGAAAGCTCTGCGTGGGGCCCGGGGGGACAGTGGCCCTAACACCCCCTGTGCACATGATTCTTAGCATATAGTTATGCTTCCTGTTAGTGCTTCAGTTTTGGGAATGAAAAGGAGGAGGGGAGGGGGAGGACGGGGCAGGAAGGTGAGGAAGGACAGAAAATAGGAAGGAAGAGGGAAAAGGAGGGAGGAAGAAATGAAAAAACTGGGCAGTGGGACAAGAAAATTCCATTTCTCAGCGTTTCCAAGAAGAGTTGGGCAAGGATCTATGGCAATTTAAGGTGTAGCTGAAACTCCACCTCCTATTTTCAGCCGTTCCCAAGTTTCCCAGCACATGATGACCTGTCCTTGCCCTCTCAGTGACCCACACCATCTCACACTGCCCCACGTTGCCCAGCGGTCCCCATTACAGTACACAATGCCACTCCCCAAGGGCAGGGACTGTGTCCCTAAGATTCCTTTATCATGGGGATCGGACTTGGGAATTACATCACAACTCCCTTCCCACCCCAGTGTGGACTTATTCATTTACTGACTTACGGTTCATGTCCTCGTTAGAATGTGGGCTCCGTGGTATTGAGCATTTTCTGGATTATTCATTGTGATACATGAATTGGAGCCTTTATTTCCACATCTGTACAATGGGACCACTTCACGTTGGTGCCGTGAGGATGAGACGCTGTGCAGAGCAGAGGGCCAGCCAGCCAGGGCGCTCCATCCCACTCACAGACGCCCAGGGCCCCGTCCCAGGGCCTAACACAATTGCAGGCAGTCAGCCAATGCCTGTGGCCGGGGCAGGGGTTTGGTGTTTCGTTGTAAATGGCACTATAAGAGTGTTGGCATTATAAACCTGACACACACGTAGGAATTTTCAAGAACTCTTGTTAGTTGTTTAAATACATCCCTTACGTGCACACCCCCCAACTGAAAGTGAACCCAGCATATGGAAATTCAATTTGAATAGGGAGTTACTATGTTACTATTCACAAAAGGATTCACGATGGGTTTTCTCTTTTTTCCTTTTTTTTTTTTTTTTGGACAGGGTCTCACTACATTGCCCAGGCTGGAGTGCAGTGGCGTGATCTCAGCTCACTGCAACCTCCACCTCCTGGGCTCAAGAACTCCTCCCACCTCAGCCTTCCAAGTAACTAGGACTACAGGTGTGCACCACCACGCCCAGCTAATTTTTGTTTTTGTTTTTAAGAGATGCGGGTCTCACTGTGTTGCCCAGGCTGGTCTCAAACTCCTGGGCTTAAGCAATCCGCCCACCTCAGCCTCCTAAAGTACTGGAATTACAGGCGTGAGCCACAGCGCCTGGCACACAATGGACTTTCTTTTAATAGCAATCTTCCCTGGCATGCTTTGAGATATTACGTCAGTCACAAAAATTGTTTTGGACAATTTTCCCAAAGCATCTGTTATTTAAAGTAAGTCATGCCCCTGACAGCTAGGAAGGACTTGGGTTCCTGGGGAGGATCCTCCTCCTAAGATTAGGGGTTCCATTTTCATGTAGAGTTCCCTGAAAAACCTCAGGAAAGTTACTTTAATCACTGGAATCACTGGGAGGGAAATGAAGCACAGGCGTGTGGCGTCTTGCCAACGTCAGGGTCCCGCCTTCTGAACTACTGGAGGCATGCTACCAAGAGGACAGGACTACAGCAAAGGGGCTTCTAATCCTGCAATTTAGCTCCAAAAAGCATCCAAAAAATCTCCCAGTGCTCAATGCTTGGTTACAAAGAGGCTTTTCTGCACTCTTGCTTAAGAGTACACACACTGAAAAACATCACTTAAAATTGAGGGTTTAAAAAATAGAGCTTAATTGTGCGTTTTGAAAGCAACACATGTCATTACCCTCTGGTTCTGCATTTAAAACTTCCTGACATCTTGAGTTGATATGCCACAGGGCAAAAACAGCTGTTGAGCCCTACAAAGGACAGAGCCAAATTCACAGTTGGGAAAGAATCCCTTTTGGAACCTGGTTCTCCAAAGAACCTTCTGCAAGGCAGTTTTACACAACAGAAGCAAGTCACTGAAGGGTGCAGAGACTCTGCCTACCCTGCCTGGTGGGCCTCAGATACCATAAACCGGCCTGGCTATCAGACCTGTGGGATGAGCAGGATACTGCGGTGTTTTGAAAGCCACCTCAGCCACCTGCATGCCCTCTGAAGTCTATTCCCCATCTATCCCAGGCCAATTAGATGCAAGCTCAGCTCTCCCAGCAGCATTGCTGAAGGCCAAGAACAAGGTCACAGCCTCCCCACATGCTTCATTAATAAATAACAAATGCCCAGTGATGGGGGATGTATAATGTGTTAAGAGAGTGCTGAGTGCCTTACAAGCTTTTTCTCATTTCATTCTAACAGCCCTGGGATGGGTGTGCTGATACTCCCATGGATAACGAAACAGGTGCAAACAGTCAGGTCCCCTTCCCCAGGTCAGAAGACGCCTGATAACATCTGTGCTGATCTCTTGGACCTGTGGTTGCAGGACATTGCCTGGGCCCAGCCACCACACTGTGAGAAGCTCCAGGAGGTGCTTTGGGCCACAATTCTGGCTGAAGCCAGCCTGCAAATTGTCACAAACCAGGCCCCAGACTTAGGAGTGAGAAACAGGCAGATGACTCCAACCTCAGACATTGGGGAGCAGAGGCAACTGTTAAATAAAATGTGTAGAAGGCCACTGATTTGGACTGAGCTGCACCAGGCCCAATAGATCACACAAAAATGGAGTCACTCTTGTTAAAGTGCCATGTCACCAAATGGAAACTAACTTGTGTATCTGGCCTTCTAAGAAATAAGGAGAGTAAGAGGTAGCTAAATCTCCAAATAAGCTAGCATGTTAAGGGAGCTCCTTCCGCTTTTAGCTTTACAGCGAAAGTAGCTTTGAAATGACCATTCTACTTTTCGTTCTCCATGTCTGCATTCTTCAGCCCTTTCTGTCTATAAAACCATCCTCCTCTGCTCAGCTCATCAAATGCTCGTTCCGTTTTATGGAATAGGGTGTTGCCCAATTCTATAATCACAAATAAAGTCAATTAAGATCTTTAAACTAAATTTGTCATAATTTTGTCCTTTGACACAAGACAGCCCCATCAGGCCCTGTCCAAAGTCCTGACCCACAGACTCATCAAGGAATAAAATGGTTGTTATCTTGTGCCACTAAGCCTGGGGGTGGTTTGATGTACATCAGTAGTAACCCCAAGTTTATTAACTTCAGAAATAGCCACACAATTATAGGTAGTGTCTTGCAGTTATTTTTCAAAGAAATTGAAAGGAACTTTGGACTCCCCCAGTCCCCATACTGTATATTACTTTGCTGGTTTAACTAAAACAAGTCACTTACTAGGTAAGTGTTCTCTGTAATATTGAGTCAGCAGCAAGTGCTCTTGAACCTAGAGGGGAAAAAAAACACCAAACCCTTTGGTCTGCAGAGTTGCTGCAGTGTGCCCTTGAAGGGGACTCGAGCAGCTGGCCCAAGGACACAGGTATAAAGTGACCTGCTCTGGACTTGTGAGGCCAAGGTCATGGGGAGCAGCCACGGTTGGCTTCAAGAATACCTGTGGTTCTCAACGCGTGGCCCTCAGACTGGCAGCATCACCATTACCTGAGAACTTTTGAGAAACACAAATTCTGGGGCCCGTCCTGGACATCTGAAAACCAGACAGAATTCCGTTACACACTGCCATTGTTTTACAGATGACGAAACACGCAAAGTGCAGTAGAGGGAAAGCAAGAAATCAACCCGAGTCGTGATTCTAAAGACACCTGAAGACACGAAACTGTGTTGTGCCATCCATAGCCCGTTGTTTGTTTAATAAGGCCATGGCCAGGACACTAATCCCAATTCTGTTTTAGAAGCGCCATCATCTGTCCTGGTTTGAGGCGTACAGGCCAGTGGTTCTCAAGCCTGAGTGTCCTCTGGAGCGAGTGCCTGGAAGCCAGTGGTTCCCAAGCCCGGATGTCCTCTGGAGCACTGGAGGGCTTGTTAAACACAGGTATCGGGTGCCACTCCAGGGTTTCTGATTCCAGATGTCCAGGATGGGCCCCAGAATTTGTGTTTCTCAAAAGTTCTCAGGTATTGCTGATGCTGCTGGTCTGAGGACCATGTGATGAGAACCACCGGTATTTTTGAAGGGGTGAAGAAGACTTCAAGAGTGGCATTCCTTTGGAAGAAGCCATCTGACTTTATCACACACAGCAGACAGACCAGGCCAAAGCGTTCTCACCCACCCAACTCTCCGGGGGCTCCCAGGGGAGTCGTGGCCTGACCTAGCCCTTTCTCATACTGTCCCCTCTATGGTTTGCAGACACCGGCAAAGGAAAGAGATATCGCTGACCCATGAACAGGTGGGCACGTACATTCCGGGGAGATAGCTGCTGAAAAGCCGTTTTTCAAGTTTTCTGAAGCTCAATATCTGGCGAAGGTAGCCATAAATGCCATATTATCAGAAGAAATAAGTGAAGGAAAGGAGGCAGAAGAATGCTTGCTGACCACACCCTGATCCTGACCGAGCGAGCTTCAGAAGGTCCTTGCTGTTGGCCCCAGGAGGTCTGCCCCACTGTCTTATCTGAGTGAGCCTGCAACTGTGCACAAGCCTACTGTGGTTGCTCCCCATGACCTTGGCCTCACAAGTCCAGAGCGGGTCACTTTCCACTTGTGTCCTTGGGCCAGCTGCTCGGGTCCCCTTCAAGGGCACACTGCAGCAACTCTGCAAACCAAAGGGTTTGGTGTTTTTTTTCCCCACTAGGTTCAAGAGCACTTGCTGCTGACTCAGTATTAAAGAAAACACTTATCTGGTAAGTGACTCATTTTAATTTAACCAGCAAAGTAATATACAGTATGGGGGGGGGTCCAAAGTTCCTTTCAATTTCTTTGAAAAATAACTGCAAGGCACTACTATAATCGTATGGCTCGTTCTGAAGTTAATCCCTTGCAGCACTCAGCCTAGCCTCTGAGCATCACTGCCCCCATGCTCACAATGCGGAGACCGAGGCCTAGTGGAGCAGAGCAACACAGACAACTGAAGGAAAGGTTGGAGAGCCGCCACCTGGAAAACGCGGCCCTGGGTGGGAGGTGGCCCTGCCGTAAAGACCCTCAGGTCCTTTCTTAAACACTTCCAAATCCAGCAAGCTGGTTACCCCCACCCTTCAGGCCTTTGATCAAATGTGGCTGCCAGCCCCTCCCCGCAGGCCCCACACCCAGGCTTGCCCTGCACCTGGGGCCGCCCTGCACTTGGCACCCACCCTGCATAGCCAGCCCTGCCTGCAGTTCCGGGCCTTCCCCTGGCTGCTCAGTCAGCGCCTTAGGTGGGGGAGAGGGTGCAGTGTACTCCTTCCAGCCCCAAATCTTAGCAGAGCAGTAGTGGCCTCTGCTCTGCAAGTTCCAGACAACCCACCACCAGCGGCTGCTGGGGCCATTTTCCCAGGACCGCAGGCCCCACGGGTCCAAAGCAAGCCCTGGGTCGCTGGGGTGCGGTTCTCTGAGGCCAAGAACGAGAACCGGGAGGCCGCTGTTACTTCCTCCCCGCCCACAGGCCCCAGACCCGCAGCGAGGACATAATTGGTTCCAGCTGCTACGCAGGGTTTCCTCCTCCCCAGGTCGCCCGCCACAGTTCCGTTTGTTTACGTGGGCAGGGCTTGTCCCCAGACGGATCCCCGGGCACCGCAGCTCGCAGTGACAACCGCCGCGGCTTAGTTTTTCCCTCCACCTCGTACAGGAACGGGAAAGTCCCGACTCCGGGGCGCTGGAGTGTAGCCCGCGGCTCCCCGCCGGCTCTTGCTCCACGGCGCTGTGCACTCGGTAACGCAACTCTGGAGACGGCAGAGCAAGGAGCCGCCCGGGGCAAGGCCAGCAGCCCGGGAGTCCCATGCGGACACCGGGTTCCCGCGGGCGCCGGCTTGAGCTGGGCACGTGGATCGGGGCCCGATGGGATGAGGGACGGGGTGACGTGGAGGCACGGCTTAGAGCGGGCTGAATACCGGAGGAGGGGCCCCTGAAGGGCTTCGATCGTCGCCGCCGGGGGACAGCTGCCGCTGGCGAGAGGCTCCGAGTCCCCTCGGGACGTAAGAGTTGGGGGCGTCCTGGGTCCCCCGAAGCCCACTCACCAGACACATTTAACTGGCCTCCCAGGAACCAGCCGATCTTGCCACTCCTGAAGTCGCAGTCCCAGACGGTGTGGTAGGGGGTGTCCCACACGAGCGTGTCCCTCGCCAGCGGCCCCCAGAAGGCGGCCGGCTCCTGAGCTGCCAGCGCGCTCAGCGCCTGGTACGAGCCTGGCTGCGCTGCGGCGGCGGCGGCGGGGGCGCTGCCCGGGGGTCCCGAGGCCGCCCTGCGCGGCAGGCTCACCCCGCACGGAGGCCGCACTGGCTGCCCCAAGCGCCCTCGCAGGCTACCCAGCAGCCGACCGACGCCGCGGCCCAAGCTATGCACCGCCATCTAGCCCGACTTCCCGAGTTCTCTGTGCGCCCAGAGTGGGTGCCTCAAGCCTGGGGCGCCCCTTGGAGTCTCTGCCGGCCCCGCCCCTGCTCCGCCCTTCGGCCACCACCCACTCCTCCCGGGCCCCTTCCCGGAGCCAACCCCGGTCCCACCCCTTCTTCTCCGGCCCAGGAGAAGGGGGGCCGCTAAGGAGGAGGGGAGCAACGTGGGGAAGGAGTGCAGGGAAGCGCGGGGCAGGGCGGGGCGGGGTCCCAGGCCCTGGCCCAGCCGCCGCGCTCCCGCGGGTCTGCGATCCCACCCGGACGCTCCTAGCGTCGGCCTGTTTTGGTTTCAGTTTGCGCGCTCTCCCGCAAGCCCCGACAGCTTCGCGAAGCTGCCAGAGGCACGTGCGGACCAGGACGCAGGCTCTGGGCGCAGGTGCAGAGGGGCGCGGGGACCCTCTGGGAGCGGAAGGAGCCGGGAGGGAGCCGGCACCGACGTAAAGGGGCTGGCGCCGACGTAAAGGGGCTGGCGCAGCCAAGCGCACTGGTGGGTCCCAAGACAATGGGTCGGTCAGTTCCGCATCTCAGAGGCTGAAGCCAAGGTTTTCATGCCTTTGTGCGCCCCTGAGAGTGAACCCCTCCCCGGCCTCTCAGCGGCACAAGAAGGGGGCTGGCGGGAAGCCCAGAAGCCAGGAGGATGCGCAGGCCTGAGTCCGTGGTCTGGGGTCCCATGGGCTGGTGATAA
The DNA here is from genome assembly GCF_030222135.1 of Aotus nancymaae. Classification (NCBI taxonomy): domain Eukaryota; kingdom Metazoa; phylum Chordata; class Mammalia; order Primates; family Aotidae; genus Aotus; species Aotus nancymaae. The sequence goes on along the minus strand of NW_026988412.1, from coordinate 1,011,314 downwards.
GGTGCGACGAGGCCTTTCTCCAGTTGCTCCAGCATCCGTGGCCTGAGTTCAGACTCTGGCATTTCTACCTCTGTGACCTTGAACAAGTTCCCTAACTTCTCGGTGCCTCATTTTCCTTTTGGGTACAACGGAAGTAATGCCTCCCTGGGGTGCGGGGACGGCATGGGGGGAGCTGCAGTAAGGAACTCATTAGACAATGTCTGTCAAAAGTCTGCCCTTGCGTGGCCCCAGAGCAAACTCAGCAGTGGGGTGATGTTTTTGCAGCTGTGGAGCCAGGAAGGACTGAAGGAAATGCAGCAGTTCTTAAATATGTCGACACCCAAGGAGTAAATACATAACAAAGGGGTAAACACAGCGAAAGAGAGGTTTTGGAAAACTGGTTCGTTGAGCTCTTTGTGTTGGGAGAGGTTCTTTTCCTTGAGCTGCAGGGCTTGCAGAGAGGAGGAGCCTGCGGTCGGTCGGAGGAGCCTCTGCGTGGGCCAGCCACCAGCCCCTGCCGGCAGAATGCTGCTTGTCTGCCAGGGAAGACAGGAGTGTATCAAGGGCTGGAGAATCGGTGACACGTACTAGCGTAACACACGCCCTGCACAGTGCTAGCACTTGACCTGCATTTTCTCCTTTGTTTATTTATGATACTTTTTTAGAGATCGGGTCTGTAGCCCAGGCTGGAGTGCAGCGGTTCCCAACACAGCTCACTACAGCCTGGAACTCCTGGACGCAAGCAGTCCTCCTGACCCAGCCTCCAGAGTAGCTGGGACTACAGGCGTGTGCCACGGCACCCGGCTAGTCTACTTAATTTAAAAGTTATCTAACGCTGTCCACTCCCACTGACTGTCAAACTCCAGGTGGAACAAATGAGGAAACTGAGCCCAAACAAGGACTTACTAAAGAGCATGCGGTTGGCTAAGGGAAGAGCAAGACTGGCACCCAGTACCCCCAGTGGGGAGCTCATTGGCCTAAGTTCCCATTTTGATAGAATATTAAAATCACCCAGTACAGGGCACTGAGAGGCACGGGTCAATAAAATTGTAAATTGAGAAGGCTCCTAATTCTGGCAGGGAGTCCCCAAGACGGGCACCAACTCTTCCTTCCCACGCGTGCACGTGATGGCGTACTGCTCTGTCCAGAGGAGGACACTTGCCAGCCGTATTGCTTTGGCCAGCACGACCTGGTGGGAGGGATGCTCTGACAGCTTCATGTTGAGGCCCTGAGAGTCCCTGCAGCCCCAGTTTGTCCTCTCATAGAACCTGGCTGCAAGCTGTGAGGAAGCGGGGCTGGCCTTCCAGAGGAAAGGACCCAGGGAGAGGGCGAAGCCGCCCCACGCGCAGCCAGGACCAACTGCAGAGGAAAGGACCCAGGGAGAGGGCGAAGCCGCCCCATGCACAGCCAGGACCAACTCCAGAGGAAAGGACCCAGGGAGAGGGCGAAGCCGCCCCACGCACAGCCAGGACCAACTGCAGAGGAAAGGACCCAGGGAGAGGGCGAAGCCGCCCCACGCACAGCCAGGACCAACTCCAGAGGAAAGGACCCAGGGAGAGGACGAAGCCACCCCACACACAGCCAGGACCAACTCCCAGACAGGAATGAGGCCACTGCGGAGGCTTCCGCCCTAGCCAAGGCAGCCTCATGAGTGACCCCAGATAACTCCCGGATGCAAAGGAACCTCCCAGTCCACTCGCAGACTTGTGAGAAGGAAAACACTGCTGTTTTAAGCCACTGAGTTGTGAATGTTTGTAACTCAGCAGTAGGTAACTGATACAACAACTGAGGCTGGAAAACGCATGGTTCTTCCACTCACTGACCTCTGCCTCTCGGTGCCTGTACTGGGTGCCTTTCCTCTCTCTGCCCTCCAAGTGTTGAAGTTCCCAGGAGCTCAGCCCTCAAATCTGCCTTTCTCCCCTGCCCACTAGGAAACACAGACAACTCTCTAGTCTCTGACTTTCACGTTGGCACCTCCCCGCTGGACCTTTCCTCCTAATCTCAGTCCTGTATTCAAATGTCTTATTCACATCTGAAATACACCAGGTCCTGGGATTCTTCCCCCAACATGGATCTTCCATGTCAGTGAATGGAAATGGCATTTTCCTGTTGTGTGGGCTTATAGCCTCGTCATCTAGATTCCTCACCCTCACACTCCGCATACAGCCTGTCAGCAAATCCTGCGGCTCACCTTCAGAACACCTGCAGCACTGACCTCTTCCCCCATCACCATCCCCTCCCGCCACCATCCCAACCACACCCATCTCTTTTTAGGATTATTCAGTAGGCTCCAAGTTGCTTTCACCCTTGTCCCTGACAGCCTAACCAGCAGCCAGTGCAATTCCTTCAAAACAGAAGTGAGAGGAACTTGCTCTGCAACTTAGAACAATCCAAAGGCTCCTGACTCCTCAAAGCAAAGGCGGCATCCTTCCCTGGCCCACAGGCCACAGCCTCACTACTCAACCTGTGGTCCATGGGCCAGGAGCATCACTTGGGGACTTTGCAGAAATGCAGAATTCCAGGCTCCGTCTCAGACCTGCTGCCTCAGAATCTGCATCTTAAGCCCGAGGTGAGCTGGGTGCACATCCGAGTTAGAGAAGCACTGCCCTCCCTGATCCAGCGACCCCTCTTTCTCTACTCTCCCTCACTCACTGGGGCTCCAGCACACGGGCCTGCTCCTGTCCTTCCCACCACAAGATGCGCTCCCACCTCGGAACCAACACATGCTGTCCCTTCTGGCTGGAATGCTCCTCTCAGATGTCCACAGAGACTCCCCGTCGCCTCCCTCAGGTGTCTTCAAACATCCCTTCACCCAAGAGGCCTTCCCTGTCACCTACATAAAGTCATACCTCCACCCTCATTCCCTAGTCCCAACCCCTGACTTTATTTTTCCCATGTCTCTTACTTATTAACTCTGTGTCTATCTTCCCTGTCAGGGGAAGGAGGGAGCTGTGTGACAGAAGAGACGGCAGCTACGCTGCTTGTGACAGCTTTAGGGATGGAGCCCACCCACACTGCCTTCGCCACTTGCCTTCATAGCTCCTGCCACACCCGTTACGCCAAAGTTGCAGTGCTCAGAGGCTCAAGAAACAGTCTTGGCTGATAACGGATCCCCACCATTCTCTGTGCACTCAGTGGTCTCCAAAGAGCCGGTAAAGTCCTCCCTTCCACTTCTTTCCTCCATCACTCCCTCTTCCTGTTCTCTTCATTCGTCTCTGTGACCCCACACACACACTTCTTTTCACTGATACTTGTGACAGGCTGGGCCTGGCACCGGCAGCCCCCCTGCGGAGAGTGCACGGTGATGGCTCCTTCTTCCCACTACCTTCATTTCTAAGATCTACTATTGCAATGAAAAAAGTTCATAGAAGTAATCCATTTTAAAATAAATACTACCCAGTTCCTTCTGGTTAGGTAAGAAGTGATCATTTCAGAACCAAACATTTCGGAACCAACTAGGTGGTGTAGAATCACACTTCCAGCTGCTGCAGTTGCCTGGAGGTACTTAAGAGCTGTAAGTCTCTGAGATCACAGGGACACCTTGGGGTCACTCCCAGGGTGAAGCTCTGAGAACTCTGAGCTGTGGCCACCATCTTGCCTCCTGTGTGGATCAAAAGTGGCTTCCTCCTTCGTGGAGCCCCCGAGTGTACAGACAGCACTGGACAGGGAGCCAGGAGAGAGGCCTAGAACCCCTCCTGGCTTCTGAGGCCAGACCCCTCAGTTCTGCCTCCCACCTGCCATGTGGCAAGGCCCTCACGTCTCTAGGCCTCAGTTTTCCCATCTGGAAAATGAACCAATGTGATCCAAAGTCTGAATCCTTGAGCTCTAAAATTCCAAGAGGTGTATGAGTCCCAGTAAGGACATGCCAAACTCAGTAGCCAGAGGTTCTTCTCCCTTCCCAGAATGACAGCCTCTGCCAGTGTGGGGCCCTCCACAGATTTACCTAAGGACCACTGGACTCTCTGGAGATCTCCTGCCCTCCTTCCTTCGGCTCAGTGCCTTCTTTCGCTCACAACCTCCTCACCCCATCAAGGGGAGCTGTCACTCTGGGCAAGGGACAGCCGCTGTTTCTCATACTACTTTAGGGCTGGAGCAGAGACAGAGCCACCCAAGCTCATGTCTGGGGGATATAGTCAGGAACACCCTTTGTGATTTCCTTTTCGTGTGAGCTCAGCTAGAATTAACTTTATCCTGGACTTAAGTGCAAGCAGGCATTGACATTTTGGTAGATTTCCAGTCCAGTACCTTCTGAGAATGGCAGTCCAGTAGCTTCTGAGCTCTGGCTGGGAAGGTTTGGACTTTGACTTGCATAAAACTAAAAATTTAGAGGTGAAACTAGGAAAGGTACCCTCAGCTAGAACTCGATGTTTGCTTCAGTTTGAATTTGAGTGACAACTAGAGTATGGAGCTCAGAGGAGGAGGGGACAAAAAGGATGGAGTGCCCAAGTTCAACACTGTGCTCGGAGAAACAGACTCCCACACCCAGGCAGAGACATCGGCAGCAGCAGGGTTCCCACTGCACCTGAAAGACCAGGGGCCACCTGCCCTTATGGCTTTGCCCTGTGGTTTCATCATCCAGCAGAAGCCTGAATCAGTCCCCCCGCACACGCAGGGCCAGGGGTCCCAGTGCCCACTGGTGGCCCACCCAGTCCCCTGAGGGTCTTGGAGCCCAACGCACCGCAGATGTTGTTCAGGTGCTTGTTTTGCAACAATCACCTGGTCTCTTGGCTCCTGCATGACAAGAGGCTACAAGAGAGAGAGGGAAGCCAGGGAACAGCCTTTGAGTAAATCTGAGCTGTGGGCCCCTTTGCTCTGTCCTGAGAAGGCAAAAGCCGCCGAAACTGCCATCGCGTCTCTGCCTGTGGCCTCAGGAACTTCTTGGGCTTCCCAGCCTCTCAGCTCAAACTCAAGTGTGAGGGTTTATGATCCAGGCACAGGTTTGAGCAGAGACCACAGGCAGCCACAGACAGGAGAGGAATTAGTCTGCAAAGGTGCTGATCACCAGGGCTGGACATGGCTTTCTCTGAGACCAGTTTCTGTGGGTCCTGAAGAGAGATTAAACATGGACTCATCCTTGAAAACACCAGCGGGGAACCCAAGAGGATGGGTATCTATCGATGAGGAACTAACAGCATTAGTCAAATTTCTTACGGGGCTGAATACTGAGAAATCGTAGAGCTGGCCAACACTGCCCCCTGGTGCTGCAACTGATGCTGCTTTTCAGCCCGTCTAAGCAATTAGTCAAGTCTTCTATAAGAGAAGCCAACCAGAAGAATTCAACGCATTCCTTAAGATCATATCCCCATCAAAGGAAGCCCAGGAGCATTTCCCTAATAATGAGGCCTTTGTCTCCTTAGTAAATCAATCAACACAGACTAACTATGGCCAGGGCAGTGTGATAGTCCTGAACTCAGGGAACTCTGAGTGAGGACATGAGAAATCTATTCATACTCCGTCAAGATGGCAGGCTGGGTGCGGTAAGTATACTGATAAATAGATAGGCCGGGCCTGGTGGTTCACGCCTGTAATCCCAGCACTTTGGGAGGCCAAGGCAGGTGGATCATGAGGTCAAGAGATCAAGACCATCCTGGCTAACATGGTGAAACTCCATCTCTACTTAAAATACAAAAATTAGCTGGGCATGGCCTGTAGTCCCAGCTACTCAGGAGGCTGAGGCAGGAGAATCGCTTGAACCCCAGAGGCAGAGGTTGCAGTGAGCCGAGATTGTGCCACCGCACTCCAGCCTGGCAACAGAGCAAGACTCCGTCTCAAAAATAATAATAATAAATTGGGAAAACATGAATCCCTTGGTGAAATAGAAATTCTGAGGAGGTGGCTCTGGCAGGTAGCCAGCCATGGGTTGGAATTCAAGGCAGAAACTGTAGCTGAGGGATATAGTGAGGAACACCCTCTGTGGTTTTCTTTTCATATTAGTTCAACTAGAATTAACTTTATCCTGAACTTACATGCAAGCAGGCATTGACATTTTGGTAGATTTCCAGTCCATAGCTTCTGAGAATGGCAGCCAGACTGGGACAGTGGCTTAGAGGGCAGCTGGGAGCATTGGGAAGGTGCTCTGGGGAAACAGTCAGGTTTTTTGGCTGCGGACCAGGGAGCAGTAGAAGTGAAGTAAAGCCATGCAAAAGTTTTTGTCTGGATGGAGAAATGATATAAATCCGGCTAACTCTAGATAGTGATAGAAACATGTTTCTTAGGTATGCTTACATTTTATGTGTGATTCTTAGAAAAGTAAAAAGAGTATGTGATTTCCAAACCATTGGTGAAAGAAATGGAACAAAAGTTGGTCAATTTTTAAAAAACAAAACAGGAAAGTGTGGAGTGGGGAAGGAATAAGCAAGGATGCCAAGTTGGGAAATGTAAAATAAGGTCAAGAGATATGTCCATACATCATATCAGTAATAACTGAATTAATTAAATTTTCCCATTAAACAGAAATTACAGCATAGAGTAAAAAAGAAAGAAAATTTAGAAAGTTTGATGCAAGACATGGGGCATGGGAAAGACACACATACACACACCACACACACATGGACACACCACACACACACACAAACACACACACACAGAGACACACACCACACACACACAGACACAGACACACACACACAACACACACACAACACACACAGACACACGTACCACACATACACCACAGACCACAGATGCATACACACCATACAGACACACACCACAAAAACACACACCACACACGCACACACCAAACACACATCACACACACACCACACACACATCACACACAGACACACGCACCACACATACACCACAGACCACAGATGCATACACACCATACAGACACACACCACAAAAACATGCACCACACACACACACACCAAACACACACCACACACATACCACACACACACCACACGCACATCACACACACACTTGCACACACATAGACACCACACACATGCACACACCACACACCCACACCACACACCACACACCCATGCACACACCACACACCACATACACTACACAACACACACATGTGCACAAATATGACACACGCATCTGCACACACACACCACAAACACATTACACATACCACACACACTTCACACCCACCACAGGTATTGCATATATGCACATGTGCCCACACATATACCACACATGCATATACGCACACCACAGATCCCACACAAGCACATCAATGGCACACACACCACACAGAGCACATGCACATGCCACACACACCACATATGCACACACCCATACACAGGCCCCCACACATACCACACTCACAGTCACACATACTCATGTGCACACACCACACATGCATGCACACACACACACCAAATACACCACACACGTGCATGCTGACACACATCACACACATGCACATACACCACACACACTTGCACACTCATAAGCACACACATGTGCAGACACGTGTGCACATACACCCACCTGCTCACATACACACCATATGTGTCCACACACACCACACACATGTGCACACACACACCACACACACCACATACATACATGCATGCACACACACAGACACACACATTTAGAGTTTTAGAAGGAGAGAATAGGTAGAGGAAATATTCAATAAATTAAAAGCTGCAACACTTCTATAATTAATGAAACACAATACTTGGGCTCAGGAAGTACACAAATTCCAATCAAGCTAAATAAAAATGAAAGCAGCACCCGTACACATGATTGTGAAACTGTCACAAACCAAAGATAAGCAGCAAGTCTTTAAAAAGTCAGAGAGTGAAGACAGATTACCTACACAGGAATGGTGTTTAGACTGACAACTGGCAGTTGAGTAAAATCTTTAAAGTATTTCAGGAAAGTAATTGTCAACTTTGAATAATGTAGTTATCTTTCAAGATATCATCTTTTAAGAACAAGTACAAAATACATTTTCAGACAAACAAAAACTAATAGGCTTTTCACCCTGTTACTTCAGGATTACTTCCAGAAGAAGAAAAATTATGCCCCAAATGAGGGTAATAAGGGTGGTGTGCCTGCAATGGAAGGACAGTGAGAAAGGAAAGTGTTTCGCTTGTGGGTAAATCTAAGAAGCATTGGTGATATGAAAGTGTAGCAATAACACCTGCATCATGGGAAAAAGATACAAGATAAAAGAAAAATCCTGAACAAGAGTGTAGAAAGTGATTAAGAAATCAAAAGTAGCATCCTATAATTCCTTAAATGGCTGGGCGCGGTGGCTCACGCCTGTAATCCCAGCACTTTGGGAGACCGAGGTGGGTGGATCACGAGGTCAAGAGATCGAGACCATCCTGGTCAATATGGTGAAGCCCCGCCTCTACTAAAAATACAAAAATTAGCTGGGCATGGTGGCATGTGCCTGTAATCCCAGCTACTCAGGAGGCTGAGGCAGGAGAATTGCCTGAACCCAGGAGGCAGAGGTTGTGGTGAGCCGAGATCGCGCCATTGCACTCCAGCCTGGGTAACGAGCGAAACTCCATCTCAAAAAAAAAAAAAATTCCTTGAATGTTCAGGATCGTTTTATGTTTACATCAATATGTATGTCAAATTTTCTAGATTAACCACACATAGAAGCAGAATATAAACCTTCTAATCTAGTAGAGGGAGAAATGGGGTAAGAACACTGAGCAGTTTGAAAGATGAAAAAAGGAGAAATAGATTTAAAAGAAAGGGTAGAAAACTGTGGAACGTAGAAAGTTCCTCTTCAAAGTTTCCCTTCTTGTTAAAAAATAAACAATAAATGTTACAAATAATAGTTTCTTTTAAAGACTAACTTCTTCCAAAGCCTTCTTGCTTCTTGCTAATAACTCTTTGATAAGCCCTATCCTATGTAGTTGTTAGCCATAAAGGAATGAGTACATTCTGTGTCCTTGTACTTTAACCGAGATATTTGCTCTGGACATTCTCAGGCATATCCCAGGTCACAGCCCATGCCTCTTCCTTATTTGAAAATGTTATTACTTTTCTAAGTCCTTTAGCAAGCAACTTCCTCTTTTCCATTGTTCTTCATTGCTTTTACCTATTTAAGAAAGTTTTAAGCTGTTGGCCAATCAGGTTTAGCTTAGACTGTGAGGTCCAGATCCAAGCAATGGAGATAGGACACAGCAGTAAGGACCCAGTGCATAAGGAATAAATAATCATGCCTTTCTTTTGTTCAGTGCGCTCCCCTGGCAAGATTGCTGACAAGTAACACCCTTTCTGCAGAAAGTAAAATTGCCTTGCTGAGAAAATTTATATTCAAGTGCTACTTCTTTTGCAGTACAAAACATTTACATATAACAAAAACATTTGCAAATGCACACAAAAAATAAATTCATTAAAATAAAAATTAAATGTCAACAATTATAATTGATGTAAATGGAGTAAATCCTCCAGTTAAAAACAAAGATTTTTGGAACGGATTTTCAAAATCTCAACTATATACTCCTCAAGAGACAAATCCAAACCTAAAACATATTTAAAAATATTGGTAGTACAAGTATAGAAAATATTTACCAAATAAATATCAAATGAATATCAGACAAAATGCACAGTAAGACAAAATGCAAAAGAAGAGTTAAAAGGGGAAACTATGTATGATAAATGTTCACCAGGAAGATCTAGAAGTTCTTAACTTGCAGACACCTAATAATACAACTCCAAAAATATGTGCAAAAGTTGATGGAAATACAAGGGGAAACTGAAAATTTGACCCTCATAGTATTTTCAGGCCATGTATACAAAAGCCCAAAATCATTTTTTTAATTGGAGCAGTGAGTGTATATCATCTAGATTCACAAAAGTGGCTATTTCACTGGATTCAAACTTTGTTTACAAAATTGAACTCAGTAAAACCAGTTTGTGGGTGCAGACGGAATTGTAGGTCATATTAGTTCTTTAAGATTCTATGATGCATTCAGTCATGGCTGGGGTTTGTCCCTGGCATCCTTCCCGCTCCCTCCTAGTCTTGTGGGCTCGTGGGCAGGTGGCTCAACATGGGAGAGGATGCAGGACTGAGGATGGGAGAGAGGATGGACAGAATGCCCAGCAAGCGTCCCTTCTCCAGTCTGTCATGCCAAGGGCAACCAGGCTGGGTGCCACTGGGATCTTCACGTTGCTGCATAGAATGACTTCAGAGGTCTCCATCACAGAGGCAGAAGAGGAGCATTTATCACAAGGACTCCCCTGACTGGTCCCAGGCTGCCTTGCCTGCTATGGACTTCTTCCAGGAAGTCCTTCAGGGTCCACAGGTGGGAGTACCAGGCAAGGGTACCTAAGGCGTCCACAACACTAAGTAACAGAAGCCCCAGGGCAATGTTAAAAGAAAAACCTGAGTCAGGGGAGAACATTCCAGAGGTCACCAGGTGTGGACCGCAGATGTCACTGGGACAGCCCCTCCCAGCTACTTGGAGGTGACACCTGGCCCTGCCGCTCCTCACTGCGCTCCACCTCCATCTCCTCGAACTGACTCAGGTTTGTATCCGCCTCACTTTATCCCAGTCCCGGGCGAGCAGCATTGGGTTTATGTCTTTATTTGACAAAAACGAGCTATTGGTACCTGTATTGGGGAAACATAGCATACAAGCAAGAAGCTTACAGCCTCAGTGGTGAACATTTTTTTCATGTCAGAGACCGAGAACTCTTGCAGTCTTTTTTTTTTTTTTTTTTTTTTTTGAGACTGAGTTTTGCTCTTGTTACCCAGGCTGGAGTGCAATGGTGCGATCTCGGCTCACCGCAACCTCCACCTCCTGGGTTCAGGCAATTCTCCTGCCTCAGCCTCCTGAGTAGCTGGGATTACAGGCGCGCGCCACCATGCCCAGCTAATTTTTTGTATTTTTAGTAGAGACGGGGTTTCACCATATTGACCAGGATGGTTTCGATCTCTTGACCTCGTGATCCACCCGCCTCGGCCTCCCAAAGTGCTGGGATTACAGGCTTGAGCCACGGCGCCCGGCCCTCTTGCAGTCTTTATCTTATCCCTTCTTCTCCAGACAGAAGATACCAAAAAGTTGCAATCAAAGATCTCTTCACCTTATTGATAAAGCCACTAATAAGCCAAAATATCTGTCAATGTCAACCGCAGCGTGTCAGACCAGTTCTATCGCTACAAGATGCCCCGTCTGATTGCCAAGGTTGAGCGCAAAGGAAATGGAATCAAGACAGTTATAGTTAACATGGTTGATGCAGCAAAGGTGCTTAAGCGGCCTCCAACATATCCCACCAAATATTTTGGTTGTGATCTGGGAGCACAGACCCAGTTTGATGCCAAGAATGACCGTTACATTGTCAATTGATCTCATGAGGCGAATAAGACGTGTTGGATGGATTCATTAAAAAATTTGTTCCCTGTCCTGAATGTGAGAATCCTGAAACAGATATGCGTGTCAATCCAAAGAAGGAAACAATGGGTAATTCTTGTAAAGCCTGTTCCTATCCAGGCATGCTTGACACACATCATCAACTCTGCACATTCATTCTCAAAACCCCGCCCGAGAATAGTGACAGTCGTGCAGGAAAGAAAGAAAAGGAGAAGAAAAAAAGTAAGGGCAAAGACAAGGAAAATGGCTCCATATCCAGCAAGGAGACGCCACCACCAGCACCACCAAATGGAATTAGTCCTCTTCCACATACGGTGGAAGCAGAGGAGGATGATGCCCAGGGAGAAGATACAACTGAGAAAGCTCAAAGGCATCCAATGGATGAAATCAGTGACCATGCAGAAGCTCTGACTCTCAGTGATGCTTTGGCGAGAACAGCTGAGGCCGAGTCAATATCATCTTTGATTTGCTAAGAAGAAGAAAGAAGAGGGTATTATTGATTCATCTGACAAAGAAATTGTTGCTGAAGCAGAAAGACTGGATGTGAAAGCCACGGGCCCTCTTGTTCTGACTGAAGTTCTTTTTAATGAGAAGATTAGAGAACAGATTAAGAAATACAGGCGCCATTTCCTACGATTTTGTCACAACAAAAAAGCTCAACGGTACCTTCTTCATGGTTTGGGGTGTGCAGTAGCAACGCATCAAGCTCAGCATATCTCCAAGATTCCATGTATCTTGAGAGAGATGTACGATGCAGACCTTTTAGAAGAAGAGGTCAGAGCCAGGCGTGGTGGCTCACGCCTGTAATCCCAGCACTTTGGGAGGCCGAGGTGGGTGGATCACGAGGTCAAGAGATCGAGACCATCCTGGTCAACATGGTGAAACCCCATCTCTACTAAAAATACAAAAAATTAGCTGGGCACGGTGGCGCGTGCCTGTAATCCCAGCTACTCAGGAGGCTGAGGCAGGAGAATTGCTTGAACCCAGGACGCGGAGGTTGCGGTGAGCCGAGATCGCGCCATTGCACTCCAGCCTGGGTAACAAGAGCAAAACTCCGTCTCAAAAAAAGAAGAAGAAGAAGAAGAGGTTGGATCAGCTGGTTGGAAAAGACCTCTAAGAAATATGTCTCCAAAGAGACTCATGTCAAAGCAGAACCATTTATGAAATGGTTAAAGGAGGCAGAGGAAGAATCCTCTGGTGGTGGAGAAGATGAAGATGAGAACATGGAGGTGGTGTATTCGAAGACTGCAAGTGTGCCGAAAGTTGAAACCGTAACGTCCGACAGCAAGGATGACAACACGCATATTGATGCCATTTAAGGGGATGGATGCAACCTAGCTTAACCGTGTAATGCTGCAAACTTTTTTCCATTATCAGCCAGAAGTGCAACGTGTATGTGCAAAAGCTAAAATAGCTTCATATCCTGCTACAGTTTACACTAAAAATTATTACTATGAGTGGTCTCTAAGCCCAATGAGACATCTAGGGAGTCCATACACATCAGTGAGCAGATGTAGTTTGCTTATTTATAGCATGTTGCTTTTTGAAGAACTAGTGGTGGACACATTTGGATCACATTTATACGGTTACCAATATCAAATAAAGATTTGATATTGGTCATTCTACAGAGGTTTGGCTCTGAATGACTTAAGCTGAAGCAACTGGCTCCGTTTTTAAATGTTGTGCCATCATTTCTCCTGATGAGCATTCTTGGAGCCTGCTGGCTACTGTTAGGTGCTAGGCTGTAAAGAGGTCTTCAACAGAATGTAAAGCAGACTTACTTGTAATTACCTTATTCACACATTAAGAAATACAGTACTAAAGTTTTTATTGTTGTTGTTGTTGCCATTAATCTATTTTTTTATTGCATTTTAGGTTTTGGGGTACATATGAAGAACATGCAAGATTGTGGCATAGGTGCACACGTGGCAGTGTGATTTGCTGTCTTCCTCCCCTTCACCTATATCTGGCCTTTCTCCCCTTGATATCTCTCCCCAACTCCCCACCCCCCCGTCCCTCCCCTATTTCCCCCCAACAGACCCCAGTGTGTGATGCTCCCCTCCCCGTGTCCATGTGTTCTCATTGTTCAACACCCGCCTATGAGTGAGAACATGTGGTGTTTGATTTTCTGTTCTTGTGTCAGTTTGCTGAGAATGATGGTTTCCAGGTTCATTCATGTCCCTACAAAGGACGCGAACTCATCGTTTTTGATGGCTGCATAATATTCCACGGTGTATATGTGCCACATTTTTCCTGTCCAGTCTATCATTGATGGGCATTTGGGTTGGTTCCAGGTCTTTGCTATTGTAAACTGTGCTGCTATGAACATTCGTGTGCATGTGTCCTTATAGTAGAACGATTTATAATCCTTTGGATATATACCCAGTAATGGGATTGCTGGGTCAAATGGAATTGCTATTTCTAGGTCCTTGAGGAATCGCCACACTGTCTTCCACAATGGTTGAACTAATTTACACTCCCACCAACAGTGTAAAAGTGTTCCTATTTCTCCACATCCTCTCCAGCATCTGTTGTCTCCAGATTTTTTAATGATCGCCATTCTAACTGGCGTGAGATGGTATCTCAATGTAGTTTTGATTTGCATTTCTCTAATGACCAGTGATGATGAGCATTTTTTCATATGTTTGTTGGCCTCATGTATGTCTTCTTTTGTGAAATGTCCGTTCATATCCTTCGCCGACCCATGGGCTTGTTTGTTTTTCTTGTAAATCTGCTTTAGTTCGTGGTAAATTCTGGATATCAGCCCTTTGTCAGAAGGGTAAACTGCAAAAATTTTTTCCCATTCTGTTGGTTACCGATTCACTCTAATGACTTATCTCTAGTCCCACTAAAGTTTTATGTCTAGTCCCTCAAATTGGCATCTGATAATGTGCATTGTGAGGTAGACTGATAATCAAATGACAATGAAACATCTTACCAAGAAGTAAATATGACCTGAGTGTCCTATAAATTAAGAGCACGTTCTGAAACTCGGAGAGTTGTTTCCTCATTTCATGTACACTTGCCTCACGGCATAGTCTTTAAAGTCATATGCATTGCACGTTGGATGAGCCAGGGAAATTATTACATTAACAAGCGTTTTGTGTGTGTGTAGTAGTTACTTTGTGCTGAAAGAACTTGCTTGGGGTGCAATTAAACAATGAACTGATTTTATTTGGGAGACACAGGGAAGGGTGCACTTACTAGCAACCCGAGCATAATTTTCAGCTTTTGCCCTTAGGGTTTAAATTACAATTCCAAAATGTTAGACATACTGTATCTTCTTGTTCAGTATGGCTTTTCCCACCTTATCCTTTGTTTTTAATGCCTTTTACATTTGGACACATAGTTTATGCTTTTTAGATTTTGGTTACTTTCTTGCCAAATATAAGTGTTACTGTGTTTCAAACTTGATTTTCTTACTTTTTCTTTTTCTTTTTTTTCCAGAATGTCTTATGTAAAAAGAAAGCTGAAAGTGTTATATGCCAGGCACTGTGCACTTATGCTAACAACAACCTTATTATTATTATTATTATTTTATTTTTTTATTTTTTTGAGACGGAGTTTCGCTCTTGTTACCCAGGCTGGAATGCAATGGTGCGATCTTGGCTCACCGCAACCTCCGCCTCCTGCGTTCAAGCAATTCTCCTGCCTCAGCCTCCTGAGTAGCTGGGACTACAGGCATGCGCCACCATGCCCAGCTAATTTTTGTATTTTTAGTAGAGACAGGGTTTCACCATGTTGACCAGGATGGTCTCGATCTCTTGACCTCATGATCCACCCTCCTCGGCCTCCCAAAGTGCTGGGATTACAGGCGTGAGCCACCGCGCCCAGCCCAAAAGTATACTTCTAAATCAGAGCCCCTGTTTTGGTGTAAGACTTGGGATATTTTTTACTTCACATTGAATATAACCAGGCGCCCAAGAAGTCTGGTGCAGGTGACAAGGACCTGACAGAGCCCATGCAGGGCTTTAGATCTGAACACACACAAGTCAATAACTTGCTTGTGAACGCCTTGCCTGATCTGAACTCAGTACAGGTTTTGACTGTGTTTGAGTAATCAGCTTCAAGGTTAAACTTGTTGGCAGTTATCCCTTTTCACAAAGGTTCACGGTGGGGATTGAGAATGGATAGGGTTCATTTTGGAGCAGTGGTTTATATCATTCACGTCTTTGTTTTTCTGTGACATCTCACAGATGAGCCCTTAATAACAAATAGGTGTAAAAAATTGAAACGATACAAACATTTGATGTAATAAACCCTTGTTGGCTTGATATTTTGAGGAATTGAAACCTAGCAATCTTACTGGAGAGACAAGAACTGGCCTCCAGCTGCCTTTGATAGATTCTGGTGTGAGTGGAGCAGAAGTCACATACGTGGAGGGAATGTGCTTTGTCACACCAAAGGATTTTTTTTTTCTTCAAACTCAATGTTGCGTAGGTTTAAAATTCTTTGCCTCGAGGCCGATTTGCTTTCCTTAACTGGAACGGGGTTCTCTGTGTTGGTCAGGCTGGTCTCAAACTCCCAACCTCAAGTGATCAGCCCACCTCAGCACCCCCAAAGTGCTGGGATTATAGGCGTTAGCCACCGCGCCCAGCCCACATGATATTTTTTAAAGCATTTTGTTTCATGTGAATTTAACCCTATATTGGGAAAGCAGTGTTAATATTTTAATAATATTAATATTTTATTTTTACATACTAATTTTACAAAACTTAGAACATATTTTAGAAATTGAAAGTATCCATTTGTCCATTATCTGAAAAATATCATGACTATTTTAAAGAATTTTTGTCTTTTGTCTTCTTTATGCACGTTTGTTGTTTTCTCTTTCAGTATCACACACGCTACTTTACCTCCTCCGCAGGGATGACCTGTTGTTGGCTGGTCAGCAGTCACACCCCTTTCTTTTTTGCTGAAAGGGGCCCAATTACATGAGTTAACGGGAAAAAAGAGTGTAGGGGAGGCTGGCCACATCCTCAGCACCAGGGTGAATTTTGATTGGACTAAACCAAACAAGGAATTCTGCCCACCTGGTTGGTGATGATTGGCTTAGGCCTGAGCGTGACATGCAGTGCTGGCCAACGAGGAGTGAGAGGGAGGCTGCTTGCAGGTGGGGCTTTACTCCTCGATGAAGTGTGGCCATAAGTCGTCTCCACTGCAATGTCTGGACTTCGGGAGCCTCCAGTGACCTTGCAGGGACAAGCTTGAGAAGAAAAGTCTAAGGATGGCAGGCAGAAGGACAGAAATCACCTGGGTTCCTGATGATGGTCTGCAGCAGCTCAGAGTTCTCATCTCCAGCCTCCAGTCACACAGGACAGTGGTTGTCCTCTGTGGGGTGTGGCCAGTTGAGCTCCCGGTCCTTGCACGGCCAGGGAGAGAGCAGCCCAATGATACACCGGGCTTGCTGTGTTCCTAGAGTTCTTCTCGAGTTATTGGTGCAGACCATTCCAGCAAGCTATTATTCCGTGATTTACTTTGTTCGTCCCATATTGTCAAACTTTCTCATTTGGTTTTTGATATTAATAGAAATGCGAATAATTACAGTAATAATAGCTAATATTTAATTTGCTCCTTCCTCGGTTACACCAGAAACTGAGCCAAATACATTACTCATGTCATCTCATTCAATCTCAGAAAAATGAGTATTCTGCTGTTATCCCCATTTTACAGTTGAAAAACTGAGAGATCAGAGAGGTGGTGTCATTCATCTAAGGTCAGGTGGCTAGAGGTGGCAATGCCACCTCAAAGATGATGCTCTCATATCACATATGTACATATACCCACATATGTATGTACACATTATAAAATATTAATCTGCTGCATTGAAGAGAGTTCCTTGTGTTAAGAAAGCATCCTTCCATTTTTACTTCAGTGCTTCTAGCCCCTTTCTCTTGTGCCACTTCCTATTTCTCCTTTCTCTTTGTAATATTACACAGAGATTTGTCCACTACTTCTATATTTTATATGCAAAACCAGTTGTTAAGGTTATTATTTCATTTTCATTCTGCTTTACAAGTGTGTTTATTTCTAATTCTATCTTTTTTCTTTTATTTAGGGATTTTTTTACTCGGCAGCATTTTGTGAGCATGATTCCACATTAATAAATACTCCTTACTGTTGCAGTTTTAGTGGCTGCTTGTATTGCCCTTAGGGATGTGCTGTTTATAAGTTGCAGAGCTTACTGGTTCTCTCTGCCAAGCTCAATCCTGGATAAGCTAAGGAAGCGGGATGGATGCAACAACTGAGGAGTGAACATGAGGAAATGTATTGAGAACCTCTGGGAGGCAGAACCAGTGTGGCCACAGAGCCCAGAGCCAGGGCTGCTGTCTCTACACAGGAAAGACAGGGCTTCTAGAGTGCATACCACCTCTTCATTATTGGTGCAGTCTCGGGCCTGTTATGATCTCTATTAGCCAGAATGAATACGAGGGCATAGGGCTCATCATTTTCTGTTGCTACAGGAAGGAATTGGTGATGTTTAATTTTCACAAGAGTATGGTGCTAGCATAGGCCAAAGGGAGACAGCTTCTGTTTTCTCACCAGCAGAGATGGGAGCATCAAGCCTAGCCTGACAGATCACCGTGCCAGTTTCCAGAGAAAGCCCTCACAAGTAGCAGTTCCACACTTTCCTTGCACTGCCCTGTCTTCTTCATGAAGCGCCATATTTTCCCGTCAACTAAAAGGTATCTCTCTGGATTCTGAACTCCAAAGAGTGAATCAGACACAGCTGCTGCCCTAGAGGAGTTGACAAAGCAACACATGATAAGAGCTGCAGCCTGAAGAATGAATAAAATGCACCACATGCGCCCAGATTGGGAAGGGGTGAGGGGAGAGCCTGGCCAGGATCAGAGATAGTGTAGATGTGCACGTGTATAATAGAGGCCACACACCCCCAGATTGGGAAGGGGCGAGGGGAGAGCCTGGCCAGGATCAGAGATAGTGTAGATGTGCACGTGGATAATAGAGGCCACACACCCCCAGATTGGGAAGGGGCGAGGGGAGAGCCTGGCCAGGATCAGAGATAGTGTAGATGTGCACGTGGATAATAGAGGCCACACACCCCCAGATTGGGAAGGGGCGAGGGGAGAGCCTGGCCAGGATCAGAGATAGTGTAGATGTGCACGTGGATAATAGAGGCCACACACCCCCAGATTGGGAAGGGGCGAGGGGAGAGCCCAGCTGAAATCAGAAATAGTGGAGATGTGCACATGCGTAATAGAGGGAGTGCCTTGAGAAGCAAACACACCACGAAACGTTTATTTTTAAATAATAAATAAATGGCAAAGGAAGTGTAGGAAAGGAAACATTCACAAAACCCAAGTCACTAAAGTGCTTTCAATCATAAATTTTAAAAGACCAAAAGCCTGGTCTGACTTAAAACACTGTTTCCAGATATCCAACAATTGTTTAAACATGATCTCATGCTATTTCTGAAGGAAATGCAGAAACGCCTAGAGTATGACTTTCTTTGAGTCCCAAGATGCATAGCCTATCAAGTGACACTCAAGAAAACACAAAATTGCTGCCTAACATGAAAATTGAAATGCCCAAGGCCAAGTTCAAGGTAAAGACAATATAATTCATTCATGTGTCTGCATAGAGTCTTCACTACAATAATATCAGATTTTTCTGGAGGTTAAAGAATTTTATATTTCCTAATTGAGAATGAGGAGATAAGACCTAACCTATTCATCTACACAGTACATTGAAACACACATCTCAAATGACGCCCGGCAGTGAAATGCTTTTTAAACTTCAGTTCCTCCCTGCTCAAGTTACAAAAGAGAATCAAAAGTTCTGTACCAAGTTAACCGGTTCAAGTGCCATTAAGAAACTTTCCATTCTAGAATGAAATAGAATTTTCCTTAGGTCACTCATCTGTCCTCTTAAAGCAAGCGGCATTGCATTTTATCTTGACATTATAAGAAGTAAATCAAATTGAGAGTATATATCTTGGACCGTTTTTGTCTTTTGGAAAATGCCAGTGAGGAATATGCACATTTTCAGCCTTTGACGGTGAAACCTGTTGGTCTCATATGGCTCCCACCTTCCCTGGCTGGGACCCCTCTGGCTCCGTGGAGTTGGATTCTCCTTGAGCACCAGCCCCTGGGTGCACTTTCTTGGTCTCCTGCCGGGCAGAGCTGGAGAGGTCCATCGCCACATCTTCCAAGGCATTCTCAGGGCTCACTTTATCCGAGCCTCTCTGTGGTCCTGCCTGACTCTGGCTAGAACCTTCTTTGAGATGGTCAGAGCCCCAGAGTCCTGCCAATTTATCTTCACTTCCTGGCTTCCTTATCATCCCCATGGATTTTTTATGCATCCCTTTCAACAAAAAAGGAAAAAATAAAAATTTAAATTCACCAATGACGTAAATTTTCTTATTGTTGTTCTTCTCTAAATCCCATTAGAATTATCCTTGCCAGTGCCTGTCTCTGGGGCCTACAGGAGAGGCAGGTAGGCAACTCCCACCGTAGGGGTTGAAAGCAGATGTCCCCCCCCCGGGTCACATCCAGCAAAGGTGCTTTGGATGACATGGTGATTGGCATTGGGTCCACTTCCTCCAAGCCTGCAGTCCTGCGGATGCCAGTATGTGCCCTCCCCAACCTGCTTGTGCGATTTCAGATGAGCCGGCTTGGGTAGCTGCCCACAGTGCCCCCTCTAGTGTTTCAATCCTTGAGAGCAAAGTCAAGATATATTTATGACTGGGATCTCCAGTGCCCAGGATAGGGCTGCTTGGTAGCTATTCAAAAACTGTTCGCTGAGCAAAAACCTTCCTCTATCCAAACCTAAAACGCCACCACGATCCTCTTAACTAATCCTCACGGAGGTATTCATCTGTGACTTATTCCCACAATCTGTCATCCCTGCCTGTTAGTTTCTGGCAACAGCAAACAGAGCAACAAGGGTGGAGCCTCCTGAGAGTGCCCAACCCCGAAGTCTGGACCTCAGCAGCGAGACTGTTTAAGCACCAAACCTCTAAGGGACATAAAAGCCACACAGCAGGTTGTTCATGGCAGAACCAAGCCCACAGCCAGCCCTCCTGACTCAGATGGAGGGGCTCACTGTCTCCCGGGTCGCTGCTCGGCACCGCCCTATTTCCTATTACCAAGTGCCCTAAATTGTATGGTCTAAAAAGTCTAACAGCATTCAAGACTTTGGAAACATATTTCACATAATGCAATGATGTCATTTCACCCTTAAATCCCAAATACATATTTAGCATACGTAGCCCGGTGAGACTTTTTCACAGAGCCTAGACAGTCTCTGTGAAAAATGAGGCAACCGTCCAGATACTGCAAGCTTTGTTATTAATTAAAAATAAAAAGTAAGGTTCTGGGCCTGAATCTCAGTAAATTGACTTGCCTTGCTTTGGAAATGGTTGCCTCGGTGGGAACCCCCGGGGATCACCCTACCTCCCCCCACACCCGGAACCACACGCTCCCGGGGGGCCCTTTCTTACCCAAGAGCCAGGGTGCGCAGGAGCCCAGCAGGCCACCCTCGGCAGAGTTGAGCACGGAGTCGGGCAGCGGGATGCAGTGGCGTACCATGGCCCCGTACAGCCCGTACTCGGCCATCACACTGCTGCCGCCCCAGCGCTTCTCCCGCTTGCGCCATTTGGCCCTGCGGTTTTGAAACCAGACCTGGTTGGAGGCAGGAGGAAAAGCAGAGGGCACACAGAAGAGACAGTGAAGAGGGGCGCCTGGAGGAGCGCAGGCGGCGTCCCTGGGCTCGGAGCTCCTCTCTCGAGCACGATCCCATGCTAATTCTGAAGGAAATAGCTCCTGAGGGCCAACCAGCCGCCCCCAGGGAGCGCACCCGGGAGCCCCCAGCGGCGCCCACGTGCGATCCCGACTCACTGACATTCAGCGCGGTAGGGACACGCGTGACCACATCCACTGAAGTTTCCATAGAGTCAGGAATGAAAAAACGAAAGAATCAAACTCCCTTTTCCCAGGGAGTGTGAAGAGGTCAACTATAGTGTTTCTGCTTTTTCTCACTGATTGGAAAGAGTTCACCAGGGCAATGGCTCCTTCCAAGCTTAGGCTATTGGAATGCTGGTGATATTTCTCATTAAAAACACTATGTTAGTAAAAGACTATTATGAAATACGGTGTGGCTGTTAAAAAAAGAGTTAGTGACATATCTTCTGACAAAAACAAAAGCAAACTTCTACCTATGCATGTGAGCGTGTATATATGCACGTAGACATGTGTATGCGCGTACATATGCAGGGGCAGATAATATACTCCACAAAGCGCGGAAGTGCGGAAAGGTATCCTCAGGCATTTATGTTGATTTCTTTCAGGGTTTGAGATAGAGAGGTAGTCTTCCCCCCACCCCCCACCCATTGGCATATCTTTATATAGTTTCTAGTTGCAACACACATTATTGCGTGATTTTAAAGAATAATTTGACATTAATAATAATAAAAGGAAAAAAGACATGAGGGTCACAGGGACATGCTCTTGTGGTGCCTTCAGCTAAGGGACCCTCAGTTTCTGTGCAAAGGAAGCTGTAGATAAGGGACTACTGATTGGCTGGCTGAGTGTGGGAATGACACATTCTCTATGTGTCTTTGAAAAGGAGAAAAGGGACCCCGACACCTGTATCCGGTCTTCAGGGAGCTCGGTTTTCACAGCCAGCATTTCTCGGGCATACACATCAGGGTAGTGGGCCTCGCTGAATGCCTTCTCCAGCTCTTCCAGCTGGTGAGCAGTGAAAACTGTCCTGCAAGGACCCCAAAACACACACGTAGGCAGGAGTCCCCTGGGGAAAGCAGCCTCCCTGGCCTTAAGGACCACCGTGCCTGCCTCCCCCGCTGTCCACACCTCAGAAGCCACCTCATGATAACAGGACACCCCACCTCTGAATGATTAGCTGATGTAGTCCAGAAGTTTGATTCAAACAAAAACAGTCCTTTAGCTCTTTCTTAATGAATTCCATCCATTCATTCTGACAAAATCTATTTGACAGACCCACAAAATTGTCTTTAAAATGCTACCGAAAAAAATACTACCAAGACTGTAGCATTTTCCCAGTCTCCTGAGACTGCAGAATTATCTTCCCAAATGGCTTCCGTGCCCTTCCCACTGCCAACCAGGAGGCCATTGGGCCTGCCATCATGCAGGGCCATAAATTCTCAGATGCAGGTGCCAGAAACTTTGGGCTGTGTCCCAAGGAAAGGCAGGCAGAGAGGACTGTCTGGCCCTGTACCTGTGCCTCCGCTTCTTCCTCTTGCCCAGGGTGGGGGACGCCTTTAGGTCATTCCTGTCTTCAGATGTGCTGTCCTCATCTGCTAGCACAAAAAGGAAAAGAGGAGTTTAAAGGTGATCATATTCTCCCCTTTATTTCCTGGATTTTAATGTAAGGACTGAAGTTATGAACCTGTCAGGTATTTGAGTAGTTAACAATAGGAGCTAGCATTTTTAGCACCTACTAGATCCCACGCTCTGTGCTTAACATAGTCCATGCATTATCTCAAGTATTCTTAATAAAATACTAAAACACAAAAATTGCTGCTATTATTACCATTCTATTTTTACAGATGAGAAAACTGAGGCACAGAATGGTTAAGTAATTTGCCCAAGAGCACACAGGTAGTAAATGGTGAAGCTGGGATTCAAATCCCAGATCATCTGAAGCCAAAGCTACTCGGCCACTGATTACACTTTCTATGCCCACACTGCGTCCAAACGCAGCCTTGTCATCTTAACCTCTACACCAACATTTCCCAAAGGAAGTCCAGGGCTTGTGACATCAGAACCCTTGTCAGAACTGCACCCCTGCCCTGATGCACCAAATCAGAATCTCTGGAGATGGGGTCTAGGAGGCTCCTTCTTGACAAGTGTGCTCAGATGATTTGTAGTTGCCCTTGAAAATTTGAGGACCACTCTGCTCTGTTTTACCTTTTTATACTCATTATATCAAAAAGTCTAGATGGAAAAGAAAGTTAGAGGACCAAACTATTGTGAGATTCATTGCAAGAAAGCATAATTTCCTCAAAAGATTTTTTAAATGAGTAAAGGCAAAAATAACTAAATAATAATAGTTTTATTACATCAATTACATCCTACATCAATTAGTCCACCAGAAACCTGACTTAGATTAAAACATTCTGTATTGGGCTGTCCAACCTGATAGTCATGAGACACATAAGGTTATTGAGCACACGAAATGTGGCCAATCAGATCAAGACCTGCTGTAGACATAAATCAGTCAATGGAGTTAGAAGACTTAGTGCTCCTAAAAGGTACAATTTTTTGTGTTGATTATGTGTAAAATGATAATATTTACGAATATTGTTGGGTTAAAATGCAGTATTTAGATTCATTTCACTTTTAATGTGACTGTGAGAAATTTTCATCAAACATGTAATCACATCACATTTCGCTTGGACAGCTCTGCTCTAGATCTTCATAAGTGCCCACAGAATAGGATTTAGCTGCCTTTCATTTTGTCAGTGATCATAGAAGAATGAACTCATCCCATGAAGACAGTTTTTGCATTTTTAGTGACACTGATAGGAAGTTTCATTTTGTCTTACGTAGAGGCTCATGAAATTAAGTCCTTTTAGAGTGCAGCCTGCCTTTTTATCTGATATGCTTCCTTTTAATATCAGAAGACCCAATGTACTCTTTTTTCCTTGGCTGCCTGGATGCTCAGCTCTAGGTTCTACCACGTACCTTCGCTAGTCCACCCTTTCTTTCGTAATTCTTTCTTTTCTCTCCCACACCCCAACCCACTCGATTTCTTAGCCCTTGTCCTTTACAGAATTTCATTGCTTCCTTCTCTTTCCCCCACCCGCCTGGATTTCTTTGAGGAAATTGGTAGGCAGAGAACACATCTGTAGGCTAACTACATAACTCTAGGCGTAATGAATCCCCAAGGTTGCTTCTTTCGCCTGCCCGCGGTGCCGGCAGAGGAGCAAGGTAACCGAGACTCTCTTTTCAGCACCCTGAGGGACGGACAGTTCCTGGGCTCGAGGCCCGGTGCTCTTCAAGGAGCCGTCAATCATTCGATCAGTTCCGCCCGCGTTTCCACCTGGTACCAGGTTCGGTGCTGCGGTGAACAACACAGGCCCCAGGCCTTCCCGACCCACGCCGCTGCCAGAGGCCGAGACTGGCGCCTGGCGCCGAGGGTAAAAAAGGCCTTCTGGAGATGGTTGTGGGGTGCCAAGACCTCAGGGTCTTATAAAAGGGTTCCACCTGGCACCAGGTGGTGGCGGTCCGGCATTGTTGAGGGAACAGGATCCCGGATGAGAGGCAGGGATTTGGGATGCAGCAAGGGGCAGGGGGCGCAGCTCCGCGAATGCTCCTCCCCCGACCGGGCCTCGCTCTGGGCTCCCCGTTTCCCTTAGATCTGGGCCGCTGGGGCCGGAGGCGTAGTGGGGCGATGGTGTGTGACCCCCGTGGGGCTCGGAGCCTAGGGGGCCGGGGCAGGAGCGGGAATCGCGGGCCTGATTACCGGACGTCGAGACGCTCTCGCTGCGCTTCTGGCGCCCAAGCGCAGGCGGACGACTGGGGGCCTGCGGGGCAACGGGCTCGGGGCCCCTGGGCGGCAGGAACGGCACGTCAGTTAGGAGCAGGCAGGGCGCTCGAGCAGCCGCCGGAGGCTGCGCGCCGAAGCCACAGAGGAGGCCGAGCCCCAGCGGGAGGGCCCCACGCGCCAGGCTGGAGCTGTCGAGCCCTGGGCCAGGGCACGGCGCGGCCGCCGGACCCACGCAGCCAGATCCCTGCCCCGGGCCGGCGGGCGCCGGCAGATCGGCCTCCAAGCCCAGCAGGTCCGTGATGGCGAAGCCCCGGGGTCGCGAGCCCCGGGGAGAACCGCCAGGTACCAACGCTCTGCTCCTGGTGCGGCCGTCGGAAAGCGCATCCCGGCCAGTCATGGTTCCTTAGCAAAAAGGCGCGAGCCTCTCTGGATCCCGTTTGCGGAGGGCTCAGCTTAGAGGAAGCTTTATACGATTCGGCTGCCGGTGGGGCGCGGGAGGCCTGAAGGGCTCCAATCAGCTGGGCGAGGGCGTTCCGGACCCCGCGAGTTGGGGACGCCACCAGTTCTCCTCCCCTCGGTTACCGCCCTCCCAGCTGCAGTCCTCTCAGTCACCTCCTTCTCCTCTCTTCTCTCCAGCCCACCCCACCCCCAATTCTAGGAAGGAGGGGAGGGAAAAAGGGAAGGGACAGTGACTCCGCTGTCTCCCTGTCCCTGGAAAAGCCTCAAGTTCTACGTCCTGCCGTGGCCTTCTCCTTTCTTCCAAACTCTGGGTGGAGGTCCCACTCCCAGGTGCCCTGAAGCTTCTTTGATGCGACCCAACTGCCCATTAAGACCTAGCACCCCATTCCCAACCACACCCCCATGGCTACCACCCTCCACTTCCGCCGCCGGTGCCACGAAGGCCTTCCTGCAAGACGGTCTTCTCCGAAAATCCCCAAAGGGAAAGGAATGAAAATCATGTATTTAATCTTCTGTCATTCTTCCTCCATCCAAATCCACCCCCAGGCTCGTTCCCAGCACTCCACGGGTTGAGCTGCAGGGGGTCGCAGACTGACACGAGCTGGGGAAAGAGAGAGAAGGGGCAGGAGTGAACTGCCCCGGGCGGAGTGAACTGCCCAGGGCCGAGACGGGCAGGGTACCAGGTTTAACGAACAAAACACAATAGGCTCGACGAAATGTGAATTTCGGATAAACAAGAAGGCTTTTTTTTTTTTTGATAGGAGTATCAGTATTTTATTCAGCAATCCTAAATCGAGGAGGAGTGGAGGGAGGTAAATTGGAATAATTTACTGGGAAGTCTACTGGGAAGCACATCTTTTCATCGGGGCTTACAAATTATTGGGCGGTTTCCCGATTATTCAAAGAAACCCTGATTCTTTGAATAATCAGTGAAATTTTCGTATTCGCTAAAGTTGACCAAAAAGCACGTGGGTAAGCCACTCCTGGTTCGCTCTTTGAACCCAACCAACCCTCATCGCTGGGATGGCTGAGTGAACCCTTCCCAATCCCAGAGCCCCGGAAGCATATCTCTTAAATCCCACTCTCTGAGGGCCCTACAGTCCGAGGTCCCTCAGCGACGGAGGAACGAATTCCTGAGCCCCAGGGGAACCCGGCGTGGCTGCCTACGCTCCTGCCGGGCTGGAGCCCGAGTCCGGGCCCTGAAAAGTGGGTCTCCCGCTCTCTGCGCGTTCGAGTGGGGCCTCCGCTAAACATGCAGATTAAACAAAGGGCTTCCGATAAGGATAATTACAGGAGGCTACGCATTAACTTTCCATTACTAAAGGAAGATCCAAATCTTTCCTTGCAAGCTGTTCCCGGGATTAGCAAAACAATAACTTTCCTTTGCGACAATTGTCTTTTGAATTGCTCCAGCTCGGGGGCGGGAAGCGGGGGACTCTTTAGATGCCAGAATTGTTTTCGGCTCCCCGAGCACTATTCCCCCTATCTCTGGGTTTAAAGAAGGCGTTGGGTGTACGGGGTCCGAAAGAAGTGCTCTGGCTCTTAGTGCGGCTGCGTAGTCGTTTGTAAATCCGAATTTGGGGTCGCAATTAAGGGAGATACCTACGATTTCACACAGTTTGTAGCTCGCGACAGGTCAGGAAGGCAAGGCAGTAGATTCTAAGGTGGCCCGACCAGGGTTGCCCGCGAGTGGAAAGCCTAAGAGTCACGGGCGGACTCGGGTGCCGCGCCTGCAGCACCAGGTGGAGACCGAGTGGCCTCACCTGGGCCAGGGCTTGGGGTCTCCCTCCCCTAGGTCTGTCTGGAAGGTTCGCGATCACCGGAGTGACAGAACCCGAGTAGGTAGCCAGCTATCCAAAGACACCAAAAGGCCAGGCGGCAGGAACCCAGCCTCGACCACTCCCTACGGTGACCGCGGCGCAGTGCCAAGAACATCCCCATTTCCAAACCCTCGGGAAGGATCGTCTTAAACTTATTTTGCAGGTGAGAGCAACTGAGACTTATTAACCCAGTCACATCGGACACAGAGAAAGACTTGGGGAGAGCGAAACCGAGCAAGAGACCCAATCAAAGGAGCCCGTGTTGGGGCTCCAAGGGGACTCAGAGATGGAGAAGAGGCGAACTTCTAAGGGGTCTTGCAATTCCTGGACTGAGACGTTCCTAACGCATCTCTGGACCCCAATGCCAGGGAGGGGCCTGCAAGATCCCAGCAGTGGATGAGTTGGGTCCTGGGGCACCTTGTGTTTAGCAGCGCGGCGGTGGCGGGAGCGCAGCGCAGAAGGACGCTTTCATTTCACCCTCCTGAGAAGAGAAATGCCCCAATCCGACGCAGCGCTAATCTGTGTCCCCGCCTCCACTCCGCGCTGCTGTCGGGGCTCTGAGATCCACTTGCGCGCCCTACGTTGCGGGAATCGCTCAGCGTCGGCCAAGACCAGAGAAGCACTTCTTGCAGTTTAGGAGAGGTCTGCAAGAAACAAAGAACTGGCCCCTGATCCACCCACACTCCGCCTGTCCCTGGGGTGCCCTCGCAGTTGCCAAATCTACGCGTCGCGTTTAAGGGACGCCTCCGCGCCCTGGCGGCGGGGAGAATGGGCTCCTTCTAGCTTTCCCCTCCCAGATATCACCCATAAATCTATGGCCAGAGGCGCAGCCCCGCCCCGGGCCGTCCCCAGGAATAGTTTTGGGTCCCTAAATCCGTTAAGGGTTCCGAATCTGTCTTCATCAGCCAGGATTACGCGGGATTTAACTAATCAGTAAAGGTTTCTCCGCTCATTATTTTCTAGGGAAGGTCTCCAGCCCCTCTGTCGCCGACCGCGAATGTGCCTTGATCGCGCCAAGCTGAGGAGGTTGGACCGGCTGGGGGAGGCTCAGCAAACACCCCTTCTGGGCTTCTCAGAGCCGCAGCTGCCCAGGCTGGCGGGATCAAGTGCTCAGATACAATGGGCTGGGATGCCCGGAGAGGGTGAAAGGGATCTCCCAGTGCGTCTGCGAAAATGAGTCCCACGGCTCCGTTCCTCTGATTTTCTTCCCACCTCTGGCGGCTCCATCTCCGATGCTTTTGTGTCTTCAGTTAAAAGTTGTAGCAGAAGCTGTTTCTTCCTGCCCACCTCCGGCCTGACCCCTCCGCCTGCACACCTGCCCAGCCTCCGGTGCCCGCCCCCGCACATCTTTACCTGGGGACTTTTACTGACCTTCAGAGCTCACTCTGCCCACTAGCCAAAGGTGCCAAGAATTAACATGTGGAAAAATAGGTCAAACACTGAGGGGAGTTGCAGTGTAAGCACCCTCCCCCCTCCTCTCCACACACACTTCTGCGCAGTGACTCTTACAGGCACCTTCTACTCTGCTTCCCAGAGATCCGAGCAGGTGGAGTTTTAGTCACTTGCTGATAATTGCATTCCATATTGCCTCCTATCTAAATGCTGTTGTGCCTACCCAGACCCCCTCTCCGGAACTGTCGCACCTTCTCCCAGCTGCTGTGAGTATAGGAACCTCGAATAGGAAGAAGTGCCCTGGGCTGACAAGGGCCCCTTAATCCAGAGCCCCCGCCCTCCAGACACACACACTGTGCCATCCACTGACAGAGGAATGATAGGAGGCCTCGCCTCTTGTTTCGAAGGACAGCTCTGCAGAGGCATTTCTGCTCCAAGCCCCTCTCCCCTCATGGATCAGACCAAGTCAGCTCCTTGCTCAGCTTGTTCCCCTCCCCTCTCAGCTTCTCATTCCTGAGATCTTGTCTCACTATCTCTCAGGCGCCCAGACCCTGTCCCTGGCTCTGCTTCTAGGGACCTGCGCTCAGACACTTCCTGTCTCCATCTCACTTTCCTCCAGGTGCTCCTGGAATACTCGGCTTTGAGGCTACAGAGCCCTTCTTTCTCCTCAGGTGGCAATCTCCATCTCCCTGCCTAGGCTTTTGGAACCTTCTCCAGTCTGTGTCCCACTCCCGAAGCCCAGGCTGCTATCTCAATGGACTCCTGCTCATCTGTCCCAGTCTCCTAGGGCGCTGAAATGCAGCACACCCAGAGCTGAACTCAGCAGCCTCTCCTGCAGCCTGCACCTCCCCAGTTCTCCTCTTCCTCCACCTCGGGGCCCACACAGAATCCTGAGTGCCATCCTCAGTCCCTCACTGTCCTCACAGGCTCACCTCCCACGACTGAAAGTGATGACAATGGCCGACCTCTCTTGGCTTCTTATTGTGGGCAACTATTATTATAAACACCTTATCACAATGGCCACATTTCATCCTGACCACAGCTCTATGGGTAGATAATATCTACCCATAGAGATTATCATCCTCTACCCAGATGAGGAAATGAAGATTTCAACTGATCAAATAATTGCAGAAATTGCCCAAGGTCACTCACTGTCCAGTGGCAAAAACAGGATTTGAATACAAGCGGTGCGAGCTCACGGCCTAACTCTGATTCTGGGCCACTTGCTGCCTTGCATCCCCCTTCAAATCCTCTCAAGAGGGGTCTTCTGTCCTTTACCTGCTCTGATTTGACTGCGTGCCCAGAAGTTCATGCATTGCAACTTAATCTCGAATCCTACAGAGTTGAGAGGTAGAGGCTTTAGGATGTGATTAGGCCAGGAGGGCTCTGCCCTGAGGAGTGGATCAATACTGTTGTTGTGGGAGTGGGTTAGTGACTGTGGGAATGGGTTAATGATCTTGAGAGTGGGTTAGTGACCATGGGAGTGGGTGCATGAGTTCGGCCCCTTCCCGCACCCTCTTCTGCTCTCTCTTCCTCTCTCACCATGTGGCACCTTCCACCATGTGATGCGGCAGCAAGGCCCTCACCTGATGTGGTCCCTTGACCTTGAACTTCCCACCAGCTAAATAAACGTCTACTGTTTATGAATTACGCAGTCCGTGGTATTCCGTTACAGCAGCCCAAACAGACCATGACATTACCCATTGCCACAGTGCGACTCAGACAAATTGCTCACTTGCTAGAGTGGAACTTAGTTTTTAGTCTAGGGCTACTAAGTATACAAATGAGTTTTGGAGCACCCTAAAGAAGTGGCTTCTACAAAAAACAACCGGTAAAGGCTTCCTTGTCCCATTCCTTGGCCGTTCTGTGACCTTGACCCAGGGACAAAGGGAGAGGCAGGGTTTTCTGCAGCAGCAATGGTGGGTGTCCCGTGGCTGCCCTGCATGCTGTGGCACGCTCACCGCTGTGCTGTGTTGTGATTTGGTCTTGTTCTCAGGGGCCTGGGTTGCACATCCCTGCCCTTCCTCTCCAGCCGTCTATCAGTCTGGGGAGGGGGCATATGGGGGAGAAACGAAGCTATTCAGCAAGGTTATTTTCTGTGTAAATTGACTGGATGACATTTCTGTGGTTTGCATCCAAGAATCCTGTCTAGGGTGGTACGGCCAGGGCTCTGGAGTCTCTTCCTGCCTCCTTCATGCCCCTCCCCATTCCCCACCACTGCCATCTTTGTCACAGCCACGGTGATCCTTACCTGAGCACAGCCTATTGCTCCCTGCTGCAAATTCCTCAGTGGCTTCCCCTGGCCATGCTGGCAATGCTAATTCCTAACTCCTTCCTGCTAGTGACTGAAGAAGCTACGGTATCACATGCCCGGTTCGTCAGTGAACAAGTGGGCTCTTGAGAGTCAGCAATCCAGTATATGCTATAAAACCGACCCAGGGTGCTGGGATCAGGGCTGTCCATCCTCTCATCACTCCCATGAGAACACCAGCCCCCGAGTTCCCTTTCTTGGCTGGAGGTTCTGGTTACTATTTTAAATTAACACATTATTCCAAAACTTAGCTACTTAAAATAAACCATTTTATTTTGGTCACAGTTTTGTGGCTCAGAAATGTGGGGAGAGCTCAGCTAGCCGTTCTCACTTAGAGCCCTCCCACAGTTGCTGTCTGGGGCTGCAGTTGTCTGAGGGCTCAACCGGGCTGGGCGCTCAAGGAGGCTCATTCACATGGCCCAGGCTGACAGGTATCGTGGGCTCTCAGGGGAGTTGAGAGCATCCCACAAGAACCAGACGGAGGCTGCATGGCCTTTGTGGGCCTGCCACAGAAGTCAGAGCATTGCTTCCATCACGCTCAATCAGCAGAGCCATAGCATGACTTTGGGGAAACCTCGGCACTTTTCTTTCATGGGCCCCTTCTTCCATAGAAGTATTAAAAGTGATATTTTAGTGTTACAGCTCTTTTAGAATTTGTCTAGCAGGCTTTCCGGGTTTTGCTGGAAAGCCCCTTTAAAAAAAAAAAAAGAAAGAAAGAAAAAAGTGATATTTTGTGCCTATGTTGGTAGAAAGGTGAATATAATCCAGTCTAGATTCATTATTGTATGTTCTTTTTTACTGTATTCATGTTTTCTTCTGACTTTAAAATATATTTAAGGGCATTAGAAGCATAGGCCCTGGGCAGTGTACCCTGGGCGCTAGTGTGCACTGGCCCTGCTGACCAGTCTAAGCAGCCACAAGCCACCAGATTCCAGGGCAGTACATAGATTCAAGGTGGGACACAGGACCCACGGCATCGCACCTGCAGGGCCAGGGCCAAGCAGTGCTCAGCCATCCGTCACAGCCTGGTCTGTGGCTTAACCTTGGTCTGTTCTTCATGTTGTAGCGCTTGGGGCCTGGAGAGGTCTGACTCTTGTGCTGCTCCAGCTGCTGTTGGTGGATGGTGTTATGACCTTGAGGCAGATTTCCCAGAGGCTCACATGCCCCACGGCCGGTCTTTTCCCTTTAGGTCCTAAGATAATAGGGAAATCCTGGGTAAGAACCCAGGTAGTATTTTAATTACAAAGAACACTTTCTCTTCCTCCTTTTCCAGCCTCTTCACTTTCTCTCCTCTATTCCATTCTCTTCCTTAGCTTCTCCTTATTAAGTTCCATCTGTAAGACAAAGGAACCCAGGGCCAAGTTAAGCTCAGGAGAGGACACAGCGTCTAGCCCCCGAGCTAAGACCATCCCCCAAACCCACAGCAGAAAAGGTCATGAGCAGAGGGCGCAGAAGGATCTGCCTCTCCTCCTCTCCCCTATGGCAGACAAAAGCAGGTGTGGATCTCAAGAGGGTAAGGAGGTGACACAGGCCACGCCAACTGGAAGGGCACACCTGGGCATGCAAGGGACCACTGAAGGGCAGCCCAGGAGCTGCTGCTGAGCTTCATTTCCAGTTAAACAAGCACGAGGTCATCTCTTGGCAATTGAGAAACCTACCTGGCCAATGATAATGTGTTTTTAACCAGCTCAATTAGAAGTGAATGTGATCACCATCCCAGCTCACAGGTAGCACCGAGGCTCTAGGCAAAGGTCAGAACCACTCTCCCAGGGCAGCATGACTGTGGGTTCCTGCCTCTGCTTGCTGGGGGCCTACCTACTCTGAGGACGCAGGCACCAGCCATGACCCTATTGGCAGGAAGTCTTTTGCTCCTCCCTCTGTGCTCAGCTCCTTCCAAGGCACCTGTCACAATTGCAACCGTTCACTCACCTGCTGGTTTACTGCTTTACCTGTCCACCTTCCCAGATGCTGTACCTGACAGTGCTGGCCGGCTGCTCGCCGGGTCACCTGTGGCCTCTCTAGACAGTTCCCACACACACCACAGCTTCCTTCCTCTAGCGTCTATCACTCAACCAGAGGATGCCCCAAACCCAGGAATGCACCATTTAGGGCTGAAGTCCTGCGGGCAGAGGGCAATGCTTCCAGCAGCCACTCTTGACAGATGACAGGCATTGATGGATACCTGGCATCCTTGCCAAGTAGTGCAGTGATCCTGTGATAGGAAAATCCCAAAGAGAAATCGCCCTGAACAGTCACCCACGGTCCTGGTGCAATTGAGAAAATCCCAAGGAGAAATCACCCTGAATAGACGCCCGCGGTCCTGGTGCGATTCAGCCTCGGGAAATCCCAGCACTGTCACAGCTGTTCTGTGTCCTTGCCCACTCCCCTACCAGGACTCCCTGGGTTCTTCCCACATTACTTACTTCACTCAAATCCCTGTCTCAGAGTCTGCTGTGGAGAACGCAAACCTAGACTGCTTATAAGCTCCAGAACAGGGCTGGGGCTGCTGCGTGCCAGGGCCCCACACACTCCTGGTGCAGAGCCAGTGTTTGGTGAAGGTCTGCAAAGGGGAACAGGCCCTAAGATAGAGAAGTCTGAACCGTTTGCCTGTTGCCTGACAGCGTCTCCTGGAAGAATCTTAGCTCTTCCCCATTCACTCCACATTAGATCTGGAGTTCTATCCCCAGTCCTGTGCCCATGTTCAAGGCCTGGTCCAAGGAAGACTGGCTGGGAGCATGTCATCCACCATGACCTGAGTGCTCAACAGGAAAGAAAGGAGCCGGCTGGGCGCAGTGGCTCACACCTGTAATCCCAGCACTCTGGGAGGCTGAGGCAGGTGGATCATGAGGTCAGGAGTTCAAGACCAGTCTGGCCAAGATGGTGAAACCCAGTCTCTACTAAAAACACAAAATTAGCTGGGTGTGGTGGCAGGCACCTGCAATCCCAGCTACTCAGGAGGCTGAGGCAGAGAATTGCTTAAACCCAGGAGGCAGAGGGTGCAGTGAGCCAAGATTGCGCCATTGCACTCCAGCCTGGGTGACACAGCAAGAGTGTCTCAAAAAAAAAAAAAAAAAGGAAAGAAAGGAACCCCAACATCAAACTCTCACAGCCCAGCCCTGGGACTGCCCTCCTGCAGGAAGAGGCTGAGGAATTTACAAACTATTACAGGAAGAGGCTGAGGAATTTACAAAGCTGTTTTATTCACTGGTTTCAACAAAAGCGTGGAAAATAATGTCACCGAGCTGCCGCCCTGAAACTGCTTTGTTTGTGTTAGGTTTTCACTGATGAAGGCTAGCAGAAGTGGCAGCACGGCTGGGGCAGGTTGGGGACTCTGGCAGGGTGGGCTGCAGCAGTCATCTGTGTGGACCCAGAGCCTCCACCTCATCACCCTGAGTAGAGGGCTGCAGTGTGCTGGTCTGATTACTAGCTCCCCACAAACACACGAATAACCGACATCCTCAGATTGGTCAGAGAAATGCTCATGAAAGAGTGGAGGAAGAGGAGGAGGAATCAGAAAGGAGAAGGCACAACAGTGAAGAAGACCCATCCGTCACAGACACTGGCCACCACATGCATTAAATCAGCCCTTCCTGGACACAACAAAGATGCCGCTATCCAAGCTTCAGCTCCCTAGAGAGCAGGAAATGGCAAATTCTGAGACATTTTATTCCTAAACTACAATCATAATCAAGTCTTTTGTCCCCACAGGGGACAGTATTCTGCAGTGGTTTGTGCTCTTCATCCTCTCACACTTAGAGAAACTGCGTACACACTCCGCATATTGCTGAGAGCACATCGTAGGTTCTAGCCCTGAGGGTTCCTGTGTTTTGTTTCTGAGAAATTATCAGAGTCTATCTTTTTTAACATTAGCGCTCCCCTGTTCCTTGTATTCTTCCTTATTGAACTCTGATTTTTCTTAGATTGGACTTTCTTATCCTATCCTCCATGTCTCTTAAACCTCTCTTTCATATTTTCCATATTTCTAAGGTTTTTTAAAATCTCTTTGTGCTGCAGATCTAACTTCACAGTTGCTAATTCTCTCTTAAGCTGTGCCTAATCTGCTTTATAAACCATCTACTGTATTTTTAAGTTTAGTGGCTATATTTTTAATTGTGCTTGATTTAAACGCACTCATTTAGAGTCTACATCAAACAATTTTAGTTACCAGAATTTGGCTTTGAGATCAAATGCTGCCACTGTTCCGGCTGCCTCCTGCTCACAGAAGTGTTTCCTGGTGCTCCGTGATGATGCAGCACAGCCCTCATGTTCCAGGGACTTCATCTGTGGTCGTCTTACAGAAGTGTGTCTGATTCCGACCCTCCATTTGTGTTTACGTCTTCTAGATGACAAGAAGATGTCACATAGACAGGAGACTGAGTTTCATGTTCATTTTGGCTTGGAAGCTCCTGGAGCAATCAGTTAGTATAAATCAGAACCCAGGCCCCACATGACGGCAGGCTGTGGTTACAGCTTATTGGTGTCTTAGTTTGTCTGGGCTGCTATAACAAAATACCTCAGATGGGGTAATTTACAAATAATATAAATTTGTTTCTCACAGTTTCGGAGACTGGGCGGTCCAAGATCAAGGCACCAGCAGGTCTGGTGTCTGGTGAACGCTTGCTCTCTGCTTCACAGATGGTGCTTCTTGCTGTGTCCTCACAGGGGCAGAAGGGACAAGGCAGCTCCCCTCAACCTCTTTTAAAAGGGTGCTAATCCCATTCTCAAGGGCAGAACCCTCATGACTTAATCACTTTCCAACCCAGAGCCAAGGCCAGGAAAAAGAATCCTTCTAGGAACTCCTTTGCTCATAGCCTTTCAGAGAGTGGGCTTTCAAGGGCATCGACTTCTTCTGTTTCTTGTTTTGTTTTGTTTTGTTTTTTTTTGAGACAGAGTCTCACTCTGTCACCCAGGCCAGAGGGCAGTGGCATGATCTCGGCTCACCGAAAACTCCACCTCCCAGGTTCAAGCAATTCTCCTGCCTCAGCCTTCCCAGTAGCTGGGATTACATGCGTCTGCCACCACACCCGACCAGTTTTTGTTTTTTTTTTTTTTTTTTTTTTTTGAGACGGAGTTTCGCTCTTGTTACCCAGGCTGGAGTGCAATGGCGCAATCTCGGCTCACCACAACCTCCGCCTCCTGGGTTCAGGCAATTCTCCTGTCTCAGCCTCCTGAGTAGCTGGGATTACAGGCACACGCCACCATGCCCAGCTAATATTTTGTATTTTTAGTAGAGACGGGGTTTCACCATGTTGACCAGGATGGTCTCGATCTCTTGACCTCGTGATCCACCTGCCTCGGCCTCCCAAAGTGCTGGGATTACAGGCTTGAGCCACCGCGCCCAGCCTTTTTGTATTTTTAATAAGGACAGAGGTTCACCATATTGGCCAGGCTGGTCTCAAAGTCCTGACCTCAACTGATCTGCCCACCTCGGCCTCCCAAAGTGCTGGGATTACGGGCATGAGTCATTACATCAAGGACATCAACTATCAGAGTAAGGAAAAAAAGAAAAACAAAACAGAAGACTCCACTATATGTTTCTGACAGAGGAGTTTAAACCAAAGCAACTTCACCTTGAACAGGGGCTGGGTAAAATGAGGCTGAGACCTACCGGACTGCATTCCCAGGAGGTTAGGCATTCCAAGTCACAGTGAGACGGGATAGTCCCCCAGACCCACTTCGAGGTGGGACCTGGAGTGGCTCATCTCATTCAGTCCGATGCTGGCCACTCCTCACGAAAGGGGGCATGTAAGCCAGCGAGTGTGGGAACCAGAGTGAATGAACGCTGGACTGGCAGTCGCTCCTCTCTGGTGGGAGCGTCCAAGTGTGTTACAGCCGACGCTCTTTCAGCTCTGCCATCTGGGGATGGCCAAGTGCCAACCAGCTCGGTGGAGGGTCAGGGTGGTAGCCCCTGCCCTCTCAGCACCCGGGTCCTTGTCCAGCATCCAGGAAAAATCTGGTCACACAGATGTCTGAGGTTAGCCATGTCTAGCCGTAGTCTCTGACACTCAGTTGCTTCTCTGCGCGCTGCTCAGACGCTTGTGTTGCTCTGCCAGCTGAAGTCTTTTATGGGCACAGGATAGGGGCGGGACAGGCCAAAAAGGCAACGTTTGGGCAGAAAAATAAGTCAGCTGTTTTTACTTAAGGCTGCGGCTTCAGACTTAAGGGTGGGGTAGCCGGGAGCCCAGCCCTTCTGTAGGAGGTTGGCACAAGATACAGGTCAAACAGATCTTGCTGGGAAAACATAATGCAGTAAAGAAGCTGGCTAAAACCCACCAAAACCAAAATGGCCAATAGAGAGACCTCTGGTCCTCCTCACTGCCCATTATATGCAAATTATAATGCATTAGCATGCCAAAAGTCACTCCCGCCTGTGCCATGACAGTTTACAAATGCCATGGCAACGTCAGGAAGTTACCCTATATGGTCTAAAATGGGGAAGATGCCTCAGTTTAGGGAATTGCCCACCCCTTTCCAGGAAACTCATGAAAAATCTACCTTCCGTTCACCACACAATCAAGAAATTAACCATAAAAATACACACCCAGCAGCCCATGGGGCTGCTCTGCCTATGGAATAGTCATTTTTATTTCTTTAATTTCTTAATAAACTCGCTTTCACTTTATGGACTTCTCCCAAATTCTTTTTTGCATGGAATCCAAGAACCCTCTCTTGGACCTCTTTCCAGGTGTATTTCTACAAAATAACTATTTAAATATAAAGATACAGATTCAACATAAAAAGGTGGAGGAAGATATACCATGCTAACATTAATCAAAAGAAAGTTTTCAGAGAAAACAAATATCAGAACAAGAAAAATTATCAGGAATACGGAAGGTATTACATAATGTCAAAAGGGCCCATCCAAGAAGACATAATGATTGTGAACCTGAAATATCTGAGACAGATCTCAGTCAATTTAGAAAGCTTATCTTGCCAAGGTTAAGGACGTGTCAGTGGCACAGCCTCAGGACGTCCCGACAACATGTGCCCAAGGTGGTTAGGGTACAGCTTGCTCTTCCACACTTTAGGGAGACATAACACATCAATCAATACATGTAAGATTTACACGGGTTCTATCTGGAAGGGTGGGACAACTCAAAGGGTTGGTGGCTTCCAGGTCAGAGGTAGACTTAAACATATTCTGATTGGCAGTTGATTGAAAGAGTTGTTATCAGTGGAAAGAAATGTGTCGGTTGAGATAAGGGGTTGTGGAGACCCAGGTTTTATTATTCGGATGAAGCTTCCAAGTAGGAGGTTAAATTTGAGAGTGCCCTGGACAAGGAGGGAGCCCATTCAGATGGTTGCAGGGAGGCAGGGCCTTCAAAGTTTATTTTTGGTTTACATAATACTTAAGATGCATGCACCTAACAACAGAGTCTCAAAACACAGGAAGCAAAAACTGATAGAACAGCAAGGAAAACATGAGCTATAAAAAATTCTTTACTACATTAATAGCTGGAGACTTCAACACTCCTCTATCAGTAACTGATAGATCTAGTGGGCATAAAATCAGTAAGGCTGTCATAAGGAACAGCACCATTCATCACTGGATCTAACTGACATCTATAGACTCCTTCATCCAACAACAGCAGAATACATATTTTTCTCATGATCACATGGAACACTCATCAGATAGGCCATATTTGAGGCCATAAAGCACAGCTTAACAAATTTAAAAGAATAGAAAATTATATAAAATATGTTCTCAAAGCACAGTGGAATTAAACTAGAAGTCAAAAACAAAAATCTACCAGAAGCTGAAAAGATCCCCAAATATTTGGAGACTAAGAAATGTACTTCTATTCTATACAAGGATCAAAAAAGAAGTCTCAAGAAAAATTAAAAAGTACTTTTAACTGAATGAAAACAAAAATACAACTTAACAAATATGTGGAATGCAGTGAAAACAGTGCTTAGAGGAAAATGTATAACATTAAATTCATTTACTAGAAAAGAAGGAAGGGCTGAGTGCAGGGGCTCACTGTAATCCCAGCACTTTAAGAGGTCAAGGTGGGTAGATCATCTGAGGTCAAGAGTTCGAGACCAGTCTGTCTGGCCAACATGGTGAAACCCCATCTCTACTAAAAATACAAAAATCAGCCAGGTGTGGTGGTACACATCTATAGTCCCAGCTACTTGGGAGGCTGAGGCAGGAGAATCACTTGAACCTAGGAGGTAGAGGTTGCAGTGAGCCGAGATGGCACCATTGCACTCCAGCCTGGGTGACAGAGTAAAATCCTCAAAAAATAAAAAGAAAAGAAGGAAGATCTTAAATCAATCATCCAATCTTCCAACTTAGGAAATTAGA
Source organism: Aotus nancymaae (assembly GCF_030222135.1). Classification (NCBI taxonomy): domain Eukaryota; kingdom Metazoa; phylum Chordata; class Mammalia; order Primates; family Aotidae; genus Aotus; species Aotus nancymaae. Next base: position 972,248 of record NW_026988412.1, on the reverse strand, counting down.
AAAAAATAAGGACAAATTAAATCAAACGTAGATGTAATAAATTTTAAAATTAGAGAATAATTCAATAAAATTGAAAGTAGGAAATCATTAGAAAAAATAAACAAAACCAAAAGCTGATTCTTTGAAAAGACCAATAAAATCAGTAAACCTCTAGTCTGGCTAAGCAAAAAAGAAAGAGATATAAATTGCTCATACTATAAATAAAAGAAGGGTCATCACTGCTGATCTCATGGACATTAAAAAGATAATAAAGAAATATTATAATCAACTATATGCACACATTCGATAACTTGGATGAAATGGATCCATGTTCTGAAAGACACAAATTACCAAAACTCACATAAAGAGAAATAGATATTCTAAGTAGGCCTATATCTACTGAAGAAATTAAATCAATAACTAATAGCCCTCAAAAAAATAAAGCACTAAGCCCGCGTTATTTCACTGGTTGCTTCCGCCAAACCATTTAAGGAAAAAAAAAAATACAAATTCTCTAAAGTCTCTTCCCAAATATAAAAACAAAGAGAATTCTTCCTGACTCGTTCTATGAGGCCAACATTACTCTAATACCAAAACTAGATAAAGACATTACAAGAAAGGAAAAATACAAACTAGTATCTCTCATGAACATAGATGCAAAAATTGTCATCAAAATATTAGCAAATTTACCCAAAAGTATATAAAAAGAATTATGCCAGGGACAGTGGCTCAGGCTTGTAATCCCAACAACAGAGGAGGTTAAAGTTGGAGGATTGCTTGAGGCCAGGAGTTACAGTAGAGACCAGCTGAGCAACACAGAAAGATTCCTGTCTCTAAAAAGAAATAAAAAAATTTAAGTAGTCAGACATGGTGGTGTATGCCTTTAGTCCCAGCTACTTGGGAGGCTAAGGCAGGAAGATCCCTTGAGCCCGGGAGTTCATGACTCCTAGCTATGACTAGAGCTATGGCTGTGCCACTGTACTCCAGCCTGGGTGACAGATTTAATCCCAGGTATGCAAGGCTGGTTCTACATTTAAAAATTAATCAATGTGGCCAGGCACAGTGGCTCATGCCTATAATCCCAACACTTTAGGAGGCTGAGGCAGGCGGATTACTTGAGGTCAGGAGTTTGAGACCAGCTTGGCCAACATGGTAAAACCCCATCTCTACTAAAAAGATACAAAAATTAGCTAGGTATGGTGGCAGGTGCCTATAATCCAAGCTACTTGGGAGGCTGAGGCAGGAGAATTGCTTGAACCCAGGGGCTGGAGGTTGTGGTGAGCCAGGATCATGCCACTGCACTCCAGCCTGGGCAACAGAGTGAGACTCTGTCTCAAAAAAAAAAAAATCAATTAATATAATCTATCACATAGAAAAGAAGAACTCATATGGTCATTGTAAGGGTTATTGCCAAGTTTAAAATGAGAAACTGAGACCAGCACAAGAAGATCCAATGTGAATTTTCAGCTCCCAGGCAAGGTTCTGCAGTCCGACAGGAGGGGCCAGAGAAGTCACACAGACTCCTCTCATACGTGGGGTTTTATAGGGAGTGGAGGCATTTGATTGGTTGTGGGAGAGCAGGGCGTGGGCAGGGCAAGCTTGCTATTGGCATGCAGGCAGGGTTTGAATGCTATTGCGTAGATTTACAAGGCTCGACTGCTATTGGGTAGCTTTACAAGACTCGAATGCTATTGGGTAGATTTACAATACTTGACTGCTATTGGGTAGATTTACAAGACTCGACTGCTATTGGGTAGATTTACAAGATGTCTTTTGCGTTTTGGTGGGGTTCTTCAACGGCTGGCTAGGTGCCAAGTGCAGAGCCTAGTGCCGAGTGCAGAAGTGGACTGAGGGTGATGATGTAGTTTCTAGGCGCAGATGGGGCATGTCTGGGCTCCCGGAGAGGGAGGGGGTATGGATGTGTCCGAGTTCCCGGAGGGGGGGTGTCCAAGCTCCCAGAGGGGGAGTGGGCGTGTCCGAGCTCTGGGCGAGGCAACCGGCCTTACTTACAGTCATATCTTCAAATGCAGAAAAAAATGACAAAATCTAACACCCATTTATGATAAAGTAAAAACCCTCTCAGAAAACTAGGAATAGAGGAAGACTTTCTCAACTTGACAAAGAACATCTACAAAAAAACCTACAACTCCACAAAACAACCAGAAAACAATAAAATGGCAGGACTAAGTTCTTAATTATCAATGATAACATTGAATGCCAATGGACAAAACTGTCTAATAAAAACATACAGAGTGGCTCAATGGATTTTAAAAAAGACCTACAAGAACTGCACATCATCTATAAAGACATACATAGACTGAAAATAAAGAAATGGAAAAAGATATTCCATGCCAATGGAAACCAAAAAAGAGCAGGAGTAGCTATGTTTCTATCAGACAAAATAGATTTCAAATATTGCCCAAAGTAATTTATAGATTCAATGCGATCCCCATCAAGCTTCCAATGACCTTCTTCACAGAACTGGAAAAAAAACACTTCAAACTTCATATGGAACCAAAGAGAGCCCACATAGCTAAAACGATCCTAAGCAAAAAGAACAAAGCTGGAGGCATTATGCTGCCTGACTTCAAACTATACTACAAGGCCACAGTAATCAAAACAGCATGATACTGATACCAAAACAGAGATATAGACCAATGGAACAGAATACAGAAACAACACCACATATCTACATCATCTGATCTTTTACAAACCTGAGGTTCTCGTGAGGGCATAAATCATCAGTTCAGCTGATAAACAGCAAGGCATGTGATTGCCAGACCACATGGTAAGACTCTGTTTAGTTTTCTGACAAATGGCCACACTGTCCTCCAAGCTGCCCACGCCATTTTACATTCGCTGCAATGAATGAGAGTTTCTGTTGTTCCACATTCCCATCAGCATTTGCCATTGTGTTTTGGGTTTTCATCATTGTAATAGGCGTGTAGTGTTATCTTGTTTTAATTTGAAGTTCCTTAATGACATGATTTTGAGCATCATTTCATATAATCGTTGCCATCTGCATATCTTCTTTCATAAGCGTCTGTTCAGATCTTTTGTCCACTTAAAAACTGGGTCAATTGTTTTCTTATCATTGAATTTTTTTTTTGAGGCAGTGTCTCACTCTGTTGCCCAGGCTGGAGTGCAGTGGCTCAATCTCGGCCCACTGGAACCTCTACCTCCCAGGTTCATGCGATTCTCTGGCCTCAGCCTCCCGAATAGCTGGGACTGCAGGCACGTACCACCATGCCTGGCTAATTTTTTGTATTTTTAATAGAGGTGGGGTTTCATCATGTTAGCCAGGTTGGTTTCGATCTCCTGACCTCATGATCTGCCTACCTCAGCCTCCCAAAGTGCTGGGATTACATGGTTTAGCTCTGCGTCCCTATCCAAATCTCATGTTGAATTGTAACCTCCACTGTTGAGAAAGGGACCTGGTAGGAGGTGATTGGACAATGGGGGAGGATTTTATTGCAAGACGGCCTTGCCCCAATACACATTACATAATGACAGCCGATGGCCCAAAAATGGCATCTTTGACTTGCAAATTCTCAGGAACCTTAATAACTTTATAACCAGGAACATCAAATGTCAAGGGGTTTCTTCTACTTCTACCTTAAATCTCAGACCTCTCTGTGTCAAGCTTGCACCCCTCATAAAATCCTTCTTCTTAATGAAAACATTCCCTGGGTCTCTCCCTCCTCTAAGTCTCCTTTTAACCCTGCAGATAATCCTCCACTGGATTCTCATGCCCCTGCATCCACTCCTCTCCCATCGGGTGGCCCCTCCTGCCCCCAGGCCTTCAGAGCCCCAAACCCCACTCCTCCTCCTTCTCCACCTGTTACCTGTTCAAAAACTGCTCAAACCGCCTCTGCCATTCTCCCTCTCCGGGAAGTGGCTGGGGTTGAAGGCATTGCTCATGTTCTTGTCCCTTTCTCCATGTCTGATTTGTTGAAGATTGAACAGTGTCTGGAATCTTTCTCTGAAAATCCCTCTCATTATCACAGGAAATTCCTAAACATAACCCAATCCTTTCATTTAACTTGGCATAATATTTATATAACTCTAACCTCCACTCTAACCCCTATGAAAAAGAGTGCTCAGCTTAATTAAATATCCAAGCTATATGTATATTAAAAGGCTTTTGTGCTTCTCTTCATCAATCTTGTTTTCCCAGTTAACTGAATGACTTTTCTCCACTCTGTCTTGCCACCCTTGGTGCATGTATAAAAGACCCTAAAACAACTTCCGGTGGCCTGGGACTCCATGGGAAAACAGAAAAGGTGCCACAAATCCCATTCTGGGAAAAATCTCTGTTTTCCATATGGAACCCCTGGAATTAAAGGTGAATAAGTGCTTCTCAAAATTGGTCTTTGTCTTCCGACTATGCTTGTTTATTAGGCCCTAGAAACTGTTTTCCTAGCCCTGTTCTTAAAAGGCCTCACCTGAAGTCCAATAATCCAATTGGGAAATTAGCAGAAAAAATAATTCTTGTAACTACTGAATCTTCCTCTGATTGACACAAATAAAAAATAACAAACAGATAATCAAATAATGAGCAAACTGCCATTTACAATTGCTATAAAGAGAATAAAATACTTAGGAATACAACTAACAAAGGATGTAAAAGAGCTCTTCAAGGAGAACTACAAACCACTGATCAAGGAAATAAGAGAGGACACAAACGAATGGAAAAACATTCCATGCTCATAGTTAGGAAGAATCAATATTGTGAAAATGGCCATACTGCCCAAAGTAATTTATAGATTCAATGCTATCCCCATCAAGCTACCATTGACCTTCTTCACAGAACTGGAAAAACCCACTTTAAACTTCATATGGAATCAAAAGAGAGCCCACATAGCCAAGACAATCATAGGCAAAAAGAACAAAGCTGGAGGCATCATGCTACCTGACTTCAAACTATACTACAAGGCTGCAATAATCAAAACAGCATGATACTGGTACCAAAACAGAGATATAGACCAATGGAACAGAACAGATGCCTCAGAAGCAAAGCCACACATCTACAACCATCTGATCTTTGACAAACCTGACAAAAACAAGCATAGGGAAAGGATTCCCTTTTTAATAAATGGTGTTGGGAAAACTGGCTAGCCATAAGCAGGAAGCTGAAACTGGACCCCTTCCTTACACCTTACAGAAAAATTAACTCCAGATGGAGTAAAGATTTAAACATAAGAACTAACACTGTAGAAACCCTAGAAGAAAACCTAGGCAACACCATTCAGGACATAGGCACAAGCAATGTCAACAAAAGCCAAAATAGACAAATGGGAGCTAATTAAACTTAAGAGCTTCTGCACAGCAAAAGAAACCATCATTAGAGTAAACTGGCAACCAACAGAATGGGAATCAATTTTTGCAATCTACCCATCAGACAAAGGGCTAATATGCAGAATCTACAAAGAACTAAAGCAGATTTACAAGAAAAAAACAAACGAACCCATTCAAAAGTGGGCGAAGGATATGAACAGACACTTTTCAAAAGAAGACAAATATGCAGTCAACAAACATATGAAAAAATGCTCATCATCACTGGTCATTAGAGAAATGCAAATCAAAACCACATTGAGATACCATCTCACATCAGTTAGAATGGCGATAATTTAAAAATCTGGAGACAACAGATGCTAGAGAGGATATGGAGAAAAAGAAACACTTTTACACTGTTGGTGGGAGTGTAAATTAGTTCAACCATTGTGGAAGACAGTGTGGCGATTCCTAATGGATCTAGAAATAGAAATTCCATTTGACCCAGCAATCCCATTACTGGGTATATACCCAAAGGATTATAAATCGTTCTATTATAAAGACACATGCACACATATGTTCACTGTGGCACTGTTTATGACAGCAAAGACCTGGAACCAACCCAAATGCCCATCAATGATAGACTGGACAGGGAAAATGTGGCACATATACACCATGGAATACTCTGCAGCCGTAAAAAATGACAAGTTCACATCCTTCGTAGAGACATGGATGAATCTAGAAACCATCATTCTCAGCAAACTGACACAAGAACAGAAAACCAAACACTGCATGTTTTCACTCATATGTGGGTTATGAACAATGAGAACACTTGGGCACAGGGAAGGGAACAACACTCACAGGGCTGGGTTGGGGAGTGAAGGGGAGGGGAGGGGAGGGGAGGGACAGCGAGGGGGGCTGGGAGGATGGGGAGGATAACACCGGGAGAAATGCCTGATGTAGGCGACAAGGGCGAGGGGAGATGGAGACAGCAAACCACCATGGCATGTATATACCTGTGCAACAATCCTGCAGGATGCAGGTGCACATGTACCCCAGAGCCCAAATACAATAAAAAAGAAATAAGTGCTTAAATCAAATATTTTTAAGGAAAAGGTAAAAGCTGTGGGAACTTTCAGTTTGCATGACTTTTATCTTTAAAACTTACTGCTAAAATTGGAAGCATCTTAAGAGTTGCCACTATACATTTTTGTTTGCATTTATTAATCAAGCAATTTCATATTTATCTCTGCCAAATACTATAAGGTGTCAAAATTTGGCATAGAGGCAAAAAACTATAACTCAGAACAAAGAAAATACTCTTTGCTTGTGTAATATTTTACTAAATGAAATATTAATATTGGTTTAATAAAGATGGTTACATCTTAAACTATTTAATAAAATACCCTAACTTCTAATTTTGTGGCCTTAGGCAGTCTAGTCTACAGATGTGAAGGAAGTTTTTTTGGGGGAAAGGACTGGTAGCATCTTTGGTATTTAAAAAAAGAAAATTTATATTAAAAAAAGAATCTTATGGCTGGGCGCAGTGGCTCACGTCTGTAATCACAGAACTTTGGGAGGCTGAGGCAGGCGAATCATGAGGTCAGGAGATCGAGACCATCCTGGTTAACACGGTGAAACCCTGTCTTTACTAAAAATACAAAAAATTAGCCAGGCGTGGTGGCACGAGCCTGTAGTTCCAGCTACTCGGGAGCCTGAGGGGCAGAAGAATCACTTGAACCTGGGAGGCGGAGGTTGCAGTGAGCCAAGATCTCACCACTACACTCCAGCCAAGGCAACAGACAGAGACTCCATCTCAAAAAAAAAAAAAAAAAACAGTTGCATATACTTTCGGTAAAAAGATTATAAGACAGCATGAGACTGTGAAGTTTTACCTAGATTAAAAGGTTGCAAAATGGTTTTAAAGGTTTAAGCAGGTTTTGGAAAGTTAATTGTAAAGGAAATTCTGTGTGTGAACATATTGGCTAAAGTTAAAAACGTATCCAGTTTTTCTGTAAATTAAGCATTAAAATAAAAGCACAACAGATTTTTCTTAAAGAACTAACCTGCTCTTTAACAAAATTTTAAAGGATTAAAAGGGTCTATAAAAACTTACCTTATGATCAAACATTAAAATTGGGTAAATGCATCTACAAGGTTTTATTAGAAATTATGTTTAACATTAATAGCACACTAATAAAGGTAAAATTTGGCTTATTTTGTATAAAATCATACAGGAAGCATTGTCAAATATAAAATGGTGTTTGGCTTTCTTTGGGCTATATTTGTATAAATATGTTATCGGTATGTGTCCCAAAGTTATGGGAAACTCCTATCATCCTGATACATCTTAGTGTACATGATTAGTAATAATTATATTTAATTACAATTATAACTTATAGTGCTTTCTTAAAGTCCTATAAACTAAAAACTAGATGTTTCAGCCAATGCTGCCTCTAAGCCCCCAACCCTCACAGAAGGAAATAAAGAAATAGAACCATAGAATATTATGCAGCCATCAAAAACGATGAGTCCTTGTCCTTTGTAGGGACACGGATGAACCTAGAAACCATCATTCTCAGCAAACTGACACAAGAACACAAAATCAAACACCACATGTTCTCACTCACAGGCGGGTGCTGAACAATGAGAACACACGGACACAGGGAGGGGAGCATCACACACTGGGGTCTGTTGGGGGGAAATAGGGGAGGGACAGCGAGGGGTGGGGAGTTGGGGAGGGATAGCATGGGGAGAAATGCCAGATATGGGTGAAGGGGAGGAAGGCAGCAAATCACACTGCCACGTATGCACCTATGCAACAGTCTTGCATGTTCTTCACATGTACCCCAAAACCTAAAATGCAATAAAAAAAAAGAAATAGAAAATCTTAAGCTAAAAATCATTTTTAAAAAGTAACCAAGTAAAAATCACTCATGTTAGTCTCACACCTACTTCACCAAATACTTTTTGTCATCTCTACCTCTCCTGTCAAGCCAAATATTAAAACTTAATAAAAATTATTTACTACATCACCCTTGTGGGAATTACTTTACTATTTGCAGCAGGACTATATACTGTAGCACCCTCAGGGTAGAATATTGAACAGAAAATCTCATTACTGTAGCATTTTGCTTAATTATTATCCTCATAGCAGGAATAACGGTTACTAACAGAAAATAACACATGGGCCTTTCTAAATATGTGCCTCTGCCTCTCATTAGGTAAGGAATGTTGTTTCTATATCAACCAATCGGGCCTAGTTAAAAAACACTGCTAAAAACTTTTTAAAAGGCTAAAAAGCTAAGGGAATACCAAAACAACCAAATAGATTCTTGGTTTAAAGCCAAAATCATAGCCTAGGTCATCTCATTCCTGGGCCCTCTCCTAATAATATGCCTAAGACGAATGTTCTTACCCTGCCTAATTAACCTTTTTCAGATTTTTAACTGACAGGATCATGGTTATTTCACAGACAACTACCCAAAACCATCTACAAACAGCATTATTCCTGTAGCCAATCTAAAACCTGAAAACTCTCCATTCCCCGGTTCAGCAGGAAGGAGCCAGGAAGAACACACCACCCCTTGTTCGTTTTATAACTAGAGAGTCTGGATTGACACAGCAGGAGTATCACCATCTTGTACAAGCACTGTCATTTTAAAGTTCACCTTCATCAAAAACCACCTAAAACCAAAGGGAATCAGCCTAATGGCTAAGGTCAGCATGACCATAAACCACAAATAACATCTCTGACCAGAAACATTCCAAACATAAGCCCCCTCCGACCAGGAAGATGTCAACCCCAAGGTAACAGAGACATTCCAACCCCAACATAAACTTCTACCCCACACAGAAACATTCCAAGCTTGTGATAAGCCCCCTCACCCTAAAACCATTATATACTCAGTCTGTAAGAGAAAGCGCTCCTGATGGAAATTGGCCAGAAGCCCCTCTCGGGTTTTTCCTCTAAAATAAACCTGTCTTTAACTATTAAGCAGCATTTTGTGTTTCTTTTCTCTTTAACTTTTACAGTTCTCTTCTAGATTTGCTCCCACAGAGAAGCGGGCTGGGATGCCCAGGGCGGTGTGGGGGCAGGACATCTCTATCCGTAATTCTACCGAGACACCATGAAAGCAGGGCATGTCCCCAAAGAGAAATGCAGGTAGCCCCAAAAGAAGGAGGAAATCTTGCTGGGCAGGCAGAGATGGCAGATGGGGTATCAGAAGGATAGAGCCACTGCCAGGGCCAGGAATTAGGCAAGAGAAGGAATCTCTGTCCTGGTATAAAACTAGACAATGCTGTGTCCACATCATATGATGGGACCTGTTCAAAAGAACTAGTGGGGAAATAGCCTGGAGCTCTCCTAGAGTGACAATGAACCTGAATCAGAGTTAGGACAGGGCTAGAGCACAGCTTTCCTCAATCCCCAAGCATAGGACAGAGCCCAGCCTCAGCCTCCCCATTCCCCAGCCACAGGGCCAGGACCCAGTCTCCCTCTTCCCCAGTGATGGGGCCAGAGCCCAGCCTCCTCCTTCCCCAGTGATCAGGCCAGAGCCCAGTATCCCCTTTCCCCAGTGACAGGGCCAGAGTCCAGCCTCTTCCTTCCCCAGTGACAGTCCAGAGCCCAACCTCTTCTGTCACCAGTGATGGGGCCAGAGCCCAGCCTCCTCCTTCCTCAGCCATGGGGCCAGAGCCCAGCCTCTTCTCTCTCCAGCGATGGTCCAGAGCCCAGCCTCCTCCTTCCTCAGCCATGGGGCCAGAGCCCAGCCTCCTCCCTTTCCAGTGATGATCCAGAGCCCAGCCTCCTCCTTCCCCAATTGCAGGGCTGGGCAATTGCCCATGGCTATCCACCTTGGAGTCAGCAAAGTTTGAACACATATCTCCTTTGCATCCAGCGGTTACTGGAGGTTGGCAAGACCCAAGGAGGAGTACCTCTGTCACCTAGGGGGTTGGGGACGGTGGAGAGAAAGGGCTAGGGACTTGAGAGATGGCAGGGAAAGGGGGGCACTGTTGAGAGAGGAGGGATGCTCAGGCCCCCTTCCTCTGTTCTTTCCACCACACGCGCTTTCCTGAGGCCCTTCGACCCCTGGGTGAAGAATTTCATACCCTCATGGGACATGGATCAGGAGAGCATTTGGGGAGCACTTGTGTGGGGTGGGGCTCAGGCACAAATGGGGTTAATAAGGCATGGGCCTGTGGACTGTCCAGGGCCTTGCAGGTCAGAAAGAGACCCACCAGCATGAAAACCCTCCAGACTCGAGACTAAAAGCCATCCTCTGCAGGGTTCAGCAGGAAACTAAGGATCCCCACGGCCACTCTCCACAGCCCCCCGTTGTAACAACTGCTGCTCATTCTGTAACCAGGAGAGCACAGGTAAGAGGAAACTCAGCAAGAGAAGCTGGGGTCTGGGGAAGACCCATCCTTGACGTTCTGAGCTCCCGCTACCACATGGCTGGCAGCTGTGCTGCCCCTCCAGGCTCCACCACTCCCTCGAACCCTTGCCTGCTGCCCTTCTTGCCCCCTGCAGGCCGCCCACTGCATCTGCAGCCCCGTAGCAGGTGGCCGCACCCTGGTGGGTGAGACCAGGGTTCAGAGAGACTCGGTGCTTCCTGCAGTCACACGGTGAGTGGGGCCTGGCTGTCTCCACCCTGAGGCTGTTCACTCTGTGACACTCGGCTGCTCCCACTCTGCATCTGAGGATCAGTCATCAGCAGAGCCACCTTCAGCTACTCCTGAGTCCCAACAGTGGGGAGCCCAGAAGTCATGTGGTGGTGTTTTTAAGCCGCTGTTGTCTGGAATGGCTTTTGATGTAGCAATCATCACTGAAAGAGTTCACGTTTTAAATAGTCACAAAGAATATTCCCAGCACACTGTCCATATCAAGAGCTGTAAGTGAAATTATTAGGGGGCTCTTTTACTGCTTCTGGTCTCATATAAATAAAATGCAATTTGATGCCCACCATCACCCACTTTAGAAAATGCATTAACAAACATTTCCTTCTCAGTGAGAAATTTAACACTGTTCCTTTCACACCTTGAATTTGTATTTATTCCAATTTCCCCAAAGAATTTGACCCTAATATATATGTTTTGTGCTTGAAGATCTTTCATTGAACACTGTCCTATGTCTCTATAACAAAAATATATCATTTTAATTCTAATTTTAAAAGGTTTTCTGCAACCATATGTTTCTATGTATTTAAAATGTCATTTGGGTTGAATTATAACAATTATGAATGCACAGTTAAGCATTAATAAATATACTTAAAATTTAAAGAATGATTAAACATTAAAAACTCCTATTTTGTTGAAGGAATGCATCTTTTTTAAAATGGACCTTTTTGGATTGGTTCATCATGAATGGGTGAATGCTGTTTATTGCTAGCCTGGCAGTTTTAGCATCCATTTCATCCTTTTGTCAGTTTTACAAGTGGACCATCAAGATACTCTGCTCACATGAAATTTGTGATACTTCCATTGTTTCTCTATAAAGAAAGCAGTTTCTCTATAGCAAAATCACTCAAATATTTGTAGATTAAAAAAAAAACAGGGTCTTGTTCTGTCACTGAGGCTGGAATGCAGTGGCACGATCACAGCTCACTGCAGCCTCTGACTCCCAATTTCAAGTGATTCTGGTGCCTCAGCCTCCTGAGTAGCTGGCACTACAGGTGCGTGCCACCACACCAGCTAATGTTTGTATTTTTTTAGAGGCAGGGTTTTGCCATGTTGTCCGGGCTGGTCTCAAACTCCTGAGCTCAAGCAATCCACCCTCCTCAGCCTCCCAAACTGCTGGGATTACAGCTGTGAGCCACTGTGCCCGGCCCACTCAAGTATTTGAACCCCTTCCTGATTAAATGCTACAGACTCCATTTCTGCTTGATAGTATAACAGTTGACTATCTAATCGGGTGCTCTTTAGATGTGTTCAAACAAATAATAAAACACTTGACATGCAAGGTTATTTCTTACCCAGTGTTTAGAGCCTTTCACTTGTTCGTTTTTGAGGAATTATAACCAAAAAGGCTTTACTTAGACTTATCACGTGGTTTATTGCCATATATTAAGATCTGTTAGTGATACCTTGTTTAAGAAACAAAACTATGAAACTAAAAATGAGGTAAAATTGAAAAATGTGTATTTCAGAAATGTTTCTGGCAGCTCTGAACAAAACCTAACATAAGTCAATCTATTTCCATGTTGTATGTCACCTTAAAGTGCCTTAAAATGCGTGACAGATGGACAGAAAGACAGACACAGCTATATACACGTATACAGGAATCGACTTTATAGTGATGCTGCTGACAGATTTAGCACAGCCTCTCCGCATGCGAGTGGGAGGAATTAATCCTGCTCAAATGAAGCCGGTTTTCTCAAATTGAGGGACTTGATTCCTAGATTATGCTTTAGGAAGATGTTGATCCCGCCCATGTATACAGTATATGGTTGGGAGTGCAGTGTAATCCAGGCTTACAGCATGGACGTTAATGATTGCTAAGTGCTTTATTTACAGTACATTCCACAGTGCACTTCCTGAGGGAAAGTGAGTACAGATGGCTCCTGAGTCACAATAGGATGTTTGTGCCCAAGTTTTTTGTGTTTTTTGTTTCTTTGTTTGTTTGTTTTTGAGAAAGTCTCGGTCTGTCGCCCAGGCTGGAGTGCAGTGGCGCAATCTCGGCTCACGCAACCTCCACCTCCTGGGTTCAAGTGATTCTCCTGCCTCAGCCTCCCAAGTAGCTAGGACTACAGCCCCCCACCATGCCCAGCTAATTCCAAGTTTTAAAACTCTTTTTTACATCTTATGTTTTATGGATTTCTTCCAGTACCCTTTATGCAAAAGTCAGTGAAAATATTTCTCCTATAAGTCTAAACAAATGTTTAAAAAATACGTAAGATAGGAACTTGTTTCCAACATGCATATTCTTTTCACATGCATAAGTAGTGGTAAGAATTTTTCATCTCCTTTGCAGCAGACCCTCCGGGCTGGGCCCTCAACAAGCTGGGAAGGCTGGTGAGGCAGAGCTGGCCTCCTAGCAGCCTGGGGTTTCCCATGGTGGTTTTTGTGCATGTTAAATATGCGAAGAAAGTTTGGTTGTAGGATCGGTTCCTAACCAGACACCTTCGGCTTTTACTCGCTGGTGCTGCTGCATACACACACACACACACACACACACACACACACACACAGCCCTGCTGCTGTGAGACTTGGCAGCCACAGGCTCTCTGGGCATCCTTCCCTGGAGAACTGCTGAAGGCTGGCAGAACAATCTGGCTCCAAAATGCCTGGAGGCCCCAGCTTCCTCCACTCACCCTCGGCTGAGCTAATGGGTCCTTCGCTGTGCCCCTTCCTCAAGGCAGGACTTGCTGTGAGGCAATTCATCCCTCACATCCTTGCTCTGTTCCTTCCACTGCCCCATCCAGGTTTGCTCACTCCTTTCTCCTCGATAACCCACAAGCACCAAATCCCTGCCTCAGGCTCTGCTTCCAAGAAACCACTTAAGCCAAGTGGCTACGGATGAGTCAACCTCCAAGACTGGCATTTATATGTCTGTAACTCATTGAACTGTACATTTGAAAGGGTGAATTTTATTGCTTTTCAATTATGCCTCAATCAACCTGCCTTTAAAAACAAGATGAACTTCATGGAAAAATAGTTACTGCTATTTTGGAGAAAAGATCCAAACACGTCAACCAATGAAAAACCTCAGAAAAGCAAAAAGGGAGGCACAGCAAAGGAGCCCTTTGCTGCATTTAAAATATTTTCCTGGCCGGGCGCGGTGGCTCACGCCTGTAATCCCAGCACTTTGGGAGGCCAAGGCGGGCAGATCACAAGGTCAAGAGATCGAGACCATTTTGGCCAATATGGTGAAACCCCGTCTCTAATAAAAATACAAGAATTAGCTGGGCATGGTGGCGCGTGCCTGTAGTCCCAGCTACTTGGGAAGCTGAGGCAGGAGAATTGCTTGAACCCAGGAGGCAGAGGTTGCAGTGAGCTGAGATCGTGCCACTGCACTCCAGCCTGGTGCCTGGTGACAGAGCGAGACTCTGTCTCAAAAAAGAAAAAATATATGTATTTTCCTGGCCCACCAGCCTGCAGCAAGCCACAGGTAGAGGACAAGGCAAGGGATGGGTCTTTCCAAGGTGCCCCAGGTGCTGACTGCAGGGCCAGTATGTGATAAAATGTCCTTTTTGAGAGAAAAGGACGTAGCACAAGGTGGAAAAGAAGCACAGCTGCATGAAAAGGGTGGGCCAAGGGGCTGTGGTCTCTGCTGTGCCTTTCAAATGCGTGTCACGGGGAGCTCTGAGGGCCGTGCTCTTGTGCTCTCGTCTGCCTGGCTGTCCTGTGCTCACAGGGCCAGCGTGTAATTATTGGGGATCTGGCGTGGGTTTTCTCTCATTTGTTTTATTTTTCACTTACCAGCTGCGTGTTAATAGAAAGTCCCCTGACTGAAGGATTTGCCCGGGATTTCTGTAATAAAATAGAAGGATTTGCCACAAACGCTGGAAGAACCCTCTGCAAAAGTGGTATTTTTCAAGTGATTATGAGACCCAGAACATATTGTCATCCTGGGCTGCAAGCCTGGCTTCCTCGCTGAGCAGCAGTGACAGATGTCCCCTGTTAATGTCCAGTGATTAAATGTCACTGCAGAGGCCCCTCCTCACCCACACAACCTGTTCCTTTCTTTCTGCAGCCACTGTGTCACTGCTTGTCACAAAACCCACATTTCCTGCACATTGTTGGCATTCTCCAGAGGTGAGCCCTTGTACCAGCACAGCCCTGCCCTGCTCCCTCCTCAGCCCATCCCGAGGACACTGGGGGGCAAACGGTACTATCGCTACTGAGTGATAATAAAGGCCGGCAGGAACGTATCCTCAGCTTGGGGCAGCTACAAAGGAGGAAAGAGATAAGGACAAAGCTCATGAAGATGCTGGAATCATGGTCGCCTCCTGGGAATTCAGCCCAAGAAAACAATTTGTCAGAAATAAAAAGCTCTATTTAGATGGAGGTTTATGGAAGCACTTGCTATGGTAACAAAACACTGAGAATAACCTGAAAACCCTTTTACAGGTGGATAAATGAATGATGACAAATTCTCTTAACTGGTTATGGCAGGACCCATAATCATCACGCCACAGTGGTTAAATGTGGCAAATTGAGCAGCAGTTCTTGTTTTCACTGCTCCCCTAAGTCCTGCCGAAATCAAAGTGAAAGAGAAAAGTAAAGAAATTCACAGAGATGAAGAAAGCGGAAGAGGAGAAAAAGGCAAAGGGAACAGTAGACGAGGAAAGTCAACAAAGACGGAAAGAGCATGAGCAGAAAAGGCCCGAGTTCCTGAGGAGGACCGCTAAAATGTGGGTCATCACGTGCCCCAGGAACCCAGAAAGGCTCAGGAGCTGGACTTCCCAAGGGCCAGGGAAGGCAGGATGAGGTCTGGGGCTAAGAGGAGAACGTCTGCAGAGGGGACGAGCAGATGCCTGGGAGACACTCCCAGGACTCCAGTGGCCCCAGAACCATCCTCCCACAGCCATCAGGAAGTGGGAGTGTCTTCTCCGGAGAGATGACTTAGATCCAATTCCAAGGTGGAGACATCCAGCAGTGGGGGCAGGACTGAGGCACCAGGCAGAAAGGGGTGATTATGAGAGGAAAATGTGAGATCACTCAGGCCCAGGTCACTAGCCTGGTGCCTAATGACCTACAGGAAAACC
This sequence comes from Aotus nancymaae, assembly GCF_030222135.1. Taxonomy (NCBI): domain Eukaryota; kingdom Metazoa; phylum Chordata; class Mammalia; order Primates; family Aotidae; genus Aotus; species Aotus nancymaae. The sequence goes on along the minus strand of NW_026988412.1, from coordinate 956,289 downwards.
CACAGGTCGGCAAGCACCCCCACCATACTCACATGCACACCCTCACATGCACTCGTACAGACTCACACGCACACATACACTCACATGCACACATAGAAACACCCACTCTCACGTGCACACACAGACACACACTCACGTGCACACACAGACATGCACACACGTGCACACACATGTGAACACACACTCATGCACACACTCACATGCACACAGATTCACACACACGTGCACACACAGAATCTCATGCACACTCACGTGCACACAGGCATACACACTAGTGTACACACAGACTCATGCACACACACTATCACATGCACCCACAGACTCTCACACACACCCACTGACGTGTACACAGGGACTCACACACTGACTTCATGTGCACACACAGACTCTCACGCACACCCACTCACATGTACACATGGACTCACACACACTGATTTCACGTGCACACACTCATGGGCACACATACTCTTACGTGTGCACACACACAGTCACATGCACACACACAGAACTTCCACTTGCTCTTTATTTACTCATTCTTAAATATGAAAATGTAGCTAAGGAAACCCTGTAATGTTGGAGACAAAGACTAATTAGAGACAACGCATAGAAGCGAAGAAAGCTTTAAAAAGAACTACAATTAATATCCTAAAAGAGATGAGAGGGTTTGTCTCTCTGCAACTGTAACAGAAATCAGAACTGATTTTTTTTTAAGTGGCAGTAAGAACGATCAAACAACCTCTTGGAAATTAAAAGTGTAATAGCCAAAATAAAAAAAAAATTCAGTGCCAAGAGTTTAAGATAAAGTTGAAGACATCTCTCAGAAAGTAGTGAGGAGAGGCAAGGAGATGAACAATAAGAGAAAAAAAGCAAGGGAGCTGGAGAGCACTTCAGAGATGTACCTCTGAGAATCACTCCGTAGTGATTCTGTAAGTCTTGGAGAGATGTCTTCAGGTCTTTCATATACGGCTTATCAGAGTTCTAGAAAGTACAGGAAACATGGAAGGAATTTTCAAACGCAACACAAAAGAAAATGTCCCACAAGGGAAGGACTTGTCCTTCTATGCAAAGGCCCACCAGACACCCAGAAACACGAATGACTAAAGGCCAACATCAAGGAACGTCATCAAGAAATTATAGAACACTAGGAACAAAGAAAAGATCCCAAAAGTTTCCAGAGAAAAACACAGGTCAAATACCAGGAGTGAGGACTCCAGAAGGACTTAACGCAACAGGGGAAGCCATGGGAGCGGTGCTTCCACAATTCTCAGGGGAGATTGTTTTCCATCTAGATTAAATCCCCAGCCACACTGTGAATCCATTGTGGAGTGATGTGAAATGTGAAAACAGCAATAACTTTAGACCTCTAAGGTCTCAAGAAAAATTATCCCAAATCGTCCTCTTGGAGGAAGCTACTGGAAGGAGGATCCACCAAGATGAAGACCACAAGCAAAGGAGGAGGAAGACATGGGACCCTGGAGACAGGAGCCCCACAGGAGGGAAGCTGAGGGAGCTGCTGGGATGCTCAAGGGGATGTCCCAAAATGGTTCTAGGCTGGGAAAGAGATTGGAGGCGTGCAGGAGATATGTCGGTAGGAAAAATAGATCAGTGAATCACAAGATGATCTGATATACTTGGCAGCATTAAAAAATTATAATAGCAGACTGTCAGAGGGTGAGGGAGGAATTGGTATGAGATTCCCAGAATGCAAAGAAAATGACAAAGAAGGCAATGATTAACTCCAGAGAAAAACAAAACTTTCTACAAGAAATGAAATGTAAATATGGTATAGTATATATTCATAATAATGTAAATATTATCAGCTTAACAAATAAAAGGAGAATGTGAGAAAGAGAAGTAAAGAAAGTAAAGTCTTCATACAGCATAATTTCTAAAATGGCTATATAAAATATTATTCAGTAATAAGAATATACAGTCTAGAAACAGCTATGATTAAAAGTGATTGCCTCAAGAGTGGGAAGTAGTGAGACATCTTATCCCAGGATACCCCCAAACAGACCCTGAGACAAGCATTTGGCAGAAGTCATTTGTAAGATGATTCCAGGAAACACTGGTAGATAACGGGGGTGGGCAGTGGGAGGGCAGGGATATGACAGGGAAGGGAGGGGGCCAACAGGGGATGAGTCACTGATCAGGATGTCCCTGTGGGCAACTGGGAACTTCCAGGAGACAGTGTAGAGCACACCTGAGAACTGTCACAACTCACTTCCTCACTGGCTCAGGGCTGCTCTCTGGGCACCAGCTCCCTAGAACTATGTGCCTCCTCCATGCAGGGGCCAAGCCCGCTCCATGGTTGGATAATACCCCCAAGCAGAAAGCTGCAGGTGCTGGAGGTAGGAAGTCATCGGTGTACATTGTCCACTGAGACTTCAGATAACCTCTGAAGCAGGAGAATAGAAAGACAGTAGATAGCAATGGGATACCAAAGAAGTTGCTACATGGACCAAGGTCCTATTATAATTATAAACTATCTAGTGTCTTTGAGTATTTAAACTACAATGAAAGCTCTCTACAATGACCACTAGTCAACCAATAGACACCCTCTCCTCCCACTGTTTGGTGCCTATAGCACGATGAATGTTCATGGCTACTGTCAAAAATGACATACTTCCAGTCCTACCAATCCAGTAGCGGTATGCCCACCAACTGTCCGTAGGAATTCTTCCCAAACCTGTTTATGCCAGTTGTACTTGTTTGTATTATACAACTTCATTAATAACATGTAAACTGGCCAGGCGTAGTGGCTCACGCCTGTAATCCCAGCACTTTTTGAGGCCAAGGCAGGTGGATCATGAGGTCAGGAGTTCAAGACCAGCCTGACCAAGATGGTGAAACCCTGTCTCTAATAAAAAACAAAAATTAGCCAGTTGCAGTGGCAGGCACCTGTAATCCCAGCTACTCAGGAGGCTGAGGCAGGAGAATTGCTTGAACCTGGGCAGCAGAGGTTGCAGTGAGCTGAAATCACACCACTGCACTCCAGCCTAGGTGACAGAGTGAGACTCCATCTCAAAAATAAATAAATAAATAACAATGTAAACCAATTAGATAGAAATAATATGTAAATTAATGAGGTAGAAATGCAAAAGTAGGGTGTCTTTTACATTAGATGTTGGGGAAACATTTGGAAAAGATTAGGAGGGAAATGTAAAAATCTAGAAGAACTACTTTGATTTCTGCTTCTGGTAGTATAATAAACTCTCCATTCTCTGTTCTGGTCTGAGTGGGGAAAAAAATAGTCTCTCCTGAAAATCGAAAATCAGATGTGGTGTTCTTACACTATCCTAACAATGAGGGTATCCTGACAAAACCCAAGAGTTTAAAATAAAATAATCGCAATTAGATTAAAAGAATTTCTAGGTTGGTAGCATTCTCTGATACCCAGCACTGGAAAACACCAAGCTTGTATGTAGAAAAATATTCTTAATCTAATCTCCTAAGAAATTCCACAGATCAAACTAAGCTAAAAATTTATCAGTCAGTGGAGAAAGTAAATATAAGATTTAGATTCCTTCCCCACAAGAATTCAAATATTGGAATTATGAAATGCAGTATATAAAATACTTAGGTATGAAAAGTTTGGAGTTACGAGCCATGAAGTTAAAAAATCAGCAAGACTGAAAATACCGCCAAAATTGAACAATCAAGAAATGTTTTATTTATTTATTTATTTTCTATAGAGACAGGGTCTCGCTATGTTGCCAGGGTAGTCTTCAACTCCTGGACTCAAGCAATCCTCCCGCCTCAGCCTCCCAAGGTGCTGGGACTACAAACATGAGCCACCATTCCTAGCCCAATCAAGATTTTTTAAAAACTAACAGTCACAGTTTAAAAATAGAACTCGGGCAAAAAATTTAATCACTAAAGTAAAAATCTTATTGCCTGGGTCAACAGCAGCTAAAGATAGAAATCATGAGCAAGAAGACAGAGCTGAAGAAGGTGGCCAGATTGCAGCACAGGAAAGCAGTGAGATGAAAAATAAGAGGAGGCGGTAACAGGGAAGACCGAAGAAGATCTGACTGTCCAATCAGAGCTCCTAATGGGGATGATAGAGCAAACAGAGAAAATGCTCGCTCTGATCATGCTGCGCGTTTTTCAGAATTAAGAAAAGGCTTGAATCCCGCAGATTAGAAGTATAGTATTTACCAAACAGGCTTATAAAAAGACAAAGAAAATATCTTAAAGAGCAAGTAGAGACAAAACACAATTACCTACGAAGAAACAAGAGCTAGACTTCTCTAGAGAACAATGAAAGCCTGAAGACGGTGAAGTAATGTCTTCAAAAGCTGAGGAAAAGTGACTATCAGCCTAGAATTCTACACAGCTGTTACAATATTTCAAGAGTAAGGGCTAGTTCACAGATAACATGTCCATATATATATATATATATATATATCTGTGTGTGTGTGTGTGTGTATATATTCCTAAAGGTTTCACACAAAATACTACAAGAAATAATAAATGAATTCGGCAGAATATCATGATACAAAATCAACACACACAAGAAATCAGCTGACGAGCACAGTGGCTCATGCCTGTAATCCCAGCAGTTTGGAAGGCCGGGCCAGGTGGATCATTTGAGCTCAGGAGTTCAAGACCAGCATGGGCAACATGGTGAAACCCCATCTCTACTAAAAAAAAAAAATACAAAAATTTGCCAGGCATGGTGGCGTGCGCCTGTAGTCCTAGCTACTTGGGAGGCTAAGGTGGGAGGATCACTTGAGCCCAGGAGGTAGAGGCTGCAGGGAGTCATTGCTCTCCAACCTGGGCAACACAGTGAGACCCTGCCCCTCAAAAAAAAAACATAGTTCATTTCTGTTAACTAAAAATGAACAATCTGAAAGGAAATTAAGAAACAAATTCATTTAAAATAATATCTAATGTCAAAAAGAATAAAATACATTGAATTAACTTTAGGAAACTAGGAATCGTACACTAAAAACCACAAAACATTGCTGAAAGAAAGAAGGCATCAATAAACAGAAGGACATCCCGTATTTATGGCTTGAAAGACTTAATATTGTCAGGGTTTCCATACTACCCAAAGTGACTGACAAATTAAATGCAATCCCTATCAAAATTACAATGACATTTATGGCAGAAATTTTAAAAATTTATCCTGAAATTCATATGGAATATCGGGGACCTGGAATAGCCAAGACAATCTTGAAAACGAATAAAGTTGGAGGCCACTTCTCAATTTCACACTTGCCACAAAGCTACAGTAATCAAAACAATGTGGAATTGGTATAAGACAGACATAGAAACCAATGTAATAGAATAGAGAATCCAGAAATAATTTCTTCTACATATGGTGAAATAATTATTGACAAGAATGGCAGGAACATTCAATGGGGAACGGACAAGCTTTTCAACAAATGGTGTTGAGAAAACTGGATATCCACATGCAAAAGATATGCAGCATTACCTTACACCATATGCAAAAATTAACTCAAAATGGGTCAAAGACATCCATACAAGACCAAAACTGTAACACTCTTAGAGGAAGATAAAGAGCAAGCCTTCATGACACTGGATTTAGCAACAATTTCTTAGATATGACATCAAAAGCACAGGAAAAAGAAAAATAGGGAGATTGGATTACATCAAAATGTAAAACTTATCACCCAAGGACTCTATCTAAACAGAGTGAAAAGATATCTCACAGAATGGGAGAAAATATTTCTAAATCACATATCTGATAAGAGGTTAATGTCAAGATTACATTTTTTAGAACTCCTATATCTCAGCAACAACAACAAAAAAAATGCAAACCAGTTCAAAAATGGCAAAGGACTTGAATAGACATTTCTCCAAAGAAGATATACAAATGGTCAATAAGCATATGAAAAGATGCCAAAAATCCCTAATCATTAAGGAAATGCACATCAAAATTACAATGAACTAGCATTTAATACCCATTTGGATAGGAATATTTTTTAAATGACCCAAAAAATGGAAAATTACAAGGGTTATGAGAGTGTGGAGAAACTGGAACGCTTGCATGCTGCTGGTGGGAATGTAAAATGATGCAGTCACTATGGAAACCAGCATCATGGCTCCTCAAAAACCTTTACCACCATGACTGTGCACTGAGGAAAAGGAGATCATCAGGCCTTCAGAGACCAACAGACACTGACTCTGAGGTAACACTGATTGCAGGAGACCAAAACATCACTGTGGCCCACAACTCAGAGGGCTAATGGAGGTCAGGTGATCAACGGAGCTTTAGCTCAGGTTCATCCCACAGTGGGCCCCGTGGGTCCCCAAACTCATCCTGGGGTTATTTCCCAGTCATGGAATGGATTATTGTAATAGACGTACTTAGCGCCTGGCAGAATCCCTACATTGGCTCCTTTACCTGTGGAGTAGGTCTATTACGATGAGAAAGGCCAAGGGGAAGCCACAAGGACCGCCTCTGCCTAACAAAATAGTAAACCAACAGCCATGCCGGATTCCCGGAGGGATGGCAAAGATTAGTGCCGCCATCAAAAGATAGGTGGGGGCTGGGCAAGGTGGTTCATGCCTATAATTCCAGCACTTTGGGAGGCTGAAGCAAAACGATCTCTTTTTTTTTTTTTTTGAGACGGAGTTTCGCTCTTGTTACCCAGGCTGGAGTGCAATGGCACGATCTCGGCTCACTGCAACCTCCGCCTCCTGGGTTCAGGCAGTTCTCCTGCCTCAGCCTCCTGAGTAGCTGGGATTACAGGCACGCACCACCATGCCCAGCTAATTTTTTGTATTTTTAGTAGAGACGAGGTTTCACCATGTTGACCAGGATGGTCTCGATCTCTTGACCTCGTGATCCACCCGCCTCGGCCTCCCAAAGTGCTGGGATTACAGGCGTGAGCCACTGCGCCCGGCTTTGCAAAACGATCTCTTGAGGCCAGTTCAAGACCAGCCTAGGCAGCAGAGTGAGACCCCAACAAAAAATTAAAAACTCAGCCAGGCAGGGTGGCATTTGCCTGTGGTCCCAGCTATTCAGGAAGCTGAGGTGGGCAGATCACTTGAGCCCAGCAGTTCAAGGCTGCAGTGAGCTATGACGGCACCACTGCACTCCAGCCTGGGTGACAGAATGAGCCCCTGTCTCAAAAAAATTAAAAAAAAGATGGTGGGGTGGGGTGAAAGATGCAGGATGCAGGGGTGGTGATTCCCGTCACATCCCACAATCCCATTCAACTCATCTATTTGGCATGTGCTAAAAACAGATAAATCTTGGAGAATGACAGTGGCTTATCATAAGATTAACCAGGTGGTGACTGCAGTTGCAGCTGTTGGACCAGATGTGGTTTCACTGCTTGAGCAAATCAACACGTCTCCTGGTACCTGGTATGCAGCCATTGATCTGGCAAATGTTTTTCTCCCTCCCTGTTAGTAAAGCCCACCAGAAGCAGTTTGCTTTCAAGTGGGAAGGCCAGCCTGCACTGTCCTGCCTCAGGGTGTGTCAATGCTCCAGCCCCCTGCCACACTTTAGCTCACAAGTGAACTGAAGGATCTTGATTGCCTTCCCCTTCCAGAAGGTGTCACACTGGTCCATTACATAGATGGCATGCTGATTGGTCCTTGCGAGCAAGAAGGAGCCACTACTCTGGACTTATTTCTAAGACACTGTTGGAGGGTCGGAAACAAGGCCAACAAAAATTCGGGAGCTTTCTACCTCAGTGAAATTTCTATGGCCCTACTGGCCTTTCTTAAGTGAAGGATGCGTTATTCTTCTGGACCCTCCTAAAACGAAAAAGAAGCACCGTGGTTTGTGAGTCTCTTTGGATTTGGGAGGCAATGTATTCCTGACTTGAGCGGCTACTCCAGCCCAGGCACCAAGCAACTAGAAATGCGAGTGGCACCACTCACTATTACTCCCAATAACCCATTAGCAAAATTTTTGTTTCCTGTTCCAGCAACTTCATGCTCCGCTGGCCTAGAAGTCCTAATTCCAGAGGGAGGAATGCTTCCATCAGGAGACACACGATTATTCCATTGAACTGGAAGTTAAGCTTGCAACCCTGCCACCTGGTGCTCCTGATGTCTCTAAATCAACAGGCAAAGAAGGGAGTCACTGTGCTGATTGATCCAGACCACCAAGGGGAAATTAGACTGCTACTTCACAATGGAGACAAGGAAGAGAATGTGTGGAATACATGCGATCCCTTAGGAAGTCTCTTAGTGTTACAGTGCTCCGTGATCAAAGTCATTGGAAAACTACAACGACCCAAGCCAGGCAGGGCTACTAATGACCCAGACCCTCAGGAGTAAAGGTTTCGGTCACCCCACCAGATAAAAAAGCACCACCAGCTGACATACTTGCTGAGGGCAAAGGGAATACAGAATGGGTAGTGAAAGCAATTAGCTATGAATATCAGCTATAACCACATGACAGTTACAGAAATGAGCGCTGGAATTGTCATATTTCTTCCTCATCGTATGTTATGAACAGGTGTGTGTGTGTGTGTGTGTGTGTATGTGTGTGTGAAGCAAATGTCTTTGTCTTATTATCCCTCTTACTCCCTTACCATGTAAACAAGCCTATTGACTTTATATCATAGTGTTTAAGTATTGTTAACTTTCTATCGGTCTTAGATTGGGCTGTATAACAAGTTAAAGCTGAGTGAGTTAAATAACATTTTATAAACCATCGACTGAGTGACTTAAACAAGAAACGTTTATTTCCCACAGTTCTGGAGGTTAAGTCCAAGATCCAGGCACCAGCAGATCTGGCGTCTGGTGAGGGCCTGCGTCCTGGTTGCAGCTGACCTTCTTCGCGTTGTATCCTCCCATGGCTGAGAGAAGACAGGAACTGAGTTCTTTCATGTCTGTTCTTAAAGGGCACTAATCACATTCACAGGGGCTCCATCCTCATGACCTAATCACCTCCTAATTCCATCACACTGGGGGTTAGGACTTCAACCTATAGATTTTGGGGTGACACAAACGTTCAGTCCATAACAACATCAAGTATTTAAGTTACAGAATATCAAAAAATTCTGCTTTGATCTTCCTGTGACCAGCGCCTCTCTGAAGCTCTCAGCCAATATTAGCATACAAAAAGACAGCACTTCGGAGATTCCAAGGATTTTAGGAGTTGTCTGCCAGGAAACAGGACAAAGACCAAATATATTTATATAATTTCACAATATCACATGTACACTTTTAAACGATAAATTTTATGGTATGTGATTATACCTCAATTAAGCTTTTTTTTAAAAAAGGCCAAAACATGCTCGATGTAACCCAAAATGTCAGGACTTCAGGTACCTCCCGACCCTGACCACAGCTGGCACCTCTTCTTCCTCCTGCGTCATGTCCTGTGCTCTGCGTTGAAACTGGGTTCCCATTAATTATTAATTTTTCTCTAGAGAATACTTGTTAAAGAAGAATTAATGCTATTGTTTTAGAGCAAATGCTGCCCAAATATTGTCTTTAGTAGGATTGTAATCAGCTTTACCCACTTTCCATTTAATCTGATTGAATCAGATTTTCTACAAAATCTTTTTTTTATTTTGTTGCTATTAAAGTTCACCTATTTGATCTGCCTCAAACTCAAGTTATTGGGATCCATTTATAATTATAAGTTCACAGATGACCTAACCAGGTACTGAATTACAAAACTTTTAATTTAAATAGAAAACAGGGAGGGGAGAGAGGTGGACGTTCACCACAGTGGAATTTGGGGGACACTGGGCGCCACTTGGCTGAATCTATTTTAGCCTGTCTTCTCTAGTCCCTGGTTAGAAGTCTGTTCACCATAATGCCTTCTGACCCTCTGCACTTACCCCATCATAATTATCCTTTAATACTCTTATAAATGAACTTTTAGCTTATCTTCCATTAATTCTCTGGAACAAGCAAAGCCATCTAAATAAAGTGTTTAACCCTTTCCTGGCCTTCCCTTTCCCAGGGGTCCGTGGAAAGCTGCTAGGCAGGGAATTTCATTGCTCTACTGTGTAGAAGTGAACTTGAATCAGTCACCTGTCTCTCTTCCCTACCACAAGTGAGGTTCACAAGTTGTATGTGGAATGAAGGTCTCTTGGCATCAGGCATGGGAAGGGGACACCGCAGGAGTCCAGCGCTCGGCGTGGAGCACTGGTGGCCTCTGCAGCATTGTGTGGGCCCTAGGACACAATGGCTGGGAGTGGTGGTCCACAGAGGACTGAGGCCTGCCCTCGTCCTCCTACCACGTGGGGAAGCTTCTCCTTGGGGGCCCAGCAGCTTGGTGGGGGCAGGACAAGAGCTCCGGGCCAGGCCGACGTGGGGCTCTGATCTCCACCTTACCACTTGGTGGCTGTGTCCTTGGGCAGTAAACTTGGCCCCCTCTGTCAGTTTCCTTGTCTGTAAAATGGAAGTGTATTCCAGAGGGGCACGGCGAGACCTAAAGGAACAAAGGCGGCTAGAGCTTAGCACAAGACCAGTAAAATCCCCTGCACCCGCAGTGGGCCGAGCCCTGCCTGCCCCACTCACCTACACGCCATGGCGGTGCTTCCTGCAAAAGCCTGTAAATACGATTTTTGGCCTGAGAGCTAACGTGGCAGCCAGGAGTACCAGAGCGCGAATACTTGGCCCTCGGGTGCATATCCCTCAGGTAGACACCCTTCAGATGACACCCCTCAGGTGGGACTCCCGTCAGGTGGAATTCCTCTCGGATGGACACCCCTCGGATGATCACCCCTCAGATGGACTCTCTTTAGGCGGGACTCACCTCAGGTGGATGACCTCAGGTAGATTCCCATCAGGTAAATTCCTGTCAGGTGAATTCCCCTCAGGTGGATGCCCCTCAGGTGGATGCCCCTGAGGTGGATTCATCTCAGGTGGATTCCCCTCAAGTGGATTCCTCTCAGGTGGATTCCCTTCAGGTGGATTCATCTCAGGTGGATTCCCCTCAAGTGGATTCCCCTCAGGTGGATTCCCCTCAGGTGGATGCTCCTCAGGTGGATTCCCCTCAGGTGGATTCCCCTCAGGTGGACTCCCCTCAGGTGGATTCCCCTCAGGTGGACGCCCCTGAGGTGGATTCATCTCAGGTGGATTCCCCTCAGGTGGATACCCCTCAGGTGGATTCCCCTCAGGTGGATTCATCTCAGGTGGATTCCCCTCAAGTGGATTCCCCTCAGGTGGATGCCCCTCAGGTGGATGCCCCTCAGGTGGATTCCCCTCAGGTGGATACCCCTCAGGTGGATTCCCCTCAGGTGGATTCATCTCAGGTGGATTCCCCTCAAGTGGATTCCCCTCAGGTGGACTCCCCTCAGGTGGATGCCCCTCAGGTGGACGCCCCTCAGGTGGATGCCCCTTATGTAGGATTCCCCTTGGGTTTGTGCTCAGAGTCTCCAGAGTCCCCAGAGTCCCCAGAGCTCCCTGCTGGGATGAGGCCCTGGTCACCCACCAGTCGCTTGCAGGATGATGCTGGTATTGGCTCCTTCCCTGCCTGCCTCACTTTCCACTCCCTTATTAGAGTCCTGCAATCACCAAGAAATTATTAGCTATGTCAGTTTTGTCCCCACCCCACCTCCCACTTGTCACCAAAGCTGGGCCACTGTCAGCTGCCTCCACTCTGTTTTCCAGTTTCATGTTTGGGTTGCAGCTCCCTTCCCGGCCACCAGTCAGCAGCCTTTGGTCAAACCATACCCGCAGGTGAGCCACCCTGCACACTGGGAAGGCTGCAATCATCACCTACCATCTTACTGAGGTGGGCTTTTCCCAAGCAGGCAGCGACTGCCTAACTAGTGTCTACACCACCTCGGAACTCCACGGAGCTCCCACACTGTGCTTGACTTTCAGGAGATTTTCGTAAATGCCAGTTCATTTCCATGCCCCCAGGGCATTGGAGAAACAAAAATGACCCAGAATGGACATCATGGTCTGGAGTCCACAGAAGCAAAGCCAAGTCGGAGATTTGTGTGCATGTGGTTTGTCGGAAGGTACTCACCAGAAGACAGGGAAAGGAGGAGGCCGGGACTTTGTACCGCACCCACCCACTTCTCCATCCACCCCTCCTGGCACTCAGAGGCCATAGGCAGTCACAGAGGTGGAAATTGCAGCTCTGGGCCAGGCAGCTTCTGCTTCCAGAGGGGTCTAGGAGCAGGTAGCAGGAGTGAGGCCTGGGCCCCCACAGAACCTGGGGAGGACACGCCCTTACAGGAAAAGGGGGTAGCAAGGTGTCCGAGCAAGGACCAAAGGCACGTGTTATAGTGGCCTCAAAATAGAGTATGTCTTAGTCCATTCAGGCTGCTGTAACAAAATGCCTTAGGCTGGGTAGTTTAAAGACAATACAAATTTATTGCTCACAGTTCTGGAAACTGGGAAAGCCAAGACCAAAACATGAGCAGATTCAGTGTTGAGTGAAGGCCTGTTCCTCATAAATGGTAACCCCTACCCTGGTGGAAGGGGCCAGATTCTCCTCGGAGCCTGTTTTATAAGGGCACTAATCCCATTCATAGCAGGGGGGGACCCTTATAACCTAATCACCTCCTGAAGTCCCACCTTCTATGCCATCACATTGAGTATTAGGTTCCATCATATGAATTTGGGGGGTGGGGGTGTATCTGAGTCCAAACTCACACTCCTCACCACGTGACAGCCAATAGTCAAGAGCAAAAAGCTAGGGCAAAGAAAGTGACTTATTTCAGAAAGTCAGCAAACCGCGACTACTATCCTAAAGCACCATCCTAAAAGGCGTGAATCCCAAGCTTCTTTTTATGTTGGGGAAGGGGGAACAGGAAGGGGGTTGAGGTCAGGAAGTGACTGATGACCACAGACATCTGGGAAGCAACGAAGATCTGAGGAGGTTGTGAAACATCTTCGTCCTTGGTAGGTTGCAGTCCTCCTGTAAATCCTTAACACAGCATTGTTACTTGTGTGTGCACCATATTTATCTCCTTGGGGGTGAGTTTTGTAAAGGAACAATCGTCATCCTCGCTTTAGTTTAACCAAATGCCTCCCATAGTTAGCTCGGCCCATGTGCAAGAATGAGCAAAGACTGGGGAATCAGCTATGTTCCATTTCTGTCATTGTTACGGGGGCCCCAACGCTCAGACCAGAGCACAAGCAAGGTGTGTCTAGAACTCCAGGGCCAGAGGTCCCAAAGTGTCTAGAAGATGTAGAAAGACCAAGACTCAAAGTCAACACACAGAATCCAGACAAGGAGAGCTTCTGGTTCAATCATGTTGGTTAACATAAAAACATTCTGTACAAAGCGTTACACAGAAATGGAAATACATCACATTTAGTTACATAGCCGATGAACCCAATCCTACAGAAAAATGTGAAATGTTATGAAAGTCGGGCTGTTCCAGGAAAGCGAGAGCATGGGTGACTCCCCGTGCCCATGAGAGGGTTCCCTGAGAAACAGGGTGTTCATAAGAGGGCAGACGGCGCTGGAGGGCTGGGGCTCAGGCGGTCTTTAACGCTGTTGCCTGCTGACCTCAGAAGCAGCCACCACAGCCAAGGCTCTCCCTCCCCACAGCTGCCTCACCTGAGCCCTCCCTGGCAGGAAACTCTCATCTCTATAGGGTCAGCCAATTTCCCCCATGTTTCCACTATAGGAGAGCAAAGCAGAAAAGTCTGCATATAACCTTCGGACACTGTGGTGCCGCAGCTGGAGTGGGGCACCTGCCTCCCTGTGGGCTAAGAAAGGTTCAGGTTGTCAACTGAGAAGTCACACAATTCTAAGTTTGGAAAGGAGAAGAGACTGTTTTTTTATAGAGAGGTGTGGCCTGAAGGTGGTGGTCAACAGGCTGGGAAGCACAGTCTCTGGCAAAGACCAGAGACAAGCAGGAGAAGCTTCATGCTGAAGAGGTTAGCTAAACATACATATTTAACAGGTGACACGGGGAGCTATGAATATTTATGAGGGTGGTCCTGATGCATGCATATTAAGCAAACGTGTGTAGCAAATGACCCATGTTCACTCTGGGGTGGAAACTTAACATTGAAATGTATGACAATTAGGCCCTGTACATCAAAGGCCATACATACATCTTCCCAGGACACAAGGCACACCAGTGCACAGCCTCTGTCAACTGGCTAGAGCCAGTCATTAGCCAGTGGCCCTTTGATCAACAGAAAGTTGTAAAAATCAGTCACCTGTCCAGTGAAAGCTGTAGTTGTCGCTGGTAGAACAGGAGGTCAGTGAGGCCGCATTTGAGAGCTGGACAAGTTGTAATTGTTTGAATATTGCTTATCTCAAAGCCAGTGTTTATTTACTGCTAGAGAAAAAGAAAACCCTTGTGGCAGTTAGAGGACAGTTTATTCTTTAAGTGTAGGGGCATGCACTCGCCCCTTGCCTGGAATGGCCTCAGGCCCATCGGTTTATATTTGATATCTCACTGCCACACAGTCTGTCCTGTCAGTCTTATGATCTCTATTTTAACACAAATGCTGGTCGGTCGTGTCTAAACCTCAAAAGGGAGGGGCAAAACGAGACATGTCCAACCTCCTGCCCCATCTCGACTGGGAACTCAGCTTTTTAAGTTTTTTCTGGGGTCCACTTGGCCATGAGGGGCCCATTCAGTGGGAGGGGGGCTTAGGGTCTTACTTTTAGTGTACAAGGTCCACAGCCTAGACAGAGTGAGTGGAAGCAGCTGGGAATCCACCACAGCTGACCGTGGGCGTCGGAGTGGCCCCTGAAGCTGGGCTTCTTCGGGCCTTGATGACCGTGACATGAAAGAGGGCATCGGACACCTGCGTGGATCCCTCCTCCTCCTTCTTGCCTCCCTCCAGTCAGCATCAGCTCAGGCCGAGGACGCCCCCATCCTTGGTAAGTAGAGCCTCCCTTGGTCTTGGGTCCTGCCCTGGCCACACACTTCCCTTCCTTCAATCTGCACCGTCCTTACCCCACTCCATCCCTGGGCTTCAGGCTTCCCCCAGCTGAAACTGCATGGTGAGGGCCCAATGCTTGTCACTACCTGGCCCTGCCCTGGGCCTGTCTCTCTCCTGACCCTCTGAACATTCTCTTGGGCATATTCATCCATTTCCAAAGGTTCAGCCGGGCTCACACCTGCCGGTGATTCCCAAACACAGACCGGCAGTCTGGTTTCTGTCCTGCATCCCAGCTGGAATCCAGCCGCCTGCTCAGCACAGGCAGCTCAGCCCAGCGGTCAAGCCCGCCCGCCACCTCTGCTGGGTTGCTTCTCCCCACCTACACCAGGAATGGGGAATCTACCTGAGCTTTCCCTGAACCCACACATGCAGTGAGTTCCCACATCCCCTCCTAGCCAGCTCTTGGAGCCGTGCCTCCTCCCAGCCCACGATTACCACCCGCTACAGGCCCCGTCCTGTCCCTCGGATTCCATGGTGTCTCCTAGAGTCTCCCTGCACCTGGTCATTGCCTGCTGGGACCATCTCAAGACCAGCTGACCCCTTTATTCCCCCACTCAGGGTCCCCCTCATCTTTGGATGAAACTCACATTTCTTAGCTCTCCTCTTTGTTATTTCCCCCGCTCCAGCCTCACCTAACCCCACAGAGGCCACACTCTCTGCCCCTCCAGCCTGCCTTCCTAGACGCCCCCTCCTCTTTCCTTCCTTCCTGACTCCTGTGCATGGTTCCAACCTTAGCCAAGAGTCCCCTCCTCCAGGAAGCCCCTGCATGCCCGCTGAGCCAGGCACCTTCCTTTGAGGCCCTTTGCACCCTGAGAGGCCTGCAGCCAGGTTTGTGGGGAAGAGAAAGAGTCTCATGTGTGCCGATGGAGTCACTGGGACCGTGGTGACCGTGGGCATATGCTGCCTGCAGCTGTGTGTTCCATAAACAAACCACTCAACCTTAGTGAGCTTCAGTTTCCCTCTCTGTGAAATAGAGATGGTAAATGTGCTTTAAAAAATAATAATAGGCCAGGCGCGGTGGCTCAAGCCTGTAATCCCAGCACTTTGGGAGGCCGAGGCGGAGATTGAGACCATCCTGGTCAACATGGTGAAATCCCGTCTCTACTAATACAAAAAATTAGCCGGGCATGGTGGCGCGTGCCTGTAATCCCAGCTACTCAGGAGGCTGAGGCAGGAGAATTGCCTGAACCCAGGAGGAGGAGGTTGCAGTGAGCCGAGATCGCGCCATTGCACTCCAGCCTGGGTAACAAGAGCGAAACTCAAAAAAAAAATAATCTCAAAAAAATAATAATAATAATAATAATAATAAGGTTGTTGTTAGCGTCTAAGTGCACAGTACCTGGCATAAAACACATGCCTGATGAACATCTTGAAACGGAGGAAAAGTCATGAGAGTTACCTAAACCCTCCATCTTAGAAAGGCTGAAAACACAGGCCTGAGAAGAAAGTCGTTAGAAAAGTCTCTGTGCGGGTCTCTGTAACAACGGCTCTAGCAGCTAACCGTGTCATGGTGCATTAGTTCCCCCATCCCTCTACCACCCGCCCTGTCATTATTTTCTGTGTTTTTCAGGCTGTGCAGATAATGGCTTCAAAAAAGGGAGGCACTTAGAGGGAGAGACCAGAGGGCCAAGTTGATGCCCAAAGAGATAAAAGCAAGAAATGGTCAGCAAGGGAGACAGCAGTTGAATTCCTGAAATAGCAGTTACCTCACCAAGTCTGGAAAGAGAATGGAAAGCACGGAAAACACAACCAGACGGAAATGGCATGGCCGCCAAAAACGTCCCCACTGCACGGGACCCCCGAAACCCCTCCTGGCAGCACGGTCAGGTCTGACCTCCGCAGAGGAAGAAGAAGTTCAGCCCTCACCCTTCAGGCCTACGCCTCCTAATGGACCGACACGCACGCGTCCATGAAGTCTTAGCAGCATGAATGGGGAGCTTCAGAGAGCCCTCCTCCCAGTTCAGCCTGTGAGCGCCCCTCCTCGTTCTGCCACCTAGGCCATTCCCATGGAACACGGGATGCAAGGAGCCAGCGGACACCCCAGAAGGGCCTGACAAGTGACGACAAAGAGAGGAAGTTGGAAGACCCGGATTCCAGTGCCAACCCCATGGCTCACCATTGGCCGTTCTCTAGCCTCCACTTCAATCATCAAGGGTAGAGTGGGTAGATTTGTATGTGTGTTTTTAATTATTCTTGGAAAAGGAACACATGCAGATGGTTCAGGTTTAAAATTACAAAAGGATATTCAGCAGCGAGTCCGCCTCCCGCCCCTGCCCCTGCCTGCATCACCCCTCCTGGAGGCAGCCGGCCTGTGCACAGAGGTAGTTCAGCCTCTGCTTTGTTCACACAAACGGCAGCTCCCACACTTGGCATCATTTTCTCAACACTACGCCTCAGAGATTGTCCAGTGCACACACACACACAAGTCCTATCTCGTTTCTTTTTCTTCAAGCTGTCTTCCACTGCACGGAGGTGCTGAAATTCTGGGTAGCTTCTCATGGTCCCTTCCAGCTCTGAGATTCCAAGTTGCCCATCAAATGTGTTTTTCAGCTGCCCTTGGTGGACTGAGGTGGGCACCCCGCCACAGAGGAGGCCTCACCTCTCCTCCCCTAGAGGTGTTCTGGAGAGGACCCCCTCCCATAAACCAGGCCACTCCTCACACCAGACCTGGGAGGGTCACTTTCTAGCCAGATGGCAGACCGGCAGGCAAACCGGGCCTCAACATCTTTGTTTCTAGGCTGTGACGGACGGAGGCTTCCGTGACCACATGGGAGATTCCCAGCCAACTCACCCCACAAAATACCCAAACACATTTTAGGAAATGCCTGGCCAGAAAGAACAGCCCTCACTTTCCCCAGAGCTGGTCTGTCCCTGTGTCAGGATAATATCCCACTGGCTGGTTTGTCTCTTAGAAAAGAGAAACAATTGGGTTCTGAGGACAAAAGCAGCGGCATCCTCATCTTGCGTCGGAGTTCCCTTGTCCAGCTACAGAAAAAGGCACTGGGGTCAGCCTGCAGGAGTGCTGAGGGCCCCACAGGAGTCTTGGGCAGACCAAACACCAGCGAGCGACCCTCCCCATCCAGTGAGGAGCCAGGAGAGAAGGGGAATGAGCCACAGAGGGCAGGGAGAGAGGCGGGCAGGCAGGCAGAGGGACGGGGAGCGGACAGAGCCAGGGAAGTGGGCGTCTGAGGCCCAGCAGGAGGATGGGGAGTGCAGAGACTGTTAAAGTCACCAGAGGCCGCAGACCTGAGAAGCAATGGCATGAAAAGGGTATCCTGAGCAGAGAAAGACTGATTAGTAGGCCAGGAATTGGCAGTTACCTAATACTGCATACATAGCTAAGTGCCCATGACTTAATGATCTGAAACTGAAACAATTATTTATCATCTCTCCTAGTTTCTGTGGATCAGGAATTCACTAACAGTCTGGCGGGGTGGTTTGGCTTGGAGTCTGCTACAGCCTGAATATATCCCCTGGAAAGCATGTGCTGGAAACTTAATCCCCAGTGCAACAGTACTGGGAGGGGCTGCTGAGAGGTGATTAGACTGTGAGGGCTATGCCCTCTTGAATGGATTAATTCTGCTATCACGGGAATGGGTTTGTTATCTCGGGAGTGGATTCATTATAAAAGAACAAGTTTGATCCTCCTTCTCCCTGTTTCTCTCCCTCCCTCCTTCCCTTTGTTTGCCCTTCCACCATGGGATGATACAGCAAGAAGGCCTTTGCTAGATCCTGGGCCCTCAATCTTGGACTTCCCAGCCTCCAGAACCATGAGCCAATAAGTTTCTGTTTATTATAAATTGCCCAGTCTATGGAATTCTGTTACAGCAGCACAAAGCAGACTAAGAGGGTTGCAGTCAGATGTCAGCCTGGGCTGCCATCGTTTGAAGGCTCTGCTGTGGCTGGGGGATCCGCTGCCAAGGCAGCCCTCGCTGGCTGCTGGCAGGAGGGCTAAGCGCCTACGTGTGTGCCCTCCCCAGGGCTGCTTGGGCATCCTTATGGCATGTGGCTGACTTCCGCCAGCATGAGTCATCCAAGACAGCAAGCTGGGAGCTGCAGTGCCTTTTCTGACCCATCAACAGTCTGCTGGACACAGAGGCCAGCCCTGATTGAATGTGGTAAGGACTGCATGAGAGTATGGCTCAAGGAGGCCAGAACCATCGGCAGTCACCTGGGAGACTTGGGGATCACAGACAGAGACAGACAAGACATTGTATGGAAACTGTGAGTGGCTGTGTCAAGTTCTTAATATTCCGTAACCATGGGTAGAGGAAGATAAGGATGAATGATTACCAAGGAGAGGAGAAAAAATAATAAGCAAACCTCGTGTTTCCACTGGACAGTGGTACCTGAAACTTTTTCCTTTCTCACCTTGCCTGTTACTGTAAATGATTTTAAATAATGTCAATGATCCATGCATATATCTTCACAATAAGAATGTCTAACAAAGCCCTCCTTAACGAAACCACCTTGAATGCCAGCCCTCCCCACAGGTAATCACTGTAACCACGCTGATGTCACATCCCAGGACCTCCCTTCACAGCTTTCCTTTTACATTGCTGTGTGTGTGTGTGTGTGTGTGTGTGTGTGTGTGTGTGTAGGAAATTTCATTTCATAAAAAATGTGATTCCATTTTGTATTTTGCTACATAAATGTATCATCTCATTGCTCTTAGAATTATTTTTCACTTATCAATACGTCTCGGACACTATTCTGTGCGGATGTATGTAAGCCTACCTCATTTTTTTGGCTGCGACGTGGCATTCCACAGTGTGGCTGCACCATGGCAGTACCCACTTTCCTAATGAAAAATATTCAGGTGGCTTGCATTTTTTCTATTAGCAGTAAACCTTGCATGTGCATCTTTGTGCATTTACTTCTAGACTATTATTTCTGAGTCTCTATCTTCAGTTGTCAATTTTTAATTTCATTACGTTGTAATCAGTAAATGTGACCTATATAATCGTTTCTATTTTTTGGAGTTTGTTGATGATTTATGGCTTAACACATGACCAATTTCTGTGACTGTGCCCAGAAATTGAAAATAATGCATATAGTTGAAAATAATATATATTCTCCAGTGGGTAAAAAGAAATGCTGTATATATTTCCAACTATATACATTATTTTCTGCTGTGTGTCAGGTCCTGTGATAAGGACTTTGCATTTATTATCTCATCTGATCCTTATAACAGCCTATAAGGGAGGATTATTATCATCCTTGTTTTTCAGATGAAAAACCCAAATCGCATACCGAAAAAGTAGCAGAATTGAGACTTAACCTATTCTTGGCTGTAAGTATGCACTGTGGCCCACCTCACAACTGCTTTTCCTAAAGCCCTGCTCTTATTTTATGTAGCCCTGAGAGAGAAAGACAAAATCTGCCAATTTCTATGACACAACGCTTTCTTACACATGAGAATATTTATATGTATTGAAATAATTCTTTTAGACTTTTTCTTCTGCAGCAGCAGCAGCAGGATCTCGCTCTGTTGCTCAGGCTGGAGTGCAAGTGATGCAATCACAGCTCACTGCAGCCTCAACCTCCTCGGCTCAAGCAGTCCTCCCACCTCAGCCTCCTGAGTCGCTGGCACTACAGGTGCACATCACTACGCCTGGCTCATTTTTTAATTTTTTTGTAGAGAAGAGGTCTCACAATGTTGCCCAAGCTAATCTCAAACTCCTGGGCTCAAGCAATCCTCCCACCTCAGCTTCCCAAAGTGCTGGGATTACAGGCGTAAACCAATGAGCCACCACACCTGGCCTTATAGACTTATTGATAAATCATTTTGTTATAGATTTCTCTTCAGTATATAGGAAAAGGACACATGTGTCCTAAGACTTGCTTCCTCCCAGAACCCGATGCTTCTGTGTCACTTTTGAATTAGAGCCGATTGTGTCCCCAGGAGAGCGTTGGGGATACAAGATTTATTTGAACGCGCTTCAATATTGTCGCTGCGGATTTCTTCCAAGGCGTTCACATCCATTCACATTGGCACTGCTGCTGCATTGATGTTACCACGAGATGTCAGCAGAAGGTCCTCAGACGGTAGCCAGAACTCCTGTCCCTCCCAAGTGGCCCTCACGTGGCTCGCTGAAATGAGGGGCTGCCATCATCCACCCAGCCATTGGGCCAGTTCACACCTGCTCAGGCAGTGACTGCCTCCTGAAGACATGGTGGTCACAGGACATCCTCATTTCATAGCCATGAAAAAGTGAAAAAAAAATGTGCTTCAGGCACATATTTCAAGACTATGCAGTTAGGTTCCTGAAGGTCTGTGATACAGGTACATTTATCAATATGGAATATGCTTTTCACCGCTTTTCACCTTAAATTCTAAGGGGAAATTATTATTTTATAGATACACTAAAGTTTGGTTTCATTTTGATATTCTGCCTAAATCTGACACCTGTAAACTGAAATTTGAACCTCCAGAAATAACCAGAGCTCTATGACAAGCCCATCAGAGAAGTGGATTTGTGTTGCCTTAAACGTTCCCTCTGTACGGCTGAGTCTCACAGCTAACCACGCTCCAAGTCTAAGTCTGAGCGATGAAGTAGATTTGTGATGCCTTAAACGTTCCCCCTGTATGGCTGAGTCTCACAGCTAACCACACTGAAGTGTAAGTCTGAGCGATGAAGTGGATTTGGGATGCCTTAAACGTTCCCTCTGTATGGCTGAGTCTCACAGCTAACCACCCTCTAAGTGTAAGTCTGAGCGATGAAGTGGATTTGGGATGCCTTAAACGTTCCCCCTGTACGGCTGAGTCTCACAGCTAACCACCCTCTAAGTGTAAGTCTGAGCGATGAAGTGGATTTGTGATGCCTTAAACGTTCCCCCTGTATGGCTGAGTCTCACAGCTAACCACGCTCCAAGTGTAAGTCTGAGCGATGAAGTGGATTTGTGATGCCTTAAACGTTCCCTCTGTATGACTGAGTCTCACAGCTAACCACCCTCTAAGTGTAAGTCTGAGCGATGAAGTGGATTTGTGATGCCTTAAACGTTCCCCCTGTATGGCTGAGTCTCATACCTAACCACGCTCCAAGTGTAAGTCTATGCGATGAATGTGACTGGAGACAGATTTATAAAATGGGAACTCAGTAAATAAGAATCCCTCCAGTTACCATAGACGTAGGATAAATATGGCTGAGTTACAGCATAAATTAGGAATCACAGATGCAGGCTGTTTTGCTCTCGCTCTCAGCAGTGTGTTGAGAACGCAGTTGTTGGACAGCTGGGTGATGTAGGAGAGATGCTGGCTCTCCAGAGAGAAACGGATCCCGCTGTCCTGGCTTCCAGCACCGCAGCCTAGCTCTGTCCGTTTTTGAACGTCGTGTGGCTGGAATCGTAGAATGTGAATGCCCTTTCTCCTGGCTTCTTTCATGCAGCATTACGTGGGCGAGCTCACGGGGTGCTGGGGCTCACTCATCGATGTTGCTGTGCAGCTTCCATTTCTCCATGCTGCTGTTGGCAGGCGTTTGCCATCTCTCCCATTTGGGACTATTACAAAGAGCACTGCCCTGGAGGGCTTGGTGGCCGCGTGTCCCCACGCCTGTTGCATGATTGTGGTCACAGTCACACAACAGGGGCACCTGTGGTCAGCTCTTGTGGATCTCACCAGGCAGGTGCCTAGAGTTATTGCTTCACGATCCTATTTAGTGATCCTTTTGAATTCACATTTAAATAAAATTACCCCCCAGGAGGGAAAACACACACCTACCGAGCACCTCATGTATCCCAGCGTGAGACATGGCTCTGACCAGCAAACGGCATGGAGTAAAGGAAAGGAAAGAGCCATGCAGTCACAGGTGCCCTTGAATTTCCCCTGGGAAGCCACTCCAGGGAAGACTGAAACCTCAGCTTTCAATAGACACAGCTGTGAAGACGATCCCATGTCCAGGAATCCTGGAATGCCCCCAGAACATCTCATCATTAAGAAGGCAACGACAGGCTTCCACGTGGAGGCCGCCAGTAACCAGAAGGGAAGGCTCTCTGGGCTCACGCTTGCCGGGCTGGGCACTAGTCCACTCCCCATTGCTGCTTCGATTGTTTCTCATTCTCTGTCTCTCTCTGTCTCTGTCTCTCTCTCTTTCTCCCTCTCCTCATCTCATTTTTCTTTACCCATTTCTCTCTTCCCACCCCCGCAACTTGTGTAATTGTGTAATTGTATTTATAAAAGTCAAATAAGGTGACTCCATTTTATCATCCTCTTTTTCAAAGCTGATGCAGCTTTGAAAGAGGCTAAGTAGCTTGCCCAAGGTCACAGAACATTCGCACACACAACTCCCTGGCCCTACAGGTCATGATCTTTCAGCTGCATGATCTCTCTACAAAGCCACCAGGATCATATTATAAAGAATGTAAAGAGACTCTCTTCCTACCAGAAAGTCCCTTATATGTGAGCAAAGCCCTAGGACACCAGAAGGACTCTGTGAGATTTGCGTAGGAATCCCCTGATATTTCAGTTCTCTCAGTGCGTGGACACCTACTTCTCATCAGGAGGCTTCAATGTCTCTAAATCCATCCCCAGTGTTCTGAAAGGGGTGGTGGATTACACTCAGGCGTGCCCAGCCAACTGTTGAAGAAGATTCCAGTCGAGGCTTTGCTGGTGGAAGTACACTGCTCACAACTTAGCTTCTCCTGTGTGGTTCACAAATGTGAAGGACCAAGCAGAGCATCTATGAGTACCAAGGCTGTGGCTCACTCTCAGCTCAGAGTCCTAACTGTCCACTGTCTGCATCTGAGTAAAGATGCACCCTTCAGTCCTAACACAGAACCTACAGTAGAGTTTCTCCCAAGTAGGTCTTGATCCAGAGACCCAATGAGGGCCCCCTAGAAACAAGCACGAATGCTCCTGGTCCTTCCAACCTCCCCAGAAGCAGAGGGAGGGCACACAGCTGGACTAGGGTACCTCAGTTAAGCTGTGGCTCATGGATAGGGGTGACTGCTGGCTGCCTCAGCCAGGAAGGAGAGGCTGCTGTTCCTGAAAAGCAGGGTCCTCTCCTCTGGCAAGTCCACCATCATATTCCAACAGGGTGAGCATAGTGGCATGCAGCGAAGGGAATAATCCAGTATCACAGGCAGCCCCAAAGAAAGGGCAATGGGACAGGTGGGTGTGGTCTCCAGTCTTCTCACTGGAAGCCTACAGGCCTTCCAGGGCTGGGTCACCTGAAAGTACCAGACCTTTTAGTTTACATCACTCAAAACCAACCACACTCTTACATTTCAAAGAGCTTGCACTTAAATCAAACTGCCAAAATATGATCAAGTTGCATGACTCTGATTTTAATTTAAGGCCTAAATTTCTCCAGCAGTGTAGGGGACACTCTGGTGGCCAATGCTGGGAGCCTTATCACCAAGTGGCATTTGCTTGGGAAGTCAAAGTCCCCCAAAAGGGATTGGGGCTGGCGAACCTTACCGATACGCCATCAGTAACATTGACTGCCCCTCGATCAACCTTTTCCTCTTTGCGATTACTCCTCTACGACTCCTGTGACATTCTTTTCCATGGTTTTGAGGACAAAGGAAAGTATGCCTCCAAGCCCTCTGCAGGCTTCACAAGCCATAGACAGGCCACATAGCATTTACTGCAACTTTAAGAAATTGTTTAATAGGAAAGGAATCTTCCTAAAAGCATTTTCTGATCATCGTTAAAGAATTCAATCCCCTCTTTTAGCTTAGAGATAAATAAAGTCCTGATTACTGGAGCAAAGCACCTTGAGAATTTCCCATTTATTCCCCAATGACATAATCCTCATGCCAATGAATTGACCATGTGATGTACACGCTCCTGTAATGCCACGTGTTAATGTCAGGGAATAAAATCACAATCTGATTTGATTTTTTTTTTTTTTTTGCAGTGGGGAGAACCTGAAACAACATAATGCAGACACATAATCAGCAGACATAAAGTAAGCTGTTCATCCGATTTCACACACACTCACAACCGAACCTCACTTCTGAAATCACCATAATTACTTTTTCAAACAATTCATTTTTAATGATTATAAAAGTCTGCATGCCTGTTGTGGAAAATATAGGAAATAAAATGACAATCACCACTAAGCCTGTGATCCCCCAATAAGCCTTGTTATCATTTTTGGTCTATTGTATTTTAATACTTTTCAAAACATACATAATTTTACAACCCAATATCACATTGTAGATGCAATTTGCACTGATGTTTTCTTCACTTTGCATGCAACCATTGTCAAAATATTTCAAAATGTGGAAGGATATATGCTAAGGTGTTAGTGATAACCTCTGGGTGGTAGAAATACTGTTATCTTCTAATTTTCTTTATGTTTTATTAATTATCTTTATTTTCTAATTTTATACAATGCACGTTCACCATTATGCAAAGATTATTTTTAAATTCAGAAAGATTATTCTCCATGACTGCATACTAATCTTATGGATACACCATGGTCTGCTTAATCTTTATCAAAATGGTGGACAGTTGCCCTTTCCAAGGTCTCGGGAGGGGCCCTTGGAATGTGTTCACGTGGTCAGACATTTCTGTGAACTTTGCCACAGTGAGCCGTAACCACGGTCATTTGAGGCCATTCTAACTCCCCTCTCTCACACGTTTGCTGTCACGTTGTACTGGGAGGAAGTCGAATTGGGCGTATCTATGGGACTCATGATCACTCCTCGTTGCACCTGCCACTGCAGCCACCCTAGCATGGCATGCTTTCGGGATGCTCCCAGTGTCAGCAAATCCACGAGGATTTAAGGGGACTCCAGGAAGATGGCAGCAGTGACATGGGTTTTGAATCTCCTTGAATCCTACACAAAAATAACATGGAAATTAGGTAATAAAACCAAAAACACATGGGCAAATTCACAACAAAGCTAGATGATAGAGTCCCCACTCCCAAGGCCCTGTGTACAAGCAAGCTGAGGAGGCCACCATGGCCCCGGCCCCCATGACACCAGCATGTGTGTGGAGGCAGAAGACGGAAGTGAGGGAAACCCGGAAAAAAGACGACTTGGCAAAGAATTCAGGATGAATGAAAATCATCTCAGAAATGAGGGCTAAAATGGGAGGAGCTCAGGGCAAGTAACAGGCAGTCAACGCATTGAGAGAAAGAGAAGAATTTGTTTCAGTCGTAAGAAAATAAATGAAAAGTACTTTTAAGGAAATGGCAAATAGGCAAAAAGGATTCAGCATACAGGTAATAAAGTATCTAGAGGAAAAAAAAAAACTAAAGTAAAAGAGCAGAACAAATACTGAACTCTACAATGACCAAAAAACTTTCCCATAATACAGAATTTAGAAAAAAAAAAAAAAAAGTTGAAACCTACATCCTGAGAGAGCACAGCGTGTACTTGAGAATATCCACTCAAAGGACCAGCACCAAGACATATCCTAGGAAAATTACTGAATTCTAAAGACAAAAAATTAATCCCTCTGTGAATCTGGGTGGAACAAACATGAAAGAACAAAAAATAAAAGGGGGAGAAAATCTGATTGCCATCATGTGGACAGCAACACTTACTCCGAAAGGAGATGGAGGAATAGATTTTGCAACCCAAGGAGCTGCTCTCAGTCAGTGCCACGGGGCCGCACCTGCACAGGGGGCACAGGCAGGCCTGGATGCCCGTGTGTGGCAGGGTGATGAGGGCCAGAAGGGAGCATCACACCCAGCCCCAGACTGGCCTGGAGCCACAAGTCGGACAGCCACAGGGGAGCTTAAGCCAAGAGGGAATCCCCAGGAGGCAATAGGCCAAGCCATGCAAGTGCCGGGAGGGGCGAGGAGGGAGGAGGGAGAGCCCACACTGTGTCATGCTGAAGTGAGTAGGTTGTGGGGACTCAAACGTGCCCTTTCTAGCAAAGCACAAGCATTCAAGACCACCGTCACTAAGTTCAGCTGCAGTCCTAGCACCCTACTGCTGTCTGTTTTCACAGGAGCACCAGTCCAACCAGAAGTGCATTGAGGCACATGTATGTAGAACTGTGACATGTAGTTTGGTTTTGGAAATCTTGAGCACTGCACCATGCCCAGGAGAACCATAGATGTCCTGGGCTGTCCTGTACCCAGAACGACCAACCCGTCTCTGCGTCTGCACAGTCCCAGAAATAAAACCACCAACATAGTTTTCAGCCAGCTCAGTATTTTTTGACAGTAGAAAAAAACGTTTTTTTAAAAAAAATAGATATCAAATAAAGAATGAATATATTCAAGATATTCAAGATGTAATTTCCCTAAAAATGAGAAGTAATTTAAGAATTTGACACATTACCTACTATACATAGACAAGTCAACATTTAACATTGCCACAAGATTTTGCTTGAAATGCTCAATCTAAATCATTATTTCCCCTCTCATGCCCAAAAGCACATGTTTTTTGAACTTAGAAGTGAATGTGTCTCTGCTGATTTCTAGAAGAACAAACTTTAAGGGAAAAAAACTACACAGGCATCATTAAATTGTGAGTTTTAGAAAAAATGCATACAGTACTGAAAAATGCAGAGTTATAACAAAATAATTTTTTTCTAATGATTTTATCCTAGTAAATGACCACAGATTTAAAGTACAATTTCCATATGATTTCTATGTCTTAACATAATGATGTTTATCACCCATTATTTATTCCAGGGAAAACTGAAATAAATGTCCAGTGATAGTAGCTTGTCCAAACATATCACAATACAGTTGTAGATAAAATACCATGCACTGTTGAGACTTATTATCGTATATCTGAAGATTATTAAATTACACAGGAAAATATTACTTGAAATCATGATCAAAACTTTATGTCAAAAATGAATGCTATTTTCAAGTGGCATACATGAATATGTATACACACACATACTTTAACATTGACATATAAACACTTCTTTTACTATACTTTAATATCTTGCAGGATTGTTGCATAGGTGCACACATGCCATGGTGGTTTGCTGTCTCCATCCTTCCCGTCACATACATCAGGCATTTCTCCCAATATTATCCCTCCCCAACCTCCCCACTCCCTGCTGTCCCTCCCCTAGCCCTCCTAGCCCGTAATTGACCACAGTGTGTGACGTTCCTCTCCCTGTGCCCATGTGTTCTCATTTTTCAACACGCACCTATGAGTGAGAACATGCAGTGTTTGGTTTTCTGTTCTCGTGTCAGTTTGCTGAGAATGATGGTTTACAAGTTCATCCATGTCCCTACAAAGGACATGAACTCATCATTTTTTATGGCTGCATAGTATTCCATGGTGTATATGTGCCACATTTTCTTAGCCCAGTCTATCACTTCTTTGTCCAGTCTATCATACCTAACACCATAAAAACTGCCACACACCCAGTTTTTATGGTGTTAGTCTTAAAAATATGGAATGCTTCACAAATTTGCGTGTCATCCTTGCACAGGGGCCATGCTAATCTTCTCTGTGTCGTTCCAATTTTAGTATATGTGCTGCCGAAGTGAGCACAGCCAGCTCGGTTTTTTAAAAGTTAGTAAATGTACAGTTGCAAAGTTCAAAGCCATGAAAAAAGGGAAAGAGTGAGTGACAAATGAAAGATTAAGGAGTGAGACATGGTGACTAAATACTACAGGGCATCCTGGATTCAATTCTGAAACCAAAAAATTACATTAGCGGAAAAACTGGTGAAACCCAACTGAAAACATTTAGCAAATGAAATTCTTAGTTTTGAGCAATGTCACGTAGCTATGTAAATTGCTAACATTTTGGGGAAACTGAGCAAAAGGTATTTGGGAACTTTGTACAATGTCTACAACTCATCTATAAATCTAAAATTATTTCAAAAGATGAAGTTTAAAAAATAGTTAACACTTTGCAATAATAGCACAGAAAAAAGACAACGAGTTATTTGGCTGAATCCGTTTCTTTTTTACCTTTTTGATGGTCCCTAGAACACCACAAGGTACTGTGGGTGAGTCCCAAGTACTCTGCCCCTGTGTTGAGGTCAGAGCTCTCCCTGCACTTGCCCCCATGATCCCCTTAGCAAGGAACTGCTGGGGATGTCTGGGAGTTCTGGTACTGGTCCCTACTGTGGCCATGAACTCCAGCATGGAGAGAAGAAATCGGTGGGTGACATCTTCCTGGAGTTTCCGTGGGCCTGTCCAGCCACCATCCTCAGCAGTTTTGCTCTCTGCCTGTTTCTGGATGTGGGGAATTCTGTTGATGCAGTTGAAGGGTTGAATGCCTTGCCCATCCTTGCTTACCCTGCAGCACAGCGCTGATGCAGCTAAGCCCATGGCCCTGCCTTGCATGCCCACAAAGCCACACCCACACCGCCCCAGAAGGTCTCCCTTAGACTGGCGCCAACGCAAACAGTTCAGCACTGTCATCACGGCAGCCCATCCCCAGAGAGCAGAGTCTGACCCCAGCCAGATGCAGGCTGTTAACTGCACCCCACCCCCGGGAACCCAGGGGGCAGGAGTGAGGCTGGGGAGGCAGAGCTGCCAGAGCTGGGGCGGGATATTGATTCAGCCCCTCTGTCTGCCTTTGGGAGTGCGTCTGAGAATGGTCCCAGGGAGGAAGGGGAGCATTCCCCCATTGGCCCCTGTACATTGGCTCGCCACTGGCAATGCACATTCCACAGCGAGGAAGCCCCATGCAGGAAGGCAGAGGCCATGCCAGGCCACATTACCCACGGGCAAAGCTCAAAGAATCCTGCCAGCATGCAAGGAGGAACCAAGAGGATGGGCAGTGGGGGAGGCAGAGTCTAGGGCAGCTGCCCCCTCTTCCCAACAGAGCAACTGCGAGTCTCCGAGGCATTCTCTGCCCAGGGACCCAACCAAGCCCACATGAGGACAGGTGGGAGGGCCAAGGGGCTAACAGCCCCAAGGCAGCCTCAGCTGCTTAGTGGTAGTGGATCAAGACCCCAGCTTCCCCACCCACCAGCAAGACAATGCTGAGGTGTGGTCTGCACGTGGTGCTGGAAGTCCCTAGCAGGTGTGGGCCCCTGCTGCCCATAGTGGAAACTTGTGTCAGTGCACACTCCTGGGCTGGCTTCCCTCCCTCTCACATCCCCGCCCTGCAGCTGCCTCCCGGGACCACAGTCACCACTTGCACCCAATCCTACCCTTTGAGACTGCTTTGCAGAGAATCCAAATGAAAACTGACTAAGCGGCGTTTGACCCTTACACTGTCTGATTCAGGCCCCGAACGTTTAAACACAATGCTACCACCCTCAGTTGTTGGGAAAGTTGGGTTACTTGACGGTTCCGTTTGGATGCTGGCCCCTGTGACAGCCACAGGACATGGGACGCCACCCATCCACTGATACCACCTTCAACCTCCTGCCCCAACAACGCCTTGGTGAAATGGGCACCAGAGACTCTGGGCACATTCCGTGCTTCTCCAGATCCAGGGGCCACGGAGGAGGAAGACTGTCTTCATCTCTCCGCTCTGCTGCTTTAGATCCTGCATGCCACGCGCCATCCCTGTGGCTTCAAGTCCCTTCATGGCTTTATCTCCCCCAAGGAAAAATCATCACAGGGTTCTTCGTTCACACGCACTGGCTGCAGCCACACTCTGAGGGGCCCGGGCAGGGCTGCGCCACAGGCAGGAGGAGGCCGGAACTACAGAGTCACGCTGACCTCCTCTTCCAGCAGGCTCCGCTTCGCTCCCTTCCGGAGCCTGGGCACAGCCTGGGACCGTCAGAGGCGGCGGCCTCCACGCGCCTCCCTCCCTCGGGCCTCACCCCATTCATTCATTCCAAAACCTCCCGGACCCACCAGTACAAACCCTTCCTTTAAATCACCGCGGGAATGATGCGGCTGTCGTGGCGGTGGGTGATTTGGTTTTGGGTCGCGCGGCCTGGGGGGTGCGTCCCGACGGGGGAGCCGAGAGCGCCCCCGTGTCCCCCGGGTGCCGAGAGAGTCCACTCCGGGATCGCCGCTCCCGGAAAACCGTGTCCTCAGGGCGGGTGCAGCCAAGCCTCTCCAGTGGGTGCTGGCCGGCACTGGAGGCCCCGAGGGGAGTCGCAAAGCCAGGCTGCCAGGCTAACCACGCCCAGCTTCCCCCAGCCACCGGCCAGGCTGCGGGGAAGCTTCCAGAACATCATGCAGGTACGCCGGCCGGCCCTTGGTGTCTGGGCCGGGCCCCCCAAGCCCGCCTGAAAGAGCACTCCCGTCCCCCTCGGACCCCCCACCACCGCAGCCTCCGCAGCCACCCCCGGCAGCGCCCCCGGGGCCCGGCGTCCTGGGCCTCCGACTCTGCCCCGTTTGCTAACCGCGACCCTCGCCGCGTCTTCCCGCTCCCGTGTCTCCACCTCCTCCCTTTCCCCGCTCTCAGTGAGACCTCCTGAGGCCACATCTCGAGGTAACAGCTCGGTGACCCGCCTGTGTTTGGCTCCCAGAACTGTGCTGTGCTCCCTCATCTCCAGCAGCGCCGCCCTGACTTCCCAGTCTTCCTGGCTCTTTGCTGGCAGCGCTTGGTCTCCGCGCACCCCAGGGCACACGTGTTCGCTGTGCCAGTCCCGTGCGAGCCGCCGTTAGGGTCATAGATGACGGCAAAGCTGCAGTCAGCAGCTCCTCTGCCCGGCCCTGTGCAGCATGAGACGCGAAGGCAGTGCCCGGGACCGCCTGGGCAACAGGGGACAGAAAAGCCAAACCCTGCAGAGGGAGGATGAGAGCTGGCAGCCGGTCGGCTGAGAAAGGGGAGAGAGGTGGGCAGCCCAGGCTTGGGGCGGGCCACCCTGGGCTCGAATCGCTGTGTCCATGGGTGGTCAATGGGTGGTCACGTGGCCCTTTAAAGCCTCAGTTTTCTCATCTCTAAAATGTGGACGATAACAGAATCCTCACAGGGCGTCAGGACACGGAGGCTGTGCGATCAGCCCAGGCCAGGACTGTGGAGTTTTCTGTGTACCGGGCTGTTGCTGTTGACATCATTAGCCACCGTTTTTCAAATCTCAGCAGCCCCTTAGACAGAAAACCAGCTGTTCTTGATGGCCACTTGAGAAAGGAGAAGCAGATTTTTTAATCAGAATGATTCAAAGAATTTTCTCCCAGCAACAGTTGTTAAATGCAGGCCTTGGAATTAAGAGAATTCTGCTGGGTGCCGAGCCTCACCTGTAATCCCAGCACCATGGGAAGCCAATGGAGGAGGATCGCTTGAGGCCAGGACTTCAAGACCTGCCTGGGCAACATAGCGAGACCAACCCCCCCATATCTACAAAATAAAAATAAATTAGCCGAGTAAGGTAGTGCACGCCTGTAGCCCCAGCTACTCGGGAGGCTAAGGTGAGAAGATTGTTTAAGCCCAGGAGGTCAAGGCTGCAGTGAGCTATAATGGCACCACTACACTGCAGCCTCAGCAACACAGTGAGACCCTGTCTCTAAAAAAATTAATAAGTACAAACAAATAAAAGAGGATTTGATATCATCAGGCTTGAGCGGTTCCTGAGAGAGAAAAGACCTAGGTCATTCCTTACGTTCCCTGGAGCCCCGATATCTTGGTTCTGTGACTCTTCAAATCTCCCTAATTAAATTGTCCGGTTTAATGCTCTCCTTGAGCTCTCTCCTCGGCCTCTGTCCTCCCTAGCCTTGCATCCATTCCATGCACACCGTCCGTGCCGGGGATGGCTTACAAACTGCCGGCTCAACCACTCCACAATATGCTGCACAGACAGACTGCCCTGCTCCTCGGCCACCCTCCTTTGTGCAAAGGCCAACTGCTTATGGGCAGTTGGAATGTCTTCTAAGCAGACAAAAGGCTTGCTCAAGTGTGCAACTATTTGGGGGCATTGGCCACTCCCTCGGTGGGTGGTTAAGGCCTGTGCTGCCTGGAGCCAGCTGCCAAGTCCTAGAGAAGAATAGAGCAGGCATGTGGACGCCACAAAAGCTGCCCAGCCCTGTGCCCCAGGCCAGCCCAGGACTCAGCACATCCTCAACATATGGGTCCCGGGGGGAGGGTCCCCTCATTTAACAATCATGACTTCCCTCTTCAGGAGACAACAAGATTTGGAAACCTTAAATGGGCTGTGTGACTAAATCAAATTCCCAAGGCACCTAGAACCGAGATGCTAATTGCCTTGGCTCATGTTTCTTCCCCTCCATGAGACAGATTGGCTCATTTTTCAGGCGACTAATTATTAATTTGAAGCCATGAATAGAAAGAGATCGGAAGGACCTGTCACCTCCCACTTGGTAAATGCTAAAGCTTTGTCATTTGCAGGCACAGGAGAGTGCCAACCAGCCTTTGAGTGAGCCAAGCGACAAGTCAGGGGTCCCATATGTACAGATTGCTTCCTGGCATTGCTTCTGCTCTGTGCAACGTGGTGGGAGCCCACTTATAATCAACTGCCACCATCAGAGCTCACGAGACACAGGGCTGTGTTATCTGAGGCTTCAACAAATTCAGACTTCAGAGAGATCTCCAAAGTTTGTATAAAAGTCTCCACTGGCATAAAACTGTAATTCTGAGTTACACTGTCAGAATTTTAGAATGTTAGAGTCCTTTTACAACTTTATACTTACGTCCCAGCCAGGCACAGTGGCTGACGCCTGTAACCTCAGCACTTTGGGAGGCCAAGGCAGGCGGATCACCTGAGCTTAGGAGTTCAAGATGGCCAACATGGTGAAACCCTGCCTCTACTCAAAATACCAAAATTAGCTGGGGGTAGTGGCAAGCACCTGTAATCCCAGCTACTCAGGAGGCTCAGGCAGGAGAATTGCTTGAACCCACCAGGAGGTGGAGGTTGCAATGAGCCGAGATCACGCCACTGCACTCTAGCCTGGGTGACAGAGTGATACTCCGTCTCAAAAAAAAAAAAAAAAAAAAGCTTGTGTTCCATGAATAAACCACACCTTTGACACTATTAATATTTTTAATAAACTCTACAATTATCTTGGGAATTACAGCTTCTTTGCACTGTATTTTGGTAGATAAAAGACATTACTCATTAAATGCAAGCAACTAAAATTTACCGTAAATTTTGGTAACTCTTTTTCTCCCCAACATTTTATCATTTAAAATTTCAAATACATAGAAGAATTGGTAGAATTTACAATGAATCCCTACAGATCTACCACATACATTCTACAATTAATGCTATCAGTTGTAAATCAAAGAACATGACTGAGGCAAGCCACAATCATTTTAGGAAGTTTATTTGCCAAGGTTAAGGACATGCCCAGGAAAGACCACAGATCCATAGGAAAAACTGAGGTCCATACCCTTCCCAAAGACAGTCTGGGGACCTCGATATTTAAAAGGAAAAGAGTGAGTACTGGGGAGAAAGGAAGAAATTTTTTAAAGACGTGGGTAGATAAGAGGCAAATGGCTGTATTCTTCTGAGCCTTTGATCAGCCTTACGTGTGAGAGGGGGACAGAGGAGCAGGCACTTATGCATTCATGTAGCTCAGTGAATCTACATTTTTACATGAAATAAAATAGATGTAGGGCAGAGGAAACAGTCAGATATGCATTTGTATTGGTGAGCAGCAAGATGAATTTGAGTTCTGTCCTTTGTCCACACCTGTGAAGA
Organism: Aotus nancymaae; assembly: GCF_030222135.1. Classification (NCBI taxonomy): domain Eukaryota; kingdom Metazoa; phylum Chordata; class Mammalia; order Primates; family Aotidae; genus Aotus; species Aotus nancymaae. Next base: position 922,019 of record NW_026988412.1, on the reverse strand, counting down.
TAAGTTATCAATTTACATTGCCGAGGGGAATTCAACAGAACTGTTTTAGGGCAAAGATCTTGTTTTTTGCCTTCATTCTATTAGTATGGTATATAAAACTGATTGATTTTCATATACTGAACCACCCTTCCATCCCTGGAATAAGTCCCACTTGGTTATGTTATATACTCCTCTAAACATGTTGAATTAGATTTGCTACTATTTTGTTGAAGATTTTTGTATTTATACTGCTATGGACTGAATTGTGTCCCCCTAAAATTTATAGATTGAATCCCTAACCCCCAATGTGGCTGATCATAGATAGGGTTTTTAGAAGGTAATTAAGGTTAATAAGGTCATAAGGCCTAATTCAACAGGATTGGTGGCCTTAGAACAAGAGGAAGAGAGAAATATCTCTCACTCTCTCTTTCATCACATGTGCTCAGAGCTAAGGCCATCTGAGGACCGCAGTGGCAAGGTGGCCATCTGCAAATCAGGAAAGAGCCCTCTCTAGACACCAAACGTCACTGAGCCTTCATCTGGGACTTCCAGCCTCTGGTACCGTGAGAAATAAATATCTGTTGTTTAAACCACACAATCTATAGCATTTTGTTATGGCAACCCAACCTGACTAATATGTATACTCACAAGGGATATGATCTATATTTTTCTTGTGATGTCTGTCTCTGGCTTTGGTATCAGGGTAATGCTGGCCTCAGCGAATGAGTTAGAAAGCTTTCTCTCTTCTAGTTTTTGGAAGAGTTTGAGAAGGATTGTTGTTAATTCTTGTGTGAGCACTACTTTGTAATCCTTAATGACACACATGCAGATATTCATATACTAAATCTTAAGATATCTATGTGATGACAAAATATTGAAATATATACATAAACTACCAGGTAAGGCTGACAGTCTAAATATAGGGGTTCAGCATTTTATTCTTCCTTAGACAATATCTTCTGTTTGGGAAAATAATTTTAGTGTTAGATTTGCAGTAACATATTGTTTTTTAAGGCATATGCCTACCAGTGATTTTTATATAAACAGTTTTCAATATTTCATTGTTTCTCAGCATTCTCCAACTCATTAAATCTTTCCTGGTCTTCCTCCTGGGCATGCATATATGTCAACACCAGTTCATTTTCCCGTCCAGGGTACACATTGAGTCTTGTGTTCCAGACACCTTTGGCCTGAGCATAACATACCAAGGGCGAAAACTTTGTAACAGGTGACACAAATAAATATCTAAAACTTAAACTCACCAAAACAGAGAACCACCAGTCTCAGGTTGAATGTCAAGAAAAGTGCCATTAACTTCCTCACCAAGAAGGTGCCCTAGAGAAATCAACAAAGTTCTTAATACTAAAAGAAAAATTTTTAAATAACGTCTGCAGTGTTCAAACGCCACCTTTTCAGGAGATACTTTCACGACTCAGCCTCCTGATGTAACTGGGTCTCCAAGTGCATGCCTCCACACTCAGTTGATATTTCTTACATTTTTTGTTTGTTTGTTTTAGCGAGGGAGTCTTGCAATCTTGCCCAGGCTGATCTGAAACTCCTTGCATTTAGCAATCCTCCCACCTCAGCCTTCCAAAGTGTTGAGATTACAGGTGTGAGCCACCACCCAGCCAGAAGATACCTTTCCTACAAACTTGTGATCGTAGCTTATGTATCTGGCATACAAGTAAAGTGAAACAGCAATCAGCCGAGTAAACAGATTTGATCTAAGACATTAACCCATGGACCTTCCATGGATCATCTTTTTCAAAAATGTAGAATGCATTGAATTGTACTCAACACTACGCTGTGCCAAAAAGACTGCGGTGGCACATTGGGGCCTTGCAGCCATCTCAGGTTGTCCTTGTGAACGCTGGTCACAGTTTAATAAAACTGGGGAAATGCTGAAGTCAGCCTAAAAGAACTCTGAAGAATAAAGTTTACTATTATTACCATGGGAAGTCTTGAGCTACTTTAGAAACAAAAACCAAAACCTAATAACATTTAAAGTTAGAGCAGAAAAAAATCCAGGCAACCTGAAAATTTTCTTTAATGACAACTTTTCGATTAGAATTTTTGTTTTGAGAAAAATAAGCCTAGTATAGAAATAAGAAAAAGAGATAAGGAAGATATAAGAAATAAGAAAAGTTCAATATAGAAATAAGAGAGACAATTTCTTTTCCATAAAATCAGTAAGTGGTAGTAAATCTGTCTATTACATTAAATAGACCACTAAAAATGGGACTCCTGCCATGCATTTGAAATAGGAAAATTTTATGGACATTTTAATGGGCAAAAGGTATTTTCCTGCAGTAGCCCCTGAGGTCTTAATATTTTGTTTTTGAGGAAGTTGATTCTATATTAGGATATACCTATTTTTCAAGATTAGGAACTAATCATAATTTCCTTAATAAGGAAAAAAGTACCAAATTTCAAGACAGCCATTATGATCATTTGTTCAGATTTTTCACAAACAATTTCCTAGTTGTTACCAGTCTATGGAAAACCCACCCTTTAGGGATGAAACACCTGAGAACAATTGAAGTGTACAATATAATGCTGAAATAATGGAGCAATAATTTTACCAAAAAAATCTCTATATCGACAAGACAAACAACCTTTGGGATAATAGTAAAAGAAAGGAACAAAATGAACATAATGACTCCAAAACTGAATTCACCTGGACTTCTTCAGAAGCTCCATTTTATGTCATCCAGGTCTGAGTTAATTAAAGGAACCTGTGAAAACAATCACATGGGATCCAAGATGGCTGATCACTAGCAGCTCGGGCTCGTAATTCCCAGTGAAAGCACAGAGAACGAGAGGATGCCACACTTTCAGACGAATATTTGTTGCTCACGGACTAGGAGATTCCCAGCAGAGGAGCCCCACGGGTCGCCAGGGCGACTCTTGTGGCCGGCGTGGTGGTTTTGCTGGCGCCTTAGTGCGCCAGTTCTTGGTGCAGAGTCCGGAGATTCCCGGGCAGAAAAGCACCATCAATCTTAATACCGCTATTTTGGCCGGCACAGTGGATTGCTCAGATTTCCGCGCTGGGAATCAACAAGTTGGACGTCAGCTCAGAGACCTAGTTAGAAAGTCGGTAATTACAAAGACGACAGACGGATAAATATACAATGAAGGGAAGAAACCAGCGTAAAAAGGCAGAGAATACTCAAAACCAGAATGCCTCTCCCTCTACAGGGGATCGCAATTCCTCATCAGTAATGGAACAAGGCTTAATGGAGAACGAGTGTGTTCCAATAACAGAAGCAGGTTTCAAAACGTGGGTGATAAGAAACTTCTCTGAATTAAAAGAACTTGTTCTAACCCAATGCAAAGAAACCAAGAACCTCGAAAAAAGGTTTGACGAAATGTTAATGAGAATGGACAATTTAGAGAAGAATATAAGTGAATTGATGGAGCTGAAAAACACAACACGAGAACTTCGCGAAGCATGCACAAGTTTAAACAGTCGAATTGATCAAGCAGAAGAAAGGATATCAGAAGTCGAGGACCAGCTCAGTGAAATGAAACGAGAAGACAAGAATGGAGAAAAAAGGATGAAAAGGAATGAGCAAAGTCTCCAGGAAATATGGGACTATGTGAAAAGACCTAATTTACGTTTGATAGGTGTACCTGAATGTGACGAAGAGAATGAATCCAAGTTGGAAAATACTCTTCAGGATATCATTCAGGAAAACTTTCCCAACCTGGCAAGGCAGGGTAATATTCAACTCCAGGTAATACAGAGAACACCACAAAGATATTCTTCAAGAAGACCAACCCCAAGGCACATAATTGCCAGATTTATTAGGGTTGAAATGAAGGAGAAAATACTAAGGGCAGCCAGAGAGAAAGGTCAGGTTACCCATAAAGGGAAACCTATCAGACTTACAGCAGATCTCTCAGCAGAAACCCTACAAGCCAGAAAAGAGTGGGGACCAATATTTAACATCCTTAAAGAAAAGAACTTTCAACCCAGAATTTCCTATCCAGCCAAACTAAGCTTTATAATCGAAGGAAAAATTAAATCTTTTGCGAACAAACAAGTACTTAGAGACTTCACCACCACCAGGCCTGCTTTACAAGAGCTTCTGAAAGAAGCACTATACATATAAAGGAACAACCAATATCAGCCTTTCCAAAAATATATCAAAAAGCAAAGAGCATTAACACAATGAAAAATTTACACTAACTAATGGGCAAAACAGCCAGCTAGCATCAAATGCCAGTATTAAACCTATATATATATTCTAATTGGATAAAAAGCCAAAACCCATCGGTATGCTGCATCCAGACCCATCTCACATGCAAGGATACACAAAGACTCAAAACAAAGAGAAGGAGGAAGATTTATCAACCAATCAGAGAGTAAAAATAAACCAATAAACAAAAAGCAAGAGATGTAATTCTCGCCTGTGATAAAGTAGACTTTAAAGCAACAAAGAGCAAAAGAGGCAAAGAAGGACATTACATAATGGCAAAAGGATCAATGTAACAAGAAGAGCTAACGATTTTACAGATCAACAAGACAGAAAATTAACAAGGACATTCAGGACTTGAACTCAGACCCGGAACAAGTAAACTTAATAAACATTTACAGAACTCTCCACTTCAAATACACAAAACATACATTACCACCTCACACCTATTCCAAAAGCGACTACATAATTGGAAGTAAATCACTCCTCAGTAATCGCATAGCATTTCATAGGTTTAAATGAAATATTGGTTGGCTGCTTGTTTGTTATTTTCTTCCCTTACTCCTTCCTGTCTACATCAAGTATAATTATTGGTATAAAAGAGGTTTTCAATACCCATTACTAAACTGCATTCTAGCCTGGGCAAGAAAGCAATACTCCCATTCTCTCTCTCTCTCTCTTTCTCTTCCTTTTTCTTCCTCTTCATTTTTTTCTTTCTTTCTTTCTTTAAGAAAAAAAAAAGAGAAACTCACTCAGAACCACACAACTACATGAAAACTGAACAACCTGCTCCTGAAGAACTACTGAGTAAATAATGAAACTAAGGCAGAAATAAATAAGTTTTTTTGAAATCATGAAAACAAAGACACAATGTACCAGATGGCTGGAACACAGCTAAAGCAGTGTTTAGAGGGAAATTTATAGCACTAAATGCCCACAGGAGAAAGCAGGAAAGATCTAAAATCAACACCCTAACATCACAATTAAAAGAACTAGAGGATCAAGAGCAAACAAATTCAAAAGCTAGCAGAAGACAAGAAATGACTAAGATCAGAGCAGAACTGAAGGAGACAGAGACACACAAAAAAAAACCCTTCAAAAAATAAATGAATCCAGGAGGTGGTTTTTTGAAAAGATTAACAAAATAGATAGACCACTAGCCAGACTAATAAAGAAGAAAAGAGAGAAGAGTCAAATAGACACAGTAAAAATTGATAAAGGGGATACCACCACTGATCCCACAAAAATATAAACTACCATCAGAGAATACTATAAACACCTCTATGCAAATAAACTAGAAAATCTAGAAGAAATGGATAAATTCCTAGACACATACACCCTCTCAAGGCTAAACCAGGAAGAAGTCAAATCTCTGAATAGACCAATAACAAGTTCTGAAATTGAGGCAGCAATTAATAGCCTACCAACCCAAAAAAGTCCAGGACCAGACAGATTCACAGCTGAATTCTACCAGAGGTACAAAGAGGAGCCGGTACCATTCCTTCTGAGACTATTCCAAACAAGAGAAAAGGAGGGACTCCTCCCTAACTCATTTTATGAGGCCAGCATCATCCTGATATGAAAGCCTGGCAGAGACATAACAACAACAACAACAAAAATTTCAGGCCAATATCCCTGATGAATATTGATGCAAAAATCCTCAATAAAATACTGGCAAACCGAATCCAGCAGCACATCAAAAAGCTTTCCCACCATGATCAAGTCAGCTTCATTTCTGGGATGTAAGGCTGGTTCAACATACACAAATCAATAAACGTAATCCATCACATAAACAGAACCAATGACAAAAACCACACAATTATCTCAATAGATGCAGAAAAGGCCTTTGATAAAAGTCAACACCCCTTCATGCTAAAAACTCTTAATAAACCAGATATTGATGGAACATATCTCAAAATAATAAGAGCTATTTATGACAAACCCACAACCAATATCATACTGAATGGGCAAAAGCTGGAAGCATTCCCTTTGAACCAGCACAAGACAAGGATGCCCTCTCTCAGCACTCCGATTCAACATAGTATTGGAAGTTCTTGCCAGGGCAATCAAGCAGCAGAAAGAAATAAAGGATGTTCAAATAGGAAGAGAGAAAGTCTGTCTCTCTTTGCAGATGATATGATTGTATATTTAGAAAATCCCATCATCTCAGCCCAAAATCTCCTTAAGCTGCTAAGCAACTTCAGCAAAGTTTCAGGATATAATGTGCAAAAATCAAAAGCATTCCTATACACCAATAACAGACAAACAGAGAGCCAAGTCATGAGTGAACTACCATTCATAATTGCTACACAGAGAATAAAATACCTAAGAATAAAACTTACAAGGGATGTGAAGGACCTCTTCTAGGAGAACTACAAACCACTGCTCAAGGAAATTAGGAAGACACAAGCAAATGGAAAAACATTCCATGCTCATGGATAGGAAGCATCAATGTCATTAAAATGGCCATACTTCCCAAAGTAATTTATAGATTGAATACTTTCCCCATCAAGCTACCATTGGCTTTCTTCACGGAATCAGAAAAAACTGCTTTAAACTTCCTATGGAACCACAAAAGAGCCCATATAGCCAAGAAAATCCTAAGCAAAAAGAACAAAGCTGGAGGCATCCACACTACCTGACTTCAAACTATACTACAAGGCTACAGTAACCAAAACAGCATGGTACGGGTACCAAAACAGATATACAGACCAATGGAACAGAACAGAGGCCTCAGAAATAATGTCACACATCTACAACTGTCTGATCTTTGACAAATCTGACAAAAACAAGCAATGGAGAAAGGATTCTCTATTTAATAAATGGTGTTGGGAAAACTGGCTAGCCATATGTAGAAAACTGAAACTGGACCCCTTCCTTACACCTTATTCAAAAATTAACTCAGGGTGGATTAAAGACTTAAACATGAAACTTAAACCATAAAAACCCTAGAAGAAAACCTAGGCAATACCATTCAAAACATAGGCATAGGCAAAGGCTTTATGACTAAAACACCAAAAGCAATGGCAACAGAAGCCTAAATTGGCAAATGGGATCTAATTACACTAAAGAGCTACTATACAGCAAAAGAAACTATCATCAGAGAGAACAGGCAACCTGCAGAATGGGAGAAAAATTTTGCAATCTATCCATCTGACAAAGGGCTAATATCTAGAATCTACAAGGAACTTAAACAAATTTACAAGAAGAAAACAAACCCATCAAAAAGTGGGCAAAAGATATGAATAGACACTTCGCAAAAGAGGATATTTATGTGGCCAATAAACATATGAAAAAAAGGTCATTATCACTGGCAATTAGAGAAATGCAAATCAAAACCACAATGAGATACCATCTCATGACAGTTAGAATGGCAATCATTAAAAAGTCAGGAAACAACAGATGCTGGAGAGGATGTGGAGAATTAGGAATGCTTTTACACTGTTGGTGGGAGTGTAAATTAGTTCATCCATTGTGGAAGACAGTGTGGTGATTCCTCAAGGATCTAGAAAAAGAAATTCCATTTGATCCAGCAATCCCATTACTGGGGGTATACCCAAAGGACTATAAATCATTCTACTATAAAGACACATACACACATATGTTTACTGCAGCACTATTTACAATAACAAAGACTTAGAACCAACCCAAATGCCCATCAATGATAGACTGGATAAAGAAAATGTGGCACATATACTCCATGGAATACCATGCAGCCATAAAAAAGGATGAGTTCATGTCCTTTGCAGGGACATGGATGAGGATGGAAACCATCATTCTCAGCAAACTAACACAGGAACTGAAAACCAAACACTGCATATTCTCACTCGTAAGTGGGAGTTGAACAATGAGAGCACATGGACACAGGAAGGGGAACATCACTAACCAGGGCTTGTCAGCGGGTGGGGGGCTAGGGGAGGGATACCATTAGGAGAAATACCTAATGTAGATGACGGATTGATGGGTCCAACAAACCACCATGGCACATGTATACCTATGTAACAAACCTCACATTTTGCACATGTATCCCAGAACTTAAAGTATAATAAATTTAAAAAAAAAAAGAAATTTGGTTACTTCTATGGTATACAACTATTTTACATAACAATTACAACTATTAACAACATACACTAAATTGTATCAGAATTATAGGAGTTTCCCATAATTTTGGAACACATACCAGCAATATATTTATACAAATATAGCCCAAAGAAAGCCAAACAGCACTTCATATTTTACAATTGTTCCTGTATGACTTTTATATCAAATAAACCAAATTTCACCTTTAATTAGTGTACTATTTATGTTAAACCCAATTCTTAATAAAACCTTACAGACAAATCTACCTAACTTTAATATTTGACCATAAAGTAAGATTCTCATAAACCTTTATAACCCTTTAAAAATTTTTGTGAAAGAACAGATCAGTGCTCTAAGAAAAACCTGTTGAGTTCAATTTATGAAAATACTAAATAATATCCCTTTTACTTTAGCCAATATGTTGATACAGAGAATTTTTTACAAAATTAATTTTTCAGAAACTTTCCGCAACTTGTTCAAACCTTCAGCCTTATCCTATATAACTTAAAACAATCTTTTAGCCATCTAAACTAGGCCCAAGAAAACCCACATTCCCTTGCCTTCTTATATTCTCTTACCAAAAACACATTTTACTTTCCTTACACACCTTGCATGTAAAACTGTTTCTTCAATAACCTACTAAAAGTCATTACAATTTTTATTTTTCTGACAAAATATTTGATTTAAGCACTTATTTTTAAGCCGATTAATCAGAGGTCTTTCATATATAAATATCACACACAGCACATATAAATACACAGACAGAAGATCCAGTAGTTGTAGGGTTTTCATCTGCCAGTTTCTTGCTTGGATTATTGGTTTCATGGTGGAGCCCTTGGAGGAACAGGGCCAGGAAAGCATGTGGTTTCTATGGCCTAATAAGCAGGCACAACTGGAAGGCAAGAACAAATCCCCAAAGTTAAGGATCCCATTTTTTATACTGGATCCTAGATCCCCAAAAGACAAACACTACAGAACAACAGTGCCATTATTTTACTGTGCATTTCATTGCAAAGCAATCCAAAGACAATCAGCACATTCTATGATTAGCCAATCCCCCTGAAAGTCTTATCTCTCACTGTTGGGGTGGGGACATTTTCATACCTTCTAGGTCGCCAAGAGCATGGGTCTCTGATCCAAACGTACAAAGAGCTGAATATCCCCCCATAATACCATTAGCTATCTCTAAAAGCATATTTCCTACCTAGTTATTACACACCAAAGTTCTCTCATAATGCAAAGTAATTTCTGATACCCCCCAGAAGTCAAAAGTGTTGGATAACATAATGCAAAGCAGAACAGAGCCTTAGATTTAGAGAGAGATCGATAGATCCCCACTTTCAGTTCCTGGGGTTTCATAAGGAAAAAAGAGGTTTTTCTCAAAACAGGGTCTGTGGCACCTTCTGTTTTCCTCAAGGAGTCCCAAGCTGTTACAGCTTGAATATATGGTTTTAATTAAGCTGACTTTTAACCACAGTGCCCTTTTTTAAAAAAACCCTTTTAAATCTCTTATTACCCAACTTTAGCCATGCCAAACCAACAGTATTTCTGGCTTTTGAACTTTATCAAGCATAACCTCCCAGGTGCTCAGAGAAAGGAAAATTTAAGATGGTTCATGGAGGGAAGGAGAATCAACAAATGGTAAAAGTCACACAGATGTCAAACCAGGAGTGACTCATTCCCTAAGCCAGGAATTGAAAAATTCCTGGGCACCTGGGCTGCCATTGGAAAAAGACAAAGCCTTAGCCACAAAGCTTCAGCATTGGGAAGTTTTCACTGCTATTCCCAGAAGGGGCCTAGAGTTGCCAGTTTTGAGCTTGCAATGGCTTTTAACTGCTTAAAATAATTTTCAGAGCTAACTATGACATGAATTCCAAAATTCCTCTTATCTGGATGGTGGGACCAAGAGAAAGTACTGCCACATTGTTACAAGGTCAAGCTCCTAAGGACATGAAACAAGATGGGAGGGAAACTTCATCCAGGTTTTTCTTTTTTCCCAGAGACCTGCAGCAAAGTTTGTATCTAACCAGTTTGCTGGGCTGACTTGTACAGCAGTCTTATGGGGTCCTAAGTCTGTGTTCTATGGTACTTCTCTTTATGACAGGACAATACAGAAAAACAAATATGTAGTACAAAGTACACCAGATTCACTACAGTAGCCACTCTACTTAGCACCCAATATCAAACTGACAAGCCTCAAACTTGTCCCCAGATGGGCCCTGTCATGTTTAATCCACTGCACTCCATTGGGTGCTCATAGGTGTAGGAACAGAGCCATAGATCTCTTGGCCACACTTATCTGTAATAGAGTTTCTACAACATGGAGCTGGGGAGAGATGTGAGATGCCATCTACTAGGGTGAATCCCTAGCCCGAAGTCAGGAGGTTGGGTGGGGAGAGAGTCCATCTTCTTGACCACATCCGCCTGGAGTCAAACTTCAAGGAGGGAGAGGAAGGAGATCATTGATCAGTGCCACAGGCCCCACCATTCTTACCAATATTTAGTAATATTCTTGAATAAATGTTTTTCCATTTGCAGTATGCCCTTAGGAGAATCTCCAGAAATTTTATGTGGCTGTTTCTCTTTAATAATTTTCACCAAGTATAGTTGTTTTATTTGGGAGAGGGCCTGCAGAGCCCTTCATGTCACCATTCCAGAAGTGCACCTCCAGGGGGCGGTGAGTTGGGGCTGGTTGTTACATAGCACTGTTTCGGCAATAGCTGAGTAGTACAACAACCTACTTTCTTCTTCTAAAATACCATCTGGCATTCACTGTTTACTCTCTGCTACTCATGGAGTAGATATTGTTTTTAATCCCCATTTTACACATGATAAAAGTAAAGCTCAGAGAAATTGAGCTTCATCTAACCATCAAAGAGCTGCTAAAGCACAGTGGTCAGACAGAGCACATTTAAGTACATGTCCTACTGAAAGAGCTGTGTTATTCACGTGTGTGTGTGTGTGTGCATGTGCTGATATTTATTTCACATGCGACTAGTCGCTTTCTTTCTGAATTTTAAGTATTTTTTAAAACATACTATTTGGAGTCATAATGGAGTGTGAGTAAAGTAGTTAAGATATATAGGCCAGGCACAGTAGCTCACATCCCAGAACTTTGGGAGACTGAGGCAGGAGGATCTCTTGAGTCCAGGAGTTCAAGATCAGCCTGGGCAACACAGTGACACCCCTATCTACAAAAAATGAAAAAACTAGCAGACGTGGTGATATGTGACTGTGGTCATAGCTATTAATACTTGGGAGGCTGAGGTGAGAGGATCCCTTGAGCCCAGAAGTTCAAGGTTCCAATGAGCTGTGATTGTACCACTATGCTCCAGCCTGGATGACAGAGAAAAACCCTGTCTCAAAACAAACAAAAAGATCTATCAATTATAATAATGACTTTTCTGCATTTAATTCCTAAACAAGAGGTTTCCAAACTTACCTAATAAAATGCACTTATGTTGGGGTCTCTCACTTTTGACAGATTTGGAGGGAAAATGGGGGCTGCAGGATGTTCTCCTGTCTGAGCCTCCTCATGATGGGACTGCAGTGCTCAGGCAAGCACATCCTGGCTCCAAGAGAGAAGGGAGGGAATAGACCAGAATAGCTCTGAGCTCTCTTTCTGCTCCAAAACTTTAAGATTTCATGAGTTAGGGTGTCAGTGACTCTTCCCCCAGTGGCCTTCAAGCCCTAGTGTTCCAGCAACAACTTCAGTCAGCTCCAATCACCAGCATCTCATCTCTGTGCCAGAACTTGCAAATGCAGCAGGTCAGACATGCAGGGGGATTTACACTCAACAATGACTGACAGGACCTGGTGTATAAATACCCCAGCTCCCTCCTGCCTCCAGCTCCGCATCTGGGGAATCCAAACCAAAGCAGCGGTGAGTCCAGAAGTGTTGCTGTAAAGCAGAGTAAATGTGACTGAGCAGAAAGCAGGAGCTCTGTGAGGCCAGGAAGAGGACACAGCCAAGGGCAGCCCCTGTCTGGGCACACAGTGGGGTCAGCAGTGTGGGAAGAGCAGAGGACTAGAGACTCAAGGGTCAGCTCTTGGTACATGACATTCCAAAATACAGATCATCCCTTTCTGTTCATGATCTAAGTGTGGCAACTTCTCCACTGTGTTCCTCCAATGCAGGTAATGAGCATAGCCAGGAAGCTCAAAACTGGGGGCAAATCATCAGCTCTCAAAAGTTACAAGGAACTTTGACACAAAATGGGGCTATAGTAACCTCAAGCCAATCCAGCTCTGGCTCTCCAGAGGGAGAGGGCCAGGTCCAGGTCAGCCCCAGCCACACCTCACACCCATCTTCGGCAGAAGTCACCCCTCCAGGAATGCCAGGATCCAGGGGGCACCATGCCCAAGCAGACACTGGCAGAGGGACTCCAGGCTTAGCCGCACTGCATTCACCTTTCTGCTATGAACATAACCCCTCTTTCAAATACAGTCTCGTCCAGGCCCAGGCGCAGCACTCTCCCTCCCACGCGGTCATTCGGAGCACTTGCCTGGAGCCAGGCCCACTGGGTTAGGATCTAAGACTTGTGATGTGAGTATGACTTTCAGCAAGTCTTTTATTTATTATTAATTTTTTTTTTGAGGCAGGGTCTCACTCTGTCACCCAGTCTGAAGTACAGTTAGGCGATCTCGGCTAACTTCAGCCTCGACTTCCAGGGCTCAAGCAATCCTCCCACCTCAATCTCCAAGTAGTAGGGACCACAGGCACACACCACCATGCCTGGCTAATTTTTTATATTTTTGGTAAAGAAAGGGTTTGGGTTTCACCATGTTGTCCAGGCTGGTATCAAACTCCTGAGCTCAGGCGAGCTGCCCACCTCAGCCTCCCAAAGTGCTGGAATTATAAGCGTGAGCCACCGTGTCCAGCCCTGGCAAGTCTTTTGTGCCTCAGTGTCCTCATCTGTAAATTGAAGAGAATAATAATTATCTCAGGAATTAATTTAAACAGTGCATGTACCAAAGTCAAGAAACCTGGCAGACACTGCCTTGACTAATTGATCAAAGTTAACATCACCAACAGAGAGACAAATTGGCATCACGGGCCTCCTGACAAGATGCATTACTTCTGTGGCATTACTACTGAAAATGTGTAATCTGAATTTAATCATGAATACACATCAAACAGGCTCAAACTGAGAGGACTTCTACAAAGTAACTGGCTCGTACTCTTCAAAAATGGCAAGGCCATGACGTATACGGAAAACCAGAGGAACTCTTCCACATCGTAGACAACCAAATGCAGTGCGTGATCCAAGAGGCAGTCCTGGGACGAAAAGGAAGAGGGAGAAGGAAAGAATTGGTTGGTTCTGTTTTGGTTTTGCTCTGAAAGACAGGACCGGTATAGTTGGTGAAACTTTAGATGCGACGATTAGATGGCGGTGCTGTGTCAGTGCTAAATTTCTGGTTTTGATGAGGGCACTGTGGCTGTGTAGGAGAGTGTAGAAGCTTAGGAAAAAGACTCACTGCAGTTACTAAACTCCGGAGCGATTGCCATCTGCCCACACAGTCTATAATTATAGACAGTTTTGTTGCTTAACTGCTCAGCAGACAGATGCTTGGTTCCTGGGGCCACTGCTCATTTGTCACACTCAGGAGGTCTAAAATACTGGCAGCAAAGTTCTTTATCCGACACTGAATGAGATCTGGATTGCCAGTCACTGTGCAAGGGAGGCAAAGGGACCCAAGGCCCAGGCCGAGGCCTTTGGAGAATGTGCCTGTTCCAGCAGGAGTGGCCAGAGGGCTCCCCACAGGTAAGAGCAGGAAGGGGTGCTCTGTACCGACTGGTGAGATGAGAACAACCACAGGAATGCAGAGGAGGAAAAAGAATGTGTGTGGAAAAAAGGCAAATGGCAGGGAGAAGTAGTGAGAGCAGAAAGGCCCCGTTTAACATGACTTTGGATGCATTTTTCTTAGTGTGGGCTTGCCTGAAAAGGCGAGAAGACAAGATAAGTTTAAGGCATTCAGTCATGATGGCACCACTGCACTCCAGGCTGGGTGACAGTGCAAGACCCGATCTCTGAGAAAGAAAAACATACACACATACACACACATCTATATTATAATAATTACTTTTCTATATTTAATTCATCAGTGAGAGGCTTCCAAACTTACCTTAAAAATGCACGTATGTCAAGGCACGATGTCTCACTCTTGACAGAACTTGGGGGAAATGCAAGCTGCGGAGTGTTTTCCCATCTGGGCCTCCTCTCACCATGGGAATGCAGTGCTCAGGGAAACATATCCCGGCTCCATGAAAGAAGGGATGGAGTAGACTAGAATAGCTCTGAGCTCCCTTTCTGCTCCAAAACTCTAAGATTCCGTGAGCTAGGGTGTCAGTGACCCTCCCCCAATGGCTCTCAGACCCTAACTTTCCAGCACCAGCTCCAGTCAGCTCCAACAGCCTGTATCTCATCTCTGGGCCTGAAGGCTCTTTCAAGAACTTGAATGTGCAGGAGGTCAGACATGTAGAGGGAATAACACTCAACAATGACTGACAGGACCTGGGGTATAAACACCCCAGCTCCCTCCTGCCTCAGGCTCAAGGCATTATGACTGATTCAAGGCACTGAGTCATCATTTGTAACAGCAAAACTTGGAAATATATGGCAAAATATGTCATAGCCACACAACAGAATGCCATACAGCCATGAACTTTTTCTTGATCTTCTCTCTTAGGGCACAACTGTGGATGCTTGGAGCAGCATAAGGGCCTGCTGGGAGCTGGACATGAGGGTCCATGGTGACCTGGCTATGAACTTCCTTGACTTAACATTTGTATGCTTTGCCACATGTAAAGTATAGCTCAATATTTAAAGAGCTTTTAAAAATGAATTTTCTCTACACATATTGATAAAGAATTATCTCCAGGGTAATGTTATACGTGATCTTAGCCAAAAGGCTGAGAAGCGATCTCCAGGGTACTGTTAAATGAAAAATGAACGTGGAACAGTGTCTATAGCATGCAGTCTTTGATACGGGGTTTAATAAAGAAAATATGCACACATCTGTTCCTGCTTGTACCTAGCTCACTAGAAACCAAGAAGAAAAGGAAAAGGCATGGCGTCCGTCCGGGAGACAGTCACTGGGCAGCAGGGCGGGGGTGTGGGAAGGAAAGGAGTCCATTCATTCTTTAAAGCCAGGATAAATACAAATGTGGTAAAAGTGAAAGCGCTTCTGTTGACACTTTAGCACCACAGGTTATGTTTTTTGTTTGCATGTAAATTATTTGAAGCTAGTGGTTTTGAAGGATGAGATTTATGCAGATCTAGGAGGGCTGACCCTGGGGTGCCGACTGGGAACTGCTTTACAATCATGCTTTTCTCCACAAGCCAAATATAGCTCAGTCCCACGTCAGATCTCAGAGCTCAATTTTATAATACATTTTAAACTTAGCCAAGTCCTCATGAATTTATTAAAATCGGTAGGTGTGTGTGTGTGGGTGTGTGTGCATACATGCATACGTATATACACGTATATGCTAAAGGAAACTGTTGTGCAGAGAGGGGAAAAATTCACCTCTCTCTTCCTTTGAAGTACAGTGGTGCAATCACAGCTCACTGCAGCTTCTCCAGTCTCAGCCTCTCTGGTAGCTAGGTGTGGTCTATGCTTTGTTGCCCAGGCTGGTCTTGAACTCCTAGCCTCAAGTGGACCTCCTCCTCAGCCTCCCAAAGTGCTGAGATTCCAGGCTTGAGCCATGGTTCCAGGCCAAAAACAAGTGTAGACGGCCCCAGCCTCCTCCTTGTGGTGATATACTGCCACCTAGTGTCTTTTCAACGAATGACACCGAATACATTCTCCACGTGGATTCAGAAATAATGGAATAAACAAGGTTGAAGCTGAACTATTTGTGATGGAAAAACATTTTGGAAACCAGTCTGCACATATGCACGTATGCTTGTGTATGTATGAAGCACATCTGGGGAACACAAATAAGCTGTTAACAGCAGATACCTCCAGGAAAGGGAACTGGGAGGCTGAGAAGGCTACCAAAACAATAGTGATGATGATGATGGTGATGATGATGATGATGATGTTATTTTGTATCTTTTAAATTTTGAGCCATACAATGTCCTGCTATTTGAAAAAAATTTTTTTAGCTTAAAAAATCCATGTATTAAATTTTGCCGCTATGATGACTAAGGGGCCATCTTTTCTTCATTCATTGATACGTGTTCTTTTTTGTTTTGTTTTTTTTTTTGAGATGGAGTTTCGCTTTTGTTACCCAGGCTGGAGTGCAATGGCGCAATCTTGACTCACCGCAACCTCCTCCTCCTGGGTTCAGGCAATTCTCCTGCCTCAGCCTCCTGAGTAGCTGGGATTACAGGCACGCGCCACCGTGCCCAGCTAATTTTTTGTATTTTTAGTAGAGACGGGGTTTCACCATCTTGACCAGGATGGTCTTGATCTCTTGACCTTGTGATCCACCCACCTCGGCCTCCCAAAGTGCTGGGATTACAGGCGTGAGCCACCGCGCCCGGCCGATACATGTTCTTAACAAATACTTACTGAATACTTCCTGCGTGCTGAGCACTGTCTGGAGGAAAAACAGTGAGGAAGACACAATCCTGCCCTCCTGGAGTGGAGATGCCCAGAGGACAGCCAGGGACACTGCATGGTGAAGGTGGCCAAGCCCACGGCCTGGGTCCTGGGCTGGCTGGCCACGTGCAGCAGCGCCCACCCAGTCCTGCAGCCATGGGTCAGTGTCATTTGGAGCAATCGCATGCAATGGGCTTCAGACCTGCGTTGGGACTCTCTGTTTGGGCACTTCAGTCTTATCCTAATTAATATGACACTTCACAGGCAGCATCTAAGGGACATTTCATTCACCCAGCAGCTGAAGCACATTCTTCTCTAGTGCCATGGAAAATGTACAGAAAGTCACAAGGAGGGATACAAAGTTCGTGTCAACAACCTCCACAGAGTGGATATCAGAGATGACACTCCTGGCCCACAGCTCAATCAACTGAGAATTCACTGATTAAGAAATTAATTCAAAAATTTAAAAACATTTCTAAATAACACACGGGACACAGAAACATTGTAATAGTGGACTTTAGAAAACGTTCCAAACTGATGGTTACAAAAATACAACACAGCCAAATGTGTAGACAGAGCTACAGGGGTGCTTACAGGAAGTGCAAAGCTCTAACTGCATTTCTTAGAAGACAGGCTGAAAGATGGCTTCGAGTAAGGCAGCAGCACGTGGCTCCCACTAGGCGGCCTGGCTTGGGGTTTCCTAGTGGGGATGGTTTTTGAGGGAGACCTCATTAGAGTTCTGGGGTCGTGTGGAGGACACTCTGGTGTTACCGTTTCCAGTGAACCAAGGGTGAGTGTCTTATGGTTGCCTAGCTACCTTGGCCCAAGCATTCTGGAGCCTGGGGGACTGGGAGCCAGGAGATGGGTGGGAGGAGGGTCAGTCCCCTGGGTAATGGGGGAGCAGGGCTAAGGAATGAAGGTAGCCAGCCTGAGGCAGCACCCTCAGCCTCTGTGCTGAGAAACCTCCTTCTCCACTTCTCTGCCCTGAGAAACCATGCTGTCTGGAATCCTGTCGCCTGCAGATGCCCAGCCACGCAGGCCACTCCACACAGAGAAGCAGCCTGGAGCTCTCACCTTGGCACACAGCCTCAGATAAGGGGCTTCCGGATACAACACGGCACATTTGTGTTGACCTCTGATCCCCAAGTCAGCCTCTCAACCCAGTGTGACGTGTCGCCCTGTGACCCACAGCCCTGCTTTAAGCCTGTCAGAGAAGGCTTCATTTTAAACTTCACCTGAACTCCTCCCTTCTCGGCAATCCTGTCTATCCCGTGCTGAAGTCAGGAGGGCCTCTGATGCGGCTCCCTGGTTGCAGTTACCAAACTTCACTTTGTCGTGGGCAGGCGTGCCCTGGCACCCTGTGCCGAAGGGGCTTTATCAGTTGTCAGAGACACCCTTCCTGATGGTGAGACTCGGGGCTGTAAAACATACGTATATATATTCTTAAAAAGAAGCAAATGCTTGACGATTCAGTGTTATTTGGACTTTATTTTTTTAACCCTTAGCAACACCCTTTCTCAACAAAACAAAATTTGACTTAGATTCCTTAGATTATGGAACTGGCTGCAAGCAGGCTTTGTTTTTCACCCCTTGAATATTAAAAATAACCCCGAGAGAGCTATTCGTACTGAGCGTGAAGGAAATAATGTATACAGTGGTCCATTTCCAAGACAAAGTGCCTTGAATCGGTTTACAACAGCAAACTACAGAAGAAACAGGGTACACAAGGCCCCCGTTTGGAGAGCCAATGCCTGCTTCTTGCCCCCGGCCTCCACCTTAGTTGCCCTCACTTGAACAAAAAAGTGTAGTCTAAGATGAAAGTTTACTGCCTTGCAAAATAGCTTGCTTCGTCTGTTACCAGCTTGCCCAGCTACTTAGGTCATAAGTCAAGAAGTTGAAGAGCCCCTGAGCTGACTAGGATTGCGATGCATTGTGGCTGCAACAACCATTAGGGTTGTCAGTAGGACAACCCTAAAGAAAACACCTAAAACCCCTACCCAGCAACCAATAGGTGACGTCCAGGAAGACTGTGACCCCACAGTACTCAGCCTATGAGGAAGCCGGGGAGGGACCTGTGTGCCAGGGGATAAACTGTTTTTGAAACTGTTGGGTGTGCCTGCCCATCAGACACCGGATCTTGCAAGACCTTCATTAAAGTCTTGCTTCCACTGTTCTCCAGGTCTCTGAGTCCAGCCTTTGGATTTAGACGGGTGAGTCTGTTTCTCACAGCATGACCTACTCTCCACCAGTGACGAGCAGCACTGCAGTGAACAGCAGAACAGCTCTCCCTTCCCACCAACCCACCTGCCTCTGGGTTAGACATATGTTCTTCTGTAACTTCTTTTGCTTCATTTCTTTTAAGTAAAAATAATAAAGTTTTAGCCTTTATAAAAAGAAGCTAGGCTGAAAATTAAGCGTTCAGTTTAAACTAGAGAAATTTAAAGACAATACGCTCTAAGTACAAAGAAAGAAATAATAAGGCCGGGCATAGTGGCTCACGCCTGTAATCCCAGCACTTTGGGAGGCCAAGGCGAGCGGATCACAAGGTCAGAAGTTCGAGACCAGCCTGGCCAACATGGTGAAACTCCGCCTCTACTAAAAATACAAAAATTAGCTAGGCATGGTGGCAGGAACCTGTAATCCCAGCTACTCAGGAGGCTGAGACAGGAGAATTGCTTGACCCCGGGAGGCGGAGGTTGCGGTGGACCAAGATGAATGAAGCCACTGCACTCCAACCAGGGCAACAGAGCAAGACTCTGTCAAGAAAGAAAAGAGGAAGGAAGGAAGGAAGGAAGGAAGGAAGGAAGGAGGGAGGGAGGGAGGGAGGGAGGGAGGGAGGGAAGGAAGGAAGGAGAAAGAAAGAAAGAAGAAAGAAAAGAAAGGAAGAAAAAAAGGAAGGAAGGAAGGAAATAATAAAGATGAAATAAATTAAAAAATACAAAACAAAGATACAGAGGAGTTCCACAAAGCCAAAAGTTAGCTCTTGGGGAGGAGAAGTAACAAAACATAGGCATTTCAGGAGATGCTGGCCAAAAAAAAAAAAAAAAGGGAGAATCTACAAATAAATAATTGTTATGAGTGAAATGAAGACTATTGCTGCAAATGCTAAGAAGATAAGACATGAATAATGTGATAACAATAACACTGAAAACTTAGGTGAAATGGGATGATTCTTTAGAGAGATGCCAAAACTGCCTGGAAAAGAGGTAGAAAGCTTGATTAGAAATAGAATCAGCAGTTTGGCCAGGTGCAGTGGCTCACACCTATAATCCCAGCACTTTGGGAAGCCAAGACAGGTGGATCACGTGGTCAAGAGATCGAGACCATCCTGGCCAACATGGTGAAACCCCGTCTCTACTAAAAATACAAAAATTAGCTGGGCATGGTGGTGCACGCCTGTAGTCCCAACTACTCGGGAGTCTGAGGCAAGAGAATTGCTTGAACGTGGGAGGCAGAGGTTGCGGTGAGCCGAGATCGCACCACTGCACTCCAGCCTGGCAACAGAGCGAGACTCCATCTCAAAAGAAAAAAAAAAAAAAAGAAACGGAATCAGCAGTTTAAAATGTTTCACACAGAAAACAGAAATATTCCATCAAATATTCAAGAAATCGAAAATTCAAAACTTAAACATATTTAGAAGATTTAAAAGGAAGAAATCAATTCATTTTGTAAGGCTAATTTAATCTTGATAGTTTCTAAGCAAGTACTATACTAGAAAGAACACTAGAAGCCAATCTTTTTGTGAATGTAGAAGCAAAGAACCTAAACACCATGTTAGCAAGTCAAATCCAGCAATGTATTTTAAAAGTATGCTTTATATGGCCGGGCGCGGTAGCTCACGCCTGTAATCCCAGCACTTTGGGAGGCCGAGGCGGGTGGATCACGAGGTCAAGAGATCGAGACCATCCCGGTCAACATGGTGAAACCCCGTCTCTACTAAAAATACAAAAAATTAGCTGGGCACGGTGGCGCGTGCCTGTAATCCCAGCTACTCAGGAGGCTGAGGCAGGAGAACTGCCTGAACCCAGGAGGCGGAGGTTGCGGTGAGCCGAGATCGCGCCATTGCACTCCAGCCTGGGTAACAAGAGCGAAACTCCGTCTCAAAAAAAAAAAAAAAAAAAAGTATGCCTTATATTGGGAATGCAGGAATGATTCAGCATTACAATTTATCATATTAACAAATTAGTTGAGAAAAATCATAAGATCATGTATAGATGAAGGAAATGCACAAAATAAAATTGAACATTCATTAATGATTTTTTGAAACTCTTAAACTAGAAATAGAAGGAAATTTTCTTAATATGGTAGATGGCAACCTATGCAATGTGAAATGCTAAAGGCCCTCGTGGAGAGCAGACAGCCCATTAACAGCTACTCCAGGGACTGAATGGGACAATCTGCTGACACAAGTCTACCCTACCAGGACAGTCAACCGATCCCCCAGAACATTATTACCTATGCTACAGCTGCACTTCATGTGGTCCCAACAAGATTGTCACGACAGTGCAAGGTGACATCTGTTGGATCAACCATCAGGAAGCTAAGAGACCACACAATGGCCCATGTGGCAGTCAAGAATCATAAACGCCAAGTTCCCTTGGGCAAGAGTAGAGTTTCCCTCACATTTTTTCTTGTTTGTAGTAGAGTTTGGAAAATGGAAGACTAGCCATGAGCAGAGAGGATCTGACTTTTCTGGTGAGTTAAAAGAAAAGTATTTGGTAGAGAAAGCAGTGATTCGTGGTTACAGATTTCAGGGAACCAGAGGTAGAAACCAGAGCAGTGGCTAAGATGTTTTATTGGGTATTATTAACAAAATGACCTATGAGTGATGGTGTCTTAGACTGAATTCCTCAACAACACAGTCTAAAGAATGATCTGAGTGCAAGGTGTTTACTTAGGAGGTGACCCCAGGAAACAGCAGTAGAGGAGTGGGCAGTGAGGCTGGGACGGGAGGAAAGCCAGTTTGGGTTACCACTCTTGGACCACTGGGCTCAATTCCATGTAGACATGCCGGCGAGTTGTCCTGAGGGGAAAGGGAGCCAGGGTCTTTGCATCTGACGCGGGTTGAGAACTGCTACCCAAAGCGTTACCTCCTGGCACTTCCTTTACCCAAAAGAAGGCCCTGCTGTGGAGAGTACAGGAGCGCACAGTGGGACAGACGTGGGCAGGAGGCCTGACAGCCTCTGCTACAGAGACACTGAGCAGTCCACGTTCGGCTCCTTCACTGAGCGGACAGCTTTGCAGCTGTCCTCCTGGACTTCTGTGAGTAGGCGGGCACATGTGAGCAAGCCACACACAATAGTGGGCTTCCTCCACTATTACTCAAGTTAGGTAAATTGAGGCAGCCTGGTAAGTCATCAACCTCTTCTAAAACGTGCTCACCACCCTAAATCAGGGCCAGGCACTCCTCCCTGCTGTCAGAACACTTGCAGACATGTTCTGCTGAAGCCCACGTCTCAGTTAGCTGATCCTGCATTCCCAGGTCGGGTGCCAACTGGCTTCTTTCATCTTCCACCTGCAGGGCTGATCTGCTTCTGGCTGACAAGGGAAAACTTCAGAAATACCATCATCAATCCATCCATTTCTTCAACAAACAAATATTTTGAATATTGACTTAATTAGAGTTGGAGTCAAGAGCTTAGATGCAGGTATTTGACCTGCGAGGTGATTCCCAGAAGCATGAGAGGAGAGAGACAGCGAGTGAGAGACAGAGCCGAGGAAGACCAGGAGGACCAACCAAAGGGGGCGTTTTTGAGCTGATCACCGCTAAGGGTCACTGAGGCTCACTTCTACTGAGGATTCGGAATTGGTCCTCTGGGGACAGAAGGCTGAGGCATATATCCCCAGTTAGTTAAGGGTGGCTGTGAAGCAGGTTCACTGCGTGCTGGTTACCAACATGTCTGTGTCCAGTGAGACAGAACGCATTCACACTCAACAGGTTATATGAAGCAAATTTATTACCTACAGACAGGTAGCAAGGGACAAGAGAGGCATTCGTTGCATGCTGGTCGCCCGAGGCTCAAGAAATCTGCTCAGGGCAAATGGAGTCTCAACTGGGTATGCCCCACTTGCACCACAGATGAGGGATGCCGGAGAGCAGGCTGCCCTGGGTTTGATATCCCAGGGTCATGTGATATGCTGGGCTAACATGTTGAAGGACATCCTGTTTTCAGCAGGAGACTGGAACTGAGCTTGGGCTGTTCGACCAGCTCTCTCTTATCTCAAGATGTTGCATTCCTGGCACGATCTACAGTTATTCCTGAGAACCACATGGAAAAAAGGTGACTGAGTCGGTCCAAGGCCATCCAAACTGGAGGTGCCGTGGGGATGTTAAATTTCCCTGAATTCCAGGCTGTGCCTGCTACCAGGGCTTCCAGAGAAAGTTGTAAGATAGGCTGGGCACGGTGGCTCATGCCTGTAATCCCAGCACTTTGGGAGGCCGAGGCGGTGGATCACAAGGTCAGGAGTTTGAGACCAGCCTGGCTAATATGGTGGAACCCTGTCTCTACTAAAAATAAAAAAATTAGCTGGGCATGGTGGAGGCCTCCTGTAGTCCCAGCTACTCGAGAGGCTGAGGCCGGAGAATCTCTTGAACTCGGGAGGCAGAGGTGGCAATGAACCAAGATCACGCCACTGCACTCCAGCCTGGGCAACAGAGCGAAACTCTGTCTCAAAAAAAAAAAAAGAAAGTCGTTAGATAATCCCTAAAGAGGACAGCAACAAGATGCTTGAGGTGGCAGCATTCAAGGGAACTCTCCACCACAACCAGAGAGCTGACAGCAGAGGCGGGCAAGAGACATCAGCACCAACAGGGTATGCTACAGGCAGGCACCTGCCATGCTCCAGACAGAGTGCCAGTCATGCAGCAGTGAGCAAGACAGACCCATTTATTTGTTCTCATGGAGCTTCCATTCCTTTCAGGAATGGAACAAAGAATGTATCAATAAACAAGTCAACAAATAAATAATAATGAGTGTTGTGGTTTTGCAAAAATTATGACAATAAGAAAATACGACATAGGAAAATTACGACAGTGAAAGGAAACCTGACCTAACTGACACCATCTTACTTCTAACTTCCAAGCTGCCCTTGTTCATTCCTAGGCATAGGCCAAACAAATTTGGGGAGAAATTTAGTTTATAATTTCACTCTAAACCAAAGATAACAGCTCCTCCCTGAAACAAACCTCCTTCTTGCTTAGGGACAAGACCACCTTTGTGAAACTAACAAATTAGTCACAAGATTAAAAATTATGGCTTAGGAGTCATGCAGCCCGAAGCCACAAGATTCCTAACCGCCCCAATTGCTACAATATTACTATTATAAAACATAAGATTGGTGTTCAAGGTATTTTTCAGACCCTGCATTGTGATGGACCAGCCACCCAGACTGGTAAACTGGCTCATCTGGTCTTGTGACCCCAACCCAGGAACTGACCCAGAGCAAGACAAAAGCTTCATCTCCCTATGATTTCATCCCTAACCCCACCAATCAGCACTCACCATTCCCTAGCCCTGTGTCTGCTAAACTATCTTTTAAAAACCCTAGCCTCCAGACTGCACAATCCCAGCACTTTGGGAGGCCGAGGAGGGCAGATCACTTGAGAGCAGGAGTTCAAGACCAGCCTGGCCAACACAGTGAAACCCCATCTGTACTAAAAATACAAGTAATTAGCTGGGCATGGTGGTGTGTGAAAGGGTTATTGCCGAGTTTAAAATAAGGAAACTGAGGCCAGCACAAGAAGATTGAATGTGAATTTATTAAGCTCCCAGGCGAAGTTCTGCAGTCTGACAGGAGGGACCGGAGAAGTCGAGCTTGACTCCTCTCAGAAGTGGGGTTTTATAGGGAGTGGACACATCTTGATTGGTTGTGGGGAAGCAGGTCGTGGGCGGGGCAAGCTGCCATTGGCAGATAAGTGGGATGCAAAATGCTATTGGGCAGGTTTTGGCGGGGCTTCTTTTAAATTTTGGCAGGATTTTTCAACAGCTGGCTAGGTGCTGAGTGCAGAGCCTAGTGCCAAGTGCAGAAGTGGGTGTGGGATGATGACGTGGTTTCTAGGCGCGGAGAGGGGTGGGTGTGTCCGAACTCCCGGCGAGGCAACCGGCCTTACAGTGTGTGCTTGTAATCCCAGCTACTTGGAAGGCTGAGGCATGAGAATCGCTTGAACCCAGGAGGTGGAGGCTGCAATGAGCCAAGACCACACCACTGCACTCCAGCCTGGGCAACAAAGCAAGACTCTGTCAGAAAAACAAAAAAAAAAACCCAAAAACCCTTAGCCTCCAAATTTGAAGAGAGGCTAAGGGTTAGCCTCAGAGGAATAACAAACCTCTGGTCTCCTGTTTAGCCAGCTCTGTGTATACTGAACTCTTCCTCTATTGCAGTTCCCATCTTGAAAAATTGGCTGTATCTGGGCGACAGTCAAGAAGCTGTTGGATGGTTACAGTGTGATGAGTGCTGTGAAGGAAATAACATAAAAGTTGATAGAGAATAACTAGAGGAGGCCACTCTAGATAAAATGGTCTGAGTATTAAACATCGAGAAAGAATCTACAAAGGGAAGATCTGGTGCAAGAGTTTTCCAAGCAGGGTATAACACACATAAAAGCTCAAGTCGGCAAAAAGATTTTACTTTCACAAATTCTAGAACCTCTTAAGAGTGAAAAATGGTGAAAAGGGAGGAAGTGATAACACATTTTGTGAGTGCAGCAGGCAGAAACACGGCCATCACCGCTTCATGACAGGATCTCAAAATACTAGGAAAAGTGTAAATTAAAACCGTGAGATATAGTTTTGTCATTATTGGATTGGCGAAGATCCAAAAGTTTGGAAAGACCCCACTGGTGAAAATGTGTGGAAACCCACAGCCTTAAACATTATTTGCCAGAGGGTCAATTAGTACAGTGTCTAAGGAGGGCAATTTAGCCATGTTTACCCAATATATTAAAGGACATACCCCACCATAGCCAATTGCACCTCTAAGAATATTTCTGACAGATAGAAGTACATGCACGCACAAAGGCAGTCCTTGGGATCCAGTCTCATTATTCCTAACAGCAAGCAACTGGGAAAAACTTCAAGGTCCATCAGTGAGGGCCCGCATAGCCTAACCTCTGTAATAACTAAATCTCAGGGGCAATGTCCAACCAGGTGCTTTTGTGCGACATTCCAACAGGAACCACATGGCCGGCTGCCAGGCCTGGTCTATGCATTGTCCCTGAATCCCATACAGTTAGCACTTGTTCACTCTCAAAAGTGTCCCATCCTGAAAATAAACTCTTGCCCACTTGGTACTTCAGGAACCTAGGCTTCTTCCACCAATAGCTCTCCCAGATGCCCCAGTGCCTCAGGTGAGTCCATCCTTTAGGGCCAGGCCTGGCTGGAGTGCACCCACGCCGCCAGACGCTGTGGGCCAGGAAGGGTCTCCGGCTCTTGCGGGATGAGGGTGTCTAACATAGGGGTGCACGTGGGCAAACCTCACCATGGGGTCCCTAAGTAAACCAGGGCCTGTGTGCCAGGACAGTCAGGAGTTGCAACCTTGGTTATTTCTAGGAAGATATCAGACAATGGGGTCAAAGGCCGGGTGCAGTGGCTCATGCCTGTAATCCCAGCAGTTTGGGAGGCCAGGTGGACGGATCACCTAAGGTCAGGAGTTCGAGACCAGCCTGGCCAACATGGTGAAACCTCGTCTCTACTACAAATACAAAAATTAGCTGCACTTGATGGCGCACGCCTCTGGTCCCAGCTACTCAGAAAGCTGAGGAAAGAATTGCTTGAACCCGGGAGGCGGAGTGAGCCGAGATCGTGCCACCGCACTCCACCTTGTGCAAGACCCTGTCTAAAAAAGAAAGAAAAGAGAAAAAAAAAAATGGGGTCAAGAAATGGGGGGCAGGGCTTGCGCTTCATGAACGTGCCTGCTCTGTTGTGGCTGCATTTCCACCATACATTGCCTTAAAAAACGAAAAATGAAAAAACAGAAAGTAGCCATGGAAGGGTGGGGGAAATTGCACAGGCCGGTCCAGACTGTAAGGCTGCCCCCTGCCAGGGACAAGGGCCAGCTCCGCCGCGCCTTTAGGAAACTGGCCAAGGGAACCCCTAGAATCTGGCGAGGGCCTGCCCAGAGACGCTGGGGTACCCAGACTACCAAGATCCACCTATGGGCCGACGCCAGCCCAGAGCAGACTGGAGAAAACCGCAAAGCCACCCGCGTAAAAGGAAACCGGCCTTCGCGCCCGCGCAGCTTCGTCCCCGCGCCCCCTCCCCCGCCCCCCGCCCCTTCCCCGCCCCTTCCCCGCCCCTTCCCCGCCCCTTCCCCGCCCCCTTCCCCCTGCCCGCGCCTGCGCAGCTTCGTCCCCGCGCCCCTTCTCCCTCCCTTTCCCCCTCCCCCTCCCCCCTCTCCTCCCTCTCCCCTCCCTCTCCCCTCCCTCTCCCCCTCCCCTCCTCCCCCCCCGCCGGCGCCTGCGCAGCTGGGGCCCCGCGACCTACTCCCACCCCGCCCATCTCCCGCCTGCGCCTGCGCAGCTGGGCCCGTCTGCCCCGCCCAGCCTGTGACGCCACGTGCATGTGGGCGGGGCCCAGGCCCGAGGGAGTCGTGGGGTCCTTTCCCACCCGTGGAGGCCGCAGTGTTGCCGGCCGGGGTGGGGAAGCGGGAAAGACCGGCCGCCACCTGCTCCCCGGAGAAGGGCACTCGCCTCCGTGACTGGGGCCGAGCGCGCGGTGCGGGCTAAGCGGCTGGACCGGGCGCTGGCGGGGGCGGCCGGCGATCACCGACTGCAGGCGGGCCTCCCCACGCGGCCGCGCTGCGCACCGGAGGACGGCCTGGGGGTCACTCGCACCCCGGGTCCCACCTCCTGCTGCCTTCCTGTGCAGGCTCCACTAGGGCTCCCTGGACGTCTGGGTTCCGCTGACCGGTGGGGAGCACGTCCAGTGTTTTGGGCCACAGGGCGGGTCAAATAGCTGGGACCTCTAGCCCCAGGGGGCCACAGCCCTGCTGGGCTCTTTATTCCACCCGCGTTTGCTGACCCGCCCCCAGTCTGCGTCAGGGGCAGGCCCCTCCGCTCCTGGATCAGCCCGGCGGGGAAGCCTCGCGTAGCAGTTTCAGGGAAACAGGTAAGATCAGGCCGCTCCGACAGGACTGAGGGTGTGAGGACGATTCACCCTGGCATTGGGGTGGTGTCCGGAGGAGCTCGTAGGTGGTCAGGACGGTTCTGCCCGAGCTGACCTGTGAGCCGCGGATGCCCCGGACTGAGGGAGGAAGAGGCCCTGAGGTGGAGAGAGCTGGACACCAGACTGGACTCCTTCAGTGGAAAACATTCAACAGCCAGGAGAGCATGGAAAAGGAAGGAGAGATGGGAGGGCCCAGGGGGCCGTGGAAGGGAGGGTGTTTTTATTATAAGTGCAGCTGTAAGTGCAAAGTGCGAAGGAACCAGCCCACCAGGAAGTGCCTGGGCAGCTCTGGGTGTCCCTCCAGTCATCTGTATTCCAGCATTACCTGCACGAAGGCACACATTCCGCGTCACACAGGATGCGGGGAATCTGAAACCCCGGGCACAGTTCCTTGGGAGAGGTGGATTACAAGGACTCTTCTCCTACCTGCTGTGCAAGAGCCATGGGCGGCGGGTTCCCCGTTGTTACCATTGTCGTGACAATGTAGTCATGCTTGAAGGACCTGGCCAGCACGGTACAAATCTCGGAATTGCTTTTTGTACCGCTCCCCTTTCCCTGGAGAGAGTGGCTGGCTAATGTGTGTGTCTGCCTCCTGAAGCTTCGAGTGAAGGACCAGGGAGGTGGGCAGCCCTTTGTGTCAGGAGGTCTGGAAGCGCCTCCCCTCCCACCACCTCCTGTGTGAAGGAAACAGCAGGTGCTGTCGACGGGCGGTTCTTGCGCCGGTGTTTGCTAAGGGGAGAAAAACCGATTGAAACCTACCAGGAGAATGAGTGGAGGTTTCTAATGTGCTTTATTTTCGGATACAGCGTGTGTGGCAGGCATTTGCATTCATGGCCCTTTAGTGTACTTGAACTGAAAACCTGGAAGAATCTGGCTAACAGATTAGGCAACCATCAATCCACATCAGAGGGCGCCTGTATTTCCGAGAGGTGGCCTGCCATCCCCATCTCCTAGAAAGCCAACCGGGGACAGGGCAGCTCCTACCTCCAACAACACTGCTCCACCCTGAGATTCTCCCCTCTGACTCCTACCTCCACCTGCTAGAGGGTGGCCCCGGCCGGAGCCACACCTCTGTTTACCTGTGTGCACCCTACTTCCTACCCCTGCCTCTCCTCAGTCCCCACCTGCTACCTTCCTTACAGCCTCATCCTACCCCCTCTCTCCTTAAGGAACAGACTGAGATGACTGAGTCTGTGAGGGAGAACCTGCCCAACACATTCACGCTGTGGTGTTAGTGGTTCCCACAGAACCGCCATTGTCCCTCCTGCGGGGTCTCAGCCATGGACAATCACCTTAACCTAGTGGAATGAAATTGGTGTTTAGATCTGGGCCACAGGGACATGGAGGTGACCTGTTCCTTGGGGAGAGGGGATAGCGTGTGATTACAAGACTTCTTCCCACCCCTGTGCAAGAGCAAGGCTGTTCCTGGTTCTTTGCTTTCTCAACACTGTTCTAGCTGGGTGTGGTGGCTCATGCCTGTAATCCCAGCACTTTGGGAGGCCAAGGCGGTCAGATCACGAGGTCAAGAGTTTGAGACCAGCCTGACCAACATGGTGAAACCCCGTCTCTACTAAAAATACAAAAATTAGCTGCGCTTCGTGGTGGGTGCCTGTAATCCCAGCTACTCAGGAGGAGGTTGAGGCAGGAGAATCAATTCACCCAGGGAGGCAGAGGTTGCAGTGAGCCAAGATCGCACCATTGCACTCCAGCCTGGGCGACAGAGTGAGACTCCGTGTCAAAAACAAAAAAATACTGTGTTCTAGTTGGACTGCTTTTGTCTTCCTGAACTTGTTGGTGTGTAACTTCCGTAATTATGTCTATGTAAGGTGTGTCTATGTATGTGAGTGTTTTTTGGATATCTAGAGTAACTCAACTTTGTTCTTTTCAAACCATTTTGACAGTTTAGGGTGCCTTGGAATTCCATGTGAGTTTTATAATTTCTTTTCCATTTCTGCCAAAAACATTGTCGGAATTTTGACAGGTTGCATTGAATCTGTAGATCACTTTGGGTAGTGTTGACATCTTAATATTATTAAGTCTTCCAGTCCATGAACATATCTTTGTATTTGTGTCATCTTTAAGTTCATTCATCAATGTTTGTAGTATTCAATGTGCAAGACTTTCACCTCCTTCTCTAACACGATTCCTAAGTATTTTATTCTTTTTTGTGCTCTTGTAAGTTGAATTGTTTTAATTTCTTTCTTTTTTTTTTTTAATTGTTCATAGGTAGGGTGTGGAAACAACTGATTTATGTATATTGATTTCGTGTCTTGCTGAATTTGTTTATTCTAACAGGTTGTGTGTGTGTGTGTGTGTGTGTGGGTGTAATCTTTAGGGTTTTCTACATGTGTAATCCTGTGAACAGAAAGAATTTTCCTTCTCCCTTTCTAATTTGGATGCCCTTTATTTCTTTTTCTTTCCTAATTGTTATGACTAGAACCTTCAATATTATGTGGAATACAAGTGATAAAAGCAGATACACTTTCCTGTTCCTGATCTTACGTGAAAAGTTTTCAGTCTTTTACCATTGGGTGTGATATTTGCTGTGGGTTTTTCCTGTACAACCGTTATTATGTTGAGGTAGTTTCCTTCTATTTTTAGTTTGTTGATTGTTTTGTTATGAAAAGGCGATAGATGTTATTAAATGCTTTTTCTGCATCAATTGAAATGATCATGTTGGGTTTTCTTTTTCCTTCATTCTGTTAATGTGATATATTACATTGATTGATTTTTCTTTGTTGAAATGTCCTTGCATTCCAGGAATAAATCTCACCTGGTCATGGTGTATAATCTTTTTATTATTCTGTTGAATTTAGTTTGCTGGTATTTGTTGAGGATTTTTGCACCGATATTTGGAAGGGATGTTGGCCTGTACTTTGATTGTAATGTCTTTGTCTGGCTTTGATATCACGGCATGGTAATACCGGCCTCATGGAACAAGTTAGGAAGTGTTAGCCTCCTCTTTAGTTTTTTGGAAGATTCTGAGAAAGTTTGGTGTTAATTCTTTAAATTTTTGGTAGAATCAGTAGTGAAGCCATCTAGTCCAGGACTTTTTTTTTGCTGGGAGTTTTTTTTTTTTTTTTTATTGCAAATTCAATGTCCTTACTAGTTATAGATTTATTCAAATTTGCCCTTTCTTTATTACTTATCTTGGTGGAGTTTGTAGGCGTACAGTTGTTCATAGTGCTCTCTTGTAATCATTTTTATTCCATAAAATAGGTAGTAATTTCCCCTCTTTCATTCCAGATCATAGCTATTTGAGTCTTCTTTCTTTATTCCCTGGTCAGTCTAGCTAAAGGTTTGACAATTATGTTGATTGTTAAAGAACCAAATTCTAGTGTCATATATTTTCTCTGTTTTTCTATTCTCTATTTAACCTTCTCTAATCTTTGTTATTTTCCTCCTTTTTTTGTCCCCCTCTTTTCCTCCTCCTCTTTCTAGCTTTATGTTTAGTCTTTTTCTAGTTCCTTAAGGTATAAAGTTAGGTGGTTGGTTTGAGCCCTCTCTTCTTTTCTAAAGCAAGTGTTTGCAGCTGTACATTTCCCTCTAGGCACTGTTTTCACTGCATCCCATAAGTTTTGGAATGTTGTGTTTTTGTTTTCACTTATCTCTAGATATTTAATTTTTCTTATGACTTCTCCTTTGACTCTTTGGTTGTTTAAGATTGTGCTTTGCTGAATTTTCACATAATTGTGAATTATCCAGTTGTCCTTCTGCTGCTGATTTCTGGTATCATCCCATTGAGACTGGAAAAGATGCTTTGTATGGTTTTGATTTTTTTAAAATGTATTAAGGCATGTTTTGTAGCCTAGCATCTGGCATTGGCGTGTGGGGTGTTGTGTGTATGTTATTAAGGCATGTTTTGTAGCCTAGCATCTGGCGTTGGCGTGTACGGTGTTGTGTGTATGTTACCAACGCATGTTTTGTAGCCTACTATCTGGCGTTGGCGTGTAGGGTGTTGTGTGTATGTTATTAAGGCATGTTTTGTAGCCTAGCATCTGGTGTTGGCGTGTAGGGTGTTGGGTGTGTGTTACTAAGGCATGTTTTGTAGCCTAGCATCTGGTGTTGGCATGTGGGGTGTTGTGTGTATGTTACTAAGGCATGTTTTGTAGCCTAGCATCTGGCGTTGGCGTGTAGGGTGTTGTGTGTATGTTACTAAGGCATGTTTTGTAGCCTAGCATCTGGTGTTGGCGTGTAGGGTGTTGTGTGTGTGTTACTAAGGCATGTTTTGTAGCCTAGCATCTGGCGTTGGTGTGTAGGGTGTTGTGTGTATGTTACTAAGGCATGTTTTGTAGCCTAGCATCTGGCGTTGGCGTGTAGGGTGTTGTGTGTATGTTACTAAGGCATGTTTTATAGCCTAGCATCTGGCGTTGGTGTGTAGGGTGTTGTGTGTATGTTACTAAGGCATGTTTTGTAGCCTGCCGTCTGGCGTTGGCGTGTAGGGTGTTGTGTGTATGTTACTAAGGCATGTTTTGTAGCCTAGCATCTGGTGTTGGCGTGTAGGGTGTTCTGTGTATGTTACTAAGGCATGTTTTGTAGCCTAGCATCTGGCGTTGGCATGTGGGGTGTTGTGTGTATGTTACTAAGGCATGTTTTGTAGCCTAGCATCTGGTGTTGGCATGTGGGGTGTTGTGTGTATGTTACTAAGGCATGTTTTGTAGCCTAGCATCTGGTGTTGCCGTGTAGGGTGTTGTGTGTATGTTATTAAGGCATGTTTTGTAGCCTAGCATCTGGTGTTGGCGTGTAGGGTGTTGTGTGTGTGTTACTAAGGCATGTTTTGTAGCCTAGCATCTGGCGTTGGCGTGTAGGGTGTTGTGTGTGTGTTACTAAGGCATGTTTTGTAGCCTAGCATCTGGCGTTGGCGTGTAGAGTGTTGTGTGTGTGTTACTAAGGCATGTTTTGTAGCCTAGCATCTGGTGTTGCCGTGTAGGGTGTTGTGTGTATGTTATTAAGGCATGTTTTGTAGCCTAGCATCTGGTGTTGGCGTGTAGGGTGTTGTGTGTGTGTTACTAAGGCATGTTTTGTAGCCTAGCATCTGGCGTTGGTGTGTAGGGTGTTGTGTGTATGTTACTAAGGCATGTTTTGTAGCCTGCCGTCTGGCGTTGGCATGTAGGGTGTTGTGTGTGTGTTACTAAGGCATGTTTTGTAGCCTAGCATCTGGCGTTGGCGTGTAGGGTGTTGTGTGTGTGTTACTAAGGCATGTTTTGTAGCCTAGCATCTGGTGTTGGCGTGTAGGGTGTTGTGTGTATGTTACTAAGGCATGTTTTGTAGCCTAGCATCTGGCGTTGGCATGTGGGGTGTTGTGTGTATGTTACTAAGGCATGTTTTGTAGACTAGCATCTGGTGTTGGCATGTGGGGTGTTGTGTGTATGTTATTAAGGCATGTTTTGTAGCCTGCCGTCTGGCATTGGCATGTACGGTGTTGTGTGTATGTTATTAAGGCATGTTTTATAGCCTGCCGTCTGGCGTTGGCATGTAGGGTGTTGTGTATATGTTATTAAGGCATGTTTTGTAGCCTAGCATCTGGCGTTGGCGTGTAGGGTGTTGTGTGTATGTTACTAAGGCATGTTTTGTAGCCTAGCATCTGGTGTTGGCGTGTAGGGTGTTGTGTGTATGTTATTAAGGCATGTTTTGTAGCCTGCCGTCTGGCGTTGGCGTGTAGGGTGTTGTGTGTATGTTATTAAGGCATGTTTTGTAGCCTAGCATCTGGTGTTGGCATGTAGGGTGTTGTGTGTATGTTATTAAGGCATGTTTTGTAGCCTAGCATCTGGCGTTGGCGTGTAGGGTGTTGTGTGTATGTTACTAAGGCATGTTTTGTAGCCTAGCATCTGGCGTTGGCGTGTAGGGTGTTGTGTGTATGTTATTAAGGCATGTTTTGTAGCCTGCCGTCTGGCGTTGGCGTGTAGGGTGTTGTGTGTATGTTACTAAGGCATGTTTTGTAGCCTAGCATCTGGTGTTGGCGTGTAGGGTGTTGTGTGTGTGTTACTAAGGCATGTTTTGTAGCCTAGCATCTGGTGTTGGCGTGTAGGGTGTTGTGTGTATGTTATTAAGGCATGTTTTGTAGCCTAGCATCTGGCGTTGGCGTGTAGGTGTTGTGTGTATGTTACTAAGGCATGTTTTGTAGCCTAGCATCTGGCGTTGGCGTGTGGGGTGTTGTGTGTATGTTACTAAGGCATGTTTTGTAGCCTGCCGTCTGGCGTTGGCATGTAGGGTGTTGTGTGTATGTTATTAAGGCATGTTTTGTAGCCTAGCATCTGGTGTTGGCGTGTAGGGTGTTGTGTGTGTGTTACTAAGGCATGTTTTGTAGCCTAGCATCTGGTGTTGGCGTGTAGTGTGTTGTGTGTATGTTATTAAGGCATGTTTTGTAGCCTAGCATCTGGCGTTGGCGTGTAGAGTGTTGTGTGTGTGTTACTAAGGCATGTTTTGTAGCCTAGCATCTGGTGTTGCCGTGTAGGGTGTTGTGTGTTTGTTATTAAGGCATGTTTTGTAGCCTAGCATCTGGTGTTGGCGTGTAGGGTGTTGTGTGTATGTTTTTAAGGCATGTTTTGTAACCTGCCGTCTGGCGTTGGCGTGTAGGGTGTTGTGTGTATGTTACTAAGGCATGTTTTGTAGCCTAGCATCTGGTGTTGGCGTGTAGGGTGTTGTGTGTGTGTTACTAAGGCATGTTTTGTAGCCTAGCATCTGGTGTTGGCGTGTAGGGTGTTGTGTGTATGTTACTAAGGCATGTTTTGTAGCCTAGCATCTGGCGTTGGCGTGTAGAGTGTTGTGTGTGTGTTACTAAGGCATGTTTTGTAGCCTAGCATCTGGTGTTGCCGTGTAGGGTGTTGTGTGTTTGTTATTAAGGCATGTTTTGTAGCCTAGCATCTGGTGTTGGCGTGTAGGGTGTTGTGTGTATGTTTTTAAGGCATGTTTTGTAGCCTGCCGTCTGGCGTTGGCGTGTAGGGTGTTGTGTGTATGTTACTAAGGCATGTTTTGTAGCCTAGCATCTGGTGTTGGCGTGTAGGGTGTTGTGTGTGTGTTACTAAGGCATGTTTTGTAGCCTAGCATCTGGTGTTGGCGTGTAGGGTGTTGTGTGTATGTTATTAAGGCATGTTTTGTAGCCTAGCATCTGGCGTTGGCGTGTAGGGTGTTGTGTGTGTGTTACTAAGGCATGTTTTGTAGCCTAGCATCTGGTGTTGCCGTGTAGGGTGTTGTGTGTTTGTTATTAAGGCATGTTTTGTAGCCTAGCATCTGGTGTTGGCGTGTAGGGTGTTGTGTGTATGTTTTTAAGGCATGTTTTGTAGCCTGCCGTCTGGCGTTGGCGTGTAGGGTGTTGTGTGTGTGTTACTAAGGCATGTTTTGTAGCCTAGCATCTGGTGTTGGCGTGTAGGGTGTTGTGTGTGTGTTACTAAGGCATGTTTTGTAGCCTAGCATCTGGTGTTGGCGTGTAGGGTGTTGTGTGTATGTTATTAAGGCATGTTTTGTAGCCTAGCATCTGGCGTTGGCGTGTAGAGTGTTGTGTGTGTGTTACTAAGGCATGTTTTGTAGCCTAGCATCTGGTGTTGCCGTGTAGGGTGTTGTGTGTTTGTTATTAAGGCATGTTTTGTAGCCTAGCATCTGGTGTTGGCGTGTAGGGTGTTGTGTGTATGTTTTTAAGGCATGTTTTGTAGCCTGCCGTCTGGCGTTGGCGTGTAGGGTGTTGTGTGTGTGTTACTAAGGCATGTTTTGTAGCCTAGCATCTGGTGTTGGCGTGTAGGGTGTTGTGTGTGTGTTACTAAGGCATGTTTTGTAGCCTAGCATCTGGTGTTGGCGTGTAGGGTGTTGTGTGTGTGTTACTAAGTCATGTTTTGTAGCCTAGCATCTGGTGTTGGCATGTGGGGTGTTGTGTGTATGTTACTAAGGCATGTTTTGTAGCCTAGCATCTGGCGTTGGCGTGTAGGGTGTTGTGTGTATGTTACTAAGGCATGTTTTGTAGCCTAGCATCTGGTGTTGGCGTGTAGGGTGTTGTGTGTGTGTTACTAAGGCATGTTTTGTAGCCTAGCATCTGGCGTTGGTGTGTAGGGTGTTGTGTGTATGTTACTAAGGCATGTTTTGTAGCCTAGCATCTGGCGTTGGCGTGTAGGGTGTTGTGTGTATGTTACTAAGGCATGTTTTATAGCCTAGCATCTGGCGTTGGTGTGTAGGGTGTTGTGTGTATGTTACTAAGGCATGTTTTGTAGCCTGCCGTCTGGCGTTGGCGTGTAGGGTGTTGTGTGTATGTTACTAAGGCATGTTTTGTAGCCTAGCATCTGGTGTTGGCGTGTAGGGTGTTCTGTGTATGTTACTAAGGCATGTTTTGTAGCCTAGCATCTGGCGTTGGCATGTGGGGTGTTGTGTGTATGTTACTAAGGCATGTTTTGTAGCCTAGCATCTGGTGTTGGCATGTGGGGTGTTGTGTGTATGTTACTAAGGCATGTTTTGTAGCCTAGCATCTGGTGTTGCCGTGTAGGGTGTTGTGTGTATGTTATTAAGGCATGTTTTGTAGCCTAGCATCTGGTGTTGGCGTGTAGGGTGTTGTGTGTGTGTTACTAAGGCATGTTTTGTAGCCTAGCATCTGGCGTTGGCGTGTAGGGTGTTGTGTGTGTGTTACTAAGGCATGTTTTGTAGCCTAGCATCTGGCGTTGGCGTGTAGAGTGTTGTGTGTGTGTTACTAAGGCATGTTTTGTAGCCTAGCATCTGGTGTTGCCGTGTAGGGTGTTGTGTGTATGTTATTAAGGCATGTTTTGTAGCCTAGCATCTGGTGTTGGCGTGTAGGGTGTTGTGTGTGTGTTACTAAGGCATGTTTTGTAGCCTAGCATCTGGCGTTGGTGTGTAGGGTGTTGTGTGTATGTTACTAAGGCATGTTTTGTAGCCTGCCGTCTGGCGTTGGCATGTAGGGTGTTGTGTGTGTGTTACTAAGGCATGTTTTGTAGCCTAGCATCTGGCGTTGGCGTGTAGGGTGTTGTGTGTGTGTTACTAAGGCATGTTTTGTAGCCTAGCATCTGGTGTTGGCGTGTAGGATGTTGTGTGTATGTTACTAAGGCATGTTTTGTAGCCTAGCATCTGGCGTTGGCATGTGGGGTGTTGTGTGTATGTTACTAAGGCATGTTTTGTAGCCTAGCATCTGGTGTTGGCATGTGGGGTGTTGTGTGTATGTTATTAAGGCATGTTTTGTAGCCTGCCGTCTGGCATTGGCGTGTACGGTGTTGTGTGTATGTTATTAAGGCATGTTTTATAGCCTGCCGTCTGGCGTTGGCATGTAGGGTGTTGTGTATATGTTATTAAGGCATGTTTTGTAGCCTAGCATCTGGCGTTGGCGTGTAGGGTGTTGTGTGTATGTTACTAAGGCATGTTTTGTAGCCTAGCATCTGGTGTTGGCGTGTAGGGTGTTGTGTGTATGTTATTAAGGCATGTTTTGTAGCCTGCCGTCTGGCGTTGGCGTGTAGGGTGTTGTGTGTATGTTATTAAGGCATGTTTTGTAGCCTAGCATCTGGTGTTGGCATGTAGGGTGTTGTGTGTATGTTATTAAGGCATGTTTTGTAGCCTAGCATCTGGCGTTGGCGTGTAGGGTGTTGTGTGTATGTTACTAAGGCATGTTTTGTAGCCTAGCATCTGGCGTTGGCGTGTAGGGTGTTGTGTGTATGTTATTAAGGCATGTTTTGTAGCCTGCCGTCTGGCGTTGGCGTGTAGGGTGTTGTGTGTATGTTCCTAAGGCATGTTTTGTAGCCTAGCATCTGGTGTTGGCGTGTAGGGTGTTGTGTGTGTGTTACTAAGGCATGTTTTGTAGCCTAGCATCTGGTGTTGGCGTGTAGGGTGTTGTGTGTATGTTATTAAGGCATGTTTTGTAGCCTAGCATCTGGCGTTGGCGTGTAGGTGTTGTGTGTATGTTACTAAGGCATGTTTTGTAGCCTAGCATCTGGCGTTGGCGTGTGGGGTGTTGTGTGTATGTTACTAAGGCATGTTTTGTAGCCTGCCGTCTGGCGTTGGCATGTAGGGTGTTGTGTGTATGTTATTAAGGCATGTTTTGTAGCCTAGCATCTGGTGTTGGCGTGTAGGGTGTTGTGTGTGTGTTACTAAGGCATGTTTTGTAGCCTAGCATCTGGTGTTGGCGTGTAGTGTGTTGTGTGTATGTTATTAAGGCATGTTTTGTAGCCTAGCATCTGGCGTTGGCGTGTAGAGTGTTGTGTGTGTGTTACTAAGGCATGTTTTGTAGCCTAGCATCTGGTGTTGCCGTGTAGGGTGTTGTGTGTTTGTTATTAAGGCATGTTTTGTAGCCTAGCATCTGGTGTTGGCGTGTAGGGTGTTGTGTGTATGTTTTTAAGGCATGTTTTGTAACCTGCCGTCTGGCGTTGGCGTGTAGGGTGTTGTGTGTATGTTACTAAGGCATGTTTTGTAGCCTAGCATCTGGTGTTGGCGTGTAGGGTGTTGTGTGTGTGTTACTAAGGCATGTTTTGTAGCCTAGCATCTGGTGTTGGCGTGTAGGGTGTTGTGTGTATGTTACTAAGGCATGTTTTGTAGCCTAGCATCTGGCGTTGGCGTGTAGAGTGTTGTGTGTGTGTTACTAAGGCATGTTTTGTAGCCTAGCATCTGGTGTTGCCGTGTAGGGTGTTGTGTGTTTGTTATTAAGGCATGTTTTGTAGCCTAGCATCTGGTGTTGGCGTGTAGGGTGTTGTGTGTATGTTTTTAAGGCATGTTTTGTAGCCTGCCGTCTGGCGTTGGCGTGTAGGGTGTTGTGTGTATGTTACTAAGGCATGTTTTGTAGCCTAGCATCTGGTGTTGGCGTGTAGGGTGTTGTGTGTGTGTTACTAAGGCATGTTTTGTAGCCTAGCATCTGGTGTTGGCGTGTAGGGTGTTGTGTGTATGTTATTAAGGCATGTTTTGTAGCCTAGCATCTGGCGTTGGCGTGTAGGGTGTTGTGTGTGTGTTACTAAGGCATGTTTTGTAGCCTAGCATCTGGTGTTGCCGTGTAGGGTGTTGTGTGTTTGTTATTAAGGCATGTTTTGTAGCCTAGCATCTGGTGTTGGCGTGTAGGGTGTTGTGTGTATGTTTTTAAGGCATGTTTTGTAGCCTGCCGTCTGGCGTTGGCGTGTAGGGTGTTGTGTGTATGTTACTAAGGCATGTTTTGTAGCCTAGCATCTGGTGTTGGCGTGTAGGGTGTTGTGTGTGTGTTACTAAGGCATGTTTTGTAGCCTAGCATCTGGTGTTGGCGTGTAGGGTGTTGTGTGTATGTTATTAAGGCATGTTTTGTAGCCTAGCATCTGGCGTTGGCGTGTAGAGTGTTGTGTGTGTGTTACTAAGGCATGTTTTGTAGCCTAGCATCTGGTGTTGCCGTGTAGGGTGTTGTGTGTTTGTTATTAAGGCATGTTTTGTAGCCTAGCATCTGGTGTTGGCGTGTAGGGTGTTGTGTGTATGTTTTTAAGGCATGTTTTGTAGCCTGCCGTCTGGCGTTGGCGTGTAGGGTGTTGTGTGTGTGTTACTAAGGCATGTTTTGTAGCCTAGCATCTGGTGTTGGCGTGTAGGGTGTTGTGTGTGTGTTACTAAGGCATGTTTTGTAGCCTAGCATCTGGTGTTGGCGTGTAGGGTGTTGTGTGTATGTTACTAAGGCATGTTTTGTAGCCTAGCATCTGGTGTTGGCGTGTAGGGTGTTGTGTGTGTGTTACTAAGGCATGTTTTGTAGCCTAGCATCTGGTGTTGGCGTGTAGGGTGTTGTGTGTATGTTATTAAGGCATGTTTTGTAGCCTGCCGTCTGGCGTTGGCGTGTAGGGTGTTGTGTGTATGTTTTTAAGGCATGTTTTGTAGCCTGCCGTCTGGCATTGGTATGTAGGGTGTTGTGTGTTTGTTATTAAGGCATGTTTTGTAGCCTAGCATCTGGCGTTGGTGTGTAGGGTGTTGTGTGTATGTTACTAAGGCATGTTTTGTAGCCTGCCGTCTGGCGTTGGCATGTAGGGTGTTGTGTGTATGTTACTAAGGCATGTTTTGTAGCCTAGCATCTGGTGTTGGCGTGTAGGGTGTTGTGTGTGTGTTACTAAGGCATGTTTTGTAGCCTAGCATCTGGTGTTGGCGTGTAGGGTGTTGTGTGTATGTTATTAAGGCATGTTTTGTAGCCTGCCGTCTGGCATTGGCGTGTAGGGTGTTGTGTGTATGTTATTAAGGCATGTTTTGTAGCCTGCCGTCTGGCGTTGGTATGTAGGGTGTTGTGTGTTTGTTATTAAGGCATGTTTTGTAGCCTGGCATCTGGCGTTGGTGTGTAGGGTGTTGTGTGTATGTTACTAAGGCATGTTTTGTAGCCTGCCGTCTGGCGTTGGCATGTAGGGTGTTGTGTGTATGTTACTAAGGCATGTTTTGTAGCCTAGCATCTGGTGTTGGCGTGTAGGGTGTTGTGTGTGTGTTACTAAGGCATGTTTTGTAGCCTAGCATCTGGTGTTGGCGTGTAGTGTGTTGTGTGTATGTTATTAAGGCATGTTTTGTAGCCTGCCGTCGGCATTGGTGTGTAGGGTATTCTGTGTATGTTAGACTCTTGCTCTGTAGTGTCATTTGAGTCTTCTGTTTTCTTATTGGTCTTCTGTCTCATTTTTCTGTCCATTATTCAAAGTGAGGTATTTCAGTTTCTTAGTCTAATAATATTACTATTAGTGATAATTGTCTTTTCTCTTCAGTTTTATCAGTGTTTGCTTCATATATTTAGGGGTTTTGATGTTGATTGTGTATATGTTTATAATTGTTTTATATTCCTGGCGAATTGACTATTTTATCACGATATAACGTCCTTCTTTGTCTCTTGTGACAGTTTTTGACTTGAAGTCTCTTTTGTCCGATATTGGTGTAGCAACTCCTGCTCTCCTTTGGTCACTCTTCGCATTGACTCCTTTCCCATTCTTTTACTTTCAGCCCGTATGTATTCTTAGATCTAAAGCGAGTTTCTTGTAGATAGAATATACAGCTGACCGTTGAACAACATGGGTTAGGGATACCAACCCCTCCCCCACCCCGCTGCAGTCGAAATTCCAGGTATAACTTCAGTCTAGAATGCAGTGGTGCAATCATGGCTTACTGCAGCCTCGAACTCCAGGGCTCAAGTGATCCTCCCACCTCAGCCTCCCAAGTAGCCTGGGACTATAGGCGCATATCACCACGTCCAGCTAATTTGTTGATTTTTTTCTGTAGTGACAGGGTCTCCCTATGTTGCCCAGGCTGGCCTCAAACTCCTAGGATCAAGAGATCCTCTCACCTCCACCTCCCAAGCTAGTAGCCTACTGTTGAAGAAACCTTACTGATAACATAAACAGTTGATTAACACATAGTTTGTATGTTACATGAATTATATGCTTTATTATTACTATAAGGTAACCTAGTGAACAGAAAATGTTATTATAAGAAATCATAAGGAAGATAGGATGTATTTTCTATTTATTAAATGGAAGTGGATTATCGTAAAGGTCTTCATCTTCACTGTCTTCATGTGAGTAAGTGGAAGAGGAGGTGAAAGAGGAAAGGCTGATCTTACTGTCTCAGAGGTGGCAAGGCTGGAAGAAAATCTGGATATAAGTAGTTCTGCACAGTTTAAACCCATGTTGCTTGAGGGTCAGCTGTTGTCAGGTCCTGTTTTTTGTTTTTGTTTTTTTGTTTGGTTGGTTTTTTGGTTTTGTTTTTTGTTTTCAGACAGAGTCTCGCTCCATCGCCCAGGCTGGAGTGTAGTGGTGCAATCTTATCTCACTACAACCTCCAAGCACTTCTGCCTTAACCTCCTGAGTAGCTGGGGCTATAGGCACATACCACCACACCCAGCCACATCCTGTTTTTTAATCTGTTCTGTCAATCTGTGTCTCTTGATTGAGGAGTTAATCCATTTATATTTAAAGTAATTACTGATAGGGAGGGACTTGTTTTCGCTCTTTTGTTGTTTGTATATATTTTGTAGCTGTTTTGTCCTTCATTACTACCTTCTTTTGTATTTAGTTGATTGTTTGTAGGTTCTGTTTTTTTATTTCCTTCTCATTTTCTTTTGTGTATATGCTACAAACATTTTCTTTGTGGTTACTGCCATAGGGATTACATACACAACATCCTAAAAGTTATAGCAATCCATTTAAAATTGATATCAACTTAATTTCAGTCAAACACTCTAACCCCTCCTTTACAGTTCCATCTACCCCCACTTTGTTA
Source organism: Aotus nancymaae (assembly GCF_030222135.1). Classification (NCBI taxonomy): domain Eukaryota; kingdom Metazoa; phylum Chordata; class Mammalia; order Primates; family Aotidae; genus Aotus; species Aotus nancymaae. The sequence continues at coordinate 879,889 of NW_026988412.1, read as the reverse complement.
TTAATGTCACAGATTACATCTGGATATATTGGGTATGTACCCATTAACATAAACCTATAATTATTTTTATGCATATGTCTTTTAAATCCTGAAGGAAATATTAAGTAGTGTTGCAAACCAATTGTACACTAATACTAGTTCCTTTATTTGTCCCTCCATTTGCTTTTGTTGGAGATGTTTATATTTTCTTACAGCCTTCAGCTGCTGTCTAGCGCCCTTTCGTTTTAACTTGCAGACTCCCTTTAGCAGTCTTGTAAGGCAGATCTAGTGGCAGTGAACACCCACATCTTTAATTAATCTGGAAATGTCTTAATTTCTCCCTAATTTTTCAAGGACAGTTTGGCTGAATATAGAATTCTCTGTTGACATTTTTTTTCTTACAGCAGTTTGGGTGTATCATCCCATTGCCTCTGGCCTCTGATGTTTCTGCTAAGACACTGACTAACAATGTTATTGAGGATTCTTTCTCCAGCTGAGTCATTTTTTGCTGCTTTCAAGATTCTGCCTTTGTCTTTACACAGTTTGATTGTATTGTGTCTTAGTGTGGGTCTCTTTGGGTTTATCTTATGTGGGGTTTACTGAGCTTCTAGGATGTTTCTATTCACGTCTTTAGTCAAATTTGAGAGGTTTTTAGCTATTCTTTCTTCACATAATTTCTCTACCCCATTCCCTTTCCTTAAACTTCCACAATGCACATGGTGCGTGTGATGGAGGCCCCTAAGTCCCTGAGGCTCTGCTCACTTTCCTCATTCTTTTTGCTCCTCTGACTTGATATTTGCAAATGTCTTGTGTTCAAGTTTGCTGATTCCCCTGCAGACTCAAATCCCTCTGGTAAGAGTTTTCAGTTTAGTTTTGGATTTCTCAGTTCCACAATTTGTTTGATTCCTTTTTATAATTTCTTATTTTGTTGTCATATGTTGTTTTCTTGATTTCTTTTAACTCTTTATCTGTTTTCCTTCAGCTCTTTTAGCATGTTTAAGGTAGTCTTTTTTTTTTTTTTTTTTTTTGAGACGGAGTTTTGCTCTTGTTACCCAGGCTGGAGTGCAATGGCGCGATCTCGGCTAACCGCAACCTCAGCCTCCTGGGTTCAGGCAATTCTCCTGCCTCAGCCTCCCGAGTAGCTGGGACTACAGGCACGCGCCACCATGCCCAGCTAATTTTTGTATTTTTAGTAGAGACGGGGTTTCACCTTGTTGACCAGGATGGTCTCGATCTGTTGACCTCGTGATCCACCCGCCTCAGCCTCCCAAAGTGCTGGGATTACAGGCGTGAGCCACCAAGCCCGGCCCGGTAGTCATTTTTAAGTCTTGGTCAAGTACATCCAGTGCCTGTGTCTCTTCAGGGATGGGTTCTGCCACTTCATTTTCTTCCTCTGCATGAGCTGTGTTTTCCTATTTCTTTGTATGCCTTGTGATTTTTTTTTGCTGAATGTTGGGCATTTGAAAAACAGCTCCATCTCCCAGTCTTTACAGACTACCTCTGTATTGGGAACGGCCCCCACTGAATAGCAGGATCTGTCTCAGCGTGGGGATCAGCTCCAGATGAAGGCTGAAGTCTCCTCAGGTTTCTTCTGAGGATGCATCTTCTCTGGGCCTATGTATGTGTTTTTCCTTTTTTTTCAATTTCCCCATATTCATGGCTATTTTTAAATACCTTCCTTTCCCTATGAATACTTTCAAGCTTCCCTTTGGAATATACCAAGAAATGTATTTGGAGTTACCTTTGTTTTTCTATGTCGTAAATTTAGATTCTGGAATTGGGGTTTGGTGGTGTGATGTGTTGCTCACATGTAGCCAGAACTCCTGTTCCTAAAAGGACTTTGAGATCAAGGAACACATATTTAATCTCCCCATTGTGCCTTGGTTCTAGTTCCTCTTTCCAAGTTGAATAACCAATTTTTCATTGTTTTGTTTAAGTTGGTGCTCTGAAGCTTAATCTCAGTACCCTTAACTCTGAATTGTCAAATTTTGATAAAATGTGTGCCCTTTTTTTTGGGTAAGAGAAAGTAGGACTTCCTGTCTGCCGGAACATAAATTATATGCCTTGATGGCTCCGTTAAACTTTTACAGAGCTTTAAAAATATATATGTCTTACTTTCCCGAAGTCTCCCCGAGTCTCTCCTTGGGCCTGAGATGTTCTACTGTATTTCTCCACCTGTCATTCTTGCCCCAGGTATGCATGGGGCCATAGTCACCCTGCAGCTTTGCCTAGTAGTGCCCGCAGCCATTTTCCCTGACTTCCTGTCTGAGCTCTGAGCTCAGAGTCAGGTGAAACAGAGATCTGTTCCTCAGGCAGCCCAAGATAGATTAGGATGTTGTAAAAAGGTCCACTCTGCTCCCTCCAGTTCGGTGGAAGGAATTGGGAACCAGACTGCTGCTTTCATCAGGCAGCACCGTGCTGGGGAGGCATGTGGCAGGGGTGAATGAAACACCCCAGAGTTCTGACATCCTGAATGTGGCTGCTTCTGGGCTGAGCATTCTCTTGGTTGCTGTAGATCATTGCTTGTTTTGCAGAGCTCCCGTGCAGTATTGTAGCCAGTCTCTAGTTGTTTTTAATGTTTCTCTGTCGGGAAACGAAGGCCTTTGTGCTTCCTCTTTTGCCATCTTGCTGTGTCCTCTCCCCATTAGTGGATTTCCTACAGGACTCCGTTGTGTGCCTGGTGATGCTATAGAAGGTATGGGAGTGGGCTGGGTGCGGTGGCTTACGCCTGTAATCCTCACACTTTGAGAGGCCAAGGTGGGTGGACCGCAAGGTCACGAGTTCAAGACCAGCCTGACCAAGATGGTGAAACCCCGTCTCTACTAAAAATACAAAAATTAGCTGGGCACAGTGGCAAGCAACTGTAATCCCAGCTACTTGAGATGGAGATAGGAGAATCACCTGAACCCAGGCGGCAGAGGTTGGAGTGAGCCAAGATCACACCATTGCACTCCAGCCTAGGTGACAAAGTGAAACTCCATCTCAAAAAAAAAAAAAACAAAGACGGTACTGGGGTGGGTGGAGGAACAGCCTCTTCCATTCTAGAGAAGGAAGGGCTTGGCTGCCATGCAGGGCAGCAGCAGCACAAGATAAGCTGAGTCCCTGCCCCGGGGCTCATGGCCTAGAGGGGAAACACAGACCTACAGGAACCAGGTCCATGAACATGCATCATCACAGATTCTGGTGGTAGGTGTGGAGAGCTCAGAGAGTGCATGATGGGGCACGTGCAAGTTGGGGGCATCCAGGAAGGGGGTGGCAGTGACATTTCAGTGGAGGTTTCAGAATGAAGACACGGTGCCAGGCTGGTGGACAAGCATTCTGGGAATGCACATCGGTCTGTGCGAGGGGCCTGAGGCAGGGAGGAACTGAGTTCTAGGGGCAGAAGAAGGCACTGTTCTCAGAGCACTGTGGGCAAGGACAAAAGAGGAGTGCAGTGAAGCAGCAGGGGCCGCAGGTTCGGGTCCAGACAGAGGCTGCAACACGATCCTGAGAGCTGTGGGAAGCTCCCGGGCAGTGGGACCCAGGCCCAGAATAGGGCTGGGGAGGGCTGCACCTTGGCATCTGCCAGGAAAACCTTTTTGTAGCCCCACTTGTGGCAGATGCTTAGGTAAGGGTGGTTTTTCCTGTCTCGCCCCAGGCCACTGGTGAGGTCTCTCCCCTTGGCACGGGGCACTGTGGCAGTGCTCATCTGACCTCTCTGGGCCTGAGGACATCCAGCTATGGCCACAGGTGGCACCTCAGTAAGAAGGGGCCAGGAAGCGCCTGCTCCCCGTGCTCTGCCCTGCAGGCCCCGACCTCCCATTCTGCTGCGTCCGAACAGCCTCAGGTAGTGCAGGTCGCCGTGGGCTTGCCTCTTTGACGGCCACTGCCCCTCCTCCGCAGTGCAGCCATGCTTTCCTTGATTCTACAGAGCTGTCGCCTCCTGCTGCCCTTCTGTAAAGCCTGCTCGTGGCATGTGCTTTCTCTGCAACCTGTCCTGAGCACACTGAATCCCCAAGCAAAGTCACGAGGGGCTCTCCCGTGAGTAGCCCCATATTACAAATGGGACTTGCCCCCTCGCGGGGTATCTTGCCCACCATCACACGAGGCTGCAGGCAGAGCCAGGGCCACTTCCAGCCCGGCGCCTTCCTGACCCCTGCCGCCCTAGGAGTGGCCACTCACCAGGACGACCGAAAGAGTGAGGGAGGGCAGGCCGATGGACGTTCCCCAAAGGTGGGGGCCCTGAAGTCAGCCTGTGCTTCTCATCCTTTGCAGCCTCAGTTTCCCACATGCTGCCTCACACTGGAGCTGCCAGTGAAACTTGAACAGATGCTTTCATTTTGGGTGTATCGAACCAAAAATAATGGCACCCAATGAATTAATTTTGCTACTCTAGTCGAATTTTTATAGGCTTTGAAAATACACAGACATTATTTGCTCCTTGGCAGGAATGGGCTATGTGAATGAAGAAAGATATCCATTGTGAAACTTCCAGAAAAATGAGCTACATTTATCAGGTTCGTCTCGGTAGTTGCCCAAGGGGCAGAGTTTAAACCTTTCAAAAAGTAAATTGCCTAAACAGAAGTATAAGTGAGCATTGAAAGACTGAACCAGATACGTGCTTCTGTTCCCGTGAACAGTTTGGGAACACCGTTTACATGTGGCTTTTTTAACATAAATCACCATGTGTCCCAAGCCACTGATGGGACCCTCTCCTAGAGGAGCCAGCAGCTGTGGTCTGTGCGACAGATCAGCACCTGCAAGGTGTGTGACCTTGAGCGAGCCGTCCTGCCGTTATAAACCTCAGTTCCTCTTCCGTGAGACCTTGAACGGGCTGTCCTGGCGTTATGTGAGATAGGAACCACACCTTCTGGAATCATTATGAGGATCAAATCAAGCTTCTGATTCCTAGGGGGAACACAGAGCGGTTTCAGGTTGAACATTTTATCCCTGGACCTGGGGACGTCTGACTCGCCTTGGAACCTGGCACCCTAACATGCTTTTCCTGCCTCTCCCCACTTCCCACCAGCAGCTGCAGCACGGTCCTTGGCAGACAAGGATGAGAAAAATATCCAACCACGGAAACCTGCGGGTGGCGAAGGTGGTGTACCCCCTGGGCCTCTGCGTGGGCCTGTTCATCTACGTCGCCTACATCAAGTGGCACCGGGCCCCCGCCACTCAGGCCTTCAGCATTACTGGGGTGGCCCCAGGGGCCCGGTGGAGTCAGCAAGCCCACAGCCCTCCAGGGACAGCTGCACATGGGCACAAGGTCTTCTACGGGATCATGTTTGATGCAGGAAGCACTGGCACCCGAGTACACATCTTCCAGTTTGCCCAGCCCCCCAGAGGTAATCACAGGAAGCAGGCGTGGGGTCTGCCTTCTCGACCTCTCATGTCAGGGCTCCTGGGATCTCCTGCCCTACGCTACGGTGTGGGCTGGGCCTCCAGACACGGACTCAGCTGGGAGCTTGTCCAAATGCAATTTCCCAGAGATGCTGGTGCCGATGTGGGCTGGGGTCCAAGCATCTGAATTTCCCGGGAGTCCCAGATCACTCTTAAACTAGTGAGTAGTGACCATGCTGAAGGGCAGCTGAGACCTTGAAGGTGTTTGGTGACCTGTCCACTCCCCGCACTCACCAGCAGGTCAGGTGGCTGGGACCATGATTTAGGCTAGTGGTTGTGTTTGGGGCTTTGTGGGGAGTTCAGACCCATGGGAGCCAGGAAATCAGGAAAGTCAGACAAATAGCAAAGGCCCCTGGACTTGACCGGGAGCTACCAGGTGGGCCAAGATGGCCAGGGGCAACAGCCGAGAGGGGCCTCAGCTGGAGAAGTGAGATGGAGCCTGGACCCTGTTGGCTATGCTTCTAGGGTGGGCCTCAGGCCAGGGCAGGCAGCTTCTCCCAAAGGCCCCCTCACCACCCAGTTCCCCTGCCCTCTTCCCTTGGTTCCCTGATGCCCCTCTCGTGCCTGTGACCCTGAGGTTCACCCTCCATGTGTCTCTAGCCATAGCCAGTGAGAGTTTGCAGCCCCGGCCAGGCAGGTCCCCTGGGTGTCCCGGGCTGTTCTTGGCCGACCTGGAAACTGCTGGGTAGACACCAGCCTGTCGTCGCACGGTTCTGCTGGCGCTAGACATTTCTAGCTGCTCTCTCTAAAGCTGGGTAGTGTGTTTTATTTACTTTTGACTCCATCTGCTTTATTTTTTAACTTATTACAGTAGTGAAATATTTAGATGCCACACCTACTGATCTCTAAAAGTGACTTCGAAGCTAAGTGTGCAACAGACATCAGCCTGCGATGCTTTGGAGCCATGTCCCAGGGTTTTCTCTTTGAAGAGAAAAGTCCTTGCAGAAAGTTTTGTCCCTGATCTTTTCTGGTCCAGTCTTTGTGTCTGAATTTGGTATGCCTTCTTGTTGTACCCACACGTTCAGACCACTCCTAATAATTTGAAACACTCCCTGTTTTAAAATGAAGAAAAAACCCTAATCTTGAGAACCCTGTAATACATCCATTTTAGAGTCAAGGAAATAATATTCCTATTTGCAGTTCGGAGTCATTTATCTTATTCTTCTGTTTATTGAATTGGCAAGAATTAACTATGTTAAAATTTAACACTGATGCAGTCATTTCCTATGTAATTATCTTCAGTAAAGTTGGATTTTTAAAAAGTAGAATGCAGGGCACAATGGCTTGCACCTGTAGTCCCAGCTACTCAGGAGACTGAGATGGGAGGATTGCTTGAGCCCAATAGTTCAAGACCAGCCCAGGCAGCATAGCAAGGGCCCTTCTCTAAAAATAAATAAATAAATAAGTCAATAAAATTTTTAAAAAATAATTAATTAAAAAGTAAAATTCTGGCCAAGACATTAGGTATTATACTCATCTTGTTCAGATGAACAAAGAGTCAGAATTTAGACAAGGAATAGCTGAAGGGCCCCTGCCACTTGGGGACTGGTCTGTATCGTCTGCGTCTGTCTTTAAAAAGTGTGGCTAGTCGTGATTGTACGTGTTCTTATATCCACGTATGTATTCATAGTTGTACCTTTTTTCAACATGTTTTCCCCTTAGAAACTCCCACCTTGACCCACGAAACCTTCAAAGCACTGAAGCCAGGTCTTTCTGCCTATGCTGATGATGTTGAAAAGGTAAGGATCATCTCCAGTGTCTCCCTGTTCACCTGTGGAATGTGTTCAAGCCGGTTCTTTCCCTTTGAATGTGGTAGACTGTGTTCACAAGGAAAGGGGGCTTTGACGGTGCTCCCTGGGCACTTCACGCCATCTGGGATGGTCAGATGAGAGAAGGTGTGCAGCATGCGAGCCCAGAGGAGAACGCACCCCCACCCGGCCCCCTCCTCTGTCTCCACCATGCCAGCGCTTAGTTCTCTCCTGGGGGTCTCAAAGTCTTGGTACAGGTCAGAAGCACAAATCCTACAAACTTACAAAAATCATTATTTGACAGTTTACTTATTCAAATTTTTTGCACTAATTTAGTCTTGTGAATTTTGCATAATATATTTTTAATTTTTTGTTGCTGTTTCTGATTGAAGATAGCAAACATTGACTCAAACAAAAAAATTAATGTTGTCCGGGCATGGTAGCTCACACTTACAATCTCAGCACTTTGGGAGGCTGAGGCAAGAGGATCTCTTGAGCCCAGAAGTTCAAGGCCAGCCTGGGCAACACAATGAGAACCCCATTTCTACAAAATTTAAAAAGTAGCTGGGGATGGTGGTACACACCTGTCATCCCAGCTACTTGGGAGACTGAGGTGGGAGGATCACTTGAGCCTGGGAGGTCAAGGCCACAGTGAGCCGTGATTGTGCCACAGGTGACAAAGTGAGAACTTACATCAAAAAAAAAAAAAACAGTTAAAAACATTACATGCCAGGTGCAGTGACTCACGCCTTATAATCCCAGCACTTTGGGAGGCCAAGGTGGGTGGACCACTTGAGGTCAGGAGTTCAAGATCAACCTGGCCAATATGGTGAAACCCTGTCTCTACTAAAAATGCAAAACTTAGTGTGAACCTGAAATTCCAGCTACTCGGGAGACTGAGGCAGGAGAATCGCTTGAACACGGGAGGTAGAGGTTGCAGTGAGCCAAGATTGTAACATTGCACTCCAGCCTGGGGGACAGAGTGAGACTCCAACCCCTCCCCCAAAAAAGGCATTATGCAAAATCCGCAAAACCAAATAAATAGAAATTTAATTAAAATTGTCAAATAATGATTTATGTACATTTGTAGCGTTGCTACTTCTGTCTAGGCACTGGCAAAACTGTCTGTGGAGAGACTTGTCACTCCCTTTTGGTTCAAGCATTGCTTAAGTCATGAGCTAGTACACTGCTGTTGTCCACAAATGTGTCGTGATCTCAGACAATGTAGTTCAAGCCGTGCTTTCCTGTAGCTTAGTTAAAAAAGAAAAATTAGCAATTCTAGAGCGACCTTATGGTTAAAACGTATTAAATTAGATAAATTTAGAATAAGCTCCTAGGATTTTTAAGGCCTTACTTGGTTGAGTCGGTGACACACATTCAAGTGGGACAAATGTCCACGCGCTCCAGGGCGACAGCTCAGACATCCCTCTCGCTCCCGACTGCCTCAGAGGCCCACGTCCCGGCTCTCTTAGCGTCCTTTGAGGCTAGTTGATACGTATGTAAACAGAGGCTTCCATATTCTTCTCCCCATTTTTTTTTTTTTAGACAGAGTTTCGCTCTTGTTACCCAGGCTGGAGTGCAATGGCGCGATCTCGGCTCACCGCAACCTCCGCCTCCTGGGTTCAGGCAATTCTCCTGCCTCAGCCTCCCGAGTAGCTGGGATTACAGGCATGCGCCACCATGCCCAGCTAATTTTTTGTATTTTTAGTAGAGACGGGGTTTCACCATGTTGACCAGGATGGTCTCGATCTCTTGACCTCGTGATCCACCCGCCTCGGCCTCCCAAGATGAACTACTGGAGTGGGATTTCTGGGTAGGAGGTGTTTTTCCCTTGGACAGATGCGGCCCACGTATCCCCACAGAATCACACCTGTCTACAACACCCAGCCACCTTCCTAGGCCTTCACTCTCATGCACACACTGACATAGCGCCTCATCCAGCCTTGGACTCTCCAGCACTCTGGCAGGTAAAGTGGCTCCTCGATGTAGGTGTCATAGGATTTAGCACTGGGAGGGACCCCAGGACTGTCTAGTGCTACACCTTTGCGATGTCCAGTGGAGCTGAGGCTCACCTGAGATCGCCCGTGAGGGTTGGCACAGGTCTGGGTATGGACTTGGGTCACCAGGCTGCAGTAGAAGAGCAGGCTTATTCTCCTCACCTCTCCTCCCCCTACCACGTTTCAGCTCGTCCCCATGTTCCCACACACCTGCCAGTACCACTTGTGTCACTGTTTCCTGCAGGTTTTGAAAATTAGAAGAAGAAAATATTTATAAAAGCAAGGGCTATGAATGGTGGCTGACACCTGTAATCATAGCACTTTGGGAGGCCAAGGCAGGTGGATCACGAGGTCAAGAGATCAAGACCATCCTGGCCAACATAGTGAAACCCCGTCTCTAAAAATACAAAAATTAGCTGGGCATGGTGGCGCACACCTGTAGTCCCAGCTACTTGGGAGGCTGAGGCAGGAGAATTGCTTGAATCCGGGAGGCAGAGGTTGCAGTGAGCCGAGATCGCACCCCTGCACTCCAGCCTGGCGCCTAGCAATGGAGCGAGACTCTTGTCTTAAAAAAAAAAAAAAAAAAAAAAAGTTTTTCAAAATTAGTTGGGTGTGGTGCCTAACGCCTATTGTCCCAGCTACTTGTAAGGCTGTGGCAGGGGATCACTTGAGCCCAGGAATTCAAGGGTGAAAATTAGCTGTGATCAAGCCACTTCACTCCAGCCTGGGAAACGCAGTGAGACACTGTCTCCGGAAACAAAAAAAAAAACCGAAAGGGTGGAAGCAGCATGTGTGACCCTGTATGCTGCATTTGACAGACCCTGTAGGCTGCATTTGACAGAGCCCATAGGCTACATTTGACAGAGCCTGTACACTGCATTTGATAGACCCCGTATGCTGCATTTGACAGACCCCGTAGGCTGCATTTGATAGACCCCGTATGCTACATTTGACAGACCCCATGTGCTGCATTTGACAGACCCCATATGTTGCATTTGACAGACTTCATGTGCTACATTTGACAGACCCCGTGTGCTGCATTTGACAGACCCCATGTGCTGCATTTGACAGACCCCATATGTTGCATTTGACAGACTTCATGTGCTACATTTGACAGACCCCGTGTGCTGCATTTGACAGACCCCATGTGCTGCATTTGACAGACCCCATATGTTGCATTTGACAGACCCTGAATGCTGCATTTGACAGACCCTGTATGCTGCATTTGACAGACCCTGTATGCTACATTTGACAGATCCTGAATGCTGCATTTGACAGACCCTGTATGCTGCATTTGACAAGACCCTGAATGCTACATTTGACCAATCCTGTAGGCTGCATTTGACAGACCCCGTATGCTACGTTTGACAGATCCTGAATGCTGCATTTGACAGACCCTGTATGCTACCTTTGACAGACCCTATATACTGCATTTGACAGACTCTGAATGCTGCCATTTGACAGAGCCTGTATGCTGCATTTCACAGAGCCTGTATGCTGCATTTCACAGACCCTGCTTTGCTCTTACCATGTTCACAGAGTGCTCAGGGAATCCAGGAACTACTGGATGTTGCTAAACAGGACATTCCGTTTGACTTCTGGAAGGCCACCCCTCTGGTCCTCAAGGCCACAGCTGGCTTACGCCTGTTACCTGGAGAAAAGGCCCAGAAGTTACTGCAGAAGGTGAGCCTGGCCACTCCCAGTGCCATTAGCCAGCCCCTAGGGGCTACTGATGACTACAAACACCTGTTCTCTCACCAGTGCCGCATAGTCAGGCAGGACACAGATGCTTCTGAAGAAAAGTTTGCAGCATCACCTTTAGGTGAAGGGATGGCAGGCAGATGATACTTTGTTCCTTGTGACATTTAAGGTTATTTGTCTTTTTCTAGAGTGAATCTGTGTTTTATAATAAAGAAAGCAACTTTATTTTAGAAGTGTGCTGTGGGCCAGGGGCCATGGCTCACGCCTGTACTCCCAGTACTTTGGGAGGCCAAGGCATGTGAATCATTTGAGTCCAGGAGTTCAAAACCAGCCTGGCCAACATAGCAAGACCCCATCTGTACCAAAAACACAAAAATTAGCTGGGTGTTGTGGTGCATGCCTGTCATCCCAGCTACTTGGGAAGCTGAGGTGGGAGGATCGATTGAGCTCAGGAGGTCAAAGCTGCACTAAGCCGTGATTATGCCACTGCCCTCTAGCCTGGGTGGCAGAGTGAGACCCTGTCTCAAAAAAATAAAATAAATAAAAGTGCATGGTGCCTTCCAGGAACTTGATCCCAGTCAGAAGCGCATGTGTGCTGAGCCCCTGTGGCTCAGCTGAAGCCTGCTTGTTTCCCATGACAGCTGCTCATCCTGCTCCTGGTCCAATGCTCAGACATGACTGTTGAAGGGGCCCTGTGGCCTCTTCCAGCCCCTCTTCCGTCAGGGCCAGTGCCCAGCACTCAGCAGTGGGTCCTCCTCACCCTCCGTGTTGCCTCCATCCATTTAACTGTAGGAGGAGGGCACAGGGCACGCCTGTCAGGGTCCCTCACAGCGTTGGATTGTGGGTCATGCGTGTAGGTGGGGTGTGCAGAGGTGCTGAAGCATCTATGGGTAGAGCTCGCTGAAAGATGGGCAAGGAAATACCCCCAGAGACCAGCCGGCCCTGGTGAAGGTTGCCATCTGCCATGGAGGGCTTCCTGCTCCTTTATCTCACATCCCAAAGCTGGGCAGTGTTTTGGAGCCCAGCAGGCCCAATGTGCCCCATCTTCCCCCAGTCTATGCAGTCCCCAGAGCCCTTCTAAGCCCCAGCAGGCTTAGGACAGGTTCTCCAGGGCAGCACGGGCCTCAGCATGCCCTGACGGTAGATTAACTTGCAGAGGATTAGAGAGGCCTGAACAGACGCATAGAACTTGGCAGGTGCCCCTGGGGTTCCGTTACTGCCTGCTGAAAGCATGATGCGAAACCACTGACTACAAATTCTAAAGAATGAAGAAAGCTGGTCTGAGTGCAGTGGCATTTACAACTAATTGATAACAACCAGTTACAGATTTTTTTTATTCTTCTCTACCCCTACTGTTTCACTTGACTGACTAGCTAGCTAGCTAAATAAACATTCATTCGTTGTAAAGGGTGAAGAAACGTCTCTCTTTACGTTTAGGTGAAAGAAGTGTTTAAGGCATCGCCTTTCCTTGTAGGGGATGACTGTGTTTCCATCATGAACGGCACAGACGAAGGTAAAGGGACGGGAAGCACCTCTGCAGTGGGGCTGTGCAGGGAGGTGGGTGGGAGCAGTGCCGCTGCTTCTAACTGCCCCCGACCCCACCCTGTGTGGGAGCCTCCTCCCCGGTCAGCTGCTCGAGTGTGGAACCATGGATGTTACAGCCCCATTCTGATTCACAGTTGACGTGTCACAAAAGAGTCTTTTTGGGGTCAGCGTCAGAGACAGATTCTTATCTTGACCAACTCCAAACCTGGCATAAATGAAGTTTCTGAAAACAAAGCAGTTTCAGTTTTAAGAACGTTTGGAGAGAATCTCTGGTTGCCTCCACATTTAGAATGTTGTTGCATTGTTAATTCTAGGAGACATTTAAGGTTTCTCACTAGCTCCTGATAGGTCTTCAATATGACCTTGAGAGGAAGTGTATATGGGGGAGGGAAGGGGAGCACTGGGTTCTTTTTCTGCTTCTTCCAAAAAGGAGGCCAGTAATAACCAAGGAGAGATGTGGCATCTGGTGGAGTGCTTTAGGATTCAGTGTGCTGTCTCCCAGGACAGTCGGCTGGACGCTGCTGGCTTCATTTATGAGAAATGTTCCCTTCTACCCAGTGATCTGAAGGCTGGGTATAGTGCTCCCCAAATCTGAAAATAGTCATTTAGCGGTCATGTGTGTTATGCTGTCAGTATCTCAAGTGATTAAAATGCTGCCCGTGACACTCTCTTGCAGGCGTTTCGGCGTGGATCACCATCAACTTCCTGACAGGTGTGTACGCGCTGCATCACAGAGGGGAGCCATTCACAGATGCCTGCAGCGCACGCGCTGCGTCACAGGGGCCAGCTGTTCATCGACGCCTGCGGAGGGCTCGGCCAGGCCTTTAGAGAGCAGGAGCCTCATTTCTGCTCTCCAAGATAACCCCTCAGGGTTTTGCTGGCTGACTGTAGGGTATTGGGGATGGGTGGGGCCGCCCACCTGGCTGGCAGGTGTAGATGCTAGGAGAGGGTGCTTCTCTGCAGGCCTGGGGCATTTTTCTCCCAGCACAGCCCCTGCCCTGTCCCCTGCAGAGCATCCAACAGGAGCCCAATCCTCTCATTTATGAGAGAAGTAATGAATCAAACCAGTCATTTTTTCCAGTATTAAATGTGATGTGGATGCTAATCACCTTCTAATCGGATTCCTCTGCTGTAGGTGGAACAGGAATAGAAGCATCAGTTTTTAGACAAGTGACGAGTCATTTTTCTTAGCGCATGTGGATTTTTGTCCCTTTGCTGGAATTATGGGAAAGAGCAGTGTTTCTGATGTATGTACGAAAAGGAAAGAAGTTTCCTGTCAGGATTTGCCCATTTGCCGCTTTGGGGGATAGAAATGTTAGCAGGTGGGTTGGGGCCCTCCGCCTGAGATGCTCTGTGGAGTGGAGACGGGCTGATCAGAGAGCTGAGCCAGGGGCCTCCCTCCCAGCTGATACAGCAGTTTCAGTACCTCCCCTGAAGGTTCCTGCTGTCCCAGCAGGATCCAAATTGAACCATAGCTGGTGGAGCCTTTGCTCTTATCCCTTAGGCATACACCTTTAAGTGGAGATTTGTCAATACCTGAGCTACTTCTCTGTCCTGTGTTTCTTTCTCCTAAGAGCCTGGCTTTCACCCTGGCTTTTCTGTGGTTCTCACCGTCTTACTAATGCCCCTGTGCTGTTTTTGCTTACCGTGCTCCAGGGAGCTTGAAAACTCCAGGAGGGAGCAGCGTGGGCATGCTGGATTTGGGCGGAGGATCCACTCAGATCGCCTTCCTGCCTCGCGTGGAGGTAACGAGCCCCTGCCAACCACGGCCCTCTTCCCACCCCGAGGCCACCCCCAGTGAGGGTGTAGGGTGGGGCCTGCGGAGGTGCTGCGGGGTGGGGTTGGGGTGGAGTTGGCCAGGCTTCTGGACCTCTGAGGTCATTTCCCCATCTGAGAGTGGGACTCACTCACAGATGATGCTTCTGGTTTGGAGTTTTTTTCCACCAGGAAAAAAGCCAAAAATAGAAAGTTGGTCTTTTGAGGGTTGATAAATTAGAGAATAACTGGAAACATTTGGACCAGAGAATGTGAAGTGCTGCCTCCCTTCCCTTCAGGGTTCCGAATGGAACAGAAGCAGAATGATTTCGTCCAGTTCGTAGGTTGGGAGGGAGCTTCCAGCCTTTTTAAGATAAATATCCTAAGAAGATGAAAACACTTCCCATTGAGGCATCTGCTGCTTTAAAAACAGTTCCCTCCTCACCCACTCATCCTCCTGTTGTGGGTAGTTTCCGTGGAAGAGTGGGCTTGTAGGCTCCACTGTGATCGCTGTCCTGGCTGGGCCACGTTTGTCAGAATGGGGGAGGTTGCCTGTAGGAAGGAAGCACCGTTCTCCAGAGGCCCAGATGTTGGTTCCTCATTGCCTGCTCCTGTCTTGCAGCCAGCCACCTAGTGAACAGCTCAATTCATTGGCTGCACCTAAGCATCCCTATTCTTTCAAAGGAATTCAGTGAGTAGGGGAGAATGTTCTAGAAAGACCAGCAGGAAGCATAGTTACCCTCGTTCTTCCCCAGGGCACCCTGCAGGCCTCCCCGCCCGGCTACCTGACGGCACTGCGGATGTTTAACAGGACCTACAAGCTCTATTCCTACAGGTCTGCTTTTGGGAACGTGGGTGGGGAGGTGCTGTCGGGCTTGCATGCAGCTCCTGGAGCCTTGCACAGCCCTCTTGAGGTCGTGGATGGCAGATCGGATCCCCGTGTTGGGAATCCACCCAGACCTCTCTCTCCCTGTCCTCCTCCCTCCTCCTCTGTCCTCCTCCTTCATCCTTTAATTATCTACAGTCTGATCACATTTCTCCTTTCATGTTTACGCTGTTCTGCTTTGGAGGAAATTTGAGAAGTAGGAGAAGTAGCAGCGCAGGAGTGCACCCTATTGCCACATGGCACCTTCAGTCAATTCTTTTATAAAGCAGGAGCGCCCCAGACTGGGGGTCGTGTCTGCAGCTCCTGGATGAGCTCCTGCCATGTGTTGAATTAATTAGCTAAATTCCCTAAACTCTACAGAAGGAGGCTTTTGGAAGGAGCAGAGAAGCTCACTGACTGCCTTGCTGCAAGCTCCCCCTTCCCCACTAGCGCTGGGTCCCAGGAGTGAGTGTGTTGTGCCCTGTGCCTGCTGTGGCGCCCGCCCTCACCGAGGTGTCATTCCCACAGCTATCTCGGGCTCGGGCTGATGTCGGCACGCCTGGCGATCCTGGGCGGCGTGGAGGGGCAGCCTGGTAAGTGGACACGTTGTCTGGGGCCCCCTCTCTTGGCCTCTGCCCTCCATTCTCAGTGGGAACGAGGCCCCAGCCCCTCAGCAGGGCAGCAGCTTGGCCCTGGAGTAGAGGTCCCTCCGCCCTCCTGCCCCACTGCTGCCCCGCTGCATGCTGGGCACCTGGTCAGGCCAGGGCATGTGAGGGGGGCGGGGGTGTGCTGCTGACCTTGTTGGTGGCACCCTGGTGGGGCAGGAATCCAGGGTGGTGGTATACCTGGCCCAGCTAATTTTTGTATTTTCAGTAGAGATGGGGTTTCACTATGTTGGCCAGGGTAGTCTCTAACTCCTGCCCTCAAGTGATTGTCCACCTCAGCCTTCCAAAGTGCTGGGATTACAGGTGTGAGCCGCCACACCCAGCCCCAAGCTATTTTTTAAAAGATGCTGGTGAAATTCCTTCTGAAGCACTGAGCTGCGGCTTCTAGAAACCTGGGGAACTGCACACTCATCCCCTACGTTGGGAGCCAGCTCTAGGGATGTGAAGAGAGGACCTTGTTCTCTGTACAGCACAGGAGGGCCCTGGGGGTGCTGGACTCTTGCTGTCGGGGAAAGGTTTTCTCTCTCACTCATGATTCCAGACTTGCAAGAATGTCCCTCCTCTCTTGCTCTGTGAAGAATCATGAAATGTGGGCTTGGTTTTTCCTGAGAAATAGAGTTTGGAGTTGGCCTGGGGATGCAGCCTGCGTCAGGGCCAGGGCCAGGGCCTCTGCTCCTTACCATGGGTGTCACGGTGGGCAGGGACTCAGGAGAGCTCAGGGATTGCTGTGGCCTGCTTCAGGGGCGGGGACTCAACCCTGAGGCTGGTAGCGCCTATCTTCCCTGATGGAACTGACCAGGCCATAGCAGCCTTCCCAAGACCTTGGTATCTGATGTGTGCATGTGCTCCCGCCAAATGCCCTTCTCTGAGCGCCCACCACCCCACTGGTCCACAGCGGTGATGTACCTTCCTTTCTCTTTCCTTTTTAAATCTCTGTTTCAGCTAAGGATGGAAAGGAGTTGGTCAGCCCTTGCTTGTCTCCCAGTTTCAAAGGAGAATGGGAACATGCGGAAGTCACATACAGGATTTCGGGTCAGAAAGCAGGTATGGGGGGGTTTGCTGCTTTTTGGCTTCTGAGGGTGAGAGTGGTGGCCTCCCCTCCCCGATGCCTTTCCCACATCCCATGGGATGCTCCATGGGAGGCTCCTGACCTCTCCCAGGAGAGCCTGCACCTGCCATGGAAGTGGAGGTGGTTTGACTGCAGGCGGCCTGCGCCTGTGCTAAGAGCCGGCTCCCTCCCTCAGCCTCTGCTCAGTGCTCCCCTGTCTGTCACCAGAAGCTTCCTCCTGAGGGCCAATTTCCTAACAGGACTGTAGGGAAGAAGGACCAGGCCAGCTGGGGGCTGAGATGCAGGGGTGGGGCTGGGGGCCCAGGCACTCTGTGTAGAGGGAGGATCTGCTCCCACCCGTCCTGTTCGAGGCCATGGAGCCCACTCTCGCCCACTGGCCCTGGGCAGGCTCTGGTGCTCTGTGCCCTTGCAGTTTCTTCTGAGAGAAATGTTAAACACTACTCTCAGACTGGGCACTGGGCATGAGGGGTGCGTGCCTTCAGCCAATGTGCAGGTCCCTGCAACTCAGTCACCCACTGGTGCACGTGCCGGGGGCCCACACCAGGCACAGCAGGACCAGTCAGCCATGTCCCACAGGAGGAGCCAGACAGTGAAGTTCATTGGAAAGGCCTTCCAGGAGAAATAACACAGGGGTGGGGGTCTGAGAGGGTGATTGCAGCTGTGACTAGGACAGCCAAGGACAGCCTCGTGGGGTGACATGGATCTGAGACAGGAGGAGGTTAAGAGGAGCTGCGCAGATCTGAAGCAGCAGCACCCCAGGCTGCGCCATCGCATACCCCTGGGCCCTCCGGCAGCTGCCGTGTTTAATGAATGAGGAGGAGGTGGTGTGGCTTGGCAAGGGGCAGCAGGAGGAAATGAGGTCAAAGGGCTGGGGCATGGGTCTGTGGACCACAGGAACTCTGGATCACTCGGAAGGACAGGGCCTGGTGGAGCAGAATTGGGGAAGCTGGGTCGAGGTGTGGGGCGTACGGGTGCCCTCAGACGACCACGCAGTCTGTTGGCCTCTGGGGTCCTCTGTTTCCGCTCTACCCACAGCCGTGGGAGCTTGGCAAGTGAGGTAGGCCTCCACTTCCTTATCTGTGACATAGGGAGGGTGCAGGCCCCCCGTGAGGAGGTAGGACACAGGGCTGGCAGAGGGGAAACACAGGGCAGTGGTCCCGACAGGCCAGAGGCCGGCTGGTGTCAGGCGTCAGCAGCCTCCTTCTCAGAGTCCGGGTCTGCAGCTGCCTTGGTGCCCACAGTCTTCGGTCCCTGCTGGCTGGGACCAACAGTCCCCTGGCTCCTGAGGGCTGCTCTTGACCTGTCGGGGGAGCAGCACCAACTTGGGGTGGGGTCTTAGGGGCTTCTAGACCTGCCTTTTCCTGACAATTCAGGTCTCAAGTCCCCTAGGAGGGGCCCTGAGCAGCTGTGAGGTCTCAGTGATCAGATCCCACTGACTGCTAGCCTTGTCCTTGTCCCCAGCGGCAAACCTGCATGAGCTGTGTGCCACCAGAGTATCGGAGGTCCTTCAAAACAGAGTGCACAGGACGGAGGAAGTGAAGTATGTGGACTTCTATGCTTTCTCCTACTATTATGACCTTGCAGCCGGTGTGGGGCTCATAGGTAAGGGGGCCTAGATGGGCTGACCAGGAAGGTCAGGGCAGTGGAGGGCAGGGGCAGAGGGTGTGTGCTGCTTGAGGCAGAGGGCTGGTGGCAGGCGAGCAACCCTGTTGTCACATCCCTACAGGAGGCCAGAAGTAGATTTGAGAAGGCGTCTCATCCTGAATAGCAAGGAGTAAGTCCCCTTTATATAGATGAGTCAATTTTTTGAGCCCTTCAGTGAAACCTCGTGGCTGGTGACTTGCTGTTGATTCCAGTTCCTGCTGGAGGGCAGGTCCGGCCCTGCACTGACCCACATTGTCTCAGGCTCAGCCGCTCTGCCCCACCCTGCAGCCCTGGCTACAGGAGGCCTCCTGGGACCTGCAAGTGGCTGACCTGTCCCCGTGGGAGGGATTACCTCACTGAATGTAGAATCTCTCTGACTCCCCCTGCCCAGCCCAGGAAGCCAGATCAGGCCAGAAAAGGGTATTTGGAGTTGGCCAAGGCTGGTAATCATCAGGCTGTGTGGGGACTCTGGAGGGGGTTGCAGAGTCACTGTTGTTGTGAGAACATCAGAATGTGTGGCCTGTGATAAAGGATAAAAACAGTTTTAAATAAGAAGCCAATGTCATGGTGCTGGCTCTCTGGGTCCCATGGCCTCCGGCGGGTCTCTGTGCTGGCAAAGCTACCACTGACCAGGCCTGGGTGGAAGGTGGGTGATCAAGGTGGAAAGCCACCAATAAACCACCCTTCACTTTATTTTTTAAGTCCTTTTTTTTTTTTTAACATTTGGAAAACTGATACCAGAATACTGTTGCTGAGCTCAGTGCTATGGCTTCAGAAAACATTCCCATTTTATTTTTCTTAACTTAAACTTGAGATTTTACTCAATTTGGGGTCCCAGGTTCCTGGTAAGCTTTTTCGAGGGACACTGCAGGGTTGGGATGTGGGGTGACCCTCTCAGCCCCCGTGCCCACCACATGCCGCGTCAACCAGAAGCCACCTTCAGCGCACATGGGTGGCCGCCTGCAGCTAGAGGGCCTGCCTCGGAAGCCAGTCAGCACCTTGGGGCTCTGGGGCCAGTGTTCCCCATTCCACCTTCACATCTCAGCGACACTGCCGGCCTCACGGTGCTCTTGCAGACTGGGTGTTGTGTCTCCCACAGATGCAGAGAAGGGAGGCAGCCTGGTGGTGGGGGACTTTGAGATCGCAGCCAAGTACGGTGAGTGACGCTGCAGGGGGCGTCTCAGCAGGGACAGTCATCCCATGACACTTATGATGCAGTCACTGGCCCCGACTCTCCTGGGTGTAGCCCCTCCTAATGGTGGCCACAGGCAAGGGCCTCGGTGGCCCCAGATGAGAAAAGGCCACCATCCTTGTCCCACCCTCATGGGGTCATAAGGAACCAGGTTCCTTGATTCCACCTCATCTGATGCCATTTTGCTGCTCCTACGGTAATCCTAAAAGTGATTTCCCCTGGGATGTCCCAGTAAGTTCACCATTATCACATGACCTTAAAGAAGCCGAGGCCCTACAGAGTGGAGCCAGGGATGTGGGGATGGAGGACTGTCCCTGGGGTTGCAGATGATTAGCCCAGAAGAGCCTGTGCCACACACCTCACCCCTCCACTGGCTCCTTCATGCCCGGCCCGGTGGCTGAGCCTTGATGAACGTCTCCTGCTCTTGGTTATCCTTCCCCGTGTGCAGGTCCAAAGAGCTCAACTTTGTACATCTTTCCAGAAGAAGTACTACCCTTCCCCTCCCCCAAAAGTGGCTTTTTTAAGGCTTTTGTGTCATTTTCCCATTTGTGACCATGGACACTGGGTATCCACAACTCTAGCAGGAAAAGGCTTCAAGCAGAATCCCAGGATGGCTCTTGGTGGATTTGCCCTTCCTCAAGAGCAGGAGTGGATTGTTCTGAGCTGGCTTTGGTGTTTTCTTTCCCCAGAAAGCTTAGGTTTTACTCAGGGTGGCATCTGGGAGAGATGTCCAGCGTCTTAGATGCAGAAATGTGGCCCAGCACCAGGTGGGCAGGTCGCCGTGGAGCCCAGACGGTGGTGGCCAGGGCTGCCTCCCACCTGCCTGTGCTGTGCATTGGGCACCTTCTGCACTCAGCTGCAGCCTTGTCTGTGAATCTGGAGTGGGTGGAATTGGGGTCTGCACTTGCCCCTCTGTCCTGGGGAGGGAGTCACCTGGAGCCTAATGGGGTGCATCTCATCACCAGTGTGTCGGACCCTGGAGACGCAGCTGCAGAGCAGCCCCTTCGCATGCATGGACCTCACCTACATCACCCTGCTGCTCCAGGAGTTCGGCTTTCCCAGGAGCAAAGTGCTGAAGGTAAAGGTGCCCTCAGGGCATGCCCCAGCCCCTTTATGGAGGGAGGGGCCTGGAACCGCTTCTCCGGTTGCTGGGGTCATGTCCCCCAGCCCATGCCTGGCTTCCAAGGAGCCGCAGCCTCCTGATGCACAAGCCTTTCCTGTCTGTGTGATGGTCCCTCTCCCCTTCTCTGTCTTTTCAAGCTCACTCGGAAAATTGACAATGTTGAGACCAGCTGGGCTCTGGGGGCCATTTTTCATTACATCGACTCCCTGAACAGACAGAAGAGTCCAGCCTCGTAGTGGCCGAGCCACCCATCCCCATCAACGGTGGTCTGCATAAACCCTTCCGTCCTGTACGTGACTTTATCCTGAGGAGCCACAGTATGGGCTTCGGTGGCACTTTCTAAACGCTGGCCCTGGGACTTCCAGAGGCCTGATGCTGCCCTGGCATTAGCCTCTCCCAGTCACATCTGGCCAGAGGGCTGGGGGCTGTGTCTGGACCTGGGCCCTGCCCAATACCACCTGTCCGCCTGGGCTCCAGGTAGGCAGGAGCAGGACAGAACCACGGGCACACACTGAGGTCGCAGTGTGGCTCCCCACCTGTCCCATCCCTGTGCCTCGTCTGCGGGGCTGTGGCTGCTGTTGTGTGTGTCCCTGTGATGAGACTCTTGTTTTGTCTCCCAGCCTGTCGGATTCCTCCCCAGGGCAGAGCTCCCCTTCCCAAGAGTCTGGGAGATGGCGCAAGCTGTCCTGGCTGCTCTGGGGAAGCTGAATGACAGCAGGACAGTGGGTCTGGGCGGCACCACTGTGAACTCTGGACTTGAGCATGTTTGCCTCTTCCTTGGGTGTGAGTGTGTGAGTTCACCCAGAGGCCTGCTCTCCTCATACCTTGTGTGGTTTTGGGCTAACCAATGGAGGGAGACACCTCCTCATGGATGGCAGGTGCCTGCTCTTCAGGGAGTCTCCCAGCATGGGAGGATGCAGGGCCTGAGCTGCTGTCAATGATGTGTGGCCATGCTGCTTGAGTGACATCCCTGTCATGTGGGTGCCAAGTGCTCGTGTAGAAACTGTGTTCTGAGCCCCTTTTTTTGGACACTGACTGTGTCCTGTGAATGTATCGCTACTGTGAGCCGTTGCCGCCCAGCCAGGGCTGTGTCTTAGACGCAGCTGTGCCATGGATCAGCTGAGCTGCAGTCCCAGAACCACGCTCTCAGTGCGGCGTGGGTGCCAGGGCCCAGCCTTGCCGCGCTGCTTCAGTGAATGTACAGTGCTTAGCACGAGCTGAACCTCATGTGTTCTATTCCCAATAAAAGGTTGACGGGGCTTCCCCTCCTCTGGAATTCCTCTAGGTGAGTGGGAGCAGCACTTTTCCACCTGGCACCTGAGATCCCTGTTTACTAAAGCTTAGAAAAACTGCCAAAGGGGCTGGCAGAGGGGGTTGGCATATTTCCAGTCTGGTCAACATCCCTCCTGAGGACACAGAGTGGAGGGTCCCTGGAGGCCGGGGCTGGTGAGGGTTCTGACTGGTGGCCCTGGCCCTCCCAGCATCTGTTGAGCACAGAGCTCCTCCCCTGCCAGGCCAGAGACCCACAGCACAGCCAGGTGAGGCCTGGGCACATCACCTTGGGTGAGCTGTAAGTCCCCACGTCATTGTGTTCAGCAAAGATCCGGTTTTGGTCTGGAAGTGTCCCAAAGGCATCACATGCTGGGGAAACTGCAGACTAGCCCGTGCCCTGAGTGTGCCTGAAGCCCCCGACCAACTGCAATAGGAGGACAGGATATGGTCCTAGGGCCTCCCAGGGCTGCAGTGAATGGTGACAGAGCCACGTAGTAGAGGCCGGCGCAGAGCAAGAAAGGACAGAAGACAAAAAGAGGAACTGTCTCCTCCCTCCAAGAGCCGGGGCCTCATAGTGGGCAGGTGCAGGAGAGGGGTCCAGACGGAAACCTTCCTGAGGTCAGAGCAGCTGTAAGCCTGCAGGGCACTCGGGGAAGGGAGGAAGGGAGGATAGCCACATTGCACAGGCCAGTGCAGCCCCAACCCCGGAGGCTGGAGGGAGACCCTGGGACAGGAATGAACGCCTCACAGAACTGGAGCCAGCAGTCTCCCCAAAACGTAATCCTTGGGGAAGAGGTCTGGAGGTCAGCGTATGACACAGGCCGAGAAAGACAGCAGGAGAGATGGTCCCTCAATGAGTCAAAAGTCACATTAGGACTAGGGCTAGGAAGCTTCTGTGGGCATGAGAAGGCCTGTCCTCCCCACACTTGCCGCCCCCGCCTGGGCTGGGTCCCCGCCAGTGCCTTTACTTCCGTGATATACACCAGTTTAAATATTTAAAGAACTCCGATATTTAAATATTTACAAGAGCTTCTGAAAGAAGCACTACACATATAGAGGAACAACCAGTATCAGCCTTTCCAAAAATCTATCAAAAAGTAAAGAACATTAGCATAATGAAGAATTTACATCAACTAATGGGCAAAACAGCCAGCTAGTATCAAAGGGCAGTATTAAACTCACATATATTATTATTAATCTTAAATTTAAATCGACTACATCCCCCAATCAAAAGATACAGATAGGAAAAAGCCAAAACCCATCGGTATGCTGCATCCAGACCCATCTCACATGCAACAATACACAAAGACTCAAAACAAAGGGACGGAGGAAGATTTACCAACCAAACGGAGAGCAAAAATAAATAAATAAATAAAAAGCAGGAGTTGCAATTCTCACCTCTGATAAAATAGACCTTAAAGCAACAAAGATCAAAAGAGGCAAAGAAAGAGCACCCAGATACATAAGTTCTTAATGACTTATAAAGAGACTTAGACTCCCACACAATAATAGTGGGAGACTTTAACATCACATTGTCAATACCAGACAGATCAATGAGACAGAATATTAACAAGGATATCCAGGACTTGAACTCAGACCCGGAACAAGTAAACTTAATAAACATTTATAGAACTCTCCACTTCAAATACATAAGACGTACATTAAGTAAATCATTCATCAGTAATTGCATAGTATTTCATAGGTTTAAATGAAATATTGGTTGGCTGCTTGTTTGCTATTTTCTTCCCTTATTCCTTCCTGTCTCCATTGTTAAGCACAATTATTGGCATAAAAGAGGTTTTCAATTCCCATTTTTAGACTGCATTCTAGCCTGGGCAATAACGCAATACTCCCGTTCTCTCTCCCTCTTTCTCTTCCTTTTTCTTCCTTTCCTTCATTTTTTTTCTTTCTTTCTTTCTTCAAAAAAAAAAAAAGAACTCCGGAGGCTGAGAGTCAAAGACGCATAAAGGTAAAACCAAAATCAATTTGGTCCATTTAAAGAAGGCCGGTAACCTCATGCCTGAATAAGGCAAACAACGGGAAGTTTCCCAAAAGTGCACCAAATAAGTCATGGAATATTTCTGGACCCGGCAAATTATGCAAGTCATTTCTCTCTGAGTGTCTTTTGTGATAATGAAGTAGATTCGTTTGTCAAAAATAGCTACACAGGCACATCGTAGCACATCGTAAAAGAAGCAAACTAGGATTGCTTGAAAATTCTGTCCCCTTAGAGGACGTGTGCACTGATGAGCTTAGACGTGTCACACGCCCCACACGCTGTCCCTGTCCGCGTGCCCCACGCCACTTAGCACCCATGGCTGCCCACTGAGCTGCCTCAGTCCTGCAGTCCCCGTGTCTGGATGGCAGGACCCCAGGGCAGTAAGTTTCAGGGCATAAGCAGACATCGCCATGTTTCCTCAATCCTACTGGACAAGCATGAGTGCTGGCCTCCCCCATGTCCTAAAAGTTTAATCTTTACCATTCTGTCAGATTTAAAAAATGATAACTGGTAGTTTGAATGTGCTTGGATCTAATTCATGTGGTATATCTAAGTTATATTTCTGTGAAATATCTGCGCATATGCCTTGCCAATTTTCTATAAGATTGTCGTCATTTTTTGTTAATTGTAGATCTTTATTAAGGAAATTAGCCCATTGTGATAATGTGTTCAAAATTTTCCCCCTTTTTATTATTACTCTTTTACTTTGTGGTGTTTTATTCAATGCACAATATTACTATTTTTATTTAAATTGATCCTATTTATATGATCAAATTTGCATATTTACACAAATTTATCTGTGACTTCCAGGTTTCATGTCATAATTAGGAAGGCTTCTCCACAGAGAGATTTTTAAAAGTTAACCAAAAGATATTTTTATAGTTTTAGTTTCTTAACATTTTTGGGTTTTTTATTTATGTATTTATTTTGAGAGAATCTTGCTCTGTCACCCAGCCTAAAGTACAGTGGCACAATCTCGGGTCACTGCACCCTCCACCTCCTAGGTTCAAGCAATTCTCCTGCCTCATCCTCCTGAGTAGCCGGGACTATAGGCACCCACTACCACACCTGACTAATTTTTGCATCTTTAGTAGAGATGGAGTTTCACCAGCTTGGCTTTGAACTCCCGACCGGTGATCCACCCATCTCGGTACCCCAAAGTGCTGGGATTACAGGTGTGAGCCACTGTGCCCTACCTTAGCATTTTTTAATATGTTCAGGCACAACAAATCATTGTTGCAGGGTGAATTTGATTTTCAGAACCATTTCAGGGTTGTCAGAAGGAAAATGTGGCCAAGCACAGTGGCTCAAATATCAAAAAATGTGATATTCAGACTGGGGTAATACCATTTTTGGATAAAATCAAAGATGATGAGAATGAGGCAGTTCCAGGACAGAGCTCTCAGGAGCGTGCAGGTGAGTCCCCAGGCAAGGTCTTTGAGGAGCCACACTGGGCATGCAGTCTCTGGTAGAGGTTTTTAATAAGACCTGTGTGGAAGCCATGAGATGTGGGGCATGTTTGAAACAGCTGGAGCTGTTCATCCTGCAACGGGGAGCTTTTGGCTGGACAGGAATGTGCCATGTCTTCACTGTTACCTGAAGGATTGTCAGACGCTGGCCTTTGCATGTGGCTCCAGAGGCGGCAGAAGTTACAGGGACACTGCTGTAGGATTTCTCTCTCAAGCATTGCTCACTCAAGCAATGAATGATGTGTAAGGCTAAGGCTGGCTTGTCCTTGGGATGTGCCCCTTCACCTGCGGGCATCTGAGTGCTTGAGAAAGGAGCCTGCGTGAATGAGAGGTTAGAGTCAGGTTCTTCCAGTGCCTTCACACTCATCAGATTCTTGGATTCGCCTTGAAAATTATTTTGAAAATCATGGTCAGGTAAGCATACTTACATTATATCTTCCTTAATTGTAAATGAATAACAGTAGTTGTGTTTGTGGAGTGCTTGCTGAGTGTCAACCACGATGCAGGCTGGACTGCGTGTTGTGCGATCAATGATTGAATCCTCAGCCTCAAGGCAGGTACCGTGCATCTCCGTCCTGCTGCCAAGAGAAGCAGGCCTGCAGGAGCTTGGGGACCTACCTGGACCACTCAGACCCAGTTCTGCAGGCTTCCTACACCCGAAACAGTGGGCCGCCTTGCCTCCTGACATGGCAAGTGTCTCCAGAGAAATGTTTCCTGATCACATCAGGCCATGCGCTCGTTATTAAAGGCAGGTTTCTCCACTGAAGAATCAACCATCTCCATAACAGTGCGCTTGTAATGCTTACAAAAATAGTTACACAGTCGAGAGAAATAATAACTCCCTCTAGGCCTCACTGCCCCTTTATCATTTTGACAGCCTCTGATTATTTTCCTTGTTATTGATTCAGTGGATAAAAGTTTCCGTTTAAGAGCTTAAGTGCAGCCTTGTGAATCTTCGTATCTGCCACATGATTCACGTGGTTCAGAAGCAGACATCCCCCTATAAGGCGTCCTGTCTCAACAAGCCTCTCTAGAGGTCAGGAGAGCCCAGAGCCGAGTTTTATGGCACAGCACAGGGTGGTGGGATGGCTCTAAATACAGCTTCCAAGAGGGTCTAGTGCTCAGCTGGCATGGAGATGTGGTTCCTCCAGACCCACCAGGGAGGATAGCCAGGGATCACATGGCTTCGTAAATAAAAATGCCCAAGCTCAGAGGCCTGCATGGATTTTTTTTTTTTTCTTTTTTTGAGATGGAGTTTCTTGTTGCCCAGGCTGCAGGCTGGAGTGCAATGGCGCAATCTCAGCTCACTGCAAACTCCACCTCCCAGATTTAAGCGATTCTCCTGCCTCAGCCTCCCCAGTAGCTGGGATTACAGGCATGTGCCACCACACCCAGCTAATTTTTGTATTTTTAGTGGAGACGGGGTTTCTCCATGTTGGTCAAGCTCATCTCAAACTCCCAACCTCAGGTGATCCTCCCGCCTCAGACTCTCAAAGTGCCGGGATTACAGGCATGAGCAACAGGGAGGCCAGGCACAGTGGCTCACTCCTGTAATCCCAACATTTTGGGAGGCCCAGGTGGGTAGATCACAAGGTCAAGAGTTCAAGACCAACCTGGCCAATATGGTGAAACCCTGTCTGTACTAAAAATAGAAAAATTAGCTAGGTGTGGTGGCAGGTGCCTATAATCCCAGCTACTTGGGAGGCTAAGGCAGGAGAATTGCTTGAACCCAGGAGGCAGAGATTGCAGTAAGCCTAGATTGCACCACTGAACTCCAGCCTGGGCAACAGAGCAAGACTGCATCTCTAAGTAAATAAAGTAATGGGGAGAGGCTGGATGCAGTGGCTCGTGCCTGAAATCCCAGCACTTTGGGAGGCCAAGGCAGGTGGATCATTTGAGGCCAGGAATTTGAGAACAGCCTGGCCAACATGGTGAAACGCTGTCTCTATTAAAAATATAAAAATTAGCCAGGCACGATGGCCCATGCCTGTAATCCCAGCTAGTTGAGAGGCTGAGGCACAAGAATCACTTGAACCTGGGAGGCAGAGGGAGGTGGAGGTTGCAGTGAGCCAAGATCGTGCCACTGCATTCCAACCTGGGGGGCAAAGCAAGACTCTCAAATACAAAAAAAAAACAGGGAGAGTTTTCCTGTTCATAGTCACCTGGGCGGTTTCCTGGTTGGGCTTTAATAAGGCTTCTGTGACCGTTCCTGTGCAAGTCTTTTTATAGGCATATATTTTTATTTCTTTTGGATGAATATCTAAAGGCAGAGTAGCTGGGTCATATGGCATGTGTATGTTTAACTTTATAAGAACCTACCAAGCCATTTTCCCACACAGCTATAACATTTTACACTCCCATCAGCAGTTTGTGAGAGTTCCTGTATAATATAGACCAGGGTTTTCAGCTTTCTGTACATTAAGAGATTTCAAATGATTTTTTTTTTTTTTACTGACTCTCTAGACATTGGCATAGTATTCAGCCTTAAAAAGAACTGAATTTCTGATCCCTACTATAACATGGTGCACCTTGGAAACATGCTAAAGTGAAAACAGCTAGACACAAAGGACCCCGTAAGGTATAATTCTATTAATGTGAAATGACCTGGTCACGCAACTTCATAAAATATACTGTAAACCGGGGCCGGGCGCGGTGGCTCACGCCTGTAATCCCAGCACTTTGGGAGGCCGAGGCGGGTGGATCACGAGGTCAAGAGATCGAGACCATCCTGGTCAACATGGTGAAACCCCGTCTCTACTAAAAATACAAAAAATTAGCTGGGCATGGTGGTGCGTGCCTGTAATGCCAGCTACTCGGGAGGCTGAGGCAGGAGAATTGCCTGAACCCAGGAGGCAGAGGTTGCGGTGAGCCGAGATCGTGCCATTGCACTCCAACCTGGGTAACAAGAGCGAAACTCCATCTCAAAAAAAAAATATATATATATATATACTGTAAACCATGGACTTGTGCACTTAAACAGGTAGCTTTCGGGTATAAAAATTGTATCTCAGTAAAGCAGTTTGAAAAATGAAGACTCGAACTCTAGAAGGCAACAGTCTGAAAACAATAGGTTTCCTCCAGAAAGTTCCCTGGAGGTAGAGCTAGTTCTTGTCTGACAGCAGATGACCTTCTCTTGTCTTTTCAAATAGTAGACTTTTTTCAGCCTTGTCCTTGTCTCACCTTAGATGCTGAGAGGAGCATCAGACCTGCTCGTTCGCCGGTGAACCCAAGTCCAACATGTGCTGCCCTGGTGCGGGGCGTGGGGGCATCCTCAGCCACCTGTTGAGTGACAGGAGGTTGCCTGGAAAAAGGAAAGGAATTGAAATCCCCACACTGGGGGTAGTGGTCCTCCTCCACACCCGCACCCCAGCATTTCCTAGGGCAGCCAGTGATCCTCTTCTGTTTTCTCAGTGGGTGCGCCTGCCCTGGACTCCACCCAAGCCAAACAGCCGAGGTGAAACGGCTGGGCAGAGCAAACAGGCTTTCACCAGGAGCCTTCCTTTACTTCCCCTTGGACAGATCGCACTGGGCTCAAAGCCTCTGCTGGAATTCCTCCTGCTCTGTGAGACCCAGAGTGGTCACGGCCCCTGCCTGATGGGGTTTCGAGTCACTCTAGCTCTCTCTGGGTTTTACTTTGACCTAGCAAGGAGTATTTTTCTGTGGGTAACCCCCCATAAAGGCACTGAGGAAGGAGAGCTAAGCAGAATCCTGGCACAATTAAGGCCTGAAGAATATCTCAGTTTATAGTTTATTCCTTTTATATAATCCTTTATATAATCATATATTAGTTTATAGAATTAGGGCTTGGAGAATATCTCAGTGTATAGCATTACTACTCAGTGAAGTGATTTCTCTTTATTATTATTATTGTTATTATTATTATTTTTTTTTGAGATGGAGTTTCACTCTTGTTACCCAGGCTGGAGTGCAATGAAGCGAACTCGGCTCACCGCAACCTCCGCCTCCCGGGTTCAAGCAATTCTCCTGCCTCAGCCTCCTGAGTAGCTGGGACTACAGGCGTGCGCCACCATGCCCAGCTAATTTTTGCATTTTTTAGTAGAGACGGGGTTTCACCATGTTGACCAGGATGGTCTCGATCTCTTGACCTTGTGATCCACCCCCCTCGGCCTCCCGAAGTGCTGGGATTACAGGCGTGAGCCACTGCACCCAGCTTTATTATTATTATTATTATTATTATTACTATTTTTTTTTTTTTTTGAGATGGAGTTTCGCTTTTGTTACCCAGCCTGGAGTACAATGGCACAATCTCGGCTCACTGCAACCTCCGCTTCCTGGGTTCAGGCAATTCTCCTGCCTCAGCCTCCTGAGTAGCTGGGACTACAGGCACGCACCACCATGCCCAGATAATTTTTTGTATTTTTTTAGTAGAGACGGGGTTTCACCATGTTGACCAGGATGGTCTCGATCTCTTGACCTCATGATCCACCCACCTCGGCCTCCCAAGGTGCTGGGATTACAGGCGTGAGCCACCGCGCCCGGCCGATTTCCCTTTATACAATCCTCTCTATATAATCATGTTCTTAGAATGTGTGCCTAAAGAAAATCTACCACCTCTCAGTTACTTCCCTATATCTTAGTTCATAATCAGAGGAATGCCTAGAGGAGACACAGTACAGAGCATGAATTAAGGAATAAGCAGCTTATAGTCGGAGGAATGTCTGGAGCAGACACAGTGCAGAGCATGATTTAAGGGAAAGCAGTTATACCAGGACAAGAACCCATGGCCTACCTGGCAGCGTTCAGTATCATAAAGATACCCGCTGTATGGCAGGCTTGGGGCAAGAGCTACTCCTCCTGATAAAGGAGTTGTAGGACCTTGCTCCAGTTCTTGTGGAAGGCTGCTCTCAGACCGGCAATCCCTCGAGCATCCGAGGG
The DNA here is from genome assembly GCF_030222135.1 of Aotus nancymaae. Taxonomy (NCBI): domain Eukaryota; kingdom Metazoa; phylum Chordata; class Mammalia; order Primates; family Aotidae; genus Aotus; species Aotus nancymaae. The sequence goes on along the minus strand of NW_026988412.1, from coordinate 849,588 downwards.
CTCAAAACCCCTCTGGTTAATCGCACCTTGGTGACTGTGAACTTTATCGGCTCTTGTTACTGTGCTGCTCGAAAAGCATTCCCCTATAGAACTCATTGGAATCTGCCAGCAGGTTGCAGTAACCCTGACAGCTCTGTCATTGCTGTGTGACTTAAAGCATCCTCCTATAAATCTTAGAAGTAGCTTGCCCATAGTTAGAGGTATTGCACACTGCACCCTCTTCACTGAGCACAGCCCACCTCCTAGCCTAATGGGGGTGGACCCCCTACTGCACACTACCCTTGCCTCGATGACCTAATGGGAATGAACCCCTTGCTCCACACTGTCCACCTCCTAGCCTAGGTGACCTAATGGGGGTGGACACCTTGTTTTATTACTGAAGACCCTATCACCATCCTTAAAGATGATTTCACTCACTGCCCTGCTCCCTAACCTATACACAATAAATACTCATGCTTCTGGACATTCGGGGCCCCGCCTGACTCCGCTCATAGGTGGCGTGGCCCCTGGAGCCCAGCTGCGTTTTCCTTGTACTTCTGTGTCCTGTCTCTTTATTTCTCAGATCCGGTGCCTCAGCACAGCATAAGGGACACCCCACGACCCTGTGGCGCCCTCAGCCCTACGTTCTTCTAAGAATATTTTCTTATTGAGCCATCATTTTCATGTAATAGAACACACAGATCTTAGGTGTACAGTTCAAATCATTTTGGCAAATGCATGTACCCATGTGGCTCACACCCCCATCAAAATAGAGAACATTTCTATTACCCCAGAAAATTCTGAGAGTCCCCTGTCCAAGGACTCTAGCAGCCCTTGTCTGATGTCCATCATGACATATTACTGTCACTCGTTCTGGAACGTCACGTAAGTGGCATCATCCCTTCTTGCCTTTTGTTACTGAGGGAAAAAATAAATAAAAACTAAATGGCATCATCCAGTGTCTGCTCTTGTGTGCTGGCTTTCAGCTAAGCATGATATTTATAAGATTCATGCAGGCGGAGGCCGGGCACGGTGGCTCACGCCTGTAATCCCAGCACTTTGGGAGGCCGAGGCGGGTGGATCACGAGGTCAAGAGATCGAGACCATCCTAGTCAACATGGTGAAACCCCATCTCTACTAAAAATACAAAAAAAAAAAAAATTAGCTGGGCATGGTGGCGCGTGCCTGTAATCCCAGCTACTCAGGAGGCTGAGGCAGGAGAATTGCCTGAACCCAGGAGGCGGAGGTTGTGGTGGGCCGAGATCATTGCACTGCAGCCTGGGTAACAAGAGCGGAACTCCGTCTCAAAAAAAAAAAAGATTCATGCAGGTGGATGCGTGCAGCTCATTCCTTTTCATTGCTGAATAGTAATCAATTATTTCAATATACCACACTTTGTTTCTTCATTTGCCTGGTGATAGTCACCTGGGCCGTTTCCTGGTTGGGGCTTTAATGAATAAGGCTTCTGTGACCATTCTTGTGCAAGTGTTTTTATAGGCATATGCTTTTATTTCTTTTGGATGAATATCTAAGGCAGAGTAGCTGGGTCATATGGCATGTGAGAGTTTATAAGAATTTTCCCACATGGCTGTAACACTTTACTCTCCCGTTAGCAGTGTGTGAGAGTTCCCGTTGCTCCATGTCCATGCTAGCTCTTGGTGCTGTGCATAATTTTAATGTTAACTGTTCTGGGGGGAGGACTGCTATCCTATGACCATGTTCTCATTTGTTTTAACAGATAGGGTCTCACTATGTTGCCCAGGCTGGACTCAAACTCCCGAGCTCAAGTGATTCTCCCACCTCAGCTTCGGAGTAGCTGGAACTACAGGTGCGTGCCATGGCACCTGGCTCCGTTGACACAGGGCTCCAGGGGCCATGCCACCTATGAGCGGAGTCAGGCAGGGCCCCGAATGTCCAGAAGCATGAGTATTTATCGTGTATAGGTTAGGGAGCAGGGCAGTGAGTGAAATCATCTTTAAGGATGGTGATAAGATCTTCAGTAATAAAACAAGGTGTCCACCCCCATTAGGTCACCTAGGCTAGGAGGTGGACATGTATCTCCCTGAGTGAGGTAGTGAATTTTAAAGGAGCCTCTAAGAATCCTCCTGCCCAGGCCGGCCTGCCTCCCCTCCCGAGTACTCCCTTGCCTGTCATGCTGCATAGAGAACCAATGGGACTCCTTGATGAGGACTCAGCTGTGAGCCTGTACATGTAAGACAGCGCTACAGACACGGATCCCTCGCCCAGAGGTCCACACTCCAGGGCAGTGAACGGTCGACTCTTTCCATAAAGAGCGGATGGTAAATATTTCAGGCTTTGCAGGCCATACAGTGTGTTCTGACTGCTCACCTCTGCTATCAAAGGGTGATAGAACCTGAGACAGACGTAAATGAATGAGAGTAGCTGTGTCCCAAAGTGATTTATAGACACTAAAGTTGAAATTTTATATCATTTTAACACCATACATTACTTGGATTTTTTTTCCAATCATTTGAAAATGGAAAAGGTATTCCTAGCTTGAGAGCTGTGTAAAAACGGGCAGGGGACCAGATCTGGAGGGGCCTGTGCTCAGTGCCCCGTTTCAGGCAGGCAAAGCGGCCAGCTAGGGGCACTTCTGTGCTAGGCTAGCTGTCAGGAGCAGCTTCGCGGAGGACCAGGCTGGCCACCACGTGGAGCTGCAGCATCCCGCCTGCTCCAGGAGGCAGCTTCCCCAGGATGAATCCGGGTGGGGACCCACATCCCTCCCAACGGAAACACCGACAGGCAGAGGAGGGTGAAAGCCAGGCAGGTAAGGGCTTGAGAGTGCTGGATTGGAGTCCACAGCCCCTCCCTGCCCAGCAGGCGGCTCCCACACTTCCAGATTACAGGGCTTCCTCTGTCTCCCTCTGGCCTTGCTGACCTCAGGACTGCTCCCTGCTTGCCTGGTCCCTTCAGGATGCCCACTGGCTTTGGCCCAGTGTTCACCTCCCCCCTGGCTACCTCAAGTCTGTCTTTGCCCTGCTCATGCCCAGCCTGAGGACCTGCCAGGAAGGGGTCTGGGGCGAGGGTGTAGGACGCTTGTCTTTGTTGGGAGGTAGTGGTTTGCAGGAAGGGTGCTGGACTCAGACCTACACCCGGGGAGTGGAGTCTGCAGCTGTGGAGGCTCTGAGGAGGGCCCAGGAGGCAGGAGGACCTGTGTGGAGTCTACTGCTGGCCCCCCAGCAGCAGGTCCCCAAGAGCAGCAGCCCCTGCCCTTGGAAGAGGGACACGCATCCCCACAGGGAACACAATGGCCGGGTGCGGTGGCTCATGCATGGAGCCTCTAAGAATCCTCCTGCACTTTGGGAGGCCTAGGCAGGTGGATCACCTGAGGTCAGGAGTTCAAGACCAGCCTTGCCAACATGATGAAACCCCGTCTTTACTAAAAACAAAAAATTAGCCGGGCATGATAGCAAGTGCCCGTAATCCCAGCTACTCAGGAAGCTGAGGCAGGAGAATTGCTTCAACCCAGGAAGTGGAGGTTGCAGTGAGCCAAGATCACGCCAAAAAAACAAAACAAAACAAAAATACCCGAAAGGCATGTCCTGAGCCGGCAGATGCTGGCTTCCTCCTGGGAGGACTGGCTGCTGGGCAGATTCCTTGTAGTTTGTGGAGAACGCCTGGGTGTTGCTGGCACCACTGGCCTTAACGAAGGACCTGGAGCCCTGTTGAGTGTGGGTAGGGCCAGGAGGCATTGGATAAGACAGGGAGGAAGATGGTGGCAGGCCCATTACTGTGGGACGTGGGACCCCACAGGCCCGTGGCCCAGGTCCAGGGAGATCTGCCACACCCACAGACGCTGCCCGCGAGGGGGTGGCTGCCAAGTGTGCCCGGAGTGCACTTTTACACTTGTATACACCAGACTACAACGAAGAGCTTCTCCAGACCCCGCGCCCACAGCCCCTCCAGGTGCACGCAGCCGGAGGTTCAGCCACTGTCCTTCCTAACCGGCTAGAGGTCTGATGCCCAAAGGCTTCGAGTAACAGGATGTGCTCTTTTGGTCTAGTGTCTCACCCAGCATTACTCATCCATGTGGGAGGGTGAAGTTGTAGGTGACTCATCTTCGTGTTGGTGTGAATATGCCACAGTATATTTATCCATTCCAGGGATGATAGATGTTTGCATAGTTTCCAGTTTGGGACTGTTCTGAATAGGGCTGTTCTGAACATTCTCGTACTTGGCTTGCGGTGAGCATAAACATTCATTTCTGTTGGGTGTTTTCTTTGGAGTAGAATTGCTGGGTTATAGGGAGGCGTTTGTTTAGTGAACACTGCCAGTTTTTCAAAGGGATTGTACTAACCTATAAGGAGTTGTGTTGATGTAGAAACTGAAGGTGCTGAGAAGCACATCAGGGTCAGTGGGTGACATCAAGGACACTCCCAAAGTGATGTTGAGGGGGTCCAACTTGAGATATTCAGGGCCATTTCACAGGCATCCCAAAGGACAGGGGCTCCAGTTGACATTGTCAGTCCTGACAAGAGAGGACTGAATTCGAATCTCCAGCATTTGCTGTAGGATTTGGATTTGAGGGGAGAATATCTGTAATGCCAGGCTGGGAGTCTGGAGATGGAGAGCAGCATGCTTTGATGGAACTGTGGGCCGCGGAGACACAGGCTAAGGAAGGAGATGGAGCCCAGGCAGGCTGGCAGGCTGGGTGGGTCCCACAGGTTCTGAGAAGGTACAAGGGTTTGACTGCCTTCCCCTCCAGAACTCGTGTTGAATTTCGATTGCCAGTGTAATGGCATTGGGAGATGGGGTCTTTAAGAGGTGATTAAGGTATGAGGGCTGCACCCTTATGGTGGGTTTAATGCCTTAGTGAAAGGGCTTTGGGAGTGGATTCTCTCTTGGCTTTTCACCTTCTGCCATGTGAGCATGCGGGCTTCCTCCCCTCTGGAGGACACACCGTACAAAAGGACACTGTGGGGAGCCGCGGTGGCTCGGGCCAGTTGTCCTGGCGCTTGAGGAGGCGAGGCTATGCGTTCAAGGCCAACCTGGGCAATATGAGAACCTCTCATTCATAAAAAAAAAAAAAAAAAAAAGGACACTGTGGAAGAAGCGAAGGACCCCACCAGGCCCCAAACCTGCCGGCACCTTGACCGCACACTGAGAAGGACACTCTATCCTTAAACTTTTCAGCCTCCAGAACCGTGAGGTTGTGTTAGTCCATTTTTACATTGCTCTAAATACTTGAGACTGAGTAATTTATAAAGAAAAGAGGCAGCTGAACAAAGTGGCTCATGCCTGTAATCCCAGCACTGTGGGAGGCTGAGGCAGGCGGGTCACCTGAGGTCAGGAGTTTGAGACCAACCTGGCCAACATGGAGAAACCCATCTCTACTAAAAATACAAAAATTAGCTGGGTGTGGTGGCACGCACTTGTAATTCCAGCTATTTGGGAGGCTGAGGCAGAGAATCGCTTGAACCTGGGAGGCAGAGGTTGTAGTGAGCCAAGAGTTCTGGGCAACAGAGCAAGACTCCCTCAGGAAAAAAAAAAAAAGAAAAGAGGTTTAGGGTGGGTGTCGTGGTTCACACTTGTAATCCCAGCACTTTGGGAGGCTAAGGCAGGTGGATCACTTGAGGTCAAGAGATCGAAACCATCCTGGCCAATGTGGTGAAACCTCGTCTCTACTAAAAATACAAAACTTAGCTGGGCATGGTGGCACATGCCTGTAATCCCAGCTACTTGGGAGGCTGAGGCAGGAGAATCACTTGAACCTGAGAGGCAGAGGTTGTAGTAAGCTAAGATCACGCCACTGCACTCCAGCCTGGCGACAGAGCGAGATTCCATCTCAAAAAAAAAAAAGAGGTTTATAGCTGGGCATGGTGGCACATGCCTGTAATCCCAGCTATTCGGGAGGCTGAGGCAGGAGGATCACTTCAACCTGGGAGGTGGAGGTTGCAGTGAGGTGAGACCGTGCCACTGCAGCCTGGAGACAGAGCGAGACTCAGTCTCAAAAAAAGAAAAAAAGAAAGAAAGAAAAGAAAAGAGGTTTAATTGGCTCATGGTTCTGCAGACTGTACAGGAAGTGTGGTGCCGACGTTTGCTCGGCTTCTGGGGAGGCCTCAGGAATCTTACAATCATGGTAGAAGGCTATGGTGGGGGGCAGGCAGATCACATGGCCAGAGCGGGAGCAAGGCATGGGGCAGGGGTAGGGCACACACTTTTTTTTAAAAAATTATTTATTTATTTTTTTTATTGCATTTTAGGTTTTGGGGTACATGTGGAGAACATGCAAGATTGTTGCATAGGTGCATATGTGGCAGTGTGATTTGCTGCCTTCCTCCCCCTGACCCATATGTGCCATTTCTCCCCATGCCATCCCTCCCCGACTCCCCACCCCCCGCTGTCCCTCCCCTATTTCCCCCCAACAGACCCCAGTGTGTAGTGCTCCCCTCCCTGTGTCCATGTATTCTCATTGTTCAACACCCGTCTATGAGTGAGAACATGCGGTGTTTGATTTTGTGTTCTTGTGTCAGTTTGCTGAGAACGATGGTTTCCAGGTTCATCCATGTCCCTACAAAGGACACGAACTCATCATTTTTGATGGCTGCATAATGTTCCATGGTGTATATGTGCCACATTTTCCCTGTCCCGTCTATCATTGATGGGCATTTGAGTTGGTTCCAGGTCTCTGCTACTGTAAACTGGTGGGGCACACACTTTTAAACAACCTGAGAGAACTCACTATCTCAGGAACAGCATCAAGGAGGTGGTACTAAACCATTCATGAGAAATCTGCCCCTTTATCCAGTCACCTCCCATCAGGCCCCACCTCCAACACAACTCAACGTGATGACAATTCACCATGACGTTTGGGTGGGTAGGTCTTTGTGTTTTGTGTGGATGTGAAGCTCAGTGCCTGGCTGGCAGTCGGTGCAGTGCAGATGGAGCCAGCGTACGAGGAACGACGGAGGGGTTGTTTGCTGATGGGGTCGAGGTCTCACTGAGCTGCTGTCCCCTCGGGGCCTGACGGGTGGGAGGTGGCCAGAGGGAGGACTCCTCCTGGGTTGTCTGAGGATGCCGGGCCAGCACACTTGGGTGGCGCAGAAACAGTTCCTAGGGACACTGTTTTCTAGAGCCACTTCCACAGGTGCTGTGCTCATCTTTCTCACTTAATTCAGACCAGCTGGAGAGAGCCAGGCTTTCTCAGTGTGAACTTAGCGCTTCATCTGGAGAGGCAGGACATTTCAGCAGTGCGTCCTGCCGGTGCACTGGATCCTTCCACTCAGTGCGATGCTGGCAGGTTTGTGTTGACCAGATGTGTGGGAGGACCCCTGAGTGTCTAAGTGCTGATTTCATCCCGGGCCTGATACTGACTGAGCAGGAAGTGGTGGGCTGCAGACATGCACATCATCGGTGGCTCAGCCTGGCCCTCTGAGCCCTGCCCCTTGGATGAAACCACTCGCCTGGTCACTCTGGGGCAGCGGGGAGTGCAGTCCAGTGCTCAGCTTCACAGTGACCACCACAGCTCTCAGGGTGGTCCCGTTTAACATCTCCCCTCTCCCCCAAAGTCAGGAAATGTTTCTGGCTTGGAAGACAGCAGGGTGGTGGCCCTGGAGTGTGACCAGCTTGCTGTCTCTTTAGCATGCTCACCTGTTCATCACTATCTCCTGTCAGGGGAGGGCTAGGGCAGGGTACCAGGTCTACTCTCGCCCCAGCTCTGGAACTCATCTCGCAGTCATTCAGTAGCGGCGGTTAGGCCTAGGTCACAGATGCCTTGAGGCCCCCCAAGAGGCCCTGCACCCCCACCCGCACACTGGGGAAGTCCTGCTAGAACCAGGCCTCTGGGTTAGAAAGGTAGCCTGCCCAGCAGCAGAGATTCACATGTTGCACAGTAAAAAAAATGTCCTGAGCTGGGCACGGTGGTTCATGCCTCTAATCCCAGCACTTTGGGAGGCTGAGGTGGGTGGATCACGAGGTCAGGAGATCGAGACCATCCTGGCTAACACAGTGAAACCCCGTCTCTACTAAAAAAATAAAAAATAAAATAAACTAGCCAGGCGTGGTGGCAAATGCCTGCAGTCCCAGTTACTGGGGGTGCTGAGGCAGGAGAAATCGCTTGAACCCAGGAGGCGGAGAATGCAGTGAGCTAAGACCATGCCACTGCACTCCAGCCTGGGCGACAGAGTGAGACTCTATCTGAAAATAATAATAGTAATAATAATGCCCCAGAGGTGCTCACTAAGCAGGTGGGATTCTGGGTTTGGAGCTTTGGGAATGTGCTAGTCACAAGCACTATGGAAAGTTTTTATTTGTAAGTTTGCCTCAAGTATTATTTGCACTTCTATAAGCCGTGTCCTAGAAGCCTGTAGTGTGTTACTGTGTAATATACTACATATGTTAGTGTGTAATATACTGCGTTATGTTACAGCAGTGTAAGTGAGCTTTGTTCTTCTCAGTGCACTGAATCAGACTCAGTTTGGGTTTGTCCCCTGGGCGGCGATGCTAAGTTGCGTCACTTCATGAAGCTGGAATCTGCCATGCCTCTCCATTGCAAATCCCTTTGCCCTTTTATAGCTAATAAGGTAATGTATAGGGTGAAGCTCTGAGAAGGAATTAATCCCCTATTCCCCTGTGGCTGTTGTCCAGTAGTTCTCACATCTCCTTCTGCATCGACTTGGCGTCCTATAGAGAGGAGCGGCTTCCTTCTTCCCCATCTCCATTTCGTTTTTTCTTAGGATCACTCTGGTCTCACGGAGTCTTTTTCCTTTAAAGTCAGTGTGTTAAAATCATTAGTGTCACTATCTGTTGACACACCCCAGTGGAGGGAGGGCATCATTTCTACTGTCATTCCAACTGGTGGACTCTTTTATTACTTTGAGCTTTATAATTTCCAGCCTCTCAAAAATAATGCATTTGTTATTTATCTCCGTTTCCTGAAAGCCTAGGTCTGTGTTCATTTGCAAACATGAAATTGACCAGCACAGATCTGCCAGAGGCGTTGCTGGGATCCCAGAAAGATTTTCCCTCTGCACCTGAGTTCTCAAGGGCCAGCGGCGCTTCTGAGTCACTCATTTCACAGCAATTGATGAGGCACTCTTCAGGTCCTCAAGAAGCCTAAGCCTAGGCAGACCAAAACTGTCTGTTTTCCACACCCCACTTCTAAGTCCCACAGCATCTGATTCCATTTACAAGAAATCTTTCATCTCTTTTTCTGAGGCAGAGGACAGGAGACTTGCTACAGATAGAATCTTAAATACCTATTTAAAAGAACTTTAGGCTGGGCACAGTGGTTCGTGCCTGTACACTTTGGGAGACTGAGTTGGGTGGATGGCTTGAGCCCATGAGTTCAAGACCAACCTACACAACATAGCGAAACCTTGTTTGTGTAATAAATACAAAAATTATCTGGGCGTGGTGGCATGCACCTGCAGTTACAGCTACTTGGGAGGCTGAGGTGGGAGGATCACCTGAGTCTGGGAGATTAAGGCTACAGTGAGCCGTGATCACACAACTGCTCTCCAGCCTGGGCAACACCATAAGACCCTATCTCAAAAAAACAAAACAAAGCAAAAAAAAGATAAAAGAACTTTAAAGGTAATGTATTATCTCCAACAACACAGAATAGCTCACTACAACAGTAACTAAATCAGAACCAGCATCTATCCCTTCTTAGTAACTTAATTTTTTAAAATCACCTCCCAAACAGAGAAGACAGAGGCATAGAGGACAGTCTGGAACAGGGGTTCCCCGATGCTGAGGTGAGCAGACCTTTGACCTGGTCACCACTCTGATCCAGGCTGCCAGAATAGTCCTTCCTCTTAGACGGGCAAACCTGCTTTTCAGCTTCATAGAAAATGAAAGCATTGCCCAATTTCTTTCTATTTTGCCTGTTCTGAAGCCTGGCAGTTTTGCTGCTAAAATGGATGATGAAGCTGAATCCACCTGTTGGTTATTTAGGGAAGGAAAAAAATCTTTTCTCCGGCCTATGTTAGGGTCTCCAGCTAGGGGCCCTTTAATTACACCAGCCAAAGGCAATTCAATCAGGCAAGAGAAAAACAAGTTTATTGGCATGTGCATTGCACTTACAGCACCTGACAACGAGTAACCCAAAGTGTGGTCAGAACGTGAGTTCATCTGTCATCTTAGGCTGACACAAAGGAAAGGGCCTGGAGCTTCTGGGCAGGGGAGGCATGTTATGGGAAGGTGTCTTGGTCCATTTTGTGCTGCTGTAACAGAATGGCACAGACTGTGTAATTTATTTTTTTTAAAAAGTGTCTTATCTGGCTCTTGGTTCTGAAGACTGGGAAGTCCAAGACATGGCACTGGCATCTGGTGAGGGCCTTTCATGGAACGTCGTAGTTTGGCCCTCTCTTGGGGGCCACTCCCACAACAGCATTAATCTATTCTTGAGGGTGGAGCCCTCATGGCCTGATCACCTCTGAGCAGTGCTACCTCTTACACAATGGCAACTGAATTTCAACGTGAGTTTTGGAGGGGATATTCAAACCTCAGCAGAAGATGACCAGGAAAAGTATGGTTTACCAACAAGGGTTGTTTAGGAAGGTTTGTTATACAGATTTAAGTCACTACCTTCTTCCATTGATAAGAGTTGTTATAAGATATCCTCTTCCTTGCGTGGGAGAGGGAGACATGGAAATTTCCTTTATAATAAATGTGAATTTCTTTTACAAAATGAAAACTGTTTTTAGAGCTTGTCCTGTGGTCTGCTGGTTCTTAATGGCCTTTAACTAAAAATAATCCACATGCAAACAGGCATATTTTGGGGTGGCATATCCCAGTGCCCCTCAGATGCCTCTTTTGTGAACTGTCCAAGTAGGTGCCCACCTCAGGACCTTTGCATTTGCTGTTTCCCCAGATTCATTCATTCCTTCATTTTTTTTTTTTTTTTTTTTTTGAGATGGAGTCTTGCTCTGTTGCCTAGGCTGGAATGCTCACTGCAACCTCCACCTCTCGGGTTCAAGTGATTCTTCTGCCGCAGCCTCCCAAGTAGCTGGGACATGCACCACCATGCCCGGCTAATTTTTGTATTTTTAGTAACTTCAGGGTTTCACCATGTTGGCCAGGCTGGTCTCGAAGTCCTGACTTCAAGTAATCTGCCCGCCTCAGCCTCCCAAAGTGTTGAGATTACAGGGGTGAGGCACTGCACCCAGTCCATTCCTTTATTTTTTTGAGTCTCAGCTCGAATATCACCTCCTATAACTAACCACTCAACTTGCTTTTCTTCACAACACTTAAAACTATCTAAAAATTATTTATTTGAAAATGATGGCCAGCACAGTGGCTCACGCCTATAATCCCAACACTTTGGGAGGCTGAAGCGGGCAAATCACCTGAAGTCAAGAGTTAAAGACCAGCCTAGCAACATGGTGAAACCCTGTCTCCACTAAAAATACAAAAATTAACCAAGTGTGATGGTGGGTGCCTATAATCGCAGCTGCATGGGAGGCTGAGGCTGGAGGATTGCTTGAACCTGGGAGGCGGAGGTTGCAGTGAGCTGAGATTGCACCATTGCACTCCAGCCTGGGTGACAGAGCAAGACTCCGTTTCAAAAAAAAAAAAAGAGTAAATAATAAATAAATAAATATATAATTTATTTGAAAATGGTTGTGATAATCCTGGGACTTGTTTAGCCACTCCAGTGATATTAGTGGCCGGGGGAGGTGAGGAGACGTGATGGTGAGAAGGCTCCTCCCTGTGTCAACCATGCACATTATGAAGGGTCATACCATGAAGATTCAGTATTGGACTGAGTGCCACAGGAGAGGTGAAGGACCATGGCGGGTCCCAGGAAGAAGAAATTACATCTGGGTAAGGTGACTGTTAAAACAATTCAATAGCATTTGTTAAAGCATGGTACCAAAGACTATTCACGACCATCATGATAGGTACAGGGACCACTGCAGCTGGGTCTTGCAGCAGGGGAGAGAGATTGGGCTCAACTCTGAAAACAGCACGGGCAAGTGGGAATTTATAGCCAAGGATCAGGGGAGGGGTCAGTGGATAGACAGTTACTAAGAGGACACTTCAGGGGCCTGGGGGATTCTGGCTGAACCACCTCACAGAAGTCCTGCTGAAGGCAGGCCAGGGAGATAGGACATCATGGGGGATGGTGGAGCATGGGGAGCCTGATCAGATGTCACCGAGGGGGATGAGAGATGAGGGGCAGGGAGTCCTTGCTAAACTGACAAAGCAGGGATTGCTAAAACGGATGTCACAAGGAAGTGTATAATGGCCCTAGGAGAAGGTTCAGAAGCCTAACAGAAGTTTGGGCAAAGAACTTTTGTCAGGATCATGGAAAATTTCATAAAGTGTAGCTATAAAAGAAAGGACTTAGACCGGGCACAGTGTCTTACGCCTCTAATCCCAGCAGTTTGGGAGGCCGAGGCAGGTGGATCACGAAATCAGGATTTGAGACCGGCCTGGCCAACATGGTGAAGCTCCATCTCTACTAAAAATACAAAAAATAGCCAGGCGTGGTGGCATGTGCCTGTAATCCCAGCTACTCGGGAGGCTGAGGAAGGAGAATCGCTTGAACCTGGAAGGCAGAAGCTGCAGTGAGCCAAGATCATGTCACTGCACCAACCTGGGTGACAGAGCAAGACTCCATGTCAAAAAACAAACAAACCAGAAAGGACTTAAAATTTATTTAACCAAGGTAATAAAGAACTAAAAGTCAATCCAGTAAGAGAATACATAGGCCTTAAGTCAGCAACCATTGGTGAAGACCGTGGCCTCTAATTTTTCTTACCAAAACTTATTCCAATTATAAAAAAAAATTGTAAAAAAAAAACAGGAAATACAAAGTTTATGGAGAAAATAAGGAAATCCCCTGATAATTCTTCCATTCAGAAATAACTAGTGTTAGGTTTGGATATATACCTGTGTTTTTACACAGTCGTCCCTAGCCACATGTAGTTATTTAATTTAAATTTAAATTAATTAAAATAAAGTAATATTTAAATCATTTCTTTCATTTCTGCATTACATCCTTTTTATTTCTGTCTTTCATTTATCAGTATTGTGTCATCTATCAACCTAGCTAGCTATTAAGATAGTCATTCCTGGCTGGGTGCATGGTTCACAACTGTAATCCCAGAATTTTAGGAGGCCGAGGCAGGCAGATCACAAGGTCAATGGTTTGAGACCAGCCTGACCAACATGGTGAAACCCTGTCTCTACTGAAAATACAAAAATTATCTGGGCGTGGTGGTACGTGCCTGTAATCCCAGGCACTTGGAAGGCTGAGGCATGAGAATCGCTTGAACCTGGCAGATGGAGGTTGTGGTGAGCTCCACTGCACTCCAGCCTGGGCGACAAAGCGGAGTCTCCATCTCAAAAAAAAAAAAAAAAAAATTAGTCATTCCTTTTAGCAGCACAATGGTTTATGATGTTAACTTTGAGAATAGATACGTTGTTCCAGGCATGTGCAGTGGAGCAGGGCTTGGCTGTTTCCCTTATTAGCTGTGTGGTGTTAGGGAAGAGTTGACTTCTCTGTGGCTCACCTTTTCCATTGTCAGGCAGGGGGATAATAGCAGGCTATTTGCAGGGGTCAGAAGTTAACACATGTACAGTGCAAGTAATGGTCAATAAGTGTCAGCTCCTCCATTCTTTGCCAGGTGTGCACCACAGCTGGGGGATGAACCTTTACTACACCACAGCAGAAAACATCTTTGCACAACTTGCTTTTTGTTTTTTGAAGCTTCCTTGAAATCTATTCCCCAGAGTGTTAGAAGTGGTCATAGGGCACCATCATTTTTATGACTTCTGAATTGCCAGATCACCCTCAGAGAGATTGCATCAGTGTAAAGAGCTTGCAGTCAAGTTCAACCCCACAGCCCTGCCATCTGTGCCCGAAGTTCGACCTTGTTGGCTCCAGAATCCCTAGGGTATAGTGAAGTAGTGAATCCCCGAGCTGGAGCTGGGTGGGCTGTGAGGTCATTCCAGATTGACTAACCTCAACCTCTGAAGTCTGCAGCTGGAAGGGGCTCCAGGTAAGAAGATGACTTCGGAAGCATCACACTAAGAAAACTACTGCCCCTGGACTTTTATGGCATCTCCTGCGGGCAATTTTTACTTCCATGAAATTCAATAACTTTTGTAGCCCCTTCAGCCCAAGACCACCAGGAGCAAACCTGAGGTCCCACGAAATCGGGTCTACTGGTCCACTGCAACGAGGGAGAGCCTCCCAACAACAAAGGGAAAGGCAGAGTTCCTACAGGATTGGGGGAAGGCGGAGTTTAGGTGAACTTTACATGAAGCAGCGTTCCCACAGGCTGAGGCCAGCAGGGATGTGCTCCTTGGGGACCAAGTGTGGGAAGCCGTGTGCAGATGCCCCCTATCTGGAGCTCCAGCCTGGGTTGGGATGGAGGAGGCTAGTCTCGGTCAGGGGCTGAGCTCCCCGCCAGACAGGCATGTTTCCTTCTCCCTGCTGTAATCTCAAAGCGCACAGCGACTGCCAGAGGGTGTTTTCGGGAGCAGGGTTTCTTGGAGGGCTACGGGGCCACGGTCCCTCCGAGGAGGGGTCGTGGTGGCACTTGGCTGGGGCCGCCTCGCGCCCTCGGGAACGGGCGTCTCCAGCTCACTGGCAGCTGGTTTTCTCCACGTCTGTCGTCGGCCTGGAGTGGCAGGCAGGTAGCTGGTGTTTTCAGAGCCGCCCTGCCCCGGACGCGGGAGACCGGGCCCAGCAGTGTTGGTGAAGGCCTTTCACCAAGCTGTAATCAGTTTCTTCGAACGTTTACCAGGCCTCGGCCACAGCCTGGGCCCAGCGCGCTCCCGCAGGGCAGCCATTGACCCGGTGCAGGCCGCGCCGGCCGTAGGAACCCCCGGAGGGCCGGAGGGCAGGGCTCCTCTCCCGCACCGCCCCCGGGCTGGCAGGAGCGGCCAGGACCGCACGCTCGGAGGCCTCGGGTCTCTTGCCCCCTCCGGTCGCTCCCACTTTCTGTCGGACTTGGCCAACGGGGAGGCAAACCCCACTCTCAGGTGGCATGGGCAGGTGTAGCTGCGGTCTTGGAAGACACCAGCGCTCTCAGCTTGGAAGAACCTGGACTCCCGCCCCGCCTCCCCGGAGGCCCCGCCCCTCTCCCCGGAGGCCCCGCCCCTCCCCCAGGAGGCCCCGCCCCGGCGCAGCGCGCAGGCGCGGCCCGTCCCGCCCGCAGAACCGCAGTGCCGGGCGCCAGAGTCGCTGCAGCGTTACCGGTGTTCGCGTCTCCCGCCGCTCTCCTCCTCCATCTCCTGTCCTCCGCCTCGGCCGGCGAGATGGCGAAGCCGCTGACGGACAGCGAGAAGCGAAAGCAGATCAGCGTGCGCGGCCTGGCGGGGCTGGGCGACGTGGCCGAGGTGCGGAAGAGCTTCAACCGGCATCTGCACTTCACGCTGGTCAAGGACCGCAACGTGGCCACGCCCCGCGACTACTTCTTCGCGCTGGCGCACACGGTGCGCGACCACCTGGTGGGCCGCTGGATCCGCACGCAGCAGCACTACTACGAGCGCGACCCCAAGGTGAGGCGCCACCCCGCTCTGCGCGCCTGGGCCCGCCAAGGGGGCGCCTGTCTCCAAGCGGCGCCCGCGGGGGTCTCGCTGCGGGGCGGCCCGCCTGGCGCTGCCCGCGTGCCTCCCAGGCCTGCGGCCAGGCACAGCGCAGTAGGCAGTCGCCTGGAAGCTGCGGCCGGCGGGGGCCCGGCATCCCCTGCCCAGGGCCGCGCCCACAGGTCCCCTCCTCTGGGAGCCCGCGCCTGGCAGGGTCCGCAGTCCCCCGCATAGGATGCTGCGCCCCGGAGCCTGGCAGACGTTCCCGGCCTCTTTCTGGCCGTGCGCTTCCGCGCTGGCTGCCGAGCTGGTGCTCCCCGCCCCTGCCCCCCGCAACCCTTTGTTTTCCTGCAGGAAAACGGGACTGGAACCAGGCCTGGGCAGCCTTGTGGGTTGGAAGCGGGTGAGCTTGGTAATCTGCAAGGAATTGTGAGACTTTTGTGTGTGCACTGCTTAGAAGAAAATCCCTGACGATGCCTGCTTCACGCAGGAGGGGTCCGAAGCTCAGAGATGGAGATGGAGCCCTCGAAGAAGGCTCTGTCTTAGAGGTTTCCACACCTTTGTTGGAGAAATTTACTCGGGTTAAAGTTCACAGAGATTGTCTAATTGTTACTTTTTATATCTTGCAAAAATGTGTTTGCAGTAGTGAAACTTAAAGTCACTGATTATCCTCGTTAGTCTTAACCATATTAACTATGGGCCTGTGTTCTTCCTGTTCTTTTGCTATTCCTTAATCTATATACACATTTTTAAAAGTATAATGCACGTAGAGGTTTTTAGCTTTTCTGTTTCATTCGTAAACGTTTGTAAACTTTTTCACTGATAGTTTTGCAGGTCAGTGGGTAGGCCTGGTAGTTTTCAGTTTGGTAGGTACCTGGTAGCCTTGCACAGCCCCCTGTTGCCAGTTTCTTTGTTGTTTGTTTTTAAACTCTTAACCATAGAGGATTGTGTCTACTACACTAACGTACAGGGAGAACTGGTGAGGAAAGGACGCGCTTGCAGACCTGAAGTCACTTGGCAGATTTTACTTGCAGTGTACACCTAGGCACTGAGCACTTGCTTTATGGATGGTATTTTAGAATATTTTTGTAGGACATTAAGATATGTTTAATACAGTTAGTGCTGACTGAGATTGGTTGCTTTTCCAAACTTATTCTGGGGCATTCTTTTTTTTATGAAATAGGGATGGTAAAAAGGACAGATTTGTTAGAATACCAACTGGAGCTCTTCATATTTAGTATGCAAAACAGAAAGAAGTGGCAACAAATGGCCAAAACAGGTTATAACAAGGGCTTGGGATGACTTTGCCAGGAAAAGCAGCCAAGATGCAGTGGCTCCCCCAGAATTCCCTGCTGTTGATGCACAACATTTTTTTTTTTTGAGACAGAGTCTCACCCTCTCATGCAGGCTGGAGTGCAATGGCTCGATCTCAGCTTACTGCAACCTCTTCCTTTTGCCTTAGCCTCCTGAGTAACTGGGATTACAGGTGCATGCCATCACGCCCAGCTAATTTTTTTGTGGAGACAGGATTTCACCATGTTGGCCAGGCTAGTTTTGAACTCTGCCCGCCTCGGCCTCCCAAAATGCTGGGATTACAGGCGTGAGCCACAGCACCCAGCCCACAACATTATTTTTATTGTCCAAGTGGCGATTGGCGAGGGCACAGCTTTGCCTTCGCATTCAAGGGCATTTCCCTGGAGCTGGACCGGGACTTGGCTCTACACTTGAGGGTGCCCACTTGGGTGTTTATGTATAATCAGATCCTGGAGGCCAGCGATGGCTCAGGTATTACGGAAATGACCTTCATGAACAAGTCAGTCCCTGCAACAAAACAGGTTTTCTGATCTCTGTGAGGTCTCTTTTGATTGTCTACTGTGGTGGCTCTGGGTGGAAACCTTTCTCTTAAGCCACACACTCTGTAAGTTGTAAAGTTGTAAACCTTTCTCTTAAACCACGCAGTCTGTAAATAAGCTCTCTGCCTATTCTGAATAGGAAGGACATGTAAAAGTGGAAAATTGGGATTTCAGTGTTTCTTTGGCTAATTCATGATGAAAATAAGCTTGCCATCCTTTCTCTGGTAAAGTTACATGTTTGTTGGTGATGAACCAGAAACCAGTCCCGCCAGAGCCAATGAGGGGAGGTGGGCTCCCAAGAAAACACCTGCTGCGCCTCCCCCTCAGCCAGAAGTGGCCTGTGAGACATTGACCGGCACACTGCAGACTGTGGTAGTGTGACACTCTGGAGTTCCTAAATAGAATGCTTTTATTGTTATTATTGTCTTTTTAAAAATTATGCAAGTCCTGAAGGAAAAATTATTACTAGAGGGGAAATTAGAAAATATAGAGAAGCCAGAAGGAAAAAATTAACTGTGATCCTATAACCCACTTCTATAACCCACATTGTAAATACTATAAATATTTTGTGTTCTACATTATTTTTTTCTGTATTGACAGAAACTTGTTTTTAATACATAAAGTAGCATTATACAGAACCTATTGTTTCGTAACTTGTAGCAGTTTATTTTTGGTAAATAGCAGAAAGAATAGAAGTTGGAGTGTTCAGAGGAAGATTTGTGAAGCTTTGCCATGCTTGGCAAATCATCACGTCAAAACATCTGGCTAACATAGCGAGTTTTGTGCTTGGAAAGAGGCTGCAGTTGGTCATGAATGGGTTTTCTGAAGTGGTGGCAAGGTGGTGAGAAGAGTCCAGCCTGAAGCTGCAGAGCCTGGGATTACGCTGCATGGAGAAGAAAGGTGTGCGTGATTCATCCTGGCCTTTCCATTCGGTCTGTGCAACTGTGGGCTTGGGTGGATTTCTTTGCCATTCTTGGCCTCAGTTTTCTCATCTTTAAAATGAGGGGAATCAAGCTGGTGATCTGTTTCTGAGGTCCCTTGCCATTCTGAAATGTTATAAGAGTTTTGTGTTTGCTTACAAAACGTTTCAATTTCATATTGAATTGACATTCTATCTCCAGAGAGAATTTGAGGATTCTTATGCAAGATGCAGCACAAAAGGTTCAGATTAGAAGGCCTCAAAGCGAAGATTGGAGTGGGCCAGTGAGGGTCAGGACACAAAACACAGACCAGGATCCTGGCAACGAAAGCAACCCATGCCCAATTATGAGAGTCACAGGATCCCTGCTATGATGTCCCCAAAAGACAGGTGCACAATGTGCTGGGCCACTGACCTGCAGCACTCCTGCAGTGGATGTAACAGTCAGTTTTCGAGATTTGTTCCCATAAGCTCCTGGCATGACTGCAACACAGATTAAGGAAAAGCAGCTCTACCTTGGGGCCCACACTTCTGTCCTAAGTATTTCTAATAAGATAAACACCATGAAATACGATTAATCTTTTGGTTTGGCTGGATCCAGGAGTTAAAGGAAGTTGAACTAGAGAAGTGTTTTTGCAGCCCCGACTGCCCCGTGATCTCCACTTCTGGGATTCTGTTTTAATTCGTCAGTTGTGGGACCAGCCTCTGGAGTCTTAACACTCCCAGTTTTTCTGATGTGATTCTACTTGTATGTTTGAAGTTGACCTTGCGTCTCCTGGACAGGCTTCCCTGACAGCAGATAGCTCAAAGTTATTTTCTCTGGCCAGTAGCTGATGATGGGTGCTGTTTTGTGTTGCTGACAGCCAACCACTTGGAAGGTAGGCCCCAGCTGTCATTTTTTAGCATATGGAGAAGCCTACAGTGTACGTGCCTTCATTTTCCACAGAAGACAGACTGTGGTCTCTGCCCTTGCAGGCTGTGGTGGCTGGTTTTATGTGTCGACTTGGCTGGGCTATTGCGCCCAGATAGTAACGTGGATGTGCCTCTACGGGGGTGGAGGTGTGTGGTGTTTCCCACACTGAGTGTCCTACAGTTCAGTTCTGTTCTGATGCTGTCTACCTGGAGGTAGCACAGGCTACAGGCTGAGTCCCACAAAGCAGCTCCACCCTGATGTCAGCTGCACATCAGGCCTCCCTTCTGATCTGTGACCGACAACAGCCTCCTTGGGTTTGATGATTTGCCAGAATGGCTCACGAAACTCAGGGAAACACTTCACTTGCATTAACCAGTTAATTATAAAGAATACAACGCAAGAACAGCCAGGTGGAAGATACACAGAGGGCAAATCTGAGGGAGGGTGTTGGGGCTTCCATGCCTTCTGCAGGTGCCACTGTCCTAGCACCTCCAGGGTTCACTAAACTGGAAGGAAGCTCTTTCCCCTTCAGTTGGGGATTTTATGGAGGCTTCAGTTATCTGGCATGATAGATTAACTCATTGGCCATTGGTGATGAGCTCAGCCTTTAGCCCCTCTCCCTTCACTGGAGGTTGGGGGTGGTGGGAGGGGTGGGCCTGAAACTTCCAACCCTTTAATTACAGAGCTGGTTTCCCTGGCAACCAGCCTCTGCCCTTAGGGCCTTGCCAAAAGTCACCTCATTAACATATGTCTGCCTTAGTTGAAAGGGACTTTTTATGAAGAAGTAAGAGACTTCTTTGATCTTTATTGCTCTTCTCACTTGCAAGGGTGTTACCAGCACTGGCCAGGAAGAACCAATATGTATATCTCATTACATCACAGTTTCACAGCCTCCCATGGAGGAAGGCCTTACAGAACAAACCCTGCCATCGGCTACCTTTGCCCCGGAGATACAGCTTGCCTGGGTCTCCAGCCTGCTGGCCCGCCCCACCCTGCAGGTTGTGGCATTGCATTTCCACAGTTGCATGAGCCAATTTCTTAAAATAAATCTGTCTCTGTCTACACATACCTTACTGTTGGTTCTGTGTCTCTGGAGAACCCTGACTAATCCACAGGCGCCATGTTGGCTTTATAAAATATGGCTGGGCGCGATGGCTCATGCCTGTAATCCCAGCACTTTGGGAGGCCGAAGTGGGTGGATCACCTGAGGTCAGGAGTTTGAGACCAGCCTGACCAATATGGTGAAACCCTGTCTCTACTAAAAATACAAAAATTAGCTGGTTGTGGTGGTGGATGCCTGTAGTCCCAGCTACTTGGGAGGCTGAGATAGGAGAACTGCTTGAACCCAGAAGGTGGAGGTTGCAGTGAGCTGAGACTGTGCCATTGTACTCCAGCCTGGGCAACAGAGCAAGACTCTGTCTCAAAAAAAATAAAGTAAAATAAGGTAACTGAGGCCAGACGTGGTGGCTTACGCCTGTAATCCCAGCATTTTGGGAGGCCAAGGGGAATTACGAGGTCAGGAGTTTGAGACCAGGCTGGCCAACATGGTGAAACCCTGTCTCTACTAAAAATACAAAAATTAGCTGGGCATGGTGGTGCACACCTGTAGTCCCAGGTACTTGGGAGGCTGAGACAGGAGAATTGCTTAAACCAGGAGACTGAGATTGCATGAGCTGAGATCGCGCCGCTGCACTACATACAACCTGGGCAACACTGTGTGACTCTGTCTCAAAAAATAAAAATAAAAACATAAGATAACTGACCCATATCGCAGCCATATTTCCTTTTAAACTTTATGTGATTTCAGACTCTTTTTTTTTTTTTTCTTTTCTTTTTTTTTTTGAGACGGAGTTTCGCTCTTGTCACCCAGGCTGGAGTGCAATGGCGCGATCTCGGCTCACCGCAACCTCCGCCTCCTGTGTTCAGGCAATTCTCCTGCCTCAGCCTCCTGAGTAGCTGGGATTACAGGCACGCGCCACCATGCCCAGCTAATTTTTTGTATTTTTTAGTAGAGATGGGGTTTCACCATGTTGACCTGGATGGTCTCAATCTCTTGACCTCGTGATCCACCCGCCTCGGCCTCCCAAAGTGCTCGGATTACAGGCGTGAGCCACCGCGCCCGGCCCGAGACTCTTAAAAGTTTCAAGAATAATACAGAGAATTCTTGTAATTCCTGTATACCCTTCATCCGGGTTCCCCAGATGTTAAATGTTGCAACACACTTGTTAGGTCATTTTGTCTCCCTATTAAGTTCATTTTTCTCTGAACCATTTGAAAGTAAGTTATAGCCTCATTGACCCTTCACCCCCAAAAACCCCAGTGCCAAAAACATTAGGGTGTACTCCGGAAAAGCAGGGGCGTTCTCTTACATACCCCCAGTATAGCAGTTAAATTCTAGACAATTATAAAAAATACAAACAAGAAAATTGAGAGCACTTTGGAAGCCTTTTCAGATTATACCTATTTTTTCATTAAACAGATCAAAGCTTTATGCCATTTGGAAATTCACAGCATCCTAAGACATGCAGCAAATAATAAACCGCAGCAGATAGGAGCTGGCTTTTTCTCCCCATCTCACCTGTGCAGAATGGCGTTCTTAGGATACGTGAAGGGAGAAGAGAAATGAACACAGATTTAGAAAGGTAATTTGACAATAAGAGAAGTTAGTTAACTGTGCCTTCAACAGTATTTTGAGTAGGAATGACATGTCATTTTAGGTGCAGCTGACTGGCATTTCTCAGTCTGCAAACAGTTAAAATGAAAGATTAAAGTATCGTCGTTTAAAAATTATGACTGGCAGCTCACTAATTATAAATATAGTTTGACACAGTCCAGATCACTTAGTGTAGGTTGATTAGGCCCTGTCCAGTGATAAGAAAAGGCTCCTATCGCTGTCTCGCTCTGGGTTGGGAGTACGTAGACTTTTTGTGGAGCTTAATTGCATGGAGGACAGAAGAGAGTGGACTGTGGCAATGCATGTCATGGAGTGTAGAAGGAATTTGTTTCCTGCAGAACCACGTGATCTCTAAGATCCCTCTAAGTTCTAAAGTTCTACAATTATTTTACATTTTACATTTTCAAAATTCAGCAAACAGACCTGTGTTCAAGGCCTAGGTACTGGAGTGAGAAGAAAATCCACAATCCATGTTGAGAAGCCTGCCCACTCCTCATGGGAAGACAAATTTTTCTGGCACTTAATTTGTGAAGAAAGCACTATGTGACTTCACAGGCTGGGAGCCTGAGAGATGTGCTCACTAATCCTCATGTCCTTACAGCAGATGGGTTATCAGAGTGCTCTGTAAACAACTCCCCAGAAGCACCCTCAGGCACAGGGAGTGGACACTGTGATACTGTTAAGGAAGCCGAAGACCAGGTCTGGTGGGTGGGAGGCCCCTCAGCATCTCTCCTCCCGCTGAGCCTCCTCAGTTCCCCGGGGTGATATCTGAGCTGGCTCAACTCACCTGCAGGAGCTGGCAGGCCCAGCCCAGGGAGGTGACCCCTTTGCGTCTGGAGGGGCCAGGAGCCCCCCTTTGCCCCAGAGCCTAGTTGGTGGAACGTGGTGCCCACTGGCCTCCAGCTGGCTCAGTGGCCCATGTCCCTGTGTCATATCAGGGACAGCTCTGTCCACAGTGCTCAGGCAGCAGGGAGGGGCACTCTGCCCTGTGAGCCACTCTGTGCCCACATAGGAACCAGTAGAGGGTGGCTGGCCTGAGGCATGCTGGCACTGACAGAATCTAATAGACAAGAGGAGAGTTGCTGTGCTTTCCCAGGGACAGGAGGACCAGTTTCAGACTAGATCTTCCTGCAGAATGAGGCTACTCATCTTGGTGAAAACAGCCACCCAACTCTTTATTTTATTTTACTTGAGATGGAGTTTCACTCTTGTTGCCCAGGCTGGAGAGCAGTGGTGCGATCTGTGCTCATTACAACCTCCACCTCCCAGATTCGAGCGATTCTCCTGCCTCAGTCTCATGAATAGCTGGGATTACAGACGTGTACCACCATACCTGGCTAATTTTTGTATTTTTAGTAAAGATAGGGTTTCACCATGTTGGCCAGGCTGGTCTTGAACTCCTGACCTCAAGTAATCCACCCGCCTCAGCCTTCTGAAGTGCTGGGATTGCAGGTGTGAGCCTGGCCCCAACTCTTTCGTTTTCCTGAGTGTTGGGAAAATTCTCAATTTTTCCACCAGTGTTCAGACATTAATGTTAAACAAAGACTCTACTTAGCAATCCCTTCAGAAAAGGGGGAAAAAATTGGCGATCTCTCCAGGCCTAATTCTGTGAATCTGTCTGTAAAGAGCAAAGTGAGGCTCTGCCTGTTGGTGTTATACTCTCTTCAGCATCTGTTAACTCCCAAGGTGTCTGTAGGTGATTAGTATGTTGTGTACTATTTGTGCTGATCATATTTTCATCTATCTTTGAGCTTTATGGGTTTCTATCATTTGCCTGGTGGTGTAGGCATTGCATGTAATAAATAAACTCTATTAAAAAAAAAGTGGAGGGGTGGGCTTGAACCCAACAGGCAGAGGTTGCAGTGAGCTAAGATGGCACCATTGCATTCCAGCCTGGGCAACAGAGCGAGACTCTGTTTCAAAAAAAAAAAAAAAAAAGAGGCTGCCTTTAGGCTACTTAACACTTGTTATAGTCATATTGCAATTGCAAGAAGGGACCACGCTAGAAAGATCAGTGGCCTAGTTCAGTCCCAGGCAGCAGGGTCCCCTTAGAGCAGAGCTGCTGAGCAGGGAGATTAAGGGATTCTGTTGGCATTTGCAGGCTGAAGCCAGTGAGAGTCTAGTTCTTCAGCTGCTGCTCCCTGAGCAGGGAAGCCTTGTTCACGGTTGCACAGGAGGAGCCAGAGGGGAGCGAGTACAAAGAGGCTGTCCTGCAGCAGCAGGATTTGGGGTCATGGAAGAACTGTGTCCCTAGGCTGCTGTGAACAAAGCCTATGCCTTTACATGTTTTTTTCCAGAACTGCCACCTGCTAACTTATTAGGCTCTGCATCTCTCCTTGAAAAATCTGGTATGGCGGGGGAACCAGCCTTGCCTGAGTCCAGTGCTAGCCTTGTGTGAGCCCACAGGTGAATGTGGTCTTCTCAGAGGCTGAGCGACTTGCCCAGGTCACCCAACTAGCCAGGGCAGGGAGCTGGGATGGGACCCTAGCCTGTACCATTCAAGCCTGCATGTCCTTGGCCAGCTCCTCCAGCAAACCTCTTTCAGTTTCATGGTTTTCACTCTGAACCATCTTAAAGTAAAAGCAGAATCAACACATCTCAGCACATGATGAAAGTTCTTAAATTGAAACGAGTTGCAGTCCCCAGGACAGAGCCTGTGGCTGGGCAGGCCCTGGGCAGTGCTTTGCTGTGCTGCGCAGGAAGTTGCAGAACCCTGGATGTCTGCACGCAACCTGGAGGACAGTTGGAGACACACAGGCTTCGAGTGTAGGCCCAGCACTTCCCGCATCAGTCCTGTCTCTTACAAACAGAGATGATCAAGCTCTTGGGACATAACCAGTGAACTTTTTTCCCCACAGTAGAAAAGTTCCTAAGTAGAAATTAGGAACTTTTGCAGAAAGATCAAACTACAACCTAAAAATATACATTTTAGCCAGGTATGGTGGCATGTGCCTATAGTGCCAGCTGCTCGGGAGGCTGAGATGCGAGGATCACTTGAGGCCAGGAGTTTGCAGCCAGCCTGGGCAACATAGTGAGACTATCATCTCTTAAAAAAATACACATTTTTAGTTAAAGGCAGAATAAAAACATACCGATCATGTTCCTGGCCTGTCAGCTTTTTATAAAACCTCTTGTTAATCCTTGACTCACAGTATTTTCTCAGACAGCCAGGGTCTAGTTGGGCTCAGTGTGATTTATGCCTGGACAGTGCCTGTGGTCTCCTCTCCAGGCAGGGAGGCAGGTGCTATGGAAACTCCATGGTTCAAATGTAGTGGAAATGAAGGTTAGCAAGAGGAAAAGTCCCCCAGAGGCCTGGCTGTGAGTGACAGTAGCAGTAGCTGTACTTACAGCAGCTATGGGACTCATTAATGATGCTGCTGTAATTTCTTGTGACTGAAATTCCATCGGACTTTGGAATTTGGACAGTAATGTAGAAGCCATATATTCAAATGATCTAAAAAGTAGAAACAGCCCATTAAAGATACAGCTATGATGTGTGTGTGTGTGTGTGTGTGTGTGTGTGCTTTCTATTTGTAGATTTAGATATTTATAAAGTATTCTTAAATTATGTATTAAAAACTTTATTGGCTGGACGCGGTGGCTCACGCCTGTAATCCCAGAACTTTGGGAGGCCGAGGTGGATCACCTGAGGTCAGGAGTTCAAGATCAACCTGACCAACATGGAGAAACCCCGTCTCTACTAAAAATACAAAATTATCAGGCCGGGTGCGGTGGCTCACGCCTGTAATCCCAGCACTTTGGGAGGCTGAGGCAGGTGGATCACGAGGTCAAGAGATTGAGACCATCCTGGTCAACATGGTGAAACCCCATCTCTACTAAAAATACAAAAAAAAAAAAATTAGCTGGGCATGGTGGCGCGTGCCTGTAATCCCAGCTACATAGGAGGCTGAGGCAGGAGAATTGCCTGAACCCAGGAGGGGGAGGTTGCAGTGAGCCGAGATCACGCCATTGCACTCCAGCCTGGGTAACGAGTGAAACTCCGTCTCAAAAAAAACAAAAAACAAAAACAAAATACAAAATTATCCGTGCATGTGTGGTGGCTCATGCCTGTAATCCTAGCTACTTGGGAGGCTGAAGGAGAATCGCTTGACTCCAGGAGGTGGAGGTTGCAGTGAGCTGAGATTATGCCATTGCAGTCCAGCTCAGGCAACAAGATTGAAGCTCTGTCTCAAAAAATATATATATATATGTATATGTGTATATATATATATATTATTTTTTGTAATGACAGGGTCTTGCTATGTTGCCCAGGCTGGTCTTTGACTCCTGGGCTCAAGCGAGCCTCCCACCTCGACCTCCCAAAACGTTGGGATTACAGGCCACCACAGCTGGCCAAAAACATTTTAAAGGTTTTATTCAGCCTCTTTTCAGAGAGCCTGGTGATGCAGACATTAGGTGTCCTCAGTCTTTCACACCAGTATCTTTCTCCCCAGTCCCTCTCATGCTCTCCGCCCGCCCACCCCACCCCACCCCACCTCACCTCTGGTTCAGTTTTTTCTCAGCCAGGTTTTGTTTTCAGCTTCGCCTTTGTTTTGCATTCAATGGTACCTTCAGTTCTGTGGTGAACTTATTTCACTTCTTTCCCATGCTTGGTTAGATCCTTTGTAACCTAGTCATTATTTCTTGACTTACTGGGTAAGTCTGTGTTTATGAATTTCATTTGCCCCTGGGTAAATGCTTTGTGCTCTTTGCCTATTGTAGTTTTTTGGGTTTTTTTGTTTTGTTTTGTTTTTGAGACAGGGTCTCACTATGTCGGCCAGGCTGGAGGAGTGCCGAGGTATGATCGCAGCTTAGGGTAACGTCTGCCTCCCAGGCTCAAGCAATTCTTCCAGCCCCCTGAGTAACTGGAACTACAGGGGTGCACCACCATGCCTGGCTTTATTTACTTATTTTTGATACTGAGTGTCACTCTGTTGCTCAGGCTGGAGTGCAGTGGCACAATTTCAGCTCACTGCAACCTCCACTTCCTGGGTTCAAGCAATTCTTCTACCTCAGCCTCCTTAGTAGCTAGGATTACAGGTGCCCACCACCACGCCTGGATAATTTTTGTATTTTTAACAGAGAGAGGGTTTCACCATGTTGACCAGGCTGGTCTCAATCTCCTGACCTCAAGTAATTTTGCCTACCTTGGCCTCCCAAGGTGCTGGGATTACAGGCATGAGCCACCACGCTTGGCCTTTTTTTTTTTTTTTTTTGTAGAGATGGCCTTGAACTTCTTGACTCAAGCGATCCTCCTGCCTCAGCCTCCTGAAATGCTGGAATTACAGACGTGAGCCACCGCGCCTGGGCTCATCAATTACTCTTTCTGACACAAGGTGTATGGGAGATAAATTCAGATACTATACAGTTCACCCCTTTAAAGCATACAGTTGGATATACTGGCTTCAGGACGTTCACGGAGTTGTGCTTCTGTCACCACAATCAATTTTAAAGCATTTTCATCACCCCAAACAGAAACTCCAAGCCTAAACCCCTGATCCCTACCTTTAGGCAACTAGCAATCCTCTTTTGATTTCTTTAGATATGCCTGTTTTGGACATTTCATATAAATGGATTTGTAGAGTTTGTGGTCTGTTGTGATTGGCTTCTTCCATCGAATGTGTTGTAGTGTGTTTCAGTGCTTGATTCCTTTTTTAGGGCCAAATACTACTCCATTGCGTGGATATAGCACCTTTTTTGTGTCTGTCAATTGATGGACATTTGGGTTGTTTCCACCTTTTGGCTATTATTTACAAGTGTTGAAGGGGACATAGGCTTTCCTTTCTCTTGAGTGTGTATATACCTGGGGGTAGAATTGCTGGGCCAAATAGTAACTCTGTGTTTAACTTTCTGAGGAACTGCCAGACTCAAAAAGTGCTGGGATTAGAGGTGTGAACCACTGCACCTGGCTCATCACAGCCTTGACCTCCTGGGCTCAAGCAGTCCTCCCCCTCAGCCTCCCTTGTAGCTGGGACCACAGGCATACGCCACCATGCCTAGCTAATTTTTAAATTTTTTGTAGAGAGGGGTCTCATTTTGCTGCCCAGCTTGGTCTCAAACTCCTGGCCTTAAACAGTCCTCCTGCCTTGGCCTCCCAAAGTGTGTGAGCCACTGTGCTCAGCCATAGTAATTGTTTTCTTAATTTTATTTTTGGAATGTTCATTGTTAATGAACATTGGATATTTATATTAATCAATCATGAATGATTAATTAAAAACAATAAAGATAATTGATTTTGTGATAGTCTTGTGTTCTGCTACCTTGCTGAATTCATTTATTAGTTCCAAAAGCTTGAATGTGGCTTGAATTTGTGAAAATTTGTTGATCACTCCTTCTTTTATGACCTTACAAATTTGATGACTACTGGTCAGGCATTTTATAGAAAATTCCTCAATTTGGGTTTGTCTGCCATTTTCTCACGATTAGACTAGGGTTATGGGTTTTAGGAAGAACACACAGAGGGGAAGTGTCACAGCACACTGGGGTGCTGGTCAGTGTGGTCAGCTGTCTTCCACTGTCAAGTTGCTGCTGTTTCCTTTCAATGCTCCTCAGCAGGGCATCGCTACATGAAGCCCACCCTCAAGGTGGCAGGCAGGAAGTAAGCTCCTCCTCCTGGAGTGAAAATATCACAAAGAGTTTGAACCCCTGGTTAAAACCACCACAGCAATTAGTAAATACTTCAGGGGAGATGTTGGCTGTGCAGATATCCTGTTAGTCCTTGGAGTTGTGCCCGCTGATCTCAGCGTTCAACCCTGGCTGCTGCAGGCCCGTGGATGCTGTGAAAAGTACTCGGTAGAGCATGTTGGACACCCAGAACCCC
Organism: Aotus nancymaae; assembly: GCF_030222135.1. Lineage (NCBI taxonomy): Eukaryota > Metazoa > Chordata > Mammalia > Primates > Aotidae > Aotus > Aotus nancymaae. The sequence goes on along the minus strand of NW_026988412.1, from coordinate 820,923 downwards.
GCTCAGGGCCCAGGAGGCACCGCATGGGTGGCCGTCCTTGCTACAGCACCTCACTGGCACAGAGCTGGTTCACTTGGCAACCCCAAGCTAGCCAGCCAGCAGGCACCGGCCAAGAGACTTCTGCCAGGGGACCTGAACGTGTCCATTCAGTCATCTGTGCTGGCAGTCACTGGGCGTTTCACGTGGATGCTAGAAGTTGTGCTCAGGGCTTTACGTTGAGTACTAGAAGTCATGGCCTGCGTTACATCCGTGTTAGAGATGTGAAGTGACTTGCCCAAGGGCACATGGCTGGTAAGAGGCTGAGCTAAGGTGCAGATCCGGGTCTGTCCAGTTCTGGGTGCCTTGGCCCCAACCACCAACCTACCCTGCCACTCATCATGGAAAGTTAGTGTGTGTTCACCCAGGGACTCGAGGGTTGGGGAAGAGAAGGCCGTGTTGAGGAGGGGTCTCCCAGGTGGGCTGCTGTTGGGGGCTGCGGTCAGCGGGCTGGCTGACAGAGCAAGCCGTTTTTGTGCATGGGGTCGACGTAAATGAAATCCCGAGTCAGGGCTTCATGGGTCCTGTCATCTCTGTAACCTTCCTAAAGTGTGGGATAGAATGAAAAATCTGATTCTTTTCTTTTGCTTCCTCAGCGCATCTATTATCTTTCCCTGGAGTTCTACATGGGCCGCACGCTGCAGAACACGATGGTGAACCTGGGCCTTCAGAATGCCTGCGATGAAGCCATCTATCAGGTACAGGGCCTTGTGGCCGGGCTTCTGGGTGGTCCCTCATGGTGCTTTGAAGTCTGAATTGATTTTTCTGCAGAGGTGAGCACTGATGTTAATACTGGCAGCTATCTGGGGTTGGGGAGATTTATGGCCTGTCCCCTCCTGGAAGGAATGGGTCGGTGGGGCTGCTCTTCATTTTCAAGGGGAGAAAGTAAGAATTGAATGGACCGCAAGCTTGGAGTTGAATTGGGATGGAAAGGTGTGGAGGTTCTAGAGGCTGTCGCACACCCGACCCCACCTCTGGGGCAGATTTAGAGCGCTGCACCAGTCGTTGGTATTATTCCATTTTTACTTCACCAAACTACTAACCCATGTCTGGTTTCCCTCCCTCCACCAGAGATGACCTCCAGAGCTCACCCTACCCTCTAGTTGTAAAAGTGCTCCTTTTTCCCTAAGAATAAAAACTGTCTTTCCTTGGGAGTTCTTCATTAGCACTTGTTCACTTTGAACTTAATCCTTTCACAGTTCCTTTGAGGTTTTAGAGCAAAGCAGCCATTGGCTTCCTGGTCTGTCTCCTCTTCCCTTCAGCACCCAGTCTCTAGAGTGTAACCTTTTACATGTGATTAGATGGGCGTCTTTACAGCAGGGGACCCCTCCACCTCAGTGCCTTGCTGCCGCCTTTGCTTTGCCTGGCTTGGGTTTGAGGGGGGTGCTTGTTGGGAACAAATATCTTGCATGGCTGGGAGGTGGCTCAGCTTTGCCTGCGCTCTGTCTTCCCCTGCAGGACTTCATGGAGAGCTGTGTCTGTGCACAACAAAATGCAACAAAAACTTCACTCCCCATGTTCGAAATTACCTAATGCACTAGAGTTACCCTGGCAGGTGATTCATCATTTATGTCTTTTTACTGAATATTAACATTAGGGCATGTCTGTAAGAAGTATAGAACATGCAATATCTTAGTCTTATCTTTGGATTTTACCATTATAGAATGCATTTTATTTTTTGAAACATTTTCTCTTTATGCAGTTCTTACATGTAGTAGAAATTTTAGGGAATAGTTTGCATCATAAATATGCAATATGTTTATAATTTTTATTCACAAAAAATGTGAATTATAGAAATTTAGAAATTGCTGGCACGTATGTATCCTTTTAAACTTGGTACGCTTTGTTCTTTTTTTTTTTTTTGAGACGGAATTTCACTCTTGTTGCCCAGGCTGGAGTACAATGGCACAATCTTAGCCCACTGCAGCTTCCACCTCCCAGGTTCAAGCGATTCTCTTGCCTCAGCCTCCAGAGAAGCTGGGATTACAGGCATATGCCACTACGGCTGACTAATTTTTTTGAATTTTTAGTAGATACAAGGTTTCTCCATGTTGGTCAGACTGATCTCAAACTCCTATCCTCAGGTGATCCTCCTGCCTCAGCCTCCCAAAGTTCTGGGATTACAGGCATGAGCTACTGCGTCCAGCCACTTTTTCTTTTTCTTTGACTTTTTTTTTTTTTTTTGATGATCAGTCAACACTTATTTCTTAAAAGTGGTATTTTACTTGCAGTTCAGCTTTTAATTAATCTTGTGTTTGAAATTTTCACGATGACTGGGCCTTCAGTGTCTCCAGGTCCCTGTGCTGGGCGTGTCTAGGTGTGAGATACGCTACCGGCTGCTTTAGGTGGGAAGAAAACAGTGATGTTCCCATTTCTAATGGAATGTCAAAAAGAAGACACGGCGGCTGGGCACGGTGGCTCACACCTGTAGTCCCAGCACTTTGGGAGGCCGAGGTGGGTGGATTGCGAGGTCAGGAGATCGAGACCACCTGGCCAACATGGTGAAACCCCGTCTCTACTAAAAATACAAAAATTAGCTGAGTGTGGTGGCACACGCCTGTAGTCTCAGCTTCTTGGGAGGCTGAGGCTGGAGGATCACTTGAACCCAGGAGGTGGAGGTTGCAGTGAGCCATGATCGTGCCACTATACTCCAGCCTGGCGACACAGCAAGACTCCGTCTCAAAAAAAAAAAGAAAAGAAAACGTGGCACAAATGCATCATCAAGGCTGAGTCGTCTAGAGGAGCCGTTTATACTAAAAACTAGTGCTTCAAAAGTAGCAGCCAGCTCTTGATTGAGCTATTAAGGATGCATTAAATATTAATCTTCATTATAAAAAATTTTACACATACACAGAGATTGAGTGACTGTTACAGTGAACCTGTGCCACACACCCACCTTCTGGCTTCCCCAGTCATCAGCTCCATCTCACTGCCACTGCTATGTTCATCATACCCCACCACATCCAGGTTATTTAAGCCAACCTGAAGCAGCATAATTATCACTTGTAAATATTTCAATAGGTATCTCAAAAAGATAAGGACTCCTAAAAATAGTTACACCATTATTCCTAAAATATTGACAGTAATTATTTTTTGAAGTGGAGTCTCCGTCTGTCGCCCAGGCTGGAGTGCAGTGTTGTGATCTCGGCTCACTGCAACCTCTGCTTCCCGGGTTCAAGCAATTCTCCTGCCTCAGCCTCCCAAGTAGCTGCGACTACAGATGTGCACCACCATGCCCAGCTAATTTTTGTATTTTTAGTAGAGACGGGATTTCACCATGTTGGCCAGGATGGTCTCGATCTCTTGACCTCCTGATCCACCTGCCTCAGCCTCCCAAAGTGCTGGGATTACAGGCGTGAGCCACTGCACCCAGACATTTTTTTTTTTTTTTTGAGACAGGGTGTCACTGTTGCCCAGGATGGAGTGCAAGGTGCAATCTCGGCTCACTGCAACCTCCGCCTCCCGGGTTCAAGCGATTCTCCTGTCTCAGCCTCCTGAGTACCTGGGATTACAGGTGTGTGCCACCACGCCCGGCTAATTTTTTTTTTTTTTGAGACGGAGTTTTGCTGTTCTTGCCCAGGCTGGAGTGCAGTGGAATGATCTCACCGCAACCTCCACCTCCTGGATTCAAGTGATTCTCCTGCCTCAGCCTCCCGAGTAGCTGGGACTATAGGCATACACCACCATGCCCGGCAAATTTTTGTATTTTTAGTAGAAACAGGGTTTCTCCATGTTGTTCAGGCTGGTCTTGAAATACCAACCTCAGGTGATCCGCCCGCCTTGGCCTCCCAAAATGCTGAGATTACAGGCATGAGCCACTGTGCCTGGCCTAATTTTTGTATTTTTAGTAGAGATGGGGTTTCACCATGTTGGTCAGGCTGGTCTTGAACTCCTGACCTCATGATCTACCCACCTCAGCCTCCAACACAGTAATTTTTTAATGTCAGCTTCTCAGGCAGTGTATAAGTTTCTCAGATCACTTTATAACTTTTTCATGTTCAGAAACTAAATTGCATTTAGTTGATACGTTTTTAAGTGTTTCTTTTTTTTTTGGAAACTGAGTCTCACTCTGTTGCCCAGGCTGGAGTGCAGTGGCGCGATTTCAGCTCGCTGCGACCTCTGCCTCCCCGGTTCAAGCGATTCTCCTGCCTCACCCTCCGGAGTAGCTGGGATTGTAGGCGGTTGTGCCACCACACCTGGCTAATTTTTGTATTTTTAGTAGAGACAAGATTTCACCATGTTGGTCAGGCTGTTCTTGAACTCCTGACCTCAAGTGATCCACCTGCCTCAGCCTTCCAGAATGTTAGGATTACAGGTGTGAGCCACTGCACCTGGCCAAATCTTTCTTAATCTTAATAGGCTTCTCCTCTTTTTTTTTAATTTTCTGCCTTGCAATTTATTGGTTGGGACTGGATCTGTCCTGTAGAGTTTTCACAGTATTTACATTTGACACACTGGGTCCCCATCTTGTGTGTGTTCCAAGCATGTCTGCTCTCACAACCTTTTTTTTTGAGACAGAGTCTTGCTCTCTCTTGCTCTCTTGCCCAGGCTAGAGTGCAGTGGCACGATCTCAGCTCATTGCAACCTCCGCCTCCTGGGTTCAAGCAATTTCTGGCTAATTTTTGTATTTTAGTAGAGACAGGGTTTCACCGTGTTGGCCAGGCTGGTCTCGAACTCCCAACCTTAAGTGATCATCTCGCTTTGGCCTCCCAAGGTGCTAGGATTACAGGCACGAGCCACCATGCCTGGCCAGCTCTCACAGCTTCTACTCAACATTGTGCTCAGTCTTGGCCGGGGTATTTGGCAAGAAAATGAAATTAAAAGCATCCAGATTGGAAAGGTAGAGGTAAAACTATCTCTATTTGCAGATTACATGATCTAGAAAACTCTAAGGAATCAACTAAAGAACATTAGAACTAATGAATGAGGTTAGCAAGGTTGCAGGGTATAGGATCAATCTCCAAAAATCAACCATATTTCTATGCATCTGCAATCCAGATGGAACAATTCTTTAATTCAATCTAGATGTAATAAATCCAAAATGAAATTTAAAAAATAATTCCATTTCATTTACAATAGCATCAAAAAGAATGAAATACTAAAGTGTAAAATTAACCAAAAAAAACCTGCAAAGCCTATACCCTGAAAACAAAGACATTGAGGAATAACTAAAGATGAAAAGGGATCTCATATTAACATCTTGGAAGACTCAGTGTTGTTAAGATGGCAGCACTCCTCAAATTGATCTTGAGATTTAGTGAAGTCTCCATTAAAATTACATTGAGCTTCTTTGCAGAGATTGACAAGCTGATTCTAAAACCCAGATAGAAATGCAAGGGAAGGCTGGGGGTGCTGGCAGGTACCTGTAATCCCAGCACTTTGGGAGGCTAAGGCAGGTGAATTGCTTGAGCCCTGGAGGTGGAGGTTGTAGTGAGCTGAGGTTGCACCACCGCACTCCAGCCTAGTTGATAGAGCAAGACTGACCCTGCCTTAAAAAGAAAAAAGGCTGGGCGCGGTGGCTCACGCCTGTAATCGCAGCACTTTGGGAGGCTGAGGCAGGTGGATTGATGAGCTCAGAAGTTCGAGACTAACCTGGGCGGCATGGTGAAACTCCGTCTCTACAAAAAAAAAAAAAATTGGGTGTGGTGGTGCTCACCTGTGGTCCTAGCTACTCTGGAGGCTGAGGAGGAGGATTGCTTTAGCCTAGGAGGTCGAGGCTGCAGTGAGCCGAGATGGCACCAGTGGACTCCAGCTTGGGTGACAGAGCAACACCCTGTCAGCAATAAAAAAAATCCAGAAATAAGCTCTCATATGTATAGTCCGTTGTTTTTCTGCCAATTAAAAAAAATTATGGTAAAATATACGTAACATAAATTTTACCATTGTCACCATTTTTAACTGTACAGTTCAATTGCATTAAGTACCGTTACCTTGTTCTTCATCCATCCCTGCCATCCATCTCCAGAACTTTTTCCTAACTGAAACTCTGTACTCATTCAACAATAACTCCTTCTTCCCTCTTTGTCCAGCCCCTGACAACCACTATTTTACTTTCTGTCTCTATGAATTTGGCTACTCTAGGTACTCACGTAAGTGGAATCATACACTATTTACCCTTTTGTGACTGGCTTATCTCACTTAACAAAATGTCCTGAAGGTTCATCCATGTTGTAGCATGTATCAGTACTTCATTCCTTTTAAAGGCTGAATTATCTTTTATTACGTGTATATACCATATTTTGTTTATCAATTTGTCTGTCAGTAGACATTTGGGGAGCTTCTCCCTTTGGCTGTTGTGAATAATGCTTCTGTGCACATAGGTGTACAAATATCTCTTTAAGATCCTGCTTTCAGGCTGGGCACAGTGGCTCATGCCTGTAATCTCAACACTTTCGGAGGTTGAGGCAGGCGGATCACCTGAGGTTCGGAGTTCGAGACCAGCCTGGCCAACATGGAGAAACCCCATCCTACTAAAAATAAAAAATGAGCCAGCTATGGTGGTGCATGCCTGTAGTCCCAGCTACTCGGAAGGCTGAGGCAGGAGAATCATTTGAACCCGGGAGGTGGAGGTTGCAGCAAGCCATGACTGATCGCACCATTGCACTCCAGTCTGGACAACAAGAGTGAAACTTTGTCTCAAAAAAAAAGAAAAAAAATTCTGCTTTCAGTGCTTTTGAGTATATATCTAGAAATGGAATTGCTGGATCATATGGCAGTTTCATTTTCATTTTCTTTTGGAACCACCAAAATGTTTTCCACAGCAGTAGCACCGTTTTACATTCCTACCAAAAGTATACAAGGGTTCCAGTTTCTCTACATCCTCTCCAGCACTTCTTATTTTCCATTTTTTGATAGCAGCCATTCTAAGGTGTGTAAAATGGTATCTCATGTATCTCAGAGTTTTCAGTTGCATGTTCCTGATAACTAATGATGTTGAGCATCTTTTCGCGTGCTTGTTGGCCATTTGTATATCTTGTTTGAAGAAAAGCCTCTTCAAGTCTTTTACTCATTTCAAATCAGGTTGTTTGTTTTTTGTTGTTGGATTTTAAGAATTCTATATTTGTGGCTGGGCGAAGTGGCTCACACTTGTAATCTCAGCACTTTGGGAGGCCGAGGCGGGTGGATCACCCGAGGTCAGGAGTTCAAGACCAGCCTGGCCAACATGGTGAAACCCATCTCTACTAAAAATACAAAAATTAGCTGGGCATGGTGGCAGGCGCCTGTAATCCCAGCTAGTTGGGAGGCTGAGGCAGGAGAGTCACTTGAATCCAGGAGGCGGAGATTGCAGTGAGTGGAGATCGCACCACTGCACTCCAGCCTGGGTGACAGAGTGAGACTCCATCTCAAAAAAAAAAAGAATTCTCTATTTGTCCTAGATACTAATAGCTTATCGGATATGTGATTTGTGAATATTTCTCCCGTTCTATGGCTTGTCTTTTTACTGTGTTGATAGTCTATATTATATTACTACATACATGTTGGTCATGCTGTTCTCAAACTCCTGACCTCAAGTGATCCCCCCTCCTTGGCCTCCCAAAGTGCTAAGATTACAGGCATGTGACACTGCACCTGGCTGATAGTATGTTTTGATTTACAAGCGTTTTTAATTTTTATGAAGTCTAGTTTGTCTGTTTTTTCTTTTGTTGCCTGTAAGTTTGGTGTCATATAGATCAATTGATTTTTTTGAAAGGAAATAGGTACTAAAACAATTCAATGGAGAAAGATGTCTTTTCTTTTTTTTTCCTTTTTTTTTTGAGATGGAGCTTTGCTCTTGATGCCCAGGCTTGAGTGCAATGGTGCAATCTCACCTCACTGCATCCTCCACCTTCCAAGCTCAAGTGATTCTCCTGCCTAAGCCTCCTGAGTAGCTGGGATTACAGGTCCCTGCCACCACGCCCAGCTAATTTTTTGTATTTTTAGTAGAGATGGGGTTTCACCATGTTGACCATGGCTGGTATCAAACTCCTGACCTCAGGTGATCCTCCAGCCTCAACCTCCCGAAGTGCTGGGATTACAGGCATGAGCCACTGCACCCGGCCATAAGATGTCTTTTCAACAAATGGTATTGGGATATTTGAATATCTACATGCAAGTAAATTAAATTGAACCCCTACCTCACACTACATACAAAAATTAGCTCAAAATGGATCAAATACCTAAATGTAGGAGCTAAAAGAATACAACTTTTAGAAAACCATATAGGGATCAATTTTCATGACCTTGGATTAGAATGGTTTCTTAGGTATGACACCAAAAACCCAAGTAACAGAAGAAAAAATAGATACATTGGACTTCATCAGAATTAAAAACTTTTGTACATTAAATAGAGACAACCTATAAAATGAGAGAAAATATTTGCAAATCCTAAATCTGTTAAGGGTCTAGTACCCAGAATATATATAAAGAACTCTGATGACCACAAAAAGACAAACAACCCAATTTAAAAATGGGCAAAAAGACTTGGACGTTTTGGCCGGGCACAGTGACTCATGCCTGTAATCCCAGCACTTGGGAGGCTGAGGTGGGTGGATCATGAGGTCAGCAGTTTGAGACCAGCCTGACCAATATGGTGAACCCCATCTCTACTAAAAATATAAAAATTAGCTGGGCGTGGTAGCGCATGCCTGTAATTCTAGCTACTCGGGAGGCTGAGGCAGGAGTATCGCTTGAACCCAGGAGGTGGAGATTGCAGTGAGCCGAGATTGCACCACTGTGCTCCAGAAGACTTGGACTTGTCTCTGAAGATGATACCCACATTGCACAAAAAGATGCTTAATGTGATTAGTTATAAGAGAAATGCAAATCAAAACCACAATGAAATGCTGCTTTATACACATGAGAATGGCTATAATCATAAAGACAGAGAACAAGTGTTGGTGAGGGTATAGAGAAGTTGGTGTGATTGTCAAATCTTACAGTTAGTTTGGACAATAGTCTGGCAGTTATTTAAAAAGTTAAGCATAGAATTCTCATATAGCCTGGGAATTCCATTCTAACGTGTAAGCCTGAGAGAAATGAAAACATATGTCTACATGAAAAATTGTATATGAATTTCACAGCAGCATTATTCATAACAGCCCAAAGTGGAAACATGCAAATGTTTATCGGTTGATACATAGGTAAACAAAATGTGTGCTAGCCATATGTTTAGAATAGTACACAGCAGTACAGAGATGGGAGGGACTGACACATGGTACAACACGGATGAAGTTTGAAAGCATGCTGTTTGGACGAAGCCATGGAATGTCCAAAATAGGCAGGTCCGTAGAGATAGAGAGTAGATCAGTGATTGGCGGAAGCAGGGAAATAGGTTACAACTGCTGATGGGCACGGGGCTGCTTTTTGGTATGATAGTTTGGAATTAGTGGTGATGGTTGCATGACTTTGTGAACGTACTCTTTTAAAAGGTGAATTTTATGGTTAATGAATTATATCTCAATAAAGAAATAAAGGTTATTGGGTGTACTGTATTGGTCTTTTTCTGTCTTCAGAAACCCACCTCAGCAGTTTTGGACTTTCTGTCAGTTACTTTGTGTGTCTTTGTTGTTGCTGTTGAGACAGTCTTGCTCTGTCACCCAGGCTGGAGTGCAGTGATACGATCACGGCTCACTGTAGCCTCAACCTCCCAGGCTCAAGCCATCCTTCTGCCTCAGCCACCCCCTGGGACTGTAGGCATACGCCAACACATCTAACTAATTTATTTTTTATTTTTAGTAGAGACATCTCATTATGTTGCCCAGGCTGGTCTTGAACTCCTGAGCTCAAACAGTCCTCCCACCTTGGCCTCTTAAACTGTTGGAATGACAGGCTGGAGCCACCCCACCTAGACTTTTTATGTCTTTTTTGAATGCTCACAAAACCAAGGTGACATTTGGCTTCCTAGGTTGGATGAGTTTGCTGTAGGCACTCAATTTAAAAACATGAAGGAACCAGGCCAGGCGCGGTGGCTCACTCCTGTAATCCCAGCACTTTGGAAGGCCAAGGCGGGTGGATCACGAGGTCAAGAGATTGAGACCATCCTGGCCAACATGGTAACCCCGTCTCTACTAAAAATACCAAAAAAAATTAGCTGGGCATGGTGGCACGTGCCTGTAGTCCCAGCTACTCGGGAAGCTGAGGCAGGAGAATTGCCTGAAACCAGGAGGCAGAGGTTGCAGTGAGCTGAGATTGTGCCACTGCACTCCAGCTTGGTGACAGAGCAAGACTCCATCTCAAAAAAAAGCCATGAAGGAACCAAACCTCTTTCCTTACATCGACTCTTAGCCTGTCTTTGAAAAATATATAGAGAATTTTTAAAAATTTAATGGATTTTTGAATTTAATAGATTTTTTATGAACGAGAGGTCTTATGGTAGGTTAAGTTGTAGTTAAACCTATTACTTAACTTTGAGCCAGTAATGTATTATTGAGTAAATCCTAGCACCCCTACCCCATATCCAAAATATTTTTGGTGGAGTGTACCCTTTGAAATTGCTTTAGGAATTAAGTTCATGTCACAATATTTTGAAATTTTACTCTGAATCAAATTACTGTATGTGTCAATATCATTCAGTTGACTTAGTGTACTAAATCATTTGTGACTTTGCTGTTGTTATTTAAAACTGCCACTCTTCTCGGTAGATTTTTTTTTTGGTTTCAAAAATGTACTTACTGTTTATTAAACTTTGTTGTTTATGTTAACATGTATTGGGTTTATTATTTTTAAATGAATTCATATGTATCCTTTAAAAAGGTCTGCATTTTAATTTGTAATTTGATAAATATCATATATGTAATTCAAATAAACAAAAGCTCTTTGAATCTTCCTGAGACCAAAAAGTTTAAAAGACCACCAATCCAGATAATGTGAGCAATTCATCAAGTTCGTGCACTAAAGCCAGAGTAATGGTATTTTTATCCTTATGTCATAATGAGAGCAATGAGGTCGGCTTCTGGAATGGCTTTAAGTGTCAGTCGTGATTTTTTTGCTTTTTCTCTAATTTTTAGCGTGACATATCTATTTCACACTGTTGTTTGAATACAACTGGAATCACTACAGGAAAGTGCTTTTACGTTTTAGTTTAAAAAGATGTCATGTAAATATCTTTAGCCCATGTGAAATTAGAGAATGACAGAACAATTGGTTTCATTTTTAGGATACATGATATAATTTGTTCACTATTAATAGGTTAACTACCTGGCAATAAATGTTTTTGAAATATTTGGAAACTTCCATTTCCATGCATTGATTGCACATCAAATTTTAACACTGGATTTTCAAGTCTAACAGAATGCAGACTTTAACTTTTAGTGTAAGCTCACAAGACTTACATATCTTTTAGCCTATATAATTCAAGGGAAAATATTGAGTAACATTAAAATGCTGCCTGTGTTTTTGTCTGCAGTTGGGGTTGGACTTGGAGGAACTTGAGGAGATAGAAGAAGATGCTGGCCTTGGGAATGGAGGCTTGGGGAGGCTGGCAGGTAAGCTGCCCTGTCCAGGAGGAGCTCTCTTGGACCTGTTGGCTTGGTTGGTGACCACATGGTGAGGCTGGGGTCAGGTAAATTGGCTTCAGGGTAAATTGGCTTTGAGTAGCTGGGCCAGTGTGTTCTTCAGATTGAAATCTTTGCCACTGTTGGGGGCAAAAGGGAAAATATATGTTTTTTTCACACAAGGGGCATGTCATTTTCATGAAGACCAATCTTGCCAGCATGGAGTAAGCTGGTGCTGGAAGGGGCTCCCAGTGTGCTGACCACTTTCCAGGGCACGAGAGCCAGTGATTGGCAGACAGCCTGAAGGATGGAATGATGATTTCTGAACGTGGCCCTGCTTGCAGCAGGTGGTTCCAGCTCTGCTACTGTCAGCAGATGACCCTAAAATAACAGGACCGGGCACTGAGGGTCTTCAGCCTCCTCCACGCTCTGCCTTTGTGACACGCGATGGGTCACCACCGTCTTCCTGCTGGGTCCCTTCTCAGCAAATGCAGAACTGGACTTTGTATGCTCAAGGGAATCCCTCGAGACCTGCTTCCACTCAGGGTGTTCCGGGTCCTTGGGCTTTTCCAGTCACCTTGCGTGCCCCTCGCCGCCTCCCTCCATCCTTCTCCATGGCCAGGTGTGAACAGAGCCTTTGCCTTCTGCCCACAGGGCCCCGCACCCACAGATCCAGGCAGCGCTGAACCCACCATAGCTTGATGTGCTTCCCTCCTGCAGGCGGGTCCTCCCCAGAACAAGAGCCCAGATCTTCCGTCCGTGAGACTCCCTCATCCCGCTCCCTCAGCAGAGGGCCTGACAGGCATCTGTGTGTTCCGTGTGTGTGTGTGTGTGTGTGTGTGTGTGTTTGTTTTGTTTTTTTAATCCTGAAGTCTTTTTTTTTGAGACAGAGTTTCACTCTTGTTGCTCAGACTGGAGTGCAGTGGCATGATCTCAGCTCACTGCAACTTCCACCTACTGAGTTCAAGTGATTCTCCTGCCTGAGCCTCCTGAGTAGTTGGGATTACAGGCGTGTGCCACCACACCCAGCTAATTTTGTATTTTTAGTAGAGATGAGGTTTCTCCATGTTGATCAGGCTGGTCTTAAACTCCGGACCTCAGGTGATCTGTATACCCAAAGTGCTAGGATTACAAGCATGAGCCACTGTGCCCGGCCTGTTTCATTTTTTTGTTGCTGTTGTTTGTTTTTGTTTTTGTTTTTGGGACAAAGTCTCACTCTGTCGTCCAGGCTGGAGTGCAGTGGTGTGTTCTCAGCTCACTGCAACCTCCGCCCCCTGGGTTCAAGCGATTCTCCTGCCTTAGCTTCCTGAGTAGCTGGGACTACAGGTGTGTGCTACCATGCCCAGCTAATTTTTGTATTTTTAAGTAGAGATGGGGTTTCACCATGTTGGCTAGGATGGTCTTCATCTCTTGACCTCGCGATCCATTTGCCTTGGCCTCCCAAAGTGCTGGGATTACAGGTGTGAGCCACTGCGCCTAGCCCTGTTTTTTCAATCCTGAAGTTTTTAAGGTTGCGTCTCACTCTGTCTCCCAGGCTGGAGTGCAGTGGTGCAATCTAGGCTCACTGCAGCCTCCACCTCCTGGGTTCAGGTGATCATGCCACACAAGCCTCCCAAGTAGCTAGGTGGGACCACAGGCACACGTCACTATGCACAGCTAATTTTTTGCATTTTTTATAAAGACAGGGTCTTACTATGTTGCCCAGGCTAGTCCTAACCTCCTGGACTCAAGCAGTCCTCCCACTCAGCCTCCTAAAGTGCTGGGATTACAGGTGTGAGTCACCACACCTGGCCTCTGGATCTTTATTCAAAATAATGTTTTGTTTTGTTTTGTTTTTCTTTCAATAAGTTTGGATTGGAACAAGGCTGGATTTAATGACATGTGCTGTAGGGCCTCGGGGCCCCTGGTACTGCAGTGTTTGCACAGGTGGGCGTTGACTTGCACGTGGCCAGCTGCCACTGCTGTGCCGGCTTCACTAAGAGTAGGGTGAGACTTGATGTGTCCCTGCTGTCAGAACAGCCTGGGTTTCAGTGGAATGTGCAGGGCGTTGGCGAGGCCTCAGCCTGAATTGGGATTTCTGAGAGGGGTGAAGTGGGGGTCTGTGCTCGGAGAGGTTCCAGGCCTCACCGAGTTCTCTAAGGTTCTTCATCTCTCCATCCTCCCACACCCTCTGAGTAGCCCCCACGTTGATGTCTTCTGTGTGGCAAAGGCTCTGTTCACACCTGACCTCAGAGAAGGATGGAGGGAGGCGGTGAGGGGCAGGCAAGGTGACTGGAGAAGGCTGAGGACCCCAGGCTCTCATGGGGCGGGCGAGGGCTCCAGTTTTCCTGTGGGTGAAGCCTGAAGTCAGTGTGATCTCCTCTGAATCTCTGCCTTGCGCCCCGTGGACTGCCTCCCCATGGGACCTTGGTGCCCTGCCTTCAATTCTGACTGATCTATGATTGATTTTTCAGCGTGTTTCCTTGACTCGATGGCCACCTTGGGCCTGGCAGCGTATGGCTATGGAATCCGCTATGAATTTGGGATTTTTAATCAGAAGATTGTCAATGGCTGGCAGGTGGGTGAGCTTTGGTTTCTTCATGGTTTCCAGCTCTCGTTCATACAAGAAAATAGAGAGCAGCACTTTCAGTTTGTCTGTTTATTCTTCCTGCCGTCCCTGCAGACTGCTTATACTCTCCCCTGCCTCCCCGACAGAGGCTGCTTACACCCCGCCCCCTGTCACCGCTCCCACCAGGGGACTGCAGGCCAGCCAGTGGTAACGTGGAACAGGTCAGGGCAGCTCCCCGGCTCCAGCTTGGTCCACATGGCCTGGCAGAGGCTGGGCCCTGTGTGAGCTTTTTGCCAGCTGCCTCTGCCTGGGGACAGGAAGTTGGGGGCATGCAGGACACAGAAACCCGGCTGCCCAGACAGGGCCACTGGCAGCCGGGTAGTGAGGGTCGCTAGCTTCCTGGCCACACCAAAATGCAGAGTGAAGGGTGGTGCTCTTGGGGTCAGCCTTAGTGGGATATTGGCCCTGAGTAGTTAGAAGAGCAGCTGTAGGTTTTGCTCCCACCTTCTGCCTTCACTCACTGACCCCAGTGAGGAGACAGTGCCCTTGGGTTAGAGGCTGGACTCTGCAAAGTACAGTGGCCCTTGGAAGGAGTGGCCTCGATCTTGAAGCCTCACACAACAGCTAAGTGAGGTGGTTGAGACCATGGTGAGGAGGAGGGCATGGTCTTAAAATGCAGCCTCCTCCCAGGCGAGGCCAGGCAATAGCTCCCTTCCCATAAGCCTCAGAATGAAAGTCACCACTATTCCATTTGATTGGAGGATGGTTTATTTAATATCATTTGGGGCCTGCAAGTCACAAATAAAGCTGGTCTGGGGTTAGAATCAAAAGATTTGTAGCATCAGAGTGTACAGCCCCAGTGAATGCATGCGTGGTGGGTGCTAGAGACGTCCTTTGGGCGGGGCTGGGCCGCACGGCAGGTGCAGTCTCCGGAGCTCGTCCCTGGTGTCCATAGGAATCGTGCTTCTCACCATAGAGAAATTAACCCGAAACATAACCATGCAAGAAGCAGATGTCCATGACATGCACTGCGATGCGTTCAGTGGGAATGTGGACTGATACCTGTAGCTTGCATTAAGTAAACCCCAAAATCAATGGATTGGCAGCTGAAGAAACGACAGACCACTTACAGCACTTAGATGTGGGTGGATAACGTTTCTGCGTGTTTGAAAATGCTCATAATAAAATGTTGGCGAAGAAACATAATGGCTAAAAATAAACCTCAAATGGACTCAGGTCCATTGCTTGATTCATAGAGATGCCCTCTGCAACCTTAAAAAGAGAAAGGCACCTTTCCTCCACTGCCTCTGGACAGCTCTGCCCCAGCCCTCTGTGTGCCTGAGCAGCAGGGCGGTGCAGTCCATGCACATGTTGATGCTCTGACTCATTCCGGCCCCCGCCAGTCCACACATCACATGTGGGTTTATAAGGCAGAAGCTCAGAGGCTCCCCCACGCCTAGGAAGGTGTTGGTGGTGGTTTTTGTTTTACCACGGAGACATTTTTCCTTCTGGTGGTCCTCATTCCTGAACTCTTAGCACCTTATGTGACAGTTTAGGATGATCAGTAAGTGAAGCTCACCCCTCCTCTCAACTCCTTTTCATGGGAACTGATCAGATGGAGTGGGTTTTTAGTTGGCTTTCGTTGTGGCAAAAATAAATACAGACAGGGTTGGCCAGCAGTGTGTGACCTACTTGACGTCCTGGCTGAGGGGGAGTGGAGGCCCTGGAAGGGAGGCTCTGCCTACCTTTCTATGTGGGAAGCTGCTGCTTCTGCAGACAATTCCTGGAGTGACTCTGCAGGAGATGGCTAGGCCCTGGTGTTGGGGAATGTCACAGCAGACAAGAAGACCCCACCAGAAAGGTCTTTCTGGGAGTACCGTGGAGAAGTGCCTGATGTGGGGAGGTGCCTGCTGCAGCCATCGTGCCTCCCAAAGAGCACAGCCCAGGCAGTCTCGCTTGTGAGTCTTTACCTCTGGTAGGAACCATTAAGAGGAAATCCCTCAGTGTAGCATACCAGGGCTGCTTGCTCATTCTGAAGAGAAGAGACGTGATCTCATTTCTGCGCAAGGGCGGCTCAAGTCTGCAGTGCCGCTTTTAGAGTTTTGCGTATTTACTGGTCTTGAGTGTCACTGGGTGCAGTTTTTGGGAATGAGCTTCTTTTGGAAGCCCTACCAGAACAGCTCATCTTCCTGGGTGCATCCAGGGCACCCTTTCCTGCCGGCTGACAACTTGGCTCCTGCACCTGTGGATTTGCAGTGTCACTTTCTTTCTTTTTTAAATTTAGTAATTTTTTTTGGAGATAGGGTTCCGCTCTGTTGCCCAGGCTGGAGTGCGATTGTACAGTCACAGCTCACTGCAGCTTCTCTCTCGTGGACTCAAGCGATCCTCCTACCCTGGCTTCCTAGAGTGCTGGGACTGTAGGCGTGAGCCTCTGCTGGCCAGCGTGTCCCTGTCAAAGCAGTATCTTCTAGTGATTCTTCTATAACAGCTTTATTGAGATAGAAAGTCGATTTTAGTGTATTAAGAGTTGGGTAACCATCACCACTGTCTATCTCAAGAACGTTTTCATCACCCCAGAAAGAAGCCCTGCAGCAATTTTCAGTCATACCCAGCCCCTCACAGCCTCTCCTCCGCTTTCTGTCTCTGTGCAGGCACCCGTTCTGAACATTTCCTGTAAATAGCCTCATGCGATGCGTGATGTTTTTGTCTGGCCTCTTTCACCGAGTGTAGGCTTTTCAAGCTTCATCCAGGTCGGAGCATATGTCAGTCAGTGGCTCTTAGTGTCTTTTTTTTTTGAAATGGGGTTTCACCATGTTGGCTAGGCTGGTCTCGAACTCCTGACCTCAGGTGATCCGCCCACCCCGCAGCCTCCCAGAGTGCTGGGATTACAGGCGTGAGCCACCACGCCCGGCCCTTAGTGTCTTCTTATTTGGGTGCATGTTTCTGAATTTTGAGTTTGGTACTTCAGTATTCACAGTGTTCGTTTTACCCACACGGGCTTGACCACAAGTGGGAATCCTGACGTGATAAATGGCCGTAGGTAAGTTTCAGTGCCAGGCACTATGTGATCTCGACTGCATGGTCTGCTGGGCCAAGGACAGGGCAGCAGCCCAGGATGTCTGCCCTGAGGGTGCCCTCACTGCTGGCCCCTTTCCAGGTAGAGGAGGCCGATGACTGGCTGCGCTACGGCAACCCCTGGGAGAAAGCACGGCCTGAGTATATGCTTCCTGTGCACTTCTACGGGCGTGTGGAGCACACCCCTGATGGCGTGAAGTGGCTGGACACACAGGTACCTGGGCCGAAATGTCCACGGGCAAGGCTGGGGCTGGGCGAGGGGGCTGCTGCGGATCATTCATAGTCACCTCAGCTTCTTTCGGGGTGTCGGGGGCTTGCTGCCTCCCTGGAAGACTTTACTCTCCTCATCTCCCTGGTCTCTTACACTTTGATGGGAACTTCCCAAACAGTGGAAATGCTGAGCATAGCAGTGAGATGCTGCGGAGGAAGCCCCACTGGTCAGGAGCTGTGTGTTGGGGCTGCGAATGCAGCTGGGCATGTCCACTCACTGTCAGATGCTCATGGGAACCCGGCTGTAGGCAGGAGGGTATTCTGATGGGATGGGGGCACGAGTCCCTGGGGTGGGTGAGAACAGCTCCCACTGTCTCTGTGGAGCACGCAACAGGCTCAATTGGGCCCTGGTGCCACACATGGCCCACAGCTCTCAAAGCATCAGTGTCAGAGCCTCCAGAGAGTGTTCGAGGCCTGGGTGGCATCCCGGGGTGGGGCCAGGCCCTCCCGTCCAGCACGACTAGGGCAAGAGCCTAGGGTGCTCGACAGCAAGGGGTGCCAGGCACGCAGAGGCCACTTGAGGGAGCACCTGGTCCAGGCTCAAGGCAGCTGGGAGCTGGGGTGACTAGGGCAGGGTGGGGGCTGGCAGGGGAGGCCACAGGAGAACGTGGGGGAATCGGTGAGACTTGGCTTCCTGTGACGGAGGCCGAGGGGTGATAACAGGAGAGCCTGGAGGCGGGTGGTCACTGGTGCGCAGAGGGAGTTGTCCTGACTTTGTAGGACAGAATTTTAAATCAAATACGTGGGCTTAGAGTGGCTGAGGCCATGCCATGGAGGCTGAAAATGCCATGAAAAGTTGTATTTAACTTGCAGAAACAGGGCAGGGGACCGGCGCTGTAGATGTGTTCATGGATGAGTGTGTCAGTGTGAGTGAGGGGGCTGGAGACCTGGGACATTCCAGGCAGGCTGGAAGATAGGCCTAGTCCCGAGGGCTGGCCAGGATGGAAGGGGCTGGAATGCCTTGCTGGGGACTTGTCTCTCTCTTGGGTGTCGCCTGTGGAGTAGGGGCGAGGATTGACAGGAGAGAAGAAGGGAAAGGGATACTGCGGTTTTAGTCTTGGTGGCCTCGGCATGCAGCCTGTGTGGCTGTCGGAACTGACCGGCAATGCCACAGGCACGTGTGTATCGGGGTGAACCCAAGCATCCCTAAGTGCACCTGCCGGGGAGCTGGGACCGCAGGCGAGCCTCAGCTTTGTGAACTTCCTCCTGCGCTCGATGGGAGCAGAGCTGATGCCTCTGGACCCACGGGGACTTGGGGGCTTGTCGAGGAGAGAGGGAGCCAGGCTGGGGCAGAGGGAGCATGGCTGGGCTTGTGCTAGGGTGCTGGGAACATTGAGGTTAGCAGGCAAGGCAGCCACAGGGCTGCAGGAACAGCCTTCCCGTAGACAGAGGTGAGAGATCATCTGCGGGGTGAGCGGCTGCCTGCTGGAGTTGCTAGAACAGAGACAAGTCAGGAGGGGAGGCGTGGAGGCCAGGGGGTGAGGAGGGAGCTGGGGTTGGTGCTGCAGCACCTCAGGGAGTTGGGATGGGGATGATTCTTTAGTCGAAGGCCGTTCCCGAGGAAGGTAAAGTGAGAAGACAGATCTGGTCTGGGGAGGGTGGTGGACGGGTGGTCCTCTCAGTATGGCAACATGGGCACCACAGGGGCAGGCGCAGGCGGGGACTGTGGTGCCGAGAATGGGCCTGGTGGATGTGTTTGGACAGAAGGGAGAGACCATAGGGGGCCAGCAGGAGGCCAGGTGCTCAAGAGGAGGCGGGGGTAGGGAGAGGCGTGGGGGCCAGCAGGGGTCCTTGCCACTCCATCCTGAGCAACCCCTTTCATGGCCAGGTGGTGCTGGCCATGCCCTACGACACCCCGGTGCCCGGCTACAAGAACAACACCGTCAATACCATGCGGCTGTGGTCCGCCAAGGCTCCCAACGACTTCAAGCTGCAGGACTGTACGTTCCGTGGTTCTCGGCACCCCTGTGTCCATGTGGGTGGCTGATCCCAGACGCCCTTGCCCACAGCCTTTACCGTGCCCTGTGGCTCACTGTCCTGGAGGCTGCATGGCCCTCCCCTAGGACCCGGGTCCTGGTGAAGAGCGATGCTGGTACAGCTTCCCTGTGTGGGGGGGCCTGCCTGGGAATGGCCCACAGGCAGAGCCATGAAGACATCTGGGACCCGGGTACCCGGGTCAGCTTGTGCAGATCATGTGTCCCTGGGGAGGAGCGCGGGCGCTGGAGTTGTGTACATGTGTAGGGGAGCTGCAGGAGGGGTCAGCTGTCCCTCCTGGGCGGGGGTGCGGTGAAGCAGTGCAGCGGCTCGGGGAGTCCTGTGCTCGAGCACCTTTCCTTGGCCTCTGCAAGTAGGCCCCTGAGCAGTTGTGGTGCTCGTGCCAGGAGGCACGTGTGTGCTTACCCTGCTCTGTCTCTTCTTAGTCAACGTGGGCGACTACATCGAGGCAGTCTTGGACCGGAACTTGGCTGAGAACATCTCCAGGGTCCTGTATCCAAACGATAATGTGAGTAGCCGGCCTGGGTACTCTCGCAGGCCGTGCCGCTTTCCAGCATAGTGAGGTGCGCTGGCTGGCCGGGCTCCCCAGTGGGGCCTGCTGTTGGACTTGGCAAGCAGCCACCTGGTGGCCCTCCCACCTCGGGTGCATGCACAATGCCCTTGGGTAGGAGTCGGGTGCACTGGCCTTGATAAAGCCAAGCGGGTCCTTGTGCGCCTCTCGGCAGCTCTGTGGTCCTCTCTCTGAGGATGCTGTCTGCCACCTCCTCCTCTTATCCACTCCCCTGTAAACACACAGCTGCTCCCAGCCCATCAGCCCTCTAGCCTGTGTGCCATTCTAGCCTGCAGCGCCACTTCCCCAAGTAGGTGATCTGTGTGTCCAGGGACGGTAGCGCCTGCCTGGCATGATGCCTGGGGACGTTCAGAAGGTCCTTGGCACATGCCCTTCCCCTGCTACGTGATGGTGTTGCAGCCATGTTCCCCGCTGCCACCTGCATTTAGTGTCCAGTGGCCTTCTGACAAGTACTTAGAGTTTGCCTTAGGGGGCAGAGCATGTTGAAAAGTTAGCTTATTTTATAAAAGTAACCCATGCACACAGAGGCAAAGGCCTGAGTGCCGGAAGGCGCATCGCAGAGTGTACCGCCCTGGTCCCGTGAGACTGTGGGCAGACCCCAAGCCCTAGCTGCAGAACGTTCCAGAAGTCCTGTGCTTGGACATTGTAGTTCCTGAGCAGGGTTGGCACTGTACTTATTCTAACGGATGGACACTGTGTCTTGGGGTGTGTCCCACAGGTGGGGTGACCTTTCCCAGCATCCCGAGGGTGCACAGGCAGGCCCTGACGTCAGGTGGCCAGGCTGGGCTCCTCTCAGTCTTCTGCCTGTGCCCTTGAGCCAGGTCGCCGACCTAGACTTCCTAGGGGAGGAGAATGGTCCCGGGACTGGGTCGTGGGGCATGCGCCCCCCAGCCTATGCCCCTGCAGCTTGCCCTGTCGTGTGCAGTTCTTCGAGGGGAAGGAGCTGCGGCTGAAGCAGGAGTACTTCGTGGTGGCCGCCACGCTCCAGGACATCATCCGCCGCTTCAAGTCGTCCAAATTCGGCTGCCGGGACCCTGTGAGAACCTGTTTCGAGACGTTCCCAGACAAGGTGCATGGTGGCCCCCGGAGGGATCTCAGTGTCCTCAGGCCCGTGAGGTTGCTTCCTCCTGTCCCAGAAGGGGCTAGAGTGGGATGGCACGTGGTCCTTGTCTTGGGGTCTCGTCATCCTGGACCAGGATCCCACTCAGGCCCTTTCTCCTGTAACGAGGGCCACTGGCTTTGATAGGAGTCAAGTCAGCAAAGGACATGGTGAAAAAGGCTCCCGTGCAAGGTCAGATGTACCTGTCAGGCTAAGTGCAGTTCTTTCAGACAAAGCCGCCATAGCCCCCGTGAGAGAGCCCCCGTGGCCTGCCTGGGCAATACAGCAATACATGCCTCCTGGCCTCTGGCTGCAGCACCACCTGTGGCAGAGCATGCTGCTGTAGGGCACTCACCAGCAGGCATATCGGGCACAGCGCCTGCCTGCTCCCTCCTCAGAATCCCTCCCTGTTCTGCAGGCTCCTCTGGGTGGAGTGGACTGGACTGGCTCCTTCACACGGGGGGGTGCATACACCAACAGCCGCGGGTGCCCATGCAGGATGAGGTGACTGAATGGCATGCCTTGTGTGACCTGCAGGTGGCCATCCAGCTGAACGACACCCACCCTGCCCTCTCCATCCCTGAGCTCATGCGGATCCTGGTGGACGTGGAGAAGGTGGACTGGGACAAGGTAAGTGTGGAGGAAAAGGGCGGCCCCTCCCCAGAGCCTGGAGCCTGTGCAGACCATGGCTATGAGGGCGGAGCTGGGGACCCTCTCCCCTGGCTTTGGGAGAGCTGTGTGGTCATCATGAGAAGCAGCTGTGGGAGGGGTCTGGTTCCAGGAGGTGGAGGTTCTGTGGGGCCAGGGTGCGGGGGACAGAGGATAAGGACAGGGCTCTGACACTTCTCAGGGCTTCCCGTTGGTGTGTTCTCATCTTGGTTTGGTGACAACTGCCCAAAGCATTAAGTGTTTAGAGCTCTGCACTCCCCATATTCGTGTGCCTGCTCTCGCGACTCAGCATATTTTGGACTTAGATACTTTTGTGAGGTGGGATTTTTCTTAATCTAACTGTTACTAAATCAGCATGTAGAACCATAAAACAGGCCAACTTGGCAACTCATGCCCATCATCCTGGTGCTTTGGAAAGCTGAGGCAGGAGGGTCGCTTGAGGCCAGAAGTTAGAGGCCAGCCTGGGCAATACAGCAAGACCCCCACCTCTAAAAAAACATAGCCAAGTGTGGTGGCACACTCCCAGAGAAACAAAAACAGAAACGTAAAACAATTTTTTTTACTCCGTTTTGTGGAAACCCAAGCCCCTCTCTGGTCTTGGGGTGTGTGCACTCCAGGTGAGGCTGCATCTGTTGCAGGCCCCCCAGTCCTGGCCAGCACAGGGCAGGTCCATGTAGTAACCAGTGCCCTCCCCACTGTGGGTGTCAGGCCACAGAGGAAATAAATAGAAATCTGCTCAGTGATCTGTTTACCAGTGACGGGAGGGTATGAAAGTGACCCCACGTCTCAGGCGAGCGTGTCTTCTTTGTGCGTGAGTCACACGCTGGACCATGATGTCACGCTTTGATGGGTCGTGCTAGCAGAGTGAGGGCTCTGGGCTGTGTGCCAGGCTTTCAGAGGGCTCTAGATCCACCCTGGAGAGCAGAGGAGACGGTGGCCCTTCCTGGGGGATGCAGCGTCTGCCTGGGATCCTGGATGCTCACCCTGCCCAGGCACCTGGCCAGAGAGCTGCTTGTTTTTAAGCAAACACACGGAACAATGACAAATCGTCTAGGCTTGGGAAATCACAAAGAAGACCTGTGCGTACACCAACCACACAGTGCTGCCCGAGGCCTTGGAGCGCTGGCCTGTGTCCATGTTTGAGAAGCTGCTGCCGCGGCACCTGGAGATCATCTATGCCATCAACCAGCGGCACCTGGACGTGAGTGTGGGCCCAGCTTGCCGTGTGGGGGTGTGGGGTGGCAGCTCCACCCACGCCAGCGGCCCCCCACTTGGCCTGGGAGAGGAGGTGCTTTACTCCTCCAGCTAGGCAGCCTCTGTTCCACAGATGATGCTTGGCCTGGGGGCTGTCCCTTGCAGAGCTGTTGGCTGATACCCATACCTGACCAACAGCCATCCCAGGTCCCTCCTTGTAAATCGAAAGGCATGTCCTCTTCCTCAGACCCATTTTCCTCAGACACAGCAGCCCTGTGGGTTCCTGGGCTGGGTGGGACCCTTTCCTGGGCTGTGGAGTAGGGCGAGAGCCTCCTCCTTGAGCCAGGCCCCTTGCGAGATGCATCCGAGGTGTCGGCTGGGGCTGGGGGCACTTGAGTAAGGTCTGGCTGTAGCAGCCCCTGCACTTCCCTGGAGGCAGAAGAGCTTCTCACGGGTGCTCATGGACTGTCCCCTGGTTACGGGGAGTGCTGGCTCTCCATGAGGCCTCCTGTGCCCACCCACGGCACTCTGTGTCTTGACATCAGCACGTGGCCGCGCTGTTTCCCGGGGATGTGGACCGTCTGCGCAGAATGTCTGTGATCGAGGAGGGGGACTGCAAGCGGATCAACATGGCCCACCTGTGTGTGATTGGGTCCCACGCTGTCAACGGTGTGGCGAGGATCCACTCGGAGATCGTGAAACAGTCGGTGTGAGTGAAGCGCCCGCCCGAGCGGGGCCAGCTCTGTCTGACACCCAGGCCTGCGGCTAGGACCGTCCACCACACACACGGACCCAGCTGTGTGGCACACACCCCTCGCCACTAGGCCCCTGCCTCCATGGGACTGACAGCGCTGCCCAGAACACCCTGTCAGGGTCACACCTTGTTGTGTGTTTACCGGCCAGCACATGGGGGCCCTCTGGTGGACTCTGGCTCTGTGGGCAGTGGGGAGACGGCTTTGTCTTCTGTTGCTCTCCTGCACCCCTGCGTTCTTGGGGGCCCAGGTGGAAGCTCTGCTGCACTGGTCCCCCCGCCACTGGTGGGGCTTGGACAGGGCTTGAAGGTGGGGATCTTAGGTCAGATCTCATTCTTGCTCCTCTCAGGTGGGGCGTGATCTAGGAGTTGCTCCCACTCTTTTCCTGGCATGTACTGAGAGCCTACTGTGAGCGCTGCGGGCTCAGCACCCAGGGCGGGGGCTTCTGTGCCTGGGACTGGGCGGCATGGTGGGGGGATGGGGGGTGGCTTCTATGCCCGGGACTGGGCTGCGGGCTCTGTGCGTGCTGCCCACGGCAAGCTTCTGTGTCCAGCCCCTCCTCAGTGGCAGATAAGGAAGCCGAATGCAGCTTCTCAAGCCCTAAAGTCCCACGGTCTCGGCAGTCATGACCTGGACGACTGTTTCCGCATGGACTGCTCTGGAGAATGTCCAGGCTCTGACACCTGCATGGTTGTAGCTGGGCAAACCGCACAGCCGACCACAGAGTTCCTGGGTGCAGCTCTGCCTTCGCGTGGTTCTCAGAGCCTGCAGCCGCTGTGGTCGCTGTCCTCAGAAAACAGAACAGAAACACTGAGCTTGAGGACTCCCGGGGACCTCCTTAAAAGGACCTTAAGGTCTCTTGCTTACCTGGTTCAAAGCACAGCATTTGTGACAGTTACCTGTTTTCTGTGTTTGCAGCTTTAAGGATTTTTATGAACTGGAGCCAGAGAAGTTCCAGAATAAGACCAACGGCATCACGCCCCGCCGGTGGCTGCTGCTGTGCAACCCGGGGCTGGCCGACACCATCGTGGAGGTGAGCGCCAGGCCCCGCCCGTGCCCATGGGGACGCCTGGGCTGAGACCCGCAGGCTGTGTTATCAGCCCCTGCTGAGTGGTTGCTGAGTGGGCAGGAGTCTGTCCCTCAAGTGTTGACCTGCAGGCTTCTGGTCATGAGGGCCGAAACCCTGAACGTGGGCGCTGGGCCAGACAGTCACCCAGTGGGGCCCGGTGGGTCCTGTGTATAAGTTCAGAAGCCAGCTTTAGGGAGGGCTGGGTGTGGCTGAGTACAGCCACGGGGCCACTGCAAAAGAGGTAAGAGGCGGCTGACTGCCAGGAGAGTCCACCAGGCTGGGCACCTGTCTCCTGTCTGTATGCCGGCTCCGACGCGGGCTCCCGGGGGAGACAGTGCTGAGGTGCCAGGGCCTGCCTGGCGAGGCTGCCCACCTGGGGCTATGGTCAGGGAAGGCTGCCCAGGAAAGCTGAGATCTGAGGAGGGAACGAAGAGGGAGGGAGCAGCGCCCTGGGGCAAACTGTTCCAACGCCCTATGTTGGGGGATAGGCCTCTGGGGCCTGGACGGCAGTGTGGCTTCCGTGCAGTCTAAGGTGGCCCTGGGCACCGTGAGGACAGGCGGCTGAGTGTTGGCAGCCAGCACCGGGAAGCCCCCAGGAGGGCCCTGGGTGAGGTGCTGGGTTTGAGGGGGCCGCCTGCTGCAGTGTGGAGGCAGGGAAGGCACTGGCGGAGGGCAGCGGGAGGACGGCTTCGAGTTTTGGTAGTGGTGGGTTGTTCAATGTCAGAGAACCCTGGGATCAGTGGCTGAGGGAGGCTTGTGTGTTTGTTGTGGACCTTTTAACTGGTGGGACTGGGCTACCTGGTGAAGCCCTCTCAGAAGTGGTGGGAGGGGCTGCCGCAGTGATGCTGCGGCCTGAGAGGTGGAATTCCTGGGCAAGCAGATTCCAGGGGAAGCAGGGGCGTGGGCGACAACAGGAGGACAGGTGGCTAGGGGGCCCAGCTTCAGGAGGCCGAGGCCCACAGTGAGTGGAACCGTTATGTTCTGCAGAAAATTGGGGAGGAGTTCCTGACTGACCTGAGCCAGCTGAAGAAGCTGCTGCCGCTGGTCAATGACGAGGCGTTCATCAGGGACGTGGCCAAGGTCAAACAGGTAGGCCCGGCCCCAGTCCTCCCACAACCGGGCAGGTAGGCCCGGCCCCGGCCCCAGCCCCAGCCCCAGCCCTCCTGCAGCCAAGCAGGTAGGCCCAGCCCCAGCCCCAGCCCCAGCCCTCCCACAACCAGGCAGGTAGGCCCAGCCCCAGCCCCAGCCCCAGCCCCAGCCCTCCCACAACCAGGCAGTTAGGCCTGGCCCCAGCCCCAGCCCCAGCCCCAGCCCTCCTACAACCAGGCAGTTAGGCCCGGCCCCAGCCCCAGCCCCAGCCCTCTTGCAGCCAAGCAGTTAGGCCCGGCCCCAGCCCCAGCCCCAGCCCTCTTGCAGCCAAGCAGGTAGGCCCAGCCCTCCCACAACCAGGCAGGTAGGCCCAGGCCCAGCACAGGTCCTAGGGTACCCACTGGGGCTTTAGTGGGGACTCAGAACAGGACTAAGGGTGAGGCCATCAGTGTCCCCTGAGGTCTCTCCATCCCACTCAGTCTTCCAGATGAGGGCCCCGAGGAGGACAGGTCACATGGCAGACAGGCGAGTGCAGACCCCAGGCCAGCCCTGCCCATGCCTCGACCCTCTGCCACCAGTCAGTTCTGTAGGGAAGCCTCTAGAAGCCGATTCCAGTGTGGTGCCCTCTTTGCCCCTGGAGAGCTGTGCAGGTGCACAAGCTGTCTGCACCGGCAGCGGCCCCTCAGCGAGACCAGGGCCAGTCATGGCATCCTTCAAACCTCAGCAGGCTGGAGGCCGTCCCCACAGCCTGTTGAGCTTGGCCTCCTAGAGGCCAGAACTAGTTCTCCTTGTAGTCCTTTCAGCCATCCTGCTCCCACGCTGCTCCCCCGCCTGCACGCCTGCCTCCACAGTGTCCTCTGCTTGGCTCCAGGCATGCTCCTGGGCCATCTCCTCACTTCTCCCCAGTCCTGGTGCGGATCCACCTTCAGCACCACCCCCTCCCCTTTTCCCATGAGAAGACCCCTGATGCCGTCTCTGCCCCTCGGCTCCGGCCTGTGCACCCCTGCCCCTTCCCCACGGCACTCTTGACGGAGCACTCCAAGCGGGAAGCCACAGGGTCAGCGGGTGGAGTCCTGCTGAAGTCTCCAGCCGTCCTTCCCCCTCACTCTCCCAGGAGAACAAGCTAAAGTTCTCAGCCTTCCTGGAGAAGGAGTACAAGGTGAAGATCAACCCCTCCTCCATGTTTGATGTGCATGTGAAGAGGATCCATGAGTACAAGCGGCAGCTGCTCAACTGCCTGCACGTGGTCACCCTGTATAACCGTGAGTGCCGGCACCGCCTGCACGACCTCGTCCCGGGCCCAAGGCTTGCCCTTGCCTGCCAGCTGTGCACAGACCCTGGGCCTTTCTCATGGTGGGGGACTGTGTGTGTGTAGGTGTGTGCATGTGTGATGTTGCCCGTTTATTTTAAGCCAAAGCCACATTTTTCTGTGTGCTCCACGCCAGTCCTCACATAAACAGGTGAACAGTTAAAACACCCGAAAGGCGCAGGCTGGAGTGCAGTGGTGCCATCGTGGCTCGCTGCAGCCCCCACCACCCGGGACCCAGGAAATCCTCCCACCTCTGTCTCCCAAGCAGCTGGGACTGCAGGCGCATGCCACCATGCCCTTGTATTTTTTGTAGAGACAGGATTTCACCATGTTGCCAAGGCTGGTCTCAAACTCCTGACCTCAAGTGATCCACTCCCTTCTGCCTCCCAAAGGGTTGAGGTTACTACAGGCATGAGCCACTGCACCGGGCCTTCAGTTTTTATTTTAAATTTAGTTATTATCTCTATGAGACTAATCTTATTTGGAAAGATCGTGCTTATTAGAGGCATTTAAAGTACACTTAGAAAAGTTAAGATAGTATGTGTTAAATTATATATGTATCTTCTATTGTCTAAAGGCATTTAGTTATGAGAACAAACAGGAATCAGAGACACCCAAAGGTCAGTATGAACATTTGCCAGGTTTAATAGATAATAAAACCTTAAGGAAGAACTAGGTTTCTAAAATTTTGTTATTTAGTAAAGTAGATACTTTAAAAACCGAAGAAACCACACATCCTTCTTTCTGGTACAAAGCTCCTCCTGGGAGTAGATCTCCTATTCTCAATGAGTAAGCCTTGATCGGGTGGAGGATCTGGGTGTGTTTGAGACAAACCTGGTAGGACAGAGGCTGGCGGCCGCCCCCGCTGAGGACCCCTCGGCCGTGTGGGCGCCACGGGAGGTGCTTCCCAGGGCTGTGGCTTCCCGGCTCCGAGGCGGTGTGTGGGAACCTTGCGTCGTCTTTCTTTGCCTGTTTTTCTCCTGCAGTTGTGACGCTCTGCGTTTCCCTGGTGGTGACCCTGAGTCCTCCACTTGCACAACGCTTGGTCGCATTTATGAGCGGCAGTGAGCGTCACTGGTCACCCTCTCCCTTCCTCCTGCTCCGGCGCCCCACAGTCAGTTGTTGCATCGTTTTTTAATGTTGGCCTTCGGGCTTTCCAGACGCTCTGCTGCTCGGTTGGTTCATTCGCTTTGAACGACGCGCTGTAACCTCCAGCCGTTCACAGGGGGCAGCCGACAGACTGGTGCTCACTCCCGCTGGTCTTCCCCCTTGCCCCACATCTGTGCGTGTGCACGAGTGTAAACACGTGTGCATGTGTGTGTGCATGCAGGTACGTGTGGACATGCATCTCGTTCCCCCACTGTCAGAGCTCACAGCATCAATACTCTTTCCTTCCTCCTGTCCCCGCCTCTATCATAAGCCTGAGTCCGGCGAGGTCTGAGTCTCAGTCTCATGAGAGACTCACTGTCATTGCCATGTCTTGGTGTTGGCTGTTACAGGGCATTTCCCCGATACTCAGGGTGCGTGTTAAATGTGTTGCTGGACTTCAGGGACGTTTTCTTGGAGTATGTTTCAAACATGTATTTGGTTCTGTCTGGTTTTCTGCTTTCTGCTTCTGGGCTGCAGTGTGGCGTGAGGTGGCTTTCTCTGGCCTGCCTCCTTGGTGCCTACTTCTCTCGGGACCTGGTTTGTCCTTGTCCTGTTGAGTGGCGCTGCTCTCTGGAGCTGCTCCTGGCTGCACTTCCCTCCCATGCCTGCTGCGCCTCTCCTCTGCTCTCTGCCCCGCTCCCTGAGGGCTTGTGTTGGGCTCTGTGTCCTTCCAAGTTGGTGGTCACCAAGGGTGTGTGATTCACAAAGGGGTTCACTCCCCTCCTGTGGCCTGTGGCGGGGGTGGGTGCTGACCTCCATTGCTATGTTGGGATGAGCTGGATTGCTTGGGGCTCTTTGGAGTAGGCTTCTCAGCCCTCCAGGGCAGCTCCTTTGCCAGGCCAAAGCCGTGCTTCCCCAGCCCCTGGCACTTCCCTGTGGCTGCGTCTCCACTGTCTCTCCAGGTCTCACCTGAGTGGGAGGCTCCCCTGGATGAGAGGTGCTCACCTGTGCTGGTGGCCCCCAGGACCAGAGCCCTGCCCAGAGTGCTCCTCCCCAGAGGTCAGGATTCCCAAAACCCCGTCCCCCGCCCGCCATGACCTGAAGTTTGCGTGGTTTCCTTCTTCCCTAGTTGTGGTGAAGTCATCACCTGTGTTTCATTTTTCACGTTCTCTGCTGATTTCCAGAAGTGACAAGATCCAGCACTAGGGGGCAGCCACGTTCCTCCTAGAGCCCGGGGCCAGGTAGTACACGTCAGCTCGACTCCTTGCTGCCCTGCCTGGGCCCGGCTTGCTGGTCAATGCCTGTCCAGGGCGGCCACTCATCCCCTTTTTGTAGGAACCTACCCTGAAATCTGCAAACCTGTGACCTGGTGAGGACAGTCTGTTTGCTGGGCTGGCAGTGAGCTGGCAGTCATAGCTTGACCCTCCATCCACTTCTGTGAAGAGTTCAGGGGCCCTCACCTCATGTCCCAGCAAGGCAGAAGGGAGACACCCTTCACCCAGCACCCCTGCAGGCTGATGGCGCCACAGCCACAAGGCTGAGGTCACCGCTTCTTCTTTCTGTACCATCAAAACAAGGCGTTTAAAACACTGTTTAAGGCCAGTGTGGTGGTTCACCCCGTAATCCGGATGATTTCGGAGGCTGACACCTGACGACTGTTTGAGGCCAGGAGTTTGAGACCGGTCTGGGCAACAAACCAAGACCCCATCTGTATAAAAGTGAAAAAAATAGCTGCATGTGGTAACCTTTGGTGCCTGTAGTTCCGTCTGCTTGGGAGGCTGAGGCAGGAGGATCACTTGGACCCAGGAGTTTGTGGCTGCTGGGAACCCTGATTACACCGCTGCAGCAGCCTGGGTGGCAGAGCTAGACCTTGACTCTTAAAACAACAACAAACATAGTTTAAGACACGAGAGTGGTAGGGCACGGGGTGCGGTAGCTCACCCTATAATCCCTGCAGTTTGGAAGGCCGAAGCAGGATTGCTTGAGCCTAGGAGTTTGAAACCAGCCTGGGCAATAGGGAGACCCTCATCTCTACAAAAAATTAAAAACTTAACACCGAGTGCGATGACTCATGCCATAACCCCAGCACTTTGGGAGGCCAAGGCATGTGGATCACAAGGTCAAGCGGTTGAGACCATCCTGGCCAACACGGTGAAACCCCGTCTCTACTAAAAATACAAAAATTAGCCAGGCATGGTGGTGTGTGCCTGTAATCCCAGCTACTTGGGAGGCAGCAGAATCGCTTGAACCTGGGAGGCAGAGGTTGCAGTGAGCCGAGATCATGCCACTGTACTCCAGCCTGGTGACAGAGCTAGACTCTGTCTCAAAAAAAAAAATTAGTTGGGCACAGTGGCACGTGCCTGGGATCCCAGCTACTCAGGAGGCTGAGGTGGGTGGATTGCTGGGCCTGGAAGGTAGAGGCCGCAGTGAGCTGTGATCACATCACTGCACTCCAGCATGGGCGACAGAGGGAGCCACTGTCTCAAAAAACAAAACCAACAAAACCCACAAGTGTGCCCTTCATGTGCAGGGGCCTGGTGAGCAGACCCAAAGAGGCTCCTGCGTTGGGCTTTTCTGGAAACTGAGGTGCAGCTTTTCCTCTGAGCCCCTGGGAACAGCATCTTTGCTCAGGTCAGCTGCCCGGTTCGTCAGTGGTCCTGGCTGGCCTTCCTCACCAGCCTGGAACCTAAGTGCAGACCTCAGGGTGGCCTCGCTCCCCTGTAAGTGGCAGGTTCCCACTGGGTAGGCAGGTGGATGGCCAGTGGCCTGCGCTGCTGCCGCCCATGTCACGGGGCCTGGAAGCACACTCATGGCGGAGCCTGCCTGTCCTGCCTCGGTGTCGGCCTCTGAGGCTGCTGGGCCCCGGCAGGGGCGTGTCCGGCTCCCAATGCCCTGTGTGAACCTCTTCCATGTGTCCTGCAGGAATCAAGAGAGATCCAGCCAAGGCCTTTGTGCCCAGGACTGTTATGATTGGGGGCAAGGTGAGTGACCTCCTCTACAGTCCTCTCTGTGGTGTTTGGTTTGGGGACGGTGGGTGGGCAACCCACACGCTTTTCATGGTGTCGCCATGTCCCCACTCAGGAGCCAGCTGCCCAGCAGTCACCGGCCCCTCTGGTGTGCCTGCGGGGCTGGGACCCTGTAGAGAGTCAGAATGGAATGGAAGCCTGCCTGCCCAGCTCATCGGAGGGGTCCCCAGCTTAGAGGGCCAGTCCCCAGTGGGCTTGCCACTGCCCACCTCAGAGGGTCCTTTCTCTGTGTGCCCATAGGATTGCATGGTGCCCAGTGGGCACAGGGCGGCTGTGGCTGCTTCATCACCTGCACATGCCCTGAGCATTGCCTGGTTTCGGTTCACTTTATTTACTGTGACACATACCTTCAGAGTCCTAGATGTGCTGTCATCGAGTCCCAGGTCACGTTGTCATACTCAGCCCTCTGTGGCCGGTGTCCCCACCTCTTGCCATGTTTCCCTAGTAGCTTAGTCCTTATCTGGGACTGTGGGGCTGCTGTGCGGTGCAGTGTCCTTAGGAGGGCCCTGCTGGAGCAGTGGCCCTGTGAGTCCTGACTGTGAGGCGCCCCAGCCCTCCATGGCAAGGCCGGGGTCTGGGGGTGCTGGTGCCTGTGTGCAGCCTGAAGCCCACCCTCTCCCTGCCTTCAGTTAGCAGGAAGCTGGTCAGAGGGGTAGGCACTCCTCCAGGCTCTGCCCCCTCCCGACACACCCCATTTGGTCTCTGCCTGCTCCTGTCACCTGCTGTTTTTGAAGCAAATTTTGGAATTGTTTCATTTTACTTGTTAGTATGTCAGTATGTAAAGTCCACAGAGATACAGACTTTGAAAACGGTTCCCCCCACCCCACCCCCTTCTCTTGAAAAAGTTTTAAATGTTATAATGAAAATTTTTAGGCTGGGCGTGGTGTCTCATGCCTGTAATCTCAGCACTTTGGGAGCTGAGGAGGGTGGATCGCTTGAGCCCAGGAGTTCGAGACCAACCTGGGCAATGTGACAAAACCCCACCTCTACAAAAAATACAAAAATCAGCTGAGCGTGGTGGCGCATGTCTGTAGTCCCAGTTACTTGGGAGGCTGAGGCAGGAGGATCGATTGAGCTGGGGAGGTTGAGGCTACAGTGAACTGTGATTGCACTACTGCAGTCCAGCCTGGGTGACAGAGCCAGACCCTGTCTCAGCAAAAAAAAAAAAAAAAAAAAAAAGGAAAAATTTAAAGCTAGAGAAAAGCATGAAGAACTGTAGCAAAACCATAAACCTATTCCCCAGACCGGCTGGAGCATTTCACTGCAAACTGCAGACGCTCTGACTCTTCACTCTTATATATGTCAGCATTCCTCTTCATAAAATGATGTTTTTTCTACCAGAACCACAATGGAGGTAGACTCTGAAACACCACCACACGGTACCACCATCCGTCACACCTAAAGCGCTGGACA
Organism: Aotus nancymaae; assembly: GCF_030222135.1. Taxonomy (NCBI): domain Eukaryota; kingdom Metazoa; phylum Chordata; class Mammalia; order Primates; family Aotidae; genus Aotus; species Aotus nancymaae. Next base: position 788,248 of record NW_026988412.1, on the reverse strand, counting down.
GGAGTGCCCGCGTCATGAAATGCCCACTCAGACACTTCATGGGTCCCCGGGCCCAACCGTCTTTGTAAAGTGACAGACGTTTCAAAACGTTGATCTGAGTCAGGGCCCAGCGAGTCCGCACCTTGGACTGGCCGCAGTGTCTAGGGTTTCCCCGTGGTCTGTCTGTTACAGGCAGCGGCTTGTCTGTCTGTGCTACCCTCGCTGTTTCCGAATGCGTCCCTCCAGTATGTCCCAGCTGTCCCTAGGGACAGTTCTTTGTGTTTCCTGTAAGTTGGCAGCTCTAGAAGTCCTGGTCTCTTTTACCTTGTAATTTTTGAAAACCTAACTACAACCAGAAAAGCAGACTTGAGGCGGACACATTTCTGGATGTGGTGAGGTGGCCGTCACCGTGAGCGCTCAGCAGAAGCTGAGGCCTCGGGGCCAGGTAGCCTCCCCAGCTCCCCTACTGACCGTCCCAACACCACTGTCTGGTTTCACCCTCCTATAGACCCAGGGACAAGGAGCGACTCCAAGGACCTGAGCAAGGTGTTTTCATGCTAAAAACCTTCACCCTGCCCTTTCTAGGCAGCGCCTGGTTACCACATGGCCAAGCTGATCATCAAGTTGGTCACGTCCATTGGTGACGTCGTCAATCGTGACCCAGTTGTGGGCGACAGGCTGAAAGTGATCTTCCTGGAGAACTACCGCGTGTCCTTGGCTGAGAAAGGTAGCTCTGGAAACCTGCGTTGGACAGAAAACCCACTCCTTCCTGGGAACGGGCGCTGTGCTGGCTCCGGGCCTTTCATCCTCAGCCAGTTCAGCTCTGCCTGGACACCTGGGCCCAGCCAGCCGGGAAAGGCTTTGGGGAGTGCTTCCCGTGCAGTGCGTAGGACTCACAGCGTGTCCCAGGGTGCCCTGTGTGTCACAGGCAGGGGCGCCCTTACTGCCGCTCCTGCCTGGCCTGCCCTCTGTACCCTCCCTCCCCTGCCCTCTCTTCCTGCCCCTCAGCCGTGCCTTCTACCCTGGGCCCCTCTGCTGGCTGGACATGCACCTGGCCAGTGACTGTGTGGGCCCCCAGCTTCCCCCAGCCCACTGCCCCTCCTCTGCCCAAGTCCTTGCTCCTCACCACCTGCCTGCTTTGGGGCAGCACCTGCCTCATCCTGGCAGCACCTTGGGCCTGAGGGCGAGTTTAGCCTGGGCCAGTCCTGGGGAGACCCTGGGATGTGCTGCCGTGTGCCCTGGAGCACATCAGTTCCCACCCCTGTGGGCCCGTCTGGGCAGGAAAGTGATTTGGCCACCAGATGGCGGGAAATGCGAGCCTGGCCTTCTCAGACTGCCATGGTGCAGGCCAGCGGGCTGATCTGCTGTTGTCCTGCAAGCTCGGTGGTGGTGGGTTGGGGTCGGTCCCTGGGTGCTGTCCCTGTGGCCTGGCTGCCGCCTTGGTGTCCATGTCGCTGTCCCTCTTCAGTGGTGCCTGGCAGGTGAGGTCCCTTGCACTCAAGGGCCAGCTTGCCTCCAGCTTGGCCAGGAACTTTGGTGTTGTGGCTCATCTTTGCGTGCTCCTCTGACCAAAGTGTCTCCTGTCCCCTTGTGCTGCCTGGGCCCCCCTCCTCATGTGTCTTTTGGGGCCAGCTGACTCCTGCTAATCTTTAGGGCAGGCTTTGGGGCGCCTGGCCTGGGGCCTTGGTGCGGGCGTCAGGGCCCCGTGCTCCCCGGCAGTGTTGCTGTGGCTGGCTGGGCTGCAGCCCGAGGTGAAGGTGGAGAGCAGGGTGTGCAGCCACAGTGTGTCTGGGTGTGGTGACCGGTACCGAGGGACAGGAATAGAGAAAGCGCAGGGCAGCTTGTGCCCACGAGGCTGCTGCCCCTCAGCCTCTCCAGCCCTCTGGCTCTGTGCGAGTCCACATGCCTCCTGAAGGGATCCAGGGAGCTGATCGAGAGGTCCCAGGGATCCGGGGAATGGCATTGTCATTGAGCCAGGACGGGCCCCTTGGCTGGGCCTGGTTTCAGGAAGGTTTTGGTGCAGAGGTCCTTTGTCACTTGGGGGCTCCTCAGGAGCCTCCATCTTGGACCCTTTGCCTCAAGGCTGCCCTGGTCACAAAGGGGAGCCCTGCAGAGGCGGGTGGCCATGTCCAGCCTGGGCCCCTGCGGGAGCGGGAGTGAGAGTGGGAGCGGGGACACCGCCTGGTCCCTCCATGCCCCAGCCCTGGGGGATGGGCTGGCGGCTGAGGACAGTGGGTCTCTGTCCCTGTGCTCCCCTCCGCAGTGATCCCGGCCGCTGACCTGTCGCAGCAGATCTCCACTGCAGGCACCGAGGCCTCGGGCACAGGCAACATGAAGTTCATGCTCAACGGGGCCCTCACCATCGGCACCATGGATGGCGCCAACGTGGAGATGGCCGAGGAGGCCGGGGCCGAGAACCTCTTCATCTTCGGCCTGCGGGTAGAGGATGTCGAGGCCCTGGACCAGAAAGGGTGCGAGCCCCTTCCTGTGCCCCTGGGCACCTGGCAGCATGAGGATGGAGAATGAGGGTGTTCGGACGGGAACAGAGGCTGGGCCAGGCTCTTGGGGCCAGGCCACGATGTGCTAGGGTCAGTGCCCGCCCAGGGCTGTGTGCCTGCCTGAGGGGGTGACCATTCTCTCCAGGTGCACAGAGTGGATGGGGTCCAGGCTCTGGGCAAGGCCCATGTGGGAATGCTGCCTGCTTCTATCTTGGCTCGGAGGCTGAATCTGTGGTGTCCAGACCAGGCACTCCTCCAGGAAAGGCCCTTTCCCCTGGGGAGGGTCTCCTAGGGGGGACGCCCCCTGGGGCACAGGCTGGACACAGCCCCACAGAAATGGGGCTCGGGCTGGGTGGACCTCCACTACCAGAGACACTCTGCTGGGAGCACTCTGCCGATTTGGGGATTTGGGGCTTGCCTGCCATTGAGGTTTCCTGGTCTAAGTTGTAACAGTTACAGATAGTTTAAAAATAGTATTTTGGAAACATTTTAAAGATACCCTGAAGACAGCACCTAGAGCTTAATCCGCCTCCCCATGCCCTTCCATTGGCTGCACTGAGCTCAGAGCACGGGCACCCATGCAGCCCACATTCCATTCCGACTCCACTGGGTTCTGTTCCTTTCTTTCCCATCCCGGGATCCCATCAGTGCACCCCGCTGTGTGTGGCCGTCACATCTCCCCAGTGTCGCCTGGTCTGTGACAGCTGGTTAATCTTTCCTTGTTCTTCATGACCTGGATGTTCATGTGGAATCCGGCATGGGCCTGATTCCAAGTGATAATTACAAAGAAAAGGCAGTGTTGCCTGATGGCCTCAAAGCACTGGGGAGCCCATGAGGCCTTAGGTGCGGTCAGGTGAAACTGCACATACCACCTGAAGTCAGAGCTGCGTCTTTCCGGCCTGAACACACAGACCTGTGTGCCCTTGCTTTGCCTGTGGGAGAAACCGTTTCTCCCACCTAGGCCCCATCCTGGGTGTGCACGTCTGCCCGCCCCCCACGCTGGCTCTGCCTGTCATGTCTGCTGTTGCTTGTGTTTTTCCTTTTCCATCTTCGAGGTCCCAGCCAGGAGTGCTCCTCTCTGCCTCCTGCCCCTCCGGCAGCCTGTTTTCAAAGGCTCTACCCAGGATTTCACAGTGAGCCAAGTTCTGAGTGGCCCTGTCCGCTAGAAATGTGGCGTGAGCCACTGTGTGCTTGCAGATCTGCTAGTGATGACATTTCTTCTAACAGTCAGAGGAGCAGGCGGGATTGCCTTTACGCTGACTTCACATCCTTGCTTGAGCTGGGCCCTGCTCAAGGGCCTCGTAGCCACCCATGGCCACTGGCTGCTGCCCTGGACCGTGCAGGCCTTGAGCTCCCAGGGCCATCCTGGGGCAGGAGCTGTGCCAGGCACCAACATGGCTTATCCCCCACGCCGGCCCACCTGGGGCACCGGCTGCTGACTCCTGGCTCATCTCCTTGCAGGTACAACGCCAGGGAGTACTACGACCGCCTGCCTGAGCTGAAGCAGGCGGTGGACCAGATCAGCAGTGGCTTTTTTTCTCCCAAGGAGCCAGACTGCTTCAAGGACGTCGTGAACATGCTGATGCACCACGACAGGTGGGACCAGCCTTCCCGGTTGGCGGCTGGGAGGGAGGGTCCTCCTGTGGGTTGGATATTCCACCTTGTTTGGAGAGCAAAACCCATGCTCTCAGGACGCCTTCCACTGTGCCCATGAGACTTTACTGGGCAGAGCCTCAGATGCCAGCTGGGCATTTGCATGGCCTCTGGCAACGCAGGGGGCCCTGGGTGTTGAGACACAGCAGCACAGTCTGGCCCCCAGGCCTTATGGATCAGTGTGCTGAACAGGAGGTGTCATCTGCTGGTTGGCAGCCATTCCCCAGCAGGCCAGTAGAGGGAGCATGGGCCCAAAGCTCCCTACGGTTGGGTAGGGGCTGCACAAGGGCTGCGGAACCCTGGTAGGTGTCAGCGCCAGTGACAGGCAGTGGTGAAGACGGATTTCACTTGCAGTGATGTAACATTATAATGTAGTTAGTGTTTTATTTCAGTGCAGTCAGCACATGGTATGGTTTATCTAAGACTTTGTAAGGCTTGCAGCTCAGGGCAGTTCTTCACCCTGTTGGCAAAAGTTGAATCCGGCGAGGCCTGCAAATTCACCTGTCCTCCACGTTCAGCTGTCTTTGGGTTCATTATATCTGCTGCTCTTTGATGACTGTGTCACCTGTTGGCTTCAGTCATACCAGGTCTGAGCACATGCTGGGATCTGGGCTGGAAGCCGGGCCCTGCTGAGGTCTGTGATAAAGGAAGTGCTTTTAAAATTGTGAACTCTGCGTTCTGTGAAATGTGCTTCTGACTCAACAGTGAACAGAAATGCATGTGTAGATTTATAAATCCGGCATTTTTGTTCAGCACATCAGGAACTGCAAGTCACTATTTCCTGTGTGGGAAAATCCCGTTAGACCTCAGATAGGTGGCAAATGAGATGCCGATCCCCAGCGAGTGCCCCCTGCCCCGAGGAGGTGCCATGGCTCTCTGCTGTCTGCACAGGCGGCCTCTCCCTTGTGCAGCTCTAATGGCCCTGCATGTGGAAGACGTGCTTTAAACGCCAGTTTATTTAAAGGAATGTTAGGTTGAAATAAGATTTTTCTAAAATAGTGTCCCAGGACACAAGTGTTGCTCACAGAGAAGCCCCATGGGCCTGGCGCATCCTGGCTCTGACCAGCTGTGTGGGCCCCTTCACCCTGGGCAGAACCAGGTGGAGGATTCCTGGCCTCCTGCCATGGGACTCTCCCCTTGGGACAGCGTGGGCAGGGTTCCCTGCTGCCCCGGCCTAGCCTCCTGTCACCCATTCCAGGTTCAAGGTGTTCGCAGACTACGAAGCGTACGTGCAGTGCCAGGCACAGGTGGACCAGCTGTACCGGGTGAGGCTCCTGGGCCCAGAGGCTGGAGGAGCAGCTGGGTGGGTCTGTGTGGACATGTTGGGTTGGATTATTTCTCAAGCTAAGCAGGTCAGAGGGGTTTGTGTTTCTGATTTCTCATCAGTCAGCTATGCCTGCCTTTAGGGAAGCTGTCACGGTCACTCCCTCCCTTGAAAAAACAGCTCCTAATGGCCAAGAAAGGAATGTGGGGCCTGGAAACTGAGTGATGGGTAGGCCTCTGGGAGGGACCTTCTCTTCCCTCAATTAGGGCTGGCCTGGAGGAGAGCCTGGCCTGGTGTGGCCTGCAACTTGCGGCAGCTGTGGAAGGAGAGTGCCTGGCCATGTCCTGCGGCACTGGACCTGCCTGGGCAGTTCTTACCTGGTGCTATCCCTGTCTTGGGGGCCATGCCCTAGCAGCTGGGAACTTCTCTCCAGCTCCTTGCTTCCTGTATCTGGTTATGTGGTAGCTTTCCTGGTTAGTGGGGCCCCCTTTTCAACAAACAGTTGATTGTAATGTCCCTTCCAGCAGGTGGCCCCAGGGCTTGGAGCTCATCTGGAAAGAGTCCTAAAGTTCTGGAATCTCATGCTCTTAGCAGCCTTTAGCCCTGCGGCACCAGAGACTAACTAGCATCTCCTTTCTTGCAGAACCCTAAGGAGTGGACCAAGAAGGTCATCAGGAACATCGCCTGCTCGGGCAAGTTCTCCAGTGACCGGACCATCACAGAGTATGCACGGGAGATCTGGGGCGTGGAGCCCTCCGACCTGCAGATCCCACCTCCCAACATCCCCCGGGACTAGGACCCCGCCTTGGCGGGACCAGCGGGCTTTTGTTTTCTTACTGACTATGCACCTCCTTTATTTTCCCAAGCACTTTGCCAGCCGCTGGTGGTCCTTGCTTTTCTCAGTACCATGTTTCCAGGAAGGACCATGGGGGTCAAGGTGGTTTTGAGAGAGTAGGGCAAGGAAGGAAGGTGCTAGGAGTGACATTCTCCTAGTTCCTTGTAAAGGAAGCCAGAGTTGGTAGTACAAAGGGTCGAGGCCAGCGCCACAGCCTCCGCCCACCTGCCCCACCCAGAGTGGGAGGTAGGTGGAGCCACCTGCTGGGCTCCTCCAAAACTTTGCACACGTCTTGCTATGAGCTGATGTCCTTCGTTTTGAGCCTCTGTATTCTGGGGTCTGGGCCAGTGGCCATAGTGAAGCCTGGGAACATGCGTTACTGCAGCATCTGGGCCTCCAGCCACAGGGAAAGGCCAAGCCCATGTAGCCCCAGTCACCCTACCCAGCCCTGCCTCCTGGCCATGCTGGGAGGGGTCAGATCCTCAGGGCATCACCTTCACAGCCCTCTGCCCCTGCCCTGGCTCTGCACCTGGTATGTGGGTCATGGATGCAGTTGGGGCTTTCCTTTTGTAGCCGTCCCGGGTGTTGTGTGGGTGCTTGGGAGCTGGGATGACTGAAGGGGACACAAGTGGGTGCCTGTGTCTGGTGTCTCAGAGGCCTTGGTCAGGATGAAGCTGGCTGATGGAGCTTAGCTTGATTTTGCTTATTATAAAGAAAAAATAACTACACATGGAAATGAAACTAGCCGAAGCCTTTTCTTGTTTTAGCAACTAAAAATTGTACTTGGTCACTTTTGTGCTTGAGGAGGCCCTGCTGCGGGTGTTTCTGTCTGGCAGGGAACAGGTGTGTGCCCTCCCTCCAACTCCCGCTGTGTCCTGAGGTGCATTTCCTGTTGTACACGTAGGGGCCAGGCTCCATTCTCCCTCCCTTTCCACCGGTGCCACAGCCTCATCTGGAAAAAGGACCAAGTGGTCCCAGGGGAACCCGTTTCCACTCTGCTTGGACAGCAGGCCGGGCACTGGGAAGTGGGGCTGAGCCCCTCATAGCCTTGCCCCCTCTCAAGGCTGGCGACCTACCTCCCATTGCCCAAGAGAGAGGGCAGGAAGCAGGCCACTGTCCTTCCCTGTGGAATTGCTGAAATCTGGCACCTTGCATGCTGGACCTGGGCTTGCGGGGAGGCTGTTTCTCACCCCGGCCTCCAATGCCCACCAGGAGGATCTGCACATGATGCCCGGCCCACCAGAGCACTTCAGCCTTTTATTGAGTGGGGCAAGTGCTGGGCTGTGGTCGTGGCCTGACAGCATCTGCCCCAGACAGCATCCCTGTGCGGGAGGCCATACTCCCTCAGCTGGCCACTGGGGCCACCACCCTGACCACCACTGTGCTACTCATTGTTACTGCCTTGTGTGAGAAACTGATTAAACCTTCGTGGCTGTGGTTGGCTGACGTGGGGTCTGTGTTTTACTAACTACAGGTGGTGCTGCGAGGCTGCGGGAAACGAGAACGCAGGCCTGTAGCCCAGGGTGGTGCCAGTGCAAGGATGAGACCTGCAGGTGGGCCGCAGGTTCCCCCTCTGAACCTAGGGCCGGGGCTGAAGTATACCCCGTCATTCTGGGATTGAGGGCAGAAAAGTTCGAATTTCCACTAGGTGTGGGACCTGGGGCCATGTGTGCCTTAACCGCTAGCTGTCTTGTTTTTTTTGAATTTTTTTTTTTTTGAGACAGAGTTTTGTTTTTGTTCCCCCAGGCTGGAGTGCAGTGGTGTGCTGTCAGTGCACTGCAACCTCTGCCTCCTGGGTTCAAGTAATTCTCCTGCCTCAGCCTCCCAAGTGGCTGGGATTACAGGCACCCACCACCACACCCAACTAATTTTTGTATTTTTAGTTTCACCATGTTGGCCAGTCTGGTCTCAAACTCCTGACCTCAAGTGACCCGCCCACCTCAGCCTCCCAAAGTGCTGGGGTTACAGGTGTGAACCACTACACCTGGCCAAGCCAGCTAGCTTCCCCCCTGCCCCTCCGATTACAGAGTCTTGCTCTGTTGCCCAGGCTGGAGTGCAGTGGCACGATCTCAGCTCACTGGAACCTCTGCCTTCTGGGTTCAAGTGATTCTCTTGCCTCAGCCTCCTGAGTAGCTGGGATTGCAGGCGACTGCCACCATGACCAGCTAACTTTTTGTATTTTTAGTAGAGACGGGGTTTCACCATGTTGGCCAGTCTGATCTCGAACTTCATGACCTCATGATCCCCCTGCCTCGGCCTCCTAAAGAAGTGCTGGGATTACAGGCATGAGCCACTGCGCCAGGCCCAAGCTAGCTATTTTCTAAAGATCCTATCAAATCCAGCCATTACTAAACATGCTATCTGGGGATAAGAAACACTGGCCTTTCTGGTGTGACTTATACTGGTCTCTTTTTGCACCTGTGGCTTTTGTCTCCCACTCCTAGCCCTGGGGACCAAAACATGCCCCCTCAGTTGCACAGATGCAGATTAAGAAATTGGGAGAAATGAGCCCAGGGCTCAGTGTTGCCCTGAAGATCCAAGAACTGGGGTGCCAGAGCGCCACGGGCTCCTTGGCCTCAGACCTGGTCGTGCAGGGGTTGGTGCTGCCAGGTTGTCCTCATCCTTACACCCACCCTGCACCTGGGTGGGGGGCACCAAGATGGTGCCCTGGGAGTCCCTGCCTCCCCAGGTCTGTGGGGTTCTGTCCCCTGGATTAGTTGCTTGGTACAAAGGACTGAGCTCAGCAGCCCTGGGTAGGGCACTTGGATGTAATGATGAGCTGACAAGTGATGGCGGACCAGCCGCCACACAGTGCGCCCTTCTCAGTCTTATCTGCATCTGTTAGCGTTTTGTTAAAAAAAAAAAAAAAAAAAAAAGTAGCTTGGCTGAACAGAATAGCTTATGCCTGTAATCCCAGCACTCTGGGAGGCCGAGGCAGAAGGATTGCTCGAGTTCAAGACCAGCCTGGGCAACATGGTAAAACCCCATCTTTACAAAACATACAAGAATTAGCTGGGTGTGGTGACACGTGCCTGTAGTCCCAGCTATTTGGGAGGGAGGCAAAGGTGGGAGAACTGCTTGAGCCCAGGACTCCTAAGTTGCAGTGAGCTATGATTACGCCACTACACTCCAGCCTGGGCAACAGAGCGAGACTCTGTCTCAAAAACAAACCCACCAGTAGCTTGTATGTTTAGTTTGTATCATCTTGCCTCAGTCCCCCAACAAAAGATGCAAAGTAGCTTACATAGACCAAAAAATGAGGAAAAGATGAAGGCCAGCCCAGATAGAGCAGGTTGCCTCTACTTCATGGTCAGGAGCTGCGGTATCAAGGCTGGGAGAACAGCCTCAGGCTCTGCGCTTGAGTTCACCTGCGTCCTAAAGAAGGGGCTGCCTGGTGCAGCGGCTCTTACAGCCTCACAGAAAGATGCTCTGTGGTGCCATTTGGGTCCCATGGGTCAGCTGTGCAAGGAGATCGCAACTTGGGGTCATGTCTCTAAGGCCATGAGTGGGCAGAACACAACTGACACACCCCAACTAGGAACCAGGGCCAGATCCTGGCCAGGAGGGCCAATGTTCTCATGAGCTGACCTCAGGAGCATCTACTCAGCTGCTCCCCTGCATGTTCTCTAGATCTGACCCCAGCAAAAAGGGGCCTCTGGGCTCCCTGCCAGCCCACAGCTGCTGATGCTGGGCCTGCAACTTGGAGAAAGGGGTGGGCAGGTGAACCAAACTTCTTACTCCTGGCAAGTTTCTGAGCTGCTGGAACTGAAAAATTTCATAGCCTGAGGCTGAGTCATGGAGTGGGTCCAAAGTGGCTGGAGGCTCTGGGCTCTGACCCTGGCTGGGGCTGTGGGTGGCTCTGGGTAGGGCTGGGACTTTGAGAGCGTACGGGGCACCTGGCATGGCAGGAGGTAACACTGACCCTTCTCGTGCTGCAGAGAGGCAAAAGGACCACCACCACGATTTTATTCTTAAATAAAGCTCAGTCTAAGGCCAGGTTAGGCATACAGGTGGGTAAAAGGGGAGGAAGTGCAGATCCCAGGCACCTCCACTGTGGGTGAGTGGACCAGCCCAGGGGAGGCAGGGCGGCTGAGGAAGGCAAGCAGGTACACAGGGTAGGAGGGGACAATGGAACCACTGGAGTCATTCTGCGTGTGCTGGGAAGGGGCAGATAGAACCTGGATCCCACATTCTCTGCGGGTGGTTCCGGAAAGCTCAGCGTGGTCCCGAGCCCCAAGAGTCCCCAGCTTGGACTCCCCTTGCCCAGCTCAGTGCAGCATCAACCAGGCAGTGATGGCCGGCTACTGTCAGTAAGTCTCCCAACAAGATCTCAAGTTGAGTGGCAGCAAGAAGAGAAGGCCACATGCCTGCCACCTGGGCTTTCCACACAGAGCCATGCCCAGGCCTCCGGGCACTGCAGGCCTGCAGGGGCCTCCCCGCTGGCATCTGAGTCCTCTCCAGGTGTGAGCTGGGCTCCTGAGCATTGCAGATGCTGGCGCCCCCGGGGCTCCAGGGTGCCGGGCTGCTGACTGGAGGAAAAGGGGAAGAGGGCAGAGGTCTTCATGCTTCCTTCCCACCGCCAGGCTCAGTGCTGGTGTTCGGGCTCCGACTTCCCCAGGAATTCCCTAGGCCGCAGGACAATCAGGAGCCAATCATTTGAGGTCAGACCAAAGATCCCTCCCCACAGTCCTCACACTGCTATCTAAGGAGGCAAGAGGCCGCACAGAAAGGAGGCTGCCAAAAGCCCGGTGAAGACTCGCTGCAGCCCAGAGCAGCACTCAGTGAGTTAGGCAGGGCGCAAGCAGTACGGTGCCATGTCAAAGCCCAACACACAGGCAGAGACAAGGACAGGGCTCCGGTTCTTGACTCAGCTTCAGAGTTACACTCTGGTCTCAATTTTCTATAAATGTCTTCCTTTTATAATGGGGAAAATGAGAAACCCAAAGCACACCCGTACTCCCTCAGCTCACTGTCCCCTCAGCAACCCAGGTACCTGTGCCCGGGAATGGCAAACCGCTAATGGGACATAGCTTTGCCTCTGAACTTCCAAAGGCCGCTGAAGAAAAGCAGAAGTTACTCCTGGGATATATGGCACTGGGAGGTGATTCCGGCCACCAATCTCAGTCCCCTGCAGGGAGAAACTGGCACCTTGACCTACTTTTTGGAGCCAATTGGCACAACACTATCACCATTAGTAGCAGTCCCCTCCATGAGTCCAGTGCTCAGGGTCGACGCATCACATGCCCTCCTGGGCTCAGAAGCCTTGTCCCTTGCACAGGGAGAGTTAGAGGCCACATAGCCAGGCGGTGGGGTGGGGCTTGTGTCCTCTGACAGGCAGGTAGGCGAGTCTGAGCGGCAACCTGCACAGGGCCCAGGGCGGTGCGGAGGAGGGCGGTGTGGAGGAGGGCAGGTGTTGGTCCGCTCCACACGCTGCCCTTGTCACTACTGCCAGGGCCTCACCCTCAGGCTTGGGCTCTGCACCCAGGCCCAGGTGGCTACTCATGACTCTCTGGGCTGCAGCCCATGTCCTGCCAGTGCAGGGTAGTCGAGCACAGCGCCCCTTCAGGAAGTAGCTGGGGACAAAGGTTTTTGAGGAGCTGGCCCAGGGGCAGCGTGTACACCTGAGAGGCGTGTGAAAGAGGCCTGACCTGGCCTGACCCAGGAGCGGCTAAGGTGTCTGTGTCTGAGTGCTCCCAAATGTGGCCACCTGTGAGCGTGTGTGTCCCGCTGTGTCTGTGTGGATCTGTACACCCTGTGTGACAGGGAGGTGGCTCGCCTTGTATGATCACGGGAACAGTTCTGGAAGGAGAGAGAGGCACTCCCTCAAACCCCTCTGCCAAGGAAATGGAAAGCTCCCAGGTCACGGTGACTCTCGGCCCCACTGAGGCCCCTCAAGCAGCTTCAGCAGCTGCCACCTGCTTCATGCTTAGGTGTGAGCCACCACCTCCCAGAAAAAGCCCCTGGGTGGGAAGAGAATGTCTCACCTCAGTATCCGTGGGAGCTCAGGGCTCTTGTAGATGTATTTGTGCCTGTAGCCAAGATCTGAGTGAAAGGGCACGAACTGCACTCTGAAGTCTCGGAAGCTTCGAGCTGGTGCGGCGATGCTATAGAGCTGAGGAGAGAGAGGTCAGCGCCTGAGGCAGTGGCCTGGCGTGCAGGTCCCAGCCCGAGGAACCCCAGCTTGGCAGCTTCCCCTTCAACAGAAACCAGTCCAGAGTCCCACGCGCCACAGCTGGTCACGACCAGGAGGCCCGGGGGTAGGCTGGCAGGAGCTGGGCCCAGGCTTGGCTCCTTGGCACATCCACTACTCAAGACACTGTCCTCACACCTTCCAGACCGCCCTTCCTCTGGGGAGTGGCTAGGTGGACGGGCCAGGCCAGGTGCCTGGGAGATGGCACGGCACAGTCTGGAGGAGTTGGGGCGAAAGGGTCTGTGCCTCAGGCTTAGCTGAGATGGGCTCGATGTGTCCACCTCAACCCCCTCCCTCCCACGTCAGCAAGAGTGGGTGGGCCTGAGCTGTGCACTGCTGGGCAGCTCTGCATCCTGCCTCTGCCCTATGTGGCTCCATTATCTGTGTGCCTTACGGAGCCCGACTGCATGGGGGCTGTCAGAGCAGGAAGTGTTCCCAGCCCTGGGCTGAATCCGCAGATGAGGCCTGCACACACCCAACTAGTTTGCCCTGCCATTGCCATTACCAAGACCCAGGCAGCGTTCTCTTACCCTACTATGTTGCTGGCAGTCAGAGCAAATTCAGCAAAAGCAAACGCTGAGGCACCACAGACAACATGGTCTGCTTTGGTATCAGTGCAATTTCAAAGGCAAGGAAACAGACTAGAAGTTTCTGTATGTTTTGACTGTGACTCCTGCAATGGGCTTGAGAGATCCTCAGCAAGGGGTTCTTTGCCTTCAGCCCATAACTGATGAGCCCTTCCAGCTGAGTCCCAGGTTGGCCTGGGCTCTGATAACATAGGCAGCCCACCCTGGGAGCCCTGTGTGGGGACTGGGAACTATCTGATTATTTTTCATAGTTCCTCCTGGAAACAGCATCAGTGGGCCCCTGCCCCACCCTTGACACCAGACCGCCCGTGTCCTTCCCAAGCAGCCTGGAGGTGACGCAGGGAGGATGAGCTGGCCTCCTGAGCCTGATGTGGCTGGTGCGCAGCCCATGATGCAGTGTGCAGGGGCTGCCTGCCCACTCCCAGTCTGGCCCACCCACATTGACTGAGTGTACAACATGTTGGCTGCACCAGAGGCAGAGGCCAGGACCCACCTTTCTGCCAAGCTGGAAGGGCACCACCGGGTCATCCTCAGCGTGCAGGATGAGCAGGGGACAGGAGATGTGCTTCACACTGTGGGAGGGAGAAGGGGCTAGGCCAAGACCCGGGAAAGGGCAGAGTTGCCCAGACCCTCTGTCCGCGGGCAGCAGGGATGTTTCGCGAAACACCCCGATTTCTGCTGGATCTCTTTTTCCTAGACAACTAAAGTTAACCCTTCACTGTTTCTATGAACATCTATTCCAGCTAGGTGACAGGCGTGACTCACAGCTATATATCAATTCATTCACCAAAAACTGGCCCCAGCGTATCTTCTGAAAATTGAAAACGATTATTTTCCCAATAGATGTATTTTTTTAAAGTCACAAAACAGTATTTATAAGCTGAATAATTCAGGTGGGCCAAGAAACTTAGTGTAAATGCATGTTACTAGGAATCTGTTGGTAAAAAAGCAATGCCCTCTAATTTAAGTGACATTTATGGTCACTCCAACTCTGAACATTTAGAAGTGAATTAGGATTTTTAGTAGGTTAGACAGATCCAAATCCTTCAGCAAATCACATAACAGAAGCACGGGCTGCCAGGACCGGTGAAGCCTGGGCTCTCCTGTGCGGCCCTCACTGAGCTGGCGCCTGACCCAAGTCTCCTTTATCCCCAGCAGTGCCGTATACTCCTTGAGGGCAACACTGGTGCACTCCCGGCACCTGCAGCAGGACCCGGTGGGGAGCCCCCACGCTGTCTGTCTCTGCTGCTGGCAGAAGGCACACACTCTTGGTTCCCGGTAAGGCGTTTCTGATGTGTGAGTCCCTCCAACCTGAGGCTCTAGAGAAAGCAGCAGGGCTTGGGATTTCCCAGACCACGGTCCACCTGAGCTCAGGAAAGCCCCGCCTGCCCTGGGAGCCAGGCCTCCGACTTCCAGTGAGCTGAGGCTGCGGTCTCACCCAGGGCCACAGGCACTCCACCTGGCTCAGCTGGGAGGGTTAACGCCAAAGGCAGTTTCAGGGGCATGGTACTCAACCTGGCTTTTAAAGAAGGAATCCAGTTCATTTAGATAATTCTTTTTCAAGTTCCAAAGCAGTAAAATTTACAAACAAGCAGGTTTGTTGCTTATAATGTTTGTTCAACTTTTCATTTGTTCTATTTTTATTTTTAGAACCAAAACATACTTGAGGGGAAAAAATACTCCATTTTTTTCATATTCTGTTTCAAATTGTAGATTTGAAAATAATTAAATATGTATCGGATGGTTTACTTTCCCTCTTTGTTTTGAGATGGAGTTTCACTTTTGTTGTCCAGGCTGGAGTGCAGTGGGGTGATCTCAGCTCACTGCAACCTCCGCCTCCTGGGTTCAAGTAATTCTCCTGCCTCAGCCTCCCAAGTAGCTACGATTATAGGCATGCACCACCACACTCGGCAAATTTTGTATTTTTAGTAGAGACGGGGTTTCTCCATGTTGGTCAGGCTGGTCTTGGACTCCAAACCTCAGGTGATCCACTCGCCTCGACTTCCCAAAGCGCTGAGAGTACAGGCGTGAGCCCCCGGACCCAACCTTTTTTTTTTGAGACAGAGTCTTGCTCTGTCACCCAGGCTTGAGTGCAATGGCACGATCTTGGCTTCCTGCAACCTCTGCTTCCTGGGTTAAGTTTAGATTCTCCTGCCTCAGCCACCTGAGTAGCTGGGACTGCAGGCTTGTGCCACCACGCCCAGCTAATTTTTTGTATTTTTAGTAAAGATGGGGTTTCACCATGTTAGCCAGGATAGTCTCAATCTCCTGACCCCAGGATCCACCTTGGCCTCCCAAAATGCTGGGATTACAGACATGAGCCATGGCACCTACTTTCCCTCTTTTTTGAAGAAATCAAAACCCATGAAATAAAAATATCACAAAGACAATGTCAATACAATCTGAAAAAGGTTTTAAAAAAAATCCTTAACTAGAATACTTAACTTTTGGTTTACCTAATAGATTTTTATTAATAAACTGTACTATTTTTCTATAACCAAACATAAATCAAATAGCTGAGGCAAAGTCAATTTCTGAAGCACAGTATCAGCCAGGCGCAGTGGCTCATGCCTGTAATCCCAGCACTTTGGGAGGCTGAGGTGGGCAGATCACCTGAGGTCAGGAGTTCGAGACCAGCCTGACCAACAGGGTCTCAAACTCCTAGGCTCAAGTGATCTGCCTTCCTCAGCATCCCAAAGTGCTAGGATTACAGATGTGAGTCACGGTCCCTGGCAGGTTTTCCCTTTTTAGAGACCTGTTAGAGAACAACCCTAAATACTCTGAATTCCACACTATTTGATTACTGTGACTAAAGAAGCTTATCCAGGGATTCTCAGAGTTTTCCTAAATAGAAGAATTAGTTCCTCTCCCATAGTACTCACTTTTCATCATTTGCAAATTTAATTCCACTGCTTGTAATAGGATCAAGGAAGAACCAGTCAAACCCAGGGAAGTATCGATATATCTGGAGACAAGATGGAAACCATTTTCAGAAGCACTGATTAAGATATCCAGGCAAAGGTCAAGGGTGCAGACAGTTCAAGTTCAGGAATCTATAAGGCATTGCCCATAACTACCCTAAGGGAGCAGGGGTGATATAGCCAAGGGGCCACCAGAGCTGTGCCCTGGCACCTTCTGCTCTGGCCATGTCCTCACTTTGCTGCTGGGGACAGAAGACTCACCTGCCAGGCCCCACAGACTGGTATGGCAGGGGCTGCCCTGAAAATGGGGCTCCCACACCTCCCAGGCAGGCCAGAATCCAGCCCAGACACCAGTCTTCCCACAGACACCAGGGCCACCACCCTTGAGAAAATGGAGTCTACAGACAGTTTCCTCACACAATTTAAGAAAAACAGCACTGAAAAGTAAGATATGTTAAAAGGCTCTCCTGGTCCATAACTGAACAGCATGAGAACAGGATGGACAAACGGACATGGGCCCGAGAATACATGGCCAGTGGGGAACATGGGGATCACGAACCAAAGTGGGAAGGAGGGAAAATAACTGGCAAGGTCTTTTTTTTTTTTTTTTTTTTGAGACAGAGTCTTGCTCTGTTGCCCAGGCTGGAGTACAGTGGCACAATCTTGGCTCACTACAACCTCTGTCTCCCGGGTTCAAGCAATTCCCTGCCTCAGCCTCCTGAGTAGCTGAGGTTACAGGCACGCACCACCATGCCCAGCTGAATTTTGTATTTTTAGTAGAGACGGGGTTTCACCATCTTGGCCAGGCTGGTCTTGAACTCCTGACCTCATGATCCACCTGCCTCAGCCTCCCAAAGTGCTGGGATTACAAGCGTGAGCCACTGCGCCTGGCCAACTAGGTTTTAAGAGAAGGTCCAAAGCTCCATTCCCAGCTGGGGAGGGCATAGGTTGGGTGGGGCCTGGCTTACCCAGAATTCCCACTAGGGTTCACCTGGGCTTTACCCCAAAATACAACTGGGAGGCCAGACTCCCTGGTCCAGAGTCCAGCCCCGTAAGCACTGTCCTCACACACAGTTGCGGAGGGCGGGGAGGGCAACCCTAGCTCCACTCCTGAGCAGGAAGGCAGTCCTGTCAATACAATGCAGTCAATGATGCCACATTGTCCTGGCCTCCAGTGGGTCCAGATGCCATCAAATGACCCAACTATGACCTGTCCTTTCACCTGGCTGCAGGTTATAAACTTCTTGGGCAGCTCTGTGGCCGAAACTAGTATTAATTTTTAATGAAATCTGTATTCATTAGAATATTTAAATAATAATTTTAAATAATTATAATCTATCTTGTAATTAGTTATTTCTATAGTAATTATTTTAATAATGAAAAATTAAATTTTCATAAAATCTGTACTTGCCACTGAAAATGGATGGCTCTTAGCTTCTTCACGGATATTAGTGAATGGAGATTCCAAAATTAGGGCATCTGGAGGCGTCTCTAGATAAACAAACAGGGAACTGAGAGGTGGGCAGGAAGCCAGAGACATACATGCGACCTGTGGGGCTCTGAGGGGCCCCCAGACAACACGGGGAGCCCACAGCACCCCCTCCCAGGTATCCACCTCGGCAGGCCTCAGATAGCTCCAGGGTCGCCCGCCAGGGGACCAGAGATGGCTCTGGTCACTCCTAAAAAGCAGACTTGCTGATGCAGCCTCTCTGGGGCCAGGCCTGTGTGAGGCTCCCCAGCTCCACGGGTATATCATGGGAAGGGTGGCGTGGTCAGCCCTGGGCGCCTCCCGAATGTCCAGCCCAAGCTGCTCTGTGAGGACACTGAGCACCTGCAGCAGGGCGGGGACTCGGGAGCACTCTAAATGCCCACCACCATGGCTGGGGCCCAACGAGGTGCTCACCTCGCTCACAGAGGCGCCGCACCAGATTTGTTGCCACACTGGGAAAAAAGAAAAACATAGCTCAGTTGAATTATGATAAAATTGTTTGAGATGAGATGGGTCTTATGCTGCAGTGTTCAGAGGAGCCATGGGGTCTGTGAAGCTACTGGAATTTCAGGACAGAGTTGGGGAAATGGAGATGCCTCTAGCACTGGGGGTGACCCGGCTGCCCCACCATCAGCTGACCACTGCAATGAGGGTTGCATCCACAGCTTCCTTGTCCCTGAGGTGTGTCCTGCTGCCTCTTGCTGCCTGTGCCCTCCTATTGACTGGGCCGCCTGCTGGCTGGGGGTGGCCAGCATCTGCCTGCACCTCTCCTGCAGCCCACCATGCCCAGGGCCTCTCGCCATCCCAAGACCATGCCTCGTGGGCCCCATGCAGACAGCCAGAGGGATGGCAGGCGCCCCCTACCCACTTCTCTCCTAGACGCTTCCCAGTGTGCAAAAGGGCTGCCCTGAAAGGAATGGTGGCAGAAAGCGAATGGCAGTGAAGATCTGGGGATTGGGTCCCTTAGAGACTGTGGACCTCATCAGCAGATGACTCAGGCTGCCCACAAATGGAGTGTGGAAGTGCCTCCTGTCCTGACCAATGTGGGAAGCAAACCACCCACTGTGCCCTCTCCCAGCTCTGAAGACCCTTCTTCCTCAGGGCCAAGTCTCCCTGTGGACACGCCTTGACCTCCACTGCCTATGTCTGTCCTAAGTCACTTCCTGGACGAGGAGCTCAAACCCTTTGGGGTCTCTTTAGAGCTTCCCCTCCTGCCTCCACCACAGGATAGGAGCAAAGCTGGTTGGGACTAATAGTGCCACAGCGTCCTCAGGAATGGCAGCCTCTCTAGATCCAGGCATGGGAGTCACCAGGAAGACTGGCTCCCACTAAAAGCCACCTCCTGCTGGGAGCCCTTACCCAGTGCCCAGAGAGTGGCCCCAGATGTACACGGGGTTGTCACCACTTCTTGCTTTGATCCAATCAAAAACATGAAGTGCGTCGTAAGTCATGCCCCGCTCAGACGGCGTTCCCACCGAGTCGCCCCAACCTGGGAGGGAGAAACATCAGGAGGTGAGGTCAAAGATAGTTCATGGAACCTGGACACACACACCTCCCAAAAGGAGCCCAGAGCCAGGAGGGGACAGGGAGGAGTCCACCCGGCCCGCCCTTCCAGAGTCCACAGACCCACCCAGGTCACTGGGCAGAGCACGCAGTGGGGAAAACGGGCACACCCCATGTCCCCTCCAGCCCTGGGGAAGGCAGCCCTGCCCCTGCTGACTGCACAAACCAGACATCCCCTCACTGGGTCACTCTAAGTTGGTGAGTTGCAAATTTGAATGGCAACTAACAGCGAGCTGAGTCAACAGAACAGATCACAGAGCGTCAGAGCTGGCACTGGCATCCTCAGACCAGGGCCGGGCTGTGCCTCACCCTCAATGGTGGGGGGGTGAGCCCACCTTCTCCCTGTCTTTCTTAACAGACAGGCTAGTGAGGTCTAGGGCAGTGGAAACCTCTGTCACCACCCTCCTCAGCGCTATACTTCTCTCTTTCCTCCCCTAGCAGCATCCAGGATACCCTACTTTGAGCTCAGATGAGCAGACAGATGAGCAGCAGTACAGATGGCGCGGTCAGATGCACAGCCCACCTACCTCCTCAACACCAAAGGCTTAGTCGGGGGCAGGACAGGGAACAGAGTCCAGAGGCTCCCAGAACAGGGAGGGCATTTCTGGGTTCAAGGCAACTCTCACCCAGAAAGGGGAAAGAGGCTGGTTCCCCTTAGGGTTAATTAGCATCTTGTTTGCATAACACAAAATACTACCATCTCTGCCCCACAAATTACAACCTCCCCAAGGGTCCCTCCCGGGGTCTCCAGCAAAGGTGGAATGCAATTGTCTTTCCAGCAGCTCAACAGTGAGTCATCATCAGATGATCTGAAAGCACCACAAAGGTCAGAAAGAGCAGTTGTGCAGTGTAAGCAAACCCCTAAGTTAGTGCCACACTCCCACTTCCCGCCTCAGACACCAGAGGAGGGAGGGAGCCGTGCAGAGGGCTAAGGCCAGGCTGGGAGGCAGGGGTACCGGGACGTCAGACAGAGACAGAAACAGACAGGGACAGGAGACAGAGACCGACAGGAAGGCTGAGAGACAGACAGACACAGAGACAGGGACAGGAGGCAGAGGGATGCGGACCAAGAGGCAGCTGGAGTGAGGGAAACAGATGGACAGTCAGACACGGAGCCGGGAGTCTCGGTGCCACTTAGAAACGTGGAGGCTCCACGAGAACTGAAACAAACTGCTGCATGGGATTTCGTTTCCTGAGGAAGTATGGGAGGTGAGTGGGAAGAAGCCGCCCCTTCTGCCTCTCCTAAGGTCCCTAGCATGCAGCAGAAGAGAACCCATGTCAGCATGGAAAAAAGAAGGAGAAGGCAAACACTTTCCCACTCCTTATTCTGGAGTTTTTCCCAGCCCATAACTCTCATCCTGATGGAACGTTTCTCCCTGTGGTTGGCAGCATGGTGGCCCCCAAAAGTGTCCACGTCCTAATCAGTGGCATCTATAAACGTGTGGGTCACATCGCTGGGAAATGAAGGGTGTGAAAGGAATGAAAGCTGCTGACCACTGGCCTTGAGATGGGGGTGATCCTGGACAAGTTGGGTGGGTCTGAAATAACCACAAGGGTCCTCATCAGGAAGAGGGAGAGAGGAGAGTCAGGGTCAGAGCCAGGCGACCTGGGACTCAATCACAGAAGGGCTGAGCCAAGGAACACGGGCGGCTGGAAAGGGCAGCCAGTCATTCTCCCTGAGGGCCCTTCTCCCACTCTGATTCCAATTTCTGACCTCCAGAACTGCAAGATGCTACATGTGTGCTGGTTTAAAGCACTACGTTTGTGGTAACATGTTATAGGAGCAGAGAGAATTAACACAACCCCCACATCCCGGTGAGAGCCTCTCTCCTTTGTCCCTCCCGTATCTCCTCTTGGTCTGAGGACAGATTCCTGGCCTGGCCCCCAGAAGGTGAGGCAGCCAGCCACACTGCCATCATCATCTCTGATCTCTCCAGCTGAGGATTACATTGTAGAATACTTTTCTTTTCTTTTTTTTTTTTTTTTTCAGTTTTTTTGAGGCAGGGTCTCGCTCTGTCACCCAGGCTGGACTGCAGTGGCTTGATCTTGGCTCACTGCAACCTCTGCCTCCTGGGCTCAAGCTTTCCTCCCACCTCAGCCTCCCGGGTAGCTGGGATTACTGCCACCTGACACCATGCTCAGCTAATTTTTTTGTATTTTTAGTACAGACAGGGTTTTGCCCTGTTGCCCAGGCTGATCTCGAACTCCTGGGTTCAAGCAATCTGCCCTCCCTGGCCTCCTAAAGTGCTGGGATTACAGGAGTGAGCCACCGTGCCCAGCCAGAATACACTTTAAAACAGTCACTCAGTCAGGCACAGTGGCTTATGCTTGTAATCCCAATACTTTGGGAGGCCAAGGCGGGTAGATGGTTTGAACCTTCACAGGCATTCAAGATCAGCCTGAGCAACATGGTGAAACCCTCTCCTAAAAAAATAAAATAAAATTAGCCAGGTGTAGTGGCGCGTGCCTGAGTTGGGAAGATCACTTGAACCCAGGAGGCCAGAGGTTGCAGTGAGCTGAGATCACAGCACTGCACTCCAGCCTGGGTGACAGAGTGAGACCCTGTCCCAAAACAAAACCAAAACCAAAACCAAACCAACCAGTCGCTCACTGTTAACACCAAGTATTTCTGTTGCCCATTAAAGCATAATGTCCTCAGTATGTATCAAACTGTAGATTCTTCATCTGTTCAGTGGCAAGCCCTGGTTCATTCAAAAAGGCAGAAATGCTGAGGTACAGAAGAATCTATCTTCTCTCATAACAGTATTTTTTTTTTGTTGAAATGGGAGTCTTGCTCTGTCACCGAGGCTGGAGTGCAGTGGTGTAATCTCAGCTCACTGCAACCTTCGCCTCTCCTGCCTCAGTCTCCTGAATAGCTGGGACTACAGGGGCAAGTCATCACGCTGGCTAATTTTTGTATTTTTAGTAGAGACGGGGTTTCACAATGTTGGCCAGGCTGGTCACAAAGTCCTGACCTCAAGTGATCCAGCTGCCTCAGCCGCCTGAAGTGCTGGGATTACAGGCATGAGCCACCGTGCCCGGCCTCTCTTAACAGTTCTTACTGTCTTCTTAACTTTAATAAGACAAACTTTGACGAGGATAAAATGTGTCTGATGTCCAGCTGCAGAGACAGTCTGAATCCAAAAAAGAAAAAAAGACAGTGTTTTCTAATTTAAAATGTTGCAGGTTGGGCGCAGTGACTCATGCCTGTAATCCCAACACTGAAAGGCTGAGGCAGGAGGATCCCTTGAAGCCAGGAATTCAAGACTAGCCTAGGCAACACAGCAATATCCCATTTCTACTAAACACAAACAAAAGAAACAGCTGGGGTCGTGTCACGTATCTGTAGTCCCAGCTACTCGAGAGGCTAAGGCAGGAGGATCCCTTGAGCCAAGGAGCTCAAGGCTGCAGTGAGCTATGATCATGCTACTGCACTCCAGGTTGGATGACAAAGTGAGACCCTATCTCAAAAAAAAAAAATGTTGCCGACAGGGCATCTGATGGGGGCTCCACGTGCTGAGCCTCCCCTACCAGAAGGGGCTCTCCCAGCAGCTCCATCAGGGGCTTTGTCAGGACTCAGAACACCATCACAGCACAGCTAACACAGGCGCTGGCCTTGCTCCAAGCCGCTCCAAGCCTCTCCAAGTGAGGCCTGCCCATGGGATACCATCAGGAGGCAGTGGAATTGTGCTCAGATGATCTTTCAAAAGAAATCTCACCTCTGTAGTCAAAGGTGACCACATGGTAACCAAGGGAACTCAGCACCTGTAAAGTGAAAAATAAATATTTTTGGCAACAAATCCAAGCATCTGAATTGAGGGCAGCTTGCCTCTTACAAAACTCATCCAGCTTTCTGGCCTGTGCCTTGTATGCAGTGGCAGCTTCATAAAGACTGTGACATGCTGCCTGACTCCTGACTGGGTTTTATGAAACACAGATGCCAACTGCCGCTGCAGGACCTGCTGACATCCCTGCCTGGGAATGCAGGACGGATCCCCTTCCTGCTGCTTAGACGCTAGGGGACCGGGCGCAGACTCCCCAAGTTCCCAGGTTGCAGTCCACTCATGCTGCAGGGCAGCCTCTGGGGTGGCCTCCTCTGGGGACAGACAGCTCTCTGTGCTGCAGTGTGATGGCACACCCCCAGGAGGGGGGCTACAGTGTGCAGAGACCCCATCTGGGGACCCTTGCTACAACCTAGTATTTCTTGGATTGTAAGAGCACTTGTCAGTTTTTTTCCTGTTATTTTTCTTTTTAAGTCCCTACAGACGAGCTGACCTCTCTCATTTAGATAACTCTTCACACACTCACCCCGTGCCCTTGCTGGGGTGTGCCCAGAGCAACATGGGAGACTGCCATATAACATCATGTCACCCAGAATCACTGCTCCCCTCTTTAGGGAGGGAGCTGGGTGGTTCCCCAGGGTAACCTGCACTTCCCTGCCAGCTCCTAGCCACCGCAGAGCCCATATCCAGAGCCAACCTGCTCCAGCCCTGTTGACCTCAGCAGGGTGAATCATTTCTTTTAACAGAAACCTTAAAGAAAGACCAGTAACTTCTCAAACTCTCCCCACCTTTCCTGATTTAATGCAATTTACTCCAGGGGGGGAAATCCTCCAATAGCACAGAGCTGGGTGTGCTCGTGCTTCTGTCTATGACCCCTTCTGCCCTGTGGGCCAGTGCAGACCCCTCTGAGGGGAGGACAGCGAAGCTGTTCCAACAGCATCTCTTGGGCTCCAAGACCCAAGACAACCAGATAAAGAACAAAACCAAGCAACCAAGCCTAAGTGAAGGTTTGCACACCCTGCCCTAGGCACTCCCTGTACCTGGGGAGCCCTGCAGGCACTCCCACTGTGTGCCTGGAAGCTGATTCAAATCCCGCCTGCACGCCCTGCTGGGGTGAGCCTGCAATCTGGCAGTCAGTGTAGCAGCACCTGGAGCACCTGGTTTCTCTTTTCATTTTATACACAAGTAACGCAACATTGAAAAACAACTTCTAACGCCATTTATACAGTTTGCCAATATTGGCACTTGGTCTACCATACCCATACATTCTGATTTTGGGGCCCAGCCCTAGAGGCAGTGTGACGGGCAGTCACAGCAGAGCAGCCAAGGCCCTACCTTCCAGCACGCTCACCCAAAGGTTGCCCAACAAGAGGCAGGACATGGTGGCTCATTCCTGTCATCCCAACACTTTGGGAGGCCAAGGTGGGAGGCTGGTTTGAGCCCAGGAGTTCAAGACCAGCCCGGGCAACATAGGGAGACTTCATTTCTACAGAAAACAAAAATTAGCTGGGTGTGGTGGTGGCATGCACTTGCAGTCTCAGGAGGCTAAAGGGGAAGGATCGTTTGAGCCCAGGAGATCGAGGCTGCAATGAGCTGTGATCGCACCACTGCACTCCAGCCTGGGCAACACAGCAGGAGGACCCTCACACAGAAACAGCCCAGCAATGGTTAACTCTCAAGCTGTGAGTCTGATGACTCCCTTCACTTCCTGCCCTGGAAGGAAAAGCTCAGGGAACAGGTGTGGGTGCTGCCTGCACTCACCTTGTAAAGCTCCACGCGGTGGTCACCTCCTCTGGAGAAGGAAACAGGACATGGTATGAGTGCATCTTCTCAGAGTTGGGCCCCAGGTCAACTCGTCCTCTGTACCCCAAACCAGCGAGGGGCCGATGAAAGAGGGTGACCTCCTCCTTGGGTCCCCCTAAGTGGCCCCACACTCGCCTATGGCAGTGCTGTGCCAAGGAGCAGATGGTCTTGGCACTTTGGGGGAAATTTCTTAATGACAGCTTTTATTTTTCAATAGGTAATGTGCACCTACAACCCCAAACTAGAAAGACACTAAAGGAAACACAGCAAGGCTTCATCCACCCCACCCCAGCCCCTCCCAGCTTACCTGTGCCAGGGATCCCCTGTGTGGACAGAGGGTGTGCCCCAAGGGACCTGTGTGGGCACTTTCTGCCCTCACTTCTCACTCCATGCATCTCAGCTGACCTTCAGAACTCTGCTTAGCCGCACTGTCCTGGCCTCATCTCCTGGTCATCTCTCCTGTTTCCCACCTGCCACTAACTTCCATTTGTTCCCGTGACCACCCTGCCGTACAGCCTTTCACATGTATGTGATCTGCGCATGGGATATGCTCCTAGAATCTCCTCACAGAGACCCTGACGTGCCGGAACAGTCGCCTCCCACCAGCTACAGCTTCAACGTGCATGTCACTACCGAGACTGAGCCCGTTCGGCACATACCCCGTTTGTGCTTCCTTGTCTGAGGCCTATTTAGGCTTCCTTCCTGCTTTCTTTCCAGTTGTTGGCCAGCTGTTACCCTGGACCGACCCCACAGCAGGGACAAGGGCCACCTGGGAAGAGGGGGTCCCACTCCACACTCTCCATACTCCGCAGCTGTGCTCCTCCTTCCTCAGGAATGGTCTCACCCTTTCAGGTATGGGGTCGTGAGTGTTGCTGGTGGGAGACCAGGATGAGATGAAGGAGGAAGCCAAAAGCACAGAAACAAAAATATAAAGGGGCAGGTGCAGTGGCCCACGCTGTAATCCCAGCACTTTGGGAGGCCGAGGCGGGCGGTTCATTTGAAGTGAGGAGTTCGAGACCAGCCTGGCCAACACGGTGAAACCTGTCTCTACTAAAAATACAAAAATTAGCTGGGCATGGTGGCAGGCACCTGTAATCCCAGCTACTCGGGAGGCTGAGGCAGGAGAGTCACTTGAACCCAGGAGGCTGAGGTTGCAGTGAGCTGGAATCACGCTACCGCACTCCAGCCTGGGCGACAGAGCAAGACTCCATCTCAAAAATAAATAAAAAAAAAAAATAGGCCAGGCACAGTGGCTCACGTCTGTAATCCTAACGCTTTGGGAAGCCAAGGCGGGTGGATCACCCGAGGTCGGGAGTTTGAGACTAGCCTGACCAACATAGTGAAACCCCATCTCTAGTAAAAATACAATTAGCTGGGCGTGGTGGCCGGTGCCTCAGGAGGCTACTCGGGAGGCTGAGGCAGGAGAATTGCCTGAACCCAGGAGGCGGAGGTTGCAGTGAGCCGAGATCGCGCCATTGCACTCCAGCCTGGGCAACAAGAGCGAGATTCCATCTCAAAAAACAAATATAAATAAATAAAGGAATGAGTTTCAAGACAAGGAGGAAACACTGCGAAATATTCTCAGTTATCACTGTAGAGTTCACAGTAGCTAAGTTTCTACAATTTCCTACATTAAGCAAAAAGGAACAGTTGCTGGGAATCCAGGGGGTTTGGACCTCAGGAAAACCCGATGGTGGATCCTGCAGACCAGTGAAACGCCACTGTGGACAAAGAAAGCAGGCAACGCGGGGGTGGTAAGGCCTGCAGCCAGGCAGTCTCTGCAGGAGTTGGGGGGCAGCAAACCTTGAAAGTCATAGCATCTCTTCCTAACCTAAAGTTATAGGCAGGTTTTTTTTTTTTAACCACGTGATGGGCACTGCAGAACTGAACCTTATTCATAGCCAACCACAGTTCCCTCATTTATAAAATGATGCTGCAAGAGCTGTTTGTAGTCGCCTGCTTTTTGAAAAGCAGAAGAGAAACTCATTGCAGCTTGTCCCAGACAAAGAAAGCAAACTGCGCAGGACAAGCATGATTCAGTAGCTGCCCACGCCGTCCCTGGCACAGAAACCACCTCACAGGCCATGCGACTGGGCTCTTTCAGCAATGCCCTCTGCACAGCTCCACCATGCAGACACCCACTTAGGTCTGTTTTTCCCTCCAGAAGGGCCCGGCATGGCTCTCCTTGCTGGCTCTGCTATAAAATGTTTGCCCCCAGCCCTGACACACCCTGGTGCCACACTGGCCCTCGCCCCTGGCCCTAAAGTGGCCCTGTCTCCATGCTGGGTCTGCCTCTGCGCTGGCTCCTCGCTGCCTCTTTCACACACGAAGACCATGGTGGTTTTCAAACAATGCTTGGCTCAGATAATGCATCCATCCCCCTCCACTCCCTGCCCTGCCACCCCGCACCCATGCTGGGCTCTCCCCAAGAGGCTCTTCTGAACAGCAATCACATGGTGTGAAAGGAGCACCGGGCTGCCTTTAAGGCAGGGAGAGCAACTCTAGTGCAGCCAGTTAAAAGGACAAGCCGTTAGACTCACTCATGAAAAGCATCTGAAATAAAACCGGGCAGGGCTGATCAACCAAATAGTGCATGTAATTCACTAGCAATCCGTTAGGGTGAGCACGGGGCTCACAGCCGGAAGCACAGAGCTCACACTGTAGGGCGGCCTGCGAGGACCCCAGTACCTGCTGCCTTCAGCTTCTCCCTCCCGTCCCTTCTCAGCACCTGCCACCTTTTTTCCAGGAAGTGTGCCTTCTCCTCCAGGGCTGCCCTGGCTCC
Source organism: Aotus nancymaae (assembly GCF_030222135.1). Taxonomy (NCBI): domain Eukaryota; kingdom Metazoa; phylum Chordata; class Mammalia; order Primates; family Aotidae; genus Aotus; species Aotus nancymaae. Next base: position 760,902 of record NW_026988412.1, on the reverse strand, counting down.
AGCTTCACCTGTCTGCACCCTGGAGCTATCTTACAGGTAACAAAGATCTATGCCTGCCACTTCAAGCCACATGACATATATGGAGAAAACCAGCTGCCAGTGAGCTGGAGATGCCCATTCCCAAGGGCCCAAGGTGGCCACAGCCAAGTGCCATCATGACCCATCCTCAGAGGGACCCCAAAGCTCTCATACTCCAAGAAACCCTGCTCCCCAAATCACATACCAGCGGATGGTGTGCCCTTTGAGATTACAACAGGGAGAAAAAAAAATGCCCCTCTGGCTGGGGAGCTCAGCCATTGACCAAGACTCAGCCTCCTCCATCTCAACCCAGGCTGGAGCTCCAGATAGGGGGCATCTGCACACAGCTTCCCACACTTGGTCCCCAAGGAGCACATCCCTGCTGGCCTCAGCCTGTGGGAACGCTGCTTCATGTAAAGTTCACCTAAACTCCGCCTTCCCCCAATCCTGTAGGAACTCTGCCTTTCCCTTTGTTGTTGGGAGGCTCTCCCTCGTTGCAGTGGACCAGTAGACCCGATTTCGTGGGACCTCAGGTTTGCTCTTGCTGGTTTCCAGCAGACTGGGCCAGGACATTCCCACTCTAAAAAGGGGCCGTGCTCCACAGTGAAGATGGGCTCTCTCCCTCACCTGGTACCTGCGTTCCCATGCAGGTACAGAATGATAGGGTGGCTGGAAGCCAAAGCATCCTCATACCACATCTGGTCTTTGCCTTGGGCGTTCTTCCACCAGACAGCGGGAACAGTGTGCCTGGAGACAGAAACAGAGGGGAGCACAGGATCAGATGCTCCTTCTGTCCTCATCCTGGCGACTGCCTGTGGTATTACTTAATCAGCTCAAGTCCGACATCAGGAAGCTGCAGACCCCATCTAACTACAGGGGTACAGATGGGGGCGGGTGGTAGAAAACTATCCCCATCACCAGAATCAATAACCATAGAACTGCAGGCTGTGTGGATGGCGCTGACAGCTTTAGCAGGAGCGTTCCCTGATTGCCAGACCGGCCTCTTCTGGGCCACAAAGGCTTGCACTGCGGCAGTCACCACTGGGGCCTGGCAGAGAAGCAGCACTTAGTCCATCCTGAGTAATAGCACTTTCCTCACTTACCCCACATCCCAGTTAACCCCATGCTTAAACTGTCCACAGCTTAACTCATAATGGACTTCAAACAGTACACGCTATCACATGTGCTAATTCAGCAACACCGATCCTTGTGAGCCAGACTAGAAACCGGGCCATCGCAGACGCCATTTCTAATGTTGAGCAGGCGCCAACTTCCCGGCCTGCTCACAGTCCACGCCTGGCCAGGCACTCCGAAGCCATTGGTCTATCTAGCCAAACCCTTCTTCAGAGAGATACTAAGGTTAGTTTCAACTCAGGCCAAATCGAACACTGTTAATCACTGGGGAGGGTCCAAAAAAATAACTTTTCTGTAACGCTTTTTCAAATTCATTCTGGATACCAGTGATAAGAATCTTAAAAAAAAAATTAATGGCCAAATTCTTATTTTCTAGATCTTAAGCTTCAGCATCTCATTTCTTTTCTTTTCTTTTTGAAATGGAGTTTTGCTCTTGTTGCCCAGGCTAGAGTGCAATGGCAGGATCTTGGCTCACTGCAACCTCCGCCTCCCAGGTTCAAGCGATTCTCCTGCCTAAGCCTCCTGAGTAGCTGGGATTACAGGCATGCGCCACCACGTCCGGCTAATTTTTTGTATTTTTAGTAGAGATAGAGTTTCTCCATGTTGGTCAGGCTAGTCTTGAACTCCCAACCTCAGGTGATCCACCCACCTTGGCCTCCCAAAGTGCTGAGATTACAGGTGTGAGCCACCGTGCCCGGCCTCTGCTTCAGCATCTCATTTCTAATGTCTCTCTGATCTCTTCAAGAGGATCACATTTTGGGGTGGATCTAGTTACTATGATCATCACTCCCATACAGTTATAAACCTGAGAGATAGGATGGCACATTTTGAAGGTGCTGGGAGCTGATGTGCTTCCAGTAGCCAGCCTGCCCCAAACCTGGGCTCCTGATGAAGAGCCAGGAAGCTCCCAGCCAGCAGAGGGACCCATTCCTGGGCCTCCCCTCTCAGCAGACAGGCAATGGCCAGGCACCGCCAGGTTTGGCCCCCAGGCTTCACTCTAGGCTTTGAGGCCCTCCTTTCAGGAAGCTGGTGGGAGGGTCTGATGAAGTGATGGTAGAGGCAGTTGGTGAGCTGGGCCTGCTGCTGCCTGAGGATCCACTGTCATTGTGACTGCATAGAGCATGGGAGTGGGCAGCAGCCGCATCCACCAACACACAGCTGGCTGTCACTGCCTTGAGACTTGGCATCACTAAACAAAACCTTTTTGGGTAACTGAAAATGTATGCAGGTGTTGTTAGTAGCTCCAGCCTAAGTCACACCACCATAAACACCCTCGTGCAACAGGACAGACTCGTATTAACCAAGAGGAGGGCTGACCAAGTCCCACTCAGCAGCTCTATGCAAAACAGGTCATGCTTCAGACAGAAACCTGAAGAGTCCCACAGACACACATTGGTCAGTGAATGCTAGAGTAAATCAAATCAGAAAATGATGAAAGACTTTAATCCCAGCACCAACTACTAAGAACAAAAACCTCCCTTCTCGTTTTATGTTCTTTACCAAGGACCACTGTTAGAAATGTCTGAATGTTCTCTCATCCACACTGGGAAGCTACTCACAGCATTTCATTTAGAAGCTTCTCACATACACAGTGATTTCTGAGACAGCGGAAAGGGACGTTATGGCTACTGAAAAATAAACTCAGCTAGATAAAAGGGCTGTGATTCAGGCTTGCTTCTCAAAGAAAAAAAGGAAATGCCACCATGAGGTTGCTCAGTTTTAATTCAGTTGTTCAGAAGCACAACTTGTGTACAGAAGAAAACATTAAAATGTATTCGAAGGAGAAACAAAGAAGCCACAAGACTTACGCTCAATGTAAATTTATGGCTTAAGTAAATACTTAGAAGACAGCCAACACCATCATCATCAGCTGGTGAGAAGCTATATGTGAAAAGAAATCAAGCTGTTTTCAGTATCTAGATGTTCAGTTCTTGGAAAAGATACGTTCAAACCACTGTTTGCGATTCTTCCCTTATATTCTCTTTCTTTCTTTTCCTTTTTCTTTTTTTTTTTGAGACAGGCTTTGCTCTGTCATCTGTCACCCACACTGGAGTGCAGTGGCGTGAACTCAGCTCACTGCAACCTCTGCCTCCTGGGGTCAAGTGATTCTCCTGCCTCAGCCTCCCAAGAAGCTGGGATTACAGGCGTGCACCACCACGCCTGGCTAATTTCTGTAGTTTTAGTAGAGACAGAGTTTCACCATGTAGCCCAGGCTGGTCTCAAACTCCTGGCCTCAAGTGATCCACCTGCCTCGGCCTCCCAAAGTGCTGGGATTACAGGTGTGAGCCACTGTGCCTGGCCACTTATATCCTGTTTCTAGCTTCTTTTTTTGCTTTTTGTTTTTCCTAAAAACAAGGCTCTCTAGAAATAATAATCTGTTCACAAAGCCTTTCCTGTTTTGAAAGCCTCGGAACAGAGTTTAAAGCCATTTCATCCCTCAATCTTAGGATCAAATTTACTAAGGTCTTCCTTTTAGAAAATAAAGAGGCAAAGATAAAAATGAACAACATTTCAGAGGCCACTGCCAGAGACAGTACCAGCTCAGGCAAGTAGGGCCTTTTCCTGCTGCTGGAGGGGCTACAGAGCTTACTGGCACTCACCAGACTCCAACGGTCACATCTTCCTCTGGTTGCAGGTAGTAGTTACACGTGTGATTCAAACCTTGATCCTGTGGTTTTCTCAAGTCAATGAAATAGGGAACCCTCACTGTAGGAAACAAAGAGATGGAAATTAGCATCACTGGCAGTAGATGAATACACACACATACACACAGACATGCACACAAACATGCATACACACACGTGCACACATATGCATCCACATGTGCCCACATACACACAAATTCACAGGTGCACACACACACACAGATACCCACACCCACCCGCTGCAGAAGCTCTCAGAAACCACCAAGTTATTTTCCTGTGCAATCCTGCAATCGTGCCAGACCTGCAGGCCCAGTCTCAGGAGGGTATGGGCCGAGGCCAGCGTGGGCAGGGACAGACACTGCAGTGAGGGTAAGGTCTGTGTAGAGACTGGATCGCTAAGGTCTAAGATTATTCAAGGTGTGAGAAGATGCAAATGAGCGAAGGAAAGATCCCCAACAGGTTTGAAGGATAGGCCGGCCAGGAGGAAGGCTGGGGAGGCAGAGCCTGCGAAGAACACAGGTGAGCCTGGTGCTGGGTGCAGTGGGAGGGACAGCAGGAAAGGGGATGGTGCTGCAGGACCTGATGACCAACTGAATGTTGGGTGGCAAAAAAGGTAAAGGGGATTCCAAAATTTCTAGGACTGCTGCCTAACACAGAAAAGACAGCAGAAGGTGAGGTGTGGGAGCAGCGAGAGGGATGAATCCACAGGACCCACGCAGAGCAGACTGAAGTCAGTGCAATGGCCCAGTAGAAATCCTGCATTAATCAGGTCATCTGCCAGTAAGGCAGTGAGTGAATTAACCAGCACCCCAAACTGTAGAAGACTATGGGGCCCTTAGACCTGGAGGATCCTCCAGGACCTGCAGCCAGGTGAGAGCAGCAAGGTCACCTCGGGTGTGGGTGCAGGTGTGATATCCCCAATTTGTTGTAAAAATGTGCAAATGAAAACCCCCATGTCTGGCTGGGAGGAAATACAGAAAGAAGCCAGGCTGCTCACACAGCTTCAAAGTGTGTGTGTGGGGAGAATGGGAGCAATTTTTTCCTTATATATACCATTGTACCTGTGTTTTTTTTTTTTTTTTTTTTTTTTTTTCAGCTCTTGTTGCCCAGGCTAGAGTACAATGGTGCGATCTTGGCTCACTGCAACCTCTGCCTTCCGGGTTCAAGCGATTCTCCTGCCTTAGCCTCCCGAGTAGCTGGGATTACAGGTATGTTCCACCATGCCCTGCTAAGTTTGTATTTTTAGTAGAGACGGAGTTTCTCCATATTGATCAGGCTGGTCTTGAACTCCCGATCTCAGGTGATCCGCCCGTCTCGACCTCCCAAAGTGCTGGAATTACAGGCGCAAGCCACCATGCCCAGACCACCGTTGTACTCTTATTGCTTTTGGTGAACCCAACTTTAAAGTAAGTTTAACAGAAAAATGAAAAATTTAAAATAAACCCATAAACCCTGAGGTGGGATTTGCCTGCCTTATAAAATGGCAACTCCCAAAAGAGGCAGTGACAGAGAGCAGTGTGGGCCTGGCTTCTCTTCAGCTATCTCTGGTGGACAGGGGTTGCATGAAGAATCTCCCACGTCCATGTGGCACACTGCACATCTAGCCTCACTTCCTCAAATGTCACCAGGCTGGGCTCACAAGGACATGGGGACACACACTCCTTCCCAGAAACTCCCTAAGCGTCTGTCCCAGACCACGTGGGGAGACAGTTCCTCCCACCAGGGCTGTAGGTCATACCCCACCTTCTTAATCCACCTCTTCCCCAGGAAGCAGATACACCTTCAAAACTTTAATAAGAAATTTCTCTCAAAAGAAAAATGGCAGGCTGGGTGTGGTGGCTCACACTTGTAATCCTAGCATTTTGGGAGGCCAAGGCAGGTGGAAAACCTGAGGTCAGGAGTTCGAGATCAGCCTGGCCAACATGGCAAAACCACATCTCTGCTAAAAACAGAAAAATCAGCTAGGTGTGGTGGCGTGCACCTGTAATCCCAGCTACTTGGGAGGCTGAGGCAGGAGCTTTGCTTGAACCCAGGGGGCAGAGGCTGCAGTGAGCCAAGATCATGCCACTTCACTCCACCTGGGCAAAAGAGCGAGACTTCATCTCAAAAAAAAAAAAGAAAAAAAGAAAGAAAAAAGAAGTGCAGCAGCCTCTTCTGCAACAGGACACAATGGAAGAAACTGGTTATTTTACCAAAGCTTTGACTGGAATGGTGTGCTTTCCTTTAAGGAGGCAAACTTGACTTGTGGAGACAATAAAAGCCCCGTGGGTTAAACTGGTCAGTCCCGGTACAGGGTTCCTAAATCGTGGGAAAGAACGTCTCTTTCTAACAGGCCCAGGAGCCCCAAGTTATTTTAGGACCTCAAGAGGAGAGGAATTTACCAAACTCATGGGTATTTGAGGGTACAAAACCATGGTTAAAGTCAGCTTTTAAAAAGTCTTAACTGAGATTCCTTATGGAACAGAGTTCTATCAAAGCCAATTTAAAAAGCCTATGTAAAAAATAATTATTCATGTACTTTATGCAAATAATCAGGCCAAGTATAATAAGGCTAAAGTTTATTTTGCAAACAAATCAGTCCTATAATGATTTGTTTCTTAATAAAAATCGGGACTGGAGAGAGAAAAATTAAGCTTCAAAAAAACCACTATAGTATAACTGTTGTTAGCTGTTCTTGCATTTTTCCTGCAGTTTGAACTAGATCTTAAATTTTTTGTGGGCTACAAGTCACCAAACTAATGCATTCAAATCTTTACTTTTAAAACTGGGAATTGTACTCCTTACCCTAGTACTCATTATTTACCTTACAGTACAGTTTCCTTCAATGCAGTGCTAAAACTATAGATGACAATACAAATGCCTTTGCCATGCAAGCCTTGGAAACCCTGCCAGGCCTGTGTGAGTATGCTCAGAGAGTTGCAAAGTGATTCCGTTTCTTTCACCTTGGGGTAAACAACTACCCTCACTACAACCCTGGCCAGCAGGAAGAAGTTAGAGCTGTCTTTGCCCTTTCTCCATCTTCATTAGCCAACACTTTAAGATTAAGGTGTTATGAAACCCAAAGGGGGCCAGGTGTGGTGGCTCATGCCTGTAATCCCAGCACTTTGGAAGGCTGAGGCGGGTGGATCACAAGGTTAGGAGTTTGAGGCCAACACAGTGAAACCCTGTCTCTACTAAAACCACAAAAATTAGCTGGGCATAGTGGCACATGCCTGTAGTCCCAGCTACTCGGGAGCCTAAGGCAAGAGAATTGCTCGCACCTGGGAGGTGGAGGTTACAGTGAGCCGAGATTGTGCCACTTGCACTCTAGCCTGGGTGACAGAGCAAGACTATGTCTCAAAAAAAAAAAGAAAAAAAAAAAAAAACGAAAGAGAGGGATTGAAACCACCATTGCAAAATTATAACCGAGACAGTGAAAGAGATCTGATCTAACTAACTCCATCTTGCTTCCAGCCTCCACGCTGTCCTTGTTCATTCCTGGGCACAGGCTGAACTAACTTTGGGAGGAACTCAGTTTATAGTTTAAAACAAAGATGACATCCCTTTCTGGAAACAAACCTCCTTCTCACCTGGGGACTAGACTACCTTTGTACGACTAACATTTTAGCCACAAGATTGGAAATTATGGTTTAAGAGACATGCAGCTGGAGGCTACGAGACTGACCCTCCCCAAATTGCTCCTGGTGATAAAATCACTACTGTAGAACCTAAGACCAGTGCTTGAGATATTTTGCAGACCCTGCACTTGATGGATCAGCTGGCACCACCCAGATCAATAAACTGGCTCATCTGATCTTGTGGCCTCCCCTCAACCCAGGAACCGACTAAGCACAAGACAGCTTCGACTCCCTATGAATTCACCTCTGACCTGACCATCAGCACTTCCAGCTCACTGGCTTCCCTGCACCCACCAAGTTGTCCTTAAAAACTCTGATCCCTGAATGCTATGGGAGACTGATTTGAGTAATAATAAAACTCTGATCTCCAGGAAAAAAAAAAAGAACACAGCCATACAAGACTTTAGATTTTATTTTGGCAATGGGACCCAGAGAAGGCTCCTGACCAGAGGGAGTGACTGGAAATGAGTCCACTTCAGACTCCAGGGCCCCCTCCTGCCGCCTCCATCCTGGGACTTCACCACACACTTCTGGAGCCTGAGAGCTGCAGCCCAGGGTGCAAGTCTGTCATCTGGCAGCCGGGAGCGGGGTGGCTTCCTCAACACAACTCTGAATATCCACACCTAAAGCCCACTGCCCGTCCCACACCCAAACCCACTCAGCCAATCCTGCCTCTGACGCTGGAACCAGCCCTGGCTCTGCCAGATTGGAGTGGGTGTCCTTGAGGGCTGAGGACGCTGGGCTTCCACCAGCTCTGCTTCAGGCCTCACTCAGTTCTGTGTCTGGAGAAGGAGGCCAAGCTCTTGGGATACAAACTGTCCAAGAGTTCTGAGGGCATTCCCTGGCCGCTGAAAAGTGCTTTACAAGGATTAGCAGCTAATCCAGAAACCTTCCAAGCCCAAGAAATCTAAGAACTAGGAAGACAAATTCTACACCAGGATGGCCTCACTCCAGGAAGCTGGTCTTCCAGTTCACTTTTACTCATTTTAGAAACAACCATGAAAAGGAGGCACAGTGACTGCTCTGAAGTCCCCCAGACACTGCCTGGGTACTTTCCCTTCCTCAGCAGCACCTCCAACCAGCGTCATGTGGCATGGGAGGCATGGGGCTTGGTCAGTCCCAGGGATCACACAGCCGCAGAGTGGGTGGCTGCAGGAACCACCTGGCCAGTATTACTCCACCCTGCCCGGGCCCCTGCTTCATCCACAGACCTGGGGTGGGGACAGAGTGCTCAGCCCCATGGCAGCCCCACAGGAGTGGCCCAGGTGGTGGGCCCCTTCATGTAGTGCCACTGAGGTCCAGCTCTCTCATGGCTCCCTCTCATGGGCTCTTCTGAACCGGGAGCCCCTCAGGCAGGCCCGGGCCCCGTGGGCAAGCAAGGCCCAGAGAGTTGCTGGGACTGAAGCCTCTGACTCTGCTTCCCCCGTTTTTCACTGTCTACCCCTCTGGTCATGTCATCACCTACCAGCAACCCAAACATCAACAGCCGTGATGGAGAAAGGATCCTGCACTCATGGGCACCGTGGACGGTGAGGGAGTGAGAATGTGAGTGAATAAAAAATGACCTGCTCTGTCATACTTCTTTTATCTAATCTGCAAAATATTTGTTGGGGGAAAGGCTGAAACTACTGAACTATGATGGACATCTTTGAGTACCGAGGGTTTTAAGCAGGGCTAAGTCTCATTCTAATCACTGTGAGTTACAGACAACCTTGATACTAGCAGCCGTAAGAGGTGTGGTATCAACAAGGGAAGGCCAAAACTGGTTATTTGGGTTTCATCAAATTCCAATTACTTGATGCAGGTTACAGGGCCTTACCTGTGAAAAAAAGGGGATAAGAAAAGAAAGATAACAGGAATTAACAGGGATTGCTCAGGGTAAGGAAAAAAAGGAAGCTGACCCTTTGCTTTAAAAACAAATGCATTATAATAGATCTGACCTATTTCCAAAAGAGCCCTCCCTAGCCTCTGAACCAAGACATGCCTCTCACCAGGAGATGCCTTCTTGACGAAGGCAAACAACGGCTGGGAAGATATTCTAGGATTCATAAACGCTGGTTCTCACCCAAACGTCTTTTGGATGGAATCAGACTGTGAATACAAGTATTGAAAAGCACACATATTTATGTGTCTGTAAACAGACACACAGAAAAAAGCCCAGTAGGAAATAAAGTACAGTGTTAAGGATTTTCTCAGAGTAATGTTCATTTTCTTATTTATGCTATTCAGGGTTTTTTAGCTAATTCTTTTGTTCTTAGAATAATCAAGTATGTTTTGCTTATGAAAATTTATTTAAAGTAGAGTAATGCTTTAATTCATAGGTGCTATGCTTTTTTAAAAGCTTATTTATCTTATTTATAAATTTGGTTTCAGATAGATTTGCTGTGAAGTTAAGAATACTTTAACCATGTTCTGGGGCCCAAGAGATTGCTACTCTTCCTGTAATACTGAACGGATGCCCTGGTCACGCTTCTTGTCTGGAGACAAGAGCAGAGCCACCTCCGCAACAAAACTCCAAATCACTGCAGGGCCACACCACAGACCCTACCTCCTCAGCAGGGGAGACAGACACAGACCTGTAAACCTTGGATGCTCATTACAACTGAAAAACCAACAAACCCCATGCTGCTCCTCCTCCCTCCCAAAGGGGCAGAGATCCACACTTGGGAGGGCCCTACATGCTGACACAACACACCGTGGCTTCCTGGGGAAGACAGTGGGGCCTGGGAACCGGCGTCGCTCATCATGGAGCAGCAGAGGAGTGGGGTGTGGGGGCTAGGCAGATGGCCGGGGGCTGAGGCAGAAGAAATGTCCAATCGCTGATCCCAGGGACACTGTTCCTTGGTGCTAGATCTTTGGTCAGCTTTTCAAAAGAGGCTGGAAACACAGCTTTTTATCACACTGACAACTAAAAATCTCTTTCAAAATACCACTGGGCTGGATGCAGTGGCTCACGCCTGTAATCCCAGCACTTTGAGAGGCCAAGGCGGGAGGATTGTTTAAGCCCAGAAGTTTCAGGCCAGCCTGGACAATATGGTGAAAGCCCATCTCTACTAAAAATATAAAAAATTAGCCAGATGTCATGGTGGTGGGTGCCTGTAGTCCCAGCGACTCAGGAGGCTGAGGTGGGAGGGTCACCTGAACCAGGGAGGGGCTGCAGTGAGGCGTGATCACACTCCTGCAGTCCAGCTGGGGCAACAGAGCCAGGCCCCATCTCAAAACAAAACAAAACAAAACAAAACAAAACAAAATGCCACTGTAGGTTCTCCTACTCCAGTGTGGGAGACAGGTGGAAGGAAATCATTAAGGATGGGTACCTCCTTCGGAGGCTCAGCCTCCCTCACCCAAGCCCAGCCCTCCTTTCCCATGCCACGGGGTCTGGACCAGGAGAACACAAAGTTCTCCCTCAGAGCAGTCTACCACCTCCTTAGGAAACCCACAGAGCAAAATCTGTAGGCTGTGTGTCTATAGTAGCCCAAATAATTAAGCTAAAGAAAATCTATTCAATTCAAACATTTGCTGGGAGCCCATAGTGTGCCAGGCCACATAGGGCAACGCACCCCACACATCCTCCCTTCAAGAACCAGCTCATGTGCCCAGCAGCAAAGGCACCTGCCCAAAGAGGCCAGCAAAGGAGGAAAAGCCGTGAGGGTCAAGTCTGAGGTCTGCTGATGGTGACTCTGCAGCCCCATAGCTTCGTGTTTATACCTAAGCCCCAAATTATTTCTGGGCTGTACTGTATATATTTAAAGAACATTAAAGTCAGAAAAACAAAACCCCCGTCATTCTAGTATGTTGTTACTTTCATTTTGAGTTTGTGCTTCTCACAAGTGGCAAAACTTGGACATGAAAAATTCCTAGAAGTTTAACTACTTTTCCATTAGAAAAATCAAATGTCTCTTAGTACACTACATGTGTTCTACAGTTATTTTGAGATACCCAAATAAAAAAACTCAGATTTACAAAGTATTAAATACGGGTCTTACAATTTCTGTTCTTCCTACCAGCCTAAAAACAAACAAAAACAGAAATTCCTTTTTAGTCAGTCATTGCCTAAGTTTCTGTGTTAAGTCTACTATAGACTGAACACCCAAACTCGTAAGCCCAGATGCCTTCAGAAGGAGTCTGGAGCCGCTCAGCACCTCCTGTGTTCCTCCGTGGCCTCCTCCTCACCTCCTCCCTCCATCCCCCCAGTTCACAGCTGCTGCCTCAGCAACATCAGGCCCAGCTTTCTTGAGCCTCAAACTCCCAAACACACAAGGCCACACTCACTATGTGTAAACCAGTCTAGCCAGAGAGTGAGCCCAGAGCCCCTGCTTCATCCTGTTCTAATGCCGTCCACACCTGCTTCTCAGGTTGTCCTTCACAGAACACCCACCGTGTGCGAGCCCCATTGTTCTCAAATCCGGAACCCACAGATGCGGCCCTTTCCTTGGAGCCCTCACTTGTAGGACTGTTCCCACGGCCATGTGCCCAGAGCCTCCGTCTTCAACCTCATGGGCCTGTCACTTCTGTACCTTTCTCCTCCCACATCTCCAAAAGTATATACACAGCGTGAAAAAAGATACAAAGTCCAAGTTCACTCAAGGAGACTACAGTACCTACAAGGCCAGCATAAAATTCTACAGAAACCAAAGTACTGCATATCTGGATTTTTAAGGGTATAAAAAACTATTTTTTTTTAGAAAGAAAAAAGGCCTCATTTTTTTAAAGGTATTATATTTTTCAGTGGTCATCTTTTCCGAGGACAGCTAGGCTCCTAGAATGCACAACTGACAAGGCATCTCCAACATGACGGCTTCAGCCGACCTCCCACGTTGTCAACATTTTTAGTACCTTAGCTGAAGGAAGACACACTGGGCCCCCAGTGCAGTGCAATCTTCTGTGGATGCAAATCCAGCACTGCAGAGCAACGCTAGCACAGAAACTCCTCCAGCTGGGAAGAGACACAGGGACCTTTCTGGGTAATAAAAGTGTTCTATTTCTCAATCTGGGTGGTAGCTTTACCTATTTCTCTCTAAAGATATAAACTGTACACTTAAGATCTGGACCCTTCACTGTATGTAAACTAAATTTCCATTAAAGTAAAGACTCCCACCAAAATCAGACATCATCATGAAAATGAACCCTTACTAAAATTAAAGGAAAAACGGACACATACCACTTACCGAAATTCAAAAAAATCAGTTTGGCCTGTATTCCAGGACATAGTTTGATGAGAAATGGAATGGTAATGTACAACCCCAAAACACAGAGAAGTATCTTCCTCAGGCGCAACCACAGGCCCTTTCGCCTGCAAGAAAAAAGCAATGAATAGGTCAAAAGGCAGTAGGTGCCATTTTGCTGTAGTTTGTTAATAGTGTTATCAAAATCCCTAAACAAGTGCCACAAGTATTTTTTTTTTTCACAAGGATACTGCCAGTTATAAAATTAGCCTCCCACCTGCCTTTGCTAAAGTAATTATTTTAGATAAGTCTTTTAATTTGAGCTTAGAACTCTACTGGGGGTAAGAGGAATTTCTTTTCTTAAAAGACAAAGAAATAGCTAATGATTTCTTATATTCGCCCCTGCGGAAGAATCCAGCAGAGAGCAGACCCTGCAAGTGCCCCCTACTTGACATCAGACCCCAGCTATAACCTCATATCAGGAAAGAGTGGCCTCCTGGGGCCTCCTGGTAGGTCTTCTGTGAGACAACTGCAGACAGGCGTAGGTTACTCATTAGCTCCCAGCAGGAAGCACGTACAGCAAAGGACATCAACAGAACCTGCCTGACCAGGTCCTCGGAGAGCAAGAGGCCAAGTAAGAGCTGACACGGTGTGTCCTTAGATTTATGCCTGGATGAGCCCCTCCGTACCCACTCCACAGAGGATCCTCCTCCCAGCCCCTCAAGCTAGGGCACCAGCCCAGGGTCTCATGACCCTCTTCTAATTCCTCTCCAGCTCCGGAGTTCTTATTTTGTCCCCAGTTCCCTTTCAAAAATATCTTAACTCAGCGATTCTCAAACTCGTTGGTCTCAGGACTTCTCTGCTCTATAAAATTGAGGACCCTATAGAGCTTTTGCTAAAAGAGCTGCTTCTTTAACCCCTCATATGACAGACAGTCATAAACAGTTTATATTTATAATGATCTGTCATATGAGAAGTTAAAAATAAGACATTTTAAAATGTCTATTAATTCATCTAGTCGTAACAATCCATTACATGTTGTTATAAATAATATGTTATGAAAAATAATTTTTCAATTCAAAAAAATTTTAGTGGGAAGAAAAAAAATTAAAAAGTTTTAGTGAGAAGAGTGGCATTAACATTTTTATAAATTTCTCTAAGCCAGAGAGCTTAACAGAAAGATGGAGTCTCCTATCTGCATTCAATCTGCTATGAATCCACATATCACGTATCAACTGGAAAACCTCAGTGCACACCCACAAGAGGAGGGTGAAAACGGGCAAATCACACCTTGGTGTTATTATGGAAATCAGTCTGACCTTACAGACCCTCTGCAAGGATCTGGGAACCGCGAGAGTGCCAAGGGCACACCTGGAGGACCACTGCTCTAACTTACCATAGGAGTCTAAACCTAGTGGGACCAGCTATCTCCAGATGATTTCCAAAAAAATATTTAAGGTTTTTTTTTTGTTATTGTTGTTGTTTTGTTTTGAGACAAAGTCTCGCTCTGTTGCCAGGCTGGAGTGCAGTGGCGCGATCTCGGCTCACTGCAACCTCCACCTCCCTGGTTCAAGTGATTCTCCTGCCTCAGCCTCACAAGTAGGTAGAACTACAGGCATGGGCCACCACGCTCAGCTAATTTTTGTATTTTTAGTAGAGATAGGGTTTCACCATGTTTGGCCAGGATGGTCTCAAACTCTTGACCTTGTTATCCACCCGCCTTGGCTTCCCGAAGTGCTGGGTTTAAGGTGTAAGCCATCGCGCCAGGCCTTAAGGTGGTTTTAAAACCATATATTGAACTGCTGATACAAGCAACAATACAGGTGAATCTCAAAAGGACTGTTATGTTAAATAAGACATCTGCAAAAGACTGTATATTATATAATTCCACTTGTCTAAAATTCTAGAAAAGGTAAAACTATAAGGACAGAAAAACAGAACACAGAGAGGTTGCCAGGGGCTGGGGTTGGAGCAGGAGATTGACTGCAAGGGCTAGGAGAGGATCTTGGAGTGATAGAACATTCTGCACCTTGATGTGGCTGTGGTTACACAATGGCATACATTTGTCAAGACTCACTGAACTGCACGCTTAGAATCTGTGAACTTTCCTATATATAAATAATCTCGCCAGGCGTGGTGACTTAGGCCTGTAATCCCAGCACTTTGGGAGGCCGAGGTGGGTGGATCTCGAGCTCAGGAATTTGAGATCAGCCTGACCAACATGGTGAAACCCCGTCTTCAAAGCAATGTAAATAAATAAATAAATAAATAAATAAATAATCTCAATAAAACTGATGTAAATAACAAGTTAATAAAGCTGACATAAATACCTCAATAAAGCTTATGACAAACATGCACATCTGATAATGTAACTCATTCATTCATTCACCTGGTTCATTCAGGGATCATCACTGAGCGCCTGGCACTCTGAGGTGGTGGACAGTCAGGTTGGCAAAGGATGGCGCCCACACTTGCGCTGTGCTCACAGCTCAGTGGGAGTTAATTAAATACAAGGGCCATAGCAGGCTGGATGACGGTACCTGCTGCTGGCGATACTGCCCAGGGTGATCTGAGCTAGCGGGGCTACCAGGGACAAGGCCACTGGTCTGACACAGTAAGTTAGGAATACAAGAGTTAACTAGATGAGGGGGAGAACAGTTTAAAATGGCATCTTAAATGTCATACATGATCTAGCTTTTCAATGAGGTCTATTAATCACAATATTGAGATTCAAAGTGCCAGTTCTTAAGTCTGGTTCAACATCTAACCCATCACTTACTAGCTGTGCTATCTTGAGCAAGTTATTTAACCTCTCTGAGACTTGTTTTCCTTAATCATTGGTGGGGATGATAATGGTACCTCCTTTGTGGGGTTCCTGGAAGGATTACACACAGTAACACATGTAGACTGCACATGTGAGTCCTTGCACCAAATCTGCAACATATCTTAGCTTCCATGAGCTACTCTTTACTCTCCTTAGAGAAAAGAGCAGGGTCTGACACAGTTAATGGCCCTGGCAGGGAGAAACTGGGTATAATGTGAGAGGTTGGAAGAGGACCAGAAAGATTCAGGACATTATCCTGAGAGAAAATGAAAAGCCCATAAAAAGAAAAAAGCCTGAAATCAAGTGTGCCACCACTCCAATGCCTGGCGCCTGTGCTTGGATTGTCTGCTCTGGCACCTGCAGTTACTTCTGTGTCTCTCCCACGATCTGCTTACTCATCCTTCAGCACCTGCACAGACCTCTTACCTTACTGTAAGGTGTCAGGTGATTTGCAATTTTGTGCCTCGAGAGAAAGGAAAGCCTATGTCCACACAAAGACTTGTTCAAAAATGTTCACAGCTTCAGC
The DNA here is from genome assembly GCF_030222135.1 of Aotus nancymaae. NCBI lineage: Eukaryota > Metazoa > Chordata > Mammalia > Primates > Aotidae > Aotus > Aotus nancymaae. Next base: position 744,973 of record NW_026988412.1, on the reverse strand, counting down.
CTGGGCAACAAGAGCAAAACTCCATCTCAAAAACAAACAAACAAATAACAACAACAAAAAAAAAAACACAAATGTTCACAGCTTTACTCACAGTAGCCGTAAAGGGAAACAACCCAAATGGCCATCTGAGTGAACAGATAAACAAACCATGGCATGCCCTTAGAATGGAATACAATGTGGCAATAAAACGGAATAAACCACTGATACATGCAACCATGTAGATGAATCTCTTTTTCTTATTTCTTTGTCTTTTTTATTATTTTTTTTTTTTAGGAAACAAGATGAATCTCAAAATAATTATGCTGAGCAAGAGAAACCACGTGAAAGATGGCCAGGTCACTGACAGATTTTCACTGATACATGATTTCACTAAAAGGTATCTCTATTCATTAGCAAAAACAATACAAACGCACCACATTTTACTGCACTTCACTTTGGTGCACTTTGCAGATACCAAATGTTTTACAAATTCAAGGTTTGTGGCAACTCTGCATTGAGCAGGTCTGTCCGTGCCATTTTTCCAACATTCCAATGGGACTTTGTATCTCTGGGTGAGCATTTTTTACCAGTAACGTTTCTTTTTGTTGTTGTTTGTTTGTTTTGAGATGGGGTCTCATTCTGTCACCCAAACTGAAGTGCAATGGCATAATTATAGCTCACTGTAGACTCAACCTCCCGGGTCCAAGCCATCCTCCCACTCTGGCCCCCTTAAGTAGCTGGGACCACAAGCATGTGCCACCATACCCAGCCAGGTTTATTTTTTATTTTGTAGAGACGAGGTCTCCCTATGTTGCCTCAAGGCTGGTCTTGAACTCCTGGTCTCAAGTGATCCTACCATCTTGGCTCTCAAAGGGTTGGGATTATGGGTATGAGCCACAACCTCCCAGACTCAAGTGATCCTCCCAGCTCAGCCCCTTGAGTAGCTGGGGCTGTTATAGGCATGTGCCACTATATCCAGCTATTGTTTGAATTTTATGTAGCGACAGTGTCTCCCTATGTTGCCCAGGCCAGTCTTGAACTCCTGGGCTCAAGCAATCCACCCACCTCAGCCTCTCATAGTATTGGGATTATAGGTGTGAGCCACCACACCTGGTCTAAAGTATTTTTAAATTAAGGTATATACACTGTTTTCTTAGACAAAACCTGCCAAAACTCACATAAGAAATAGATAATCTGAACATGCCTGTTTCTATTAAGTAAACTGAATCACCAATTAACAGCCTTTCAAAACAGAAATCACTGGGCCCAGATGGGTTCACTGGGGAATTCTACCAAACATTTAAGGAAGAAATTATACCAGTTCTCTATACTCTCTTCCAGAAGACAGAAGCAATCTCTTTTTAACTTATCCTATAAAGTCAGCACTACCCTAAAGCAAAGACATTACAAAAAACCTAGTGGTGTGTGCCTGTAATCATACCTATTCGGGAGGCTGAGGCAGGAGGATGGTTTCAGCCCAGGAGTTCAAGGCCAGGCTGGGCAAGATCTCCAAAAAAAGAAAGAGGCCGGGCATGGTGGCTCATGCCTGTAATCCCAGCATTTTGGGAGGCCAAGGCGGGTGGATGACCTAAAGCCAGGAGTTCAAGACCACCTGGCCAACATGGCAAAACTCTGTCTCTACTAAAACTACAACAATCAGCTGGGCATGGTGGCAGGTGCCCACAATCCTAGCTACTTGGGAAGCTGAGGCAAGAGAATCTTGAACCTGGGAGGTGGAGGTTGCAGTGGGCTGAGATCATGCCACTGGACTCCAGCCTGGGTGACAGAACAAGACTCCATCTCAATAAAATAAAATAAAATAAAATAAAATAAAATAAAATAAAAATAAAGAAAGAAAACGAAAGACCAATACATACCCCCATGAACATAGATGCAAAAATCCTCTAAAAATATTAGCAAAGGAAATCTAGCAATGCATAAAAAGAATTATACACGATGGCCAAGTGGGATTTGTCCCGGGTATGCAAGGCTAGTTCAACATATGAAAATCAATTAATGTGATACATCCTATCAACAGGCTAAAAAAGAAAAATCACATGATCATATAAATAGATGTATGAAAACCATCTGACAAAATCAACACCTATTCATCATAAAAAGCCTCAGCATACGAGGAATAAAGGGGAACTTCCTCAGTTTGATAGTATCTATGAAAATCCTATAGCCAACATCTTACTTATCATGAAAAGCTTCAAGCTTTCCTGCTAAGATTAGAAACAAAGCAAGATTACACAATAAGACAAGAAAAAGAAATGATAAGTATAGAAACTGGAGAAGAAAAAATAAAATTGTTTACAGATCGCATGACTGTCTATGCAGAAGATCTAAAACTTGGAACTAATAAGTGATTATAGAAAGGTTCCAGGATACAAGGTTAATATACATAAGTCAATAGTTTTCATATATACCAGCAAGGTGAATACTGCTAATGTAAATATTTCCATTTACCTTAGCAACCTCCAAAATGAACTACTTAGGTACAAACCTAACAAAATATGTACAAAATCTAAATGAGGAAAACTACAAAACTCTAATGAAACACATAAGGAAGAACTAAATAAAGAGATATTCCATTAATTCCAAGTTCTCTAAGGATAAAAAAATAAAAATAAAAATAAAGAGATAGTTCATCTTCATGGATAGGAAGGCCCAATATTGTCAATATGTCAGTTCTTCCCAACTTTATAGATTCAATATAATCCCAATCAAATCCCAGCAAGTTATTTCCTGGACATTGAAAAACTGATCCTAAAGTTTATATGGAGAGGCAAAAGATTCAAGATAGACACCATTAAAGTAGAAGAACAAACTTGGACAACTGACACGATCTGGCTTGAATGCTTACAATAAAGCCACAGTAATCAAGACAGTGGAGTACCGTCAAAAATACAAATAGACCAAAGAGCCTAGAAATAGACCCACATAACTATAGTCAACAAATCTGTGACAAAGGAGCAAGGGCAATACAACAGAGCAAAGATGATCTTTTCCATAAATGGTGCTGTAACAACTGTACATTCATATATGCAAACAAATGAATGAAAATATGGACCTGATACCCTTCACAAAAATAAAACTCAAAATGGGTCATAGAACTAAATGTAAAAACAGAAAACTATAAAAATCCTAGGAGATAACAGAGAAAAAAAATTAGGTGAACTTGGTATAATGAAGCCTTTTTAGACACAAAACCACCAAGGTATGATCCATGAAAGAAATATTAATAAGCTAGGCTTCATTAAAATCAAAAACTTCTCTGTGAAAGACAATGTCAAAATAATGAGAAGATAAGCTACAGATGGGGAAAAAAAATACTGACAAAAGTACATCTGATGGGCCAGGCACAATGGCTCACGCCTGTAATCCCAGCACTGGGAGGCCAAGGCAGGCGGATCACAAGATCAGGAGTTCCAGACCAGCTGGCCAACATGGTGAAATCCCGTCTCTACTAAAAATACAAAAAAATTAGCCGGACCTACTGGTGTGCACCTGTAATCCCAACTACTCGGGAGGCTAAGGCAGGAGAATTGCTTGAACCCAGGAGGCAGAGGTTGCAGTGAGCTGAGATTGTGCCACTATACTCCAGCCTGGGTAACAGAGCAAGACTCTGTCTCAAAAAAAAAAACGGTGGGGAGGGGGGCCAGGCACAGTGGCTCACGCCTGTAATCCCAGCACTTTGGGAGGCCGAGGCGGGTGGATCACGAGGTCAAGAGATCGAGACCATCCTGGTCAACATTGTGAAACCCCGTCTCTACTAAAAATACAAAAAATTAGCTGGGCATGGTGGCGCGTGCCTGTAATCCCAGCTACTCAGGAGGCTGAGGCAGGAGAATTGCCTGAACCCAGGAGGCGGAGGTTGCGGTGAGCCGAGATCGCGCCATTGCACTCCAGCCTGGGTAACAAGAGCGAAACTCCGTCTCAAAAAAAAAAAGATGGGGGAACCGTGGCTTAGGTGCAGACATGGCCAAGTCCAAGAACCACACCACACACAACCAGTCCCAAAAATGGCACAGAAATGGTATCAAGAAACCCCAATCACAAAGATACGAATCTCTTAAGCGGGTGGACCCCAAGTTCCTGAGGAACATGCGCTTTGCCAAGAAGCACAACAAGAAGGGCCTAAAGAAGATGCCGGCCAACAATGCCAAGGCCATGAGTGCACGTGCCGAGGCCATCAAAGCCCTCGTAAAGCCCAAGGAGGTTAAGCCCAAGATCCCAAAGGGTGTCAGCCGCAAGCTCGATCGACCTGCCTACATTGCCCACCCCAAGCTTGGGAAGCGTGCTTGTGCCCGCATTGCCAAGGGGCTCAGGTTCTGCCGGCCAAAGGTCAAGGCCAAGGCCAAGGATCAAACCAAGGCCCAGGCTACAGCTCCAGCTTCAGTTCCAGTTCAGGCTCCCAAAGGTGCCCAGGCCCCTACAAAGGCTTCAGAGTAGATATCTCTGTCTGCCAACATGAGGACAGAAGGACTGGTGCGACCCCCCGGGGCTGCCATCTGCATGGGGCTGGGGTCCTCCTGTGCTATTTGTACAAATAAACCTGAGGCAGGAAAAAAAAAAAAAAAAAAAAAAGGTGTTCACATTATATGTAATCAGAGAAAAGCAAATTAAAACAACAAGATCCCACTACACACTATTAGAATGGCCAAAATGCAAAACACTGATAACACTAAATGCTAGGAGAATGTGGAAGAACAGGAATTCTCATTCGTTTCTAGTGGGAATGCAAACATGGTACAGTCACTTGGGAAGACAGTTTGGCAACTTCTCACAAATCTAAAACATACTCTTACCATATGATCCAGCAATCAGGCTCCTTGGTACTTACTCAAATAAATGGAAAATATATGTCCACACAAACAGACATTTACAGCAGCTTTATTAATAACTCCCAAAATTTTGAAACAACCAAGATGTCCTTTGATAGGTGAGTGGATAAACTGGTACATCCAGACAATGGAGTAGTATTCAGTGATAAACAGAAATCAGCAACCAAGCCATCAAAAGAACGCAGCAGAAACTTAGTATTACTTAGTGATGCTTACTACTAAGTGAAAGAACCTCATCTCAAAGGGCTACATACTATATGATTCCAACTACATGACATTCTGTAAACGGTAAAACTACAAAGATGGCAAAAAGATTAGTGGTAATCCAGGGATGGGGTAGGGAGGGATGAACAGGCAGAACACAGATTTTTAGGGCAGTGAAACTATTCTGTATGATACTACGATGGTAAATAAGTACTACACATTTGTCAAAATCCCACAAAATGTACAAGAGTGAACACTACTTAACTGCAAACTATGGATTTTGGGTGACGATGTACCACACCCCAAATCCATAGTTTGCATTAAGTAGGGTTCACTCTTGATACAACATACCACTGTGGTGCAGGATATGGATAGTGCGGCATATCATGGTGGAAGGGGCAGGGCGGGAGTGTATGGGAAATTCTGTACTTTCCACTCAAGTTTTGCTGCAGACCTAAAACTGCTCTGAAAAATAAAGTTTATTAATTTTTTCTTTTTCTTTTCTTTTTTTTTTTTTTTTTTAAGACAGAGTCTCGCTCTGTTGCCCAGGCTGGAGTGCAGTGGCGATCTCGTCTCACTGCAATCTCCGCCTCCCGGGTTCAAGCTGTTCTCCTGCCTCAGCCTCCTGAGTAGCTGGGACTATAGGTGCATGTCACCACGCCCAGCTGATTTTTTATATTTTGAGTAGAGATGAGGTTTCACCATGTTAGCCAGGATGGTCTCAAACTCCTGACCTCAAGTGATCCAATCGAAAGCAATGGGATTACAGGCGTGAGCCACCATACCCAGCCCTAATTTTTTAAAAAGTCAAGTGACTCTGGACTCCACAAGAAACCTGAAGCACAGGGTAAGAGATGAGGGTGGTGCAAGAATGGCAGTTAGTGTTTAAAGAGTTTAGATGGAAACAAAAGTAAATATTACATGAAGAAATGCACAGAACCAGAAAGAGAATACTACCTAATTTTGAAACCTTCACAGCTTACATATTAGAAGTTTTATATCATTATTTTTACCAGACAGATATATTCTTGTAAATAATTAGGTTCTACAAGAGTCTTATAACCAAAGGACAAGAGTATGTCATCTGGAAATACTGCCAGAATGTTTCAGCAGGGTACTCCCCAGCACCCTTCTCTCTCCTGGACGGCAACCACTATTTGTCTTTAAAACTGTACCAGGATATGTGTTTGGGGTATGCCTCTTTCTTTCTCATCCTGTGAATTTTTTCCTCATTTAATTATGAACTACTATACTCTTTTTTTTTTTTGAGACGGAGTTTCGCTCTTGTTACTCAGGCTGGAGTGCAATGGCGCGATCTCGGCCCACCACAACCTCCGCCTCCTGGGTTCAGGCAATTCTCCTGCCTCAGCCTCCTGAGTAGCTGGGATTACAGGCGTGCACCACTATGCCCAGCTAATTTTTGTATTTTTAGTAGCGACGGGGTTTCACCATGTTGACCAGGATGGTCTCGATCTCCTGACCTCGTGATCCACCTGCCTCGGCCTCCCAAAATGCCGGGATTATAGGCATGAGCCACTGCACCTGGCCGAGATCTTTTTAAAATACAGGCATTTCCCTCTATAAATTTCTCTCTAAGTACTGCTTTAACTATATTCCATAAGTTTTAGTATATTGTATCTTCATTTTCATTCCTCTCAAAGTATTTCATAATTTCCCTTGTGTTTTTTCTTCTACCTAATGGTTATAAGGAATCTATTCTCATGTAATTATTGATGTAAGCTGCTGGTACTGACACTGAGAAAGTTGGAACTTCTCTACTGAACAGTATCTAAAGCTTCCTTTGATCAATACTCACCATAATGATTTTAGTATTCTGAATGGGCTAAAACTTACAATGTGAAAAACATTGTCCTAAAATAATCTCAACATGGGGCACAGCAGAAGTGAGGAAAGACTAATGGGAAACCATATAAGTAAAAGTGGTCCTACAGAATGGAAGAGGAAATCTTATATAACAATGCAAACTTAGATTTCCCCAGCGACCACACAGGAAATATAGCCAAGTAGAACTAGCAACGGTCTCCTCTCAGGTAATATAGAGAGGGCACGGTCCACCTTAAGACATTCACATTCATTAAATAAATAAATGTATATATTAAAAACACAAAAAGCCTGGCCAGACAAGGAAAGATACTCTGCTGGCTGTATTTAGCTCATGGGTAGCCAGTTTGGAACTGATATAAGTCCTGCAGGTTGAATCTGATCAACTCTGCATAAACTTCAAAGGACTCATCAGCACGAGAGACCATGTATGGGATGCCACTACCAAAAACATTCAAACTGCAAACAGGAAAATCATCCAATTGCCACTGCTGCTCTCACTCCACCAGCTAAAAATGCTTTGAGCCCAATGTTAAAAAGTCTTGACTGCCCTATGGAATCAAGAACTGGTTTTACAGTCTGCTCCAAGCATTAACCTTTATTTTCTTTTTGTATCCTCATTCTAGTCTATGTTCTTTTTTCCCTTTGCAGATCTCTTACCTCTTAATTTCTAATCTAAGACTTCTACTACAGCAATCAACCCAGCTCCTTGTTTGTGAAACTTCTTGGGAAGTTTCAAATGGAGGGTATGTGGGGACTGACCAGAATGGTATAAATAATACTTCAAAAATGAACACATCTTAGTTGTAAACCAAATATAAATTCCTAAGCCCCTGAACAGACTAAATGGACCCTCTCTTGTGGATCCCAGAGAAACCTGTTAACAGAATCACAGCAAATGCAGAAAGACATCTTATCTGAACTTCCCTTATCTGACCAGAGCAGAACTTTACCACAGTCAGCTGCCACAAACCTCCTGCTCTGGGAAGATCTCCAGTCAGGTTGGTGATTGACCTTGGGAACCAAAGTATTAAAGAAAAAAATGTAAAAAAGCCTCCTCAGAGGCTTCCATCCTACGAATCCAACACACACACCCACACACGCCCTTATTAATCTGGTATATAAACCTTCACCTCTTCTTTGGAGAGCTACCCATCTCTTAGAGTAGTGCCATATGCATAATAAACATTTCTTCTGTTAATCTGCCTATTGTCATTTAAGTCACAGGCCCCCTAACAATTTGGATCTAAGTCTGTGGAAGAAAGGTTTTCTTCTTCTCAACAGTAACATCATTGGGTCTGGTTGTCTTTCTTCTCCAATATGATGGATTCCTGTCACCAAAGACTTTGTCTTTCCTCTTTGTCTCCAAGGCACTTAACTCAATGCCAGGCTCATAGTTTGTGCTTGATGAACCCATAATCAAAGAATTACTGTCCCATGATCCTTAGCGCAAAAAATGATCAGAACCACCACCATCTTCTCTGGGCTTCCACTGTACTTAGAGTTTCACACCTCTTTCTATTTCACAGTGTGTCTTGTCCCCACTGAAATAATTGCACTGGAAGTCACTTTGGTTGATAGTCACTTGGCTGTGTATTGCAATCTCCTGTAACATTTACAAAATACTGATGCTTGGGACTTGCCCTGGAAATTCTAATTTTATTGGCCTCAAGTTGACCCTGGCCCTTAAGCTCTAGACTAGGACTTTCATTATCATTAAAAAAAAACTGGCTGGTCTCACAAAAAAAAAAAAAAAAAAAACTACACACTATATCTAATACGGTGCTAGACACACAGTAAGCAATCACATTTGTTTATTTTTTAATTTATTTTTGAGACAGAGTCTCACTCTGTCACCCAGGCTGGAGTGCAGTGCTGAGATCTCGGCTCACTGTGACCTCCGCCACCTGGGTTCAAGTGATTCTCCTGCCTCAGCCTCCCAAGTAGCTAGGACTACAGGTGCACGCCCAGCTAATTTTTGTCTTTTTTTGCTTTTGTTTTTGTTTTTTGAGACAGAACTGCTGACTTCAGGTGATCTACCGCTTCAGCTGCCCAAAGTGCTGGGATTACTGGTATAAGCCACCACACCTGATGCAACCACATTTGTTTATTAAGGTGATAAGCTAAAATGAAGGGACTGCTAATTAAGTACTACCTGTATCTCTCAAACTCAGAACAGTGTTCTTGAAAAGGGTATTTATTTATTGTACATATCTAAAAAAAATATTTCTCAAAATTAAAATTAATTCTAATTAAAATACATAGATGCCAGGCATGGTAGCTCATGCCTATTTAATCCCAGCACTTTGAGAGGCCAAAGCAGGAGAATTGAGGACAGGAGTTCAGGACCAGCCTGGGCAACATAGTCAGACCAGGTCTCTTAATTAAAAAAAAATTAGTCGCACTTGCACCCAGGTGAATAAACACCCATGTTGCTCACACAAAGCCTGTTTGGGGATTTCTTCATTCAAAGTGCACATTTTAATGCGTTTTAACATTTGGTGCCGAAACCCGGGTCGGGGGAACTCCTATGGGAGACCAAACCCCTGCCCCTGTTTTTGTGCTCCCTCCATGAAGAACTCTACCTACCGACCTGGGGTCATCAGACCAGCCCACAGACGCACACCACCGGCTATTTTGCTTCAAAAGGCCAAGAAAATGTTGGGCATCAATAAGAAAGGTATTCAAAACAAGTGAGACATAGGGTTTCACCATGTCTCCCAGGCTGGTGTCAAATTCCTGGACTCAAGCAATCCACCTGGCTCGGCTTCCCAAAGCACTAAGATTATAGTTGTGAGCCACCGTACATTCTCAAGTCTTTTCTTACACAATGGAAAAGTCCTGAAACTAAAGCCTTTAAGGCTTAACAATAGTAGCACTATTAAACAATTTTAGAAGATCTCTTTGACAAAGGCAAGAGAAATATACATTCTTGTGTCTCTATCTTTCTATGTATGTATTACAGATATGATCAGATAACATTTTAAAAATGATAGAAACAAAAACGTCTATGCTTGAAGGTGTAGATTTTGGTATCTGGAAAATTAATTCAAGTGAAAAGCTGAAGATGCTAGTATTAGGACTATGGTACTAATATACAAGTAGATAAAAGGAATCAAATATTTCAATAAATACTAGAAAAATTTGAAATTAATATCCCAAGCTCAGAAAATATTGTTTGTAAACAGAGTAAATAATACCATTTGAATTAGAAGAAAAAAAAAAATTAGTCAGATGTAGTGGTGCACATGCATAGTCCCAGCTACTCTGAAGACTAAGGCTGTAGTGAGCTATGATCACATCACTACACTCCAGCCTGGGTGACAGTGCGAGATCCTGTCTCTTTTTGTTAAATAAATAAATAAATATAAAACAGAGCCTTCAAAATTGGTGATTTTAAATTAGCAGCTCTATCACCGCTATAGTTCTGTCATTAATTATGGAGGACACCTACAAAGAATCTGTAAATAAAAATTAGCCAGTTTAAAAATTGAATCTCTCACTAAGTAATACCAAAATAATAGCTAAAATAAATCAGAAATCTCATATAATGCTTTTTCCAAATTCTAGAGCTGAGGGCAAGCCTTCGGTGTTTTTTTTTTTTTTTCCTGGCAAACATGCCATTTTTAATGTACCTTTAAAATTAATTCCCAAAGTATTAACAAGTATCTATAAATGAAAGTAAGTAACTCAAACAAAAAAATTTAAAGAATAAACAAATTTATAAGCAGAATATGTAAATATTTAAGCAGAATATACATTACCCTCTATTCCAGAAGACAGCCCTCTCAAAACATGTTTGAGAATATGGCTTTTTATCCACCACTCGAGGGTACAGATAAAGGCCCCAGAGGGAAAAACACGGCCAAACCTAAGCCTGACCCATCCGTATTCTGTACAGGCTGGCTGCTGCTGGGTCCACTTTAGAGCAGGACTGAGAATGTTAGTTTCTTACCCCAGCAGGCAGACCCCACGCTCTTATGGGAGACTGAGTGTGATCCTTCCAACTCGGACTCGCTGTGATCTGTCCAGGAAACAAGCAAATGCCTGAGGTGTAGAGAAATCAAATTTGTCCTGGGCCTAGAGACCACAGCCAGCCTGGGTCAATGGCTGTCTGCAAACCTTGGGATGCACTGCTCACTTCACCTTCCTGGTCTTTCCTTCTGTCTCTGAAAAACCAAACTCAACTCAGACCATGGTTTCTGCTCATCAAAGAATGACTGCTCCGTGATCACTAAGTGCTACCACCTGCACTTCAGTGTCACAAGGTCCTCCCCTACTGACATTTGGAACAGGCTGGTCTGGATACTGAGGATGGTGGACTCTCCTTTGCAATAATCTTTGTATAAACCCGACGGGAATGGGAATCTGGAGACAAAGGAAGCCATCCTGGAGTGGCAAAACAAAGCCTTTAATCTTTAAGGACAAGGAGGTTCTTCTTTCAAGACCTAAACCAAATTCCTAAGTGAATAAACAAATGGGTAGTAATTTCTAGCCTCAATAAATCACTAAGTTGAATGTAGCAGTAGATCATATTTGGCAGTAAAGGAAAAACCAAAAACCAGAGTCAGGCCTAAAGGGCTGTTCCCACCTGTGGTGTCAGTTCACAGGTTTAGGGGCAGAAGCTGGACACAGGGTGCATGCTGTCCTGAGAGCAGGAAACAGGCAGGCATGAAGGTCTGGGGAGAACTGGGGGCAGGAAGGCAGGGAGGGGGCCGCCCTACTGACCCCAGCTCTGGTGACAGAATACGTTCTACATTTTTATGGCCCATAGTTTTTCAACATTCCGGTTTTTCAGCATCGATTGCCACTGTTTGCTATTCATGACTCATAGTCTAAAAGGTTGTACATAAGCCATATGTTACAGATGAAAAACTGAGGCTTGTGTACAAGATGCACTGTCCACTGGAACTGGACAAGGCCATCCTTCCTGATGGCCATGATGAGGACACTCTTGGTTCACCATTTACACAACCACAGGATCCCAAATGAAGGGGGAAAGACAGTGACACCAACAGAAATCTGACAAGCCAAACTATTAAGTGCAATAAAATCCTATACAAGATAGAATTGTTATAATTATTTTTTAAAAATGTTATTTTAGAAAAAAAATTAACTTGTCTGGTTTCCTTAGCTTTCGACTGTCATACCTACACCAATCACGTCTATCCCTTCTCTTATCTGACTTTGCTTTCCCTTTCCTATCTCTTTTTCTTCTCTTTCCGTGCTTTCTGAAGAGATACTCGGGTATAATTAAACCACCTTGAACAACAAACACATTATTTCCTAAGAAGTCTGAACTGTCAATGACTTTGTATTTGAATCAGGAGACAGGAAAAGTAAAGGTACAATCACCCCAGAGGGTCTCCACTCTCAAATAATGCAGCACATTCCTGCTAAGCTACAGTGGGGTGTTCTGGGCATTACTGAATTCACTGGTGCCACACGGTGAATGTGCACACCTGGAGTTTTCCATCCTGACGACCTGCAGGCGGGATGACACTTAATGCAGCCCCTCAAGACAACAAGGGCGATCCCATTCCCTACTATTGCCTGTCAAAGGAAAATACGCAGACAACAAATGAAGATTTTAAAAAACAAACCCTGTCCAAGTTTTAAGGACAATATAGAAAAAGAAAAAAGAATCTAAAAAGCTTTCTGTTGCCACTTCCCCCTTTTTGTTTTACTCTTACCATTTCCTGCTAAGAGTAAAACATTTTCTTTGAGGAAATTTAAAGGGGATTTTTTTGTTGTTGTTTTGTACTTTAATTTCCCATACTGCATTTGACGAAATATAAAGAGCATTTTTAAAGAAAAATGTTTCACTGCATGCCACCAAATAAAAGTTGTCCTTTATATTTCAGAAGGCTGACTTCCATTTGCAGTCTTTGAGCTGTGAAACTGGGCCAATAATAGGAGGCACTGATGGGCAGATACAGAGAGTCCTTCCCTGAAAGAACGAAAGCCAATCCAACAACCCAGGGAGCCCACAAGATCATCTGTATTGACGAAGCCTGTTTCTACTGATGCAGCTCCTGTGCTTGGAGGTGATGAAGAAGGGCATACCCTAAGTGTGCTATGTAGAGTCTTCCCATCAAACAGCATCTGTAAAACTGCAAGGGAAAAAACACACCCAGAGTCAGGCCTTCATGGTAGCTCCTCTAGGTCTCCGCTCTCGCATGTGAGACTGCTGAGGTTTTGCTTCCCATTGGGGCCACTGGGCTTCTTAGGTTGCCACATATCAATAAACACTCGGTGCCTGCAAGAGGCTCTTCTATTAGCCCAGCCAGGAGGATGGCCACCTGTCTGCTTCCCGAGGTGGCAGATGGCTTTCCCATGCACTGCTCCTGCACACTTTCCTGGTGGGGAGGGGTCCCTCTGTGGACATCCCTTAAATTGCATAACTCGGAGGTGTGGGCCTGCAGGGCCTCACTGAACAGCAGCTGAGCAGGGAGTGTAGCAGAGGTTCCAGTGTTCCTGCTGCCAGTTTGACAGTGATCTCCTTTTCCTACTGTCCAGGGTAACTGAACAACCTGCCCTGATTCCTCTGATAGGGAAGACAGTGCTGGGCCCTCAGTCTGAGGACATTAAAAGCCCTGCGGAGCACCAGGAGCACTGTAGCAGAGTGGCAGGTGGCAGGAGTGGTAGAAGGGTCTCCGGAGCCTCTGACTGTGATGGAATCTGCCCTAATGGGCTGCTGTGCATATGAATGAGGCAGGAAGGGAAATGCTTAGCGAGGCGTGTATCTCGAATGAGGACTGGGCAGTGAGCAGCACAATGAGGCTGCACAGTGTAAGCGCCTGGCCAGGAGCTCAAGACAAGCCTGGACAGTATAACAAGACTCCGCTCTCTACAAATGAACAAAGAAAGACACAACAAACTGAACTAAATAGGTCTTCTCAGAGGTTGGGGAAATATAATTAGAAGGCCTGATATTTTCTTCCCAGACCCCAGCGACTCTGTCTGGGGTCAATGCCCCCACAATCCCGCCAAGGGCCTCTAAAATTGATCCAGGACCCTGTGCCCCATGCTGCTGCCCCCTCTGTAGCGCTTGCTCACCCAGTCCCTGACTCTCTAACGCCTTTCAGTCACTCGCAGGGGCCCCAAATCTTCTGCCTCCTCCAGACATAAGCTTCACTGCTATTCTCCAAAGTCACCTGGCCACCCAGCCTAATCAGGCTCTCTCACCATGTCTGTCAGACTCCTCTTTTCCCGTCAGTCTGCAACAAAACATTTATCTCTACCATCATGGACAGAATCTCTCCCCACAAATAAGTACCACAGCTCTTGCTGATGCTCTATAACCAGTGCCCAGAACTTGGATGCTCAAGAAGTACTGGTAGCTCATGAATGAAGTCTGCAGTTTCTATCACGAACCACTTTCTCATTAGGTAGAAAAACTAGTTTTGTAGGATAACACGAGTTTCTTAAATGCAACTTGGACCATTCAAAATATGTTCAAGGGAAAGTAAGAATTTATTTTAAAAATTTCAAGAGTCAAGTGATAGAAATATTATGCAACATACATATGAAAGGCAAACATCACACAAATTTCATTCTCATGCATCAACTTACAGACATCAATAATAATATCACCCAATGGCCAGGTGCAGTGGCTCACACCTGTAATCCCAACACTTTGGGAGAACAAGGCAGCAGGATCACTTGAGCACAGGAGTTCGAGACCAGCCTGGACAACACAGCAAAACCCTGCCTCTACAAAAAATACAAAAATTAGCTGGATGCCGTGACACATGCCTGTAGTTCCAGTTACTCGGGAAGCTGAGGACTGCAGTGAGCCAAGACCATGCCACTGCACTCCAGCCTGGGTGACAGAGTGAGACCCTGTCTCAAAAATAGTAGTAATAATAATAATAATATCATCTCATGAAGGCAGGAGTGGGGGAAATGGGCACTGAAACGCTCTTGGGTAGGAGGGCAAAACTTCCTAATCTTATTGGAAGTCACCTTGGCAACAGTTTCAAAATTTTAAATATTCATACTCTCTGACCCATTAAATCTCAAATTATCCTAAATAACTGGGCACTTTTAACAAAGGAACAAAAGTTAGACATAAGAAAGTTGCTAATAACAGCAAGCAGCACTGGGAAGAAGCCAATTGTCCATCAATAGGAAGCTGATTAAATACAATAAGCCCATTTAGTACAAGGATGCTGGGTGCACATCACATAGGATCTTTACTGGCAAAGTGAATAACTATTCTTCTAAAATTTCCCTTAAGTCATGATATGCTGCAGGGAGGAGTTTCTTCCTGCTACCATTCCACCAACTGCTGGTCTATACTCAAGGGCAAGAGTGAAGTTTATGAAGGCCTCCTAACATTACTGCCTGTTTTCTAACTGGTCTGCATTTTATCCCTCTTTGCTTCTGTACAAGCAGGCTAGCACCATCACCTGCACACCTCAGTATGTATCAAAACACAGTGAGTACCAGGAAGAGGCAACAAAGGTGCAAACTCCATATCCATAGGCCTTGGGATAGGAGCAGGCAGGAGACCTGTGCAGAGTGCATAGCGTGGCAGTCCAGGCTCATGTGGAATTGGTCCCCTTGTTCACACCAGGCACCCCCGCAGAACACCCTTCAGGGTCAGAGAGACAGTACTGTGCCACACCAGTTCCAAGGGAGGTCTGAAACAATGGGATAAGCAGGTGCTACGTAGTCATTCAAAGCAATGCCCTCTCTATGTGAAGACCTGGATGAAAATCCAGAATATAGTGGTTTTACAGCTTATAAAATAGTATGTAAAAATACAAAATATACAGGTGTATACACAGTGTGAAAAGTTATAACCAAAACCTTAACAACAGTTACTGTTAATCTGGAATTATTTTAGCATATATGAGATGACAAAACTATTTTTACCCAAACAACTACACAATTACCCTAGCATGTATTAATGATGCTTCCTTTGTAAAAAAACAAAAAAAAATTGCATATAACATTTCTATTTCACTGCTTCTTCTATGCATTTTTAAAAATCAGAATAACATGCTGTTCTAATCATTGTGGTTAATGACAAAATATCTCATATTATCCTCTAACTGACATATAACTTTTTTGGGGGGGGAAGAGGAGTTAGAGTTTCACTCTGTCATCCAGACTGGAGTACAGTGGCGTGATCTCAGCTAACTGCAACCTCCATCTCCCAGGTTCAAGCGATTCTCATGCCACAGCCTTCCAAGTAGCTGGGAACTACAGGTGTGCACCACCATGCCTGGTAAGTTTTTTTATTTTTAGTACAGACAGGGTTTCACCATGTTGTCTAGACTGGTCTCAAACTCCTGGCCTCAAGCGATCCTCTTAGCCTCCCAAAAGTGCTGGGATTATAGGCGTGAGCCACTGTGCCCAGACAAGAACTTTTTCTATTAAGGATACTAAATCTTTGTCTGAAACTTTATAAATGTACTTTAAAAATATTTTCCTCTATCATTTGTCTCTATTTTGTTTAGGATTTAAAATTAAGGAACATTTTAAATTTTTATGTATTTTTACTCTATTCATCTTTTTCTTTATGGTTTCTGGATGTTCTCCTCTGTCCTTGAGACTGGGTAAGTATTCTTCTTTTTCTTTCAGGGATTTATACTTTATTTTCAGTCTCTCTGGAATTTATTTTGGTATACAGTGGGATGTAGGTTTCTAAATTTCTATATCTCTAAATAGTTACCCAAGCAATTCTTTGTCTCCCAGGCTGGAGTGCAGTGACACGATCTTGGCTCACTGCAAACTCCGCCTCCCGGGCTCAAGCGATTCTCCTGCCTCAGCCTCCCGAGCAGATGGGATTACAAGTGCGTGCCACCATGCCCGGCTAGTTTTTGTATTTTCAGTAAAGACGGGGTTTCACCATATTGACCAGGCTGGTCTTGAACTCCTGACCTTGTGATCTGCCCGCCTCAGCCTCCCAAAGTCCTGGGATTACAGTTATGAGCCACTGGCCCAGCCACACATGTTACATTTTTATGTTTGAGGCTAAAGATGGTAGATGTAACTGTTTCACATCTTAAAACTCCACTAAAATGACAGTAAAATTTTAGAAGGACATAATTGCACAGTGGTCAAGAATGAGAGGAGAGACCATGTTAGAAGCTGGAAAACAGAAGGCCAGAAATTAAGGTGACAGGTCCAGAAAAGTCTGAAACCAGTACGGGGGAAGACAAGGCACATGAACCAACAGCACCAGGTACCTGTGGCGGGAGACCAGGTGGAGGTCAGAATCAGAAAGAAAACTGGAAAAACCCCGCTGGGCTTCTATCTTGCTGAACAGAGTGGGGCCACTGCCCCAATCCATCAAGAGACTGAAGATTTATTCTCTGCAGAGGGTAAACCATAGAAGGATTGGACTACAAAAGGCTAGATACACTAAAGCAGAAGTATGTTAAAGTTTAGAAAGCAGTGTGGAGAACCCCCAACCATCTTCTACAGCTCTCAGAGAGCTGGAAGCTAGAGGCAGGCCAAGGTGAGCTTAGCAGCAAAAGATACAGGGCCCACTGCCCTGCAACCCCACACTATGTGGCTGTTAAACCTCTAGTCCTTGGTCCACACTGAAGCTTCCCACAGAATCCCCGTGTTCCCAGACTCACTCACACCCATGCACTCTGACTTCCCTAGATGGGAAGCTGAGGCTGAACGACCCCAGGCAGAACTGCGTGAAGTCTATTTGAAAAAGGAACAATACCTTTTCAATGTTGTATGTTCTCATGTAATAACAAACTATCTTTCCACTTAAATATCATTTTATGTCTCTTAGTAAAGTTTAATGATTTTTCTCAACAAATGTTCTATACTTTTGTTGTTTTTTGAGAGTCTCACTCCCTCACCCAGGCTGGAGTGCAGTGGTGCAATCTCAGCTCACTGGGATTACAGGAATGCGCCACCTCACCCAGCTGACATTCTACATGTTTCCTTTTTTTTCTTTTACCTGCTTCCCTCCAACTTCATTCTACATATTTCTAATGCAATTCTTAAATTTGTATTTTGTTGTTGCTGTTGCTACTGTGAAGTAAGAGTTTATCCTGTTTCATTTTTCTAGCCAGTTGGTTATTGGTATTATAAGAAAGCTATCAATTGGTCTATTTATTTTGCATTTGAAAATCTTACGCCCAGGAGCAGCGGCTCACATCTGTAATCCCAGCACCTTGGGTGGCTGAGGTGTGTGGATCACCCAAGGTCAGGAGTTCGAGACCAGCCTGGCCAACATGGTAAAAACTCATCTCTACTAAAAATACAAAAAAAGAATTAGCCAGGAGTGGTGGCACATGCCTGTAATCCCAGCTACTCCAGAGGCTAAGGCAGGAGAATTGCTTGAATCTGGGAGGTGGAAGCTGCGGTGAGCCAAGATCACCCCATTGCACTGCAGCCTGGGGAACAGAGTGAGACTTCGTCTCAAAAAAAAGAAAGAAAGAAAAGAAAAAATCTTACCGAACTCCATGAGTTTTGAGAATTTTTAGTTGATTTTTATTGGAGCTTTCCAAGTAGAAAGTCACTGTAAGCAATGGCAATTTTGACTCCTCCTAGTGCTCGCTTCGGCAGCACAGATACTAAAATTGGAATGATACAGGGAAGATTAGCAGGGCTCCTGCACAAGAATGACATGCAAATTTGTGAAGCGTTCCATATTTTTAAAAAATAATTTTTTTAATTAAAAAGAAAAAGAAGGGGCCGGGCGCGGTGGCTCACGCCTGTAATCCCAGCACTTTGGGAGGCCGAGGCGGGTGGATCACGAGGTCAAGAGATCGAGACCATCCTAGTCAACATGGTGAAACCCCGTCTCTACTAAAAATACAAAAAAATTAGCTGGGCACGGTGGCGCGTGCCTGTAATCCCAGCTACTCAGGAGGCTGAGGCAGGAGAATTGCCTGAACCCAGGAGGCGGAGGTTGCGGTGAGCCGAGATCGCGCCATTGCACTCCAGCCTGGGTAACAAGAGCGAAACTCCGTCTCGAGAAAAAAAGAAGGAAAAAAAAAAAAAGAAAAAGAAATTTTATATAAAAAAATTTTGACTCCTCCTTTTTGTATGATTATCTTAACTATTTCTCATCTCATAATGTCTAGAATATTCAGAGTATTTTATAGTAGATGTGAGAACATATATAAAGTCCTGTTTCTTTATTTGAATTTCCATTCACTTAACAAATATTTATCAAATATTCACTAGGTGCCAGGCAGTAAATAAAATGACTGACATTTTACTTTTCATTATAATAATGGCTGGTGAGATGGAAGTCTTTAATCAAGATTTAATTTTAAGGCCGGCGCGGTGGCTCATGCCTGTAATCTCAGCACTTTGGGAGGCTGAAGCAGGTGGATTATCTGATGTCAAGAGTTAGAGACCAGCCTGACCAAGATAGTGAAACCCTGTCTCCACTAAAATACAAAATTAGCTGGGCGTGGTGGCGCATGCCTGTAATCCCAGATACTTGGGAGGCTGAGGTAGCAGAATCACTTGAACCCAGGAGGCGGAGGCTGCAATGAGTCAAGATCACACCATTGCACTCCAGCCTGGGCAACAAGGGCAAAACTCCGTCTAAAAAAAAAATTAATTTAAAATGCAATAGGTGGCCAATTTGTCAATGAATCATTATAATATGAAGACAGACACAAAAAAAAGCCTTTAAATAAACGAACATAAGTATCTGCATTATCATCCGGTTGAGAATCTCTAAGCCCTAGGGCTTCCTGTGCTGAGAATGCAGCAGGAAGACCTCCTCCTCCCTACTGTATCCCACAGGTCTGGTCATCAGAACAGATCACATGCCCCAGGACCTGCCTTCCTGCCTTCCAGCCTTCTGGGTCAAGGACACACTGAGACTCAACTAAACTAGCTCTCAAAATCATTCCCCTTCCCTTTTTATTTAAACAAAACAAAAACTCATGATAAGGCAATATTCTAGAAATTTATCTTCAGATGACAAACGTGCCTTAGTCCATTTTTGTGTTGCTATATTAGAAATACCTGAGGTTGGATAATTTATAAAGAAAAAAGGTTTATTTTGGCTCACAGTTCTGCAGGCTGGGACAAGAAGCATGGTGCCAACATCCACATCTGGTGATGGCCTCAGGCTGCTTCCACTCAGGGTGGAAGGCAGGGAAGCTGGTAGGCAGAGATCAGAAAAGGCAGGAGGGAAGGTGCCAGGCTCTTTTTCAGGAACTCAGAGTCAGAACTCATCCATTCCCTTAAGAGTAGCACCAAGCATTCATAAGGAATCTGCCCCCGAGGAGACCCAGACACCTCCAACCACCAGCCAGGCCCCACCTCCAACATGAGAATCAAATTTCAACATGAGACCTGGCAGGCCCAACAAACCATATCTAAACCATAGCTAATGGGCTACAGAGCTATTTTGTGATATTTCCTGTTTCCAAAACATATGGCACTAAATTGACACATAGAAATGCAAATTAAACCATGAGGTTCCATTTTCACTTATATTATTGGTGAAGAAGAATATAAGAATACTGACAACATAAAAATGGCAACTGGGCAAACATTCTCACACTGCCAGTGGAAGCTGCTCGCTGACTCTCTGAAGAACTGAACATACAGATTAGTGGGAATTTGCTGTTTATCCTTCCAGTGTTTCCTTACACGAATACATGTACATGTTCTCATTCCTTTTTCTCATAAAAAGGTAGTACTGTAAACTGTTTTACACCTTGATTTTTTTTCTATCAACAAGACATCCCACTTTGGAGGCCAAGGCGGGCAGATCACCTGAGGTTGGGAGTTCAAGACCAACCTGACCAACATGGTGAAACCCTGTCTTTAAAAATAAAAATAAAAAATAAAAAAATAAAAATAAAGAAAAAATAGAAACAAGACATCCATGAAATTTCTCCACATCAATGCTTGCCTTTTTTGCAGCTCCCAATTGGGTCAGCATAACATAGGTTATTAAGCCAGTCTCCCATTGCTGGACAATCAGGAAGTTTTCAGCAATCAGTGCCAAAATGAATTACTCTGTACATACCTAATTTTGTATGTACAGGTAAGACAGTCTTAGAATGGAAACCACCAGTTCAAAGAGTAAATGGATCTATATTACTAAAAGATTATCCTCCCAAATCCTGGCTTCCCTCAGGCCTCACTAATGAAGTGCTTGTCAAAGATGCATTTTCTCCAATCTGATAGGTGAGAAACGGCATCTTGGTGTAGTTTTGACTTTCATTAATTAATAAAGTGTTGGTCACGTGCAAGGGCTGAGGATGAGAGGATCACTTGAGGCCAGGAGTTCAAGACCAGCCTAGACAACGTAAGTTTCTACAAAAATTTAAAAATTAGCTGAGCATGGTGGTGTGTGCTTGTATTCCCAGCTGCTCAGGAGGCTGAGGTGGGAGGACTGCTTGAGCCCAGGAGGTCAAGGCTGCAGTGAGCTGAGATCACACCACTGTAGTCCACTCTGGGTGACACAGTAAGATCCTCCCTTAAAAATTAAATAAATACTGTGGTTTTTTTTGAGATGGAGTCTTGCTGTCACCAGGCCAGACTGCAGTGGTGTGATCTCGGCTCGCTGTAACCTCTGCCTCCCGGGTTCAAGCAATTCTCGATCTCGGCTCGCTGTAACCTCTGCCTCCTGGGTTCAAGCAATTCTCCTGCCTCAGTCTCCCAAGTAGCTGGGACTACAGGTGTATGCCACCATGCCCAGCTAATTTTTTGTGTTTTTAGGAGAGACAAGGTTTCACCATGTTGGCCAGGAGGGTCTCAATCTCTCGACCTCATGATCTGCCTGCCTCAGCCTCTCGAAGTGCTGGGATTACAGGCGTGAGCCACCACGCCTGGCCAAAATTAAATAAATATTGTTAAGCATTCTTTCACATATTGAAGGATTCTATTTCTTTGTCAATGAATTATGCTATCTTTTGCATATTTTTCAATGGACTTTGAACTTCTTTCAATTCCTAGAAATTACCTCTTTACCTGTGAGTTTCAAATATTTTTGTCATTATTTATGTAATGCAGATTTTTTTCATATTATCAAATCAAATTTAAGTCATCTTAATAGAATTTGGACTCTGAGATATAGTTAGAGAGCCCTATCTGGGCATGGTGGTTCACACCTGTAATCCCAGCACTTCAGGAGGCTGAGATAGGTGGATCACAAGGTCAAGAGATCGAGACCATCCTGGCCAACAGGGTGAAACCACATCTCTACTAAAAATACAAAAATTAGTTGAGCATGGCAGCATGCGCCTGCAGTCTCAGCTACTCAGGAGGCTGAGGCAGGAGAATTGCTTGAACCTGGGAGGCAGAGGTTGCAGTGAGCTGAGATCACACCACTGAATTCCAGCCTGGTGACAGAGCGAGACTCTGTCTCAAGAAAAAAAAAGGGCTGGGCACAGTGGCCCACTTCTGTAATCCCAACACTTTGGGAGGCCAAGGCAGGCAGATCACAAGGTCAGGAGCTGAAGACCAGCCTGGCCAATATAAAACCCCATCTCTACTAAAAATACAAAAATTAGCTGGGTGTGGAGGCAGGTGCCTGCAATCCCAGCTACTGGGGAGGCTGAGGCAGGAGAATTGCTTGTACCCGGGAGGCAGAGGTTGCAGTGAGCTGAGACCACGCCATTGCACTTCAGCCTGGGCAAAACAAGAGCGAAACTCTCTCTAAAAAAAAAAAAAAAAAAGCTCTCCTCCATTTCAAGACTTCAGAATTTCACTCCTATTTTCTTCTGGTACTTCTTGGTTTCTTGTTTACATTTACCTTTGATCCGTTTGTACAAGGATCCTGGTTTATGGGGTAAGATATGGATCCAGATTTATTTTATTTCAAACGCTACCCAACTGTCCCAAAAATCTTAATTAACAATCAAAATCAACCCTGACTACACTCAACTGTCACTCCAACTTCACCTCAAATTAAATTCCCAAGTGTATTTGGTCTATTTCAAGAATCTCTGTCCTGTCACACTGGCCTGTTATTCCCAAGCTGAGCATTGCAGCATGGACCAGACTCCACACAACTCTCTTCTTCAGAGGCTCATGGCACTTCTGGTCATTTTTTTCTTTTCTTTTTTCTTTTAAAGATGGGGTTTCACCATATTGGTCAGGCTGGTCTCGAACTCCTGACCTCAGGTGATCCGCCCACCTCAGCCTCCCAAAGTGCTGGGATTACAGGTGTGAGCCACCGCGCCCGGCATTTTCTTCTTTTTTTAATATACCCCTGATACCAGATCTTTGTATATTTTTTCATCTGAACTTCATGAACCAGAGAGAAACAGATAGGCATTTTTAAAATTTGGAATTCTGTTAGATGAATAATCTGAGGAATGTTTTTTGAATTTGTCTTCTCTTTACATCTTACAACCAATTGCTGTTGTTTGTATACAAGAAAACTATGGATTACAGCACACAAATTTTACATCTCTTTAATAGGGGATAGTGCATCCATACACTGAGATGACAGGCAGTCATTAAAAACCAAAAAATGAGTGTTCATACGGTGACATGGGAGGGGGCAGAAAGGGCTTACAGTTTTGTGGGAAGAGGGACCATTCATATTAAGCAAGGGGAAATAAGGGACAGCGAATTTGCCACAAATATTTCAGCAATTTTAAAAATTTTACACATTTTTCCCAATTTTTTATTGTAGTAAAATACACATAAAATTACCATCATAACCATTTTCACACGTACAGTTGAGTGGTAATATGTTCATACTGTTGTGTAATCATCACCACCACCCATCTCATAACTCTTTTCATCCTGTAAAGCTGAAACTCTGTACTCATTAAATAGTAACTCCCATTCTCCACCCCCAGCTCACAGCAATCACCATTCCACTTTCTGCCTCTAATACCTTGACGACTCTAGTGCCTCACGTAAGCGGAATCATACAGTACTTGTCTTTTTGTGACTGGCTTACTTCACTTGGCGTAATGTCTTCAAGGTTCATTCATGCTGTAATGTATTTCAGAAATTCCTTTCATTATATGTGGATGGACACCATCTGGGTTGCTTCCATGTTTTAGCTATGGAATAGTGTGAATAGTGTAAATAGTGTGGCTATGAATATGGGTGTACAAATAAATGGCTTAGAGACCCTGTTTTCAATAATTTTTGGTAGATATTCAGAAGCGCAGCTGTTGCATTATATGGCAATTCTATGTTCAATTTTTTTTTTTTTTTTTTTTTTTTTTTGAGACGGAGTTTCGCTCGTTACCTAGGCTGGAGTGCAATGGCGCGACCTCGGCTCACCGCAACCTCTGCCTCCTGGGTTCAGGCAATTCTCCTGCCTCAGCCTCCTGAGTAGCTGGGATTACAGGCATGCGCCACCATGCCCAGATAATTTTTTGTATTTTTAGTAGAGATGGGGTTTCACCATGTTGACCAGGATGGTCTCGATCTCTTGACCTTGTGATCCACCCACCTCGGCCTCCCAAAGTGCTGGGATTACAGGTGTGAGCCACCGCACCCGGTCCTCTATGTTCAATTTTTAAAGAGACAGCCATATTTTCCACAGTTTCTATACCATTTTTATTCCCACCAACAGTGTGCAAGGGTTCCAATTTCCCATATCCTTGCCAACAGTTATTATTTTCTTTTAAAAAAAATTATTAGCCATTTTCAGACAGGTGCAGTGGCTCACACCTGTAATTCCAGTGCTTTTAAAGGCTGAGGTAGGATTGCTTGAACTCATGAGTGTGAGACCAGCCTAGGCAACACAGTGAGACCCTCTCTCTACAAAAAATTAAAATCTAGCTAGGTGTGGTGGCATGCACCTACAGTCCCAGCTACTCAGGCGGCTGAAATGGGAAGACCGCTTGAGCCAGGGAGGTCAAGATTGCAGTGAGCCATAATTGCACCACTGTGCTCCAGACTGGGTGACAGAGAAAGACCCTATCTCAAAATTAAAAAAAAAAAAAAAAAAAATCCATCCTAATTGGGTGTGAGGTGGTATCTCATTGTGGTTTTGATTTGCATTTCCCTAATGATTAGTAACTTGAGCATCTATTCATGTGCTTATAAGTCAACTGTCTGTCTTTACAGAAACGTCTCTTCATTTCTAGGCCATTTCTGAATTGGTGTTTTGTTGTAAAGTTTTAAAAGTTCTCTATACATTGTAGATAAAGTTAAAATGCAGCAACAGCTACCAAATCTAAGAGGCCTAAAGAACAACAGTTTTTCTTCCTCTAGCTATGTGTCCAGCACAGGTCGGCTGGAGTTCTACTAAACACAGTTATTCAGGAACCTGTCTTGCAGAAGCTCCCTCATTTTGCAATGCTGCCACCTCCACACAAGGCTTTAGGGTTTGCTGCAGCAGGGGCAGAGGGCACAAAGGATCACACACCTGCTCTTAACCACTTCTTCCTACAGAAGCAACATGTCACTTCCATTCGGATTGTGAGACCGCGTCTCAGTTCAAGAAGGTAAGGTCCTGAACCAGGAGTACCAGTGAGCACTGATGTGTTCACAGATATAAATAGCTACATATGCATGCACAACATATGAAGTAAGCCATTTTATAACTTCACACTGGAAAAACTTGCTCTTTAAAGGAGCTCTGGCCAGGCATGGTGGCTTACCCCTGCAATGCCAGCACTCTGAGGGGCTGAGGCAAGAGGATCACTTAAGGCCAGGAGTATGAGACCAGTGTGGGTAGCACAGCAAGACTCTGTTTCTCTGTCTCTGTTAAAAAAAAGAAAAAGAAAAAAGAAAAAAAAAAAAGCCCCTTGTAGACTTTTTGTTGACAAAGGACTATTTTTTTTTTTTTGGAGATGGAGTTTTGCTCTTGTTGCCCAGGCTGGAGTGCAGTGGTGCGATCTTGGCTCACTGCAACCTCCGCCTTCCAGGTTCAAGTGATTTTCCTGCCTCAGCCTCCTGAGTAGCTGGGACTACAGGCATGCACCTCCATTTTTAGATATAAATGGATTCTTGTCCTTTGTTTTTTCCTATCTGGAAAGACTGGGCTTCCAGGTTATTTTCTTAAAGAAATGCACATAGCCACTGCAGCAATTCCTACTTAAATTGATTAGAGTGGACCCGAACACACTTACCCTTCAATGCTTTCAGTGCCTCTTGGCACTGACCGTGGGGGTTCCCCTGAATCACAATGATGCATCAGATCTTCCATGCGTCCCAATGATTGCTGGGGTGCACAGGACTCCCTAGAGGCCTTGCTTCCCTACACCTTCAGCTGGCACCCAGAGCTTCCCAGGCATGACCAAAGCTCTGGGGGTTCAAAGTGCCAAGGCAACAAGGGAGCCACAGAGGAGGCCACCAACCCCAAGAGAAGGCTCTGTGGAAGGCTTGTGCTCTCAGAGGCCCACCCCTCAAGCACAGCTGCGGAGTCACCAATGCTGTCAGAGAAGGAAAGCAATGTGCTGGTGAATAAACTAATTTCTCTCAAGTGACACTTGCTCAATATTTTCAATCAGTAATAATTTCCCCTTGTAATATTCAGGATGTATCAGAGACACAGCCCTAAGTAGTGGCAGGAGAGCATAGCGATTAGAGCATGAATGCTGGAGATGGCACAGGTCTGCCACCCGGACAGCTGTGTGACCCTGGGCAAGCTACTTAAATATCCATGCCTTGGCTTCTTCATCTGTGAAAAGAGGGTGACCCATCAACCTCATGAGGCAGCTGTAAGCATTACATGAATTCACACATGTAAAGAAACACTTAAGGAAACAATCTGGTACACAGTCCTCAACCAATGTTATTTTTATTTTAGTTTATTTATTTATTTTTGAGACGGAGTCTTACTCTGTCCCCCAGGCTGGAGTGCCGTGGCAGGATCTCAGCTCACTGCAACCTCTGTCTCCTGGGTTCAAGCAATTCTCCTGCCTCAGCCTCCTGAGTAGTTAGGGCTACAGGCACACACCGCTAAGCTCGGCTTTTTTTTTAATTTTAGTAGAGACAGGGTTTCACCCGTGTTGCCCAGGCTGGTTGTAAACTCCTGACCTTAGGCAATCCGCCCACCGCAGCCTCCCAAAGTGCTGGAATTACAGGCATGAGCCACCACACCCGGCCCTTTACCACTTATTTTTAATTGTTCTGCCTTTACTATTCTACTTCCTCTTCCTTCCCTCCTATCAAGAGCAAGCATCAACTTACCAGAAGCTATTTCTGAAAGACACTGGGGAGTCCAGAAAGAACAGGAGTGATCAGCTAAATAGGAAGATTCCTATTTACAAGGTTTAGCAAACACATCCTTCTTACTCTGGAGAGACCACAGACTGAGACACGGACTGGTAGTCACGGTTCCTACACAAAAGGCCCCCAAGGTGTGTCTGTGTCCCATCTTGTCCCCACGGGCAATGCATACATCTCGGTGTGGGACACTGGTCCCAAGCTATTGTATCTGGGTAGCAGCCCTGCACTGGGTTTCACTGTGGCCGGCCCTTAGAACACTGCTTCCAACCTGGAGGCAGCGCAGGCTCTAATGTACAGAAATGCCTGATTTTTAAAAGCCAAAACTCCTGGTTATGAAATGCTTAGTAACCATCTTGACTGCTTCATCTTCAACCCTGTTCATCTCTCTTCAAGAGTGATGCTTCCCAACATACCCCTCCCCGCTTCCTGACACTCCCCAAAAGAACTGGTTCCCAGATTTTTGTTTCATGAACCAGTAAAATGTTCTACAAAATGGGGACTGACCTAGTATTGCCAAGTTTTTATTTTGCCAAGTAAGAATCTCGGAAACTTGACAGGAAGGCCACTGTCTCAGGGTTCAGCCATTATACAAAGTTACCTTCATGCCAGTTCTCTACATTTATTTTCTCATTTCCCTGCCTGACAGTAAAAATGTAGTCCAAAATACTGTGGACCACAAGCTGGTCTCAAACTCCTTGGACACAAGTGATCCATCTGCCCCAGTCTCCCAAATTGCTGGGACTGCAAACATAAGCCACAGTGCCTGGCCCCCCGAGATTTTTAATGTGAAAACGAAAGTCATCAATTGAAGGCTTTTTGTATTTTCCTCAAGCATGCTTTAGGGTCATACATGTGTCTTTTCATTCTGTGTGAGTTACTTGTAATTTCACCTTTTTTTTTTTTTTTTTCAAGAGATGGGATCTTGCTCTATCAACTCTGGTTGGAGCGCAGTGGCACACTCATAGCTCACTGCAGACTCAAATTCCTAGGCTCAAGCAATCCCACCACCTTGGCCTCCCAAAGTGCTGGAATTATAGGCATGAGCCACCACACCTGGGCTTTTAACATTCCTTAAAGCACGGGTCTGCTGATAATGAATTATCTCAGCCTTTCTTTATTTTTTATTTGATTTTATTTTTTATTTTTATAGACGGGGTTTCACCATGTTGGTCAGGCTGGTCTTGAACTCCCAACCGCAGGTGATCCACCTGCCTTAGCCTCCAAAGTGCTTGGATTACAGGCGTGAGCCACCACGCTTGGCCTAGCCTTTTTTTTTTTTAAGAGACAAGGTCTTACTCTGTCACCCGGGGTGAAGCACAGCCTCCACCTTCTGGGCTCAAGTGATCCTCCCACCTCCCAAGTAGCTAGGACCACATGTGCAGACCACCATGCTCAGCTAATCTTTTATTTTTTGTAGAGACAGAGTCTGCAAAACATAGCCAGTTTGGCTATGTTTTCCAGGCTCATCTGGAACTCCTGGGCTCAAGTGATCCTTTCCATCTCAGCCTCCCAAAGTGTTGGGATTACAGGCGCGAGCCACCACACCTGGTCCTCTTTCAGCTTTTTTTAATATCTGAAAACTTTTACTATTTTGCCTTTGAAGATACTTTGGGGGTGGGAGGAATAACAACATAAAAAGGTATTTTCACCTGGTAAAGAACTTTAGGTGGATAGCTTATGCTTTCAGTACAGTCATGCAAACTGCATAATGGCATTTCAGTCAACAATGGACCACTTACACAATGGTTGTCCCATATGATTATAATGGAGCTAAAAAATTCTTACTGCCTTATGTCATGGCTGTAATATCATAATGCAAGACATTACTCACATTTGTAGTGATATGGTATAAACAAACCACTGCAAATTGTATAAAAATGTATGTTAATGTCTTAAGCTTTCACATTCACTCACCACTGACTCACTGACACCCAGGGCAATCTCAAGTCCTGCAAGCTCCAATCATAGTAAGTGCCCTATATTGTACTGTTTTTTATCTTTTTTATTGTATTTTCTTTTTTTTTTTTTTTTTTTTTTTTTGAGACGGAGTTTCGCTCTTGTTACCCAGGCTGGAGTGCAATGGCGCAATCTCAGCTCACCGCAACCTCCGCCTCCTGGGTTCAGGCAATTCTCCTGCCTCAGCCTCCTGAGTAGCTGGGATTACAGGCACGCACCACCGTGCCCAGCTAATTTTTTTGTATTTTTAGTAGAGACGGGGTTTCACCATGTTGACTAGGATGGTCTCGATCTCTTGACCTCGTGATCCACCCGCCTCGGCCTCCCAAAGTGCTGGGATTACAGGCGTGAGCCACCACGCCCGGCCTGTATTTTCTTTCTTTTTTTTTTTTTTTTTTGAGACGGAGTCTTGTTGTGTCACGTGTCACCCAGGCTGGAGTACAGTGGTGCGATCTCAGCTCACTGCAACCTCTGCCTCCTGGGTTCAAGTGATTTTCCTGCCTCAGTCTCCCAAGTAGCTGTAACTACAGGCGCACTCCTTCATGCCCAGCTAATACTTTGTATTTTTAGTAGAGATGGGGTTTCACAGTGTTAGCCAGGATGGTCTCGATCTTCTGACCTCATGATCTGCCCGCCTCAGCCTCCCAAAGAGCTGGGATTACAGGCATGAACCACCACACTTGGCCTTTTTTATTGTATTTTCACTGTACCTTTTCTATGTGTAGACACACAAATACTTAACATTGTGTCACAACTGCCTACAGGACTCAGTACAGTATCATGCTGTGCAGGTTTGCAGCCTGGGAGCAACAGGCCTTACCACATAGCCTGGGCGTGTAAAAGGCCGTACCGCCTACATTTGTATAAATACACTCTGATGAGAGATCAAGACCATCCTGGTCAACATGGTGAAACCCCGTCTCTACTAAAAAACACAAAAAATTAGCTGGGCATGGTGGTGCACGCCTGTAGTCCCAGCTACTCGGGAGGCTGAGGCAGGAGAATTGCTTGAACCCAGGAGGCGGAGGTTGTGGTGAGCCGAGATCGCGCCATTGCACTCCAGCCTGGGTAACGAGAGCGAAACTCGTCTCAAAAAAAAAAAAAAATACACTCTGATGTTCACTTGACAATGCACTTGCCTAACAATGCATTCCTCAGAAGGTGCACCTGTTACTGAGTGACATTAATACATGGCATGAGAGCTTTAAACATGTAGCTTCAAGACTAGGCACAGTGGCTCACACCTGGAATCCCAGCATTTTGGGACTTGCCTAACACGTTCCTCAGAAAGTGTACCTCTTAAGTGGCATTACTATATGGCATGACAGCTTTAAAGATGTTGCTTCAAAGCCAGGCGCAGTGGCTCACACTTGTAATCCCAGCACTTTGGGAAGCTGGGGTGGGCGGATCACCTGAGGTCAGGAGTTTGAGGCCAGCCTGGCCAACATGGTGAAACCCTGTCTCTACTAAAAATACAAAAATTAGCCAGTGTGGGGATGGGTGAGTGTAATCCCAGCTACTTGGGAGGCTGAGGCAGGAGAACTGCTTGAACCTGGGAGATGAAGGTTGCAGTGAGCCAAGATTGTGCCACTACACTCCAGCCTGGGCTACAGAGTGACACTCTGTCTCAAAAAAAAATTTTTTAAATAAAGATGTTACTTCACTGGCTTCTTACTTGCTTTTCTTTTCTGATAAGAAATCTTCTGTTGGCCATATCTTTATTCTTGTGTGCACAATATGTCTTTTTCCTCTGGTTGGTTTGAAGGCTTTTTTTCTTTATCACTGGTTTTGAGCAATTTTATTATGAGTGCCTTGGTGTAGTGCTTCATGTTTCCTACGCAGATTAATTAAGCTTCTTGGCAGTGCGTTGACAGTTCTCAGCAAGCTTGTAAAGTTTCTGGCCACTATTTCTTCAAATATTTTTTCTGCCACTTCCTCCCTTCTTTGGGACTTTAATCATGAATATAATAGGCTGCCTGAAGTTGTCCTATAACATAGCGATGCTTTTTTTATTTTTTTGAGACAGGGTCTCATTCTGTTGCCCAAACCAGAGTGCAGTGGTTTGATCATGGTTCATGCAGCCTTCACTTCCTAAGCTCAAGCAATCCTCCCACCTTAGCCTCCCAAGTAGTTGGAATCACAGGTGTGCACACTACCCCTGGCTAATAGTTTGTTTTTTTTCTAGATGAGGTCTCCCTTTGTTGCCCAGGCTGGTCTCAGATTCCTGGGGTCAAGCGATCCTCCTTTTTTATCCTCCCAAAGTGCCAGAATTACAGGTGTAGTGGGATTACAGGCATGGTAGAAGTGCAGGTGTGTGCCACCGTACCTGGCCTTGTAATGCTTTTGAAAATGTGTTTGGTTCTCTTTTCCCCAAGTTTCATGTTGAATAGTTGACTCCTTTCTTCATCTTCTTCTTTTCTTTTTTTTCAGATGGAGTTTCACTCTTGTTGCCCAGGCTTGAGTGCAATGGTACGATCTTGGCTCACTACAACCTCCACCTCCTGGGTTCAAGTGATTCTCCTGCCTCAGCCTCCCGAGTAGCTGGGATTACAGGCGTGCACCACCATGCCCAGCTAACTTTGTACTTTTAGTAGGGACAGGGTTTCTCCATGTCGAGTTCGACCTCAGGTGATCTGCCCACCTCGGCCTCCCAAAGTGCTGGGATTATAGGTGTGAGCCACAGCGCCCAGTCGACTCCTTTCTTTAGCAGGGTTTAATCTGCCCTTCAGTATAATTCCCTTCACTGTAACCTTCACCTCACACATTGTGGTTTTCATCATTAGAAATTCAATTTGGGTAATCTTCAGATTTTCCTTGACTCCACTTAACTTCTGGAACATATGGAATACAATTTCAGTAAGGGTTTTAATATCCTTCTGTGCAAATACTAATGTGCTTATCAGTACTCAGTTGGTTTTCATTGATTACTCTCTTCATTATATACATGTCATATTTTTCTGCCTCTCTGCATGCCTGTGCTATGGGCTATGTCCCCTCAAAATTCACATGTTGAATTCTTAACCCCTAGCACCTCAGAATATGACTGTATTATCTAGAGAGAGGGTCTTAAGGAGGTAATTATGCTAAAATGAGGTCATTAGGGTAGACCATAATCCACTATGACTAATTTTTGTAAGAAGAAATGCAGAAAGAACCACACACAGAGGGAAGACCATATGAAGACACACGGAGATGGTGGTCATCTACAGGACAAGCAGAGGGGCCTCATGAGAAACCAGCCCTGCTGACACCTCCATCTTGGACTTCTGGCATCTGGAATCGAGAGAAAATAAACTTCCGTCACTTAAGTCACCTGGTCTGTGTTACCTTGTTATGGCAGCCCTCACAAACCCATACATCTGATATTTTCCACTACTGAAGCATGCTGTTTACTGTTCTACCCAGTAAGTTATGGTCTTGCTCTAAGTAGCAGGGACTATTTCTTCTGATCTTTTCAGGCAGTTCCTTGCCCAGCCACAGAGAGTTTCTTCATACATGTGTGCTGAGCAAGGGTACCCTCTGCAGACCCCAGGGTCTCTCTCTGTGTTGTTCTCTTCTCTCTGGTACTCTGTCCTATAAACTCTAGCCACATCAGTCTCTCCAGATTCTCAGTTCCACACCCACAACCCTGGGAGTCCATGAGGCTCCCCTCCCTATGCGGAGGCAAGGAAGCTCTCTCAAGCAAGTCAGCTAGGGTACTGTAGCGCTCACTTCCTTTGTCTGTCATCACTCAGTTTACTGTCCTTTGTTGCCTGGTGTCCAGTGTTTAAAAAATAGTTTCATGTATGTTTTCTGTTTTTGTTGTGGCTGCTGTTTTGATTATTTCCTTGGCCAGAAGTGGAAGTTCCATGTTTCTTTTAAAATATGTCTATAATTAGTTTTCACTAATTCCTCCATTACTGTAACCATCAACATTGTTGAGGAAAAATGTTTTATCATTTAATTCCATGGTACTCTCTTAGAAGGAACAAGAGAGTAATGCCAAGACTCATTCCCCAAGACTAATAGATTAAATTCTTCTAAGCTTTTAGGTGGAAATCTTAACAGCAATCTCCAAAATCTTACTCAAAAGCAGTCAGTGTTGGCCAGGCATGGTGGGTCACGTCTGTAATCTCAGCACCTTGGGAGGCCAAGGCAGGTGGATTGCCTGAGGTCAGGAGTTTGAGACCAGCCTGACCAACATGGTGATCCATCTCTACTAAAAATAGAAAAATTAGCCGGGCGTGGTACCGTGTGCCTGTAATCCCAGCTACTCGGGAGGTTGAGGCAGGAAAACTGCTTGAACCCAGGAGGTGGAGGTTGCGGTGAGCCGAGAGTGCACCATTGCACTCCAGCCTGGGCAACAGAGCAAGACCCCATCTCAAAAAAAAAAAAAAGAAAAAAAGCAGTCGCCGGACGCAGTGGCTCACGTCTGTAATCCTAACACTTTGGGTGGCCAAGGTGGGTGGATCAACTGAGGTCAGGAGTTCAAGACCAACCTGGCCATCATGGTGAAACCCCATCTTAAAAAAAAAAAACAAAAAACAAAACAAAAAAACCATACAAGAGCAGTCCATAAATGTCTCTTTGTTCTCAAGGAAGAAAACAAAAAATCCTGAGGAGTCAGTAGGCAGAGCTGAACAACTGGGTATCTTACTGTGAGAAGGCCTTATTTTCCTGGCAGAAACAAAAATATTTTACCACTGTGGTACAGCATGTTTTCAAGTGCTTTACACACAACCACATTACCTTATTTTTCTTTATACCACTTAACCACCCCTTGAAATTTTATTGTATATTTATGTGCTATCTTTTTTCCTCTATTTCTCCTTCATGAGAATGGAAGTTGCACAAGGACTGGGATTTGTTCTACTCTTGTGAAGTTTTTTTTTTTTTTTTTTGAGACAGAGTCTCACTCCGTTACCAGGCGCCAGGCTGGAGTGCAGTGGCGAGATCTCGGCTCACTGCAACCTCTGCCTCCCAGATTCAAGCAATTCTCCTGCCTCAGCCTCCCGAGTAACTGAGACTACAGGCGCGCGCCACCACGCCCAGCTAATTTTTTTGTATTTTTAGTAGAGACATGGTTTCACCATGTTGACCAAGATGGTCTCGATCTCTTGACCTCGTGATCGGCCCGCCTCGGCCTCCCAAACTGCTGGGATTACAGGTGTGAGCCACCACGCCCGGCCTCTTGTGCAATATTTTATCCACTCTAGCCTTCAGCGAAGGCAGGGTGAATGAAAAAGACACACTTGCTAAATGAATGGAAGAACACAGACGCAATAGTCTCAACACAGGCCACACTGTTCACAGCAATTATCTAGAGGGAGTTTCACTTTCTCTTTTAAATTTTTATTAAGAATTCTTTATTACTTTGGAATCAGAAGAAAAAAAAAATCAAACTTTGAGAGAGGAACGGAGTGAGAGAGGGCCCCTCAGAGTCTGTTCTTCACCATGGCTATGACATCTCCCAGGTGAGCTCACACCTGGAGATACCTCCCTGGGCCCTGCAGAATCTCCTTCAGTTTTTCCCTGAGCCCCTGGGGCTGCACTGGCAGGCTCCCAGCTGGCCTGTACTGGTGTCCCTTCCTTCTGGAACCCTAAGCCAGATATCGAATGTCCTAGAATGGCAGTCTTCTCTTTTTCCTTCCTAAAGGTTCTGCCATGATGTGCCTTGTCAAGATGGCCTGTGTCCTCAAACTGTGAGAATTTTTCTTGTATCTTTATCTTTAGATGGCTCCTTATCTTTAGATGGCTCCATTGTCCAGAGATACAATTCGCATTACATCCTGTCAAGCAAAAGACTAAAAGAAGAAACCTAATCTTAGTCTGTTTTTTGTTTCTATAACTAAATAACTAAGACTCGGCAATTTATAAGAAAAGAAATTTATTTCTTTGAGTTCCAGAGGCTGGGAAGTCCAAGGTCAAGGGGCCACATCTGATGAGGACCTGCTTGCTGGTAAGGACTCTGAAGAGTCCCAAGGTGGCACAGGGCATCACATGGTCACACTGTCTTTTATATCAGTGATAACTCTCATGATAACTATCCCAAACTCTCAATAAACCATTAATCTATGAATGGATTCATCCATTCACGAGAGCAATACCCTCATGACCCAATCACCTCCCAAAGGTTCCACCTCTTTTTTTTTTTTTTTTGAGACGGAGTATGGCTCTGTCACCAAGCTGGAGTGTAGTGGCGCGATCTCAGCTCACTACAACCTCCACCTCCCAAGTTCAAGTGATTCTCCTGCCTCAGCCTCCTGAGGAGCTGGGACTATAGGCACATGCCACAATGTCCAGCTAATTTTTGTATTTTTAGTAGAGACGGGTTTCACCATGTTGGCTAGGATGGTCTCGATCTCCTGACCTAGTGATCTGCCTGCCTTGGTCTCCTAAGTGTTGGGATTATATGAGTGAGCCACCATGCCCAGCCAGGTCCCACCTCTTAACACTACTATATTGAGGACCAAGATTCCAACACATGAACTGTTAGGGGACACATTTAGACCATTAAAACATTGAGCCACAGCAGATACTCTGAAGATCAATCAGTATATAAAAATGTCAGCAGAACAAAGGAGTCTATAAGAAAGGATGAATGTGAAGGCAAACTAACTATCTCCGGCCTCCCTGTACTTTTCCTTTGCCAGGATGCAAGAACTGATGGCTGCAGCACATAAAACCTGATAGACAACTAGCTCCCTGAGGACAGGTACTATCTCCTAGCATCTTTACATCCCCAGGGCCTAGCACAACATCTGGCAAACAACAGGAACACAGTAGCTGCTGAATAAAATGACCTATGGGTACTTGGCACTGACAGGGCCACTTACAGGTGGGAGCAATGTGATCATCCAGGACCAGGAGTAGCAAAGGTCAAGGATGAAGGGGTAGGGCATATCTTATGTACACATTATTAGGAGAAAAAAACAGTTGAAAGTTAAAAGCCATATCTAGTTTTTGGCAATTTCAGAAAAAGAAGAAAAGAAAGTTTTATCTATTCTAGTGACCTGAACTACCACATCAAAATGACCTGCATCCACCCTGAACATTCTTCCCTTCCCATTACAAATAGTTCAGTCAACATACCCCAAACTTTGTTTGGAGACCCCACCAGTCTGATAAGAGCTGAAGATAATTTGAACTTTTTTTCTTTACCCTGAAGCTCAGGACTTTTTTCAGGCTTCAAGAACAAAACCCAAGTTTCAGCACTCTTGAGGTGTGTGTGTATTCCCTCACTGACAGTCCATGTCCACCTTCACCTTTACAAACCCAAAAGTCCTGGCGTTCTCAGCCTCTCCCACACCAACACCCTTCTGCCCTTTGCTCTCATTATCTCAGGACATTTTCTTACCTGTTACACCCATCACAAGTGAGTAAGGCAACTCAGCCCACAACTACCATCTCAAGATTAATTCTATTTAACAAGGAAGAAACTTAGCAATCTGTGTACCAGCACCGGTCCCACCTGATCACTCTGTCATGACCCCAGTTTATGTGGACCTTTCTTCCACCTTTGACTCAAGCCCAGCCCTGAGCCCCTCAACACTGGGATGTGTGCAGGGACCCCGTGCAGGCTTCCCAGAACAGGATAGCATGCAACTATGCAGAACACATCAACTCCACAGATACATAGCAGGTCACAGCTGAAATTACTTCCCATGGGAACTGTGTTTGTCATCCTTTTTTTAAAACATTACATGTCAGGAAGAAGAGTCCCTGCTAAGCGGTATGATTGTTGATATTACTGAGAATTTAGCAAGTGTGACGGGAAGATTCTGGTTGAGGAGAGAGAGCTCAGACTGTGAGAGAGAGACCCAGGCTGCGCGCAGTGGCTCGCACCTGTAATCCTAGCACTTTGGGAGGCCGAGGCGGGTGGATCACCTGAGGTCAGGAGTTCAAGACCAGCCTGGCCATCATGGTGAAACCCCATCTTTAAAAAAAAAAAAAGAGAGAGAGAGACCCAGTACCTCCTCTTCCCTCTGCCCTCCTAGCGGACAGCCTTGCTGCCTATTTCCTGAGGACAGCAGAAGCACTCAGAAGAGAACTTGCAGATCCCTTCACCCACAAATCAATCAACTTACGTCTTTCCCCACAGCCTTGGCCTTCCTTCCTGTCTGAAGGGAGCTCCTCTGCTCAGACTCAGAACACTGGGTTCCGCTCCTTCTCACAGGCCCAGAGACATCACCACACCTACTCTGTCCCATGCCGCCTGTCTTCCCCTTTCTCCTGGATTATTCCCATGTACACTCCAGGATGCTCTAATATCACTGCTCAGAAAACTCACCCCTCCAGCCATCCCTTCCTGTCTTTCCCCTTTACTGCACAGCTCTCTGGAAAAGCTATCTACATTTCCTCTCTCCACTTCTTCCTTAAGCCCTCACCATCAGGCTTTTGCCCCTACCACT
Source organism: Aotus nancymaae (assembly GCF_030222135.1). Classification (NCBI taxonomy): domain Eukaryota; kingdom Metazoa; phylum Chordata; class Mammalia; order Primates; family Aotidae; genus Aotus; species Aotus nancymaae. The sequence goes on along the minus strand of NW_026988412.1, from coordinate 707,646 downwards.
GCAGTAAGCCACGCCTGTCAGTGCTGATCTCCATGTCACCAAATCCAACTGCAGACCATGCTTTCTTCTGCAACAGGCCTTCTTTAGGTGGCTGTCTTGATACGTTTTCCCAGCAATCCTCCTAACTCATTGCCCAGGTCCCGACTTGCCTGCTGGGCTACCAATCTGCTGCAGGGGTCTAGGTACCACCTGCCACAGCCATGGTCAGATACAGGCCTTAAACTCTCGCCTGAACTCTATTCCCTATCCACCTGGATGTTTAACAGGCATCTCAATATGTCCAGAACCAAACACATTACTTCCTCTGCCCCAAAGCACTTGCTCTTTCCACATCTGTCTCCATCTCGGTATCTGGCAAATCCATTTTTCCCATTGCTCAGAAAGTAGTTTGTGAATCTAGAATCACATGCTTCTCATCTCCACAGCTGTTATTCTGGCCTCAGCCTCTGTCGTCTCTTGTCTGGATGACCCCAACAGCCCCTAGGTCTCCCTGCTCGCCCACCCCAGTCTGTGCTTGTCACAGAGTCAGAGTAACATGATAACACACACATCATGCCATTCCTCTCTTCTAAAGCAGCCAGTGGCATCAGTTCACATGTCCCTTGTCAGACACACAGCCACAGGGCCTCATCTGCGGCTATTCCTTCACTGGAACCATTTTCCTCCTTAGTGCCCTGAGCACTTGACTTCATGTGTTTCTTCATGTGTTATCTGCCTCCCCTATCAGAATGTAAAGGCCAGGAGAACTGCTATGGCCTCATCATTCATAGGTGTTACTGGACATAACAGGTACTCAAACTGTTAAATGAGTGGCTGGAAAAGTTTTGAATAGCCAAATAGCGTTGCACAAATGCTCTAACACCAACAGACATATTAACTGATCAGGATGGACCCTACAGGCACAACTGGCTGAGAAGCTAGACTTTATTTGAGGCAGAAAAGGGTAGAAGTAAATCCTTCTTGACATGAGCTAACAGATCTTTCTCAGTACCCTCAACTCTTTTTATTTTTTGAGATGGAGTCTCGCTGTCACCCAGGCTGGAGTGCAGTGGCACGATCTTGGCTCACTGCAGCCTCCACTTTCTGGGTTCAAGCAATTCTCCTGCCTCAGCCTCCACATACCTGGGCCTCATCACAATCCCTACAGGGAAGACACTCTAATCCCCACATCGCAGATGAAGAAACAAACTCAAGAGTGTTACGCAACTCGCCCAAGCCACAGAATCTGAAAAGTCACCCGGGTCTCTACGCAGGCTCTCCTCTGCAGCAGCAATCATAATACGAAGGGGCCCAGGACTAAATGACAAGTCTTTCTGGCAATGGGACACTTTGGTTCTGGCATCCTGGCTCTTGGCCCCTGTTCCCTGACTGACACTCTAGATGCTGGCCCTCAGAGTAGCACAAGGCAGATGGCTTACCCACTCTCAGGCTGCAAGGGCCTCTGCCAAAGCACAAGCACACTGAGCCCAAAGTCCTGTGGCATCATCTCTGGGTGAAGAGCATCAACTTACTAATATGTCAGCTTTTGAGGTTATATTCCAATAAGCATTTTCCCTGCAGATTTCCCTCTGGAAGGAAAAGTGTTCTAATGGAGGAAGAAAGGGAGAAAGGGGATGAGGAGAAGTAGCAGTAGCAGCAGGAGTCTGAAATGAGATCCTGTCTCCATCACTGTCAGCATAAACCTGACCAAGCTGACCCATCTTCCATGCGTATTTCCAAGGCTACCTCCATGAAAGTGCCTCAGGTGCTTTCAGCCTGACCAAAGATACCCCTCACAGTTCAGGCCTGTCTGCCAAAGTCACCATAGAAGGTGGACACTCCCTTGGGAAGGGACGCTGTGGCTGAAAGGAACTAGGAACCAAGCAGAGATTCAGGAGGCAGAGTCCTAATAAAGCAGGAGGTGCTGGCAAAGTGGCAAGTTCCAGTGTGGCTGGCCCCTGGCTGGAGTGCAGCCATGAAAAGGTACAGAGTTAGGAAGAGGAGACCCAGCTGGGGGTGCCCAGCTGTAGCGCCATAAACAAAGCCAGCCACGTGCCTTGTCACAGTCCTGGTACAGACTATACTGGGGGTGGAGCAGAAGGAGAAAGGAAATGGACGAAGCGGACTTCAACCACAAAAGCTAGCTCAGAACTCACTCCCATCTTCCTAATCTGTAAAGAAAAGATGAAGAGATACCAGGCAAGGACGCTTAGAGGGTGAGGCTGAACTTTGGGAAGGCAGACACTGAAGAAGACAGATGTTAACCTCAGCCACCCACCCTTCTGGGTTATGGGGAAGCCATCAGCAGCCTTGGATATAGTATCTTCTTTGGGTCAAGGAAGAACCAGGTGTGATAACTGTGTTCTTTCGCATTTATGTGTGAGGGAGAACTGGCTATGAAACCTCCCATGCAGCCCACTGATCTCTGTTAATCTAGCAGATCTGGCCTGTGGGTTGGGCACAGAAGGATAAAGACCAGATGACACACAGACCGTGTACATCTCATGACTGCCTTCTCAGGGTCCAAATTAGACAAATGATGCCTTCAATGCACATTCCCAAGAATCCCAGGGCTAATGAAAGGCCCACAAAAATCCCTCATTTGCCCAGCATCTCCTCACACCAGACACTATGCAAAGCAAAACTAGTATCTAGTTCCTTGTCCGAAGGAGTAGAGTTGACCTATGAATTAAATAAAAATTTACCTTTAAAAGCTACCTTTCAGCCCAGAATTTAAAAACAAAAAAACTGGTTTGAGGTGTTTTTTGATCTCCAAAATTGTTCTCATCTGAATCACTTACCAATGTTAAAAAAGCTGGCAATACAGGCCGGGCGCGGTGGCTCACACCTGTAATCCCAGCACTTTGGGAGGCCGAGGCGGGTGGATCACGAGGTCAAGAGATCGAGACCATCCTGGTCAACATGGTGAAACCCCGTCTCTACTAAAAATACAAAAAATTAGCTGGGCATGGTGGCGCGTGCCTGTAATCCCAGCTACTCAGGAGGCTGAGGCAGGAGAATTGCCTGAACCCAGGAGGCGGAGGTTGCGGTGAGCCGAGATCATGCCATTGCACTCCAGCTTGGGTAACAAGAGCAAAACTCGTCTCAAAAAAAAAAAAAAAAAAAAAAAAAGCTGGCAATACTACACACACGCGCTAACAACAACAAAAAAACACATAAACAAAAGGCCGGGTGCAGTGGCTCATGCCTGTAATCCCAGCACTTTGGAAGGCTGAGGCAGGTGGATCACTTGAGCTCAGGAGTTCAAGGTCTGGGCAACATGGCAAAACCCCGTCTCTACAAAAAGTAGCCAGACGTGGTCGCAGGTGCCTGTAGTCCCAGCTACTCGTCAGGCTGAGGTAGGAAGACCATTTAACCTTGGGAGGCGGAGGCTGCAGTGAGCCACGACTGCACCATAGCACTCCAGTCTGGGTGTAGGGCCAAACCCTATCTCAAACAACAGCAAAACAAAACAAACAAAAAAACACGAGCTAGTCTTTTCCAGAAAGACTGGATGATCTGGCCACTCTGGGACCACATTCCTGCCAGGCAGCAACACGACAGCATGTGGTAGCTACTGTCCCCTTTAGACAAAACCTATTCTCTCCACTTCTCTGCAGCCCTCAGCATCCCCCTAATTTCCTAGAACCAAAATGAGATAAATATTTTCTTTCCAGGAGCAGAAAATGTGTGTGTATATATATATTTCCCCATTTCAGTGTATGTATAGATATTAGATATATTACTGACTAGCCTAAATCAAGAGGAAAAAGGAGGAAAAACCCTAATTACACAAAATAGGAACAAAACTAGGGAAATGGCCCCAGCTGCAGAGGAAAAAAGGTGAACTAAATTGATAATTTTCTATGAATACATAAACCACCAAAACTGAACCCAGAAGGACATAGCAAATCTAAACAGGCCCATGACTTAGAAGATACTGTAGTAGTTATTGAAGTGCTATATTCTGAAACAGCACTGGCTAGGGTGGTGGCTCATGCCCATAATCCCAATACTTTGGGAGACAGAGGCAGAAGGGCTGGTTGAGAGCAGTTCAAGACCAGCCTGGGCAACGTGTCTCTACCAAAAATTTAAATAAATAAATAGGCACCAGGCTGAGACAGTTTTCCAAGAGAATTCTACCAAATTTTAAACAAGTATTTTTAAAAGTATTCAAGCTGGCTAAAAGTTTATTTATTTATTTTTTTTGAGATGGAGTCTTGCTCTGTCGCCCAGGCTGGAGTACAGTGGCATGATCTCAGCTCACTGCAACCTCTGCCTCCCGGATCCCGGTTCAAGCAATTCTCCTGCCTCAGCCTCTCGAGTAGCTGGGATTACAGGCATACGCCACGATGCCTAGCTGTTTTGTATTTTTAGTAGACATGGAGTTTCACCATCTTGGCCAGGCTGGTCTTGAATTCCTGACCTCGTGATCTGCCCGCCTTGGCCTCCCAAAGTTCTGGGATTACAGGTGTGAGTCACCACGCCTGGCCTAAGCTGGCTAAAAGTTTAAAATAAAATCTTATAGCCAGGCGCAGTGGCTCACGCATATAATCCCAGCACTTTGGGAGGCCTAGGCGGGTGGATCGCGAGGTCAAGAGATCGAGGCCATCCTGGTCAACATGGTGAAACCCCGTCTCTACTGAAAATACAAAAATTAGCTGGGCAGGGTGGTGCACGCCTGTAGTCCCAACTACTCGGGAGGCTGAGGCAGGAGAATTTCTTGAACCCAGGAGGTGGAGGTTGCGGTGAGCCGAGATTGCGCCATTGCACTCCAGCCTGGGTAACAAGAGCGAAACTCCATCTCAAAAAAAATAATAATAGGCCGGGCGCGGTGGCTCAAGCCTGTAATCCCAGCACTTTGGGAGGCCGAGGCGGGTGGATCATGAGGTCAAGAGATCGAGACCATCCTGGTCAACATTGTGAAACCCCGTCTCTACTAATACAAAAAAATTAGCTGGGCATGGTGGCGCGTGCCTGTAATCCCAGCTACTCAGGAGGCTGAGGCAGGAGAATTGCCTGAACCCAGGAGGCGGAGGTTGCGGTGAGCCGAGATCGCGCCATTGCACTCCAGCCTGGGTAACAAGAGCGAAACTCCGTCTCAAAAAAAAAAATAATAATAATAATAATAATAATAAATAAAATGTTATATAAGAAACTTTGTATAAAGCTATAGAAAACACTGAAAGAACTTGATAAAGGTAGCATAAGACATAAAATTATAGCCTATTCTCACAAATAATGATGTAAAATTTCTAAATAAAATATTAATAAATAGGCCAGGTACAGTGGCTCATACCTATAATCCCAGCACTTTGGGAGGCTGAGGTAGGTGATCACCTGAGGTTGGGAGTTTGAGACCAGCCTGACCAACATGATAAAATCCTGTCTCTACTAAAAATACAAAATTAGCAGGGCATTGTGGCACATGCCTGTATCCCACCTACTTGACAGGCTGGGGCAGGAGAATCAGTTGAACCTAGGAGGCGGAGGTTCTGTTGAGCCAAGATCACGCCACTGCACTCCAGCCTGGGCAACAGGAGCTAAACTTCATCTCAAAAAAATAAAATAAAATAAAAATACTCCAGGCCAGGCAAGGTGGCTCATGGCTGTAATCCCAGCACTCTGGGATGCCGAGGTGGATGGATCACGAGGTCAGGAGTTCAAGATCAGCCTAGCCAAGACAGTGAAACGCCGTCTCTACTAAAAATGCAAAAATTAGCCAGGCGTGGTGGTGAGTTCCTGTAATCCAAGCTACTCAGGAGGCTGAGGCAGAGAACTGCTTGAACCCAGGAGGCGGAGGCTGCAGTAAGCCAAGATCACACCACTGCACTCCAGCCTGGGTGACAGAGCAAGACTCCGACTTTAAAAAAAAATCCAATCCCTCATCCTACAAAATTAAGGGAAGAAGAAAAGGGATGGATGATTCAAAATTGGCTAAACACTGAAATCCTGGTGATGGATACATGAAGCCTTATTAGATTGTCTTCTCTATTTTCATGTGTGTCCACAATAGTTTTAAAAATGTGGACGCTCGATGCGGTGGCTCATGCCTGTAAACCCAGCACTATGGGAGGCCGAGGTGGGTGATCACCTGAGGTTGGGAGTTTGAGACCAGCCTGATCAACGTGGAGAAATCCCGTCTCTACTAAAAATACAAAATTAGCCGGGTGTGGTGGGACATGCCTGTAATCCCAGCTAGTCGGGAGGCTGAAGGCAGGAGAATGACTTGAACACGGTGAGTGGAGATCGTGCCATTGCACTCCAGCCTGGGCAACAAGAGTGAAACTCTGTCTCCAAAAAAAAAACAAAAACGTGCAGAAGGATCCAAAGGAGGATCATAAAAAGATACAAATGAGCCGGCTCTGTGACGCAATGAATAGTGCACTAGACTTCTAGCCGAGCCTGGTGAGGTCATAAAAGACACAAACGACTGCAAAGGTACACAATAGGCTTACAAAAATACAGAAAAATGCCACCTAACAATGCAAATTAAAGCTACGAGTTGGATTTCATTTCATCAAAAGTCTAAACGTGGTAATATGCAGCATTGGTGAGTACAGGTGGGCAACTTACACTGATGGTAGGAGTCCAAATCAGTTCGACTTCTTTGGAGGGTAATCTGGCTTTCTTTCTTTTTTTTTTCCTTTCAAAGTTATAAGTGCATACCTCTTGGCCCAGCAATTCCACTTCTAGGAATTTATTCGATGGACATCTGTTCATTCAACAAGTATTTTCTGCCACCTACTATGTGCCAGGTACCGGAGATAAAAGTGGAGAAAACTATGCTCCTGTTCTCATGGCGCTTCCATTCTGGTTGTGGGGGAGGCACAGGAGCAAAAATTACAATCTTGAGTAAGTGATAATAAGGTCGACATGGGTTGGCTGGTCTGGGAAGGCCTCAGTGAGGTGATGGTGGCCACAGAGGCTGAGTGAGGGAGAGGAGGAAGCACAAGGATGTCTGAGAGAAGCAACCGGAAAGAAAGACAACCGGCAGCTGGCAAATTTGGTCTTTCTTCCCTTGGTTTTGCGTTTTTCCCCCAACAGCTTTTTACTTATCCAAAGGATATGTACACCACTGGAATGTCTCTCTTTGTCCTGACATGAAAATAAAAATTAATCGGGTCATTTTAATACAGTACATTCTTCAAGGAAGGTGCCAAGTCGGCACTGTTTCCCCAAACGTTGTGTAAAACAATTTGATTTTTTCGAAGGAATAATTTTCCAATTTATCTAAGTGTTATGCCATGTCTGCTAATAAAAGTGTATTAAAGTTAAATCATGAGTTTTTAATGCAGATAAATATTTCCATAGCAAAGAAAACAAATTAGTTTCACAAAAGATATTGATCAGCTGTTACATAATTTTAAACAGAAAGACACAAAACTATCAGTCTCTGCCTTTTTGTCGAACCATAGACTTAGAGGCATCTATCGTTTAATTTCATAACCTTTTAAGCAATGAAAGTTGAAATTCTGATTTTCCTTAGGGGCGATTTGCATAAATTTTTTTTTTTTTTTTTTTTTTTGAGACGGAGTTTCGCTCTTGTTACCCAGGCTGGAGTGCAATGGCGCGATCTCGGCTCACCGCAACCTCCTCCTCCTGGGTTCAGGCAATTCCCCTGCCTCAGCCTCCTGAGTAGCTGGGATTACAGGCACGCGCCACCACACCCAGCTAATTTTTTTGTATTTTTAGTAGAGACGGGGTTTCACCATTTTGACCAGGATGGTCTCGATCTCTTGACCTCGTGATCCACCCGCCTCGGCCTCCCAAAGTGCTGGGATTACTGGCGTGAGCCACCGCGCCCGGCTGCATAAATATTTTACACTGAAGTGGCCAGCGTCAACTAAGGGCATTCCCGATGGTCAAAAAAGAAATGACTCTGCTACAACGCCCGAGATCATCATGTAGTAACTTCTTCAAACCACCACAAAATACCAAAGCTTCAAAAACAGCCAGGAATGCTACGTTCCACAAAGAGCAAGATAATTAGGAAACCAGCAGATGGGAGGAGAAATCTGTCTCTACGAAACATGTTTCCATCTCAGTTTTCAAAGTGGCTTTATATAAACGCATTCCTCTCCTACCCAAAAGAACACCAATAACCAAACGACTCAGGACTGCAAGGTGATCCCCAAGGAAGCGAACTTGTGCAGACAGATTTCAAACGCCAGGAACCACCAGCAGAGCGAACGACAGGTTCCCCTCCGACGGCTGCGATGCTCCATGTCCTTCCTTCCCCTAGTACCCCGCGGCCCACTGAGCCCTTCCCCAAAAGTCCCCCAGTTCTGAGCGGCGCACGCCCCCGACCCTAGTTACAGGGGACAGCCGCGGAGCGCCCACGGCGCCAGTAAGTCTCCGCGCACGCAGACCAGCCGGAGGGGCGAGCGTCTGGGCGCTCGGTTTGGGGCGGGATGCAGAGGAGGAGGATGTCCGAGAGGGCCCCAGCGCTCTCAGGGTCTGGCGCCCGTCCCTCCGCCTCCCGCCACTGCGGTGCACAGCATCCAGGGACCTCCCAAGGACTCCCCACCCCCTACCCTGTTCTCCCACCCGGGGTCAAGACTTGAGGCGGCGCCAAACCCCCAGCGGAAGGATTTCCTTGGATACCCCGGGAAAGGGTCGCGGTGCAAGGCTGGGCTGGGAGTGCCGAGCGCGAGGGCGGCAGGAGGAAATGGGGGGTCAGGGGCAGGGCGTTCCCACCGCAGGGCCCGGGGAAGGGAGCGGGGGTGGGGCCGCCGCGGACCAGATGCGGGACAGAACGGGGACCGCGGATCGGGCTGGCGGCCACCCTGGGAAGGGCTGGGAGATGCGAGGAGACCCCCCGCGGGACACACCTGCGCCGGTGAGGGGGCCGCCCGCCCCCAGCGAAGCCTCACCTGCCCAGAGCCCGCTTCATTCCAGCGTCGGCTGCGCAGCGCGGCTCGGCCGGCCCCGGGCCGGTCAGGCGCAGGTTCTGCTTCAGACGGCAGTCGGCGTCCAGCGCCGCAGCGGCCGAGCCGGAGGAGGACGAGCCCGCGGCGGCGCAGCGCTCATGCTCCAAGGCGACGGGCTCGGTCCGCTTCCTCATCCCGCGACCGACACGGTCGGCAGCCGACGGCGCCCGCTGTCCTCGCCCGCCGCCTACGCCGCAGTCGCCGCCGCTCACAGCCGCCGGCACCCGGAGCCCGGACACAGGAGCCCGCCGCTTCTCACATCCTGGCCCAGGCCGCGGCGCAGGGCGGCTACGCTGGCCAATCAGCGCCGGGCTCCCGCCGGCCCCGCCCCCAGCCCCCCCCCCGGCCACCTCCTCCCTGGTTCCGAGGGGCGCGCGCCCAGCATCCCCGGCGCCACCCGCAGCCATCTTGCGGAAGAGCGGGCAAGCCGAAGCGGCGTGTCATCGCCAGGGCAGGGCTCTGGGCTGCCTAGCGGGACTGCGGCTGCCCTCGCCCGGGCGCTGGGCGCTTCTGCGAACGGAAACCCAGAGGTTTCAAGTCGCAGTTGTGTTCTTGTGATTCGTAACTCTTTTCCCACAAGGACTTTACATTTAAAAGTATGCTTTCCAGTCATCAATTTTTAATTTGAAGCAAATGTATATACTCAGTTTTCACTTTTGGGCCGAACATGGGGAAATGAAGTGCTTGAGAAATTTACTTTTTAAAAACCTGTATTAGATAATAGTTTTGGTTTTTGTTTTTGTAGAGACGGGGTTTCACCCATGGTGGACAGGTTGGTCTCGATCTCTTGACCTCATGATCCGCCGGCCTCGGCCTCCCAAAGTGCTGGGAATTACAGGCGTGAGCCACCGCACCCGGCCCAGATTTTTGATTTTTATAAAGAAATTAAGACTAACTGACTGGAGGAAAATCCATTTCAAAGATAAATTCACCCTTATGAAACCCAAATTAAGTACTAATTCAACCCATCCTAAAAAGAGAAAAGGAAAGAATAAAGGGCAGTTTCACAAATTTAGTTTTATAACTTTGGCCTTCTTTAATATGGCATTACTTTTGCAGATGATCTACAACCAAGAGAAATATTTGCTTACTTATTCCGAAGTAACTGGAAATTTTAATATTTGTCACTTTGAAAACTATTGGCAACTGATAATTTAAGATCAATTGGAAATGCATTTAGAAATTCAACAGCTTTTTATATTAGCTTTGTAATGATACTTTGAAATTACAAAAGAATTTGTTGACTATATTACTAAATATCACAGCCTGCATTCATAATTGTGGCAGTATCTCCAGATACATTTTTAAAAAACATTGGAGGAGGGGTGTCGGTGGCTCATGCCTGTAATCTCAGCACTTCGGGAGGCCAAGGTGGGCAGATCACTTGAGGTCAGGAATTCAAGACCAGCCTGGCCAACATGGTGAAACCTCCGTCTCTACTAAAAATACAAAGATTAGCCAGGTATGGTGGCACACGCTTGTAGTCTCAGCTACTTGGGAGGCTGAGGCAGGAGAATTGCTTGAACCCGGGAGGCAGAGGTTGTAGTGAGCTGAGATCGCACCAGTGCAGAGAGCCTGGGCAACAGAGCAAGACTGTTATTTTTTTGTTTTTGTTTTTAAAAAAGGCCAGGCATGGTGGCTCACACCTGTAGTCCCAGCACTTTTGGAGCTTGAGGCGTAATGAACAAGAGGTCAGGAGGGCGGGGCGCAGTGGCTCATACCTGAAATCCCAGCACTTTGGGAGGCCGAGGCGGGTGGATCACCTGAGGACAGGAGTTCAAGACCAGCCTGATCAACATGAAGAAATCCTGTCTCTACTAAAAATATAAAATTAGTGAGGCGTGTTGGCATATGCCTGTAATCCCAGCTACTCATGAGGCTGAGGCAGTCAGGAGGATCGTTTGAACCAAGGACACAGAGGTTGCAGTGAACTGAGAATGCACCACTGCACTGCAGCCTGGAGCAAAACTCTGCCTCAAAAAAAGAAAAAAAAAAAAAAGGTCAGGAGAGTGAAACCAGCCAACATGGTGAAACCCCGTCTGTACTAAAAATACAAAAATTAGCTGGGGGTGGTGATGTGTGCCTGTAATCCCAGCTACTTGGGAGGCTGAGGCAGGAGAATTGTTTGAACCAGGGAGTCGGAGGTTGTAGTGAGCAGAGATCATGCTACTGCACTCCAGCATGGTGACAGAGAGACTCTGTCTCAAAAACAAACAAACAAACAAACAGAAATTAGTCAGGCATGGTGGTGCACAGGCCTGTAATCCTGACTACTCGGGAGGCCGAGGCAGGAGAATTGCTTGAACCCGGGATGTTGGGACTTGGAGGTTGCAGTGACTTGAGATCATGCCACTGCACTCCACCCTGGGTGACAGAGCAAGACTCCGTATGGATTCAGAGGCTGCAGTGAGCCAAGATCATACCACTGGACTCCAGCCTGGGCAACAGAGCAAGAAACCATCTCAAAAATAAATAAACAAACATACTATGGGATGTAAATGGTATAGTGATGTAGTAACACATCCTGGAGAGACTGGAATTCTAGGAAATAACTAAAATGTTAAAAAAAAAAGTTTTACTCAACCGGGCGCGGTGGCTCACGCCTGTAATCCCAGCACATTGGGAGGCTGAGGCGGGTGGATCACGAGGTCAAGAGATTGAGACCATCCTGGTCAACATGGTGAAACCCCATCTCTACTAAAAATACAAAAAATTAGCTGGGCATAGTGGCAAATGCCTGTAATCCCAGCTACTCAGGAGGCTGAGGCAGGAGAATTGCCTGAACCCAGAAGGCGGAGGTTGCGGTGAGCCAAGATCGTGCCATTGCACTCCAGCCTGGGTAACGAGCGAAACTCCGTCTCAAAAAAAAAAGTTTTACTCTATCACTCACTTCAATTAAAGAAAAAAAAAAAAAAGGAAAGGACGAGCTGCAGAGAAGAGAGAAATCTGTACCGAGTATTGATACAGGGGAGTTGCAATGAAGAATTTTTTTTTTTTTTTTTTTTGAGACAGAGTCTTGCTCTGTCACCCAGGCTGGAGTGCAATGGCATAATCTCAGCTCACTGCAACTTCTGCCTCCCAGGTTCAAGTAATTCTCCTGCCTCAGCGTCCTTAGTAACTGGGATTACAGGCGTGCACCACCATGCCCGGCTAATTTTTTTGTATTTTCAGTAGAGACAGGGTTTGTCAGTGTTGGCCAGGCTGGTCTTGAACTCCTGACCTCAGGTGATCCGCCCGCCTCTGCCTCCCAAAGTGGTAGGATTACAGGCATGAGCCACCATGCTCGGTCAGGCTAATTTTTGTATTTTTAGTAGAGATGGGGTTTTACCATGTTGACCAGACTGGTTTCGAACTCCTGACCTCAGGTGATCCACCTCAGCCGCCCAAAGTGCTGGGATTATAGGCATGAGCCACCACCCCTGTCTGAGAAAGAGTTTAATTCATGCAGAGCCAGCTGTAGGGGAGACTGGAGTTTTATTATTGCTCAAATCAGTCTCCTTGAAAACTCCAGGATAGGGATTTTAAAGGAAAATTTAGTGTTGCGGGGGTCACAAACTGCAGGGTGCTGGTTGGTTCGATCAGAGGTGAAATCAGAGAGAGTCAAAGCTGTCTTCTTGGGCTGAGTCAGTTCTTGGGTGGGGGCCAAAAGACCAGATGAGCCAGTTTATCAGTCTGGGTGGTGCCAGCTGATCCCATCAAGTGCAGGGTCTGCAAAATATCTCAAGCACTGGTCTTAAGTTTATAGTAGTGATGTTATCCCTAGGAGCACTTGGGGAGTTTTAGAAACTTGTAGCCTCCAGCTGTGTGACTCCTAAATTTCTAGTCTTGTGGCTAATTTGTTAGTCCTGCAAAGGCAATTGAGTCCCCAGGCAAGAAGGGTTTTGTTTTGATAAAGGGCTGTCATGTCTTTGTTTCAAACTATAAACGAAGTTTCTCCCTAAGTTAGTTCCTCCTAAGCCCAGGAATGAACAAGGATGGCTTGGTGGTTAGAAGTAAGATGGAGCCAGTTAGGTTAGATCTCTTTAACTGTAATAATTTTATCAGTTATAATTTTTGCAAAGGCGGTTTCAAAAAGGCAGTCTGCTGGGCGCGGTGGCTCGCCTGTAATTCAAGCACCTTGGGAGGTCCAGGCGGATGGATCCCTTGAGCTCAGAAGTTGGAGACCAGCCTGGCCAACATGGTGAATCCCCGTCTCTACTAAAAATACAAAATAGCCAGGTGAGGTGGCCAGTGCCTGTAGTCCCAACTAGTGATTTGAGGTGGGAAAATCACTTCACCCAGGGAAGTGGAGGCTGTAGTGAGCTGAGGTGGCACCACTGCACTACACCTGGGCAACCCTAGAGTTAGACTTCGTCTCCAGGAAAAAAAAAAAAAGGCAATGTCATTATTCATCATAAGCCTGAGTAGGCTATTCCCATGCCCATTCCTCAGGTGACATATCTACTGTATATTTGCAAAAGATCAACATAGTTTCTAGGGTTAGCTAGAATTAATCCAAATTGCTTGTTAGAAATTAACATTGCTTTTTGAAAAATTGCCTAATAAAACAGTTCTTTAGCAGTGATTCCTATCTTCGATTTATATGGTTAAGAAATGTTGCATAACCATCTAGGCAAGAAAATGCCTAGTGAATCCGTTTTAATCTAGGGCATATATTATAAACATTTTTAAACGACTTATTTAAAATCAAAGGGTGGTACTGCGGTGTTGGGAATGGAAAGTCTAAATACAGTCTAATCACTCTGGAGCTGTGTGACCTTGGGCAAGTTACCTAACTTCTGTTTGTTTATCAATCCGGGTCTTAAAACACTTTAGGGAGAATAGTGAGAATTAAATGAAATACACATTGCATTCCCTACCAGCATTAGGTACCCAATAAAAGATACGTTCGCTATTAAATATCAAACAGAAGACTCGCACTGCAAAACTGAAACGCTTGTGTCCTAACAATTCAACACTGCACAGGCCCTTCCTCTTAACTTCCAAGTGTCCTTTTTTTCAATCTAAACGAAAATGAATGAATCAAAAGGAAAAACAGAAGGAAGTTGCGGGGCGTGCATTTATTTCCAGCTTTGCTGCCCGCAGAGTAGCCCGGCCCGCCGCCTGAGAACTCGAAAAACCCTCTCTGCTCAGCCTAGGGGTTCTCCCATCCTTGGAGCGGGACCTCACCTGGGAGGGACTCCTCTTACTCTTACTCCGCCCCTCTTGGACTGTGGCTGCGCGGCGTATGTCCCTTTTCGGGCGCCGTAGGCCGCGTTCCTATTGGCTAGACCTGTTTGGCGCCAAAGCGCTGAGCGGAGACGGAGGCGAGAGGCTGGCACTGTGGGACTGGAACGGAAACAGTGAGGCGGCCGAGAGCGCGAAGACCGTTTTGGCGTGAGAGCTGCTGGTCGGCAAGGCCACGGGAGCGGGAAGCCTCCGCCATGTTCTGCGAAAAAGCCATGGAACTGGTCCGTGAGCTGCACCGCGCGCCGGAAGGGCAGCTGCCTGCCTTCAACGTAGGGGCGGCTATACTCGGACGGGGCTTGCCTGGGTTGGGCCCGGGGCGCTGGGGCGGGGCGGCTCCCGGGAAGGGTTTACTTTCGCACCTTGTTCCCTCCGAGGTCTGGAAAAATGTTGTGAAGCAGCAAAACAAAATTCGGGAGGAAAAAGCATTCGTACTCAGCCACCCAGCGACTTCGTGAATCTCCTCATCTGAGCACATTTTAGCGTTTTTCCTTGTGCAGATTTGTTCCCGTCCCTTTTACAGAACATTTACAGGTTGCCTGATAATTTCGCGTTTCTTGCTCACTCGGCCATCTAAGCGTGGTCTGTAAAAGCTAGGCCTCTGGGACCTGGCTGGGATTCCGGTTCTTCTGTGCTCTCAGTCTTCTCATATGCAGAAATGGGGATGGTGACGACAATAGTATGCAGCTCATGATGCAGTGGGTGTGAAATGAATGGTACGTGAAAGGGTCTCTGCATATGCCTTATGTACAGTAAGGGGTGAGTTAGTATTAGCTATTAATATTATTTTTTCTGCTGCTGCTACTGTTGCTATTAATATTATGATTACTTGTATTTTTCTGTCACTGCTACCCTAGGCAGAGTGCTAAGCACTTCATGTACATTATCTCTTGTTTTTCTTTTTTTTTTTTTTTTTTTGAGACGGAGTTTCGCTCTTGTTACCCAGGCTGGAGTGCAATGGCGCGATCTCGGCTCACCGCAACCTCCGCCTCCTGGGTTCAGGCAATTCTCCTGCCTCAGCCTCCTGAGTAGCTGGGATTACAGGCACATGCCACCATGCCCAGTTAATTTTTTGTATCTTTTAGTAGAGACGGGGTTTCACCATGTTGACCAGGATGGTCTCGATCTCTTGACCTCGTGATCCACCCACCTCGGCCTCCCAAAGTGCTGGGATTACAGGCGTGAGCCACCGCGCCCGGCCCCTTTTTTTTTTTTCTTTAAGACAGTTTCGCTCTTGTTGCTTAGGCTGGAGTACAATGGCGCGATCTCGGCTTATCACAGCCTTCCCCTCCCCGGTTCAAGCGATTCTCCTGCCTCAGCCTCCCGAGTAGCTGGGATTACAGGCATGTGCCACCACGCACGACTAATTTTGTGGTTTTAGTAGAGACGGAGTTTCCCTCTCCATGTTGGTCAGACTGGTCTCGAACTCCCGACCTCAGGTGATCCGCCCACCTCAGCCTCCCAGAGTGCTGGGATTGCAAGCATGAGCCACCGCGTCCAGCCTATCTCTTGTCTTTCTAATCACCCTTTGAGGGCCCTGCTTGGTGGCTCATGCTTGTAATCCCAGCACTTTAGGAGGTTGAGGCAGGAGGATCGGTTGGGGTCCAGGAGTTCAAGGCTGGAATAAGCCATGATCACGCTGCTGCAGTCCAGCCTGAGTGATAGAGTGAGACCCTGTCCCAAACAAAACAAACAAGTATAACTTTTTGAGGTTCAAATCATTGTTTTCCACTTCTTTCAGCTATATATGCATAGGATTGGGGAGATTTAAGTATATTGCCTTAGGTGACACAGACAGCAAGAAAGCTAGGATTTGAACCCTGGCACTGTGGCTCCAGAGCGTGCACTCTAAATTCTGTATTTCACTCTTGTCATAGAGCAGCCATTGTGTGGATGTCAGGACACATTCTGCTGGAAGAGGGGCACAAAAATAGATAGTAGAATTCACTGTGATAGGTGATACTAAGGAGGTGTAGCAAGGAGCACGAAAGAGAAACACCAGTATGAGCTGGGGTAGAGGAGGTGACACTTGAGCCTTGCCATCCATGAGGATGAGGTCACTGCTCTGAGAAGGAAGTGAGGCATCCCAGCCATAGGATGCTGCAGCACAAAGTCACATGGTCACACTGGAGAGGGTGACCAATAGGGCCTGTGGGGAGGCTAGGAAGGTGGCTCACGGCCTGCATGAGTTTTTCACTCATAAGGCATGTTGGGAGCTGGTAGAGGATTTTAGATGGGGAAGCGATAGGGTCATTTTTGTGGTTTGAAGATAACTATGGCAGCAATATGAGAAATAGATTGAAGAGAGAAAAGAATGGGGCAAGGAGATGGCTAGTGGGTAGCTGATAGAGCAGGAGAGGTGTGTGGTCTGAACTGTGTCAGGTCAGTGGCACTGAGTTCAATGTCTGGGTTTTAGAGACATGAAACAAACATGACTTGTAAGTATTAGAGCAGAGGCACAGATGGGGTTCCTAATGAATGAGAGGGAGGAATCAGGATCTTGGAGGATCCTCAGGAAACTGAGTAAATAACATCAGAGTTCAGGAGATAGAGTGTGTTGGGAAAGGTAATGAGTTTTGTTTTGTTTTGAACACTGAAGAGCACCTAGCCTGACAATTAGATTGTCTTACAAGTGAAGAAACTTAGACAACACAAATTATGGGTCAAGTTAAGGAACTTCTCTGAATTTACAGCATATTGGTGGTAGAGCTTCAACTTGAACACAGGCTTTCCAGTTTCCAGTCAACTGTTATTTCAAATTCAGAACAGTTATCTCATATAAAAAGTTAGAAGGCAGCAGTCTGCAGCTCAGCAGAGATGCTGGAATGCAGGGGTATGTAAATGTCTAAAATGTGGCTGGAGAACTACACATCAGGACACAGGCTTAGAGAGGAGAGAGACTGCAAACAGGTGCAGCCACGCTGGATTTAGGACCTGACTCTGCCACTAAGTTTAGCTCTCTATTTTACTCAAATTTTAAGATAAATGTTGGGTTGTCACTTTGTGGGCCTAGGGGCTGGCTGGTCTTAGAAATTGTAGAATTACCTCTTGTAGGTGTTAGTTTGGTGGAGCACCTTTTGTCTCACTAGTGCCTTCCACTGACAAACCCACCTGATACTCAGGTGATTCAGCAGCCTGGAACACTCACTCAGCCTTCGGAGGCTGGCCTGTGACTCAGTGGCGCGGAGGAAGGCTAACAGTGGGTCTGAGAGGCCCAAGGACGACACAGGCTTTTCTTCTGGAGTCACTCAGGCTTAAGTGCTGTGTTCAGCAAATTGAAAAGTGATTACCCCCTTTCTATATACAGAACTGATACTTCTTTTTTTAAAAAGTAATATATATTTTTTTTTTTGAGATGCAGTCTCACTCTGTCGCCAGGCTGGAGTGCAGTGGCATGATCTTGGCTCACTGCAACCTCCACCTCCCGAGTTCAAGTGATTCTCCCGCCTTAGCCTCCCGTGTAATTGGGACAATAGGCACATGCCACCACACCCACCTAGTTTTTGTATTTTTAGTAAAGGAGGGGTTTCATCATGTTGGCCAGGATGGTCTCGATCTCTTGACCTCGTGATCCGCCTGCCTCGACCTCCCAAAGTGCTGGGATTACAGGCATAAGCCTCCACGCCCTGCCAAAGAGTACATTTCTAAGAAAATTAGGCCAAGTATAGTGGCTCACACCTGTAGTCCCAGCCTGCACTTTGGGAGGCCAAGGTGGAAGGAACGCTTGAGCCCAGGAGTTCGAGACCAGCCTGGGCAATATAGTGAGACCCCTCTTTACAAAAAATAAAAACTAAACTTAGCTGGGTGTGGTGGTGCACGTCTGTAGTCCCAGTAACTTGGGAGGCTGAGGTGGGAGAATTGCATGAGCCCAGGCAGTTGAAGCTGCAGTGAACTGTGGTCATGCTGTTATACTCCAGCCTGGGTGAGAGTGAATCTCTCTGCTCAAAAGGAATAAAGAAAAAGGTAAGAAAATTATCTTGGGCTCAAATAGAAGTCATGCTTGCATTTTTCATCAGGAATTAGATATTTTGAGCAGAGTTGAGATTTTAGAATTGTGTCAGTTGTATATACCAGAGCATTTTTGCTAACGTATTTATTTTGGCCCTAAAAATCGATTGTGAAAAAGAGGATTGCTTCTCTTTGGATTGTTGGCAGACCTATTGTGCAACATTTAATCACATCAGGCTGGATGCGGTGGCTCATGCCTGTAATCCCAACACTTTGGGAGGCCAAGGCGGGCAGATCACTTGGGGTCAGGAGTTTGAGACCAGCCTGGCCAACATGGTGAAACCTTTTCTCTACCAAAAAAAAAAAAAAAAAAAAAAATTAGCCAGACAGGCAGGGCACTGGGCCTTACGCCTGTAATCCCAGCACTTAGGAGGCCGATGTGGATGGATCGCCTGAGGTCAGGAGTTTGAGACTAGCCTGGCAAACATGGTGAAACCTTGTCTCTACCGAAAATACAAAAATTAGCTGGTTGTGGTGGTAGGTACCTGTAATCCCAACTACTTGAGACGCTGATGCAGGAGAGTCATCGCTTGAATTTGGGAGATGGAGGTTACAGTGAGCCAAGATCGTGCCATTACACTCCAGCCTGGATGAAGAGCAAAACTCAGTCTCAAAAAAAAATTAGCCAGGCATTCGTGGTGCCTGCTTGTAGCCCTAGCTACTCGGGAGGCTGAGGCAGGAGAATCACTTGAACTCAGGAGGCAGAGGTTGCAGTGAGCTGAGATCGCACCACTGCACTCCAGCCTGAGCCACTGAGTGAGACTCATCTCAAAAAAAAAAAAATTTTAGAGCTCTAATGTTTTATTTTTCCAAGGGAAAATTTGCCACAAAGTGGGTACTAGAAAAACTCCTATGGCTGGCGGTGGTTGCAGTGAGCCTAGATCGCACCACTGCATGCCAGCCTGGGTGACAAGACCAAAACTGTCGCAAAAAAAAAAAAAAAAAAAAAAAAAAAAACCTCCTATGGCCTTTTTGTTTTTGCAGTGCAAACCAAAAATACTATTCCTTTTTCTTTCTTTTGGTATTAACCTTTTAAGACCATATAAGACCATATTTTAGTAAATTATGAGTTATTTACATATTTTTCTTTATGCGTCATGCTTCAGTAGGACTATTGATTTTTTGGGGTTTTTTTTTTTTTTTTTTGGAGATGGAGTTTTGCTTTTGTTGCCCAGTCTGAAGCGCAATGGCACGATCTCGGCTCACCGCAACCTTCACCTCCTGGGTTCAAGCGATTCTCCTGCCTCAGCCTCTCAAGCAGCTGGGATTACAGGCATGTGCCACCACACCTGACTAAATTTTGTGTTTTCAGTAGAGACAGGGTTTCTCCATGTTGGTCAGGCTGGTCTCAAACTCCCGACCTCAGGTAATCTGTTGGCCTTGGCCTTCCAAAGTGTTGGGATTATAGGTCTGAACCACTACACCTGGCTGGACTATTGATATTTTTGTTCATCAATTTTATTGATGTATAATTACTTTAATAGAATTTTGAATTTTGACAAATATGTATGTCTTTATAACCAGCACCCTGATCAAGATTTCTGTAATTCTCAAAATATCTTATGTATCCCGTAAATATATATACCTACTGTGTACCCACAAAAATAAAAAAATTAAGAAAGATTTCTGTAACTTTGCCCCCTTTTGTAGCTACCTCCCACCTATAGCCTTAGGCAACCATGTATTTGCTTTCTCTGACTACAGATGATATTATTCTTTTTTTTTTTGTTTGTTTTTTGTTTTTTTGTTTTTTTGTTTTTTTGAGACGGAGTTTCGCTCTTGATACCCAGTCTGGAGTGCAATGGCGCAATCTCGGCTCACCACAACCTCCGCCTCCTGGGTTCAGGCAATTCTCCTGCCTCAGCCTCCTGAGTAGCTGGGATTACAGGCACGCACCACCGTGCCCAGCTAATTTTTTGTATTAGTAGAGACGGGGTTTCACCATGTTGACCAGGATGGTCTCGATCTCTTGACCTCGTGATCCACCCACCTCGGCCTCCCAAAGTGCTGGGATTACAGGCTTGAGCCACCGCGCCCGGCCGATATTATTCTTTTTAGCAAACTTTTCCTGTAAAGGGCCAGATGGAATCATTTCATGCATATTCTTGTGTCAGGCTTCTCTTGCTCAGTATAACGCATTTCAGATTATCTTCATTGTTGTGTGTTGTCAGTAGTTCATCCTTTTTATTATACTAAATATTTCAGATAACTGGAATCATACCATAGTTGTCCTTTTGTGACTAGTATCTTTCACTTAGCATGATGTTTTCAAGGTTCATCCATGTTACAGCATGTGTCAGTGCTTCATCCCTTTCTATGGTTGAATTATATCCCATTGGTCTAAGTTAGTTTATTCATCTATCAGTTGATGGACATTTGGGTTGTTTCTACATTTTGACTATTATGAATAATGCTGCAAAAAACGTGTACATGTTTTTATATAACGTGTTTTCTGTTTTCTTGATTGTATATATATATATATATATAGCTAAAAATGGAAATGGTGGGTCATATGGTAATTCTGTGTGTAGCTTTTGAGGAACTGCCAAGTTTTTTCTCACAAGGCTATACCCTTT
Source organism: Aotus nancymaae (assembly GCF_030222135.1). NCBI lineage: Eukaryota > Metazoa > Chordata > Mammalia > Primates > Aotidae > Aotus > Aotus nancymaae. The sequence continues at coordinate 686,924 of NW_026988412.1, read as the reverse complement.
TATATTCCCACCAGCAATGTACAAGGGCTCCAGTTTCTCAGCATCTCACCAAACGCTTGTTATAACCATGCCAGTGGGGTGCAAAAGGACTATTGCTTTTTGCTAAGGTTTATGAATAAAAGATACAGTTCAGTATTGATAGAATATTGTCACAGAATTGGTGGGAAAATCAGTGGATTTCAATATCAGTTTATATGTTCTAGGAGGATGGACTCAGACAAGTGCTGGAGGAGATGAAAGCTTTGTATGAACAAAACCAGTCTGATGTGTAAGTTTCTTAAGATTGACATTCTAAAACAATTTAATGATTAAGATGTTGAAATCAGATAACCTTGCATTAGTTTTTGGATGTGATTTTTAAAAATTATCTGCTCTAGCTGTACAAATTAGCAAAAGTCTGAAGGGATTTGTTGTGTGGCCAATAGGAGTTGAAAGGAATTAGAGTTGACCTGAAATAAATGACATACCCTAAAATAAAAAGTAAAAATAGGCCAGACATGGTGGCTCATGGCTATAAATCTCAATGCTTTGGGAGGCCAAGGCAAAAAGATTACTTGAAACCAGGAGTTTTAGACCAGCCTGGACATATAGCAGGACCTGTCTCTATTAAAAAAAAAAAAAAAAAATTATCTGTGTGGGGTGGCACACATCTGCAGTCCCAGCTATTCAGCAGGCTAAAGTGGGAGGCTTGCTTGAGTGCAGGGGTTCGAGGCTGCCATGAACTGTGATTATGCTAGTGCGTCCTAGCCTAGGTGACTGAGATCTCTTTCTCGAAAAATAATAAAAGCAAAAACCTAAAAAGTGAAATACATGGTTCCCATTGTTTATATTTTTATCAATAGATGCCTTAGTGAGTTTATTAAAGGCAGAATAGGCAGTTTATAAATGTATATCAATAGGAGCAGCAGTGATTTCTAATAGTTTGAGTGGAGTTCACTGAGAAGTAGGGCTACCGTGGCTGGGCGCGGTGGCTTATGACTGTAATCCCAGCACCTTGGGAGGCTGAGGTGGGTGGTTCACCTGATGTCGGGAGTTTGAGACCAGCCTGGCCAACATGGAGACACCTTGTCTCTACTAAAAATACAAAATTAGCCGGGCATGGTGGTGCATGCCTGTAATCCCAGCCACTTGGGAGGCTGAGGCAGGAGAATTGCTGGAACCTGGGAGGTGGAGGTTGTGGTGAGCTGAGATCACACCAATGCACTCTAACCTGGGCAACAAGAGTGAAACTCTGTCTAAAAAAAAAAAAAAAAAAAAAAAGAACTGGGGCTACAGAAGGCTTCAGTGTAGTAGGTCCAGAGAGGTGACTAGATTTATTGACTCTTCAGAACTTAGCATGGTAGCTGGCACAGTGGAGAATTTGGACTCTATGGCAAACTTCATTTGTTCCTCTGACACCAAAGGTAGTCAAGTACTGGATCAAAGTTGAAGTATGAAGATCTCAACTTAGAAGTCTGTCTGTGACATGAGATTTCCTCTTTGGCCTTGTTAGCTACAGTGTTTTTATCAGTTACTTGGTTTTAGAAATCAGTGCTATGCTGGTAAGATCTGTGGGGGACATAAAATGATAGGAGCATTTTCCACCTCCTGTGTTTATGGAGCGATACAGAAAAGTCTTTTTTTGTTTTTTTTTTGAGACAGAGTCTCACTCTGTCGCCGGGAGCCGGGCTGGAATGCAATGGCGAGACCTCGGTTCACTGCAACCTCCACCTCCTGGGTTCAAGCAGTTCTCCTGCCTCAGCCTCCCGAGTAGCTGGGACTACAGGCGCATGCCACCATGCCCAGCTAATTTTTGTATTTTTAGTAGAGACGGGGTTTCACCATGTTGGCCAGGATGATCTCGATCTCTTGACCTCGTGATCCGCCTGCCTCGGCCTCCCAAAGTGCTGGGATTACAGGCGTGAGCCACCGCGCCGGCCTACAGAAAAGTCTTTACAGGTGGACTTAGGAACTGGAACCTCAACAGATTTGCAGTAAATATAAGGCAAATGTAAAGTCCCGAGCTCAAGTCCCTAAGTCATTCATTGATTTACTCAACAAATATATACTAAACAAATAAGTATCAGTAAGTGGCTTGGGTATTTCTGTGGTAAACAACAGTCAAGATGCCTGTCCCTGGCCCTTACCATCTAGTGCAGAAGACATATGAAATATAAATATGCCAAATTGGGATTCATGCTGTAAAGGAAATCAGAAGAGTGTAAGGAGAAAGAAAAATAAATAGAAGGTCTAACTTAAATTGATGAATCAGGGGCCTTCTCTCCAAGGAGGAGACATTTCAACTGAGGCCTGTGGGAGAGGCAGGTCTTAGCGAGGCAGTAATTGTGGGCAGAGAGCATTCTAGGTGGAGGAAACAGCATATGCAAAAGGCCCTGAGTCATGGAAGAGAATGGGGTACTTGGGAAACTGACACTTTCTCTTTTTTTTTTTGAGATGGAGTCTTGCTCTATTGCCCAGGCTGCAGTGCAGTAGTACGATCTCTGCTCACTGCAACTTCTGCCTCCCAGGTTCAAGTGCCCCTGCTACCACACCCAGCTAATTTTTGTATTTTTATTTTTATTTTATTTTATTTTATTTATTTATTTTTTTGAGACGGAGTTTCGCTCGTTACCCAGGCTGGAGTGCAGTGGCGCGATCTCGGCTCACCGCAACCTCCGCCTCCTGGGTTCAAGCAATTCTCCTGCCTCAGCCTCCCTAGTAGCTGGGGCTACAGGCGTGCGCCGCCATGCCCAGCTAATTTTTGTATTTTTTAGTAGAGACGGGATTTCACCATGCTCACCAGGATGGTCTCGATCTCTTGACCTCGTGATCCACCCGTCTTGGCCTCCCAAAGTGCTGGGATTATAGGCGTGAGCCACCGCGCTCGGCCCCTAATTTTTTTATTTTTAGTAGAGACGGGATTTCACCATATTGGCCAGGCTGGTCTTGAACTCCTGACCTTGTGATCTGCCTGCCTCAGCCTCCCAAAGTGTTGGGATTACAGGCGTGAGCCACCGTGCCGGGCCTGGGAAACTGACACTTAAAGAAGACTTTTGTGGCTGGAATTTGGGAAGTGGCCAAGGGTGATATCAGATGAGTTGTAAGTGTGAGCAGGTAGTGGCATGTTTGTGTCTTTTTTTTTAATTTTAATTTTAATTTTTATTTATTTTATTTATTTATTTATTTATTTATTTATATATATATATTTTTTTTTGGAGACAGAGTTTCGCTCTTGTTACCCAGGCTGGAGTGCAATGGCACGATCTCGGCTCACCGCAACCTCCGCCTCCTGGGTTCAGGCAATTCTCCTGCCTCAGCCTCCTGAGTAGCTGGGATTACAGGCACGCGCCACCGTGTCCAGCTAATTTTTTATATTTTTAGTAGAGACGGGGTTTCACCATGTTGACCAGGATGGTCTCGATCTCTTGACCTCGTGATCCACCCGCCTCGGCCTCCCAAAGTGCTGGGATTACAAGCATGAGCCACCGCGCCCGGCCTATTTTTTTATTTTTTTATTTTTTTTAAAGACGGGGTTTCACCATGTTGGTCAGGCTGGTCTTGAACTCCTGACCTCAGGTGAACCGCCCGCCTTGGCCTCCAAAGTGCTGGGATTATAGGCGTGAGCCACTGTGCTGGGCCTCGGAAACTGACACTTAAAGAAGACTTATGTGGCTGGAATTTGGGAAGTGGCCAAGGGTGATATCAGATGATTTTTAAGTGTGAGCAGGTGGTAGCATGTTTGTGTCTTAAAAAATCATCCTGGTTGCTGTGTGGAGGGGCTGAGAGGAGGGGGAAGCTGGTCACCAGATTACTAGAGGGGCGACCCAGACTTTGTAGAAAGTGAGCAAGTTATAGATGTTTTAGAGGTGAGCCTATAGGCCTTGGTTCAGTAAGGGAATGATTTTCTTGTATTCCCTTTGTTTATGCCATTCATAAATTCATGATCCAAAATTGTCCTCCACCTTCCTAGTTTCTTGATTGTTATGTTTCTAGTTAAAATTATTTGTGAGGCTGGGGACGGTGGCTCATACCTGTAATCCCAGCACTTTCGGAGGCTGAGGCGGGCGGATCACCTGAGGTCAGGAGTTCGAGACCAGCCTGGCCAACATGGTGAAACCCTGTCTCTACTAAAAATATAAAAATTAGCCATACATGGTGGCAGGCACCTGTAATTCAAGCTACTGAGGAGGCTGAGACAGGATTATCACTTGAACCTAGGAGGCGGAGGTTGCAGTGAGCCAAGATCATACCACTGCACTCCAGCCTGGGGAACAAAGCAAAACTTCATCTCAAAAAAAAAAAATTATTTGTGAAAAGAAATCTATTATTTTAAAATTACTTATATATAAATGTGAATTTTTTTTTTTTTTTTTTTTTAGTAGAGACAGAGTTTCATCACGTTGGTCAGGCTGGTCTCAAACTCTTGACCTCGTGATCCTCCCGCCTCTGCCTCCCAAAGTGCTGGGATTACGGATGTGAGTCGCGGCACCCGGCCATAAAATGTGAAATTTTTTAGGAAGTCCTTACGTGCTTGATGAAGTACTCTGCTATTAGGTTGAGTATTTTTTGTTTATGCTATTTTCTTATAATCCAGAGCATGGTGTAAACAATGTATAGAACAAATCTGACTTTCATAGGGTGGCAGAAGTGTATAGAACAGCCCTAGAAGACATGACAGGATGGGACATGCATTTTGCCTGTGTTATCAGGGCCTAGCACAGTGCCTGGTATAGAGGCAGGCACTACATGAATGAATTCTTTTTGTATTCATCTGGTGGTTAAAAACTCCAAAGTAGATTTTTATTCATTCAAAAGTTACATGTATTTTTTATAGGTAAAACCAAAATTTGCAGTGTGAAAAATACTGAAGTATAGTACATACACATATTTGGAGAGCAAGAGATATTTGTTAGTTGAATGAAAGGCCATTTTGACTCTATTTTACCTTACTTTATTATAATGAGGATTTGGAAGCTCCACTGGAAGGGAGGTACTATGTAGAATAACAACATGACATAAGACCATAATCTCATGTCCATCATGTTAGGTTTGTCTCTTATCTCAGCATGATAATGGAATCCCAAAAAGTGAATAAACACAATGTCTTTTAATCTGTGCAAAAATGCAAAGTACTAAATGCCTAAACAAAACATATTTAATAGTATGATCTTGGGCAAGTTGTTTAGCTTTTGGCTTTTTTTTTTTTTTTTTTTGAGTCGGAGTTTCGCTCTTGTTACCCAGGCTGGAATGCAATGGCACGATCTCGGCTCACCGCAACCTCCGCCTCCTGGGTTCAGGCAATTCTCCTGCCTCAGCCTCCTGAGTAGCTGGGATTACAGGCACATGCCACCGTGCCCAGCTGATTTTTTGTATTTTTAGTAGAGATGGGGTTTCACCATGTTGACCAGGATGCTGTCGATCTCTTGACCTCATGATCCACCCACCTCGGCCTCCCAAAGTGCTGGGATTACAGGCGTGAGCCACCACGCCCGGCCCAGCTTTTGGCTTTTTAATAATAAAAGCTCTGATGTACAAATAGTTATTTGCCTAGGTTAACTGCTAATCACAAATGGATTACAAACAAGCATGTAAGTCTGTTATTAGTTGGCTTTGAAAATTTTACTTATCCTGAAAAGTACATTTTTTTTTCTTTTTAAATATTCCTATCAGGAATGAAGCAAAGTCAGGTGGACGAAGTGATTTGATACCAACTATCAAATTTCGACACTGTTCTCTGTTAAGAAATCGACGCTGTACTGTAGCATACCTGTAAGCTTCTCAGTTTTTGCTTGGGGTGGCAGGGTTTTCTGTGTGCTTTCCCAGTTGACTATCTCAAATGGGTAACATTAAATCTTAGATTTCTCTGTCTTTATAAGCATTCTAAATTTTTCCTCTGTTTTTTAATTTTTTTTTTTGGAGACAGAGTTTTGCTCTGTCGCCAGGTGCCAGGCTGGAGTGCAGTGGCGCGATCTCAGCTCACTGCAGCCTCCGCCTCCTAGGTTCAAACAATTGTCCTGCCTCAGCCTCCCGAGTAGCTGGGACTACAGGCGCATACCACCATGCCCAGCTAATTTTTGTATTTTTAGTAGAGACGGGGTTTCACCATGTTGGCCAGGATGGTCTCGATCTCTTGACCTTGTGATTCACCCGCCTCGGCCTCCCAAAGTGCTGAGATTACAGACGTGAGCCACTGCGCCTGGCTGACACTTTTAAAAGTAGGGAGAATAATACTATAATGAACCCCAGGGGAACTATCATATGGTTTTAACAATTTTTATTATTTTGCCATTTTGCCATATTTTCTTCATCGTGTTTTGCTTGTTGGTGCCACGCTATTTTTTTTTTTTAGACAGTCTCACTGTATTACCCAGGTTGGAGTGTAGTGGCGCGATCTCGGCCCACCGCAACTTCTCCCACTGGGGTTTAAGAAATTCTCCTGCCTCAGCCTCTTGAGTAGCTGGGATTACAGGCCACTGCCACTGTGCCCAGTTAATTTTTGTATTTTTAGTAGAGACGGGGTTTCATCATCTCGACCAGGCTGTTCTTGAACTTCTGACCTTGTGATCCACCTGCCTCGGACTCCCAAAGTCCTGGGATTACAGGTGTGAGCCACCACGCCCGGCCAGTGCCACACTATTTAAGTGCCTCATGGTGTGTCACTACTGAATATGGTTGTGTTCTTACTATTTTTCTTTGTCTTAGAAATAAGGACTTTTGGTTGGGCATGGTGGCTCACACCTGTAATCTCAGCACTTTGGGAGGCTGAGGCAGGTAGATTATGAGGTCAGGAATTCTAGATCAGCCTGGCCAACATGGTGAAATCCCGTCTCTACTAAAAAAAATACAAAAATTGGCCGGGCATGGTAGCAGGCACCTGTAATCCTGGCTACTTGGGAGGCTGAGGCAGGAGAATCGCTTGAACCTGGGAAGTGCAGGTTGCAGTGAGCCGAGATTGTGCCATTGCACTCTGGCCTGGGTGACAAGAGCAAAACTCCATCTCAAAAAAAAAAAAAGAAGAAATGAGGACCTTTGGCCAGGCACAGTGCTTATACCTTTGACCAGGCACAGTGGCTTATCCCAGCACTTTGGGAGGCTGAGGTAGATGGATCACCTGAGATCAGGAGTTCGAGACCAGCCTGGCCAACATAGTGAAACCCTGTCTCTACTAAAAATGCAAAAATTAGTCGGGCATGGTGGTGGGTACCTAATCCCAGCTACTTGGGAGGTTAAGACAGGAGAATTGCTTGAAACCAGGAGGCGGAGGTAATGAGCCGAGATCACTCCACTGCACTCCAGCCTGGGTGAGAAGAGCAAAACTGTCTCAAAAAAAAAAAAAAAGGAAATAAGGACCTTTGAGACCTTTTTCCCAGGACTACTGTGCTGCTGTCACACATGGAGGAGTGGACAGTACATTCAGGCTGACTTTTCAGACTGCATATGTTCCTCTAGTTGTCCCTAAGATGTCTTTTTAGAGCTGGTATGTTTGCATCAAGGTCCAAATAAGTCTATACATGATCCCCCTCTTATTCTTATGCCGCCCAATGCCTTCTTTATGTCCTAGGTATGACCGCTTGCTTCGGATCAGAGCACTCAGATGGGAATATGGTAGCGTCTTGCCAAATGCATTACGATTTCACATGTCTGCTGAAGAAGTGAGTTAACATTGTTCAGTTTTATAAATTGCAATAATGCTAACGTTCTGGCATTGTTGTATAATAGTGTTTATTGGTATTCCTCTTTTTGTTTTTAATGTGTTTTTCCCCAATTTTTGGCTGGTATTTAGCATATAATGTGAGGGGAACTATGTGATGAGGAGTAATTCTAAATGATATGTGGAAAACTATTATTAAAAAAATGGAGTCCCATGATGTTACATTAGTGATCCATCGGTGGCGTTGAAAAACTGGCATTATTATTTGGGGATAGTCCATAAAATGTTTATATATGTATATATACTTTTCCTAATAAATGCTACAGATTCCTATTTGCCTAGTCACTGAGGCAAAGAGCTAGCCCATTATTTAAGGACATACGATTGGAGTCAGGTGGACTTAGGTTCAAATCCTGGCTCTCTGCTGTCTAATCTTGGGCAAGTTATTTGACCTGTTTCTGTGGCTAAATTTCCTCATTACAAGATGAAGATCATAGTATGTATCTATTACAGGTTGTAGTGACATCTGACACTATCTGCCCAGACATTATGGGTTAAGCACACAATCTTCCGTAAGGCTGCTCTCACTTGAGTCGCCACCCATAAGTTTGGGGATCCCACTGTTAACCTTAAGTTCAGTAATTCACTAGAATGGCTCATAGAACTCAGAAAATCACTGTACTTAAAATTACAGTTTTATTATACCAAAAAAGATACAAATCAAAACCAGCCAAAGGAAGAGACTCACAGAATGAGGTCTGAGAGGGTCCCAGATTTAAGCTCCTAGTATCCTCACCCTGTGTGATCAGGATGCAGCATAATCTGGGCATATTTGCATGTAATAATAACACACAGAGTATCGTTAACCAAGGAAGCTCTCCAGAGTGTTTACTGGGGCTTCATTACATAGACATGATTGATTAAATCTTTGGCCCTGTGATTGAGGTCAGTCTCCATCCCTCTTTCCTTTCCTGGAGGTCAGACTGACATCAGGAAGCCCAAAGGGCCAATACTTTAATCACATGGTTTGTCTTTCTGGAATGGCCAGCCCCAACTCTGAGTCATCTTGTTATCACAGACTATCTAGGGCTTCACCACAAGTCACCTCAGTAGCACATACTCTCAGGGCACATCATGAATAACAAGACACTTCTATTACTTGAGAAAGTCCAGGAATTTAGAAGCTACTCCCAGGAATGAGGGAGAGAGGTGCACCACATTCTTTATTCTACAACAGTGTTATTACAAGGCCTATCACAGGGTTACTTCAGGTGATCCATGTGGAGCACAGCATAGGATGGCACCCAATAAATGTTAACAGTTATTATGTTAGAGTTGCATAGCACAGAGCTTAAGAAAGCAAATATTCAGTACAGCAAACCACCATTGCACGTGTATACCTATGTAACAAACCTGCATGTTCAACACATGTATCCCAGAACTTAAAGTAAAATTTAAAAAAAGAAAGCAAATATTCAATGTGTTTGCCATTAGATTCTGCACATGTTTGAAAGTGATCTATTTGTTGTCATAGCTTTGTTTTCATTCTGTCCATTTTCTGCATAAATGAATAATCTGTACCTCAGATTTACCGGTAACTACGAAATTGGTAACATGTTAGTACTTCCCTTTATTTTTGTGCTCTTTGTGTTCAAATCTACTTACATCAGTTGAACTTTGGAGTACTTCCCGTGTATTATGGTGAGATGAACAGAACACTATGTTGTTTCTCTAATGATTTTTTTCATACAATATTTTAGATTATTATTATTTTTGAGATGGAGTCTCGCTCTGTCGCCCAGGCTGGAGTGCAGTGGTGCGATCTCAGCTCACTGCAACCGCCGCCTCCAGGGTTCAAGCAATTCTCCTGCTTCAGCCTGCTGAGTAGCTGGGATTACAGGCATGTGCCACCATGCCCAGCTAATTTTTATATTTTAGTAGAGACAGGGTTTCACTATGTTGTCCAGGCTGGTCTCGAACTCCTGATCTCGTGATCCGCCCGCCTCGGCCTGCCAGCATTGGGATTACAGGTGTGAGCCACCGCGCCTGAAGATTAATGTTTCTTATAATTTTGTAAATGATTACAAGCTACATTTATTCAAGCACATCAATTAGATTTCATATTGGACATTGTTTCTCTAAGGATGGCACTTTTCTGTGATTACTGAGTTCCCAAAGTCAGTTACTATTTTTATAAAATACAGCCATGTTAACAGCAAATAAAGAATATTAATGGATCTACAGATTAAGTTGTTTGAGAATAGTGAAACCTGAGATAGTTTCTTGGAAGAGTTTGTGAATTACTGCAAAACTGGCAAATGACTTCCTTCTACGCCAGTGTCCTCATCTATAAAAAGGAATATACCAGCCTGGCCAACATTGTGAAACCCTGTCTCTACTAAAAATACAAAAACTAGCTGGATGTGGTGGCTTGTGCCTGTAATCCCAGCTACTCAGGAAGGCTGAGGCAAATCACTTGACCTGGGAGGTGGAGGATGTGGTGAGCCGAGATCACGCCACTGCACTTTAGTTTGAGCGAGGGAGTGAGACCCTGTCTCAAAAAAAAAAATGAAAAGAAAAAAATGGAATATACATGTTCTCTTTCTTTCAGTAGTGGTGTTTTAGAAAAACTTAAGGATGACAAGAGGTTAATACAGATATACTCTGTATTAGAACACAGACATCCCTGCTTGAGGCAATTGCATGGTGCCAACTGCATCAACCATTTTGTACCAGTAACAAAGAATATTTCCAGGTATCCCTGACAACTTACAAGAGCCCATGAGGTCTGAGTGTCATCATGGATGTCTGTGTTGTCCAAGGATAGTGCTTCAGTGGGTGATGCCATGGGCCTGAGTCTGCCACCTGAGTTCAGATCCCTGCCCTGTTAACTCTGAGCCCTTTGGTAAATTATCCAGTCTCTCAAAGCTTCAGTCCTTCACAAATAAAAGAAAAATGTTAATAGTAGTTACATCATGGGGCAATGACAAAGAATAAATAATGCATATTAAAATTTTAGCAAATTCCTGGTATATAGTATAGTAAGCACTTTATAAATATTAGTGGGGATGATGATCTCAATATTGTTGACTTACGGTAACAATACAAGTAAAAGCAGAGCTAAAATAAGGTTACTAACATGAAACAGATGATTATGTGTTAATGTCCAGAGAAAACACCATTGAAAAATATGAAAGTACATGGATAGTAAGTAAAAATCATCTTAGCATCTGATTTCAAAATAGTAACATCTTTCACGTTTTTAAAATAGTAACATCTTGGCCAGGCATAGTGGCTCACACCTGTAATTTCAGCACTTTGGAGGTTGAGGTGGGCGGATCACCTAAGGTCGGGAGTTCAAGACCAGCGGACCAACATGGGGAAACCCCGTCTCTTCTAAAAATACAAAATTAGCTGGACATGGTGGCACATGCCTGTAATCCCAGCTACTTAGGAAGCTGAGGCAGGAGAATTGCTTGAACTCGGGAGGCAGAGGTTGTGGTGAGCCCAGATCGCACCATTGCACTCCAGCCTGGGCAACAAGAGGGAAACTATCTCAAAAAAGATAGTAACATCTTTTGTTATTTGACCTCCCAACTTTCTATTTAAAATCTTCAGGCCACTAACGTATAAGAGATAGTGAAAATAGGTATTTTTTTTCCTCATTAATATTTTTCCATAAGGAAAAATAAAATAAAAATTTGTGACCATATCAGTATGTTCTTTTGTGGAAGAAACGTGCTTATTCTACATTGCCCTTTTATCTGTGAATGAGATTGAATGAGGGTAATACCCTCATTGTCAAAACAGCTTCTGATTTTTTTCTACTTCATCTTCTCTTTGGGGTCTGTTACACTCTACTGTTCTCAGTGGAGACACCATAGAAAAGACCACAGTGGAAAAACCCATGTTTTGACTCACTTGGCAACATCTCTGTCAGAAAACTTTTCTTCATACTTACCAGTACAAATGTCATTTTTTATCCTTTGTATCGTAAAAGACAATGCAGTTTTTAGCACCTCGGCATATATACCTTTTAAATCTTTTAAAATCACTTAGTTTAACCATTTGCATTGTAAAATGTAACGTAAAAACAGACACATGCAAACATATCCAGAAAGGTGCAGAAAATGAAGATGTACAGCCCAGTGATGTGTCACTGAGGAATTCCCATGTATCCATCACCCTGTTCAAGAAAGAATATTGCTCTGGAAGCCTTGTGTCCCTCCTCCCAGTGATCACTACTCTCTTGACTTTTGTGCAGACTAATCATCTCCTTATTTTAAAAAATCTTACGGAGCTGGGTACAGTGGTTCATGCCTGGAATCCCCTCACTTTGGGAGCCTGAGGCAGATGGATTGCCTGAGCTCACAAGTTCAAGACCAGCCTGAGCAGCAGGGTGAAACCCTGTGTCTACCAAAAAAAAAAAAAAGCCGGGCTTGGTGGCTCACGCCTGTAATCCCAGCACTTTGGGAGGCCGAGGCAGGCAGATGACCAGGTCAGGAGTTCAAGACCAGCCTGGCCAACATAGTGAAACCCTGTCTTTTTTTTTCTTTTCTTTTCTTTTTTTTGAGACAAAGAAGGTTTGCTCTTGTTGCCCAGGCTGGAGTTCAATGGGGAGATCTCGGCTCACCACAACCTCCACCTCCTGGGTTCAAGCGATTCTCCTGCCTCAGCCTCCCGAGTAGCTGGGATTATAGGCATGCACCACCACGCCTAGCTAATTTTTTGTATTTTTAGTAGAGATGAGGTTTCTCCATATTGGTCAGGCTGGTGTTGAACTCCCCACTTAAGGTAATCTGCCCGCCTTGGCCTCCCAAAGTGCTGGGACTACAGGCATGAGCCATTGCACCTGCCCACTTCCATATAAATTTTAGACTCAGTTTGTCAAGTTCCATTTTTTAAAAAGTTAAGATTTTGATTGAGATTGAATTGAACCTATAGATTGTTGACATTTTTACAATATTGAATCATTCAATCTATGGATGTGGTATATATTCAAGTCTTTCATTTCTTTCAACAGTTTTTTTTCAATTTTAATTTTAATTAATTAATTAATTTATTTTTTTGAGACAGAGTTTCGCTCTTGTCACCCAGGCTGGAGTGCAATGGCGCGATCTCGGCTCACTGCAACCTCCACCTCCTGGGTTCAGGCAATTCTCCTGCCTCAGCCTCCTGAGTAGCTGGGATTACAGGCACGCACCACCATGCCCAGCTAATTTTTGTATTTTTAGTAGAGACGGGGTTTCACCATGTTGACCAGGATGGTCTCGATCTCTTGACCTCGTGATCCACCCGCCTCAGTTTTTTTTTTAAATAGCAGATTTACTGAGATATGATTCATACACTGTGAAGTTTACCATCTTAAAGTGTACAATGCAGTGGTTTTTAGTATATTCAGAGTTGTGCATCCAATATCACCATCTTATTTGAGAACATTTTCATTACCCTACAAAGAAGCCCTGTGCCCTTTATAGTTACTCTACATTTTCTTCCCTCCTCCCAGCTCCTGGAAATCCCGCATCTACCTTCTATCTCTATAGATTTTCCTATTACAGGTTTTCCATATGAGTAGAATCATGCAGTATGTGGCCTTTTGTCTTCCCTCTGGTAATGGCAGCACGTATCAGAACTTTCTTGCTACTTATGGTTGAATAATATTCCATCATATGGGCACACATTTATTTATCAGTTGATGGACATTTGGGTTTTCTTAACAATGTTTTGTAGTTTTCAAAAATAGCATCAATGCAGAGTTTGAAGGTATAATTGTGAAATGGTGTCTTTTTCGTGGTTCTGTTTCTGGTCAAATGTTCCTAAGGTTTATTATAAAGTATGCTGAAATGTAAGCTCTCTGAGAGCAGAGAATTTTGTTCACTTTACTGAATGATTCATCCTAAGTACCCATACCAATACCTGTATTATTGGAGGTGATCAATAATATTTTAGTGTAAATGAATGAATGGTCACAATAGTGATTTCTGTTGGGAAGTGTATTGTTTACAAATGGATGAGTATACAGTTTGTGTAAGTTTTCTTAGAATTTTGTCAAATGATCATCTCTGTTTGCAGATGGAATGGTTTAATAATTATAAGAAATCTCTTGCTACTTATATGAGGTCACTGGGAGGAGATGAAGGTTTGGACATTACACAGGATATGAAACCACCAAAAAGCCTTTATATTGAAGTACGTATATCTTTTTAAAATGCATTTTTCTTTAATGTGTAGATTGTGCTACCTTTTAAGAAGAGGGGAGTATATGCATATGTGTTAGCTTCTATTAAAATAGAAAAGAATTATAGACCAAATCAAACAAGCTACCTGTAGGGGGATGACAGAATACAATAGAATAGCTATAATTTTCTGTATATACCTGTTTTAATACTTTTGACTATGGAACCATATAAATGTTTTAGCTATTACTAAAAGTTAAATCAAAATGGAAAATCAATCCCTAAGTTTTCAGAGTAAAATGAACAAATGTCTATTTTTTAAATACAAAAAATACATATAAAATTTGCCATCTTAGCTATTTTTAAGTGTACATTTCAGTGGTATTAAATATTGTTCAATATTACATATTGTTTTGCAACCATCACCACCATCCATGTCCAGACTTTTTTCATCTTGTAAAAGCGAAACTCTGTACCCATTAAACAATAACTTCTCAATACCCCCACCTCCCATCCCCCAGCAACCACCGTTCTACCATCTCTCTTATTATTTTGACTATAACTACCTCATGTGAGTAGAATCATATAGTATTTTTCTTTTTGTTTTGTTTTCATTAAAAAATAATTTCCGAGAACCTGCAAATGACAAGTATTTGTATTTTTGTGACTAGCTTATTTCACGTAGCATAATATCTTCAGAGTTCATTTCTGTGGTATTTGTGGTAGCGTGTGTCAGAATTTCCTTTCTTTTTAAGGTGGAGTAATATTCCTTTGTTTATCCATTTATCCATCAATGGACACTGGGATACTTCTTCATTTTAGCTATCATTTTATGATTAATGCTGCTATGAACATGGATATATCAGTCTCTTTGAGGCTCTGCGTTTAATTTTGGGGTTGTTTTGTTCATGGTGTTTCACTCCTATTGCCCATGCTGGAGTGCAGTGGTGTGATTTCAGCTCACCACAACCTCCACCTCCCAGGTTCAATTGATTCTCCTGCCTCAGCCTCTTGAGTAGCTGGGATTACAGGTGTGTGCCACCACATCTGGCTAATTTTATATTTTTAGTAGAGAGGGGATTTCTCCATGTTGGTCAGGCTGGTCTTGAACTCTTGACCTCAGGTGATCCGCCTGCCTCGGCTTCCCAAAATGCTGGGATTATAGGCATGAGCCAGCACGCCCAGCTTGTGTGGAGAATTTTTGCATCAGTGTTTATAAGGGACATTGGTCTGTAGTTTTTTTTGTAGTATCATTTCTGGCTTTGGTATTAGGGTAATACTGGCCTCATAAAATGAGTTAGGGAGAAATTTTAAAAAGCCGGGCGTGGTGGCTCATGCCTGTAATCCCAGCACTTTGGAAGGCTGAGGCGGGCGGATCACCTGAGGTTAGGAGTTTGAGATCGGCCTGGCCAACATGGTGAAATCCTCTCTAATAAAAATACAAAAATTAGCTGGGCATGATGGCAAGTTCCTGTAATCCCAGCTACTCAGGAGGCTGAGGCAGGAGAATCGCTTGAGCCTGGGAGGTGGAGGTTGCAGTGAGCCGAGACTGTTCCCCATTCCACTGCACTCCAGCTGGGCAACAGAGTAAGACTCTGTACAAAAAAAAAAAAAATGAGTTAGGGAGGTGTTCCCTCCTTTTATATTTTTTAGAAAAATGTGGGAAGGATTGGCGTTCTTGAAATGTTTGATAAAATTACCCAGTGAAACCATCAGGTCTAGGGCTTTTTTTTTTTTTTTTTTTGAGACGGAGTCTTGCTCTGTAGCCCAGGCTGGAGTGCAGTGGCGCCACCTTGGCTCACTGCAACCTCCACTTCCTGGGTCCTGGTTCAAGCAATTCTTCTGCCTCAGCCTCCCGAATAGCTGGGATTACAGGCGTGCACCACCATGCCCAGCTAATTTTGTATTTTTAGTAGAGATGGAGTTTCACCATGTTGTTGGACGGCTGGTCTTGAACTCCTGACCTCGTGATCCACCCACCTCAGCCTCCCAAAGTGCTGGGATTACAGGCATGAGCCACTTTGCCCAGCCAGGCTTTTCTTTATTGAGAGATTTTTTATTAGTAATTTAGTCTCCTTACTGGCTATAGGTCTGTTTTGATTTACTATTTCTTCATTATTCAGTCTTGATAGGTTTGTGTTTCTGGGAATTTGTCCATGTCATCTAGGTTTTGTTCATAGGACTCTTAGAATCCTTTTTATTTCTTTTTTTTTTTTTTGAGACGGAGTTTCGCTCTTGTTACCCAGGCTAGAGTGCAATGGCGCAATCTCGGCTCACCGCAACCTCCCCCTCCTGGGTTCAGGCAATTGTCCCGCCTCGGCCTCCCGAGTAGCTGGGACTACAGGCACGTGCCACCATGCCCAGCTAATTTTTGTATTTTTAGTAGAGATGGGTTTCACCATGTTGACCAGGATGGTCTCGATCTCTTGACCTCGTGATCCACCCGCTTCGGCCTCCCAAAGTGCTGGGATTACAGGCTTGAGCCACCGCGCCCGGCCTATGAAATCTGTTATTTTTTAATGTAGGTGTTTATAGCTATAAATTTCTCACTTAGTACTGCTTTTGCATCTCATATATTTGCATTTTGATGTGTTATGTTTTTGTTTTTTCACCTCTAAGTATTTTCTAATTTTCCTTATGATTTCCTCTTTCATCATTGGTTAAGAATGTGTTGCTTGTTTGTTTTGAGACAGGGTCTTGCTCTGTCACACAGGCTGGAGTGCAGTGATACAAACAGGTTCATTGCAATCTCTGTCTCCTGCCTCACCCTTCTGAGTAGCTGGGACCACAGGTGCATGCCACTATGCCTGGCTAATGGTTTTTTTTCTTTTAAAGAGACAGAGTCTTGCTATGTTGTCCAGGCTAGTCCCAAACTCCTGAGCTCAAATAATCCTCCTACCCTGGTCTCCCTCAGTGCTGGAATGATAGGCATGAGCCACCACACCTGGCCTAAGAATGTATTGTTTAATTTCTACAGATGTGTGAGTTTTTCAGTCTTCCTTCTGTTATTGATTTTTAATTTCATCCCCTGTGGTAGGAGAAGATACTTCGTATGATATCTATCTTTTTAAATCTACTGAGACTTAATTTCTGGCTCATTGTGGTCTATCCTGGAAAATGTCCCATGTGTACTTGAGATAAATGTGTATGCTGCTCTTGTTGGGTAGAGTGTCCTGTATGTGTCTGTTATATTTAGTAGTTTTTTTTGTATTAAGTCCTCTATTACCTAGCCTCTGTCTTGTTCTAGCCATTATTGAGAGTGGCATATTGAGAGTGGCTGGTTTTGAACTCCTGACCTTGTGATCTGCCCACCTCAGCCTCCCAAAGTGCTAGGATTACAGGCATGAGCCACTGCACCCAGCCCATTTAATATCTAAAATTATAACACTTTAGCTGGGCACTGTGGCTCACACCTATAATTCCAGCTCTTAGGGAGGCAGAGGTGGGAGGATAACTTGAGCCCAGGAGTTCGAGACCTGCCTGGACAATATAGCGAGACCCTATTCTCCACAAAAAAGGAAAAAACAAAAAGACTAAAAATAAAAATAAATAAGTGTAACACTTTAATTTCAACTTACAGCAGGTTGACTTCAATAACATACAAAAATTCTGATCCTTCCAAGACCTACCCTATTTCTTTCTATTGTTGATGTCACAAAGTTACATCTTTACATGTTGTGGACCCCAAAACGTAAACTAAGTATCAGTTTCTTAAATTGTGTAGAAAACAAAATGTAGGGTTGCAAAGTTACATTAATACTAGCTTTTAGACTAATCAGTGTTTTTTAAATGTGTTAGTCACTGAAATCATGTTAAAAACAAAAAATAGGGGGAAAAAAAGAAAATAAAAAAAACAAAAAATAGGGGCTGGGGGAGGTGGTTCTCATGCCTGTAATCCTAGCACTTTGGGAGGCCCAGGTGGGTGGATTGCCTGAGCTCAGAAATTTGAGAACTGGGCAGCATGGCAAAGCCCCATTTCTACTACAAATACAAAAAACTAGCTGGGCATGGTGGCAAGAGCTTGTAGTTCCAGCTACTCAGGAGGCTGAGGTAGGTGAATCACTTGAACCAGGAGGCAGAGATTACAGTGAACTGGGATTGCACCACTGCAACAAAATATGTCTCCCCTCACCAAAAAAAAAAAAAAAAAAACCCACAACAATAAAAAATAGAGTTATAAAATGTTACAATACTGCTAGGTTTTAGAATTTTCCATGTATTCACTGTCTTAGTCCATTTGTGCTGCTAAAAGAAAATATCTGAGACTAGGTAATTTCTAATGAACAGAAATTTCTTTTTTGAAAAGAGACAAGGTCTTACTTTGTCTGTCACCCAGGCTGGGGTGAGGTGGTACAATCGTAGTTCACTACAGCTTTGAACTCCTGGGCTCAATCAATTCTCCTGCCTCAGCTTCCTAAGTAGCACTGACTACAGGCATATACTACCATGCCTGGCTAATTTTTACATTTTTTGTAGAAACCCGACCTTGCTGTGTTGCTCAGGGTAGTCTTGAACTTCTAGCCTAAAATAGCCCTCCTGCCTTGACCTCTCAGTGTTGGGATTATAGACTTGAGCCACTGTGCCAGCCAGCCTATCTCAACAAATTCTGGATGCCTGGAAGTCCAAGATCAAAGTGTCAGCAGATTTACTTGTCTTCTGTGGGCAACACTCTGCTTCCAATGTAGTGCCTTGAATGCTGCACCCTCTGGAGGGATGAAACCCATGTCCTGGCATGGCAGAAGGCTGAAGGACAAAAAGAACCAAACTCCTTCCATCAAGTCGTTTTATAATGGCATAAATCCATTTATGAGGGCAGAAATAAATCCATTTATAATGGCATAAATCCACTTATGCCCTAGCCACCTGACCAAAGTCCTTACCTCCCAACAGGGTTGAATTGGGGATTAAGTTTCTAGCACATTGATTTTTGGAGACACATTCAGACCATAGCATTTACCTTTATTGAGATCTTTATTTATTCACAGGGCTTCAAGTTACTGTCTTGTGATAGTTACCATATATAGGATTCTTGGTTGGCAATTTTGTTCTTTTAGTACCTTGAATATGTTGGCCCACTGCCTTCTGGCCTTCAAAGTTTGTAATAAAAATCTGCTGAAAATCTTATTGAGGATCCCAGTATGTGATGAGTTACTTATCTTTTGCTGCTTTCTTTTCAGATTTTTTAGAGACGGGGTCTCACTGTGTCAACTAGGATGAACCTCACAATCATAGCTCACTGTCATCTCAAACTCCTGGGCTGAAGCAATCCACCTCAGCCTCCTAAGTGGTTAGGACTAGAGGCTTATACTTCCAAGCCTGGCTAATTTTAAAACTTTTTGGGGCCGGGCACAGTGGCTCATGCCTGTAATTCCAACACTTTGGGAGGCCGAGGCAAGTGGATCACGAGGTCAGGAGTTCAAGACCAGCCTGTCCAACATGGTGAAACCCCATCTCTACTAAAAATACAAAAATTAGCCCGGCGTGGTGGCACATCCCTGTAATCCTAGCTACTCAGGAGGCTGAGGCAGGAGAATTGCTTGAACCCAGGAGGTGGTAGTTGCAGTGAGCCGAGATCACACCACTGCATTCCAGCCTGAGTGACAGAGTGAGACTATGTCTCAAAAAAAACAAAAAAGGGGCCTGGCGTGGTGGCTCACGCCTGTAATCCAAGCACTTTGGAGGCCAAGGCGGGCAGATCACCTGAGGTTGGGAGTTCAAGACCAGCCTGACCAACGTGGTGAAACCCCGTCCTTAAAAAAATGATAAATAAATAAATAAATAATTTTTTTTTTTTTTTGGTAGAGATGAGGTCTCCCTATGTTTCCTAAGCTGGTCTCAACCTCTTGGCTTCAGGTGATCCTCCCACCTTGGCCTCCCAAAATGGTGAGATTGTAGGTGTGAGCCACTCTGCCCAGCCCTCCCTCCCTCTCTTGCTGCTTTCAAGATTCTTTCTTTGTCTTTTCAAAGTTTGATTATAACGTGTCTCATTGTGAGTCTGTGAGAGTTCATCTTGTAGTTTGTTAAGCTTCTTTGATGTTTATATTTATGTCTTTTATTAAATTTAAGGAGTTTTCAGTTATTATTTCTTCAAAGATTCTCTTTGCCCTTGTCTTTCTCTTCTCCTTGGTTTGCTTGATGGTGCCCCTCAGGTCTTTCAGGCTGTGTCCTTTTCTTCCGTCTTTTATTTTTGTTCTTCAGACTTAAGTCATTTCTGTTGTCCTGTCTTCAAGTTCACTTACTTATTCTTCCACCTGCCCCAATCCGTCTTTGAATCCCTCAAGTGAATTTTTCATTTCAGTTTTTGTAGTTTTCAGCTCCAGAATATCTTTTTGGTCTTTTTAGGTTTTCTTTTCTCTCTTATTTCCATTTTGTTCATACATTGTTTCCTTAATCTTCTCCCCATCTTCCTGTAGTTCTTTGTGCATCTTTAAAACTCTTGTTGTAGTCTTTGTGTAATAGATCTGCCATCAAGTCTTTTTCAGGGACTATTTCTTATTGTTTTTTACCTTTGAATGGACCATACTTTCATGTTTCTTTGTACATGCCTTGCAATTTTACTGTTTTTGTTGAAAACCAGACATTTTAATCTAATAATGTTTTAACTCCGTAAATCAGATTCTCCCCCTGTCCCCAGAGTTTGCTGGTTTTGTTACTGTTTTTGGTTTTTTGATTGTTGTAAGCTATCTCTGTGCTAAGAATCAACCTGAGGTATAATCTTAAGGTTTTCTCAAATTTTTATTGAGCCTTTGCCTTTCCTGTGTCACTTTCTAGCTTATCATGTATACATAGTTGCTTTTCAGTGACCTAGTCTTCAACGTTTGGCTCCTGAAAGGGGGAAAAGAGAAAAATGAATGGGGGTAGGAAAAGGGTACTAGCCCTTTAAATCCCCTGGAATTCATTTCAGTGGAATGGAGGAGGGGCTTGCAGCTTTTAAGAAGGTGTGACAAGGGCCGGGCGCGGTGGCTCACGCCTGTAATCCCAGCACTTTGGGAGGCCGAGGAGGGTGGATCACGAGGTCAAGAGATCGAGACCATCCTGGTCAACATGGTGAAACCCCGTCTCTACTAAAAATACAAAAAATTAGCTGGGCACGGTGGCGCGTGCCTGTAATCCCAGCTACTCAGGAGGCTGAGGCAGGAGAATTGCCTGAACCCAGGAGGCGGAGGTTGCGGTGAGCCGAGATTGCGCCATTGCACTCCAGCCTGGGTGACAAGAGCGAAACTCCGTCTCAAAAAAAAAAAAAAAGAAGATGTGACAAAAATGTCTGCCTGCCTCTTCATCTGCACCTCTGTGATCACAAACAGCAATCAGCAGTGAGGAGCAGGGTGCTTTTTGCACACCCTGCTCCAGCAACCTATGTAGAAGCTGCTCCAGCAACACATGCATTGTGGCCTGCCACAAGGCTGGGAGCAGGGGATGGTTAGCTGCTCCGATGCTAAGAGGCAAATGGACAGTAAATTGCAATGAATATTTGTCAAAGCTCCGACCTTGAGCCTTCAGTAGATTCCAGGGTTCCAAAATACTGATGTCAGACAGTCTGCCCGTGCAGTTGTTGTGGAGGTAGGGAGACAGATTCCACCATCTTACCTGCATCCAGGACTTACTTACATTACTTTAAAACAAATAAATTGTATATTTCTGGTACATATGTCCTGAGGACAAAAGAATTGCAAAGAGTTCTTAACCTGTTTTTACTAATCATATTAATAGTAATAATTTTGTTACTATTATTTTGAAACAGTTTTCATATTGAAGAATAGAGCAAAAGGGTAATTGACATTACCAACAGTTTTCAGAATAAGAGAAAAGAGATTCAAAGCTGAAAAACTTAAGGGAAAATCCTGTATTCGTAAATTTGAGTTTGAAGTATGAGCATTGACTAATGAAGCATCCCTTCTTAAAAAAACTGAAAGTACGGATTAGCTCTGCCCACCAAAAAGGCCTAGAAACAATGAGCAAGCCAGTTAGGCATCGGTGTCCAGATTCTGTACCTAAACGCCACCTCCCTGTAATGTAAACCAGGATTCCTTGCTTAAAAATAGCTGATTCCAGGTTCTGAATAAAAAATGTACAAGCTGAACATGGAACATCTTGTCTTCCCAGAAAGGAGGGAAGGTGTCAAGGTTAAGCAGGAACTGCTGGAAGGATGTGGGGGCCAATTTGAAGGACTTCTTGCTAGCCAAAAATGAACAATTTGAGCATCAATATGACCAGTAGCTGCAGTGAATTGGATCACATCAATTATGTTAGAAATGTGAATGCGGCCGGGCGCGGTGGCTCACGCCTGTAATCCCAGCACTTTGGGAGGCTGAGGCGGGTGGATCACGAGGTCAAGAGATCGAGACCATCCTGGTCAACATGGTGAAACGCTGTCTCTACTAAAAATACAAAAAATTAGCTGGGCATGGTGGCGCGTGCCTGTAATCCCAGCTACTCGGGAGGCTGAGGCAAGAGAATTGCCTGAACTCAGGAGGCAGAGGTTGCGGTGAGCCGAGATCACGCCATTGCACTCTAGCCCAGGTAACAAGAGCGAAACTCCGTCTCAAAAAAAAAAAAAGAAATGTGAATGCATAATTACACCAAACAACAACAACAACAATTTTTTATTTTTATTTTGAGGCAGAGTCTGGCTCTGTTGCACAGGCTTGAGTACAGTTGTACATTCTCTGCCAATTTTTGTTTAGGACCTGGAATCCACTATTGTTGTGCAGGGAGTCCTGGTTTACTTTAGAAACCTCTACCTCCCAGGTTCAAGCCATCCTCCCACCTCAGCCTCCACAGTAGCTGGGTCTACAGGTGCTCACAGCTACACCCAACTAATTTTTGTATTTCTTGTAGAGATAGAATTTCACCATGTTGCCCAGGCTGGTCTTGAACACCTGAGCTCAGGTGATCCTTTTGCCTCTGCCTCTCAAAGTGCTGAGAATACAGGCATGAGCCACCGTGTTTGGCCAACAAAAATTTAAAAAAATAAAACATTTTTGGGCTCTCCTTGGAGAATGTGAGGGAAACAACTCATTTGAAAGGTGGCAAATTAGAGAATGGAATCAAAGCATTCATTGCCTTTACTGTACAAACTCTATCCTAAGGTAGCCCAATAGTTTACAAAGGAAATTTCTTTTTATGGAAGAATTCCAGCTAACAAATGTAGCAGGAATATAAGAATTAGATTAATGCTTGTAACCCTTTGTCTACTAAAACCTCTAAGTGGATAGTTAATGGATATCTTTATAGTGGATGGATATGGATGAGTATGGATGACACGTGGGCCCAGTGATTAATCCCAGTGTCCAAAAAGAGACAGCCAGGCACTTTGTATTTTATGGGGTCTTGTAACGGAAAGTACCTAACACCGTTTGCCACATGATCACTTTATCTGATCTAGATCTAACTTACATTTTATAGGAAATTCAGGGACAAAGGAACGTGTTAAATGACCCAAAGAAAGCCACAATAAAATCTTGACTGTGGAAAGTTGTACTGACCCTGTGCAGTGACTCACGCCTGTAATCCCAATACTTTGGGAGGCCAAGGCAGGAGGATTGCTTGAGACCAGGAGTTCAAGGCTGCAGTGACAAACTGCTCACCCAATTTATTCAACAAATAAAATGCCAAGAGGAAGGAAAGAAAGAGGCGGTGCAACCGATAGATTAAAAAGACTTACAAGACATTAAAAAACGAAAGGTGTGACTTTGTTGGATTCTGATTTCAACGTGGAAACCTTAAAATTCATGAGGCAAGTGGGGAAATTTAAAAACTAGATATTTCATGATACTAAAAATCATTAATTAAAGCTGAGTGCAGTGGCTCATGCCTGTAATCTCAGCACTTTGGGAGGCTGCAGGTGGATCATTTGAGGTCAGGAGTTCGAGACTAGCCTGGGCAACATGGTGAAACCCTGCTGTGGTGGCACACTCCTGTAATCCCAGCTGCTAGGGAAGCTGAAGCAGGAGAATTGCTTGAACCTGGGAGGCGGAGGTTCCAGTGAGCCAAGATCCCACCACTACACTCTAGCCTGGGTGACAGAGTGAGACTCCGTCTCAAAAAAACAAAAAACAAACATGCCAGTACTATCTCATCTTAATAATTTTTATTTATTTTTTTCTTTGAGATGGAGTCTCACTCTGTCACCAAGGCTGGAGTGCAGTGGTGTGATCTCGCTCACTGCAACCTCTGCCTCCCAGGTTAAAGTGATTCTCCTGCCTCAGCCTCCTGAGTAGCTGGGATTATAGGCATGTACCACCACACCCAGCTAATTTTTGTATTTTTAGTAGAGATGGGGTTTCACCATATTGACCTGGCTGGTCTTGAATTTCTGACCTAGGTGATCCACCTGCCTCAGCCTCCCAAAATCTTGGGATTATAGGCATGAGTCACCATGCACAGCCAGTATTGGGATTTGTAAAATAATCTGGTTTTATAGAAGTAGATAGTAGAATATTTACAGATCAGGTTAAATGATGTCTAAGATTTGCTTCAGAATAACCCACAAGTGGGTGAGGGGAACAAAGTTGGCCATGTGTTGATGCCAGTTGATGGGGACATGGAGTATCATAGTAGTAGTCTTTTTACTTTTCAATGTGTTTGATATTTCCTAAGATAAAACTCTATTTAGAGAAGCAAATGAAGCCAGGTGTGGTGGCTCATGCCTGTATTCCCAGCACTTTGGGAGGCAGAGGCATCGCTTGAGCTCAGGCGTTCAAGACCAGCCTGAGCAACATGATGAAATCCCATCTCTATAGAAAATACAAAAATTAGCTGGGTGTGGTTGCGCATACCTGTAGACCCAGCTACTCTGGAGGCTGAGGTGGGAGGATGGCTCGAGCCCAGGAGGTAGAGGTTCCTAAAGTAAACCAGGACTTTGGCGTTGACTCTCCTGTAGGGAATAGCAGTTCATTGCTAGTACGATAATGAACTTCAGTCTGAATTCTCCTAGAAGAGGAAAAATGCCCCCTTATTTCCTGTGGCAGCACTTAGCTTTGTAGGAGGTCTATAACCTGCACCTGGGAACACCTTTGAATGGCTGCCTTTGCAGTTACAGAGGTGGATATCAGAAGGCTACTGCTCCTGAATCCTGTCATGTGAGGTGGCATCTACTCTTCCAATGTGTACTTCTAAGTATTCCTGGGAAATCATCTGAATGTTGAAAGGGATTGGAAGAATTTCTTCCAAAAACAAATACTGCACACTTACCTGTGTCCTGTTCTCAGATACGGATATTTTATGGGAGGGATCTGTAAGAAGCAGGTTGGAGCAGATCTAAAACATTCCTTGTGGATCCAGCGATGTTGCCTCCTTCCCCAGCTCCCTGCATCGCCTTGCTGTCAGCACTGACATTTATATACTACCAACGATTTTGCGATTCTTCTCCCTCCCTGTCAAAACCGGACACTTGAACTATTGGAATACCACAGTAGTAGTACTAGGCCTAAGTACACAGAGACGAAACAAAGTCCTTACTGTCTGTGTATTTGTATAATGCCGATTTATTTTTTGGTCACTAAATATTAAAAACTAACTTAGATAAAACATCTAAAGTTTTTCCTTTCAGGTCCGATGTCTAAAAGACTATGGAGAATTTGAAGTTGATGATGGCACTTCAGTTCTATTAAAAAAAAATAGCCAGGTATTTCTTGTCTTTAGATATTTTACTTTAAACCTTAAGAGTCTTGAATAGTGGAAAGATTGGAATAGCAAAATAAATATCGATTTGTGATGATCGTTTATATCTTAGACGTTATCCTTAGTATAAAACCCAGTTCTGTACTTTTTCTGAATATTAAGACTGGAAGCAAATGTTGTATATAATAAGAAAAGATTAATTAATTTAGTAGGATATTGCTTATATTTAAAACTAGGTGTTTTCTAGGGGAATTACTATCATCAGCCTTACTCTGGGTAAGTGGTAGATTATTATCCAGAGGCTGTTAAACTGTAGGATTTAGCTCCTCTTTCATAATTTATTTTAAAAGTTGCTAAGCAGTTGTTTTACACTTAGCCTTATAAATCCTTGTTGTTGTTGTTTTTGAGACGGAGTTTTGCTCTTGTTGCCCAGGCTGGAGTGCAGTGGCGTGGTCTCAGCTCACTGCAACCTCTGCCTCCTGGGTTCAAGCGATTCTCCTGCCTCAGTCTCCCGAGTAGCTGGGATTACAGATCTGTGCCACCATATTCAGCTCATTTTATATTTTTAGTAGAGACAGGGTTTCTCCATGTTGGTCAGGCTGGTCTCGAACTCCTGACCTCAGGTGATCCGCCGACCTCAGCCTCCCAAAGTACTGGGATTACAGGCATGAGCCACCGCGCCCGGTCATAAATCCTTGTTCTTTAGCAAGCAAATAGTGATACAGATCAAGAATTTTCAAGTATTTTGTATATAAACATAATTTAATAGAGGAAGATTAAAATATGTTGTAACTTAAGCTAAATTTGTCCTTATAAGGAGTCTCTCCCTCTTTCTCTCTCTACACACACATGCACATACGCGTGCACGCATACACACACACACACATTTTTTTTTAAGAAAATAGAGATGGGGCCTTGCTATGTTGACCAGGTTAGTCTCAAACTCCTGGGCTCAAGCAGTCTGCCCGCCTTGGCATGCTAAAGTGCTCGGATTACAGGTGGGAGCCACCATGCCCAGAGTAATCTTAATATGTTTATTATTTCCTTAGAAATCTTCAAATTCACATTAGATGAATTCACATTAGCTAAATTTATTATTACTATTATTTTTAATTTTTAATTTTAATTTTTTTTTTTTGAGGCAGGGGCTTGCTGTGTTCCCCAGGCTGGAGTGCAGTGGCACAGTCTGCACTCACTGCAACCTCTGCCTCCTGGGCTGAAGTGATCCTCCCACCTCAGCCTCTCAAGTAGCTGGGACCATAGGCGCACGCCACCACACACGGCTAATTTTTGTATTTTTTGTAGAGATGGAGTTTTGCCATGTTGCCCAGGCTGGTCTTGAACTTCTGAGCTCAGGCGATCCATCCACCTCAGCCTCCCAAAGTGCTGGGATTACAGGTATAAGCCATTATGCCCAGCCACTAAATTTTTTATACTATCTCAATTTTCTGAAGTCATATAGGAGGAAAAATAACCTAATACAGACTGTTCTCTTTTCTTGCCTGCCATCTTGGGGTCAGCCATTTAGGATCTGATCACCCTAAGTAATTGGTGTTCACTTTGTTCATGCCAAGGAGCAAAAGAATGCTTCAAGTCACGTGGTTCTTGAGCTTATTTTCCTAACAGGGTATAGTTGATCTGTTATTTTACTAATACCCTTAGAGCTTTAAAACTGTTTTACTGTTGCTTATAGCCATTACTGGAGATAGTGAAAAAAAACTATTTTACTGGCTAGACGTGGTGGCTCATGCCTGTAATCCCAGCACTTTGGGAGGCCGAGGTGAGTGGACCACCTGATGTCAGGAGTTCAAGACCAGCCTGACCAATATGGTGAAACCCCGTCTCTACTGAAAATACAAAAATTAGCTGGGCGTGGTGGTGGGCACCTGTAGTCCCAGCTACTCAGGAGGCTGAGACAGGAGAATTGCTTGAACCCAGGAGGCAGAAGTTGCAGTGAGCCGAGATCGCGCCATTGCAGTCCAGCCTACGTGACAGAGCAAGACTCCTTTTAAAAAAAAAAAAAAAAAAAAAGGATTTTACTAATAGTTTACTAAAATTATTTTACTAATAGAACTTCTAAAACAAAGGTTTAATTTTTTTTTTTTTTTTTTCAGATGGAGTCTTGCTCTGTCGCCAGGCTGGAGTTCAGTGGCACAATCTCAGCATACTGCAGCCTCTGCCTCCTGGGTTCAAGCGATTCTTCCACCTCAGCCTCCTGAGTAGCTAGGAACACAGGCGTGTGCCACCATGCCCAGCTAATTTTTGTATTTTTAGTATAGATGTGGTTTCACCATGGCCAGGATGGTCTCAATCTCTTGACCTCGTGATCCACCTGCCTCAGCCTCCCAAAGTGCTGGGATTACAGGCATGAGCCACTGTACCTGGCGGTTTAATATTTTTTAAAAAGATTTTGGGCCGGTTGTGGTGGCTTATGCCTGTAATCCCAGCATTTTGGGAGGCTGAGGCAGGCGGATCACCTGAGGCCGGGTGTTCAAGACCACACTGATCAACATGGAGAAACCCCATCTCTACTAAAAATACAAAATTACCCAGGCATGGTGGTGCATGCCTGTAATCCCAGCTACTCGGGAGGCTGAGGCAGGAGAATCACTTGAACCTGGGGAGCGGAGGTTACCATGAGCCGAGATCACGCCATTGCACTCCAGCCTGGGCAACAAGAGTGAAACTGTGTCTCAAAAAAAAAAGATTTTGAGGGTTCAGGCAACAATTTCTGTCCCAGGTGTTCTCTTAGGACACTAATGAATTGAAAGCAGATAATGAATTAATGCTCTGATGAGCAGTTATATTTCTGGAGTGCCCAGGAGGAAGCTCTGGTTCACAAGAACAAGAAAAAAGCCATCCTAGGCCAGGTATGGTGGCTCACACCTGTAATCCCAGCACTTTGGGAGGCCAAGGTAGGTGGATCACGAGGTCAGGAGTTCAAGACCAGCCTGGCCAACATGGTGAAACCCTCATCTCTACTAAAAATACAAAAATTAGTGGGACATGGTGGCGGATGCCTGTAATCCCAGCTACACAGTAGGCTGAGGCCAGAGAATTGCTTCAATCTGGGAGGCGGAGGTTGCAGTGAGCCCAGATTGTGCCACTGCACTCCAGCTTGGGCGACAGAGCAAGACTCCGTCTCAGAAAAAAAATGAAAAAGGAAAAAAGCCATCCTATAAAGCAAGATATGTGAAATGTCCCTTCATCACAAATGCTGTCCTGTGGTTGAAATTTTTAACTTTGTCTCTCAGCTGTGACCCTACCTTCAATGAAAAACTTAATATCAGCCTCAGTTGATGGTTGGTATCAGGGGCTTCTGATGTTTAACCACATCTGAATTAACTTTCTGTAGACTCTGTGGTGTAGATCATTCACATGCTCTCAGCATTAGTAGGGAAACATTTTCTTTTTTTTTTTTTTTTTTTTTTTTTTTGAGACGGAGTCTCGCTCTTGTTACCCAGGCTGGAGTGCAATGGCGCGATCTCGGCTCACCGCAACCTCCGCCTCCTGGGTTCAGGCAATTCTCCTGCCTCAGCCTCCTGAGTATCTGGGATTACAGGCACGCGCCACCGTGCCCAGCTAATTTTTTTGTATTAATAGAGACGGGGTTTCACAATGTTGACCAGGATGGTCTCGATCTCTCGACCTTGTGATCCACCCGCCTCGGCCTCCCAAAGTGCTGGGATTACAGGCTTGAGCCACCGCGCCCGGCCGGAAACATTTTCTTAACATGCATTCCTTTCTATTTCTCACTATGGCAAGCACTGTTTCTTTTTATCCAGAAATCAGTACTCTTCATGCATTAGTATGGATATTAAATGAAAAACTCAGTTATTTTGTTTTTGTTGTGTTTTTTGTTTTTTGTTTTTGTTTTTACATTTTCCTTGGCTCATGTGTCTTCAAGACTGTTTTAGAAGAATTTGGTCATGGGTCTCTTGTAAGGCCTTTGAATTTGTGAGGCAGGTCCTTCAGGTGCACGTTGCCACTGAGGTTACATTTTGCTTCCTTGAGAGCTTCCTTTGAGATTTCTTTGATCACTTACGAATTAGGAAACCTTCCTGCCTTGCTTCCTGAACCTCCTTCCTCCAAGGCAGTCAGTGTTTTGTGTGAGTCCCTGTGTTTGAGAGGGAAGGAGACATCTTTCCACCTGCCCCTGATTCCCTCAGAGCAAGAGCGATGTCCTCTTAGGAAGACATGGAACAAGCAATACCTGGGTTCTGGCATATTCCCCCACACCGTGTGAATAGCACCCACGCTGTGGGTCATGAATATTTTTCATACATGAGAAATACAGGAGGAAAGTGGTCACTTGTTATTAGAAGGATGTTCAGGCCGGGCCCGGTGGCTCACGCCTGTAATCCCTGCACTTTAGGCGGTGGAGGTGGGAGGATTGCTTGAGCCCAGGAGTTCAAGACTAGCCTGGGTAACACGGCAAGACCCTATCTCTATTTAAAAAAAAAAAAAAGAATGTTCAGTCTGAAATCTTAGAACAGGTTTTATGGAGAAATGGGGCTTTCATGGGTCTTCCTGACAGGCTGTGGGACCAGTGGTAATCCAGATCGCACCTATCTGGATTTCTCTGTGCATAAATTTAAAAAGTGTAAACACTAAGAACAATACCTACTAGAATTCAAAAGTCTTTATTATTATTTTTGACAGAGTCTTGCTCTTGTGCCCCAGGCTGGAGTGCAATGGCGCGATTTCAGCTCATTGCAACCTCCAGCTCCTGAGTTCAAGCGATTAATCTGCCTCAGCCTCCCCATTAGCTGGGATTACAGGCGCCTGCCACCATGCCCAGCTAATTTTTGCATTTTTAGTAGAGACAGGGTTTCACCATGTTGGCCAGGCTGGTCCTGAACTGACCTCAGGTGATCCACCCGCTTCGGCCTCCCAAAGTGCTGGGATTACAGATGTGACCCACTACACCTGGCCATAGAATTCAGAAGTCTTTAGTTGGAATGCGCTAAGCAAACTGAATTCATAGAACTCTGTACAGGTCTAAATGGCATCAATTTCAGTGGATTAAAACAGCAAATGTAGTTAAGTTTAACTTTTAACTACTTGTTGGAGTTTGAAAACTAATCAGTGCTGCTTTTTAATGATACAAGAAATAATTTCAGATTATTTCCCATTTATTTTACTCTTTCTCCATCCCTTTTTGTTCCCTCAGCACTTTTTACCTCGGTGGAAGTGTGAGCAGCTGATCAGACAAGGAGTCCTGGAGCACATCCTGTCGTGACCATGCACTGAGGCACCCCCAGGCTTCACCCAACTCATGGACTCCTCTGTACTTCCTCTCTCTACCCTCCCGTCACCTCCCTCTGTGATTTTAAGAGCTATAGACATTGTTTAAGATAACAAAGAATACTTGGCTAAGAAGTATAACTTGCTAACTATTAAGGACTTTTTAAAAAATGTACACTATTCTTCCTTCTCCTTTTTTTTTTTTTTTTTTTGTAGAGACGGTGTCTCACTATGTTGTCCAGGCTGGTCTCAAGCAGTCCTCCTCGGGGGCCTGAGGTCAGAGAATTGCTTTAATCTGAGAGGCGAAGGTTGCAGTGAGCCCAGATTGAGCCCAGAATTCTGGCCTCAAGCAATCTTCCCACCTTGACCTCTCAAAGTGTTGAGATCACAGGTGTGAGCCGCTGCACCTGGCCCCTACTCCTTTTTCTAATAAGCTTTATCTCTAATCACAGCATTCCTACAGTGGATTTTTTAAATGAAAGTAAACATGATTACATTTGAATCTTTTTTAAATAATGAGAGTCACTTGGCTGCACAGGAAGAAGGTAGATCCCATGTGTCTTGTTTCCTGGTCATGTGTATTGTACAAGCTAGAGAGTCGAATTTCTGAGATACACATTTTCAAATCACATGAGCAAGTGAAGATGGTATGTGGAAATTTTCAGTATATGTGATGTTTAATGACGTACTAATTTATCATCTGGCTATTTGGGAAGGATGGACACATGGATTTTGAACATTTCCAACATGGTGGCTGGTCTGGCTTGTGGCCAGTTATCACCGCTTTGGAAAGGGACAATGAAATTGGGGCTATAGAAGGAACTTTGTACAGTTTTCCCTGAGACTCACATTGACTAAAAAGTCACATAAAGAGTTGATTGGCTTTTAACAGTATATTTTAAATAGCTGACACTCTAAATTTTAATGAAATTCTTTGTTCTTTTATGCTTTGGATGTTGCATCGAAGAAATCTTTTCCCATCCTAAGGTCACAATTTTTTTTCTTTTTTTCTTCTAGAAGTGTTATAATTTTAAGCTTTATACTTTTGATCTGTGACCCGTTTTTGTTTATTTGTTTGTTTGAGATGGAGTCTTGCTCTGTAACCCAGGCTGGAGTTCAGTGGCATGATCTCAGCTCACTGCAACCTCCACCCTCCTGTTCAAGTGATTCTCCCGCCTCAGCCTCCCGAGTAGCTGGGTTTACAGTTGCATGCTGCCACACCCAGCTAATTTTTGTATTTTTAGTAGAGACAGGGTTTCACCCTGTTGGCCAGGCTGGTTTCAAACTCCTGACCTTAAGTTACCCACCTTGGCCTCCCAAAGTGTTAGGATTACAGGCATGGGCCATCACACCTAGCCTATGATCCATTTTGAATGAATTTTTGTATATGGTGCAAGGTGTTGATCCCCCTTCACTTTTTCTTGGGCATATAGATATCCAGCTGTTTCACTACCATTTGTTGAAAGGACTGCCCTTTGCTCTACCACCTTTGCATTTTTGTCAAAAAGTAGTTTTCAGTTTATGTGTGGGTTTATTTCAGGACTCTGTTTTGTTCCATTGAACTGTTTTTCTTTCCTGAATGCCAATACTATATTAGTATGTAGTGTAATTTTTCTAATAATTCTTGAAATAGTATTAATGCATTATATTTTTGTTGTTGTTATTTGTATTTTTCATAGACATGGGATTTTACCTTGTTGGCCAGGCTGTGCTGAACTTCTGAGCTCAAGTAATCCACTCGCCTTGTCCTCCCAATGTACTGGAATTACAGGCGTGAGTCTTGGTGCTGGCCCAATGCACCACATATCTTTTTGAGATTTGTTTTGGCTATGCTAAGTCCTTTGCTTTTTATATGAAATTGGCAACAAGCAGGGCATGGTGGCTTACCCCTGTAATCCTAGCACTCTGGGAGGCCTAGGTGGGCGGATCGCTTGAGCTCAGGAGTTCCAGACCAGCCTAGGCCACATGGCAAAAGTCCATCTCTATAAAAAATGCAAAAATTAGCTGGGTGTGGTGGTTCATGCCTGTAGCCCCAGTTACATGGCAGGCTGAAGTGGATCCCTTTGAGCCCAAGAGATCAAGGCTGCAGTGAGCTAAGATCACACCATTGTACTCCAGCTTGGGTGATAAAGTGAGACATTGTCTCAAAAAAAGAAATTAGGATCAACTTGTCAATTTCTACAACAACAGCAACAACAAAAAACCGTGCTAGCACTTTGATTGAGATTGCATTGAATTTATATAAAAAGGTTGGGAGAGTTGACATCTTAGTAATATTGAGTCTTCTGGCCTATAAACAAGGTCTGTCTTCCCACGTATTAATGTTTCTGTCTTCCATTTCTCTTTGTAATCTTTTGTAGTTTTCATTGTACAAGTCTATCATGTCAGTATTTCATAGTTTTGATGCTAAGTAGTTTAAAATTTCAAATTCTAACCGCTTGTTGCTAGTAAACAGAAATACAATTGATGTTGAACTTGTGTCCTTCAGCCTTGTTAAACTGTGAGTCCTTAGAGGTTTTTCGTAAATTACATCAACAGTCATGTGTTCTGTGAATAAAGAGTTTTACTCCTTCCTTTCTAATCTGAATGCCTATTTCTTTTTCTTGCCTGATTGCATTGGTTAGAACTTCCAGTAGAATACTGAATGTCTGTGGTCAGAGAAGATATCCCTATCTTGTTCCTGATCTAAGAAGGAAAACAGTCAGTCTTTCACCATTATGATGTTAGCTCTTAAGATTTTTGTAGATGCCACTTAATGGGGTGAGGAAGTTCCCTTCTATTCCTTGTGATACGGTTTGGCTGTGTCCCTACCCAAATCTCACCTTGAACTGTAATAATCCCCTCATGTCAAGGGCAGGGCCAGGTGAGATAACTGAATCATGGGGGTGGTTTCCCCCATACTTTTCTTATGTCAAGAAGTCACAAGATTTGATGTTTGTCTGCGGCCATACCACCCTGAACGCGCCCGATCTCGTCTGATCTTGGAAGCTAAGCAGGGTCAGGCCTGGTTAGTACTTCGATGTGAGACCGCCTGGGAATACTGGGTGCTGTAGGCTTTAAAAAAAAAAAAAAAAGATTTGATGGTTTTATAAATGGGAGTTCCCCTGGACACGTTCTCCTGCCTGCTACCATGTAAGACATAACTTTGCTCCCTATCCATTTGCCTTCTGCCATGATTGCGAGGCCTCCCCAGCCATGTGGAACTGAGTCAATCAAACCTCTTTCCTTTATAAATTACCCAGTCTCTGGTACGTCTTTATTAGCAACATGAGAACAGAATAATACACTAGTTTACTGATAATTTTTTTAAAAATCAGAAATGGATGCTGGAGTTTGTCATATCCTTTTTCTGCATCTGTGGAGATGGTTTCATCTTTTAGTTTGATATTCTGGTGAATTATGGTGGCTGATTGATCAATTGAGTTTTCAATGTTAAACCTACCTTGATCAATTGAGTTTTCAATGTTAAACCTACCCTACATTCATGGCATAAACTACACCTGGTCATGATGTATTATCCTTTTTGTAGAATTTTTTATTTGAAAACTTTTGTTTTTTTTTGAGACAGAGCCTTACTCTGTCACCCAGGTTGGAGTGCAGTGGCATGATCTCAGCTCACTGCAACCTCCACCTCTGGGGTTCAAGCAATTCTCTGCCTCAGCTTCCCAAGTAGCTGAGATTACAGGTGCCTGCCACCATGCCCAGCTAATTTTTGTATTTTTAGTAGAGATGGGGTTTCACCATCTTGGCCAAGCTGGTCTTGAACTCCTGACCCTGTGATCCACTCACCTTGGCTTCCCAAAGTGCTGGGATTACAGGCATGAGCCATGCTTGGCCTGAAAACCTTTTGTAGAATTTTTGCATCAGTGTGCATGAGGAATATTGGTCTGTGGTTCTTGGAAAAATAATCTCTCCTCTTTGGTTGTTTGGAAGATTTTACTACATAGAAAAAAACTGTCACTCAACAACAAATAACAGAAGACTTCTGTGACCAAATGTGTGGGGGTTCTTCCCACATACCAAGCAAGCAGTCAGTTCTGCAGTGGGCACCAGGTTTGTCTTCTACTTCAGTTCGGACACTACCTGGAGATAGAGTCAGATCTCACAGGCTCAGGGCTCAGTCCAAGACTTCCCTCCCTTCAGACACCAGTCAAGTCTGGCCTCTGAAATTCTGACCAGCTAGCTTCATGTTGGACTTCCCATGACCCCCTCTTTGGGTTCAATTCATTTGCTAGAGCAGCTCACAGAACTCAGAAGCACTTAAGCTTAATGGTTTGTTATAAAGGATATGGTAAAATATGCAGATGAAAGGACCCAAATGGAAGAGACGCATAGGGTAAGGGATGGGGAAGGGACATGGAGCTTCGATGCTCACCACCTCCCAGGAAACTCCCCATGTGTTGAGCAATCTGGAAGCTCTCCAAACCCTGTCTTTTTGGGCCTTTTATGGAAATCTCATTGGATAGACATGATCAACAACCGAGAAGAGGTATGATTGGACAAAAAGGGTATGATCTAATGCTCATAGTTTGAGTGGCACCATCCAACGCCCATCTGCTCAGGTTCTTGGCCTCTGCTGCATTCCTTCTTTCAGAGTATGGGGCAGTGCCCCTTCTGATCATAGAGAATTTCTTTACGGCCAGCTCCAAGACAGAAAGGTGGGAAGATTCTTGCCTTGAGGAGAAAAAGGAGCAGGTGAAAGGAGGGCATAAGGGCAGAAAGAGAGACTGTCTTCTGAGACAGAACTGCCCCAGCATTACAACAAGACTGTAACAAAGGCCATGGGAGTTAGGAACCAGAAGCCATGAATGAAACCAACGTATCTATCATAAGTTTTAGATACTTGGTATTATTTATTTCTTAGTGTTTACAGAATGTGTATTTAAGCCATCTGGGCCTAACGTTTCTTTGTGGGAAGGTTAACCACAGTTTTGGCTTTTTAAATAAATACATGGCAATTCTGGTTGTCCATTTTTTTCTCGAATGAGCTTTGGCAATTTATGTATTCTCCATTTTATCTAAGTTACCAAATTTATTTATATAAACTTGTTCATGGGCTAGGCATGGTGGCTCACGCCTGTAATCCCAGCACTTTGGGAGGCCAACGCAGGAGAATTGCTTGAGCTCAGGAGTTTGAGACCAGCCTGGGCAACATCATAGCAAGACGTTGGAAAAAAAAATTGCCAGGGGTGGCGCTGTGCACCTGTAATCTCAGCTACTCGGGAGGCTGAAGTGGGAGTTGGAGGCTGCAGGGAGTTATGATCATGCCACTGCATTCCCACCTGGGCAACAGTGTCTAAAAAAAATAAAAATGTTATTCATAATATTGCCTTACTATGCTTGTGTATCTGTAGACTATAGTGATATCACCTGTAGTGATATCACCCCTCATTTGTTAGTTTTCTTTTATTCTGATTGAACTAGAAGTTTTTTAATCTTCTGAAAGAACTTGCCTTTGGTTTACTGACGGAAGTTTCCATTTCAGGAGTCAACAAATGTTTTCTGTGTATATTAGGCTTTGTGGGCCACAGGACCTGTACAGCTGCGCCATGCTGCTGCAGGAGCACAACGCAGGTATAGGGACTCTGTAACTGAGCGTGGTCGTGCCAACCAAACCTAACCTGCAGCACGCCACAATCTGTTCTGTGCCTTGGTTTCTGCTATGATCATCATCATTTCCTTTGCTTTTGACTTTGGGTTTAATTTGCTTTTGTCTACTTATTTAAGGTAGAAGCTAAAGTCATTGATTCAAGATCTTTCTTCTATTTTAATCTGGGTGTTTGGTTCTGTGAAATTTCCCCTAAGTAATGCTTTCGCTCTGCCTCACAAATTTTGATATATTGTGTTTTCATTTCCATTCAATCCAGAATAATTCCTAATTAATTTCCCACTTCTCATTTCTTCTTTGCCTCATGGGTTACTCAGTAGTGTGTTGTTCAGTTTCCAAATATTGGGGGATTGATTTCTAGTTTATTTCCATTGTGGTCACAGTATAAACATCGTATGACTTGAATCTTTGTAATTTTTTGAGATTTGCTGGCCCAGAATATGGTATGTCTTGGTAAGTATTTGGCTGCATATGCTTCTGCTGGTGTCGTGTGGTAGGCTCTAGATGTCAGTATGCTGATAATGTTGTTCAGGTCTCCTGCTTATTCCAGTCTCAGACAGAAGCCCAAAGTGAATGAAGAAGTGTACTTCTCAATGAGTTTTGATAAATGCATATACCTGTGTCAACATAAACTGATACAGGGACATATTTTAATAACTGGTCGAACTAGTCCCCATGCATTGCTCTTTGTCAGAGTTTTCCTGTTTCATTTGCTTATTTCGTTGTATGTAAAAACTTTAGAATGTCTTGTCCAATTCTGGGTTGACTGGGGCATGGAACATCTGTATATTTGTTGGGACTAATTACATTTATCAGTAAACTTTGAAGAACCGTCAACTTCATGTTGCCGAATCTTCCTAAGAGCCCTTTCCATCTGTTCCGGCTTTGTTGTCTTTGCATGGTGCTGTGACATTTTTCTCCAGCAGAGGGGAGAAGGCGTGGCAGCTCTGGGATGGCGGCTGTCCCAGGAAGAGGGAGGAGGCTGAGAACAGAACATGCGCCCCCACTCCATGGCGCTGTGGCAGGATGTTATTCTTACTACGTCTGTTGATGGGCACATGGTGTTTCTTATATACTATTTTCCTATATGTTTGACATATTTTATAGTTTAAAAAGTTAAAAAGAAAACTTAGAAGTCAATTTTATTCTGGCACTTTGGGAGGCCAAGGCAGGTGGATCACCTGAGGTTGGGAGTTGAAGACCAGCCTGACAAACATGGAGAAACCCTATCTCTACTAAAAATACAAAATTAGCTGGGCGTGGTGGCGCGTGCCTGTAATCCCAGCTACTTGGGAGGCTGAGGCAGGAGAATTGCTTGAACCCAGGAGGCGGAGGTTGCGGTGAGCCGAGATCACACACAGGTACACTACAGCCTGGGCGACAGAGCAAGACTGCCCCCCTCCCAAAAAAGTCAATTTTAATAGAAAAGAAAAGAATTCATTGCAAATACAGTGACTTTTTATATTACAGTAGTACATTCCAGCCAGCCATATGGCCATAATTTATATACATTTCAAATATAAAACTATACTTTTTTTTTTTTAACATATAGTGCAATTTCCAGTGTGATGACATTTCAATGGGAAAAAGATTGTGCATTTGCAATAAACACCATCATCCCTGAGTCCACAGACCTAAGACAAGGGTCCCTGGAGAAGAGGCTTCCCCTCCTTCCTTGCAGGGTTGACGTTCCTAGCGAGTGAAGCCTTTCTGGAATGTGTGTACGCACCCCCCCACCAAGAGTTCTAATAACCTAAGGTCAGAGCGAAACGGTAAAATGGCAAAACTGTGCAGAGCCCTGATTTTACATTTCAATCCGACAGCCAGGGTCAGAAGTACCACATGGAAAGTGCTGTCCTCAACTGCTCACTTAGTTGCTGCTTGCTGACAGCTCCGAGAATCTGGCTCCAGTGAGTGGCAAAACTGGGAATTTTGCCAAGGGAAATTACTCAGGACTGCTAATAAAAATGCAGGCTTTTGCAACGTGCACATTCCCCCACCTCTGTCTTGCCCAGGGCAGACCATTCATTAAATGTCTGGTGGGTGAACAAATAATCTGTCCTCAGATGTACCAGGACTCATGACTCATGAGCCATGGAAAACTAGGGCATCACGGTGGCTTAATCTAAAAGATGTGCTTACTAATGAATCCTAGGAAACAATCCATCTTTACACAGAGAGGGCTGCAGGGGCAATCCTACTGACGAGTTTGTTGAGAGCGCGAACTTTTTCTTCCAAGATGCGGCTTTGCTTCTCAGCACCTCGCTGCTTCTCCTCGGTGGCCTGAAGTGCTCTCACCAGGTGGGCATTCTCCACGTACAGCTCCTTCAGCAGCAGGTCGGACTTCGTGTTCTTTTCAAACTAGGAAGAGGAAGCCATGCTTTGCGTGAGCCCAGTGGAGAAACGCTACAAATCAGCCTGCTCTCTTTTATTCTTTCACATTTATTCAAACCATAGTTTTCGGCTCTTAGAAATCTGACACAAATACTGGATTATTATTATTATTTTTTGAGATGGAGTCATGCTCTGTTAGCCAGGCTGGAGTCCAGTGGCGTGATCTCAGCTCACTGCAACCTCCACCTCCAAGGTTCAAGTGATTCTCCTGCCTGAGCCTCCCGAGTAGCTGGGATTACAGGTGCCTGCCACCGCACCCAGCTAATTTTTGTATTTTTAGTAGAGATGGGGTTTCACCATCTTGGCCAGGCTGGTCTCGAACTCCTGACCTCGTGATCTACCCGTCTCGGCCTCCCAAAGTGCTAGGATAAATACTGCATTATAATGATGTTTTGTTAACCTGGCATGAGAGGAAATTGAGAATCTGCTGGGCTATGTGGTGGAGAAAACTTGAGGCAGGTTTGTGCCATGAAATAAGGACTTCAGGCCAAAGTGGACAGTCCTCAAAAGGCCCTGGGACGGTCAGAAGTGTGAAACCAGTTTGTCTGTGTGCACTCTACTGGCTGTGATGTCAGCAGGGCCGTGAGCTGGTCACCACGCACGCGGCAGCCAGGCCGCATGGGTTCAGTGATAGGCACATGAGGCCGCTCTAGTCACCCACCCCTGTTGTGACCTCATTCGAGTTATGAGGGCACGGTGACCCCCGGAGTCGAGCTTCCTTAAATCCACACTGCATCCACTCACTCGACAAGCAGTTACTGAGCGTCCCCAGTACACCCCTGCTCCCAGGGAACACAGACTTTAATAGCAGGAGGGAGATGGAGAACAAATATGGGCAGGCTCAAAGAAAACATCAGGGGCAATGCTGGTGGGGGCAGTGCTGGTGAGGGCAGTGTTGTCCCATTTTGGTTAGGGTGAAAAAGAGCCGCTCGGTGAGGACATCTCAACACAGAGCTGCAAGCAAGGGAGTGAGCGCTAAGGCTTCTGGGCGTGAACATTCCAGGCAGCGAAAAGAGCAAGTGCAAGGGTCCTGTGGTGAGCACCTGCTCAGGGCAACTGTGGAGCTGCCGGGAGGCTACTGCAGCTGCAGGGCACGGCTGAGGGGGAGGCAGAGGCATCAGAGCTTTGAGGCAGGGGGCTGGATCCTTGAAGCCCACTTCGAACACCATGCCTTTTACTCTGAGAGATATGGGAAGACTGGATAGTTCAGAGCAGAGGAGGGACAGGATTCAGTGTGTCTTTAAAGAATTGCATTGCTCCTGTGCAGAGAGAAGATTAAGGGAGGAGACGAGGAAGGCAGTTAGCATGCCGGAGAAGGGTTAGTGAGAAGTAGTCAGGGTCTGTGTCCACTCTGAAGATGTAGCTATGAATTAGATGTGGGCATGGGGTCATGGAGCGAGCCCTGAACCTAAGCTTTTGGACTGGAGCCACTGGCAGAGAGAGCAGGTGAGATGGTGCAGGCAGCTCCTTCTAGGGCATTTCTGTGAAGAGAAGCAAAAAACTGACAGGGCCGGGGAAGGGCTGCGAGCTCCTGAGGTTTGTGCACTGGTGGCAATGAGGCTCCAGGACAGCAGGGCAGCTACGGAGGCGGGTGCAGGACACAGGGAAGCCATTAGTGTGGAGGGCCCTGCAGGTTCTCTTTGGGTGCTTCTGATCTTCCAGTGAAACAAGCAGCAAACACAGCTGAGAGATGAGGGAGCTAGAGGGTCAGAGAGGAGGGAAGGGATGGATCCCCTGCAGGGGCGGGAGGGATGGGTACCCCACAGTGGGGAGGAGGTGAGTCCACTGCAGAGAACAGTGCCAGCAAGCAGGGGAGGGGACAGGTGCAGGACAGGCAGCACTGAGGCCCTGGGCCAGGGCAGGTACGCAGGAGCCACAGGATTTAACCAGAAGTCGGGTGTTGCTGGCGAGACAGGCGACTGAGTACTGTGGATGTGTGCGAGGGACAAAGGGTGAGAGGGACTGGAGGCGCCAGCAAGGGATAGAGCTGGGCAGGGACGGGTGGCCCCAGAGAGGGACTGGGCACTTCCACAAATGCCTCGTCTAGTTTGGGCTGAGCTCGGATCCATCATGTAGACCAATCCATACTGGATCACGATGGAGCAAAAATACTTCTCCAGGTTTGCACATTTTTCCTAATGTCTCCTAGCACTGAATGTGGTCCATGGCCAGGCTTCTTCTGCGTGTGCACCCCGCACCTGCGGGGCCCACCCACACCCTGCACCATCAGCCCTCGGGGCGCAGCACCGCTGCACGTCAGTTCCCACCTGCTGAGTTAGACTGTGAACGTCTACAGACCACATGAGCTGTGGCGCCTCATTTTCGGTCTTTGCTCCTTATAGTAGCCCAAGTGACTTTTTCCCCCATTGTGGTTTCTTTTAAAAGATAGATCCTAGCCAAGCACGGTGGCTCATGCATGTAATCCCAGCACTTTGGGAGGCTGAGGTGGGCGGATCACAAGGTCAGGGGTTCAAGACCAGCCTGGTCAACATGGTGAAACCCTGTCTCTACTAAAAATACAAAAATTAGACAGGCATGGGGGCGCATGCTTGTAATCCCAGCTACTCGGGAGGCTGAGGCAGGATAATTGCTTGAACCTGGGAGGTGGAGATTGCAGTGAGCCAAGATCGCGCCACCGCACTCTAGCCTGGGCGACAGAGTGAGACTCTGTCTCAAAAAAAAAAAAAATCTTGTCATGCTTTTACTTAAAATCTCCCAATGCCTTCTAACTGCCATTATGATAAAACCCAAACCCCTCATCTTGGCTTCCAGGACATGCATGATGGGCACTGCCTACCTGAGCCCTACCAGTTCACACCAGCCATGGTGGCCTCCTCCACGGCTGTCCCCTGCCTGGAATGCGCCCTTCTCGGGGTCCCCCAGCACACAAGGAGATGTGTGCATCTCCCACCCAGTAAGGCTTCCAAATGCCACCTGGCCTCTGCTGAGGACACAGCTGGACCTTCCTGTGCTGGTCAGTGGGCATCTGCCCAAAACTGGCTCTTCAAAGTGGCCTTGACCACTCCACCAGATCCCTCCACCTCTATTCTCCCTCTCTCTCTCTTTTTTTTTTGAGACGGAGTTTCGCTCTTTTGCCCAGGCTGGAGTACAGTGGCGCAGTCTCAGCTCACTGCAACCTCCGCCTTCCAGTTTCAAGTGATTCTCCTGCCTCAGCCTCCCAAGGAGCTGCGATTACAGGTGCCCGCCACCACACCCAGCTACTTTTTGTATTTTTAGTAAGACCGGGTTTCACCATGTTGGCCAGGCTGGTCTCGAACTCCTGACCTCATGTTCCACCGCGCCCTATTCTCTCCTTTTCAGAGCACTACTGTGGCGCAAGGTCATTTATGCTCTATGGGAGCATCTGCCTCTGTCTCCAGAGGGTCCGGTCCGGGATGCAGGCTCAGCCCTGCTCATCTCAGGTCTACCTAGGAAGGCTTTACCAGAGGTGGTCAAGGACGCGTGCGGATGAAGGATGAGGTCCTTTCTCAGTATATGTGAACACCCAAAGGCCAGATCTTAAAACCATTCCCAAAAGAAAATAAAGGCAATGTGCACCTGCAGTGCAGGGTATTGCATTTAGTTCCCTGGAATTCTGTGACAAGACAGCCTCTCCCTATATGAGCTGTGTGCACACCCACAGAAGTGGAGAACGTTCAGAAGAGGACGTGGACACGGAAGCAGCAGTGCCCATCACTCACCTGCTCCTTCAGCTCTTCCACTTTCTCCTGGAGCAGCATTTCCATATTTTTCAGAATCATCTCCGCCTCTTCTGCTCGCTCTTCTGCGGCTTTCAGCTGTTTCTCATGTTCTTCCTGCCATAAAAGAAGGTTACAGGCAGCCAGGTAGGGTGGCTCACACCTGTAATTCTGGCACTTTGGGAGGCCAAGGTGGGCGGATCACGAGGTCAGGAGATCGAGATAATCCTGGCCAACATGATGAAACCTCATGTCTACTAAAAATACAAAAATTAGCCGGGCATGGTGGCAGGCGCCTGTAGTACCAGCTACTCAGGAGGCTGAGGCAGGAGAATCACTTGAACCCAGAAGGCGAAGGCTGAAGTAATCTGAGATTGTGCCACTGTACTCCAGCCTGGCAACAGAGTGAGACTCCATCTCAAAAAAACAAAAAAAAGAGGCCAGCGCAGTGGCTCACACCTGTAATCCTAGCACCCTGGGAGGCCAACGCAGGCAAACTGCCTGAGCTCAGGCGTCTGAGACCAGCTGAGGCAACACAGTGAAATCCATCTCTACTAAAATACAAAAAATTAGCCAGGCGTGGTGGTGGGTACCTGTAATCCCAGCTACTCAGGAGGCTGAGGCAGGAGAATCGCTTGAACCCAGGAGGTGGAGGTTGCAGTGAGCCGAGACTGCACTACTGCACTCCAACCTGGGTGACAGAGTGAGACTCTGTCTCAAAAATAAATAAATAAAATGGAAATCAGTGCAAATGTACACATCTGACAGTGTCTGTGGGTAACCTTTCATCCGTACAGAACAATAGTTTAAAAATGTTCTGGCCAAACCACACAGCTTTCCTTTCTCTTTGTAGTCCAGCGGGAATCAGCAGACCCATTTGTCCTCAGAGAACTGGTCCTAGGATTTTAACCACAAATAACTCCAAAGTGCGCTTCCCTCGCCACGTCAGTGTCTTTTCCTGGGGGATTCTCATTAACTTTGTTTTGTCAATAATGTAGCGTCACTTAACTTTAGCTTGACCGCTTTGTGTAATGTTGCAAGGTTGTTCTTCATTAGAATTTACACTTTACAAACATCAGATGTTACCACTTTTCAGGTCGTGTGCCAATTCCTTCTTCTGCCCTCTGGCTCCTGATCCCCCCTGAAGTCTGTCCCTGATGAGTCAGGAACGATGTTGGGAATTTCAGGAGTCAGTTATTCTCTCAGCCTTTTGAATTAAACTCTTGCATAGGGCACGGCTATGCCAGGACCCTTCAAGTGCTTTAAAAGTGACAACTCACTGATGCCTCCCAATAAGCCTTTTAGGGAACACCACAGGTAGCAGGACTTAACAGATGAGAAAACTGAGGCACAGAGAGGTTCGCTTGCCCAAGGTCACTCAGCTGGGAGCGAGTAGGCAGGATCCCAGCCTCCACAGTCCATGCTCCGAGCCACTGTCTCCCGTCTCCCACCACCTGCATGGCCCGTGGCAGCTGCCAGGCCCAGTCTGTCACCCTCTGCTCTCTGCCCTCGGCCTCTGGTCCCTGCTCCCCTGGAACACGCCAAGTATCCCCTACCCCGGGGCCTCTGCACCTGCTGCTTCCCTGCTGCACTCTGCCCACTCCTTCACCACCTCCTTTAGGTCTCATGACCTCAGGGGCCACCTGTGAGGCCTTGTCTGGCTGCCCTGTTTAAAACTGCACTGACCCTCTCTTTACAGCCTTCCTCACCATCTGACATGCTACATACGTGACTCGGGTATTTACACTTGGGCAGCTTCTGGGTAACTTGAGAACCAGTGGGCCCGCCTCACCCTCCTCCTCATCAGCTAGCTCTCGCTGCATCCCCACTCACCCGCTGCGCGTCCAGGCGTCTCCCGGCCCGCTCTCCCTGGAGTCGGAGCAGGTGCTGCAGCTCAGCCACATGGTCCCGGGGCACCAGCTGACCCATCTGCTCCTGCAGC
The DNA here is from genome assembly GCF_030222135.1 of Aotus nancymaae. Taxonomy (NCBI): domain Eukaryota; kingdom Metazoa; phylum Chordata; class Mammalia; order Primates; family Aotidae; genus Aotus; species Aotus nancymaae. Next base: position 642,607 of record NW_026988412.1, on the reverse strand, counting down.
TGCCGGACCTCCTGTGAGTGCTGGGCCTGGGCCTGCCTCAGCCTCAGGTGAGCTCCCTGCACCTGCACGGGAGAAGACACAGCTCTAGTGAGGCTGCTGAGACGTGGCAGTGGGTAGGGTGCCCTCTCCATCCAAGGACACCCCCACCCCCACGGGGAAGGAAGGCATGTGCTCCTGAGTATGTGGCAGCACCTGGGAATTTAGAAGAGCCCATTCTTTGGAATTTGGACAGCCAGGCTGCTGTCAGCCAGCACTTCCACACAGTGCTAGAGTGCAGAAAACGTGTCCACCATCCTGAAAACAGCGACACTGACTTCCTGTAAGACCCACAGACCCGCTGCTTCGTCCAGTGTTAGCTTTCAGCAAACCTTGCTGGGGCCTGATTCTTTTCAAACAGTGACCCACGCCAGTTCTCCTTTCAGCGGAGAGCTCACACTCTGACACATGGCTACACCGGCCACAGACTCTACTCAGACAGCAGAGACCACTAAAGGGAAGGTGGGGCCGGGGCTGGAATTCATGGCAGCACCTGGTTTCCCAGACAGCATCGTCCGCTGGAGTTGGGCGAAGTCATTACAGTGAACTGTGCACCACTATGCCAGCCCCTTCATTAAGCAGCTCGAGGCAAGATCCAAATACAATTTACATCCAGCCGACTGAAGGCTTCACTGGGATTTCCTCGGCACCCTATAATGGCCACACCACCTTACTCACCTGAGACCCCACAGACAGGAGTGGGAGTCACGTTCCATCCGGGGTCACCACATGGTGGAGAGAGAGGGAAGGCCCTGCTCTGTGTCCACACTGCCAGGCCCAGCTTCCCTTCAGCAGTCCCTGCACTGACTCAGCTGAGCTGGGGGCCATCTCAGGGGGCCAGGTAAAGCCCACCTTTCTTTAAGGCAGGGGTCACCCCAGAGAGATGCATCCCACATTTTCCAGGCCCTGGAGGGCAGCTTATGGTTGTGATAGAAAGGAACATCTCCACCAAACGCAGCCTTCTTCCAAAGGCTCATTGCAGACACTCTGGCTGCCATCCCCAGGCCCGCTGGACTCCCAGGCATCGAGCACTTGTACTCACCCAAGAAGGTTCTGGCCCTGTGCCCCAACTCCCTGGGCTCTGATGCTCATGGGTCCTCAGACTGCACCACCCCCAACAGAGCCAACTAAGCCCCTCCATAACGAGGCCAGGGTCCAGCCCAAGGCGGGGGGGTCTCTGCCTATGGTCATCTATGAACAGAGAGATGTCCAGTGCTCTTCATCTCCTTCCTTGGCAACGCGAGATGGGCCACATCTACAGACCTTGCCTGACAGTCACAGGGACAGGGAAAGACGTCCCCAGGGGAGCACCAGAAACAAGGACATTTGTGTTCTGGGTGCTGGGGTGAGGCAGAGCCTTAGATGGGGCATCATCTCCCACCCTGAGTGCAGCCACCCTTCCCACCTTCCCATGGAGGGGGCCCTGTGAGTCCCCGTCCCTCCGCTCTCTGAGCTCCCCTGTGAGGCGCCATCCTTCCTGTCTGCTCTGGCCTCTGGGGCCTTCCTCCTCTGAGCCACACACAGGCATGACAGTGACTGCCTTGGCTTCCCTCCCACAGGGAAACGGTGACCACATCAGCTTCAGGCCTAGCCTCTCGTGGCCACTCTCAGGGAGCCCCATCTGCCTTTTCCAGTTTCCTGAGCTACCCTGTAAGCCTCCACCTTCCTGATACTGGCAGCCATGTGCTTTGGTGGAGGGTGTCTTCCTCTAATCAAGAGGAAAAGGGGTGCAACCCACAAGGCCAGGACAGACTCAGTAAGGTGCTTTCCGACTGACAGAGCTGGTGGCGGGCATGGCCCCAGGGGTGTGGAGCTCTCTTGCCTTTTCAGGTGAGACTTACTCTTCAGCTTCAAAGGACTCGAACTTTGAATGGCCCAGGCAATTTTCCAGAGTTCCTTTCAGACTCAAAAGCAGAGAAGCGTGTCCCAAATACACAGCAGTGCCTCTAGGAAACTGACCGCCTGTAGCTACAAGGCCAAGAGCCTACAGGAGCCCCAGAAGCACCTCAGAATGCCCTGGGGTCCGTGCCCAGCTGACCCCTCTGTGCCTCAGGATGTCTAGGGGGTGCCTCTGCACAGGGCGCCAGGGCCAGCACTGGGGGACTCAGCCAAGCGTCACAGGCAAGCGGGGAGAGACCCTTTCCCACAGCCCCCTTTCCTCTCCATAGCTCCTAAGCTTCCAAGTGTGCCCCGCACCTGTGTCCACACTGGGCACTCGCTCTCCAGGCACCTTTGGCCATCACACATCTGCTCTTCCCCTCCCACTTGAGCCATCCCCTCCACAAGTGTCCCCTGAAAGAGCCGGCTCCCCTCCCTGAGGCCCCTGCTCAGCTCCCCCTGAGCATGCCCGTCTGTCCCAGACCACGAGCCCCTGCCACCACAGCCCAGCCTCCTGTGCCTGCACCTTCCCCGCCTCTCACCTGTGGAGCCAGCAGGTGTGGCACCTGGAGGCAGGGGCAGAGGCCAGTGTCACGCATGCCCATGAGTGTACGTGTCACCCCGCCCGAAGGGTTGGGGCCGGCTGCCTTGGTTCTGATGACAGAGTCCCTGGGCTTGCCTCTGGCTTCTCCATTCTGTGGAGGGCTCACCCAAAGGCATGGTGACCACATTCCTTCCCTAGTGAGTAAACTGCGTCACCCCTCTCCACGGAGCTTGCTCACAGTCAAACCAACCCTGCACTGGGAGCAGCTTTGGTCCTGGGCCCGGTAAGCACCTGACCAGCTGTGTCCAGGCCAGCTTAACAACCTCTCTGGGCTGGAGGAAGCCTGGCATCGGCACTGCAGTGAGGCTGCTCCCGGGTGGGACTGGACCCAGTGCCTCCAGCCATCACTCATACCCACCTGGCTTTGACTTTCCTCAAGGGTCTGTGTCAGCTCTGCCTGTGACAGTCGCATGCTCTGACATTCCTGATTCAGGCGTTCAAGTTCAACTTCAAGTTTTTGGATTTGGTCACTCTATTTTTAAAAAATCAATCGCAAAAGTCAAGAAGTATCTTAGCAGTCTGGTACATAATTTGTGCAGAAACTTCAGAAAAGAATAAAAATTACAAAATTTAAATCCCCATGAACCCACCAGCCAAGGCCAGGCCGGCATCCCGCAGTCACTCCCGGGCCCCTCCTCTGCACACACGCATCTCCCTGGTGAGACAGTGTCGGGTGCACCACGCACTGCAGGAAGCGTCTCCTCCTCACCACAGCAGGGGCATTTCCCAGGGCATTAATTATGATTTGAAAACATGGTTTTCAATGGCTGTGCTGTGATCCAGACTCCCTCAGCTTCTGCTGGTGACTCAGCTGATTTCTGTTCTGCTTTGCTATTATAAACAGCACAGCAAGGAAAATGCTGCAGCTGAATCTTTGCACAAGGCTCTCAGAAACATCCCCGTCGGAACCACGAAGTCAAAGTGTGCGGACTTTCTTCAACCTCTAAGTGTATATTTTGCCAAACTGCCCTCTGGGAACTTTGTACCAATTCATTCCTCTGTCAGCAGCATGCAAAGCTATTCTATTTTTTTGTTTGTTTTTGAGACAGAGTCTTGCTCTGTTGCCCAGGCTGGAGTGCAATGGTAAGATATTGGCTCACTGCGACGTCTGCCTCCTGGTTCAAGCGATTCTCCTGCCTCAGCCTCCCACGTAGCTGTGATTACAGGTGCCTGCTACCACGCCCAGCTAATTTTTTGTATTTTTAGTAGTGATGGGGTTTCAGCATGTTGGTCAGGCTGGTCTCGAATTCCTGACCTTGTGATCCGCCCGCCTCGGCCTCCTAAAGTGCTGGGATTACAGGTGTGAGCCACCGCACCTGGCCTCTGCTATTTTCTTTATATACTGGGATTTGCCAACACAGCTCAGTCCACTTATTTCTCCAGCGCATGCTTGGGAAGTCCCTCACTCTGCTGCTGGGTGGCACCTCCCTTCACGGTCCTCAGCGTGTGTCCTGACCTGTGTGCAGCCGCCTCCCCACCCTGCAGCTCCCAGCCTCCCGTGGAGCCTGGGTGGAGCCACCTGCGGCTGGGGCCGCCCACCTGCTGCTGCCAGCTGCATGCCACCTCCTCCAGGCTCTGTGTTAACAGCTGAATGGTCACACGATGCTCCTCGTTTTGGGTCTGGTGGGTAGAAGCCTCCTGTCCCAGTTGAAGAACCCTGTCATTGAGCTGGGATAATTGATCCTTGTAGTTCTGATTCTAGGGGAAAAAAGTTTTTAAATACATATGAAAAAAAGTTTTAAATTTTTATTATACATATATATTTGCCCATCATTGGCTATCTTTTGATTAAGTTGTTTTTTGTTTTGTTTTTCAAGAGAGGCTCTTGCTCTGTTGCCAAGGCTGCAGTGCAATGGCACGTTCATGGTTCACTGCAGCCTTCACTTGCTGGGCTCAAGCGATCCTCCTGCCTCAGCCTCCCAGGGAGGGACCACAGGCATGAGCCACCACACCCACATGGTTTTTTTTTGTTGTTGTTTTGGTTTTTTAGTAGAGACAGGGTCTCTTTGTGTTGCCCAGACTGGTCTTGAACTCCTAGCCTCAAGGGAACATCCCACCTCAGCCTTCCAAAGTGCCAGGATTACAGGGGTGAGCCACTGAGCCCAGCCCTGCCTTGCCCCCTAAAATACTTTTAAGCCAGCAGCTCAATTCATATCATTGTAATTGCTCTCAACCAGGTACAGCTTTGCTCCTGAGGAAATGTCTGGCCATGTCTCCGGGTGTTTTTGGTGATCACAGCTGGAGACACGGGAAGCTGCTGGCACCAACTGCATGGGGGCACTTGACACGCTACGATGCAGATGATCTGGACCCAAACATCACCACTGCCGAGGACAGGAAGCCCTGCTCCAGCCCCTAGGAGAAACACACACATCTAGGCCACCAGAGGGGAGAATATGCCATTAGCGTCCAAAACACTGTTCAGAAGACCCTTCATATTTTTCTCATTTCCTCCACGATTATTTTAATATATTTAAAAATAGACAGCAATTTTAATGAGAAAAGCAACCTATTTAAACTTGAGGTATATTAATCTCTTCCAAGTCTCCTCTGATCTCCGTCATTGAACACACAAGTGTAGCTCTCGGCAGGGCACATGGATTTATCAAATTGTATATTTTGCTTTCTCTCAATAGCACCCCCCACAGATAGTGGATTTCAGCAAATGTTCACCGGGTGAACCTGTGAGAGCGCCGTGCAGGGAAACAGCGGTGGGAAAGCAACCACGTGGTCTGCAGCGTGGAGGCTCTGCTGTCCACAGTCACCGGTCAGGACATGTTCATGCAATCACATTTCTGCTCACTTGCCTTCACCCACTGCCGCTCTCGGGGGTTTGGAGCGACGTCCTCTGACCCACTCTCAGCACAATCAGCCACACACATGCCACCTTCCCAGAGTGATGCCAACAACCACTGCCTTTGCTTTTATAGGTTTTTCAGGCACGTAAGGAAACTGAGATGTTGTTTCCATTTGGATTTACTCAAGATTAGCAAGTCCATTTTTCTCATGACGATTCCTTGCAAATTAACCTTACCTCATCCCTTCCCTAGAACCTCGGGCCTGAGGTTAAGAGAAGCTTCCCCTGTGACATATGCGTGTGGCAGTTATGTCTGGTATAGAGCTCGTTTTATTACACTTTATTGTGAAAATCAGAATTGTTTTAATATTGACACATATTCACCTTGTCCTCTAAAGACAGCCTTGATTTCATGAGTAGAAATGGAATCTTCCTTCGGTTTTTGAGATAAACACAATAGATTTTCTTTTATTCATCTTTAACATTTAAACTCTTCATTTGGTGACTGGGTGCTGTGGCTCATGCCTATAATCCCAGAGCTTTGGGAGGCCGAGGTGGAAGGATCACCTGAGGTCAGGAGTTTGAAACCAGCCTGGCCAGTGCGGCCAAATCCCGTCTCTACTATAAATACAAAAATCAGCTGGGCGTGGTGTTGCATGCCTGTAATCCCAGCTACTCAGAAGCTAAGACAGGAGAATTGCTTGAACTCGGGAGGCAGAGGATGCAGTGAGCTGAGATCATGCCACTGCACTCCAGCTGGGGCAACAGAGCAAGACTCTGTCTCAAAACAAACACACACACACAGACACACACAGACACACACAGACACACACACACACACCTCTCTTCATTTGGAAATAATTTCAGACTTACAGAACAGTTGCAAGACTAGAACATGACCAAGGAAACCCACCTGCCTTCAATCCCAGCTCCTAGCCGACAGCACCCCTCCCATCTGCTTTGCCCCCAACACACACAGGTGTGCACACGATGTCTTCCTTCCTCCACAGCCACCTGCCTCCCAGGGACAGCAGCTCTCACATGACTGCCGTGCAGCTACTGCTTCAGGACAGTAGCTCGATGTCCCCACACTGAGCTTTGTAAACGGGCCTGGCAGCATCCTTCCTGGCACAGAATCAGCTGGGCCGGGCCCTGTCCTGTTGTTTTAGCCTCCTCAAATGTGGAACGTCTCCTCAGCCTCTGTCATGACTTTGACATTTTCTGACAAATACAATTCCACCCTCTCCCATTTGGGGTTTGTCTGGTGCTTCCTTGTGACTCAGGTGATGCGTTCCTGGGCAGACACTGCACGGGGAGCTGCATCAGGAGGCAGATATGTCACCTGCCCCTGGTGGCGTTCACATTGGCCACCTCTTTAATTTCAAACTTGCACTCATCTGGCTTTCACTCAGAAGCCAACAAGAGATGTCAACAGGTGTATCCTGGGCACGTGTTAAAGCAAACAAGTGTTCCAGATCAAAGCACCGAAGGGACCCTGCAGGGGACACGTCCAAAGAAGACTCCAGCAGCCTCTTCTCTTCCATCCCACATCCTCTTCTGCAACGTGACGTGGACACCTGCCCATCAGAGAAGCCTCCCCACAGCTCCAGGGACTCAATGGGAATAATGTGGAGTGACTTCCGAGGAGGGCTTGGGAGCCACACACCTCCCACCAGCTGCCCTGGAACACTCGCTCCCTGACACCCCCTCACGACACTCCCTCCAGGCCCAGCCCCATGAGGAGAGGCCCAAGACAGACATGAGCAGAAGGGGTCCCCAGACCACTCCAGCCCTGGCCATTAGGTCACCCCAGCTGTCCAGCCTTCCCAGCTGAGGCCCCAGTGTTACAGAGCAGGGACGGCTATCCAGGCTATGCCTGTCTGAATGTCTGACCCACAGGTGCATGAGTGCAATCAAGTGGCTGGTTTATGCCAGCAAGTTGACCTGATAGCTAAACACAACTGAACAGAGTGATAGTTACACACAATGTAGCACCCCCAGCTGTGTCCTATTGCCAGAAAACTTACTGTGCAGGACACTTTTCAACAGCTGGAGAAATGAGAATATGGTATGAATACTGGATATGAGGTAGCTACTGCTAAGTTGCTTTTTTTTGTAGACTGAGTCTTGCTCTGTTGCCAGGCTGGAGTGCAATGACACGATCTCAGCTCACTGCAACCTCTGCCTCCCAGGTTCAAGCAATTCTCTGCCTCAGCTTCCCGAGTAGCTAGGACTACAGGCACCCACCACCACACCCAGCTAAGCTTTCTATTTTTAGTAGAGATGAGGTTTCACCATGTTGGTCAGGCTGGTCTCAAACTCTTGACCTCGTGATCTACCTGCCTTGGCCTCCCAAAGTGCTGGGATTACAGGCGTGAGCCACCACGCCGGCCCGACTGCTAAGTTTCTTAAGTGTGACAGCATTCCTTCAGTGTAGTGAGACAGGAGATATGCACTTCCTTTTAAGAGATGCCTGTTAAAATATTTAGGAGTGGAGTATCATGACATCTGAAACTTATTTTATTATTATTATCATTAGAGACAAAGTTCTCACTCTGTCACTCAGGCTGGAGTACAGGGGTGTGATCGTCGCTCACTGTAGCCTCAACCTCCCAAGCTCAAGCCTTCTTCCCATCTCAGCCTCCCGAGTAGCTGGCACTACAGGCACTCAGCTAATGTCTCTTTCTTTTGTAGAGATGGGGTTTCGTCATGTAGCCCAGGCTGGTCTTCAACTCCTGGGCTCAAGTGATCCGCCCACCCTGGCCTCCCAAAATGCAGATATTACAGGCATGAGGCACCGCGCCCAGTCTGTAACTTACCTTCAAATGGTTCAGCATACATACACATACACACACACACACACACACACACACACACACAAACACACACACGTACCTGTGAAATATACAGATATGAACAGAACTAAAGCACACAGGCAATGTCAATAATAGCTGCATTAATGTTGTGGTATGTGGCTAATAACTCTATATTGTTTCAACTTTCCTTTGTTTAAAGTTTTTCATAACAAAATTTTTGGGGTAAGCAGGGCACAGTGGCTCACACCCATACTCCCAGCACTTTGGGAGGCTGAGGCAGGGAGACAACTTGCGGTCAAGACCAGATTGACCAAAAAGGTGAAACCTCGTCTCTAACTAATAATGCAAAAATTAGCCAGTGTGGTGGTACATGCCTGTAATCCCAGCTACAAGGGAGGCTGAGGCAGAAGAATTGCTTGAACTCGGGAGGTGGAGGTTTCAGTGAGCCGAGATCGCATCACTGCACTCCAGCCTGGGTGAAAGAATAAAAATATGTTTCAAAAAAAACCCCCAAAATCTGGGGGATGGCCAGGCATAGTGTTTGATGCCTATAATCCCAGCACTTTGGGAAGCTGAAGCTGGAGGATTGCTTGAGGCCAGGAGTTCGAGAGCAACCTTGGCAACATAGTGAGACCCTCTCTCTACTAAAAATACAAAAGATGAGCTGAGCATGCCTCAGTGCACCTGTGGTCCCAACTACTTGTGGGGCTGAGGTGGGAGGATTGCTTGAGCCTGGGAGATTGAGGCTGCAGTGAGCCCTGATCCCACCACTGCACTCCAGCCTGGTTGACAGAGGCAGATTTTGTTCCAAAAAAAAAAAAAATGGGGAGAAAGAGAACAAATGAATAGCTACAGTCTATTTACAAAGGTGCCACAGAGAGGCTGGAAAGTGTTGGGTGGGCAGCTACTCCGGGCCCAGGAAAGCTCCAGACGGGTCATCTCCACAAGCAGCCGGGCCTCAGGACAATGCAGACTCTCAGGCACTCACCACGCAGAGGAACTCCCAGTGTGGAAGCCACGGCACCGCCTGCCTGCCAGCATTTGTGAGAAGCTGTGAGCAGCTTCTAGACCAACACCAAAGCGACCCTGCAGGGGATGCCTGTGGTTCCGACTACTGTGTGCCACACAATTCTCAACATCCTTGGGACCACCAGCAGACCTGACTGCGGTCACAGCCACATTCATTTCCTGACTTTGATGGGGCCTGGGAGCTGGTCAGCAACTCACTCTCAACTCTTTTAGAAGAACATTCTCTATTTCCTTTTGTAAGTTTAAAAGAATTTCAAAATAATATAAAAAAAGGAAGGGTGGCATGAGCTCTGTGCCAGGCATTGATACGTCACCTGTCTGCTGAGTGCCTCCATCTCAGAGCAGGCCTTTTCATTGTCTTTCTTTAAAACCTCAATTTCTTTCCTGTCGAAGAAGCAAAATTAACAGTGATACCACTTGTGACCAACCAGTGCTTTCTTCACTGGTCAGCACCCAGGGTAAGAGCAGCAGGCGGGTTTGCAGCCACAGCGCAGACGCTCACACCTGCCCCTGGCATTCTCCAGCCCCTCTCGGTCCCTGCTGCTAATGATGATGACAATCCCGTCCTAATCCCAAACCACGAAGCCTTTAGGAATGTGAAACTGTCGGATTACTAGAGAGCTGACACATGCCAGCATTGTAAGAACGCACACCCTGCATGACATTCCTCAATCAAATACATGAATATTTCTTTTGTAAAACATGTAACACTTCACTCAGAGTAAATAGAAACAGCCCGGCATCGCCAGAGGCCTGCTATCAGCGGGGTCCTGACAGATGCAGGAAATCCAGAGAAAAAAGTGGTTTCTGAAGGAAATCTCAAAGATTTCAAAATTGCTGTCATGGAAGGACAATCCCTGGGTACTGCTTGGGACTCGCTACTTTAATCATCACAGCAATTCCATCATTTCAGAACCACTGTCTATGAGAGCTAAGCTCACCTGGAGATGCACACTTGGGAAAAAAAGGCCAAACAAGTGTCCTTGGATATGGCTACGGTAGTGACAGCAGAAAGCCACCCTCCCCACAACACAAACTCTCCCTTCCTCAGTCCCAGCCCTACCCTGGCTTGCACTGAGGGGACACTCCTGCCCCATCCCTCAACTCTCACTGATGGGTACCCCCACTGCTCAGTCCCCCCAGACTCTCACTGATGGGTACCCTCTGCTCAGTCTCCTGACTCTCACTGGTGGGCGCCCGCCTGCCCTGTTCTCTAAGTCTCACTGGTGGGCACACCCCTGTCTTGTCCCACATGACTCTCACTGGTGCTCCCCCCGAAGACCTCTCTTGCCTCAATGCTCAGGTTCCTGGCCCTCTTCGTGCCTATCCCCTCCCCCAGCTCTCGTTCACTGAAACTGATAAACCAGCAATAACCCTCTGAGGAAGACAGAGCTGAAACTGTTATCAGGAGAGGACCCTAGGAGCACCTCTGACCCCTACGGACACTGCTATGGCCTCCCCTAAGTGCAACATAGGGCATCTCTGTGGGGTGAACAGCACCTGTGCTGGGGCTCCACTCTCAGTCCTGACTATGCAGAGGGTGCTTTGTCCCACTTCCCGCACCAAGGCGTTCAGGCACCGCCCACGTGAGGAAGGATCCCAGAGCCTCCCATATCTGCCGATCTTTCGGAAGTTAACAAGGCTCACGGCTTAGGGTTTTCTGAAATGCGGGGCTAATCTGAGAACACTTTCCACTGTCTTTATGGAGACTGCCTAAGGTCACTCCGCAGAGGGCAAAACACACCGCCAGAAGGTCTGGGTGGGGCGTGGCCCTTACCTCTGTGCATCGTGAGTGCTTTCTGCAGCTTCAAGCTCTTGCCGAACCCTTCCCAGGTTGTTTTTCAACAAAGTGTTTTCTTCGGTAAGTCTATGAAACTCGAGTCTGCATAAAAATTTAGAAAAGACTGGTGTGCATTTGGGGAGCCACATGTGGTCACAGAGCCTGGCTCTGCAGCTGGGAGTCCTGAGAACTGTGCACCCCCATCTGCCCCTACCTGGAGGTGGCGCTGGAAGCCCCTTCTTTCCCTCCTCCTGCACCAGGTGTTAACATCTTGCATCTCCAAGAGCCAAGCCACAGAAAACGAAGCTATCTTAGCTTCTAAACTGCCACACCATCAAGTCACAAATGCACTCAGCACCTTGGGTTTTGCTTACACTGAGTTTACAGCTGATCTGCTCCTGCATCTGTGGCCTCTCGCCAAACACGTGTGTGTCCTGGGTGCCAGTGCTGAGCGTGAGTCCTCAGGTACTGCAGGGTACTCATCCCCCGGCAGTGTACTCAGCGTGGGCTAAGAAACACAGGAATCAGAAGGCCAAGATACATGGGACAGATTTCCCTCTTAGACAAGTGTCCCACCCATTATTCTCCACTCTGACACCAGCCCTAGGAGAAATTTAAGAAGATGCCCACATCAATGCATGGAGAGAAACCTTTGCTAGGTGAATCCCAAAGTGGGAAAAGGCAGGGATAAACAGCCACCATGTGAACCAAATCTGCCTGGGGCCATCTTTGTTCTCTTACAACTCAGAGAGTCTCTGCTTGGGTAATGCCACTGATTTGACAGATGAGCAATTTATCAATGAAGATCACTAATGGGAGCCAGGTGTGGCAGCATCCATCTGTAATCCCAGCTACTGGAGAGGCCGAGGCAGGAGGACTGCTTGCGCCTAGGAGTTTCAGACCCTCCTGAGCAACACAGTGAGACCCTGTCTTTATAAAAAAAAAAAAAAAAAGTCACTGGCCGGACGCAGTGGCGCACGCCTGTAATCCCAGCACTTTGTAAGGTTGAGGCGGTCAAATCACGAGCTCAGGAGATGGAGACCATTCTGGCTAACATGGTGAAACCCTGTCTCTACTAAAAATGCAATAGCTGGGTGTGGTGGCATGTGCCTGTAATTCCAGCTACTTGGGAAGCTGAGGCAGGAGAATCGGTTGAATCGGGAGGAGGATGTTGCAGTGAGCTGAGATTGCGCCACTGCACTCCAGCCTGGCGACACAGTGAGACTCTGTCTCAAAAAAAAAAAATCACTAGTGAGGCAGCTTAAAACCCACACTTGCTACCCAGAGGATGGATTCTTAATACTGACTGGTAAGACTAATGTGTATTTCCACAATATGCCTCTACATGGCACTAGCTTCAGTATTTTCTGAAAATACTGAAAGCCACATGATCTCACCATATTCACTTTACGTATTATTTTTTCTTTGAGATGGAGTCTCGTTCTATAACCCAGGCTGGAGTGCAGTGGCACAATCATGGCTCACTACAGCCCTGAACTCCTGGGCACAAAAGCTGGGACTACAATAGTTATGCGCCACCATGCCAGGCTAATTTTTGTTGTGGTTAAGATGGGGTGTGGACATGTTGCCCAGGCTGGTCTTGAACTCCTGGTGATCCTCTCACCAAGACCTCCCAAAGTGCTGGGATCACAGATATGAGCCACCGTGTCCAGTCTACTTTATGTATTACGCTTATAATAGTAAACATAAGCATCTTCTTCATATGCCTTCATTTTATCTCATGAAGAACTAAAGAGAAAAATAGAAGCCATCGGAATTAAGTGCAGCAAAGGGTTTCAAGCAGGAGAGTGAAACAGGAGAGTTCTGTGTTTTGAAACTATCGCTCTGACTCCAGAATGGGAACAAGTTGATGCAAGGCCGATAAGCTGAGGGTTGCTCCCGCGATCCGCCGCACAACTGCCCAACAACTAGATCCTGCACAAAGCTGATTTTAAGCTCCGTGACTGCCCTCACGGAAAGAAAAGGAAACCTCCAAGAGTCTCCAAACAAAACAAAATCCGGGAAGCTGAAACCAAAGTTGTGAGCATTATGCAATACAAAGCTGGGGGGGACCCTGCAACCAATGCCTATGTCAGCACTGCTATCAGCAGAATGGAGAAGCTGCACTGTGGACACCTGCACCAGCCAGGGCCCTTGAAGGAGGTTCAGATGGTCCCAGCTTAGTAGCCTCCCACTTCTCTGCAAAAGCAACAGCATCCTACATAAGGTTCCGTACGTTCTCAGAGGTTAACATCAAGCAAATATGAGCTCACAATCAAAGATCACCAGAACATACATGGAGCAAAGCCATGCATAAAGGACAGTGGAAGCCAGAAGCCAGAATTCAATCCCCTAGAAACTGCAGGTATTGAACCGTTAGATACAAACTAAGTGTTATGAAATGTTTGCATAAATACAAGACAGAAAGAAACAATGAACAAACAAGAAACTATTGACAATGATCAGACAGGACCAAACAGAATTTTTAGAAATGAACAAAAAGTCAATGTCAAAATAAAAACTCATAGAACGGGTTAAAAAGCAGATTACACAGAGCTGAATGAAAGAGATAGTGACCTGGAACACAGAAGTATGGAAAAAAATACCCCAAATGTGATACAGAGAGAAGATGGAAAATATAAAAGAGAGGTTGAGAAAGCAAAAAGATCTAATATCATGCATCTAATTGAAGAAAACAGTGGGAGGAGAGGCAATATTTTAATAGTAATGGCTGAGAGGTTTTCATAAGACACTAATGCAATCCATACATACAACAGGGAAAATCTTTCTTATTTTCTTTTTTTTTTGTTCTGCCACCCAGGCTGGAGCACAGTGGTATGATCTCAGCTCACTGCAGCCTCAACCTCCCAGGCTCAGGTGATCCTTCCATCTCAGCCTCCCAAATAGCTGGGACCACAGGTGCATGCACCATGACTAATTTTTCTTAAGTTTTGTAAAAACAGTCTCCTTATGTTGTCTAGACTAATCTTGAACTCCTGGGCTCCCAAAGTGCTGGGATTACAGGTGTGAGCCACCGTGCCTGGCTGGAACAATGTTTTCTAAGTAGGATAAACAAAAAGAAAACTACACCTATGCCCACAACACAACAATCCCATTTCTAGGTACAGTCCAACATAATGCTCCAAAAGACACAGGCAGCAATGTTCAGTGCAGCTCCTTTTGTTAAGAGCCAAACCTAGGAACTACCCAAATACCCATCAACAGGAGCAAGAATAAACTGTGATATGTTCACACAACAGAATATCACACAGCAATGCAAATGCATGAACCACAGCAACAACACGGGTGAACTGCACAAACAGGCTGAGCCAAGAAAGCCGGACAAGAAGAGCACACATTGCATGATTCCTTTCCCTAAAGCACAAGGAAAAGCAAAATGAATCTACGCTGTGAGAAGTGGTTACCCCTGGGGACTTCAGTCAATTCTATCTCTTGTTCTGGGTGGTGGTAACAAAGATGTGCTCAATTTGTTGACAATTCTCCTAATTGTACATATAAATGCATTTTCTTATGTATATCACACTTTAATAAAAAGTTAAAAAGAGGCCAGGCATGGTGACTCACACCTGTAATCTCAAAGAAGATCTGCTTTGGGAGGCTGAGGCAGGAGGATCACTTGAGGCCAGGAGTTTGAGACCAGCCTGGGCAAAATAGTGAGACTCCATCTCTACAAATAAATAAATAAATAAAATAAAATAAATAAAAAGTGGCTAGGCAAGGTGTCTCAGGCCTGTAATCCCAGCACTTTGGGAGGCTGAAACAGGTGGATCACTTAAGGCCGGGAGTTCAAGACCAGCCTGGCCAACGTGGGGAAATCCCATGTCTACTAAACACACACACACACACACACACACACACACACACACACACACACACACCCCAGCTGGGCATGGTGGCAGGCACGTGTAATCCCAGCTACTTGGGAGGCTGAGGGAGAAGAACTGCTTGAACTCAGGAGGCGGAGGTTGCAGTGAGCTGAGATCGAGCCACTGCACTCCAGCCTGGAAAACAGAGCAAGACTCTGTCTCAAAAATAAATAAATAAATAAATAAAAATAAAAAGTTAAAAAGAAAGAAATGCACACCAAAGAAAAACCACAAAAGACAGAGGTCTCAGAAGCAGCCAGAGCACAAAAGTCAGATACCTACTGTGGATGGCACAATACTGGCCCCTAACAGAGACTATGTGACATTACACAGCAGGGGGAATGAAGGCTGCTCATTCTCTGACCGCAGATTATTCTGGATTCTCCAGAGGAACCCAGCGTAATCACAAGTGTCCTTAGAAGTGGAAAGCAGAGGCAGAAGAGTCAGTGTTGCAGTGAGGTGATGTGAGGAGGACTCGGCCACCCAGGGCTGGCTTCCGGGATGGAAGGATGCCGCAAGTCAAGGCCGCTGGAGAAGGCAGGGCAGGGAGCTCCCCTCGGGGCCTCCGGATGGCCCCGCAGCCCTGACAGCACCTCACTCCTGGCCCAAGGAGACCCTTCACTCTTCCAACCTCCAAAACCATAAGAGTGCACATTTGTGCCGTCTTAAGCCACCGAGTCCATGGAAACACACATAAAGTATGGGCAGTCAGACTGAAGGCTGACCATGCAGCATCAGCAACCGAGTCCCAGACACAGAAACGAGACATTTCAAGGGCCGATGGGCAGCCCTCTAGATTTGTGTTCCCAGGAATACTGCCTTACAAAAATGAAGAAAGATTTAAGACATCTTTCAGATAAGCAAAAACAGGAAATTTACTCTAAATACAGTTCACTAATGGATTTTTTTTTTTTAGACTGGAGTGCAGTGGCACTATCTGGGCTCACTGCAACCTCCGCCTCCCGGGTTCAAGCGATTCTCCTGCCTCAGCCTCCCAAGTAACTGGTACTACAGGCACATGCCACCATGCCTGCCTAATTTTTGTATTTTTAAAAATAGAGATGGGATTTCACCATGTTGGCCAGGCTGGTCTCCAACTCTGGAACCCAAGTGATCCGCCTGCGTCAGCCTCCCGAAGTTCTGGGATTGCAGGTGTGAGCCACCATACCTGGCCATAAAGGAACTTCTAGAGGTCACTAAAGGTTAGAAGAAATCCCCTAGGGAAGGCAAGAGATCCAACAGGAAACACTGAGCCTCCAGAGGAAATGGGCTGAGAGGGAGGCAGCACCACGTGGCCCACCTGAGAAGCCTCACCTGGACCCCATCACGAGGAAAGGCAGGCACAGAGACTGCGGACAGTCTCCAAGATGGTCTTGATTCTTCAAAAATGTCAGTGTCCAAATACCTAAACACAATCTTCCAAAACTGACTCAGGAGAATCAGAAGATCTGAACAGACCTGACTCAGGAGATTGAATCAGGAATTTAAAAACCTCATTAACAGCCAAGCACGGTGGTTCACTCCTATAATCCCAGCACTTTGGGAGGCAGAGGCAGGCAAATCACCTGAGGTCAGGAGTTCGAGACCAGCCTGGCCAACATGGCAAAACCCCGTCTCTACAAAAAATACGAAAATTAGCCAGGTGTGGTAGTGCACGCCTGTAATCCAGCTACTTGGAAGGCTGAGACAGGAGAATCGCTTGAAACTTGGAGGCAGAGGTTGCAGTGAGCCGAGATAGTGCCACTGCGCTCCAGCCTGGGTCAAAGGCAAAAGAAAAAAAAGAAAAGAAAAAAAAACAAAAACCCAAAAACCTCATAGCAAAGCCCAGGAGCTGATGGCTTCACAGGTGAATTCTACCAAACACTTAAATAAAAACTTCCACCACCTCTTCTCTTCCCCAAGAACTGAAGAGGAGGGAACACTTCCAAACTCATTCTAGGAGGTCAGCATTACTTGATACCAAAGCCAAACAAGGACACTGCAGATCAACAAAGGAAACTGCAGACCAGTCCCTCATGATGCAAAAACTGATGCTGAAATCCTCAACAAAATACTAGCAAGTTACTGTTTAATGGGTATACAGCTTCTGCTGGGAACAACAATGAAAAAGTTTTGGAAGCAAGCGCTGGGCACAGTGGCTCACACCTGTAATCCGAGCACTTTGGGAGGTGAGGCAGGCGTATCATGAGGTCAGGAGATCAAGACCAGCCTGGCTAACATGGTGAACCCTCATCTCTACTAAAAGTACAAAAGTTAGCCAGCCGTGGTGACAGGCGCCTGTAATCCCAGCTACTTGAGAGGCTGAGGTGCAAGAATCTCTTGAACTGGGGAGGCAGAGGTTGCAGTGAGCTGAGATTGCACCACTGTACTCCAGCAGGGGCAACAGTGCAAGACTCTTTAAAAAAAGAAAAGAAAAAAAAGCAGCAAGAACTTTCTAAGACCAAAAGGCGGGGACACAGGGCCGGCTGGGCTGCCCTGAAAGGCCAAGGCCATCCTGCCTCCCTCTGCCCACTCACAGAGCACCTGGTGACCGTGGGATTCCGGGACAGGGCTGGGCTAACGACCCCTACCTAGGCTGGAGGGCTACACAGCCAACCCCATCAGGGGTGAGAGCTTGTTGGCAGGAAGGGCCAGGCAGACATTAACAACAGTGGTCAGTGGGTTAATTCTGTGTTTTAAGAATGAGTAGAAACCAAACCTGTCGTTCTCTCTCAAATCTACGTGTTTCTCCAGAGCCCGGACGACGTCCTCCAGGTGTAGAAGTTTGGTTTCCATGTCATCCTTCTCTCTCTCCAGCACTATTTCGGCTTCCTTCTCTCCCAGGACAGCAAGGTGCTCCTGTCCGGCGCCCCGTGGGTCTGAGAGCTGGAAGGGGGACGGCGAAGACCTTCTGGTGACCTCAACGCTGTGCTGGTGGCACCTAGGCTCCAGGGCGCCCTCAGCCCTGGCCTGCCCCTCCGAGGCCTGCCCCTGGCTCCCCACTGGGCGCACCCTGCTCCAGCTCTGCGCAGGCTCTTCCTGAACGGCCTGTGGGCTCTCAGCCTGTCCCCTGCGCAAGGTAGCCAAGTTCAGGGGTGGCTCCCACATCCCTGGCTGGGCAGGCAAGGCATTTCCCTCCGTTCCCAGCAGAGGCAGCTCCTGGGCTCCAGGCTGCTCCAGGCCCGCTGTGCCGGTGCAGAAAGTCTCGGGCTCCTCTGAGTCAGTCCCCCCATCCACTTCAAGGGGCTGCACGCGAGACTTCTCTGAGGGCCTGTGGGATGCCGGAGCGGGGGCGGGGGCCGGACTCTGCACAGCGTCTTTGTCCTGGACTTGCCTGCGGCCAGGCCCAGGTCCTGCCGCCTCGCCGGACTCTCCGCCATTGCCTGCGGCCGGCCAGGCCAGTAGCCGCTCCCCGCAGCCTGGACACAATGGCAGAGGTCCATGTGTGCCCTCCCGGCCACTTTCTGCCACCAGCCCATCTTTCGGCAGGGCCCGCAGCATCTCTGCTTCTCGGGGGAGCCTGTCCACTCGCTTCACGCGGGCGAGCTCCCACCCGTCCTCCTCGAGGGCCAACGATGCACACATCTGGGCGTGCTCTCTGCTTACACGGGACTGCGGCTTTGGTGGTCCCCACTCCGCCCACTGGGGCCTCTTCAGCTCCAGCTGCTCCGGCCTCCGGCTCCCGCGTGACAGGAATCCCTGCGGTGGTTCCTCCAGCCCCAGGGTCAGGTCCTCGCAGGCAGGCAGGGCTCCCAGCCCCGATGGCTCTCCACTCATCTCTGCCTCGGCCTCTCTCCTGCAGAAAATAGAACTGTCACACTCCATAGCCCTGCCAACCCCAGCCCCTCTCGGGTTAGAAAAGTCTGCCTGGCTGCTGCAATGGCCGTGACCTCCTTTCTTGGCTGGCTTTCTTTATCCCTCCTCGCCTCCCTCAGCCCCAGCTTCATTCCATACCCGGGGCCCTCCTTGGAGTCCAGAGAGGATCCGCACCACAGGGCGAGGTTCTGCACATGGAAGCCCAAGTGCAAGCCCATTCCCTGTGGACTGCTCATATGGAAGATGTCTGCCACCGAGCAGGACCTAGGAGCAGCCCCTTGGCAGTGCAGGCTATGTTCTAAGTCCTTAGCAGGCACCCAACTGCACAGGGCAGACACAGGACGTGGCCCACACTGCAGTGGGTGCTGCTGGATCACGCTGGACACCCAGAGCCAAAACTGCCCCCTAAATCCCTAAAGCTGTGGGCCTTGGGACCTCTGGTGGTTCACGGGAGAGTCCAGCGGAAGTGAGGTGAGGGCGGGCAACAGCACAACCCCCGAAGGGAGGAATATGGTCCATGCCTGGCCAGGGCAGGGGGAGCAAGGAAGTGGTCAGAGGGGGCTCCACCTCCACGAGTTGGCAGATCGGGAGCCGGGCAGAGCAGGGACAGCAGCTCCCCAGAAGCAAGCTGCCAGAGACCTCCCAGCCGACAGCTCCGGGTGGGGATCAGGTGCACAATGGCCTGGATGCTGAGAGAAGGGGCGCTGCCTGTGCCTGCCCCTCTGTCCCCAGTGGGGTCTGCAGGGACTCTGATCCAGTACCTTACCATGCATGCTCTTGGTTTAAAGGGGAAACAGCTGAAAGCCCGGGGAGGCACAGGATGGAAAGATGACGTGTTTTATTTATTTACTTTTTTTGAGACAGAGTCTCACTCCGTCACCAGGCGCCACGCTGGAGTGCAGTGGCATGACCTTGGCTCACTGCAGCCTCCGCCTCCTGGGTTCAAGTAATTCTCCTGTCTCGGCCTCCCGAGTAGCTGGTATTACAGGCGCGTGCCACCACACCCAGCTATTTTTTTTTGTATTTTTAGTAGAGACGGGGTTTCACCACGTTGGCCAGGATGGTCTCAATCTTTTGACCTCATGATCCGCCCGCCTCGGCCTCCCAAAGTGCTGGGATTATAGGCGTGAGCCACCGCACTTGGCCAGATGACTTTTTTTTGAGACAGAGTCTCACTCTGTGACCCAGGCTGGAGTGCAATGGCATAATCTTGGCTCACTGCAACCTCCACCTCTAGGATTCAAGCAATTCTCCTGCCTCAGCCTCCCGAGTAGCTGGGATTACAGGCGCCTGCTACCACGCCCAGCTAATTTTTTGTATTTTTAGTAGAGACAGGGTTTTGCCATGTTGGCCAGGCTGGTCTTGAACTTCTGAACTCAAGCAGTCCACCCACCTCGGCCTCCCAAAGTGCTAGGATTACACACATGAGCCACTGCACCTGGCCAGAAAGGCAGGAGAGCCCATCCTCTTCTAAGCTGGGGCCAATGCTCTCCATAGGACAGGGGGTGCCGGCTGAGGAGCAGCCTGTCTGCAATGACCAGGCACTTCCTCTCCCACCTCAGATGCCCCCAACAAGAACATACATGGTCACTTCGCATGTAGCTCACACCAGAACACACGAAACACCAGCATGGGCTTTCTGTAAGCCTTATCTCTTGCTTGCACTAGAGCCTTTTTGGGAATCTCCCCAACGCCCCTGGCAATCTTTCCCATTGTTCAGGGTTTCTGGCCTTTCCCTGTCTCCGCGCATGATACCCTGGCTGGCCCTGGAGAAGTGGGCAGTTCTGAGCGAGGGAGGCGATGCTGTTGCCAGGCACGGCAGAGGCAGAGGGTACAGAGCACTAGGCTGTTTCTACACAGCCAACAGCTTCACGGACCATGCTCCAATGCGTACTTTAAATTTAGAGGTGGAATCCTCATGCTAGGACCTATTCTTTTGGGACTCGCCCATCTGCCCAGAGGATAATCACCCAGTCAGGAGGCATGGCAATTCTGAGTTGTTTCCTAAGTCTAATTTCAAATTTTGGTTCTTGGCAAGAAACCCCAGACTTGAAATCCAGAAAGAAGCCGGCCACACCTGATCTGCCGCAGGTGGCTCTGATGCCGCAGGGCCAGGTCACACAGTGCCTGTGTGCAGCAGGGTGCCAGCCCCATCCACTCAAGCTTGGGGCTACGGGCTGCGTCCTGCAGCTGCTCCTGCAGGCCCTGGATGACCTCCTGAGACTTCTCGTTGAGCTCCTCCAGGTCGGCCTTCTGACCCTCCAGCACGCTGACCTCGTGCCTGCAAGCCTGCTCCATGTCCTTCCTCTCCTTCTCAAAGTTCCTTTTCAGTGCCGCAATTTCCCTTTCATAGTAATTTACCTAAAATGAGAAACATAAGCAGCATGGACCAGGAGGCTGTGAAAAATGACCTAGCTGCTGACACAACACAGAAACACAAAGCTTTGTACAATGTGCAAAAACCGGAGTCCTGGCCCGCCAAGGTGTCAGGGCGTGTGGAATGGGACAGTGATATGAACGCCACTGGTGCTCCCCAGGGCCCAGTGTGGCGTGAGTCACCTATTCCCCCTGAGGCAGGGTAGCAGGCGGGGACAGGAAGCTCGGGGCTCACTGGGGCATCTGGCCAAGCACTGAAGGGATGCAGAGGATAGAACCTTTACAGGACTTTGGGGTGGCTCTGAATGGCCTGGGGTCCCTCGGTGGAAGGAATACCATCCAACCATGGGTGGGCAGGGCTTAATAGAGCTTCTGGTTAATTCTTTGGGGACCTTCAGGGCATGGCCACAGGACAGAGGCAGCTCCATCTAGCCGCTACTCAGATGGAGGAGTAGTGTGGACGCTGTTCCTCAAAAACCACCACAGTCTAAGAACAGAACAGGGCTAAGTTCATCCTGACAGCTTTATCCAGAGTGATCCTGGCCACAAAGCCACTGAGCTAACCAGAGGGCAAATGCCAGGTCGCTCAGGCTTGGAGCACAGCCAGTAACTGATTCCCACCTGCAGACTGGCAAGGAAAGCTGGCCACGGCACTGCCTCAGGTGTTCCCTTGTGACACCCCAGATCATCACACCATTCTCTCCCCATCAGTCAGCCTATGTCCTACGTCCTTCCAAAGAGGGTTTGGGCAGCATGTCAGTTTTATTTGCATTTCCCTACAAACTTTCCTCACCAAAAGGGCTCACAATGAGACAGAGGATTCCAGGGCAGACACCCGTGGAAATGTCAGTGTGGTCGAGTAAAGCTGCCTGACATACGGCAGCTGCTCCCCCGGGGCCCCACAGCCCCATGCTCTCCTCACCTTGGTCTCCAGCTGGGTCCTGAGGTCTTGGTAATGCTCTTTCACTTGCTCCACCATCAGCTCTGTTTCTATACTCACTGGAGCAGAATTACCCAGGAACGAAACGCATGCAAACAAGAGGATACTTCCGTTTGTCGCACTGAGGGTGCCACGGGGGCCCCTTCCAAACCCCCCAATCTGATATCTGGGTGGCATCTGTGAGGGGCAGGCAGAGCTGGCTGTGAGGATGCTGCTGCATTCTGAAAGTCAGCACTCCATTATTTACCAGAACACTCAGAGATGAGATGAGGTGGCTCCCCACAAGCTTCTCAGGGGCCCCTTTATTCCCTAAAAGTTTTGTGCCATAGTACATTTACCGCACCCTAAATCCTGTTCCCTGAAGATGCCAGGGACACAGAGGAAACGGGAGGACAGGGTGGCCTGCGGCACAGCAGATCCCCAGCAGTGCAGAGCTTTAGATGATGTGCAGATGACCACAGCTATGTGCACGAAGGTGATCTATCCATTCTATGCATTGCAGCTTCCGCCTTTTCTTGGTGGTCCTACGTTATTCATCATCGCATTACACAAACGATGCTGGATTCCGAGGCAAGTCTGACCCACTAACCCTTGCTGGAATTAGGGCTCTGAGGCTGACAGGCAGGGAAGTGTGATGGCCAGCGATGTCCAGGTGGGACTTCAATGGGGCTACAGACCCACAGGCACCACCCTGGGTGCAGGGACATGTGTGTTTCCCAGATGTGTGGCCGACAGGGTCTTGTTCCTTCCTGCAGCTTCCCGAGAGCCTGTGAGCCGTCGGGGCTGTGGCTTGGGAGCCTGACTCCAATCCAGGAACCAGCAGGGGAGGGGCTGCCTTTGGGGTCCCAGGAGGTTGGCCCCACATGCACCAAAGCCCCACTAGGCTCCCCTAGGAGGTTCTCATATTGGCTCTTTTGGGTACACATTTTTTTTCTGTTCTATTGAGTAAACAGTTTCAGGGCAACAGGAGAACTCTGAGGTTCTCCCAGGGTTACAGATGGCAGCAAAATCTCTGAGAGGCTGAGGTTGGCATGACGGGGGAGTGAGGGGCGACAGTGGGGCTGCTGGGTTCCCATGGGCCTGTCACAGCAATGGACACAGAGCCATGTGCATCGTATGCTGCTGTTGGGCGTGGAGACCACCCCATCCTCCAAAAGGAGCACTGCAGACCTCAAGGGTGGCTGCAGCACCTGGATCCCCATTCTCTCTCCAGAGGAGCCAGAGACACTTCAATATGGGTTCTGGGGCCTCTGGGTGCTCGGAGCTTGTCCCAACCCCATCAGCTGGGAGCGCAGGGGCACTTGGCCAGGCAGGACCACTCCCTGGGTGCCTGGTGCCTCCCTGCCTCTTTCAGACTTGCAGGGTGCCAGCTACCACATCACCCTGATGCAGCAAGGGCAAATTCACCGGCTTCTGTCCGAACAGGCCTGAGTACTGGGAGGCCCCAGCGCATTCGCCAGGACTTGGTTCTTCTGAGTCTCAGCAAGTACTGTGCCACTGAGACCAGCTCTCAGATGTGGGAACAGCCTGGGCCAGACCTGGGGCTGCCCACCCTCAGCCTCCCTTCCTCCTCCCTCTTCAGGTGACCTTCCGTATTACAGGGTTGCCCTATGGCATCACTGTATCCTCCTTTCAAAGTCCCTGCAGAGCAGACCACCTCTCTTCAGGTCACAGCACCATCATCAACTTCACCATCTCCACCCTCCTCTCCTGGCTCTGGGCCTTGGTGTCAATAGCAGGCCTTGGGTCAGCTCCCTCCCAGGGACAGGCTCCTACCTGCTGGGCTGAGTCCAGAGAGCTGCCGTCCACGCCCACCTGGGCCCCATGAGGGGCTGTGCCGGCTCTCAGGCAGCCGCGTCCGCAGGCCTTCCAGCTCAGCTTGCAGTTCATCATTGCGGTCCTGCAGGTCCTGTGGGGAAAGAGCCAGACACCTCCTCTAGCAGCTGCAGCCATTCAGCCAAGTGAGACAGTTGAGCTGGCCTCCAGGAGGGTCCCCTACAGGTGAGGTGCACTGTGAGGTGGGAGCCTGCTGCTTCCCAGCTCCCAGGAGGAAACCATCTGGATTTAAAGTCCCTAACTACATTGTGAGCTAAGCAAACAACAAGGGTCCTTTCTTGACTTTCTCATGCCCTACATCACTTTAAAATTTTTTTATTTTTACTGTGTTTATTTATTTAGAGACAGTCTTGCTCTGTTGCCCAGGGTGGAGTGCAGTGGTGCAATCTCAGCTCACTGCAGCCTCCTCCTCCCAGGTTCAAGTGATTCTCTTGCCTCAGCCTCCCAAGTAGCTGGGGTTACAGGTGTGCATCACTACACCTGGCTAACTTATTTATTTATTTTTGTATTTTTCATAGAGATGAGGTTTTACCATGTTGGCCAGGCTGGTCTCAAACTCCTGGCCTCAAGTGATCTGCCCGCCTCAGTCTCCCAAAGTGCTGGAATTACAGGCGTGAGCCACCATGCCTAGCCCCTACATCACTTTCTATCACTGGAGATATGGGAGGTGCTCAAAGAAAAAAGTGGGGCGGCTACTAAGGAGAAATGTAGAAAATGCAGAGTACGGCTGGGCACGGTGGTTCATGCCTGTAATCCCATAATCCCAGCATTCTGAGAGGCTGAGATGGGCTGATCACCTGAGGTCAGGAGTTTGAGGCCAGCCTAGCCAACATGGTGAAACCCTGTCTCTACTAAAAATACAAGAATCAGCTGGGTGTGGTGGCACACACCTGTAATCTCAGCTACTTGGGAGGCTGAGGCAGGAGAATCACTTGGACCCAGGAGGCAGAGATTGTAGTGAGCCAAGATCACGCCATTGCACTCCAGCATGGGCAACAAGAGTGAAACTCCCATCTCAAGAAAAAAAAAAAAGAATGCAGAGTACTGTCACCATCAGAAGCTACAGGTCTTTGTTGGAACCTAAGTGGTGTTGCAGTGTGCGTGTCAGGCCTGGGTAAGGATTCCTTCCTCAGCTGCTGCTGAATTTGCAAAGGGTTCTGCAGCTTTAACTACCAAAGAAGAAACCATGTGCTTCAGATCATATGCCGCAAAGCAGAGAACATGTCAGAAAGAAAGGATGATGATGGTAAGCAGATACTGGAGCAGGTAGAGGCCGCGTGGCTGACAGGAAGGCCAGGACACCTGTAGTAGGGTGGGGGTGGAAGCTTCAGAGGAGGCATCCGCATTTGTGGCCAGCTGAATTCTGCTCCCACTTTAATGAACTACGTCCTAACCGTATGCTCAATCACTTGCTCTTTAAAGGGATAGGAAAGGCAGAGTTTCTAGCCCACTTTCTTAGACACTTCCCAGGGTCCTGTGGACCTTCAGGAAGTAGACACAAACCGGGCTGTGCATGCTGCCCCATTCACACGTGGCTGGTGCCTGGGCGACCAGCCCTGCAACTTGAGTGGCACTTGTGACTGCTCTGACCTAGGGGGCAGCAGAAGTGATGCCATGGGACCTTCAGGAACATGACATCCACCCTCTTCTGCTGGAACATTTGCTCTGGAGCAGCTGCCAGCAGCACGCTGTGAGGAATCCCAAAGTAGCCCTGCAGAGGCCACCCGGAGAGGCCCAGATGGAGAAGGGAGGCCCCAGCCCACACGGCACATCATGCAACATACCCAGGTAACAGACGTGCACATGTACCCCCAAATCTAAAATAACAGTTGAAAGAAAAAAATGTTTTAAAAGACACCAATATCCTTGTTACAAAATACAAAGAAACCCCAGTAGTGAGCTTGCAGAGATGAGGTGACACACAGTGGGCAGGGCTCAGGGTGATCCTTCTGGAATTCAGACTGGCCAGAATGATGTCCTCAGCCAAGACGCAGGAGCAAGGACCATGCCAGGCACCTAGATCCTGTCTCTAAAACCATTCCCTCAGGAAAGGAACCAGGACTCCTTGAACAAATGGCAGATTCCAGGGCAGGTGCAGGCAAAGTGCGAGATGAGCCTGGGGCATCTCATTATGCCAGCAAGTGTGGAAACATTCAACAAAGCAAGGCAGAGCCACAGCACAGCAGGCAGCCGAGGACTCTCCCTTGCTAAATCTTGCACAGTTTGGGCACCAAAATAATTAAAAACCATTGGGGGGAAATGGGAATTCATGAGTCCATACCAGTGATAGGTACATGTATGACTAGATCTGAACAAACAGGACCTCTCCAGCCTGAATAGAATGCCAACAGCATGGACAGGTGTGGAGGGGCTGCTAAGCAGGAAAATCATTTTCCAACCGTCATAATAAAGACGGAATTGGGCAAGATGCTAAATCCAGTGATGCCAAATCCAGGGAAAATTCTGATGAAGGCAGGATATTTGCATGGTCTCAAAGTGTTTCTCCACTGACTGTGTATTATTAATAGTTGCAAGGGAGAAAAAATGGTGATTACAGAGCAGTGAAACCAGTGACACCTTGGCCGGGAGATCAGAAGCAACATCAATGAGCCGGATACATCGCCCACATGCTGTACCAGCTGAGGACACGCAGCCTCAGTGCTGTGAACAGAAAACATCAGAAACACACAAAACAAGACTGTTGCTATGAAAAAGCGAGGAGGACAGCATTCCTCAAAAACACCAATGTCATAAAGACAAAGAAAGGAAATGAGTCAGAGTAAAGGACATTAAAGAAACAACCAGGCCCTGGGTGGATGCCAGGTTGCGGAAAGCAACTCAGCCAGCAGGTAACATGTTGCTTCGATGGCAGTTCGTGAAGCTAACAAGCGTGCCTCAGCCATGGAGAAAATCTTCTTCTTCAGTTGGGTGTTGGGGAACTTACTCTCCAGGAAATAAAAGCTCTTGTTTGTGGCTTCTGCAGATTTCTGTGGTTTAAAGTCTGTGTCAATCTGAAGCCCACCAAAGGCTTAATAAGCAACCTACAAAATCCTTGAACACTGCATGATCACCTGAGGGAGCAGGAAGCTGCACAGCACTGCCAGCGGAACCGGAGGAAGCGTTTCTTAGGACATGCACACAAGCGCTGGGCCGTGAAGGGTCAGGATGTGCTTATCTAACCCACATCTCTCTAGACAGATGTGCTATCTAAAAATCATGATGTCTAGCAACTTTATGGGTACTTACCCATCTTTTTCTTATTAGGTTATGTAATTTCATATTTGGAGAGTTTTTATATATTCTGGATCCAAGTCTTTTATCAGAGAAACACATAATTCACAAACATTTACTCCCATTTGTGTCTTTTGATCAGTGGGTCTTAATTTTTATTAAATCAAATGTTATTTTTGGAAAAATCTATTATGAACCAGGCTTTAGAAGGTATAGTAAATAAAACCTGGACTTCATGAAGATCACAGTGTTCTCTCCTTTTCTCAGTGGATTCTCCAGTATTCTGTGGGGAATCTCTGCCCTCCAGGGCAGGCTCAGGTCCAGGGCCAGGTGTTGCCTGTAGTTGTCCTGTTCCTTTAATGTCCCTGACTCTGAGACATTCCCACAGCCTTTCTTTGTCTTTTATGACCTTGATAATTTTGAAGAACAGTGTTCTTCCTGCCCATTTTTCATAGAAATGGTCTCATGTTGTGGTTTGCTGATGTTTCCTTTTAATTACTTGAAACTATGGTTCAGAAATAACAATGTCTACACATTCACATCTACATCAACACACACCAGTGAACAGGTACATGAAGACAGAGCCAATGGGGTGAAGTGTGAACAGGTGCACATGGGTAAAGGGTACACAGACAGGTGTTCTGTGCACTACTTTGCAACTATGAAAGCTTGAAATTGTTTTCATATAAAAAGTTTCTTAAATGCTCTAGATGTTAGTTTGAAACAGACAACAAATATCCAAGAAAAGGAAAGGGGAAATAATAAATAGGTTAGGACTTAAACAAAAACTATCTCTGCTGTTTCAAAAAATAAAATTGAAAGAACCCCAGATGAAAATAGCATGTCTTTCAGTAACGGAATCATATTAAAGAAAGAAGGAATTTAAATTTGAAAAATCCAGGGCACTAGAGGAACCTATTAATGGAAGGTTGTCTCTAGGTTCTGAGCCTGCTCCAGCAGCTACAAGAGGAGGAATTCAGCAGTCCACATGCAGCTGTAGTCTCGGCAGTGCACTGTCTGGACCCCACCCACACGGCAGGCCCCACCAACCCCACACACAGCAGTCAAGTCAGAAGGAAGGCGGCACCCCTCACCACACACAGGATTCGCAAAAGAATGAGATGTGCAGGGAACGACAGGAGGGTGCCCAGATGGAGGCAAACCACGACAAGAAGGGTTCAGAAGCACAGCCCTGAGAACGCAAGCTTGGGCTCACCTCAATCCTCTGGGATTGCAAAGAAATGTGCGGCAGGGACTAAGTCAGTGTCACTTTACATGGGAGGGAAATCATTCAGAGTGAATTGAGAATAGATCCTTAAAATCGAACAATAATGCTTTATCTGGTTCTCTGGCTATAGGGAAGCCCAAGAATTAATTACCAGCTTCATTGACAGCTATTCTCCCCATAATACCTGCTCAACTTTCAAATCATGTGAAGTTACTTCACACTGATTGGTCACTTAACAATGACCATCACAGTATCCCCAGAAACAATCATGGATTTTCCACACGAGGTAACGTGTCCTAAGGCGACTCACACACGGAAAGAACGAGCTGTAACTAAAACCAGTTGGGCTGTGGCATCACCACCCAAGGTAACTAAAGATTATCCAGCGGGTGAAATTAAGTCAGTTTCAGATCATCACACATTCACACAGTTATAAACTACGGTCGCCCAACTTGAAAATTTTTATTAAAATTATTATCAAAGCTAACTTGCAGGAGAAATGAATGAGTGAACAGTAAACAAGCTCTACTGATAGCTTTAGATTATTTTTCTCATTTTTGCTGGGTGGGAGGATTATACAGGGTCTTAAATGGCTGTTACTTGTGGATGCATGTGACTTATCTCTGTTCACCTGGCAATGCTGCCTGGAGAGAATTCCATGTCTAAAGTCATCCACTTCCATGTTGTTTTCAATGGTATACAAGGTTCTGTTAGAAAAACAGTCACAACATGCCCAGCCGTTCCTGATTTTGAGCGCTCGGCTGGGTCCAGTGTCTACTGTTATAACTTGTTTGGACCTAACCCTCTGTATGCCAGGAAGTAAGAGGGGCAGGTGGGTCAAGGACTGGGGTTTTTGATAGTGGAAAAAAAATGTTTCTGTATGAGTTTTGCATAAATTAACTTTTGGTAAATTAAAACCTAACCAGGAGCTGCCTATGAAGGAACCACGTGGTGAATGACTTTATAGAGAAAATAACTTTTCTGTATTGTTAATAATCAACCAAACTCAACTCCAGTTTGTTTTTTTCTATGCGGAATTTTCTTCAAGAGGATTGGTCCTGCGGGCCAGAGCAGGGTGGGGTGAGACCCATGGGGAGCTGGCTGGGCCAGCCATCAGCTCAACTGCAAAGTGGCCTTCAAGGTGCTGGAACTGGCTTTCCTCGCAGACCACTCTTGCAGATCTAGGGAAACACTTGAGCTTTGAAACATTCCATGGTCTCTGTGTGCTCAGGTAAGCAGGGAGGGGAAGGACGGGAAGCTTCAGAATACCCCAGAACCTAGCACTTAAAATGTGCCAAGGAGGGTTGGACCCAACCCCAGGCTGTGAACCTGAACAGTCGGTCATTCTGTATCCTACAGAACCAGAAACACAGGCTGTGAAGGTGGGCATCCAGGCCTCTCGGCAGCCCACACGTGGCCCAGCAGGGCAGGGGGATGTGTGGCACGCCAAGGTGTGAGGTGGCTTCCTTGTGCTCATTATCTTTTGGGGCATGTGGCAGATCAGATGCTCTGCGTCATGTGATATCGTGAGTGACCGACGCAGCAGCAGGTATGAGTACCCCATCCTCTGCTGGGATGGCCAGTGAGGAGGCTGGTGAGAATGCAACACCACGGCACACGCCTCGCTAGTTTTCTTTCCTCTGGAAAACAACTATGTTCCCCAAAATAGGCTATTTATGTTAACCTGTTATTACAATATTATTATTATTATTATTATTTTTTGAGACAGAGTCCTGCTCTGTTCCCAGGCTGGAGTACAGTGGCATGACCTTGGCTCACCACAACCTCCACCTCCTGGGTTCAAGCCATTCTCCTGTCTCAGCCTCTCGAGTAGCTGAGACTACAGGTACGTACCACCATGCCTGGCTAATTTTTGTATTTTTAGTAGAGGCAGGGTTTCACTATGTGGACTTGGCTGGTCTCGAACTCCTGACCTCATGATCCACCCGCCTCAGCCACCCAAAGTGCTGGGATTACAGGTGTAAGCCATCATGCCTGGCCTATTACAATATTTTTCTTAAATAAATAAATAAATTAAAAGGATTTCCACTTTAATTTTTACCATGGTAAATATTAAATTTAATCCACATAACCGACATCAACAAAAGCTCTTTGGGGTCCTTGAGAATGTTAACGGTGTACAGGAGTCCTCCGGGATTTAAGTTTCATTCACCACATCCACTGCACCCTGCACTCCTGTGTCTCCAACTGATAGACGGACACGCATTGCAGGCTTGGCCCAGGAAAGCTAAACATGACCAACGGAAGATGACAACACCCTGCACGGTGCCTGGACACACAGGAGTGGCCTTCAGGACAGGTGGCAACGAGAGCCAGGAAACCCTAAGTCTAGGAATGTGGCAAGGCCATGGTCAAGCACGGCCACAAGCAGAGGCTCTGCCTGGAGCAGACACCCCTTCGTGCCTGTGGACTACCTAGATATGGAGACCCAGAGCCTAGACGCCGGACTACAAGGCAGAAGGAACAGGGTGCATACCCGGCACTTGAGTTCGTATTCCTTCAGGACTGCTGTGAACCGCTCCTCTTGGGCCAGGAGCTCTGCACTCTGCGGCTCCAGCTGAAAGTCAGACACGCAGAAGTGATAAGTGGGCCTCGGGTCAGGGGGACCCACTCCTCCAGCTCCTGTGCTCCAAGAACCTGCCCAGCTTCCCCCTACACCAGGCGCTGCATTTCCAGATACAGTCGCCATCCCTTCTCTTCCCTACTCCCTGGTCTAGAAGGTCACAGGGCAGAAGGATTTTCCAGATTTATCTAAGGTGGCCGCACTCATCCCTGGAGCCCAGACCCTGGCCCTGGGCAGCCCCTCTCCCCGTCCTCCTCCCAAGGTGACAGGCAGGGGCCTGCCCTCCCTCCACGCTCCCCACCACTGAAGCTGTCACTAGTGACCACTGGTACTATGAGGGCAGAAGGCGCCCCATACTGTCATGCAGAGGAAGAAGAGGGAAAGCCTCGCACTGACTTTCTCTTCATTCAAGATTTTAGGAGAATACCAAACTCTGTCACCTGCCAGTCTCTTCCCTGTCACCCCCACTCTGTGCCCAGCAGGTCCTCCCTCTGGAGGTGCACTGTCAGCAAAGGGACTAGCCTTGTCCTTCAGGACAAACTCCAGGTCCTTCTGCAGCTTCAGGGATATCCTCTCCGAATCTGAAAGCTTTTCCACCACTTCCACAATCTCCTTCTGCAGGCGACTGTTTTCCTAGGAGACACAGGCCAGTGGCTCATCAGGCTCCTGCGGGATGGAGGGGATGTGTGCAGGATGGAGATGAGAGGCTTGCTCCCCATGGCACTGGGCATCAGGGAAGAAACCCCCTCACAGGCGAGGTGCATCTTCATGTCTCTTGTCCCCTCCCTTACCCTGTGCTCAGAAAGGCCAAGAGTCACACAAGAAAGGGCAGGGAATGCAAAAGCATTGCAACAGTATTACAAAAAGGGCATCCTTCCAGAGCCATTCCTAAACGAGGGATCTGACACTGCATCAGGACAGCTCAGACGGCTGCCGGGGGAGGAGGCAGTATCTGCAGATGGTGGGGACCATGGTGAGAAGGGCGGAGAGCAAGGCTGTTGGGGGGTCAGGGACTGCCCAGCCCCTCCTCCCAAGAGGTGGGGCAGGTGTGGGGAGTTAGGAGAGGAGGATGAAGGCGGGAGCAGAGCAGGGACCAGCACAGCAAGGGCCAGCACCTCTGTCCCGCTGCAATGCCTCACTGGAGCCAATGTCGGGGAGCAGGTGTGAGACATTCACCAAAGCCCGACAAACTCTAACAAACCCCAAAAGCTCCGGGCCACAAACCCGGCCTTGGGCAGGCTGGGCTTTAGGTTCTGGTCTTTTTGCTGCCCCTGTGGGTGTTCCTGGTTTCTGGGGCTGCGGCAGTGCCGGCTGTGGGTGCTGGCCCTCCCTAACCTCAGGCCCACCTGGCCCAGAGCAGAGAGTGGAAGTGGGGGGAGGGAGGGGCAATGTCCTGCTCACAAGCCAGGACCCCTTCTGCTCTGCGGCGAGCGGGACACCTCCTCACTGTGGCAGGTGCTGCCTCAGCTCATCCTGAAACATAAGCTTGAGGCCACTGGCAGGTGTGGATCTGGATCCTCAACAAGGAGGACGTGGGTGTGGGAGATGCTCAGGCTCCCCTCAACTTCCTGGGTGCCCTGGGGATGCCCCTACCTTCAGGGCTAGGGTCAGCTTCTCACGGAGGCCAGCCTCCTCGGCCTGCAGGCGCCCCATGTCCCGCTCCAGCACAGCCCTCTGCTTGTGGGCCTGCTCCCAGAACAGCTCTTGCTCCGCCTCCACCTCAGACCGCAGGAGGCTCAGCCTTTCCCGGTACCCCTGCTCCAGGTGCCTGTAACGTGTCACACATCACACATCAGACATGTCACGCCGGGGCCACCCAGGCCCACGTCTCCCCTTCCCAGCCACCTCCCTCTCAGAAACGCCCTGTCCTGAGCATATGCCAGGCCGCCCTGCCTTGGCTGAGCTGCCCATGCTGGGAGGCAAACCTAAGGGTGGGTGCTCCTCCCTCACAGGCTGGTAGAGGTAACCCCAGACAAGAGGATGTGGTGGGTCACATGGCAAATAACAGCTGCACCTTCACAGCGAGGAAAACAGCTCCCTGTGGTGAGTCCCAAGGTGGCCCCTCCACCTGGTGTGCATGGCAGGCAGCAGCCCTTTAATGAATACTTTTAATACCAAACGCACACAGAAGTTGCCCCTCTCTCCAGGAAGGAGACAGCATGAAACCCATGGACAGTGAATTCCCAAAGTAATCCAAGGAAGAGGTGGGAGGCATTTTTTCTCAGATGCCACATTCATCTTTTGCAATAACCACTTCCATCAGCAGGAAAAAAGTGTTCAACGCTCAGTTTCATCTCTGAAACAGCAGCTTCACAGGAATTCTCAAACCATGTCTACTCAGACTGAAGACCAGCGAGGCTCCAACTTCTGCAGAAGCCTGGTGACACTATAACCAAGTCCAAGACGCCTGGGTCCCAGAGCCCAGGCTTTTAATCTTGGCTCAAAACTTTAACAAAACAACACTTGGCCAGGCGTGGTGCCTCCCACCCGTAATCCTAGCACTTTGGGAGGTCGAGGTGGGTGGATCACCTGAGGTTGGGAGTTCGAGACCAACCTGACCAACATGGAGAAGCCCTGTCTCTACTAAAAATACAAAATTAGCTGGGCATGGTGGCAGGTGCCTGTAATCCCAACTACTTAGGAGGCTGAGGCAGGAGAATTGCTTGAACCCAGAAGGCAGAGGTGAGGTGAGCTGAGATCGCGCCACTGCACTCCAGCCTAGGCAACCAGAGTGAAACAGTGTCTCAAAAAAAAAAAAAAAGAAACAACACTCAAAAGAGAAGAGGATGAAGGAAGTACAGTAATCTGACAATTTAATAATCCACAAATCTTTTGGGGTTGTGTTAAAGGTACATATTTCCTATCAGCCTACTCTTTAAAAACTTTTGAAATATACAAAAATAGGGAAGTGGTTAAACAAATTACGGCAGCACACAAAGAGCCAAGTGATGAGATGCTCTGGGGCCGTCACAAAAGCATATACAACATGGTATCATTTCCTAAGAATTGTGTGGATAGAAAAAAGAGGTGTAAGACATATAGAAAATGTAAAGAGTGATACCC
This sequence comes from Aotus nancymaae, assembly GCF_030222135.1. Taxonomy (NCBI): domain Eukaryota; kingdom Metazoa; phylum Chordata; class Mammalia; order Primates; family Aotidae; genus Aotus; species Aotus nancymaae. Next base: position 608,727 of record NW_026988412.1, on the reverse strand, counting down.
CCAGCAAAGTCAGATTTCTGGTTTTATTTTGCCTTTTAAAGAAGGGAATTAAATAATAGCAATAATAGTAAAATCAAAACCTTATAATTTGTGTTGCTATATAATAAATTTTGCTGTGTTGTGTGCTGTTTAACATAAAATCTAACCCCCCAGCTCTGCTTAAAAGTAACTAACTCCCTGTAAAACCTACCTTATCTATTCTCCCCACTCCTCAGCAAAGTTCCCAGGCATGTCAAGACTCCTGTTTTTTTTGCTAACCAGCTGCAAGGTCACAGGGCAAGATAACTCCCAAAGAATGTACAATGCGTTTCTCAAAGTGCTATTTTTCAAATGTAACATTTATCACCAGACACGTGACAGATTAATTAACTGTTCTTTGTTCTGTTCTGGCTTCTGTAAATCTGTTAGCTGCAACGTCATCCTGGATGTACAAAAGTACCCCATTTTCTTTCTTCAGGGCTCAGACTTGGGATGCTAATCCGCTGAGCCAGTGGCCACCTTAATAAAATCCTCCTGTTTCACCCAGTGGTCTCTCCGGTCTTCTGGATATTCTGTAACATTTTAAAATTGTATTTTCTAAAATGTGTGTAATAAACACTATCATTCATTATGTTTATAATAAGGAAAACCTAATACAATCATAGAAGCTACTTACAGAAACCTACTTGTAACTTCCATTGCTCATGGGACAAAACCCAAGCTCTCAGGGCCGCGTGGGTTGAGGCTGCAGCTTAGCACCTCTAATGCATCCCTCCACCAGGTTCAAGGACAGAGGTGCTGCCTTAGAGTTTCTAATCCTCTAACCCCAGGAAAGACATTCACAAAAGTCTCTCCAGATGGTTGGGAGAGAATCAAACCCTACATGTGTGGATGGAAGCAAATCAGTTCTCAGTTACTCAAATTGAGCATGAAAGTCAACTTACTTCCAGCTTTGAACACAAGTGTCTCACAAGGAGTGCCCTTGTCTAGCAGCCCTGGAAACCCCCAGGTCCTGAGAGGCAGCACCAAGACCCCAGTGGCACCAACAGGGACAGGTGGATCCCAACACTCAGGATGAAAGTGAGAGGCAGACGAACCGAGCTTACAACAGATCCATCAGGAGAAGGGAGGGGGCGTCCAGGAAGAGGAAATGAGTTCATGGAGCTCCCTGAGGGTCTCCCTGACATAGTTTCAGCTCCTTAAAATTAGCGATCGTCTCCTCTGTGGAGACCCAAGCTGGCTTCATGTCGCCCCCAAAGGCAGTGAGCTATGAGAACATGTTAGGCAACAAAGCCAAGGCCATCTCTCCTGGGAACCAGGGGGCATCTCCTGCTCCCTCCTCTAGGAATTCCCCAGCCAGGTGGGAAGGATGATGCTCCAAGGCTGGCCCAGGATAGCTCAGCTGATGGAGACCACAGAGACCCTCCCTGCCCATGAGAGCAGGGGCACGGCTTCCTAACGAAATGCCTTCTGTGCTCAGGGCAGGGGATTTGGGCCCTGCAGCCTGGCCCAGCTCCCCCATGTAGAGGGCAAGGGCCCCAACCACTGCCTGCACCCGTCCCTGCACCTGGCTTCTCACCTTGGCAGACACCTCCTCATGTTTGGTAAAAGGAGACTTAACTTTTAGTTTCCCTGAAAATGACCACTGTCCTATAGGGGTGTCCCACCACCACAGCCACAGGAGCCAGTGGCACCAAGAATGTGCATTTCACAGGGCCACAGGCTGCACAGGCCCCGTGCATGCACACAGCACCCCCACTGCACCCCATGGGCTCCAGGCACACAGCACCCCCACTGTACCCCACAGGTACCATGCATGTACACAGCACCCTCCACTGCACCTCTCTAGCCCCAGCATACTCACAAGCACCCCCACTGCACCCCACAGGCCCCAAGCATGTTCAAAGCATTCACATGGCACCACAAGGGCCCCACACACGCTCATAGCACCCACATGGCACCCGATGGGCCCCATGCACACTCACAGCACCCCATAGGTGCCATGTACACACACAGCACCCATTGTGTCCCATGCAGGCTCACAGCACCCCCACTGCACCCCATGGGCCCCATGCACACATACAGCACCCACTGTGTCCCATGCATGCTCACAGCACCCCCCCTGGACCCCATACACACACACTCCACCACCGCTGCACCCCACATACCCTCACATCACCCTCATTGCATCCCACATGACCTTGCACCCCCACAGGCCCCAAGCATTCACACACATTCCCCACACCACACAGAGGTGCATGTGGATCCGGACCTGCTGTGTCCGGCCATCCCCAGCCAGCCCTGGAAGGAAAAGGGACTTGGGAGGTGCAGGCGGACAGAGGAAGGGGTGAGGCCCTGCCCTGTCCCAGCGCCCCCTGTAGACTGAACCACATGGAGGTGGCGGCTGCAAGAGGGGCAGCGGGGATTCGCTTCTGCCCAGCACAGATCCATGGAAACCCCAAGGACGTGGATTATGGAGATGGGGGGCCACTGGTCTTAGAGCTGACCCCGGACCGTGCCTGGCTCTGGGAGGCCTGAAGGAGAGTGGCCAGGCTCTGCCCTTGTGCTTCTCCCACCTGAGGCCTTTGCTCCCCAAAAAAGCTGGCCAGTGGCCTTCGGCTGTCCAAGAAACTGTGTACAGGGAGGCCTGGGTGTCAGCTTCATACACCCACACTCACTGCCGCGGGACTGTTACTGAGCTGCTCCAGGACTCAGTTTCTTTGGCTGAACAATGGGGATAAATGGCCTATTTGGTCCCAGTAGCTGTTAAGTGAAGTGACCCCTGGTACACAGAGGAGCTCCACACACCACAGCCATCTCCCCAGCCAAAATCGCTTCCCCGGAGGCCATGGACCCATCAGTAGCCCCTCAACCCCTGGTCCCCCAAGTGTACGACAAAGATGCCCAGGGCTTCTTTGGTGAAGGAGGAGTGGCCTCAGGCTTCAGCCCACGGTGCAGCTGGCACAATGCCAACAGGCGATGTGGCCAAGGGTTGGGCTCCCATCTGCAGACCCACCCTGGGGACCCTGCGGCACCCCAGGCAAACCACCCACATCCCTGGAGGGTGCAGTCCACAGAGGGGACACACCATGAAACTCCACTGCACAAAGCTCTTCTCTGTGATCCACACTCAGCTGAGCCACCACCACCAGGGCCATGGCAGCGAGTGCTGTCTGTGTTGTGCACTACAGAGGGTGGGCTGACCTGCAGACCAATAACCAAAGGCCGTGGGGACCACAGGGCCAGGACTGCAGCCTCAGGCAGGCCTCCCAAGCCCCCAGTAGACCCACTGATAAGGAAGAATGGCAGGGAGGCCAGCCATGTCTTGCTGCCCCTGCCCAAGAGCTGTGACTTGGAGCCAGCCTGTCCTGAGCTACCCCTGGAGGACCCCCCAGGCATGTGCAAGCTTCAGTTGGACAGCAGTTGAGCCCTGGCAGAGATGTGCCCCACAGTGAAATGGAGAAGTCCCTCTCCCTGCCTGAGCCTGGGATACCCTCTTGAGCATGATTTCCTCAGATATTCTGTTCATGAACCAGTATGGTGGTTGTGTCCTTAAAAACAAATCACAGTGGAAGACAGTGTGGCGATTCCTCAAGGACCTAGAAATAGAAATTCCATTTGACCCAGCAATCCCATTACTGGGCATATATCCAAAGGAGTATAAATCGTTCTACTATAAGGACACATGCACACGAATGTTCATTGCAGCACAGTTTACAATAGCAAAGACCTGGAACCAACCCAAATGCCCATCGATGATAGACTGGACAGGGAAAATGTGGCACATATACACCATAGAATATTATGCAGCCATCAAAAAAGGTGAGTTCGCGTCCTTTGTAGGGACATGGATCAACCTAGAAACCATCATTCTCAGCAAACTGACACAAGAACACAAAATCAAACACCACATGTTCTCACTCATAGGCGGGTGTTGAACAATGAGAACACATGGACACAGGGAGAGGAGCACTATACACTGGGGTCTGTTGGGGGGGAAATAGGGGAGGGACAGCGGGAGGTGGGGAGTTGGGGAGAGATAGCATGGGGAGAAATGCCACATATAGGTGAAGGGGAGGAAGGCAGCAAATCACACTGCCACGTATGCACCTATGCAACAATCTTGCATGTTCTTCATATGTACCCCAAAACCTAAAATGCAATAAAATAAATAAATAAATAAATAAATAAAAACAAATCACAAATCTAAGGCCAGGTGCAGTGGCTCACGCCTGTAATCCCAGCACTTTGGGAGGCCAAGGCAGGTGGATCACTTGGGGTCAGGAGTTCAAGACCAGTCTGGTCAACAGGGTGAAACTGCGTCTCTACTAAAAATACAAAAATTAGCCGGGCATGGTGGCGGACACCTGTAATCCCAGCTACTCGGGAAGCTGAGGCGGGAGAATTGCTTGAAACCGCGAGGTTGCAGTGAGCCAAGATAGCACCATTGCATTACAGCCAGGGTTTCAGCCAGACTCCATCTCAAAAAACAAAAACAAGCCAGAAATCCTTTTCTCTGGTCTGTCCAGCCACTGTTCCACACAACTGTCTCCACACTGGGGTCACTACAGCCATGATACCTGGGGTTGGGTTCCTTCTCTGGGCTCCTTCTACCTGCTGGGCCAAAAGGAAGCCACAGCCAGCCCTCGCCACACAGCCACCTGACTCCTGCATCACAGGTACACAGCTGGGGGCAGAAGGGCTTGGCCTGTGTGAGAAAGACCCCAGCGAAGCGAGGGCAGGAGGCAGCACCTCCTTGGCCCTCGGGCACCCAGCCAGGAGCAGGCACTGCACCAAGGCCAGGAAGAGCAGGAGTCCACCTTCTCAAGGTTGTGTCCCCTGGACTCCCCCTGGCTCAGGTGAAATAGGGGGGGTCTCTACTCAGCCACACTCACAGCCCTGCCCTCAAAGGGGCTGTGGAGGCCAGATAAGAATCCACTACCTGGGCCCAGAACTCACTTGATTTTCTTCTCCGTGAGCTGTTCCAGGGCGGAGTGGCAGTCATCCATCTCTTTCACAAACTCCAGGTTCCTCTTCTCGGCCATCTCCAGGTCCTGCCTCGCCTTGTCGCGCTCCCTCACCAGCTGCTCCACCTGCCCCCTGTCACAGGAAGGAGACAGGGTCAAACGGGACCTGACCCACCATGCCAGGCAGCTCTGGACCCTGTATCTTCGTCAATGATAGAAACCAGCACACTAACTGTACAGCAGGCGCTGCTCCACCAGCTGGCTCCTAAGGCAGTTTCTACAATTGCTATGCCCATTTTACAGATGTGTACACCGAAAGGGACCACATGACTTGGCAAGGAAGGTTTCTAGAAGGTTTCTAACCCAGGACAACTGAGTCTGGAGCTCCACAGCATACCACATCCCTTAAGCAGCCCCAGGGTGTGTAGGAGTTGGTCTGTGAGCCCTCATCAACAGCTGGGCTTGGATCACATGTACCTAATCCAGATCACAAGTACCTAATCCAGTAACCAGCAGGTGGCAGGCAGGAGGCCGGCCACATGTTAGCCCTGCATGGGTATCTCAGCACCCTCATGAGCACATCTTGGCTCTGGCCACCCAGACCTGACTGAGGTTCTGTGTAAATCACTGGTGGCAGCTGCTATTCTGGTGACTATTTTCCCACAGAGGGGCTTTTCTCCCTCCCTGTCCCAAGGCCAAGGGAGGGACCTGGGGAAGCTTTTCTCTGGTTCTATCTGCAGAGCTGCCTGAGGCCAGAGGCTTCACTGTCAGCACCTGGACAGATGCAGTCTTCAGGATCGAGATTTTGTTTTCTGCCAATCTTTTCTGCAGCTTCAGAACATTGACAAAACCACAAAAACAATCTTTTTGCAAATCTGCTTAGCAGACAGACTCAATGGTCAGCCAAACCAAACAGACCTGATTAAAGGGAATGGGTTCTCTGCCCAATGTCACGGGGCACTTTGTGATATTTGAAAAGCTCCTCTTCTTCCTCCTGCCGACAGCCCAGCCTGGGAGCCCCCTGGCGCTGGAGGCAGCTGCAGGGCCCCACCTGGTGCTGGCAAGTACCTGCACCAGCAGGATGAGACAGGGCTCAGGTCAGTCCCTTAGAAACCTCGATAAAGAGGGCTCAGCAGAGGCCCCCAACATATAGATCCCAAGCACCTCACCAAGGGGGAGGAAAGTCAGTGAGCCTTAAATTGTGTGGATGCAGACACCCCAGGTCCACAGGCCCCACCCAGTCCAGACACACAGATGAGTGGCCGCCACTTGCCTGGTCCATGGTCTGGCTCAGCTCTGTTCTTGTCCCTCAGTAAGCGTGGGACCAGAGAGCACGGGACAGGCAGTATGCAGAGCCTGACCCAGGACTGGCTATATGGCATGGATGAGGGCCGACTGGTGTCCTGTGTGTCTCAGATCCCCCTCCAGGCCCGCCTGACCAGCCACACACTACCATGCTCCCCAGTACCCTGCGGCCTCTTACTGTTGGTAGCTCAGCTCCTGGCGGTAGCAGGCCAGGGCTGCCTGCTGGATGGCATTGTCCACTGTCATGAGCTCGTTGTCAAGGGCCCAGGTCAGCTCCAAAAGGTTCACCTTCTCATCCACGCTGAAGTCCAGGCTCTGGAAGCAGCAAGCCTGGTAAGCAGGAGAGGCTGAGGGACTTCTCCAAGGATACACTTTCCTGCTCCCTCCCTGGCCCAGGGCCTAGACCAGGACAGCTGTCCCAGGCAACATCTGTCCCTCCTGTGTGACAAGGTCTCTGTGTCTTGAGGTTCCTCCTCCATCCCAGGCAACTCTGATGGGCTGTCAATGCCCTGGTCCTCCTGCCTCTGCCTCGGGGGTGTGTAGGCCCAGGCTAGACAGAGCTCCTCTCCCTGGACAAAGTGTCAGACACAGGCAGGGGCAAGTCCCTGCAGGCACTTCATGGGGACTGATGTGGAGGCTGAGGCACAAGGCCCTTTTCCCTCTGAACTCATCTGTTTTAAGAATGTGAGCCTTGGGGGCCCCCGCAATGAGGCCTGACCCACAGCTCATGCCACCAAGAAGAGCATGCAGAGATGGAGAGGGTTCCCACAGCAGTCCTCAGGCTTAGAGCCAAAAAGCTTTCCAGAGCTGGGCATTCCTCCCCTCAGAACTGTGATGAATACGCCTCATAAATTCAAAACAGCCAGCATTTTACTGAAACAACAAAAACAGAACCACCCACATCCTAACTAAGCCCCTCGGCTCAGGGGAGCGACAGCTAATGTTCTATCGCATTTGCTTTTTCTGCCTGAGTATTCCTGGCTCCTGCTTCCCACCTGCGGCTACAAACGCCCTACTCAGGCCAGTAGCAGGCACCATGGCAGAATGGCTGAAGCAGGTGCCAGGATGTGCCTGGCCCAGAGTCTCCTGTAAAGCGGAGGCTGACTTTCCATGCTGCCCACTCCCTAGCAGCTCCTGAAGAGCATTGGCATCTTGGGAGAGGCTGGGGAGCCAGCTGGAAAGCTGTCCCTACACAAGCGAACGCTCCCTGCCATGCCACTGGACAGCACGGAGGGACAGAACCGCCACAGCAGCCTGAGGTTGGAAATGTTGACTGTGTTGCAAGGCAGATTTTGGCAACGATCTGTGATAGAGCGAGGGAGAAGCCACCCACGGTGTCTTCGCAGAGCAGCACCAGCAGCTCTAGCACAAATGGGAAAGCAAGTAAGTTCTGAAAGGGCAGAGGCAAGACGCACTCATCAGAGCCAGAGCGCAGCAGCAGCCAGGACCCCCCCAGAGCCGTGGAGTCGGGTGCAGGGCCTCTCGGAACCACGAGGTTGATGCTCTCTGCCCTTCCTACGAGCGAATTTTGGTGATCCTGCCTCTGCCTCTGGCTTTCAGGACAACCGCAAGGCCAGCTGTGGAGGTCTGGCTTTGCCCTCTGTGGGGACTCGGTAACGGCTGAGGTTAGGCCCATGAGGGACTTGGTCCGTGGAGTCGGGTGGAGAGTTTCCAGGGCTGTCTGGGCTCCTTCCTGTATTGTCTGTGCTAACAGGAGATTTTCTGAAGGAATATGACAAAGCCTCTGAGAGTTACAGGGTGTGACTTCAGGAGTCCAGCCTCACAGAAATGCTGGCACAGCAGCACGAGAACATCAACGCCCTATAAACGCTCAGATTTGTAATAGGAAAAGCAAAGGGTCGCACAAATTAGCAAGATACATGGTATAATACTAATTTTGCAAAAAAACTTTTTTTTTAGCCAGAATGTATAAATATATGAATCTTTCATGTGCCAGGGTAAAGCTCTGCAAGACACCCACTACAGGGAATAGGGGGAGGCAGGCAGGTAAGCTTGCTTTCTTATTTAATAGGTTTTTGTACAGTTGACATTCTTTTTAACAATGGAAAGTGAAATTTGGAAATGAAAATATAAGTCTAGTTCACCGCACCTCATGAGGCTGTCTTCCCTCGCCCGCGCCCCGTGAGGCTGTCTTCTCTCACCCACGCTGGGCCACTGCACAACTCTGCCCCGGCAGTTATCGCCAAATTGTGCCCAAGGCAGAGCTCCTTCCAAATCCTCAGGGCTAGCCTGAGTCCCTCTGGGAAGCCTAAGCCCATGAGGAGCTGTGGCCAGTGCAAGGACCACATCTTCCCTCCCAGGCAGCCGCAGCAGAACACGGAGGAAGGGGTGCGCCTCCTGACACCCGGCCCACGGCGGGAAGGGTCTGGGGTGAGTTGGTGCTATAGAGTAGAACAGCTCAATCTGCCAGGCAGGGGCTCTGGGAGAGTTCGTGCTCACTCTGAGCTCATCAGTAATTGCTGCGACAGTGGTGCCCAACAGACAGTGTCATCACAACCAGGGAGTGTCCTTCCATTCATCTAACCTCCTTGGCCCAACACTCAGGGGGAATGTCTAAGCCACTAAAGTCTACCTTCAAATGGATTTTTTTTTCACACTATCTTTGTATTTTATTTCTTATCCTTTTAAATTAAAATGTCCTATATTTTAGTAGCAAAAATTAAAAAAGAAATGTCTCTACCTGGACTTCCCTGCATGGGATTCTCTGCACAGAGCACACACCCCTGCTGGGTCCCTGGCTTGGGGTGCTCCATCCATCATCCTCTGTAGCAGATGGTTCCCCAGGTCCCCTGCCCAGCTCAGGCATCACCCAGTTCCAAACCTGCAAGATCTTCCCGCCATTCTGAATCCCTTCCTGGGTCCACACAGCCAGGACCTGCTCAGGAAAAGCGAAGCCGGAGCCATCATCAATGCTGGAGAAGAGGCGCAGGCTGGAGCACAGGGAGACGAGGGATGAGGTCGTGGTGGTGTGGCAGCCGGTCTCCTCTGGGACCTGCATGTCAGGAAGACCCCCATAGTGCCCAGCATCCAAAGCCTCACACCTGTGCACTGTTGATGTGCTCTCAGCCCTCACCAGCTTGTGCTCAGAGACCTCACGGGAACAGCTCACGAGATCATCCTCAGCTCCCAGAGGGTCAGAGGTGCAGCCCCATCACATGACCTGTCCAAGGTCACATGACTCTACAGGTGACAAAGCTGGGATGTGCAACCAAGGCCCCCGACACCCAGGACTCTGAGGCCTTGCCCCCACGTGGCCCAACAGGCCAGCCCCAGTCAGCACGCCCATCATCACTTGGAGAGGGACGACAAAGTGGTTTTAACGTTCCACCCTTAAATTCACAGAGGTGGGCGCCTGGCCGCACAGAGGCAGGGGCCCAGAGAGTCCATGCTGGCACCAGGAAAGTCTCAGCTGTGAAAAGCAGAAGTGTGCTGGTCCAGGCAAGGCACACACGCCCCTAGCCCCTCAGAATGCAGCATGAGCGGCTCATGGCCAAGCAGACTTGGGGTTCGACAATGAAGGCAAGCCAGCTCAGGAGGCATTTCCCCAACCCACACTGAGCATGACCTGTGGGACCTCATGTTGGTCTTCTGGCCTTACACGGCTACCCGACCCCTTTCTGCAGTGCTGGCTCCTGAGTTTCTTCTTTGTCGTTCTCACTGATGTTAGCCTCACTGCAGCCTTGACCTCCCGGGCTCAAGCAATCCTCCTGCTCAGCCTCCCAAGTAGCTGGGACCACAGGCATGTGCCATCACACCCAGATCATTTTTAAATCTTTTGTAAAGATGGGGTCTATGTTGCCTCACCTTCTCTCAAACTCCTGGGCTCAAGTGATCTGCCTGCCTTGGTCTCCCAGACTGCTGGGACTATAGGCATGAGCCACTGTGCCCAGTCCTCATTGATTTTTTTCCCCAGGTTACTAAATTATCTAGGTTTTCTTTTTAACCTAATTTATTTGAGATGGAGTCTCACTCTGTTGTCCATGCTGGAGTGCAGTGGCACGATCTTGGTTCACTGCACCCTCCACCTCCTAGGTTCTAGCGATTCTCTTGCCTTAGCCTCCTGAGTAGCTGGGATTACAGATGTGCGCCGCCACACCCGGCTAATTTTTGTATTTTTACTAGAGACAGGGTTTTGCCATGCTAGCCAAGCTGGTCTCAAACTCCTAACTTCAAATGATCCACCTGCCTCCGCCTCCCAAAGTGCTGGGATTACGGGTGTGAGCCACCACAGCCAGCCCTCATTGATTTTAGAGTCAGAAACCTAGATTCTCAGGTGTACCTACCGCTGGTACAGAACAGTGCTACTTGTCCTACAACACCACTCACCAAATTCGGACCAACTGTAGCAGCAAAGCGGCATCCAACCCCCAAGCGGCCATGCCCTGGTCTCCTCAAACTGCAGAGAGACCCGGTATTTGTGCAAGAGATAGAGCATGGGTTAAGGAACACTTTCAGGACTAATCCTAGACAGATTCGATGGATCCTTCAGCAACTGATATGGCTTAGAGCTGTGTTCTCACTCAAATCTCCTATTAAAATGTAATCCCCGATGTTGAAGGTGGGGCCTGGTGGGAGGTGACAGGATATTGGTGGTGGATATTTTACCACCATCCCTCTTGGTACTGTCCTCGTGATAGTGAGTTCTCGTGAGACCTGGTTGTTTGAAAGTATGTGGCACCTCTCCCCTTGCTCTCTTGCTCCTGCTCTGGCCACGTGACCTGTCTGCACCCTTCACCTTCTGCCACAATTGTAAGCTTCCTGAGGCCTCCCCAGAAGCAGCTGAGCAGACACTGGCCCCATGCTTCCTGCACAGCCTGCAGAAGGGTGAGCTAATTAAACCTCTTTTCTTTATGAATTGCCCAGTCTTAAGTATTCCTTTACCAGTGTGAGAATGGACTAACAGAAAAACACTGCCCTCACCAGTCCACGATGGGGAGGATGGGAGGGAGTTTTCTTGCTGGGGCATATCACACAACACGGCTGTGGAGCTGCCATCTTTCTCACCTGAGCACTGCCTTCTGTAGCCCCGGGAGGTGAGCACCTGAGCAGCACGTTCCTCATCTGAGCATTGCCTCCTGTAACCCCAGGAGGTGGGCACCTGAGCAGCCATGTTCCGCACCTGAGCATTGCCTCCTGTAACCCCAGGAGGTGAGCACCTGAGCAGCCATGTTCCCACCTGAGCATTGCCTCCTGTAACCCCAGGAGGTGGGCACCCTAACCACCCCCATCACGCGTGAGCCTGAGGCTCGGAGAAGGTAACTCCCCTAGTGACACACGGCCAGGGAGCCTCAGCCTTGGAGAAGGTAACTCCCCTAGTGACACAGAGCCAGGAAAAAGCAACACTGGACCCACCCCAAATCTACGTGGTTCCAGAATCTATGTCTCATGGCTTCCCACATGCATGTGTGTGTGCACGGCCCTGTTCAGTTCCTGGACAGCTCACTGTGTGGTGACACAGGCAGGGAGGGCGTCAGCAGTTTTAGTTACCAGAGAGTGATAGTAGTGATTGCTGGGTTTAGGATATAACTGTTGCATTTTACCTGGTAATGAGACCAAGGCCTGCTCGGTTTAACCTGAGTGCAAGATTCCAGAAGTAGCGCGGGCTCATGACTGAAGAGGCCAAGCTGGAATTCCTCAAGACTCACTCTGCCATCTCCGTCTTGATCTAGTTTGTTAAACAGGTCTTCAAGTTCCTAAACAAAAGCCATCATACCTCAGGCCCACCCACAAGAGCTCCGACCAGCCGCCCTCACTGGGGCCTCCCTCCCTTCCACCTCCTTTTGGTTCCAAGTACCCAAGAAGGGCCGTTTTTGTCTTATTCAGACTTAAAACTGTGTAGACCACACAATCTGTGTTTTCCCAAGGTGCCCCCTCCCTCTATCTTGTGAAACCCACAGGCCTTGTTGGTTTCCATCCCACTGTAAGTGGGCGTCACCTGAACTTTCCAGTTCTACAAATGCTTATTCAGTATCTGCCAGGGCGGGAGCCTGTGGGATGCTGAGCAAGGCCAGCCCCTGCAGAGTGAGGCCCAGCAAGGACACAGGGCTGAGAAGAACTCCAGCAAGGTGGGCCGGACTCCCACCCAGGAGGAGGGAACACAGCCACTGGGGAGTGCGGGCAGGCTCATGGGCCTCCTCTCAGCTGTGCCGTGGAACCCGGCCACACAGAGAAGGAGGAAAGGCATCCAGTAGGAGGAAGGATGTGAGTGAAGGAACAAGAAGTACCTGGCACACCTGAGCATGGCAGGGAGTCGGTAAGGCTGGGCAACTCCATCGGAGATGGACTTTCAAAGGTGTCTGGAGTTTTTAGATTTTGACAGAAATGCCAGTTGCCACCAAAAAATTTTAGATTAGAAAGTGATGCACCTAAATGAGTGGCTGAAGGGTAGAGGGGTTTCCAGACCCAATACTAAACCATGACCAGGGCCAGGAAAACATGGCTGGGTGGCCTGCTGTGCCCCTCACCTCTTTCTTGAGTCCCCGGAGCCCGACGCTCTGGCAGACCACAGCCAGCTCCTGTTCGTTCAGGTGCCCGCTGCTGCCCACCCCCAGCTCTTCCCACATGCCCCGGATCTGGCCTTCTGGGGTGTCAAAGGAGGGGCTGCAGGACTTCTGGGGGCTCCCAAAGTCCTCGGAATCCCAGGTCTGCAGCTGTCCTGAAGTAAGGGGGAAGTGAGAGTTAGGTCCTGACACATACACAATGGAGCACGATTCAGCCTTAGAAAGAAGGACATTCTGCCCTTTGCGACACCGTGGATGAATATGGAGGACATTACAGTACGTAAAATTAGCAGACACAGAAAAACAAACACCAGGCGATCTCTCTCATGTGTGGGATCTAACAAAAGGGGAACTCACAGGAGCAGGGCGTAGAAGGATGGTGACAGGGCTGGGTGGTGGGTGAGATGCTGGTGAGGGGGGGTCACTTTCAGTTGCAAGATGAGCAAGTTCTGAAGCCCTAATGTATAGCATGGTGACTAACAGCTAGTAAGGTCGAATTGCTCCTTGAAGTTTGCTAAGAGAGTCTATCTCAAGTGTCTCAGCACACACACATAACTAGGTGAGATGGACGTGCTAACTGGCTGGATTGTGGTCATCATTTCACAATGTCCATGTCTCAGATCATCACGCTGTACAACTTAAATACATACAATTATTATCTGTCAATCACACCTCAATAAGGCTGGGAGAAAAACCCACAACAGTTAAGTTTTGTGCTCTAGGCTGAAGCATTTGGGGGAAGCACAGCAATGCTGGTCAGTGACTCTGAAATCAGACGGACCAATGGACAGAGGGATGGATGGATGGACAGATACAGGGATGGACGGACAGACACATTGGAGCTGCAAAGCACCAAACGTGGAATTAGGTGGTTGGTACATGGGTGTTCATGCTACAGTTCTTTGCATTTCACTCTGTTAACAAATTTTCAAAATAAATGTTGGGGGAAAATATCTGCCTCTAATGGGGAAAATTCTTTCTCAAGAGAAACTTCTAAGGTCAGCCATGCAAGCACTTAAAAGAGGCAGAGGGCTCTATTATTTGTGTTTACAATTAAAAAACCAGTCTTTTAATAGCTTAATTTTTAGAAACTTTTCTAACTTACACAGAGCCAAGAGTAAAGTGAAGCCCAGATCACCTGCTCTCAGGTTCCACTATGACGGCACCCTACCACAATGGCTTCTTCTCTACCTGCTTTGCTAAAGTGTTTAGAAGTACAGATGGTCCCCAACTTATGATGGAGCTACAGCCCAACAACCCCATAGTAAGCTGAACACATTAGCTGACAGTGGGGCAAAATCCTCTAACACATAGCCTATTTATACTAAAGTGTTCAATGTCTCATGTAATTTACTGAGCACTGTACTGAAAGTGAAGATCAGAATGGTCGCATGGGTGCTAAAGGATGGCTTTTACTGAACGCACATCGACCTCACACCATCACGAAGTTGAAAAATCGTTGAGTCGAAACATGAGTCGGGGCCCATCTGAGGTATTTGCAATCACAGATCTCATGTTACTTCTCCCCCTACATATTTAATCCATATCTCTAGAAAAAAATACATATATTCTTACATCACCATAATGTCACTAGCACACCTAAGAAAATCAACAGAGCCGGGCGCGATGGCTCACGCCTGTAATCCCAGCACTTTGGGAGGCCGAGGCGGGTGGATCACGAGGTCAGGAGATCGAGACCATCCTGGTCAACATGGTGAAACCCCGTCTCTACTAAAAATACAAAAAATTAGCTGGGCACGGTGGTGCATGACTGTAATCCCAGCTACTCAGGAGGCTGAGGCAGGAGAATTGCCTGAACCCAGGAGGCGGAGGTTGCGGTGAGTCGAGATCGCGCCATTGCACTCCAGCCTGGGTAACAAGAGCGAAACTCCGTCTCAAAAAAAAAGAAAATCAACAGGATTTTCCCAAGTGTCTCAAAAATATCTTGTTACAGTTGATTTGTTTGAACCAGCATCCAAACTCCTCAGGCTGTCCTTGGCTGTTATTCCTCTCACATCTTTCAGCCACAAGCACCTCTTCCAACTCGCCACAGCTCATGCCTTTTTAAAGAAATGAGACCCACTGTTTTGTGGAATGTTCCACATCTGGATCTATCTGCTTGCTTCCTTGTGGTCTGGTCTAATGGGCTCCTCCATCCTTAACATTTCCTGAAAACCTGAGTTAGCATCAAAGCCTAATTTGGCTGTAGGCTCAACTCTTTTTTTTTTTTTTTTGCCATAAATGCTTTGCAGGTGTCACTGTGTCCTCTGTGCGTTTCACTCAGGAGGCACTGGTGTCTTTAGGACTCATCAGTGGGCTCGAGTGGTGGATGGCCACTTTTGCTAACCTTTGTCTTCAGCCGCTTGTCTTCCTGATGTGTCTGAAGGTGTGGAAACAGCTTGAGAACACAGACAGACACTGGGTGTCCAGGAGAAAGTGTCTATGGTGAGCTATATGTCCCCCCAGATGTGTTCCTATGGTGAGCTACGTGTCCAGCCAGACATGTTCCTCCATGCCTTGTTCACACCGCCCAGCCCAGAGGAGGGAGATGGCTGCTTCCACCCAGTTCTGCTTCAGCGGTCTGGATCCTTCAGGTAGATGAGCCATGTGGGCATGAATTACTGATTACCCTGCTGGTAACGTGAAAGCCACCATCCCCCAAAGGAAGCCAGACTATGCGCTCACAAATGACACTGTTAGTTGGGTTGAGGAAAACAAGAGGAAAGGGACAGGCAAGGAAAGGCCACTTCCAAGGTCCCTTCCAGGCTAAGATACCTGAAATCTCCAAGGAAAAATGTGAAAGCAATCCTGATACTGGGAGTTATTTCCCAGGCTGGCAGAAGGGGTCGGGCAAGTCCTCTAAGCTTGACATGAGTGTGTGTGCACTACTGTCTGTCAGCTCTGACCCTGTGCAAAGGTTTCCATAAACTGCTGGGAAGAACCCCAACCTGGTCTCCAGGCAGAGAGCACTGAAAAGGTAAAAAACAGCCTCCGCCTGTGAGCCCTTCCCTTCACTGCCCTAGATCTAGACACCAAGTTCAAGGATGTAAAACACAGCGGCTTCGCTGACTTTTCTCAGCACACAGGAGTCTGACTGCTTTGTCCAGCACCACAGCCAGAAGCTCAGGCCCCCTGACATTTACTGAGACAAATGTTGAACAAAAAATGGCCCTGACATTCAAAGACTGTGGTCCAGGGGGTGCTAACTATTTACTTCGGCAGAAATCCCAGGGCAGTACCCTCTATCCAAACCATGTTTCTGCAGCCAGCCCATGTGATCGCCTGTGTGGGGAGGTCTCATGAGGGCATCCATTGACTCACACGGAAAAGCCTGGCAAGACAGTGAAACTGCTCACAGGACCAAGGAACACAGACCAGTGCTATTCCCTGCCCTGCATGGTCAGAGGCCTGCCTGGCCTGCAGCCCAGCCCAGGACAAGGGAATGGTAGGGCACCCCGTCTGTGGTTGGGGTTCCTGGGTACCCCCACAGCACTGACTGGGAGCCACTGACCCTACCCATGCCTCACCAGTGCGATCCAGTGCAGCCTGCAGCCTGAAGCCTTCCTGGGGCAGCCTCAGGCCTCCTGCCTCCTGCAAGGGGACATCCAACGCTGCCACCCTGGTCCTTCTGCAACAGGGGGAGCCAAGGGTTGCTGGTCTGAAGAGCGCTCTCAGCATTCAGTCTGGCTCCAGCCTCTCCTCCCCAGTTACCTGCAGCTCTGCACTCCAAAGCATTAACTCCTCTCATCACTGCCTTCTTAAAGGCCATGGCAGCCTCCTGCACTCTCCTATAACTGCACCTTACACGCCTGGCTGCTAAGGACCCAGCAGTTTGCTCCCTACACATTCATTAATGCCTCCGGCCTTCCTGTTTCCTGAAGCACACGACACCCCCCGTTCTAACTTCTCCCCTCTTTGCCTTCCCTCCTCCTTTCAGCCTGTCCATGTGAGGAAGTTTGGAAAAGTGGCTTCAAACTTGACACTCTTCCCTTCAGTTCTGTGTCCTTTCTCCTTGAATCTGGTAGCCTTTTGACAGCTTTGATCAACAGAACGTGGCAGAAGGGATGCTTTGTGTCTTTCAGGCTGACCTGAACTCAATGAGGAAATCTCAGCCCTGTTTTTGGGGCCATGTGTCCTGAGACAGTTGACTACCCCGAGCCCCTATGCTGTAAGGAAGCCCGGCACGCCAAGGCGTGCTGCAACTCCTCTGAGGCTGTCCTCAGCTGAACTCCTCCGCCCAGACACATCAGTGACGCTTCATGTGATTTCAGACCCAGACTTCAAGTGTCCCAACAGAGGCCCTGTCTGTGATGGAGTCTATCCTAAGTCTCTCACCTTCTCCAATCCTTTTTTGAGCACTGCAGCAGCGACGTAAAAACTTGTGCTGTGTTCATAAGGGCCTGGTGTGAACCTCAGCTCTTGTTCCCAAGCTTAGCAAGATCTCGCCCCTGAGCCCCAAGCTGCTTTGAGGAGGGATGCTCGGATTATGCCAAGCCTGCTGCAAGGGTTAGCCAGGCCCCCGGCGTCACACCTGGTGGTTCCTCAGAGCCCGGCGTCTGGCTACCATGCTGATCCTCTCATGCTCACCTCCCTGTGGGGCTCCTTTCTTCACTCTCGCAGGCATCATTTAAGTCAGAAGTTACTTTTACGGAGTCTTCTGTTTTGCATTGTTTGCGTAGGTATTGGTCTTTTCTACCCAAAACACTCTAGGGTTCATAATTAATGTTTCTGTTTGCTTTTTAATGTCAAGGAAGTATTACAGGCAAAGACAAGATAATTAAAATGAAAAAGAAGTCCTTCTCCTCCAAAGCCTTTGCTCCTCTCCCCAGGGGAATCCCCCGGGAAGTTTTCTGCCTAGCTTTCTGCCCCAACGACACATGTAATGCATATCACTCCAGAAAGGTGGTGAGGGAGCTGAAGTCTTGATCATGCCCCTGTATGTAGCTTCACAGGACCAAGATCTTGCCGAGGGCACCACAACAGCACAGACGGTAAGCCCTCCTTGGGCACTGCACAGCGCTGTGAGGCTGTGTGCTGTGATTTGCTTATGTGTACCAGCTGCTCGCCAAGGCTCTGAGCTCCAGGACCAGATCTTATTCTCCATCTGCAGAACAGATGAGACCCTGGTGGGTGCTGAGGCTGCCCCTGCACAGCAGGGGAGAGGCTGCATCCAGCTCAGCATGCCAGGAAGGAGGTGCAAGGGCAGCTTGAGGTGACGGGGCCAAGCAAGGTCCTCCTGCCTGAAACCACAGGGCACACCTGCCAGCTGAGATCACATCGGTATTTGCAGATTATGAAGTGTGATGAAACACATGCTCCCTCGGCCACAGGCCTCTGCCCTGGGGTCTTACCTTGGGAGGATGAAGACCGAGTGACAGCCTCACTGCTATGATGATGACATTCTGATCACTTCTGGAGAAGGAGGAATCCAGCGGGACACCACCCAACCCACGTATTGCCCAGGAAATTACACTTGTGGCTATGCAATGCCCAGTGACCTGGCTCTTCAGCTTTCAAATCTCTGGGAAAAGGCAGAAAGCACCGAACGCGAGCCTGTGGCTTTACCTTGTGCTTCAAATAATTCATTCTGAGCTTCTTTAGCACTCTCGGCCTCTTCATCTGACTTGAGACTCTGCAGAAAGATGCAGAGAGAAGGCTGTGAGTTCCAGCGGGTGCTGCTGGGGACAGAGCACTAGGGAAAAACAGAGCAGGATGTTTGGCGAAGTGGGGGACGGCTGAGGATGGAATCAACTCCTCAGAAGAAAAGCCCACTCCTGCCTTGGGGCCACCCTGCATGCCAGCTGGAAGCCCCAGGTGAGCCCTGTGTGGGGTGGGCCCTGCCAAGCAGCAGCGAGGGGCTGGGCTGGGGAGAGAGGGGACACATCTTGGTTCCACACACTTGGGGCTTCTCAACATAAACCCAGTTATCAGCAGTTGACACTGAAAATACAATCAAACCCTCTTGTCCTGGCAGCAGAGAAGCTCGCCCCCCTCCATATAGTGATAGCTTCAGAGCCAGGACTTGAGAGAAGAAAGCCCTGCAGCCAATCATTCAGTCTCGGGACACACTCTCCATACAAGACTTGCAACATGACCGCCTCTCTGCACCCCTCCTTCGCCATCCACATCAGTTTAGCAAACAGTTGCAAGGTGAGAGCAGGTTTCTGTGTCCCTTCAAGGGCTCTGGGATAGCACAGCACTTAGTAATCGCCTCACATCCCAGCAGCCTTTGCAAACCTGCACCCAAGACAGGAGCGGGCGCCATCAAGAAACACGTGACTTAGTAAAAACCTCGTGCTGCAGTGACTACATCAGCCAACCAGAATCAAAAGTTTGCTTTTGTCTAGGTGTTGTGTATCCCCACAACTGACTGTGGAATGGACGCTGGTGACCAAGATTCCATATGCTTCAACGCTGGCACTGGCTCTGATGGGGGAGAATCTGCGAGCTGGTGATAAATACTCAACCCCATTTTCTAATGCGTTCAATTCCACTGACAACCCTAAAGGCAGCTTTCCCTGTGTTCAGGTTTTGTGAATCAAAGATGATTTAAGAAGCAGAATGGCACCAGCAAAGATGCACCACAAGGAGTAGATTCATTATCACTCCATCCCTGAGGTCCAAATTTTTTAAAAAAGAAGAAAAAAGGAGTTGGGTGCGGTGGCTCACGCCTGTAATCTCAGCACTTTGGGGGATGAGGCAGGCAGATCATGAGGTCAGGAGATTGAGACCAGCCTGCCCAACAGAGAGAGATTCTGTCTCAAAACAACAACAAAAAAGAACAAAAAAGGAATGTTCTGGATTTATAGGCATTGCCTA
The DNA here is from genome assembly GCF_030222135.1 of Aotus nancymaae. Taxonomy (NCBI): domain Eukaryota; kingdom Metazoa; phylum Chordata; class Mammalia; order Primates; family Aotidae; genus Aotus; species Aotus nancymaae. Next base: position 589,136 of record NW_026988412.1, on the reverse strand, counting down.
GGTGTCACATGCCCCCGAGAAAAGAGACTCTAAGATTTAAATATATTTTGGTTGTTTTTCCTTTTTGCCTCCACAAACGTTGAAAACAAATGGTAAACAAATTCACCTGGGGCCCCTGACCTGTCTAAGAAAGATGTGCTCCTGATCAAGCCCCACCTGGCAGAAGCTAACAGCACAGAGAACAGGAACCAGGAACCTTCTGGAATCCTTTAAAATGGTTTGACCTAGTCCATGATTAACTCACAAGCTGTGGACCTGCCCCATGGACATATTTCTTTCAATGAAGCCCCACGAGACTCTGGCAGCCATCTCCTGGGCCCAACCCCCTCTTTCTGGGTGATCCTCGTATCCTAGGCACCTACAGCAAATGACCCAGGGAACCTGGGGATAGAGTGGCAACTCCCAAGGCCCCAGGATGCATTGGCTCATACAGGTCAGTTCTAAGTGCTGGGCCTCAGTATATCTAAGTGTTTAAGACAGGTGGGACTGGGGTTTGACACACCCACACTCCTGACCTCTAGGCTGTTTCAAAAAGGCATCTTCCCTTTTACTGACCCTTCATTCCTATGAAGCCATAAACATTGCTGGTGGTGGTATCAGGGAAAAAGAGAAACAAAGGATTTATGCACAAATTCTCTATCGCACCAATTCAGAAGGAGAGAATCCCGTGGCCAGGACTGTCCTAAAGACAACCAGACCCAATTTAAATGAAATGGCATTCCCCAAAGTGACCAAGCTTCTGGTGATTCAGGGTGCCTGGGAGTGCCGCTGCCCTCCCCATATCTCGTGATCATGTGCTATGAACAGGGATGAAGGGAAGCATTCGTTATTCCCAACACTGGGCAGCTGGGGTGGGAGAGGGGCCTGACCCACCTCCACACTCTCCAGAGACGCTAAGCGCCGGAGCTGACTTTTCAGGCTGGTCTGGGTTTGCTGCTCGGGCACGTGTCTGGCTTCTGTGGCAGCATCACACAGCTCGGGCTGGCTTCGACGGCCGTACCACTTAGAACCACTCACATACTTTGGTGGGATGGCACAGGAGGCAGCTGGGAAGAAAACAGGAAATTTGGTGGGGGTCCTTTAGAGCAGTTCCTGGCCCATGCAGGCCAGCAGGTGCCCTCTGAGAAGATGCACACTTAGCACCGAGCGTGCCTCCCAGACAGGCACTGCTTTGCACACAGAAGCATCTGGAAAGACACGAGCAACAGTGAACAATGACAATCCTATGACCTTGAAAGGGAGACTGAGAAAGTGAATGTGGGGACAGGAGGACTTTCCCCTAAACTCTACAGGCTATTAAAACTTTTTCAAGCATATTTCGCTTTTATGTAATTAAACACTAACAAAAAACCTAGCTATCCATGCAAAGGAACAATAAAACCTCCAATAATCCAAGAACATATAGCTGACGATCACCTGACTCTGTGTCCTGAGTGAACGTGCTAAATGTAAGGTGACTTCCAGACAGCTGACAATAATGCAAGGTGACCAGATTATCTCTCATCCCACTGGGACAGAGTCATCACGGGCCTTATTAACAATCACTCCAAGACAACTGGCACCATCAAGGAGTGGCCCAGCACACTCTCACAAGAAGGGTCAGAGCTTATGGGAAGTTAATATGGTTTGTGTCCCCACCCAAATCTCATGTCAAATTGTAATCTTCAATGTTGGAGGAGGGGCCTGGTGGGAGGTGATGGGATCATGGGGGTGGATTTCTCAATTGCTGTTCTCAAGACAGTGAGTTCTCACGAGATCCAGTTGTTTAAAAGCATGTAGCACCTCCTCATGCTCTCTTCCTCCTTCTCCAGTCACGTAAGACATGCCTCCTGGCCCTTCGTCTTCTGCCATGATTGTGAGTTTCCTGAGGCATCCCCAGTCATGCCTCCTGTACAGTCTGAGCAACTGTGAGTCAATTAAACCTCTTTTTTAAAAATAAATTACCCAGTCTCAGGTTGTTCCTTATAGCACCGCAAGAACAGACTAATACAGAAAAGTGGCACCAGGAGTGGAGTACTGCTATAAAGACACATGAAAATGTGGAAGCAGCTTTGGAATTGGGTAACTGGCAGAGGTTGGAACAGTTTGGAGGGCTCTGAAGAAGACAGATGTGGGAAAGTCTGTAACCTTCTAGAGACTTGTTAACTTGATGTGACCAAATGCTAATGGTGATATGGACAATGAACTCCAGACTGTGGTGGTCTCAGGTGAAGACGAGGAACATATGGGAACTGCAAAGAGGTAACTCTTGCTATGCTTTAGCAAAAAGACTGGTGGCATTTTGCCCCTGCCCTAGAGATATGTGAAATTTTGAACTTGAGAGAAATGATTTAGAGTATCTAGTGGAAGAAATTTCTCAGCAGCAAGGCATTCAAGATATGCCCTGGCTGCTTCTAACATCATATGCTTTATTCATGAGCAAAGAGATGATGTGAAGCTGAAACTTGTATTTAAAAGGGAAGCAAAGTGTGAACGTTTGGAAAATTTACAGCCTGACCATGTGGTAGAAAAAAAAATCAATATTCAGGGGAGGAAGGAACTCAAGTCAGCTGAAGAAATTTGTAAAAGTAAAGAGGAGCCAAACGTTAATATCTAAGACAATGGGAGAAATGCCTGGCAGGCATTTCAGAGAGCTTCATGACAGCCCCTCCCATCATAAGCTCTGAGGCTGAGGAGGGAAGAATTTTTTTATGGGCTGGGCATAGGGCTCCGCCTTGGGACACTGCTCCCTATGTCCCAAGTGTTACAGCTTCAGCCATGGCTAAAAGGGGCCAAAAACATCTCAGGCTGCTATTCCAGAGGGTGCAAGCCACAAGCTTTGGTTGTTTCCATGTGGCGTTAAGCCTGCAGATAGATGGAGGGCAAGAGTTGAGGCTTGGGAGCTACCACCTAGATTTCAGAGGATGTGTGGAGACACCTGATGTCCAGGCAGAAGTCTGTTGCATGGGTGGAGCCCTCATGGAGAACCTCTATCAGGGCAGTACCGAGGGAAAATGTGGGGTTGGAGCCCACAAAGAGTCCCCACTGGGCACTGCCTAGTGGAGCTGTGAGAAGAGGGTCACCATCCTCCAGACTCTAGAATGGTAGATCCACTGACAGCTTACACTGTGCACCTGGAAAAGCCACAGGCACTCAACACTAGCCCATGAAAGCAACCACAGGGCCTATACCCTGCAGAGACACAGGTTGGGAACCCACCCTTTGCATCAGTGTGGCCTGGATGTGAGACGTGGTGTCAAAGGAGATTATTTTAGACCTTTAAGATGTAATGACTGCCCTGCTGGGTTTTGGACTTGCATGAGGCCTGTAGCCCCTTTGTTTTGGCCAATTTCTCCCTTTGGAAAAGGAGCATTTACCCAATGCCTGTATCCCCATTGTATCTTGGAAGTATCTATCTCATTTTTTATTTTACAGGCTTATAGGCAGAAGGAACTTGCCTTGTCTCAGAGGAGACTTTGGATTTGGACTTTTGAGTTAATGCTAGAATGAGTTAAGACTGGGAGACTTTTGAGAAGGCATGATTATATTTTGAAATGTGATAAGGACATGCATGAGATTTGGGAGGGGCCAGGGTGGAATGATATGGTTTGGCTGTGTGTCCCCACCCAAATCTCATGTTTAATTGTAATTCCCAATGTTGGAGGAAGGGCCTGGTGGCCAGTGATTTGATCATGGGGTAGACGTGAGTTCTCATGAGACCTGGTGGTTTAAAGGTATGTAGCACCTCTCTCTTCACTGTATTCCTCCTGCTCTGCTACATGAAGACATGCCTGCTTCCCCTTTGCCTTCCACCATGATTGTTCCTGAGGCCTCTCCAGCCATGCTTACAGCCTGTATAATTGTGAGTCAATTAAACCTCTTTTTTTCATAAACTACCCAGTCTCAGGTAGTTCCTTACAGCAATGTGAGAACGAACTAATACCAAAGTATTAATAGAGAATAGGACCATTTAGTTGAGGAAAGCTTTTAAATTCTAATTGGAAAAGAAAGAAAGAGCAAAACAAAATTGAAACAGGTGACAAAAAGCACAAGTTCTAAAAAACAGCTTGGTGTTTCTTTGTAAGTACTGTCAACATGACCCACAGGTTGAGACAGTTTTAAGCTTAGATGCAGCCACCTTCCGTGTTCCACCACAGATGGGAAAACACAAGATAAGGGGACCAGGTTGTCACCTCTTCAAGATGCTTTGGTATCTTTGATCATCCTCCAAGGTCCTGTGCCTTAGGGATAGTAAGGAGTAGGGAGCCCTTTCACATCTTAAAGAAGGAAAGAGTGAATTGGAGCAACTCATACTTCACCCAGGTATGCACATGGCCGGTGCGGGGGCTATGAACCCAGGGCTTCTCTTCCCACTCCAAGGCTCCTTACCAGCAACTCTGCAACCAGCAAGAGGAAGCGGGAAGGGGCGACCACCAGCACATAGCAGAAAGAGCAGGGTCCAGCAACAATGCCCGCACAAGGGCCCTGGTCTTCAAGCTGGAAAACCAGGACTCAAATCCTGGCCACTGCTTATTAACTGTGGAATGGTGAATGAATCTTCACCTGGGGCCTGTTTCCTCATCGAAATAACAGGTATTTTAAGTAATGCCACAGGATTTCTATGAGGGTTAAATGGACTCTCTGTAAATGTACACAAAGTTCAATGCCATGTGCTCACTCAGAAGACCGCTATGTGAGCCTGGTCCCTTGTGCTTTACCATCCTCTGCCCCCAGCCCCATGACTTATCTACTGCACTCCTCCTGACCAGGACACCCTGCTGTGAGACATGAGGGAGTGCTCCCTCTGTAACATGCTAATCAATACCACCAACAAGACACTCCTGCAAGAGGGAAAGAGCCACCCCCATTTCATACCCTCCTGACATGGGGCCATCTGCAACCAAGAAGCAGGCTGCCACCACCTCACCACTCCATGCCTGGGTAGCCCTCCCTCCAACCTCACCCACCTGTTACCATCCCGGCACTTGAGGCTGGAACCAAGGCCAGGTGCCTTTCCCCAAGGATGCCACTTCCATTTAGGGACACAGCCTGTGTCCCAGCAGCCCTGTCCCTATAACAGGATTCTGATCAGTCACATTAGAACAGTGCAGTGTCATCATTCATGGCAGGCACAGCGTGCGTTATTATATGACACCACTTCACAAATAAACAAAGGAAGAAAAAACACCAAGTATTTTTTCCAAGTCCATATAGCTTAGAGGTGACAGAAAGTAAGGTAGAGTTTTCAGAATTGCTGGATTCTTTACACTTCAAAAGTAAACAAACAACGAAAAGAAACTACAGTGAACAGGAGGAAATCCTCTTACCTGATTCCAAAGAACTACTGTCTTCATCTGAGGGGCGAACACCAGCATTTAATGACAACACAGTCACAAAACCTTCCTTAAATTCCTCAAAGTTAACCTGGGTGAATTGAAGGTGAGAGAGGACAACGTCACTTTCAACAGATCACACATTTCATGAGCGAATCTTTTGGGATTTCTTTCAGATAGAAATGTATTATTATTGCCTTTTAAAATGAGAACATTCATGTTTTCAAATATTTACTTTAGATTTTTAAAAATAGAAGAGCATGATAAGAAAGTAAAAGTGGATGATAATCCCACCTCCAAATAAACACTAAACAATTTTGCAAATCAAACAACATAATTAGAAAACAAAGCACAGGAAAGAGGGATCTCATGGCCATGAAACATTATACATAAGGTGAACGCCCACGGCATCCCCAACGCCACCAGCATTGCAGAAGGCCCCTCCACCACGAACTCTTCCCCACACATCTCCTGACTTTTATGGTGACATCTTCCTCACTTTTCTAGACCTCATTTGCATGCATGCCTAAAGCTTAGTTTCATTTGGCTTCTCTGTGTCCTCAGAAGTTTTGCTATAATAGCTGCCTGAGGAGGGGATTGCTGGACCATAGAACATGCACATTGATATCCCTTGGTGAACTGAACCTTTTATTATTATAAAATGCTCACACTCTTTTTTTTTTTTTGAGACGGAGTTTCGCTCTTGTTGCCCAGGCTGGAGTGCAATGGCACGATCTCAGCTCACTGCAACCTCCACCTCCCAGGTTCAAGCGATTCTCCTGCCTCAGCCTCCTGAGTAGCTGGGATTACAGGCATGCACCACCAGGCTTAGCTAATTTTGTATTTTTAGCAGAGACAGGGTTTCTCCATGTTGGTCAGGCTGGTCTTGAACTCTTGACCTCAGGTGATCCGACCACCTCAGCCTCCCAAAGTGCTAGGATTACAGGTCTGAGCCACCACGCCCGGCAAAAATGCTCACACTCTTTAATTCAGTAAAGCTTTTCATCTTAAAGTCCAGTTTCTCTTATATCAAGAAACTACTCCAGCTTTCTTTTGGTCAGTACTTACATGATATTGTCTTTTTATTAAACTTTTAATTCCAATTGTTTATATCCTTATGTTTTAGATGTGTCTCCTATAAACAGTAATAGCTGGATTTTTTCCAATCTGACAACTTTTGTCTTTAACTTAACTATGTAGTCTAATTACATTAATGTGATTACTGATTTACAGGATTTAAATTGACCATTTTTGACTTGCTTGCTTTTTCTCTCCCCTGCCCTCCGCCGCCTTTGGATTCACTATTTTAGGATTTCACTTTTCTCTTATTAATTCAGATGTCATGGCTGGGCACAGTGGCTCATGCCTGTAATCCTAGCACTTTGGAAGGCCAAAGTAGGTGGATCACTTGAGGTCAGGAGTTCAAGACCAGCCTGGCCAATATGGTGAAATCCCATCGCTACTAAAAATACAAAAATTAGCTGGGCACACTGGTGCATACCTGTAATCTCAGCTACTTGGGAGGCTGAAGCAGAAGAATCACCTGAACCCAGGAGGCAGAGGTTGCAGTGAGCCGAGATAGCACCATTGCACTCCAGCCTGGGTGAAAGAGCAAGACTCTGTCTCAAAAAAAAAAAAAGAAGTTATGCAGTCTATTTCCATTTTCTTATCGATTACCCTGAAATTACAACATCCATTCTTAGTTTACCAAAGTTGACTATTAATCAAAACTTTTACCTCCTTCTATTATAATACATAGCCCTTGAAATGCATTAGCTCCAGTTACTGCACTCCTGATTTCGATGCCTTTGTTATCATGTATTTTATTTCTATAGGTTTAAAGCCTCACAAAATACTATTTTTGGTTTTATATAATCTTCATTTAGAATTATCCAAATATTTATTCTGTTTTTCATTTCTTCCTGCATTTCTGACTTTCCATCTGGAATAATTTTCCAACTATTTAAAACACATTCTTTAGAACTTTGTTTTTCTTGAATATGCCAGTCCCAAATTTTTTGTCTAACATGTCTTTATTTTACATTTATTTGTTTTAACCAGAGAAATCATTTATAACTTATAAATGATCCTTTTAGAATACTGCAAATGACTCTGCTGTCCATTTAAACAGAATGGATAAACAAACTGATACACGTATACTCATACAATGAAATACATGACAATGAAAAAGAACAAACCATTGATAGACACAGTAACATGAATGTATCTCAGAGATATACTATGGATTAAATAAGCCAGAGAATGACCAGGTGCGATGGCTCATGCCTGTAATTCCAGAACTTTGGGAGGCCAAGGCAGGCTGACTGCTTGAGCTCAGGAGTTGGAGACCAGTCTGAGCAAACCTCATCTCTACAAAAAAATATAATAATTAGCCGGGCATGGTGGGCATGCTCCTGTAGACCCAGCTACTTGGGGATGAGGCAGGAGGACTGCTTGAGCCTAGGAGGTCAAGGCTAACAATAAGCCAAGATCGTGCCACTGCACTCCAGCCTGGGTGACAAAGTGAGACCTCGTATCAAAGAAAAAAAAGTCAGAGAGTATGTACTGAGTATGTGCTGTATATAAAATTCATAATTTGGCCTGGCACAGTGGCTCACGCCTATAATCCCAGCACTTTGGGAGGCTGAGGTGGGCAGATCACCTGAGACTGAGAGTTCAAGACCAGCCTGGCCAACATGATGAAACCCCGTCTCTCCTAAAAATACAAAAATTAGCTGGGCATGGTGGTGTATGCCTATAATCCCAGCTGCTCAGAAGGCTGAAGCAGGAGAATCGCTTGAACCTGGGATGCGGAGACTGCAGTGAACCGAGATAGTGCCATTGCACTCCAGCCTGGGCAACACGAGTGAAACTCCTTCTCAAAAAAAAAAAAATCCATAATTTATAGACTGGTCATGGTGGCTCACGCCTGTAATCTCTGCACTTTGGGAGGCTGAGGAGGGTGGATCACAAGCTCAGGAGTTCAAGACCAGCCTGACCAAGATGGTGAAACCCCGTCTCTACTAAAAATACAAAATTCGCCTGGCATGGTGGCAAGCACCTATAATCCCAGCTACCCAGGAGGCTGAGGCAGAGAATTGTTTGAACCTGGGAGGCAAAGGTGCAGTGAGCCGAGATCACGCCATCATACTCCAGTCTGGGCGACAGAGCAAGACTCCATCTCAAGATAAAATCATAATTTATATAAAATTCAGAAACGGACAAAACAAATCTATGGTGTTGGTGTCAGGACAGTAGTTAACCCATTGGTAGTAGAGGAATCAAAAAGAGACAGGATGAGGGATAAGGGTGTGACAGTTACGCAAGTGCACTCGGTTTGGAATATTCACTGAGCTATACACTTGGATACATGCTCTTCTCTAGGTATGCTTCAATGAAAGTCACACAGAAAGAAATCAATAGAAGGGCTATTAGGTGGGTCAAAATATCACCAAGTAAGTGTGGTGGAAGAAGGTTTGGGACATAGGTCCAAGCATGCTTCCAAAATCTGGCCAAGAATTTACATGAGCACGTCTCTGTTGCTGCCATTGAGTGCAAAAGGTGGCTGTTTCTTTGCAGACACCTCTGCCTGGGACACATATGTATTACTATCTCACATTAGATTATACATGTATTTGCTTATTTTCTGTCCCCCAGTTAAAATGTGAGCTCACTGTTGGCATATAGTAGAGACTCAATAAATATTTATTGGGTGTCTTTGCCTCTATATCCTTTCACTGCTAAGCAGAACTCTCCTTCTCACAGAGACATTCTTTCACCTTTATTCTTGAAGGATATTTTTGCTCTGTATGAAAATCAGGTTGGCAGTTATTTTCTTCTAGCACATTGGAGATATCTTTCCATTGTCTTCTGGCTTCTACTATTGCATTAGAGAAAGCAGTGGTCAACTTAACTATGGCTCACTTTTAGGATATGTCTCTTCTCTCACTTCTTTTTTAAAATTATTAAACTTTTCACTTTGAGATCATTAAAGATCCATATGTAGTTGTAAGAAAAATGCAAAGAGATCCTGTGGACCCACGTCTAGCTATTTTTAAGATATTCTCCCTGTCTTTGTTTTCCTTCAGTTTCACGTAATATGCCGGGTATAGATGTCTCTTTATCCTGCTTGGAATTTCATAGGCTTTTGGAATCCCAAGAAGTATGTTTCATCTGAAAATGTTATAGCTATTATCTCTTCACATAATGTCCCTTCCTCATTCACTTCTTTCCGCCCGGGACTCCTGTTAAAGGGATGCTGGCTAGACTTTCTGGCTCCATCTGTACCACCTCTTTTTATATCTTCATGCTGCATTCTAGATGACTCCAGTTAATGAATGCTCTCTTCAGCTGTGTCTAATCTGCTGCTAAATGTTTCTATTTAGTTTTAAATTTTGGTGATCATACTTATCAGTTCTACATTTTATTTGGTTCATTGTTCAGATATGTTACATCACTTTTTAGAGTTCTCTCTTGTAGATATTTTTTAAGCTTTAAAAAAATCTCTAATATAGTAACCATAGTTATTTTATATTTTATGTCCAACAATTCTAATATCTCACATCTTTGTGGGTCTGCTTCCATTGCCAGTTGTTTCTGCTGGTTCTTGCTCGTCCTATTTTGTTTGTTTGCCCAGTTATCTTTATCATATGCTGGTCATTGTATTTGGCTATTATTTAGGAATAATATTAGATTTGGAATGATGGCCCTTTTATCAGGAGAAGACATTTGTTTGCTTTGGCTAGATGCCTATCCAGGCAGTGCCAATAATCTAAGTGCAGGGTTTGAGGTTGTGTAGTATACTGAGGGATGTAAGACCGGACCACAAAGCAGTATAATGACTGACTGCAATTCATCTTTACCCTACAGGTCTTATCCTTCAGAATTGTTCTTTAAATTTGGGGTTGGTTTGACAACCCTGGGTTTCTACCTACCTTGAATCTCGATTTTGACATATGTTTCTGGGGCCCTTTGAGGACCCCAAGGTCTCAGTTGCTTACTTAAAATCACATCTCAGAGAAAATGGGCTTTTATGTGCTAAGCTTATCTCTCTACATACTTAATTTACTACAATTTTGTTTTTGACACAAGATCTCACTTTATCACCCAGGCTAGAGAGCAATGGTGTGATTATAGCTCACTACAGCCTTTGTCTCCCAGGCTCAAGTGGTCCTCCTCCACCTTGGCCTCCTGAGTAGCTGGGTCTGCAGGTGTGCATCACCACCCTCAGCTAATTGTTTTTTATTTCTAGTAGAGACAAGGTCTTGCTATGTTGCCCAGACTGGTCTTGAACTCTTGAACTCCTGAACTCCAGCGACTGTCCTGCCTCAGCCTCACAAAGTATTGGGATTCAGACCTGAGCCACCACGCCTAGCCTATCACAGATTTTTTTTGACTGGCAATTTCTCACTGATTTATTTGTTCTTTATTGTTTTCAAAATATTTTTATTATTTTGTTCAGTTTTTCTAGTAGTCCTCCTTGAAAGCTCGGCCTGAGTTAGCTCACTTGCCACTATTAGAACATCTGAACTACTTCTTCCTTTTTTTTAGGGCTGCAAAAGATTTCAACAAATGGAGCTACCAGGATTATTTAACCAATTCCATATTGGAAAAAGCTGTTTCCAAACTTTTCCTGTCTGAATCAACGCTAGAATGTATACCTTGAATGCATGTCTTTTCACATAAAGATAGAAACTGTGAGTCTTTCCTCCTTGCATCCCTAGCATCTGGTGTTGCCCAGCACACAGTAAGTTTCCAAAAGATAGTTGTCAAATACTAGATGAATAATAAAATTAGAATTTTACTCGTTTTAATCACAGATCCTTTTGTTTCTTTGATAATAATTACCAGCTGACTTTCTGCCATCCATCAAAGAGCAGTGGGATCTGATGGCCCAGTTTGGTGCCATTTTAGTCTGATACCACCTTGACCATGCTTGTCTGTTTTCCTGTGTCTTTCTCTAAAGCTCACAAAAGGTGAATGGCAGCCCCACATATTCAGGTATTTCACCAATAGGATACACCATCCCAACTCTGCATGATCTCAGACTCACTCATCACAAAGTAAAGGGGCTGGTGTGTGTGATCTAGAGGTACTTTCAACTTCAAATTACAACTGTCCCACCGTATGCCCAGGGGATTGGTTCCAGGACCCCTGGCAGATACCAAAATCCAGAGATGCTCAAGTCCCTTGTATAAAATGTAGTATTTGCATATAACCTACACATAACCTCCTGTATATTTTAAATTAGCTCTAGATTACTTATAATAGCCAATACAATGTAAATGGAAGAAAAAAGGCTGTACCTGTTCAATACAGATGTGACCATCCATTTTCTTCTGAATATATATATATAAGACAATATAACATATATATAACACACACATATGTATATGTGTTTTTTTGTGTATATATATTAGAGACAGGGTCTCACTCTATTGCTCAGGCTGGAGTACAGTGGCACAATCATAGCTTACTATAGCCACAAACTCCTGGGCTCAAGCAATCCTCCCACCTCAGCCTCACAAGTAGCTAGAATTATAGGTATGTGCCTCCACACCCAGCTACCTTTAAAATTTTTTTGTAGAGACAAGGTCTCACTCTGTTGCCCAGGCTAATCTTGAATTAGGCTTAAGCAATCCTCTCAGGTTGGCCTCCGAAAGTGCTGGGATTACGCATGTGAGCCACCACACCTGGACTGTTTCATTTTTATAATGAGATTTCTGTATCAATAACTAACATTTATATAATATCACATATGTTAGTTACAACAAGGACTAGATATGTAGTATTCGTTTTTTCTGGGTTTTTTGTTTTGTTTTGTTTTGTTTGAGATGGAGTCTCGCTCTGTTGCCCAGGCTGGAGTGCAATGGTGCATTCTTGGCTCACTGAAACCTCTGCCTCCCAGGTTCAAGCAATTCTCCTGCCTCAGCCTCCCAAGTGGCTGGGATTACAGGTGCATGGCACTACATCTGGCTAATTTATGTATTTTTAGTAGAGACGAGGTTTCACCATGTTGGTCAGTCTTGTCTCGAACTCCTGACCTCAGAACCGCTTTTATGGGTTTTTTTTGAGATGGAGGGTCATTCTGTTGCCCAGGCTGGAGCGCAGTAGTGTGAATCTCAGCTCACTGCAACCTCCATCGCCTGTATTCAAGCAATTCTCCCACCTCAATCCCCTGAGTAGCTGAGTAGCCTCCTGAGTAGCAGTCATAGGTGCCTGTTTTGTATTTTTAGTAGACACAGGATTTCACTATGTTGACCAGGCTGCTCTCGAACTCCTGATCTCAGGTGATCTGCCTACCTCCATCTCTCAAAGTCCTGGGATTACAGGAGTGAGCCACCATGCCTGGCCTAGATATGTAGTATTTGAATCAAAAAGCCAATTCATTCTCCTGGATAAAGGGTTTATCTTGGTTTTCTTGAAGACTCACTGAAATCTCTACCATTTGGTTTGTTGTAGAAAAACAGGGACACCTATATGGATATTTCTGGCTTGATACCTGCTTCCCCTAAATCTCTGTATGATGTTCCACCTATAGGGGCTGTGGGAGCTCTGCCCTGTCTGTGGGACGAAGCAGGGAAGCAAGCAGAGACAGAACAGAAAAATCATCCACCATGACCAACCATCTCAGAGGAGACAGGATCAAGTGAGAGAGAGGTGAACACTGGGCACCTGCAGCGGCGGCAGGGTGCTCTCGAAATGTTACAGAGAGAAGAGAAAGGATAATCTCAGAGTAGAGTCAAGGGCACTAGTGCAAACAAAGTTACTTCTTAGTTTATCTAACATCTGACTTGCTTTCTGGGAACAGAAAATCATGGCTATAGGAGAGAATGGAGCTGGGACAGACAGAAGGATGATGGCTAGACATTCATGGCTGTTCCTGGGGGAGCTGAGTCAGAAAGGGCCTGGCTCCTGCAACCGCTTGTGGTACCCATCTTTCTTCTCACACCCTCCCCATACACATATGAGAAGCCTCAGGCCCCCTGGAAGGAAATTCTGTCTCCAATGAGCCGCTTTTCAGGATGCGTGGACAGGTTTCAAGTCAGAAAGCTCATGTAACCCAAGCGGATTTTTTCTCCTTGTTAATGTTCTAATACTAATCATGGTTATGCTGTCACAATTGAATGCTTCTGTCTTGTATCATTCCTGTAAATACAAAGTGTAAAGTGAAGAAAACCTTGGGAATGACATGGCTTATCAATCACCAGAGCCTGCAATCTGAACGTGGACCTAAAAGTTACTCTTTTGTTTTGGAATTTTCCAAAGTTTAATTTCTAAATTCTCAATTTTTTAAAAATATCGGCCGGACGCGGTGGCTCACGCCTGTAATCCTAGCACTTTGGGAGGCCGAGGTGGGTGGATCACCTGAGGTCAGGAGTTCAAGACCAGTCTGGCCATCACGGAGAAACCCCATCTTTAAAAAAAAAAAAAAAATCAATTCAGCAAGATACAGACTCAATTTTTCACAAATGTGACTTTTGTTCATCTAGGTCCCAAACACAATTCCAGGTGATATCAACAGAGGCTAGATCATTATCTATCAATAATACATTTGCCTTCTTAAGCCCATTTTAAAAGGCAGGAATAGAAAACAAAGTCAGAGAAAGGGCATGAGTTTGCCTGAGAAGAGTTCCTTACGAGGGAGGCACAGTGCTCTGCTGACGGGGCAGGGGAGGCTTCTTTGAGGAACTAACAAGAGGTCTGATTCACCTGGACTCTACTAGGCCAGCAGTGAGTTGTTCTTTTCTTCATTTGTTTTGGCCCAAGGGCCAATTCAGGAAAATTTACTGGCTGGGTTTTTTTCCCCTTATTCAAAATAAAAATACTGGTGGGTGCAGTGGCTCACACTTGTATTCACAGCACTCTGGGAGGCCAAGGCAGGTGGATTGCTTGAGCTTAGGAGTTTGAGAACAGCTTGGGTAACATGGCAAAACCCCGTCTCTATAAAAAATACAAAAATTAGGCAGGTGTGGTGGCGCAGGCCTGTAATCCCAGCTACTTGTGGGGCTGAGGCGGGAGGATCGCTTGAGCCTGGGAGGTAGAGGTTGCAGTGGGCCAAGATCACTCCACTACACTCCAGCCTGGATGACAAAGTGACACCCTGTCTCAAAAAACAAATAAAAAGAAAATACTGAGTCTTGTGAAAAAGAAGTTCTTCCTTCAAAGTTAAGATGACCAGCAAGATAAGGCACTGCTTTTAGCACTAACATCCGGGAACATTTTAAGAAGTAGGAACACAGAATGAGAAAAAAATTTTTACAACCTACCCATCTGACAAAAGGCTAACATCCAGAATCTACAAAGAACTTAAACAAATTTATGAGAAAAAAACAACCCCATGAAAAAGTGGGTGAAGGATATGAACAGACACTTTTCAAAAGACGAATTTATGCAGCCAACAAGCATGTGAAAAAAAAGCTCATCACTGGTCATTAGAGAAATGCAAATCAAAACCACAATGAGATACCATCTCACACCAGTTAGAATGGCAATCATTAAAATATCTGGAGACAAAAGATACTGGAGAGGATGTGGAGAAATAGGAACACTTTTACACTATTGGTGGGAGGGTAAATAAGTTCGACTATTGTGGAAGACATCATGGCGATTCCTCAAGGATCTAGAAATAGAAATACCATTTAACCCAGCAATCCCATTACTGGGTATATACCTAAAGGATTATAAATTATTCTACTATAAAGACACATGCACATATATGTTCACTGCAGCATGTTTACAATAGCAAAGACTTGGAACCAACCCAAATGCCCATCAATGATAGACTGGATAAAGAAAATGTGGCACATATACACAAAGGAATATTATGCAGCCATAAAAAAGGATGAGTTCATGTCCTTTACAGGGACATGAAGCTGGAAACCACCATTCTCAGCAAACTAACACAAGAACATAAAATCAAACGCTGCATGTTCTCACTCATAAGTGGGTGTTGAACAATGAGAAAATATAGACACAGGGAGGAGAACATCACACATGGGGGCCTGTCGGGAGGTGGGGTGGGGGGGCTAGTGGAGAGACAGCAGGGGGCGGGGGGATTGGGGAGGGATAACATTAGGAGAAATACCTAACGTAGATGAGCGGGGGATGGATGCAGAAAACCACCATGGCCTATGTATACCCATGTAACAATCCTGCACGATCCCTACATGTACCCCAGAACTTAAAAATAAAAAGCAGCAGAAATGGGGAGGTGCTTTTTAGTGTTTTGATCATGAAAGCAGGTTGTAGTCTAGGACCTAGATCCCCATTCTAGATTATCTTGACCTTCTGACTGAAAAGAACCCTCCAATTTCACATTTTCTATCTGGCCTAGATGAAACTGGACATGGCTATCTGGACATGGCTATCCTTTGTTCTTGCAACTGTAGCTTGCAATTGTTTTGTCCAGCTCCTAGATGGATTTCAAACTGTGAAACTGTATCAGACAATCTGCCTTCAAGGGACTGTGATGCTTTCTCTGATTACCAGCGTGAGCTGCTCACAGGTCCAGCCCATGTGGTTTTTGTGAACCACATACCACTGGCCCATACGAAACTCCCTCCCCATCCTGCCCCTGTGACAAACCACTAAAATATCTTTCTGGAAAAACAAAACCTCTGGAAGTTACATTAAAAACAAGTAATCTTAAGAAACCACTTTCTACAATGCAGAATTTCCATAGAGGGAAAAACTAGGACACTGTTCCATTTTCTAATAACTTTCCTTTGACACTTGTATCCTTATTCAGCTGATATTTATCAAATGCCCTTAAGAGCCAATTATAGACCCCTGTGCTTTTCTTCACGACAAGTCCAACACTCACCCTGCCGAAGTGATTGTTTCCGAGAAGTGTCTGCAGGAGAACAGGCACCTGCTGCTCCAGGTGAAGCTTAAGGCAGAGCTGGGTCAGTTCCTCACGGTCCAGAAAGCCGGTCCCTGTAGTGTCGCAGCTGCTGTAGACCTCCCTGAGCTGTGAGACATAGTGATTCTCTTCTTCATCCATCCCATAGCAGACTGGCAGTGTGCAAGGGAAAAAGAAAACATCAGGACACTGTCCTGCCTCCCCTCCCGTTCCCACACTAAAGGTGAGTGCTGAGCTATGTGGTCTAGGTGGGGGCAGGAGCAGGCATGTGGGGAAGGCACCAGGGAGCCTCACAGGGCCAAGCAGTGGGAGGATTTAGCTCTACCTTTGCAGGAGAGGCCAGAGCAGGTTAATAGGGAATGAGGATAAACAGGCCCTCAGTCATCAGTCACAAGAACCAGAATTTCTTTGTTGTATTAGAAAAATCCATTAGGTCAGGTATGGTGACTCACGCCTGTAATCCTAACACTTTGGGAGACAAAGGCAGGAAAACTGCTTGAACCCAGGAGTTCAAGGGTGCAGTGGGCCATGATAATGCCACTGTTTTCCTGGGCAGCAGAGTGAAACCCTATCTCAAAAAAAAAGAAAAAAAAAAGAAACTATTATAGAATAATTAGAAAATAGAGATACGTAGTATAAAGAAAACTAAAACCATCAAAAATTCCACTACCATCTAAAAACACTATTATTAATATTTTGGCCAGCATACAGTCAATTTTTTTTTGAGGGGGGGGCAGCGTCTTTCTCTATTGCCTAGGCTGGCGAGATCTCAGCCCACTGCAACCTCCGCCTCCTGGGTTCAAGTGATTCTCCTGCCACAGCCTCACAAGTAGCTGAGATTACAGGTGTATGCCATCACACCCGGCTAATTTTTGTATTTTTAGTAGAGATGAGGTTTCACCATGTTTTGGTCAGGCTGGTCTTGGAACTCCTGACCTCAAGTGATCTGCCTGCCTTGGCCTCCTAAAGTGCTGGGATTACAGGTGTGAGCCACCACACCTGGCCCAGATTAATTTTTCTATATACATATACAAATTTAGTTTTTTTCTTATAAGGTTTATTATTATTTTTTTACAAATGATGAGTAAAAGTTTTACTAAATTGTACTAAATAAAAGTGCTTACAATAAGAAAAAAGGAAACTCCAATAAAAATACAGAGGATATTAATAAATCACAAAATAAATATATAATTAATAACCATCCAAAAATGCTGAAATTAAAACCAAAATATGCTATTTGTAACTGTCAAATTATCAAGACTAAAAACGCTGGATGCCTGTCATAAGCAGGGGATCTTACCCACTGCTGGAGGAAGGAACTAGCAAACATTTCTGGGGAATACTTCGTCTGCATATCAAGAATACTAAAAATATTAACTGGCCTTGTTATCTCACTTACATGAAATTCCTTATATTTAAGAAAATAGAGCTATAGACAAAGATATGAGTTCATCAGAATACTATTTATATAAAGAAAGGAACAAAATAACCTAAAATATCCAACAAGAGAATAGTTTGTCAAGTTATTGTGTATTTATATGACAGAATATTAAATAGTCTTGAAAATCACATTTATTTATTTTTGTTTCTTTAGAGACAGGGTCTCACTCTGTCACCCAGCCTGGAGTGCAGTGGCACAACCATAGCTCACTGTAACCTTGAACTCCTGGGCTTAAGGGATAGATACCCTCGCCTCAGCCTCTCAAGTAGCTGGGACTATGGATGCACACCACTGTGCCCAGCTAATTTATTTAAAATTTTTTTACTGAGATGGGGGTCTCACTATGTTGCCCAGTCTGGTCTCAAACTCCTGGACTCAAATGATCTCCTGCCTTGGCCTCCCAAAGTGCCAGGATTACAAGGTGTAAGCCATTGCACCCAGCCAAAAATCACATTTCTGAAAAATATTTAATAGCATAGGCAGTAGCAGAATAAAAACTGTTTATACTAATAATAATAATAACTAATATACCTACTGGTCAGTTTACAGATAATAATTCATTTATGCCTTATAACACTTCTACCAAGAAGCTTCTGCAACTTTCTGGGGGAAAACATATTTTTAAAAAGGGGAAAAAAAGAAACAAATACACCGAAATGGTAAGAGATGCTTTCATGGTATTACACATTTGTATTTCCTATTTTACATATGTTTATATTATCTCAAAAATTTTAGAACAAGGCCGGGCACGGTGGCTCAAGCCTGTAATCCCAGCACTTTGGGAGGCCGAGGCGGGTGGATCACGAAGTCAAGAGATCGAGACCATCCCGGTCAACATGGTGAAACCCCGTCTCTACTAATACAAAAAATTAGCTGGGCATGGTGGCGCGTGCCTGTAATCCCAGCTACTCAGGAGGCTGAGGCAGGAGAATTGCCTGAACCCAGGAGGCGGAGGTTGCGGTGAGCCGAGATCGCGCCATTGCACTCCAGCCTGGGTAACAAGAGCGGAACTCCGTCTCAAAAAAAAAAAAAAAATTTTAGAACAAGTAGAACACTTGTGTAACTAGAAAATGTTACTAAAACATAAAAAACATTAATGCCCTAAAGATATTCAGATAAACCACATAAAACCACCAATATTAGGCCATCGTTCTGACCCACAAAAATGGCAATTTCATCTGGTTCAGCCTATGAGGTAAGCACAAGAACTAAGGAACAATTCTAAAAAAGAGAAAATATAAGGAAGCGACAACATGAAAAGTCAATCAAGCTCATTCATAATCAATCTGTAAACATGAAACAAGGAAGCAACATCTCTTTCCAGCAAGGCATAGCACAGTAAATGCCAGTTCTATATAGATGTCGCTTTAATGTGGCGGGTGGCGTTTACTTGCCATCATCCACACGGGGTAGGGAGGTCAGAGTCAGGAGAAGGTATGAGGAGTTGAAATCTGTTCAGATCAACTCCCCAGTGGAAAATCTGTAGGCTCCTCATTTTACTCGGGAAAATAATATAATCAATGATATAAAAATTAACATTAGCCAGGTACAGTGGTGTGAGCCTGTAGTCCCAGCTTCTCAGGAAGCTGAGGTGGGAGGATCACTTGAGCCCTGGATTCAAGGCTACAGTGAGCTGTGATCACACCACTGCACTCTAGCCTGGGTGACAGAGCAGGATCCTGTCTTAAAAAAAAAAAAAAAAAAAAAAATTAACATTAAGTAGAATCTTCACCATGACATTTCACTGTGATTGCAGAAGGTGAACACAACTGAACTTTTAATTAAACACCTGTTGATAAGCTGTAAAAACAGGCAGTATCCACACTGAGAATGAACAAACTGGTTCATGTCGCAGATTGCATGCAGGTGAAAATAATAATCTACTCAGCATCTGCATGGGCCTGCCCTATTTGCTAATCAAATTACTCATCCTTTCTTAGACAGGAGTACACAGAAGTTCAGACAGAGTGAAGAGGAGTGACCTGTGAACATCTGTCCCCTCTTTCAGACTGTTTTGAGATGGTAACTACAAAAAGCATTTAGAATGAAAATGGACAGAAAACCATAAACAATAAATCAGAAAGCAAACTAAGCCTGGGCAAAGTGGTGGTGAGACCCTCTCTCAACAAAAAATAGAAATAGGCGTGGTGGTGCACACCTGTAGTCCCAGCTACTCGGAAGGCTTAGGTGGGAGGATCACCTAGAGGCCAGGAGGTTGAGGCTGCAATGAGCTGTGATAGCGCCACTGCACTCCAGCCTCAGCAACAGGGCCAGACAAGAAGAGAAAAGAGAGAAAAGAGGGAGGGAGGGAAGGAAGGAGGGAAGGAAGGAGGGAAGGAGGGAAGGAGGGAAGGAGGGAAGGAGGGAAGGAAGGAGAGAGAGAAAGACAAGTGGCGAAATTCAGAATGTAAAAGGCAGGGAATGGGACAGAGAGGGCAGAGTGGCTGGGGGAAGTATCCCAGGCAAAGGTGAGCAGGATATCACCAGTGCCCGATTTCCAGCCCTTTCCCGTGTCTCCAATAATCATGAAAAAATCTGTTTTGAAAAATTCATCCACTTTTTTCTGTTTTATCTTTAGTTGTAACCAATTCAACCATTTAGAGTATACAAAATAAGCAAACAAAATAAGCCTGTCCCTCTACCCTCCCAGCTTCCCAGAAGAAATCACTGCTTGGGGCACAGGCTTTGAGATCATTTCTAAGTCTCTGGAATAGATGGGTGGCGAGGCACACACACGTACATAACACAGACACACATGTATTTCCACATAAGTATAACAAGTATAACACTGAACACATTATTTTCCAACTTGTTTTTAAACTTGCACTGAGAGATCTTTCCCTGCCTTCCTCATTTTAAAAAATGACAATGTGCTCCTGTGTGTAGGGCTGTAACATCATGAACTATTAGTATTGTCACAGAGAGACAGGGTTTTCTCTTACATCACCTCCTGCTTGCATGGGCATATGTAATCTCGAGGGCAGGGGAGAAGACAAAACCTCCTGCACTGAACACCCCTGCTCCTTCCTCTTCATGAGCCCTCAAAAGCGTGAACCAACCACTGTTTCCTCCGGATCATGCCCCATAAGCTGTGGCTCTGGGAAGGTCCAGGAGTGCTCCCCGGGCAGCTGGGCTTGGAGGAAACACACGGCTAGGCTGTTTTTCCAACATCAGAGGGTAAAAAAGGGACCTCTTCATCTCCTGGCTGTGGGCAGGTCCTGCACCTCAGCCAGCTGGGGGTGCTTGGCCTTGGCTCTCAGCTTTCCCTACACTACAGCTATTTTTACTACACCAGGGAAGGCACTAAATGGGGACTCAAAGTTCTTTCTCATAGGCATATTTCCCTTTCTAAACAAGAGAGGGAAAGTCTCAAACTGGAACCTCCAGAGCCCTGGTTGCCCCTAGAAGGACAGCTTTGCGTGTGGCCAGGCCTGGCCCACAACACTGCAAACCCTCTGTGGAGCCAGGAGAGGCACAAAGAAGGAAAGATCCCACCATGGCTGGGACTGCAGGGGCAGCAAGGCTGGAGAATGAGCTCCTGCATTGCCACCCACAGCAGCTTGGCCCGCTGTGCCCCTCCATACTTGGGGATCTCAGGAGGCCCCAGCCATGCCACTTCCCTTTTTCCCAGAGCCACAGATTTATGCTTTCGAGGCTGGGCTGGGATTTCAAGAAGAGGGAAGGAGCTTCAGTTCCCATAAGACAGTTCCCATTCACAGGAAAGCTGGCCAGCAGGGCTGGAGTTTGGTAAAGAGCGGCCCCCTCTGGCCCTGCCTTCGAGGGCTCATGGCACAGGCAGTAGGGCGAGCCCACCCATCTGACCAGCCAGTCCCTAAGGAGACCTGCAGCTCTGCCCCACTGTCCCCATGTGAGCAGGGCAGCACAGGCAGCCCCTGACACTTCTCAAGGCTGCACCGAGCCTTCTCAAGCCCATGGCTGAATTACTGGGCGTTCAGAGCTGCTGCTCTCCTCTCCTTCGCTCCTGCATCTCGGACTCTGCCCAGAGAGAGAGCAGGTGCTTCACCCCTACTGCTGAGTCAGGTGCAGGCAAGAGGTGAGTCAGACACAGCAGGTCTACAAGTCAGTCAAAGACTTTTCTGTGACAATTCCCCATCCAAGACAATATCCAGCCACATTTTCAAAATAATGGAAACAAGGAACTACTGTCTCTATTTACGTACACCCAATAGAACCTGTCCTCCCCTCATCCCAGGAAGGGGGACAAAGTGTCTTTGTGTAGCCTCTCAAATACCCCATGACCAACCTTAGCAAATGAGGGAGCTGGAAACCCTGGCCAGGAAGGCTTAGAAAAACCCCAAGGCTTCACAGAAGACTGCATTCACCTGGAAAGCGGCCTGACTCAGCCACACAGGAACCCTGCTGCAGACAGGCTGGCTGCTTCAAGTGGCTGCCCAGGGATCCAAGAGCCCCAGAACACAGCCCAGGCAACAAGACAGCAGACAAACCATGAACCTCGAGGAACTGTGGAGGGTCTCAGAAGCAGCGGAGCAGCCTGAAGGTGGGGCTCAGAATTCTGATGTTCACACACACTCCACTCCCTGGAGTCTGGAGCGGGTGATGCCAGACAGATGTAGGAGAGGAGAGTAATGATGGGGCTGAGCCCAAGACACATACACGCACACAGAAAAACTGCACTACCCATAGAGGGTGAGAGGAAAGCCATTTCAGCCAGGAAACGAAACAGACTGCTGGGCAAAAAGAACGATCCGAGGCCAAGGGAGGTTTCCTGGACACTGACACGTTACGGTGGCAAAACAAACGTCAACGGCAGGATCAGAAGACAAGGAAAACTCCTATAAAGGATATCTAAACAATAAAGATAAAAAACGAGAGAGAAAAAAAGGGAAATTAAAAATCAATCCCATACAGTAGTCAAATCAGTGTGGTCCCAGCACAGACAGACATGGGCCCATGGGACAGAATACAGACACCAGAAATCAACCCCCATGTATATGGTCAAACGATCTTCAAATGGGGGTGTTATGAGCACAAACAGGAAAAAGACAGTCTCTGCAATAAATGCTGCAGGGAACGCTATAGATATCCACAAGCAAAATAATTCAGTTTAACCCTTCCCTTCTTTCAGATATAAAAATTAAATATTGCTGGGCATAGTGGCTCATGCCTGTAATCCAAGCACTTTGGAGGCCAAGGCGGGCGGGTCACCTGAAGTCAGGAGTTCAAGACCAGCCTGACCAACATGGTGAAACCCAGTCTTTTTAAAAAAATTTTATAAAATTAAATTTAAAATTTAAAGAAGTTAATAAAATTTTTTAAATTAAAAAAAAATTAAATTTTGTGTAATTTACCAAAAATGGATCAAAGACCTAAATGTAAGACCTGAAACTATAAAACATTTTACAGTTTTAACTAGTTTTTTTTTTATAGTTTTATACACAGAGAAAAAGCTTCTTGATGCTGGATTTGGCAGTGATTTTTTAGATATGTCACTAAGAGCACAGGCAACAAAAGCAAAGATACACAAAGGGAACTTCATCAAACTTGAAAACTTCTGTACAGGAAGGCACTGTGGGGCCCTAATGAGGGAAAAGGAGCCAGGCTGGCAGGAGAAGGGAAAGCCAAAAGAGAAGCAGGCAAGCTCCAGGACACACAGTCCGCCTGTGCCCAGCTTCTCACCAGACACCTGCACATTAGCTCACTGCAGCCTTGGCCTTATCAGTACTGCACAAAGCCTTCTTCAGCATGCAGCATAAACACGATTCTATAAAATCCCCAGCAAAGCTCTGTCTGTTTGCAGTCAGCTTCTCTCTTCCTGCTCTGTCTGTTGCACCCTTGCAACACATTTTTCTACTTTCTCTCTGCCTTTCCTTACCTACCTACAATGTAATTTTCTACTTTTTCTCTGCTTTGCTTGGTAAATTCTTCTTACCCCTGCGCCAACAGCCTCAGACAGTCACCGCTCACCTGTGACGATAAGAATTCAAAACAGCATCTCAAAGACACAGTCATGTATCACTTAACCATGGTGATAAGTTCTGAGAACGTGTTAGGTGATTTCATTGTTGTGCAAACATCACAGAGTGTGCTTGCACAAACCAAGATGGCACAGCCTACTACAAACCTAGGCTACATGGTCTAGCCTATTGCTCCTAAGCTACAAGCAGGTTCATGTACTGAATACTGGTGGCAGTTGCAACACAATGGTAATCCAAACGTATCCAAACATAGAAAAGGTACAGAACTACAGCATTATAATCTTACGGCACCATCATGGTATATGCAGTCCATCACTGACTGAAACATTGTTATGTCATGCATGATTATATATAGTCATCCTTCTATCCATACGAGTGGTTCCAGGACCCCTTATGGACACCAAAATCACAGATGCTCAGCTCCCTCTATAAAATGGTGTAGTATTAGCCTATAACCTATGCATAGCCTCCTGTATACTTTAAATCACCTCTAGATTACGGATAATACCTAACACAAGGTAAATGCTGTGTAAGTAGTTGTTATACCATATTGTTTAGGGAATAATGACAAGAAAACAAAAAGCCTCTACATGTTCAGTACAGAGACAACCATCACAGGCCTAACTACATTTCTGATCCATGGTTAGTTAAATCCACAGATGTGGAACTCACAGATACAAAAGGCTCACTGTACTCCTGTGTACAATGGAATATTATCACACCTCAAAAAGGAGGAAAATCTTGTAATTTGCAGCAACATGGATGCGCCTGGAGGACATTAATGCTAAGTGAAATAAGGCTGGCACAGAGAGACAAACGCTGCAGACCTCACTGAGATGTGGACACCAGAGCAGCTGACGCAGAGAATCTGAGAGTGGAGCGGGAGTGACCAGGGGGTGGTGTTGGGGGATGTGGAGATGCTGGTTAAGGGTGCAAAGGTTTGGGTAAGATGTGAATAAGTTCTGGCAATCTACTGTACAACATGGTGACTATAGTTACTAATAACGTATTGTATATGAGAAAATTGCTACGAGAGATCTTAAATGTCACCACAAAAAGTATTAAGTATGTGATGGGACAGATACGTTAATTAGCTAAATTTAACAATTTTATAATGCATACATATTAAAAACATCACTTCTTATACCATAAATATATGCCATTTTTATTTGTCAATTATACCTTCATAGACGGGTGGGGGAGAAGTTCTAGAGATCTATTACACAACTAAGTGAATATAGTTAACATTACAGAACTGTACACTTAACAATGGTTAAGAGGGTAAATTTCATGTTATGTGTTTTTTACCACCACTAAATTTTTTTAAGTAAAATATATTTTTTTAAAAAAGAAAGAAAGAAAAATGTTCAAAATATGGTGGGCTGCTTTCTGAAACTGTCTGATTCTGTTCTCCTATAGCACTTTTATTTGGATTTTCTCCTTGCCTCCCTCTCCTGCAAAATAATCAATCCCAAAGCTC
Source organism: Aotus nancymaae (assembly GCF_030222135.1). Lineage (NCBI taxonomy): Eukaryota > Metazoa > Chordata > Mammalia > Primates > Aotidae > Aotus > Aotus nancymaae. The sequence goes on along the minus strand of NW_026988412.1, from coordinate 564,082 downwards.
TACACATCCTCGAAAAGCCCAGAAAAGGGAGCCAAGGGAAGGGAAAGGGGAAATGACTGGAAAAATACAAGACTTTTCCAAGCAGAAATGGAAAAGTCCTCCCACTTGGGGCAACAAATGAAAAGCACCTGCACCAAGAACATCCTCGCAAACTTCAGAGCAAACTAATGACTGAGCCCCAACTACACATGTCCAGAGAGAAACAGCAGCCCCACATCACAGCAGCAGGGGTCAGAACAGCACTGTGCCCACAGCAGCAAGGCTGAAAGTTCACAGCCAACCCAGGGCCTTCCATGTGTTCAGGATAGAGGACTTTCTGCCTGCCCAGGAAGCTATATAACCCATGCTGAACACACAGCTCAGCATAATGAGGGGTGAACCAAGAAAGATGAAGACACAGTCTCAGGATCTGGGCTCCATCCAAGCAGGGAGGCTTTGGTGTAGAAGCTCAGCCGGGCCAGGGATATGGGGTGACCCACCCTAAACAGACTGCTATGTACTGCCTGCTGAGCATTTGGGAAAAATAGGGTAGGCTTTTGACAGGGCTGATGGAGCATTTGGGAAAAATAAGAGTGAGTTAAATGTAAGCCAGGGCAGTGGCTCATGCCTGTAATCCCAGCACTCTGGGAGGTCCAGCCTCACTGATCACTTGAGGTCAGGAGTTCAAGACCATCCTGGCCAACATGGTGAAACCCTGTATCTACTAAAAATACAAAAATTAGCTGGGCATGGTGACAGATGCCTGTAATCCCGGCTACTCAGGGGGCTGTGGTGAGAGAATCATTTGAGCCTGGGGGTGCGGATGTTGCAGTGAGCTAAGATCGCGCCACTGCACTCTAGCCTGGGTGATAGAGTGAGACTGTCTCAAAAAAAAAAAAAAAGGTGAGCCAGTAAAAGCCCAGACAACATCAGCCTCTATAAAGCCACACCTGGCAAAAGAGTAGAAGTGTAATTGTGGCCAACCTGTGGGTTCTGCAGTGGACAATGTTACACAGTGACAATAGTGAAAACACACAGTGGCCACTGAGGAGCCTGGAGAATATAAGAAATAACAGCAGAATGAGGTTTAATGACCTTGCTCATACTCTGTATGCTATAAAATAGTACAATTAGGGTACGGACACAAACATTAGGAGAAATATCTAAGACTGAAACGTGGCTCCCTCTAAGGAACGAGACGGGAAGGTGAAGGCAACAGAGGTGACTGCTGATGTCAACACACACTTTTGTAAACTTTTTTTTTTTTGAAACAGGGTTTCCGTCTTGTTGGCTGGGGTGCAGTGGCGTTCAAGCTCCTGGGCTCAAGCAATCCTCCCACCTCAGCCCCCAAGTAGCTGGGACTACAGGTGTGCAGCACCCCACCCAGCTACTTTTAAACTTTTTTGTAGCGATGAGGTCTCCCTATATTGCCCAGGCTGGTCTCAAATTCCTGGGCTCAAGTGATCCTCACCTTGGCCTCCCAAAGGGCTGGGATTACAGGTGTGAGCCACCACATCTGGCCCAAATGTTTTGATTTTTGAGCCATGTGAGTATGTTATTTGACAAAACAAAAACTGATGTAAAACCAATGGGTCAATGAGCCGTACACCTGCTGGCTCCACATATGCAACACGGCAGTGCTCCTAGGGAGGTGTGAGGTTCATTATGGAGCCAGTCCTTCCCATACACAACATTAAAACACAGTACAGAATACCGGAATAAACACTGAACTTCACAGATGCAGCACCCCACGTGCACAGTGGTGTGGCCGTCAAGCAGTGCCACCCTCTGTGGGTGACGGGGATGCATTACAGGGAGGCCCCCTGGAGGGACAGTCCTGGGCTGCTGCAGGTGGAGGGTGGTTTCGGGGAGGCAGAACCTGGAAACGAGCTCCGTACCTTCGCCGTCCCACTGCAGGGGGCGCAGCTACCTCAGAACACTGTCTCCTTCAGACCCACAGTGGCATCACAGGCCACTATTAATGGGGCTCCGGACAGGAGTTGAAACGGACATCTACACTCGCATTCTTGCTGCTTGGTCTCTCTCCCCCTTTCTCAGGGATCCAGCCTCTACTCACCACAGTGGCGTCTAAGAAACAAACATGTTGCCCTGGCCGGGCTGGGGGCTCCCCTAGGGTTAGAGGTCGGCTTATCTGGGTGACAGATGCCCCGGTGTGAAATGCTGGAGGACACCCCAGCCCATCCCAACCCTGCAGTGCCACTGGAAAATGAACATGTGTCGCCAAGTGAAGGGCAGGGAGGGTGGCCATGGCCTCTGTACCTCGGGCACCGTCCTGAGAGGGGATTCCTGTGGTCACCAGGTGTGGGGGGTTCTATTTCCGTCCAGCTTCTTCCCCTGAAAGCAGCGGCTGAGAGGGGTGGGCTCTGCCACGTCTCAGAGGGGTGGGCTCCATGGCCCAGTGCAAAGGCCTTGTTCCTAGACAGTGGACCACCCTAGAAGGGTGGAGTCTGCTAGGCCTGTAAAAATACTACATGGCATATTTTATTTCTTCCCCCATAACATTAATCAAACCCACATTTGCTTTCCAGAGTTCTCTCAGCTCACCCCAGCTTCCACTGAGTAAGAAATCCTTTGACGACCTGGACATGGTATAGATGGTGGGCAGCCCTCAAGGGCACAGCCAGGACAGACATGGTCCCAGGATGCCATGTGTGGCTGGCCAACCATGGATTGGCATGGATTCTGCTCCCAGGCATGGACATGGCCTGGCCCAGGGTCACAGTGCGGGGAAGGGCTGGGGAGCACAGAACTGGGGAGCACAGGGCTGAGGAGTACAGAACTGGGGAGCACAAGGCCAGGGAGCATAGAACTGGGGAGCACAAGGCTGGGGAGGATAGAACTGGGAAGCACAGGGCTGGGGAGCACAGGGCCGGGAAGCACAGAACTGGGGAGCACAGGGCCAGGAAGCACAGAACTGGGGAGCACAGGGCCAGGAAGCACAGAACTGGGGAGCACAGGGCCGGGGAGTATAGACCTGGGGAGCACAGGGCTGGGGAGCACAAGGCTGGGGAGCACATAACTGGGGAGCACAGGCAGGGAACACAGGGCCGGGGAGCACAGGGCTGGGGAGCACAGACGGGGAACACAGGACCAGGGAGCACAGGGCCGGGGAGCACAGGGCCAGGGAGCACAGGGCCGGAGAGCACAGAGCTGAGCAGCACAGAGCTGGGGAGCACAGACGGGGAACGCAGGACCAGGGAGCACAGGGCTGGGGAGCACAGGGCCAGGGAGCACAGGGCCGGAGAGCACAGAGCTGAGCAGCACAGAGCTGGGGAGCACAGAGCTGGGCTTCAGGCTCTGACCAAGGGTGGCAGCAGAAGATGCTTGCTAGCCGGGGCTTCTGGGCTGTCAGCTGCTACGGACCCTGCCAACTGACCTACAGTGTTTGATCAAATTACACAAGTGCTGCCCTTCAGTGACTGGCGGGCACTTGATAAATGTTACCAAAACGTACACTAACATGGGCAAAGCTGGGGTCACCTCACTGGCAGGAGTGCTGAGGCCCAGCATCCAGTGTCTGACTTCCCTGCAGCATAGCTGTGTGCACACTCAGGGCATCAGCTAGGATGGCAGGGGTAAGGAGTCAGGGAACAGCCATGCTCCTGCTGCCATGATCAATGGAGAGAGGCCAAGGTCAGATGCCAGAGTTCACAGCAGCAGGATCTCCCTGACCCAAGGAAAGGCAATCCGAGATAAATAGAGGCTGGCAATGCTGACTCCACAGCCACAGAGAACCAGCAACCTGGGGAGCACTGTGAGGCTGCAGGGACCCTGTGTGGCCAAGGCAGGCAGCTCAGCTCTGGACAAGTCCCAGCTCCTGCCATTCGCAGCCTCATGTTTGACAGAGTGGACTAAAACACCTGCTGCTGAGGGCGCGATAACTGAAAACACCACGTGCTCCATACAAAGACTGCTGCTTACTCATTATGCACCGCAACACTGCCACCAAGGACACCAGAACTACCATCCCATGTACGTACGGGTACCCAGAATCCGAGCCTCATGCTGCTCAAACCCTATTTCCAGAGATTCCTCACTGCAAATTGGCCTCCCTTTCTCTCCCTACTTGGAAATGCAACCAATGCAAATGACAAAACACTGAGGGCAGAAAGACAGTTGCCTTAATTCTCCCCAGGGAGCCCACGGCACGTGAACTGCCCACCCACAGCCCTCTGTTTAGACTCCCCAAAGCCTCTACCTGAGGGTGGAGGCAAGGACACCCCTTCTCTATCACCCTTCCACAGACCCACGGGGAGGAGGAAAGAAATGGGGAGATTTCCCTGAACTCTTAGGACCAAGATACTCGTCCGGCACTGCGGCTACACACCCCCACAGGTTCCTTGGGGCTCTCAGGGGCTCCTAGGCCTGCACAGGTGCCTCAGTGCAGACTCACAACAAGCAGCTCACTATAAATAATACATACTCTTTACCTGGGCAGTTCAGAGGCCTCTTCAGTTTCTTCTTCATTCAAATTGAATTATTTAATACTTCTCGGTATTCCACATGTACATAAAATGTTTGCTCATCAATATCACCAGAAAACGTGGCAGGCATTCAGCAGTTGACTACAAAATTAGGGGCAATATTACAGATCAAAAGAAACACAGTTTCTCTTAGTTTCATTTTTGGAAATTGGAATGAGTAGGCTTTCAATAATCCTAATGCTATAAAGCTTAATTTAAAATACAAACATCAACTTTGCCACTAAATGAAAGAAAATTCTGTTTTCATCCAGAGGGGAAAAGCCTGTCCCCAAACAAACTGGACACTGCCCCAGAGATAGATGATGGTGTCATTGCTCTGCAGGACAGTGCAGCCCTCTGGAGGCTCGAGGAGCAAGGTGGTGGTTTGCATTTAATTTCGTTAATTTATGCACAGTGACGAGGGAATTTAATCTATGCCACCCCAGAATCCACTGGGCATTGAAGGCAGAGAAGGGATTCATGACCATTCGAAGGCAGCCTAGGTGTGCCGATCACCTAGGGAACCAGAGTGTCCGTAACAGGAAGCTATTCCCAATAAGGCTCTCTGTAAATCCCACTCACCTAGAAAGAACAGGGCTGAGGCAGCCGTTGGAGGGCACTCTTTTTTTTATCTGGAAAGATGTTATAATCCCAATAAAACAATGAAGCCAGTGTCTAGCTTCCAGCAGAGCAGACCTCAGCACTACTTCAAATGACCTTGCCAGTAGGAATCAACTTTCACACTCTAGTAGTTCTGAGAGATTAGGAATCACTTCTGTTTTAACTGTTTTCATGGCTTTTGCTTATTTTTCACAATTTTTGCTATTTATTTATTTTGCAGGCCCCAAATATCTCAACAATCAGGTCTGAAAAGCTATCCCTTTTTTATCAAGTAAGGTTTAAGAAGTTTTTTATTGTTCCAGTCCCAAAAATATAAAAATAAGCTTATACCTCATTTAAGTGTTAACTAGTACAATACATATTTTCCCTAGAAAGTAGATTTTTAGACTAAAAGCTACAAAGATACCAAATGTTAAAACTGTTCTAGAACACCTATTTTTCTGTGGTCTCCTTAAAAAGACATGTTGGTACCTATCAATGGCAGACTCTGCTGTCAAAGTCTCCGGTTTTAACGTGGGCTCTGCCACTTTCTAGCTCTGTGGCCTTGGACCAGTTACTTCACCTCCCTGAGCCTCAGTTTCCTGATCTGAACAACCTGATTAGGACATTATGAGCATTAAAAGAGCTACTACTGGTCGGGTGCAGTGGCTCATGCCTGTAATCCCAGCACTTTGGGAGGCCAAGGCAGGTAGATCATGAGGTCAGGAGTCTGAGACCAGCCTGGCCAACACAGTGAAACCCCGTCTCTGCTAAAAATACAAAAATTAGCCTGGCATGGTGGTGGGTGCCTGTAATCCCAGCTACTTGGGAGGCTGAGACAGGAGAGTTACTTGAACCCGGGAGGCAGAGGTTGCAATGAACTGAGATCGCGCCACTGCGCTCTAGCCGGGGTGACAGTGTGAGACGCCATCTCAAAAAGAATAAAAAAAGCGCTAATGCTAAGCATGTTAGATACTGAGACCAGTGCCTGGTCGATGGCAAGTACTGAATAAATGTTAGCATGCCTCCTATTACACAGGCAAATGTGTCTGGGACTGTACACATGTCTCTAACCATCTTCACGCTAGGTGGGCATTTATAGCTTCCAAGATAAATAATCATATACAGATAATCTTGCAAGTTCCTACTGTATGTCAATACATGTAAAGACTTTTTATCCATACATACTTATATTCATGCTGGGACTATAGATGCAAAATTTGTGTCTAATCATAATTACAAAATATCCGTACAATTAGTTATAGACACGAGATTATCCACATACACTTGTATGTATATAAAATGAGCTCTCTCTATATATATCATTACAAAAATAGGAAACTTTATTCTCAGCATCAATATCAACTTCTAGCATAAATCTGCAAGAAAGCAATAGTTCCTCTTTTTTGCTGGAAATAGCCAATAACAGAAATAGAAGAAATGAAAGAACTAGATAAGCAAATTTGCACCCACCACGGTAATAGCTGTAATAAAACAAGAATCATCTGTGTATGATCAAAAACGCTGGGAGGGGTGACATCGTGCACAACAGTGGAGCAGGAAGCTCTAGGGGTCAGATGCTCCCACAGAAACTACTGAGCAACTGCAATCAACTATTTCAAAACTCTGGAATCATTTCAGATCATTATAGGCCTGCTACCTACCATTCATGTTTCTCAGACACTGCTCCTGCTTTCCTGGAGCTGGAGGACAGAAGACTGCACTCCCGGGGTATCTGGCTGGTGCTATGGTGGGCAGTGGGAACCCTGTCCTCCAAAGCATGGGGTTCAGGGTTTTGGCTGGTCTAGTGGTTCCTTTAGGGACTAAAGCAGACCTTGCCTTGCTTTCAGCTTTCCTGGGCTACAGAAGCTTCCCTCAAAAGTATCTACCAGAAGATATAAAGGGATGAGAATACCTTTCGGGAAGGGGGAGTTTTGACAGGTCACTGGCTGACTGTGAAGAACAGAAACTTCAGTCACTACACACAACAAAGATTACACAATTTGAAGAATGAAGAAAAAGACGAAGAAAAGTGAACAGAGTCTAAAGATCAAGTGTACAATCAGAGGAGACCAAGAAGAATGGGGCAGAGAAAACATTCACAGAAAAAATGGCCAAAAACTTCTCAAATCCGATGAAAGACACGCATATTCAGATCCAAAAGGTAATGAGTCCAAAAAGAATATTCTTAAAGAGATCTACACTGAGACTCATTATAGCCATATAGTCAAATCCTAAAGGCAAATAGAGAATTGTGAAAGCAGCCCTCGGAGCTGCTCTGTGAAGTAGCCATTTATTTATTTGTTCACTTCTCTAATAAACTTACTTTCACTTAAAAAAAAAAAAAAAAGGGGCCGGGTGTGGTGGCTCACATCTTTAATCCCAGCATTTTAGGAGGTCAAGGCAGGCAGATCACTTGAGGTCAGGAGTTTGAGACCAGCCTGGCCAACATGGTAAAACCCTCTCTGTACTAAATATACAAAAATTAGCCGGGTGTAGTGTCGGGCGCCTGTAATCCCAGCTACCTGGGAGGCTGAGGCAGGAAAATTGCTTGAACCCAGGAGGCAAAGGTTGCAGTGAGCCAAGACTGCGCCACTGCACTCCAGACTGGGCGACAGAGGTAGACTCTGTCTTCAAGAAAAAAAAAATATGGCTTATTAATAGGAAAGAAAAAAAGTAAAATGATCTGTTTGTAGATGATATATAATCTGTGTAGAAAATCCTAAAGATTACACATACACACACTCACACACACAAACACCACCCATCTGTTAGGAATAAGTGAATTCAACACTTAAAAGTCAGTTGTGGCCAGTGTGGTGGCTCATGCCTATAATCCCAACACTTTGGGAGGCTAAGGCAGGGAGACAGCCTGAGCTCTGGAGGTCCAGACTAGCCAGTGCAACATGGCGAAACCCTGTTTCTACAAAAAATAGAAAACTTAGTGTGGTGCTCTGTGCCTACAGTCCCAGCTACTCAGAAGACTGAGGTAGGAGTGAGGCAGGATAATAGGATCTGGAGGCAGGGATCCTATGGCTGTTTCATGCTCAACTAAATTGAAAGGAAAACCCTAACTTTCCAAGCCTAAATAACAAAACGACCAGAGGCTACTCAGGCTACTCCCTTTGCAAACCTCCCACCTTTTCTGCGTGGCAGATGGGAAATTGGCTGTCTGCAACCAATCAGACTGATTGCAGGTGGAATCCTCCTTTGCAATGTTTGTAACTTTACCTTAGCCTCTGATTGGCTACAAAAAGCAACCAATCAGATGTTGCACAAGAGTGTACATTTGTAACTCCACTTCAGCCTCTGATTGGTTCCCAAAAGCAATGAACTGGGGGCCACCACTTGATTTACATGAGGTGGGCATGAAGTGGCCAATGTGAAACCTCTAGCTGGAGGTTTCTGGACAGGAGAAGATTCTGTATGCAGGCCCTTGAGGCGTTGCTCAGCCTGCTCCCACCACACTGTGGAGTGTACTTTTGTTTTCAATAAATCCTTGCTTTCGTTCTTTTGTTGTTTCATTCTTGCTTTGCTTTGCTGCATGTTTTGTTCAATTCTTTGTTCAAAATGCCAAGAACCTAGACAACTTGCAGTCAAGACCCCCTGAACTCCAGCCTGAGCAACAGAGTGAGACCGTGTCTCAAAAAAAAAAAAAAAAAAAAAAAATTTAGTTGCAATTCTATATACCAGCAATGAACAATCTGAAAAGGAAATTAGGAAAACAATACCATCTATAATAGCATCAAAAGAAATAAAATACTTCAGAATAAATGTAAACAAGGATGCAAAAAATTTGTACAGTGAAAACTATAAAACACTGCAAATAGAAATGAAAAAAAGATATAAATGAATGAAAAGACATCTCATATTCAAGGACTGAAAGACTCAATATTGTTACGATGACAAAACTATCCAAGGCAATGTACAAATTCAACGTAATTCCCATCAAAATCCCAAAGTCACATTTTGGAGAAATGAAAAAGCCCATCCTAGAATTCATATAAAATCTTGAGTGACCTCTAACAGCCAAACAATCTTGAAAAAGAAGAACCAAGTTGGAGCACTCAAACTTCACCATTTTGAAACTCACTACAAGGCCACAGAGTAATCAAAACAGTACGGTAATGGAAAGAATTAGGCTGGACTCTTACCTTACATTATATATGAAACCTAACTCAAAATGGGTTAGACAAAAAGGTAAAGACTAAAACTATAAAACTCTTAAAAGAAAACATAGGCGAAAAGATTCAGGACACTGGATTTGGCAAGGATTTCTGGATGGCACCAAAAGCACAAGTAATAACAGGAAAAATAAAATCAGATAAATTAGACTTCATCAAAATTAAAAATTCTGTGCATGAAAAGACACTATCAAGAGAATAGATACCCCAATTACCCTAATTTGATTATTATACATCATATGCCTATATCAAAACATCACATGTACCTCATAAATACGTACAACTATTATATATCTGCAATAATTAAAAATACTTTTGTTTTTTGAGACAGAATCTTGCTCTATGGCCCAGGCTGGTGTGTAGTGGCACAATCATGTTTCACTCTATCTTCACCCTCCAGGGCTCAACCGATCCTTCCACCTCAGGTTTCTGAGTAGCTGGGACCACAGGTGTACACCACCTCTCTGGCTACTTTTTTATTTTATTTTTTTTGTAAACATGGACGTCTCATTATATTGCCTAGGTTGGTCTTGAACTCCTGGGCTCAAGCAATCCTCTTGCCTTGGCCTCTCAAAGTGCTGGGATTACAGGCATGAGCCACCATGCCCAGCCACAAAAAGTTTTGTGTGTGTTTTTTTTTTTTTTTTGAGACAGTTTCACTCTTGTTGCCCAGGCTGGAGTGCAATGGTGCAATCTCAGCTCACCGCAACCTCCGCCTACCAGGTTCAAGTGATTCTCCTGCCTCAGCTTCCCAAGTCGCTGAGACTACAGGCATGCACCATGAAACCTGGCTAATTTTGTATTTTTTTAGGAGAGACAGGGTTTCACCATATTGGTCAGGCTGGTCTCTAACTCCTGACCTCAAGAGATCCACCTGCCTTGGCCTCCCAAAGTGTTGGGATTACAGGCCTGAGCCACGGCGCCTGGCCAAAAAAACACTTTTTAAAGACACTATTAAGAGATACAAACACAGGTGGACACAGTGGTACGTGCCTGTAGTCCCAGCTACTTGGGAGGCTGAGGCAGGAGGACTGCTTGAGCCCAGGTGTTTCAAGTCCAGCCCAAGCAACATAGCAAGGCCTTGTCTTTTAAGAAGAGAGACAGAGAGAGAATCCATGCAATAGATAATACCTGATAAAGAATATCCAGAATAAAAATCTCTACAACTCAACAACAAAAACACAGTTCAAAAATGAGCAAAGGGGTGTGGTAGCTCACTCCTGTGGTCCCAGCACTTTGGGAGGCCAAGGCGGGCGGATCACTTGAGGTCAGGAGTTTGAAACCAGCCTGGCCAACATGATGAAACCCCATCTCTACTGAAAAAAAAAAAACAAAAATTAGCCAGGCGTGGTTTGGTGGTGGGCACCTGTAATCTCAGCTACTCGGGAGGGTGAGACAGAAGAATCACTTGAACCCAGAAGACAGAGGCTGTAGTGATCAAGATTGTCCATGCAGTCCAGCCTGGGTGACTGAGCTCTGTCTGAAAAAAAAAGAAAAAAGCTGATATAAAAAAATCAACTGTAAGACAGGCGTGGTTCATGCCTATAATCACAGCACTCTGGGAGGCTGAGGTGGGTGGATCACTTGAGGCCATGAGTTCAAGACCAGCCTGGCCAACATGGTGAAATCTCATCTCTACTAATCCAAAAAAATTAGTCAGGTGTGATGGTGCATGCCTGTAATCCCAGCTACTCAGAGGCTGAGGCATGAGAAGCACTTGAACCCAGGAGGCAGAGGTTGCAGCGAGCCAAGATCATGCCACTGCACTCCAGCCTGGGTGACAGAGAGATGTCTCAAAAAAAAAAAAAAAAAATTATATTTCTATATACATGCAATGAACAATCCTACTAGAGCATCAAAAAGAATAAAATAGGTATACATTTAATTTAAAAACATAAAACCTATTCTCTGGAAACAAACATAGTTGAAAGAAACTTAAACCAGGTGTGGTGGCTCACATCTGTAATCCTAGCACTTTGGGAGGCCAAGGCAGGCAGACTGCTTTAGCTTAGGGGTCTGAGACCAGCCTGGGCAACATGGTGAGACCTCATCTTTACAAAAAATGAACAAAATCAGCTGGGCATGGTAACATGCACCTGCAGTCCCAGCTACTTGGGAGGTTGAACTTGGAGGATCTCTTCAGCCTGAGAGGTTGAGGTTGCAGTGAGCCAAGGTTGCACCACTGCACTCCAGCCTGGACCCTGGGCAACAGAACAAGACTATGTCTCAAAAAAAAAAAAAGTTTAAAAGTAACCAAATAAATGGAGACACATCTGTGGTAGTTCCTCAAAGATATATTCACTTCCTAATGTCTGCAACCTGTGAATATTATTTTATATATTAACAGCAAAAAACGTTAAGTAGATTAAGGAACTTGGGAGGAGGAGTTTATCCAAGATTATCCAGGTGGGACCTGATGCAATTACATATAGGCTCATAAACGGCAGAAAGAGCGGGACCCCGCGGCGGGCGGGCTGTCCGGTTCCCCAGCGCACGCATGCCGGGCCCAGCCTTGGCGGAGTGCGCGCGCGATTGCGCGGGGCTCTGCGCCTGGTTCGGCTTCTGCGCGGCCTCAGCCAGGCCTTGCGTGAGGCCGAAGCCAACGGCGCCGCCTGGGCCCTGCTGCATGCCCAGGCCGCGCCACTGCGCGCGGAACTGGCCGACCAGCTACAGCCATTGACCCAGGCTGCCTGTGTGGGCGAGGCGCGGAGGACTCTGGAGAGGGTCCGGCGCCGCCGGCTGCCGCTTCGCGAGAGGGCCCGGGAACGCGAGGCCGAGCGGGAGGCAGAGGCCACGCGAGCGGTGGAACGCGAGCAGGAGATTGACCGCTGGAGGGTCCAGTGTGTGCAGGAGGTGGAGAAGAAGCGGGAACAGGAACTCAAAGCAGCCGCTGATGGCGCACTATCTGAAGTGAGGAAAAAACAAGCAGATACTAAAAGAATGGTGGACATTCTTCGGGCTTTGGAGAAGTTGAGGAAACTGAGGAAAGAGGCTGCAGCAAGGAAAGGGGTCTGTCCTCCATCTCAGCAGATGAGACTTTTGAGCATCATCTTCAGCGACTGAGAAAACTCATTAAAAAGCGCTCTGAACTGTGTGATGCTGAAGACAGAGCCCTCAGTGTTATGCTGGAAGGAGAACCCGAGGAAGAGAGGAAAAGAGAATTAGAAAAGAAAGAAAAGAAAAAGAAAATTTTACTTCAGAAACGTGAAATTGAGTCCAAGTTGTTTGGGGATCCAGACGAGTTCCCACTTGCTCATCTCTTGGAGCCTTTCCGACAGTATTACCTCCAAGCTGAGCACTCCCTGCCAGCGCTCATCCAGATCAGGCATGATTGGGATCAGTACCTGGTGCCATCCGATCATCCCAAAGGCAACTTCATTCCCCAAGGATGGGCCCTTCCCCCGCTCCCCAGCAACGACATCTGGGCAACTGCTGTTAAGCTGCATTAGTAAAGATGCTCCAGGAGTGTGGTCCAGCCAACGCTCTTTCCAGCTCTAAATATTAGTGATGATGCCATCTTTTGCTGTAGATTAAACTGCAACTTCTCAATTCCATCTGGCGTTTCCCTACCCTGAAGTTATGTTTTTCTTCTGTGCTCTGTGCTGATTCAGAGGTGCCTCTTGAATCAGGAGATTAATGTGTTTCTTCGGGAAGGGACTTAGGTGAACTGAGGTTATTACCACAGGCAGTGAATGACCTTGGTTCACCAGATTTGCCTCTGTTTTGAGGGGCTTGGTCCAGAGTGACTTGTTAATTTACTCTAACTTCCTTGTGTGGTGATAGGTAAGTACACTCGAACACTCAATACAGGTGTGTGATGGGTAGATTGCACAACCCTTCCACTAATAGTGAGTGTGAAGGCAAGCTTGATGCAAAACCTCCTGACCTTTTCTACCTGAAGAGCCCTTTGACTTCTGGGAAGAAAGGTCAAAAACATGTTATCTTCAGTTTTGTTAATCCCAGTTTGTGTGCAGCTTGGGAGGCTGCTAGTTAGGAGATGGCAATGGCTATAGGCTGAGTTGCCAGAAAAGATGGTGGCCTAGTTTTATTTTCATGTGGAGAACTTAGAAAACCTTAAGAGTACCCAAATTGGATTGTGTTTTAATGGACGATGGCCGTATTTTTTCCATCCTAATGAAAGCACCTGTTAACGTTTCTAAGGGTCTAGTTCAGAATCACCAAGGATATTTCCCTGATGGGAGTGGGACTTTAATCTCACTACGTCACATTGTAGGAGCCAGTGTAGCTATGGAATTCCCTTAGGAACTCAAGCTTCTAAAACTATCCATGTAGTCAAATCTGGGGGAAAAGCAAATAAAAATAATAAAACTTATTTTTTATATTCATTAATAAATGCTGTTGTGCTTGGAGATGATCACTCATATAAACATCATTTTTTTGGTTCTGTTTTGGATTTTTGCCAATTTTGTTATTTATATTTTCAAAAAACTAAATAAAAATCATTTTTATTTAAAAAAAAAAAAAAGGCAGAAAGCATTTTGAGAGAGAAGAGGAGAAGGCAATGTGACCAGAGGCAAAAAGGCTGGAGTGATGCAACCATAAGCCAAGGAATGCCTGCAGCCCCCAGAAGCTGAACAAGCCAGGGCAGGAATTCTTCCCTGGAATCTAGAGAGAGCAAGTGGCCCTGCCAACACCTTGTGTTTAGACTTCTGGCCTCCCGACTGTCACAGGATAGATTTCTGTTGTTTAACCCTAACCCAATTTGTGTTAGTTTGGTACAGCAGCCCTAGGAACGAATACAACATCCTGTATCTCAACGTTGTTAAGGCGGCTGCACTCCCTCACCCCACAGAGTCGATGCAATCTCTACCAAAAGCTCAGCTGGCTTTTTTAGAGAAATTAACAAGTTGACCTTAAAATTCATATGGAAATTCAAGGGGCCAAGAATCACCAAAACAATCCTGGAAAAGAAGAAAATAGTTGGATATTCCCACTCAATTACAAAACTTACTACAAAGATACAGTGCAGTATGGTACTGGCATAAAGACAGATACACAGACAAATGGAATAGCATTGAGAGTCCAGAAACAAACCTTTGCATTTACAGTCCATTGATTTTTTTTCTTTCTTTCTTTCTTTTTGAGATGGAGTCTTGCTCTGTCGCCCAGGCTGGAGCGCAATGGCGTGATCTCTGCTCACCACACCTCCACCTCCTGGATTCAAGCGATTATCCTGCCTCAGCCTCCAGAGTAGCTGGGATAATAGGTGCGTGCCACCATGCCTGGCTCATTTTTTGTGTTTTTATTAGAGACGGGGTTTCACCATGTTGGCCAGGCTGGTCTTGAACGCCTCACCTCAGGTGATCTGCCCACCTTGGTGGATTGCTTTCTGTCACTTAGCAACATGCATTTAAGGTTCCTCCATGTATTTTCATGCCTTCAGAGCTTATTTTATTCCTTTATTATATGCCTTCAGAGCCACCACGCCTAGCCTTGTTGAGTTTTAAGAGTTCTTTGGGCCAGGTGCTCATGCCTGTAATTCCAGCACTGTGGAAGGCCTGGGCAGGCAGATCACTTGAAGTCAGGATCAACCTCAGCCTGGCCAACATGGTGAAACCCCGTCTCTACTAAAAATACAAAAATTAGCTGGTTGTGGTTGCATGTGCCTATAATCCCAGCTACTCAGGAGGCTGAGGCAGGAGAATCGCTTAAACCCAGGAGGCGGAGGTTGCAGTGAGCCGAGATCGCGCCAATGCACTCCAGCCTGGGCAACAGAGCAAGACACGGTCTCAAGAAACAACAACAAAAACACACACACACAAAAAACAACTCCACAATAAGAAAAAAACCTCAATTAAACAATGGGCAGAAGCTATGAACACCTCACCTAAGAACATATACAAATGGCAAATATGCATATGAAGATGCTCAACATTATATGCCTCCAGGGAAACACGAACAAAACAAGGACACACCCATTAGCATGGCAAAAATACAAAACACCGATACCAACAAATACAAGAATCAGGAGCAACCGAAACTCATATTCACTGCTGCTGGGAATGTAAATGAGACAGCCTCTTTGGAAGAGTTTGGCAGTTTCTTACAAAACCAAACATATTCTTACAATGCAATCCAACAATTGTACTTCTTGGTATTTACTTAAATAAGTTGATATTTTATGTCCACACAAAAACCATACCTGGATGTTTATAGCAGCTTTATTCAGAACTGCCAAAACTTGGGTGCAACTAAGATGTCTTTCAGTAGCTGAACAGATAAAGTGTGGTACATCAGATAATGGGCTATTATTCAGCACTAAGAAGAAATGAGTGATACTCTTGTAGTTCATAAGTGGGATAGCTGGGTGTTGACATGCATGTGTGAGATGTGCTAGCCTGAAACCTTGTTATGATGTTGGCGCATTACTCATCTGACATAAAAAGAGGAAAGAAAAAATAAGCTCTGAAGGCATGAAAATACATGGAGGAAACTTAAATGCATATTGCTAAGTGACAGAAAGCAATTTGAAAGGCTACAGACTATACGATTCCAACTATATGACTTTGTAAATGCTAAAACCGTGGAGATGGTAAAAAGATCAGTGGTTGCCAGAGGTGGAGGGAAGGGAGGAATGAACAGGGGGAGCACAGAGGAATTTTAGGTTAGCGGAACTACTCTGTATACTGTAATAGTGGAGGCATGTCATTTTAAATTTGTTAAAACCCACAGAATGTACAACACCAAGAATGAACCCTAATATCAACCCTGGTCTCTGGAGGGGGATGATGCGTCGACGTGGGTCCATCAAGTGTAATGAAAGGACCAGGCTGGGGCGGGACACTGACGGCGAAGGGGGCTGTGCATGGCAGAAGCGGAGGGCATGTAGGACCTCTCTTCCACCCTGCTCAATATTGCCGTGAACCTAAACCAGCTCTAAAAAATAAAGTCTATTTTTTTTTTCAAGTGAAGGGAAAATTGAGACATTTTCAAATAAATAAAAACTGGCAGAGTTCTTCAGTAGCAGTCCTAACCAACAAGAAACACTAAAAACAGTCCTTCAGGCTAACACAAAAGGATGCTAGACTAAAATCTACGTGAAGAAAGAAAAAGTACCAGTAATGATAACCAGAAAAGTCAATGTTAATCAAGTTTCTGTATTTAACTTCATTCTTCTTCATTTGGTATAAAGGACCAATAATACACAATTTGCACAATACAGTAACTATATATCTATGTTGATGGGTACAAAATGTGTAAGGATGTAATTTGTGATAATAACAGCGTAAAGGGGGAGGAACAGAGCTATCTAGAAGGAGAGGTTTTGCATACTATTGTGACATTATGAGATATACATATATATATATATACATAGGTTTCATCCACAGCTCTTGGCTCATTACTCCCATAGTCCTTGTTAGTCTTTTGTTATAATGTTTGGGAACTGGAGACCTCAGATGCAGACATCAGAAAACAGAATCTCAGTTGGGCACAGTGGTTCACACCTATAATCTCAGAGCTTTGGGAGGCCGAGTGGGGAGATTCACTTGAGGCCAGGAGTTTGAGACCAGTCTAGCCAACAAAGCAAGGCTGCCATAAAAATAAATAAATAAATAAATAGAATTAGCTAGGCATGGTGGCATGCCATTGTAGTCCCAGCAACTTTGGAGGCTAAGGCAGGAGGCACAATCATAGCTCACTAAAGCCTCGAATTCCTGGCCTCAGGTGATCCTCCTCCCTCAACTTCCCAAGTAGCTAGGACCACAGGCACGCACCACCATGCCCAGCTATGTTTTTATATTTTTGTAGAGACAGAGTCTTACTCTGTTGCCCCAAGCTGCTCTTAAACTCCTGGCCTCAAGCCATCCTCCTGCCTTGGCCTTCAAAAGCTCTGGGATTATAGGGGTAAGCTACCACTATTGGCTCAGAAAAATTATTTTTTACTGACCACCTGTTCTGTGCCTTAGACACAACATACATCATATCAATAATGCCATGGAAGTGTTACCATGTGCAGAAAAAGAAGCTGAGTAACAGAGAAGTTCGGTCATAGGCCTAAAGTCACAAAGGGCATACTGTAGCTGACATGAAGCCCAAGTCAGCTTGACTCGGAAGCCTGTCATCTTCCCCATGGCTGGGCTGCCATGCAGGGCTCTGTCAACACAAGAAATCCATCGTCTGGAATCAGTCTAATGATTGTTCTCCTGCTCTCACAGTTGAGTCATCTGGTCCCTTTGCCGCCACATCTGTGAGATCCCAGCCTAGATCAGCCCTGATCCTGCCACACCATGCCCCGTGGGCACACATATGACCCCAGCTATGAGTGTATGACAGTATAACCAGTCTCCTATCAATAGACATTTAGGTTGCTTCCAATCTGCTATGGTTTGGATGTTCGTCCCCTCCAAATCTCATGTTGAAATGTGATCCCGTGTTGGAGGTGAGGCCTGATGGGAGGTGTTTAGGTCCTGGGGCAAATCCTGCATGAATGGCTTGATGCTGTCCTCATGACTGAGCTCTTGTTCTGAGTTCATGAGCCATCTGGTTGTTTAAAAATGTGTAGCATCTCCCTGCCTCTCTCGCTCCTGTTCTCAGTACCTGCACCCGCTTCACCTTCCACAATGATTGGAAGCTTCCTGAGGCCTCATCAGAAGCAGAGCAGATGCCTGTACCATGCTTATACAGCCTGCAAACCCGAGAGCCAATTAAACCTCTTTTCTTTATAAATTACCCAGTCTCAGACATTTCTTTAGAGCAATGCAAGAACAGCCTAACACACAATCTTTTGCTAATATAAACAATGCTGTCATAAGTAACCTCTGAGGGATAAATTCCTAGACGTGGAGCCCCTAGGTCAGGAGTGTGCACCTTTTCCATATGGACAGATATTGCTACAATGTCTTCCACAGAAGTTACACCAATGGACAGTCCCACTAGCAACAGATGAGGCCGTGTCTCCACTTCTTGGTAACACAACACATTATCAAACTTTCAGATATTTTTTACAATCTAATAGGTTAAAAATAAAATCACATCTTCCTATAGGTTTCATTGACAGCTTTTTGAAGGAATAGGCAATTACTCAATGTCTGCTCTATGTAAAGCTTAGATAATCTGGTGGAATACAAAACATATAAAAGAAATGTTCTCAGCTCACAAGCCTGAAGTCAGGTGTGACTGATGGAATACCACACGACACCAGTTAGGAACATGAAGCGGCATGTCTGGTCAAAAGGGGGACGGGATGCGGCAGTAAGCACCTCCGGCTATCTCCATCAACACCTGCTAGGCCTCAGTTTCCACTTATGTAAAATCAGGGCATGAAATCAGGTGAATCCCAAGATCCCTTCCAGTTTTTAAATTCTATATTGAAGAGAAAATAGTTAAACTCATTTTAAATGTGGATTCTGTACAAATAAACCCACGTTGGCCAGCAGGGTGTGACAACTGGGCGCGGGGCTTGCATTCCATGCTGACACTGGGTGTGGGGCTGCATTCCATGCTGGGCCTTCACGACGCTGTTGCTCTTGCTCAGCCTAGAACCATAATTTGGTTCCAGACAGCCACGACAGGCAAGTGCTAGAGTGGAAGGTATAAGAGAAACCTTGTCCAGCAGCGGTGACAAACCCACACTCATCTGGCCTCACTCACACGTATTCTCACCTCTGTTCGCAGCCCACAATTTGATGTGTAGAATCTGGATGGGAAAACAGTGATGCTAAGTGGCCCTAGGCAACTACGGGCTCTGGCCTCACCAGGATCCACATAACAGGATAAAGGAGGTGCATGGGGCTGATGCGCCCACAGAACCATCTATCTCTACACCAAAGACAATGGAGGCACAGGAAGGGATCTTTCATTAGTTCTACTCTGCATCTCCTATTTCTCAACTTATAGTAAAAGTAATGAATTGCTTTCAAGGAATGAGCAGGATTCAGACAGATTAAAAAACAGATTCACACAGGACCTGACTATGCTGAAGGGCCACTCTGGCATATAGTATTTGAGGTGCTTAGGAAAATGGGAAGTGGAATATTTGGAAACATCAGAAGTCACGTTCAGTCCCAGGGGCCAAGTCTTTGTTTCAGATGCAGGGGTCCTTGTGAGAAGTCTGGCTGTTCTGAATCCCACAACACTGGAGTCTGTATTTTTCACATTATGATTCCTAAACTCAACTCTCTCCACTTCTATCCAAAAGCTCATGGCATTGGCATGAAATAAGCAGCCACAAAAAGGTTTTTCCTCTGGCAGGAACCAAGCTGGGTGCACGGAAAAGACATTTGCTAAAACAGACTTCTTGTTCTTGAGCACCCCAAAACAACTTTTACTTGGTCTAATCATTGCTGGGCAATTTCCCTTGACAGGATGAATTTTTAAATAAACAAATCTGTCTTCAAGCTGCATTTGTTAAAATAGCAGATGAAGATTTAACTGAGCTGAGGAGGAACAGAGCTCTTTATCTCAGTAAGTAACGACAAGCTGCTTTTTTTATCAACAGAGACCAGCTACTAAGATGAGGGACTGAGGCAGAAGTCTCAACCTTCAGGGCTGATTAAGCAGCTTTGTGGAGTATCTGGAAACCTGGAGCGACAGCTACATCTGTGGCTGTTTTTCTGAAGAGGTTTTCTGGAGGTTTAGTGTTTACACATTCCTTTAAAGTGGGGAAGGCATGTAGGAAGAGGGACAGGTAGGCGGCATGGCAAATGTTTCTATTCCCATGGGCCTTGAGCTGGTGCCTAGCAAATCTACATTTTACATAAGGTAAGGTGAATGTCTGAAGAGGAGAAGGGACTAAAGGAGGAGTCAGTTCCGCAGACATCTCTGGTTAGGTACAGAAGGGAGTCTTGTCTTTGTTCTGGACCTGAGAAAATAAGCTTGTAATCAACATTATCAGTGTAGAGTTTCAGGAGCCAGACTTAGATTATAGACCTAAATTGTCATGTCCTCACATATGGGAGGTGTAAACCAAAAATAAAATTCTAAGCCCCCCAATCATCTGAATGCTCCCCTCCTTTCAGCCAAGGGCATTCCAAAGTTAGCCTGAAAAACTAATTCAGGCCATGATGGGACGAGGGGTTGGACTGCCCCATTATACCCTCCCCCCTTTTGGAATTCAGGCACAACTGACCAGAAAACAGATCTCAAGACTGACAAAGCAGACTCTTGTAGCAATAAGATACGAGATACCAGCTTGACTCTAGCACAGCATCACAAGACAGATAGCAAGCCTTGGAAGTATTTTACTAAAAATTACATTTCTTTGCCGTATCTTGAAGTAGTCCTGCAAAGCTGTCTCTTGTGGGGAAAATGTACATTCTGAAGAGAATTTCCTTCCTTTTCCAAGCCTTCTTCCTGACCCAGGAGAGAATCAGCTCTGATAAGACACATTTACCTTCAGGCTCCCTAAGTGTAATGGGAACCGTGGTCTCCACAACTCCTTCTTTCTTTCTTTGATTTTTGAGACAGAGTATCACTCTGTTGCCCAGACTGGAGCGCACTGGTGCAACCTCGGCTCACAGCAACCTCTGCCTCCCAGGTTCAAGCAGTTCTCCTGCCTCAGCATACTGAGCAGCTGGGACTACAGGTATGCACCATCCTGCCTGGCTAATTTTTTTGTATTCTTAGTAGAGACAGGGTTTCACCATGTTGGCCAAGCTGGTCTCAAACTCCTGGCCTCAGGTGATCTGCCACCTTGGCCTCCCAAAGTGTTGGGATTACAGGAGTGAGCCGCTGCACCTGGCCTCACAACCCCTTATCTTAACCCAGACATTCCCTTCCATTGATTCTCTGTCTTTAGACAATAACTTAATTCCTTCAACCAACTGCCAATCAGAAAATCTTTGAATCTACCTATGACCTAGAAGCCCCGACCTTACCCCTTTGCATTGTCCCACCTTTCTGGACGAACCAATGTACATTTTATATACATTGATTGATGTTTTATGTCGCCCTAAAATTTATAAAACCAATCTTTCACCTGACCACCTTGGCAACATGTTCTGAAGGCTGCATCACAGGGCTTGGTCACTCATATTTGGCCCAGAATAAATCTCTTCAAATATTTTTCAGAGTTTGACTCTTTTTATCAACAGAGACCAGCAAAGAATTGACCAATGAAAAATCCATGGGGGCAGCCCTTTACAGATGCCTGAGGCCCTTGACCTTTCCTTAATAACAGTTGTTCATTTGGAAGAAATGCCTCGCATGACTCAGCCTCTGGGCTTAACCTTCCCTTTTGCATAAGAAGTTTTGGAGTCCTGAGATCTCTAATTGTCCTTTAAAAACTAAGAATAAAATCTTAAGCACCCCGCCGAGTGAACCAAGGGGACCCCAGAAAAAACTTAAAAACTGAATTCCCAGTCACGACAGGAAAGAAAGTCGGACACGCCTCATTATATTCTGCTCCTTTTGGAGTTTAGACACAACTGATCAGCATTAATGTTAAACGGAGATCATAAATGTCAAAATTTCTAAATAAGAAAGAATAAAATCAGAAAATAAATAGCAAACAAGAAGATAATTTCAATGTAAATCACAGACCAAAGGTCAATTCCCTTAATAAAGAGCTCCTAAAATCAGTACTCAAACAACTTACCCTGCCCTCACCCTCCAAAAGCAAAGAATCTAGATTACCAAGACGGAACTACAAATGGCTCTTGAACATGTGGAGAGAGGCTCCACTGTGCTCATCGGGAGAGATACAAAGCCCACTGAGAGAGAGGACTTTTTGCTTGTCTGACTGCGCCTTGGTCGGCTGCGCTGCTATGACAAGGCACCGAGGCCGGGTGGCTGAAACAGAATGTACTTCCCTCTGTTCCGGAGCCTAGAACTCCCAGATGAGGCGTCTCATCAAAAAGCAGGTGTAGCTTCTTCTTCGGCCTCTCCGCGGCTTCCAGATATCTCTCCCCTGCATGTGACTGTGTCCTCATCTCTTCTCGTAAGGACACCAGTTGTACTGAGCCAGGCCCACCCTTATGGCCTCATGTGATACTGCGGTGTAGTGACAAGTGTCTGTTTAGTCTTGGTCCTAGGTTCCTGAAATAGAGCTCCCGAAACTCTTGGATTTCCTGAGTAATAAGAGTGAAAGGAGCATCTTCTGTTATTCATAATAAGCCCCTTTCAACTACACCAGCATTTATGCTACTGAAGAGACTCTAGGAGGAAAGGGGCTGGTTATCAGAGGAACCAACCCTGGGATTAGGAGTGGGAACCTCCAGGGAGGGCGGAGCTGCAGCTGAGCCCCATCCACCTCTTCATTTGCTGTTCATCCACATCCTTGGTCACAGCTTCATAATAAACGTGTATGTAAATGCTTTCCTGAGCTTTGCGAGCTACCCTAGTAGATGATCAATCCACAAAGGTAGTCTTGGGGACACCTGCATTAAAGTCAGTCATTCAGATGCACAGGTCACAACCTGGGACTTGTGATTGGCTTCTGAAGTGGGGGAAGCCAAATGGGACCTGTGCGATCTGCACTAACTCGAGGTAGTATAGAATTGGGTTAAATTCTAGGACATCCAGTGGTGTCTGAAGATAACTGGAGAACTGCTTGGTGTGGAAAGATCACTTTTGGTGTTAGAAGTGTTCTGTTGAGTAGAGAAACCATGTTTCCATTTTCACTTGATTACCTCTTTAAAAAACCTGTCTCCAAATACAATCACATTCTGAGATACTGGAGGTTAGGGCTTCAACATCTGAATTCTGAGGAACACAACTCAGCCCACGGCAGACCAGCACACTGCTGATGCTGATAAAGCCCTGGGAAAGCAGGCCTCATATATGCTGATGGGAAGTAAATTGGGGGAGCCTCTATGAACAGCAACTTGTCAGCATCAAAAGTTTAACGTGCATTTCACAAAAGCAGATTCATTAATGGACAACAAGTGCACAGAAAGATGCTCAACAGTGTAAGTCAGGCGGGCGTAGTGGCTCATGCCTGTAATCCCAGTACTTTGGAGGCCAAGGCGGGACGATCATGAGGTCAGGAGTTCGAGACCAGCCTGGCCAATATGGTGAAACCCCATCTCTACTAAAAATACACAAATTAAACGGCTACACCTCCCACACCAAGCCTCACTCAAGGTTGACCCCAAGTACCCACAGCCACAGCTCCCATACCCAGCCTCACCCAGGGCTGACCCTGGCACCCACGGCCACAGCTCCCATACCCAGCCTCACCCAGGGCTGACCCTGGCACCCACGGCCACAGCTCCCATACCCAGCCTCACCCAGGGCTGACCCCAGGCACCCACGGTCACAGCTCCCACCCCCAGCCTCATCCAGAATCCAGGTTTGCCCCAGACACTGTCTCTCTGGCCATTGCTCAGCATGGGCCTGGCTCTTAATGGACCCTCCATCAATGTCTGCTGAGTCTCTCTTCCTCTCTCCCTCTCCTGCTCTGTGGTAGGAAAAAGGCAATGGGAGTTTTTCTTTTACATACAAAACAAAGGCTGGCAGTTCATCATGCAGGAGTGGAAGCAGATCAATTTCGTGGCCTGAGGTCATGCAGCACAATGTGCTTGGCTGAGCACTGTCAACAGGGACAGCCCACTGGGACCTCAGAGCCCCAGACATGCCCATTCAGCCCGGATTGGGCTGCTCTTTCTAACCAACTCAACAATGTCCCTGACATGTTTTTAAAAAATGTTTTCACACAGGGAAAGTCTAAAGTCAGGAAAATTTCAGAACTCTAGCTATAATATTGACAAGGTTCTAGCTAAGCTTGCCATACACATGCCTGCAAGTATGCTTCTAAAAGAGGAAAACTTTTAGAGCCAAAAGAATGAAATAAAGTGGATCAGAAGTGAATTCAACACTGGTCGGACAGTGGAAAGAACACACGAAATACTTGGCGTCTATGTATCAAACGGTATTAGTCTCTCTTTTCCAAACACTTTGGTTCACATCATGTTAACTTAAAGGAAAAAGGGAGTGGATACAGTGGCTCATGCATGTAATCCCAGGACTTTGGGAGGCTGCAGTAGGAGAAGCAATTGAGGCCAGGAGTTCGAGATCAGCCTGAGCAACACAGTGAGACCCTGTCTAGAAAACTGAAAAATTAGTCAGGTGTGGTGGTGTGTGCCTGTAGCCCCACCTACTTGAGAGGCTAAGGTGGGAGGACCACTTGAGCATGAAAGGTTAAGGCTGTGATGACCCGTGACTGCATCACTGCATTCCAGCCTGGGCAATGAGACTCCGTCTCAAATGAAAAAAATAAACAAATAAACCTGCCCCAACAGACGTGGAGAAAAGAAGATAGGAAGTTTTCAACAAAAATGAAACTGAGGCAAGTGTCTTGATCAGCACAAGTTTACCGAGCCAAGTCTGAGGACATACCCAGGAAAAACTTACAAGGCACAGAAGCATCTGTAAACTGTGCTTTTCCAAAAGAGGGTGCTGGGAACTCAGTATGGTACGTGCGGGATGAGGGCAGGTGAGAGGAAAACAAGGGTGGGGTGGGGGCAGGAAGGCAAATTACATTCCTTTTTTTTAATTAATTTATTTTTTATTTTTCCAATATGTGTGAAACTCAAACATTCTTTTTTTTTTTTTTAAGTTTTGCTCTTATTGCTCAGGCTGGTACAATGGCGCGATTTCGGCTCACTGCAACCTCCAACTCTCAGGTTCAAACAATTCTCCTGCCTCAGCCTCCCAAGTAGCTAGGATTACAGGCATGTGCCACCACGCCTGGCTAATTTTGTATTTTTAGTAGAGACAGGGTTTCTCCATGTTCATCAGGCTGGTCTTCAACTCCCGACCTCAGGTGATCCACCTGCCTTAGCTTCTCCAAGTGCTGGGATTACAGGCATAAGCCACCTCGTCCGGCCAATGGTTACATTCTTATGAGGCTCTAATTACTGCTCAGTACCTCTGTGTTTTACATCAGATAAGGTAAATGTTTGAAAAGAGGAAGTAATGGAGAGTCAAGCGGGAAGGGGGACTGATCCTGTCTTGTGTGTGTTCTGCACCTAGGAAAGTAAGCTTGTCATCAACATTGTCAGTGTGAGATTTAACAGAACTCAGTTTTAGGAGTTAAACTTGGCTTGCAGGCCCAAGGTTACAATTGGCATGTGCTGGTTTTATAGGAGATACGTATCCTGAAAGGTTTAGGGGTTAGCAAGGAATGTCCTTGTGAGCAGTTTGTGAGGGAAGCCATCAGGAGGTATATGAGGTATATGGCCTTTTGCCATCCTGGGGACCTGGCTTACATCTAACACTGTGACTTGGGATTGTGAAGTTACAGCTCTCTTGGGAAAAAGAACAGCAGCTGCAAGCCTCAGTTCACAGGCTTAACTCTCCCTTTGGCATAACTAGTTGGCGGGGTAGGGATTGGGTAGGCACCAAAATTTCATTTTCTTTTACAGAAGCTATTTCCCTCAAGCCTTTTATCATTTTCTTTCTTCCAACTCAAGTTAAAAATCGACTAAATGAGCTGGGCATGGTGGTGTGTGCCTGTAATACCAGCTACCTCGGAAGCTAAGGTGGGAGGATTACTTGAGCCCAGGAGTTCAAGACTAGCCTGAGCAACATAGCCAGACCTTCCCTCACCTCAAAAAGACCCCCAATAAACTAACCATATAAATTGGTTAAATCACTTTTCTAGAAGAGTTGTAAAAGGAAACATAAAATAAATCTACCAAAAAAAAAAAAAGTAACATGATCCTCTGGATTTGTAAGGCCAATTGCATGTTTATCCTATTAAGCAGTGAAGTGGATTCCAGAGCTTTTATTCCAAGCCACGCTGGCACTATACAGATAGATGCATGCTTGCCTGTCCTTCTGTCTGAATCACAGAGTGGCCACAAGCCTCCAGCATCTATCTGGTCAGGCCCTCAAATTTGAAGTCAACGCAGCCAGGTCTAGAGATACCCCCTTGCGAGGCTGAGAGGGCCTGGAAAGACATACACCCCAGGCTACATCCAGGAGAGAGAAACAGAGGTGCTGAGCAGGGATGGAAATAGAAAGGAGACATAGAAAGCAATTCAGACTAGCTCCAGGTGGCTCTTATAGCTTGGAGGACAAGTTTGAAAAGAGCCGAGCCTATCTCAAAGGTTAGTAAACACACCAGGTTACTCAGGCCTTCCTGGAGAATCAGAGTCTGGCTAGAGTCAAAGAAAGGCTGAGCTGAAATACCCAGGGAAAGCGCCAGTGCAGGTGAGGTGCTCATGGAGTGAGGGTCTCAGCTCACCTTTCACTTCCACACACCAGGGCACTGGTGCAGGGGCTTGGTCACAGTGGCCCTCCACTCCAGACCCCAGTATGTCTGGAAGTATTTCTCACCCTTGTTGGGTTTTGTTCTTTTTTTTTTTTTTTTTGGAGATGGGGATCTTGCTATGTGGCCCAGGCTACTAATTACAGGTATAATCACAGCTCAATGCAGCCTCACACTCCTGGGCTCAAGTGATCCTCCCACCTCAGCCTCCCAGGTTGGTGGGACTACAGGTACCCTCCACCATGTGCAGCTTACTGGAATCGTAACTGGGCTCAGACACACTGTTTAAAAAGAAATGTGTGATCTAAGGCAAAGGTTGGGAAGCTCGGTGGCTCATGCCTGTAATCATAGCACTTTGGGACGTGAACACGGGCAGATTGCTTGAGCTCAGGAGTTTGAGACCAGCCTCAACGACATAGTGAAACCCCGTCTCTACCAAAAATACAAAAAACATTAGCCAGGTGTGGTGGCACATGCCTGTGGCTCCAGTCACTCATGGGGATGAGGAGGATGAATCGCTTGAGCCCAGAAGGTCTGTATGGGCTGCAGTGAGCTGAGACTCCAGCCTGGGTGACAGAATGAGACCCTCTCTCAAAAAACAAAAACAAAAACAAAACAAAGGTTGAGGAACTGGCATTTTAAACAGAGCCACTCACTGGTCCCAGTGCTGAGGACACACACACAGTACTGGCCTCCGTGTCTCCACTTCTCTGTGCATCTGGTCTCTAACTAACGGCTTGTGGGCTACATTGGGAAAGGCACTTCTTGATTTCCTTTAACATTAAAAACAATTTTAAGAAAAATAATTATTATTCCCATGGCAAAGATATTATCCTCCAACATGTAACACAGATGCATATTCGGTTAAAATAAATATAGCTAGGTTAGCATGAACACGTGTCACAAGTAAAGCCCAAATAGAATTTCATTTCTTTAAATAAAAATGCAGACATGCACACAATTATGTGAACCTGGGTCAAAAAAGAGTGTCCTTCACATTTCTCTCTCGCCAGGGAAGACAAAGAGGAAGGAAAAAGCATCTCAGTTCAGCACACATGATGGGAAGAGGTTCTGAGACGGCAGCCCAAGGAGGTGACCCTGTTTCTTGCTCCCTGTTCACTCTGCCCTACTCAGGCAGCAGGAGGATGTTCTACACTTGCTGCCTCCAGGAAGGAGACAGAGCAGAACACAAACTGGGAGCTCTTGGTGTCTGAGGTTCAGATACTCAGTCCTTGGACAACAACCAACAGCTGCAAATAATAAACATAAAAGCCCTCCAGGCAGCTACAGCTGGGCCTGGCAGGCAGGGCACGGGTTGGAACAGAAGGATGAGCCCTCTGCAGGCAGGTTTTGGGGAAATGAGAGTGAATTCTTTCAGGCAATATTCATGAAGGGGCAGGAGCCCAGCTGAGGAAGGCCAGCAAGGTGTGTCCAGGCAGCAAGGAGCAGAAACTAAACAAGGAGCCACACAGGGGGAGTGCTGTGCTCTGCGGAGCACGGGGTTGGCAGAAAGGTCTGTGTGCGGAGGACCTGTGGGAACCAAGGCCCAAAGACTGACAGAAGCCCAGTGAGTGCCAGAGTGGACAGAACACGAAACCCCTGCCAGGTAGAGACATAGCCCCGGGTGACCTCTGAATGGATAAAAATGAACTTTCTGCCACCTGAAAGGGTGTGAGGTCATGGAGGAGACCACGGTGCAACTCAGACAACAGAATGACACTCTGCATACTGGAGATTAAGGATCACAATTTATACAAAACCTATGGGTCTAGCCAGGCACGGTGGCTCATGCCTGTAATCTCAGCACTTTGGGAGGTTGGGGGTTGGGTGGATCGCTTGAGACCAGGAGTTCAAGACCAGTCTGAGCAACATAATGAGACCCGCGTTCTTCACCCAAAAAAAAAAAAAAAAATTAGCCAGGTGTGGTGACAGGGGTCCATAGTCCCAGCTATTCAGGAGGCTGAGGCAGGAGGATTGCTTGGGCCCAGGAGGTCAAGGCTGCAGTAAGCTGTGGTCGCAACCCTGCAGTCCAGCTTGGGTGACAAAGCAAAACTGTCCCAAAAAAAACAAAAACAAAAACAACCAAAAACCTGTGTCTGGTAACTGCCGCATCAGGGACCCCGGGGAGCCCACTTCGGTAGTATGAGCCACTCAGGTCTTTCATTCATATTATCATAGCTCCATGGGCCTGAATATCTTGATTGTGTGTCAATATACTTAAAACTAGAAAAAAATATGTGCCCTGGGTGATTTTTTTTTTTCATCTACAGAGAAATGGGCATCAGCACCCCAGTAACAGCCTGAGTCGAGATCACAGGCTGAGATGAATACAAACGGGGTTTGGTTTCTGAGAAGGCCAATTTGCTTCCAGTTCACTCCTGTTCCTAGGGAATAACCTTTCTCATGGTCCTGACCCAAAATGCAGACAGTCTATCAGATGTCTACATCGGTGGGGCCTGGACATCAACTTGTGTCCACCTAACCCTGTGACACTGTCGGATGTGCCCCTTAGCCACTTCTTCCAGAATGTACAGACAGGCCCTACAACAAAGCAGCCCAGGCCACAGACACCTGCAGATGCTCCTACATCCTCATCCTCCTACACACAATTTTGACGGATATAGCCAAATTGCTCTCCATAGAGGCTGTATCTATACACAATATACCATGGATACATTCCAGGTAGGTACATGAGAATTTGAACACATTTATTCTAAGTAAAATTTGTACTGAAGAAGATATATTCAAAGGTAAATGTATACAAATCATGAGCATATGGCTCAAGGAATATTTACAAAAAACACACTCATGTAACTATCATTCAGAAGAAGAAAGACACATCAGGCAAGATGTGGTGGCTCATGCCTATAATCCCAGCACTTTGTGAGGCCAAGGTAGGAGGATCGCTTGAGTCCAGGAGTTTGAGACCAGCCTGGGGAACACAGTGAGGCCTCCATCTCTATTTCCAATTAAAAAAAAAAAAACAGGCCAGACATGGTGGGTCATGCCTATAATCCCAACACTTTGGGAGGCCAAGACAGGAGGATCGCTTGAGCCCAGAAGTTCAAGACCACTCTGGGGAAACACAGCAAGACTTCATTTCTACAAAAAATCAAAAAATTAGCTAAGCGAGGTGACAGATGCTTGTGGTCCCAGATATTCAGGAGGCTGAGGTGGGAGGACTGCTTGAGCCCAGTAGGTCAAGGCTGCAATGAGCCATGATTGTGCCACTGCACTGCAGCCTGGATGATAGAGCAAGACCCTGTCTCGAAAAAAAAAGTGGTTCATGCTTATAATCCGAAGATTTTGTGAAGCCAAGGTGGGAGGATCAATTGAGCCTAGGAGTTGGATAACAGCCTGGGCAACATAATGAAACTCTGTCTCTACAGAAAAATATAAAAATTAGCTGGGCATGGTTGTATATAACTCTATTCCCAGCTACTAGAAAGACTGAGGTGGGAGGACCACTTGAGTCTGGGAGGTCAAGTTTGCAGTGAGCCATGATCATGCCACTCACTGTACTCCAGCCGAGGTGACAGAGTGAGACTCTATCTCTAAATAAATTAATTAGTAATTAAATAAACAAAATTAGCCAGGTATCATGGTGTCCATGATCCCAGCTACTCAGGAGGCTGATGTGGGAGGATCACTTGGGCCCAGGAGATCGAGGCTGCAGGGAGCTGAGATTACACTCCAGCCTGAGTGATGGCAAGACTCTGTCTCATACATACATACATACATAAGGGCCAATAATCCTACCAAACTGACCTTTCCCCATATAAAAATGATAAACTCTGGATAGAATACAGAACACAACTACTGAGGGCAGATACCTGAGAGCAATCAGAAACAGGAGGATTCTGGAAGGGAGCTACAGACACCGGGGAAGTTTCTCACCTCCACAGCTGCTACCCCCACCTGGAAGGAAATGGGGAGTGACTGCTAACTGGTACAGGGTTTCTTTTGGGTGTGATGAAACTGTGTTGCACAACTCTGTGCATGTATTTTATTGTATACTGAACTGAACACTTTAAACAGGTGAATTATATGGTATTTGAATTATATCTCAGTTAAAGCCATTATTTTTGAAAAGTAAGTGGCTGTAACAAGAATGCTGGAGAGGTCATATTAATAGACTTCAACAGGTACAGTACTGGCCAGATGCGGTGACTCACACCTATAATCCCTGCACTTCGGGAGGCTGAGGAGGTTGGATCACTTGAGATCAAGAATGAGACCAGCCTGGCCAACATGGCAAAACCCTGTTTCTACTAAAAATACAAAAATTAGCCGGGAGTGGTGGTGCATGCTTGTAATCCCAGCTACTTGGGAAGCTTAGGCAGGTGAATTGCTTGAACCCAGGAGGCAGAGGCTGCAGTGAGCCGAGATCATGCCACTGCACTCCAGCCTGGGCAACAGAGTGAAACTCCATCTCAAACTAAAAAAAAAGGGGGTACGATATTAATTAACAAAGACAGAAGGACCTCTCATAGTGATAACTCAGCACAAAGATATATCATAAATGTATAAGCATCTAACAATAAAGCCTCAAAATAAAGTGAAACTAAACAGAATAAGAGAGAGACAATTCCGCAAGCATATTTGGAAATTTAAACTCTAACTTCTTGGCAATTGATAGAACTAGAGGTAGATGATCTAAACAACATTATCCACTTTGTTCAAAGATAAATATGCTGGCCAGGTGCGGTGGCTCATGTCTGTAATCCCAACTCTTTGGGAGGCAGAGGCAAGTGGATCACTTGAGGCCAAGAGTTTGAGACCAGGCTGGCCAACATGGTAAAACTCTGTCTCTACTAAAAATACACACATACACACACACAAGCCGGACATGGTGGTATGCACCTGTAATCACAGCTACTCAGGAGGCTGAAGCACGAGAATCGCTGGAACCCAGGAGGCAGAAGTTGCAGTGAGCCGAGATCGTGCCAGTGCACTCTAGCCTGGGTGAAAGAGCAAGACTCCATCTCAAAAAACAAAAACAAAAAGAAAAACAAAACAAAACAAAACCATAAATATGCTGAGTAGAATAGGCAATAATTAAGCCTTTGTTTATTTATTTTCCTATTCATTTATTATTTTGAGATGGAATCTCGCTCTGTCACCCAGGTTGGAGTGCAATGGCGCAATCTCAGCTCACTGCAACCTGCGTCTGCCAGGTCCAAGCGATTCTCCTGCCTCAGACTCCCAAGTAGCTGGGATTACAGATGCCCACAACCACACCTGGCTAATTTTTTGTATTTTTAGTAGAGATGGGGTTTTGCTATGTTGGTCAGGCTGGTCTCGAACTCCTGACCTTATGTGATCCACCCACCATGGCCTCCCAAAGTACTGGTGTGAGCCATCACGCCCAACCCAAGCCTTCATTTAATAATAATTTATTTTATCTCCTTGGAACTTACAATGATATTTTTAAATGGTCATGTCTTCCCAAAGAAGCTGACCAAGGTAATTTGCAATGATGCCTTTTTCCTTCTTGACCAACTTTTTGAGTACAAAGACTCATTCAAATATATTCCATTGTCCTCAACATGCCGTCAGGTTGTTCTTTGCTCTTACATTTTAAACTTCTTACTCCCCAGCACCAACAGAGAGGAGGTCCTGGTTCCCTTCAGATTGTTTAGGCCAACAGCAAGTAGGCAGGCAGAGGCAGGGAGTATCTGAGAATAGGTGAATTCTGAGAGCTGTAAACACAGAGCAGTAAAAAGCAGAGACAGCCTGTCCCACACATTTCATATCCACAGCAACAGACACTTGCAGAGTCAACTGTTCATTTCCCAACTTCGAGCTGCAGAAGCGAGACACAGGCGTGCACCTTCTGCTTTTCCCAGCCAGGTTGCTTTGCTTCCAAGATCTTGTGATATTCTCCAGGGTTTCACATGTTTTGTAACACTTTTACTTTTCAGCAATTACCTGTGATCTTCAGTCTCAAGAGACGTGTACAATCTTGCTCAACCTAAGCAATCACCACGTGATGACCTGCACAGAGCCTAAAAATAAGGTTATGCAAGGTAAGGTATCTGCTCACCCAGAGTGCCTCTTTCCTGTGAATGAAGCCAAGTCAGGAGCTCTGTCCAGCACCAGGTGGGTTGAGGCAATGTGCTCAGCTGGTGGAGCAAAGGAAGGCCTTTTTTTTTTTTTTTTTTTTTTTCTTAAAGACAGGGTTGCACCATGTTGGTCAGGCTGGTCTCGAACTCCCGACCTCAGGTGATCCACCCACCTTGGCCTCCAAAGTGCTTGGATTATAGGCGTGAGCCACCACGCCCGGCTTAGGAAGGCCTTTTTCATCTTCTGTCAGCTTGGTTGCCACCAATCCATTCTCTCTCTTGCAAGGTGTTTTGTTTGGTTTTGAGACAGAATCTTAAGTCTGTCACCAGGCTGAAGTGCAGTGGCCCGATCATCGCTAACTGCAGTCTCAAACTCCTGGACTCAAGCCATCCTCCTAACGCAGCCTCCCAAGTAGCTATGACAACAGGCACACACCACCACACCTGACTAATTTTTTCTCATTTCGTGTATGCAAAGATGGGATCTTACTGTGTTGCCCATGCTGGTCTCAAACTCCTGGCCTTAGGCAATCCTCCCCCATCAGCCTCCCAAAGTGCTGGGATTACAGGCGTGAGATAGCATGCCCGGCCTTGCATGGTGCTTTGATGCCTATGGTTTACTTTTATTTATTTATTTTTTGAGACAGGGTCTTGCTCTGTCACCCAGGCTGGAGTGTAGTGGCGTGAACATGATTCACCACAGCCTCAACCTCCTGGGCTCATGTGATCTTCCACTTGAGACTCCCAAATAGCTGGGACTACAGGCATGTGTCACAACACTCAGCTAATTTTTAAAATTTTTATAGACAGGGTCTCGCCTCGTTGCCCAGGTTGGTCTCCAACTCCTGGCCTCAGGCAATTCTTCACCTTAACCTCCCAAAGTGCTGGGATTACAGGTATAAGCCACCGTACCTGGCCTATTAAATACTGTTTAATTCCTACGTGTATAATTGACAGAAATTGGTCTGAGACTTCCTTTCATCATAACCAGAGAGCAAGGTTATAATGCAGGGGAGTAACTACCCCTCAATCCATTTCCAACTTCCTATGTGGCTAATCTCCTCTAGCAAAAGGAAGCTAAAATTTGTGAATGATCAAACTGGCTGAGGTCAGTAGGCACTCATTATCCTGGAAGTCAGGTGACCCTAATATATCTGTGCTGCGATGGGCACAGGCATCCTGACTGAGCCGAGGCCTAGAGCCCAGCACCCCTGAGTGCTGCGTCAGCCGATAACTTCCTTACTCGGGTTTCTGTCACTTCCCCCTGATCTTCAAGGAGTGGGCTGAAGATCTCTTTTTCTCCAGGAATCTACAGCCCCTTGTACCATTGCTGGTTTGGGGGGATCTGTCTCATGGAGTTTGATGTCCCCTTGCAAGGTATTCACTGTCTTCTCTCTCTAAAGATGACCGCTCGGCCGGGAGCAGTGGCTCACGCCTGTAATCCCAGCACTTTGGGAGGCCGAGGCGGGTAGATCACGAGGTCAAGAGATCGAGACCATCCTGGTCAACAAGGTGAAACCCCGTCTCTACTAAAAATACAAAAATTAGCTGGGCATGGTGGCGCGCCAGCTACTCAGGAGGCTGAGGCAGGAGAATTGCTTGAACCCAGGAGGTTGCGGTGAGCCGAGATCGCGCCATTGCACTCCAGTCTGGGTAACAAAAGCGAAACTCCGTCTCAAAAAAAAAAAAAAAAGATGACCCCTCAAAGGAGCCTAAAACAAAAGACAAGGAAGGGAGCAGGATCTGAGAGCTCTGAGAAGTAAATAATAGCAAAAAAAAAAAAAAAAAAAAAGATAGTAAAAATATCTTCCACAAATTAAGGTGAAAGAAAGATATTCTCAGATGAAGAAAAACTAAGAAAATTTGCCACCAACAGACCTGCTCTAAAAGAAACACTAAACAAAGTTCTTTAGACAGACGGGAGGTAATACCAGAGGAAAAACTGGAATTTCAGGGATAAAGGAAAAGCAACAGAAATGACAAAGAGCTATATAAATAGACTACTTTTCTGTTTTTATGATAGCTGAAGGCAAAATTTATAACACTGTCTGAAGCAATTTTCAACATACACAGATCTACAGCATACATAGATTTCAACAAACACAGATGACAGCATAATCTACAGCATTCCACTTGAAGTGGCACAATATTATTTCTAAGTAAACAAAGTTAAATATGAATACTATAATCCCTGCAGTAACCACTAAAATACCTATACGAAGATATATAGTCTAAGCCTCAATAAACCGATTAAATGGAATGCTGAGAAATATTCAAGAAACCCCAGAAAGAGGGAGAAATAAAACCTAAGGAACAAAAAGAAAACAAAAAAATGATAAATCTATGTCCAAACATATTAACAGTTACATTAAGTGTAAATGGTCTAAACATACCAATTAAAGACAAGGACTATTGGACTGAATGTTCTTTTTTCTCTTTTCTTTTCTTTTTGAGATGGAGTCTCCCTCTATTGCTACGCTGGAGTGCAGTGGTGTGATCTTGGCTCACTGCAACCTCCACTTCCTGGGTTCAAGTGATTCTCCTGCTTCAGCCTCCCCAATAGCTGGGACTATAGGCATGCACCACCACGTCCAGCTAATTTTTGTATTTTCTAGTAGAGATGGGGTTTCACCATGTTGGCCAGGATGGTCTTGATCTCTTGACCTCGTGATCCACCCGCCTTGGCCTCCCAAAGTGCTGGGATTACAGGTGTGAGCCACCACTCCCCGTCCAGACTGAATGTTCTTTAAAACAGACCCAAATATATGCTACTACAAGAAATTTTCTTCAAATATAAGTAGAAGGATAGGGGAAATATACCATGCAATTTTTTTTTTTTTTTTGACAAGTCTTGCTTTATCATCAGGCTGGAGTGCAGTAGGGCAATCTTGGCTCACTGCAACCTCCACTTCCTGAATTCAAGCAATTCTCCTGCCTCAGCCTTCTTAGTAGCTGGGACTACAGGTGCACATCACCATGCCAGGCTAATTTTTGTATTTTTAATAGAGATGGGGTTTCACTAGATTGGTCAGGCTGGTCTTGAACTCCTGACCTCATAATCTGCTTGCCTCAGTCTCCCAAAGTGCTGGGATTACAGGCATGAGCCACCACGCCCCGCCAAAAATAATATTTTTTAATGTGAGCTAGCCATATTATTATGAAGAGAGAGACTATGGAATAAAGAAAATTGCCAGAGATAAAGCAAAACATTAAATAATGATTTTTATAAGTACATTCACCAAGAAGACACAGAAATCCTAAATGTATACTTGCCCTTAGTGTCAGGAAATGAAAAAAAGAAGAAGAAACAAATCATTTGACCAACAAAATACATGAAGCAAAAATAGAACTGGCTGGGCAAGGTGGTTCATGCCAGTATTCCAGCACTTCGGGAGACCAAGGCAGGAGGATTGCTTGAGCCTAGGAGACCAACCCGGGCAACATAGGAAGACCTCATCTCTACAAAAAAATCAAATTATCACCCTGGCATGATAGCTGGTGGTGTACAACTGTGGTCCCAGCTACTTGGGAGGCTAAGGTGGCTTTTTTTTTTTTGAGATGGAGTCTTGCTCTGTGGAGTGCAGTAGTACAATAACAGCTCACTGTAACCTCCGCTTCCCAGGTTCATGTGATTCTCCTGCCTTAGCCTCCCAAGTAGCTGAGATTACAAGTCAATGCCACCATGCCCGGCTAATTGTTGTATTTTTAGTAGAGATGGGGTTTCACCATGTTGGCCAGGCTGGTCTCAAACTCCTAACCTCAAGTGATCTACCACCCCATTTCTGTTCTAACGTGAAGAGATTGAAAGGTGCCATTTAATCCTCCCCATAATATTAAAAAAAAAAAAAAAAAAAGGCTGAACAAATAAAAACTTTTCTCTCTCTCTCTTTTTTTTTTTTGAGACGGAGTCTCGCTCTGTCTAGCAGGCTGGAGTGCAATGGCGCGATCTTGGCTCACTGCAACCTCCACCTCCCGGGCTCAAGCAATTCACCTGCCTCAGCATCCTGAGTAGCTGGGATTACAGGCGCATGCCACCATGCCCAGCTGATTTTTTTGTATTTTTAGTAGAGACAGGGTTTCACCATGTTGGTCAGGCTAGTCTTGAACTCCCGACCTCATGATCCGCCCACCTTGACCTCCCAAAGTGCTAGGATTACAGGTGTGAGCCATGACACCCAGCCTAAATTAAAACTTTTCTTAAATCCACCAGAGAATGAGGTCACAAGGCAAACCACTACCTAAAAACTGGAGAGACAGCAGGCAAATACAGAGATCACATCTTTACTGAGGCAAAAGCCAAGTAAGCCAATCTGGTAAAAACATAGCAATTGATGATTGCTGGAAGCTGATTATAGACAAGCATGAGAGTTTAAAATTCCTGAGGCCCAGTCTTGTAGAGAACAGACATACTTTCGTAAGTTTTGTTGTATCTACAAGAGCCTCACCAGGTTCTCAGGATGAAGACTGGAGAAAAAAATAAATCCCCCAGGCTATGGACAGGGGGACAGAAAAAAAAATAACCTTTTTGAAATGCACTCAGAGAAAAGTAACCATTTTGAAAAATGCCTGGAACATTCTGTTCTCCATAACAAAGGCCTTCCGTCAAGTAACACTACTTTATCAGAACTTTATCTGGCCTTAAAAAAAAAAAAAAGAAATTTATCTGGCCTAGGGAAAGGAAAACTTGAAAACTAAAGCCTCCAGTTTCCAAGTTAATAGGGTGGGTGGGTCGGGGAGGAAGAGAGAAAGAAAGTAGGGAAGAGAAGGAGGAGGGAGAGGGAAGAGAGGCAGGGAGGTGGGGAGCAAGACAGGCAGGCAAAGAAATCTCTGAAATTCACAGTCCAGGTACGCAGACTACCTAAAAAACTGAGACTGAATCAAAGGATTACAGGACATTTTCCATCCCTAATACCTTACCATCACATCAACAGGGCTCTAGTATAACCGCAGCGGATTACAACGGAGGAGCAAGATAAAGACTCCACTTGCGGTGGTTAATTGTAGGTGTCAACTTGGCTGAATTAAGAAATACCTAGAAACCCGGTAGAGCATTATTTTTGGGTGTGTCTGTGAAGGTGTTCCCAGGGCAGATTAGCATGGGAGTATGAGTGGACTAGGCAGGGAAGATTTACCCTCAGTGTGGGCAGGCACCATCTAATCTGCTGGGGGCCTGGAGAGAACAAAAATAGAGAAAAGGCAAATCTATCTGCTGAGTTGCCATGCACTCTTCCTCTCCGCTCCTGGGACAACTCCAGACTCCCAGCCTTTGGACTCCAGGACTTACAGTGGCAGGCCCCTCACAATCTCCGAGCGTTGGCTTCGAACTGAGAGTTACACCATTGGTTTCCCTGGCTCTGAGGCCTTCAGACCTGGCCTCAGCCATGCTATTAGCATCCTGGGACCTTCAACTGGCAGCTGGCCAGGCACCGGACTTCTCAGCCTCCACAGTCACAAGAGCTAGTTCTCCTAACACATCCCCTCTCACATACGTATATCCATAGACACACAGATACCCTGTTGGTCTCTCTGGAGAAACCTCATACAGCACTTAAGAAGGAGTTTCTAGAAAAACCCAAAGACAGTTGGGAAACAAAACGGGACATGGGAGGAATGTGAAGCCTCTGCCATCAACAGCTACAGCAAACATTAAACACAGCCTACCTGCCAGGCAGAGAAACACAAAACCTCACACTAAAGATCCATTCAGTTAAGTTCCTATAGGCCAATCAATACATCACATCTGGCTTTCAACAAACAATTATAAGATTATTAAAGTCAAGAAAAAAAAAAACACAGTCTGAACACACAAAGCAAGCATCAGAACCCACCTGAGATATGACAAAGATTATCAGACAGAGATTTTTAGATACCTGTGATTAATGTGCTAGGGGCTGTAATGGGACAAAGTGGACAACATACAAAAAGATGAGTAAGGTTCATAGAAATACGCAATCTCTGAGAAAGAATCAGAAGAAAGTGCTAGAGATCAAAAACACTGTAACAGGCCGGGCATGGTAGCTCACGCCTGTAATCCTAGTGCTTTGTTTGGGATGCCAAGGCAGGAAGCTTGCTTGAGCCCAGGAGTTTGAGGCTGCAGTAAACTATGATCACACCACTGCACTCCAACCTAGGTGACAGAGCAAGACCCATCTCTAAAAAAAAACAAAAACAAAAATGAAAAAAATAAAACACCATTGTAACAGAAACGAAGAATGCTGGCTGGGTGCAGTGGCTCACACCTGTAATCCTACCACTTTGGGAGGTTGAGGCAAGAGAATCACTTGAGGCCAGGAGTTTAAGACCAACCTGGGCAACAGAATCTAAATTTTTTAGATTTTTGTTGAGACAAAAAAATATTAGCCAGGCATGGTGGTGCATATTTATAATCCAAGGAGTTTGAGGCTGCAGTGAACTATGATCTCACCACTATACTCCAACTTGGGCAGCAGATTGAGACCTTGCCTCAAAAAAAAATTTTTTTTAAAAAGAATACCTTTGATGGACTCATCAGTAGACTGCTTAGGGTAAAGGAAAAAATCAACGAGCTTGAAAATGTTTCAATAGAAACGTCCTAAACTGAAAGCAAAGAGAACAAAGAAAAGGGGTGGTGGGGTGGGGGAAGAACAGAATCTTCAACAACTATGAGACAATTATCAAAGGTGTAACACGTGCACAATGGAAATACCAGAAGTAGAAAAAAAGGGAGAAGCAGAAGAAATGTAATAATGCCTGAAAATTTTCCCAAACCACAGATTCAGGAAGCTTAGAAGTACCACACAGGATAACACCAAAAAAATCCACATGAGGCCTATCATATTGAAACTGCAGAAAATCAAAACAATGACTTAGGCCTATCATACTCAAACTGGAGGAACCCAAAACAAAGAGAAATTCTGAAAGAAGCCAGAAGAAGAAAAACCCTTAGGAGCAAAGTTAAGCATTACATCAGACTTCTCAGATACCGTGAAGCCAAGAAAAATGTATTCTATATTCTGGGCCATAAAACATACATCAATACATTTAAAAGAACAGAAATAATATAAAATATGCTATCAGGCCATAATAAAATTAAATTAGAATTCAGTAACAGATTTACAACCAAAAATCTCCGTACACTTGAAAATTAAACAACACATTTCTCAATCCATTGGCCAAAGAGGGTATCAAGAAAAACATTTTAATATATTATATTGAATGAAATGAAAATGCAACATACAAAAATCGGTGGGATGCAGCTAAAGCAGTTATCAGAGGAAAATTATAATTAAATGCTGATATTAGAAAAGAAGGTCTCAAATCAATAATCTCAGCTTCTAGCTCAAGTAACTGGAAAAAAAGAGCAAAATAAACTGAAGTAAGCAGAAGAATGAAAATTAACAGATGGGAAATCAATAAAACTGAATGCAGAAAAGTAATAGAAAAAAAATCAATAAAACTCAAAGCTGATTTCTGAAGTTTGATAAAATTGATAAACCTCTAGCAAAACTAACAAAGGGAGAAAAAGAGAGAAAGAAGACATAAATTTTCATTTGTCAGATCTCAAAAAAAAAAAAGAAGAAGAAGACAAACTGCCTTTACTGGGAATAAAAAAGAGAATCTTTACAGATTCTGTAGACATAAAATGATAAAAGATTACTATACACTCCACACACATAAACTCAATAGTTTAGATTAAATGGACCGCTTTCTTTTTTCTTTCCTTCCTTCCTCCCTCCCTCCGTCCCTCCCTCTCTCTCTTTCTTTCTTTTTTTTATGACAGGGTCTCACTCTGTCACCCAGTCTGGAAGAGTAGTGTGGCAAGATCACGGCTCACAGCAGCCTCAACCTCCTCAGCTCAAGCGATCCTCCTATATCAGCCTCCTGAGTAACTACAGGCACTCAGGCACTACACTACAGGCACGCCCCACCATGCCTGGACTATTTTTTAAATTTTTTGTAGAGACAGTATCTCGCTATGTTTCCCAGACTGGTCTCAAACTGTGCTCAAGTCATCCTGCTGCCTCAGCCTCCCAAAGTTCTAGGATTACAGGAGTAAGCCATCCCACTTGACCACCAATTTCTTAAAAACCACAATCAGAACTTTCCCAAGATGAAACAGATAATCTGAACAGCAGCCCTGAAATTGAAGAAAGAAACTGAATTGGGTTGAGTGTGGTGGCTCATGCCTGTAATCCCAGCACTTTGGAAGGCCCAGGCAGGCAGATCACATGAAGTTAGGAGCTCGAGACCAGCCTGGCCAACATGGTGAAACCCCGTTTCTACCAAAAATATATTAGCCGGGCATCATGGCACACACCTGTAATCCCAGCTGCTAGAGGGGTTGAGACAGGAGAATCACTTGAACCCGGGAGGTGGAGGTTGCAGTGACCCCAGATGGTGCTACTACACTCCAGCCTGGAAGACAGAGTGAAACTGTCTTAAAAAAAGAAAAAAAAATTAAATTAGAAATAAATTATATAAATTAGTATTAGAAAGGTACAATAGGAAAATAACCATATACTTGAAAAATAACAAATTTGAATAACTTATCCTGCTAAAGGTGTATACATGCTAGGAAGTTTATACCTGTTTTTATCAAATGAGATAATTTACATTTACCTGGGAGGGTCTATGATAATGCTTCCCAAGGGAGCTCCACAGTGCTGGGCTGGAGCACCAGCGGAGTGGGATGCTGGTGCAGAAGTCACTGTGTGCCTGTGGCTCTTCCACAGCAGCCAGCAAGCGGCCCACATCTCAGAGCCTGGCGGGCAGGACAGCAATGAATGGAAGTGGGCAGGCCACCTCCTCCTGGGAGGCCCTGCAGGAGTCAGGAGAGATGAGGGTGCAGATATGTTCTGAGCGACACCCGAGAGGCCGAGGACTGGTAACCCAGATTCCCTCTTTGAGGCAGAAGGTACAGCCTGGTGCGGAGCAAGCATGGAGGCGGGGGAAGCAGCCACAGGAAGAGCAGTCCCTCCTGAATGCAGCTGGGCCACAACTGAGCCCCACTACCCCTGTCTCTGTGGAAATGTCACGACTGCCACAGAACCACCCAGAGCTTTCTCAGGAGCCTTGCTATAACATCTGATTCTTTAACAAAGCTAGAGAATGATGCCCAGTGCAGTAGCTCACGCCTATAATCCCAGCACTTTGGGAGGCTAAGGTAGGAGAATCACTCAGGAGATGGAGGCCAGCCTGGCCAACATGGCAACCCTGTCTCCACTAAAAAAAAAAAAAATACCAAAATTAGCTGGGTGTGCTGGGCGCCTGTAGTTCCAGGTACCTGGGTGGCTGAGGCAGGAGAATTGCTTTAATGCAGGAGGTGAAGGTTGCAGTGAGCTGAGATCTGGCCACTGCACTCCAGCCTGGGTGACAGAGTGAGACTCTGTCTCAAAACAAAATGAAACAAAAGCTGTGAATTGCAGAGGAGAATTGATATAGACACTGATACGGTTTGGATCTGTGTTCTTGCCCACATCTCATGTTCAACTGTAATCCTCAATGCCAGAGGTGGCGCCTGGTGGGAGGCGACTGGATCGTGCGGGCAGTTTCTCATGGGTGAGCACCATCCCCCTGGTGCTGTCGTCAGGATAGTGAGCTCTCATGAGATTTGGTTGTTTAAATGTGCGTAGCACCTCCTTGCTTGCTCTCTCATGCTCCTGCTCCCACTGTATGAGCCTCCTCGCTCCCCCTTCCCCTTCCGCCATGATTGGAAGCTCCCTGAGGCCTCCCCAGAACCAGAAGCTGCTATGCTTCCTGTACAGCTTGCAGAACTCTGAGCCAATTAAACCTTTCTTCTTTATCAATTACCTAGTTTTGGGTATTTCTTTATAGTAGCACAAGAACAGAATAACATGAACACTTTTTTTTTCCTTTTCCAAAATGTCAGAGATCCTGGGCAAGTAGATTTTGTTTGTTTGTTTCTTTTTGAGAAGGAGTCTCACTCAGTCACCCAGGCTGGAGTGCACATGCCTGTAATTCCAGCTACTAGTGGGGTTGAGACAGTGGCGCGATCTCAGCTCACTGAAACCTCTGCTTCCCAGGCTCAAGCAATTCTCCTGCCTCAGCTTCCCAAGTAGCTGGGACTACAGGCATGTGCCACCACGCCCAGCTAATTTTTGTATTTTTTTGTAAAGACAGGGTTGACCAGGTTGGTCTTGAATTCCTGGCCTCAGGCGATACAGCCACCTCAGCCTCCCAAA
This sequence comes from Aotus nancymaae, assembly GCF_030222135.1. Taxonomy (NCBI): domain Eukaryota; kingdom Metazoa; phylum Chordata; class Mammalia; order Primates; family Aotidae; genus Aotus; species Aotus nancymaae. The sequence goes on along the minus strand of NW_026988412.1, from coordinate 521,416 downwards.
GTGCTGGGATTACAGGCATGAGTCACCATGCCCAGCCAAATCCTGGGCAAGTAGATGTTACTACTCTGAAAAAACTGATGACTGCTCTCTAACTAGGTGTTGTCACCATAAACGCTCCCCGGTCTCACTCATTAATGAGTAAGCCCGGACAGCTGGCCAGGTGAGGATGCCACAGCTTGCTACAACTCTGATTTCTTCACTCCTACAAGAACCATCTCAAAATATCTAGAAAAAGGAAGGCTGATCACGTAAGGGAATAATCTTGCTTTTCATTATAATAAGCATGTTTCATAGGCACAGTACTGCTCATCATTAAAGAAACAAAAATTAAACAACTTAAGAAAGGGTTTCTCTCCCTATTTCACCAGGGGTAAGATAAGATGACTCCATGCATCTGGCACGATGCAGTCAAGGAGTGGGCCTGTCTGAGCCAGGCCAGCCCAGACCCTCCAGCACTCCTCAAAGGAGCCTTCAGGGAGGTTCTGGTAAGAGAACTCAGGGCACACCTGCCCCAGCAGCAGCCTGAGTACACAGTGACAGGGCTGCAGGGAGGAAGGAAGGTAGAGACATTTCAGTCCAAACAGAAGGAAAACAGAAAGACTTGGAAACTCTTCATGGAAAGCTACTTTGAATGCTACTTTAAGTTGCTTTTGGCCGCACACGGTGGCTCACACCTGTAATCCCAGCACTTTGGGAGGCTGAGGCGGGTGGATCACTTGAGGTCAGGAGTTTGAGACCGACCAGCTGGCCAGCATGGTGAAACCCTGTCTCTACCAAAAATACAAAATTAGCTGGGCATGGTGGCACACGTCTATAATCCCAGTTACTCAGGAGACCAAGGCAGAAGAATCGCTTGAACCCTGGGAGGCGGAGGTTGCAGTGAGCCAAGATCACAACACTGCACTCCAGCCTGGGCAACAGAGTAAGACCCTGTCTCAAAAAAAAAAAGTTGCTTTAGGTCAGCAAAAAATCAAAATCCTAACAAAAGGGAAACAGCACATTGTGGTATATATTTTCAACAGCACTGAAGCTAACATGCCGTGTACTGTGTCAACACTCAAACACCTGTCTATAAAAACATTAACCAGAAGAACTCAGCAGAAGCCTAGCACACACAGGTTTCAGCTCTGCAGGACACATGTGCAGACACCAGAGGACGTGAGGGCAGAACCTGCAGGGTCACCACAGGGTCTTGCTCAATATGGTCTGTTCCTTTAAGTTGCCCAAGTTTGCACTTTTATGAAATGTTTGCACATTTTGCCATTCTGAGTAGTTTCTTTTTATGAGACAATTGTTGTAATTTATTTTTGTTTCAGTCAAGTGACCTTAAAGGTTGGAGGAGAAAAAAAGGGCCAGGAGATTTTCTTAACACTCTCTCCCTGGGAGTGCAGTCCTGGGACTGTCAGAGCAGCTGGAGAGGTGTCTCTACCACTGACTCCTCACTAGGCTTTTTCTAATTATCTTTTGATAATACAAAACTTGTATTTCTTGAGTGTTCATCATGCTTAGGACACATTCCTAAGCACTCTGGAATTCATCTTTGTAAAGGAGGCACTACTATTACCCATTTTACAGGTGAAGAAGAGGCTAAGTACTTTGCCCAAGGTCACAGAGCTGATAAGTGAACTCACAGTGAATTCTAACTCCGGAGTTGGAACACAAACATACTGCCCCATGCCTACTAACAGCACACAAGCATATAAGGTAGTTTGGAATCGTTTTCTAAAAGTTTTTCCATGAAATAAGTGCAGGAATTTGATACCCAAAATATGTGGAAAAATGCCTCTTCCAGCTCTAAACCAACCTGAAAAGTCCTAGTGTCACATAAGAATCTACATTTGTAAACCGAATTATAAGGAAAGAATAACTTGCTTCCTCTCCAAAACAAAAAAGCAATACTTAAACCAAGTATTCCATGTCCTGGTCCATTCTATCCATCTGTTATAAAACTGAGGCACCTTCTCTTCCCCAGAACCTGGGTGTAACCTTTCTAGTTTCATGTTGGCTATAAAGAAATAAAAGAATAGGCCAGGCTCAGTGAGTGGCTCACGCCTGTAACCCCAGCACTTTGGGAGGCTGAGGCAGGCGGATCACCTGAGATCAGAGTTCAAGACCAGCCTGACCAACATGGTGAAACCTCGTCTCTGCTAAAAATACAAAAATTAGCCGGATGTGGTGGTATGCACCTGTAGTACCAGCTACTTGGGAGGCTGAGGCAAGAGAATTGCTTGAACCTGGGAAGCGGAGGTTGCAGTGAGCCGAGATTGCATCATTGCACTCCAGCCTGGGTGACAAAAGTGAAACTCCATCTCAAAAAAAAAAAAAAATTAAAGAATAAAATAATACAGCCTATAAAATCTATGTTGAAAAATTCTAAGAACCATCTACCCCACTTCTCATGATTATTCCAACTTTCATATCAGATTCCAGCCATGTGATTAGGAGCCTAGAGGCATAAGACACAACACTGCTGCTCTTCTGTGCTCTCTACACATATTCAAAAGTGCACAGAGTCTGACAGAGGCCTGAATATTTAGGGTTTGTATTTCTAAAGAATGAACCTGCTGTGAAGGTCAGTGTCAACACCAACAATTCAAAGGCCCTAAGAGAGGATTCAGAATTGCCAAGAGCCCATCACCCTAAATGTAAATAATACACAGCAGTCTGAGGAGCCCAGTGAAGGGAAAATCACCGTATTTTGCTATTGCAACTACTTGAAGTCCATGCCAAACAAAATAAACTAAAATAAAATGTTACAATCCTGGGCTGATGCAAAGTTTCCCCTGAGTCAACTAAAAAGACTTTGCATAGAACCATTTCTAAGTCTGACATACATAGAATTCAAGGTCTGAGGAGACCTGAAAAGATTCAACACGGTGGAGAATAGGGACCCTGGAACGGACAGGAGCCTGCAGCATCAGGCCACAGCGTTTTCCATACAGCACACCTGCTCCTGGTGGTCGGGAATGAATTCCCTGCGAGCATCCAGTGTAAAAATCACCCAAAAACTGGAACCAGTAGGAGAAAGAAACCTGGAGGGAGTGCGGGGAGTCAGGAAGCAGAAAAACCAGCTACACACCTGCCCTACACTGCCATCTGCACTCAGAGCTGTTTGCCTAGAAGCGTATCCATTATTTGAATGAGTCTAGTATAAATGACTTTTTCAAAAGTTCCCCGATTTTAAATGACAGAACTTTAGAGCTTTATGGCACCTTAAATTGCCTTGTCCCGGGGAAAACAATTATTATCACTTGAAGATGGAGAAAATGAGGCACAGACATCTGGATCCCAAAGTCATTTCAAGAAGCAAAGCTAGTGTGTGTGCCATGGCATGGCTGGGCAAGGGCCTCGTGCCTGCCACCATTTTTTGTTTTTGCTTTTTTGCTATGAGAATGCTTTATTAGGCATAAAAATGCTATGAAAATGCCTTAAAATGCAACAGGAGGAGATGTGAAGACACAAAGAACACGTATATAGTGACACATGGCTATCAGAACACACTAAGTAAAGAATCCACACCACTTCCACCCTTAACCCAGAAAAGGAAGGATCTCGGCCACCTCCTCCTCATGCACGCCCTGCTTTACAGGAAGTGTCCTCATCTCCCGTCCTGGACAGGTCCCTGAGCTCCTCCTGTTAGGCATTCTGAGGCCATCGATGGCTAAAAGTCTGGTTTCTGTTTCTTGAGGGAGGAAACAGAGGAAGCACAGATTGGCATGGTAGATGGAGGTGCAGACAGAAATCAGTCTCGAATATGATGAGGAGAGAGAATCCTGGGGAGAGAATCTTGGAGTGTAGATGTGAGCATGAGGGTCTGAAAAAATGTCACATGCAAAGTTCCTAGGAGTCTTCTTTTTTCCCACCTCTTCACATAACAGAGCCAGAGAAAAATACAGTATTTCATCAAATTTGAGATCCCACTGATTCTAAGACAAATGATGAAGAAAAACTGCTGTCAAAATGTGACCCAATGCTAAGATGCCATCAGCTTTTAAATGTACCCCCAAATCAAAAATGTTATCATGTGAAGAAAAAAAAGTTTATCTTAGAATAGATAAAATACAGGATGCTTTTTATTGGTAAGAGGTCTTTAGATAGCAGTGAATACAGGACTGACTTTTTGTTATTCTGATAAAATTTCAAATGTATAGAACACTTACAAGAATAGTACAAAAAATTCTCCAATACTCCCTTACCCAGCTGGCTTTACCTCCTGTTTGCACTTTTCCCCCTTTATCATGACCATTTTGTCATTTTCTCTCCCTCCTTCCTTCCCTCCATATCCATCTACCCCCACTCCCCTCCCTCCCCATTTGAAATTGTGTATCAGATTTTGTGCCCCTGTATCCCTAAATATTTTTTTTCTTTGATTATTAACTTTATTAAAAGTGTATTGATGACTTATACTTTTTCATGTCCTTAGTTTATTTTTCCATGTGGACTTGAATTTTTCTTCTTTATTTACTCAAATACGTTGCCAGTGTCAGACATAGTGCATAGTACAATATAGACACTCAATAAAAACTTAACTGAACAAAGAAAATTGGGAAGACTCTCTTTATGTCAAATGTGTTTCATGTATTTTCTCCAGATTGTTGGAAATTTTCTATTAAATAGTAATATTGAAAATAGAAAATTTTTGACAATGAATATATTCTTTGGTTACTGAGAAAAAATGAAACTTTTTAAAATAGTCTTTAATATATGTTTTTTTAATTTTTTAACATGTCATTTAATTTTTTCTTTTTTTTTTATTTATGAGTGACATGATAATTTTTTTTTTTTTTAATGAGAGAAAGAAAGAGAAAGAAAAAGGGGGAGAGAGAACAGGAGTCTTGCTCTATTGCCCGGGCTGGAATGCAATCTAAAAATAGGTATTAAAAACCTCTTTTATGCTGATAATTGTGTGCTTAACAATGGAGACAGGAAGGAATAAGGGAAGAAAATAACAAACAGCCAACCAATATTTCATTTAAGTCTGTGAAATGCTATGCAAATGCTGAAGAGTGATTTACTTCCAATTATGTGGTCACTTTCAAAATAGGTGTAATGTGTTACTGAGAAAAATGTATGTTCTGTGGACCTGGGGTGGAGAATTCTATAAATAATCACTAAGTTTACTTATTCCAGGTCTAAGTTCAAATCATAGATGTCCCTATTAATTTTCTATGTCGTTGATCTGTCAAAATTTAACAATTTGCTGTCAAAATCTCCCGCTATTACTGTGCGGGAGTCCAGGTCTCTTTATAAGTCATTAAGAACTTGTCTTATGTATCTGGGTGCTCCTGTATTGGGTGCATATATATTTATCATCATTAACTCCTGTTGTTGCATTGATCCTTTTACCATTATGTAATGTCCTTCTTCGTTTCTTTTAGTCTTTGTTACTATTAAAGTCTATTTTGTGAGAGATGAAAGTTACAACTCCTGTTTTGTTTTGTTTTTTCTTTTTTTTTTGCTCTCCATTTAATTGGTGAATCTTCCTCCACCCCTTTGTTTTGAGTCTTTGTATGTCGTTGCTTGTGAAACAGATCTGGATACAGCGTACCGATGGGTTTTGACTTTTTATTCAATTTACCTGTGTCTTTGATTGGGGCATTTAATCCATTTAAATTTAGAATTAATATTAATATTTGTGAGTTCAATATTGTCATTTAATGCTATCTGGCTATTTTGCCCATTAGTTGATGTAGATTCTTCATTATAGAGATACTCTTTATGTTTTGGTGAGTTTTTGGGATGACTGATACTGGTTGTTCCTTTCTGTTTGTAGTGCTTCTTTCAGAAGCTCTTGTAAAGCAGACCTGGTGGTGATGAAATCTCTGAGTGCTTGCTTGTTCGCGAAAAATTTTCTTTTTCCTTAGCTTATAAAGCTTAGTTTGGCGGGATATGAGATTCTGGGTTGAAAATTCTTTTCTTTGAGGATATTGAATATTGACCCCCACTCTCTTGTAGATTGTAGGGTTTCTGGTGAGAGGTCTGCTGTGAGTCTGATAGGCTTCCCTTTATGGGTAACATGACCTTTCTCTCTAGCTGCCCTTAGAATTTTCTCCTTTTTTTCAACCCTAGTGAATCTAGCAATTAACGTGTCTTGGAGTTGCTCTACTTGAAAAATATCTTTGTGGTGTTCTCTGGATTAGCTAGAGTTGAGTATTGTCCTGCCTTACTAGATTAGGAAAGTTTTCCTGAATAATATCCTGAAGAATATTTTCCAACTTGGATTCATTCTCTTCATGACATTCAGGTATACCTATCAATCATAAATTAGGTCTTTTCACATAGTCCCATATTTCTTGGAGACTTCGCTCATTCCTTTTTACTCTTTCTTCTCTAATCTTGTCTTCTCATTTCATTTCATTAAGTTGGTCTTCGATCTCTGATATCCTTTCTTCTGCCAGATCAATTCAACTGTTAAAACCTGTGCATACTTCGCGGAGTTCTCGTATTGTATTCTTCAGTTCCATTAATTCACTTATATACCTCTCTAAATTGTCTATTCTCGTTAGGATTTCGTCAAACCTTGTTTCAAGGTTCTTAGTTTCTTTACATTGGGCTAGAACATGTTCTTTTAGCTCACTAAAGTTCCTTATTATCCACTTTCTGAAGCCTAAATCTGTTAATGGAACGCACTTGTTCTCCATCAGGCCTTGTTCTCTTGTTGATGAGGAACTGTGATCACCTGTAGAAGGAGAGTCATTCTGATCTTGGGCATTCTCAGCCTTTTTACTCTGGTTTCTTCCCTTCATTGTGAGTTCATCCACCTGTCATCTTTGCAATTGCCTACTTTCAAATTAGGTCTCTGAGTGGACGTCCAACTTGTTGATTCCCAGCGCCGAAATCTGAGCAACCCACTGCGCCGGCTAAAACGGCGGCATCAAGATTCGTGGTGCTTTTCTGCGCAGGAATCTCCAGTCTGGCTTCCCTCTTGAGTCCCTTCTTCAATCAGGTAAATGGGCGACTCTGCCTTCCCAGAGCTCCAAACACCGATCAGTCCCATTTACTCTGCACCAAGAACCGCCATGCTGGGGCGCCGGCAAAACTGTGACGCCGGCCACAAGAGTCACCCTGGCGACCCGTGGGGCTCCTCCGCTGGGAATCTTCCGGTCCGTGGGTAACAAAAATTCGTCTCAAAGTGTGGCGTCCTCTCGTTCTGTGCGTTTTCTCTGGGAACTACAATCCTGAGCTGCTAGTGATCAGCCATCTTGGATCTCTCCTAAATATTTCAAAATGTATTCACTAAGCTCAAGGAGATAGTCACAGTACAATGATCAAACTAGGGAAATTTGACATTTTTATAATGCCATCGTCTAATCTACCATTCAAATTCAAATTCTGTCCATAGTGCCAACAATGTCCTTTACAGCTATCTTGTTCACCCCAGTCCAGGTTCGAATTCAGAGTCAAGCCCTGTACATAGTCGTCCTGTCTCTTTGGTCCCCTCTAGACCAGACCATTTTCTCAGTTTCTGTTTATTAACCTTGAAATTTTTGAAGAGTACACACAGGCAGGGCATTTTGTAAAATGTCCCACAGAGTCTGTCTGGTGTCTGCATGATTAGATTCAGGGGTGGCAGCAACATCTGGGTCAGGTGTTGTCCTTGGCACATCTCATGGGGGGCACAGATGTCTCATTACTGGTGACCGTAACTATGATCGCCTGGTTAGCATGGTGACTACTACAGCAGGGTAGTCACCTTTATGTGAGTTTGAATTATGAGAAGTCTATTCATTTTTATTTTATTTTACTTTCTTTTTTTTTTTTGAGACAATCACTCTTGTTACCCAGGCTGGAGTGCAATGGCGCGATCTTGGCTCACCACAACCTCCACCTCCTGGGTTCAAGCAATTCTCCTGCCTCAGCCTCCCGAGTAGCTGGGACTACAGGCGTGTGCCACCATGCCCAGCTAATTTTTTATATTTTTAGTAGAGACAGGGTTTCACCATGTTGACCAGGATGGTCTCGATCTCTTGACCTCGTGATCCACCTGCCTCGGCCTCCCAAAGTGCTGGGATTATAGGCGTGAGCCACTGCGCCCGGCCTATTTTATTTTCTTCAGACAGGATCTTGATCTGTTACCCAGGCTGGAGTACAGTGATGCATCGCTACTCACTGCAGCCTCTACTTCTCGTGTTCAAGTGATCCTCCTGCTTCTCAAGTAGCTGGGACGATAGGTACATGACACCACGCCTAGCTAATTTTTCAATTTTTTTTTTTTTTTTTTTTTTTTTTTGGTAGAGATGAGGTTTCAGTACATTGCCCAGGTTGGTCTTGAACTCCTGAGCTCAATTCCCACCTCAGCCTCCCAAAGTTCTGGGATTACAAGCATGAGTCACCATGCCCAACCTGAGAATTTTAAGTGGTAAAAATATACAATTATAAGAGTCTTATTTTATGTGTACAGTTGGAAATAATAAAAATTCAGTAAGAATTTAAAATGTATGAAGAATTGCTTAGTTTTAAAGCTGTGCAACAGTATACACTATTAACTATGTTTAACTGGCCAGGCGCAGTGGCTCACGCCTGTAATCCCAGCATTTTGGGAGGCTGAGGCAGGTGGATCACGAGGTCAGGAGTTCAAGACCAGTCTGGCTATGATGGTGAAATGTTGTCTCTGCTAAAAATACAAAAAATTAGCCAGGCGTGGTGGTGGGCACCTGAAATTCCAGCTACTCAGGAGACTGAGGCAGGAGAATTACTTTGAACCTGGGAGGCAGAGGTTGCAGTGAGCTGAGATTGCACCACTGCACTCCAGCCTGGGTGACAATGAGACTGTCTCAAACAACAACAACAACAACAAAAACTACATTTAAAACTTTTGACACAGAGCAAGGCCCAGCTGGTGTTGAACTATGTAGGCTGTGGACTGTGTCCACTTCAGACCTGCCCTGCAAACATTCTGCTTGACCCAGTTTCCTGAGGAAACCTATCAGAAATCAGTACAGGCCATTAACACAGACTGTGAGGTTCCGAAATTGGGCATCCATGTTTCTGTCCCTGCCTGGAGTCAAGGAAAATCTCAGTCTGTCACTTGCCTTCATTTGGGGCCTTGGAGAGCAGTGACACCGTCAACTAAAGCAGGGAGCTAACTGGCCAGGATGCAGCCCTCCCTCCGGAATCCCTGGTGGTCATCCCAGGACACTGGGTGCTCAGTTTTACTCACTGGTCCACATGGAGACACTCGTCCCCAAGTCTGTTCAAGGCCCTGCCCCCTCTTCTGCGTTGCAGACCTGGCATGCTGCCCGCTTCTGGATGCCTGGTTTTGACCTTCTCCCAAGCACAGCTGGAAGCCCCAAGGCCCGGTGGCCAGACAGTCCAACATGTCCCTCCTCAGGTCCCCTGAGTACAGGACAGGGAGAGACCTTCCAGATACAAGGAGCTCCCCCTCTGGGTTTGGGACAACCTGCTCAAAATCTGCATTGAACAGACTGTCCCTGTTGATTTTTAAATAACTGATAGCTGTTTACTACATTCCTATGCCCTTGAAACTAATAAAACTCCAAGTCAGTGAACAGTGAATGTTTCATTATATTACTGACGCTGGTTCTCACATTTAGGGTCTGACACCACCTGTGACCCAAAGGGGAACCCTGAGGCCCTCTGTGTGAATGGAGCTCCTGTGAGGTTCATCCTGGCAGGGGGAGCCCACTACCCCTCTTTGTGTGGGGCCAGCAGAGGCTCAGGCTTGTTATTGTCCCAATCCCAGCAACAGATTCATTTTTCTGAAATATTTTCTTTTCCTTTTCTTTTTTCCTGAGATGGCGTTTCGCTTGTTGCCCAGGCTGGATGGAAGTGCAGTGGCGCAATCTTGGCTCACTGCAACCTCTGCCTCCCAAGTTCAAGCAATTCTCCTGCCTCAGCTTCCCGAGTAGCTGGGATTACAGGCATGTGCCCCAGGCCCTGCTAATTTTGTATTTTTAGTAGAGAGGGAGTTTCTCCATGTTGATCAGGCTGGTCTTGAACTCCCAACCTCAGGTGATCCACCCACCACAACCTCCCAAAGTACTGGGATTACAGGTGTGATTTTTGTTTTGTTTTGTTTTGTTTTTTGAGACAGAGTCTCGCTCTGTCACCCAGGCTGGAGTGCAGTGGTGTGATCTCAGCTCACTGCAACCTACGCCTCTGGAGTAGCTGGGATTACAGGCATGCCTCGCCATGCCCAGCTAATTTTTGTATTTTTGGTAGAGATGGGGTTTCACTACGGTGCCAGGCTGGTCTTAAATTCCTGACCTCAAATGCTCTGCTCACCTTGGCCTGCCAAAGTGGTGGGATTACAGATGTGAGCCACTTTGTCCAGCCCTGAAATGTTATTTCCATGGGTGCACACATGCACACAAAGCTCACAAAAGGCAAAGTACAATTCTTTTTTTTTATTTTATTTATTTATTTATTTTTTTGGAGACAGGGTTTGATCATGTTGGCCAGGCTGCTCTCGAACTCCTGACCTCAGGTGATCCGCCCACCTCGGCCTCCCAAAGTGCTGGGATTACAGATGTGACCACTGAGCCCGGCCTGGCAAAGTACAATTCATTAAGTCTTCAATACCCTTGCTTAAAAATGGAATTTGATCAAGCAGTAAAGCTCAAGTAAAATAAAATAAAATAAAAATGGAGTCATGCACATGCCTGTAGTACCAGCTACTTGGGAGGGTGAGGTGTGAAATGCTTGAACCCAGGAGTTCAAGTCAAGCCAGGCAACACATTGGAACCCTGTCTCTAAAACATAATAAAAACAAAAATGGACTTTGAGTTAACAATCCTCATACTGATTCTCAATTGGCATGTGTAGAAAGCATCACATAAGTCACAGCTTTTCTCTAGCACTTTAAACACATCATTTTCTTGTTAAGGTAAAGAAATGATCTAGTCCCTTGGAGGCAGTAAGGGATGCTGGAAACCCCATTGTGTTGGGAGGCAACTCGGCACAGTGGGGGATGTGGAATTTGCAGAGCCTGTCCAGACCCCAGCACCCCTGATCTCCACGTGACCTTGAGCATGTTATTAAACTCTCTGACCCTCACACTCCCTGCGTGTGAGATGGGGACAACAGCAAGCCCCAGCCCGCCTGCTGTGAGCACTCCGTGAAAGAATTTACCGAAAACACAGAAGCGTGCCCGGCACCTACTGAATGCTCATTCAAAATAAAAAAAAAAAAAAACCACCAAGAGACCTGAGTTCCATTTCTGGCAGCCACAACCAGTGTACAAGTCACGCACGGGGACTGGGCAGAAGTGACACACTACCTGTATGGTGAGGCTCACACAGCCCCCATGGACCGGGCAACGAAAGCCTGCCCTTCCCACCCCCCGACACCACCATGCCTCGGGAGACAGCCTGTGGGAGGCCTCCTGGTGACTGGTTCAAATGGCCCCAGACTCCACTACCCTGGCTGAGGGCACCAGGTGTCACTCCTCATTCTTCAGAGGCACAGAAGCCAAGGAAGCCAAGCTCCCTCTCCCCACGATGTGAGAGGCTATGTGCGTAAGAGGAGCCAATCGGGTCTCTCAGGGCCACTTCAGCCATGGAGCAGCCCACCCTGAGGTCTTCTGTGACCTCCCTGTGTTTCAGCCAGACTGAGTTGAGTTTTCCATCATTAGTAGCTAAGATATCCTAACTGATATACTCTACAAATGTAAAATTCTTTACCAGAGGCTTAAAAACTGAGAGATTTTGAAGAACAACTGCCCTCTCTGACCACTCAGAAACTCCAACAAACCCAAATCATTAATTAACAAAGTAGATCCAAAAATAAGGTTATAAGAGGATGTGTGTCACATCACAAAAATTGTGCAGATTACCCCTTATGATACAAAGTAACAATCAATGCACAAAAACTGGTATAGCCTAGAGCTTCTCAAACTTGATTGCATCAGAGGTACCTAGAGAGCTCTGCAGTTTCAGAAACTAACGAATGACTTTGACTCCAGGGAGACTACTAGACAACAGTCTTGGGAGAAACAGGTCGCCTCACTTGGAAGATGACGGAAGGCTCTACAATCTTTCACAAATCCCAGGAAAGACAATCTGGGTTCAGAGAGGGGAGTACAACCAGGCAGCGCCAGATGTATGCTTGAACCTAGGTCAAAAAACGATGAAAATACAAGCCATGCTCCAAAAGACTCCTCTGTCCCAGAAAATTCTCTGTCAATTCACAAACAACAACAATCAGAATCGAGGAGGCTCAAGGTTACCCCAAGGGTGGGAGAAGGAAAGCCTCCTTCCAAATAGCTCCAGGTAGAGTCTGACCCAAACTTTTGGCCTCCTGCTTGTGAGTAACCAAATCTCTTGACCTTGAGTCTGAATTCCTAATCTGCACTTGAAGCCAAGAACTAAGCTAAACTCAAACCTAGACTCCAGTTACAGCAACTGCCGCTCAACTACTTACAGAATAACAACAACAACAAAAAAAAATGGAACAGCCAAGTGGCCACAGCACTGGAAATGCCTTCCAGGATGGAGGGCGCTATTAAATGCAGCCAGGAAGCCATGCCTCGTTCCAGTTCAGGTGTGAGGCCAAGAAACTGCTCCTGTTTTTGCTTCCTGCTTCCAAAGCTGTCTTCTACCAGAAAAGAGGAAAGCTATCTAGCAGCTACCTGCTCGGGGCAAGATCCAAAGGTAGGCTAGGCACAGTGGCTCACGCCTGTAATCCCATCACTTTGGGAGGCCAAGGCAGGTGGATCATTTGAGGTCAAGAATTGGAGACCAGCCTGGCCAACATGGTGAAACTCCATCTCTACTAAAAACACAAAAATTAGCTGGGTGTGGTGGCGGCCACCTGTAATCCCAGCTACTCAGGAGGCTGAGGCAGAAGAAACACTTGAACTCAGGAAGCAGAGGTTTCAGTGAGGCAAGATCATGCCACTGCAGTCCAACCTGGGTGACAGAGCAAGATTCCGTCTCTCTCTCTCACACACACACACACACGCGTGCACACACACACACACAAGATCCACAGGTAAATGTCCACTGTGGAAAGAATGTGTTCACAGGGCCTTGGTCACATGCCCTAAGTCTCAAATGCCACATGTGCCATCTTACAAAAATGTTAAAAAGATTAGGAGGCTGAGGCATGTGGATCACGAGGTCAAGAGATCGAGATCATCCTCACCAATGTGGTGAAACCCATCAAAAAGTGGGCAAAGGATATGAACAGATGCTTCTCAAAAGACATTTATGCAGCCAACAAATATGAAAAAAAAAGCTCATCACCACTGGTCATTAGAAAAATGCAAATCAAAACCATAATGAGATAACATCTTGTGCCAGTTAGAATGGCAATTATTAAAAAGTCAGGAAACAACGGATGCTGGAGAGGATGTGGAGAAACAGGAACGCTTTTACACCGTTGGTGGGAGTGTAAATTCGTTCAACCATTGTGGAAGACAGTGTGGCGATTCCTCAAGGATCTAGAACCAGAAATACCATTTGACCCAGCAATCGCATTACTGGGGGTATACCCAAAGGATTATAAATCATTCTACCATAAAGAAACATGTACACGTGTGTTTACTGCAACACTATTTTACAATAGCAAAGACTTGGAACCCATCGAAATGCCCATCAATGATAAGACTGGATAAAGAAAATGCGGCACATATACACCATGGAATACTGTGTAGCCATAAAAAAGAATGAGTTCATGTCCTTTGCAGGGACATGGATAAAGCTGGAAGCCATCATTCTCAGCAAACAAAAATAGGAACAGAAAACCAAACACCTCATGTTCTCACTCACAAGTGGGAGTTGAACAATGAGAACATATGGACACAGGGAGAGGAACATCACATACCTCACACACTGGGACCTGTTGGGGAAGGAGAAGGGAAGGGAGAGCATTAGAACAAGTACCTAATGCATGTGGGGCTTAAAACCTAGATGATGGGTTTTACAGCAGACCATCATGGCAAATGTATACCTATGTAACAACCTTGAACATTCTGCACATGTATCCCAGAACTTGAAGTAAAATAAAATTTAAAAGAAAAGAAAAAAACTTGGCCGGGCATGGTGGCTCACGGTTGTAATTCCAGCACTTTGGGAGGCCAAAGAGGGGGGATCACCTGAAGGTCAGGAGTTTGAGACCAGCCTGGCCAACATGGTGAAATCCCCATCTCTTCTAAAAAACACAAAAATTAGCCGGCCAGGATGGTGCGTGCCTGTAGTCCCAGCTACTTGGAAGGCTGAGGCAGGAGAATTACTTGAACCTGCAAGGCGGAGATTGCAGTGAGCCGAGGTCGCGCCATTGCACTCCAGCCTGGGCAACAAAAGCGAAACTTGGTCTCAAAAACAAACAAAAAAAACCCCTCTGCTTTTAAAAGTATTTTAAACCCAGTGTGAAAAACCTGGAAGTCAGCAAAGGCCTCTAAGAAGAAACTTACCATCAATCATGACCCCTCTTACTACTGACCTTGGAAATCACTTCATCTTCGTGGGTCTCTTCCTGAACTTCCTCCCTAGTTCGAGGGCTTGACCTAAATCTCAAAGGGCAGAAAGAAACGTGGCCACCCTTCCTCACTTGAGTCCTGTGCAAACATACAGCCCTACACAGAGCTCCTAACAGTGGAGCATCAATACCCAAGATGATCTAAGTGTGAAACATCCAACGCGGTCAGACTCCCACGTGGGGTGTGTGACGGCACGCACAGGCGGGAGGAAAGGGACGATTCTGCAAAACGAGTACCAGGGATAAAACTCGCAACAGACTTCTCCAACCTTTCAATCAACTGTCCCAAGGGCCACAAATGCGGGACACGCTCCGTGGGGAGCCGCAGCCACAACGACGGGAGGGAATCCCGGGCCTCGACGGGACAGGAGAACACAGCCCGCGCCGGGCAGACGGCGGAGCTCAGCCCCGCGTGGGCCCTGGCCACGGCCGCGCGTCCCCAGCCGAGCCTACTGGCCGTGCAGGACCCCGGCCCTCGTTCCCACCGCGCCCTGCGCCGCCGCCGCCGTCGGGAAACCGGGTTTTCAAGCCCTCGGCCCCGCGGGTGAGGTATTTTAGGGCGTGACCCCCGCCCCGCCCTCGAGGGCAACCGGAAAAGCGGGCACCTAGGCAGACGCGCCGAGCCTGCGCCCCGCACCGCGAGGAGCCGCCGGGGCCGCGCTTCCGGAGTCGGCTCTGGAAACCGAGGCACGGGCCGCGAGGCAGGGGAGGCCCGCGGACTCTCGACCCCGCCCGCCGCCCGAACGGTCACGCTGGACGCCCGAGCCCGGCTCACCTGGGAAGGCCCTCCGCCGTCCGCCCACGCGGAGCCAGGGCGCGGCTCACTCGGTCACGCCGGCCGCTCTTTGTGTCTGGAGGCCGCTAAGCCGCGCTCCTCCCGGCCCCCAGGCGCCGCCCCGCTCGGTGTCCGGGCGCCGCGAGCGAGTGGGGGGCGGGGCGAGCGAACAGGAGCGGGGGCGGGGCGGGGCGGGGCGGGGCGGGGCGGGGCCGGGCCGGGCCCCGGGATGGCGGGGCGGGGCGGGGCGAGCGAACAGGAGCGGGGGCGGGGCGGGGGCGGGGCGGGGCGGGGGCGGGGCGGGGTCGGGCCCCGGGATGGCGGGGCGGGGCGGTGACAAGGCCGCGTCCGCAGCTCTCAGGGCGGCTCGGGCCAGTTTGGAGTCTGGGGTAACCCCCGGAGCTGACCTCGCGGGTCCCTAGCGAGGCTGTACGTAGTGCGGGGCTTGGCGGTTGGCAGCTCTCGGGGTAGCATCTTCTGGAAACAAGCCTGGAGGCCGGCCAGGCAGGGGTAATACCCCAAACCCAGCACTGAGGAAACCGCGACTTAAAACCTAGGTCCTCACCTTTCCACTACATAGTAAATCCATATAGGTTGAGCATCCCTAATCCAAACATCTGAAATCCGAAATGCCTCAAAGTCTGAAAGTTTTGAGCGGTGACATGACGCTCAAAAGAAATGCTCATGGGAGCACTTCTTTCTTCTTCTTTTTCTTTTCTTTTCTTTTAAGGGCTGTCACTCCTGTTGCCCTGATGCAGTGGTGTGGTTACTGCTCACTACAGCCTCAACTTTCTCAGCTATGGCGCTCGTCCCGCCGCAGCCCCCCAACCCCCAGTAGCTGGGACTGCAGGCACCTGCCACCATGTCTGCTAATTTTTGTATGTTTAATATAGACAGAGCCTCACTGTGTTGCCCAGGCTGGACTCGAACTCCTGGGCTCAAGGAATCCACCTGCCTCAGCCTCCCAAAGTGCTGGGATTGCAGGCATGAGCCACCAGGCCCAGCCTCTGGCTAATTTTTGTATTTTTTTGTAGAGAGGAGGTTTCGCCATGTTGCCCAGGCTAGTCTGGAATTTCTGGCCTCCAGTAATCCTCCCACCTTGGCCTCCCATAGTGCTGGGATTACAGGCATGAGCCACCCGCGCCTGGCCTCATTGGAGCATTTCTAATTTTGGATTTTCAGATTAGGGATGCTCAATTTGTATAATGTAAATATTCCTAAATGCTTCTGCTGCCAAGCATCTCGGGATATTCAACCTGTATATATTTATTGAGTACCAACTAGGGCCAGGCATTGTCCTAGGGGCTGCCAACAGGGGGGCAAAAAATCCCTGCCCCTTATGGAGTTTACATGGGAGACAATTTAAAAACGTAAATCCTCAGCCGGGCACAGTGGCTCACGCCTGTAATCCCAGAACTTTGGGAAGACAAGGCAGGTGGATCACCTGAGGTTGGGAGTTTGAGACTAGCCTGACCAACATGGAGAAACCGTCTCTACTAAGAATACAAGATTAGCTGGGCATGGTGGTGCATGCCTAGTAACCCAGCTACTTCGGAGGCTGAGGCAGGAGAATTGCTTGAACCCGGAGGTTGCGGTGAGCTGAGATTGCTCCATTGCACTCCAGCCTGGGCAACAAGAGCGAAACTCCATCTCAGCAAACAAACAAACAAACAAAATGTAAATACAGCCAGACGCTGTGGCTCACACCTGTAATCCCAGCACTTTGGGAGGCTGCCATGGGCAGATTGCCTGAGGTCAGGAGTTTGAGACCAGCCTGGCCAACATGGTGAAACCCAGTATCTACTGAAATACAAAAAAAATAGCCAGCTGTGGTGGTGCGTGCCTGTACTCCCAGCAACTTGGGAGGCTGAGGCACGAGAATTGCATGAATTTGGGAGTCAGAGGTTGCAGGGAGCTGAGATCACGCCACTAGACTCCAGCGTGGGGAACAGAGCAAAACTGTTTCCAAAAAAAGAAAAACACAAACATAAATATGCCCCTCCCCTCCCCTTCCTTAAAAAACAAAAACACATAAATATACAAAATGTCAGAGAGGGCTGAGCATGGTGGCTCACTCCCGTAATCCCAACACTTTGGGAGGCCATGGCGGGTGGATCACGAGGTCAAGAGATCGAGACCATCCTGGTCAACATGGTGAAACCCCATCTCTACTAAAAATACAAAAAATTAGCTGGGCATGGTGGCGCATGCCTGTAATCCCAGCTACTCAGGAGGCTGAGGCAGGAGAATTGCCTGAACCCAGGAGGCGGTGGTTGCAGTGAGCTGGGATTGCGCCATTGCACTCCAGCCTGGGTAACAAGAGTGAAACTCCGTCTCAAAAAAAAAAAACAACTTTTTCTTTTGAATTAATATTATCTTTACAGAAAACTTGGAAAAGTAGAAAAGAGAAGTTTCATATACTTCTCACTCAGGTTCCTGTAAATATCAGCATCGTACATAGCCATGTTTTTGATAATGGTGTAATGATGTAGTTATCAGAACCAGGAATTTAACATCAGTACATTACTATTAACTAAAGACCTTAGTCAGATTTTACCAGTTTTCCCACTAATGCTACCCTTCCCGTTTCTTATCCGTGCCAGATCCTTCCAGCATCCCACCACGGCCATTCCAAGCCACTCACCTCCACCTTTAGTCTGTGTAACAGTCTCCTGGCCATCCTCTTGCTTCTAGTTTTGCCTCTCCACTTTCAATTTAAGCGTTGCAGTTTTTAATTACTGACTCCTCTTGTAATAATCTAGCTTTGGTCTTCAGTTTCTTTCCTCAGGTCCACTGCTTTCCTTTCATCCCATGCTATTTTATTGTTTTTCTTGGAGCTCCTGTTCGCAAACTAATATTTTAATCTTAAGATATTGTAGGCCAGGTACAGTGGCTGACACCTATAATCCCAGCACTTTGGGAGGGTAAGGTTGGAGAATCACTTCAGCCCAGGAGTCTGAGGCTGCAGTGAGCTATGATCATGCCACTGCACTCCAGCCTGGGTGACAGAACAAGACCTTGTCTCAAAAAAAGAGAAAAAAAAAGAATGCTCTGTCTCTTATTTATTTATTTTTTTTGAGACGGAGTCTTGCTCTATCCCCAGACTGGAGTGCAATGGCGCAATCTCGGCTCACTGAAACCTCCGCCTCCTGGATTCAAGCGATTCTTCCGCCTCAGCCTCCTGAGTAGCTGGGACCACAGGCATGTGCCACCATGCCCGGCTATTTTTTGTATTTTTAGTAGAGACGGGGTTTCACCGTGTTGACCAGGATGGTCTCAATCTCTTGACCTCGTGATCCACCCGCCTCGGCCTCCCAAAGTGCTGGGATTACAGGTGTGAGCCACCGCGCCCGGCCTGTCTCTTATTTTATTTTAAACCTCATAGTAATAAACGCCTTTTTCTCAGGTGGTTTAAAGCAGGCTGCCAAGGAGGCCCATCTTGTTCCTTGCCTGCTGCTGTCCTGGGGCACCTGCCCAGTTCTCTGCCTGCAAAACTGAGCCTCCTCCCTGAACGTGAGAGCCAGTACTGTTTGCTTTCCAGATGTGGGGCATTGCTCTAAACGCTTCAGAAGGTCTTGGCAGCCGGAGAGAAGTGGGAAAACCCAGCGCTGTGTGGCTGGGGACAGACACATCAAATAATGAAGACAGAAGAAGGCAATGGCAGGCTAAGATGCCTGTAGGAAACTCAGCTGGAAAAACAGGCAGGAAGGGACCAGAGCTAGTGGGAAAAGTGACCCACAGAGCACATACGGCTGGCATGTAAAAGGACGTAGTGGAATTTAGCTACAAACTAAATAGTGAAGTAAGAGGTAAAGAAAATGAAAATCAGAAATGCCTCCCAAGGGCTGGGCACAGTGGCATATGCCTGTAATTCCAGCACTTTGGGAGGTCGAGGCGGACAAATCACTTGAGGCCAGGAGTTTGAGTCCAGCCTGGGTAACGTGGCAAAACCCCCATTACTACAAAAAAATACAAAAATTAGCTGGGCATGGTGGTGACCACCTGTAGTCCCAACTACTTGGGAGGCTGAGGTGGGAGGATCACCTGAGCCTGGGAAGTCAAAGCTTCAGTAAGCCGAGACCGCACCACTGCACTCCAGCCTGAGCAACAGGAGTGCTGTGTCTTGCTGCCTCCCAAATGTTTCTCCTCTAGTCTTTCTATCTGCTGTGATAAAATGAGCTTCATCTTTCTGAAAACCTGCTTTGATCACTCCTCCTTTCCCCAAGGCCTTTGGTGACTCCACACTAACTAGACGGAGAAATCCAGATTCACTAACCCTCATCCAGCCTTCTTCACTGAAATCTCAGCCCCTACCTTCCCAACTTCTCCCATAATATCCCATGAGCCCTGCCTCGAGCAAAACCAGGGGCTTGCTGACTCTGGGGAGAGCCCCTGGCACTCCTGCCTTGGTGTTTTAAATACACCATGCCTCCTTTCCATCGACTTGAATCTGTTAATTCATCAGGGTTGTGCTCAAATCCGTCCTCTTCTGAGAAGACCCCCAGAGCAACTTCAGTTTACCCCATCTATTGAATAAGGGGTCCTGTTCTGCCTTGGACCATTCATTCTGGTCTGTTAAGTCTTATGACACTAGGTATGGTTCCACTGGTAGGTCCTACTTGTTTGAGTACCAATGAGATCGTAAACTGCCACAGTCAGGAATGATGAGTTTTATATCTTTACATCCCCTACAACACCTAGTATTATAGAAAGCCTGATAAAGAGTAAGGGTTCCTTATTTTATTGAATGCTAGTGTTGATTTTATGTTTCTGGCAATGGTTTCAATTAATGGGGGTGTAACTTTTCCTCTATGATACAGACATCTTAATTTTTCGTAAATAACCCATCATGAAATTGGCATCTGTGAATTCCAGTGTGATGCTGGGAGTTGAGAAATGCCAGTAGCCTGCAGATGGCTGTGTTTTAACAAGTGGCCACAAGATCTTGCATTTGTTTTATAGTGTTGTTAGTTCACATTCATCTCCCATAGTTCAATTAAAATAACAGCAATCAGGTGACAACAGAGAACGTCAGCCTTTAGAGAAGATTTGCCACATTCAAGTACTTAGAGCTTCCTTAGGAGTCATTGCTAAGTGCTCATTTCAGAACATTTGGAAAACATATTCATTTGTGGATATTGTTGCTTCATTAGTCTTTAAAAAGCTTTGATAACTCAGATATACCCAGTTTAACTCATTCTGAGTATATCTGATTCCTTTTTTTTTTGAGACAAGAGTCTCAAACCAAAAAAAAAAAGAGAGACAGAGTCTCACTCGGTTGCTCAGGCCGGAGTACAGTGGCACAATCTTGGCTCAGCACAACCTCTGCCTCCCAGATTCAAGCAATTCTTGTGCCTTAGCCTCCTGAGTAGCTGGGACTACAGGCACGTGCCACCAGGCCCAGGTAATTTTTGTATTTTTAGTAGAGACGGGGTTTCGCCATGTTGGCCAGGCTGGTCTCAAACTCTTGACCTCAGGTGATCCGCCCACCTTGGCCTCCCAAAGTGCTGGGATTACAGGTGTAGGCCATGGCGCCTAGCTGAGTATATCTGATTCTTTCAGTAAATTCCATGTTATTTTCCTTGTAATCAGTTTTATTTGGAACATTTTTAGATGCATAGGCTAGGTGCCAAAATAGTACAGAGAGCTCCATGTACCCCCATCCACTCTCCCTTAATGCTAAAATCCTACATAACAACAGTACAATGACCAGAACCAGGGAATTAACCACTAATGACACACCTATCAGCTAAGCTCCAGACTTCGGCTGGATTTCACCAGCGTTCCTGGATCCCATGTGGCATTTACTCAGTGTGTCTCCTTAGTTTCCTCCGCTCTGTGACAGTTTCAACTCTTCCTTTTTCACGACCTTAACAGTAGTGAGGAGCATTGGTCAGGCATTTCTTAGGATGTCCCTTTTTTTTTTCTTTCTTTTTTTTTGAGATGGAGTTTCACTCTTGTTACCCAGGCTGGAGTGCAATGGCGCGATCTCGGCTCACTGCAACCTCTACCTCCTGGGTTCAAGCAATTCTCCTGCCTCAGCCTCTGAAGTAGTTGGGTTACTAGGCATGCACCACCATGCCCAGCTAAGTTTTGTATTTTCAATAGAGACGGGGTTTCACCACGTTGGCCAGGATGGCCTCGATCTCTTGACCTCGTGATCCACCCGCCTCGGCCTCCAAAAGTGCTGGGATTACAGGTATGAGCCACCGCGCCCGGCCAGGATGTCCCTTACTTTGCGTTTGTCTGACGTTTTCTCATGATTAGACTGGTTTTAGGGACTTTTGGGAAGAACACACAGAAGTGAAGTGCCCTTGTCATCCCAACACGTAAGGGGTACCTGACATCCACGTGATGCTAATCTTGATCACTTGGTTCAGGTGTTGTCTGACAGGTTTCCTCACTGCAGTTTCAAATTTTTCTCTTCATATTCTGAGTTTTTTGTTCTGTTTTGCTTTTTTGTTTATCTGTTTGTTTTTTTTTGACGGAGTCTCCTCTATCACCCAGGCTGGAGTGCAGTGATGCAATCTCGGCTCACCGAAGCTTTGACTTCGCAAGCTCAGGTGATCCTCCCACCTCGGCCTCCCAGGTAGCTGGGACTACAGGGAGTCGCCATCATGCCCAGCTAACTTTTGTATTTTTTGTAGAGATGGGGTTTTGCCACGTTACCCAGGCTGGAGTCAAACTTCTGGCCTCAAGTGATCTACCCGCTTTGGCCTCCCAAAGTGCTGGGATTATAGGCATGAGCCACCGCACCCGGCCCATACTCTGTTCTTTAGGAGCAAGTTACTAAGTCCATTCCAGCCCACAGTCAAGAAGAGGAGGATTAAATTCCACCTCCTGTGGGGAAAGTATCTACACATATTATTTAGAATTATTTATCAGGAGGATCTGTCTCTTACCTCGTCTTTATTGATTCGATCAAATCATTTATTTATATCAGTATGGACTCCTATGTTTTTCTTTCCTACTCTGAGTTATAATCTAATGCTATGTTATTTCATTGCTCCCATTGTTCCAGCGTTGGCTATTGGTGGCTCTTTCTGCTCAGCTCCTGTGCCCCTCAGCGTGCCTGAGTATTTTGCTTTTGGAGTACTTCCATAGTTGTGAGCACCATACCATGTTCCAGGCTTCTCTCATGTTTTTCCAGCCCCAGCCCTAGTATCAAGCCAGGTCTCCAAGAAGCCCTGCTTCTTTTTGTTGGTAAATTGTATTTAGAAACCAAGATCTGTGTGAGCGTGTGTTCATTGCTATTGGAGGTGTCATTGTTTCTCGGCCCTGTCAGTGCACAGACTCAGGAAATATACAGATTTGTTGACTCATGTATACACACATATTTATAAATGTCTACTCCCTACCTACTTGTTTATCTGTCTATCCTCTATTTATCTGCCATCTACCATCTATCTACCAACCTACCTATCTACCAATTAAACTAAACCTGAGTTCATGCTGATGTCTCCAAAACAAATCCAATACCCTAGGCTTCATACCAGCATTCCCCCCTTACTTCTTTGTAATACTTTCAGAATTTGTTTTTCCTATTTTTGAGACAGGGCTTTACCCTATCACCCACGGTGGAGTGCAGTCACACAATCTTGGCTCACTGCAGCCTCAACCTCCTCAGGCTCAAGCGATCCTCCCACCTTAGCCTCCTGAGTAGCTGGGACCACATGCATGCGCCACCACACCCAGCTTATTTTTATATTTTTTGTAGAGATGGGATCCCACATGTTGCCCAAGCTGGTCTCCAACTCCTGGGCTCAAGCAATCCACCCACCTCAGCCTCCCAAAGTGCCGGGATTACAGGTGTGAGTCACTGTGCCCAGTCTACTTTCAGAATTTTTTTTTTTTTTTGAGGCAGAGTTCCCCTCTTGTTGCCCAGGCTGGAGTCCAGTGGCAGGTTCTCGGCTCACCATAACCTCCACCTCCCAGGTTCAAATGATTCTGCTGTCTCAGACTCCCAAGTAGCTGGGATTATAGGCATGTGCCACCATGCCTGGCTAATTTTGTATTTTTAGTAGAGATGGGGTTTTTCCATGTTGGTCAGGCTGGTCTCGAACTCCCTACTTCAGGTGATCCACCCGCCTCAGCCTCCCAAAGTACTGGGATTACAGGCGTGAGCCACTGCACCTGGCCTACTTTCAGAACTTTTAACCCATAGCCTGTGAGAAACAAATTTATAAACTACAGTACAGTGTTTAATACAGTTTTTTAGCCTTACAGTTTCTGTAAGGCTTTCAAATACAAGCTTTCAAAATTACTTAGGTCAGCTCCTTTTCCCTCAGCCCCTCAGTGAGGTTATAATCATACATTTAGAATAAGGTTAGATTCATTTATCACAGTCTGTTTTCCATATTAGGTTTTTAATATGCTGGTTGATTATTTTTTAATATGCATGCAATAAAGTTCATGCAGTACGAAAAAATAAAGTATAAAATTGACAATTGTGTAGATCACCATATATCCACTACCCAGTACCATGGGTAAAGTTCCATTACTGTGAAAGTCACTGGTACGGTTTGGCTGTGTCCCCACCGAAATCTCATGTTGAATTTGTACTCCCATAATTCCCATGTATTGTGGGAGGGGGCCGGTGGGAGATAATTTGAATCATGGGGGTGGTTTCCCCTATACTGTTCTCGTAATCGTGAATAAGTCTCATGAGATCTGATGGTTTTATCAGGGGTTTCTGCTTTTACATCTTCCTCATTTTCTCTTGCTGCCGCTATGTATAAAGTGCCTTTTGGCTGAGTGAGGTGGCTCATGCCTATAATCCCAGCACTTTGGGAGGCTGAGGTGGGCAGATCACAAGGTGAAGAGATTGAGACCATCCTGGCCAACGTGGTGAAACCCCATCTCTACCAAAAATACAAAAATTAGCTGGGTGTGGTGGTGCGCACCTGTAATCCCAGCTACTCAGGAGGCTGAGGCAAGATAATCACTTGAACCTCGGATGCGGAAGTTGCAGTGAGCCGAGATTGCACAACTGTACTCCAACCAGGTGACAGAGCAAGACTCCGTCTCAAAAACAAACAAACAAAAAACCGAAATGCCTTTCACCTCCTGCCATGATTCTGAGGCCTCCCCAGCTGTGTGGAACTGTACATCCAATTAAACTTCTTTTTCTTCCCAGTCTTGGGTATGTCTTCATTAGCAGTGTGAAAATGGACACAGTTGTCCTGTGTGTCCCTGTGAAATTAACTGCTCCCCTCCCCCAAGTCCCTGGCGACCATTGTTGTATCTTCTGTCCTTGCAGTTTTGCCTTTTCTAAAAGGTCATATGGATGACTTTTACCATATGCAGACTTTGGGGTTTGGCTTCTTTCATTTTTTTCCTTTTTTTTGAGACATAGTTTTGCTCTGTCGCCAGGCTGGAGTGCAGTGGTGTGATCTCGGCTCACTGCAACCTCCGCCTCCTGGATTCAAGCGTTTCTCCTGCCTCAGCCTCCCGAGTAGCTGGGACTACAAGCATGTGTCACCACGCCCAGCTAATTTTTGTACTTTTAGTGGAGATGCGGTTTCACCATTTTGGCCAGGATGGTCTCGATCTCCTGACCTCGTGATCTGCCCACCTTGGCTTCCCAAAGTGCTGGGATTACAGGCATAAACCACCACTTCAGCCTGGGGTTTGGCTTCTTTCACTTAGCAAAGTGAGTCTAAGATTCATCCATGTTGTCGTGTGTATCAGTAGCTCATTCCTTTTGGTAATTATGAACAGAACTACTAGACTGGGAGTGGCAGCTCATACCGTAATCCCAGCACTTTGGGAAGCTGGGATTACAGGTATTGCTCAAGACAAGGTGTTTGAGACCAGTCTGGGCAACACAGCAAGACCTTATCTCTACAATAAAAAGTAAAAAATTAGCCAAGCATAGTGGCACATACTTGAGGTGCCAGCTACTCTACTCAGGAGGTTGAAGCGGGAGGATGGCTTGAGCCCAGGAGGTCACGGCTGCAGTGAGCTACAAAGCTGCAACCACTTTACTCCAGCCTGGGTGACAGAGTGAGACCTTGTCACTCTGTCTCTATTTGTTAGAGCTCCAAGAAACATTTCCATACAGGTTTTTGTTCATTTGAAAGTAAGTTTTCTTTTTTTTTTTTTTTTTTTGAGACGGAGTTTTTTTGCTCTTGTTACCCAGGCTGGAGTGCAATGGCGTGATCTCGGCTCACCGCAACCTCCGCCTCCTGGGTTCAGGCAATTCTCCTGCCTCAGCCTCCCGAGTAGCTGGGATTACAGGCACGCGCCACCATGCCCAGCTAATTTTTTGTATTTTTAGTAGAGACGGGGTTTCACCATGTTGACCAGGATGGTCTCGATCTCTTGACCTCGTGATCCACCCGCCTCGGCCTCCCAAAGTGCTGGGATTACAGGCGTGAGCCACCGTGCCCGGCCCTGAAAGTAAGTTTTCTATTCACTTTGAATAGAAAAGTGAATGCTAGTATGAGGGGTCATTGGCATCTCTGGGCTATAGGGGAAGTCTCTGTCTGTTTAACTGAAGAAGACAATGCCAAATGGTTTCCCAAAGTGGCTACACCGTTTTGTATTCCCCACCAGCAACAAGTAAGTTTCTGTCCTCTGCATCCTTGTCAGCATTTGATGGCGTCACTTTATTTCATTTGATTTATTTTACAATAGAGTCTATTTTCTTTTTGAGGGTAGCCTTTTTTTGGTGAAAATATTAGGTATTAACAGTCAGCTAGCTAACAGAGGTTGGTTGAGGGTTTTTACTGTAAGTCAAAATAGAGGTCATCCTTATTACCATCTTCAGTCAAAATGCTGTTGACAGAAGAAAGTTCATTTTGAAAATTAATCTAAGGATCTTTCATAGAGAAAATGGTAGAAGAGGTAATTGAGAAATAAAGGGAAATATAATGCTCTTGCTATGGGACTTTTTCTTCTACACTGGAATTTTCTGACTTTTAAAATTTTCTGGAATTTTAAAGGAGAATAAAATTCCCCTTTAAAAGTAGGTATGGAGTGGGCACAGTGGCTTGCACCTGTAATTCTAGCACTTTGGGAGGCTGAGGCGGGTGAATCATTTGAGGCCAGGAGTTCAAGACCAGCCTGGCCAACATGGTGAAACTCTCTTTTCTAAAACTACAACAATTAGCTGGGTGTGGTGGCACATGCCCATAGTCCCAGCTACTCGGCAAGCTGAGGCATGAGAATTGCTTGAATTTGGGAGGCGGAGGTTGCAGTGAACCAAGATGGTGCCGCTGCACTCCAGCTTGGGCGACAGTGAGAGACTCTGTCTTAAAAAAAAGAAAAAAAAAGCATTGCCTGTGGTCAAGCTCTTGAGCGCCCAGAACCCTCATTTGGTTCTGGCATCTGAAGAAGGTTTATATTGCACCCCAGTAGGTGAAAGACCAGGCTGCAAGGGCCTGCTGTACAGAACATCCAGAGGTGGTCCAGGGCCTCTGTGCTGTTGTCTAGGCCAGGAATCATGGGAGCCTGAATCACATGCACACACGGAAGCTTTAATAGCACAGGGAATCTACTGAAAGGTCCCATGAGGTGGCTACATCCTTTGAGCCTGTGAGCTCCATGGGAGCAAGTCTGGGCCCCTTTGTTTCCCTGCTATAGGCTCAGTGCCTAGGACACCCTACAGCACTCAATGCTGCTCAAATGTTTGACTGAATGGTAAAACTGAACCAGGGCCTGCAAAGACATCACAACCATTACTTCTTGAATGAGTCTGTTTGGGCTGCCAGGACAAAATACACAGACTGGGTGACTTAAATAACAAGAATGTATTTCTCACAATGCTGGAGGCTGGGAGTTCAAGATCAAGGTTTCCCTGAGCCTCTTGCTTTGGCTTGCCAACAGCTGACTTCTCATCCTTTCTCCACTTGGTCCTTTCTCTGTGCACGCCCATCCCTGGCATCTCTTCCTCTTCCTATAAAGAAAACATTCCTATTGGATTGGGCTCCACCCTTAGGACCTCATTTATCTTTAATTATCTCTTTAAAGACTCTATGTCCAGATACAGTGACATTAGGGATTGGGGCTTCAGCGCATGAGTTTTGGAAGGACACAGTCCAGTCCACCGTACCTCTCCTGACCCACAGGTTCCTCCCTCTCGCTTGCCCTGTAGACTCACTCTTCTCTCTCCACAGACTCCCGTTCTTCATGATCATGGCTTTACCTCGCTCGCCCTTTCAAGAGTTTGTGCAACAGAGGAGGAATGTGCTGAGCACACAGACCAGGAGCCCCGCGGTATTGCCTGCAGACCTGATTGGCTTGGCCTGGTGCCCAGGCTTCCTTTGGGTCATCCCCTTGTGGGTCTGCCACAGCCCACACCACTTCTGCGCCCTCCCCCAGCCTACGTGGCTCACCTAGAGGCTGGCCTGGCCCCTGTGGACATTCATGAGCGGCACTCCCAAACCAGAGCCTACAAGTGCCAAATTCCTGGAAGATCTGCCCTGCACAGTTGGGCTCAGTTGGCAGGGGCCAGCCCACTCACTGAAGTTCAGTCTGAGAAGAGGCCAAGGATAGGTTCTCTAAGAAGGAGTCTGGGGGTTTAGAGGAATTGACTGGAGGAGAAACAACCCTGGCTGGCATCACACAGGCAATTCCAGGCCTCTCTGTCTCTCTCCATCTCTCTCTGCTTCTCTGTCTCTGACTCTGTCTGCCTGTCTGCCACTGTCTCTCTATCTCTGTCTGCCTCTGTCACTGTCTCTATCTTTCCCTGTCTGTCTCTGTCTTTCCCTGTCTGACTCTGTCTCTGCCTCTGTCTCTCTCTCACCCAGGCATGTTTTAACTCAATAAAGAAAACATCTGGGCTGCGTGCGGTGGTTCAAGCCTGTAATCCCAGCACTTTGGGAGGCCAAGGCGGGCAGATCACGATGTCAGGAGTTTGAGACCAGCCTGGTCAACATGGTGAAACCCCATCTCTACTAAAAATACAAAAAAATTAGCCAGGCATGGTGGCGCATGCCTGTAATCCCAGCTACTTGAAAGGCTGAGGCAAAATAATAGCTTGAACTTGGGAAGTGGAGGTTGAAATGAGCCGAAATCCTGCCACTTCACTCCAGCCTAGGTGACAAAGCAAGACTCTGTCTCAGAAAAAAAAAAATCTGTCCTTCGAATAGTTCTTATTCAGTAACCACTACACACACACACACATCCCTAACACAACAGTGCTACACATACCACTCTCACACACACAATGTACACAAATACAACTTAACTCATATTCACAACTTCACTACTTACACCCACTGAGCACATACACACAACTCCTCTACACACACCCAATGTGACATGCACACCCCATTACGCACAATCCCACTATACAGACACCCCACATACTACTCACTTCTTACAAATACATGTTACTAAAAACATACTACTATACACCCCCACACACATACGACCCACCCCACCACTCACACATAATTCCACTAAATGCCTGCAACTACATGCACAATTCTACTCACAGCACTCATTAATCACACACATCCCATTAATAAGCACCCACTGTACACACTTCACACATATACTGCATCACTCAACACACAGACTACTCACACACACACAGTCCCACACAACCACAGTCCCCTATACATTAATACAACTCTACTACACATGGCTGGGCTATACAAACACAGCATGACACACACACACACATTCAATGCTACTAAACACACCTCCCACTACCCACATACACGCACGCACACACCTGTACTCCTCACACACATACCCGTACTCTAAACCTGCCACTCACACACACTCCACACACAGGCCTCCTGATGTACATACATATGAGCCACTTCTACATACATGCACACAACCGTGTCACACACACCTCTCCATGCATTTATACACACAGAACCATCTCACAGTCTCCACACAACTACATATAAGCACACAGCTGTCTCACACACACCTCTTCACACACCTACATACATGCACAAAACCATCTCACACACACTCTCCACACAACTACATACACACACACAGCCATCTCACACACACACTCCACACACCCTCCTCTGCCTTCACTATTCACAGACCTCCACACTGCACATCCCGTTACACACAGATTGGCAGACACACGCACACAGGCTTCTCTACCTTCCTAAAATGCAGAGGGCAGTGCTCTCTGACTCCAGGCCTATGTCCACAGCCCACTTTTGACAGTACATCCTACCTGTCCAAATTTCACTTCTCACCCCGCTACTCAGATCCCTCTGTGGAGATGGTAAACTCCTGGCTGCTTGGTACTCAGCACCTGGCACTCAGGAGGGGCCCTCTACATTTGTGTTGAACTGAATTAATTCTCTCCCTGGAAAGACTCTCTCATTTATTTGTCCCAATTAAATGTTTCATTTCTTTCAATCCCTAGCTTCAATTCACATCCTCAGTCAAGCCACTGCACAGTGGCCCCCTTATGAGACTTTCTTTCAGGAGGTGTCAACTATGTTGTGCCATATTCCTTCTTGCTTATGTATGAGGGTATCAAAATTGGAACTGTTTCTCCCCCAAAACAAAGAGTTGATTCAGGAATGGCAAGGAATTGCAATTCAGGACACATGTGCTCTGGTGGATCACAGGTGCAGTCTCAGAATGGAAACTTTGACCTAAGCTAGTAGACATCAGGCACCAAAGTTAGTGACACTTGCTGGAGTTGTCGTCAGATTAATCAGTCAGGAACTTGTTTCCTGACTTTTGAACTCCCTTACCCACGTCAAGAATATCGCAGTGGAGAAAGTGCAATGAAAGAGGAAGGGAATTTACAGGATTTCTTTGTGCCACCACACCTATAATTTTGTATTTTTGGTAGAGATGGGGTTTCACAATGTTGGCCAGGCTGGTCTCTAACTCCTGATGTCCGGTGATCCGCCTGCCAAAGTGCCTCCCAAAGTGCTGGGATTACAGGCGTGAACCGCCGCGCCTCATGGCATCCCTGTTCAGCACACTGCTGACACTCCTGTTCCTAGTATATTGTTCTCTAGTTTTTCTATCTGGTGTTCCAAATGTGACCCTCAAATTTTAAAAACCTGCCGTAGTGTCTAATGCTGTCTGGGGAGTTCCCATGGACGGGGGCAAGCATAGCATTTAGCAGACCAGGAGGGAGCAGGGCCGGCGGCGCCAATCCACCATGGCGGGAACGTGTGCCAGTCGTTTCACCAGTCCGGGCTTTGCTTTCCTCATTGCACAGTGAAGGTTTTAGAAAACTGTTAAAAACACTGTGGACACTAGCATTTTTAGTAAAAAAAAAACCTAGCTGGGTGCAGTGGCTCACACCTGTAATCCCAGGACACTAACATTTTTAGTCAAAAAAACCCAGTCGGGTGCAGTGGCTCACACCTGTAATCCGGGCACTTTGGGAAGCCAAGGCAGGTAGATCACTTGAGGTCAGGAGTTCGAGACCAGCCTGGAAAATGTGGTGAAACACCGTCTCTATTAAAAATATAAAAATTAGCTGGGCATGGTGACATAATACCAGCTACTCTACTTGGGAGGACGAGGCAGGAGAATCGCTGGAACCCAGGAGGTAGAGGTTGTAGTGAGTAGAGATAGCACCACTGCACCCTAGCCTGGGTTACAGAACAACATTGTGTCTCAAACAAACAAACAAAAACAAACAAACACCACACATACACACACACACACACACACACACACACACACACACACCCTGGATGGATGCTGGCCTCAGTATGCACTCAGTATGCACTAAGCATCTGAGCTGTGCTCATCCTTCCCAGAGGGAGGGGCTTACCTAGGGACTGCCAGAAACAAGAGCTGTTTCTGGAGGAGCAGCATCAATATCGTATTCCACTAGTATCTGTTGGACACTCTAAGTAAAGCACTGTCTGTGTGGTTTTCAAAGTGTATTTTATTAACTTATTTTATTTATTACGCTTTCAAGCACAGATTTCAAGCTTGGGAGCTGTACAAAAAGATGACATAGATATCCCTAATTATTAAGAACTTGGCCGGGCGCGGTGGTGTAATCCCAGCACTTTGGGAGGCCAAGGCAGGAGGATCACCTGAGGTCAGAAGTTAAAGACCAGCCTGGCCAACATAGTGAACCCCATCTGTAGTAAAATACAAGAAACTAGTTAGGCATGGTGGTAGGCGCCTATAGTCCCAGCTACTCAGGAGGCTGAGGCAGGAGAATCACTTGAACACAGGAAGCAGAGGTTGCAGTGAGCCGAGATCATGCCATTGCACTCTAGTCTGGGCGACGGATTGAGACTCTGTCTCAAAAAATAAAAATAAAAAAAAAGAATTTGGCAATACAGTATAACAAGGGTGGTATACACCAAGGAATAAACTAGGGTTGTATTTCATAGAGGTATCTATGGATGGACTTGTGAGGGGCTAAGGCATTTTTGGTGAACCCCTGAAATAATATGTAAATGTCTGAGTATGCGAATAGATTAATTCTGGGCAGAAGGTCCATAACTTTTTCTAGATTTCTCGATTTGGCCATGACTCAAATAAAAATCACTGGTATAAAATGAAGTAACGAGGCCAGGTTCAGTGGCTCACACTTGTAATCCCAAAACTTTGGGATGCTGAGGCAGGAAGATCGTTTGAAGCCAGGGATTTGAGACCAGCCTGGACAACATGGCAAAACCCTGTCTCTACAAAAAAATACAAAACTCAGCCAGAAGCAGTGGTGCACACCTGTAGTCCCAGCTACTTGGGAGGTTGAGGTGGGAGGACGCTTGAGCCAGGGAGGTCCAGGCTGCATGGACCCATGTTCACACCACTGCACTCCAGCCTGGGTGATAGCGTGAGACTCCATCTCAAAAAAAAAAAAAAAAAGTAACCGAACTGTAGAGCTAGTGATTGAGTACATCAAATGTAGCAGCTGTTCTTTTAGACATGAAAATGAGCTCAGTGGTTCATTTCATTATCATAAATATCAATGGAAACATAAATAATAAAGGGCTATTTCAGGATATGCCAGAATGCCTCTTGCTTGTTCACTTTGACGGAACATTTCCCTTCTTATCTTACCTCACCTCTTGTCTCTCTTAGGACTGCTCCCTGCCCAGTTATGTAACCAAAGCAGTACCTACCTCATTCACAAGTGTAATAGTGTATTTTATTTGAGTAGCTCTTGCTAAGAGATGTTAGCAAGTACGATGCAAACTAAGGCTTCTAAGTATTTAGACACGGGGGGTTGCCTACTTGGAATGCTCCTTATTGGAGCCCAGCCTCCATGTTGAGAGGAAGCCTAAGCTAGTCCCACGGAGAGGCTCTGGGACCACATGGAGAGAGATCCAGTTGTTCCAGCCATCCTGTGCAGGCATCCATGTTGACCCATGTCAACAGCCAGAATGAACTGCTGGCCACGTGAGTGAGGTCATTTTAGATAGTTCAGACAACCCAGTACCCCAGGTGCTGCCACAATAAGTGATTTTTTTGTTTCAATTCACTAACTTTTGGGGTGTATTTTTTTCAGCAATAGAGTAGTGAAACAATAAATAATTGATTTTTTCTTTTTCTTTTTCTTTTTTTTTTTTTTAAAGAGATGAGGTCTTGCTATGTTGACCAGACTGGTCTCAAACTCCTGTCCTCAAGTGATCCTCCCATCTCAGCCTCCGGAAGTGCTGGGATTACAGGCATAAGCCACCATGCCTGGCCCAATAAGTAACTGATTTTCTATTGCTCTCTTCTAGTCTCTCTTCTACTGACTTCAGCCACTTCTGCCATTTTCACCCCTTGTGTGATAGATGCTTTCAGCACTGTAGTTGATAAATAGACTGTAGCATCCTTTTTTTAAAAAAAGCCCTTCCAAATAAAGGTATATTTCAAACCGTATGAAGAATATTTTCTAGCAGGGCATGGTGGCTCACACCTGTAATCCCAGCACTTTGGGAGGGCAAGGTGGGCAGATCACTTGAGCTCAGGACTTTGAGACCAGCCTGGTCAACATGGCAAAACGTCGTCTCTACAAAAAATACAAAAATTAGCCGGGAATGGTGGTGCTCACCTGTAGTCCCAGTTACTCGAGAAGCTGAGGTAGGAGGATCGCTTGAGCCTGGGAGGTGAGGCTGCAGTGAACCATCTTCATATCACTTCACCCGAGCGTGACAAAGTGAGACCTTGTCTCAAAAAAAAAAACAAAAAAACAACGAAAAAACTCAGGAACAGAACATGAATATTTTCCATCATAACGACAGTAACTGCTAGAGTTTGTAAATGTACTCAAGAAAGATTTTCTTCATTAAATACATATGTCAAATAAATGGAGATTTCTGACTATTCCATCAACTGCCATTTCCGTATCAGCTCAACAGTGTGGTGCAGGTTATTAGCTATTGCTTGGAAACAGGCAGATTACAGGAAGTGAACTAGCATCATCACTGCAGTCCTCAACACAGGATTTCCATTCTGCTTTACCGCGGGGCAAAGGACAATTCCGCATGTGAAACGAAGGAAAAGTAAAATTTAACAAAAACCAAGTTGATGAGTTGCCCTTTGTTGAGGGAAAGTAAGACATTTATTTAATTTCAATTAATTTTCATAGAAATAGCCAATAACAACTCCTTCTTTCAACAGATATTCACTGAGTACCTACCATGGACCAGGCATATTCCTAAGTGCAAGATGTAGCCATATCCTGAAAAAAACTGGCCACATCACTGAGATGTGGAAGACAGCAGGAAGAGCAGATTTGTGAGAGAAATCCAGGAGTTTGGTTGGAGAGGAGTTATTTTGGTAACGTCTATTAGACATCTACAGAGAGATGCCGAGCGGGCTGAGGGCACATATATGAGAGTCTAGGCCGGGTGCGGTGCCTCACGCCTGTAATCCCAGCACTTTGGGAGGCCGAGGAGGGCGGATCACCTGAAGTCAGGAGTTTGAGACCAGCCTGACCAACATGGTGAAACCCCGTCTTTAAAAAGATAAATAAATAAATAAAATAAAATAAAGAGAGAGAGAGAGTCTAAAATGGCTGATTTGCTTAACCTCTAAGCTTCAATAAAATGGTCAATATAATAATCAATAAAATGGTTAATATAATTCCTTTAAGAATTACAAAATATGATTTTAAACAGGAACTATTTTTATTTCTTTAGTTGTCTGGTGGTTCAAACCATTTTATCTTCTGTGACTTTTTAAAAATTTTCATTAATTTAAAAAAAAATAGAGATGTGGTCTTGCTATGTTGCCCAGGTTGGTCTTGAACTCCTGGGTTCATGCACTCCTCCCATCAAAGTGCTGGGATTACAGGCATGAGCCACCACGCCTGACTATCTTCTGTGACTTTTAAAATTTGAGTATTGGCCAGGCGTGGTGGCTCACACCTGTAATCCCAGCATTTTGGGAGGCCAAGGCAGGTGGATCACTTGAGGTCAGGAGTTCGAGACCAGCCTGGCCAAAATGGGGAAACCCCATCTTTACTAAAAATACAAAAATTAGCCAAGCATGGTGGCAGGAACCTATAATCCCAGCTACTTGGGAGGCTGGGGGAGGAGACTCGCTTGAACCAGGGAGGCGGAGGTTGCAGTGAGCCAAGATTGCACCACTGCCCTCCAGCTTGGGCAACAGAGTGAGACTCTGTCTAAAAAAAAAAAAACTGAGTATTGAAAATCTTTTTTTTTTTTTTAAAGAGTCTTGTTCTGTCACCCAGGCAGATAGTGGCAGAAACACAGTATGCAGCAGTGGAAATAGCTCACTACAGCCTCAACCACCTGGATTCAAGCAATCTTCCTGCCTCAGGCTCCTGTGTAGCTGGGACCACAGGCACATGTCACCATGTCTGGCTAATTTTTTATTTTGTGTAGACACAGTGTCTCTCTTTGTTGCCTAGGCTGGTCTTGAACTCCTGGGCTCAAGCAATATTCCCACCTTGGCTTCCCAAAGTGCTGAGATCACAGGCATGAGCCACTGCGCCCAGCCTGAAGATTTTATCTGAAGGTCAGACTGATTTCCCAGAAAGAATCGCAATGATATCGTCTAAGAAATCCAGTGGAAGTAACTGTATTATCAAATACGTAATATATGAATAAAGAGTGGTTTAAAAAATTTGTGGTTTTATCTGACTAAATTTTAGTCCTATTACTAGGAGTAAGTTAATTTTTTAAAAGTATAAATCTAAGAAAAAAAAAGTGTAAATCTAATGTATACCAGTAAGAAGGATTTTAATTTTAAAGAAATCTAAGAGAGTGGGCTGGGTGTGGTGGCTCACGCCTGTAATCCCAGCACTTTGGGAGGCCGAGGTGGAAACCCCATCTCTACTAAAAATACAAAAAAAATTAGTCGGGCGTGGTGGCACGCGCTTGTGGTCCCAGCTACTCAGGAGGCTGAGGTGGAAGAATCGCTTGAACCCAGGAGGCAGAGGTTGCAGTGAGCCAAGATTGTGCCACTGCACTCCAGCCTGGCGACAGAGCAAGACTCCATCTCAAAAAAACAAAAAAAATAAGACAGTGTAACTGTCTTAAGACAGTTACACTCTCTTAGAAGTGATTTGGGAATACAGGTGCTGATGCTGGCCAAAGACCCAGTCAGGCTGCGCAAGCATTTCAATAAACATCTATGTCCAAGCATTGGAGAAAATTCACAAACTCAGGACAAGAAGGAGACCCCCATCGCAATGAGGGTTATGTCAAAGAGTGTCACATACAAAGACACAGAGAAAAAGGAAACTAGATAATTCAAAACAATAAACTAAAAAGAAGAAAAAAGCTGCAGGCATGCTGTAAATCTCCACCTCAAATGAGCATTTCTGACCTGTGAGTAGCCACTATTGGGCATGGGGTCAGTTTCGTGGGTCTTGACAAACATTGAACACAAAGTAGAAAAAGAACTTCCATATATAAGATGGTGGATGGAAATACACATCTGATAGCTTGTACCCCTAAGAAATTAGCCAGACACGGTGACATGTGCCTGTGGTCCCAGCTACACAGGAGCCTGAGGTAGGAAGATTGCTTGAATCCAGGTGGTTGAGGCTGTAGTGAGCTGTTTAGAATGCTGCATAAAACTACAACTCAGCTAAAACTACAGCAAAGGAATTCAAACGCAGACGTGTGCACGCTCATGCGCGCGCACACACACACACACACACACACACGGACCAGGAAGACAGGTACAACCACAAGTTTGGAAGCTGCAAAGCATGTGGACAAGTGGCAAAGGATCTAATAGACTAAAGAAAGCGAGTCCAGACCAGCAGCGGGGAAGGGTGAGAAATAATGAGATGCGCAGTAGACTCCTCCAAAGACTTGGGCACTGACATCCCCAGATGCTGTGGTCCTGAGGGAGAGGGAAGGCACAGCTGAATTAAGGAGCTGGGGTAAAAGGTGCTCAAGGTACAAATGAACCCCTAGATCCCTGTCCCCACTCGAATCTGTTCTCTCTCAGCAGACATTGGGATGCTTCCCTGGAGAGGGTAAGACAGAGGGCTCTCTAACCTGGGAAATATCAGGCATAGCTGGACTCAGGTACAACTAGAAACAGAGTATGTGACTATGTGCACACACACCCTTTCCACTCAGCTACCAATGCTGACATCTGGCCTCTACTCTCCAGTTTGGAATATTCTTCTCTAGGAAAGCAGACCAACCAAGAGAAAATACTTTAACACACTGACCTCAGGGATTCCTCAACTAACAGCCCATCCAGATACCCCACAGTAAAAGAACCTCTGATTTGAGAAGGCCCATCCACTTGTGTGGAACTTCTAATCAGCATTTCCAACTCTCTTCTCTTTATCATAAATAATCAAGGGTTAATGGGCACTTGAGAAAAACCTCTAGTATGAACGAACAGACCCGAATAAACAGATTAGAGGAACTTAGAATGGTACATGCTGTGGATTCTTTTAAAACTTAATTTTTTTTTTTAGAGATGATACTCTACTCAAAAACAAAACAAAACCAAAAAACCCAGAATGTTATTTAGAAATGTTTTTAAAAAGCTCTTGGGAGGTCCTTGGGCCTCACAACATACATGTTTAAGGCCTTGCCACCTACTTCGTGGCATCTAATTATCTATACATTTATAGACATCTAATTATATACATTATATATAATTATAGACATCTAATTATATATATATTCTTTAGTTATATTACATCTAATTATATATTCTTTTTATTTAAGTAAAAATAAAGACTTTTTTTTTTTTTTTTTTTGAGACGGAGTTTCGCTCTTGATACCCAGGCTGGAGTGCAATGGCGCCATCTCGGCTCACCGCAACCTCCGCCTCCTGGGTTCAGGCAATTCTCCTGCCTCAGCCTCCTGAGTAGCTGGGATTACAGGCACACGCCACCGTGCCCAGCTAATTTTTTTTGTATTAGTAGAGACGGGGTTTCACCATGTCGACCAGGATGGTCTCGATCTCTTGACCTCGTGATCCACCCGCCTCGGCCTCCCAAAGTGCTGGGATTACAGGCTTGAGCCACCGCGCCCGGCCAAGACTTTTTTTTTTTTAGATGGAGTCTCACTGTCACCTAGGCTGGAGTGCAGTGGTGCGATCTTCGCTCACTGCAACCTGCGCCTCCTGGGTTCAAGTGATTCTTCTGTCCTAGCCTCCCGAATAGCTGCGACTTGCAGGCGCACAGCACCATGCCCAGCTAATTTTTGTATTTTTAGTAGACGGGGTTTCACTGTGTTGGCCAGGCTGGTCTTGAACGCCTGACCTCAAGTAATTAAAAAATGCACTGGGGCCGGGCGCAGTGGCTCATGCCTGCAATTTTAGCACTTTTGGGAGGCCCAGGTGAGTGAATTGCTTGAGGCCAGGAGTTCGAGACCAGCCTGGGCAACATGGTGAAACCCTGTCTCTACAAAAACTTAGCTGGGTATCATGGCATGTACCTGTAGTCTCAGCCACTCTGGAGGCTGAGGTAGGAGGATCGCTTGAACCCAAAAATTCAAGGCTGCAGTGAGCCATGACTGTGTCACTGCACTCCTCCGTGGGTGACTAAGACCCTGTCTTAAAAAAAAAAAAAATCAGGCTCTTGGAAATTAGAAGGTATGATGGTGGAGGAAAAATATCATAGAAGGATTGGAAGGTAAAATTGAAGAAACAGAGTAACAGAGATGGAAAAATAGGAGTGAAGAGATAAAATGGAAGGTCAGTAAAGGAGTTCTAACATCTGAATGACAGGGATAAGAGAAACCAGCAAAAAACCAGAAATCAGAAAGAGAAATCAGAAAAAAAAAAGGGAGGCAATTATCAATGAAGTCATTACATTCCTCAGGATTTAGAAAATATGATTTTGGTGAAAAGGGTTCAGTGTACCAAGCACAGAGGATGGAAACACCCACTCCAAGGCACATGATCATGGGCCAGAGGAAAATAAGGTTCTAAGAGTTACAAGAAAGAAAGTGGTCACATACGAATGTCTGCTAGACCACAGACCAATGCCTTCAAAATTTCAAACAAAAATGTTATCTAAACACATGCTGTTAAAACTATCAATGATGGGAAAAGAGAATAAAGCCATTTTCAGACATTTCAGACCTCTATTTTCTCTCTTACACAGGGAAGCTACTCAAGGATGCATGCCACCAAAAAGAGGGAATAAGTCAAAAAAGGAATACACAGAACACAGAAAATAGGAAATTTAACATAAGAGGCAAAGGGAATCACCAGGGTGGTGGTATGCAAAAGTCACTGGAACCACAGAGATCTCCCACATGGCTGAGACTATGTAGGTATTATGTTCTTAACACAAATGGCTTAAACACAAGCTACGTGACTCTTTGATTATCTGAGTAAGAGCTTTGTTTCCTAAACTGAAATACAGAAATTAAAAATCTGCCTGAATTCCACAGATTCTATATAGTCCTGTACATTTCTATATGCAGATGCACATGAAGCTGGTAATAGCAGTGGCCTTGGCTGGGTGCCATGGCTCATACCTGTAACCCTAGCACTTTCGGAGGCCAAGGCAGGTGGACTGCTTGAGCTCAGGAGTTTGAGACCGGCTTGGGCAACATAGTGAGACCTTGTCTCTATTTTTAAAAATAAAACACAAACCAAACAGTACTGGCCTTTAGGGCAGGTAGGTTGTGGGCCCCTAGGAAAGAGATGAGGAGAATGACTTTTCACCATTCACCCTTTTATTTTTTTGACTTGTGTACTGCAAATAGTACTTGTTCAACAATGAATATATTCCCTAATTCAAACAAGAATGGAATGAAAAATATCTGATCATCATACATAACAAGGATATTTTATAAAACGTAAACATATAAAACTAGATTTAATACACATATTAATATGTCCACTATGTGTTAAAGAGGTTATGATAGAAAACGTTTCTTATTGAAGGTTGCAAATAAATTTGAAAGCAATAAACCAAGTACTTTGGTAGAGACCTGCTTTCCTACAATATTGAGCATCCACTGGGTCCTGGGCAATCCCAGATCTGAGATGTCTGTGCCCTTGTATGCAGAGGTGCACATGGAACCAAACAGCCCCACCTGGTGCTGGTATTCCAGGTGCAGTGTCCACTCATGTCTGCTCTAGGCCCGCCACTGTAAACTGTTAGGGAGGGCCTCTGGCTTTGTGTCAGAAGACCGCTATAGGGAAACTTCGAACAAAATAAAGATGACAAAACATCACTGTTATACCATTTTTTAATTTTAAGGAATATTTTCTAAAATTATTAATAAAATCATAGGTTTATTCCAGTATTTTAAAATATTTTCTGTAACATTCCACTCAGAAGGTAGATAACCACAAAGTTCTTCCCTAAGGAAGGGTGCAAATGGAATGTAGTATGTTACTGTATATATTATTCTACAGAATACTGTAGAACACAAACTGTGAAGACAAGGAAATTTAATTGTTCAGTTTTTTCCTCCTGCATTGTTTCTGCTGGAGAACTGCTCACTTAACATCCTAGAAGCTATCTCGTTGAGATTTGCTATCCCCATTGTAGGAGTGATGAACCTTTACCCACAACATAATGAATGTGGCACTGCCTACATCCATCCTGTGGGACAGCTAAAAAGACAAGCCCTCAGCAGCACACGCCAACCAATCTATCAGAGCAAGCATGCACATGTCTATTCTGCCAAAACCCTCCAAGTTAATTTTTAAATAGCTAAAATATGATCAAGATCATATAGGAACTGCACTTGGAACTACAAACATCCTCTGTTCATAAATGTTCACTGTTACAGCAACAGCATCTTGGGACAGTCAAGGACACAATCACATTTTTAAAAATCAGAGCAAGAAATAAACACAAAAGGGCATTTGCATGAGGCAGAGAATCCTGTTTCTTGGCAGCAGACAGAAAACTGGCTAAAGAAATAGGCTCACAGATAGGTACAAATCTACAATTTGATTCTCTGAGTATTAGTCTTGGAGACATAGCTATACACATCCCAAAACACAGCCTACTATTTTACATTAGTAGTTTCTTAAACAGTTGGGAGAAAAACCTAACAAAACCCAACCCAAATCATATTTATTAACCACTTTAATAAGCCCTTTATTCTTTATCAACCACTTTATTCCAGGTTTGGTTAGTGTAATCATGAGACTATCTAGCCTAATAGTCTAGAGAAAATTCTCTGGTTCCAAGATGATGCCTTGCTATGTAGCCATTAATTATTAAGCTCCTAGTAAACCCTGAATTAGATATAGAAATATGCAAAACAATGATGTATTTCCAAGAATGTGAAAAACAGAGGAGATTTAAGGCAGATGGTAACTCTAAGAAGAGCCACACGAGTATTATATTGGCACTCTGGAAATGGCTCA
The DNA here is from genome assembly GCF_030222135.1 of Aotus nancymaae. Taxonomy (NCBI): domain Eukaryota; kingdom Metazoa; phylum Chordata; class Mammalia; order Primates; family Aotidae; genus Aotus; species Aotus nancymaae. The sequence goes on along the minus strand of NW_026988412.1, from coordinate 480,507 downwards.
TAGTAAAATCTAATTTTCTATCAGTTGAGGAGGCCAGCACTTTGGGAGGCTGAGGTGGGCGGATCACTTGGGTCCAGGAATTTGAGATCAGCCTGGGTAACATGGCAAAACACTGTTTCTACAAAACAAAACACACAAAAACAAACAAACATTAGCCAGGTGTGGTGGTATGTGCCTGCAGTTCCAGCTACTTGGGAGGCACAAGGAGGTGGGAGGATCATTTGAGCTCAGGAGGGAGAGGTTGCAGTGAACCGAGATGGTGCCACTGCATTCCGGCCTGGGTGACAGAGATCCCATTTCAAGATAAAAAAAAAAAAAAAAAAAAAGGAAGAGATGGGGGCTGCATGGTTAGGCTACATTGAGGAAATGTTCCTCTTATGGATCCACAGAAGAAAAATGACTTTTAGAGCCATGTGCCTTGCAATTGTCTCTAGCAAGAGTCTAGCTCCCTCAACCCCACTGTGTGTCCGGGAAAAGACAGTGAAAACGTTTCCTTGAGAGGTGAAAACGTCATGGTAAAGGAGCACCACGTGTTGATTTTAACAGCTTTTTCTAACTGTTCTGTCACAAACCACAGAAAAACTGTCCCCCTACCCTCCAAAAAAAAAGTCGTAAGAAAAATCAGATTCATGATAGAAAGTATACATCCAAAGTAGGCAAAAAATACTGCTTATGTTTTCATAACTGTTTGTTTTCAAAATATGCCAAATAATTTCACTATAAAATACCCTGATTTGCATGTGACTTAGTACTTATTTTATATTAACCAGATTTAGTTGCTTTGATAAATCTGTGTATTTTAGAAAAATCTGTTTTTAAAAAATATTTTTAAGCCAGAAGACAAACCTTACATTTGTGCATCCATGTGTAAAGTAATCCTGCCTGGCATTATGGAGCCGAGATACTAAAAGATTAATAACATAATTTTAAAAAGCTCCAGTTACAGAACATATATTTTCTCAAATTTTCTAGGCTATACCACTGACTTGTATTAATGCAATCTGAATTTTCAGATGTAAGTATCAGTCAATGGTTGATTGTTACAATTTAAAAGCAGTAAGATTGGGAAGACCTTCAAAATATTGGCCATTAAATCATAAGTAAAATTATTCTTAGAGCTGGATTATTGTAAGTGGAGTACCCTAACTTTTCTTAGTTCATACTCTGCAAATTGACTAACATTCATAATCATGCCCTTTTATGTGCTTTAAGCGGACATACTGACTTTGCAGTCTATACTTTGTAGGAGAGCAGGTAACTCTAGCACAGAAGAAACAATGTAATGCGGAACTGGGGAGGACTTCAGTGGCACTACTCCATTTTTATTGATCCAGACTGTTGCTTTCAATCCTGCATTGAGGCCTCCTTGGATGTCGGTTTCTAATGTGTCACCGACCATCACACAGTCCCCAGGTTGTACTCCGAGAAGATTGCAGCAGTAATAAAATATGGACGGTGCTGGTTTCTCCTCTCTCTGCTCTCCACCTACAACAACAGCGTCAAAATAGGACTGACAGGCACAAGCCTCAATCTTCTCCCTCTGGGTCTGTTTGTCCCCATTTGTTAATAGAAGTAGGCGGACCTCCTTTCGAAGTTCAGTGAGCATGGCTTTGACATCTTCTGCTAGTGTCATATGCTGTAAACGGGTAGATTTCCAAAGGAAGTAACATTCTTCAGCCAATTTTCTATTGGCTGCACCACCTTTTGTTTCCTGGATTGCTTCTTCCCAATGTGAAGTCCTTAGATCAGTAACGCATGTATTATAAGGATGAAAACATTCCTTGCTGAGTTTAACTTGAACTTTATCACAGATGATCTCAGCCTCTTCTTTATAATGGTATTTTGATTGTAAGAGCTTTATCACCTAAATAATGGAAAACAACTCCATTAACACACTGCATGCCTTTAATAGTCATGCCCTAGGAAGCTGTGATCCTACAAGTGGCTGAGAGATTACAACTCCACTCCTCTGCTTTTTGTTTTTTTTTTTTTTCGAGATGAAGTCTTGCTCCATCACCCAGGCTGGAATTCAGTGGCATAATCTCGGCTCACTGCAGCCTCTGCCTCCCGGGTTCAAGCAATTCTCCTGCTTCAGCCTTCTGAGCAGCTGGGACTACAGGTGCATACCACTACGCTCAGCTAATTTTTTGGATTTTTAGTAGAGACGGGGTTTCACCATATTGGCCAGGCTGGTCTCAAACTCCTGACCTCATGATCCACCTGCCTCGGCCTCCCAAAGTGCTGGGATTACAGACGTGAGCCACTGCACCTGGCCCACTCCTCTACTTTAAAGCAGGTATTAACCACACCATTTCTGGTGGGAATCGGCCTTATTTTTAGAGAAAAGGTGAAAGCTCTCCCAACCTCTGCAGAACTCACTTATTTTTAAAAACCAATTTCTTCATATATAGCTAATAACAATCCTTTGTTTGGCAGTTTAGAGTTCAACATCTTTCACTCTGGCCACAAAGACATGAAAATAAAACTTGTGCTTATTGGGCTGGGCATGATGGCTCATGCCTGTAATCCCCGTACTTCGGAAGGCTGAGGTGGCAGGATCACTTGAGCTTAGGGGGTTCAGGACCAGCCTGGGCAACATAGCAAGACCCCATCTCAAAAAAACAAAAAAACCTTTGTACTTATTTTTGGTAAAACATTTAAAATTTCTGACAACCACTAGTTAGACTATTCTCAGAAAAAATAACATTTAGTTCATATAATCTTTTCTCATCTACATCCACTTCACATTTTGAAGACCTAAATGGACTAACATCTAGAATGGGATCCAATTCTGTACTTTTATTTTTTTAGACAGTCTCATTCTGTAGCTTAGGCTGGAGTGCAGTGGTACCATCTTGGCTCACTGCAACCTCCACCTCCCAGGCTCAAGGGATTCTCCTCCCTCAGCCTCCGGAGTAGCTAGGATTACAGGCGCCTGCCACCACGCCTGGTTAATTTTTGTATTTTTAGTAGAGACACGGTTTCATCATGTTGGCCAGGGTGGTCTCAAACTCCTGACCTCAGGTGATCTGCTTGCCTCGGCCTCCAAAGTGCTGGGATTACAGGCATGAGAGCCACCGTGCGTGCCCAATTCTGTATTTTTTTTTTTTGGATACAGAGTATCGCTCTGTCACCCAGGCTGGAGTGCAGTGGTGCGATCTCGGCTCACTGCAACCTCTGTCTCCTGGGTTCAAGTGATTCTCCTGCCTCAGCCTCCTCAATAACTGGGACTATAGGTGCCCGCCACCATGCCTGGCTAATTTTTGTATTTTAAGTAGAGGTGGGTTTCCCCATGTTGGCTAGGCTGGCTAGAACTCTTGACCTCAAGTGATCGTCCTACCTTGGTCTCCCAAAGTGCTGTTATTATAGGCATGAGCCACTGTGCCTAGCTCCAGTTCTGTACTTTGAGTTAAGTACTCCCTCTCTCATGTTCCCAAGGCTCTTTATGTGTGCTTTTATAATACTAATCCATTTGGCCTGTCTTCTAACTTTTCCTAAAAGCCCTAACGTGGCAAGCATTGTACCATATACTTAGTACATTATTTCTAATGTTTTCCACAATCCTGCAAGACAGCTCCCTGTTCGAGATGAGGCAGGGAAGTGTAGAACTTCATAACTTGCCCATCTAACTTGCATCTACACACCTGCGTACTTCCAAAGCCACATGCTTGCCTCTGCACTATGTCTTAGGCTCTGGAGACTGGCCCTTGTCCTTGGGGCATTATCTGGTGGGGAATATAATATACAACCACTACAAATGATGGGACATGGCGGGGTGCCATGAGAGTAGTTTAAACAAGCTGTGGGAAAAATATGGAAGTCATTCCACAGGGTAACTGGCAGAGAAAGTCACATTGAGATCAAGGAATAAACGAGCAGAAAAAGTGGGTATGGGAAGAGAAGAAAATCATTCCAGACAAAGGAACAGCATGAATAAAGGCCAAAAGTTTAAAATTTTGTGGGAAAAACAAGTAGCTGAGTTGAGCCCAAATGGAGGCACGTGAGGGAGGCTGCCAAGAGATGGAGCTGGGGGGCCTGTTTGCGTTTGTGAAGAGTCTTGAAACCCATGCTGTAGCAGGCGCTGAAGAAATCCCCTTAGAACACACTATACACACTGGTCAGTGGCTTCCCACTCCGAGTATGGGCCTCTCGAATTGTGGGCTTTATTTGGTCACACACAAGGGCATCTATACACACAGGATGGGGCTAAAAATTGTTGCCCTGGGAGCAGCCCTCAACCAGTGTTGGGTAGAAATTGGCGAATAAATATCACAGCTTCCTTGCCCCTTGGGGAGCACAACTGAACCCTGTTCTGTGTACGGTCTCCTAGAGCTGTTCTGTGAACAGCTCCTCCAGCTGCTCACAGCAGTAACCTGCTCATTAAGCTGCTCTAACCTGTACGGAACTCCTTCCCCTTCCTGTCTCCCCGACCCTTTAATGTGTGTCCCGGGATCACCTCATGAACTGTATGCACTTGACCCTTTAATGTGTGTCTTGGGATCACCTCATGAACTGCCTGCACTGGAAGTCCCTGTGTTCAGGGAGCATCTGAGGAAAGTCAACCATGCCGGGCAATGCTGCATCTTTGCAACGTACCCAGCTAGGGCTAAAGTATATCTGTGGTAACGGAACTAGGGAATAAGCAGTATGCTACTCACACCAAAAACTCAACTCACCTATTGAGAAAGAAACGCACATGTTTTTCTTCCCTCAGAGTTAAAAAATCACAACAAAGGAAAAAGTATTTTTTTTTTTTTTTTTTTTTTGGAAACAGGGTCTCACTGTCACTCAGATGCAGTGCAGGAGAGGAACGATGATAGTTCACTGCGGCCTCAAACTCCTAGGCTCATCTCCCTTCAGCCCCCTGAGTAGCTAGGACTACAAGCGCACACCACCATACCTAGCTAATAATTTTGTTGTTGTTGTTGTTGTTAGAGACAGGGTCTTGCTGTATCGTCCAGGATTGTCTTTAACTCCTGGCCTCAAGCAATGCTCCTGCCTTGGTCTTCCAAGTGCTGGGATTACTGGTGTAAGCCACTGTGCCTGGCTGAAAGGAAAATTTTTGACGTATTTGTGCTAATTGGAAAATGTATCAGAAGACTTATCCATATCAGAAAAAGAAATATTTAAAAAAAGAAAAAAGAAAAGAAAATATAATCATTAAAAAAAATCTTATCTGCCCAAGAAAAACATACTAGCCCTAGGAATTTTAGGTAGAGGCAAAACATCGCAAATTTTTGCTTTATAAATTTCTATTAACAAATAAAGCTTTTCCAATCTCCATGTTTATCTCACCATCTTTGCTAGCAATATCAATTGAATGACCCGTAAACTATGACTGACATGAGCTCTAAAATTTCAGCAACCCACCGGGCGCTGTGGCTCAAGCCTGTAATCCCAGCACTTTGGGAGGCCAAGGCGGGTGGATCACGAGGTCAAGAGATCAAGGCCATCCTGGTCAACAAGGTGAAACTCCGTCTCTACTAAAAATACAAAAAATTAGCTGGGCATAGTGGCGCATGCCTGTAATCCCAACTACTCAGGAGGCTGAGGTAGGAGAATTGCCTGAACCCAGGAGGCAGAGGTTGCGGTGAGCCGAGATCGCGCCATTGCACTCCAGCCTGGGTAACAAGAGCGAAACTCCATCTCAAAAAAAAAAATTTCAGCAACCCTAAAGCTGCGAAAGGACACATGCCTCTAGGGCTCCGCAGAGCTTGAGCTCAAATAGGGGCTGGGTCATACCAGTAAACACAGAGCTTCCAATACAGACCCAATTTCCTGTTACTGCAAATGGCACTTCATTAAATACATTCTTGAGGCTCTGAAAAAGCAGGATTTGCTCACCTTAAAAGGGAGATGTTTGTAAAGGCATGGTATGCCACTCCCAAGTTTCAAAATCTTTTCCTATTCTATCCCTTCAATTAACTTCCCCATTTTGTCACACAGCAACTAATTATAGATTGTCACACAGCAACTAATTACAGATTGGTCTGGGACAATAAGTAGCATTTTAACAATATTAACATTTTTAGGAAAAAAGGTTATCAGCATTCACCTATTACAGCTCTCTAACTTGGAAGCATGATGATACTTTGTGTGTGATTGGTAAGGCAAGCCTGAAAAAGATTTTGGTATAAAGAGCCCACCAGGTGCTCGCTGGTCTGAAGAAAGGGGTCCTGCTCTGACAGAGGGGCTAACAATAGATTAATAAACTCAAACTTCATCCACTTCAAAACTCTATCTTAAGGCTCTCTCTGAACATATACTAAAAGGAAACTCTATTCTTCTACTATCTCCTTCCTAGACCCAGAACTAAAGTTAATATCATCAATACTTTAGTTTAGCTAACTGATTTTAAAAGACTTTTCGAGGGTTTAGTTTGGGAACCATCTAATACTTTACAACACTTTAAGAAAAGTGTATTCTGAATACTAATCATTTGGATGTGAAATATATGGCAGGTGCACCTGAGAGCATTAACTTATGCATACCCTGAGAATGACCCTGTGGTCTATGAGGAATATGTATCTGGGTTCTGACATAATGAGTCCAAGAGTGACCAATCCAGAGAGTTACTCTTTATCTATGAGGAAGATCTGAACCCTGGCCCGTCCCATCCTGCAGAACTCAGGCTGCAGAGGAGATTGAGGCCCTTTGTTTTCCATAAAAGGAAGGTAGCCAGGAGGAGGTTGCTGCGGTTAGGGTGTTAAGGGAAAATGCTACATAAACTGCATTCCTTCTACAAATGGCTGCAGTTCTGTCCAGCCACCCCCACCGGACGTCCAGTATATAAGTTCCCTCAAAAACCCGTTCTCGTTTGCTGGCTCCAGGTCTCTTCTTTAGCCTCTTGAACATGGTGCTATCCCTACTGAAATCAATAGGGATCCGGCACAACAGAAGGGGATGAATTCCAAATAAAACTTAATAATTTAAAAACACACTCACAAAGTGAAGACTGCCTGCACACAGCCTAGCAATTCAAGCAGCCCTTCTGTTATTTTTATTTCAAGTCTGTGCTCAAACATCACTTACTCGATGAGGCCAAATCTGACCAGTCTGTTTAAAATGTTGATTTGTGCCAGGTGCGGTGGCTCACGTTTGTAATCCCAGCACTTTGGGAGGCCGAGGCAGGCGGATCACCTGAGGTCAGGAGTTTGAGACCAGTCTGGCCAACACAGTGAAACGCCATCACTACTAAAAATACAAAAATTGGCTGGGCGTGGTGGCAGGCGCCTGTAATCCCAGCTACTGAGGAGCCTGAGACGGGAGAATTGCTTCAACCCGGGAGATGGAGGTTGCAGTGAGCTGAGATCGTTCCACTGCACTCCAGCATGGGCAACAGAGCTAGACTCCATCTCAAAAAAAAAAAAAAAATGTTGATTTGTTACCCTCTCCACTTTTTCTACCACAACTATAAATACTTATTACGTTCCTTGCCATACCCATTAAGAAGTAAATTCACAAATGCAGAAATCTCTTCTGCTTTGTCAAGTTTCTGTAGAAAAGTTCCTCTTGGGTACTTACCATGAAAAACAAGTCTAAAGAGGGAGGAAAAAAAATAACTTCCCTAGGTGATTAGAAAAAGTTGAAGTTGATACATACAGTCAGTATATGACCCCTTCTCCCCAACCCGAGGCAATAAATGGCTGGACCTTTCCCTCTTCCTCCATTCATATATTATTTACAATGATTTATGAAAGCTGGCATGTTACTTTTGAATAGCTCAACATCCATGAATGCTATTGTTTCCTTACGTGATGAAGTATTCCTTGTATAACCAAGAGCACACAGTTCGATTCTGCTAATTTATTAGGCTCATTTCTTTTCCTGCTCATTTATTATTACAGACTAATTATAAAGGAGGCAGTAACAGAACCAAGTCTCAAAGTAAAAATCTGTATCCAACCATCCAGCATTTATTCAACATTTGCCGTGTGTCAAACGAGGATAAATAAGACAGCTGTTCCCTCCCAAGAAGCTCAATATTTAGCTGTACCCACCTGAGTTGCAAAATTAACTGTAATATCCTTTGACAGGTGCATTAAGAAATATCTGAACATGGCCGGGTGACGCGGCTCACATCTGTAATCCCAACACTTTGGGAGGCTAAGGCGGGCAGATCACAAGGTCAGGAGTTCAAGACCAGCCTGGCCAACATAGTGAAACGCCATCTCTACTAAAAATACAAAAATGAGCCGGGCATAGTGGCGGGTGCCTGTAGTCTCAGCTGCTCGAGAGACTGAGGCAGGAGAATTGCTTAAACCCAGGAGGCGGAGGTTGCAGTGAGCCGAGATTGCTCCATTGCACTCCAGCCTGGGCAACAGACCGAGACTTTGTCTCAAATTAAAAAACAGAAAAGAAACAAATATCTGACGCCTGTAATCCCAGCACTTTGGGAGGCCGAGGTGGGTGGATCACGAGGTCAAGAGATCGAGACCATCCCGGTCAACAAGGTAAAACCCCATCTCTACTAAAAATACAAAAATTAGCTGGGCATGGTGGTGCGCGCCTGTAGTCCCAGCTACTCGGGAGGCTGAGGCGGGAGAATTGCCTGAACCCAGGAGGAGGAGGTTGCGGTGAGCCGAGATCGCGCCATTACACTCCAGTCTGGGTAACATCAGCGAAACTCCGTCTCAAAAAAAAAAAAAAAAAAGAAAGAAAGAAACAAATATCTGAACAAAATACAGCACTAGTATAAGTGAGAGTGTGAAGACTAGGGAAGCATACCATTTAATCTTTGTTTTAAAAATGTTGCTGTGGCAAGAATGTGGAGGACACACTGGATGTGGTAAACCTAAAGGCAAGCCCACAACAACAGTCTAGGTGAGAAATGAGCTGTGTAACTGAGACATGGCATGGGGAATGTGCAGTGGTGGACAGGCTGAGGAACGAGGGTGAAAGGTGCTGTAATTCGCAGAGTGGACACTGCACCCATGGGCTTCCCAAGCATTATAGGGTTATTGAGGACTAATATAATTCACATTTTAGGAAGATATAAGGTTCCGAGTGGTTAACTCGTTAAGGCACTTTGAGCTAGGCTTTGGGAGGATTCATATTCAAATGTCTGATTTTAAAGCCGAACCTGTTGGCCTATAGCAAGAATTGGCCTAAAGCAATAATTTAATTGAAACGCATAGGGCTTAGCTCGCTAATAACATACAGGTAAATATGCAATGTCCACAGCAAGAAATACTAGAGGCAGTATGGCAAACGGTGGCATCGCTGAGGTGGAGGCCAACGTTATATAGTAATATAATGTGGAATGTCTCAGTAAAGTCATGAAGACAGACTTAAAAACGTCCACGGATTCTGGCAATTTGGGACTGCCTAGTGATCCAGCAAATCTTTTTCAGTCTAGTGGTGAAGATGAAGTGACACTACGATGGATTTAGTAATAAATAGAAGCTAGAGACAAGGAGATAACGGGTATAGATTTCTCCAGGAAAACATGGCTGTCAAGAGAGACAGGTAACATCTACAGCAGGAAGAACAGCCCAAAGGGAGGCGTCCTTTTTACATTAAAAAAAAAAAAAAAAAAAAAAAAAAACCTATGGCAAACATGAGTATGAGGCAGGAGTGGAATGCACCTAAAAAGAAAACGGATGAGGCAGTGGAAGATCCAGGGACACAAAAACTAACTGAAGCATGAAGAGGACGGGGCGCTCAGGTTTGGACGAATTAGCTTTTGAATGCGGGTTTTTCTACATCTGATAAATCCTTTGCTTTCCCCTTAAAGCTGAAGGCAGAGAAAGGGAAGCCGGGTGGACTGGGGCTGGAGCATGGGAAAATCAGAAACCGCCTGCACCCGCGTAGAGGAGCGGGTGCCGCGGAGCCGCGCCTAGGGAAGGGCATGCTCTCGCAGTACGGGCTTTTGCGGTCACCTCGGAAAGCCACGGGGACCACAGCCCCTCCGGGGAGGCCAGAGGGAGTTCTGCGGGGACAATTCTCTACAGCAGGGCTTAAGTCCAGGCTTGCCACTGACAGCCGCGTTACTCCTCGGGTCAACACTGGAGCTAACTCTACCAAGTCTCCTCCCAGCACCCCTGAAGGCCGCGCGGGGGACGCGACCCTCCGTCGAGCTCCACACCGACAGCCGGACCCTGGGCGGACCCAGCACCTGATCTCGCGGCTTTGCTGCCGCCTCCCGCGCCCACGGGCGTCTCCGCCACCGTGGCAGCCGTCACGGCGCCCTTCCGCGTCCCGAGCACCGAGGCACCTGCGAGCAGCCGCTCCGGGGTCCAAGACTGGGTGGCAAGCGGCAGCCAGGCCAGGGAAAGAGCCTCGCGGGGCCCGCACGCCTCCAGCCACCCCGCACTCGGACACTCCGAGTCTCAACAAGCAAGAGCGGCCCCGGGGTGAAAGTGGGGTCAAGGGGACGTGAGCGCGCAGGACGAAGCGGGGCGCACTGACCCCGCCGAGAGGAGCGCCACGGGAGAGGACGTTACCTCCAACATGCCTCTCCTGCTCGCCCCGGCCGTGTCGATAAGCGTGTTGTCCAAGTCAAAGAAAACGGCCCTTACGCGGCTCAACCCCATAGCGCCGGCCGCGCGCGCGACCCGTAGCCTTGCCGTCGCCACCTGCGCATGCGCAAGGCGGGCTGCCCGGGAAACGTGGGAGGAGCTGCGAGGTCACCAGACCCTCTCCCGGCGTTGGTGGAACCCCCTCGATCGGTCTCATTCACTGCACCGCTGAGAACGGCAAGATCCCGCGAGACTGCGCGGATCTGGTCTCTCAAGAGCGGGGAAGTCGTGCGTCTGCGCCGCTGGGTGCCGCGACTTTTCAGTCAGCGGTGGTGTCTGGGGTTGGTCGGAAGTACAGTGCTCTTCCCCGGTGGCCACCAGCTTATCTCTTTCCTCACTGAGCCCTCTCCGGCGCGAGGGACCGTCATCACTGCCCCGAGGGAGGTTGTCCGCGCTGCCAGGCGCCGGGGAGCGGGCCCTCTAGGTGGGCGGTCAGGCGGCGCGGAGACGCCAGCTATGGCAGGCCCCGTGTCGGCAGTGAGCGCCCGCAGTCCAAGCCTGCCAGTGCGCTCAGGTCACTGTCGCCTTGCGAGCGCCGGGGTCGGCGGGAGGTGGAGCCTGCGCCTTCCGGCCTCGCCGCCTGCGCGCTGTGCTCCACGCCCGTAGCCCGCAGTTTGCGGCCTTAGCGGGGTGGAATCCCTGTCGCCTGGGCCCGCGCCAGCACGTTTTGGAAGGATGTGACTTGGGTCTTTTAAAACCCTTGTTTGGCAGCTGTGCCGGAAGACGGAGGGGCTGTGTAGTGGCTGCCCCATGTTTTGCGGTCCCTGGTTGCTTTCCTGAAACCTTGCATTCTCAGGTCTTCGAATGCCTTTCACTCGGTTGTTTTCAGACATAGCAGGAGGCTGAAGGACGTCCACCGCCTGTTAAATTCGCGGAAGAGCTGTAGCAACTCTTTGTCTCCTAGTGCAGGCAGAACGGGGATCGTGACACTCATCTCTAATCTTTGTCTCTCTTGGGTAACTTTACTGTAATTTGGATACGTAGTCATCATTAGTGACCAGAAATTGACTGTCAGGTACTACAGGGCTACGGGCCAATTACCTGATTTTGTTTAGACAGTGAGCTAAGAGTGGTTTTTCATTTTTAAATTTATTTTTATTTTTGAGGCAGTCTTGCTCTGTCGCCCAGGCTGGAGTGCAGTCGCGCGATCTCAGCTCACTGCAACCTCCGCCTCCCAGGTTCAAGCAGTTCTCCTGCCTCAGCCTCCTGAGTAGCTGGGATTACAGGTGCACGCCACCACGCCTGGCTAATTTTTATATTTTTAGTAGAGACAGTTTCACCAGGTTGGCCAGGCTGGTCTCGAACTCCTGACCTTGTGATCCGCTGGCTTTGGCCTCCTAAAGTGTTGGGATTACAGGCGTGAGCCACCGTGCCTTACCAAGAGTGATTTTTGTTTGTATTTTTGAGACAGTCTCTCTCTGTTGCCAGGCTGGAGTGCAGTGGCGGGATCTCGGCCCACTGTAACCTCTGCCTCCTGGGTTGCAGCGATTCTCCTGCCTCAGCCTCCCAAGTAGCGTGGACTACAGGCGCGCGCCACCATGCCCAGCTAATTTTTGTATGTTTAGTAGAGATGGGGGTCTCACTGTGTTGGCCAGGATGGTCTCGATCTCTTGACCTCGTGATCCGCCAGCCTCGGCCTCCCAAAGTGCTGGGATTACAGGCGTGAGCCACCGCGTCCGGCCAAGAGTGATTTTTACATATGTAAATAGATTTTGAAAATCAAAAGAACAGTATTTTGTTACACATGAAAATCATGAAATTCAAATTTTAGTGCCCATAGTTTCGTTAAACATGGCACACTCATTCGTTTCTGTATCATCTATGCCTGCTTTTGCCATACAGAAGCAGAGTTGAGTAATTCCAAGTGAGACCACGTGGCTGGAAACCCTAAAATATTCATTATTTAGCACTCTAGAGAAAAAAATTGCCACCCTCTAGCCTCACTGGTGGAACTCCTTAACAGGCCGCTGAAGTTCGGTAGGTTAGATTAATTGGTTTATCCTTATATTAATAGGAGTTTCTTCTGCAGTGTTAGACTGCCTACAGTTTCTATATTGTATGGAGCACAATCACAGTTGACATCTCATTGCTCCTGTGGAGAATAAACCCATATGCATTCATTCCTCAAAACCATGACTCCTTTCTGTGGTTACCTCATTGATGTACAGGGCTAGTCTATCAATTGTGGTCACTTAGATTAGCAATCAGCCAAAATTATGAGTGCATTAATTGGAGTTATTTTTAATTGCCTGAAATGTCAGAATCAGTTTAGCATAAAACTGCTATAGGCACAGGAAACTTACAGGATTGGAGCAGTTTTTTTTTTTTCTGACTTGCATACAGAATTTGTTAATTTAAGCACAAATCTAACCTTAGATGAGGCATAGCAGTCTGTGTAACCCTTTTAAGGAGATAAGTTGTTTAACAAATTTCCTTTTTTGACAAATCATCTAATGGCATTCCATGACCTGTCCAACTTTGCTAGTTGAATAACGGCTAGATGCGGTAAAACCTGACAGCTTTATTATTTTATTAGTAACTGTTTTTGAGAAAGAGTTTCACTGTTGTCACCCAAGCTGGAATGCAGTGGTGTGATCTCGGCTCACTGAAACTTCCACCTCCTGGGTTCAGGTGATTCTCCTGCCTCAGCCTCCGAAGTAGCTGGGACTACAGGCATGCACCACTATGACTAGCTAATTTTATATTTTTAGTAGAGGCGGGGTTTTGCCTTATTGGTTAGCCTGGTCTCAGACTCCTAACCTCAGGTGATCCGCCCACCTCAGCCTCCCAAAGTGTTGGGATTACAGGTGTGAACTACCACACCTGGCCAGCTTAATTTTTTAAATAATGTTCGAGACAGGGTCTTGCTCTGTCGCCCAGGCTGGAGGTCAGTGGTGCAAACTTGGCTCCCTGCAGCCTCTGCCTCCTGGACTCAAGTGGTCCTTTTACCAGCTTGGCTAATTTTTTTTTTTACGTTTTTTTTGTTTGTTTGTTTTTGTTTTTTTAAGAAAAAAAAAGGTTACCTTCTACCTAATTTTTTTTTTTTTTTGAAGAAAAAAAAGGTGTTTTTGTTTTTTTTAGACAGGTGGTCTCCCTGTATTTCCCAGGCTGGTCTCAAACTCACAGGCTCAATCCCCCAGACTCAGCCTCCCAAAGTGCTGGGATTACAGGCGTGAGCCACCACACCTTGCCCGACAGCTTTAATTCCTTCTAGATTAAATGTCTGAAAACTTCAGGATGTTAACAATTAATATTCGTGGATGAATGAGTCTTCTGTAGCATTTTAAGGTGGTCAGATATACAGACTCATTACAGATGGACATCAGTTTTTTTTTTTTTTCTTATTTATTTATTTTTTTGAGATGGAGTTTCACTCTTGTTACCCAGGCTGGAGTGCAATGGCACGATCTTGGCTCACCGCAGCCTCTGCCTCCTGAGTTCAAGCAATTCTGCCTCAGCCTCCCGAGTAGCTGGGACTACAGGCACACGCCACCATGCCCAGCTAATTTTTGTATTTTTAGTAGAGACGGGGTTTCACCATGTTGACCAGGATGGTCTTGATCTCTTGACCTCGTGATCCACCCACCTCAGCCTCCCAAAGTGCTGGGATTATAGGCTTGAGCCACCGTGCCCGGCCAGTTTGTTAAGCACAGTACTTAAACTGGCCATTCTGATAGATTAACACTAGTAGTTAGAGAAAGTCTTCAAATTTGCAAGAAGCAAGGTCTGAGTAGAAGATTTGTAAGTCGCTGTTCTCAGTGGCTCGTGCCTGTAATCTGAGCACTTTGGGAGGCTGAGGCAGTCACATTGCTTTGGGCCAGGATTTTGAGACCAGCCTTGGCAACATGGTGAGACCCCGTCTTTACAGAAAAATCTGAAAATTAGCTAGATGTAGGGGTGTGTACCTGTGGTCCCATCTGTTCGGGAGGTTGAGGTTGGAGAATAGCTTGGGCTCCGGAGATTGAGGCTACAGTGAGCAGTGGTCCTGCCTCTGCAGTTTAGCCTTGGCGACAGTGAGACCCTGTTTCTTAAAAAAAAAAAAAAAAAAAAAAAAATTCGTGACTGTGAGACTTGCTCTAGGAAGAAATGGAAATAGAACTGTAGTGATGCTTCTGCATTCTTCCCTCTGCAGAATGGCTCCATTGTTTCGCAGATGCTGATGCCCAGCATTGAGCCTGTCCTCTCCTGCCTTAGGGGAAGTCTCCCATGGCCCTTCCCACCCACCTCCCCTGTGCAAGTTCATTACAACTGAACAGTTTCAAGAGCAAGGTGTGCCTTCTGATTTAAAGTTTTCTCAGATTAGGGCAGTGCCAGGTTGATGGGGATGAAACAGAAGCAACCAGAGGAGAATCCCAGGCTCCCACATCTACCCAGCTACCACCAGCCCTCCTTTCTGTTTTTCGCTGGATCCCACACTTTCTGAGGAGTATCTTTCAGCAATTCTTTCCTCCTCAGATTTGCATCTTCAAAGCTCTCCCACCAATTGAATCCACTCCACTTAACATTTCACTGACACCACTCCACCGAAACTACTTTTTTCAGGTCACCAGTGACCTTCCCCTTGCTCTCCAATCGCCATTCCCTGGCCTCTTCTTGCTTGTCCTATCAGTAGCATTTGAACCAGCCAGTCATTGTTTTCTCCTCGATGAACTTTTTTTTTCCTTTGTTTCTGTTTTTCTTTTTGAAATGGAGTCTTGCTCTATTGCCTGTTGCTCAGACTGGAGTGCAGTGGTGAGATCCTGGCTCACTGTAACCTCTGCCTCCCAGGTCCAAGCGATTCTCTTGCCTCAGCCTCCCAAGAAGCTGGAATTACAGATGTGAGCCACTGTGCCCAACTGATAAACTTTCTTTACGTGGCTTTTGGGGCACTACACTTTCTTCATTTTCTTCTTGGCTCACTGACGACTCTTCATAATCTCTTTTCTGGTTCCTCCCATTTCCCTGACTTTCTGATATTGGAGTGCCCCAGGGCTGCTTAATTATACTCACTGTTTTGGGGATCTCATTCATGTTTATGACTTTAACTATCATCTGTATGTATATGCTGGTGACTCAAAATTGTATCTTCCCTGGTTCTTAAGAGTTAGCTTTGTCAGAGGATAGAAAACTAAATACAGCCAATTAATACTGGAAAGATGGTGAATCACGCTCGCATTTTAAGAAATGCAAATTCAAACCGTAAGAAGATACCATCTACATCTATGGGATAAGCAAAAGTTTAACGTTTAATGGTCAGAGCTGGTGACCATATAGGAAAACAGGCCCTTATGTATTGGTGGAGGGAATGTAAATTGGTGCAGCCTCCTTTGAGAATAATTTGGCATAATCTATCCCTTGAACAATCATTCCCACTGCTAGGAATTTTCCCTTGGAAATAGTTTCACAACTTTTACAGGATCAGCAACGTTTTAAATAAAAAGTCAAAAATATTACTTCAGTCTGCTTGATATTCATGAATATTTCAACCCTCATTGAGTCCTGAAAGTTTTTCCTCTATTCTGATGTCACAGCCTCCAAAGTTATCAGAAACGTGCATTCAGGAGCACCCATTAAGAATTTTATAGCTGATTATAAAACTACCTTCTAAAGAGGACTGAAACAACAGTTGTCCATGGGTAACAGAAAGTTTTAGGGCAGCCATAGTCAGACACAATTGACAAAGAAACTTGTTTCCTCTGTGGCATGCAATAATTTAACATAATAATTATAATTATTGCTGATAGCACACACTAAGTCATATCAAAATTATAGGAGTTTTTAATGCTTTTGGAACACATATCAATAATATATTTATACAAATACAGCCCAAGGAAAACCAAACAGCATTTCGTATTTGACAATGATTCCTGTATAATTTCTATACCAAAAAAAAAAAAAAAACCCAAACAAGTCATTTTTGGACTTTAAGGAACTTTATACCTTAAAGGATTAATTAGGTCAGAAAAAGACTTAATTTATAATTTATAATCACTTCAGTTAAATGAATGACATATTTCACAATGACCTGTAATCCTATTTTGTAAAAGGGCAGTTTGGGATAACTTGGCGCCCTGAGCCTGTTAGAAAGTGACATTCTTTACTTATGATAGTTCAGTTTGGGAAACTGCCCTTTTACAAAATAGGATTACAGGTCATTGTAAAATACATCATTCATTTAACTGAAGTGATAACTTAAGGATTTCAAAAACGGGTGAAAACCTTCATTCTTTCAGAGAGGAGACTTAATTTTCCAAATAATAAGCCCTGATAGAAACAGCATGAAGCCAATTAAATTTGTTTTTCAAAATTTTATAAACTATAAAATTTTAATGTTAACCATAGATATAACTTCTATAAGCCTTTTATAATGTTTATAATCTTTATTAGGGAGTCAGTTAATGCTTCAAGAAAACCTTGTTAATCTGACACAGGGGCCCATATGCTGGTCTTGCATTTGTGTGCCTTTGACATTAAAGGTTAATTTATAGAGAAACTGAATTATTTTCTCTCTCAAAATCGGCCCATAGAATCTCACACGCCCACCTCTTCCTTGATTGAGGAAGCATGCCTGTGACACAGCCTCAATAAAGTGGCCTCATTGTCTGGGGTGACACTTGAAGTTTGTTGTCTCACAGCCATGGAGATCAAGGATGCAGACACACAAAGAGTAACTTTAAAAGCAGAAATTTAATAGGTGAAAGAGAATAGCTCTCTGCTACAGAGAGGGGTCCTGGAAAAATGGGTTGCTGATCGGTGGTGAAATGCAGGGTTTTTAATAGATGAACTAGTGGGGAGGCAGTGTCTGATCTACATAGGGTGTGAAAAACCAGTTAGGACCAGGTGTGCCATCTGCATAGGGTGTGAGTCTCTGGCAGCCTCCGCCCCAATTTTTTATTATGCAGGGGGGTTCTCTGCCTGAGCTGCTCTATGTTGCCTATTTCTTTCTACATATGCTAACAAAAAAGAAGGTGGAGACCCATGGTGGACATGCCTGGCCCCCAGGTAGCCCTTTTTTATTGGTGTAGCTCTAGGCCTCCCCCTGTGCAAGCTTCCTGCTTCCTTGTCTATATTTGCAGCCCGATCTTTCAGGCTGCTCTTTGTTAGAAAAGAAGTTATTTCTATGGCTGCTTTTTGTTAGAAGGGAAGTTTTGCCAAGGACTCCTTTGCCATCACTATCTGCTTAAATAATTTCCTTTTATATCCTGTATCATCAGGAGGTCCTGACGACTTGTGCCAAGGTGGTCAGGGGACAGCTTGGTTTTATGCATTTTAGGGAGATATGAGACGTCAATCAATATATGTAACATGTACATTGGTTTTGTCCAGAAAGTCAAGACAACTCAAGCAGGGAGGGAGCTTCCAGGTCACAGCTAGATGAGAGACAAACAGTTACATTCTTTTGAGTTTCTGATTAGCCTTTCCAAAGGAGGCAATCACATATGCATTTATGTCAATGAGCAGAGGGATAATTTTGGATAGAATGGAAGGCAGGTTTGCCTTAAGCCGTTCCCAGCTTGACTTTTCCCTTTAACTTCGTGATTTTGGGGGCTCCAAGTTTTATTTTCCTTTCACATATGCCAGTAACATGTTCTTTTGGTTATTATGGCTTTGTAGTATATTTTGAAGTTAGGTAGTGTAATACCTCTTGCTTTGTTATTTTTGCTTAAGATTGCTTTGAGTACTTGAAGTCTTTCCTGGTTTCATATTAATTTTAGGATTACGTGTTATTGGGGTTTTTTGTTGAGTTATAGAATTTCTTTAAATATTCTGGATATTAACCAATTTTCAGATACATGATTTGAAAATGTTTTGTCCCATTCTGTCAATTTCCATTTTACTCTCTCTCTCTCTCTCTTTTTTTTTTTTTTTTTGAGATGGAGTTTCGCTCTCGTTACCCAGGCTGGAGTGCAATGGCGCGATCTCGGCTCACCGCAACCTCCACCTCCTGGGTTCAGGCAATTCTCCTGCCTCAGCCTTCTGAGTAACTGGGATTACAGGCATGCACCACCATGCCCAGCTAATTTTTTGTATTTTTAGTAGAGACAGGGTTTCACCATGTTGACCAGGATGGTCTTGATCTCTTGACCTTGGGATCCACCCGCGTTGGCCTCCCAAAGTGCTGGGATTACAGGTGTGAGCCACCGCGCCCGGCCTCATTTTACTCTCTTTATAGTGTCCACAAAAGTTTTATAATTTGATGTAGTTCCATTTTGCTTTTGTTATCTTTGCTTATGGTGTCATATCCAAGAAATCATTGCCAAATATATGTCACAAAGCTTTCCTCCCTTACTTTCTTCTAAGAGTTTTATAGCTTTAGCCCTTACATCTTTTATATTTTTACTTTTTCTGAAACAGGGTCTCATTCTGCTACCCAGGCTGGTGTGCAGTGGCACCATGATAGCTTATTAGATCCCTGAATCTCTGGGCTCAAGTGATCCTCCTGCTTCAGACTCCTGAGCAGCTGGGGCTACAGGTGAGTGCTGCCACAGCCTGCTAATTTTTAAATTTTTTGTACAGATGAGCTCTCTTTATGTTGCCCAGGCAGATCTCGAATTTCTGGGCTCAAGTGATCCTTTTGCTTCAGCCTTCCAAAGTGCTGGGCCTTATGCATTTCAAGCAATTTTTATATACAGCGTAAGGTAAAGATATACCTTCTTCTTCTTCTTTTTTTTTTTTTTTACATGAGCATATGAAGTTTTCCCAGCAGTATTTGTTGAAAAAACTGTTCTTTTCTCACCTAATTGTCCAATTGTCTTAACATCCTTGTCAATAATCATTTGACTATACATGCAAGCATTTATTTCTGGGCTCTCTATTGTACTCCATTGATCTATATGTCTGTCTTTATGCCAGTACCACACTGTTTTGATTACTGTAGCTCTATAGTAAACTTTGAAATACAACGGATTTTTGAGTGTTAATTTTGTATCTTGCAACTTTGCTGAATTCATTTCTTAATTCTAATATTTTGTATCTGTGTTTTTACATATAAAAGATCTCTTGTGTTTTTACATATAAGATCATGCTGTCTGTAAACAGATAATTTTACTTCTTCCTTTCTCAGTTAAATGGGAAAGGGAGTTTTCTTTTTCTTGCTTAATTGCTCTGGTTAGAACATCCAGTACTACGTTTAATAGGAAGAGTGATAGCAGGCACCAAGATCGTGTCCCTGATCTTAGAGAAAACTTGCAGTGTTTCACCATTGAGTATATCGTTAGCTGTGGGCTTTTTACATACAACCTTTTTTTTTGAGATGGAGTCTTGCTGTGTTGCCTAGGCTGAAGTGTGGTGGCATGATCTCAGCTCACTACAACCTCCATCTCCTGGGTATAAGTGATTTTCCTGCCTCAGCTTCCCCAGGAGCTGGGATTACAGGCATACACCACCACATCTGGCTAATTTTTGTATTTTTAGTAGAGACAGGGTTTCATCAGGTTGTCCAGGCTGGTGTCAAACTCCTGATCTCAAGTGATCTGCCTGTCTTAGCCTCCCAGTATGTTGATGTAGAGTCCTTCTACTCATAATTTATTGGCTGTAATTGTGAAAGGACATTGAATTTTTTCAAGTTTTTCTTTTTCTGCATCAATTGAGATGGTCGTGTGTGTGTGTGTGTGTGTGTCCACTCACATTTTACTACTCAGTAGATTTTTAGCAAGTTTTGGTTCCATCTGCATGAATCACAGACTTGAAAGACCAAAGACACCCCAGGAAATTTATTTTACCACCTTCTTTCTAGGCAGAAAGATAAGGCATCCCCATGAAAGATATTGGACTCCTCTTGTACACCACTTCAATATTCTCTGTTTCTCCTCTTATTTCAGCCACAACTGTAGGGAATTGTTTCCCTGCATGCTTTGAGCAGCTTTGCACAGATGCACCTGGACAGTGACCTCACCTTGTCCCTTGTACTGGATCCCTTGCTTCCTGCCCTATCCATCTCTATTCTTCAGCTTAATAGTCCTAGGCATCCACTCTGCACTCAAGCACAACCCAGCTGTGATGGGGAGTTAGTGCGATGGGGTCTACTCTTGACCAATGAGTCAATGGATAAATGCATCCCCATCTTATCCCCTGATGAACAGTTTTGAGATGCTTCATAACCCAGCTTACAGGTCCCAGTGGGATCAAACAGCCAGTGAAATAATGCATCCTTGTGTTGTTATTTAGCTTGCTCTGTTTCACTCCTCCTGTCCTGCATTTCTGCTCCCCAAAATCACATTTGCAAACCAGCTACCTATGCACAAGCCTTACTCTCTGGCTCAGCTTTTGGGGGACCCTAGGCTAAGGCAAGTAGGTGGGAGCCTTACATTAGGTTTGCACACCCTCACATCTTGGATTCATGCTTCAAGAATACAGCACCCATGATTGGCCTCTTGGTGACCCCATCACCCCTATGCAAAGACCTCAACTTCAGTAATGTGTCTCTTTTTTCATGGCTATAAGAGGAAATAGGAAGGAAACAGTCCCTGAGGACTTATGGTCCACCCTTGTTTTAGTTCTTTTGCTTATCTCCTTTATACAAGGAGGAAGCAGATTTAGAGAGGCCAGATAACTCACCTACTATCTCGTAGCAAGAATTCAAGCCAGGATTTGAACTCAGTCCCATGAATTCAAACCCCTTAATCTTTCTATAGCATGTAAAGTCATTTCTTCTTGGGTCTCTGCACTTGGCCCTCTTTCATCACTTCAGACAATACAAGATGCTGAATTTCTGCCAATGGCTAATTTTTTTTTTCTTTCTTCATCTCTATTAAGGGGAATAATATGTAAATAATTTATCATCTTTACCATTTTAAGTGTCCAGTTCAGTGGTAATAAATACATTTATATCATTTTTTCCATTTATCCCCCTACTTGCCCTTCTCCTTCCCAGCCTATGGTAACAACCAATCTACTCTGTATCATTACAAAATCTACTTTTTACAGCTCTTACATATGAGTGAGAACATGTGATATTTGTCTTTCTGTGCTTGGCTTATTTTGCTTAACATAATGACTTCCAGTTCTATCTATATTACTATAAATAACAGGATTTCATTATTTTTATGGCTGAATAATATTTCATTGTGTGTATTTACCACATTTTCTTTATCCATTCATCTGTTGATGAGCACTTAAGTAGATTCTGTATTAGGGCTATTGTGAATAGTGCTGCAGTAAATGTGGGAGACTAGTTAGCTATTTGGTATACTTATTTCCTTTTTCCTTCTTTAAAAAAATATACCCAGTAGTAGAATTGCTGGGTCATATGGTAGCTCTGTTTTTAATTTTTTGGGGAACATCCATATTTTTCTCCATAGTGGTTGTACTAATTTACATTCTCACTAATAGTATATGGGGGTTCCCTTTTCTTCACATTATTGCCAGCATTTGTTATTGACTGTCTTTTTGATGCATGCCATTTTTTAAAAATGTAATTTTAATTTTTAATTTTTTTTGAGACAGAGTCTCACTCTGTCACCCAGGATGGAGTGCAGTGGCACAATGTCTGCTCACTGCAACCTCCGCCTCCTGGGTTCAAGTGATTCTCCTCCGTCAGTCTCCCAAGTAGCTGGGATTGCAGGCACCTGCCACCACGCTTGGCTAATTGTTGTATTTTTGCTAGAGACAGGGTTTCATCATGTTGGCCAGGCTAGTCTTGACCTCAGGTGATCCGCACACCTTGGCCTCCCCAAGTGCTGGCATTATAGGTGTGAACCACTGCACCTGGCCCAAATGCAGTCCATTTTAATTGGGGTGAGATTGATGATACTGCATTGTGGTTTTGATTTGCATTTCTCTAATGATTAGTAGTGTTGAGTATAGCTTCATATACTTTTTGGCCATTTGTACATTATCTTTTGAGAAAAACATTTCTGAAAATGTCTCTTTGTATATCTTTATATGCCAAAGTGTCATTTTGCATGTCTTCTATCGAAATGTGTCTGTTAAGACCTTTTGTCTGTTTTTAATCTTTTTACTTTTTTTATTTTTTAGATGCAGGGCCTTACTTTGTCACCCATACTGGAATGTAGTGGCTCAATTATAGATCACTATAACCTCAAATTCTTGGGCTCAAGTGATCCTCCTGCCTCAGCCATTTGAGTAGCTAGGACTTCATTTTTGCTTTGGTTGCCTGTGCTTTTTGAGGTCATATACAAAAAAGTCTTTGCCCAGACCAATGTCCGGGAGCATGTCCTCGATGTTTTCTTCTGATACTTTGATCATTCCAGGTCTTAGATTTAAGTCTTTAATCCATTTTGATTTGATTTTCATGTATGGTGAGAGATAGGGGTCTACTTTCATTCTTCTGTAAGATTGTTATCCAGTTTTCCCAGCATCATTCACTGAAACATTTGCTGAAAAGATTGTACTTTTTTCATTGCATGGTCTGGGCACCTTTTTCAAAGATGAGTTGGTTGTAAATATGTGGATGCATATCTTAGTGCTCTATTTTGTTTCATTAGCCTATATGTCTGTTTTTATGTGAGTACCATGCTGTTTTAGTTACTATAGCTTTGTAGTAAATTTTGAATTCTAGTAGTGTGATGCCTCCAGGTTTGTTCTTATTGCCAGGAGGATTGCTTTGGCTATTTGGAATCTTTTGTGGTTCTATATGAATTTTAGAATTTTATTTTTTCTATTTCTGTGAAGAATGTCATTGGTATTTTGAGATGGATTACATTGAATCTGTAAATTGCTTTGAGTAGTACTGTCATTTTAACAATATTAATTATTCCAAACCATGAGCATAGAATATCTTTTCATTTTTGTCCTCTTCTATTTTTTTCATCTAATTTTTATAGTGTTCCTTGTATAGATATTTCTTCTCTGGTTAGATTGATTCCTAGGTGTTTTATATGTTTTGTAACTATTGTAAATGGGATTGCTTTCATGATTTCTTTTTCAGTTCAGTCACTGTTAACATATATAAATGCTCCTGATTTTTGTATGTTGTTTTGTACCCTGCAACTTTACTGAATTTGTTTATCAGTTCTAATAGTGTTCTTGGTGGAGTCTTTAGGTATTTGTAATTATAAGATAATGTCAGTGCAGACAAGCCTAGTTCGACTTCTTCCTTTCCAATTTGAATGCCCATCATTTCTTCTCTTGCCTAATTGCTCTGGCCAGAACTTCTGGTATTATGCTGAATAATAGCAGTGAAAGTAGGCATCCTTGTCTTGTTATGGCCTTTAGAGGAGAGGCCTTCAATTTATCCATGTTCAGTATGCTATTAGCTATGGATTTGTCGTACATGGCCTTTATTATTTTGAGGTAGTTCCTCTTATACCCATTTTGATGAGTTTTTTTTAATCATATAAGAATATTGAGTTTTATCAAATACTTTTTTTGGCATCTATTGAAGTAATGGTTTTTGGTATTGACTCTGTTAATGTGATTATATCATGTTTATTGATTTGAATATGTTGAATCATCTTTGCATCCCTGGAATGCATCCCATTTGATCATGGTGAATGATTTTTTCTTTTCTTCTTCTTATTTTTGAAAATAGTCTTTTTTTCATTGCCTTCCAGTTTTACACTTTTGTTAAACACAAAAAAGTGGACAAGATCAAATAACTAGATGGTAAAACACTGATTTAAAAAAAAAATCCCATCTTTAAACCTGTGAGAATCACAATTCAAAGTATGGTCACAGGGGGCAATCTGTAAACCTGCGACTCTTTCTTAACACTGACACTATGTGACTGATTTTTCATAAAACACAAATGCCATTAAGAAAGTATTTTTTCTTGATACATTCTGCAAAAAAAAAAATTTTTTTTGAGACAGAGTCTCTGTTACTCTGGCTGGAGTGCAGTGATCTCAGCTTACTGCAACCTCTGCCTCCTGGGTTCAAATGATTCTCCTGCCTCAGCCTTGAGTAGCTGGGACTGCAGGCATGTGGCACCACACCCGACTAATTTTTGTATTTTCAGTAGAGAAAGGGTTTCACTATATTGGCTAGGCTGGTCTTGAACTCCTGACCTCCTCAGATCCACCCACCTCAGCCTCCCAAAGTGCTGGGAACACAGGCGTGAGCCACCATGCCCTAGCGCCTTGTTCTTCAATTTTGGTTAACAGACTTTGAGGCTCCAAATATATAAACGATTTATCTTATATATTATGAAAGAGTAAAGTTGTGATAGCAATATAATGAATAAAGTCTAGCTTCTCCCAAGAAAGAGCTAAAGATTAAGAAGTGCTGCCTTCTAGCTGAGCATGGTGGCTCACACCTGTAATCTCAGCACTTTGGGAAGCTGAGGTGGATGGATCACCTGAGGTAAGAAGTTCGAGATCAGCCTGGCCAATCGAGACCAGCCTGGCCAACATGGTGAAAACCTGTCTCTACTAAACATACAAAATTAGCTGGGTGTGGTGGTACACACCTGTAGTCCTGGCTACTAGGGAGGCTGAGGCAGGAGAATCACTTGTATCTGGGAGGCGGAGGTTGCACTGCACCGAGATTGTGCCACCTCACTCCAGCCTGGGCAACAGAGCTAAACTCTGTTTCAGAAAAAAAAAAAAAAAAAAGAAGTGCTGCATTCTTGAAGTCGGTTCAGTTTTACCCAAGCTTATTTTAGGTAATCAAGACCCAGAGCAATGAGCTTAGGTAAAAATTAGAAATACCGAAAGCTAGATTTATTTGCTGCATTTTTTTTCATTTTTGACAACATGATTAGAAATCTCAGAATCAGACATGAAAGCATAGTTTTCCCTGATTGAGATTCGATACTATGCTGAAACCCTCCCACCCCCTTGAAAACTAATATATTCTATTTTAGTCTTCATAGGTCAACTAATAAAAAGATCTCATAACTCAGGCACACACTTTGGCCACGTTTAGCTTTAGTTGAGTGACTTTTTCAATGTGTTGTTGAATTCGGTTTGCTAGTATTTTGCTGAGGAGTTTTACGTTTATGTTCATCGTTGATATTGGTGTGTAGTTTTCCTCTCATTTTGGTATTGAGGTAATGCTGGCCTTGTAGAATGAGTTTGAAAGTATTCCTTCCTCTTCAATTTTTTTGAGGAGTTTGAGTAGAATTGGCATTAGTTCTTTAAATGGTATAATTCTGCACTAAATCCATCAGGTTCAGGGCTTTTCTTTGATGGGAGACTTTTTATTATGTCTTGGATCTTGTTAGTCATTATTGGTTTGTTGAGGTTTTCTATTTCTTCATGGTTGAATCTTGGTAGGGTTTTTGGGTCCAGGACTTTATCCATTCGAAATTTGTTGCATAGTTGTTCATAATAGTGCTGTAGTCTCAGCAATGCAGCAAAATGTAACTGTCTTTCCTTGTCTGTGATAACACCCAGAGTTCTTTGTCCTACCTCTAAGATGATTAAGGAGTGCAGACACAAAGGTGAGATTACAGCAAAAGTTTAATAAGTGAAAGAAGAAACCTCTCTGCCAGCAGAGAGGGGGAGCTCAAATGGGGTGTCCACTGTGAGGCTGGGGTCCCAGGTTTTTATGCACCGGGAAGGGGAAGGAATGTGTTTAGTTCATAGGCTGTCTTGGAGAACACATGACTGAGGTTGGCCCAGGACCTTGTTCCTGGATTAATCAGAAAGCTTGGCTCGGGACCTTGGCCATGACCAATCAGGAGCTGGAATGATGATTCATAGATGCTGTTAGGCTTGGCCCAGGACCTATCAGAAACTGAAGCAAAAGCTTGGCCCAGGACCTTAGCCTGGAAGAAACTTTTCCTGGGAACCTGCAGAGTATACACAGGACAAAGGCCTTGTTCTCTTATCTGAGTGAGCTGGAGGTTTGTACAAATTTGTATCCAAATGGGCCAGAGGTTTTTCTATTTGTGCCAGCATGGGCATGTCTCTAGGCACATCATGCTGGTAGTTCCCCTATCAGTGCCTGCAGCCTAAATTTTTTCTCAGGCTGCCTTTTATGTTATGTGAGAATGAGGCACTGACCCATGGACCAGGGGATCCCCGGGCACCCTTCCCTTGCTGTCTATCTATGGCAAGCTAAATAACTCCTTTCGATAGTCTCTAATAATCCTTTCTAAGGTCTCAGTTGTAATATCTTCTTTCTCATTTCTGATTTTATTTATTTGGATCTTTCTCTTTTTCTCTTAGTCTAGATAACGGTTTGTTGATTTTGTTTATCTTTTCAAAAAATAAGGTTGGACATGGTGGCTCACGCCTGTAATCTCAGCACTTTGGGAGACTGAGGTGGGCAGATTACTTGACTCATTGAGTTAAAGACTAGCCTGGGCAACATGGCAAAACCCCATCTCTATAAAAAATAAAAAAATTAACCAGGTGTGGGGGCACCCACCTCTAGTCACAGCTATTTGGGAGTTTGAGGTTGGAGGATTGCTTGAGTTTAGGAGGTGGAGGTTACAGTGAGCAGAGATGGTGCCACTCCAGCCTGGGCAATAGAGTGAAACCCTGTCTAAAAATTAAAAAAAAAAACAACACACACACTACCTTTTCATTTTGTTGATTTTGTTTGTCTCCATTTCATTTATTTCTACTCTGATCTTTATTGTTTCTTTCTACTAATTTTGGGTTTGGTTTGTTCTTGCTTTTCTAGTTCCTTGAGGTGTATCATTAGGTTGTTTATTTGAAACCTTTTTTGATAGAGGCATTACTTGCTATAAACTTCCCTCTTAGTATTGCTTTTGCTGTATCCCACAGACTTTGGTATGTCATATTTCCATTTTTATTTGTTTCAAGAAAGTTTAAAATTTCCTTTTTCTAGGCCATGTGTGGTGACTCATGCCTGTAATCCCAGTGCTTTGGGAGGCCAAAGTAGGTGGATCTCTTGAGTCCAGGATTTCAAGACCTGCCTGGACAACATGGCAAAACTCAGTCTCTACAGAAAAAAATTAAAAATTAGCCATGTGTGGTGGCACATGCCTGTGGTCTCAGGAGGCTAAGGCAGGAGGATTGCTTGAGCCTGAGAGTTTGAGGCTGCAGTGAGCAGTGATCCCAACACTGCACCCCACCCGGGCAATGGAGCAGGACACTGTCTCAAAAAAAATTTTTTCCTTCTTTTGTTTTTTTCTTCAGAGATTATCTTGCTATGTTGCCTAGGCTGGAGTGCGGTAGCTATTTATAGCCATGATCTCATTACTGATCAGCAGGTGAGTTTTGATCTGCCCTGTTTCCAACTTGGGTCACTTCCCAGTCTCTTTAGGCAACTTGATGATCCCTTGCTCCCAGGAGGTCACTGTGTTGATGCTGAACTTAGTGTGGACACCTGATTGGCATAGCACACTACAGTCCAGAACTCCTAGACACAAGTGATCCTCCAGCCTCAGCCTCTTGAGTTGTAAGGGTTATAGCCGAGTTTAAAATGAGGAAACTGAGACCAGCACAAGAAGATCCAATGCGAATTTATTCAGCTCCCAGGCGAGGTTCTGTGGTTCGACAGGGGGGCTGGAGAAGTCGCATGGACTTCTCTCAGACATGGGGTTTTATAGGGGCAGGAGGCGTTTGGTTGTGGGAGAGCAGGACGTGGGTACGGCAAGCTTGCTATTGGCAGGTAGGCAGGGTTTGAATGCTATTGGGTAGATTTACAAGACTCGACTGCTATTGGGTAGCTTTACAAGACTCAAATGCTATTGGGTAGATTTACAAGACTCGACTGCTATTGGGTAGCTTTACAAGACTCGAATGCTATTGGGTAGATTTATAAGACTTGACTGCTATTGGGTAGCTTTACAAGACTCTAATGCTATTGGGTAGATTTACAAGACTCGACTGCTATTGGGTAGATTTACAAGACTTCTTTTGCATTTTGGAGGGGTTCTTCAGTGGCTGGCTAGGTGCCAAGTGCAGAAGTGGGCGTGGAGTAATGACGTGGTTTCCAGGAGCGGATGGGGCATGTCCGGGCTCCCAGAGACGGAGGGGGTGTGGGTGTGTCTGAGCTCCTGGAGCGGGGGGGGGGGCCGTGTCCGAGCTCCCGGCAAGGCATCCGGCCTTACATGAGTAACTTGTACAATAGGCATATGCCACTGCACTTGACTCCTTCTTAATTTTTTCTTTGACCCATTGGTCATTCAGGAGCATGTTGTTTAGTTTCCATGTGTTTGTGTATTTTTCTGAGATTCCTCTTTTTATTGACTTCTGCAGTTTTATTCCATTGTGGTCAGAAAAAATACTTGATATGATTTCTATATTTTTGAATAGAAATCAGACTTGGTGCAGACTTGGTTTGTGGCTTAAGGTATAGTCTACTCTGGAGAATGTTCCATGTACTGGTAAAACTGCTGTATTCAATAGCAGTTGGGTGAAATATCCTTTTTCGTTGTTGTTGAGAAGGAGTTTTGTTTTTGTTGCCCAGGCTGGAGTGCAATGGCATGATCTTGGCTCACTGCAACCTCCGCCTCCTGGGTTCAAGTGATTCTCCTGCCTCAGCCTCCCAAGTAGCTGGGATTACAGGTATGTGCCACAAAGACCAGCTAATTTTTTTTTTTTATATAGTAGACATGGGGTTTCACCATATTGGCCAGGCTGGTCTTGAACTCTTGACCTGAGGTGATGCACCCACCTTGGCCTCCCAAAGTGATGAGATTACAGGTGTGAGCCCCTGGGCCAGCCAGAATGTTCTTTAAATGTCAGTTAGGCCTGTTAGATCTTGTATGATTTAATTCTGCCATTTCTTTGTTAATTTTCTGTGTGGATGATCTGTCCATTACTGAGAGTGAGCTGTTAAAAGCCTCTACTATTAATGTATTATAGTCTAATCTCTCTTTAGATCTATTAATCTTTGCTTTATATACTTGGGACCTCTGGTGTTAGGTGCACAGATATATTCTTCTCCTGAATTGATACTTTTATTATTATATAGTGATGCTCCTTTTCCTTTTTATAGTCTTTGATTTGTAGTGTGTTTTATCTTATATAAATATGGGTAGTCCTGCTTTTTAAAAATTTCCAGTTGCATGGAATATTTTTTCTACCCTTTCACTTTCAGTCTACATGTGTCTTTCAATTTTTTTTTTTGAAAGAAAGAAAGAAAGAGGAAGAGAAGGGGAGAGAGAACAGGAATCTTGCTCTATTTCCCAGGCTGGAATGCAATCTAAAAATAGGTATTAAAAACCTCTTTTATGCCGATAATTGTGCTTAACAGCGGAGACAGGAAGGAATAAGGGAAGAAAATAACAAACAGCCAACCAATATTTCATTTAAGTCTGTGAAATGCTATGCAAATGCTGAAGAGTGATTTACTTCCAATTATGTGGTCACTTTCAAAATAGGTGTAATGTGATACTGAGAAAAATGTATTTTCTGTGGACCTGGGGTGAAGAATTCTATAAATATTCACTGAGTTTACTTGTTCCAGGTCTGAGTTCTAATCATAGATGTCTCTGTTAATTTTCTATCTCGTTGATCCGTCAAATATTAACAATGTGGTGTCAAAGTCTCCCATTATTATTGTGTGGGAGTCCAAGTCTCTTTATAAGTCATTAAGAACTTGTCTTATGTATCTGTCCTTCTTTGTTTCTTTTAGTCTTTGTTACTATTAAAGTCTATTTTGTCAGAAATAGTTGTAACGAAAGTTACAACTCCTGTTTTTTTTTTTTTTCTCTCCATTTGATTGGTGAGTCTTCCTCCAATCCTTTATTTTGAGTCTTTGTGTGTCCTTGCTTATGAGATGGATCTGGATGCAGTGTACCGATGGGTTTTGACTTTTTATTCAATTTGCCTATCTGTGTCTTTGATTGGGGCATTTAATCCATTTAAATTTAGGATGGGCATTTCATCCATTTAAATTTAGGATTAATATTGATATTTGTGAGTTTAATATTGTCATTTAATTAAAGCTATCTGGTTATTTTGTCCATTAGTTAATATAGATTCTTCATTATGGAGATACTCTTTACCTTTTGGTAAATTTTTGGGATGACTGATACTGGTTGTTCCTTTCTGTGTGTAGTGCTTCTTTCAGAAGCTCCTGTAAAGCAGGCCTGGTGGTGATGAAATCTCTGAGTGCTTGCTTGTTCATGAAAAATTTTATTTTTCTTTCATTTATGAAGCTTAGTTTGGCAGGATATGAGATTCTGGGCTGAAAATTCTTTTCTTTGAGGATATTGAATATTGACCCCCACTCTCTTCTAGTTTGTAGGGTTTCTGCTGAGAGATCTGCTGTGAGTCTGATAGGCTTCCCTTTATGGGTAACCTGACCTTTCTCTCTAGCTGCCCTCAGAATTTTCTCCTTTATTTCAACACTGGTGAATCTAATGATTATGTGTCTTGGGGTTGCTCTACTTGAGGAATATCTTTGTGGTGTTCTCTGGATTACCTGGAGTTGAGTATTGTCCTGCCTTACTAGGTTAGGAATGTTTTCCTGAATAATATCCTGAAGAATATTTTCCAGCTTGGATTCATTCTCTTCATGACATTCAGGTACACCTATCAAATATAAATTAGGTCTTTTCACATAGTCCCATGTTTCTTGGAGACTTTGCTCATTCCTTTTTACTCTTTCTTCTCTAATCTTTTCTTCTCATTTCATTTCATTGAGTTGGTCTTTGACCTCTGATATCCTTTCTTCTGCTTGATTGATTCAACTGTTAAAACCTGTGCATACTTCATGGAGTTCTCGTATTGTACTCTTCAGTTCCATTAATTCACTTATATACCTCTCTAAATTGTCTATTCTCGTTAAGATT
This sequence comes from Aotus nancymaae, assembly GCF_030222135.1. Lineage (NCBI taxonomy): Eukaryota > Metazoa > Chordata > Mammalia > Primates > Aotidae > Aotus > Aotus nancymaae. The sequence goes on along the minus strand of NW_026988412.1, from coordinate 449,388 downwards.
TCGTCAAACCTTGTTTCAAGGTTTTTAGTTTCTTTACGTTGGGCTAGAACATGTTCTTTTAACTCACAGAAGTTTCTTATTATCCACCTTCTGAAGCCTAATTCTGTTAATGGAATGCACTCGTTCTCCATCAGGCCTTGTTCCCCTGTTGATGAGGAACTGTGATCCCCTGTAGAGGGAGAGGCATTCTGATTTTGGGTACTCTCAGCCTTTTTATGCTGGTTTCTTCCCATCATTGTAAATTGATCCACCTGTCATCTTTGTAATTTCCAACTTTCAAATTAGGTCTCTGAGTGGACGTCAAACTTGTTGATTCCCAGTGCTGGAATCTGAGCAACCCACTGCGCTGGCCAAAACAGCAGCATTAAGATTCATGGTGCTCCTCCGCCCAGGAATCTCCGGTCTGGCTTCCCTCCTGAGTCCCTTCCCCAGTCTGCTGAATGGGCAACTCTGCCCTCCTGGAGCTCCAAACGTCGACCAGAAGGGGACCCAGTCCCGCCTACTCTGCACTGAGAACTGCCACGCTGGCCACAAGAGTCACGCTGGTGACCCGTGGGGCTTTTCTGCTGGGAATCTCCTGGTCTGTGAGCAACAAAAATTCTTCTGACAGTGTGGCATCCTCTCATTCTCTGCACTTTCACTGGGAGCTACAATCCTGAGCTGCTAGTAATCGGCCACCTTCGATCTCTCTCTCCATGTGTCTTTATAGGTGAAGTGGTTTCTTGAAGGTAGCATATAATTGGTTTTTGCTTTTTTATCCACTCAGTCACTCCAGTTTTCTAGCTGGAGAAGTGAGAACATTTGCATTCAGTGTTATTATTAATAAATAAGGACTTACTACTGCCATTTTGTTGCTTGTTTTCTGGTTGTTTTGAGACTTGTCTCTTTCTTCCTTTCTTGCTGTCTTCTTTTGTGGCTAAGTGATTATCTCTGGTAGTATGTTTTAGTTTGTTGCTTTTTCTTTTAGTGGATCTATTATAAAAACTGTTCTGTGGTTACCATGAAGCTTAAAATTTTTTTTATAGATATGAGTTATTTAAAAGAGATGATAACTTATCTTAGATTCCAAATAACAGAAACAAACAAAGCCAAAAATCCCCCAAAACTTTTACAGTTTAATTCCTACCCTCATGTCTTAACTGTTAGTTGACTCAATTTATATGTTTGTGGTTTTTTTTTTTTTTGAGATGGAGTCTCACTCTGTCTTCTTAGGCTGGAATGCCATGGCGTGATCTCAGCTTACTGCAACCTCCACCTCCTGAGTTAGAGCAATTCCACATCAGCCTCACAAGTAGCTAGGATTACAGGTGTCTACCACCACACCCAGCTAATTTTTACATTTTTAGTAGAGATGGGGTTTTGCCATGTTGGCCAGGCTGGTCTCAAACTTGTGACTTCAGATCATCCACCAGCCTCAGCCTCCCAAACGGCTTGGATTACAGGCGAGAGCTAATGCTTCCAGACAATTTATACATTTTTATGTAAAATTTCCTCTCTTAACAGGTTAACGTAACTATTATTGTTTCTGATAGATTTGTCTTTTGAACTTCATACTAGAGTAATGAGTGGATTAACACCACAAATACAGCAATAGAGTATTCTGGGTTTGTCTGTATACCTAATTTTACCTGTGGTAAAATTTTATACCTTGAAAAGTTTTCTTTTGTTTTTGTCAGTGTTTTTTTCTTTCAGGTTGAAGGACTGTCTTTAGCATTTCTTGCACGAAGGATCTGGTGGTGGTGAATTCTCTCAAGGCATTGTTTATCTGGGAAGTACTTTATCTCCCCTCAATATTTTAATGACAGTTCAGCTGGATATGATATCCTTGGATGGAAGTTTTCATTTCATTCAGTACTGAAAATGTCATTTCACTCCCTCCTATCTTTTATGATTTCCATTGAGAGATCTATTGCCAGACACATTGGAGGTCTTTTATATGTTATTTGCTTCTTATTTCTCACTGGTTTTAGGAGCTTCTCTTTGTCCTTAACCCCTCAGAGTTTGATTATTATATGCCTTGGCGTAGTCTTATTTGAGTTGAGTCTGTTTGGTATTCTGACACCTTCCTGCACCTGGATATTTATCTCTTTCTCCTGTTTTGAGCATTTTCTGTTATAATTTCCTCGAAGAAGATTTCTACCCCTTGCTCTCGGTCAGCTTCCTCTTGAACATCATTCTTAGATTTGGTCTTTGGAGGTAATTTTCTCTGTCCTCTTTCTCTCTTTTATTGAGGCAGAGTTTTGCTCTGTCACCCAAGCTGGAGTGCAGTGGTACGATCATGGTTCACTGCAGCCTTGACCTCCTGGGGTCAAGTGATCCTCCCACCTACAGGCACCACCACTACCCCAGCTGAATTCTTGTATTTTTAGTAGAGATGAGGTTTTGCCATGTCAGCCAGGCGGGTCTTGAACTCTTGATCTCAAGTGATCCACCTGCCTTGGCCTCCCAAAAAGCTGGGATTACAGGCGTGAGAGTATTTTCCTGGTCAAAACTGCTATTTTGAATTCCTGGTCAGAGAGCTCACAAGTCGCCATCTCGATAGGGTCACACTCTGGATTTTTGCTTTGTCTTTTTGGGGAGGTCACAGTCCTGTTTGCTGTGGTTTCTTTTAGGTATATGTCTATGTCTTTGCAATGGAGGATTAGTTTTTCTAGTTTTCTCTGGCATGTTTTGCTTTTTATTGAACATACTTGCTTAGTGAATCTTCGCTGCTAAGTCGCTGCCTCCTCTTCTGTGGCTCTAGATGGCGCACTAAGCCCAGGTTTGCCTCTTCTCTTCTAAGTGGTCAGAGCGCTGCCTGTCCCAAATGGGGGGGTCCTAAAGAGATTATCCCAGCAGTGAGGGAAGATTGTCTAGGGATTTGTGTCCAGGGGACTTGGGGAACTCCCTCCTACAGCATGGTGCTGGTAAGCAGCCACTCTGATTTGTCATCTCCTTTGGTTGACTTACAAAGCAGTTTCTGAGGCTGGGGATGTTAGTCCTGCCTACTTTGCTTCTGCCTGTCCTTAGGGTTAGTTCTCCCTTCAAGCAGTCTCGATGCTACCCATGGGTTAAAGAATGGAGAGATCTCCTGCCTGGGAATCCAAGAAGTTGGGGAAGTTGGTTGAGCACCTCAGTTTCACTTTTTCCATTGTAGAAACCATGAGCTGCCAGGAGACTGTCCGCAGTTGGTGCCAGGCATAATAGAGAGGGGCATCATGGATGTGGAAGTCCACTTCTCCTGTCCTCTGCTTGAAGTTTTTCCACCTCTCTGTGGCCCTGGGGACGGCTTCACCCTCGTACCTGAGCTCTGGGTTGTTCTTGAGGATCTTGGAGGTGCATATTTAGTTTTGGTTTTCTGTGGCGGGGATTGATGCCAGGTTGGAACTTCTTGTCTTGTGTTTTTAAACACATCTATTTATAAGTGTAATATTAAATAGTAAAAAAAAGCATATTTTGTATATTTTCTTTACATATATAATTTAGCAGATGTTTTAAAATAAAAGTGAGACAATATTAAAGTGTGAAACAATAGAAAAATAAACACTTGATTTGTGTATATGTGTATATACGTACACATGCTCTCCTTTTAGATACTATAGTTTACTGTAAAACATGAAAATTCAGAAGTCCTTACTAGGTACTTGGTTTCAAAAATAAACTTTATAAATTTGAAAAGGCAGAAGTAATGCAAGATATTGACCATAATGCAGAAATTTAAAAATGAAAGATAACAAAAAATGCATCCATTTGGACATTGAAAACATACATTGGAGTCCTAGCTTAAAGAAGAAATAAAAGTAAAAATTGTAACATATAGAAAGGAAATGACATTCAGCATACATTTTAGAAAGTTTTTTTTTTTTTTTTGAGACGGAATTTCGCTCTTGTTACCCAGGCTGGGTTGCAATGGTGCGATCTCGGCTCACCGCAACCTCCACCTCCTGGGTTCAGGCAATTCTCCTGCCTCAGCCTCCCGAGTAGCTGGGACTACAGGCGTGTGCCACCATGCCCAGCTAATTTTTGTATTTTTATTAGAGACGGAGTTTCACTTTGTTGACCAGGATGGTCTCGATCTCTTGACCTCGTGATCCACCCTCCTCAGCCTCCCAAAGTGCTGGGATTATAGGCGTGAGCCACCGCGCCCGGCCACATTTTAGAAACTTAAAGATATTTTGATAAAAACAAGAAGAAACAAATACATGAGTTTAATACCAATGAAAGCAACTGGAAAAGGACCAATAGGCCTGTCATGGTGGCTCATACCTGTAATGCCAGCATTCTGGGAGCCTAAAGTGGGAAGATCACATGGGACCAGGAGTTCAAGATCAGCCTGGGCAACAGAGCAAGACCCTGTCTCTACAAAAAGTACAAAAATTAGCCAAGTGTGGTGGTGCTTGCTTATAGTCCCAGCTACTTGGGAAGCTGAGGCAGGAAAGGATCATTAGAGCCCAGAAGTTTGAGGCTGCAGTGAGCTGTGATCACACTATTGTATTCCAGCCTAGGTGACAGAGCAAGACCTCATTTAAAATGGAAGGAAGGAGGGAGGGAGGGAAGGAAGGAAGGAAGGAAGGGACAAAGGAAGGAAGGAGGGAGGGAGGGAAGGAAGGAAGGGATGAATGAAGGAAGGAAGGGACCAATAAAATAACTCAAAGAAATTACCAAGAAATTAAGGAAATATAAAAATGTAGGTAAACAAATTACAAAACAAAGTAGAAAGTGGATTAGTGATCAAGGAAACAGAAAGCTAGTTCTTTGACCAAAGTTAAAATAGAAAAATATTTGGCAAGAACAATTATAAAATAAAGAACATAAGAAACAAAAGTGGCTGGGCATGGTGGCTCACACCTGTAATTCTAGCATTTCAAAGCAGGAGGCCAAGGCAGGAGGATCACTTGATGCCAGGAGTGCTGGAACAGCCTGGGCAACATAGCAAGGCCTCATCTCTTAAAAAAAAAAAAAAAGAAAACTGGAAGTAAGACATAATCACAGGTGTGGAGGAGTGTATGTAATTGTAAAGAAAAACAATATAATCCTTAGTAAGAATAAAACTAGGAGAAAGGTATGTACTTCCCTAGGAAGGACATGCCTGTTATTAAAAAATGTTTAAAGAATAAGAAAAACCTTTGATTCACCAAACCTAGGGGTCACTTCTCAGTAGTTTCAACCAGCACTTATTTTTTTTGTGTCTGTATTGTTTATTTGGAATTTCCCTCTATGGTTTGTTTAAATATCAGTAAAGATCTGAATGACACTGTGTTTTTTTTTTTCTTTGCTGGTTTAAAGTCTGTTTTAACAGAGACTAGGATTGCAATGTTTTTATTTCATCATTTGTACATAGGATGTTTACCCATTATTGAAGAAATCATTTTGTTTAGGAGAGAGTGTCTGTGTACTGTGGTGTGAGATGGTAGATGTAATTATCACTGAAGGTCATTGAAATGTGAAAATCCCTGGTAATGACTTGACAGCTGTGTGGAAATAAAGACAACTCAAATGGGAACAATCAGGGCCTACTTAGAAAGTGCTTGCTAAAGCAAGAGAGTCAGCCACTTTTGACAAAGTGGGAGAGCTTTGTAGTGAACAAAAGGGAAGGCGTCAGATGTACTGTTAACTGGAGGCTATTGATATGGGACACTAGAGGTGTCTAATAAGCATCGCGGCATCTCATGTGACTGGTTATGGGAGCATATTTGGCTTCCGCTGCTTGGTTCTGAGTTGGAAGCCAGGGCACAAATTAGAAAAGCTGCATCACTGCCATGTCCTGACTGGTGTGGGTTGGTTGCTATAGCAGTTTCTGGTTTGGCTTTCTGAGCTGGTTGCTGCGGAGGGTGTGGGTTCGACCCTACTGAGATTCACAATGACAAATGTATGCAGGCTTGGGAGTCAATGGAGAAGAAGCCATTTAATCTTGGGGCCACTGAGTCTCTGCCTTAATCGTGGGATTTGAGGTGACATTCAGTGTTTATACATTTATTTATTTATTGAAGTGAGATAGTTTTTTTATTGAAATAGTTTTATATTATAAAACTAACCATTGTAAAGTGAACGACCCAGTGGCAGTTGGTAGATTCACAACGTTGCTCAACCATCACTTCCATCTAGTTTCAAACAATTCTATGTCAAAATCCAACTCTGTACCACCCATTAAGCAGCTGCTGCTTATTTCTCCCTCCTCCTAGCCCCAGGCAACTACCAGTGTTCTTTTCATCCATATGGATTTACTTACTTTGAATGTTTTAAATGAAATCATAAAATATGTGACGTTTTGTGTCCGTCTCCTTTCCCTAAGCATAATGTCTTCAAGGTTCATCCACGTTGTAACACATGTCATAATTACTTTCTCATCATTTTCTTTTTCTCTTTCTTTTTTTTGGACACAGGATCTCACTCTGTCACCCAGGCTGGAATGCAGTGGTGCAATCTCACCTCACTGCAGCCTTGACCTCCCAGATTCAAGTAATCCTCCCACCTCAGCCTCCTTAGTAGCTGGACATACATGCACATGCCACCACACTTGACTAATTTTTTTTTTTTTGCAGAGGCAGCATTTCACCATGTTTCCCAAGCTGGTCTCAAACTCTTGAACTCTAGTGCTCTTCCTACCTTGAACTCCCAAAGTGCTGGGATTACAAGCATAATAAGCCACTGCGCCTGGCCACTCTCTTGTAATTTACTTTCAACCTTTAAGTATATTTTTCTTAAGGGAGTATGGGAAGAACAGTATGGTGATCTGGGTACTCTTTTTGTTTGGAAACATCTGGAGTTATCCAACGATATGAAAGGTAAGGCATTGGTTCCGAGCTTTCTAAGTACAGACTGGAAACCAGTCAAATGATTAAGACAGATAAGACTCAATGACCCTACTATTAATGATTTTGCTTTTGGAGCCATTCCCAATCCTGCATACATTTGTTAGTGACAAGCCTAGTGGGTTGCCCAGGACATGTCTATTTTGAGAGATTCTGCAGTGGGGCTGGGGCAGAGCGGGAAGGACTGAGCCTTGGGAGGGTGAATCAGAGGCTGGAGTCTGCTCTCCTGTCCTTTCAGGGACCTTTCCAGTTCTAGCTGTTGCATGCCTCCCATTTAGAGTCTAATGCTCCTTAATTTATATTTATGTAAATACTTACCATTTGAGTCCTCATGTAGTAGGGCAGTTTTGTGTCTCCTGTAAAGTGTTCAAACATTTAAAGATCACTAAATCAAACTTTAAAACTTCTGTGTATTGCTGGACACGGTGGCTCACGCCTGTAATCCCAGCACTCTGGGGGGCCAAGGCAGGTGGATCACTCGAGGTCAGGAGTTCAAGACCAGCCTGGCCAACATAGTGAAACCCTGTCTCTTAAATAAATATGTATTTATTTGTGTAATAAATACATACATAAATAAAACCTCCATGTATCAAAGAATTTATTTTATTTTATTTATATTTATTATTATTATTATTATTTATTTATTTTTTATTGCATTTAAGGTTTTGGGGTACATGTGAAGAACATGCAAGATTGTTGCATAGCTACACACGTGGCAGTGTGACTTGCTGCCTTCCTCCCCTTCATCTATATCTGGTATTTCTCTCCATGCTATCTCTCCCCAACTCCCCACCCCCCACTGTCCCTCCCCTATTTCCCCCCAACAGACCCCAGCATGTGATGCTTCCCTCCCTGTGTCCATGTCAAAGAATATAATTATTAAAGCTAAAAGGGAACCTACAGTGTAGGAGAAAATATTTACAAATATCTGATGAGGGATTTATGTGCAGAATGTATAAAGAATTACAACTCAACAACAAATAACATGATTATGTGCAGAAATCACAAGCATTTCTATACACCAATAACAGACTAACAGAGAGCCAAATCATGAGTGAACTCCCATTCACAATTGCTACAAAGAGAATAAAATACCTAGGAATACAACTAACAAAGGATGCAAAGGACCTCTTCAAGGAGAACTACAAATCACTGCTCAATGAAATAAGAGAGGACACAAACAGATGGAGAAACATTCCATGCTCATGGTTAGGAAGAATCAATATCATGGAAATGGCCATACTGCCCAAAGTAATTTATAGATTGAATTCTATCCCCATCAAGGTACCAATGACCTTCTTCGCAGAACTGGAAAAAATGACCTTAAACTTCATATGGAACCAAAAGAGAGCCCACATAGCCAAGACAATCCTAAGCAAAAACAACAAAACCGGAGGCATCATGCTACCTGATTTCAAAATATACTACAATGCTACAGTAATCAAAACAGCATGGTAATGGTACTAAAACAGAGATATAGACCAATGGAACAGAACAGAAGCCTTGGAGGCAATGCCACACATCTACAACCATCTGATCTTTGAGAAACCAGAGAAAAACAAGCAACGGGGAAAGGATTCCCTGTTTAATAAATGGTGTTGGCAAAATTGGCTAGCAGTGTGCAGAAAGCAGAAACTGGACCCCTTCCTGATACGTTACACTAAAATTAACTCCAGATGGATTAAAGACTTAAACATAAGACCTAACACCATAAAAACCCTAGAAGAAAACCTAGGCAAAATCATTCAGGACATAGGCACAGGCAAGGACTTCATGCCTAAAACACCAAAAGCATTGGCAACAAAAGCCAAGATAGACAAATGGGGCCTAATGAAAGTCCAGAGCTTCTGTACAGCAAAAGAAACAATCATTAGAGAGAACTGGCAACCAATAGAATGGGAAAAATTTTTGCAACCTACCCATTTGACAAAGGGCTAATATCCAGAATCTACAAAGAACTAAAACGGATTTACAAGAAAAAAACAAACCCATTCAAAAGTGGGCAAAGGATATGAACGGACACATTTCAAAAGAAGACATATATGAGGCCCACAAACATATATAAAATACTCATCATCACTGGTCATTAGAGAAATGCAAATCAAAACTACATTGAGATACCATCTCACACCAGTTAGAATGGCAATCATCAAAAATTCTGGAGACAACAGATGCTGGAGAGGATGTGGAGAAATAGGAACACTTTTACACTGTTGGTGGGAGTGTAAATTAGTTCAACCATTGTGGAAGACAGTGTGGTGATTCCTCAAGGACCTAGAAATAGAAATTCCATTTGATCCAGCAATCCCATTACTGGGTATATATCCAAAGGATTTTAAATTGTTCCATTATAAAGACTCATGCACACGAATGTTCATTGCAGCACTGTTTACAATAGCAAAGACCTGGAACCAATCCAAATGCCCATCGATGATAGACTGGACAAGGAAAATGTGGCATATGTACACCATGGAATACTATGCAGCCATAAAAATGATTAGTTTATGTCCTTTGTAGGGACATGTATGAATCTGGAAACCATCATTCTCAGCAAAGTGACAGAAGAACAGAAAATCAAACACCACATGTTCTCACTTATAGGTGGGTGTTGAACAATGAGAACACATGGACACAGGGAGGGGAGCATCACACACTGGGGTCTGTTGTGGGGGGAATAGGGGAGGGACAGCAGAGGGTAGGGAGTTTGGGGAGGGATAACATGGGGAGAAATGCCAGATATAGGTGACAAGGGGATGCAGGCAGCAAAACACATTGCCATGTATGTGTCTATGCAACAATCCTGCGTGATCTACACATGTATCCCAGAACCTAAAGTGCAATAATATATATATAGAAAGTCTCAGAGCATCTGGTGCTGCTTGAAGAAGTGAAGCCTGGCCCCAGAACTCCAATGGGAGTGGTGAGGGCCCTGGTAGCTGCCAAGGGAACATACCACCTAGTGAAGCCACTGTATCTGGAATGTCCTATATTTCATGACTCAGTCTTATTATGTAAAATTCATACAGGAATTTATTAATTTCCTCCAGGTTTTCCACCTTGTTAGTGTGTAGTTGTTCATAAGAGTCTCTAGTGATCCTTTGCATTTTTGTGGAATCAGTTGTAATGTTTCCTTTTTCATTTCTATTTATTTGAGTCTTCTCCTTTTTATTCTTGGCTAGTCTAGCTAGTGGTTTACTGATTTTCTTGATCTTTTTTTTAAAAAAAACTTTTCCTGTCGCCTGGCGCAGTGGCTCACACCTATAATCCCAGCCCTTAGGGAGGCCGAGGCGGGGGGATCACGAGGTCAAGAGATCGAGATCATCCTGGTCAACAAGGTGAAACCCCGTCTCTACTAAAAAATACAAAAATTAGCTGGGCATGGTGGCACACGCCTGTAGTCCCAGCTACTCGGGAGGCTGAGGCAGGAGAATTGCCTGAACCCAGGAGGCGGAGGTTGCGGTCAGCCGAGATCGTGCCATTGCACTCCAGCCTGGGTAACAAGAGCAAAACTCCGTCTCAAAAAACAACAAAAACAACAAAAAAAAACTTTTCCTGTCATTGTTTTCTTGCAGATTTTGTCTCTATTTTGTTTTATTCTGCTCTGATCTTTATTATGTCTTTGTTTTACTAATTAGGGGTTTGGTTTTTCTTTCCTTGAGGTGTCTCATTAGCTTATTTGAAGTCTTTCTGCTTTTTAATCTAGGTATTTATTGTTATAAACCTCCCTTATGGCAATGCTTTTGTTGTATCCCATAGGTTTTAAGATGTGAATTTCCAATATTTTTTACTTGAAGAAATGTTTTTAGTTTCTTTAATTTCTTCATTGACCATCGTTCAGGAATATGTTAATTTTCATGCACTTGTACAGTTTCTAGAGTTCCTCGTTATTCATTTCTAGTTTTATTCCATTGTCGTTTGAGAAGATACTAGATGTGATTTCAATTTTTAAAAATTTGTTGAGGCCAGGCTTGGTGGCTCACGCCTATAATCCTAGTGCTTTCAGGAGCTGAGGATCCTCAAGTGGGAGGATTGCTTGAGGCCAGGAGTTTGAGACCAGACTGGGCAACATAGTGAGACATTGTCTCACATAGTGAAAATTAGCTAGGCATTGTGTGCACCTATAATCCTACCTACTTAGGAAGCTGAAGAGGGGATCATTTGAGTGTAGGAGTTTAAGGCTGCAGTGAGCTATGATTACAGCACTGCACTCCTGCCTGGATGACAGAGCGAGATCCTGTCAAAAAAAAAAAAAGTTGAGACTTGTTTTGTGGCCTAATATATGATCTACTTTGGAGAATGTTCCATGTGCTAATGAGAAGAATGCGTGTTTTACAGCTGTTGGAAGAAAGATTCTAAAAATGTCTGTTACGTCCATTTGGTATAAAATGCAGTTTAAATCTAATGTTTGTCGCTTTTCTGTTTGGATGATCTGTCCAGTGCTGACAGTGGAATGTTGAAGTCCTCAATGATTGTTGCATTGGAATCTTTCTTTTTATAGTGAATACTATTTGCTTTATGTCTCTCAGTGCACTGTTGTTAGGTGTATATATATATATTTACAGTTATTATCAACTCTTACACTCTGGTAGCATTTTTGCTATGAAGTGAATCTCCTGGGTTGGATGTTATGTTACTTGGTATTTCATGTCTTTGGATTATGCATGAATAATAGTGATGACTGAACCTTATAGGACTAGGAAGGCAAATCCATGTTTGGAATAGGTGTTCATCCCTGTGAGTTTGAACCACTGTTTTTTAGAGGCTGGAAGGAGGCCAATGTAGTCAATTTGTCCCCAAGCAAGGGGTTTATTTTCTTGAGGAATAATGCCATATTAGGGACTCAACTTTCTGCTGATACATGCTGGGTAGTTCTTGGCAATTCTTTAGGTATTTCCTCCTTTATCTAGACCAACTCTTGCACATGGGGTTATACTTAGATATAATCATAATTACTGGCCTCGTAGCTGGGAGAGGAGATTGGGCCAGCTTCTAGGTGAGCAGCGCCTATTCCCTTGTGAACATGTCAGCTACATAATTTGCAGGTATAGTAAAAAACGAAAATATGGGGGTCTTTGTTCAAAAGGTAGAGGAAAACGTGCCATAAAATAACTTAAAGTTTCTTTTCTTCTGTGGTCCTTTCCTCTTGCTTAGGTGTTTTAAATAATATATATAAGGCTGGGCACTGTAGCTCACACCCATAATCCCAGCACTTTGGGAGGCCGAGGCAGTTAGATCAGGAGGTCAGGAGTTCAAGACTGGTCTGGCCAATATGGTGAAACCTCATCTGTACTAAAAATACAAAACTTAGCTGGGCGTGGTAGTGCGCACCTGTAGTCCCAGCTACTTTGGAGGCTGAGGCAGGAGAATTACTTAAACCTGGGAGGCAAAGGTTGCAGTGAGCTGAGATTGTGCCACTGCAGTCCAGCCTGAGTGACAGAGCCAGACTCCATCTCTCCCTGTCTCCTCCCTCCCTCTCTCTCTCTCTATATATATATACACACACACATGCACACACACACACACCTTTCCTGTCCATCATTACATTGTGCAGTGCCCATTTAAATCAGCACAACTAGTGAAATGACGTAATTTCAACTCTGTTGCTCCTATTAGGATGTTTTTTAGAACTTTAGAAATGTTGCAGAAACTAATTCAACCTTTTGTTTTTTGTTTTTATACAAGGTCTCGCTCTGTTGCCCAGGCTTGAGTGCAGTGGCACGATCACAGCTCACTGCAGCCTCAATTTCCCAGGCTCCAGATGATCCTCCCTTCTCAGCCTCCCAAGTAGCTCAGACTACAGGCATGTCCCACCACACCTGGCTAATTTTTTGTAGAGACAGGATTTTGCCACGTTGGCCAGGCTGGTCTTGAACTCATGTGCTCAAGTGATCCACCTACCTTGGCATCCCAAAATGTGATTATAGGCATAAACTACTGTGTCTGGTGTCTAATTCAACTGTTACTTCGCTTCTCCATATGCACATTCTACCAGTGCACTTTAACTTCAGATTGAGTAAGAAACAGAGAAAAAGCAGTTATAAGTTGCCTTATGTTTCCAATCCCTTCTGTGTGATCATTTTCAACACAAGTGGTTGGCTAATATGAGGAACTTGAGCAGGAAATGCGTTGATAGGGCTCCTTGGCTGTTTATGCTTAGGACGTTGTCTTCTTTCTGAGTTCAAATCAAATTCTAGGTCCAAATGAACAGTGGTATCTCTTGGGGCTGTCAAAGTCCCTAATTACTCACATGTAAATATGTTTAATATGGAAGAGCACAGAATTCCAGTGAACCCACAATGTGCACTGAAACTCAGAATGAGTATGAGGGAACTTATGGAAGTTGAAGGGCAAGCATCAAAAATCCCATTTACAAAAGGATAGGCATATCATGTGTTATCTCCCCTGCTCTGGACACAGGGTTGTGTGCAGCTATTTAGGGCACATGCTCATTCAGCTGGCCTTAACTGTGAAGGTTCTGTGGTAATGAATGGTGGAAATGCTATTTTAAGGAAGGATGGGCCACCTCTACACACCCAGACGGTCTGTGGCTGGGAGCATGGCAGAGGCAATCCTTGGGCATCCTTGGAGATGTTCCTGTCATTTTTCAGGATCCCAAATTTTCCTCTCTAGAAAATAGACATGCATTGGCTGAGCATTCCAACATCCTTGTAGAGCTCTGCAACTCTCACTTCAAGGCCTTCAGCCCACATGTTTGGGCAATGATTCTGCCTTCTATCCAAGGAGATAAAGGCCCTGTAAGCACTCACCAATGAGTCCTGGTTTACTTAGCCATTAACTGTATGCCAATGGCTGAATGAAGTCTTCAGTTTCTCAGGGTCCTTCTGCAGGTAGTAATGCAGATGAGCAATAATCAGTCTATTCTGCTCTTTGTAGGCATTTCCCCTACATTTTCAAAGGCCTGTATCATCACACCTTCCACAGCATTCCCTATCATTGAGGCATTTTCTCAGGAAATCACCTGTGAAATATTTTGCAGCTAACCACCTACCTGTGCCCCACCAGCCAACCTGCTCTACTCCTGCCAGGCAGGTGAGTGGTCCCCAGATCCCTATTTTACCACCTGTTTTGTCAGACTGTTCTTGGTATCAGTTGTGTTGGAGGGAGTTCTCTGCAAAGACCAACATGAGGCTCCATGTACAGAGATTGTGAGAGAATGATGAGGGGACCAGTTACTTAGTCTATTTGAGCTGTTATAACAAAATATCACTTACTAGGAAATGTATAGAGGGAACTTTATTTTCCCAGAGTTCGGGAGGCTGGGAAGTTCAACATCATGACGTCGGTAGGTTCAGTTGTCTGTTGAGGGATTATGTTTGTTTCCAAGATGATGCTTTCACGCTGCATCTTTTGGAGGGGAGGAGCATTGTGTCCTCACAGAGCAGAAAATAGAAGGGTCACAGGGACAAATTCCCTCTATCAAGCCTTTTCATAAAAGCACCTGATCCCATTCACAAAAGCTCTCTTCATGACTTGACTTAATCACTTCCCAAAGGCCCCACCTCCTTATACTGTGACACAGTTTCAACAGTAAACAGTTTATGTAGAGTTTTGACATAAATTAAGGAGGGGACAAAAAACATTCAAACCATAGTGTCAAGGAAGGCTGGGAGAGCAGCCAGAGGGAAGGAAAGTACCAGAGGAGGTTTGGTGGAGGCTTAGATTGCTTGCAGTCTAAGGAGGTTGGGGAGGGTGTCAGTAACAGGCCTCCCTTGGTATCCCTGCTCTGCAGTCACTGGCTAAGAGCAGTCCTTGGAAAGCCTGGCACAAATACAATATGTGCTCAGTAGGAAAGAGACCACATTTCCTCAATAGCCCAGGTAATGCCCTCCCCTCAGCTGGCATCTCTGTTCCCCAAACATGGACCTCTTTTCTCGGAATCTCTTGGGGACATGTGGGTTGAGTTCAGGTTATCTGCAGCCTTCTAGATTATGTCTGCCTTTGTTTTATCTTCAGGAAGAAGTTATGCAGCCTTAACTAAAGCATGTAACAAAGTAATGTTACTCTCCCAAATGTGGCCTCGCTGGCTGGTGAGATATGACTTCAAGATGAAGCCTCACCCACACTCCCTGTACAAAAACGCTTCTCACGTAAGTGTCTCTTCAAGTGCTTACTGTAGTATGACTTATTGCTAAACTTTCGTCCACATTCTTGGCATTCATAAGGCCTCTCTCCTGTGTGTATTCTCTCATGCACAGTGAGGTCTGACTTACTGGTATAGCCTCGCTTACACTCCTTGCACACAAAAGGCTTCTCCTTTGAGTGTATCCGCCAGTGATGTCTGGTGAGACTCCTCTTCCAGCTGAAGCCTTGCCCACACACATTACACATGAAGGGCTTCTCCCCTGAGTGTGTCCTCTGGTGTGTGAGGAGGTTTCCCTTCCAGTTGAAGCCTCGCCCACACTCCTTGCATACAAAAGGCTGCTTGCCAGAATGTGCAAGCTGGTGTTTCACAAGGTTTGACTTCCAGATAAATCCTTGCCCACATTCACTACAGATGAAAGGCTTCTCCCCCGAGTGTGTCTTCTGGTGGAAGAGGAGAGTTGATTTTAGGATGAAGCCTCGCCCGCAATCCTTGCAATTAAATGGCCTTTCCCCTGAGTGTGTCCACTGATGTCTAAGAAGATTTGCCTTCAAACTAAAACTTTTCTCACACTGCTTGCACATGAAGGGCTTCTCTCCTGAGTGTGTCCTCTGATGTATGGTGAGATTTGGCTTCAAAGTAAAGCCTCGCCCACAATCCCTGCAGAAGAAACGTTTCTCACCCAAGTGTGCCCTCAGGTGCTTGTTATAGGAGGACTTATCTCGAAACCTTCGCCCACACTCCCGACATCCATAAGGCTTCTCCTCTGAGTGTGTCCTCTGGTGTAAAGTGAAGGTTGACTTTTGGATAAAGCCTCGCCCACAGTCCTTGCACACAAAAGGTTTCTCTTCTGAGTGTGTGATCTGATGTTTCACAAGAGTTGACTTCTGAATAAATCCTTGCCCACATTCTCTACAAACAAAAGGTTTCTCCCCTGAATGTGTTCTCTGGTGGTAGACGAGAGTTGACTTTTGGCTAAAGCTTCGCCCACAATCCTTGCACACAAAAGGCTTCTCCCCTGAGTGTGTTCTCTGGTGTCTGAGGAGACTTCCTTTCACGCTAAAACTTTGCTCACACTGCCTGCATGCGAAGGGCTTCTCTCCTGAGTGAGTCCTCTGGTGTGTGATAAGGTGTGACTTATTGCTAAAGCCTCGACCACACTCCTGGCATCTGTAAGGCTTCTCTCCTGAGTGTATTCTCTTGTGCACAATGAAGTATGACTTATTGGTATAGCCTCGCCCACACTCCTTGCACACAAAAGGCTTCTCCCCTGAATGTGCCTTCAAGTGCTTGTTGTATGAGGACTTATCATTAAACCGTCGCCCACACTCCTGGCATTCATAAGGCTTCTCTCCTGTGTGTGTTCTCTCATGCACAGTGAGGTATGACTTACTGGTATAGCCTCGTCCACACACCTTGCACAGAAAAGGCTTCTCTCCTGAGTGTGTCCTCTGGTGTCTGAGGAGATTTGCCTTGAGGCTGAAGCCTCGCCCACACTCACTGCACAAATAGGACTTCTCTCCTGTGTGTATCTTCTGGTGCAAGAGCAATGCTGACTCATCTCTAAAGCCATGGTGACACTCCCTGCATGTAAAAAGCTTCTGCCTGGAATGTGCTTTTTTGTGTATGATTACTATTATCTTCTGGCTGAAGTCCTGCCCACCCTCTGCACACTTGAATGCTCCCCATCTTGAATTTTCTATTCCTTTCAATACTTTGTCTATTTCTGTAGGATTTTCCCTCTGGCCTTGACTAGACTCTATTTCTACTGCACTGTTCCTCCTCCTTGAGCTGACTGCATGTTTTAGGGGTGGGCTGGAGAATGCCATGGGCTTAGAGCCTTTTTCTTTCTCTTGACCTTCAGCTGTGTCACTCTGGCAGCTTTGATCAGAAAATTGTAGTTGGTGTTGCCTCTGATGTGCAAGTCCGAGATTCTTGGGTGGCAGGACACATTCTGCATATATTCCTGGAGAAGAGACCAATAATGAGACACAATCAGTAATGAAAAGTCTTCAATCAAAGAAAAACCTAGGACCAAATTGCTTTACTGCTTACTTCTAGCAAACTCTTAAGAACAACAAACACCAATTCTTCTCAAACTATTCCAAAAAATTGAGAGGGGGTGGAATTCTTTCTAACTCATTCTACAAGGCTAGCATGATCCTGATACCAAAACCAAACAAGGACAGCAAAAACAGAGAACTACTAGCCAATATCCCTGATGACCATTAACGGAAAAATCCTCAACAAAATACTAGCAAACCAAATCCAACAATACAGAAAAGACAATACACCACAATCGAGTGAGATTTATCCCGGGTATGCAATGATGATTCAACATACACAGATCAATACTTGTGATACATCACATCAACACAGCGAAGGAGCAAAAGATACACGATCATCTCAACAGATACAGAAAAAGATTTGCTACAATTCAAAATCCCACTAGGATAAAAACTTTTATTTTTTTGAGACAGGGTCTCACTCTGTTGCCCAGGCTGGAGTGCAGTGGCATGATCATGGCTCACTGCAGCCTTGACCTCCCAGGCTTACATGATCCTCCCACCTCAGCCTCCTGAATAGCTGTACTACAGGTGCCTGCCTGTAGTTAAGCCACAGGTGCCATTGCCTGGCTAATTTTTGTATTTTTTATAGAGATGGGGTTTCATCATGTTGTCCAGGCTGGTCTCAAATTCTTGAGCTCAACCAATCTGATCACCTTGCCCTCAAAGTGCTGAGATTATAGGCATGAGCCACTGCACCCGGCCTATGATAAAAACTCTTAACAAATCAGGTGTACAGAAAACATATCTTAACATAATATAGACAATATGTTCCAAACCCACAGCAAACATCTTAGTGAATGAGGAAAAGATAAAAGCCTTTCCTCTAAGAACTGGGAGAAGATTTAAATGTCTACTTTCACCACTCTTATTACCATAGTTCTGGAAGTCCTAGTCCGAACTATGGTAAGAGAAAGAAATAAGGCAAGAAAAAGAAATAAAAGGCATCTGAACTGGAAAACTGAAGTCAAATTTTTTCTTTTTGCAGATGACATGATCTTACATGTAGAAAACCTAAACACTCTTTGAAATGATGAATTAAATAAAGTTGCACAATATGAAATCACAACAAAAATCAGTAGTGTTTCTATATGCAAATAATAACTAGCTGAAAAGGAAACCAAGAAAGCAATCTCATTTATAATTGGTACAAAAAAGTATGTGAATAAACTTAACCCCAAATGGAATGTTCTCTATAATAAAAACAAAATAGTGATGAAAGAAATAGATGAGGACACAAACAAATGAAAAGACATCCCATTTTCATGGAGAAAATAATACTGTTGAGATGACCATACTGCCCAAAGCAATCTACAGATTCACTGCAATACCTATTAAAATACTAGTGACATTCTTTATAAAAATAGAAAAAATACTCCTAGAATTCATAAGGAACTGAAAAGACTTCCAATAGGCAAAGCAATAGTGAGTATAAAGAACAAAGTGGGAGGCATCATACTACCTCATTTCAAAATATAATGCAAAGCTAGTGTCACCAAAACAGCATGGTATTGAGGGACTATGTGAACTTCTCTTCCCAGGTCCACAAGGGGTGTGGTTTCAAAGGCAGAAATTTTCCAGCGACATGCCCAACCTGCCTTCATTCACATCCCCATCCAGGAACTAGAGTTCTTTGTCTAACTTTCCCAGGCATGGGAAGGGTAGACAGCCCAGGTGAGCTTCCTTTGTTTAGAAAGCCTGACAAAAGCCTTGGAAGGAGGGGCTCTATTGCGAGCCAGGCAGCCAATCCAGCATCAGAGTTGAAGATCAATCACTCCAGAGGAAGTTTGGAAAAACTCCTTTCACTGGATGAGAACTTCAATGGGGTGGGAGTAACTCTGGGGTTAAATTCCCCCTACTCCCTTACCTATAGGATCCCCTCCCATGGCCATGTGGGAGCCTTCTCTCTTTCTTTACCTGTGCAGACTCTATCTCTGGATCGCCTCACACAACAGTGTGGGAGCTCTATTTCTCTTTCTCTCTGCCTAATAAATCACTTTCTGCCAAACTCTTTGGGTCCAACATTCACTTGAACAATATCACTGCACCACCAGGGTCTCCTCCCCATTCTTGGATGAGAGCCCAAGGACCTGGAAAAAATCGCATCCGATCGGGGAACAGTGAGCATTTTTGGGACATCCCTGCAACCTGCTCCTGTCCCCTGGTTCCAGTATTGGTCTAAAAACAGACACTGGCCAGGCACAGTGGCTCACACCTGTAATCCCAGTGCTCTGAGAGACTGAGGAAGGTGGACTGCTTGAGGCTAGGAGTTTGAGTCAAGCTTGGGCAACACAGCAAGACCCCATCATTACAAAAGATTAAAAAAAAATTAGCTGGGCATGGTGGTACATGCCTGTAGTCCTAGCTACTTGGAATTTGAGACAGGAGGATCACTTGAGCCCAGGAGTTAGAGGCTGTAGTGAGCTACGATGGCACCACTGCACTCTTGCCCAGGTAGACAGAGCAAGACCTTGTCCATAAAAACAAAAACAAAAAGGAAATACACATACACCAATAGAAGAGAATAGATAACCTAGAAATAAATCCATGTATTTACAGCCAACTGATTTTTGACAAAGGCACTAAAAACACACCTTAGGGAAAGGGCAGTATCTTTATATGGTGTTAGAAAAAGTGAATTCTAAAATGAATAAGAATGAAATTAGAAGCTTTTCTCTCATAATATACAAAAATAAACTCAAAATAGATTAAAGACTTAAACATGAGTTCCAAAATTATAAAACGATTTGAAGAAACACAGGAGAACTGCTTTAGGACACTGGCCTAGACTAGCCATGTTTTATGGCTAAGACTTCACAATCACAGGCAACAATGGCAAAAATACACACCAGACTACATTAAACTAAATAGCTTCTGCACAGCAAAGGAAAGTATCAACAGTGAAGATGCAACATGTAGAATGGGAGGAAATATCTGCAAACTATTCATCTTACAAGGGACTAGTATACAGAATATATAAGAAGTCAAACACAACAACAACAAAATCCAACTAAAAAGTGGGAAAAGGATCTGAATAGATATTTTGTAAAAGAAGACATACAAATGGGCAACAGGTATATGAAAAAATGCTCATCACCACCAATCATCAGGGAAATGCAGATCACATTGAGAGATCCTCTTACTCCAATTAGGACGGATATTATTAAAAAAAAAGACAAAAAATAACAAATAATGGCAAAGATGCAGAAAAAAGGCAATAATTATACACTATTGGTATATAATTAGTATAGCCATTAGTGAAAATGGTATGGAGGGTCCTTAAAAAACTACAAATAGTTCCCCTCCATGTGTCCATGTATTCTCATTGTTCAATTCCCACTTATGAGTGGGAACGTGTGGGGTTTGGTTTTCTGTTCTTTTGTTAGTTTGCAGAGAATGACGGTTTCCAGCTTTATCCATGTCCCTGCAAAGGACATGAACTCATCCTTTTTAATGGCTGCACAGTATTCCATGGTGTATATGTGCCACATTTTCTTTATCTAGTCTATCACTGATGAGCATTTGGGTTGTTTCCAAGTCTTTGCTACTGAGAACAGCACTGCAATAAACATAGATGTGCATATGTCTTTATTTTTTATATTTTTTATATTTTTGAGACAGAGTTTCGCTCTCGTTACCCAGGCTGGAGTGCAATGGCGCGATCTCGGCTCACCGCAACCTCCACCTCCTGGGTTCAGGCAATTCTCCTGCCTCAGCCTCCTGAGTAGCTGGGATTACAGGCACGCGCCACCACACCCAGCTAATTTTTTTGTATTTTTAGTAGAGACGGGGTTTCACCATTTTGACCAGGATGGTCTCGATCTCTTGACCTCGTGATCCACCTGCCTCAGCCTCCCAAAGTGCTGGGATTACAGGCTTGAGCCACTGCGCCTGGCCCACATATGTCTTTATAATAGAATGATTTATAATCCTTTGGGTATATACCCAGTAATGGGATTGCTGGGTCAAATGGTATTTCTATTTCTAGATCCTTGAGGAATCGCCACACTGTCTTCCACAATGGTTGAACTAATTCATACTCTCACCAACAGTGTAAAAATGTTCCTATTTCTCCACATCGTCTTCAGCATCTGCTGTCTCCTAACTTTTTAATGATCGCCATTCTAACTGGCACAAGATAGTATCTCATTGTGGTTTTGATTTGCATTTCTCTAATGACCAGTGATGATGAGCTTTTTTTCATGTTTGTTGACTGCATAAATGTCTTCTTTTGAGACGTGTCTGTTCATATCCTTTGGCCACTTTTTGATGGGGTTGCTTTTTTCTTGTAAATTTGTTTAAGTTCTTAGTAGATTCTGGATATTAGGCCTTTGTCAGATGAGTAGATTGCAAAAATTTTCTCCCATTTTCACATGTATCCCAGAATTTAAAGTATAATAATAATAAAAAAAGAAAACACAAATGCAAAATAAACAAAAATGGAAAAACAAAAACAAAAACAAAAACAAACTTACAAATAGAACTATGATACAATCCAGCAATCCCACTACTTCCTAATTATCCAAAGGAAAGGAAATCAGTATGGCAAAAGGGTACCTGCACCACCATGTTAACATTAGTATTCACAGTAGCCTAGATAATGGCATTAACCTAAAAGTCCATCAATGGTTGAATCAATGGTTGAATGGATAAAGAAAATGTAGTACATATATATAATAGAATGCTAGTCAATCATAAAGAAAAATAAAATTCTATCATTTACAGCGATATCATTAGAACTGGAGTTCACTAAGTCAGGTGAAATAACTCAGGCACAGAAAGCCAAATATTGCATGTTGTCACTCATACGTGGGAGCAGAGGCTAGGAAAAAGAGAGGGAAGGGAGAACAAAGAACGGTTGATTCTGGGTACAAAAATATAGTTAGAAGAAATAAGTATTTGATAGCACAGTAGGGGGACTATAGTTAACAGTAATTTATATTTCAGAATAGAAAAAAACTGACAGTGCAGAGAAATGGTAAATATTTGAGGTTATGAATATCCTGATTTGATCATTACATACGGTATGCATGTATGAAAATATCCCATCTACCCCATAAATAATGTACAATTATTATGTATCAACAAGAAAATAATCCCCCTAAAACTAATACAAACATTAATAGTAGCCATCTATGAAGGGGAAATATTTATATATAAATGGAGGATAATAAATAATTCTCTTTTTTAATACATAAAAATGAATATTCACATTAAGAAAGGAAAAATTAAAGTGAAAAGAGAAATAGCAAACTGATAGAAGATACTGCTGGTATATATGACAGTCAATGTGCTTATTATTCAGGAAAAATATTCCAAAACTTATCAGATATATGATTATATGAGCTTTTCTACATCCTTTATATAATTTCTAATTTTTCTGGTCACTCAGATAATGGAGTTAAGTTTGCTGATTCTGTAAAGTTACAGGGTAACTTACAGTAATGTTATTTTGGGCCTACTCACATACATCCCAGCTTCTCATACCTGCACTGAACCAGCTTTGTCATTCTGCCAGTACCCTCGCTTATGAGTTAAATAAAATCCTAACATATATTCCCATTACATTAAATATCCCCACTTTCAGAAGTCAGTGGTAGACAAGAAGCCTCTTATTTTAATTCACTGACAGATAAATCAGCAGGCAATTGATATGGGGGTGACAGAAGGGAGTTGATATGGACTGTATGTTAGCATCCCCCCAAAATTCGTATGTTGATGCCTTAACCTCCAATGTGATGGTATTTGGAGGTGGAGTTGTTGGGAGATAAACATGTTTAGTTGAGATCATGGGGTGAACCCATGTGAGGACACAGCAAGAAGGTGGCAGCATGTGAGCCAGGATGAGGACCCTCACAATGAAGCAAGGGTGCCAGCACCTTCATCTTGGAATTCCCAGACTCTAGAACTGTGAGAAATAAACGTCTGTTGTTTGAGCATCCCAGTCCATGGTATTTTGTCATTTCTATGATACTTGAGATGATTAAGAAAGGAGTGTCTTACAACCTATGCAAACTGAGGGAGTGGCACCAATCATAAATCCAAAAGCAGAGACCTCATGCATGTGAAAACTCAGTGAAGCCAGCTCCAAATTTCTCAGTGGATGCGCCCACATTTTTTATGGGGTGGTGGGAAGCAGGGAATGTGAAAGAACTCCACAGTCTGTATGAACCTGCTTTTTTTTGCAGACAATGGGACAAAGTCAATAACAACCATACAAAAAATCAACCTGCTAATCTTCTGACAGAGAGTATACTGTGTAATTCCACTTACATGAAGTTCTAAGAGGTGAAATTAAGGCATACTGAACAAAATCAGAAGAGTTATTTTCTCTGGTGGACTGGGAGCAGGAAATGACTGGAAAAAGGCACAAAACACTTCTAGGGAGAGAGTGATTGTTCTGTGTTGTCATAGGGGTTCAGATTACACTAAGTTATGCATATGTCAAAGCTCATTAAATGTTACACTTAAGATTTATGCATCTTGCAATATATAAATCCTAAAAAGAACCACAAAGAAACATTATAATACTACTTATTGACAAGCACGCTGAAGTGTTTCTGAGTAAAGGGTAGTGATGTCTGCAATATTAAAGAGCATCAAAAGGAAGATGGACTTGAGCATGGAGAGAGCAATACACAGCTGGGTCAACAAGCAATAAAGAATATGGGGCACAGAGCTACATGCTGGCTGGAGGTGGCAGGTCGACAGGTATTCATTCCATAAGCCTTTCAACTTTTTAGTATGCACAAAAATATAATTGTTCAACATTTGCTTCACAAAAAACTGCTGGAGGAAAGAAAGTATTATAGGATGTAAACTCAAAATATACATGCCATGAGATAAGGAAAGTTAAATGAGGGTTACAGTTACCAAAAAAATCTTAGGAACTAATATTATTATTAAACAAAAGAGATTAGTTACTATAGTAACTATTATTAGGTTTTACAGTTGAAATATGATGACCAGGATTTGCTTCAAAATAATCCAGGAATTGGAGATGAGGGTGAGAGTTTCCCTGTGAACTGATAAAATTATAAAAATTCTAGCCTTCAATGTATTTTAACAGTAGGCTAAAATATAGAAAGTGCTGCAAAACTTAGTAGGTATGGAACAATCCACCATGAATACAGAAGGTGTAAAAATCACCTCTTTGAGCATTGGACAGATAGTTCAAACTGCCCTCCTTAAAACAAAAATCTATAAAGACACAGAAGAGTTAACAACATCACAAATCTTGGCCAGGCATGGTGGCTCACATCTGTAATCCCAGCATTTTGGGAGGCCAAGGAGGGCAGATCAACTGAGGTCAGGAGTTCAAAACCAGCCTGGCCAACATGGTGAAACCCTGTCTCTACTAAAAATACAAAAAAAAAATTAGCCAGGCATGGTGGCAGGCACATGTAATCCCAGCTACTCAAGAGGCTGAGAAAGAAGAATCACTTGAACCTGGGAGGCGGAGGTTGCAGGGAGCCAAGATGGCGCCATTGCACTCCAGCTCAGGCAACAAGAGTGAAACTGTCTCAAAAAAAAAAAAAAAAAAAAATGGCTGGGCATGTTGGCTCATGCCTGTAATCTCAGCACTTTGGGAGGCTGAGGTGGGCAGATCATGAGGTCAAGAGATTGAGACCATCCTGGCCAACATGGTGAAACCCCGTCTCTACTAAAAATACAAAAATTAGCTGGGCATGGTGGCACATGCCTGAAGTCCCAGCTACTTGGGAGGCTGAGACAGGAGAATCACTTGAACCCAGGAGGCAGAGGTTGCAGTAAGCTGAGATGGTACCACTGTACTCCAGCCTGGCAACACAGCGAAACCCTGTCTCAAAAACAAAAACAAAACAAAAACAAAAAAACACACAACTTTATATCTTTAAATCTTTGTATCTTTATAACCTCAGCCTAGTAAGGATTTCCTTTTTTTTGGAGACAGAGTCTCGCTCTGTTGCCAGGCTGGAGTGCAGTGGCATGATCTTGGCTCACTGCAATCCCTGCCTTGCAAGTTCAAGTTAGGAAGGATTTCTTAAAGAAGACATAAAAGAAGCTTCCAATTACTCGAGGAGAACTGCAGCTGAGTAATCAAAATCTGTCTACACACTTTCCAAACAGGATGTAAAGACCAAGAGAAACAGATGACCCCTGAAACTGACACATGGCAAGATAGAGAAAACTACAAATTTATCATTGTCATAAGCAGAAAACTTAACACCACTTTTCAGCAGTCTTCTGCGGTCCCACTGTGAGGAGCGAGGGACGCCTGTAAAATAGCATGAAAAGAGAAGAGAGGAACCCAAGGCCTAATTATGAACTAAAACTGCTCCAAGAGAGAACAAGTCCACCCTAGAGGTAAGAATCATTATCATCAGAGTCCTGATGAACCACAGCAGTGACTACCAGGACTTAAGAGGGTGCACAATTCTAGACCACAGCCCCACTCAGGCAGTATGTCTGGAGGAAATGGGGGAAGGAGGAAGATGAAGTGACCTCTGGCAAGAGTAATACTGCTTAAAACATTAAAGCAGAAGGAAAAAAGCTATGGCATTGAAGAAGAATAATGGACAGAGGTTTTAAGAATACCCGGACAGTATTAGGAAGGGGCAACAGACTTAGTCTTGCAGTCGGGTGGTCACGAGGAAAGTCATAAATGGGGAGACTGAGTGGGAGAAAGAAGCAAATGGGGGGAAAGGAGGCTTCCTGGGAGGAGTCCAGGGACCCCAGGAGAACCCCTCACTCAGCAAGGACTGGAAGGAAGGCAGAGCCAGGTGGTCTGAAGAGCAGCCAAGGAGGCCAGAACAGCTTCCAGGTACCCTGGCCTCAGAGAAGCCTCCTCCCTCCCGAAAGGCTGTGTCTGTGCTCTGTCTACCCTGTCCTTCCCCTCACCTGCATGGGGGCCCGGCTGGCGTCTTCTCTCTTCTCCCCAGGGCGCGTCCCCTTGCTCTAGCCGCCTGATGAGTTCTGGTTTAGAATGGAGAATTCCTGCTCACAGGGAAAAAAACCATGAGGTGATTCCTGGTTGTAGGCTCCAAAGGCCATTTGCTGGAGCCACGCAGGGCGGGAAGGGAGTAAGTCTCGGAGGGGGAAAGCTCAGGAGGATCCTGTCTACCATGCTTAGATACAAGCCTCCAGGGGAGCCCCAGCTTGGGGAGAGAAGCCTGCAGGTGCCCAGTGGCAACCAGTTTGAAACTCTACCAAAGCCAGACCCTCCCCAGGAGAACAGAGCAAACATCCTTGTCTCTGAAACTAACCCTATGGCAACATCAGAGACACCACAGGCCAAATGTTAAACCTAGGGGAAGCCACACTTACCTAGTGAGATCAGGTGGCTGTAGTTCTCCAGTGTCACCTCCCTGTACAAGGCCCTCTGAGCAGGGCTCAGCAGCCTCCATTCCTTCGGGGTGAAATCCACAGTCACATCCCCAAATGCCATGAAAGACTGTAACACAAAACCCAGGCCAGCTCACCAGGGACAGCATTGCACTCAGGCAACTGGAGGATTCCAGGATCTGCCACCTGTGCCTGGAGTTCCAAGACCTCCGTCTCTGCCTGGCCCCAGCATTTATGGTGCTAGGTGCTTTTCATGGGGCTTCCTAGAAGCACAGAGAGTTCAAACCTGCGTGGAGCTTTAAACCTAGGCAGGGAGAAGAGGAAAACTCAAAAATTAAATGACAATCTTTCCTACAAACGTATGAACAGTAAATAACACACTACTAAAGTTTTATGGTACCCTGGGCCATGCTCTGAGTTAGAACTCCATGAATTTATAAATGAGGAAGATACAGCTCTCATGGATCTTCTTACAAAATGAAAATCGATCATTTGGGACCTGCCCTGGAACATGTAAATCTCCACTGCAGGATCACAAAACCAGCCTAGATCTGATTTCCACCAAAAATCCAAGCCATACAGGGCAGTCTGAGCACATCTGAATTAGTGGATGGAGCACTTTTGAAAGAGCCCTTCTCACAGTACATCTGTTCTGCAACTATACATGTGACCAGTCTGGCATCTCTGTAGGTGCTTGATGAATTTAAATTCCATTCATGGCCGATCGCAGTGGCTTGCGCCTATAATCATAGCACTTTGGGAGGCAGAGGCGGGCGGATCATTTGAGGTCAGGAGTTCAAGACCAGCCTGGCCAACAACATGAAACCCTGTCTCTACTAAAAATACAAAAATTAGCTGGGTGTGGTGGTACATGCCTGTAATCTCAGCTACTTAGGAGGCTGAGGCAGGAAAACCGCTTGAACCGGGGAGGTGGAAGTTACAGTGAGCTGAGATTGTGCCACTACTCCAGCCTGGGTGACAGAGTGAGACTCTGTCTCAAAAATAAATAAATAAATAAATATTCCATTTGTGAAGCTCATCAGGACAGTAGACTCATGAGTCACAAAGCCTCTCCTTTGACCCTTAACTGTCAATCCCTCTTTCTGCCGTCACTGATCTGTCATGTCATACTTACTGCAAAGATCCTCAAAACCCAGGCAGGCTAGGCACGGTAGCTCATGCTTGTGATGCCAGCACTTTGGGAGGCTGAGGCAGGATTGCTTGCATCCAGGAGTTTGAGACCAACCTGGGCAGCATAGCGAGACCCCTAACTCCACACATGAACAAAATAAAAAATTAGCCGAGCATGGTGGCAGGTGCCTGTAGTCCCAGCTGGTTGGGAGGCTGAGATGTGAGGACTGTTTGAGTCCGGAGGTCAAGGCGGCAGTGAGCTATTATCGTGGCACTGCACTCAGCTTGGGCAACAGTGAGATTCTGACCACCATCCCCCCACACTCCCCCCAAAAAAGCCTAAGAAAAAACAAGAAAGCCCCAGACAGCTTAAAGACCAAGTTGGGCTCCTCAGGCTGGCATCCAGGCCTCCGTCCTCAGGAGGGTCAGAGGTAACCAGCACAGAAACTTTCAGGAACAGTCAGATGATAGGGGCCAATGAGAGAGGTAGGTGGGAGCTATCTCAGCAGTTTAGGCCACACTGTGAGGGGTCTGCAGGAAGTGGCAGAGCTGTGGGAGGTGGCAGTGCTACACTGTCAAACCGTGAGGACCCTGGTGAGCTTGGGCATCTGTGGCCAACTGACAGTGCAGGCTCAGTACAGGGCAGTGACTGCTCTTCAGAGATGCAGCCGACCCAGGGCTGTAGGTGCAATCTCCCAGTTTGGTAATGCCGAAAGCCCATCTAACCATCCAACATGTTGTCTGCCAAACCAGGGATATTCAGGTGCCCCGAGTGACTCTGCGCCTTCACCAGAACATGGTGAAGCCACAGCTGTGGCCACCCCAAGCCAGCACCTGACAAGACTTCTGAGTTGGGAGCCTAAGGGACCACAGCCCACTCCTGCAACCATATCTAGGCCGTGCTTCTTGCAGCTGTTCCAGTCAGTGGCCACCCATCGTGAGGATACTGAGGCAAGCCCGTTTCAATCCCGGCGCTCCTCTGATGGTCCACTACGGCCTGAAGACTGCTGCCCTGGCCAAATCTCTGGAAGCTGTACTTGGTCTCTGATGACTCCACGCAGTTTTCTCCCCCTCTTCCTCACTGAAGCCTGATGAGGCTCCAGGTGTCCTTTTCTCTCTTGCAGGTGTTTCCTCTGTAAGCCCAGCCCATCTCATTGCATCTTGGCATCTGCTTCTCCTAGGACTTGATTCATCCACCACCAGTCTGTGAGGATGTTGGCTGCTAAACTCTATCTCCCTTGCAGTTGAGCAGTCTGCCCAGTGGCAGCCTGAGACTGAGCACACTTTTGCCTCTTCCCCACCTCCTGTACTTGCCACATGCCTCACAGCTGCCCAGTGAGCCCCTCCCGCTGAAGGCCTTTGTGACCTCTCTCTCTGCCCTACTCTTCATTGACACCAACTCAACATCATCACTGACACTTGAGTGTGGACATCTCTGTCTTTTGCTGTAAATGCTCCCTGGGTGTTGTGCACAGATCACTGATTGATGAACAACACCCACAGGCCAGTCACCCATTGGAAGATGTCAGGAAAGACAGATCACTCCCCAGGAGCAGTGCTGACCTTGGTCTTGTGGTAACAATGTGACTGCTAGGGCCAGTGAAGGAAATGGGCCCGTCCTGTGATAGCAAGGAGGACAGTTCTGGGAAGTCTCACCTCTGTCTTGGCTCCCTGGGATTCCATGGCTGTCCTCCTGCTCTTCATGGAGAAGGGAAGCTTGCAGATGGCCAATCTGTGAAAAGAGAGAAGCCAGAGGGTGGCTGGGCAGATGCCCTCCCCAGGTGTGACACAGACCTGATTCCAATACCAACTGGGGAGCTGGGGAGAGCGCACCTGCACGATCCCCCCGTGGGGGTCTGGCCAAAAGGTCTAGGGAAGAAGACTCCCTGCAAATCTAGGACAAGCTTGCCTGGGAGTGAAGACCCTGTGCCCCAGGAGGTGGGTGAGGTTTGTTGCTTACATCACTGAGGGGTTAAAAGGATGTGGAACGCCTGCAGGTGAGGTCTTGAGTTTAAGGCTAGGACTCAGAGTTCCAAGTGTTTCTTGCATTGGACAGAAGAACACATGAAAGCTGTCTGCCTCTTCTAGCCTCAGTCTCCCTGGGTTTAAACTCAGGATAACCACAGAGGCAGACAGATTTGAGAAGTCCATAGGCAGATGGCACTGGCAGTTTTTCAGTACTGTATAATACCAAAGCCTTTAACAAATTAATAGCATGGGGAATGTGAGCTGTCAGGAATCAAAGTCCACAAACACATGGTCAGTCTAAGGCAATGAGTGATCCAATGCAATTTGGATCCTGATTGCAATGAAGAATATGTGAAGAGTTTTAAGAGCCAGTGAAATCTGAACACTAACTGGATATTAGATTACCAAACATTAGTTTTGTTATTATAAAAATATTATGGGTTTTAAGAAATAAGCCCTTCCTTGTATACAAACTTTCAGAACACTCATGAGTGAAAATGATGTCTGGGTGTGCTTACACACCCCTTCTCACCCTCAAAAGTCAATTGAGCATTACTGGCCACACTTGATAATTTTTAGAACTGAATAATGTGTAATGGGTTCATTTTACTATTCTCTGAATTTTTTGAAAAAAAAATTCAGGTAGAAATACAAAGAACTGTAAATTAAAGTGGTGGGTATAATTATTTCATTAGAGTATTCACTATACTTTTTTAAAAAAAGTAAAAGTAAAAACACAGAAATATAGGGGTGATAAGAGGGCAATGTGAAGAACAAAGATGGTATCATGTGGTGATCACGAGGAAAACAGCATACATCCACTAGCCAGCAACTTTGAGACAGAAGAAGTGAACAAATACTATGGCGTTATGAAAGGAAAATAAAAACTAGGGACCCAGTCCACTCTGCCAAAAGGAACTATTAAACTGAAAGCTGAGTCATGCAAGAAGCTGCCTTTCCTTTTGTTCCTATGGAGAGAGGTACAGATAAAAGGTTAACTATCTCAATAGTAGCTATTCTACGCACACCTTACGTTATGTAAAGTGCTGTCACCAGGGTGAGATGAATACATAACTATTCTCCTACCTGCTCCTTTTGTCTTGCCACTGTGGATTACCACACCCACCCTTTTTCCCCTCCAGCCCACTTTTCCCTTTAAACACTGAAGCTCTCAAACTCATCTTTGGAGAAAGCCACTGACCTCTCTCTGGGGCATGTTCTCAACCCTGGCAAAATAAACATCTAAATTGATAATCGACTCTGGTACTTTTTGGTTTACCCATAATTGGAGAAGAAAAGCAGTGAAATTTCTTTTTCTGATGGCAGTTGAAAGGTGATTTAAAACATTTTTGTTATTTCTATAAACTCATATAGTTTACATCCTTGCATGTCCCATCTGTGCTATCTTTACCTATTCCAAAGTCACAAAGATATTCTCCTGCATTTACTCGAAGTTTAAACATTTTGATTTTGATGGTAGTGTAAATATGTATTTCATTTTTAACTGTTTTCTGCTAGGTATAGAAATACAGGTGCTTTTTAAAAATACTGACCTTATTTTTGAAGTTCCTCAACTGTGTTACTAGTATCTAGTTATTTAACTGTAGATTCTTCCATGTACATACTCACATCTTCTGTGAATAAAAAGCTTTTCTATTTCAACATTTATGGCTTTTATTCCTTTTTAATACCTTAACAGATTAGCTAGATATTCTAGGATAATGCTGAATAAGAGTGATGAGAATCAACATTAATGCTTGTTCTTGATCTTAGTGTGAACATTCTTCACCATTAAACATGATGATTGCAGTCAGGTTGTCACACATAACTTGTTATATTAAGAGAAATTCTTTCTATTCCTCATTTGCTGAGAATTTTTTTGGGTATTTTTCTGCATTAAGACAGTCATGTAGGTTTTTCTCTTTTGCTCCCTGAAAGCAGTGAAAGGAAAATAAAAACGTGAGACCCCAGGTCACTCTGCCAAAAGGAAAATACTAAGCTGAAAGCTGATTCCTGCAAGAAGTTGCCTTTCCTTTAGTTCCTAAGCAGAGAACTACAGATAAAAGGTTAAATATCTCCATAGGTAGCTACTCTATGTTCACTCTAGCCTTGGGTTTTTGGAAACAAATTCTATTTGGCTAGAATATATCACCCTTTTCATGTATCGCTGGATAATACTTGTCCATATTTGGGTGAGAATTCTTGACTACTTTCCTCTGGAGTGATTACTTGCAAGGGCACACAGGAACTCTGTTGAAATGTTCTGTATCTTGATTGAGGTGAGAAGTGATGTGTGTATACATTTGTCAAAACTCATTATATAGTTAAAAGTAGTGCTTCTTATGGTATGCAAATTACACCTCAATATTGATTAAAAATCCTTTCTGAGATCAAGTATATATGGGTAAAATAACAAGACATCTGGATTTGTTTTAAAATACTTTGGCACATAAACAGGGAGAAGGGATAAATCTAACAAAACTACTCATGGTTTTAAAATTGTCGAAACTCGATGAAGGCAAAATGAGGAATCATTTTACCATTCTCCCAATTTTGCTATTTGAGATTTTTCATAATACTAGTTTACAGAAAAAGCATTAATCATATTTCTAATTATATGCTTACCCAAACAATTGGCTGAAATAATTTTATATGAGCCAACTTTATTTGAAAACAGTCAAAAGTCCCCAGGATTCAAGCAACTGCCCAATCAAGAAAAAGCCGCATTAAAAAGAGAAGGCAGTTGGCTGGGCACAGTGGTTTATTCCTGTGATCTCAGCACTTTGGGAGGCTGAAGCAAGTAGATTGCTCGATCCCAGGAGTTTGAGACCAGCTTGGGTAACATGGTGAAGGCTCGTCTCTACAAAAAATATAAATATTAGCCAGGTATGGTGGCATACACCTATAGTCCTAGCTATTCCTGGCTTGAGCTCAAGAGGTTGAGTCTGCAATGAGCCTTGACCATGCCACTCCACTCCAGCCTGGGCAACACAGCAAGACATAGTCTCAAGAAAACAAAACAGTAACAACAACGACAAAATGAGACAGTCATATTTACAGCCCAATACACCTTATTCCCAATGTTCTAACCTGTCCAAGTGCTGCCTAGTGGAAAAATCTCATGGTGAACTTGCCTATAGATGCCTGGGGCAAAAAATTACAGGTGCAGAATACAACAGACCTTTTAAAGCAGCATCCCAGTTTCCACTTCCTTCCCTCAAACGTGAGAAAGCCCAGTAGACCTTTCTTACAAGGTTCTAAGCTGTTGGAGGCAGCCTGAGGGACTGCTCTCTCTGTTTTGAGGATCTCACATCTTAAGGAGGACAAGCACTGGATCCTGCTTGGCAAAAATGCAGACAGACTGAAGAGCAGATGCCTGGGGCAAGATATTATGAGTGGAGCCATACAACAGACCATCAAAGGCCCAGGGGAGAGACTCTTGGGACAAATAAATATTTAAAAGCAGTTGCCTATGAGAAAATGGAAAAAGCCACAAGGAAAGCTAAGATCTATGCTCCAAAAAGGCCCGAGAAAATCTCAAACCTTCTCCTCAGACTGATCCCAAAGCTCAGAACCAATGCCAAGGTAGTAACAAAAATCTTCCCTGGCAAAGGGTCAGTCTGCAAAGACTGGAAAAGGAAGTTACTTTTTCCACAGTGAGTAATTTCTAACAACAACAACAACTGCTACTCAGAAAACATGGCCCAATAAATGGAAGAAAATAGTGATGGAAACTTTCCCTGGAGAAATAGAAGCTTCAGGCATACGAGACAGATTTTAGAACTGTCTAAAACATTCTCAAAAAGCTCATGTGAACATGGATAGAGAAAAGGAAATCAGGAAAGTATACATAACAAAATAAGAATATCAACAGAGATTACAAAAAGGAGGCAAATGAAAATTTTGGACCTGAAAACACTTACTGTGAATTGAAAAATTCAGTAGAGGTGTTTAACAGCAGATGAGGAGGCAGAAGAAAGAATCAGTAAACATAAAGAGAAGAATTTGAAATTACAGAGAAGGAAGAGAAAAGAATGAGACAAAGTAAACAGACCCAAGAGAGTTACAGGGCACCAATTGCTGGACCTATATATGGGTGTTTAGAAGATACAGATAGACTACTGAAGAAATAATGGCCAAAACTTCAAAATTTGAAGACAGACATGAATCTACAAAGCCAGCACTCTCAACAAACTCTGAGAAGAATAAATTCAAAGGGATCACCCCTGAACACCATACTTCTTAACGACGCTTACAGGACACCAGCTTCAGAACATAGGACTGGCAGGGGAAGAGAAGTTAAGAATAGTGGCATCCTGCCTCTCTCAGGGAAAAACTGTCACCACAGACTGAGAGCTGGAGAGGGAGAGGGTTCCATCATGTCATTTTCATAGCCCATAGTGGAGTTTCTGTCAAGAGTGGACCAAAGTAGGGGTGGGGTGGGGGTAGCAGTTTGTGTGTCAAATGTTACAGACTCTCACTGTTCACAGAAGGGCTCATTTTCAATTGATTCTTATGAATAAATATTTCTCTAAATTCCTGAGTGGTCTTAAGACAAATTCTTTGAGTTTAAATGGTTGTTTTTGGTTTATTTTCTAAATTACTAGTTATGGTGCTTTGCTGGAGATATACTCCACATAGCTCCTCACTGCCATTCCAGAATCCACATTTCTGATTACAGTAGGAACCAGAACTAGGGCCAGGCAATTAGGTAAGTGGCGTGATCATTATTTGTCCTCACGGGCAGAGCAGCAAAAGACAGTGGAGAAGTAGAATTAGGAGAAGAGCCCGGCAGGCAGAAGAAGGAAGGGAATGGAAAAGCTCCGGCAAGGAAAGAATGAACAAGGCTCAGCAACTAAGCAAGCAGATGGGAAGTTTGCCAAGGTGGGGAAACTTCCTTTACCTAGATCACAAGGAGAAGTGAAACAGGGGGCACTACAGAGCTGGCTTCTAGACGTTTCTGCTCCCATGCTTCCCATCTTATGAACCTGAGTATGAAATCTGAATGGCAAGGAGAAATTTTTGAGACCTGGAAAATTTCCACATAAACTGGGTAATGAGTGAAATTAATGAATTGCTAATGTTGTTGAGTATGGTTCTGGTATTCTCGTTAGGTTAAAAGACAAAACAATAATGACAAAAGTAGTCCTCAGAGAGTTGCTGCAGTAAATTTAATGATGTCTTGGATTGGCTTCAGGATGCTCTAGCCTGAAATCAGAAAGCGTGGGGTGGGGAGTGGGTTGGAAGAAACTTAGCAAAGTGTTAAGGTGCAAGAAGGGAAAAGAGATGTCTGTTATATATTCTCTTTACTTCGGTTCCTACTTCAATATTTTTCATTGTAAATTTGAAGAAAAAAACTGAATATCCCTTCCAAGATAATTAGGAGAGGAAAAATACAGAAAACTTTCATTTCCAGCACGTGAATGGAGAACACTGCAAACTGCTTGGTCTCATTCCTGCCATCTGTTGACATCTGTGGGAGTTAGTATCCTGTAGGAACAGAAACTGAGAACCAGAAGAAAGTGGTTTAAATTAGTTACCAATAAATTAGATACGAACACGAGGCAAACCTGAAAGCTTTACCTCCTCCATGTACGTTTCATTAAAATTCTCTAAGATAAAAAAATAGCTCCTACATTTTTGGGAGATGAAAAATGTTCATATGTTGATTTGATGATCAAGACTTCACCATATGCATTTCTCGAAACTCTCAACTAGAACTTAAAATAGGAGAGAATTTTATTGTCTCACTTATACCTCAATGAAGCTAAGTTTTAACAGAAACCCCCCAAAATCCCAGCCTGCTCCACAACCCAGTCCACTTGATCCCAGACATGTTACATAAAGTAAAAATTATTTTTTATTTTTTTTTGAGACAAAGTCTCATTCTGTCCCCCTGGCTGTAGAGCAGTGGCACGTTCTGGGCTCACTGCAACCTCTGTCTCCTGAGTTCAAGCGAGTCTCTTGCTTTACTTTTCAGAGTAGTTGGGATTACAGGTGTGAGCCACCACGCTGGGCTAATTTTTGTATTTTTAGTAGAGACAGGGTTTCACCATGTTGGCCATGCTGGTCTTGAACTCCTGACCTCAGGTGATCTGCCTGCCTTTGCCTCCCAAAGGGCTGGGATTACAGGTGTGAGCCACAGTGCCCAGCTGTAAAAATTATTTCAACTGATTAACACACCACTTCTTAGTCTGTGAAACAGGGATTCCAATTCCTAACTTGCACATTGATTGAGGAGATGAATATAGCAATGACTACAAAGCTCTGTTCCTGGGACAGGACAATGGCTCAGCACATGCTAAATGAATCATTTTTTATAAGACCTGGTCTGCACCACAAACGCAGCAGCCTGAATAAAGCACTGAGAAAAGGAATGCTGGGCCAATGATGGAAGTGTCCTGAATGAAGGCATCAGATCTGGGAAACCTTCCCCATGAGGAGAACCAGCTGAGAGGTTCTGAGCCTCAGACGGGACAGTGTAGGGCAGAAGATGTCAGACGCGAGCAAAGGAAACCCACCAGAATTTAGGGCAGAGAAGTCACTGCAGGAAGGCAATACGTAAGGAGTCTCCACCTGAGGTTGGGCTGTCCTTCCTTACCCTGCAGACAATCCTCTCATGGATAACGTGGGAGTGGAGAAGAGGAGCTGGGGACTAAAACAGCTCTAAAATTAGCTCTGTGATCCTCAAAGGTGGCCTTGGAAATTTCCAGTCCCAAGGTAGAGCCCCTTCTTGTTAAAAAGAAAGGACCCAAAGTCTTCCAGAGAAGAAAACAACTGCAGGCAGGTTCCTGGGAACAGATCCTGAGTGTGGGCATCACAATACAGCATGTCCTGACGTGAGACTAACACCGAACACAACTTATCCCATCTGTGCTTCTAGAATAAAAAGGTGTTGATACTCATTATAATATTTAACACTTACTAAAAATTTAATATATGCCAGGCATGGCACAAATTTTTCTGCATTCCTCACAACTCTCCTATGAAGTGACTATTACCCACCAATTTCAGATGAGGAAACTGCGGCAAAAAACATTTAAATACCTTTCTCAAAGTGACATAGCCAATCAAGTGACAGAGCCTGAGTTTCAACTCTCACTGTAAAGGGCTATGTCTTAACCAGCAGGCATGGATATGACATTTCTCAATGAATCTGCACAGGTTAGGAGGGGATGTGGGTCAAGCTAGATTAGCTTGCAAAGTCATGAGGTATATCTTGACTGAGGGGTCTCTCTACTTCGGGGTTCTGCTGACAATTTTTCCATAATGAAATGATTAAAATCAGTTATTTGGATGGTCAGTCCACAGACTCAGAGGCATAAAAAAAGCTGCTGGGCCCAATGGTTGCTGTTACTCCCACTCCAATAACCAAGGAAGACCAACCAACATGGTGAGGACTGAACTCACCTTTTTCTTTTCTTGCCCAAATGCCTATCTATGGGGCTGGGGGAGTCCTGCCCTAGAAACCATAAAGTCTCATCAGATGAGTTTTATTAATCTTATATAATGTGGCTCACTTTCCAACCTGACTCTGGTACAGCATCACATGATAGCAGATGCTGAAGGAAATTATTTTACCCCAAAATACACTTCTTCAACATGTTTTGAAACGGCTGCCACAGGGGCAACAGATTGAAATGGACAGCCCTGCAAAGCTGTCTTTGGTGGGAATATTTGCATCTGTAGAGAATCTCCATTAATGGAGCCAGACCTCTCTCATTCTAAGCCTTTCCTAGATCTGGAAAAGACAGACAGCCTGACGGTTGCTGGCTCACGCCTGTAATCCCAGCACATTGGGAGGCTGAGGTGGGTGGATTACCTGAGGTCAGTAGTTCGAGACCAGCCGGACCAACACGGAGAAACCCCATCCCTACTAAAAATACAAAATTAGCTGGGCGTGGTTGCGCATGCCTGTAATCCCAGCTACTCGGGAGGCTGAGGCAGGAGAATTGCTGGAACCCGGGAGGCGGAGGTTGTATGAGCCAAGATTGCGCCATTGCACGTCAGCCTGGCCAACAAGAGCGAAAACTCCGCAAAAAAAAAAAAAAAAAAAGAAGGAATTTTGGAAGGAACCCATGTATATCTTTCTCATATTGATTTATGATTTTCTATTTAGAGGCAGGGTCTTGCTGTGTCGCCCAGGCTGGCGTGCCGTGGAGCCAACATAGCTCGTTACACCCTCCACCTCTCGGACTCAACTGATTGGGCCTCCCAAGTAGCTGAGACCACAAGTGTGGGACACCATGTCCTGCTAATTTTTTGTTTTTCTAATTTCACGTGGAGAGAGGGTCTCGCTGAGCTGCCCAGGCTGCTCTGGAATTCCTGGCCCCTCTCAATGTGCTGGGATTACAGGTGTGAGCCACCATGCTCGGTCTGATTTATGATTTTACCTGAAAGTCCTGTCTCCTTGAATTGCTTAAAATTAACCTGCAACCCGACCGCCTCAGGCTCACTTTCTCAGGACCTCTTGAGACTGAGTAACTTGGACCACAGTCACTTACACTGAATCAGAATAAATCTCTTTAAACATATTTGGTAGAACCTGGATTTTACCATCATCAGCAGGCACCTGGAGAAGAGGCCCCCTGGGTCCCCACAGCCACCCCACCTCCCTCGAAAGCTGCACCACGCAGAGCCCCCAAACACGTCTGGAAAGTGCGCGGGCGAGGACACTCGGTCCCGGCCTACCCTCCCATCCGCGGAAGATCATCCCGAGGCGGGATACCCCCAACCCAGAGCCGAGGCCCTTTCCCAAAACACGAGAGCCAAGTCCTCCCCGGGTCCCACCTCCCACAACGAAGTCTGGAGCGTCAGAGTCGGAGGGAAGCCGAGTCGGACTCAGCCCCTCAGTCTCTCTGCTGTAACCCCCACCCCACCTGCGCACCCTGGCTGTGGCCAAGTCCCTCTCCACCTCCTGCCAAAAGACCCCCGTGGCAGCTCGCTGGGCCGCCTGCCCCGTCCCCACCCGAGGAGCGGCGACCCCGGCACACGGGGACCTGGGTTGCTCGGCGCCCCTGTGAAATCCGGGCCGTTCACTGCCCGAGCCGCCCCCGCACGCATCGGGGGACAAGACTGAGCCGCAGCCCCACCGCCCCCTCCAAGGCACGGCCGGGGTCTCCGCCCCTCCCCAGAACACAGAGACGCCAGGCCCGAGGGAGCGCGCACTGCGGCCCCAGTACCGCTCCCCAGCGGCCCAGGCCTTCCCGGCCCTCCTTCCCGCGCTGGAGAGGGGGACCCGCAGGAGCCGGGCTCACCGGGGCGGCAGAGGGCGAACCGGGGCGGTGAGGTCACCGGCGGCAGACCACGCACCTCAAGGCTCGCTGACGCCCGGGGATCTGTAACCCTTGGGGCCGCCCGGGACTACGCTACCCAGAACCCTCAGCGTAGTTGGGGACTACACTACCCAGAATCCTCAGCGCGGCCAGGGCTGCGCTACCGAGAATCTTCTTGTTTGTGCCGCGTGGCCGCGCTGTGTTCGTACAGAGGGTTTCCAGACAGGCGGTTACTCTGTTTTAGGGGCTTTAGCTATACATTAGGAATGTGTACCCGTTTCTGTGGTATATGGAAATAACTTCCCCAGTGTGTCTTATGACTGCGGTCATGGTATACTCTTCCGTAAATACATTTAATCTCTCAATATATTTTAAAGACATTTTTGGGCCTTATTTTTCACCTTTAGGTCTCTGAGTTCTTTGATTTTTTCTCGGCAGTGTGTGTGTCTACAGATCCATTTTTAAATTTTCTCAACTTCTTATGTATTTTCCTAAATCAATATATTGAAAAACAGTCTTTTACCCACTAATCTAAGGCTCCACTTATATAATTCACTATATTTCATTATACGCTGGCATTTGGAGCAATTTCTAGATTTTCCCTTTTTCCTTTATTTTTTTCTGTCTAATATTATACTTCAACACCACACTCCTTTAATTACGGACGATGTGTCATATGCTGACATGTTTTAAGGCTAGTCAGACCTGGAGTTTATATTTCAGAGTCTTACTAGCTATGATTTTTAAATTAAATTTAACTTTTTTTAAGATGGAGTTTCGCTCTTGTTGCCCAGGCTGGAGTGCAATGGCTAGACCTCGGCTCACTGCAACCTCTGCTCCTGGGTTCAAGTGATTCTCCTGTCTCAGCCTCCCCAGTAGTTGGGATTACAGGCATGTGCCACCACGCCTGGCTAATTTTGTATTTTTAGTAGAGAAGGGGTTTCACTATGCTGGCCAGGCTGGTCTCGAACTCCGGACCTCAGGTGGGTGATCTGTCCACCTCAGCCTCCCAAAGTGCTGGGATTACAGGCCACCACTCCTGGCTTTTTATTCTTATTTTTTATTTTTTAATAAGCACCTTATAATTAACTTACCTTGTTCAAGAAAAAAAAGAGAATCTATTGGAATTTTTGTTGGACTCACAATAAAATTATAAATCAGTTTCTGGAAATAAACATTTCAATTAATGCTGATACTTCCTATGCAAGAACATTGTGTGTTTTTTCATTTGATTCAATATAATTTGTGTATGTTGGGAGTGAAGAAAAAGATAGTATCCTTAGATGGATTTTAAATACTAATTCTAAAAAAAGAGTGGGAGTGTCATCACATAATGTAAAATCCCCCAGAAAAATATTTAAAAATCTGGTCACTCACATGTTCCCAAATATTTGGGATTTTGTAGACATAACATGCAGAACATACCTCCATGTGTACCTAGAACATGGCAAATAGAGAAGTTTAACAAGTAGATGTTAAATAAATATTTTATAAATTATTCTCCAAGACACGGACCCCAGTTGAAATCACTGGAGGAAAAATTTGTAACTGATTTTTCCAACCCAATCTTACAAAGAATTCTGCGCAAAACATGAAGCCAAAATTACCGAGGATACAGCAAAGTGCTGTTCTGATTTTTACATTGACATAAATGGAAGTATTTTTATGTAACACTAGAATTTGATCAAACTCTGATGAACATCTTGAGCAGCTTGAGGACCGCTGCACTAATTTCACCCTTTTCATTACCTAAGCCCCCAAGTCTCGACAGGGTCAGTACACCCACCACTTCCTCTGAGAAGCCTTCCCAATGTGTTTTTATCCTCCAGCTCCATGCCATTCTGTATCCCAGTGACTTGATCCATTTTATTCAAGTTATCCAGATGTGAAATGATCATTTTTGTGTTGTTGATGTTAATCCCCTCTTTTTTTTTCCATGTAGAAAAGTCAGGGATGGACACGGAAGTGGGAGATTCTGCTTGTCTGCTGAGTGACTGGGGGCTGGAGCTTCCCTTCCTGGCCACCTCCTGGGTTTGCTGAGTCTCCCATTCAACAGGCACCTCTCTGTTGTTTGCTGTAGGTGACTGGCCTTTCGCTTGTGAGGAAGAGCTCTGCTCTGTATCTACCCACCTTTGCTGCAGAGCTGTTTGCTCTCCAGTTCACTGGGCTTAGATTTCTTCTCACATTCCCTGCTCATTGGGCTGCCGAGTACTGTCTCTGCCAGGCCTCTGTAGGGCCCAGTGACACAGCGGGGATGACCAGCCCTGCCTCTGATGGGCTCCCAGAGCAGTGGAAGGTGTGGAGAAGAGGAGACATGAAGTCAAGCACATCGCCTGGCACAGCCAGGCCACAGATACTGACCACACAGACGGTCCCAATCGGCTGCAAGGAAAGGTGGGCAGGTGTGGCTAACGTGTAGCTTGGGCTGCTGGGAGGTGGGTAGTGGGAAGGCAGAGAGTCGCTCTTTTAGGAGGTGGCAGGAGGCCAGGTGCAACTACAGCTGCTGCAGCACATTTGCTCTGCCCTCCATGTCGGCACTGATGCGGCCCTGGTCCACCAGAACCAGTTCAGATTCCCATGAACTGCTTGGGTCTTTCACACCATGTGCCGGCCACAGTGACTCAGGGACCTCATACCACGTAGGTGCCACAGTCTCTCAGGGACCTCACAGATATTTGCCTTGACATCCTCAAACTTTGTTTTTAACTCAAAGACTGTTGGAGCAGCGAAGGAAAGTGAAGACCACCTAAGAGTGTCACAGGTGAAGATGCCAAGACCAGTGGGAGGATGGAGAGAGAGTCACATGGCAAGTGGCAGAGACAGGCCCGCAGCCCAGGTGTCCTGACTCCCACACCCAGGGTCTTTCTGGTGACCACCGTTTTCCAGGATGTCAGAGGTAGAACCTGTGGATCAATCCTGGGTCACGCAGAGACCATGTGGCTGTTACTGGAGATTTCCCAGATGTACCCTGGAGATGTGGATTGGGCCTCTAGCCACAGAGGCTGAGCACTGGAAGGACTCATGTGGTTCACCCTTGTTTGGCATGTACATTCCTTCTCCATCCTGTCTTTCTACTCCTTGCAGGGATGGAGAATTTACAGCTTCCCAAGCCCACTCATTACATTTTTGAACACCTTTAGCAGAGGGTTTTTCCTTATGCTGTCTCATAACTCTCACCTGCCACTAGAGCCTTGAAGGAATGCTGGTGAACTCCGTCTAGCACTCATGGAGCAGTAACTATAGATACTTCTCAAAAGGGTTTCTAAGAGTCCTCCAAGATCAATTAAACATAAAACCAGCCCCCAGGTAATTGAACCATTTGATCTGTTAAGTGAAGTCATTTGTACTAACCTAGTTTAATTACGGGAGACATTACCCCAAAATAATTGTTCTTCCTTAGGAATAGTGCTAGGGCACTCATTCCCACCATCACCATTGTCATGCTATTTTCTTAATTAAGAAATTGACTTGCAATTAAAAATATCTTCATGATCATGCATTCCCCAAATCTCTGCTCTGTGTTTTTGCTCTCTTTGTAGATGATGCGACTCTTCCTGCCTCTTCCTTTGCTTCCTCTTGACACCATGATACTTTGTTATTTGTGCTCACAGATCATCAGGCTGTCCCTGTGCAAGTGCAGATGTGAGACAGAAGATGGCGTGGGAAAATGGATGACTTGGATGGCCCACAGGGCTGTCATTGGTGGAAGAGCTTCACTGTTTAACATGTAATTCAGCACCTATATGACCTTCCCTCACTCTGGACCCTTCTAAAGCAGAGTATTGAGGAGGGAGGGGAAAGCCAGTTAAGGATCTTGATTCTGAGTCCTGGCCACTGGGGGTGGCAACCTTTGGGAGTTGTCCCTCGTTTACTTAAATAATTACTCACCCTTTGTTACCCAGAGAGAGTAGCCAAGTTCACTGAAATCTAGATAGATTGTCTAATACTCAGCCCAATTGTACCTGTCCCTACAAAATTATCACTCAGGATATGCATTTAAAGAAAAATTGTGACAAAGATCTTTTGTTCCAAGGGAAGGACCTGCTGTCATCCCAGATTATGGCCTCAGCATCCACCTGGAACAGTGGGAACATTCGGACACTGAAGACATTGAATTTAAAAGGACACTTAAAAAGGAAAGAGTCAGGAAAGATGGAAGCAGGAGATAATGAACAGAGACTGCAGTCCTCAATCCCACTCTGGACAGGCATCTGTATATCGTCTGCATTGCCATTAATGCAATGTCTTTTCTACCTTAATATTTTCAAAATACTTTCCTGCTTTATGCTGCAAGTTTTTCCTTATAGAAAAAACAGTTCTAAAGAAAGAAAATCACATTAGGTGACCATCTGGATGACTCTGCCTCCAGTTAGCAGCCAGACACCCTGGTGGATGTCCTCACTGACTTAGGGCAGTCCTGCTATGGCCACTGGTGTCACACAGAGAAGGAATAGAAGTGTGGATCTGTAACTTGTTCTCACAGTGAGGAAAGTGCAAGTTGGATGGTACAGGGAATCAGCACAGGTGAATCTGGTGACTAGCTTTGCTAATGCAATTGTGAAGAGTTGTCAGATATATACTTCCATTCATACTTCCCATATGTAAGCATACTTAGGAGCATTACTTTGCCAAATTTTTGCAAATTTTGGGATTAAATATATAGCCTTATATTTTTTTGTGGTAGTCTTTAAATAGAGTATCGTTCCAAGGGAAGAAAGAATATCTCAGTAACTCTGACTCCTTAAAATAAAACTTTCCTTTAAACCAATGGAAGGAATGGACTCAGAGGCTGGCTACTGTCATCTCAGCACATTGAGAGGCTGAGGTGGGAGGATTGTTTTAGCTCAGGAGGTCGAGATCATCTTGGGTAACATTAAGGAGATCCCCATTTCTTAAAAAAAGAAAAAAGAGAAAAAAAACAATACCAATCGAAGCTTTTAATTTGCATTTCCCTAATGATTAGTGATGCTCAGTGCTGAGCATTTTTTCATGTACCTATTGCCTGTTTGTGTTTCTTCTTTTTTTTTTGAGATGGAGTTTCGCTCTTGTTACCCAGGCTGGAGTGCAATGGCGCGATCTCAGCTCACCGCAACCTCTGCCTCCTGGGTTCAGGCAATTCTCCGGCCTCAGCCTCCTGAGTAGCTGGGATTACAGGCACGTGCCACCATGCCCAGCTAATTTTTTGTATTTTTTTTAGTAGAGATGGGGTTTCACCACGTTGACCAGGATGGTCTCGATCTCTTGACCTCGTGATCCACCCGCCTCGGCCTCCCAAAGTGCTGGGATTACAGGCGTGAGCCACCGCGCCCGGTCCATTTGTGTTTCTTCTTTTGAGAAATGTCTGGTCAGGTCCTTTGCACATTTTAAAATCAAGGTATTTGTTTTCTTCCTATTAAGTTGAATTTCTGATATATTTTGGATATTAATCGCTTGTTAGATGTATGGTTTGCAAATACTTTCTTCCCATTTTGTGGGTTGTCGTTTTGCTTTGTTGTTTCCTTTGCTGCACAGAAGCTTTTTAGTTTAATGCTTTAGTTTGATAAATCCCGTTTATCTATTTTTGCTTTCGTAACCTGTGCATACAGGGTTATATCCAAAAAATTATTGCTAAGACCAATCTCATGGAGCT
This sequence comes from Aotus nancymaae, assembly GCF_030222135.1. NCBI lineage: Eukaryota > Metazoa > Chordata > Mammalia > Primates > Aotidae > Aotus > Aotus nancymaae. The sequence goes on along the minus strand of NW_026988412.1, from coordinate 405,103 downwards.
CCCAGCTGCATTTTCTTTTAATCATTTTATAGTTTCAAGTCTTACATTTAAGTCTTTAGTTCATTTTCAGTTGATTTTTGTCTATGGTGTGATATAAAAATCTAATTTCATTCTCATGCATGTCATTTACCATGTGTCCTAGCACCTTTTATTGAAGAGGCTGTCTTTTCCCATTGTGTATACTTGTCATCATTATTAAAAATAACTTATCCATAAGTGTGTGGATTTAATTCTGGATTTTCTATCCTGTTTCATTGGTAACCATGTCTGTTTTTATGCGAGTACCGTGCAGTTTTAATTACAACTGTTTTATAATATGTTTTAAAATCAGGGAGTGTGATTTGTTCTTTTCCCCCAAGATTGTTTTAGCTATTTGGGGTCTTTGTAGTTTCATATGAATTTATGGATTTTTTTTTCCATTTCTGTGAAAATGATAGGGATTTCATTGAATCTGTAGATCACTTTGTGTGCTATCAGCATTTTCACAATATTAATTCATCCAATCCACAAACACAGGAAATCTATCTGTGTTTTCTTCAGTTTCTTTCATCTGCGTTTTATAGTTTTTAGTATATAGGTCTTTTATCTCTTTGGTTAAATTTACACCTATTTTATTTTCTGTTGCTATTGTAAATGGATTTGTTGTATTAATTTCCTTTTTAGATAGTTTTGTTATTAGTATATTAAATGCTACTGATTTTTTAAATGTTGATTTTGCATCCTGCCACTTTAGTAAATTTGTTTACCACTTCTTTTTTTTTTTTTTTTTGAAAGAAAGGAAGAAAGAAAGAAAGAAAAAGAATAAAGAAGAGGAAGAAAAAGGAAGAGAAAAAGAGAGAGAGAATGGGAGTATTGCTTTCTTGACCAGGCTAGAATGCAGTTTAGTAATGGGTATTGAAAACCTCTTTTATACCAATAATTATACTTGATGTAAACAGGAAGGAGTAAGGGAAGAAAATAACAAACAAGCAGCCAACCAATATTTCATTTAAACCTATGAAATGCTATGCGATTACTGAGTAGTGATTTACTTCCAATTATGTAGTCACTTATGGAATAGGTGTGAGGTGGTAATGTATGTTTTATGTATTTGAAGTGGAGAGTTCTATAAATGTTTATTAAGTTTACTTGTTCCGGGTCTGAGTTCAAGTCCTGGATGTCCTTGTTAATTTTCTGTCTCGTTGATCTATAAAATCATTAGCTCTTCTTGTTACATTGATCCTTTTGCCATTATGTAATGTCCTTCTTTGCCTCTTTTGCTCTTTGTTGCTTTAAAGTCTACTTTATCAGAGGCGAGAATTGCATCTCCTGCTTTTTATTTATTTGTTTATTTTTACTCTCTGATTGGTTGATAAATCTTCCTCCTTCTCTTTGTTTTGAGTCTTTGTGTATCATTGCATGTGAGATGGGTCTGGATGCAGCATACCAATGGGTTTTGGCTTTTTATCCGATTAGAATATATATAACTTTAATACTGGCATTTGATGCTAGCTGGCTGTTTTGCCCATTAGTTAGTGTACATTTTTCGTTGTGTTAATGTTCTTTTCTTTTTGATATATTTTTGGAAAGGTTGATATTGGTTGTTCTTTTATATGTATAGCGCTTCTTTCAGAAGCTCTTGTAAAGCAGGCCTGGTGGTGGTGAACTCTCTAAGTACTTGTTTGTTTGCAAAAGGTTTAATTTTTCCTTCGATTATAAAGCTTAGTTTGGCTGGATAGGAAATTCTGAGTTGAAAGTTCTTTTCTTTAAGGATGTTAAATATTGGTCCCCACTCTTTTCTGGCTTGTAGGGTTTCTGCTGAGAGATCTGCTGTAAGTCTGATAGGTTTCCCTTTATGGGTAACCTGACCTTTCTCTCTGGCTGCCCTTAGTATTTTCTCCTTCATTTCAACCCTAATAAATCTGGCGATTATGTGCCTTGGGGTTGGTCTTCTTGAAGAATATCTTTGTGGTGTTCTCTGTATTACCTGGAGTTGAATATTACCCTGCCTTGCTAGGTTGGGAAAGTTTTCCTGAATGATATCCTGAAGAGTATTTTCCAACTTGGATTCATTCTCTTCATCACATTCAGGTACACCTATCAAACGTAAATTAGGTCTTTTCACATAGTCCCATATTTCCTGGAGACTTTGCTCATTCCTTTTCATCCTTTTTTCTCCAATCTTGTCTTCTCGTTTCATTTCACTGAGCTGGTCCTCGACATCTGATATCCTTTCTTCTACTTGATCAATTCGACTGTTTAAACTTGTGCATGCTTCGTGAAGTTCTCCTGTTGTGTTTTTCAGCTCCATCAATTCACTTATATTCCTCTCTAAATTGTCCATTCTCATTAACATTTCGTCAAACCTTTTTTCAAGGTTCTTAGTTTCTTTGCATTGGGTTAGAACAAGTTCTTTTAATTCACAGAAGTTTCTTATTACTCACCTTCTGAAGTCTGATCCTGTCATTTCATCACACTCATTCTCCATCCAGCCTTGTTCCCTTGCTGGTGAGGAGTTGTGATCCTTTGTAGGAGGAGAGGTGTTCTGGTTTTGGGTGTTTTCATCCTTTTTGCGCTGGTTTCTTCCCATCTTTGTGGATTTATCCACCTGTCGTCTTTGAGGTTGCTCACTTTCTGATTTGGTCTCTGAGTGGACGTCCTGTTTGTTGATGATGAAGTTATTTCTGTTTCTTAGTTTTCCTTCTAACAGTCTGGCCCCTCTGCTGTAGGACTGCTGAAGTCCACTCCAGGCTATGCTTGCCTGGGGATCACCTGTAGCAGCTGCAGAGCAGTAAGGGTTGCTACCAGTTTCTTCTTCTGCTTTGTCCCAGAAGGATACCTGCCAAATGTCAGTCTGAGCTCTCCTTTATGAGGTGACTCTTTGGATATACGGGGGTCATGGAGCTGCTTGAGGAGACAGTCTGTCCTTTATAGGAGCTCAAGTGCTAAGCTGTGAGTTCTGTTGTTCATTCAGAGCTGCTGGGCAGACACATTTAAGTCTGCTGCAGCAGAACTCATAAACCCCTTTTTTCTCCAGTCATTCTGTCCCAGGGAGTTAGGGCTTTATTTATGAGTTTCCACTGAGCTGCTGCCTTTTTTTTTTTTTTTTTCCAGGGCTGCCCTGCCCAGCAAGGAGGCAGCCTAATCACTGTCTGCCTGCAGAGGCTTTGCTGAGTTGCTGTGGGCTCCACCCAGCTGCTGTGTGAACTTCCCTGCAGTCCTGTTTATATGGATGTAGTTAGAACTGCCTCAGCAATGGTGGCCCACCTCTGTACTGATGGACTCTCTCTGTAATGGTGGGTTGCCTCAGCAATGGCGGACTGCTCCATAGTGGTGGAGTGCCTCAGTAATGGCAAATGCCCCTCCCCCCCAGAGTTGGACTGTCCCAGGTTCAGCTGTGGTTGCTGTGAAACTCTCAACCCAGAGCATTTCCAATTGCTGTTTTTTTGTTTTTTTTTTGTGAGGGTGGGACCAGCCAAGCCTGATCACCTGGCTCCCTGACTCAGAGCCTTTTTTTTTTTTAAGTTGAACGATCTGCTCTCTCCCAGGTGTTCTGGTTGCCTGTTGAAAAGTCACCAGGATCTGTGTGATTTCCCGTGCGGTGACCCACTCCGCCAGCCAAAACAATGGCACTGAGATTCGTGGTGCTTTTTTGCCTGGGAATCTCCCGGCCTGGCTCCCTGTTTCAGTCCCCACCTTTTTTTTTTTAATCAGATGAATGAGTGACTCTGCCTTCCCAGAGCTCCCCTTGCTGGCTAACAGGGGACCCAGTCCTGTTTACTCTGCACTGGGAACCTCTGTGCCAGGGTGCCAGCAAAGCAGCCGCGCTGGCCAAAACAGCCTCACTGGTGACCTGTGGGGCTCCTCTGCCTGGGAATCTCCTTGTCTGTGGGCAATAAAAATCCATCTGGAAATGTGGCATCGATTCACCCTCTGCGCTTTCACTGGGAGCTGCAATCCTGAGCTGCTCCTAACCGGCCGTCTTTCAATTTTTTCCATTTTAAAAGAACCAGTCACTAGTTCCCAGGTCCACGATCACTGATTTGATTTACTGGTTTCAGGGCAGAGCTTCCCATGTTCGAACTTTTGCAAATAGAAAATAATGTGGAAGTTACACTTTAAGAACTCATTCTTTAATAAGCTCATATGATGTTTGTTTAATTGCATGTTGGGCAAAGCTTCCAAACTTTGTGAAATTATAAGAGAAATGTGAATTCCATAAAATGAAAATCTAGTCATTATATTCTACTTTTGAATCTTCACAGGCTCTACCTGTTTCTTTCTGCACTATTCTTTAAGAATTTAGATGAATGTGATTGATGCATTCCTGCTACTTTTATGAGAAAATATGCATTTTAATTAGGAAAAAAAGTGCTGGTATTTGCTAAATTCTTTTAGGCATGTACACTTTATTTTTATTTTATTTTGAAATTTCAATCAGACTATTCACTTGTTTTCTTTAAAATGTGCAATACTACATGGAATTTACCTGTAGAATTTAAAATACTCTTTCTTAAATAAAATGAATTAAATGGATACAACCAATTTTCAAAATTCTCTTCTATTTTTATACTTTTCATTTTAGTAAAGTTATTTATATATGTGTAGTTTACATATATATGCATACACACACACACACACTCTCAGACCAGTTCACTTTAATTGTATATTCTACAAAAATGCATGCTTAGGTATACTAGCATACATATCCCCCAATGCAATAGCATTCTTATTCACGATAGACAAAAGCTGTAAGCAATCCAATATTGATCAGCAATATAATTTAAAAGTAAATTAAGGTGTATTTATACAGGGGATTATTCATCAGCAATGAAATGAAGGAACTACAGTTATAGCTTGCAACATGGATAAATCTTAAAAACTGAACACTGAATTTGAATGGCAGAAGTCATAAAACAGAAATATATACAATATTTTTACATTCACATAAAGTTCAAAACAGGTAAAACTAAATTATGTAATTTAATAATACATTTTTACATAGTAATACCATAATGAAAAGCAAGGAAAATATTACTGTAAATATCCAGACAGTGGTTTCTTAGAGTGGGACAAAAGGTATTATAATTGGCTACAGCTGTTGGCAAAGTTCCACTTTGAAACTTGGTGGTGGATTACATGGATGTTTGCTTTACTATAATTCTATTTACTATAAATTTACATTGTGCATTTATGTTTTTTATATCATTATTTGTGTTTGCATATTTTACAATAAAAGGAGAATGGGATCACAGTTGTATTAGTCCATTCTCACACTGTCATAAAGGATTACCTGAGACTGGGTAATTTATAAAGGAAAGAGGTTTCATTGGCTCATAGGTTTGCAGACTGTACAGGAAACATGGCTTCCGAGGTCTCAGGAAACTTACAATCATGATGGAAGGCAAAGGGGAGGCAGGCTCATTTTACATGCCAGGAGCAGGGGGAAGAGAAAGGAGGGGAAGGCGCTATTCAGTTTTAAACCAGCAGGGTAAGTGGGACCTAAAATTTGCATGTTTAAGGTCTGTCAGTCACATTTATGCCACCCAATCCTATGACTGTCTACCATCACCCAGGTACAAATTTATGAAATATGTGAAGCAGGCAAGTTCTAAGTGGATAAACATAGTCTTCTTTGGGCTGTATTTATAGTACTTAGGTGTGTAAGAATTTGAAGTTCATGCATACAGGTTTTGGGCTGGTGGGTCCTCACCAGCTGTAAATAAGGAAACAGTATGAGATGCACAGAAGCGATCTCAGGCTGTTTATGAAACATCTACTCTGTTCTCTTGTCTCCTTCTTGATCTTCTCCTTTTTTAACTAACCTCAGGACAAAAACGCTACATTGTTCTGTTTACAGAACAATGTCCACTTCAAATGCTTACTCCAATTCAAATTTGGCTTTTCCCTAAAGGCAGTATTTTCTTTGCAGTATTTTTTAAGTAAAGGTCTTTCATCCTTTACACCTCATTACCATGTGAATGGGAACATGATGAAATGCGCTCGTTTCACCCCCTCCTAATTTTGACCTCCTGTTCAAGGAATTTCAAGTTTCTCTTAAGAGACCATTTGATGCTTACAGCTTTCAATGAAATGCACCATCACACTGGGCAGGCCTGAAGCATCGTGAGGATCCTTGGGGATGGCCCTGGGCAGGGTTGAAGCCCCGCTGGACCTTTTCTCAGCAGGGTTCAGCCTGCTAGAGTCATAAAATCGCGAGACCACCCGAGGCACTGCCACAGAGCGCCCCTGCTTTGCTAAGCCGCTGACATTGTTGCGCAACGGTGGCGGTCACTGTGACGCGAACCCTGGCTCAGCGTTCACGCTTGTGACACGCCGCTTGCGCATGTGCATTCAACTGCCCAGCTTTCTAGACGCAACATTGGTGCTGTCCAGCTGCTGCCGCACAGGTGCATGGTGGAGGCGGTGCCAGGGGCGGCCCTGCACAAGAGGCTGCATGCCACAAGAAGCACAGGAGCCCGACTGTCCTGATTTCACTACCTCCTTGAGCCGACTTTCTTCTTTGGGACAGGTGGAGGAGGAGCACGCTTCAGACCGTGAGGTGGGTGCTCAGGACTGCTCTTCCCATTGGATTCCAGATCGGATAGTGTGGGCAGGGATCAGGTCCCATGCGGCTGGAGATTCAGTTTGTGAGGTGTGGTGGGGGGTCACTGGACCACAGAAACATACCTGAGACCCACAGGGAGGGTGTCAGCAGAACATCCCCCAGCTCCATGAGCTGACTGCCTCCCTTCGACCTGGGCCACCCACCAAGAGCCCTGCCTTGGTCTCCAAGGTCAGGGACTCCTGCTTCTCAGCACTGCTGTCCGGAAAAGGCAGGAACAACAACAAAGATGCAAGCCCAGTGTGCAGCAGAGGTGGCAACACCTGGAACCGGCCTCCTATATGGGCAGATCAGGAGGAGAGAGTGTCTCAGAAGACTTCTGTGGCAAATCAAAGCCCAAGACCAACGTCCAGCAGGCTGCTGACAACCCTCAAGAAAGCCAAGCACAAGCAGATCACACCTGGGACCACAGGAGGACTTGTTTCAGAGTCCAAGCCTCCTTCAGGGATTCCCGGCAGAGAAGCCAAGAGGATCCCGCAGAGTGCAAACTGCTGCAACATCCACACTGGGATCACTTCCGGCCACATGGCCTGAACCCAGCCACACCCCTGTCTCTTTAGTTCCATGAAATCCCTGGCAGGCAACAGCTTCAGTGCTGACCAGCTGTCCCAGCCAGGAACAGAGCAATGAGAGAGCCCTCAACTCTGAGAAGACCACAGCAGATGAAAGGAAACACATCCTTGATGAGAAGATCAAGTTCAAGGCCAGCCACGGCTGGCATCGTCTCATCCTATGAAAACACGTGCAGTCATCTGATGGAATAGGAGGACCAAGGGTTTCCTTGGTGGTGGAAGCTTTGGGCACCCACGGTTCCAGGAGTGTCACAGGTATACAGTCACTCAGAAATGTGTGTTGAGGAAGAGGCACTTTCTTTGACATCTGTCAGCACATGTCCTTCGGGTCAAGGTGCTTGATCCTTTCCACAGCTCAGCAGATTGTATCCTCACCCTTATAAGACCTTCTGATTTCTGTGCACATCCTCTGACCTGGAACGAAATCCCAAGAGGAGGAAGGTGCGCCCGCCTCACCTCCTGAAGCTCCAGCTCGGCCAGCCCCAGAATTAGAAGTGGGCTCAAAGGGGTCCTGAGGATGGGTCGGCTAGGGTCTGTCCAGCCCTAGATGTGCCGCAGGACCAAGGGCCCTAGGAGGAGTTTGGTTTTGGGTGTGTTATGCCCGTCTTCTTTCTCAAGGAGTGGTCCGCCTCAGGAAGGGCAGGTGATTAGAACACCTGCAGGTGGGAGCCAGACCCCACCACACTGAGGCTTTAGAAACCATCAGGAATACAAAGAATGAGGGGCCAGCAGTCCCCAAGCTGAGCCAAAGGCAGAACCCCACCAGAAGGCAGGTGGACTACAGAGAAACCCCACTGGAGTGCACTGGCCACACTCATGTCGGCATGTCGCACACACACACGTGCACACACTCAACACACTCAGAAAGATACATGCATGCACACACACACACACACACACAGACACACAGAGACATCTAACACTCGCACGGAAACACACACTGCCAGGCGGCCCCTGAGGCTGCCAGATTCTGCTCTCTGCAGGGAGCTCCTCAGGGAGGGAGAAGTCCCTTAGCACAGAGGCAGGCCATACCTGGAAATCCTGGCTGGTACTGCTTTCAAGGACACGCACCGTCAAACTGTCTGGGCAGGCTTGAAGCGTTGTGGGGGTTCTTGGGGATCGCCCTGGATATCCTTGAAGCCCTGCTGGACCTTTTCTCTGCCTAGTTCAGCCTGCCAGTCTCCTAAAATCATGGGACTGTGGCAACGATTCCCCCGGGGATAGTGTCGTTGTCCAACACCAAGGCACTGCCACAGATGGCCCCTGCTTTGTCAATCCACTGAGACCGTTCCCCACGCAACATTGGCGGTTACTGTGACGCGAGCCCTGGCTCAGCGCTGGTGTGTGTGGCTCGCTGCTTGCGCATGCGCATTCATGTGCCCGGCTGGAGAGCTGTAATGCCGGTGCTCTCATGCTGAGGTCACGCAGGTATATGGTGGAGGCGCTCCCTGAGGCCGCCCTGGGGAAGGAGCCTGCATGCCACAAGCAGCGCAGGACTCCGACAGTCCTGACCTCAGTACCTACTTGAACCGATCATTTAATGGAAGGAGTCACACAACAGAAATTTATACTACATTATTATATTCGTATAAATTTCAGAGCAGGTAAAACTAAATTATGTACTTTAATGATACATTTTCACATACTAATACCATAATGCAAATCAAGGAAAATAATACTGTAAATATCCTGACAGTGGTGTCTTAGAGTGGGAGAAAAGGTGTTATAATTGGGCACAGCCGTTGGCAAAGTTCTATTTTGTAACTTGATGGTGAATTACAAGGATGCTTGATTTACTATAATTCTATTTACTGTAACTCCATTTACTATAAATTTACACTGTGCATTTATGTTTTTTATATAATTTTTGTGTTTGTATATTTCACAATAATAGGAGAATGGGACCACAGTTGTATTAGCCCATTCTCACAATGCTATAAAGAAGTACCTGAGACTGGGTAATTTATAAAGGAAAGAGGTTTCATTGACTCTCAAATTTGCAGGCTGTACAGGAAACATGGCTGCAGAGTTCTCAGGAAATTCACAATCATGATGGAAGGCAAAGGGGAAGCAGGCTCATTTTACAGGGCAGGAGCAGGAGGAAGAGAAAGAACGGGAAGGTGCTATTGACTTTAAAACCACCAGATCATGTAAGAACTCACTCACTATCACCAGGATAGCAAGGGGGAAATCCGCCCACATGATCCAATCACCCCCCACCAGACCCTTCCTTTAACATTTTGGATTACCATTTGACATGGGATTTCGGCAGGGACACAAATCCAAACTGTATCAACAGTAAAATTCATTTCTATTTGCTTTAAGTGTAGAGTGTTACTGCAATATGAACTAGACTTACTAACTTCTTATCAGCATAGTAGTTCATACTCACTGCTCAGGGAGGAAATGACCTTATTGAAGGGAAAATATATAAAGTTTGTTTTGGCTGAAGAAGAGTCAACCTTCTTCCTTAGCAGAATGCATAAAATACTAGTATTCCATTTATGGTAATAAGTGGCATCAAGCTAGTGAAACATTTTTTTTCCCCCATGAATAGTGGTCACTTTCACACTGAAACTATAGCTGTAAAATAAGTCTTTGTTTAACACAAAGCTAACACAACTAGTCACTTTAATACCTTATATTCCTTGTAGCATTACTATATTCTAATTAATATATAATTCTCTCAGGTATAAAGACAATTGGGATATTCTTATTTACTTAGCCATTTAGTATATAGAATAAATTATAACTATATCGTATTCATGTATGAATGACATGGTTGAAAATGCTTTTCACTTTTAGGTAGTATTGAATAACAAACAGACTAATTTACTAATAAATATCAATTGATCAGCAACTCTGTTATAGTTTATGCTGCTGGGAACTGGGAATATAAATATTAAAATGATGTGCTTTCTGTTCTTGATTAAAATACTGGTTTCTTATGAGTTAGACTTCTGAAATTTAGCAGTTTAGGTGTAGTTCACTCAACTGTCTCAACTTAATTAAAAGGGGTATATATATATATATATATATACTTTCAAATATAATTTAAATGAACTAAATGTAATTTTTTGCTACACCTACCTGGATTATATATTTCTTACTCAGCTACAGATGTCTTAAATGATGAGGTTTCTTCATTTACATTAGTAAATGCAACAATTGTTCTTATCGAATTCTAGTCATTTACTAGAATAATGTTATTGGTAAAAAAGTTCATGTATTTGAGAATATTTAGAAAAGTTGGCTGGAAGAAGGAGAGAAGGAGATGATACATCCAGTTTTGGACCCACGGCCTTTCGATGGCTGTGTGAAAGGCACTGCTTCAAAGCTGAACTCATGGTCTTCTCCAAATTGAGTAATAATTTAAACATATAGGACTGACTAAAACTCAGCAAAAAGGGATTAGTTGAGGATTTATTCCTTGGATCAGATTGTTCCACATGTGAATGATAAATGATGGTATAGGAACATAAATTATGATTAAAGATATAACTGATATTATTCAGGAAGGATGTATTGAAAGATAAGAGTCAAATGCCTAAGCGATATCCCTGAAGACACTAATATTTAGGGAAATGGCAGTGCACAAGAAGTCTACCAAGAAAATGAGAGAGAGTGGTGTCATTACACCAATGAAACCATGTTCAGAAGGGAGTGGTTAGTTAGCAATATCAAATCCTACAAGTAAAGTAAAGTAAGAGTACCCATGAGGGTTTGGAAACAAGGCATTCATTGATGACCTTAACAAGAACGGTTTCAGAGAACTCTTGGCAGTGTTTTTCAGATTGCAACGAGTTGAAGAATGCATTGAAAGTGAAGGAAGCATAGAACAATGACTCTAAGCCACTTTTTCAAGATGTTTGCCTATGCTAGAGGTTGATAAGACGGTAGCAAAAGAGTGACTTGAGGAAAAGAGTGTTGTTTTGCTTTTGTGATTGGAAAGACATAGTATATTTAGACAATGTTCTTGAAAAAGAGCTAGTAAATATATAATAATCTGAAAAAAGTGGAAGAATGTTGGGTAAGAAAGGAAGAAGGAGAATCCAAAGCACAGATAGAAGGATTGGCCTCATGTTGAAGGAATACTACCTCTACATTTGTGATTGGATGCAGTGGACCTTATCTCCATTTGTTTGTAGTGCTTGGATGATAATTTCCATTTCTTTGATAAGAGATAATGATCTGAGAGTCAGAAGGTGACCGGCATAGAGAGAAAAGGTCGCGAAAATCATTTCTTCCAATAACGGAAAAGAGAGCTAGAGAAATAAGAATGAATTGTTCCAATCTTGAAATTTTTGCAGGAATGTGTGATGTAAAGTAAAATTAAACAAGGAATTTATGGCAAAAGGAGGGGCTGAAGTGGTGGGGCAGGGAATCTAGATCAGTCAGAAATTGAATAGATTATGGCTAATAGAGATAAACAAATTGGAGGATTGAGGGATTAAAGGTCTTCGTCAGTTTGGAGAATTATGATGACAATAATACCTGGACAGTAAAGAAGTTGTTGCCAGTGAGTGGAATTTAAGATTTTAGAGGAAGATCATCTCTAGGTGATAAGAAGCTTCAAGTGTATATGTGGCAACTAACCCTAAGAATAGAAAGTTAGCAGATCTACCATATCGGCCTGTACATTCCTCAACCTACCATCTTTGTCTCTATGCATTTGTTGATCCCATTTATATTCACTTAAAACATCTGATCATTCTTTATCTGGATAATCAAAATACATATACCCAAAGTTCATGAGGCAACAGAAAATCTACATCATTCAAGCCTTGTCTCAATATGTCAGCCCACTGGGGTTACTTCCTACCAAAATGCACACTGTTAAATATGTTTCTCCCTCACTGGTCACATGAGTTACCATTGTGTGCTGCAAAAGCTGCATTTCCCACTATCCTCTTGTTTGTGCCACTGTACCCTTGTTTATGCTTGTGCCTGTCTTGGAAGCCTCTCATGTTTTCCTCCTCTATCTAACTCAATTACGTTTCTGAGCTTATCACTTTTGTTCTTATCACTCCCTATGTGTACACCTATTTCAGCACTTAGTCCATTATATTCACTTTAAACTTTTCATATTTTATTTCTTACAAGGCTCTACACCTCTTAAAACAGATATTTTATTTTGTTTATCTCAGTGTCAAACACTATGTCTGGTATAGATCAGATGTTCAATATGTCCTTCTGGAGGTAAACTGAAGTAAAATCTTGTTTAGCCATTTAATGGCTATGTGGCCCAGACAAGTTATAGCTACTCTTCCCTCTATCTTCATCTCAAACGTGGGGGAAAACATCTCACAGAGTTATTGAGGAGTTAAGTGAGACAACTAATGAGAGGAAGGACCCAATATAGTGTCTGGCAGATAGAAGACTGTAACAAATACTTGTCAACTTAATATTAGTCCAATTTGTGCCAGCCTTGTATTTTTTAATAGATATGGATTGTATGCATTGCTATTTGATTTTTTTTTATAAGAATGGCTTACCTACTCAGCTAGATGCTAAAATATCTGTAGGGTAATGATTGCATATTGTATTGGCTTATATATCTCACATTACCTAGCATATATTATGAATATGTATAAGTATCTACTCAACAGATGAATATCAAATATTGCCAATCAAATGAACTACATTCATAGATTCTGTTTGATGTCATAGCTCTGAAACCAATAAGGAAGGATGATTAACATTTTATTCATTGAAGAAAGGCAGAGTTACATATAAATATATGTGTATTCAGTGACACAATTCAACCACAATGAACCACTAATTGAATGGGGGCTGAAAACACTAATTAAAATTTCTATACCATAAACAAAATGCTTTTCTTATTCGATGACTGTAGTTGAACTGCATAGAGTTTGGCTGGTACAGGAAAATTCTGATCTGAGCTACTTGCTACATAAGCAGACAAGAGTAGCCACATAAATTAAATGATATCCTATATGCAGATGCAGACATAATTCTTGAATCATTAAATCTCTCTTCTCTCCATTCATAAGAATGTCCCAGCATCATTCAGGCATAGCATTCAACTGCACATTGTGTTGAAAATTAAAATGGACAGAAGCCTTGAAATTGATGACCTATCCGTATTAGTGTCACTTTCTCTCATAAATGTATATGATTTTCATTAAAAAGTATATTCTGAATTTACTTAGTGATTTCTTAATGATGATAGCAAAGTCTATTTCCTAAACTGTGTGGTAGAAAGATTTATAAACATTCTATTATACGGAAAGAAATCAAAGCAAAATGATCATCACAGAATAACTTAATAGTGAGTGCACAGAAACATACCTGTTCCTCAGATCTAGCCAGTCAGAAAGAAGCCAGGCACAACCCTCACTCATCAAGTCCATTCCTTAATTCTGGCAATTTAATATGGTACTGATGAGAAAGTTTGAATAATATGCATGTAACAACCTCAGAAGAACTGATTTGACTTGTCTATTTGTTTGTACATACTTTGAATTTTGGAAAATGACATAATACAACTTGAAAATAAAACATTTGATTGCACGTATTCATATGTACTCTCTATATCTTTTTATAAACCTTCTTCATCTATATTTTAGGCAATTTTTCTTGGACGTCTAACAAATACTGAGATCAGCTTGCCTACCCACTTACCCTTTCATAATGTTTGTGACACAGTCCTGCATAATTTGACACCTTGGAACTTTAAACAGACTCAGAATCTTTTGGACATTCTAGCCATCATCAATTCACATAATGTGCAGTAAATCTAGCTCAAAATAAACAACACAGATAGAATGGAAGCTTATACTACAATATTGGCAGCATCCACAAATTGACAGAGCTAGTTAGGCTGCCAGATGCACAGAATGTTCATCTTTCTACTTGTTCTTTATAATTGGACTTGATGAAGTACATCAGTGTCAGATTCCTTGCTGGTTTCCACATGCACACGCACAGAAATGCACCCATAAAAACACGTACCTCCTGTGCTCTATGTCAACGGCATCATCTGCTCATAGCTTTACATGTGGTAGCTAACTAACTATCCTACTGTGCCTGGTGTCACCGACAGCTTCCCCTGGAAACAAATGACAACAGTTTTTATCTTGTGCTCCCTTTTGGCATTATAAAAAAAGCTCTTCACATTTCCATACGCATATATTTTACATGCATTTTCTCTATTTTATTTACTGATTCCTTAGAGAATGGCAATATCTCTTTTTATATCTTCCCCAAATTGAGATTTTCCTATGGAACTTCATATATCATGATTGTTTCTTCTAAGGTTTACATCAAAGCCATATGTGTGTGTGTGTATATATATATATATATATATGCAGTGGGTCCTGGGACCATTTTCCTTTCTACGTACTACTTTGTAGGGTACTATGTACTATTTGCAAAATGGGGGTGTAAAAACTGTGAGAATGCAATAGACACAAAAGCATTCATTCCTTTTCACTATTCTTCTATATAATTCTATTGGCAATAATGGCCATGCTGGAACTGTTGAGATGGAGGTTGACAGTGGTGGTGGGGGGTTTGTATAAACATGAAATACTTTTATATACAAGTGTCTTGCCTGTAAGAGGAAGCCCATGTGTTATTCTTTTTCCAGATGCAGAATTTTTGCCTTGACTTCTTTGCCATCTCATGTGAGATCTAAATGTGCAGAAAGATATAAAAGGGATAATCACATTTTTAAGTGGCAAAATTAGATTGTAAAGTCTTTTCAAAGCAAGAAGTTCACTTGAACTAGGAGTATGAAATGTCATAAGGAGGACAGATGGAATAAAATTATTGAAAGATGATCCAGGTTTGGGCTATAGCAAATATTCCTTCCTGACCCTTTTCCACATCTGGCACCTGTCTTTATGAAAATCTCTCCAGCACATCTACAGAAATTATATTTACCTTCTGGTAACTAGGTAACATAATCTCCTGGAGGTTAGCTAATTACAGTCCATGATAATGTCACATACAGTAACTGTTAAAGTTTTCACTTCTTTCAAATTATTATGAATCAGTGGAGAGGGTATTGATTTGATTCATTAGCAGATTTCCAGTCTGTTCCAAGGTTAATGATTACATGTATCTCACTTACATCCTTAACAGTTTATACCGTATAATCTGTTTTAACTGCTTTGTACATTGTGTATCTTTCGCAGCTGAAAGGTGTATTACCACTTCATGATTTAACAAATCTTTCTCCTCTTCTTCCTAAAACAATGAACCTGATCTGATGGAACATATGAAAGTCGGACAAAAATGAACTGCAAAAGCTTTCTGCAGAATCTACTAAGAGCCATAGCAAACAGTTTATTTTAGTCAGATAAATATTAGGCAATTCATTCATATTTAAAATATTAATAAGTATGGAGCAGAGGGTTGATCCTTCCTCTTGGTGTTTTACACCACCTTCCTTATGTAAGAGGCACTTTATTTTTTAATCTTGATCTTTTGAATATACACATAATGAAATTCTTCTTAGAAAAGCAGGTGCAATATATATATGTGTGTGTGTGTGTGTATATATATATATATATATTTGACTGTAATTCTTAAATTCTTACAACAGAAACCAGATAAATCTTAACTGCTCTGTAACCAAAAAAATAATATAATTAAAAATACAATAACCATGTGATACTATTTACAATGACAGTAAGTGAAACTCAAATGATTTATAGGTATGCTTTTTATATCTATAATGGTTAGTCAGGCAGGAGGAGAGAGAGAGGCCCATTGTCTGGATACTCTAGCAAAGACTCCAACTACTAATTTGAAGACGACACATCAATTTTGATGAGACAGAAAACAATTATGTATTCTGGTATCTGTATTTTCATTTTTCCTCTTACTACTGCCACCAAGCCTACTGTCTGTCTTCTCTCTCTAGGAACTCTTTACTGCCATACAAGGGCTCAGAAAAGAAAACAACAGTAAACATCAGAAGGATACGAAGGAACAATTTTAAGAAAGAAAACTTCTCAAAGGTAAGGCTGTGGAAAAGTTTCACTTATTCCAACCTCATATTTTTCTCCCTCAGGAATGAAGCTCTGTTTTCCGCCTCTGGTTCTCTGGGAGAAAAAAAAAAAAAAAAAAAGAAATCCAAACAATACCTGTTTCATCAATAATAAAAATGAATCTCCTCTGTTAACCTTGATTACTTTAGTTAGGTGTTTGCAAACTTGTCTACTTTTCATTAATACTGTATTGGACCACAGAATGATGTGACCGTGGGTGCCGTAGGAGAAAGAAAGTAACAAATTAAATATACCATATACATCCTTTCACAACTGCCCATCATTAGGATTTACTCACAGCCTGCATGTTTTCATAACTTACCACATATGGCCTTTTAGCTGAAAGGCCAATCCTGGGAACATACTACACACATTGTTTGCCCACATGTGTATGCAGGTGCATTGGTGTTCATTTAAAGAAAGGGTTTTTCAGCACCAAAAGAAGAGCAGAAGGAAAAGGTCTCACAGCTCCTAAGTCCTAGTTAAGGTAAAACCAATTAAAATGCCACAGAAAAGTTCATTTTAAGCTAATTCAGGTGCCATTTTCATACTATAGGACAGAATACATTTAGCATTTCAAAGAATACATACAGATATTTTACAAGAACTGTAAGTACCTGAGTGTTTGCAGCTAAAGCGTTAGAAACCACCAGCAATCACAGCACAGACTCTAGATAGATGTTGCCATTCCCATGTGCAGACCCCTGTTCCTTAGAGGCCGGAAGAGACAGCAGGCCCTGCTCCCAAAAATTGCTTGGACAGCTGAGATCAAGGAGCATTCCCAAGCCAGAGTAGGTACAAAATATTCCTAAACAGAAGGGCATGATGCTATGTACATGCTAATGTTGCCTTAAAATTGCTGTGATTTCAATTCTTCATGATACCAAGCCCTCTGTGATTGCATCACGTGGCTAACTGCATACAATTTAATCTGTCCCTAGATAAACAGGAGTCAACTAAATGAGCCATTCAAGAAAAGTCAACATAGGATCGCACTGTTTCCATCTATATTGCCGATCAGTGTGTTTGAATTATGAAAGTGGTTAGGGAGAAAAACGAACACTATATCCAGACTATACTCTTGACATGCAGACCCTACATCTACAACACTTCCTTCCGTAGAACACTGCAGAGACTTGCTCCTGGAAATCCCAATCATGACCCATAATCAATGGCATCCCCGAGTACCTACTAGAAGTGCAGAATCACAGGCTCGCTCAATGTGTCTTTTGACAAGAATCCACAGTAGGTCAAATACACATCCGTTGAAGGACACCAGGGTAGTCCCTCAAGGGGTCATGAGCACGGGGCCAGCCCTAGATGTGCTGCAGGACCAAGGGCCCTTGGAAGAGTTTGGTTTTGGGGGTGCTGTACTCACCTTCCATCTGGAGAGGGACCCCTTCGCGACGGGCAGCTGATTTGCAGTCTTTCGGGTGGGAGCCCGACCCCCACTACACTGAGGCTTTAGAAACCAGGAGCAACACAAAACACGCGGGGCCTCTCAGCCCCTAAGCTGGGCCAAGGACGCACACGGGAACCTAGGCGGACTTCAGAGAAACCGCGCTGGAGTGCACTGGCCACACCCCTTGTCAAGCATACAGCGCAAGCACACGCACACACACGTGAACACACACGGAGACATACAAGCAGACACACACACACACACACACACACACGGAGACTAAGCCACGCGGAGAAATCCAACAGTCGCAGGCAGCTGGTGAGGCTGTGCGGTTCTGCTCTCTTCCGGGAAGCCCCTCGGGGATAAAGCATCCCTGCAGCACACAGGCTGACCTTACCTGGACATCCCAGAAGGGACAGCCTTCAAGGAGACGCACCCCAACAGCATCTGGGCAGGCCTGAAGTATCTAGGGGATCCTTGGGGATCCTTGGGGATCCATCGCCCTTGGCAAACCTGAAGCTCTGCTGGACCTTTTCTTAGCCTGGTTCTGCCAAGCTGGACTCCAGAAATCGCGGGACCGTGTCGACGATCCCCGGAAGACGGAGCTGTCGCCCAATGCTGAGGCACTGCCACAGAGGGCGCCTGCTTTGCCAAGCAGCTGAGACGGTTCCCCAGGCCAGTGGCGGTCACTGTGACATGATCTCCGGCTCAGCGCTCGCGCTTTTGACGAGCCGCTTGCACATGCGTATTGGGGTTCCCGGCTGGCAGGTCGCAATGTTGGCGCTCTCTGGCCTCAGCTGCACAGGAAAATGTTGCGGGCGGTGCCGAGGCCGTCCCGGGCAAGGAGGCTGCATGTCACAAGCAGCGCAGGAGCCGGACAGTCCTGACCTTGGTACCTCCTTGAGCCGGCTTTCCTGATTGGATCGACCAGAGGAGGTCGCTTGAGACCATTAGGTGGGCACTCGTTACTGCCCTCCCCATTGGATTCCAGATCAGACCGCATGGGCAGGGATTGGGTCCCATGGGGTTGGAGATTCGGTCTGGTGAGGTGTGGCGGGTGGGGGTCGCTGGACTCCAGAAACATGCCGGAGACTCTCGGGGAGGGTGTCAGCAGATAGTTCACAGGCTCCGGGAGCTCAATGTCCCCCTTCGACCTCAGCCACCCATCAAGGGGCCCTGCCTTGGTCGCCAAGCCCAAGGGACCTGTAATCCCAGCACTTTGCGAGCTCAAGGCACACTGATCATCTGAGGTCAGGAGTTCAAGTCCAACCTGGCCAACATGGTGAAATTCCATCACTAGAAAAATGTGAAAAGTAGCCAGGCATGATGGAGGGTGCCTGTAATTTCAGCTACTAAGGAGGCTGAGATGGAAGAATCACTGGAACCTGGGAGATGTAGGTTGCTCAGATCCCAGACTGTGCCATTGAACTCCAGCCAGGGTGACAGACCAAGACTTCATCTAAGGAAAAAAACAAAATAAATAATAATTTATTATGGTTCACTTACCATAAACGCTATTAAATCTTTAATTTCTATGATATATTTTCGAGCAAATTTTGTATTTGTCACACTTTGGGTAAGAATCTAATAAGCGTTGTTTTTTACAAACAATGAAGCACCATGCTGATTTACCCCTCTCCCCTGTGGACAGTGTATGCTTTTATCTTAAATGATCTGAAAGTTTTATTTATAAGCACACTCTCCAGTTGAAACCAGTTTTTCAGGGCATTAGAAAACACCAACGTTCTGATCAATACCCACAAAATAGCATGTGAAATGACATAGCATGAAGAAAACAGTGGAAAAACTGTAGGCATAACACCGAAAAAGAAGGGCTATGATGTATACATGGCTGGAATACACATAAAATGGCAAACAAAACGTAAGATAATTAGGAAATCAATACAGCTGAATTTCATTTTAAATTCAGCAAAATCAGCTTTGCAGCCTGAAAGAAAGTCCTCTCCACATGAAGAATCAGCCTTATTTGTTTACCTTCAATATTTTCTACCTCTAACGTGAAGTCACAATCTGACTTTAACAGGAATATTTATTATGGGACCTCAGTTAAACTGCAAGCACTGCTACATTTATTATAAAAAAAAAAAAAAACACTCTGATGGCTTATGAAGCTTCCTTAGTAATTACCTAAACAAATTGACACAATCAATAAATAAATTTACTTATGTCCATTATAAAAAGTGAAAAAAACAGTAACTCATGAAAAGTAGGCTTACATAGCGTTCTTCGAATAAAAGAACAAAGTTGAACGTTCCAACTAAATAAAATTTGATACACTAATTTTGGAATTACACATAAATTATTTTTTGTGCATAACTAATTTTTTTTCTTTTTTTTCTTCTTCTTCTTTTTTTTTTTTTTTTAGAAAGTGTCTTCCTGTGTCACCCAGCCTGGAGTGCAGTGGTGCAATCTTGGCTTACTGAAAACTCCATCTCCCAGATTAAAGCTATTCTCCTGCCTCACCCTCCCCAGTAACTGAAAGTACATGTGTGCACCAGCACGCCTCACTAATTTTTGTATTTTTAGTAGCGATAGAGTTTCACAATTTTGACCAGGCTGATCTCAAAATCCTGACCTTCCTTAGTTGATATGTCCACCTCGGCCTCACAATATGCTGGGATTACAGGTGTAAGCCACTGTGTCTGGCCCATGACTACATTTCATTAAAATCATTTTTATAATCACAGAGCAGCTCACAAACTTAGTACTTTGTAAACTACAAAACAAAAAAATTTATATAATAAACAAGAAAGTGATGGGTCTAACAGAAGTATCAGGCAAATAAAAACAGAAAATTTGTATGGGAAGATTCTGAACCATAAGACATAATATATTACAGTAATAAATTCAATACAATGTACAAGGTATAAATTTGCAGCTTTGAGTAGTGGCAATATCATAGTCAAAGAGGTTTACCCGAGGCACGATTAATGGAATTGAAAACTTCTCTCGATATCCTACTAGGAGGATGTGAAATACAGCCAGCACAGGCAATTCTTGGCAGTCTTTATGGGAAATGAATTATTTTTTTAAAAAAGAAAAGAAAAACAAAGTAAAGATTTGCATTCAGCATTTTTGAGGATTTTTGTTTTCTAAAAAATTAGACATCTGGCTAGGCTTGGTGGCTCATGCCTATAAATCCCAGCACTTTGGGAGGCCAAGGTGGGTGGATTTACCTGAGGTCAGGAGTTCAAGACTAGCCTGATCTATATGGTGAAACTTCATGTGTACAAAAAATACAGAAATTAGCTAGGCGTGGTGGCATACACCTGTAGTCTCAGCTACTGGAGAGACTGAGAGATGATAATTGCTTGAATCCAGGGGGAGGTTGTAGCCAGCTGACATCACATCACTGCACTCCAGCCTGGGCAACAGAGCTAGACTCTGTCTCTAAACAAAAGAAATAGATAATTAGACACCTTATTAAAATTATTTGTCTTCTTCAAATATGGATATTTTATTCTGAAAAGTTACAAACATCCTCAAACACAAATAATTCATAATTTGTTTATACCTACTGTTTATATTCAGACAAATAGATGTGTATGTTTAACTCTATGTAAATCAAAACTAAAAGTCTGGGTATTTGCAAGCATACAGGCCACATGTTCAAAGAAAAATATACAATAAATTTTTGAAAGTGTTTATTCAGGACTCAGATTTGTAAATTTTATTTATAACTGTATATAATTTTCAGTATTACAAAAATGATTCTGTAGTAAATACATTTTAATTGTACATTTTAAAATAACTAAGACTGTAGAAATGAATTGATTGTAATGCAAAAAATTAATTCTAGAGGTGATGAATACCTCACTTAACCTAATGTGATTATTATATGCTGTATTACCTTTATCAGAATATGTATATATAATGGAAATATGTACCCACTAAAATTCACAGAAATAAATTTAAATGCAAAAACAGAAAAAAGAGAGAAAAAACTTTTACTTATGGGAAAAATATTCCTTAACTTATTTGAAGTTTTAAGCCATTGGCAAAAAGGTTAGAGATGTTAGTCCAATACTCTATTTTAAATACAAAGTTATTTAACCAATAACTTTGGTTAAAAACTCTATTTAACCAAATAGAGTATTCTTACCATCTTATACATACACACTTGAGTAAGGGGGACTAGGTTAAAGTAAGTGGAATAACAAGACTTAATTTAATGCACAATATTTGACATGTGAAACGTTGAAGAAATTAAGTACATACATAATCTGAAATTTTAAAAATGTGCTACATTTTGTTTCATGAAAGTACAATTAGTAAAATAATATACTACCAATTTATTTTAATTTTTTTTTGAAATGGAGTCTCACTCTGTCACCCAGTCTGGAGTGCAGTGGCACAATCTCAGTTCACTGCAATCTCCACCTCCTGGGTTACAGCGATTCTTCCTCCTCAGCCTCCCGAGTAGCTGGGACTACAGGTATGCACCAGCATGCCTGGCTAATTTTTGTGTTTTCAGTAGAGATGGAGTTACACCATATTGGCCAGGCTGGTTTCAAACTACAGACCTAGTGTTTCCCCCACATCAACCTTCCAAAGCACTGCAATTACCAATGTGAGCCACTGTACCTAGCCAATTTAATTTTAACTAAAACTAAAAATATTTGTCGCTTAATGCAATGCACAAGAATACTACTCTGAACACTTACCTCATACATCACTCAATATTGTAAGTTAACCACAAAGAACCTTTTTACTTAGATTTTTGAAATGCATCTTACATTTTAATATCCTTACTCTTTCATAAAAGACATCATAAATGCTCACCTAATAAAAACAATTTCTCGTATCTTTCATATAGCAACAATTGGTCACATGCTTTCAGGTATAAATATAATAGGAATAAAGAAACAGGATGGGCCTGGCACAGTGACTAATACCTGTAATCCCAGCACGTTGGAAGGCTGAGCTGGGTGGACCACCTGAGGTCACGAATTTGAGAACAGCCTGGCCAACATGTCAACACTCCATCCCTACTAAAAATATAAAACATAGCTGTGCGTGCCGTTATGTGCCTGTACGCCCAGCTACTTGGGAAGCTGAGGCAGTAGAATCACTTAAACCTGGGAGTTGGAGGTTGCAGTGAGTCGAGGTCACACTGCTGCACCACAGCCTGGGTGACAGAGTCACAAAAAACTAAAAAATAATAATTGTTTTAGCATGAAGTAATTTTAGCATTTATTACAACATTACTAGTATGAATTAAAGAGTTGGTTACAACACTATTTACTTAAAAAAAAATCTGTAATCTTGCCAAAACAAAGTATGCTCGTAACTATAAATCTCCAAAAAATTTTCTACTCTTTTAAAGTTGCATACAAATAATTTTTCTACCAACTTTAGTTTTAGATTATTTTGTAGACACAGAACGCGGCTTTAGTGTAGTCTGAAGCGTCAGTGCCTTATACATTTCTAATTCTCTGATATTTTAATAGACTTAATTTTGCATTAAATATTCTTTCCTATTTATTTTGTCTGCAAAAAAATATTTTTTAGTATGAACACTCTGGAGTTTCTTTGGCTATTAATGTATTTCTTTCCCAAATGTATTACATTTGCAGAATTCTCTGATGCTGAACAAAGTTTGAGCAATTGCTTCATGGTTTGCCTCTAATACAAAATAAGCACAACAAAGTCTGTTACAAGTAAAGTTACTACAACTTTCTTTATATTTGTAAGGTTTGCCTTTGAAATAAATGCTCTCCAGCACTTTAAAGGTTTATATTTTCTGAAGAATCTTTTGAGAGAATTGCATTTTTAGTGCTTTTATGAAGTATAAGCTCTTTCATGTACAGTAAGATTGTGAGCATGTATTTACCACTTTTTTACTTTCATTAAATTTGTACATTTGTTCTCAAGTGTAAATGCTTTCCTGTGCAATAAGGTGTGAGCATTATTTAAAAGTTTTGTGACTGTTTATACTTGTAGAAGTTTTCTCTGGTATGCATTACCTTACCTACAATCAATTGTGACAATCATTTAAAGGCTTTCTCACATTATTCACATTTCTATGATTTCTCAGCAGCACAGTTTCTTTTATGTTTGGAAATGTTTGAAGTGTTGTCACAAGCATTGTCACATGTTTGGGTTTCTAGAGTTTCTCTCCAGTATGAATCATATAATGTCTGTTAAGAATTGAGGACTAGTTAAAGGCTTTGCCACATTCTTCACACTTTTGGCATTTCTCTTCATTATGAATTATCTTAGGTCTAGTAAGATTTCAGGACTGGCTAAAGGCTATGCCATATTCTTCACATTTGTAGAGTTTCTATCCAGTACAAATTTTCTTATGTGTAGTAAGTTTTTGAGATTCATTAAAAGCTTATCCACATTCCTCACATTTCTAGGGTTTCTCTTGAGTATGAATTATCTTATGTTTTGTAAGAGTTTAGGAGTGTTTAAAAGCTTTGCCACGTTCCTCACATTTGTAGAGTTTCTATCCAGTATGAATTATCTTATGTTTAGCAAGGTGTGAGAGTTGGTTAAAGATTTTTCCACATTCTTCACATTTGTAGGATTTCTCTCCAGTATGAATTCTCTTATGTCTAGTGAGGATTGAGGAGTGGTTAAAAGGTTTGCCACCTTCCTCACATTTGCAGGGTTTCTCTCCAGTATGCATTTTCTTATGCGTAATAAGGGTTGAGAAGCACCTAAAAGATTTGCCACATTCTTCACATTTGTAGGATTTCTCTCCAGTATGAATATTCTTATGTTTACTAAAGGCTGAGGAGCACCTAAAAGATTTGCCACATTCTTCACATTTGTAGCGTTTCTCTCCAGAAGAAATTATCTTATGTCTAGTAAAATGTGAGTACTGGCTAAAAGCTTTGCCACACTCCTCACATTTGTAGGGTTTCTCTCCAGTATGAATTCTCTTATGTCTAGCAAGGCTTGAAGAGTGGTTAAAAGCTTTGCCACATTCCTTACATTTGTAGGGTTTATCTCCAGTATGAATGATCATATGTCTAGAAAGGTTTGAGAAGTTGTTAAAAGCTTTGCCACACTCCTCACATTTGTAGGGTTTCTCTCCAGTATGAATGATCTTATGTCTAGTAAGGGTTGAGGATTGGTTAAAAGCTTTGCCACACTCCTCACATTTGTAGGGTTTCTCTTCAGTATGAATGATCTTATGTCTAATAAGGGTTGTGGATTGGTTAAAAGCTTTGCCACATTCCTCACACTTGTAGGGTTTCTCTCCAGTATGAATTCTCTTATGTGTAGTAAGGTGTAAGAACTGGTTAAAGATTTGTCCACATTCTTCATATTTGTAGGGCTCCTTTCCAGTATAAATTTTTTTATATGTAGAAAGGTTTGAGGTCTCATTATGGGCTTTGTCACATTCTTTAAATTTGTAGGGTTGTTCTCTGGTATAAATTCTTTTATGCTCAGCTAAGTGTGAAAGTGTGCAAATTGACATATTACATTCCTTACATTGCAAAGGTTCCTTTTCACTTTGTCTTATCTTACGTCTGTTTGAATTTGAGTATTTATGAAAGACTTTCACAAATTTGTTGCATTGAAATATTTTGCTCTGGGTAGTTGTCAAAACCTGGTTAAGTCCATTGCAGCATTCTTTGTGCACCTTACACTCATCCGCGCTTTGACAACATTTTCTTAACTGGAAATTTTCATGTCCACATTTTTTATATCTTCTCAGCATCACTTTTTGGAAATGATTTTTTATGCCCTGCTTTGGCCAAAGATCTTGGGCAAAATAAGAAGATGCAACTGAGAGAAAAAAAATAAATAAATAAACAAATTACTCCGCTTACTTGACTCAGATTAATACACGTCTTACCTATAAAATTATACAAACTACAACACAAGATGGCATAGCAAAATTTTACAGGTTCAAATTTTTACAAGACATATAAAGGTAATAAAAACATGCAGACCAAGTTACATTTGTAAAAAATTAAATTGTGTGCAATGCCCCAGAGCTTAATGCAAAGAGCCACATAGGACAGAAGTCTCTTATATTTTCCCAACACAGATATTCCTGCTTCCCAATATCACATAGTGACTTGAAATAAATTGCCAACTGCTGGTTTCTTTGTTAAAAGACAAGTAAAATGCTGCCTTATACGTTTTTATTTCTGAATGATACAGTATTTTACAGACACTGGTTCCTCTCTCTCATTACATCAAGTGCTGAAATTATGGTATTCCTTCAAATGACAATTTGAGTCTGCTGAGACCGAAGGTAAGTTCTGTAGCAACAGAATGACTGTGGCACCACAGACATAAAACAATTGTAAAAAGTGATTATTGGTTATTAAGAAACATAAATGTCTGAGTGTAGTGCTTCACAGCTGTAATCCTAAGACTTTGGGAAGCTGAGGTGGGTGGATCACCTATGGCCAGATGTTTGAGTCCAGTCTGGGAGGCCCAGTAAAACCCAGTCTCCACTAAAAATACAAAATTAGTTGAGCATGCAGATACATGCTTGTAATGGCAGCTATGTGGGAGGCTGAGACAGGAGAATCACTTGAACTTGGGAAGCGCAGGCTGCAGCGAACAAAGACCACGCCGCTGCACTCCAGTCTGGTGATAAAGAAAACCTCTGTCTCCAAAAACAACCTTCTAAAACAAATGAATTCTGAAAACATATATAGGCACTGCATATTCCTTATTTCCAACATATAAATGATGCTAAAAGCAGTTTCTTAAAGTAAGGCAATTCGAGAAAACAACACATAATCAAATATATATACATTAATTTTGTGAAAGATTTGCACATACACAAAAACAGAATCTTGTGGCATTACATAATGATGCAGAAAACATTTCAAATTATTCCCTAATATTTTAAAAATCAAAACACAAAAATCAGAAATATCTGTTAATGAATATACAATGTAACAACATAATTACCAACATCAATGACAAATGTCAGGGCAGATATAAGAAATTTTTTTTTTTTATTCAACTGAAATTTATTTTGTAAAAAAATAAAAATATGCTGGTTGTTTTTATATAGGTTTTATGTAACTCCTAAGATACCATTTATAAAAAAATCTGTACAGATACAAAAAAGGAAATCAGAAATAAGTAAAATCATATCAATAGACACAAAACAAGACAGAGAGTAAAGAAGAAACAAAGATGTAAAAATCCAATAAAATAGTTAAAAGCATAACATTGCCTTTCTCTTTCAGAAAATTAAATACATATATAAAATTAACTTACAAATTAAGAGACATACTTTCAATACATAAATTTACTAAAAGTTTAAAAACCAAGATCCCTTTTTTTCCCACAAAAGTCAACTGAGATCAATTGTTTAAAAAAAAAAAAACAGAAAGGGGAAGATGGAAGTAGACATTTAATGCCAATATTAATCACATGAGGGCAGAGGAAATCAAAATAATATTATGCAAAGGAAATGCAATATTATACATCTTAAGTCAAACATTGTCACATTTTAAAAATGTACTTCAAGCCAAAATTCCAAGGAGACAAAAAAGGACATTAAAACTTACAAATTTAGGTCAGGTGCAGTAGCTCATGCCTGTAATCCCAGCAGGTAAGGAGGCGCAGGAGGGCGAATCACTTGAGGTCAGGAGTTCAAGACTCAACTCACCAACATGGTGAAACCCCAGTCTCTACTAAAAACACAAAAACTGACCAGGCATTGTGGTAAGTGCCTGTAATACTAGCTATGCTGTAATCCTAGGTAATATTGTAATGATGTCCATCCTTGTCAGTGCAATCTACAGATTTCTTTTTTTTTTTTGAGATGCAGTCTCACTCTGTCACCCAGGCTAGAGTGCAATTGTGGGCTCTCAGGTCACCACATCCTCCACCTCCTGGCTTCACACAATTCTCCTACCTCAGCCTCCCAAGTCACTGGGTTACATGTGTGCACCATCATGCCTGGCTAATTTTTGTATTTTTATGTAGAGATGGGGTTTCACCATGTTTGCCAGGCTTGTCTTGAACCCCTGACTTCATTATCTGCCCAACTCAGCCTCCCAAACTGCTGGGATTACACTTGTGAGCCACCACACCCTGTTGCAATGAACAGATTTAATACAAAGTTTTTCAAATTTCTCACTGCATTTTGTAAGAAATACAAACAGCAATCCGGAGTGTATAGAATCTCTACAGACAAAAATATTAAAAAGAAAAAAAAAAAAAACAATGTTGGGTGCATTATAGTTCCTGATTTCAAAACACATTAGAAAGTTAGAGAATTAAAACAATTTGATATGAGCATAAAGGTGAAAAAGTAGATGAATAAAATAGAATGGACCAGGAGCGGTGCCTCACACCTGTAATCCCAGTACTTTGGGAGGCTAAGGAGGCTGGATCATGAGGTCAGCAGTTCAAGACCAGCCTGACCAACATAGTGAATCCTTTTCCCTACTAAAAATACACAAATTAGCTGGGCATGGTGGCAGGTGCTTGTTATCCCAGCTACTCAGGATGTTGAGGCAGGAGAATGGCTTGAACCCAGGAGATGGAGACTGTGGTGAGCTGAGAGCTATCCATTGCACTCCTGCCTGGGTGACAGAGTGAGACTGCATCTCAAAAAAAAAAAAAATAAATAAATAATAATAATAATAAATGCAATAGGATGCAGCACATATATGAAAACTCTCACATATATGATAATATAAAGAAGAGTAATTTGCATACCCATAATTATCTTACCATTGTTACTAAAAGCCAATAGGTAAAAGCAATGAAAATTTCTGTTACCAAATAGTTCAGTAGATATAATTTAAATATAAAAATACAAAAATATTTACTCAGTTTGCAAAACAGCAGAAAGTATTCTAACTAGAAAGGGAAATCTTGATATTATGTAAAATAAAATGAGCCATCCACAAACAGAGATGTTATGAGATATATAAAGCAGTTACTCATAGAAAGAGAAAACTGAATGGTGTTTGAAAAGTGCCAAAAAATGGGAAAAATTGGTAGTTGTTTAGTGTGTATGGCAAAATTTCCAGAAATCTTTGATAAAACAATGTAAATATACTTAACGTGCCTGAAATGGACACTGTTTTTGAGTCTGGGTCTAACTTTATCACCCAAGCTGGA
Source organism: Aotus nancymaae (assembly GCF_030222135.1). Lineage (NCBI taxonomy): Eukaryota > Metazoa > Chordata > Mammalia > Primates > Aotidae > Aotus > Aotus nancymaae. Next base: position 376,420 of record NW_026988412.1, on the reverse strand, counting down.
GTCCATGACATAATTATGGCTCACAGCAGCCTCATACTTTCAGGTTCAAATAATCCTCCCTCCTTATTCTCCCAAGTAGACAGGACTGCATTACTATGTCTGGCTAACTTTTAAAATATTTTATAGAGATGAGGTCTCCATATGTCTCTCAGGCTGTTCTCAAGCTTTTGGACTCACGCAGTCTTCCTGCTGTGGCCTCCCAAAATCAGGGGATTAGATGTAAACCACCACCATCACTGGCCATGAAAGGCACACTTAAACAGATTGAAGATGTAAATTTTAAAGAATTATAAATCTTTGCAAAAACTACCTTCAAGTCACAAAACTGTTTTTCTCACACAAAGAAAATATATATTTATTATTAAATACAAGGTGAAAATCAGACTATTTCCGTGACTACTCATTTAGACAAGATAAAGCAATCATTAAAAATCAGCTAAGAAAACATAAATACAAGATTAGCCATACACACATATATAATCAGATTATAATAGACATATGGTTGATTTTGCTCTTAATTAAACCTCACACCTACTTACGGGTATAAACAGAATTGCAAATTGCCTAAAATTGTAAAATGAAAAACACAATAAAGTTATGTTAAAAAACCTACACTGAGAAAACACGCTAATCTGGAACTGCAAAACAATAAATGTTTACTCATAAAATCTGGAATGTAACATTGATGAAGCATTACAAAGAATCTGTGTGAGTAACTACAATAGTTTACTGTAACTGTGAGCTCATTGAAGATGACTATTTTGAATCATTGGCATCCACTGTAATACAGTAAAGTTTCATATAAAATGCCACGTAATCATAAACAGAAGATTCTAATGACAAACTTTTGATAAATAAGCATTTAAGTGAGATAATTTTTAAGTTTTAAACATATGCTGTTCTTACACAAAATAAAACTTCTGTAATCTAACTTCAGAAGCAAAGAATACCCTTACATTGCTAAATAAAGAAAATATATATAGATTTTGCGAATATTGTCAGAGCCTCTGATATATAAAACAAATATTTGGTAATGATTTATGTTCTATTTTAAATATAGGCTGACAAAAATGAGTCAAAATCTTATAATCTTTTCTTAGCTGCCTATGTTTACTTTTTGCCTGCCTAATGATTATCTAATTCACTTCAGGCATAAATGTAAATTCTAGTATATTGTCATGAATCCTAAATCTAAAATTATAGACAAAATCAAAATAGAAAATAGAAAGTAAAAATGTCCAGGGAGAGTGACATCACCAAGATGGAAAAATAAAAGGTGCCGTATTTGCCTATTTTCTGACAGCAAGAAAATTCATCAGCCATCCCTAACAAAAATGACTTTATGAGAGAAACAGGAATCATGGCTCAAACTGTAATGACAGCTACATGGTACATTGAGTCACAGAACTGATTCAGGCTAGGATTTCAAGACCAGCCTGGGTTATGTAGAAAGACCCCATCTCCAAAATAAGTGCCCTTAAAAGAGCTTTAAGATCCAGGGAGGAAGTTGTACAACTCTGCTAATACCCAAGATGGAGGAACATTCTTTTCAGAAGACAGGCTTTGATTCAGGTGGCAAATTCTGGGACCCCTGTTCTTGGCTATAGACCAGAAAATGGCCCAGTGAACTTGGTCCCACTGAGAATTCTGAACTTATCCTGTAATAATCCCAAACTCCTCCCAGCCACAGTCTGGGAAAGATCCTCCCCTTCCAGAGGCCTGGAGGAAGACATCCATTTATAGCCATGCTGTCAGGCCTGAAGACATTGGCCCTTACTGTGCTCCAGGAAGCAGTTGACTCAGTTTCAGTTCCCTGAGCCACAGTGCATGGCAAGTTCTGCTTATGTAGAAACCCACAGTGACCTTGGGCAATCCTCTCTGGTACTCAGTGAAAGCCAAACTCATCTACATCTTAATATAAAGCCTACCATATGAAGACCCAAGTGCAGAAAACTGATGTACAGTCTGCCAAACAGAGCCAAGTCCTGAAGAATACTCAGTCTGTTCAAAAATAAAATGGGAATTACAAATATCCAATCCCCTTGTAACAAACCAACTAAAGATGGACCCTAATGCAGACCCAGCAACCTTTGTAACCAAGCTAAAACCACCCTCCACTACGAAGCCATAGGGCATCCCATCACCCTGGGGGCTCAAGAAAATGTCTTTACCTTCTGAAACCAGTTTATAGAAAGTTGAAGAGGGGTTGGCCCCTTCAAATTCATAGACACCAGTGCAAAAGTATATTGTGCCTATTCTCAGTGCTTCTATATGAACACAGCATTGGAAGTGTGTGCAATAAAAATTAGTCAAAAAATATTTTAGGTTATTGAAATTAAAGACAAATAATTAAAAAGTTGCATTTTGTAGATCATTTGATCTTGTATAAAAAATAAACATTACATTAATACCTAATTAAAGTAATAATTACACTCAATCAATTAGTAAAATAGAAAATTAACATACAAGTATAAGTTATGGTTCCATACACTTTAAACAAACAATCTGATAAAATAGAGAAAGGAAGCAATCTTACTTACAATAGCACTAAAATAATATATTTCAAAGAACAAATATAACCAAGGAGTTTAAATATCTTTCAAATAAAAGATACAACAATTACAAAAACTGAAATGACAAAAATCAATATACAAACATTTCATGTCTGTTGGTTGAAAGACTATTGTTAACGTGCTATATTATCTATAGTGATTTTTAGATTTAATAAGCTATCTATCAAAATTTCAATATTTTCTCCAGTAATAGAAAATGTATTTCTAAACTTCACTTAGAACCACAATAAATGTTGAATAGCCAAAGCAATCTTGGAAAAACAAACAACAAAGCAGAACATCATAATTTATAACTTCAAACGATACTTCAAGGCTACAAAAGAAAAAGGCAGACAAATTAGCAATACAAAAATAATCGTGTCCGGGCTGGGTAGCTCACGCCTGTAATCCCAGTAATTTGGGAGGCTGAGGCAGGGGGTGAACCACATGAGGTTGGGAGTTTGCGACCAACCTGACCAACATGAAGAAACCCCGTCTCTACTGAAAATACAAAAATTAGCCTGGCATGGTGGCGGGCACCTGTAATCCCAGCTAACTGGGAGGCTGAGGCAGCAGAATCACTTGAACCCAGAAGGCGGAGGTTGTGGTGAGCTGAGATCGTACCATTTCACTCCAGCCTGGGCTACAAGAGCAAAACTCCATCTTAAAAGGTAATAATAACAATAATAGAAGGGAAACCACTACTCACGCATTTTAGACATGATACAAAGACAGTTCAACATAAAAAGTTTCTCCAAATTATGCAGATAACTGATTTTCAAAAACAATGAAGGAGCGATCGGATTTTGCGGTCTTTTAGAGGCCATGAAGAGGACTTTGGTTGTCACTATAAATGTAAAGGAAGATCACTGAAGGAAAAGTAAAGTCTTTAGAGATTTTAAATGATAAGACAGAAGGTGTTTCCATGAGTCATCTGTTGTACTCACATTCACTTTCACCTACCTGAGGGTTCGGCTACCATTTCATGTCTCTTCACATTCCAAGGCTCTTTTCCTTGCTCCAGACAGGTGATCAGGTCTGGCTTAGAGGCAGCAATACCTGTTTTATTAAAAATTACATGAATCTTGCTCATATTCTCCAATTATGAACTTAGTAGTGTGCTCAGTAAAAAGAATGTAGTAAAATATTTTAGTAAAATAATTCTAAAATACTAATTTATAATAAAGTGTTTAAAAACACATCTTAATTTTGCAAGTTTGTAATTTCACTACCTGGTACTATTAAATCAAAAAGTAGTGGCAATAAGATTTTAAGATGTAATAAACAGAATGTCACACCACTAAATTTCTAAACTTGATACTAATTTAGAGTGAAGGACACAGATCAGCTCAGGAATGTGGAAAGTTCAGGTCAAAATTAAACATCTTAAAATTCTTTTTTATTAGACAAATCTTGCAGTTTTTTTTAACAGATCTGAAAGCAAAAATTACCAAAAATTATTCTACAAAGAAAGAAAGAGAAAGAAAGAAAGAAAGAAAAAAGAATGAAAGAAAGAAAACAAATATATAGGATATATTATTAAATTGTGTATTGAAGTTATGCTCACCCAGGAAGACAAGGTTTCTGTAATTCTCTAACATCACATTTCTATATATACTCTGCTGTGCAGTGTCCAGGGATTGCCACTCCTTCTGAGAGAATTCTATGACCACATCCCTGAATGTCAACACTCCCTGAAAAATACACGCACACATACATATTAAACAAATGGAAAAGGAGCAGAATTTTTAATTTGACTCAAGGTAAAATAAAAATAAATTGACAGCTGCTTCTCACTTACAACACTGACTGACAATATCTAATAAATAACTTTCAACATAGAAATATTCTCTAACGTATTCTCTGTGAGAAAAGAGAATGGCATAAGGTCTACAACATCAACATATAGATGATACTTTTCTGGATAATGAGGTAGAAAACTGAGGGTATAAACACTAATGTATATTTTTGAGTGCTATATTTATGTCATACAGAATGAATTGTGTAAATTTTTCAGATGGAAAAGACATACTGAGTTAGCAAGTACTGCTCAAATTTTAATGTGTACAATAGGCTGGAGATACTAACGCAGATTATTTTTTCAGAGAATCTGGAAAACAATCTGAGTTTCTGAATCTCTAACAAGCTCACCACTAATGCCAATGTTTTTGGCCAAAGAAAACTATTTTGTCAAACATCCAGTAAGTGAATGAGCCTATGTAATTTTCAGTTTTTCTAGCCTGTAAACAAAGGTGAGAGCTTTCATTTTCCAAAGATAGATAAATGCAAAGAAAACCTGAGAAAGGGAAGCTACCAGATTAAAAGTGATTGTTTATCCACATCAGCTGCATAAAGATACTTAATAATGAAGTGAAAAATAATTAACTCTATAGAGAAAAAATTCTGTCACAAAGCTTATTAACTAAGTGGGTTATTAACATTAACTGCATGAAGACAGATCTCTATGATGTGCTGAGGTACACACAAGGACACAATATCACTTCCCCCTCAACAGTAACTTACAGTGTGAATTTAATCATAAAGAAACAATGGATTCACCAGGCATGGTGGCTCATGCCTGTAAGCCGAACACTTTCGGAGGCTGAGGCAAGAAAATTACAAAGTCAAAAGATCAAGGCCATCCTGGCCAACGTGGTAAAAGCCCATCTCCACTAAAAATAAAAAAAATCACAAGCATTCCTATAACGCAACAATTAACAGAGAGCCAAATCATACATGAAAGTCACAACTGCTACAAAAAGAATAAAATACCTAGAAATACAGCTAACAGGGAATGAGAAGGACCTCTTCAAGGAGAACTACAAACCACTGCTCAACTATGGACAGCAAGAACATCAGGCCAGGTGTGGAGGCTCATGCCTGTAATTCCAGCACTTTCAGAGGCTGAGGTGAGTGGATCACCTAAGGTCAGGAGTTTGAGACCAGCCTGACCAATATGGAGAAACCCTGACCAACATGGAGATATCTTGAATCTACTAAAAATACAAAATTATCCAGGTATGGTGGTGCATGCCAAGAATCCCAGCTACTAAAGAAGCTGAGGTAGGATAACCACTTGAATTGCTTCAACCCAGGAGGCAGAGGTTGTGGTGAGCTGAGATCATGTCACTGCACTCCAGCCTGAGCAATACCATCAAAACCACAGAGATATCATCTCACGCCAGTCAGAATGGTGATTATTAAAACATCAGAAACAATGAATGCTGGTGAGGCTGTGGAGAAATAGGAATGCTTTTACACTGTTGGTGAAAATGTACATTAGTTCAACCATCGTGGAACATGATGTGGTGATTCCTGAAGGATCAAGAACCAGAAACATATTTTGACCCAGCAATCTCATTACTAGGAATATACTCAAAGGAATACAAACCATTCTACTATAAAGACACATGGACATGCATGTAATAGTTTATTGAAGTGCTATTTACAATAGCAAAGAAATGGAACCAACCCCAATGCCCATCAATAAGACTGGATAAATAAAACATGGTACATATACACCAGGGCATATTATGCAGCCATAAAAAGAAATAAAATTACGTCCTTTGCAGGAACATGGATTAAGATTGCAGCCATCATCCTCAGCAAACTAACACAGTAACAGAAAACCAAAAACCTCATCTTCTCACTCACAAGTGGGAGTTGAACAATGAGAACACATAGACACAGGGACAGAAACACACACCAGGGCCTGTTGTAAAGTGGGGGGAAAGGGAGGGCACCAAGAGGATGGGTCAATACATGCAGCAAGCCACCATGGCACACATAAACCTATGCAATAAACCTGCACATTCTGCACATGTATCCTGGAACTTAAAAATAAAATAAGTATTCAATATGTTACCATTGCTGGGCATGGTCACTCACTCTGTAATCCCAGCACTTTGGGAGGCCGAGGTGGCTGCATCACCTGAGGTCAAGAGTTCCAGATCAGCCTGACCCACATGGAGAAACCCTGTCTCCACTAAAACTGTAAAAACAAGCCAGATGTGGTAGCCTGTAATCCCAGCTGCTTGGGAGGCTGAGGCAGAAGAATCATTGAATTCGAGACATGGAGTTAGCAGTGAGCTGAGATCATGCCATTGAACTGCAGCCTGGGAAACAAGAGCGAAACTCCATCTAAAAAAAAATTCGTTATTAAGAAAGCCACTTTTTTCTTGTTCTCCATCTCTAGGATTTCTTCTCAGATAAGATTCTCTGGACAAATTACACCTGTGTCTTGAGAATATGCTTTGAATGGTGTCAGCACCACATGTTTACCTGCTGCCACCACACCCATAGGCAGAAGAACCAAGACAGAAAAACTCCAGCCATTTCTGTACTCTGTAACAGAAGAGATTCAGGAACAATAAGCTGCTCCACAGGTAAAAAATACATGTTTCTCCTTTCCTGTTCTCGGTTGCCCTCCCCTACCAGCAATTTCTCCTACACTAAAGAAAATATAAGCCACATTGCTGTCTCTATGTAACCCAAAGAAAAGTGGCTCTAGGACCACCCTTTAGTGAACAGGTGAAACTTAACTCTCACAAATGTATCTTGAACCCCCTATATTTGATTCTGGCCACAACTTACAGTCACATGAGACATTTAATTAAACAGCATGGGCCGAGCGTGGTGGCTCACGCCTGTAATCCAAGCACTTTGGAGGCCAAGGTGGGTGGATAACCTGAGATCAGGAGTTCAAGACCAGCCTGACCAACATGGTGAAACCCGGTCTTTGAAAAAAAACAAAAAAAGAAAGAAACAGCATGAATGCTTCCACCCAGAACATTAATCAAAACCTATGACAGGAAGGGCACCAGTAAAGAGATTTTTGCAAATTAGTCATGTGAGTTTAATTAGCAACCTAAACTTATAACCACTTAACTAAGCAGTACCTCTCAAGCTTTAATGAGCTTACAATTACTTGGTAACTTTGGTCCCACTCTATGTAGTGTGACTCTACAGGTTTGGAAAGAGCCAATAAATGAGTGTTTTCCATAAGTCCCCTGCCAATGCTGACGTTGCTCCCCCGGGCTCATTATTAACATTAGTTAGAGAAAGCAGGCACAGCACAAAGCCTCTCACACTTTGTACTCTCATCACAACACAAACACTTCCGGCACAAATGAAGACAACCAATCTCCATCTTAAAGTATCATCATCTTTGCTTTTAAAGTTTACAGAGAAAACAGAAAGTGGCAACATCTGACTACGTCTGCAATTATTTATTTATTTATTGAGACAAAATCGTGCTCTGTTACCCAGGCTGGAGTGCAGTGGTGAGATCTACGCTTACTTCAACTTCCGCTTTGCAGGTTCAAGTGATTCTCCTGCCTCAGTCTCCCAAGTAGCTGGGACTACAGGTGTGTGCCACCATGACTGGCTATTTTGTTTCTTTGTATTTTTAGTAGATATGGGGTTTCACCATGTTGGCCAGGGTGGTCTCAAACACTTGACCTAAAATGATCAGCCCACCTCAGCATCCCAAAGCGCTGGGATTACTTGTGTGAACCACCATGCTGGGCCTTAAATCTGTATTTAGAAAATAATATAGACACAGGTACTAATAAAATGTTTATTAAGCAGTTACTATGTGCTCAAGAAGATTTTACGGAGCACTGTAATAACACATTATGGGACGTAATTCTAATAACAGCCTATGTGCTGATCCTAAGGGCTCAATAATTCCAAATATTTAGAAACAAACCCAGAATTTTTATTTCTTCCCATTTCTCTGTCATTAATTTTATTTAAAATGTATAAAATAAAATCTAAATACAGACAAATGGGAGTCATACAGAAATAAAGAGTTTAATGTAATTTACAAAAATTTATATTGTGTTTATATTTACTTTTTGTTCCTTGTGGAGAAACTACTAGATCTGCAGGAACAGAAAACAAGTTGCTAAAAAGAATGTCTCTGCAAACACTAATTTTAAAGTTAAAAATTTGAAATTAAGACCCTAAAATACATACTTTATATTTCTGATTTATTTTTTTTATTTTTTATTTTTTTTCAGAAAATTGTGAGTATGAGCTCTAAAAGTAGAACAAGATTCATCATTCAAAACTCTGATCTCTTCTATTCAGTTCTGAGGTGAGAATCAAAGGTAGGGCCAGATCTAAATAAGGCCTCCAACAAGGATGAATCTAAAAAGGGTTGGGGCAGAAAGTGGACCCTATGTACAATCTGGTTCTCTATGCCACCAGGTGTATTTCCAGTTCTGTTTTTTCTAGGCTAACCTAGGAGAATCCTAAATTTTAGAGGTTGTGAAATTTTAAACTTTTTAAACCAATTTTCCATCAATTTCATATTATATATTAATAAGCAATTAAAACAAATCACTTTAGGTTTTATAGGATAATTTTATTAGATGATAAATAAATATATATATATATATTTTTTTTTAAATGGAGTTTCACTGTTGTTTACCAGACCGGAGTGCAATGGCGCGATCTCGGCTCACCGCAACCTCCGCCTCCTGGGTTCAAGCAATTCTCCTGCCTCAGCCTTCCGAGTAATACATATTCTTAAGTTAAAGAAATACAAATAATAGATTGAGTGTGGTGGCTCACATTTGTAATCCCAGTACTTTGGGAGGTCAAGGTAGGCATTGCACACAAGCCTGGCCAAAACGGGGAAAATTGGTCACTACTAAAAATACAAAAATTAGCCAGATGTGGTGGCCTACACCTGTAATCCCAGCTACTGAAGAGGCTGAGGCAGGAGAATCACATGAACTCAGAAAGTGGAGGTTGCAGTGAGCTGAGATCAAGCCACTCCACTCTAGCCTGGGCAACAAGGTGAGACTCCATCCCCAAACACCCCAGAAAAGAAAAAGAAAAAAACAAAGTCAAATAATAACAACTCTTCTGTTGATAAATATCCCCTCAGGTGAAAACATCACGAGTCACAACAATATAAAGAAAGTGAGGGTCAGGTGCTGTGGCTCACACCTGTAATCCCAGAACTTTGGAAGGCCAAGGCAGGCAGATCACCTGAGGTTGGGAGTTTGAGATCAGCCTGACTATGGAGAAACCACATCTCTACTAACATAAAAATACAAAATTAGCCAGGCATGGTGGCACATGCCTCTAATTCCAGCTACTCAGGAGGCTGAGGCTGGAGAATCACTTGAACTCACAGCGGGAGGGGGGCAGAGGCTGCAGTAAGTCAAGATGCTGCCATTGCACTCCAGCCTGGGCCACAAGACAAAAGCTCTCTCTCAAAAAAATTAAAAGTAAAAAGAAAGTGGTCCGAATAAAGCTCGACTTCTTTTGCACACCTCTATTTATTATACTCACCACATAATGCACAATTCAACCTTTTATCCAGTTGCTGCTATAGGCTAAATGTTTCTGGATTGTAGGGACCATGTCTGCTTTATATATTTTTCTAATGACTGTATGAAATGAAAGCAATTGGTTTATGTGTCTGAGTCTCCAGATCTCCTCATTGCTTTTCACTCAAGTACAAGGAAACTGGAGAAACTCTCATTTGAGCACCAACCAAAAGCATCTCTCGTATGAGGTGAAGAACAAACGCAGAATGAGTCATTTCTCTTAGACTGAGACAGAAGTAGAATTAGCCACTCTTGTCAGCCTAACAAAATTCTGCTCTGGACATTCTCAAATAACTCAAAGATGCCTAGGTGATTGTGATAGGGTTCCTAGGGACCCTGTGCTGGTGGCCCAATGATAAGTCAGGCAGGAGAGAGACAGGATCTTTTTTTTTTTTTTTTTTGATATGGGGTTTTGTCCTGCTGCCCAGGCTAGAGTGCAATGATGCAATATTGGCTCACTGCAACCTTCGCCTCCCAAGTTTAAGCGATTTTCCTGCCTCAGTCTTCCAAGTAGCTGGGACTACAGGTGCATGCCACCAAACTGGGAAAATTGTTATATTTTTCGCACAGATGGGGTTTTATCATGTTGGCCAGGTTCTTCAATTCCTGAGCTCAGGTGGTGCACCCACCTTGACCTCCCAAACTGCTGAAATTACAGGTGTGAGCCACCGTACCCAGAAAATTCAGGCTGATTCTAAATAAAAAATGTGCCTGCCCTGGTTGACCTCCACAACTGGGATTACCTGTCATGATGAACTAGCTCTTGGGTAACAGGAAGGACAAGAATATGCGACTCCAGTATCACATTTTCATGCATAGGTATAGTTGTGGTTATGGCTCTGGATCCTTCATAGTCTTGATCTTTCACTCCTAAGATGGTTCTTTACAATTACAGATTCTACCATCAGATTCTCTTTTCCCTCAGAGCCTCTCACAGAACTGGTCACTGAGCAAGACCTGAAAAGCTCAGAGCCACACTCTCAAAGCGGAGGTTTAAGATGTCTGTGTTGACATCTGGCAATGCAGAAAATGCCTCCTCTTAGTTTTCTGTACATTTTCTATCCAAAGTCTACCTTGTCTTGTAAATCTCAGGCAGAGGCCAAAACTTATGTGAAGATTCTAGGTGGAATTAACCTCACTCTCCATTTTTGGGTGTTACACCAAGTAAAGTACAGTTGAAAGAGAGATGCCCTCACATCATGTCCCTGGGTGACAGAGCAAGACTCCCTCTTAAAAAACAAAAACAAAAACTGGATTTGCAAAACCAGACAAAGAGACAACAGAGTAAACAGATAAAAAGTTGTTTCTCACCAGACATGGTGGCTCACACCTGTAAGTATAGCACATTGGGAGGCCAAGGTGGGTGGATCACAAGAAGTCAGGAGATTGAGACCAGCCTGGACAAAATGGAGAAACCCCGTTTCTATCAAAAATGCAAAAATTAGGGGGCTGGGGACAGGAAAAAGAAAAAAATACAAAAATTAGCCAGGTGTGGTGACAGGTGCCTGTATTCCCATCTACTTGGGAGGCTGAGGCAGAAGAATTGCTTGAACCTGGGAGGCAGAGGCTGTAGTGAGCTGAGATGGCCATCGCACTCCAGCGTCGAAGGCAAAAGCAAAACTTCATCTTAAAAAAAGGAAACAAAAAATAAAGATAGAAAAGGAAAGGTGTGGTGGCTCATGCCTGTAGTCCGAAAACTTTGGGAGGCCAAGGTGGGTGGATCACGAGGTCAGGAGTTCAAGACCAGCCTGGTCAAGATAGTGAAACACTGTCTCTACTAAAAATACAAAAAAAAAATTAGCTGGGTATGGTGGTGGGTACCCGGAATTCCCCTACTCAGGAGGGTGAGGCAGGAGAACTACTTGAACTGGGGCAGTGTAGGTCGTAGTGAGCTGAGATAGTGGCACTACACTCCAGGCTGTATAACAGAGCGAGACTCCATCTTAAAAACAAACAAATAAACAAATAAACAAAAGTTGTTTCTCAGGCAGACTTTTTTTCTTTTCTTTTGGTCATTAGTTGTCATTAGTTTATTATAAAAGAGATATGAAAATTATTTACATGATGAAAGATTTCAGAACTTCAGTAGAATGGACTGCACCATTTCAGTAGTGATTTATTTCAGTCTACCTACTTTCTAAGAATGTCACCATCTCTAAATAGGAGGTAATCCTTGTCACCTAGAAATACTTTGGTGCCTCCATATTCTGGGTGAAATTTATCTTCATCTTTCATGCTAACTGGTTGAATCTCTCCACCCTTTCCTTTGGAACCTGGTCCAACAGGGAGGACTGTTGCTTATAATACTTTTCCTTGTGATTTTTCTGAAAGCACAATGCCTCCATTGGTTAGTTTAGGCAGCACTCCTTTTAAGCAACACTCAGTCAAAAAGTGAAAGAAATGGAAAGTCTTCTTCACTTAAAGAAATAACTTTGATTATTGATTAGCTACACATCATTAAGGTTTAGGGTATGGGATATAGTGTCTTATGTGGCATTATTTAATTTATACCTACTTGTCACGATAGTTGTGATAACCTGCTTTTTGCCAGCTAGAACTGTTTCTAAGACTAAAAGGTGTTCAGGCTTTATGTTAGCTTCTTAAGCCAGACAGACTCCATCTTAGCTTCTTCATTTTAGTTATTCTCTCACCATTAAGTATGTAACTACAGTATGTAGCTAGGGCAGGCTGACACTGGGCACCCAGGAATGCACTGTTGATAAGAGGCAGAGTTAAGTGGTACCAGCAGAGCCTGGGAATGCAGGTGCAGTCGGGCACCCAGAGCCCCCATTATCAGTTGTATGTCTTTCAGGACAGCTTTACCCCTCCACCCAGCACTGTTTTATTTCTCAAGTATATCAGTTTATCTTTTAACCTTTGCTTACTCTGCTTTTGTCAAAAATTTGCTTCAGCTGGGTTCCCCCTCCCTTTTAAAACTAAGGTATAAAAGACCACCTAACTTTTTCTTCGGGGCCGAGAGAATTTTGGGCATTAGCCACCTCTCGGTCACTGGCTTAATAAAGGACTCATAATTCAATCTCAGTGTGTGGGCATTCCTTGACTCACTTGGCTACAACATAGTGAACAGTTTCAAGAGATATAGTTGAAAGGGTGAGAAAAACATAATTGTGCTCTCTTAATGTCTCTCTGGGTTTGGTAACTGAAAGGGCTTGCATTTCTCAGATAAAAGTTTATTTCCCAAAATCTCAAGACCTAGATTTACCATTTGAGGTTGCAGGTATAGGTTCAAATTAGGTGGAGTAGCAGCACATGCTACCTGCACATTTGAGCACTTTAGCAACAGGAGAAAAGGAAAGTGGAGGTTCTCACGTCTATATGTCTACTCAATGCACTCATGTCACTCTAACAGTGTTTCTGTGACCCACGAGCTCTCAATCAGTTTCAGGTTTTATGATACAAGAGTCAACGACAGGGTAAAATGATTGAATGCTCCCCTGTACAGTTTGTAGTCATCTCATCCAGCCTCTCTAGAAGTCACTGTAGAGGACTATAGATACCAAACAGGCAGAGATACAGTTCTGCCTACATATCTAGGAGGCAGCATGCACTTTACAGTACAACTGTAACTTGACAAAAAGCTTGAAAGGGAAAGGCCCCTCTAGAGTAAAGCTTGGATGGAACCTTTTGTGTTTATATCATGTCTTCAAACTCTAGACAGTGTTTGGAAAATATCATTAAAAGAAATATGTTCTCCAGCCCCAGAAAAGCTTCACAATAATGTGACTGTTAGAAAACATAACCGTAAGGCCAGTCACATTCACTCACACCTGTAATCCCAGCACTTTAGGAGGCTGAGGTAGGCATATCACCTGACATCAGGAGTTGGAGACCAGGCTGAGAAACAGGAATAAACCCCATCTCTACTAAAAATACTACATTAGCCGGGCACGGAGACACATGCCTGTAATTCCAGTTACCTGGGAGGTTTAAGCAGGAGAATTGCTTGAACCTGTGAGGCAGAGGTTGTGATGAGCCAAGATTGTGCCATTACAGTCCTGCCTGGGCAACAAGAGCAAAAGAGGGAGGGAGGGTGAAAAAAAAGGAGGGAGGGGGAAGAAAGAAAAGAAGGAAGGAAGGAAGGAGAAAAAGAAAACAAACTATGATTACAAAATTAAATCTTACTGTAAATGGTATCATAGTCCATCTGCTTAAAAAACTGCAAAGACAGAAAGATGGTCATCATAATTAGTCCACAAGTAGAAAATCATACAGAACCATGTCATACATAATTCATCCTAAATTCACCTTGTAACTGGGGAGGCCGTCCAGCTTTGCTAATTAATTATAGTTAAGGACAGAATGACCTTTTCACATCTTCATGACTGGAGGTAGTTTTGCAACTAGAAGCCCGGTGCCTGCTGCAGGTAGGCTTTCACTTTTCTACAAAAATGATTGCTTAGGGTGAATGTTCCTTTCTGTGTACATTTTAAAGCCATGGCTCTCTGCTTCCTTAGCGCTGGGATCTAGCACTCCTGCTTGCCCTCCCCTGGGGGTTAGTGTACTGTCTTGACCCCTACGATCTGCAAGTGAGTCACATTCCACAACACAGAACTCACAGCTGGTAACTCACAACCTATGTGAACCCAAATTGCCACAACAGCACTGCAGTGTCACATCAGAGAGTAAAATCTGAGCTGCAGGAGGAGAGCCTGCAGGACTCCTGGGTGGAACCGCTCCTTCATAATAATGGAAATGCGAGCAGTGTCTCAACCTCCGCTTCTGTTATTAATGATGGAAAAAATACTGCTGGATTTCAAGCAGTAGTCTGTACAGAGATAGCTTCAAGAGTTCTCCCTGTGACAGCCCACCTCATTCACAGACACAAAGGGAAACTAACAGGTCTTCTTAAAAAGATACCTAAAGCATTGGAGATAAAGACAGCTTTTGGCCAGGCACGGTGGCTCGTGCCTGTAATCCCAGAACTTTGGAAGGTTGAGGTGGGAGGATCATTTGAGGTCAGGAGTTCAACAGCAGGCTGGCCAACATGGTGAAATTCTGTCTCTATAAAAAATAACAAAATTAGCTGGGCATGGTTTTAGGCGCCAGTAGTCCCAGCTACCGATGAAGCTGAGGTGGGAGGATCACTTGAGCCTGGGACCTGGAGTTTGCAGGAAGCTGAGACTTTGTCACTATACTCCAGCCTGGAGAAAAACAGCTCTCATTCTGAGAAAGATTACATTGAGAAAAATACAAGTTAAAAGCACCTGAAGAAAAATCTCAGATTAGATATAAGATTGACCAATTCAGCCAGAAAATATATCTCTATAAAAAAAACTGCCCTCTAACCACTCAAAGTGAACAGCTACTATCAGCATTAAAAACATTAATGTGCTGGGCACAGTGGCTCATGTCTATAATCCCAAAACATTGGAAGGACGAGGTAGGTGGATTACTGGAGGTCAGGAGTTTGAGACCAGACTGGCCAACATGGTGAGAACCCGTCTCTATAAAATATACAAAAAATAATTAACCAGGCCTGGTGGCCAGTACCTGTAATCCCAGCTACTCGAGAGGCTAAGACAGAAGAATCACCTGAAACTGGGGGGTGTAAATTGCAGTGAGTTGAGTTTGAGCCACTATCCTTCAGCCTGGGTGACAGACTGAGATTCTGTCTCAAAAAATAAACAAACAAAAAACATTAACATGAGGAAGAAAGGGGGCATAGTCTCAGAAGAATTTCATATGGTTTCTCTTTCATGTCTGTTACTCTCTGGCCTAGCCACTGAGTGGGGGATCTACATTGGAATCCACACCAACACTTTTTGTTTGTTAAAAAAAAGGCCAGGCGCAGTGGCTCATGCTTATAATCCCAGCACTTTGGGAGGCCGAGGTGGGTGGATCACGAGGTAAAGAGATCGACACCATCCTGGTCAACATGGTGAACCCCTGACTCTACTAAAAATACAAATATTAGCTGGGCATGGTGGCACGTGCCTGGAATCCCAGCTACTCAGGAGGCTGAGACAGGAGAATTGCCTGAACCCAGGAGGCGGAGGTTGCGGTGAGCCGAGATCGTGCCATTGCACTCCAGCCTGGGTAACAAGAGCAAAACTCCGTCTGAAAAAAAAAAAAAAAGGCTTGACAAAAAAAAAAAAAAAAAAAAAAAGCCTTGATCAACTAGGCATGGAAGGGGCATATTTCAAAGTAATGAGTTATCTGTCACAAACCCATAGACAACATACTGCATACACATGAACTGGAATCATTTTTCTATGAAAACTGGCACAAGACAAAGATGTCTTCTCTCAACACTCCCATTCAACATAAAATTGGAAGTCCTGGCCTGAGCAATTAGGCAAGATAAAAATATACATGACCTGCAAACAGAAAGAGAGGAAGTCAAACTTATTTCTGCTTGCAGACAACATAATGAAATACCCTGTAATCTTGGCAGAAAAGCTTTCTAAACTTACAAAAAACTTCAGTAAAATTTCAAAATACAGAATGAACAAAAATTAGTACCATCTGTGTAAATCAAAAACAGGCATGCAGAAACCAAATCAAAAACAAAATCTCATTCAGAATCACTACAAAGAGAATAAAATATCTAGGAACATGGCTAACCAGGGAGGGGAACGATCTTTATGATAAGACTGACAAAACACTGCTTAAAGACGTCAGAGATGAAACAAACAGATGGAAAAATATTGTATGCTCATGGGTAGAAAAGATTAATATTATTAAAATGGGAACACTATAAATAAAATTACAGATTTAATGCTATTTTTATCAAATTACTCAAAATATTTTTTAACAGAACTAAAAAAGAAAACTCATAAATTTATATGGAAACAAAAAAGAGCCCAAATAGCCAAGGCAATCATAAGCAAAAAGAACAAAGCTTAAGTCATGACATTAGCTAAATTCACACTGTACTGCAGGGCTACATTAAAGAAAGCAAAAAGGTACTGGTACAAAAACAAACTCACACACCAATGCAACAGAATAGAGAGCCCAGAAATAATGCCACATACCTACAACCATCTGGTCTTTGACAAAGCTAACAGAAGGAATCTGGGGAGAATTCCCTATTTAATAAATGGTGCTGGAATGACTAGCTGGCACTATGTAGAAGATTGAAACTGGACGCTTTCATTAAACCATACACAAAACTCAAGATAAATTAAAAATTTAAATAAAAAACTTCAAATGATAAAAGAAGCCCGTGAGATAACTAAGGAAATACCATTCTAAACGTAGAAAATGGTAAGAATTTTAAAACAAAGATGCCAAAAGCAATTGCAACAAAAACAACAATTGACAAATGGAACCTAATTAAGCTAAAAAGCTTCTTCACACTCAAGGAAACCATCAACACAGTAAACAAACAACACACAGAAATATTTGCAAGCCATGCTTTTGACAGAGGTCCAATACCCATAATTTATAAGAAAGTTAAGTCTATAGAGAAAAAAGACCTCAATAAAAAGTAGACAAAAAACACAAAAAAGTTGTTTTTTAAAAGAAGACATACATGTGGCTAACAAGCATATAAAAAATGTTCATCAATAATGATTACAGAACTTTGAGAAACACACAGTGAAATATCATTTCACACCAGTGAAAATGGCTAGGTTTAGAAAGTCAAAAGACAGCAGATGCAGGCAAGGTTACAGAGAAATGGGGATGGTTATACACGGCCAGTGGGAGAGTAAATTAGTTCAACCACTGTGAAAAGCAATGTGATGATTCCTTACAGAATTAAAAACAGAATTACCTTTTGACTTAGCAACCTCATAATTGGGCATATACCCAGTAAAGTATACATTATTCTAAAGACATATGCATCACTGCAGCACTATTCACAATAACGAAGACATGGAATCAACCTAAATGCTTCTCGGTTGTACACTGGATAAGAAAAATATGGCATGGTTGGGCATGGTGGCTCACACCTTTAATCTCAGCACTTTGGGAGGCTCACGTAGGTAAATTGCCTGAGCTCAAAGGTTTGTTACCAGCCATGGCAACATAGCAAAACCCCATTTCTACAAATAATAATAATAATAATAAGCCAGGCCTGCTGGTGCATGCCTGTAGTTCCAGCTACTTGGGGGAATGAAGTAAAAGAGGATTGTTTCAGCCTGGGAAACTGAGGCTGCAGTGAGCTGAGATCATGCCACTGCATTCCAGTTTGGGCAAGAAAGTGAGACCCTGTCTTCAAAAATAAAATAAAATAAAAATAAAGGCTTAATAAAAAGAAAATATGATACATAAATATCATAGAATACTATGTGGTTATTAAAACCACACACACACGACCATGTCCTCTGAAGCAACATGGATGAAGCTGGAAATCATTCATAGAAAACTATTGCAGTAGCAGAAAACCAGATGCATGTTATTTCTAAGTAAAAGCTGAATGATAAGAACACAGGAACACAGACGGGAACAACAGACACTGTGACCTAGTTGAGGTTGGAGAATGGGAGGACAAAAAGCATCAGAAAAAGCACCTGTTTGGTGCTATGCTTAGTACCTCAGTGACAAAACAATCTGCACACCAAATCCCCATGACACAATTTTAGCCGCATACAAAACCTACATGTGTACCCCTGAGCCAAAAATAGAAGGTAAATGAATAAAAATCTGTGAGTGGGAAACAGTGCAATGTAGGTGAAAGAACTGGTTTGTGCTACAGATGGCGGCTGAGGGGGAGGTGTACTCTGATGTATTTTTGTGTTTATGCAGGCAGATGAGATCAGGAAGATGTGGTCCAGAAAACAGGATGCTGTTGCAGATTCAGTATCTGAGGGTGTGGACGTGCCCGGAGACGTGTAGACACTTTTGCAGGTTTTTGCCAATAAACACTAGAATCAAAATGCTGTTGTGAAATTTCTCTGGGTGGTGCCCAGTCCTGGAAAAGTCAGGGACACGCTAATATTTAGTGGGTAAGCCTGCAAGTGAGTGGGAATGCTATGGTGACAGCTGTGGGAAAAGGGAGTCTGCTGTCAGAGTTCCTTTTCTCTAAGTTTTTATCCTCTCACCCTGAGAGGAGACACAGAATCACAGGACAATGGGCAGTGTGACAGCCTGTGTACAGGAGAGCAGAGCCTTCCATTCCCAGACAACCAGAGTTTGATTCCAGGTCAGGTTTCTGTGATACCTTTTTTCTTGTACCAAATCTGTAGTTTGCTGAACACCAAGCCATTCTCCAACACCAACTCACTAACATTTGAATTTGAATTCTGACACCATCCAGAGTCAGCAAGGACCCTGATTCAGGGCTCAGTCTCACAACATTGTCCTAATGGCAGATCCCAGTCACAAACCCCATAGGCCTATCTATGCTTCTGAGCTACAGTTTAAAAATTGTGGACTCCCGTAACCTCTCTCAAGTTTCATAATTTGATAGAGCTACTCACACAACTCAGCAAAACACTGTAGCTACATTTACCAGTTTATTATAAAAAACACAAATCAGAAAAAGTCAAATGTAGAAAACGTGGCCAGTCATGGAGACTCATGCCTGTAATCCCAGCACTTCGAGTGGTCAAGGTGGGTAATCACCGGAGATCGGGAGTTGGACACCAGCCTGACCAATGGGAAGAAACCCTGTCTCTACTAAAAATACAAAAAATTAGCCAGGCATGGTACCACATGCCTGTAATCCCAGCTACTTGGGAAGCTGAAGTAGAAGATTCTCTTGAACCTGGGAGGCAGAGGTTATGGTGAGCCAAGAAGGTGCCATGATTCCAGCCTGGGCAACAAAAGTGAAACTCTGTCTCAAGAAAAAGAGGAGAGGAGAGGAGGGGAGAGGAGGGGAGGGGAGGGGAGGCGAGGAGATGGGAGGGGAGGAGGGGAGAGGAGGGGTTAGCAGGGAATGGAGGGGGAGAGGAGAGGAGAGGAGGGGAGACGAATGGAATAGGACAAAGAAAAAATGGAGAAAGATGAAGCACAGAGATAATCCTGATAAACAGCTGTGATTAATAAAATTCTCGGCTGGGCACAGTGGCTCACACCTGTAATCCTAGCACTTTGGGAGGCCTAGGTGGGTGGATCACCTGAGGTCAGGAGTTCAAGACCAACCTGGCCATCATGGTGAAACCTCATCTAAAAAAAAAATAATAATAATAAAATTCTCTATCATTTTGTGTTCTCCAGAAACAGTTTATGGAAAGGAACATGCTTTCCACTACAATGTAATTGGTGCTCTTTTTCTTATCTATCACATAGCCAGACACAGACTCTGCACATTTTCTTCTTGTTCTCATTTTTAAAAATTAGCTGAATTTTTCTTCAGTGGTCAAAACTTCAGTTATGTTGATTTCCAGCCCACAGGATCCTGAAAATTCAGCCACACTCCGTTTGAATAAAAATACAACACGTTATGTCCTTCCTAAAAACATGCTGACTTCAGGGTAAAACATTAATGTAGAATCTGATTTTTTCACCTCTCATTTGCTATTTACCTTCTACCTTCTTTGTAATCTTATTTGTTCCTTCCGTTAAAAGAAAGCCCTTGTCTGCCTGAACTTTGCAATGTTTACAGTTCTTATATCAGGTATTCTCTTCTGTTGCAATACTCTTTTGGAATTTATTTATTTATTTCTTTGATGAAGTCTCACTCTGTCACCCAGGCTAGACTGCAATGGAATGTTCTTGGCTTACTGCAACCTCTGCCTTCAAGGTCCAAGCAATTCTCCTTCCTCAGCCTCCTGAATAGCTGGGACTACAGGTGTGTACCACCACACCCAGCTAGTTTTTGTATTTTTAGTAGAGTTGGGGTTTCACTATGTTGGCCAGGCTGGCCTTGAACTCCTGACCTTGTGATCCACATGCCTCGGTCTCCCAAAGTACTGTGATGACAAGCGTGAGCCACCGCTCCCAGTTGGAATTTAATTTAAACATTTTTTAATTAATTAATTTTATTTTTTAGAGACGGGGTTTTAAAATGTTGGTCAGAAGGGTCTCGATCTCCTGACCTCGTGATTCACCTACCTCAGCCTCCCAAAGTGCTGGGATTACAGGCGTGAGCCACCGTGCCCGGCCTGCAATTTAATTATTTTACATCAATCGAACTTTGCTTTATTTTAAGCAGTCTCGAAACTGCTTCACAACAATAACAACTTCTTCTTCACAAAAATTCTACCAGTTTTTTTCCTTCTTAACCTTAACTGCATTTGCCTGTGGGTCCCCAGCTTTCCAGGGCTCTGTAGCTTCTCTCACTATACAAGAGTCTTCCATGACTGGGGTGAGTAGGCTGGGACACATGCAAGGGAGCCTCTTCAGAAAACAACTGGGCTGTTAATAACCTGCTTTTGGAGGTTCAATATTAGCCTTAGCTTGGAGGCGTTAGGCTCAAGCTTTGATTTCCACATCACAGTTATGTAACTTGGTTTTTGAAAGCTACCTGTGTGAAAATTTAGCAACATTACTCAAACACGATGTTCATCTAAAGGAATAAAATTATAAGGTGCTTATATTTTACACCTCAATGAGAAAAGCAAAAGTATCTATTCCTTTCAGACAATATATGTCTTATTATAAATTTTTCCATTAAAAATCATGTAGTAAACAATTAGTCATATGGCAACATTTCTAGGAGGTACCAAGTTTTAGCTCATAAGATTTAGCGTGAAACTCAGAGGATACAGAACAGAGATATTTACTGTCACAAATTAATTCTGCAAACAAAGAAAGTGATATTTGTATGACTCAACACAACTCACAAGTTGTCTACCATATTTTCTTGTAAAAAATTTTTTCTTTTTTCTTTTTTTTTGAGGAGTTTTACTTTCATCCAAGCTGCAGTGAAGTTGCAAAATCTTGGCTCAATGCAACCTCTGCTCCCTGGGTTCAAGCAATTCTCCTGCCTCAGCCTCCCCAGTGGGTTGGATTCTAGGCTCCCATGACCACAACTGGTCACATTTTGTATTTTTAGTAGAGACGAGATTTTGCCACATTGGCCAGGCTGGTCTTGAACCTCAGATGATCCACTGGCCTTGGCCTCTCAAAGTGCTAGGATTACTGTGTACCATAGCTAACCCAGAGTTAGAAGCTAAGCAATGCCATCTTAAACCCTGTACCCTGAAAGTACCAAGAAAAATGGCTTCTCCAATAATAAGTTGTAACTGCGGCCCCGTTTCCTTTGTGATAACTGCTTGCTGCCCCGTTTTCCTTGTGATAACTGCTGACCTTGGCGTCTGTAAATAAAAAGAGGTAGCTCGCTCTGAAAAAATGCTGACTGAAAAGAAAGGGAAGAAAAAATTTTCTATTGAAATGTTTGACTTGCAGCTCTCCACCAGGCACCACCTAGAATTTCCCCAAATTCCAGAAAGCCCGCTACGTAAAGCTGCTTGCCTGTGCTTATCACAAACTGCCAGAAATAGCTTCTGTAAAGTTGCCTGCCCTGCATCCCCTGACCCTCTTGGTCCTAAAATCAGGATGTGATTTTTCAGCTTAAAAACCCTCCTCTCTCTGAGCTCGGGGCCACGGGTTGGAGAGACGTGAGTCCTCCGTGGCCGCCGGCGATAAAGACCCTGCAGTTTGGCACACTTTTGTCTTGGTGTTGACTTTCTGTGCTCGCTCCAGTACAACACCTGGCGTGAACTGCTATGCCTGGCCGGCAATGTATTCGTTTTCCACAGCCAAAATGCAGGAGAGATTTTCCCTATTGTTTTTCTTGGTAGCATTTTAAAAAGGAAGCCTTGGAATTCTGCTTGAAATCACCCAGTCATAAAAAACCTTTCTGCAATAACTCCCATCAATTTTTAATAGGAGAAAAGAGAAACTTGAGAACGCCATAAACCAAACCAAAGGGCTTCTCATTCATGACCTGCACCCCGAGTCAGGATTCTCCCCTGACGACCCTCCTGTGGTGCCTGGGAGGGACAATAAGGAAGAGACACGGCGCTGCGGGTGCAGACCTGCCCAGACAGGGCTCCAGGCACAGTCACTGCACGGTCGTCATTCTATTGCTGAAGGGGACAGAGGCCGAGCTGGGCAAGAACTCGGGGCACAGATTTTGGAGCTGACAGCAGGGAGGCCTGAGCGCCGCAGCCACTTCCAAGGAATACCAACAAACCCCTTCCCCGAGATCGGACCTGGCACTCACACCGTTTCTGGGCTTCCAGGGGGTCCTGGCATCTCAGCTGTGGATCTCCAGTACCAGCACGCCACAAGGCCACAGAGGCTGGACCTTTAGTAGCAGAGGACACAGGACAGTAAGATGAGACCCAAAACTCCAGCTGCAGCAAGACACAAAGCCGCCGCCACATCTCAGAAGCCGCCTTTTCCGCCCCAGCTGCGTGCCTGATCGCACGGTTCTCAGGGCAGCGTCGCTTATTGGATAAGGTTTAAGACCCAAGACCTGAGTGACAGAAGACATGACCAAGTGTTGGCTGACTGAAGAAAGAGTGACAGCGGAAGGTGCAGACTTTTCAGACAGGGCTTCCTCCCTGAGCTGAGCCAGGCCCACCCCAGAGGGTGTTTGCCTTTAGCCGCGTCCATAAGGTCTCCTGTATTTGTTAATTATATACTATATGGCTGCTCACACATTAAAAGAATGGAATAAAAATTATTTTTTAAATCGCAGTTTTTATAAACTTCCTGGCTTCTTGTCCTGTACCGAGCGAGTACAGAATCACCACTGAGACCAAATGAAGCCAATTCAGAGGGTCATTTATGGCCGGCGACCACGGAGGACTAGTGTCTCTCCAACACGTGAGCTCAGGGGAAGCAAGGGTTTTAAGAGAAAACCCACATCCTGGTGGGGCAGTGTTCTTTTTTTTGCAATCAGCGTTATGTAGAGCAAGCTAGTTATTTTTCACAGAAGCCAATGCCAGCTGTTATTGTGTGACATGGTAAAAGCCCCATGAAACTGCATACCTCAACCAAACCTCGGCTTTCTGTTGAAACTGCTCTCTATAACCCTGATGTGGCAGGCAAGCAGTCCAAATCCACGCCATCTTGGCCCCTGTGACTTGTAATAAGTAACTAAGGTCTGTAATTTCCACTCTACCCATGCAACGTGTAAACTAACGCTTACCTTGACTTCTGTGAACCACTTAAGTAACAATCGGAATGTCTGTAGCCCCCCACCCACACCCCCTCCCAGGAGGTGGTTTATGGAATGTCCAGAGTCCACTGGCCCTTGGAATGTCCGAAACCCATCACCCTCACCCCACCCCCACACCCCACACTCTGCCCAGGAGGTGGTTTACAGGCATAAAAGGTCTTAACACTCTCCTTTTGGGGCCACAGGTTAGAGAGATTCGAGTCCTCCGTGGCCGCAGGCAATAAAGACCCTGCAATTTGACATACTTTTGTCTTGGTGTTGACTTTCTATGCTAGCCCTTGTACAACAGTTGCAAGGAAAATGGGGTAGCTAGCAGTATCCCAAAGGAAACGGGGCAGCAATTACAACTTATTTTTGGAAAAACCATTTTTTTTGGTGCTCGCAGGGTGCAGGGTTTAAGATGGCGTTGCTTAGGTTCTAACTCTGGGTCAGCTATGGCACAAAAAGACCATTGGTTCAGAAACCAAGATCTTCTGGTTCTGGACTCTGTAGCTGTCTTGGGTAGGGGAATTTTGCCAGCTCTGTGCTTTCATTGAGCCTAAGGAGAGGGGGCACCCGAAAGGGACTCTGAAGCCAAGGGTAAGAGTCCTATGTTCCTGCCTCCCCAGCTCACTTTCCAAGAGGAGATATTGGGCAGCAAAATTTCTTTCTTTCTTTCCTTTTTTTTTTTTTTGTTCCTTCGTGCGGTGACTCAGATATGAGCAGTAAAGTTTCTTAACAAAGTCAGAAAAAATAGTATTCAGACCGGTCAAGCTAATAGATGCTTACCAGGATTATCTGGCCTAATCATCCAAACAGCCCTGCCATATTCATCCTCTGGGACAGGTGAGGAAACTGAGGTTGGAGGAGGACACAGGCACTGTGAGCCCAGATGGGGCACTGGCAGCCTGGGGCCTCAGAGGTCCAGGCATTCACCGCCGTCCAACCCCCTTCCCTCCCTCCCGTCCCCAGGAGGCTTCATTCCCATACATTCCCAGCTCATTCACTTGTCAGTAGCTCAGGACCTGGGGTCATCAGCCCTCCCTCAAACTCAAACCGGCCCCCACCCCCAGCTGTTCAGGTGATGGCCTCCCTGTGTGTGTAACTACCAGGCAAGGGATGGTGCTGTCTATGCTTCCCTTCCACAAGCTGTGAGTGGCCTGTCCCCTCAGGGGAAGACCCTCCTCATCTCCGGGGACCATGACCACCAGCAGCTCCACACCTGCACCCTCTGCCTGGAGCAGGGTGCGCACACTAGGGGTAGATGAATCCCTTAGCCCAGTGAGCTTGACAGCAGTGTGGGGGCAGTGGGGGCTCCGGAGAGTGTCACCGCATTAGACTGGCCATGGCTGGGAAGAGGCTGGGCTCAGCTGACATCCTCACATCCGCCCTCCAAGACTCCAGCCTCTGACTTTGACAAATCTGGCCAGGATCTGGGGTCTGGGGCTGGGACTGTGGACGATCCAGGTCCAGACTCCTTGTGGGCCCTTGTATTCAAGTGGGAACCCTGGGGCTCCAGGTGCCACACACCGGTGCGCCCGTCCTTGCCGTGAAATTTGGGGAGGGGCAGCAGCAGAGCCAGCGGCCTGGCGTGGTGGGGAAGATCACCCGCCAGCGCCTTTTCCCATCCAGGCGCCCTTTCCAGTCCCCACGTTGCCTGCAGGGCCACCCCTCCTCCTCCCGCTGCTCCCTCCCCATTCGCTGCTGTCCCGCGCCTCCGGGCTCCTTGGCCAGGGCCCCAAGGCAGGGTGGCTTACGACGACAACTGGCTGGGACAATGGGGGCAAATTTCCCAGAGAAGGAAGATGGCCCCAGCCTGCCCCATAGCAGGGATGGCTCCGAATCTGAGCCCCCGACACCCGCTCCATCCGCACCCCTGGTGGCTCTCTGCCGGCCTGCTCCGCTCCCGCTGGGTCCCTCTGACTGGGGACCTGGCAGGGCGGGCAGGACCCAAGGCCACCGCGCGGGTCTGAGCCCAAACCCCAACCCCAGGCCGCAGGGACCCCGCCCTCCAGGCACTGTTACCGGCCATCCTGGCAGGTGGCCGGGGACCCGGGTGTGTACCTGTGAGGAACAACTGGTCAAAAGTGGCTTTTTGATTTCCCAAAGGTAAGGGCTCCTTCATAATTATGTTTTTTTTTTTTATTTAGCTAAAACGAATCTAATCTAATTAGATTTACCCACAATTCTGTCTGTAAATTTGAGCACACTTTTATTAATTTTTCTCAGTTTAACGAGTTCTTTTGTATGTTTCTATGTTAAGAATTTTAGGCTGGGCTCGGTGGCTCATGCCTGTAATTCCACTAACTTGGGAGGTTGTGGTGGGCGGATCTTGAGGTCAGGAGATCAAGACCATCCTGGCTAACACGGTGACAACCCGTCTCTACTAAAAATACAAAAAATTAGCCAAGTATGGTGGCACGCGCCTGTAATCATAGCTTCTTGGGGGGCTGAGGCAGGAGGA
The DNA here is from genome assembly GCF_030222135.1 of Aotus nancymaae. Taxonomy (NCBI): domain Eukaryota; kingdom Metazoa; phylum Chordata; class Mammalia; order Primates; family Aotidae; genus Aotus; species Aotus nancymaae. The sequence continues at coordinate 350,038 of NW_026988412.1, read as the reverse complement.
TCGCTTGCACCAGGGAGATGGAGGTTGCAGTGAGCCGCGATGCCGCCACTGCAGTCCAGCCTGGACGATAGAGCGAGACTCTCTCCAAAAAAAAAATAATAATAATAATAATTAAGGTTTACCTGAAATTAGTAATGTGAATCCAAAAGTTTCCTTTACTGTTTGTTTGTTTCTAAGTAGTCTTTCACTCACTATGCAATTTACAGGGATACTCACTTCTGCCTCAGTCTGGCTTAGTGAAAGAGTAGGGCGAAGGAAACAATTAGGTATGCATGGCCTCAGGTGAGAAGAGGGATAACTGTTGAGTTCTCTCTTTTGTACACAAGGAATTTTTGTGTGTGTAGGCAAAATGTGAGGGTTGTATGTATCTTTTTTTAATTTTTGTAGCTATCTCATTTGATAATAGAATGGGAGTCGAGTTCCCAGGCTGGCTTTTTCTTTCGGCTTGGTGATTTGCTTGTCCAGAGATTTTTTTTTTTCCTTTTCTTTTAAAAATCTTTGTTCTACTGCCATAGCACCCTTAACGCGCCTGATCTCATCTGATATCGGAAGCTAAGCAGGGTTGGGCCTGGTTAGTACTTGGATGGGAGACTGCCTAGGAATACCAGTAGCTGTAGGCTTAAAAAAAAAAAATGTCTTTCAAATAAAGCATTTTAGAAAAAAAAAATTGTTGGTTTCCGATTTTGTCTGCTTTCTTATGGCTAGAACAGTTTATTCTTAGAAGGGTAGTTCCCACATTATTAGGAAAGATTTTATTTATCTATTTTTCTTTTTTTTTTCTCCTTTATAAATTATCCCTTCTCGGGCATATTTATTTATTTATTTATTTAAGGGTTGATCACATGAATTTTTATTGTAGCATTGTTTATAGTGGCAAATAAGCAAACTGTGAATAAACAAGGGGACAGCTGAACAAATTTATAGTACACAGTATTACAGAATATTATGTAACAATTGCTCATCTTACTCTGACCTTCATAATCATTCTTTTCGCTGGGTCCAGGACCATGGCCAACTCAAGGCACGAAAAGATAGTCCTCCTGATTTGGTCTGAATTTCAGTCCTGGTGACTTCAAAGCTGCACTAGCACATGGACAAAACACTTAAAAAATATGAAAGATTATTTAAGTAAAGCAAAATGAGAAATAGAAGATAGAATAGTTTAGATTCATGTACATATACATATATTTTATTTGGGTATTTGGGTACATTACCTCAGAAAATCAACAACTGTCATTTTCAATGTTATCTCAAGATCAACCTCCAGAAATGCTATAAGAAGTGCTATAATAATATTAACATTGCATTGAGATTAAACGAAATTAATATATTTAAAATCAGTCTAAGGTTTAAATGCTGTATACTCATTTTTATCATCATTCAAAAATATCTTTAGAAGCTTTATCTGTCAATTTATTGAGAAAAGAAATCTAAGTAAACAAATTCTCGAAAAGACTGGCTTCAAATAAGAGAACACTGATTAGGTGGGAGATCTCCTTTTTCAGCACTATCTTTCCAAGGTAACAAGGGGTTGGGATTGACTTGGGTATATATATATATGTGTGTGTGTGTATTTTTTTTTTTTAGAAAAAGTTTCATCTTGTTGCCCCGGCTGGAGTGCAATGGGTGATCTCGGCTCACTGCAGCCTCGCCTCCCAGGTTCAAACGATTCTTCTGCTTCAGCCTCCCACAAGTAGCTGTGATTACAGGCATGTGCCACCATGCCTGGTACATTTTGTATTTTTAGTAGATAAGGGTTTTCTCCATGTTGGTTAGGCTCATCTCTAACTCCTGACCTCAGGTGATCCGCCTGCCTCCGGCTCCCAAAGTGCTGGGATTACAGGCGTGAGCCACAGCACCCGGCTGGAAAGATCATTTTTAGCAGGTTGTGAAGTCTCACATCCTTCAAAGAGAAACAGGGAAAGAAAGAAAGAAAGAAAAACAGTAAAAATAAAAAAAAAATTAAAAAAAAAACGAGAAAACAGGAATAATTTTCAAAATCCATATAAGCTATATTACTCTGAAGCCTTCACATCAGTAGGCAGAGATAAAAGTGATTTATCGGTGGCTCACGCCTGTAATCCCAGCACTTTGGGAGGCCGAGGCGGGTGGATCACGAGGTCAAGAGATCGAGACCATCCCGGTCAACATGGTGAAACCCCGTCTCTACTAATACAAAAAATTAGCTGGGCACGGTGGCGCGTGCCTGTAATCCCAGCTACTCAGGAGGCTGAGGCAGGAGAATTGCCTGAACCCAGGAGGTGGAGGTTGCGGTGAGCCGAGATCGCACCATTGCACTCCAGCCTGGGTAACAAGAGCAAAACTCCGTCTCAAAAAAAAAAAAAAAAGTGATTTATGTGTTATACTGGAGCAAGCATAGAAAATCAACACCAAGACAAAAATATGCCAAATTGCAGGGTCTTTATTGCTGGCGGCAATGGAAGACTCGCGTCTCTCCAACCGGTGGCCACAAGCTCAGGGGGAGCAGGGATTTTAAGCTGAAAAACTACATCCTGGTTTTAGAACCAAGAGGGTGAGGGGATGCAGGGCAGGAAACTTTACAGCAAGCTAGCTGTTTTTTATTTACAGAAGCCAAGGTCGGCAGTTATCGCTAGGAAAACGGGGCAGCAAGCAGTTATCACAAAGGAAACGGGGCAGCAGTCACAACTTATTTTTGGAAAAACGGTTTTTCTTGGTGCTTGCAGGGTACAGGGTTTAAGATGGCGTTGCTTAGCTTCTAACTCTGGGTTAGCTATGGCGCACACCCACCTCAGCCTCCCAAAGTGCTGGGATTACAGGCGTGAGCTACCATGGCCGGTCTCATTTCCTTTATTATTATTTTGGACGGAGTCTCGCTCTGTCACCCAGACTGGAGCGCAGTGGCACGATCTCGGCTCACCGCAACCTCGCCTTCCAGGTTCAAAGGATTCTCGTGCCTCAGCCTTCCAGTAGCTGGTATTACAGGCGCCGGCCACCTCGCTGGCTAGTTTTTTGTATTTTTAGTAGAGATGGGGTTTCGCCATGTTGGCGGGACTGGTCCAAACTCCTGACCTCAAGTGATAGGCCTGCCTCCGCCTCCCAAAGTGCTGGATTTATAGGCGTAAGCCACCGCACCCGGCCCCATTTCCTTTATTTCGTTTTATTATTTTGAGACGGATTTTCCCTCTTCCTTCCCAGGCTGGCGGGCAGTGGCGCGACCTCGGCTTACTGTAACCTCCGCCTCCCGGGTTCAAACGATTCTGCTGCATCTCTCTCCTGAGTACATGGGATTAAAGGCGCACGCCCCGCCACGGCCGGCTACATTTTCTTTTTTTACTTTTTATAATTTACTAGTCTGTTTGTTGATAACAAGACTAGAGGTGTACAAGGTTGAGTCTCAGGGTTCACGGGGCGGCGGTCAAGGATCAGGTTTGAGGGTTTCCAGCTCAAACCCTCCTGGTGCAAATCTCCAAGAAAGTTTAGGAAAGGGCACCAAGGGTGATTCCAAAAAGTTTTGGTTTGGCGCGGCAGATAGGCGATCCAGCTCGGAAAGCGCAAAAAATCTTCCTTTCTTTCTTTTTTGGACGGAGTCCCGCTGCTGTGGCCCAGGCTGGAGTGCAGAGGCGCGATCTCGGCTCACAGCAACCTCCGCCCCCGGGTTCCAGCTACTCTCCTGTCTCAGCCTCTTGAATACCTGGGACTACAGGCGCTTGCCACCACGGCCGGCTAATATTTTGCATTTTTAGTCGACACGGGGTTTCACCGTGTTAGCCCGGAGTGTCTCTATCTCCTGACCTCGTAATAGACCCGACTCGGTCTCCCAAAGTGATAGAATTACAGGTGTCAGCCACTGCGCTCCGCCCGAAGAAAACTTGCGGTGCTTGTAGGCAGGTCGGCCGCTAGCGCTTCTTACTCGCTAGTGTGAACAAAACTACACATCCCTTGGCTAAAAGCTCCGTCTATCTGAGGCGGATTGCCAGCATCCCGTCCTTCTTTGTTGCCAGGAAAGGAACTGTCCGCCTAGGAACAGCTGATAGCGTTTCCCATTGGTCACCGTTTCCGGAAGCCCGCCCTTTCGTTTCCGGAAGCCCGCCCTTTCGTTTCCGGAAGCCCGCCCTTTCGTTTCCGGAAGCCCGCCCTTTCGTTTCCGGAAGCCCGCCCTTTCGTTTCCGGAAGCCCGCCCTTTCGTTTCCGGAAGCTCGGCGCGCGCCTAGTCTGCAGACGGCAGCCAGGGTCACAGCGGAGAGCAGATTAAGCGGACTTGGGCTGTTCGGCCCATCGCCGCTGGATAGGGGACGCTGGAGGGTCAGCTGTGTGGAGTCCTTGCCTTCGGCGTCCGCGGCTGGGAAATCGGCCATCGCCACGGCGGAACTGGGACTCGGGCTCCATCTGGGCCCTTGTGCATCGGCCCTCCGGACTCGTGGGCGCTCGCGCTGGGGCTGAGGTAGTTTCCCGACCTCTGACCTGTAGTGTCTCGAGGTTAAAGGTAAAAACGGTTTTTTTAAATTCAGGCCGCTTGGTAAAACACCCTTTTATTTTTAGGCAGATGTTTTGTTGCAGAACGCCTTGAGGGAAGGGAGTGACTGGCGGATTTTAAAAAATCTTACTTTTGCCAGTTTTATTATTTAGTGGAATGTCTCTGATAAGGACCGCCAGTTAAAATGGCATTTTATTATTGTTGCTAATTAAATCAATTTTTAGTTTTGATGGTTGTCCTAAGAGCAGCAACTTCTCAGGCTTTATAAAATGATATTTCCTGAGGGAAATTTCTGTGAAAGGCACAGCCAGTTAGTTTGGAATTGTTTTGAAGAAAATAAGTTTCTGGTTTTGATATCTTCGTATTAGTATTTTCCCCAATGTCTTTAAAACCTTATTTTTAAGGCATGTATATAGAGTAACTTTTGTGAAACAGCCAGTTAAGGAGGCTTTGGGATTTCCCTTATGAACTATAATCCTAGCTTTGATTTTTTTTATATATCTAAGGTAATGACACTCTCTTCCTAAGTCCTTTAAAATGTTAGTTGGTGGATCTCTTTCTGTCATAGGATTTATTTCATAGGTGTGAATGAGACACCTCCTATAGGCTCCAGGACCCTATCTTCATGAAGTGTACAGATTCGGTGCTTTATAAAACAGCCCCCACATTCTTCATTGGCCTTGCTCTTAATTTTCAGCATCCCTCTGCTTCTGACATTGTACCTAACATTCAGTTTCTGTGGCTGCGTCAGAGCTCTGGAAATGCCCAGCATTTGCCACTAATGTTTCTCCTTGATATTTCCCCAGATCTTCATACTGACCCTCTCAATCCATTACTCAGATGCGTCTCCCTTCCCTGGATGTCTGGAAACTGAGACTGGCTCTCCCCCTGACCTCCCTGCTGAGCTACCATTTATTCCTCTCTCTTTTTTTGTCTACACTTGAGTTCATAACCCTCATCTCTTTCATGAGAAACCTTGATGCCTTCAACTGCTTCTACCTCTGGATTTATTACCCCCAGTTCCAAAATGTGATGTGTCCTTCCATCTTGAATATAGGCTGTAAACTCCTCAGGTATGAAGCATTGTTAGCAGTGAGACAACAGCAGTTTTTATGTCGTCTGACAGCATATCCAGATAGCCTTGAACCATTGGGAGACTTGTTCCCTCACATCTGATACCTGGCCTGGGATGTTGGAAGAGGCTCAGCTGGGACTGAGTGCCTACGTGTAGTGTTTCCATATGGCCTTGCATTCCTGACAGCCTGGCAGTCTCAGGGTAGTCAGAAATCTTAGGTGGCTCAGGGCTCCAGGACAAATGCTGAGTGTTTTTTTTTTAGGAGGTAGCACAGGAAATGCACCCAGGACCAGGGAGACAGGAAAGACATCAATTCCACCTCTCAGAGGGAGGAGTGACAAGAAATGTTCATGCCTATTAATATATCAGACACAATTAAAATATTCTGATAGCTGCATTTTTGAGTAATTCGTCTCTTGAAATTCTATAAATTGTGTTTTCTGTAGTTGATGGCATTATTCTGAGGAGGGGTCAAAGACTCTCCCATATGTTAGAAGGGTCCTGCACAGAAAAGGCTCATCCCCACCTACTTCCTCTACTATTTGAAATGCACAGTTTTTGCTCTGGTTTATTGATGAGGGCAGGACTTTCTCATTTTAGACCTAACAGCTAATTAGAAATTGAATAGGAACCTAAAATGCAATGATATATAAAAGAAATTGAGAAATTGGCCTGTAGCTTTTTTTTTTTTTGGCTCGATTTTGTTCTGTTTGTGCTGATATTTTTCTCATCTCAATAGGAATCAGGAGCTTCTTTTCTATTCATCTGTTTTCGATACATTTAAGTTTCCTTGTATTTTGGAGTCATTTTGTAGGCTTTGCCAAATGGCCTTTTTACGCTCATGTATATTGCATTTTCCTTGCATATTCTCATAGATTCTCAAGGATGTTTTCTTATTTCACTATTCATGGATTTAAAAGTATGTTTCCTCTCCTGAGTTTTTATTTTCTTCTTTTTCTTCTGTTGTATGTAATTTACAGAGCAAATACCTACCAGAGAGGATAACTTAAAATATGTGGAAAGTGAGTTTTTTTGCGCTTACCGAGTGCACTTGATTTTTAGTCAAGAGCATTCAGTATATGCCTGGGACTCTGGCTTTATTTATTAGTTTTCTGATGCTGAACTCATCCATGGATGTCTCAGTTTGATTCATCATGAGGAAAATGATGACACCGAGGGTGGCTGATTTCCAGGTTTACATCAGTTGCTCCAGGGGAAGCGCCTGGCCCTCATCTCGTCCTTGCTGCTCTAACTTTGCCCTGTTAATGGAAGAAATGCTGCTATAAACACTTCCTGGGGTATTACTGGCATTTATTGCCCTCACAGTTTACAGAGAAGCCCTGTCACATTTTCATCCACTTCCTCTGCTTTCTGTCCTTTCTAAACCAGCTCACCTGACCTGGTGTAGTCTTCATTGTGTGTGAGTTTGCACAGATGTAATTTGGGCCTACACATCTCCTCAAAGCCTAATGCCCACCTCCCACATCCACGGAAATCGAGCTCAGGACCCACTACCCTCCCCGACCCACTGCAAGCTTGAACATTTGATGATGGACACCCCTCCCTGAGTGTGTATTATGGTGAGTTCTCTTGGATCTTGTTCTCTGTGGGTCTGTACTGCACTATAGTGTGTGGAGCTGGTGGGATTTGCCCTGTGTTCCTGAAGGAGGGTCACAGGGAGTTGTTGAGCAAAGAGGGGCTGATACTACTTAAGGGATTCCCCCGAGAAGGAAGCCAAACTAGCTCAGGGAGATCTTGTTTGTTTATTCTTCTAGGTCCAGATTTTGAAGGAATCAGTATAGAGATTGAACAGGTGAGGCTCACCTTTCAGTAGTTACACCAGGAAAGTCCTAGCTGGTGACTTAAGCTATGGTGTTGTGTGGCAAAAGAGTGATCGGGGGACAGTAGGGAAGTCTACACATAACCCAAAGAAAAAAGAGAGAAGACCCCTCAGAAATCAGGGCAAAGTGCTGCAGTGTCTCTTTCCCTGTGGTGTCACTGGCATGTGGGTTACTTCCCCACTGTGTCCCCCAAAGGACCTGAGGCCACAGACTGCAGTGCCAGTGGACAGAGGAGCTGTGGGGATGGAAGTCTGATCGCTGCATTCAAACACACACCCCGATGCATCTGCATCTCTTCTGATGCAATGCCCCAATGGGTAAGCTCTGTGCCTCTCCACACCATAGATTAGAAGTGGAAGCATACCGTCTGCTTAGTGCTTGATGGTTTGATTGTGACCTCATATCATGGTGATTAGAGCTGATGCTCCTAACAGTTTAAAGTCATTCAGCTTGTGGGTAGGTATTTGGGAGATAGTATATGTGTTACCTAGTCTTTGTCGTCTGCAACGGTTTTGTTACTTTTTGCATAAACTGCTGAGAATGTTTCCTTACTGTAGATGATACAGAAATCACCAGTCACTCTAAAATCCTCCCATTTCTTGGTCTAGAGCTGCGCCTGGATCCCCTAGCAGTGAGGAGACCTGAAGACCAGAGGAAACTAAGTAAGTAGATCCTTTAAACCAGTCATCTGTGTTCTCTTTTAATTTATTCTGTTTTTATTTTGTGTACATCATTTTAAGGGGTTATAATCATCTTGTTCAGATCTCAGCATATAAAATGACTCATCTGTAGACATGAGGCTCCAGCCATACCCAATGAGTTATCTGGTATTTTTTTAAATTACTGCCAGATTTCAATTGTAGATATCCCCAGAGGGAATATTTCATATTCCCTGAGTAGTTTCCAGGTTGAAGTCCTTTAGGCTTCTCCTGTTTTGAGGAGAAGTTTCTGTCAGAGAAAGATCTGATTTTACATTTTTAGCTTTAATGCTTGTAAAAAGCTATAAAAAGTAATTTTCTGCTCTTAGCTTTGAAGCACTGTTGGTGAGGAATTAAAGTTTCTTCAGGAGGATTAAACTGCCATTTCAGTTAATCTAATTCCAAAAGTTTTGGTCTTTAGAATTTTCTTTAATGTTCCCGAAGAAGTGTTTTATATTTTCCATCAAGATTGATTCTCTTTAGCAGTTAATTCTGAACGTTGCTTTCTTAAACATCCAAATTCAGTTTTTCCTTAGTTTTCTTTCTGTTATGATTTTTTTGTTCTTGAGACAGAGTCTTGCTCTATTTCCCAGGCTGGAGTGCAGTGCTGTGATGTCAGCTCACTGCAGCCTCTGCCTCCTGGGTTCAAGTGATTCTCCTGTCTCAGCCTCCCTAGTAGCTAGGATTACAGGCGTGAGCCACCACACCTGGCTGGTTTTTGTATTTGTAATAGAGATGGGGTTTTACCATGTTGGCCGAGTGATTTGCCCACCTCCACCTTGCAAATTGCTGGGATTACAGGCGTGAGCCACTGCACTGAGCCTCTGCTACAGATTTCTAACATAACATGAAAGGCCTCTTTTAATAAAAAAGGGCAAAGCGCAGAGGGAACGGTAGAGGGCACCGTCAACCCCAGCATGGAAATGAGCTTCCTGCTTTAAAATGAACCATCACAGCAGTCTCAGCTTCTTGATTTGGACCCTCAATTCTTTTATAATGTGAACCTGTATTAGGGAGAAGGGGTCCTGTCTCTTAAGCCAGCCAACTTTTGTATTGGGTATTTATGTAGTATTTGTCCTAAGTGATTTTCTCATTTATTTTTATTTATTTATGTTTATTTTTTGATTTTCTCATTTTTATTACAATGTGTTCTGTGGGCTGTCAGTGACTTCACAGTATCTTTTTCACATGTGTATAAAGCTGAGTAGTTCTGTGTGTCAGTTCAGCGCCCCAGTGTCAGCCATGCTCCTCTCCTGCTATGCATAGATGGGGGCCTGTCCACACCTGAATCTCCTGGGTCCCCACTATCAGCACCTGAAGGTACCCACCAGATGTGTCTGTCACTTCCATCCATCCACCTCTATTGTGGTTCTCATGTTTCTGCCTCCCTAGAGACCATTTCTCTCTAGGGTAGTGGTTTCCAATAGAAATACAATGCCAGACACATAAGTCAGTTTACATTGTCTAGTAATCACTTTTTAGAAAAGTTCAAAAGAAACAGGTGAAATTAATGTTTTATTTCACCTAAAATGTTAGCATTATCCAAAATGTCACTTCAACATCTTACCAAAATGCAAATTATTAGTGATGCAGTTTACAGTTTTTCTTATTTATTTATTTATTTTTTATTTTTTTATTTTTTTTTTTGAGACGGAGTTTCTCTCTTGTTACCCAGGCTGGAGTGCAATGGCGCGATCTTGGCTCACTGCAACCTCCACCTCCTGGGTTCAGGCAATTCTCCTGCCTCAGCCTCCTGAGTAGCTGGGACTACAGGCACACGCCACCATGCCCAGCTAATTTTTTGTATTTTTAGTAGAGACAGAGTTTCACCATGTTGACTGGGATGGTCTCGATCTCTTGACCTCGTGAACCACCCGCCTCGGCCTCCCAAAGTGCTGGGATTACAGGCGTGAGCCACCGCGCCCGGCCCTCTTATTTATTTTTTTTTAAGACAGGGTCTTGCTTTGTTGCCCAGGCTAGAATGCAGTGAGTGGCAGGAGCATAGCTCACTGCAGCCTCAAACTCCTGGGCTCAAGAGATCCTCCTTCCTCAGCCTTCCTAGTAGTTCAAACTAGAAGTATACACCACCATGTCCAGCTAATTTTTCTTTTTTTAAAGACATGGTCTCATTCTGTTACTCAGACTGGAGTGTAGTGGCACAATCTCGGCTCACTGCAGCCTCTACCTCTGGGACTCAAATGATCCTCCCACCTCAGCCTCTCAAGTAGCTAGGACCACAAACATGTGCCATCATGTGACTAATTTTTGTATTTTTTTGTTAAGACAGGGTTTTGCCATGTCCACGCTGGTTTCAAACTCCAGAGCTCAAGCAATCTACCCACATTGGCCTCCCAAGGTGCTGAGATTACAGGCATGAGCCACTGTGCTTAGCCATATTTTTTTTTTTTTTTTTTTTTTTTGCTTCCTGAAGAGATGGAGTATTGCTATGTTGCCCAGAGGGATCTCAAATTCCTGGCTCAAGCAATCCTCCCGCCTTGGCCTTCCACAGTGCTGCGATTACAGATGTGAGCCACCACACGGGTCCATTCTTTCTTTTATACCAAGTATTCAGAATGTTTTAAAAATGTGTTTTACACTTACAGCACTTCTCAGGTTGGACTAGCCATCTTTCCAGTGCTCAGCAGCTGCACGTGGCAAGTGGCTGCCTTATTGGACAGCACAGCTCTGGACAGTGATTTTATGTACATCCCCACGGCTCTCTCTGCCTCCTTTATTCCCGTCTACCCCTACACCCCTGGAGTCTGATATTATCGTGTCCTTCTCTCCTCTCTGTCTCTTGTGTTCCTTTAATATGGAGAATCATTTCCAATTTCTTAACACCCTGCCCTGATTTTTTCTGTCTTACATTCAAAGGTCACAGTTTTCCTCTCATCCTCATTTTAGTGTTTTCCCAGAACACGTAACGTACCTTTTTGCAACTTATTTGCAATACAAGGCATACCTTTTTGTAATTTATTTGCAAAGTTTATTTGTAATGTAAGAACAATTGTTTTCTTTGATACCTTAGTGATTTACGTACTTTTCTTGTTTTTTGAGTACATCTTTCTTGTCATAATTTCCAATTAATTTTAGAGTTAAACTGGAAACCATGCCTTTTTAAAATTTATTTACTTATTTATTTTTTGAGATGGAGTTTTGCTCTTTTTACCCAGGCTGGAGTGCAATGGTGCGATCTCGGCTCACCTCAACCTCCGCCTCCTGGGTTCAGGCAATTCTCCTGCCTCAGCCTCCTGAGTAGCTGGGACTACAGGCACGTGCCACCATGCCCAGCTAATTTTTGTATTTTTAGTAGAGACGGGGTTTCATCATGTTGACCAGGTTGGTCTCGATCTGTTGACTTCATGATCCACCCGCCTCGGCCTCCCAGAGTGCTGGGATTATAGGCTTGAGCCACTGCGCCCAGCAAATTTGTTTATATTTAAGACGTCTCACTCTGTCACCCTGGCTACAGTACAGTGCCATGTCCTGAGCTCACTGCAACATCTGCCTTCCAGGTTTAAGTGATTCTCCTGCCTCAGCCTCTCGAGTAGTAGCTGGGATTACAGATGTGAGCCACCACATCCGGCTAATTTTTGTGTGTTTAGCAGAGACAGGGTTTTGCTATGTTGGCCAGGCTGGTCTTGAACTCATGATCTCAGATGATTCATCCGCCTTGGTTTCCCAAAGTTCTGGGATTACAGGTGAGCTACTGTGTGCAGCCAAAAAGCTTATTTTAAAAGGTGTGCATTTTAAAAAATTCAGTCTGAGTCTAAAACCTGGAAAAAAAAAGTTGTGTATAGAGCCCTTTAGGTTTCTGCTTGATTTTTGAAATAACATATTTAGGCCTATATATTTTAGGATGAAAGATCTCGCTGGGCGCGGTGGCTCAAGCCTGTAATCCCAGCACTTTGGGAGGCCGAGGCGGGTGGATCATGAGGTCAATAGATCAAGACCATCCTGGTCAACTTGGTGAAACCCTGTCTCTACTAAAAATACAAAAAAATTAGCTGAGCACGGTGGCACGTGCCTGTAATCCCAGCCACTCAGGAGGCTGAGGCAGGAGAATTGCCTGAACCCAGGAGGCAGAGGTTGTGGTGAGCCGAGATCGCGCCATTGCACTCCAGCCTGGGTAACAAGAGCGAAACTCCGTCTCAAAAAAAAAAAAAAGAAAGAAAGAAAGATCTCACTCTACCTGTTGCTTTGCATCATTGAACATTTTTGGTATTTATTTTTGTTTTCTGTGTATTTTAGTTTTTATTAAACTAATATAGAATTTCACGTTCATGGCCTGGCCCAGTAGATTCATGCCTATAATCCTAGCACTTTGGAAGGCCAAGGCAGGTGGATCAAACTCCTGAGGTGAGGAGTTTAAGACCAGCCTGGCAAACATGATGAAATCCTGTCTCTACTAAAAATAAAAAAAATTGGCAAGATGTTGTGGTTCACGCCTGTAATCCCAGCACTTTAGGAGGCCGAGGCAGGTGGATCATCTGATGTCAAGGGTTTAAAACCAGGCTGGTGAATATGGCAAAACCTCATGTCTACTAAAAATGCAAAATTAGCTGGATGTGGTGGCATATTCCTGTAATCCCAGCTCCTTGGGAGGCAGAGGCAAAAGAATCTCTTGAACCTGTGAGGTGGAGGTGCAGTGAGCTGAAACTGCAGCATTGCAATCCATCTTGGGCATCAAGAGCATAACTCCATTTCAAAAAAAAAAAAATTGACTGAGGATGGTTGGGACTACCTAGAATCCCAGCAACTGGGGAGGCTGAGTGAGGAGAATCGCCTAAACCCAGGAGGCAAAGGTTGCAGTGAGCCAGGATCATGCCACTTCATTCCAGCCTGGGAGTAAGAGCAAAACTCCATCTCAAGAAAAAAAAATTATATTTGTTAATATCAAAAATGAAAATTAATTTTACAAATTTCTATTTGAGACCGGGTGCAGTGGCTCATGCCTGTAATCCCAGCACTTTGGGAGACCAAGGCAAAAGGATTATGAGGCACCATCCTGGCTAACATGGTGAAACCCCATCTCTATTAAAAATATAAAAAATTAGCGGGGCATGGTGATACATGCCTGTATAGTCCCATCTACTCGGGAGGCTGAGGCAGAAGAATCACTTGAACCAAGGAGGTGGAAGTTGCAGTGAGCCAACATTGCACCATTGCACTTTAGCCTGGACCACAAGAGCGAGACTCTGTCTTTAAAAAAAAAAAAAAAACACTTGATTGATAGCATTATTTTATTTATTTATTTATTTTTGAGATGGAGTCTCACTCTGTCACCCAGACTGGAGTACAATGGCATGATCTAAGCTCACTGCAAACTCTGCTGCCCAGGTTCAAGCAATTCTGCTGCCTCAGCCTCTTGAGCAGCTGGGATTACAGGCGTCTGACACCATGTCCGGCTAATTTTTGTATTTCTAGTAGAGACGGAGTTTTATCATGTTGGCCAGGCTGGTATTGAACTTCTGACCTCATGATCCACCCGCCTCGGCCTCCCAAAGTGCTGAGATTACGAGCATGAGCTGCCATGCCCGGCCAAAGTTATTTTAGTATAGGAAAGGTTCTTCAAAAATAGGTATAGTGATTGTGTTCTTTCCTATGCTCGTATGGAAAATGATGAGGGAACAGGATGTTAGAGTTGCCATGAGAGAGGGTGGAAAAGAGAGATTCCAGAGTGCCAGTCACACAGGTTTTCTGAAAGGTTTACATGGGACTGCTGTGGTTTGAATGTGTTCCCCTAAGTTTGTGTGTTAAAACCTCAATCTCTAATGCCACAGTATTGAGCAGTAGAACCTTTCAGATGTGATTAGGTCATAAAGGCTCTGCCACCATAAATGGATAAAGGCAGAGTGGGTTAGTTATCTTGGGAAGTGCACTCCTGATAAAAGGATGAAGTTGGCCTTCTTTCCTTTCTTTTTCTCCCTCCCCTCATACGTGGTCATTCTCTTGCCCTTCCACCTTCCATGATAGGATGAGACACAGCAAGGCCTTCACCAGATGGAGGCCGCTCACCTTCCCAGGGCCCACACCTGTAAGCCAAATAAACTCTGCTTATAAATCACCCAGCCTGTGTGGTTATAGCAACACAGATGGACGAAGATGGACACTCAGCGAGCTCAACTCTCTACTTGATGCAGCACTCTCTGCATGGTACCTTGTATTTGTAGACATGATGCTGTCAATGCTGTTTTGAGTTGTGGCTAGATTTTTTCAATGAGGGCAGAGGGCAAGAGGAGTGAGAACCATCATTGAGGTTGGCGGGCACCCCTCCTGTAGGGGTATGAGTTAGCTCCTGCGAGGCTTTTGTTTTTTAGCTAGGGTGTGGTCATCTTGATCATAGTAAAGAGGCCATTCAGGATGGGGAGGTTATTTGAACTTTTTTGGGTTTAACCAAGCTCCCCATGTTGCCCAGGCCCTCACAAATTTAAACTGAAACTGCAAGCAGAATGACTGACAACCAGCCACGTGACCCAGGCAGAGACATGGAGACAGGCTCACCAGAACAGGCCGATGTGCAAGAAACAGTCCTCCAGCGCTCAGGGCACATGTACCCCAACATACATGGACACAGAGATGGACAGAGAAAGAGCGAGAAAGGGGAGAGGAAGAAATGAGAGAAAGAAAGATATAGAAACACACACACAGACACTGCAACATCCTCATGCAGCCACTGAAGCTGCCGGTTCTGTCTGCCACAACAATCCTCGTGTGAGAGCAGCACGTAGGCACACGGGCAGACCTGTCTTCCAAATCCCAGAGGTCCGACTTTTTGGGAGACTTGCCTGCAAACCATTTGCACAGGCCTGAGGCTGGGATCCTTCACTGCTTTTTCACATTCTTCCTGAAGTTTCTGCCTTCTGGTCAACCCTCTGTGAATCCTGGCCTCCAGAGACTATTCTGTCCACGTTCTGGTGAGGACTGGCCTTAGCCCAGAGTCCGACATGCTGACGCAGAAGGCTCGGCTTGGGAAAGTGTCAAGGACTCATCTCTGGGCAGCGGTGGCAGTCCCTATGATGTGAGCACCAGCTCATAATTGGTGCATGTGCATTGTCAAGGCAGATGGTGCTCCGCTCTTGTTTGGGCTGCAGCCTCTGAAAAAAATTGCTGGGGCTGTGTGCTCCAATGCGACTGCCGTGTGTGTCTTTGGATGGAAGTGCCTCATTCACTGGAGGGTGGTTTCTTGCACGTCTGCCTCTTCTTGGTGAGCCTCTTTCTCCGTCTCTACCTGGGTCTTGTAGCTGGTCCGGTGACTAGAACTGGCAGTCATTTTTCTGGCTGTTCCACTTTCGGTTTGTGAAGGCCTTGGTGAGGTTTGATGCTGTGTCTACAAATTACCTACCCATTCTGAGTGCACTTTTTTCTAAAATCCTACACCCAGGAGCACAGGATTCAGATGTCTCTCAATAATTAGAAAGTGCAGATTATTGCAAAGCACATGATAGCTGACACTGGATAGATGAGATGAACATGGGTTTGTTAATTACCCATTCTTATGACGCAGGAAGGGAGAGCCCAGCACACCATGCAGGGTAGAGTGTGTTGCACTCAGGAGCAGAGTAATCAGGTGGAGACTTTTCCAGGATGCTTTGTAGTAGCAAGAGGATGGGAGGTAACCCCTGGTTCTTGAAGGAGGGTGTGATTGGCTTGTTTGAATAATTCTGCAGGGTGGCAGAAACCTGACACTCGCTACTACGCAGTATGCAGGTACTCTGTCCTGCCTCTGAGGGGAGTGGTTCGGATAGGGAACCTTATTCAAAGGAGTACAATGGGGCAGGGAATTTGCAGTTAATCCATTAAGCCCACCTTGTTTTTGCCCAGTGTCAGGGCATGTATAATATTGAGCCTTAATAGGAACATATGACTGTGATTAGGAAACCTGTGGAGACCCTTTGGCTGCATTTGCTATGGGATAGCCGAGGGAACAGATACGTGGTTTCCAGATTATAATATGTCTCTGAATACTTGTGTGATCGTATGTATTACTATCAGTTTTTATTTGTTTGGTGCTGTTGTTCTTGCCTGGTATTGTTATCATCATTTCAAGACAAATCTCACTGTTGCCCAAGCTGGAGTTCAATACTACAATATCGGCTCACTGCAAACTCCACCTCCCAGGTTCAAGTGATTGTCCTCCCTCGGTCTCCCGAGTAGCTGGGATTACAGGCATGTGTCACCAAAGCAGCCTAATTTTTTTATTTGTAGTAGAGACAGGTTTCACCATCTTGACCAGGCTAGTCTCAGGCTCCCTGGAAAATTGCTCATGGTGAAACCTCGTCTGTACAAAATACACAAAAAATCAGCCAGGTGTGGTGAATTGCTTGAACCCCGGGGGAACAAAGGCTTCAGTGAGCCAAGATCATACCACTGCATTCCATCCTGGGCAACAGAGCAAGACTGACTCCACAGTTTTTTTATTTTTTATTTTTTTGAGGTGGAGTTTTACTTCTGTTTCCCAGGCTGGAGTGCAATGGCACAATCTTGGCTCACCGCAACTTCCGCCTTCCAGGTTCAAGCAATTCTCCTGCCTCAGCCTCCCGAGTAGCTAACATTACAGGCATGCACTACCACATCCAGCTAATTTTATATTTTTAGTGGAGACAGGGTTTCTCCATGTTGGTCATGCTGGTCTCAAACTCCTGACCTTAGATGATCTCCCACCTCGGCCTTCCAAAATGTTGGGATTAAAGGTGTGAGCCAAAAAAATTTTTTAAAAAATATGTGGGTATAGGCCAGGTGCAGTGGCTCATGTCTGTAATACCAGCACTTTGGGAGGCTGAGATATGAGGACCACTTGAGGCCAGGAGTTCAAGACCAGCCTGGACAACACAGCAAGACCTCACCTCTAAAGAAAAAAAAGTGTGTATGTGTGTGTAATATAACATAAACAAATGTGGGTAAATCAGTCATTGTTCACCAGTTACTGATGCTATATAACACACCACTTCAGACTTAGTAGTGTAACACAAACTTTTCTTCTTCTTCTTCTTCTTTTCTTTTTTTTTTTAGAGATGGGGTTTCATCTTGTTGGTCAGGAGGCTGGTCTCAAACTCCTGACCTTTTGATCCACCCACCTCGGCCTCCCAAAGTGCTGGGATTACAGACGTGAGCCACCGTGCCCGGCTAAGACAACCATTTTGACGTGCTCTCTGATTCTGTGGGTTAGGAATTCAGACAGCTTGCAGAAGAGGTAGTTTGCCTCTGCTCCAGATGTCTGTGGCCTCAACCAGGAGGATTCAAAGGCTGGGAGTGATCTGATGCCTGAGAGCTGCAATCCTACAAAGCCTGCTTTGCACACAGGTCTGGCACGTGGGGTGGGAGGACTCAAAGACTCAGACTGGTAGCCTCTCCATGTGACTTGGTTTCCTCATAGCATGGTGGCTCAGGGCACTTGGAACTTCTTAGATGATGCCTCAAGCTTCAATCACAGGAGTTTCAGCTAATGAGGTGAAGGTCACAGTGCCTCTTATGACTGAGTCCTGGGAGCCACACAGCATTGGTTACAAACAACAAACCAATCCAGATTCAAGGACAGAGGAATTAAACTTCACCTCTGAAAGTGGGAAGGCAAAGAAAACTCATGAATATGAATAAAAAGAATGAAGCATTTCTCCTCCCTTTCCTACACATACTATCCCTCTGAGTAATCAGATTGTTAAGGTGGGAGGAGTTTATTTTTATCAAAGGATTCCAGTAATAATGGCTGAAAGAGAGGCAAAATAAGAAGGCGATTGTTTTGCAACTCCTAACAACATAATGAGTCTAGGCAGTGATCATCAGTGAATGCATGACATTATGCAAAAGGCAGCAACTTTACAATGGGTAAATCACATGGATTACACTTTAACCTGCTAACAAATTTGATCACAAAAACAGTGACAAGCAGACCTTTCCAAAGTAATTGAACTTGAATTTGATGAAGCCTCTGGAGCAGAGTTTCTCTGCTCTGATACTATTTACATTTAGTTCCAGATAATTCTTTGTTTAGGATGGGAGGAAGCTGTCCTGTACATTACAGGATATTTAGCAGCACCCAGGTTTCTAGCCAATAGGTGCCAGAGGCTGGGCACGGTGGCTCACGCCTGCAATCCCAGCACTTTGGGAGGCCAAGGTGGGTGGATCACGAGGTAAAGAGATCGAGACCATCCTGGTCAACATGGTGAAACCCCGTCTCTACTAAAAATACAAAAAATTAGCTGGGCATGGTGGCGCGTGCCTGTAATCCCAGCTACTCAGGAGGCTGAGGCAGGAGAATTGCCTGAACCCAGGAGGCGGAGGTTGCGGTGAGCCGAGATCGCGCCATTGCACTCCAGCCTGGGTAACAAGAGCGAAACTCTGTCTCAAAAAAAAAAAAAAAAAAAAAATAGGTGCCAGAAATAGCATCCTTCTTTCCAGTTGTGGCAACAAAAATATTTTCCAGCATTGCCAAATGTCTTCTGATGGGGGGGAGGAGGGGACACAACTGGTTGAGAACCACTGCTCTAATTAATGACCAGATATTTTAGAGGAAATATAGAGAGTCTAATATGTTAATCAGTACCATGGGGGTGTACTCAAACGCAGTATGTGGAAACTCTATATGGCTAGTTTTTGATTTCTCTAAACAATAAATATCAAGAAAAAAGGGAAGTCAATAGATTCAAAAAATATGTAAGAGTGAGCCAGGAGAGGTGGCTCATGCCTGAAATCCCTGCACTGTGGGAGGCCAAAGCGGACAGATCACCTGAGGTCAGGAGTTCAAGATCTGTCTGGCCATCATGGTGAAACCCCATCTCTACAAAAATGCAATTATTTAGGAGGCTGAGGTGGGTAGATCGCTTGAGGTCAGGAGTTAGAGACTAACCTGGTGAACAAGGCGAAACCCCTTCTTTACTAAAAATACAAAAAGCATCCAGGCATGGTGTTGCACACCTTTATTCCCAGCTACACAGGAGTCTGAGACAGGAGAATCGCTCTAACCTGGGAAGTGGAGGCTGTAGTGAAGCAAGATCGTGCCACTGCACTCCAGCCTGGGTGACAGAGCAAGAATCTATCTCTTAAAAAAAAAAAATTAGCCAGGCGTGGTAGCATGCACCTAGAATCCCAGCTACTTGGGAGGCTGAGACAAAATAATCACTTGGACCGGGGAGGCAGAGGTTGCAGTAAGCTGAGATCATGCCATTGTACTCCAGCCTAGGTGACAAAATGAGACTGTGAGACTGTGTCTGAAAATATATATATGTCTGTGTGTGTGTGTGTGTGTGTGTGTGTATGAGCTTTATCGTCTAACTTGAACATATAGATCTTATTTAAACTCTTACTTGAATAAATCAAATGCAACTAATTATGTGATTTTTAAAAATTATTCATTTTTCTTTGTTTTCCTTTTCTTTTTTTTTTTTTGAAACAGGATCTTGGTCTGTCGCCCAGGCTGAAGTGCAGTGGTGCAATCATGGCTCACTGTAGCCTCAAATTCCCAGGCCCAGGTGATCCTCTCACTTCAGCCTTCTAAGTTGCTGGGACTAGAGGTGTGCACCACCATGTCCAACTAATTTTTTCTATTTTTTTTTTTTGTAGAGGCAGAGTTTTGCCTTGTTACCCAGGCTGGACTCAAACTCTTGGACTCAATCCACCCTCCTGCTTTGCCCTCCTAAACTTGCTGGAATTACAGGCATGAGCCATAGCACCTGGCCAGGAATTATTCATTTTCTTAATGTGATGATATGAAGAATGTCTTTTAAGAAAAGTTCTTAAAAGAAGTGTATTTCGGCCAGGCATGGTGGCTCATGCCTGTAATCCCACCACTTTCGGAGGCTGAGGCAGGCAGATCACCTGAGGTTAGGAGTTCGAGGCTAGCCTGACCAACAAGGAGAAACCTCGTCTCTACTAAAAATACAAAATTAGCTGGACATGGTAGTACATGCCTGTAATCCCAGCTACTCAGGAGGCTGAGGCAGGAGAATCACTTGGACCTGAGAGGCGAAGGTTAAGGTGAGCTGAGATCACACAATTGCACTCCAGCCTGGGCAAGAAGAGCAAAACTCCATTTAAAAAAAAAAGATGATATTTTATACTGAAATATTTATAGATGAAATGTCTGGAATTTTCTTTAAAATAATGGAGTGGAAATAAAGATGAAGCAAAACTGACCATGTGTTAATTGTTAAAGCTGGATTCATTTTACTAGTTTTTTTTTTTTTAACACATATAATGTTGAAAGTATCCAAAATAAAGAGATTGAATTTTAAAAAAATACCTCCTTTCAAGCACCACTCAAATCAGTAAGCACTAATTTGGAAGGGTGTCTGTAAGGTCTTTTCTAGAAAGAAATTGCTGGACTCAGTATTTAATTGATATGACTATTCTACTTTGCCTCTAACCACAAGGGACCCAATGACACATTGCTGGGCCTGTACCAAGGTGATGTGACTCTCCTTTCTTGTCTTGGTGATGCCTCAGTGGGCATTGTGACATCACTGGGTCCTGCACCCAAGATATTTGGTTCTTCTGCATATGCGCCCTGTCCACACGGGCCATTGAGATGTTGCTGAGTCCAACAGTCAAGGGATGTAACTCTCCTGCTTGGGCCTTTCTACAAGGGGATTTGACGTATCTCTGTGTCTATTATCCAGGTGATGTAACTCTTTCTTCAGCCTGGTCTCAGTCTACAGGAAAAAATGATGACACATCTCTGAGACTAGCACCTAACTGATGTGGCTTTTCTCTTTTTTCTAGCTTCTGCCACCAGGGAGATTGTAACGTATATCTTGTCCCAGCACTATGTTAATGTTACCCTTTTGCCTTCATGCTGCAATCACAAGACATTTTGACATATTTCTGAGTCCAGCACCAAGATGCCATGAGTCTCCTCCCTGTATCCTTCCCACAAGGGGCATTATGACATATCTTTGGACCCATCAGCTCTTTAATGGGAACTTCTTCTCTCCTATGAGCCTTGCCCTGGACCAACTGCACAAAAGAAAGAGTGACTGATCACTGAGCCCAGCACACAGATAATGTAACTCCCTTACCGGTTCCCTGCCCTCAGAAATGATTGTGATATATCCCTGGAGAAGTACTGGGTAATGGGATTCTCTTGCTTGCTCTCTACCCGCAAGTAGGATTGTGACCTATATCTTTGCTCAGTTGACAGGTGTGATGATGGCTTTTATACCTCAAACTACCCAATGTGGGTAATGTTGTAAGTCTTTGTTGGAAGGTAATAGAGGGTTACCACTTCACTGCATATTATATAAAGACCTCGGGTGGTACAAAGAGTGTCAACACAGCCCAGCACACAGGTGAAATTGTGTTTTACACACACACACCCTGCCAACCATTTCATTCATTACATTCACACATGGACAAAGTCCACTGATGAAGTTTTAAATCTCACATGGGAATGCAGCTTACAATTGGAATTATATCTTTCATGTGTGAAGATTTGGCCACACTTGGAATGCTAACTCATTTCTAAACCCACTCATAGGCAGGACTCTCCTATCTGGATCGAGCAAACTGGAGTGACGCTGACTCTCATATCTTGGTTTAGGGCCACAGATACAATCACTGATCCATAGGAGTGTAAACATCAGTATGATTTGTGACACTAATGTGCACTGTATAATGCCATCGGTTGGTACAGAGAATTTTCGCAGGGCCCAGCCGACAGGTGGGATTGTGACACTCATATGAACATCTCAGCTGAGAGTAAAGATGGTGAACTTCCTACATCAACACAGTGCAGTGATGAGGTTCTAAATCTCACACCCAGAGGCAGTGAGAAGATTTTTTTTTTTTTTTTTTTAAAGGCTCTGGTACAAAAATATCAACATATGGGTTGGTGACCCTCAGACCAGAATTCAGTACACCAAGGAGGCTGTGACTCCACTAAGTCAACACAGTCTGCAATAGAAATTGAGACTCTGATGCGTAGATCTGGTTCACTGATGAGACTGTGCCTCATGTAGCTAGACCCAACATTCAGGATGTGTTCACTCCCATACCTAAAACTGGGATATGTGCAGGATTGTTAATCTCATCCCTGGACCTTCCTGCAGGTGTGATTGTCACATATCATGTGCCCAGCACCCAACATGATTTGAGTCTCCCACTTGACCCAGCCCACAGATGAAATTGTGATATATTACTGGACCCAGAACCCAGGTGATGTTATTCTATTCTTCTGTCTTGGCCCTGCCTACGTGGAGCATTGTCACACGGTTCGAAGACCCGGAGTCAGCACTCAGGTTATATGTCTCTTCTGCCTGTGCCCAGATAATATGGGTCATTTGACATATTTTTCAGATGTCACCCATGTTATGTATGCCTCCTGCCTGGGGTCTGCCTGCAGGGAGCATTTTGACATATCTATATGTCAATCGCACAAGTGTTGTGAACCTTTTCTACTGCCTGGTTTCTGCTCACAGGGAAGATTGTGACCTATCAGTGGGCCAACATCTAATTGATGTGACTCTTTTTCTTAGGTTCTGCCTACAGGGGAGATTGTGACACATTGCTGGGCTTGGCACCAAGGTGATTTGAGTCTTCTGCCTGGACCCTGCCTTGTAGGGGCATTGTGACATAGCTCTGAGCCAATCGCCTAGATACAATAGATTGTGGCATATCTCTAGGACCAGCACCTGGGTGATGTGACTGTTCTCCCTTGCCTGGTGATACCCAGAGAAGACAGTGACTTAAGACTGGGCCCAGAACACAGGTCACAGAGGGCATGAGGACATATCTCTGAACCCATCACCTGGATGATGTGACTCTTCATCATAGGACCCGTCTACATGAGGAATGTGACATATTGCTGGTCCCAGCATCTATGTGATGCAACACTCCTCTCATGCCTTGTCTATTTCAAATGGAGTGATTGTGACATGAAGCTGGGCCCAGCCCATTATGTGATACTTTCTTCTGAGCCCTACCCACAAGGTTGCACTGCAACAGATTTTTGAGTCCTTCACCTAGGTGGTGTGACTTTCATGAGTGGGCCATTTACTCAGTGGGTATTGTGACACATTTGTTTTTTAAGATGGGCTTTCACCATGTTGATCAGGCTGGTCTTGAACTCCCGACCTCAGGTGATCCACCCGTCTTGGCCTCCGAAGTCTTTGGATTACAGGCATGAGCCACCATGCCTGGCATGACACATTTTTGCACACAGCACCGAGGTGGTGTGATTCTCCTCTACTGCTTGAGATCTGTCCAAGAATGTATTGTGATGTATCACTGGGTCCAGCACCTAGGTTGTTGGACTTCCCTCTACTGCCTAGGTGATTGACTCTTCTTTTCTGCCTGAGCACTGCACACAGGTGAGATTGTGACACAGATATGCACACCCAGCCATCAGTATAGACTCATCACCCCCCATGAACAATGTATTTGTGTGGGAGAGTGACAATATTTACTGTGGGCTGGAAGTGCATACGAGAATCACAATCTCAGCTGTGTTCTGGGTCCTCTTGTGATACCCTCTGTACCACCAGAGGGCTTTACATTGTTTGGGTGAGACTCACGATCCCCTGTGAGACATTAGTGCTGTATAAACTCATGATTTTACCTATTGCCGCACTCACAGGTGTGAGAGTCAACATCTCATATTGGCTAGGTCCAGGTATGAAATTCATTGCTGTCCCTCTTAGTTGGGTTCAGATACGGGTCACCATCCCACTTGTGGCTATATACACACATGACATTACAAATTTTGACTGTGGATTGCATCTGTGGTAAAATTCAGCACCGCACCAGTGGGTTCTGTCCATGTGTGTGAATGACAATTTTTACTGTTGGCTGAGTGTGCATTTGAGAGTCACAATCTCAACGTCATTCTGAGTTATGTGTAATGACACTTTCCTTACAACCGTTGGGGCATTATACAATATGAATGTAATAATCCTCTGTGACATTTATAAAAGTAGAAAACACAAAACCTTACCTGTTGACCTAAGGCTAGGTACAAGAGTCAATATATTGACTGTGTTCATTGTGCAAGTAAGTTGGGTTCAGAAATTTGTTACCATCCAACCCGGCTGGATCCACATATGACAGTCACAATTTCAATGGTGGAATAGGTTAATGTGTAAGATTTAGAACATCACTAGTAGGCTCAGCCTATGTATGAGCATGGCAATTCAAACTGTTGGTTAGGTGTGTATAGGAGAGTCACAGTCTCACCTGTGAACGGGACCCTGGAAAGACACTCCGTATTTCCCAAGAGCTTTATACAACATGCAAGAGTGTCATAATCTTCTGTTACCTTTCTACAAGAACCCAGACCCCAAGGTCTAGCTACCAGAGTCAACATCTCTCTTATTAGCTGGGTGCTGGTGTGAGAGTCCTCACCAACCCTGTGAGCTGAATCCAGAGTGAGTCACCATCTCAATTCTGGTAAGGTAGATGCATGACAGTCCCAATTCCAACTTCTGGCTGTGTTCACATATGAGATTTAGGACCTCATCAGTGGTCTTTGTTCATGTGTTATACTCACAATAGTAACTTTTGGCTGGGTTTGCATACAAGTGTAAAAATCTCATCTGTGTGCTGGGCTGAGTTATATGTCACAATCTTACCTTTGGGAAAGACTGAGAAATAAGAGTCACATTACCTTGATCCTTCACCTGGATTATGTCTCAGTCCCCTCTATGGGCAAAACCTAGGCAGAAGAGTTACATCAGTTGTGTCCAGGGCCCAGTGACATATCATAATATTTCTTTTAGGCAGAGCCCAGACAGGAGAGTCATGATATTTGGGTGCCGGGCCCAGAGATATGTCACAGAGGCCTGAAGAATCTTACTTTTAGCATGTCTTGGGCAGCAGAGAAGAGGTGCATTATGTAGAAAATTAGTTCGGAGATATGTCACAATGTCCCCTTTGGTGGTATGCAGGCAGGTGAGGAGGGTCACATTATCTAGGTAATGGGCTCAGGAATATGTCACAATGCTCTCTGATGGAATGGCAAATAAAAGAGTCACATAACCAAGGTGAACAAACCAGAAATTTCACAATACATGCTATTAATTAGGAATCATGGAAAAGTGGAAAGTCACATAACCCAGGGGCTACACCCAGGTACATGTCACAATCACCCTAGTGGGCAGGGCCTAAGCATGAGAGGAGAGTCACATCACACAAATGCTAAGCCAACTGATATGCAACAATTCCCACTGTGGATGGGTCCAAGAAGAAAAAAGTCACATCATCTATATGTTGGGACCACAGATACGTATCAATGTTCCCTGTAGGTATCACTCAAGCAGAAGAGGCAAGTCAAGTCACCTGGGTGCAGAGCTGAGAGATATGTCACAATGTCTTCTATAGGCAAAGCCAAGGTAAAAAAGGAGAGTCTCCTCAAATAGTTGATGGGCTGAGAGATATGTCACAATGCCTCTGTAAGCGGAGTCCAGGCATGAGACTCAAATCGCTTTTGTGCAGAGTCCACCAATATGTCACAATGCCTTTTGAGAGCAGGACAAAATCAAGAGAGTAATATCACCTTATTTTATGTAAGCAGAACATAGGAAAAAGACACGTCACATCAGCTGGGTGCTGAACCCAGAGCTATATCTCAAACCCCCCATCAACAGAGATCATGCAGGAGAAGAGAGTCAAAACACATCATATGGCTGGGCACAGTGGCTCACACCTGTGAGTGAATCACTTGAGGTCAGAAGTTTGAGACCATCCTAGCCAACTTGGTGAAACCCCGTCTCTACTAAAAATACAAAAATTAGCTGGATGTGATGATGGGTGCCTGTAATCTGAGATACTTGGAGGATGAGGCATGAGAATCACAAACTTGGGAGGTAGAGGTTGCAGTGGTCTGAGATTGTGCCACTGCACTCCAGCCTGGTTGATACAGCAAGACTCTGTCACACACACACACACACACACACACACACGAATAATGGGCACAGAAATATTTTATAATGCCCCCTGTAAAAATGTCCCAGGCAGAAGTGTAAAATCACCTGGATGTTGGATTGTGCAATATGTCAAAATAGCCAGTTGGCCAGGATGGTCTTGGCTTTGCCTACAGAGGACATTGTGGTGTATTTACATTATTAATGTTAATAACCCACTTAGTTATCTTTATGCAGCTGATGTGGATAAAGAATCACTTTTAATCTGGTAGCTTCCCTTTCTCAGGTTTTCTTTACATTTATCTGTCTTTGGAAAATGAAAGCTCTCATCTTTGTTTACAGGCTAGAAAAACAAAATCACACAGGCTCGTTCACTTACTGGATGTTTGACAAAATAGTTTTCTTTGGCTAAAAGCATTGGCATTAGTGGTGAGCTTGGTAGAGATTCAGAAACTCAGATTGTTTTCCAGATTCTCTAGATAAATAATCTGCATTAGTATCTCCAGTGTATTGTACACATTAAAATTTGAGCAGTACTTGCTAACTCAGTATGTCTTTTCCATCTGAAAAATTTACACAACTCATTCTGTATGACATAAATATAGCACTCAAAAATGTACATTAGTGTTTATACCCTCAGTTTTCTACCTCATTATCCAGAAAAGTACCATCTATATGTTGATGTTGTAGACCTTATGCCATTCTCTTTTCTCACAGTTAGAGAATACATTAGAGAATATTTCTGTGTTGAAAGTTATTTATTAGATATTGTCAGTCACTCTTGTAAGTAAGAAGTAGCTATCTTTATTTTTGTTTTACCTTGAGTCAAATTAAAAATTCTGCTCCTTTTCTATTTGTTTAATATGTATGTGTGTGTGTATTTTTTAGGGAGTGTTGACATTCAGGGATGTGGTCATAGAATTCTCTCAGAAGGAGTGGCAATGCCTGGACACTGCACAGCAGAGAAAGGCAATGTTATGCTTTTAACTATTTTACTGGATTTTCACATCTTTGTTTCTTCTTTACTCTCTGTCTTGTTTTGTGTCTATTGATATGATTTTACTTATTTCTAATTTCCTTTTTTGTATCTGTACAGATTTTTTTTAAAAATGGTATCTTGGGAGTTACATAAAACCTATATAAAAACAACCAGCTTATTTTTATTTTTTTACAAAATAAATTTCAGTTTAATTAAAAAAAAAAGTTTCTTATATCTGCCCTGACATTTGTCATTGATGTTGGTAATTATGTTGTTACATTGTATATTCATTAGCAGATGTTTCTGATTTTTGTGTTTTTATTTTAAAAATATTAGAGAATAATTTGAAATGTTTTCTGCATCATTATGTAATGCCACAAGATTCTGTTTTTGTGTATGTGCAAATCTTTCACAAAAAGTAATGTATATATATTTGATTATGTGTTGTTTTCTCGAATTGCCTTACTTTAAGAAACTGCTTTTAGCATCATTTATATGTTGGAAATAAGGAATATGCAGTGCCTATATACGTTTTCAGAATTCATTTGTTTTAGAAGGTTGTTTTTGGAGACAGAGGTTTTCTTTATCACCAGACTGGAGTGCAGCGGCGTGGTCTTTGTTCACTGCAGCCTGCACTTCCCAAGTTCAAGTGATTCTCCTGTCTCAGCCTCCCACATAGCTGCCATTACAAGCATGTATCTGCATGCTCAACTAATTTTGTATTTTTAGTGGAGACTGGGTTTTACTGGGCCTCCGAGACTGGACTCAAACATCTGGCCATAGATGATCCACCCACCTCAGCTTCCCAAAGTGCTAGAATTACAGCTGTGAAGCACTACACTCAGACATTTATGTTTCTTAATAACCAATAATCACTTTTTACAATTGTTTAATGTCTGTGGTGCCACAGTCATTCTGTTGCTACAGAACTTACCTTCGGTCTCAGCAGACTCAAATTGTCATTTGAAAGAATACCATAATTTCAGAACTTGATGTAATGAGAGACAGCAACCAGTGTCTGTAAAATACTGTATCATTCAGAAATAAAAACGTATAAGGCAGCATTTTACTTGTCTTTTAACAAAGAAACCAGCAGTTGGCAATTTATTTCAAGTCACTATGTGATATTGGGAAGCAGGAATATCTGTGTTGGGAAAATATAAGAGACTTCTGTCCTATGTGGCTCTTTGCATTAAGCTCTGGGGCATTGCACACAATTTAATTTTTTACAAATGTAATTTTATCTGTATGTTTTTATTACCTTTATATGTCTTTGTAAAAATTTGAGCCTGTAAAATTTTGCTATGCCATCTTGTGATGTAGTTTGTATAATTTTATAGGTAAGACGTGTATTAATCTGAGTCAAGTAAGCGGAGAAATTTGTTTATTTATTTATTTATTTTCTCTCAGTTGCATCTTCTTATTTTGCCCAAGATCTTTGGCCAAAGCAGGGCATAAAAAATCATTTCCAAAAAGTGATGCTGAGAAGATATAAAAAATGTGGACATGAAAATTTCCAGTTAAGAGAATGTTGTCAAAGCGCAGATGAGTGTAAGGTGCACAAAGAATGCTGCAATGGACTTAACCAGGTTTTGACAACTACCCAGAGCAAAATATTTCAATGCAACAAATTTGTGAAAGTCTTTCATAAATACTCAAATTCAAACAGATGTAAGATAAGACAAAGTGAAAAGGAACCTTTGCAATGTAAGGAATGTAATATGTCAATTTGCACACTTTCACACTTAGCTGAGCATAAAAGAATTTATACCAGAGAACGACCCTACAAATTTAAAGAATGTGACAAAACCTATAATGAGACCTCAAACCTTTCTACATATAAAAAAATTTATACTGGAAAGGAGCCCTACAAATATGAAGAATGTGGACAAATCTTTAACCAGTTCTTACACCTTACTACACATAAGAGAATTCATACTGGAGAGAAACCCTACAAGTGTGAGGAATGTGGCAAAGCTTTTAACCAATCCACAACCCTTATTAGACATAAGATCATTCATACTGAAGAGAAACCCTACCAATGTGAGGAGTGTGGCAAAGCTTTTAACCAATCCTCAACCCTTCCTAGACATAAGATCATTCATACTGGAGATAAACCCTACAAATGTGAGGAGTGTGGCAAAGCTTTTAACAACTTCTCAAACCTTTCTAGACATATGATCATTCATACTGGAGATAAACCCTACAAATGTAAGGAATGTGGCAAAGCTTTTAACCACTCTTCAAGCCTTGCTAGACATAAGAGAATTCATACTGGAGAGAAACCCTACCAATGTGAGGAGTGTGGCAAAGCTTTTAGCCAGTACTCACATTTTACTAGACATAAGATAATTTCTTCTGGAGAGAAACACTACAAATGTGAAGAATGTGGCAAATCTTTTAGGTGCTCCTCAGCCTTTAGTAAACATAAGAATATTCATACTGGAGAGAAATCCTACAAATGTGAAGAATGTGGCAAATCTTTTAGGTGCTTCTCAACCCTTATTACGCATAAGAAAATGCATACTGGAGAGAAACCCTGCAAATGTGAGGAAGGTGGCAAAGCTTTTAACCACTCCTCAATCCTCACTAGACATAAGAGAATTCATACTGGAGAGAAATCCTACAAATGTGAAGAATGTGGAAAAATCTTTAACCAACTCTCACACCTTGCTAAACATAAGATAATTCATACTGGATAGAAACTCTACAAATGTGAGGAACGTGGCAAAGCTTTTAAACACTCCTAAACTCTTACAAACATAAGATGATTCATACTTGAGAGAAACCCTAGAAATGTGAGGAATGTGGGTAAGCTTTTAATGAATCTCAAAAACTTACTACACATAAGAAAATTTGTACTGGATAGAAACTCTACAAATGTGAAGAATATGGCATAGCCTTTAGCCAGTCCTGAAATCTTATTAGACCTAAGATAATTCATAATGAAGAGAAATGCCAAAAGTGTGAAGAATGTGGCAAAGCCTTTAACTAGTCCTCAATTCTTAACAGACATTATATGATTCATACTGGAGAGAAACTCTAGAAACCCAAACATGTGACAATGCTTGTGACAACACTTCAAACATTTCCAAACATAAAAGATATTGTGCTGCTGAGAAATCATAGAAATGTGAATAATGTGAGAAAGCCTTTAAATGATTGTCACAGTTGATTGTAGGTAAGGTAATGCATACCGGAGAACACTACAAGTATAAACAATGTCACAAAACTTTTAAATAATGCTCACACCTTATTGCACAGGAAAACATTTACACTTGAGAACAAATGTACAAATTTAATGAAAGTAAAAAAGTGGTAAATACATGCTCACAATCTTACTGTACATGAAAGAGCTTATACTTCATAAAAGCACTAAAAATGCAAGTGTCTCAAAAGATTCTTCAGAAAATATAAACCTTTAAAGTGCTGGAGAGCATTTAAAGGTTTATTTATTTCAAAGGCAAACCTTACAAATATAAAGAGAGTTGTAGTAACTTTACTTGTAACAGACTTTGTTGTGCTTATTTTGTATTAGAGGCAAACCCTGAAGCAATTGCTCAAACTTTGTTCAGCATCAGAGAATTCTGCAAATGTAATACATTTGGGAAAGAAATACATTAATAGCCAAAGAAACTCCAGAGTGTTTATACTAAAAAATATTTTTTTGCAGACAAAATAAATAGGAAAGAATATTTAATGCAAAATTAAGTCTATTAAAATATCAGAGAATTAGAAATGTATAAGGCACTGACGCTTCAGACTTTACACTAAAGCAGCGTTCTGTGTCTACAAAATAATCTAAAACTAAAGTTGGTAGAAAAATTATTTGTATGCAACTTTAAAAGAGTAGAACATTTTTTGAAGATTTATAATTACAAGCATACTTTGTTTTGGCAAGATTACAGATTTTTTTTTTTAAGTAAATAATTTTGCAACCAACTCACTAATTCATACTAGTAATGTTGTAATTAACTCTAAAATTACTTCATGCCAAAACAATTATTATTTTTTAGTTTTTTGTGACTCTGTCACCCAGGCTGTGGTGCAGCAGTGTGACCTTGGCTCACTGCAACCTCCAACTCCCAGGTTTAAGTGATTCTACTGCCTCAGCCTCCCTAGTAGCTGGGCGTACAGGCACATAACGGCACGCACAGCTATGTTTTATATTTTTAGTAGGGATGGAGTGTTGACATGTTGGCCAGCCTGTTCTCAAATTCGTGACCTCAGGTGGTCCACCCAGCTCAGCCTTCCAATGTGCTGGGATTACAGGTATTAGTCACTGTGCCAGGCCCATCCTGTTTCTTTATTCCTATTATATTTATACCTGAAAGCATGTGACCAATTGTTGTTATATGAAAGATACGAGAAATTGTTTTTATTAGGTGAGATTTATGATGTCTTTTATGAAAGAGTAAGGATATTAAAATGTAAGATGCATTTCAAAAATCTAAGTAAAAAGGTTCTTTGTGGTTAACTTACAATATTGAGTGATGTATGAGGTTAGTGTTCAGAGTAGTATTCTTGTGCATTGCATTAAGCGACAAATATTTTTAGTTTTAGTTAAAATTAAATTGGCTAGGTACAATGACTCACATTGGTAATTGCAGTGCTTTGGAAGGTTGATGTGGGGGAAACACTAGGTCTGTAGTTTGAAACCAGCCTGGCCAATATGGTGAAACTCCGTCTCTACTAAAAACACAAAAATTAGCCAGGCATGCTGGTGCATACCTGTAGTCCCAGCTACTCGGGAGGCTGAGGAAGAAGAATTGCTGTAACCCAGGAGGTGGAGATTGCAGTGAGCCGAGATTGTGCCACTGCACTCCAGACTGGGTGACAGAGTGAGACTCCATCTCAAAAAAAAAATTAAAATAAATTGGTAGTATATTATTTTACTAATTGTACTTTCATGAAACAAAATGTAGCACATTTTTAAAATTTCAGATTATGTATGTACTTAATTTCTTCAACGTTTCACATGTCAAATATTGTGCATTAAATTAAGTCTTGTTATTCCACTTACTTTAACCTAGTCCCCCTTACTCAAGTGTGTATGTATAAGATGGTAAGAATACTCTATTTGGTTAAATGATGGACTAACATCTCTAACCTTTTTGCCAATGGTTTAAAACATAAATAAGTTAAGGAATATTGTTCCCATAGGTAAAAGTTTTTTCTCTCTCTTTTACTCTTTTTTTTCATTTAAATTTATTTCTGTGAATTTTAGTGGGTACATATTTCTGTTATATATACATATTCTGATAATGGTAATACAGTATATAATAATCACATTAAGTTAAGTGAGGTATTCATCACCTATAGAATTAATTTTTTGCATTACAATCAATTCACTTCTACAGTATTAGTTATTTTAAAATGTACAATTAAAATGTTATTGACTACAGAATCATTTTTGTAATACTAAAATTTATATACAGTTATAAATAAAATTTACAAATCTGAGTCCTGAATAAACACTTTCAAAAATTTATTGTATTTTTTCTTTGAACATGTGGACTGTATGCTTGCAAATACACAGATTTTAATTTTGATTTTCATAGTTAAACGTACACATCGAGCCAGGCATGGTGGCTCATGCCTGTAATCCCAGCACTTTGGGAGGCCGAGGTGGGTGGATCATGAGGTCAAGAGATCGAGACCATCCTGGTCAACATGGTGAAACACGGTCTCTACTAAAAATACAAAAATTAGCTGCGCATGGTGGCATGTGTCTGTAATCCCAGCCTCCCCAGGAGGCTGAGGCAGGAGAATTGCTTGTACCCAGGAGGCGGAGGTTGTGGTGAGCCGAGATCGTGCCATTGCACTCCAGCCTGGTTAATGAGTGAAACTCAGTCTCAAACAAAGAAACAAACAAACAAAAAACAAAAAAGATACACATCTATTAGTCTAAACAGTAGGTATAAACAAATTATGAATAAATTGTGTTTGAGGATGAGTTTGTAACTATTTTCAGAATAAAATATCCATATTTGAAGAAGACAAATAATTTTAATAAGGTGTCTAATTTTCTATTTCTTTTTTTTTTTTTTGAGACAGAGTCTTTCTCTATTGCCCAGGCTGGAGTGCAGTGGTGTGATGTCAGCTGGCTACAACCTCCCCCTGGATTCAAGCAATTATCTTCTCTCAGTCTCTCCGGCAGCTGAGACTACAGGTGTATGCCACCACGCCTAGCTAATTTCTGTATTTTTTGTACACATGAGGTTTCACCATATAGATCAGGGTAGTCTTGAAATCCTGACCTCAGGTGAATCCACCCACCTTGGCCTCCCAAAATGCTGGGATTTATAGGCATGAGCCATCAAGCCTTGCCAGAGGTCTAATTTTTTAGAAAACAAACATCCTCAAAAATGCTGAATGCAAATCTTTACTTTGTTTTTCTTTTCTTTTTTTTAAAAAAATAATTCATTCCCCATAAAGACTGCCAAGAATTGCCTGTGCTGGCTGTATTTCACATCCTCCTAGCAGGATATTGAGAAAAGTTTTCAATTCCATTAATCATGCCTTGGATAAATCTCTTTGACTATGATATTGCCACTACTCAAAGCTGCAAATTTATACCTTGTACATTGTATTGAATTTATTACTGTAATATATTATGTCTTATGGTTCAGGATCTTCCCATACAAATTATCTGTTTTTATTTGCCTGATACTTCTGTTAGACCCATCACTTTCTTGTTTATTATATATATTGTTTGTTTTGTAGCTTACAAAGTACTAAGTTTGTGAGCTGCTCTGTGATTATAAATATGATTTTAGTGAAATGTAGTCATGGGCCAGACACAGTGACTTACACCTCTAATCCCAGCACATTGTAAGGTCGAGGTGGACAGATAAACTAAGGAGGGTCAGGATTTTGAGATCAGCCTGGTCAAAATTGTGAAACTCTATCGCTACTAAAAATACAAAAATTAGTGAGGCGTGCTGGTGCACACATGTAATTTGAGCTACTGGGGAGGGTGAGGCAGGAGAATAGTTTTAATCTGGGAAATGGAGTTTTTAGTAAGCCAAGATTGCACCACTGCACTCCAGGCTGGGTGAAACAGGAAGACGCTTTCTAAAAAAAAAAAAAAAAAAAAGAAGAAGGAGAAAAAGAAAAAAAAAGAAATTTAGTTATGCACAAAAAATAATTTATGTGTAATTCCAAAATTAGTGTATCAAATTTTATTTAGTTGGAACATTCAACTTTGTTCTTTTATTCGAAGAACGCTATGTAAGCCTACTTTTCATGAGTTACTGTTTTTTTCACTTTTTATAATGGACATAAGTAAATTTATTTATTGATTGGGTCAATTTGTTTAGGTAATTACTAAGGAAGCTTCATAAGCCATGAGAGTGTTTTTTTTTTTTTTTTTTTATAATAAATGTAGCAGTGCTTGCAGTTTAACTGATGTCCCATAATAAATATTCCTGTTAAAGTCAGATTGTGACTTCACGTTAGAGGTAGAAAATATTGAAGGTAAACAAATAAGGTTGATTCTTCATGTGGAGAGGACTTTCTTTCAGGCTGCAAAGCTGATTTTGCTGAATTTAAAATGAAATTCAGCTGTATTGATTTCCTAATTATCTTACATTTTGTTTGCCATTTTATGTGTATTCCAGCCATGTATACATCATAGCCCTTCTTTTTCTGTTATGCCTACAGTTTTTCCACTGTTTTCTTCATGCTATGTCATTTCACATGCTATTTTGTGGGTATTGATCACAACGTTGGTGTTTTCTAATGCCCTGAAAAACTGGTTTCAACTGGAGAGTGTGCTTATACATATAACTTTCAGATCATTTAAGATAAAAGCATACACTGTCCACAGGGGAGAGGGGTAAATCAGCATGGTGCTTCATTGTTTGTAAAAACAAGGCTAATTACATTCTTACCCAAAGTGTGACAAATACAAAATTTGCTAGAAAATATATCATAGAAATTAAAGATTTAATAGCGTTTATGGTAAGTGAACCATAATAAATTTTTATTTATTTTGTTTTTTTCCTTAAATGAAGTCTTGGTCTGTCACCCGGGCTGGAGTTCAGTGGCACAGTCTGGGATCTGAGCAACCTACATCTCCCAGGTTCCAGTGATTCTTCCATCTCAGCCTCCTTAGTAGCTGGAATTACAGGCACCCTCCATCATGCCTGGCTACTTTTCACATTTTTCTAGTGATGGAATTTGACCATGTTGGCCAGGTTGGACTTGAACTCCGGACCTCAGATGATCAGTGTGCCTTGAACTCTCAAAGTGCTGGATTACAGGTCCCTTGGGCTTGGCGACCAAGGCAGGGCTCCTTAATGGGTGGCTGAGGTCGAAGGGGGACATTGAGCTCCCAGAGCCTGTGAACTATCTGCTGACACCCTCCCCGAGAGTCTCCGGCATGTTTCTGGAGTCCCGCGACCCCCACCCGCCACACCTCACCAGACCGAATCTCCAACCCCATGGGACCCAATCCCTGCCCATGCGGTCTGATCTGGAATCCAATGGGGAGGGCAGTCCCGAGTGCCCACCTAATGGTCTCAAGGCACCTCCTCCAGTCGATTCAATCAGGAAAGCCGGCTCAAGGAGGTACCAAGGTCAGGACTGTCCGGTTCCTGTGCTGCTTGTGAAGGGCAGTCTCCTTGCCCGGGACGGCCTCGACACCGCCCACATTTACCTGAACAGCTGAGGACCGAGACCGCCTACATTGCAACCTAACAGCCGGGCACTCCAATACGCATGTGCAAGCGGGGCCTCAGAAGGGCGAGCGCTGACCAGGGGCTCGCGTCACAGTGACGACCGCCGTGTTCTGGGGAACCGTCTCAGCGGCTCGGCAGGGTAGGGGCCCGCTGCGGCAGTGCTTGTCCGTTGGACGACGGCCCCCCCCTCACGGCGATCGTCGCAACTGTCTCGCGGTTTCCGGAGCTTCAGGGATGCTCAAGGCGATGGATCCCCAAGGATCCCCTAGATGTTTCAGGTCTGCCCAGACGCTGTTGGGGTGCGTCTTCTTTAAGGCTGTAAATGCTGGAAATTCCAGGTAAGGTCAGCCTGTGTGCTGCGGGGCTGCTCGACCCCGAGGGGCTTCCCGGAAGAGAGCAGAACCGCACAGCCTCACCAGCTGCCTGCTACTGTTGGATTTCTCCGCGTGGCTTAGTCTCCGTGTGTGTGTGTGTGCATGTGTGTGTGTCTGCTTGTATGTCTCCGTGTGTGTTCACGTGTGTGTGCGTGTGCTTGCGCTGTATGCTTGACAAGGGGTGTGGCCAGTGCACTCCAGCGCGGTTTCTCTGAAGTCCGCCTAGGTTCCCGTGTGCGTCCTTGGCCCAGCTTAGGGGCTGAGAGGCCCCGCGTGTTTTGTGTTGCTCCTGGTTTCTAAAGCCTCAGTGTAGTGGGGGTCGGGCTCCCACCCAAAAGACTGCGAATCAGCTGCCCATCCCGAAGGGGTCACTCTCCAGATGGAAGGTGAGTACAGCACCCCCAAAACCAAACTCTTCCAAGGGCCCTTGGTCCTGCAGCACATCTAGGGCTGGCCCCATGCTCATGACCACTTGAGGGACTACCCTGGTGTCCTTCAACAGATGTGTATTTGACCTACTGTGGATTCTTGTCAAAAGACACATTGAGCGAGCCTGTGATCCTGCACTTCTAGTAGGTACTCGGGGATGCCATTGATTATGGGTCATGATTGGGATTTCCAGGAGCAAGTCTCTGCAGTGTTCTACGGAAGGAAGTGTTGTAGATGTAGGGTCTGCATGTCAAGAGTATCGTCTGGATATAGTGTTCATTTTTCTCCCTAACCACTTTCATAATTCAAACACACTGATCGGCAGTATAGATGGAAACAGTGCGATCCTATGTTGACTTTTCTTGACTGGCTCATTTAGTTGACTCTTGTTTATCTAGGGACAGATTAAATTGTATGCAGTTAGCCACGTGATGCAATCACAGAGGGCTTGGTATGATGAAGAACTGAAATCACAGCAATTTTAAGAAAACATTAGCATGTTCATAGCATCACACCCTTCTGTTTAGGAATATTTTGTACCTACTCTGGCTTGGGAATGCTCCTTGATCTCAGCTGTCCAAGCAATTTTTGGGAGCAGGGCCTGCTGTCTCTTCCGGCCTCTAAGGAACAGGGGTCTGCACATGGGAATGGCAACATCTACCTAGAGTCTGTGCTGTGATTGCTGGTGGTTTCTGACGCTTTGGCTGCAAACACTCAGGTACTTACAGTTCTTGTAAAATATCTGTATGTATTCTTTGAAATGCTAAATGTATTCTGTCCTATAGGATGCAAATGGCACCTGAATTAGCTTAAAATGAACTTTTCTGTGGCATTTTAATTGGTTTTACCTTAACTAGGACTTAGGAGCTGTGAGACCTTTTCCTTCTGCTCTTCTTTTGGTGCTGAAAAACTCTTCCTTTCAATGAACACCAATGCACCTGCATACACATGTGGGCAAACAATGTGTGTAGTATGTTCCCAGGATTAGCCTTTCAGCTAAAAGGCCATATGTGGTAAGGTATGAAAATATGCAGGCTGTGAGTAAATCCTAATGATGGGCAGTTGTGAAAGGATGTATATGGTATATTTAATTTGTTACTTTCTTTCTCCTACGGCACCCACGGTCACATCATTCTGTGGTCCAATACAGTATTAATGAAAAGTAGATAAGTTTTCAAACACCTAACTAAAGTAATCGAGGTTAACAGAGGAGATTGATTTTTATTATTGATTAAACAGCTATTGTTTGGATTTCTTTCTTTCTTTTTTTTTCTTCTCCCAGAGAACCAGAGGCGGAAAACAGAGCTTCATTCCTGAGGGAGAAAAATACCTTTGAGAAGTTTTCTTTCTTAAAATTGTTCCCTCATATCCTTCTGACATTTACTGTTGTTTTCTTTTCTGAGCCCTTGTGTGGCAGGAAAGAGTTCCTAGAGAGAGATGACAAAGACGGTCTGTGTTGCAAAACCAGGCAAAAGCTGAAGATTGAAGATCTGAATGTGCCACATGCAAGGGAACTGGAGACAATGAAAATCTTGTCAAGTAAGTTGGTTGCCCAAAGTTGGTCTTGACCGGATGAAGGTTCCAAGTTGATGATTTGCCCATCACAGGAAACATTTGAAAGCTAATGGCAGGGTAGGGCCTTTGTGAAAGTATGATTTAATGGAAACGCTACTTCAGAAACAGGATTCAGCCACTGATGAACCTCCTACAGATGGTTACACTCTGGGTTTAGGTGTCAATAAGAGTAACAATCTGCATTTATAACAGAGCGAATGATGTGTCTCTTGACAAGGGAAGTTGACAAAGTTCTCTGTATACAGGCGATGAACGTGATGTGATCTAAACACTTTGTACCAAGAATATTCTGTTTTGTATGAAAACAATAAAGTGACTAGCTCTGTGAGCTTTTTGTGCTTGGATTTCTTGGGGGTACTCAGCGGCATGCCAGGACATCCGTCTCGGGATCGGAATCGCCCCCAACAGCTTCTGAGATGCTCTCTCCACCTGATCTGAACCCGTGGGAGGCCAGTTCCACGTGTTACCACCTTGGCCTCACGCTGGGATTGCTGCTCTTTCCTTCCGAACTGTCAGGATCCTGCGCTTCTTGTGGCCGCGGATCGCGTCACAGTAACCCCCAACCGTGGCCTGGGGCACCGTCTGAGCGGCTTGGCAACGCAGGGGCCCTCAGCGGTAGTGCCTGCTCTATCAGCAGTGCTGAGAAGCAGGGGTCCCTGGACTTGGAGACCACGGCAGGGCCCCTTGGTGGGTGGCCGATGTCAAAGGGGGGCAGTGAGCTCACGGAGCAGGGGAATGTTCTGCTGATACCCTCCTCGAGGGTATCACGCCCATGTTTCTGGGGTCCAACGATCCCCGCCACACCTCATCAGCCTGCATCTCCAGCCCGATGGGACCCGACCACGGCCCCCGCCTTCCAAGCCATCCGGGATGCCATGGCGAGGGCAGTCCCTAGTGCCCACCTGACGATCCGAAGCGCCCTCCTCCTCCAGCCGATGCGATCAGGAAAGCCGGCTCAAAGAGGTACGGAGGTCAGAAGTGCCGGGCTCCTGCGCTGCTTGTGGCAGGCGGCCTCCTTCCCCGGGACGGCCCCGGGCACCGCCTCCAGCCTTGTCCTGTGCGGCTGCGGCGGGAGAGCGCTGACACTGCGGCCGGCCGGCCGGGCACGCCAATGCGCATGCGCAAGCGGGGCCTCAGAAGCGCGAGCGCTGAGCAGGGGCTCGCGTCACAGTGACCGCCGCCGTGTCCTGGGCAACCGTCTCAGCGGTTTGCCAAGGCAGGGGCCCGCTGCGGCAGTACCTGGGCTTTGGGCGACGCCCCCCACCCCACCGCGATCGTCGCCACGGTCCCGCGATTTCCGGAGTCCGGCTTGGCGGAACCAGGCTGAGAAAAGGTCCAGGGGATCTTCAGGGATGCCCAGGGCGATGGATCCCCAAGGATCCCCTAGATGTTTCAGGGCTGCCCAGACTCTGTTGGGGCGCGTCTCCTTGAAGGCTGTCCATGCTGGAAATTCCAGGTACGGTCAGCCTGTGTGATGCGGGGCTGCTCTATCCCCGAGGGGCTTCCCGGAAGGGAGGAGAACCGCACAGCCTCAGGAGCTGCCTGCGACTGTTGGATTTCTCCGCGTGGCTTAGTCTCCGTGTGTGTGTGTGTGTGTGTGTGTGTGTGTGTGTGTGTGGACTTGGAAACCAAGGCAGGGCCCCTTGGTGGGTGGCCCATGTCGAAGGGGGGCAATGAGCTCACGGAGCAGGGGAATGTTCTGCTGACACCCTCCTCGGGGTCTCAGGCCCAAGTTTCTTGGGTCCACCGATCCCCACCACACCTCATCAGACTGAATCTCCAGCCTGATGGGACCCGACCACGGCCCCCGCCTTCCAAGCCATCCGGGATGCCATGGCGAGGGCAGTCCCTAGTGCCCACCTGACGATCTGAAGTGCCCTCCTCCTCCAGCTGATCCGATCAGGAAAGCCCGCTCAAGGAGTTATGGAGGTCAGAACTGCGGGTCTCCTGTGCTCCTTTTGACAGGCAGCCTCCTTCCCCGGGACAGCCTTGGCACCCCTTCCTTCCTTGTCCTGTGTTGCTGCGGCGGTCGATCGCTGACAGTGCGGCAGGTGGGCCGGGCACGCCAATGCTCATGCGCAGTAGGGTCCGCAGAAGCGTCTGCTCTGAGCGCTGGCTCTCGTCACAGTGATGGCCGCTGTGTCCTGGGGAATGGTCTCAGCGGCTTGGCAAAGCAGGATCCAACTGCGGCAGTACCTCTGCGTTGGGCGACGGCACCCCCCTCACGCCGATCGTCTCCACGGTCCCGCGAAATGTGTGCGATTCATGCTGTTTATTTCTACTTTTGTTGGTGAGAATATAAAGGCTTAGAGTAATAAAATTAATTATCTCAGATTACACAACTGGAAACTGTTAAATCCAGAATTCTCTCTCATGTGTATGTATGTCTAGGTTACAGCAGCATTAATCAATTTTTATGATTCTTTTTTTAACCTGTGTCTATTTTGTTTCTAATTTTTCTAGTATCAGAAACTCAATTTTTATTAAATCACTTTGGTTATTTTTATTTATAATGTCAAAAACCTTATGAAAATATTTTAGTAAGATCTTTAAAATTTATATGTCTGTGCTTTGCGTTAAATCGACAGAGTCTGGTTATTAACATTGCTTTGTAAAGCAGGTGGTTTCTAGGTATAATGAGACAATATTTAGTGGAGGGATCAATGCAAACTGTTAAATACATGCCTCACTTAACTAAGCCAGTGACTACTTGACCCTAGCTAATCCATGACATGTTCAATTTAATTTACTGCTCCCATATGTTCTGTTTTTTTTTCCTTAAAAAAGTTTCTATTCTGAATTTTATGTAAAATCCCCTACTTTAAATATTTTCAATTCATTTAATACCTTTTGTTAACATTGTGCTGACCAAAAAGAATGTCCACTGTCCCAATTCAAACCAGTTTTAATCTTTAGTATGGATAATAACTGAGGTTTTAATTCAATTGTTTTTCTACTTATATTTTCCCTATTATTGTGAAAATTATCACAGTTTTTCAGTTAACCTTAATATTTAAACCTTAACTTTTATGACATACTAAACATTTGTGTCCCCTCAATATTCATATGATGAAATCCTAATGCCACAATATTGAGAGGTAGAAAGTTTCGCAGGAAATTAGGTCATGAGGGTGCAGCCCTTATGAATGGTCTTGGTGTCCTTACACAAGAAACCCTAGACCAATATCTCCCTATTACCCCATCCCTTCAGTCTCTGATAATCACCCTTCTACTCTTTGTTACTATGAGTTCAACTCTCTTAGATTTGCATATATGTGAGATCATGTGATATTTATCTTTGTGTGTCTAGCCTATCTCACCTAACATAATATTTATAGTTTTATACATTTTACAAATGTCAAAATGTCTTTCTTTTTAAGGCTAAATAATATTCTATTGTAAGTATATACCACAATTTCTTTATTCATCTACCAATGGAAATTTAGAGTGTTTCCATATCTTGGCTGTTGTAAATTAAGCTGCCATAAAATATGGGATAAGAGTGCAAGTGACTTTTCAACATACTGATTTTGTTTCCTTTGGCTATGTAGCCAGAAGTGGAATGGCTGGATCACACGCTAGTTCTACTTTCAAATTTTTGAGGACCCTCCATACCGTTTTTCATGACTGTATTAATTTATATTTCTTCCAACTGTGGGCAAGGTTTCTCATTTCTCCACATCCTTACCATCACTTGTTATCTTTTCTTTTTCTGATAATAGCCATTCTAACATTTGTAAGGTGATGTTTCACTGTGCTTTTCATCTAATTTCCTGGATGGTAACTGAGTTGAGAACTTTTTCACATACCTGTTGGCCATTTGTATGTCTCCTTTTGAGAATTGTCTACTCACGTGTTTTACTCATTTTTAATATGTAGTGTAAAACAATGTGAATAATATTAATAATATTTTGCTCTATTATTGAAATTTGTTATGAGAATGTATCTTTTTATTTATTTATTTGAGGCAAGGTCTTACTTTCCTCAGCCAGGCTGGAGTTCAGTGGCACATTTAAAGTTCACTGTAGCTTTGACTTCCTGGGCTCAAGTGATCCTCCCACCTCAAAGCCTTCTGAGTAGCTGGGACTACAGGTGCTTGCCATCACTGCTGGCTAATATTTGTATTGTTTGTTTGTAGAGATGTGGCTTTGCCACGTTGCCCAGAGTTGTCTCAAACTCCTGGGCTCAGACAGTCCACCAGCTTCGGCCTCCCAAAGTGTTGTGATTGCAGGCATGAGCCATCATTCTGAGCTTAAGAGAGCATATCTTAAGTGTTC
The DNA here is from genome assembly GCF_030222135.1 of Aotus nancymaae. Lineage (NCBI taxonomy): Eukaryota > Metazoa > Chordata > Mammalia > Primates > Aotidae > Aotus > Aotus nancymaae. The sequence goes on along the minus strand of NW_026988412.1, from coordinate 307,801 downwards.
TCACCACATCAAAATAAGAAATATATTTAAAAATAATAATAAAGGAGTAGCAAAGAATATGATACTATCTGAGGTGGTGGATGTTAACTAACTTGGTTATAGTGATTATTTTACTATATATGAATATACATATATACATACATATATATATTTCATCAAATTGTAAACCTTAAATATATACAATCATCAATTGTCAGATATTCCTAAATTGAAAAAGTAAATACAACAAATAATAAATAAATAAGACCCCAGAGAGCGCTGTTGCCATCTTTCTCCCATGAAAGTTTACAAGAAGCTGGTAGTCTATAACTCAAGAAAACTGACTTCACTAGAATTTAACCATGCTAACACCAGCATCTCTGACATCCAGCCTCCAGAATTATGAGAAATACGTTTGTTTATAAGCCACCCAGTCTACAGTACTTTGTTATAGTAGTCAGAACTTCCTAAGACACCTTTATTAATAGGGCATTTATAAATGCAAATTAAAACCAACCTCTCCTTATCCTTTTCTCTCTATGAAAGTCCTCTAGAAAAGTAAGGGCATTTATTTCACTTTCTTCTATTTTGTAACTTTAAACTCTTAAGTTACCTGGGGCCGTAGTCTAAGGTTTAGTTAACCTAATATGTATTACACATTTTTTTTTTTTTTTTTTTTTAGCAGAGAGCAACTTATTAGACATAGAGAGAGAGAGGAGAGAGCTCCCATGCTGCCATGGGAGGGATCCAAGGGAGGAATCCCATATTATACATTTTAATCTAAAGTTTGTCTTAATAAATGCTTAACAATTTGTCATTAGAAAACATTATTTCATTTATTTAGTCATTACATTTTTCTTAAGCATTTTAATGTATATCATCATGTAATCACAAATGTAAAGTTTCCATATACTTTAAAGGTGAAGATTCATCATCTGTAAACAACCTTCTTTCTGCCAGAAAAAAAAGACCAATTTTTCTCAATCCTGCATTAAAATAAAATTAGAGAAAGCAAAATAGTTTATTTACAGGATTTCTTGCTTATATCAAAGCAATTATGTAACTTTATTTCTTGAAGATATGTTTCAGTAGAAGTTTCATTGTTCTCTGTAAGTGAACTTGAATCATCATTTAGTAGAAAAAATAGAATGATTTTTCCCACAGCAAACCCTCCAGTGACCAATTTCTTCTCTCTGTTTCTCAAAAGATATCTGCATCAGTATTTGAACCAAGATGTTTCTGTGCACTTCATGAAGTAATAATCTTTCTTGAAGTCTTTTTCCTCCTCGTTAAAAAAAAATCACATCTTCTCCCTCCTAGATAGAAAGCACTTTCTTGTGATTTCTAACTAGTAATATTATTTTGAGGAAAAAATGTGCATAGTACTTCCATCTAGACTATTATTGCAGAATTTTTAAATAGTCTTTCGACTTAACATATTATCTACATTAATTTTGTGTATTTTAATTCCCTTGCATTGTTCGTTTTCTGAATTTCTGACTTTATTATCCTTCATGCATTTTTAAAGTCTCATCTAATTTACAACTCTTTGCTTTCTTATTTCATAATATATGTTTCTGATGTCATTGTGCCTGTCTGTGTTTCATCCAGCTCATTTCACTGTCCTGCTAAAATCTGACAGCATTTTCTTCCAGCATAACACTCGATATTCATGTTTCAAATTGTTGTTCTGTTGTCTTCTGGAACATGTACTTCTTTACAATGATGTTGAAAGACTCATGCTATTGGTGACAAGTGGTGAAATTAAACACAAAAGTAGGTATCTACATAATTATACTCTATAATACTTTGTGAAATGACTGATTTTAATAGAAATTTTACTATTGCTTTGCTATGTGAAAGATTTTTCTGACTTTAAGGCAATTGTTATTTGACATCTGAATATTCTGTTGTGGCATACATTTTTAAAAGTCAGATTTATGCCACTCAAGTTTATAGTGAATATACTTTAATTTAAATAACTATAATTAAATAGCATACTAGATGGATGTTTTTTTCATTTTCCGTGTTCATTCAATTAGGAAAGATCCTTATTTGCTTTGTCTACAAAGGGCTGGGTTTTCCTTGCCTATGTAAAACATCGATGTAATTTGAATCAGTGTTCTTATCACTCTAAGCAAAATTGAATTAAATTTGAGTCCTTTAGCCTTAAACACAATTCCACTCTTCAGTTTATTAAGGGTCAGAATTTGCACCATTAGGTGGTGCTATGGTTTGAATGTATTCCTGAAAGTTAATGTGCTAGAAACTTAATCCCCAATGAAATACTGTTGAGAGGTGGGATCTTTAAGAGGTGATTAAGTCATGAGGGCTCTGCCCCTGTGAATGGACGCAAGCCCTTATTGTAGGAGTAAGTTTTTTATCACAAGAGCAGGTTTGTTGCAGAAGCAAATTTCGTTCTCTCTTGCTAACTTGCTGTTGCCCTCACTTGGTCTTTTGCCTTGCACTAAGAGATGATGCAACATGAAGGCCCTAACCAGACACCAGCATCATGCTCTTGGATTTCCCAGACTCCAGACTGTGAACCAAATAAATGTATGTTTATTACAAATTATGCAGTCAGCGGTAACTATAGCAGCAAAAATGGACTAAGACAGGTGGTTTTACATTTTGTTCCCCAATGTGTGATATGCAAATAAGAATTTACTGAAGGTTATAAAACTATCCAATCTTGGGTCTAATTTCAGAAAACCTCAAAATCCTACAGACCAATGCAGGTAGATAAATGGACAGATAGATAGTAATACAGATACATATCTTCAAAAATAGTGTTTAGCTTTAAAATATTTTGAATTTTGAATTTTCAGGAGTCAACTCATATCTCTGGTTTTAATGAGGTAGCAAAATAGAATAAGCTAAGTATATATCTCTCAAACATAAAAAGATATACTTCACAAAGTTTCTGTTAACTAATAATTGGAAAAACAGTAAGGACTTCATTTGCTTAGTTCAATTGTGATCAATAAATATTTGCTTCTTGCTTATTACATTCCTTGCACTGTGCGACACTCATCCCTATTGCTAGATTAGTATCTGAAGATGTAGATGAGACAAAAATGCAAATATCCTGCTATAATATGGATGAGAAATGCTATCATTGCAAAACAGAATCTCTGTAATGGACATTTAACACACACTTAGTGGTCAAAGGAAGCTTTGGGCAATATACTCTTTAATTGACATTATGCACTCTTTATGGCCATATACTCTTTAATTGACATTATTCACTACTGTTGCATTTCTTGAAAATAACCAACATAGCACCCAATTCAGTTAATGTATTTAGTATAAGCAGATCAGAGACTTACTGATAAACATCATCCAGTCTGCAAGTTCTGAACCAGGATATCTACACTATATCCATAAATAAGAGTATAGACTTTGGAAAAAACTTCACCTTGATTTAAAAACTGGATCTTCTATTTTATTTTCTTAATGTTTTTACCTGCAAAGTAATGATAAAACTATAGTCAGTCTCATAGGTTCTTTTTTAAGGCTTCTATACAGTAATCTATGTACTAAGTAAAATACTGCATGTCTAGTATACAGGTAAAAGAGTGGCAATTATTAGTGTTCCTATATCTAATATTTCCATTATATTTTCTTAACTAAAAATGAACTGTCAAGAATTCATAGAAGATGGTGGAATATAAAGCATCTAAAATCTGTGACCCTACCTAAACAATAATTGTACAGGCAGAATAAGTCTGGTGTAACTTATTTTGGAACTCTAGAGTTCATAGAGCCTTGCAGGTTCCTAGAAAGGAATATGTGATAAATTGAAGTTAATTTCAGTCAGCATCACCTTTTAGCATAGTAGTTGTCATCCATCCCCCACCCTTTTGCCCCAGGATCAGCTGTGAACATGTTTTTGGAGAAGGTTACAAAAATCTTGCCAGAGTCAGGGTGGGGGAAAAAAGACCCTGTCTTCCAAGTACCAGAGGTCTGTGCTCTATTTTACACAGATCTCACAGAGGTCTAGACAAAAAGGGGTATTTGTTGTATTGCATCTCCCTGCATTGTGGCAAGTTTCACCCACTCCATCTGAAATGGTTTTCATGGTATTTAAAGGGCCTATATGTTTTTTGGTTTGTTTCCATCTCTATTTTCTCTCATACCCCTTTTGAAAACCAAACCTTGAACACCAGAACCTTTAAAAGCAACTGCATACAATGGGAAAATTAGAAAGTCACTGAACATGCCTATGGGAAGGCAAAGGTTCAGAAAGACCTGAAAATACCTTAAGTGTATACCTCAGTCTGATCTTTGGCACAGAGACAACATGCAACAATTTAAAAAACAACAATAACAACAACCAAAACCCCAGCAAACCCTAGGGAAGGTAGGAGGATATAAAATAGAGTCACTACGTTATTAGATTCAAATGTCCAGATTTCAACTACTATGAAAAAAATCACAAGGTGCACAAATAAATGAAAATATATGGTTTATGCAAATGAAATAAATAAAATAACAGGAATTGTCCATGAAAAAGACTTAATTATAAGTTTATTTGTCAAATAAATTAAAACAACTTTCTTAAAAATGCTCAAAGAGGAAAAGGAAGACTATGGAGTACATCAAGAAAGTGATGTAAGAATAAAGTGAAAATATCAACATACAGATAGAAAACCTAAAAACAAACCAAACAGAAATTCTGGAGCTGAAAAGTACAAAAATATAAACGAAAAATTCACTAGAGAGATCCAAAGTCAGATTTGAACAGGCAGAAGGAACAGAGCTTGAACAATAGAAACAAACAAAATGTTGAAGAAAAGTGATCAAAACCTAAGGGACCTGTGAAACACCATCAAGACCATGCATTGTGAGAGCCCCAGAAAAAGAAGAGAAAAAGAAAGGAACCTACAAACTATCTGAAGATATTATAATTGAAAATTTCCCAAATTTGATGAAAGTCATGAATATAAACATCCAAGAAGCTCAATGACTCCAATTAGATGAACTCATAGAGACATACTGAAATACATAATCAAACTGTCAAAAGTAAAGACAAAGAGAATCCTAACAGCAGCAAGAGAAAAGGACTTAACAGGTACAAGGGATCCTTAACATAAGCAGATTTTACATCAATATCTTTAGAAGCTAAGAGGGAGCAAGCTGATATATTAAATGTTCTAAAAGACAAAACAACAAGAATCTGACAAGCAAAAATCCTATATTTAGAAAACCTGTCCTTTAAAAGTAAAGGAGAAGTAAAGACATTTCTAAATAGACAAAAGCTGATAGAGTTCATTTTCAAAAGACTTGTCTGTGAGAAATGGCAAAGGGAATCTTACAGGTTGAAATGAAAGGATGTTAGAAAGTAATTCAAAGCCTTATGAAGAAATAAGGATCCCAGCAAAGGCAAATACATGGGTAATTGTAAAAACTAGTGTTACTATAACAGTGGTGTATAAATACACCTTTGGTTTTCAGCATAATTTAAAAGACTTGCATTTATTTCAAAAAAATTAGTCTAAAACTTAGTATTATTGAAACTTTGGTTGGTAATTCCATATTTTAATATATATATAGTTTAAGAGATTAAAGCATTATGAAATTATAAGTTTATGTTCTTGAAAACTAAATATATAAAAATATAATTTTTAATTTTAGTTAAACTGGTATAAATTCAAATTGAAGTGTTAAAACTTTATGATATTTTATGTAATTTCCCTGGTAAATTATATAAATAAACTAGCTAAGAAATATACACAAAAGGAAATAAAAAAGGGATTTAATATTTTACAACAAAAAAATAGCTAAATTCAGAAGACAGTAATGCAAGAAACAAGAGAATAAGAAACTGTAAATATGTATAACACTAACAGCAATGTGGTGAAAGTCCATTCCAATCAGTGAACTTTAAATGTAAATTGATTAAACTCTCCAGTTAAAAGGCAGACATTAGCAGAATAAATTTAAAAAAATAATAATAATCCAACTACACTGTGTACAAGAGATTTACTTTAGATCCAAAGATACATAAAGGTTGAAAGTTAAAAAATATAAAAGAATATTTTATGCAAAAAGTAACTGAGAGATAATAGATACATTAATATCAGACAAAATAGACTAAATCAAAAAAGCTTCAAAAGACAAAGGATGTTATATATCAATAAAAGTTTTCATGTAGCAAGAAAATGTAACAATTTAAAAACATTTACAGGCTGGGTGTGGTGGCTCATGCCTATAATCCCAGCACTTTGGAAGGCTGAGGCACGTAGACCATCTTACTTCCATTTCTCTAGATCACTGCTGTCTAATAGAAAATTCTACCATGATGGAAGCATTATCAGTCAGTATTTTCTAATACAGTATCTGCTAGCCACATATGGTGATTCAGTACTTGAAATGTAGTTACTGCAACTGCTGAACTAAATGTTTCATAATATTTAATCCTAATTAAATAGTCACCCGTTTCTAATGGCTATTGTGTGAGATAGTGCAACTCTGGATATTTACCTCTATAAATATTTTTTAAAGTATTTAATTTTTCAACACTCTTGTTCCTCTTCTCCTCCAAAAATAAAGACACAGGTTTTATCAGAAAAAAAGATAGCACTTCAATCTGCATTGAGGAGCTTGAGAGAGAAATTGATGAGGCCTAAGCAGCATCACAGACAAATGGCACCAGGTGCTGTCTTCTGACTCTTTCCCCCACACCGTGCTCAGTCTACACTTTTCTCTAAGGCACCTCACAGCCCATGACTAATTATAGTGAGTATACTGAGACAGGTCTATTTCTGTAAGATGCAGGACTCCTCTAAATGGTAACTTTGACAATTACTTAGCAGAAAACTTAGATCTGTTTGAGAATCCTTTTATCAAGCCTCCTTTATTTCCTCTTTCCTTTGCAGGAGTCAGATGTGCATCTTGGTGTGGAGATTCACTTTGCTTCTTCCAGCTGCCTCCTCCTTTTCCTTTGCAGACATTTTTCCCTATAAACCTCTTGCACATCTGATGTTAACATGGCAAATACTACTCAGAGGACCTGAAATAGCACACAGGTCCTTGATCTTTGTTAATAAAATATATTTAATTTTATTTCAGGGTTAAAAGTCAACAAATCTCTAGAGAGAAACAGATCGTGGGCAACATATAATGAGTGACAGTTAAAATAATTAGAAATGTTTTCAAAATATATACAACTCCCTTCTGAGATGAGAAATCTAATTTTCATGGGAATATTTTGCCATTTTCTCCGTACTGAATCACTCTCTCTTTTGCTTATGTCTGCATCTTACATATGATAAAAGCATGATGATAGATTCAAAGAGAAATAATTTCCCATTATGGCTCAGTTGAAAAATGTATATAAATATATCTGGAGCAGTGATTCTTAACCTGGCTGGTTTTGGTCTGCCAAAGAGTATTTGTAAATGGAGACACCATGGCTTGTCAGAGTTGGATTGCTGCTACTGGCATCTATCAGACAGAGGTTATGGCTGCTATTAAACATCCTATAATGAACAGTGCAGATGCTGCACTACAAAAACAATCACCAAGCCCAAAATGTAAATAATGCCAAAGGTGAGAAATCGTGGTCTAAAACAAGTTCACAAAGCTTATGCGTATTTACGAATGATCTTTTCAAAGCGTGTCCACATATTTGAAAGCTGATTCACATAAAATATAGCTACTCCTAGACACACAAGAAACATAAGATTCCTCTTTAATGACAAACATTTTTAGTGTTGGAGTAATTTTGTACCACATTTAGTTGGCATATCCCATCACAATTCAATCAAACTTTTTGTTTCTGTAAAATTAATATTTGTTAAGTCAGTAGCTGAGAAATGATTTTTAATTATTAAAGTTATCTTGTATTTAAGTAACATACTCTGTAACTATAATAGTAAGATTATGAGGCTAGACATAACTCATTTTCTGGTAACATTACATTACTAAATAGTGAAAAGGACCAGTAAATACCAAAATGGTTATATTTAAAATTGATTAAATCCTGTTATCTTTCTGTTCAGTGTCAAAATCTGATGCGGTTCACACATACACACACAATCAGAAATAGAAATGAAAAGTATTTTTGGGCCAGGATATGTGAGAAATCTTTGAAACATATCCACTAAAATATATATTGAAACACATATTTAAATATATATAAATATATATGGAGAAAGAGAGAGTGTGTGTATTACAATTGAACAGTAAACCCAAACCCAAAAGACACTTGGTGGTTTACTGATACAATAGGTCCAAGAAGAGGCCACTGATAAGTTACAGGGTAATTACTTGTGTTTTCAGGTGACTTTTTTTCCACACAGCAAAATGTGTGTGAATTACTCTTAGCACATCAATATTCTCTTAATACAGCAGCGACGGTCTCTGAGTTATTGTCTGTGAGAAATGTGAAGCAAGATGTACCATCTATTGTTGTAAGTTAATCTGTCCCTATTATATCACTGAAACAAGATCATAATACAACCTTTAAAAACATATCTCACAAATCTCACAACTAGATTATACAATATCTGATAATATAACAGCTGATTTTTTACTAAAGTATGAAGGTTCTGCTAGATTTGTGAAAACTTTTTCAATAGGAAAGACCAAAATCAGAAGGTGCTCCATATCACAAGGAACTGTGTGTAATACAATATACAAAGTGACTGGCAGTCAGTAGATTTTATGAAAATCGGAAGATTAAAACAGTAAATATATACTGAGAGATGAAATGGCATATACTGGATTGAAACTGGATGATGGAGAGTTAAATTTCAATACCCTTATATACTTTTTACCAGCAAGGGTGGGAAGAGGAGTAAAACTAACGAGTAAAGAGTGATGTAGAATGAAGGGGCATAAAAGAAGCTCTACCTTAAAATAAGAAAATGTGGGTTAAAAGTAACTGTGACTTGCTCAATGTCTCCAAATAAGTTGTGGCCAAGATACAAAACTCGAAAGAAAGTCCAATGGGTCAAAGGATTATAAATTGATCTACTATAAGGACACATGCACATGCATGTTCATAGCAGCAATGTTTACAATAGCAAAGACCTGGCACCAACTCAAATGCCCATCGATGATAGACGGGACAGGGAAAATGTGGCACATATACACCATGGAATATTATGCAGCCATCAAAAATGATGAGTTCATGTCCTTTGTAGGGACATAGATGAACCTGGAAACCATCATTCTCAGCAAACTGACACAAGAACACAAAATCAAACACCGCATGTTCTCACTAATAGGCGGGTGTTGAACAATGAGAATACATGGACACAGGGAGGGGAGCACTACACACTGGGGTCTGTTGTGGGGAAATAGGGAAGGGACAGCAGGGGGTGGGGAGTTGGGGAGAGATAGCATGGGGAGAAATGCCAGATACAGGTGAAGGGGAGGAAGGCAGCAAATCACACTGCCATGTATTCACCTATGCAACAATCTTGCATATTCTTCACAGGTACTCCAAAACCTAAAATGCAATTAAGAAAACAAAAAAGAAAGTCCAATGGGTCATAGAAAGTTCAATATAGTTTGATACCATTTATCTCTCTGTCTATTGACACATTTGTGAATTGCTTCTGATGAACTTCTTAGGTGCTTATCTTTAATATTTTTTTAAAAAATAAGCTTTTAATATTATGACAGCAAGTTACCAAATCTCAAGAAGCAGCAACTGAGCAAGTGGCACTAAACTCGTAAATATAGATCAAATATACTGCAATGAGTAATGATCCACTTCACCTAATGGTCAGCTTGCCCTGTCCTGAGACTTTTAAGGAATATACCAATTCAGGACTTAAAAACTACTTTTCAAATAGTTGGTGACATTTTCTGATATCTTATAATTCATCAGAATATGTATTTCTAAATATAATACCATGTCTAAATCTGAATCCTTCAGGCATCATATTTTTTAACATTCTCAATAAATTCAAGTTGACTTAGCATTACGTATTTATCTTTTTCATTTGAAAAGTCATAATTTAAGAATTTGTCAATCAATTGATTATAATTTGTCATATAAATTCACTCAGTTTTTCTCTCCTGCTTACTTAAGATCAACAAGAAAGTATTTTAATGACATAAATATTTTAAGTATAACAAGATCAGAGAAGTAGCCAAGGAGACTTGACCAGCAGAGAGCTGTGGAGAACATAAACATAGTTTGATGATGTCAGGGACAAAATAGAGAGATGGCCACTAAAGGGACAGTAAAAGGAATATATTCAAAACAAGCTACTACCTGAATATTTTTATCTACATGTCATCTGAAAAATCTTCAGTAATGTAATAGGATCTAGAAATTTTTTTTTACTCTCATCACTAAGAAGTTAACTTTTGTCTATTGGCCAGGCTTGATGGAGGAAATGCTATTGCAAAACTGGCCTTACTGACAGCAATGATGATAATAGGACTTGATAAATATATAGGGTGGGTCATTCAGAGTCAAAGGGAGGCAAATATTTTAATGTATAATAAGGTCAGAGAAGCAACCAGGGGGTTTGGGCAGCAGAGAGCTATGGAGAAGGTTAACAGACCTTAAAGGCACTACTGTTAATTTGGTTTAACAAAAGAAAATAAAAAATAGATTCTCTAAAGATTGAAGAAAGTTAATAAAACAAAAAGTTGTAATTCCTTGCCAGGTTTCCAGACAAAAGCCGGTTTAGGACCTGGACACTTCTGTCTGAAAATGAGAGCAGCTCTACAGGAGAAAGGATGATGCAATAGCATCTCTCTTCAAGACAAAGTAGGACGTATGTAGAAAAAAAACTTAGTAGGGCTTCTCTAAAATGTCTTTAATCAAAAAAGAGAATAAAGGACTCTGGGAGAATGGAGGACACTCCAATTTAAACAGTTTTCTATTGAACATTAGACAGAATCTTGGAAAGCCATGAACATATGCCTCTCAGATCTCCTGCTACTACTGATTGATGGTCCCTGCTTCTGCCTTTCTGAATCCATCACCACTTTCACACTGTGGTCCCACTTTCCAAAGGCTTCTCCCAGACAATGGCTAGAAGCAACCCAGCCTAATAAAGTTTCATTCCTGTGAGACATGAGATGCTACCAGTTGGAGATGTGGGCCCCATGGCTCCCTTTCAGCCTGGCTGCACCTGCTTTGAAACTGTGTTGCAGTCTGTGTTTCTTCCTATCCAACTCTCCTTCCTTTCCCCTGTCCTTCACTGATGAACACCTACTACTATTAGGTGGCTCTCCCTGCCTTCTTTATATTTTAGCTGGTTATTCTTCACAGTCATTTCCATGTATATAACTCTCCTGTACATGTACTCCTATCTTTGTTTCCTCCTTCTCAGAAGATCCAGGGAAATAGACCACAGGATAGGGATTTGGCACTGACTCATTCATTCACACCTGGAAGCCAATAAAATGCCATTCTCAGTAGTACATAGTGACTGATAGCTTCTGGAAAAAGGTGGTGACCAAATTGCTAAAGAATTCTCATGTGCACAGGTGACTTGAGAAAATATCTAGCTTGAGAAACTGCCACTTGGGGTGCAATAGTTTAGGCATTTGAAAAATATGGGGCAAACAGTGATTATTACATAAGCGGTGGATTAGACTCATTATTATTATGTCAAATTGATGCCTGCTGTGGAACATTGTTTTTGTTGTTGTTGTTGTTGATTTGTTTGAGATGGAGTCTTGCCCTGTTGCCCAGGCTGGAGTGCAATGGCGTGATCTGAACCCACTGCTACCTCCACCTGCCGGGTTCAAGGAATTCTCCTGTCTCAGTCTCCCGAGTAGCTGGTACTACAGGTGCACGCCACCACCACACCCAGCTAATCTTTGTATTTGTAGTAGAGATGGAGTTTCATCATATTTGTCGGGCTAATCTCTAATTCCTGACCTCAGGTGATCCACTGACCTCCACCTCCCAAAGTGCTGGGATTACAGGTATGAGCCATCGTGCCCAGACTATTAATTGTTATAAGCTAAATATTAGACCCTTTATCCTCTGTAAAAGAACAGATGATGGCCCAACAAGCTGAAGAATCAATAGTTTGAGTCACAGAGTTTCAGAGATACTTACATGTGAAATATAAATGCTCAAAGCAGGTCTGTCATGTTAAAATCAGGGCTGTGGTTGGAAACTCCTGTGCTCTTGCAACATGAGAGGGGTAAATACCTTCAGGACTTGTAGAGCTGACAGCTTCTTAGTAAGAACAAAAGCATACCCAGTGTTGGTAGATACTGCAGACACTTCTCTTTGTTAAGTCAATAGGTGTCCCACCAAAAAGATTTCCCCACCTCCTCTCCTGACATCAAGCTCCAGTAGCTAGAATCCAATAGCTAGGATTAAATCCCAACATAACATTACTGAATATATGCTAGGCTTGATGACGGAGGAAATACATTATTCACTAACAGAGCTACAAAAGTGAAATAGTGTGTTTCAGTAGGTAACCAGAGTGTATGAATTGATTGGATTATAAAGGTGCCATATTAAGAAGGGCAAAATGTAGATTAAATATTAATTCACTGAAATAGGGGAATTTTTTGAGATATCTGGCACGTAATCCAGTGGATGGGGCAAATTTACCACTAGAGAGGTTCCGAGAAGGCTAGAAAAGAAACATATCTAAGGTGAGTGGTGTCAAAAGAATAAAGAGGCTAAGGGAATTTGGAATGCTAAAATAGGAATATTATATAAACCCGGAAAAGCCACCCAAGGATTATGTTCCACAGGAAGGCTCCATGCACGCACAATTCACTAAGGCCTTCAGGAATGCACCAGTGATAGGGGAAGTGGCACCACTAAGAAGTTCAATAGCAGCAATTATCCAAACATCAGAACCAATGAAAGGAGAGGCATTTACATAAGTGGGAATTGTTAAAACTCAAGGAATGACAAGGCCACCAAGAAGCCTAGCGATGAGAGCCTGAACACCAGAAACCATAAGGTCACACCATAAAGATAGGTAAGCTTGATGCACAGAGAATGGAGAAAATGGTTCAAAAAGCGTGGATGAAGTTTCTAAGAACAAAGTAGGCATGTAGCCAACAACAATCTACCAAACACAGAAGTGGACCCACGCCCATAGTAAGAGGTAACAGGTAAGAACCTAGGAAGAAGAGATTAATGGCAGGCACCCAAACAAAAAGTCATACTCCTTCATTCGGTTCTCAGGCTTCAGCCTATTTCCAGACCCAGCAACCATGGACTGAAGAAGGATCTGTGTCCCTGAGTAGAAGACCCCTCTAATAAGGTGGCATATCCAGATAGTTTATATTATTATACATAGAGTCTAAGTGGGCATTGATACCTAGAGCCCCAAAGCATCATCCTGGGCCTCCTGGTAGAGTCAGAGCTGAGAAGGGCAACGTAATAATGCAATCCTTGCAATATGAACTTGGCTGATATTCAACTAAGTGGGTCTAAGTAACCACTCAGTGGTTATTTCTTCTTCCAAATGTTTAATTGGAATTGATTTAGTTGACAATTTGCTTAAATCCCACATTAGTTTATTGGCCTCTGGGATAAGAGTTATCTCCCTGAGAAACACTGAATAGAAATGGCTCCCTTCCCCCAGCCAAAATGATAACTCGCACATCGTATTTTATGGATGCGGCTAATGATAGAGACTTACTATCATGGCTTGTCTTTGTTTGTTAGAGCTGCCATAACAGAATACCACAGGTCAGGTTGCTCAAACAGCAGAAATTTACCTTTTCACAGTCATGAAGCTAAAAGTTCAACATCAATGTGTTAGCTGGTTTGATTTCTTCCGAGGCCTCTCTCCTTGACCTGCAGATGGCCATCTTCTGTCTCTGTCCTCAAACAATCTTTTCTCTGTGTACCACATATCTGTTTGGATCTCTTCTTCCTATAGGGACAACGTTCATACTGTATTAGGACCTACCCTAGAATCTTATTTTACTTTGCGTACCTCTTTGAAGGCCTTTTATCCAAATAAAATCGCATTCTTTGCTATCGAAAGGAGTGTAGGGTTGCGCGTGTGCCATGGACTCAGCCGCCCGGTGATATTGACAATAGGAGCGAGAAAGGGGCATTGACTGCGACCCACCGCGGGTAGCGAACTGTGGCTCCGGCAGCGGCGGCTCCAGCTCCTGCAGCTCCTCCTCCTCCTCCGGTCCCCTTCTCTTGCGGCCGCTGCAGATCCAGTCTTCCTCCCTCCCTTCCCCCCTCCCCACGTCGCCGCCGCCGCCGCCGGGGCGCTGAGGTTCGGGTCCGGCCGTGAGGCCCAGAGGCGCCGCCGCCGCGGAACCGGAGGGACGCCGTACCGGACAGCCGTCGCCCCAGGCTCCCCGCAGCTTCCCGGACCTCCCGCTGCACGTCCCGGTCCCGCCGCCCGCCCTCGCCGCGGCCCCCTTGCCCGTCTCCGGCCCCTCCAAGCCGGATTCTTCCTCAGAAGCTTCAAGTAGGGATATGTCTTCAGCACCAGCTACTCCTCCATCAGTGGATAAAGTAGACGGATTTTCTCGGAAGTCCGTGAGAAAAGCCAGACAGAAGAGGTCGCAAAGGTCCTCGCAGTTTAGGTCTCAAGGCAGGCCTATTGAGTTAACACCTCTGCCGCTGCTAAAAGACGTTCCATCCTCAGAGCAGCCTGAACTGTTCCTAAAGAAACTTCAGCAGTGCTGCGTCATTTTTGACTTCATGGACACGCTATCTGATCTTAAAATGAAAGAATACAAGCGCTCCACTCTTGATGAACTGGTGGACTACATTACAATAAGCAGAGGCTGTTTGACAGAGCAGACTTACCCTGAAGTAGTTAGAATGGTATCTTGCAATATATTCAGAACTCTCCCTCCTAGCGACAGCAATGAATTTCATCCAGAAGAAGATGAACCCACCCTTGAGGCATCGTGGCCACATTTACAGCTTGTATATGAATTTCTCATACGATTTTTGGAAAGCCAAGAATTCCAACCCAGCATTGCCAAAAAATATATAGATCAGAAATTTGTATTACAGCTTCTGGAGCTATTTGACAGCGAAGACCCTCGGGAACGGGACTACTTAAAAACAGTTTTACACAGAATTTATGGCAAGTTTCTTGGTCTTAGAGCATTTATCCGAAAACAGATTAACAATATTTTTCTAAGGTTTGTTTATGAAACAGAGCACTTCAATGGTGTAGCTGAACTGCTGGAAATATTAGGAAGTATTATCAATGACTTTGCTTTACCTCTTAAGGCAGAACACAAACAGTTTCTGGTGAAAGTGCTGATCCCCTTACACACTGTCAGGAGCTTATCACTCTTCCATGCACAGCTGGCATATTGTATAGTACAGTTTCTGGAGAAAGATCCTTCACTCACAGAACCAGTTATTAGGGGGTTAATGAAATTTTGGCCTAAAACATGTAGTCAAAAAGAGGTCATGTTCCTTGGGGAACTGGAAGAAATATTGGATGTGATTGAACCTTCACAATTTGTTAAAATCCAAGAACCTTTGTTTAAACAAATTGCCAAGTGTGTATCTAGCCCCCATTTTCAGGTGGCAGAAAGAGCACTCTATTACTGGAATAATGAATACATCATGAGTTTGATAGAAGAAAACTCTAACGTCATCCCTTCCATCATGTTTTCCAGCCTTTATAGGGTTTCGAAAGAACATTGGAATCCGGCTATTGTGGCGTTAGTGTACAATGTGTTGAAGGCATTTATGGAAATGAACAGCACCATGTTTGACGAGCTGACAGCCACATACAATGAGAAAAAGAAAGAAAAGGAGTGTGAAGAATTGTGGAAAAAATTGGAGGACCTAGAGTTAAAGAGAGGTCTTAGACGTGATGGAATAATTCCAACTTAACAAAAATAATGACAACAGCATTACTAACCTGTGGAGTCATACATTTATGTAGTAGAAGATGGAGCCACAGTTTTCTGTATTGTGCAACTTTACAGTAGATTTCACATTTGTTTCATTATTACAACAGCACTGTATATACCTGTCTCTAAGTAAAGGAAAAAAAAAACAAGGACTTCAATCCAAAGTTTGGACAGTAGATGGACTTCTCAGAACTTTGCAAACATAATCATTGTTCTAAGCCTCACTAAAAAACAAATCGGTCTTCAAAGATCTGTTGATGAAATTGCTATGTTAAAATTCCATTATTGGGAGTTCCTTATTTATCACTAGCAGAGAGTATGATACAATTTTCAAATGTGAACAATCTTAAATTTAGCTTGTCTTTCTGCTAAGCTGTTAAATGTATTTATAGTAAAGGAAAAAAAGACTGTCATTTCCTCATAAGTTTGTATAACATCCTCCTCTGGATCACTTGACTGTAATTCGAAATCTTTTTCTTTTGCACATCTTCCTGAGTTGAATGTCCACGTGGAATGGGGCCATGAATTATAAAGGTCCCTGATAAAAGTTCTGTTTACTGGGGTGAACATCTTTCCAGTAACCAGGTAGTCCTGGTGCTCCTTTAGTTTTAAAATTAGGAGTTAAAAAAGAAGAGGTGATAAACACAGTAGGAAAGGGAATTTTGGATTCACGCATCAGTTTATGCGGAATCCAAATCAATGTCTTGAATCCTTTGAAAACAGGCACTGGGACATCACAGGCTTCAGTACCTGACCAGTATTAGTTGCATATATCATTGAACACACATACCACAGATGTTTCACAAATGTGAGAAAAACATCCTTTTGGACCATTTGAAATAAAGACAAACACTAAACAATACACCCATGCAAAGCTAATTGGGAAAAGAGTTGAGCAAACAGCTTGGACTGTTTGGAGTTGCTGCCTTACTTTTTAATATGTTTTTATAAAGTATTCCAGCAAAAGAGGATGTAGCCTCTGGGAAAAAACAAACATGCTACAGTGTTTTTTGTAGATTCTCGTTCTATATCTCATCACAGCGCCAGCCCTGTTTTTAGCCGGAAAGAATTCAGGATAAACATTATTATGCATTCTGAATTGGATGCATATTCCTAACTACTGTATTTGTTATCAAAAATGGTTCTACAAATGCTACTGAAAAAAATCTGGAAATTCCTAATGTCCTGAGTATTAATAATAAAGTTTAAAAATGCTTTTATAAAAAAAAAAAAAGGACTGTAACATATAAATTTGAGGGGACACAGTTCAGCCCATACCACAACTAAAGTATAAAAAGCTACAGGGGTGTCATGTGGTCTCTATTAGATCTCTGTTTAATTCACTTCTCTGACCTCTGCAGCCACTGGGTGAATCCTGGGAATGATTGTTACATAAGTGCAACAAAGGAGCAACCTGGTAGGAGAGGCTGTGCTCCCAGGCCTGACATCATTGCTCGTGTACATTGATAAGACCTCAGGTATATGGCATTTGCACATTGATTTCTTGACTGATTTCTATTTCACTTAGAAAAAGCATCAGGAAAAGTTCATATTCCCTTGGGACAGGCAATAATATTTACTTGCAGTTCTGTGTCAGGGCTCTGTTAACTGGCTCACTTTCTGTTATAGCCAGAAGAGACCTGAACAACCTGAATATCCCACTAACATTATAATGATTAATTATAGCAGAGGAACCATGCTAATTGGATAGGATAAGCAAAAGATTGTCTCGGTAAGACAAATGAGCTCCAGAGAAAGTGAGATAAATTCTATGAATAATTGGAAACCTAATCCATTTTTAGGAGACCAGGGGCCAAGAGCGTGCTGTGACTTCCTATTTAAACTGAAAGACATATTACTGTGCTCTGAATTCCTCGCCATTCTAATCCTGCTCTGGATGATACAGTGAGTAATAAGGAAGGCAGTCAACTCTGAGTGGGTCCCAGGCTGGGAAAGGGCTTTTTGGAAGATCCAAGCTGTAGTGTGGGTAGCTCTATGGGTTGGGTCATACAATTCAGCAGATACTATGGTGAGTCATTTGTAGCAGAAAAATATACAACATGGAGCTTACAGCAAATCCCAATTAGAGCATCACAACATTTTTTTTTAAATTTGAGAACAAGTCCATCTATCTGCACCAAGAAATTATACGCCTTTTAAGAAACAGCCCTAGCAGAGACAGAATGTTTGTTCGTAGTGCTCTGTTACAGTGTATACAGAAGTTCCCATTATGAGTCCAGTTTTGTAAGACCTCATAAATCATAAATTGTGTCAGGTCCAGCATTTCACCATAATAAGTAGGAAAGGTGTATCTGGATTAAGCCTTAATAGAACAAGAAGGGAGGCATAATAAGTAAGCTATATGAGTGAATATCACGGACCCTCCACTCACCCGACAGTTTCTTTATGACCCTTCACTAGTTTATACTTTGGGCTTCACTGGAGAGCAAGAGATCACATTCAACCATCTGCAGGTGGAGAAAAAGGCCTGCACTTGGTTTACGAGTTGTCTATCTCAGTATGTGGGTGCAAGATGAAAACTGGTGGTCGCTGCCCTTCAATCCCATTTCAGCATGGTCTCAACTGACAGTAAAGAGAAAAGTATTCACAATTTCAAAGCTGCAAGCAATGCATCTGTTCATACACCTTGTGTACAAAACAAAGTGGCTGGAGGTAAGAAGATACTTGGAAGTCTTGGCGAAAATAGTGTGGATGAACATAGAGGGGGCCATAAAGAGTGAGATTTTTATATTATAGATCACTGCTCACCAGGGAGTGTCACCAGAGAGAAGGAACTGAGCAACCAAGAAGACAGCATTACTTAAGACTGTTGCTAATAACCAGTCTTTGTTTTTGACCTCTCCTATGCTGGTACAGGGGCACAGGAAGGGAATGCCATGGTGAAACCGATGGACACTGTATGTGGGATCCACAGAATAAATGTGAATCTAGCCCACTTATCACTGTGAATCTAGTCACTGATGCACGTGAGTGCCCAGCCTGTTAGCAACTTGTTAGAGTTTAATGCTAAACTCCTAATAGAGTAGTATTTCTCAAGAGACCAATGGCCACTCGATGGCAAGTTGGCTACCTTACTTTTTACATCCTGGGACTGTAATTTTTCTTTGAAAGTATGACTATCTCTATCTATGAATTTTTGCCTTTATTTAAAGCAGCACGTCAGTCAGTAGTATCATCGAGGCTTATGGAATGCCTCTATAGGTACGGCATCCTATACGATAGCGAATCAAATCAAGTCGTCCACATGATAGCAAAAAATGGACAGAAGTGGACCCATGTCCATAGTGTCAAATGATCATATCACATACTGCACCATCCAGAAGAAGCTACCATCATTTAATATATGAAGAGTCTTCTAAAAAGCACAGCTGAGCCCATGTGTGCAGGTGGCATTCTAAAGGACAGAATGCTAGCCTTTAGAATGCAATATAGTCATCCCTCAGTATCTTCAGGGGATTGATACCGAAATCTGTAGTTACTTAAGCATTTTATATAAAATGGGGTCATATTTGCACATAATGTACTCACGACATTCTTTATACTTGAAATTCTTTCTAGATTACTTGTAATACACACTACAATGTAAATGTTAGGTAAATTGTTATGCTACGTCTTTTGTTTGTGTTATTTTGAATTGCTGTATTTATTTGTTTTGAATATTTTTGATCAGTGCTTGGTTAAATCTGCAGAAACAGAAGCCATGGATTCTGAAGATTGACTGCATATGCATTAAATCACAGACATCTATGTAGTATTGTATCTTAAATAACAATGATATATGGGTCTGGAAATCAAGAGATAGAAACAGGAGAGTTTCTATTTACCACAATTTCCAATTACCAGCTGGAAGACTTTGTGCTCTTCTTCTTCTAGAAGAATTGGAGGTATGGATTCCCTTAAAAGACACACTTTTACAAGGGAATATTGCAAGAATCTCTTTAGATATTGTGTCCATGGACCAGCAGATGAGAAGTTAATTCACCATCATGGCTTTTGTAACATGATGAGGGCAAAAAGGCATATGTGTGGAAGCCGGGTGATACATTTAGGTACTTCCTATACTCAGCTGGGCCATTATAACTGAAATGGGCAGGTGCGACAACCCTGATTTGAGAAGCTTATGATTGCCCAGGGTTCAGACACATCACAAATGAATGTTTGGATTACAGCACCAGACAAGCCACCAATATCTACCAAGGTAATATCTGAGGTTGAGAGGAAGTCTGAATAAATAGTGTGGGAGAAAGAGGATAAATGCCAGTTGTGACCAAGAGATCAGATGCAGTGACATGACAAGGGTTGTATTTTGTTCTGCTAATCTTCCTGTTCTAAGCATCACTTTAGGAAGAGAAAACATAGACACCGTGAAGCTGCTGTATAAGTCTACATAGAGCAATAATCTTTGCATCAAGGACATAGTGTTGGTGGCCACAAAAAGGTCTCAGTAGCCTCCTTTTGGGAGTTGTAATCATATTCTCACAAAGGTCATACTTTCATCAAATGGCTGGCTGAGCATGGTAATGGGACCCTTACAAGCCCCTTTGCTGCAAAATGTGGCATTCTTCCAAGGGATGACTTCAGCTTGAGAATTCATCCTTGTACGGACCAAAACCTTCATAGAACTGTCCTGCAATCTTGAGCCTCTTCCTCAGTTATCCATCTGGCCTCACTCTCACAAATGTCTGACCTTTATCACAGACAGAAGACTGTCTCCAGCCTCATTAACTGACCTATAAAGGAATTCCCCCAACTAAATCTCTTAAACCTGTGTTTGTTTCATTTAATTTTTTATTGGTTGGAAAAAATTAATCAGTAATACAAAAGAAGAGTAGGAAAGGGAGAGATAAGAAAAATGATGAGGAATCCATTCAATTATGAATTCACCAAAAGGGGAAAAGTGAGGATGACATGTAGGAAAATATAGTGGTAATAGGGATATTTTCTGTTTCAGAAGAGCAGGCAAGGATTGGGGGATATGTAACTACCAGGGATTCTATAACTAACAAATTATATAGCATGACTCACAACAGCAGACATTTCCTCATTTGTAGTATGTAGCAAAGGGCTAGCATCCCCAAATTTTCTTTCTCAAACAAAATTATAATTTTTTAAGATTTATTTTAATTTCAAGAGTATAAGTGCACGTTTGTAACATAGGTAAACTTATGTCATGGGGACTTGTTGTACAGATTATTTCATCACCCAAGTATTAAGCCTAGTATGCGTGAGTTATTTTTTCTGATCCTTTCTCTCCTTCTACCCTCTGAATGGCCCAGTATGCGTTGTTCCCCTCTATGTGTCCATGTGTTCTCATCATTTAGCTCCCACTTGTAAGTGAGTACATGCAATATTTGGTTTTGTTAAAACTGCATTTGTGTCTCTTCTCAAATGACCTGAACTAACAGCAGTTTAGAAGTTACCCTGGGAAATTGTAAAATCAGCTAATTTGTATTAACATAGGAACTGTTCTTATTTTTATCTGGGATTATATTAAATCTATAGATAAACTTAGGAAAACACACATACACATACACACACATACACACAAATGCACACAAGGAAGTGTTTTGGTATTTGGTATTTATTTACCAAACACCAAAACATATTCTTGAAAAACTCAGGTGAAAGAAAACATAACTATTTTTGTTTATTTTATTTATTTATTTATTTATTTATTTATATTATACTTTAAGTTCTGGGATACATGTGCAAAACATACAGGTTTGTTACATAAGTATATCTGTGCCATGGTGGTTTGCCGCACCCATCAACCCATCATCTAGGTTTTAAGCCCTGTATATTTTAGGTATTTGAAAAATGAGTATTTAAAAAATATTAATAAGAATACTGTATTTCAAATTATATAGCACATAGCACACTTTGCAAACACCTAGAAATATTAACATCATCAAATTTTGTATTTCTATATAAAACAGAATAGAAAATAGCCTGAGTATTTAATTCAATAATGTGGAAAAGTTAATTAATGAACTTGATAGTAGGACAAAAGAAAACAATAAAAAATGATAATAACATTAATAAGAATAAAAGAGATGAACTATATCATTAATTTGAAAATAAATATCTGTTTGTCTGAAATGACCAGTAAAATGTACACATCTCTACCTAGTATAATAAAGAAAGCAGCCTCTCTCTGCTCTGAGCCCCATGCAGAGTAGACTGCCTTCCTCATCATCTTCTATACGGGAACAGGACTACTAGGTGTGGAGATGTTACCTTCAGAACCCAACAGGGCCTTACAGACATTGTGCAGACCATAAATATTATTCATTATAAGTTAATTTATGTGTAATATTATGACTAAAATGCTGAAAACAGTAGACTATTTTATATAAAATATAAACCTATATTAGAGATCAAAGATAAAGAGAGAGTCCAAAGATAGAATGAGAAAAATGAAATTAAAATATTTTCAGGAATAGTTTATAATTAAAGGTGAAAATATAAGCTAATTTAAAAGAAAACTATTTCAACTATTAAGGAAACATTTGATTAATGTTACATAAGAACAACTCTCCCTATATTATATTCTTAATTGCCATAAAATCTGAAAAATAAAATGTAATGTAAAATCTATAGCCTAGGCCAATTCATCAATATAGAGGCAGAACTCTTAATGAAATATTAATTTAAATTTCATCATGTATTTTTTAGAATATGGAAGTCCTAACTAGAGCAATCAGGCAAGAGAAAGAAATAAAAGGCATTCAAATAGGTAAAGAAGATGTTAAACTATCCTTGTTCACGGATGATATGACTCTATATTTAGAAAACTGTGAAGACTCTAACAAAAGTCTCCTGGAACTTATAAAAGATTTCAGTAAAGTTTCAGAATAAGTCCTTAAAAACAATTGCAACACAAATACAGATTGACAAGAGGGATCTAATTAAATTAAAGAACTTCTACACAGCAGAAGAAATTATCAGTAAACAGGCAACCTACAGAATGAGGAAAAAAAATTGTAAATTCTGCATCCAACAAAATTCTAATATACAGAATCTATAAGAAACTTAATTCAGCCGGGTGAGGTGGCTCATACCTGTAATTCCAGCACTTTGGGAGACTGAGGCAGGTGGATCATGAGGTCAGGAGTTCAAGACAAACCTGAGCAACATAGTGAAACCCCATCTCTACTAAAAATACAAAAATTAGCCAGGCATGGTGGCCTATGCCTGTAGTTCCAGCTACTCAGGAGGCTGAGGCAGCAGGATCACTTGAACCCAGGAGGCAAAGGTTGTGGTGAGGCAAGATCGCACCACTGCACACCAGCCTGGGCAAAAATGCTAGACTCTGCCAAAAAAAAAAAAGAAAGAAAGAAAGAAGGAAACTTAATTCAACAAGTAAAAAACGAATAACTCCTCTAAAATGCGGGCAACAGACATGAAGACACACTTCTCCAAAGAAAACATGTAAGCAGTCAACAAACGTGAAAAATGTTCCATATCACTAATCATCAGAGAAATGCAAATCAAAATCACAGTGAGATACCATCTCACACCAGTCAGAATGACGATTAATAAAAGTGAAAAAACAACAAGGCAAGGCTACAGAGTAAAGTGAATGCTTATTCACTGTTGGTCGGAATGCAAATAAGGTCAGCCACTGTGGAAAGCAGTTTGGAGATTTCTCAAAAAAAGTACAACTACCATTCGACCCAGCAATGCCATTATTGTGTATATATCCAAAAAAATAAATAAATGCCATTATTGTGTATATATCCAAAAGAAAATAAATCATTCTACCGAAAGACACATGTATTTGCACATTCATTGCAGCACTATTCACAATAGCAAAGATCCGGAATCAACCTAGATGTCCATCAACAGTGGATTGGATAACCACTTCACCATCATAAAAAAAGAATAAAATATTGTCCTTTCTAGCAACCTGGATGCAGCAGGAGGTCATTATCCTAAGCAAAGTAACACAGGAACAGAAAACCACACACAACGTGTTGTCACTTGTAGGTAGGAGCTAAATCTTGAGTTCTCTTGGAGATAAAGATGGCAACAGTAGGCACCGTGACTACTAGAGAAGGGAAGCAGGGAGGGGGGAGGCAAAGGTTGAAAGAGTAACTGTCAGGTACTGTGCTCACTACCTAAGTGATGGGATCAATGACACCTCAAACCTCAGCATCACGCAATATACCCAGGTAGCTAATCTGCACAAGTACTCTCCAAAACTACAAGTCAAAATTCACCTGAGGTCAAGAGTTCTAGACCAGCCTGGCCAATACGGTGAAACCCCGTCTCTACTAAAAATACAAAAAAAAAATTAGCTGGGCATGGTGGCAGGTGCCTGTAAACCCAGCTACTTGGGAACACAGGACGTGGAGGTTGCAGGGAGCTGATATGATGCTACTGCCCTTCAGCCTGGGTGACAAGAGTGAGACTCCATCTCAAAAAAAAATTATATTTTAAAATGTGATCACGTCAGGTTTATTACAGGAAAATGTGGATAGATAACATGTTTAAATGATTTTACATAATGACAATAATTGCAAATAAGAAATACACCCTAAAAAATATCTGCACCACATGAAGATATCTGAGCACCTATGTTCATTTCAGCATTATTCACAATAGCCAAGATTTGAAAAAATCTTCAGTGTCTGTTGATGGATAAATGAATAAAGAAATTGTGGCACATGTATATATATGTATATATACATATAAGTGTGTACATATACATATAATGTATGTATATATATTTATATACTTAATATGTGGTATAAATGTATGTATAACACACAGGAATATTATTTAGTCTTTTAAAAAAAGATATCCTGCCATTTGCAACAATATAGATGAACCTGGAGGGTACTATGCTAAGAGAAATATGCCAGGCAAAGAAAAATACTGCATGCTCCTTTTTTTCTTTCTTTCTTTTTTTTTTTAGATGGAATTTTTGCTTTTGTTGCCCAGTCTGGAGTGCAATGGCACAATCTTGGCTCACTGCAACCTTCACCTCCTGGGTTCAGGCAGTTCTCCTGCCTCAGTCTCCCAAGTAGCTGGGATTACAGGCATGTGCCACCACGCCCAGCTAATTTTGTATTTTTAGTAGAGACGGGGTTTCTCCATGTTGGTCAGGCTGGTCTTGAACTCTCAGCCTCAGGTGATTCACGCACCTCAGCCTCCCAAAATGCTGGGATTACAGGCGTGAGCCACTGTACCCAGATCATGCTCCTTTTATATTCAGTAATCTTTAAAAAAGGGAATACATAGAAACAGAGTACAACCGTGGTTACAGGAGCAGGAAGGGAGAAGAAATCTGGAGATGTAGGTCAAAGGGTTCAAAAGTACAGTTATGTAAGATGAATACATATAGAGATCCAGTATATGGCATAAGGACTATAGTTAATAATTTTATACTAGAAATTTGCTGAGAGTGTAGAGTTTACATGCTCTTATTGCAGACACACAAAAGTAACTATGTGAGGTGAATATGTTAATCTGCTTCACTACAGTAATTATTTCACTAAATATATGTATATTAAGACAGCTGGTGTGCATTTTAATTATATATAGTAAAACAGGAAAAAGATCATGTGTTTCAAATTCCATTCTGGAATAAAAAATATAGGTAACTTTGAAAAAAAAACGGGAAAATTCTAATACTCATATAAATTTTACTGAGGTATATAAAAGTTTTGACAATGCCAAAAATCTCTATGAGTATAAAGATGATGTATACCAAATTAATGTAAAAATAATGTAAATATTTAATTAAAAGGAGTCTTATAAAGGAAGTAAGCACATTGATTGGTTGAAAAAAGTCAAGTAAACATATATTGATTAATAGGAATTAACAGAGGTCTTCTAACTTCAGAAAACTAGAAAAAAAACTTAAAAAACAGAACAGCTTCCCAGAGGATGTAGATTATTCACATTTTGATGCCTACCTTACATCCTACACTAATGTAAATTTCAGACATTAAATGAGCAAACATCAAAAAGAAAAGAAACAAAAGCTAAATTAAACTACACAAAATATAAATTAGAACATGCATGTACCTGTTCATGGACAATTTCAAAATTGGATACAAATAAAAATATAATAGAAACAGAAACTAGTTGGTAGAAATCAAAATGTCACATTTTGAATGTGATACAAAATGAAGCATAAACATAAAATGCAAAAGAAAATGAGGGACACTGTTTGTCACATATCTAACAGCTGTAAACCAGTTTTAAAGTTGTATAAAAACAATGAATGCTCCAGTTGAAACTTGGAAAAGTTAATGAGCACACACAGTTTGAAAGGCTAAAAAAAATAGCAATTAATCATGCTAAAACGTATTTCATTTCATACTTAGAATAATTCAAATAAAGACATCAATCATTTTACATTTCTCCTTTAAAAAGACAATTATTTATCAAACATAATAAAACGAGGATTAGTGATTGTGCCAAAAAATATAAAGTATCCCATATGCAAAATTTTCCCTTCTTAGGCACTACTAATGCCTTTATATGAAACAATATTCACTAAGTTTTGTTTTGATTATGAGAATTAGAAATAGCATGCGTGTCTGAAAATAACAAACTAGTTTAATATATTTTAATGTAACCTTATCAGAAAAACTATATTGTAATAGAGATTCCAATGAGAAATATAAAAGTGTTCATGTTTGGTTGAGTGAAAGTTTAAATGTATAAAGTTGAATATTCACTTGTTTCTGTTTTTTAAAATAAGATCATATTCACATGGGCAAAGATCATATAGACATATATATGTTTGTGTATTAAAGTCACATCGTTTTTTCCCAGGTGAGTGGCTTATTGATGTATTTAAATAAAACGTGTATACTGGGAGTGGGAACAATTAGCTCTCAGATTTTTGCAAGCTTATTTTGTAAGAGATTAAGTGAATAGACAGATATCATTGAAAAAAAATCCCCTGGACCTCCTTTCTTTTCCTCTAAGCAAATAGAATGATCATTTTCATTGAGAGATATTTGGTAAAGCAAAATTACTAGCTTGGTTTTCATCCATCAGAAGCTGTTACATAGCCCAAACCAGAATAAGAAGCACCACATAGGGTTCTTTGGGTCTCTGCATGCTATGCAAATGTTGGCATGGCTTTTTCTTTTTTTAAACAGCAGCACATGGTGATAACTATATAAAATGGTTCCTGAAGTCCAGTAAAGCATTAGTCTTAGGACACTGGTGATTGCAGAGCTAGCACTTTTAGCAAACCAATAAGGCAGAAATGCTAACATTTATTCTAGGAAAGAGACAAAATGTGTGAACAAAATTGGGTTAGAAATGAACCTTTCACAAAGCAAGAAAGCAAGATCAACACTGAAATGAAATATTCTATTAATACATTGTGACATTAATCTACTCACCACC
This sequence comes from Aotus nancymaae, assembly GCF_030222135.1. NCBI lineage: Eukaryota > Metazoa > Chordata > Mammalia > Primates > Aotidae > Aotus > Aotus nancymaae. The sequence goes on along the minus strand of NW_026988412.1, from coordinate 280,615 downwards.
AATAGGACATATTTATAAGTTGGTAGACTAAGTAATTTCCCAATTTTTTAATATAAAGAGACTTCTCCATTATTAGCTCCTGATATTAATCAGTTTATATTTCATTTGTGGGTGGGGGGAGTGGGTAGTGAGTCAGGATTGATGAGGACTGGAGAGCATTTTAAGGCATTGTTACATGGAGAATATGGGTTTTAACCTTTGTGAAATCAGAGAATCATTAACTTTGACTTTACTATTATGCTCAGAATTTCTCTCCTCTGGCTTCTGTCTTGCCCCCAGTAGAGAAATTTAACCTTTTAATATTTAACAAGTCTATTCCTGGGATATTAAGAGAGATTAAGAAGGAAGCGTTGAAAAGCAATGTTATTAATGTGATCTGCAATTTAGTAGTGACTAGAGGCTGAGCTCAGGATCAAGTGTTAGGATTTGCAATTACAAGAATAATTTACCCTGTTGCTCCTTAACTCTCTCCACACACACATATATGTGTGCATGTATGCATGTATATAAGTGCATCCACATGTATACCACACACCCACAGCCACATCTCACACAAACACACACACACACACAAACACACAATCTTCAGTTGATATTCAGCAGACAACTTCTGGGAATAAAAGATATCTATATTCTTAGTGTCTAGACAGATAATAAATATGGAGAAAAGAGTAAAAACATCATTTCACAAGTCAGTACAGAGAAATATCTCTAAATAACAATGTGTTTTACTGCTTTCTGTTCCCTTGTGGGACAGAAAATAGGAGGACCAAATGCCTGGAATGTTTTTATCAACTCCAGGTTGAGGAATTATTGGCTCAGGGCCAAAATATCTCTATCAAGAGTGGCATATGGTCTTGTTAGACAGCCATTGAATTCTGGTTAAGAAATTATAAGTTGAAATAACATATTTGAGAAGATAAATTACCTTTGTTTAAGAGGGGACGAGGAGAACAGGAATCTCAGGCTAGACATGCGAAATTATGAGTAAAGGCAGGATGAGGAAGAGAAAAGTAGGCATGTGAATTGTTGGACTTAGCTTGAAAGTGGAAAAGGGAGCAACCAGGGAACCTCCCAGGGTATGGTTTTGAAGATGCCAACTGATTGCAAAAGTCGATGATTTAGTAGTATGATTTGGAAGACCTCCAGACCCCTCTAACTTTATCTCCTTGTCATAAGGACCCTCTCATTAGTAGCTTCCACAGCGCATTCAGTTTGGTTCCTGAGACCTCTTATTTGTCTTGTGGAAAACTGACACATCAATAAAAAACCCATTACTCCAATCAGTATTTCAGGAAACCTGGAGATTACGTGCAAGCTACAGAAAATCTATTAACGGTCCCAAAGGAAAGGTGGGCATTACTTTCTAGCCATTTTATAGACATAGATATTTTATCAGAAAATATCACACCTATCATTTCACTAATAAGAAAGTGTTCTTTGATTGCGGAAAGTATTGATAGTCTGGAGAAAAAGAAATGACACATCCAGGGGAAATAAATATCCCACACATTCCTATAGAATAATTATTGGAGAATAGTTATCTTTAGAAGAACTAAAATCTCGAGGTCACTGTAAATGATATTGTGTAATTCCTCTTGAGATTTGCAGCCAATTTCAGCCCGTACACACTCATTGTAATATTTCCACTTTTCAGTATTGACATTTCACCACCATTGAGTTGTTTCTTTTTGTTCGTTACAGACTTACTTATGTATTTGGGAGTATATGTGTTTCTAAAACATTCTCAGAGTGTATTACTTCAGCTGCTTCTTCTCTTAGATACGTGTGTATTCAACCATCTGTCTCTCTACCTGGCTTTTTAACTGCCTACTAAACTACCCGTGTTGGTATCATCTGTCTATCTATCTATCTCATTAGCTTTTCATCATCTATCTACACCTACCTTTACCTCAGCAAGAGTTGCATGTGGTAAACTTCAATGCGAATGATTTTTCTTTGGTTGTTTATGAGATTTTGAAAGCTCTACAATCTTCTATCAAATAATGATAAACATTTCATTCCCTATTATAACAATTCTCTACTTTAGCAACAGGTAGAGAATAGGTAATCTTTATGATTTTGTATCATTCTAAAACATTTATGTACGTCAAAGGTGATACACAAAATCCAGGAATCATCGGTAAAATAATACCAAAATCATTTTATACGGAGATTGTCACTGAAATATGACTATCATTGTGTGCTTTCATTTGTCTTGTTGGGTAAAGCCTCTTGGTTAGTTCTTTTATTTTTTAATTTTTTAATTTTTCTAATTTTGCCAAGTTCAGGTCAGATGGGTAATGTGCCGATGTCGGAGCAAGGTTCTGAGGGTGGCACATTTCACACAAGCATGTGAACACCCAATCACCATGCTCAAGAACTACAAAAGGATCGTTTAGTTTTAATATTAGCCTGAACTTGAAACATTTACCCTTACATGAAACTTTATTTTCTCTAAGTTTGTAGTGAAAATTATTCTTATTTAAATGAATCAACTATCATTGGGGTGGAATTATTTTTATTCTTGATAGGATGAAACTATTTTTCTTATTAAGTTAAACTCAGTTTAAGGCATTTACACAATACTTAGCAATAAAGATGAAAATTCCTGAGGTAGAGTTAGATCTGATAGCTTTATGTTTTTAAAATCTTCTTTGTTAGTTTTCATCCTTTTTGTATATTTCTCACAAATGCAATTCAGTGTTTGAGGCAAACATAATTACTGAAAACCTTGGTGTACAAGAAACTTTAAACTATGTTTAAAAACACCTGTGAGATGTCAGGAAATCACGTAGAATGTTATAGGAAACCATACACGGGAGAATAAGACGAACATTTATTTACTCGAGGGGATAATGTGTAACTCCCCTTTAGATTTGCAGAATTATTTGATATGGTCTATAATCCTTTTCAATATTATGAAACACATGATGCTTGGAACTTTAAAGGTATTCAAAGGAAAAATGTTTAGAAAATATGTGTTGCTTGTTTCCAATTGATACCTGCATTTACTATATTTTATAGACTGCTAATATATTGGTTTTCTAATTTGTACAGTATTTCAAAATATTTATTTCATCAGAAATATTTTATAAATATGAAGCTTGCTTTATATATTTACATCTAATATTTTATCTCAAGAAGTGGAGATATGTAATTATAATAATATTGTCAGTGTATATTTTACCTTACCCAATCTCCACGTTTCTAGGAAAGTGGAAAGAGAAGGATATGACACTGGGAATCAAGAGGGAAGAGGGAAAATTTTTAAAATTTAGCAGTTCCTAGAATGATACATTGTGACATCCTAGTGCATACTAATTATGATGTCATCGTGTATTGTGACATCATAATACATGCTCATGATACTCCAGTATGTATTACACAAATTGGGGTAAGAGAAATTGATCATGAAACATGCAAATTATGCTCTCATAATATATTGTGATGTCATAATGCGTATACATTATGGCCTCATAATACATTGTGACGTCATAGTCCATACTAATTATGATGTCATGATGTATTGTCACGTCATAATACATGCTCATGATACTCCAGTATATATTACACAAATTGGGATAAGAGAAATTGATCACAATACATGCAAATTACGCTCTCATAATATATTGTGATGTCATAATGCATATACATTATGATGTCATAATACATTGTGACATCATAGTGCATACTAATTATGATTTCATCATGTATTGTGACATCATAATACATGCTCGTGATACTCCAGTATGTATTACACAAATTGGGGTAAGAGAAATTGATCATGAAACATGCAAATTATGCTCTCATAATATACTGTGATGTCATAATGCGTATACATTATGGCCTCATAATACATTGTGATGTCATAGTGCATACTAATTATGGTGTCATGATGTATTGTGACGTCATAATACATGCTCATGATACTCCAGTATGTATTACACAAATTGGGTTAAGAGAAATTGATCATGATACATACAAATTATGCTCTCATAAGATATTGTGATGTCATAATGTGTATACAATATGATGTCATAATACATTGTGACATCATAGTGCATACTAATCATGATGTCATCATGTATTGTGATGTCATAATACATGCTCATGATACTCCAGTATGTATTACACAAATTGGGGAAAGAGAAATTGATCATGAAACATGCAAATTATGCTCTCATGATATATTGTGATGTCATAATGCGTATACATTATGACGTCATAATACATTGTGAGGTCATAGTGCATACTAATTATGGTGTCATCATATACTGTGACATCATAATACATGCTCATGATACTCCACTATATATTACAAAAATTGGGGAAAGAGAAATTGATCATAATACATGCAAATTATGCTCTCATAAGATACTGTGATGTCATAATGGGCATACATTGTGACGTCATGATACATTGTGATGTCATACTGCATACTGATTATGATGTCATCATGTATTGTGACGTCATAATACATGCTCATGATACTCCTGTATATATTACCACGAATTGGGGTAAGAGAATTTGATCATAATACATGCAAATTATGCTCTCATAATATGTTGTGATGTCATAATTTGTATACATTATGGCCTCATAATACATTGTGTTGTCATAGTGCATACTAATTATGATGTCATGATGTATTGTGACGTCATAATACATGCTCATGATACTCCAGTATGTATTACACAAATTGGGGTAAGAGAAATTGATCATGAAACATGCAAATTATGCTCTCATAATATATTGTGATGTCATAATGCGTATATATTATGGCCTCATAATACATTGTGATGTCATAATGCATACTAATTATGATGTCATGATGTATTGTGATGTCATAATACATGCTCGTGATACTCCAGTATGTACTATACAAATTGGTGTAAGAGAAATTGATCATAATACATGCAAATTATGCTCTCATAATATATTGTGATGTCATAATGCATATACATTATGTCATCATAATATATTGTGATGTCATAGTGCATACTAATTATTATGTCATCATATACTGTGATGTAATAATACATGTTCATGATACTCCACTATATATTACACAAATTAGGGTAAGAGAAATTTATCATAATACATGCAAATTATGCTCTTATAATATATTGTGATGTCATAATGCCTATACATTATGACGTCATGATACATTGTGACATCATAGTGCATACTAATTATTATGTCACCATGTATCGTGATGTCATAATACATGCTCATGATACTCCTGTATGTATTACACAAATTGGGGTAAGAGAAATTGATCATAATACATGCAAATTATGCTCTCATAATATATTGTGATATCAAAATGCGTATACATTATGACGTCATAATATACTGGGACGTCATAGTGCATACTAATTATGATGTCATCATGTATTGTCACATCATAATACATGCTCATGATAGTCCAGTATATATTACACAATGTGGGGTAAGAGAAATTGATCATAATACATGCAAATTATGCTCTCATAATATAATGTGATTTCATAATGCGTATACATTATGACATCATAATACATTGTGACGTCCTAGTGCATGCTAATTATGATGTCATCATGCATTGTGACATCATAATACATGCTCATGATTCTCCAGTATGTATTACACAAATTGGGGAAAGAGAAATTGATCATGAAACATGCAAATTATGCTCTCATAATATATTGTGATGTCATAATGTGTATACATTATGGCCTCATAATACATTGTGATGTCATAATGCATACAAATTATGATGTCATGATGTATTGTGACGTCATAATACATGCTCACAATACTCCAGTATGTATTACACAAATTGGGGTAAGAGAAACTGATCATAATACATGCAAATTATGCTCTAATTATATATTGTGATGTCATAATGTGTATGCTATAGGACGTCATGATATGTTGTGATGTCATAGTGCATACTAATTATGATGTCATCATGTATTGTCACGACATAATACATGCTCATGATACTCCAGTATATATTACACAAATCGGGGTAAGAGAAATTGATCATAATACATGTAAATTATGCTCTCATAATATATTGTGATGTCATAATGCATATACATTTTGACATCATAATGCATACTAATTATGATGTCATCATGTATTGTGACATCATAATACATGCTCATGATACTCCAGAATGTATTACACAAATTGGGTTAAGAGAAATTGATCATCAAACATGCAAATTATGCTCTCATAATATATTGTGATGTCATAATGCGTATACATTATGGCCTCATAATACATTGTGACGTCATAGTGCATACTAATTATGTCATGATGTATTGTGACATCATAATACATGCTCATGATACTCCAGTATGTATTACACAAATTGGGGTTAGAGAAATTGATCATGAAACATGCAAATTATGCTCTCATAATATACTGTGATGTCATAATGCGTATACATTATGGCCTCATAATACATTGTGACATCATAGTGCATACTAATTATGATGTCATCATGTATTGTGATGTCATAATCCATGCTCATGATACTCCAGTATGTATTACACAAATTGGGGTAAGAGAAATTTATCATAATACATGCAAATTATGCTCTCATAATATATTGTGATGACATAATGTGTATACATTATGACATCATAATACATTGTGACGTCATTGTGCATACTAATTATGATGTCATCATATATTGTGACATCATAATACATGCTCACGATACTCCAGTATATGTTACACAAATTAGGTAAGAGAAATTGATCATAATACATGCAAATTATGGTCTCATAATATATTGTGATGTCATAATGCCTATACATTATGACGTCGTGATACATTGTTACATCATAGTGCATACTAATAATGATGTCGTCATGTATTGTGACGTCATAATACATGCTCATGATACTCCAGTATGTATTACACAAATTGGTGTAAGAGAAATTCATCATAATACATGCAAATTATGCTCTCATAATATATTGTGGTGTCATAATGCATATACATTATGACATCATAATACATTGTGATGTCCTCGTGCATACTAATTATGATGTCATGATGTATTGTCACGTCATAATACATGCTCATGATACTCCAGTATATATCACACAGATTGGGGAAAGAGAAATTGATCATAATACATGCAAATTATGCTCTCATAATATATTGTGATGTCATAATGCGTATACATTATGACATCATGATACATTATGATGTCATAGTGCATACTAATTATGATGTCATCATTTATTGTGGCGTCTTACTACATGCTCATGATACTCCAGTATATATTACACAAATTGGGGTTAGAGAAATTGATCAAAATAAATGCAAATTATGCTCTCATAATATACTGTGATGTCATAATGCGTATACATTATGTTGTCATAATAAGTTGTGACGTCATAGTGCATACTAATTATGATGTCATCATATATTGTGATTTCATATTACATGCTCATGATACTCCAGTATATCTTACACAAATTAGGTAAGAGAAATTGATCATAATGCATGGAAATTATGCTCTCATAGTATACTGTGATATCGTAATGCGTATGCATTATGACATCATAACACATTGTGATTTCATAGTGCCTGCTTATTATGATGTCATCATATATTGTGATGTCATAATACATGCTCATGATACTCCATTATATGTTACACAAATTAGGTAAGAGGAATTGATCATAATACATGCAAATTGTGCTCTCATAGTATTTTTTGATGTCATAATGCGTATGTATTATGACATCATAACACATTGTGATTTCATAGTGCATGCGTATTATTATGTCATCATATATTGTGATGTCATAATACATGCTAATGATACTGTGGTATATGTTACAAAGATTAGGTAAGAGATATTGGTCATAATACATGCAAATTATGCTCTCATAGTATATTGTCATGTCATAATGCGTATGCATTATGACATCATAACACATTGTGCTGTCACAGTGCATCCTAATTTTGATGTCATCATATATTGTGATGTCATAATACATGCTCATGATACTCCAGTATATGTTACACAAATTAGGTAAGAGAAATTGATCATAATACATGCAAATTATGCGCTCATAATATATTGTGATGTCATAATACATACTATTATCAATATACTATATATTGTACAAATTATGTAAGAGAAATTTATCATATTACATGCAAATTATGCTCTCATAATGTATTGTGATGTTATAATGCATAAACATTATGATGTCATAATACATTGTGATCTAATAGTGCATACTAATTATGATGTCATAATATATTGTGATGTCATAATACATACGATTAACATTATAGTATATATTATACAAATTATGTAAGAGAAATTTATCATATTACATGCCAATTATGCTCTCATAATATATTGTTATATTATAATGCATAAACATTATGACGTTATAATACATTGTGATGCAACAGTGCGTACTAATTATGATGTCATAATATATTGTGATGTCGTAATACATCCTATTATGATATTGTAGTATATATTATACAAATTATGTAAGAGAAATTTATAATACATGCAAATTATGCTCTCATAATATATTGTGATGTTATAATGCATATAAATTATGTTGTCATATTACATTGTGATGCAATAGTGCATACTAATTATGATGTCTTAATATATTGTGATGTCATAATACATACTATTATGATATAGTATATATTATACAAATTATGTAAGAGAAATTTATCATAATACATGCAGATGATGCTCTCATAATATATTGTGGTGTCATAATGCATATACATTATGGCGTCATAATGCATTGTGGTGCAATAGTGCATGCTAATTATGATGCCATAATATATTGTGATGTCATAATACATACCATTATGATATTATAGTATATATTATACAAATTAGGTATGAGAAATTTATCATAATACATGCAATTATGCTCTCATAATATATTGTTATGTCATAATGCATATGCATTATGACGTCATAATACATTGTGATGCAATAGTGCATACTATTTATGATGTCATAATATATTGTGATGTCAATATACTTACTATTATGACATTAAAGTATATATTACACAAATTATGCCAGAGAAAGTTTTCATATTACATGCAATTATGATCTCATAATATATTTTGATGTTATAATGCATATACATTATGACGTCATAATATATTGTGATGGAATTTTTTTTTTAAGATGTGGTTTCTCCGTGAGGTCCAGAGGCTGGTCTTGAACTCCCAACCTCAGGTGGTCCATGCACCTCGGCCTCCCAAAATGCTAGAATTACAGGCCTGAGCCACCCAGTCCGACCTCATTCTAATGTTTTTGAGAAGCTGTCTTGCTCTGTCGCCCAGGCTTGGTGCTACCACCGTCCCCTGGGTTCAAGCGATTCTCCTACCTCAGCCTCTCGGGTGAGTCAGCAGCTGGGACTACACTACAGGCACGCGCCACCACAGGCCGCTAACGCTTTTGGATTCTCAGTGGAGGCAGGGGTTTCACTACGTTGACCACGCGGTCTCGAACTCCTGACTTCTGAATGACCCACTGCGACCTCTCGGGTAGGCGGGAGACACCCCGCCCGGCCCTGAAGAGTAGTCTTGTGTCACTGTGGGTTTCTTTTTTTTCCTTCCTGCCCCAGAAATCACTCATATATTCATTAATTCATTCCTGTTTTATTCTGTTCCGTTCTGTTCTATTGTAATCCATTGTAATTTCTTTTTTTTTATTATTTTATTTTTTTTAAGATGGGGTTTCTCGGTGATGGCCAGAGGCTCGTGTTGAACTCCCGACCTCAGGTGATCCACCCACCTCGGACTCCCAAAGTGCTAGGATCACAGGCCTGAGCCACCCCATCCGGCCTCATTCTAATGTTTTTGAGAAGCAGTCTTGCTCTGTGCAACCCCTGTCTCCTGGGTTCAAGCGATTCTCCCACCTCAGCCTCCCGGGTGAGTCAGCAGCTCAGACTACACTACAGGCATGCGACATCACGGGTCGCTAACTTTTTTGTATTTTCAGTGGAGGTAGGGATTTCACTATGTTGACCAGGCCGGTCTGGAATTCCTGACTTCAGGCCGGTCTCGAACTACTGACTTCTGAACGACCGGCCACGACACCTCCGGCAGGCGTGAGCCACCCCGCCCGGACCGGAAGCCTAGCCTTGTGTCACTGTGGGTTTCTTTTTTTTCCTTTCTGCCCAAAAAATCAGTCATACATTCATTAGTTCAGTCCTGTTTTATTCTGTTCCGTTCTGTTCTATTGTGTTCCATTCTAATTTTTTTTTTTTTTTTTTTAAGATGGGGTTTCTCCGTGATGGCCAGAGGCTGGTCTTGAACTCCGACCTCAGGTGATCCACCCACCTCCGCCTCCCAAAGTGCTAGGACTACAGGCCTGAGCCATCCCGTCTGGCCTCATTCTAATGCTTTTGATAAGCAGTCTTGCTCTGTCGCCCAGGCTCGGTGCCACCTCCGTCCCTTGGGTTTAAGCGATTCTCCTACCTCAGCCTTCCAGGTGAGTCAGCAGCTGGGACTACACTACAGGCACCCACCACTACGTGCCACTAACTTTTTTGTAATCTCAGTGGAGGCAGATGTTTCACTATGTTGGCCAGACTGGTCTCAAATTCCTGACTTCAGGCCTGTCTCGAACTCTTGACTTCTGATCGACCCACCGCGACCTCTCAGGCAGGCGTGAGCCACCCCGCCCGGCCCGGAAGTGTAGCTTTGTGTCTCTGTGGGTTTCTTTTTTTTCCTTTCTGCCCGAAAAATCACATACATTCATTAGTTCAGTCCTGTTTTATTCCATTCGGTTCTGTTCTATTGTATTCCATTCTAATTTTTTTTTTTTTTTTTTTTAAGATGGGGTTTCTCCCTGATGGCCAGAGGCTGGTCTTGAACTCCCGACCTCATGTGATCCACCCACCTTGGCATCCCAAAGTGCTAGGATTACAGGCCTGAGCCACACCGTCCGGCCTCATTCTAATGTTTTTGAGAGGGAGTCTTGCTCTGTCGCCCAGGCTGGGGACCACCTCCTTCCCCTGGGTTCAAGCGATTCTCCTACCTCAGCCTCCCGGGTGAGTCAGCGGCTGGGACTACACTACAGGTATGCACCAACATGGGCCGCTAACTCTTTTGTATTCTCAGTGGAGGAAGCGGTTTCACTATGTTGACCAGGCCGTTCTCGAACTCCTGACTTCAGGCTGGTCTCGAACACCGGACTTCTGAACGACCCGCCACGACCTCTCAGGCAGGCGTCAGACACCCCGCCCGGGCCGGAAGCGCAGCCTTGTGTCACTGTGGGTTTCTTTTTTTTCGTTTCTGCCCAAAAAAAATCAGTAATACATTCATTAGTTCAGTCTTGTTTTATTCTGTTCCGTTCTGTTCTATTGTAATCCATTCTAATTTTATTTATTTTATTTTATTTTATTATTATTATTTTTTTTGTATATCTATTTATTTATTTATTTATGTATTTTATATATATATATATATATTTTTTTTTTATTGCATTTTAGGTTTTGGGGTACATGTGAAAAACATGCAAGGTTGTTGCTTAGGTGCATATGTGGCAGTGTGATTTGCTGCCTTCCTCCCCTTCACCCATATCTGGCATTTCTCCCCATGCTATCCCTCCCCAATTCCCCACCCCCCCGCTGTCCCCCCCACTCCCCCACAACAGACCCCCATGTATAGTGCTCCCCTCCCTGTGTCCATGTGTTCTCCTTGTTCAACACCCGCCTATGAGTGAGAACATGTGGTGTTTGATTTTGTGTTCTTGTGTCAATTTGCTGAGAATGATGGTTTCCAGGTTCATCCATGTCCCTACAAAGGACGCGAACTCCTCGTTTTTAATGGCTGCATAATATTCCATGGTGTATATGTGCCACATTTTTCCTGTCCAGTCTATCATCGATGGGCATTTGGGTTGGTTCCAGGTCTTTGCTATTGTAAACTGTGCTGCAATGAACATTCGTGTGCATGTGTCCTTATAGTAGAACGATTTATAATCCTTTGGATATATGCCCAGTAATGGGATTGCTGGGTCAAATGGAATTTCTATTTCTAGGTCCTTGAGGAATCGCCACACTGTTTTCCACAATGGTTGAACTAATTTACACTCCCACCAACAGTGTAAAAGTGTTCCTATTTCTCCACATCCTCTCCAGCATCTGTTGTCTCCAGATTTTTTAATGATCGCCATTCTAACTGGCGTGAGATGGTATCTCAATGTAGTTTTGATTTGCATTTCTCTAATGGCCAGTGATGATGAGCATTTTTTCATATGCTTGTTGGCCTCATGTATGTCTTCTTTTGTAAAGTATCTGTTCATGTCCTTCGCCCACTTTTGAATGGACTTGTTTGTTTTTTTCTTGTAAATCTTTTTTAGCTCGTTGTAAATTCTGGATATCAGCCCTTTGTCAGATGGGTAGGCTGCAAAAATTTTTTCCCATTCTGTTGGTTGCCGATTCACTCTATTGACTGTTTCTTTTGCTGTGCAGAAGCTGTGGAGTTTGATTAGGTCCCATTTGTCTATTTTGGCTTTTGTTGCCAATGCTTTTGGTGTTTTGGTCATGAAGTCCTTGCCTACGCCTATGTCCTGAATGGTTTTGCCTAGGTTTCCTTCTAGTGTTTTTATGGTGTTAGGTCTCATGTTTAAGTCTTTAATCCATCTGGAGTCAATTTTAGTGTAAGGTGTCAGGAAGGGGTCCAGTTTCTGCTTTCTGCATATGGCTAGCCAGTTTTCCCAACACCTCTTATTGAACAGGGAATCCTTTCCCCATTGCTTGTTTTTATCAGGTTTGTCAAAGATCAGGTGGTTGTAGATATGTTGTGTTGCCTCCGACGCCTCTGTTCTGTTCCATTGGTCTATATCTCTGTTTTGGTACCAGTACCATGCTGTTTTGATTACTGTAGCCTTGTAGTAGAGTTTGATGTCTGGTAGTGTGATGCCTCCTGCTTTGTTCTTTTTGCTTAGAATTGACTTGGCTATGCGGGCTCTCTTTTGGTTCCATATGAAGTTTAAGGTGGTTTTTTCCAGTTCTGTGAAGAAGGTCATTGGTAGCTTGATGGGGATAGCATTGAATCTGTATATTACTTTGGGCAGTATGGCCATTTTCACGATATTAATTCTTCCTAACCATGAACATGGAATGTTTCTCCATCTGTTTGTGTCCTCTCTTATTTCGTTGAGCAGTGATTTGTAGTTCTCCTTGAAGAGGTCCTTTACATTCCTTGTTAGTTGTATTCCTAGGTATTTTATTCTCTTTGTAGCAATTGTGAATGGCAGTTCGTTCTTGATTTGGCTCTCTTTAAGTCTGTTATTGGTGTATAGGAACGCTTGCGATTTTTGCACATTGATTTTGTATCCTGAGACTTTGCTGAAGTTGCTTATCAGTTTCAGGAGCTTTTGGGCTGAGATGAGGGGGTCTTCTAGATATACAATCATGTCATCTGCAAATAGAGACAATTTGACTTCCTCCTTTCCTAATTGAATACCCTTTATTTCTTTTTCTTGCCTGATTGCTCTGGCTAGAACTTCCAGTACTATATTGAATAGGAGTGGTGAGAGAGGGCATCCTTGTCTAGTGCCAGATTTCAAAGGGAATGCTTCCAGTTTTTGCCCGTTCAGTATGATATTGGCTGTCGGTTTGTCGTAAATAGCTTTTATTATTTTGAGATACGTTCCATCGATACCTAGTTTATTGAGGGTTTTTAGCATAAAGGGCTGTTGAATTTTGTCGAAGGCCTTCTCTGCATCAATTGAGATAATCATGTGGTTTTTGTCTTTGGTTCTGTTTATGTGGTGAATTACATTTATAGACTTGCGTATATTGAACCAGCCTTGCATCCCCAGGATGAATCCTACTTGATCATGGTGGATAAGCTTTTTGATGTGCTGTTGTAATCGGCTTGCCATTATTTTATTGAAGATTTTTGCATCTATGTTCATCATGGATATTGGCCTGTAGTTTTCTTTTCTTGTTGAGTCTCTGCCAGGTTTTGGTATTAGGATGATGTTGGTCTCATAAAATGATTTGGGAAGGATTCCCTCTTTTTGGATTATTTGGAATAGTTTCAGTATGAATGGTATCAGTTCCTCTTTGTATGTCTGGTAGAATTCGGCTGTGAACCCATCTGGACCTGGGCTTTTTTTGGGTGGTAGGCTCTTAATTGCTGCCTCGACTTCATATCTTGTTATTGGTCTATTTATTTTATTTTTTTTTAAGATGAAGTTTCTCCGTGATGGCCAGAGGGTGGTCTTGAACTCCCGACCTCAGGTGATCCACCCACCTCGGACTCCCAAAGAGCTAGTATTACAGGCCTGAGCCACCCCATCCGGCCTCATTCTAAAGTTTTTGAGAAGCAGTCTTGCTCTGTCGCCCAAGCTCGGTGCCACCTCCGTCCCCTGGGTTCAAGCGATTCTCCCACCTCAGCCTCCCGGGTGAGTCAGCAGCTCAGACTACACTACAGGCACGCGAAATCACGGGTCGCTAACTTTTTTGTATTTTCAGTGGAGGTAGGGATTTCACTATGTTGACCAGGCCGGTCTGGAATTCCTGACTTCAGGCCGGTCTCGAACTACTGACTTCTGAACGACCGGCCGCGACACCTCGGGCAGGCGTGAGCCACCCGGCCCGGTCCGGAAGCGTAGCGTTGTGTCATTGTGGGTTTCTTTTTTTTCCGTTCTGCCCGAAAAATCACTCATACATTCATTAGTTCAGTCCTGTTTTATTCTGTTCCGTTCTGTTCTATTGTATTCCATTCTAATTTTTTTTTTTTTTTTTTTTTAAGATGAAGTTTCTCCGTGATGGCCAGAGGCTGGTCTTGAACTCCCGACCTCAGGTGATCCACCCACCTCAGCCTCCCAAAGTGCTAGGATTACAGGCCTCAGCCACACCATCCAGCCTCATTCTAATATTTTTGAAAAGCAGTCTTGCTCTGTCGCCCAGGCTCGGTGCCACATCGTTCCCCTGGGTTCAAGCGATTCTCCTACCTCAGCCTCCCGGGTGAGTCAGCAGCTGGGACTACACTACAGGCACGCGCCACCATGGGCCCCTAACTCTTTTGTATTCTCAGTGGAGGCAGGGGTTTCACTATGTTGACCAGGCCGGTCTCGAACTCCTGACTTCAGGCCGGTCTCGAACTCCTGACTTCTGAACCAACCGCCGCGACCACTCGGGCAGGCGTCCGCCACCCCAACTGGGCCGGAAGCGTAGCTTTGTGTCACTGTGGGTTTATTTTTTTTCCTTTCAGCCCGAAAAATGTCTCATACATTCATTAGTTCAGTCCTGTTTTATTCTGTTCCGTTCTGTTCTATTGTATTCCAGTCTAATTTTTTTTTTTTTTTTTTTTTTTTTTTTATGATGGGGTTTCTCCGTGATGGCCAGAGGCTGGTCTTCGTTGATCCACCCACCTCGGCCTCCCAAAGTGCTAGGATTACAGGCCTGAGCCACCCCTCCCGGCCTGGAAGTGGAGCTTTGTGTCACTGTGGATTTCTTTTTTTTCCTTTCTTCCCGAAATATCACTCACATTCATCAGTTCAGTCCTGTTTTATTCTGTTCCATCCTGTTCCATTGTATTCCATTCTAATTTTTTTTTTTTTTAAGATGGGGTTTCTCCGTGTTGGCCAGCAGCTGGTCTTGAACTCCCGGCCTCAGGTGATCCACCCACCTCCAACTCCCAATGTCCTAGGATTACAGGCCTGAGCCACCCCATTAGGCCTCATCCTAAGGTATTTGAGAAGCAGTCTTGCTCTGTCACCCAGGCTCGGTGCCACCTCCGTCCCCTGGGTTCAAGTGATTCTCCCACCACAGTCTGCCAGGTGAGTCAGCAGCTGAGACTACAGTACAGGCACGCACCACCGCGGGCCGCAAAATTTTTTGTATTCTCAGTGGAGGCAGGGGTTTCACTATGTTGACCATGCCGGTCTCCAACTTCTGATTCCAGGCCGGTCTCGAACTTGTGACTTCTGAATGACCCGCCTTGACCTCTCGGGCGGGCGTGAGCCACCCCACCCCGCCCGGAAGCATATCTTTTTGTCACTGTGGGTTTCTTTTTTTTCCTTTCTTCCAGAAAAATCACTGAGACATTCATTAGTTCAGTCCTGTTTTATTCTGTTCCGTTCTGTTATATTGTATTCCCTTCTAATTATTATTTTTTTCTTTTTTTTAAGTTAGGGTTTCTCCATGATGGCCAGAGGCTGGTCTTGAACTCCCTACCTCAGGTGACCCACCCACCTCGAACTCCCAATGTCCTAGGATTGCAGGCCTGAGCCAACCCGTCCGGCCTCATTCTACTGTTTTTGAGAAACAATCTTGCTCTGTCGCCCAGGCTCGCTGCAACCTCCCTCCCCTGGGTCCAACCGATTCTCCTACCTCAGCCTCCTGGGTGATTCAGCAGCAGGGACTACACTACAGGCACAAGCCATCACGGGCCACTACCTTTTTGTATTCTCAGTGGAGGCAGGGGTTTCACTATGTTGACCAGGCCGGTCTCGAACTCCTGACTTCTGAACGACTTGCCGCGACCTCTCGGTCCGCCGGAAGCGGACCTTTGTGTCACCCCCTTATGATGGGGTTTCTCCGTGATGGCCAGAGGCTGGTCTTCATTGATCCACCCACCTCGGCCTCCCAAAGTGCTAGGATTACAGGCCTGAGCCACCCCTCCCGGCCTGGAAGTGTAGCTTTGTGTCACGGTGGGTTTCTTTTTTTTCTTTCTTCCGGAAATATCACTCATACATTCAATAGTTCAGTCCTGTTTTATTCTTTTCCGTTCTGTTCTATTGTATTCCATTCTAATTTATTTATAGATATATTTTTTAAGATGGGGTTTCTCCGTGATGGCCAGAGGCTGGTCTTGAACTCCCGACCTCAGGTGACCCACCCACCTCGGCCTCCCAAAGTGCTAGGATTACAGGCCTCAGCCACACCATCCAGCCTCATTCTAATATTTTTGAAAAGCAGTCTTGCTCTGTCGCCCAGGCTCGGTGCCACATCGTTCCCCTGGGTTCAAGCGATTCTCCTACCTCAGCCTCCCGGGTGAGTCAGCAGCTGGGACTACACTACAGGCACGTGCCACCATGGGCTGCTAACTCTTTTGTATTCTCAGTGGAGGCAGGGGTTTCACTATGTTGACCAGGCCGGTCTCGAACTCCTGACTTCAGGCCGGTCTCGAACTCCTGACTTCTGAACCAACCGCCGCGACCTCTCGGGCAGGCGTCCGCCACCCCACCCGGGCCGGAAGCGTAGCTTTGTGTCACTGTGGGTTTATTTTTTCTCCTTTCAGCCCGAAAAATGTCTCATACATTCATTAGTTCAGTCCTGTTTTATTCTGTTCCGTTCTGTTCTATTGTATTCCAGTCTAATTTTTTTTTTTTTTTTTTTTTTTTTTTTTATGATGGGGTTTCTCCGTGATGGCCAGAGGCTGGTCTTCGTTGATCCACCCACCTCGGCCTCATAGGTTTAAATTAAATATTTAATTTAAACCTATGAAATGCTATGTGATTACTGAGGAGTGATTTACTTCCAATTATATAGTCACCTTTGGAATAGGTGTGAGGTGGTAATGTATGTTTTGTGTATTTGAAGTGGAGAGTTCTATAAATGTTTATTAAGTTTACTTGTTCCGTGTCTGAGTTCAATTTCTGAATATCCTTGTTAATTTTCTATCTCGTTGATCTATAGAATCGTTAGCTCTTCTTGTTGCATTGATCCTTTTGCCATTATGTAATGTCATTCCTCGCCTCTTTTGATCTTTGTTGCTTTAAAGTCTACTTTATCAGAGGCGAGAATTGCATCTCCTGCTTTTTGTTTATTAGTTTATTTTTACTCTCGGTTTGATTAGTAAATCTTCCTCCTTCTCTCTGAGTCTTTGTGTATTGTTACATGTAAGATGGGCCCGGATGCAGCATACCGATGGATTTTGGCTTTTTATCCAATTAAAATATATATAAGTTTAATACCGGCATTTGATGCTAGCTGGCTGTTTTGCCCATTAGTTGATGTAAATTTTTTATTGTGTTAAAGTTCTTTGCTTTTTGATATACTTTTGGAAAGGCTGATACTGGTTGTTCCTTTATATGTATAGTGCTTCTTTCAGAAGCTTTTGTAAAGCAGGCCTGGTGGTGGTGAACTCTCTAAGTACTTGTTTGTTCACAAAAGATTTAATTTTTCCTTCGCTCATAAAGCTTAGTTTGGCTGGATAGGAAATTCTGGGTTGAAAGTTCTTTTCTTTAAGGATGTTAAATATTGGTCCCCACTCTTTTCTGGCTTGTAGGGTTTCTGCTGAGAGATCTGCTGTAAGTCTGATAGGTTTCCCTTTATCGGTAACCTGACCTTTCTCTCTGGCTGCCCTTAGTAATTTCTCCTTCATTTCAACCCTAATAAATCTGGCAATTATGTGCCTTGGGGTTGGTCTTCTTGAAGAATATCTTTGTGGTGTTCTCTGTATTACCTGGAGTTGAATATTACCCTGCCTTGCCAGGTTGGGAAAATTTTCCTGAATGATATCCTGAAGAGTATTTTCCAACTTGGATTCATTCTCTTCATCACATTCAGGTACACCTATCAAACGTAAATTAGGTCTTTTCACATAGTCCCATATTTCCTGGAGACTTTGCTCATTCCTTTTCATCCTTTTTTCTGCATTCTTGTCTTCTCGTTTCATTTCACTGAGCTGGTCCTTGACTTCTGATATCCTTCCTTCTGCTTGACCAATTTGACTGTTTAAACTTGTGCATGGTTCGCGAAGTTCTCGTGTTGTGTTTTTCAGCTCCATCAATTCACTTATATTCTTCTCTAAATTGTCCATTCTCGTTAACATTTCGTCAAACCTTTTTTCAAGGTTCTTAGTTTCTTTGCATTGGGTTAGAACAAGTTCTTTTAATTCACAGAAGTTTCTTATCACCCACATTTTGAAACCTGCTTCTGTTATTGGAACACACGTGTAATCTATTAAGCCTTGTTCTGTTACTGATGAGGAATTGCAATCCCCTGTAGAGGGAGAGGCATTCTGATTTTGAGTATTCTCTGCCTTTTTATGCTGGTTTCTTCCCTTCATTATATATTTGTCCATCTGTCGTCTTTATAATCACCAACTTTCTAACTGGGTCTCTGACGTCCAACTTGTTAATTCCCTGCACCGAAATCTGAGCAATCCACTGAGCCGGCCAAAACAGCGGTGTTAAGATTGATGGTGCTTTTCTGCCCAGGAATCTCCAGACTCTGCACCAAGAACTGGCGTGCTAAGGCACCAGCAAAACTGCCACGCCGGCCACAAGAGTCGCCCTGGTGACCCGTGGAACTCCTCCACTGGGAATCTCCTGGTCCGTGAGCAACTAATATTCCTCTGAAAGTGTGGCGTCCTCTCATTCTTTGCGCTTTCACTGGGAGGTACGTGCCCGAGCTGCTAATCATCAGCCATCTTGGATCTCTCCGCAGCCATAACTCTTTAGAGAGAGTAGAGCTCATATAATTTTTATAAAAGAGTTCTTCCTGTGTGATTATATTCAATATAAAGGAGTACTTTGACAGGGAGTATATTTTTTTATAAAAGAGTATTTCCTGTGTGACTATATTCAATATAAAAGAGTACTTTGAGAGGGAGTATATTTTTTATGAAAAAGTACTTCCTGTGTGATTATATTCAATATAAAAGAGTACTTCCAGTGTGATTATATTCAATATAAAAGAGTACTTGGAAAAGGTGTATATTTTTTATAAAAGAGTTCTTCCTGTGTGATTATATTCAAATTAAAAGAGTACTTTGAGAGGGAGTATATTTTTTATAAAAGAGTACTTCCTGTGTGGTTATATTCAATATAAAAGAGTACTTCCAGTGTGATTATATTCAATATAAAAGAGTACTTGGAGAGGGAGTATATTTTTTATAAAAGAGTATTTCCAGTGTGATTATATTCAATGTAAAAGAGTACTTGGAGTGGGAGTATATTTTTTATAAAAGAGTACTTCCTGTGTGATGATATCCAATATAAAAGAGTACTTTGAGAGGGAGTATATTTTTTATAAAAGAGTACTTCCAGTGTGATTATATTCAATATAAAAGAGTATTTGAGAGGCAGTATATTTTTTATAAAAGAGTTCTTCCTGTGTGTTTATATTCAATAAAAAAGAGTACTTTGAGAGGGAGTATATTTTTTATAAAAGAGTACTCCCAGTGTTGTTATTTTCAATATAAAAGACTACTATGAAAGGGAGTATATTTTGTATAAAAGGGTACTTCCTGTTTGATTATATTCTATATAAAAGAGTACTTCCAGTGTGATCATTTTCAATATAGAAGAGTACATGGAGAGGGAGTATATTTTTTATAAAAGAGTACTTCCTGTGTGATTATATTCAATATAAAAGAGTTCTTTGAGAGGGAGTTTATTTTTTATAAAAAAGTGATTCCTGTGTGATTATATTCAATATAAAAGAGTACTTCCCATGTGATAATATTCAATATAAAAGAGTACGTGGAGAGGCTGTATATTGTATATAAAGGAGTTCTTCCTGTGTGATTATATTCAATATAAAAGAGTACCTGGAGAGGGAGTATATTTTTTATAAAAGAGTACTGCCTGTGTGATTATATTCAATATTAAACAGTACTTCCAGTGTGATTACATTCAATATAAAAGAGTACTTGGAGAGGGAGTATATTTTATACAAAAGAGTACTTCCTGTGTGATTATACTCAATATAAAAGAGTACTTGGAGAGGGAGTATATTTTTTATAAAAGAGTACTTTCATTGTGACTATATTCAATATAAAAGAGTATTTTGGGAGGGAGTATATTTTTTATAAAAGAATACTTCCATTGTGATTATATTCAATATAAAAGAGTACTTTGAGAGGGAGTATATTTTTTATAAAAGAGTACTTCAATTGTGATTATATTCAATATAAAAGAATTCTTTGAGATGGAGTATATTTTTATAAAAGAGTACTTCCTGTGTGATTATATTCAATATAACAGAGTACTTTGAAATGGAGTATATTTTTTATAAAAGAGTACTTCCAGTGTGATTATACTCAATATAAAAGACTACATGGAGAGGGAGTATATTTTTTATAAAAGAGTACTTCCTGTGTGATTATATTCAATATAAATGAGTACCTGGAGAGGGAGTATATTTTTTATAAATGAGTACATCCTGTGTGATTATACTCAATATAAAAGAGTACTTGGGGGGGAGTATATTTTTTATAAAAGAGTACTTCCTGTGTGATTATATTCAAAATAAAAGAGAATTTTGAGAGGGAGTATATTTTTTATAAAAGAGTACTTCCTGTATGATTATATTCAATATAAAAGACTACTTCCAGTGTGATTGTATTCAATATAAAAGAGTACCTGGAGAAGGAGTATATTTTTTATAAAAGAGTACTTCTTGTGTGATTATATTCAATATAAAAGAGTATTTCCAGTGTGATTATATTCAATATAAAAGAGTTCTTGGAGAGGGAGTATATTTTTTATAAAAGAATACTTCCTGTGAGATTATTTTCAATATAAAAGAGTACTTGTAGTGGGAGTATATTTTTTATAAAAGTGTACTTCCTGTGTGATTATATTCAATATAAAAGACTATTTTGAGAGGGAGTATATTTTTATAAAGGAGTACTTACAGCATGATTATAATCAATATAAAAGAGTACTTTGAGAGGGAGTATGTTTTTGATAAAAGAGTACTTCCTGTGTGATTATATTCAATATTAAAGAGTACTTAGAGAGGGAGTATATTTTTTATAAAAGAGTGCTTCCAGTGTGATTATATTCAATATTAAAGAGTACTATGAGAGGCAGTATATTTTTTATAAAAGAGTACATCCAGTGTGATTATATTCAATATGAAAGAGTACTTGGAGAGGGTGTATATTATTTATACAAGAGTTCTTCCTGTGTGATTATATTTAGTATAAAAGAGTACTTGGAATGGGAGTATATTTTTTATAAAAGAGTACTTCCTGTGTGATTATATTCATTATAAAAGAGTACATTGAGAGGGAGGTTATGTTTTATAAAACAGTACTTCCGGTGTGATTATATTTAATATAAAAGAGTACTATGAGAGGGAGTATTTTTTTATAAAAGAGTACTTCCTGTTTGATTATATTCTGTATAAAAGAGTACTTCTAGTGTGATCATATTCAGCATAAAATAGTACATGGAGAGGGAGTATATTGTTACAAAAGAGTACTTCCTGTGTGATTATATTCAATATAAAAGAGTACTTTGAGAGGCAGTATATTTTTTATAAAAGAGTACTTCCTGTGTGATTATATTCAATATAAAATCGTACTTCCTGTGTGATTACATTCAATATAAAAGAGTACTTTGAGAGGGAGTATATTTTTTATAAAAGAGTAGTTCTTCTGTGATTATATTCAATATAAAAGAGTACTTTGAGAGGGAGTATATTTTTTATAAAAGAATACTTCCTGTGTGGTTATATTCAATATAAATGAGTACTTCCGGTGTGATTATATTCAATATAAAAGAGTACTTGGAGAGGGACTATATTTTTTAAAAAAGAGTACTTCCTGTGTGATTATATTCAATATAAAAGAGTACTTGGAGAGTGAGAATATTTTTTATAAAAGAGTACCTCCTGTGTGATTATATTCAATATAAAATGTAGTCTGAGAGGGAGTATATTTTTTATAAAAGAGCACTTCCTGTATGTTTATATTCAATATAAAAGGGTAATTTGAGAGGGTGTATATTTTTTTTAAAAGAGTCCATCCAGAGTGATTATATTCAACATAAAAGAGTATTTTGAGAGGGAGTATATTTTTGTAAAAACGAATAGTTTCATTGTGATTATATTCAATATGAAAGAGTAATTTGAGAGGTAGTATATTTTTTATAAAAGAGCACTTCCAGTGTGATCATATTCAATATAAAAGAGTACATGGAGAGGGAGTATATTTTTTATAAAAGAGTATTTCCTGTGTGATTATTTTCAATATAAAATAGTAATTCCATTGTGATTATATGCTATATAAAAGGGTACTTGGACAGGGAGTATATTTTTTATAAAAGAGTACTTCCTGTGTGATTATATTCAATATAAAAGAGTACTATGAGAGGGAGTATATTTTTTATTAAAGAGTTCTTCCTGTGTGATTATATTCAACATAAAATAGTACTTCCTGTGTGATTATATTCAATATAAAAAAGTACTTGGAGAGGGCGTATATTTTTTTTATAAAAGAGTACTTCCTGTGTGATTATATTCAATATAAAAGACTACTTGGAGAAGGAGTTTACTTTTTATAAAAGAGAATTTCCTGTGTGATTATATTCATCATAAAAGAGTACTTCCTGTGTGATTATATTCAATATAAAATAGTACTTGGAGAGGGAGTATATTTTTTATAAAAGAGTACTTCCTGTGTGATTATATTCAATATAAAAGAGTACTATGAGAGGGAGTATATTTTTTATTAAAGAGTACTTCCTGTGTGATTATATTCAACATAAAAGAGTACTTCCTGTGTGATTATATTCAATATAAAATAGTACTTGGAGAGGGAGTATATTTTTTATAAAAGAGTACTTCCTGTGTGATTATATTCAACATAAAAGAGTACTTCCTTTGTGGTTATATTCAATATAAAAGAGTACTTGGAGAGGGAGTATATTTCTTATAAAAGAGTACTTCCAGTGTGATTATATTCAATATAAAAGAGTACTATGAGAGGGAGTATATTTTTTATTAAAGAGTACTTCCTGTGTGATTATATTCAACATAAAAGAGTACTTCCTGTGTGATTATATTCAATATAAAATAGTACTTGGAGAGGGAGTATATTTTTTATAAAAGAGTACTTCCTGTGTGATTATATTCAACATAAAAGAGTACTTCCTTTGTGGTTATATTCAATATAAAAGAGTACTTGGAGAGGGAGTATATTTCTTATAAAAGAGTACTTCCAGTGTGATTATATTCAATATAAAAGAGTACTATGAGAGGGAGTATATTTTTTATTAAAGAGTACTTCCTGTGTGATTATATTCAACATAAAAGAGTACTTCCTGTGTGATTATATTCAATATAAAATAGTACTTGGAGAGGGAGTATATTTTTTATAAAAGAGTACTTCCTGTGTGATTATATTCAACATAAAAGAGTACTTCCTTTGTGGTTATATTCAATATAAAAGAGTACTTGGAGAGGGAGTATATTTCTTATAAAAGAGTACTTCCAGTGTGATTATATTCAATATAAAAGAGTAATTTAGTGGGATTATTTTCTAAATAAAAGAGTATTTTGAGGGTGAGTGTATTCTAAATAAAAGAGAAATTTGATGGATGTTTAACTGTGGTGTGGAGCTGGTGCATACTGTCAAGTCTGACAGTTCTTGAGCTGGATATTGGGAAGGAGCCAGTGCAGGTGTGGTGTATTGAGCGTCATGGATCTGGAACCTGAAGAGGAGAAGGTGTTGTAGTTTAAATTTAATAGTCGTGGAGCTTGAGACCCGGGAGGAGCAGGTGCTGCAGTTTAAGTTTGATTTTCACGGAGCTGGAGTCCAGGGAGGAGCAGGTGTTGCAGTTTAAATTTGATGATGTTGAAGCTGGAGTTTGGGGAGGAGCCATTGATGCCTCCGTGTAACTCTGAGGTTCCAGGAGCTCCTGGTCCCAGGGAGGACCTAGTGCTACAGTTGAAGTTTGCGGGCCTTGGAGCTGCAGACCCGGTGAGTAGCTGGTGCTGCTGTTCTAATTTGAGGGTCAGAGAGACATGGGGAGGGGCTGTGATGCCTGAAAAGTCTGAGAGTCATTGAGCTGGAGATCCATGCAGGAGCTGGTGCTGCTTTTATATCTTGAGGATTGTGGGGTGGAGATCCAAGCAGGAGATGGTGCTGTTGTTCTAATTCCAGGGTCAGAGAGACCTGTAGAGGGGCTTGTGAAGCCTGCCCAGTCTGAGAATCACTGAGCTGGAGATGCAGGGAGGAGCTGGTGCTGCTGTTACAGCTTGAGGTTTGTGGAGCTGGAGACCCAGGGAGGAGCTGGGGCTGCTCTTCTAATTCCAGGGTCAGAGAGACCTGTGGAGGGGCTTGTGATGCATGCCCATTCTGACAGTCATTGACCTGGAGATGCAGGGAGGAGCTTGTACTGATATTAGAGCTTGATGTTTGTGGAGCTGGAGACCCAGGGAGGAGCTGGGGCTGCTGTTCTAATTCCAGGGTCAGAGAGACATGGGGAGGGGGTCGTGATGCCTTTCAGCTGTGAGAGTCGTTGTGCTGGATATCCGGGAAGGAGCTGGTGTTGCTGTTATAGCTTGAAGATTGTGGAGCTGGAGACAAGGGAGGAGCTGATGCTGCTGTTCTAAATTGAATGTCAGAGAGAACTGGGGAGGGGCTTGTGATGCCTGCCAAGTCTTAGAGTCATTGAGCTGGAGATCCAGGTATGAGCTGCTGCTGCTCTTATAGCTTGAGGATTGTATTGCTGAAGACCCAGTGAGGAGCTGGTGGTGCTGTTCTTATTCCCGGGTCAGAGAGATATGGGGAGGGCCTCGAGAGGCCTTTCAAGTCTGAGAGTCATTGCGTTGGAGATCCAGGGAGGAGCTGCTGCTGCTGTTACAGCTTGAGGATTGTGGAGCTGGAGACCAGGGATGAGCTGGTATTGCTGTTTTAATTTGAGGGTCAGAGAAACCTGGGGAGGGGCTTCCAATGCATTCCAAGTCTGAGAGTCATTTTCTGAGAGACTTAGGCGAGTCACTTTCTGTCCCTGTTTTTCGATTCTTGCACAGTGATTTATGAGGACCCTAAGGCCGACTGTGAAAACAACACTTTTTCAGTTCAGTACCTGGTTTCTTAAGAATACTTGTCAATCGAGACTTCAATACACCTATGATTTGGAATAATTCTATTACCTCTGCTAGTCATTAACATGGAAAAGTCACAGTTGATTGACAAGAATGACAATCAGTTCTAAAGAATTAAAATATAACAAATTCTTTCCTTAGTAAAAGAATGCTCAACTCAAGTGGATACAGTTCCCTCATTCTAACTTCATCATCTATGCACTTAGAGGCAAGTTTTTCAAATTACACAGCTAAAATTGTCCCCGCTTTAAGTGCTAAAGCGGAGACAGTTTTAGCTGTGTATTTTCCAAAAGTTGAGTGCTCTACAAATAAAAAGTTACTTTTGTTGTTACTTTTGGTCCGCAGGAGAAATGGGAGTCCTTTGCAGACAGCAAGGGAGACCCATGAGTCCTTTGCAGTCCACTTTTCTGCTTCTGAGGGTGAAATGAGAGTGTGAAGCACTTTGGGAGGTGGCAATTCTCTCAGTTAGGCTCGGTGCACAGCATAGCTGATGTCCCCCTTGTGTGGTACACTCATCATGAGCCATGTCTGAAAGAGTTAATCACATTTCATATGCTAGCATGCTGTCTGTTCCACCGTGCTGTTGTTTTAATGAGAGCATCGTTGACAATTCTGTAACCTGAGAGCGCTGCCTAATTGTATTCTATGTAATAATGCGTGGGCTTGAGGATGAGGCAAGTATGGGGGAGAAGGAGGGAGAATGCCCGGGTGAATTAGGGAAAGGGCTCTCCTTCTTTGGAGCATGGATGGGTTCAGTGCCCTCCTCATACTATTAAGTCTTTGGCTTGACGCTACCAGTTGTGTATCTAAAGTTTCTGTGTGTGTGTTTGTATGTGTGTGTCTGTCTCTAGGGCTGAGCAGGACCTCCACCTTCCTGTGGTAGCATGTTACTCAGAACCTTGCATAAATCCCAGCCCTCCTAAAAACACAATACATGTATGTTCTTAGAAAGTTTTCTTAATGATCGATGACAGAGTGGTGATTTAAAGGAGCTCAGTTTCCATTTACCACTAAGGCCAGCTCTTCTTTGCTGAAGAGGGTCCTTGACTCTTACTTTGTAGCAGGAACTCCTAAGTATATCAACCCTTTTCAAAAGTTACAGGCTGAAAGTCAAGATCTCTCAGGTTAAACCCAGTGTTACAACTTTAACTGGGCAAATTCTCATTAGAGACCAGGGGGCAATGACTGTGCGGAAGGAATCTAATGTCTTTTCAGGTTGACTTCAACCCAGTAGAGCCCTTGCTAAGCCATTTAACTCTAAAATTGGGCATTGGGGAGGCAGTGCATCCTCTGAAATTAGAGGTCAGGAGATTTGGATTTCATTTCCAACCATCCGCCACTCATTCAGCCACTCACATTCAAGTGACAAGCCTTAGGCCAGTCACTTTCTGTATCTGTTTCTCGATTTTTGCACAGCGGTTTCTGTGGGACGTAAGGCCCACTGGGAAATGATCCCTTTTTCAGCTCAGTGCCTGGGATTTTGAGTATACTTGTCAACCTGGACTTATATACACCTATGATTTTGGATTGACTCTATTATCTCTGCTAGAAATTAACACAGAAATTTCACAGTTGATTGACAAGAATGAGAATCAGTTCTAAAGAGTTAAATTATAACCAAATCCTTTCTCACTGAAAGAATGCTCAACTCAAGTGGACACAGTTCCCTCATTCTAACTTCATCATCATATACACACTTAGAGGCAATTTTTCAAATTATACAGCTAAAACTGTGTATGGGCTACAGGACTTAAAGCGGGGACAGTTTTGGATGTGTATTTTCCAAAAGTTGTGTGCTGTACAAATAAAAAGCTTCTTTTGTTGTTACTTTTGGTTCGCAGGAGAAATGGGAGTCCTTTGCAGACAGCATGGGAAAAACATGAGTCCTTTGCAGTCCCCTTTTCTGCCTCTGAGGGTGAAATGAGAGTGTGAAGCACCTTGGTAGGTAGCCATTCTCTCAGTTAGGTTTGGTGCACAGCATAGCAGCTGTCCTCCTTGGTTGGCTACATTCATCATGAGCCATGTGTGAAAAAATTAATCGGATTTCACAGGCTAGCATGCTGGCTGTTTGACTGTGCTGTTGTTTTAATGAGAGCATCGTTGACAATTCTGTAACCTGATAGCGCCGCCTAATTTTATTCTCTGTAATCATGCGTGGGCTTGAGGATAAGGCAGGTTTGGGGGAGAAGGAGGGAGAATGCACGTGTGAATTAGGGAAAGGTCTCTCCTTCTTTGGAGCATGGATGGGTTCAGTGCCCTCCTCATACTACTAAGTCTTTGGCTTGACACTACCAGTTGTGTGTCTAAAGATTCTGTGTGTGTGTTTGTATGTGTGTGTCTGTCTCTAGGGCTGAGCAGGACCTCCACCTTCCTGTGGTAGCATGTTACTCAGAACCCTGCATAAATCCCAGCCCTCCTAAAAACACAATACACGTATGTTCTTAGAAAGTTTTCTTAATGATCGATGACAGAGTGGTGATTTAAAGGAGCTCATTTTCCATTTACCACTAAGGCCAGCCCATCTTTGCTGAAGAGGGTCCTTGACTCTTACTTTGTAGCAGAATTCCTAGGCATATCAACCCTTTTCAAAAGTTACAGGCTGAAAGTCAAGATCTCTCAGGTTAAACCCAATGTTACAACTTTAACTGGGCAAATTCTCATTAGAGACCAGGGGGCAATGACTGTGCGGAAGGAATCTAATGTCTTTTCAGGTTGACTTCAATGCAGTAAAGCCCTTGCTAAGCCATTTAACTCTAAAATTGGGCATTGGCGAGGCACTGCACCCTCTGAAATTAGAGGTCAGGAGATTTGGATTTCATTTCCAACCATCCGCCACTCATTCAGCCACTCACATTCAAGTGACAAGCCTTAGGCCAGTCACTTTCTGTATCTGTTTCTTGATTTTCGCACAGCGGTTTCTGTGGGAAGTAAGACCCCCTGGGAAATGATCCGTTTTCAGCTCAATGCCTGGTGTTTTGAGTATAGTTGTCAACCTGGACTTATATACTCGTATGATTTTGGATTGACTCTATTATCTCTGCTAGAAATTAACACAGAAATTTCACAGTTGATTGACAAGAATGAGAATCAGTTCTTAAGAGTTAAATTATAACCAAATCCTTTCTCACTGAAAGAATGATCAACTCAAGTGGACACATTTCCCTCATTCTAACTTCATCTTCTATGCACTTACAGGAAAGATTTTCAAATTACACAGCTAAAACTGTCCCCGCTTTAAGTGCTAAAAAGCAGGGACAGATTTAGCTGTGTATTTTCCAAAAGTTGTGTGCTCTACAAATAAAAAGCTACTTTTGTTGTTTCTTTTGGTCCACAGGAGAAATGGGAGTCATTTGCAGAATGCATGGGAGATCCGTGAGTCCTTTGCAGTCCTCCTTTCTGCCTCTGAGGGTGAAATGAGAGTGTGAAGCACTTTGGTAGGTGGCCGTTCTCTCAGTTATGCCAGGTGCACAGCACAGCTGCACTCCTCCTTGTGTGGCTACATTCATCATGAGCCATGTGTGAAAAAATTAATCCCATTTCATATGCTAGCATGCTGTCTGTTTGACTGTGCTGTTGTTTTAATGAAAGCATCGTTGACAATTCTGTAACTTGATAGCACTGCCTAATTGTATTCTATGTAAAAATGCGTGGGCTTGAGGATGGTGCAGGTTTGGGGGAGAAGGAGGGAGGATGCACTTGTGAATTAGGGAAAGGTCTGTCCTTCTTTGGAGGATAGATGTGTTCAATGCCCTCCTTGTACTACAAAGTATTTGACTTAACACTATCAGTAGTGTTTGTAAAGTTTCTCTGTCTGTGTGGGTGTGAATGTGTGTCTATATCTAGAGCAGAGCATGTCCTCCATCTTCTGGTGGTAGCATGTTGCTCAGACACTTGCATTAATCCCAGTCCTTCTAAAAAGAAAATATAAGTGTAATTTGAGTGTGACTATATTCATTATATAAGAGGACTTTGAGAGTGAGTATACTTTTCAAAAAAGAGAACTTCGAGTGTAATTATATTCAAAATAAAGGAGGAGTATGAAAGGCAGTATATTTTTTATACAAGAGTATTTTGAGTGACATTATATTCAATAAAAAAGAGTACTTTGAGAGGGAGTATATTGTTTATAAGAGTAATTCCAGTGTGATTATATTCAAAATAAGAGTTTTGAGAGGGAGTATATTATTTATAAAAGAGTAATATGTGTGTGACTATATTCAATATAAAAGAATAATTTCTCAATACATTTTTCATAAAAGAGTACTTTGAGGGTGATTATATTCAATATAAAAGAGTAATTTTAGTGGGAGTTTTTTTTAAAAAAAGAGCACTTCCAGTGTGAGTATATTCAATAAAAAAGAGTACTCAGTGAGGAAGTGTATTTTTTATAATAGAGTATTCCTGTGTGATTATATTCAATATAAAAGAGTACTTTGAGAGAGAGTATATTTTTTATAAAAGAGTACTTCTTGTGTGATTATATTCAATATAAAAGAGAACTTTGATAGGGAGTATATTTTTTATAAAAGAGTACTTCCTGTGTGATTATATTCAATATAAAAAGTACATTGAGAGGGAGTATATTTTTTATAAAAGAGTACTTCCAGTGTGATTATATTAAATAAAAAAGAGTACTTTGATAGGGAGTATATTTGTTGTGAAAAAGTACTTCCTGTGTGTTTATATTCAATATAAAAGAGTACTTCCAGTGTGATTATGTTCAATATAAAGAGGACTTAGGGAGGGAGTATATTTTTTGTAAAAGTGTATTTCCTGTGTGATTATATTCAGTAAAAAAGAGTACTTTGAGAGGGATTATTTTTTTTATAAAAGAGTACATCCTGTGTGATTATATTCAATATAAAAGAGTACATTGAGAGGGAGTATATTTTTTATAAAATAGTAGTTCCTGTGTGATTATATTCAGTACAAAAGAGTATTTTGAGAGGGAGTATATTTTTTATAAAGGAGTAGTTCCTGTGTGATTATATTCGATATAAAAGAGTACTTTGAGAGGGAGTATATTTTTTATAAAAGAGTACTTCCTGTGTGATTATATTCAGTATAAAAGAGTACTTCCAGTGTGATTATATTCCGTATAAAAGAGGACTTCGAGAGGGAGTATGCTTTTTATAAAAGAGTACTTCCTGTGTGATTATATTCAATATAAAAGTGTACCTTGAGAGGGAGTATATTGTTTATAAAAGAGTACTTCCTAAGTGATTATATTCAATATAAAAGAGTACTTTGAGTGGGAGTATATTTTTATAAAAGAGTACTTCCTGTGTGATTATATTCAGTATAAAAGAGTAATTCCAGTGTGATTATATTCCAAATAAAAGAGGACTTCGAGAGGGAGTATATTTTTTATAAAAGAGTACTTCCTGTGTGGTTATATTCAAATATAAAAGAGTATTTTGAGAGGCAGTATATTTTCTATAAAAGAGAGCTTCCTGTGTGATTATATTCAATATAAAAGAGTACTTTGAGAGGGAGTTTATTTTTTATAAAAGAGTATTTATAGTGTGATTATATTCATTATAAAAGAGTACTTGGAGAGGGAGTATATTTTTTATAAAACAGTACTTCCTGTGTGATTATATTCAATATAAAAGAGTACTTTGACAGGGAGTATATTTTCTATAAAAGAATATTTCTAGTGTGACTATATTCATTATAAAAGAGTATTGGAGAGGGAGTATATTTTTTATAAAACAGTACTTCCTGTGTGATTATATTCAATATGAAGGAGTACTTTGAGAGGCAGTATATTTTTTATAAAAGAGTACTTCCTGTGTGATTATATACAATATAAAAGAGTACTTTGAGAGGGAGTATATTTTTTATAAAAGAGTACTTCCTGTGTGATTATATTCCGCATAAAAGAGGACTTCGAGTGGGAGTATATTTTTTATAAAAGAGTACTTTCTTTGTGATTATATTCAATATAAAAGAGTACTTTGAGAGGCAGTATATTTTTTATAAAAGAGTACTTCCTGTGTGATTATATTCAATATAAAAGAGTACTTTGAGAGGGAGTATATTTTTTATAAAAGAGTATATCCTGTGTGATTATATTGAACATAAAAGAGTACTTTGAGAGGGAGTTTATATTTTATAAAAGAGTATTTATAGTGTGATTATATTCATTGTAAAAGAGTACTTGGAGAGGGAGTATATTTTTTATAAAACAGTACTTCCTGTGTGATTATATTCAATATAAAAGAGTACTTTGACAGGGAGTATATTTTTTTAAAAGAGTTTTTCCAGAGTGATTATATTCATTATAAAAGAGTACTTGGAGAGGGAGTATATTTTTTATAAAACAGTACTTCCTGTGTGATTATATTCAATATAAAGGAGTACTTTGAGAGGCAGTATACTTTTTATAAAAGAGTACTTCCTGTGTGATTATATTCAGTATAACAGAGTAATTCCAGTGTGATTATATTCCGTATAAAAGAGGACTTCGAGAGGGAGTATATTTTTTATAAAAGAGTACATCCGGTGTGATTATATTCAAAATAAAAGAGTACTTTGAGAGGGAGTATATTTTTTATAAAGGAGAACTTCCTGTGTGACTATATTCAGTAGAAAAGAGTACTTCCAGTGTGATTATATTCCGAATAAAAGAGGACTTCGAGAGGGAGTATATTTTTTATAAAAGAGTACTTCCTGTGTGATAATATTCAATATAAAAGAGTACTTTGAGAGGCAGTATATTTTTTATAAAAGAGTACTTCCTGTGTGATCATATTCAATATAAAAGAGTACGTTGAGATGGAGTATATTTTTTATAAAAGAGTATTTCTAGTGTGATTATATTCAATATAAAAGAGTACTTGGAGAGGGAGTATATTTTTTATAAAACAGTACTTCCTGTGTAATTATATCCAATATTAAAGAGAACATTTAGAGGGAGTATATTTTTTATAAAAGAGTATATACTATGTGATTATATTCAGTATAAAAGAGTACTTTGAGAGGGAGTATATTTTTTATAAAAGAGTACTTCCTGTGTGATTATATTCTGTATAAAAGAGGAAGTCGAGAGGGAGTATGTTTTTTATAAAAGAGTACTTCCTGTGTGATTATATTCATTATAAAAGAGTACTTTGAGAGGGAGTATATTTTTTATAAAAGAGTACTTCCTGTGTGATTATATTCAGTATAAAAGTGTACTTCCAGTGTGATTATATTCCGTATAAAAGAGGACTTCGAGAGAGAGTATATTTTTTATAACAGAGTACTTCCTGTGTGATTATATTCAATATAAAAGAGTACATTGAGAGGGAGTATATTTTTTATAAAAGATTCCTTCCTGTGTGATTATATTCAGTTTAAAAGAGTACTTCCAGTGTGATTATATTCCGTATAAAAGAGGACTTCGAGAGGGAGTATATTTTTTATAAAAGAGTACTTCCTGTGTGATTATATTCAATATAAAAGAGTACTTTGAGAGGCAGTATATTTTTTATAAAAGAGTACTTCCTCTGTGATTATGTTCAATTTAAAAGAGTACTTTGAGAGGCCGTATAATTTCTATAAAAGACTAATTCCTGTGTGATTATTTTCAGTATAAAAGAGTACATTGAGAGGCAGTATATTTTTTATAAAAGAGTAGTTCCTGTGTGATTACATTCATTATAAAAGAGTACTTTTAGAGGGAGTATATTTTTTATAAGAGAGTACTTTCTGTTTGATTATATTCAATATAAAAGAGTACTTTGAGAGGCAGTATATTTTTTATAAAAGAGTACTTCCTGTGTGATTATATTCAATTTAAAAGAGTACTTTGAGAGCGAGTATATTTTTTATAAAAGAGTACTTCCTGTGTGATTATATTCAGTATAAAAGAGTACTTCCAGTGTGATTATATTCCGTATAAAAGAGGACTTCGAGAGGGAGTATATTTTTTATAAAAGAGTACATCCTGTGTGATTATATTCAATATAAAAGAGTACTTTTAGAGGGAGTATATTTTTTATAAAAGAGTACATACTGTGTGATTATATTCAGTATAAAAGAGTACTTCCTGTGTGATTATATTCCGTATAAAAGAGGACTTCGAGACGGAGTATATTTTTTATAAAACAGTACTTCCTGTGTGATTATATTCAGTATAAAAGAGTAGTTAGAGAGGGAGTATATTTTTCATAAAAGAGTCCTTCCTGTGTGATTACATTCAGTATAAAAGAGTACTTCCAGTGTGATTATATTCCGTATAAAAGAGTACATTGAGAGGGAGTATATTTTTTATAAAAGAGTACTTCCTGTGTGATTATATTCAATATAAAAGAATACTTTAAGTGGGAGTATATTTTTTATAAAAGAGTACTTCCTGTGTGATTATATTCAATATTAAAGAGTACTTTGAGAGGCAGTATATTTTTTGAAAAAGAGTATTTCTTGTGTGATTATACTCAATATTAAAGAGTACTTGGAGACGGAGTATATTTTTTATAAGACAGTAATTCCTGTGTGATTATATTCAATATAAAAGAGTACTTTGAGAGGCAGTATATTTTTTATAAAAGAGTACTTCCTGTGTGATTATATTCAATATAAAAGAGTACTTTGAGAGGGAGTATATTTTTTTTAAAAGAGTACTTCCTGTTTGATTATTTTCAATATAAAAGAGTACTTTGAGAGGGAGTATATTTTTTATAAAAGAGTACTTCCTGTGTGATTATATTCAATATAGAAGAGTACTTTGAGAGGGAGAATATTTTCTATAAATGAGTACATCCTGTGTGATTATATTCAATATAAAAGAGTACTTTGAGAGGGAGTATATTTTTTATAAAAGAGTACATCCTGTGTGATTATATTCAATATAAAAGAGTACTTTGAGAGGGAGTATATTTTTTATGAAAGAGTACTTCCTGTGTGATTATATTGAATATAAAAGTGTTCTTTGAGAGGGAGTATATTGTTTATAAAAGAGTACTTCCTGAGTGATTATATTCAATATAAAAGAGTACGTTGACTGGGAGTATATTTTTTATAAAAGAGAACTTCCTGTGTGATTATATTCAGTATAAAACAGTACTTCCAGTGTGAATATATTCCATATAAAAGAGGACTTCGAGAGGGAGTATATTTTTTACTAAAGAGTAATTCCTGTGTGGTTATATTCCGTGTAAAAGAGGACTTCGAGAGGGAGTATATGTTTTATAAAAGAGTACTTCCTGTGTGGTTATATTCAATACAAAAGAGTACTTTGAGACGGAGTATATTTTTTTTAAAAGAGTACTTCCTGTGTGATTATATTCAATATCAAAGTATACTTTGAGAGGGAGTATATTGTTTATAAAAGAGTACTTCCTGAGTGATTATATTCAATATGAAAGGGTAGGTTGAGTGAGAGTATATTTTTTATAAAAGAGTACTTCCTGTGTGACTATGTTCAGTTTAAAAGAGTACTTCCAGTGTGAATATATTCCATATAAAAGAGGAATTCGAGAGGGAGTTTATTTTTTATAAAAGAGTACTTCCTGTGTGATTGTATTCCGTATAAAAGAGGCCGTCGAGAGGGAGTATATTTTTTGTAAAGAGTACTTCCTGTGTGATTATATTCAACATAAAAGAGTATTTTGAGAGGGAGTATATTTTTTATAAAAGAGTACTTCCTGTGTGATTATTTTCAATATAAAAGAGTACTTTGAGAGGGAGAATATATTTTATAAAAGAGTACGTCGTGTTTGATTATATTCAATATAAAGGAGTACTTTGAGAGGGAGTATATTTTTTACAAAAGAGTACATCCTGTGTGATTATATTCAATATAAAAGAGTACTTTGAGAGGGAGTGTATTTTTTATAAAAGAGTAGTTCCTATGTGATTATATATCGAATAAAAGAGGACTTCGAGAGGGAGTATATTTTTTATAACAGAGTACTTCCTGTGTGATTATATTCATTATAAATGAGTACTTTGAGAGGGAGTATATTATTTATATAAGAGTACTTCCTGTGTGATTATATTCAATATAAAAGAGTACTTTGAGAGGGAGTATATTTTTTATAAAAGAGTACTTCCTGTGTGATTATATTCAATATAAAAAGTACTTTGAGAGGGAGTATATTTTTTATAAAAGAGTACTTCCTGTGTGATTATATTCAGTATAGAAGAGTACTTCCAGTGTGATTATATTCCATATAAAATAGTACTTCGAGAGGGAGTATACCTTTTATAAAAGAGTACTTCCTGTGTGATTATATTCAGTATAAAAGTGTACCTTGAGAGGGAGTATATTGTTTATAAAAGAGTACTTCCTTAGTGATTATATTCAATATAAAAGAGTACTTTGAGTGGGAGTATATTTTAATAAAAGAGTACTTCCTGTGTGATTACATTCAATATAAAAGAGTCCTTGGGGAGGGAGTATATTTTTTATAAAACAGTACTTCCTGTGTGATTATATTCAATATAAAAGAGTACTTTGACAGGGAGTATATTTTTTATAAAAGATTATTTCTAGTGTGATTATATTTATTATAAAAGAGTACTTGGAGAGGGAGTATATTTTTTATAAAACAGTACTTCCGGTGTGATTATATTCAATATAAAGGAGTACTTTGAGAGGCAGTATATTTTTTATAAAAGAGTACTTCCTGTGTGATTATATTCAATATAAAAGAGTACTTTGAGAGGGAGTATATTTTTTATAAAAGAGTACTTCCTGTTTGATTATTTTCAATATAAAAGAGTACTTTGAGAGGGAGTATATTTTTTATAAAAGAGTACTTCCTGTGTGATTATATTCAATATAGAAGAGTACTTTGAGAGGGAGAATATTTTTTATAAATGAGTACATCCTGTGTGATTATATTCAATATAAAAGAGTACTTTGAGAGGGAGTATATTTTTTATAAAAGAGTACATCCTGTGTGATTATATTCAATATAAAAGAGTACTTTGAGAGGGAGTATATTTTTTATGAAAGAGTACTTCCTGTGTGATTATATTCAATATAAAAGTGTTCTTTGAGAGGGAGTATATTGTTTATAAAAGAGTACTTCCTGAGTGATTATATTCAATATAAAAGAGTACGTTGACTGGGAGTATATTTTTTATAAAAGAGAACTTCCTGTGTGATTATATTCAGTATAAAACAGTACTTCCAGTGTGAATATATTCCATATAAAAGAGGACTTCGAGAGGGAGTATATTTTTTACTAAAGAGTAATTCCTGTGTGGTTATATTCCGTGTAAAAGAGGACTTCGAGAGGGAGTATATGTTTTATAAAAGAGTACTTCCTGTGTGGTTATATTCAATACAAAAGAGTACTTTGAGACGGAGTATTTTTTTTTAAAAGAGTACTTCCTGTGTGATTATATTCAATATCAAAGTGTACTTTGAGAGGGAGTATATTGTTTATAAAAGAGTACTTCCTGAGTGATTATATTCAATATGAAAGGGTAGGTTGAGTGAGAGTATATTTTTTATAAAAGAGTACTTCCTGTGTGACTATGTTCAGTTTAAAAGAGTACTTCCAGTGTGAATATATTCCATATAAAAGAGGAATTCGAGAGGGAGTTTATTTTTTATAAAAGAGTATTTCCTGTGTGATTATATTCAATATAAAAGAGTACTTTGAGAGGCCATATATTTTTTAAAAAAGAGTATTCACTGTGTGATTATCTTCAATATAAAAGAGTACTTTGAGAGGCAGTATATTTTTTATAAAAGAGTACTTCCTGTGTGA
The DNA here is from genome assembly GCF_030222135.1 of Aotus nancymaae. Lineage (NCBI taxonomy): Eukaryota > Metazoa > Chordata > Mammalia > Primates > Aotidae > Aotus > Aotus nancymaae. The sequence continues at coordinate 243,078 of NW_026988412.1, read as the reverse complement.
TTATATTCACTATAAAAGAGTACTTTGAGAGGGAGTATATTTTTTATAAAAGAGTACTTCCTGTGTGATTATATTCAATATAAAAGAGTACTTTGAGAGGCAGTATATTTTTTATAAAAGAATACTTCCTGTGTGATTATATTCAATATAAAAGAGTACTTTGAGAGGCAGTATATTTTTTATAAAAGAGTACTTCCTGTGTGATTATATTCAGTATAAACTCGTACTTCCAGTGTGATTATATTTCGTTTAAAAGAGGACTTCGAGAGGGAGTATATTTTTTATAAAAGAGTACTTCCTGTGTGATTATACTCAATATAAAAGAGTACTTTGAGAGGCAGTATATTTTTTATAAAAGAGTACTTCCTGTGTGATTATACTCAATATAAAAGAGTACTTTGAGAGGGAGTATATTTTTTATAAAAGAGTACTTCCTGTGTGATTATATTCAGTATAAAAGAGTACTTCCAGTGTGATTATATTCCGTATAAAAGAGGACTTCGAGAGGGAGTATACTTTTAATAAAAGAGTACTTCCTGTGTGATTATATTCAATATAAAAGTGTACCTGGAGAGGGAGTATATTGTTTATAAAAGTGTACTTCCTTAGTGATTATATTCAATATAAATAGTACTTTGAGTGGGAATATATTTTAATAAAAGAGTACTTCCTGTGTGATTATATTCAGTATAAAAGAGGACTTCCAGTGTGATTATATTCCAAATAAAAGAGGACTTCGAGAGGGAATATATTTTTTATAAAAGAGTACTTCCTGTGTGATTATATTAAATATAAAAGAGTAGTTCCAGTGTGATTATATTCAATATAAAAGAGTAGTTTGAGAGGCAGTGTATTTTTTATAAAAGAGTACTTCCTGTGTGATTATATTCAATATAAAAGAGTACTTTGAGATGAAGTATATTTTTTATAAAAGAGTATTTCTAGTGTGATTATATTCAATAAAAAAGAGTACTTGGAGAGGGAGTATATTTTTTATAAAACAGTACTTCCTGTGTAATTATATCCAATATTAAAGAGTACATTTAGAGGGAGTATATTTTTTATAAAAGAGTACATCCTGTGTGATTATATTCAATATAAAAGAGTACTTTGAGAGGGAGTATATATATATATATATATATATTTTTAATTTATTCAGAAAAGAGGTTTAATTGACTCACAGTGTCACATGGCTGGGGAGGCCTCAGGAAACTTACAATCATGGCAGAAGGAAAAGCAAGCACATTTTTTTTTTTTGAGTCAGAGTCTCACAGTGTTGTCCAGGCTGTAGGCAGTGGCGCAATCTCTGCTCACTGCAATCTCCGCCTCCTGGATTCAAGCAGTTCTACCTCAGCCTCCCGAGGAGCTGGGATTACAGGTGCCCGCCACTAAGCCTGGCTAAATTTTCTTGTATTTTTAGTAGAGATGGGGTTTCACCATGTTGGCTAGGATGGTCTCGATCTCCTGACTTCGTGATCCACCCACTTCGGCCTCCCAAAATGCTGGGATTACAGGCGTGAGCCACTGCGCCCGGCCGCAAGCACATCTTACAAGATGGTAGGTGAGAGAACATGAGCAAGAGCCAGGAAAACTGGCTTATAAAACCATCAGCTCTCTCAATAATTCACTTACCATCACAAGAACGGCATAGGGGAAACCACCACTATGATCCAATCATCGCCCACTGGGGTCCTCCATCAACACATGGGGATTACAGGTATTACAATTCAAGAGGAGATTTGGGTGGGGACACAGCCAAACAGTATCACCTCTTTTTTATTACAATTTTATATCAACCTTACCAAAATGTTTCAAATTCTTGCCCATCCTCCATCAGTGTCTAAAATTGCACTTGCAACTGAGAATATTTACTAAGGTTTTACTGGTACTTGCATATAGAATGGACTCAAAATGTGAGCACTGTTTGTCACAGTATTATAAATGAAGACAAAATAGATATTAAATCTTCACCCTGTTTTCTGGATGCTCGGTTTCATAATGAATCCCTGCCTTGGTTCATGCATCAGTACTGCTTCCACTCGGCTTCCTTGGACATCACTTTCTCTTAATTTTTATCCTGCCTGTCTGGCCCCTTTCTCTCTCTCTCTCTTTTTTTTTTTTTTTTAATTGCATTTTAGGTTTTGGGGTACATGTGAAGAACATGCAAGGTTGTTGCACAGGTGCACACCTGGCAGTATGATTTGCTGCCTCCCTCCCCTTCACCTATATCTGGCATTTCTCCCCATGCTATCCCTCCCCAACTCCCCACCCCCCCACTATCCCCCCTCCCCCCAACAGACCCCCGTGTATAGTGCTCCCCTCCCTGTGTCCATGTGTTCTCCTTGTTCAACACCCGCCTATGAGTGAGAACATGTGGTGTTTGATTTTGTGTTCTTGTGTCAGTTTGCTGAGAATGATGGTTTCCAGGTTCATCCATGTCCCTACGAAGGATGTGAACTCCTCCTTTTTAATGGCTGCATAATATTCCATGGTGTATATGTGCCACATTTTTCCTGTCCGGTCTATCATCGATGGGCATTTGGGCTGGTTCCATGTCTTTGCTATTGTAAACTGTGCTGCAATGAACATTCGTGTGCATGTGTCCTTATAGTAGAACGATTTATAATCCTTTGGATATATGCCCAGTAATGGGATTGCTGGGTCAAATGGAATTTCTATTTCTAGGTCCTTGAGGAATCGCCACATTGTTTTCCACAGTGGTTGAACTAATTTACACTCCCACCAACAGTGTAAAAGTGTTCCTATTTCTCCACATCCTCTCCAGCATCTGTTGTCTCCAGATTTTTTAATGATCGCCATTCTAACTGGCGTGAGATGGTATCTCAATGTAGTTTTGATTTGCATTTCTCTAATGACCAGTGATGATGAGCATTTTTTCATATGTTTGTTGGCCTCATGTATGTCTTCTTTTGTAAAGTATCTGTTCATATCCTTCGCCCATTTTTGAATGGGCTTGTTTGTTTTTTTCTTGTAAATCTTTTTTAGTTCATTGTAAATTCTGGATATCAGCCCTTTGTCGGACGGGTAGGCTGCAAAAATTTTTTCCCATTCTGTTGGTTGCCGATTCACTCTATTGACTGTTTCTTTTGCTGTGCAAAAGCTGTGGAGTTTTATTAGGTCCCATTTGTCTATTTTGGCTTTTGTTGCCAATGCTTTTGGTGTTTTGGTCATAAAGTCCTTGCCTACGCCTATGTCCTGAATGGTTTTGCCTAGGTTTCCTTCTAGTGTTTTTATGGTGTTACGTCTTATGTTTAAGTCTTTAATCCATCTGGAGTCAATTTTAGTGTAAGGTGTCAGGAAGGGGTCCAGTTTCTGCTTTCTGCATATGGCTAGCCAGTTTTCCCAACACCACTTATTGAACATGGAATCCTTTCCCCATTGATTGTTTTTTTCAGGTTTGTCAAAGATCAGGTGGTTGTAGATATGTTGTGTCACCTCCGACGTCTCTGTTCTGTTCCATTGGTCTATATCTCTGTTTTGGTACCAGTACCATGCTGTTTTGATTACTGTGGCCTTGTAGTATAGTTTGAAGTCCGGTAGTGTGATGCCTCCTGCTTTGTTCTTTTTGCTTAGAATTGACTTGGCTATGCAGGCTCTCTTTTGGTTCCATATGAAGTTTAAGGTGGTTTTTTCCAGTTCTGTGAGGAACGTCATTGGTAGCTTGATGGGGATACCGTTGAAACTGTAAATTACTTTGGGCAGTATGGCCATTTTCACGATATTAATTCTTCCTAACCATGAACATGGAATGTTTCTCCATCTGTTTGTGTCCTCTCTTATTTCGTTGAGCAGTGATTTGTAGTTCTCCTTGAAGAGGTCCTTTACGTTCCTTGTTAGTTGTATTCCTAGGTATTTTATTCTCTTTGTAGCAATTGTGAATGGCAGTTCATTCTTGATTTGGCTCTCTTTAAGTCTGTTATTGGTGTATAGGAATGCTTGTGATTTTTGCACATTGATTTTGTATCCTGAGACTTTGCTGAAGTTGCTTATCAGTTTCAGGAGATTTTGGGCTGAGATGAGGGGGTCTTCTAGATATACAATCATGTCGTCTGCAAATAGAGACAATTTGACTTCCTCCTTTCCTAATTGAATACCCTTTATTTCTTTTTCTTGCCTGATTGCTCTGGCTAGAACTTCCAGTACTATATTGAATAGGAATGGTGAGAGAGGGCATCCTTGTCTAGTGCCCGATTTCAAAGGGAATGCTTCCAGTTTTTGCTCATTCAGTATGATATTGGCTGTCGGTTTGTCATAAATAGCTTTTATTATTTTGAGATACGTTCCATCGATACCTAGTTTATTGAGGGTTTTTAGCATAAAGGGCTGTTGAATTTTGTCGAAGGCCTTCTCTGCATCAATTGAGATAATCATGTGGTTTTTGTCTTTGGTTCTGTTTATGTGGTGAATTACATTTATAGACTTGCGTATATTGAACCAGCCTTGCATCCCCGGGATGAATCCTACTTGATCATGGTGGATAAGCTTTTTGATGTGCTGTTGTAATCGGCTTGACAGTATTTTATTGAAGATTTTTGCATCTATGTTCATCATGGATATTGGCCTGTAGTTTTCTTTTCTTGTTGAGTCTCTGCCGGGTTTTGGTATTAGGATGATGTTGGTCTCATAAAATGATTTGGGAAGGATTCCCTCTTTTTGGATTATTTGGAATAGTTTCAGTAGGAATGGTACCAGTTCCTCTTTGTATGTCTGGTAGAATTCGGCTGTGAGACCATCTGGGCCTGGGCTTTTTTTGGGTGGTAGGCTCTTAATTGCTGCCTCGACTTCAGACCTTGTTATTGGTCTATTCAGGGTTTCGACTTCTTCCTGGTTTAGGCATGGGAGGAGACTACTGTCCAGGAATTTATCCATTTCTTCCAGGTTTTCTGATTTATGTGCATAGAGTTGTTTGTAATAATCTCTGATGATGGTTTGAATTTCTGTGGCATCTGTGGTGATATCCCCTTTATCATTTTTTATTGCATCTATTTGGTTATTCTCTCTTTTCTTTTTTATTAGTTTGGCTAGTGGTCTGTCTATTTTGTTGATCTTTTCAAAAAACCAGCTCCTGGATTTATTGATTTTTTGTAGGGTTTTTCGTGTCTCTATCTCCTTCAATTCTGCTTTGATCTTAGTTATTTCTTGTCTTCTGCTAGGTTTTGAGTTTTTTTGATCTTGCTCCTCTAGCTCTTTCAATTTTGATGATAGGGTGTCAATTTTAGTTCTCTCCTTTCTTCTCATGTGGGCACTTATTGCTATATATTTTCCTCTAGAGACTGCTTTAAATGTGTCCCAGAGATTCTGGTATGTGGTGTCTTCATTCTCGTTGGTTTCGAAGAACATCTTTATTTCTGCCTTCATTTCAGTGTTTATCCAGTCAACATTCAGGAGAAAGTTGTTCAATTTCCATGAGGATGTGCGGTTCTGGGTTGGCTTCTGAATTCTGAGTTCTAACTTGATTGCACTGTGGTCTGAGAGACTGTTTGTTATGGTTTCTGTTCTTTTGCATTTGCTGAGGAGTGATTTACTTCCAATTATGTGGTCAATTTTAGAGTAGGTGTGATGTGGTGCTGAGAAGAATGTATATTCTGTGGATTTGGGCTGGAGAGTTCTGTAAATATCTATTAGGTTTGCTTGTTCCAGGCCTGAGTTCAAGTCCTGGATATCCTTATTAATTTTCTGTCTCGTTGATCTGTCTAATATTGACAATGGTGTGTTGAAGTCTCCCAGTATTAATGTGTGGGAGTCTATGTCTCTTTGTAATTCTTTAAGAACTTGCCTTATGTATCTGGGTGCTCCTGTATTAGGTGCATATGTATTTAGGATCGTTAGCTCTTCTTGTTGTATTGATCCTTTTACCATTATGTAATGTCCTTCTTTGTCTCTTTTGATCTTTGTTGCTTTAAAGTCTATTTTATCAGAGATGAGAATTGCAACTCCTGCTTTTTTTTGCTCTCCATTTGCTTGGTAAATCTTCCTCCATCCCTTTATTTTGAGCCTTTGTGTATCCTTGCATGTGAGGTGGGTTTCCTGGATACAGCACACTGATGGGTTTTGGCTTTTTATCCAATTTGCCAGTCTGTGTCTTTTGATTGGGGCATTTAGTCCATTTACATTTAGGGTTAATATTGTTATGTGTGAGTTTGGTCCTGTCATTTTGATGCTAGCTGGCTGTTTTGCCCATTGGTTGATGGAGATTCTTCATTGTGTTGCTGCTCTTTACCATTTCGTGCATTTTTGGAGTGGCTGGTGCTGGTTGTTTTTTTCTATGTGTAGTGTCTCCTTCAGGAGCTCTTGTAAAGCTAGTCTGGTGGTGATGAAATCTGTGAGTACTTGCTTGTTCACAAAGGATTTTATTTTTCCTTCACTTATGAAGCTTAGTTTGGCTGGATATGAAATTCTGGGTTGAAAGTTCTTTTCTTTAAGGATGTTGAATATCGGCCCCCACTCTCTTCTGGCCTGTAGGGTTTCTGCTGAGAGATCTGCTGTGAGTCTGATGGGTTTCCCTTTGTGGGTAACCCGACCTTTCTCTCTGGCTGCCCTTAGTATTTTCTCCTTCGTTTCAACCCTGGTGAATCTGATGATTATGTGCCTTTGGGTTGCTCTTCTAGAGGAATATCTTTGTGGTGTTCTCTGTATTTCCTGGACTTGAATATTGGCCTGCCTTGCTAGGTTGGGGAAGTTTTCCTGGATAATATCCTGAAGAGTATTTTCCAGCTTGGATGCATTCTCTTCGTCACATTCAGGTACACCTATCAAACGTAGATTAGGTCTTTTCACGTAGTCCCATATTTCTTGTTGACTCTGTTCATTCCTTTTTACCTTGTTTTCTCTAATCTTCTCTTCTCGTTTTATTTCATTGAGTTGATCTTCAACTTCTGATATCCTTTCTTCTGCTTGGTCAGTTCTGCTGTTGAAACTTGTACATGCTTCGCGAAGTTCTCGTGTTGTGTTTTTCAGCTCCATCAGTTCATTCATATTCCTCTCTAAGTTGACCATTCTCGTTAGCATTTCATCAAGTCTTTTTTCAAGGTTCTTAGTTTCTTTGCATTGGGTTAGAACATGTTCTTTTAGCTCACAGAAGTTTCTTATTATCCATTTTCTGAAAGCTGATTCTGTCATTTCATCACACTCATTCTCCGTCCAGTCTTGTTCCCGTGCTGGTGAGGAGTTATGCTGCCTTGTAGGGGGAGAGGTGTTCTGGTTTTGGGTGTTTTCATCCTTTTTGCGCTGGTTTCTTCCCATCTTTGTGGATTTATCCGCCTATTGACTTTGTAGTTGCTGTCTTTCTGATTTTGGTAATTTTAAGTCTGCAGCAGCTGAACTCATAAACCCCCTTTTCTTCTCCCCAGGTGTTCTGGCCCAGGGGTTTAGCACTTTATGTTTTTCAGCTGTGTTGCTACCGTTTTCACTGCCCACAAGGTGGCAGTCTAGTCACACTCAGCCTGTAGAGGCTTCGCTGAGCTGCTGTGGGCTCCGCCCAGCTTCCGTGTGAGCTTCCCTGCAGTCCTGTGGGTGTATTTAGAACTGCTTCCGCTATGCTGGCCCGCCCCTGTAGTGACGGAGTCGCTGTAGTGGCGGGTTGTCTTGGTTACGGAAAATTGCCCCGGGAACTGCAGGGTGTTTCCCGATGGAGGACGCCCCTCCCCCACAGAGCTGGACCGTCCCGGGTTCAGCCGTGTTTCCAGAGGGGCCCTCTTTGTCCTGTAATCTCTTGGCTTCCCTCCTTGCCACAGTTCCCCTTGCTGGCCCAGAGGGGACACAGTCTCGTTCACTTTGTTCAAGGAGCCGCTGCTCCCCGCCCCCCGTGCAGGCCGAGCGGCTGCTCCGGTCCAACCAGCGGCGCTGGGAATGCGGGGAGCTTCTCCGCGCAATTAAAATCTGCTGCCCTGTGTGCCGCTGCGTCAGCCGAAGCAGCGGCTATGAGATTCGTGGCACTCCCTTGCCCGGGGGTCTCCTGGCTTGGCTCCCTGCTTCAGCTCCCCTTTCTGGCTCAGGGGGAACTCTGTCTCTCTCGCTCTGCGCAAGAAGTCACTGCCCCCCACTCCAGGGCGTAGGCTGAGCGGCCACTCCGCTCAAACCAGCGGCACTGGAGAACCGTGGGGCTTTTCCTCCTGTGAATCTCCTGGTCTGGGGGCAGTAAAAGTCCGTCTGGAAATGCGGCGTCCACTCACCCTCTGCGCCTTCTCTCGGAGCTGCAATCCCGACTTCCTCTTAAGTGGCCATCTTGGATCGATCTCTCGGGAGTATATTTTTTAAAAAAGAGTACTTCCTGTGTGACTATATTCAGTATAAAAGAGTACTTCCATTGTGAATATATTCCATATAAAAGAGGAACTTGAGAGGGAGTTTATTTTTTATAAAAGAGTACTTCCTGGGTGATTGTATTCCGTATAAAAGAGGATTTCGAGTGGGAGTATATTTTTTGTAAAGAGTACTTCCTGTGTGATTATATTCAATATAAAAGAGTACTTTGAGAGGGAGTATATTTTTTATGAAAGAGTACTTCCTGTGTGATTATATACTGTATTAAAGACGACTTCGAGAGGGAATATATTTTTTATAAAAGAGTACTTCCTGTGTGATTACATTCATTATAAAAGAGTACGTTGAGAGGGAGTATATTTTTTATAAAAGAATAATTCCTGTGTGATTATATTCAGTATAAAAGAGTACTTCGAGTGTGATTATATTCCGTATAAAAGAGGATTTCGAGAGGGAGTATATTTTTTATAACAGAGTATTTCCTGTGTGATTATATTCAATATAAAAGAGTACTTTGAGAGGGAGTATATTTATTATAAAAGAGTCCTTCCTGTGTGATTATATTCAGTATAAAAGGGTACTTCCAGTGTGATTATATTCCGTATAAAAGAGGAATTCGAGAGGGAGTATATTTTTTATAAAAGAGTACTTCCTGTGTGATTATATTAAATATAAAAGAGTACTTTGAGAGGCAGTATATTTTTTATAAAAGAGTAGTTCCTGTGTGATTATATTCAATATAAAAGAGTACTTTGAGAGGGTGGATATTTTTTATAAAAGAGTACTTCCTGTGTGATTATATTCAATATAAAAGAGTTCATTTAGAGGGAGTGTATTTTTTTTAAAAGAGTACTTTCTGTGTGATTATATTCAATATAATAGAGTACTTGGAAAGGCAGTATATTTTTTATAAAGGAGTACTTCCTGTGTGATTATATTCAGTATAAAAGAGTACTTCCATTGTGATTATATTCCGTATAAAAGAGGACTTCGAGAGGGAGTATATTTTTTATAAAACAGTACTTCCTGTGTGATTATATCCAATATAAAAGAGTACTTTGAGAGGGAGTATATTTTTCATAAAAGAGTACATCCTGTGTGATTACTTTCAATATAAAAGAGGACTTTGAGAAGGAGTATATTTTTTAGAAAGGAGTACATCCTGTGTGGTTATATTCAATATAAAAGAGTACTTTGAGAGGGAGTATATTTTTTATAAAGAGTACATCCTGTGTGATTATATTCATTATAAAAGAGTACTTTGAGAGGGAGTATATTTTTTATAAAACAGTACTTCCTGTGTGACTATATTCAATATAAAAGAGTACATTGAGAGGCAGTATACTTTTTATAAAAGAGTACTTCCTGTGTGATTATATTCAGTATAAAAGAGTACTTCCAGTGTGATTATATTCCATATAAAAGAGGACTTCGAGAGGGAGTGTATTTTTTATAAAAGAGTAATTCCTGTGTGGTTATATTCCGTATAAAAGAGGACTTCGAGAGGGAGTATATTTTTTATAAAAGAGTAATTCCTGTGTGGTTATATTCCGTATAAAAGAGGACTTCGAGAGGGAGTATATTTTTTATAAAAGAGTAATTCCTGTGTGGTTATATTTCGTATGAAAGAGGAATTCGAAAGGGAGTATTTTTTTTATAAAAGAGTACTTCCTGTGCGATTATATTCAATATAAAAGAGTAAGTTGAGATGGAGTATATTTTTTATAAAAGAGTACTTCCTGTATTATTATATTCAATATAAAAGTGTACTTTGAGAGGGAGTATATTGTTTATAAAACAGTACTTCCTGAGTGATTATATTCAATATAAAAGAGTACGTTGAGTGGGAGTATATTTTTTAAAAAAGAGTACTTCCTGTGTGACTATATTCAGTATAAAAGAGTACTTCCATTGTGAATATATTCCATATAAAAGAGGAATTCGAGAGGGAGTTTATTTTTTACAAAAGAGTACTTCTTGGGCGATTGTATTCTGTATAAAAGAGGACTTCGAGAGGGAGTATATTTTTTGTAAAGAGTACTTCCTGTGTGATTATATTCAATATAAAAGAGTACTTTGAGAGGGAGTATATTTTTAATAAAAGAGTACTTCCTGTGTGATTATATTCAATATGAAAGAGTACTTTGAGAGGGAGAATATTTTTTATAAAAGAGTACGTCGTGTTTGATTATATTCAATATAAAGGAGTACTTTGAGAGGGAGTATAGTTTTTATAAAAGAGTACATCCTTTGTGATTATATTCAAAATAAAAGAGTACATTGAGAGGGAGTATATTTTTTATAAAAGAGTACTTCCTGTGGGATTATATACCGTATTAAAGAGGACTTCGAGAGGGAGTATATTTTTTATAAAAGAGTACTTCCTGTGTGATTATATTCATTATAAAAGAGTACATTGAGAGGGAGTATATTTTTTATAAAGAATACTTCCTGTGTTATTATATTCAGTATAAAAGAGTACTTCCAGTGTGATTATATTCCGTATAAAAAGGAATTCGAGAGGGAGTATATTTTTTATAACAGAGTACTTCCTGTGTGATTATATTCAATATAAAAGAGTACTTTGAGAGGGAATAAATTTTTTATAAAAGAGTCCTTCCTGTGTGATTATATTCAGTATAAAAGGGTAATTCCAGTGTGTTTATATTCCGTATAAAAGAGGACTTAGAGAGGGAGTATATTTTTTATAAAAGAGTACTTCCTGTGTGATTATATTCAATATAAAAGAGTACTTTGAGAGGCAGTATATTTTTTATAAAAGAGTACTTCCTGTGTGATTATATTCAACATAAAAGAGTAATTTGAGAGGCAGTATATTTTTTAAAAAAGAGTACTTCCTGTGTGATTATATTCAATATAAAAGAGTACTTTGAGAGGGTGGATATTTTTTATAAAAGAGTACTTCCTGTGTGATTATATACCGTATTAAAGAGGACTTCGAGAGGGAGTATATTTTTTATAAAAGAGTACTTTCTGTGTGATTATATTCAATATAAAAGAGTACGTGGAAAGGCAGTATATTTTTTATAAAAGAGTACTTCCTGTGTGATTATATTCAGTATAAAAGAGTACTTCCATAGTGATTATATTCCGTATAAAAGAGGACTTCAAGAGGGAGTATATTTTTTATAAAACAGTACTTCCTGTGTGATTATATCCAATATAAAAGAGTACTTTGAGAGAGAGTATATTTTTCATAAAAGAGTACATCCCGTGTAATTATTTTCAATATAAAAGAGGACTTTGAGAGGGAGTATATTTTTTATAAAGGAGTACATCCTGTGTGGTTATATTCAATATAAAAGAGTACTTTGAGAGGGAGCATATTTTTTATAAAAGAGTACGTCCTGTGTGATTATATTCATTATAAAAGAGTATATTGAGAGGCAGTATATTTTTTATAAAAGAGTACTTCCTGTGTGATTATATTCAGTATAAAAGAAGACTTCCAGTGTGATTATATTCCGTATAAAAGAGGACTTCGAGAGGGAGTATATTTTTTATAAAACAGTACATCCTGTGTGATTATATTCAGTATAAAAGAGTACTTCGAGAGGGAGTATATTTTTCATAAAAGAGTCCTTCCTGTGTGATTATATTCAGTATAAAAGAGTACTTCCAGTGTGATTATATTCCGTATAAAACAGTACATTGAGAGGGAGTATATTTTTTATAAAATAGTATTTCCTGTGTGATTATATACAATATAAAACAGTACTTTGAGTGGGAGTATATTTTTTATAAAAGAGCACTTCCTGTGTGATTATATTCAATATAAAAGTGTACTTTGAGAGGGAGTATATTGTTTATAAAAGAGTACTTCCTGAGTGATTATATTCAATATAAAAGAGTACGTTGACTGGGAGTATATTATTTATAAAAGAGTACTTCCTGTGTGATTATATTCAGTATAAAAGAGTACTTCCAGAGTGAATATATTCCATATAAAAGAGGACTTCTAGAGGGAGTATATTTTTTACACAAAGTAATTCCTGTGTGGTTACATTCCGTATAAAAGAGGATTTCGAGAGGGACTATATGTTTTATAAAAGAGTACTTCCTGTGTGATTATATTCAATATAAAAGAGTACTTTGAGACGGAGTTTATTTCTTATAAAAGAGTACTTCCTGTGTGATTATATTCAATATGAAAGTGTACCTTGCGAGCGAGTATATTGTTTTTAAAAGAGCACTTCCTGAGTGATTATATTCAATATAAAAGAGTACGTTGAGTGGGAGTATATTTTTTATAAAAGAATACATCCTGCGTGACTATATTCAGTTTAAAAGAGTACTTCCAGTGTGAATATATTCCATATAAAAGAGCAATTCGAGAGGGAGTTTATTTTTTATAAAAGAGTACTTCCTGTGTGATTGTATTCCGTATAAAAGAGGACTTCGAGAGGGAGTATATTTATTGTAAAGAGTACTTCCTGTGTGATTATATTCAATATAAAAGAGTACTTTGGGAGGGAGAATATTTTTTATAAAAGAGTACGTCGTGTTTGATTATATTCAATATAAAGGAAAACTTTGAGAGGGAGTATATTTTTTATAAAAGACTACATCCTGTGTGATTATATTCAATATAAAAGAGTACTTTGAGAGGGAGTATATTTTTTATAAAAGTGTACTTCCTGTGTGATTATATACCGTACAAAAGAGTACTTCGAGAGGGAGTATATTTTTTATAAAAGAGTACTTCCTGTGTGATTGTATTGATTTTAAAAGAGTACATTGAGAGGGAGTATATTATTTATAAAAGAGTACTTCCTGTGTGATTATATTCAGTATAAAAGAGTACTTCCAGTGTGATTATATTCCGTATAAAAGAGGACTTCGAGAGGGAGTATATTTTTTATAAGAGACTACTTCCTGTGTGATTATATTCAATATAAAAGAGTACTTTGAGAGGGAGTGTATTTTTTATAAAAGAGTCCTTCCTCTGTGATTATATTCAGTATAAAAGGGTACTTCCAGTGTGATTATATTCCGTATAAAAGAGGACTTCGAGAGGGAGTATATTTTTTATAAAAGAGTACTTCCTGTGTGATTATATTCAGTATAAAAGAGTACTTCCAGTGTGATTATATTCCGTATAAAAGAGGACTTCGAGAGGGAGTATATTTTTTATAAAAGAGTACATCCTGTGTGATTATATTCAATATAAAAGAGAACATTGAGAGGGAATGTATTTTTTATAAAGGAGAAGTTCCTGTGTGACTATATTCAGTATAAAAGATTAATTCCAGTGTGATTATATTCCGTATAAAAGAGGAATTCGAGAGGGAGTATATTTTTTATAAAAGAGTACTTCCTGTGTGATTGTATTCAATATAAAAGAGTACTTTGAGAGGCAGTATATTTTTTATAAAAGAGTACTTCCTGTGAGATTATATTCAATTTAAAGGAGTACATTGAGAGGGAGTATATTTTTTATAAAAGAGTACATCCTATGTGATTATATTCAATATAGAAGAGTACAATGAGAGGGAGTATATTTTTTATGAAGGAGAACTTCCTGGGTGACTATATTCGGTATAAAAGAGTACTTCCAGTGTGATTATATTCCGAATAAAAGAGGACTTTGAGAGGGAGTATATTTTTTATAAAAGAGTACTTCCTGTGTGATTATATTCAATAGAAATGAGTACTTTGAGAGGCAGTATATTTTTGATAAAAGAGTGCTTCCTGTGTGATTATATTCAATATAAAAGAGTACTTTGAGAGGGAGGATATTTTTTATGAAAAAGTATTTCTACTGTGATTTTATTCAATATAAAAGACTACTTGGAGAGGGAGTATATTTTTTACAAAACAGTACTTCCTGTGTAATTATATCCAATATTAAAGAGTACACTTAGAGGGAGTATATTTTTTATAAAAGAGTACATCCTGTGTGATTATATTCAATATAAAAGAGTACTTTGAGAGGGAGTATATTTTTTATAAAAGAGTACTTCCTGTGTGATTATATTCCGTATAAAAGAGGACTTCTAGAGGGAGTATATTTTTTGTAACAGAGTACTTCCTGTGTGATTATACTCAAAATAAAAGAGTACTTTGAGAGGGAGTATATTTTTTATAAAATATTCCTTCCTGTGTGATTATATTCAGTATAAAAGAGTACTTCCAGTGTGATTATATTCCGTATAAAAGAGGACTTCGAGACGGAGTATATTTTTTATAAAAGAGTACTTCCTGTGTGATTATATTCAATATAAAAGAGTACCTTGAGAGGCAGTACATTTTTTAAAAAACAGTACTTCCTGTGTGATTATATTCAATTTTAAAGGGTACATTGAGAGGCTGTATATTTTATATAAAAGACTACTTCCTGTGTGATTATTTTCAATATAAAAGAGTACTTTGAGAGGGAGTATATTTTTTATAAAAGAGTACATCGTATGTGATTATTTTCAATATAAAACAGTACTTTGAGAGGGAGTATATTTTTTTAAAAGAGTACTTCCTGTGTGATTATATTTAATATAAAAGAGTACTTTGAGAGGGAGTATATTTTTTATAAAAGAGTATTTCTAGTGTGGTTATATTCATTATAAAAGAGTACTTGGAGACGGAGTATATTTTTTATAAAACAGTGCTTCCTTTGTGGTTATATTCATTATAAAAGAGTACTTTGAGAGGGAGTATATTTTTTATAAAGGAGTACTTTCTCTGTGATTATATTCAGTATAAAAGGGTACTTCCAGTGTGATTATATTCCGTATAAAAGAGGACTTCGAGAGGGAGTATATTTTTTATAACAGAGTACTTCCTGTGTGATTATATTCAATATAAATGAGTACTTTGAGAGGGAGTATATTTTTTATAAAAGAGTACATCCTGTGTGATTTTATTCAATATAAAAGAGTACTTTGAGAGGGAGTATATTTTTTATAAAAGAGTACTTCCAGTGTGATTATATTCCGTATATAAGAGGACTTCGAGAGGGAGTATATTTTTTATTAAACAGTACTTCCTGTGTGATTATATTCAATATAAAAGAGTACATCGAGAGGGAGTATATTTTTTATAAAAGAGTACATCCTGTGTGATTATTTTCAATATAAAAGAGTACTTTGAGAGGGAGTATATTTTTTATAAAAGAGTACATCCTGTGTGATTATATTCAATATAAAAGAGTACTTTGAGAGGGAGTATATTTTTTATAAAAGAGTAGTTCCTGTGTGATTATATTCAGTATAAAAGAGTACATTTAGAGGGAGTGTATTTTCCATAAGAGAGTAATTTCTGTTTGATTATATTCAATATAAAAGAGTACTTTGAGAGGCAGTATATTTTTTATAAAAGAGTACTTCCTGTGTGATTATATTCAGTATGAAAGAGTAATTCTAGTGTGATTATATTCCGTAAAAAAACAGGAGGTCGAGAGGTAGTATATTTTTTATAAATGAGTACTTCCTGTGTGATTATATTCAATATAAAAGAGTACTTTGAGAGGGAGTATATTTTTTATAAAAGAGTAAATCCTGTGTGATTATATTCCGTATAAAAGAGGATTTCGAGAGGGAGTATACTTTTTAAAAAAGAGTACTTCCTGTGTGATTATATTCAATATAAAAGAGTACTTTGAGAGGGAGTATATTTTTTATAAAAGAGTACTTCCTGTGTGATTATATTCAGTATAAAAGAGTAATTCCAGTGTGATTATATTCCGTATAAAAGAGGACTTCTGTAGGGAGTATATTTTTTATAAAAGAGTAATTCCTGTGTGATTATATTCAATATAAAAGACTATTTTGAGAGGGAGTACATTTTTTATAAAAGAGTATTTCTAGTGTGGTTATATTCAATATAAAAGAGTACTTGGAGAGGGAGTATATTTTTTATAAAACAGTACTTCCTGTGTGATGATATTCAATATAAAAGAGTACTTTGAGAGGCAATATATTTTTTAGAAAAGAGTACTTCCTGTGTGATTATATTCAATATAAATGAGTACTTTGAGAGGGAGTATATTTTTTATAAAAGAGTACATCCTGTGTGATTTTATTCAATATAAAAGAGTACTTTGAGAGGGAGTATATTTTTTAAAAAAGAGTACTTCCTGTGTGATTGTATTCAATATAAAAGAGTCCTTTGTGAGGCAGTATATTTTTTATAAAAGAGTACTTCCTGTGTGATTATATTCAGTATAAAAGAGTACTTTGAGAGGCCATATATTTTTTAAAAAAGAGTACTTCGTGTGTGATTATATTCAATATAAAAGAGTACTTTTAGAGGGAGTATATTTTTTATAAAAGTGTATTTTCTGTGTGATTATATTCAATATGAAAGAGTTATTGGAAAGGCAGTATTTTTTTTTATAAAAGAGTACTTCCTGTGTGATTATATTCAATATAAAAGAGTACTTTGAGAGGGAGTATATTTTTTATAAAAGAGTACATCCTGTGTGATTATATTCAGTATAAAAGAGTACTTTGAGAGGACGTATATTTTTTATAAAAGAGTAGTTCCTGTGGGATTATTTTCAATATAAAAGAGTACTTTGAGAGGGAGTATATTTTTTATAAAAGAGTATTTCCAGTGTGATTATATTCAGTATATAAAAAGTACTTTGAGAGGGAGTATATTTTTTATAAAAGAGTACTTCCTGTGTGATTATATTCAGTATAAAAGAGTACTTTGAGAGGGAGTATATTATTTATTAAACAGTACTTCCTGTGTGATTATATTCAATGTAAAAGAGTACATTGAGAGGGAGTATATTTTTTATAAAAGAGTACTTCCTGTGTGATTATATTCAGTATAAAGGAGTACATCCAGTGTGATTATATTCCGTATAAAAGAGGACTTCGACAGGGAGTATATTTTTTATAAAACAGTACTTCCTGTGTGATAATATTCAGTATAAAAGAGTACTTCGAGGGGGAGTATATTTTCCATAAAAGAGTCCTTCCTGTGTGATTATATTCAGTATAAAAGAGTATTTGCAGTGTGATTATATTCCGTATAAAAGAGTACATTGAGAGGGAGCATATTGTTTATAAAAGAGTACTTCCTGTGTGATTATATTCAACATAAAAGAGTACTTTGAGTGGGAGTATATTTTTTATAAAAGAGTACTTCCTGTGTGATTATATTCATTGTAAAAGAGTACTTTGAGAGAGAGTATATTTTTTATAAAAGAGTACTTCCTGTGTGATTATATTCAGTATAAAAGAGTACTTCCAGTGTGATTATATTCCGTAAAAAAAAGAGGACTTCAAGAGGGAGTATATTTTTTCAACAGAGTACTTCCTGTGTGATTATATTCATTATGAAAGAGTACTTTGAGAGGGAGTATATTTTTTATAAAAGAGTATTTCCTGTGTGATTATATTCAGTATAAAAGAGTACTTCCAGTTTGAATATATTCCATATAAAAGAGGACTTCGAGAGGGAGTATATTTTTTATAAAAGAGTAATTCCTGTGTGGTTATATTCCGTATAAAAGAGGACTTCGAGAGGGAGTATATTTTTTATAAAAGAGTACTTCCTGTGCGATTATATTCAATAAAAAATAGTACGCTGAGACGGAGTACATTTTTTATAAAAGAGTACTTCCTGTGTGATTATATTCAATATAAAAGAGTAATTTTAGTGGGAGTTTTTTTTAAAAAAAGAGCACTTCCAGTGTGAGTATATTCAATAAAAAAGGGTACTCAGTGAGGAAGTGTATTTTTTATAATAGAGTATTCCTGTGTGATTATATTCAATATAAAAGAGTACTTTGAGAGAGAGTATATTTTTTATAAAAGAGTACTTCTTGTGTGATTATATTCAATATAAAAGAGAACTTTGATAGGGAGTATATTTTTTATAAAAGAGTACCTCCTGTGTGATTATATTCAATATAAAAGAGTACATTGAGAGGGAGTATATTTTTTATAAAAGAGTACTTCCTGTGTGATTATATTCAATATAAAAAGTACATTGAGAGGGAGTATATTTTTTATAAAAGAGTACTTCCAGTGTGATTATATTAAATAAAAAAGAGTACTTTGATAGGGAGTATATTTGTTGTGAAAAAGTACTTCCTGTGTGTTTATATTCAATATAAAAGAGTACTTCCAGTGTGATTATGTTCAATATAAAGAGGACTTAGGGAGGGAGTATATTTTTTGTAAAAGTGTATTTCCTGTGTGATTATATTCAGTAAAATAGTACTTTGAGAGGGATTATTTTTTTTATAAAAGAGTACATCCTGTGTGATTATATTCAATATAAAAGAGTACATTGAGAGGGAGTATATTTTTTATAAAATAGTAGTTCCTGTGTGATTATATTCAGTACAAAAGAGTATTTTGAGAGGGAGTATATTTTTTATAAAGGAGTAGTTCCTGTGTGATTATATTCGATATAAAAGAGTACTTTGAGAGGGAGTATATTTTTTATAAAAGAGTACTTCCTGTGTGATTATATTCAGTATAAAAGAGTACTTCCAGTGTGATTATATTCCGTATAAAAGAGGACTTCGAGAGGGAGTATGCTTTTTATAAAAGAGTACTTCCTGTGTGATTATATTCAATATAAAAGTGTACCTTGAGAGGGAGTATATTGTTTATAAAAGAGTACTTCCTAAGTGATTATATTCAATATAAAAGAGTACTTTGAGTGGGAGTATATTTTTATAAAAGAGTACTTCCTGTGTGATTATATTCAGTATAAAAGAGTAATTCCAGTGTGATTATATTCCAAATAAAAGAGGACTTCGAGAGGGAGTATATTTTTTATAAAAGAGTACTTCCTGTGTGGTTATATTCAAATATAAAAGAGTATTTTGAGAGGCAGTATATTTTCTATAAAAGAGAGCTTCCTGTGTGATTATATTCAATATAAAAGAGTACTTTGAGAGGGAGTTTATTTTTTATAAAAGAGTATTTATAGTGTGATTATATTCATTATAAAAGAGTACTTGGAGAGGGAGTATATTTTTTATAAAACAGTACTTCCTGTGTGATTATATTCAATATAAAAGAGTACTTTGACAGGGAGTATATTTTCTATAAAAGAATATTTCTAGTGTGACTATATTCATTATAAAAGAGTATTGGAGAGGGAGTATATTTTTTATAAAACAGTACTTCCTGTGTGATTATATTCAATATGAAGGAGTACTTTGAGAGGCAGTATATTTTTTATAAAAGAATACTTCCTGTGTGATTATATACAATATAAAAGAGTACTTTGAGAGGGAGTATATTTTTTATAAAAGAGTACTTCCTGTGTGATTATATTCCGCATAAAAGAGGACTTCGAGTGGGAGTATATTTTTTATAAAAGAGTACTTTCTTTGTGATTATATTCAATATAAAAGAGTACTTTGAGAGGCAGTATATTTTTTATAAAAGAGTACTTCCTGTGTGATTATATTCAATATAAAAGAGTACTTTGAGAGGGAGTATATTTTTTATAAAAGAGTATATCCTGTGTGATTATATTGAACATAAAAGAGTACTTTGAGAGGGAGTTTATATTTTATAAAAGAGTATTTATAGTGTGATTATATTCATTGTAAAAGAGTACTTGGAGAGGGAGTATATTTTTTATAAAACAGTACTTCCTGTGTGATTATATTCAATATAAAAGAGTACTTTGACAGGGAGTATATTTTTTTAAAAGAGTTTTTCCAGAGTGATTATATTCATTATAAAAGAGTACTTGGAGAGGGAGTATATTTTTTATAAAACAGTACTTCCTGTGTGATTATATTCAATATAAAGGAGTACTTTGAGAGGCAGTATACTTTTTATAAAAGAGTACTTCCTGTGTGATTATATTCAGTATAACAGAGTAATTCCAGTGTGATTATATTCCGTATAAAAGAGGACTTCGAGAGGGAGTATATTTTTTATAAAAGAGTACATCCGGTGTGATTATATTCAAAATAAAAGAGTACTTTGAGAGGGAGTATATTTTTTATAAAGGAGAACTTCCTGTGTGACTATATTCAGTAGAAAAGAGTACTTCCAGTGTGATTATATTCCGAATAAAAGAGGACTTCGAGAGGGAGTATATTTTTTATAAAAGAGTACTTCCTG
This sequence comes from Aotus nancymaae, assembly GCF_030222135.1. Taxonomy (NCBI): domain Eukaryota; kingdom Metazoa; phylum Chordata; class Mammalia; order Primates; family Aotidae; genus Aotus; species Aotus nancymaae. The sequence goes on along the minus strand of NW_026988412.1, from coordinate 222,727 downwards.
TGTGATAATATTCAATATAAAAGAGTACTTTGAGAGGCAGTATATTTTTTATAAAAGAGTACTTCCTGTGTGATCATATTCAATATAAAAGAGTACGTTGAGATGGAGTATATTTTTTATAAAAGAGTATTTCTAGTGTGATTATATTCAATATAAAAGAGTACTTGGAGAGGGAGTATATTTTTTATAAAACAGTACTTCCTGTGTAATTATATCCAATATTAAAGAGAACATTTAGAGGGAGTATATTTTTTATAAAAGAGTATATACTATGTGATTATATTCAGTATAAAAGAGTACTTTGAGAGGGAGTATATTTTTTATAAAAGAGTACTTCCTGTGTGATTATATTCTGTATAAAAGAGGAAGTCGAGAGGGAGTATGTTTTTTATAAAAGAGTACTTCCTGTGTGATTATATTCATTATAAAAGAGTACTTTGAGAGGGAGTATATTTTTTATAAAAGAGTACTTCCTGTGTGATTATATTCAGTATAAAAGTGTACTTCCAGTGTGATTATATTCCGTATAAAAGAGGACTTCGAGAGAGAGTATATTTTTTATAACAGAGTACTTCCTGTGTGATTATATTCAATATAAAAGAGTACATTGAGAGGGAGTATATTTTTTATAAAAGATTCCTTCCTGTGTGATTATATTCAGTTTAAAAGAGTACTTCCAGTGTGATTATATTCCGTATAAAAGAGGACTTCGAGAGGGAGTATATTTTTTATAAAAGAGTACTTCCTGTGTGATTATATTCAATATAAAAGAGTACTTTGAGAGGCAGTATATTTTTTATAAAAGAGTACTTCCTCTGTGATTATGTTCAATTTAAAAGAGTACTTTGAGAGGCCGTATAATTTCTATAAAAGACTAATTCCTGTGTGATTATTTTCAGTATAAAAGAGTACATTGAGAGGCAGTATATTTTTTATAAAAGAGTAGTTCCTGTGTGATTACATTCATTATAAAAGAGTACTTTTAGAGGGAGTATATTTTTTATAAGAGAGTACTTTCTGTTTGATTATATTCAATATAAAAGAGTACTTTGAGAGGCAGTATATTTTTTATAAAAGAGTACTTCCTGTGTGATTATATTCAATTTAAAAGAGTACTTTGAGAGCGAGTATATTTTTTATAAAAGAGTACTTCCTGTGTGATTATATTCAGTATAAAAGAGTACTTCCAGTGTGATTATATTCCGTATAAAAGAGGACTTCGAGAGGGAGTATATTTTTTATAAAAGAGTACATCCTGTGTGATTATATTCAATATAAAAGAGTACTTTTAGAGGGAGTATATTTTTTATAAAAGAGTACATACTGTGTGATTATATTCAGTATAAAAGAGTACTTCCTGTGTGATTATATTCCGTATAAAAGAGGACTTCGAGACGGAGTATATTTTTTATAAAACAGTACTTCCTGTGTGATTATATTCAGTATAAAAGAGTAGTTAGAGAGGGAGTATATTTTTCATAAAAGAGTCCTTCCTGTGTGATTACATTCAGTATAAAAGAGTACTTCCAGTGTGATTATATTCCGTATAAAAGAGTACATTGAGAGGGAGTATATTTTTTATAAAAGAGTACTTCCTGTGTGATTATATTCAATATAAAAGAATACTTTAAGTGGGAGTATATTTTTTATAAAAGAGTACTTCCTGTGTGATTATATTCAATATTAAAGAGTACTTTGAGAGGCAGTATATTTTTTGAAAAAGAGTATTTCTTGTGTGATTATACTCAATATTAAAGAGTACTTGGAGACGGAGTATATTTTTTATAAGACAGTAATTCCTGTGTGATTATATTCAATATAAAAGAGTACTTTGAGAGGCAGTATATTTTTTATAAAAGAGTACTTCCTGTGTGATTATATTCAATATAAAAGAGTACTTTGAGAGGGAGTATATTTTTTTTAAAAGAGTACTTCCTGTTTGATTATTTTCAATATAAAAGAGTACTTTGAGAGGGAGTATATTTTTTATAAAAGAGTACTTCCTGTGTGATTATATTCAATATAGAAGAGTACTTTGAGAGGGAGAATATTTTCTATAAATGAGTACATCCTGTGTGATTATATTCAATATAAAAGAGTACTTTGAGAGGGAGTATATTTTTTATAAAAGAGTACATCCTGTGTGATTATATTCAATATAAAAGAGTACTTTGAGAGGGAGTATATTTTTTATGAAAGAGTACTTCCTGTGTGATTATATTGAATATAAAAGTGTTCTTTGAGAGGGAGTATATTGTTTATAAAAGAGTACTTCCTGAGTGATTATATTCAATATAAAAGAGTACGTTGACTGGGAGTATATTTTTTATAAAAGAGAACTTCCTGTGTGATTATATTCAGTATAAAACAGTACTTCCAGTGTGAATATATTCCATATAAAAGAGGACTTCGAGAGGGAGTATATTTTTTACTAAAGAGTAATTCCTGTGTGGTTATATTCCGTGTAAAAGAGGACTTCGAGAGGGAGTATATGTTTTATAAAAGAGTACTTCCTGTGTGGTTATATTCAATACAAAAGAGTACTTTGAGACGGAGTATATTTTTTTTAAAAGAGTACTTCCTGTGTGATTATATTCAATATCAAAGTATACTTTGAGAGGGAGTATATTGTTTATAAAAGAGTACTTCCTGAGTGATTATATTCAATATGAAAGGGTAGGTTGAGTGAGAGTATATTTTTTATAAAAGAGTACTTCCTGTGTGACTATGTTCAGTTTAAAAGAGTACTTCCAGTGTGAATATATTCCATATAAAAGAGGAATTCGAGAGGGAGTTTATTTTTTATAAAAGAGTACTTCCTGTGTGATTGTATTCCGTATAAAAGAGGCCGTCGAGAGGGAGTATATTTTTTGTAAAGAGTACTTCCTGTGTGATTATATTCAACATAAAAGAGTATTTTGAGAGGGAGTATATTTTTTATAAAAGAGTACTTCCTGTGTGATTATTTTCAATATAAAAGAGTACTTTGAGAGGGAGAATATATTTTATAAAAGAGTACGTCGTGTTTGATTATATTCAATATAAAGGAGTACTTTGAGAGGGAGTATATTTTTTACAAAAGAGTACATCCTGTGTGATTATATTCAATATAAAAGAGTACTTTGAGAGGGAGTGTATTTTTTATAAAAGAGTAGTTCCTATGTGATTATATATCGAATAAAAGAGGACTTCGAGAGGGAGTATATTTTTTATAACAGAGTACTTCCTGTGTGATTATATTCATTATAAATGAGTACTTTGAGAGGGAGTATATTATTTATATAAGAGTACTTCCTGTGTGATTATATTCAATATAAAAGAGTACTTTGAGAGGGAGTATATTTTTTATAAAAGAGTACTTCCTGTGTGATTATATTCAATATAAAAAGTACTTTGAGAGGGAGTATATTTTTTATAAAAGAGTACTTCCTGTGTGATTATATTCAGTATAGAAGAGTACTTCCAGTGTGATTATATTCCATATAAAATAGTACTTCGAGAGGGAGTATACCTTTTATAAAAGAGTACTTCCTGTGTGATTATATTCAGTATAAAAGTGTACCTTGAGAGGGAGTATATTGTTTATAAAAGAGTACTTCCTTAGTGATTATATTCAATATAAAAGAGTACTTTGAGTGGGAGTATATTTTAATAAAAGAGTACTTCCTGTGTGATTACATTCAATATAAAAGAGTCCTTGGGGAGGGAGTATATTTTTTATAAAACAGTACTTCCTGTGTGATTATATTCAATATAAAAGAGTACTTTGACAGGGAGTATATTTTTTATAAAAGATTATTTCTAGTGTGATTATATTTATTATAAAAGAGTACTTGGAGAGGGAGTATATTTTTTATAAAACAGTACTTCCGGTGTGATTATATTCAATATAAAGGAGTACTTTGAGAGGCAGTATATTTTTTATAAAAGAGTACTTCCTGTGTGATTATATTCAATATAAAAGAGTACTTTGAGAGGGAGTATATTTTTTATAAAAGAGTACTTCCTGTTTGATTATTTTCAATATAAAAGAGTACTTTGAGAGGGAGTATATTTTTTATAAAAGAGTACTTCCTGTGTGATTATATTCAATATAGAAGAGTACTTTGAGAGGGAGAATATTTTTTATAAATGAGTACATCCTGTGTGATTATATTCAATATAAAAGAGTACTTTGAGAGGGAGTATATTTTTTATAAAAGAGTACATCCTGTGTGATTATATTCAATATAAAAGAGTACTTTGAGAGGGAGTATATTTTTTATGAAAGAGTACTTCCTGTGTGATTATATTCAATATAAAAGTGTTCTTTGAGAGGGAGTATATTGTTTATAAAAGAGTACTTCCTGAGTGATTATATTCAATATAAAAGAGTACGTTGACTGGGAGTATATTTTTTATAAAAGAGAACTTCCTGTGTGATTATATTCAGTATAAAACAGTACTTCCAGTGTGAATATATTCCATATAAAAGAGGACTTCGAGAGGGAGTATATTTTTTACTAAAGAGTAATTCCTGTGTGGTTATATTCCGTGTAAAAGAGGACTTCGAGAGGGAGTATATGTTTTATAAAAGAGTACTTCCTGTGTGGTTATATTCAATACAAAAGAGTACTTTGAGACGGAGTATTTTTTTTTAAAAGAGTACTTCCTGTGTGATTATATTCAATATCAAAGTGTACTTTGAGAGGGAGTATATTGTTTATAAAAGAGTACTTCCTGAGTGATTATATTCAATATGAAAGGGTAGGTTGAGTGAGAGTATATTTTTTATAAAAGAGTACTTCCTGTGTGACTATGTTCAGTTTAAAAGAGTACTTCCAGTGTGAATATATTCCATATAAAAGAGGAATTCGAGAGGGAGTTTATTTTTTATAAAAGAGTATTTCCTGTGTGATTATATTCAATATAAAAGAGTACTTTGAGAGGCCATATATTTTTTAAAAAAGAGTATTCACTGTGTGATTATCTTCAATATAAAAGAGTACTTTGAGAGGCAGTATATTTTTTATAAAAGAGTACTTCCTGTGTGATTATATTCACTATAAAAGAGTACTTTGAGAGGGAGTATATTTTTTATAAAAGAGTACTTCCTGTGTGATTATATTCAATATAAAAGAGTACTTTGAGAGGCAGTATATTTTTTATAAAAGAATACTTCCTGTGTGATTATATTCAATATAAAAGAGTACTTTGAGAGGCAGTATATTTTTTATAAAAGAGTACTTCCTGTGTGATTATATTCAGTATAAACTCGTACTTCCAGTGTGATTATATTTCGTTTAAAAGAGGACTTCGAGAGGGAGTATATTTTTTATAAAAGAGTACTTCCTGTGTGATTATACTCAATATAAAAGAGTACTTTGAGAGGCAGTATATTTTTTATAAAAGAGTACTTCCTGTGTGATTATACTCAATATAAAAGAGTACTTTGAGAGGGAGTATATTTTTTATAAAAGAGTACTTCCTGTGTGATTATATTCAGTATAAAAGAGTACTTCCAGTGTGATTATATTCCGTATAAAAGAGGACTTCGAGAGGGAGTATACTTTTAATAAAAGAGTACTTCCTGTGTGATTATATTCAATATAAAAGTGTACCTGGAGAGGGAGTATATTGTTTATAAAAGTGTACTTCCTTAGTGATTATATTCAATATAAATAGTACTTTGAGTGGGAATATATTTTAATAAAAGAGTACTTCCTGTGTGATTATATTCAGTATAAAAGAGGACTTCCAGTGTGATTATATTCCAAATAAAAGAGGACTTCGAGAGGGAATATATTTTTTATAAAAGAGTACTTCCTGTGTGATTATATTAAATATAAAAGAGTAGTTCCAGTGTGATTATATTCAATATAAAAGAGTAGTTTGAGAGGCAGTGTATTTTTTATAAAAGAGTACTTCCTGTGTGATTATATTCAATATAAAAGAGTACTTTGAGATGAAGTATATTTTTTATAAAAGAGTATTTCTAGTGTGATTATATTCAATAAAAAAGAGTACTTGGAGAGGGAGTATATTTTTTATAAAACAGTACTTCCTGTGTAATTATATCCAATATTAAAGAGTACATTTAGAGGGAGTATATTTTTTATAAAAGAGTACATCCTGTGTGATTATATTCAATATAAAAGAGTACTTTGAGAGGGAGTATATATATATATATATATATATTTTTAATTTATTCAGAAAAGAGGTTTAATTGACTCACAGTGTCACATGGCTGGGGAGGCCTCAGGAAACTTACAATCATGGCAGAAGGAAAAGCAAGCACATTTTTTTTTTTTGAGTCAGAGTCTCACAGTGTTGTCCAGGCTGTAGGCAGTGGCGCAATCTCTGCTCACTGCAATCTCCGCCTCCTGGATTCAAGCAGTTCTACCTCAGCCTCCCGAGGAGCTGGGATTACAGGTGCCCGCCACTAAGCCTGGCTAAATTTTCTTGTATTTTTAGTAGAGATGGGGTTTCACCATGTTGGCTAGGATGGTCTCGATCTCCTGACTTCGTGATCCACCCACTTCGGCCTCCCAAAATGCTGGGATTACAGGCGTGAGCCACTGCGCCCGGCCGCAAGCACATCTTACAAGATGGTAGGTGAGAGAACATGAGCAAGAGCCAGGAAAACTGGCTTATAAAACCATCAGCTCTCTCAATAATTCACTTACCATCACAAGAACGGCATAGGGGAAACCACCACTATGATCCAATCATCGCCCACTGGGGTCCTCCATCAACACATGGGGATTACAGGTATTACAATTCAAGAGGAGATTTGGGTGGGGACACAGCCAAACAGTATCACCTCTTTTTTATTACAATTTTATATCAACCTTACCAAAATGTTTCAAATTCTTGCCCATCCTCCATCAGTGTCTAAAATTGCACTTGCAACTGAGAATATTTACTAAGGTTTTACTGGTACTTGCATATAGAATGGACTCAAAATGTGAGCACTGTTTGTCACAGTATTATAAATGAAGACAAAATAGATATTAAATCTTCACCCTGTTTTCTGGATGCTCGGTTTCATAATGAATCCCTGCCTTGGTTCATGCATCAGTACTGCTTCCACTCGGCTTCCTTGGACATCACTTTCTCTTAATTTTTATCCTGCCTGTCTGGCCCCTTTCTCTCTCTCTCTCTTTTTTTTTTTTTTTTAATTGCATTTTAGGTTTTGGGGTACATGTGAAGAACATGCAAGGTTGTTGCACAGGTGCACACCTGGCAGTATGATTTGCTGCCTCCCTCCCCTTCACCTATATCTGGCATTTCTCCCCATGCTATCCCTCCCCAACTCCCCACCCCCCCACTATCCCCCCTCCCCCCAACAGACCCCCGTGTATAGTGCTCCCCTCCCTGTGTCCATGTGTTCTCCTTGTTCAACACCCGCCTATGAGTGAGAACATGTGGTGTTTGATTTTGTGTTCTTGTGTCAGTTTGCTGAGAATGATGGTTTCCAGGTTCATCCATGTCCCTACGAAGGATGTGAACTCCTCCTTTTTAATGGCTGCATAATATTCCATGGTGTATATGTGCCACATTTTTCCTGTCCGGTCTATCATCGATGGGCATTTGGGCTGGTTCCATGTCTTTGCTATTGTAAACTGTGCTGCAATGAACATTCGTGTGCATGTGTCCTTATAGTAGAACGATTTATAATCCTTTGGATATATGCCCAGTAATGGGATTGCTGGGTCAAATGGAATTTCTATTTCTAGGTCCTTGAGGAATCGCCACATTGTTTTCCACAGTGGTTGAACTAATTTACACTCCCACCAACAGTGTAAAAGTGTTCCTATTTCTCCACATCCTCTCCAGCATCTGTTGTCTCCAGATTTTTTAATGATCGCCATTCTAACTGGCGTGAGATGGTATCTCAATGTAGTTTTGATTTGCATTTCTCTAATGACCAGTGATGATGAGCATTTTTTCATATGTTTGTTGGCCTCATGTATGTCTTCTTTTGTAAAGTATCTGTTCATATCCTTCGCCCATTTTTGAATGGGCTTGTTTGTTTTTTTCTTGTAAATCTTTTTTAGTTCATTGTAAATTCTGGATATCAGCCCTTTGTCGGACGGGTAGGCTGCAAAAATTTTTTCCCATTCTGTTGGTTGCCGATTCACTCTATTGACTGTTTCTTTTGCTGTGCAAAAGCTGTGGAGTTTTATTAGGTCCCATTTGTCTATTTTGGCTTTTGTTGCCAATGCTTTTGGTGTTTTGGTCATAAAGTCCTTGCCTACGCCTATGTCCTGAATGGTTTTGCCTAGGTTTCCTTCTAGTGTTTTTATGGTGTTACGTCTTATGTTTAAGTCTTTAATCCATCTGGAGTCAATTTTAGTGTAAGGTGTCAGGAAGGGGTCCAGTTTCTGCTTTCTGCATATGGCTAGCCAGTTTTCCCAACACCACTTATTGAACATGGAATCCTTTCCCCATTGATTGTTTTTTTCAGGTTTGTCAAAGATCAGGTGGTTGTAGATATGTTGTGTCACCTCCGACGTCTCTGTTCTGTTCCATTGGTCTATATCTCTGTTTTGGTACCAGTACCATGCTGTTTTGATTACTGTGGCCTTGTAGTATAGTTTGAAGTCCGGTAGTGTGATGCCTCCTGCTTTGTTCTTTTTGCTTAGAATTGACTTGGCTATGCAGGCTCTCTTTTGGTTCCATATGAAGTTTAAGGTGGTTTTTTCCAGTTCTGTGAGGAACGTCATTGGTAGCTTGATGGGGATACCGTTGAAACTGTAAATTACTTTGGGCAGTATGGCCATTTTCACGATATTAATTCTTCCTAACCATGAACATGGAATGTTTCTCCATCTGTTTGTGTCCTCTCTTATTTCGTTGAGCAGTGATTTGTAGTTCTCCTTGAAGAGGTCCTTTACGTTCCTTGTTAGTTGTATTCCTAGGTATTTTATTCTCTTTGTAGCAATTGTGAATGGCAGTTCATTCTTGATTTGGCTCTCTTTAAGTCTGTTATTGGTGTATAGGAATGCTTGTGATTTTTGCACATTGATTTTGTATCCTGAGACTTTGCTGAAGTTGCTTATCAGTTTCAGGAGATTTTGGGCTGAGATGAGGGGGTCTTCTAGATATACAATCATGTCGTCTGCAAATAGAGACAATTTGACTTCCTCCTTTCCTAATTGAATACCCTTTATTTCTTTTTCTTGCCTGATTGCTCTGGCTAGAACTTCCAGTACTATATTGAATAGGAATGGTGAGAGAGGGCATCCTTGTCTAGTGCCCGATTTCAAAGGGAATGCTTCCAGTTTTTGCTCATTCAGTATGATATTGGCTGTCGGTTTGTCATAAATAGCTTTTATTATTTTGAGATACGTTCCATCGATACCTAGTTTATTGAGGGTTTTTAGCATAAAGGGCTGTTGAATTTTGTCGAAGGCCTTCTCTGCATCAATTGAGATAATCATGTGGTTTTTGTCTTTGGTTCTGTTTATGTGGTGAATTACATTTATAGACTTGCGTATATTGAACCAGCCTTGCATCCCCGGGATGAATCCTACTTGATCATGGTGGATAAGCTTTTTGATGTGCTGTTGTAATCGGCTTGACAGTATTTTATTGAAGATTTTTGCATCTATGTTCATCATGGATATTGGCCTGTAGTTTTCTTTTCTTGTTGAGTCTCTGCCGGGTTTTGGTATTAGGATGATGTTGGTCTCATAAAATGATTTGGGAAGGATTCCCTCTTTTTGGATTATTTGGAATAGTTTCAGTAGGAATGGTACCAGTTCCTCTTTGTATGTCTGGTAGAATTCGGCTGTGAGACCATCTGGGCCTGGGCTTTTTTTGGGTGGTAGGCTCTTAATTGCTGCCTCGACTTCAGACCTTGTTATTGGTCTATTCAGGGTTTCGACTTCTTCCTGGTTTAGGCATGGGAGGAGACTACTGTCCAGGAATTTATCCATTTCTTCCAGGTTTTCTGATTTATGTGCATAGAGTTGTTTGTAATAATCTCTGATGATGGTTTGAATTTCTGTGGCATCTGTGGTGATATCCCCTTTATCATTTTTTATTGCATCTATTTGGTTATTCTCTCTTTTCTTTTTTATTAGTTTGGCTAGTGGTCTGTCTATTTTGTTGATCTTTTCAAAAAACCAGCTCCTGGATTTATTGATTTTTTGTAGGGTTTTTCGTGTCTCTATCTCCTTCAATTCTGCTTTGATCTTAGTTATTTCTTGTCTTCTGCTAGGTTTTGAGTTTTTTTGATCTTGCTCCTCTAGCTCTTTCAATTTTGATGATAGGGTGTCAATTTTAGTTCTCTCCTTTCTTCTCATGTGGGCACTTATTGCTATATATTTTCCTCTAGAGACTGCTTTAAATGTGTCCCAGAGATTCTGGTATGTGGTGTCTTCATTCTCGTTGGTTTCGAAGAACATCTTTATTTCTGCCTTCATTTCAGTGTTTATCCAGTCAACATTCAGGAGAAAGTTGTTCAATTTCCATGAGGATGTGCGGTTCTGGGTTGGCTTCTGAATTCTGAGTTCTAACTTGATTGCACTGTGGTCTGAGAGACTGTTTGTTATGGTTTCTGTTCTTTTGCATTTGCTGAGGAGTGATTTACTTCCAATTATGTGGTCAATTTTAGAGTAGGTGTGATGTGGTGCTGAGAAGAATGTATATTCTGTGGATTTGGGCTGGAGAGTTCTGTAAATATCTATTAGGTTTGCTTGTTCCAGGCCTGAGTTCAAGTCCTGGATATCCTTATTAATTTTCTGTCTCGTTGATCTGTCTAATATTGACAATGGTGTGTTGAAGTCTCCCAGTATTAATGTGTGGGAGTCTATGTCTCTTTGTAATTCTTTAAGAACTTGCCTTATGTATCTGGGTGCTCCTGTATTAGGTGCATATGTATTTAGGATCGTTAGCTCTTCTTGTTGTATTGATCCTTTTACCATTATGTAATGTCCTTCTTTGTCTCTTTTGATCTTTGTTGCTTTAAAGTCTATTTTATCAGAGATGAGAATTGCAACTCCTGCTTTTTTTTGCTCTCCATTTGCTTGGTAAATCTTCCTCCATCCCTTTATTTTGAGCCTTTGTGTATCCTTGCATGTGAGGTGGGTTTCCTGGATACAGCACACTGATGGGTTTTGGCTTTTTATCCAATTTGCCAGTCTGTGTCTTTTGATTGGGGCATTTAGTCCATTTACATTTAGGGTTAATATTGTTATGTGTGAGTTTGGTCCTGTCATTTTGATGCTAGCTGGCTGTTTTGCCCATTGGTTGATGGAGATTCTTCATTGTGTTGCTGCTCTTTACCATTTCGTGCATTTTTGGAGTGGCTGGTGCTGGTTGTTTTTTTCTATGTGTAGTGTCTCCTTCAGGAGCTCTTGTAAAGCTAGTCTGGTGGTGATGAAATCTGTGAGTACTTGCTTGTTCACAAAGGATTTTATTTTTCCTTCACTTATGAAGCTTAGTTTGGCTGGATATGAAATTCTGGGTTGAAAGTTCTTTTCTTTAAGGATGTTGAATATCGGCCCCCACTCTCTTCTGGCCTGTAGGGTTTCTGCTGAGAGATCTGCTGTGAGTCTGATGGGTTTCCCTTTGTGGGTAACCCGACCTTTCTCTCTGGCTGCCCTTAGTATTTTCTCCTTCGTTTCAACCCTGGTGAATCTGATGATTATGTGCCTTTGGGTTGCTCTTCTAGAGGAATATCTTTGTGGTGTTCTCTGTATTTCCTGGACTTGAATATTGGCCTGCCTTGCTAGGTTGGGGAAGTTTTCCTGGATAATATCCTGAAGAGTATTTTCCAGCTTGGATGCATTCTCTTCGTCACATTCAGGTACACCTATCAAACGTAGATTAGGTCTTTTCACGTAGTCCCATATTTCTTGTTGACTCTGTTCATTCCTTTTTACCTTGTTTTCTCTAATCTTCTCTTCTCGTTTTATTTCATTGAGTTGATCTTCAACTTCTGATATCCTTTCTTCTGCTTGGTCAGTTCTGCTGTTGAAACTTGTACATGCTTCGCGAAGTTCTCGTGTTGTGTTTTTCAGCTCCATCAGTTCATTCATATTCCTCTCTAAGTTGACCATTCTCGTTAGCATTTCATCAAGTCTTTTTTCAAGGTTCTTAGTTTCTTTGCATTGGGTTAGAACATGTTCTTTTAGCTCACAGAAGTTTCTTATTATCCATTTTCTGAAAGCTGATTCTGTCATTTCATCACACTCATTCTCCGTCCAGTCTTGTTCCCGTGCTGGTGAGGAGTTATGCTGCCTTGTAGGGGGAGAGGTGTTCTGGTTTTGGGTGTTTTCATCCTTTTTGCGCTGGTTTCTTCCCATCTTTGTGGATTTATCCGCCTATTGACTTTGTAGTTGCTGTCTTTCTGATTTTGGTAATTTTAAGTCTGCAGCAGCTGAACTCATAAACCCCCTTTTCTTCTCCCCAGGTGTTCTGGCCCAGGGGTTTAGCACTTTATGTTTTTCAGCTGTGTTGCTACCGTTTTCACTGCCCACAAGGTGGCAGTCTAGTCACACTCAGCCTGTAGAGGCTTCGCTGAGCTGCTGTGGGCTCCGCCCAGCTTCCGTGTGAGCTTCCCTGCAGTCCTGTGGGTGTATTTAGAACTGCTTCCGCTATGCTGGCCCGCCCCTGTAGTGACGGAGTCGCTGTAGTGGCGGGTTGTCTTGGTTACGGAAAATTGCCCCGGGAACTGCAGGGTGTTTCCCGATGGAGGACGCCCCTCCCCCACAGAGCTGGACCGTCCCGGGTTCAGCCGTGTTTCCAGAGGGGCCCTCTTTGTCCTGTAATCTCTTGGCTTCCCTCCTTGCCACAGTTCCCCTTGCTGGCCCAGAGGGGACACAGTCTCGTTCACTTTGTTCAAGGAGCCGCTGCTCCCCGCCCCCCGTGCAGGCCGAGCGGCTGCTCCGGTCCAACCAGCGGCGCTGGGAATGCGGGGAGCTTCTCCGCGCAATTAAAATCTGCTGCCCTGTGTGCCGCTGCGTCAGCCGAAGCAGCGGCTATGAGATTCGTGGCACTCCCTTGCCCGGGGGTCTCCTGGCTTGGCTCCCTGCTTCAGCTCCCCTTTCTGGCTCAGGGGGAACTCTGTCTCTCTCGCTCTGCGCAAGAAGTCACTGCCCCCCACTCCAGGGCGTAGGCTGAGCGGCCACTCCGCTCAAACCAGCGGCACTGGAGAACCGTGGGGCTTTTCCTCCTGTGAATCTCCTGGTCTGGGGGCAGTAAAAGTCCGTCTGGAAATGCGGCGTCCACTCACCCTCTGCGCCTTCTCTCGGAGCTGCAATCCCGACTTCCTCTTAAGTGGCCATCTTGGATCGATCTCTCGGGAGTATATTTTTTAAAAAAGAGTACTTCCTGTGTGACTATATTCAGTATAAAAGAGTACTTCCATTGTGAATATATTCCATATAAAAGAGGAACTTGAGAGGGAGTTTATTTTTTATAAAAGAGTACTTCCTGGGTGATTGTATTCCGTATAAAAGAGGATTTCGAGTGGGAGTATATTTTTTGTAAAGAGTACTTCCTGTGTGATTATATTCAATATAAAAGAGTACTTTGAGAGGGAGTATATTTTTTATGAAAGAGTACTTCCTGTGTGATTATATACTGTATTAAAGACGACTTCGAGAGGGAATATATTTTTTATAAAAGAGTACTTCCTGTGTGATTACATTCATTATAAAAGAGTACGTTGAGAGGGAGTATATTTTTTATAAAAGAATAATTCCTGTGTGATTATATTCAGTATAAAAGAGTACTTCGAGTGTGATTATATTCCGTATAAAAGAGGATTTCGAGAGGGAGTATATTTTTTATAACAGAGTATTTCCTGTGTGATTATATTCAATATAAAAGAGTACTTTGAGAGGGAGTATATTTATTATAAAAGAGTCCTTCCTGTGTGATTATATTCAGTATAAAAGGGTACTTCCAGTGTGATTATATTCCGTATAAAAGAGGAATTCGAGAGGGAGTATATTTTTTATAAAAGAGTACTTCCTGTGTGATTATATTAAATATAAAAGAGTACTTTGAGAGGCAGTATATTTTTTATAAAAGAGTAGTTCCTGTGTGATTATATTCAATATAAAAGAGTACTTTGAGAGGGTGGATATTTTTTATAAAAGAGTACTTCCTGTGTGATTATATTCAATATAAAAGAGTTCATTTAGAGGGAGTGTATTTTTTTTAAAAGAGTACTTTCTGTGTGATTATATTCAATATAATAGAGTACTTGGAAAGGCAGTATATTTTTTATAAAGGAGTACTTCCTGTGTGATTATATTCAGTATAAAAGAGTACTTCCATTGTGATTATATTCCGTATAAAAGAGGACTTCGAGAGGGAGTATATTTTTTATAAAACAGTACTTCCTGTGTGATTATATCCAATATAAAAGAGTACTTTGAGAGGGAGTATATTTTTCATAAAAGAGTACATCCTGTGTGATTACTTTCAATATAAAAGAGGACTTTGAGAAGGAGTATATTTTTTAGAAAGGAGTACATCCTGTGTGGTTATATTCAATATAAAAGAGTACTTTGAGAGGGAGTATATTTTTTATAAAGAGTACATCCTGTGTGATTATATTCATTATAAAAGAGTACTTTGAGAGGGAGTATATTTTTTATAAAACAGTACTTCCTGTGTGACTATATTCAATATAAAAGAGTACATTGAGAGGCAGTATACTTTTTATAAAAGAGTACTTCCTGTGTGATTATATTCAGTATAAAAGAGTACTTCCAGTGTGATTATATTCCATATAAAAGAGGACTTCGAGAGGGAGTGTATTTTTTATAAAAGAGTAATTCCTGTGTGGTTATATTCCGTATAAAAGAGGACTTCGAGAGGGAGTATATTTTTTATAAAAGAGTAATTCCTGTGTGGTTATATTCCGTATAAAAGAGGACTTCGAGAGGGAGTATATTTTTTATAAAAGAGTAATTCCTGTGTGGTTATATTTCGTATGAAAGAGGAATTCGAAAGGGAGTATTTTTTTTATAAAAGAGTACTTCCTGTGCGATTATATTCAATATAAAAGAGTAAGTTGAGACGGAGTATATTTTTTATAAAAGAGTACTTCCTGTATTATTATATTCAATATAAAAGTGTACTTTGAGAGGGAGTATATTGTTTATAAAACAGTACTTCCTGAGTGATTATATTCAATATAAAAGAGTACGTTGAGTGGGAGTATATTTTTTAAAAAAGAGTACTTCCTGTGTGACTATATTCAGTATAAAAGAGTACTTCCATTGTGAATATATTCCATATAAAAGAGGAATTCGAGAGGGAGTTTATTTTTTACAAAAGAGTACTTCTTGGGCGATTGTATTCTGTATAAAAGAGGACTTCGAGAGGGAGTATATTTTTTGTAAAGAGTACTTCCTGTGTGATTATATTCAATATAAAAGAGTACTTTGAGAGGGAGTATATTTTTAATAAAAGAGTACTTCCTGTGTGATTATATTCAATATGAAAGAGTACTTTGAGAGGGAGAATATTTTTTATAAAAGAGTACGTCGTGTTTGATTATATTCAATATAAAGGAGTACTTTGAGAGGGAGTATAGTTTTTATAAAAGAGTACATCCTTTGTGATTATATTCAAAATAAAAGAGTACATTGAGAGGGAGTATATTTTTTATAAAAGAGTACTTCCTGTGGGATTATATACCGTATTAAAGAGGACTTCGAGAGGGAGTATATTTTTTATAAAAGAGTACTTCCTGTGTGATTATATTCATTATAAAAGAGTACATTGAGAGGGAGTATATTTTTTATAAAGAATACTTCCTGTGTTATTATATTCAGTATAAAAGAGTACTTCCAGTGTGATTATATTCCGTATAAAAAGGAATTCGAGAGGGAGTATATTTTTTATAACAGAGTACTTCCTGTGTGATTATATTCAATATAAAAGAGTACTTTGAGAGGGAATAAATTTTTTATAAAAGAGTCCTTCCTGTGTGATTATATTCAGTATAAAAGGGTAATTCCAGTGTGTTTATATTCCGTATAAAAGAGGACTTAGAGAGGGAGTATATTTTTTATAAAAGAGTACTTCCTGTGTGATTATATTCAATATAAAAGAGTACTTTGAGAGGCAGTATATTTTTTATAAAAGAGTACTTCCTGTGTGATTATATTCAACATAAAAGAGTAATTTGAGAGGCAGTATATTTTTTAAAAAAGAGTACTTCCTGTGTGATTATATTCAATATAAAAGAGTACTTTGAGAGGGTGGATATTTTTTATAAAAGAGTACTTCCTGTGTGATTATATACCGTATTAAAGAGGACTTCGAGAGGGAGTATATTTTTTATAAAAGAGTACTTTCTGTGTGATTATATTCAATATAAAAGAGTACGTGGAAAGGCAGTATATTTTTTATAAAAGAGTACTTCCTGTGTGATTATATTCAGTATAAAAGAGTACTTCCATAGTGATTATATTCCGTATAAAAGAGGACTTCAAGAGGGAGTATATTTTTTATAAAACAGTACTTCCTGTGTGATTATATCCAATATAAAAGAGTACTTTGAGAGAGAGTATATTTTTCATAAAAGAGTACATCCCGTGTAATTATTTTCAATATAAAAGAGGACTTTGAGAGGGAGTATATTTTTTATAAAGGAGTACATCCTGTGTGGTTATATTCAATATAAAAGAGTACTTTGAGAGGGAGCATATTTTTTATAAAAGAGTACGTCCTGTGTGATTATATTCATTATAAAAGAGTATATTGAGAGGCAGTATATTTTTTATAAAAGAGTACTTCCTGTGTGATTATATTCAGTATAAAAGAAGACTTCCAGTGTGATTATATTCCGTATAAAAGAGGACTTCGAGAGGGAGTATATTTTTTATAAAACAGTACATCCTGTGTGATTATATTCAGTATAAAAGAGTACTTCGAGAGGGAGTATATTTTTCATAAAAGAGTCCTTCCTGTGTGATTATATTCAGTATAAAAGAGTACTTCCAGTGTGATTATATTCCGTATAAAACAGTACATTGAGAGGGAGTATATTTTTTATAAAATAGTACTTCCTGTGTGATTATATACAATATAAAACAGTACTTTGAGTGGGAGTATATTTTTTATAAAAGAGCACTTCCTGTGTGATTATATTCAATATAAAAGTGTACTTTGAGAGGGAGTATATTGTTTATAAAAGAGTACTTCCTGAGTGATTATATTCAATATAAAAGAGTACGTTGACTGGGAGTATATTATTTATAAAAGAGTACTTCCTGTGTGATTATATTCAGTATAAAAGAGTACTTCCAGAGTGAATATATTCCATATAAAAGAGGACTTCTAGAGGGAGTATATTTTTTACACAAAGTAATTCCTGTGTGGTTACATTCCGTATAAAAGAGGATTTCGAGAGGGACTATATGTTTTATAAAAGAGTACTTCCTGTGTGATTATATTCAATATAAAAGAGTACTTTGAGACGGAGTTTATTTCTTATAAAAGAGTACTTCCTGTGTGATTATATTCAATATGAAAGTGTACCTTGCGAGCGAGTATATTGTTTTTAAAAGAGCACTTCCTGAGTGATTATATTCAATATAAAAGAGTACGTTGAGTGGGAGTATATTTTTTATAAAAGAATACATCCTGCGTGACTATATTCAGTTTAAAAGAGTACTTCCAGTGTGAATATATTCCATATAAAAGAGCAATTCGAGAGGGAGTTTATTTTTTATAAAAGAGTACTTCCTGTGTGATTGTATTCCGTATAAAAGAGGACTTCGAGAGGGAGTATATTTATTGTAAAGAGTACTTCCTGTGTGATTATATTCAATATAAAAGAGTACTTTGGGAGGGAGAATATTTTTTATAAAAGAGTACGTCGTGTTTGATTATATTCAATATAAAGGAAAACTTTGAGAGGGAGTATATTTTTTATAAAAGACTACATCCTGTGTGATTATATTCAATATAAAAGAGTACTTTGAGAGGGAGTATATTTTTTATAAAAGTGTACTTCCTGTGTGATTATATACCGTACAAAAGAGTACTTCGAGAGGGAGTATATTTTTTATAAAAGAGTACTTCCTGTGTGATTGTATTGATTTTAAAAGAGTACATTGAGAGGGAGTATATTATTTATAAAAGAGTACTTCCTGTGTGATTATATTCAGTATAAAAGAGTACTTCCAGTGTGATTATATTCCGTATAAAAGAGGACTTCGAGAGGGAGTATATTTTTTATAAGAGACTACTTCCTGTGTGATTATATTCAATATAAAAGAGTACTTTGAGAGGGAGTGTATTTTTTATAAAAGAGTCCTTCCTCTGTGATTATATTCAGTATAAAAGGGTACTTCCAGTGTGATTATATTCCGTATAAAAGAGGACTTCGAGAGGGAGTATATTTTTTATAAAAGAGTACTTCCTGTGTGATTATATTCAGTATAAAAGAGTACTTCCAGTGTGATTATATTCCGTATAAAAGAGGACTTCGAGAGGGAGTATATTTTTTATAAAAGAGTACATCCTGTGTGATTATATTCAATATAAAAGAGAACATTGAGAGGGAATGTATTTTTTATAAAGGAGAAGTTCCTGTGTGACTATATTCAGTATAAAAGATTAATTCCAGTGTGATTATATTCCGTATAAAAGAGGAATTCGAGAGGGAGTATATTTTTTATAAAAGAGTACTTCCTGTGTGATTGTATTCAATATAAAAGAGTACTTTGAGAGGCAGTATATTTTTTATAAAAGAGTACTTCCTGTGAGATTATATTCAATTTAAAAGAGTACATTGAGAGGGAGTATATTTTTTATAAAAGAGTACATCCTATGTGATTATATTCAATATAGAAGAGTACAATGAGAGGGAGTTTATTTTTTATGAAGGAGAACTTCCTGGGTGACTATATTCAGTATAAAAGAGTACTTCCAGTGTGATTATATTCCGAATAAAAGAGGACTTTGAGAGGGAGTATATTTTTTATAAAAGAGTACTTCCTGTGTGATTATATTCAATAGAAATGAGTACTTTGAGAGGCAGTATATTTTTGATAAAAGAGTGCTTCCTGTGTGATTATATTCAATATAAAAGAGTACTTTGAGAGGGAGGATATTTTTTATGAAAAAGTATTTCTACTGTGATTTTATTCAATATAAAAGACTACTTGGAGAGGGAGTATATTTTTTACAAAACAGTACTTCCTGTGTAATTATATCCAATATTAAAGAGTACACTTAGAGGGAGTATATTTTTTATAAAAGAGTACATCCTGTGTGATTATATTCAATATAAAAGAGTACTTTGAGAGGGAGTATATTTTTTATAAAAGAGTACTTCCTGTGTGATTATATTCCGTATAAAAGAGGACTTCTAGAGGGAGTATATTTTTTGTAACAGAGTACTTCCTGTGTGATTATACTCAAAATAAAAGAGTACTTTGAGAGGGAGTATATTTTTTATAAAATATTCCTTCCTGTGTGATTATATTCAGTATAAAAGAGTACTTCCAGTGTGATTATATTCCGTATAAAAGAGGACTTCGAGACGGAGTATATTTTTTATAAAAGAGTACTTCCTGTGTGATTATATTCAATATAAAAGAGTACCTTGAGAGGCAGTACATTTTTTAAAAAACAGTACTTCCTGTGTGATTATATTCAATTTTAAAGGGTACATTGAGAGGCTGTATATTTTATATAAAAGACTACTTCCTGTGTGATTATTTTCAATATAAAAGAGTACTTTGAGAGGGAGTATATTTTTTATAAAGGAGTACATCGTATGTGATTATTTTCAATATAAAACAGTACTTTGAGAGGGAGTATATTTTTTTAAAAGAGTACTTCCTGTGTGATTATATTTAATATAAAAGAGTACTTTGAGAGGGAGTATATTTTTTATAAAAGAGTATTTCTAGTGTGGTTATATTCATTATAAAAGAGTACTTGGAGACGGAGTATATTTTTTATAAAACAGTGCTTCCTTTGTGGTTATATTCATTATAAAAGAGTACTTTGAGAGGGAGTATATTTTTTATAAAGGAGTACTTTCTCTGTGATTATATTCAGTATAAAAGGGTACTTCCAGTGTGATTATATTCCGTATAAAAGAGGACTTCGAGAGGGAGTATATTTTTTATAACAGAGTACTTCCTGTGTGATTATATTCAATATAAATGAGTACTTTGAGAGGGAGTATATTTTTTATAAAAGAGTACATCCTGTGTGATTTTATTCAATATAAAAGAGTACTTTGAGAGGGAGTATATTTTTTATAAAAGAGTACTTCCAGTGTGATTATATTCCGTATATAAGAGGACTTCGAGAGGGAGTATATTTTTTATTAAACAGTACTTCCTGTGTGATTATATTCAATATAAAAGAGTACATCGAGAGGGAGTATATTTTTTATAAAAGAGTACATCCTGTGTGATTATTTTCAATATAAAAGAGTACTTTGAGAGGGAGTATATTTTTTATAAAAGAGTACATCCTGTGTGATTATATTCAATATAAAAGAGTACTTTGAGAGGGAGTATATTTTTTATAAAAGAGTAGTTCCTGTGTGATTATATTCAGTATAAAAGAGTACATTTAGAGGGAGTGTATTTTCCATAAGAGAGTAATTTCTGTTTGATTATATTCAATATAAAAGAGTACTTTGAGAGGCAGTATATTTTTTATAAAAGAGTACTTCCTGTGTGATTATATTCAGTATGAAAGAGTAATTCTAGTGTGATTATATTCCGTAAAAAAACAGGAGGTCGAGAGGGAGTATATTTTTTATAAATGAGTACTTCCTGTGTGATTATATTCAATATAAAAGAGTACTTTGAGAGGGAGTATATTTTTTATAAAAGAGTAAATCCTGTGTGATTATATTCCGTATAAAAGAGGATTTCGAGAGGGAGTATACTTTTTAAAAAAGAGTACTTCCTGTGTGATTATATTCAATATAAAAGAGTACTTTGAGAGGGAGTATATTTTTTATAAAAGAGTACTTCCTGTGTGATTATATTCAGTATAAAAGAGTAATTCCAGTGTGATTATATTCCGTATAAAAGAGGACTTCTGTAGGGAGTATATTTTTTATAAAAGAGTAATTCCTGTGTGATTATATTCAATATAAAAGACTATTTTGAGAGGGAGTACATTTTTTATAAAAGAGTATTTCTAGTGTGGTTATATTCAATATAAAAGAGTACTTGGAGAGGGAGTATATTTTTTGTAAAACAGTACTTCCTGTGTGATGATATTCAATATAAAAGAGTACTTTGAGAGGCAATATATTTTTTAGAAAAGAGTACTTCCTGTGTGATTATATTCAATATAAATGAGTACTTTGAGAGGGAGTATATTTTTTATAAAAGAGTACATCCTGTGTGATTTTATTCAATATAAAAGAGTACTTTGAGAGGGAGTATATTTTTTATAAAAGAGTACTTCCTGTGTGATTATATTCCGTATAAAAGAGGACTTCGCGAGGGAGTATATTTTTTATAAAAATGTAATTCCTGTGTGATTATGTTCATTATAAAAGAGTTCTTTGAGAGGGAGTATATTTTTTATAAAAGAGTCCTTCCTCTTTGATTATATTCAGTATGAAAGAGTACTTCCAGTGTGATTATATTCTGTACAAAAGAGGACTTCGAGAGGGAGTGTTTTATTTATAACAGAATACTTCCTGTGTGATTATATTCAATATTAAAGAGTACTTTGAGAGGGAGTATATTTTTTATAAAAGAGTCCTTCCTGTGTGATTATATTCAGTATAAAAGAGTACTTCCAGTGTGATTATATACTGTATAAATGAGGACTTCGAGAGGGAGTATATTTTTTATAACAGAGTACTTCCTGTGTGATTATATTCAATATCAAAGAGTACTTTGAGAAGCAGTATATTTTTTATAAAAGAGTATTCTTGTGGGATTATGTTCATTTTCAAAGAGTACTTTGAGAGGCAGTATATTTTTTATAAAAGCGTACTTACTGTGTGATTATTTTCAATACAAAAGAGTAAATTGAGATTGAGTATATTTTTTATAAAAGAGTACTTCCTGTGTGATTATATTCAATATAAAAGAGTACTTTGAGAGGCAGTATATTTTTTAAATTAGAGTAATTCCTGTGTGATTATATTCAATATAAAAAAGTACTTTGAGAGGGAGTATATTTTTTATAAAACAGTACTTCCTGTGTGATTATATTCAATATAAAAGAGTACTTTGAGAGGGAGTATATTTTTTATAAAATAGTCTTTCCTGTGTGATTATATTCAGTATAAAAGAGTACTTCCAGTGTGATTATATTCCATATAAATGAGGACTTCGAGAGGGAGTATATTTTTTATAAAAGAGTACTTCCTGTGTGATTATATTCAATATCAAAAAGTACTTTGAGAGGCAGTATATTTTTTATAAAAGAGTATTCTTGTGTGATTATCTTCATTTTGAAAGAATACTTTGAGAGGCAGTATATTTTTTATAAATGAGTAATTCCCGTGTGATTATTTTCAATATAAAAGCGTAATTTGAGATTGAGTATATTTTTTATACAAGAGTACTTCCTGTGTGATTATATTCAATATAAAAGAGTACTTTTAGAGGGAGTATATTTTTTATAAGAGAGTACTTTCTGTTTGATTATATTCAATATAAAAGAGTACTTTGAGAGGCAGTATACTTTTTATAAAAGAGTACTTCCTGTGTGATTATATTCAGTATAAAAGGGTACTTCCAGTGTGATTATATTCCGTATAAAAGACGACTTCGAGAGGGAGTATATTTTTCATAAAAGAGTAATTCCTGTGTGATTATATTCAATATAAAAGAGTACATTGAGAGGCAGTATATTTTTCATAAAAGAGTATTTCCTTTGTGATTACATTCAATATAAAAGCGTACTTTTAGAGGGAGTATGTTTTTTATAAAAGAGTACTTCCGGTGTGATTATATTTTATATAAAAGAGTTATTTGAAGGGAGTATATTTTATATAAAAGAGTATTTCTAGTGTGGTTATATTCAATATAAAAGAGTACTTGGAGAGGGAGTATATTTTTTTATAAAACAGTACTTCCTGTGTGATTATATTCAATATAAAAGAGTAGTTTGAGATTGAATATAGTTTTTATAAAAGAGTACTTCCTGTGTGATTATATTCAATATAAATGAGTACTTTGAGAGGGAGTATATTTTTTATAAAAGAGTACATCCTGTGTGATTTTATTCATTATAAAAGAGCACTTTGAGAGGTAGTATATTTTTTATAAAAGAGTAATTCCAGTGTGATTATATTCCGTATATAAGAGGACTTCGAGAGGGAGTATATTTTTTATTAAACAGTACTTCCTGTGTGATTATATTCAATATAAAAGAGTACATCGAGAGGGAGTATATTTTTAATAAAAGAGTACATCCTGTGTGATTATCTTCCATATAAAAGAGTACTTTGAGAGGGAGTATATTTTTTATAAGAGTACATCCTGTGTGATTATATTCAATATAAAAGAGTACTTTGAGAGGGAGTATATTTTTTATAAAAGAGTACATCCTGTGTGATTATATTCAATATAAAAGAGTACTTTGAGAGGGAGTATATTTTTTATAAAAAAGTATTTCCTGTGTGATTATATTCAATATAAAAGTGTACATTGAGAGGCAGTATATTTTTTATAAAAGAGTATTTCCTGTGTGATTATACTCAGTATAAAAGAGTACTTCCCGTGTGATTATATTCCGTATAAAAGAGGACTTCGAGAGGGAGTATATTTTTTATAAAAGAGTACTTCCTGTGTGATTATATTCAATATAAAAGAGTACTTTGAGAGGCAGTATATTTTTTATAAAAGAGTAATTCCTGTGTGATTATATTCAATATAAAAAAGTACTTTGAGAGGGAGTATATTTTTTACAAAAGAGGACTTCCTGTGTGATTATATTCAATATAAAAGAGTACTTTGAGAGGGAGTATATTTTTTATAAAGAGTCTTTCCTGTGTGATTATATTCAGTATAAAAGAGTATTTCCAGTGTGATTATATTCGGTATAAATGAGGACTTCGAGAGGAAGTATATTTTTTATAAAAGAGTACTTCCTGTGTGATTATATTCAATATAAAAGAGCACTTTGAGAGGCCATATATTTTTTAAAAAAGAGTACTTCCTGTGTGATTGTATTCAATATAAAAGAGTACTTTGTGAGGCAGTATATTTTTTATAAAAGAGTACTTCCTGTGTGATTATATTCAGTATAAAAGAGTACTTTGAGAGGCCATATATTTTTTAAAAAAGAGTACTTCGTGTGTGATTATATTCAATATAAAAGAGTACTTTTAGAGGGAGTATATTTTTTATAAAAGTGTATTTTCTGTGTGATTATATTCAATATGAAAGAGTTATTGGAAAGGCAGTATTTTTTTTTATAAAAGAGTACTTCCTGTGTGATTATATTCAATATAAAAGAGTACTTTGAGAGGGAGTATATTTTTTATAAAAGAGTACATCCTGTGTGATTATATTCAGTATAAAAGAGTACTTTGAGAGGACGTATATTTTTTATAAAAGAGTAGTTCCTGTGGGATTATTTTCAATATAAAAGAGTACTTTGAGAGGGAGTATATTTTTTATAAAAGAGTATTTCCAGTGTGATTATATTCAGTATATAAAAAGTACTTTGAGAGGGAGTATATTTTTTATAAAAGAGTACTTCCTGTGTGATTATATTCAGTATAAAAGAGTACTTTGAGAGGGAGTATATTATTTATTAAACAGTACTTCCTGTGTGATTATATTCAATGTAAAAGAGTACATTGAGAGGGAGTATATTTTTTATAAAAGAGTACTTCCTGTGTGATTATATTCAGTATAAAGGAGTACATCCAGTGTGATTATATTCCGTATAAAAGAGGACTTCGACAGGGAGTATATTTTTTATAAAACAGTACTTCCTGTGTGATAATATTCAGTATAAAAGAGTACTTCGAGGGGGAGTATATTTTCCATAAAAGAGTCCTTCCTGTGTGATTATATTCAGTATAAAAGAGTATTTGCAGTGTGATTATATTCCGTATAAAAGAGTACATTGAGAGGGAGCATATTGTTTATAAAAGAGTACTTCCTGTGTGATTATATTCAACATAAAAGAGTACTTTGAGTGGGAGTATATTTTTTATAAAAGAGTACTTCCTGTGTGATTATATTCATTGTAAAAGAGTACTTTGAGAGAGAGTATATTTTTTATAAAAGAGTACTTCCTGTGTGATTATATTCAGTATAAAAGAGTACTTCCAGTGTGATTATATTCCGTAAAAAAAAGAGGACTTCAAGAGGGAGTATATTTTTTCAACAGAGTACTTCCTGTGTGATTATATTCATTATGAAAGAGTACTTTGAGAGGGAGTATATTTTTTATAAAAGAGTATTTCCTGTGTGATTATATTCAGTATAAAAGAGTACTTCCAGTTTGAATATATTCCATATAAAAGAGGACTTCGAGAGGGAGTATATTTTTTATAAAAGAGTAATTCCTGTGTGGTTATATTCCGTATAAAAGAGGACTTCGAGAGGGAGTATATTTTTTATAAAAGAGTACTTCCTGTGCGATTATATTCAATAAAAAATAGTACGCTGAGACGGAGTACATTTTTTATAAAAGAGTACTTCCTGTGTGATTATATTCAATATAAAAGAGTAATTTTAGTGGGAGTTTTTTTTAAAAAAAGAGCACTTCCAGTGTGAGTATATTCAATAAAAAAGGGTACTCAGTGAGGAAGTGTATTTTTTATAATAGAGTATTCCTGTGTGATTATATTCAATATAAAAGAGTACTTTGAGAGAGAGTATATTTTTTATAAAAGAGTACTTCTTGTGTGATTATATTCAATATAAAAGAGAACTTTGATAGGGAGTATATTTTTTATAAAAGAGTACCTCCTGTGTGATTATATTCAATATAAAAGAGTACATTGAGAGGGAGTATATTTTTTATAAAAGAGTACTTCCTGTGTGATTATATTCAATATAAAAAGTACATTGAGAGGGAGTATATTTTTTATAAAAGAGTACTTCCAGTGTGATTATATTAAATAAAAAAGAGTACTTTGATAGGGAGTATATTTGTTGTGAAAAAGTACTTCCTGTGTGTTTATATTCAATATAAAAGAGTACTTCCAGTGTGATTATGTTCAATATAAAGAGGACTTAGGGAGGGAGTATATTTTTTGTAAAAGTGTATTTCCTGTGTGATTATATTCAGTAAAAAAGAGTACTTTGAGAGGGATTATTTTTTTTATAAAAGAGTACATCCTGTGTGATTATATTCAATATAAAAGAGTACATTGAGAGGGAGTATATTTTTTATAAAATAGTAGTTCCTGTGTGATTATATTCAGTACAAAAGAGTATTTTGAGAGGGAGTATATTTTTTATAAAGGAGTAGTTCCTGTGTGATTATATTCGATATAAAAGAGTACTTTGAGAGGGAGTATATTTTTTATAAAAGAGTACTTCCTGTGTGATTATATTCAGTATAAAAGAGTACTTCCAGTGTGATTATATTCCGTATAAAAGAGGACTTCGAGAGGGAGTATGCTTTTTATAAAAGAGTACTTCCTGTGTGATTATATTCAATATAAAAGTGTACCTTGAGAGGGAGTATATTGTTTATAAAAGAGTACTTCCTAAGTGATTATATTCAATATAAAAGAGTACTTTGAGTGGGAGTATATTTTTATAAAAGAGTACTTCCTGTGTGATTATATTCAGTATAAAAGAGTAATTCCAGTGTGATTATATTCCAAATAAAAGAGGACTTCGAGAGGGAGTATATTTTTTATAAAAGAGTACTTCCTGTGTGGTTATATTCAAATATAAAAGAGTATTTTGAGAGGCAGTATATTTTCTATAAAAGAGAGCTTCCTGTGTGATTATATTCAATATAAAAGAGTACTTTGAGAGGGAGTTTATTTTTTATAAAAGAGTATTTATAGTGTGATTATATTCATTATAAAAGAGTACTTGGAGAGGGAGTATATTTTTTATAAAACAGTACTTCCTGTGTGATTATATTCAATATAAAAGAGTACTTTGACAGGGAGTATATTTTCTATAAAAGAATATTTCTAGTGTGACTATATTCATTATAAAAGAGTATTGGAGAGGGAGTATATTTTTTATAAAACAGTACTTCCTGTGTGATTATATTCAATATGAAGGAGTACTTTGAGAGGCAGTATATTTTTTATAAAAGAGTACTTCCTGTGTGATTATATACAATATAAAAGAGTACTTTGAGAGGGAGTATATTTTTTATAAAAGAGTACTTCCTGTGTGATTATATTCCGCATAAAAGAGGACTTCGAGTGGGAGTATATTTTTTATAAAAGAGTACTTTCTTTGTGATTATATTCAATATAAAAGAGTACTTTGAGAGGCAGTATATTTTTTATAAAAGAGTACTTCCTGTGTGATTATATTCAATATAAAAGAGTACTTTGAGAGGGAGTATATTTTTTATAAAAGAGTATATCCTGTGTGATTATATTGAACATAAAAGACTACTTTGAGAGGGAGTTTATATTTTATAAAAGAGTATTTATAGTGTGATTATATTCATTGTAAAAGAGTACTTGGAGAGGGAGTATATTTTTTATAAAACAGTACTTCCTGTGTGATTATATTCAATATAAAAGAGTACTTTGACAGGGAGTATATTTTTTTAAAAGAGTTTTTCCAGAGTGATTATATTCATTATAAAAGAGTACTTGGAGAGGGAGTATATTTTTTATAAAACAGTACTTCCTGTGTGATTATATTCAATATAAAGGAGTACTTTGAGAGGCAGTATACTTTTTATAAAAGAGTACTTCCTGTGTGATTATATTCAGTATAACAGAGTAATTCCAGTGTGATTATATTCCGTATAAAAGAGGACTTCGAGAGGGAGTATATTTTTTATAAAAGAGTACATCCGGTGTGATTATATTCAAAATAAAAGAGTACTTTGAGAGGGAGTATATTTTTTATAAAGGAGAACTTCCTGTGTGACTATATTCAGTAGAAAAGAGTACTTCCAGTGTGATTATATTCCGAATAAAAGAGGACTTCGAGAGGGAGTATATTTTTTATAAAAGAGTACTTCCTGTGTGATTATATTCAATATAAAAGAGTACTTTGAGAGGCAGTATATTTTTTATAAAAGAGTACTTCCTCTGTGATTATGTTCAATTTAAAAGAGTACTTTGAGAGGCCGTATAATTTCTATAAAAGACTAATTCCTGTGTGATTATTTTCAGTATAAAAGAGTACATTGAGAGGCAGTATATTTTTTATAAAAGAGTAGTTCCTGTGTGATTACATTCATTATAAAAGAGTACTTTTAGAGGGAGTATATTTTTTATAAGAGAGTACTTTCTGTTTGATTATATTCAATATAAAAGAGTACTTTGAGAGGCAGTATATTTTTTATAAAAGAGTACTTCCTGTGTGATTATATTCAATTTAAAAGAGTACTTTGAGAGCGAGTATATTTTTTATAAAAGAGTACTTCCTGTGTGATTATATTCAGTATAAAAGAGTACTTCCAGTGTGATTATATTCCGTATAAAAGAGGACTTCGAGAGGGAGTATATTTTTTATAAAAGAGTACATCCTGTGTGATTATATTCAATATAAAAGAGTACTTTTAGAGGGAGTATATTTTTTATAAAAGAGTACATACTGTGTGATTATATTCAGTATAAAAGAGTACTTCCTGTGTGATTATATTCCGTATAAAAGAGGACTTCGAGACGGAGTATATTTTTTATAAAACAGTACTTCCTGTGTGATTATATTCAGTATAAAAGAGTAGTTAGAGAGGGAGTATATTTTTCATAAAAGAGTCCTTCCTGTGTGATTACATTCAGTATAAAAGAGTACTTCCAGTGTGATTATATTCCGTATAAAAGAGTACATTGAGAGGGAGTATATTTTTTATAAAAGAGTACTTCCTGTGTGATTATATTCAATATAAAAGAATACTTTAAGTGGGAGTATATTTTTTATAAAAGAGTACTTCCTGTGTGATTATATTCAATATTAAAGAGTACTTTGAGAGGCAGTATATTTTTTGAAAAAGAGTATTTCTTGTGTGATTATACTCAATATTAAAGAGTACTTGGAGACGGAGTATATTTTTTATAAGACAGTAATTCCTGTGTGATTATATTCAATATAAAAGAGTACTTTGAGAGGCAGTATATTTTTTATAAAAGAGTACTTCCTGTGTGATTATATTCAATATAAAAGAGTACTTTGAGAGGGAGTATATTTTTTTTAAAAGAGTACTTCCTGTTTGATTATTTTCAATATAAAAGAGTACTTTGAGAGGGAGTATATTTTTTATAAAAGAGTACTTCCTGTGTGATTATATTCAATATAGAAGAGTACTTTGAGAGGGAGAATATTTTCTATAAATGAGTACATCCTGTGTGATTATATTCAATATAAAAGAGTACTTTGAGAGGGAGTATATTTTTTATAAAAGAGTACATCCTGTGTGATTATATTCAATATAAAAGAGTACTTTGAGAGGGAGTATATTTTTTATGAAAGAGTACTTCCTGTGTGATTATATTGAATATAAAAGTGTTCTTTGAGAGGGAGTATATTGTTTATAAAAGAGTACTTCCTGAGTGATTATATTCAATATAAAAGAGTACGTTGACTGGGAGTATATTTTTTATAAAAGAGAACTTCCTGTGTGATTATATTCAGTATAAAACAGTACTTCCAGTGTGAATATATTCCATATAAAAGAGGACTTCGAGAGGGAGTATATTTTTTACTAAAGAGTAATTCCTGTGTGGTTATATTCCGTGTAAAAGAGGACTTCGAGAGGGAGTATATGTTTTATAAAAGAGTACTTCCTGTGTGGTTATATTCAATACAAAAGAGTACTTTGAGACGGAGTATATTTTTTTTAAAAGAGTACTTCCTGTGTGATTATATTCAATATCAAAGTATACTTTGAGAGGGAGTATATTGTTTATAAAAGAGTACTTCCTGAGTGATTATATTCAATATGAAAGGGTAGGTTGAGTGAGAGTATATTTTTTATAAAAGAGTACTTCCTGTGTGACTATGTTCAGTTTAAAAGAGTACTTCCAGTGTGAATATATTCCATATAAAAGAGGAATTCGAGAGGGAGTTTATTTTTTATAAAAGAGTACTTCCTGTGTGATTGTATTCCGTATAAAAGAGGCCGTCGAGAGGGAGTATATTTTTTGTAAAGAGTACTTCCTGTGTGATTATATTCAACATAAAAGAGTATTTTGAGAGGGAGTATATTTTTTATAAAAGAGTACTTCCTGTGTGATTATTTTCAATATAAAAGAGTACTTTGAGAGGGAGAATATATTTTATAAAAGAGTACGTCGTGTTTGATTATATTCAATATAAAGGAGTACTTTGAGAGGGAGTATATTTTTTACAAAAGAGTACATCCTGTGTGATTATATTCAATATAAAAGAGTACTTTGAGAGGGAGTGTATTTTTTATAAAAGAGTAGTTCCTATGTGATTATATATCGAATAAAAGAGGACTTCGAGAGGGAGTATATTTTTTATAACAGAGTACTTCCTGTGTGATTATATTCATTATAAATGAGTACTTTGAGAGGGAGTATATTATTTATATAAGAGTACTTCCTGTGTGATTATATTCAATATAAAAGAGTACTTTGAGAGGGAGTATATTTTTTATAAAAGAGTACTTCCTGTGTGATTATATTCAATATAAAAAGTACTTTGAGAGGGAGTATATTTTTTATAAAAGAGTACTTCCTGTGTGATTATATTCAGTATAGAAGAGTACTTCCAGTGTGATTATATTCCATATAAAATAGTACTTCGAGAGGGAGTATACCTTTTATAAAAGAGTACTTCCTGTGTGATTATATTCAGTATAAAAGTGTACCTTGAGAGGGAGTATATTGTTTATAAAAGAGTACTTCCTTAGTGATTATATTCAATATAAAAGAGTACTTTGAGTGGGAGTATATTTTAATAAAAGAGTACTTCCTGTGTGATTACATTCAATATAAAAGAGTCCTTGGGGAGGGAGTATATTTTTTATAAAACAGTACTTCCTGTGTGATTATATTCAATATAAAAGAGTACTTTGACAGGGAGTATATTTTTTATAAAAGATTATTTCTAGTGTGATTATATTTATTATAAAAGAGTACTTGGAGAGGGAGTATATTTTTTATAAAACAGTACTTCCGGTGTGATTATATTCAATATAAAGGAGTACTTTGAGAGGCAGTATATTTTTTATAAAAGAGTACTTCCTGTGTGATTATATTCAATATAAAAGAGTACTTTGAGAGGGAGTATATTTTTTATAAAAGAGTACTTCCTGTTTGATTATTTTCAATATAAAAGAGTACTTTGAGAGGGAGTATATTTTTTATAAAAGAGTACTTCCTGTGTGATTATATTCAATATAGAAGAGTACTTTGAGAGGGAGAATATTTTTTATAAATGAGTACATCCTGTGTGATTATATTCAATATAAAAGAGTACTTTGAGAGGGAGTATATTTTTTATAAAAGAGTACATCCTGTGTGATTATATTCAATATAAAAGAGTACTTTGAGAGGGAGTATATTTTTTATGAAAGAGTACTTCCTGTGTGATTATATTCAATATAAAAGTGTTCTTTGAGAGGGAGTATATTGTTTATAAAAGAGTACTTCCTGAGTGATTATATTCAATATAAAAGAGTACGTTGACTGGGAGTATATTTTTTATAAAAGAGAACTTCCTGTGTGATTATATTCAGTATAAAACAGTACTTCCAGTGTGAATATATTCCATATAAAAGAGGACTTCGAGAGGGAGTATATTTTTTACTAAAGAGTAATTCCTGTGTGGTTATATTCCGTGTAAAAGAGGACTTCGAGAGGGAGTATATGTTTTATAAAAGAGTACTTCCTGTGTGGTTATATTCAATACAAAAGAGTACTTTGAGACGGAGTATTTTTTTTTAAAAGAGTACTTCCTGTGTGATTATATTCAATATCAAAGTGTACTTTGAGAGGGAGTATATTGTTTATAAAAGAGTACTTCCTGAGTGATTATATTCAATATGAAAGGGTAGGTTGAGTGAGAGTATATTTTTTATAAAAGAGTACTTCCTGTGTGACTATGTTCAGTTTAAAAGAGTACTTCCAGTGTGAATATATTCCATATAAAAGAGGAATTCGAGAGGGAGTTTATTTTTTATAAAAGAGTATTTCCTGTGTGATTATATTCAATATAAAAGAGTACTTTGAGAGGCCATATATTTTTTAAAAAAGAGTATTCACTGTGTGATTATATTCAATATAAAAGAGTACTTTGAGAGGCAGTATATTTTTTATAAAAGAGTACTTCCTGTGTGATTATATTCACTATAAAAGAGTACTTTGAGAGGGAGTATATTTTTTATAAAAGAGTACTTCCTGTGTGATTATATTCAATATAAAAGAGTACTTTGAGAGGCAGTATATTTTTTATAAAAGAATACTTCCTGTGTGATTATATTCAATATAAAAGAGTACTTTGAGAGGCAGTATATTTTTTATTAAAGAGTACTTCCTGTGTGATTATATTCAGTATAAACTCGTACTTCCAGTGTGATTATATTTCGTTTAAAAGAGGACTTCGAGAGGGAGTATATTTTTTATAAAAGAGTACTTCCTGTGTGATTATACTCAATATAAAAGAGTACATTGAGAGGCAGTATATTTTTTATAAAAGAGTACTTCCTGTGTGATTATACTCAATATAAAAGAGTACTTTGAGAGGGAGTATATTTTTTATAAAAGAGTACTTCCTGTGTGATTATATTCAGTATAAAAGAGTACTTCCAGTGTGATTATATTCCGTATAAAAGAGGACTTCGAGAGGGAGTATACTTTTAATAAAAGAGTACTTCCTGTGTGATTATATTCAATATAAAAGTGTACCTGGAGAGGGAGTATATTGTTTATAAAAGTGTACTTCCTTAGTGATTATATTCAATATAAATAGTACTTTGAGTGGGAATATATTTTAATAAAAGAGTACTTCCTGTGTGATTATATTCAGTATAAAAGAGGACTTCCAGTGTGATTATATTCCAAATAAAAGAGGACTTCGAGAGGGAATATATTTTTTATAAAAGAGTACTTCCTGTGTGATTATATTAAATATAAAAGAGTAGTTCCAGTGTGATTATATTCAATATAAAAGAGTAGTTTGAGAGGCAGTGTATTTTTTATAAAAGAGTACTTCCTGTGTGATTATATTCAATATAAAAGAGTACTTTGAGATGAAGTATATTTTTTATAAAAGAGTATTTCTAGTGTGATTATATTCAATAAAAAAGAGTACTTGGAGAGGGAGTATATTTTTTATAAAACAGTACTTCCTGTGTAATTATATCCAATATTAAAGAGTACATTTAGAGGGAGTATATTTTTTATAAAAGAGTACATCCTGTGTGATTATATTCAATATAAAAGAGTACTTTGAGAGGGAGTATATATATATATATATATATATTTTTAATTTATTCAGAAAAGAGGTTTAATTGACTCACAGTGTCACATGGCTGGGGAGGCCTCAGGAAACTTACAATCATGGCAGAAGGAAAAGCAAGCACTTTTTTTTTTTTGAGTCAGAGTCTCACAGTGTTGTCCAGGCTGTAGGCAGTGGCGCAATCTCTGCTCACTGCAATCTCCGCCTCCTGGATTCAAGCAGTTCTACCTCAGCCTCCCGAGGAGCTGGGATTACAGGTGCCCGCCACTAAGCCTGGCTAAATTTTCTTGTATTTTTAGTAGAGATGGGGTTTCACCATGTTGGCTAGGATGGTCTCGATCTCCTGACTTCGTGATCCACCCACTTCGGCCTCCCAAAATGCTGGGATTACAGGCGTGAGCCACTGCGCCCGGCCGCAAGCACATCTTACAAGATGGTAGGTGAGAGAACATGAGCAAGAGCCAGGAAAACTGGCTTATAAAACCATCAGCTCTCTCAATAATTCACTTACCATCACAAGAACGGCATAGGGGAAACCACCACTATGATCCAATCATCGCCCACTGGGGTCCTCCATCAACACATGGGGATTACAGGTATTACAATTCAAGAGGAGATTTGGGTGGGGACACAGCCAAACAGTATCACCTCTTTTTTATTACAATTTTATATCAACCTTACCAAAATGTTTCAAATTCTTGCCCATCCTCCATCAGTGTCTAAAATTGCACTTGCAACTGAGAATATTTACTAAGGTTTTACTGGTACTTGCATATAGAATGGACTCAAAATGTGAGCACTGTTTGTCACAGTATTATAAATGAAGACAAAATAGATATTAAATCTTCACCCTGTTTTCTGGATGCTCGGTTTCATAATGAATCCCTGCCTTGGTTCATGCATCAGTACTGCTTCCACTCGGCTTCCTTGGACATCACTTTCTCTTAATTTTTATCCTGCCTGTCTGGCCCCTTTCTCTCTCTCTCTCTTTTTTTTTTTTTTTTAATTGCATTTTAGGTTTTGGGGTACATGTGAAGAACATGCAAGGTTGTTGCACAGGTGCACACCTGGCAGTATGATTTGCTGCCTCCCTCCCCTTCACCTATATCTGGCATTTCTCCCCATGCTATCCCTCCCCAACTCCCCACCCCCCCACTATCCCCCCTCCCCCCAACAGACCCCCGTGTATAGTGCTCCCCTCCCTGTGTCCATGTGTTCTCCTTGTTCAACACCCGCCTATGAGTGAGAACATGTGGTGTTTGATTTTGTGTTCTTGTGTCAGTTTGCTGAGAATGATGGTTTCCAGGTTCATCCATGTCCCTACGAAGGATGTGAACTCCTCCTTTTTAATGGCTGCATAATATTCCATGGTGTATATGTGCCACATTTTTCCTGTCCGGTCTATCATCGATGGGCATTTGGGCTGGTTCCATGTCTTTGCTATTGTAAACTGTGCTGCAATGAACATTCGTGTGCATGTGTCCTTATAGTAGAACGATTTATAATCCTTTGGATATATGCCCAGTAATGGGATTGCTGGGTCAAATGGAATTTCTATT
Organism: Aotus nancymaae; assembly: GCF_030222135.1. Lineage (NCBI taxonomy): Eukaryota > Metazoa > Chordata > Mammalia > Primates > Aotidae > Aotus > Aotus nancymaae. The sequence goes on along the minus strand of NW_026988412.1, from coordinate 187,662 downwards.
TCTAGGTCCTTGAGGAATCGCCACATTGTTTTCCACAGTGGTTGAACTAATTTACACTCCCACCAACAGTGTAAAAGTGTTCCTATTTCTCCACATCCTCTCCAGCATCTGTTGTCTCCAGATTTTTTAATGATCGCCATTCTAACTGGCGTGAGATGGTATCTCAATGTAGTTTTGATTTGCATTTCTCTAATGACCAGTGATGATGAGCATTTTTTCATATGTTTGTTGGCCTCATGTATGTCTTCTTTTGTAAAGTATCTGTTCATATCCTTCGCCCATTTTTGAATGGGCTTGTTTGTTTTTTTCTTGTAAATCTTTTTTAGTTCATTGTAAATTCTGGATATCAGCCCTTTGTCGGACGGGTAGGCTGCAAAAATTTTTTCCCATTCTGTTGGTTGCCGATTCACTCTATTGACTGTTTCTTTTGCTGTGCAAAAGCTGTGGAGTTTTATTAGGTCCCATTTGTCTATTTTGGCTTTTGTTGCCAATGCTTTTGGTGTTTTGGTCATAAAGTCCTTGCCTACGCCTATGTCCTGAATGGTTTTGCCTAGGTTTCCTTCTAGTGTTTTTATGGTGTTACGTCTTATGTTTAAGTCTTTAATCCATCTGGAGTCAATTTTAGTGTAAGGTGTCAGGAAGGGGTCCAGTTTCTGCTTTCTGCATATGGCTAGCCAGTTTTCCCAACACCACTTATTGAACATGGAATCCTTTCCCCATTGATTGTTTTTTTCAGGTTTGTCAAAGATCAGGTGGTTGTAGATATGTTGTGTCACCTCCGACGTCTCTGTTCTGTTCCATTGGTCTATATCTCTGTTTTGGTACCAGTACCATGCTGTTTTGATTACTGTGGCCTTGTAGTATAGTTTGAAGTCCGGTAGTGTGATGCCTCCTGCTTTGTTCTTTTTGCTTAGAATTGACTTGGCTATGCAGGCTCTCTTTTGGTTCCATATGAAGTTTAAGGTGGTTTTTTCCAGTTCTGTGAGGAACGTCATTGGTAGCTTGATGGGGATACCGTTGAAACTGTAAATTACTTTGGGCAGTATGGCCATTTTCACGATATTAATTCTTCCTAACCATGAACATGGAATGTTTCTCCATCTGTTTGTGTCCTCTCTTATTTCGTTGAGCAGTGATTTGTAGTTCTCCTTGAAGAGGTCCTTTACGTTCCTTGTTAGTTGTATTCCTAGGTATTTTATTCTCTTTGTAGCAATTGTGAATGGCAGTTCATTCTTGATTTGGCTCTCTTTAAGTCTGTTATTGGTGTATAGGAATGCTTGTGATTTTTGCACATTGATTTTGTATCCTGAGACTTTGCTGAAGTTGCTTATCAGTTTCAGGAGATTTTGGGCTGAGATGAGGGGGTCTTCTAGATATACAATCATGTCGTCTGCAAATAGAGACAATTTGACTTCCTCCTTTCCTAATTGAATACCCTTTATTTCTTTTTCTTGCCTGATTGCTCTGGCTAGAACTTCCAGTACTATATTGAATAGGAATGGTGAGAGAGGGCATCCTTGTCTAGTGCCCGATTTCAAAGGGAATGCTTCCAGTTTTTGCTCATTCAGTATGATATTGGCTGTCGGTTTGTCATAAATAGCTTTTATTATTTTGAGATACGTTCCATCGATACCTAGTTTATTGAGGGTTTTTAGCATAAAGGGCTGTTGAATTTTGTCGAAGGCCTTCTCTGCATCAATTGAGATAATCATGTGGTTTTTGTCTTTGGTTCTGTTTATGTGGTGAATTACATTTATAGACTTGCGTATATTGAACCAGCCTTGCATCCCCGGGATGAATCCTACTTGATCATGGTGGATAAGCTTTTTGATGTGCTGTTGTAATCGGCTTGACAGTATTTTATTGAAGATTTTTGCATCTATGTTCATCATGGATATTGGCCTGTAGTTTTCTTTTCTTGTTGAGTCTCTGCCGGGTTTTGGTATTAGGATGATGTTGGTCTCATAAAATGATTTGGGAAGGATTCCCTCTTTTTGGATTATTTGGAATAGTTTCAGTAGGAATGGTACCAGTTCCTCTTTGTATGTCTGGTAGAATTCGGCTGTGAGACCATCTGGGCCTGGGCTTTTTTTGGGTGGTAGGCTCTTAATTGCTGCCTCGACTTCAGACCTTGTTATTGGTCTATTCAGGGTTTCGACTTCTTCCTGGTTTAGGCATGGGAGGAGACTACTGTCCAGGAATTTATCCATTTCTTCCAGGTTTTCTGATTTATGTGCATAGAGTTGTTTGTAATAATCTCTGATGATGGTTTGAATTTCTGTGGCATCTGTGGTGATATCCCCTTTATCATTTTTTATTGCATCTATTTGGTTATTCTCTCTTTTCTTTTTTATTAGTTTGGCTAGTGGTCTGTCTATTTTGTTGATCTTTTCAAAAAACCAGCTCCTGGATTTATTGATTTTTTGTAGGGTTTTTCGTGTCTCTATCTCCTTCAATTCTGCTTTGATCTTAGTTATTTCTTGTCTTCTGCTAGGTTTTGAGTTTTTTTGATCTTGCTCCTCTAGCTCTTTCAATTTTGATGATAGGGTGTCAATTTTAGTTCTCTCCTTTCTTCTCATGTGGGCACTTATTGCTATATATTTTCCTCTAGAGACTGCTTTAAATGTGTCCCAGAGATTCTGGTATGTGGTGTCTTCATTCTCGTTGGTTTCGAAGAACATCTTTATTTCTGCCTTCATTTCAGTGTTTATCCAGTCAACATTCAGGAGAAAGTTGTTCAATTTCCATGAGGATGTGCGGTTCTGGGTTGGCTTCTGAATTCTGAGTTCTAACTTGATTGCACTGTGGTCTGAGAGACTGTTTGTTATGGTTTCTGTTCTTTTGCATTTGCTGAGGAGTGATTTACTTCCAATTATGTGGTCAATTTTAGAGTAGGTGTGATGTGGTGCTGAGAAGAATGTATATTCTGTGGATTTGGGCTGGAGAGTTCTGTAAATATCTATTAGGTTTGCTTGTTCCAGGCCTGAGTTCAAGTCCTGGATATCCTTATTAATTTTCTGTCTCGTTGATCTGTCTAATATTGACAATGGTGTGTTGAAGTCTCCCAGTATTAATGTGTGGGAGTCTATGTCTCTTTGTAATTCTTTAAGAACTTGCCTTATGTATCTGGGTGCTCCTGTATTAGGTGCATATGTATTTAGGATCGTTAGCTCTTCTTGTTGTATTGATCCTTTTACCATTATGTAATGTCCTTCTTTGTCTCTTTTGATCTTTGTTGCTTTAAAGTCTATTTTATCAGAGATGAGAATTGCAACTCCTGCTTTTTTTTGCTCTCCATTTGCTTGGTAAATCTTCCTCCATCCCTTTATTTTGAGCCTTTGTGTATCCTTGCATGTGAGGTGGGTTTCCTGGATACAGCACACTGATGGGTTTTGGCTTTTTATCCAATTTGCCAGTCTGTGTCTTTTGATTGGGGCATTTAGTCCATTTACATTTAGGGTTAATATTGTTATGTGTGAGTTTGGTCCTGTCATTTTGATGCTAGCTGGCTGTTTTGCCCATTGGTTGATGGAGATTCTTCATTGTGTTGCTGCTCTTTACCATTTCGTGCATTTTTGGAGTGGCTGGTGCTGGTTGTTTTTTTCTATGTGTAGTGTCTCCTTCAGGAGCTCTTGTAAAGCTAGTCTGGTGGTGATGAAATCTGTGAGTACTTGCTTGTTCACAAAGGATTTTATTTTTCCTTCACTTATGAAGCTTAGTTTGGCTGGATATGAAATTCTGGGTTGAAAGTTCTTTTCTTTAAGGATGTTGAATATCGGCCCCCACTCTCTTCTGGCCTGTAGGGTTTCTGCTGAGAGATCTGCTGTGAGTCTGATGGGTTTCCCTTTGTGGGTAACCCGACCTTTCTCTCTGGCTGCCCTTAGTATTTTCTCCTTCGTTTCAACCCTGGTGAATCTGATGATTATGTGCCTTTGGGTTGCTCTTCTAGAGGAATATCTTTGTGGTGTTCTCTGTATTTCCTGGACTTGAATATTGGCCTGCCTTGCTAGGTTGGGGAAGTTTTCCTGGATAATATCCTGAAGAGTATTTTCCAGCTTGGATGCATTCTCTTCGTCACATTCAGGTACACCTATCAAACGTAGATTAGGTCTTTTCACGTAGTCCCATATTTCTTGTTGACTCTGTTCATTCCTTTTTACCTTGTTTTCTCTAATCTTCTCTTCTCGTTTTATTTCATTGAGTTGATCTTCAACTTCTGATATCCTTTCTTCTGCTTGGTCAGTTCTGCTGTTGAAACTTGTACATGCTTCGCGAAGTTCTCGTGTTGTGTTTTTCAGCTCCATCAGTTCATTCATATTCCTCTCTAAGTTGACCATTCTCGTTAGCATTTCATCAAGTCTTTTTTCAAGGTTCTTAGTTTCTTTGCATTGGGTTAGAACATGTTCTTTTAGCTCACAGAAGTTTCTTATTATCCATTTTCTGAAAGCTGATTCTGTCATTTCATCACACTCATTCTCCGTCCAGTCTTGTTCCCGTGCTGGTGAGGAGTTATGCTGCCTTGTAGGGGGAGAGGTGTTCTGGTTTTGGGTGTTTTCATCCTTTTTGCGCTGGTTTCTTCCCATCTTTGTGGATTTATCCGCCTATTGACTTTGTAGTTGCTGTCTTTCTGATTTTGGTAATTTTAAGTCTGCAGCAGCTGAACTCATAAACCCCCTTTTCTTCTCCCCAGGTGTTCTGGCCCAGGGGTTTAGCACTTTATGTTTTTCAGCTGTGTTGCTACCGTTTTCACTGCCCACAAGGTGGCAGTCTAGTCACACTCAGCCTGTAGAGGCTTCGCTGAGCTGCTGTGGGCTCCGCCCAGCTTCCGTGTGAGCTTCCCTGCAGTCCTGTGGGTGTATTTAGAACTGCTTCCGCTATGCTGGCCCGCCCCTGTAGTGACGGAGTCGCTGTAGTGGCGGGTTGTCTTGGTTACGGAAAATTGCCCCGGGAACTGCAGGGTGTTTCCCGATGGAGGACGCCCCTCCCCCACAGAGCTGGACCGTCCCGGGTTCAGCCGTGTTTCCAGAGGGGCCCTCTTTGTCCTGTAATCTCTTGGCTTCCCTCCTTGCCACAGTTCCCCTTGCTGGCCCAGAGGGGACACAGTCTCGTTCACTTTGTTCAAGGAGCCGCTGCTCCCCGCCCCCCGTGCAGGCCGAGCGGCTGCTCCGGTCCAACCAGCGGCGCTGGGAATGCGGGGAGCTTCTCCGCGCAATTAAAATCTGCTGCCCTGTGTGCCGCTGCGTCAGCCGAAGCAGCGGCTATGAGATTCGTGGCACTCCCTTGCCCGGGGGTCTCCTGGCTTGGCTCCCTGCTTCAGCTCCCCTTTCTGGCTCAGGGGGAACTCTGTCTCTCTCGCTCTGCGCAAGAAGTCACTGCCCCCCACTCCAGGGCGTAGGCTGAGCGGCCACTCCGCTCAAACCAGCGGCACTGGAGAACCGTGGGGCTTTTCCTCCTGTGAATCTCCTGGTCTGGGGGCAGTAAAAGTCCGTCTGGAAATGCGGCGTCCACTCACCCTCTGCGCCTTCTCTCGGAGCTGCAATCCCGACTTCCTCTTAAGTGGCCATCTTGGATCGATCTCTCGGGAGTATATTTTTTAAAAAAGAGTACTTCCTGTGTGACTATATTCAGTATAAAAGAGTACTTCCATTGTGAATATATTCCATATAAAAGAGGAACTTGAGAGGGAGTTTATTTTTTATAAAAGAGTACTTCCTGGGTGATTGTATTCCGTATAAAAGAGGATTTCGAGTGGGAGTATATTTTTTGTAAAGAGTACTTCCTGTGTGATTATATTCAATATAAAAGAGTACTTTGAGAGGGAGTATATTTTTTATGAAAGAGTACTTCCTGTGTGATTATATACTGTATTAAAGACGACTTCGAGAGGGAATATATTTTTTATAAAAGAGTACTTCCTGTGTGATTACATTCATTATAAAAGAGTACGTTGAGAGGGAGTATATTTTTTATAAAAGAATAATTCCTGTGTGATTATATTCAGTATAAAAGAGTACTTCGAGTGTGATTATATTCCGTATAAAAGAGGATTTCGAGAGGGAGTATATTTTTTATAACAGAGTATTTCCTGTGTGATTATATTCAATATAAAAGAGTACTTTGAGAGGGAGTATATTTATTATAAAAGAGTCCTTCCTGTGTGATTATATTCAGTATAAAAGGGTACTTCCAGTGTGATTATATTCCGTATAAAAGAGGAATTCGAGAGGGAGTATATTTTTTATAAAAGAGTACTTCCTGTGTGATTATATTAAATATAAAAGAGTACTTTGAGAGGCAGTATATTTTTTATAAAAGAGTAGTTCCTGTGTGATTATATTCAATATAAAAGAGTACTTTGAGAGGGTGGATATTTTTTATAAAAGAGTACTTCCTGTGTGATTATATTCAATATAAAAGAGTTCATTTAGAGGGAGTGTATTTTTTTTAAAAGAGTACTTTCTGTGTGATTATATTCAATATAATAGAGTACTTGGAAAGGCAGTATATTTTTTATAAAGGAGTACTTCCTGTGTGATTATATTCAGTATAAAAGAGTACTTCCATTGTGATTATATTCCGTATAAAAGAGGACTTCGAGAGGGAGTATATTTTTTATAAAACAGTACTTCCTGTGTGATTATATCCAATATAAAAGAGTACTTTGAGAGGGAGTATATTTTTCATAAAAGAGTACATCCTGTGTGATTATTTTCAATATAAAAGAGGACTTTGAGAAGGAGTATATTTTTTAGAAAGGAGTACATCCTGTGTGGTTATATTCAATATAAAAGAGTACTTTGAGAGGGAGTATATTTTTTATAAAGAGTACATCCTGTGTGATTATATTCATTATAAAAGAGTACTTTGAGAGGGAGTATATTTTTTATAAAACAGTACTTCCTGTGTGACTATATTCAATATAAAAGAGTACATTGAGAGGCAGTATACTTTTTATAAAAGAGTACTTCCTGTGTGATTATATTCAGTATAAAAGAGTACTTCCAGTGTGATTATATTCCATATAAAAGAGGACTTCGAGAGGGAGTGTATTTTTTATAAAAGAGTAATTCCTGTGTGGTTATATTCCGTATAAAAGAGGACTTCGAGAGGGAGTATATTTTTTATAAAAGAGTAATTCCTGTGTGGTTATATTCCGTATAAAAGAGGACTTCGAGAGGGAGTATATTTTTTATAAAAGAGTAATTCCTGTGTGGTTATATTTCGTATGAAAGAGGAATTCGAAAGGGAGTATTTTTTTTATAAAAGAGTACTTCCTGTGCGATTATATTCAATATAAAAGAGTAAGTTGAGACGGAGTATATTTTTTATAAAAGAGTACTTCCTGTATTATTATATTCAATATAAAAGTGTACTTTGAGAGGGAGTATATTGTTTATAAAACAGTACTTCCTGAGTGATTATATTCAATATAAAAGAGTACGTTGAGTGGGAGTATATTTTTTAAAAAAGAGTACTTCCTGTGTGACTATATTCAGTATAAAAGAGTACTTCCATTGTGAATATATTCCATATAAAAGAGGAATTCGAGAGGGAGTTTATTTTTTACAAAAGAGTACTTCTTGGGCGATTGTATTCTGTATAAAAGAGGACTTCGAGAGGGAGTATATTTTTTGTAAAGAGTACTTCCTGTGTGATTATATTCAATATAAAAGAGTACTTTGAGAGGGAGTATATTTTTAATAAAAGAGTACTTCCTGTGTGATTATATTCAATATGAAAGAGTACTTTGAGAGGGAGAATATTTTTTATAAAAGAGTACGTCGTGTTTGATTATATTCAATATAAAGGAGTACTTTGAGAGGGAGTATAGTTTTTATAAAAGAGTACATCCTTTGTGATTATATTCAAAATAAAAGAGTACATTGAGAGGGAGTATATTTTTTATAAAAGAGTACTTCCTGTGGGATTATATACCGTATTAAAGAGGACTTCGAGAGGGAGTATATTTTTTATAAAAGAGTACTTCCTGTGTGATTATATTCATTATAAAAGAGTACATTGAGAGGGAGTATATTTTTTATAAAGAATACTTCCTGTGTTATTATATTCAGTATAAAAGAGTACTTCCAGTGTGATTATATTCCGTATAAAAAGGAATTCGAGAGGGAGTATATTTTTTATAACAGAGTACTTCCTGTGTGATTATATTCAATATAAAAGAGTACTTTGAGAGGGAATAAATTTTTTATAAAAGAGTCCTTCCTGTGTGATTATATTCAGTATAAAAGGGTAATTCCAGTGTGTTTATATTCCGTATAAAAGAGGACTTAGAGAGGGAGTATATTTTTTATAAAAGAGTACTTCCTGTGTGATTATATTCAATATAAAAGAGTACTTTGAGAGGCAGTATATTTTTTATAAAAGAGTACTTCCTGTGTGATTATATTCAACATAAAAGAGTAATTTGAGAGGCAGTATATTTTTTAAAAAAGAGTACTTCCTGTGTGATTATATTCAATATAAAAGAGTACTTTGAGAGGGTGGATATTTTTTATAAAAGAGTACTTCCTGTGTGATTATATACCGTATTAAAGAGGACTTCGAGAGGGAGTATATTTTTTATAAAAGAGTACTTTCTGTGTGATTATATTCAATATAAAAGAGTACGTGGAAAGGCAGTATATTTTTTATAAAAGAGTACTTCCTGTGTGATTATATTCAGTATAAAAGAGTACTTCCATAGTGATTATATTCCGTATAAAAGAGGACTTCAAGAGGGAGTATATTTTTTATAAAACAGTACTTCCTGTGTGATTATATCCAATATAAAAGAGTACTTTGAGAGAGAGTATATTTTTCATAAAAGAGTACATCCCGTGTAATTATTTTCAATATAAAAGAGGACTTTGAGAGGGAGTATATTTTTTATAAAGGAGTACATCCTGTGTGGTTATATTCAATATAAAAGAGTACTTTGAGAGGGAGCATATTTTTTATAAAAGAGTACGTCCTGTGTGATTATATTCATTATAAAAGAGTATATTGAGAGGCAGTATATTTTTTATAAAAGAGTACTTCCTGTGTGATTATATTCAGTATAAAAGAAGACTTCCAGTGTGATTATATTCCGTATAAAAGAGGACTTCGAGAGGGAGTATATTTTTTATAAAACAGTACATCCTGTGTGATTATATTCAGTATAAAAGAGTACTTCGAGAGGGAGTATATTTTTCATAAAAGAGTCCTTCCTGTGTGATTATATTCAGTATAAAAGAGTACTTCCAGTGTGATTATATTCCGTATAAAACAGTACATTGAGAGGGAGTATATTTTTTATAAAATAGTACTTCCTGTGTGATTATATACAATATAAAACAGTACTTTGAGTGGGAGTATATTTTTTATAAAAGAGCACTTCCTGTGTGATTATATTCAATATAAAAGTGTACTTTGAGAGGGAGTATATTGTTTATAAAAGAGTACTTCCTGAGTGATTATATTCAATATAAAAGAGTACGTTGACTGGGAGTATATTATTTATAAAAGAGTACTTCCTGTGTGATTATATTCAGTATAAAAGAGTACTTCCAGAGTGAATATATTCCATATAAAAGAGGACTTCTAGAGGGAGTATATTTTTTACACAAAGTAATTCCTGTGTGGTTACATTCCGTATAAAAGAGGATTTCGAGAGGGACTATATGTTTTATAAAAGAGTACTTCCTGTGTGATTATATTCAATATAAAAGAGTACTTTGAGACGGAGTTTATTTCTTATAAAAGAGTACTTCCTGTGTGATTATATTCAATATGAAAGTGTACCTTGCGAGCGAGTATATTGTTTTTAAAAGAGCACTTCCTGAGTGATTATATTCAATATAAAAGAGTACGTTGAGTGGGAGTATATTTTTTATAAAAGAATACATCCTGCGTGACTATATTCAGTTTAAAAGAGTACTTCCAGTGTGAATATATTCCATATAAAAGAGCAATTCGAGAGGGAGTTTATTTTTTATAAAAGAGTACTTCCTGTGTGATTGTATTCCGTATAAAAGAGGACTTCGAGAGGGAGTATATTTATTGTAAAGAGTACTTCCTGTGTGATTATATTCAATATAAAAGAGTACTTTGGGAGGGAGAATATTTTTTATAAAAGAGTACGTCGTGTTTGATTATATTCAATATAAAGGAAAACTTTGAGAGGGAGTATATTTTTTATAAAAGACTACATCCTGTGTGATTATATTCAATATAAAAGAGTACTTTGAGAGGGAGTATATTTTTTATAAAAGTGTACTTCCTGTGTGATTATATACCGTACAAAAGAGTACTTCGAGAGGGAGTATATTTTTTATAAAAGAGTACTTCCTGTGTGATTGTATTGATTTTAAAAGAGTACATTGAGAGGGAGTATATTATTTATAAAAGAGTACTTCCTGTGTGATTATATTCAGTATAAAAGAGTACTTCCAGTGTGATTATATTCCGTATAAAAGAGGACTTCGAGAGGGAGTATATTTTTTATAAGAGACTACTTCCTGTGTGATTATATTCAATATAAAAGAGTACTTTGAGAGGGAGTGTATTTTTTATAAAAGAGTCCTTCCTCTGTGATTATATTCAGTATAAAAGGGTACTTCCAGTGTGATTATATTCCGTATAAAAGAGGACTTCGAGAGGGAGTATATTTTTTATAAAAGAGTACTTCCTGTGTGATTATATTCAGTATAAAAGAGTACTTCCAGTGTGATTATATTCCGTATAAAAGAGGACTTCGAGAGGGAGTATATTTTTTATAAAAGAGTACATCCTGTGTGATTATATTCAATATAAAAGAGAACATTGAGAGGGAATGTATTTTTTATAAAGGAGAAGTTCCTGTGTGACTATATTCAGTATAAAAGATTAATTCCAGTGTGATTATATTCCGTATAAAAGAGGAATTCGAGAGGGAGTATATTTTTTATAAAAGAGTACTTCCTGTGTGATTGTATTCAATATAAAAGAGTACTTTGAGAGGCAGTATATTTTTTATAAAAGAGTACTTCCTGTGAGATTATATTCAATTTAAAGGAGTACATTGAGAGGGAGTATATTTTTTATAAAAGAGTACATCCTATGTGATTATATTCAATATAGAAGAGTACAATGAGAGGGAGTATATTTTTTATGAAGGAGAACTTCCTGGGTGACTATATTCGGTATAAAAGAGTACTTCCAGTGTGATTATATTCCGAATAAAAGAGGACTTTGAGAGGGAGTATATTTTTTATAAAAGAGTACTTCCTGTGTGATTATATTCAATAGAAATGAGTACTTTGAGAGGCAGTATATTTTTGATAAAAGAGTGCTTCCTGTGTGATTATATTCAATATAAAAGAGTACTTTGAGAGGGAGGATATTTTTTATGAAAAAGTATTTCTACTGTGATTTTATTCAATATAAAAGACTACTTGGAGAGGGAGTATATTTTTTACAAAACAGTACTTCCTGTGTAATTATATCCAATATTAAAGAGTACACTTAGAGGGAGTATATTTTTTATAAAAGAGTACATCCTGTGTGATTATATTCAATATAAAAGAGTACTTTGAGAGGGAGTATATTTTTTATAAAAGAGTACTTCCTGTGTGATTATATTCCGTATAAAAGAGGACTTCTAGAGGGAGTATATTTTTTGTAACAGAGTACTTCCTGTGTGATTATACTCAAAATAAAAGAGTACTTTGAGAGGGAGTATATTTTTTATAAAATATTCCTTCCTGTGTGATTATATTCAGTATAAAAGAGTACTTCCAGTGTGATTATATTCCGTATAAAAGAGGACTTCGAGACGGAGTATATTTTTTATAAAAGAGTACTTCCTGTGTGATTATATTCAATATAAAAGAGTACCTTGAGAGGCAGTACATTTTTTAAAAAACAGTACTTCCTGTGTGATTATATTCAATTTTAAAGGGTACATTGAGAGGCTGTATATTTTATATAAAAGACTACTTCCTGTGTGATTATTTTCAATATAAAAGAGTACTTTGAGAGGGAGTATATTTTTTATAAAAGAGTACATCGTATGTGATTATTTTCAATATAAAACAGTACTTTGAGAGGGAGTATATTTTTTTAAAAGAGTACTTCCTGTGTGATTATATTTAATATAAAAGAGTACTTTGAGAGGGAGTATATTTTTTATAAAAGAGTATTTCTAGTGTGGTTATATTCATTATAAAAGAGTACTTGGAGACGGAGTATATTTTTTATAAAACAGTGCTTCCTTTGTGGTTATATTCATTATAAAAGAGTACTTTGAGAGGGAGTATATTTTTTATAAAGGAGTACTTTCTCTGTGATTATATTCAGTATAAAAGGGTACTTCCAGTGTGATTATATTCCGTATAAAAGAGGACTTCGAGAGGGAGTATATTTTTTATAACAGAGTACTTCCTGTGTGATTATATTCAATATAAATGAGTACTTTGAGAGGGAGTATATTTTTTATAAAAGAGTACATCCTGTGTGATTTTATTCAATATAAAAGAGTACTTTGAGAGGGAGTATATTTTTTATAAAAGAGTACTTCCAGTGTGATTATATTCCGTATATAAGAGGACTTCGAGAGGGAGTATATTTTTTATTAAACAGTACTTCCTGTGTGATTATATTCAATATAAAAGAGTACATCGAGAGGGAGTATATTTTTTATAAAAGAGTACATCCTGTGTGATTATTTTCAATATAAAAGAGTACTTTGAGAGGGAGTATATTTTTTATAAAAGAGTACATCCTGTGTGATTATATTCAATATAAAAGAGTACTTTGAGAGGGAGTATATTTTTTATAAAAGAGTAGTTCCTGTGTGATTATATTCAGTATAAAAGAGTACATTTAGAGGGAGTGTATTTTCCATAAGAGAGTAATTTCTGTTTGATTATATTCAATATAAAAGAGTACTTTGAGAGGCAGTATATTTTTTATAAAAGAGTACTTCCTGTGTGATTATATTCAGTATGAAAGAGTAATTCTAGTGTGATTATATTCCGTAAAAAAACAGGAGGTCGAGAGGGAGTATATTTTTTATAAATGAGTACTTCCTGTGTGATTATATTCAATATAAAAGAGTACTTTGAGAGGGAGTATATTTTTTATAAAAGAGTAAATCCTGTGTGATTATATTCCGTATAAAAGAGGATTTCGAGAGGGAGTATACTTTTTAAAAAAGAGTACTTCCTGTGTGATTATATTCAATATAAAAGAGTACTTTGAGAGGGAGTATATTTTTTATAAAAGAGTACTTCCTGTGTGATTATATTCAGTATAAAAGAGTAATTCCAGTGTGATTATATTCCGTATAAAAGAGGACTTCTGTAGGGAGTATATTTTTTATAAAAGAGTAATTCCTGTGTGATTATATTCAATATAAAAGACTATTTTGAGAGGGAGTACATTTTTTATAAAAGAGTATTTCTAGTGTGGTTATATTCAATATAAAAGAGTACTTGGAGAGGGAGTATATTTTTTATAAAACAGTACTTCCTGTGTGATGATATTCAATATAAAAGAGTACTTTGAGAGGCAATATATTTTTTAGAAAAGAGTACTTCCTGTGTGATTATATTCAATATAAATGAGTACTTTGAGAGGGAGTATATTTTTTATAAAAGAGTACATCCTGTGTGATTTTATTCAATATAAAAGAGTACTTTGAGAGGGAGTATATTTTTTATAAAAGAGTACTTCCTGTGTGATTATATTCCGTATAAAAGAGGACTTCGCGAGGGAGTATATTTTTTATAAAAATGTAATTCCTGTGTGATTATGTTCATTATAAAAGAGTTCGTTGAGAGGGAGTATATTTTTTATAAAAGAGTCCTTCCTCTTTGATTATATTCAGTATGAAAGAGTACTTCCAGTGTGATTATATTCTGTACAAAAGAGGACTTCGAGAGGGAGTGTTTTATTTATAACAGAATACTTCCTGTGTGATTATATTCAATATTAAAGAGTACTTTGAGAGGGAGTATATTTTTTATAAAAGAGTCCTTCCTGTGTGATTATATTCAGTATAAAAGAGTACTTCCAGTGTGATTATATACTGTATAAATGAGGACTTCGAGAGGGAGTATATTTTTTATAACAGAGTACTTCCTGTGTGATTATATTCAATATCAAAGAGTACTTTGAGAAGCAGTATATTTTTTATAAAAGAGTATTCTTGTGGGATTATGTTCATTTTCAAAGAGTACTTTGAGAGGCAGTATATTTTTTATAAAAGCGTACTTACTGTGTGATTATTTTCAATACAAAAGAGTAAATTGAGATTGAGTATATTTTTTATAAAAGAGTACTTCCTGTGTGATTATATTCAATATAAAAGAGTACTTTGAGAGGCAGTATATTTTTTAAATTAGAGTAATTCCTGTGTGATTATATTCAATATAAAAAAGTACTTTGAGAGGGAGTATATTTTTTATAAAACAGTACTTCCTGTGTGATTATATTCAATATAAAAGAGTACTTTGAGAGGGAGTATATTTTTTATAAAATAGTCTTTCCTGTGTGATTATATTCAGTATAAAAGAGTACTTCCAGTGTGATTATATTCCATATAAATGAGGACTTCGAGAGGGAGTATATTTTTTATAAAAGAGTACTTCCTGTGTGATTATATTCAATATCAAAAAGTACTTTGAGAGGCAGTATATTTTTTATAAAAGAGTATTCTTGTGTGATTATCTTCATTTTGAAAGAATACTTTGAGAGGCAGTATATTTTTTATAAATGAGTAATTCCCGTGTGATTATTTTCAATATAAAAGCGTAATTTGAGATTGAGTATATTTTTTATACAAGAGTACTTCCTGTGTGATTATATTCAATATAAAAGAGTACTTTTAGAGGGAGTATATTTTTTATAAGAGAGTACTTTCTGTTTGATTATATTCAATATAAAAGAGTACTTTGAGAGGCAGTATACTTTTTATAAAAGAGTACTTCCTGTGTGATTATATTCAGTATAAAAGGGTACTTCCAGTGTGATTATATTCCGTATAAAAGACGACTTCGAGAGGGAGTATATTTTTCATAAAAGAGTAATTCCTGTGTGATTATATTCAATATAAAAGAGTACATTGAGAGGCAGTATATTTTTCATAAAAGAGTATTTCCTTTGTGATTACATTCAATATAAAAGCGTACTTTTAGAGGGAGTATGTTTTTTATAAAAGAGTACTTCCGGTGTGATTATATTTTATATAAAAGAGTTATTTGAGAGGGAGTATATTTTATATAAAAGAGTATTTCTAGTGTGGTTATATTCAATATAAAAGAGTACTTGGAGAGGGAGTATATTTTTTTATAAAACAGTACTTCCTGTGTGATTATATTCAATATAAAAGAGTAGTTTGAGATTGAATATAGTTTTTATAAAAGAGTACTTCCTGTGTGATTATATTCAATATAAATGAGTACTTTGAGAGGGAGTATATTTTTTATAAAAGAGTACATCCTGTGTGATTTTATTCATTATAAAAGAGTACTTTGAGAGGTAGTATATTTTTTATAAAAGAGTAATTCCAGTGTGATTATATTCCGTATATAAGAGGACTTCGAGAGGGAGTATATTTTTTATTAAACAGTACTTCCTGTGTGATTATATTCAATATAGAAGAGTACATCGAGAGGGAGTATATTTTTTATAAAAGAGTACATCCTGTGTGATTATCTTCCATATAAAAGAGTACTTTGAGAGGGAGTATATTTTTTATAAGAGTACATCCTGTGTGATTATATTCAATATAAAAGAGTACTTTGAGAGGGAGTATATTTTTTATAAAAGAGTACATCCTGTGTGATTATATTCAATATAAAAGAGTACTTTGAGAGGGAGTATATTTTTTATAAAAAAGTATTTCCTGTGTGATTATATTCAATATAAAAGTGTACATTGAGAGGCAGTATATTTTTTATAAAAGAGTATTTCCTGTGTGATTATACTCAGTATAAAAGAGTACTTCCCGTGTGATTATATTCCGTATAAAAGAGGACTTCGAGAGGGAGTATATTTTTTATAAAAGAGTACTTCCTGTGTGATTATATTCAATATAAAAGAGTACTTTGAGAGGGAGTATATTTTTTATAAAACAGTACTTCCTCTGTGATTATATACCGTATTAAAGAGGACTTCGAGAGGGAGTATATTTTCTATAAAAGAGTACTTCCTGTGTGATTATATTCATTATAAAAGAGTACTATTAGAGGGTGTATATTTTTTATAATAGAGTACTTCCTGTGTGATTATATTCAGTATAAAAGAGTACTTCCAGTGTAATTATATTCCGTATAAAAGACGATTGCGAGAGGGAGTATATTTTTTATAACAGAGTACTTCCTGTGTGATTATATTCATTATAAAAGAGTACTTTGAGAGGGAGTATATTTTTTATAAAAGAGTCCTTCCTGTGTGATTATATTCAGTATAAAAGGGTACTTCCAGTGTGATTATATTCCGTATAAAAGAGGACTTCGAGAGGGAGTATATTTTTTATAAAAGAGTACTTCCTGTGTGATTATATTCAGTATAAAAGAGTACTTTGAGAGGCAGTTTATTTTTTATAAAAGAGTACTTCCTGTGTGATTGTATTCAATATAAAAGAGTACTTTGAGAGGCAGTATATTTTTTATAAAAGAGTACTTCCTGTGTGATTATATTCAATATGAAAGAGTACTTTGAGAGGGAGTATATTTTTTATAAAAGAGTACTTCCTGTGTGATTATTTTCAATATAAAAG
Source organism: Aotus nancymaae (assembly GCF_030222135.1). Classification (NCBI taxonomy): domain Eukaryota; kingdom Metazoa; phylum Chordata; class Mammalia; order Primates; family Aotidae; genus Aotus; species Aotus nancymaae. The sequence continues at coordinate 170,918 of NW_026988412.1, read as the reverse complement.
AGTTCTTTAGAGGGAGTATATTTTTTATAAAAGAGTACTTTCTGTGTGATTATATTCAATATAAAAGAGTACTTGGAAAGGCAGTATATTTTATATAAATAGTACTTCCTGTGTGATTATATTCAGTATAAAAGAGTATTTCCAGTGTGATTATATTCCGTATAAAAGAGGAATTCGAGAGGGAGTATATTTTTTATTAAACATTACTTCGTGTGTGATTATATTCAATATAAAAGAGTACTTTGAGAGAGAGTCTATTTTTTATAAAAGAGTATTTATAGTGTGATTGTATTCATTATAAAAGAGTACTTGGAGAGGGAGTATATTTTTTATAAAACAGTACTCCCTGTGCGATTATATTCAATATAAAAGAGTACTTTGACAGGGAGTATATTTTCTATAAAAGAGTATTTTTAGTGTGATCATATTCATTATAAAAGAGTACTTGGAGAGGGAGTATATTTTTTATAAACAGTACTTCCTGTGTGATTATATTCAATATAAAAGAGTACTTTGAGAGGGAGTATATTTTTTATACGAGAATACATCCTGTGTGATTATATTCAATATAAAAGAGTACTTCCAGTGTGATTATATTCTGTATAAAAGAGTACGTCGAGAGGGAATATATTTTTTAAAAAAGTGTACTTCCTGTGTGATTATATTCAATATAAAAGACTACTTTGAGAGGCAGTATATTTTTTATAAAAGAGTACTTCCTGTGTGATTATATTCAATATAAAAGAGCACTTTTAGAGGGAGTATATTTTTTATAAAAGAGTACATCCTGTGTGATTATATTCAATATAAAAGAGTACATTGAGAGGGAGTATATTTTTTATAAAGGAGAACTTCCTGTGTGACTATATTCAGTATATATGATTACTTCAAGTGTGATTATATTCCGAATAAAAGAGGACTTCGAGAGGGAGTATATATTTCATAAAAGATTACTTCCTGTGTGATTATATTCAGTATAAAAGGGTACTTCCAGTGTGATTATATTCCGTAAAAAAGAGGACTTCGAGAGGGAGTATATTTTTTATAACAGAGTATTTACTGTGTGGTTATATCCAATATAAAAGAGTACTTTGAGAGGGAGTATATTTTACATAAAAGAGTACATCCCGTGTAATTATTTTCAATATAAAAGAGGACTTTGAGAGGGAATATATTTTTTATAACGGAGTTCATCCTGTGTCGTTATATTCAATATAAAAGAGTAATTTGAGAGCGAGTATATTTTTTATAAAAGAGTACATCCTGTGTGACTATATTCATTATAAAAGAGTACATTGAGAGGCAGTATATTTTTTATAAAAGAGTCCTTCCTGTGTGATTATATTCAGTATAAAAGAGTACTTCCAGTGTGATTATATTCCGCATAAAAGAGTACATTGAGAGGGAGTATATTTTTTATAAAAGAGTACTTCCTGTGTGATTATATTCAATATAAAAGAGTACTTTGAGTGGGAGTATATTTTTTATAAGAGAGCACTTCCTGTGTGATTATATTCAATATAAAAGTGTACTTTGAGAGGGAGAATATTGTTTATAAAAGAGTACTTCCTGAGTGATTATACTCAATATAAAAGAGTACATTGACTGGGAGTATATTTTTTATAAAAGAGTACTTCCTGTGTGATTATATTCAGTTTAAAAGAGTAGTTCCAGTGTGAATATATTCCATATAAAAGAGGATTTCGAGAGGGAGTATATTTTTTACAAAAAGTAATTCCTGTGTGGTTATATTCCGTATAAAAGAGGATTTCGAGAGGGACTATATGTTTTATAAAAGAGTACTTCCTGTGTGATTATATTCAATATTAAAGAGTCCTTTGAGACGGAGTTTATTTTTTATAAAAGAGTACTTCCTGTGTGATTATATTCAATATGAAAGTGTACTTTGCGAGGGAGTATATTGTTTATAAAAGAGCACTTCCTGAGTGATTATATTCAATATAAAAGAGGACGTCGAGGGGTAGTATATTTTTTATAAAAGAGTACTTCCTGTGTGGCTATATTCAGTTTAAAAGAGTACTTCCAGTGTGAATATATTCCATATAAAAGAGGAATTCGAGAGGGAGTTTATTTTTTATAAAAGAGTACTTCCTGTGTGATTGTATTCCGTATAAAAGAGGACTTCGAGAGGGAGTATATTTATTGTAAAGAGTACTTCCTGTGTGATTATATTCAATAAAAAGAGTATTTTGAGAGGGAGTATATTTTTTATAAAAGAGTACATCCTGTGTGATTATATTCTATATAAAAGAGTACTTTGGGAGGGAGAATATTTTTTATAAAAGAGTACGTCTTGTTTGATTATATTCAATATAACGGAATATTTTGAGAGGGAGTATATTTTTTATAAAAGAGTATATCCTGTGTGATTATATTCCATATAAAAGAGTACTTTGAGAGGGAGTATATTTGTTATAAAAGAGTACTTCCTGTGTGATTATGTACCGTATAAAAGAGGACTTTGAGAGGGAGTATATTTTTCATTAAAGAGTACCTCCTGTGTGATTATATTGATTATAAAAGAGTACATTGAGAGGGAATATATTATTTATAAAAGAGTACTTCCTGTGTGATTATATTCAGTATAAAAGAGAACTTCCAGTGTGATTATATTCCGTATAAATGAGGACTTCGAGAGGGAGTATATTTTTTATAAGAGAGTACTTCCTGAGTGATTATATTCAATATAAAAGAGTACTTTGAGAGGGAGTGTATTTCTTATAAAAGAGTCCTTCCTGTGTGATTATATTCAATATAAATGGGTACTTCCAGTGTGATTATATTCCGTATAAAAGAGGACTTCGAGAGGGAGCATATTTTTTATAAAAGAGTACTTCCTGTGTGATTATATTCAGTACAAAAGAGTACTTCCAGTGTGATTATATTCCGTATAAAAGAGGACTTCGAGAGGGAGTATATTTTTTATAAAAGTGTACATCCTGTGTGATTATATTCAATATAAAAGAGAACATTGAGAGGGAGTGTATTTTTTATAAAGGAGAACTTCCTGTGTGACTATATTCAGTATAAAAGAGTGGTTCCAGTGTGATTATATTCCGAATAAAAGAGGACTTCGAGAGGGAGTATATTTTTTATAAAAGAGTACTTCCTGTGTGATTATACACAATATAAAAGAGTACTTTGGGAGGCAGTATATTTTTTATAAAAGAGTGCTTCCTGTGTGATTATATTCAATATAAAAGAGTACTTTGAGAGGGAGTATATTTTTTAAAAAGAGTATTTCTAGTGTGATTATATTCAATATAAAAGAGTACTTGGAGAGGGAGTATATTTTTTATAAAACAGTACTTCCTGTGTGATTACATTCAATATAAATGAGTACTTTGAGAGGGAGAATATTTTTTATAAAAGAGTAATTCCTGAGTGGTTATATTCCGTATAAAAGAGGACTTCGAGACGGAGTATATTTTTTATAAAAGAGTACTTCCTGTGTGATTATATTCAATATGAAAGTGTACTTTGACAGGGAGTATATTTTTTATAACAGAGTACTTCCTGTGTGATTATATTCATTATAAAAGAGTACTTTGAGAGGGAGTATATTTTTTATAAAAGCGTGCTTCCTGTGTGATTATATTCAGTATAAAACAGTACTTCCAGTGTGATTATATTCCGTATAAAAGAGGACGTCGAGGGGGAGTATATTTTTTATAAAAGAGTACTTCCTGTTTGAATATATTCAGTATAAAAGAGTACTTCCAGTGTGATTATATTCCGTATAAAAGAGGACTTCGAGAGGGAGTATATTTTTTATAAAAGAGTACTTCCTGTGTGATTGTATTCAATATAAAAGAGTACTTTGAGAGGGAGTATATTTTTTATAAATAGTACTTCCTGTGTGATTATATTCAATTTAAAAGAGTACTTTGAGAGGCCATATATTTTTTAAAAAAGAGTACTTCGTGTGTGATTATATTCAATATAAAAGAGTACTTTGAGAGGGAGTAGATTTTTTATAAAAGAGTATTTTCTGTGTGATTATATTCAATATGAAAGAGTTATTGGAAAGGCAGTATTTTTTTTATAAAAGAGTACTTCCTGTGTGATTATATTCAATATAAAAGAGTACTTTGAGAGGGAGTATATTTTTTATAAAAGAGTACATCCTGTGTGATTATATTCAGTATAAAAGAGTACTTTGAGAGGAAGTATATTTTTTATAAAAGAGTAGTTCCTGTGGGATTATTTTCAATATAAAAGAGTACTTTGAGAGGGAGTATATTTTTTATAAAAGAGTATTTCCAGTGTGATTATATTCAGTATATAAAAAGTACTTTGAGAGGGAGTATATTTTTTATAAAAGAGTACTTCCTGTGTGATTATATTCAGTATAAAAGAGTACTTTGAGAGGGAGTATATTATTTATTAAACAGTACTTCCTGTGTGATTATATTCAATATAAAAGAGTACATTGAGAGGGAGTATATTTTTTATAAAAGAGTACTTCCTGTGTGATTATATTCAGTATAAAGGAGTACATCCAGTGTGATTATATTCCGTATAAAAGAGGACTTCGATAGGGAGTATATTTTTTATAAAACAGTACTTCCTGTGTGATAATATTCAGTATAAAAGAGTACTTCGAGGGGGAGTATATTTTCCATAAAAGAGTCCTTCCTGTGTGATTATATTCAGTATAAAAGAGTATTTGCAGTGTGATTATATTCCGTATAAAAGAGTACATTGAGAGGGAGCATATTTTTTATAAAAGAGAACTTCCTGTGTGATTATATTCAACATAAAAGAGTACTTTGAGTGGGAGTATATTTTTTATAAAAGAGTACTTCCTGTGTGATTATATTCATTGTAAAAGAGTACTTTGAGAGAGAGTATATTTTTTATAAAAGAGTACTTCCTGTGTGATTATATTCAGTATAAAAGAGTACTTCCAGTGTGATTATATTCCGTAAAAAAAAGAGGACTTCAAGAGGGAGTATATTTTTTCAACAGAGTACTTCCTGTGTGATTATATTCATTATAAAAGAGTACTTTGAGAGGGAGTATATTTTTTATAAAAGAGTAATTCCTGTGTGATTATATTCAGTATAAAAGAGTACTTCCAGTTTGAATATATTCCATATAAAAGAGGACTTCGAGAGGGAGTATATTTTTTATAAAAGAGTAATTCCTGTGTGGTTATATTCCGTATAAAAGAGGACTTCGAGAGGGAGTATATTTTTTATAAAAGAGTACTTCCTGTGCGATTATATTCAATAAAAAATAGTACGCTGAGACGGAGTACATTTTTTATAAAAGAGTACTTCCTGTGTGATTATATTCAATATAAAAGTGTACTTTGAGAGGGAGTATATTGTTTATAAAAGAGTAATTCCTGAGTGATTATATTCAATATAAAAGAGTTCGTTGAGTGGGAGTATATTTTTTATAAAAGAGTACTTCCTGTGTGACTATATTCAGTATAAAAGAGTACTTCCATTTTGAATATATTCCATATAAAAGAGGAATTCGAGAGGGAGTTTATATTTTATAAAAGAGTACTTGCTGTGTGATTGTATTCCGTATAAAAGAGGATTTCGAGAGGGAGTATATTTTTTGTAAAGAGTACTTCCTGTGTGATTATATTCAATGTAAAAGAGTACTTTGAGAGGGAGAACATTTTTTATAAAAGAGTACGTCGTGTTTGATTATATTCAATATAAAAGAGTACTTTGAGAGGGAGTATATTTTTTATAAAACAGTACTTCCTCTGTGATTATATACCGTATTAAAGAGGACTTCGAGAGGGAGTATATTTTCTATAAAAGAGTACTTCCTGTGTGATTATATTCATTATAAAAGAGTACTATTAGAGGGTGTATATTTTTTATAATTGAGTACTTCCTGTGTGATTATATTCAGTATAAAAGAGTACTTCCAGTGTAATTATATTCCGTATAAAAGACGATTGCGAGAGGGAGTATATTTTTTATAACAGAGTACTTCCTGTGTGATTATATTCATTATAAAAGAGTACTTTGAGAGGGAGTATATTTTTTATAAAAGAGTCCTTCCTGTGTGATTATATTCAGTATAAAAGGGTACTTCCAGTGTGATTATATTCCGTATAAAAGAGGACTTCGAGAGGGAGTATATTTTTTATAAAAGAGTACTTCCTGTGTGATTATATTCAGTATAAAAGAGTACTTTGAGAGGCAGTTTATTTTTTATAAAAGAGTACTTCCTGTGTGATTGTATTCAATATAAAAGAGTACTTTGAGAGGCAGTATATTTTTTATAAAAGAGTACTTCCTGTGTGATTATATTCAATATGAAAGAGTACTTTGAGAGGGAGTATATTTTTTATAAAAGAGTACTTCCTGTGTGATTATTTTCAATATAAAAGAGTTCTTTTAGAGGGAGTATATTTTTTATAAAAGAGTACTTTCTGTGTGATTATATTCAATATAAAAGAGTACTTGGAAAGGCAGTATATTTTATATAAATAGTACTTCCTGTGTGATTATATTCAGTATAAAAGAGTATTTCCAGTGTGATTATATTCCGTATAAAAGAGGAATTCGAGAGGGAGTATATTTTTTATTAAACATTACTTCCTGTGTGATTATATTCAATATAAAAGAGTACTTTGAGAGAGAGTCTATTTTTTATAAAAGAGTATTTATAGTCTGATTGTATTCATTATAAAAGAGTACTTGGAGAGGGAGTATATTTTTTATAAAACAGTACTCCCTGTGCGATTATATTCAATATAAAAGAGTACTTTGACAGGGAGTATATTTTCTATAAAAGAGTATTTTTAGTGTGATCATATTCATTATAAAAGAGTACTTGGAGAGGGAGTATATTTTTTATAAACAGTACTTCCTGTGTGATTATATTCAATATAAAAGAGTACTTTGAGAGGGAGTATATTTTTTATACGAGAATACATCCTGTGTGATTATATTCAATATAAAAGAGTACTTCCAGTGTGATTATATTCTGTATAAAAGAGTACGTCGAGAGGGAATATATTTTTTAAAAAAGTGTAGTTCCTGTGTGATTATATTCAATATAAAAGACTACTTTGAGAGGCAGTATATTTTTTATAAAAGAGTACTTCCTGTGTGATTATATTCAATATAAAAGAGCACTTTTAGAGGGAGTATATTTTTTATAAAAGAGTACATCCTGTGTGATTATATTCAATATAAAAGAGTACATTGAGAGGGAGTATATTTTTTATAAAGGAGAACTTCCTGTGTGACTATATTCAGTATATATGATTACTTCAAGTGTGATTATATTCCGAATAAAAGAGGACTTCGAGAGGGAGTATATATTTCATAAAAGATTACTTCCTGTGTGATTATATTCAGTATAAAAGGGTACTTCCAGTGTGATTATATTCCGTAAAAAAGAGGACTTCGAGAGGGAGTATATTTTTTATAACAGAGTATTTACTGTGTGGTTATATCCAATATAAAAGAGTACTTTGAGAGGGAGTATATTTTACATAAAAGAGTACATCCCGTGTAATTATTTTCAATATAAAAGAGGACTTTGAGAGGGAATATATTTTTTATAACGGAGTTCATCCTGTGTCGTTATATTCAATATAAAAGAGTAATTTGAGAGCGAGTATATTTTTTATAAAAGAGTACATCCTGTGTGACTATATTCATTATAAAAGAGTACATTGAGAGGCAGTATATTTTTTATAAAAGAGTCCTTCCTGTGTGATTATATTCAGTATAAAAGAGTACTTCCAGTGTGATTATATTCCGCATAAAAGAGTACATTGAGAGGGAGTATATTTTTTATAAAAGAGTACTTCCTGTGTGATTATATTCAATATAAAAGAGTACTTGGAGTGGGAGTATATTTTTTATAAGAGAGCACTTCCTGTGTGATTATATTCAATATAAAAGTGTACTTTGAGAGGGAGAATATTGTTTATAAAAGAGTACTTCCTGAGTGATTATACTCAATATAAAAGAGTACATTGACTGGGAGTATATTTTTTATAAAAGAGTACTTCCTGTGTGATTATATTCAGTATAAAAGAGTAGTTCCAGTGTGAATATATTCCATATAAAAGAGGACTTCGAGAGGTAGTATATTTTTTACAAAAAGTAATTCCTGTGTGGTTATATTCCGTATAAAAGAGGATTTCGAGAGGGACTATATGTTTTATAAAAGAGTACTTCCTGTGTGATTATATTCAATATTAAAGAGTCCTTTGAGACGGAGTTTATTTTTTATAAAAGAGTATTTCCTGTGTGATTATATTCAATATGAAAGTGTACTTTGCGAGGGAGTATATTGTTTATAAAAGAGCACTTCCTGAGTGATTATATTCAATATAAAAGAGTACGTTGAGAGGGAGTATATTTTTTATAAAAGAGTACTTCCTGTGTGGCTATATTCAGTTTAAAAGAGTACTTCCAGTGTGAATATATTCCATATAAAAGAGGAATTCGAGAGGGAGTTTATTTTTTATAAAAGAGTACTTCCTGTGTGATTGCATTCCGTATAAAAGAGGACTTCGAGAGGGAGTATATTTATTGTAAAGAGTACTTCCTGTGTGATTATATTCAATAAAAAGAGTATTTTGAGAGGGAGTATATTTTTTATAAAAGAGTACAGCCTGTGTGATTATATTCTATATAAAAGAGTACTTTGGGAGGGAGAATATTTTTTATAAAAGAGTACGTCTTGTTTGATTATATTCAATATAACGGAATATTTTGAGAGGGAGTATATTTTTTATAAAAGAGTATATCCTGTGTGATTATATTCAATATAAAAGAGTAATTTGAGAGGGAGTATATTTGTTATAAAAGAGTACTTCCTGTGTGATTATGTACCGTATAAAAGAGGACTTTGAGAAGGAGTATATTTTTCATTAAAGAGTACCTCCTGTGTGATTATATTCAGTATAAAAGAGAACTTCCAGTGTGATTATATTCCGTATAAATGAGGACTTCGAGAGGGAGTATATTTTTTATAAGAGAGTACTTCCTGAGTGATTATATTCAATATAAAAGAGTACTTTGAGAGGGAGTGTATTTCTTATAAAAGAGTCCTTCCTGTGTGATTATATTCAATATAAATGGGTACTTCCAGTGTGATTATATTCCGTATAAAAGAGGACTTCGAGAGGGAGCATATTTTTTATAAAAGAGTACTTCCTGTGTGATTATATTCAGTATAAAAGAGTACTTCCAGTGTGATTATATTCCGTATAAAAGAGGACTTCGAGAGGGAGTATATTTTTTATAAAAGTGTACATCCTGTGTGATTATATTCAATATAAAAGAGAACATTGAGAGGGAGTGTATTTTTTATAAAGGAGAACTTCCTGTGTGACTATATTCAGTATAAAAGAGTGCTTCCAGTGTGATTATATTCCGAATAAAAGAGGACTTCGAGAGGGAGTATATTTTTTATAAAAGAGTACTTCCTGTGTGATTATACACAATATAAAAGAGTACTTTGGGAGGCAGTATATTTTTTATAAAAGAGTGCTTCCTGTGTGATTATATTCAATATAAAAGAGTACTTTGAGAGGGAGTATATTTTTTAAAAAGAGTATTTCTAGTGTGATTATATTCAATATAAAAGAGTACTTGGAGAGGGAGTATATTTTTTATAAAACAGTACTTCCTGTGTGATTACATTCAATATAAATGAGTACTTTGAGAGGGAGAATATTTTTTATAAAAGAGTAATTCCTGAGTGGTTATATTCCGTATAAAAGAGGACTTCGAGACGGAGTATATTTTTTATAAAAGAGTACTTCCTGTGTGATTATATTCAATATGAAAGTGTACTTTGACAGGGAGTATATTTTTTATAACAGAGTACTTCCTGTGTGATTATATTCATTATAAAAGAGTACTTTGAGAGGGAGTATATTTTTTATAAAAGAGTGCTTCCTGTGTGATTATATTCAGTATAAAACAGTACTTCCAGTGTGATTATATTCCGTATAAAAGAGGACGTCGAGGGGGAGTATATTTTTTATAAAAGAGTACTTCCTGTTTGAATATATTCAGTATAAAAGAGTACTTCCAGTGTGATTATATTCCGTATAAAAGAGGACTTCGAGAGGGAGTATATTTTTTATAAAAGAGTACTTCCTGTGTGATTGTATTCAATATAAAAGAGTACTTTGAGAGGGAGTATATTTTTTATAAATAGTACTTCCTGTGTGATTATATTCAATTTAAAAGAGTACTTTGAGAGGCCATATATTTTTTAAAAAAGAGTACTTCGTGTGTGATTATATTCAATATAAAAGAGTACTTTGAGAGGGAGTATATTTTTTATAAAAGAGTATTTTCTGTGTGATTATATTCAATATGAAAGAGTTATTGGAAAGGCAGTATTTTTTTTATAAAAGAGTACTTCCTGTGTGATTATATTCAATATAAAAGAGTACTTTGAGAGGGAGTATATTTTTTATAAAAGAGTACATCCTGTGTGATTATATTCAGTATAAAAGAGTACTTTGAGAGGAAGTATATTTTTTATAAAAGAGTAGTTCCTGTGGGATTATTTTCAATATAAAAGAGTACTTTGAGAGGGAGTATATTTTTTATAAAAGAGTATTTCCAGTGTGATTATATTCAGTATATAAAAAGTACTTTGAGAGGGAGTATATTTTTTATAAAAGAGTACTTCCTGTGTGATTATATTCAGTATAAAAGAGTACTTTGAGAGGGAGTATATTATTTATTAAACAGTACTTCCTGTGTGATTATATTCAATATAAAAGAGTACATTGAGAGGGAGTATATTTTTTATAAAAGAGTACTTCCTGTGTGATTATATTCAGTATAAAGGAGTACATCCAGTGTGATTATATTCCGTATAAAAGAGGACTTCGACAGGGAGTATATTTTTTATAAAACAGTACTTCCTGTGTGATAATATTCAGTATAAAAGAGTACTTCGAGGGGGAGTATATTTTCCATAAAAGAGTCCTTCCTGTGTGATTATATTCAGTATAAAAGAGTATTTGCAGTGTGATTATATTCCGTATAAAAGAGTACATTGAGAGGGAGCATATTTTTTATAAAAGAGAACTTCCTGTGTGATTATATTCAACATAAAAGAGTACTTTGAGTGGGAGTATATTTTTTATAAAAGAGTACTTCCTGTGTGATTATATTCATTGTAAAAGAGTACTTTGAGAGAGAGTATATTTTTTATAAAAGAGTACTTCCTGTGTGATTATATTCAGTATAAAAGAGTACTTCCAGTGTGATTATATTCCGTAAAAAAAAGAGGACTTCAAGAGGGAGTATATTTTTTCAACAGAGTACTTCCTGTGTGATTATATTCATTATAAAAGAGTACTTTGAGAGGGAGTATATTTTTTATAAAAGAGTATTTCCTGTGTGATTATATTCAGTATAAAAGAGTACTTCCAGTTTGAATATATTCCATATAAAAGAGGACTTCGAGAGGGAGTATATTTTTTATAAAAGAGTAATTCCTGTGTGGTTATATTCCCTATAAAAGAGGACTTCGAGAGGGAGTATATTTTTTATAAAAGAGTACTTCCTGTGCGATTATATTCAATAAAAAATAGTACGCTGAGACGGAGTACATTTTTTATAAAAGAGTACTTCCTGTGTGATTATATTCAATATAAAAGTGTACTTTGAGAGGGAGTATATTGTTTATAAAAGAGTACTTCTTGAGTGATTATATTCAATATAAAAGAGTTCGTTGAGTGGGAGTATATTTTTTATAAAAGAGTACTTCCTGTGTGACTATATTCAGTTTAAAAGAGTACTTCCATTTTGAATATATTCCATATAAAAGAGGAATTCGAGAGGGAGTTTATATTTTATAAAAGAGTACTTCCTGTGTGATTGTATTCCGTATAAAAGAGGATTTCGAGAGGGAGTATATTTTTTGTAAAGAGTACTTCCTGTGTGATTATATTCAATGTAAAAGAGTACTTTGAGAGGGAGAACATTTTTTATAAAAGAGTACGTCGTGTTTGATTATATTCAATATAAAAGAGTACTTTGAGAGGGAGTATATTTTTTATAAAACAGTACTTCCTCTGTGATTATATACCGTATTAAAGAGGACTTCGAGAGGGAGTATATTTTCTATAAAAGAGTAGTTCCTGTGTGATTATATTCAGTATAAAAGAGTACTTCCTGTGTAATTATATTCCGTATAAAAGACGATTGCGAGAGGGAGTATATTTTTTATAACAGAGTAGTTCCTGTGTGATTATATTCAATATAAAAGAGTACTTTGAGAGTGAGTATATTTTTTATAAAAGAGTCCATCCTGTGTGATTATATTCAGTATAAAAGGGTACTTCCAGTGTGATTATATTCCGTATAAAAGAGGACTTCGAGAGGGAGTATATTTTTTATAAAAGAGTACTTCCTGTGTGATTATATTCAATATAAAAGAGTACTTTGAGAGTCAGTTTATTTTTTATAAAAGAGTACTTCCTGTGTGATTATATTCAGTATAAAAGAGTACTTTGAGAGGCAGTTTATTTTTTATAAAAGAGTACTTCCTGTGTGATTGTATTCAATATAAAAGAGTACTTTGAGAGGCAGTATATTTTTTATAAAAGAGTACTTCCTGTGTGATTATATTCAATATGAAAGAGTACTTTGAGAGGGAGTATATTTTTTATAAAAGAGTACTTCCTGTGTGATTATTTTCAATATAAAAGAGTTCTTTTAGAGGGAGTATATTTTTTATAAAAGAGTACTTTCTGTGTGATTATATTCAATATAAAAGAGTACTTGGAAAGGCAGTATATTTTATATAAAAGAGTACTTCCTGTGTGATTATATTCAGTATAAAAGAGTATTTCTAGTGTGAATATATTCCGTATAAAAGAGGAATTCGAGAGGGAGTATATTTTTTATTAAACATTACTTCCTGTGTGATTATATTCAATATAAAAGAGTACTTTGAGAGGGAGCCTATTTTTTATAAAAGAGTATTTATAGTGTGATTGTATTCATTATAAAAGAGTACTTGGAGAGGGAGTATATTTTTTATAAAACAGTACTCCCTGTGCGATTATATTCAATATAAAAGAGTACTTTGACAGGGAGTATATTTTCTATAAAAGAGTATTTTTAGTGTGATCATATTCATTATAAAAGAGTACTTGGAGAGGGAGTATATTTTTTATAAACAGTACTTCCTGTGTGATTACATTCAATATAAAAGAGTACTTTGAGAGGGAGTATATTTTTTATACAAGAATACATCCTGTGTGATTATATTCAATATAAAAGAGTACTTCCAGTGTGATTATATTCCGTATAAAAGAGTACGTCGAGAGGGAATATATTTTTTAAAAAAGTGTACTTCCTGTGTGATTATATTCAATATAAAAGACTACTTTGAGAGGCAGTATATTTTTTATAAAAGAGTACTTCCTGTGTGATTATATTCAATATAAAAGAGCACTTTTAGAGGGAGTATATTTTTTATAAAAGAGTACATCCTGTGTGATTATATTCAATATAAAAGAGTACATTGAGAGGGAGTATATTTTTTATAAAGGAGAACTTCCTGTGTGACTATATTCAGTATATATGATTACTTCAAGTGTGATTATATTCCGAATAAAAGAGGACTTCGAGAGGGAGTATATATTTCATAAAAGATTACATCCTGTGTGATTATATTCAGTATAACAGGGTACTTCCAGTGTGATTATATTCCGTATAAAAGAGGACTTCGAGAGGGAGTATATTTTTTATAACAGAGTATTTACTGTGTGGTTATATCCAATATAAAAGAGTACTTTGAGAGGGAGTATATTTTACATAAAAGAGTACATCCCGTGTAATTATTTTCAATATAAAAGAGGACTTTGAGAGGGAATATATTTTTTATAACGGAGTACATCCTGTGTCGTTAATATTCAATATAAAAGAGTAATTTGAGAGCGAGTATATTTTTTATAAAAGAGTACATCCTGTGTGACTATATTCATTATAAAAGAGTACATTGAGAGGCAGTATATTTTTTATAAAAGAGTACTTCCTGTGTGATTATATTCAGTATAAAGAGTACTTCCAGTGTGATTATATTCCGTATAAAAGAGGACTTCGAGAGGGAGTATATTTTTTATAAAACAGTACATCCTGTGTGATTATATTCAGTATAAAAGAGTACTTCGAGAGGGAGTATATTTTTCGTAAAAGAGTCCTTCCTGTGTGATTATATTCAGTATAAAAGAGTACTTCCAGTGTGATTATATTCCGCATAAAAGAGTACATTGAGAGGGAGTATATTTTTTATAAAAGAGTACTTCCTGTGTGATTATATTCAATATAAAAGAGTACTTTGAGTGGGAGTATATTTTTTATAAGAGAGCACTTCCTGTGTGATTATATTCAATATAAAAGTGTACTTTGAGAGGGAGAATATTGTTTATAAAAGAGTACTTCCTGAGTGATTATACTCAATATAAAAGAGTACATTGACTGGGAGTATATTTTTTATAAAAGAGTACTTCCTGTGTGATTATATTCAGTATAAAAGAGTAGTTCCAGTGTGAATATATTCCATATAAAAGAGGACTTCGAGAGGGAATATATTTTTTACAAAAAGAAATTCCTGTGTGGTTATATTCCGTATAAAAGAGGATTTCGAGAGGGACTATATGTTTTATAAAAGAGTACTTCCTGTGTGATTATATTCAATATTAAAGAGTCCTTTGAGACGGAGTTTATTTTTTATAAAAGAGTACTTCCTGTGTGATTATATTCAATATGAAAGTGTACTTTGCGAGGGAGTATATTGTTTATAAAAGAGCACTTCCTGAGTGACTATATTCAATATAAAAGAGTACGTTGAGTGGGAGTATATTTTTTATAAAAGAATACTTCCTGTGTGACTATATTCAGTTTCAAAGAGTACTTCCAGTGTGAATATATTCCATATAAAAGAGGAATTCGAGAGGGAGTTTATTTTTTATAAAAGAGTACTTCCTGTGTGATTGTATTCCGTATAAAAGAGGACTTCGAGAGGGAGTATATTTATTGTAAAGAGTACTTCCTGTGTGATTATATTCAATAAAAAGAGTATTTTGAGAGGGAGTATATTTTTTATAAAAGAGTACATCCTGTGTGATTATATTCTATATAAAAGAGTACTTTGGGAGGGAGAATATTTTTTATAAAAGAGTACGTCTTGTTTGATTATATTCAATATAACGGAATATTTTGAGAGGGAGTATATTTTTTATAAAAGAGTATATCCTGTGTGATTATATTCAATATAAATGAGTACTTTGAGAGGGAGTATATTTGTTATAAAAGAGTACTACCTGTGTGATTATATACCGTATAAAAGAGGACTTTGAGAGGGAGTATATTTTTCATTAAAGAGTACCTCCTGTGTGATTATATTGATTATAAAAGAGTACATTGAGAGGGAATATACTATTTATAAAAGAGTACTTCCTGTGTGATTATATTCAGTATAAAAGAGAACTTCCAGTGTGATTATATTCCGTATAAATGAGGACTTCGAGAGGGAGTATATTTTTTATAAGAGAGTACTTCCTGAGTGATTATATTCAATATAAAAGAGTACTTTGAGAGGGAGTGTATTTCTTATAAAAGAGTCCTTCCTGTGTGATTATATTCAATATAAAAGGGTACTTCCAGTGTGATTATATTCCGTATAAAAGAGGACTTCGAGAGGGAGCATATTTTTTATAAAAGAGTACTTCCTGTGTGATTATATTCAGTATAAAAGAGTCCTTCCTGTGTGATTATATTCCGTATAAAAGAGGACTTCGAGAGGGAGTATATTTTTTATAAAAGAGTACATCGTGTGTGATTATATTCAATATAAAAGAGAACATTGAGAGGGAGTGTATTTTTTATAAAGGAGAACTTCCTGTGTGACTATATTCAGTATAAAAGAGTGCTTCCAGTGTGATTATATTCCGAATAAAAGAGGACTTCGAGAGGGAGTATATTTTTTATAAAAGAGTACTTCCTGTGTGATTATACACAATATAAAAGAGTACTTTGGGAGGCAGTATATTTTTTATAAAAGAGTGTTTCCTGTGTGATTATATTCAATATAAAAGAGTACTTTGAGAGGGAGTATATTTTTTAAAAAGAGTATTTCTAGTGTGATTATATTCAATATAAAAGAGTACTTGGAGAGGGAGTATATTTTTTATAAAACAGTACTTCCTGTGTGATTACATTCAATATAAATGAGTACTTTGAGAGGGAGTATATTTTTTATAAAAGAGTAATTACTGAGTGTTTATATTCCCAATAAAAGAGGACTTCGAGACGGAGTATATTTTTTATAAAAGAGTACTTCCTGTGTGATTATATTCAATATGAAAGAGTACTTTGAGAGGGAGTATATTGTTTATAACAGAGTACTTCCTGTGTGATTATATTCATTATAAAATAGTACTTTGAGAGGGAGTGTATTTTTTATAAAAGAGTACTTCCTGTGTGATTATATTCAGTATAAAACAGTACTTCCAGTGTGATTATATTCCGTATAAAAGAGGACGTCGAGGGGGAGTATATTTTTTATAAAAGAGTACTTCCTGTTTGAATATATTCAGTATAAAAGAGTACTTCCAGTGTGATTATATTCCGTATAAAAGAGGACTTCGAGAGGGAGTATATTTTTTATAAAAGAGTACTTCCTGTGTGATTGTATTCAATATAGAAGAGTACTTTGAGAGGGAGTATATTTTTTATAAATAGTACTTCCTGTGTGATTATATTCAATTTAAAAGAGTACATTGAGAGGGAGTACATTTTTTATAAAAGAGTACATCCTGTGTGTTTATATTCAATATAAAAGAGTACAATGAGAGGGAGCATATTTTTTATGAAGGAGAACTTCCTGGGTGACTATATTCAGTATAAAAGAGTACTTCCAGTGTGATTATATTCCGAATAAAAGAGGACTTCGAGAGGGAGTATATTTTTTATAAAAGAGTACTTCCTGTTTGATTATATTCAATAGAAATGAGTACTTTGAGAGGCAGTATATTTTTGATAAAAGAGTGCTTCCTGTGTGATTATATTCAATATAAAAGAGTACTTTGAGAGGGAGGATATTTTTTATGAAAAAGTATTTCTACTGTGATTATATTCAATATAAAAGTGTACTTGGAGAGGGAGTATATTTTTTACAAAACAGTACTTCCTGTGTAATTATATCCAATATTAAAGAGTACACTTAGAGGGAGTATATTTTTTCTAAAAGAGTACATCCTGTGTGATTATATTCAATATAAAAGAGTACTTTGAGAGGGAGTATATTTTTTATAAAAGAGTACTTCCTGTGTGATTATATTCCGTATAAAAGAGGACTTCGAGAGGGAGCATATTTTTTTTATAAAAGAGTACTTCCTGTGTGATTATATTCATTATAAAAGAGTACTTTGAGAGGGAGTATATTTTTTATAAAAGAATACTTCCTGTGTGATTATATTCAGTATAAAAGAGTACTTCCAGTGTGATTATATTCCGTATAAAAGAGGACTTCGAGAGGGAGTATATTTTTTGTAACAGAGTACTTCCTGTGTGATTATACTCAATATAAAAGAGTACTTTGAGAGGGAGTATATTTTTTATAAAATATTCCTTCCTGTGTGATTATATTCAGTATAAAAGAGTACTTCCAGTGTGATTATATTCCGTATAAAAGAGGACTTCGGGAGGGAGTATATTTTTTATAAAAGAGTACTTCCTGTGTGTTTTTATTCAATATAAAAGAGTATTTTGAGAGGCAGTACATTTTTTATAAAACAGTACTTCCTGTGTGATTATATTCAATTTTAAAGGGTACTTTGAGAGGCTGTATATTTTATATAAAAGACAACTTCCTGTGTGATTATTTTCAATATAAAAGAGTACTTTGAGAGGGAGTATATTTTTTATAAAAGAGTACTTCGTGTGTGATTATTTTCAATATAAAAGAGTACTTTGAGTGGGAGTATATTTTTATAAAAGAGTACTTCCTGTGTGATTATATTCAGTATAAAAGAGTACTTCCAGTGTGATTATATTCCGTATAAAAGAGGACTTCGAGAGGTAGTATATTTTGTATAAAAGAGTACTTCCTGTGGGATTATATTCAATATAAAATTGTACCTTGAGAGTTAGTATATTGTTTATAAAAGAGTATAGTTCCTTAGTGATTATATTCAATATAAAAGAGTACTTTGAGTGGGAGTATATTTTTAAAAAAGAGTACTTCCTCTGTGATTATATTCAATATAAAAGAGTAGTTTGAGAGGAATCATATTTTTTATAACAGAGTACTTCCTGTGTGATTATATTCAGTATAGAAGAGTACTTTGAGAGGGAGAATATTTTTTGTAAAAGAGTACATCGTGTTTGATTATATTCAGTATAAAGGAGGATTTTGAGAGGGAATATATTTTTTATAAATGAGTGCATCCTGTGTGATTATATTCAATATAAAAGAGTACTTTGAGAGGGAGTATATTTTTTATAAAACAGTACTTCCTCTGTGATTATATAGAGTATAAAAGAGGACTTCGAGAGGGAGTATATTATTTATAAAAGAGTACTTCCTGTGTGATTATATTCATTATAAAAGAGTACTTTGAGAGGGTGTATATTTTTTATAAAACAGTACTTCCTGTGTGATTATATTCAGTATAAAAGAGTACTTCCAGTGTGATTATATTCCGTATAAAAGAGGAGTTCGAGAGGGAGTATATTTTTTATGAGAGTACTTCCTGTGTGATTATATTCAATATAAAAGAGTACTTTGAAAGGCAGTATATTTTTTATGAAAGAGTCCTTCCTGTGTGATTATATTCAGTATAAAAAGGTACTTCCAGTGTGATTATATTCCGTTTAAAAGAGGACTTCAAGAGGGAGTATATTTTTTATAAAAGAGTACTTACTGTGTGAATATATTCAGTATAAAAT
Source organism: Aotus nancymaae (assembly GCF_030222135.1). Lineage (NCBI taxonomy): Eukaryota > Metazoa > Chordata > Mammalia > Primates > Aotidae > Aotus > Aotus nancymaae. The sequence goes on along the minus strand of NW_026988412.1, from coordinate 151,965 downwards.
AGTACTTCCAGTGTGATTATATTCCGTATAAAAGAGGACTTTAAGAGGGAGTATATTTTTTATAATAGAGTACTTCCTGTGTGATTATATTCAATATAAAAGAGTAATTTGAGAGGTAGTATATTTTTTATAAAAGAGTACTTCCTGTGTGATTATGTTCAAAATAAAAGAGTACTTTGAGAGGGAGTATATTTTTTATAAAAGAGTACATCCTGTTTGATTATATTCAATATAAAAGAGTACATTGAGAGGGAGTATATTTTTTATAAAGGAGAACTTCCTGTGTGACTATATTCAGTGTAAAAGAGTACTTCCAGCGTGATTATATTCCGAATAAAAGAGGACTTCTAGAGGGAGTATATTTTTTATAAAAGAGCATTACCTGTGTGATGATATTCAGTATAAAAGAGTACTTTGAGAGGGAGTATATTTTTTATAAAAGAGTACTTCCTGTGTGATTATATTCAGTATAAAAGAGTAATTCCTGTGTTATTATATTCAGTATAAAAGAGTACTTTGAGAGGGAGTATATTTTTTATAACAGAGTACTTCTTGTGTGATTATATTCAATATAAAAGAGTACTTTGAGAGGGAGTATATTTTTTACAAAATATTCCTTCCTGTGTGATTATATTCAGTATAAAAGAGTACTTCCAGTGTGATTATATTCCGTATAAAAGAGGACTTCGAGAGGGAGTATATCTTTTATAAAAGAGTACTTCCTGTGTGATTATATTCAATATAAAGGAGTACTTTGAGAGGCAGTACATTTTTTATAAAAGAGTACTTCCTGTGTGATTATATTCAATTTAAAAGAGTAGTTTGAGAGGCAGTATATTTTTTATAAAAGACTACTTCCTGTGTGTTTATTTTCAATGTAAAAGAGTACATTGAGAGGGAGTATGTTTTTTATAAAAGAGTACTTCCTGTGTGATTATTTTCAATATAAAAGAGTACTTTGAGAGGGTCTATATTTTTTAAAAAAGAGTACTTCCTGTGTGATTATATTAAAAATAAAACAGTAGTTCCAGTGTGATTATATTCAATAAAAAAGAGTACTTTGAGAGGGAGTATATTTTTTATAAAAGAGTAATTCCAGTGTGATTATAATCGGTATAAAAGAGTACTTTGAGAGCGAGTATATTTTTTATAGAAGAGTACTTCAAGTGTGATTATATTCAATATAAAACAGTAGATTTAGAGGGAGTATATTTTTTATAAAAGAGTACTTCCGGTGTGATTATATTCAATATAAAAGAGGACTTTGAGAGGTTCTATATTATTTATAAAAGAGCACTTTCTGTGTGATTATAATAAAAATAAAGGAGTAGTTCCAGTGTGATTATATTCAGTATAAAAGAGTACATTGAGAGCGAGTATATTTTTTATAATAGAGTACATCCAGTGTAATTATATTCAATATAAAAGAATATTTTGAGAGGGTCTATGTTTTTTATAATAGAGTACTTCCTTTGTGAGTATATTAAAAATAAAAAAGTAATTCCAGTGTGATTATATTCAATATAAAAGAGTACTTTGAGAGTCAGTGTATTTTTTATACAAGAGTACTTCCAGTGTGATTATATTCAATATAAAAGAGTACATTGAGACGGAGTATATTTTTTATAAAAGAGTACTTCCTGTGTGATTATATTCAATATAAAACAGTACATTGAGAGGGAGTGTATTTTTTATAAAAGAGTACTTCCTGTGTGATTATATTCAGTATAAAAGAGTAATTTGAGAGGGAGTAATTTTTTTATAAAGAGTACTTCCAGTGCGATTATATTCAGTATAAAAAAGTACTTTGAGAGGGAGTATATTTTTTATAAAAGAGTACTTCCAGTGTGATTATATTGAATATAAAAGAGTACTTTGAGAGGGTCTACATTTTTTATAAAAGAGTAATTCCTGTGTGATTATACTAAAAATTAAAGAGTAGTTCCAGTGTGATTATATTCAATATAAAAGAGTACTTTGAGAGGGAGTATATTTTTTATAAAAGAGTACTTCCAGTGTGATTATATTCAATATAAAAGAGTATATTGAGAGGGAGTATATTTTTTATAAAAGAGTACTTCCTGTGTGATTATATTCAGTATAAAATAGTACTTTGAGAGGGAGTATATTTTTTATAAAAGAGTTCTTCCAGTGTGATTATATTCAGTATAAACGAGTACTTTGAGAGGGAGTATATTTTTTATAAAAGAGTACTTCCAGTGTGATTATATTCAATATAAAAGAGTAGATTGAGAGGGAGTATATTTTTTATAAAAGAGTACTTCCTGTGTGATTATATTCAGTATAAAAGAGTATTTTGAGAAGGAGTATATTTTTTATAAGAGAGTACTTCCAGTGTAATTATATTCAGTATAAAAGAGTACTTTGAGAGGGAGTATATTTTTTATAAAAGAGTACATCCAGTGTGATTATATTCAATATAAAGAGTACTTTGAGAGGGTCTATTTTTTTAATAAAAGAGTACGTCCAGTGTGATTATATTAAAAATAAAATAGTAGTTCCAGTGTGATTATATTCAATATAAAAGAGAACTTTGAGAGGGAGTATATTTTTTATAAAAGAGTAATTCCTGTGTGATTATATTCAATAAAAAAGAGTAGATTGAGAGGGAGTATATTTTTTATAAAAGAGTTCATCCTGTGTGATTATATTCTGTATAAAAGAGTACTTTCAGAGGGAGTATATTTTTTATAAAAGAGCACTTCCAGTGTGATTATATTAAGTATAAAAGAGTACTTTGAGAGAGAGTATATTTTTTATAAAAGAGTATTTCCAGTGTGATTATATTTAATATAAAAGAGTAGATTGAGAGGGAGAATATTTTTTATAAAAGAGTACTTCCAGTGAGATTATATTCAATATAAAAGAGTAGATTGAGAGGGAGTATATTTTTTATAAAAGAGTACATCCTGTGTGATTATACTCAGTATAAAAGAGTACTTTGAGAGGGACTTTATTTTGTATAAAAGAGTACTTCCTGTGTGATTATATTCAGTATAAAGAGTACTTTGAGAGGGACTATATTTTTTATAAAAGAGTACTTCCAGTGTGATTATATTCAATATAAAAGTGTACTTTGAGAGGGTCTATATTTTTTATAAAGGAGTACTTCCTGTGTGATTATATTAAAAATAAAAGAGTAGTTCCATTGTGATTATATTCAATATAAAAGAGTAGTTTGAGAGGGTCTACATTTTTTATAATAGAGTACTTCCTGTGTGATTATATTCAGTATAAAAGAGTATTTTGAGAGGGAGTATATTTTTTATAAGAGAGTACATCCAGTGTAATTATATTCAGTATAAAAGAGTAATTTGAGAGGGAGTATATATTTTATAAAAGAGTACTTCCAGTGTGATTATATTCAATATAAAAGAGTACTTTGAGAGAGTCTATTTTTTTTTATAAAAGTGTACGTCCAGTGTGATTATATTAAAAATAAAAGAGTAGTTCCAGTGTGATTATATTCAATATAAAAGAGAACTTTGAGAGGGAGTATATTTTTTATAAAAGAGTACTTCCTGTGTGATTATATTCAATATAAAAGAGTACATTGAGAGGGAGTATATTTTTTATAAAAGAGTTCTTCCTGTGTGATTATATTCAGTATAAAAGAGTACTTTGAGAGGGAGTATATTTTTTATAAAAGAGCACTTCCAGTGTGATTATATTAAGTATAAAAGAGTACTTTGAGAGGGAGTATATTTTTTATAAAAGAGTACTTCCAGTGTGATTATATTTAATATAAAAAAGTAGATTGAGAAGGAGAATATTTTTTATAAAAGAGTACTTCCAGTGAGATTATATTCAATATAAAAGAGTAGATTGAGAGGGAGTATATTTTTTATAAAAGAGTACATCCTGTGTGATTATATTCAGAATAAAAGAGTACTTTGAGAGGGACCTTATTTTGTATGAGAGTACTTCCTGTCTGATTATATTCAATATAAAGAGTACTTTTAGAGGGACTATATTTTTTATAATAGAGTACTTCCAGTGTGATTATATTCAATATAAAACTGTACTTTGAGAGGGTCTATATTTTTTACAAAAGAGTACTTCCTGTGTGATTATATTAAAAATAAAAGAGTAGTTCCATTGTGATTATATTCAATATAAAAGAGTAGTTTGAGAGAGTCTACATTTTTTATAATAGAGTACTTCCTGTTTGATTATATTAAAAATAAAAGAGTAGTTCCAGTGTGATTATATTCAATATAAAAGAGTACTTTGAGAGGGAGTATATTTTTTATAAAAGAGTACTTCCAGTGTGATTATATTCAATATAAAAGAGTATATTGAGAGGGAGTATATTTTTTATAAAAGAGTACTTCCTGTGTGATTATATTCAGTATAAAAGAGTACTTTGAGAGGGAGTACATTTTTTATAAAAGAGTTCTTCCAGTGTGATTATATTCAGTATAAAAGAGTACTTTGAGAGGGAGTATATTTTTTATAAAAGAGTACTTCCAGTGTGTTTATATTCAATATAAAAGAGTAGATTGAGAGGGTGTATATTTTTTATAAAAGAGTACTTCCTGTGTGATTATATTCAGTATAAAAGAGTATTTTGAGAGGGAGTATATTTTTTATAAGAGAGTACTTCCAGTGTAATTATATTCAGTATAAAAGAGTAATTTGAGAGGGAGTATATTTTTTATAAAAGAGTACTTCCAGGGTGATTATATTCAATATAAAAGAGTACTTTGAGAGGGTCTATGTTTTTTATAAAAGTGTACGTCCAGTGTGATTATATTAAAAATAAAAGAGTAGTTCCAGTGTGATTATATTCAATATAAAAGAGAAATTTGAGAGGGAGAATATTTTTTATAAAAAGTACTTCCTGTGTGATTATATTTAATATAAAAGAGTAGATTGAGAGGCAGTATATTTTTTATAAAAGAGTACTTCCAGTGAGATTATATTCAATATAGAAGAGTAGATTGAGAGGGAGTATATTTTTTATAAAAGAGTACATCCTGTGTGATTATATTCAGTATAAGAGAGTACTTTGAGAGGGACTTTATTTTGTATAAAAGAGTACTTCCTATCCAAGATGGCCGCTTAGGAGGAACTCGGGAATGCAGCTCCGAGAGAAAGCACAGAGGATGAGTGGACGCCGTATTTCCAGACTGATTTTTACTGCCCACAGACCAGGAGATTCACACGCAGAGAAGCCACACGGGTCGCCAGCGCCGCTGGCGCCGCTGGCTTGAACAGCGCAGCCGCTGGGCCGGCACCCCGAGCCAACGGCTCACTGTACAGAGTGAGAGAGTCTGAGTCCCCTATAAGCCAGCAAGGGGAGCTGAAACGGGGAGCCAGGCCAGCGCCACGAATCTCAGAGCCGCGGCTTTAGCCAACGCAGCGGCTCCGGAGGCAGATCAGATGAGACGGTGTCCCCTCTTACCCAGCAAGAAGACCTGAAACACAACTGAAACCGGGACGGTCCAGCTCTGTGGAGGAGGGGCGTTCTCCATAGGCACCCTGCTGTTCCCAGGGCTATCTACCAAGGCAACCCGCCACTACAGAGACTCCGTCACTACAGGGGCGGGCCAACATAGCGGAAGCAGTTCTAACTACACCCAGAAGTTCACACGGAAGCTGGGTGGAGCCCACAGCAGCTTAGCGAAGCCTCTGCAACCTGAGTGTGACTAGGCTGCCACCTTGTGGGCAGGGAAAACAGCAACCGCACAGGGGAACCGTAACTCCCTGGGACAGAACACCTGGGGAGAAGAGCAGGGGGTTTATGAGTTCTGCCACAGCAGACTTAAAATTACCAAAATCAGAAAGACAACAACTACAAAGTCAGCAGGTGGATAAATCCACAAAGATGGGAAGAAACCAGCGCAAAAAGGATGAAAACACCCAAAACCAGAACACTTCTCCTCCTACAAGGGATCATAACTCCCCACCAGCAAGGGAACAAGACTGGATGGAGAATGAGTGTGATGAAATGACAGAAACAGCTTTCAGAAAGTGGATAATAAGAAACTTCCGTGAGCTAAAAGAACATGTTCTAACCCAATGCAAAGAAACTAAGAACCTTGAAAAAAGACTTGACGAAATGCTAACAAGAATGGACAACTTAGAGAGGAATATGAGTGAATTGATGGAGCTGAAAAACACAACACGAGAACTTCGTGAAGCATGCACAAGTTTCAACAGCCGAATTGACCAAGCAGAAGAAAGGATATCAGAGGTCGAAGATCAACTCAATGAAATAAAACGAGAAGGCAAGATCAGAGAAAACAGGGTAAAAAGGAATGAACAAAGTCAACAAGAAATATGGGACTACGTGAAAAGACCTAATCTACGTTTGATAGGTGTACCTGAATGTGACGAAGAGAATGCATCCAAGCTGGAAAATACTCTTCAGGATATTATCCAGGAAAACTTCCCCAACCTAACAAGGCAGGCCAAGATTCAAGTCCAGGAAATACAGAGAACACCACAAAGATACTCCTCTAGAAGAGCAACCCCAAGACACATAATCATCAGATTCACCAGGGTTGAAATGAAGGAGAAAATACTAAGGGCAGCCAGAGAGAAAGGTCAGGTTACCCACAAAGGGAAGCCCATCAGACTCACAGCAGATCTCTCAGCAGAAACCCTACAGGCCAGAAGAGAGTGGGGGCCGATATTCAACATCCTTAAGGAAAAGAACTTTCAACCCAGAATTTCGTATCCAGCCAAACTAAGCTTCATAAGTGAAGGAAAAATAAAATCCTTTGTGAACAAGCAAGAACTCAGAGAGTTCATCACCACCAGACCAGCTCTACAAGAGCTCCTGAAGGAGGCACTACACATAGAAAAGAACAACCAGTACCAGCCACTCCAAAAACACACGAAAAGGTAAAGAGTATCAACACAATGAAGAATCTGTATCAACCAAAGGGCAAAACAGCCACCTAGCACCAAAATGACAGGATCGAATTCACACATAACAATATTAACCCTAAATGTAAACGGACTAAATGCCCCAATCAAAAGACACAGACTGGCAAATTGGATAAAAAGCCAAAACCCATCAGTGTGCTGTATCCAGGAAACCCATCTCGCATGCAAGGATACACAAAGGCTCAAAATAAAGGGATGGAGGAAGATTTACCAAGCAAATGGAGAGCAAAAAAAAGCAGGAGTTGCAATTCTCATCTCTGATAAAATAGACTTTAAAGCAACAAAGATCAAAAGAGACAAAGAAGGACATTACATAATGGTAAAAGGATCAATGCAGCAAGAAGAGCTAACGATCCTAAATATATATGCACCTAATACAGGAGCACCCAGATACATAAGGCAAGTTCTTAAAGACTTACAAAGAGACTTAGACTCCCACACAATAATAGTGGGAGACTTCAACACACCATTGTCAATATTAGACAGATCAACGAGACAGAAAATTAACAAGGATATCCAGGACTTGAACTCAGACCTGGAACAAGCAAACCTAATAGACATTTACAGAACTCTCCACCCCAAATCCACAGAATATACATTCTTCTCAGCACCACATCACACCTACTCTAAAATTGACCACATAATTGGAAGTAAATCACTCCTCAGCAAATGCAAAAGAACGGAAACCATAACAAACAGTCTCTCAGACCACAGTGCAATCAAGTTAGAACTCAGAATTCAGAAGCCAACCCAGAATCGCACAGCCTCATGGAAAATGAACAACTTTCTCCTGAATGTTGACTGGATAAACAATGAAATGAAGGCAGAAATAAAGACGTTCTTCGAAACCAACGAGAATGAAGACACCACATACCAGAATCTCTGGGACACATTTAAAGCAGTCTCTAGAGGAAAATATATAGCAATAAGTGCCCACATGAGAAGAAAGGAGAGATCTAAAATTGACACTCTATCGTCAAAATTGAAAGAGCTAGAGGAGCAAGATCAAAAAAACTCAAAACCTAGCAGAAGACAAGAAATAACTAAGATCAAAGCAGAATTGAAGGAGATAGAGACACGAAAAACCCTTCAAAAAATCAATAAATCCAGGAGCTGGTTTTTTGAAAAGATCAACAAAATAGACAGACCACTAGCCAAACTAATAAAAAAGAAAAGAGAGAATAATCAAATAGATGCAATAAAAACTGACAAAGGGGATATCACCACAGATGCCACAGAAATTCAAACCATCATCAGAGATTATTACAAACAACTCTATGCACATAAATTAGAAAACCTGGAGGAAATGGATAAATTCCTGGACAGCTGCCTCCTCCCAAGCCTAAACCAGGAAGAAGTTGAAACCCTGAATAGACCAATAACAAGGTCTGAAGTCGAGGCAGCAATAAAGAGCCTACCACCCAAAAAAAGCCCAGGTCCAGATGGGTTCACAGCAGAATTCTACCAGACATACAAAGAGGAACTGATACCATTCCTACTGAAACTATTCCAAATAATCCAAAAAGAGGGAATCCTTCCCAAATCATTTTATGAGACCAACATCATCCTAATACCAAAACCCGGCAGAGACTCAACAAGAAAAGAAAACTACAGGCCAATATCCATGATGAACATAGATGCAAAAATCTTCAATAAAATACTGGCAAGCCGATTGCAACAGCACATCAAAAAGCTTATCCACCATGATCAAGTAGGATTCATCCCAGGGATGCAAGGCTGGTTCAATATACGCAAGTCTATAAATGTAATTCACCACATAAACAGAACCAAAGACAAAAACCACATGATTATCTCAATCGATGCAGAGAAGGCCTTCGACAAAATTCAACAGCCCTTTATGCTAAAAACCCTCAATAAACTAGGTATCGACGGAACATATCTCAAAATAATAAAAGCTATTTACGACAAACCGACAGCCAATATCATACTGAACGGGCAAAAACTGGAAGCATTCCCTTTGAAATCTGGCACTAGACAAGGATGCCCTCTCTCACCACTCCTATTCAATATAGTACTGGAAGTTCTAGCCAGAGCAATCAGGCAAGAAAAAGAAATAAAGGGTATTCAATTAGGAAAGGAGGAAGTCAAATTGTCTCTATTTGCAGACGACATGATTGTATATCTAGAAGACCCCATCATCTCAGCCCAAAATCTCCTGAAACTGATAAGCAACTTCAGCAAAGTCTCAGGATACAAAATCAATGTGCAAAAATCACAAGCATTCCTATACACCAATAACAGACTTAAAGAGAGTCAAATCAAGAACGAACTGCCATTCACAATTGCTACAAAGAGAATAAAATACCTAGGAATACAACTAACAAGGAATGTAAAGGACCTCTTCAAGGAGAACTACAAACCACTACTCAACGAAATAAGAGAGGACACAAACAGATGGAGAAATATTCCATGTTCATGGTTAGGAAGAATTAATATCGTGAAAATGGCCATACTGCCCAAAGTAATTTACAGATTCAACGCCATCCCCATCAAGCTACCAATGACGTTCTTCACAGAACTGGAAAAAACCACCTTAAACTTCATATGGAACCAAAAGAGAGCCCGCATAGCCAAGTCAATTCTAAGCAAAAAGAACAAAGCGGGAGGCATCACACTACCAGACATCAAACTCTACTACAAGGCTACAGTAATCAAAACAGCATGGTACTGGTACCAAAACAGAGATATAGACCAATGGAACAGAACAGAGGCGTCGGAGGCAACACAACATATCTACAACCACCCGATCTTTGACAAACCTGATAAAAACAAGCAATGGGGAAAGGATTCTCTGTTCAATAAGTGGTGTTGGGAAAACTGGCTAGCCATATGCAGAAAGCAGAAACTGGACCCCTTCCTGACACCTTACACTAAAATTGACTCCAGATGGATTAAAGACTTAAACATAAGACCTAACACCATAAAATCACTAGAAGGAAACCTAGGCAAAACCATTCAGGACATAGGCGTAGGCAAGGACTTCATGACCAAAACACCAAAAGCATTGGCAACAAAAGCCAAAATAGACAAATGGGACCTAATCAAACTCCACAGCTTCTGCACAGCAAAAGAAACAGTCAATAGAGTGAATCGGCAACCAACAGAATGGGAAAAAATCTTTGCAGCCTACCCATCTGACAAAGGGCTGATATCCAGAATTTACAACGAGCTAAAAAAGATTTACAAGAAAAAAACAAACAAGCCCATTCTAAAGTGGGCGAAGGATATGAACAGATACTTTACAAAAGAAGACATACATGAGGCCAACAAGCATATGAAAAAATGCTCATCATCACTGGTCATTAGAGAAATGCAAATCAAAACTACATTGAGATACCATCTCACACCAGTTAGAATGGCAATCATTAAAAAATCTGGAGACAACAGATGCTGGAGAGGATGTGGAGAAATAGGAACACTTTTACACTGTTGGTGGGAGTGTAAATTAGTTCAACCATTGTGGAAAACAGTGTGGCGATTCCTCAAGGACCTAGAAATAGAAATTCCATTTGACCCAGCAATCCCATTACTGGGCATATATCCAAAGGATTATAAATCGTTCTACTATAAGGACACATGCACACGAATGTTCATAGCAGCACAGTTTACAATAGCAAAGACCTGGAACCAACCCAAATGCCCATCGATGATAGACTGGACAGGAAAAATGTGGCACATATACACCATGGAATATTATGCAGCCATTAAAAACGAGGAGTTCGCGTCCTTTGTAGGGACATGGATGAACCTGGAAACCATCATTCTCAGCAAACTGACACAAGAACACAAAATCAAACACCACATGTTCTCACTCATAGGCGGGTGTTGAACAAGGAGAACACATGGACACAGGGAGGGGAGCACTATAAATGGGGGTCTGTTGTGGGGGAGTGGGGGGGACAGCGGGGGGGTGGGGAGTTGGGGAGGGATAGCATGGGGAGAGATGCCAGATGTGGGTGGGGGGGGAAGGCAGCAAATCACACTGCCACGTATGCACCTATGCAACAACCTTGCATGTTTTTCACATGTACCCCAAAACCTAAAATGCAATTAAAAAAAAAAAAAAAAAGAAAAAAGAAAAAAAAAAAAAAAAAAAAAAGAGTACTTCCTGTGTGATTATATTCAGTATAAAGAGTACTTTGAGAGGGAGTATATTTTTTATAAAAGAGTACTTCCAGTGTGATTATATTCAATATAAAAGTGTACTTTGAGAGGGTCTATATTTTTTATAAAAGAGTACTTCCTGTGTGATTATATTAAAAATAAGAGTAGTTCCATTGTGATTATATTCAATATAATAGAGTCCTTTGAGACTTATTATATTTTTTATAAAAGAGTACTTCCAGTGTGATTATATTCAGTATAAAAGGGTACATTGAGAGGGAGTATATTTTTTATAATACAGTACATCCAGTGTCGTTATATTCAATATAAAAGAGTACTTTGAGAGAGTCTTTGTTTTTTATAATAGAGTACTTCCTGTGTGATTATATTAAAAATAAAAGAGTAGATCCAGTGTGATTATATTCAAAATTAAAGAGTACTTTGAGAGGGAGTATATTTTTTAATAACAGAGTACTTCCAGTGTGATTACATTCAGTATAAAAGAGTACTTTGAGAGGGAGTATATTTTTTATGAAAGAGTACTTCCAGTGTGATTATATTCAATATAAAAGAGTAGATTGAGAGGGAGTATATTTTTTATAATAGAGTACTTCCAGTGTGATTATATTCAATATAAAAGAGTAGATTGAGAGGGAGTATATTTTTTATAAAGTGTACTTCCTGTGTGATTATATTCAGTATAAAAGACTACTTTGGGAGGGAGTATATTTTTTATAAAACAGTACTTCCAGTGTGATTATATACAGTATAAAAGAGTATTTTGAGAGGGAGTATATTTTTTATAAATGAGTATTTCCAGTGTGTTTATATTCAATAAAAAAGAGTACATTGAGAGGGTCTATATTTTTTATAAAAGAGTACTTCCTGCGTGATTATATTACAAATAAAAAAGTAGTTCCAGTGTGATTATATTCAATATAAAAGAGTACTTGGAGAGGGAGTATATTTTTTAAAAAAGAGTAGTTCCAGTGTGATTATATTCAATATAAAAAAGTACATTGAGAGGGAGTATATTTTTTATAAAAGAGTACATCCTGTGTGATTATATTCAGTATAATATAGTACTTTGAGAGGGAGTATATTTTTCATATAAGAGTACTTCCAGTATGATTATATTCAGTATAAAAGAGTACTTTGAGAGGGAGTATATTTATTATAAAATAGTACTTCCAGTGTGATTATATTCAGTATAAAAGAGTAGAATGAGAGGGAGTATATTTTTCATAAAAGAGTACTTCCAGTGTGATTATATTCAATATAAAGGAGTAGATTGAGAGGGAGTATATTTTTTATAAAGAGTACTTCCTGTGTGATTATATTCAGTATAAAATACTACTTTGAGAGGGAGTATATTTTTTATAAAAGAGTACTTCCAGTGTGATTATATTCAGTATAAAAGAGTACGTTGAGAGGGAGCATATTTTTTATAAATGAGTATTTCCAGTGTGTTTATATTCAATAAAAAAGAGTACATTGAGAGGGTCTATATTTTTTATAAAAGAGTACTTCCTGTGTGATTATATTACAAATAAAAGAGTAGTTCCAGTGTGATTATATTCAGTATAAAAGAGTACTTTGAGAGGGAGTATATTTTTTAAAAAAGAGTACTTCCAGTGTGATTATATTCAATATAAAAGAGTACATTGAGAGGGAGTATATTTTTTATAAAAGAGTACTTCCTGTGTGATTATATTCAGTATAATAGAGTACTTTGAGAGCGAGTTTATTTTTCATATAAGAGTACTTCCAGTGTGATTATATTCAGTATAAAAGAGTACTTTGAGAGGGAGTATATTTTTTATAAAAGAGTACTTCCAGTGTGATTATATTCAATATAAAAGAGTAGAATGAGAGGGAGTATATTTTTCATAAAAGAGTACTTCCAGTGTGATTATATTCTTTATAAAAGAGTAGATTGAGAGGGAGTATATTTTTTATAAAAGAGTACTTCCTGTGTGATTATATTCAGTATAAAAGAGTACTTTGAGAGGGAGTTTATTTTTTATAAAAGAGTACTTCCTGTGTGATTATATTCAGTGTAAAAGAGTACTTTGAGAGGGAATATATTTTTTATAAAAGAGTACTTCCAGTGTGATTATATTCTATATAAAAGTGTACTTTGAGAGGGTCTATATTTTTTATTAAAGAGTACTTCCTGTGTGATTATATTAAAAATAAAAGAGAATTGCAGTTTGATTATATTCAGTATATAATGGTACATTGAGAGGGAGTATATTTTTTATAATACAGTACCTCCAGTGTGGTTATATTCAAAATAAAAGAGTATTTTGAGATTGAGTATATTTTTTATAAAAGAGTACTTCCAGTGTGATTATATTCAATATAAAAGTGTGCTTTGAGAGGGTCTATATTTTTAGTAAAAGAGTACTTCCTGTGTGATTATATTAAAAATAAAAGAGTGGTTCCAATGTGATTATATTCAAAATTAAAGAGTACTTTGAGAGGGAGTATTTTTTTTTTTTAATAGTGTACTTCCAGTGTGATTATATTCAGTACAAAAGAGTACATTGAGAGGGAGTATATTTTTTATAAAAGAGTACTTCCAGTGTGATAATATTCAATATAAAAGAGTACTTTGAGAGGCTCTATATTTTTTATAAAAGAGTACTTCCTGTGTTATTATATTAAAAATAAAAGAGTAGTTCCAGTGTCATTATATTCAATATAAAAGAGTACTTTGAGAGGGAGTATATTTTTTATAAAAGAGAACTTCCAGTGTGATTATGTTCAATATAAAAGACTACATTGAGAGGGAGTATATTTTTTATAAAAGAGTACTTCCTGTGTGATTATATTCAGTATAAAAGAGTACTTTGAGAGGGAGTATATTTTTTATAAAAGAGTACTTCCAGTGAGATTATATTCAGTATAAAAGGGTATTTTGAGAGGGAGTATATTTTTTATAAATGAGTACTTCCAGTGTGATTATATTCAATATAAAAGAGTACTTTGAGAGGGAGTATATTTTCTATAAAAGAGTACTTCCAGTGTGATTATATTCAATATAAAAGAGTACATTGAGAGGGAGTATATTTTTTATAAAAGAGTACTTCCTGTGTGATTATATTCAGTATAAAAGAGTATTTTGAGAGGGAGTATATTTTTTATAAAGAGTACTTCCTGTGTGATTATATTCAGTATAAAAGAGTATTTTGAGAGGGAGTATATTTTTTATAAAAGAGTACATCCTGTGTGATTATATTCAGTATAAAAGAGTATTTTGAGAGGGAGTATAATTTTTATAAAAGAGTACTTCCTTTGTGATTATATTCAGTATAAAAGAGTCCTTTGAGAGGGAGTATATTTTTTATAAAGAGTACTTCCAGTGTGATTATATTCAATATAAAAGAGTACTTTGAGAGGGAGTATATTTTCTATAAAAGAGTACTTCCAATGTGATTATATTCAATATAAAAGAGTAAATTGAGAGGGAGTATATTTTTTACAAAAGAGTACTTCCTGTGTGATTATATTCAGTATAAAAGAGTACTTAGAGAGGGAGTATATTTTTTATAAAAGAGTACATCCTGTGTGATTATATTCAGTAAAAAAGAGTACTTTGAGAGGGAGTATACTTTTTATAAAAGAGTACTTCCAGTGTGATTATATTCAGTATAAAAGAGTACTTGGAGAGGGAGTGTATTTTGTATAAAAGAGTACTTCCCGTGTGGTTATATTCAATATAAAAAGTACTTTGAGAGGGTCTATGTTTTTTATAAAAGAGTACATCCTGTGTGATTATATAAAACATAAAAGAATAGTTCCAGTGTGATTATATTCAATATAAATGAGTAGTTTGTGAAGGAGTATATTTTTTATAAAAGAGTGCTTCCAGTGTGATTATATTCAGTATAAAAAGTACGTTGACAGGGTCTATATTTTTTATAAAAGAGTACTTCCTGTGTGATTATATTAAAAATAAAAGAGTAGGTCCAGTGTGATTATATTCAATATAAAAGAGTACTTTGAGAGAGAGTATATTTTCTATAAAAGAGTACTTCCAGTGTGATTATATTCAATATAAAAGAGTACATTGAGAGGGAGTATATTTTTTATAAAAGAGTACTTTCTGTGTGATTATATTCAGTACAGAAGAGTATTTTGAGAGGGAGTATATTTTTTGTAAAAGAGTACTTCCAGTGTGATTATATGCAATATAAAAGAGTACATTAAGAGGGAGTATATTTTTTAAAAAACAGCACTTCCTGTGTGATTATATTCAGTATAAAAGAGTACTTAGAGACGGAATATATTTTTTATAAAAGAGTACATCCTGTGTGATTATATTCAGTATAAAAGAATACTTTGAGAGGGAGTATACTTTTTATAAAAGAGTACTTCCAGTGTGATTATATTCAGTATAAAAGAGTACTTGGAGAGGGAGTGTATTTTTTATAAAAGAGTATTTCCAGTGTGATTATATCCAATATAAAAGAGTAATTTGAGAGGGTCTATATTTTTTATATAATAGTACTTCCTGTGTGATTATATTAAAAATTAAATAGTAGTTCCAGTGTGATTATATTCAATATAAAAGAGTACTTTGAGATGGAGTATATTTTTTACACAAGAGTACTTCCAGTGTGATTATATTCAATATAAAAACTACATTGAGAGGGAGTATATTTTTTATAAAAGAGTACTTCCGGTGTGATTATATTCAATATAAAAGAGTACTTTGAGAGGGTCTATATTTTTTATAAAAGAATAATTCCTGTGTGATTATATTCAGTATAAAAGAATACATTGAGAGGGAGTATATTTTTTATAAAAGAGTACTTCCAGTGTGATTAAATTCAGTATAAAAGAGTACATTGAGAGGGAGTCTATTTTTTATAATAGAGTACATCCAGTGTGGTTATATTCAATATAAAAGAGTACTTTGAGAGGGTCTATGTTTTTTATAATAGAGTACTTCCTGGGTGATTACATTAAAAATAAATAGTAGTTCCAGTGTGATTATAGTCAATATAAAAGAGTACTTTGAGAGGGAGTATATTTCTTATAAAAGAGTACTTCCGGTGTTATTATATTCAGTATAAAAGAGTACTTTGGGAGGTTCTATATTTTTTATAAAAGAGTACTTCCTGTGTGATTATATTAAAAATAAAAGAGTAGTTCCAGTGTGATTATATTCAATATAAAAGAGTACTTTGAGTGGGAGTATATTTTCTATAAAAGAGTACTTCCAGTGTAATTATATTCAATATAAAAGAGTACATTGAGAGGGAGTATATTTTTTATAAAAGAGTACTTCCTGTGTGATTATATTCAGAATAAAAGAGTATTTTGAGAGGGAGTATATTTTTTATAAAAGAGTACTTCCTGTGTGATTATATTCAGTATAAAAGAGTACTTTGAGAGGGAGTATATTTTTTATAAAAGAGTACTTCCAGTGTGATTATATTCAATATAAAAGAATACTTTGAGTGGGAGTATATTTTCTATAAAAGAGTACTTCCAATGTGATTATATTCAATATAAAAGAGTACATTGAGAGGGAGTATATTTTTTACAAAAGAGTACTTCCTGTGTGATTATATTCAGTATAAAAGAGTACTTAGAGAGTGAGTATAGTTTGTATAAAAGAGTACATCCTGTGTGATTATATTCAATATAAAAGAGTACTTTGAGAGGGAGTATACTTTTTATAAAAGAGTACTTCCAGTATGATTATATTCAGTATAAAAGAGTACTTGGAGTGGGAGTGTATTTTTTATAAAAGAGTACTTCCAGTGTGATTATATCCAATATAAAAGAGTAATTTGAGAGGGTCTATATTTTTTATAAAATAGTACTTCCTGTGTGATTATATTAAAAATAAAATAGAAGTTCCAGTGTGATTATATTCAATATAAAAGAGTACTTTGAGATGGAGTATATTTTTTATAAAAGAGTCCTTGCCGTGTGATTATATTCAGTATAAAAGAGTCCTTTGAGATGGAATATATTTTCTATAAAAGAGTACTTCCAGTGTGATTATATTCAATATAAAAGAGTACTTTGAGAGGGTCTATATTTTTTATAAAAGAATACTTCCTGTGTGATTATATTAAAAATAAAAGAGTAGCTCCAGTGTGATTATATTCAATATAAAAGAGTACTGTGAGAGGGAGTATATTTTTTATAAAGAGTACTTCCAGTGTGATTATATTTAATATAAAAGAGTAGAATGAGAGGGAGTATTTTTTTTATAAAAGAGTACTTCCAGTGTGATTATATTCAATATAATAGAGTAGATTTAGAGGGAGTATATTTTTTGTAAAAGAGTACTTCCAGTGTGATTATATTCAGTATAAAAGAGTACTTGGAGAGGGAGTGTATTTTTTATAAAAGAGTACTTCCAGTGTGATTATATCCAATATAAAAGAGTAATTTGAGAGGGTCTATATTTTTATAAAATAGTACTTCCTGTGTGATTATATTAAAAATAAAATAGAAGTTCCAGTGTGATTATATTCAATATAAAAGAGTACTTTGAGATGGAGTATATTTTTTACACAAGAGTACTTCCAGTGTGATTATAATCAATATAAAAGCGTACTTTCCGAGGGAGTACATTTTTTAATAAAAGAGTACTTCCAGTGTGACTATATTCAATATTAAAGAGTAGATTGAGAGGGATTATATTTTTTATAAAAGAGTAATTCCTTTATGATTATATTCAGTATAAAAGAGTACTTTGAGAGGTAGTATAATTTTTATAAAAGAGTACTTCCTGTGTGATTATATACAGTATAAAAGAGTACTTTGAGAGGGAGTATATTTTTTATAAAAGAGTACTTCCAGTGTGATTATATTCAATATAAAAGAGTACTTTGACAGAGTCTATATTTTTTATAAAAGAGTACTTCCTGTGTGTTTATATTAAAAATAAAAGAGTAGATCCAGTGTGATTATATTCAATAAAAAAGAGTACTTTGAGAGGGAGTACATTTTTTATAAAAGAGTACTTCCAGTGTGATTATATTCAGTATAAAAGAGTACTTTGGGAGGGAATATATTTTTAATAAAAGAGTAATTCCAATGTGATTATATTCAATGTAAAAGAGTAATTTGAGAGGGTCTATATTTTTTATAAAAGAGTATTTCATGTGTGATTATATTAAAAATAAAAGAGGAGTTCCAGTGTGATTATATTCAAAATAAAAGAGTAATTTGAGAGGAAGTATATTTTTTCTAAAAGAGTACTTCCAGTGTGAGTATATTAAAAATAAAAGAGTAGTTCCAGTGTGATTATATTCAATATAAAAGTGAACTTTGAGTGGGAGTATATTTTTTAGGAAAGAGTACTTCCTGTGTGATTATATTCAGTATAAAAGAGTACTTTGAGAGAGAATATATTTTTTATAAAATAGTACTTCCAGTGTGATTATATTCAACATAAAAGAGTAGATTGAGAGGGAGTATATTTTTTATAAAAGAATACTTCCTGTGTGATTTTATTCAGTATAAAAGAGTACTTTGAGAAGGAGTATATTTTTTATAAAAGAGTAATTCCTGTGTGATTATATTCAGTATAAAAAAGTTCTTTGTGAGGGAGTATATTTTTTATAAAAGAATTCTTCCAGTGTGATTATATTCAATATAAAAGAGTACTTTGAGAGGGAGTATATTTTTGATAAAAGAGTACTTCCAGTGTGATTATATTCAGTGTAAAAGAGTACATTGAGAGAGAGTATTTTTTTTATGAAAGAGTACTTCCAGTGTGATTATATTCAATATAAAAGAGTACTTTGAGAGGGTCTATATTTTTTATAAAAGAGTACTTCGAGTGTGATTGTATTCAATATAAAAGAGTATACTGAGAGGGTCTATATTTTTTATAAAAGAGTAGTTCCTGTGTGATTATATTAAAAATAAAAGAGAAGTTTCATTGTGATTATATTCAATGTAAAAGAGTAGATTGTGAGGAAGTATATTTTTTATAAAAGAGTACCTCCAGTGTGATTATATTCAGTATAAAATTGTACATTTTGAGGGAGTACATTTTTTATACAAGAGTACCTCCTGTGTGATTATATTAAATATAAAACAGTACTTTGAGAGGGTCTATTTTTTTAAAAAAGAGTACTTCCTGTGTGATTATATCAAAAATAAGAGAGTAGTACCAGTGTGATTATATTCAATATAAAAGTGAACTTTGAGTGGGAGTATATTTTTTAGAAAAGAGCACTTCCAGTGTGATTATATTCAATATAAAAGAGTACATTTAGAGGAAGTATATTTTTTATGAAGAGTATTTCCTGTGTGATTATATTCAGTATAAAAGAGTAATTTGAGAAGGAGTATATTTTATATAAATGCGTACTTCCAGTGTGATTATATTCAATATAAAAGAGTACTTTGAGAGGGAGTATATTTTGTATACAAGAATACTCCCTGTGTGATTATATTCAGTATAAAAGAGTAATTTGAGAGGGAGTATATTTTTCATAAAAGAGTACTTCCAGTGTGATTATATTCAGTATAAAAAAGTACGTTGAGTGGGAGTATATTTTTTATAAAAGAGTATTTCCAGTGTGATTATATTCAATAAAAAAGAGTACTTTGAGAGGGAGTATATTTTTTATAAAAGAGTAGTTCCAGTGTGATTATATTCAGTATAAAACTGTATTTTGAGAGGGAGTATATTTGTTATACAAGAGAACTTCCAGTGTGATTATATTCAACATAAAAGAGTAGATTGAGAGGGAGTATATTTTTTATAAAAGAGTACTTCCTGTGTGATTATATTCAGTATTAAACAGTACTTTGAGAGGGAGTTTATTTTGTATTCAAGAATACTTCCTTTGTGATTATATTCAGTATAAAAGAGTAATTTGAGAGGGAGTATATTTTTTATAAAAGAGTACTTCCAGTGTGATTATATTAAGTATAAAAGAGTACTTTGAGAGGGAGTATATTTTTTATAAAAGAGTACTTCCAGTGAGATTATATTCAATATAAAAGAGTACTTTGAGAGGGAGTATATTTTTTATAAATGGGTACTTCCAGTGTGATTATATTCAGTATAAAAGAGCACTTTGATAGGGAATATATTTTTTATAAAAGAGAAATTCCAGTGTGATTATATTCAATATAAAAGAGTAATTTGATAGGGTCTATATTTTTTATAAAAGAGTACTTCCTGTGTGATTGTATTAAAAATAAAAGAGTAATTCCAGTGTGATTATATTCATTATAAAAGAGTACTTTGAGAGGGAGTATATTTTTTAAAAAAGAGTAGTTCCAGTATGATTATATTCAGTGTAAAACTGTATTTTGAGAGGGAGTATATTTTTTATAAAAGAGTACTTCCAGTGTGATTATATTGAATATAAAAGAGCAGATTGAGAGGGAGTATATTTTTTATAAAAGAGTACTTACTGTGTGTCTATATTCTGTATAAAAGAGTGCTTTGAGAGGGAGTATAATTTTTAATAAAAGAGTACATCCTGAGTGATTATATTCAGTATAAAAGAGTACTTTGAGAGGGTCTATATTTTTTATAAAATAGTACTTCCTGTGTGATTATATTAAAAATAAAAGAGTAGTACCAGTGTGATTATATTCAGTATAAAAGAGTACTTTGAGTGGGAGTATATTTTTTTATTATAGAGTATTTCCAGTATGATTATATTCAATATAAAAGAGTACATTGAGAGGACGTATATTTTTTATAAATGAGTAATTCCTGTGTGATTCTATTCAGTATAAAAGCGTACTTTGAGAGGGAGTATATTTTTTATAAATGAGTACTTCCAGTGTGATTATATTCAATATAAAAGAGTACTTTGAGAGTGAGTGTATTTTCTATAAAAGAGTAATTCCAGTGTGATTATATTCAATATAAAAGAGTACTTTGAGAGAGTCTATATTTTTCATAAAAGAGTAATTCCTGTGTGATTATATTAAAAATAAAAGAGTAGTTCCAATGTGATTATATTCAATATAAAAGAGTGCTTAGTGAGGGAGTATATTTTTTATAAAAGAGTAGTTCCAGTGTGATTATATTCAATATAAAAGAGTACATTGAGAGGGAGTATATTTTTTATAAAAGAGTACGTCCTTTGTGATTATATTCAGTATAAAAGAGTACATTGAGAGGGAGTATAATTTTTACAAAAGAGTATTTCCAGTGTGATTATATTCAGTATAAAAGAGTACTTTGAGAGAGAGTATATTTTTTATAAAAGAGTACTTCCAGTGTGATTATATTCAACATAAAATAGTACTTTTAGAAGGTCTATATTTTTTATTAAAGAGTATTTCCTGTGTGATTGTATTAAAAATAAAAGAGTAGATCCAGTGTGATTATATTCAATATAAAAAAGTACTTAGAGAGGGAGTATATTTTTTATAAAAGAGTACTTCCAGTGTGATTATATTCAATATAAAAGAGTATTTCGAGAGGGAGTATATTTTTTATAAAAGAGTACCTCCAGTGTGATTATATTCAGTATAAAATTGTACTTTGAGAGGGAGTATATTTTTTATAAAAGACTAGGTCCAGTGTGATTATATTCAATATAAAAGAGTACTTTGGGAGGGTCTATATTTTTTATAAAAGAGTACTTCCTGTGTGATTATATTAAAAATAAATGAGTAGTACCAGTGTGATTATATTCAGGATAAAAGAGTACTTTCATTGGGAGTGTATTTTTTTTAGTATAGAGTACTTACAGTGTGATTATATTCAATATAAAAGAGTATATTGAGAGGGAGTACATTTTTTATAAAAGAGTATTTCCTGTGTGATTATATTCAGTATAAAAGAGTATTTTGAGAGTGAGTATATTTTTTATAAAAGAGTATTCCAGTGTGATTATATTCAGTATAAAAGGGTACTTTGAGAGGGAGTATATTTTTTATAAAAGAGTACTTTCAGTGTGACTATATTCAATATAAAAGAGTACTTTGAGAGGGAGTGTATTTTTTATAAAAGAGTGCTTCCAGTTTGATTATATTCAATATAAAAAGTAATTTGAGAGAGTCTATATTTTTTATAAAAGAGTAATTCCTGTGTGATTATATTAAAAATAAAAGAGTAGTTCCAATTTGATCATATTCAATATAAAAGAGGACTTAGAGAGGGAGTATATTTTTTATAAAAGAGTACTTCCAGTGTGATTATATTCAATATAAAAGAGTACATTGAGGGGGTCTATATATTTTATAAAGAGTATTTCCTCCGTGATTATATTAAAAATAAAAGAGTAGTTGCAGTGTGATTATATTCAATATAAAAGAGTATTTTGAGAGGGAGTATATTTTTTATAAATGAGTATTTCTAGTGTGATTATATTCAATATAAAAGAGTACTTTGGGAGGGATTATATTTTTTATAAAAGTAGTTACAGTGTGATTATATTCAGTATAAAAGAGTACTTTGAGAGGGAGTATATTTTTTATAAAAGAGTACTTCCAGTGTGATTATATTAAGTATAAATGAGTACATTGAGAGGGAGTATAGTTTTTATAAATGAGTACTTCCAGTGTGATTATATTCAGTATAAAAGAGTACTTTGAGAGGAAATATATTTTTTATAAAAGAGAAATTCCAGTGTGATTATATTCAATATAAAAGAGTAATTTGTGAGAGTCTATATTTTTTATAAAAGAGTACTTCCTGTGTGATTATATTAAAAATAAATGAGTAATTCCAGTGTGATTATACTCAATAAAAAAGAGTTCTTTGAGAGGGAGTATATTTTTTAAAAAAGAGTAGTTCCAGTGTGATTATATTCAGGATAAAACTGTATTTTGAGAGGGAGTATATTTTTTATCAAAGAGTACTTCCAGTGTGATTAAATTCAATATAAAAGAGCAGATTGAGAGGGAGTATATTTTTTATAAAGGAACACTTCCAGTGTGATTATATTCAATAAAAAAGAGTAGATTGAGAGGGAGTATATTTTTTATAAAGGAGTACTTCCTGTGTGATTATATTCAGTATAAAAGAATACTTTGAGAGGGAATAAATTTTTTATAAGAGAGTACTTCCAGTGTGATTATATAAAATATAAAAGAGTACTTTGAGAGGGTCTGTTTTTTTTATAAAAGAGTACTTCCTGTGTGATTATATTAAAAATAAAAGAGAATTTCCAGTGTGATTATATTCAGTATAAAAGAGTACATTGAGAGGGAGTATATTTTTTATAAAAGAGTACTTCCAGTGTGATTATATTCAGTATAAAAGAGTACTTTGAAAGGGAGTATATTTTTTATACAAGAGTAGTTCCAGTGTGATTATAATCAATATAAAAGAGTAGTTTGAGAGGGTCTATATTTTTTATAAAAGAGTACATCCTGTGTGACTATATTAAAAATAAAACCGCAGTTCCAGTGTGATTATATTCAATATAAAAGAGAACTTTGAGAGGGTCTATGTTTTTTATAAAAGAGTACTTCCTGTGTGATTATAATAAAAATAAAGGAGTAGTTCCAGTGTGATTATATTCAGTATAAAAGAGTACATTCAGAGAGAGTATATTTTTTATAATAGAGTACATCCAGTGTGGTTATATTCAATATAAAAGAGTATTTTGAGAGGTTCTATGTTTTTTATAATAGAGTACTTCCTGTGTGATTATATTAAAAATAAAAGAGTAGTTCCAGTGTGATTATATTCAATATAAAAGAGTACTTTGAGAGGGAGTATATTTTTTATAAAAGAGTAATTCCAGAGTGATTATATTCAATATAAAAGAGTACATTGAGAGGGAGTATTTTTTAATAAAACAGTACTTCCTGGGTGATTATATTCAGTACAAAAGAGTATTTTGAGAGGGATTATATTTTTTATAAAAGAGTAATTCCAGTGTGATTATATTCAGTATAAAAGAGTAGTTTGAGAGGGAGTATATTTTTTATAAAAGAGAACTTCCTGTGTGATTATATTCAGTATAAAAGAGAATTTTGAGAGGGAGTATATTTTTTATAAAAGAGTATTTCCAGTGTGATTATATTCAGTATAAAAGAGTACTTTGAGACGGAGTATATTTTTTATAAAAGAGAACTTCCAGTGTGATTATATTCAATATAAAAGAGTACTTTGAGAGGGTCTATATTTTTAATAAAAGAGTACTTCCTGTGTGATTATATTAAAAATAAAAGAGTAGTTCCAGTGTGATTATATTCAATATAAAAGAGTACTTTGAGCGGGAGTATATTTTTTATAAAAGAGTACATCCAGTGTGATTATATTTAATATAAAAGAGTACCTTGAGAGGCAGTATATTTTTTATAAAAGAGTACTTCCTGTGTGATTATATTCAGTACAAAAGAGTACTTTGAGAGGGAGTATATTTTTTATAAAAGAGTACTTCCAGTGTGATTATATTCGGTATAATGAGTACTTTGAGAGGGAGTATATTTTTTATAAAAGAGTACTTCCAGTGTGATTATATTCAATATAAAAGAGAAGATAGGGGGGGAAGATATTTTTTCTAAAACAGTACTTGCAGTGTGATTATATTCAATATAAAAGAGTAGATTGAGAGGGAGTATTTTTTTTATAAAAGAGTAATTCCTGTGTGGCTATATTCAATATAAAATAGTATTTTGAGAGGGAGTATATTTTTTATAAAAGAGTATTTCCAGTGTGATTATATTCAGTATAAAAGAGTAGTTTGAGAGGGAGTATATTTTTTTAAAAGAGTGCTTCCAGTGTGATTATATTCAATATAAAAGAGAACTTTGGGAGGGTCTATATTTTGTATAAAAGAGTACTTCCTGTGTGGTTGTATTAAAAATAAAAGAGTAGTTCCAGTGTGATTATATTCAATATAAAAGAGTACTTTGAGAGGGAGTTTATTTTTTATTAAAGAGTACTTCCAGTGTGATTATATTCAATATAAAAGAGTATATTGAGAGGGAGTATATTTTTTATAAAAGAGTACTTCCTGTGTGATTATATTCAATATAAAAGAGTAATTTGAGAGGGATTATATTTTTTATAAAAGAGTACTTCCAGTGTGATTATATTCAGTATAAAAGAGTACTTTGAGAGGGAGTATATTTTTTAAAAAAGAGAAGTTCCAGTGTGATTATATTCAAAATAAAAGAGTACTTTGAGAGGGAGTATATTTTTTATAAAAGAGTTCTTCCAGTGTGATTATATTCAGTATAAAAGAGTACTTTGTGAGGGAGTATATTTTTTATAAAAGAGTACTTCCAGTGTGATTATATTCAATATAAAAGAGTAGATTGAGAGGGAGTATATTTTTTAAAAAAGGGTACTTCCAGTGTGATTATATTCAATATAAAAGAGTAGATTGAGAGGGAGTATATTTTTTATAAAAGAGTACATCGTGTGTGATTATATTCAGTATAAAAGAGTACTTTGAGAGGGAGTATATTTTTTATAAAAGAGTACTTCCAGTGTGATTATATTCAGTATAAAACAGTACTTTGAGAGGGAGTATATTTTTTATAAAAGAGTACTTCCAGTGTGATTATATTCAATATAAAAGAGTACTTTGAGAGGGTCTATATTTTTTATAAATGAGTACTACCTGTGTGATTATATTTAAAACAAAAGAATAGTTCCAGTGTGATTATATTCTATATAAAAGAGTACTTTGAGAGGGAGTATATTTTTTAAAAAAGTGTATTTCCAGTGTGATTATATTCAATATAAAAGAGTACATTGAGAGGGAGTATATTTTTTATAAAAGCGTACCTCCTGTGTGATTATATTCAGTATAAAAGAGTACTTTGAGATGGAGTATATTTTTTATAAAAGAGTACCTGCAGTGTGATTACATTCAGTATAATGAGTATTTTCAGAGGGAGTATATTTTTTACAAAAGAGTACTTCCAGTGTGATTATATTCAATATAAAAGAGTAGATTGAGAGGGAGTATATTTTTTATGAAAGAGTACTTCCAGTGTGATTATATTCAATATAAAAGAGAACTTTGAGAGGGAGTATATTTTTTATAAAAGAGTAATTCCTGTGTGATTATATTCAGTATAAAAGAGTATTTTGAGAGGGAGTATATTTTTTATAAAAGAGTACTTCCAGTGTCATTATATTCACTATAAAAGAGTATTTTGATAGGGTCTATATTTTTTATAAAAGAGTACTTCCTGTGTGGTTATATTAAAAATAAAAGAGTAGTTCCAGTGTGATTATATTCAATATAAAAGAGTACTTTGAGAGGCAGAATATTTTTTATAAAAGAGTACTTCCAGTGTGATTATATTCAATATAAAGAGTACATTGAGAGGGAGTATATTTTTTATAAAAGAGTACTTCCTGTGTGATTATATTCAGTATAAAAGAGTACTTTGAGAGGGAATATATTTTTTATAAAAGAGTACTTCCAGTGTGATTATATTCAGTATAATAGAGTACTTTGAGAGGCAGTATATTTTTAATAAAAGAGTAGTTCCAGTGTGATTATATTCAAAAAAAAGAGTACTTTGAGACGGAGTTTATTTTTTATAAAAGAGTACTTCCAGTGTGATTATTTTCAGTATAAAAGGGTACTTTGAGAGGGAGTATATTTTTTAATAAAAGAGTAATTCCAGTGTGATTATATTCAATATAAAAGAGTACTTTGAGAGGGAGTGTATTTTTCATAAAAAGGTACTTCCAGTGTGATTATATTCAATATAAAAGATTAGTTTGAGAGAGTCTATATTTTTTATAACAGAGTAATTCCTGTGTGATTATATTCAATACAAAAGAGTACTTTGAGAGGTAGTATAATTTTTATAAAAGAGTAGTTCCAGTGTGATTATATTCAAAATAAAAGAGTACTTTGAGAGGGAGTATATTTTTTATAAAAGACTACTTCCAGTGTGATTATATTCAGTATAAAAGGGTACTTTGAGAGGGAGTGTATTTTTTCTAAAAGAGTACTTCCAGTGTGATTGTATTCAATATAAAAGAGTACATTGGGAGGGTCTATATTTTTTATAAAGAGTACATCATGTGTGATTGTATTAAAAATAAAAGAGTATTTCCAGTGTGATTATATTCAATATAAAAGAGTACTTTGAGAGGGAGTATATTTTTTATAAAAGAGTAGTTCCAGTGTGATTATATTCAGTATAAAACTGTATTTTGAGAGGGAGTATATTTGTTATACAAGAGAACTTCCAGTGTGATTATATTCAACATAAAAGAGTAGATTGAGAGGGAGTATATTTTTTATAAAAGAGTACTTCCTGTGTGATTATATTCAGTATTAAACAGTACTATGAGAGGGAGTTTATTTTGTATACAAGAATACTTCCTTTGTGATTATATTCAGTATAAAAGAGTAATTTGAGAGGGAGTATATTTTTTATAAAAGAGTACTTCCAGTGTGATTATATTAAGTATAAAAGAGTACTTTGAGAGGGAGTATATTTTTTATAAAAGAGTACTTCCAGTGTGATTATATCCAATATAAAAGAGTACTTTGAGAGGGAGTATATTTTTTATAAATGGGTACTTCCAGTGTGATTACATTCAGTATAAAAGAGCACTTTGAGAGGGAATATATTTTTTATAAAAGAGAAATTCCAGTGTGATTACATTCAATATAAAAGAGTAATTTGATAATGTCTGTATTTTTTATAAAAGAGTACTTCCTGTGTGATTATATTAAAAATAAAAGAGTAATTCCAGTGTGATTATATTCATTATAAAAGAGTACTTTGAGAGGAAGTATATTTTTTAAAAAAGAGTAGTTCCAGTATGATTATATTCAGTATAAATCTGTATTTTGAGAGGGAGTATATTTTTTATAAAAGAGTACTTCCAGTGTGATTATATTCAGTATAAAAGAGCAGATTGAGAGGGAGTATATTTTTTATAAAAGAGTACTTCCTGTGTGACTATATTCAGTAAAAAAGAGTGCTTTGAGAGGGAGTATAATTTTTATAAAAGAGTACATCCTGAGTGATTATATTCAGTATAAAAGAGTACTTTGAGAGGGTCTGTATTTTTTATAAAAGAGTACTTCCTGTGTGATTATATTAAAAATAAAAGAGTAGTACCAGTGTGATTATATTCAGTATAAAAGAGTAGTTTGTGTGTGATTATATTCAATATAAAAGAGTACATGGAGAGGGTCTATATTTTTTATAAAAGAGTACTTCCTGGGTGGTTATATTAAAAATAAAATAGTAGTTCCAATGTGATTATATTCAATATAAAAGAGTAGTTTGAGAGGGAGTATATTTTTTATAAAACAGTACTTCCAGTGTGATTATATTAAGTATAAAAGGGTACATTGAGAGGGAGTATATTTTTTATAAAAGAGTACTTCCAGTGTGATTATATTCAATATAAAAGAGTAGATTGAGAGGGAGTATATTTTTTATAAAAGAGTACTTCCAGTGTCATTATATTCAATATGAAAGAGAAGAGTTAGAGGGAGTATATTTTTTATAAAAGAGTACTTCCTGTGTGATTATATTCAGTATAAAACAGTATTTTGAGAGGGAGTATATTTTTTATAAAACAGTACTTCCAGTGTGATTATATTCAGTATAAAAGAGTCCTCTGAGAGGGAGTATATTTTTTATAAAAGAGTACTTCCAGTGTGATTACATTCAATAAAAAGAGTACTTTGAGAGGGTCTATATTTTTTATAAAAGAGTACTTCCTGTGTGGTTATATTCAATATAAAAGAGTACATTGAGAGGGAGTATATTTTTTATTAATGAGTACTTCCAGTGTGATTATATTCATTATACTAGAGTACATTGAGAGGGAGTATATTTTTTATAAAAGAGCACTTCCCGTGTGATTATATTCAGTATAAAAGAGTACTTTGAGAGAGAGTATATTTTTTATAAAATAGTACTTCCAGTGTGATTATATTCAATATACTAGAGTACATTGAGAGGGAGCATATTTTTTATAAAAGAGTACTTCCTGTGTGATTATATTCAGTATAAAAGAGTACTTTGAGAAGGAGTATATTTTTTATAAAAGAGTACTTCCTGTGTGATTATATTCAGTATAAAAAAGTTCTTTGTGAGGGAGTATATTTTTTATAAATGAGTACTTCCAGTGTGATTCTATTCATTATAAAAGTGTACTTTGAGAGGGAGTAAATTTTTTTAAAAGAATTCTTACAGTGTGATTATATTCAATATAAAAGAGCACTTTGAGAGTGAGTATATTTTCAATAAAAGAATAATTCCAGTGTGATTATATTCAGTATAAAAGAGTACATTGAGAGAGAGTATATTTTTTATAAAAGAGTATTTCAGTGTGATTATATTCAATATAAAAGAGTACTTTGAGAGGGTCTATATTTTTTAAAAAAGAGTACTTCGAGTGTGATTATATTCAATATAAAATAGTACATTGAGAGGGTCTATATTTTTTATAAAAGAGTACATCCTGTGTGATTATATTAAAAATAAAAGAGAACTTCCATTGTGATTATATTGAATGTAAAAGAGTAGTTTGAGAGGAAGTATATTTTTTATAAAAGAGTACCTCCAGTGTGATTATATTCAGTATAAAATTGTACCTTGCGAGGGAGTACATTTTTTATACAAGAGTACCTCCAGTGTGATTATATTCAATATAAAAGGGTACTTTGAGAGGGTCTATACTTTTTATAAAAGAGTACTTCCTGTGTGATTATATTAAAAATAAAAGAGTAGTACCAGTGTGATTATATTCAATATAAAAGTGAACTTTGAGTGGGAGTATATTTTTTATAAAAGAGTACTTCCAGTGTGATTATATTCAATAAAAAAGAGTACATTTAGAGGGAGTATATTTTTTAAAAAGAGTATTTCCTGTGTGATTATATTCAGTATAAAATAGTACTTTGATACGGAGTATATTTTTTATAAAACAGTTCTTCCAGTGTGATTATATTCAGTATAAAATAGTACTTTGAGAGGGAGTATATTTTTTATAAAAGAGTCCTTCCGGTGTGATTATATTCAATTCAAAAGTGTAATTTGAGAGGGAGTGTATTTTTTATGAAAGAGTACTTCCAGTGTGATTATATTCAGTATAAAAGAGTACTTTGAGAGGGAGTATATTTTTTATAAAAGAGTACTTCTATATGATTATATTCAATTTAAAAGAGAACATTGAGAGGGTCTATATTTTTTATAAAAGAATACTTCCTGTGTGATTATATTAAAAATAAAAGAGTAGTTCCAGTTTCATTATATTCAATATAAATGAGTACTTAGAGAGGGAGTACATTTTTTATAAAAGAGTAATTCCAGTGTGATTATATTCAATATAAAAGAGTAGTTTGAGAGGGTCTATATTTTTTATAAAATAGTAATTTCTGTGTTATTATATTAGAAATAAAAGAGTAGTTCCAGTGTGATTATATTTAATATAAAACAGTACTTTTAGACGGAGTATATTTTTTATAAATGAGTACTTCCAGTGTGATTATATTCAATATAAAAGAGTACTTTGAGAGGGAGTATATTTTTTATAAAAGTGTAGTTCCAGTGTGATTATATTCAGTATAAAACTGTATTTTGAAAGGGAGTATATTTTTTATACAAGAGAACTTCCAGTGTGATTATATTCAATATAAAAGAGTAGTTTGAGAGGGAGTATATTTTTTATAAAAGAGTACTTCCTGTGTGATTATATTCAGTATTAAACAGTACTTTGAGAGGGAGTATATTTTTTATACAAGAGTACTTCCAGTGTGATTATATTCAATATAAAACAGTAGTTTGCGAGGGTCTATATTTTTTATAAAAGAGTACATCCTGTGTGACTATATTAAAAATAAAACCGCAGTTCCAGTGTGATTATATTCAATATAAAAGAGTTCTTTGAGAGGGTCTATATTTTTTATAAAAGAGTACTTCCTGTGTGATTATAATAAAAATAAAGGAGTAGTTCCAGTGTGATTATATTCAATATAAAAGAGTACATTCAGAGCGAGTATATTTTTTATAATAGAGTACATCCAGTGTGGTTATATTCAATATAAAAGAGTATTTTGAGAGGGTCCATGTTTTTTATAATAGAGTACTTCCTGTGTGAATATATTAAAAATAAAAGAGTAGTTCCAGGGTGATTATATTCAATATAAAAGAGTACTTTGAGAGGGAATTTATTTTTTATAAAAGAGTACTTCCAGGGTGATTATATTCAATATAAAAGAGTACATTGAGAGGGAGTATATTTTTTATAAAACAGTACTTCCTGGGTGATTATATTCAGTACAAAAGAGTACTTTGAGAGGGAGTATATTTTTTATAAAAGAGTACTTCCAGTGTGATTATATTCAGTATAAAATAGTAGTTTGAGAGGGAGTATATTTTTTATAAAAGAGTACTTCCAGTGTGATTATATTAAGTGTAAAAGAGTACTTTGAGAGGGAGTATATTTTTTATAAAAGAGTACTTCCAGTGTAATTATATTCAATATAAAAGAGTACTTTGAGAGGGAGTATATTTTTTAAAATGAGTAGTTCCAGTGTGATTATATTCAGTATAAAACTGTATTTTGAGAGGGAGTATATTTTTTATGAAAGAGTACTTCCAGTGTGATTATATTCAATATAAAAGAGCAGATTGAGAGGGAGTATATTTTTTATAAAAGAGTATTTTCTGTGTGACTGTATTCAGTATAAAATAGTGATTTGATAGGGAGTATAATTTTTATAAAAGAGTACTTCCTGTGTGATTTTATTCAGTATAAACGAGTACATTGAGAGGGTCTATATTTTTTATAAAAGAGTACTTCCTGTGTGATTATATTAAAAATAAAAGAGTAGTACCAGTGTGATTATATTCAGTATAAAAGAGTACTTTGAGTGGGAGTATATTTTTTTTATTATAGAGTACTTCCAGTGTGATTATATTCAATATAAAAGAGTACATTGAGAGGAAGTATATTTTTTATGAATGAGTATTTCCTGTGTGATTATATTCAGTATAAAAGAGTACTTTGAGAGGGAGTATATTTTTTATAAAAGAGTACTTCCAGGGTGATTATATTCAATATAAAAGAGTACTTTGAGAGGGAGTGTATTTTTTATAAAAGAGTACTTCCAGTGTGATTATATTCAATATAAAAGAGTACTTTCAGAGAGTCTATATTTTTTATAAAAGAGTAATTCCTGTGTGATTATATTAAAAATAAAAGAGTAGTTCCTGTTAGATTATATTCAATATAAAAGAGTGCTTAGAGAGGGAGAATATTTTTTATAAAAGAGTACTTCCAGTGTGATTATATTCAATATAAAAGAGTACATTGAGAGGGAGTATATTTTTTATAAAATAGTACTTCCTTTGTGATTATATTCAGTATAAAAGATTATTTTGAGAGGGAGTATAATTTTTACAAAAGAGTACTTCCAGTTTGATTATATTCAATATAAAAGAGTACTTTGAGAGGGTCTATATTTTTTGTAAAAGGGTATTTCCTGTGTGATTATATTAAAAACAAAAGAGTAGTTCCAGTGTGATTATATTCAATATAAAAGAGTACTTAGAGAGGGAGTATATTTTTTATAAAAGAGTACGTCCAGTGTGATTATATTCAATATAAAGAGTACATTGAGAGGAAGTATATTTGTTATAAAAGAGTACTTCCAGTGTGATTATATTCAGTATAAAATTGTACTTTGAGAGGGAGTATATTTTTTATAAAAGACTACGTCCAGTGTGATTATATTCAATATTAAAGAGTACTTTGAGAGGGTCTATATTTTTTATAAAAGAGTACTTCCTGTGTGATTATATTAAAAATAAAAGAGTAGTACCAGTGTGATTATATTCAGTATAAAAGAGTACTTTGAGTGGTAGTATTTTTTTTATTATAGAGTAATTCCTGTGTGATTATATTCAATATAAAAGAGTACATTGAGAGGGAGTATATTTTTTATAAAAGAGTATTTCCTGTGTGATTATATTCAGTTTAAAAGAGTACTTTGAGAGTGAGTATATTTTTTATAAAAGACTACTTCCAGTGTGATTATATTCAGTATAATAGGGTACTTTGAGAGGCAGTATATTTTTTATAAAAGAGTACTTCCAGTGTGATTATGTTCAATATAAAAGAGTACTTTGAGAGGGAGTGTATTTTTCATAAAAGAGTACTTCCAGTGTGATTATATTCAATATAAAAAGTACTTTGATAGAGTCTATATTTTTTATAAAAGAGTAATTCCTGTGTGATTATATTAAAATAAAAGAGTAGTTCCAGTTTGATTATATTCAATAAAAAAGAGTATTTAGAGAGGGAGCATATTTTTTATAAAAGAGTATTTCCAGTGTGATTATATTCAGTTTAAAAGAGTACATTGTGAGGGAGTATATTTTTTATAAAAGAGTACTTCCAGTGTGATTATATTCAATATAAAAGCGTACATTGAGAGGGAGTATATTTTTTACAAAGGAGTACTTTGATTGTGATTATATTCAATATAAAAGAGTACTTTCAGAGGGTCTATATTTTCTAAAAAATAGTACTTCCTATGTGTTTATATTAAAAATAAAAGTGTAGTTCCAGTGTGATTATATTTAATATAAAAGAGTACTTTGAGAGGGAGTATATTTTTTATAAAAGAGTTCTTCCAGTGTGATTATTTTCAATATAAAAGAGTACTTTGAGTGGGTCTATGTTTTTTATAAAAGAGTACTTCCTGTGTGATTATATGAAAAATAAAAGAGTAGTTCCAGTGTGATTATAATCAATATAAAAGAGTGCTTTGAGAGGGAGTATATTTTTTAATGAAAGAGTACTTCCAGTGTGATTATATTCAATATAAAAGAGTACATTGAGAGGGAGTATATTTTTTATAAAAGAGTATTTCCAGTGTGATTATATTCAGTATAAAAGAGTACATTGAGAGGGAATATATTTTTTTTAAAAGAGTACTTCCTGTATGATTATATTCAGTATAAAAGAATACTTTGAGAGGGAGTATATTTTTTATAAAAGAGTACTCCCTGTGTGATTATATTCAGTATAAAAGAGTACTTTGAGAGTTAGTATATTTTTTTATAAAAGAGTACTTCCAGTGTGATTATATTCAGTATAAAAGAGTACTTTGAGAGGGAGTATATTTTTTATACAAGATTATTTCCAGTGTGATTATTTTCAATATAAAAGAGTACATTTAGAGGGAGTATATTTTTTATAAAAGAGTACTTCCTGTGTGATTATATTCAGTACAAAGGAGTACTTTGAGAGGGAATATGATTTTTATAAAAGAGTAATTCCTGTGTGATTATATACAGTATAAAAGAGTACATTGAGCGGGAGTATATTCTTTATAAAAGAGTACTTCCAGTGTGATTGTATTCAGTATAAAAGAGTACTTTGAGAGGCAGTATATTTTTTATAAAAGAGTACTCCCTGTTTGATTATATTCAGTACAAAATAGTACTTTGAGAGTTAGTATATTTTTTATAAAAGAGTACTTCCAGTGTGATTATATTCAGTATAAAAGAGTACTTTGAGTGGGAGTATATTTTTTATAAAAGAGTACTTCCTGTGTGATTATATTCAATATAAAGAGTACTTCCAGTGTGATTATATTCAATATGAAAGTGTTCTGTGAGAGATTGTATATTTTTTAGAAAAGAGTACTTCCTGAGTGATTATATTCAATATAAAAGAGTACTTGGAGAGGGAGTATATTTTTTGTAAAAGAGTACTTCCTGTGTCATTATATTCAATATTAAAAATGCTTTGAGAGGGAGTATATTTTTTATAAAAGAGTTCTTCCAGTGTGATTACATTCAATATAAAAGAGTACTTTGAGAGGGAGTATATTTTTTATAAAAGAGTACTCCCTGTGTGATTATATTCAGTATAAAAGAGTACTTTGAGAGGGACAATATTTTCTTTAAAAGAGTACTTACAATGTGATTATATGCAATATAAAATAGTATTATGATAGGGAGTATATTTTTTATAAAAGTGTTCATCCAGTTTGATTATATTCTATATAAAAGAGTAGTTCCAGTGTGATCATATTCAATATAAAAGAGTACATGGAGATGGAGTATAATTTTTTTAAAAGAGTACTTCCTGTGTGATTATATTCAATATAAAAGAGTACTTCCAGCGTGATTATATTCAAAATAAAAGAGTTCTTGGAAAGGGAGTATATTTTTTATAAAAGAGTACTTCCTGGATGGTTATATTCAATATAAAAGAGTACTTGGAGAGGGATTATATTTTTTATAAAAGAGTTCTTCCTGTGTGATTATATTCAATATAAAAGAGTACTTGGAGAAGGAGTATATTTTTTATAAAAGTGTACTTCCTGGATGGTTATATTCAATATGAAATAGTACTTCCAATGTGATTATATTCAATATAAAAGAGTAGTTGGAGTGGGAGTATATTTTATAAAAAAGAGTACTGCCTATGTGATTATATTCAGTACAGAAGAGTACTTTGAGAGGGAGTATATTTTTTATAAAAGAGTACTCCCAGTGTGATTATATTCAATATAAAACAGAACATTGAGAGGGAGTACATTTTTTATAAAAGAGTATTTCGAGTGTGGTTTTATTCAATATAAAAGAGTAATTCCAGTTTGAATATATTCAAGAAAAAATGGTACTTGGAGAAGGAGAACATTTTTTATAAAAGAGTACTTCCTGTTCCAATATATTCAGTATAAAAGAGTACATGGAGACGCAGTATATTTTTTATAAAAGAGTACTTCCGGTGTGATTATGTCCAATATAAAAGAGTATTTTCAGAAGGAGTCTTTTTTTTATAAAAGAGTATTTCCAAAGTGGTTATAATCAATATAAAATAGTAATTCCCGTGTGATTACATTCAATATAAAAGAGTACCTGAAGAGGGAGTATATTTTTTATGAAACAGTACTACCTGTGTGATTACATTCAATATAAAAGAGTAATTCCAGTGTGATTGTGTTCAATATAAAATAGTACTTCCAGTGTGATTATATTCAATATTAAAGAGTACTTCCTGTGTGGTTATATTCAAAGTAAAAGATTTCTTCCAGTGTGATTATATTCAATATAAAAGAGTGCTTAGAGAGGGAGTATATTTTTTATAAATGAGTATTTCCAGTGTGATTATATTCAATATAAAGAGTACTTGGAGAGGGAGTATATTTTTTATAAAAGAGCACTTCTTGTGTGATTAAGCACAATATAAAAGTGTACTTTGAGAAGGAGTATATTTTTTATACAAGAGTTCTTCCAGTGTGATTGCATTCAATATAAACGAGTACTTGGAGAGAGAGTATAGATTGTATAAAAGAGTACATCCTGTCTGTTTATATTCAATATAAAAGAATACTATGAGAGGGCGTATTTTTTTATAAAAGCGTACTTCCATTGTGATTATATTCAGTATAAAAAAGTACTTGGCGACGGAGTATATTTTTTATAAAAGAGTGCATCCTGTGTTATTATATTCAATTTAAAAGAGTACTTTGTGAGGGAGTATATTTTTTATAAAAGAGTACTTCCTGTGTGATTATATTCAGTATAAAAGAGTACTTCCAGTTTTGTTAAATTCGTTATAAAACAATATATTGACAGGGAGTATATTTTTTATAAAAGAATACTTCCTGTGTGATTATATTCAATATAAAAGAGTATTTCCAGTGTGATTATATTCAATGTAAAAGAGTACATTGAGAGGAAGTATATTTTTTATAAAAGAGTCCTTCCTGTGTGATTATATTCAGTATAAAAGAGTACTTCCAGTTTTATTCAATTCGTTATAAAAGAGTATATTGAGAGGGAGTATATTTTTTATAATAGAATATTTCCTGTGTGATTATATTCAATATATAAGAGTACTTTGAGAGGGACTATATTTTTTATAAAAGTGTAATTCCATTGTGAGTATATTCAATATAAAATAGTATTTCCAGTGTGATTATATTCATTATAAGAGTACTTGAGAGGGTTTATGTTTTTTATGCAACAGTAATTATTGTTTGATTATATTCCATATAAAACAGAAATTTAAGAGTGAGTTTATTTTCTATAATAGAGTAACTCCAGTGTGTTTATATTCAATCTAAAGGACTTATGCCAGTGTGACTATATTCAATAAAAAATAGTACTTGGAAAAGGAGTACATTTTTCATAAAATAGTACTTCCTGTTTGAATATATTCAGCATAAAAGACTTCTTGGAGAGGCAGTATATTTTTTATAAAAGAATACTTCCAGTGTGATTATACTCAATAGAAAAGAGTACATTGACAGAGAGTCTTTTTTATATAAAGAGTACTTCCAATGTGGTTAATTCCATATAAAAGAGTAATTCCTGTGTGATTATATTCAATATGAAGAGTACTTGGAGAGGGAGTATATTTCTTATCAAAGAGTACATTCTGTGTGATTATATTCAATATAAAAGAGTACTATGAGATGGAGTATTTTTTTATTAAGCTGTACTTCCAGTGTGATTATATTTAATAAAAAATAGTAGTTTGACAGTGAGTATATTTTTTATGAAAGAGTACTTCCTGTGTGATTATATTCAATTTAAAAGAGTACTTTGAGAGGGAGTATAATTTTTATAAAAGAGTAGTTCCTGTGTGATTATATTCAAAATAAAAGAGTACTTTGAGAGGCAATATATTTTTTATAAAAGAGGACGTTGAGTTTCATTACATTAATATAAAAGAATACTCTGAGAATGAGTATATTTTTTATAAATGAGTACTTTCAGTTTGATTATATTCAATATAATAGTGTACTTTCAGAGGGAGTATATTTTTTATAAAAAGGTGTTTTGTGTGTGATTATATTAAATATAAATGTCTACTTTGATAGGGAGTATATTTTTTATAAAAGAGTACCTCCTGTGTGCTTATATCCAATATAAAATAGTACTTTGTGAAGGGGTCTATTTTTTAAAAAAGAGTACTTTGAGTGTGATTATATTGAATATATAAGAGTATTTTGAGTGTGATTATATTCAATATAAAAAAGTACTTTGAGAGTTAGTATATTTTTTATAAGAGAGTACTTCCAGTATGGTTATATTGAGTAAAAATGAGTACTTTGAGAGGGAGTATATTTTTTATAAAAGAGTATATTGGGTGTGATTACATTCAATATAACTGAGAACTTTGAGAGGCTGTATGTTTTTTATAAAAGAGTCCCTCCAGTGTGATTATATTGAATATAAAAGAGTACTTTTAGAGGGAGTATATTTTTTATTAAAGTACTTCCATTGGGATTATATTTAATATAAAAGTGTGTTTTGAGAGTATTTATATTCAATATAAAAGAGTATTTTGAGACGGTGTATATTCATTATAAATGAGTACTTCCTTTGTGATTATATTCAATTTAAAGGAGTACTTTGAGTGTATTTATATTCAACATAAAAGAGTACATTGTGACGGAGTTTATTTTTTTAAATGTGCACTTCCAGTGTGATTATATTCAATATAAAAGAGTACTTTGAGAGGGATTATACTTTTTATAAAAGAGTACATCCAGTTTGATTATATTCAACATAAAAGAGTACTTTGAGAGGGAGTATATGATTTATAAAAGAGTAATTCCTGCGTGATTATATTCAATATAAAAGTGTACTTTGAGAGGGAGTATATTTTTTATATTAGTGTAGTTCCAGGTTTATTATATTCAATATAAAATTGTACTTTGAGAGGGAGTATATTTTTTATAAAAGAGTGCTTCCCGTTTGATTATATTCAATATAAAAGAGTACTGAGAGAGGGAGTATATTTTTTATAAAAGAGTACCACCAGTGTGATTATATTCAATATAAATGAGTACTTTCAGTCCATTTATATTCAATATAAAAGAGTACCTCTGTGTATTTATATTCAATACACAAGAGTATGTTGCGAGGGTGTATATTTATTATAAACGGGTTCTTCCAGTGTGATTATATTCAATATAAAAGAGAATAATTGGAGGCAGTATATTTTTTTTAAAAGAGTATTTGTAATGTGATTATATTCAATATAAAAGAGTGCTCTGAGTGTATTTACATTCAATATAAAAGAGTACTTTGAGTGTGTTTTTATTCAAATATAAAAGAGTATTTTGAGAGGGAGTATATTTATTATAAAAGAATGCTTCCAGTTCGATTATATTCAATATGAAAGAGTATATTTGGCCGGATTATATTCTAAAGAAAATTGTACATTGAGAAGGAGTATATTTTTTATATTAGAGTAGTTCCAGTTTGATTCTATTCAATATAAAATAGTACTTTGAGAGGGAGTATATTTTTTATAAGGAGCACTTCCTGTTTGATTATATTGAATTTAAAAGAGTACTGTTAGAGGGAGTATATTTTTTATAAAAGAGTATATTGAATTTAAAAGAGTACTGTGAGAGGGAGTATATTTTTTATAAAAGAGTACTACCAGTGTGATTATGTTCAATATAAATGAGTACTTTTGGTCTCTTTATATTCAATATAAAAGAGTACATTTAGTGTATTTATATTAAATATAGAAGGGTACATTGCGAGGGTGTATATTTATTATAAAAGGGTACTTCCAGTGTGATTATATTCAATATAAAAGAGTATATTGGGAGGCCGTATTTTTTTTTAAAAGAGTATTTGTAATGTGATTATATTCAATATAAAAGAGTGCTCTGAATTTATTTATATTCAATATAAAAGAGTACTTTGAGTGTGTTTATATTGAGTATAAAAGAGTACTTTGAGAGGGAGTTTTTTTTATAAAAGAATGCTTCCAGTGTGATTATATTCAATATGAAAGAGTACATTTAGCGGGATTATATTCTAAAGAAAAGAGTAGTTTGAGAGGGAGTATATTTTTTATAGTAGAGTAATTTCTGTGTCGTTATATTTAAAATAAAATAGTACTTTGAGAGGCAGTATATTTTTAAAAAATGAGTACCTCTAGTGTGATTATATTCAATATAAATGAGTAGTTTTAGTGTGATTTTATTCAAAATAAAACAGTACATTTAGGGGGAGTATATTTATTATATAGAGTACTTTGAATGGGATTATATTCACAATAAAAGAGTAATTTGAGAGGGAGTGTAGTTTTTATAAAAGTGTACATTGAGTGTTATTATATTCAGTGTAAAAGAGTACCTCCAGTGGATTTGTATTGGAAATAAAGGAGTACATTGAGAGGGAGTATATTTTTTATAAAAGAGTACTTCCAATGTGATTATGTTCAAAATAAATGAGTTCTTTTAGAGGCAGTATATTTTTTAAAAATGAGGAATTTGATTTTGATTATATTCAATATAAAACAGTATTTTGATACTGAGTATATTTTTTATAAAAGTGTATTTCCTTTGTCATTATATTCAAAATAAAATACTACCTTGAGAGGTTTTATATTTTTTAAAAATCAGTACTTCCAGTGTGATGATATTCAACATAAAGGAGTGTTTTAGAGGGAGTATATTTTTTTTAAAACACTACTTTGAGTTTGATTATATTTAATATAAAAGAGTACTTTGAGAGGGAGTATATTTTATGTAAAAAACTAATTCCTGTGTTATTATATTTAAAATAATATACTACTTAGCAAGGTTTTTTTTTTTTATATAAATAACTACTTTGAGTTTGATTATATTCAAAGTAAAATATTAATGTGAGAAGGAGTGTTTTTTTTAAAAAAGAGTACACTGAGTGGGATTATATACAAAATAAAAGAGTACTTTGAGAGTGGTATATTCAATACAAACGAGTACCTCGAATGTGATTGTATTCAATATAAAAGAGTAATTTTAGTTGTATTATATTCAAAGTAAAAGAGTCCTTTGAGTGGGAGTGTGTTTTTAATAAATGACTACTTTGAGTTTGATTATATTCAATAAAAAGAAGTGCTTTGAGAGGGAGTATATTTTTTATTAAAGAGTAATTTGAGTGTGATTATATTCAAAATAATAGAGTACTTTGAGAGTGAGTATATTTTTTACAAAAGACTACATTGAGTGTGTTTATATTCAAAATATAAGAGTTCTTTGAGAGGGTTTATATTTTTTAAAACTGAGTACTTTGAGTGTGATTATATTTAATATAAAAGAGTACATTTAGATAGACTATATTTTTTATAAAATAGTACTTTGAGTATGATTATATTCAATATAAAAGAGTACTTTGATAGGGAGTATATTTTTTATAAAAAAGTATATCCAGTGTGATTATATTCAAAATAAAAGAGTATGTTGAGAGGCAGAATATTTTTTATAAAAGAGTATTTCCAGTGTGGTTGTATTCAAAATAAAAGAGTATTTTGAAAGGGATCATATTCAGTATAAAAGAGTGCTGTGAGAGGGAATATATTTTTAATAAAAGAGTAGTTCCAGTGTTATTATATTCAAAATAAAAGAGAACTTTTAGAAGGAGTATAGTTTTTACAAAAGAGTACTTAGAGAGGGTGTATATTTTTATAAAAGAGTAATTTGCCTATTATTTTCTAAATAAAAGTATTTTGTGAGGGAGTATTTTTTTATAAAAGAGTAGTTTGATTGTGATTATATTCAAAATAAGAGAGTAATTTGAGAGAGAGTATATTTTTTATAAAATGTATTTTGATTGTGAATATATTCAAAACAACAGAGTAGTTTGAGAGCAAATATATTTTTTATAAAAGAGTACTTTGAGGGAGAGTATATTTTTTGTCAAGAGTACTTTGAGTGTGATAATATTCAAAATTAAGGAATATTTTGAGTGTGATTATATTCAAAATAAATGTGTACTTTTAGAGGTTGTATATTTTTTATAAAAGAGTATTTTGAGAGGGAATATATTTTTATAAAACAGAAATTTGAGTGTGATTGTATTCAAATTACAAGGGTAGTTTGAGATGCAGTATATTTTTTGTAAAAGAGCACTTTGAGAGGCAGAATATTTTTATAGAAGTGTACATTTAGTGCGATTATATTCAAAACAAAAGAGTACTATGAGACGGAATATATTTTCTATAAGAGAGTATTTTGAGTGTGATTATATTCAAAATAAAAGAATACCTTGGAAGGGAGTATATTTTTTATAAGATAGTATTTTGAGTGTGATCGTATTGAAAATAATAGAGTAATTTGAGAGGGAGTATATATTTTGTGAAAGAGTATGTTGAAAGTGTGTATATTTTTTATAAAAAAGTATTTTGAGTTTGATTATATTCAAAATAAAAGAGTACTTTGAGAGGGAGTATATTGTATATAAGAGTACTCTGAGTGTGATCGTATTCAAATTAAAATAGTGCTTTAATAGGGAGTATATTTTTTATAAAAGAGTATTTTGAGTGTGAATATATTCTAAATAAAATGCAATTTTGATGGAGTGTATTATAAAGAAAAGAGTACATTTCGAGTAGCTATAATTTTTATAAAAGTGTAATTTCAGGGTTAGTATATTCTAAATAAAGGAGTAATTTGAGAGTAATTTTTTTTAAAAGAGTATTTTGAGAGTGAGTATGTTCTAATTGAAAGAGTAGTTTGAGATGATCTGTACTTTTTAATAGAAGTGTACTTTGAGAGTGAGTATATTTTTTATAAATGTGTACTTTGTGGGTATAGTCTAAATAAATGTATACTTTGAGTGTGAGTCTACTTTTTGTAAAGTTGTATTTTGAGAATGATTATATTCTAAATAAAAGAGTACATTGAGCGTGAGAATATTTTTTATAAAAGAGTATTTTGAGAGTGAGTATATTTTAAATAAAATTTTAATTTGAGGGTATGTTTTTTATAAAAAATACTTTGAGAGTGAATGTATTCTAAATAAAAGAGTAGTTTCAGTATGACTATATTCTACATAAATGAATAATTTGTGTGTGAGTATATTTTTTATAAATGAGTACTTTGCGAATGGATATATTCTAAATAAAAGAGTACATTGAGAG
The DNA here is from genome assembly GCF_030222135.1 of Aotus nancymaae. Lineage (NCBI taxonomy): Eukaryota > Metazoa > Chordata > Mammalia > Primates > Aotidae > Aotus > Aotus nancymaae. The sequence continues at coordinate 109,109 of NW_026988412.1, read as the reverse complement.
TGAGTATATTCTAAATAAAAGAGAACTTTGACGGATGTTTAGCTGTGGGGCGGAGCTGGTGCATACTGTCAAGTCTGACAGCTGTTGAGCTGGAGATTGGGAAGGAGCCAGTGCAGGTGTGGAATATTGAGCGTCATGGATCTGGAACCTGGAGAGGAGCAGGTGTTGCAGTTTAAATTTAATAGTCGTGGAGCTTGAGACCCGGGAGGAGCAGGTGCTGCAGTTTAATTTTGATTTTCGCGGAGCTGGAGTCCAGGGAGGAGCAGGTGTTGCAGTTTAAATTTAATGACCTTGAAGCTGGAGTTTGGGGAGGAGCCATTGATGCCTCCGTGTAACTCTGAGGTTCCAGGAGCTCCTGGTCCCAGGGAGGACCTAGTGCTACAGTTGAAGTTTGAGGGTCTTGGAGCTGCAGACCCGGTGAGTAGCTGGTGCTGCTGTTCAAATTTGAGGGTCAGAGAGACATGGGGAGGGGCTGTGATGCCTGAAAAGTCTGAGAGTCATTGAGCTGGAGATCCATGGAGGAGCTGGTGCTGCTTTTATATCTTGACGATTGTGGGGTGGAGACCCAGGGAGGAGATGGTGCTGTTGTTCTAATTCCAGGGTCAGAGAGACCTGTAGAGGGGCTTGTGAAGCCTGCCCAGTCTGAGAGTCATTGAGCTGGAGATCCATGGAGGAGCTGGTGCTGCTGTTACAGCTTGAGGTTTGTGGAGCTGGAGACCCAGGGAGGAGCTGGGGCTGCTGTTCTAATTCCAGGGTCAGAGAGACCTGTAGAGGGGCTTGTGAAGCCTGCCCAGTCTGAGAGTCATTGAGCTGGAGATCCATGGAGGAGCTGGTGCTGCTGTTACAGCTTGAGGTTTGTGGAGCTGGAGACCCAGGGAGGAGCTGGGGCTGATGTTCTAATTCCAGGGTCAGAGAGACATGGGTAGGGGGTCGTGATGCCTTTCAGCTGTGAGAGTCATTGTGCTGGAGATCCAGGAAGGAGCTGCTGTTGCTGTTATAGCTTGAAGATTGTGGAGCTGGAAACCAGGGAGGAGCTGATGCAGCTGTTCTAATTTGAATGTCAGAGAGAACTGGGGAGGGGATTTTGATGCCTGCCAAGTCTTAGAGTAATTGAGCTGGAGATCCAGGTATGAGATGCTGCTGCTCTTAGAGCTTGAGGATTGTATTGCTGAAGACCCAGAGAGGAGCTGGTGGTGCTGTTCTAATTCCCGGGTCAGAGAGATATGGGGAGGGCCTCGAGATGCCTTTCAAGTATGAGAGTCATTGCGTTGGAGATCCAGGAAGGAGCTGCTGCTGCTGTTATAGCCTGAGGATTGTGGAGCTGGAGACCAGGGATGAGCTGGTATTGCTGCTTTAATTTGAGGGTCAGAGAAACCTGGAGACGGGCTTCCAATGCATGCCAAGTCAGAGAGTCATGTTCTGAGAGCCTTAGGCGAGTCACTTTCTGTCTCTGTTTTTCGATTTTTGCACAGTGATTTATGTGGACCCTAAAGATTACTGTGAAAACAACACTTTTTCAGTTCAGTAACTGGTTTCTTAAAAATACTTGTCAATCGAAACTTCAATACACCTATGATTAGGAATAATTCTATTACCTCTGCAAGTAACTAACATGGAAAAGACAGAGTTGGTTGACAAGAATGAGAATTAGTTCTAAAGAATTAAAATATAACCAAATACTTTCTAAGTAAAAGAATGCTCAACTCAAGTGGATACAGTTCCCTCATTCTAACTTAATCATCTATACACTTAGAGGCAAGTTGTTCAAATTACACAGGTAAAACTGTCCCAGCTTTAAGTGCTGTAGCGGGGACAATTTTAGATGTGTATTTTTAAAAAGTTGTGGGCTCTACAAATAAAAAACTACTTTTGTTGTAACTAGTGGTCCGCAGGAGAAATGGGAGTCCTTTGCAGAGAGCATGGGTGACCCATGAGTACTGTGCAGTCCTCCTTTCTGCCTCTGAGGGTAAAATGCGAGTGTGAAGCCCTTTGGTAGGTAGCCATTCTCTCAGTTAGGCGCGGTGTGCAGCACAGCCGCAGTTCTCCTTGGGAGACGACATTCATCATGAGCCATCTCTGAAAGAATTGATCGCATTTCATATGCTAGCATGCTGTCTGTTTGACTGTGTTGTTATTTTAATGAGAGCATCGTTGACAATTCTGTAACCTGAGAGCGCTGCCTAATTGTATTCTATGTAATAATGCTTGGGCTGGAGGAGGAGGCAGGTTTGGGGGAGAAGGAGGGAGAATGCACGTGTGAATTAGGGAAAGGTCTCTACTTCCTTGGAGCATGGATGGGTTCAGTGCCCTCCTCATACAACTAAGTCTTTGGTTCGACACTACCAGTTGTGTGTCTAAAGTTTCTGTGTGTGTGTTTGTATGAGTGTGTCTGTCTCTAGGGCTGAGCAGGACCTCCACCTTCCTGTGGTAGCATGTTACTCAGAACCTTGCATAAATCCCAGCCCTCCTAAAAACACAATACATGCATGTTCTTAGAAATTTTTCTTAATGATTGGTGACAGAGCGGTGATTTGAAGGAGCTCATTTTCCATTTACCACTAAGGCCAGCTCCTCTTTGCGGAAGAGGGTCCTTGACTGTTACTTTGTGGCAGGAACTCCTAAGTATATCAAACCTTTTCAAAAGTTACAGGCTGAAAGTCAAGATCTCTCACGTTAAACCCAATGTTGCAACTTTAACTGGGCAAACTCTCATTAGAGACCAGGGTGCAATGACTGTGCGGATGGAATCTAATGTCTTTTCAGGGTGACTTCAGTGCAGTAAAGCTCTTGCTGAGACGTTTAACTCTAAAATCGGGCATTGGGGAGGCACTGCACCCTCTGAAATTAGAGGTCAGGGGATTTGGATTTCATTTCCAACCATCCGCCACTCATTCAGCCACTCACATTCAAGTGACAAGCCTTAGGCCAGTCACTTTCTGTATCTGTTTCTCGACTTTTGCACAGCGGTTTCTGTGGGACGTGAGGCCCACTGGGAAATGATCCCCTTTTCAGCTCAGTGCCTGGATTTTGGGCATACTTGTCAACCTGGACTTATATACACCTATGATTTTGGACTAACTCTATTACCTCTGCTAGAAATTAACACAGAAATTTCACAGTTGATTGACAAGAATGAGAATCAGTGCTAAAGAGTCAAAATGTAACCAAATCCTTTCTCACTGAAAGAATGCTCAACGCAAGTGGACACAGTTCCCCCATTCGAACTTCATCATCTATGCACTAAGAGGCAAGTTTTTCAAATTACACAGCTAAAACTGTCCCTGCTTAAAGTGCCTTAAAGCACTTAAGCACTTAAAGCGGGGACAGTTTTAGCTGTGAATATTCCAAAAGTTGTGTGCTCTACAAATAAAAAGCTACTTTTCTGGTTACCTTTGGTCCGCAGGAGGAAGGGGAGTCCTTTGCGGAGAGCATGGGAGACCCAAGAGTCCCTTGCAGTCCTCTTTTCTGCCTCTGAGGGTGAAATGAGAGTGTGCAGCACTTTGGTAGGTAGCCATTCTCCCAGTTCGGCTCGGGGCGCAGCATAGCTGCAGTCCTCCTTGTGTGGCTACATTCATCATGAGCCGTGTGTGAAAGAACTGATCGCATTTCACATGCTAGCATGCTGTCCGTTTGAATGTGCTGTTGTTTTAACGAGAGCATCGTTGACAATTCTGTAACCTGAGAGCGCTGCCTAATTGTATTCCATGTAATACTGCGTGGGCTTGAGGAGGAGGCAGGTTTGGGGGAGAAGGAGGGAGAATGCACGTGTGGATCAGGGAAAGGCCTCTCCTTCTTTGGAGCATGGATGGGTTCAGTGCCCTCCTCATACTGCTAAGTCTTTGGCTCGACCCTACCAGTTGTGTGTCTAAGGTTTCTGTGTGTGTGTTTGTATGTGTGTGTCTGTCTCTAGGGCTGAGCAGGACCTCCACCTTCCTGTGGTAGCATGTTACTCAGAACCTTGCAGAAATCCCAGCCCTCCTGGAGACACAATACATGTATGTTCTTAGAAAGTTTTCTTAATGATTGGTGACAGAGCGGTGATTTAAAGGAGCTCATTCTCCATTTCCCACTAAGGCCAGCTCCTCTTTGCGGAAGAGGGTCCTTGACTCTTACTTTGTAGCAGGAACCCCTAAGTATATCGACCCTTTTCAAAAGTTACAGGCTGAAAGTCAAGATCTCTCACGTTAAACCCAATGTTGCAACTTTAACTGGGCAAACTCTCATTAGAGACCAGGGGGCAATGACTGTGCGGATGGAAGCTGATGTCTTTTCAGGGTGACTTCAGTGCAGTGAAGCTCTTGCTGAGACGTTAAACTCTAAAATCGGGCCTTGGGGAGGCACTGCACCCTCTGAAATTAGAGGTCAGGGGATTTGGATTTCATTTCCAACCATCCGCCACCCATTCAGCCACTCACATTCAAGTGACGAGCCTTAGGCCAGTCACTTTCTGTATCTGTTTCTCGACTTTTGCACAGCGGTTTCTGTGGGACGTGAGGCCCACTGGGAAATGATCCCCTTTTCAGCTCAGTGCCTGGGATTTTGGGCATACTTGTCAACCTGGACTTATATACACCTATGATTTTGGACTAACTCTATTACCTCTGCTAGAAATTAACACAGAAATTTCACAGTTGATTGACAAGAATGAGAATCAGTGCTGAAGAGTCGAAATGTAACCAAATCCTTTCTCACTGAAAGAATGCTCAACGCAAGTGGACACAGTTCCCCCATTCGAACTCATCATCTATGCACTTAGAGGCAGGTTTTTCAAATTACACAGCTAAAACTGTCCCCGCTTTAGCACTTAAAGCGGGGACAGTTTTAGCTGTGTATTTTCCAAAAGTTGTGTGCTCTACAAATAAATGCTGCTTTTGTTGTTACCTTTGGTCCGCAGGGGGAACGGGAGTCCGTTGCGGAGAGCATGGGAGACCCATGAGTCCTTTGCAGTCCTCTTTTCTGCCTCTGAGGGTGAAATGAGAGCCTGCAGCACTTTGGTAGGTAGCCATTCTCCCAGTTCGGCTCGGGGCGCAGCATAGCTGCAGTCCTCCTTGTGTGGCTACATTCATCATGAGCCGTGTCTGAAAGAACTGATCGCATTTCACATGCTAGCATGCTGTCTGTTTGACTGTGCTGTTGTTTTAACGAGAGCATCGTTGACAATTCTGTAACCTGAGAGCGCTGCCTAATTGTATTCTATGTAATACTGCGTGGGCTTGAGGAGGAGGCAGGTTTGGGGGAGAAGGAGGGAGAATGCACGTGTGGATCAGGGAAAGGCCTCTCCTTCTTTGTAGCATGGATGGGTTCAGTGCCCTCCTCACACTGCTGTCTTTGGCTCGACCCTACCAGTTGTGTGTCTAAGGTTTCTGTGTGTGTGTTTGTATGTGTGTGTCTGTCTCTAGGGCTGAGCAGGACCTCCACCTTCCTGTGGTAGCATGTTACTCAGAACCTTGCAGAAATCCCAGCCCTCCTGGAGACACAATACATGTATGTTCTTAGAAAGTTTTCTTAATGATTGGTGACAGAGCGGTGATTTAAAGGAGCTCATTCTCCATTTCCCACTAAGGCCAGCTCCTCTTTGCGGAAGAGGGTCCTTGACTCTTACTTTGTAGCAGGAACCCCTAAGTACATCGACCCTTTTCAAAAGTTACAGGCTGAAAGTCAAGATCTCTCACGTTAAACCCAATGTTGCAACTTTAACTGGGCAAACTCTCATTAGAGACCAGGGGGCAATGACTGTGCGGATGGAAGCTGATGTCTTTTCAGGGTGACTTCAGTGCAGTGAAGCTCTTGCTGAGATGTTTAACTCTAAAATCGGGCCTTGGGGAGGCACTGCACCCTCTGAAATTAGAGGTCAGGGGATTTGGATTTCATTTCCAACCATCCGCCACCCATTCAGCCACTCACATTCAAGTGACAAGCCTTAGGCCAGTCACTTTCTGTATCTGTTTCTCGACTTTTGCACAGCGGTTTCTGTGGGACGTGAGGCCCACTGGGAAATGATCCCCTTTTCAGCTCAGTGCCTGGGATTTTGGGCATACTTGTCAACCTGGACTATATACACCTATGATTTTGGACTAACTCTATTACCTCTGCTAGAAATTAACACAGAAATTTCACAGTTGATTGACAAGAATGAGAATCAGTGCTGAAGAGTCGAAATGTAACCAAATCCTTTCTCACTGAAAGAATGCTCAACGCAAGTGGACACAGTTCCCCCATTCGAACTCCATCATCTATGCACTTAGAGGCAGGTTTTTCAAATTACACAGGTAAAACTGTCCCCGCTTTAGCACTTAAAGTGGGGACAGTTTTAGCTGTGTATTTTCCAAAAGTTGTGTGCTCTACAAATAAAAAGCTGCTTTTGTTGTTACCTTTGGTCCGCAGGGGGAACGGGAGTCCTTTGCGGAGAGCATGGGAGACCCATGAGTCCTTTGCAGTCCTCTTTTCTGCCTCTGAGGGTGAAATGAGAGCCTGCAGCACTTTGGTAGGTAGCCATTCTCCCAGTTCGGCTCGGGGCGCAGCATAGCTGCAGTCCTCCTTGTGTGGCTACATTCATCATGAGCCGTGTCTGAAAGAACTGATCGCATTTCACATGCTAGCATGCTGTCTGTTTGACTGTGCTGTTGTTTTAACGAGAGCATCGTTGACAATTCTGTAACCTGAGAGCGCTGCCTAATTGTATTCTATGTAATACTGCGTGGGCTTGAGGAGGAGGCAGGTTTGAGGGAGAAGGAGGGAGAATGCACGTGTGGATCAGGGAAAGGCCTCTCCTTCTTTGAGCATGGATGGGTTCAGTGCCCTCCTCATACTGCTAAGTCTTTGGCTCGACCATACCAGTTGTGTGTCTAAGGTTTCTGTGTGTGTGTTTGTATGTGTGTGTCTGTCTCTAGGGCTGAGCAGGACCTCCACCTTCCTGTGGTAGCATGTTACTCAGAACCTTGCAGAAATCCCAGCCCTCCTGGAGACACAATACATGTATGTTCTTAGAAAGTTTTCTTAATGATTGGTGACAGAGCGGTGATTTAAAGGAGCTCATTCTCCATTTCCCACTAAGGCCAGCTCCTCTTTGCGGAAGAGGGTCCTTGACTCTTACTTTGTAGCAGGAACCCCTAAGTATATCGACCCTTTTCAAAAGTTACAGGCTGAAAGTCAAGATCTCTCACGTTAAACCCAATGTTGCAACTTTAACTGGGCAAACTCTCATTAGAGACCAGGGGGCAATGACTGTGCGGATGGAAGCTGATGTCTTTTCAGGGTGACTTCAGTGCAGTGAAGCTCTTGCTGAGACGTTTAACTCTAAAATCGGGCCTTGGGGAGGCACTGCACCCTCTGAAATTAGAGGTCAGGGGATTTGGATTTCATTTCCAACCATCCGCCACCCATTCAGCCACTCACATTCAAGTGACAAGCCTTAGGCCAGTCACTTTCTGTATCTGTTTCTCGACTTTTGCACAGCGGTTTCTGTGGGACGTGAGGCCCACTGGGAAATGATCCCCTTTTCAGCTCAGTGCCTGGGATTTTGGGCATACTTGTCAACCTGGACTTATATACACCTATGATTTTGGACTAACTCTATTACCTCTGCTAGAAATTAACACAGAAATTTCACAGTTGATTGACAAGAATGAGAATCAGTGCTGAAGAGTCGAAATGTAACCAAATCCTTTCTCACTGAAAGAATGCTCAACGCAAGTGGACACAGTTCCCCCATTCGAACTCCATCATCTATGCACTTAGAGGCAGGTTTTTCAAATTACACAGCTAAAACTGTCCCCGCTTTAGCACTTAAAGTGGGGACAGTTTTAGCTGTGTATTTTCCAAAAGTTGTGTGCTCTACAAATAAATGCTGCTTTTGTTGTTACCTTTGGTCCGCAGGGGGAACGGGAGTCCTTTGCGGAGAGCATGGGAGACCCATTAGTCCTTTGCAGTCCTCTTTTCTGCCTCTGAGGGTGAAATGAGAGCGTGCAGCACTTTGGTAGGTAGCCATTCTCCCAGTTCGGCTCGGGGCGCAGCATAGCTGCAGTCCTCCTTGTGTGGCTACATTCATCATGAGCCGTGTCTGAAAGAACTCATCGCATTTCACATGCTAGCATGCTGTCTGTTTGACTGTGCTGTTGTTTTAACGAGAGCATCGTTGACAATTCTGTAACCTGAGAGCGCTGCCTAATTGTATTCTATGTAATACTGCGTGGGCTTGAGGAGGAGGCAGGTTTGGGGGAGAAGGAGGGAGAATGCACGTGTGGATCAGGGAAAGTCCTCACCTTCTTTGTAGCATGGATGGGTTCAGTGCCCTCCTCATACTGCTAAGTCTTTGGCTCGACCCTACCAGTTGTGTGTCTAAGGTTTCTGTGTGTGTGTTTGTATGTGTGTGTCTGTCTCTAGGGCTGAGCAGGACCTCCACCTTCCTGTGGTAGCATGTTACTCAGAACCTTGCACAAATCCCAGCCCTCCTGGAGACACAATACATGTATGTTCTTAGAAAGTTTTCTTAATGATTGGTGACAGAGCGGTGATTTAAAGGAGCTCATTCTCCATTTCCCACTAAGGCCAGCTCTTCTTTGCGGAAGAGGGTCCTTGACTCTTACTTTGTAGCAGGAACCCCTAAGTACATCGACCCTTTTCAAAAGTTACAGGCTGAAAGTCAAGATCTCTCACATTAAACCCAATGTTGCAACTTTAACTGGGCAAACTCTCATTAGAGACCAGGGGGCAATGACTGTGCGGATGGAAGCTGATGTCTTTTCAGGGTGACTTCAGTGCAGTGAAGCTCTTGCTGAGACGTTTAACTCTAAAATCGGGCCTTGGGGAGGCACTGCACCCTCTGAAATTAGAGGTCAGGGGATTTGGATTTCATTTCCAACCATCCGCCACCCATTCAGCCACTCACATTCAAGTGACAAGCCTTAGGCCAGTCACTTTCTGTATCTGTTTCTCAACTTTTGCACAGCGGTTTCTGTGGGACGTGAGGCCCACTGGGAAATGATCCCCTTTTCAGCTCAGTGCCTGGGATTTTGGGCATACTTGTCAACCTGGACTTATATACACCTATGATTTTGGACTAACTCTATTACCTCTGCTAGAAATTAACACAGAAATTTCACAGTTGATTGACAAGAATGAGAATCAGTGCTGAAGAGTCAAAATGTAACCAAATCCTTTCTCACTGAAAGAATGCTCAACGCAAGTGGACACAGTTCCCCCATTCGAACTCCATCATCTATGCACTTAGAGGCAGGTTTTTCAAATTACACAGCTAAAACTGTCCCCGCTTTAGCACTTAAAGTGGGGACAGTTTTAGCTGTGTATTTTCCAAAAGTTGTGTGCTCTACAAATAAAAAGCTGCTTTTGTTGTTACCTTTGGTCCGCAGGGGGAACGGGAGTCCTTTGCGGAGAGCATGGGAGACCCATGAGTCCTTTGCAGTCCTCTTTTCTGCCTCTGAGGGTGAAATGAGAGCCTGCAGCACTTTGGTAGGTAGCCATTCTCCCAGTTCGGCTCGGGGCGCAGCATAGCTGCAGTCCTCCTTGTGTGGCTACATTCATCATGAGCCGTGTCTGAAAGAACTGATCGCATTTCACATGCTAGCATGCTGTCTGTTTGACTGTGCTGTTGTTTTAACGAGAGCATCGTTGACAATTCTGTAACCTGAGAGCGCTGCCTAATTGTATTCTATGTAATACTGCGTGGGCTTGAGGAGGAGGCAGGTTTGGGGGAGAAGGAGGGAGAATGCACGTGTGGATCAGGGAAAGGCCTCTCCTTCTTTGTAGCATGGATGGGTTCAGTGCCCTCCTCACACTGCTGTCTTTGGCTCGACCCTACCAGTTGTGTGTCTAAGGTTTCTGTGTGTGTGTTTGTATGTGTGTGTCTGTCTCTAGGGCTGAGCAGGACCTCCACCTTCCTGTGGTAGCATGTTACTCAGAACCTTGCAGAAATCCCAGCCCTCCTGGAGACACAATACATGTATGTTCTTAGAAAGTTTTCTTAATGATTGGTGACAGAGCGGTGATTTAAAGGAGCTCATTCTCCATTTCCCACTAAGGCCAGCTCCTCTTTGCGGAAGAGGGTCCTTGACTCTTACTTTGTAGCAGGAACCCCTAAGTACATCGACCCTTTTCAAAAGTTACAGGCTGAAAGTCAAGATCTCTCACGTTAAACCCAATGTTGCAACTTTAACTGGGCAAACTCTCATTAGAGACCAGGGGGCAATGACTGTGCGGATGGAAGCTGATGTCTTTTCAGGGTGACTTCAGTGCAGTGAAGCTCTTGCTGAGATGTTTAACTCTAAAATCGGGCCTTGGGAAGGCACTGCACCCTCTGAAATTAGAGGTCAGGGGATTTGGATTTCATTTCCAACCATCCGCCACCCATTCAGCCACTCACATTCAAGTGACAAGCCTTAGGCCAGTCACTTTCTGTATCTGTTTCTCGACTTTTGCACAGCGGTTTCTGTGGGACGTGAGGCCCACTGGGAAATGATCCCCTTTTCAGCTCAGTGCCTGGGATTTTGGGCATACTTGTCAACCTGGACTTATATACACCTATGATTTTGGACTAACTCTATTACCTCTGCTAGAAATTAACACAGAAATTTCACAGTTGATTGACAAGAATGAGAATCAGTGCTGAAGAGTCGAAATGTAACCAAATCCTTTCTCACTGAAAGAATGCTCAACGCAAGTGGACACAGTTCCCCCATTCGAACTCCATCATCTATGCACTTAGAGGCAGGTTTTTCAAATTACACAGCTAAAACTGTCCCCGCTTTAGCACTTAAAGTGGGGACAGTTTTAGCTGTGTATTTTCCAAAAGTTGTGTGCTCTACAAATTAATGCTGCTTTTGTTGTTACCTTTGGTCCGCAGGGGGAACGGGAGTCCTTTGCGGAGAGCATGGGAGACCCATGAGTCCTTTGCAGTCCTCTTTTCTGCCTCTGAGGGTGAAATGAGAGCCTGCAGCACTTTGGTAGGTAGCCATTCTCCAAGTTCGGCTCGGGGCGCAGCATAGCTGCAGTCCTCCTTGTGTGGCTACATTCATCATGAGCCGTGTCTGAAAGAACTGATCGCATTTCACATGCTAGCATGCTGTCTGTTTGACTGTGCTGTTGTTTTAACGAGAGCATCGTTGACAATTCTGTAACCTGAGAGCGCTGCCTAATTGTATTCTATGTAATACTGCGTGGGCTTGAGGAGGAGGCAGGTTTGAGGGAGAAGGAGGGAGAATGCACGTGTGGATCAGGGAAAGGCCTCTCCTTCTTTGAGCATGGATGGGTTCAGTGCCCTCCTCATACTGCTAAGTCTTTGGCTCGACCCTACCAGTTGTGTGTCTAAGGTTTCTGTGTGTGTGTTTGTATGTGTGTGTCTGTCTCTAGGGCTGAGCAGGACCTCCACCTTCCTGTGGTAGCATGTTACTCAGAACCTTGCAGAAATCCCAGCCCTCCTGGAGACACAATACATGTATGTTCTTAGAAAGTTTTCTTAATGATTGGTGACAGAGCGTTGATTTAAAGGAGCTCATTCTCCATTTCCCACTAAGGCCAGCTCTTCTTTGCGGAAGAGGGTCCTTGACTCTTACTTTGTAGCAGGAACCCCTAAGTACATCGACCCTTTTCAAAAGTTACAGACTGAAAGTCAAGATCTCTCACGTTAAACCCAATGTTGCAACTTTAACTGGGCAAACTCTCATTAGAGACCAGGGGGCAATGACTGTGCGGATGGAAGCTGATGTCTTTTCAGGGTGACTTCAGTGCAGTGAAGCTCTTGCTGAGACGTTTAACTCTAAAATCGGGCCTTGGGGAGGCACTGCACCCTCTGAAATTAGAGGTCAGGGGATTTGGATTTCATTTCCAACCATCCGCCACCCATTCAGCCACTCACATTCAAGTGACAAGCCTTAGGCCAGTCACTTTCTGTATCTGTTTCTCAACTTTTGAACAGCGGTTTCTGTGGGACGTGAGGCCCACTGGGAAATGATCCCCTTTTCAGCTCAGTGCCTGGGATTTTGGGCATACTTGTCAACCTGGACTTATATACACCTATGATTTTGGACTAACTCTATTACCTCTGCTAGAAATTAACACAGAAATTTCACAGTTGATTGACAAGAATGAGAATCAGTGCTGAAGAGTCGAAATGTAACCAAATCCTTTCTCACTGAAAGAATGCTCAACGCAAGTGGACACAGTTCCCCCATTCGAACTCATCATCTATGCACTTAGAGGCAGGTTTTTCAAATTACACAGCTAAAACTGTCCCCGCTTTAGCACTTAAAGCGGGGACAGTTTTAGCTGTGTATTTTCCAAAAGTTGTGTGCTCTACAAATAAATGCTGCTTTTGTTGTTACCTTTGGTCCGCAGGGGGAACGGGAGTCCGTTGCGGAGAGCATGGGAGACCCATGAGTCCTTTGCAGTCCTCTTTTCTGCCTCTGAGGGTGAAATGAGAGCCTGCAGCACTTTGGTAGGTAGCCATTCTCCCAGTTCGGCTCGGGGCGCAGCATAGCTGCAGTCCTCCTTGTGTGGCTACATTCATCATGAGCCGTGTCTGAAAGAACTGATCGCATTTCACATGCTAGCATGCTGTCTGTTTGACTGTGCTGTTGTTTTAACGAGAGCATCGTTGACAATTCTGTAACCTGAGAGCGCTGCCTAATTGTATTCTATGTAATACTGCGTGGGCTTGAGGAGGAGGCAGGTTTGGGGGAGAAGGAGGGAGAATGCACGTGTGGATCAGGGAAAGGCCTCTCCTTCTTTGTAGCATGGATGGGTTCAGTGCCCTCCTCACACTGCTGTCTTTGGCTCGACCCTACCAGTTGTGTGTCTAAGGTTTCTGTGTGTGTGTTTGTATGTGTGTGTCTGTCTCTAGGGCTGAGCAGGACCTCCACCTTCCTGTGGTAGCATGTTACTCAGAACCTTGCAGAAATCCCAGCCCTCCTGGAGACACAATACATGTATGTTCTTAGAAAGTTTTCTTAATGATTGGTGACAGAGCGGTGATTTAAAGGAGCTCATTCTCCATTTCCCACTAAGGCCAGCTCCTCTTTGCGGAAGAGGGTCCTTGACTCTTACTTTGTAGCAGGAACCCCTAAGTACATCGACCCTTTTCAAAAGTTACAGGCTGAAAGTCAAGATCTCTCACGTTAAACCCAATGTTGCAACTTTAACTGGGCAAACTCTCATTAGAGACCAGGGGGCAATGACTGTGCGGATGGAAGCTGATGTCTTTTCAGGGTGACTTCAGTGCAGTGAAGCTCTTGCTGAGATGTTTAACTCTAAAATCGGGCCTTGGGGAGGCACTGCACCCTCTGAAATTAGAGGTCAGGGGATTTGGATTTCATTTCCAACCATCCGCCACCCATTCAGCCACTCACATTCAAGTGACAAGCCTTAGGCCAGTCACTTTCTGTATCTGTTTCTCGACTTTTGCACAGCGGTTTCTGTGGGACGTGAGGCCCACTGGGAAATGATCCCCTTTTCAGCTCAGTGCCTGGGATTTTGGGCATACTTGTCAACCTGGACTATATACACCTATGATTTTGGACTAACTCTATTACCTCTGCTAGAAATTAACACAGAAATTTCACAGTTGATTGACAAGAATGAGAATCAGTGCTGAAGAGTCGAAATGTAACCAAATCCTTTCTCACTGAAAGAATGCTCAACGCAAGTGGACACAGTTCCCCCATTCGAACTCCATCATCTATGCACTTAGAGGCAGGTTTTTCAAATTACACAGGTAAAACTGTCCCCGCTTTAGCACTTAAAGTGGGGACAGTTTTAGCTGTGTATTTTCCAAAAGTTGTGTGCTCTACAAATAAAAAGCTGCTTTTGTTGTTACCTTTGGTCCGCAGGGGGAACGGGAGTCCTTTGCGGAGAGCATGGGAGACCCATGAGTCCTTTGCAGTCCTCTTTTCTGCCTCTGAGGGTGAAATGAGAGCCTGCAGCACTTTGGTAGGTAGCCATTCTCCCAGTTCGGCTCGGGGCGCAGCATAGCTGCAGTCCTCCTTGTGTGGCTACATTCATCATGAGCCGTGTCTGAAAGAACTGATCGCATTTCACATGCTAGCATGCTGTCTGTTTGACTGTGCTGTTGTTTTAACGAGAGCATCGTTGACAATTCTGTAACCTGAGAGCGCTGCCTAATTGTATTCTATGTAATACTGCGTGGGCTTGAGGAGGAGGCAGGTTTGAGGGAGAAGGAGGGAGAATGCACGTGTGGATCAGGGAAAGGCCTCTCCTTCTTTGAGCATGGATGGGTTCAGTGCCCTCCTCATACTGCTAAGTCTTTGGCTCGACCATACCAGTTGTGTGTCTAAGGTTTCTGTGTGTGTGTTTGTATGTGTGTGTCTGTCTCTAGGGCTGAGCAGGACCTCCACCTTCCTGTGGTAGCATGTTACTCAGAACCTTGCAGAAATCCCAGCCCTCCTGGAGACACAATACATGTATGTTCTTAGAAAGTTTTCTTAATGATTGGTGACAGAGCGGTGATTTAAAGGAGCTCATTCTCCATTTCCCACTAAGGCCAGCTCCTCTTTGCGGAAGAGGGTCCTTGACTCTTACTTTGTAGCAGGAACCCCTAAGTATATCGACCCTTTTCAAAAGTTACAGGCTGAAAGTCAAGATCTCTCACGTTAAACCCAATGTTGCAACTTTAACTGGGCAAACTCTCATTAGAGACCAGGGGGCAATGACTGTGCGGATGGAAGCTGATGTCTTTTCAGGGTGACTTCAGTGCAGTGAAGCTCTTGCTGAGACGTTTAACTCTAAAATCGGGCCTTGGGGAGGCACTGCACCCTCTGAAATTAGAGGTCAGGGGATTTGGATTTCATTTCCAACCATCCGCCACCCATTCAGCCACTCACATTCAAGTGACAAGCCTTAGGCCAGTCACTTTCTGTATCTGTTTCTCGACTTTTGCACAGCGGTTTCTGTGGGACGTGAGGCCCACTGGGAAATGATCCCCTTTTCAGCTCAGTGCCTGGGATTTTGGGCATACTTGTCAACCTGGACTTATATACACCTATGATTTTGGACTAACTCTATTACCTCTGCTAGAAATTAACACAGAAATTTCACAGTTGATTGACAAGAATGAGAATCAGTGCTGAAGAGTCGAAATGTAACCAAATCCTTTCTCACTGAAAGAATGCTCAACGCAAGTGGACACAGTTCCCCCATTCGAACTCCATCATCTATGCACTTAGAGGCAGGTTTTTCAAATTACACAGCTAAAACTGTCCCCGCTTTAGCACTTAAAGTGGGGACAGTTTTAGCTGTGTATTTTCCAAAAGTTGTGTGCTCTACAAATAAATGCTGCTTTTGTTGTTACCTTTGGTCCGCAGGGGGAACGGGAGTCCTTTGCGGAGAGCATGGGAGACCCATTAGTCCTTTGCAGTCCTCTTTTCTGCCTCTGAGGGTGAAATGAGAGCGTGCAGCACTTTGGTAGGTAGCCATTCTCCCAGTTCGGCTCGGGGCGCAGCATAGCTGCAGTCCTCCTTGTGTGGCTACATTCATCATGAGCCGTGTCTGAAAGAACTCATCGCATTTCACATGCTAGCATGCTGTCTGTTTGACTGTGCTGTTGTTTTAACGAGAGCATCGTTGACAATTCTGTAACCTGAGAGCGCTGCCTAATTGTATTCTATGTAATACTGCGTGGGCTTGAGGAGGAGGCAGGTTTGGGGGAGAAGGAGGGAGAATGCACGTGTGGATCAGGGAAAGTCCTCACCTTCTTTGTAGCATGGATGGGTTCAGTGCCCTCCTCATACTGCTAAGTCTTTGGCTCGACCCTACCAGTTGTGTGTCTAAGGTTTCTGTGTGTGTGTTTGTATGTGTGTGTCTGTCTCTAGGGCTGAGCAGGACCTCCACCTTCCTGTGGTAGCATGTTACTCAGAACCTTGCACAAATCCCAGCCCTCCTGGAGACACAATACATGTATGTTCTTAGAAAGTTTTCTTAATGATTGGTGACAGAGCGGTGATTTAAAGGAGCTCATTCTCCATTTCCCACTAAGGCCAGCTCTTCTTTGCGGAAGAGGGTCCTTGACTCTTACTTTGTAGCAGGAACCCCTAAGTACATCGACCCTTTTCAAAAGTTACAGGCTGAAAGTCAAGATCTCTCACATTAAACCCAATGTTGCAACTTTAACTGGGCAAACTCTCATTAGAGACCAGGGGGCAATGACTGTGCGGATGGAAGCTGATGTCTTTTCAGGGTGACTTCAGTGCAGTGAAGCTCTTGCTGAGACGTTTAACTCTAAAATCGGGCCTTGGGGAGGCACTGCACCCTCTGAAATTAGAGGTCAGGGGATTTGGATTTCATTTCCAACCATCCGCCACCCATTCAGCCACTCACATTCAAGTGACAAGCCTTAGGCCAGTCACTTTCTGTATCTGTTTCTCAACTTTTGCACAGCGGTTTCTGTGGGACGTGAGGCCCACTGGGAAATGATCCCCTTTTCAGCTCAGTGCCTGGGATTTTGGGCATACTTGTCAACCTGGACTTATATACACCTATGATTTTGGACTAACTCTATTACCTCTGCTAGAAATTAACACAGAAATTTCACAGTTGATTGACAAGAATGAGAATCAGTGCTGAAGAGTCGAAATGTAACCAAATCCTTTCTCACTGAAAGAATGCTCAACGCAAGTGGACACAGTTCCCCCATTCGAACTCCATCATCTATGCACTTAGAGGCAGGTTTTTCAAATTACACAGCTAAAACTGTCCCCGCTTTAGCACTTAAAGCGGGGACAGTTTTAGCTGTGTATTTTCCAAAAGTTGTGTGCTCTACAAATAAATGCTGCTTTTGTTGTTACCTTTGGTCCGCAGGGGGAACGGGAGTCCGTTGCGGAGAGCATGGGAGACCCATGAGTCCTTTGCAGTCCTCTTTTCTGCCTCTGAGGGTGAAATGAGAGCCTGCAGCACTTTGGTAGGTAGCCATTCTCCCAGTTCGGCTCGGGGCGCAGCATAGCTGCAGTCCTCCTTGTGTGGCTACATTCATCATGAGCCGTGTCTGAAAGAACTGATCGCATTTCACATGCTAGCATGCTGTCTGTTTGACTGTGCTGTTGTTTTAACGAGAGCATCGTTGACAATTCTGTAACCTGAGAGCGCTGCCTAATTGTATTCTATGTAATACTGCGTGGGCTTGAGGAGGAGGCAGGTTTGGGGGAGAAGGAGGGAGAATGCACGTGTGGATCAGGGAAAGGCCTCTCCTTCTTTGTAGCATGGATGGGTTCAGTGCCCTCCTCACACTGCTGTCTTTGGCTCGACCCTACCAGTTGTGTGTCTAAGGTTTCTGTGTGTGTGTTTGTATGTGTGTGTCTGTCTCTAGGGCTGAGCAGGACCTCCACCTTCCTGTGGTAGCATGTTACTCAGAACCTTGCAGAAATCCCAGCCCTCCTGGAGACACAATACATGTATGTTCTTAGAAAGTTTTCTTAATGATTGGTGACAGAGCGGTGATTTAAAGGAGCTCATTCTCCATTTCCCACTAAGGCCAGCTCCTCTTTGCGGAAGAGGGTCCTTGACTCTTACTTTGTAGCAGGAACCCCTAAGTACATCGACCCTTTTCAAAAGTTACAGGCTGAAAGTCAAGATCTCTCACGTTAAACCCAATGTTGCAACTTTAACTGGGCAAACTCTCATTAGAGACCAGGGGGCAATGACTGTGCGGATGGAAGCTGATGTCTTTTCAGGGTGACTTCAGTGCAGTGAAGCTCTTGCTGAGATGTTTAACTCTAAAATCGGGCCTTGGGAAGGCACTGCACCCTCTGAAATTAGAGGTCAGGGGATTTGGATTTCATTTCCAACCATCCGCCACCCATTCAGCCACTCACATTCAAGTGACAAGCCTTAGGCCAGTCACTTTCTGTATCTGTTTCTCGACTTTTGCACAGCGGTTTCTGTGGGACGTGAGGCCCACTGGGAAATGATCCCCTTTTCAGCTCAGTGCCTGGGATTTTGGGCATACTTGTCAACCTGGACTTATATACACCTATGATTTTGGACTAACTCTATTACCTCTGCTAGAAATTAACACAGAAATTTCACAGTTGATTGACAAGAATGAGAATCAGTGCTGAAGAGTCGAAATGTAACCAAATCCTTTCTCACTGAAAGAATGCTCAACGCAAGTGGACACAGTTCCCCCATTCGAACTCCATCATCTATGCACTTAGAGGCAGGTTTTTCAAATTACACAGCTAAAACTGTCCCCGCTTTAGCACTTAAAGTGGGGACAGTTTTAGCTGTGTATTTTCCAAAAGTTGTGTGCTCTACAAATTAATGCTGCTTTTGTTGTTACCTTTGGTCCGCAGGGGGAACGGGAGTCCTTTGCGGAGAGCATGGGAGACCCATGAGTCCTTTGCAGTCCTCTTTTCTGCCTCTGAGGGTGAAATGAGAGCCTGCAGCACTTTGGTAGGTAGCCATTCTCCAAGTTCGGCTCGGGGCGCAGCATAGCTGCAGTCCTCCTTGTGTGGCTACATTCATCATGAGCCGTGTCTGAAAGAACTGATCGCATTTCACATGCTAGCATGCTGTCTGTTTGACTGTGCTGTTGTTTTAACGAGAGCATCGTTGACAATTCTGTAACCTGAGAGCGCTGCCTAATTGTATTCTATGTAATACTGCGTGGGCTTGAGGAGGAGGCAGGTTTGAGGGAGAAGGAGGGAGAATGCACGTGTGGATCAGGGAAAGGCCTCTCCTTCTTTGAGCATGGATGGGTTCAGTGCCCTCCTCATACTGCTAAGTCTTTGGCTCGACCATACCAGTTGTGTGTCTAAGGTTTCTGTGTGTGTGTTTGTATGTGTGTGTCTGTCTCTAGGGCTGAGCAGGACCTCCACCTTCCTGTGGTAGCATGTTACTCAGAACCTTGCAGAAATCCCAGCCCTCCTGGAGACACAATACATGTATGTTCTTAGAAAGTTTTCTTAATGATTGGTGACAGAGCGTTGATTTAAAGGAGCTCATTCTCCATTTCCCACTAAGGCCAGCTCTTCTTTGCGGAAGAGGGTCCTTGACTCTTACTTTGTAGCAGGAACCCCTAAGTACATCGACCCTTTTCAAAAGTTACAGACTGAAAGTCAAGATCTCTCACGTTAAACCCAATGTTGCAACTTTAACTGGGCAAACTCTCATTAGAGACCAGGGGTCAATGACTGTGCGGATGGAAGCTGATGTCTTTTCAGGGTGACTTCAGTGCAGTGAAGCTCTTGCTGAGACGTTTAACTCTAAAATCGGGCCTTGGGGAGGCACTGCACCCTCTGAAATTAGAGGTCAGGGGATTTGGATTTCATTTCCAACCATCCGCCACCCATTCAGCCACTCACATTCAAGTGACAAGCCTTAGGCCAGTCACTTTCTGTATCTGTTTCTCAACTTTTGAACAGCGGTTTCTGTGGGACGTGAGGCCCACTGGGAAATGATCCCCTTTTCAGCTCAGTGCCTGGGATTTTGGGCATACTTGTCAACCTGGACTTATATACACCTATGATTTTGGACTAACTCTATTACCTCTGCTAGAAATTAACACAGAAATTTCACAGTTGATTGACAAGAATGAGAATCAGTGCTGAAGAGTCGAAATGTAACCAAATCCTTTCTCACTGAAAGAATGCTCAACGCAAGTGGACACAGTTCCCCCATTCGAACTCCATCATCTATGCACTTAGAGGCAGGTTTTTCAAATTACACAGCTAAAACTGTCCCCGCTTTAGCACTTAAAGTGGGGACAGTTTTAGCTGTGTATTTTCCAAAAGTTGTGTGCTCTACAAATAAATGCTGCTTTTGTTGTTACCTTTGGTCCGCAGGGGGAACGGGAGACCGTTGCGGAGAGCATGGGAGACCCATGAGTCCTTTGCAGTCCTCTTTTCTGCCTCTGAGGGTGAAATGAGAGCCTGCAGCACTTTGGTAGGTAGCCATTCTCCCAGTTCGGCTCGGGGCGCAGCATAGCTGCAGTCCTCCTTGTGTGGCTACATTCATCATGAGCCGTGTCTGAAAGAACTGATCGCATTTCACATGCTAGCATGCTGTCTGTTTGACTGTGCTGTTGTTTTAACGAGAGCATCGTTGACAATTCTGTAACCTGAGAGCGCTGCCTAATTGTATTCTATGTAATACTGCGTGGGCTTGAGGAGGAGGCAGGTTTGAGGGAGAAGGAGGGAGAATGCACGTGTGGATCAGGGAAAGGCCTCTCCTTCTTTGGAGCATGGATGGGTTCAGTGCCCTCCTCATACTGCTAAGTCTTTGGCTCGACCATACCAGTTGTGTGTCTAAGGTTTCTGTGTGTTTGTTTGTATGTGTGTGTCTGTCTCTAGGACTGAGCAGGACCTCCACCTTCCTGTGGTAGCATGTTACTCAGAACCTTGCACAAATCCCAGCCCTCCTGGAGACACAATACATGTATGTTCTTAGAAAGTTTTCTTAATGATTGGTGACAGAGCGGTGATTTAAAGGAGCTCATTCTCCATTTCCCACTAAGGTCAGCTCCTCTTTGCGGAAGAGGGTCCTTGACTCTTACTTTGTAGCAGGAACCCCTAAGTATATCGACCCTTTTCAAAAGTTACAGGCTGAAAGTCAAGATCTCTCACGTTAAACCCAATGTTGCAACTTTAACTGGGCAAACTCTCATTAGAGACCAGGGGGCAATGACTGTGCGGATGGAAGCTGATGTCTTTTCAGGGTGACTTCAGTGCAGTGAAGCTCTTGCTGAGACGTTTAACTCTAAAATCGGGCCTTGGGGAGGCACTGCACCCTCTGAAATTAGAGGTCAGTGGATTTGGATTTCATTTCCAACCATCCGCCACCCATTCAGCCACTCACATTCAAGTGACAAGCCTTAGGCCAGTCACTTTCTGTATCTGTTTCTCGACTTTTGCACAGCGGTTTCTGTGGGACGTGAGGCCCACTGGGAAATGATCCCCTTTTCAGCTCAGTGCCTGGGATTTTGGGCATACTTGTCAACCTGGACTTATATACACCTATGATTTTGGACTAACTCTATTACCTCTGCTAGAAATTAACACAGAA
The DNA here is from genome assembly GCF_030222135.1 of Aotus nancymaae. Classification (NCBI taxonomy): domain Eukaryota; kingdom Metazoa; phylum Chordata; class Mammalia; order Primates; family Aotidae; genus Aotus; species Aotus nancymaae. Next base: position 88,088 of record NW_026988412.1, on the reverse strand, counting down.
ATTTCACAGTTGATTGACAAGAATGAGAATCAGTGCTGAAGAGTCGAGATGTAACCAAATCCTTTCTCACTGAAAGAATGCTCAACGCAAGTGGACACAGTTCCCCCATTCGAACTCCATCATCTATGCACTTAGAGGCAGGTTTTTCAAATTACACAGCTTAAACTGTCCCCGCTTTAAGTGCTGTACAGCACTTAAAGCGGGGACAGTTTTAGCTGTGTATTTTCCAAAAGTTGTGTGCTCTACAAATAAAAAGCTGCTTTTGTTGTTACCTTTGGTCCGCAGGGGGAACGGGAGTCCTTTGCGGAGAGCATGGGAGACCCATGAGTCCTTTGCAGTCCTCTTTTCTGCCTCTGAGGGTGAAATGAGAGCGTGCAGCACTTTGGTAGGTAGCCATTCTCCCAGTTCGGCTCGGGGTGCAGCATAGCTGCAGTCCTCCTTGTGTGGCTACATTCATCATGAGCCGTGTCTGAAAGAACTGATCGCATTTCACATGCTAGCATGCTGTCTGTTTGACTGTGCTGTTGTTTTAACGAGAGCATCGTTGACAATTCTGTAACCTGAGAGCGCTGCCTAATTGTATTCTATGTAATACTGCGTGGGATTGAGGAGGAGGCAGGTTTGGGGGAGAAGGAGGGAGAATGCACGTGTGGATCAGGGAAAGGCCTCTCCTTCTTTGTAGCATGGATGGGTTCAGTGCCCTCCTCATACTGCTGTCTTTGGCCCGACCCTACCAGTTGTGTGTCTAAGGTTTCTGTGTGTGTGTTTGTATGTGTGTGTCTGTCTCTAGGGCTGAGCAGGACCTCCACCTTCCTGTGGTAGCATGTTACTCAGAACCTTGCAGAAATCCCAGCCCTCCTGGAGACACAATACATGTATGTTCTTAGAAAGTTTTCTTAATGATTGGTGACAGAGCGGTGATTTAAAGGAGCTCATTCTCCATTTCCCACTAAGGCCAGCTCCTCTTTGCGGAAGAGGGTCCTTGACTCTTACTTTGTAGCAGGAACCCCTAAGTACATCGACCCTTTTCAAAAGTTACAGGCTGAAAGTCAAGATCTCTCACGTTAAACCCAATGTTGCAACTTTAACTGGGCAAACTCTCATTAGAGACCAGGGGGCAATGACTGTGCGGATGGAAGCTGATGTCTTTTCAGGGTGACTTCAGTGCAGTGAAGCTCTTGCTGAGACGTTTAACTCTAAAATCGGGCCTTGGGGAGGCACTGCACCCTCTGAAATTAGAGGTCAGGGGATTTGGATTTCATTTCCAACCATCCGCCACCCATTCAGCCACTCACATTCAAGTGACAAGCCTTAGGCCAGTCACTTTCTGTATCTGTTTCTCGACTTTTGCACAGCGGTTTCTGTGGGATGTGAGGCCCACTGGGAAATGATCCCCTTTTCAGCTCAGTGCCTGGGATTTTGGGCATACTTGTCAACCTGGACTTATATACACCTATGATTTTGGACTAACTCTATTACCTCTGCTAGAAATTAACACAGAAATTTCACAGTTGATTGACAAGAATGAGAATCAGTGCTGAAGAGTCGAAATGTAACCAAATCCTTTCTCACTGAAAGAATGCTCAACGCAAGTGGACACAGTTCCCCCATTCGAACTCCATCATCTATGCACTTAGAGGCAGGTTTTTCAAATTACACAGCTAAAACTGTCCCCGCTTTAGCACTTAAAGTGGGGACAGTTTTAGCTGTGTATTTTCCAAAAGTTGTGTGCTCTACAAATAAATGCTGCTTTTGTTGTTACCTTTGGTCCGCAGGGGGAACGGGAGTCCTTTGCGGAGAGCATGGGAGACCCATGAGTCCTTTGCAGTCCTCTTTTCTGCCTCTGAGGGTGAAATGAGAGCCTGCAGCACTTTGGTAGGCAGCCATTCTCCCAGTTCGGCTCGGGGCGCAGCATAGCTGCAGTCCTCCTTGTGTGGCTACATTCATCATGAGCCGTGTCTGAAAGAACTCATCGCATTTCACATGCTAGCATGCTGTCTGTTTGACTGTGCTGTTGTTTTAACGAGAGCATCGTTGACAATTCTGTAACCTGAGAGCGCTGCCTAATTGTATTCTATGTAATACTGCGTGGGCTTGAGGAGGAGGCAGGTTTGGGGGAGAAGGAGGGAGAATGCACGTGTGGATCAGGGAAAGGCCTCTCCTTCTTTGGAGCATGGATGGGTTCAGTGCCCTCCTCATACTGCTAAGTCTTTGGCTCGACCCTACCAGTTGTGTGTCTAAGGTTTCTGTGTGTGTGTTTGTATGTGTGTGTCTGTCTCTAGGGCTGAGCAGGACCTCCACCTTCCTGTGGTAGCATGTTACTCAGAACCTTGCAGAAATCCCAGCCCTCCTGGAGACACAATACATGTATGTTCTTAGAAAGTTTTCTTAATGATTGGTGACAGAGCGGTGATTTAAAGGAGCTCATTCTCCATTTCCCACTAAGGCCAGCTCCTCTTTGCGGAAGAGGGTCCTTGACTCTTACTTTGTAGCAGGAACCCCTAAGTACATCGACCCTTTTCAAAAGTTACAGGCTGAAAGTCAAGATCTCTCACGTTAAACCCAATGTTGCAACTTTAACTGGGCAAACTCTCATTAGAGACCAGGGGGCAATGACTGTGCGGATGGAAGCTGATGTCTTTTCAGGGTGACTTCAGTGCAGTGAAGCTCTTGCTGAGACGTTTAACTCTAAAATCGGGCCTTGGGGAGGCACTGCACCCTCTGAAATTAGAGGTCAGGGGATTTGGATTTCATTTCCAACCATCCGCCACCCATTCAGCCACTCACATTCAAGTGACAAGCCTTAGGCCAGTCACTTTCTGTATCTGTTTCTCGACTTTTGCACAGCGGTTTCTGTGGGACGTGAGGCCCACTGGGAAATGATCCCCTTTTCAGCTCAGTGCCTGGGATTTTGGGCATACTTGTCAACCTGGACTTATATACACCTATGATTTTGGACTAACTCTATTACCTCTGCTAGAAATTAACACAAAAATTTCACAGTTGATTGACAAGAATGAGAATCAGTGCTGAAGAGTCGAAATGTAACCAAATCCTTTCTCACTGAAAGAATGCTCAACGCAAGTGGACACAGTTCCCCCATTCGAACTCCATCATCTATGCACTTAGAGGCAGGTTTTTCAAATTACACAGCTAAAACTGTCCCCGCTTTAAGTGCTGTACAGCACTTAAAGCGGGGACAGTTTTAGCTGTGTATTTTCCAAAAGTTGTGTGCTCTACAAATAAAAAGCTGCTGTTGTTGTTACCTTTGGTCCGCAGGGGGAACGGGAGTCCTTTGCGGAGAGCATGGGAGACCCATGAGTCCTTTGCAGTCCTCTTTTCTGCCTCTGAGGGTGAAATGAGAGCGTGCAGCACTTTGGTAGGTAGCCATTCTCCCAGTTCGGCTCGGGGCGCAGCATAGCTGCAGTCCTCCTTGTGTGGCTACATTCATCATGAGCCGTGTCTGAAAGAACTGATCGCATTTCACATGCTAGCATGCTGTCTGTTTGACTGTGCTGTTGTTTTAACGAGAGCATCGTTGACAATTCTGTAACCTGAGAGCGCTGCCTAATTGTATTCTATGTAATACTGCGTGGGCTTGAGGAGGAGGCAGGTTTGGGGGAGAAGGAGGGAGAATGCACGTGTGGATCAGGGAAAGGCCTCTCCTTCTTTGGAGCATGGATGGGTTCAGTGCCCTCCTCATACTGCTAAGTCTTTGGCTCGACCCTACCAGTTGTGTGTCTAAGGTTTCTGTGTGTGTGTTTGTACGTGTGTGTCTGTCTCTAGGGCTGAGCAGGACCTCCACCTTCCTGTGGTAGCATGTTACTCAGAACCTTGCACAAATCCCAGCCCTCCTGGAGACACAATACATGTATGTTCTTAGAAAGTTTTCTTAATGATTGGTGACAGAGCGGTGATTTAAAGGAGCTCATTCTCCATTTCCCACTAAGGCCAGCTCCTCTTTGCGGAAGAGGGTCCTTGGCTCTTACTTTGTAGCAGGAACCCCTAAGTATATCGAACCTTTTCAAAAGTTACGGGCTGAAAGTCAAGATCTCTCACGTTAAACCCAATGTTGCAACTTTAACTGGGCAAACTCTCATTAGAGACCAGGGGGCAATGACTGTGCGGATGGAAGCTGATGTCTTTTCAGGGTGACTTCAGTGCAGTGAAGCTCTTGCTGAGACGTTTAACTCTAAAATCGGGCCTTGGGGAGGCACTGCACCCTCTGAAATTAGAGGTCAGGGGATTTGGATTTCATTTCCAACCATCCGCCACCCATTCAGCCACTCACATTCAAGTGACAAGCCTTAGGCCAGTCACTTTCTGTATCTGTTTCTCGACTTTTGCACAGCGGTTTCTGTGGGACGTGAGGCCCACTGGGAAATGATCCCCTTTTCAGCTCAGTGCCTGGGATTTTGGGCATACTTGTCAACCTGGACTTATATACACCTATGATTTTGGACTAACTCTATTACCTCTGCTAGAAATTAACACAGAAATTTCACAGTTGATTGACAAGAATGAGAATCAGTGCTGAAGAGTCAAAATGTAACCAAATCCTTTCTCACTGAAAGAATGCTCAACGCAAGTGGACACAGTTCCCCCATTCGAACTCCATCATCTATGCACTTAGAGGCAGGTTTTTCAAATTACACAGCTAAAACTGTCCCCGCTTTAAGTGCTGTACAGCACTTAAAGCGGGGACAGTTTTAGCTGTGTATTTTCCAAAAGTTGTGTGCTCTACAAATAAAAAGCTGCTTTTGTTGTTACCTTTGGTCCGCAGGGGGAACGGGAGTCCTTTGCGGAGAGCATGGGAGACCCATGAGTCCTTTGCAGTCCTCTTTTCTGCCTCTGAGGGTGAAATGAGAGCGTGCAGCACTTTGGTAGGTAGCCATTCTCCCAGTTCGGCTCGGGGTGCAGCATAGCTGCAGTCCTCCTTGTGTGGCTACATTCATCATGAGCCGTGTCTGAAAGAACTGATCGCATTTCACATGCTAGCATGCTGTCTGTTTGACTGTGCTGTTGTTTTAACGAGAGCATCGTTGACAATTCTGTAACCTGAGAGCGCTGCCTAATTGTATTCTATGTAATACTGCGTGGGATTGAGGAGGAGGCAGGTTTGGGGGAGCAGGAGGGAGAATGCACGTGTGGATCAGGGAAAGGCCTCTCCTTCTTTGTAGCATGGATGGGTTCAGTGCCCTCCTCATACTGCTGTCTTTGGCCCGACCCTACCAGTTGTGTGTCTAAGGTTTCTGTGTGTGTGTTTGTATGTGTGTGTCTGTCTCTAGGGCTGAGCAGGACCTCCACCTTCCTGTGGTAGCATGTTACTCAGAACCTTGCAGAAATCCCAGCCCTCCTGGAGACACAATACATGTATGTTCTTAGAAAGTTTTCTTAATGATTGGTGACAGAGCGGTGATTTAAAGGAGCTCATTCTCCATTTCCCACTAAGGCCAGCTCCTCTTTGCGGAAGAGGGTCCTTGACTCTTACTTTGTAGCAGGAACCCCTAAGTACATCGACCCTTTTCAAAAGTTACAGGCTGAAAGTCAAGATCTCTCACGTTAAACCCAATGTTGCAACTTTAACTGGGCAAACTCTCATTAGAGACCAGGGGGCAATGACTGTGCGGATGGAAGCTGATGTCTTTTCAGGGTGACTTCAGTGCAGTGAAGCTCTTGCTGAGACGTTTAACTCTAAAATCGGGCCTTGGGGAGGCACTGCACCCTCTGAAATTAGAGGTCAGGGGATTTGGATTTCATTTCCAACCATCCGCCACCCATTCAGCCACTCACATTCAAGTGACAAGCCTTAGGCCAGTCACTTTCTGTATCTGTTTCTCGACTTTTGCACAGCGGTTTCTGTGGGATGTGAGGCCCACTGGGAAATGATCCCCTTTTCAGCTCAGTGCCTGGGATTTTGGGCATACTTGTCAACCTGGACTTATATACACCTATGATTTTGGACTAACTCTATTACCTCTGCTAGAAATTAACACAGAAATTTCACAGTTGATTGACAAGAATGAGAATCAGTGCTGAAGAGTCGAAATGTAACCAAATCCTTTCTCACTGAAAGAATGCTCAACGCAAGTGGACACAGTTCCCCCATTCGAACTCCATCATCTATGCACTTAGAGGCAGGTTTTTCAAATTACACAGCTAAAACTGTCCCCGCTTTAGCACTTAAAGTGGGGACAGTTTTAGCTGTGTATTTTCCAAAAGTTGTGTGCTCTACAAATAAATGCTGCTTTTGTTGTTACCTTTGGTCCGCAGGGGGAACGGGAGTCCTTTGCGGAGAGCATGGGAGACCCATGAGTCCTTTGCAGTCCTCTTTTCTGCCTCTGAGGGTGAAATGAGAGCCTGCAGCACTTTGGTAGGCAGCCATTCTCCCAGTTCGGCTCGGGGCGCAGCATAGCTGCAGTCCTCCTTGTGTGGCTACATTCATCATGAGCCGTGTCTGAAAGAACTGATCGCATTTCACATGCTAGCATGCTGTCTGTTTGACTGTGCTGTTGTTTTAACGAGAGCATCGTTGACAATTCTGTAACCTGAGAGCGCTGCCTAATTGTATTCTATGTAATACTGCGTGGGATTGAGGAGGAGGCAGGTTTGGGGGAGAAGGAGGGAGAATGCACGTGTGGATCAGGGAAAGGCCTCTCCTTCTTTGGAGCATGGATGGGTTCAGTGCCCTCCTCATACTGCTAAGTCTTTGGCTCGACCCTACCAGTTGTGTGTCTAAGGTTTCTGTGTGTGTGTTTGTATGTGTGTGTCTGTCTCTAGGGCTGAGCAGGACCTCCACCTTCCTGTGGTAGCATGTTACTCAGAACCTTGCAGAAATCCCAGCCCTCCTGGAGACACAATACATGTATGTTCTTAGAAAGTTTTCTTAATGATTGGTGACAGAGCGGTGATTTAAAGGAGCTCATTCTCCATTTCCCACTAAGGCCAGCTCCTCTTTGCGGAAGAGGGTCCTTGACTCTTACTTTGTAGCAGGAACCCCTAAGTACATCGACCCTTTTCAAAAGTTACAGGCTGAAAGTCAAGATCTCTCACGTTAAACCCAATGTTGCAACTTTAACTGGGCAAACTCTCATTAGAGACCAGGGGGCAATGACTGTGCGGATGGAAGCTGATGTCTTTTCAGGGTGACTTCAGTGCAGTGAAGCTCTTGCTGAGACGTTTAACTCTAAAATCGGGCCTTGGGGAGGCACTGCACCCTCTGAAATTAGAGGTCAGGGGATTTGGATTTCATTTCCAACCATCCGCCACCCATTCAGCCACTCACATTCAAGTGACAAGCCTTAGGCCAGTCACTTTCTGTATCTGTTTCTCGACTTTTGCACAGCGGTTTCTGTGGGACGTGAGGCCCACTGGGAAATGATCCCCTTTTCAGCTCAGTGCCTGGGATTTTGGGCATACTTGTCAACCTGGACTTATATACACCTATGATTTTGGACTAACTCTATTACCTCTGCTAGAAATTAACACAGAAATTTCACAGTTGATTGACAAGAATGAGAATCAGTGCTGAAGAGTCGAAATGTAACCAAATCCTTTCTCACTGAAAGAATGCTCAACGCAAGTGGACACAGTTCCCCCATTCGAACTCCATCATCTATGCACTTAGAGGCAGGTTTTTCAAATTACACAGCTAAAACTGTCCCCGCTTTAAGTGCTGTACAGCACTTAAAGCGGGGACAGTTTTAGCTGTGTATTTTCCAAAAGTTGTGTGCTCTACAAATAAAAAGCTGCTTTTGTTGTTACCTTTGGTCCGCAGGGGGAACGGGAGTCCTTTGCGGAGAGCATGGGAGACCCATGAGTCCTTTGCAGTCCTCTTTTCTGCCTCTGAGGGTGAAATGAGAGCGTGCAGCACTTTGGTAGGTAGCCATTCTCCCAGTTCGGCTCGGGGCGCAGCATAGCTGCAGTCCTCCTTGTGTGGCTACATTCATCATGAGCCGTGTCTGAAAGAACTGATCGCATTTCACATGCTAGCATGCTGTCTGTTTGACTGTGCTGTTGTTTTAACGAGAACATCGTTGACAATTCTGTAACCTGAGAGCGCTGCCTAATTGTATTCTATGTAATACTGCGTGGGCTTGAGGAGGAGGCAGGTTTGGGGGAGAAGGAGGGAGAATGCACGTGTGGATCAGGGAAAGGCCTCTCCTTCTTTGGAGCATGGATGGGTTCAGTGCCCTCCTCATACTGCTAAGTCTTTGGCTCGACCCTACCAGTTGTGTGTCTAAGGTTTCTGTGTGTGTGTTTGTACGTGTGTGTCTGTCTCTAGGGCTGAGCAGGACCTCCACCTTCCTGTGGTAGCATGTTACTCAGAACCTTGCACAAATCCCAGCCCTCCTGGAGACACAATACATGTATGTTCTTAGAAAGTTTTCTTAATGATTGGTGACAGAGCGGTGATTTAAAGGAGCTCATTCTCCATTTCCCACTAAGGCCAGCTCCTCTTTGCGGAAGAGGGTCCTTGGCTCTTACTTTGTAGCAGGAACCCCTAAGTATATCGACCCTTTTCAAAAGTTACGGGCTGAAAGTCAAGATCTCTCACGTTAAACCCAATGTTGCAACTTTAACTGGGCAAACTCTCATTAGAGACCAGGGGGCAATGACTGTGCGGATGGAAGCTGATGTCTTTTCAGGGTGACTTCAGTGCAGTGAAGCTCTTGCTGAGACGTTTAACTCTAAAATCGGGCCTTGGGGAGGCACTGCACCCTCTGAAATTAGAGGTCAGGGGATTTGGATTTCATTTCCAACCATCCGCCACCCATTCAGCCACTCACATTCAAGTGACAAGCCTTAGGCCAGTCACTTTCTGTATCTGTTTCTCGACTTTTGCACAGCGGTTTCTGTGGGACGTGAGGCCCACTGGGAAATGATCCCCTTTTCAGCTCAGTGCCTGGGATTTTGGGCATACTTGTCAACCTGGACTTATATACACCTATGATTTTGGACTAACTCTATTACCTCTGCTAGAAATTAACACAGAAATTTCACAGTTGATTGACAAGAATGAGAATCAGTGCTGAAGAGTCAAAATGTAACCAAATCCTTTCTCACTGAAAGAATGCTCAACGCAAGTGGACACAGTTCCCCCATTCGAACTCCATCATCTATGCACTTAGAGGCAGGTTTTTCAAATTACACAGCTAAAACTGTCCCCGCTTTAAGTGCTGTACAGCACTTAAAGCGGGGACAGTTTTAGCTGTGTATTTTCCAAAAGTTGTGTGCTCTACAAATAAAAAGCTGCTTTTGTTGTTACCTTTGGTCCGCAGGGGGAACGGGAGTCCTTTGCGGAGAGCATGGGAGACCCATGAGTCCTTTGCAGTCCTCTTTTCTGCCTCTGAGGGTGAAATGAGAGCGTGCAGCACTTTGGTAGGTAGCCATTCTCCCAGTTCGGCTCGGGGTGCAGCATAGCTGCAGTCCTCCTTGTGTGGCTACATTCATCATGAGCCGTGTCTGAAAGAACTGATCGCATTTCACATGCTAGCATGCTGTCTGTTTGACTGTGCTGTTGTTTTAACGAGAGCATCGTTGACAATTCTGTAACCTGAGAGCGCTGCCTAATTGTATTCTATGTAATACTGCGTGGGATTGAGGAGGAGGCAGGTTTGGGGGAGAAGGAGGGAGAATGCACGTGTGGATCAGGGAAAGGCCTCTCCTTCTTTGGAGCATGGATGGGTTCAGTGCCCTCCTCATACTGCTGTCTTTGGCCCGACCCTACCAGTTGTGTGTCTAAGGTTTCTGTGTGTGTGTTTGTATGTGTGTGTCTGTCTCTAGGGCTGAGCAGGACCTCCACCTTCCTGTGGTAGCATGTTACTCAGAACCTTGCAGAAATCCCAGCCCTCCTGGAGACACAATACATGTATGTTCTTAGAAAGTTTTCTTAATGATTGGTGACAGAGCGGTGATTTAAAGGAGCTCATTCTCCATTTCCCACTAAGGCCAGCTCCTCTTTGCGGAAGAGGGTCCTTGGCTCTTACTTTGTAGCAGGAACCCCTAAGTATATCGACCCTTTTCAAAAGTTACGGGCTGAAAGTCAAGATCTCTCACGTTAAACCCAATGTTGCAACTTTAACTGGGCAAACTCTCATTAGAGACCAGGGGGCAATGACTGTGCGGATGGAAGCTGATGTCTTTTCAGGGTGACTTCAGTGCAGTGAAGCTCTTGCTGAGACGTTTAACTCTAAAATCGGGCCTTGGGGAGGCACTGCACCCTCTGAAATTAGAGGTCAGGGGATTTGGATTTCATTTCCAACCATCCGCCACCCATTCAGCCACTCACATTCAAGTGACAAGCCTTAGGCCAGTCACTTTCTGTATCTGTTTCTCGACTTTTGCACAGCGGTTTCTGTGGGACGTGAGGCCCACTGGGAAATGATCCCCTTTTCAGCTCAGTGCCTGGGATTTTGGGCATACTTGTCAACCTGGACTTATATACACCTATGATTTTGGACTAACTCTATTACCTCTGCTAGAAATTAACACAGAAATTTCACAGTTGATTGACAAGAATGAGAATCAGTGCTGAAGAGTCGAAATGTAACCAAATCCTTTCTCACTGAAAGAATGCTGAACGCAAGTGGACACAGTTCCCCCATTCGAACTCCATCATCTATGCACTTAGAGGCAGGTTTTTCAAATTACACAGCTAAAACTGTCCCCGCTTTAAGTGCTGTACAGCACTTAAAGCGGGGACAGTTTTAGCTGTGTATTTTCCAAAAGTTGTGTGCTCTACAAATAAAAAGCTGCTTTTGTTGTTACCTTTGGTCCGCAGGGGGAACGGGAGTCCTTTGCGGAGAGCATGGGAGACCCATGAGTCCTTTGCAGTCCTCTTTTCTGCCTCTGAGGGTGAAATGAGAGCGTGCAGCACTTTGGTAGGTAGCCATTCTCCCAGTTCGGCTCGGGGTGCAGCATAGCTGCAGTCCTCCTTGTGTGGCTACATTCATCATGAGCCGTGTCTGAAAGAACTGATCGCATTTCACATGCTAGCATGCTGTCTGTTTGACTGTGCTGTTGTTTTAACGAGAGCATCGTTGACAATTCTGTAACCTGAGAGCGCTGCCTAATTGTATTCTATGTAATACTGCGTGGGATTGAGGAGGAGGCAGGTTTGGGGGAGAAGGAGGGAGAATGCACGTGTGGATCAGGGAAAGGCCTCTCCTTCTTTGGAGCATGGATGGGTTCAGTGCCCTCCTCATACTGCTGTCTTTGGCCCGACCCTACCAGTTGTGTGTCTAAGGTTTCTGTGTGTGTGTTTGTATGTGTGTGTCTGTCTCTAGGGCTGAGCAGGACCTCCACCTTCCTGTGGTAGCATGTTACTCAGAACCTTGCAGAAATCCCAGCCCTCCTGGAGACACAATACATGTATGTTCTTAGAAAGTTTTCTTAATGATTGGTGACAGAGCGGTGATTTAAAGGAGCTCATTCTCCATTTCCCACTAAGGCCAGCTCCTCTTTGCGGAAGAGGGTCCTTGACTCTTACTTTGTAGCAGGAACCCCTAAGTACATCGACCCTTTTCAAAAGTTACAGGCTGAAAGTCAAGATCTCTCACGTTAAACCCAATGTTGCAACTTTAACTGGGCAAACTCTCATTAGAGACCAGGGGGCAATGACTGTGCGGATGGAAGCTGATGTCTTTTCAGGGTGACTTCAGTGCAGTGAAGCTCTTGCTGAGACGTTTAACTCTAAAATCGGGCCTTGGGGAGGCACTGCACCCTCTGAAATTAGAGGTCAGGGGATTTGGATTTCATTTCCAACCATCCGCCACCCATTCAGCCACTCACATTCAAGTGACAAGCCTTAGGCCAGTCACTTTCTGTATCTGTTTCTCGACTTTTGCACAGCGGTTTCTGTGGGATGTGAGGCCCACTGGGAAATGATCCCCTTTTCAGCTCAGTGCCTGGGATTTTGGGCATACTTGTCAACCTGGACTTATATACACCTATGATTTTGGACTAACTCTATTACCTCTGCTAGAAATTAACACAGAAATTTCACAGTTGATTGACAAGAATGAGAATCAGTGCTGAAGAGTCGAAATGTAACCAAATCCTTTCTCACTGAAAGAATGCTCAACGCAAGTGGACACAGTTCCCCCATTCGAACTCCATCATCTATGCACTTAGAGGCAGGTTTTTCAAATTACACAGGTAAAACTGTCCCCGCTTTAGCACTTAAAGTGGGGACAGTTTTAGCTGTGTATTTTCCAAAAGTTGTGTGCTCTACAAATAAATGCTGCTTTTGTTGTTACCTTTGGTCCGCAGGGGGAACGGGAGTCCTTTGCGGAGAGCATGGGAGACCCATGAGTCCTTTGCAGTCCTCTTTTCTGCCTCTGAGGGTGAAATGAGAGCCTGCAGCACTTTGGTAGGCAGCCATTCTCCCAGTTCGGCTCGGGGCGCAGCATAGCTGCAGTCCTCCTTGTGTGGCTACATTCATCATGAGCCGTGTCTGAAAGAACTCATCGCATTTCACATGCTAGCATGCTGTCTGTTTGACTGTGCTGTTGTTTTAACGAGAGCATCGTTGACAATTCTGTAACCTGAGAGCGCTGCCTAATTGTATTCTATGTAATACTGCGTGGGATTGAGGAGGAGGCAGGTTTGGGGGAGAAGGAGGGAGAATGCACGTGTGGATCAGGGAAAGGCCTCTCCTTCTTTGGAGCATGGATGGGTTCAGTGCCCTCCTCATACTGCTAAGTCTTTGGCTCGACCCTACCAGTTGTGTGTCTAAGGTTTCTGTGTGTGTGTTTGTATGTGTGTGTCTGTCTCTAGGGCTGAGCAGGACCTCCACCTTCCTGTGGTAGCATGTTACTCAGAACCTTGCAGAAATCCCAGCCCTCCTGGAGACACAATACATGTATGTTCTTAGAAAGTTTTCTTAATGATTGGTGACAGAGCGGTGATTTAAAGGAGCTCATTCTCCATTTCCCACTAAGGCCAGCTCCTCTTTGCGGAAGAGGGTCCTTGACTCTTACTTTGTAGCAGGAACCCCTAAGTACATCGACCCTTTTCAAAAGTTACAGGCTGAAAGTCAAGATCTCTCACGTTAAACCCAATGTTGCAACTTTAACTGGGCAAACTCTCATTAGAGACCAGGGGGCAATGACTGTGCGGATGGAAGCTGATGTCTTTTCAGGGTGACTTCAGTGCAGTGAAGCTCTTGCTGAGACGTTTAACTCTAAAATCGGGCCTTGGGGAGGCACTGCACCCTCTGAAATTAGAGGTCAGGGGATTTGGATTTCATTTCCAACCATCCGCCACCCATTCAGCCACTCACATTCAAGTGACAAGCCTTAGGCCAGTCACTTTCTGTATCTGTTTCTCGACTTTTGCACAGCGGTTTCTGTGGGACGTGAGGCCCACTGGGAAATGATCCCCTTTTCAGCTCAGTGCCTGGGATTTTGGGCATACTTGTCAACCTGGACTTATATACACCTATGATTTTGGACTAACTCTATTACCTCTGCTAGAAATTAACACAGAAATTTCACAGTTGATTGACAAGAATGAGAATCAGTGCTGAAGAGTCAAAATGTAACCAAATCCTTTCTCACTGAAAGAATGCTCAACGCAAGTGGACACAGTTCCCCCATTCGAACTCCATCATCTATGCACTTAGAGGCAGGTTTTCCAATTACACAGCTAAAACTGTCCCCGCTTTAAGTGCTGTACAGCACTTAAAGCGGGGACAGTTTTAGCTGTGTATTTTCCAAAAGTTGTGTGCTCTACAAATAAAAAGCTGCTGTTGTTGTTACCTTTGGTCCGCAGGGGAAACGGGAGTCCTTTGCGGAGAGCATGGGAGACCAATGAGTCCTCTGCAGTCCTCTTTTCTGCCTCTGAGGGTGAAATGAGAGCGTGCAGCACTTTGGTAGGTAGCCATTCTCCCAGTTCGGCTCGGGGCGCAGCATAGCTGCAGTCCTCCTTGTGTGGCTACATTCATCATGAGCCGTGTCTGAAAGAACTGATCGCATTTCACATGCTAGCATGCTGTCTGTTTGACTGTGCTGTTGTTTTAACGAGAGCATCGTTGACAATTCTGTAACCTGAGAGCGCTGCCTAATTGTATTCTATGTAATACTGCGTGGGCTTGAGGAGGAGGCAGGTTTGGGGGAGAAGGAGGGAGAATGCACGTGTGGATCAGGGAAAGGCCTCTCCTTCTTTGGAGCATGGATGGGTTCAGTGCCCTCCTCATACTGCTAAGTCTTTGGCTCGACCCTACCAGTTGTGTGTCTAAGGTTTCTGTGTGTGTGTTTGTATGTGTGTGTCTGTCTCTAGGGCTGAGCAGGACCTCCACCTTCCTGTGGTAGCATGTTACTCAGAACCTTGCAGAAATCCCAGCCCTCCTGGAGACACAATACATGTATGTTCTTAGAAAGTTTTCTTAATGATTGGTGACAGAGCGGTGATTTAAAGGAGCTCATTCTCCATTTCCCACTAAGGCCAGCTCCTCTTTGCGGAAGAGGGTCCTTGACTCTTACTTTGTAGCAGGAACCCCTAAGTACATCGACCCTTTTCAAAAGTTACAGGCTGAAAGTCAAGATCTCTCACGTTAAACCCAATGTTGCAACTTTAACTGGGCAAACTCTCATTAGAGACCAGGGGGCAATGACTGTGCGGATGGAAGCTGATGTCTTTTCAGGGTGACTTCAGTGCAGTGAAGCTCTTGCTGAGACGTTTAACTCTAAAATCGGGCCTTGGGGAGGCACTGCACCCTCTGAAATTAGAGGTCAGGGGATTTGGATTTCATTTCCAACCATCCGCCACCCATTCAGCCACTCACATTCAAGTGACAAGCCTTAGGCCAGTCACTTTCTGTATCTGTTTCTCGACTTTTGCACAGCGGTTTCTGTGGGACGTGAGGCCCACTGGGAAATGATCCCCTTTTCAGCTCAGTGCCTGGGATTTTGGGCATACTTGTCAACCTGGACTTATATACACCTATGATTTTGGACTAACTCTATTACCTCTGCTAGAAATTAACACAGAAATTTCACAGTTGATTGACAAGAATGAGAATCAGTGCTGAAGAGTCGAAATGTAACCAAATCCTTTCTCACTGAAAGAATGCTCAACGCAAGTGGACACAGTTCCCCCATTCGAACTCCATCATCTATGCACTTAGAGGCAGGTTTTTCAAATTACACAGCTAAATCTGTCCCCGCTTTAAGTGCTGTACAGCACTTAAAGCGGGGACAGATTTAGCTGTGTATTTTCCAAAAGTTGTGTGCTCTACAAATAAAAAGCTGCTTTTGTTGTTACCTTTGGTCCGCAGGGGGAACGGGAGTCCTTTGCGGAGAGCATGGGAGACCCATGAGTCCTCTGCAGTCCTCTTTTCTGCCTCTGAGGGTGAAATGAGAGCGTGCAGCACTTTGGTAGGTAGCCATTCTCCCAGTTCGGCTCGGGGCGCAGCATAGCTGCAGTCCTCCTTGTGTGGCTACATTCATCATGAGCCGTGTCTGAAAGAACTGATCGCATTTCACATGCTAGCATGCTGTCTGTTTGACTGTGCTGTTGTTTTAACGAGAGCATCGTTGACAATTCTGTAACCTGAGAGCGCTGCCTAATTGTATTCTATGTAATACTGCGTGGGCTTGAGGAGGAGGCAGGTTTGGGGGAGAAGGAGGGAGAATGCACGTGTGGATCAGGGAAAGGCCTCTCCTTCTTTGGAGCATGGATGGGTTCAGTGCCCTCCTCATACTGCTAAGTCTTTGGCTCGACCCTACCAGTTGTGTGTCTAAGGTTTCTGTGTGTGTGTTTGTACGTGTGTGTCTGTCTCTAGGGCTGAGCAGGACCTCCACCTTCCTGTGGTAGCATGTTACTCAGAACCTTGCAGAAATCCCAGCCCTCCTGGAGACACAATACATGTATGTTCTTAGAAAGTTTTCTTAATGATTGGTGACAGAGCGGTGATTTAAAGGAGCTCATTCTCCATTTCCCACTAAGGCCAGCTCCTCTTTGCGGAAGAGGGTCCTTGACTCTTACTTTGTAGCAGGAACCCCTAAGTACATCGACCCTTTTCAAAAGTTACAGGCTGAAAGTCAAGATCTCTCACGTTAAACCCAATGTTGCAACTTTAACTGGGCAAACTCTCATTAGAGACCAGGGGGCAATGACTGTGCGGATGGAAGCTGATGTCTTTTCAGGGTGACTTCAGTGCAGTGAAGCTCTTGCTGAGACGTTTAACTCTAAAATCGGGCCTTGGGGAGGCACTGCACCCTCTGAAATTAGAGGTCAGGGGATTTGGATTTCATTCCCAACCATCCGCCACCCGTTCAGCCACTCACATTCAAGTGACAAGCCTTAGGCCAGTCACTTTCTGTATCTGTTTCTCGACTTTTGCACAGCGGTTTCTGTGGGACGTGAGGCCCACTGGGAAATGATCCCCTTTTCAGCTCAGTGCCTGGGATTTTGGGCATACTTGTCAACCTGGACTTATATACACCTATGATTTTGGACTAACTCTATTACCTCTGCTAGAAATTAACACAGAAATTTCACAGTTGATTGACAAGAATGAGAATCAGTGCTGAAGAGTCGAAATGTAACCAAATCCTTTCTCACTGAAAGAATGCTCAACGCAAGTGGACACAGTTCCCCCATTCGAACTCCATCATCTATGCACTTAGAGGCAGGTTTTTCAAATTACACAGCTAAAACTGTCCCCGCTTTAAGTGCTGTACAGCACTTAAAGCGGGGACAGATTTAGCTGTGTATTTTCCAAAAGTTGTGTGCTCTACAAATAAAAAGCTGCTTTTTTTGTTACCTTTGGTCCGCAGGGGGAACGGGAGTCCTTTGCGGAGAGCATGGGAGACCCATGAGTCCTCTGCAGTCCTCTTTTCTGCCTCTGAGGGTGAAATGAGAGCGTGCAGCACTTTGGTAGGTAGCCATTCTCCCAGTTCGGCTCGGGGCGCAGCATAGCTGCAGTCCTCCTTGTGTGGCTACATTCATCATGAGCCGTGTCTGAAAGAACTGATCGCATTTCACATGCTAGCATGCTGTCTGTTTGACTGTGCTGTTGTTTTAACGAGAGCATCGTTGACAATTCTGTAACCTGAGAGCGCTGCCTAATTGTATTCTATGTAATACTGCGTGGGCTTGAGGAGGAGGCAGGTTTGGGGGAGAAGGAGGGAGAATGCACGTGTGGATCAGGGAAAGGCCTCTCCTTCTTTGGAGCATGGATGGGTTCAGTGCCCTCCTCATACTGCTAAGTCTTTGGCTCGACCCTACCAGTTGTGTGTCTAAGGTTTCTGTGTGTGTGTTTGTATGTGTGTGTCTGTCTCTAGGGCTGAGCAGGACCTCCACCTTCCTGTGGTAGCATGTTACTCAGAACCTTGCAGAAATCCCAGCCCTCCTGGAGACACAATACATGTATGTTCTTAGAAAGTTTTCTTAATGATTGGTGACAGAGCGGTGATTTAAAGGAGCTCATTCTCCATTTCCCACTAAGGCCAGCTCCTCTTTGCGGAAGAGGGTCCTTGACTCTTACTTTGTAGCAGGAACCCCTAAGTACATCGACCCTTTTCAAAAGTTACAGGCTGAAAGTCAAGATCTCTCACGTTAAACCCAATGTTGCAACTTTAACTGGGCAAACTCTCATTAGAGACCAGGGGGCAATGACTGTGCGGATGGAAGCTGATGTCTTTTCAGGGTGACTTCAGTGCAGTGAAGCTCTTGCTGAGACGTTTAACTCTAAAATCGGGCCTTGGGGAGGCACTGCACCCTCTGAAATTAGAGGTCAGGGGATTTGGATTTCATTTCCAACCATCCGCCACCCATTCAGCCACTCACATTCAAGTGACAAGCCTTAGGCCAGTCACTTTCTGTATCTGTTTCTCGACTTTTGCACAGCGGTTTCTGTGGGACGTGAGGCCCACTGGGAAATGATCCCCTTTTCAGCTCAGTGCCTGGGATTTTGGGCATACTTGTCAACCTGGACTTATATACACCTATGATTTTGGACTAACTCTATTACCTCTGCTAGAAATTAACACAGAAATTTCACAGTTGATTGACAAGAATGAGAATCAGTGCTGAAGAGTCGAAATGTAACCAAATCCTTTCTCACTGAAAGAATGCTCAACGCAAGTGGACACAGTTCCCCCATTCGAACTCCATCATCTATGCACTTAGAGGCAGGTTTTTCAAATTACACAGCTAAATCTGTCCCCGCTTTAAGTGCTGTACAGCACTTAAAGCGGGGACAGATTTAGCTGTGTATTTTCCAAAAGTTGTGTGCTCTACAAATAAAAAGCTGCTTTTGTTGTTACCTTTGGTCCGCAGGGGGAACGGGAGTCCTTTGCGGAGAGCATGGGAGACCCATGAGTCCTCTGCAGTCCTCTTTTCTGCCTCTGAGGGTGAAATGAGAGCGTGCAGCACTTTGGTAGGTAGCCATTCTCCCAGTTCGGCTCGGGGCGCAGCATAGCTGCAGTCCTCCTTGTGTGGCTACATTCATCATGAGCCGTGTCTGAAAGAACTGATCGCATTTCACATGCTAGCATGCTGTCTGTTTGACTGTGCTGTTGTTTTAACGAGAGCATCGTTGACAATTCTGTAACCTGAGAGCGCTGCCTAATTGTATTCTATGTAATACTGCGTGGGCTTGAGGAGGAGGCAGGTTTGGGGGAGAAGGAGGGAGAATGCACGTGTGGATCAGGGAAAGGCCTCTCCTTCTTTGGAGCATGGATGGGTTCAGTGCCCTCCTCATACTGCTAAGTCTTTGGCTCGACCCTACCAGTTGTGTGTCTAAGGTTTCTGTGTGTGTGTTTGTACGTGTGTGTCTGTCTCTAGGGCTGAGCAGGACCTCCACCTTCCTGTGGTAGCATGTTACTCAGAACCTTGCAGAAATCCCAGCCCTCCTGGAGACACAATACATGTATGTTCTTAGAAAGTTTTCTTAATGATTGGTGACAGAGCGGTGATTTAAAGGAGCTCATTCTCCATTTCCCACTAAGGCCAGCTCCTCTTTGCGGAAGAGGGTCCTTGACTCTTACTTTGTAGCAGGAACCCCTAAGTACATCGACCCTTTTCAAAAGTTACAGGCTGAAAGTCAAGATCTCTCACGTTAAACCCAATGTTGCAACTTTAACTGGGCAAACTCTCATTAGAGACCAGGGGGCAATGACTGTGCGGATGGAAGCTGATGTCTTTTCAGGGTGACTTCAGTGCAGTGAAGCTCTTGCTGAGACGTTTAACTCTAAAATCGGGCCTTCGGGAGGCACTGCACCCTCTGAAATTGGAGGTCAGGGGATTTGGATTTCATTTCCAACCATCCGCCACCCATTCAGCCACTCACATTCAAGTGACAAGCCTTAGGCCAGTCACTTTCTGTATCTGTTTCTCGACTTTTGCACAGCGGTTTCTGTGGGACGTGAGGCCCACTGGGAAATGATCCCCTTTTCAGCTCAGTGCCTGGGATTTTGGGCATACTTGTCAACCTGGACTTATATACACCTATGATTTTGGACTAACTCTATTACCTCTGCTAGAAAATAACACAGAAATTTCACAGTTGATTGACAAGAATGAGAATCAGTGCTGAAGAGTCGAAATGTAACCAAATCCTTTCTCACTGAAAGAATGCTCAACGCAAGTGGACACAGTTCCCCCATTCGAACTCCATCATCTATGCACTTAGAGGCAGGTTTTTCAAATTACACAGCTAAAACTGTCCCCGCTTTAAGTGCTGTACAGCACTTAAAGCGGGGACAGTTTTAGCTGTGTAATTTCCAAAAGTTGTGTGCTCTACAAATAGAAAGCTGCTTTTGTTTTTACCTTTGGTCCGCAGGGGGAACGGGAGTCCTTTGCGGAGAGCATGGGAGACCCATGAGTCCTTTGCAGTCCTCTTTTCTGCCTCTGAGGGTGAAATGAGAGCGTGCAGCACTTTGGTAGGTAGCCATTCTCCCAGTTCGGCTCGGGGCGCAGCATAGCTGCAGTCCTCCTTGTGTGGCTACATTCATCATGAGCCGTGTCTGAAAGAACTCATCGCATTTCACATGCTAGCATGCTGTCTGTTTGACTGTGCTGTTGTTTTAACGAGAGCATCGTTGACAATTCTGTAACCTGAGAGCGCTGCCTAATTGTATTCTATGTAATACTGCGTGGGCTTGAGGAGGAGGCAGGTTTGGGGGAGAAGGAGGGAGAATGCACGTGTGGATCAGGGAAAGGCCTCTCCTTCTTTGGAGCATGGATGGGTTCAGTGCCCTCCTCATACTGCTAAGTCTTTGGCTCGACCCTACCAGTTGTGTGTCTAAGGTTTCTGTGTGTGTGTTTGTATGTGTGTGTCTGTCTCTAGGGCTGAGCAGGACCTCCACCTTCCTGTGGTAGCATGTTACTCAGAACCTTGCACAAATCCCAGCCCTCCTGGAGACACAATACATGTATGTTCTTAGAAAGTTTTCTTAATGATTGGTGACAGAGCGGTGATTTAAAGGAGCTCATTCTCCATTTCCCACTAAGGCCAGCTCCTCTTTGCGGAAGAGGGTCCTTGACTCTTACTTTGTAGCAGGAACCCCTAAGTACATCGACCCTTTTCAAAAGTTACAGGCTGAAAGTCAAGATCTCTCACGTTAAACCCAATGTTGCAACTTTAACTGGGCAAACTCTCATTAGAGACCAGGGGGCAATGACTGTGCGGATGGAAGCTGATGTCTTTTCAGGGTGACTTCAGTGCAGTGAAGCTCTTGCTGAGACGTTTAACTCTAAAATCGGGCCTTGGGGAGGCACTGCACCCTCTGAAATTAGAGGTCAGGGGATTTGGATTTCATTCCCAACCATCCGCCACCCGTTCAGCCACTCACATTCAAGTGACAAGCCTTAGGCCAGTCACTTTCTGTATCTGTTTCTCGACTTTTGCACAGCGGTTTCTGTGGGACGTGAGGCCCACTGGGAAATGATCCCCTTTTCAGCTCAGTGCCTGGGATTTTGGGCATACTTGTCAACCTGGACTTATATACACCTATGATTTTGGACTAACTCTATTACCTCTGCTAGAAATTAACACAGAAATTTCACAGTTGATTGACAAGAATGAGAATCAGTGCTGAAGAGTCGAAATGTAACCAAATCCTTTCTCACTGAAAGAATGCTCAACGCAAGTGGACACAGTTCCCCCATTCGAACTCCATCATCTATGCACTTAGAGGCAGGTTTTTCAAATTACACAGCTAAAACTGTCCCCGCTTTAAGTGCTGTACAGCACTTAAAGCGGGGACAGATTTAGCTGTGTATTTTCAAAAAGTTGTGTGCTCTACAAATAAAAAGCTGCTTTTGTTGTTACCTTTGGTCCGCAGGGGGAACGGGAGTCCTTTGCGGAGAGCATGGGAGACCCATGAGTCCTCTGCAGTCCTCTTTTCTGCCTCTGAGGGTGAAATGAGAGCGTGCAGCACTTTGGTAGGTAGCCATTCTCCCAGTTCGGCTCGGGGCGCAGCATAGCTGCAGTCCTCCTTGTGTGGCTACATTCATCATGAGCCGTGTCTGAAAGAACTGATCGCATTTCACATGCTAGCATGCTGTCTGTTTGACTGTGCTGTTGTTTTAACGAGAGCATCGTTGACAATTCTGTAACCTGAGAGCGCTGCCTAATTGTATTCTATGTAATACTGCGTGGGCTTGAGGAGGAGGCAGGTTTGGGGGAGAAGGAGGGAGAATGCACGTGTGGATCAGGGAAAGGCCTCTCCTTCTTTGGAGCATGGATGGGTTCAGTGCCCTCCTCATACTGCTAAGTCTTTGGCTCGACCCTACCAGTTGTGTGTCTAAGGTTTCTGTGTGTGTGTTTGTATGTGTGTGTCTGTCTCTAGGGCTGAGCAGGACCTCCACCTTCCTGTGGTAGCATGTTACTCAGAACCTTGCAGAAATCCCAGCCCTCCTGGAGACACAATACATGTATGTTCTTAGAAAGTTTTCTTAATGATTGGTGACAGAGCGGTGATTTAAAGGAGCTCATTCTCCATTTCCCACTAAGGCCAGCTCCTCTTTGCGGAAGAGGGTCCTTGACTCTTACTTTGTAGCAGGAACCCCTAAGTACATCGACCCTTTTCAAAAGTTACAGGCTGAAAGTCAAGATCTCTCACGTTAAACCCAATGTTGCAACTTTAACTGGGCAAACTCTCATTAGAGACCAGGGGGCAATGACTGTGCGGATGGAAGCTGATGTCTTTTCAGGGTGACTTCAGTGCAGTGAAGCTCTTGCTGAGACGTTTAACTCTAAAATCGGGCCTTGGGGAGGCACTGCACCCTCTGAAATTAGAGGTCAGGGGATTTGGATTTCATTTCCAACCATCCGCCACCCATTCAGCCACTCACATTCAAGTGACAAGCCTTAGGCCAGTCACTTTCTGTATCTGTTTCTCGACTTTTGCACAGCGGTTTCTGTGGGACGTGAGGCCCACTGGGAAATGATCCCCTTTTCAGCTCAGTGCCTGGGATTTTGGGCATACTTGTCAACCTGGACTTATATACACCTATGATTTTGGACTAACTCTATTACCTCTGCTAGAAAATAACACAGAAATTTCACAGTTGATTGACAAGAATGAGAATCAGTGCTGAAGAGTCGAAATGTAACCAAATCCTTTCTCACTGAAAGAATGCTCAACGCAAGTGGACACAGTTCCCCCATTCGAACTCCATCATCTATGCACTTAGAGGCAGGTTTTTCAAATTACACAGCTAAAACTGTCCCCGCTTTAAGTGCTGTACAGCACTTAAAGCGGGGACAGTTTTAGCTGTGTATTTTCCAAAAGTTGTGTGCTCTACAAATAAAAAGCTGCTTTTGTTGTTACCTTTGGTCCGCAGGGGGAACGGGAGTCCTTTGCGGAGAGCATGGGAGACCCATGAGTCCTTTGCAGTCCTCTTTTCTGCCTCTGAGGGTGAAATGAGAGCGTGCAGCACTTTGGTAGGTAGCCATTCTCCCAGTTCGGCTCGGGGCGCAGCATAGCTGCAGTCCTCCTTGTGTGGCTACATTCATCATGAGCCGTGTCTGAAAGAACTGATCGCATTTCACATGCTAGCATGCTGTCTGTTTGACTGTGCTGTTGTTTTAACGAGAGCATCGTTGACAATTCTGTAACCTGAGAGCGCTGCCTAATTGTATTCTATGTAATACTGCGTGGGCTTGAGGAGGAGGCAGGTTTGGGGGAGAAGGAGGGAGAATGCACGTGTGGATCAGGGAAAGGCCTCTCCTTCTTTGGAGCATGGATGGGTTCAGTGCCCTCCTCATACTGCTAAGTCTTTGGCTCGACCCTACCAGTTGTGTGTCTAAGGTTTCTGTGTGTGTGTTTGTATGTGTGTGTCTGTCTCTAGGGCTGAGCAGGACCTCCACCTTCCTGTGGTAGCATGTTACTCAGAACCTTGCAGAAATCCCAGCCCTCCTGGAGACACAATACATGTATGTTCTTAGAAAGTTTTCTTAATGATTGGTGACAGAGCGGTGATTTAAAGGAGCTCATTCTCCATTTCCCACTAAGGCCAGCTCCTCTTTGCGGAAGAGGGTCCTTGACTCTTACTTTGTAGCAGGAAACCTTAAGTATATCGACCCTTTTCAAAAGTTACAGGCTGAAAGTCAAGATCTCTCACGTTAAACCCAATGTTGCAACTTTAACTGGGCAAACTCTCATTAGAGACCAGTGGGCAATGACTGTGCGGATGGAAGCTGATGTCTTTTCAGGGTGACTTCAGTGCAGTGAAGCTCTTGCTGAGACGTTTAACTCTAAAATCGGGCCTTGGGGAGGCACTGCACCCTCTGAAATTAGAGGTCAGGGGATTTGGATTTCATTTCCAACCATCCGCCACCCATTCAGTCACTCACATTCAAGTGACAAGCCTCAGGCCAGTCACTTTCTGTATCTGTTTCTCGACTTTTGCACAGCGGTTTCTGTGGGACGTGAGGCCCACTGGGAAATGATCCCCTTTTCAGCTCAGTGCCTGGGATTTTGGGCATACTTGTCAACCTGGACTTATATACACCTATGATTTTGGACTAACTCTATTACCTCTGCTAGAAATTAACACAGAAATTTCACAGTTGATTGACAAGAATGAGAATCAGTGCTGAAGAGTCGAAATGTAACCAAATCCTTTCTCACTGAAAGAATGCTCAACGCAAGTGGACACAGTTCCCCCATTCGAACTCCATCATCTATGCACTTAGAGGCAGGTTTTTCAAATTACACAGCTAAAACTGTCCCCGCTTTAAGTGCTGTACAGCACTTAAAGCGGGGGACAGTTTTAGCTGTGTATTTTCCAAAGGTTGTGTGCTCTACAAATAAAAAGCTGCTTTTGTTGTTACCTTTGGTCCGCAGGGGGAACGGGAGTCCTTTGCGGAGAGCATGGGAGACCCATGAGTCCTTTGCAGTCCTCTTTTCTGCCTCTGAGGGTGAAATGAGAGCGTGCAGCACTTTGGTAGGTAGCCATTCTCCCAGTTCGGCTCGGGGCGCAGCATAGCTGCAGTCCTCCTTGTGTGGCTACATTCATCATGAGCCGTGTCTGAAAGAACTCATCGCATTTCACATGCTAGCATGCTGTCTGTTTGACTGTGCTGTTGTTTTAACGAGAGCATCGTTGACAATTCTGTAACCTGAGAGCGCTGCCTAATTGTATTCTATGTAATACTGCGTGGGCTTGAGGAGGAGGCAGGTTTGGGGGAGAAGGAGGGAGAATGCACGTGTGGATCAGGGAAAGGCCTCTCCTTCTTTGGAGCATGGATGGGTTCAGTGCCCTCCTCATACTGCTAAGTCTTTGGCTCGACCCTACCAGTTGTGTGTCTAAGGTTTCTGTGTGTGTGTTTGTACGTGTGTGTCTGTCTCTAGGGCTGAGCAGGACCTCCACCTTCCTGTGGTAGCATGTTACTCAGAACCTTGCACAAATCCCAGCCCTCCTGGAGACACAATACATGTATGTTCTTAGAAAGTTTTCTTAATGATTGGTGACAGAGCGGTGATTTAAAGGAGCTCATTCTCCATTTCCCACTAAGGCCAGCTCCTCTTTGCGGAAGAGGGTCCTTGGCTCTTACTTTGTAGCAGGAACCCCTAAGTATATCGAACCTTTTCAAAAGTTACGGGCTGAAAGTCAAGATCTCTCACGTTAAACCCAATGTTGCAACTTTAACTGGGCAAACTCTCATTAGAGACCAGGGGGCAATGACTGTGCGGATGGAAGCTGATGTCTTTTCAGGGTGACTTCAGTGCAGTGAAGCTCTTGCTGAGACGTTTAACTCTAAAATCGGGCCTTGGGGAGGCACTGCACCCTCTGAAATTAGAGGTCAGGGGATTTGGATTTCATTTCCAACCATCCGCCACCCATTCAGCCACTCACATTCAAGTGACAAGCCTTAGGCCAGTCACTTTCTGTATCTGTTTCTCGACTTTTGCACAGCGGTTTCTGTGGGACGTGAGGCCCACTGGGAAATGATCCCCTTTTCAGCTCAGTGCCTGGGATTTTGGGCATACTTGTCAACCTGGACTTATATACACCTATGATTTTGGACTAACTCTATTACCTCTGCTAGAAATTAACACAGAAATTTCACAGTTGATTGACAAGAATGAGAATCAGTGCTGAAGAGTCAAAATGTAACCAAATCCTTTCTCACTGAAAGAATGCTCAACGCAAGTGGACACAGTTCCCCCATTCGAACTCCATCATCTATGCACTTAGAGGCAGGTTTTTCAAATTACACAGCTAAAACTGTCCCCGCTTTAAGTGCTGTACAGCACTTAAAGCGGGGACAGTTTTAGCTGTGTATTTTCCAAAAGTTGTGTGCTCTACAAATAAAAAGCTGCTTTTGTTGTTACCTTTGGTCCGCAGGGGGAACGGGAGTCCTTTGCGGAGAGCATGGGAGACCCATGAGTCCTTTGCAGTCCTCTTTTCTGCCTCTGAGGGTGAAATGAGAGCGTGCAGCACTTTGGTAGGTAGCCATTCTCCCAGTTCGGCTCGGGGTGCAGCATAGCTGCAGTCCTCCTTGTGTGGCTACATTCATCATGAGCCGTGTCTGAAAGAACTGATCGCATTTCACATGCTAGCATGCTGTCTGTTTGACTGTGCTGTTGTTTTAACGAGAGCATCGTTGACAATTCTGTAACCTGAGAGCGCTGCCTAATTGTATTCTATGTAATACTGCGTGGGATTGAGGAGGAGGCAGGTTTGGGGGAGAAGGAGGGAGAATGCACGTGTGGATCAGGGAAAGGCCTCTCCTTCTTTGTAGCATGGATGGGTTCAGTGCCCTCCTCATACTGCTGTCTTTGGCCCGACCCTACCAGTTGTGTGTCTAAGGTTTCTGTGTGTGTGTTTGTATGTGTGTGTCTGTCTCTAGGGCTGAGCAGGACCTCCACCTTCCTGTGGTAGCATGTTACTCAGAACCTTGCAGAAATCCCAGCCCTCCTGGAGACACAATACATGTATGTTCTTAGAAAGTTTTCTTAATGATTGGTGACAGAGCGGTGATTTAAAGGAGCTCATTCTCCATTTCCCACTAAGGCCAGCTCCTCTTTGCGGAAGAGGGTCCTTGACTCTTACTTTGTAGCAGGAACCCCTAAGTACATCGACCCTTTTCAAAAGTTACAGGCTGAAAGTCAAGATCTCTCACGTTAAACCCAATGTTGCAACTTTAACTGGGCAAACTCTCATTAGAGACCAGGGGGCAATGACTGTGCGGATGGAAGCTGATGTCTTTTCAGGGTGACTTCAGTGCAGTGAAGCTCTTGCTGAGACGTTTAACTCTAAAATCGGGCCTTGGGGAGGCACTGCACCCTCTGAAATTAGAGGTCAGGGGATTTGGATTTCATTTCCAACCATCCGCCACCCATTCAGCCACTCACATTCAAGTGACAAGCCTTAGGCCAGTCACTTTCTGTATCTGTTTCTCGACTTTTGCACAGCGGTTTCTGTGGGATGTGAGGCCCACTGGGAAATGATCCCCTTTTCAGCTCAGTGCCTGGGATTTTGGGCATACTTGTCAACCTGGACTTATATACACCTATGATTTTGGACTAACTCTATTACCTCTGCTAGAAATTAACACAGAAATTTCACAGTTGATTGACAAGAATGAGAATCAGTGCTGAAGAGTCGAAATGTAACCAAATCCTTTCTCACTGAAAGAATGCTCAACGCAAGTGGACACAGTTCCCCCATTCGAACTCCATCATCTATGCACTTAGAGGCAGGTTTTTCAAATTACACAGGTAAAACTGTCCCCGCTTTAGCACTTAAAGTGGGGACAGTTTTAGGTGTGTATTTTCCAAAAGTTGTGTGCTCTACAAATAAATGCTGCTTTTGTTGTTACCTTTGGTCCGCAGGGGGAACGGGAGTCCTTTGCGGAGAGCATGGGAGACCCATGAGTCCTTTGCAGTCCTCTTTTCTGCATCTGAGGGTGAAATGAGAGCCTGCAGCACTTTGGTAGGCAGCCATTCTCCCAGTTCGGCTCGGGGCGCAGCATAGCTGCAGTCCTCCTTGTGTGGCTACATTCATCATGAGCCGTGTCTGAAAGAACTCATCGCATTTCACATGCTAGCATGCTGTCTGTTTGACTGTGCTGTTGTTTTAACGAGAGCATCGTTGACAATTCTGTAACCTGAGAGCGCTGCCTAATTGTATTCTATGTAATACTGCGTGGGATTGAGGAGGAGGCAGGTTTGGGGGAGAAGGAGGGAGAATGCACGTGTGGATCAGGGAAAGGCCTCTCCTTCTTTGGAGCATGGATGGGTTCAGTGCCCTCCTCATACTGCTAAGTCTTTGGCTCGACCCTACCAGTTGTGTGTCTAAGGTTTCTGTGTGTGTGTTTGTATGTGTGTGTCTGTCTCTAGGGCTGAGCAGGACCTCCACCTTCCTGTGGTAGCATGTTACTCAGAACCTTGCAGAAATCCCAGCCCTCCTGGAGACACAATACATGTATGTTCTTAGAAAGTTTTCTTAATGATTGGTGACAGAGCGGTGATTTAAAGGAGCTCATTCTCCATTTCCCACTAAGGCCAGCTCCTCTTTGCGGAAGAGGGTCCTTGACTCTTACTTTGTAGCAGGAACCCCTAAGTACATCGACCCTTTTCAAAAGTTACAGGCTGAAAGTCAAGATCTCTCACGTTAAACCCAATGTTGCAACTTTAACTGGGCAAACTCTCATTAGAGACCAGGGGGCAATGACTGTGCGGATGGAAGCTGATGTCTTTTCAGGGTGACTTCAGTGCAGTGAAGCTCTTGCTGAGACGTTTAACTCTAAAATCGGGCCTTGGGGAGGCACTGCACCCTCTGAAATTAGAGGTCAGGGGATTTGGATTTCATTTCCAACCATCCGCCACCCATTCAGCCACTCACATTCAAGTGACAAGCCTTAGGCCAGTCACTTTCTGTATCTGTTTCTCGACTTTTGCACAGCGGTTTCTGTGGGACGTGAGGCCCACTGGGAAATGATCCCCTTTTCAACTCAGTGCCTGGGATTTTGGGCATACTTGTCAACCTGGACTTATATACACCTATGATTTTGGACTAACTCTATTACCTCTGCTAGAAATTAACACAGAAATTTCACAGTTGATTGACAAGAATGAGAATCAGTGCTGAAGAGTCAAAATGTAACCAAATCCTTTCTCACTGAAAGAATGCTCAACGCAAGTGGACACAGTTCCCCCATTCGAACTCCATCATCTATGCACTTAGAGGCAGGTTTTCCAATTACACAGCTAAAACTGTCCCCGCTTTAAGTGCTGTACAGCACTTAAAGCGGGGACAGTTTTAGCTGTGTATTTTCCAAAAGTTGTGTGCTCTACAAATAAAAAGCTGCTGTTGTTGTTACCTTTGGTCCGCAGGGGAAACGGGAGTCCTTTGCGGAGAGCATGGGAGACCAATGAGTCCTCTGCAGTCCTCTTTTCTGCCTCTGAGGGTGAAATGAGAACGTGCAGCACTTTGGTAGGTAGCCATTCTCCCAGTTCGGCTCGGGGCGCAGCATAGCTGCAGTCCTCCTTGTGTGGCTACATTCATCATGAGCCGTGTCTGAAAGAACTGATCGCATTTCACATGCTAGCATGCTGTCTGTTTGACTGTGCTGTTGTTTTAACGAGAGCATCGTTGACAATTCTGTAACCTGAGAGCGCTGCCTAATTGTATTCTATGTAATACTGCGTGGGCTTGAGGAGGAGGCAGGTTTGGGGGAGAAGGAGGGAGAATGCACGTGTGGATCAGGGAAAGGCCTCTCCTTCTTTGGAGCATGGATGGGTTCAGTGCCCTCCTCATACTGCTAAGTCTTTGGCTCGACCCTACCAGTTGTGTGTCTAAGGTTTCTGTGTGTGTGTTTGTATGTGTGTGTCTGTCTCTAGGGCTGAGCAGGACCTCCACCTTCCTGTGGTAGCATGTTACTCAGAACCTTGCAGAAATCCCAGCCCTCCTGGAGACACAATACATGTATGTTCTTAGAAAGTTTTCTTAATGATTGGTGACAGAGCGGTGATTTAAAGGAGCTCATTCTCCATTTCCCACTAAGGCCAGCTCCTCTTTGCGGAAGAGGGTCCTTGACTCTTACTTTGTAGCAGGAACCCCTAAGTACATCGACCCTTTTCAAAAGTTACAGGCTGAAAGTCAAGATCTCTCACGTTAAACCCAATGTTGCAACTTTAACTGGGCAAACTCTCATTAGAGACCAGGGGGCAATGACTGTGCGGATGGAAGCTGATGTCTTTTCAGGGTGACTTCAGTGCAGTGAAGCTCTTGCTGAGACGTTTAACTCTAAAATCGGGCCTTGGGGAGGCACTGCACCCTCTGAAATTAGAGGTCAGGGGATTTGGATTTCATTTCCAACCATCCGCCACCCATTCAGCCACTCACATTCAAGTGACAAGCCTTAGGCCAGTCACTTTCTGTATCTGTTTCTCGACTTTTGCACAGCGGTTTCTGTGGGACGTGAGGCCCACTGGGAAATGATCCCCTTTTCAGCTCAGTGCCTGGGATTTTGGGCATACTTGTCAACCTGGACTTATATACACCTATGATTTTGGACTAACTCTATTACCTCTGCTAGAAATTAACACAGAAATTTCACAGTTGATTGACAAGAATGAGAATCAGTGCTGAAGAGTCGAAATGTAACCAAATCCTTTCTCACTGAAAGAATGCTCAACGCAAGTGGACACAGTTCCCCCATTCGAACTCCATCATCTATGCACTTAGAGGCAGGTTTTTCAAATTACACAGCTAAAACTGTCCCCGCTTTAAGTGCTGTACAGCACTTAAAGCGGGGACAGATTTAGCTGTGTATTTTCCAAAAGTTGTGTGCTCTACAAATAAAAAGCTGCTTTTTTTGTTACCTTTGGTCCGCAGGGGGAACGGGAGTCCTTTGCGGAGAGCATGGGAGACCCATGAGTCCTCTGCAGTCCTCTTTTCTGCCTCTGAGGGTGAAATGAGAGCGTGCAGCACTTTGGTAGGTAGCCATTCTCCCAGTTCGGCTCGGGGCGCAGCATAGCTGCAGTCCTCCTTGTGTGGCTACATTCATCATGAGCCGTGTCTGAAAGAACTGATCGCATTTCACATGCTAGCATGCTGTCTGTTTGACTGTGCTGTTGTTTTAACGAGAGCATCGTTGACAATTCTGTAACCTGAGAGCGCTGCCTAATTGTATTCTATGTAATACTGCGTGGGCTTGAGGAGGAGGCAGGTTTGGGGGAGAAGGAGGGAGAATGCACGTGTGGATCAGGGAAAGGCCTCTCCTTCTTTGGAGCATGGATGGGTTCAGTGCCCTCCTCATACTGCTAAGTCTTTGGCTCGACCCTACCAGTTGTGTGTCTAAGGTTTCTGTGTGTGTGTTTGTACGTGTGTGTCTGTCTCTAGGGCTGAGCAGGACCTCCACCTTCCTGTGGTAGCATGTTCCTCAGAACCTTGCAGAAATCCCAGCCCTCCTGGAGACACAATACATGTATGTTCTTAGAAAGTTTTCTTAATGATTGGTGACAGAGCGGTGATTTAAAGGAGCTCATTCTCCATTTCCCACTAAGGCCAGCTCCTCTTTGCGGAAGAGGGTCCTTGACTCTTACTTTGTAGCAGGAACCCCTAAGTACATCGACCCTTTTCAAAAGTTACAGGCTGAAAGTCAAGATCTCTCACGTTAAACCCAATGTTGCAACTTTAACTGGGCAAACTCTCATTAGAGACCAGGGGGCAATGACTGTGCGGATGGAAGCTGATGTCTTTTCAGGGTGACTTCAGTGCAGTGAAGCTCTTGCTGAGACGTTTAACTCTAAAATCGGGCCTTCGGGAGGCACTGCACCCTCTGAAATTGGAGGTCAGGGGATTTGGATTTCATTTCCAACCATCCGCCACCCATTCAGCCACTCACATTCAAGTGACAAGCCTTAGGCCAGTCACTTTCTGTATCTGTTTCTCGACTTTTGCACAGCGGTTTCTGTGGGACGTGAGGCCCACTGGGAAATGATCCCCTTTTCAGCTCAGTGCCTGGGATTTTGGGCATACTTGTCAACCTGGACTTATATACACCTATGATTTTGGACTAACTCTATTACCTCTGCTAGAAATTAACACAGAAATTTCACAGTTGATTGACAAGAATGAGAATCAGTGCTGAAGAGTCGAAATGTAACCAAATCCTTTCTCACTGAAAGAATGCTCAACGCAAGTGGACACAGTTCCCCCATTCGAACTCCATCATCTATGCACTTAGAGGCAGGTTTTTCAAATTACACAGCTAAAACTGTCCCCGCTTTAAGTGCTGTACAGCACTTAAAGCGGGGACAGTTTTAGCTGTGTAATTTCCAAAAGTTGTGTGCTCTACAAATAAAAAGCTGCTTTTGTTTTTACCTTTGGTCCGCAGGGGGAACGGGAGTCCTTTGCGGAGAGCATGGGAGACCCATGAGTCCTTTGCAGTCCTCTTTTCTGCCTCTGAGGGTGAAATGAGAGCGTGCAGCACTTTGGTAGGTAGCCATTCTCCCAGTTCGGCTCGGGGCGCAGCATAGCTGCAGTCCTCCTTGTGTGGCTACATTCATCATGAGCCGTGTCTGAAAGAACTGATCGCATTTCACATGCTAGCATGCTGTCTGTTTGACTGTGCTGTTGTTTTAACGAGAGCATCGTTGACAATTCTGTAACCTGAGAGCGCTGCCTAATTGTATTCTATGTAATACTGCGTGGGCTTGAGGAGGAGGCAGGTTTGGGGGAGAAGGAGGGAGAATGCACGTGTGGATCAGGGAAAGGCCTCTCCTTCTTTGGAGCATGGATGGGTTCAGTGCCCTCCTCATACTGCTAAGTCTTTGGCTCGACCCTACCAGTTGTGTGTCTAAGGTTTCTGTGTGTGTGTTTGTATGTGTGTGTCTGTCTCTAGGGCTGAGCAGGACCTCCACCTTCCTGTGGTAGCATGTTACTCAGAACCTTGCAGAAATCCCAGCCCTCCTGGAGACACAATACATGTATGTTCTTAGAAAGTTTTCTTAATGATTGGTGACAGAGCGGTGATTTAAAGGAGCTCATTCTCCATTTCCCACTAAGGCCAGCTCCTCTTTGCGGAAGAGGGTCCTTGACTCTTACTTTGTAGCAGGAACCCCTAAGTACATCGACCCTTTTCAAAAGTTACAGGCTGAAAGTCAAGATCTCTCACGTTAAACCCAATGTTGCAACTTTAACTGGGCAAACTCTCATTAGAGACCAGGGGGCAATGACTGTGCGGATGGAAGCTGATGTCTTTTCAGGGTGACTTCAGTGCAGTGAAGCTCTTGCTGAGACGTTTAACTCTAAAATCGGGCCTTGGGGAGGCACTGCACCCTCTGAAATTAGAGGTCAGGGGATTTGGATTTCATTCCCAACCATCCGCCACCCGTTCAGCCACTCACATTCAAGTGACAAGCCTTAGGCCAGTCACTTTCTGTATCTGTTTCTCGACTTTTGCACAGCGGTTTCTGTGGGACGTGAGGCCCACTGGGAAATGATCCCCTTTTCAGCTCAGTGCCTGGGATTTTGGGCATACTTGTCAACCTGGACTTATATACACCTATGATTTTGGACTAACTCTATTACCTCTGCTAGAAATTAACACAGAAATTTCACAGTTGATTGACAAGAATGAGAATCAGTGCTGAAGAGTCGAAATGTAACCAAATCCTTTCTCACTGAAAGAATGCTCAACGCAAGTGGACACAGTTCCCCCATTCGAACTCCATCATCTATGCACTTAGAGGCAGGTTTTTCAAATTACACAGCTAAAACTGTCCCCGCTTTAAGTGCTGTACAGCACTTAAAGCGGGGACAGATTTAGCTGTGTATTTTCAAAAAGTTGTGTGCTCTACAAATAAAAAGCTGCTTTTGTTGTTACCTTTGGTCCGCAGGGGGAACGGGAGTCCTTTGCGGAGAGCATGGGAGACCCATGAGTCCTCTGCAGTCCTCTTTTCTGCCTCTGAGGGTGAAATGAGAGCGTGCAGCACTTTGGTAGGTAGCCATTCTCCCAGTTCGGCTCGGGGCGCAGCATAGCTGCAGTCCTCCTTGTGTGGCTACATTCATCATGAGCCGTGTCTGAAAGAACTGATCGCATTTCACATGCTAGCATGCTGTCTGTTTGACTGTGCTGTTGTTTTAACGAGAGCATCGTTGACAATTCTGTAACCTGAGAGCGCTGCCTAATTGTATTCTATGTAATACTGCGTGGGCTTGAGGAGGAGGCAGGTTTGGGGGAGAAGGAGGGAGAATGCACGTGTGGATCAGGGAAAGGCCTCTCCTTCTTTGGAGCATGGATGGGTTCAGTGCCCTCCTCATACTGCTAAGTCTTTGGCTCGACCCTACCAGTTGTGTGTCTAAGGTTTCTGTGTGTGTGTTTGTATGTGTGTGTCTGTCTCTAGGGCTGAGCAGGACCTCCACCTTCCTGTGGTAGCATGTTACTCAGAACCTTGCAGAAATCCCAGCCCTCCTGGAGACACAATACATGTATGTTCTTAGAAAGTTTTCTTAATGATTGGTGACAGAGCGGTGATTTAAAGGAGCTCATTCTCCATTTCCCACTAAGGCCAGCTCCTCTTTGCGGAAGAGGGTCCTTGACTCTTACTTTGTAGCAGGAACCCCTAAGTACATCGACCCTTTTCAAAAGTTACAGGCTGAAAGTCAAGATCTCTCACGTTAAACCCAATGTTGCAACTTTAACTGGGCAAACTCTCATTAGAGACCAGGGGGCAATGACTGTGCGGATGGAAGCTGATGTCTTTTCAGGGTGACTTCAGTGCAGTGAAGCTCTTGCTGAGACGTTTAACTCTAAAATCGGGCCTTGGGGAGGCACTGCACCCTCTGAAATTAGAGGTCAGGGGATTTGGATTTCATTCCCAACCATCCGCCACCCGTTCAGCCACTCACATTCAAGTGACAAGCCTTAGGCCAGTCACTTTCTGTATCTATTTCTCGACTTTTGCACAGCGGTTTCTGTGGGACGTGAGGCCCACTGGGAAATGATCCCCTTTTCAGCTCAGTGCCTGGGATTTTGGGCATACTTGTCAACCTGGACTTATATACACCTATGATTTTGGACTAACTCTATTACCTCTGCTAGAAAATAACACAGAAATTTCACAGTTGATTGACAAGAATGAGAATCAGTGCTGAAGAGTCGAAATGTAACCAAATCCTTTCTCACTGAAAGAATGCTCAACGCAAGTGGACACAGTTCCCCCATTCGAACTCCATCATCTATGCACTTAGAGGCAGGTTTTTCAAATTACACAGCTAAAACTGTCCCCCGCTTTAAGTGCTGTACAGCACTTAAAGCGGGGACAGTTTTAGCTGTGTAATTTCCAAAAGTTGTGTGCTCTACAAATAAAAAGCTGCTTTTGTTTTTACCTTTGGTCCGCAGGGGGAACGGGAGTCCTTTGCGGAGAGCATGGGAGACCCATGAGTCCTTTGCAGTCCTCTTTTCTGCCTCTGAGGGTGAAATGAGAGCGTGCAGCACTTTGGTAGGTAGCCATTCTCCCAGTTCGGCTCGGGGCGCAGCATAGCTGCAGTCCTCCTTGTGTGGCTACATTCATCATGAGCCGTGTCTGAAAGAACTGATCGCATTTCACATGCTAGCATGCTGTCTGTTTGACTGTGCTGTTGTTTTAACGAGAGCATCGTTGACAATTCTGTAACCTGAGAGCGCTGCCTAATTGTATTCTATGTAATACTGCGTGGGCTTGAGGAGGAGGCAGGTTTGGGGGAGAAGGAGGGAGAATGCACGTGTGGATCAGGGAAAGGCCTCTCCTTCTTTGGAGCATGGATGGGTTCAGTGCCCTCCTCATACTGCTAAGTCTTTGGCTCGACCCTACCAGTTGTGTGTCTAAGGTTTCTGTGTGTGTGTTTGTATGTGTGTGTCTGTCTCTAGGGCTGAGCAGGACCTCCACCTTCCTGTGGTAGCATGTTACTCAGAACCTTGCAGAAATCCCAGCCCTCCTGGAGACACAATACATGTATGTTCTTAGAAAGTTTTCTTAATGATTGGTGACAGAGCGGTGATTTAAAGGAGCTCATTCTCCATTTCCCACTAAGGCCAGCTCCTCTTTGCGGAAGAGGGTCCTTGACTCTTACTTTGTAGCAGGAACCCCTAAGTACATCGACCCTTTTCAAAAGTTACAGGCTGAAAGTCAAGATCTCTCACGTTAAACCCAATGTTGCAACTTTAACTGGGCAAACTCTCATTAGAGACCAGGGGGCAATGACTGTGCGGATGGAAGCTGATGTCTTTTCAGGGTGACTTCAGTGCAGTGAAGCTCTTGCTGAGACGTTTAACTCTAAAATCGGGCCTTGGGGAGGCACTGCACCCTCTGAAATTAGAGGTCAGGGGATTTGGATTTCATTCCCAACCATCCGCCACCCGTTCAGCCACTCACATTCAAGTGACAAGCCTTAGGCCAGTCACTTTCTGTATCTGTTTCTCGACTTTTGCACAGCGGTTTCTGTGGGACGTGAGGCCCACTGGGAAATGATCCCCTTTTCAGCTCAGTGCCTGGGATTTTGGGCATACTTGTCAACCTGGACTTATATACACCTATGATTTTGGACTAACTCTATTACCTCTGCTAGAAAATAACACAGAAATTTCACAGTTGATTGACAAGAATGAGAATCAGTGCTGAAGAGTCGAAATGTAACCAAATCCTTTCTCACTGAAAGAATGCTCAACGCAAGTGGACACAGTTCCCCCATTCGAACTCCATCATCTATGCACTTAGAGGCAGGTTTTTCAAATTACACAGCTAAAACTGTCCCCGCTTTAAGTGCTGTACAGCACTTAAAGCGGGGACAGTTTTAGCTGTGTAATTTCCAAAAGTTGTGTGCTCTACAAATAAAAAGCTGCTTTTGTTTTTACCTTTGGTCCGCAGGGGGAACGGGAGTCCTTTGCGGAGAGCATGGGAGACCCATGAGTCCTTTGCAGTCCTCTTTTCTGCCTCTGAGGGTGAAATGAGAGCGTGCAGCACTTTGGTAGGTAGCCATTCTCCCAGTTCGGCTCGGGGCGCAGCATAGCTGCAGTCCTCCTTGTGTGGCTACATTCATCATGAGCCGTGTCTGAAAGAACTGATCGCATTTCACATGCTAGCATGCTGTCTGTTTGACTGTGCTGTTGTTTTAACGAGAGCATCGTTGACAATTCTGTAACCTGAGAGCGCTGCCTAATTGTATTCTATGTAATACTGCGTGGGCTTGAGGAGGAGGCAGGTTTGGGGGAGAAGGAGGGAGAATGCACGTGTGGATCAGGGAAAGGCCTCTCCTTCTTTGGAGCATGGATGGGTTCAGTGCCCTCCTCATACTGCTAAGTCTTTGGCTCGACCCTACCAGTTGTGTGTCTAAGGTTTCTGTGTGTGTGTTTGTATGTGTGTGTCTGTCTCTAGGGCTGAGCAGGACCTCCACCTTCCTGTGGTAGCATGTTACTCAGAACCTTGCAGAAATCCCAGCCCTCCTGGAGACACAATACATGTATGTTCTTAGAAAGTTTTCTTAATGATTGGTGACAGAGCGGTGATTTAAAGGAGCTCATTCTCCATTTCCCACTAAGGCCAGCTCCTCTTTGCGGAAGAGGGTCCTTGACTCTTACTTTGTAGCAGGAACCCCTAAGTACATCGACCCTTTTCAAAAGTTACAGGCTGAAAGTCAAGATCTCTCACGTTAAACCCAATGTTGCAACTTTAACTGGGCAAACTCTCATTAGAGACCAGGGGGCAATGACTGTGCGGATGGAAGCTGATGTCTTTTCAGGGTGACTTCAGTGCAGTGAAGCTCTTGCTGAGACGTTTAACTCTAAAATCGGGCCTTGGGGAGGCACTGCACCCTCTGAAATTAGAGGTCAGGGGATTTGGATTTCATTCCCAACCATCCGCCACCCGTTCAGCCACTCACATTCAAGTGACAAGCCTTAGGCCAGTCACTTTCTGTATCTGTTTCTCGACTTTTGCACAGCGGTTTCTGTGGGACGTGAGGCCCACTGGGAAATGATCCCCTTTTCAGCTCAGTGCCTGGGATTTTGGGCATACTTGTCAACCTGGACTTATATACACCTATGATTTTGGACTAACTCTATTACCTCTGCTAGAAATTAACACAGAAATTTCACAGTTGATTGACAAGAATGAGAATCAGTGCTGAAGAGTCGAAATGTAACCAAATCCTTTCTCACTGAAAGAATGCTCAACGCAAGTGGACACAGTTCCCCCATTCGAACTCCATCATCTATGCACTTAGAGGCAGGTTTTTCAAATTACACAGCTAAAACTGTCCCCGCTTTAAGTGCTGTACAGCACTTAAAGCGGGGACAGATTTAGCTGTGTATTTTCAAAAAGTTGTGTGCTCTACAAATAAAAAGCTGCTTTTGTTGTTACCTTTGGTCCGCAGGGGGAACGGGAGTCCTTTGCGGAGAGCATGGGAGACCCATGAGTCCTCTGCAGTCCTCTTTTCTGCCTCTGAGGGTGAAATGAGAGCGTGCAGCACTTTGGTAGGTAGCCATTCTCCCAGTTCGGCTCGGGGCGCAGCATAGCTGCAGTCCTCCTTGTGTGGCTACATTCATCATGAGCCGTGTCTGAAAGAACTGATCGCATTTCACATGCTAGCATGCTGTCTGTTTGACTGTGCTGTTGTTTTAACGAGAGCATCGTTGACAATTCTGTAACCTGAGAGCGCTGCCTAATTGTATTCTATGTAATACTGCGTGGGCTTGAGGAGGAGGCAGGTTTGGGGGAGAAGGAGGGAGAATGCACGTGTGGATCAGGGAAAGGCCTCTCCTTCTTTGGAGCATGGATGGGTTCAGTGCCCTCCTCATACTGCTAAGTCTTTGGCTCGACCCTACCAGTTGTGTGTCTAAGGTTTCTGTGTGTGTGTTTGTATGTGTGTGTCTGTCTCTAGGGCTGAGCAGGACCTCCACCTTCCTGTGGTAGCATGTTACTCAGAACCTTGCAGAAATCCCAGCCCTCCTGGAGACACAATACATGTATGTTCTTAGAAAGTTTTCTTAATGATTGGTGACAGAGCGGTGATTTAAAGGAGCTCATTCTCCATTTCCCACTAAGGCCAGCTCCTCTTTGCGGAAGAGGGTCCTTGACTCTTACTTTGTAGCAGGAACCCCTAAGTACATCGACCCTTTTCAAAAGTTACAGGCTGAAAGTCAAGATCTCTCACGTTAAACCCAATGTTGCAACTTTAACTGGGCAAACTCTCATTAGAGACCAGGGGGCAATGACTGTGCGGATGGAAGCTGATGTCTTTTCAGGGTGACTTCAGTGCAGTGAAGCTCTTGCTGAGACGTTTAACTCTAAAATCGGGCCTTGGGG
Source organism: Aotus nancymaae (assembly GCF_030222135.1). Classification (NCBI taxonomy): domain Eukaryota; kingdom Metazoa; phylum Chordata; class Mammalia; order Primates; family Aotidae; genus Aotus; species Aotus nancymaae. The sequence continues at coordinate 49,329 of NW_026988412.1, read as the reverse complement.
AGGCACTGCACCCTCTGAAATTAGAGGTCAGGGGATTTGGATTTCATTTCCAACCATCCGCCACCCATTCAGCCACTCACATTCAAGTGACAAGCCTTAGGCCAGTCACTTTCTGTATCTGTTTCTCGACTTTTGCACAGCGGTTTCTGTGGGACGTGAGGCCCACTGGGAAATGATCCCCTTTTCAGCTCAGTGCCTGGGATTTTGGGCATACTTGTCAACCTGGACTTATATACACCTATGATTTTGGACTAACTCTATTACCTCTGCTAGAAAATAACACAGAAATTTCACAGTTGATTGACAAGAATGAGAATCAGTGCTGAAGAGTCGAAATGTAACCAAATCCTTTCTCACTGAAAGAATGCTCAACGCAAGTGGACACAGTTCCCCCATTCGAACTCCATCATCTATGCACTTAGAGGCAGGTTTTTCAAATTACACAGCTAAAACTGTCCCCGCTTTAAGTGCTGTACAGCACTTAAAGCGGGGACAGTTTTAGCTGTGTAATTTCCAAAAGTTGTGTGCTCTACAAATAAAAAGCTGCTTTTGTTTTTACCTTTGGTCCGCAGGGGGAACGGGAGTCCTTTGCGGAGAGCATGGGAGACCCATGAGTCCTTTGCAGTCCTCTTTTCTGCCTCTGAGGGTGAAATGAGAGCGTGCAGCACTTTGGTAGGTAGCCATTCTCCCAGTTCGGCTCGGGGCGCAGCATAGCTGCAGTCCTCCTTGTGTGGCTACATTCATCATGAGCCGTGTCTGAAAGAACTGATCGCATTTCACATGCTAGCATGCTGTCTGTTTGACTGTGCTGTTGTTTTAACGAGAGCATCGTTGACAATTCTGTAACCTGAGAGCGCTGCCTAATTGTATTCTATGTAATACTGCGTGGGCTTGAGGAGGAGGCAGGTTTGGGGGAGAAGGAGGGAGAATGCACGTGTGGATCAGGGAAAGGCCTCTCCTTCTTTGGAGCATGGATGGGTTCAGTGCCCTCCTCATACTGCTAAGTCTTTGGCTCGACCCTACCAGTTGTGTGTCTAAGGTTTCTGTGTGTGTGTTTGTATGTGTGTGTCTGTCTCTAGGGCTGAGCAGGACCTCCACCTTCCTGTGGTAGCATGTTACTCAGAACCTTGCAGAAATCCCAGCCCTCCTGGAGACACAATACATGTATGTTCTTAGAAAGTTTTCTTAATGATTGGTGACAGAGCGGTGATTTAAAGGAGCTCATTCTCCATTTCCCACTAAGGCCAGCTCCTCTTTGCGGAAGAGGGTCCTTGACTCTTACTTTGTAGCAGGAACCCCTAAGTACATCGACCCTTTTCAAAAGTTACAGGCTGAAAGTCAAGATCTCTCACGTTAAACCCAATGTTGCAACTTTAACTGGGCAAACTCTCATTAGAGACCAGGGGGCAATGACTGTGCGGATGGAAGCTGATGTCTTTTCAGGGTGACTTCAGTGCAGTGAAGCTCTTGCTGAGACGTTTAACTCTAAAATCGGGCCTTGGGGAGGCACTGCACCCTCTGAAATTAGAGGTCAGGGGATTTGGATTTCATTCCCAACCATCCGCCACCCGTTCAGCCACTCACATTCAAGTGACAAGCCTTAGGCCAGTCACTTTCTGTATCTGTTTCTCGACTTTTGCACAGCGGTTTCTGTGGGACGTGAGGCCCACTGGGAAATGATCCCCTTTTCAGCTCAGTGCCTGGGATTTTGGGCATACTTGTCAACCTGGACTTATATACACCTATGATTTTGGACTAACTCTATTACCTCTGCTAGAAATTAACACAGAAATTTCACAGTTGATTGACAAGAATGAGAATCAGTGCTGAAGAGTCGAAATGTAACCAAATCCTTTCTCACTGAAAGAATGCTCAACGCAAGTGGACACAGTTCCCCCATTCGAACTCCATCATCTATGCACTTAGAGGCAGGTTTTTCAAATTACACAGCTAAAACTGTCCCCGCTTTAAGTGCTGTACAGCACTTAAAGCGGGGACAGATTTAGCTGTGTATTTTCAAAAAGTTGTGTGCTCTACAAATAAAAAGCTGCTTTTGTTGTTACCTTTGGTCCGCAGGGGGAACGGGAGTCCTTTGCGGAGAGCATGGGAGACCCATGAGTCCTTTGCAGTCCTCTTTTCTGCCTCTGAGGGTGAAATGAGAGCGTGCAGCACTTTGGTAGGTAGCCATTCTCCCAGTTCGGCTCGGGGCGCAGCATAGCTGCAGTCCTCCTTGTGTGGCTACATTCATCATGAGCCGTGTCTGAAAGAACTGATCGCATTTCACATGCTAGCATGCTGTCTGTTTGACTGTGCTGTTGTTTTAACGAGAGCATCGTTGACAATTCTGTAACCTGAGAGCGCTGCCTAATTGTATTCTATGTAATACTGCGTGGGCTTGAGGAGGAGGCAGGTTTGGGGGAGAAGGAGGGAGAATGCACGTGTGGATCAGGGAAAGGCCTCTCCTTCTTTGGAGCATGGATGGGTTCAGTGCCCTCCTCATACTGCTAAGTCTTTGGCTCGACCCTACCAGTTGTGTGTCTAAGGTTTCTGTGTGTGTGTTTGTATGTGTGTGTCTGTCTCTAGGGCTGAGCAGGACCTCCACCTTCCTGTGGTAGCATGTTACTCAGAACCTTGCAGAAATCCCAGCCCTCCTGGAGACACAATACATGTATGTTCTTAGAAAGTTTTCTTAATGATTGGTGACAGAGCGGTGATTTAAAGGAGCTCATTCTCCATTTCCCACTAAGGCCAGCTCCTCTTTGCGGAAGAGGGTCCTTGACTCTTACTTTGTAGCAGGAACCCCTAAGTACATCGACCCTTTTCAAAAGTTACAGGCTGAAAGTCAAGATCTCTCACGTTAAACCCAATGTTGCAACTTTAACTGGGCAAACTCTCATTAGAGACCAGGGGGCAATGACTGTGCGGATGGAAGCTGATGTCTTTTCAGGGTGACTTCAGTGCAGTGAAGCTCTTGCTGAGACGTTTAACTCTAAAATCGGGCCTTGGGGAGGCACTGCACCCTCTGAAATTAGAGGTCAGGGGATTTGGATTTCATTTCCAACCATCCGCCACCCATTCAGCCACTCACATTCAAGTGACAAGCCTTAGGCCAGTCACTTTCTGTATCTGTTTCTCGACTTTTGCACAGCGGTTTCTGTGGGACGTGAGGCCCACTGGGAAATGATCCCCTTTTCAGCTCAGTGCCTGGGATTTTGGGCATACTTGTCAACCTGGACTTATATACACCTATGATTTTGGACTAACTCTATTACCTCTGCTAGAAAATAACACAGAAATTTCACAGTTGATTGACAAGAATGAGAATCAGTGCTGAAGAGTCGAAATGTAACCAAATCCTTTCTCACTGAAAGAATGCTCAACGCAAGTGGACACAGTTCCCCCATTCGAACTCCATCATCTATGCACTTAGAGGCAGGTTTTTCAAATTACACAGCTAAAACTGTCCCCGCTTTAAGTGCTGTACAGCACTTAAAGCGGGGACAGTTTTAGCTGTGTAATTTCCAAAAGTTGTGTGCTCTACAAATAAAAAGCTGCTTTTGTTTTTACCTTTGGTCCGCAGGGGGAACGGGAGTCCTTTGCGGAGAGCATGGGAGACCCATGAGTCCTTTGCAGTCCTCTTTTCTGCCTCTGAGGGTGAAATGAGAGCGTGCAGCACTTTGGTAGGTAGCCATTCTCCCAGTTCGGCTCGGGGCGCAGCATAGCTGCAGTCCTCCTTGTGTGGCTACATTCATCATGAGCCGTGTCTGAAAGAACTGATCGCATTTCACATGCTAGCATGCTGTCTGTTTGACTGTGCTGTTGTTTTAACGAGAGCATCGTTGACAATTCTGTAACCTGAGAGCGCTGCCTAATTGTATTCTATGTAATACTGCGTGGGCTTGAGGAGGAGGCAGGTTTGGGGGAGAAGGAGGGAGAATGCACGTGTGGATCAGGGAAAGGCCTCTCCTTCTTTGGAGCATGGATGGGTTCAGTGCCCTCCTCATACTGCTAAGTCTTTGGCTCGACCCTACCAGTTGTGTGTCTAAGGTTTCTGTGTGTGTGTTTGTATGTGTGTGTCTGTCTCTAGGGCTGAGCAGGACCTCCACCTTCCTGTGGTAGCATGTTACTCAGAACCTTGCAGAAATCCCAGCCCTCCTGGAGACACAATACATGTATGTTCTTAGAAAGTTTTCTTAATGATTGGTGACAGAGCGGTGATTTAAAGGAGCTCATTCTCCATTTCCCACTAAGGCCAGCTCCTCTTTGCGGAAGAGGGTCCTTGACTCTTACTTTGTAGCAGGAAACCTTAAGTATATCGACCCTTTTCAAAAGTTACAGGCTGAAAGTCAAGATCTCTCACGTTAAACCCAATGTTGCAACTTTAACTGGGCAAACTCTCATTAGAGACCAGTGGGCAATGACTGTGCGGATGGAAGCTGATGTCTTTTCAGGGTGACTTCAGTGCAGTGAAGCTCTTGCTGAGACTTTTAACTCTAAAATCGGGCCTTGGGGAGGCACTGCACCCTCTGAAATTAGAGGTCAGGGGATTTGGATTTCATTTCCAACCATCCGCCACCCATTCAGTCACTCACATTCAAGTGACAAGCCTCAGGCCAGTCACTTTCTGTATCTGTTTCTCGACTTTTGCACAGCGGTTTCTGTGGGACGTGAGGCCCACTGGGAAATGATCCCCTTTTCAGCTCAGTGCCTGGGATTTTGGGCATACTTGTCAACCTGGACTTATATACACCTATGATTTTGGACTAACTCTATTACCTCTGCTAGAAATTAACACAGAAATTTCACAGTTGATTGACAAGAATGAGAATCAGTGCTGAAGAGTCGAAATGTAACCAAATCCTTTCTCACTGAAAGAATGCTCAACGCAAGTGGACACAGTTCCCCCATTCGAACTCCATCATCTATGCACTTAGAGGCAGGTTTTTCAAATTACACAGCTAAAACTGTCCCCGCTTTAAGTGCTGTACAGCACTTAAAGCGGGGACAGTTTTAGCTGTGTATTTTCCAAAGGTTGTGTGCTCTACAAATAAAAAGCTGCTTTTGTTGTTACCTTTGGTCCGCAGGGGGAACGGGAGTCCTTTGCGGAGAGCATGGGAGACTCATGAGTCCTTTGCAGTCCTCTTTTCTGCCTCTGAGGGTGAAATGAGAGCGTGCAGCACTTTGGTAGGTAGCCATTCTCCCAGTTCGGCTCGGGGCGCAGCATAGCTGCAGTCCTCCTTGTGTGGCTACATTCATCATGAGCCGTGTCTGAAAGAACTGATCGCATTTCACATGCTAGCATGCTGTCTGTTTGACTGTGCTGTTGTTTTAACGAGAGCATCGTTGACAATTCTGTAACCTGAGAGCGCTGCCTAATTGTATTCTATGTAATACTGCGTGGGCTTGAGGAGGAGGCAGGTTTGGGGGAGAAGGAGGGAGAATGCACGTGTGGATCAGGGAAAGGCCTCTCCTTCTTTGGAGCATGGATGGGTTCAGTGCCCTCCTCATACTGCTAAGTCTTTGGCTCGACCCTACCAGTTGTGTGTCTAAGGTTTCTGTGTGTGTGTTTGTACGTGTGTGTCTGTCTCTAGGGCTGAGCAGGACCTCCACCTTCCTGTGGTAGCATGTTACTCAGAACCTTGCACAAATCCCAGCCCTCCTGGAGACACAATACATGTATGTTCTTAGAAAGTTTTCTTAATGATTGGTGACAGAGCGGTGATTTAAAGGAGCTCATTCTCCATTTCCCACTAAGGCCAGCTCCTCTTTGCGGAAGAGGGTCCTTGACTCTTACTTTGTAGCAGGAACCCCTAAGTACATCGACCCTTTTCAAAAGTTACAGGCTGAAAGTCAAGATCTCTCACGTTAAACCCAATGTTGCAACTTTAACTGGGCAAACTCTCATTAGAGACCAGGGGGCAATGACTGTGCGGATGGAAGCTGATGTCTTTTCAGGGTGACTTCAGTGCAGTGAAGCTCTTGCTGAGACGTTTAACTCTAAAATCGGGCCTTGGGGAGGCACTGCACCCTCTGAAATTAGAGGTCAGGGGATTTGGATTTCATTTCCAACCATCCGCCACCCATTCAGCCACTCACATTCAAGTGACAAGCCTTAGGCCAGTCACTTTCTGTATCTGTTTCTCGACTTTTGCACAGCGGTTTCTGTGGGACGTGAGGCCCACTGGGAAATGATCCCCTTTTCAGCTCAGTGCCTGGGATTTTGGGCATACTTGTCAACCTGGACTTATATACACCTATGATTTTGGACTAACTCTATTACCTCTGCTAGAAAATAACACAGAAATTTCACAGTTGATTGACAAGAATGAGAATCAGTGCTGAAGAGTCGAAATGTAACCAAATCCTTTCTCACTGAAAGAATGCTCAACGCAAGTGGACACAGTTCCCCCATTCGAACTCCATCATCTATGCACTTAGAGGCAGGTTTTTCAAATTACACAGCTAAAACTGTCCCCGCTTTAGCACTTAAAGTGGGGACAGTTTTAGCTGTGTATTTTCCAAAAGTGGTGTGCTCTACAAATAAATGCTGCTTTTGTTGTTACCTTTGGTCCGCAGGGGGAACGGGAGTCCTTTGCGGAGAGCATGGGAGACCCATGAGTCCTCTGCAGTCCTCTTTTCTGCCTCTGAGGGTGAAATGAGAGCGTGCAGCACTTTGGCAGGTAGCCATTCTCCCAGTTCGGCTCGGGGCGCAGCATAGCTGCAGTCCTCCTTGTGTGGCTACATTCATCATGAGCCGTGTCTGAAAGAACTCATCGCATTTCACATGCTAGCATGCTGTCTGTTTGACTGTGCTGTTGTTTTAACGAGAGCATCGTTGACAATTCTGTAACCTGAGAGCGCTGCCTAATTGTATTCTATGTAATACTGCGTGGGCTTGAGGAGGAGGCAGGTTTGGGGGAGAAGGAGGGAGAATGCACGTGTGGATCAGGGAAAGGCCTCTCCTTCTTTGGAGCATGGATGGGTTCAGTGCCCTCCTCATACTGCTAAGTCTTTGGCTCGACCCTACCAGTTGTGTGTCTAAGGTTTCTGTATGTGTGTTTGTATGTGTGTGTCTGTCTCTAGGGCTGAGCAGGACCTCCACCTTCCTGTGGTAGCATGTTACTCAGAACCTTGCAGAAATCCCAGCCCTCCTGGAGACACAATACATGTATGTTCTTAGAAAGTTTTCTTAATGATTGGTGACAGAGCGGTGATTTAAAGGAGCTCATTCTCCATTTCCCACTAAGGCCAGCTCCTCTTTGCGGAAGAGGGTCCTTGACTCTTACTTTGTAGCAGGAACCCTTAAGTATATCGACCCTTTTCAAAAGTTACAGGCTGAAAGTCAAGATCTCTCACGTTAAACCCAATGTTGCAACTTTAACTGGGCAAACTCTCATTAGAGACCAGTGGGCAATGACTGTGCGGATGGAAGCTGATGTCTTTTCAGGGTGACTTCAGTGCAGTGAAGCTCTTGCTGAGACTTTTAACTCTAAAATCGGGCCTTGGGGAGGCACTGCACCCTCTGAAATTAGAGGTCAGGGGATTTGGATTTCATTTCCAACCATCCGCCACCCATTCAGCCACTCACATTCAAGTGACAAGCCTCAGGCCAGTCACTTTCTGTATCTGTTTCTCGACTTTTGCACAGCGGTTTCTGTGGGACGTGAGGCCCACTGGGAAATGATCCCCTTTTCAGCTCAGTGCCTGGGATTTTGGGCATACTTGTCAACCTGGACTTATATACACCTATGATTTTGGACTAACTCTATTACCTCTGCTAGAAATTAACACAGAAATTTCACAGTTGATTGACAAGAATGAGAATCAGTGCTGAAGAGTCGAAATGTAACCAAATCCTTTCTCACTGAAAGAATGCTCAACGCAAGTGGACACAGTTCCCCCATTCGAACTCCATCATCTATGCACTTAGAGGCAGGTTTTTCAAATTACACAGCTAAAACTGTCCCCGCTTTAGCACTTAAAGTGGGGACAGTTTTAGCTGTGTATTTTCCAAAAGTGGTGTGCTCTACAAATAAATGCTGCTTTTGTTGTTACCTTTGGTCCGCAGGGGGAACGGGAGTCCGTTGCGGAGAGCATGGGAGACCCATGAGTCCTTTGCAGTCCTCTTTTCTGCCTCTGAGGGTGAAATGAGAGCCTGCAGCACTTTGGTAGGTAGCCATTCTCCCAGTTCGGCTCGGGGCGCAGCATAGCTGCAGTCCTCCTTGTGTGGCTACATTCATCATGAGCCGTGTCTGAAAGAACTGATCGCATTTCACATGCTAGCATGCTGTCTGTTTGACTGTGCTGTTGTTTTAACGAGAGCATCGTTGACAATTCTGTAACCTGAGAGCGCTGCCTAATTGTATTCTATGTAATACTGTGTGGGCTTGAGGAGGAGGCAGGTTTGGGGGAGAAGGAGGGAGAATGCACGTGTGGATCAGGGAAAGGCCTCTCCTTCTTTGGAGCATGGATGGGTTCAGTGCCCTCCTCATACTGCTAAGTCTTTGGCTCGACCCTACCAGTTGTGTGTCTAAGGTTTCTGTGTGTGTGTTTGTATGTGTGTGTCTGTCTCTAGGGCTGAGCAGGACCTCCACCTTCCTGTGGTAGCATGTTACTCAGAACCTTGCAGAAATCCCAGCCCTCCTGGAGACACAATACATGTATGTTCTTAGAAAGTTTTCTTAATGATTGGTGACAGAGCGGTGATTTAAAGGAGCTCATTCTCCATTTCCCACTAAGGCCAGCTCCTCTTTGCGGAAGAGGGTCCTTGACTCTTACTTTGTAGCAGGAACCCCTAAGTATATCGACCCTTTTCAAAAGTTACAGGCTGAAAGTCAAGATCTCTCACATTAAAGCCAATGTTGCAACTTTAACTGGGCAAACTCTCATTAGAGACCAGGGGGCAATGACTGTGCGGATGGAAGCTGATGTCTTTTCAGGGTGACTTCAGTGCAGTGAAGCTCTTGCTGAGACGTTTAACTCTAAAATCGGGCCTTGGGGAGGCACTGCACCCTCTGAAATTCGAGGTCAGGGGATTTGGATTTCATTTCCAACCATCCGCCACCCATTCAGCCACTCACATTCAAGTGACGAGCCTTAGGCCAGTCACTTTCTGTATCTGTTTCTCGACTTTTGCACAGCGGTTTCTGTGGGACGTGAGGCCCACTGGGAAATGATCCCCTTTTCAGCTCAGTGCCTGGGATTTTGGGCATACTTGTCAACCTGGACTTATATACACCTATGATTTTGGACTAACTCTATTACCTCTGCTAGAAATTAACACAGAAATTTCACAGTTGATTGACAAGAATGAGAATCAGTGCTGAAGAGTCGAGATGTAACCAAATCCTTTCTCACTGAAAGAATGCTCAACGCAAGTGGACACAGTTCCCCCATTCGAACTCCATCATCTATGCACTTAGAGGCAGGTTTTTCAAATTACACAGCTAAAACTGTCCCCGATTTAAGTGCTGTACAGCACTTAAAGCGGGGACAGTTTTAGCTGTGTAATTTCCAAAAGTTGTGTGCTCTACAAATAACAAGCTGCTTTTGTTGTTACCTTTGGTCCGCAGGGGGAACGGGAGTCCTTTGCGGAGAGCATGGGAGACCCATGAGTCCTTTGCAGTCCTCTTTTCTGCCTCTGAGGGTGAAATGAGAGCGTGCAGCACTTTGGTAGGTAGCCATTCTCCCAGTTCGGCTCGGGGCGCAGCATAGCTGCAGTCCTCCTTGTGTGGCTACATTCATCATGAACCGTGTCTGAAAGAACTGATCGCATTTCACATGCTAGCATGCTGTCTGTTTGACTGTGCTGTTGTTTTAACGAGAGCATCGTTGACAATTCTGTAACCTGAGAGCGCTGCCTAATTGTATTCTATGTAATACTGCGTGGGCTTGAGGAGGAGGCAGGTTTGGGGGAGAAGGAGGGAGAATGCACGTGTGGATCAGGGAAAGGCCTCTCCTTCTTTGGAGCATGGATGGGTTCAGTGCCCTCCTCATACTGCTAAGTCTTTGGCTCGACCCTACCAGTTGTGTGTCTAAGGTTTCTGTGTGTGTGTTTGTATGTGTGTGTCTGTCTCTAGGGCTGAGCAGGACCTCCACCTTCCTGTGGTAGCATGTTACTCAGAACCTTGCAGAAATCCCAGCCCTCCTGGAGACACAATACATGTATGTTCTTAGAAAGTTTTCTTAATGATTGGTGACAGAGCGGTGATTTAAAGGAGCTCATTCTCCATTTTCCACTAAGGCCAGCTCCTCTTTGTGGAAGAGGGTCCTTGATTCTTACTTTGTAGCAGGAAGCCCTAAGTATATCGACCCTTTTCAAAAGTTACAGGCTGAAAGTCAAGATCTCTCACGTTAAACCCAATGTTGCAACTTTAACTGGGCAAACTCTCATTAGAGACCAGGGGGCAATGACTGTGCGGATGGAAGCTGATGTCTTTTCAGGGTGACTTCAGTGCAGTGAAGCTCTTGCTGAGACGTTTAACTCTAAAATCGGGCCTTGGGGAGGCACTGCACCCTCTGAAATTAGAGGTCAGGGGATTTGGATTTCATTCCCAACCATCCGCCACCCATTCAGCCACTCACATTCAAGTGACAAGCCTTAGGCCAGTCACTTTCTGTATCTGTTTCTCGACTTTTGCACAGCGGTTTCTGTGGGACGTGAGGCCCACTGGGAAATGATCCCCTTTTCAGCTCAGTGCCTGGGATTTTGGGCATACTTGTCAACCTGGACTTATATACACCTATGATTTTGGACTAACTCTATTACCTCTGCTAGAAATTAACACAGAAATTTCACAGTTGATTGACAAGAATGAGAATCAGTGCTGAAGAGTCGAAATGTAACCAAATCCTTTCTCACTGAAAGAATGCTCAACGCAAGTGGACACAGTTCCCCCATTCGAACTCCATCATCTATGCACTTAGAGGCAGGTTTTTCAAATTACACAGCTAAAACTGTCCCCGCTTTAAGTGCTGTACAGCACTTAAAGCGGGGACAGTTTTAGCTGTGTATTTTCCAAAAGTTGTGTGCTCTACAAATAAAAAGCTGCTTTTGTTGTTACCTTTGGTCCGCAGGGGGAACGGGAGTCCTTTGCGGAGAGCATGGGAGACCCATGAGTCCTTTGCAGTCCTCTTTTCTGCCTCTGAGGGTGAAATGAGAGCGTGCAGCACTTTGGTAGGTAGCCATTCTCCCAGTTCGGCTCGGGGCGCAGCATAGCTGCAGTCCTCCTTGTGTGGCTACATTCATCATGAGCCGTGTCTGAAAGAACTGATCGCATTTCACATGCTAGCATGCTGTCTGTTTGACTGTGCTGTTGTTTTAACGAGAGCATCGTTGACAATTCTGTAACCTGAGAGCGCTGCCTAATTGTATTCTATGTAATACTGCGTGGGCTTGAGGAGGAGGCAGGTTTGGGGGAGAAGGAGGGAGAATGCACGTGTGGATCAGGGAAAGGCCTCTCCTTCTTTGGAGCATGGATGGGTTCAGTGCCCTCCTCATACTGCTAAGTCTTTGGCTCGACCCTACCAGTTGTGTGTCTAAGGTTTCTGTGTGTGTGTTTGTACGTGTGTGTCTGTCTCTAGGGCTGAGCAGGACCTCCACCTTCCTGTGGTAGCATGTTACTCAGAACCTTGCACAAATCCCAGCCCTCCTGGAGACACAATACATGTATGTTCTTAGAAAGTTTTCTTAATGATTGGTGACAGAGCGGTGATTTAAAGGAGCTCATTCTCCATTTCCCACTAAGGCCAGCTCCTCTTTGCGGAAGAGGGTCCTTGACTCTTACTTTGTAGCAGGAACCCCTAAGTACATCGACCCTTTTCAAAAGTTACAGGCTGAAAGTCAAGATCTCTCACGTTAAACCCAATGTTGCAACTTTAACTGGGCAAACTCTCATTAGAGACCAGTGGGCAATGACTGTGCGGATGGAAGCTGATGTCTTTTCAGGGTGACTTCAGTGCAGTGAAGCTCTTGCTGAGACGTTTAACTCTAAAATCGGGCCTTGGGGAGGCACTGCACCCTCTGAAATTAGAGGTCAGGGGATTTGGATTTCATTTCCAACCATCCGCCACCCATTCAGCCACTCACATTCAAGTGACAAGCCTTAGGCCAGTCACTTTCTGTATCTGTTTCTCGACTTTTGCACAGCGGTTTCTGTGGGACGTGAGGCCCACTGGGAAATGATCCCCTTTTCAGCTCAGTGCCTGGGATTTTGGGCATACTTGTCAACCTGGACTTATATACACCTATGATTTTGGACTAACTCTATTACCTCTGCTAGAAATTAACACAGAAATTTCACAGTTGATTGACAAGAATGAGAATCAGTGCTGAAGAGTCGAAATGTAACCAAATCCTTTCTCACTGAAAGAATGCTCAACGCAAGTGGACACAGTTCCCCCATTCGAACTCCATCATCTATGCACTTAGAGGCAGGTTTTTCAAATTACACAGCTAAAACTGTCCCCGCTTTAGCACTTAAAGTGGGGACAGTTTTAGCTGTGTATTTTCCAAAAGTGGTGTGCTCTACAAATAAATGCTGCTTTTGTTGTTACCTTTGGTCCGCAGGGGGAACGGGAGTCCGTTGCGGAGAGCATGGGAGACCCATGAGTCCTTTGCAGTCCTCTTTTCTGCCTCTGAGGGTGAAATGAGAGCCTGCAGCACTTTGGTAGGTAGCCATTCTCCCAGTTCGGCTCGGGGCGCAGCATAGCTGCAGTCCTCCTTGTGTGGCTACATTCATCATGAGCCGTGTCTGAAAGAACTGATCGCATTTCACATGCTAGCATGCTGTCTGTTTGACTGTGCTGTTGTTTTAACGAGAGCATCGTTGACAATTCTGTAACCTGAGAGCGCTGCCTAATTGTATTCTATGTAATACTGTGTGGGCTTGAGGAGGAGGCAGGTTTGGGGGAGAAGGAGGGAGAATGCACGTGTGGATCAGGGAAAGGCCTCTCCTTCTTTGGAGCATGGATGGGTTCAGTGCCCTCCTCATACTGCTAAGTCTTTGGCTCGACCCTACCAGTTGTGTGTCTAAGGTTTCTGTGTGTGTGTTTGTATGTGTGTGTCTGTCTCTAGGGCTGAGCAGGACCTCCACCTTCCTGTGGTAGCATGTTACTCAGAACCTTGCAGAAATCCCAGCCCTCCTGGAGACACAATACATGTATGTTCTTAGAAAGTTTTCTTAATGATTGGTGACAGAGCGGTGATTTAAAGGAGCTCATTCTCCATTTCCCACTAAGGCCAGCTCCTCTTTGCGGAAGAGGGTCCTTGACTCTTACTTTGTAGCAGGAACCCCTAAGTATATCGACCCTTTTCAAAAGTTACAGGCTGAAAGTCAAGATCTCTCACATTAAAGCCAATGTTGCAACTTTAACTGGGCAAACTCTCATTAGAGACCAGGGGGCAATGACTGTGCGGATGGAAGCTGATGTCTTTTCAGGGTGACTTCAGTGCAGTGAAGCTCTTGCTGAGACGTTTAACTCTAAAATCGGGCCTTGGGGAGGCACTGCACCCTCTGAAATTCGAGGTCAGGGGATTTGGATTTCATTTCCAACCATCCGCCACCCATTCAGCCACTCACATTCAAGTGACGAGCCTTAGGCCAGTCACTTTCTGTATCTGTTTCTCGACTTTTGCACAGCGGTTTCTGTGGGACGTGAGGCCCACTGGGAAATGATCCCCTTTTCAGCTCAGTGCCTGGGATTTTGGGCATACTTGTCAACCTGGACTTATATACACCTATGATTTTGGACTAACTCTATTACCTCTGCTAGAAATTAACACAGAAATTTCACAGTTGATTGACAAGAATGAGAATCAGTGCTGAAGAGTCGAGATGTAACCAAATCCTTTCTCACTGAAAGAATGCTCAACGCAAGTGGACACAGTTCCCCCATTCGAACTCCATCATCTATGCACTTAGAGGCAGGTTTTTCAAATTACACAGCTAAAACTGTCCCCGATTTAAGTGCTGTACAGCACTTAAAGCGGGGACAGTTTTAGCTGTGTAATTTCCAAAAGTTGTGTGCTCTACAAATAACAAGCTGCTTTTGTTGTTACCTTTGGTCCGCAGGGGGAACGGGAGTCCTTTGCGGAGAGCATGGGAGACCCATGAGTCCTTTGCAGTCCTCTTTTCTGCCTCTGAGGGTGAAATGAGAGCGTGCAGCACTTTGGTAGGTAGCCATTCTCCCAGTTCGGCTCGGGGCGCAGCATAGCTGCAGTCCTCCTTGTGTGGCTACATTCATCATGAACCGTGTCTGAAAGAACTGATCGCATTTCACATGCTAGCATGCTGTCTGTTTGACTGTGCTGTTGTTTTAACGAGAGCATCGTTGACAATTCTGTAACCTGAGAGCGCTGCCTAATTGTATTCTATGTAATACTGCGTGGGCTTGAGGAGGAGGCAGGTTTGGGGGAGAAGGAGGGAGAATGCACGTGTGGATCAGGGAAAGGCCTCTCCTTCTTTGGAGCATGGATGGGTTCAGTGCCCTCCTCATACTGCTAAGTCTTTGGCTCGACCCTACCAGTTGTGTGTCTAAGGTTTCTGTGTGTGTGTTTGTATGTGTGTGTCTGTCTCTAGGGCTGAGCAGGACCTCCACCTTCCTGTGGTAGCATGTTACTCAGAACCTTGCAGAAATCCCAGCCCTCCTGGAGACACAATACATGTATGTTCTTAGAAAGTTTTCTTAATGATTGGTGACAGAGCGGTGATTTAAAGGAGCTCATTCTCCATTTTCCACTAAGGCCAGCTCCTCTTTGTGGAAGAGGTTCCTTGATTCTTACTTTGTAGCAGGAAGCCCTAAGTATATCGACCCTTTTCAAAAGTTACAGGCTGAAAGTCAAGATCTCTCACGTTAAACCCAATGTTGCAACTTTAACTGGGCAAACTCTCATTAGAGACCAGGGGGCAATGACTGTGCGGATGGAAGCTGATGTCTTTTCAGGGTGACTTCAGTGCAGTGAAGCTCTTGCTGAGACGTTTAACTCTAAAATCGGGCCTTGGGGAGGCACTGCACCCTCTGAAATTAGAGGTCAGGGGATTTGGATTTCATTCCCAACCATCCGCCACCCATTCAGCCACTCACATTCAAGTGACAAGCCTTAGGCCAGTCACTTTCTGTATCTGTTTCTCGACTTTTGCACAGCGGTTTCTGTGGGACGTGAGGCCCACTGGGAAATGATCCCCTTTTCAGCTCAGTGCCTGGGATTTTGGGCATACTTGTCAACCTGGACTTATATACACCTATGATTTTGGACTAACTCTATTACCTCTGCTAGAAATTAACACAGAAATTTCACAGTTGATTGACAAGAATGAGAATCAGTGCTGAAGAGTCGAAATGTAACCAAATCCTTTCTCACTGAAAGAATGCTCAACGCAAGTGGACACAGTTCCCCCATTCGAACTCCATCATCTATGCACTTAGAGGCAGGTTTTTCAAATTACACAGCTAAAACTGTCCCCGCTTTAAGTGCTGTACAGCACTTAAAGCGGGGACAGTTTTAGCTGTGTATTTTCCAAAAGTTGTGTGCTCTACAAATAAAAAGCTGCTTTTGTTGTTACCTTTGGTCCGCAGGGGGAACGGGAGTCCTTTGCGGAGAGCATGGGAGACCCATGAGTCCTTTGCAGTCCTCTTTTCTGCCTCTGAGGGTGAAATGAGAGCGTGCAGCACTTTGGTAGGTAGCCATTCTCCCAGTTCGGCTCGGGGCGCAGCATAGCTGCAGTCCTCCTTGTGTGGCTACATTCATCATGAGCCGTGTCTGAAAGAACTGATCGCATTTCACATGCTAGCATGCTGTCTGTTTGACTGTGCTGTTGTTTTAACGAGAGCATCGTTGACAATTCTGTAACCTGAGAGCGCTGCCTAATTGTATTCTATGTAATACTGCGTGGGCTTGAGGAGGAGGCAGGTTTGGGGGAGAAGGAGGGAGAATGCACGTGTGGATCAGGGAAAGGCCTCTCCTTCTTTGGAGCATGGATGGGTTCAGTGCCCTCCTCATACTGCTAAGTCTTTGGCTCGACCCTACCAGTTGTGTGTCTAAGGTTTCTGTGTGTGTGTTTGTATGTGTGTGTCTGTCTCTAGGGCTGAGCAGGACCTCCACCTTCCTGTGGTAGCATGTTACTCAGAACCTTGCACAAATCCCAGCCCTCCTGGAGACACAATACATGTATGTTCTTAGAAAGTTTTCTTAATGATTGGTGACAGAGCGGTGATTTAAAGGAGCTCATTCTCCATTTCCCACTAAGGCCAGCTCCTCTTTGCGGAAGAGGGTCCTTGACTCTTACTTTGTAGCAGGAACCCCTAAGTACATCGACCCTTTTCAAAAGTTACAGGCTGAAAGTCAAGATCTCTCACGTTAAACCCAATGTTGCAACTTTAACTGGGCAAACTCTCATTAGAGACCAGGGGGCAATGACTGTGCGGATGGAAGCTGATGTCTTTTCAGGGTGACTTCAGTGCAGTGAAGCTCTTGCTGAGACGTTTAACTCTAAAATCGGGCCTTGGGGAGGCACTGCACCCTCTGAAATTAGAGGTCAGGGGATTTGGATTTCATTCCCAACCATCCGCCACCCATTCAGCCACTCACATTCAAGTGACAAGCCTTAGGCCAGTCACTTTCTGTATCTGTTTCTCGACTTTTGCACAGCGGTTTCTGTGGGACGTGAGGCCCACTGGGAAATGATCCCCTTTTCAGCTCAGTGCCTGGGATTTTGGGCATACTTGTCAACCTGGACTTATATACACCTATGATTTTGGACTAACTCTATTACCTCTGCTAGAAATTAACACAGAAATTTCACAGTTGATTGACAAGAATGAGAATCAGTGCTGAAGAGTCGAAATGTAACCAAATCCTTTCTCACTGAAAGAATGCTCAACGCAAGTGGACACAGTTCCCCCATTCGAACTCCATCATCTATGCACTTAGAGGCAGGTTTTTCAAATTACACAGCTAAAACTGTCCCCGCTTTAAGTGCTGTACAGCACTTAAAGCGGGGACAGTTTTAGCTGTGTATTTTCCAAAAGTTGTGTGCTCTACAAATAAAAAGCTGCTTTTGTTGTTACCTTTGGTCCGCAGGGGGAACGGGAGTCCTTTGCGGAGAGCATGGGAGACCCATGAGTCCTTTGCAGTCCTCTTTTCTGCCTCTGAGGGTGAAATGAGAGCGTGCAGCACTTTGGTAGGTAGCCATTCTCCCAGTTCGGCTCGGGGCGCAGCATAGCTGCAGTCCTCCTTGTGTGGCTACATTCATCATGAGCCGTGTCTGAAAGAACTGATCGCATTTCACATGCTAGCATGCTGTCTGTTTGACTGTGCTGTTGTTTTAACGAGAGCATCGTTGACAATTCTGTAACCTGAGAGCGCTGCCTAATTGTATTCTATGTAATACTGCGTGGGCTTGAGGAGGAGGCAGGTTTGGGGGAGAAGGAGGGAGAATGCACGTGTGGATCAGGGAAAGGCCTCTCCTTCTTTGGAGCATGGATGGGTTCAGTGCCCTCCTCATACTGCTAAGTCTTTGGCTCGACCCTACCAGTTGTGTGTCTAAGGTTTCTGTGTGTGTGTTTGTATGTGTGTGTCTGTCTCTAGGGCTGAGCAGGACCTCCACCTTCCTGTGGTAGCATGTTACTCAGAACCTTGCACAAATCCCAGCCCTCCTGGAGACACAATACATGTATGTTCTTAGAAAGTTTTCTTAATGATTGGTGACAGAGCGGTGATTTAAAGGAGCTCATTCTCCATTTCCCACTAAGGCCAGCTCCTCTTTGCGGAAGAGGGTCCTTGACTCTTACTTTGTAGCAGGAACCCCTAAGTACATCGACCCTTTTCAAAAGTTACAGGCTGAAAGTCAAGATCTCTCACGTTAAACCCAATGTTGCAACTTTAACTGGGCAAACTCTCATTAGAGACCAGGGGGCAATGACTGTGTGGATGGAAGCTGATGTCTTTTCAGGGTGACTTCAGTGCAGTGAAGCTCTTGCTGAGACGTTTAACTCTAAAATCGGGCCTTGGGGAGGCACTGCACCCTCTGAAATTAGAGGTCAGGGGATTTGGATTTCATTTCCAACCATCCGCCACCCATTCAGCCACTCACATTCAAGTGACGAGCCTCAGGCCAGTCACTTTCTGTATCTGTTTCTCGACTTTTGCACAGCGGTTTCTGTGGGGCGTGAGGCCCACTGGGAAATGATCCCCTTTTCAGCTCAGTGCCTGGGATTTTGGGCATACTTGTCAACCTGGACTTATATACACCTATGATTTTGGACTAACTCTATTACCTCTGCTAGAAATTAACACAGAAATTTCACAGTTGATTGACAAGAATGAGAATCAGTGCTGAAGAGTCGAAATGTAACCAAATCCTTTCTCACTGAAAGAATGCTCAACGCAAGTGGACACAGTTCCCCCATTCGAACTCCATCATCTATGCACTTAGAGGCAGGTTTTTCAAATTACACAGCTAAAACTGTCCCCGCTTTAAGTGCTGTACAGCACTTAAAGCGGGGACAGTTTTAGCTGTGTATTTTCCAAAAGTTGTGTGCTCTACAAATAAAAAGCTGCTTTTGTTGTTACCTTTGGTCCGCAGGGGGAACGGGAGTCCTTTGCGGAGAGCATGGGAGACCCATGAGTCCTTTGCAGTCCTCTTTTCTGCCTCTGAGGGTGAAATGAGAGCGTGCAGCACTTTGGTAGGTAGCCATTCTCCCAGTTCGGCTCGGGGCGCAGCATAGCTGCAGTCCTCCTTGTGTGGCTACATTCATCATGAGCCGTGTCTGAAAGAACTGATCGCATTTCACATGCTAGCATGCTGTCTGTTTGACTGTGCTGTTGTTTTAACGAGAGCATCGTTGACAATTCTGTAACCTGAGAGCGCTGCCTAATTGTATTCTATGTAATACTGCGTGGGCTTGAGGAGGAGGCAGGTTTGGGGGAGAAGGAGTGAGAATGCACGTGTGGATCAGGGAAAGGCCTCTCCTTCTTTGGAGCATGGATGGGTTCAGTGCCCTCCTCATACTGCTAAGTCTTTGGCTCGACCATACCAGTTGTGTGTCTAAGGTTTCTGTGTGTGTGTTTGTATGTGTGTGTCTGTCTCTAGGGCTGAGCAGGACCTCCACCTTCCTGTGGTAGCATGTTACTCAGAACCTTGCAGAAATCCCAGCCCTCCTGGAGACACAATACATGTATGTTCTTAGAAAGTTTTCTTAATGATTGGTGACAGAGCGGTGATTTAAAGGAGCTCATTCTCCATTTCCCACTAAGGCCAGCTCCTCTTTGCGGAAGAGGGTCCTTGACTCTTTGTAGCAGGAACCCCTAAGTACATCGACCCTTTTCAAAAGTTACAGGCTGAAAGTCAAGATCTCTCACGTTAAACCCAATGTTGCAACTTTAACTGGGCAAACTCTCATTAGAGACCAGGGGGCAATGACTGTGCGGATGGAAGCTGATGTCTTTTCAGGGTGACTTCAGTGCAGTGAAGCTCTTGCTGAGACGTTTAACTCTAAAATCGGGCCTTGGGGAGGCACTGCACCCTCTGAAATTAGAGGTCAGGGGATTTGGGTTTCATTTCCAACCATCCGCCACCCATTCAGCCACTCACATTCAAGTGACAAGCCTTAGGCCAGTCACTTTCTGTATCTGTTTCTCGACTTTTGCACAGCGGTTTCTATGGGACGTGAGGCCCACTGGGAAATGATCCCCTTTTCAGCTCAGTGCCTGGGATATTGGGCATACTTGTCAACTTGGACTTATATACACTTATGATTTTGGACTAACTCTATTACCTCTGCTAGAAATTAACTGTTTATATTCAGTATAAAGGAGAACTTTGAGAGGGAGTATATTTTTATAAAAGAGTACTTCCAGTGTGATTATATTCAGAATAAAAAAGTACATTTAGAGGGAGTATATTTTTTATACTAGAGTACATCCAGAGTGGTTATATTCAATATAAAAGAGTACTTTGAGAGGGTCTATGATTTTTATAATACAGTACTTCCTGTGTGATTACATTAAAAATAAAAGAGTAGTTCCAGTGTGATTATATTCAATATAAAAGAGTATTTTGAGAGGGAGTATGTTTTTTATAAAAGAGTACTTCCAGTGTGATTATATTCAGTATATTAGAGTAATTTGAGAGGGTCTCCATTTTTTATAAAAGAGTACTTCCTGTGTGATTATATTCAGTATAAAAGAGTACTTTGAGAGGGTCTACATTTTTTATAAAAGAATACTTCCTGAGTGATTATATTCAGTATAAAATAGTACTTTGAGAGGGAGTATATTTTTTATAAAAGAGTACTTCAAGTGTGATTATATTCAATATAAAAGAGTACTTTGAGAGGGAGTATATTTTATATAAAAGAGTACTTCCAGTGTGATTATATTCAGTATAAAAGAGTACATTGTGAGGGAGTATATTTTTTATAATAGAGTTCATCCAGTGTGGTTATATTCATTATAAAAGAGTACTCGGAGAGGGTCTATATTTTTTATAAAAGAGTACTTCCTGTGTGATTATAATCAGTATGAAAGAGTACTTTGAGAGAGAGTATACTTTTTATAAAAGAGTACTTCCTGTGTGATTATATACAGTATAAAAGAATACTTTGAGAGGGAGTATATTTTTTATAAAAGAGTAATTCCAGTGTGATTATATTCAGAATAAAAGAGTACATTGAAAGGGAGTATATTTTTTTATAAAAGAGTACTTCCAGTGTGATTATATTCAATATAGAAGAGTACTTTGAGAGGGAGTATATTTTTTATAAAAGAGTACTTCCAGTGGGATTATATTCAATATTAAATAGTATTTTGAGAGAGTCTATATTTTTTATAAAAGAGTACTTCCTTTTTGATTATATTAAAAATAAAAGAGTAGTTCCAGTGTGATTATGTTCAATATAAAAGAGTAATTTTAGAGGGTCTATGTTTTTTATAATTGAGTACTTCCTGTGTGATTATATTAAAAATAAAAGAGTAGTTCCAGTGTTATTATATTCAATATTAAAGAGTACTTTGAGAGGGAGTATATTTTTTATAGAAAGAGAATTCCTGTGTGATTATATTCAGTATAAAAGAGTAGTTTGAGTGGGTCTATATTTTTTATAAAAGAATACTTCCTGTGTGATTATATTAAAAATAAAAGAGTAGTCCCAGTGTGATTATATTCAATATAAAAGAGTACTTTTAGAGGGAGCATATTTTTTATAAAAGAGTACTTCCAGTGTGATTATATTCAATATAAAAGTGTACATTGAGAGGGAGTATATTTTTTATAAAAGAGTACTTCCTGTGTGATTATATTCAGTATAAAAGAGTAATTTCAGAGGGAGTATATTTTTTATAAAAGAGTACATCCAGTGCGATTATATTCAGTATAAAAGAGTACTTTGAGAGGGTCTATATTTTTAATAAAAGAGCACTTCCTGTGTGATTATATTAAAAATAAAAGAGTAGTTCCAGGGTGATTGTATTCAGTATATAATAGTACATTGAGAGGGAACAGTGCATCCAGTGTGGTTATATTCAATATTAAAGAGTACTTTTCGAGGGTCTATGTTTTTTATAATAGAGTACTTCCTGTGTGATTATATTAAAAATAAAAGAGTAGTTCCAGTGTGATTATATTCAATATAAAAGAGTACATTGAGAGGGAGTATATTTTTTATAAAAGAGTAATTCCAGTGTGTTTATATTCAATATAAACGAGTACATTGAGAGGGAGTATATTATTTATAAAAGAGTACTTCCTGTGTGACTATATTCAGTGTAAAAGAGTACTATGAGAGGGAGTGTATTTTTATAAAAGAGTATTTCCTGTGTGATTATATTCAGTATAAAAGAGTACTTTGAGAGGGAGTATATTTTTTTTAAAAGAGTACATCCTGTGTGATTATATTTAGTATAAAAGAGTACTTTGAAAGGGAGAATATTTTTTATAAAAGAGTACTTCCAGTGGGATTATATTCAATACAAAAGAGTACTTTGAGAGGGTCTATATTTTTTATAAAAGAGTACTTCCTGTGTGATTATATTGAAAATAAAAGAATAGTTCCAGTGTGATTATATTTAATATAAAAAGTACTTTGACTGGGAGTATATTTTTTATAAAAGAGTACTTCTAGCGTGATTATATTAAATATAAAAGAGTACTTTGAGAGGGTCTATATTTTTTATAAAAGAGTACTTCCTGTGGGATTATGCTAAAAATAAAAGAGTAGTTCCAGTTTGATTATATTCAATATAAAAGAGTACATTCAGAGGGAGTATATTTTTTATAAAAGAGTACGTCCAGTGTGATGATATTCAGTATAAAAGAGTACAGTGAGAGGGAGTATATTTTTATAATAGAGTACATCCAGTGTGGCTATATTCAATAAAAAAGAGTACTGTGAGAGGGAGTATATTTTTTATAAAAGAGTAATTCCAGTGTGATTATATTCAGTATAAAGAGTAATTTGAGAGGGAATATATTTTTTATAAAAGAGCACTTCCTGTGTGATTATATTAAAAATAAAAGAGTAGTTCCAGTGTGATTATATTCAATATAAAGAGTACATTGAGGGGGAGTATATTTTTTATAAAAGAGTAATTCCTGTGTGATTATATTCAGTATAAAAGAGTAGTTTGAGAGGGAGTATATTTTTTATAAAACAGTACTTCCAGTGTGATTATATTCAATATAAAAGAGTACTTTGAGAGGGAGTATATTTTTTATAAAAGCGTACTTCCAGTGTGATTATATTCAATACAAAAGAGTACTTTGAGAGGGTCTATATTTTTTATAAAATAGTACTTCCTGTGTGATTATATTCAGTATAAAAGAGTACACTGAGAGGGAGTATAGTTTAAATTATAGAGTACATCCAGTGTGGTTATATTCAATATAAAAGACTAATTTAGAGGGTCTATGTTTTTTATGATAGAGTTCTTCCTGTGTTATTATATTAAAAATAAAAGAGTAGTTCCAGGGTGAGTATATTCAATATAAAAGAGTAAAATGAGAGGGAGTATATTTTTTATAAAAGAGTACTTCCAGTGTGATTATATTCAGTATAAAAGAGTAATTTGAGAGGGTCTATATTTTTTATAAAAGAGTACTTCCTGTGTGATTATATTCAGTATGAAAGAGTACTTTGAGAGGGAGTATATTTTTTAAAATAGAGTATTTCCTGTGTGATTATATTCAGTATAAAAGAGTACTTTGAGAGGGAGTATATTTTTTATGAAAGTGTACTTCCTGTGTGATTATATTCAGTATAAAAGAGTACTTTGAGAGGGAGTATATTTTTTATAAAAGAGTACATCCAGTGTGATAATATTCAATATAAAAGAGTACTTTGAGAGGGTCTATATATTTTATAAAAGAGTACTTCCTGTGTGATTATATTAAAAATAAAAGAGTAGTTCCAGTGTGATTATATTCAATATAAAAGAGTACTTTGAGAGGGAGTATACTTTTTATAAAAGAGTACTTCCAGGGTGATTATATTCAGTATAAAGGGTACATTGAGAGGGAGTATATTTGTTATAATAGAGTACATACACTGTGGTTATATTCAATGTAAAAGAGTACTTTGCGATGGTCTGTGTTTTTCATAATAGAGTACTTCCTGTGTGATTATATTAAAAATAAAAGAGTAGTTCCAGTGTGATTATATTCAATATAAAAGAGTACTTTGTGAGGGAGTGTATTTTTTATAAAAGAGTACTTCCTCTGTGAATACATTCAGTATAAAATAGTCGTTTGAGAGCGAGTATATTTTTTATAAAAGAGTACTTCTAGTGTGATTATATTCAGTATAAAAGAGTACTTTGAAAGGGAGTATATTTTTTATAAAAGAGTACTTCCAGTGTGATTATATTCAATATAAAACAGTACTTTGAGAGGTTCTATATTTTTTATAAAAGAGTACATCCTGTGTGATTATATTAAAAATAAAAGAGTAGTTCCAGTGTGATTATATTCAATATAAAAGAGTATTTTGAGAGGGAGTATATTTTTTATAAAAGAGTACTTCCAATGTGATAATATTCAATATAAAAGAGTACATTGAGAGGGAGTATATGTTTTATAAAAGAGTATTAC
The DNA here is from genome assembly GCF_030222135.1 of Aotus nancymaae. Lineage (NCBI taxonomy): Eukaryota > Metazoa > Chordata > Mammalia > Primates > Aotidae > Aotus > Aotus nancymaae. The sequence goes on along the minus strand of NW_026988412.1, from coordinate 25,246 downwards.
CTGTGTGATTATATTCAGGATAAAAGAGTACGTTGAAAGGAAGTATATTTTTTATAAAAGAGTACTTCCTGTGTGATTATATTCAGTATAAAAGAGTACTTTGAGAGGGAGTACATTTTTTATAAAAGGGTACTTCCAGTGTGATTATATTCAATATAAAAGAGTACTTTGAGAGGGTCTATATTTTTTTATAAAAGAGTACTTCCTGTGTGATTAAAATAGAAATAAAAGAGTAGTTCCAGTGTGATTATATTCAAAATAAAAAGTGCTTTGAGAGGGAGTATTTTTTTTATAAAGAGTACTTCCAGTGTGATTATATTATGTATAAAAGAGGACATAGAGAGGGTGTATATTTTTTATAAAAGTGTACATCCAGTGTGGTTATATTCAGTATAAAAGAGTAACTTGACAGAGTCTATGTTTTTTATAATAGCGTACTTCCTGTGTGATTATATTAAAAATAAAAGAGTACTTCCAGTGTGATTATATTCAATGGAAAACAGTACTTTGAGAGGGAGTATTTTTTTTATAAAAGAGTACTTCCAGTGTGATTATATTCAGTATAAAAGAGTACTTTGAGAGGGAGTATATTTTTTATAAAAGAGTACATCCAGTGTGATTATATTCAGTATAAAAGAGTACATTGAGAGGGAGTATATTTTTTATAGTAGAGTATATCCAGTGTGTTTCTATTCAATATAAAAGGGTAGTTTGAGAGGGTCTATGTTTTTTATAATAGAGTACTTCCTGTGAGATTATATTTAAAAAAAAGAGTAGTTCCAGTGTGATTATATTCAATATAAAAGAATACTTTCAGAGGGAGTATATTTTTTATAAAAGAGTAGTTCCGGTGTGATTATATTCAGTATAAAAGAGTACTTTGAGAGGGAGTATATTTTTTATAAAAGAGTACTTCCAGTGTGATTATATTCAATATAAAAGAATACTTTGAGAGGGTCTATATTTTTTATAAAAGAGTACTTCCTGTGTGATTATAATAAAAATAAAGAGTAGTTCCAGTGTGATTATATTCAATATTAAAGAGTACTTTGAGAGGGAGTATATTTTTTATAAAAGAGGACTTCCAGTGTGATTATATTTAATATAAAATAGTACATTGAGAGGGAGTATATTTTTTATAAATGAGTACTTCCTGTTTGATTATATTCAGTATAAAAGAATACTTTGAGAGAGAGTATATTTTTTATAAAAGGGTACTTCCTGTGTGATTATATTCAGTATAAAAGAGTACTTTGAGAGGGACTATATTTTTTATAAAAGAGTACTTCCAGTGTGATTATGTTCAATATAAAAGAGTAGTTTGAGAGGGAGAATATTTTTTAAAAAAGAGTACTTCCAGTGTGATTATATTCAAAATAATAGAGTACTTTGAGAGGGATTATATTTTTTATAAAAGAGTACATCCTGTGTGATTATATTCAGTATAAAAGAGTACTTTGAGAGGGAGTATATTCTTTATAAAAGAGTACTTCCTGTGTGATTATATTCAGTATAAAAGAGTACTTTGAGAGGGTATATATTTTTTAAAAAAGAGTACTTCCAGTTTGATTATATTCAATATAAAAGAGTATTTTGAGAGAGAGTATATTTTTTATAAAAGACTACTTCCAGTGTGATTATATTCAATATAAAAAAGTACATTGAGAGGGTATATATATTTTATAAAAGAGTACATCCAGTGTGGTTATATTCAATATAAAAGACTACTTTGAGAGGGTCTATGTTTTTTATAATAGAGTACTTCCTGTGTGATTATACTAAAAATAAATGAGTACTTAATGTGTGATTATATTCAATGTAAAAGAGTATTTTGAGAGGGAGTATATTTTTTATAAAAGAGTACTTCCAGTGTGATTATATTCAATATAAAAGAGTACTTTGAGAGGGTCTATATTTTTTATAAAAGACTACTTCCTGTGTGATTATATTAAAAATAACAGAGTAGTTCCAGTGTGATTATATTGAATAAAAAAGAGTACTTTGAGAGGGAGTATATTTTTTATAAAAGAGTACTTCCAGTGTGATTATATTCAATATAAAAGACTACATTGAGAGGGAGTATATTTTTTATAAAAGACTATTTCCAGTGTGATTATATTCAGTATAAAAGATTACTTTGACAGGGAGTATATTTTTTATAAAAGAGTACTTCCAGTGTGATTATATTCAATATAAAAGAGTACTTTGAGAGGGAGTATATTTTTTATAAAAGAGTACATCCAGTGTGATTATATTCAATATAAAAGAGTACATTGGGAGGGAGTATATTTTTTATAAAAGAGTATTTCCTGTTTGATTATATTCAGTATAAAAGAGTACATTGAAAGGAAGTATAGTTTTTATAAAAGAATACTTCCTGTGTGATTATATTCAGTATAAATGAGTACTTTGAGAGGGAGTATATTTTTTATAATAGAGTACATCCAGTGTGTTTTTATTCAATATAAAAGGGTTCTTTGAGGGGGTCTATGTTTTTTATAAAAGAGTACTTCCTGTGTGATTATATACAGTATAAAAGAATACTTTGAGAGGGAGTATATTTTTTATAATAGAGTACATCCAGTGTGTTTTTATTCAATATAAAAGGGTTCTTTGAGGGGGTCTATGTTTTTTATAAAAGAGTACTTCCTGTGTGATTATATACAGTATAAAAGAATACTTTGAGAGGGAGTATATTTTTTATAATAGAGTACATCCAGTGTGTTTTTATTCAATATAAAAGGGTTCTTTGAGGGGGTCTATGTTTTTTATAATAGAGTACTTCCTGTGAGATTATATTAAAAAAAAAGAGCAGTTCCAGTGTGATTATATTCAATATAAAAGAATACTTTCAGAGGGAGTATATTTTTTATAAAAGAGTACTTCCAGTGTGATTATATTCAGTATAAAAGAGTACTTTGAGAGGGAGTATATTTTTTATAAAAGATTATTTCCAGTATGATTATATTCAATATAAAAGTGTTCTTTGAGAGGGTCTATATTTTTTATAAAAGAGTACTTCCTGTGTGATTATATTAAAAATAAAGAGTAGTTTCAATGTGATTATATTCAATATTAAAGAGTACTTTGAGAGGGAGTATATTTTTTATAAAAGAGTACTTCCTGTGTGATTATATTTAATATAAAATAGTACATTGAGAGGGAGTATATTTTTTATAAATGAGTACTTCCTGTTTGATTATATTCAGTATAAAAGAGTACTTTGAGAGAGAGTATATTTTTTAATAAAAGGGTACTTCCTGTGTGATTATATTCAGTATAAAAGAGTACTTTGAGAGGGAGTATATTTTTTATAAAAGAGTACTTCCTGTGTGATTATATTCAATATAAAAGAGTACTTTGAGAGGGAGAATATTTTTTAAAAAAGAGTACTTCCAGTCTGATTATATTCAATATAAAAGAGTACTTTGAGAGGGAGTATATTTTTTGTAAAAGAGTACTTCCAGCATGATTATATTCAGTATAAAAGAGTACATTGAGAGGGAGTATATTTGTTATAATAGAGTATATCCAGTGTGGTTATATTCAATATGAAAGTGTACTTTGCGAGGGTCTATGTTTTTTATAATAGAGTACTTCCTGTGTGATTATATTCAGTATAAAAGAGTACTTTGAGAGGGAGTATATTTTTTAAAAAAGAGTACTTCCAGTGTGATTATATTCAATATAAAAGAGTACTTTGAGAGGGAGTATATTTTTTATAAAAGAGTACATCCAGTGTGATTATATTCAATATAAAAAAGTACTTTGAGAGGGTATATATTTTTTATAAAAGAGTACATCCAGTTTGCTTATATACAGTATAAAAGACTACTTTGAGAGCGTCTATGTTTTTTATAATAGAGTACTTCCTGTGTGATTATACTAAAAATAAATGAGTAGTTCAAGTGTGATTATATTCAAAGTAAAAGAGTACTTAGAGAGGGAGTATATTTTTTATAAAAGAGTACTTCCAGTGTGATTATATTCAGTATAAAAGAGTACTTTGAGACGGTCTATATTTTTGATAAAAGAGTACTTCCTGTGTGATTATATTAAAAATAAAAGAGTAGTTCCAGTGTCATTATATTCAATATAAAATAGTACGTTGAGAGGGAGTATATTTTTTATAAAAGAGTACTTCCAGTGTGATTATATTCAGTATAAAAGAGTAAATTGAGAGGGAGTATATTTTTAATAAAAGAGTACTTCCAGTGTGATTATATTCAGAATAAAAGAGCACTTTGAGAGGGAGTATATTTTTTATGAAAGAGTACTTCCAGTGTGATTATATTCAGTATAACAGAGTACTTTGAGAGGGTCTATATTTTTTATAAAAAGTGCTTCCTGTGTGATTATTTTAAAAATAAAAGGGTATTTCCAGTTTGATTATATTCAGTTTAAAGAGTACATTGAGAGGGAGTATATTTTTTATAATAGAGTAATTCCAGTGTGGTTATATTCAATATAAAAGGGTAGTTTGAGAGGGTCTATGTTTTTTCATAATAGAGTACTTCCTGGGAGATTATATTAAAAAAAAGAGTAGTTCCAGTGTGATTACATTCAATATAAAAGAATACTTTCAGAGGGAGTGCATTTTTTATAAAAGAGTACTTCCAGTGTGATTATATTCAGTATAAAAGAGTACTTTGAGAGGGTCTATATTTTTTATAAAAGAGTACTTCCTGTGTGATTATACTAAAAATAAAAGAGTAGTTCCAGTGTGATTATATTCAATATAAAAGAGTACTTTGAGAGGGAGTATATTTTTTATAAAAGAGTACATCCTGTGTGATTATATTCAGTATAAAAGAGTACTTTGAGAGGGAGTATATTCTTTATAAAAGAGTAGTTCCAGTGTGATTATATTCAATATTAAAGAGTACTTTGAGAGGGAGTATATTTTTTATAAAAGAGTACTTCCAGTTTGATTATATTTAATATAAAAGAATACATTGAGAGGGAGTATAATTTTTATAAATGAGTACTTCCTGTTTGATCATATTCAGTATAAAAGAGTACTTTGAGAGAGAGTATATTGTTTATAAAAGGGTACTTCCTGTGTGATTATATTCAGTATAAAAGAGTACTTTGAGAGGGAGTATATTTTTTATAAAAGAGTTCTTCCAGTGTGATTATATTCAATATAAAAGAGTACTTTGAGAGGGAGTATATTTTTTATAAAAGAGTATTTCCAGTGTGATTATATTCAATATAGAAGAGTGCTTTGAGAGGGAGTATATTTTTTGTAAAAGAGTACTTCCAGCATGATTATATTCAGTATAAGAGAGTATATTGAGCGGGACCATATTTGTTATAATAGAGTACATCCAGTGGGGTTATATTAAATATTTAAGTGTACTTTGCGAGGGTCTATGTTTTTTATAAAAGTGTACTTCCTGTGTGATTATACTAAAAATAAAAGAGTAGTTCCAGTGTGATTATATTCAATATAAAAGAGTACTTTGAGAGGGTCTATATTTTTTATAAAAGAGTACTTCCTGTGTGATTATATTAAAAATAAAGAGTAGTTCCAGTGGGATTATATTCAATATTAACGAGTACTTTGAGAGGGAGTATATTTTTTATAAAAGAGTATTTCCAGTGTGATTATATTTAATATAAAATAGTACATTGAGAGGGAGTATATTTGTTATAAATGAGTACTTCCTGTTTGATCATATTCAGTATAAAAGAGTACTTTGAGAGAGAGTATATTTTTTATAAAAGGGTACTTCCTGTGTGATTATATTCAGTATAAAAGAGTACTTTGAGAGGGAGTATGTTTTTTATAAAAGAGTACTTCCAGTGTGATTATATTCAATATAAAAGAGTACTTTGAGAGGGAGTATATTTTTTATAAAAGAGTACTTCCAGTGTAATTATATTCAATATAAAAGAGTACTTTGAGAGGGAGTATATTTTTTGTAAAAGAGTACTTGCAGCATGATTATATTCAGTATAAGAGAGTACATTGAGCGGGAGTATATTTGTTATAATAGAGTATATCCAGTGTGTTTATATTCAATATTAAAGTGTACTTTGCGAGGGTCTATGTTTTTATAATAGAGTACTTCCTGTGTGATTATACTAAAAATAAAAGAGTAGTTCCAGTGTGATTATATTCAATATAAAAGAGTACTTTGAGAGGGAGTATATTTTTTATAAAATAGTACATCCTGTGTGATTATATTCAGTATAAAAGAGTACTTTGAGAGGGAGTATATTCTTTATAAAAGAGTACTTCCTGTGTGATTATATTCAGTATACAAGAGTATTTTGAGAGAGTGTATATTTTTTAAAAAATAGTACTTCCAGTGTGATTATATTCAATATAAAAGAGTACTTTGAGAGGGAGTATATTTTTTATAAAAGAGTACTTACAGTGTGATTATATTCAATATAAAAAAGTACTTTGAGAGGGTCTATATTTTTTATAAAAGAGTACATCCAGTGTGGTTATATTCAATATAAAAGACTAATTTGTCTATTTTTTTTATAATAGAGTACTTCCTGTGTGATTATAGTAAAAATAAATGAGTAGTTCAAGTGTGATTATATTCAATGAAAAAGAGTACTTTGAGAGGGAGTATATTTTTTATAAAAGAGTACATCCTGTGTGATTATATTCAGTATAAAAGAGTACTTTGAGAGTGTCTATATTTTTTATAAAAGAGTATTTCCTGTGTGATTATATTAAAAATAAAAGAGTAGTTCCAGTGTGATTATATTCAATATATAATAGTACATTGAGAGGGAGTATATTTTTTTATAAAAGAGTACTTCCAGTGTCATTATATTCAGTATAAAAGAGTACATTGTGAGGGAGTATATTTTTCATAAAAGAGTACTTCCTGTGTGATTATACTCAGTATAAAAGAGTATTTTGACAGGGAGTATATTTTTTATAAAAAGTACTTCCGGTTTGATTATATTCAATATAAAAGAGGACTTTGAGAGGGTCTATATTTTTAATAATAGAGTACTTCCTGTGTGATTATATTAAAAATAAAAGAGTAGTTCCAGTGTGATTATATTGAATATAAAAAGTACTTTGAGAGGGAGTAAATTTTTTATAAAAGAGTATTTCCAGTGTGATTATATACTGTATAAAAGAGTACATGGAGAGGGAGTATATTTTTTATAAAAGAGTACATCCAGTGTGGTTATATTCAATATAAAAAAGTACCTTGAGAGGGTCTATGTTTTTTATAATGCCGTATTTCCTGTGTGATTATATTAAAAATAAAAGAGTATTTCCAGTGTGATTATATTCAATATAAAACAGTACTTTGAGAGGGAGTATTTTTTTATAAAAGAGTACTTCCTGTGTGATTATATTCAGTAAAAAAGAGTACATTGAGAGGGAGTATATTTTTTATAAAACAGTACTTCCTGTGTGATTATATTCAGTATAAAAGAGTACTTTGAGAGGGAGTATATTTTTTATAAAAGAGTACTTCCTGTGTGATTATATTGAGTATAAAAGAGTACTTTGAGAGGGAGTATATTTTATATAAAAGAGTACTTCCAGTGTGATTATATTCAATATAAAAGAGTACTTTGAGAGGGTCTATATTTTTTATAAAAGAGTACATCCTGTGTGAATATAATAAAAATAAAACAGTAGTTCCAGTGTGATTATATTCAATATAAAAGAGTACTTTGAGAGGGAGAATATTTTTTATAAAAGAGTACTTCCAGTGTGATTATATTGAATATAAAAGAGTATATTGAGAGGGAGTATATTTTTTATAAAAGAGTACTTCCAGTGTGATTATATTCAGTATAAAAGAGTACTTTGAGAGGGAGTATATTTTTTATAAAATTGTACTAAGAGTGTGATTATACTCAATATAAAAGACTACTTTGAGAGGGTCTATATTTTTTATAAAAGAGTACATCCAGTGTGGTTATATTCAATATAAAAGAGTATTTTGAGAGAGTCTATGTTTTTTATAATAGAGTACTTCCTGTGTGATTATACAAAAAATAAATGAGTAGTTCCAGGGTGATTATATTTAATATAAAAGTGCATATTGACAGGGAGTATATTTTTTATAAAAGAGTAATTCCAGTGTGATTATATTCATTATAAAAGAGTACTTTGAGAGGGTCTATATTTTTTATAAAACAGTACTTCCTGTGTGATTATATTAAAAATAAAAGGGTACTTCCAGTTTGATTATATTCAGTATAAAAGAGTACATTGAGAGGGAGTATATTTATTATAATAGAGTATATCCAGTGTGGTTATATTCAATATAACAGGGTACTTTGAGAGGGTCTATGTTTTATATAATAGAGTACTTCCTGGGAGATTATATTAAAAAAAAAGAGTAGTTCCAGTGTGATTATATTCAATATAAAAGAATACTTTCAGAGGGAGTATATTTTTTATAAAAGAGTACTTCCAGTGTGATTATATTCAGTATAAAAGAGTACTTTGAGAGGTTCTATATTTTTTATAAAAGAGTACTTCCTGTGTGATTATATTAAAAATAAAGAGTAGCTCCAGTGTGATTATATTCAATATTAAAGAGTACATTGAGAGGGAGTATATTTTTTATAAAAGAGTACTTCCAGTGTGATTATATTTAATATAAAAGAGTACATTGAGAGGGAGTATATTTGTTATAAATGAGTACTTCCTGTTTGATTATATTCAGTATAAAAGAGTGCTTTCAGAGAGAGTATATTTTTTATAAAAGGGTACTTCCTGTGTGATTATATTCAGTATAAAAGAGTACTTTGAGAGGGAGTATATTTTTTATAAAAGAGTACTTCCATTGTGATTATGTTCAATATAAAAGAGTACTTTGAGAGGGAGAAAATTTTGTAGAAAAGAGTACTTCCAGTGTGATTATATTCAATATAAAAGAATACTTTGAGAGGGAGTATATTTTTTGTAAAAGAGTACTTCCAGAATGATTATATTCAGTATAAAAGAGTACATTGAGAGGGAGTATATTTGTTATAATAGAGTACATCCAGTGAGGTTATATTCAATATGAAAGTGTACTTTGCGAGGGTCTATGTTTTTTATAATAGAGTACTTCCTGTGTGATTATACTAAAAATAAAAGAGTATTCCAGTGTGATTATATTCAATAATAAAGAGTACTTTGAGAGGGATTATATTTTTTATAAAAGAGTACATCCTGTGTGATTATATTCAGTATAAAAGAGTACATTGAGAGGGAGTATATTTTTTATAAAAGTGTAATATCTGTGCGATTATATTCAGTATAAAAGAGTACTTTGAGAGGGAGTATATTTTTTAATAAAAGAGTACTTCCTTTGTGATTATATTCAGTATAAAAGAGTACTTTGAGAGGGAGTATATTTTTAATAAAAGAGTACTTCCAGTGTGATTATATTCAATGTAATAGAGTACATTGAGAGGGAGTATATTTTTTATGAAAAGAGTACTTCCTGTGTGATTATACTCAGTATAAAAGAGTACTTGAGAGGGAGTATATTTTGTATAAAAGAGTACTTCCAGTGTGATTATATTCTATATAAAAGAGTACTTTGAGAGGGTCTATATTTTATATAAAAGAGTACTTCCTGTGTGGTTATACTAAAAATAAAAGAGTAGTTCCAGTGTGATTATATTCAATATAAAAGAGTACTTTGAGAGGGAGTATATTTTTTATAAAAGAGTACATCCAGTGTGATTATATTCAGTATAACAGAGTACATTGAGAGGGAGTATATTTGTTATAATAGAGTACATCCAGTGTGGTTATATTCAATGTAAAAGATTACTTTGCGAGGGTCTATGTTTTTTATAATATAGTACTTCCTGTGTGATTATATTAAAAATAAAAGAGCAGTTCCAGTGTGATTATAATCAATGTAAAAGAGTACTTTGAAAGGGAGTATATTTTTTATAAAAGAGTACTTTCAGTGTGATTATATTGAGAATAAAAGAGTACATTGAGAAGGAGTATATTTTTTATAATAGGGTACGTCCAGTGTGGTTATATTCAATATAAAAGAGTACTTAGAGAGGGTCTATTTTTTTTATAATAGAGTAATTCCTGTGTGATTATATTCAGTATAAAACAGTACTTTGGGAGGGAGTATATTTTTTATAAAAGAGCACTTCCAGTGTGATTATATTCAGTATAAAAGAGTACATTGAGAGGGAGTATATTTTTTATAAAAGAGTAGTTCCCGTGTGATTATATTCAGTATAAAAGCGTACTTTGAGAGGGACTATATTTTTTATAAAAGAGTACTTCCTCTGTGATTACATGCAGTATAAAATAGTCGTTTGAGAGTGAGTATTTTTTTTATAAAGGGTACTTCTAGTGTGATTATATTCAGTATAAAAGAGTAGTTTGAAAGGGAGTATATTTTTTATAAAAGAGTACTTCAAGCGTGACTATATTCAATATAAAAGAGTACTTTGAGAGGGTCTATATTTTTGATAGAAGAGTACTTCCTGTGTGATTACATTAAAAATAAAAGAGTACTTCCAGTGTGACTATATTCAGTATAAAAGAGTACTTTGAGAGGGAGTATATTTTTTAAAAAAGAGTACTTCCAGTGTGATTATATTTAATATAAAGTAGTACTTTGAGAGGGTCTATATTTTTTATAAAAGAGTACTTCCTGTGTCATTATATTAAAAATAAAAGAGTACTTCCAGTGTGATTATATTCAATATAAAAGCGTACTTTGAGAGAGAGTATATTTTTTATAAAAGAGTATATCCAGTGTGATTATATTCAAAATAAAAGAGTACATTGAGAGGGAGTATTTTTTTTATAAAGGAGTATTTCCTGTGTGATTATATTCAGTATAAAAAATACTTTGAAAGGAAGTATATTTTTTATAAAAGAGTACTTCCTGAGTGATTATATTCAGTATAAAGGAGTACTTTGAGAGGGAGTATATTTTTTATAAACGAGTACTTCCTGTGTGATTAAAATAGAAATAAAAGAGTAGTTCCAGTGTGATTATATTCAATATAAAAAGTACTTTCAGAGGGAGTATATTTTTTATAAAAGAGTACTTCCAGTGTGATTATATTCTGTATAAAAGAGTACATAGAGAGGGAGTATATTTTTTATAAAAGAGTATATCCAGTGTGTTTATATTCAATATAAAAGAGTACCTTGAGAGGGTCTATGTTTTTTATAATAGCGTACTTCCTGTGAGATTATATTAAAAATAAAAGAGTAGTTCCAGTGTGATTATATTCAATATAAAACAGTATTTTGAGAGGGAGTGTTTTTTTAAAAAAAGAGTACTTCCTGTGTGATTATATACAATATAAAAGAGTACTTTGAGAGGGAGTATATTTTTTATAAAAGAGTACTTCCAGTGTGATTACATTCAATATAAAAGAGTACATTAGAGGGAGTATATTTTTTATAAATGAGTACTTCCTGTGTGATTATATTCAGTATAAAAGAGTAATTTGAGTGGTAATATATTTTTTATAAAAGAGTACTTCCTGTGTGATTATATTCAGTATAAAATAGTCGTTTGAGAGGGAGTATATTTTTTATGAAAGAGTACTTCTAGTGTGATTATATTCAGTATAAAAGAGTACTTTGAAAGGGAGTATATTTTTTATAAAAGAGTACTTCCAGTGTGATTATATTCAATATAAAAGAGTACTTTGAGAGGGGCTATATTTTTTATAAAAGAGTACTTCCTGTGTGATTATATTAAAAATAAAAGAGTATTTCCAGTGTGATTATATTCAATATAAAAGAGTACTTTTAGAGGGAGTATATTTTTTATAAAAGAGTACTTCCAGTGTGATTATATTCAATATAAAAGAGTACATTGAGAGGGAGTATATTTTTTATAAAAGAGTATGTCCAGTGCGATTTTATTCAGTATAAAAGAGTACTTTGAGAGGGAGTATATTTTTTATAAAAGAGTACTTCCAGTGTGATTATATTTAATATAAAAGAGTACTTTTAGAGGGAGTATATTTTTTATAAAAGAGTACATCCAGTGTGATTATATTCAATATAAAAGAGTACATTGACAGGGAGTATATTTTTTATAAAGAGTATTTCCTGTGTGATTATATTCAGTATAAAAGAGTACTTTGAAAGGAAGTATATTTTTTATAAAAGAGTACTTCCTGTATGATTATATTCAGTATAAAAGAGTACTTTGAGAGGGTCTATAATTTTTATAAAAGAGTACTTCCAGTGTGATTATATTCAATATAAAAGAGTACATTAGAGGGAGTATATTTTTTATAAAAGAGTACTTCCTGTGTGATTATATTCAGTATAAAAGAGTAATTTGAGTGGTAATATATTTTTTATAAAAGAGTACTTCCTGTGTGATTATATTCAGTATAAAATAGTCGTTTGAGAGGGAGTATATTTTATATGAAAGAGTACATCCAGTGTGATTATATTCAATATAAAAGAGTAAATTGACAGGGAGTATATTTTTTATTAAGGGTATTTCCTGTGTGATTATATTCAGTATAAAAGAGTACTTTGAAAGGAAGTATATTTTTTATAAAAGAGTATTTCAGGTGTGATTATATTCTGTATAAAGGGTACATTGGGAGGGATTATATTTGTTATAATAGAGTACATCCAGTGTGGTTATATTCAATGTAAAAGAGTACTTTGAGAGGGTCTACGTTTTTTATAATAGAGTACTTCCTGTGTGATTATATAAAAAATAAAAGAGTAGTTCCAGTGTGATTATATTCAATATAAAAGAGTACTTTGAGAGGGTCTATATTTTTTATACAAGAGTACTTCCTGTGTGATTATATTAAAAATAAAAGAGTAGTTCCAGTGTGATTATATTCAATATAAAAGAGTGCTTTGAGAGGGAGTATATTTTTTATAAAAGAGTATTTCAGGTGTGATTATATTCTGTATAAAGGGTACATTGAGAGGGATTATATTTGTTATAATAGAGTACATCCAGTGTGGTTATATTCAATGTAAAAGAGTACTTTGAGAGGGTCTACGTTTTTTATAATAGAGTACTTCCTGTGTGATTATATTAAAAATAAAAGAGTAGTTCCTGTGTGATTATATTCAATATAAAAGAGTACTTTGAGAGGGAGAATATTTTTTTTAACAGAGTACTTCCTGTGTGATTATATTCAGTATAAAAGAGTACTTTGAGAGGGAGTATATTTTTTATAAAAGAGTGCTTCCTGTGTGATTACATTCAGTATAAAATAGTCATTTGAGAGGGAGTATATTTTTTATAAAAGAGTACTTCTAGTGTGATTATATTCAGTATAAAAGAGAACTTTGAAAGGGAGTATATTTTTTATAAAAGAGTACTTCCAGTGTGATTATATTCTATATAAAAGAGTACTTTGAGAGGGTCTATATTTTTTATATAAGAGTCCTTCCTGGGTGATTAAAATAGAAATAAAAGTGTAGTTCCAGTGTGATTATATTCAATATAAAATGTACTTTGAGAGGGAGTATATTTTTTATAAAAGAGTACTTCCAGTGTGATTATATTCTGTATAAAATAGTACATAGAGAGGGAGTGTATTTTTTATAAAAGAGTACATCCAGTGTGGTTATATTCAATATAAAAGAGTACCTTGAGAGGATCTATGTTTTTTATAATAGCGTACTTCCTGTGTGATTATATTAAAAATAAAAGAGTAGTTCCAGTGTGATTATATTCAATATAAAACAGTACTTTGAGAGGGAGTATTTTTTTTATAAAAGAGTACTTACTGTGTGATTATATTCAGTATAAAAGAGTACTTTGAGAGGGAGTATATTTTTTATAAAAGAGTACTTCCTGTGTGATTATATTCAATGTAATAGAGTACATTGAGAGGGAGTATATTTTTTACTAAGAGTACTTCCTGTGTGATTATACTCAGTATAAAAGAGTACTTTGAGAGGAAGTATATTTTTTATAAAAGTGTACTTCCTCTGTGATTATAATCAGTATTAAAGAGTACTTTGAGAGGGAGTATATTTTTATAAAAGAGTACTTCCAGTGTGATTATATTCAATATAAAAGAGTACTTTGAGAGGGTCTATATTTTTTATAAAAGAGTACTTCCTGTGTGATTATATTAAAAATAAAAGAGTTGTTCCAGTGTGATTATATTCAATGTAAAATAGTACTTTGAGAGGGAGTATATTTTTTATAAAAGAGTACATCCAGTGTGATTATATTCAATATAAAAGAGTACATTGAGGGAGTATATTTTTATAAAAGAGTATTTACACAGTGATTATATTCAATATAAAAGAGTACGTTGAGAGGGAGTATATTTTTTATAATAGAGTAGGTCCAGTGTGATTATATTCAGTATAAAAGAGTACTTTGAGAGGGAGTATATTTTTTACAAAAGAGTACTTGCAGTGTGATTATATTCAATATAAAAGAGTACTTTGAGAGGGAGTATATTTTTTATAAAATAGTACATCCAGTGTGATTATATTCAATATAAAAGAGTACATTGAGAGGGAGTTTATTTTTTGTAAAAGAGTATTTCCTGTGTGATTATATTCAGTATAAAAGAGTACTTTGAAAGGAAGTATATTTTTTATAAAAGACTACTTCCTGGGTGATTATATTAAGTATAAAAGAGTATTTTGAGAGGGAGTATATTTTTTATAAAAGAGTACTTCCAGTGTGATTATATTCTATATAAAAGAGTACTTTGAGAGGGTCTATATTTTTTATAAAAGAGTACTTCCTGTGTGATTTAAATAGAATTAAAAGAGTAGTTCCAGTGTGATTATATTCAATATAAAAAGTACTTTGAGAGGGAGTATATTTTTTTTAAAAGAGTACTTTTAGTGTGATATTCAATATAAAAGAGTACTTTGAGAGGGTCTATATTTTTTATAAAAGAGTACTTCCTGTGTGATTATATTAAAAATAAAAGAGTAGTTCCAGTGTGATTATATTCAATGTAAAAGAGCACTTTGAGAGGGAGTATATTTTTTATAAAAGAGTACTTTCAGAGTGATAATATTCAGTATAACAGAGTACATTGAGAGGGAGTATATTTGTTATAATAGAGTACATCCAGTGTGGTTATATTCAATGTTAAAGAGTACTTTGCGAGGGTCTATGTTTTTTATAATAGAGTACTTCCTGTGTGATTATATTAAAAATAAAAGAGCAGTTCCAGTGTGATTATATTCAATATAAAAGAGTACTTTGAGAGGGAGTATATTTTTTATAAAAGAGTATATCCAGTGTGATTATATTCAATATAAAAGAGTACATTGAGAGGGAGTATATTTTTTATAAAAGAGTACTTCCTGTGTGATTATATTCAGTATAAAATAGTCGTTTGAGAGGGAGTATATTTTTTATGAAAAAGTACTTCAAGTGTGATTATATTCAGTATAAAAGAGTACTTTGAAAGGGAGTATATTTTTTTATAAAAAAGTAATTCCAGTGTGATTATATTCAATATAAAAGAGTATTTGAGAGGGTCTATATTTTTTATAAAAGAGGGCTTCCTGTGCGATTATATTAAAAATAAAAGAGTAGTTCCAGTGTGATTACATTCAATATAAAAGAGTACTTTGAGAGGGAGTATATTTTTTATAAAAGAGTACTTCCAGTGTGATTATATTCAATATAAAAGAGTACATTGAGCGGGAGTATATTTTTTAAGAAAGAGTATTTCCAGTGTGATTATATTCAGTATAAACGAGTACTTTGAGAGGGAGTATATTTTTTATAAAAGACTACTTCCCGTGTGATTATATTCAATATAAAAGAGTAATTTGAAAGGGAGTATATTTTTTATAAAAGAGTACATCCAGTGTGATTATATTCAATACAAAAGAGTACATTGAGAGGGAGTATATTTTTTATAAAAGAGTATTTCCTGTGTGATTATATTCAGTATAAAAGAGTACTTTGAAAGGAAGTATATTTTTTATAAAAGAGTACTTCCTGTTTGATTATATTCAGTATAAAAGAGTACTTTGAGAGGGAGTATATTTTTTAAAAAAGAGTAATTCCAGTGTGATTATATTCAATATAAAAAGTGCTTTGAGAGGGAGTTTATTTGTTATAAAAGAGTACTTCCAGTGTGATTATATTCAATATAAAAAAGTACTTTGAGAGGGTCTATATTTTTTATAAAAAGGTACATCCAGTGTGGTTATATTCAATATAAAAGACTAGTTTGAGAGAGTCTATGTTTTTTATAATAGAGTACTTCCTGTGTGATTATAGTAAAAATAAATGAGTAGTTCCAGTCTGATTATATACAATGTAAAAGAGTACTTTGAGAGGGAGTATATTTTTTATAAAAGAGTACTTCCAGTGTGATTATATTCAGTATTAAAGAGTACTTTGAGAGGGTCTATATTTTTTGTAAAAGTGTACTTCCTGTGTGATTATATTAAAAATAAATGAGTAGTTCCAGTGTGATTATATTCAATATAAAAGAGTACTTTGATAGAGAGTATAATTTTTATAAAAGAGTACTTCCAGTGTGATTATATTCAATATTAAAGAGTACATTGAGAGGGAGTATATTTTTTATAAAAGAGTACTTCCTGTGTGATTATATTCAGTATAAAAGAGTACTTTGAGAGGGAGTATATTTTTTATAATAGAGTACATCCAGTGTGATTATATTCAATATAAAAGAGTAATTTGAGAGGGTCTATATTTTTTATAAAAGAGTACTTCCTGTGAGATTATATTAAAAATAAAAGAGTAGTTCCAGTGTGATTATATTCAATATTAAATAGTGCTTTGAGACGGAGTATATTTTTTATAAAAGAGAACTTCCAGTGTGATTATATTCAATATAAAAGGGTACATTGAGAGAGAGTATATTTTTTATAAAAGAGTACTTCCTGTGTGATTATATTCAGTATAAAAGAGTACTTTGAGAGGGACTATATTTTTTATAAAAGAGTACTTCCTGTGTGATTACATTCAGTATAAAATAGTCGTTTGAGAGGGAGTATATTTTTTATATGAGTACTTCTAGTGTGATTATATTCAGTATAAAAGAGTATTTTGAAAGGGAGTATATTTTTTATTAAAGAGTACTTGCAGTGTGATTATATTCAATATAAAAGAGTACTTTGAGAGGGTCTATATTTTTTATAAACGAGAACTTCCTGTGTGATTAAAATAGAAATAAAAGAGTAGTTCCAGTTTGATTATATTCAATATAAAAAGTACTTTGAGAGGGAGTATATTTTTTATAAAAGAGTACTTCCAGTGTGATTATATTCTGTATAAAAGAGTACATAGAGAGGGAGTATATTTTTTATAAAAGAGTATATCAAGTGTGGTTATTTTCAATATAAAAGAGTACCTTGAGAGGGTCTATGTTTTTTATAATAGCGTACTTCCTGTGTGATTATATTAAAAATAAAAGAGTAGTTCCAGTGTGATTATATTCAATATAAAACAGTATTTTGAGAGGGAGTATTTTTTTTAAAAAAGAGTACTTCCTGTGTGATTATATTCAATATTAAATAGTATTTTGAGAGGGTCTATATTTTTTAAAGAAGAGTACTTCCGGTGTGATTATATTGAAAAGAAAAGAGTAGTTCCAGTTTGATTATATTCAATATAAAAGAGTACTTTGAGGGGGAATATATTTTTCATAAAAAGTACTTCCAGTGTGATTACATTCAATATAAAAGAGTACATTAGAGGGAGTATATTTTTTATAAATGAGTACTTCCTGTGTGATTATATTCAGTATAAAAGAGTAATTTGAGTGGTAATATATTTTTTATAAAAGAGTACTTCCTGTGTGA